>NW_027130449.1:0-10000000 GCF_026122565.2 Emydura macquarii macquarii | reverse complement strand
GGACTTAAGGCCCAGCGTCTCCTTTCCCTCCACTGCCCCCAGGTTCAACTCTGAAGCTAATTAATGACTTAGGATGGGCCAGATCCTCTGCTGGCGTAACTTGGCGCAGATCCATTGCCCTTGATGGGTATCTGTCGCAGGCAAGCCACGCTGATTCACGCCAGCTGAGGCTCTGCAGGCTGGCCACGTTTAATTAATCCCCCGTGGCACGGGCAAATGACAGTCTGGGGCAGGAAAGTCAGAGCTCTGGGTGCTGGTGGGATCCTATGGCCTGTACCTTCCTCCCAGGGCCCATGAGGGTCCTGGAAAACAACACAATGCCACTGCCCTGAGCTGTGTGTGTCGGGCCCTGTGTGAAAAATCCATTAGGAAGAGTCTGGAGAGAATTAAAGCTACTGTGGAAAGGGGAGCAGAGAAATGGGAGATGGGGCGGGCGGTGGAGAGGGGGAAGGGATAAATTCAGCCTTTACTACAGTGTAAAGCATTCTTCTCCCCCCGCCTCCCTCCCCCCAGCCCCCATAAAACAGAGAGCACTGTATGCCTAGGAATTAAAGCAGCAACACTATCTCCCCTCCTGCGCTCTGCCAGCTGTTGCATTCAGCCAAGGCTTCCTGTCCCAGTGCCAAAAAACCAGAGGCCTCTTGGGGCAGCAGCTGGGAGCAGAGAGAGAGAGACGAGGGGTCGCTCTGGGTTTCGCAGTGGAATGAAGCCAGATAAGCAGCTTCCCTTTGATGCCTCCAAAGGAAAAGACAATCCAGCCTTATCTGCAGGGAGCCTGGCCTCTGGGTGCTTTTCTCACCCCTTGGAAAGGCTGGGCTGGGTAGCTGGGCTGAAGCTTCCCTGGATCCAGGCTGGGGGGAGCCAGAGGGCACATTTCACCTGTTGCTGAATCACAGCTGGAAAGTGCATGGGAATGAATGGCTCTGAGAACTGCCACCCTGGTGGAAATCGGGAGTAACCCCACTGAGGTCTTACCAGCACTGCCAGCCCCAGGCTGTCACGTATCAGGAGTGAGGGGCCTCCCACTCTAGATATTTTTCAAGCCAATCATGAGATTAGAAACAAACACACACACACAACATTCTGGGCTCTGTTTTTTCTCCTTCTGGTCTTTTAGGCTTTAGGATTCACCTTTCCAAGTTTTTCTCTGCAACCACAAGGACTAGAAACTTGTCCTGTTTTTAAAACCAAAGCCGAGTGTCTCAAGCAATCACCTGAATCCAGGAGCTGGGGCTTTCAGAAAAAATACCAGATAGCATGACAGAGAAGCGGACCCTGGGTGAAGTCTCTGGCCAAGCTGATCCATGAGGTGACTGATGGAGATAAATCTATCCACCTCTGCTTTCCCACTGCCTGGCACTTTGCATCGTCATTCAGACTTGCACAAAATGGGAGTGAAATGAGCCAGCGGAGAACTCCGATTTAGAAGCACTTCACACCCACCGTGCACAGGAGGAAATAATGACACGGGATACTAAGCAAGGGACTGGAGATCAGGGAACGTTTTCCTAGCCACTGGCAGGTCTTCAATGTTCTGATCGTTCAGCTGCTGAGCCCAACCAACCACTGGGGGCTGTGAAATCAGGCTGCGAATCTTGCAGGGTCAATGAAACTCCCGGGACCCCTGCTCCCGCCAGCTCCTGTTGCAGGGTGCAAATACTGTGAGAATTGACTTCTAGCGGGACACCGCAAGCGCGGAGACAATCAGGCTTTAAAAAGAGGAGAAAGTTGGACTCAGTGGAAAAAGACTGACCTATTTTCATGAAAAATGTAGTTCTGGTTTTCAGAAGTGTTGACCAGCAGTAACAAAAGTGTGTGTGTGTCCGACCAGGGGGGTGGGGGGATGGAGGAGGCCTGGGGGCGTTATTAGCTCCAGGCATGTCCCAAGGAGACATCCCATTTGGACTAGCATCTGGACTGGTTTCAGCTGAGATCTGGGAATCTGAGCTCAATCAGGTTCAGGGTTGGACAGAGCCCAGGTCTGGTGAGCTGTTCCCATGAGATTTATGTCCCTGAATGGCAAAAAAACCCCAAAAACCTCTCCTGCTACACCGTTTTGGGCCAGAATCCCCCAAGATTTCATTGTGTACACGGGGGAAATTTTGAGTGTGGACCTCAGTCTAGGACTACGGCCATCGGGGCAGGGTGGATCTGTATATTCTGGTCCAGACCCTCTGTAAAGGGCTTTGACTTTAGAAACTCTTATTCTCTCTAGATCACTTTGCCTGCCCCTGCCCCATTCTCAGCGGATCATCCACCCACATACCCTGTGGCTGCTCACAACGGCAGCCCAGCAGGCAGCATGGAGCTGGGAAGGGAGACAAAGCCGGCCGGCCAGTTGTGGTAGCCCTCTAGAAATACAAGGCAGATGCTCAGCTGGTGAAGTCAGCGAGGACCCTTTGCCTTCAGTGCCACTATGCCGCTTTACTCCAGCGGGGGATCAGGTCCCACCTTTCCCACCGTCCCCTGCTCTCAGTGCCGGAGTGGAGCGCAGGGGCGGGAAGGGAAACCACTGGAAACTAATCCAGAAGTTCAGCAGCTGCTGCTGGCATTTCAGAATGTGACGGCTTTTAGGACAGACGCCAAACATGACTGAGGTTTTAATCTCTCTCTCAGGTCACCTATTGCTTGTCAATCAAAGACCGTCCCCCCCCCTCCGGTCTCTGGCAGAGAATCCAGCGGCCAGGCTCCACCACCCAGTCCCCCAGTTCTGAGCCCCCTTTAACCTCCGGCCCTGGGTTCTCCCTGCACTCCCCACTCCCCCGACGGAGCCACGCGGGGTTTGCACGGACATGAGCGGTCCACCATGCAGCCCACAAGGCCTGGGCGCACCTACTCGCAGCCCACAAGCTTTGCAAGGCTTCCCGGAAAGGACTTTCTCTCTCGCTCTCAGCTGCACGCAGGGCCTGTGCTCAGATGGCGCAGAGCTTAGCCAAGTCCCCCAGGCTGTGTGCTGTGACCTTGCTGGGACGCGATCTCGGTGGGTGAGTAAAGGACTTTCCATGCAGCACAGAAAACAAGGGTCCCGGCAGCCCCGACCCCCCTCCTGCTCATCTTGCTGACCCCCGGCCCCTCACGCCGGGAACCAATGGCAGAACAGCACATTTATCAAAAGCCATCGCCAACTTACAGATCGATAGGGGCTCGGGGGACGTTTCAGGGACGCACAGGAGGGAGGATGTGCCGGGGGCATGAATCCACTGGGCACGAGCAGCTGTGCGGACCAGGGAGAAATTCATTTAGTGACAGGAGAGAAGAGGAAAAGGCCCACCATGCTGGGGTAGCCACTGGGGCAGGGGGTGGACTGAGCCCCCGTAGGCAGGAACATGGAGTTAGTACCGGGCAGGCGAGCTCCATGAAAAGAACTGCAATGCCTCACCCTCCTGGAGCAAGTCACTTCCTCTGCTGCTCAGCGTCCCGCACCAGGTGTTGCCGCACCATCTCCTCCCACTCCTGAGACACCCTGGAGTTGGGTTTTCGGAGGTGCTGAGCACCCCCAACCTGCTTTGTGATCACCAGGGGCTGCGGGTGCTCCGCACCTCTGGAAGGCAGCTTCTAGGGGAGCCCATCGCCCCTTCCCAGGCCCGTTCCTGACTGCAGAGAGCAGGACTGCCTGGCCAGGACCTCCTGCGGCTGGAGAGCTGGACCGAACCAGCACAGGGCCGCCTGGGGCAAATCTGACTCTGCCCTGGCCATGCCCAAGGACCCCTCTGAGCCTCCCGCAGCTCGGCCCGTTCTCTTGCCTTCCCCCACCCCAGGTCCCCACCCTCGCCCAGCGTCGCCATCCCTCTCCCCCGTCCTGTTTAGCCTTAGCGCCCCGGCCTCCGGGCTGAGTGATCTCTGCTTTGGAGCCGGGCACCGCTCCCCCACCTCGGCCTTCAGGAACCCGCAGGGGCTGGGCGACGGGGAGCACCTGCGAGGTGGCCCCTCCGCACAGGAGACACAGACATGGGGAGAGGGATGAGGGCAGCCGGGCTCTCCCAGTGCCAATTATCTCTGGCTCGGCTAATCTCCACTGGCTATGATTAAGTTTGCCTGGCACTCACAGGCTTGCGGAGGCTTTGTTTTAATGAGGTCTCTCTCCCTGTGCCTGCTGTGGATGAAACCAGTACACGGTCTCTAGCCCCCCTCTCTCCCTCAGCCCCCCGACCTACGCACAAACCCACTCCTCTCCTGCAGCAGCATCGCTCGGGTGCTGAAAAAAGAGCTGCTACGCATATCCACGTGCTGCCAGTGCAGATGCTAAATGCAGCTGCCAGGAAGCTGGATTCAGAGCAGATTTTAGGCCTCCACTGCATCTCCTTGGGTCCTCCCATCCGCCATTTGCAACAGGAGCGTGTATGCCCTGTGCACAAATGTGCACGTGTGGGGGCGCAGCGATCTGTGAATGTGTTTGCCCTTGCAGGTCACAATGGGTGCATGCACTAGCCCGTGGATTCACGTGCCAGAGTGAACGTGGGGCTGCTTGTGTCTGAAGGTGGGCGCACAGGGACGCCTGTGTCAGCATGTCCATAGGCAGGGGTGTGCGCTTCTGCACGTTGGGATGTCTGCGCGCGCGCAGGCTGGTGCATGTGTGTAAACGGGCCGGTGACTGTGTATGAGTGTGTTGGTGCGTGCATGTGTGCGTTTGCATGAGGGACAAATGTGTGGGCTTGTGCATGGGTGTGTACGTGTGAGACTACACACGGGCACGCAATTGTGCATGGCTGTGCCTGAACGTACAACAACCATACACAGAGATGCATGTGCACGACGGCTCGTGAATGTGCAGTTGTGCCTGAATCTGCATGGGCCTGACTGTACACAAATGTGCCCTTGAGCCCCCGTGCGTGTGAGCGGGTGCACGGATCTGTGCCTGCACGTGCATGCACAATGGAGCATGCTCCCCTGCAGGAAGGCCTGCCTGCCCTCAAGCACTCGGGCACGCAAGGACACATGTGCAGACCCAGTTAGTCTATAATAAGAGCCTCTTATTATTTCACACAACCAGCTGTAATAAATAGTTACATGCCTCACTACATGGGTTTGCCTCGACCGACAAACGTCCCGCAAAGCAGGAGAAGCTATTACGTGAACAGATTGCAGGACTAAAATATTAAATTTCCACTTATCCATCTTTTTAATGTGCTATAACTCTAATAGCAGCTTTCAGCCTTTCCCCGGAACAAATCACCGGTTCACTCAGGAGGGAGATCGAACTAGCCAGGCGATTCCCCTCCGTGTTAACGTCTGGAGCTGGCTAACAGCAGGGGAAGGGAACCGGTGTGTGAGAGAGAAGTGGGGCTG
Source organism: Emydura macquarii macquarii (assembly GCF_026122565.2). NCBI lineage: Eukaryota > Metazoa > Chordata > Testudines > Chelidae > Emydura > Emydura macquarii. The sequence continues at coordinate 9,994,714 of NW_027130449.1, read as the reverse complement.
GGGTGGGTTGTCTCTGCATCGTGCTCCTCTCTGGTTCCCAAGGCTGGCTGCCCAGCCGGCTGAGCTCCACTCATTGCGCACGGCTCTTGAACGGGGTTTTGTGGTCCACTGACAACGCCTAAATTGCCTGTAAGCCCCAAACAAATGCACCTGTAATAGCCGAGCAAGGCTGACTAAGCCCTCTCCCGTGCTGGCCTAATCAGCCCGTGGGGAGAGCTGGATAAACATATTCAGATCCCATGAATTATTAAAAGGATATTACTTTGTGTATGCCTGGCCTAACGAGTCAGCTGCTAATCCCCCCTAAGGCAGCCTCCTCCAGGGCGTGCTTTTATCCCCCTCGCTGCGGACGCTGTTCTACGCACTGGCACCTCGGGACCCAGATTCTGATCTCAGTCACATAGGTGTAAACCTGGAGTCACTCCCCTGAAAACGGCGTGGGGCGTGACTCTGCATTTATGCGTCCGGCATCCCAGACAGTAGCACCCAGCCCTCGTTCTCCAGCACTATCATTGACGCCCTGTCCGAGCACCCTCCCAAGTCTGATTTTAACCATTGCTTTCCCCCGCCCGCTGCGCTAACCGTCCCCACGGCCCCAGCTGCCCGGTAAAGAGCAATTTCCAAAAGCTCTTCCTGCTATTTCCAGTTCTGCTTCTCCCCCGCTCGACACGCGCCCCCTTCACTCCCTCCCATGCGCCGTTCTCCAGCCCCTCCGATGGCTCACTCCATTGGCATGGGGCACTCAGGCACCCAACTCCCACTGGAAGTCAATGAGAGGGGGGCACCTAACTCCCATTGGTGCCTTTGCCCATATCTCCCAAAGGGTTTGTGTTCCCCTGAGTGCTAGGCCTTTCCAACGACACTCACAGCCCTGCCCCATGCACCCCAGCCAACAAGAAGAACAGAGGCAACTCATCGACTGTAAAAAATAAAACCACGAGCCCTCACCACCCGTGAAACGGGAGATGTGCCGGAGACTCCAGGACACACCCTAGAGACTTCGCTATTGCTAGGGATTTTATATGGGAGGTATCCAGGGATGATGACGATGGGTGGCAGTATAAACCCCTCCGATAGTTGTGTGTGTGTCATTGTACACGGAGGTGCAATTGGGCATGGCCAGCTGTGACATGTGGGGGCAGAAACTGTGCTTTGCACTCCACCTAACAGCAGTGGACATCTTGGGTCATATTTTGACTGCAACGCAGTAACGATGGAGAGAGAGATCTGAGATTAGAATGAAACCCTATGTCCGCCCCCCCCCCCTTTTCTTGTGCATGTTATGAACCTACTCTCCTGTGCTGGGTGACAGGGAGCTTTCCAGCTCCAAGTCTCTGGTTCACATCTAGCCCCGATCCCTGGTCGTCATTATCATTTGATGGCTCTTCGGTCCCTGTGTGAAATTAGAAACTGAGCCAAAACCAACCAGCTAGAGGGCAGGTGCCCACGTCACCAAAGCAGCACCACGGCTGGTATTAATCAGCCCTCGTGTTGCTACCCTTGCAAAGAGGTCAATGGCTGAATGGATTTTGGAGATGCACATTTCTCTGGCCCCTAGACACGATCCCTGGTCAGTGCTGAGTCAGGGCTCCTTGTCCCAGTGCTCTCAGGCTGTATCTATTGTGTAGACAGAGCTCCCAATCTCTCAGGCTGCCAGGCCAGCTCCTTTCACCAGCAAAGCATTCCCTCAAGGGAAGTAGACACCAGACCTGGCTCGATAGATAAGGATGCAAGGTAGAAGGTTTGGACCCCAGGTTCACCCCAACAACAATTAACGAATGATACTTAACATCTCAATAGCACGTTTCATTCACAGACCTACACACGCTTCATGAAGGAAAGTAAACATTATTGTCCGCATGTGCTAGGCGGGGGAAACCAAGGCACGGGCGGGGGGACGCCCAGACCAACATTACCACTGATTTCAGTTTGTGGCACTTTGGGTCCAATTCTCAGAGCTGCTGATCACCCGCCAGCTGCAATGGGCGTCTGTGGAAGCACCTCTTAGAATCAAGCCTGAGACTTCTTAAGTTGGGTATCTGAAAAGAGGGGCCCCCTTTCGAGAAAGCTGGTCCCAGTGATTTGAGCCACCTGGCGAGGATCTGGTAGGGCGGGAACCGGAACCCTGTGGCTCGGGGCTGCCAGACTTGCACGCGGACAGTGGCCAGTGCTGACAATCTGTCCCTAAGTGCCCAAGGTCTGGCAGCTCTGGGAAGGGACCCGGATGCCCTGACTCCTTGCAGCCCCTTGTCTAGCCCGGAGAGCGCGGGAGGCACCGTCCCTGCTCTCCACTTGTGTCCCAAACCTCCCGTGCCCTGGAAGACCTCTCAGTCAGCAGAGTGCCTCATTAACTGTGCGCCTCAGAGTTAACAGCAAGGCAGCGCTGGCGCTATTGGTCAGATTTAGAGAAAGGAGACAGCACGACGATTCCCCGAACCCACCTGACAGCAGCCGCCATGGCCCCAGGAGCTTGTCTCCCCATCCCCGCCCAGGGAGCCCCACGCACCTCAGGGACTGGACACAAGTCCCCGATGCCCCCTGCCGTGGGACAGCCTGAGGAGTGGCCGCCTGGAAATTCTCCAGTGGAGATCGGAACCAGGCAAGCTGGCGTCAGAAGGGAGACCATGCGGCTGGCCAGCTATGGCCCATGGTGGCAGCACCAGTGCCCTGCTAAGCCCAAGGTTTAGAGCAATGGGCCTCTTGGGTCATATTTAGGCTGTGGCACAGTATGGTATACTCTCCCAGTTCTCTCTGCGCTGCAACATGGCCATTGGGTGGGGAGAGCTCCACGCCACTTGTGGAACAGGTTATCCAGAGACAGGAAATATCCCTGGGGCAAGAGGCATCCAGCCTTTGTATTTAAGCCAGCAGTGAGTGATCAGGCTGGGCTCCGCCTATCTAGATGTTCGCACCATGCCTTCTCATCCTGGTAGCTAGGCAAGTTTGTCTCCAGGACACTGGGGGGGCACACGGTCTCCTCACAGACGTTGGGAACAACACTGGGGCATCTGTCTTTTTAGAGCCACCCCGTGGACTGCGTTCACTCGAGATGGAGACCGCCTGCCGGAGGAACACCCGTCACCGGCCCCACCACAGGCCGTCATTGTCAGTGCAACACACCCTAGAGCCTCAGGGCTGCTTACTCATCCAGCCACTCCTTGCTGTCTCCACCAAGACCGGAGAGCAAGCAGATGCTCTTCCTACTGCGTGCCGTTAGCTCAGTGCATGTCCTTTCTCTGCCTCTGGCCTGTCGCTGCCAGAGGTTACTTGGCTCTGATGTGAGACCGACAACTCCTGAGGCCACTTCTCCCGCATTAAACTACTGCCGCATGACGCCATTTCCTCCCTGGGACATTATCGTGACACCTCCTGATGTCATCTCCTCTCTTGATGTCAACCCAGCACCTCCAGATGCTGCTTCCTCTCTGTGGCTAGCCTGTCACGAACTCTCTCGCTGGCTCTTATGACATCGCTGTCTTAATCCCTGGCCCTCGGATGTCACTTCCTCTTGAAACCTAGAGAACGTGGCTCACCTCCCGGCAGCCTGTCTCCTCAGCCTTGTGTGGGATGGGAGGGTTAGCCGTTGTACAGAGAAGCACCGGAATGGAAGGAGCACAATTGGAAAAAAAATCACTGAGTCGCTGCAAAATGCCCAGCACGGGAAACAAACTAACCATCGCCCACAGATGACCCACACCTCTGACCACTGCCTTCAGGGGAGCCACTTTTCTTTCCCCTCCCTCGGGGAGCCTCTCCTGCCATACTTCTCACCCCACATCACAGCTTTAATGCTCGCTTTGAATCAGAGGCAGAGAGGAAAACAAAGGCAGCAGAGATCAAACGCGCCTCGGCGTATAAAAGGAAGCGAAAGCAAGAGATGAAATGAAATCCAAGCCCAAATCACTCAGAAAACAAACCCCGTGAGCACAGGGCAAAGCAGAGATCCTGTTTGGGAGACAGAGCCCAGCTCTAGACGGAGAATGGACAAGACACTGTGGAAGGTCATTGGCTAGTTGATCACCCACAGCGTAGGTCCCCTTACCTGCCCCTTCCCAGAGAGGCTGAGTTTTTCCTACCTGTGACATTGACTTCCACGAGCCCTGACCGCGTGCCGATGGTGTTGGTGGCCTCACAGATGTACGTCCCCGCCAGGCTGTAGGAGACGGGCCCTTTGAAGAAGAGCGTGTTGTTCTGGACTTCTACGTTCTCAGGCAGCGAGCCGTTCAGCCTGCAGAGGGGAGAGCAATGTGGTTGATTCCCCGAGCAATGGGGCGCTGCTGCCGCACTCAGCTCCACCGACTTCAACAGAGCCGCTGGTGTGAGCGGGAGGGGGATCAGGTCCTCACGGTGCACTGCCCCTTGCTTTACCGACTCCCTTCCAACAGCTCTGCGCCTCTATCCGCACGCCGTCTGCAAATGCAGCCAACCCGCACCAGTTACCCTCTTTTGTCCTGACTCGCGGCGTGGGTTCGCCTCTCACCAAGGGCTCGATCCCAAGCCCAGTGAAGTTAGCTGGAAGACTCCCATTGATTTCCGGGGGCTTTGGCTCAGACTGGCATAAATCAGGAGTGTCTCCACTGAAGTCAATGGAGTTACACCTGGGTGAAACCACGGTGAGATCAAAACCCGGCCCTTTGCGTGAATTTGTCCCGCTTTATGTTATTGTTGGATCTGACCACCTGGTTGCTGAGATGTCATAGACAAGCCTCTTGGGTCTGCAAATCTTTCTAGAACATCCTTATCTGGGGAGTTTGGGGCACTCCCAGTTCCAGCCAAGTACCAGAAGGGGGAAAAAAGAACTTAGCAAAATATTTCAGAGCCTAATAAACGGATCAGTTTCCAGTGTGGTTCTGGAAATGGGTACAGGTCTGGGCGTGGGCAGTTCGGTTACCATTTTATCTCAGACTCAGCTCTAGCAGGCCTTTATCCCACTCACATCCCCCTTGCCTTCCATTCAGTGCAACCCACAGACACAAGGACCCTGCCTGGCTCCCGTTTCAGTCCAGGGTAACTCATTGGGCAGATCTTCAGCTGGTGACAGTCAACAAGGCTACGCCAACTTCCGTGGAGCTCTGCTGATCAGCACCAGCTAAAGAGCTCGCCCACTGATGTAAAACTGGAACGACACAGCCCGGAGGGAGGCCCGAGGTCTCAGAAAAGCCATGAAACAAACCACCCCCAAAAATCCATATGCCCAGGAAAGAAATACGCGCCCCAGTCATTCTTAATTACTGACACAAAGTAAAGCAATTACTTTTATTAAGCAATTACAGTGTACTAAGTAATCTTCCCCTTCCTCCAAAAAATGCATCAACTGTAAGTAATTCTCAGTAAAGAAGAGGAATTAAGTGGTATCTTAGTTGTATTAGTTAAGAATTGCATAAAACAAAGAGAGAGAGATTGGAAATGGATTAAAAAGAGCCATATTTATAAGGCCAGGGATGACCCAGGAATACCATTAATAAAGACAATGCATTAGTCAGAAAGAGTGAAATTACCCCTTTGCAGAGAGCCAGTGAAAGGGCTCCGTGCTGCTTAAGTCTCAGGGATGAAGTGGCGCATACATAAGCCTACTGCTGGTCCAGGGCCAATGGGTGAATCAGGGCCCAGCCCTGCTAACCAGCAGAGTCATTGGGATCTGCAGCCATCCAGCTGGGACGCTAAGGCAGTCCTGCAGCCAACTCCTATTGAGCCGGCACCCTGGGGTGCAATCCCGGCCTGAAATTGCTGAATACCATTTGAACGGACACGCTGGACCAGCCCCGGAACTGGTGCAAACCAGCCAAGCTCTGTTGATGTCAGTGGAGCTGCTACATGGATTTACACCAGCTGAGGACCCTCCATCTCCTCCACCACCCCTCAGTTTGCTGGCTCGTCCTGTGCAATCATGAGTCAGCCACGGCAGGAAGCCCACTTTCTCAGGTCTGCAGCTGAGCCTTCACGTCGGCCCGATGCTGACCTGGGCACCTGTGGGTCCAGCTGGGACCCTGAGGCTGGGAACTGGAAACCTGCACCCAGAGGCTGACGTTTCCCAAAGTGCTCAGCACGGGCCTCATCCTGCTCCCACAGACGCTAACCTGCATGTGGGGGGTGGCCTGTTACAGCAACATCCAAGCACCTCCCCACCTTTCATGTGTTTAGCCTCATGTCACAGGCTGACTAGCCCCTTAGAGAGGGCACAGGGCAGTGACTGATTTCCTACTGCCCCTCGGAGCTGAAGGGAAAGCAGCTGCACCCCATACAGAGGGGAGTAGAAGCCAGGCAGGTAGTAAGTCCCTGCTGCACCAGCTCTTCCTCCTTCTTAAGCCCAGGAGGCAGGGCACTGCTATTATCCCCACATCACAGCTGGAGAGTTGCTCCATGACGTCAGCTGCTTGCCCCACAGCATGGCCGGCTCCCACACAGCCCCTCAGGACAGCCCAGAAAGCAGTCTCCTGCCACCCTTTCCTCCCCAAGGGGCTTCTTCACACACAGGCACAGGCATTACTCCAGTCACACACCTTCTCGCATTCTGGTTTATTCATTTAGCAATGACCAAAATAAAGTTCTCAAATCCATCTGTTTACCCCCGTCTCAGCTCACTCCCAGGCCTTTCCTGCCTATATATTGCACCCCAGTGCCCGCGGGGCCGGCAGCCTCCATACACCTGTGAGGTTTCACTAAGAAACCCCTTCCTGCTGTCCTTGATAGGGGAAGCAGCCCATCCCTGCTCAGGTGTGCCTGCTTAGTAACTAGGGTTGGCTGGCCCCAGGCCTCTAGCCCTGAAAGAGGCAAGCTACCCTGGTCTCACGTATCTTGGACATGTAGCCCTTTCCTTCTGTCCGCCCGTTCCCAGTCGTTCAAGCCTAGCGTTGTCACGTACTACATGGGGGCTCTGCTACAGCAGTCCAGACAGGGGCTTGTGCCCTGGTTCTCTAAGTCCGAGTCCTAATGCTGAGTCTCTGGCAAGATGTTACCATGTCTGTGCCTCAGTTTCCCAGATCTGTTAAAACCAGGGCTGGGCAAATTCAACCTGGCCTAATTCCAAACCCAACTGGCCACTGTGGGGCTGAGACCTAATGAGACTGGGTTTGCAACACAGGGGCAAATAACTCAATGAAAAAATAAACAAAGTCTATGCGTTGTCTGTAAGGATCCACTCCTGCCAGCATCGCTGGCGGGTGTGAGGCTGGCATGCCAGGTGCCCGTGTCTCGCTGGAACACTGACAAGCACATGGCTGGAATCAGCCCGGCTTCCCTGTGGGTTAGCATTATTAAAACAGGTATTAGAGGGATAGGAATGTGTTTAGACTTCAGATTTTACTGAAGGCTTGCAAGCTGCTGCCTGCATTAGTCTCACTTCTACCCTCTGCAGCCCGTACGGTGAGGAAATATTTGAGTGGTTGTATTGTGATCCTCCGTGACTGTGTCAGTCGCCAGACAGGAGAGAGACATTAACGAGTGTGAAGTGCTGATCTCCAACAGAAAACGTTACAATCTGCCCCGCAGGAAAAGGTCCACCGACACCAGATGGACTAGTGTGCGATGTGAAAGAGGACAAAAGGCGTTGGCTGGTCGGCTCTCCCCTCCCCATGAAGAGGAGCCATGCAAGAGGATTCTCCCATCAGCTGAGTTTGCAGCTCAGAGCATAAGGGAGGAGGGGGATAAAACCCCCAAACAAGAAGACACTCTATCTCTGTGCTGCTTAGACTTGGGCGATTGGGAGGACAGGGGCAGGGGTTTCCAGGCATAAGCAAGAGATTCCCAGCTGCATAGCCTGGGTTAGCCCTAAAGGACATACAGAGCTTGCTTATTATAAAAGCTTCTACTGCCTTTTAAAACTTGAAATGGTAACTCATTTGTGTGTGTGTTCACCTGCTTTAACTTTGCATATAACTCTCTGTTCCTATTTTACAAATCTCTGTGTGGTTTATTGTAGGGTTGGCTACACGTGATGCTGTTGGTGTCGGCTCGAAGGTACAAGTGACCGAGTCCTTTGGGACTGGGAGTGACCTGAACGTTACTGTGATTCCTGGTGTAAGGGGCCATCTGTCACAAAGGGAGGCTTAGCTGTGTGGTAAGACAGACCGCGGTACCCCATGGGACTGCCTGTGACTCCACGTTTAGGCTGTTATAGGGCCCAAGGAGTTTACACTTCATGACGGATTGGTGAAATCTAAGTATTCACAGTCAGTTCAGGGCTTGTGCTCTGGTTTTTAAGTCTGGCCTGAGGCTGGTACTCATGCTCTTGAGTCACTGCATGCAGCATTACAGGGGGTCTTTTCTATCCCTAGCACAAGGCACTGGCTGTGCTAGAGCTGGGGATATTTCCCCTCCAATTTAATCTAGCTGGATAGGAAGAAAAGGGTGGAAATTACAGGGGGGATACAGATGGAGAACGTAATTCAGATTTGCAGGGTCCCAGAAATGGTCAGATGCATTCCCTGAGCCCTGACGCCCACACATCCAGCTATTAGGTGATGTGGTTATGGTGATGGTCCCACCGGGAGTCCTGTGCGGGTAAGAGCCCAATAAGCGGTGCTAGCCCTATGGAGGACTGCCTTGCTATGAAAGGAAAGGCTCGGCTTCTTGAACCCCGTGGGGCTGAGGTTAAGCACCTCCAGGCAAGGGCCCCCTGTGATGTGGGCTCCCATGCGAGGTAAGATCTGGGCATGGGAACCCTGAGCTGATTTCTGTAACTGAGCAAGCGAGAGAACCAGCAGCTGCTCTCCACAGCACAAAGGCGAGGGCAGGGGAGGAGGTGATTTGCCATTCCAGCCAGGACCGCGGTGTCACCACCAGTAATTCGCTGCCTCTCCTTCAGGAATAGAAACAGGCAAGTGCGACTCGCAGGTTAGCCAAAGGCATAGGGAATGATTTCTCTGCCTGTCCGGCTGGCTTCTGACGTGGGAGCAGGGAATCGGTTTTACGTTAATCAGCAGCACGGGGGGACACACATCAGAGTCAATTTCTCTCCAGCCCTGCTGCTCTGCTCGTGATGCAGTCCTGTCCCTCTCCCTCCTGCCTTGCACACCCAGTGCCTGGGTGCTGGGGAGCAGCAGAGTTAGTTATCAAGCTCCAAAGCCAGCCTTTGGCTTGCGTCTCTCTCAAAGGAACCGGCTAATAGGCAGCCCTGAGCTGACGACAGGCAGAGAGGCGACTGGGGAAGGGGAACAGGAGTCTGGGGCAAGGAGGGAGAGAGAAAAAGAAAGAGCAAACAGCTGCTTTTGCTTCTCTTTCCCCTTCCCATCTCTCTTTCTCTCCTCTGTTCTCCTTTCTTTCCACCTCCCTTTCTCTTCTCCTTTCCCTTTCCTTCCTCCCCCGGCCGCACTCCCTCTCAGTTTAACAAATCTATATATACACAGTCTCCACTGACCAGGACGTCCTCTGGAAAGGGAGTGGTGGGGATGGATGCAAAGGGGTATTTGTCGCAGGAGCCTGCTCTCTGTCTGCCTCTCCCTTCTCCTTTCGCCGGCTCCTTCTGGAGCCAATGAGCCTCTGCCCCCAGTGGCTGAGCTGTGAGCCGTGCCCCCTTTGGGACCAGGGCCAGAGAGACACGCATGCACGGGCGACAGGAGAATACTTATTCTTTCTAGATTTTAAAAATATAACGAAAGGCCTGGCCACGGAGGGCCAACTGCAGGCCTGGCGTAAAGGGAGGCAATTCTCCACGGCGCTGCCTCCTGCTGGGAGCGCTCAGCTGGTTGATGGCCAGTACAGTACATCGCCCAGGGGCGCACACGAAGCGTCAGGCTCGGCGACATGCAGCAGGCACAATGAGTGGAGCCCTGCATCCCCAGCAGGCTGGAGAGTCTAGGGCGTAATTGGCCCTCCCACCGGGCCTGGGCTAGCAAATCTCACCTGGCTGAGACAAAAAGGCCCCTTCTTACTCACATCCTGACTCTTCATCTCTCTCTTGTGTTATGACTGCAGCTGGAGGACCCAAGCTGGGATCAGGGCCCCACTGTGCAAGGTGCTGTACATATGCATAGTAAGAGACAGCCCCACCCTGAAGATTTTATAATCTAAGTAGACAAGGGGAGTATTACTGTCTCCATCCTACACAGGGGGAACTGAGGCACAGAGAGATCAAGTGACTTGCTCAAAGTCACAGGCAAAGCCTGCGACAGAGGTAGGACTTGAACCCGGGTCACAGCCAGCCCTTGTCTCACAAGGCCCCCTTTAGCACCTGTCAGCTAGTCTTAATGCCCAAAGGACATTAGCCCCTGTGAGCCAACGCCACTCTGGAGAGGATGCTTGAAACTCTCCTCTCGACGCTGCACTTGATGGTGCAAGAGGCAGAAAGAGCCCACTTGGAGTTTACAGGGGAAGCGTTGGCAGCAGCGGCGGAAGAATCCTCTTTAGGCTTGTAAACCAAGCAGTCTGCTGTGGGAAGTGACAGGAGCGAGAATAACTCTGGCTCCCTGCAAAGACATTTTGAGAGCCACTTTCACAACGACAAGCACCAGCCCAAGAGAAGAGAATCCGTTTGATCATTTCAGCTCCATGGATGTAAAAAGAAATAACCACGCCAGGTTCCAGCAACGTTCGTCTAAGCCCCCAACAGGTCCGGCTCACTTCTCCTTCCTTTTCAGGGTACTCAGCTAAGAGCTGAGAACCTGGAGGAGGCTGAATTGCTTCCATTTAATGACTGAAATGCGGGGAGGGATGCTCCAAAGGGAGATAGCATTGTCTAGTGGCTAGAGTGGGGTTGATTGCAGGGACTGATTTTCAAAGGTACATAAAGTCAACAGAATTTGTGCCCTTTAATCTCTACAGGCACGTTTGACAGCCCTCCCACCCATCCCAGAACTCCTGGGTTCTTTTTCCAGCTCTTCTACTGACTCGCTGAGTGAGCTTGGCCCAATCACAATGCTGTTCGGTGCCTCAGTTTCCCCACCTGTAACACAGGGATAAGAATACTGGCCCACCTTCTAAGGGGTTGGACACGCGACGTCACAGCCATGTGGGGGAAGGGGCTGGCAGATGGAGCCTTCATGCCCCAGCAGAGCCTGCAGCTGGCACCATGCACGTGAGTTCACTACTGTTCACTAGCACTTCACTATCAGGTGCAGCTTCTGCAGCCCTCCATGCGCTGCTGGCTGGGCCAATCCGCCAGCCGCACATTGCCCCCTACTGGTGCCAGCACCATGAGCGCAGCAGGGGCAGAGCAACCGCATTGTCTGCTCCTCTCCTGTGCACCAAGGGATCCTCCTGCAGCCCCAGTCCCATGGCCCTAGCAGTCCAGCTCTTCCCACTCTCTGGGCCCTAGCAGCTTGACCTGCAATGCCGCCGAGTTAACGCTAACCCCAGAGCACGTGGCGCGGGGCCAAGAAAGGAGGGAGGGAGCTCCTGGCTCCTTGCCTGCTGCCCTGCCCCCTGCATCAGAGATGGCATGGCCCGTGGGGTCCGAATGCTCTTTCCCTTGGCAAGTGCTGGGCCCGGAGGATGCTGTGGACAGGAGGAGGTGGAATAAGAAGGGAGGGGATGTAATCCAGGGGGCGGGGGATAACAGTCCCCGAAGGAAGGGACCTTGACCTTTTCAGCTCCCCTTCCCACCACCTCCCCTCCCGCTGAGCTGGGAGCAGACTTGCACTCTGCCCTTTACCGGGAAACCTCTGCCCATGCCAGGCACAGATCAGACCCCAGCACCGTCCATGTCATCCCAGGTGACGGGAGCACGTGAGCCATTGCCTCCCGGGAAAGTCCATCCATCCGGAAAGACACTGCTGTGCCCAGTCGCCTGGAACGCTCCGGTGCTTTCGCCGCCAGCGTGATTTGCAGCCGCGCCTCCGCAGGCTGTCCTGTGGGCACAGCTGGCAGAGCAGTCCCTGGGAAGCAGGCTGCTCTGGGTCTGACAGGCTAGGCTTTTTAGGGGGGATGGGGCGGGGTGGGGAGCTGAAAAGATCTGGGTTCCAGACAGCAGCAACTCCAGAACCCCTGGACTAGAAGCAAGACACCCCCCCAGAAAGCTGGTCTCAGTCCCGATGGACAAAGACTTCCATGTGTGCACTGGAGCTCCAGGGAGAAGCAGGATTTATGGACCTGCTCCTCATACACCAGCTGAGGAGCTGGCCCATATAGGGGCAGGCCTGAGTTCTCTATAGAAAGCTAGTTTCAATCCCTGCAGAGTCAGGATTTCTATACGCAGCCCTCAAAGAAGTAGAGCTTTCCCTTTTTGCTCCCTGTGGGAAGGTGGCTTCGGTCTCTAGTGACCTGAGGGCCCATTTCTCCTCTCAAGGGCTCAGATTTTACCCCTCTGCGACTGCACTGACGGCAGTGGGGTCAGGCCAGATTCCCAGCATTGTCAGTGAGGGTCTTTATATGCAGCTCTGCGACCAGGCCCTCGTGAGTCCAGGCACCGGTCGGTAGGAATCTTCTAGCTCTCCCAGGAGTGCTCCTTGGCTCTAGCGTGGAGTGGAGGGCACTGCTATGGGGCAGGATGCCTTGGGGGTACTTACAGCCTCCACTGGTAGGTGGTAGCAGGGGGGTTGGCGTCCGACTTGCACGTCAGTTTCACATCCTTCCGGTTCAAAAACCAGTTGCCGTCAAAGCCCTCGATGGTGACCTCTGGCTCATCTGTGAGGGGAAAGAAGGACGGCGAGGGGGGCAGGAGAAAGGAAGGTGGAAGGAAAGAGGAGAGAAAGGGCAAAGGAGAAACGAGGAGACAGAGACGGGAGAGGGGGGGACAATGGAGAAGAGAGGGATGGAGGAACCGTGGGGATGGGCGGTGGGGACAGAGAACAATGGAGAGCAGTGGAGAAGGCAGAGAGGAAGAAGGGAGAGGTGGGAAGGGAGAGAAAGAATGGGCAAAGGCAGGAGTGGGCAAGAGAGGAGGGTGAGTGGTTATTCCGGGAGATGGCTCTGTTCTCCTCCAGCCAAGGAGGGCGTGGCGCTCGTCCCCACCACTGCAGCAAACCCCTGCGTCTCCCTGCCCGCCCCCAGCCCTGGGGGTACCGGTCTCGGCAGCCGCGCCCGGCCCCGTTGCTCTCCCACTTACACTGCACATTGAGGGTCATGCTGTCGGTGAAACGGTCCAGCTGGTAATTGACCACGCACATGAGCTGCTGCCGGTGGGCCTCCCGGCTCGGCACCAGGCGGTAGCGGCTGATCACCGTGACGGTGCCGTTGCGGTTCCTGATCTCCTGGAACTCCGCCTCCCCTTTGAGCTTGGTGTCCCAGGTGACGGTGCTGGGCGGCTTCCCATTGGAGGACGTGCAGGTGGCCACCAGGACCTTTTCCGTCATGCCGGACCTGGCCACGAGGGGCCGGGTGGTGCCTTCCATCCAGTTGGTGGGCTTGGCTGCAAAGAGGGGAAGAGGGCACAGGAATGGTTATAAAGTCACCGCCAATTCCCATGCCTCCCAACCCCCGGGACACCCAGCAGTACAGCCCCACGGCGGGGCTATCCCTGGGCCAGATGCAGAGCTGGTGCACATTTCCTGCAGCCGCAACACAGCTCCTCTGAACCACACCCCGCCAGGGAGCCAGGCTGCAGGGCGTGAAGAACGGTGGAGATACATTGGATGAACAGGTGAACAAGCTCACGCCGGAGGGGGAACTCTCTCCTTCCCTGGAAAGCCCAGGTTAGAGAGAGCTTCGTGGGGGAATCCGAGGCCCCAACCCCAGGCTAAGGAGAAACCCCACTGATGCGGTGTGTCTCTCTAGTGTCTTTCATCTGGGACTCAGCCTCCCCGTGCCCCTGGCAATGGCAGATTTTGGAGAAAGAGCTCTGTGGGTGCAACTGAAGCCAGATATTTCCCCCCATTAGAGCCTCAGGGAGTGCTAGGTCACTGGGCCCAGCGGGAGCTCGGCGGGTGACTCTGACCCAGGCGGTGGCTATCTTACCCAGCACGGTGAGGTTCAGCTGGCTCTCCCGGTTGCCAGTCGGGAAGGTAGCAAATTCGCAGATGTAAACGCCCTCATCTTCCAGCTCCAGCCGGGTCAGCTGGATGGTGCCATCCTTAAAGGAGGGGTTACGGAAGGCCACACGCTCCTTGTAGGGGGAGAGGATGGAGACCCCCATGGCGGGGTTGTAGATGGCCACATTCTTCTTGGAGCCGTTGGTGGCCTTCTGCCACGTGACCTGAGTGATCTTCACGCTGGGGAGCGGGTTGGTGAAGCTGCAGTGAAGGACCACGTCTGTCCCGATGAACCCCGAGACTGTGTCATTGACCAGGACGGTCTGAGCCCGCAGCCCTGCAACAACAGAGCAGAGAAGACGTGAGTGAGATGGAGAAAGACAGAGACGGGGGGTACAGGATCCTGGAGTCCTTCATTCCCCTGATCTCTGGAACCCGCTCGCTGCAGCTGACCTTGGTACATAGCAGGCAAGGGGGTGACATTCTGTGATCACCCCCTGAATTTCAGCTGCCCTATGGATTTATCAAGCAGCAGATACACTGGGCCAATTCCTACCGCATTTAATTGCAGGGCACATCGCCCTATGAACCTAGGGGGCTCATGGCCCCTGGCGCCTGGCTTCCAGTTAGCCAAAGGCTGTTGGACCGCAGAGGTCCATCACCAGCACAGGTCACAGCTCCACATAACAGAACTCACTAGGCCACATCCTCCCCGATGTAACGCCATGGAGCCCCCCCCCCGCCGCCTCCACCTGGGCTGCCTGGGCCCCACGTCAGCATCTTCTGCAGCAGCCTGCAAGTGGGGGAGCCGGCGCCACTGCTGTTGTCTCACAAACTGCAACCCCATCACCACAGCCGTTCGATAACGCCAGCCAGTGCAGTCTGCTGCACCCTTCCCCCAGAGCCATCCAGTAAGGACTAGGGTCCCATGGCCAATCTGGTGCCACTGTGACCATCACCTGAAGTTACGGGGATGGACAAACAGCTGATGCTTCCACACTTGGGAAACATGCTCTGTGCTACCAAAGCACTTAGTGTAACTACACAGCACACACATGGCTATATAAGCGCACCTATGCACACAGCCACACACCACTCACCCGCACCGCCAGCACGCACGCACACTAAGAAATGCACGCGCAGACACGGTGACTGTCCTAGGGATGCAGGGAAACACATCACCAGGCACCAGCTGTGCACGCATGAACTTACTTAGAGACACACGCAGCCAAATCCTGCTCTCAGCACACTGCGGCTGGCTCAGTGAAATCATGGGGAGTTACTCAGGAAGGTTTGTTGGCCACATTTGATCCATTCCAAGGGTGCAAAAGACACGCACAAACTGACACATGCACACAGACACACACAAACACACAGAGAGGAAAACAAGCACAAGCAGCTTAATGGCCTGCTCCAACTCCCATTAAGGCTGGTGGGGAGACACCCATTGACTCCACCGGCACTAGCCTAGACTGATTTTCAGAGCAGTCCCAGCTCCTGTTGAAGAATAGGGTTCTGTGAATGTCCAGCCGCACAGGCTGCTCCAGCCAGTTACACTATCCTGCACTTCCTGCCCTCTCCTGTTGCACATGGTTGCTGTCAGCTGACAAACAGTTGCCTCGGTCCACCTCAGAGGTGGCTGCATTTTATAGGCAGATGAAGCCACTCACGTACATAGGCTCTGTAACACAGAGATGAAAGGCACTCAGCAGAAGCGTAGCATATTCTTAATGGTTATTATTCTGTCCCAGGTGATTCCTCCCTCTACAGACAGGGAAATAATGTCTTTCACAAGATGAACATTTACATTCATCTTTGGCTGCTGCCACTTCTTCTCCTAATCTGTGTGTTTAGAGATAACACTCCAATAATTATAGAGCGGGTATTTATATTAGAAATGTATTGGACGAGCAAGGCGCTGAGAACTGGAAAAGCTGGTTCTGCTAACTACCTTATGGATCAGACAGAAACTCATGTGTGCAGAGCGTGGGAGGGGGAGCAAAGGGAAAAAGAGAAAGACTCGGAGAAGGGAAAGACGTACGAAGAGAGAAGGAAAAGAAAGAGTGATGGGGAGACAGGGAGGGGCAGGAGACAGAGAGGGAGGGATGGTAAGAGAAATGGAGATAGAGCGCCTTCATGGTCAGGGCACATGGCTATTCAAACCATCGCCGCTAAGAGCAGTGACATCAATACTGCTGCTGTCACAGCCACGGCTAGACACAGGCCTGCCTCTGCATTCCCGCTCTTTAATGGCCCAGTGAGGTTCTGCTGAGTGCAAAATAGAGATGAGCCCCTCCCAGAGCCCCCCGCTGAAGTACACACACGTATATGTGCATGGACACATTCACACACTGTCCTCTCACGCACGGGCGTGCACATCCCTCCACGTGTTCACACACAGACGGGCAAACCGTATTCTCACGCGTGTCCTCATACACCCGCACAGATCTACACGTGCAGTCACTCCTGTACGGGTCCTTTCGCACACACGTGTGCACTCCCCCATTGCCAATCCCTCACATGCGCGTTCTCACTCTGGCACACACACCTCTCCCACACACTCGCACACGGGTGCACACGCGTTCCCTCTCTCGAACGTACGTTCACACGCACAGGTCCGCCCTCACGCACAGGCTCACTTCCAGTATTTTGTTGAAAGCATTTGCTCCTCCGTGGCATCTGCCACCCCTCCCTGCCAGCGCCTCCCACGGCTGAGCCCAGATGGGTCTGCACGGCACAGACACTTCACCTGCTGACCACAGCAGAGCAACCGTGATGCCTGAATACCCTTCCCCTGGGCTGAGCGCGGGCTCTCTCCTTGAGTCCTGCTTCATGCCCCTGCTTCAGAGCGCTCCCAGCTGCACCGCGCCTTCTAGTCCTAGGCTGGGGCGCTGAGAGGTAAGACTGGCCTGAAGTAGGAAGGGAGCTGGGGCAGAATGTCTGGGCAGTGAAGGTCTGAGCACAGCACCCTCTACTCAGGGGTCAGAGCTCTGGGACCTGTTATGAACAGCGGCCCCCGCACAGCCCGAGGAGCACTGGGTGATGGAGCATGCTCCGGGGGCGAAGAGCAGCACTGTGTTTTCTAGTCCCATGCTGGGATTCGAGGAAGAAGGGCAATGCAGCGCATCTGGCTCGCTCTGCAGCGCGCTACGAGCCTTCGGCCCTCCGGGTGAGAAAGCCTCTTGCAGCCTGGCCGCACCTGGGGAGCGAGCGTCTTGCCAAGTATCCCGGCTCTGAAGCGTTCACAGCCGCAGAGAGCGTGTGGGAGCTTGCCGGCTAGCAGAGGCAATCGTGTAGCAAAGGGCCTGGGAACAGACTCCTGCCCCCCTCGCTGCTGCCTGGGTGTAGGTGTGCAAAGCACTCCCTCTTTCTCCCGAGGCCTGGGGAGGGTGGATTCATCAGCACCAACCCCACCTTCTTCTGAAGTGCTGCCAGCACAGGCAGGTAGGCTCAGCCACCAGTGAGAAACCTCCGTCAACAAGTTCTGGTTCTCAGTGTGCTCTTGGCTCCGGTTCCACGTAAGCTCTGTGACCCCACAGGCTTCAGCTGTTCCTCACGAGCCAGGCTTCCCAAAGACCAATAAAAGAGGCCATGTTCCCTTCCAGTCCAGCGGCGGCGGGCGGACGGCAAGAAACCGCGCTTCGTGCCGAGACCCGGCTCCTCACCATGAGGGCCAGAAAAGCAAGTGATTGGCCAGAGAATCGTGGAAGTTAGAGACTGAAAAAACTCTCTGGGTTCTCTAGGGCATCTGCCTGCCAATGCAGCTACAGGGAAAGGAGCAATGTCCCAATGGTAGGGGATGGGTGGCCCGAAGAAACGGAGCTTCCATCGCTACCCAAGGGACGCTGTCCACAGGCCAGATGCTAGGGTGACAGGCACCTAAGAAATATCATTAAGATGATGATAATGATGATAGACAGATAGGATCTGGCCCTGCACCCTGCCATGCTGGAAGTCAGGCTCCTACACGCAGCTGCTTTTAAAACACCACATTCCTAACTTTCAGAGGCTGCAGGGGGAAAAAAATGTAACAAGGAAACAACCAGCACATGGAAATCACGTTTCCTCCCAAGCTGTCTGAACGCTCCTGGTCGCTGAGAATGAGATCAGACGGAGCCCAAGCTTCCTGCAAGTTACCAGAGGACACGAGCGACCTCCCTCCGCTCCCCAACCTGAGGCTGCAGCCACAGCGTACGTTGGCTGCTGTGGCATGGCTCGCTGCCCTCTAGGGTGTTCACTTGCAAGGTGACAGAGACTTGCTGGCTTCCCTCCCCTTGGCCCAGTGCACGCTCAATAATTCATCAGGGCAAACGCACAAATTATTGATGGGAATGAGAGAGTGCGCGCACGCAGGAGAGCAGATAAAGCCCCTGATCAGCCTCGGGAGAGGCCTGGAAAAGCCCAGGGTGTGTGAGGTGCAGGGTCCAGAGGGATGGGACAATGTCCAGCTCTCCTGCTCCCATGCCAGATCACCAAGAGCCCGGTGATCTGTCCCTGCCTCTGCGCAGGAGGCAGCCAGCTAACTAAGCAGAGCGCTGAGCAAGCAGCATCAGCTCTGTACATCAGAGCCTGCTCGACTGAGCCCTCCTTGCTTCTTCTAGGGCCCCAAAAGCCCCAGCTGAGTGCTGGAGACGGGCTGGTGCCGTGACTTCATTAGCAGAGACCTCAGCCCCACTTGCCCGCTCCAGCTTCCCAAGTGCTTCGTGTGAAGTCCGTTCTCCAGGATCCTCTTTCCAGACACTCCCTGGGCCACGTGAGGCTTCAGCACTCTGCCAGAGCCAGCTGCAGGCTCCTGCACTGGCTGCATGGGAGGGGTGGCCTGGGTACACGGGGCAGGGGGAAGAGGACACGTCCAGGGGTCCTCTGGCTCATACTTACCCTGTATCCTGGATTGGGACACAAAGCCAAGGCACTCTCTGAGTCTGGCCTGGTGAGGCCAGCAGGTGTTGGGCTAGGACAGAAGAACAGGCGCTAAGATGCCCCTCGAACCACCCCCATCCCTCCTGCTGCACCAACGCCTCCGCCCACGAGACATCCCTCCCAGATGCCTCCAGCACTGTTCACTGGCCCCTGCCAAGCCCTGCACGGTCGCTAAGGAGGAGAAGAAAAAACTGAGCGACAGCCCCAGGCAGCAGAACCGGGCAGCTGCTTGGAAAGCCCAAGGGATCCATTTCCAGGCCCTTTGCTGAGTGTCTCTGCAGGGCACAGCGTGCACCCATGTGAGGCCTGTGATGGGCAGGCAGGTGGCATGAGAGCAGCATGTGAGGGCCAGTGAAAGGCATTCTGGGAGTTACGCAGGTGCACAGCATCGGTAACCATGATGCTCTACTCACAGACTCAGCACAGGCTCGACGCCAGGGGGGACCGTTCATTACCATCACATTGTCTGATTTCCAGAGCGTACAGCTCCCAGCACATGTAGGCACGACTGATTCTGCATGGGCAGTCAGTGGGGTTTGAACCTGGGCTCGTCACTGCTAAAAGCAAGAACAGCTGCCATTTGAACTAAAGGGCCAGCACGGTGCTGTGCGGACATGGCTACTAAATGTACTGTCCCTTCAGAGTCTCACTTCCCACTCAGCGAGCTCTGCAGACGATCGCTGGAGACAGCAGATTGATGCGCTCTGGCGCAACCTTGAGTACCCAGTCAATGCCTCTTTGTTAGTAAGAACCATGTGAACTCCACGCTGCTTTGCACAACTTTGCATTGGCCCAACCCGCCATGGATTTCTCCCTCCTGTTCCCAGAAACCCCTCCTGCCCCTAAGGCACTGAACCAGTGGTTGGCATCAGCGTGAAGAGACTCCCCCGTGATGGGGCAATATCGCTATGTACCTCGCTGACACAAATGCCGTGGGCTTAGAGTTGCAAAGGCTTTTGTGTCTCAGACTGAAGCAAAGGGGGTTCCTGGGGAAGGTGAACGGCAGCTGGTTCCCATGTTGTACTGAAGGAGTTTATTTATAATGCATTAATTTCTTACCCAGTCCTAAGAAGCACTGTACACCCACAGTTCTCACTGGCTTCAATAAGTGTTGCCCTGTATATACACAAAGATCAAGTCATTCAGCACTGAAATGCAGCCTTCTCTGGAGCAGAACGCAGCAGGCATTTAACAGCCCACGGCAACACTGCACATGGTCTAGGGAGGATGGGAAGTAACAAAGAATTTTGAATCCAGCTGAAACCACATGGGGAATTTTGAGAGGTAGGATGTAATTACCTGTGCTGGGACATGGCCAAGACACTGGGGTTAACACCCTTCCTCTTGCAAAAAAGTCATCCAAAAAAAAAATGCCCAGGAGATTTTTACTGATCACAGGGCATTAGAAACTTGGTTCTGCATCTTTTCCCAAAGGCACCGCTCTCACCACGCCATGGTTAGTCACCAGCTCGTTGCGGCTGAGAAGGGAGAGTGCTTCTTAATGAATCACCAGTGCACCACTTCCGGCAGCACACTAGCCCTTCATTGGAGGTCTCTTATTCAAATACCGATCCGGCTCAACCCTGTTTAGCTCGCCAGTGTAAATACCACAGGGATTAGATAGTAGCGCTTACACACCAATGCAAGAGGTGCATTAGAAATAAGACAGAGAGACAGCTAGAGAGATAGCGAGATTACCGCTGAAGGTGACATGGTGGCATTCAAATGCAAAATGTCCAGACTGGGTTGAAATAACATGGCAGGGACAGGTCAAGAAAATCACCAACTAAGGCACCTCCTCCCGCTGCTGTATGACATCGAGGCGCTGGGGTTTCAATGGCATATCTTGCAATGCCATATCTGGCTTCAGTTCAAATCCCTCTCAGAAAAAGAAAGACCAATCTTGGCTTGGGATTGCTAATGGGACACAGAACCTTTCACTCGAGGTCCCGGATTCAAAGCCAGAGCAGCTCAATAGTGATGACAGAGATGTCATCATCTCGTGGCCGGCCAGTGGCCTTCAGTGAAGTGAGTTTTTGGGCACTGCTCTGTCCAGTTCCAAGACACATCCAAATCACAAAACCAACCCACGTCTGACCCTTTCGTCGGCGGCCTAATGGGACTGGATAATGGAAACTGATCAAGACTCAGGTCAGTGGAGAGGAAGCTGGCCCATGCTGGACCGGTTCAGGGGCTAAACTTCAGTCTCTGTCCTGATACTATCAGTCAACCCAGAATCCACTAGAAAGAAAGATCTGCCCTGAACCATTTCTGACTTTCCACTGACTCCCCTCCGTGTTTTATGAGAACTTTCCTGGCATTGTTATTAGGACTAGAATAATGGTAGCACTGACAGACTGCAGCCGAGATCAGTGCCCCATTGTGCTGGGTGCTGCACAGACATACAGTAATAGAAAGTTCCTGACCCCAAGCGCTTACAATCGACATAGACGAGATGGAAACAGGAGAGGAGAAATGATTTGCCCAAGGTCACACAGCAGCTCAGTTGCAGAGCTGGGAATAGGTCTCAGGTCTCCCGAGAGCCAGCCCTATCCCCTAGGCCACCCTGCCTCTCCAATTTCATACTTCTAATTTACAACTGGCACCCCGCACCCACTCCCGCGTGCCCTAGGAAAGTGAGTCGCAGACTAGATTCTCCTCTCACTCCCCTGGCTTTTACACCACTCTAGGTCCACTGACTTCATTGCAGCTGCTTCGCCCCAGTGTCAACGGGCGACGGATGCTGCCCGGGGCAGAAGCAGGAAGGCTGGCAGAGCAGGGCTCCCGGTGGTAACGCTGACACAGCGCTGGAATGGGGCCGTCCTGCAATAAAGCTACGAAAGCCAAAGCTCAGCAGCAAAGCACAAAGGCTCCTCAGTCCCAGCGCGGCCCCGCCCCGTGAGCATGCCAGCTAATCCTTCGACTGGCTCGGTCACTTCCCACCCCAAGCAGGTAGCACCACTGCCCCTTGCCTCTGCCTGACCTGCACCGAGCATCACTGAGCATCACTGCTCGACCCACATCTCACCAGCTCGCCCCAGCCTGCCTGGGCTTCCCACATACACCTGTCCCCTGACATCTCACCAGCTCCCCACCCCCAGCCTCTTGGTCTTCCAGTCTGCCCCCTGCAGCCCCAGGCTTCTTTCCAAGCACCAGGGTGCTGGGGAAAAATCAGCTAGCAGGAGGGCGTACGATAAAGGGTGCTGGGGGCTATGGTAGCTTATTTTGCTGGGCAGCCCCTTGAATGTACGGGAGCTCACCTTCCACTCTCTCCTACCCACCTTCTCTGGCTCCAAGGTCACCTCTGGAGGTGGCCTGAGGACTCCTAGGCAAGGGCTAATTATTGTCATTGTTAGAGTCACCCAGCTGCAGCTCCCTGCGGAGAAGGAGGGGTTAGCAGCGAGGCGCTCCGGGGGGGGATAAAGACACTAATCGATCAGACCGTCTCGGTTCCGAAACAAAGGGCTCCGAGACCTAACAGATTCATGTGGGATTAGAGTGGGAGCAGGAAGCAGGGAACGTGGAGTGCCCGGCTTGGTGAGGTGACTCACCGAGCAGCACAATGGGAACATGACAAAAGACGAAACTGCTGACTCAGCCCTGAGCTCAGCGCCAGTGGGGCTAATGGCTGCCTTCTCCATGCCGCCACCCCTCCGGATCCCAGCTGGGTTAAAGCTCCCCCCGGCCCCCCCACAGACACACTGTCACCAAAGGGGCAGCTGGCCAGGTCTATGGAATCACAAAGGATTCGAGAGTCCCCTGGTGTTGTGTCCTGGATTTGGGATATTAGCCGAGTGCCAGACAAACCAACCAATGCTCCTTAAGCAGAGCGGATATCTTTGTTCCACTAGACCACTCAGGACCCCTGCTTTGCTGTGCCTCACAGATATGTCAGATCACAAGACAGCTGATTGCAACCTCACCTCATTCTGATTACAGTCTTGCTTCCCTCCTGTCCTACACCTGCTGCGCTCCTAGAATGAATTTACCAACTAAGCTCTCGCCGTCTCCTACAGTTAGAGAGGAATGCTCCATGCCATTTGAAAGCTGGGATTCTCAACTCTCCAGTGGTATAAGGCATCGGTTGCTAATCCTTCCCAAGATAGCAACAGCCACAACTATGCCAGTCAAAGCAGTCACAGGGAGAATGCACGATTGTAATCAGAGTGATGTGGTTCTAAGGTTTGATAGCTCACGACACACCCAGACTGGAAACTCTCTGAGGAACCTGTAAGCACCTGCAAACTCCACTGTCAGAAAGAGAGAGAGCACATGACCATGGATGGGGAGTGGGGCAAGTGACTGAGAAAGGAAGATATTTTTCACTGGCAACCTCCCCCCACCCCCCAATGTAACTCGCCTTCTCTAGCCGGTGGGATAGTCACTGCAGGAAGGGGGATACGTAACCTTGGTATCTCCACAACACTGGCCACCAGGGCTGTTTATAAGATTCCTGCCCATGGAAGGACAGGTTGCGAAGGGCAGTGTGCACCAACGGACGAGTGTGTGCACATGAAACAAGCCTGCTAACATCCCCCCCCCCCCCCCCCATGTTTCCAGCATCCCGCTGCTCAGCCTTCACCTAATCTAGACTCAGAGCCTGACAGGCTCCTCCTCTTCCTCTGGTCACAGGCTGGCCAAGTGTGCCACTATCTACCCATCCTGCCTCGGCCCCGCCTGCAAGAATAATAGTTAGTATTTAGACAGAGCTTTGCTCCTTCAAAGGGCTGCACAGACATGAACCAGTTCCTCCTCCCAACAGCCTGTGAGCAGGCGAGTGCTGTTATCTCAGACGGGGAACCTGAGACACAGAGAGTTGAATTAACTCGCCCACGGTCACCCAGGGAGTCAGTGGGCTTGGCACCCCCGAGCCGCCCAAGGGCCGGTCCCCTCAGCTGCATGGCTCTGGCTTAGCTGCCCCCCACCTGTGGCTGAGGCTTGATGCATTGACTGAATCCAAACCCAAGGTTCAGGTACCTTCCGTCCCAGGAAGCACTTGCAGACCTTGATGGACTAAGTCCAGCAGTCCCGACCGCTGTGCAGTAAGTCTCCTCCCCACACTACTGATGGGGAAACTGGGGCACCAAGAGGGGACACAACTCATGCATGGTCGCAGAGAGTCGCAGGATGAGAATCCAGGTTTCCCGACTTCCAGCCCCAAGCATTAGACCACGCTCTCTCTGCGGCGAGAGGCGGACACGAATGGAGAGAGCTCTGTTTTCGTAGCACCAAAGGCAAACCCCGTATCCAAATCCCGGTTGTCCCCTGGTGCCAGGGGGTTCTGACAAACGGTTCTGCCAATCCCTGGTTGCTACAGTCTGATCAGCTGACTCCAACCCAGCTACCGGTTGGGAGGTCAGAGAACTGTGAACAGACCTTGTGTCTCCCGGTATTCTCTCCCCTGCACCAGCCTGAGCCCTTGTCTCCCGGCCGAGTGGATCTGGAGAGCTCGTCCACAGGAATCCCACCAAGATGGACAATCTGGGAATTCCCGAGGGAATCTGAGTCCAGAGGAAGGCCCCGAAGAGTAACCTGGAAACCAGGGAGTCCCCCCGGGAATTGAGAGATCAGGGACCCTGTTCTGCTCTGGTCTAAGCAATTGAAACTCCCCTGAACTTGCTGGATTTGTCCCAAGCTCTCCGCAAGAAGAGGATCCCCTGGTTCCTGACTGCATGGAGGCACTGCCCTTCTCTCGTGTCTAATCAGCTCCCAGCCTCCACCAGGGCCAGGCGGTGGCTAGAATGAGTGCTGGGCTATGGGGCAGCTGCACTTATGGGGGCTTAAGGGAGCCCGCTGCGCTCCTAAGACTCAGGACTGTAAACAAGCAAGGGGACCACCCACTAACGGTTCCCTGTAATAGCCCTAGTCACAGAGTGAGTCTGGGGGAGGAGATGAGTGAGGGTCGCAGCCTGGCCGTGGGGCCTCCCAAGAAGGGCCATGCTCCCTGCTTTGTCCTGTCTGGTATGGACACGACCCTGGGCTGGGTGGGAATGCGGCTTTGTCTTTGGGAGCTGTGAGCAAAAGAGTCGCTATGATCCACTCTGCTCAGCCTCCATGTCTAATAAGCCCAAAGGGGGGTGTGTTGCTCTGTCTGCTTCAGCCCTCCCAGCTGATTGCTTGAAAAGAACTGAAAAGGCAAAGATGTCCCGACCCAGAAACACTCCTCCCAGACGCAGGCTGCAGGCCATGAGTCTGGGCAATGGGGATATTTCTCTCCAGCAAAGGAAATGATTTGTCCCTGGGGTGGGGGGTACATTTTAGGGGCTATTTTGCCCTGAGCTCAGCTCCCTACCAGGCACTTATATGAAGTGCCCACCACCTCCCATTTTTCTTAATGGGGGGGGAGGAGAGCGGGAGGACGGAGAGGAATCTCCATTGGTCTTAATGAGAGCTTCTAGCTGCTGCGTTTTTTTGGCGATCCGGTTCTGCTTGTCCCTGGAGCGTCAAGAGGGACCAGAACCGATTCCCCGGATCCAAACACTCTCCAATGTGGGTTTTTTTTGGGGGGGTGGGGGTGGGGAGGGAGTCTAGATCCAGATGTGGATCCAAAATTTTGGAGCTGGGGCCCGTGCCTGGAGGTTAAATCCCCAAGCTCATGTGCGCTTTTGTACAAACCCGGCACGGGGGCAGAGCAAACAACAGGAGAGAGAGGTGGAGAAGGGGGAGAAAGGAGAGATGAGCCTCCGCCTTCTCTCTAAGTGCCAAGAAAAAGAAATCTAAAAGCACTTTTTCCAGCCTGCTAAGTTCTCCCCCTAAGCCTGGGTGGGATGCTTAGGCCCCCAGCTGACTGCATGGGAGGGAGGGAGCAAAGCATCTCTGCCGAGAAAAGGTGCAATAAAGGGGCTTCTAGTCCAAGCAGGGATTTGCGGCACAGTCCTCCCAAGAGCCCAGGCCAGGCAGCTAATGGCTCCCGCTCCCCCTTCGAGATGCCTGCAGTGAGCACCCGCCTCATTTTGAGGTCAGAAAAACTGGCAAATTTGGATAATTTGTGGTTAGGCTAATGGGATTTGCATGCCTAGAGTTTGAGACGCTGTGGGCAAGCAGGGGGCAGGCCTGGAAACCTATGTGGGGGGAGACGGGATCCTCCCTGAGACCCAAGATCCCCTCACCAGACAGGCGTCTTCAGACTCCCCGGCAGCCTGGAGCCCAGAGGGAGATGGCAGGTGAGAGACAGCAAACAAAATGCAAGGGGGATCTGATGCTAACCGTCACCCAGACCGGCACTTAGAGCTGGAATTACAGGTTGCACAGTGTGACTCAACAAGCACATCATCGCCCAGGTAAGGCGCCAGCTCAGGTTTTGTGCAACAACACACAATAGGGGGGGTACTTGCCAAGTGCACGCAGCCAGAAGGATTTGCAGCGTCCCGTAGCATTGGTCCTCCACAGGAATAACCCGCCATGATCTACACTGTCATGCAGCCACTGATTCCCAGGGTCTGGTGGTAGAGTCCGGTGGTGCCGTCCAAAATTAGGTACCAGGAGTGGAGAAATCTCATACTGAATAGACATGGGGGCTCAGATCCCCAGAGGTGTTTTGGCACCTAACTCCCATTGAAAGCAGGAGTTGTCAGGTGCCTAAATACCTTTGAGCGTCTGGGCCGGGGAGCCCAATTTTCAAACACGGGAGACTCACAAAGGCCTCCAGATTCCATCTCGGGATGCTTGAGTGGGGAGGTAGGGTCGTAAATACCCTCGTGGTAGTGGAAGCGCTGACCAGAACGAGCAGCGACTGGCCCTAGATGGTCCATGGAGACAGACCCAAGTCACAAAGTTTGGATCTGGAATCTGACCACCCCCCAAAGGCTGGTTGTGTTTGGATTCATGAAGCCCGGATCTGGATCCTGATCCAAAGCTCCCCAAAGCCAGGAGGTCATTGGCATCCAGTGGCCGAGTTCAAGTCATTATATGGCAGGCCAAAATAACAAAGGTCAGATCTGGAATCGGCTCCAAACCCCAGCTCCCCAGAAGCAGGAGAGGTTTGGAGACAGGGCCCCTTAGAGAGGCTGGGAAGATTTTAAAAAATTAATATTTTACCAAAAAAAAGTCCTTTCCCTTCCATTTCCCAGCCATTTTGCATTGCTATAGTCAGGGCATTGAGATCTTGACTCCCTTAAAGATCGGCAGATGGAGTACAGTCAAATCTGCTGTCCCAGTTCAGGGCTCACCTTGAAGAACTGGGCCCACAGATACAGGGACAGATGCTCAGCTGGTGCAAACTGATGCATCTCTATTGACTTCAATGGAACGATGCTGATTTACACCCACTCAGGATCTGGCTCCATATTTCCCTCTTGTATAGCAATACGTGATGCTGGAAAGGTTTGGGGTTGGGATGAGAAAAGCAAACTCCTCAGCCATGCTCTGAAACTTCAGGGTCTGCACAGCAGGGCTAGGAATCCCAGAACAGGCTGTCTGGAGAGATGCTGGGTGATTCCTCCGAATGTCAAAACACCAGGAGTTCGGCCCTGCTCCCTGCACGTCCAGTCCCAAATGAAACTGGGAAGTGAAGAGGCGGCCACAAAATGGAAGCGGTGTTAAAAATATTAACTTTTTATATCCAATCCATATAGCACTCACACGCACACAGAGAGAGAACACTTTCTATCTGAGTTTCCCATAGCTCCCACCATCGTACTACAGAACTCCTGGCTTCTATTCTTATCTGTGCTCCTTTCATCCAAACTAACTGGCCCATCCCCGTCTGCATCCCCTTAGCTCAGGTCTATCCATTCTGGATGGGTGCTGGGTCAGTTAAGGGTAGCCACAGAAGCTAGCCCATGGCAGGTTAGAGTCTGGCTCTGCAGTGTTCTCAGCCTCCAGATGTCTGTCCCTCCAAAGGCATTCCTGTCTTTCCCTCTTTCTGTACAGAAGCTTCTGCTGTTCCCACCCACCTGGTTAGTGAGCCCCCACTCCCTTCCGTCTGTTGTTTGTCTCTTTCTGATCAGGAACTGGTACATGGCGGCTGTTTAAAAGAACTCATGTTCCTTGCTGATTAAAAAAAGAACAAACCAAACTGTTAGGTTTTTTAGCAGAAACGGCAATATGGACTCGATTCCTGCAGCAATTCTGCATTTGTAATGATCAAGTTTACCCAGGAAAATGTCAGCCAGCTCCCCCAGCGGAGGGGAAATAAGGAAGGAAAAGGATTCTTCACATTTCCAGGAGAACTTTTTTAAAAGCTGCGTACAGCTGGATGAAATCTCTCAACACCTGGCTGTGTAGTCTAGAGGCTGTGTTTGGCTGTAACACACAGCATCTGCTCTGAGGCATGCAGCTGTGCCCCCGGTGCCAGCCAGGATTCCAGCCCTGCGAGCTTCCTCACAGCAGTGTCCTGTTACTTCAAACAAAAGCAGGTTGCATATAACCGTCACATCCCTCCACTCCCACTGCCAGGACAGCCGGGCCCATGCATCACAGCACAGCCATGCAATGAGTTTTCAGCTCTCATGGGGAAGCCCTGACTCCCAACAAAGAACCCTCAGCATGATAGAAAGGGAGGTCCCATCTCAAGGGCAGAGGCGCTGCTGTGACAGCCGCCATTGGGGCTGACCCACTGGGGACTGAAGTGGGGATCTCCAGAGCTAAAAACTACGAGCCACTACAGCTTGAGCTGAAGAGCCGGTCCTCCCGGGAGGGAGGCTGCTGTAACAGACTCATCTTCTTTGTGGATCAGGCACAGCAGGGGATCTACATCACGCTCTCACCACTGGGCATGGGCAGAGTGCGGTGGCTGCTTTCCAAGGGAGGGCAGTGGGGGGTAGAGGGGAGAAGTATCTAATACAGAGGGTTTGCGATGGAGCCTGATGCTCACACAGCACTACGAATTCAGCCAGATTTGCACCTCACTTGTCCCACGTGTAAGTGGAATCCACACCACATTAGCAAAGTGCTGGTGCTTAATCAGCGGCACACTCTTCCACGTTGCAGTTACTAGTGGCACAGGTCTCTCTCTCTCTCTCTCTTTCTCCTGGCTCAGATGCGGCTCTGGCTCTGATAAAGAGGAATCCCTGGCAGAGCCCTTGCCGTATCATCTCGCCGCAGGCACCCAGCGATCGCTTCCCTCCTCCAATGGCATTTGAAAGCACACAGCTAGCGGGCCCAGCTGCGGGTGAGCACTGACTTACCCCGGTACCCTCGCCGCCTGTCGCTCCCTACCCCTCTCCGTGGCATCTCACCACTTTAGTCCGGCAACCTCAAACCTCCAGCCCTGGCTTCCCTTCCCATGGCACCGCTATGCCCAGGGGACCCTCATCCCCAGCACTTCCTACCTATCGCTCCCTAAGCCCATGTCCCCCCACGTGGAATGCGCTCCCCTTACTCCACGTCACCCTCTCCCCACAGGCCCCCAACGCACGGCAGCCTCCCTGCCTGCTGATGTTCCCATCCCTCTGAAGTCACACCTTATGCCCAGGGACAACCTCTCGCCTTGGTGATTCCATCCTATGGCATCCCCACTTCCCTTTCCCTATCTCATGCCCAGTGCTCTCTGCGTATACGAATGGCCCCATCCCACGGCACCCAACAGCTAGTGAATGCCCCTGCTCGGGCAGTCCCCTGCCAACTGCAGGGTCCAAACACACAGGGATCCACGCCCAGTCTACCACTCTACGCTCAGGCAGTCGCACCAGGACTCCCAGCAAGGTGGGAGCTCCCGCCACCCACCCTGGCATCTGCCTGCTCCCAGCAGGTGGGACCCAGGTTGCTCTATGCCCCCCACCTGGCAAGGGGCTGGGCCCGAGGCTGGCTAATTATTCTCTGTATTCCACGCTGCGGTGTCTAATTATGACAAAAACATTTTATCAGGGAATAAATATTTATTTTTGAAAAAAAATATTTACACGTGTTGATTTAGCAACCCGGCTAATCAGCCCTGAGAGGGAAACGCTTTGCCTGCATTAATTCCACTGCTCAGGATTCAGAGACGCAAAAGCAGGTCACCGGGCCTCCCTTCCACGGCCTCCGGAGCGCTATCATGGTCACCGAAGTGAGCCGGTGTTTGCCCCATGGCCCGTGCCGCGGCTCCCCACCAGCCAGTCCCCTCGAAACCAGAAGTAATCAGAGGCGCTACTGAAAACGACCATTCCCCTAACATCTTTATCCGAAGGGACCCTGCAGCAGTAGCCCTCCACAGATTTAGCGCCCTGTCCAGTCTTTACTTGCCACTGACATGCAGCCATGTCTGATGTGGAACGCAACGGCTGTACACAGTCGTGCTGCTCAAAAGTTTAGAAGCTTCCCTATTTATTCTTCTCCCCCAGCCTGCTTCTAACCTTGTGCGTAGGGATGCTCAGGGCAGTTTTGGCTCCGACCTTCAGAGCTCTTCAAGCAAAGGAAACAAACGGTTTCCTATATACCAAGGTGACAGGCTGCTGAGAAAAAAACAGAGCTAGACGGCTGAGCACCTATGTGGTTAGATGACAGAGAGGTAGATGTATTTTAAAAACAGTCATACTGAAATTATCTTTAAGATGCTCAGGATTGGCTACAGATTTCATCTGCAGGACCTGCTAACAGGGTGCAGGGATATTTGGTTCAGTGCTGACCTGGAAAGAAAAGCTCCACCTACAGAAAAGAAAATCACTTAAAATCTCTGTGTGCCTAAGTTCCCCCATCTGTAAAATGGGGATAATGCTCCCCTGCCTCTCCCGGGTGCCTTGATGATCAAATCTATTCCTGGCTGCAAGATGCTCAGATACTGACGATGAGGGCCGGAGGTGTACATAGGATTCACTGCGATTATTATGGCAGTTGGAGAGTCAAAGGGTCACCCATCACCGAGCAATTCAGGGATGGCTTGTCAGAACAGAAAGCTGCATAGAGCAGGCTCTGGTTTGCATGCTGTTAGGTGGATGCAAAGTGGGGAAGAGAAACAAGCTCTCCGTGCATTAACAAGAAGAACCTGGGGGGAAAATATTTCTTTGAAATGTAAAATGGAATTTCTTGCTGTTTCTGGACAGGCACAGACCAGGTCTCCGGGTTTTAGTTTTGTGACAGCTGGTGCAGTAACTAGTCCGCTGGTTTGAACAAACCTCCCGACCCCATCAGCCATGCAAGGATCTAACAAAATTCATTGGCTTTGTTATGTGGTTTGCATTCACCCGACTGGATGAGAATCAGCCCAAACCCTAAACCAACATTGAAGGAATGCAAAGCCGGTGGGTACTGAACATGACATCAGCCCAAAGCCTACGTCTAGGGAAATGCATCAGCATACCAAGCACTCAGCCATGTGAGGAAAATCCTGCAGTGAGGAGAATGACACAGCCACTGGGAAAGTGAAGATGCCTCACTCAGAGGAGCTACACTCCCTCCCAGAGAAAGATCTTTTCTGTCCAGCAAGACGCAACCCTCCCCTCCAAGAGGGACAATATTTCCCCCTCCTCTGTTAGCTAAAATCCAGCCTCAGAGGGCAAGGATCTTCTCCCCCAGCCTGCTTCTAACCTTGTGCGTAGGGATGCTCAGGGCAGTTTTGGCTCCAACCTTCAGAGCTCTTCAAGCAAAGGAAACAAACGGGAAATCAATAGGAAGCACAAGAGGGAGGTGGAGTTTTCAGTCACCACCACAAGAGTGAAGGCTGCCCTTCCTCGCATTGCTGCCCTAAGTGCCAGGAAATAGGAATGAATTATACACAGCCCGGAGCAGGGCCTCTGGGAATCCTGAGTGTACCTTACATCTGAAAGCCAAGGCCTGATTCACTTCCTCCAGTGTAAACCCAGAGTAACTCCACTGACTTCAGCAGGATTTACCTCAGTGTAGCTGAGATCTGGACCTAGATCTCTTTCCCCCATTCTAAAAATCATATCCTCTTCTTTTTCTCCTGCCCCTTTTCCAGGAGCTGGCTATCCTTGTCTCTTCCCTAGCCTCTCCCCTTTCTTTTCACCATCTCCACTCTGAAATCCGGGTATTCTACTCTCTCTCACACACACAAACGCACCCTGTCTCTCGCCGTTTCCCACAAATCCACTCATTCCCCAACTGCCACCCTCCGATTGTGGGGCTCTCCAGACAGGACAATGGGTCTCCTAGGTACAGACACAAGTTATCTGGAGGCAGCTGTCTGGGTTATGTGGTTATTAGGCCTTTTTAATTACCTGGAAGCAAAGAGCCAGTCAAATAATGGTCAGTATATAAAGCAACCCCAGCTGCCCCAGTGGGGCTGGGATATCTCACTAAGCGCTGCCTGTTGATTTTCTGTTTGATTAAATTCTTACATGAGAGCAAGGGAGTCTCTGGCCTGCAGCAAGCTGGCAATGGGGAGAATTTATCTCAGATCTTTAGAGCCCATTGCTGAGCCCAGAGCAAAGCCTGTTACCAGCGAGGGCTCTGAGCTGCGAGGGTCAGGTCTGGATTTCAAATCTCTCTGCAAAATCTGGGGCATTGCGAATGGGATGGGGATTTTGGCTTCAACTGGGACATAACTGGATTCAGATCCTGACACTCCCAGCCTTTTAGGAGATCAGATCTGGGCGTTGAGGTCTGGCCCATCTCTAAATTATACTCAGATGAGAACAATGACTGCCAGGGGACGGTGCAGAAGCTGGGGTGAAACGGCTGAGCTAGTACAGTAGCGCCGTAGTGGCTGGTACTCGGCACGTCTACAGCTCTCTCTGGTTTTGAAAGGCTGCACAAACACAAACAAATTCATCATCCAGGATCAGAGAGGCAGGTTGAAACCCCCCCAAAACTTTTTATTTTTAGAAGTTTACACAGGATCCTGTTTATTTCTCCTTGCTGCCTCTCCCGCCCCAGGTTTGGGCTGGCACCGGAATGGATGCGCCATGATACTCATACAGACTGGGCCCGAGCTAAACACCCAGGCACTGGTGTTGCTCAAGATTCAAATGCAAATTCAGAGGTGGGTTTTGCAAACGGCCCCTGTTTTCTCATGGGCTGAAGCAAAACCCCTGCACCCAAACACCCCCAACTCGAGAGCCCATGAGACCTGCACCCGGCTGAGAATTCCCTAACGTGAACCTGTCTCTAGATCACAGGCGCCCCTGTGATCCAGTCTACCCAGCTTTGCACAGCAACAACCATCTGGGTGAAGCAGCCGTTGCGGACAGATCCCATCTCATTTCTTCACCTCCAGTGGCTGCCTGGCGGGAATCCCATGTGGAAGGGGACTCATGTCACGGTGAGAATGTGTCTGGGATCCCCCTGGGACACAGGAACCAGACTCGCTGCTCATCCCCTGCGAGCCTCTGGCCCTGCAGAGAGCACGCACCACAAGGGAGCTGCGCACCAGGAGCCAGGCCCTGTCAGACGCAGCCTTTGCCAAAGGCTTCTTCATCATCACCCCGTGGAGCAGAACAGACTCATTAACCGCTTCCCCTCATCTTCAGAGAGGCTTTCAATTACCACTGACAATCAGACAAATGAGGGGATGGTTCCAGCTTAGACTGGCCCCACCGAGGTCACCAAAAGGCCCCACCAAGCCCTGGCCAGCTGTGCCGCCACCTCGGCCCTGCCCAGTTCACTGTGCCCACCCACGCCTCACCCGCCCTACCCAGCTCAGAGTCCCCTGGCCCACCCAGCTCACCAGACGCCGCCATTCACACACTCCCCTTTTCCTCGCCCGGGATTGACATACTCCGAGCTCTGATCCCGCTAGTGCCCTAAGATTAGAGAGCTATGAGCAGCAGCAGGTCCAGCTGCCCTGAGTAGGATCCTGGCTAAGAAGCTCGTGCTGCCGCGGTTACCCTCTAACTTTGGAGCAGTAACCCGAGCGGAGCTAGCGTGGGGCGTCTCCTCGAGCTGGGATGACCCTCCCTCCAGCTCCAAGGGTGGACGTACCCTACGTCTCAGCACACTGGGAATCAGCTTCCTCGCTGGCAGTCTAGACCCACTGACTAACCCCTCCTGCCTATGGGATCCCTCACCAGGCCGGCCACGTTGGGTGGCTCCTGTGTGGAGCTACCTTTCTGAGAGCAGCGTGCCCCCTGGCTCACTCTCCTCCCCCAGCCTGGCTCTTCCTCTCTCCCTCTGCTTCCCCAGGCACCAGGCGAGTCACGGTTTTGGTCCCACGGGACCTGGGGTCTCCAGCATGTTCCTGCTTCTCCCTCTCCCCGCCTCCACCCCCTCTGGATCCCGCGGTGGGAAGCCACACCCTGTCCCTTCCAGCTCTGACTTGCATGCTTTCCCAGCCCGGCTGGGTACCGGCAGAACAAGCTGGGGCCTGCCGCCTCTTCCTCACCTTCTCTTTGAACAGAGACACGTAGCTGGTGAGGCATGTCAAGAGCAGCTGCACACACAGGAGCCAGCCCTCGGACCTTTTGTGCACATAATCCTCCCCACTCCCCCCAGCCTGTGAGTCACCTTGATTCAGTGGAACGAGGGCCCGGAATATCCGCGTCCTCCTCTGCCCCGCATCTCCTCTCTACAGACACTGTCCCAGGGCACTGGCTCTTCTGGGCTAGCCCTGTGGCCGGCTCCCCCTGCTTCTGCCCCCCTGACATCACTGAGAGAACGGAGCTCCTTGGTGCCATCACCATGTGGGGCAGACGCTGCTCTCTGCCCTGCTCTGGGGGTGGGATCCTGGAGCAAAGGGCTCTCCTGGAATGGGCAAAGAGCTGAAAGTGGCCGCCAGCGACGGGGCAAGGAGAGCAGCACTCAAGGGCTCTGGATACTCCAGCAATGGCGGCGGTGCCCGGTCTTTCCAGGAACCTGCATCGCTGGGGGAGGTGGTTGGATGGCCGGGCGTGCTGCCTTCCCTGCACACAGAACAGTGAAGGACGGCCCAAGCAGATGACTAGATCCAGAAAGCAACAATGGCTCCTTCCATGGACAAGAACCAAGCCCATGGGGCCAGATGGAACTGGCTTTTCATCTGACTTCCCCAGCTCATGAACAGACGGAGGTGACGGCCGCCAGGGTCCGATTCACTGCCTGGGGTCCTACATCCTCCCCCAGCTCACCCTTTGCCCCATCTCATCACTCTCCCCCACTCGTGCTCTCTGTCTTCAGAGTCTCTTCCCGTTTACCCTTTCTCCAGGGATTTATTACTTAGCTCCCCCGGATTAGGCCCGGTGCCCCTCCCTGTCATCAGCTGACCGAGGGCCCTGGTCTGCACGGAGAGTCGCCTGTCATTTCTGTGGGGAAGCCAGCAGCATCCAGCCCCGCTTCAAACCAGTGACAGGCCATAGCAGCTCCCTGCTCCCAACCCAGCAGAGGGGTGCAGAAGGGGGCTCACGCAGCTTTCGCAGCACACACGGGTGATTGTCAGTGCAGCTGCTGGGGGGATCGAAGGAGATGTGCGCCCCCACAACTATTCACTGCCTTGTCTCAATAGGCTCCTAGAGCTGACTCTGACCCCTAGGATTAGGAAATTCACCCTTCAAAGCCAAAGATGTGAAAGCAACCAGACAGAAATTACCTACCCCCTCCCCGCACTGGCCAGCGCGTGGGTAACTCACCTGCCCCCGCCACCTCTCCCAGGTGGAGCAGAGGCTGTAATTAGGTTAATGAGCCAAACCTGGATTTTAATTGGGATTCCCTGATTTACCCGTCCAGCTCCTGCTTTTGTTTTATTCCCGGGGAAGGTACCCAAAGCCGTCCTAACTAATGGCTCTGATATCGGAAAGGTCTCCTGGATCTTTAGTTGTATTTAATGGCCAAGATAATTAATAATCATCGAGTAAAACGGAGACGCTTGAAACAGGGCTCTGGTTGTACCCTCCAGTGTCTGTCATGTCTCTAGCCTGGCCAGAGACATTCTGCAGACACAGGAAAAGAAAGAGAAAACAGATGAAAGAGTACATGGAAGAGAGAGGGGTGGAAAAAATGGAGGAGAGAGAAAGAGATGAAAGAGAAACAGGGATGAAAAGGGGAATGGAAGAGATAAGAGGAGTGTGAAACAGGAACTGGAGAAGGAGAAAGAAAGAGCAGAAGGAAGGAGGCAGAGAGACAGCCAGGAACCCGTCCCATCCTGATCTGGGGATGCATAAACAAGGGAATCTCACATAGGAGCAGAGAGGTTATTTTACCTCTGTATTTGGCACTGTGCGACGGCTGCTGGAATCCTGTGTCCAGTTGTGGTGCCCACAGTTCAAGAAGGATGTTGATAAATGGGAGAAGGTTCCAAGAATTACACAGGAATGATTAAAGGATTAGAAAACCTGCCTTGTCGCGATAGACTGAAAGGGCTTAATCTATTTAGCTTAACAAAGATAAGGTTAGGGGTGACTTGCTCACAGTCTGTAAATATCTACATTGAGAACAAATATTTAGTAATGGCTCTTCAATCTGGCAGAGAGAGGTCTAACACAGTCCAATGGCTGGAAGGTGAAGCTAGACAAATTCAGTCTGAAAATAAGGTGTAAATTTTTAACAGTGAGGGTAACAAACCGTGGGAACAATTTACCCAGGGTCGTGATGGATTCTCCATCGTTGACCATTTTTAAATCCAGAGTGGATGTTTTTCTAAAAGCTCTGCTCTAGGAATGATTTTGGGAACGTTTTTGGGCCTGTGCTATAGATGATCACGATGGTCCCTTCTGGCCTTGGAATCCATTGATCTATTCTCAGTCCATCGCACCCCAGACTCACCTGCACAGGGCAGGAAAAGTTCAGCGCAATGGGAGGTTAGATGGCCTCTTAGCAGTGTGTCCAGTGGATGATCTCTATTCCCACGGAGACCATCATGCCCCTCTAAATGCTCATTGGCAGCTCAGCCCAGATTTTGTTTTTCATCCCATTCTCTGGTGATCGGCCCCGTCTCCCAGCAGAGCCTTCCGGGGGAAGGTGTCTAGTTGGCGCTTTCTCTCCCCGCAACCTCTCTGCCTGGCTCTCTCCCCAAAGCTGTGACAGGAATGCCAGTGGGTGGCCTCAGCCAGGCAGTTTCATGTGTAGGGGGATGGACGAGAGAGACTTGACAGAACTGTCAATGGATAAAGTAGCAGATAACAAGGCAAGGGGTCTGGATTCAATCCCCAGATTGATTCAGGGGGTCTGGATTCAATCTCCAGAGCCGAGAGACAAGACACTAGGGCCTGGGATCCAATGCCATTCCCCACCTGGTATAGCTGGGTGGCAGAGACATCAACAGCCCTAAATTCAGTCGTAACTTGGTACAGATCCAGAGGCGGCAGGCTCAGCCTACAGTCGCCAGGGGCTGGCTTTTAAAGGAGCTCATACCCAAAGCACTGAGCTCTTTGGCAAACCTGGGCTCTCCTTGTGGTGTCTAACCAATAGCCCCTTTCTAACACCCCAAGTCCCCAAAGCATTTACGTCTTCCTTCTCTGGTTCCATTTCAGTCCCTTCCACAGAAGGATGTTTCCAAAGTTCATGCCCCAGGGATGGGGAAGCAAGTTGCAACACAACCCCTCTCTCCCAGGCCGCATGGATACGGCTCCCCTCCCAGCCAAGATCTGCAGCCAACATCTCTCTCCGTCTCTCTGCCTGGAGCAAGAACAAAGCTTGTCCAACCAGTAATTGGGTTTCCTGCTCCGACTTGCCCCAGAAACACAGCCGCAATCAGAAATGTCAGCGTGAGAGCAGGGCCTGGGAGATGGGAATCAGGCCCCGGCGGTTTGAGACCTTCCAGATAAGGTCCCTGGTAAACAAGGGGGTGGCGTGTCAGGCGGCAGGAGGGTCTGTTCTAGCTTGCTGAGGAATGTGCTCCAGTTCCTGGGCTGGATGACAAGGGAGGGTTTATTAATGTTCACCAGCTGGTAGAGAACCACTGTGCCCTCTGCCGCTCACCAGCACTGGACACACTCACAACACTAGCAGCTTCGGTGCCAGCTGCAGGAAAGTCAGCCCCTGACTCATGCAGAGGGAGGGCCACGGCCTATGAACTCACCAAGGTTCCAGGCAAGCTAGAGAGGGGCCTGAGCTGGGCTAGGCAAGGGGGGGAGCTAAGGGGATCCCAGCCAGCCCACTGCCGAGGGAAGAGCTAGCTTTGAAATTGGGAGCTGAACATCACCCAGGTTCCCAAGGTTTGGTTGGGTTGCTTTATTGAGGGACTTTTTCCTCTAGTTCCCATACTGGTGGGTTCTCCTCTCCTTCCCTCCCCTCCCAAGCTTTGGTTTATGTTTTGCATTTGTGCAAACCCTCAAATGCTACTGAACCTGCCGGCCGTCACCTCATTTTATGCTAGCACCATCCCTCAATCCCAGGTTCATGTCAAACTGAGCCCAGATGAGCTTGACGGGCGTGCAAACCACAAAGAAACCGCTGCAGAGTTGGGTGTGGCTTTCAAATTTGCAAGTAGAACTGGGCCCGCCCCACAAAGTTCAGTTCCAAACTTTCCCCAAATTCTGGGTAGCCCTGAACTGGGCTCTTGCTTCCGTCTACTACAGAGCTAAGGGTGGGGTGTAAAGTTCCCCATCTGACCCTGGATCAGCTTGGACCGGCTCTTTCCCAGCATCCTCAGCATTTAGTCTGATCCATTATAGCGACGGCGGCCCATTGCCAAATCAACTCTGGCTCCTAACTTCCCCTGGGTCAGGGAGTCTGTGGATCGTCCCCACCCTCCTTTGAGACAAGTTGTACAACCAGGCAAGTTTCACCTTGTTGCAGCCGTCAGAACTGCCTCTCTAATTTGGGTGTTCTTCTCCTTTCCTACCTAGGTGCCTGCCCCAGGGCTTCAGGAAAAGGCTCTTCCAGTACAAGCAAATATTTGCCAGGTCCCCGCCAGAGACAATACAACTTTGCTCCATGCACGGCTATTGATGCTCTCACCCTGTTGGCTTTGTTTGCAGATCAGTTACAGTTACAGAGCTGGAGCCAGATTTTTCAGTGTACTTAGGTCTGTAAAGATGCAGATAGCTGCCGGACTCCAACCCAGTGGGAGCTGGGTGCCTAGGTGCTTTGGAAAATCCCACTAGGTGCCTATCTGTACCTTTAGGAGCCTAAATCCCTTGGAAAATCTGACCCTGAAATAATGACGAATGGTGAGTGGAGAGAGAAATGAAGAGGCACAGACTAGGGAGCAAAGAGCGCCTCAGATGGGATTTGAAAAGAGCTGGAGATGGGAGGTGCGTAGGAAGAAGCTCTTGCACCGAAAGGGCCGAGATTCAGTGACAGGCCATGGAGGAAGGCGGTGCTAGATGAGCAGAGGGACTGCGGAAGGGAGTGGAGACAGAGGTCAGGGAGGCTGTCTCAAGCAAGT
Source organism: Emydura macquarii macquarii (assembly GCF_026122565.2). NCBI lineage: Eukaryota > Metazoa > Chordata > Testudines > Chelidae > Emydura > Emydura macquarii. Next base: position 9,955,840 of record NW_027130449.1, on the reverse strand, counting down.
CGGTAGAGAGCAGTTTAGAATGGGACCCTCAAGTGAATGGGGAGGCAGCAGAGGGGCGTGTATGTGTGTGGAGGGGAGGGTGCTAACGGGATGGGATGTGGGGTGAAGCTGTCACTTGGGATCCCATTGCAGGCAACAGTGAAACCCCTCCTAACTTCAACAACATCAGGATCTGGCGCTACGTACTCTTCTCTGAGGACCTGACCCTGAGAGCTACCGAGCTGATCTCAGCAGGAGCGCAGAATCGGGCCCACCTCCTAGATCAGGCGATTTCATGGTGGCATTGCTCACTCTTTGACACCAATACAAAAAAAACCCAAACCAGTAAAGGAAAACATTTCCCTGCAACGTTTCTGACCGTGCATGTGCCAGATGGGCAGAGGAGGGCGGGGCTGGTTTATTACAGTCATTACAGCCGAGTCTAAATATTCCTGCTGGTGGTTGGCATGGGCCGTGTGCAGGTGAAGGAGCAGAGATCTGCTCTTTAATGACAGCACCAGAGGCAAGGCAGGTGCTGGGAGCCCCACAGGTCCCACCCACTCAGACACGAAAGGATGTTTCAATAAAAGCAGCAATTTGTATTGATTGCCTCTCCTCCTGAAGGCTCCAAATCCCTTCGCAGACACTTCATGGGCAGGAACTCCTTCCCCCACCTCTGGAGGGGCGAGTAAGAGCAATGGCTGAGGGAGGGGAAATTTCTCTAGAGAGGCACCCTGACAGTACGATTATTCATTGTTTGTACTGCAGTTGAGTCTAGGAGCCCCAGCCATGGCCAGGACCCATGCGGGATGGCCAGCGGACTTCCCTTTCTCCCTGGGGGCGATAGCTTGGCTCAGACGGGGGTGGAGTTCCAAACTCCCTGACTGAAAGGTCTCCTGCTGACCTCTGGAAACTGACAGGCATCATCAGCAGGGAATCACTCAGCTGTGATCTTCCATCCATAGCCACACTAGCTGGGATAAACATGTGTCAGGGATCTCAGCCCTCATGCTTCAGGGCATGAGCCAATCATGACCTAACGGGTCAGGAAGAAACTACCTGGGCTGGGCATGTTAATGAATAATTGTCATCCTCTGATGCAGCTGATATCAGCCACTGTTGGAGACATGATGCTGGGCCAGATGGAGCAGGGGTCCAATGCTATGGTTATTCCTAGGTCATCGTTTATTTGTTTCCATCAGCAGCTTGACTGAGGGACAGCCACTGGATCCAGGTCAAAGTAAAAGAGAGTCAAACCTTCACCTAAAGCTAGAGATGAGCCCAAGGCTAATAACTGGATTTCAGACACCTTGGAATTCAAAGCTTTCCACAGTCCAGAGGAGGTGGATAATTTTCTGCAGGAGGTGGGAGGGCAGACCATAGATTGAGGAACATCCAGCCAAGAGCAGCATTCACAGAACTGTGAGGTCTTGATGCGGTAGGAAGAGCAGCTGGACTCAGTTACCTGATAAGCTGGGGGATCTTCCTTATACTCCTAGCCTAACTCTGATGCAATCCCCATCGCAGCCTGCCATGCACCCACCCTACTGCTTTAGCTGCTGGTGGGAGCCAGAGCCCGCGTGCTAGTGCCAGGGCTCCGGGAAGCAGGGTGTTTGTAGCAAGGGTTGCACCGCACTTGGAAACCCAGGTTCTCTTTTCAGACCAGCTAAACAGCTGCAGTGCACGCGTGTGCCTGCAGCATCTGTGCAACCCCGTGTGGGCCAGCTGCAGGGCGACAAGTTGCATTTAAATTGCTCAGCTTCAGATTTCAGTATCTATGGAGCTCCCCTGATACTAACTCAGTTCTGGCTTCCCAACAAGCTCTCCTGTAGAGGTGGGAGAAGGGGCAGGCTCAGACACACAGGCAGCCTATACAAAGACACAGAGGGTGTCAGCAGAACTGCTCCCCCCACCGCTTTCAGTGCAAAGCGCTGCACTGAGTACATGTTCACCACTGCAAGCACATGCCACATTGCTGTGCACACGCAATTTGCAACACAAATCTGGATTCTGTTACCCACTTACTAAAGGGCTGGCGAGCCCCCTCTGCCTCTCCGCTCAGTTCTCCCCTATTCCTTCCCCTCCTTCACTGTTCCTGCCTTTCATTCTTTTCATCTCCCTCTTGTTTCCACTCTTTCTTTCCTTCTCCCCACCCGCCATCTCTGCAGTCGCAGGCCGCCACGTGGGCTGCCTGCATCCGCTTTCCCAGAGCTGCTGAGAGACCCGACGCACTCAGGCCTGCCAGCCTCGGAAAGGAGGAGTAGGGATGAGGGGAGGATTGCCTGACCCTACACGCTGCAGGAACTTTTTTTGCCGACCCCACCTTGAAACATCTGCACTTAATAAATCAGACTTCAAGCCCAGTGATTTCCAACAGCTGAAAGCACCATGCGAGCAATTTCCTTCTGCAGCACAGAGAGGACATCACAGTTCTTGCTCCCCTTCTCTGCTACTGATGCTTGGGCGGGGCACCAAGTAAAGCTCTGATCCAGATTTCCCCATAGTTTGCTGGGGAGGAAGATTTCAAATCTGAGGTTCCAGTCACAGCCCGTGGTTTCTAATAAAGGGGCAGAAAGTGAGGACAGGTCCCCCAGCTACACAGAGTGAAGAAAGCCCCTGCATGCTTTCCTCTTTGAGGCTAGATGTGCTGAAGAGCCACATAGCTTGTGGAACTCACCACCACAAGATATAATCCAGGCCAAGCGCTCAGATGGGTTACAAACAGAGGAGCGGACATGTATATGGATAGCAAGACAATCCCGAGTTATAAAAATAATGAGGAAAAGAGCTTTGGAAGGGATTGAAACCTCCTGTGTCAGGGTGTAATCTATCTTAAACTGTCAGGGTTGAGGACACTTCCCCTGGTGTCAGGTTTTTTTTCCATAATCTCCTACTACAGGTTTTTTTTGTTTTTTTTTTTGCACCTTCCTCTGAAGCTGCTAGTGCTGGCTAATGTCAAAAACAGACAGGACTATACGGAGCCCTGCTCTGATCTAGTCCAGCAGTTTCTATGTACTATGAGCCATTTCCTGCAATCTTCGACCACCCATATTCCTTCCAGGGAGGGTTCCCCTACCGTCTACTGCACTAGCAGGGTAACCCATGTGCTCTGTGCCAAACTTGGCCTGACTTCTGTGGCAATAGCCCGGCATTCCTCAACCTTTCAGTGTGGAAGGGTTGGGGATCCCATGGCAGATAAATCAAACCCATTCAGACGTGCATTGTTTCACGTATACAGATGAGTTGCCAGTCACGACAGTGAATCCTCAGTTATTTAACTGCGTATTAAATACCTTTTACTGAATGCTGCCCTTCCATTTTTAACTTTCTGGGAGCTGCAGAATTTTTCAGTGAAAAGGCACAACCGTTGTCAGAGGGTGAAGCCAGAGGATTCAGCCGCTGGGTGGGGGACAGCTGGGGCTTTTGGCAGCTGGAAAGGTGAGGAAGGCAGGCTGGGATTGTGGGATAAGTGCAGTAGCTGGCTGGGGTCTCTGGGCACTTCTACCATACAAATATTAAATAATAAATGTTATCAAGCCCAGCAGTGAAAGCGTGAACAATGCTGACATTTATGACTCCATCATTCAGTTTCAGACTCAACACACAATTGAAGGGATGGGGGCAGCTCAGACCTCTCAGAGCGATTGTCTCAGGCTGTCTGCAGACTCAGGCATCAGTTTGTAGCCAATTCACAAGTTCAGGGTTTTCTCTGCAAGCTTAGCTACTTGATCATAATTCTGTAGCCAATGCCACCCTGGTGGCCGTGTGCCTTCGTGCTGCTGCTCTTTGGGCCCCCATCTTGCAGTGAACTCATGTTACTCTGAAATTCACCCCTGCACAAAGGCCCACGGCTGGCCTAGCCACCATTTAAGTCCCACTCATAGGCCTTATGCAGTGGATTTAATCCAGTGAGCAGACGTCACTGGGGGGCGATCATTGCCTGGCTCTAGTACAGTGGCTCTCAACCTTTCCAGACTACTGTACCCCTCTCAGGAGTCTCATTTGTCTCGCGAACCCCAAGTTTCACTTCACTTAAAAATGACTTGCTTACAAAATCAGACAAATAAAATACCAAAGGGTCACAGCGCACTGTTACTGACAAATTGCTGACTTCCTCGTTTTTATCAAATAATTATCAAATCAGTCAGCTGGAATGTAAATATTGTACTTCCATTTCAGTGTAGAATAGACAGAGCGGCAGAAGCAAGTCATTGTCTGCCTGACATTTTAGTTTGTACTGTCTTTGCTACTGCTTTGTATGTAGCCTGTTGTAAAACTAGGCAAATATCTAGACGAGTTGATGTACCCCCTGGAAGACCTCTGCGTACCCCCAGGGGTGTGGGTACCCCTGGTTAAGAACCACTGCTCCAGTACACTGTGTCCTTCTGCTATCTACTGAAAGCCTTTTTATGGTGACCAACACCACAGCTCCAGGTTTTATGTTCACCTTGTGCCAGTTCCATCTCATTCCCAGCTCCCTCCTTTTCCCCGGGAAGCCATCCTCATCTCTCTGAGTCACAAAGTAACGGGGCCCTTGGGGGCGATGTCAGTGACTCACGAGGGACCAAGCAAGGAGACAAATCTTCATGAGACCTTAATTAGCTCTGACAAATTAATAACATTGGAGGGGGGGGTGAGCCCTCATTTATCCTCCAGATCTAATTTATTTTCCTTGTATTTTATTTCCTTGTCACGCCACATGCTGTCAGGAATGTCGGAGGGGACAAAGCCGGGAAGGGGGTAGGGGACTGTCAAGCAAGCCATCAACTCCTGCTCCGCATACCGTTAGCATTTCCAGGAAACAAACTTCAACTGCTAAGGCATCAAAACCACTCCTAATTATCTTCCTCGGTGCTTGAGGGCAGAAGTGGTGACAGGGACAGGCCTGGCACCACAACCGCCCTTCACAGAGAGATCTTGATGGAAAAATACAGTGCTAACATGAGCGCCAATCAACAGGGCAGAGAAATGGAGACGTCTGCCTTCCCCAGTCATGGAATAATCACAGGCAAAATTATGCCCAGATATGGGACTTCTACCAGACAGGAGACCCTCATCAATCAAGGAACCAGGAGCAGCATTCTGCCATGGTACAGACATGGATGACTTTCTACAAGAGAAGGTTCATTTGGCAACTTGGACTTAAAGCATCCCAGGCTATGGGGATAGATGGCCTTCTGCCAGGCAGTCTGTCTTCAGAAGCCATCGAACTGGGGATTAAAGTCTGTCCAGATGTGGATGGCTGCAGCCGTCTAGTGGACAAGCAGCCTCCGCCGCTCATTGAACCAGTGAAAGGAGGAACAGAGCAAAGTCCCGGCGGGAATCCTGGGTGTCTTGGCCAGCATTTTCCAGTGGTTCTGGAGCTCAACTTGAGACATCTGGAAGGAGAGCTGAGCACCCGCTTTCTGAAACTCGGCCCCCTTTCAGATGCCTCAAATGGGGCAGCCAGAATCACTAGTCACTTACGGAGGGGCCTTGGACCATCCCACAAGCAAAGTCAGCGGTGGGTGACTGGCACAGCTCTCTTCTCCAGAGCCCCGTCAAAGGATCTTTATTCACAACCCACCTTTTCCTAGCTAAGTCCTGATTCTCCCCGCCCTCCGTGCCAGGAAAGCTGATGCCGCCTGAGGATGCAGTTTCAGATTCATCCCTGAAAGACGAGGCGCTTCGGCCCAGCACTCGGTCCAGCCTTTGTAAAATGATGCGTGGCCTCCTCCTACCCCCACTGCCCTGGTGAGCTCCCGGAGACACGACATCTCAGCTGCGGCTGTACTGATGGTCAGAAAGGAATGAGTGCCGCTCTGATGCCTACCGGGGGTCTTGAAGCACTGGGGAGGGTTACCTTGCTGGCAGACAAAGCAGCTCAAGTGGACTGTCCATTTAATAGGGGGGCTCGATCATGCCCTTGGACTCACCACTCCAAAAGGCCTTTTCCAATCAGACTGATGTTACAATAGCACCCCAGCTGAGACAAGGGTCCCATGGTGCTAGGCGCTGTATGAACATACAGTCCGAGACAACCCCTACCCCCGAATTGTTTATAATCTAAATAGACGAGGTAGAAAGATGGGTAACAAAAGCAGATGGAGGGGAAGGGGCCACGGGTAGAGCCAGGAAGAGAACTCGGGTCTGCTAGAATAGCCAGTCCCGCGCGCTAACCAGTACCCCACTCTGCTTTGCCTTCCCTGACTACGGTCAAAGGGCATTAAAAGCATGCACAAGCGTCTTCTCTTACAGTTTTAACCCTTGCCGTCCAGTGACGCTCATGCTGCCATCACATGGGGCAGAGAAAAAACACCTGACAGCCCCATTAAGTGGAAAAGCAAAATAACCCAAACACTGCCTGCCTCCCATCCCCACCCCCATGCATGGTGTCCATTGTATAATCCACGCAGGTGGCCACCGCTAAGGCCTTGTTGCCCTGGTCACCAGAGTGCCGAACTGCAGGAGAATAAAGGAATCCTCCTCCCCCCACCCCATCCACCCACTTGCTAAATCCAGCTTCTCCTTCACGCCAGAGGAGCACAATGAGCATCAGGAAAAAAGATGAATGGCCCCGGGAGCCATTCTCTGCACAGCTGTTCACTGCCCACTCTGTGACGGGAGGATAGGGGAAGGGGAAGGATTGATTACTGCTGATCCACAAGGTAAAACAAAAGGTCTGGATCTCAGAGCTCTGGAGTGCAGCTAGAGACATTTCTAGCTTAATAAACATTAGATCTTGCCCCTGTGGCACCCCCTGCAATCCCATAGCAGGTCAGGAAACGCTAGGCTGAGAAGGAGGCAACCTTCCCGTCTGAGGAATGGAGCTGGATCCAAGGTCGATACTCAGCCCCAAGGTTTGTTTTGAATCGATCTATGTTCCTGAAAGAGCCGGCTACCACTGAACAGCACAGAAGCAGCATCAGAAAAGTGTGATCATAATATTTCCCAGTCCTCCCTCCTTCTTACTCCATTTCTGAACATCAGCTGCCATCAAAGAACAAAGAATTCCTTGGGAGAGTCACAAAAAAGCACAAGGCCAGACGATCTGCCAGTCCTGTGCAGTCCTTCACACCTGTGCAATGTGCAGATGCCATGCTACCATTCTGACCAGGTCATGTTTTGCACCCACTTTGTCCAGGTTTAAATGAAAATACAAGATGCCATGCAGGAGAGAATCAGCCCCACAAGCCCTTAGTAGACCACAAGAAATATTTTCTAGTCTTCTTTTGTTATAAGTGTAGACCCTGATTCTTAGAACAATGGACACGTCTTTCCACTGGTTTTCAGAAGGGACAGAGGATCACTAATGTTTATGAGTGGAGGTCACACCCTTCCAAATCTATCCACAATGCCCACGTTTTGCCCAACCTGAAGACCACCGTGGCAATTTGCCAGGACATCAGAGACACATCTGCAAGGCGTTTCTTTGAAGGAAAGACACCTGGGCTGGTATTTTCAAGGGGAACTAAGGGAGTTAGGCACTCATTGAAAGTCAAACCAGGCTAACACCCCTAGGTCTGTCTAAAAACCCCGTTCTCCAGCCTGAGGTCCCTCTTGGCACAGTCCTGGCCCCTTTGCAGTGCCAGTCTGGCTCATTATAAATGCTTTACATTTACATGGCATTTTTCACCCATTCGTCTCAAAGCAATTTCCGAAGGATTATTTAAACACGTCAGCCCCGTGGTACCAATGGGGAACTGAGCAAACCACAAGACGGAGGAACAGTTATGCAGGGAGTCTGTGCCACAGTCAGAACCAGAATCCAGGTCTCCTGATGCCTGGATCAGTCCCCTAGACCACAACCATCCTCCAGCAAGGCAGCATGTTAATTCCTGCCCCTTGTAAAACAAGCCTGGCCAAGACGCCAGCCCTTGACGCAAGGGACTTGACCGCCTAGTACAGGAGCTGATTTCAAGCTGGTGTGAATTTCTCATCATTTGGAAATGGGCCGTCTTGAAAATAAATCACCCTCTTTCTACACACATACTCACAACACAGCTGGCCATTCCAACACTTTGTCTCGCGGGTTTATACGCCTGAGACTTGCACTACACAAACACCAGGGACACCTGACAGCCGCTATGCTGTCGGGGCGCTGACACCACTGCGTATTATGCTGACCAACGTTATTGTCTCATTGTTTCCTTGTACTCCCCCGTCGGCCTGTATCCACCTGCTGTCTCGTCTTAGACTTAGACTGGAAGCTCTGTGGGACCACCTTTGTTCTGTGTTTGTACAGTGCCTAGCACCAGGGGGGTCTGGCCGGGACTGGGATTCCTAATTGCTATGGTAAGACAAACAATTAAAAAGTCAGAAGATCCTTTGCACAGTTCAGATTTTAAAACTCCCAGCCTTATCTTGGGGGAAACACGAAATAATTGTCCCCAGCCCCAGGCCTTGGCCACACTGGGGGTGGGGGAGACAAGCGAAGCTGCTCTAGGTCACTATCTGCGTTGGGGCCGCTCGTCCCTGCTTGACACGGGGCTAACCTGCACTGGGGAAAGCTGAAGCTTTGCCTGGGAGTTTGCACTGGGGTGACTACATCAGTGCCTGGAGCCAGGGCAAAACCCCATTGTGGACAAAGCCGCAGGTGGGACCAGCCCCAGAAATTTGGAAGCTTCTGCAGGATGGGATCTCAGATTTGCCTCCCGCGAGCCTTCGAGCTCGTAGAACCCGACGGCAGGAACATGTGTGGAAGGAGAATCCAACCAGGGAGCAGAACGAAGTGGAGCCAGTCGCATTGCATATTTCTAATGCACATTGGTGGAAAGGGTTTGCATCATGCATCGGGTTTTTGCTCTGCAGGCTGGGTGCACGCTGGGTGCGGAGCACTTTTGACCATCTGGCCCTGAGGTAGGTGCCTCGGAAAGCTGAGCTCTTTTGAAATCCTGGCCTCAATGTGGATACTGAAACCTTGAAAATCTGACCCTGAGCTCTTTGGGAAATCTGGCCCCACTTGGCCAGCTCTTAAAATAGAAAGACAGGTTTTTTACCAACCGAACAAATCCATTGCTGGCCCCTGATTAACTATTAACTTCTTTGTACAGACCACAGGCAAGTTCTGCTACTATTTATTGCTCAAAGTGCACTTGCGGGCAGAAAAATGAGCACTGACGCATGGTGCCAACTGGTTCAACAACTCTGTGGCCTCGTAGTCTGAATCAGATCTGTTCTGGGAGACACTTAAAGGGTGCACTTCACAGGTCTCACTGCACTCAGAGCAGTGCTGTCTGTATACCTCAACTGTATGCCTCTCTGTGACACTTGCTCCTGCCTGCAGAACATGACAAGATCTGCTCCCGTAAGTGACCAAGGGCCTGTCCCCCAGTCCACCAAAGACAGTGGTCCTGACTTCAATGGGTTTGGGGTCAGGTACCAATACACCTGTGATGCCCTTGGGTGGGTGAACTGGTCCCGAGTTTGCTTCATGCCTCCCCTGCTAAGCCCCGAACCTTTTCAGATCCTACTTTGGATCAACAGGTCTGCAGCATCAGCATAAACCACCTGGCACTGTGTAAACAGGACTGAATGGATCCGGAGAGCACCCCACGACCTCACTAGTTAGGGTTTGTCTCCTCCGCCAGAGATCTGACTGCAGTGCATGTAGATGTGCCCCGATCGAGCTAGCTCAGGTCCCAATAGCAGTGACACTGTGACAGGACAGGGCTCAGGGCAGGCCGTACAAGCTCACCTGGGAGCTGGGTAATTACTCAGGCGGCTAGCTGTTGTTTTAAAGCTGGTTGTGATGGGGCGTATTCACCATCCTGGCTTACGAGGTTTGCTGTGGGCCTCAGAGGCCAATTAACCCATCTGGCTGCACCTGGAGGGTGGGCCAGCCCCAATTAAAGTGGAGTCCCAGGGGGGAGAGGAGTGGGGTGGTTTCTGAAAAGGCATGGCATGTGGAGTAGAAGGGGGCTCCAGGGAGGGGGAGAACGAACTCTGCACTCATGCTCTGAGACTAGTGAGATGAGGGGCTCAAGGAGGCACCCCAGGAAGACAGACAGGCCTGGGATCCTCCTGAGTAGGACAGTCTGGGAAGGAGAGATAGTAGGGCAGGATCTGGACTTCCAGGGAAAGGAGCCCTGGGGGGCGTTCAACTGAGGCACAGAGAAGGATGAACGGGCAGGCCTGAGGATGGCAGGAGTTGGGTTCGGTTTATACTTGTGGTTTGGGACTGATGGGGGAATTCCAGGGAGGAGCTCTATGAGGCCTGGCCCTGCAAGAAGAGTGGCCTTAGGAAGGCTGAAGGAGAGCCCTGCCGACAGGCTATGAGCGGAAGAAGTCCAGGGAAGTCTCAGTAGAGAGTCTCACAGGGTGAACCTTGACCCCCTGTCCTAGGTCCCCTGGACTTCAACCTGGTGTAGAGGGCAGGCCTGGGCTCCCCTTCCAGGCACAGGGAAGATGGTGGTTAGCCCCTGAGGAGGACGTCAGGGAGTCCTGAGAAAAGGGTGTATCAAGGGTGGCAGACGTCTGTTTTTGTTGGACTTTCTGTTGTCCCAGAAGGACTGGGACTAAATGGGAGCTGGCCAGAGGGGTGAGCCATGTAAGAGGCAGACCGTCGGCGGGGTCACTAGATGAGGAAGGCCTGCTACGCCATGCCCAGCCATGAGGGAGTCAACTCTCCTGCAGGGATTAACATGTCTGCAGCACGGGCAGGGAGATAAACCCTCTTTTGAGGTGTAAACAGGCCTGAAGGGATCCTGAGACAGCCCTGCAATGCCACCAGTGAGCTGAATACAAGGGACGGTTTAGCGGACCGTCCCTGTGTAACCAATCTCTGGCCACTTAAGAGGATGCCTCTGATTGCAGAGTAGAAGCAACTGCAGCAGGTCTAGGCGTACCGACATTAGCTTTAATTTGGGCACCAACAGCAGCGAGGCTGTAGCAGTACATGTTTTTTTTTAAAACCCACCTAAGACCCTGGGTATCTACTCATGTGACTGGCCCATGCTGAAGTCTGGGCTGCCAGGGTTTCACAGCTGTCAGTACCTGAGCTGACTAGATTAAAGCTAGTTTATGTAGGGCTATGCATACCGCAACCACATTTCTGATTCCAGGGTAGTGATTCCCTTGGACTTCTCAGCTGTCAGCCCAGTGAAAACACTGAGAATTTTATAGCATCAGCCTCAGATCTTCCTCCTCTGAAATCACAGGCCCCTGCTGCTCGAACTACCCTGATTAGGGTTAGCAGTCCACAGTCTGACACCGTTGAGCGGTTCTGAATCCATTCTGCAGAGGATGGTGGTGATATACATCAGCCAGCTTATTGCATGCTACTTGTCATTGTCAGGGGAAGGGGCTCAAATGGTTAATGTGTTATAGCTGCTTCCATAAATCAGACCGACCGCTGTTCTTGTTTACATTTGGGCAGTAGCTGGTCAGGTCGCTATTGTGCAGCGCCTAGCACGGATGGACAGTAAGAGAGCGTCTCTGTCTCAAGAGCTTGTTGTCTAACTAGACAAGGCAGACAAAGGAAACGTGGCTATTCCTGTTCTTATCAGCACAGAGCGGCTAAAGGCCAGGTTTTCCAAGGTTAGCAAACATCAGCCTGCAACACACTGAGCTCTTTTGAAAAAGCTCGCCTCAGTGACTCGCTCAACATCAGCCAGGGTTGAGGGAGACTGGGTGGCAGAGTGGGGAACTGAACTCAGGAGTCCTCATCCCCAGCACAAAAGTCCACCTCACCAGCCTCTTTAATATAAGGGTTAGACTCCACCCAGAAAGTGCACCCATTTAACTCCAGGTCTGACATTACACTGACTTAGCACAACCGGTGCAAATCTGTCGGTGGCCACATTGTTTTAAACCTGGTGTAGGGGCAAGCTAAGTGGAGAGCAGCCAGGTTTAAATGGATGCAGAAGTGTCCAAGCTCAAAGCTGTGCCAGTTTAGCTAAATTGGTTTAAACTCATCACTTTAGTTAACCCGGTTCAAGTTTGTGCTATGGCTGTAGCAGTAAAACACCCATGCTGGTGTTTTAACCGTAGGCACCTGTGTAGTCCCAGCGCCTTCAATCACATGGTTAATATTAAACACCTGCTTACATGTTTTGCTAAACAGGGAGGAGTTTACGGACATGCTTCAAGTTAAGCACATACTTAGGTGATTTGCTGAATCGTGGCCTAAAAAAATGCATGCTCAGGCGTAGCAGCCTGCAGCACCAGTTCCGGTTTGTCCCATTAACTGGATACAAAATGTTAACATCCTTGTACATTAGATGCTATCTCGGAAGGCTTTTCCTAAGGGTTTCTAGAGTCACATGACACCCTGGAGCAAAGAGACAAAAGATGATTGTTCCTCGTCTTATTTCTAATTATTACTGGAAATAAGAAAGTAGCCGTGCTTCTGTTTGGCCTGAAACCCAGGGCTGGTCCCTCCCTCCCCCACTCTCACACACACATGCTCAGGTTTCCTGACATGCAGAGATCAAATAACCTATCATTCAGAGGAAAGATATTATCCCCTATTACCATCAGTGCAAATACCAAACAGCGCTTGGCTTCCCAGATTAAAAGCCAATTAAAGAACTTGGCTTTTCAAGGGGAACATGGATCTGACATAAATGTTTGGGCTGCTTTTGTTGTTGCTATTGGTTTTGGCAAGGAGGAATTGCTCCATTTAAGTGCTATTGATGAGCTGTGTTAAAATCAAATCAATCTTCCTCAAAACATTTTGACCTTCCTATCTTCCAAAAACACATTTGCAAAAAAAAAAAAAACCACAACCTTTCTGGATGATTTTTGTTTGTTTGTTTGTTTGTTTTGGCTTCACTCCCCTATGACATGTTGGTTTCGGTTTGACATTCTTGTGCTGGGTTCTGACATAATCAGAGCTAATGCAGGCATTTCAAATCTACAGCAGAAGAAATGGGCCCTGGTCCTAAGAAGAACGAGCTAGGAGAAACCTCAAAGCAAAATAGACCAGTGTGCTGCTGGGATTTAGGGTCATTTCGAAAATAGCATTTTCTTTGCAAGCAGGAACTAGGCTGAGAGTTCTGGATCAAGACTTGGACATCTCTGTACACAAGATGTCCAATTGCATTTACTCACTTCCTGCACTTAGGGGTGTGACAGAGACAAAGGGACAGAGGTGGCTTTATGCCATTCAGGGGGCCTACCCAGCCCCAATGTAAGGCAGAGCAGTTGCAGGGCGGCTCTAATTTATCCTTCGCATCCCATGGCCCTCTTTGGGTCTTGAGAATCAGAGAATAGCTATAGGGCAGTGCACTTGCCCACACCCCGGCATGCCTCTGATTCACCCTGCACCAGGAGCGTGGATACAGGGTAGTAATTTCCAAGGCAGGAGTCGGGCATGAGATTGTAAACGATTCCAACAGGGACAGTGTCTACAAAGGTGATGGGGGCTTTGGGGGGGGCTAACGCAGTACACAAAAATAAATACAACAACAAACACACACCTATGTACGCTGATAGGTAGATTCCATGTATGGCAATGACAGCCCAATAGATTTTTGAAACTAGTCGGTTTCTGGCCAGTTTCAGATTCTCACACACTAGCACAGAGCTGCAATGTGGAGGTTGCAAAGAGGGTGGGCACCAGTTATTCGTTTCTTTCTCCTATGTTTGATTTTTTTTAAAAACTGCTTCCACTGGAAACAGAAAACATAAATAGCAGGGAACCATTTCCAGAGGTCGAAGTATTCATTACAGGCTTGTTTGGAATGGAAACAGAATCATGGGCCTAACCTCCCTGACAAAAGACTCTCTAAACAAACAGAGAAAAGAACAATCAAACTGGCCTGGATTCTGCTTTTGGGTTACGCACCCGGCAGGTCACTGAGATCCCTCGAGCGTCTCCTGTGCTGTCTGTGCATCTCCGCTGATACAGGGGGTGGCATTTCAGTCCATGCTCTCTCTGTCTGCCTGGGCACAGGATGCAGGAGCGGGTACAAGGAACAACCCCCATTCCTTGGAAACCTAGCTGGGGAGACCCAGAATCCTGCTCCTCATGCATCTTTCAGACATGATGTGGGGGAGCGTGGCCGGAGTTGGTGCAGTGCCCGAGGGCGGGGTGTGGGTGGGTGGGGAAGAGGGTGTTGCTAGAGGCGCCTCCATAAAGGAAATAGAGTAGTCATGCCTTCCAGCGCTGCCCTCCATGAGCCATTCTGCCCACCTCAGTGCTGTGAAGGCATGACGCCTCTGAGCGTGGTCTGTGGGGAGGGGGGAATCCCTGCACCCCCTTGCACCCTGAGTGCAGGTCCGGGTTTCCGAGCCCTGATCTCGCTGTGGCAGGGTGGGTGTGAGAGAGAGACCGAAACCAACAGGAGACAGAGCGAGAGATGGGGGGAGAGAGATAGGAAAGGGGGGGGAAGCAAGGCTGGCCAAGGCAGAGTGAGACACAGGCAGGAGGGGACGGGAAAGCCCCAGCCCCACCTCACACAGGATCCCTCCTTCTCTCATGCCTTTCCACCCGCCCCCCCGGAAGGAGACCTTTGCTTGTGTATTTTTTTTCCCAGCATTCCCCAGGCCACCACCCGCTAAACCTCTGTCTCAAGCCACTCCATCGCCATGACAACGGGGCGAAAAGGAACAGATGGTCTCAATGAGCCAAATTCCAGTTACAGAGGGAGGAGGGGAGCGGGGAGGCGCTGGCCCTGAGCGCCGGACCGGAGAGGGGGAGTCCTCGCTCGCTGACGCAGACACCCCATCCCCGGCCACCGTCCCAGGCCCAGCCGGGCGCCAGGGCCGGGGCCTGCACGCGAGCATGCAGCCCCGAGAAAAGAAACATCACCCCAGCAGGGCCAGGCCCCCTCAGTGAGGGAGGAGACGCCACAGGCTTTGCGGGATCCCTGTGCTCTGGGGCAGGTCCGAAGGGTCTCCTGGCAAGGAGGCCTCAACTGATCCCCTTCAAATTCCCTCCTGCTGGGGGAAGGGGACCCGGAGCCCAAAAACAGCCCCCACGACACCCCCCCATCACGGGGAGAGAGACAGACACACGAGCCAGCTGGGGCAGAGACCCAGACACACAGACAGACCGGAGAGACTGACACAGACACACTTGTCCAGACACTGACATCACACACACACACAGGTCGTGCCCCCCAGGTGGTTATAGACACACACGGAGCCCACCCTACAGCAGCGGGGCCTTCAATGTATGCACCCCGGGAATTTGCAGGGACGCCACACGACCCAGGCCTTGATTGTTCAGGGGAAATGAGGTTGTCAGTAGGACTAGCCCCACCGGAAACAATTCATGGACAAACTTCCCAGCCTCCTTAACCCACTGGGGATTCTGCCCAGGGAATGAGGGTTCAGGAGTGACACGGTGGTGGGAAGGAAATCTTAGATTCATCTGATCTTCATGATCTGGCAGGGAGTTGCCCAGGCCCGGGTGAGGCGTGGTGGGCAAGCCAAGAATTCCTTCCGTGTGCAGATAATTCTCATGTCTCCTGAAATCAAAGCTCACCCCCGTCAGCTTTCTGGGGCAAGTGCATATTAGTGCTGCTGGGTCTTCTTCATGCTGTGGGGCTGGGGTCCAGACAGCCCAGTCTGCAGGCAATCCCCGAGACCTAGGTCCACAGTGCAGTGATCACCACTTGTCAGCAGGGGAGGCAGGAGCCTGTCTCAGATGGATTCATCAGAGCAGACAGGCCGGGAGTGGGAAGATAAACCAGGTCACTAATCTCCTCATGGATTAACTGCTAGCCCTATCCATGTGGGGCCCCAGTGTAGTGTTTTGGATCAGAGAAGAGAAGGGAAAGCAGCACCAAAACATCTCTGAGACTCAACCGAACTGCACCAAGTATTCAGGGCTGGGACTGATATTGCAGGCCCCACCCCGTTCCCTTCAGACAGTGTAGTACATGGGATTCTTCCTCACACCCGGGCCTAATCGGATTTGCAACGGTGGCTGCGTGGCTGTTAACAGCTGCTACATTCCAGAAATGGCTGCATTTCAGGGGTGGACGAAATGGTGCTCATGTATATTTACAACACGTAATCAGTCTCCTGAAGTCTATAAACTGCCTCAAAAGGCCTTAGTGCATTGCAAAGCACCGTACGTATAAATGCAAAGGCTCGACGCTGCATTATAGAGCCTCAAAGAGCCATTGTTCCAGGAAGGAAAGAAAAGTGCTGATTTTTCATCATCAACCTTAATTCCAAACACTGGACAATGGGAATCCTTTCTCTCCAAAACAACTGGAGCCACAATCCGTTTCCAGAGGCATGGCTACGCGGCACTCAGGAGATGTGGCTGCAGCATGGGCAGACATACCTGAGGTAGCTTTGAGGTAGCTGCTGCTCCAGTGCTAATGTTACTTGGGCCAGCATTGATCTGGTTAGAGCAAAGCTAGCGCAGGTATCCACGCATGCTGAAACACGCCTCCTGAGTGCAGTGTAGCCATCTTCTGGAATGGCTCTTAGCATCATCATCACCCAGCAGCAACCAGCTCATCTCCCAGAGTGCAGCTGAGTTCAATAGCCAGCCTCAGCCTCCGCACCAAGCACACAGCTGCACTTACCCCATGCAAAGTCCTGGGGGCATTTAACCCTAGGCGGGAACAAGCACTGCACAGGATGTTAGGCCACAATGGCTGGAATGGAGACTCAGACCTAATGGGACATGATCGGTCTCCATCTTCTAATCTTTCCCCTCCGCTGGAGCTGCTCCCTCATCTCTGACCCAGTGAAATGCATGAACACAAAGATTATGACTGTAGGGGACCGGGGTGGCCCAACTATTTCACGCCCCATCTGAACAGCAAAAGCAGATCCTGGCGTCCCAGGTGTGTCTGGTCCCCTGCAGGCTCCTGTCAAGAGGGATTTGAAAGCCAGCTTGGAACTAATGACCTTCATGTTCAGGAGGAGCAAAACAGGAACTGTACAAGGACACGTGCGATAGGGGATGTCTGCCCCATGGGAGTCCAGGAAGAGCCTTCCAAGAATTGCTATCTCTGGGCTTTGATGGGTTATCATCAGCAGCTTCTCTTCCCCCTGCCTCCTCATTTGTTTGCTAGGAGGAGGTTATCTCGTGTGGTTTTCCACTATCCTGGGCTTCCAGTCAGTCTCCTACAGCTCTGTTATCATCAGCACCTGGGCGACTGGCGGCTGAGGAATGAATAGCTCATTCATTTCAGCCCCTGTGACAATGGAAGACTCTGATCTTGGAGCAAGCCTGCTGCCTCCTGTTGGATTCATGATCAGATGTATCCTTCTCCATTTGCTCCCTTCCACTTCCCCCCCACAGGCTGCTACAGGCAGCTCAGACAGGCTTTACCAAACTCCCTCCATGCTGCTCGAAGCCAGGAGACCCATGAACCAGGCTGCAGCGATTAACAGCTCCCATCCTCCTGGACTGGAGCAGCTGCTCCACAGGGGAGCCATGGAAAACAGATTCAACTCAGTTCAAACCTTTGGCAGATGGGGCTACTCCTGCTCACATCCCCTATTGCTCTCTCCCTGTGCCTTCAGCCTCTCTCTAACCTCAGCTGCTGTAGGTGGTGTTTATGCAGGACCTGATCCTATTGAAATCAATCGGCGTTTGGAGCCTAGCTCCTCTGGCGCATTCAGCCCTACGTTCTACAAGAGTTTGTAGCGGAGGATGTAAGAACGGCCATACTGGGTCAGAGCAATGGTCCATCTAGCCCAGCATCCTGTCTTCCGACAGTGGCCAGTGCCAGGTGAGTTCCTAGGTCCCACTGCTGTGCCTTAACCACAAGACCATCACTGTTAATGAATATTGCCTGTACGTTTGGCTCTCTGTGAAGATAAAGGTACATCCTGGTGTCCCCTGGGGCTTATCTAGGTTAGGGAAATTTGCACTAATGTAGGGCAAACCCCAAATGTAGACGACTGCATTGGTGCACAGTGGGGCATGCATGAGAATCTTTACCCCCATAACTCACCAATGGAGTTACCCTAGTGCAAATTTCCCTTCTTGGGGAAAGGGAATGGCCCTAGAAACTAATGCCCTCCATCCACAGAGCTGGAAGAGCCTGGACAACAGCCTTGCAGGCTAACCACACAGAAATGTAACCCAGTTTGACCCACCCCCGTCCTTCCTCATTGTCCCATTCATGTTCCTCTTTTCCTTTCATGTCTGAGCTAATTCTCCCCTCCATCCCTCCTCCTAGTTCAAAGCTGCCTCTCCTCCCTGTATTACAAACATAATTCAGCTGGTAAATAAGAAACCCTCCAGCAGATCTTTATTAATCCCACAGAAGGATGAAATGAGAGGAGAATGCAAGGCATTTACAGTTCAGCAAGGCCAGGCCAGGGACTAATATGCTATGAAACCAGTTCACAGAAGAAACGACCATTCAAAAATTCTCCTTGGATAGCACCCTTTCTTAATGCACCTTAAACCTCCTCCACGCTTAGCAGGCTCCAGACCAGGATTTCACAGTAATCAGCTCGGAGTCAGCAGCTCCTGAAGAATCCCATCCCAGATTTTCCAGGAGACACCTAGCATGTTCTGTGGCTGCTATGCTGAGGCAGGACATTGTGGCACAGCTAGTTCTATGGAGACCTCCAGCCAGGCAGGATGCATTCAATAAAGCTGCACCTTCTTTACTCTACTGCAGAGCCGTGGTGTGGTGTCTTAATTCCAGCTTCCCAGGGCGCTAGGATACAAATCTCCTTTCCTCCCTTGCCCTGCATCCTGACAACAGTTTGCAACGCCCTCTGGTAGAAAAGAAATGGCTCCAAGGCCAGCTTTGCAAATTGCAAGCTTTCCTAAGGAAGCCAGCTTCCACATAACCCCCCCATTTCTCTGGAGCGCTGTCAAGACCAGAGCAGAAACACAGCTCCACATTGGCAATGGGATATCAAGCCCTTCCCCTGCCCCCAGGCTGTGTGCTCAAATCCAGCCTACATCAGCAGAGACCAGAGCCCTTACCATCTGAATGCCTGTGAGTGTACTGAGCTTGATGCGTCTCAGACAAGCACCTACAGCACTAATTGCTCCCCTTATGTAATGAGCCAGCCCCCCATTACCACAGCAGCTGGACACCACGCAAGCTTTGATACTTTACCCTCACAACCCTCCTGGGAGGTCAGCAGGGATGTTATCCCCATTTTACAGATGGGCAACGGAGGCTCAGAAAAGCTAAGGTCTCACAAGAAGTTTGTGGCAGAGGAGGGAATTGAACCCAGGTCTTCAGTAGTAATCTAACCACTAAACCATCCTTCCTGCCTTGGCAGTCTCAACAGAGAGACCCAGCACTGAGTGGGGCATGAACTCCCTCTTCAACCCTATCAGTGGATTCTCCAGCTCAGGGTCAGTGGGCAGAAGCTGCCCCTGTTCCATGGCTAAAGAGCTGGTACCTTCCGCCAGCTCTAAAAATTACCATCAAATATTTATTTTAAACCACAAATGGGCTGCCTGCAAAGCAATTGAGTGTAAAATCAACAGACCCTTTGCAATGAAACACAGGAGAAATATAATGGACCAAGTTCATCCCCGATGTAACCCCAGCAAAGACAGTCGAGTTAGGCCAGAAGGAAATCTGGCCCAAATATTTGCTCTGTTTGAGAACATTTGCAAATTTACCTGCACTAAACAGTTTTCCACCTTGAGGATTCCCTTTGCAGGGAGATGGCTGATCTTTGCTGCTCTCAAAAGAGAATCTTTATTTTGGCAGCTGATCTGTGGCATCAAACATGGTCACCTTTCTCTGTGCTTTGCAAATTTCTTCCCATTTGTATTATAGTAGCACCCATCGAGATCAAGGTCCTCTTGTGCTAGGTGCTGTACAAACTCCTATCAAGAGTTCCATCCTGCCCCCACAAGCTTATAACTACAATAGGGAGGGGGAGAATTATTACCAGCAACCCATACCCAGATGAGACATAGACAGAGTAAATGATTTGTCCAAGATTGCACAGAAAGTCTGTAGCAGCCCAGGGATTTAACCCAAATCTCCTGAGTCTGAAGTCACTCCTTTAACCGCAAGGCCAGCTTTCCACTCTGAATAAAAGTTGATTCAAGCACGCTGCCAGCTGGTGTGGCACAGAAGTCATTGCAAATATATTGAGCACTAGGATGCCATGCAATCATTTTGCAGGGAGAGCAGCAGCTGGATGTCAGAAATACGTAAAATATACTTAAAAATAAGGGATTTAGTTTCATACTTCCAGAGTGGATTTAGTGCTGGGGAAAGAGCTCGGATCGATAGCACAGCAAACTGCAAATTGGAGTCCTCTCCTTAGCCGCTGAGCGGGTACGGCTGAGACAGCATCTGTGCAAACAACCTCCACACACAGTCCCTTGCCTGCACGCCTCCGTGTCCCTGAGGGGCTGCCACGAAGTGTGAGAGGGAAGCTCTCCCCCGCATGGGCCATCCAGTCCTCGGCCTCTGTGCCCTGAACACTGGAGGCAATTGTGGTTTGGGCTCTGAACGCAGCAGACTGACTGGAAATGGAACTGCAGCCTGACACGCTTGGTTCATATAATCCACCGAACAGGATTTTTTTTTTTTTTTTTAAACAGTAACAGCCACAAAGCTCTGATCTGGATCCAAACACCACCAAAGTTCAGTGGTGTTTGGATCCAGGGTTTAGGTTCTGACCCATCTCTACACAGAACTCAACCAAGATCCCCTGGTTGGGATTTGAGCCGGGAGGGTGACTTCTACGCTCATGGGAGCAGCATCGCTCCCTGTGGGTTGCAGATATAAATAAGCCCTTCCTCCTCTCTCCAGCCCTCCCAACCATCCGCATTCTCAGATCCACGCTCCAGAGACCTCTGGGCAGGGCATTATTGGGTCTCCCATATAAAAGTAGGATCAATGCAGCGGTTGGGCTACGGCTGCGCTGCCCCTGCTAATTGGTATTGCAATAGGCAGACTGCAGCTCTCACTCCAACTCTCTGTGGCTTGTCATAATGTAATCAAAATCTCTCTTGCTCTCTCTTTATCGTGGAGCGTGACGGGAGCAGAGGCTACAGAGCACATGAATCCTTCCTTCTCACAGAATCATAGCAATGTCGGGTTGGCAGGGACCTCAAGAGGTCCCCAAGTCCACTCCCTGGCACTGAGGCAGGACCCAGTAAACACAGATCATCCCCGACAAGTGTGTGTCCACCTTAAGAACCTTCACCGACAGCATCCCTTCAAAGCCCGTCGCAGAGAAGAACGTTTTTCCTAATATCTAACCGGAATCTCCTTTGATGCAGATGACGTCTTTTCTACCGTCCGTGGACATGGAGAACAGTTTATTGCCCTCCCCTTTAGAACAGCTCTTCATGTTTTTGAAGACTGTTATCATGTGCCCCCCTCTGTCTTCTTTTCTCAAGACTAAACATGCCCAGTTTTTTTAACCTTTCCTCACAGGTCAGGTTCTCTAAACCTTTTAGCGCTTTTGTTGCTCTCTTCTGCACTCTCTTCAGCTTCTCCACATCTTTCCTAATGTGTGACGCTGGAATGGGACCCATTACTCCAGCTGAGGCCTCACCCGTGCCAGGCAGAGCGGGACAATTAGCTCCGGTGTCTTGCAAACAATACTCCTGTTAATACACCCCAGCCTTTTTTGGAACTGCATCGCATTGCTGACTCAGATCCCGTTTGTGATCTGCTATAACCATCAGTTCCTTTGCATCAGTGCTATCACCTAGCATTCCTCATTATTCCTCATTTTGTAGTTGTGCATTTGATTTTTCCTTCCTTTTTTTCCTTATGGGGCCAGGGACTGTTGCTTTACCAGCCTTTCACCTCCATAGCCCAGGGCTTCATCTTAGGTCACAAGTGAAATGAGTTTGTAGGTCTTAACTTTGTGCCAATAGAACATTGCCTGTATCACAATGTTGTGCCACCACCTGGCACAGCTGATGGTCTCTGTTTGGGAAAGGTCCTGAAGATTGGGATAATGGGGGGATGCAAGTCAGGCCTGAGATGCATTGGCAGAGCTTTGGGGTGTGTATGCCCTGGACTGGAATTGCAGCTGAGAATGGGGGGCAGTACTGTGACAGAGCTGGGCATGGAGAATCTAGGACTGGCACAGCAGGGGGGACTGTGGGGCAGGGTTGAGGACCACTGGGATGTGATAGAGTGAGTGGCAGGTAGGAATTAAGTACATCGGCAGAGCTGCCGGCTGCCCATGCTGGAACAGCAGGACATTCCGAGGACCAGCATTGAGTTATAGCGACAAACCTGGGTGGGCTACCATGGTTGGCACAGCAAATAATGCTGCAGAGTGGAGTCAGGGGGCTGTGGCAGGGTGGGGAAAGGGGGAAGGCAAGGCCTTGAAGAATCGGGCTGCAGGAGGTCAGGGTGGAGGTTAAGCTCTGGGCACATTTGCATTGAAGCTGCTTGCCCCATGCCTGGCGCTATTATTATTAATATCAAGATAGCACGTCCAAGCCTCAATTAGGTCAGGGCCTCATTGTGCTAGGCTCTGTACAAACCCAGAGTAAGGGACCGTCCCTGCCCCAACAAACTCCCCTCGAAGCGGATTCTTTTCCAGCACTGCCCCTTTCTCCCTACCCATAAGCAGCAGCCTAGCCAGAGAGAGGCCATCTCCGACCCCACGAGGCTCAGCCAATTTCTGCCAGTTGTGGAAATACATGGCAGGTGATGGATACAGGGTCCAGGATTTGTTGATCGTTATCAAACGGCAGTTACGCAGGGCTGAGTTTCCGAGACGAGCGAAGGCTCAGCAGCTCTGGACCACTCAGCTCCCCGGAGACTGGCCATAAACAAAACGTAAATAATTGGACTGCTTAGGCCAAGATGCAGGCTCTAATTATTCTTAGGCTCCCACAAATAAAGGGAATAAATCCTTGGAAGGTGCCAGGCTGGAGGGGGCAGAGAGAAGCTTATTTTCCACATCACTTGAAAGCAACTATTATAAATCGCACTGAAAGATGCACCTCCCTGGGCTAGCCATATTTTTAAACTCCAGGAAAGAGGGGAAGGAAAAGCACGTTTTAGTATTTACACCACAGGCAAAAATTGTATTTAAAAATCATACATTCCTGCTGTGCAGAGAGGAAAAAAAAAAAAAAAAAAAAAAAAGATTTTAGCTTCTACGGTTAGATGTTTGGAAATGATAGACTTGTGAAATCCACTCCTGCCAGCCTCCCTCTGGAATGGAGTGAGAAAATGAGGACCTTGTAAGGCCAGGTAGGGTTAAAGAACTTTCACCGAGGTTGCTGATTCAACTCCAGTCTGTGTCAATAGCAAATGCAAGTTGTTAACATCTGCTTGCCGCTGGGCAGTCTATATATTGCCATCATTACTAGTAGTACTAGGCACTGAAAGGTCAAATGAAACTGAGACCCGCTGTGCTAGGTGCTGTACATACTCACTGTGTGCAACAGTCTCTGCCCTGCAGGGCTTACAATCTAAATAGACAAGACAGACGAAAGGTAGTAGGTGAAACAGAGCAGAAGTGAGCTGTCCACAGTCACACTCAGGTCAGCGGTAGAGCCAAGAATAGAAGTCAGGCCTCCGAGCTGCTAGTCAGGAGTTCTATCCAGTAGACCACACAGTGTGTAATGAAGTGGTGGGTCTCAGCCCAGCTCCCAATAGACAGAGGTGCATGCATGTAGCACCAGGCTCAGCACCCTGGTTGGCTGTCTCACCAGACAGGCCAAGGGCTTCTAAAAGCTCCTCGCAAGTATAATGCGCAACTCATCGTGAGAGAGAGATAAGCCAGACAACCAGAGCACTGCTCTCCCCGGAGAGCCCAAAGACTTTTTTCCTGCTGAGCATGGTCCCATTTCTAATTTCATCTCCAGCCTCATGCACCGTGAGCGCTTCCCTCTGTGAGTGGGACAGTGCGTGCTGTGGTGTCACTCCTCTCCCTCCACCCCACACTCACCCCTGCAGTGCTTTGTCCACCGTGAAATGAAGGAACTCATCAGACATCGCAGCACCGATCACCCCCCAAACAGTATGTCTCTAACATGCAGAGTATACCGTCCTCCCTCCCTCTGGAAGGAGATTCCGATAAGCCCTGCCTGTGCTTTTAATTCACATCTCTAGAGTCAAGCGTGAGTGACACATGTTGGGCAAGCTCTGCTTAATTACTAGCAGACAGCAAAGGCATCACTGTGAAATTCACACTCCGGGATCTTGCACTCCTGCTCCCTTCCCCATTCTCAGTAAGCAGAAGACGCTCAGAAGCTGCCTTAGTCTGTGCTTGCTATAAAGACTGCAGTGCTTCTGTCCGAAAGGCCATGTCACATCCCTGCCTGCAGCTGGAGCGTGGCAGCTGGTGTGGGAGGGAGAGAGGGTTGCTGCAGATGTCACAAGCAGCAGAGGTTGGGCTGTCACTGTAATAACACACAGCAAAAGCATGATGACCATGGAGATGAGCAAAGCCATAGGCGTCGCATGTGCAGATAAACATGTGTGAACGGCAGCGGATGCAGAGGTGAGCAGCAGTGCACATACGCAAACACGGAGAGGTGTGCAATTACAGGAACCAGCATAGATGCATGCAAGGAGTCAGAGCCAAGCGCATGAGAAATACAGGTGTATATACCGGCATGTGTACAACTGGGGAGACAAACGCCTGCAGCAGGCCTAAACATGCCTGCATGCGTGCAAACATGGAGACAAAAGTGGTTTTCAGAGACATACATGCTGTGCTGTATGTGCTCTCTCCCTCCACCCCCCGACTCCCCTTCCCTCAGCAATATCCCAAAGGAAAAAGCCTGGGACTTTTCTAATAGCTCGCTACACACATGGAACCCTGAACCTGGCTTGGGAGCCGTGACACTAACCATCTCTGGGATTGGATTTGTCCAAGGTTTTGCTCCTTCTTTAATACCTTTCACCCTAGGATCTCAAGCCCTTCGCAATCATGAATTAGTCAACCCCAGAACCCGTGCGGAGATCACTTCAACCACAGCTCAAACTGAACCAGCTCTGGGGTAGAACACATCAGCTGATTCACAGCCCCCAGCCATGCTACCAAACAGTTCAGGAGTGGAAGTGAAGAGAGGTCTTGTATCCCCTGGACACTATAGGGGACATTGTGGTTGTTGATACGAGTTAGACGCCAAGGCTGCTACGCAAAATGTCATGGGATCTTTACCACAAGTGGTCAAGTCCTCGGTTCTCCGGCTCATCCACTACCTCCTGCAACCCCCACCCCCATCCTGCTGTGGCAGAGGCAGAGAAGAGTGCTCTGGCCTGCCAATGAACAGCTTGTTCGGTTGTTTCCATTGCAGTTAAATGGCCAGTGATTAAATCCTCTTCCAGCCCAGTTGCACCATCCAGCATCTTCACCTGCTGAATGGCTGAGCTTTCGTTCACCTGGAGGAAGCCATACAGATAGGGGAAGTGAGAACCGAGGAACGCATCCTTAGACCATTGGTGGGGCGGGGCCTGCCTTTTCATTTTGTGTATGTACAGCACCCAGCACTGAACTCGGTTGGGGCCTCCAAGCACAACTGTGATACATGCATTGCTCTTCCTCTGTGCTTGGCACCCCTTGTACAGGCGTGGCCATCAGCAAATCCACCCTGTGCGTCTACCTGACAGCCTGCTGAGACCTGGTGACTGAAAGACCGGAGAGCAACAGCTCAGCACCCAGTCCTCCGCCCTTGCTCTTCCTCGGAGCACTGCTTTCTCTCCCTGCAGTTCACAACTGGCTTCCTGCAGCGTGGGGCCATTCTTACCCTGGGGTACCCGAATAACATATGATCTTTCATGCCTTGATGGAGAGAGAGGAGAAATGTCAGGGCAGGAGAGGACTCCGTTATTGCTGTTTGTGCACAGCAGGTTTGGGTTTGGCGGTCCGTTATGACTCCACAACGTGCCGATAACTCACCCGTCCTAGGCTCTGGGTGGTTTGTTTTGGTTGCTCAAGGACAGAGTTAGGATCCTTTCCTCCCCTTGTTTCTTTGCTCACTGAGACTGTTGATCTCACAGGGAGCTCAGCACTGGTGAAAGGTGCTGGACTGACTGCCCTGCAGATGGGAAGCCTCTGTTATAAACAAAGCAGCTGGGGAGAGGGGTTACATATGCCCGGCCTCTTCTCCCTGCTACGTATGCCGAGTCCTGTATCCTCGTGCCCTTTACTCTATAGCTAGGGCTTCCTGGCCCCTTATTATCCTTTATGCCCTTCTATAGCCTCCCTTTACTCTCTACCCTGTATTCCTCTGTGCTCCATGCCCTGTGAAGACTGGCCAGCACTCCCTATTTTATGGCGCATCCCCTCTGTCTGCTATAACCTGTGCCTTATCTCTGGGTCCTGTGTTCTACGCCGAATACCCTGGGCTAGTCAGCCTCTGCTTAGACCCTCAAGTCCCACAGCCTTACGACTAGTTTCTTCTACCCTATAGCCCTTGTTTCAGTCCCCATGACTGATGTCCTGGCTCCTGCGTCTCACACCCTGATCTACATCTCCTGCTAACGGATGGTAAGAGAATGGATGGCACATCACTAACAGCACCTGGGCCAGGGAGCACCAGCCACATGGGGTCTCCCCAGTGGAATTTGCAAGTAACGTTAAGGTTGAACCCAGAGATGCTGCTCAGCCAAACTCAGGCAATACCCTGGCCCTGGGGAAAAGCTGAGCGGTTCAAACCAGATATGTGTCATGCCAAGACAGACAACCATTGGAGACAGTAACTGGAGCCCCTGTGTGGAGCTGCCCAACACAGCTCCCGATTCTCTTCTGCCCCCTCCGCGGTGGAGCTCTTCACTCTGTGTTTTTAGCCTGGATGAGAAAACAAGGCTGTTTATGCATTTGGGTGGCCACATGGCACTCAGCTCCAGCCCTTTTGCCTCCCAAACAGACATCCCATTGTATCCGGAACCGCTGTCGTCTGTTACCAGTGGAGAAATGCTGGACGCTAGCCACCAGCCCCAGGACCTGTCTGTCACTCCAGGATGTGCCTCCAGCCAGCCTGCTCGCAAAGAAAAGGACAATGGATCCGCCACTGGGGAACTATAGATTCCCTAGGGCCCAGAGGGTCAAATATGCACCAGACACACTGAACTACAGAAACCCACATCCACCTGACCGAACAACCAGGGGAGAGGACATATCATTGGGGCAACCCCCCGTGTTTAACAAATGTGGCAGAGGGTGGCTGAGCTCCTGGGAAAGAAAGATGAAAGGGTTTGGTTGGCCAGGAAAGATGGCCGTAATAACACGCTTGAGCCCAGGTAAAGAAGGGCTGGGAAGAAAGGACTGGGAAAGAGGAAGAGATGCAGGCCTTCCTCAGTGCACAAAGGCTTAGTGGCACCTGCCATTCCCTAGACAGGTGGCTCATGTGGCAGACGCTGCTGCTTCAAAGCAATGAGTGATTCAAAGGTCTTGTGCAACATCCCAGCCCAGCAGAGTGGGGTCGCCAGCCATTTCCTCTCCTGGGCTGCAGCGGCCTCCCCTGCAGTGTATGTCCCCAGTAGAGGGAGGATGGTAGTGCAGGGCATGGCAAGAGCAGGAATTGCTTCTTAAAATGACCCAGGTCCTTTATTTCAGAGGGCAAGGTTGTCAGATGGATGGTTCCCCCCTTAGCACTCTCCCACCCACCCCCATGGCTAACTAGAATTCAAAGAGCCACTGAAAACATCCTCGAAAACTGGAGTATAGGATCAGGGTGCTCTTGGGGTGGGATGAAGCTTGTCTGCACTCTGGATCTAGCTGATAATATAGGTGCCCCCCCAAAAAATATCATCTGGAGGGAAATAAATATATATATATATATCTCACTGTATGCGTGATACCAAGACGTTCCTTCTGATGCTAAGGGAGAGGTGTCCCAGACACAGACAATTCCCCTCCCCATGGGATGCGGAAGGGAAGAAATATGGGGGTAGGAATGCGTGATCCCGATCCTCAACTGGTGTCAAGCAATTCAGTCACAGCAGAGGCTGCGCCCCTGTTCCAGGGCTCGCTGCGCTGGCGGCACAAAGAGCAGGGAGAGTCAGCCATGCCCAGGCAGAGCGCAGGGAAAGAGGAGAAGACAGAGATGGCTACCCTCCCTCTCTCCTGCCTACCCACAGAGTCTCTGGCTGCGGCTGAAAAGCCTTACACAAGCAGCAGAACTGAGCAGCTGCTGCAACCCTTCTGGGACCAGCCTGTGCCAACCAGCTGTACCAGCCCCTGCGATGAAGAGGAAGGGGAAAGCAATGGTGAATTGTGTATGGGGCTAAACTGCAACACTCCCTCCCCCGCTCCCCGATCACCTGCAATGCTGCCACAGAGCCAAGCACACGCGCCCGTCGCAGATTCAGAACGCACCTCGGTGCATGTCAAACGGGCAGGGTGCGTAGCCACGGGGCTCGGCCTCGGCACACACAACCATCGCGCTCCGCTTCACACCCAGTTTGCGGCTGCGACGAGCGCTCGTTCAGTGGCTGCGAAGCCAGGCCCTAAAAAACCACAGGAAGAGTCGCTGCCCGCCACTGGCGAGGCAGGCGAAGGGCAGAGGGAGGTTTGATCAGCCCCTGCACGCTCTCACTTGCTGACTGAAGGACCTCACTGCTCCCTCAACGATGCCAAGAGTTCCCTACATCCCAGCTGCTCTAGGCAAGTCAGATCAGGAGGGAGAAGGCCTCACCCTAACCTGGGCTGAAACCTTTGCCAGTATAGTTCAATGGTCACCTCAGCTGGAAGGCAGGAGTGGGATCTGGGCTTCAAAGCCGCTAGAGGAGTGGGGGAATGTAGTTATCAGAGGTTTCCTTCCTCAGTTGAACAGCATGGCTACGGAGCCTTTCACTGCAGCTGGAGAAACCCTGGGAGGGCAGTGATTGAATCTGTGGCTCCGTGACCTAGCAAGACCTGTCTTTCAGCTGACATTAAGAGGGGACAGGCAGAGGACGGGTTTCTCCAATGCAAACTGCACGCCGCCTCTAGGCACCAAACCACCACAGAGCTGGGGAACTGGCTAGAATTAAGCTGACGCATTTGAATAAGAGAACAGTTCTCACGGCATTATTTGATTAGGAGCTCTCTGTCCCTCCCTATATTTCATCTTTTTCCTTCGTACCAACAAGCCTGACTGGCCTGTGCAGCAAGACACCCGGACATGCCAGAGCACACCTCCTTGTACATACATGCACACACCTCTGAACACATACCCGCCCCTGTATACACAGGCACACACACACATTTCTGTACGCACATTTGCATAGACATAGACAAGCGTGAAAATACACATAAACACATAGATATAGACACATATACACACGTCTGTGCACGCACCCACTCTCATGGGGTCGCCACCGCTGCAGAGCTGGTAAAAAGCACTTTAGTGTATGAGCCTGGGATAGCTATTGGGGGAGAGGGGGGGAGATCTGCAGGATTCCTACCATCACCTCTTCTGCTTTCATTACAGGGTTTGGCTCATTTGCTCCTTCGTCTGAGCATCACACTTGGCCCAGATCTCATCACCCCATGGAGATGGCACCCTTTAAGGAAACTCTCCCAAACAGCCTCTCCAGATCAGGAGAGAGGAATTCCCAGTGGAGAGCGGGATCTCAGGACAAGCCCATGTGAGGGCTCCCACCATAGGAAAGCCGGAGAGACAGCATTGGCAGGGACAGCTAGAGACCAGAAATCTTCATTGGCCCAACAAGCTGGAAATGCACATGGCAGACCCTTGCTAGAGAAGTCAAGGGATCTTGTGTGTCCACCTGAGGACTTGCAGACTCATCCCGGCAATGCTCCATGTGTAGCCTTCCCCTATAGCTCTGTATCCCAGGTGGGCCGTCTTTCTTCCATTCTGCAGCCCTCACTTAGAGCCTTCTAGCTGCCCCTTTTCCCCAGGCTTGTCTGCTGCTGGCTGCACTGGTGAAGCCCTGCCTGTTAATGACACAGTGCCTTTAGAGGAGATGAGTGAATCTCCCTAGGCTACAGCAAGGCCATGTCACTGAAGAGGGGGCAATCAGGACTGCTCCTCCCCTGCATCCTCCTCCCTCTATCTCATCTCTCTATCTAGGTGTAGACACCAAGCCCATCAGCAGGCTCTGACTGATCATGCCTGTACTCCAATAGGAGAGGCAGAGGGAGAGCGCCCAGGGTGCCACCTGCTAATCTGGGTCTGGGAAGCAGGTCGCTTGAGCCGGCTCTCCCGCTTCCCATTGTGAGTCAACTCAGGTGCAAGAGGAGCCCGAAGGATCGTTCTCAGCAGCCCAGTGCCTTCCTGTGAACTAGGCTGGTGCCAGCTGGAAGAATCAAGCCTGAGGGAGAGCCAGCCATGAGGACAGGGCTGCTGAATCATGCCAATGCCTCAGAGAGTCACACACACTGTTAGCCACTGGTTTGCTGTGCCCCCTTGCATTGTTCTGAGATGAGGAGCCAGTCATGCCCTTGGTAATCCCCTTCTCTGCCTAATTCTGCTGTGCATCCTGCAGAGTGTCTGCCAGTGATTTCCAATTAATTTACACCTCTGTGAGGCCGGCGAATATTATTAACCCCATTATCTGGATGAGGGGAAACGGAGGCAAAATGCAGTGAAGAGGCTCACCCTAAAGTCTCGTGGACTCTGAGACAGAGCCTGGAAACAAAACCCTGGAGTCCTGTTCCCCGGTCTCTGCTGCTCTAACCACTAGTCAAAAATGGTTCCCAACTCATGGTAACAGCAGACCAGCTGGGCTAGTTGAACTCGGGTCAGCTGGCTTGGCTCCAATTCCAGCTAGAACAGCCAAGCCATGCTGATACAACACACGCCCATAAATTCACTCCAGGCCAAAACTCGGCCGGTAGGTTCCAACGCAGTGGCAATATTTAATGAGAAAACAGCAGCAAAACACACACACACTTCCCAAAATAGTCTGATCCAGTTGTCGTGCTGCAGGAGTGCTCAGAAGAAAAATGACCCGAATGCAACCAACGAATTAGATGTTTGCAAGCTTCAGTCTTTTAGCAGATGCTTCATGAGATTATTGCTGCTCTTCAGACCATTATGGGGCAGTCCCCTTTGCCAAGGAACATAGAAATACAGCATAGGCATTGTGAATGGTCTGAGGACAGATTCTCCTGAAGGCTGTGCTATCTCATTGGAAAGGAAATTTCCCCTTGAATTGCAATGAAATCTCACATCTGACTTAGGGCCTCCAGGCCACTATAACTTGGGCGTGACTTAGGTTGTAGTCATCCAAGTACTTTGAAGTTGCAAATTGCCACATAAAAGCACCAAGTATTTCTAGAACACCCCCCATCTGAGGATCTCAAAGCACCTTGGAAACCACGCTTCATTATGAACTCAAGAAGTAGTACTGCCCCAATTTAACAGAAGGGAATTGCCCAACATCCCACAGGAAGTCTGTAGCAACATGGGGAATAGAAGCCAGATCTTCCGGTGCCAAGTCACCCATCTCAACCACAATACCAGCTGTGCCTTAAACTGCACCAATTTCCATGGCAGATAAACAAATAGCACATTAGTATTTCTTAAACATAAATTTAAACACAAGTGTTCCCAGCCGCTGAAAATCAGCTGCTTAGGATCTTTCTTCTCCAGCTCCCTGTGGTTTTGAATAGGCCGATTCCCATTAACATCTTTGAAGCTCTACACCACAGCCTGACAGGATACCTGGTAATGGCTCCAAAAGGACAGGAAAGCAGATTTGCATGGTAGACTGTAGGAGCCCTGAACTGAATCCATTATGGGCGATTGAGCAGATTGCATTAAAGACAATTTGTGAAACAGATTTTTATAAGGGACTTCTTACAGCTTTTATGGCAAGGAACTTTTATTTCCTTATAAGACAAAACTAACATTATAAGAAGAGGGAGAAGGGGAGGGAAATGCACACAGGAGAGGAACAAAAAATATCTGCATTGAACAGATGAACATTAAAGGTCTTACAGAAGCAGAGGAACGAAGGGAGAAAATTAGAACTGCATCCTGACTTCAGTGCATCCTTCCTGGGTCCCATACCATTCTCTTCAGCAAAGTGGGTTTGTTTGCTTGTTTGTTTTATCAGGGGAGCTTCACTTTGTGTTCTCCACCTCTCCCCATCTTTTCCCTAACACCACTGCCTCTCTGGATTCAGTGGCTATATATGGATAGCTACATGCATGCTCTTCCCAACTTTTAAATGTAACATCTCACTCACTTGCAGAACTTACTGTGAAGAGAGTAGTTTAGTAAGATTCATAAGCTCTTTGGGGCTCAGGGACTGTCTTTTTGTTCTGTGTTTGTACAGCACCTAGCACACTGGAGCCCTGATCCTTGGCTGGGGTCCTAGCCCCTACCAATAATAGATAAGTAAATAAATAATAATAATAATAATAATTAATAAAGGATCAGGAGCTCATACGAATGAGTCACATGTACATTTGAACTAGCCAGGTTGAAAATATCAACCACACATGCTTCAGGGCACAAAACGGTCACCAGCAGGGGTGAGGAAGGAATACATCACCAAAGCGTTGCAGAGTTGACTGTACGTTTTTCTCTGCAAATCAGAGAGAGGCTCCCAGACTACATGGGCCACTGGTGGGGTCCAGGAGAGCTGGAGGAGGGGAAGTGGAGTACACAGACAGAGCAGCGATCTATTGCAATATAGCAGGAGATGGGACTTCCAGTTTACTGCAGGTGGACCCTTAAGTATAGCAGGAAGCAGGATATGAATTAGATGGAGCATTGGTCTCTTCTAGCATAGAAGGACGGGGTGGCTGGATAGGAACCGGAACCATGAACAGACAGAGCAATTGTCTGCTTTGCTAAGGCAATTCCTATGCTTCAGTGGGGGATTTGAGGGATAAATTATTAATCACAGTGGCTGCAAGAACAAACCACTCATCCCCTCTGCTTCTGTAGACTCATTCTACCTCCAGTACCTCCTGGCTGTGTGTGGGGAGCGTGACCTAGCCAATGCCCTGAATGAAAACAGTCTCCAAGGGCATCCACAGCAAACGATCTCCTGCCAAGTTTGAGCTTCTATCCTGCAAGAAGCCACAGCTCAGAGAGGCTCTTAAAACAGCCCATCTGGCTGGCTGAAGGAACAGGGAGCCCAGGGACCTGTGCGAGGAGCCCCAGGCAGGCTTCACCCATGGCCTTATTCCTCCGCAATGCACAACAAGCTCTTTTCCTCCCAGGCAGAGGGGATATGGAGGGACACATCCAGCTCCGGCTTCCCCGTCCCCTGGACGCTGCCCTTGGCAGATTCTCTCTGGACTCCTAACTTGCACCAGGCCTTTGGCCCAGCCCCAGCCCGCATCCCCTCCCCGTGAGCTAGCCAGTCCCCGGCTTCGCCCATCCCTGATGCTCCCACCAAAGCTTCCCATGGCCATGTCTGCTGCCTGTCCTACTGGCCGCCAGCTGACGCTGGAGTGGGACTGGGGACAGCTCTCCCCTCCTCCTGCCCCCACCACCACCCCGCATGGGACTGAAAGCCCAGTGGGTAGCAGCCGGGGAGATGGGTCCTGGGCTCCCCTATTGCATGGCCACCTTTACTCTGACCACAAAGCAGAAGGGCCTCTGCCCGGCGGAAGGGCAGGCGCTGGAGGGGGGCCGGGGCACAGGAAGCTAAGCCCCGAAAGGGGAAGGGGGGATCCCTTGGCGTGGCGTCCCAAACAGCCCACCGCCGCCTTGTGTGTTCTTGCCAGGACCCCGGATTTACATTAACCCCTTCAGGGCTGCAGCCGGGCCGGGGCCCGCCCAGCCAGCGGGGCAGCTGGGAAAGTGGGTCAGAGTCAGCGGCTGGGGAGAATTGCATCAGAGCCGAGCCGAGCCGAGCCAAGAGGGCGGGGAAACGGGGCAGAACCGGGACGCGCCTGGGAACCGCTCGCACCAGTTGGACCGTCTGACTTCGGTGGAACCCGCTCTGGCTTTGCACAGGGGTAGCCGGGGCCAGGATCGGGGCCCCGGAGTGGGTCGGAACCGTGACACCCGCCGCTGGGGGAGTTCGCTCCGGAAAACGGAGCCAGAACCCTCCCCTTCCCCCCGATCTCTGGGGGGGGGGAGGAGGGAGGATAACGCAGTGGGGGCGTCTGCAACATTTCTAGCCCCCCCTCCCGAATAGGGGGGCTCCTGACCGCCCCCTGCGCAGCCCCGAACATCTGCGCGCCTCGCCCAGCCCTTCTCCGGGCAGCCGGGCCCCGCCAGCCGCTGCTCGGAGCCCGAGCGCAAACACACCGCCCAGCGCGCCGGAGCCCAGCTGCTGCCACAACAAACCAGCGCCTTGTCCAGGCGCAGGCAGAGGCGCGGGCTGCCCCTTCTGCCCGGCGGAACCCCCCGGCTGCCCCCGCAGCTGGGCCATGCTAGGAAAAAAAAGGGGGTGCAGGTCCCGTCCCCCCCGCAGGACTCCCGCCCGGCATCGCCGCCTCCGACCCGCCCCGTTCAGCCCCAACTTCCCTTCGGCCGCCCGCAGCGCCCACCCCGCCCCACCCTCCTCCTGGCTGCCCGCTCCCGCGTCTCCAGGAGGGGAGCCGGGTCCCCCCCGCCCCGGTTCCCCCAGCCGCTCACCTGGTAAGAAGGCAGCCAGCAGCAAGCCAACTCCAGTCGGCCACCAGCACCGTGGGCAACTTGGCTGCGGCTTCGGCGCCATCAGAGTTCCTGGCGCCCAGAGACCCGGAGCGGGGTCGGGGCTCGGTCCAGCTGTCCGGGTGGGTTCCGCAGACACCCGCTCCGCTCCGCTCCGCCCCACCCACCCCCCCAAAAAAAACTGCAAAGAAAAAATGCAGAGGACAGACAGGCCGGGCAATAAATAGCTGGTGCACAGCAAAAAATGGGGGGGGGTCCCCTTACAGATCCACAGAGAGCCCACCCCAGGCCGGGGGCAGCCGGGCAGCTGCGCAAAGCGCTCCAGAGGCTGCGCCCCGAGCCGGCTCTCTCCGGCGGGCAGCTCTCCTCCTCCCTCCAGCCAGCAGCTCCTCCGAGGCGGGGAGGGAAAGGCGCTTCCCCGCCGGGCGGGCGGGCGGCTGGCTTCCCACCTTAGCACCGCCGAGCCCCGGAGCTAGGCGGGCCGGTCATGCTTCTCGTCCCCCGCCGCTTCGCCGCCTCCCCTCTCCGGACGCTGGGGGCAGCTCGCAACCCTTCCCCGGGGGGAACCGGACAACCACGCCAGGAGGGGAGACGGCCGGGCTGGTTAGTTTCCAGTCCACGTTGCGATCAGGCGGTGCCGGCTTGGTGAAAGTCCCAGAGCTCCATGTCTGGCGTCTAGCCCCCGGGAGCCGGCGGGGCAGTTCCTGGGGGGCGGTGGGGGCGACTCTTTGGCACCGAGACTTTGCTGCGGCGGCTGCTGCTGCTGCTGCTGCTGCTGGGGAAAAGAAGCGGAGGCGCCGTGCAGCATCAGCCGGGGAACGCGGGTGCCTCCCTTCCGCGCGCTGCCTCTCCCCGCGGGGCTGTAACAATGCGAGGCGCACACACGGCTCTCCGGAACCGAGCCGCCGTGATGTCAGCCAGTGTACAGCCGCCGGAGGCGGGCTCTGCTTTAACCCGTTCCCACCCTCTCTGCGCCGCCCGGGCTGAATGCGTGCCCCAGGGCCGGGCCCGGCCACCTCTCGGCTCGGCCACCTCTGTCCCATCCCTTCTGGCAGTTAAAAAAAAAAAATTAATTGCTTGAACCCCGGCCTCTCGTTCATGGCAAATTAAACAAGCCGGCCCCACTGGCAGACCAAAGCCTGGCTTC
Source organism: Emydura macquarii macquarii (assembly GCF_026122565.2). Classification (NCBI taxonomy): domain Eukaryota; kingdom Metazoa; phylum Chordata; order Testudines; family Chelidae; genus Emydura; species Emydura macquarii. The sequence goes on along the minus strand of NW_027130449.1, from coordinate 9,920,375 downwards.
TCTTTGAGGGCTCCACCCCAGCCCCTGCTAAGGCGAACCATCACGTCCACTGGGTTTCAACTGGGTAACCCTCCCCCGCACCGAAGATCTGCAGGGCTGCCCACTGTTTGTTTTGCAATATTTAATCCCTGAAGTCCTGCCGTGGGATACAAAGGGGAGGAGGGGGGGAATTCTGTGGGATTAGGAGTTCCTGAGTAGTGAGACAATGGTCCTGGGAGCCAGGACTCCTGGGGTCACCAGCACATGCTGGCCTTCATCTCAAGCATTTCCCTTGGGTCTGGTTTCCCCATCCAGCATCCAGAGTCTGTCCTGTCCATTTAGAGGCAAACTCTTCTGGGAGTGCTTAGCACCTTTCGAGTGATGGATCAGTAACACTAAAGGATCAGGTTTTCCCGTCTGAGACCCCGGGGCCCCAGTTCATCTACCTGTGCAAAGGAGATGATGATGATGATACTGAGCTGCCTTAGAAAGGGGCTGGATTAAGGTTATAGGCCCAGGTGCCCAGCTCTTGGAGTCAGTGGATGAAATCAGAATCAGAATCCCATGTTTTTAGCCCTCATGGGTACAGAGGAAAGCTTGAAAATGTGAACCGAGTATGAGGTGCCTGTCTGAGCTGGCAACAATATCACCTGCATCCCAGGGAAGGGTGGGGCCATGCTGCAGGGGCCTTGCTGTCTTTCATTTGGCCCAGTTGTGAGACTTCATTCATGTCGGTAAAGCACTTGGCACACTCTTACTTTTGGTAACAAGTAGAAGACTGCCCCCAGCCAGAGAGAGCTCATCAGACTGGTATACAAGGAGTGGCATGGCTGGCATCACAGCCGACTGCCTTTGACGTCCCTAACCCAGTGGATCCGGTACCCATTTTGCAACTGACTGAACTGGAGGTGAGATTTAGTGTTCGATTAAGCAAGACTCAAACCCACAATCTCTGAGATTTCAGACAAGCCTCTGGCCACCATGCCTCAGATTGGTTTTATATATATATATACACACACACCTATTTTTATAAATGGCCCTTGTTTATGCAGGCCCTCGACAATTTGTGATGTTTTACGTAGGTCCCATGTAAACAAAGGCCATGTTTTGAACATAGTTTGGGTGTATATATGTGTGTAGTCACGCTGCTTCAGAGTTAGCATTGTTAATGCATGTATATCCTTTTTTTTTTTTGAATGACCCTTGTATATAGGACCTAGAGAAAAACGATGTTTTCTGCTTTTAAAGGTCCCTCTGCCAACTCAGTATTTAACCAATAAGCCCTAGATCTCAAGCTGCACTGGCATCTACAAGGATGCTGAATCTCAAATGAAGATGTGAACAACAAAAACAACAACAACAAAAACAACAACAAAGTCATGTTGATTTCAAGCTCCATTAGAAACAACACAGGAACAAATCAATGCTTGGCAAACAGAAAAGGACAGAATCAGTTGGGAAGGATATTGCATTCAATAGCGAGTGGAAAGACGGAAGCTATAAAAAGATACCTCAGAGAGCTCTTTCAACACCCATTCCTTTTTTAGTTCCGGTAGAAGCTAATTCCCATTCAAGGGAAGGCTGGACAGCGCTGTAACAAAGCGGATTAGCCAAATACAAGGTTTGTTTGAAAATAATTAAGGTTATTGTGTAGTAATGAGGTTTAGCTAATAGATTTGTGGATTTCAAGGCCTGAAGGGACCATTATGATCAGCTAGTCTGACCTCCTCCATAGCACCTGCCAGAGAACGTCATCCAGTAATTTCTGCACCAAGCCCATATCTTCTGGCTGAGCTGCAGCGTATGTTTTAGAAAGATAACCAGTCTTGATTCAAAGAGAAGTGGTGGTGAGTGGACAGGTGATGGTAAGTTGTTCCAGTGGTTAACTACCTCACTGTTAAAAAGGTGTAGTCTGAATTTGTCTAGCTTCATCTTTTAACCATTGGATCTCATTTTGCCTTTTTCTGTTAAATTAAAGAGCTGTCTAGTGTCAAGTTCATGGAGGATAGGTCTATCAATGGCTATTAGCCAAGATGGTCATGGATGCCATCCTACCCCACAGGTGTCCCTAAGCCACTGACTGCCAGAAGTTTGGACTGGGTCACTTGAAAATGCCCAGTTCTGTTCATTCCCTATGAATCATCCAGCATTGGCCACTGTCGGAAGATAGGCTACTGAGCTAGATGGACCACTGGGCTGTCCCAGTATGGCTGTTCTTATGTTCTTAACTTGCTTCCCCATATAGATACTTGTAGACCGTGATCAAGTCACCTCACATTTCACAGCATTATAATTTAGATCTTCATAACATGACCCCTCCCCTTCTTTTTTACTTGCCTTGATGAGTAATAAAACGTTGATATTTAAAGTATTGTCCCTAGCATCTGAGTTAGCATCCATTGAGGTGACTGGGGCAGTCTAAACCTCAGAACTATTGTTTCAGGCTTTCTGCAAACTCAGGCAAGATGTCTCTGTGTTGGTGACATTCACTTCACGTTTTAAATATTTTTTTTTCCCCCAGCGGTGGCAGATAGAGGTTTACTTTTAAAAGATCAGTGAAGGCTGAGATTCTGCTGAACGATGGAAAAGGCTAGCCTTGCCTTCGTGTCTCCCAAGGGAGTATGCCACCCACTTGGTGAAGCATTGACTTCTAGCAAAGTGTGTTACCCAGTAATAATACTGCTGGAGGTTGAGCGCGATCCAGATCAGCCCCAACGCTTGCAAATGACATGAAACTCACCAATATTTCAAACTCGAACCTGAGACTCTGTTCACTGAAAGATTTGCTAAGGCTCATTAATATTTTGATCCACTCCTTTTAAACAATGCTGGGGCTGATTTACAGCTTTCCTTCCAAAGAAAGTGAAATGTGCCATGTTGGCCAAAACCCGGTGGGTGATACTCATCAGTTTCGCTCTGAGATTTGGGGTTCATTTGAATCCAAATAATCATGAATTGCGGGGGAGGGATTGGGATGTGAGCCAGTGTGTAAATAAACCAATGAAAATGTTTGGGTAAGAACCACTTCTGGGGCTCGCCATTGGTGAATTGAATCTGGGATCTTGCACTGCAAAAGCACGGACCTTGACCATATGAGAAAAAGGAGTAACTCCTTTAGGTGATAGCAGTAGTAGGATGGTATCTTCTTTGTGTGTCAGGCACTGAAATATTGAGCCCGAGTGTCCTGTTGTCATGATCCCAAGTTAAGAAAACCCCCTCAAATTTGGCACAGTTCTGCCTGTTAACTTTGACGATTTGTTACATGATTCATTGTGGCCCAATTCTGCATTTCTTGCACACCCCAGGTGTCCATGGAACATCGGGAGTTCTGCATGTGTGAGAAATGCAGGATCAGGGTATTTTGGTTTGACTGGGTATTTTTAAGTGCTGTGCCAGCAGGCTCTTTACAAGTTTAATTACATAATATTTATTTATTTGACAGCAGAGTTTGAGGGGGGGAAAGTTTGAAGTTCCTAAGCAGGCTGTTTTGCTGCTTTGATTTATCAGCTGTCTGAGTTAATTCATTATTTGTGGGATTTTTTTTTCTTTTTAATTTTATTTTGCCACTGGGTGTTTATCATTTGTGATTGTATGTCTAATTAATTGTTAGGGCGCTTAGAGATTTCTGTATGGGCCTTTAAAATTGTCATTGAAGTAAATAATGAAGTTTATTCCCAAGTAACACAAATATGGGCCTGGTTCTCAAGCGCTAGAGTGCACTCACAACTCCAGTAGAAGTCAGTGGGAGCAACAGGTGCTCAGCACCCTTGAAAATCCTGCCCTCTCTGCCCCTCTCTTTAATCTATCCAGGAGTTTATAAAGCATCCATCACACTTTAAGGTTAATGGCACAGAGATGAGGCACAGTTCATTGCTCATTGCAAGGAATTGGGGAGTGTGTCTATGATCCACTGCCCTCTGCAGGCATGGAATGAGAACTGCGTCACTGTGTGGCGTGGTTGCTGTACTGTTGACAGGCCTGTAGAGAGTCACCAGTCTTCCTTAGTTCAAGTGATTTTGGAGCTGGAGGAAGAGAATTCTATCCCGTGAAGGTCTGAATGGCCAGAGGAAAGTTTTATCTAGACTAGCAAAGGAGGTCAGAATTAGTTAACACATGCTAGCTAACCTCAATCTAACCAGGGCCTTTTCCCTAATGTAGATGCAGTTTAACCTACCCCCTGCCCCTTACTTCAATTTAGCTGACTGAGGTTGATTAGGCTGCGATAACCACACGTTACTGTTCTGGAACCATCATTGGCGACATGCCTAGCCTAGTGTAGTATTGTGTTAGTTAACTCAGGTTAAAAGAAGAGCACAAAACCCCAGCCTAGATAACCCCACGGCTCAGTCCCTATTCAGAAATAGCTCTGGGTACATGTCACTAAAAACAAAGAGAAAAATTAATCTGGGCTATCTGTGGTCTGAAACCTAGCAGGAATAAAAGCTCCGCACTTCCATCTGGAAGTGATCTTTGCCCCTTCTGAGTTTACAGGGACTTTACAGAGATGGTAGAAAGAGAGACTGACTCTTCTTAGATGGGAGCCACTCACCAAATCAGAGCTCTCCCTGTGACACCATTCCCCGCCGCCCCGCCTCCTTCCTTTGTGGGATCTGTCCTAGGCCCAGATACTAGCAATGCCGTAGTAACTTGGCCCACTCTTATATAAGTTGTCATGCTACTAAAGTTCTTGAAATGGCAATGAAAGCATGCAACAACCTTTGGCTGGGAACGGAAAGGCTGCCTGGAACACAGTGACAAATCGCCGGCCACACTTCAGCAGAGGGTGCAGCAAACCAGCCCGGGGCTTGTCCGTGGATGCTGACTCCGCAGACAGACATTTGCAATCAGATCCTGTTCTTGGCACCAGTTTCCAGGGTGGGAGCTGATGTAGTGGCCTAGATGGAGAACATACCTGGAAGTGGCTAAGGTCTGTTCTCGCAAGAGACCAGACACAAAGAGAGAGAGAGAGCAATCCAAAATGCCTGATGACTGATCACTTGGGGTCTTCTCTGCACCATAAGCTGAGAATAGCTGGTGGGGAAGTTAAAACGTGGTACCCAAGTTTATCATAACAACAGGGACAGACTCCAGCTCCGTAAGATCCTAAAGGTGTGACAGATCATCAATCCTTTAGTCAATCAGCAATACAGAGGGCTTCTGCACAGGCAGATAGCTGGATCTCAGTGGAGACAGCGCTACTCTGGGCCTCCATCACATACAGGGATGTTTGTGTGTCCGTTCTGAAGTGACTCAGCTTCGTAGGAACACACGTGTGAATCCTCACGGGTTAGATCCAGCTCTTTATCTCTCTGAAGCAGAGAAATGCGCCACCTTACAGTTGTGGGCATAGGGCAGGGGCGAAGAGGGGAGAAATCACTCAGCTACACCTTTGTAGACACTTAGCCCTTTTCTGCTCTGGGGAGACATTAGTCTGTGGAACTATGGGCTTGAACTAACCATAGGCCAAAAAAGGGTCAATTAGGATCTTCTACTCTGGCTTCCCGCCTAACACAGGCCAGACAATTTCACCCACTAATTCCCACCCATCCCCATCCACCCTGCACTGGATTATGTTTGCCATGGTCCACCCTAGAGGTGACAGCTTTCCAGCAGTTCCCCATGCATGTAGTTTGCAAAGCACCCTGCCGCAAAAGGCGCTATTGAAATGGATGATATTATATTATGCCGATGATTATCACCAGAGGGACAGAAAGGTGAAAAGAAATTGCTCTTTAAAGCATTTCTCACTGGGCTTTTGCAGCTGCTTTTGTTCTGTGAACAGCCCGCAGCAGAGCCCTGTCACTCTGCCTAGGGAGCACATTTGACACTCCTGTCACCGCACGTACGTGGGGTGTATTTGCTGCAGCAGTTGATTACATTACCTCCCGTGTTTATAAACATTTTGAATCAGTGCGGAGTGCAGCGCTGAACAGAATTTTTAAGCTGGCATTGGCTTTATTTTTGCTTTTTCATCTGTAAACACACATAATGTGTCTGCAATGCAGCCAACAGTGAAGGATCAGAGCTGCAAGTGCTTCTGCTCTTGGCTTCTAGCTAGCCTGTTGCAAGCTCTCCCTGTCTCTCTCTCACACACACACACACACACACAGCTTCAGCACCAGAGCCCTGAAAGGACCACACCTCCTGTAGGGAGAGGGCATTTCCATCTCCAGATTCCTTTGCAGCCTGTGGTACTCTAGATGGCTCCATCTAACGGAGCCAAAAGCAACCCTGGGGCGGCTCAAGCAATATTTTTCCTTTCATAACTGGCGTGGCAAGCCCAGAGGGGCCGGGGATCAGCCTGGGCAAGCCCTGGCACAAATTAAGCGCTGCCCAGGGCACACAGAGTTTGAGCCTCGCTGGGAGGGTACCCGGCTAGAAACTGGGAAGTTGGTGGGCCGATTCTGAAGGCAACGTCCCCATCGCTGAGGATGGGATGGTTTCTGAGGCAGAACAGGGGGCACCCAGGAAGCCGGCAGACTGGATGGGTACACTGGCTAGAAAAGGGGTAGGGCAGAGTTGCGGTTTCCCTCCCTCTAAAATCCCCCCACGTTCTTATGGAGAGAAGGCGAGAGCACAGCCACAAGAAGCACAACTGTCTAACGCCATCTAGTGACTGACGGGCAACATCTGTGCTGCTGGATTCACCCAGCCAGGCAGGGCTATCAGGGCTAGGGAGTCATTTATCACAGCAGGGGACAAGCTGCTGTTCACAGGGAGCCAGCAAGGAAGAGAACAGAGCGGCAGGTAATGGAGACGTCCAGAATATCAGGAAGAAATGCTGATTGACACCAGCGGAGGATCTGGCCCCGTCGCCCCCGGGAATGATCTCACTTCTCGGCCCCAAGTGAATTGCTTCTCAATAGTACGTGGCTGGAAGTGCCGAGGTGTGTGTGTTCCCTGTGGAGATGGCAGCTCTCTTCTTCCGGGCGTGCATTCGAACCCGACAAAAGAGTAACGACGTAGGGAATGTAGTTTAGCCGCCTGATGCAAAGAGCTAGTGTTGCCCTTGATGGAGCTGGCACCCCAAGAAAAAGAAGACTTATTTTGTGTGTGCGTGCACACACACACACACACACACACACCCCAGAGCCCTGTGTCAGGCAGAGAACTCAATCGGCTTCCACGGAGGCCCGGGGGACAGACAGAGAAAATATAGAAAGAGAAAACCAAAGAAAAGCTGCTCTCGCCTCGTTTCAAAGGGCATCTATTCCCACGGTAGCTAACAAGGTGCTGCAAAGAAAACACAGCCTTCTTCCCCGCAAGGGTACAGCCTTCAGACACGACACCGAGTCCCACACGCTCTCCAAAGCCAAGGCTTCCCATCCGGCGAGTGTGCAGGACTTAGCGGCGGTTGTACTAGCAAGGAGCATACATTATTGAAGAGCCACTGTATCACGGCCTTCCTGAGAGATTCAACACAACATGTGAGGCTTCAAGGATAGGACACAGAGTCCCTGTGTGGTACCCGGAATAGCCTGCAAGGCGAGAGTTTTTGAAGCTCGTGTGGGCTCACTCCTGTGAGAAAAGGAACTGAGGGTTTGTCTACACTTGGAAATTCACCAGAGTAGCTGTTCCAGAATAATTAGTAGCCTTCAGCTTTCCTCGGACATGAAAACAATCTTGTTTCCTCACAGAGGCTCTGTGATTGAGTGGCTGGATCAGGGGGGACCAGAAGATGGGAGTTGTATTCCCGGCTCATCTGCTGATTCCTTGAACTCAGTGGAGTCACAGGTGCAAAGCTGGAGTCACTGATGGAATCACTGGTGTGAACCTGGAGTGACCCCCATTGAAGTCAGTGGGGATAAATGCGGATTAACTCCAATGGTGTAACTGGTGTAAATCCGGAGTCATTGGAGTCACTGGGACCATTCTGGAGTAACGCCAAAGGAATCACTGCTGAATCTGGAGTAACTCGGGCGGGGTGGGAATGGGGGGGCCGGTCAGTGGAGTCACTGCAGTGAATCCATGGTAACTGCAGTGGGATCGATGCCTTTCCTGCAGCTCTGGGGTCTGGGAGAGCAGAATGCAGCCACGTTCTGTCACCTGCACAAAGCAAATCACCCCCTGCGATGTGCATGGAAATCACCACCCCTGCGGTACAACCAGCTTAACTGTAATCTGCCCACCACTTACTGCCGGGCCATCTCCACTGAGCTCCCTCCTTTCGCTCCCTCCTTCCCCACCCACCTCTTTCCAACAGATAATTAGTTTCTATTTGTCACAAACGAGCTGCCGCTCTGAAGCTTGCTCCGGAGACCCAGATCCCTCTGAGAACCAGGTGTCATCGTTGTCAGAAACTCCTTGATGGACCAAAGGAGGCAAAGCCCTCCCCAGTGAGGCTGATTTATCGTCCCCTCGGCTGTCAGCATAAATACTCGATAAATACAGACATTAATAAACCGGCCTGAGTTTTCCTCCCTGGTGCTAATGAATCTCCCTGTGCTGACGCGCGTGGGCACTGCCGGGCTGGATGGACAGCAGGGAGCGCAGTGGGATATTGTTCCACTGAGCCAGTGTCAGGAGGGATCCAGCGGGTGAGTTTCAGGTGTGTGAGAGCGCTGACCCCAAAGAGTTCAAGGGCCTACCAAGGCCGAGCTGGCCCTAAATTAACAGCATCCCGCAGGTGGCAAACCCATCTCTTCACTGGCTAGTTCCCTTCCCGTCTCTGAGGCCCTAGAGAGAGTGGAGATCTCCCTTCTCCATCCATGCACTTCTCTCCCCCTCCCTGAGATGCTGGTGGCTGGCTGAACTTCTGAGAAGTAGTGAATGAGCTCCTCTTTTAACCTCTATGGCACTGAGAGGATTAGGGACAATGCCGCTACTCTGGGGCACTCGTGGGACAGTTGCTGTCCTCAGTCAGTGGTTCTGTCCCTATCTGATCTACCTAAGGTCCCACGGACCATTCAACCAGCCACTGACCCGGATTCCACCCTCTTTGCACCCCATGCAGCCTTCCCAAGTGACTTCCATGGGCTTGTGCAGGTGTAGCCAGGAGCAGAATGTGGCCCAATCCCTGCAGCGAGAGGGTGACATCCCCAGGTTGTGTCTGCAGGGGCGGCACACCCCTTGTGGCTTGGCTAGAAGTGAAGAAGTTTTATTGTCAGAGAGTTGGGAATGAGACGCTCGGTTTTTCACCTAATCAACCTGCAATGCACCAAATTCAGCACAGAGGAGAGAGCGGCGCTCGCCAAAGGGCAGGTTTGTCATGCAGTAAGGGAGAAGGATGTTGTGGGCAGAGAAGGCAAAATGGTGGCAGTTTGCATGATGGTAAAACACATTGGACTGCATCTTCTGCTGGAGGAAGGCCTCAGCTTTGCAAACTTCCAACCGCAAGTAGGGGTGATTAGTGAGGAGAGTCCAATGGTTAGGGCACTAGCCTGAGATTGGGCAACCCTAGGTTCAGCTCCTTGCTCTGCCACAGACTTCCTGTGTGACCTTGGACAACTCACTTAGGCCCAGATCCTCAAAGGTACGTAGGCACCTGGGTCTCATTGAAATCAGTGGCATCTAAATAGCTCTGAGGATCTGGGCCTTAATTGCTCTGTGCCTCAGTTCCCCGTCTGTAGAACTGAGCTAATATCATTAGTATTATTTATTTGTACCACCTAGGAACCCTGTCATAGATTAGGCCCCCACTGTGCTAGGTGCTGTACAAACACCCAGAACAAAAAGACGGTCCCTGCAAGGCATTTACAATCTAGGACTGCCCTTCCTCCCAGGGTATTGGGGGGGAGGGGTAAATACATTAAAGACTGTGAGGTGTTGAAATAGTACAGTCACGGGGGCCAGACAGGAGCCTTAGATAGACTGACTTAGTGAATCATCTCTTGACAAGCAGGGAGAAAAACAACATATTACATTTTCCTTTGCAAATTTCTGAATGTGAAATTTTATTCCGACACAAAACGACTTCAGATCAAAAATTGTTTGAAAGCCTGAGATTTTAACAGGAGTATTTTTGGTGGAGGCTCTGTGACAGGTGACGTTTCTGGGTTGCAAAACACCCTGATCCAGAGTGACAGAGACACCCATGGCTTGTGTGGAATTTCACTGGGATGCTGTGGCTTTCACAGAGCCAAGAGTGAAGAAGTTCTTCTGAGAAGTTCGGAGCATCTTCCACTCCCATAGAGAAGCAGGGGTGGCCAGTCCATCGGGCACTGGATGGGAATCCAGGACACTGGGATTCTCTTCCTGCCTCTGCCACTGACCTGTGGTGTGACCTTGGGCACTTCCTCTTGCCCCCTTGTCTGTGTTAGATGACAAGCCTTTGGATTTGGAAGCTTTGTAGATTGCGAGCTTCTTGGGACAAAGAACCAAATTACTGTCAGTTAGTCCATCCTCTGCCTCAAAGGGGCCCTGGTCTCAGCTGGGCCTGCTTTGTGCTTGACATAAATAATGCTCACTAGAGCGGTAGGTGCACACCACTTTTTAGGACTTGGCTATCATTGTCTTCTGCAAGGAGTTGTCCTCAGTAAGGAGTGACTAAGCCCTCAGGGCTTGGCCTAGGGAAGTTACAGAGGGAAAAGCCCTGATGGGTCATTGCGGCCAGGCATAGCGCCCCCCGTGAACAAAGGGTTAACCTTAGCTCTCTTTTGCATAGATGCTCTGGGGAAGGGTCTAAGAGTGGCTGGTTGGCAGTGCTCGCTTTGGGGGAAGGCTCCATGCACAGGAGGCTGGGCGGAGCTGCTTCCCTTCCCTTCCCTTCCCGTTACCAAACATTATCCCACGACCACCTGAGCTCTGTGCAACCTTCTAGCCCAGCCCAGCACAAAGTCTCCCTGCCCTGCCCGTGCTCTGCAGCATGACCTTGGGCGAGCCGCTTTCCCTCCCTCTGCCTCGGTTTCCCCTTCTGCCTGGCCTCGTTAGTCTGTGGGCTTTCGGAGGCAGGGCCACCTCTCCTTCTGTTCCCGTGTGGAGCCTGGCCCAACGGGGCCCTGATCTCCCTTGGGGCCTCTCTGTGCCACCTTGAGACCACCCCTGCACTCCCAAAGCCGGGGCAGCTGATGCCACGCACTCCGAAGGCAGGCGAAGAAGCTAGGCTGGAGGCAAAGCGAAAATAAACCTGAGACGAATGGAGCCTGAATGGCCCATATGCGCCAAAACCCTCCGCTCTGTGGGAAGCAGCAGATAAAATTCACCACCGTGCTTCAAGGCAGTTATAAAAAAGGAAGCAAATAGAGTCATTGCGAGGCATAAACAGAGGGCAAGTCAAAGGTATTGCTGAGCATAAGGGCCGTGGCACATTGTAACTTCTCCAGCAGTCCCTGGGCAGGCAATTGTTGATCAGCTGGCTGCCAGCCCCTCCTGCATGTCTCATTGTCCACACACCGATCCCCTGGTCTTCCCTCCCAAGCCCTCTCCACTCCTCCCCACTCTCTGCCGCTTTCGACAGCGCCACCATCCTCCCTGTTGTGCAGGCCGCTGACTCAGGGGTCTCCTTTGATTCTGCCCTTTGTCCCCGCCCTTCACATCCAAATCCTGCTGCTGTTTCCTGCACAGCATCACTGGACTCTGCCCTGTATGCCCTCATCTGGTGGGAAAAAGCTCTCCTCCACGCCCGCCTGGATCACTACCACATGCCCTTCTCCAGCCATTGCCTAATGCTTCCTCCCTCTGGAGCGGGCAAAATGCTACTAAGACCATCATCTCCCTCCAAGTCACATCCTTGAATGGATTCCTCCAATTGCTCCTCCCTCATATCCAGTGCAAGTGCAATCTCCAGGGGAGTGCGTGTTCCAAGTCCCCCTGGGTGCCGGCTCTGCACAGGAGACGGGAGTGTTACAGAACCACCACGGCAGCTTGGTTCTTTAGTTCATGCTTTTAGTGCTGACGGTCCCAGGTCAAGCCCCAGTTTGTTGGCCAAGATGGCAGCCCTCACAGAAGCTTCTTGTCCTCACCTTCAATGCACTTTTCTGCTCTTATCTCCCTGACGCCAGCCTTGATACCCACTTTGTCTGCTTCTTCGAGAGCCATCATTCCAATTTCTTCCCTGCATACGGACCTAACCCCTGCACTAATCCACCAAGCTCTAACCCGCTTCTCCTTCAAATCCCTCCTCAGGAGCCAGTTCATCAGCCAGGCCTGTAATGAATTAGCCAACTAATAAGAGCTTGCTAGAGGAGCAGTTGGAGCTAATTGTGATTTCTGATTTTCAAAAGGGCAATTGCAGGGGGGGGCAGATCGTCCCCTGGTGGGAATTGGTGCAAACCGCAGTGGAAATTCTCAGTCAAATTGCAAAATTCAGAAAACTTGGTCAGCTGCTACCTGAAAGCAATGCACAGCCAAGCAGGGGGAGAAACCTGAGGGTGCAGTTGATGTCATGGCGGTGATATTATTGAACTTACCAAGCCTCAGGAAGCAGGTGAGTTTGGAGTTTATTCAAGGCCTGTAAGGAAGGTTGGTCTAGCGGGAGGTTGGGTGGCCTAGTGGACTCAGGAGTGGGGCTAAGGAAACCTGGGTTCTCTTCCTAGCTTTGCTACTGGCCTGCTGGGTGGCTATGGGCAAGTCACATCACTTCTTCGTGCATCAGTTTCCCCTCCTGTAAAATGGGGAATGACACCAACCTGCTTGGTAAAGTGCTTTGAGATCAACTGCTGGGAAGAGCTGGGTGCTAGAGCTGGTTCAATTCCTGGCTTTGCCTCACGCTCCTTGTGTGACAAGTCACCTGATCTCTCCATGCCTCGGTTTACATCTGTAAAAGGGGGATAATACCCCTGCCTAGCAGGGGTGCTGTGAGGCTAACATCCATCAGGTGCACAGATACTCTGCTGAGGGGGGCCAGAGGAGTAGACAGAGGGTTTCTACTCTGGAACGCTGGGGGAACGCCACACTCCTTTCCAGGTGGGGATCTATGAATCACATGATGGCAGGGGCAAGCCTTAAGAGCTTTCCTATTCCTCTGTGCGTCTCTGGCATTCCTCAGAGCATACAGGAGCAGGCACAATGAACTCACTCGGCTGGCTTGTCAGGTTGAAAAAAAAAATTATTTAAATACTTTTACAGTGTCTGTTAATGAAACTTCTGTGACCCTGCCACTCCTCGGAGAATCCATCTGCTTCTAAGTGATGGAAATGAACTCGTTAATGGCCAGGGTCCGTTCGGTCGCTATTGGAAATCGATTCAGAGTGACGAAGGGCTGCGGGAGAAGGGGCACATGTCCCCGGCAATAGCTAAGTGAATGTCATAGTGATGAATAGCGGGGTAGGGCGGCTGTAATTACTGAAGGAAGGTTGTAGAGCAGCTGGGAACATCCCTAGGCTTTTCTGTTGTCCCTCCCGCCTATCCCTCCCTTTAGTCTGCCTCCCCCTTCCCCCTGGCTCTGTAGTTCAGCACAGAAGATAAAGGATGCGCTAAAATGCAGCCTCTTACCCAGCGATCCAGCCGTCCCGGGGGGATCTGTAGGTAGCTTGTAAACTCTATAAGATTAGATCTCGACGGGAGGGACCATCTTTGCGTTCTGGGTTTGTACAGCACCTAGCACAATGGGGCCTGATCAGAGACTGAGACTCCTAGAGCTGATATGATAATGGAAATAACAATAGTGAAAAAGGCCAGGTGAGGATCCAGAGCTGGAGGAAAGCTGGCTGGCGCTCAATACAGCAGGCAGAGGGATGGCTGGAGGGGACAGATTCCCTGTCCCAAGTTTTAGAGCTCTTTGGAAAATGGCTCCTGCGGCAACTGGAAATTATTGTCTGATGGTTGTTTTGGTGGAAGAATTGGGCCTAGGGAGGCACTAGGGATTTGCAGCCTCATTATCATGAGGGAACATTCCCATCTGACTGCTCATACATCCCACCGGCTACATCCTGCCCTGCTGTACAGCAGTGGCGTGATGCCAGTTTACACCGGCTGAGGTTTTGGCCCCGCCTGCCCATATTACACGATTTGACGAAGCCTCTGCTCTTTCTTTTCATTTGCCCCTAGTCCCCGGAATCTGCTTCATTAACAAGGCTTCCCTAATCGCCACTCCTGAGCAGCTGCCCGTGTTGCCACCTAAGGTACGGCATGAAGCTTCTTCCTGCAGATTGTTTCAGTGAACACTGTGCGCTCCGGGAGCTTCTTTAGTGACTTCTCTCCTCCGCAAGTTGTCAGGGGGATACGGAGCAGCGGCTCTGCCGGGCTCGCTGAGCTGAGCATCTCACGTGGTCCTCTGGACCCTGTTGGTGGAGGTGTCTGAAAAACCTAGAAAGCGTCGTCCTGGTGCAGGAAAAAAGGGGAAACCCAGTTTTGCAAAGAGCAATAGGCAGGAGGCTGAGGTTAGGGCTGGAGGCCTATTGGAGGTGACGGTGGAGAGTTAGCGAACGTCTGAGCAACCTCAGCTCTGCATCAAAGAGCGGTGGCATCTCTCAGCTACCCAAACCTCTGGAGGATTTTGCAACGGCTTCCCGGAGACAGTTTCCTGACCTGGAATTGGTGCTGTCTGGGACACACAACGTGGCAGAGTTCCACCATAGGGACTCCTGCCTTTTGGTCAGAGCATCTGCGAGTAGATGCATCCCATCAGCTGGCGGATTTCTGCCTTGGGGCTTGGAGTGCTTGGTCCAATCCCTGGCAGAATTCTGCCTTGGGCGAAGTGAGGTGGGATTTTCGCGGTGGCTGGACGGCCTAATGACATCAGTGCCCCGCTCTGAGGGGGAGGAACTCAGAGCCCAGGCTCCAGTCCAAACAGGAATGTCTGCATGGCTGTTTTTAGCCCCCTAGCGCAAGCCTGGGCCAGTTGACCTGGGCCCTGAGACCCGCTGCTGTGGGTTTGGTTTGGTTTTTTACAGTGTAGATGTAGCCGGCGATTCAGCGGAAGCCTGTGGAGTTAATCTGGACTGACATCAACCCACCATCTTTTGTCTGTGGCCCCGGATCAGCATTCCCTCACTGAGCCCCTTCTGGGTCTGCCTTCCCACTTCCATAAACGTCTCCTGCGGCCAGTGTAATCCAGGTGGATGCCCTCTGCTCCATTAGTGTCTTTCTTTGCTGCTTCCAGGAATCCCAGCAGCTCCGGCAGGCTACCCGTCTCCTGCTCTCTCTGCCTATTGAGCCTGGGGTCTCTGCAGCTCAAACACCTGCTTGGTTGACCTCTATTCTTCATCACCGTTTCATTAATGTTTGTATGACGGCGGACCGAGAACATACCGCTCCTCCCATCCTGCTAGGTGCTGTGTGGTAATAGTCAGTCCCTGCCTTAAGGAGCTTGCAGTCTAAAATAGACAAGATAGACAAATGACAGGAGAGGAAATTGAGTCACAGAGAAGGAGATGGGGATAGAGCCCAGGACTCCTGAGTCCCAGTCCTGTTCTTAGAATTTAGAACTATCAGCTGGGGGAATCACCGGGGAGGGCGGGATGGGAGATAATATTTTTCTCCTGGCCTGAAGCTGCCTACCCCCATATTTCACTATCCAGGAATCCATTTAAGAAGCGAGAGTAGCCCTGGAGTTTCAATCACCATTAATCTGCAGCGCTTCCTTTCAACGCGTCCTCTCCAAGCCTAGATGCAAATCTATGTGCCAAGATTAATCCCAGCACTTAACTTTGTCTTGGAGGAAGCAAAGTCAAAATGAAATGTACCAGGGAGGGAGGGCGGGAGAGAGGAAATATACCAGGGGCTGAGGAGAAAGAGAATGAGAGAAGCAACTGAGAGAAAGAGCGAGGGGTGAGAATGGAGGGAACTAATGAAGGAAGAGGCTAGATTGGCAAGCGGAGAGGGGGTAGGAGTAGGAGACAGAGAGATGCTGCTGGAGAATGTGACAGCAGGAAAGTGCAGGCCGCGGGATTCTCTATCATTAATTATCATTGTGCTGAAGGCAGTTAGAGGAACAGGAATGAAATGTGTAGGGGAGAGGTTAGGGACAGAAACGTTAATTATGGGGAGCTGCTGCTTTCCCAGAGAGAACCCAAACAGGCTGCATAGCAGCCTAGAATGATTCCGCTTGCAACACACACACAGCTGCAAGCACCAGCCGTGAGAGGTCCTGGGCTTATTCACCAGCCCTGAGAGGTGCCGCCAGGGCAATGTCTTGCAACAGGGTTGCTTCCTGGGCAGACCCCTCGTCCCAGGGAATGCAGCTTCTCTCTGCGCTGCATCCCCCTCACTGACATGGAGGGGACCTGCGCCCTGGGAGGAGTGCATACCCTGGGCTATATTCATCCCAGTGAAGCCATCTGAATTAGGCCCTCCAGATTCATAAGATTCTCAGCTTCCTACCATGTGGCTCCAACAGTGACCACCCCACCCCAAGCCACCTGGATTCAGGGATGTGCTTCTCCCTTGTTGGGCCCTGGGCCGACCTGGTGGAACCAGTTTGTGCTGGGCTG
Source organism: Emydura macquarii macquarii (assembly GCF_026122565.2). NCBI lineage: Eukaryota > Metazoa > Chordata > Testudines > Chelidae > Emydura > Emydura macquarii. The sequence continues at coordinate 9,904,086 of NW_027130449.1, read as the reverse complement.
AGAGAGGAATTCAATCCCCTTGTTTAAAAATGGCAAATCCTCCCCTTCCTTCCCCCCTTGACGGCCGATAACCCAGGAAAGCGGGCTTGGTGCGTGGGGATCCCACGGCCGGGGCACGGAGCACAGAACAGCGCTGGGGTTTCTCCCACCTTTTTCTTAAAGCCTCCAGCGTGCGGTGGCATCTGCGGAATATGTGCCAGGCCCTCCCCAATCCCCAGTTGTTCAGAGGCTGGTGGCTGCTGGCTCCACCTGGCTGCAAGGAGCACAGGCAAGACAGGACTAGTCCCAGGGTGCAGCACGGAGATTGCAGTTTGAGACATTCTATTCTGAGGCTGGCATTGTGCCATTTGTTCCAGTTCTAGGAATCCTCCTGCCCCCCTCCTACCCCTCCACCGGCAAGCAGCATTTTGCATTTTGCATTTGGTAGCTGAGCTCTTCACCCCTGTGCAGAAGGCTCAGCGGAGCTGTGAGGAGCTGCCCAGCCTGGCATTTCCAGTGGGTGGCTTGTTTTCCTCCCCCTCCCCCCCAGATGATGATGACTATTTTTTCTTACATGTGCAGAAATAGCTCACATTTGTCGTAAATCACCCAGGCTCCAGATGGTGAGTCACTGGTTGATCAAAGACAAGATTCTGTCCCAGGTCTGCAGGGAAGAGCTGCTATCTCACTAAACCATTAAGAATTGTTGGCAGAGAGAGAGTTTCCTATGAATTGAAACAGAAAATTCTCCTTTTCTCCCCCTTGGCCTGTCTGCTATAAATGGCAAAATCTAGTGACATTGGATGGGGTGATGCATGGTTTAGGGTCGCTGGCCCAGAAGTGCTAGTTCAGACCAGCTTCTTGGACTTCCCAAACAGCGGCAATGGAAGCGGTGGAAGGCAAGTGATTGTCTCAGCCCAACTCCACAGGATACACATGTGTGTCTTTTTTCAGTGACGGTGGGGCTTTCTGGTCACAGGTGGCTGGGTCATGTTGGGTGATGGTGTGTAAAGGTGTGAGTGTATATAAGGCTACGACTGGGTGGGTTTGCAAAATGAGAATACGAAGGACTCGAGAGGTAACATTGCTGCTTCCTCTGTGGTTTTATATTGTACCACTGGGCATGGAAAATAGGCTGGTGATCAATTGTTCTCCATGTCCACTGGCAATCTAAGGGTAGCTGAGCTCTGGAATAGGTTTCATGGAATAGGTTTCATCCCCATCACTGGAGGTTTTTTAGAACAGGTTGGACAAATCCCTGTCAGGGTCGATACAGGTTTACTTGGTCCTGCCTCAGCGCAGGGGGCTGGACTTGGGGACCTCTGCAGTTCACTTTCAGCAAGACGCTGCTATGATTTCGTGTGTTCAATGAATTTTGCACGTCCCTTTCAAACATACAGAAGAGGCAGCAGATGGAGGTGGGACCTGGAAGCCCACTGATCTATTCCAGCGTGTCTAGACTAGGGTGATGGGGTTAGACCTTGGACCCGTGGGTCTGCTCTAGTGGGACCGGAGGACCTGGGATACAGGACTAGACAGACCACAGGTGTGTGGTGATGCGGCACGCGTTGGGATGCAGGGTTGGGTGCTCCATGGGTTGGTTACAATGTGGCAGGAGCAAGGATGTGTGACTACACAGACTGTTCACCCGCTCCAGTGTGGTCAGAGCTGGGCTCTGGATTAACTAGATCGTTGGTCCATTCTGATATGGCAAGAGGCAGAATATCGCACTAGCTAGCCAGATCACCAGCGAGAGGATGAGAGAAAGAGCGAACCACACACGACAGGTGTTAGTCACGTGGCTTAATGCACAACTGGAAGCTGCTCAGATACCATGGTGAGGAGGGAGATGTAAGAGCCTGTATAAAATACGATAGAACTGCTCAGTTACAGGAGGCCGGCATCTCTATCTCTGCACCCCCACATGCCCCTGCAGATCCCCGGCTGGCCTATGTGGGGAGCAGATATCAATGGCTCTTGCGACCCAGCTGGGAGCAGAGCAGATGAAGGATTTACCATCTGAGAACAAGTGCGAGGATTGAATTAGGGAGCATTTAATATTTACAGATCATTAGAAACAGCTGCCCCTTCATTACAAAGGGGGCGAGGGAGAGCAGGGGAGCAGGAGCCTTTTGAAAGACGACATGAGCTACTTGACATGACAGCCAGGGGAGCTTTCCAAGGCGACTTCCACGCGCTCCCCAAGGCTTTGTGTTCATTACGTCCCAGGATCTCCGCCGCCAAGCCCCTCTGTGTGCTATGTGCGTCGCTTTCTTCCCCCCCCCCCCCATGATTCTCTGCAGCTCTCACATTTTAGTGCAGCCTGCTGCCTGCCATGGCGACTTTGGCTGGGCATCCTTTGTTCTGTAGTCAGATATCCAGACGTGGTGCAAGGAGGGGGAGCAGAAGATATGATCTCAGCAGCCAGCGGCTCGCAGCCCCATTCGCGATGCTTGAGTAGCCCACCACTTTAAGGGACGGGGGGGGAGGGGGGTGTTTGTCACACCTGCCCTGACTCGGTTCTCAGGCTAATTGAAGTCTGCAGGCTTCCACCGCCTGGTGTAAGATGTCTCTGCGCTGATGTCCGGGTCGCTGGATAGTAACACAATCGCTTCTGAGCTCTGTGGCATTTTAAGATTTCTCTCCGTGCACGTTGAGCGTAACATGCCTTCCGGAGACTGCATGTTCCGAATGTTAATTCGGGCCCAGGTGCCCCTCTCCCTTCTCCACAGCCAGCGGTGCAACCGGGAGGGGCTGCTGTAAGATACAGCGGGAAGAGAGAGAAAGGGGGGCTGGTTGGGTGTCAGACCCAGTGCTAGATTTCCTCTCCGTTGCAGGGATCTCCTGCAAAAGGCGCGGTGGGGTTTTCTGGTGGGGTTAAGCGTGGGGCTGCAGGCCTCTGGGAGCTTGCTCCGTGAGGGGACGCTCTCAAGCCGGATTCCTCCTGGCCCTGCCCCTTGTGCTGCCTTTCGCACTGGTGCAAAGTGGGTGTGAGGAGCCTGGGGGAGTAGCATCGCTAACCAACACTCCTGTCGTTCGGTGCAATCTGGCCCGTCCCCCGCGGTGCTCTCCAGAGTCAATGCTCACGTCTCCCACGCAACCTCAGGACCGTCTTGGCCCCGATCCTCAGCTGGTGTAAACCAGCTGGTCAACGGAGAGACGCTGATTTACACCAGTTGAGGGTCTGGCTCATCATCTTCACCTTTATCCCCCCTGCACCCTTCCCTGTGTTTGCCCTCTCCTCCGGCTGAGGTCCCCAGTTAGACTGGAAGCTCTCTGGGGCAGGGAACCCTTCTCCAGGTGTGTGCCCCTTTAAGAGGCCAACCACAGCTGTGCCATAATTAATTAGCTGATTCCCAGCCTGAGGGGGAGGGACTAAGGAAGTCAGGTGATGAGGGACATCTGAACCTTTTAAAAGGACTGAGCGTGAGCTCAGCCTATGTTGGAACTACAGGGAGCTGGCTGGTGGACAGACAGATGTGGAGGGGAAAGGGTACTCCAGGGGAACCAGCTAGGGACCAGTGCTCTAGTCCAAAATGGAGGAAGAGATTCTCAAAGGTAGTCCAGAAAGGGACTGGGAACATGGCCCAGAGAACAGGCAGAAGAGAAGTCCCAGAAGGAACTCTTCGTTTGTTTGGACTTCCTTAGCTGGATTTTTGCTATCCCGGAAGGGGTTAGGTTTGTTGGCGGCTTGGCCGAATCGCTCTACCACATCTCCAGCACAGACTGGCGTGGGGAGAGGTGAGAGCCACACCAGGGGAGGAAACTGAGGCAGGCAGTGCCCAGCTGTGCCATGCTTGACCTGCAAGGGTTGCTATGGGTGGCCATGCCTACCTACAACCTCTCTCTAGTGTACCCCGCACAGATGTGGTGCTAAGAAATAAGTGATAGCCGCCTGGCAGGGAAGGGCTGATTCTTATAGGGAAATCCTTCCTCTTGTAGGGTGCCAGAATGTGAACAAGGAAACAAGAACCCCCCTAAGAGTTCACTGTCATTGGCACCCTCCTCTCCTTCCCCATGATGCCTGGCTTTCCCGTAGAAATCCTGGCTATACTGACCCCAGCTTGCATCTGGTTTTTTGACAGCATTAAAAACCTGCTCCCTGGGTCTCCCTTGGACCGCCTGAAGCAAACTCTCCTTTGGCTGGATCTTTAGCTCATCTCCTTCAAGTGCCACCTAAAATAAAGGCCTTGTGACAGAGTGAGACTCTTTCCTCAAAGCGTCGCTGTGCTCCCACTCCATCAGGAAGCTGGTTGGTACAATAGGACAGATGTGTCGGGCTGGCCAGATGTGAACTTATGTCCCTAGGTCGTTCTGGCACCGAGCCGGCTTGGGTCAAACCCATTTGACATTCAGGAGCGAGGTCCCACTGTGGACAGCTCTGGCTTAATTAGAAGCTTTTGGCTGCAGTGGGGATCATTTGAATTCTTGTGTGCGTCAAAGGGAGCGGAGAAAAGACAGTGGCAGTGGTTCTCAGGGAGCCCCATGCTGGAAGGCATTCTGGAGAGCATCTTTGCTTCCTGGACCACAAGGAACCTGTCAGCGGGATGGGGCCCATTACCCCGAGTTCCCCATGCATTTGGGATACAGAAGTTAGAGCAGGGGACTGGTGCCCGGGGCTCTCTGCTCTAGAGAGGAAGGATCATCGGGCAATTTAAATGCTTTCCATCGACTCAGACCTAGGGTCAGTTCTCAGCTCTGCCACGGACCCCACCTGTGACCCTGGGCAAGTCCCTTAATCTCGCTGGGCCACAGCTCCCCCTCTTTAAAATGAGGCTAACAATTCTTTAGCTCGTCCAGGTAGTGGGCGTGCTCCCTGGAGCAGGGAGTGTGTGAACATCATCTAGCCGAGCGGGGCTCCAGGATCAGCTCAAGCCTCTGGGTGCTGCCCTACTCAAGAGTAAGCCTCTGCTAAGGCTATCGCTCTCTGCACTGATGTAAATTGCGGCACCTCTTTCTGTCAGCTGTGCAAGGGGCTAATGATACCGACCTAGGGACCAGCCAGCTCTGGGTGAGCTTCACAGGAAGAGGGGGTGAATTTGCATCAGTGACTGTCCTTGAGCTGTTCTGGATCAGGGGGTGGGCAGAGGGGGTGAAAGGTGCTAGAGAAACACTAACGGGTCACTTGACAGTGCTGAGAAATGGAGCTCGGTCCGGGGCTCTGTCTGTGGACAAGGCAGGGGCAAGGTAGGTATGGCCCATCACCGGTCATTACTGGGGCAGGCCAAGAAGTTTCTGTTGAGATGGTTGACAGAAAATTGCGTTTTCAAGTCAGTGCACTTTCTAGTGGAATGTGTCTAGGGATTTGTGCTCCTTATTCCCACGGGTGCTTTTGAACCTCATCTCCCTTCAGTCCTGCTGCATGTTAGGTGACTGATGGTAGGAAATAAAGTCCGGTCTCTTGTCCACACTCCCGTTGGTCACTCCATTATTGCAATCCTTGCCTACCTCTCAGGGTTGCTGAGAGGCGACTAAATGCATGATTGTGATTTGCTCCATAAATTCAGCACGATGGCCAGTTTCCCAATGGGGAAAAGCACAGAAGTGGGAAACCAATAGCATGTTGCTCACTGAGTCAGAGCCATTTATCTGGAATACCTTTCCTGCCTTCCTCCCCCTCAAACCTCGGCAGTTTGGATAAAGTGGGGCCTGGATCTGAGAGATCTGATTCACTTGGAGTGCATATGATGCTATTCTGATCCACAGCGGCTCTTTCTCCTTCATGTGACTTTGACCCAAGAAGTGATAGAGTGGAAGGGAAATAAACAGAACGTAGGTGTTTGCAGAAGTTGAAGTGTGAGCTCTGTTCATCACTCCAATGCAGCAAGACTCTGCTATTTGTGGACGGATGGTGGAAGCAAGAAGTATATATAGAGGAAAGCTTGATCAGTGTTGGCCACCTCCACTAAAGAACTGATCCTGCACCATTCAAATGGCTGAAAATCTTTCCGTTGATTTGAACAGGACCAGGATCAAGCCCTAAGTTGGAGGCAAATCAGCCTTTTACTTTAAGCACTAGAATGAATTACCACACTGTACACCTTCACTTCCTGTCCTAAACTATTTTGCAACATTGCTGTGTGGTGGTGGAACCAGGCAGCTGTTACACATGACAGGTGTAAAGGCCTTTCAGTGCTGGGAGAAGACTATTTCCTTTATAACTCTCCTTTGGGATGAGAAGTGCTTACAAATATCACACTGGTTGATTTTTTTGTTTTAATCAGAAACGTTTCTGACTAAAAATAGCTTTTTGAACAAAGTGAAAATTTTTACAGAAAAGTTTCACTTTGGTTCAACTTTCTCCCCAAAAAGTAGAAACTGAAACATTTTGGTTTTAAAAAGATCGAGTTTTGGTTAATTTTTTCTCTCTCTTTCTTTTGGTTTGGTATTTGGGTAAAAAAAAAACTTTTTAAAGGAAAGACATTTGCGAGGATCAGTGCTTTTTGATTAAAAACAAAAGATGGTGGGGGGAAATTAAAAAAAAAACAACCCCCCCCCAAATTTTCCCTGAAAAATAACTTGTGTGTAGCGGAGTTATAGACGTGTTGGTCCCAGGATATTAGAGAGATAAGGCAGATGAGGTAATATCTTATATGTGCTGGTGAGAGAGACATAATTTGGAGCTGAGGAAGAGCTGCATGTGTCTCTCACCAACAGAAGTTGGTCCAATGAAAAAAGATTACCTCACTCACCTTGTCTTTTGAATGATAACTGGCATTTTGACCAGCTCTCCCAGTGATTGCATTACAACAGTGGTAAAGAGTTACCAAGAGGTGAATTATTCATAAAGCTGCACTTATTTCCTGGGAAAAGTTGAATTTGATTTGCCAACTTGACCTCTGCCTCCAGGCTCCAGGATGACGTAGCAAAGATGGATCAGCTACTTTCAAGTCCCTGCCCAGTCCCCAGAGCTCTGCACCTGTTTCCACTGTGACACTGATGCAGATTGGACAGTAACCCCTCTGCCCCTGGCATCTGCTGCTCCTATGCCAGGTTATCCTCCCCCAGCTGAATGGAGAAACCTATCTGAGGGGTGCCAACACTGCTGCCCCTTCTTCCCTAGGAGCCCGTCAGCCTACAGCGCTGCCATCCCCTCCAGGGAATTGAGGGCATTTGTGCAACAGAGGTTAGGTTTCTGATAAATGGCAAAGAAACCACAGAGGGCTTCTGTCACTCTGATTTATGTTGGGAAGCACCGTTAGAAACGTGAGGCCACATTCATTCTTCTGCTGAGACCAGGGGAGGCAGCTCCCAGCAAGAGTGGTGCAGCTCCACGGGGCCTCTCCAGGGTCAAGGAGAAGGGAAATCTGGTGGAGGGGAATGGAAAGCAGTCTCCAGCAGCTTGAAGAACTGCACAGGGAGATGAGTCGAGAAGAGGCCATGGGAGAAGAGACTGCAGAGTCCTGGGAAGTGATTCTCACACCGGCCACCTCCTGGAGTCCAGCCCAGCTCCATCTAGGAGACAAGATCAGATACGATGGGTGGGTGATGCAAGTGTGAGGTGACCTGAATTTGGCATCTTCAGCTCCAGAGTCCGACCTGCAAAAAGCGTTTCTGCCCCTCAGAATCTGAATTTTTGGTCCCTCGCTTGGTGGTGGGGAATTGCGGGGCTGGATGAAGATTTCAAGCCAAATTCCTCTCTCAGCTTGGGAACCAGTAGCCTGTCCAGAGCAGAGGTGAGACCGGCCAGTGAAAGGGTGTGTTGTGTGGAGAAAGCTAATGTGTGGGGCTTGATTGGTCATAACTGAGGTGTCTACCCTCTCTCACAGGGGTGTTGTGAGAAGAAACACATTGAAGATCATGAGATGCTCTGACTCCACAGTTATGGGGGCCTTAGAATCCTTAGATGGATAGATGCCATTCAGCTTCCTAGTAATTCACCAGCAGAAAGAAACAGAGCTGATGTTAAAACAAATTTCCTATTGGAATCTGTGGTTTAATTGAAACTTTCCACAAGGAAAACATTTACTTAATGAAATTCTTAGATTTTTTTTCCAGTGGGGAGAACGGAAATGAAAAATCTCATTTCCTATTGAATCAGAGAATGTTTTGGTTAGAAATGTGAAGGGAAATGTGAAGGTCATGTTAACATACCAAATCATTCCATTGTGAGTGAAAACATTGAAATTTTCCATTTTGATGTTTCCAATTCAAAGCTTCTTGACATTTTTTATTTCAAGAATTTTTTTTGAGACGTCGCCTTTTTGTGCCAATTCAGAATGGAAAATAATATTGAAATACGAACATTTCCCATGAAAGGAGCATTCCATTTTTTCCCCTAACACTAAGGGTTCTAGAAATAAGAGCTGGCTGGATTTTTTTTGCTGCTGAAAAGTGTGAAAAAATGAAAAGTTTTGGCCAAAATATTTTGCTTTTTGGATTTTTGGCTTGCTGACAGAAAATCACATTTTCCCAGGAAAGCAGATGTTTTCCAGGAACACTTTTGCAGAGTCAGAAACCCAACTTCCCATTAAAAAAAAAAATGTGACCAGCCCCAATAAATAGCCCCAAATCAGATTAAACATCCTTCCTGTTTCTCTGGAAAGCACTTCTCATGTTGTGATGATACCATAAAATAATTAGAAATGAGGGGAATAGAAATCTTCTGGGCCATAAACCTTAAGTCTCCAGCCCAGAATAGAATGCTTAAGGCTGAAAGAATTCACCATCAGGTATCTTCCTCTGAGAAATAAATATAGGGGAACTGTTGCCCTATGAACGCACCTCAAACCCACACTTCACTGGGCCCTAATGGGCCCCCTTGGTGATGAACTCAGGAGATAAGGCCTGGAAGTGAACTATACAGATTGAACCTCTGTTGTCCTTGGAGGCTGCCATGCTATATGGAATCACATTCCTTAACCAAAAGGCATTTATTAAATGTAACCACAGTTACAAATACAAACAGGCTTCCACACAGCCCGTGTTCCAGCTTTGTGTCTCTTGTTTACCATGGGCCACACCTTGTCAAGCACTCTCTATGGCATCTAGAGACATCTGGTGTCAGATTAACCTAACTACAAGCACATGTTGCAAAGATGGATCCCTCCAGATCAAATGGTGAGGCAGGTTTAGTGGAGAGATGGGTTGTGGGGATGGGAGATGATGTGGGGTCCCTGTTCTGTGACTAAACAGAGGACTTTGGTCACCAGGGAGCATTGATCCTGGATCCTTCAGCGGTGCCAAAGTCACACAAAGGAAGGAAGGAAGGAAACTATCTGTGACCCAACAATGTTGTTTCTTGGAAAACGAGACTGGATGGGAAAGGGCCCTCCTCCGCTACACCTCTTTGGGGCTAACTTATCTCCATCCAGGGGGACACTAACAGCTGCCCCACTCTGCTGGAGAAGGAGCTTGTTTTTTTTAGCAGCGGCTGCACGTGCTCAGCTCTCAGCGGGAAGCGTGAGTAAATGCCTCGGAGGGAGTGTCAGACACAGTTACGGTGACGCATGATATTTATAACAAAGTGTGGGGGAAAGTGTCACATCACATTACACTGAAGCTCTGGCACAGGAGACTCAGGGACACACTGCAGGGTAGAGGTGTGTGTGCGTGGGGGGGCAGAGGGGAGGAAGTCTGCTCCAAAACTATTGATTTTTCTCCAGCGCCCTGGCAGCACTCCAGGAGAGACCGGGCTTCCCCTGGGGAAATGCCCTTGTGGAGCCCATCAGCGCGCTAGCACGGAAGACGGCCGAGCCATTGCCATCAGCCAATGCAGGACAATTGGCTCGCTCCGTCCGGGGCTGCTCCCCCACCACTGAGCGTGCCCTTTCCCTTCGCTCTGTTTCACAGAGGCCTTCCCAAGAGGTGGCACAGTCTAGCGGTTAGAGGAGGTGAGGGGGAGGCAGGGGTGGTGACACCAAATTGACCCATAGCATAAGCAACTCTCTGCACCAAATTCAGGGCTGATGGCAGGGGAACTTAACTGAGATCTCCTGGGTCCTTAACCATACGGCCATTCTTTCTCTCCAGTAGAGAGAGGAGTTTGCTGGACTTTAAATCTCCCTCAGTCCTTCCAGGTAGATCCAAGGAGGAAAAATCCACCTACGTCACACACTCCGTGTCTGTCTAGGATGCCAGTCCTCCTGCCCATCCCTTCTCTTTGAGGCAGTCGAGGCTGCTCTGAGCTCTGATTTCAGCCGTTGCAGCAGGATCATGCCTGAGCTCCCACCCACGCAGCCAGCGACCTGTCAGGGCAGATGAAGCGCCCCCAGAAACGAGGCAGCAGTGAGGAAAGCAGTCTGGAGAGGACCTCTCCTGTCTGGTCCCTGGGAGGTGGGGAAAGGACTGACTGCCACAACTCATGGATATTTCCTAATAGTGAATAATAAGCGGCAGGTGGGGCTGGCCGAGACAAGGAGATCTCCAGCCTCAGTGCTAACGCACTGTGGACCTGCAGTGATTCCTTCACTATCTAATTTATTACACGTGCAAACCTCACAAGCCTACCGAGCAGGGAAAGGTCTGCTCTCACAGGTTCATTGTCTTTTGATCTGATCAGCTTCTGAAGCATTAGAGAGTGCTTGTTCCCCAAGCTTTGTCTTCAGGAACATGAAGGCACAGATTCGCTCTCTCTCCAACCCCGCTGAATCTTTGAATGGAATTTCCACTAATTGGCCAGGTCAGCTGAAGCGTTCCCACAATCCAGCACCAAAGGATGGACTGAGAAACTGACACACACTGATCCCAGCCACACACTTGCAGTGTGCAGCCATGATGGTCCCAACCGTGGACCAAGAGCACGCGTGCCAGTCTCAGGGCAGACTGTTAAAAACCAGGGCACAACCCGCGAATTAGCTGTGAGTTCTAAACTTAGATGTCACCTCCCACGTGCAAGCTCCTCAAGCACTATAACTGCTTAAGCATTTAGCCCTTGGGTATCCTGATCTGTCTTGCCACGCAGGTGTGAGCGTATCTTTGGGATAGATGGCCCCTTACACCAAGAATCACAGCAATATTCTGGTTCCTCCTACTTCCAAAGGACCAGTCATTTACCCCAGGTCAGTTGGGTTTTAGCTCTCACACGGTTACACCAAAGACAATCCTATAGTAAACATTATGAAGATTTATTAAACAGGAAAAGAAAATCAGAGAGTTATTGACAAGGTTAAAGCAAGCAAACATAGACGCATGAATGAGTTACAGGTGTAGGTTTCAAAAAGTAACACCGACTTCTGTAATCGGCAAGCTCTATTTATCCTTTAGGGCTACCCCAGGCTAAGCAGCTAGGGAATCTCTTGCTTATCTGTAGAAACATCTTTGCTCTGCTGCCCCCTTGCCCTTCCCGAGAGGGCAAGCAACATAGGGATACCTAGTGGCTAGTGTCTTTGGGTTTTGTGCCCCTCCATGTGCTTTGAGTGGCAAACTTAGTTGATGGGAGAAGTCTGCTTGCATGACTCATCATTACAGGGAGGAGAGCAGAACAACCATAAAAATCTGGTCCTTTTGTTGCTGGTTTCTCAATCCAGATGTGTGGAGTTTCCAGCTGTAAGATTCAACCTGAGCCCGCCTGGTATCGATGAGTCTCCTCTTTTGAGAAAGGGAGGTAACAATTTTCTGTAGAAGTGCAGCTCTTTATGCTGATTAATGTTGCTCTCCTGTATTATGATTCATACAGTCACTGAGGCTCACAATACAACCACTCAGATATTACATTTCAATATGGAACACGGGTATTATTAGTAAGATTAATGCAGGCAGCAACTCACAAGCATTCAATAGAGACTAAACATTTTCTTACACTTCTAATACCTGTTTTATCAATATTAAGCCACCAGTGAGCCAGCTCGAGTCCAGCCACGTCTGTCAGTGACCTGGGCATGAGTTGGCACCTGGCCTGCCAGCATCGCAGCCGCCAAGAAAGCTCACCCGGAGCAGAGACACAGGCACGCCTGATGCAAACATACGTGTTACTGCCAGTCATGCATTAATAGGCGGGAGGTGGTGTTCACACACACACACGCTCATTCACTGGTAGACAGGGGAACGGTGATAGCTATGCAAACATACGTATGCATTGATAGACCTGGGAGTAGTGGGGGTGGAGAATGTGGGAAATGTCTGTTATTTCTATGGAAAGTATGTCTGCCTCAGTTTCCCCACTCACTTTTGTATTGTTGCTCAATGAGTGTGAAAGGGTTCCTTTATTTTCTGGGGCAGAGGAGAACCAAGGCGGTGAGGGGTGCCATGTCGGGTATGGGGGCGTGGTGGTTTACGAATGGTCTACCAGGAACCAACGTATCCGTCAGATACGATGGAGCCCAGTGACCAGCCACTAACTTTTAACAACTGCCAGCCAAGGGGGGCAGGCTAAGTGACTGGAACTGGAGACCAAGAACTGAGGTGTGAGGAGACGGCAATAAAATCCTGCTGTGCCAGGGGCAAGGCGGGCAGGTCGTGCTGCATGCAAACACCTGCACGTCGGCTTTGCGTCACCATTCTAGCCCGAGGACCGTAAACGCAGTATTCCAGCTGGCTTGTGAGTGAGAGCTCGTTTTGAGAAGTCTGTCTTGTGTCGCTGCAAACACCCGCTGGTTGCAACGCTCCCCAGAGGGGCCATTTCCAGCAGGGGCCCAAGCTCCTTTAGACCTGCTGCAAGAGAGCTGGTGAGAAGCGGAGGCGCTGAAGCCAGGGACCAAGTCTAGGAATAGTGGAGCCGCGAGGCTTCCTCTTACAAAAAGTGGTAGCCTAGGGCCAAGCATTCAGAAGGGTGCACTGCCAGGCAGACTGGAAGGGTTGGAGGCAGAGCACACCCTGTCAATCTGTGTGACGTACACATGCACGGACAGACATGGGAGTTGTGTATGCACACCCTCACAAATACAGATTGGAGTTGTGTGTGTGTATGCATGCTTGCATACATGCACAGATAGACATGGGAGTAGCACTCGTGTGTGCATGCAAACAAACACACACACACACACACTATACTCTCCTGCTCTTTCCCACTGCTCACGCATATCACTGCAGTCTCAGCTCAAAGCTGTGTGCTCATTAACCAGGCTCCCATGGCTAACCGCTCAGGACTAACTTTAGCCATTATTGACAACGTACAATCATCTCTTGGGAGGAGGGTGGGCACATGAGTTGATGCTGCGAGCTACAGCCCAGAGCCCTGCATTGCCCCTGTCCTGAAGTGCTGTTGAGGGGAATTCTCCCTGCAGCTGGAATTGGAAGGCTCCACGGACTGCACATCTCCTCCCAGGCCAGATCCCCATAGTGGTAAATGGAGCCTGCTCTGGGTTTGTATGCTTGTGTGTGCACAGATTGCAGCCTTGCTTTGTGTACGCTGCCGTGCTCTGTGCTTCAGTGTATCTTAGTGCCCTTCTTTCTCTCTCCCCGGCTGTTTTACCATCCCTCTGCCACCTCCTCCGTATGTGGCAAATACAGAAGGTGTCTCTGCCCATTTGGTCCCTTCAGCCCTTCCTGGGGCTGTGCCTGCAGCTCTTGCTGTCTCTACTCCTTGTTCCTCTGACCCCTTCTCTTTCTCCTCCCCGCCCCCCAAGAGATTCCTGCTGCTCCCCTTGTGCAACTTTCAGCTGCCCAGGCTCTGCAGGGACTGATGTCCTTTCGGAGAGCAGTTCCTGGCCGGATGTCAAGTCACAGCTCCATCCAGCAGTGCTTAGTGACTGGCTTTTATTCTCAGTTCTAGCTTCCTCAGTGCCAGCGTTTTGTTCTCCTGGGATCTCAGTGCTGCTGCCTCTTGTTCGCGTGCAGCCTTGGGCACGTGTGACCTTGACCCCATAGCTTGTCCAGACAAGGCAGCTTCCAATCCTCCCTAGCATGAACACATCACAGCATTGAGCAGCTCGAGCGGCAGCTGCTGCCGATGGAACGGGCAGGTTCTGCTGCCGCTCTTTTGGGGAAGGATCCCCTGAAATGGCATAAAATCCTGTCCCTTTCCAATGCCTGCAACCAGAATTTTCACAGGTCCATTACTGAGGGAAGAGACCATTCATTTTCATAGGGAAATAAATGCGGTTCACGTCAACTCCGGCCCCTCGCTGCCTCTCACCTCCCAGGGGGTCCACTTGCCAGCCAGCCTGCCCAGAATAATCGGCAAGCAAACTTGGACAATACCCTCCTTTAGGACAGTGGTCTTCAGCCGGTTTTTCATTTGCAGACCCTAACAAACATCGAATGGACGTGCGGACCCCTTTGGAAATCTTAGATGTAATCCGAGGACACGCAGGGGCCTGTGGACCACAGGTTGAAAACCACCGCTTTAAGATACTGCTAAGGACTGAGCTCACTAACTAAGGGCATGAAACGTGCCGTGCTTGGAAGAACAGAGGAGGGCAGAGGGCTGAGGGCACAGCCCCTCCATAGCTGGACTCTATCACATCCTGGAAAGATGCAGTGCTTTGTCAGCACGGCAGTAAATGCTGCTGAATCTCATGGCTGCTTTCTGAAGCAAAATGGGGTAGTAGGGAAGCTTGAAGCCTTGGCAAATCCAGCCCCATTTGTCCCAACACATTTGTCCCACCCTTGAGAGGTGGCTATGTGCTTCTAACCTGCTGGGTAGACACGTAACAGCGGCAGTGCAGTCCCATGACATCCGTGCGTGCCTGCCCGTGTTGGGGTCTCTCGCTGGCGTAGGTGACGCTTATGCACATGTTTAACGTGCGCATGCCTGGGTGTGATTTGATGTCGATGCATTTGTGTCTACCCGTGTGTGCGCTGTGCGTGTGCACATCCCTACTGGGAGTGCTTGAGATGCCTGCAGCATTCCTGTGTATATGTTTGTAATGGGGAGGTCAGCGTGAGTGGGTCATTGACGTGTTTAAGCGTGTGCATGGCTGGGCACTGGTGTGGCTTGTGTATGGGGGCGACAAACGTGCGCGTGCAAACATGCATGCTGCGATTCTTGCCCCATGTGCTGTGTCTATACACGTGTGTCATGTCTAGCTGTCTGTCTGTAATGTGTTTATGGATGTGTGTGGCTCTGTATTTGTGTCACCTCGAGGGAGGTGTGATATGTATATGAGGGATGAACGTGCATAAGTATGTGTGCATATATGCATGACATCATCATGCCTCGGTATATTATATCTGTGTGTGTGCTGTGTGACTGGCACTTCTGTCTTCTTCTGCATGGTCCTGTGTGTGGATGTGATTGAGTTTGTGTTATGTCTGGGTAGGTGTGTAATGTGTGTTGTGCACATGTGTCCCTGTGAGTGTCCATAAATGTGTGTGTTCTGTGTATTTGTGCATCTAATATATTTATGCATGCATGTGTCCATGTAACGTGTGATGTGTGTGCATGCATATGTGATGGGCATGTATATAGTATGTCTGTATGTACACGTGTGGTGTGAATGTTTGCCCAGTCTAGTGCTCTGTCTCTGTGTCATCTGTGGGCTAGTCTGTGTGCTGTGATGTCGGGTTATCTTGTCTGTAAGGTGGACACCTTTCCCCTGAATATGCAGGCAACTGAAAGAGGGCCTCTCTCCTCCATTTCAGTCTGTGACGCAGGCAGCGTGGCGCTTTCCCAGGATTCATTTGGAGCCACAGTATGCAATTTTTTTCATTTGACTTTCTACCCTTCTTGATTGCTCGGCTCCAGGGCATACAGCGGAGAAGGGACCAATTCTTATTCATTCCGGGGGAGGGAGGGATCGGAGAGAGGGCGGATTCAGGAGCAGATGAAGAAAGCTGGTGACATTCCATAGCGATGCATGAAATGCCTAGGAAACTAAGTGTCCTTTTAATGATTTCATTTGGCTCTTCACAGAGAGGTTTCTCTCTTTGCTCCCCACTGGTGCAGGGTTTCCAGTGTTCCAGTGGGATTGGAACAGCCCAGATTAACTGTGCATCCTCAGCCTCTGATTAGCTCTATTTGCTGTGTTGTTATTGACCTACGCAGGATAGAAAGTAGGTCAAGCCACACAGATGAGGCTGGGTCTGGCACTGTAATGTAAATCAGTATGAATGAGGGCGTCCATTCGCCGAGCCATCCGTGCATGCTCTGGGGCGGGTCGCCTCTCATGTGTCCAGGGGACGTAATTAGTCGGGCGCTTTCCCCTCGGCTGTCAGTTAGAAGAACACAGGGATTAGGAGGTTTTCTGGATTCTGTTCCATATAGGTTCTTTGCCCGGGCTCATCACTGGAGGTGCAGGGAACGCTTAGTGTCTATGGCCAGGGGCACTTTAGTACCGCACACCTAGCGCTTGGCTTCTGGGCGGGTGTTGGTTAGCAACGGCTCCCTACCTATCAGCAACCTCTGTACGAAGCAGAGGCCAGATCTGCCCCAGGCTGTGGGAACAACAGCAGGACCCCACTGGGTCGCAGCCTCTCAGCAACTCGTGCACTCGTTCATTGTCGCCGAACCTTGCTGACGTGGGGGCGGCTTTTGCTGTGCCTGTCTGAGGTCCCATGCAGCTGCCAGGGCCAGCCTTCGCCACCAACACAGCCCGTGGCCAGTTGGGATCCCTGGATCCCTTGCAAATGTTGCAGCTCATGGCTCAGTGGGACCAGAGCAGGAGGCAACTACTTGTGGTGGGATCCACTGCGGACAGCGCCGGGGCTGTGCTTTGGGGTGAAAGGAAGAGGGAGAGGCCTGTAAACTGCAAGCCCACCCTGGCTCCAGTCGCGCTACGAAAAGCTCTTTGCAGAGGCGTAGGCGTCTGGGGATAAAAGTTTCCAGGATGAGACGCAGGGAGCAGCCTCAGCTGGTCTTGTCGTCCGTGTGTCACATGCTCGGAGTGAGATGTCACATCGCATTAGCCTCACTTTCCAGCGGGGCGGACGCGGCAGGCGCTCTCAGCGTGACAGCTGAGGGGGCTGACGGCGCCATCCCAGGAGGAGGAGGATGACATGGAAATGCAAGCAGGGCTGACTTCCGAGCGTGGCGGGAGGGAGGCTGTGTGAGGGGCTGGAGGCAGATGGGGTTGGAGCCCTGAACACGCAGAGCGTGGTTGGCTGTCCAGGCTGATCACAGTCGCCCTAGGACTCGTTCGCATGCCACTGTCGGGTTGGTCGCCAGGCTGGCCAGAGCCACCTCTCTGCTGCATGGAGCGCGAGTCTCTGCTGAAGGGAATCTACAGCCAGCATCACGTGGGGCTTTCGTGCGCCCGGACGCCGCATCGCGGGAAGGGTAGCAGGGGTGGCTCTTGCCCCACTGTGGAAAAGCCCTACGACTCTGGCTGGGGCCACTTTCCAGGTGCCCCAGGTGTCTGGGGCATGGAGCGCTATGTAGGATAAAAGCAGCAAGAATTGGATGCTTTATATGAGCATCCATCAGCACAGAGGGAGTGAGAGCCTGATCCTGCACCACCCACGACGTGCAGAGAGCTCTCGGCCCCTGCCAAAGTCACTGGGGGCTGGGGGATAGTCAGCCCCTGCCGGGGCGTGCCAGGGTCAGGCCCAAATTGCACTGGCCCCTGCCCCCACCACCAGCAAATGATCCCCAAAATGTCCATGATTCCTCCCAACCCAAAGGATCCCAGAGCGGCCGACCCAGTGACGCCCTCTGAAGGGCAGGGCCACCTGCAGCTGACTTGAAGGATCACTAAGTCTGCCAGATGCTGATATGCACCCAGCTCGGGGGTGGTGAAGGAGTGGAGCACACGAATGCTGCCGACCGGGGAGACAAGGACACTCAGGAAACATCAGCTGTTCTGGAGAATGACAGAGCGCACGAAGCCCTGCTCTGCAGGCGACCGGGAAAGCCACAAGGCGAATTGTATGCAACCCAAACGGACGGACGGATGTACGGCTGAGTCAGCCTGGCTGGGCCGCACGCCTGCTGCCCTCGCCTGCAGAGCGCTGAGTTCCCTGTGCTCTCAGCAAGGGCAATGGGAATAGAGGGCGCTTAGCCCCTTGCAGGACAGGACCCCACGATGCACAATCCTGACCCCTCCTATGTCACCTCCAAGCTGGGAGTCCCAGAAAAGCCCCTGTGCAGCCCAGTGCAAAGCTGTGTCTCTGCCAACCGGGAGGCTGTGCGCAGTGGCAGCTCGTTATGAGTGATGGCCCTGGCTTCCCAGCCGCATTTGCATTCCTCTTGCATGCCTTTGTATGGCTGTGATTTACTGACGTCACAGGCGCTGCATCACGGCATTGAATTTACAGGAGGCTGAATTTCTGATTAGAGAAACGAACCCTTCGCCACTTCATGCTTCCCCCTTCCCTCAGCACTCCTCACCCTGCTTCATGATGACTTTGCTGTGCAGGGTGCGATGTGCTTTCCAGGCTCGTGGTCAATATTTTGCCTTTTCATGTTGGAAA
This sequence comes from Emydura macquarii macquarii, assembly GCF_026122565.2. Lineage (NCBI taxonomy): Eukaryota > Metazoa > Chordata > Testudines > Chelidae > Emydura > Emydura macquarii. Next base: position 9,885,879 of record NW_027130449.1, on the reverse strand, counting down.
GTTCTGAGGCACAGGACTGCAGAAAAAAAACAAAGCTTCCCAGTGAGAGGGTGCTATGCCACGGTTGGAGCAGAAGCCTGGGAGCCAGGATTCCTGAATTCTATTCACATGACTGTCAGGTAGTGTGGTCTAGCGGTTAAAACAGCAGAATGGTAGGCTGGACTCCTGACTTCCATGCCTGCCACTGCAAAGAAGCATGGGTTAGAACAGCAGTCAAGACCACTGGGCTGTAATCCCACCTCTGAGAGACAGCATGATCTAGTGGATAGGGCCTGGGAGCCAGACCACCTGGGTTCGGTATTTATGTCTGTGAAGTGCTTTGTGATGCTTGGATAAAAGAGGCCAGGAAAATGCAAAAGAGTGTTGTTATATTTTTCAAGCACACGAAAGCAAAGCAGGCCCTCTCCGCAACAAGCAGACAAAGAAAGGAAAACAACAGAGCTGGCAAGAATGAAGAGAATCCCCCCGCCCTGAGAAAGAGAGAATACACAATGGTCACTCAAGGTACATCTACTCTTCTGGCGGCACGCGGAGCACAGACACTGCATGCCCAGCTAGCACGTAAATGGCTTATGGGAGCACAGTAGGGTGCCCCACATGCCTGAAGCCCCAAGATACATGCCCTGCATGGCTCTCTACATCCCCAGACCATGCCTCTCATGTCTATACTGCTATGTTTAGCAGGGTAGTGTCTTGCTGCTGGGGCCTTTCCCCACCATTGTTAAAAGCTCTAAGCAGGAGGGAAGCACTGGAGAAAGGCTCTGGTAACAGGGATGCAGCAGGGAAAGGCTCTGGCTGTGTATCGATGCCGTGTGCAGCACCACATTGCAGTGACAAGCATGGAGGCAGCCACTCTTTCACTGTGGCATGTAGACAAGGGCTCAGCTGCAGCTCCTTTGAACTGACGGCTGCACTGCTTCCCAACAGACAAGCAGGGAGATTCATTTGCCCTGCTTCTTCTCCAGCTGGCCTTGATTTGTCCCTGGTGCAAGCTGATTGACTTCCACGGAGTTACTCCCGATTTACATTGGCACAGGTGAGCGCAGAATCAGGCCCATCTCTTTCTCTTGCTGAGGAATACCATTCCAGAGCGGGTGCACAGCCCTGCCCAACTGCAGACAGGACATTGGTTGCAAGTCAGCTGGTGGGTGCTGGACCGACTGGCCGGCACTGGGGTGGTGGTGGGAGAAAACGGAGGGCTTGGGCAGAAAGCCCATGTTGCTGCCGGAAGGAGCAGGGCCCAAACACCAGCCCCAGCGGGTGCCAGTTTTGGGACTCAGGCTGGGACAGCGGGATGCTTTGTAGGGTAAGAGGCTCTACGTTTAACGCTGGGGACTCAGTCCGTCGTGCTGGTGCTGAGCCGGGTGTGTGATGCTTCTAGGGCCCTCTGAACGGCCCCCTGTACTAACTGAGGTTTTGGTGATTTATATCTGAGCGCAGCAGTTGGCAGGGGGGTTAATTCTTGCCTCCCTGCAGGATGTGGAAGGGAAACAAGGGATTGGGGCCTAGTGGGTAGCAGGTGTGGAACCTGAGGACTAGGCTGCCCTCACCTCAGAAGCCAGGATCCAAGATGGGAAAAGGGAAAGTTTCCCCTACTACCAAAGACCTTCTGTGGTTTTTGACGATGCTCTGCCTCTGGTTACTTCACTCAGTGTGTTCCTGTGTTGCCCGTAGTATCTCCTGCAGATTCTCAGCTCTGCAGCCTGGGAATCTGCCATCAATGCCCAAGCCTGCAACATTTCCCCATCTCTCCCCTCTACTTTGAGGTCTCCCAGACTGTTCTCTTTTCCGAAAGGATGGTGGCAGCTGCCTGCCTTCCCTCTGTCTCCGAGGAGCACGCAATACCGTCAGCCAGATGAATATTCCCACAGGAGCTCAATAAAACATTGGTTCAGTCTATTCCCCATCCAAAGGGAAACACACACACATACAACCCAGAGAGAGCAGAGCCCATCCCCCTTTATAGCACTTTGCCTCTGGAGTTTGTGGAATGAGACTCCTCCGGTGCACCAGGAATAGACTGTGCAGGCTGGTGCCTGGGGGAGGAGGTGGGGGACATAGCCTGTTCCTCATAAACACAGGCTTTTGGGATCATCATCTGGTCAATATCCCTGCTGCAGACACCCCCTGCCTCCCGGGAGACCTGGCCTGTGGCCCACCAGGCTTTCTGCCCCGGCTCTTTGCTGCTGTCGGTTTCTGTATGTAAAACCTGCTACTTGGGTTCGAGCACAGGTGCCCAGGGAACCATAGGACTCAGTCCTAGTTTGTTCCTTCACAGGCGGTTCCCCGCTGATCTCTGGACACAGGTGAGCTGAGAGCAGCAGGCCCCAGGTGACTAGCCAGGTGTGACTACAATGTAGGGTGAAGTCTGCCTGGGCACCACAGGCAGGTAAAACAAAAATCCCACACAATCAGAAGCTTTGCATGTGGGGGTTTTGCTGCCGGTATCTGGAATCTGGTAATCTGCCTCCAGACTTTAAAATAAAACCCCCTCATCCATTCAGCACTTGATCCACCCACCCTGCCTCCTCCTCCGAGGCTGTGCTTCCAGACAAACGGGAGTGGAGATCATAACAGAAGGGGGGAAAGCATTTATAGCAGATATTTAGGGCCCACTTGGCATTTTTAAGCAACTGGACCAAATTATCCCAGGTGTAAGAAGACACAATGCCACCGGCTGCAGTGGAGGCCTGCCAGTTTACACCAGCTATGAGTTTGACTCTGGGAGTATTGAAATGTCCCCATCCTCTGGAGCTAATTTAGGATTTCCTCTGCTGTCTGCCTGATTGCCCTGGAGTGATCAAAGCCAGCGAGGAAGCGGTGCCTGTATAGAACACGTCTGGCCATGTCAGATCTTCTGTAAACAGCCTGATGGCTTAATGACTGACAACTCGAAGACATCTTTATCAGGTGTGCTTCAAAAAATCCCCAAGGGAAGGCTGTAGGACTGGCTTCTGTCATCAGAGAGCTGTAGGCTCTGCTTGACTGAGAACCCAGGCTGTTTCTAACAGGGGTTTGAACCAGGCTAGTCCCCAGGCTTGGTAGATGAGCAAGCGGGAGGGCTGTGCTCAAATCGCATTGCAGCACAGATCCAGCCTGTCTGAGCTGAGCAGCTTTGCAGGGGTATGACTGCGAAGGCCCCAGGTGTGTGATAAATAATGGAGGAGGGGAGTGGTCTGAGGGCAGGGGGTTAAGATTAAAGGGGCAGCAAATGTGCATCTTAAAGGGGGCGCTGGGTAGCGGGTTCAGGTGAATAGGGAGAAGTGAGTTAAAGGGGGAGGAAAAAGATGCAAGCCAGGCTTTGCAACCCCAAATGAAATGACTTATCTGTGCTCCAGTCTTTAGCCTGATCCCTGCCATTTGGGTGAGATCCTCTAAGAATCAGAATTTATTTATTTATTTATTTATTTTTGCAATGGGAACATTAGGGGAGAGAGTAACTTTGGAGGGCACCAGCGTTTCACCAGGGCTGTGCTCATTTCTCTCCTCAGACGAATCCAGCCTGCAGGGACAAAAGTCTCAGTTCCATTTGTCCTCCTCTGGAATATCCCAGGATCAGATTCTCCCAGGGATCTGGGCTTCTAACTCCCATTGATTTCAATAGCTTTGAGTCTGTGGGCCCCAGTCCCGCCCAAGATGCCCCAGCGCCCTCTAGCTGAGTGAAACAGACTGAACTAAGTAGGAAATGCACCCAGTGTAAAGGTCTCTGAAACCTAAGGAGCCCTTATTGCAATCATTCTACTTATTGACCTTCTATTCTGCTCCTTCGCAGCGCCGCCATCCCTGGAATAAAGTCTTAAGGAAGTGTAGCAGCACATTCTCAGTGACCGTGTCAGGGCCAAGGAAATCACTCTTTTATTTTCCCCTCCCGTGCGCTGAATTGCTGGTAGCAAAGTGCCGTGCAGGGGTGTGGGTTAGTGGCAACATGGCCTCAGATCCAACTGCCGCCTGGCCCCAGGCAGAGAGGGGAAGCCATGCTGGGAGATGCCCGTCCAGTCTGGTGTCCAAGGTGATGACGGAAGTGATGCTGGCTGGTTGTGAGAAGCAGTCAGGGAGCAGGGTGCACCTGGTGTCTCTTTGTGTGACAGAACTGTTTGCTTCTTAAGGTTATTCTTGAGGGCCCAATTGTTCATGGATTGCCACGTGATTTGAGGGCCAGGAGGGCTGCATTTGGGATCCTTCCTCTCTGATATGCCCCTGGCCTCAGTCACCCATGCTGTTGACATGTCCATGCGGGGTCATTGCAATGAACGATATACGTGGGGCTCTGAATCTTTCTCCAATGCGGTAGCTGGCGGTTAGTCTGCGTTGTGGCAATGGCTGGAGGGAACACATTACACTGGTGCTCTGATGCTTATTCAGGATCAGATTTAGCCTTTGAGCCTTAAAGCCCTACTTGTCCGTCTCTTACCGCTACTAGAGATGAATCAAAGGCCGCATGCAGTCCTGTGCAAGCTGTGAGGGGAGAGAGAAGCCAGGGTCACTATTATTAGTAGGGCTAGGTGCTGTACGTACACAGACTGACGTACACATCCCTGCCTCAGAGAGCTTAGATGCTAAATAGACAAAATGATGGGAGAAGAAACAGAAGTGAAGTGACTTGGCCAAGGTTACCCAGCAGATCAGTGGCAGAGTTGGGACTAGATCCCAAATCTGCAGACGCTCATGCCAGCACCTTAGCCACTAGACCACACTGCCTTCCATGTCCAACCAGAGTAGAGATCAGCCAGGGAGACCTGACATCATCCTGCCTGGCTAAACAAACAATACCAGTTGTTTCTTTGGCCCCGCAGCAAGCCCTGGTTCTTCCATTTTATTTCGACAACGAAGCCACAGCCTGAATTTAGTTTTGCTGACAGTAGGGCTGCGTGGCTGTCTAATTCAGGACAGCAGACAGCTCCATCTCAGCCTTGCTAGCTGGATGGGAAGGAGTGCACATTCCACTGATGTATCATCTCATACAGTTCCTTCCAATGCTTCACAAGTCTGCCCTGGGGGGACGGTAGTTAGGTATAAAACTCAGGGAGTGTTGGATTAAGTACTGTGTATACAATTTGTGCTGAGCTATGGTGATTGCCTTCTTCTGGGCTCTTTGCCACTTTCTGGGCTCTCAGACACCAGAGGGGTTTTCTTCTTCTTCTTTTTATTATTATTCTTTCTTTTTTTTTTTTTTTTTTTTTTTTTAAACACTTCTCACTGCAGCTCACAAGTGCTGTTCACAGAGGAGGGTGAATTGCAGCTTTCGGGCTATGAGAGTTTTCCATCTGCCCAGCCACAGTCCCCAGAGGGAGAACTCTCCATTTGTGCACTCGGGATTCAAATGTGCAAACATCACATTAGCCAAATGGCCCTTGTGGAAGGAGGACGGAGCTGGGAAAGGGTGGCTGAGGAGAGAGGATTTAGCTCCATGATTCACACGCAGAAGAAAACCACAAGCACAGCTACTACACTGGAGGAAGCTTTGCTAAATATTTACACAGAGGCACAGCAGCCTGACAGCAGAGGACGTGGGCCATGTCATCAGCCGTTCATTGTGTCTCCATTGAAAGCAGTGGGCCTAATATTTAATGGAGCTGTGGTGTTTCATACCAGCTGAGGATCAGGCTCACAGATTCCTGAGTTCTAATCCTGGCTCTGCCACTTAATCCATTGTGGCCTGGAGCCAGTCATGTCACCTTTCCGTGCCTCAGTTTCCCCACCTGTAAAACTGGGGTGATCAGAAGAATGGGCTTGATTACGCTCTCACTTATGCTGGTGTAAATCAGGACTAACTCCATTGACTCTCCCTGCCTTGCGCCTTGTGGAGTCATAGACAGCTGTGCAAATGGTCCTCCTCCCAGGTATAAATGCGGCTGTGAGGTGTGGTGGGGAATCATCGCTTAGAACCACGTGAGAATGGTGTAGGCGAGAGAAGAATCAGGCTGTAGCTCTCTGGGATTTTGTGCAGATTAATTAATTAGGGTTTGTACTGCTCCTTGAAGCTGCAAAGTCTGCACAAGTGCTAAGTATTATTATTAAATAGTGATCCATTAGTTTTAATCATTGGCGAAGGCCTCTTGGTGGTGGTTTCATTAGCAACGCATAGGTTCCTTTGGTTGTCCAAACACATTTATTAAGGCGACATGACAGCAAAAAGTTCCTTCCGCAGTTCTTGATTAAGTACTCAGTATTTTTGGGCTACAACTCTGCATTTAGCCGACACAGGGGCATTCAGAGAGATACATTTACAGAGCAGCATCGCCTACACTTGAGTGGGTTAGGAAACACCAGGCCTCATTCTCCTCTCTCTCTCTCTCTCTCTCTCTCTCTCTCTCTCTCTCTCTCTCTCGCACCCGTTTTGCGCCGCTGTAACTGCATTGATGTCACTGGGAATTATTCCCGTGTGACACAAGCATAACTTGGTTTAGGATCAGGCCCCTCCATGGTATGGGATGCTCATCCACTGCGCCATGATTCAAGTCGCCACTGAGCTCCGCTGAGCCCAATAAACCCTCCCTGCTGTGAGTTGTTTGTCTGATCCTCCTGTTACACCAGTTTTACACCAATATAACTCCGCTGGGCCAGAGGCTTGGGATCTGTAGATCCACACCTCTGACATCAACAGAGCTGTGTCAATTTAAACCAGCTGCAGACCTGGTTCATTTATTTCAGAGGGGTAGCTCTCGCTTTACACCAGTGTAAATCAGAACAGAATAAGGCTCATGATGTTGATGTATATACATCTGTGTGGATTTCTGTCTGTGACGGATGGTTTTATTTTTGTAAATGTATTATTTTTAAAAATACCACGGGCTGCAGAAATAGCATTACACAATAAAGCCATAAACATCACACTAAAGAGTAGAGGGAAAAAACCACCAAGAGAACAGAGCAGGCACATTTCACTGTATTTGGCCAATCAAAAACCCAGTGATGGCATCTCTGAAAAAATACAGGAAGCTCCTTCCATTGCAAATGTATTCCAATCAGAAGAAATATAATTTAAGATCTCATAAATTCTAAGTTGAGATTTTTGACATTCAGAAATCACTCATTCATTCATGACGTTTCCTGCTCATGGAACATATCGCACCTGCTTTGGATCACCCATTTCCAGAGAGGCCCGTCTCCTGCCAGAATTGCAGCCTGCTCTATATTAAGGTTGGAAGCCATTCCATTCCTCCAGCATATGCAAAGCCATTCATGAGGTCTTCTCCATCCAGCTTTTGTCGGATCAAACACACAAAGCTGGAGGACAGGTATGGACTCCGGCATACGGAGCAGATGCCCAAGCCACTCCAGCCAGCATTGAATCTCTTGGGAGGACAGAATCCAAAATTAGAAGGATAAAAATTCTTCCAAGTGGTCGTTCCTCAGTTAAAGTTTGAGGAGGGAGCTTTGAAAGCAGGCCCAGGGACTGTCTCTTAGTCGGTCTATAGAGTCCCCAGCACAACCAAACTTTGATCTTAGGGCCTCTGCATGCTACCATCATGCAAGTATAAAAGATCATACTGATACCTGGAGTTGCTTTCCAGATCCTCCCACTATGTCGCAATGCAGCACTGTCTGGTACTTGAATGGATCTGACACCATTGTAGAGCTATGTAAATCATAGAATCATAGAATATTAGAGTTGGAAGGGACCTCAGGAGGTCATCTAGTCCAACCCCCTGCTCAAAGCAGGACTAACCTCAGCTAAATCCAGCTTAATTGGATCTTGATCCTTAGTGATATTGTTTGAATTCTTTCCAAGCCAGTCTACTGAAATGTCTAGCTCTGGAAGTTTAGGAGAACGGTTATCCAACAGTTGATCCATTTTCCTGATAAGATTATAGAAAGAGCTTTTATGTGATATCTTCTTCTTCTGATGCTGAAGAAGTCCAATTTCCAGATAAGAGAACACACCATGTGTATGTGTGTGTGAGAGAGAGATCACTACCTCAGATTACGTGTGTGTGTGTGTGTGTGTGTGTGTTTTCATGAATGCACGTAAGAGCTGAGGACCTGGCCCAGTATGATGCTGTTATTAATTGCATTACAGTAGCACCCAGCCCCCTGTTGAGTTTAGGTACAGTACCGACACATAGTAAGAGACAGTCCCTGTCTCAGGGGGCATACAGTCTAAGTAGCTAAGACAGGGAAAAGATGAGAGAAAGGAACTGCTATTCCCTCCATTGTACAGACGGGTAGCTAAGGTACAGAGGGATTAAATTACATGCCCAAGGTCATGAAGGAGGTCTGCAACAGAGCTGGGAACCGACCTAAACCAATGCCTTCCTTCCTCCCTATGCTGACCCACCCCTCTAGTAGTGCTGACCGGTTTGTGTGTGGATGGAAGAGGGATTTGGTCTCAAACCTGAGTCAGAGCCCTGGTTTTGTGTGCAATGTGGACATATCTCTGTGCTGGCTTTACAGGGGCATTTATCATGGCTGACAAGCTGATCTAGTACATTGATGATTAGGAGTCAGATCCTCCACTGGTGTAAATCAGTGTAGCACAATGCCGACTTACACGATCTGAAGATCTGTCTCTGTACAGGTATCTTGTGTCTTCGTACTGTCAGCTATGTGTTTACAAGTGGGTAGGGGATTGCAGTCTTTCTAGACAGGTTCACACACACATGTGCTTGCAGAGATGTTTGTTAAGCCCATTGCTGGAAACAAGATCTCCTTTGGCTGTGCTCCTGGAGATGCCCTCTGTGCTGGCATGCCAGGCCTCCAATGTAAATACAGGCTGCAGTGAAGTTTACGTTATTTGTCTGAGGAGAAGAGGAATGAATGCACCTCCACCCTCATGTGGAGAGTTAATTCCCTTCTTCTGACTCCCAATCACTGCGTATGCGAGCTTTAATCATTCTGCTCTTTGTACTAAGCAGGGCCCTTATGATCAGTCAGAACTTTGAAGTTTGGTTATAAAAATGTAAATGAATGTATTTCTGAATGAATCCTTTCTTCTCCCTCTAACTCCGTCCATTCCTCCACACATGCACGCGCAGGCACACAAAAAGCACAACACTGGCTGATAAGGCTCCAGATTCCGAGCTGTTTTGTGAACAAGCCGCATGTTTGCCTCCCCTCCACCCCCCGAAATCTGATTGCTGCTTCCGCTCTTCTGCTTTTTTTAAAGCAGCACTGCCCTGGTACATTCCCAGACACTCTGATCGGATCGGCAGACGGAATGTTCTCTTGATTGCGGCTCTAAAAATAAAGATGGAACTCGTGGTGAAAACATTGTTCTCCTGTGGGTTGCATCTCTCTCTCTCTCTCTCTCTTTTTTTTTCCTTTCACAAGTTAATTCTTGGGATATGTCCACGTTGCACACTAAACGTGGGCTCTGACTCAGGTCTGAGACCAAATCCCTCTTCCATCCACACACAAACCGATCAGCAACTTTGCACTCAGGACCTGGGGTCCTAGGACCTACTAGGGGGGTGTGCCGGGAGAACAGGGCACTTGCTATTTGTACAGCACAGAGCTCAATAGTCATAACGAAAGCACGGCGGGGTTACTGGGATGTCTCCGTCTGTCAGACGGGCCGGGAAATCTCAGTAGAGCAAACGCTCCCATGTTATTTCAGCACCTCCCCACTGCAAACCAGTGAAATCCCCACTGCCTTAATCCAGCGTGAGTCCAGTGGAGGAAAGCCATGGTGCATCTGGCCACAGAAGTGGAAGCAACACCCCTTTCAGAGCTTCGCGAGGATTCGTCTGTAGAAAGGAGTAAGGCTTGAGGAGCAGTAGTGGTTGCCACGGGTAGTGGGGGAGAAGAAGAAAGGGTTGTCATTTAATTTCAATCTGTTTCACCCACTTTTGCTTTAAATGTTCCTGTTAGTAACTTCCTGGGAAGCAAGAGCAGCCAAATCCAACAGATGTCTCGAGGAAGCTGACAGCTTTATTAGTCCTTAAACGCTTGCTGTATTTTTTTTTATTTGCATGTGGTGTTTTGCTGATGATTCACTAAAATGCTCCAGTGTCAGAGCTCCTGCGTCTTAGTCACTTCCCCAGCCTGCTTGCCAAGGGCATGAGTGTGCTGCAAGGCACCTCAGTACTACAATGCAAGGCCCCAAGGGACCCCACGGGCTCATGGGAGAGAAACCTGTGGAGTGAGGGAAGCCTGGGGCAGGCTTCCCATAGCACTCGTGCCGCTGGGGTGTGAGGCAGCACTGCATCTGGAACCTGATCCAAAGTCTCCCATGGCCTTCGTTTCAGGCCCAGAGAGAGCGACATCCTGCCCTGACCTAGTGGGGAGTCTCTTCTCCCTCCAGTGCAGTGCAGGGGTAGATTGATCACTAGGTTAAGGGCCCAGTTAACATGCTCTGTGGCTCCACTGCCCCACAGATGTGCATGAGCAGGCTCACAGCCCCATAGGCAGCAGGCAGAAGCAGAGGCTAGGGGTGGGGGACACGCATTTTCCAAGACACTGTAGACCCAATTGCCTCCAGCCTCCTGAGCCCGCCTGCCTAGGCCTGGTGGGATGGCTCCGGGGCTCTCCATTCAGACTAGCAATCTGTCCCTTTGCCTGCCTCTTTGCTGAGCGAGGACCGGTGCATCGGAGGCAAAGACATGGTCCTGAGAGTTCCAGTAGAGCCCACAGCTGGGGGAATTTCCCTCGTGTTACTGAATAAAATGTAATCTGCTGCATGCAGCTACACACAGAATGCACACACGCACTTGCATATGTTCACATTCCTTCCAGACGCACACAGGCCAAATGCACGCACACACACGCTCCCCTGCCATCTTCACACGTACGAACACAGGCATGCACAGCTATGTAAACCTTCCTCACGCTCGCTCTCCTTGTGCTGTCCTGGGCAGTGGGATGCAGTCAACCCCTTTGTGCAATCTCCTTTCAGAAGCTCCTGACCCCATTTGTTCAGACATGCCTGCAATGAGCCCTTGGTGGTAGGAGTCAGCTGCAGGAACCCAGATGCTAGGCAGAAGAACAAGACAAAGATCCTCTCTGAATTTCACTCACCACTGTGCTTTTCCAAAGGGCTAGCGCGACGTCAGGTCAAGTCCCCTGGATTGGACAACGGCAATGCACGGCCTGATGTCTGATCTTTTGCTTAAGCACAAGACACTCCTTTTCTAGCAGAGAGAGCAGCAGGCCGGCTCAATCTTCTGCAAGATGGTTAGGGAAACTAATTGCACCTGTAAAAGTGCTGACAGAGAGAACCTCTGTTCCCCTCACTTGTAATTGGAATTGAGTCAGCACTCCACAACCCGGAGGTGCTCAGCCTCCAAACACAGGATATGTGGTTTCAATTCTGGCCCGGTTTGTCGGCTGCCTGGAGGCAATTTATATTGACGGTTCTTGCCCTCCGCAGAAGCTGTGCTGCTCCCATCAAGGTCTCACCCAGGGTTTTCCTAAGCCATTATCGAAGCGCAAGGAGATGCTGGGGATTAAGTCCAAAGCGTCTGCATTGCAGGGAGCCATTCGCAGGGCTGGGGTAGGTAGAAGGTTTACACGTTAAGCAGTTTCATGAAGAGATAGCGGGGGACTCATAACTTTTTTTTTGCTGTCTCAGCTTTGCTCGTGGTTTAGTGTTGTCTATGCTTCAGGAGCCTGCCGGGTTTTATACGGTGTACAGTATTCTAGAGCTGTACTCAAATTTCCAACAGTGATGTAGGCTGCTCAATGATGTTTGAAAATGGGACTTAGGCACCTTAGTCATTTACACCCAACTGGAATTTTTATCTTTGATCATATACTGGAAGCAGGGTGATGTGACCCATGATGGGTTGGGAGTTGAGCACTTCAGTAGAATCTGGACCAGATCCTAGCTGAGGCTAGTTTGCCATGTTCTAGGACAAGTTATTTGACTGTGTGTTAGATCTGGTTCTTTGTATTCTAGATCAATAGATTAGTACATTCTGCGATGGGTAGTGGAGCACACTCTTGATCAGCCTTCTGCTTTCTAGATCAGATGATTTGTTTTAGAATGCGTACCGTGTGTGTGAGAGCTCTGGTGGTTCACGGATTCTAGATTCTGTAGCGCAGTGGTTTCTGGTCTGTACAATAGATTCTTTTAGATTATAGCTGGTAGTCTATAATTAATAAAACCTAGCTTTTATAAAGTGCTTTTCATCAGTAGATCTTAAAGTACCTCACCAAGGAGGTGGTCATCATCATCCCTATTTTACAGATGGGAAACTGAGGTGCAGAGAGGTGAAATGCTTGACAAGTAACCCAACAGGCTGACGGCAGAGCTCAAACCCTGATCTCTTGAGCCGTAGGCCAGTGCGCCTCATGCTCTGTCTAAAAGGATATGCTTGGGACTAAGCAATTCATTCGCTGGTCGGCTTATGTGGCTTAGTGGTTTATAGCTACGACAGTCAGCATATTCTAAACTAACATCATACTCTACCACAGAGAGTGGGTTGTTTTAGCAGATCCTAGATTAGATTTCTTAGATGCTTATCAGGGTTCTTTGCTGCCACTGCCCCTCCACTTTGGCCACCCCAATCTGATCAACCGGAGGCCTCCTCTCTTTCCAAGTTCACGTCAGTTTCATTAATGGCCAGTTTTTGTTCCCTTTTTTTATTCCCTTCATCCTCTGTATAAATATGCCTGCCTTAGCCTGCACCTCCCCGGCACTCCAAACCAGGTTTCTCTGCACCCCCCCACAACCTGCCTTTCTGTGGAAAGCTCAGGAAAAAGTGCCGCAGATCTGTCAGCAAGATAAGTGTGCTCTAAAGAACGGTGATATCAGTCAACGCGATGGCAGCTGCACAGTAATTCATTTCCATCCTTCCTCCTGCTACGCCCCAGAGAAGCTGAGACAGCACTTTCCCTCTGTGCCCTTGTTTCCTGCGTATTTCATGACACGTCTGTGAGCTACTCCGAGTGAGGGCTAAATGGACGCCCGGGCTACTTGTGTGTTAAAAGACCGGGACCGTAGCGGAGGGCTACGCTGCGATTAAAAACCCATGGCTGGCCTGTGCCAGCTGACTCGGCTCGTGGGGATCGTAGGAAGGCGTAAGCACCCTGCAGCAGGCAGATATGGGAGAGCAGCTAGGCAGTGGGTGTTGGAGGTAGCGGGTGGAAAGAGTTTAGTCGGGGAATCAAAGAAATAACCACCATCACAGGGTCTGCTACCAGCGGCACGCCTCAGGCATTTGTATTCAACGTCTCACCTGTCTCAGGCATTTGTATTCAGTGGCATGGGGATGGTTAAGCAGGAGACTCCCTGAAGGCTGCACCTGTGGAGGCTCTTCCTTGAGCGCCATGGAAACCAACCGGGGGTCACTGATAGGCCAGTCTCAAAGGGCCCATTTCTGGTTATGCAGTTCCTGCTCACCCTCTAAAGGGCCCTGCGGGTTTTCATGAAATCATAGAAATATAGGCCCAGAAGGATCATCGAGTCCAGGCCCCTGTATTCAAGGTAGGACTAAGTATTATCTAGACCATCCCTGACAGGTGTTGGTCTAACTTGTTCTTAAAAACCTTCCATGAGGGAGATTCCACGGCCTCCCTAGGTAACTAGTGCTTAACTAAATCTACATCTCCCTTGCTGCAATTTAAGCACATTACTTCTTGTCCTGTCCTCGGTGGATAAGGAAAACAATTTATTACCCTCCTCTTTATAGCAGCCTTTTATGTACTTGAAGTTTATCACACCCTCCCCCCTCCCTCTTCTCTTCTCCAGAGTAAACAAACCCAGTTTTTTCAATCTCTCCTCATAGGTCATCTTTTCTAGAACTTTAATCATTTTTTGCTGCTCTCTTCTGGACCTTCTCCAATTTGTCCGCATCTTTCCTGAAATGCGGTGCCCAGAACTGGACACAATACTCCAGCTGAAGCCTCATCAGCGCTGAGTAGAGTGGAAGAATTACTTCTTATGTTTTGCTTACAGCACTGCTTCTAATGCACTCCAGACTGATGTTCACTTTTATTGAAACAGGATTACCTTGTTGGCTCATATTTAGTTTGTGATCCACTGTCATTACTGCAGTATTCTTTCCTAAGTAGTCATTTCCTTTTTGTATTTGTGCAATTGTTTATTTTTTCCGAAGTGTAGCATTTTCCCTTAATGAATTTTGTCCTATTTACTTCGGACCTTTTCTCTAGTTTGTTGAGATCATTTTGAATTCTAATCCTGTCCTCCAAAGCACTCGCAACCCCTCCCAGCTTGGTATCGTCCGCAAACTTTACATGTACTCTGTATGCCAGTATCATTTACAAAGCTATTGAATAGAACTGGACGCAGGACAGATCGCTCTGGGACCCCACTTGATATGACCTTCCAGCTTGACTGCGATCCACTGATAATTACTTTCTGAATATGGTTTTACATCCAGTTTCGCACCCACCATATAGTAGGTTCATCTAGGATGTATTTCCCTGGTTGGCTGATGAGAAGCTCAAGTGAGACATTATCAAAAGGCTGACTAAAGTTGAGGTATATCACACCTACTGCTTCCCCTCAAGGCCTGTTACCCTGTCAAAGAAGGATATTAGGATGCTTCGACATGATTTGTTCTTGACAAATTCATGTTGACTGTTACTTGTCACCTTATTATCTTCTAGGTGTTTACAAATTGATTGTTTCATTATTTGCTCCATTATCTGTATAGGTACCGAAGTCAAACTGGCTGGTCTGTAATTCCCTGGGTTGTCCTTATTCCTCGTTTTATAGATAGATATCATATTGGCCCTTTTCCAGTCCTCTGGGATCTCTCCCATCCTCTGTGAGTTCTCAGAGATAATCACTAATGGCTCAGAGATCTCTTCAGCCAGTTCCTTAAGTATTCTAGGATGTATTTTGTCAGGGCCTATCAATGCGAAGATCTAACTCGTGTTTTGCTCAGTCAAATGTAGCGGGATCCTGTGGAACTTCAGTGTGCCCCAGAATCCTTTGCAGGAGCCACTTTCGGGTGCGATAGATTCCCACTGAGTAGAAACCAGCAGCCTGCTGTAGAGGAAATGAATGGCTCAGAGGAGGGGTCATCATGGGGGTAAACAGGTAGAGTTGGTCAGGAATTTTTCGACAATTTTTTTTTTGGGCAGAAAATGCTGATTTGTTGAAACTGCAACTGTTTGCAGGAAAGAGTGGGTTTCTTGTTTCAAAGGGATTGAAACGAGATGTATTGACATTGTCTAAATGAAAAATTCTGGGGGGTTTTCTCAGTTCCAAGTGAACTGAAACATGAGCTAAATATAACCCTCCCGCCCTCCCCCCAAAAAAGAGTCAAACTCAAAACAGAGTTAAGAAAATGTTGACACAAAACATTTTGATTGATGGGAACCAATTCTTTTTTTTTTCAGATTGTTGGTTAATTCCTGCCCCCCCCCCCCCCTTCTCCCCCAAAGATTTGGACTTTTCATCCTGATTTGGGATGGGAATTATTTTCAAAATCACAAGAGAAATCTCTTTCCTGCTCCGCTCTATTAACGCCTGAGTTTCATGGGACAAAAGGGATCTGGGAGGAGGTTCCAAAACCAGCCCTCGCCTGAGAGGCCAAATGCACTTGAAGAATGACCCTGTCCACTACAATGGCTCCCCCAGCTTCCCCCCACACACCTATGGTCATGCATACTCTCCCTGCTTCCACTGCTCTGCAGACTCTGTTAGTACCTGAGCTCCCCCTCAGCACCTCATCCTCCCTGACTTCCCAGCCCTGCTGGCCTCTGGGCTCTCTCGTTTTGACACCAGACTGCAGCAGCAGCAGCCTGGCGCCTGGGTGTTGGCTATTCAGTAGGTGGTGCTGTTCACTCAGCGTCATTGCTAACCCAGCCTTCCAGCCTGCTGATGTGGGGCCCACATGGAACCAGCTGCAGTCATTAAAGATCCCACTGTGCTTTTTGTAGGACTGGCCCCTGTACTCCTGGTTCCCTGGCCAAATGCTAGGTGGGTTAATTGCCTTTTGTCTACCTGAGCATCGCTGTCCTTCCTAGGGGGCACTGAGTTCTTCACTCCCCATCCTACACTGCTGAGTAACATTTCCGTGCACTGCTCAGCGGCTGCCATGATCTCCCTAGAGGTGGCTGCACTTCTGTGCTAGGTAAAGCAACCACTACAGAGAAAAATTCGATGCTGCTTCATTGCTCAAAACTCCCTGAAGGAGCCTGGATTTTGTTCTTTGAAGCAAGACAGTTAAAGTTATTTACAAGCAGGTGCTTTTTCTTTTCTTTTTTTTTATTTTAACAGCTTCAGTACACATCGCTTTAATGCAGGGAGCAGTGATTAAAAGCGGCAGGCTGAATGCATATTTTGACACTGTGTACTTTTTCTGAGTTACCTCTCTTTCCCCACCGTTGCGGGTTGCCAAGATTCAAGGTTCATTGTTCTCAGTCTTTGCTAAAGAAGCTTTCAAGTGTTCTTTTTGCTGGCACTGATGGGGGGAAAAAGGTAAAGAGGGTGAAAAAAACCAAACCTGCCAGCTGCGGCTATGCAGTAGAAATTCACTTGGTGCTTCTTTTTTCATTTAAAAGTCTTTTCTTTCAGCACCTGTCTTTTAGTTTACGCTACCATATACAGTCAATCATCCTGCCGCCTCTCCTCACGGTGCAAACAACATACATCATATGACGGGAAGTTACAGGCACGCTTCGTTACCTGTTCCAAATCATTTGCAATCCACACTAACAGTGGTGATGGTAATGAATCCACTTAGGGGTGTGAGCAGGGCAGGTTTACCCAGATATGACTTCGCAATTATTATTTATCTGTGAGTGTGTCATTTTTAATTACTTTTAGTGTCTTGGAATGGTGACAGGTTAAAGGTCAGCTTCTCCGCTGGTGTAAAGCCGTGTAACTCCTTGGGATTCAGGGTAAACACACTCATTGGTGTTACTGGCTTTATGCTGACTCACGCTGCCTGTAAAACTCTGCTTAAAGCCTCATAATCCACTTTCAGCACCACTACAAGAGGGAGATTTATTTGAGCTGTTTGAAAAATGCGCCCCATTATTGTTACCGTGGGAACTTTTTTTCATAAAAATTGAGGGGGTGGTTGAAAATTTCCAATTAAATTTTTGTTTTCGTGGGGAAAAATTGAATAAAAAAAAATGGTTTTGGGTTTTACTGACACTTTGACTCAAAGGTTTTTGGTTTGGGGTTTTTGGTTTGTTTGGAAAAAAATGAAAATTTTAACTGAAATGGAAATCTTGTATTTTGATTGAAAGGCAGGTTCACTGCAAAAATTCCAGCTCTCTGTAGCATTTATTATCCCGGTTTTTCAAATTGAGCCCCAGAAAGGGGAGCTTAGACTCATAGACTCTAAGGTCTGAAGGGACAATTATGATCATCTAGTCTGACCTCCTGCACAATGCAGGCCACAGAACCTCACCCTCCACTCCTGTAATAGACCCCTAACCTAGGACTGAGTTTTTAAAGTCCTCAGAACATGGTTTAAAGACTATAAGGTACAGATAACCCACGAGCAAGTGAGCCATGCCCCATGCTAGAGGAAGGTGAAAAATCCCCAGAGCCTTTGCCAATCTGCCCTGGGGGAAAATTCCTTCCCAACCCCAAATATGGCGATCAGTTGAACCCTGAACATGTGGGCAAGACTCACCAGCCAGACACCCAAGAAAGAATTCTCTGTAGTAACTCAAAACATACCTCATCAAATGTCCCATCACAGGCCATTGGCATGTCTACCAACAGTAGTCAAAGATCAGTCAATTGCCAAACTAGGCTGTCCCATCATACCATCCACTCCATAAATGCATCAAGCTCAGTTTTGAAGCCAGCTAGTTTTTTTGCCCCCACTGCTCCCCTTGGAAGGCTACTCCAGAACTTCACTCCTCTGATGGTTGGAAACCCACATCTAATTTCAAGTCTAAGCTTGCTGATGGCCAGTTTATATCGATTTGTTCTTATGTCCACATTGGCGCTGAACTTAAATACCTCCTCTCCCTCCCTGGTATTTATCCCTCTGATGTATTTATAGAAAGCAATCATATCTCCCCTCAGCATTCTTTTGGTTAGGCTAAACAAGCCAAGCTCTTTGAGTCTCCCCTCATAAGGCAGGTTTTCCATTCCACGGATCATCCTAGTAGCCCTTCTCTGCACCTGTTCCAGTTTGAATTCATCTTTCTTAAACATGGGGGACCAGAACTGCACACAGTATTCCAGATGAGGTCCGACCAGCACCTTGTATAACTCCCTATCTCTACTGGAAATTCCTCGTCTGATGCATCCTAGGACCGCATTAGCTTTTTTCACGGCCACATCACATTGGCGACTCATAGTCATCCTGTGATCAACCAATATGCCCAGGTCCTTCTCCTCCTCTGTCACTGCCAACTGCCTCCCCAGCTTATATAAAAAAAATTTATTAGTCTCTAAAAGCATGATCTTGCACTTTCCACTATTAAATTCCATCCTATTTCTATTACTCCAGTTTACAAGGTCATCCAGATCTTCCTGTAGGATATCCCGATCCTTCTCTATATTGGCAATACCTCCCAACTTTGTATCATCCACACACTTGATTAGCACATTCCCATTTTTTGTGCCAAGGTCAGTAATAAAAAGGTGAAATAAGATTGTTCCCAAGACCGATCCCTGAGGAACTCCACTAGTAACCTCCTTCCAGCCTGACCGTTCACCTTTCATTATGACCCATTGTAGTCTCCCCTTTAACCAGTTCCTTATCCACCTTTCAATTTTCATATTAATCCCCATCTTTTCCAATTTAACTAATAATTCTCCATGTGGGACTGTATCAAATGCCTTACTGAAATCTAGGTAAATTAAATCCACTGCATTCCCTTTGTCTAAAAAGTTTGTTATCTTTTCAAAAAAGGCGATCAGGTTGGTCTGGCACGATTTACCTTTTGTAAAGCTATGTTGTATTTTGTCCCAATTACCGTTAACCTTGATGTCCTTAACTACTTTCTCTTTCAAATTTTTTTCCAAGATCTTGCATACTACTGAGGTCCAAATAACAGGTCTGTAGTTACCTGGATCACTTTTCTTCCCTTTCTTAAAAATAGAAGCTATGTTAGCAATTCTCCAGTTATACAGTATGGCCCCTGAGTTTACAAATTCATTAAAAATCCTTGCTAATGGGCTTGCAATTTCATGTGCTAGTTTCTTTAATATTCTTGGATGGAGATTATCCAACCTCCCCGAATTACTCCCATTATGCTGTTCGAATTTGGCTTCTACCTCAGATGTGGTAATTTCTACCTCCATATCCTCATTCCCATTAGCCACCGTACCGCTATCCCCAAGCTCATCATTAGCCTCATTAAAAATGGAGAAAAAGTATTTGTTTAGATATTGGGCCATGCCTAGATTATCCTTAACCTCCACCCCATCCTCAGTGCTTAGTAGTTCCACTTCTTCTTTCTTTGTTTTCTTCCTATAATAGAACTTTATAATTAAACCTTTTACTATTGGTTTTAATTCACTTTGCAAGGTCCAACTCTACTTGGCTTTTGTCTTTTATCACTTTCTCTCTACATGTTCTGACCTCCAAGAGGTAGCTTTCCTTGCTGATCCCTCCCATCTTCCACTCCTTGTAGGCTTTCTGCTTTCTCTTATTCACCTGTCTGAGATGCTTACTCATCCAGCTTGGTTTACAACTCTTGCCTATGAATTTTTTCCCCTTCTTTGGGATGCAGACTTCAGATAGTTCCTGCAACTTTGACTTGAAGTAATTCCAAGCCTCCTTTACCTATCTTTTCACTAGTAATTCAAGCCTCCTTTACCTACCTTTTCACTAGGGGTGAAATCCTGGCTTCATTGAAGTCAATGGCAACACTCCCACTGACTTCAACGAGGCCAGGATTGCACTCCAAGGATAGATACAGACAGAGGCGACAAGTGATGGTGGGGCACACAAGGTCATGTGTTCCCCCAGATTTCTGCCATGGTTTATATGCCCTGCCCTAAAGCCCACTGCATACCACCAGAACCTTTAAATTGTGCCCAGCCCCCAACTATCAGGAGTTTCACGGTGTCTTTGGTTATAGTCCAGGGACTGCTAGCAGACAAAATGGTTGGGCACTTGTGCCTGCCTTCATGCACTGGCCACTGAACACGGGGAAAATGGGGAAAAACTATGAACATTTTCCAACTTGGGAAGCTGTTTCCCCTTCACAGGCTTCCAAACAGGCCCATTTTTCATTTATTAAAACATTTGTCATTATATTTTTAATCCAAATTTCATTGAGACGATTATAGGAATGTTTTTTTTTTTTAAAAAAACCCTGAAAATGGTGTGGGGTTTTTTCCCACTCAGTAATCAAGAAGTTAGAGTTTACCAACAAATCCTGTTTTCGGCAAATAGAAAAAAAAATGTTTAACAACCTCACTAATTATTTTGAACCTGTTTTTATTTTTATCATACATGTTGCAATAAATGAGAAATTTGGGGGGGAAAGTCCAACTTTCTCACCCAAATGATTAGTTTTCGAACAAAGGCAATTTGTTTCCCAGTGGAAAAAGCTTTGTTGCAATGTTCCAAGCAGCTCCAATGGTAACAGCTTTAACTAGCATCCTGGAATTTAACTGCAGACTCTTTATCCCTGGAAACCTGTCTGGGTATTCCCCTTCTGGTTAAAAGCAAACTCAATATACAGGAATGGACTGTAAGAGCCTGCATAGCTGGCCTGTTATAGCTCATTGCACATGTAAAGTACAATGCCTAATTCTTGCTTCTCATTTTTCAGGCAGACTATTTATGGGAAAAACAGGAGAAGAAAGAAAAATAGAAAAAATGACAAAGAAAGAGGTATTTATCCAAGTTGTCAAGTAAAATGAGAGTTGATGGGGTCTGTAATGTCGCATGCCTTGTACAAAGCAGATTCCTCATTCTGCTGCTCATCTCGGTGTTTGACAATCCTCCATGCATCTCTATTGTGCTCGCTATGCACTCCGGCTCCAGGACCGCCCTGCTGTTGAGGGAGAAGTGGGGTCTTTCTACAGCTGTCCCCTTTCCTGCAAAAATGTGCCAGGAAAGGACTTTGGGTTGACAATAGAGCATTCAGCACATCAAAGGCAAACAAAATTAAGCCATTAAATCCTGAGTTTTATTCCCATCTCTGCCACTGAATCATGCTGAGTTTCCTTAGCCGAGGCTGACGTTGTTTGTGCCTGTTTCCCCAGATGGAGAGAACAATCCCAAGCTCCATGAAGAATGGTGAGAAATCATGGATTAACCTAGAGCTTTGAAAATATAGGGGCAGACCCCAGCTGAGGGCCTGGCTGTGTCGAAGCTGGTGCTGATTGACACCAGCTGGGGATCTGGCTGTAAATGTAAGTACTAAGTATCGTTATCTCTATTATTTCGATCAGCTGGGTCCAAACTTTCCCACAGTTCAGGACTGTTTGGATCTGGAGTTGCAGATCAGGCTTGTGTCTGCTCAGAACTAGACTGACAATGCAAGGGCCCTGACTCCAGACATCAGCGGGATTTGGTGTCTGGATCCAAAGTGTGACGCACCATTTGGCAGCTGAGGTGCGTCTTGATCCATAACCCACATTAAGTACTCTCCTGACACAGCTGGGATTGGAGGGACAGGACAGACTCCCCTTGCCATGGCATGGAAATCGCAGGGACCCCCAGGTGCCCGTGGGGATGACAGATCGGGGCACAGTGACAAGGTGAGTAGAAGAACGGGGTCACATTGGGCAGCTTTTGTGTCCCCAGCCCCTCTCACTGCTGAAGAGTTTAAAGCGCCAGTCTTGTGCTCAGTGCGACCAGTGGCAAAACTTGCATTGACCTCAAAGGTGTCCCTAAAGTTGCTGAGGTGGAAGGCTGGGTTTTGGGCTGACACCCTGGGGTTGTTTGGCTCCAAGTTGATTTGTCTGGGGGTGGGGTTTGGATAAAATGGCTCCGTCCCACACACAGGGTTGGCTGAGCTGGTCCTGCAAAAGCAACCCCTGTGGCGTCTATGATCCAGCTTCCATTTCATCTGCGCCACTGAAGGTCAGGGGAGAAGGGAGAAGGGCGGAGGAAAGGTTCTGGTTTGGGCCTGTTTCTGGATCGACCAAAGAAACAGTGGGGACAGGGGCTGCTTATTCTCTCTGGTCAGTATAGCTCCGTGTGTGTTAAGGCAGGCAGTTGCAGCATTAGGATGGCTAATTCTCCCTTGCCACTCAGGGCTGGATCCAAAGGCCACTAAAATCAACAAGAATCTTTCCAGAGATTTCAAGGAAGTTTTTGGATCAGGCCCTTAAAACACATTTATCTATCTATCCATCCATCCACTTAAATAGCTCCCCTATCACTGTAATATCTGAGCCGTGCGTTCCCTGGCTGCTGCTTCCATGGGTTTCTATGTTGGCTGAGTACCATGTATAAAAAATTAGCCACTCACACATCTGTTTCTCATACAGTAGCATGACTCTCCTGTCATGTTTTCAGTGTTTTCCCCTTGTACTTGATCTTTGCAAGCCTCCTTGCTTTGAGATGTGTCAGCTACAATTGGGTCTGAAACTCTGAATAGCTGCAATTTTCTCTCTCTCTCTCCCTCTCTTTCCTTTGCTTGGGTTTTTAATTTTCTCCGGACCTTGCTTGAGCAGTTTTTGAAGAGTTCAGTTTATATCTGCAAATAAGCAGAGCACATAGGCTAAGAAGCTCTGAAGATAGATCAGCACATTCCAGGTACATGCAGCTCCTGATAAAATCATTCAGGGTCGTTTCTGGGCTCCGCTACCCCTGGTGCCATGACCACGGTTCAGACTCCGCTCTGAGCTGTGTGCAAATATATTACTCAAGGACAAATTCGCCGTTTGATACACTAGTGTAAATCAGGAATAATCCCATTGGCATCAGTGTGTTGATTTGGATTTACACCCACATAATAAGGAGCAGAATTGGCCTGTGGCTCTAGATATATTACTGATGTGCAAATATTAGTTGTCCCAGACATCCGTGTCATTGTTTTACAAATATTTACATTTCTGCAGTGGAACTGTGGCACATGTCTATTCCGGCCAGGTACCTAAATCTGCTTCCTCTCTGCAGGAAAGGAAGAGAAATCATAGTCATTCTTAGGGCTTTTCTACATGGGGAAATTAACCAGAATAGCAGTTGTGGAATAAACTATTCCAGAATAGCTCCTCATATGGATACTCTATTCTGGAATACAAGTGATTTTATTCGAGAATGATTACTCCATTTTGGAAGTGCACTAATCAAAGTGGGTTTTATTCCAGAATACTGTCCACTTGGGATGCTATTCTGGAATAGTTTATAGCTATTGCAGTCAATTTCCCCATCCAGACAAAGCTGTGCTCTTGGTAGGTGCTCTGATTCTATGGTGATGGGCTCTTTGTAAGAACCTGGATGTAGAAATCAATAGAATTTGGGGTATTATTAACAATAATAGTCAGTATAATATCGTACTTTGCATCCTAGGAAGAACTGGGCAAAATTTTTAAAATTTTGCCATTGTTTTTGTTGAAATTTGAAAAAGGTCAGCCACATTGAATCTTCAAACACTTTCCAAGCCTCACAGATCCAATAATTTGTCTACTCAATTTTTCTACTGCAATGCCACTAGCTGTGGGGTGGGTTTTGTATGGTTTTCACCCAAACCCCATGGAGGCTATCCCAGGCTCTTTCGTGACGATCTCATTCGAGAGACAGACCTTTTGCAGATTCACTCTTGGGTGGGAGAATTCAACCAGCTGCACGTTAAAGAAGATCTGGGCTGCTCTGGACCCTGAAATGGAATCAGAGGGCATCTCAGGACACCAGAACTACTTAAAAAACCTGTTACAGCTCTGGGAAACCAAAGAGAATTTGATTACTGGTCCCTAACTAGACACCAAACGAGATCTTTTCTGAGGCCTCTGCACTCTCACACTTGCATGTATGATGGAAAAAAATTTCCAATCTTGTGGAGAGCTGCTCCACTTAGAGATGGAGAGAGAAATTTTTAATCTTTCCAGGTATGCAGACATTCTGCTTCCACATCTGCAGCTCACCTTGTCACACTGGGCCCTTCTGGTCTTTGCCAATGATTCCAGCCCCTGCCACTCATCCTGGGAAGAGATTTGAGGAGAGAGGAACTCTCTCATTATGAGTAACTGACACGATGCATTGTGCACCGGTGTCCAAAGATGGTGCACTGTCTTGTGCCGCTGTAGGGTGTGGAGTAACGTTAACACGAAGTGAGGCTACTTTAGTCACCCCGCAGTGTGATGCAGCCTGTTGCCAGCATGCAAAGCACAGGTCAAAGGCCATGGGAGCTCATTTCCTGGGACAGACAGATCCACGGGGCTGAATGGTTTCTGATGCAGAGCCAGATTCTCATGTACCATCCAGCTGAGTGCAAAGGAGCCAGAGCCCGGCTTACCTAGCCAGTGGAGAATTCTCCCAGCAGGGAGAGCTCTCAGCTGGTATAAAGCCAGAGGAGAGGGGTCCTGCTTCTTCCCCCCAGCGTACGTGACTAGTTGGAAGCAGGAGGGGGCCAGCCAGAGGCAATGCAGAGCTCTGCTCTCTGATTCTCTTGCATATGGTCATTTCCCATCGCTGATGTAAGATAGAGCAGCACCAACACGGCTCTAACTCACCAGGGTAGAAGTTGGGGCCAGTGCGGGACAGATCAAGGATTCAAGGAGCCATAGCTGACTTCCTTATGTCTCCCCTTGTGTGCCAAGTGGCTCTGAGATATAGGACAGAATTGAGCCTCCGGATTTTGAAGGGAACAGAAAAAAGATGCAGGGCTTATTCCTAGCCAACAACCATTAGAAAAGTGGGCCGAGGAAAGGCGCAATGCAAATTGGCCCAGGGAGCGTGATTTTGTCGAGTCCGCCGCCTTCTAACTGCTTCTGAATGGTGTTCTTTCCAGGGAACAGTGACAGGCAAATACATGGCTTTGGAAGCGCTGGCTCACTCCACACACTCTGGGATGCGTTCCCAGCTCGGGGCACAGCGGGGATCTGCGTGTGTCAATATTGGAAAGCAAACCCCACGCACAGAGAAATATTGAAGAGCTGGTTGCCCTCCTTGCTTTGTGTTTTTATTTGTCAGCCCTTATTTTTGTTTCCTGACACAATGCGCAAACATTTGGTCAGGCAGCAAATGTTCTCATTAGACACAGCAGTCTGGGATGTCATTCTCTTTGCAATAATGCTTTGAGTGCCTCTAGCCCCTTTCACGCCAGGCTCTTGACATGTTTTTCTTGTAAACCACACATCACATTCCACTCCAGTGGCTCAACTACATAGTGGATAACAACTTTCTACTGCTAGAATGTAGTGGAGTTACTCCGTTAGCCGAAATGGCAGCTGTCTGTGCTTTGGTGCTGATGTTCATGGGATTAAACCCAGTTGAAGATGCGTAGCAGTGAGGATGTTTCGAAAGCACTCATTGGTGGCTTGCTAAGACTCATAATTCCCTAGTGTATTAGGTAAGGTGGTAAACTCATTTTATAGAGTAGGTAAATTGAGTTTTATACAGGTAAAATAACTTGCCCAAGTTGATACATGGTGGTCCATACCCTTGGCTAGTGTAAGCCATCGTGACTTTAATGAAGTCATGCTGACTTATACCAGCTGAGAATCTGGCCCAGTAAATCAGCAGCAGAATCGGTCCGAATTCTTGCTTGGTGTAACTCTGTTGAGTAGATACCCAGGAATGTTGCATGCGTTAAAGCCGCTAATTCTTTACCTTCGTACTGAGTGCTAGGGAATGTCTATGCTTTGAGCTGGGGGGAGACATGCACATGCTAGCTCTGACTGAGATAGCCTGCTAAAAATAGAGCAGAGCTGCCACGGTGCAAGGGACAGGATAGGCCAGCTGACCTCAGTACGTCTTGTATCTTAGATAGGTACGTACTCAGGGCGGCTAACCCCTTCTGCCACTTGTGCTGCTGCAGCCGCTTTATTTTTAGTATGCTCACTCGTGCAGAGCTAGCTCAGGTACGTCTCCTCAAGCTGGGAATCACCCCTCCAACTCAAAATGGAGACATACCCAAAATCAGATGCTGATGGTATCTTTACATCATTGCTTTCAGTTGATCGATTTCCATCAGTTTAAGTGAGATAAGAATGAGGACCTTTGCATATTAAAGAGCATCTTTCAGGAACCTGGGACCCAGTAGCTCCTTCACCTTTGTACCATGGTGCATTAACTGGCTGTATTGTTAAGTGAAAAACACTAGATTGCTATTATGTTGTTTTTGTCGTGGGGGTGTGCATTGAGATAAGGATGGTTTATAGAAGGGAGGGTTTTATCTTGTGGCTAAAGTCCAGGAGGCATTTCCTCAGCTGATATAACTTAGACTGCTCTACCTCATCAACCCAGAGCCTGTGGATGAAGAGGTCTGTGTTCTATTTCCAGCTCTATCGCAGACGTCTCAGGGAAGCCACTTTATTTTTCTATGCCTAACTTTCCCCGTCTCTAAAAGGGACATAATAATTGTTCCGTACGTTACAGAGTCTGTGCAGTGTATAATTCACGAGGGCGTGCAATATGGTTGGAGATCCCGAGATGGAAAAGTAAGCTATATATAACATTACATCCAAAAAGGAGAGACATTTAAAGACTCTTAAGGGCACTAAATCAAACACGTAGGAAATGACAGGATTAAGGATTAATGCAACTGTAATTTGCCCCCTCCCCCCTGTGTATGTGCATTGTGATAGTCTTTATGATCACATGCCATTTTTTCCTCATTCAGTGCACAGGATGGGTGTTGGTAACCGGATGGGCAGCTATTCAATACTTGTGTTATCCTCAGCATTCAGTGTGTGGCCCCATGCATTATTTACTACACAACATCCAAACCCTGCACCGAAGACAGAATTATTAATTTCCACATGGGCTTTTCTATAGTATTCATAGTATCTTCAGTCCAGCTGCTCCAAGGGGTTTTGGTGCCTAATTCCCACTAATTTCAGTGGGAATTAGGTGCCTAAATACCTTTGGGCCATCATGCTTTACAACCGCTGAAAGATTCATCTTTATAACACTATTGTGAGGTTCGGTGCTGCTCTTACTCCCATTTTACACCTGGGGAACCGACACACGAAGATCAAGGCCAAAATGGTCCAAAGTGTGACATAATTTTGGGTGCCCAATTTGAGTAGCCGGGGCCTGTTTCTTTCAGAGTCCTTAACATTTTATAGCACTTCATGTTTTCATTGCAAAGCTGCCCTGTGAATGCTCAGCACTTCTGCAAAGCAGATCCCTTGCGTCTCATGTTGGGTACCCAGACAAACATGACGGGTGTCACCGTTAGTAAATCCGGGGAAGCAAACGAAGCCTGGATCAGGACTTGGCCTGAAAACAACATGAGATGCAAAGCCTGGAGGTGATGTCCCTCCGGCATCTGTGGTCAACGGGTAAAACCCACCACATCTTCCGAGTGTGTATTTGTACTTGGGCACATGTTTGCAGAATTGATTTCTTGCGGCAGCGTCACACAGACGGCAAGCTGTGCATGTGAGCGGATGCTGACAGGGGAAATTGGAAGCTCACTGTTGTTTGACAGGTATATTATTCCAACTGCCCTCGATTTATTTACAAAACAAGGAGCTCAGATCCCTCAAATGATGTGAGTCAAAGCTGTGAGAGGCCTGGCCTCAATTGCTTGACATTTCAAATGGGTGAAGGGGGAAGGAAAAAAAACCCCTGCCTTTGCTTCACAGCCTTTTCCCTCAAGCAGACAGGCTCATGGGGACTAGTGCATCACAGGCCCCGTTTCACAGGTCAGGCACAAGAGAGGGCAAATAACTTGCCCACAGATATGCAAGAATGGTATTTAGAACCAAGGTCCGAGGGGTTACACTGAGCATGAATTTGGCCTACTACGTTATTTACTATTCGTATTACAGCCCTACTTAGACCTCCCCGTTACAATTAGGGCCCCCTTTGTCAGGTACAGTCCGTGCGCTTAGCAAGAGACAGCCCAGAGAGTTTATAATCTCAACTGACTGACAAGGGGGGAGAGGGGAAAGAGAGGCACAGGAAGAGTAAGAGATTTGCCCGAGGTTACCCAGCAGGTCCATGGCTCAGCTGGGAAGAGACCCTACATCTGACTCCCAAACCAGTGCGCTACCTTCTGGGCCACACTGCCTACCTGAGAGTCACCCTGTTGGACCTTTTCCTGCCCAATTTGGGGTAATCCCTCAGTGGCTTCCCTGACAAGCTCCTGCTTTACACCTGGAGCTGGTTGGACCGTGGTAAGGATTTGCTGTGGTGCTGTAAGGGCTATGCAGTGGGATGCCGTGAATGCATGAGATTCCAGCACCATCAAATCCAAACCCAGACCTTCACCCTGGAGGGAGCCCTGAACTCCCCACAGGACTGAAACAGATAGATAGTCTCCTCAGCTTAGGGAGCGTTACAAGTGGAAATAAATTCATCCTTAGCCCGGGGAGGGAGGAATGGGTGCTCACAGGCAGCTTAGCCCTGGCTTTACCTGAGCCGTCCAAACTTCCAGCTGTCATTACTCAAGGTTGGCCCAGCTTAGACGCGCAGTCGCCCCTTTGCCCAGAAAGCTGAGCAGGAGTGCGCCAGGGTCGGAAGAGATGGCCACCAGGGTTAGTTGTTTTATTCAAAGACCTGAAAGGCCCTGCTGTTTTCTCAGCCGTGATTAGATGAAAGAATATATAGACACACACGCAGGGCCCTCGCCTTCGATCCCTAGGGCAGCGCAGTGCTGTTTGAGATGAGAGACCGGAGAAATAAAAAATCATATGTTGTTGATGTTGCAAATTGATTGTGCCCTTAGGTTTGATTTTTCCACTCTTCTCCCCGCCTCTTCCTAATCTTTTTGGGTTTTTTACTATCGGTATATTGAAGTCACTTAGCCGTCGAAGGCAAGAACGCAGCTGCTATTGGAATGATTCTCCCATGCTGCAATCTCCACCGTTCCTTGTGTGTGTGTCCCCAGCGGTACCTTCTCCCAGTTAATGACTCAGCAGGGAATACAGCTTTGAAATGAATTAAAAAAAAAAAAAACCCGGACCAAAAGGAGTTCAAAGCTGCTGAGGAATCGGTTTACATGCTTCCTTCTGTGCCCTGTTGCCCACGCAGGGAAAATCCTCCTTCAGCGTTTGTACTGTGAAGGTGAACGGAACAGATCCCAAACCATTAGAAAGGCTTATCCAGAAGTAGTACCTGATGTCTTCTGCTCTCATTTGAAGTCAATGGATGTGGCAATTGCTCCCTAACCCTCAGAATGAGGTTTTCAGGGAATATAATATGGGTGTGCTGTGAATAAAAAGCAAAGGTAGGAAATCAACTCCTCGTGTCCTCACCTGTCAAGCCCTGAATTATTTGATTCCTTTTAGAGTTTTATAAACACAATCCAGTGGAAAGGACCTGAAAGTGGGAGTCTTCCCACCTCTGCCACTGACTTCCCGTCTGACCATGGGCACATCACATAGGCAACAAGCACAAACTTAGGTGCCTCACGTTAGACACCTACATTACTGTGCTAAGTGGCCTGATTCTCAGAGACGCAGCACACCCACAGCTCCCATTGATTTTCATAGAGGTTGCGGAGGTCCCTGTACATCTCCAGATTACACCCATGATTATCTAGCTAGCTAGGTTATCATATTGTTGCTTCTCTTTATAATATCCAAACACTTCATATGTTTTGTCTTCAAATGTATTAATTAAGGGACAGGAGAATCTGTTTGGATAAATCAAGTCCTGACCAGAACCTTTGCTCCAAACTTTTAATATAGAATCTAAAATTGGCAGGTACTTCCTGTGCCCACAAGTATTCTTCGTGGCGGCTTCTGTTTTTCTGAGTCCTCGCTGGTATGTAAAGCAGAAAAGTATCACGAGGAAGGCTGGTACCGTAGATCTGACTGAAAATCTTAGGAGACAGCCTTATCTCCTGTGATTTCCATCCCATGTTTGCAAGTCTAAGAGGGTCAACAAGTGACTTTTGGCTTTTGTATGAACGTTTGGCTGCTCATTTGAATGGAATTACCTGAGCTTTACTGGCCATGAGCGTACTGGCTGTACGACATGGTGTCTTGCCCGCCCATAGACAAGAACATAATCCAAATAATGACTGAAAGGCCTGAAAATTCATGAACCATCAAAATGAGAAAAGGCTGCTGTAACACACTGGAGAGCTTTCAGGGGCAGTTTAGCATTGCTAGCTACTGAATTTGAAATGGTCACTGGTGCCTCAGACAGGATAAAAATACAAGCTGTTTTTCATACATGGCCGGATGTTTTGAGCTGGGTGGGAAATGGTTTTCCCATCCAGCAAAAAATTTTCAAGATTTCAGAAATTTTTCCCACCCCAAATTGTGACAAAATGTTGAAATTTCAACCTCCCCCCCAAAAAAAAATTGCAAACAGAAAAACAAACAAATATTTGGTTTGAGTGAATCAAAATGTCTCACGTGGATAATTTTAAAAGTTTTGTTTTATTTCTGAGCATTTTAATTTTTTTTTTTGTTTAAAAAGGAGAATAATTACCTTAAATTCCTAAACACAAAATGTCATTTTGAACCAGAATTTTATTTTTTGTTTGCATTTGGGAAATGACAAAAATCTCCCATTTTGACAATTCCAAAATATTTTCTTTTCCTTACATTTTTCTTTTTAAAGATGAGAAATTCCTTAGACTTGTTCCTTTCCAGTGAAAACTTTCCATCTAGATGAACCAGCAGTTTTCAACAAAGAAAAACCTTTCCCCAAAGAGCTCTGGTTTTCAGCATCCTGAGCCAGCCTGTCCTCTCCGCTGGCATTTTAGTGGTAATTTCTAGGTTGGCAGATAACTCCACATACTAATTTGGGATCTGAAACTATTTGTGTGTGTGTGTATGGTGCTTTTAAGCTCACCTTTAAAGTTGCTTCAAAAAGCAGAGTGGAACAGGCTCAAAGGCAGTGCGCAGGGGCAAGAGATGATAGCATCCTATGTGTCAAAAATAGCGGGCGCAAAGAGATTTTTTTTCTCCTGCTGCTTTCAGCTACATTATGCCCATGGACTCCTGACCTTTAACTTCACAATGCAATGTTATCCCCTCCACCATCCTCTCCCCCTATCCACCCCAGCCGGCTTCAGGACACATCCCTTCTTCTCGCTCCAAACATCACAGGAAGTGAACGCTGAGGCTACAGAGTCCAGGGCTGCCAGATCAAATACCCTTTAATGAATGTTGAAGCAGTGGCTTCGTTAGTCACAGCCGTATGTGTCTTTAAAAAGCTGCTGCGCAGCATGAAGCAGCGTGAGGCGGAAGAGTGGAAGTCACTCAGGGGTGGATAAAAGCAGGGAGAGTTCTGCCCGGTGGCTGGCTGCTTAGCTTGGTCCTCTTGCTGGCATTCCTGCTGCAAATGCATCTTGTTAGTTTCTCTCCATTACGAGGTCTGATCTGTGGCTGCTTGGTTTGAAATGGGCCCAGACCAAAAGCCCCCAACCCCCTTAGCTTAGTGGGTGTGCAAAAGCCCGACCTGAATTTTGAAAATAACCCCTCTCGTTAGAATGGGTCTGAACCAAAGGCCAGGTTTACAAAGGTATTTAGGTACCCAAAGACGGAGAGAAGCATCAAAAGTGCCTAAGCAGGTTTGATATCTAACTCCCATTGATTTCGGTGCCCAGCCTGGTTAGGAGCTTTTGAAAATCCCTCTAGATGCCTCTCTGTATTTAGAGATACACCAACACCTTTGAAAATCTGGCCTTGAGTGTCCAGGCTCCAACCACCTTGGAAATCTGGGGCACGGCAACCCCAGCCCAGGATCTGCATTTTGCACCGTGAGCTAATGTCTGGCACTTCCAGCTCACCAGCCTCTTTTCAGGAGACAGCCATGCAGTCTGCTTGCCTCTTCAGTGGAAGATAAAACCTTGTTCCTTCTCTTCTTTTTATGCAGTTATAGACTCTTGTCTCTTACCCCAAGAGGTCCCCTTGTCTGAGACTTCTCTATGGGTCCCTTCATCTGGCCCAGGCAGCAAACATAACCTGTCTCCACAGATGTCCATTGTTCTGTATGCTGATTGAGTTAGTCCTATGGCTTTCCTTGACTTGCTTTCCTTTGTCAGCCTTGGAACCTAATCTTTTACATTGGCCATATCCCTTAAACTATTTCCCATGCAACCACCTTGCAACAATCACGAGGAAATGTTATGTCAGAGCAGACTCAGGGGATCCCTGTAAAACCCTGCACACCTCCTGTGCCCACTGCAAGTAGGCAGCTACACTCCCCTGTTTCTTTGTACACTCCCATCCAACTCCAGCCAACACCCTCTTCCCTCTAGACTAGAGCTGTTTTCCAGGCCCAGAGCAGATACCAGAGATGGAAACTGAGAACTTCCTCGCCGTGTTCACCCACCTGGTAGCGGTCCTCCACCACACCGCAACTGCAAGTTCAACTTCTCCCCGGTAGAAGCTGGCATGCAACTTGAGCCTACAAGTGCTTTAGTGGCAGTCTGAGTCACGTCCTGACCACAGCAGATCCTCAGAGCTGCCACATTGCACCCCCACCCTCCATCTACAGCAATAAGAGGCTATAAAACAGGGAATATCTTGATATTCCTGAGTTTGTTTTTTAGCATTCCTCTTTGCATCAAGCAGCCGTTCCCTGATTGTGACTAGGCCAGGGATGAGAAGCATTCAAGCCTTTTACTTCTCGATTGTTAGTCTGAATCCAGTACAGGCTGGTGGCAACTGGAAGCTGAGCCCATCTGATAAGTTCTTTGAGTCCCATGAAAATAAGCGGCACAGTCAGGTTTCTAGGCAGTGGGTCTACACCACTCTGCAGTGCGGCCCCATAGTCAGATCCCAGACCTACGAGTCATCTGGGGATAGAACCCCGCTCTCCTCTGCCCCTGACCTGGGACTTTGGACACTTCCCTGTGTCTCTAGTTTCCCCTTCTGTGAAATGTGAATAATGGTACTGAGTCTCCTTTCTGAAGCATACTGAGCTCTGTGCTTGGGGAAGGTATTGATCTTCACCTGGCACCTTTGGCAACTTGGTAGCCTCAACAGAGAGGCCATGAGACGAATGAGCTAAAGAGACCGAGTTCCATAGAGATTGGATCTTCAGCTCAGTGTGGAGGCCCGTCATGTAGGAAGCCTATGTAGCCCCTGCTGTACATACTCTGAGACTAAAGAGAGGATTCCAGGGCTGTCAAGCACCTCCCACCACCTTGTAATTCACTAACACAACGAGAAGGCCAGGACCCACAAAGCCAGACCGGTCAGAAACATCTGGCTGCTGTGATAATTTCTGCCTGGCATTGAGAACTGTCTCTTTGCCTGTGTCCCTAACACACCAAGGTCATACGTGCACTTTGCAAGCCGAACCTGTGTGGCAGCCAGGGGCAGGTGAGAACATCTGAGCATCCTGGATTCCGGGAGCGTTTTTGGGGGCCGCCTGGCATTGATTGATGCTTTGATTTAAGATGGCGAGGGCTGCAGGCTGATCAATACTCTAATCAACACCGCATGCATCACAGCTGCTTCACCGCTCACCTCAGCTGGGAAGAAAACGAGGGAGCAAGAGATTAACTCAAGTGCTTAGAACTCCTCTTGATGAATAATTGAATCAATGAGCCAGGGAGGGGCCCAAAATGCAACCAGGGAGGAAGGAGGGACACCAGGCAGAAAAAACACTTTCCAGCCAAAGAGGAACTACTTTCATGTTGGAAGGTGCAATGCAACTGCCTCTGATCTGATGAAGGGAGAGGAAAAACATGGTTCCAGCTAATTGGTGGAACTTGTGTGCATTGTACTGTTGTGTTCCCTCCACCCCGCTTTGTAGTATTCCCTTTTAACTGGTGTTAAAATGCTGCCCACGCTACTGAGAGCAGTTGCAGAAAGCTCTTCTTCTGAATCACAATGAAAGCCCTCGGAGTGTTGATGGCTTTTTACAGGGTGTGTGTGTAGGGTTTTTGTAATTAAATAAAGTAATAATAATAATAATAATAATAATAATTAATAAAAAATGGGCATAGCTGTCCACAATGTTCCAGACACAGAATAGATCTAAGGGGGAATGCAAGGTTCACGTAGCCCTTGAAATCAGTCTGATAGCTATCCAGTTCCAAGACCTTTTTGAAGTGGGAACACGCACATGCACACACACAAAAAGGAAATCTGTTTGGTGATGCGGCTGGCGAGGGGTGGGATGGGTCAGATGCAACAACGGGAGAAAGGGACCAGATGAGGAGCGTAAAGCAGAGGAGGAGGAAGAGGTTTGCCATGGTGGATCAGAGAAGCACTGTTTGGGTTAGGAGAGAAGGAAACCAAGAATTGTTTGAAAATAAAAACTAGATCCCTTGTACTGTTAAGGCCTGTTAATGGAGCAAAGACATTCAGGACTGAGTGTGCGCAGGTCCTAATTTGAATCCAGATTGGAGCTGAAGTTCTTAACAGGAAACACAGCTGGGTGACCTGCATTACCTAATTACATTTGTCTCTTCTGTGGCTGTAGAATAAGCTTTGGACTCCACCGTTGGTCTGTACCTCTCTGCTCTGTGCTCTGCCTTAGAGTTGATGAAAGGGGCAGGGTTGTCCACACTGGAGAATGATGTTCAGATGAGAAGGTACAATACCGCGGTGCACCAACTCCTTCCACACTGCCCACTCATAGGACTCCATTCCATTCTGGAGGGGCCGCTCTGAGTGTTTCATTTTCCATAGCCGATTCACTCTTCCCACTGCGTCTGGAATAATGGTGACAGTGGTGGAGCTTTCAGAGCGGTGGACAATGCTCCACGAAGATCTGGATTGAAACCCATCAAGTCATTTCACATTGGCCATCAGCCGGTAATGACTTACACCCCACTGCCAACGTGAGCTAGATTCAAACAGGCATCACAGAGACGTAAGACCCTGCATCCCGTTTCCAATCCCCTGCGCCTCTTTTTGAAGCAATATTTGGAGCATTCAGCTTTGATTTGCCTCCCATTCACATCTCCCATCTGCTCCACGCAGTCCATCATCTATACATTTCTCTTCAACCCCAAAATATATCAGCCTTCAATTCAATTCCTATTGCCTTGCAGATCATCCAGATGAAATAGCTGCTTCCTGGTTTAAATGGGTTCCCTTTTTGGTTGTCATACGAGGAAGATGGAGTTTTCTTTTTTAAAAGCTTC
Organism: Emydura macquarii macquarii; assembly: GCF_026122565.2. Taxonomy (NCBI): domain Eukaryota; kingdom Metazoa; phylum Chordata; order Testudines; family Chelidae; genus Emydura; species Emydura macquarii. The sequence goes on along the minus strand of NW_027130449.1, from coordinate 9,850,914 downwards.
ATGCAGATGTTTGCATTTGCTACTGTTCAATAAAGTTGATCATTTTGCTCAGGAGGTATCAATGCAATTTTCCACGCCACTGGCTTAAAGATTGCATCTTGGTTTAAAAAAAACAAGCCCTATCCCCCTGCAAAACCAACAGCAGCCATTCTTTTCCTCTATATTTGTATTGCAAAGGAATAAACAAAAGAAGGGAAAAAAATCTTGTGTTGTCTCAACGACAAATATATTGGTAGTTTATTTAAATCACAGGGCGTTAGCCCAGAGTAGATACCTCCAGCACATTTTTGTGACTCCTTATTTCATCTGTGTCACGGCTAGCATAGTGATAGCATAGCTGGGAAATGTCTTTCCACACCATTACATTTCCCAGTGAAATATGTGTGAATTACCGCCGATGGTGGTTGGAAGCTATCTGGACATAAAACATGCAGAAAATGAAATATTAACTTTCCTATCCAACCCGGTAGTGGCTGTTATGTTTTGTATTATAACATGTTAAGGTGAAGTCCTGGAATAAAAAATAAAAATAAAACTCCCAGACTCCCATCTTGGCAGTATTGTGCATAAATGACATTGGATGTGGATGATAAAATCGGAAAGTTGGGAGGGAAAATATATTCACAGTTTAGTTGACGGTGAATATAAATAGGGACTGAGCCAAATGCAGGTTGCAAAGAATCCTCTAGAAACTTTATTTCTTCCAGATTACTACAAATTGCTTTGATAAATAGAAAAAACCAAAACAGAACAAAAAAAGCCTTATAGATTCAATGGCCAAGGCTCACCCTCAATCTTACAGTTTTCATTTCAATGAGTTTATATTTGGGGTGAATTTTGTTCATTATCTGTAATTGCCTCATTTTGTTCCCTGTATGTTGAATTGGACCCCGATTCAGTGAGATATTTGAACATGTAAGTAACTTTAAGCACAGGAGGCGATGTGATCTGGGGGTTTGGGAGTCAGCACACATGAGGTCTATTACCAGTTCTGCCACTGATAAGCCGTGCGACCCTGGAAAAGTCACTTCCTCTCTCTGTGCCACTGTTTCCCCTCTCACCGCCTGTCTATTTAGATTGTAAGTAAGTAGGGACAGGGAATGTCTCTTGACATGTGTATGTACAGCACCTAGCACCATCAGATCCTGAACTCAGTTGGGGTTCCTGGATGCTACTTTAATAGTAATAGTCCTTTCAGATTAATAGATTTTAAGGCCAGAAGGGGTCACTATGAGAACTCCAACTCTAACTGTATTTATACAATGGCTTAAATGGGGGTTAAAGTTATGTGCATGATTAAGTCTCTTGCTGAGTTTGGCACCAAGGGCCTGACTCAGCACCCACCAATGAAAATGGAAAAACTCCCATTGACTTCAGTAGTCTTTGGATCAATCTCTAGGGGCCAGATCAATGGGAATCAGGCGCCTAAATCTGGGCTGAAATGACCTATGACTGCTAATTTATGCATTCGCACTTGTTTAATGTCACCTTTTCTTCCACTCCCTTCGCTCCACGTTCCTGCTTCTTCACCGATTGCGTACTGCCTAAATCCCTGATTCTCAGATCTCTGGGTGCGGTTGTGAGTTCTCTCATTCTGTTATTCGTTTGTACTGAGGGGGTCCTAGTCTCGCTTTGAGATCCCTTGGCAATAAAGCGATAGAAAAAATAATAATAATTCATAATGACAATGATATCCTGGGCTCTGTGCAGCCACAGACACTGGGCAAAATTCATCCTTCATATCCAGGAATGATTTGGCCTGTGTTGTGTTAGTATGTTTGTCACATATGATACTTAGAATCTTTTATTAGGGGCTCTCAAAACTCCATTCAGGAAGCCCGCAAAAAAGCCCTGGGTGATAAGTCTGTATCATTAGCGCCAATGGGGAGACAAAGGCACAGAAAGGTTAATCAACTTGAACCAGATCACACAATGAGTCACTGACAGAGCTGAGAATAGAACCCAGGAGTCCTGGCTTCCACATAGACTCTTAGAAGGCTACATATACTTCTCTCATCCCAGGAGCCGGATAATGGAGAGCCACTTATTGTAAGACATATCATTCTCTTAGGCATGGTCTGATGCCTGTGTTCCCAGTCCTGGGTGTGCAGAAGACAGGTAGACAGATAGATGAACAACACACAGGATTGCTAGCTGGGCAAAGAGTTCAATTTCCTCGAGGAAGAGCCTTTTCTCCATTCTCTGCCTCTGGAGAAGATGGGGTCCGGTGCCTGGCAATTGGACAAGCTGGAAGTTCCAGCGAGTTGCGAGAGGAACAGGTGATAATGGAACTGATGATAATTGGGAGCTAAAATGAGCTTCAGTTAGGGACCAGGTGTGCTGAGCTATGTAAATGCAGGAGTGTAAGAGTAGTGGGAGACAGTTGACTCAAGGAGTCGGCAGGAATTGGAACCAGTCATGAAACCTCCTTTTGCTTTGGTAAAGTTGTACATTTTTCACGTACCCTGGAGCAAGGGCTTACCCTGTGCCACGCTGCAGGGCCTGGCATGGCAGAAGTAGGGGTGACTAAACCAGATTGAACAGACCCCCTCCTCCTGAACCCGTTTCATTCAGCTGCCGTCAGCCCACTTAACTTTGCAGGCTGGCTCTTCCACAGGGTGGGAAGTCCATCATTGTGCATGAGTGGAAGGGCGGTTCTGAAAGCTTTTTCACCTGGGGATGGAGCATTTTGCTTGCAGTTTCAACAAGATGTTTAAAATCAGGCTCTATTTTTGTATTCAAGCCCCATTCAATTTGGTTCTTACAGCTTGGCAGGCCTGGACCATCAATTGGGCTGGCCTTGAGATGGATGGATCCTTCCTTCCTTCAAAAAATAACCCCCCATGTTGCAGTTGGAGGTAGATCAAGCAATGGATCATGTGCTAGTGCTTGCAGAGACGGAGGGGGTCTGATGGCGATCTGAGAGCTAGAGAGGGAAAGTACCTCCTCCATGATCCGTCTCCCTGCAAATTCAGGATGGTTTTCTGCATGCTGTCTAGAGCGATTATCTTCTTCTGGGGTTTCACTGCTGCAGAAAGAGCTGGGCAGGGTCTGTAAATTGCAGGGGCTGGCCCACTCAAGTGGCTCTTTTGCAGCCATTTGTTCTTGTTGGCCCCGACTGTAAGCAAAAGCCAGCTCAAGATGCGGGAGCCGTTCTTTGCTGGGCGCACTGTGCATCTCACTTGTCACAAGAATGCAGGGAACTTGCCGCTTTGGCCACCTGTTCCTTTCATATAAAGGCCTTTCATACAGCAGATGGCAAATCTCTGCGACCTCCTGCTGTAAGGAAGCCCAGTTAGAGCAGGGAAAGGGTGGGTGGCTGTGGAGGTAGGCAGCCTCCCCAAACCAGGGCATGCACTGAACCAGTGCCCCACTGCTTCCTGAAGCATTGATTCGGGAAAGCCTGTAAATGAAGCCTGGCTAAATGGAGTAATTAAGTGGAATAAGTGAAGTGGAGAAAGTAAGCGGAGTAAATCTTCAGTCTGGTTCATTCTGGGTGAGCATCCTTCTTCCGGCTGGGCATGAATAAAAAGCATGCTGTAGAGGAAGGTGGAAAAACCCCAGGGTCTCTGCCAATCTGACCTGGGGGGAAATTCCTTCCTGACCCCAAATATGATAATCAGGCCCCAAGCATGTGGGCGAGACCCACCAGCCAGACACCTGGGAAAGAATTCACCCTCCCCATCTAGGGTCCCATCTCCAGACGTTGGAGATATTTGCTACTAGCCGTGTCAGCTGGGCCACATGCCATTGCAGGCAACCTCATCCTACCATACATTTATCAAGCTCAGTCTGGAAACCAATTAGGTTTCTTGTCCCTACTGCGCCCCGTGGGAGGCTGTTCCAGAACTTCACTCCAGAACCAACGAGCTCTGTGTATGCAGCAGGCTGGCGTAACATCATTCCCACACAGCAGCATCTCATGAATACAAGATGTGCTCCCACGCTTGCTTGTCTTGATGGGGTATCTCCTGCACTGGTCAGGACAAAGCCCGTGGAGAGCATCAGACGCCACGTGAAATTGTGGGAAGGGCAGTGGATTTTGCAGATGAGTTTTGTGGGTCTTAAATATCAATTCTGCCTACCTCTGTCTGCCCAGGTTCTTATCAGGCACTCATCTCTGAGCAGGCAGAGCAGAATTCAGAGTCAGGCTATGCAAGAATAGGCCTAACCAACTGGCTACATTTCTCCCTTTGCCCTAGAAGGTTACTGAAATGTTCCCATCTTCTTTCCGTGTGTCAGTGACCTTTTCCTCTTCCTTTTCCCTCATCTTTTGCTTAATTATTGGAGGAAAGATGGTGGTGGATTGTGGTGGATGGATTGATGGATTGTGATGAATGTGCAGGACTGGAATGGAGGGGATCTACTTGGCTCGGTCAGGCACTTCCTGTATTACCATGGACTAATCACTTTTCTGTGCCTCAGTTTCTCATCTGTAAAATGGGGACAGTGATGCTTCTCTGTCTCAAATTGGAGGTTGAGAGGATGAATGACTGACTGTCTATTTGGAAGGGGTTCAGTTACTGCAGTGATAGGGCCGAAGCTGTAGATAAATCCCTGCAGAAAGACAGGCTAAAAAAGGATGTCTTGCATTCTGCTCCAAAGTCTGTAAGGTCTGTTATCATTTCTTCCTCTTCCAGAACCGTGTTCCATAGCATCAGGTCAGTTACGGAGCTGTCAGTTTGTTAAAAGCAGCCATGGAGTTGCCGTTTAAACTCAGAGCATCATCCATAACTTCATTTGAGGCCTTTCTGGGTCGCTCTTTGTTCTCATTATGCAACAAAATCCATTTTTCTTTCGAGGTTTGCAGAAACAGAACAATAGGAAACAAATTCAGCCATAGAAAAGTTCAAACAAAAGCTACATTACAAATCCCCATTCAAGTCATCACAGAGTCCACCAGATTCGTCAATGACCAAAGCCTTCCAGGTAATGAGTCCTACTCAGCGATCACTCGGAGAAATAATGCATTTTGGAAGCAAGCAATCAGTATATGCTGAATGGGAATCTATTTCACAAGCATTTTATCAACTGTTAAGGACACATAAGCTGGGGAAAGGAGATAACTATCCCTATTAATATTGATTAGACCATTATATATCTGAAAAAGTGATTAGAGTCTGAGGTGCTTGCATCTTCCCAGTGTAGCGAGTCTTGCTTTGGAATAATTACATCAGCAAGTGATAGGTTGCCTTTCACGAGTTGTAATTTACGACAAAGCTAGCAGCTTTAGCCAAAAAAACCCCACAACCCCCACAAAACCAACACAGCCTAGGAAGGGGTTTTGGCCAATAATCCTGAAGTTTTCCTTCCACTTTTCTGCATCGTTTCTCATTTGTTGGGGTGTCTTGTTCCTCACAGTAGAGAAAACACTGGCTTGCAGAGAATAGAATGGGACTTCTTTATTGAGGCCGCTAGAACAGGCAGACAGGGGAGTACTATCATGTTCTTCAGATCCACAATGCTGTGCTCACCATGTTTCTCTCTACATCCTGTTCTGGACTCAGCCGTCATGGATGGAATGGTGGGTGAACTGCACGGTCCTCCTGAGACCTTCTGCCCTGTGCTTCCTCTAAGGGTATGTCTATACTGCAGCTGGTCTATGGCTGTCTTCCATGAACATCCCATTGAAAGCAAAGGAACATTATCATTTAAGCAATGCATGTATGGTGTTATCTTGAGCACAGGTCCCTGCCCTAGAGAGACCACAATCGAAATATGACCTAATCCAGCCCGTGATAGAAACAGACAAGTAGTACAGGTGAGTCACAGGAGAACTTCTGTTCTACATGGAATGTGCAGTTGAATGGCAGGTGCGTTCTATCAGGACGTACCAGGCCCAGTAACAAGACGTGCAGCACCTGGGACATTCAGCAGCATGTCACAGATGTCGCTCTGCATGCAAGAAATACCTGGTCTGATAGTAGTGTCCTGCTTAATGATGTACCGCACCCGGACCACCGAGAGGCATACTAGCACAACGTCCCTTGTCCAACAGCATTTTTCAGTCAGGATAGACTTACCTGGGATATTCAGGTTCTTGCACACCATACCTGCAATGCCCACTAGCATGTACCTGGTATGATCGTTATCGTTGCAGGACGATGCTTGCCTGGAATGTTCAGCAACTCGTCACGTGCATTCTACCAGTACCCGCCCAGCTTGACAGCACTGGAGTTGGACACACTGAGGATGTTCTGAGGCGTGTCAGTTGCGCTTTACTTACCGTAAATCCTCGGTCCATAATGATGATCATTTGTATTACCATAGCGCCTAGGAGACCTTGGTGTGGGCCAGCACTGCCGTGTGTTAGGTGCTGTACAAACACAGAAAAAAATGTCCCTGGCCCCCTGATGCATTCTGCGTCTGATAAATGATTATTTCTTGACAGGCATGTACTTAAACACCAGTTTAAATCAGCAGCTGCAAGCATAGTGACTTTCCAGTTGAGGATTTAAGAACCATTATCGTTTATCACCATTTTTTCTCCCTCTCTCTAATGTATTGCCTTGACAAATATTATCAATAATCTTTTCCATTCCAGGAGTGAGTGCTTCGCCGATCTCCTGTTCTGTTCATCTGCTGCAGTAGCGATTAAACAATTTCTAGTGCTCCCAGGACATGATGGGAGATGTCCATGGGTGGGGCTGGGGTCTGCACAATTCTTGCCAATTGTCTCGCTGATAGGTTTACCTTTTGATCCTTGCTCTTGCTTGCTGTGGACTGCTCTCTTACCCTTTTCCTAAATTACATCTGTTATTAAACTGTGGACGAGAGAAAGGCAGGGACTCTGCAGTCTCAGGAGAAGATGGGGCCAGTAATCACCGTTATCAGCCGATAATTGATAAAAGAAAATGAAATTATTAGGGGGATAACTGGGTGAATTGAAACAGCTATTCAAGGTGCCGACTGAGACTGAAGTCCTTTGTTTCACTTTGGAACAGGTTTAGCAGGAAAAGAAAAGCCCAGATTTCCCCACAGATAGCCAGAGCCCTCCTTTAGAGGGACACCCTGCAGAAGAGAAAAGTGAGATCATTCTTCATGTCCAGGTGTTCTTAGGTCTCTCCACCAAGGCTTCCGATGCAGCCAGCCATTGTGATAGAGGTTAATAAGATATGGACACTTGCCTGCTAGGAAATTAAATGAGTTTTGTATAGGCCACCAAACAACATCTGGTCGCTGATGGTCTGACTCTAAGGTTCTCAGACAGCATCACAATGAGTGCGCTATAAATGCCTGGACACATATGTTAAACAGACTGGCTTCAGATCGCAACCTAGAGCTGAACGGCTCTCATATGTCATTACTAATGTCCTAACTCCCAGGGCGTTCGGCCGCCTGGAATTTCAATCATGCCCAACTATAATCCAGTTAGAGGATGACCGGACACCTGTAGGTTACAAAGCGGTTGCTTATTCTTTTTCAAAGTAATACCTTTCATCTGGATTATCATCGTGCCTCAGTAACTGCTTCCAAGTCAATCTTACCCCCTCGCCCCGACTATCTGGTATATGTCACATGATCTGAAAGTAAAGTTAACTTTTAAAAGCTGTGCTATTTTCAGGCACCCCCCGAGGTGCTATTAGGCGGCAGAGGATGCTCAGTGAAAGAGAAGCTAGCATTGACATGTTCTATTCTAGAAGGTAAACTATTCGCTGAGCCCTCTTAATCTCCGCTGTAAGTGGAACACACTTTGACTGATTGCTTCCTCAGAGGAAACTTAACTTCTTCTACGGGAGGCAAGAGTATTTTATCTATATTGGGATTCTCAGGGCATCGAGAAGTTGTCAGAAAAATGAGCTGATAATCCGACAACAATCACCGGGGAGAAGGGTAAACAAAAGAACCTTCTGTCTCCCTTTTCAAAACAAGGATCTCCCACATTGGCTGGATGGAGTGAGAGGGAATCACTCATCGTGCAAAGGATGCTTTGCTACTTATTTTATCTTTGGAGGGTGTGTGCATGGGGAAAGGTTAAAAAATGCTGGAATCACTAAAGAGCAGACTGGGAGGGTGGAAATATTGCTGCCCCTCAGGGTTAGCCGATATTTTGGAGTCTTGCCAGGTCGTTTGCTTTAGGATGAGAAATCGGTGATACGAGTCAGGTGTGTTCTTGATGTCATTTTTGTTTATTTAAAAAAAAAAAAATCGACGCCAAGTCCCATTTCCCTGAAAACAGTAGACCAGGGGTGGCCAAACGTCCTGACTCTCTGAGCTGCATGCAATTTTCAGAAGTTTGGGAGCCGGGGAGCGACTGTCGGGCCTTAGGGCTTCACCCGCAGGCGCCTCCCACGGGGCAGAAACTCCAAGACCCTGCCTCCCTGCAGAGTCCTGATCCCTGGCAGGTGCCTCCCGCGGTACAGAAGCCCCTAGCCCCTGCCACAGGCCTGAAGCCTGGAACTACCACCACAGTCTGGTAGGCAGAGAATAGGGGGATGTAGAGAGCTCTGTGGGCTGCACTTTAACTGTAAATGAGACAAGTGGCTCCCTAGCCATGGTTTGGCCACCCCTGCAGTAGACAGAAGCAACAGCCGTGTCCTTGGTCAGAAATCCCCATGTCTGCCACTTGAGTGAGTGCTGTCTCTTTGCTTCCTCTCAAGGGCTTGCTCACAGCTCCTGCTCCGGGCTGTCTGCCCCCAGTACACAGGGGCTGCAGTCATAGACTCTCATAGATTCTAAGGTCAGAAGGGACCCATATGATCAACGAGTCTGATCTCCCGCACAACGCAGGCCGCAGAACCTCACCCACCCACTCCTGTAATAAACCTCTAACCTGCCTCCTCGTCTCTGTGTTTGCAGGCAGGGAAACCCCTCGGAGCTCATGGCTTAGCTCTGACGTGCCATTAGGCCGACTGCGGAGGGCAGTCCTTTCACTGGTGCCAGCTGTCTTTACTACATAAGGGGGCTTGATTGCTCCTTCTGTTGAGCTGGAGAGAGTGCTTGGCAGCCCCAGTGGCTTTAATGAGGTCTGTGATTGACTTTGGATCCAAGAACGCTCCCTGATGGCAGCCATCCAGCCATGCTACAGTGCGTCCCAAGTCCTGGAGCCTCGTTTGAAAACAAAGAGACTGAGGAGGAAGGAGAAAACAGGGCTAGTGTTCCTTGGGTCTTAGGATAACCCTGACTGCTATAGGAGTTGCTTCTAAAGTGGGGTACAGTGAGGCGCTCAAGGCTACAGACAATGAAAATGGGACAGGGCAGGAATGCAGGGAGGAAAGCTCGTACTTGGTATTTATCTAGAACTGAGGGTTTCACAGCTCTGTATGGGCATCAGTCTCAGAGCATCCCTATGAGGCAGACAAGTATTATCTATCTATCTATCTATCTATTTTAGGAACGTAGCAGTTGTCACATCCAGTACCTTGTCTCCAACCAGCTGCTTGAGAAGAAGGAACAAGAAACCCAGCAATAATAGGCAGTTATGGAATCACCTGTCCCCAGGGGGAAAGGGTTTTGTACCTTCACCCATCACCTTAGTACCTGTGTGCCTTCACCATAGTCTCCCTAGACCCATTTTACAGATGAGACTCCAACAAAGTGACTGATTTGCTCACAGTCATGCTCTGCCGCCAGTGTCAGAGCTCAGGATAGAACCCAGGAGTCGCTCTGTGACACCTCCAATAACCACTAGATATCACTCAGGCCGGTTTCTTTTTCATACAATAGAGCCCCAATGTTAGGGTCCTAAATCCATACGTAAGCAATTGAATATGTGGCTAGTTTTTTCCAAATCACTGAGTACTAGAAACAGGGAAAATTGGCTGAAGTTTGCTTTCTGATTATTGGTGGCTTCCTATATTACGTAAAGTTTTCAACCATCCGGTTGAAATTTTCCAACAATCAAAAACTTTAAACCAAATTTTGATACGTCGATATTTTGGTGTGAATTTTTTTGGGGAAAAAAATCCTGTGATATTTCCCCTGCTTTTGTTTTTGGGTTTTGGCATTTTTTCTCCCACCCAACAGCTTTCTTGAGTATCCAGAAACCCCCAGTGCAGCTGATGGGCCCTTCCGGGTGCTTGGCCCCCTCTGAAAACCCAGCCATTTAATTCGGAGCCTAACTTTAGGCTTTGGGGTTCTAAAATCTTGGCCTCAATCCCTGGGGGCCAGATTCCCACAGCTTTCCTCAGCACTGTGCTCCATGATGAATCCCACGTGCTTCCAAGTGACTCTTTGTGGCAGATGGAGCAAGCAGGTCAGCATCTAGCCCTCGAATGATAAGATAAAAGGAAGGGTTTTGCTAAATTGCACTTAGTGGGGGAAGGCCACGACTCCTTCGGGGGGGTGGGGGAGGGCGGGGAGTCAAGGCTCTTAGACTGTAATTTGTGCCTTGCTATTCCCGTGGCTCTTTTAGCTGCCTGCTAAGTGTCTCCCTTCCCTTGAATGCTCCTCTACTTCTCCTAATTAGTGTTTATGCAGAGGACACTAAGATACAAAGACAACACAGCATAGAGAGCCAGTCTGAGCACGGTACGCCGCAGTGCTGTCTTCAAAAAATGGCTGGAGATTTATTCTTACTTCAGGTCTAAAATTACCCTGGAAAACTCTCACCTTCTCCTCTCTGCCATCAATGCCTGTCTGGATCGTCTCTGAAATGTGATTCAGAGGAGACAGAGTTGGAAATCTATGGCCGCATCCTAAGCAGTGCTGGCAGGAAAGATCCAAAGGAAGCTCTGGTTCTCTTGGCCCAGAATCCTCGAATAAGCAAGAGCTCACAGGCGTGTGCAAGGAAAGATGACAGTTAAAGCCAGGGCGTGCACCGCAGCCATAGCTGGATTGCTGCTGATTATGTGCTAACGTGATCAGCCCTGAATTTTGAGTAGGCCTGCGGTGCACTTAACAAGGGTTTGACTTATTATTTTTTATTCCTGGTAATGCTTTATGGTGGAGTGTATTGATTCCATTTGCTGGAGTATCCCTTCCTTAAATATTTTGTATATAACGTGTATTATACAAGTTTATAATGGCTCTTGCAATCCTTGTCATTCAGTGGCACCAATAAAGCAATTTGGATTAAATTAAATTGAACTCAATGAAACAAGGAGGATGGAGACTGAGAAGAGCGGAGAGAAATGTGTGTGTCTGTGTGTGCATGCGCACACATGCACAGAGAAAACAAAAGGAGCACGGAAGAGACTGTGATGAAGGGAGAGAAAGAAGGATGCATCCAAAGAGGGATGAGAGAAAAAGAGAGGCAGAGGAAAAGCAAAAAAGGAGGAATAAAAAGAAAGAACATCCAAAGTGAATGGAGATAACACGGAGAGTGCTTCATACGTCAATCCAGAATAAAGCATGCTCAATCCCTGATTAGTATTTCAAAAACAAATACAGCAGCAGTGTCAGAGATGAACACTTAAGTGCTGATGATGCTCCCATTGAATGCAATGGGATTTTGCTATTGAATTCAATGGTATCAGTCTAAGTCTCATCGAGTGGCATTTTCAAAAGCGCACACGTGACTTTGGTACACAAGTCCCATTGCCTGTCAGTCTTCAGGCTACAGGACGACATATGAAACATGACGCCAGGTGGGAAAACTTTTTGAATGTCCCAAGACAACAATGTAGTTGAGAGTATCTCAAATATCCATCCAATCCTCTGTGCATCATCCACACATCAGTGTACCCACCCACCCGCCCATCCCTCTATCCACATATCCATCCATCCACCTGTGCATGTTCTTACATGATCCTCATCACCAGACTACCTAAGCACCTCACATTATTTACAAGTGCCAGAATCTCTCACCCTGAACTCATGTTAACTGGTACTTTACTCCATGAATCCTATGGGACTGTGGTCTGGATCCAAAGCCCATTGAAACTGATGGGAATCTTAATGGTCTTTGGATCAAGCCTCAATTGCATGAGGGCTTGTCTTCACTTGCCTCCAAGATTCGGCGGCAGTCAATCGGAGTCACTCAAGCGACGCAAAAAAACTTACGTAACTCCCGTCGACGTCTCTGCTTCTTTCCTGTGCGGAGTCTTCACTGCACTGCGCCGACGGGAATCGCGTTCCCGTTGACGCAGCGCTACGCTACTTTAGAAGGCTGTCTTAATATGTCGATTTCTGGATCGACTGAGCGGGTCTTCACTGATCACTCAGTCGATCCAGAGAAGTCGATCTGATGGCAGCGAATTTGGTGTTGTCAGTGAAGACATAGCCTCAGATAGTACCTGACATGGGGCAGGATATGGCCAGAGTGAATGATGGGCTGGGAAAATTCAGGCTTGTCATATTCATTTGCTTTCATTGTCTCTTCCTTGTATTGTTTTTGGTTGTGATCTAGTTGTGGGTTTGATCTTGTTCTTCTCTTTATTTGACAGGGATTCAATTATCCTCGCTGATACAATCATCACTTACTTGGTGATTGGCTTGTCAGGCGTATTTGATTAGGAAAATTAACTACACATTTCCCCTTGCTTTGGTTCTTTTCCATTTGCGAGTTTGTTTTATTGTTGATTTAATTTTAAAACAGTAAAATAAAGCGAAGCGAAGAGCAGAAAATGCTAATAGGAGGAAAGGATGAGCTACATAGGTGACACTTTGCCTTAAAGGATCCGCTCAGTCATGGTTTCATGGTTTGTATTACAGTAGCATCCTGAATCCCCAGTGGGATTTAGAGGAAGAAGTGTCTTCACTATAAGCGCCACCTAGGTGAGATGGTGGAGCGTGGGCTAGGAGAGTTGGCTGAATTTCCCTTTCCTGGTATAGTGTGCTGAGACTCATCTGTGTCCACATAAGCCATTTCTCATCCCTTTGCCCTGTAGTCAAGTCTGTTGTCTCAGTTAATGCAACCGCACTTCAGCCCTTGGGGCTCGACAGATCCTTACGCTCCCTTTGTTGGGTCTGCGGTTTCCCCTGCAGGTCTATCCCATAGAGGCACATGCTGAGAGAAAGCTGGAAGGCAGATGCACAGTACCTCGGGCTGCTATGGTTCCCCCCAATTTACTTCCAAGGGGGCCGGCAATGCTGCCACTGGCTCATCCTGATATTTAAAAGCATCCAGGCAGTTCAGCTTCTTGGCTTTGACTTGGGCCTCTGACATTTCAGAGCAGGAGACACAGAGCGGGAGGGAGGGGGTTTTCAGCAGCTGCTGTTACACCCCAAACCCAACCGGAGAATGAAGAGCTCTGGATATTTCCTGTAGCAGAAATGATCTTAACGAGGGACTGCTTTGTTCTCTCCATTGCCATCAGGTGTGGGGGGATATAATAATGTCTGAGCTGTGGGACCTAAGGGGGGATTTCCACCCACAGCGTACTAGGAATTCAGGGCCATATCTTTAGCTAGTGTAAATTGGGGGTGCTGGTGGGGTGAGGCTGAGGATCTGTCCCTTTATGTTTAATATGCACATGGGTCTGAGAGAGAGGAAATTTTCCCAGAAAGTCCTCATCTGTCAAGGCTGGGGGTGGGGAGGGGAAAGGGGCTGGAGCCCCCAGAGTGGTGGGCTGGGAATACCCACGTGAGCAACTGATGGAGTGGGCATTTCCCATCAACTATAGCTGGGGAAAGCGGCATGGGCAGACGGCTCTCAAACAGAGATGGGGCTGCACTGCAAAATCCAATTCAGGATCTCCAGTTCCCACCCCAGACTGCCTTTCCCTAAAGAGGGCAGCTGCCCGTAACCAGAGGCTGTGCCATTCTAGAGATCTGAGACAGCCAGGAAATGTAGACGTTAAAACATGCAACATTTCGAAGAAGGACGGGGAGGTTCGCATTTTGGACCCTGGGCTGGGTCAGCCTCTCCTAGCAGGATAGGGGTGGGGGGACTTAGCAGATCAGACATCGCCAAGACAACATCAGTTCCCAAACCCCAGAGACGCAGAGAGAGAGAACCCATCTCATGAGCAGCCCCAGCTCCCATCCCACCGTGTGCTGGGGATGGTGGCGTGGGCAGTACAGAAGTCAGGAGCCGGCAACAGTTCCTTAAAGGCAGCTCCCCAAGTGGTGCTCTCATCAGGGTCCATTAGCTCCTGAACGATGTCGGGGAGGCTCTCTTCCAGAGGCTTGTTGCGTCCTTGACGAGAGGAAAAAACGGAAAGAAACAAACACTGGAATCTGAGCGAGGGGCCTGGTTCCAACATTGCCCAACATTTCCATATGCCTTGTAATTAAATTGTAAGTAAAAGCAAGGAGTTGACTGCTTTGCTAATAGCAGAGAAAGGAGGCAATCATGTAACTTCCATCTGTCTGCAAATATAGTTTATGGTGGAAATACATTAGCAACCTGGAGCTGCATGCCAGGGACAATTAGACTAAACAGGATCAAAGGACACTCTGGGTAATAAATATCCTGGCAGAACTGAGCCAGAGTCTTTCTATTTATTGCTAGAGGAGATCATAATCATTAGCAAGTTGGAGTAAAATCCAGAGCCAAAGAGGAAAGGGCTGAACTGTGGAGAGCATGTTTAGGAAGAAGGGGATCTGTCCCCTCTACCCAGAACTATGCCCCAGGGTGCAGTTGGCGACAAGGTTATTTTTATTATATAGGGGCAGGGCAAGAATGCAGCTCACATATTGATCCTGAGATTGTAATCGGAAGAGAAGCAGCAAAGGGAATTGGTTATGTGTTTAAAATTTACAGTGGGTAATTGAAAGCTAATACTGGGATCTGGCTAAGGTAAAGAAGTGCATCCTCTTTAATGAGGCATAGAGAATTGCCTTGCTCTCTTTCTGTTAGCACTTGCACATGCGTGCATGCACACACGCGATGTAATTTATTAACTCATTCCCAGATTACACAACTGTCAGAAGTGAAGTATTACGTATTTGTGACATGGGCTACAAAAAACGCCTGTACTCCTGATTGTGTCTCCTTGACATGGAACTGTAAGAACACAAAACTAAATCATCTTCATCTTACAATAGAAAAAAGAAGAAAGTCAAAATATTGTAACGCCAAAGCCCACTTACCCTCAAATCTTGTCTTGCTCCCTAAAAAACGGTATCATTTGGCCCCCAAGGCAAATATTGTTTTATTAAGAAGAGCCATATTAAGTATCTGAACTTGGATTTAGTGGTCCAATTATTCAATCTACAGTTTTTGTTATACTAGTTAATAAGGGGAATACAAATTCATATTTTGTTTTCCTGAATTTTCTCTCATTTTTCTTTCCTATGGCCAAGATTTTCAAAAGACCTCAGCTCCCATTTAAGAAAACTGATTAAGCAGACATATGTTCTTCAACTCTCATTGTTCTCAGGATATGTGTGGAATTGTCAGCAGCATCTAAGGACCACATTTTTAAAGGTACTTAGGTGCCTAACTCCCATTGAAATCAATGAGTTTGGTGCCTAAATACCTTTAAAAGTATATCCCATAGTGACTTAGAAGCACAAGTCTCATTGACTTTCACTGGGACTTGTGGATAAATTTTTCAAAAAGTGCCACATTGGTTTAGAATCCAGTGATTTAGGGGAGATTTGCCCACCTATCTAGATCTCCTGCTCTAATCTATGCTATTAATGGTTCAATATTCAATTTTGGAGGGTTTTTTGAGATAAGAAGGTAATTTAATTCCAATAAATTTTATCCAAAAATCTGGATATAGAGTTGTGAAACCATTCCGAACTCCATTGCTTCCCCGAATGGAAGCTGATGATTTGATTACATTCATTTTATAGCTCAAATATGAGCTAAATTGTTTTATTAGTACTGGCCATTTTCTGTGATGGATTTCAGAGAAACAAAAGCAGATAATTATTTAATCTATCTATCTATCTATCTATCCATCTCCATACACCCCATCTATCTATCTATCTATCTATCTATCTATCATCTTTGCCATTATATCTGAATCACCTCCCCATTTGGATGTCACTGATAGTGTCTCTGATCAGATTGGACAGAAGCAATCAGTTATTGAACAGAAGCAGTGAGTGGGCATCCTTGCTGCAAATCAAATGAAAACCCATTAAAATGATTGCACTTGTGTGACCACAGAAAGAATATGAACAAAATAACCCTAGGCTGAATTTTCTGATAGGCTAACATGTAGACACTTGACTCAGTCAAATGCTTTGCCTACTTCTGATGAAATCGTCATAGATTTAGCTTGATTGTCTTTAAAATCATGACTAACCTTAAGAAATCTACAGACATGTCTAGTAACTCTTCTACCTTTTACAAAGTCAGTTTGGTTTGAGATAATGATAGAAAATAAGATTTCTAAGCTACTAGCAAGAACTTTGTCTAGACTGTCTGAATTATTGTAGTTAATTAAATGAGGGGACAGGAAGCATGGAGCTGTTTTTAACCTGATGGAGGTTTATATTATATATAATAATAATGGATGTTGTGTGGCCTAGTGGATAGAACAATGGACTGGGACCCAGGCAATCCAGGCTCTACCCCGGACTCTACCATTGGCCTGCTGCATGACCTTGGAGAAATCACTTAATCATTCTATGCCTCAGTTTCCCCATCTGTAAAATGGCAATAACGATGCTTGCCTCCTTTGTAAAGAGTTGTGACGTTTCTGGATGAAAAGATAAGAACTGGGGTCATGGTATTATTATTAAACAAGAGTCCAGTAGCACATCAAAGCCTAATACATTTGTTAGTCTTTGAAGTGCTACAGGACTCTCATAGTTTTTGCTGTATACAGACTAGCACGGCTACCCCTCTGGTATTATTGTTGTTATTCTTTTCTTTAACATTTAGATTGCAGTAGCATCTAAAGATCACAAGCAAGGTGGGCCCCATTGTGCTAGGTGCTGCACAAAAACGTCATAAAGGACAGTCCCTGCCTGTGATTTCCCTTTGGACTGGAAGGGGTTAAGGTGGCTAGGCAGGCCTATTAACTCCACAGGCTGCACCTGGAGGAAGAGCAAGGGAGCAAGGTGTTGACTGTAAGTAGGTTCAGGTATGCAGAAACAGGTGGGCCCTATATAGCGAAGAAGCACAGAGGAACTCTTCACTGGCTTATAGCTAGCAGCGATGATGTAGCTGACTCCTACATAAGCCAGCCTTGGGTGTATGCCAGGGAAGACAGGGAGGGTATGTGCTAGGGGCAGAGGAGGGGTGTTACAGAGCCTACCTCACTTCTGTGTGCCTGCTCAGTTTTAATCCAGCCATATTTTTGCTTGCATTTGTAGTGCAGCAGGAATTGATCACTGGAGAAAGGGCATAGGCTGCTTATAGAAGCCTGATCATTCTTCAATATTTCGTATTTCCTTCTTCCCTGGGTCCATGATGTCTTCTAAATAGTCAGACACTAGCTTTATTTCTGCTGGTTTGTTGCTAGCGACCTGTCCTTCCATCTCTGAGGAAGTGTCTGGTACCTTTGCTATCATAACGCTCATGGTTTCCAATTGATTGCATATTTTAGCTTCCAGCCCAGTAATTTCTGAGTGTGAAATAGCTGTGAACTGAGCAGTAATCTCCACTATAATATTCCAAGCCTGCAGGCCTCCTTCGTTGCTCTGACTCAAGGCTGACTTGGTGGGGAAGCTTGTTTCTTGAGCTTCATGGTTGATTGCTGTGTGGTTTCCTGTGTGGTATTACTAGCTACCCATGCTCACATGCTACTCCACCCAAAGGCAAACAGTGCCTCCTAATGGGAGGGTTGGGCTTCTGAGATTCACAGCCACAGACTCCTGAGGCCACTTTAGTAAGCTTCTTAATCCCTCTGTGCCTCAGTTTATCCTCAGCCAAATGAGGGCTAATAAACTCTTTTATCCAACCCTCTGTCTTCAGGGTCTATTAAGTTCTTCGTGGCAGGGACTCTCTACCTACAATACATTTGTACAGCTCACAGCACAACAGGGACTTGATCTTGTGGTGGAACTCTTGGTGCTACTGTAGTATGAGCAAATAATACTTATAATGCCAGGAAGATAGGGCAGAGAGAGGGCGGAGAAAAGGGACATTTATATGCACCTAAGTGGGGACTGCAGATGGAAATAGCTTATCCCATCTGAACCCCCACGCCCCCAAAATCCATGCCTACAGAGATGGATCACCATAGATGAGTGTTGCCGGGTGGTTCCATCCACATTCCTAGTAACTCATGGTATTTATGAAGCCTAACATACAATTAAGTGCTGAGACCTGGATTCATGTTAGGGTCATGGCAAAAGGGAAATTAGCGACGGAAAAATGAATTCAACTATACAAATAAAAATGCACGGCTACAGTGCTCATCTGTCCTACGAATGGCTTTCCGGCTAGGGCCCAGTTCAGTCAGGAGCAATGTTACATAACGCAAAGGCAGGATATTGTTTTAAGACTAGAGATTTTAACTATTGGAAGTTGGGAGGAAGCTTCCCTGCCTGGAGTTATCCCATCCCTGCAGGGGTTCTTGTACCTTCCTCTGAAGCAGCTGGTGGTGGCTCTTGTTGAAGGTGGCCTACCAGACTAGGTGAAACAAAAATCCTGGAGAAGCCCTTTTAGTATCCAGGGTGCACGGCTGAGCAGCTGCCACGCTTAGGCAGGAAAGATAGCAGGCTTCCCCCAAATAAACGGGCTTGGGGGTGAAATCAGGATCTCGTTAGCCAGGAGCATGAGCTGGAATTGGTTTGGGGTGAGACAGAGAGCTGCTATGGAGAATGCCTGCATTTCAAATCCGATGCCTGTCCTTCTTAAAAGGAAAACAAACATGGTTCTACCCATGTGCAATTAAATAAGCTGAGAGCTGCAGCTTGAAAGAAGAGGGAGTGCATGCCACATGTGATGGCAGAAGATGTTACTGAAACCCTGATAGTATTCCTAATACCGGAGCAAATCTGTGCCCAGGGAATTCCATTGGCTTCTTGGGGGTACTAAAGACTGAGCTTGTCTTGAGTCTGTGCAGCATCCTGGAAATTCACTGCACTGGGAGAAAGTTGTGGGCAATTGTTTATTTCAATCAATCCCAGATTTTCAGAATGGCACATGCAAAAAAATACACACAATTTGTCCACAGGGTGACTGTGGCTGCCTGGACGATCACCGACTTTGTGAACATGGGCAACAGTAGAGATACCGCACCGGGGAACGGAGGCGCAGTTGTCACAGCTGTGCTTAATTTGAGTGTGTAGTGACAATGACTTGTGTGTGCAGTTGCATAGACGTGGCCCTTACAATGTGGGCCTCCACAGGTACCATTGAATAGCTAGCTCTGGGGAGACTGCAGTCCAGCCCTGGTGAATGCTACCCATGTCGCTAGTCATGTCAAGGAAGAACAGGCTCTCTGTGTGACACTAACATAATGCATTAGTAAGCACTTACAGTTGTTTGGCTGAGGATGGATTCCTTAACTAGCACCTCTCATTAATTATTAGATTGGTACCCATCTGTGATGCTTCCCAGGGGTACCCAGGTTTGTGATGCATCTTGCTACCACCAGCCCTTAGCGTGAGGAAAACCTTCTCTGGGCTTGTCATTGGCCAGCTGCCTGAGTCCATGGGCAACACAAGATCAACACGCTCAACCAACCAAGCTCTCAGAGTCCGTCTGGGGTGTCCAGCCCCTGTCTTACTGGACCCTTGTCGTATTCACAGATTTGCTGCTCCTAAAGAAGCAGTGCACCCCAGCTTAGCAGCTTCACCTCCGATCACGGCTCTGCTTTAACACAGCACCTAGATATGGTTATAGTGGAAAACAAGCAAAAAGGAAAGGGACAAATGACAGCAAGTAGAAATATTGGGAACAAAAGGTTACATATAAAACAAAATCCATACCACACATTCTAGAACCTAGACTTATTTAACTAGATACTTTCATGTCTTCGAACAAAGCTCTTCCCAAAATCCTTCCGGTGTTTTTCAGCCAGGCCTGGTTGTGATCCTTTTTTTCATGAGACCAAACACACTGACAGCTTGTCCCTTAGGTAAAGGATACGGTGCGCCTCTCTGCAACCTCATCAAAACAGTCCTTTGGTCTTCGCTCCTAAACTGGACGCTCTCCTGCTGTGTGTTCTCTCTCTCTTGTCGATTTTGTAATCTTGATTTGTTGGTGCCTCTGTATGCAAATAGACCTACATTCTGCAACACACACAATACACGGTGACCAGACAGAGAGAAGCGTCTGCTGCTATCGGTCTGAACAGCATCTGTCCCAGGCACATCATCTCCTGGTGACCTGCTTTTAACTTCAAAGCTTTGCAAACATAATTTCCAGTACAGATACATAACTATCTGCACCTACACTTTGCAATGATTATGATGACCAGTGGGTTAGTGGCTCTCTGTAGAGACCTTACATCACACCCTTTGGTGGATTACTGTGCACATACTGGATGCAGGGGATCTCTGCAGAACTCTGTGCCCCCGGTGGCCTTTGCCAGTTGGGACAAAGAGGTTCCTGTGTTACACCATTGGTTGCCCTTCTGCTTCCCTCAATAGCTGTCTCACACCCTCCACCACAAACATCATGCTGAGCTGTTCCTAGCAACAGAGAGGTAGGGGTGTGTGTGTGTGTGTGCGCCCAAACTGTGGCTCGTGAGCCCCCCCCCCCACCCCCCTTCACCACCTACTAGACTGGGGTGGGGAGCTTGGAGCTTCTGCCCTGTGGGAGGATTGCGGGGCTACAGGATTCAGCCCAGTGGGGTGGTTGTTCTCAGGGGGTCACTAAAGGCCCCAATCAGGGATTTGGGTCCCACCGTGCTAGGTGCTGTACACGCATATAATAAAAGCCAGGCCCTGCCCCAAAAAGCTTACAGTGTATCCAGTCTAATCACCTCTTTTGGCCAGTGCAGGGCTGCACCCTACGGTCTATTTCCAAGTGCCCTCTCCACTCCAAATCACTGAAGTTATGGGGCTTCTGTCCCTCCCTTTGAGGAAGATGACGCTTCCATCTTAACTCTCTCTCCTTTGGGAAATATATCCTGCTTTTCAGCACAAATCTTCCTTGGTTTAACATCCTTGCACTCCTCCTAGCTATATCTCTTTGTCCACTCTGAATGATCCACTCTCTTCCTTTGGGCCAACTGAGGCACTGTACTCTAATGGACAGGGCAACGTATTGGATCTCCGCTGACCTTGGCTCTGCCACTGACCTACCATGTGATCTTGCCTAAGTCACTTCCCCATTCTGTGCCTCTATTTCCCCTCCCACCTTTTGTCTGTCTTGTCTATTTAGATTGTGAGCTCTTGGAGGCAGGTGCTGTCTCTTACGATCTATAGGTCCACCCCCTACCACAGTGAGACCTGGTCTTGATAGAGACCTGTAGGTACTATTTGAATAATGATATTCTGTTCAGATTCGTGGACTTTAAGGACAGAAGAGATCACTGTGAGAATCTAGTCTGACATCTTTCAAAGCATGGGCCATAAGACTTCACTCAATGATTCCTGCAGTGGAAGAAATGAATCTTCCCTGCTATGTAAGTGAGTGCAAGCAGCCCCCCCTCCCCTACTTGTAGCCTGTAATTTTATCCCTATCGTAGTTGTAGTTTGGCCCAGATTTATAGCACAAATACAAGTTTATTTGGTACAGCATCTTTCATAGAAATTCTATCCCCAGAACGCATTTCAGAGTCAAATAAAAACCAGACAGTGCCGGGCATAAATTACAGGAAGCAGTGGTTTTGAGACACTGGAGAGTGAATAAATTGAAGCAGTCAGTCGTCAGGCCGGCAAATGAGGGAGAGAGAAATTCAGAGGCAGAAAAGATACCTTACACTTTTAGGCTGAGATTGGGAACAGAAGGGAGAGCTGGCGAGGTGGAGGGAGTTGAGGGGGAGTTTTCCAAACAGCAGCAGAAGAGAGTGTGCTGGTGGTAGGCAAACAGAGTGAGGAGATAGGATAGCCAGGCATTCAGCTGGGAGCAATTCAGTGGCGTGTTTTTTATAAACAAGGGGCCAGATCCTCCACTGGGGTAAGTCATTATCAGTGGAATCATGCCAGTTTCCACCAGTTCAAGATTGGGCCCCCAAACAAGCGATTCTTAATTGGGTCTTGAAGTGAAGAAGGGCGGGTCCTGGCACGTGAGCGTGGAGGTGAGACAGTCGCATTTCCGCGCCTCTCCTCCTTTGTAAGCACCCAGAAATGGAGGCTTAGAGAGTGGGCAGAGGCGGGAGTTCGGCTGGTGGAGAAGAAAGTTGCCTGCCCTTTGGCTTGCCCGCTTGGTTTGCCGTTGGCGAGTTGCAGCCAGACCTGACTATCTGGCAGTTACGTTTGCTTCCAGCTGGAGTCAGACTTATCTGGAGAAGATGGTTGAGTGATGAGGGCTTTGGCTTCAGGAGATGTGGGTTCAAGTCCTGCCTCTGCTACAGACTCCCTTTGCAACCTCGGGTGGGTCTGCCCCCCTGCTACATCTCCTCACCTGGGACAAGGGGATGCTTCTTCTCTACTGAGGGTGGGGAGGATTTAAGGATAACCTGCAGTCAATGAAAATAAGATGGTCCCCCAAATCTGAGTATATAAATACCTAGATAATTGTGCCCCATGGTCTGTTTCAGGCACCATCAAGATCTTTAATTTGGTGTATAATTAGTCATGTTCCAGCTATGTGTGCCACTCCCATGGTTAGATAGAAGTGGAACTGTCCAGCCACATGGCATAGGCTCGATATATCTATCAGCACCTGGAGAGTCCTCCTGCTCTCTGGCCCTGAGTTCTGTCCCTGCCACAGCTCCGAAGGTCCGTCGACATTGCAGTCACAAGCGTGATTACAGCACATGGGGACCTACCCGGGCCAGCCAAAAGCAATGAGGCTGCAGCAGTGTGAGCTTGTACTTGGGTGGCCAGTGCTTTACCTCACCACAAAGAGTTTTCATGCCCATTTTACAGAATAGGTAATGTAAGGCCCGGAGCAATGAGATGATTTGCTTTTCTAGTTGCTCAGCGGCACAGCCAGCGATCAAGCCCAGGCATCTTAAGGCCTGTGCTCTGGCCTCTACAGAAGACATTACCTCCAAATCGGGAAATATTAGGCGAAGCAGATAGAATGCCATTTGGAAGTTAATGGACTTACACCAGGGATGCACTTGTCCCCCGCAGCTTCTTCTGCATCTCTGAACCAGCCACACGCTGGCAGTAGCGTGTACAAATGTAAAATAATGAGGTAGCAGCCAGGAGTGTCTGGAGCAGGCAGTGAGGAATGAAGATGGATGACTGTATCTAAGACACAATTTGAAAAGGGATAAATACAGGCAACAAGTTATTCACCACAGCAATTTGTACAGAGTGTTAAAAACCTCCAGACAGGATTGTTTCACATCATCTCTTTTTCTATTTGTGGCCTGACAGACCCCGTGTAAATGGCACTGATTGATGGCTGCAGACAAGTCCCCTTAATCTGCAGCTCTGCTATTGATTAGTTTAGCTCGCATCATGCCTAGTGTCAACATGACCTGTTGAGGCGGATTGTGACGCAAGCCCCTGATGCTTCTGATAGGGTGCCAAAGGGTGGTGGGGTGTCCTAATGGATGCAGAGGAGAGGGCTGGCAATAGAGATTCACTGCTGAGGATTTGGAGAACTGGGACGGAGGAGAAAGCAGACAGCGGTGGCCAGGAGTTAACTGTCTGAATCCTCGTGAAAGGTCAGCAGGAGAATGCGCATGTGTCCCCACTGAAAGTTTGAGGGGCTGTTCCATGAAGTCAAGCATCCATGTGGAATAACTGATGGGGAAATTCGGGACACAGTCTGGGCGGGTGGAGAGGGGGAGAAGGTTTAGCTTGATAGAAATAATGATGGCTACCATTTCTATAGCATCTTCTGCCCCAAGGGATCCCAAAGTGCCTTCTGGGCAGATACACAAGCTATGCAGAGGCTTTGCTCAATACTTAAGTACAGCTGCCTCTGGGGTGAAGGATGGTCTAGTCACAAGATGACCCAAGATCAGTGCCTGGCTTTGCTGCAGACTTCCTGTATAGCCTTGGGCAAGTTACTTAATCTCTCTGTGCCTCATGTGACAAATGCAGATGAGACGCTCACCTTCACAGGGATGTTGGGAGGAGTTCACATATAGGGGAGATGGAAGGAGACAGGTAGGTGGAATGTGACCATAGCATAGGGAGGCAGAAAAGGATGCAGTTACTTGAGGGTTACTCTCATGATAAACTGCCTTCAGATCTTTAACTAACACAAATGCTCAGGATGTTGGGGGTTTTTTGGTTTTTTTTTTACCTCCCACCCAGAAAGGTGGTATATCCACCATTCCATTATGTGGGTTAGCATTATCTCAGAACAAAGTGCCCCCTATTGAGCGGCTGTAGCCACTTCTTGCAGTACCGAGGTCTCTTATTCAAGCACTAACCTGGTCTGATCGTACTTAGCTTGCAAGAACTGAGAGGGTCACGGCACATGATGATATAGCTGCAGCAGCTGAGAGAAAGAAGGAAAAGAAAAAAAAAAAGCTGTGCATGAAGATATTTTTACTTTGATTCAGCACTTATTTTTTCCCAAGGAAGGGGTGGGGAAAGTGCCAAGAGTGAGAACATTCAGCCTGGGGGGAAGAAAAGGAAATAGTGAAATAAGAGTTATGGAGAAAGCTGGTGCTGCCTTCAGAACGGCCAGGGCCGGGAGGGGAGTTAGCACACTGCATGGGAAGCGGGAAGCAGGAAGCATGAATAAAGAGGCGGGGAGGGCCAGACACTTGTAGGGGAGTAGGAAGAGGCAGATCGCCAGATCCAGGAAGAGGAGAAGAGAAAAAGGATAAACAAAGGGAACTCATCTACAGTCATGGCTTTGGCCCACTTTGATGTTGCTACTCAGATAACAATGACTAAAGATAGAAATAATAATGGTTATTCGTCCATTTCAGCAGTGCCTAGAAGCCGCAAGTGAGATCCGCTCCCCGATGCTGTACATACATGCAGTAAGAGACAGTCACTGCCCTGGAGAGTTTGCATTCCAAATAGACTCTACAAAGTACAGGAGAAGGGAGGTATCATTAGCCCCAATGCCGCTGGGGATCTGAGGCTCAGGGATAAGAAATGACTCACTCATGGGAGACTCTGGCAGAGCTGGGAATTCAACTTTGATCTCCTGAGTCTCAACCCGCACCTGAGCCAGGGGCCCATCCTTCCTTTGATGTTTGTGCTCCGATAACAATGACTAGAGATGAGTGACCAACGTGCTGTGAATGTTGATTGGGTTCACATTGGAAAATGTATTTTTCTTGTGGGTAGCTCTCATATTCTGGCTGGCCGTTTCAGCAGAGTCTAGGGCCAGGATGGACTCTGGGGAAGGAATTACAGATGGTGTCTCCGGGTCAGGGCTCTGAGCCACTTCAGCAGGGTGCCGTTGGGTAGCTTCCATGCTGTACCTAGAGATAAACAGAACGCTTTGTTCCCCAGAGCCACTAATCCAGCACCTTGCACTAGTGCTGAATTCACTCCAAGCAGAGAAGTTCTATAGCTGGTGGCACTAAAACAGAGATTATATGATCTTCAGTTAAATTTGCAGAATTGTTTCCAAGTGCTTAATTGACCTTGTTCCCCAGCGTCACAGACTGGATGGGTTATTACACTGCAGAACTAGCAGATCCAGCCCCTGCTTTCCCAGGCTTTGCTTTCATTTTGCAGACACATAAATTTCCTTTGCTGTTATTCCAGCTCACTGGAGACGACCTGGAGCAGACATACATCTCCAGCTTGCTCAGGGTGCTCCTTGCCCCGAGCAGTGATGAGAGCTCAGTTACCCCAGAAATTTTGGGGAATCTAAGCTCTTCATTTTCTTTTGCAAGGTTGTTCCAGGAGCTCATGCATTCCCTTAGCGTATGGATGTGTTACTGTGCTCTGCAACTCCAGCCAAGCAGAGACTGGAGTTGTCAGCCAGCTTCATAACATCTGGGCATTCAAAACCAGAGTCTTCAGCTTGAAAACCAGAAACCTTTCTGTAGGAGGAACTGCCATGCTGGAATAGAACAGTTGTCCTGTTTGCTGGATAGTTCTAGCAAAGGTGTTAAACTCCAGTAATGCACTTGACCACGCAACATGACACTGGAAGGAATTGTTCCTCTCTGCTCAGCAACGGTGTGTTCTCAGCTGCAGCACTAAGTCCAGTTTTGGGCCCTGCTCTTTAAAAAAAGATGTGGACGAGTTGGAGAGAGTCCAGAGGAGAACAACAAAATGAGAAAAGGTTTTTAAAAACGCCAGCTCTGTGGAAAGGGTGAAAGAATTGGGCATAGGTAATCCAGAGAAGGGAAGACTCAGGGGAACATATGTCTTCAACTATGTAAAAGGTTGTTATAAGGAGGGCGGCGATCAATTGCTCTTTGTGCCCCCCGATAGTAGGACAAGAAATAATTAGCTTTGTCTGCAGTAAGGGAGATCTAGGTTAGGTATTAGAAATAACTTTCTAACTCCGACCATTCAGCACTCGACCCGCTGACCCAGGGTGGCGGTGGAATTTCCATCATGGGAGGTTTTTAAGAACTGGTTAGACAAACGCCCTGTAGGGATGGTCTAGGTTTGCTTGGTCTTGCCGTGTGTGTGTGTTCTAGATGACCCCTTGAGGTCCCTGCCAGCCCTACATTGCCATGAGTCTACGATATCACAAGTAAATATTTTTCCCAGGAAACCCAGACCTTGAACACGTTATGCCCTGAAACATGAGGGTAAACTACAGGAGCTTAGCCGGTACTAATGAAGAAATTGTTAGTCGAGCAGGTCCATCAAACTGTTAATGAAGGGCTGGGATGTGCACACTTGCGCGTGCACACACTTGGCTGCGACCGTGCAATGGTCCCTGGTGGAACTGCCCTACTTTATTGCAACACTCATAGGTTCCAGTCCTGATTCGACTGACATTCTGCGTCTGCTCTGACAATCAGCATCTCCTTGCCTTCACCAGGGCTGCACTAGTCCTCGCCCAGCGCGTGCTGTGATCTGCCACTGCCTCCGGCGCTTTGCCCCAGCAGCAGCTCATCAGGAGGAGGGGGATGAGCCATTCAGACAGAGCAAGGAAAGCCAGCATGCGACCGTTGCAGGGAAGTTACTGGGTCGGGAGAGTTAATTATCTGGGGGCACTTTCTGGGACGTGACACCGCAAATAGAAACTGCGGTTCTGAAGGTCACTTTATTTCCACCAAAGAATTTAATTAGGCTTCTATAAAGCATTTAGATTTAGGAGTGGAACATTTTTAGCTCCCCTGCTGGGAGTGCTCATGAATATTAAAAATGAAATAAGGATGAGAAGCTGGGGAAGAGGTGGGCCTGAAGTCGTCCGTCTCTTCAGAGCCTGCCTCTGATGCAGCAGTTGTTATTACTCTACAGGGGAGGCCTCTGTAAATTATAGGGTTACTCTGCAAAGAGCCCGTCTCTCCCCAAAAAAACCTCGGTGGTAGGAAACAGCAGCATGATCTGTGACTGCAGGCAACCCCCCCGTGGGGGGACGAGCATCCTTGTGTGCCACCTGCTCAAAGCCAGGCCGAGCCGTGGGGGTGGCTGCACCTGGAGGAAGGATTTCCAGAGCTTGGCTGGGTGTGAGGGAGGAGAGGAGACTTCCACAGTGCTAAAACTCTGGAAGGGAAAGCCATGCAGCTGGGAAGGAAGGGGGAAGGAACGCTAGTCCATGGCCTCCCGGGGAATATCTGTCATTCTTCCTTTCCTCTGCCCCTGGAAATGATCCAGAAATCCTGGCAGTTGCAGAGATTTCTGCAAGATGTGGAGTCTCTGGGTATCCATGGAAGTGGGGATCATTAAACATTAAGGGGGCAGCAGCAGGAGAGCCACAAACTGATCATAGATAGCTGCTTTGCTGTCATCTTGGATGTCATGCTGGATCACCTGATGATTACCTGCTGTATTCGTTCCCTCTGAAGCACCTGGCATTGGCCACTGTCGGAAGACGGGATACTGGGCTAGATGGACCATTGGTCTGACCCAGCGTGGCTGTTCTTATGCTCTCAATCGCTCCAGTAAGATCTGGATCCTAGGCAAAATCCCTGCTAGTTACAGCAGGGCCTGTGCACTAGAGGAGTCGTTGCATAAAGGATTCATGCACGCTGGAAGGAAAGCATTGACTGCGGGGAGGATATCAGATGGCTGTGAAATCCCAAATTTACCCGCCTCATAACTAGCCTAGGGGTTTTGCTGGGAATGCGGAAGCTCGACATGTACCACTCGTCCTGTCATTTGCCACGTGCCGTAAGAAATTGTGGGACTGAAAGCTGAGACTATGGGGGTTGTGGGATGCCAATGCTTCTGCATTTCCATTGGAAGCTTAGGCTAGATTTCTTTTGGAGAACCCTGGAAAGCTAGACGCTACAGGAAGTACCGCCCTGCAGGGCCCGAGTGGCGGCTCCCTGCAGCCCACTGATTGGCTTGTGCTGGTATAAAAACCAGGAAGTCGTCATGGGGAGCTGTCTCTGCAATGCCGCAGACCACGTGCTTGCTTCTCCTCCAGACCTCGCTTTGCCATAGACCCCAGATTCCCGACTCTGCTCTTCGCCAGCTGTCTGTAACCTGGTGCCTGAACCCTCACTCCCTGGTATCCTGACCCGGCTCGATCCCGAGCGCCCTGCTCAGCACCTGATTGCGACTCGGTAACGGACCAGTGCTCACAGGCGACCCATGGCCCAGCCCTGACACGGGCCCCATTTCCCACTTTTTATCATGGCGGGATGCTCATGAATAAATAAAGATACCCCCGATAGTTTGAGAAGGAAGGCCCAGTGTAGCTTCCAATGGGAGAGCTCCTGCTGGTATTTTCAGACTGGCCCAAGTGGCATGCAGCAAATAAAGAGGCAGGTGAGTTTTGAGCCATGAGTGTGATGCGAGGCAAAGCCGGGGCCACACAGCTCCAATAATGCAAGCATGAGAGATCATGTCCAACGTTCCTTGTACCACGCTGCCAATCTACCCTCCAGCCACACGCTGCCTTCAGAGATGGACATGCCCACTTCTGTCAAGGGAAAAGACATGACCTGATTCCTCTGCCTGACAATCTTCAAAAGTGGCTAGCAATTCTGGGGGATCAACCGTAGACACCTTGGAGAGGCCTGATTTCAAATGGAGGAGGCTCAGTATTTTCTGTAGATCAGGGCTCTTTAAGATGTCACCTCAAAACTCAAGCACCCCAAACCACTAATCACTTTAAAAAATGGCCATAGCCACTAGCCGGTGTGCAATTATCCACCTTGCCAATGTGTCTCTTGCATTTTTCCCCTGTAGTTTCTCTTTTCTTATCCATCTCCCTTTCTCCAGATCTTTCCAACTCAGCCATTTTATCCCTCTTCACAGTTCTCTGCTTACTTCTGTGATCTTATTATAATAATAAATCTCCCATGCTCTGAGCACTTAGAATTACATTACTTTCCACATAAAGGAGTTCTCCCCGTTACTCTATCACAATTCTCTTTGATAGATAGATGACATTCAAATGGTTTGACTATCTATAACAGCTCTCTTTTGCTCTCTGACTTTCTCTCCTCTACCTCTTTCTTAAACCCAAAAAGGTGTCAGGGCTGCAATGATGTTCCAGCCTTTTAAGCTGGAAATGGAATACACACTCAGTGGAGTTTTAGCATCTCCCAAGCAGTATTTTCTTTTTTTTTTATTATTCCGGTGGAAAAGGCTTTTGATTTGGCTTCTGACGGCAGTTCCCTTATGGCCTCCTCAGGCTGCAGGCGGAGGTGGTGGAGAGAGAAAGAGCGTCTATCTGGAACAGAACACATTGCGGAATTAAGTGACCTTAAAGAGCGCTGTGGTCTGTGTCACTGTAAGCAAATTGACCTTGCGTTAAAATGGTTATTTTGCGGGCTCTGAGGGGCATATTGGCAGGAAGTATATTGCCACCGTGATTAAAATGTGGTGACTGTGTGTTCCTTCAGAGTGCGAGGGGCAGGCGTGAAGTGGAATCACGTGTGCATGCACACACAGGGTGGGAGGAAACTGGCTTCATCTGCTCGCCTCACTCTTCCTCTGTCGCCATTAATTTTCATTACAGAGGAAATGAAATTTGGCCTGGGAGACCGCCCCCCATGGCTCCAGAGGAGGAAAGTATCTCATGTTATGGCAGGAAAATGCACTCTAAAACATCTTTAAGATTCCTCCCGGGTTATGTTAAGGATCCAGTCGTAGCTTGTAATTTGATGGGCACTTGCTACTTTGGCTTACCATGAGGGTTTCTATGTTGCTGATTATCATGCTTCAGGGCATAAGTCAACCTCCAACTAATGAGGGTCAGGAAGAAAAACTTTCTGAGGGATGGTGATTCTATAATCACCTGCTACAGGGTTTCTGCTCCTTCCCCTGAAGCAGCTGCTACTGATCAACATTAGAAACAAGACACTGGACTACGGGGATTTCTGGTTGTATCCAGTCTAGCAATTCCTGTGCTCCTACAGTATTCTAGCACTTTCACAACTGCTCATGGAGTTCAGGGGATTCCCTTCTGCTTTTGGACTAGCGCCAGCTTCTGTAATGGGCTAGTTTGAGTTGAAGGATGAGTCACATCTTTATATATGGAAAATAATTGGGATTTTTGACCCTAGCAGAAATGTCCTGCCAATGCTTTCCTAATACATCTTTGGAAACAGCCAGGACAGAACCCAGATGTGTCTGCTCTGAAAGCACAAAACCTTACCCTGCTTTGAGCAAAAGGAGAAACTCTTTCAGTTGTTAGCAGCACAGGTCCTAGGAGACACAGCTGAGTGGTTTGGATTTTATCTCAGAGAAGGTAAGCGGTGACACACCAGCTGATAATCGCACCTTGTGATGCACGGAAGGCAGGCCACAAGTGGGTATCTTGTGAGAACCTGAGTGCCAGCCTTCACTGTTGGACTCACAGCCTCTGAAATTCAGAACAGGATCCGATGAGAAATCTTTCTTTTCCCCTGGGCTAGGATGGCTCTTCTCCACATGTCGGTGATGGTCAAAGGGTGGCTGCAGGCTGTGTCCACTAATGTATCAGTCATGCTACTTCATGGCTCATTTTTCTTTCTCGATAGCATAACTTCCTAGCAAGTTTCTCTCCATATTCCTGACCCAGGTTGAGGGATAATTTGACACATTAGCCGCTCCTGAATAAACCACGGTGTGAGATCTACCATATGCCAGGGAATTTGCAGCATGTTTTCGTGAGTAGAGCAGGGACTGTTCTACACAACTGCTTTTGAAGGGGGGGATGCTATCCCAGTTCTGGGTTTTATTGCTATCTGGAAAGCAGCTCTCTGTGCCTCAGTCTTCCCATCTGTTTAAAGGGGTGTAGCGAGGCCTTGTTAACCATTGCAAAGTGCTTCCAGACCCTCAGATGACAGGTTAAATCATGGTTTGTAGGAGGGTAGGGCCAATGGGTTCCAACCAAGATCGGGGCCTCATTCTGCTGTACAGACGTATGTGCTAAGAGACATTCCTTTTCTGTGCTGAGAATCTCGACAAGGCAGACACAGGGTGGGAGGAAGGAAGGATTATTATCTCCGTTTCACAGATGGAGAATTGAAGCACAGAGATTAAGGAGACATCTCGGGGAAGGTCCCAGAACCCAGGCTCCAGCCTGAGCATCTATGCTGCAGTTTTATCACTCCACAGCCAGAGTCAGCTAGCATGGGCCAGCCATGGGTGTTTTATCGCAGTCTGTGACAGAATTAAACTTGGATCTCCAGAGGCCCAGCGACCACGACCACATTAACAAAGTGTTAATGTTTTCTGTTAGCACCTATTCTTGTTTGTATCATCATAGCAGGCTTAGTCATGGCCCAGGATCCCATTGTGCTAGGTGCTGCATAAACACAGGGCAAAAAGATGACCCCTGCCCCAAGGAGTCTGAGTCCAAGACAAGAGACAACAGAGGGATGCAGAGAAGGCGCACGAGGAAACAATGAGGCGATGTTGCTCGGCACGACGGGTAGTGTGCTCAGCCTACCAGCAGCCTAACTCATGTCGTGTTGGGTAGAGTGCCCTCCCCAGTCACTCCTCACCCCTTCATTTCAGAGGATTTCCGAGCTGCCCGGTCAGCGATGGAGAGTTCCAGCAGCCCTGACCCCATGTGCCGCAGGCAGCGGGTCACCCCTAGGGCTCTCCTCAGTGCTGGGCGTCAGTGACCCAGGGCAATGAAAATGACCGCAGACATCCGACAGAGATGCTCCCCGGGAGCGGCTTGTGCTGCGCTTTCTTGCGCTGTGCTCAGAGGCAGAGTTGTGACTGGGGCTGGGGGGGCCCCAGACCGAAAGAGTAAACGAGGAAAGTTGTGTACGCCGATTTCATCCCTATCACTGGCTGCTCCAGGACAGAGCTGGCTTCTGTTACACTGCCTGCCTCAGCTTCTGATTTGCCTCCTTCCCATTATGGATTATAACAGCCAGAACCCGGGAACAGCAGCTCAAGCAAACTGATACATTTTTTTTGTCTTCAGGAGAGAGGGTTCTCTTTCACCATCACTCATTCTCCATATACAACAGTATCTCCTGATGGGATCCCTTATTGGCCTGGACAGATTCACATTGCATGAGGGATGCTGCACCAGTGAGGCTGCCGTGATTCAGAAACCTCAGGCAGCGCATTTCAATTCATTGTACCCTGGAACGGTTGTGTGTCATGCAGACAATGTCGGAGGGAGGAAGAGAAGGAGGCAAAAGAATGGATGGGAATGAATGAATGGAGGGAGGGAGGGATGGATGGATAGATTATAACTCCTTTTAGCAAATTTTGGACAATCACAGTCTGCAGGGATGTAAGCCAGGAAGCTCTTCCAAATATTGCAGGCAACTCAGTTTAAAAACTCCCACTCTTCCTTTTGTTACACATCGCTCAGCCCTCCTTCTGATCACCCTGGGGAGCAAATTCAATGCCATTCAGTAGAGGCTGCCCAGCTCCAAATACCCTGGTTCCTTCCCCGGTTGGTTAAAGAACATGACAGTGTGAGGGAGAGGAACATCATTATCTCCACGGTACAGAGCAGCTAATTGGAGCCCTGGGGGACAGACAGTGCCTTGGAGTACGTGTCTGCGGAGAGGTGTAGGAACCCCCCAGCAAGCCCTGCCACTCCTCAGAGGGCCAGAACATTGACTCCATCCCTATTGCTGGCATGCTAGCAGAGCTGGTGCGGGGTTGGACGGTAATTTCCTATTGCTAGAGGCCAGCACCATATGCTATCCCCTGGAGAAAAGAGGGATCGGCGGCTTCTTTAGCCAGGCTCTTGGAGCACAACAGCTTCCTGCCCTCACCCATCACTATGGGCTGTGTCCTAGAGGGACAACCTGCCCCAAGAAGGTTTCCGTTTCGCCCTACAGGGCCATGGCAGAATCTGGAGGAGAACTCAGGGTTCCTGATTCCCAGGTCCCCGGCTCTGAGCACTAGACCACACTCTTCCAGCGGATGGCCCCTTCTTGGGCAGGAGGCTGTTGGGGCTATGGGGTTACTATTATAGCAAGACGAGCAGCCCTAGGGGAACATAAAGCAGAGGAGCAAACGGGTGCGTTTGACCTATTCCGGCTGCACAGGAAAAGAGGACTGGGGGGCTTGTTCCCGGCTTCAGAGTAGGCAGCAGGCTTAGGCAATGAGATTCTTCAGTAGCAAAAGGGGTTGGGGGGAGAACTTCTCTACAGACCTCAGGAAGGGCTTCCGCTTTAGGGCAGCAAATACCGGTGAGGGAGACGGGAGAAAGCCAGAGCCGAGAGGCATTCTGCTTCCTCTCTGTGGCAGAGTTCACCCAGAGGGAAGCAGCAGCAGTGGGGGAAAGTTCCCTTGGCAACGTCGGGGCAGCCAAGTGCCCTGCAAAACTGGAGTCAAGCGCGCTAAGCAATTTCTCATCAGATGATAAACAGAGTTCCCGAGATGAGCAAGTCTCTCGCGGCTGCACCGCAGTCCCTTTTCTCTCGCTGTCTCTGCCCGTGTCTCTCCATTTCTCTCTCTCTCCCTCCCTCTGTAGCGTTGGAAATGGAGACATGCAGGCAAGACAAGGCTCTGTGCAAGCAGAACTGAGCCAACTTTGTGACTAGTCACTTGCATGTTTCATATCACGTGGTCCTGTGGCTCATGCTCATTAATGGGTGTTAGGGGGTGCGGCCACCCTGCCCATCCGCCATGGCTAGATGGAAAGCAGGTCCCAGCTGGATGGAAGTGGGGGCTTCTGGTGTGGAAATGGCAGAGAACCACTCTTTTCAGGAGCTTTGCTTCGGTGTTCCATTTATGCTCTGTTCCCGGGGGACGTGTAGCAATCCAGTAGCAAGTGCGAGTCACTGCGCTGTAGCAAGAAGGCCTTTGTGTTTTAGGTTTCCCTGTGGAACTCCCTTGGCCTTCAGATGATAGGCAGCTCCACAAGATGAAATTTCATCTCCTTGACATTAAATGTAACCTTTATGGATTTTGCTCAGCACACTTTTGGAATTACACAGTTGCTCCTTTAATCTCAGTGGGCTTTACGGTAACATTTTTTTGTTTAAGGTTTCAGCCCAGCCAGATTTATCCATGAGGCGGGCTAAAGGTGGGAGAGGAAGGAGATGGATAGGATAACTCCTGAGAAGCAAGTTCTGGAGTGAACGCTCCCTTTCAAAACACTGGCAGACCCTGGCTCAGGGACTGAGACGCATTTGGCTGAGCATCTTTGTAGTTTAGGACTAGGGGTGACCAAATAAGCGGGGGAGACGTTAGAACATTCTCCCATGGCCAAGACTGAACAGAACCCAAAACACTAGACTCACCTACTAAAGGATTTGCCCACTTGCTTCCCTCCTCCAATGACTCTTTCCCAACATAACGTCTGGTCATGCCCCCGCTCTGTGCTTCGGTTTCAGTGCTCCCCTCCCTCTGGCTCCAGCAGGGACCCCAGCGCCCAGGGACCTAGGCAGAGTGCTTTGCCATGCTCCCTGCAACAGCCAGGGGGTGGGGTGCACTGATCTTTCATCCCTTTGGCTGTAGCAAAGATCCTGCACCGGTCTTATAGCCCCGCAGCAACGCGCTTCACCCCAGTCCTTTGATGGCAGCTCCCTTCTGCAGCCAGCAAGAGGGGAGGGGTGGGCCACTTTGAAAGACCCTGTTTGAAAGACACTTTTGGCCCCCGGGCCGCAGGCTGGGAACCACTGGGTTAGAGCAACCCTGGGACTTTTAAATATTTGTGAGTGGAGGGTTCAAATTACCCACCCCCCTCACCTCAAAAAAAATGTAAATGGTCACAGCATTGTACAAATCCTTCCCCCTTTACAATCTTCGGGAGAACCCAGCCACACACATTCTGCACCTCAGAGAAATGTTCTGATGTCTCGACATTCTTACAGAGGAGCACGGTGCCTTTAGTTAACAGGCCCATGTCCTCGCCTCCTTCCTTTTCAGGAGTTGCTAATATTCCTTGGATCTCATTAATGTTTTTTCAGCCAATTCACATTTTATCTCCCAGTCAGACACTTTCACAGAGAATGAGTCTAATTTATTCTCAAAAGAATCGAAAGGGGGGCTTCTAAGCCTTATATTGCTGTGTGGTTTTTTGTTTTGTTTTTTTAAAGAAAGCCTCCAGTGATTTGAGAAGTGTCTGTAGGAATTGAAGAGTTAGCACTAGGTAGTCTTCTCCCCAGTCAATTCAACACCTTTGTGTGACGTGACTGATAAGGGTGGGTAGGCTGAGGACTCGGAAGTGAGACAGAATTACCTGCTTCCAACTTCAATCCATTATGGTGTCACAGGCGCATCTGTTACTGTGTCCTACTCCAGCAAGAACTAGCTCTTGTTCTCTTGCTTGCATTTAAGGGAGAGGGTGGAAGCAAACAATGCATAGTCCCTTGCAGCATGGAAACAGCCAACATGTTAGTAGATGCTAAAACCTTAAATATAACATTGATAAATAACCCCAAGCCAAGCCGGCTGTAGAACATAGAAAGTCAGTTATCCAAATCTACCTCTTGCATCTTGTCATTAACCAAATCAGAAGCTCTGTGAGGCAAGGACTGTCTTTTAGCCATATGTGTGAGGCTCTGATCCCAGACTGCAGCTTCTAGCTGCTACTGTAATACAAATAAATGATATAAAAAAATGAAGCACAGAGAGATGAAATGACTTGCCCAAGATCACACACAAAGTATACAGCAGCACTGGGAATAGGCTGGTGCATTAAACACAAGACTATCTTTCATTCTCGTATGTGTACGGTGTGTGCATGGAATCATAAAAGCACAAGGAGAGAGATATCTTGATACCGAGTTGCTAGAGCAAAGCGTAGGTACGTCGAAGAAACTCATGTTACCGTGCATTACTGCGTGTTGGCCTAACGTCCATTATTGGGTGAACAGAAGGTGCAGAACCAAAGGGGAGTATAATGGCAATGATCCTGTAGCTGAAGACCTCTCTTCCATTGGGAAGGCAGGATAAAGAGCTCGCAGTAAGCACCGTAAGAATTCGCACACAGGTCTTAGGAACATATGCCGAGGCTGTATTAGGGGAGATCCCCTTACGATGAATTGTCGTGGTTTACAGGAGGTCTCTGATTGCCCCGCGGAAGCTGGAATTTGTGCTATGTCCTGATGCTAAATCTCTGCCAGGGAAACAAACAAATGGACTGTGGTTTAAATGCCGGGAGGGAAGGTTCAACTAGAAGGTAGGGGAGATTGGTGGGATCCAGCAAGACCTGTAGATCTTTTTGTTGAGTTTGGAGCGGCAAGAAACATTTTAGCTGATAGGAATCCTCTGGCATGAATGGGGATGGTGCTGTGTGTAATGCGACCCTGTACAGGGAAAGGAAGCATGAAGGCTTGTGCGAAAAGCAGGAAAGAAAAGCCAGGCAGAAGAGTTTGAAGGAGGGACATGTCTGCATAAATTGTGACTCCCGGGGTATGTCTGAACTGCACGCTCCTGACGGTGGCGTGTAGAGTACACACACTGCACACACCCCAACCACAGGTATAAATAGCAGTACAGGCAGTGAGGCACTGCTTAGGTGGGTAAAGACACCCCAGAACAAAAGGGTATGTATCCTACATGGCTCTCTGCCCGCCCCAGCAGTGCCTCTCCTCCCATTTCGACAGTGCTGTTTTTAGCAGCGTAGCATTCCTTAAAACGGATGGATCAGGCAGGCAAGGGGACCTGTAACAACAGCTGGCTGAAATTTTTCGAACAGTTTTCGGAGAAAAAGTCAGATTTGCTGACAATGAAACACTTTGCGAATTTGGGTTGATTTCACAGATTCCAGGGAAAAAACAACACAAATCCAAACACATGGGAAACATTTCGATTTTTTCCCCCAGTGGCCATTTCTTTTAATTTTCTTTCATTTTTATTTAAATTTTTTTAAAACTTTAAAAATTTTTAGTTTGGGTTGAAACATCTTGTTTGACCCAAAAAGTTGGTAGGTATTTTTTTTAGACTTGTCGATTTGCCAATAAATTTGAAAATGTTTCATTTCGGTTCTCTCCAGAAATAATTTTTCCCCCTATTTTTCAGAGATAGCAGTAAACTCAAAACTCAGTATTTGCCAGCTCAACCTGTAATGCACAAGGGCATGTGCGCATCTAGATATATTTAGATCCTTTATTTCAGCTCATCTGCTCTCTTCCCCCACGCCCGTCCTCCCTCTTAGCACATTCAGAGCACACATTTTGTGCAAGGGGAGTCCCGGCGAGCTGGCGTGATGACTCTTACCCTGCAGAGAGATCTTCCCTAATGCAGAGTGGCACAGGAAATAAACCTGCCGCGAAATTTACGGGGACACTGCAGAAAAGCAGCCGACACAGGGAGTCGCCTCACGTCGCTGATGCGTGTCCTCGACATTTAGAACAATTAATTTCTGCCTCCCACCTTGGCCCTGCTTGGCAAATCAATTTAACCTGCAAAATGAGCCTTGCTGATCTTGCTGATGTTGGGGTGCAATATAAGGAAGGGGTGGGTGGCCGCACGGAACGTATGTTCAGCTCCGGGCCGCCCGTTGCCACGTCTTTGGAAGGTAGCATGGCAGGGGCGAGGGGAAGTTGCCGTGTGCTCTCTCTCTGAGCTCCCGGCAATAAAAGGGAATGATCTCTGCTGGCCTGCTCCTCCCAGGAGTGGGGGAAGGTGGCGCAGCCAGTGGGGCTTTGAGGCTATGTCAGGAAGGGGGCATTCTGGATGAGAGATGTGAATTTGAACCACGAAGGCAGCGTGCTGATGGGCAAGCCCTGTGCCAGCCCTATCTGGGTGTCTCGTACACAGGGACTGTTATCAAAAGTGCACCCAATGCATGGGCACTGAAGCCCCTATCTGCTCTGCCTCTCATGCACCCGGAGCTCGGGAGCACATAGTCCCTAGGTGCACTACAACCCGGTTGTTCAGTCTCCTGTTTGTGAACCCTGGTGTTAATTAGCAGCCTGATGCTGCACCGTGCAATGGAGCATGTTGTGGTCCAGAAACAGCGCGTTAGGAGCAATGCATCGGGGGCGAGTGCAAGTGGAAGGTCTGCTCAGGGCTGTGTATCAGGGGGGAATGAGTGTGCAAGGGCCACTAAGGGCTGTGCATAACAGGGTTACCAATGGTGCTTTGGCCTGGTGAAGTGTTGAGCAAAGAGAGGATGCAATGCAGGAGTCAAACAAGGGAAAAGAGCAAAGCCCCGAGCCCCCTCCCCTCCTTCCATCCTCATCCCAACGCTGTCTGCTCATCACTAATCCCATCAGGAGGAGGCTGATGAGAGAGCAGCACCACAGAGTTAATACAAAAAACCCGGAGTCATTTCGACGTGTGGCAAAACTGAGCCTGAGAACGAATCCAGCAGTAACGAGAGAGGAAATTACAGATAAGAGAGGAGAAACTGCCCAGCCAGATGAGAGGCGAATGTCTGAGCCAACAGAAAACAAACCGAGGTGTCAGGACAGAATCCAAAGTGACCGCGGCCCAGGGAGGAGGGGTTGGGGTTCATTACAGAAAGGATAAAACAGACATTCCAAGCCAGCCTGCAGCGTGTGCCGGAGAATTAGGGACTTTGCCTTCCCCAGAGCTGACCGTGGAAAGGAGGATTGACGACAGATGAAGTCCAACTTGTGTAGCTCAGAAAAGACTTAGAGGAAGAAAAGGTTCTTCCCACCCCGTGCAGTTTTCTCTGCAATTTCCGTTCTAGTTCATCCTCCTAGGCTGCAGGCCGACATGGTGCCACTGGTTGTTGGGAACCAATTTCACCTCCTTCAGGATGTATGAACATGGGAGATGTTGTATCCAGCCAAATTGTTGGTCCCAGCTATGGCCTTGATCCAGCCGTGGGATCCCTGCCGGACCCTTATGCCTTTGCAAAGCCCCAGTGAAAGACATTTGAGGTCCCTTCTTGGAGACACTTGATGGGCACAATGGTTCTCCTGCATGGATCCTGCCTGGCCCTGTTCATATATTGGTGCCGATATACCAGGGTGATGGACGTAGTATAAGAAACGACATAGAACATAAATAGGCCATAGAACAGGGAGGCAGTGTGTGATCTTTTGGGAAGAGCCCTGGACTGGGACTGCAGAGGTTGAGGTTCTGCTACTGACCTGCCATTGGGTCTCGGGCAAGTCACTTTGCCTGTTTCCCCTCCTGTTCTTTGTCTGCCTTGTCCATTGAGACTGTCAGCTCTTCGGGGCAGGGATTGTCTCATCCTATGCACACGTCCAGGCCCTAGCACAATGG
This sequence comes from Emydura macquarii macquarii, assembly GCF_026122565.2. Taxonomy (NCBI): domain Eukaryota; kingdom Metazoa; phylum Chordata; order Testudines; family Chelidae; genus Emydura; species Emydura macquarii. The sequence goes on along the minus strand of NW_027130449.1, from coordinate 9,811,494 downwards.
CATTCTGTGGTCGCGGTTGGAGTCTCTAGGCGTTCACATAATGCAAATCAACAATCCCCGTAACACAAATATTTCCATGGTCAGATCCAAAGAGCGTATCCCAGGACACTAATTACTAATGGGCACTGTGCAGGCTGGTTCATGAAGCTGAACCTGCCGTATTTAATACCTTATACCCGGAAAGTGCTGTATTAACGCGGATCTCTACAGCACTCGTCCCAAGTGCTAAGCGCTTCCCCTTTACTTAGATGCATGTTCAGTGTGAAATTAGACAGACAGTGCTTTACAAGCCCGTTTTTAATGATCTAATTCACGGGTGGCTGGAATTGTCAGGGACCATCAAAGCCCAGCTTCCTCCAGAGACCCTGCCCAGGCCATGCATCCATAAACCTGCCTAAATTCCAAAGGCCCCCCTGCCGGAAAAGTGCCCAGACTGTGACTGTCCAGGGAACTCTGCCTGTTTACACCAGCTGAGGATACGGCTCTTTCTCCTATGAAGAATCCCGCTGAATGAATCTAAGTGACTTGTCTGCAACTGCCATTGCCTGGGCTACAGAGGAAAGCCTGCAGTCATGGAGCAGTAGCATCCTATCTGTCCCCTGACAATGGAGGGAAGCAACTAACATTCAGCTAGAAAAACAGCCAGCTGTGCGATAAATAACCAGGAGCATTTGCAAATCTAGATGATTTGTCAGGACAATGTAAATAGCTGCCCCGGCCCTGGGACCATTTGCTCTGCAAGCCTATTCAGAAAACACAATCTCAGATGCCTTTGCTGGCTGCTGTTTGGGGGAGATTTAAGAGGAAACCCGTCCCCCTCCAGATGTCTGTGAAATCCCTTTTGGAGCTGGGGATGCACAGAAGCAGGCTGTAGGCACCTTCTGTCCGAGGCATGGGCTGTTGGATCCAATGCGACGGAGTTTTTTAACTCCAGCGGTGCAACTTAGCAGACTCCAGCCTAGGTGCTGTGTGCTCGCCTCGGGAACTTCCGCAGCCTGTAGAAGAGCAGGTGCTGAGGGCAGGGAGTGAGGGAGGGAGGCAGTGAGGATGGAAGAGAAAGAAGTGAAGAGTGCAGAGCACGCACGGAGGGGACCTGTCTGCTCTACTTTCTAATGGCTACTTAGGGGAGGTGATTTTTATTGGCGGTTCTGCCAGACAGCCCAGGTGGGACTCGAGGCAAAAGCCACACTCCAGGTTTGGGCTACTGGGAGCGACACCGGTTTAAATGTCGAACTGATTTAACTAAACCGCGGCCCCCTTGGGTGTGGATGCTCCGATACTGGTTTAAACTGACCCTTACTGGCGTAGGTGGCGCCTGTAGTTTACAAGTTAGTCAAAGGGATGTAACGTCTGTGCAGATGAGCCCACGTTCTTTACACTCTCGGATGGGGAGTCTGGAGCCTGACACCAGTGTCCTGGGGTGTGGATCCAGTCACACGAAAGCTCAGCATGCGAATTCCAGCATTTGTGCATTGAGCACACTCCCTCGGTTTTTGGGAGGGACTGAGGACCTCATACCCTCTGCCTAGTGTGTATCCTGGTCTTCGTGTGCTGCAGGATGGAGTCTACTTATTCGCAGCTTCCCAGCCAATGTGCTTGGAGTTTCATGGCCAGCAGGGGCAGGAGATGCAAGATCTTTCCTGCCAAACAGTTCCTGTGATGGGAGCTTTTGGAAGCTATATGTTTTTTCCGGCGTCCTCTCCCACTGCTTCCACCTACACGAGACAGAAAAGGGTGGTGTCTACTGAGATCTGTTGACTCAGCTGATCGGCTGCCTGGGTGTCTTGATGTCATATTGGTTCCCTTTACTGCCCATGGCAAGTCTCTGCTACTCTTAGCATGGCAGATCCAGTAGTGTCTAGGTCTCCTATCTCGTGTGCCTCTCCAGGTTTGAAGCGGAGGAGGCCAGGCGCCAGCCAATGATATCCCTCCTCCTTGAGAACCTCACTTATGGATTTTGACATGAAGTCAGAACTAGTGGAAGGTGCTGCACTGCCAGTCTTGGAGACCAGAGTGTTCTGTGTAGCCACAGCAAACTGGTCTCCCAATGTAGCCTAGCGGGGTCCCCCACTAAGGGCAAGAGGGGACTTTGTCTCCATGGACCACTCAACCATTGGCCCCTCTGCTGCGTGGGCCAAGAAGACTCCCAAATACCACTGTGCTCTGGTGGGGATCTAAAACCCAGAAAACAAGCTGGCCCTGGGGGAAGGAGCACCCCGTGAACACATGGCTCCCAGGACACTGAAGCCCATTCTCCAGCTGAGCTTTCGCCGCCTGGAGAACTAGAGCGGGCACCTGCTACCCCAGCTGCAGGCACCCTGGGTTGTGGCGCACCTGTGCTGAATAACGGGATAAGCTCAGAGATCCCTGGATAGTTACATCACTTTAGGAGCCACTGGAGATTCTGGCTGGGAAATGGAGCCTGGAGAGTCAGACTGGCACAGACGAGGACAGATGCGGTCTTGGTTCAAGAGCCTTCCCTGCAGGCTCAGTAGCGGCCGGGGGAGATGGAAGGGGCTGAAGAGAGAAAACGAGTGAACCCTGGCTCTGATTCGCTCTGCAGAGCCCAGCTGGCATTTCAAGTGTCATTGTGAATGTCTCCGTGGCAGCTCTGCGGCGTTCTGTAAACATGGAGCTGGGTGCATGTACCTGTCAGGGAGCATTTGGGGTGGAACCAACAGACGAGTCTTGGGAGTTGAAAACTGAAATCCTCGGGCACCCCCCAGAGAGATGGTGCAGAGAGGAAATTCCTCATGAAAGACCTTCCCCGAGATGAGCTTTTGGGGCCTCAGCAGCTGCCCCTTTCCTATGCGCCCGGGATGCATCCAAGGGAGCACACGCAGCTGTCTGGGTGATTGGATTCCAACTGCAGGCTCGGTAGCTTTGCGTGCGGCCCAGAGCTCTAACTTGCCTGCGTTTTCTGATGTGCACAGCTACAGCTCATGCTGGATGCTTTTTCCTCTCTGCTTCACTCCAAGTCTTTCCTCCTCCCTTCGCCCGCTTTCCAGCTGAAATGCAGTTGGGATCTGAGCTAGTGCACACTCCGGTGACAGGAAAACTTCCACCCCGGTGAGCAGGAACTGCTGGGGGGTCACTGGAGTTATCTTTCCTTTTCTGCATGGCTGATCCCACTCTATTGAAGGGGGAGACGAGAACTCTGAGCAACCACTTTGCACCCACCTTAAGTGATGCTTCCTGGTGGCTTCCTTATGAAGAGCCAGTCGGCAGCTTTCTGGAGTTTGGAAAAGGGAAGCGCATCTTCTCTTTGATTGCAGAGAAGCAGTGGAAGTCCTTTCTCCTCTCATCCACAGAGCCGGGCTCTGAACCAAACCTGGGGTCAGGACACTCACAAATAGGATATGTGACTTCCAAGCCAGGATCCAGCTGCAAACACCCCGTCCCTTTTTTAAAATGGAATATAGGAACATACAGATTTCCAGATTGGATCAGACCTATGGCTGATCCAGTCCAGCATCTCCCTCTGTAACAGTGGCGCGTACCAGACATTTCAGAGGGAGATGGGCTAATCTTAAACTCTTGATCCAACGTAGGTGCTCAGACACCTTGTAGACAGATGGGTAGGCATAGATTGACCCCTAGATCCATTGGTTTGGGGCAGAGCCTTCTTTGTAGCAGAGAGAAGTGTCTGAAACTGCCTCCCAGTGAATGTTCTAATGGCCACTCACGGGCTGTGTTCAGGACTTGCTGTCAATCCTCCAGTGGGCTAGTTGCTCCATGAGCCCTCTCCTCCCACTTCTCTCCCCTACACTCCTCTGCAGAAGGTTGGGTTTGGAGGCTGTTGATTTGCAGCTGAGCCATTTGGCACCGGTTTGGATTCGTTCAGATATTTTTAGTGCACTTCGAAGATGGGTGCTCAGTACAATCGATAACACTGCACCACAGCTGAACGCGGAGACAGATTTCTCAAAAGGGCTCTGTCCACCGGGGGCCCAGTGACTGCTGGGCATTTAAAAAGCAAATCAGGCTCACTTGTGGGTGCTGAGGCCTTGAAAATCTCACTCGGAGCTCTTGTGAAATCCATCCCCTGCTGCACATGCATCCGCAAATACCTGTGTGCACAGGCATATTAGCTGGAGATGCAGCTAGGTATTAGCACAGTCTGAGCTTATACCTGCTGCAGATATGAAAACAGCCTCTGCTTGTTTGCAGACAAGGGTAGGCTGGATTTGCAGCTACTGTAGGTTCAAACGTAGTTTGGGGTTTGCATCAATCCAGGCTGGTCCCTTTCCATTACTTAGCCCCACTCTTGAGCATAACCGCACCTGCTTTACTTATTCTCCTAATAGCCCTTCATCAGGACAACTCCTCATCCACATTTCAAACTCCTCATGCTCTATATCAAACTACTTTCTGTGTCTCTCTCCAAGGCAGCTTGGCCTCTCAATAGACAGAGGATCCAGTAGAAAGGGAAAGAAGTGATTAAAAAAAAACTGGGCCCACAGTTCACAGTGAAAGGGAATTAAAAAATAAAAATTCCAGAGGAGTAGCCGTGTTAGTCTGTATACAGCAAAAACAACGAAAATCCTGTAGCATCTTAAAGAGTAACAAATTTCTGCGGGCATAAGCTTTCGTGGGCTGCAACCCACTTCGTCAGATGCATGAAATGGAAATCACCCAAAAAAAAATAATGGAGACATCAATTTGCTTCTACCTGGGCTGGGAGATACAGACAGATCAATCAGTGCCAGCTTCGTCCTCACTCCCCGAAGTTCTCCAAGCGCCTATTCCGAAGGAAAGAACTCAGCATCCTCGTCTTCTCCATCTCCCTGCGCAGGTGATAAATCAAGGTGAACTGTGCCTCCCGCCTTGTTTCTCTAAGGTAAGCCCAGACCCCAGGCCTGCAGGAAGCGATCTGTGTGGAGCACAGAAGATAGATGGTTGCTTCGTCTGGAGTCTCTGGGAAAGGAACATGTCAGAATGATGAATATTCCCAAGACTTTTTTACCTGACTCAGAAGAAAGTGGTGGAGAAACACCCCCAGGCATGGCCGTGGGGTCAAGGAGAGGAGGAGACTGGGAGAGTTCTTAGCGAGATACACATACGCTCTGCCAAGCGGGAAGTAGATGCAAAAGAGGAGGAGTTTGATCGAGTAGTTATTTTTCATCTTCTGCTTCCAGGAGGGATGTCTGCTGCCCTGGGAAGTCGCTGCCTCCGTGTGTCAGAGACCACTTGGAGAAAGAGAAAGCAGTGATTGCAAGAGGTGCGCATGCCCACACCAGTTCTAAGCCCCACCTGTGGCAGCGGCCACACTGGTCAGGACTGGGGATTGAACCAGGGACTTGGCATCACTAGGGTCTACATTTTGAGCCAAAAGACTGAACGCTAGGGCTGTAACAGATGCCCCTTCTACAGGTCAGTCAGTTATACAGCTAGGAACAAGCTGCAAAATCTGGGTCTGGGTTCAGATTTGCAAGGTTGAGGGCATTACGTTCCTGATTACAGGGGAGCTATTTGCAGCAAGACCAGATTCCCTTGCCTCGTGTGTTGCCCACCTGTGCGAAGTGGGATGTGAGCGAAGAGTGGTGATTTGGTAACGGTTTGCACCGCTTTGCACAGATGTGTAAATGACAACGCAAGCGTCCAGGTGGGAGAATCCATCCCCACCTCTGCACTGCCCGGAGGTCCCCACGGGACTGGCTAATCTCCCACCACTCTTCACCAGCATGCACCGGCCTCGGCGTCTAAACTGACCAGGACTCTAGGGCCTGGTCAGGAAGATGGAAGAGGGTTTAGGGCCCCGGTTTTGGTTCAAGCCCATCTCTGGTGAGTAGCTCCCAGCTGGGGGAGACTAGGCCCGGGGTTCTTGTGAGTGGGAAGTCTCTTTCCCTCCAAAGGGCAGCAGCTAGGATTTTCTTTTTTCCACTTTATGACTTCATTACACTTTCCTGGCCAGCGTTCCCCCTGCCAGGGATGAGCAGGATGCTGCAGTCTCGGCTAATCCCTGATTAAATATTTCATGCTTCTGATTGAGAAAAGTGGAGGGGCCTGGGGATGCGCTGGTCTGGACAGATTGCAGAAACTTCTTAACTCCTTCCAGAGTCGCAGGGGGGGAGTGGGAGGGAGACGCTCATGGGGAAACTCAGCCCAGCCACCAGGTGGCTTAAACCACCCACCCTGGGCCAAAATAATTCACAGGCACACGGGGCAGCTGACTCCCTTTGCTCAGACTGGGATGTTGGAAACTCACCCAGGCTGGTATTTACATTTCACACAGTGACTGAGGCTGGCATTTTCCAACAAGCCTAAGGGAGTTAGGTGTTCATGTCCCAGGGTGAGTGGGCTCCTTAGATCCTTTATAATCCCAGCCTAAAACCCTGGCCAGTCCCTACCTGCTCCTCTCCATCTGCACAGAATATTGTTGACTGTTCCAAAGCGATCAATACAATCTGCCATGCTCACCCTGCTGCCCTCTTCCCCTATCTTGGCCCCCTTTTACTCTGTGTTTGTACAGCACCTAGCGCAATGGGATCCAGGGGGCGGGGATGGCTAGGTGTTACTGCAGGTATCACTAATGAGCCCAATTCTCCTCTCACTTACACCAGTGTAACTGCTTTGATCTCGACTGAGTTACAGCTGAGTTACACCCACACATGGGAGAGGAGTGTCAAGATGCCTGGGAGGTGGTGAGGCCTGAGGAATCGTGTGGTGGCTTGGAACTTCAGCAACCTTGGCTCTGGTCTTAGCAAATCACTTCACTGCTCTGTGCCTCAGTTTCCCCTCTGTGAAAGGGGGATAACGTTCTAGATCCATCACATTTATAGCATATATAATATTACTTTGCAAAGTGCATTGAGATCTATGAAGAGCAAGATATTGTTATTACTACTGATGCTAATAATTTTACTTAGACAGGAAGCTCTTTGAGGTGGGGACCATCTTTTTATTTTGGATGTGTACAGGGCCCAGCACAATGGGGTTCTGGTCCACGGCTGGGGCTCCTAGGTGCTACCACCACACAAATAAATAAAAAGCCAAACAACGACTAAAATGGATCCTCATGAATACCAAGAAAGAGATGGACGCATCTGTTTGTTTTGCTTTTTAATGGCTGGAAGGAATGGAAAGCCATAAATAGTTAAATTTCTCATGACAGCTGGGAAGTGCTTTGGGTTCTTAATAGTTAGTGCTGTGGGTGTGCCGGCAGTTTTGCATTTCCCCCCTGCCTCTGCTGTCCGTTGGTTTCCGGCTTTGATCAGAGAAGGGAGAATACAAACGACACCTTGATAATCACTCACATTTTCAAATGCTGTCCAACAGCAGTAGCTGTCGCCTTTCATAACGCCACTTTGGGCTCCCACCAAATAGCTTCACGGCTTCCCTGCAAAAAAGCCCTGGTGTCCTTTCGCGAGCAGGTCTGCACCCTCCGTTTCTCACCACAAAAGAAAAGGTGCTTGGAAATTTCTCCAGGCAGAGGGAAACCTTTGGAAAGGAGGCACTGATGCCTCAGGAGACAGGTCTCAGGACGCACTGAGCCTTCCGCCTCTAAGTGTTGAGCTCAGCAATGTCCAAAAATCCTTCCCATCTGACTGTCATTAAGGAGCGAGTTGAGGAGTTCAATGTGATTTTTGCTAGATAATGGCCGCTTCACATCCATGTGTTGATGCAACTAGGTCTCCAGGAACCTGAGACATAATGCCTGGGTAAGAAGGATGGTTTAATGGCCAGGGTGTATTTAATGGATGCAGGAGACTTTGATTCAGTTGCCGGTTTAGCCTCAGACTTTTGTCTACTCTGCAAGTCATTTAATTTACTCTGCACCCCACACCCTAATTAAGTGAGTGATGCCCCTGCCGTGCGTTGTTCTAGCTGCTCACTATAGCGTATGCACCACTGAGCTACCCAGTGCTAGGTTCGTACGTTCACAGGAAACGAGTGGGAGACAGGATGTACTAACCTAGACTGAGAATGTGGGCCAAATTCTGACCTCAGTTATTTCAGGGTCAATTTGCAGTAACTGCACTGATTTCTGTGGCATTACGGAAGATTTTCATCCAACTGAGATGGAGAAAGAGGGACAGTGGTGTTGCCAGCTCTCATGATTTTGTTGTGAGTCTTGCTATATTGATGCTTCAAACCCCAGATCCTGGTGTCGAGTGAATATATGAAAATCTCAGCTTATTATTTTTTTTAATGAAAGTTTTTCTCACCTTCATGGTTTCAGATAAAAGCTTGAAAAAAAGTGAATGTAGGGCACCCTAAATATTCAAAGACCAGCAGGCGGATAAAAAGAACCCCAAATCCTGTTTTATTAACATTATTTAGAGAATGTCATCATCTGGGGGATCTGATGCATGATTTTTGGATTGCTTGAGGTTGGCAACACTGGGTCTTGTTTCAGAAGAAGCCTAGACTGGTGAAAGACCAGTGGCTCTGGAATGCAAGTGAGGGCTGGCTGCTGCTAGGGAAATAGTAGATCTTTAGTTTGGTAACACTGCTCTTAACAGGTTCATTCAGTTCTGTTTCCTATTTGCTACATCACTTATTAATAACTAAATATGGTGTAACTGAGATCAGACTCTGGCCTGGTCACTTCTTTCTGTGCCTTTGAAACACAGTATCAGAAAGACCCAAACAAAACAGCTGCTTGGCATAGAAAGGAAGGAACTGGCCACTTGTGATTTGTGGTTTTAATGCAGACTGAAAAACAGGGATGGCTTTCCTGTAAAGTACAGATCATACCAAATGATGGGTTGGAGCTGCACCCGCTAACCGATTTGTTGCATCTTTCCCTGAGACATTTCTATCTTAAAAACCTCTGCTGCTCTTTCCATGACTTTTTTGATTCCTAAATCTGGTCATCTTGTTTTGAATTGTTTTGAGCATCTGGAGTTTGTAGAAACAAATTGAAGCATCTTCATTGCTAAGAGAAATGATGCGTTGAGCCAGCCAGCTGGCCTTCCTCCATCATTCCATCTCAGAGAGACACACACCCCTGACCCCCTCCCCCCCCACACACACACATACACGAGCCTTGACAGATGGTGATGCTTTGAGTGACTGCTTCCATTTTCTCTCTCTCTCTCTCTCTCTGTTTTTTTTTAAATAATCCATGGCTGGAGTGCCAAATACTTGAAAACTGTTCCTGGTCCATAGATCACCCAAAAGTGTTAAGGTCCAGCACAGTTAATAACCCTCTGGAAATACTATCCATCAGTGGAGGAAAAAACTCCTTAGTGCCTAACGTTCCTGCTCCTGGCAGAGACAGATGGGTCTGCAGTGCTTTGCAGAGGCTCTCAGCCACGTGCGCTTTTTTCTTTTTTAACCATTCTTCCTCATTCTCCTTAAACTGCGCTTCATCCCCTCTTCCTGGGGGAGGCCAGCCTGCTTTAAGCCTTGGTGGGCGGCTCTTCTCCCCTACTGGACCCTTAGCCCCGTGTTCAGAGCCTGCAGACAGAAATCGCAGGCTGTTGTAAGCGGATGGCATCAAACTGCGCAGCTGTGTGAACCAGGCGGGGCTGCTCCGTGTGCTGGCAGAGGTTACACAGCCCTGGGCAGATGCGGGAAGGCTTGGCAGAGGGAATTCCAGGAGCCGGTGAACCCGGCTCCCCGCCAGCACGCCTGTACTAGGCTTCACACAGGGCTCTGCCATGTAAGACCAAGCCGTCTTCGACCCGGTATGCAAGCCCAGTGTATGGTCTGCGTGGGCCCTGTGCCCCTCGGCAGCAAGGCCGTGGGGGAGGCTGAGCTGAGCTGGCCTAAGGAATGGTGGCAGGATTGACACAGGCAGGATTCCTCGGGGCAGGCCTTGGGGAGCGTTCCCAACGCCCGCGGCTGGAAGGGGTAGCTCACAGGAGCGAAGCTGGACACTGAGGCAGCGCGGTTACAGTGCGCCCGTTGGATGAGGGTGTTTTCTTCATAGCGCTGTGCCTTGGTTTCCCTAATTTAACAGGGGTCTGTTAACGCGCCCTCTCCCCCTCTGTCTTGTCTACGTTGTTTATAAGTTCTGCGGGGCGGGTAGGTGTGTACAGCGCCTGGCACAACGGGACCAGTGGTGCCACCTATTCAGGTTCGCCCAGGACCATCCCCTTTTTGAGGTAGCTGTCCTGGGAAGTCTGTAAGCAAGCTCAGTACACACTGCCACCCGTCCAGTGTTAGGGGCTCAGGTTATATGGGTTATTATCCTGCATGCCCTGTTTTGTTTTGTTCTTTTGTACCGCAGTGGTGGCAACCCCTGATCTTGGCTGGAGCCTCTAGGAGTTATAATAATACACCTAACGATAATGTCCTTGTGCGACAGCCTGGCTGCTGTCTGAAATGCTTTTTCACGTACTAACACCGTTTCTCTGTTTGGTAGCTGTGTATCTGCTGTAGTCAGCAACAGCCTTGTGGGCCTGGGTGGATGAATACCACAATACACAGTCATTAATCCCCTCAGGGTGACATGGTACCGGGTAGGCATTTTTTCCCAATGCAATCTTTGTTTGATGCATGTCTCCATCTCTCTGTGCAAGTGCTCCTGCTGTGTTAGCGATCGCTCTGCAGGTAATGCTATATCCATATGCAGTGATGGTAGGTCTGCTGTGGGTGTGCTTGTTGTTATCTTTTACATCCCAGTAGCCCCTACCAGTTATCGGCGCCCCATTGCACCAGGTGCCGTATACACCTACAAGGAGGGGCAGTAAAGGCTGATGGGTAGAGCACTGGACTGGGACTCAGAAAAGCTGGGTTCTGGTCCCAGCTCTGCCACTGGCCTGCTAGGTGATCTTGGGCAAGTTGCTTCACTGCTCTGTGCCTCAGTTTCCCTATAAAATGGAGATAACGATACTGCCGTCCTTCGGAAAGTGGTGTCTAAGAGCTAGATGTTGTTGTTATAGATACTGTAGGAAGTGACAGTCCTGACTTTAGAGTGCTTGCAATTGAAATACACACGACCAACCAAGGAAGGAGTACTCTTCCTAGTTTACAGATGGGGAAAGGAGGCCCAGAGAGATTAAATTATTATTATTTGTAACAGGTGGGGCCCCAATCTGAGCCCAACGCCCTAGCACAGAGTCTGTCCCTCAGTAACCAGATGGGATGCTTTTTGATCTGCGATATGAGTGTCTCCCTTCCCCCCCATACCCTGTTACTTTCCAGTTCCTGATTTCTCCTTCTCCATGTCACTGGCCCTGATGAGGGTTGTTACGCCACGTGCCTCACACAAGCTGCTAGAAGATGTCTCTCCTTTTCCTCCCCAACAAAGTTTCTCAACAATGTCAGGCCAGATGGAGCGCGTGTGAGGTAACAGCTTGGATCTTATTGTGCTTGAGTAAATAAGTGTCAAACAGATTGTTGTGAGAAGTGAGATGCTAACCAGGTGACCGAAGTGGTGACAACCTGTTACCCTTTTCTCTCGGCATGTGACACTCATAGAAACTGATTACAACAAATGAACCTCCGTTTTCTTCTTAGGTTTCTGAACCAGATCTCTCCCTTGTGCTCTAGATAATAGCAGATTAACGGCCTTGCCTTGTGGCAGGCATGATAATTCTTGGGGATGTTCTGAGTCCATTCTAGCTGAAGTCCCAGAGATTTTAATAGCCATAATTTCCCCTGATGCTAAGATTTTCATGGGCTACCAGGATGAAAAGTCCACCCAGCTCATACTGCTGCCTGAAAGATAACAAAGAGCTCAAATTCCTTTAGTGACTTCTTGTAGAAGGCCAGCAGCACGCAAATGATATAATACTGGATCCAGCAACCGTTGTGTGCAGTATAAATAACTACATAGTTAAGCCACTTGATTCAGAGCTGTCTGTGTCCAGTAGCAAAAAGCTTACACTGTATCTTAGTGCACGTACCGAGTGCATCAAAGGCTATATCAGCTACTGAGGAATCCTACATAAGAACCGCCATATTGGATCATACCGATGGTCCATCTAGCCCAGTATCCTGTCTCACAACAGTGGCTAATGCCAGGTGCTTCAGAGGGAATGAACAGAACAGGTAATCATCAGGTGACCCATTACCCATTCCCAGCTTCTGGCAAGCAGCAATTCCTGACATCTGGCTAATACCCATAGATGGACCTATCCTCCATGAACTTATCTAGTTTTTTGAACATCATTATAGTCTTAGCTTTCTTCACAACATCCTCTGGCAAGGAGTTCCACAGGCTGACTGTGCGATCTGTGAAGAAATACTTCCTTTTGTTTATTTTAAACCTGCTGCCTGTTGATTTCATTTGGTGACCTCTAGTTCTTGTATTACAAGAAGGAGTAAATAACGCTTCCTTCGGGGTTTCTTTTAGTGGCCTCAAATCTCAAGAGTTGAATCTCACATTCCAGGCTCCCAGCTGATCATCAGTAGAGGTCAGGAAGGAACATTAGTGCTTCCCTCTTTCTCTCCATGTACCACATCACATAACTGGCCAGGCACACTGTGTTGTTCTTCTGCGTTTCTCTGTAGCATCAGCTTATTGGTCACGGCTGGAGACAGGATGCAACCCTAGAAAAATCAAGGGCACCCAGGAAGGCTTTCCATCCGAATACAAGGAAATTATGTCCTGCCTAAAACTTCATCCTCAAGTCTGCTACTGTCTCCAATGAGACATGTGAGTGACCTGCAGAACTGTTCCTTCCATCTCCATCTGGGACCCAGAAGGATGCAAGAGAGGGGAACGGGAGTTTGTTTTCCCCACCTGAACACAGTTATGGGGTTCTGCTTGGATTATGGCATGGACTGTACACTGTTGATTTATATGTAGGAAGAAAGATGAAGAGCACTGAGGATGGCTATGATAAGGGTAGGGTCACTGTTCACCCTTCCAAGTGTCTCATCACTTGGCGCTAGCTTACGATGAAGCTAAGGGCTCTGTTTTGGTTATGGCAAATATTAGGCCCTTGTCGGTGTAGAGATGCCACTTATCAATCACAGGCACATAGTACATGTCATAATCAAGGGGACTGGCAGCCTCCGATCCCCAGACCATCCCTATAGTTTTGGTTAAAGGGCTGATTCAAAACCGGAAGAGGACTTTATGTCCTGGTCCTTGTTCCGGTGCCAAGGAGACATCAGTCTCGTGAGAAAAGCGGACCTAGAATGATGGAGTCCACACCCGAACCCTGATCCAGCATGAACCCTGAGTCCCAGCTAACCCTCTGGATCCAGCTCAGAACCCCACCTCCTTGGCGATCTCCAGGGACCTACAGGACGGGGGAGTCAAGCCTGGCCTCGGGGTTACTGCCCCGTGATTTCAACTCTCCTGTAGCCTGGAGTTTCCTGTTGGAACCAAAGGCCCCAATTGTGTGTCTGGTCTGACTTCACAGCTTAACCTAACAGATCCCTTCTGAATCGATCCAACCTATGAAGACCACATGCCACCACAGGCAGTGTGGTCTAAGGGTGAGACTCAGGAAACCAGAGTTCAGTTTCCAGTTCTGCCACAGACAGCCTGCGTGGTCTTGGGCAAGTCCCTTCATCTCGCCATGCTTCGTTCCTCATCTGTAAACTGGGGATAATAACCCCCCCTCTTGGCGGAGGTGCTACCATTTGGGGTGCTCTGATACAAGGGTGATGGCAGCAATAGAATTACATTGAAAGAGAGAGGCAGGTGTCCCATAACCCACACTTCTCCATTCCTCTCCACAATGCGCTGTCTTGCATGCATCTCTGCTGAAACCCAGCTGCTAATGTTATAGATGCATGTAGATCTGTATTAGCTCCCGATGATACAGCTTCCCGGACTTAGACACATGAAAAGCTTTTTCCGGTTGACTATTGAGTTCGGCATTTAGCAAACATGCATCCATTTGATTGCTCCTTTGTCTTTAACCAGGCAGCAGTGAAGTTGCTGCACGACTAATGTACTTGTCTGTGTCGTTATGATGTATCCATAAATAAAGCAGATAATAAAAGCAGCCTCCTTTTTCCCTTTTCACTGGTGACAGGAGCTTCCTGGCAAATTACCTTTTTGCTGCTCTTTTTTTAAGTAGAAATAAAAAGGTTTTGGTGTATCTCGTCTAATAAACAACCACTTTTCCCTCCTTTTCAGTGCGTTGTAGATGGGGTAATGAATGCATTTTATCACTGTCTCTAAACACAAGACAAAGAATCCAGAGACGCTAGGCTGCTTTCTGCGCTGAACTACGCTTTGGGATGGGGGACTCAGTGGCCTTCCTGGGGTCCAGTAGGGCTGTTTATATAGGAGAGGGGAGCTGAGGATATCGATACATTGCACATGTAGATCATCTTTCAGCTGAGGATAGCAAAGCACTTGATGAGCATTAGTTTGATTAAGCAGCACAAACTCCCATGAGCAAGGCGAGTATTCTGCTCTCCGTTTGCCAGAGGTACAGAATGGGGAACTCCCTTTGATGTCAATTGGAGGAGAGGGTGAGAAATTTACGGGCTAAGTGACTTGCTCAAGAAGAGAACCCGAGAGTCTGGACTCCAGTTCATCAGATTCCTCAGCATCCCATTGTCAGTTGTGCTCGCATCCAACCAGAGGTGTTCGGGGCACAGACAGCTGTGGAATCTCTCACAGAAAATCTCCTCCTCACAAACTCACACTCCTCCGATGTGCACGAGGCTGGGGCAGCATCTAGTTACCAAAAAATTCCCCCAGAAGTTTCTCCCTGGCTAGGGTTTTTGATTGCCATTTCTCTCCTAAAACAGTCCTTTCTTTGTCCTCCCACACCCTCAGCTGCAATGGGCCTCCACCCATTTCCACCATCTAGTTTGGTCTTGTGCTGGCTTACTGAGGCTTCTCAGTGTCGTGTTGACAGGTTTGGCTTCTTGTTCTGTGTAATGTTTCTCTAGGTCACCCCCTTTTTCTCTTCCCTAGTGTTGTCCATGGTAGTGTTTGTCTTGGGAGTTGTGTCGGTGGTATCCTTAAAGCATGTCCTAATTATACCCAGCATCATCTTCTTGCCTAAATCAATTGTGTGGCATTAATTCCATTGTGTGGAAAGCTCTAAAACACTTTGTTAAAGTCACAATGGTCTGGTGGGACTCAGTAGACCTGGGTTTAATTCCCAGCTCTGCTACAGACTCCTAGTTTGCCCTTAGGCAAGTCTCTTAATTCCTCTGTGTCTCAGTTCCCCATCCGTAAAATGGGGATAATGCAGCTCCCTTTGTCTATGAGATGATAGGCTCTGTGGGGCAGGCACCATCTCTTTCTATATGTAACTACAGTGCACAGTGCAATGGGGTCATTAGGAGCTACTATAATGATAAGAACTGATCAATATCTTCCTTTGGAAAATTATTCTTTGAGGTCAGCTGGGGCATCAGAATTGTTTTGTAAGGTGAGGCAGCTATCACAAGTGCCTTCTCTGCCCCTGTTCCTTGCCTGCCCTTGCAAGCTTCTTGTCTGTGCAGACAGAGGAACTCAAGCTCTTGCAGATAGAAGCATGAAGTGATTCAGCAGCAAAGGTTACTCTCCTTTCCTAAATGGAAATGTGTTTATGAGTCGAGAAAAATGATTCCTGGCAGCTCCGTTCAAGAAAAGAAGAGATAAAGGATTGGGTGCGAAGTGAGGGTTCAGTGATAGGAAAGGTCTGGAGAAACCTTAATCAATAAATATAAAGTTCAACCTCATTTCTTTCCTCTGGGCGTGCTGAATCAGATTATCGGGGATCTCTGCTTACACCTCCTGTGGGTGGAAGACACCGAGGTTCGGCCCAGCAATCAAGCAGAAGCAAATGTCTATCCTTGCAACCACACACATAAATATTGTAAGCGTTAGTGCTGAGAAAAGGCTTTTGAGCAACATCCCCCTCCAGCAGTGAAAGGATGCTAGATCCCTCTGTGCTTTCTCTTCTGCAGTGTTGTGCAGCATTGCCCTGTGCTGTTAAACCACTGCCACTTCACCTCAGAAACAGCTGCATTTCAGTCCCTATATGATGTCTGGGCAGAGGCACTTTAAGCTTCTTCCACATTCTGCCTGGGAGGCCAAATGTGTTTCAACCCTGTCAGGGAGGCAACAAGAAGGTTGTTTAACCTCCATTTCTTTCCGGTTCTTAGCCTCTTTGCTGAGACTGCTACCAAGGACATCCAATGTGGAAGTTATGATTTATTGTGCAGGCAGCTGTCTGCTACGAAATGCGCTGGGAGGCAGCAAGGTCTAAGGGACAGAACAAGGGGAATGAAAATCAGGTCCTGACTCTGACACTGCCTAGCTGTGTGACCTTGGGCAAGTCACTTAATCTCTCTGTGCCTGTTTCCCCTCCCACTCTGAGTCTGCCTAGTCTATTTAGATTACAAGCATTTTGGGGGCAGGGATTGTCTTTTTCCACTGTTGCTGTTTCTTTTAGCATCAGTGTCCTGTTCTGACACCAGCAGCATCACCAAGCAGTAGGAGATGTCTGGGGCCTTGCAGGTTAGCGTCCCAGTGGAGGAGAAATCAGTGATAAGGAGTCACAACAAATCATACTTAGAATATACCTTATTTACATACATCAGTCCTGGAACAGCGGTGCTCAAACAGCATACAGGACAATTCTTCCTTTGAGGAATTATAGCCTAATGCCCAGTTCCCAAGGAGTAAACCTGCCTCAAGTCTAGTCAGACACCAAGGCATGGAGAAAACTCTCCTGCTGCTTCCCCAGCTCCCCCCTCAAGGACCGCTGCCTCTGCCTTGCACAACCCACACAAACAATAACACAGCATGTCTTCCCAAGACTGAACCTTTTCTTGCACATTAAGAAAAAGAAATTGGAAGACATTGTACAGCAGGGCCATCTGGTATACTTGCCATTATGCTATGTCTACGTACAGTGCCTTGCACAAAAGGACTCTGAGCTCACCTAGGGCTTCTAGATAATCTGGCAACAGAACAGTAACAGGGCGACCAGCATAGTTCAAACAGCTCCCAAGCAGTCTACCTGACAAGAACAACGTTTTAGTTCCATTTCAGTAACTTTACTGGCATGGTAAAGCACCCGGGTGTTGCCAAAATTAATACATTGAGTCTCTGTTAATAATACATCATGTACTGGCTCTCTGGGCTGAATTCAATCTGTTGGTTGATATGGCTACCGTCACCCCCATCTCAGAGCATCTCACAAACATGAATGAATTTATCTTCCCAACACCCCGGTAGGTAGGTAAGAGAATGTGTTATCCACGTTTTACAGATAGGGAAACTGAGGCATGAAGCGAGGCAGTGACTTCCCCGTGGTCAAACAGGGTGCCTGGGGCAGAGCAAGGAAACGAATCCAGAACTCCAGAGACTGTCTTTTTCTCCTGTGTTTGTACAGCGCCCCGCACAATGGGTCCTGCTCTGTGACTAGAGCCCCTGGGTGCTCCTGCAATACAAATAATATATAATCAGGGGTGACCAGCTCTGTGCCACTCCCAGTTCTCTTGAGTCATCTAGTCCTTACAAAGCCAGTGGTGAAAGATATGATGGAACTCTAGAGAAGGCGCAAAATATTCTAGTAATGATACTAGAATGATCGTTGTCATCGTTTGGTCGGTTGGTTGATTGATTTATATTAGGGTAGTGCCCGACTGGGATCAGGGGTTTTGTGGTGGGATAAGTACCTCCCCCAGCCAGGAAGGGGTTAATGGCCTCCCCTGGGCGTGATCAGCGCCAACTGGTGCACCTAGAGAAGGGCAGCTCCAAAAAGAAAAGGAGTCAAGCCTAGTCAGGCCTGGCATTCAGAGGGAAGCAGACCCAGAGCAGGGAGTGCTGACTGGGGCTGATCAGTGTGGATTACGGGGGTGTGCATTGCAGAGCACACCAAAGAATTGTGCTCTACCCGTCCCGTGTGGTGCTTTATTGTAAGAGCAATGTGCTTTATCACAGCAGGATCTGGCTAGGAAATCCCTGTCCCGCTCGCACACCTTTCTGTTCCTGCTGACTGAGGAGCCGGGGAATCATTCTGCAGCTGACTGCCACGTCTCAGTGGCTGGAGTGGCAGGCTCACGGATGGATCAGTGGGCGGCTGACTGAACGTTTAGGCACAGTATTGCTTCCCCGTCTGGGAGCGGAATGGCTCCTACGTGCAGTTGTCTCTTTGGAGACAAGCACAGCGAGGAGGGAAATGACCCCCGTGGCCTGGAGCCTGGGAGTTATCAGAACCGATTTAGGTTTCTGTGTCCTTCAGAGCACCGGCGAGAAAAAAGGAGGTGGAGGAGGGGGAAGAAGCCAAGCAGACCATGAGATCAAGCTGCTTGTCCCATTCCCTTAGGAGGCGTTGCGAGGCTGTGCAGAGATCGGTGCATGGCTAATAACAGGGAATGCCCTGGAGAAAGGAGCTGGGGATGAGAGGGATATAGACGTTTGTTTTTCTCTCTTTGCTCCGCTCTCTGATAGCTGTTTGCAGCGATTCACTCACCAAACTCCAAACCGGGTCCATTCACAAGAGTGGAGCTGCAGCACTGCCAGGGAGCCGGGAGGAGGCCGCAGGGAGCCAGCTGGTTACAGCAGCAGCTTAGGCTAAGATCCTATAACAGGATCTTAGCGTGGAGTCAGGGATCGGAAAGGGATAGTGGAGGGGGGATTAGATCTTAATCACAAATGGTTCGACACCTGGTCCATTTCGACAGATTCAGCTGGTATTTGCATTGCATCAGTGCTTAGCGGCCGTAACTGAGCTCAGGGCAGTACAAAGGCAGTCGGAGGCAGTCCCTAGCCTAAAAACATTACAGTCTCGTTAGACAAGACAGTCAAAGGAATGGTTATTACTCCCATATTACAGGCGGGGAATGGAAGCAGGGATAAGTGAAGTGACTTGCCCAAGGTCACACAGGGACTCTGTGGCACAGCTGGCAATTTAAGGCGATTTCCTGAGCCCCCGTCCAATGCCTTAATCAACAGATCAATCCACCCTCTCCATTACAGGGTCTGAGCCGATTACACAGCCAGATGTCTTTAACCAGCAGCCAGCTGTAAAATGCACTGGCATTCGAATGCAAGTGCAAAAATGCAGGGGGAAAAATCAGGCCCTCAGTATGAAACAGCTGTGTTAACCAGGGAGGTTTGAAAACAAACTTGACTTGGCTTTACCAGCTGCACTGATGCTTAAGGGAGTAAAGGGATCTGTTTTCAAGTCAACTGCTTCCTTCCCCGTCATGGCAGCTCTGCTTTAAATGAAAGGATTAAATGTTTCAATCTAAATAAGCTCTCTGGCCTCTGTGGAGGGACGGGCCCAGCGCTGGTAACTCCCCCTCTGGCTCTGCAGCCTTTTAACTTCATTGCATTGGCATTTGTTGGGCAGGAGTCACCCCGGGCACCGCTGTGATTCAAAGGCTCCAATGCCACCAGGAGCGTATGCTTCTCCGTGCCTCTGGCCTTTGGCCTGGTGTGAGACAATTGGCGTGTCAAGTCAGATCACTTCAGAGCCCCGTGTGCTTGATGGCTCCGGGCAGTGACCTTGAAAGACATTGCGGGGAAGGGGCAGGCGAGAACAGCAAGCCAGCCTGATGATCCAGACTTTTTGGGGTGGTCTGCAAAACTAGGGTGGTTCTGGCAATGCCCGTTCCCTGGCTCTGTTCCTCACTCTGCACAACGTCTCCTGTCGCCAGCCTGAGTCCCACCGGCGCTCTCCTGACCTCCCATTGCCTCTTCCAGGCCCCCACTTGCCTGCACCACTAGGGGTGTTATTATCCTTGTCTGTCCGTATTATCCTCACGCCCAGGAGCCCCGGTCGTGGCCCAGGACTCCATTGTGCTAGGCGCTGCGCAAACACCGAACACAGAGATGGTCCCAGAGGCCCAGAGAGCTGGCAGTTTGAGCGT
This sequence comes from Emydura macquarii macquarii, assembly GCF_026122565.2. NCBI lineage: Eukaryota > Metazoa > Chordata > Testudines > Chelidae > Emydura > Emydura macquarii. Next base: position 9,791,808 of record NW_027130449.1, on the reverse strand, counting down.
AAGCCGAGAGACAGATGGATGCAGACGGACCAACGGAGGCGCACAAGGTAACAGTGAGACAATAGCGGTCAGCATGCCCAGCTCTCCTGCCTCTGCCAACAGGCACCCTGCCCTGCTTTTCAGCCACCGCTCTGTGCCGTCTCTCACACTCCTGCTCTTGTCATAAGGCCTTTCTAAGTCATCGTCTGCAGCAGGGTTCTGCACGCGCTCGTTACTCTGACAAGCACCCCGGCGGTGCCTACTGGGCTACGCCGTGACGTCTGCTTCGGAGCCCCCTCCTGGCAAAGACGCACGTGCAGCATGTGGTCCGGGGAGTGCACACAGCTGACTTGTAGTATGCATCCCGCATCTGGCAGAACTAGCTTTGCTCATACTGAGTAGGATCTGACTCTCCACAGAGCCCCCGTTGAGCCTGCCTGTGTAATCCACGCTAACCCCACATGGCTCTTTGTCCCGCTCCAGTGGCTAGTGACGCTTTGGTGTTTATGTGGGTCCTACTACCCCAGGCTGCTGGACTTGGTCCCTTAGCTTATGCAGGAGGTAAAGGTATTTCTCCTTTAATTTATTGTCTTGTTTCCTGAGGGGGATGCTGTCCCACCTGCCCCTGTGACCACATCACTGTCCCCTGTCATCACTTGCCCTTTTGCACTATGTTGCTATTCATATTCACTGCTTTGTTTTTAGTAACACCTGTGTATGAGTCTATACACCATGCCATGTCCCAGTGAACATGTTTCTTTTGAAATGTATCAATGAGTTTCCTTGGCTCTGAGCAGTCATTTAATAGTGTGTGTCTCTGAAAACTACAGAAGGGACCATCACAGGTAGAAAAGGGTTGATGCTACATGATCCTGGATGAGCTCCATCTGTCATATCTGGCCTTTTATGGTTATAATAGCACTTACAATTCCAGCCAAATGTTGCTGAATCTCTCTGTGACTTAATTAGCCAATAACTTCAATCCTATCTCAATGTAAAAAGCAATAAACAGGTTCCACCCACTTTGCTATTGCTAAGATAACACCATGGGTTATGCCTATGGAATGATGACACTGAGACCGGAAGGTGAGACCTAGAGGTTATCTAAACAAAGCCACATTGCTATCAAAAGATGTCCAGATTTGTGAGGCTTGGAAGAGCTTCAGTAAAATCAACGGAGAAATCAAAAGTATGAAGACAGCACAATCCAAAATGTGCTGGGAAGAGGAGGAATGGAACAGAGAGAGAGAGAGAAATGCATTCAGATTCTTTTCTGAACCAGACAAAACCTCCAAAGCCCTGTGACCTTTCCCCATCTGTACTGAGGACCATTTAAAATGTTTATTTCTCTTTCTTCCTCATAGTTTTTCCTTCTCAGACTCTCCCAAGCATTTGTCAGGAGCTCATTGCTCGGAGTCTGAGTTTCTGATGAGCACATCATATTAGCCATGTTATGTTGTGCTCTGCCTCATTCCTTCTAGTGAATTTTTTTGCTGGGCAACTTTATTGGCAATAGACTACGAAGTTGTGAAATTGGTCAAAATTGAGTTGTTTTTTGGTACTGTTTACTATTCGTAATTAACAATTTCTGTCCTATACTGCCAGCCCTTCACTCAGCCCGAACTATGATCCGAATAACTTTCTCCATCATCAGCCTGATTTTGGTAGCAAAATCCTGACCTTGGACTTCTGGGCTCACTTTATGGCTTTGATTGGGAATGTGTCCAGTAGTTAGATCAGGGGACTGGCAGGGGCATGGGATCTATTCCCAGTGCTGGGAAGGCATCTACGCTCTTGATTGGGTAGTTAGGAAAATAATATGTATTTACCCAGCATAGTTCATGATTCTTTGTAAAGCACTTTAAGATCCATGGCTTGATGATGCTACAGAAGCGTTAAGTGATATAAAGTATTACCATTGACAGTGATGTCTTGAGTGTGTGAGAGAGAAAAAGAAAGTGCAAGCAGTGTATGATTCAGTAATCCAGATGGTGTGTAACACAGGGAATGTACAGGATATTTCATCCTTACTGTGGTTAGGGCCTGTGGCATGTATGGTGCTAGGTTTAGGGCCATGAAGGGGTAAAAAATCATAATCATCATTACACGGTGGAGTTAGTTAGCTCACTATGGGGTTGATTCTGATTTATACTGGAGTAGCTCCTCTGAAGTAAAACCAGTGTGAGATCAAATTATGGCTCCATGAATCTATCTTCTGTGCTGCTAGAATGGGTTAAATGTCTCCCTGAAGAATAGCTTTGGTTTAGAATCAGCATGAAGGTGGTTTCATGGAGGTCTTCTCTGAACTTTAATTGCTTGGCATCAGGGCTGTTGGGTAGACCCAGGATAAATAGCGGGAGACCTTTCACCAGCAAATCCTAAGCCACTGCTAGGTAGCTTTATGTTCTTCGTGTAAAGGTCCAGAGAGGCTGTTGTAGCAGAGAGAGCACTATCTAGAAGACCGTTATAGAAAGTTTGGATGCCCTGAGAGTCCCAGAGAAGGAAATTACTCTAGCTTAAAAAGAAAAATCCCTAATAATTCTTGATCTGCCAGCCAGCCTCATCTTGTTCAATTCTTGAATCTTTGGGAGATTCATGGAAGAAGTGTGGAAAAGTAAAGAGAGAAGAAATAAAGACATGACAGGGTGACTGGAAAGGGTTAAGGGAATCCCTGCCTATCCTGGGACTGGCTGGGGTACAAAAGGATGAAGAAGCTCAGCTCTAAGGGAGGTAGTGGTCTTCCCCTGGTTGGTGGAGGCAAGGGAAGTTTCTGGGGATTCTGGCATTCGTCACAGGGTGTTGCTTTTTTTGGTGGTGTTTTATCTTTTGTGGTCAAACAATAAAGCAAGGGCCTTAAAAGCAGAGTTGGGTACAATTATTTAACCAGAACTTTTAATTGGGGGTGCAAAAAGGATTTGGGTACGCTGAAAAGTCTCATCAATTTGTATTGATTTCACTGAATTGTTCATTTAGAGGGGAAAAAAGTGGGGAAAAAATCAAAATGTTTCAGGTTTTTTGGTGGGAAACAACTTTTCATTTTGAAAATTCCTTTGCTTTCATATTTTTAAAAAATAAAAAACTTTTTAAAAATGCTCAAAATGAAAACAAAACCTTTCATTTCAGGTTGAATGAAAAGTTTCATTTGACCATATATACACACGTACTTTTCTATTCACTGAAAATTTCATATCATTTTATTTTTGGTCTGACCCAAAACCAAAAAAACCCCACATTATTTTCCCAGTTCTGCTTAAAAGGATTTTGATGCGGGGTTTGTATCCCTTCTTGGGCTGGAGAAATTGCCAGCAGCTTACAAAAGAAATGGAGAAGAAAAATCTCATAGAGAATAATACTCTAGCTGGGTTTCATGAATATTCTGTGTATTAATCGATGTACATAGTGGCATGAGATACAACCATATCTAGCTCTTTCCAGTCATGTATGAAGGCATAGGCCATACTCCAAAGAGCTCCCCTTACCATTCGACAATTATGAAAAAAATGCAGCCAGTTGAAAATGTTCCAAATTTGTTCTTTTGACCATTTTTTGGTTGAAATTTTGAGTTTCACGTTGTAGCTTTTTATGTGGATCTTTGCAAAAATACCCCCCCCCCCAATTTTTAACCAACGCTAAGGCTGGGATACACATTTTCAAAATGAGAAATATCACCTGAATTTTTCCTTGAAATTTTGACGGGGGAAAACCAGAGGGGCGAGAGAAAGCTTTTGTGAAAATGTTGGAGGGTTGTCATCTGGAGGAACATAAAACAGAGCTCTTGACCGCCTTTGGTCATCCCACTGTACCATCAGCTCAAGACAAAAATCTATAAACAGCCAAGCACAAAAGTGAGAGCAGATCAGAGCTGCAAGGAGATGCAATGGAAAAGTTTGTTATCTGCATCTCTCTCTCTCTCATCACTGTAGTAGGTAGGTGCTGGATGTACAGTAAAAAGCACCTAGGACATAATTCTTTCCGGTCTTCTGCACTCTGCTCCTTCCACTTTGCCATCAGCTGGAGAAATTATTTCTGTGGCAAACCACAGTTAAGCCAAAGTGCCCTCTGATGCCGCATGAGAACAAAAAGCACGGCTAGTGGGCAGAGGGAGCAGTCATTGGTACTGCCCAGCATAAGGTCTGCAGATCCTGTAGTCTCATTGGCACAACCGATCCTTTTCCTGCTGCAGGTGCTGGTGTCTTGGTTTATAGCAGCGGCATATGGAGATGCAGCATGGAACACAGGCCCTCAGCATTTCTTTAATCCTCTTTGGTAACGCGAGAGCCATTCTTTACGCACTGCATGATACAACTTTCCCAGCGCTTATCTGTCGCTCACAGAGCTGCACTACCCTATGAAGGAGCTGGGGGATATCCCAGAAACTTGTACCACCAACCATCTTCCTAGTGTCACCCTTTGTTTGCCAAGCATGGGGTGCGTGGGGCATAAAAAATTCTCTTTTATGGCCAGGACCCCATTGATATATGATGCATAAATTAATTTACTACCTAGGAGTAAAAAGCATCCATTGAACCAGATGCTAACTCCGGAGGCTAGGAAATGTGTTCGCCATAAGTTGCTTTGACTGGATCTCATTATACAGCCAGTTCATAGAATGATTTTGTTGTAAAAAACTGTGTCACACAGAGCTTATTTATTGCCCCTCCTTGCAAGATTCTGGAGTGTGTGTGGGCTGTGAAGCAGGGCAGTGCTTACCTCTCCTGTCCTGTGCGCGTGCTGCATTAACAGCCCTGTTTGTTTCAGCGCTGGCAAAGAATAAGGAAGCGGGAACATTGCTTGGCCAGGTTAGGACGGACAGCACCCCAAAAAAATTGACTAGGCCACATTGTTTCCCATCTATAAATCTAGCCTAATATTTCTGCATTTTACCGTCCCGGGATGAAGGCCCCATGACAGACAGGGTAATTTCCTGCAGTATCTTTGGGAGATCTTGCTATGTTAACTGTGTGTATCGCCGTAGGCCAGTGGTTGTGTGTAATTCTATGGGAGCAGGTGATTGCAGCACCTTCCAGAGCTAATCACAGTGGGGGGGGGGGGACTTGTAACTACTGGCAATGCAGTGTTTGTAGCCCTCAGCGAGAAAGCAAGGTGCAGTTCCACCTGTGGCATACCATGGGTCTTCTGTGCCCGGGGGCCAATACTTGCATTTGTGGCCCCCCCGTCAGTGGCAGCAGGGGCAGTGCCCTGCAGGGGGGTCTGCAGGCCTGTTTCCCGCTCTACCCCACTCCTCCCCCCACTGTGGGGGTGGTGGGGAGTGGGAGTGACAGGGGCAGATACCCCTGGGCCGCCCAGTGGCGGGTGGGGGGCGGAGCGTGACAGACTCAGCCCGGAGCCCCACAATTAGGTTGGCTGCCTGGCCCCTGCATGGCTGGGGTCCCTGCAGCTCCCTTGTTGTGCCCAGCACGGGGGCAGAGGGGCCAGGAGGAGGGCCTGGCTGGGACCCTCCGCCCCCCCCTCGCAGGCCAGTGCCTGAGGACGTGGCCTCCCCCCTGACCGGAATGCCGCTGGCAGTCACTGACCTGTTTAGACAATCTGGTTTGCCGAGGACATCACAGTGTAGACAGGGAACTGTGCAGCCTCAAAAAACCCCAGTCAGGAGCGTGGGTGACAGCTGAGTCACCAGGAGCCTAGAGCGGGTGCCCTCAAGGGACTACATGCGGGGACACAGGTGCATTTACCCTGAGCTGTGACAGTCACAGCACAGCTTGTCGGTCCTGATTCTCTTCTCTCACTGATTTAATTCTACTGACTTCAGAGGAACTAATCCTGATTTAAACTGGTGTAAACCAGAGGGGAATCAGGACCACTGTATGAGATGAAGCCCAGACCATTTCAGATACCTAGCCCATTGCAAATTTGGCAGTTTTGCAGCCTTTAGAGGAGCCGAGTGAAGCCCTGGTACCTTTATTGATGTCCTACTAAATGAAGCATGCCTGGGTTAGTGGAATTTAATCTGGTGGCTTTGAGAGAAGCGTTTCAACAGCCATCCAGCCAGTGGAAAAATTAGTCTCTTCGTGACTTGATTCATTGGTTTATTCTATAAAAAATTCATCCAGTTGTTAAATGCAGCGATAAAGTTCAGTGAATTAAAATCAATGCAGCCTCCTCATCTTTTGGCGCTGGCTCTGGGGCTGCTTCTCAGAGAGCTCCATGTGGAGGGGGTGAGATTCTGCCGGGAGTGTCTCGGGGTGAAGGGAGAAAGGCTCACCTGCTGGTAGAATGGTATCAGCTCCAGGGAATCCAGAGTCCTGAGGCCACACAGGAGCAAGTCAGTGCTGTCGCTCAGTAACAACATAACCAGAGAATCAATCTCTAATCTGCCCCCAGCGAGGGCTCCCCCATAGCCGGAATGGGGTCAGGCCTGAAAGCTCCCCCTTCACTATCTACTCCCACACACAAACACTTGGAGGCAGACAGAGATGCTGGGGCCTAGCTTTTTCCCCCTTCCTCCACCTCTGGGCCACGTGGCATTCCCCTTGTTAAAAAACCATTACATTGTAACACGGTATCTCCCTTAACAAGGATATTAATTTTAAATGCCAGGGACAGAGTCATAAAATTCCCTTGCACATTGTTACAACCTTTATATGGTGCGCTGGCTGGCTTGGGACTCCTCACCCACGCCCTCTCCCCCCCTCCTAGTGGGGAAAACCATAATGAAATATTTTACAGTAGGCACCGTATTTGAAAAGGTCAGCGTCTGATGATGTTCAGGGAAGGGGGAGGGAAGAGAGAAGATTTTCCAGCCATGGTACAAGTTTCTTCCCTTCTGCTGAACTGGGCTTGGATTCTCCTGGATTCGGCAACAGATCAGGGGAGTGGGTTTTCCATGGAGCTCGGGATGCTTAGGAGAGTCTGCCCCCATGATTCAAAAAGTCAGTGACGTCCCCCTCCCACCCAGTGCCCCCTCTGAAGCTCTGGCTATCTCCCATATGCTGGGATTTTCACACAGTAAATGGTCCCAAGATGGCACCTCTAGGGCTGGAGGTAAGTCTGTGTGCCTCCGGACAAGTCAGCTGTGCTTGTCTGGAGCAACATTGTGAACTGTTGGCAACTGACATTTATTTTCGAGACAAATGCACAGATGTGGTGCAACCATGGTTTTCTAAACTCTCTTTAACCATAACTGTGGGCCAACCGAAGGCCAGTACATTCTCTGGGGGTGCACTAAATGACTCGGATTCATAGATTTTAAGGCCAGAAGGGACCATTCTGTTTATTTAGCCTGGCTTCCTGCATAACATAGTCTAGAAAATGTCACCTAGTAATTCCTGCATCAAGCCCATACCTTCTGTTTGAGCTACAGCCTCTCTTTTGGAAAGATAGCCGGTCTTGATTGAAAGACACAGTGGCAGAGAATCTACCACATCTGTAGGTAAGTTGTCCCAATGGTTAATTGCCCCCACTGCTAAAAATGTGAACCTCATTTCCAGCTTGAATTTCTCTAGCTTCCAGATGCTAGATCTTGTTTTGGTTTTGTCTGCTAGGTTAAAGAGCTCTCTGCTACCTCTGGGGCAAACTACAAGAACCAGTGAAATCCACCCCACTGTCCATAGACAAAACCCTGCTTCGTTTAGAAGCTCAGCAGGTCTGAGGCTCCCAGTGACCCAACCCCAAGGTTTCGTTACTGAAGTCTGGACAGTCCCTAAGACTGCCATAAATGAGGCCCTACCTGTGTCTTTTAGAGAGGTCGTTTTGTGCTGGTATTGACACGGCTGGGAAGAGTGGGGTTAGAGGTCTTCAGGGTCCATAGAATAAAGAGCCTCAAGTTCTCCATCTACTGTCATCTTTACAGGATCATTGGAAAGTGCCTCCCTCGGCTGAGCCCTGAGACTGACACTCAGGTGCTCAGGAGTTCTGTCCCCTGCCCCTCATTCGGAAGTGATGGTCACTGGAGGTCATCAAAGCAGATTGAGTAAAACGTACAGCACGGTCTCCCTGCCCCTCCTCCTGATCGCTGGCCTCTCTGGCTGTTCTGCAGTACAGGGAGCCTTGTTCCGCCGTTGACCTACACCTGACAAGGCCTTCACGTACCGCGCTGTGGGCCTCTTCCAGGCTTTACCTCCTTTGAACTAAAGCGGTAAACCCTCTGGAAGCACAGATCACCTTCGGCAAAGATCTAGGTCAGGATTTTGAATGCTCCAAAGTTCAGGGCAGTCCTGTTCCAGATGTTTGGTTAACAATCATACCTAGCTCCTCTCAGCAGCAGATCTCACAGTGCTTTACCCAGGAGGTCACTATGATTAGCCCCATTTTGCAGCAGAGGAAACTGAGGCACAGAGCGGTTAAGGGATTTGTCTAACATTGTACAGCAGAGGCCAGTGACAGAGCCAGGAATAGCACCCAGCTCTCCTGCAATGCAATCTAGTGTCTTATTTACTAAGCCACTCTTCTAGGGCTAGCATCTTATAATGCTAGGGGGTCATTTGCAAAATGCTGATTTGGATCCACTTTTTGGAGTTCAAGTGCCTCCAATCTTAGAGGGATTTAGAGCTGCACTTTTACTTTGGGTCCCTCACTCCATATACAGAGAAATGGTACGGTCCAGAGTGGAAGCTAGGAGAATATTCCCAGTTCTGCTCCTGACATCACTGGGGACTACTCACAGTCACTGTCACCACGCTCCGTCATTAGCATTTGTGGGATCAGTCCTCCAGCTCGTCTGCACTTGAGTCTGTTGTGTGCAACGGCTAACAGCTGTCTGATTGCAGGCAGTTCACAGTCCATTTCAGTAGTGGTTCTTGTGAGCAGCCATCACACTCTGGAGCTTAGCCTCCGCTTGTTCCCATTTATGGTATATGCAAACAGAGCCAGCCTGGCCTTATGAATGACAAAGATAAAGCTGAGCTGGGATTCTCGCCAGATGCCATGTGCGCAGGGAGACACAGACGGTATTCTCCTTATTTGACTTGCACCGGGCACTCGGAGCTGACTTACCCTCAGAATGTGTGTGACTTAACAGCCCCGAGTCTGCCTCGGATCTTGCGTGGCTCTGGAACGGCCTTGCATGTTTTGAAAGCAGGGAAAACAAAATGCTGAGCGCTTGCGACTCCCACTGGTTACAGTTAAGTCAGTGGGGGCTGTGTAGCTGCATTTTGCATGGAATGGGTGCTGGCTGGAGGGGGGGGGAGTGCTCCCATAGATCAGGTGGTGTGAGGAATGTGCCCTGGGAACGGAGAGATGGGGGATCCAGTCCAGCTGTGTCTGTGAAACCATTTGCGAAAGGCTGGGGGGGTGGGGGTAGCACTGGTGAAAACCCCCAGCCCCTACGCCATCCCTTATGCTGCTGTTTGTCACCTACAGCAACAGGAAACCCTCAGTGACAAATGTAACAAGCAAAGAGAAACAGCGTTAAAACAATAAACACCTGCACACACGTCCTCTTACCTAAACGGTAATCTTTCCTCGCAAGGCTAGGTGGGTTTCAACTTATTCCAGACCCCCCTGCTAAGCGTGAAGGCCGGTAGCTCATTTGCTGTCAGAAAGTGTTGTTGAGAGCCGTTGCACGTTGAGTTTTTTGGCAAATGTAAGTCCTATGTAACAAAAAGGAAGTCAGATGTTGCTGGACCTGGTTGGGTATTTCCTAACAAAACATTTTTGGGGGGACGTGAAAAAATGCTGATTAATCAAACCTGAAACAATTCCTGGGAAAGGATCCATTTTGACAAATCTGATTCTAAAAGTTTTTTTTGAAAAACAGTTTTGACAGTGTTAACATTTTCTTTTTGGCATTTTTTTAACACAGTGTTTCATTTTCTGGTTTGAAATTGCTTTCTGCTTGTGTTTATTTTAGTTTATTTACACTAAGAAAATTTAAAAGGGTTAAAAATGTAAATCAAAATTAAAACAAAATATTTCAATTGACCTGATTCAAAAATGTTTCCAGATTATTCATTTGGGAAAAAATTTTGACTCTTTGTCTCCGTGGGAAACATTTTTGGAATCTTAAAAACTCTTATAGGGCAGGAAAACATATTCCCGCCCAGCTGTACCCAATAACTGAAACCAGCCGTTCCTCCAAAGCAAAGCTCCAGACAGTTGACTGAAGACAATATTTTCATGTTGTGATCTGTGTGTATAGGAGTGTCCAAACCAGAATTCCAGACCTGGATATTCCAAATGGAAAAAGTTCCAGTCTGGATCCAAACTAGATGACTTTTTGGTGTTCACCATCTCCAAGTTTGGATGCACTTCAGCTAGGAATGCCAGGAAGCAGTTTGCCAGGGGCTCTGCCCATTGCACTGACCCCAGGCATGAGCTGGTCTGCTTCACTCTAAATGGTGTTTTCGTGACAGGTGGCTCTGAGCAGCAACTTCAATGCAGAGTGAGCTAAAAGCTTTTCCTCTGACAGAGAAGCCAGGCCTTTCATTCAGCTGCTGGTGTCAGCCTGCCACCCCCAACACCTGCAGCCCTCGTATTTTAAATGGAAAACACGAGCGTTAATATTTTATGATCCATGTTTCTTTGTGTGACAAGGAGCTGACTCAATGGCCAGCTTTCTTCTCTCAGCTGGAGAGTTGCTATGCCTTGTCCTGTTCTGCAGGGAGTACTGACATTGATGAATGAGCTTTTCAGAGTCAATCCCACTTTCCATTAGGGTGAGAAAATGCTACAGAGCGGCTGGAGATTCCGATCAGATCCAGGACACTGCTCAAAGCACTGCCTGTGCTGCAGCCTGGAGCTGAGCGGAGGGCGACCAATCTGCTTTACGGTAATTTAGCGGTGTCAGAGTTTGGGTTTGTTTTGCATTGGATCGAAATCCAAATTTTCTGACCGTTCTGTGACACAGAAAACTCAGGTTCAAGTTCCTTCTCGGTCTCACTCGAAGCAGAGTTTTACATCCCTGATCGTGCCGTGTCAAGGCACACAAGGCTTTGAAGCTGGGTTTCCTACAAATGGACATAGCCTGCTGTTCAGATGCACAGGCCTGGGATGGGGGTGATCTAGGTTCAAATCCCTGACGTGTCTGAGTCAGAGCACAATTTTTCATTGCTGATCTTTTTGAATTAAGGCAAGAAAGGACCTGACGGTGGATTTCCCACATCCCAGCCCACTGCCCTAACCACTAGGCTATAGCGGGTCAGAGTCCTGTGCTCCAAAAACCTAGTGCAGGAAATGTTCGTCAAAACTGCTATATCTCTGCAAAAAGCAAATGTTTGACCCAAACTCAGCTGCAGGGCTTAGAGCTACATCCATCCATCCATTTCCTTCCAACAGACGGTGGGGCCAAGGAAATTAAAGGAGAGAGAGAGCATATTTTTAACAGTGTGAACTTTATGGCTGGGGGGAGGGGCAGAGTTAGTAGCTTTGGAGAGTGTCTTTTGTTTCTCGGCAAAACAGGTAAAGCATCAGTGCGATCTCCCCAACCCATCTAAGGTAGCAGCCCCACCGGGACCTGGAAAGGCCACCGATAGGAAAGAAGGGCATAGATGGGTCCATCTCCATAGTTCTTCACCCTGTCCTCTGAGGTCACCTCTTGTGGACTTTTCTCCACTGGGAATTTGACCAAAATCAGCCAAATTCTATAGCAAATGCCACTGAACATCCATGAAAATAGCACTACGTCTGGCCCGGCTTCAGATGGGAAGCCTCGACCCACAGGCTGCAACACCTTTGCAACTCAATTGCAGCCCTAGCTGGAAAATCTACCAACATTCCACTTTTTGGAGGGCTCCCTAGACTGAAGGGAAGCATGCTGGTAGAAAACCAAGCGAGCAGAGAACAGCCGCGTCTGAGTCCTCTGGCTGTCATGTGTCTCCATACACCCACAGCCAACCCTGTTATAAAATGAAGACTAAATTCAGATTGAGCAAAACAAGAAGGAAGCATGCAACCCCCTCACTCCATAAAGCAGCAACAGTGTGAAAGGAGGAGGCCTAATTCTACCAACCCTGATTGATCAGGGAGTGGGATGGGAAGGGAGCTGGACCCAGGTGGTGCAGAGGGCTGAGAAATCCCCCCCAGATGTCTTGCAGCCAGCCTGCATTCCCATTGGAAGGGAGGAATGCCACTCCAGAGCAGGTCATCAGCCTTGCCCTAGTAGAGACAGAGGATGGGTCCTGATTGGCTCTGGACCCATTGGCTGACAGGAGAGATGATGAAGCCTGAGCACACCTGGCTGCTGGAAGAGAAGAGACTATGACTGAATACACCCTAAAGCCAAGGCTAGGGAATCAGCTCAAGCAGCAGGCTGGAGAAGGTCCCAGCAGAGGAGTTCTGACCAGTGCAGTGATGCATGCCAGGAAATGCAGCGTGGACTGGGATTTACATGCCGAGTTAAGCACCCTGCAAAGAGCATAAGGTACCCTATTTAGGGCCTGGGTCTGTGACTGTTTGGGTCTCAGCTGAGAGAGCATCTCTCTGTATATTTGGTGTTGGAAACTTAGTGCATTATGCTTTTGTTGGATGGAGGGTGGGAGTGTGATTCCCCATAGGGGCCCTCAAAGGGTCCCTTGCCCTAATGGAAGTTTTGTCCCTGCCTGGATACAACTGCTGATTTCTATCTGAATGTAGCATTTGTTACTGGGGTTAATTCCTGCTTCCTTGAGTGTGGGGCCAGTGGGAGGCAAGGGGAATGTGTGGGTTGGGATTTGGGATCCACTTAATGGACCCAGAGGGTGGTTCCACCCCAAAAGAACACAAGGGAAGTTTCTCTAAGAAAGAGAACAAGGTGTGTATCTCCCTTCTGAAACACTCTGCAGCAACCCCCCAAACAAAATGGCTGCTGAACTCTGCAGGTGAGGGGGAGCAAGGGCCGTTGTGGCCCAGTGACACCTCCCCACCCCGACACCACCACCATGATGGGGATATGTTGTCAGAGTTGCTGACCTGGCAGGTGCAGTGTATGTAGCTATGGCATTGGGGTGCCTTTTCCTTTTTTTTCCCCCTTCTCACTGTTGCACTCTTCACACTCTCAGGCCTGTGAGGCAGGCAGCCATTTTGTGTTCGTTCCTGTGCAGAATGACGTGCGCTGCCCTGTCTTGCCTGGAGCCGCTACTTTTGTTCATCTCTTCTTTTTGCTAAACCGAAGGTCACGTTGACTGAAAGGCAGCTGTTTGTCTTTGTGTGTGGAGTGTGGGGTGGGTGGGAAATGTGACAGAAGAGAGACTCCTCTGAGTAATATGAAGATAACCTGCAGGAGAGCATCTCAACCAAAGCAATACTGGGTAAAGCAGATTGAAACTCCCCAGCACTAGCCTTGGAGAAGAAGCATTGCCTACCTGAGCCAGGGAGAGATCTGCTTCAAATGGTCCCTTGGTCCCCCTTAGCCACCCAGTAGCTCCAGGACTGGGTTGTGGCCCAAGCTGAACCTTCTCCCTTAATATCTGTGTTTAAAACAACAGCAACAACAAAACCCTCTTCTCTCACAGCCTGTGATCCCAGTAGGGAGAAGCGTAGCTGGGCGTGGGGCGTTAGGATCTGCACTAGGGATAGGGGAGGCACGTCTTCTCGTAGCATCCTGAGCCCGCCGCCTGTCCTCGGCACAAGCACTGCGACGTGGGCCTTGGCCTGCGAGTCGGTGGGCCCTTTGGAGTCCAACAGGGGGTCTCTTCTGAATCCTTACCATGAGCTTTCCCTGAAACTCTTCCTCTCACTAGCTGATGCGGGTGGTGGGGTTGCTTCATTGACCGGCCTCTGACAAAATTAATCATCAGATACGATATTACTCAGCCTAAGGGTTATTCAGACTCACATGTCCCTTGTAAGGCGAGTATAAAGCTGTAATGGCTGCAGGTCGAGGGAAGAAGGTAAATGATCCATGCCTTTTGATATAAAGAGGGCTTGCTCCGTGTTTGTTAGCCGTGATAGATGTCACCCACCACAGTGTCTATTGTTAGCCGGTTGTTGCCTGTCACAATCACGTCTCCTGTGGAACCGTGCTCCCCTCTCTTGCTCTGTCTTTCTCCCGTAGCACTGGGCTCAACGAGTAATTTATGTATGACAGTATGAGACTAATTCTGTTATTATGTCAAAGGGAAATTGAATCTGGGACTTTAGTGCTGCATCTGGGAGAAATCTTCAAATGAATCTGGAGTGCAGAAAAACTCCGCATTCGATTCATTTGCTTGTCATGCTGTCTGCCAGATTAAGTCATTATGAGGGGCAGAGCGAAGAGGAGAAATGGGGAGCGAGGGGGGAGGAAATAGAGGAGATGATGGAGTTGAGGGAGGATAAAAAGAGAGCAAGGAAGATAGAAAACATAAGAAAGGAAGAGGCACAGTAACGTAATTATTTAAAGGCCTGATTCAGCAGTTTATTCCCAGTTCACAAAACATTTCAGAATGTGCTTTACTTTAAGCAAATGTATCCGTCCTGTTGAACCCAATGTGACTTAAGCACATGCTTAAGTACTTGGCTGAATTGCTTCATACATTCCCAGACCAGGAAGCAAAAGAAATAAACAGGATCCATTTCTTATCTCCCAGTGGTGTAACACCACACACTTCAGTGGCGTTACTCCTCTCTTTCACCAGTGTAAGGGGGAGCAGAATCAGAGCCCTGAGGGTAGGTGGGAAACAGAATAGAGGATGGGTACAAAAGTGGATTGATTCTGGCAAGCTTCTGTGTATTCTCATCTAACAGAATTTCCTGCGGTTCTGAAGGAACCCACAGCTATGCTAAAAGCCTTGCATTCTCGCCTGTCTTTGTCAATCAGCTTGTCCGCCAGTGACTCAGTTAAAAACTGATCCTCTCTTGGTTTATTGCGCTCTGAGAGATTTACCCTATTCCATTTGCTTGTTTTTCCCTTTCAAGATAAATTAGCGCTGGTGCAAAGTGCTAGATCAACAGTCCTGGGAAGGAGCATCCTCCATCCACAAAACAAATGTAGCGTGGGTGAATTTCCTTCCCACAGCTCCACTAAGCTGGATCTAGGGCAACCATCTCCCTGTCATTTGCTCATTCGGTCCTAGCCTTTCTCCTGAAAGCTGTCAACAAGAGGAGCAGTTCAGAGCCTATGGAGATGTAGGTCTGAATCAAGGCCCATGTAAGGGATCAGGATGCAGTTACAACAGGGATAAATTCCAGCCATGATCTCCACTTTACATAAGGGGAAACTGTGGCACAGAAAAATCAAATAATTTGCCCCAGGGTGAAACAGTGAGTCATTGGTAGAGGAAAAGATGGTCTTGTGGTTGAGGTACTGGACTAAGATTCAGGAGAAAGTGAATAGGGAAGTGTTATTTATCCCTCCACCTAACACAAGAACCAGGGATCACCCAATGAAATGTATAGGCAGCAGGCTTAAAACAAGTACTTCTTCACGCAACACAGTCAACCCTGTGGAACGCATTGCCTGGGGACGTTGTGAAGGCAAAAAGTATAAATGGGTTTGAAAAAGAATTATATACATTTATGGAGGAGAGGTCCACCACTGGCTATTAGCCAAGATGGTCAGGAGTGCAACCTGATGCTCTGGCTTTCTCTAAACCTCTGACAGCCAGAAGCTGGGACAGGATGGCAGGGGATCGACCACTCCAAATTGCCCTGTTCTGTTCATTCCCCCTAAAGGAACTGGCACCAGCCACTGTCAGAAGACAGGATTCTGGGCTAGATGGACCACTGCTCTGGTCCAGTATGGCCATTCTTATGAGATCTGGATTCACTTCTCAAGCATAATGGGCAATCTCAGGCAAGTCATGTAACCTCTCTGTGCCTCAGTTCCCTATCTGTAAAATGGGGATGATAATCTTTCCTTTTTCCATCTTTTGTCTTTTCTACTGAGTTTGTATACTCTATGGGGCAAGAAACTGTCTCTTACTGTGTCTGTACAGCACCTCACACAATGGCACCCTGATCTCTATTGATGTATCTAGGTGCTATTGTAATAGAAATAAAATGATGAGAGCAGGGAATGCAACCGGGGCAACAAATTTAGCCCTGGTCTGCTCGTATCAAGATTCCTGCATTCCACTTATCTATCTCTGAATTTAAAGGAATTAATCCATCTCACGCACTAACTGAAACACACTGTATTTAAACAACAAACTGAAAAAGCAGAGAAAATCAAAAGGGGCTAGCTCTGCCCTTCTGTGCAGTGCTTTCACTGAACGTGGCCTTTCTCCCTGCCCGGGTGTGCGTTAATGAGACACTTTGACAATATATAGCCCCACATTTCCTGCTTATTTCTTTCATGCAGATTTGCTACATCTTTTATGTTGTTCAAGCCTAGACTTCCTTTGCGTGCGTTTAATTATGAGGCGGTTGTTTATGATCCCGCTTGTAATAGCTTGCCCTTAGCAATAGCGGCGTATTCCACTAATCCAGTGTGAGTGGAGAGGCTGATTTCTCTGCCTTCATACCTCCCCCATTCTATGCCATCCATCGCTCTGGTGTTTGATGCCATTTTACTATTAATTAGGATGTGTAATCTCTGGGATTGTTATTTATTAATAGATTGTTTCGAGCTCTGGAAAGTTCATTATTGAAACAGGAGGATGAGCGAGATCCAGGGGAACAGATGGACACATGGAAATATCAGAGGAAGGACTGGTTAAAATTCCAGTCACGCTCCGAGTCTTGACAAAGGAGAGAAAACAGAATCAATCATAATTATCTAGGAGAAAAGCCATCAGTCTGTGTTTAAAAATAAGCACTTTGTGCATTATGCTCACCGTGCCAGACTTCCAACAGTTTCGACTGGTGGATACGGATCCTGCCATGTAAGAAGACAATTTGGGAAAGAATCTTTCTACTGTTAGTGTGGGAAACTGCAGAGGTCGAACTAACAGGCAATACAAAGGTGGGAATTTAAGTCTAAAGCACAGGGAAAGTAGCTTTATTGGAGTGCTGTGGCCTGGTTCTGAGTGGCTTCAGACTATCCCAGGCCTGTAAGTTGGATTCCCTAAAAGCCAGGAAGTTTTTTACCCTCTGCGTTATGGGTGAAACTCACCCCTGTACAGCGCGCCTATACTGCTCAAGTCTCTCGAAGCACTAAAAATAAGGCTTAAGTGGTGCATAGGACTTGTGCTGCTCCTTGTGCCGGAGGGGCATTTTAGAACCAATTATAAAATAGACTAGGAAGGAAATATCCTGTGTCTCCATGTCAGGGACTCCTTTCCCAGTGCAGAGAGCTGTCCCTTCTTAAAGTCCTGCTTTCCCATTGGAACACTCCGCAGACTGGCCAATGTTTAGCCGGGCTAAGCGAGGACTGAGGAGGTGGGAACCATGACGACCGTCTGCAGAGAGCAGCAGAGAGTTTACACCGAGAGGAGAACAGGAACATGTAGCGTGGTAACCAGGGGTATATCTAGGAGCCATGGGGGGGGGGGGGGGGGAATTAGCTTGAATATCAGGAAAATATTCCCAACAAGGAAACCTGCCAGTTATAAGATCCGTGGCCCCAAGACCAATATAGCACTGCTCCCAACAGTACGTTTTTTAGTGCTTCAATCCAGTCTGAACAAAGCAGTAGAAATGCGCTGTAGGGAGCAATACTGCATGGACCGTAGGGACATGGAGTGGGTTACCGGCTTCCTTTTCCATCTCTAGCTTCTGTGATTTGTAATCCAGTAGAAGGAGCTGTGGAAGAAGGCTCCAGAACAGAAGGTTCTGGAAGGAGCTGACTGGAACAGAGGGGAGGGTTTGGTTCCCCCCGCCCCCCCCCCCCCCCGAAACTAGCTGCAGTGTGTGTTCTGCCTTCTTAGGCCTCGTCTATCTGCACAGGGTGGAAAAGATTTAACCAAATGGGAAGCTGTGTTGCCTAGTTGCTGGAGTACTGGACTGGGATTTAGGAGACCTCAATTCAGTTCCTGTTTCTGCCACTGGCCTGCTGGGTGACCTTGGGCAGAGTCACTTCACCGCTCTGTGCCTCAGTTCCCCCATCTGTAAAATATTGACGACTCAGACCTTTGTAACTAGATTTGAAAGCTCCTGAAGAAAAGTACTGGGTAAGATAATTTAAGTTGGTTAACCAAACCCATTTAGAAACTGATTTAGTTAAATCTGTGCAACTCCTTTGTGTGGACACTCTTAAATCAGCCTGAGTGCCTTGTATAGATTTAACTGAAATCAATTTCTGACTGACAAGCTAAATAGATGTCACTCTTAAACTGACTTGCAAATGACCACACAAGGGGTTTGTGCCTCCCTGTGGCTTCTAAACCAAATTGGTTAAATCAGTACAACTTCTGTATGCAGGCCAGGCCTTATTGTGCGTGTTGAATGGATTTAGCAGCTGGTGAACGGTTCCAGACAAACACACCTGGAAACTGGAGACATCCAACAGGAACCCCAAATGTAAGTTTCCTCTACAATATTCCTTACCAACATACATGTGGAGGGCAGCTCTTGGGGTAATTCAGCCTTTGCCGCCCATGGTTACTTTTACTACTAGGATAAAGGAGGTCGTTCCATTCATCTTCCAAGCGCTTTATAAACAAAAATGTACAAAGACTCTCAGGACCCCAGTAAGACTGTTATCCCTACTTTGCAAATGGGTAAATTGAGGCACAGAAAGATTAAAATTACTCATCCACGTCTCAGTGAATTGGTGACAAAGGGCAGACCAGAACCTCATACACCTGGCTCCTAGAATCTACTAGGAGCTTGCTAGATGGCCATTGGCTTTTAATTAGGTTGATTGTGGCTGTAATGCTTCCAAGCACAGAAACCTCCTTTCACTGCATGCCAAATCAAAGGTCCGATATTTCAGATCCATTGCTAAAAAAGACTTTAATTGCATCCATTTTCTAACTAACGTACTTCTTCCCCGTTATCGTCAAGCTATGTGTTCAGACGTCCCTTGCAAATCAGGGAGTGCTGCTATTCTGAGCTGTGTTTCAGTAATTGGTTAATGTTGGTGTTACTAGGTAGAAAGCAACGGGCTTTTCAGAATCCCAAAGCTCACGTCATGGCTCTTTCTTCAGATGAGGTTATTTCTGTCTGGCTTTTGGATTTAATTTCTCCCCAAAACAACCATATGTTCCTAGGGCAATAGAAGATGAGGTGTATTTAGCATCTGCTTTCCCTTCTCCATGCCTGGAACTTGATATGGCTCCAAGGTGTTTATTCAGGACTCTTGCCGAGAGAGTGCTGTGCTGACAATAGGGGCGTCTATCTCTGGCTAATTAACCGACCTGCCCCTCGAGCTGCTCCCCTGACCGTACCCTTGTAGTTGTCTGTAAATTCATCCACATGACAGTACTACATCATCCTTTCTTGAAACCTGGAGATGCCCTAAGGCATGAAACGGAGGGTCATTTTGAACTCTTCCCTGTGCTGAATGAGCAACATTTCCCTTTGTTTCCTCGAATTACTCCTGAGTTCTTCAGCTCTCTGCCCAGCCTAATGTCACCTGTTTTTTTCCCCTGGGCAATTCCAGAGCACTTAATCCAGTGCTTCGTCCTCTCTTGCCCCCCTTCCCTTATTGTACACAAACAGAGAGCAGGCGCTCTTGCTAACCTATGTATCCACTTTATCCATTGCTTCCTCTCTCTCTCTAGTGGCAACCTCAGAGAGGAAAGAAATTAATAATGTTTTGGTTCTTGTCATTTGCACCTTGACCACAGCAACAGCTTTGTAAGAATTGTCAAGATCCTTATACGGTTTCTATAAGAATGAATGTGATGTATTTGGGATCATGCCTGCAAAGCTTCCTGGAGAGATTTTTCTGAGTGCAACAAATTGAGATTATAATTTAATATCTTGAGGGGTCTTCACTCACGTTTGCGGGGGGTTGGGTTGGGTTTTTTTAGTCCTTATATGGGCAAAACTGCTATTGCTCTCAACAAGAGTTTTGCCTGAGTAATGACACCAGGATTTGGGATGAAGCAACATAGGAATGGTCATATTGGATCCAAAGGGAATCTAGTCCAGTATCTTGCCAACAGGGGCCAGCACCAGATGATCTAGAGGACCCCACAGGCGGCTGATCTGGGATAATCTGCACTCCATATCCGGTCTCATCCTGAGCTCTAATAGTGAAGAACTGATTCAAGCCCTGATGCGTGAGGTGTAATGCCCCTTTGACTGTTTTTGTTGGTATTGACAACAACAACTCTCTTATTCAGAGAGATTCTAGTTATCCAAAGCAAAGCAGACCTTGACTAGTATAGGATACAATAGAACTGGTAGAAAAATTTCAAGTTCCACAATACTTTTTCTCTCTCTCTCTCTCACCACCACATCCCCAATTCCTGGTTTTCAGGCAGGTCTAGAGATCGGCCACCTCCTGGGTTTCGGGAATTCGTTTTCAGCAGATCGGAAGATGGACGTTTTATTTTCCTGCAGCATCTTGCGATCTCAGCTGAAACCAGAGCCCTCTTCTGCTAAACCTTCTACATATGCCATATGAGAGAGAGTCTTGGCTCTGAGGAGTCTACAGTAGAAATAGCTAAGGCAAACCAAGGACAGACGGGGATGCTCAGGCATGAAGTGACTTGCTGGGGCAGTGGAGAAGGTAGGAATAGAACCCAGGTATGCTGACTTCTAGTCTAGTGCCAAATTCACTTGACTACAGTGCTTCCGTTTAGTCTGAGCTGATTTGCCCATCCCTTGTCAGATGGAGGAGTTACACGCCAGTGATGTAAATGGTGCATAATCTGGAAATGAATTCTCCCTCTTGTACGATCAAGCTTGCTTTGGAAGCATGGCTTAGTCCAGGCTTTCCTTTGTCCTTCAGGAGAACACCTAGCAGGAGGAACTGTCCGCAAATGCTGACAATCCATCATGAGAGGCAGTGGATCAACCTGAGCTCCCGTACATCCTTGGTTCTCATAAACCATTTGGTCCGTGGCCCTGGGAGACAGGAAGACTTACTCATCGTCAGCCTCATCTCAAAGGGAGTTTGAGAGGGGCTGCGGGGTGATGGATGGTAAGTTTCGAAAATGAAGTCTGAGAGATCAATAGAAGAATATACACCCAATGCATCATACAAGCGCCTCTTGTCTGTGCAATACTAAATCAAAAATAATGAATGGCGGGCTCTTCAGCCTTGGCATCCTCCAGTCTTTCCCAGTGCAATGGCGTTCCGTGACTGATATGGATTATGCCACTTGCCAGCATATTTCCTTCACTCTCCTAATGGCTTTGGCATTGAGTCATGATGCTTTGTTTTTAATATCCTCTCCTTCCCCCAGTGTTCCGCATCTCTTGGCCATTTCAGTTCCATCTCGCAGGCAGGCGTCCCATCTACGCCCTTGGTGCACGCAGGCAATCTACAGCAAGATACGTTACTTCGCTGGCTGGTTTACTTCTTTATTTTCGAAACAGCCGCATCTCCCCGGGGCTCTGTTCCAGCAATATTAACAAACTATGATCCGTCAGTAGCTTGAACAACTCGCTGCCTCGGAGATGATTAGCTCCACAGCACGTCAAACCCAAGGGCTGTGTGCGGAGTGCCAGGGAAATGAACTGCACCGTGGCTATGAGAGAGCTGCTGGGAGTGGAGGTGATGCTGAAGAGCTGTTACTGTGTATACCATGCACCAAAGAATAGCCGCACTGGAGAGCATCCTGAGATGAGCAAACTGCTTTGTATGTTTTTGGCAAGTTAATATTTTACACTTTTTCTCCAAAGGATCAATACAGGAATTCACAGAGAAGTTACAAAGCCTTATTCCTCGCCATGCTTTGCAGCTGTTGGGTCACTTATGCCTTGGGAAAGTGGATGCAGTGGCATGCCATCTATGCATGCAAGGCATGCATCACATACCATATGTGCGAGGTCTTGCCAATGTGCAGGATGCCGTTTCGGACCACCTAAGACCTACGAATGAGTTGTTTTGTTCCTTAGTAAAACTGTCACCCACTTAGCTGAGTGCCGTATCTCCATGTATTTGTATTGAGGTAGCACCTACCGGCCAGTGCCCCATTGTACGAGGGGCTGTGATCCTACCACATCAGATTTCTCTGCTCAGCCTGATGGACATGTCCTGTATCCACTGTACCTGCACTTTGAAGAGGTTGGTGAAGCTGCTGTTGTCTAATTTTTGCTCTTGTGCTGATGTGACTTCATTGGAGTCAATGGAGTTACACTAGCGTCAACAACTGAGTGAGAAGAGAATGGGACCGGTAAGGTCCAACGTGGTGGAGAATCAGGTCTGCCCTATGTAAACCGAAGCACTGAGAAGCATGCAAACAATTCCAGTTATATAGACAGAGTGAAACCCTGGCTCCACTGAAATTAGTGGCAAAGCTCCCATTGATTCCCATTAAACACAGCAAAGAATAGCAGCAAAGGTTGTTGATGAATAATAATTAATAATAACAACAAAGAGAGAATTAGATCTTGATCCAGCCAGTGCTCCAAGAAAAGAATATCGGGGACTATATTCTCTAGTAAATTGATCAATTGCTCTGTCCCGAACTTTAGTGCCACAGATTGGCTCCCTTATTTTAATCCCCTGTTTAAGTGAGGATCTCACTCCCTTGGGTTTTAGGCATTTAGGGGTTTTCAGTTTTAAAACTGAGGCATTGAAACATCCAAATACATTTTTAATTTTCATTTGCCCGACAAGGCTTAAAACATCACCTGGGAGAATTACAGCCAGGATGGTGGGGTTATAATACAGATAAGTACGGATCTTTGACAGTGTGGAGCAGCCCTGAGAGTGTGTGTCTGTCTAGGGACCTAAATGACCTTCACCGGTTTAGGATCTGAGTGCTTTACAAGCACGACTGGATTTCACTTCACAATCCCCTTGTGAGGTATTGGGTGGTGCTGGTATCCCCATTGTACAGAGGGAGAATTGAGGCACAGAAAGATGGAAGGCCTGATCCAAACTCAATCCAAAGGGCTTTGGATCAGGCCTGGAGCCTCAAAGGTATTTAAGTGCCTAACTCCCATTTGATTTAAATGGGAGTTAGGAGCCTAAATACTTTTTGGGGGATCTGGGCCAAAATGACTTGTCCAAAGTCACGCAAGGAATGTTTGCACAGCCTGGAACCTAACCCAGTTCTCCCAAGTCTCAACTAGGTGCTTTAACCACCAACTTTCCCTTCTTCCAAGCTCTGCATTCCTTTGAGACTTCATTGAAGATTAAGGCATTGACTCTCAAGCTGTTTAAAGAGACACTGACTATTCTGAGCTCCGGCTGTTTGGGACTCAGCCCAACAGCTGCTTCCCCTATTTAGTGAGATGGATATTGTGGCTCCCCGACCCCTGAGTATGGACCCATCCATCTCTGTCTCTTCTGTGGACATTTGCACCTTACCCTCCCCTAGCTTCCAGAATGCATTGTAGTCTGAAGAAGATGAATGTATGTTAGGCCTCACCTGCTCACTTGAATAATTTCCCTTTAAAGAAGGCCACCTACCAGTAATTCATTATCAGTCTTTGCTAGCAGAGACACGTCTGTGGGACATGGTCTCACGTGCCCCCATCTCTGTTTACGGGCTGTGGTTGCTCTGAACTGCTACCAGTACACTTCCCTGTGCCTCTCCAACAGAATCTTCCAGGCATCTGTGTCTGTTTTCGTTGTCTGCTTTTGTACCATGGGTTGCGCCTTCTCTTTCCGTGCGAAGCACATGGCAAAGCTTTTCCGATGTGTTGTACCTGACTGGCAGATGGTACTGAACTGTAACTCAGCACTTCTTACGGAGCATCCACCTCAGTTTTGCCAGTCTGGACTGACGGTACATTGAGATGGATAGGGAAGTCAATATAGTTCCTATGAAGTCTGCCACCCTCTTGCCTCGAATATTGCGGCCAGATCCTCAGATGGTGTAAACTGGTTTAGCCATGCTGACTTCAATGGAATCATGATGCCTTACACCAGATGAGGACCTGGCAGTTGAACATCAGCTTAGCCACCAGCTAAATTCTTCTCTCTCCATGTGATGTCAAGGTCTCTGCTTCTGTCCACAGAAAACAGGTCACAGCTTTACCTTTTTGAGGCTGCAAGTGACTTTGGACAAACAAACCTGGCTTGAGCATTGATATTCCAAGCCTTATTTATTCTGTAGTTCTCTGAGCATGGTGCCCGAACAAAGCCTGAGGAGAATAGGATTGTTTGAAATCAGCTGGGTTATTGAGATATTGAATCAGAGAGCAATCAAACTTTCCAAGGGGTGAAACTGAACCCAGAACCCAAACTGAATATGGGTCGTTTCTGAGCAACTACAAAAGAGAAACTAGAATGGAAACTGCATTTCAGCCTAATACAGTGGGTGCTACAGAACACTTGCTCATAGATTAAAATCATGTTTTTGTAGGATTCTGTAATATGGTGATGGGTAACTGTAATCTACAAAGAGAGATGCGTACAGTATCACAGATAGAAGCAAAGCCATTGTGGCGTGGTTTTATTTTTGCCACCTTGGCCAACATAGCGTGGATTGGCCAAAATGATGAGTCTCTACACGTGGATCGAAAGAGCCGGCTTCTCTGGCGGACTGAACAGATGGACATCTCCGATAGATCAGGCACAGAGTAGGACACGCATCACACTGACGGGTGAGTTATGCTATCAACACTATCCATAGACAATCTCCTAATGCTGCTTTAAGCACATACTTCAGATACACTCTAGGTGTACTTTGTTCCATTGCAGAAAGATGGGCACTAGTCCAATGCGCCACTTATGCCTTATTCTGGGGCTTTAAGGAGAGACTTAAGTAATGTCTAGGCTTTTTATCTGCTCTTCTGCACAGTTAGGAATTTCACCCTATTTTAGTTTGCTGGGTGTCTCCGCTTAGACCTTCAGAGAAACTAACTTCCTGCTGTGTGCGCTGGAATCCCAGGAATAAATGGGCTCAGAAAGGCAGCGATAAGCCGTCTTGTGACAATATTTGTGTCTAAAAATACAGCTATTGAACGCAATAATTATCACCTTTGTCATCATTTGGAACTTGGCACTTTCCCTTTATACCTGCCTATTTCCCCATCGTGTTTGTGAAGCGTCTATAGACTCCTCCACAGATGAGGCGTTCCAGCATCTGCAGTAAATCATCCTGATGCAGAGCTCAACAAGGCATCAATTTAAACAGGGAAATGAATGTGGGCCTCCTTCACTACCACTTTTAATGGAGCCACACCAGTGGGAACTCGAGCGGGGAATGAAGGCCCTGTGTCTATGTTGCTTCTAGGTATAGTGCCATGTTCTCTGGGTGCTGAACCTTTACATTTCTAGGGGATTGCAGCTATACAAGGCTGCCATTTGAGAGGCGAATTTCCATGCAGGCTGCTATTGTCTGTCTGCAGTAATATACGGGTGCTATTACCATAGTATCTGAGCACATCACAACAGTGTTGTGAGGTAGGAAAATGCTATTAACGACATCCTTAGATTCTCTGTGCATGTCTGCACTGCAGTGAAAAACCTGTGGTTGGCTTGTGCAAGCTGACTGACTCTCAGAGCTCAGGATAAAGGGCAGTTTAATTGCCATATAGCTAGACCATAGGTGACTGACTTCCCCCAAGTTGTACAGGTAGTCTGTAGTTGAGGGACTTGAACCCAGATTCTATTCCATCCTGGTTCTACCACTGACCTGCTGGGTGAATTTGGGCAAGTCGTAAACTCGCTGTGCCTTTAGTTTTCCCATCTGTAAATGGAGAACATAATGTAGGAAGTGATCCTGTCCTCCTTCCTTAAACTTCTGAAATCCTAAAACAAAATAAGAAAGCACAAAGCATTTAATTGTAGGAAAAGTAGGAGGGTACAGCGCAAATGATAGGTGCTTTTAAAAGAAAACAGGGTTTCAAAACACACCGGGTTAAATCTTCAGCTGGTGTAAATTGGCATAGCTGTGCTGAAGTCCAAGGAGCTATGGAAATTTATGCCAGCCACAGACAGATTTTTCTAGTCTCTTAATGGAAGTCTGATTGTTCTCCTTTGGATTAAGGGAGAACCTTCTGTGTGACATTTCTATACTTCTTTCAAGCAGTTCTTTACCTGAGGCTGTGTTGATAAAACTGATCCGGGGGTCGGGGCCGGCTGCAAAGAGAGGCTAATGAGAGGAAAATGTGTTCAACGTGTCGTCTCTCACCATGAACTGAGATCAGGGAGAAATGCTGAGTTTGCTGAACACTTCAGGAGCTATTTAGCCCTCGCATGAAAACTGCCCAGAAGCATGAAAGAGAATTTACCTAGCTGAACTTCAGCATT
This sequence comes from Emydura macquarii macquarii, assembly GCF_026122565.2. Classification (NCBI taxonomy): domain Eukaryota; kingdom Metazoa; phylum Chordata; order Testudines; family Chelidae; genus Emydura; species Emydura macquarii. The sequence goes on along the minus strand of NW_027130449.1, from coordinate 9,765,770 downwards.
CCTCTGGCATTGTGAAAGCTCTTGTTTGCAACGGGAAGAGTAATGGAGGGGAGGGGAAACCTACAGTGGCCTTGACAGGGCATTATCATGGATTCTAAGGCCAGAAGCGACCCCTATGATTGTCTAATCTGACCTCCTGTATAACACAGGCCATAGAACTTCCCCCAAATAATTCCTAGAGCAGATCTATTAGAAAAAAATCCAATCTGGATTTAAAACTTGTCACTGATGAAGAATCCACCACGACCCTTGGTAAATTGTCCCAATGTTTAATTTTTGACAGTGAAAGTAATTTACGCCGCCTTTGCAGTTTCAGTTTATCTAGTATCAACTTCCAGTCATTGGATCGTGTCATACCTTTCTCTGATATATTGAAGAGCCCATTATTAAATATTTGTTCCCCATGTAGATACTGAGTCATCCCTTAACCTTCTCACTGATAGATGGAGCTCCTTGAGTCTATGAAGCGTATCACTATAAGGCAGGTTTTCTAATTCTTTAATCATTCCCATGCCTCTTCTCTGAACCCTTTCCCATTTATCAACGCCCTCCTTGAATTGTAGGCATCAAAACTGGACACAGTATTCCAGCAGTGGTTGTACTAGTGCCAAATACAGAGAGAAAATAATCACTCTATTCCTACTCAAGATTCCCTTGTTTATGTATCCCGGGATTGCATTAGCTGTTTTGGACAGAGCATCACACTGGAAATGTGTATTCAGCTGATGATCCATCATGACCCTCAAACAGAATCCCCGGGCCTGTAACCATGTATACATTTATGTTTAGCTGTATTAAAACACACACTTTGTGTGTCCAGTTTGCCAAACTATCCTGATCTCTCTGAATCAGTGATCTGTCCTTTTGTTGTTTTTCATTCCCCCAATTTTTGTCATCTGTGAAATTTATTGGTGATTTTGTTTTCCCTAGTTCCTTGATATGAATGTTAAATAGCATAGGGCCAAGAAGTGATCCAGCAGGACCCCACTGGAAGCACCTGCTCGATGTAAATGGGGAATCATCGCTGATGTTTAGAGACCTATCAGTTAGCCAGTTTTTATTCATGTAATGTGTGCCCTATTAATTTTGAAAAGCTAGAATGAAATAATCAAAATGTCATGGGATACCAAGTCAAATGCCTTACAGAAATCTAGGTATATAACCTCAACACTGTTATCTTTATCAACCAAACTTGTAATCCCATCAGAAAAAAATAGCGTGACAGGATCAATTATTTCCTCCCCCCCCCCCCCCCCCCCCCCCCGAATCCCTTGCTAATTTGCATTAAATGCATTCCCCTCCTTTTATTTCTTAATCGAGTCCTATATCAGCTGCTCCATTATCTTGCCTGGGATCAGTGTCAGGCTGAGAGGCCTATATTTATCCAGGCCATCCCATTTACCCTTTTAAAAAAATTGGCACAACATTATCTTTCTTCAAGACTTCTGGAACATCCCCAGTGCGCCAAGCATTACTGAAAATGAACATTAGTGGTCCAGCAAACTACTCAGCCAGCTCTTTTTAAAAGTCTTGGGTGAAAGTTATTCAGACCTGCTGATTCAAAAATGTCTCACTTTAGTAGTTTAGCATACTCTGGAGATGTGTTATCATCATATCATGAGACTATATCATCCATTTTCCCCCAAATACAGAATAGAAACATATTGAATATTTCTGCCTTTTCTGCACTATTAATATTGAGAGTTCTATCATTTCCATCTAGTAATGGATTAATACCATTGTCAGGAATCTTTTTGTTCCTAATATATTTTAAAAGGTTTCTTGTTGTCCTTAACTCTGCTGGCCATAGAGTTCTCCTTGTGTCCCTTTGCTTCCCTTATCAATTTTCTGCAATTCTGAACTATATATTCATTGCTATCAACTTCCCCTTTTTCCCTTTGTTATATTACATATCCTTGTTAATACTTAATTCTATTCTAAATAGCTCAAAGCACCTTCCCCTTAATTTGGCCTGGCAACAACCCCTATCCTTGATTGGCTGAGTCAGTATCATGCACAGGCCTTTGACATAAGTGAAATAAAAGTTCTAACTGTATTAAACTCAGGGTTTAATATACACTTGGATCTGCTGACTGCTGAAATGAGATGATTTATTATAGATATGTCTAGAAGGCCCTGACCAATGAAGGCCCCATTGCACTAGGTATTCTACAAACCCACAGCCCCTGCTCCAAAGAGCTTACAGGCTAAATAGACAAGACAGTGTGGATGAAAGAAGAGATGATTATACCCACTTAACCAAGGCCTAGAGATGACGGACTTGCTCAAAGTTGCTCAGGGGGACTGTGGCAGAGTTGAGAGCTTAACCCAGAAAACTAACCTGATGTTAAGAGTCGGCTGCAGCGTTAGGCGTCAAGGGATGGTTTTTTTTAGATGCTGTGCGTCCAGCTGTGTAACTTTCTCTCTCTTGGAGGATTACGCTATTACCCAAGGTTACATTTTTCAATTAATCTAGGCATAATTACTCTACCTCACCACCTAGCGAGTACGGATAAAACTAAACTGCCCAAACCTTCTCTGTAACTGGTAGAAGGTCGTCATTTTGAGGGGTAGCCTTTCTGTATTAGTGCCGGTACTCTGACGGTTCCTTTGTATAATCAATGTATTCTATTGCCACATCTATCTTGTGCGCATGAAAAGATTTGCCCCTTTCTCCCCCGCCCCAATTCCAGATGGAGTAGCAGATGAATTTGGCTAACACATGCAGGTTCAAACTGGGATAAAGGACAGGATACTTTCTCCTAATTAGTAACAGCCTCTTTTCTTTTCTTTTTTTTTTTACCCTCAAGGGTTCCTGCTTTTTTCATAGCTGGCCCTCCCCCCGACAGTTCTATGTCTCTGAGGTATTTTAATGTTGTCGATGACATCGTGCATTACCTAGACATACATTTGTAATGCATATTGTGTCACATATTGTTATGTGCTGCTCCATGAATTAATGATGAAATGACGAATAACAAACTTTCCTCTGTCTCTCGGGGACAGTGCATGTGTGAGCATGTGTGGCTAGGATATGTTACGTTACTGCTTCGTTATGGAGGTAAAATCCTCTAAGCCAAGATTTCTGTTCATACAGACACCCCTGCCACTGTTGTGAGCTGCCTAAAATATTTGCGTGAATAATGGAACGCTTTCATGTTTTAATCAGATGCAATTTTGCAAGCGGTTTTTATGATTTAGCAAGTCCATTAAAACTGACATTTGTTCTGCTCTGACACTCGTAAGGAGCTCCACAGAGCATAAACACTAGAAATTACTTGTAGGGGAAGACAATATTAAAATCCCCCAGCCCTTGTGTGCTTGTCAGAGAAATTCTGTTACTGTGCGCTGTGCCAGCTATAATCAGAGCCACTTGATGTGTGTATTAGTTCTTATTTATGCACTAACTTGGAGCACGGAGTTTAGGACTGCAATGAAGAGAGTGCAGGTCTATTTATTCCTATTTGCCTCCCACACTTATAACACAATTGGGTCTCACAGCAAAAGAGGAGGCTTAATTTAGCATTGGTGACTAGGCCAATCAGAGCAAAGGGGTAAGGAAGTGGATACACCAATCCAATAAAGAATATTGTATTTGTTAGAGCTGCAAATATACCAACTCCTTCCCATCAGCCCCCCACGTACGTCTTGCGTCCAGTCCAGTCATAGTCTCGAGGCTTTCCAGGTTAATAGTCAGACTGAGTCCAATCCATGTTTACATGGAGTTCAGTCCAGCTTTTGAATAATGTCTAGGCAGACAGCCAATCTAGCGCTAGCTTCCAGTCAGGTACTCTCCAGATACCTCTAGATCAGTGGTTCTCAACCCTTTTGGCTCGAGGGCCACAGGTATCATTTGTACAACCTTGAAAGGTCACGTCTCCACCAGCAGCCCCCTCTCCCCCATTGCAGCCAGCCAGACGGAAGGAGTTCAGTGCAGAGGCTGCCTCCTCGCTGATCTCCCGTCTCCCTGGCTGCAACAGGGAAACTGCATGCATCCTGTAGCCCCGGGCACTCCACCTGGGACCCTAGGCAGTGGTTCCCTTCTGCAGCCAGGGGGATGGGAGATCAGTGCTCCCCTCCTTCTGATTCCAGCAGGGACCCCAGCACCTAGGGACCTAGGAGGAGCGCTTTGCCGTGCTCCCTGCTACAGCCAGGGGGAGGGGAGCGCTGATCTCACATCCCCTTGACGGCAGCTAGGAGCCTGCTCCAATCTTGTAGCCCTGCGGCAACGCGCTCTGCCTGGGTCCTTAGGCAGCGGCTCCCTTCTGCAGCCAGAGGGAGGGGAGCCGCGGGCCAATTTGAAAGCCCCCGCGGGCCACGGGTTGGGAACCACTGCTCTAGATGGAGGCCGGTCCCATTTTTGCATTTGATCCAGTCAAGGTTTGTGAACACCTATCAACCCCTCTTGGAGTGAGTGGCTGTTTCAAATCAATTTCTTACCCGGCTTTACAGGACTCAGACCCTGGCTATGCACCAACCCTAGTCATGTATAAATATCAGCTTTGTATTAGCATTGTTCCAGGAGCCCACATCAACATTACTGCTGTAACACACAGTCCACACTGACCGCATTAAGGGTGCGCTTTTTTTTTCCCCCCCCCAGCCCTGCTGTGATTTTTTTCAGTTCACCCTGTTCAAATGCAAGACTGATGAGCAGGGAAGATCCTTCCAACTGTGCCTGGAAATGCACCAAATTCTTTTGACTCTCTTTTTTTCTCTCTCAGCCTGTCATTTTTTTTTTGTATTGCATTTAAATTATGAATGATTTCAAGCAGTGTCTTCTCAGGGCATGGAGTTATAGCAGTCACTCCTGGCCCTTTGCAGAAAAGAGGCTTGGCTGTCCTTAACGGTTAAGCTTTTAACTCTGCCTCTGAAAGTTACCCCAAGTTCATGTTCATGTGAGCGAGCAGGCCTGACTGGACTCTGTGAGTTTTCTCCTGTCGTTACGTTGTTCCTGCTGGGAGCTTAATATCACTTCAGTCTCACTCTTCTAGAGAAGTGAGACTGAGTCAACAGCTGGCCTTTAATGCCTGGTCAAAAAAACTGGGTCTAGGAATCTCCAGCATAGGCTGAATGGGCCGGACTATTAAGAAGCAACCTGTGTGGGGTAAACTGGTGACCACCTTGGACAAGTGAACATCACTGGGGCTACTAAGATAACTCAGCAATTGGCCAGTGCAAGCTGTTCTTCTGCATGCGCAGAACTTCTTCCAGCTAGTCCCCACCCTCGAATGGAGACCCTGTTGCTCTTGAATGTGGGGCTCCTTTGAGCCTCCGATGTCCTGCAGAAGAATTCTCTGCCTCCTGCAGCAGCTTCCTCGAAGCACTGCTGCAGCTGGTATAAAGAGTTTGCAAACTACAAGGGCCCCAGATGGCTGTAAAAAGGTCACTTGCTTGTGGAGGAGGAAACGACACCCGTCTGGACGGATTGCTGTGTTGGCCGGGCTGGCGAAAGGAAGGGAGCTGTGAGTGATTTGAGAGGTGGTGCTGTCTTCTCTCTCTGCCACTTGTCGTTGGTCCGGATTAGAAGCTCATCCCTTGCGGGCATTGGAAGATCTTTGTGACGGCATGGGTTGCATGAGATGAGGAACTAGATGTCTGTGTCCAATGAGGCTCTCTGCAATTGAGCCTAAGGCAGCCCGTTAGCTTACCAAGATAGCCGGAAATACTCTGCAGAGGTGAAACGGAACCATATGGAGACAGACAGCTCATGCAGCTCATTCTGGGGTAGGGGTAGGGGGTGAGAAATAACACAACCCAGAGTGAGAAATCAAAAATGAGCATTTGCCGTTCAGCCTGACGAGAGATCGTGGAGGCCCTGGGGTCTGATTGTGCAAAGCAGGATTCTGATTACATTTTGGATGCATGGTGGGGCTTGAGGCTTCATACTGTGGTTTCTCCACGGAATAAAGTGCCAGCGGGGAGCACGGCAGAGACAGAACCAATGCAAAGAAGATGATGAAGAAAACAAGAACTGACTTGAATCTGCACACACGAGCTGGACCCAATCTTTTCTGAAGTTCCAGGAGATTAAGATGATACTCTCTCCCCTGTGCACTGTTTTCCAGAAGCCGGAGGCTTCTGCACTTCAAGATTCTATCTAGGACTGAGATCAGAAGTGTTAAAATGCAGTCGGAAGGGCTGGTCTCATGGTTTGCTTCCCCAATGAGGCAAGCGGTAGCGGAATCCTCCTCACTGCTACTTGTGTGCAGTACTTCCTAGCGTTGTAAGAGGTCTCATGATCTTTCCAGCACCCCCCCCCCCTTTTTTTTTTTTTTTTTTTTTGGCAGACCTAGAAGCTCTGGCTCAGCATCCAGGGCTAGTTCCTCAGTCTCTCTAAATCGGCTTAGCTCTGTAGAAGTCACATTGGCCGTATGCACCACTGAAGGCAAAGGAGCCACTCCCATTTCAATTCTCTCCTGGTTACTAATCTGGCAGCGTTACTGTAGTGTCTGAGCACTAACAATCTTTAATGTAGTTACCCTCACAACGCAGCTGAGAGGAAGTATTTTTATCCCCACTTTGACAGATGGAGAACTGAGCGTGAGAGCTGGATTTCCAAAAGTATTTAGATGTTCAAAGAGGCAGATGCCAAGTGGGACTCCCAAAAGCACCTAAGCTGATTAGACAACTAACTGTCACCTGACCCGGGTGGGTCCTTTAGCTGAGAATTACATCTCCCACCTGCAGTGTAGATATTAGCCTAAGTGACTTGTCCAAATTTCTCACAGGAAGCTTGTGGCAGAGAAGGGAAGTGAACCAGCGTCCCTGGCTACAACCCTTGCTGCTGGCCCGTCCTTCCAGCTGAAAGAATGTGTTCCCCCAAGTTCTTCTGACCCAAACTACTGCCCATTCTATAGTTCTCCATCACTCAATCTTTCTGGCCTCAGACCCTCCTGTCAATTCAGAAATGACACCTTTTATCTCCCTCTGGGGAGCTGAAAGCACACCCCGCACAAACTTGCAGGTAGTGCTCCTGCTCTTTTTTTCCTCCTGCTCCGATTGTTGCCACAACAAAGCGATAGGAACTAGCAGCTGAAAAACAAAAACCTCAGGCCCTTAGATGTGTTGGGTGTAATATATTAAAGAGCACCACATCGCTTTGGCAGAAGGAAACCCTGAGGAAAGGGAGGCAATGCCAACCAGAGCAGTGTCTCTCCCATCCTGCTGCTCTGCTTTTCACTTCTAATTTCAGGGAACAAAGTAAACATGAGAACACGGTGTTGATGCAAGTTGCTGGGACAGAAATATGGGCTGGTTCTGAGCCTCTCTTTGTTTTGTGTTAGGCTGCAGTAGTACGACAAAGGAAAAATGTATTCAAGTCCCAAGGCCAAAAAGATATTGCTGTTTGCCTGCAGTAGGTTCTTAGCTCAGATCAGTTGTGATTTAAATTAATCCGTGAGTCCAGTTCCCCTGGGCGTGCCAATGATAAAATGCAACGCTCGGTATATGAGCAACTCGCGCACTAGGGTGTATCTCTTCGGCACTGCCATCATTACAGTGCTGTCAATACCATATTGGAGTATTGTAAGGCCGGCAGTGCCCAGGCTATAAAGCAGGGTGCCTCCAGCAGCGTATCACTGTCCAACACCATGCTGACAGCAGTCAAGTCCAGGTTGTGAAGACCACATAGTACCTTCAACTGTGCAGCGCCCCCTAATGTCAACCTGGTACGATGGGCTATTGCAGGATATCCCAGTGATGAAGTACAGTAACTCTAACAGCAGTGTCCCCTGGGACACAATGGACTTGTTGTCACATGTCTGCATTCCCCCCGGGCTTTTCTTTGCAAACACCAGCCTTGCTGCCATCACTCCACAGTGGGGCGGCATGGGGAAAAGGAAGGCAGAGGACAAACAAAAAGCCCATCTTCTCGAGTAGTCTGCAGTGCTGGGAATGAAACATTACAAAAAAACACCTGCCAGCTGAGAGAATTTATTAGCAGGGGGCTGTCAATCGGTGGCAGAAAAACAAGGGAGAAGAAAGAAGAAACAACCATCAAAAAGCAGAGCATACATGCTGTAAAAAAAAAAAAAAAAAAAAAAAAAACTATTTTAAGTAATGTTTGATAAATTATCTGCTTTCCCTCTTGTTCCTGAAGGAAAGATGTTCCTTCAAGTCACAGCACGGAGATTTATTTAAGGAAGGCCAGTGAAAGACAGACAGCTTGGGAAGAGGGATCCGTGGATTCTCCATGTCTCAGAAATATTAGGATCTTTATTATGTTCCCGACGCAAACCGTGATTGTCCCTTCTTCAAATGGAAATGCACAGTGGTGAGATGGGAACTAAGGGAGAAGGCACAGGTCTTGGCTTTAATGCAAAAGCCCATGAATGGAGATCAAATTTCATGGGGATGCTCTGTGTATTCAGCTCTTCCTTGTGTTTAATGCAAATAGAAAAGGAGTTGGGGTCCTGAAGATGACTGACCCTGATCATCCACCACTGCTCTTTCCTCTTGCTCATGACTGACAGGAGCAGCAATGGCTTGGATTGAACAACATGAAAAGATGCAATAGTTCTCTTCCATATTAATGCTAACAGGTGCCTGGGATATAAAAGGAGGGAAGGATGGAGAGGAAAATGAGAGTACAAAGTTAGTTTGGACTTCTGGCTTCTCCAGGGTATGAATTCTCAGCCATAGTTTTGTCTTTAGCGCCCATGTGAGATTGCCTCAGAATCTCAAGCACTTTCCACAGCTTGTGATGCTCATTGCCTCTACAGTGAAACTATCATACACTTCTGATGTCTTTCCCTGGAGCACAGCACTGTTTGTTTTGTGCTCACAACTTTGTGAGGGAATTATTTTAATTTAGAAACAAATAGAAAAACCCTTTCCTCTGAACCTTATTTCAAGTCACAGAATGATGGATGTGGAGGGCTGGAAGGAACCTTATCACCTTTCTCTGCCGCATGGGGCACAGGTCACTTGCTGGTGGATTCTCTGTACTTTGAAGTCTTTAAATCATTATTTGAGGACTTCAGTAACTCAGTCTTAGGTGAGGGGTCCATTGGGGGAGTAGAGGGGTGAAGTTCTGTGGCCTGCGTTTGTGAAGAAGGTCAGACTGGATGATCATAATGGTCCCTTCTGACCTTATAGTCTGAGGTCAATTTAGACCATTGCTGACAGGTCTTTGTCCAAACTGCTCCTTAAACACCTCCAGCGATGAAGATGCCAAAACCAGCATGGTTCAGGGTTGTCGGAGGGTGTAAAAATGGCTGACAGCCACCCTGTCCCCCCCTGAGTGCCTCTGGCATAGGTCAGGATCCGGCCTTAGTGTATATTGGATACACATACCGCGGAGACGTGTTCAATATAAAAACGGGTTCATCGCTGCCCCTGGCGCCCCATAGCAGAGTTCTCCCAGATCAGCACAGAGAATTTACCCTCTGCTTGCTCTCTGCAGAGTGAAATATGAACAGCCCATACCAGCTGCCTGCTTCTTCTACCCTCTCCAGGGAGCACATAGCAAGAGACTGGCTTTGCTGTTTGTATGGTATGTCCCTTCCCTTACACCATGCAGCGCGTCTCTGGAGTTTTCAGCTGAAATCAATCATGAGCGCGTTAGTATCCATTGGATCGCTCCGGACTGGGTTCCAGCCCAGTCCCTCGAGGCAAATGTGTGGGCCGGGGCCGGGTAGAGGAGGGACAGGAAGGGTGGAGTCACAGAGAATGGTTTCATGGCACAAGGAGGGAGGGGACATTTTTCATGCTCTTTCTCGGAACGATGGCAGCTGCTCCAAAATCCCTGGATGGTCCCTGCATATTGATAGGTTTCTCCTTGCCTTTTGAAGCTCTGCAAATTGTACCTCCTGCCTCCCTCTGTGCTTTCATCTTTCTCTGCCCTGTGCAGCTAAGGGCAGCCTTTGAATCCCTTCTCAGCTCCTGTCTCCACACCTTCCTCCAGGCATCCTCTTCCCCTAAAAAGTTCCTCTTTGACAGTCTGCTGTGCCCCCTCCCCACCTGCTCCTTCTTGATGGACCCTCCCTATAGCGCATGTCTTCCAGGAGGTCCTATGTCCCATTGGAGAAAGGGAGAGCCAATAAGACGGACAAACTGAAAAGGAAAAGAACATCAAACATACATTACGGTACTAACAAGACCGGCATTTAACATTACTGCTCAGTCACAGGCTCACTGATTCTCTCAGCCTCTGTCCTTCCTTCATCTGTATGTTATACTAAAGTCCTTGTTCCCATGAATGCGCCTTACTGACCAATAGTCCCAATGACCTCAAAGCAGGCTCTTCTCAGAGTTGCAAGTTGCCTTTAAAGTGTAAATTCCACACGGCAAAAATATATAAAGAAAAATGCTCTGTCTGTAAAGCACCAACTGTTGTCTAAATAAGGAAGGGGCAGACTTCAGAAGGTCAGTTCAGAGATGCACCCAAATGTTTAGGGGTGAAATCCACTCCCATTTGGTAGTTCTGTCATTGATTTCAGCGGAGCTAGTGTTTCACCATGGATGTTTTCTCTTCAGCTCACCTGAATTCTTCGGTGGTGTTTGGAATTGGAAATCGTAGATAATTCCTAGTAATTTTTAGTGGGGAAAAATATGATGGGGAAACGGTTATCCATGATATTTACCCTGCTACTTGCAAAACCAGGAAATGCAGAGAGAGGGGCAAATTTAAAAATGCAACAAGTACTATATGCAGAATTCTTTCAGAGTTCTTCAGAAGCGTCCCTTCTATTTAGGGGATTGTGGGAAGGTCAGGTCAGGTCAGGTCACTTCTCTTACTGAATCCAGAAAAGTTCATCCCTGGTTCTGATTTTCTCGCACATTGTGAAAAGACTCTGGCGACTTGCATATAAGGCTGTTGGAACCAAGCACTCTGTTACGGGGCTGTTGCAGCTGAATTACTTTTCATGAAGGCTGTCTCCTGATAACTTTGCTGGTGTATAAGGCTGCTGGATCGTGTTAGTTATCACACCATGAAGGTTATTTCTGATGATTATTCTTCATCTTACAGTAGTGTCTGAACACACATACGGTGCTTATAGTCTAAACAGACATGGCAGATGAAGGGCGGGAGGGGAAAGAGGCAGGGAAGTGGCTTGCCAAAGGTCATACAGGGGTTCATTGGGGTGAGCAGAGTCTAGAATAGAGCCCAGGCTCCCTGATTTTGGTTTAAGGCTCTTTTAGTCTCCTAAATGATACCAAGTACTTGGGGGGTGGAATAGCTGAACAAGAAAGATGTTTTGTTTTTTAAATTCAGTCGACCTATCTGTTTGTTATGTGACCATCTGCCATGCTCCCAATCACCAGGTGAGGAGAGAATTTCTGTTCAGATGGCTTTGTATTTGGCGGCTCTCTGAAGGACACATTCAGAATTGCAGCTCGTTAAAAGAGTTATTAAAGATTTTGCTAATTAAACAGAAGGCTTCTGAGCTGGTGGTTCAGCAAATTCTTCCCATGACTCTTGGTTCTGTGGCGGAGGTGTTAGGAAAGGTTTCTCTTTGGGCTCGTGAAAATTAAAATTGGCATTTCAGAAACATAATTAGTGATGGGCAAACCTCAAAGCAGGCTCAGGAGTTCAATACAATAAGCACTTGTTATAATAATTAACATACTTAGGGTTTATGGCTGGGGGTTCTTAAAGGAGCTTGATGGATTTTCAGAGGGGCTGAAGATCGGAGGGATGGGCTGATGGGGTGGGGGGCATTGCACTCAAGAGACATGGTTTCAATTTCCATCTCAACCTCCTGTGTGACCTTGAGCAAGTCACAAAATCTACTCTGTGTCTCAGTTCCCCATCTGTAAAATTTGTACTAATATTTCCCTGTTTCTGTGGGGTGTTGTGAGGATAAAATCCATTCGTGAAGTATTGCTATACTATGGTGATGAGGGTTATGTGAGTCCCTAAGTGGATATGTAGAATTTTGGTGTCAATCTTCCACTGAAATACAATGGGTGTTAGATCCCCCAAAGCTTCTTTGAAAGTCCATGCCTGTACTTGCATGTAAAATCTTGCTTAAAGCACTTTTCATGAATTCAACAGCTGATCCTCACACTGCTCTAGTGAGAGAGGCAAGGAAGTATTATTATGCATATGCGGTAGCCATGGCTCTGACACTGGTTCATTGACCACTAGCAGTCCATTGAGCTCTTCCTAGTGCAGAGGAGTGGCCAAGTCCAAGGAAGGACCCGTCTTCGGTCATGTAGTGGTCAGCAGAATGGAGAAGTTAGAGAACGGCTGTGATACAGTTCAGTCTTCGAAAGCTTCTATGTCCTTACAACAAATTCGCCTGCAAGTAGGAACTTGCTCCTTCTGTATGCTCGTGATGTTTTCCATCTGTCTCCTGCTGTCTCCGGCTCAATAACCTGGGCAATCCCCTTCTGCCCAGGGATGGAACCTGGTAGGGGGCATGGAGAGCAGTCAAGCCTAGAATAGAACCATGTGACTAAGAGAACACATGGCTCAAAAGGGGGAGAGATGTAACTCTCTTCCTAACAAAGGCAATAGACTTGCTTTCCATCCATGTCAGCTGAGCAGCTGACAGGTGCCGTGGGTGGCAGCAGTGGTGCAAAAAGAGAGGCAAGATGGGCACGGAGGGAGCTCCTCTGGAGATAGTTATTACACGCTCAGTTACCGATCATCATAGATTCATCTGAATCCCATGGCTTGTCAGTAATTTCTACTTGCTCACAGTTTAAGAGCCTGATTTTCTTTCTCCAGATCCCTGTGCCACTTCCCTCTGAGAAGATGCTAATTGCCCCCAGTTTCGTTAGAGGATGGCGCATGGAGGGGGGTGACTTGCTGTGCTCAGTCCCGTTTGTCACGTCTCCCCTGAGCTGTGGGTCAGAAGGACCTCCATGGAAAGCGCAAAGTTGCCCTAAATGGGAGGCATCTTTATCGCTGGATAGAATGACCCAACCTATTTGACTTAAGTACCTTTAGAGCATCCATCCCCATAGTATCTAATATCAACAGAGACACGATCCTGTGATGGGCGAATGAAGCTACGCAGCCTTTTCTATCATCAAGAATACCAGGCCAATCAGAAAGAGAGTCGTTCATGCAAAAGCCTTCCACAGGGCCAGATCCTGAACGGGTATGAACTGGCAAACCTTCATTGAAGTCAGTGGATTATGAATGGGCTTAACTATTGAAGTCAGTGGAGCTAAACTAATTCACACCAGCTGAGGAACTGGCCCATTGAACTTAATAGGGGTGAAACAAGTGGGGGTTCTGCAGAAATTGCTCTAAAATACTACAGGATTTCCTAGAAGATGGTTAACTTTTTATGCTGCTGACTTTGCTTGAGTCATCCTTTTTATGGAAACAAAAACATAGACTAAAATAGAGGTCACACCATTAGAAGAGGTGTTAAACCCCCTATGGAATTGGAGAATTCTATAGCAGGGAATATAATTCTCTGAGATTCCATAGAATGGTCCAAAAACCATTCAAATGGTGTAACCTCTCTATTATAATCTCTTTCATAAAAGCATGGCTATAGCAAAGTTTGCAGCATAATGAGCCCTGTCTGTCCAACAGCCCATTGCCATATATCAAGGTGAAATATCAAGAAAAGGAACCTAGTAGCCAGGTAGCTATTTCTTAGCTGCTTCTGCATCTCCTTGCAGGGGGCAAGGAATGGAGCAGCAGGGTTCAGATGGGAATTAAAATTAGGGAAGCACTAGTTAAGTTTGTTTGTATCAGGAAATTTATTGTGTTTTTAGAAGGGCCATGCCCCAGACAGAAAAGGCATGGATCTGTTATTACACTGGAAGCTCTTTGTTACTTTTTACTTTAATGTGTATGTGACCGATACAAAAACTGGTCTGGCCAGATTTCATATTGAATGAAGTGTGAAACCAAATGCAATTGAAATATATGAAAGGGACAGTCAGCTTATATAGGCTTGGTGGATACACGTGCATATAGTTGTATCTTAGTTGTCCATACTACCCATGCCCTATGGTAGACGCTATTCCTTATTGTTTGTCTTCTGGAAGTGTCTAGAGACCTCAGCTTAGATCAGGGCCCTGCTGTACCAGCCATTGTGTGGACAGGTTGTCAGTGTCTGCTGTGAAGAATTTACTGTTTCTATCTAATTAGATGACAAGGCTGGCAGAGGACTGGAGAACGGAAGTACTTGTCTCATTCAACAGATGGGAAACTGAGGCCCATAGAGGTTCTCATAACTTGACTCCCTGTGTGAGTGTAATCTGCTGGCAGAGCTGGGAAATAAGCCTTAAAATCTAAGGCTGTTCTTGTCAGAAGAAAGCACTAAGCCGTTTCATTCACAAACAAGACAACTTGTGTAGGCCCCTACGTTGTATCTTCACAGAAGTTAAATCTCATGGGACATCCTTCGAAAACCTCTCTCTATAGGATAACTCACGTAGCTAGAGCACAACCTCTCTGTCCACATGTCAACTGTCTAGCACACGCCATAATCTGCCCCCAAAACATTTAATCTGTTACATAGAAGGGAAGTCTAGTAGCAGAAGGCTGTAAGGGAGGCTGCATCTTACACAGTGGTTAACAAATAATACAGAACATTAAGTGGTGTGTAATGGAGTATTCTCAGAATTAATTACGACTAAACTGCTGTTGTCAAATAAATGAGCAAAGTACATTTCATGATGCATTATCCCTGCTTTTTTTTGTTTGTCTGCTAGCTTGTTAAACTAAAAAAAAAAATCAGTCATTTGCAGTTGATCTCCCAGTTATTACATTGGAGCTCATGTGTAGATGTGCACGCAGGTAGGTATGTGCAGACGTATGTACAATGGAGGAACTGATTAAAGGAAAGGGTATATTTAAAAGGTCCAAATTGTGATGATATCAAGGTCACAATTCTCTTGTGTGGCCTCTCGTGGTGGCATCTATGCATGTACGAAGAGTATGAAAAGGTCACCAGATCAGAACTGTGGCATTTTATGCCCACGTGACACACGTGAATTATTTCACCAGGTGCAGGGCATTGATAGCGTAGCCCCCCACCGATTTGAAATATGAGACTCATGCAAATTTAAGAAGAACATTTTTGAATGATGTGTGCTGCAATCTTCATAAGGCGTTTGGGGCCAGATCTTCCACTGGTAAATACAGGTGAAGCTCTTCTTGCCAGCAGTGTGGCCTAGCGGATAAAATAGCATACTGGCACACAGGAGATTTGGGTCCTATTCCTGGCTCTGGTATTGGCTTGCTGGGTGACCTTGAGTCTTGAAGTCACTTCCACTCCCCCCGCCTTGGTTTCCCCAAAATGGGCTTAATGATATTGACCTCCTCGGTAAAGTGCTTTGAGACCTAGGGATGAAAAGTGCTTTATAAGAACAATGTATGATGATTGAAGTCTACTGACTGACCTGGTCCTCCATTTCAAATAGCCTAGGTGAAAATCATGCCTTACTTTAGATACTCTTGGGAGTTAATTTTGGGAGAAATCATCAGATTGTCATGGTCCCTTTTTAAATGGATATGATTTAATTGATACACTAATGCATGTATTGGTTTCTAAAGCAATATCAAGCAAACAGAGAAGTGAATGGTACTTACCTGGTGAGGTTAGACTTCCAAAGTTACACGGGCGTATTTGCGCACCTGCATCTTAACAATACTAACTTAAATGTGCGTGCAGATCTGGTATTTGCACATGCATGTTCACACACAGTCAGGCAGCTAAGTGCATGCACAAACACGACTTACACTCAGGTACTTGCTCTGTAAAATGTATCAGGTAGGTGTGCACAAACTGCGTTTGCACTTCACTTTGAGAATCTGGTCCTAGATGTAAATAGGGTTGATGGACCAAAAGGAGATTATGTGCCAAATCATCAGCTGGTGTACACCCGCCTAGCTCCATTGAAGTTAACAGAACTCTATTGACTTATACCAGCTGCAAATAAACCTGGTCCGGTATTTAAAGGTTTGCTCAGGGAACCAGCCCTGTCTAGTGCTTCGTTGTCTAGTGCTGCCTTAACAACAGGATGTGGCAAGAAGGGAAAACTGGCACATCTGGTGCCTCTCTCATTTCCAGGGCAACAAATACCCCCGGCTGAAGAAAGTGTGCCTCTGACCTCAGGCATCGGAAACCCTAAGGACTGGAGGAGACTCTATGGGCTGACAAGTTGTCTGTGATAGCAGAGGGCTGGATTGAATGACCCAAGCGGTCCCTCCCGGACCTGCTTCCTATAGTCCTAAACGCCCTGTTGTTTTGCAGGCTGGAGCAAGGAGCCCTGGTTAATGTCGCTGTATGTGCTGTGTAACTCGCTGCAAGGCAGATGAGCCCTTCTCCTGTTTTGTTTTGTCTTTGTTTTCTTGCCAAGACACACGCCACCCCTGGGAACCCTCAGGGGTCCATTTACTGGGGATAATTAATTTAATTAACAGCCTTTGGTAGACGGATGGATGTAACAAGTGTGTTTTGAAATAGGACGCCTGTGGAAATAATGGATTTCAATAGGGCTTGTTACACAAAGTAGGCTAGTTAAAGATCTTTGGGCCAGATCCTCCGTTGGGTGTCAATCAGAAGGAAGGGAGCCATGCCAATTCCCATCAGCTGAGAAGCTGCATGGGGTCTGTCTGTCTGTCTGTCTGTCTCACTCATTATACTTTTATTTTGTTTATTCCAAAGACCAAGATCTTTAACTGATTCCTGTCAGAATGATTCCTCGTACATCCAATGCAACGAGCAGTATAGTAAATTTAACGGAGGGCTTGTCCAAGTCCCCCCCTCTACTAGCAGAAGGCCAGATAAGTCAAGTGATGGCCTAAAAGTGCTTCCTTGTGTTAAATGAGGAAATCAACCAGTATGGGCTACCTTCAGGGGAAAAATTGCAGATAGTGACTGACTTCACAGCCAAAAGGCACCGGTGCCATTTGCGGGGTAACGCAGGAAGCCAGTAAATTCGCACTCCTTCAACCCTCTCCAGTTTCAGCGTTCGGGACTCCATCCAGCTGTAATGATCTGCGGCCTTGTGTCACGGATCATGGCTCCACAGCAAGAAAACCTATTCAGCAGAAAGGTCAATCAGCCAGTTGAAGCCATTTTCTTTTTCTGTTAGCCTTCTCTTTTTCCCTTCAGTTTATGTGCCCGGCATTTAAATTAACTCCGCACTCTGGGGTCACGTCAGCAATTGCCACTGTGCCTCAGAAACTTGGCTTTTTATTTTCTAAGAAGCAGGGACAGGCAATGGCATCGGATAAAATAGGAGCCTCACCACAGCTTGAAATGAAGTTTGGAGAAACTGAAGGTGAACTTTGAAATGGAGCATCGTCTTGTGGTTATGACACGGGGTTAGGACATGGAAGATCCGTGCTAAATTCCCAGCTCAGCCTTGCCAGCTGCTTCTTGGCTGACCTTGAGAAAGTCACTTTGGCCCAGATTTTTAAATGTACTCAGGTGCCAAAATATATTTAGAAAATCTGACCATTACCCTTTCTCTCTCTCTCCATTGTCTGTCTGTAAATAGAGACAATGCTTCCCTCTCCCCATTCTCTTTCTTGTTTGTTTTAGAGCAGGGGCGTCAAACATACGGCCCGGGGGCCACGTGTGGCCCACAAGGTTAATTTTTGTGGCCCGCACACTCTAAGCGTCACCAGCCTCGATGTCCCCAGAGCACTGCCGGCTGTGCGGCACCCCAGCACCCGCCCACTCCAGTGCTGAGTGCCGGGCCGGTCCGCCCCGCACCCAGAATGCTGCAAGCCTGAGCGCTCCCAACTCCCGGAGTATTAAGCAGGTATGGAAAGTGAGTAAGTGAAAGCTGCGCCATTGTGCTTCAGGAGAAGGGGCAAGAAACTGGACCTTACTGGAGAATTACAGAAGCGTGTTTGTCGTTTGTTCATGTATTGCTTTCCTGTTACCTTAGCAGCATGGTCATTCTTAGGAAATTTGTGTTTTAAAGAGACAATCGATAAATGGCCAGTGAAGCGCTAGGACCTAAAGTTGTTGCCCTAACCTAAGACCTTTAACAATTGCCCTGCCATTGGGACTCTGTGATGATGCTCACATGCTGTGGCACATCAAAGTGGTTTTGCTAACAGTACAATATTTGTGACAGGCTGCTGTAAGGTTTTTTCTTTCTGTTAACTTGTCGTATTGTTTCGGCTCTCCTACTCTTCATGTGTTACCTAGGGAAGTGTGGAATCTCCATCACTTGAATTCCTGAAATCAAGACTGGATAGCATTTTTTAAACTTTCTCCCTCAATGCCCTATCTTACAGATGGGGAAACAGGTCAGGTCTTTATTCCTCTGCCCCATCTGGTTCACCCATCATAGGAACACTGAAATCTGCTTCAGTAGGTCAGATCAATGCTCCAACCAGGCCAGCACCTGCTCCCGGCAGTGTCCAAGCCTGACACTGTAGAAGAAGGTGAATAAAGTGCCTGCCAGTTGCACAATACCGTGCCTGGGAGGCAGGTGGTAGGTGGGGAGAGGTCCCGCCGGACCCCTGGGACAATCAGCTGATACTCTGAAGCAGGAGATCTG
The DNA here is from genome assembly GCF_026122565.2 of Emydura macquarii macquarii. Lineage (NCBI taxonomy): Eukaryota > Metazoa > Chordata > Testudines > Chelidae > Emydura > Emydura macquarii. The sequence goes on along the minus strand of NW_027130449.1, from coordinate 9,747,326 downwards.
ATTGGTGCCCATCTTAACACCTATACCCACAACTGCGTCTCTTGGCCTAAACCTTCTTCAGTTAGTGTTTGACTCTGCAGCAGGGGCTTCCAGGAGACAGCCATGTGCCCGGTTAACAGGCATTTCTTTTTTTTTGCTTTACATTTACTGATCATTAGCTTCACCAAGTGACCCTTGCTTCTCGCACTATGGGACCCTGTAAGAAAGGGAGGCACTGATCAGTTTTTTATCATCTTAACAACCTCCGTCAAGTCCCCTGTATTCCCCCCACCCCCAAGTAATAGTTTAAGGAATGTTCGCATCTTGTGAAACTGTCTTGCTCCACTAGTTTTCCCATCGCTCACGTTTCAGGCTCCCACAGCACTCTCTCCCTCCGTCAGCTTGCATTGCAATATTAGGATGGGCCAGGTACTCCAGGACTGGAAATGTAATGAGAGAGCTTGGCATTCTCTGCCTGGGGTTGTGAAGAGGTGTCAAGATCCTGGCTTGATGGGAAGACTTTGGGCGGGGGGGAACTTGGTATGGAATGCGGGAGAGGGGTCTCATTATGGAAAAAGTTGAGCACTCCGGTTGGACTTGGTTGGGCCCAAATTTTGGGAAAATTTGGATCAGAATCTTACTTTGCAGCTTGGATCTGCCTCTCTTGGAGAAGGTTTGGTCGCTGCAGACACAGACCACTGATTGTTCTGCAGAGGCATAACTTCCCCCAAATAACTACTGGCGCCAATTTCTTCTGCCTTTTAAAATAGAATCAGCTTTCTAAAAGTAGAGAAGAGATGTCTGTTCAGCATTTCAGAAAATACTGTTTCTCTGTTCTCCTTCTCTTAATGCCAGTTTCCATCGTAGGCTGCCAATGATAACTGTTTGCTGTGTTGTAGCTGTGTCAGTCCCAGAATATTGAAGAGACCAGGTGGGTGAGGTGATGCCTTTCGAGGACCAGTTTCTGTTAATGAAAGAGACCAGCCCTTTCAAGACCAGCCCTTTCAATCTTACACAGAGTGCTGCTTCAGGTCTGGGAATGGTGGTGCTCAAGGGGTCACAGCTAAACATAAGGTGGAAGAGATAAGGAGTTCACATGTTGCAAGAGACCAAGGTGAAGTGAGCAGTTGACATTTCTACACTCGTAGAAGTTAGTGAGTTACAGATGGTTGTAATGAGCCATAAATCCAGTGTCTTTATTAAGTCCATGATTTTTATTGTCTGGCAGTTATGAATTTAAGTTCCCATGCTCCTCTCTTGAAGATGTCCTGCAGGTTTCCTTTGAGGATGAGGACTGAGAGGCCAGATCTGAAGGGATTGTTTGGCTCATTACAACCATCTGTAACCCACTAGCCCCTCCTTTTTTGTGTTAACTGGCCACTTCACCTTGAATGGTTTCTTAAAATATGTGTTAACTGCTTCTGCTCAACAGTCTGTTCCACCTTTTATTTAGCTGTAACACTCCTTCCCAGACCTGAAGGAGAGCTCTGTGTAATCTGGAAAGCCTGCCTCTCCCCCCAGCAGAGGTTGGTCCAGTAAAAGATGTTCCCTCACCCACCCGGTCTCTCCAATGATAACTGTATCTAGCATCTTTCGGGCAGGAACCTCAAAGCCCAAATACCAAGCTTCCTGTCTGTCTTAATCATTCTGTGTATTATGTTTGCAGCTGGGGCCTCTAGCGGAGATCAGGGCCCCTTTGTGCTGGGCTCTGTATGAACACTAAGTATGAGACAGCTCCTGGCCCAAATAGTTTACAATCAAACCAGACAAGACAGGCAAAGGAAGTGCTATGGTCCCCAGTTCAGAGATTGGCAAGAGATTAAGCAATTTACTCAGGCTCTCATTGCAGAGCCAGGAACTAAACCCAGCTCTCCTGAGGGCCTTAACCATTTAACCATTCAACTCCAGCGCCCCTGTCTATTAAGTATGTGTTGCACCTGTTTGATCAACGAAGTGAAGTGAAGTGACTGACTTAAGTCACGCAGTCTGTGGCAGAACTGGGACTAAACCCAGATCTGCTGGCTGCCTGCATCCTGCTGCGAGCAACAGGTAAGACTGCTTCCTCCATGTCTGTGTGCACACTCTGATTCTGTTAAAATCCCCAGGATCCTCTGTACACATCTCACATAGCAAAGGTCTGAAAAAATACAGAACATAGTGCAGACTCTGGATGAGAGATGCTGGGAAACTAATGACATGGGCTCAGTTTCTTTAGTATAAGTGCTGGTTTTATATCACCTTGCAGCTGGGTGATTCTGCGTTTGTGATATGAATAATCTACAATAATACCTGTGAAAGAGCAAGATTTGCAGGGAAAAGACTTAGAATGCAGAATACATGAAAGCTAATAGAGACCAGCATTCAGAATAATGGAGAAGTGTGTGTCATGTGTGGGTTAATATCCTGGACTGGCATTCAGGACTCCTGGGTTCTGTTGCTGGCTATGGCAGAGTGTGAGAGGTGGAGGGTTGAACTTCTCTCCTCGGACCCATTACAAACTTGCTGCCTGACCTTGGATGAATCCATTAACCTGGCTATGCCTCAGTTTACCCAGCCGTAAAATAGGAATAATGATTGCATTCTCTCACCCATGAATGTGGTGAGGCTTGATTAATCGCAGCTTGTGAAATGCTTTGTAAACAGGATGGCGAGCTAGAGCCTGAGTCTTGGGTGTTTTCCAGCTGATTTGTGCCTCTCTGGCTTTGCAGTGCAGCTGGAAAGCTGATTTAACACCTTTACCCAGAGTCACTTTGGGTAAAAGGCATATGGTGTTGGCTTAGGGCTGGTGTCAGTGGGTGGGTGAGCGGGCGGCATTGCTGGGAGAAAGGAGATATGGCTGAGGAATTCCTAATCTCCAGCTTCTCCAAGTGGCCAGAATGACTTCCGTACACATACCTTACAGCATAACTTGCATCACTTAAAGCAGTGCTGACGCTGCCCCAAGGTTTATCCACCCAGCAGATGAAAGTGTGATGGGGAAGTGGGCAGACATACCCACGCCAGCTGTCCTCTAGCTAGCATGGGTGACTGTAGTAGTGAAAATGTAGCAGTGCGGCGTTCAGCCTGGGCTAGTGACCTGAGTTCGCGCCCAAGGTCATCCGTGAGCTTGTACTGCCCATGCTGCCATGTCTACTCTGCTATTATTACTCAGGCTACCTAGATGACAGCTAGTATGGCTGTGCCTACACATGCTGCAATCGTACCTTCTGGTGGTGAACGGGAACACCCTAAATTACTGCAAGAATTGAACCAATCCTGGGGCTGGGGGGACCACACGCGTGTTTGTAGAACTGTCTCGTCCCCTGGCCATGTCCTCTGCTGGAGTCCGTGCATCTCTGCAGGAGCGGAGAAGCTAGCCCATAGCGTGTGCTGTCTTTTGGTCTGCATTCCCCCACAACCCAATAGTCTCCACAGTCAGTACCGTGGGGACGCCTCCTCTTAGACAATGGCTTCTCCCTCTTTGCCAGCTGAAGATTCAGTTGCAAAACTCAACAGTAACATATTTCTGATGTCAGGCTGGGATTGGTAATTTTTTTAAATTTATTTTTTGTTCTCAGCAGTGTCTTTTTTTTTCTTCTTCTTCTTCTTCTCTCTCTCCCCTCTCTGCCCCTCCCCTCCACACACAGCTGTAAAAGACCTGACGTGAAGGTAGAAAATGTTGCATGGCTTTGTCTGATGCAGGGTTCATTTATTTTAATAAAAGTCAAATTTCCATCATTATATTTCCATCTACAAACCATCAATATTTCAAGACCATCACGTAGCCCAGAGGGGCAGTGGGGGGGAAGGCTCCCTTGGTCTGAGAGCTCTTTTCTTAGTTAAAAGTTCACCGTGGAAAATTTGATGCTTAATAAATTGGAGCCTTCTCTGCTTTAAATCATTTTTACAGCGATTGCCGAAGAAAATATAATTATTACAAACTGGTCATTTGTTACAAAGAAATCTCATTAAAGTGATTCCATGCTGGAAGTATGGGTGGGAGGGGAGTGATGGAGAGCAAAAGACTTGACTGAGGGGTAGGGGGGAGAGAGAGAAGCAAAGCTCTTAATTACAGATTGATTATTTCTGGTGATTGAATGCGGAATATAATCATCCCATCATCTCCAGCGGGTTGGGAGGAGAGCTGAAGGGACCTTTCTTTTCCCCTTTCGTCCTCCTCCACCCAACTGCTGGCATGGCCTCTTTAATAACATGGGGGGTCCCCAGGGAGGCAGGCTGTGTCCTAGAGAGCTCGTGGAACCCTAGATAAGTGAGGGAATGACTGGCTCAGCAATGTAATGAGAGGGGCCCTGATTCTCGCCTCCCTGTATTTTATGATGACCTAACTCCGTTTGGCTGGGGTGGACCGACTGCTGATTTACACCAGTCTAAACGAGAGGAGAATGCAGGGCGCCATCCCCAGAATAAAGGCTGCAGTAGTTGTACAAACAGGTTCAGTCAGGAGCCTGTCTGAATGATTGGAAAATAATCTGAGGGTTAAGGACAGTCTGGTTTTCGCAAAATCTTGATGCAGCTTAAACCGCGGTACCAAGTGAGAACTCCACCGAGGAGCTGCTCATGAGAGGAACCAGCTGCTGGGCACCATGGACAAGGTGCAGCTCGGATTTTAGCAAGCAGCAGCCTTAGCAGCATCCTTGGGAAATGTGCACCAGGATGACGGTGAAGGTGGTCAACCTAGAGAACGCAGATGGCCTTGTGACGGAGGTTATGTCCACACCGCAGTAAGCGGTGTGGTTGCAGCCTGCGTAGAGGTGCCCATGCTAATCGAGCTGGCTCGTGTACCAACAGCAGGAAAGCTCGATGCATGCTTGGGCAGGTAGGCCATGCTGCAATCCATGTTGCCAGAGTTTCACTGCTATTGCTAGCACCACCTGGCATGTGTCAGGCGGTTTAATCACACTTGTACAATGGACTGTGACTCAAAGATACAGGTTCAATTCCCAGTGCTGCCACTTTCTTTGTGGTGATGGCTAAGTCATTGACTCTCTCTCTGCCTCAGTTCCTTATCTGCAAAATGGGGGGTGATCATTCTCCTTTGTCTGTTTAGAGGGTAAGTCCCTGCTTTAAAAGACTACTTCTTGCTTTCTGGCTTTGCAACACCAAGCACACTGGGGAACTGAATTTGTGTGGCGCATCTCAGTACCACCGCAACGCAAACACACACAGTACTCTGTCACTTCTGAGATGTGTAACTGGACAGGGTGGGGAAGGCAGAAATTATAGCAGGAAGTCGTCATTAGAACTGAGAGAATAAATAATTTCCCCCCTCCACCCCCCAGTTCAGGGACTGAACTGGAAAAAAAAAATGGATTTGGATAAAATCCAAATTTGTGGTTCTGTTTTTGGATGTTCTTTGATCTGCAACAAAAACTTGGGGGACAGGGGGGGTACTTTGTTACACTTTGTTTTCCCTTTTTTAGCTAATCAAATATAGCAACATTTCTGAATGAAACATTGTTCAAAACTAAAGGTTAAAACATCTTATTTCAAAACGGTCAAAACGAACCATTTTAACTTTTTGTGGGGGGATCCCCATTTTTTTCTTTGGCTGAAACTGTTGGCTGAATTTGATCTGAAATTGGGAATTGTTGCAGTACCCTGAAAAACGCATAAATTTGCTGAAAAAAATTCACTCAGGTTGTCATTGCTACGGGGGCAAGATTCTGTTACAAATTATCAGAGAAGAAGAATATTGTTTGTTTTGACATTAAAGTGGAGCAATTGCATTTGCAAAATGATTTCCCCCAGTTTTAGACCTTTTTAGTGATTTCATAACTGATGTTTTTTAAAGACGAAACAGCCCTGAAATATGACAAACTGATGGGCCGTAATGTTCTAATCATATCTGGTGTAGTTTTGAGACAGAACAAAAGAAAAATAGAATCCATATGGTTTTTAAGAAAATCACTCCTGTTTATACAGATTGCAATTCTTCATCATCATTAGTAACAACACTTTGCACTTCTATAGTACTTTTTCCCCAACTATAGATCTCAGGGTTTTTATGTACACAAGTAATCATTATTACCCCCAGTTTACATATGGGGAAACTGAGGCACAGAGGTGAAGTGATTTTCCCCAAGATCAAATGGTAGGGCAGTGCATTTCAGGGTTATGGAGATGTATTGCCTCAATTTTGGGAGCACACGCAGCAGCTTCTTGGGAGCCATCGGATGTATAAGTCAAGAAACGACTCCTGGAAAAGTGTCTGGCAATTAGTGCTAGATGATGCTAAGCCACGAGATTCAGATCAAGATTTTCCTAGAATCTAAGGCAGATGCTGGGACCTGGGTGTTAATATAGATGTGGGCCAGCTGTGCTGTTGAGATCTGGACATCTGGATTCATCTCTAATATTCAAAAAGGGGGGAAATGGGCCTTTTCGAAGCATGTGACGATTGTATCTTTCTCTGAGTCCGTAGTAACGTGCGCTCATGCATCTCAACTAACAGTGCCATGAAGGGCTAGTCTGAAAACCCGTCTTTGTACGACTTGTATTTAAGAGGTGAGGAGGACTTGCAGCTTGGTGTGAAACATCTGGGTTTGTTTGCTTGATGCACCCAGCAAGTACTTGGAAGGTAACTCCTAATACCTGAGTGGTTTTTATCCATCGAGGCCAGAAATGAACATGTTGCAAGTATGCAGATGTAACCAGCCTTGTCTGAGCCTTGCTCTCTGAGGCAATCGGGAGGGAAGAAAGCTACTGCCCAAAGCAATTGGTCCTGTAGGGAGCCTGCCCTGCGCTGCCAGACCATTCCCATCTCACCTCAACCTGTCCAGCTCCCAGATGGACAGGCTGTGGAAACTTGTGTGAAGCCATTCAGGTCTGATTTCACACAGGGTCCCGCAGAACATATTCCTTGTTGCGTTAAGGGTATGGAGATGCTGGGCATGGAACATCCAGTGCAGCAGAGGTTGGGTTGCATTAAGTGGCTCCCAAACTCACTTATGTGAACGTCCTGGGTTATTAAACTGGGCTTGAAATCTGCTGGGACAGGCTGTCTCGTAAGATAACTTCTCAGAGCCGAGAGCTGGTAAAATCTAAGGGTGAAATTCTGGCTCTGTTTCAGTCAACGGCAATTCTACTGGTAGGGCCAGGATTTCACCCTATTCCTCTCCCCCTCCTTCCCTCCCCCCCCCCCCCATGATTCTTCTTTTCCCTCTCTTTGTTGGCAATAAAAAAGAACAAAAGTAAAGACTGGCAATCAGGCCTAAATTCTTAACAGTGGGGGGTAATTAACCATGGGAACAATTTACCAATGGTCGTGGCGGATTCTCCATCTCTGGCAATGTTTCAGTCAAGATTGGATGTTTTTCTGAAAGATCTGCTCTAGTTCAAATAGGAATTATTTGGAGACGTTCTATGGCCCGTGTTACACAGGAGGTCAGACTAGATCAGGGGTTCCCCAACCTTCTTGGCTCGGGGGCCACAGATATCATTTTTACAACCCTGAAGGGCCTCCAGTCTCTGCCAGCAACCCGCCCACCCTACTGCAACCAGACGGGAGTTCCTCGCTGATCTCGCGTCTCCCTGGCTGCAGCGAGGAAACCGCATGCATCCTGTAGTCCCCTGTGCGCCACCTGGCTCCCGAGGCAGTGGCTCCCTTCTGCAGCCAGGGGGTGGGAGATCAATGCTCCCCACCCTCTGGCTCCAGAAGGGGCCCCAGCATCTATGGACCCAGGCGGAGTGCTTTGCTGTGCTCCCTGCAAAACTGGGGGGGCGGGGGAGTGCTGATCTCCCTTCCCCTTGGCTTGCAGCAAGAAGCCTGCACCCTTCTGGCCTTAGAATCTAGGAATAAGGTCTCCTGGGCAGAGAGCAAGAGAGAGGGGTGTCTGTGTCTGTCTGTACGCACACATCTCTGTAAAAGTCTGCACAGAATTAATGGACAAAAAATAGCTACCTGACTCTCTGCAGAGAGCAGACTCCTTTAGAAGTTTAAAGGTGCAGTGCACACAAAAACGCAGAAGCATGATGGTTAGAGGTAACTACACTGTACGTCTCAGAACTAATGAGACCTTATATAGCAGCCCTCTGAAAGAGCGGGAGTGGAGGGGGAGAGTGAGAGAGAGCAGTTGTGTTTGTGCCTTTCTGATGTGCACACTGCTCAGTCTGTTGTCTGATATTCAGGCTTCATCTCATCTGTGACAATCCTATCTGATCATTAATAATACAATAATGAAATAGCGACTGGAGAGAGACTTGGATAATCATCTGAGCAAAGGCTCATTAGTGGTGCAGAACAATCGCTGTCGTGTAATAACAGAGGCCTGGAAATTTCAATTAAAGCTGGAACTTTGTTGCAATTGCATTTTTATTTTCATCCAGACAACGGTTGGTGTGATTGCAATTGGCCCAACCCATGTAACCGCGAATGCTCCCTAGGGCCAAGAGAGGAACTGAGTCTGCGTTCGTTCAGACCTACCCTTCTACATGCTGCTTTGCCGATAAATCTCAGGCACTTGTAGAAATCCTTTCTCCTCCTCATATGCTTCCTGCATGGTCAAACCTGTTCCATTACTGCATTGCCAGGGCCAGCCTTGATCCAGCTGAACTGGCATGGCAACTTAAACCCACTTAAAATTCCCATTGCACTTTTATGTGGGATGCTGTGTTCCCCTTCACTTTCTGTCCTAAGCTCTTGTGCGGGTGTTTCTGTGTTATACTGCCCCAGAGATAGCAGCATTTCACTGATGGGCAAAGTGCTCCCTGTGTATATATGGCATCGGAAAAGTGTGTGTTGGGTGATCTTTCAGAATGAAAGTTACATGCTTGTTACAGGTCGGCCATTACTGGAAATGTATGAAAGTGTTGCAAGCTTGCAGTGACCTACTGTGTGTGCACATCCTGGCTACTTGGCTCAGTGTCAGAGTAGCAGGGATGGAAGCCAGACTCTGCTGCTATAAAAACTTAGGGCCCTCCCTCTTGAACTAAAGGAGACTGCCCGCTATCCACTTGCAGTATAGGGCCTATGAATCAGAGATACTCTGTTCTGATCCTTTCCAATAAAGGGCAATGATGTCAGACACTAGCCAGCTCATTATCCCTCTGCTTTGGGACCAGCTGTCCTCTACAATAAGCTCCAGTCCTCCATGGTATTTCAGCAGGGTGCCATTTAGCAAGTCCTTATCACCATGAAGTGCATGGTCTGTCAGTTAAGGAATGTGTAATGGATGGCAGAAGGAGCTGAGTTGGCGGTAGGAATAATTTGTCCCCAGCGCGCTGAAAGGAAATCAGTGTGCAAACAGGCATGTGGGGCACATGGACCGCTGGAGCCTGGGACCGAGGCCACCTTTCACAGTTAAATCAATATCTGTAGGAGTTGTGTGGCAAACTCATGGGGAGAGGGGGAGCGGGAAATCTCAAAACCCATAAATAACCAGTTTTATTTGCGGAACTGATTACTTTATGCAGATGAATTGTGCTCTCACAGAAAAGGCCTATTTAGCAGTCACCTGTGGAGACACCTAGTGGGACCGCTCTGAATGGAAAGAGACTTGTTTTCTAGCTTATCCTTTTTTAAAAATCTAACGTTGCTGTTCTGTAAGCAACAAGGCGTTTCTTAGAACAGTAGAACGACAAGTTAACTTGCCCCCAATAGCGCATAATATTGAGCTTGGCTCTCACACGGGGATTGGAAGCTCGAGATCTCAAGGCACTGGATGTCTCGCGATCATTATCCCTAATTGACAGATGGGGAAGCTGAGGCACAAGGAGGTGAAGTGACTTGTCCAAGGACACCCGGAAGACCAGTGGCAGAGCTGGGAATAGGCCTGGGGGTCTCCTGAATCCAAGGCCAAATACTTTATCCACTAGGCTGCACTGCTTCTAAAATAGCTTAAGTTAGCTGGGGGCCCAAAGTGGGTGGCAGCTAACTGTGAGGAATGCCGTGTGGAGCCGTCTATGAAGGACGGAAACAGATAATTGGAAGCTCTGAGGTCTGTTCATGAGTGGTGCCTCCTACAGGAAACCGACCCTGGGGCAGTGACTCATCCTTCTTACGCTGCGCTCCAGAGGAAAGTACAAAACCCCACAGCGCTGTGCTAGTGTACCGTGAGGGATGAGACCTCACCGCCTCGTCACCCTGGGGGGAGGAGGGGAATTTCTTTCCAGCTTCAGATCTCCCTGTCGTTTCCACCTGACTCATCCCAGTTAAATAGCAAACCACATACATCCCTCTGGGTGATACAATCCAGCCCTTCCTGCCGGCATGGAGACCCAACCAGTCAGTGCTGCGCTTCCCCAGGTAATGAGAGCTCCTGGCTCAGTCCCAGCCGGCCAGGTCTACGCCCCAAAGGAAGGGGGCGTGCTACAGCGGGGAGAGAGGAACGCGTGGTAGCCGGAAGGGGGAGAGCACCCCAAGAAGGAGAGAGGATTGTGACAAGGAAAGGGATGCAGGCAGAGAAGGCTCCAAAAGGAAGGGAAGGACGGAGTGAGACGGGAGGTTGGCGGAGGTGTAAGGACAGGTGGATGACATAGCAAGGACCTCCTGAGGAGACATGGGCTTGAGTAGCATTCTCATCCTGCTGACGAAGCTCTTAGCTCTGCCTTCCCCTCTTGCCCCATGTGCCGGCTACATGGCGGCAATGCGACCAGCGATGCGGGGGTAGGGCCACCCCCCGTGTCTCTCCTGAGCAGTGGTCCCCACGCCAGGCCCAGTCCTGGGGCATCCTGACCTGCCTGCTGGATTGTATCTGCCTCTGACATTTGCCCCAGGTGTCTGCCCTTGCATTTTGACAGTGTGGGTAGAGCTTGTCGTCCCAATGAGGCGTGCTCCTAATCGGAATGGGTATGAGCGTTCGTGCGGGTTTATCCGCGTGCGAGGGCGTCTGCCTGCAGGAGTGCGGCTGTTTCTAAAGAGGGAAGTGCATGTAGGTAGATACTAAGTATTCCCTGTCTGATTCCCCCCCTCCCCCAAGGGCGCTGGGCCCCTGCAGCTCCCATTTCCCGCAGTGGATTTGTGGCTGCCATTTTCTGGTGTATTTGTATTGCAGTGGTAGCTGGGAGCCTTTATCATGGCCCAGGACCCCATTGTGCATACATGGCCCCTTGGCAGCTCTGCAGATGGAGCCTGTGCTCCCAGATAGCAGTAGTGCTATAGACCTAGAGAGAGAACAATGCACCTCTCTCCGCCGACAAGCCGCTGCAAAACCTCATGCCTGTAGCATCCCTCTATCAGACTGAATATAAAATAACAGCCTCTCCAGCCAATTGTACTATGATGCTCTGCCTGCTGGCTTTTCCTGTCTTGTCCACTCCCTAATGTCGCAGCCATCACACTAAACCCAGGCTCTTTGGCTGTTGCCTTATCCCCATTCATCTTATTCTCTCCCATGCTGACTTTTTGTCTTGCACTCAGTTGTTCCTCTCATTAACTGCACATTCTCTAGGTTTCCCTTTTCTTTTGGCCAGCTCTGCTGAGATCATCAGTAACATTAACAGGAAAAAAGCTGCACTTTTTTTTTTTTGGGGCTCAGCTGTTCCTTAGTTGCTTTTGACCAGTTTGCTGCATTGTTGTGGGAAGAGGGAGAGAAGGCAAACTCACTTCTACCCCTCTTAAAAGCAAGGGCGTTCTTGTCACTTCTTCCTCCCATTGATAAGGATGCTTCGAGACATGCTATCATATCTGTTCTAAGACTGCCCGTCACTCTGGCACCTTCTATTTTTGCATTCAATAAAAGAGGAGGAGTAACTCTGGGGAAGTCCAAATCCAGACCAGTAATTTTCCACTGGCCTCTCATGTTCAGCCCAACCAAGAACTTGGATTTGGCCATAAACATTGTCCCTCTAAAATGTCGCCGCCCAAACTGGAATGCTGTCAGGATGCCGAGGCTAACGGTCCTACTCTTGCCAATGGTACCATGGGATCGTGAATGGCCAGGACCTCCACTTCACCTTGTATTTGAATGACAGCATCTTTTGGCCAGGTGGGGCTTCCTAACGTTATGTCGGAAGATTTTGTTTGCTTCTGGCTCAGGAGGAAGAACACCTCCTAATGATGCCCTCTTGCAGCAACGGGCTGCTCCTTCCACTCACCTCCTGGCCCAGTGTTGCTTTGTTTGTGAGCTCTGGCAGGATGCCATCCCAAGGTGGGATAGCTGCAGGGAGAGAATGTGCTTTCCAGGGAATATAAAATACCTGTTGCTGTTTAAACAGAGGCAAGTGCTAGCAGGGCCTCACACAGAGCAGGAGAGAGAGAGAGAGTGCAAATACTTTGCTCATCCGTATCTTCCAGACACCAATTGCTGAGCCTTATGCCTTAATCTCTCACTTGGTGTCTCCAGAGCATGGCTCTGCTCTGACCACTGAGGATACAGTGACATTAAGTGAGGAGGTGGATTTTATCCTGCATTGGGATGGGCCGAGCCCATCCCTGGTGTAGCTTCTGAGTTCTAAGGATGCTTTGCGTGTAGAGAGAATGGATGCATTGATTTAGTTGAATTTCCAGCAGGCATAGACTTTGGCCCATCCACATGGCCCATAGCTAACTTGTGTTTCCCCTCACCACACTTCTAAGGTTGCTAATGAAATCATGCCCCGCTGTGGAGCAGGCAACAGGTTTAAAAATCAGATCATCACCCATTCTCCTGAGCTGTATCAGTTGAGGAGCCAGGAGGAAGAGGATGCCCAAGGAAAAGCTCTGTGCATTAGTGTGTGATTCATACCACTAAAGTGAATGGGAGTTTTTACAGTTTGCAAAGGACGTGGCATTTGAAGGCCAGGGCACAGATTCCTAGTCATTCTTGTTTAGAAAGGTTTCTTGTGCCAGTCCTTTGAAGTTTTAGGTTTCTCTCCTCCACATCCTGGCGTATCTGCATCAGCAAGAGCAAGAAGTGGAGTAGATATGGGAAACTTTACTCCTCCCCGTTACTGGTGCAGTGGGGAGTGATGGCCCCCCATGGGTCTGCTAGCAGGAAGATGGATTTTAGGGCTCAGTCTTGCAAATCCATCTTTAGTCTTTATCGCATGCTGGGAAGTGCAATCAAGGTGGAAGGAAGGGTACGCAACTGCCTGTATCACACACACACACACAGACATCCTGCTTGTTAACTCCTCTATCAACCCTTCCTAATTATTGCAGTTAACGATTTGATGAAGATCAGACAACAGAATGCTCCTTGAGGGAACTCGCTCCAGCCATGTGTTGTGAAGTCGTCTGGCATAAACATGACTTCTGCTACCTGGAGATGAGCAGGGGCAAAGCCAAGGGCATGCCTGCTGCTTGGTAGCCTTGCATGCCTGGACTTCAGTCCACAAATACAGCTGGAAAAATTCACCATCTCCCCAACTTGCATGCAGAATCTGCATTGGAAACCTCCTCTTCTAAGCAACAAGGGCAGAGGAGAAGGCTGCATCCCCGCTGTTGGAGGCGAGAGCTATTCCCACTGAAATCTTTTGCTGATCTGCAATTTGGGTGTTGTACTTTTAGGCTATAAAGGGATTTTTCTTTTGGCTAAGATACATGCCATGTGAATCTCCGCTTCTGATGTAATTTAATCAAATAGGAACCAAGGGGGAGGAAAGGGGGGAACCAACACCAGACACAAAGCCCTAAATTCCACATAAAAATAGATAAAAGCAAATGGCTTAAAGGCTTTTATTGAGCCCTATTTGAGAATGAAATAAAAAAAGGGGAATTTAGTGCGTGCACAAACTCTCCTGCCAATGTGCCCTTCTCATCAGAGGGTCAGAAAATGTCAATCCTGGCCAGGTCAGAGCTGGATTCAAAAGGTCACTGATTGAGGAGGATAACAATGAGGGAAGTTCGGAGGAGGACCCATACCCGGCTACCTGCAGAGTTCTCTAAACACATTCTCTTCTGTTTGCATCCAAAAATCAAACAGAAGGTGACGTTTAAAATAATACATCCATTAAGATACCTTCAGTGCCTGTTGGATTTTGCTGTAAGAGGATTGTACTTTATTACACAGTAGTAAGGTTTTAGGTTCACAGGATTCCCTTTGGGGGGAGGGGGGAGAGAAAAGGGGGTAGGAGGAAAAGAGAAAACATGGTCTTTGCCCAGGATCCTTCATTCCCTGGAATTAAGCAGGCTTTCAGGTAGAAATCTGCCCGGAACCAGCACGCAGTAAAGCACACATGGACAACCACATCGGTCTCAGTCTGTCTGAAGTGAGGCATAGCTCTGGTCTGGAAATACTGAGGGAGAGAGGAAGCAGAAGAAAAACAAAATTGCAAGGCAAGGATGACAGCCTCAGGAATATAGAACACTGTATCAGTGGCGGGCCCTGGCGTGTGTCTGTGCAGCCCAGGGATTGACAGCTTCCCAGGAAGTGGTGTCTGTCACTGCCATGACCCCGGGGTCACCAAACGGCCTGAGATGTAGGGTCCTGCCAGAAGCTGATGCTCAGCAGGAATATTCTCAGCAGGGTCTTGCACAAAATCACTTCACTTCTCTCTGGTTCAGTTGCCCCATTTTACGGTGGGGGTACATCACAGGGCTGTTTGTAAGGCTCAATTAACATTTCATCTGAGCTTTGAGATCTTCAAATGAAAAGCTGCATCAAAAACTGTGGAGGTGTTACATGGAGAATCAGGCAAATCAAAACCCTGAGCATACACTGTATACTGTAAAGATGAAAAGCTCTGAAGATGAAAAGGGCTATAAAAGTGCTAAGCACTATTGCTATAAATCAATAAAGGCAGCTTTTGTCTTAAGAATTTGGCTTCCCCTTTGTCTTGTGAACTCCTGCCTCATAGCTGCATCTCAGCCATTTTGGCCGGGATCAAAATGCACCCCCACCTCTGTTGTTGTTTCTAATCTGAATCTCTCACCAGGCAAATGTTAACATCCCACTCAGGCAGGACTCCTATTTAACGAGACGCCTTCCCTCACCGGCACCACTTTTCATTTAATCTTTCAAAGTCATAATTATCTAATATTAATGTTCCCATCATTACAGTGTTCGCACGAAGACTGTGTGTGTGTGTGTGTGTGTGTGTGTGTGTGTGTGTGTGTGTGTGTGTGTGTGTGTGTGTGTGTGCACGCACATCTCTCCCCTGCAGAGACCCGCAGCCGGGAAATTAATATAATATTTGTTCAGGATTGATTTCAATCTCCCGGTGCCCACCACCAGTGGGACCTATTTGTTTTAAAATATCAGTTACTAATTACCCAAATCGCCTTCACGCAGGCAAGGGATTGAGTGAAGCTGTCCTTGCTATTTCATCCACGCCCACTCACCTTTTTAATTTTTATGGGGTAAAAGACAAATTAAAAGAGAACTCACATCTATTTCCGAAGTGATGCACGACCGCAGAGAGCAGCCGTTGCCGGATACCATGTGCATACAGACCTAGAAGGAAACATGGCTGCTAGTTCTAGGTCCATGTTGCTGTAGGGGTGCTGGGATGGCTGTCTACCC
Source organism: Emydura macquarii macquarii (assembly GCF_026122565.2). NCBI lineage: Eukaryota > Metazoa > Chordata > Testudines > Chelidae > Emydura > Emydura macquarii. The sequence goes on along the minus strand of NW_027130449.1, from coordinate 9,731,967 downwards.
AATTTAGAAGTGCAGGGGGGAAGCTGTCTGCCTGTTGTAGATAGCTTAACCCCAGAACTATAAGGAAGCTGGTAGCTGTCTTTTAGACGCCAGGTAACTAGAGGGCTGGAGAGAGAGATGGCTGCTAGTTGTGGACATCATAGGCCGGATTCTCTGGTGCAACCTATTCACTGTGTGCTGCATAAGAGGTGCAAAGACAACTTCAAGCAGCGAGAGAGAGGCCTTGTGGAATTGTTCCAGTACAAGGGGAATCTCTGCCAATATAAAGCCAGTAAAGGTAGCTCCATTGCCCAGTTTCTCTGCCTCCTACTCAAGAACTCCTCCACCTGGTGTAAAGTGAGGCGGGGTGTCATGAGGTCTGGGGGGAGAATGTCAGAAGAGGATTTTTAAAAAGGAAGGAGGCATAAGGGAATGAGGCTCCACTATGCCTGATTGTGAACCGCTGCAGTGACATAAATTCAAACTGCCCCATTGGGGCTGGGAAGCGAAGAATCAGTGTTGCAGTCAGCATGGCTCAAGCCCAATGGAGACTCAAGCCCTGTGTACCGATAGAGCTGTTGGGAAGGAACATTGTGTGCTTGGATCATCTAGATCTGACTGGAAAAGGGCTCTCTGTTCTGGAAACCGTGCAGTAACAGAGCTGTGGGGTGTTTACTCTACTCTAGCTGCAGAGATGCTGTGACTGTTTTTATAAGCTTGTCCTTTACGACTGTACAAGCCTGAGAGAGTTGCTGCGTTCCGATATGCCGTCGATAGGCATCCAGATTTTTGGATGCTGAACTTGCGCTCAGAGGCCAATGTTTTCAAAAGTGGGCTTTGATTTCTGTCTATTTCAATGACTAGTGGGGTGGGGGGAACCGGATTGAGTGCCCTGGACTTGATGTTCAGAATCCACCTGTCCCATTGCCTTCATCTGGAGTTGTGGGCGCTCAGCGTGTCTGGAAGTGAGCACTGCAAAATGACAGGCTGCACTGAAATCTGGCCATCACCGAAAGAGACGGTTACTTTACCCTTGTCCCCGGTTAGAGAGACTTTACTGACAGCCAGGCACTGCTCCATCTACAACGGGAGGCCCTCGTCTGAAGTGGCTGATGAGAGAAATAATAGACACAACATGCCCTTAAAAAGCAACGACCACCCACAGGAGAAAACCGAACGAAGGTTCTTCAGTCTGAAAGTCTAATTGTATTGATCAGTGGGAGACCTAGCAAAGGAAAACTCACTTTAAAATCTGAGCGGTGTGTGTTTTCCAAAAGTTGAGGCTGTGGGGAAGGATGCACCATGTTTTTCAGATCCTGCTCTTCTGTGTAGGACACGCTTCTTGCTTTCCAGATCCCAGCTCCAGTTGTCAGTTACATGCTTCCTAAACCCTTGTTCCAGATCTTGGTTCTCTTATCAGTACTTCCCAAGGTGGTGTCAGTCCTCCAGTGGGAAAGGTTTCCATAGCTTCATTGTCCCTAGACATGAGTGTGAGCCAAGGCACTGGTACCAACCGCGCTGCAAGTACCTGTAGCCGTGCCACTCCAACTTATGGTCTTGTCAGATCTCATAAGCTAAGCAAGATGGGACCCGGTCAGTATCTAGGTTGGAGATAAGTAGGGAATCCACTTGGGTGGGGTTAGGTGTGGTGCTGGTGACTCGGTAAGCAGCCTCTTTCTCATGAGTAATTACAAAACCCATGTCCCAGCATTATGCTGGTGAAGGTGTCTTCTTTCAGATGAGCCATCTCCCCCAAGGACCTTCTTGGGGTCATCAAAGACCCATGTCGGCTTTTGAAAGATCAGGGGCACTATTGTACTGAAATGTCAGCTCCCGCCTCTGCGCTGCCCATGCATCGCCGACTTATTGTATTTTCAAGCCATCTCCTTTGTGCTTTCTCCCAGGCTGCCTCTCATGCCAGGGAGTTGATCCCGGTAAATATCCGCCAGGCCCTCTTAGCCTTCAAATCCCTCCTTAAAACTCTCCTTTGCCGTGATGCCTGCAGAAAACTTGACGACAGTTAGGCAGCCCAGGTGCTGAAACCACTGCCCAGGGTGCTGACCAATATCCTGTCCTTCTCCTCCCACCATTGGTTTGTCTGAAGCCATCCGCTCTTGTCTCACACTTAGATTGGAAGCTTTCTGGGGGAGGGACCATCTTTCTGTGTTGGTATAGTACCTAGTGCAACGGGGTCCTGGGCCAAGACGGGATCCCGAAGCACTACCCTAATACAAATAATATAGTCAGTCTTCTGGCCAAAATGCAATTACATGGATTGCATTATCTCCCTAAATGCCATTTGCTCGCTTCCTCTCCTAAATTGATGTGCTGCATTGCCGTGAGTTGTTGAACAGCTACCACATTCCACCCCAGAGGCAGGTGTCTTTGGCATCCAACAGGATGTGATGCTGTTGTTATGGTAGCTCTGCTCTAGAGAGAGCTGAAACGAGCATGCTATTATAAAATCACAGTAACAGGGATGTGACTCATCTACTTGTTTAATTTTGTGTTTGATTCCTCAGAAGTCAAATACTAGCTATAAAATTTCATTGGATACCAAATAAAAATCCAGGTGATAAACATGTCATTATTTTATATCAAATAGTGAATTATGTATTGACTTGAAAGCCAGGTCTATTTTAAAACATCACAATGTACACCGCTCCTCTGCCGTGAGCATTTCATAGTTTTCATTTGAAAAGTGAGGGTTAGAAGTAAATGCTAGGTTTGTGCGGAAAGTTAACAAAGTCTGGGCATCATAAAATACCTGCTTCAGTCCATGTGGCTAAAGCAGAACTTAAGTATGTATAAGAACAGCTATACTGCATCATCCCGATGGTCCATCTAGCCCAGTATCTTGTCTTCCAACAGTGGCCGGTGCCAGATGCTTCAGATGGCACGAACAGAAAAGGCTAATTATCCAGTGATCCATCTCCTCTCATCCACTCCCAGCTTTTGGCAGTCGGAGGTTGAGGGACAGCTGGAGCACGGGGCAGTTTCCCTGACTGTTTTGTCTAACAGCCATTGATGGGCCTGTCCTCCATGACCTGATCTCCATTCTTTATTTGAACCCACTTATATTTCTGGCCTTCACAGCCCCACCTGGCGACAAGTTCCATGGGCTGACTGTGTCTTGTGTGAAGAAGTACTTCCGTATGTCTGTTAAACCTGCTGTTACTTTCATTGGGTGATCCCTGGTTGTCGTATTATGTGAAGGGGTAAATAACATTTCCCTATTCACCTTCTCCCACACCAGTCAGGAATGAACCTATGGGACTTGAGATGCATGAGTTCTGAGCTGATCTCTCTGCACAGGCATGAATTTTGCCCCGTATGATCAATTCCAGATGATACACCTCTGCTAATATCCAACCTCTTCATGTCCCTCTTGTAAACCCACTTCTCCAAGGGAGCCTTGGGGAAATTCTTCCCCCCTTCTCATGAAAAATGTCAATTTAAATCCAAACCAAAAATCCCTTTTTATGTCCCCGACCACATACAATTTTGGAGTGGACTTTAATTTTCTTTTTTCTTTTTTAAGTAGTTTGATTTCAGGGCAAATTTTTGCCCAACTGCTCAGAACGTTCTGGTTTTTTTTCATTGCCAAAACCCAATATTGTCTGAAGAAAAGCCTGTTTTTTCTTTAAGAAAACACTTCCAGTGGAAACTTTTGACGAGCTCTCCTTCCATTCTTCTCCTTAGTGATAATCTCTTCTCTTCCCTGCCCTGTACTCTGACTCCAGTGTCACATACACTAGTGTAAACCCACTGAAGTCAGTAAAGTTACATAGGGTAAAAGCAGTGGGACTGAGATCAGAAATAAGGTGTGTGGGGGGGAGGGGGGGTGCAGGACAGGGCTGGTGGCTCAGACACTTATGTACTTGAGTAATGTGCTCACACAAGTTGTCCTATGGGCAGTAATGGGATTGCTCACATGAGTAAAGATACTCGCATGTGGGCATGCGTGTGGCAAGCAGGCACTTAGATCCTAGGATTCTGGGGTAGGAGTATGTCTCATTCAGTGTTTGTGAAGCCCAGTGTAAATGGATAGCACTAGACCAGTGGTTCTTAACCTTTCCAAACTACTGTACCCCTGAAGCCTGAGTCCCACCCCCACAGGGCTGAGGCATGTAACTTAGTTTCATGGCGCCCCTGTGGCTCCAGGCAATTGCCTTTCTTGCCACCCCCAATACCAGCTCTGCACTTGCGACCCCTCTAAACCCCCAGGTTGAGAAACACTGCACTAGACTGATGATGATAAATAATAATGAACAAGTACATGCAATAAATGGAAGCCAGCTGCCAACCACCCCCAGGGGCTGCTATGGACGTTGAGAACTACCAGAGTGCAGGGATATGCTAGCAACCCCCCCATCTCCCTCAGGCCATGCAGCCAGGCTGGAGGGAGCAGTGTAGGAGCCGCTGGTATTGAAGGATCTCCTATACTGTGTGATCTTATTGTGGCTGGTATTGTCTTCTGGTTAAGGCCTTGGGCTGGGTCTCTAGGGACCTGGGTTCAAGTCTCATCTGCGTCACAGATTCCTGGGGTAAATTGTTTAATCTCTCTGTCCTTCAGTTGGCCATCGGCAAACTGGGGTAATTGTTTTTTCCCCCCTTCCCTTTGTCCATCCTGTGTATTAAGCTGCAAGCTCTTTGAGGCTGAGACTGTGTGTGTGTGTGTGTGTGTGTGTGTGTACACGCAACACCTAGCCCAATGGGCTTCAATCTCAGGTGGAGCCTCTAGATGCCACTGCTAATACCAATAATTATAATGTGCCTACTTTAGGTCCACTATCTACCCATGTAGCTGATACCTCAAATTCAACCGTCTTGTAAGTGGGTGTAACTCCATTGAAATTACTGCAGTCACACCAGCTTGTACAAAGGCTGCATTTGCCCGGCTTCTCTGCAACCACATTTTAAGAGACGGACCTCTTGTTTCCTCAGGAGGTTTCAGGCAGCATCGGCACACTGAGAGTTATTTCCTTCTGACAGAACTCTCGATATTAACTTAATAATAGTAACTTCCCAATGTTGCTATCAGCATCCTGCACTGATCACATGACGCAGCCAAATCTTCATCTTCCTGCAGCTCTTCAGCACAGCAGGGTCAATAATTAAAGCGCTTTATTCTTTTCCATGACATGGCCTGGTAGTGAATATAACTGGAGACTCCCACAGGCCACATGGAAGTTTTGAAGCGATTGCTTACACCGTTAATTTAGTCCTGCTTTGCACGTTGCCCAGGCAGGTGCACGATGGAGCCTAATTAAGCTGTGCTAGGAGGTTCACTGATAGGAAGGCAAGAGCTGATCATTTCCACACCGGGGAGCTCCATGGCCATCCTGATCTGGCAGGGATTTAGGAAAGTGGGAGAGAAGAGGAGATGGGAAACGCTGCCAAGTGGAAATCACAAGCAGAGGGTTGTGGGGAAGGAAGTTGTAATCTGTAAGGCCAAGGTCACACACCTGAAATTCCCTCCCTTCGTGGATGACAAGGTGCTGTTTGAGGTTTTTATGCAGTTGCATTTGCACAGAGCCAGAGAGACCACTGGCTCCTAGGGCGGCAACAGCACAGGAGCAACCGTGACAGGGCGAGGTTATCTTGGCAGGACTCCTCGGTGTCAGGCTGAGTTTCAGGTTCAGCTCCCAACCCGTCTAAAGTGGGATAAAGATGTCTGTACACAGCGGTGGCTAGCGATCAGGCCTAGAATGAAGCGATGATTCGTTGCACTTAGTAGTACACGGTGTCTTGCTTCCATGGGTCTCAGAGCCTCCATTAAGCATCCCAAACTCCCTGTGATGTAGTGAAGGTTTACTGGCTGTTAGTAAGACCAGGAAGGCATCCCCTTCCTGCAGCTGTGGGGAACAGAGGTGCACAGCAAGTTCGTGGCAAAGCTGAGACTAGATCCCAGGACTCCTGGCTCTCAATCCCCTGTACTCACTGCTGAAAAATCCGGACTTGTCTGGCTGCAGGATTTGGAGTGTCTCTAATCCTGGAGTGTGTGTTTGTGCCAGCCTGACATTTAGAGATGTTGAGTGCCTGGTATCTAATCCTCTCTGGATATGGCCAGGGAAGTTTCTGCTCTTTCCTCTGAAATGATCTTTTTCCACCTGGAATAGGGCATTTCCATCTCATCCGCTCCCTTCCAGTCTGCAACCTTTATCAGATTTTAGGACTCTCTAAAGAAAATGTAACTACATGCCCCCTTTCTTTTTACATGTGCTATTACACACACACACAATAAAAGTTATTTGAACTACGTGGCATTATCTATCTGCAAAGGGAGGTGGGGAAAAAAAGAAAGAAAAGGACAGAGAGAAGAGAGCAGACGGACCACAGCTCCATTCGTCTCAGTCCCAGCCTTTGATAGATGCAGGAAGCTTGTGCTTCAAGCATGGCCTTCTCATCTCTGAATGTTTGATCTTTCTCCGTATTTGCATCTTGATCAGCATTCCCACCTGACTTCCTATGCTCCCTGCTCCTGCTTTTGATCCCTGCTTCTTGAATCCTGCGCTGTTGTTCAGATGGGTTTGGAAGGGTTTGTTAGCCTGGTCTGGAATAGGGCAGGGGCCAGATTCTAGGGACAGTGAAAAAAGGGGTAGAAAGTGATTGGAGGACCCCAGCTGAGGATCCCCGTGGCACGGAGTCAGCTACACCGACTCCTGTGCCAGCTCCTCCTTCCAGCCCTGGACTAGGTTTAGGCCAGTGGCGTAGCTAGGGGTGGGCCAAGGCCCACTCACTTTGAAAGCAGGCCCACCCAATCAGATTTTAAGCAAGTATCCTGTGTTTTTATCAGCCTGTTTCACTTGTGACAGAAGGCTTGTGCCCACCCATGTCAACCCCAGGCCCTGCCAAAAATCAGTTCTGGCTACGCCTCTGGTTTAGGCAGTGGGATTGCCCAAGCGCTACTCCCACTCTGTCTACACTCCGCCGGTGGATGGCTTTGGGGGGACCGTTACCAGCCATCTTAGTTTACAGCAGTCCCTAGGCCGCTCTAAGCTCCACCAGGGCTGGAACCCAGATCCAACTGGCGTAGACAGCAGGTAGATGCAACCCGCACCCCATGCTCTGCCTTTTGAAGTAGAGGTGCAGCAGCGACTGTGGTGGGCCATGTAGACAAAGCAAACAGTGAAAGAGATGACGAATCATTTTGGCTGCAATAGACTTTTTCCTGCCTCAGGTTCTTTCCTGTCATTGCTCAGAAAAATGTGTCAGCACCAACGTGACTTCTTCTGTCATTCATCCCAGTCTCCTTGCAGTCCAGCACCTTGCACATGCCTGGTAGTATCCAAACAGTTTGAATTGGTTAATAATAAATTGTTTATTATTATGCATGCGTGAATATATTAAGAGCTCCATTCCTGTCAACTTCATGGGGAAAGGGAAGAGAGATCACAGAAGAGCTCACGAGTGATTTCTGGTGTTTGGGGATTGATTATTTCCTTCCCTTTGGGGCTTTTTTTGGTTCCCCTCTCCCATGGACCAGCTTGTGGGAATCAGTCAGAGAAGTATAGCATCCCAGCTCTAAGCCACAGATGTCTGGTATCACGGGGGGCAGGAATTTTTCACTGACTGTCATTTTTCTCAACATTCGTTTGTAATGTCCTATAGAAACTGAGGTATTCTCTTCAGAATAAATCTGGAACCCTATTGGTCAGAAATGGAATTCCTGTGGGGCCGTAGTGTGATCTTTGTAACTATACAATGAGATTCCTGAAAGGCCTTACTGGGATTTCCATGGGATGGTGCTGGGATTCTTGTAGAACCATACTGGGTTTTCCATAAGATCACACTGGCATTCCTGAAGGTTGCTAGTGGGATTTCTATAGCATCGCACTGGGATTTCTATAGGATTATACCAGGATTCCTCTTTGGGATTACTCCGTCTGTTCTCTATCTACTTCGCTCCTTACATGGCCACATCACCATACCCGGATCACCCAGGACCTCTCTAACAACAGAAGATGATTCGGATAGGTGATGGTTCTGCGACCGGGGCACCTGGGGCATGGACTCAAATAGAAGAATGAGAAAGAGGCTATGTGCCCCTCCCAGTTCTGCGAGCCATTTGCAGGTGCTGATTTGATGGAACAGCTCTCCCAGATGAAGGATTCCTGTGAGGCCAGCTGCTCCAGTGTCTGACTGTGAAGAGCCTGTGGTATGCAGTCCAATAGCAGGCTCCAAAGCAGCTTTCTCTGAACCGCCTGGCAGCCACATGGCAGAACTGTAGGGTCCTTTCAAAAGTACACTTAATTCATGAGCCCATACTGAGATGTAGCAAGTTAAAGCACTCTCTCTAACATTTTGACCCAGAGCTGCTGCCGAGTCCCGTGCAGCTGCACTATTGAAACCAGACATTCAGCATGGGCTGGTGCTTTGCTTTTCACAAAAGAGGTTTTTTAATTGTTTTCTAATAAAAGAAATCTACTGACCATTTGGGCTACATGTCGGATCAAAGATGAATCCTATTCGAATCCTATAGGCGTCTCAATGCGATCCTATGGAAATCCCAGTGCAATCTAACAGGAATCTTGGTGTTATACAAGAGAAGCCCCAGTTAGGTCCTGTAGGAATTTCAATATGGTCCACCAGAAATCCTGTTATCCTACAGAAATCCCAGTATGATCCTGAAGGAACCACAGTGTGGTCCTATAAAATCATCAGGTAAGTAGGTAGATTCACCCAAAATTTTCAAGAGGGGAAGAGATTAGAAATGGGCCTGAGATCTCTCAGTAACAGTAAAACAAGCAGCATCCTATTGTTTAATTGCCAGGCTATTTGTTGGTGAGGGAGGGGCTGCTAATCAGACACAACCTCTGGTAGAATAAAAGCCTCACACAGGCAACTGCCTGGGAAAAACAACCGTGCTGTCGCTAAATGCTTTTATTTTTTCCCTTAGTTGTTTGGAGATTCCCGTCACACTAGAAACTAAGCAAAAAGAAAAGGGCTGATTTGAGACGAGATAACATTTAATATCTGAGCTCGGCACGTTCCGCCAATGGAGACGCTCCTCTGTTGTTCTCCTCTTTCCGATGCCTTTCAAAAAATAAGTTGGGATTTGGGTGACTCACGTCATTTATACCCTATTTAGCAGAGATGAACAGGCATTTTGCAGTGTAGCGTGGGCAGAATTCACACCTTTCTTTGCCACTGACTTCCTCTGCCTTGTGATGAGACAGCGGGTGCCAAAGTGCGGTCCTTTCAGCAGGGTCTCCTTGCTGAACCGTTGAGGGGCAGGCATTAATGGTGCAGATTCCTAACCTCCTACAAGAATCCTCCCAGTGGATGCCTGACGTGGATAATACCAATGCTTTGCCCTTTTCTAATATGTTCTAATACAGTGTGTTCCATCTGCAGATCTCAAACTCCTTTTTTAAGTATTGCTATCTCTTTAACAGATGGGGAACTGAGGAAAGGAGAAGAAAAGTGACTTGGCCAAGGTCACCCAGCACATCAGTGGCAGAGCCAGAAGTATGACCCAGGACTCCTGATGCCCTCTGCATTAGACTACTCTGTCTCTCCGGCATCTTTATACAAGGATATCTGAGTGCTCAGCAAACGTGAGTTAATTAAGCATCAAATGGATACTGTTGTCTTAGCCCCATTTTATGCATGGGAAAGCTGAGGCACAGAGATGTATCATTTTCCCAATGTGTCACACACAGCTATTTGCCTCTGATTGGATGTGTAAATGTGGGGTGGTGGGGGAGAGGATTGTGCCTGTGTTTGTTTGAAAACCAGAGCTGTGGATACATTATCAGTAAACACACTTGGATCTTGATTGTTGGGAGGGAGGAATCCAGTCCCAGGTTTGCATCCACATTTCATAGATTGTCCCTGTCTCTGGAAATGATCAGGTCAAAACAACTGGTCCAAATGTGCCTGGGCTTTGGAGGATGCAAATCCCAATCTGAATTGGTGGCCAGAGCCCACCTCCAGTGTAGCAGAGGTGAGGCAGACTCTGCTCTTTTTTACACTGGCGTAAATCCAAAGAAACTGCTGTGAAATCAGTGGCGTTCTTCTGCGTAAATGAGAGTGGAATCTGTGCTGTGCGTGTCCATGTAGGAAAGTGACAGACAGTTTCATATCAGGTGTGGTTGTGTGATGGGCAGAGGGGTGTACAGACGCATGTCTGTGACTACTATGCCTGTATGCATGTGTGTTTAGATATTGACATGCAGAAAAGCAGCTAGTTGTGGGGTAAATGAAAAGTCGCCCCCTGCAGCGTATCCAGTAGGATAAAGCCATCCAGGAATCGCTTGGCTTTGCTAGCTGCCTGATGCTCACCAGACACATGATATTCAAAGAGGCCAGCCTGTCTCTGCCACAGACAGGATCAGGGGCAAGAAATGTCACCAGGCACAGACCTTTCCTTCCTTGCCCCCCCGGGTGGTCGATTAAAAGTTCTACTGCTTGAAACTAGCAGGCCCAGCTGAGACACTGGAGATGAGGCATTGGATTCTGAATGAGACTTTTTCTGCAGAGCTGTCTTCAGCTTTGCCCTTTTCATGTTGCATTTAGCTCATCAGGTTTTACATTTTCGTCACTTACAGAGTCGCTTGTCTCAGAGACCTTTTCTGAAACCATCCTCCAAGGATTCTAGGTGGCTGCGCGTCCACCGATTACGTTCGATGGCAGGTAATTGCCAGGAGGAATGGAGAGAGCAGCTTAAAAAAAAAACCAGGAGCACCAGGTCCCCAGGTCACAGCTCTTTAATTCCAGAGACTGAGCTGAATGGTGAGTGAAATGAGTTTCTTTACATCTCATTAAAGGGCATCTCAGACTTGACCAATCAGATTGTTCTCCCCGCTGGACAATCTAACCTCTGCAGTGTATATGTGCTTTTATTGCTGGAAAAAGACTCCAGACAGCCCTGGAGACTGAAGTCTTGTATTATTCCGCACTAAAGATACAGAATGAGGGGTTGCAGTGCAAGCATCCCATACACATTGCCCTAATCTCCCCTGGCATGCCAGACCCTGGAGTCTTCTCGTGGGACATGGTAATCCAGTCCCTAGCCCATTCAGTCCTTGCCCTCTAAGCTCAGTCTGGGAACCTAGCTAGTGCCAGTTGTGGTGATTTGTTTTTGCAATGTGCATAAGGAGTTGGGCTGAGACCTAGCAAACTTGTTTCTAGAGCTTGGTAAAATGTTCAGAACTAGAGCCGTATGCAGGATGGAAATTCTGTGTTGTAAAGGATTTCTAGAGTTTGAAATTTGGTTTCATTTCAAATTGGAACAAAACTCGTATTTCAAAATCCTCTGAAAGACAATTCTGAGAGAAAATCATTTGGGATTAATGGAAACGTCTTCATTTTGATTTTGACTCTATTGTATCTTTTATATAGTACTGCATGTAAAAAATATTCTAAACTAAAAAGTGGTTTCAAAAATGAAAAATCAAAATGCTACATTACAAAAATGTTTAAATGGGATGTTTTAGCACTGTCAGAACTTTGTATTAATTTTTTCTCTCCCCCCCCCCCCCCCAATGAAATTTCTGAGAAATGACATGGTTTTGCAAAGTGTTGCAGTTCCATTGAAACTGCATTTTCTGATTAGGGAGGGAGAACCTGTCAAAACTTTTCTAACCAGCTCCCTTCATAGCAAAGATTTGTTGGAAGAATTTCACCTCCTCTTCTTTTCATGGTCAGTTTTCTTGAATGTGTTTGTTATTCACTCAATAACTTCTGTTCATAACACGGTCCACAGTTTGTAGGTTATGAGTATTTGGTAAGTGAAATTTGAGCTTTTCTGATTGGCTTATGTGATGTGTTTTTAAATGCCTGGTTGGATGAGCATAATTCTCCAAATCAGATTTCCAATGCAAATGTTTGTGATTATGAACTCAGAATTCATTTCCCCCTCACATATTCTCCAGTATTCACTTAAAATTCACTGCTTCTGGGAACACTCCTGCCAAGAAACTCATTCACTCAGATATTCACAGAAAACAAACATTGGCTGTGAATGGAATTTAGACTCTGAAGTGCCTATATCCCTTTTGAAAATGAGATTTAGGTACCCAAATCATTTAGGCGTTGTGACGCTTGACACAGAAGCTGCTAAATGCCTCTCAAAATCTGGGCCTTACTGCAGTACAAATACATGATGATGATGAACAAATTTTACTCGTTACCACCGTAGCTGGATTTGAACTGGGGACCAGCTTGTCCCTTTATCTGAGCGAAAAAACACGACGTTCTGTTTCATTGGATTGTTGTATCATTACTGTTGGGAGAGTGCAGAGGGGAAGGGAAGGTTGGTTGATTGCTTTGTTTTTTAATTAAATGCTTAAAGTTGTTCGTTCTGTCTTTTCTCTCTCAAAACCAATGTAAAACTGCCACTTTTCATTCAAGAATGAAACTGAGACTGCTTCCCTCAGTCTGTGCAGTTTCACAGGCACTGTCAAATGGCTGCAATGTATTGGAAACCTGTGTTAACATTACCAGCTATCACGTCCCTATCCTAACTAGTTATCCTTGGATTTTCCTACTGTCCATAGAAGTGTCTAATCCTTTTACAGGTCCTAAATCGTTTGCCTCGCTAACACCTAGTGCCAGTGAGTCCCATTGGCTAATTGCACATCATGTAAAGAGAGTTCCCTTGTATCAGTTTACAGTGGATTATCTTTTTATTTAATTGGGCTCTTGCTTTTATGAAAAACAGTAAATGGAAGCATCCAACTGATTTTTCTCTCCACCATTTCTCACCTCCTATGCATCTATCGTGTCATCTCTTATTCAGCTCCTCCCTTTACTAATCGAGTCCTAATCTTTTTAATCTCTCCTAACATGGAAGCCTTTCCAACCTTCTAATTGTTTTCATCACCTGTCTCTGATCCCCCTAGATTTCTGCTCTGTCCGTTTTGAGATGGGGTAAGTAAACTGGATGCAGAATTCCAGGCAACAATGCACCATTGATTTATATATTGGATTTAGTAATTTTCCCAGAGCTCTCCTCTCTCTTCTTAATTCAGTCTAACGTTTTGGGGATTGTTTGATGTTTTTAATTTACCACCCCCGTGTGTGGAGTTTGAAGTTTCCATTGAGCCCTCTTTAATAATGCCTGGGTCCCTTTCTATCTAACTACTGTTAATTTAGAACCCCTCTCTGAGTCTTTCAGACCAGTCCTTTCAGTGTGCATCATGTTACTTTAGCCTACACTGAATTTCATCTGCCAATGTTATATGTGATGTACGGGAGGTCAGACTGGACGATCTGGTGGCACCTTTTGATGATAAACTCTTGTGACTCTGTAATGTGTTTGCCCAGTCACTCCGCACAGTTAGGGCCTGAAGTTCCTCCTAGCCATCTTTAGACTGGGCTGAGCTCAACAACTTTGTGTCCTCTGCAAAGTTTGCTAGTTCAGCCCATCTTCCCAATCCTTAATAACTGATCCCAGGGTGTATTTTGGGGGCAACCTCTTGTTGTTGTTCTTCCATGTAGAAAGTTAACCATTTATTCTTACCCTTTGCTTTGTGATTTATCCAGTTTCTAATCCATGAGTAAATTTTACCTCTCGCCATAAGACTACTTAGCTTTTTTTAATAGCCTCCTGGTAAGGATTTTAGCAAAGGATGATGGGTTTTTTGCAAGTCTAAATGAACAGTATCTAGTCATTCTCTTAGTCACTAATTTGTTGACTTGCAAGGAATTCTAATAGGTGACAGAGACACGATTTTCCTTTTTAGAAACTGTCATGCAGTTTGCAGTCCCTTCTCTGATTGCTTAATCCAGGCCAGGATTTAGAGAGACTTGTGATATGACTTCAGGCAGTCTGAGAGCTAGAAAACTAGAGAGCACCACTACGCCTGTCAGTGTCGAACAGCAGCCATAGACTCCCCATTATATTCATTATAGCACAGTCCTGTTCTTTCTCTGCTGCGGGAGATGGTACAGAAGCTGTGTTAGGTTTTTTCACTATGGTCATGTTTATATAGGACAAAAGTGCTGTTCGTTACTTTTGTGTAGCCCTCGCAGTGAGTCTGCACCACAAAATGCATGTTATGTATGGCTTGTGGATGATCCAGCTTTGCCCTCCCTGTCTGTAATATACACAACCCTTGATTCAAGATGGATTTTTCAGTGAAACAGGGAGACGTGAACCAGTTTCACTCTCTTCCGCCAGGAGCCTCATCCAGCACCCATCAGAATTGATGAAAAGACTTGGATTGACTCAGTAGGCATTGGGTGATCCCCTATGCACGCTTCTGCTCTGCTTGACTAGAACTGTTTTCAGATCTTTCATCTAATGATCTTTTAAGCACTGAAATCCCAGTAAAAAGAATGTTAGAGGGTAGCGTCTGCTAGGGGGATATTCATCTCCTGGGACTCCAGATCCCATCCCAAACTGCATGTAAACAAGATCCATGTACTCACACTTCATCAATAAAGAATAGATGCCCTTGGGTTGAAAAGTGGTTACTGCAGCATTTGCCCACCACCCTATTCTTCTTTAAGGAAAACAAGCAGCAAGGAGGACAGAGAGACAAAGAGATGCTTAATTTAACTAGTGCTCTGCTTCTCATTTATAACTAAATGCCAGCATGTTGACTCCAGTTTCAATCCTGTGTGACAGATAAACCCAATCAGTACTTCTGTGGGACTTCTGTGATAGGTGCCAGCAGGCTCTGGAGCAGTGAATCAAAGCGTTTTCTGAGGCCCATTCAGTATTTTTGCTATGAACCAAATTTGGCCATAAAAATTAATTCCAGGCTGACACTTGGCTTAAAAGTTGCAGCTTAGAAGCAAAATGGTTGTAATTAAGGTCAAGCACCCAGCCAATTTATACCAGCTGGCCTTAAATCTATATTCTCTGTTTGCACCTGATTCTGATCTTGCTTGCATCAGTTTCAGTCTGGAGAAACTCTATTTAATTGGAGTTACGCTGGTGTAATGTGAGAACAAAATCAGGCCTAATTAGACTAGATTTTCAAGTGCTCAGTATCTGTAGTAGGAGTAAAATTTACAAAAGAGCCCGGCTCCCAGTTAGGCAGCAAATCAGAATGGGATTTCAAGGACTCAGGGCCCAGGTGTTCCCCTTATGAGGCTTGTGGCCAGGTTTTCAATTTGCTTTTCATTTAACATGCTGCGCTGCTTTGAAAATCTGGCCTGATTGTGGGTGCTGAGCCCTCCTGAAAACTCTGGCTTGGGGGGTAAAATTTTCAAAAGTGCCTAAATGACTTGGGTTCCGAAGCCTCTTTTGAAGTGAGGTCGAAGCTCTGAGGTCTTACTGACTTTCAGTGAGAGTTCGGCTCCCAGGTCATGTAGGTGCTTCTAAAAACGTTACCCTGTATCCTTCTCTCTATCACTGGAGGCCTGGTCTACACAAAAAGGTTGGGTCAACCCCTCCTGTCAGGGTAGGTGTTTGTCTACACTGATGAGCCACAGTGATGCAGCTGCAGTCGTTCAAGCGTACACAAGCTCTATGTATGTACTTGGGGGTGTGTGTACATATGTGTGTGTTGTCTTGGTGTGCATACAGTCCTAGCTCCGGGTAGAATGTGTAGCACCATAGATATCCCTATACATGAGAGTGTGAGTTACTCTTCTCCAATCATCATAGCTGAAATTCAGAATGAAGAGCTAATGTGGAGTGGGACCCGGTCACTTTCTGAAGCGAAGTCATTACAGATGTGTGTTGGACCATGTCAGTCAGAGAGAAAAGGCCCTGAATGGAGGTGCTAAAAGTGGAGTGTGTCAAATGCAGTTATGCCTGTTAGGAGGAGAGGGCTTTCTGGCAGTTCATGGGGGGCAGGAGGGGAACCATTTCTCAGCCCAAACTGGCTTTGTGGACGATGCTGCGATGCCAGCCATAAAAGGGGGGAAGAACTGGCGGTAGGACTGGAGGTGTAACTGCCTGCTGGGGGCAGACTGTTCACACGCAGAGCAAGACGGGACACTCTGATCAGATGGCAGCTTTGCCGAGTCCAGGGGGACAAGGCGGGGGTCCCAAAGGGGTGTCCACTGAATATCACCTGCCGCTGGCAACTGTCTCCCTTGATCTTTGTGCCAGTTAGTATGACATTTGCAGGGTACTGCTTTCTTCACCGGCACCCTGTTGATTGCAGGGTTTATACCATCCTAGGCCAAAGTGTACACTCAGCCACCCTTCGTAAAGCTAGGAGAACTCCACTGAACAGAGTGATGCTGTGTGTGATGGGGCGCCTACCCCACACTCGCCAGGAAGGGGTTAATGGAGGCTAGATGGACCAATTAACCTATTAGGCTGAAGGCTGAGATGAAAGCCCTCATTGGGGAAGCTCACCTGTGCCAGGGAGCTGATAGCAGGTGGGGGGTTGCAGGGAGGTCATCTGCTGTCACTCCCTGGGAGAAGGGAGTTGTGTCTGGGGGCTATAGAGACAAGAAGCCCACAGTTTGTCCCTGGGAGGAAGGAGTAGAGAGGCTGGCAAACCCCACAAAGGGGGCGGGGAGAGTGCTGGGGTAGGAAGCGGGGCAGGGAGTAAGCAGCAAGAATGGGGACGGAACAGACCTTGGCTGCATGTTGTTGAGTTCCAGCCTCAGGGCCCTATGGGTAAAGCGTGGGCCCGGGTTCCCCTACCCGCCCCTGGGGAAGTGGCACCGGCAGGGCAGTGAAGCGCAAGACAGCCTGGGTCAGTGTGGCTGTGAAGGACTGTACCCTGGAAGGGGGGGAAAGCTGAGTGACCTGGCTGGAGGGCCGAGTCACAAGGAGGGTTCCGCAGTGAGCGTGGAGCCCCAGAGCAGAGAGAGACGGAGTGACAACGTGCAGCCGTAGGAAGGGGCACCCCAGAGCGGCTGGGGGAGGCACTAGCCTTGTGGTGAGTTGAGCACCTATGACATACTGGTGTAAGTGAGATTCAGATCTGACCATTTGCCTGTAGGAATGGCCTCCATGGATCAAGCCAGTGCCCCATCTTGTCCTGCACCAAATGCTACATAGGAAAGTGCAAGAAACGCTGCAGTCGTCAATTACCACTGCTGACAGCGAAAGCATCTTCCTAACGCACACCACTTAGAAGCTGGGTTAAGCTCTGCAGCATCAGGCTTTATAGCCTCATTTAAAAAACAAAAACAAACAAAGATTCCTGCAGTGTGTCCTTGACATCAACTCTCCTCCATTTCCGAGGTTCAGTGTTAAGTGCATATCACTGAATTGTCTTTTTATTTGGAGTTGTGATTCATTTCCCAAGGATCAAACCTGTTGTTCTGATCCAAGAGTCGGGGTCAGATTCTGAGCGGATGTAAATCCTCATAGCTCCATTGAGTTCAATGGAGTTACACCTGGTTACACCAAATGAGGTCCTAGCCTGCAATATGTGACACACAAAGGCAGTGAGAGCTGTACAATGAACTTCAGTAACATAACAGGTGCTGCTCAGAAACCGACCTGATCAAAAGAGGAATTATTACATGATGGGAGCAATCGGCCCTCCGCATTAAGTGGAAAAACCTCATACAAAAGCATAGCTGAGCCATGCTTCTTCATAATAATTGACACATACAATTAAGTGACTGTTGTGCTTATGTGTGTATGTATCACGTGGTCCCAATAAAGCACCAGGAGACTGCCCTCGTTGCTACTCCGACTAATTACATATCAGTTAATTGCATCAATCATCTACCTGCATATCCAGCGGGGGTCCACAGGCTGTTCATTGTCATGTGAGGGCAAGAAATGGGAAATTAGGCTAGCTGACAGTGTCTGTAACTGCTATGCTTAGCCCTGGGCAACTGCGTATTCTGCTTGTATGCGTGTAGAAGAAATGACCGTATAGTTGTGCATGTAAGCATGCTCGTTCCCCTTCAAGCGCACATGCACACCAACAAGCACTGGCTCCTGCACACATTCACACCCTTGCACGCACACACTCATATGTAACATCTGCTCATGCATGTGCTGTTAGTCACCCATGGTATGGGCCTCAGTTTTTCTCTCCACTACTCCCTTATTAGTTTCTGTCCCTCGCCTAAATGTCTAGACTTGCACGAATAAGATCTCACACATGCACCAGCTGCAGCATTGCCGGATGCAAATGCCCTCAATGTGCGCACGCATACACCCGCTCTCTCACACCCTCTCCCATGTACACTTATGCACGCGTGCGCATACAAATGCACACCCCCTCAGGCCAGGAGGAAAAATGGTTTCAGGGTTAAGGCACTGGTTTGGGGCTCAAGAGCTCTGGGTTAATTCTCTGCACTGCCCCAGACGTCCTGGGTGACCTTGGGCAAGTCACTTAAGCTCTCTGAGGTTCCCCTCTAAAATGGCAATAAAAATATTCCTTTTGTCCTGTCTATTTGTAAGTTTTTCAGGTCCTGGATGGCTGCTTCCTACATGTTTCCACCCAGCGCAACAGGGACTGATCTTACTTGGGATCTCTGGGTGCTACTGGAATACAACTAATCAGTGTGTGTGTACTCAGATGTGCGAAACCTTGCACACGCATACAATCACAGATGTGCTCTGTCACACCTACATATAAAATACGCACTCATCCAGAGTGCATGCGTGCACACACACCCTCACTGTGCAGCTAGGATACCAGAACACAGCTGTTCAAATCCCTTCAACTCCGGCTCCCTCATTTTAAACCAATATGAGAGAATTATTAGGTTGTGATTCAAAAAGAAAATTGAAAAATCCCCCCCCTCCCCTTTTTACTGCGAGCCTTACCACTTTGTCCCTGCCTATAAGCAGCCATATTCAATGCGTTCTCTGTCAGATTGGACTGATGGATGCCCCGTGTGCCAGTTTCTTAAAGTCCACAAACGTAGGAAGTTCTGCTAGTGACGAGAAAACGGCCTACAACTTTGTGTACAGATGGGGCTGTGTGCAAACCCATTCTCAAGACTGAAGAACGGCCTGGCTTGTTTCAGCCATCACAATCCTCTTTGCTTCCCCCCATGTCTCTGTGGGGGATTGTCCCGGGATGCACTCTGCAGCCTGACGATGCGTGCCCCTCAATGGGACTCAATCCTCTGGCTTCAAGGCCAAGATTCAGCTCTATCCCATATCTTCCGTGCCCGAGCCTGAATGTCTACACGTTTTCTAGCACCGTAGAGTGAGCCTGAGATTGCAGATCCGGCCTCTGAGACTCACTGCCGTGGTATCTGCTTCCCCTGTAGACATATCTGAGTTGCCACGGCAATGCTAATTGACACTCCTAATAAACAAAAGGAGTGTGGAAGCCTGCAATATGCCCTGGCAGCCCAGGGACACGGTAAAGCATCAGTTGTCTCTTGGGGGAACCTAGTTATCTCCACAGATGTGTCTGGCAGCTCTCAGCAACTTGTCTAGCAATGAGGCCTGAGCAGAAAGCCACGTTCTGTCATGTCAGCCTGGACCTGCTTTGATGAGCCCCTTGGGAATGCAACGTTGTCCAGGCTGGCTCTGCTGTCTTCCCCTACGACTCTGCCCTTCGGCCGTAGGTGCTGATGCAGGGGGTGCTGTCACATCCCCTGGCTTGAATTGGTTTCCATTATGTACTGGGTTTACAGTTTGGTGTGATGGCTGTCAGTACCCGCACTATAAAAATAGTTCCAGCCTCCCACCTCCTGGTATACGTGACTTGGCATCAAATTGGCACAACATCTCTAAGCTTCACCTCCTCCCATTGCTGAGCCTGTAGGTGGCCCCTGGACCTTGGCCTGGTTGGTGAGCTGAGCTTAGGAAACTCTGGAAGGAGGCGGGAAGGGAACTCTGGAAGGAGTTTTCAAGTGTCGTCTAGTGCAGGGCTTCCTTTATCACCCAAATCCAGACCCACAGCTCAAGGGTGTTTGAACTGGGGGGGGGGAGAGGGGCTGGTTAAGGCCATTCTCTAAAACATGCTTATTAAGTCAGTCACCTGGATGCACGTGCTAGAGAAACAAGCCACCTCTTCTCGGTCAGAAGATCTTCACACCCCATGCACCCATAGCTTTCTCTCCCTATTCCTTGGAACCACCCCTGCCTTTGTCCAGAACGCGCTCTGTCCCCTGCACCTCCTTCAATCCTCTTGCACTGCACTTTCCTTCACCTTCCCTGCCTGCTGAAGAGCAGCTCATCTGTGCGTCTGGTTTTGCTGATCTCTGAAGCAGGCTTAGTAAGCTCACGAGGCTGACTCGGGCTGTGTGAGGCGGGATTGATGCTGGAAGATTTTTCTAATTGCACTCCCAGGGAAGCGCAGATTGAATTTACTCATCCTTATCTAGATAAAGACGAGATCTCTGGTACGTAGGACCTCAGCTACAAAATTGCCAATTTACTTTCCAGCTCATTCGGTAAGTTCAAGCTGAACAAGTTGTTCCAACTTTCCCTACTGGGACACAAGTTTGTCTCTCCCTCCTGAAACCATGGAAGACTTTATTGCATCCAATTCCAAGTTCTTCCCAGGTTTCCTCTCGTCCTTCATAGCAGAATTTGTGCTAAGCTGTAAACCAGACGTATAGGACCCAGCTCATCCAGGTGCATACATCCACGTTTACAGAATCCTAGAATAACCAAGAAAGCTGCTATACGATCATTCCCCTTCCCCAGAATAATCTGCACCGTTATACACGTTATGGAGGGGTTTAACCATTTGTCATTGCTGGAAACGGGATGAGATGTTGGACAAGACACTGCCTTCATCTGATCACTGGAAAGTAGAAATTGCCATTGAGATAATATTGCATAGTAGGTATGTTATGAGGGTTTTACACCTTCTTCTGGACCACGGGGCATTGGCAACTCTCAGGATACAGGACGAAATAGGCCATTGGTCTGTCCTGGCATGTTGTCTATGCTACAGTGCCAGGAACAAGGAAACTGGGCCAAGGAGCCTGTGGCACTGGCTGTCTGGCTTCTGAATGTTTCTCATTTCCTATAAATTCACCGTTAGGGCCTGAATCCTGATCTCAGCTATGCAGGTCTAAATTAGGAGAGACTCCGGTGGAGACCGTGGAGTTGTACCAGTGTCTAAACAAGAGCAGAGCCAGGCCCTCGGTCTCTGGCACGACCATTTAGAGACGCACTGTGTCAATTCCACAACTCTGAGCTCCCGGTCCTGCGCGGAGCTCTGATGTTGGGTCGTTGGTTGCAGGCCTTGGAGGAGGCTCAGGGGGGAAAGGGTGGCCGTGATCTGTGTCCTGCAAGTCTTGAGGTTAACAGCATGATTAAAATATTAAGAAAGCAAGTGTAATCAAAGTGAAATATTGTGCCCCTGCCAGCATAAATCCAACTGCAGCTTCTAGTGCTATCTGACAGGTCGCTGGAGAGACCACGCTCCCTGTCTCTGTAGGGGGAAAATCACTCACCAGTGTAGCAAATGGATCCAGTCATGCTAATTCGTCTCTCACTGACACTGGTTATGCCTGTTGTAATTCCCTTGGCTTCAGTGGAGTTATTCCTGATTTGCACCAGCGTGCAATGAGACTCACCAGCCTCATTCTGATCCATCAAGGGTCTTACCCTACAGTAACCCCACTAACTGACTTTAATGGAGTTACTGCTGATTTTCTCCAGTGTTAATGGGATGGGGGGGGGGTGTCTCAGACACTCATTGCTTGCTGGAGACCTTTTACATCCTTCTCAGCTACTACGACAATTCCCCAAGCAGCTGAGCAATTTGTTTCTGTATTACACTTGTGAAGCACTGGAATCTGGAGTTTCACTCAAGAAGCCCCTTTAGGTTCCCTGACCAGCCTGCTCCCAGGCCAGAGATGCCCTTTCTCTGAAGACTCCGGCATTTTTTAGAACACATGGAAGGTGACTTAGGGCTCAGGGCTTCCTTCCCCCACATCCCCACTCTTCTGCTGACGTGCATGTTAATTCAAACAAGCATTTCCTTATTTATGCAAATGGCCTCACCAAAGACCTGGCTTCCTATCACAAGGAACAAGTCCTTGTTCTAATACACAGAATATGTTCTGAATATGCTCAAACCATGGCCAAGGGGTTGCTTAGAATTCTAGATCCAGATTTTGAAGTTATAAATAATTATTTATCTATTTATTTCTGTTGGGGTAGCTCCTAGGAGCTACCCCGATCCTGGACCATGACCTCGTTGGGCTAGGGGCTGTACAGACACAGACCAAAAAGATTGTCCCTGTCCCCCAGAGCTTACAATCTATGTATATCAAGAGACCACAGGTGGATACAGGTGAAGAGATGGGAGAGCACAATGAAGCTATCTTGGTCGGCAACTATTGGAGTTTTTCTTTTCTGGGATTTTTTGTTTGTTTGTTTGTTTTTGTTTTGTCGGTATCACGGCACCAGAAGGATTAGAAGGACAATGACGTGGCTCTCTAGATGTTCATGGAGAGTGCTTCCTGAGCATGAGGGACAGCAGGAGAGGGAGCATGAAGGCGCTTGTTCGAAAAATGTACCAGATTGGTGATGAAGGCTGGCGTCGTGGGCAGAGCGGAGGTGGGAGCTGACTTCTCCATAGTGAACGAGAGTGTGGGCAGGGTGGAGATAGGAACTTTAAAGCAATCTTTAAGGATAAAACGTCAGCCAAGAAAAGCTGCTTCCGTTGGCCTGACCTTGGGGCTTAAAATCACAAGACCTTTGCCCCTTGCCGTCCACGGAACCAGCCCTGAACATGCAACTTTTGGTGGACGGGGAAGATCAGTAAATCCGCGTAGCTCAACTGAAGCTGCTGGAGCGATGTTCAATTTACACCAGCTGAGGATCTAGTCCAGTGTTTCTAAGTCTCTTCTGGTGTCACCCCAGCACCAGGACATAAAGCACCGAGCAGCCCCTCCTTTTTGTAACCCAGGCGTAACCAAATGTGGGACAGGGAAACAGACCACCAAAGGGCAGCTGTTTCTTCATCTCTGTCCAGGGTTTCCTCAGAGGAACGGGAACACTGGATTCTATGGACGTGTAAAAGGTTAGGAGGAGGATTGATTTCTAAGGGTTATGGAGTGTGAAGCAGATGCAGTGGAAGCCAGCCAGGAACGTAACAGGTCCAGGTTTTATGGCTGCCGTACAGAAGCTGTACAGCTGACTTTGAGGTGGGTAAAAGTCTCATCCCAGCTGAATACATTTCCAGAGGTATTTCTCCCAAGCGTTCCCCATCTTCTTGCCGTGATCCCAGTTTACCGACCCGCAGCTTGTTAAAGTAGCTATATCCCTTTCCATTCGATAGCATCTAATTGGTTGCGGATAATCCTATATTAACTCTCCCCGGCTGGATCAAAAGGCCCTTGCGCACCTCAGTCACATCCCATCTCCGCAGAAGGTTCTGTTATCATGTTTATGAGCAACCGCCACAGACAGGAAATTTGCATATAAATAACCTGCCAGCATGGAAAGTCCGAGAGAGGCACCTGGTAACTACTTAATTTATTACTCTGGAGAGAGGCAGAGGCAAGCAGGCCACTGTGGCTGGAAGCTGTATCAAGGCAGATTCATCTCCCGTCAGTGCTTCGGCCATGCTGCTTCCATGGCCCCATACGTAGGAATTTTTGTGTGTACACCTAAAATTTAGATACGGCCGGGCACATTTCAGTGGCTCCTGCCTCCTACTGAGAGGGTGGGCTAAGACCGAGTCTCCTGATGCTGGGGGCCGTTGCTAGGTGTGTTAACCAGAACAGAGCGTGAGGGAGCCTTTTGTTAGCCCTATTGCCAGAGCCGACGTTGAAGGTTAATGACGTGTCAGCCTTGGGCTTGCCCTTCCCTGCGCTTCGAAGGCAGGAGGAAGAGCGACCCAAGGGAGGGTCTTGTTGTGTAGGCAGCAGACTGGGATTCAGAAGATCTGGGACGGTTTATCTCAGATCTGTCACCAGGAAGAATGGCTCCGCTTGTGGGAATCTCCCTCCCATCCCGTGCAGTGACGACTGAGGCCAAGAATGCTTTTAGCTTCTCCACAGCATCCTTGTCTTCCCTGCGCGCTTCTGCGGCGCCTCGATTGTCCAGTGGCCCCACTGATTGTCTGTCAGGCTTCCTGATTCTGAGGTACTTCAAAAAAAAAATGTGCTGTTAGCTCTGTAGGGAGGAAGTGGGGACAACAGGGGAGTGGAGGGAATCTGACATTCCCTCCCCTTCTTCCCCAACACACACACACGGGGGTAAGGCCATGAAGAAACATGTCAGGGGAAATAAGCCTCTGCAATGGTTGTGGGTCAGGGTTGGGGCCGTATGTAGCTGTGATGCTGAGGATAGCCCCTGGACATGGGGCATTTATCCAGGATGCTGCAGCGGTCGCTGGAGAGGGTTATGCAGTGATCCCAGGCGTGCCTGAGCAGTCGGAGAAGGACACAGAGGGCTTACAGCTGGGCATTTGGCATAGAGGTGGTGGAGTAAGACCGGGAAGAGCTGGTACAACAGGGCATTAGGGACGGAGTTGATTGAGCAGGCTGGCTGGAGGAGGGGACACAGCAGGGCTTCCGAGTGGGGATTGATTAAGCAGCATGGGAGAGATGCAGGGAAGTTTTGCTGTTGCCAGGCTCTTCTGCAGGAGATGGTTGTGGAGCAGGAGTGAAGGGCTGAGGCGGAGGAGTTGCTAGCGTACAGGGGGTCAGTGATGGAGCAGGCTGAGAGGAATCAGAGGCACGAGAAATAAACACATTTGCAAGGCGTGTGAGGCTTTTGTCGATGGGTTTTTTCTGTCTCCCGCTTCTCCCTCCCCCTTCCCGCTTAAGTAACGATAATGAAACAGAAACAATTAATATAATGTCAGCCGCAGGGCGAAGTGCGAGTCAGAATAAATAAAACCGGCCCGTTCTGGCTACACATTCAAACATATTCCAGCCTAGATAAAAAAACAAAGGAGTTCAAAGAGAATATAATGAATTGGATGAAGTAAACAGCTAATCGCCTACAGATGCTATCGGATGGCAAGCAGGGGAGAATGCTGAGCAATGCCATAGGAGTGGGGAGCCACGGATGGGAAAGTCCGAGTCCGAAGCACCCGGAGTGACCGTGACAGACCCGGGGCCAGATCCTTCGCTGCTCTACAATAACGTAGCCACTCAGGGATCTGGCTCAATCTATGTCAGACCCAGCTACAACACCGCTGCCTGCCAGCAATGTTAAGGGTATGCATAAGCCTGCGAAGGCAGGAAGGGCCCCGAATGAAGCAGAGTTGGAGAAGTCCCTCCACGTTGGATTGGGGGGAGCATGATTTTGAAGAAGTAGGACTCTGGGTGGGGGGGGGGGGTCCACACACTGAAGGGAAGCTTCCTTGCACTGGCTTTGTGACATTAGGGCAGTGGGGGTGGGGAGGGCAGCCTCCCAGCCCAGGTAGACGCTCACCTTAGCAGGGATGGTGCTAGTGTGTTGAGCTCAGAGGGCTAGCTTGAGTCTCCACCTCTGCTGCAACCTCCACGCTATGATTTTTGAGCCAAGCGAGCAGGACTCTGTCTATCCTGGGCTGGCTGGCTCGCTCCCAGCTGTAGTGTAGACGTACCCTTTGAGGGTTGGTGGAGATGCTTCTGTATGCGCCCTCTGTCCATTGCCTCCTGCAGGACTAGAGGGAGTTACTGTAGCCTGGGGGCAAATGGGAGGCACCTCTTAGCCTTCCACAGAATCCCTGCTCTTGGATAACAGCCCCATATCTTATGACTGGTACTATTATCACACCTAGGAGCCTGTTGCACTAGGCGCTGCAGAAATACAGAGGAAAGACTGTAAGCTGTTTGAGGCAGGGACTGTTCTACTAGCTCTGAAATTCTCCTCTCTCTCTCTCATTCATTAGGGCATTAGAGATGAATCCAAATCCAAACCCCTGGTTTCAAACACTCCCAAAATTTTGATCTAGATCCATACTTCATGGTTAGTCCATAACTCGAGCATGGGCCAAATCAAAGTTCTCTGTTCACCTATCCACGCTATCGCTCTGGAGTGATCGGGAAAGCGGACATCTGGATCTGAACTCTCTAGCTCATGCCCACAGCTGGGTGGTATTAGGTTTTCTATGTGAACTATAATCCTGAGGTTTATAATTGCATCTGAGTCGGATTTTAAATCTATTTATTATCCTGGTCACTGTTTATTTGTATTACAGGAGCATCTAGAGCAGTGGTTCTTAACCTTTCCAAACTACTGTACCCCTGAAGCCTGAGTCCCACCCCCACGGGGCTGAGGCATGTAACTTAGTTTCGTGGCGCCCCTGTGGCTCCAGGCAATTGCCTTTCTTGCCACCCCCAATACCAGCTCTGCACTTGCGACCCCCCTAAAACCCCAGGTTAAGAAACACTGATCTAGAGGCACCAACCAACCTGTAGGCCCCATTGTTTTAGGTTCTGTACAAACTCATAGGTGAGAGACCATCTCTGCCCCACAGAGCTTACAAATCAAATAGACCACTCAGGCAAAGGGTAGGAATAGAAACTGATACACAGAGTCAAATGAAATGACTTGCTCAAGATCACTCAACAGGCTGGGGGGCAGAGCTGGGAACAGACCCCATGTCTCCTGAATCCCAGCCCTCTGCTCTATCCATTAGACAACACTGCCCTCCAACTCAGGGGCAGCTTTTCTCTATAGCTACTTCTCTGTAAGATGTGTCCGCCCAATTGTATGTGGGCTCAATGCTGTTCTTGATACCGGAGAGTTGGGGTGAAAGTCCAGAGGGAATGAGAGAGAGTGCATTCACCAACCTTCAAGATTTGTACTTGAAACCTTGAGTCTTGTACATTTCTCATTGTTAGCCAGATGGGACTCATTCCAAGTGGATGTTTGCAGAACTCCGGAGGAGCATTAGCAGCTCCAGATCAATGCTTCAACCTTCATTCAATTTCTATTTTCTTTCACGGCCCCTGGGGACCGACTCAGAACTTTCATCTGAAACAGAGACGTGGGGTTAAAAAGGGGACTGGTTCTCTCTGCGAAGAAACATTGTCTCCAGAACTGAAGGGACTTTAACTTCAGTGTCTCAGCAGTGCAGACTGAAATTATTAACAGCGTTTCTGATGCTTGTTCAGAGAACAAGGTGATGGGCTCAGAATAAGACCCCAAATAGCACAGAACAGGATCGTATTACTATGCTTTTATGCAGCTAATATTGCGACAAATCCTTCTGCCATTGTGCATTCCCAAATAGTCAAGAGAAATACTCAGGGTGCTCCAAAGCAAAGCCTGGGCCTGCCCATATTGGCAGCAAACAATGTATTCAGTGAATGTGGCCTCTGATGAAGAGCATGGGAGGGTGGGCACCAGGCAATCCTGGATTCTAATCCCAGCTCTGACTGAGTTCTCTAGAAAAAAGTCACTTAATTGCTCCGTGCTTCAGTTTCCCCATCTGCAAAAGAAGGATTTAGTCCCCGCCTATCTATGAGCTTTATTGTTTTAGCTCCTTGTCTTCTCTCCACCAGTAAACTAGCCTTTAGTGCCCATTGGTCTATTTCCCCCCCCAGCAGCACTGTGTTTTCTCTGCTTAGGCATGGAACAAACACCTCTCAAGATGTCCGATTCCAACACTTCTAATCAAAGCAGAATGATTTGACATTTTTCATTTCAATTTTCCTGATTGGAAAAATCAAATTTGACTGAAATTGACATTTTCCTGGGGGGGGGGAACCCTCCCATTTTGATGAAAATGTCTTTTATGAGAGGGAAAATTTGTCACATGAAAAGTTGTGACCAGGTCCAGTTATGACATGGTGTAAAAAACATGCAGAGGGTTGCTCTTGTGGTTTATGTCCCCTTTGGCTGAGTTCGTTCTGCCATAACTGATTCTCTCCTGGGCATATTATATTGATGGCCTTAATATTACCATTTTTCAGGCTGAGCAGTGATGCTCTGCCTCTGGGAAAAGAATTCTTTGCTGGACTTGGGTAGCAAGCGTCCATAAATAAGGAGCAAATGGTGTGTGTCTTGGGCTCTTTTGGGTGACGAAAGGACAGTGCAAATGCTGAAGTCTCCAACAGACAAACTAAACTTTATTTCCCTCTGTATCTCAGCCTTTGTTTCCCCGCCTCTCCACTTGGCATTGTCTCACTGTAGATGAATCTCAATATTGCTAAAGTCCCCATTCCGGTTCCCTGTGTTCCACCAGGAGAATTTCTCATCAGCGTTGTAAAATGCCTCATTAGGAAGGAACCAGGCTGCAGAGGCTTCGTTGTGCAGGAATCCAAGGGGTATGACATGCACTCTTCTTTTGCAGGCTCGGGTTAGGAGACGTCGCTTCCAGCTCCGATATTTTGCTTGACTTGCCCTGGAATTGTCCCCTTCACATGCGAGGGGTTTTCTTCTCATCTGCATCCATTGAACTGAGTGACTTGAAAGCTTATCTGCATCTCTTAGCATCAGCCTGCATCCCCCATACTCCTTCCAACTCTGCAGCTCAGGAAGGCATGATCTCACAAGGGGCGTTGTAATAAAAACATCCCAAGCCTCCATTTCCCCCCAGAACTGTGTTCTCTCAGCACTGGCCTGGCAAATGATGAGCCTCGTATGCTCAACAGGCTTCTTTCCATGCAGTGAATTTCATCCAATGGCCAAACACGGAGCCATACAAAACTTGATTTTTACGCCACGCTTTCTTGTGTGTGCTCCTATCTCTGCGTGGTTTAACCTTCTCCTTTCCTCAGAACTGAGTGGAACAGAGGATTTGCCACTCATGTCTCATGCTACTTGGTGTTGTTTCTTAAGCCAGATCCTGGAGTCCTGTGATTATCTGACAGTCTCAGCTTTTGTTAAAAATAATAAGTTTCTAGTCCTTACAGCTGATGAGAATAGCTTGAAAACCTGAACCAGAAAGGCTCAAAAACAGAAAGGCAAATAAAAAAGAACCCCAGTTCCGCAACCTGCCCGGAATTGAGAAAGCGGAGCACAGGTTGCAGAGCGCAGAGTTTTTGGAGGAGGCGCTGGGAAGTCAGTCTGCGTGCACAGGGCTGGAATGCTAGGTGCAGGTGCAGCATTTCTGTAAATAGTTCTGTTAATAAAAAGCCTGTTTAGTTTCAATAACATGAAGACCTCTCATTATTACTCAGCACACAGTACATGAAACATCCAAATGTATGATTTAAAAAACAGTCTACTGATTGTTTTTAATCACTTGAGGATAATTATTGTGGTGTGTAGGAATAGGGTAAGTTCCCTTAAAACAGCTTGTGGGCCCTGTAGGCGGCACTCACTGGTTTGTGTTAGAAGCCCGTAGAGGGCAGTCACAGCCGCACCCTCTAGGGAGGTAGCTAGTTTTGTGTAGTGCCTGGGCCCACGAGCAGAACCAAAGTTTTCCGCCAGACCTACTGACGGGGCTCTCTGAAATGCAGAAATCCCCTCTGGCTGTTTGTTTTGTTTTTTTTTTTTTATTTAATATGCTGCTCCCAAGGATATGGTCTCCGATTCCATTAACCTCTTTCTGCGAGTGATGCACAAATGAACTGCGGAGGACAAGCAGGCTCAGGAGAGTAGGCGTTGGCCACAGTGTGAAAAGCAGAACAACCCTCCCCATGAACACACCCCCTCAGGCCTGGGGTGATCCCAGGCCTGGGCAGGAAGATATGGGGGTTGGGGGGTCACTTAGAAGCCCAGCTCCCGGGTGTGTGTCATTTCTCTCCTCCTCCTTTGCCTCGGCCGTGGAACACGGTCAGTAATTCCTGCAGCTGAGACAGCCAGAGCGGGTATGGATAGAAGTGTAAGTTCTCCCTAGGTAGTTGGGTCTAAGGCTGTCTAAGATGGTGTAACTCCCAGATGGCAAGGAACCAGGGGTGTCTCTGAAGCTGATGATGAAGTGTCAAGTTCAAAACTGGTGTCAGGGAGATCCAGAATCAAGCCTGTAGGCAGCTCCCTGGGCCAGTTCCCATTCTCATACACCCGTGAGAAGCTGGCGTGACTCTAGTGACCGTGAATCAACTAGCTGTGAAATATTAAAATAACCGCCTCATGCTCAACACGTGTGAAACACTCAGGGTCCATTTACACTTAAAACACGACAGCAGCACCACTAGAGCACTTCAAGGTAGACACCCACTACAGTTACAGGAGGGGTTCTCCTGTTTGCTGTAGTTCATCCACCTCTCCGAGAGATGAGAGCTAGGTTAACGTAAGATTTCTTCTGTCAATTTAGCGTCGTCTCCGGTGGGGTTTAGGGTGGCATAGCCACATCTCTTTGGGGGGTGAATTACCCTTGAGAGACATAGCTATACTGATGTAAGTTTTCAATTTGAGTGAATCCTGGGACCCTGGATAAGAATGCAGAACTGCTCTGCTAAGCTACCTAAAGTCCTGGAATGCTACAGAGAGATGCAAAGTCATTATTGCTGGCACGGCGAACCTAGTCACTCCAGCCAGGACGTAAGAAGGGCTGGTACTCATCCCTTCTGGGACAGAATTAGGGGTGGAGAGAGACCATGCAGGGCAAACTCTGGAAACGGTTCCTGCCGCTGGGCCGCTCTCTCTGGTTTTGGCCAGAAATTCCATCCTGCACTAAAGGAACCTCACTGGTGAATGTTTCAACAAAACTGATAGGTTTCCACTGAACGTTTGTTTGACAAATTGGCATTTTCCAGCCGCAAAAAAAAAAAAAAAAAAATTTGTAGAAAAGGTCTCGATCTGTTCTAGCCCTTTGTCTCTCTTCTGTTCAGAGCTGGGTGGGAAGATGGGAATTTTTTTTTCTTTTGGCCCTACGTATTCTATTCTCTCACCACTCTGTCCGGTGCATGAGGACAAAGGAGCTCATAAATAAAGCCATGGATTTAAGGTAGGACTAAAATCTTATTTGAAAGGATTTGCTTTCCATTTCATTTTTTTAATGTATTTTTATTAACAAGTCTAGTCAATCCGAACTGGAACTCTGTCTCCTAATCCTGTAAAGATCTTTTCAGTGTAATTTTTCAGCTGGATTCTTTCCCGGTCACCCTGCTGTTTTTCAGCACATTCAGATTTCTCCGTTTTTTATCATACACAGACACTTTCTATTCCTGGTGGAGACCTTTCAATCCTGATTTTTACTGTGTGCGCGCGTGCGCACACACACAATGTATTTGTTTGTGTTCCTGGCTTAAAGTTTTAATTGAGTTTTAGTGGGGGGGGAGTAGTTGGAGGGGAATTTCCTGGCAACATGACACATGAAATGACAATCTTCTCCCTCCCCTGCTCACAGAAATTGTATGTAAGCCTTGTCTACACCCTGGCAAGTCCCACCTTTGCACTAACTCTGGTGCAGCAGTAACAACAGTAGGAGTACTGTGTGCAGCAACAATGGGTGTTAGGGTTGAGGGAAGGGCAGGCCAGTTAAATGGATGTTGCACTCTCTTATTGACCTTGTTGTGGATTTACCTTGAATCAGGGTTTCATCTGGTACCCAAATCTCTCTTGAAACTTTGTTGGGGTTGAGCAGGGTGGGATGGAAGAGGCAAGGGCTGAGGAAAGGGGTGTGTGAGAGAGCCAGAAAAGTTTCTTGTCCACTGTAACCCCCAGGTTCTTTTCTGCAGAACTGCTGGCTGGTCAATCGGTCCCCAGGCTGTAGCAGTGCATGGGATTCTTCTGTCCTAAGTGCAGGACGCTGCACTTGTCCTTGTTGAACCTCATCAGGTTTCTTTTAGCCCAATCCTTCAATTTGTCCAGGTCACTCTGTATCCTATCCCTGCCCTCCAGTGTATCTACCACTCCTCCCAGCTTAGTGTCATCTGCAAACTTGCTGAGAGTGCATCCACCTCATCCTCCAGATCATTCATGGGGATGTTGAACAAAACCGGCCCCAAGACCAACTCCTGGGCCATTCCGCTTGTTACCAGCTGCCAACTAGACATTGAGCCATTGATCACTACCCGTTGAGCCCGATGATCTAGCCAGCTTTCTACCCAATTTATAGTCCATTCATCCAACCCATACTTCTTTAACTTGCAAGCAAGAATGCTGTGAGAGACTATCAAAATCTTTGCCAAAGTCAAGATCTGTCACATTGACTGTCTACCTCTGTGCTTCAGAGCAGGGATGGGTCATGCATTAGTCTAGAACTGATCAGTGCGGATGGCTTTCCAGAAACAGAGCCCTTCCTGGGCAATAGGTGATTGACTAGAACTGACTGTTGTGATGACTTGCTCCGTTCGAAGGGAAAGGCAAACCCCGAACCATGCATGCCAGATGTTAGTTGCATCCCTTAATGGAGGACAGTAAAGCGCTGAGATACCACAGTGATGAGGAGGGTTGGTATAAGAATCTATATAGAGTAGAATAAATACCCCAAGGTCTGGATATTCTGCACTCCCCTGTACATGATACTTCCACTGATATCCATTTCTGGTTTCCTGAAAGGTACTTTCTAAAATATGAATGGGCGTTTCCCAAGCAGGGGTGTAGCCTTGACACATGCCTCTTCTTCCTTGCACACTTGATCTACCCTGTGAACTCCCCTTTGTTGTTCATCATTAGCGGGGAGTTTGCATGATGTTGTAGGGGCGTCTGCCTACAGGAAGGGGCACTTCAGAAATGGAAATCTCCTACTGATTGCTGTTCCATATCAAACCTTGGATTTCAAAAACTTTAATCATCCTCGTTAGCATCATTTGGGTGGATTTATTCCATATCTGTGACACAGCTGATTATTTATGGGACCTAACAGCCGATTACAATTAACTTTGATTAATGTAAAGATTTCTGATGCGGGGGGAAACCCACTTTTCTCTACTCCCACTATAATTTATGATGCAGATCGGTTTTAGTGCAGATAAATTGAACCAGGTCATAAACTATCAAGACTCGAAGCATGGGGGCTGGGCGGGAGAATCTATGAGCCAGATTCCCAGCTAGAGTAAGCTGGAGTAACTTCACCAAAACCAGCAGAGCAGTGTTAATTTGACATAAAATGAGGATCCGGCCTTTGTTTTTTAATCCTGTTTTTTCCTCTTTCCTGCTGATCTATCCTTTGCTGGATGCTAAGAGAGGAGAGAGAGAAAGTGGGTTTTTAATTTATGTAGATTTATGCGCAATGCCAATATTTATGTAGGTGTGAGTGCGCAGAGAGGATAGAGGAGAACGGGGTGTCCTCAGAGATGTCCCTAATAAGCAGATGCTGCAATCTCTAGGGCTCTTTACCCCCGTAAGCAGATCTCTAACCAGGCTAAATGAGAGAAATAATCTCCTGAGCCTGGAATGTGAGAGATGCTGCATGGCTGAAAATCATACAGCCTGAGATCAAGGTAATAACCAGAGAAGGGTGGTGGAAAACACTGTGCCGTCTTTACTGGGATGCCATTAGCATTTCAGGGTGTGGCTGTATTCATTTTGAGGGGTAGGGGTCAGTATGAGCTTGGGATAGCGTCAGAGCAACCCTTCTGAGAAGCAGCGTTCAGCGATGCAAGCTCAGCTCCTGAGTGATGGCAAGATGCCTTCGGGATGAAAGCAAACGGGCCTGGAAGGTTGCTGTGTGATTTGGGGGCTTCCCTGGAGGTGCACTGAATTCAGGTCTGTCCAGTGCTACTTTGTGCTGGCCCTGGTTCCATTCCCAATGAACTGTCCTTGGTTGAGATCCCGTGTGGAGGGCTGGTTCTTCTTGTCTCCTTCCTCTAGTGCTGGGACTGGACATCTTTCAGCAACAGCCATTCCCTGGAAACATAGTTGTCTCTGATCAGAGCGGCCGGGCTTACTATTTCCTGTCCCTTCTGAAGTGTGGTCCTGCACTATACGTGACAGCATTTAGATTAGGGCAGGCTGCCTTTGAAGATGGGCAACGAGGGATATGGAGCTTTTCCCACCACGTCTCATTTGACCAGGTCGGGGGTAACAGAAAGGTCGCACCTATCGGATATCGGCTCAGTGGCCTATGGGAAACTGGTGGATGTGTCACAACAAGAAGTCCCGCTGCATTGGCACCCTGTTGGCAGGCTCAGCAGAGGCCAAGAGTGAAGTTTGAATCATCCTCCCAATCTCTTTCCTGGAGATAGGACCCTTGCCACTCCTGGCTCAAACACGCCGGCTGGGCAGCATGGAGGAAGATGGCTGTGCTCCGGGGAGACGCAGGGCAGTCCATCGCAGAGGCTTGGAACTAGTGCTGGGGCAGAAGTTTAGGGTACAGTGATTATCTGCTCCCACTTCTGCCTGGGGACCGGTCTGAGGTCAAGCTCTTCCCAACAGATTCCCAGGGCAGCAATGCTTCCAGTCTGAGAGGAGGGTTTCCCTTGCACAGGGGACAAGGAGAACAGGCTGCCTAGTGTTATGCTAAACGCCTCTTGCCCTAGAACCGCCTTACTCTCTCAAAGGAGAGAGAGTGCCTACACGATGAATGCCGCAGCTCTGTAGCACATGGCAGCTGGGCTGAGCTGACTCCACTTGGGAGCAGCGTGTGTAATTCTCTCTCCCCAGAGAGGGCACGGTGAGCTCTTTATGCTCAGCTCACGTTTCACGTCTCCAAATCCCTGCCCTTTTCTGATCAGCAGTAAGTCTCCGAGGACATTGACATTCCCACCGAGGGTAGGCTGCAGCCTTGTCCCCTGGGCTTGATCTGAGTGGGGTTTTGCTCATGTAGTTGTGGAGTGAGTATGTTCAATGACTTAGGCACAGTTGACTGCTGAAAGTGGCATTTGCACCAGGGCTGCAGCTGCAGCCGTCTTGCAGGGATTCCAAAAAGGACGCCTGGCACCTGCCTCAACCATAGGATCTGTGCCTGGAACCGGCTCACAGGGGAGCACCAACTACACTATGTTCAACAGCAGAACTTGAAAAGGATCAGGGGTGCGTTTGGATCGACTGCTGGAAATCTGGTGGTTTATCCTAAGCATCCCTTCTCCTTCCTGGCTGGGAAGCTTGTGGTGTCGCCTGTGCTCCTGGGTTTTGTCAGGTCAGAATTGGAGGCTGGGGCAAGATGAAAAGTTTAAGATTTTGGATTGAGAATTCCCAGTTTGGAGGTGTTAGGGTCTAGGGGCTGGGCTCATCTCTAGCTAGACTAGGGCATCCTGGCCAAATTTCTACTGAGGCGACCTTATGCTGCTGATCATAGAATGAGCCATACTCCTGTAGGATAAGCTCTCTCTCCCTTCGTGTTTGCTCTTGTTGAAAATCAGTGGGAGCGTTGCCATGAAGCAAAATTGAGAGCATTTTTTGACCTTCGCAAAAGTTTTATATTTAGCTGCTCAGCACCTGCAGGAGTCACTTGGCACCTTGCAGGACCGAGCGCTGAAAGCCACTCTAAGCAGCCATGCTAGTGCAAGAACAGCTGCCATGTTCCACCTCAGAGGTGGCTGCACATCACTGACGAGCAATCTGGCAGCAAGAGGAAGGGATAGCCTGTTAGGGTGGTAGCTTAGGATTTGGGAGACTCAGGTTCAATTGCCTCTTCTGCCACAAACTTCCCTGTATGACCCTGAGCAAGTCATTTAGTTTGTGCCTCAGTTCCCCTTCTTCAAATAGCAAAGCTAGCACTTCCCTGCTCCATTGGTGTGACGTGGGAATAAACATATTGGACTGTGAGGAGGTCAGTAAGCTGTTCCAATACAGTATTTGAGGCTGGGGGGGAAGGACATAAAAGTACCATAAACAGAACACAATCTCTTTGCATGCAGGACCAGCCTCAAATCAGCATGGCTCACTCCATTAACTACAACCAGCTGAGTATCTGGTCCCCTGTCAGCTCATCCCTGAGCGGTCCTCTTTGTGGATGAAAGGGTGCGATTGGCATGCAGGCGGCATTGTTCTGCTTAACATAAAGGCACTTGCGTGCGATTGTTTCTTTGTGCCGCTGACCTCGGGGTGAAGGCCTCGCACTGAGCATTTTACCAGCTGTAATAAATGTTCATTCTGTATTAATTCTGTCTGGGATCAATAATTAATGTTGCTGCATCCTTTACAACTCCCCCCGGTGAGAGGGAGAGAGAAACTTGGTGGCAGGATAGTGTTTCACAGGTTCCGTTGTTGCGTGCAGTGGTGGTGTAGCCGTCCTGGTCCCAGGATACGAGAGACACAAGGCAGGCGAGGTAATATCTTTTATTGGCCCAACCTCTGTTGGAGAGAGACAAGCTTTTGAGCTTCCACAGAGCTGTTCTTGAAGAGCTGAAGAGCTCTGTGTAAGCTCAAAAAGCCTGTCTCTCTCACCCGCAGAAGTTGATCCAATGAAAGATATCACCTCCCGCACCTTGTCTCCCGGATGGTCTTTGTATTCTTCGAAGGCCCCTCTGGTCCACGCTCTATCGGGCTTTTTATACCCGAGATGCATTTTACTACTTCAGGGAAGGCAAGATCTCAGGGCATGTTGCTTGGTGTGGTCTCTAATAGCTTCCCTCCTTGCTGCGCACCTGAAACCCAGCTGCTGCACTTGCTGGGATTTCTGACCCACAGGCCTCGCTCTCCAGACACGATACCTTGTTTTAAGGCGGAGTTGAATTCTCTGAGTCGTCTTAGTGCTGCTGAAAGGTGCCAGGTGGCTGTGGAGATGAATCCTCCAGCCACAGAATAGACAGGTGCCCCACTATGGCGCCTCAGTCGTGGCTTAGAGAGACGCCTTTCAGAGTGAGAGGGGAGTGGTCCATGGTCTTTCTGGTGAGAACCCCAATAAGGGGACAAATGTGTGGACCAAAACCACCCATTTAATTCCTTCTGGCCACCAAGCAACTGTCAGATCACGGACTTCCAGCCACTAACAATCTGAGTCAGACTTGACGTGTTGACCTAAGGTGGAAAATCTCTGATTCCCATTACCAGCCCCCCGGAGCCATTCAAGTCCTGAGAGTAACTCCTGTTAAAAATCAGTGATCTTGATTCGGTCTCTTTACAAGACAAATAAGTCAAGACAGAGCAAGATGGAGTCAGAGCTCCTTTAGCTTCCGGCTCCCCTCGAGGCAGCTCGCTACACATCAAGCTTTCTTCCCAATTGCAGTTTTGACTAATGCATTCGCCACTGGATAGGAAAACGTAAAGATCTATGTTTATTTCTATAATGGAGGAAACTCCAGGATGTGGGCCCGCTATTAGCAGTGCAGTTGGACTTATCCTAGCTGGCAGCTATTGAAGAACCTTGCCCAAGCATCTGGTATATAGGACTTTTAATATGTTTGCAGTGTATCATGTAAACGCTCACTTAATACTGTTTCAATAGCTCCTTTCATGCGAGGCGCTCTCACAGATTTTGCAAATCCTAATTAACTGAGCCTCTGAACATCCCTCAAACGTGTGGATTGCAATCTCCCTTAAAGAAAATGAGTCACCAAGAGGTTCTGCAAGATGCCCTGATTCCCCCCCCCCCCCGGGAGAGTTGTGAATACAGCTAACTGAAAAACGCCATCTTTCCATGGGAAATTTTGAAAGATCTCTAGGTTTTTGTTTTTGTTTTTTTTTAATGTTTTTTCTTGTGGATGTTTAACTGAAAAAATAAAACAGGAAAAACTTCAGTTTTGTATTTTTTCCCCTCAGATTGATTCCAAAAACTGAATTTTTATTTGTTTTCTTTTTTATAAAATGTTGGCAACTTATTTTCTGCTCCCCCCCCCCCCCCCCAAAAAAAAAATACAAAAACAAAAAACAAACCCAAAACATTTTTGTCAAGATGGTTTTTATAATGGAGGAAAAAATGGATAAGAAATTTTGAGTTCTGGTGGTGGTTAGAATTCAAGTCTTGCCTTCCAAGTCCATGGGTGCTGGTGTGAGGAACAGAACTCAAAACTTCATGCACTGCTTCCCTGATCTTTGTGTCCAGACAAAGGAAAACAGAGATTGAGTATAGACAGAGTAAAAGTGTTAATAAGGACAGTGGAACTCAGACTACTGCTCCTCAAACTTAATCTCCTTGGGGTCAAGGATTGACTCTTGCTATGTGGATGTACAGAGACTACTAGCCCAATGGGCCCAGACCTCAACTGGATTTTCTAGGCTCCAGGGTAATAAGAATAATATAAGCACTGAAATTTGGAAGAGCTGACTGGTTGCTCATAGTTAGGTTTGACAGAACTGGATTTTGTTTTTTTTGTTGTGGTGGCAGGCGGGTGGGGGGTGGTGGTGTTTGTTTTTAAGCACTTTTCAATCTTTATTGATTGACTTAAATTTTCACAGCTGGGGGAAAATATGGGGAAGGGCATCAGACAAATGGCGGGGGAAAGCGGGATTGGTCAGACTAATTATTTAATGACAGTAGAGGTTGACATTCAAAAAGTTAAAGCTTTGTAATCGTCAACATCCAAACTGTCAGCATTACATGTCACAAGACGCAAGCAAAGATCCTTTCACTCAAACTCTGAGAAGTTCTAAAGCAGCGTTTTCCTTAGTTGGCCTATCTGTAAATTTTGATGATTATCGATAGGAATATTTTTTCAGCGGTTTGTGTGTGCGTGGCAAAATTGACATTTACCGACATTTACTGGGTTAAAAATCTAATCCTTCTAAGCCTACTCTTAATGCAGCCCAGCACCAGTTCTCCCACTCTCTCTTTCTCTTGCTGCGGGTTTTTATTGCTTGCGAAGTCTCATAAAAAGCAACGTCTGTTTATCTATCTGGGAAGATATGAGCTGTCCGTTCTTGGTTTGTTTTTTCCTCCATCAAAATAAGTCATCTGACCTGAAAGAACCAGTTTCACTCCTGTGTCAAAACCAAGCGTAGGGCGGAAGAAGGATCCCAGTGCTGGGCTAAATCTTGAGCTGGTGTAAAGCATCTAAATGTGCCCTATTCTATACCAGCTGCTGATCTGACCCCCACAAGGGGAGACGCTTTGACACAATAGACATCGATTCTTCCTCCTTGCCCTAGCCAGGGCTCAGGAAAATCCTCAGCATGCTTCCTACCCAGCCCCCATCAGTCGGTGACAAGCAGCAAGGCCTGAGTACCTGGCTTCATGCTGTTGATCTGGTAACACACTGGTTTGTGACAGTGTCTGTCTGTCTGTCTGTTAGTGTGATTGATTGCCACGGGAGCGGCGAAAGCCCAGCTCATATATCTAGCTGTACAGGCTTCATGCCGAACATTGGTTGCATTGATCACTGAATCAAAGAGTCCGTGGCTGAGTCCCTGGGGGTCCCCCCGCCTCCCCCCCCCGAGGGTGTCTTCACTTGGGTCCGTTAATCAGAGCTGTGACGAGCTAGCACAGCCTAACTTTACTCTTGCTGCTGCCATAGGCAGTGTGGTTTTCTCCTTGTTGTACCATATATGCTTGCATATAAAACAACCCACATGTAAAATGATCCTCTCCACAGGGCCCTGCGATACGCTGAGATTGAAACCAATCCACCCGCCACAACCCGCGCTACCGCTCCACTCACATCTACTGTCCCCTTCATTTGCCATGGACCCTCTCTCCACCCTTCAGGCACTTTGCCAAACTTATTGTTCTCTCTGCGCCCAATAGCTTTCCCTCGAAGCTCGACAAGGCGTTGCTCAGCTTTCTTCTGCTCATCTATTGGTGCAATAAGTGGGTTACCCTGCTTATTATTACTCTGCAGTAGTTCTTGACCTGCTGAAGGGACCGGGCGTTTATTCCTGAAGTCAAACTGGTGGTTTTGTCTCACATAGAAGGGCAAACTTTTTTTTTTTTTTTTTTTTTTTTTTTTTTTTTTTTTTTTTTTTTTTTTAAAAGCTAGTTATTACTTATTCCTGATTATGGGGGGGAAACAAAGAACAAATATGAAGTCTCAGAGAGAGCACAGTGATCTCACTCGAACATTCTGCATCTGCATTAAAACACACTGTGCATATGGAGCAGACAATGAGAATCCTCTGCATTTAAAGGGGAAGAAAACAGAAGGACCAACATAGCTACAGCCACCATCCAGACCAGGGAGAGGAGTGTTTTCCTTGTGGAGGTGGGATTTGGAGTTGTGGTGGGTGGCTGGACAGAAGTACTTTAAAAAGATTTACATGAACAGGAGTGAGTTTCTGGACTGTGTCTATAGAAGGAGCAGAAAATGATGCTCAGTTCGCAGATGGAAGCCCTGAGGGAGGGAGACATAAGTAGTATGTATATGATGGCTACTATCTTAGCTGATGCTTGAGGGACTGAAATGGGGACCTCAAGGTCTGAGCTGAAGTACCAGGGCTCCTTAGGAGTGGCTGTAACAGACACACATGCTCTACAGATGGGGCATGCTCCCCAGTGGATTATGCAGAGCTCTAAGCCTCTCTGTGCCTCAATTCCCCATTGTGATAAGTCACTTGCCTAAGGTCACACTTGGATTCTGTGGCAAAGCAGAGAAGTGACCCCATGTCTTCCGGTTCCCTGGTGACTATCTAACCACTGCGCCATCCTTCCAGCTGTAATGCTGGGCTGCTTCAGGGGCCAGAGCAGGCTCTGGTGTAAATTAGCCAGCCCAGGAAGTTGCTCGAAATTATGACATCCTATCCCAGGCTGTGTATGTGCCACTGCGTTGCCTGGACTTGCACGGAAGGTTGACAGTGCTGTGGACCTGTCCCTCGGAGCCAGGACTTGCAGGGGAGTTTGTGTCGAGAGGTTTATAGCAGCCCGAAGCAATGCCAGCGCTAGGGGAGTTCTCCCCTGTGCAGGCGGATGGGGAGCAATGCTTCCAGGGCTCCTGAAGAACGCAGAAGTGCAGGAAGGGACTTTCTCCCCACGTCTAGTACGTCCTCGCCTCTCACTGGGTAGCGGAAGGAATGAAGAACGTGGCGAAGGGCTGCTCTGTAGCTCCGCTCAGGAGCGTGCTTCGCAGTTTGAGGTGCTCAGGCATGTTCCTGTATTGAAGAGCCTGAGAGGGAGAAAATAAAATATGGATTTCTGCAGAGCTGCCGCAATTATGGCAAATTATAGCTCGTGCCCACACCTTGGCTGTGGATGCGTGCTTAGGAGAAACAAAAAGCAATGCACAGC
The DNA here is from genome assembly GCF_026122565.2 of Emydura macquarii macquarii. Taxonomy (NCBI): domain Eukaryota; kingdom Metazoa; phylum Chordata; order Testudines; family Chelidae; genus Emydura; species Emydura macquarii. Next base: position 9,691,360 of record NW_027130449.1, on the reverse strand, counting down.
ATTTTTTTTTTTTTGGGGGGGGGGGGGGTGAAGGGGAGGACGTGTGTGTGGGGAGAATAATAGTCTTATTCTAGCAACAGCATTAGAATAGCAATAGCAACAGCCGTGTGGTGTGGCCAGCCTGCCTTGCTTCAGCTGGAATAATTCACTGCAGCACGGTTTGAGGCACTTGCATAGGGTGTTCTTTGGCTCCAGTAACTCTACAGCCCCAGGCACTGATTTGATAAGCTAAGCAGGGTTGTGTCTGGTCAGGGACTGGAGGAGAGACCCCTGAGGAAAACCAGGGGTGCTGCAGGCAAGGTGCTAACGATTCAGTGGGAGACACTGTTTCAGCTGAGTCCATGTTAAATGGCTGCTCCCTGGGCAGTGGCGTGAGCTGATGTGCTGCTGCAGGACATGCCTTGGAGCTAGAGTGATGGGACATCCCGCTTTTATAGGGACAGTCCCAATATTCAGGGCTTTGTCTTATGTCAGCGCCTATTACCCTCTCCCCCACCCCGTCCCGATTTTTCACACTTGCAGTCTGGTCACCCTGCTGGGAGCCGAGGTGTAAAACCGAGATTCCAGTCCCCCGGGATCACTAAAAAACCTCATTGTTCTGCCAACCTCATTCTCCTTCCAGTCCGAGTAATTGCATTCTGCTTCCCATTCGTCCCCCCTTAACTCTCCATCAGGGCTGCCATTCTCCTTCAGCTCCTGTCCTTGCTTCTTACAGACCTTTCCAGGGCCTGGTTTTGTGCCAGGAGTGGCTGTATTTCAGTGAGGGGAGAGACCATCCCTACATGCCAACCGTGTTTTTATGCTGCACGTCAGGGTCGTGAACCAGGGAACGCCAACTTTTCTGCTCTAAAAGCACGGGCTGCTGCCCCTCAAGCTCAAAGAGCGTGCCTGTTAGAATTATAGGGCCTATGACCCACAGCTGATCGGTTCCTATTCCATCCAGTCGCGCACACAGGCCCATTCATTGCATGGTACAAATGAAAGGTGCTGAGGGACGTGTTGAACTTCAAGGGCTTAGGTAAGCCGAAGCATCCAGATAGTTGCAGGGCTGTACCCAAAACAGAGAGAGGAGGGGGCAAACGTTTGATCGGTACTAGCCTTGTGTGTATGTTTCCCGTCTGGATACTAGGGGCGTTTCGGGGAATACTTTTGCTGCCCCCTCTCTGAGAAGCCGTCAGGCTGGTGAGGTATCTGTCTTGGTACACCCCCCTCTCTGAAAAGCTACCACAAAATCCTCTCGCATTAGTGAATCCTCTGAGCACTGTCGCATTAGGAGGTGTCGGTCACAGAGGAAGGAAGAGGCTGTGGGAGGAAAGAGGCTGAAAGAGGAGGAGAGGGGGAGATTGGGAGCCAAAACCAGGGGGAGCGGAAGTCGGACGGACGGACGGACGGATGCAGGAATGGGAAGGAGTCGTTGACACAGCAGTTGCACCGGCAATACTTCCCACTGTGTACACCTGCTTGGCTGCACTTACCTGCCCCCTCTCTTGCCCCAAATTCTTTTGGCCGCTCTATTCTCCCCCAGGTACGAAAATGGACTGTGCAACAGACACCTGGGAAAGCCGGGGCACCTGCCAGGTTCTCGTCACCTGGCATGAAGGAAAGCATGAAGAGCACTTCTGACACTTGATGATAACACAGAAATGTCCGTACAGGGCCGGGCATTTGCTGGTGTATGTGGGTTTGACTCCACTGAGGTCAACAAAGCTTCACCAGTCTACATGTGCCGAGGCTGTGGCCCCCTGTCTGCGGTTTACATGCATTCAAATCTTCTGAGCCTCCAGCACTGAGCATTCAGTGGCAGGCAGTGGAGTCTGCAACATGGTGATTGGACGAAATGGTGAAACTGGTCTGACTGGGAATGCCACCTGCCTCCCGTAATTACCAAACAAGCTGCAGAAATCAGTTGCCTAGAGCAGAGATTGGTCTGTAATCAACGGCTGAAGGAAATTACACTGGCAAGTGGGGGATAGTCTAAAGTTGGTTTAAAATGGAGTCAGAAGGGTCCTTATTATAAAATTTCCTGCTATTTCTTGTCTGCCACGTTCCTGTTTCTCCTCTCCTTCAAATCTTGCATCTCCCACAGATCCTCCTGACCCTGCTCTTTTCTCTTCCTCCCTTTCCTGAAATGTTTCCTCTCTGGGTCAAAAAGAAAGCATCTTCCTCCTCTTCTGGCACGGTATGGGTGGGGAACTGTGGTCTCCCTTAAACAGGAGCCCTTTCTGAGATTGCAGACCCACAAACAGGCTTCCCCACACCTTGAATTCTCACTCTGTCCCTTCTGTCCGCCAAGAATCTGTGGGGAGTGGGAAAGTGTCCTCTAGTGGCTGAATATCCTAATGCAAGCAAATACATCATTGCTCTGCAGGGTGAAGAGAGGGGGGAAGATGCAATAACATCCTAGAAGCTGGGACTATATCTGTTTTCCTGATGACTAGATTGTTACCTGCAGCATATCGCACAGGGGATCAGGTCTGCCTTCTTCCTGGGTATTGTGGAAAAGCTGCCCTTCATTCAGACCAGTCGATCTCAATTAAGTTATAGTGAAATCAACCCATCTGAAGGCAATGAAGTAGCCCATGGTGAGGTTGATTTAGCCACACTGGTCAATGTAGAGTTGTTTTAGCCCTACTGCAGCTGGTTTAGCAAAGATCAACTCATCTGTTTCTGCTTTCAATGGCACTGGCTTATTTCCTGGTAACCCAGAATTAAACTAACTGCAGCCAGGCTTGCTTTGTCTGGAGCGACAAGGGTCAAGGTTCATCAGTTTGCTCCCCCCAGTTTAGTGTGGGTTTGGCTGGTGGTGACTTCCTTGCTGCTGTGGGTGCCAGGGCCTTATCTTCCGCAGTGCCTGATAACTGGGAAAGAGTTCTTCCTCTTCATCTCTCCATCCCACTTCTAGCATCAGCTGTCGACACCTTCCCTCAGCCTCTGCGTTTCTCCCCCTCCGCTATTATCTAGGACATCTTGAAATGCGGTGTGAATCATAGACATGTCAGCCTGGAAGGGACCTCGAAAGGTGATCTAGTCCAACCTCCCATGCTGAGACAGGATCGAGTGTACCTCCTAGACCATCCCCGACAGGTATTCGTCTAACTTGTTCTCAGAGATCCCATAATCTCCCTTATTATTCCAGTGTTAACTATCCTGATAGATGAAAAGCTTTTCCTAATATGTTCTTAAATCGCCCTTGCTGCAGATTAAGCCCATTACTTCTTGTCCTATCTTCTGTGGAACTGGAGAACAATTGATCACCTTCCTCTTCGTAACAACTCTCAACATATATGGAGACGGTTATCCTTTGCACTTGTCTTTACTAAATTTCATCTTGTTGATTTCAGACCGATTCTTCAATTTGCCATGGTCATGTTGAATTCATTGCTGGCAATACCTTCCATCTTGAGCTCATCCACACATTTTATGAGCATTAGCCAAGCCATTCAGGAAAACACTGAATAGAACTGAACCCAGGATGCACCTTGAAGGGATCCCACTAGATAAATCCCCCAGTTTCACAATGAATCGTTGATAACTGCTCTTTATTCAACCCTTGACTGCGAATCCAAAATAACTGCACCCACCTTATAGAAATTTCATCTAGACACATTTCCTTAGTGGGTTTATGAGAATGTCCTGTGGGATTGGGTAGAAAGCCTTACTGAAATCCAGATATATCACATCTACAGCATCCCCCCAGCCACTATGACAGTAACCCTGTCCAAAATGGAAATTAGGTTGGTTTAGCATGATTTGTTCTTGGCAAATCCATATTGGCTGTTACTTGTCACCTTCTTAGCCTCTGGGTGATTATATATGTATTGTTTAATAATTTGTTGCAGTATCTTTCCAGATATCCAAGTTAGTCTGACTGGTCTATAATTCCCCAGCTCCTCTTTGTTCCCCTATTTAAAGATAGGTACTATGTTTGCTCTTCACCAGCCCTCTGGGATCACATCCGTCTTCCGTACGTTCTCCAAGATAATTGCGAATGGTTCCAAGATTGATTCAGCTAGTTCCTTAAGTACTGCAGTTAACCAGGTCCTGCTGACTTGAATGCATCTAATTTATTTAAATAGTCTTTAATCTGTTCTTTCCCTATTCTGACTTGCATTCCTTCCCCCTTTGTTGTTAACTGTAGAAAGTATCTGGTCACAATTCCCTGTCTTGGTCAGGTGGACCTCATCTCTTCCCAACAGTCCTCCTTCTTAGAACAGCATCCCATCAGCAAGGAAACCAAAGCTCTCCCTTTGACACCATCTGCACAGCCATGCATTCATCTCCAGAGTGTGCAAGGGGCCCTGAGAGCAGAGGGACTCTGTACATACTAAAATGTACTGCATTGGTCTGGTTTCAGGTAGGAAACTTCCTGGAACTAATGAGGAAAGAACTCACATCTTCCTGCTTGGAAAACGGAATCCCCCATCACTAGCCCTGAAGTAGAATTGCCTTGAGTTCTGGCAGTATAGAGCTTATGACCCACAGTAAGGCACTTCTGATTCCATCCAGCAGAGGGCAGCAACACAATGGCCCATTTATGACAGTTCCTCAAAGAGCGGGTTAAGAGGTGACTTGGTCATGGTTCACAAGTACCTATCAAAGAGAAGATCTCTGAGAGTAGAGGGCTCTTTAATCTAGCAGACAAAGGTAGAACAAGATACAATGGCTGGAAGCTAAAACTAGAGAAACTGAGGCTTGATCAAAGGTACAAATATTTAACCATCGCAATAACTTACCTAGGGACAGGGTGAATTCTCCATCACTTGACGTCAAGATTGGATGTCTTTCTAAGGCCTGGTCTACACTTAAGATTTAGATCAATATAGTCACATCATTCGTGTATGAAAAATTCACACCCGGAGCTTTGTAGCTATGCCAGCCCAACCTGCAGTGTGAACACGGCTAGTCTGGTGGAACAATGCGTCTGTCGACCTAGCTATTGTCACTTGGGAACATAAATTACCTGCAGCTATGGAAGGGATTTTTCCATCACAGTAGAAAGTATCTACACTGAAGCACGACAGTGGCATAGCTACAGCACCATAGCTGTGCCACTGTAGCGCCCATGGTGTAGACATGGCTTGAAACGTGCTCTATCTCTACCACAAGATACGGGCTTCATGCAGGTATTATTGGGTGAAATTCTTTGGCATGTGTTATTCAGGAGGTCAGACCAGATGGCCATAACAGTCCCTTCTGCCCTTAAAACCTGTGAATTACAGTGCAGTGTAATTCTCACACGTGTACAATGAACGAGCACTGTCCGTTCTGCAAATCCCTCTTGCTTCAGTGCCACTCAGAGCAGCAGTGTCTCCGTGCGGTTCAGAACTCTGGGCTGTACCGCAGAGAATCTCCAGCATGTCTCTGAGCACAGCCAGAAGTGTTTGACTTGAACCACATAAATCCCAGGATTACCGCAGGTAGCTAAATGTTTGCACAGTGCTTTGGAAAACAGAGAACGCTGTCTTTAAGTGCTTGGGTATTGTTGTTGTTATAAGCCCTCAAAGACCTCTTTGGTTGGTGTTCAAGCTGTGTTCATGCACAAGGATGTCTTTTCAGCCTATCAGAAAACCATCTGTCAAAGCTTTATGTGACCTTTTCCAAGCCCTGTCTGGATGCCTAGGAACATTCGGAGGCCTCCGTGCATTAAGGAAAATGAGGATCAACCTGTGCTTGCTAAGAAAATTCACACAAGGCAACACATGCAATTGTTACTTAGCGGGGTCACTCGTCCTAGTTCCAGTGAGCCTGATACGCATGCGCATGGCCTCATCCCGCCTGATTCCTCACTTGGCAGTGTCTAAACACGATTTTCCCCATGCTGGAAGCTCAACCTGTACCTGTTCCAACACCCACAAACTTGCCAACTTGGAAGAGCTCATACAGGGCTAATATCTGTTCTCCAGGTGCCGTTTAGAATGCACTTGACCATGCTCAGGAGGTTCAAGCAGCAGTCTGGTGAAGAGGGCACTGAACTAGTAGCTGGGAGAGCTGAGCTCTCGCCTTCATTCTGTCGCTGTGTGAGCTGAGGCAAGTCACTTCCCCTCTCTGTGCCTCGGTTTCACCAGCTGTATGGCACGTATGATAATGCTGGAAACGCTTCGAGATCTCTGGGTGAGGTGATGAAGCCACATGCTCAGCAGGATTTGAGAAAGGATGGGACGTTTCCACAGATCATGGGAACATCTGGAGTTCTATTCAATGGGATTATGCTTTTTAAAGATGGTTTGGAAAGGCTGTATAACCTCTCCTGCTTTGGAAAGTATAAACCAACCTCTACAGGAGGAACAGGAGAGCCTTCTTCCTGTCTACACACAAGTCCTTCATTGCCATAGCATCTGAGCACCTCACAGTCTGTGGCAGAATGAGGAATCAAATCCACCTCTACCGAGTTCCAGGTTTACTTACTAAAATCATCCTCTGTGGGCAGGTTATTTGATTGCTTGCCCGTCTCAGGGTGGGTTGCTTGCACCTTCCTCTGAAGCACCCAGCGTGAGGCATTGTCAGAAACAGGATAAATACCAGGCTAGAAAGGACAGGAGCACTGATCCGGCTTGACGATTCTTATGCTCTTTGACTAAGCATTGAGTACTTCGCATTATTCTGTCCTTATTACCTCCTGCGCTGAGCCCTTCCTGCCAGTCCACATGCCAGCCTGCCGCCTTTCTTCACCACTGCCATCCTAGCACCTATTCGGCACAGCCACCTCCTCCTTTCCCCTCTCTTGCAAGTTGGCCACCTGGGTTGGAAGCGGGTTTGAAGGCGAAGCTCACCCATGTATTGCCAGCAGCCCAGCCCACTGCCAGGCTGGACGAGGGATCCGCCTCCTCTTTCACTTTTCCCAGCTGCAGCAGCAGCGTGAGAGGCAGGGGATGAACCAGGAGTCTTGGAAACAGTTTGCCATTAAGTGGTGTAATTTAGTCTCGGCCTCGATGTTTTGATTTTTGCCCAGCTGAGTCTATGTGCATTGAGATTAATCCTGTTAGCTCGCCGGAGCAGGGCTGCCTGCAGTTTACCAGGAGTGCTTGTGTGATTTCTTATTTGATATGCAGCCACCACCTGAGAAGGACTTTGCCGCCTCGTTTCCCTCTCTAGAGAGGCCCTGCTAGACAGACCATGCTTGGAACCCAGAGAAGGGGGTTCCTTGCTTTTTGTCACATCTCTTGAGATTGTCTCAAGTGGGAAGCAGGGTGTCTGCTCCTAGGAGACTTCCAGGCCCCTCTGGATATAATGGCTTGTTTCATGGCCATTGCTGCCTATTGCACTGTTAATATAACTCATTGGCTTGTGTGTGTACTACTGCTCTCTACTGGCTAGAATTTGAACATCTCAGCTGTGTATCAGAGACCACATACAGCTAACAGTAAATGAAGATTCTCCTTTAACCCAAGCAATGAGGGTGCTTTTAAAACAGGAAGATTTGATTTCTATCCCAGCTGTTGCCGTTAAATTCTGAGTGGCTATGCTATGCGGCAGAGTCACTAACCATGAAGTCCTAGGTGGCCACAGATTAGTTACAGGATAGATCTGTCTTTTCATGTGTGTAACAGTTCCTTCTAAAGAGCTTTAGCCTTGGTTTATGGGGCTAAGGTCCCAGAGTTTAAATCCAGGGGTGGTGGGGAGGGAAACAGGTTTGTGTTTTGATTGTAAGAAATTATATGAATGTGGCTGGTCTGATTCAATCAATGTGAACTTTGCCTGAGTCAGGGCTGCAGGTCAGGGGTGTATCCTTTGCCTTTTTTTAAATCATGCATAATGAGCCAGTGGGACTCCTTGCCACTAGATGTCATTGGGGCCAGGAGTATGGCAGGTTTCCAAAGGGGATTAGACAGTCATGTGCAGAAGGAGAACATTTGCAGTTAAGGAGGGCGGAAGACCCTGGTAGAGTCTGAGCCTGAGACAGAGCTAAGGGTAAGAACTGGTATTCAGGGTTGGCATTTCCCTTTGTAAATGGGGATTGATTATTATCAAGCAGAATCTTTCTCCTATCCATGTGGAAAAATGGATGCAAAATAAAAAAAATCCTTGGCTGAGGGCTTTTTTGGTTTTTTGGGGTTTTATTATTATTTGTAATAAAATTGGAAGTCATCAAAGAAAATGAACCTTGCTCAGTGGTATTCAGGCCTCAGTGACTTGGCTGAGATGGCATCTGATAAATGAGAGAGAGGAAGAGTTACAGGAAATTTGCTTCTGTTTCTTGGAAGCACATGACTGAGCGAAGTTAATAATCTGATTCATTAGTTTATATCCGAATGAACTCAGTGTGAAACTTGAGTCAGCTCTGTATATCCTCCCACCGGGAGGTTGCTATTTCAAGCCCAGCCAAGTCTGTGTGCCGGGTGGCCAACGTATGCCATCCTATGGCTGATCAGTGATCTATGTGAATTGAATTTGGTTAGAATCTGCCCTACTCCCAGTGTCTGTATTAAAAAAAAAAATCAGGACCGTTGTTGGTAGCTGGCCTCCCGCTTGGCCACCAGCAGAAAGGTCATGCATTGAAGAAACAGGGGAGGGGCCAAAATACCATTTTACTCCTAGAGATGGAGGCATTCTGGCCAGGAGTGAAATTTGCCCTGTTCTGTAGCTCAAGCATCACTATGTAGGGCTGCCAGTTGCTAACAATAAATGCAAATTGATTTCCCTGTACATTGTCATAATGTAGCCTTGCTATTCGGACTCTTGTTGCGTGATGGGGTCTATGCATTCTGTCCAGAGACGGACAGGGAAAGGGGTTAACCTTCTGTTTCTGGTGAGGAAGGACCCACAGTTGCCTTCCCTGAGAGCAGGTATCTGCTGGGTAGCAAAGCTGGGCCAGCTGCGGAGAACCGATAACGACTGGGATTGTCAAAGGAGTTAGGATACATCCCACTGAAATCAATGTCAGGCACCTCACCCCCTTATGCGCCTCTGAAGACCCCAGCCTGCCTCCGTTCTAGCATGTTCAAAAGCAGGTTTGCAGAGGGGAGCTGGGCTGGAGTCTAGTTGGAAGACTCAGGGTCCCTAGAGTCCTGTGGGCAGCTTCCTCTTCAGAAGTTGGCTGGAGGGCGCCATCCTTGAACCCTTGCCCTCGACACTGGCTGAGAGGAGCTCTGTTGCATTGGCACCCTGGATGGGGCAGGTCGTTCAGACACGCACCCTCCTGGCTTACGATCGAGCTCTTCACAAAGGGTAAAGTCGTCCTTGGTGCTGGTCTAGACTAGTGCGACGCCGCACCAGTGCACAATAGCACTGGGAAAAGCCCGATTGCACTGGTGCAAAGCCCTGCTTGCATGCTGCTTGTCCCCAATAAGTGGAGTCATTCGTGCATCCTGGGGGTTTCCGCAGTGCAGCGCAGAGCCAGTGTAGGCAGGATCTTAGAGTGATGGAATGACAGAAAAGACCTTTGAGCTGGGAAACCTTGGCACTGCCAGCCCCACAGCCAGTGGCATGCAGGTACTGACAGGCCTGCAGCCCCCTGAATATTAGCCAGCGGAGTATCTCAGCAGGCATGGCCACCGATCTATTTTAATTAGCGAGAGGGTGAATTACATCAGGCTACAAGAGCCCCCGACTCCTTCTTGACGGCCTGGGAAAATGGAAAAACTAGCATTTTCAATTTAAGGTTTAGTTAGATAATGCCTATTGGTGCCAGTAGATTACAGAGTGGATATTAAATCCTGTAGGATTTGCAAGAGGAGAATACCAGTGGAATCCATAAGTAGGTGGGAGAATGCAGAGCCAGGGGGCGATCGTCCTCTGGAGGTCCTGAGGCAGAGAGAATCAGAAGTGAAGGTTTTTCTGTGAAGGATGCTTCAGGTCAGGAGCGTGCACACGCACGGGCCTGTGGCCCGTCAAGATTCCCCCTAGAGAAGCCGCAGGGTCTCAGACAGCAGCTGACTGGGCATGCTTGAAAGAAGCAGTATAAGAGAAGATAGGGGGATGTCTAGGTATCAGGACTCTACAGCTCCCAGCTTAGGAATAGGAGTTTGAGCTAGATGTCAAAGCAGCAGGCTATGAAGTAGGATTCCTGGTCTCTATTCCCAGGTGGGAGGAGAGTGTGGTTTTTTTGTGGTTAGAGCACCAGGAAATAGAACCCAGGAGTCCGGGCTCCCAGCTCTGGGAGGGGAATGTGATCGAGTGGTTGCAGCAAGAGAACAGGACTCAGGCTGGTAGGATCCAGGGGTCCTAACACCAATTTGCTGTGCACCTCTGTTTGGTTTTGCTTTCCACTAACGTTGTAACAAGCCAGTGCACTGGGATTTCTGCAGTAAACCTGATAAAATAGAGGCAAATTTCATACTTGGAGTATTGAGTATTCAGCCGGAAATGCAATTCTAAGACTCTGGCTTATCCAGTCAGGGTACAGAGGCATACCACATGCTCTCTGCCTATGCAGCACCCATCAGTAGCACCCCAGCCCCTGTTCACCCAATCCACCTGGCTTTACTCACTGATATAAAGTTCTTAGAGGCAGCTGCTAACAACCCAGGACAGTCAGTGGGAAATATTTGTGCACATCATTTCAGATGATGATTGGATAACAAGAACATGTGGAGTTGTAACTGTTAGTGCGAACAAAGAGTTCAGGGTGGGATAAACTTCCTCCTGTTGCAGGGTTTAGACCAATCTCTAGCTATCAAGGGTTAGGAGACCTTCCTGGGGGGAAGATTATCCCCCATCTGCCCACTGGAGGGTGTCTTGTGCCTTCCTCTGAAGCTTCTGGTGGTTGGACACTTTTGGAGACAGGATGCTGGACAGGTTGGAACACGAGTGATCCAGTCTGGCAATTCCAATCTTTCCAGGACTAGAGAAAATGATCTCTCTCCATAGGAAACCGGCAAATGGAGGAAGGTGCATTGTTCATCTCGTACATTTTTAGTCTAGCAAAAAGATAGCCAAGCTGGATAAGACCAGTGGTCCATCTATCCTGTCTTCAGCAATGCCCAGATGCTTCAGAGCAAAGGCAGCTTTAGCGTGGGGGTCACGGGTGCAATTGACACAGAACACAGGGTCGCAGTGCCTGGACGGTTTGGCCCAGCTACTGTGCCTGTTCGGGTTCACCCCAGCTGCCCCACCATTGTGCCATTACGACAGAGGCGGCCAGGCCTGGGCTGAAACCCTGTGCACCACATCGCAATGGTCTGGACGTGCAGGAAGGACAGGAGCTGTCGCTGCAGGGCGAGTGCGAAGCAGGCTTGCTCACCAGCCCGCGGGGTCTCCAGTCTGCACCCCTTGAATCGGGAGGCTGCGTCTGCCCCTGCTTCAGGGTAAAATGCAAAAAGCCCTTATGGGATAACCTAACTTCAAGGGACGTTTCTGCCAGGCCCCCATTAGAAGTTAGCTGCTACCCTGAAACACCAGGGTTTCTATCGCTTCCAAAATTCTTGGGGTGAAATCCTGGCTCCGTTGAAGTTGATGGCAAAATGTCCATGAGCCAGGATTTCACCCTTGTTATTTTTAACCCTTGCTATTATAACTCTGGACATTTTTGATAGTAGTACAAATACCGCCACCCTGCTTAGAAACCTGCTGAGCTCTTCATCTCAATAATATTTCACAGCTATGAGTTCCATGCTAAAAATACCATGCCAGGCACCTGCCCGCTCCATGCCTCGGTTTCCCCCATTAATAAATGCAGGTAATATTTGCTTACCTCCCAGGATGGAAGTGGTGAAAATTAATATTTGCAAAGCCATTTAAGATCACTCTGATAGCAGGTGCTGGAGAAAGGCAAAAGGTTATCGCTGCTTATTCTAATGTACAGGTTGGTTGGTTTGACAGTTTGTGGAGACTATTTATGGACTATATACATGATTGATGAGGTTATATAGGGTTATTAGTTTTAAGTAGGATAAAACGTGTAAATTAATTACCACAATTATCCACAAATGTTTTATATGGTTCAAATTTTTATTCATGGGTTAGGAGAAATATTAACCTCTTTTCCAGCAATGTTTCTTTCAGTTTGGATGTTCAGGTTAATTGAGAGCAGTTTAAAAATCCTGTTAGACAAAGGAGTTGGAGTGGTAAATTAATATCATATGTTTCTAGTACTCATTGTACAATAACACACAGAGACCACAGCTGAGATCAGGGGCCCCTTGTGCAAGGCACCATGATATGTGGTGTGCTTAAAAACCTTGAGTAAAAATTAAATATTCAAAGTCAAACCTGTGAGATAGGGTGTGTGTGTGTGTGGTGAATTTCCATAGGTTTGAACCACATGGGAGTGCTCTGCTAGGGAAGGAAGTTAATGGGCCCCCTTCCATCAACTTCAAGGGGAACTGAATCGACCCTTGTGTGCCAGTAACACAGTTTGGGGTTCTGTGGTGGTGGGGTGGAGATGATTTCCCAATTTGCTAATCCCAGGAGTGCACTCCATTCGGATAAACTCTTGCTAAGGATCCGAAGGTTGGGATGCATGTTGGAACAGCACCTCTGGGCCTTTTGTAGGTCTCCAGTCACCATTTGTAACACACTCATAGTTTGCCCAGGAAGCTGTATTTTATACTTGCTAATCTGCAAATTCAAACGCTACCTTCATCTGCTATTTCTTTTATGCAAAAAGGGGCGAATTTATGTGGCAAAAAATACTGTGAGAACAGAAAGGTTCACATGCAATTAGATTTTATTACCCTTGTTTATGCCTCCCAAGAATTGTTCGTTATAAAACTTTATAGTCACTATGTAAGAGAATGAGAACTGTGGCCTGGCTCGCTCTGGTATGAGGAGACAAGGATTTGAATGAACTCAAAGGGATTAATACAGAGCTCGTCATTTGGGGGGCGGAGGGGACGTTGGGTCAGATCCTCCTCTGGTGTAACCTGACCTCAATGGAGTTATGCTGATTTACACTAGCAAAGGAGCTGGTGCAACGTTATGCTGATTTCCTGCACAGTGGGGCACATGCAGAATGACTCGGTTTGAGTCAGCGGAAGGACAGCATCACACAACCGGCATAAGCGTGACAAAAGACAACAGATGGATACAGACGGACAGGGGAGCACAAGGAACAGCAGGACAGCAGTGGTAGCATAAGTAGTTCATCCAACCCTTTCTGAAGAACAGCTGCCGCCTTTGACTCCAGTGCCTCTTTCCTGGGTCTAGTCCAGGTGTCCTCTTTGGACAATGGGCTTTGGCCACGTAGCGCCTGGCTACTTCATGTCTAAACGTGGGTACGGTGCGCTCGTGCCCTGCCTGTGCATATTCAGCCCTGCACCGCTGGAGCCGCAGCCTCCCTTGAGAAGATTACACGCAGCACCATGCTGCCATCTAGTTCCTAGCCCGAGCAGGCAGTCGTGCAGCTGTTCTCGCTGCCAGCAGCAGTCCTGTGGCTAAGCAGGCAGGATCCGTGTCGAAAGGAAGTACCTCGAAGGGTTAAGGCGGATCCAGGTGAAAATGCCAGCGTGGGAAGATAATCTCCAGAAGGGCCCAGCGACAGGGATGCGCAGCACAGAAAGTGCTATGAGTAAACGGCAGTTTAATGCTGACGCCTGTTGGATGCTAGCGTCTCACAAACCTCCAGTTCCCCCAGGGCTATGGGAATAGATGCCCCTGGCCAAAAGCGTGGGAAAGACAGCAGCGGGGTTTTTTTGTCTGCTCCCCTTGTTGCAAAGTCACTCCTTGCTGCTCTGTGACATTCCCCGCCGCTGGCAGAGTCCCTCTGGGAGCAGTGACGACAGGGCCTGGTGCTCTGCCAAATCGCACCTTTCGTTATCACTCGGGCCAGCGCTAATTGGTGGTGTCAGGAGCCAGAGCGGTAGCAGTTTACACTGGCGTGGCAGGGATGTACAGGACCGCTCCAGGTGTACAGCAAGGGGGAGCCAGGTCTATTGCCAGCCAGGGAGTCTTTACTGCTAAGCTGCTGAGGAAACCCTGCTCTGTGCCAAGACTCTAGACCCAGAATCTCCGGCAAAACTCCATGCGAAACCCAGGAGGGAAGGGCTGGTGCTGGGCTATGAATAATAGCTGGGTCTGTCTTGAGTGTCTCAATCAATGGGGACTTTTGGCGGAGCTGGGGAGGGCCCTCTTGACTCCTCCTCCTCCATGCAGTCCTCATTCTTTTCAGCTGCAGGGCCCTCTGCACTGGCTGCATTGCTCTCCGCTGCTGGCTGGCCATGCAATGCTCGTCACCTTGACTGTGTACCTTGCAACCCGTTTGCCTTCTCTCCTCTAGAGTCTAAACTGAGGCAGGGCTGCATGAGAGGAACCATTAGGTGGTGGTGATCTGGCTTTAAATAGTCTGGAGTTTAACGGCCCATGTATGGAAACATCCCAAGGCATGCTGGCCTGGCACCTCCGGATGTCAAGGGTCCCTGACCTGCAATCGCTATAGAGGGTGGGTGGAAGGGGGATGTGATTTGGGACCTGCATGTCCTACGTTGCACAGGGTCTGGCAGAATTCGAGGCCAGCCCTGCACCTGTCCTCTTCTCTCTGGGACTGGAAAGAGCAGCACTGAAAATCTCTGATCTTGTCAGGTTTCCAACCTGGTTCTGCAGCTCCTAGCGGGGCCCTGGTGGTGAACTGAACCTCAGAACTTCCTGAGGGGGCTCTCGTAACACTTGGGACCCAGTTTCAACGTCTGAACCAAGGTCTGAACTTCTCCAAAGCTCAGGGCTGGGTAGATGCAGCTTTTCTTGGGGCTTGTCGTTTTCTGTGAGGCTCTGTCCCCGGGTCACAGAGCGAGGCGTCAGGCAGGGCTGCGAGCGTGGACCACCCTCCCAGGTGAGGAGCTTCATTATGCGCTGGCTCAGAGCTGTCCTGTGAGCAGGACCTGACTTCTCAGAAGCTGAGGCTCGTTATGTTTTCCCAGGGTCACGGCGTGCGGGCTGAGGCTGTAACTTCCTAGCCTCCTGCTTTGGAGCTCAAACTGAGAGGGTTTTTTGGCAATTTCAGGACCGGAAGAAGATTCCCCAGGATTGCTTTTTAATCACAGGAATAACAGTGAAGTGGAATTGATGGGGAAGAGCTGAGATGTGTGTGCTGATAAACTCTCACATGGGATAAATGAGGGGATTTATTGGCTTCTCCACGTAATTGGTGCTAGCTTTGTTCTGCTGGAGAGACCTGCTGTGCGGGACAATGTACTCGTCAGCACCCACCGCTTGTGGCATGAAATGACCCAACCCATTCTCATTCTAGTGCCGTTACTTGGGTCTCCCCCTAGACTGAATTTAGCGGCCTCAATTCACCAGCAGCCTGGCTATGGTGGTGTTCAATCCTGCCTATGCGAGGACAGCTGCTCCCAGGGAAGAAGATTTTGTAAAGCTAAGTTGGGGGATGGAGGAGGGGAAGAGACCTACCGCTGGATAGAACCCGTCTTATCATGGACCAGCCTGTCACAGAGACCATGCATGAAATAGCATCCTCAGCTCAGCCCCTCTGGGATCAAAAAAACCCACTACTCTGGTCTTTTTTTGTGTGATTGACAGAAAAAGGGTCAATCTTTCCTTCAGCGGCAGATGCGCATGCTCAGGGTTCAGCCCGAGATGCACAGGCCTGCAGGTGAGGCAAGTGGTGAATGACACTGGCAGAGTTTTGCAGGGTCCTAGGAGTGGGTATGAGAGGGAAGGAGCTGGGTGGGTGGGTGAGCGAGCTGGGGGGGGGCCTGCAGACCAAATGCAAGGTGCATTAGCAGACCTATGTGTGAGAGCTCCTGGGCCAGCTAGGAATTCTGCACATCTGGATTTATAGGCACTGAGAGGGCTAGATGAGGGCGCAGAGTTAGAACCGTGGGATTTGTTATAGTTCAGAGGATGTTGCGGGAGACAGAGGGCAGCGGTGTACCCAGTCACTCCCCGGCTCCGTTCCCAGCTCGAGCCAGCGCGACCCATCCCTCTCATTTTCCAAAGCCCTAAAAGTCAACCAGAATAACGTAAACACACAATCCACTGGGAGAGAGAGCTTGCCCCCAGCCGCCCCTCGGACACCGAGGTTTCTGTTTTATTTCTGCAATGCAGGGTTCACATGCGAAGAACCTGGTTTACATCGGTACAGCATCAGCCCGATAAGACGGGATTCTTAGCGGTGTTTCTGCTTTGCTGATCCAGGGAAACAAAATAATAAAACCGTTCATGCAAAATTCACCTCTAAGACCCAATGCTAATACACGAGGTGACACATGATTGCTTTCTACTGGGCAAAAGAGTCTCAAGCAAACAAGGGGTGCTGGCTGGAGAAAACGGGGCCCGGATTCTCCTCTCACACTGGGGTAAATCAGGAGCCGCTCCATTGAAATCAATGGCGTTACGCCAATGTAAAAAATGATATGTGCAAGATCAGAATCAGGCCCGTAAAGGTACAGGAGCAAGACAGGTCTAAAGTAGGCAATATTCTAGAGATGGGCATGAAGCCTATATAGACTGGCGCGGGGTTTGGGGCGGGGGTCAGGAAGTGCTCAGTTTCCGTTATAGACATAAGAGCCTGCAGTCAAGTTCAGATCTAGGTCTGAGCTTCCCCCCAAGTTTGTGGGTTCTTTAGATCTGGGGCGCTTGGGATCATGCCAGTCTCTTAACAAATACATGTGAAGGAAGTGGAAGCATTTATCAGACTAAAACGACCAGAGTGCTTTTTGAGAGCCCTGATCAGTGACGTTTAAAAAAAAAAAAATATGCAACCAGTGATGTATTTGGAGGAGAAGCCAGGGAAATCCTCTTCCTAAATGACCTCATCCCTGGTATCTAGACAGTGCATCACTGCCCCTTCCCCTATGGTTTGTCTTATCGCTTGCTAAATATATTACATCACCAGGCATTGCTTCCCTAGGTCCTTCACTTCGGGACCTGTGTGCATCCCCCCTTCCCCCACAATCTCTCCCTAGGATTTAAAGCAGCAGCATGTGCAGTAGCTTATTTTAGTATCATGCATGTGCACACTGCCTTAGCTTTTTTTCCAAAGCAGAGATCCAAGCCCAACCCCATCCCCAGCCCCCATCTCCCTCCCCAGACCCTTCCTTTTATTTAAAACCTGGATATAAAAGAGGAGGCGTTTCAAATATTCTGGAGCAATCATCTTTCAGACTCAGAAGATTTGTCTGAGGAGTCGGCTTAAAAAAACAGCACATAGCTTTGCCGTGGGGATTAACTACGAAGTAATTTTCAGAGAGCAATAGGTGTGACCTCATTCAGCCAGGTGCTGCATGCGTTTCGTGAGCAGGGGAGAAAGAGTGGGCTGGCTGTGAACCCGAGGAAGGCTTGAACGGAACAAGCCAAGGAAAGCCGCAGCAAGCCCTTGTTTCTCTGCTCTGCAGCAGCTTATCAGTGTCAGAGAACCAGGCCTTGATCTTGCAATGTGCCTTTAGCTCCCGTCAATGGCAGCTAAAGTTATGGGGAGCTGAGAGTGCTCAAGACATTGCTGGGGTGCTCAGCAACCGGCAGTGACAGGCTCTGATGCTCCTGGGGTTTTGGCAATAACTCCACCCTGTTGCCCAGAGGAAGAAGCTAAGTTGGATCGTTGGAACACTAATTGCCTCTGGCCTGCTCGCTGGCTGGCAATGGTCATGTGACTGCTCTGTCCAGCGCACGATCAGAAAAAACCCTGAAATATTACCCTGAGCAAAAAAAAAAAAATTAATTCCCCATCCAGAGAATAACAACGGAACCAAAATACATAAGCCAATTTTGTTTGGGTGGGGGGAAGCCCACCTAAGACATCTAATCAATCTTCCATTAGTGGGATGGATTTTCCTTTTCTTTTTTAATTTGAAAGGGTGGCTGGAGGGGCACGTTAATGGCATGTGGAACCTTTTTTTTAACCATCGATTGGCACCCAGTGCAGGGGAGCAGTGACTGGAAGCGGTCACGGTCTGACGCTGCTTTCGTGGCCATTGTCAGATGAGTGGGAAGGACTCAGAGCAGTCCTCAGAGCACAGGGGATGTCCACCCCATGGGAACCGCTGGAAATGGGCAAGGGGGAGCCCAAAAGCCTCTCAACAGAGAGGCCAAGGACTGAGTGGGTCACAGAGACAGAGCGGCCTTTCCCACTTAGAGGGGGTCCATGCTGAGGCATGTGGGTGGAGGAGCCTGGTAAAGATTGGCCTGCCAGTTGCCAGGATGAATTTGCCTTGTCGATCCCAAGGGGGCTTCAGACTCCAACTTGGCACCCTTCACCAGCTCTGCAAAGTCACTCAACGACTATGTGGGCGGGAGAGCAGGAAGCAAATGGTATGATACGGTGTAGGGGAAGGGCTCAGTGCGTACCCTATCCAAGATCCCACCTTTCCCAAAGCATCTAGGAGGAGGAGAGCAATCTGCTCTGCAGACAGAGGAGGGTGATGCAAGGCAGGGAATAAGAAGGCTGCAAGGGCTGTGCGTGTTACAGTTCTCCAAGGCTGCAGAGCTTTCAAGGGAAAAATAAAACAGTCCCGGGAGTGATTATGAGTTGGGGGAAAGTTCTCATTTCCTCTAGTGCCGACCACCCCATCCCACCCCTCCAGAGCCTAGAGCAGGAAGGTTAATATAGTAGCAGGTACAGCCATGAAAATTCTTGGTTGGTTTTCCACTCCCCGGCACATCTGGCTTTTCCCATGGGCTTCGGGATTCAAGGCGCCTCGTTTGAAGTGACTCCGTTGCCTTTGTTGACGTAAAAGGGGCGGTGGTGTGACTGCAATGGAGAATTTCGCACGTGTGAGTTAAGAGAAGGACCTACCTTCGATTTGCACCGCCTCAGCCATCTAATTAGCCCTCCCTCAGACCTCATCCGCTGAAACTCAGATCTGTTAACAGCTCCAGCCACTCTTTTGGCAGAGCGACACTGCCCATTCCCCCTATTCGGAAACTGGAGCTACTTGACTTACTCGTTGCAAACTTAGCCCTTGTTCTTCAGCTGCACACAGACTTTGGGTGAGCTTGGTTTTAGGGCAGAGGGTCTACACAAAGTATCTGCATTAGTCAAATCCCACATGAGCCCTCAAAATAGGACTTAGGCGGTTGCATGTGCCGGATGCCAGCCCCCTGCACAGGGTTGAAATTCACCCTTTGGTATTTTGTATGGAGCTGTTCGGAATTACCCGGTGAACTACAATTTCCACCCCTAGGATGCTCACAACCTTTGAGCTATGCGCTACGTGTGATGGGTCAACCAAGTTGCAGGGTGTTTTTCTGCTTTCTGGTCAGATGACCAAAGCCCTGGAACGTAGCTGTAAGGAATAAGCATGGTTAAATAACCAATGCTGTTGTTTATCCTCAAGTCCACATGTGAATATAGGTTTCTATGTGAAAAATAGCCCAATCCTCAAATGTTGGTGTAAACAAGACCCGATGTGTGTGACTATTTCTGAATGATAAAGGGACAGGAACAAGGCTGAACTTGGGGGCAGTCTGTAAAACAGCTGTTCAACTCTACTAATTGCTCTTCCCAGTGGTGCCCCTTCACATCAGCATCTAATGTAATCCTCCTGCTGTTACTGCCATGATGACCTGGCCCCTGTTTACCCTGGGGAAGGGTGTGTTGCAAAAAACAACATTGGCTGGAATGATTGAGCTTGCAGCACTTGTAATACACAACAGCCCCGTTATGGGTTAGTTGTGCTGGTTGGTTGCAAAATCTCAGAGAAGATCTTGTGCTCAGAGCCACCTGTATTGGTAAAATCTACCACAAGTTCTCTGCAACGTGTAGCTGTGGGTCCCCTTAATTACGTCCGACAATGCAGTGCATTGCTTATGGAAATGACGCAAATGCCCCTGCTCCCGGGAATGTTGCTGGGCCCTGTGAGATCCACTCAGAAATATGCTGATCCAGCCAGAGTTCTAAGGAGACCGAGGTACCAAAAAGTCTCTGTCAAAACTAGTGCTGCCATGAATATGTATGTGGTCAGCCAGCGCAAGGGTGAGTGAGTGAATCAGCTTTGCTTAGAGTGGGCACAAAGGGGTGAAAGCAAAGTCAGCCTTGGTTTTGTTTCATCATGATACACTGACCTAGATCCAGGCCGTATCTGGGGAAGGGTTGGACTGTTAGCTAAAAGGACGGACTTGGGCTCATCTCCATTAATCATAACAATTAACATCGCACGCTGTGGAATGATGAGCATGAAATGGATGGATGGATGTAACATCTCCATCCAGTCCTGCTGTGCAGCCCACACTCCTACTACCCGCTGTTCAGTGCCCTCTTGTGTGTGAATTCCATTTGCTTTACAGATCCAATTTCCAGCGTAATTAAAGAAAGAAGAAAAGCTCCCCTTTAAATAACTCTCTGCGGGCCAGCAGCTCTGGCCTCCTAGAGCATTGCAGTTCGTTGTGAGAATTAATATTTACAGGCCTTTTAGAAGGTGGATTACTTAAATACATATTTAAGGCTATTTTAAAATCCAGATTATTGGCCCAATAGACTGTAAAAGCTCTTACAGAGCCACTGCAGTCCAGAGTGCGTGTATCTATTTTGTGACTTTTTAATGCTCATATATATCATCTGGATTGTTTGGTTCAGGTCTATCTGGTGAATATAAGCTATAAAAATAAAATAGTCCCAACTACTATATGCATGAAAAAGAGACCCAAGTGTTTACATGGGGGAATCTACCCAGGCTCTTGGATTAATCACAGGGCACTTGTAAGGGCATGAATTTTGTTAATGGAACTGGACTTTCACAACAGGGAAACATGGTGGGGCTCACTCCTAGGAGATTCACCCTCCGTCTCATCACTGTCAGATGGAACTGGGAACTCCACTGGCTCCCACCCTTCTTATAATGTGCTTCAGCAGCAATTTGCTGGTCTTTCCTGATGCCCCCTATATCAGGAATATCTCTGATGGGAACATTTTCCCCAGCATGCCTTCCTGGGTCTAGTCCTTTAAATTTGGCAGAGCCAAACAGCTGTCACCCTAAAGCAGCCATTTTGCAAGTGGTTGCTGCTAGTTGTATTCTTCTCTTCTAGCTGGTAAGTGCATTTTGCTCCTAGTATGTCTTTGTCCCCTTTCTTATTCCTAAAGTGATGGCATGTTCTCCCAAATGTATAATATTCATTAAAAGATAAACTTTCTTTTGGGAGAGGGAGAAAGAGTTCATCATGCATTTCATTTAGATCTTGCAAGATGCCAAGATACCTTGGTACTAAGGGAGATAAAGGAAGCAGGAAAGATGGGTTCAGGTAGATTTTTATGTGATTACTTGCTTTGCTAAGGGCTTGTTAATCCAGTATGTTTTTATTTAGGAATTAAATAATATGGCCTTGCACATTCTGTAGTCCAGTGTTGATAATTTCTGTGTGTTGATATTTGGTGGGATGTTTTTGGTAAAGCCCCAGCTCCTGCAGCATTTGGTTTTTTAAGAAAAGTACGTTTCTAGCCATCATGGTTGCAAGGAAATCTTGAAAACACAAAATATAAAGGCTCAAAAACCAGAAGGTAAATAAAAAGAACCAACCCCAAAACGTACTATTTTAAAAATCTCTTGAGTTTTGTAGGGCCTGACTTGTGAGGTTTGAACATATGGAGTTGGTGATCCTGGTATTTGTTTAGACTAGTGGAAAGTGAGTGCAAAGCAATACCACATGGATCTTGTTGTGTTTTGGGAGTGGTATAAATGATTGCACAAGGTAGAAGGTAGTGATGAATTGGGCCTACTTCTCAGAAAGGCTGATGGTATACAGTGTGGTATACAGTGTGATGAGTATGTATGGTAGTCTTACGGTATGGTCTGTGGTGTGCAGAATTCACAGTATGTGTTTTCTAGGCACCACAGACCACACTTATAGTAGGTGACTCCCATGCAGCGAACAATAATACTGTAGAGTATAAACTACTGTGTCAAAATCTAGATTGGAGCAAATTTCCATTTAAAGCCCCAGAATTAAGATTTGAAATGGGATTGAACCAAAATCCTGCGTCTAAACCCTTCTGAGCCATGGGGAAGTGTGAAATCCGATTTGAACCATGCAACTCTGCCCATCTCTAGATGAGACAGAATTGACTATGAAAAATAACAAATACTATCATTAATGAAACTTAGTAACTCTCCCTTCCCCAGATCCAGAATGCCCTGTCTCTAACGCCCAAAGCCCTATGTGCTCCTATAGCAGTTTCTTCTCTTGCTGAAGCCTCAGGAGTGCATAAGTTCAGGTCTTATTACTTACCAGCGTGGACTGCTTGGAGGATTTCCATGTCTGTGGCTGCACCTTTGTAGTTTGATGTCTCACTATTGCAGGGTAAGCTGTGACAATACAAAGTAGCAAGTTAGGATGCATGATGGTGGTCTTATCTGGCCTGTATAGTATCCTTCTATAGGATAAGAAAATCCACATCGTTAGGAATCATATAGTCTAGCACCGAAATGCAGCCACCTCTGGGGTGGACTGCAGCATCCACCACCCCCTCTCAACAGTTCAGGGAACGAGAGTGAAAAATAACCTATTCAGTGAAAATGTCAGGGGAAGGTATGGAGGCAGAATGTCATTAGCCAAATTCAAGTTAGGCCGAGATATGAGGCGAATTGCTCTGGCCCTTACAGAAGGATCTTCAGTTACTGCAAACAATCAAGATCTTGGGTTTACAGCTTAGCTGAAAGATGGCATTCCAGCAACCCCCTAACGGCAAGCTGGGGCATCAGCTGTGACTCGGGGGTAACCACAGCGTCTGCTGCCACCACTTCCAGCATCCCCATAGCTTTTATCCTGCTCTCTCCCATTCATGTACTGGCAGGCCTGACCCTGTTTAGCAGACAGGGTGAAATCCTGGGTCCAGTGAAGTCACTGAGGTCAGAATTTCTTCCTGAAAATGCATGTTCCTCTGTTTTAATTGATAGCATTAACCATTATTATAGCTATCTGCCTCTTAGATAGCACTTTTCATCAGTCAATCTCAAAGTGCTTTACAATGTCAGTATCCTTATCCCCATTTTACATATGGGGGAACTGAGGCACGGAGCAGGGAAAAAGACTTGCTGGCGGTCACCCAGCAGGCCAATGGCACAGCCAGGAATACCTACTTGAGTCCCACTCCAGTGCTCCACTAGGTGACACTGCCTCCCCCATGATTAGCTTAATAAGGGTGTCCCGATCAGGATTTAACAAGGAGAGGTCAACGAATGTTGTTAGCCAGAATTGCCTCCCTCCCCCCCCTCGCTGCCCAATTAACTTTTGCTTTTCCCTCCCTCCCTCTACACAAATTTTTCATTAGATCTGACAAATAACCCCGAAGGGTAGCAAAATCCTGCCGTCTCAGCTCATTGTATTAAGCTGCTCGGCGTGAGTGCTCAGGGCCACGTTGTGCCATTGCTTCAGGCTGCCTTTTGCAAGGGGAGCAGCAGAGTGTGGGATTAAACACCCGCCAGGCCAGTCGTTACAGACTCTCGCCACTGAACAGTGGGGTGGAAGGAGGAGGTGGAGGGAAGTATAAAGCAGCTCAAAACCCCGAAGCCCCATACCACTCTTGGTGAAGAGGCTCCCATCAGACTGTTTGCTGAAGTCACCCGGTGAGCTCTGCCCCATCGGGGAGAACTGATACGGCAGCTTAGTTCCATTGCCCACTGGAAAAGAGAAGAGCTTCTATTACTCCAGGATTTTGCCTTCCAGGGGTAAAAGTCCTTGTCTGTATATTAATTATTTCATACAATTGCCTGATACCTGCTGGGTCTAGGGAACCCTGGGAATGCAAACAAAGGTCTATTAATTACCCAACAGCTATTTTGTTTAGTTTTAACAGATTCCTACAGCCGAGAAACGACAGAAGAGGAGGGGGAAAAGGAGGTGGGATCTTGGGTTTTATAAAGCTGCCTAGTGATCTGCAATCCCAATTTCTTTGCCGGGCTTTGAAAACCTTAGCAGGGCCCAACGGAGCAAGGGAGGGCCAGACCTGCAAATGGGGGAGTAGGTATGAGGTGGCCGCCTCCCCAGGCCAGGTGTGAGAAGGTAGGTGTTAACAGGGAGTTTGGATGGTCTCGAAGTTCTGCCTAGGGAGAGAAGGGCCTGTCGTCCGAGAAACCACGGCAGGTGTGTGATGGAGTGGGGATAGCACCAGGTCAACCAGGGTGCCGCAAACTAGAATAATTAGGCAGACTCCAAGTCTACCAAAGCGCCTTCACCGTCAGCATTTGGGATGCTGTGTAATGCCCGGTGAAGTCAGAGGGAGTCCTCAGGCTTGGCTGCTGAGGGGAGTCTGACAGAGCATGTGGTACCAGTCCTGCCAGATGTGCGAGGCACAGGGGTCGTGATTCAGGGGCCAGAACTGAGCGCTACAGCAGGTAAAAGCAGCCTGGTCTCCAACGAAGGCTTCTAGTTTGCTGCTGAATGAATGGAAGGGGCAACAGTGAGGAAGAGAATATTAAGAGAATGGCTAGAGACATGAAGCCTGATCTCAGGAGAAAGAGACATAAGAGGAAGGGCGAGTGTTTATTCTGGTGGTGCCAAGGGAAGAACCGAGAACAGGGCACAGTTGTGCTAGGCACTGTACAAACACAGTCTCTGCCCCAACCTTTCAATCTACATAAAAGAGAGGTGAGAGAAGTAGTTAAGACAGAGGCCTGGGACTCAGGAGATCTGCGTTCAGTTCCTGTGTCTGCCACAGATGGTCTGCATGACCTTGGTCAAGTCACTTAGTCTCTCTATGCCTCGGTTCCCTATCTGTAAATTGGGAATAATATTTCCTGCCTCCCTTTGTCTCTATTTGGATAAAAAGGGGCAGGGGCTCTCTCTAACTATGTGTAGCACAATGGGGCCTTGAACCTGGCTGCAACGTAGATGATGATGATATAAACCAAATAATGGGAGAGGGCTGCGAGAACGTGTCAGGGTGGCTAAAAGGGCAAGGGTGGAAAAGCAAAGGAGATGGGCTAGGTAGGAAGCAGGGAGAAGCCATGGCACAAGGATAGGAATACCTTTCATTGAGAAAGCAGAGTTGCCCAGGCCAAATGTGTCCTCTGCAGTTTGGATGGAGGAATAGTCCCAGGCTCGGGTGTTGAAATTGGCTGTAAAACAAGAGAATCCAGTTCAGCAATCAGCTCCTGGGCTGTACACAGTGTTGCTCCACTAAGAGTCCTCTTTACCGATTGAGATTCGGAACCAGCACTGTGTAGCTCAGGTAAAAGCAAGCAAGCTGGAGGGCGTGTTCCAAGCCACAGAAGAATTGTCCAACTTTGTTTTTTTTTCATGGTGCTCTGGGTAGGAGAGGGAAGGGCTGCTCGTTCTCTCTCTCCCTCTTTCTGAGCTGTGTGAACGAAGCTCCATCAATGTCACAAAAAGCCATCATTCGTTACATTAAGCTGCCCACTCATCCTTTGCTTGTCAGCATGATTATCTAGCAGAGACACCTGTAGGAAGAGGCTGGGTCTCAGAACATGAGACGCACACACAATAGGGAAAAGTTTCTGGCTTATACACACCCACTCTTACTCCACCACCACCATTGACTTGTGCTTCAAGGTTTCCCCAGCACTTCAGGCAGAGGTGAGGGTTTCTGCTGCATACCCCTTTTCTGAGCTGCCAGGCACTCAGGGCATGGAATATCCCATGCCCTAAGGAGCGAGAGCTCTGAAATGCATCTGCTGCCACCCTGTGGGCTACTTATTTTAGCAATTCCGTTCCTGTTCTTTCACATGCTTGCAGCATCTGCACCGCTCCCTTGCAAAGCTCACAGATATAGGGACAAGTCATCTCCCTGTTCCAACTTTTCAGATGTAGGCAGGTGCTTTAAACAGAGAATTGCCCTTGGCTAGATGAGATGGCCACAAACGACTGATTTGCAAATGAATCCGACTCCAATCACTTTTGGTCACATCACTCTCTAGTGTCCACTAGGATTACTTTGCACTAGCAGGTACGGCAACCTGTATATGCCCTGTCGGACCATCAGATTAAGCATTGGAAGCTGGTGTCCTTGAAGTCTTAGTGCACTCCACAGCTGTGCTTGGAAGAGTTCTAGAGTACTACACCCTTCCATTCATACAACCACACATGGGAGCCAATAAGGCAGCTGCTAGGGAATCCATGTATGGGCTGAAATAGAGGAGACGGGAGAAGGGAATGAGCCTTAAAGAAAAAGTGGGAATCCAGACAAATGGATCTAGGTTGGCATTTACATGGCACCCTTGTGTTAAGCCCCAGGCACCTAGCAGGCGATATTACACAACTGCAGCCCTGGCCACTCAAATGTGCATTTAGGGAAATGCTATTGTTAATTACAGATGGCGGCCACAGACCTACGCTCTGCCCACATCTGTTTGTGCAGAGCAACAGCTGGAAACACCTGGTAAATCCAGATGTGGTTTTGGAAACTCAGGAAGCAGAACCTGAAAGGAGACCATTCCAAATGCGTCAGCTCTGTGGGAATCTCTAAATATTTGATCACCATTGTCACATCTTATTACTCTCTTCTTAGCAATTGTATTTAGATATGTATATATTTGCAACGGATGCTTCCCGGCCCTGCACTGTGAGGTCATTCCCGCCAGACCCAATGGATGTAAAACTCTACTGAATCAGGAGGGTAACAGTTTCTACCCACTTGGCATTTCCTTTGTACAGGAGTAAAGGACAGAGCAAGGTGCAAGGTGGCAGGGATCTTGTCCTCACTAGAGGCTCATCAACACGGGTAAGGTGTAAACGTCCACCGCTGTAGCTATGCTAATGGAACTCCCTGTGTGGAAACTGTTCCAGAGTTCAGAGTGACTTTTTCCTGGATAGCTTAAACTGCTTCAAAATCAACATAAGCCGTACCAGAGGGAGTCCCTCTGCATTCCACGTACCAGCAGAGCCAAAGCGGCATATTTAGACCACTGTTGTTCTGCTGGACAGTTTCCCCATGTAGGCAAGCCGGTGGCTAAAAAGTGAGCTTGGGTAAATCATGTTCGCTAACATGTTAACACCTTAGTGTAGACAGGTAACGTGGCATTTTAACACGTGTTAGCTGGTAGGGATGAATGCTAGGAGCCAACACGTATTAAAATATGACCGGTTTTGTTAAAAATACCTTCTAATAAGACCTCATGCCTATACTGCGGTATCTCTCCCCCCCACCCCCAAAACCGAAAGCACTTTACAAGCATCATCACTATCCCAATTTTATATATGGGGAAACTGAGGCAGCGAGAGGGGCTGAGATTTGCCTAGCGTTCCCCAGCAATCCCTTGGCAGAGCTGGGAGCAGAACCCAGGTCTCCTGCGCTTTCATACGTGTCAGCAGGTCGAGGTAAAAAGCTCAGCCTGCTAACTCATGTTAAAACGGGAAACGGCCTCGTCGTCCCTCGGGTTTTACTTCATGGTAGCTAAGAGCGGGTAAGAGACACCTTTGTCCTAGGGAGACCAGCCCTGAGCCCTTCATGCTTAGCACTGAAGCGTGTCAGCATTCAAAGCCGGCTACCCTGGGCGGCATCTTATCTGTTGCCCTTTTTCAGAGGGGGTGCAAAACTGTCTCTGTTTTTAGACTAGCCAGAAACATGGGGCCAGCTCCAGCTGTGGCATGGACAATATGAAGGGGCTGAATTTGCCTGATTCCAGGATGGCCACAGGGAAAGTAAGCGGTCCAAGGACGCAAATTACAAGCCGAACGTTGCGTGTCTGAGCCTTATCTGCCGTGCTTTGTTTAGAGGAAGCCCAATGGCGGATGGACAGAGCTTGAGAGAGAGAGGCCAGGTCAGCCACAGTACCTTTTGGAGTCAGGTACATGGAGAATCTCTTCAGGTTGTCAGGCTGGCTCCACTCGTAGTTGTTGTGCATGTAGCGGTGATCACCTGGAGAAGCAGAGTCTGGGTCAGCGGGAAGTAGGATTGGAGGTAGCAGCGGCGAGGGCAGGGGATAGCATGGGGCAGCATAGATCAGACAGACTTCCTTAGTTTTGTGATTCCTATCTAGGGCCCCTGGAATGCCCTAGGAAATGGGGTGATGGTTGTACTGCACAAAGGTATCTAAGTGGATTTGACTCCAGGGTTGCCAATGCAGTCTCATCCCTTGGAAGTTAGTGGCAAAACTCCCATTAACTTCATTAAGCTCAGGATTTGGGCCTCTGTCTAAACAGGATCCTGTTAAGACGTTTGCTAATGAAGACCTGTCCCTGGCAGAATTGACATTGGCCTTTCCTCCCTGTCCTCTCTTCCTCTTCTCTGCCACTCCATGTCCCCTTTCCTCCTGTTCCTCTATTCAGAGCTGGCATCGTTAAAGCATCAAGGCTACCTGCATAAGTGTGTGTCGGTGAAAATGGAGTCTTAGACAATGCGTTCGTTTGCTATATCCGGGCCCCTCTGACTGTGTAGCGGTCTCCCCCTCCATCTGTCTCTGTCCCTTTCCCACACAGGCTATGCTCACAAAACCACTAGTGAGAAGATAAAGTAATCCACGTCCCGGGGAACAGCAGGCTGGCTGGCACTCTGTGAGGAGAGGTGTCAAATGGAAACTGAATTCCAACCCCATCTTTAGAGCTGGAAGCCTCCGGTCACATTGGTTGAGTAAGGATGTGAGAAGCTTGAGATACGGTGTATTGACCGAGTGAGGCGTTAGGATGCTCGACTGGCTGCTGTACGCATTCTCTGGATAAATAAAGGACTTTGTTCTCCAGAGCTGTCAATCTGGCACCTTTTGCCAGCAAAGAATTAAGTCAGTTGTTTGGATCTAACGGCACCTGAGAAATGTCCCGTCTGTGTTTCAACGAATGCATCCCCGTACAGAAATCCCACTGATCGGGAAGGGGCAGCACCTTATAGAAGCTGACATTTTACAACCCAACTTATATTTGACCACCTGCTATCCACAAGCACCTCTATAATCAGCTGGCACAGTCTCGGTCCTTGTGAGATTCCCTATCGCCTCCTGTTTAACTCTCCCTGTAGTAGTCAACCACTTACCGAAGGGGTTTCCAGCTACCCAGAGCCCTGAACAGCTGAGTAAAATACATTGCAGTTAGTTGGAAAGAGGCCCCAGACTAAACCCCTTGTTTAAGACCTACACATCACAACTTTGAGGTTTGGGCATTTCCCTTTGAGATACCTGCTGAAGTGGCTGGAAATGGAGACCACTTAAAGATTAGGGGATGTTTTCTTTCTTGGGTGTGTAGATGTGGGCTTAAGCCTCTGAAATTCACATCTGGATGTGAAATTGCAAACCCCTCCCCCCATTATGTGAGGATTTTCAGATTAAATGGCGCATAATAAAGACGTGTGCAAAAAGTTGATCTGGACTGCAAACAGCGCCAAGTTCTGGGACTTGTTTAGATGCAGAGTGTCGGTTCAGTCTTAATTTTAAATGTGCACAATTGGCCCCTGTGCAAAGAACCGGCACAAGATTTATTTGCCATTTACATCTGACTTCAGCCTTGCCTTGAGTGCTGTATAAACCTGCTCCAAGTCCTCTGCAAAGAGGTGAATTTCACCCAGTGTTTACACTAGCAAATAAAGTTGTGGTTTATTTGCTCTGATTTATTTCTGCAGTAGTAAAACTCTCAGGATGCTTTTTCAATGTTTTGCCTCTTTGGCAGACTATCATAACACCTGTTATAACAACTAAGTAAGCGGAGTCTCTTTGGAGACTGCTATTAATCAGGTTTCACTCCACTAATATATTATTTTTTCTCAGTGAAGTTTTTAACACTGAAAAATCAAATGGCTTGCGAGCAAACTTGTTGGGATGTGTTGAGGGAATCTGTTTGTTTAAAGTCAATAAGTAATTGTAGAGTTATTTCCTTGCAGTCACTAGATACAAAGCTCGGCCTTCTTTCAAGTGTAACTGTGGCTTACAGAGATGAGGGCTGTGAAGTTTTTTTGGATGATCTTAAATAACTTTTCCTTACAGTTTGAACACCATTTGACTTGTTAGCCAGATTCTAAGCAGTGTCCATTAAATTATTGGTAACACTTTCTATTGTGCCTGAGATTTGTAAAGGTATTCAAGTGGTACTACACTCAATGTCGCAAGGCCTACGTGACAGGTGGCTGGAAAATTTCAAAGAGGAAAAAATAGTTTCAAGTTTTTTATAGGAAAATGCTTGACCCTTGGCTCTGGGCTACAGATGGGATAGCCTGGTGTGTTATGGCCAGAATTTTCAAAAGGCTTCGGCGCATGAGGGGTGGAGCGCTTTTGAAAACCTGGCCAAAATTCTCACTAAGGGAGGCATTCGGTGAGGAGCCCTGTCTAAGTTCTGGTCCTTACTTATGCATCTAAATGAGTTCTGTGCCCACCTGTGAGCCCTGAGACCTTTTGAAAGCCTGGACCTATGTCTCTCAACCGTATTGTCTGTCCAATTTTATATCTAATGCAAAGCATGGGGCTATATAAATGTTCACCGTTAGTCAGTCATTTTGGATGTAGGCGCCTTGGGGGCAGGGGATTGTCTTTTCTTCTACATATTATAACAAGGCAGTGGGCTGGCACTCCCTAAATAATAATGCTTCTCATTACAGCTCCACATTTACCTTGGTCCCATACAACCCTCACTCTTGTTACTCTAACTTACAGATGTCAGAAAGGCTGACACACAACATTTTCCGCAGCTTCAGTTTTGTGAATGACCCAGGGATGAGTCCCATGTTGTTTTAAGGCTCCTGATTTTATTTTGTTTGTGGTTCTCCCCAATGCAGCTGGTAGGTTGGGTCTTTATTCTGGAGATGTTTGCAGAACTTTTGCCAAAGAACAAAGTGGCTGATAAACATAGGTGGCCTGTCTGATACTGATCTAAATGAAATAACAATCTTGCATTTATATGGCAGCTGTTTCTCCGGAGCAATTTCAAAGAGCTGTATGTGCTGCTATACAAACTGTGGGCATGAGTCCAACCCCACACCTCTATTGAAGTTACTCCTCATTCACACAGAATCGGGTCTCTCTCACAGAACACAATTTACCTGAGTGACCTTTGTCACCACTGAGAGGGACTCGGATACTATTGTTAATGGATTCTATCCTCACGACACCCCTTTCAGACAGGACACTGCCATTATTCCTATTTTACAGATGGGGAATTAAGGCACGGAGCGGTTAAGTGACTTGCCCATGATCACACAGGAAGTCTGTGGCAAAGATGGGAATTGAACCCAGGTATCTAGTCCCTGTGTGGTGCTCTATCCTCCAAATCTATCCTGTGTAAGCCCTGTGCAACATATAAGTCCCATTATGAAAGTTAAGTGGGAGATAAGTGGTGCATTCTTGGCTTTGTGCTAGATCTCTGCACAGGGGTGAATTTTCCCCCTTGGAGATCACTAACCATTGAAATACTGCAGCCGTTTGGAGCGCTCAGCAATATCGCACCATGGATTAGGATGGGAAGAGAATTATACTTTTATCCGGTGAAACCTTAGGAGTGATTTGATCGGCCAAGCTATTGTTTGCTCCATTAGCATTTGGTCTGAACACCAAGGTTAATGCTAGTGCTGGTCAGGAACTCTTGTTGCAATAAGCCAGTTAGTTAAAACAAAAATTGTTTCTCAGGAAGTTTTGATAAAATTCTATGCTGGGAAGGGCTTCTTAGCGCCACGATGGAATTGCTTTGTTAAAATCAGAAAGCAAGAGACACCGGAACAGCCACTAGCTCAGTGGGTCGGCCCTGTGAAGTAGAAGACTCAGATTCAGGCTCTTCTTGATTTAGGGATTTGAATCTGGGTCTCCCTTGTTCCAGGAGAGTGCCCTGTGTGCTGTTCTGGGGGAGGTGCATGTGTGTATCTCCCTCCCTCTAGGTTCCCCCAAAATATTTGCAAAAGTTTCATTCCATGTAAAACAGGGCCACTTTTAGAAATTTCCATCCTGTGGGAGAACAGTTTTCCCCACCCACCTCTAGTTAACCACGCTGCGCTTAGCGTAGGTACCATCAGATCTTCAACAATGGCAAATGGGTATGAATTTAGCCGTATGTTCCCTCCCGAGCACAGGGCTTCTGAATACCCCTGCTTGGCCTATGTTCTGTGTTTACTTAGCAGGGAGAGCACCCTCTCGCTACTGAACCACAGAACCCACTTAGCTATTTCTCTGAGCGCTCCCATCCAAGGGCTGATGGGACCCAACCCTGCTTAGCTTGTGTGGTTTCAGCGAAGCGTAGCGCAAGGCAACATGTGCCCTCTGTACTAGCTTTCTTCTGCCTTTGTCCGCTGCTTGCCTGAGAGTGAAGCAACGAGGTTTGAGATGGGCACTCTGTGCACGATGGGGCAGTAGGAAGAATTCAGAGCCTGGGGAGCCCAGGAGGAAGAAGTGACTCAGAACTGCAAAGTGGAAGCTGGCTGAACTAATTAAACGCTGAACTCCTAACATGAAACATCGCTGGCGGGAGCTCGGAACAGTCCAAGCCCATGAGTCTCCCTACACCTGATGTGCACGACATCTTCCCAAATCTGGTTAACGAGCCCCCACCCCCATCATCCCATCACTGACCATGCATGAGACGATTGTTGTTTTACTGCAGAGCTATTTGCAGAGGCATATCTCGCTTCTCCCTAGTCTGCTCTCCCCACGCCCCAGGGATTATCCCTGCGAGGTAAGAATCACTGGTGATGAGGTTGACTCTGGCTGTGACTGGGAAGCAGAAAGGGAGGGAGGAGCCGCTCTTGGAACCACTTACCGTTCTCCATGTGATTCCTCTCGATGAAGTTCCGGCTGAGGTCGCCCTTGCAGATCTTCTCCACATGTCTCATGCTGACGTTCAGCAGGTCATCCCGGAGGAGCCCCATCGACGGGCTCATGTTGTCCCCCTCCAGCAAGACGCTGTAAGTTGGGAGGGATGGCGGAGCAATGTAGTTCCTCATCATGGCTCCGAATTCCTGCCAACCAGAAGGTGCGGAGGTTAAAGTACAAAGAGGCTAGGATGCTGGGGCGGCTAAGGAGAGATTAGGGTACAGGAGAAGTTAGAGACTATGGAGATTAGCGCTCTGAGACGGCTGGGAGATGTTCGGTCAATCAGCTAAGATTGTGCCATGCTAATAGGCAATATCATATGAGCTCCCTCTGAGCTGATGAAAGCTTTGGATGCCCTGCTCAGCTGGTCAATCCCTGCTTATGGCAGGGGTATGTCTCCGAAAAACAGACCCTCACATTTCACGGCAAGATTCTGTTGAAGTCGCTGGAGCAATGCCTGTGGCACCAGCTGGATCCTCTGCCTGTCGGTTGTTTCCCTTTCTCAGTAGAAATGGGGGCGGAGGAGAGATGCGGCTCTGCTTACCTGCAGGAAGAGCACCGAGTCACTGATCTGATGTATCTGCTCCCTGGTCTCCTTGTCCTCCTGCAGCAGCTTGGCCCTCTCTTCTAGCTCCTCCACGATTTCTTTTATGTTCTCCACTGCCGTCTTTTCCCTCTGCTCCAGGGCAGCCTTCACCTCGTCCCGCTGCTTCTCCAGGTCCCGGACCAGCTGTTTGAAATGCTGGTCTACGGTGGCTTTCTCGTTGGTGGTGAAGTTCTAGTGGCGGGATGTAGAAAGGGCATGGCATGAGAGTCTCAGACTGGTGACCGGTATAAGCACTTTGGTACTGGCATGAATACGTGCCACGTTAACTACACCAGTGTAGCTACAGCGGCAAACATTTCTAGTGTGGACAAGCCCTTCAGTTACTGAAGAGCTCACGTTCCATATTAAAAGATGTTGAAGGCTCTTAGTAGCCTACGTCACTTGGACATTCAAGAGAGTCCTGAGTTCTGGCCTCAGCTTTCTAACTCGGTTTCCCAAAATCGTATTAAAGGAAGAAAGAAAACCAAGATGGCTCTGACACACAGCTGTGGAAGGGTTGAGAGAAGGCAGGATTTCTTGTTGACTTGACATAATTTTGGGGGCCTGGGTCTACATCGAGTGTTTGTATGGGTAGGGTGTGAATTATTTTGACTAATATTTACACTGGTCCCCTCCTATTATGGGCGTAGTATAAAGTTGCCTGTACCAGGATCGCTTATTCCTTTTCCCGTGCAGAAATAAGATGCGTTGGTATAAGGCACCTTTCTTTTGATATATCTTAATCTGCACTAGGGGGGCTGAATCGCTTTGATTATACCAGTATAGTTAAAGCAGCCCAACATCTGGGTGTAGCCGAGCCTTAGGTGATGGCTGCCGGATAGCTGAATGGAGACAGAGCTCCAGTAGCTCCCGGCAGGAAGGCAGCTAGGATAGTTATCTAGCATGGCCATCTTGTGTGTTCTTGGTCTCAGGCAGGGTGTGTCGTGAGAGAATGCCAGTGGACGCCATTTTCCCAGGCTTAGAATGTGTGTGGTTGATCAGGTGATAAAAGAGGCGTGGACAAGAGGGAGAAATGAGTGTGATGTGAGAATCAGAGCACAGGGTGAAGGGGAGGCAAAGGGGGAAAGCGAGCAAGGAAAGCAGTGGTGCAGGAAAGTGTGAAAAAGAGAGGAGCATGTGGGTGAGGGTAAAAGAGGAGGAAGAACTGGAGGAAAGAGGGGGAGGAGGGGAAAGCCAAAGAGAACGTCCCATCCTCACCTTGATGCGATCCTTCTCCTTCTGCCACTTATCCACTTCATCTTCTACCTCTATGATCTTCAGCTGCAGCTGCTCTTTCTGCAGCGAGAGCTCAGCCTGTGGGAAGGAGGGAGACCTGTGAAATTGAGCAGCGTATGGCCTACTTCAAAGAGAATTTCTGCTTTTACTTACGCATTTGGCCCTGAACCATAATGGCTGGGAGCTACAGGCTCCTGGCACCACTTCAATGGATATCATATGCTGGCAGCTGGACAAGATCCCAGTGCCTTCAGTTGGGTCACGAGAAGTGACTCCCTAAGCAAAGGAAGCAGCAGAATCTCCTGCTTGGGAAGGGTGGGATTGCAAATGGGACTGCTTTTAATCATGCTGGAGTCATTAGCTGGAGGGCAGAGAGGCCTGTTTCAAAATTCAGCTGGGTATGAAATGAAGGGCCCAACCCAGGGCGTGTCTGTGCAGCAATAACAGTTTTCATGTAATTACGGAATGACGTTGGATTAGTGTTGCAACCAGGGGATGATGCCCCCGGCAGAAATTCTGTTTAGACAGGACTGTGGATTAATTTGCTCTGAGTCTAGGGGTTTAATATGCTGATAGTGCTGGGGGAATGCAGCAAAAAAAATGGGAGGGGAATCAGGGAACAAAAAGGGAATGGCTGAGAACATTTGCTTGGTCTAAATCAGCAACTTTGCTTTGATGCCTTCAGGACCCCTTTTCATTGGCTTCCCACGAACATTTGTACAACTGGTTTATTTGTTCCTGAGGATGTACATGTAAAGAGAGAGCGCCCGAATACCTGTGCAATGTGTGTTTGGGTAACCCAGGGATCAGCGTGTGTTTGTCTTTCCTGCCGCATTCGGTCCTCAAAGGTTTGAGGATGGTATGGTTCCCATCTCTCAGGATGTAGGACTCCTACCTTTTAGCTCTGGTTGTCCCTGGTTCAATCCCTGGGATCAGCCAAGATGGGTGGCTGTCATCTTTGCATAGCGAATTGTGTCAGGAACGTGTGTGGCTATTTCAAGGTCATTCACTTCTGAGTTATAAGGCCGGGTTTACACTATAACTTTAACCAAGTCGGGGGATCTTCTTCTAATGCTGGCTTGATTATAATACAGTTCAGTTTGGCCATATCCCTTACCTAAGATAAAGCTCGTTTCAAAGATACAAAAGTACCTTTAACTCTTGCTGGTTTCATGGGCATCAGGGGTCAGTCACTCACTGTGTGTGTAATCCACTCTGTCCCCGCCTTGGCGTACTTAGGACACAGAGAGGTGATGGAGCATGCTACAGTTATGGCTAACAGAAGTAGGTCTTCTAACTCAGGCAGCAGAGGTACATAGGTTTAAATACAGAGGTCCCGGGTTCACTTCTCTCTGCTAACAGCCCCCAGGAGCGTGTGAAAATCAGACCATTGCGTTCTAACTCATTTAGATTCCATCTGTATTACAACTTTCAACCACATTATAGCCGGGTTTCCCTATCTCAGTTATAGCTGTGGTGTAAGTAGAGCCTAAAGGTTTCAGTCCTCCAGTCGGGGAGTGGAAAGATTGCCATGTGACGGAAGAGATCAGTTGCACAATATAAATAATGCACACAGCAGATAGCCAGCTCAAACCAAGGAAATCTGCCTAGCTTCTTACACGGGTGCCCATCACCATAGTAGCAGAGTACCATCTTGAGCTTGGACAAACTTCAGCAGCTTTTGAGACCCAGTAATTCTAACTGTCCCTATTAAATAAGTCGCTATTTATAGGGGAAAATATAGTTTTCCAGGAGGAAAAAAAAAAAATTCAGCCACTCCAATATATCTCAGTGCAGTTAAAAGATGCATCCCTGTTTCTCCCGCGAAATCGCTCACAACAGCCTTTGCTTGCTTGTATCTGGGGAAGCTGTGGTCCTCTAAAAGGGTCCCCTAAACCAGGTGAGTTTACGGTTCCTAGGTCCTGGGAGGCCCCTCTGGGCTGTTGGACTGTGACCACTCACATAGAGACTTGTTTCAGGTGTACAGAGGTTTGGAAGCAGACTTAAGCGGGATGAGTGGCTGAGGAGAGGATGCCTCTGGGGCTCAAGATACTGGGCCCAGCTGACATAAAAAGAGAGGTGGAAAGGAGGATTGGCCTCAGGAAAAGGAACTACGGCAATAGGGGGCTATAGAAATATCTAAGTTAAAGGAGATTTCACTGGACCTCAGAGCAGGAAGGTGAAGGGAGGAGACTTAGTTCCTGAATGCTTAGTCAAGGAAAAGGTTGGACTACGCAGGCGGCTTTCTCTCAAGGGCTACACATTCTCAGGAACGAGATCTTGGCCATCTGGCTGAAAAGGAAGTGACAGTGTGGAGGGGTTAAGGTCTGTAGGGCACTGGGGTTTTCCTTTAGAATGGATGGGCTCTTTCTGAAGTCTGGGGTCAAGGGGTGGATAGACAGCGCCATCAGGAGAATTGAAGTGGATGGATGGAGGGCAGTGGTGACGATCGTGCATTTTGATGGTACTTTTTATGAAAATGAATCCCAAAAGGATTTCCCAAATGACCACTAGCTCATTGTATAAGTTATATTATCCCTGCCTCCAGCACTGAAATGCAGCTGCCTCTGGGGTGGAATGAGGCAGCTGTTTAACAAGACACACTTCTCTACGATTTAGAGCAAGAATACTGTATTCGTTGTAAATCACAGAGGCTGTTTAAGTAGCCAGAATCTAAATATTGTAGTTATCCATACCAGACACAGCACCAGGGCCAAGGGCAGATGGAAAAGCTTATGAAGCACCATCAAAAGGCAAGGAAGATGTAGATTAAATAAAGTGGACTGGTGGCAGAGGGGAATTAACTGAAGCAGATAAGAGTGCTTTGAGGAGGGGTGACTTATAAAAGGGATGGAAGATGCAAAAATTATTCGCACAAAATAACAGGGAAAATAATCTAAAAATAGGCTGGGAGGTGGAAGGGAAAAAGAAGGAAATTGGAATGCAACATAACTAGTGACAAGAGAATTAGAAGGTCTGAAGACAAAGGTGTCAATTCATTAGTGGGTAAGAATGGCCAGGCTGGGTCAAACAGTGGTCCATTTAGCCCAGTATCCTGTCTTCAACAGTGGCTGATGACAGATGCTTCAGAGAGAACAAACAGAACATGGTAATTTATCGAGTGATCCATCCCCTGTTGTCCAGGTCCAGCTTCTGGCAGTCAGACATTTAGGGACAGTCAGAACATGGGGCTGTGTCCTTGACCATCTTAGCTAATAGCGATTGATGGACCTATTCTCCATGAGCTTATCTAGTTCTTTTCTGAAGCCGGTTATGAGACTGAGCACATCCAAGCACACAACCTGAGGGTTTGGGCAACGGTGGTTTTAAGGTGACGTCTTCGCTGTCTTCATTCTGGGACTGCAGGGGAGGCTGGTTTAGCCTCCAGTGCAGATAAGAGCAGCCCCAGGGCAGGTCGAAATGCCACTCAGCTGCTTGTGGCTCAAAGGGGCTGTTTTGTCAGTGGGGAATAGCCAGAGCATGATGATGGTCCATCCACCCCCACGCCTACACACAAGAACATCCCTCCAGGAGGAGTTGCTGGGGTGTCGGAGAGACATACCAACTCCGCACCACGTAGGGAAAATTCCCCTGGCTGGGAGGCTTCCCCAGGGTCCAGATCTACTGGCTATGTGGCCTCTTCGTGGCCGTGGGAACAGCACAAAGAGGCTATGTGCAGTGATGAATGTGACCTGGAGAAAACACCTGAGTCTGTGGATCTGCCCCAGAGCTGAGAAGGAAAGCCGCAAAAGATCAAGAGAAACTAGAGCAAATGCATCCATTGTTGGGAACTGGGACAGGTCCAATGGACTCGACAGAGGGGCTGATGGACAATGATAAGGAAGAAGGGGATCCTGGAGTGATCTAGGTGACATTCAGACCTGTCATCTTGATAGACAAAGAGAGATACTGGGAATGCTAGTCAGTGCAGATCCTGACCTTTTGTATGTCACAGGCCATAGAACTCCCCTGAAACAAGTCCTGTTTAAACGAACCCATCTCTTTTAGAAAAACTTCCGATCTTCATTCAAAAGTTGGTGGGGAATCCCTCCTAAAGTCTGATGTAACGAGGGACAGTCAGTAGGGCTGTGTGAAAGTTGGGTGTTTAATCTCAAGACCCGCCTTCTCATCAGCTGAACCCAAACCCCAGTGCTAAGAATGTGGTCCTGCAGGTTGTGACGTTTGCATCACGATGTGACTGTGTTGGGCAGTGCAGCAATGCAAGTGTCGTCGTGTCAGCCATGGGAGCCAGGTGATCCCATGCTTTGGAAACCTATCCTTTCAATTGGGGCCCTTCCCCATGTGACTAGCCTGGAAGAGCTCTATATCCAGGACCCTGTCCCCAGAGCAGAGCGATTAATGTGGTTTGAGGCTCGCTGACTCTTGTGTTCCTCACCTGATCCCAAAGTTCTCTGGGTCTACTCTCCGCTAGCTGCACAGAAGAGAACTTAGTTCTAGCATATCTGCTGGGATTCTTTTCTCCTAGAGTGAATTCTTTTTTCCATGCAAAAAAAGGAAAATGAGCTCCTTTCTTTACCTACAGAACAGATACAGGTCAGGCTGTGGCACATCAGCTCTTCACACTACTCTGCCAATGTGCCTCACCTTGGAAGGGCCAACTTTATAGGACTAAAGGGATTTAGGTTCCTCTTTGGGTCTCTATTAGCATTTGCCATGGACTAAGGCCACCAACTTGTTCCAGAGCCCTAGAGAGATCTAGTCCTCAAATCTGGTAGAATTTGTAAATAAGTGGGATGAACTAGGAAAATCAAGTGAGATAAGGTAGTGTCTATACAGGTTACACTTTCCGTGTGTGTGCTAGATAGGGTCACAACTTCTGTTAATGGAGAGCTGTGTGCCTCAACCACTAAAGACAGTGTGGAACGGTCCTGAAAATGCCTGTAAAGAGCGGGGGGGGGGGGAGCAAACCTGCTGAGCTCAAAACCTGGTTTAGATATGAGGGACAAAGACTATTTTTGAGTGATACCCACCGAGAATCCAGCATTTCAGTGACCTGGAAGGAGGAACATGCATCAAAAACCTATGAAATATATGTGACACCAATGCAAAACAGAGGGAGGCATTAACACCAAGGAATGCAGCATGGTCTAATGGTTAGAGCACAGGGCTATGACACAGAATTCAGACTCTGCTATTCCTTTGTAACAGGCTTAAATTTTCACAGATTTTGGGTTCCCAACTTGAGACGCCTTGCAGCCTGGTTTGCCCTGATCTGTTCATTCCTTCTGAAGCACCTGGCACCGGCCACTGTTGAAAGACGAGATACTGGACTAGATGGACCATCGGTCTGACCCGGTCTGACTGCTCTTATGTTCTTAAGAGAAGCGTCTAGCCCATTTGCTCTCCTACTGTGCAACTTTTCCAATAATTTAAGAACCAAACAGTGAGTGGATTGGTATCTGCCTCCCCTAATGGTCTGTGGAATGCAAAGGTTGGAGAACCCCTTCTCAAGTTACTTGAGGCCTCATCTACATTAGTCGTTTGGCCTGTTTCACCCGGCACTGTAACCGCATCAGCACAAAAACCTAGTAAAGAAGCGAAGCAGCTCTACTCAATGATTGGCAGCAGTGCAGCTTTCCCAGCCTTCAAGTTGTCATTAACCGAGTTGTCCTAGTATAGAGTGTCCGCATTAGGATCACGTCTAGGTTAGGAGAACAACTTCTCCAATGGCTGAAATCTCCACTGTAGACAAGGTCTCATAGACAAGCCAAACCAAAATTTCCCCTTACATCAACTGGGGAGGAAAAATACTCCTCCATTGTGTACATCAGTGCAGTGTTGTTTGCTCAGTAGCAGACGACCTGTAACAATACAGAAAGGGCCGTGATGGGAAGCACCCTGGACCATCTGAATGAGCAATCAACTTCAAAGTCTAGTTCATTCCATCTAAAATCTTCCCCTTTAGAAGCTACTTTGTTGAAACTAGCAATACCCGGTTCCCGTCACAGTATATCAATTCTCAGCCACTTCATTAAACCTGCTATACAATGTAAACTTTTCCTTTAAAGGGAAGGGGGGAAAAAAATCAAAGGACTCTCTACCAGATCTGATCTGACATGCAAAGTATTAAGAGTAGGGATGGATGGTAATGGAGTGTTGTTTACAGATCTGTGGTTACTGGCTATTTCCGATTTTTTTGTATTTGAAAACTGCTGGAAAACTGGTTGTGAACTGAGTGTCTCTTTTTAAAATGCTAGGTGTCCTCTGAACGTGCTGCAGAATTCTACTGGTGAATCGGGGGGGGAGGGTGTGAATTTGTTATCAGCAGTCATTACTTTACAGCATTTTGTACTTGTATTTTAGTGTTAAGATTTGTTGCTTTTTAAACAGCCCTGGCCCTCAGGATGTGTTACTGTTTGGTTAACTCTGTATCGGGAAAGGCGGCCTTGGGGATGGGGAGGTTTTCAGCAGATACTCTGCCCTGTAGGAAAGTCTGCTAGAGAGGCAGGATGGTCTGGTGGTTGGAATGCTGTCCAGGAAATCAGGTTTCAAGTCTCTGGTCCACCACAGACATTCAAAGCGAACAACAGATCGAGTGTAAGAGGAAAGAAAAATAATGTTGCTTGAGGAATCCCACAAATTCAGGATAAATCCCAAAGGATTCCAGGGATGGAGAATCCCTACAGATTTCCCTTGTAATGCTGAGCAATAGAAGGACCTGGCTGTATGTAGGAGGTTTCTGGATTCCAGTCCGTGGTGGCGTTTTAGTTCAAGTTAATTAGCTTCCGCCACTCACAAGCAATTATAAATGCTAATGTAGATACTCTCAAATGTTCATTCCTCATTATGGTTCAATCTGGAGTGAATTAACCAGTAACAAATGAGCAACTACAGTTGAACTAATTGATTTCCAATTAATTCAAGTTACAACATAGCCAAAACCTGTAGTCTAGAAAAACCGTGTGTGTGTGTGTGTGTGTGTGTGTGTGTGTGTGTGTGTGTGAGAGAGAGAGAGAGAGAGAGAGAGAGAGAGATTCATATTGATAAACCCTAAATCCTTCAGGCTTAGCAGCCGTGGAAACAACACCGTTCAGGAATGTATTTCATGTCCTCTGTGGCACTGATGAGAACCAAATAAATATGTGGGCAAAGACAGAAATGAGAAATCAAATAACATCACTTAGCTTTAAAAAGCAGTTAGATGAAGAAAATGTTGCAAGCAAGACTGTAAACTATGTAGGAGAGGATGGAGATTAGATAGGCTTCCCTCCTGCCTGTCTTCACCACTAACACATCTGATCATGTTAGATTCCCTGGGAATCTCCCTTGCATGCATTTAACTGAAAGGGGTAGGGAGTTTCCTTCTGCTCAGCCTTGGGAAGAGTTAAACCAGTTCTCTGTAGTTAGTGTCACTGAAGAATTCTCAGCAGCTCTGTCTACACTGACATTTGTATTGTCCTGTTCACTATGAGATCTGAGTGCCTTTCCAGTTCTGAAAAGGGGATTCAGCAGATTTGGGTTCATTTCCAGGATCTGCCACAGATCTCCTGCATGACCTTGGACAAGTCACTTGATCTCCTTGTGTCTCAAGTCCCCAAGTGTAAAATTGGGGATAATAGGTCTTTCTTTCTGTCACGTCTATTTAGATTGGAAGGTCTCTGGGCAAGGACTAGTTCATACAGCACCTAGCACAATAGGGCCCTGACCTCAATCCATGCCTCTATAGTAACAATACCCACACCCACTCAGCAGACAGACTATAAACAAAGGTGGGAAGGTCTTTCCTTAGCCCCTACTTAATAGTGATGGTGCTACACCCTTTTGCAGACCCCCTCTCAATAGGACTCCAACCCTGCAAGCTTCTGTAAATGCGAACAGCTCAGTAATAATGACACTTCGCATTTACTATGCAGTTTTCATCCAAGCACTTTGCAAAGGTGGGGTCAGCATTCCTGTCATCTCCGTGGGAAAAGCAAACCCAGAGAGGTTCAGAACCAACATTTTAAAATGTGGCTACTGATTTTTTTTTTTTTTGAGGACCTCCATTTTTGGGTCCCCAACTGGAGACACCTTGAACCCGAGCTTGGACCCTACCTGTCTACGTTTGGGCACCAAAAAACTGAAGCACTCGATATCTAAGGTTGCTCTTGAAAAACTGGGCCCTAAATGATTTGCTCCAGCTCACACAGTGAACCAGTGGCACAGCAGGGGTAGAGCCCAAGTTGAGTCTGCTAGACCATGCCAGCACCTTGTCAATGTCCGTTCAAGGACACGGTGCACTGCCCACCCCCAGAGTAACATTATACCTAGACACTCTTTGGGCCCAGGGAGTTGCCAGCTGGGGAGTGGAAAGGAAGCGATCCACTCT
This sequence comes from Emydura macquarii macquarii, assembly GCF_026122565.2. NCBI lineage: Eukaryota > Metazoa > Chordata > Testudines > Chelidae > Emydura > Emydura macquarii. Next base: position 9,648,720 of record NW_027130449.1, on the reverse strand, counting down.
TTAGATCAGTGGGAAGAATGATGGGAAGACAGAGGGGGGGAGGGTTACCTCTTTCCCCGATTTCTCAACATCCACCGTCACAGTGGTGTGGTTCTTGTGCTCCTGGAACATGCAGAGGTAGCAGATGCACATCTGGTCTGTCTGGCAGAACAGCTCCATGGTCTTGCCGTGCAACGGGCACTTCCTGGCTTCAAAGTCCTTGATGGGGTCCAGCAGCTGGTGGTCCCGGAAAGCAGCCCCTTCCAGATGGGGCTTGAGGTGCAGGTCACAGAAGGAAGCCTGGCACACCAGGCAGGACTTCACCGCCTTCTGCTTGTTATCGATGCAGGAGTCGCATAGGACCTCCTCCAGTTTCACCCGGGGTGTGAACCCAGGACCTCTGTCGGCCCTGTTGTAGCTGGGTCTCTTCAGGTCCCCTGTGTCCACCAGAGGGAGGGAGGGCTTCTTCAGATCCCCTATCTGCCCGCTAGAGTACAGCGACCTCCTGCCTTCCCCTTCGCTGGAGAAGAAGGTCTTTTTTGGCTCTGCCGTGAAGAGCGGTTTCCTCGTTTCCCCTTTGTCCGCAAAGGAGATGGGAGGCCTCCTCACATCCCCCAGCTGCACACCAGGGTATGACAGTTTCTTCCCGTCCCCCGACTCCATACTGAAGTAGGTTGACTTCTTCTCGTCCGACTCCACAAACTGGATGATCGGTCTCTTCCAGTCACCCCCCGAATAGAAGGTGCTTTTCAGTTGCCCCGTCTCCAGAGAAGGGTTCCCAGTGCTTTTGGCAGCTTCCTTCTCACCCCCACCGGGGCTGGTGGGTTTCTTCAGCTCCTCTGCATCTTTCTTAGGGCTGGGCAGACTCTTGGCGTCGTCGTGCTGCCCAGCGGTGCCGTTTGTCCTTGCTGCACACCCTGTTTCCATTGTGCAGAGGGACAGACTGGCTTTTCTTTACCCTGGCCCCTTTCTCAGCCCTCTAGATAGGAGGTAGATCTTCTGGCCAGCTGCTCTTCTCGGTAGAGCAGGCAACCTTTCTGGTGGCTGTGTCAGCAAGGAGGGTGGCGGAATGCAGGAAAGCTGCTGCGTAAATGACACACCTCGAGCTCCTGAGAGGCGGAGAACAGCTGAACTATGCTGGGTCGAGTCAGAGACGGAGCTGTTACAAAGGGAGCAGAAGCGATAGCTGTGCAATTAATTATACAAGGCAGCCCACACCCAGAACATTCTTGTCTAACCAGCCTTTGGGAGGAAGGGTTGTTTATATCTTTTAAAAATAATTTTTTCATTAAGATGCAGCAACCGGTTCTGCAGCTTGTTTTGAAAATAATTGCTTCTTGCTATCAGGAGCCGAGCTGACCTTCTTGCAGAGTGAGAAGTGCATGGCATTGGTTTGTTAAGTGGGTCTCTCTCACACACGCGTGCGCACGTTAGGGTTGAAACTAAAATGAATACAGTGAATCAAATGTGTTGTATTGAAACTGGGATCAGCCCAGGATTTAAGGTGATGAGCACAGGTAGGGGAGAAAATGTATGGACCATACTAGGTGTAAATGACTTTAGTATCTTTATCTATTTAGGTTTTGGTCTTCTACAAACTCCAGGCCACAGAACATACATCTAGCACGTTAGGCATCTCTGCCATGCACTTAAAAAACAGAACAACGTAGGAGATGCAAAGTAAAAATCCATCAGCGCATCAGCATGACTTCTTCTCAGCTTACTGCATGTCATGTGATCGCGAGTCATGTGACCAATAGAATTTAAACCCCCTTACCACCCCATCACACTTTCACACTGGACAGGAATCAAATTGTCACCGGCCTACGCCAATGCCCACTTAAACAGATGGGATCTGAAGTGGGCCTCGAAGTCGAATAAGTATAGATTATTTGAGACCTTGGTGGGCAGAACCAGGGCTGGCGTAAAATAGTGTTTTCTGTGAACGTTTTTTGAAAGAGATGAGAAATTTTCGGGGGGTTTTTTTCCTGAAAATTTCTTTAGAATCTTTGACTTTATCATCCCAATGCAATTAAGAATTTGGGAGGTCGGGGTTGTGTTTTCCTCTCTCTTTCTCAGAAAAGGTGGGACGGGACAGGGAAGGAGAAGAATGGGGGAAAACCCAACAATTTTTCATTTTGACTCAGATTACATTGAAAGTTTTTTTTTTTCATTTTGCTTGGATGAAATATTTTGAGAAATACCAAAACGGTCCATGAAATGGTCACACTGTTCAAAAAGCCAATTTTCATCTACCCCCAGCTTTTTGACGATAAAATGTCAGCCAGCTGTAGATGAGAGCAGTGCGAAGGAAAAGGACCCTAGGCTTTGTATTGTAGAAATGTAGGGCTAGGAGAGCCCTCCAGAGTCATCCAGTCCATCCCCCTGAACCAAGGCAGGATGAAGTATACTGTCAGGGAATTCCAGAGATGGAGCTGATTCTCCTCTCGCATTGATTTAATACTGACTCTCTCACTGACTTCAGTGGAAAAATTACCCCTGATTTACGCCTAGGAAGGGAGTTCAGCAGATCTGAACCTGTGGTCTGTGCTTAGTTTCAGTTTTGATGATAAAATGGGGTTGTTATTTTGGAATGGGATTGTCATTTCCCCCCCATAATATTTTTATTAGAGAGGCTCCACACCAGAGCTCCAAGCACCCCATACTCGGAGGGGAGGGGGGTGTGGGTCAAGGTCCATACATTGCAGCTGGTCTGTAGTGGTAGAACCAAAGCCCCATAATCTGAACAACCTAAACTGTGGATCTGGATTCCCAAAAGGATCAGCCCTGAAGCTCAGTCTCCGTTTTTTTAATCAAGGATTTTGTCAATGCAGAGAAAGAGAGCTTAAAAGCAGCAAGCTGATGGCCTGCAAGCTGAAACGGTCTCAGCGGGCAGAAATGCCTTCATCCTCAGTCACAGCCCTTCTCATCCCTGCACCAACTCTGTCCTGGCATCATTTATTTTGTATAATAGGTGTTCGCAAGAGGCCTTTTCTGCCATTTCTAAATACCTGGTTTTTATTACTGGGATAATGGCCCTTCCCCAGTCAGAATCCACCCACTGGCACAGATTTATATAATCTATAAAAACGAAAAAGAAAGATTGGAGAATTACTTTTTTTTGTCTTCCTGGGCTGAGCTGAACTTGTATGGCAGCAGCCCTGCAGAAGTGAAGGTGATTCAAGAACGTTCCAGGGTGGAGCAGTCTGTTCTCACATGTACTCAGGAAAAATATGCAGAGCTTTTCAAACGAGCATTAATGCTTAAGAATGAAGACAATAGCAGGCAATGACCCAGCTCAGAGAGAGGCAATTTTGGTTTCTGCGTTGATAGTCCAGTTCTGGTTAGGGAGTGCAAAGGGTTGAGGACCAGATTCTGATCTCAGTTCCACTGATGTAAATCCAGAGTAACTCCACTGAGTTTAATGCAGTTACTCTGGGTATACCCCAATGCAACTGAGACCAGAATCTGGCTGTATGTTATTTCCCCACTTTGACGTATTCTGAGCTTGGGTAGATCTGTTTGGCCATGCAGTGCCTGCCCACATGGTTTTCTTTGCAGGAAGTCAGGTAATGTCTATGCTTTGCCTGTTTTCCCACCTTGCTTACTGCTGGTTCAGCTCCCTTATTAGCTGCAATGCCAGGAGCACGATTGCAAACAAGATGCCGGGGGGTCACTGGCATTTTAACTACAGTGTCATGTAACGCTGCTCAGGGCGGGTCTAGATGCCCTGTTTTCAAGCTCTCACAGTTTCATCGTGAGGCTTGCAGTAGCAGAGTTTTGGGGGGTTGAGGTTGTTTTTATCTAAGCCCTAGCCCTTGGAGCTGGGTAATGATGTGAGAATCTCAGCTTCCATTTTTAAAAAAAAAAAGAAAAGTACGTTTCCAGCCCTGTTGGTTGCGGAGAAAAGCTTAAAAAGATGGAACCCCAAAGGCTCATATACCGGAAGACAAAGAACCCAAAATTTGTGTTGCCTAATTAAAATGCATGATTTTAAAGCCAGTCTTATATTTTGGTGGACCTGGCTCATGAATTTTTGCATGTTTGGGGTTGGTGGCACTGGGAGATGGGGGCGGGAGGTTTGAATGCCAGAACTTGTGTACACTAGTTCTGCCGCAATGGGAGCTGCTCCAGTAGTAGCGACTTTCGGGGGGGGGGTTTAGGGGGCGAGAGAACCTGCTGTGGCTAAGGAAGGGTATATGGTGAACATGAAGGAGATGAGTTTGTTACAGCTCCAGATAGGCAGCATTAGCTCAGGCAACAAGAACTCAGGCTTTTCAGCCCTGAAGGTCCCCAGTTTATGCCCTGGTGTGTCAGGCAAGTTGGTGGCTGTTGTGTGTGTAAATACACAACTCTCCCTATGTTTCTTCAGAGTTCTGCAGTGCCTGGAGCATACAAAGAAAGGGAACAGTTCTGGTCATATCAAAGTGGGCTGTAGTCAAAAGATAACAGGCTCGCGGAAGAAGCTTGTGCATTAAATCTGCTTGCCAGCTTCCGGCTTGCTGAGTTGTATTTGCCTTGAGCAGGTAGTGCCCTCTTTGTTTTGAACCAAAAGACTCTTGAGTTTTACTTCCCTCTGCACGTTAGCTCTCGGTAATGTCAATTTCACCGACCCACTTTCAGTTTCTGCTGTTTATTGCAGAATCCCATTCTGTCCTTCTCAGGCCCTACGGCCCTCCCTGCGGGGAAGTGGTTTGGTAACCATATCCCATGCCCAGCGAGTGAGGGTTAAATGCACACACAGTGCTGCCCGGCTTCCGGGCAATGCTGCTTCTGTGGAGCTGCTATTCCACAGCAGACGTGGCTGAACGGTTCACGGGAAAGGCCCCTTCCTTGCTTTCCCATTTGTGCGCCTCGCTTTCATGAATGAGCAGCAGAAAACCCCTCTCAGGCAGGTGATCCGCCTCCCATTTGTGATCGTGGGCCTCTGCTGTCTGAAACATGAGCCAGGCACGGTCTTTCTGACATTTGTGGTTAAGCTGTAGCTCTTTGATCCCATGTGACGCCCAGGCCTGGGAGGGCAGTAGTGGATGGTGAGGGTAAACAACAGTTCCTGGGTAGCTCTTAGGGTGGGTTATATCTCGGCTCCCATCAGCATTTCAGTCGTCAGGCCAGTGCACAAAAACACCGCGCTGCTGGTGCACAGCTGTCTTTTTCATAGGACAGTCCTATGGTTCATACAAGCTGTATCTGTGTCTTAGGTTCCCCCCCAGCGCAAGGAGACACTGACACTAGCTCTGCTCCAGCTAGCATGCTAAAAATAGCTGCAGGCACATTGCAGCATAGGTCGCAGCTTGGGCTTGCCCCTCCAGCTCAGACCTAAGGGGTCGGTGAGCTTGGACCCGGGGGGATAGTCCAAGCTGCAGCCTGGGCTGCAGCGTTCACCTTGCTATTTTTGGCACGCTCACTCTTCCTGGAAAAAAACTGAGCTCTCAACGCAGATTAGCTAATTCTGATGAAAGTAGAAGTAAAGACAAGGCACACCCATTTTTAACTCAAATTAATGGCTTGAGTTCAACCTCTGGCTTCCCTGTAGTCTTTAATTTGAGCGGCTAACCTGAGTTTAAAAACTGAGTTGCCATGTCGTTGGTGCTAGTTTATCCTGAGTTAGCTAACTGGGGTTAGTTAACCTGAGTTAGCACACTCTTCTTTGGCAGTAAAACATCCCCATTTCTGTAGGATGTGTTCAGATTTGTTTGGGGGACAAGTGTGTTTTGCCCAGGGCATCCCAATATTTCCTGCATGGTGTATCTATGTCTCACATATAGGACACCACATTAGTGCCAGCGTACATCCGCGTCTCCCAAGGTACACCCATATATAAGGAAGGGCACAATCCCTGACTCATAGGACACACCCATGTTTGGAGTTTTTAAAGCACCCTTTAGCGCCTGAGGAACTCAGGGCCTTTTACAAACAAGAATAAACTAAACTTCACGACATCCTTCCAAAGTAGGTCAGTGTTACTAACCCCATGTAACATCAAAGGAAACTGAGGTACAGACAGCAGAGCTGTTTAAAATTTTTCAATTGAAAAAATGGCATCGTCTGCCTTTTTTTTTTTTTTTTAAACTGAGTTTTGTGAAACCATTTTGGATTATTTTTTTAAAAAACTGTTGTTTAAAATGTTTTGATAAACACAACCGCCAACAAATAAAGCCTCTTGTTTTTTCTTCAGCATGTTTTTGTTAAGGTTTTTTATTCATGGTTTTTTCCCCATTTGTTATGTTTGATTTTCAGTTTTGGGTTTTTGCACTGCTCGTTTTGACTCAGCAGCTAATTGTTATGAATTATTATTTTTGTTGCGGTAACACCTAGGAGCCGCCTTGGTCATTGACCAGAACGCCTTCGTGCTAGGCTCTGTACAGATGTAAGCATAGATGATTTTATTTTCAAAATCCTTGTTTTCGTTTTCAGAATAGAAACACTGTGTTTTGTTTTTGTTTTTTAAGTGCTGATTTCCAGAACAAAGCGAAAACCTTTCAATTTAAAAAACAATGAGAAATTGGTCAATTTCTAAAAATGAGCAGAAATGGAAACAGTTAAGAAATTCCCAGATTGTTTTTTTAACCAGGGTGAGGGGCACTGACTGGGAAGGGGCAAATTTAGCCATTGAAAGTCAATGGGAGTTGGGGCCAAACTAACCCATTACTCTCGCTCTGACTCACATAGCTACTCAGTGCTGTGAACAAAACACCACTTTCCTAACTGCCTGTCTCGTGCTTTAACCACTGGGCCCTACTCCTTCTCTTTACACACCTGTCTCTTATCTAGGATACTCCTATGTACTTTTATACGAGATGCCCCCATCTCAAGGAATGTGATGAAAAAACATATAAATAATCCATATTGCAAACAGGGACTGTATAAATTAATCCACCAAAACCACAGCCAGTAGTGATCATAGGAGCGCTTTTCCTAGATCCCTTGTAGGGTGCCTCCTTTCAAACTACAGCAAGTAAAACAAATTCAGAGGCCTCGTTCTATCCTCGCTCACATCAGTGTAAATCAGGAGTAAAGCCTCTCCTGAAGTCAGTGGAGTTACAGTAGCATAAAACTTGTGTGAGAGAAGACTCAGGCACTAGGTGTGTTTTAATGTGAGCTGTGGTCGGGTTTTTTAATATAAACCTGATCTCAGAAATCCATAACGAGAAATGGACCAAATGCATCCCCATGAAAGTCTCTGATGAACTTGAGGGCCAAATCTTGGCTCCATTAAAGTCACTGGGCCCATGATGGATAACAGTAACTCTCTGTGCTCCATTACGTGGCTGCTCCTCGCTCTGAGGTGCATGAAATTTGTAGCTCGTAATCAAAAGCAGAAATTGCCCCTCAAGGTCTAATTCTGCACCAGTTTGCAACCCCATGCAGGATGGGAGCCTGTCATCCAGGATGTAAGCCTGCGCCGAGTTTGTTCTCTAGCATTTATAGAGTGGGTTACATCTTCAAAGCACTTCAGGAACATTAGCTAATTAAATAAACCTCATTACAACCTGGGGAGGCAGGGAAACGTTATCCCTGTTTTACAGATGGGGAGCCTGAAAGGCTGTGAGGTGACGGGACTTGCCTGGGGTCACAGAGCCAGGAACAGAACTCTAGAAGTACCTGCCCCCCCCAGGTCCTTTGCTGGGGACACATTGTCCTGCCTGAAAGAAGAAGCATCCATCTAGCACAGCACAGGCTGTCCATCTCTTCCAAATGAAGCTGGAAGAAGGCGCTTCTGCGTTTGATAATAGACCGGACAGTAGAGGCGGTAACTGCACAGAACACGTCCCCCCTTACTCCCTGCCCTCCCTAGACTGCTCTGTAGGGATCTCCGTTCTCTACTGCACCCTGCTAATTCTTGGGTTGCCAGTTTTGGTTGGACGTATTCCTGGAGGTTTCATCACAGGACGTAATCTTTACCGAAAGATGAATCTTTCATTCCTGGAGACTCCAGGACAGTCCTGGAGGGTTGGCAATTTCCAGCGGCTCTAGTCTCTCATGAAGTCTGGGAGTGAAGACAAGGGAAGCTGGTGACCTGGGACGTGGTTCATGCTGGAGTGAGTTGGGGATGGGAAGGCGAAGAGGGGATGGGGTGAGACAGGCTGTAGAGAGGGGAAATGAGGGAGAAGGAGAGAGAGGAGAGCACGAAAGCAGGACAGAGGGACAAGGAGGGCATGGACAGCCAAAGAAAGGGTGAGAGAGTCTCTACTCGCAGAGGACATTTTGAAGTCCTTCTGTATCCATCCTGCCCGGAGATATGTGGTCCCTGGGGAGGGCAGTGCTGAGTTTCAGAGGCAACCACACACTTGGCAGCCGTTCCCTCCGGAGGCCCTGTTTCTGGCGTTAGAAGAGCGTGGCTGTCTCCTCCCTGAGCTGTCTGGGCCTGAGCGATGAAGCAGCAGCATGACAGTGGGGAGGAGACAGTCAGGGCTGGGAGAGGCACCGCTGGCAAGTCTGCAGCTGTGGGGCGGCTGTAGGGCCATGGCACCCCACTCCTTTGCGGGGGGGATGGGGGGGAGAGCGAAATTCTAGCGAGGCATCTGCTGTTGGTGCTCTAGGGCCGTGTGCAGCGGGGTGGAAAGTGCTTTGCAGGGATCGAGAGCTCTGGGAGGGATAAAAGCTTCTCCCGACTGTGGAATCGGGTTATTTCCCCTGGCCCCATCATTACGCCACCCTGCCCTCTCCTCCACGGGCCTCCAGCTGCAATACTTTTAACTCCCTCTGCTCTTCTGGATGCCCTGCTTGCCATCCTTTAGCCACATTGGACTGGCCCCACCTCCCCATAGCGCGTCAATGAGGCAGAGCAGCATGGGGCAGGTCGCTCAACGGCCTTTGGGCCTTGTAGGTCACCCTGTCTGGTCACCTCAGGCCAGGACTGATGGAGAGCAGACTTCTGCCAAGGGCAGCTGAGCCGGGGAAGCTGGGCTAGTTTCACTAGACTCCTGGGAACTGAAAGGCCCCATTAGACCACCTAGTTGATCCAAACCTCTGCTTTAGCTCATCTGCTGGGTTCTGGACCTTCGCTGTTCCCCCGTCAGGGCCAGAGACGTTGTCTGAGCAAGGGTCACCATCCCGCGGTGCCACCCTACGTTCACTCTGCTAGACCACATCCTGGACTTCATGCACTGCCCCGTGGTGAGGCTGCTGCGTGGAGAGCCAGTGAGGTGGCGGTGGTGGGACCCTTGATTTCTGTGGTGGTCAGGATATTTGAAATCCGTGTGCAACGCTGAAGGCACCATTTGGAGAGCAGCGCTGGGAGGAATGAGTCCAATGCACACAGTAAATGGCTGTGAGCTCAGCTATTGTGTCTCATTGTTCAGAGGAGTTTTCAGGCTGAAAAGCCCTTGGGAAGTTAAATAGGGAAAGCATGTTGGAACAAGGACGCTTATTCACTCTGACTGAGCGCGAGAAACATTCAGAGCCTGTTCCCCCTCCCCCGCTCCCCTTCCCCCTGTTTCCTACAAAAATTCTGAATGCAGGAAAAATTAGGAGAGCTGGGATGGAGGGAGAGGGGTGAAGGGAGAGAGAAGGACCAAGGGAGAGGAAAAGAAAGGAAAGAGAAAAGGCAGAGCAAAAATGAGAGGAAGACTGGGGAAGAAATGCAAAAAAACGAGGCAAATGAATAGAGCCCCTGGGCCTGATCCTTCTCTCGTTTATGTGGGTGTGAATCAGGATTAACTGAACTGAAGTCGGTGATGTTACAACAGGGTGAAACAGATCCAAATCAGGTCCTGCGCGTGTCTAAGAGTGAGCGAGACCCTGCTTCCTTAGCAAGAGATGCGGCTGCCAGTGTCTCCATTAGACGCCTTGCCCAGGCATGCTTGGTGGCTTGGCTTGGATCAGCATTTTTCCTCCCCGGCTGAGTTTCACCCTTGTTTTTTATGGGTGTTTAGCTGGTGCTGACAGGCGTATGTGACATGTCACTGGAGACAGACTGGATTGCTGGAGACAAGCAGCAGGCTGCGGGGGGAACGAAGCAGAAGTTGGTCTACGCAGAGGCTCAACTTCCCTTCTGTGCCCTCTCGGTCCAAGTTTGGATAGGGCTTGGAGGGGTCCCTGACCCGGCTGTCTGTATGGACCCCATGTCTCCTGCTCTCCATGACTAGGGGTTGCTCTATGGGGGAATCTGGCCCCAGAACCCACCTGCATGGAAAGGTTTATCTGGGGTTGGAATGGGCTAGGAGCAACTTGCAAGGGGCAGCCGGGATGTGGTGCCCCTCTCAGCACAGCTCCATCTAGGAGAGGGGAAGCGTGTTGTGCATCCATTTATCCCTTCCTCCAACCCCCTTTGCTTAATAGCAAAATGCAGCCAAGAGCTCACACTGCACCACTGAGCCCACGTCCCTATTCTACCTCTCCCCCTTCAGACCTGATATTCACCACCCCCTCCCTCGTCCTGTCTCTGTCCCAGCAGTCCAGTTGTTCGCCCCACAATCGCATCCTGTCACTACTTCGGTAACCCTGATATTGACCCCCCCATGCACACCTATCCTGCCTGTAGCAATATAATCCAGCTGTTTAACCCCTGCCTAGTATGAATCTTGGTAAAAGCCGGCAGCTGCCTTCACCCCGGCAGCTAGCTGGTGTTCTGGAGGATGGCAGTGAAAGTTTTTCTGTAAAGTTCTCAAGCCGAGGGAATGTCCAGTGGGAGCAGCTGGCACGAAGCCCATGGCAAAAGCGGATCCGTAGCTGATCTATTCCAAGAGATGGCATGGTGCCCAGAGCAATAGTCATCCGCTGTATCCTTGCTGACCGTTCTCCGATTGCTCATCTCCTCCACCTGGCAGGATGCTCTACAGAGCTAATATCGTACGTTTTTATCTTTGCCTGTGGCAGCACCGGCTCTGGGCTTAACAGCTGGCATGGTGCCGATGGCAGCGGTTGGTAAAGCAGTCGTAACAACGCCTATGGTAGAAGTTAGTCTATGGCCCATGGTAGGAGACAGCAAAGTGCCCAGGGAAGCAAGGAGTACAGCAGCTCTGGCGTTGAGCACCATGACAGGGGGACGGCAGCATCTGGACAGCATCCCTGCTTTCTGTCTCCGCACATCCCAGCCAAGGCAATAGTGCCCAGGAAGCGACAAGGTGTCTGAGCTAGCCAGGTCCCAAATCCTGTAGAGCCTGAGATTCATACCAACACCTTGAATTGCTTGCCCAAGGAAGCAGCTGGGAGCACAGGTGTCAGTACATTTGTGTCAAGCTGCTGTGTTCTGTGACAGCTCATCTATCCATGGGGGATTGCAAAGGTAGCCCCAGGCCAGACTGGAGGTTTCAAAGGCATGAAGGACTTTGACAGGGTCCACACCAGAAGAGGTTGCAGCTAGAGGTGCTCAGAAAGATTTTGATTCAGCATTTTCCAATGGAAAACTGTTCTGAAGTTTTGCAGGAACGTATTGACATTTTTGATGGGGGCAATTCTCTAAATGTTCCATTTCTCCTTTATTGTTTCAACTTCTATGTTTTGTCGTTAGTGAAACATTGACCCTAGTGTTATATTATTTTCCATGAACTGTGTCAAAACAAGAAGGACAAAACCAAGTATTTCAGAATATTTCATCTTGTGGGAAACTTTGAGATTTCCGCTATTCAGGGGAACCAAAATCTCGGTGTGATCTCTAAAAGCGGGGCGGGAAGGGAAGCAGTACTGGGTGCCCTGTAGGTAAAGGGAACACCTGGCTGGATGGGCATCACACAGCTCAACAGTGTTGCCTCCATTGCCTCAGCTGGGATCTCACGGCGGGCTCTCTGTGTGCGCTCTGTGTGTCGTTTATTAAATTCATTGCAACTCACTTAGAGGCTTTGTCAAGTCCAGACTCAGCCCGGCATAGCATCATGGGACTGGCTGACACCCAGGAGGGAGAGCAAGCAGGGTTGGCCGTGGGCGTCTTGATGCCCTAGATGAAAACAGGATTGGGCATGGATTTCCCCCACCCACTGCTTCCTGCTGTCAACCTGCCTGTTCCCCTTGCCTCCTCCCCGTGGCCATTCCTGCACAGTGAAGAGGGCGCCACCCCGCAGGGGCAGGAAAGCTGCAACTGGAGAAGAGAAGTTTGGAATTGGACTGTCGGTGGATGACCCTGCCAGCCACAGGGTAAAGTTCCCACCTGGGCATAGCCTCTGCCTCCGGGGAAAGAGGCATGGATGGGCAGCAAGGGGGCAACAACTTGGGGCAGATGGGGACGCATCCCCACCCTCAATTTTTTCCTTTGAGACCTGTACAGTCTATCCCAGCTCCCCTCTCCCTACTTCTTGCATGGGATCAGGGTGCCATCAAACAACAGGAGAGCTGAAATGCGTGTGTGCAGAGAGGAGCGCTTTCAGTCTGTCGGGGTAGAGAATATCCCACCAGGGCATTGCCCGGGCAGCGAGGGAGGAGAGGGTCAGCTGGTGGAGTGGCAGGCTGAAGAATCAGATGGGGGACGGTGATTCTGGCGGCTCTCGCCCAAAGGGCTGCGCCCGTTGATTCTCACTGCAACTCGTGTTCATGGCTCGCTCTGCCAGCGCTGGGTGAGAACAAAGCAGGAAACGCGGAGCTACCGCTCCGATGCACCCACCTTTGTAACTGTTCATAAAGCAGGGCCCAGCAGCGACTGTGCGCACCAAACAAGTGATTATCCCACCTCAACCTTCCTTCCCACAAGGGGAAAAGCCCAAAATCCGGGTCCTCTTCACTGGGCCCAGCCTGCCTTCCGTTCTCTATGCACATTCCTCTCCCAAGGCCATGCTATAGCCACCATCACACGTTCAGGACTGCAGGAGCCTTCACCGGAGCAATGCTCTGGCTTGGCCCAGGGATCCATGGAGCTGCCCGTTGACTGGCCACACCCGCACTCTTCCCTGCAGCCCCAGGAGACCTCACGGTGCTGTGGAACATGAAGGGACCATGTGCCCTACGTGGATTCCCTACACAGCATGGACCACACCGGTTCTGCTCTCTGCCTGCCCCTGTGTGAACAGATGGAACATATTATACTGCCCTGAATGTCACCAAACTCAAGCAGTGACTGGACCCATGAATTCCAGTGATGAGGTCCCTTCCATACACACAGACCTCCAGCCCCCAGATCTAAGGACCAGCAGCCGAAGGCTCCCAGTTGATCTCACCGAGACACAAGGATGCGGGGTGTCTCCTAAGCAGGGTAGGTTCCGAGCCATCTTGGTCTTTAAAATTCAAAGCCAAGGACTGGAACTGCAGTCAGTCAGCTGCAAACAAGGAACGAGTGAAGTCCATGGGGAACGGGTTAATGAGCTGTATCTGGGCCAGCACTGCGAAGCGAAGCGAGTAGGGACATCACCCACGTTCTGCATGATCTGTGGCTCAGTGTTCGAAGGGGCCGTGGGATGTCTCTGCATCCCGCCTACATGCAAGTGCCGGGGAAGCCACGAACACTGACTAACCAGGTTAAGACAAAATGTCGTACGGTGGGGAGAACAATGCACCATCTTGGTTTTGGGCGGGACCTTCAGGACCACTGGAGAGACCGGGGTGCCTGAGAAAGCAGAAGGAACAGACCTACTCCCTAGGACCCATCCAGTGCACCCCCAGAGCCATACAGCATCGTGTCTGCTTGGGCTAGTGTCTCATCCCTTGGGCTCAGCTGTTCACCCGCTCCATCCCAGGAAGGGCCTGAGGCATATGCCGAGGGCTAGCCCTAACACCTGCTGTCCAGGGATTAGCCCAGCCAACCTCTGTACTTTCATTATTGTTTCATCAAAGCACAGAACCTAGGTTGTCCCTAGGGAATGTGCACACTGGGATTCACCTGTCCAGCCGCTAGGTGTCCCCAGTGGCTCACAGACAGAACAACACCTCTGTTAACTTCCAGAGGGGTAGCCGTGTTCGTCTGTACACAGCAAAAACAAGGAGAGTCCTGTAGCACGTCAAAAACTAACACATTTCTGCAGGCATAAGCTTTCGTGGGCTGCAACAAAGAAATTTGTTAGTCTTTAAAGTGCTACAGGACTCATTATTTTTACCTCTGTTTTACCTCTGTTAAAGTTGCAGTAAAAAATGGGAGTTCTACAAAATGCAGAGTTAGTGGGGGAATGTGTTTGGGGGTGGGGGGTGCAGCTGTCTGGTTTGTCCTGTTATTGGGGCAGACTTCCTTCATGATGCCAGCAAAGAGGAAAGCTGGGAGGAGTACAGGGCTGCTCTAGAGACAAAGCACAAAGGGCATGACATCATTTCAGGCAGCACGTGGGGTATGACTGGGTTTCACGGTCACGTCCAGTAAGGCTCACTCCGCTGTAGCGTTTGCCCTTCTCTCGTGCCAGCCAGCTGAGACGCTTGCGGCACAGGGCAGGGGTAAATGAATTTCAGCCTTGCAACATGCCCTGTATGGAAGGTAAATATCATCATCCGACTGTGATTGGTGGAGAACCCTGAGCTGTACAGAGGGGACATGAATTGCCCCAGGCCCTAAGACCAAGTCAGAGGCAGCGCTGGAGACAGGCCCCAGATCTGTGCTTTAGCCATGGAAACATTGTCTGGGACTTCAAGGGCCATGGCCCTGCTTGAAAGGTGAGAGCACTATTTGGGTAGTGTTCCCGACAGGACTTGGAGACAGGGCTTTGGCCGGTTGTGGTGGTGGGGAATCCATCTTGCAAAAGCCAAATGCTGTAGTCTGGTCAATTTCCCCACCACCCAGATCCAGCACATACACAAACCAACACGCGCTCCAGTCTGGGGGGGTCTGACAGGCAGCCTCCCTCTGAGAGCTTCTCAGTCTCTGCTCAGTAGCAGCCCAGCAGGGGAAAGATCAATTGCATCTAACCACAGGGGCCCCTGGAGACTCACAGGTAGATCATGGACTTAGTTTCCTGACGAAACCTTGTGGTGCTTTCATTGGCTTTTTTCATGCAAACGAGGGCCGACAGCTAGGACCAAATCCTGGCACTGAGGTTTGTTATAGACTGCTCTAGTCCCATGTGCACTGCAAGGGGCGCACACAGAGAGGGTTCAATATCTATAATGCATTTCTATTTTACTACTACTAACCATATAGTGCCTTAGGTTTCTATACCACCTTCCATGCTGAAGGATTTCTGAGCACTTTACAGGTGTAGGTGAATGTGTGCATAGGTGTTTGTAAAATATATACACCACCACTGCTGTTGCAGCCAGCTCTGGGGTGGAACACCAGTGCTGTTTAACAGTGCCCAGAAGAACAGCTTAAGGCAAGAAGTGAAGACATGCTCAGCATCTTGCTGAAGCTACAGGGCAAACATCAGTAGTCGAAACTGGAGTGGGGTATTTTTTCCCTGGGATGTATGGTCAGGGACCTGGTGATATTTTTTGTGGGGATGGGGTCCCTTCCTCTGGAGCTCTGAGCAGAGATCATTTGGTGAGTCGTCGTCTCTCCCCCCCCCCCATGATTAAGTACCTACCATTGCATGGTGATCCTTGAGTGTTTGCAGACTTCATTCCATCTCCTATGCACTGATGGGTCCGAGGGAGCACCCAGAAATCCAAATTCTGCTACCAATTGTCAGGAGGGGTTGGGATGTTTGCCCTGCCACTGATGGCAGAAGTTCAACCTGCCTCTTGATCCTGTTAAACCGTCTTTGCCAAGGAAAATTTCTCCCGGGGGCTCAGAAAAAAATATACAGCAGAAGAGCAAATATTGCCTCTGCAATGCACCAGACAGCATCAAGGGCTGGGTATTTCCAAAATACCTTGGAAAAGGTTACTGACAGCCTCCCTAGCCACTCATCCACCCACCCGTTCTCTTTCTCTCTTGGCACAGTGACACCAGTTGAATGCTGTGATTTCTTATCGATGCTCCTCATATTTTTCAGGAACAGTGTAAACATTTCCAATAAACTGCTCTCAATAGCAGTGTTTACAGAGTCAAGTCACCTTCCTTCTGAGTTCCGGTTTGGAGAGGGTATTTTCTGTTGCTGTTTGCAGAGAGAAACGAGTAAATACCATCCCCTTTCTGTGAGCATGTGTGTACACGTACACACACACACCTGTCAGGTACAGGCTGAGGTAGGAGGATGTTCGTGGGAATCTCTCATTAAAGCCATGGGAGCACGTCCCGGCGGGGGCTCTGTCCACATTCTTAACTGCAATCTGGCTGGGATGCCAGGCTTAACCCTCCTGCCCTTGTGGAAAGTTTTAGGGGAACTTTTCTAGTCCAGCTGATCAGAGAATGGATTTGTCTTCCTCAGAAGTTGGCACCTCCGATGGCGCAGCACCACGCTGGGGTGCTGGCTGAGAGAGAAGAGCACATGCAGGATTGCAGCAGTGTCTAGGGGCCACGGTCAGTCGAGGAGCCCAACTCTAGAGTGTTAGGTGCTGTACAGACAAGCAGTAATCCACAGAACACGCTGCCTAGGTTCTCAACAGGATTGACACCTCCCTCCTCCCCTGCCCCCCTGCTGCTGCCATTTCCACCCATTAGATGTCATTTTTCTTCAGACTGCTCTAGTTTACATCCGGGGAGGGGGAGGATCTGGTGCGGTTGCAAATAGCCCATGTCTGGGAATCATAAGGGGGGCTTCAAGTGGTTTGGAAGAGTATTAACAACATTGTGCTGGGGCTTCTCAATCACAGCCTAAAAGAGGGTCCTTTGTTTTCTTTGGTGTTTCCTCATCTACATAGTGACCCAGCCTGACCCTACTTAGCCTGTGGGATCTGGCAAGATCAGAATCCTAGGTATCTGGGTTGCTTTGCTCTCCTTATATTCAAAGGCAGGAGTGAAGGGGAGGAAAATAAAAACCTATAACTTAAATTAGCCTCCCAGCTGGTGGCTAAGCTTCCGTGAACCAATTCCAGAAGCAGGTCCAATTTCTTCTCTCATTACAACCTTTGCTGAGAGCTCATGCAGCCTGGCTTAAGAAGGGCGTCCATTTAACTTGGCGCGGTGATAATTTCTTTTACAGCCCACACTAGATGGCTTTCTCAGATGGGTTTCTTACCCATCCATCTCTGG
The DNA here is from genome assembly GCF_026122565.2 of Emydura macquarii macquarii. NCBI lineage: Eukaryota > Metazoa > Chordata > Testudines > Chelidae > Emydura > Emydura macquarii. Next base: position 9,631,820 of record NW_027130449.1, on the reverse strand, counting down.
CTGTGCGGCTCTCTCTTGCGCTCCGCTTGTATTTTACAGCTCTTTTCCCAAGTCGGTGTAAATAATGCCACATATGGCCACAAGTGGTGCGTTCTGCCAGCAGAGCGCCTCCTGATGCGAGCCAAAACTAAACTGAGCAAACAGTGTCGGCTCAGCAATCTGGCACTGCTCCCACTTCAGCAAGCTGAAGGAATAATGCTTTAAAGATGCAGAGGGGGAAGAGCGGGGAGGAGGGGTGTTAAAAGGGGCCTCAGATTCAGTGTGTTGGGGGGAAGTGCCGATGGCAGACTCTGTGCGGGGGGAGTTTTGCCTTGAGATAGGTAGCTATGCTGATGCAGTGGTGTAAGAAGGTGCTTGCACCAGTATGATTTACCCTGGTATATTTTGATTGCAAGCCCCATTTTGTACTGGTGACTGGATCTACATATGCACCACTATAATTTCCCCCAGTCTAGACAAACCCTTACCGACAGTGGCTAAGACAATGCTAAATAATAAGATCCTTTAGGGTTAAATAGAGAGCCTTAATTTTCTACTTATACTCCGATGCCATGGTGGCTGGGTTCTCAATGGATAAACGAGATAGACATCAGGTCAAGAGAGGAGACAGGAGCAGAGAGAGACAAAATACGGCTTTATCTACACTGTGTATCTGCCCTGATTCCAGTCCTCGGAGAAGCTACCTCTCATGCAAACCCCTACTGCAGAATGTGCTAATGGGTATCAGCAGTGATTTGCCGTTCATCCTGGTTTCAAGTGGGGTAAATGGACCCATACACGTTTCACCCATCGATGCTAGGGGTTTGCCCTGGAATTGCCGGTTTAGACAAGACTTAAAACAAAGGGGAATTCCTTCAGGTATACAGGGAAGACACCACCGCAAGCATCACATCGTCCTAAAAGTCTCAGGACACCTCTTTAGCTCTTTCATCTGAGAATTTGGGACCAATCAGCGCTAATCAGAATGCACCCTGCCCTTGCCCCTATGCAAATGGGAGATCGTATGGTCTATTGGATTGAACAACAGATGGGGGGTTAAGACTCCTGGATTCCAGTCTTGGCTCTGCCACCAAACTGCTGTTTCTGCAGCATGTTCGTGATGATAAGGCTTTATAGAAATGAGTGTGGGCCCTGTTGATCCTATGCTGTAGCTTACTGAGTTCTGAGCTGCGGCCAGGTAGGTTCTTCTCCTTGATCTTGACCTGCACTCATTCCCGGCTCCTGCTGCTTGTTGATTCTTCCATGCATTGGTTACCCCACCGGCTCACTTCACTGGAGTCGGTGAGTTTGCACCAGTCGTAAGTCAGGGCGGGAACGGCATTGTGCATTTTGTTCACAGTGATGCATTGTGTAAGAGGGCTGGGGCAGGGAAGGACTACTGGCCAGGCCAGCATAGTGGGAGTGTGTGTGGCTGGTTGGTTGGAGACTTACAGACAGAAACACGACAATTGCAGAATTAAATGGAAGAAGCGTTGTCTGGAGCCGGGGGTTGGATTGGACGACCTTCTGAGGTCTCTTCCAACCCTAATTGTCTATGATTCTATGAATAGAGAATGGCACTGGGTGTCAGGACTCCTGGGTGTGGTGTATTGAAAACCGTGTTAAAACTACATGCTACCCCTCTGTTCGTTGGGGGTTTCCTAGTGCTGTTTGGAAGGAAGAATGCGATCTGGGTCATTGGCAGTCAGTCTGCGAAGAGCCAGCCTAGAGCAAGATGGGGTAAGTTGTGCCCTCTTGCCGTAGGGAGCAAGCAGCCTTTGGGTTCTTGTACAGTGGGCTCTGGGTTTTAAGCAATACAACAGTGTTGTGCAGCCTTCCAGAAAGATAAAAATACTCTTAACTTCTCTGGGTGTAAACTGCACATAACCCTGGGCTCTGTCCCTGGTTCTGCCCCTACCTTGCTGTGTGATCTTGGATGAGACACTTCCCCTCTCTATGCCTCAGTTTCCCCATTAGGACATTAACCAGTAGATTGTGCCGCATAATGGATCTGGGATGCTCAGATGAAAGGGGGTAGGGAAGATGCCAAGTATCATTAAGGTAGAAATTATTATGCGCCGCTCCTTTTCATCGTTAACAAACTCACTTAATCTTTCCACCCCCTGGTGTCTCCACATTCTCAAGCATCCAACTCTCCACCTGTAGCCTACAGTAACCTAACTCTGTCCTCCTGCTATGCCCTGAATTCTCTCCCATCACTCAGGCGTGTTACTCAGTGGGCCATGAGTTGGCATTCCCTCATTCTGACTTTGGAAGGGAAAGGGTGGGGTAAGAGGAGGAGAAAGATACAGAAAAGAGAGAGAACTTTCCCTTCCCTGAGTGGCTGGGATGGGAATTCTTGCGGGATCAGTAGTTTTTCTGGCAGCTGCCTAGAGGCCTATGCCTGGAAGGAGGGGAAGATAAAAGGGAAGGGGAGCGGTGGGGAGGGAACCTAACTCTTGCTAAGCAAGTGGGACGTGCAACCCACAGAATTTGCTGTCACTGATTTCTCATGCCCTCTGCCTTTCCGTGCAGGAACTTTGGGGCCCTGTAGGGGCTGTGAGTTTGGGGAAGGTGGGGAGGAGAGGTGAGGGAAAGGAGGAGGACAATGATGAGGGAAGACGGGAAAGGGAGATAGAGAGAATGCAGCATTCCCTGGAGGGGTGGGAGGTGAAATTAGCTGCCCGCAGTTTCTCAGAAGCTTTGAAGGCACGTTGGTGTCCAGAGGCATTGGAGGCCTCTGAGAGCCCTTGTTTGCCAGAACATAGCCCTCTTGAAGGTTGGATGCTGGAGACGTAATGATTCATCCTGAAGTGTTCTGCCCAGCGGTGAGGAACCGGAGCCTGGTGACGGAGAAGCAGGGGGAGAAAAATCTTCTTGCGGAGATGGAGGGGCTGGCTGTCTCTACCCCAGTGAATGCCTGGCAATGCCAGAGGATTTGGCCAGTGGTCTATGGTGACACACAGCCATTGGCACCATCCGAGGTCAGTCCCGATTAGAATCGGGATGGGTGATTTTCTATGCTCTCCTCTGGTGCAGGAGTGGGGTGGGTGGCTGTAGGCGAGGACAGGCCATTTCTCGTCATTTCAGGATATGGTTCAAAATTGCCCTCCTTTGCCTAGGCAACACTTTCTGGACTTTCTCCACCCCTCCACTTGTCTCTTCACCACTACTGCGATGAGACCTTTCTGCTCCGCAGCCTCCGCCATGGGGAGCAGCCTGCCCTGCCTCATAGATATTTTTCCGCCTCTTTCCAATTGGCAGCTGCAGTCTCTCTCCCCTTGTTAACACTAAACACCAATTCTGTAGGTACCCCCGGCTCCCCATGTGAGTTTGGCCAGTAGAGCTCAGTCCCCAGGGGTGAAATCCTGGCCCCATTTCAAGTCAACGGGAGTTTGGCTGTTCACTTCCAGGGAGCTAGGATTGTACCGCATGTGTGTGTTTGGTGCCGACCAAAATGGGGCCGATCCTGGCCGAGGCCTGTTGATGCTACACACGTAATAATCATCAGCAGCCTCACAATTCCCCTGGAGGGGAGAGGGATGGACAGTGTCACTATCTCCATTTTACGGGGGGAAACTGAGGCACAAAGGGGCAAAGCCACTCGACCAAGGACACCCAAGGTGTCAGGGACAGAGCTGGAATTACAGCCAGGAGTCCTGACTCTCTCTCACAGTCACCAGTAGATCGTGCCGCCTCCCTAGCTCTCCACGAACCCTGCTGCCGTTTTGCACGGAAGAGGCCGTGCAGAATAGAGTTGTCTTGGGAGCTTAGCTGGCGTGTTGTGGTGGCGTTGGAAGAAGGAAAGCGGAGGATTTTGCTAGAAAGCCAGGGAATCAGGCCAGGTTTGTTTGGAACTTCCCGAGCAGGGCTGCATGTGTGTGTGTTTTTAAGACAGGTCACTTCTTTCCGACCCACCTCCCCTTTCCCCTGTTATGAGAGGCTGGCTTCTTTCATCTGACAGCACTTTTTTCCTGCCAGGCAAGGCTTGTTAGCTTTAGCTGGAACAATTTCCTTTGAACTCGGCTCGAATTAATATCTCCATGGCAATGGGAGGATCAGAGCTTTGTCTCTCGTGACCTGTCCTTCACCCTCGACTAGAGGTTTCGGGGTGGAAAGGGAATTGATGCCACCTTGGCCAAATACGCTACCTCCCAGGGAAGAAAACCCTGAACTGCGCCTCCTCACCTCGGCTGAGGGCGACCAGGGCGACATAGTTGTCTTCCTTCACCTCTCCTGGGCCAAGGGGGGTCGTGGTGTGCGAGATCCTGGCAGGTTTAGGAGGGATGCGTGGAGGATCGGGGACCTCCTTCCCAGGTTTTGTCAAGTCGCTGCTCATGGGGCAGCAGGCAGGGAAGAAGTTTTGTTTCAGTGGGGCTGTGAATAATCATAGGAAACAAATGGCCCCGTTTTTCTGGAGCTGGAGTCCCAGGCAGTAAGCCGGCTTTGCGGGAGGAAAGCCGTGCTCGCAGCTGCCTCGTCCTGTCTCCCGCTTCAGCCGTTTTGCTAAAATTTCTATCCGTTCCCCTGGCCTCTTCTTCACTCCTCCCCGACCTCTGTCTCCCCTTCCTCTCCATACCCCAGCCCACCGTCTCCATTCCAGTGCTCCGGTCTGGTCAGGTGGTTATACCGTGCCCATCACCATGGTATCCGAGCGCCTCCCCGCGGTGCACGAAGTGACATGACCAGCGTCCTCCATCCGTCCCCCCGGTCTGTCACTCCTTCCTCATCGCCACATTTCTTCCTCCATCTTTTTTCTTTCTTTCTTTTTTAGCAAGAGCCACATATTTAAAAAAAAAAAAAAAAAAAAATTGTGATTTTGGTGCCAACAAACCTGCTGGCTGGCGATCCCCTGGAGCGCAGAGCCCTCCGTCTAGCCACCAACCAGACCCAGCATGGACTGCGGCGCAGCGAGCTTGCCCCCTCACCCCCCAAACCATGCCTCCGCCATGGGGTCTGATTCTCCTCTTCCAGCAGTGTAAATCAGGATTAACTCCACTCAAGTCAATGGAGTTAAACTGGTGTAAAGCTGGAGTAAGTAAGAGAAGAGTTGGGTGCCCAAATTCTCTGCCCTGCCCTCCAGGGATAACATCTAGGAGGTGAGAGGGGAGTCCAGTCCCATGGCCCATTCATGACCCCTCAGTTGGGGCCACCAAATCCAGTGTGTCTCCCCTGATCCTCTCTTCTCCTGCTTTCTGTTCAGTGTGCGTGACATTGTGCTAACAATGTGCTGACTCTGGGGCACGGGATAAAGGGCTGCTTCATTCCCTCCCGCTCCTGCCCCCCTTCCCCGCTCGGGCCAGGCAGGTCGCCCACTTTGGGATTATTGGACTCGCAGTAACAATGTGGGGTTTTCTTTCTTGCTGACGGCGCGGGAGCTCTTCGTAGCCAGGCCCGTGGGTGGGGAACGGGAGGCCTTTGCTTTGCATGATGGGTGATTTCTTTGAGAGCTGCACTGGGAAATCAAAACTCCAGTTTCTTTTGTGGGGGGAGGGAGGGATGGAGAGCTGTAAACGTCCCAGCCTGGCATTTCCTGGCCTTCTGCTCTTCCTAACTTCACAGACACGAAGCTGTCACCCCGGCATTACACACTCCTGATGCTCAGGGGCTGAGAATGTCCAGGATGCGGTGGGGGGGAGGGAGCAGCTGGACATTAGCTGAGAGGATGCAGGGGCGGGGGGTGGGTGTTGATGTGGGTGAGGAACCAAATTCAAGGCTGCTGCAGTTGCCTCCCCCAGTGGGGCCAATGAAATGAAGAAGCAAAGCACGCTCCTTTCAGCCCTATCCCAGGCTGGGGCCGTGGGAGGTTAGTGGAGGCCCGGACAGCACGGGGATGGATGGCTGAGCCCCAGGCCTGGGTTTAGCCTTGCCAGTGTGGGCGGTTGGTAGGGAAGCAAGAGCCCTGGGGCGCGGGGATTTCAAGGCCGTCCTGTCTGTTGGGTTTCCTCCTCAGCCTCCCCGTGGAGCTGGAGCAGCTGAGGCTGGATCAGGCAGGCAGTTTTCATTCCCTGTTAATGAGAAACTCCTGCACTTTGTCCCTTGGAACCGAGCCATCTTCCCCATGTGACTGTGGGGAAGGGCTTCAGTCGGGCTCTGCTCCCAGAGGGAGAGCGGGTAAAGCCAGCGCTTCTCGTGCACGTGCTAGCCTGGCCCCATCTGGCCCCACAACCTTCCCATCTTCTATGGCTGGAGGATTCAGGGATCGGATTTCCTAGTGTGCACAGATGTGTATGTACATGTCACACTCACTCTCTCCTCCCCTTCTCCGCTCCCCCAGCAGCTCGGGGCCCCAGAATTCATATCAGCTGGCCAGGTGGCATCCTGGTGCTTTGGCCCTCAGGATAGTCGGGCAGGTATCAGAACAGATCAAGCCATCCGAACAGCCAGAGCATCGCTATGGTTTAGGGAAGGGGTGCTGAGGCTGGAGGCTGCACACAGGGGCTGGGGGATGCCACCACCTTGCCCTTCTCTCGTGGGTAACTGGGAGGGGGTTCCAGTAGGGACAAGGGGGCCAGGTTGTGGAAAAGGCTGAGAACGCCTGGTGTTCAGGAGGTTGTCACAGATTGTACGCATGATCCAGAAGCATCATCGCCTGAGTGTCTGCCAGTGCCCCGGGGGTGCTAGTGGGGACAAAGATCGCCTCCCAGCAGCAGATCCTGCAGTCTCTCGGCCCTGTTTTGTGCTTGTCCCAGGGTCCCACCAGCCACGGGGATGAGACACGTCAAGGGTCGTGTTACACCTCATGTTAGGCCTCAAAGGCGTCGTTCAAAGCAGAAAGATAGACCCCAACCACCCCACTGCCTGATGTGAACCCCTTCGAACTCTGGGGTGTTTGACATCCGGACCTGGAGAATCCAGGTAGGAGGTTTGTGCCTTCCACCCAGTGTGGGAGGACATCTCCAGCCTTGTATCCGAGCAAGCCTGGGGCTAGAACTGCGTTCCACATGGCCGCTCTTCTCTTTTCTGCACCGAGGAGGCAGAGGGCAAAGCATTGCCGTTGGTGCCTGGAGTATTGACAAGCGACCAGTTCACAGAGGGCCCTTAGTCTTTCCTTCCCTTCACCGCTGCCCCTTGAGAGGGATTTGGTGGGGAGGGAGTTCTCAGCCAACTGTGAGTTTTCACTGGCATCTGTGAAACTGACCCACAATCAACAGCTGCGTTTAATAAAGCAGGGCTATTAGAGAGACCGAGGCAGTGCGGGAGCCCCACTGAATCGCAGGGCATATGAGATCACCAATGAAAGCGGCTTTGGGGGAAGCCCTGAGCCTGAAATAATTGGGGGAGGGGGCTGCTGAAAAAGGAAGGGGCCTTGGAATGTGACTAGAGAGAAGGAAAACATTCTTCTGAAACTCTGGCCCCGCTTCTCGCCGGCTGGCTGGGTCTGGTGTGGGAGTTCCGGGTGGAGGGGGTTACCTGGCAGTGTTAGGTTTCCTTTGCTGGCTTCGTGCTTCTCTCACTTTCAGTCCGGCAGGAGCATTGCCACCAAGGCCAGCTGAACAGCAACCAGGGGATTTTTTCGCTCTGTCTCCAAAATGCCACATCAGCAGCAGGCTCCGAGCTGCAGGAGGATGACCTCAATCAGAAACAGACTGGCTCTTGTTCAGGCTCCAGCTTCCTCTGCACATGGACGGGGGTGGGACCCTGAGCTCAGAGCAGGAGAGAAGGGCTGGGGGTGAGAGAGACAGTGGGATGGAGCCACCTGTGGACTTGGGAGCTGCAGCCGGAGTGGCAGGTCTTTGGAACAGCCAGGGCAAGGAGAAGGGTGACTGACTGCACAGACCCAGCCTGGAGGCGATTTCTTTCTATAGTTTCCAGCTGGCTGGATTGTTGGCAGCATCCGGGAAAGTTTGTAACAAAAGTTAGGCCAGAGCTGCGATCCATCAGTTAAGCAAGCACCAAGGTCTGGAGCCGACCCAGCCATGCCTCTCCCACGCCTGTGGTTAACCCTACAACATCTGGGCTATGACTTATTTCAGTGTGGGCTTCCCTCCTCGCTCTCGAAGGGACTTGCGTTCCTGCTGTCCTCTCACTGACACCAGTGTAAATCAGCTGTCATTCCACTGCAGTCAGGGGTCCCCGATCCTCAGTGACTCCACTTCTGTGCTAAGTGAGTGGGGTGAATGTGGCTTTAAGCCAAGTGTGTGCTCTCAATTTTCTGGGGCCATGCAGTGCCCAGGGTAAGATAGTGCAGCCTCCGGCTCGCTCTAGCTTGTGACAGGACCCTGCACGGGCTCTGAAGGGATGTCTGTACTGCAGTCAGAGGCTGTGATTGCAGCTCGAGTAGACATCGCTGAGCTGGCTTTTAATGGGTCTCAGAACGCCCTGTAATCATTCACAGGGTCCGCTCAGACTGAAAGTTGTGCTGATGCGGCTTCACTGCTCTGGGCCCCGATCTGGCTGGATTACGGCTAGCTCTGGGTACGTTGGCTCATCCGTCAGTCACACCCTGAGGTTGCAGTCTAGACGTATCCCGAGAAGTAGAGACGTGCTGTCATGCAGTGTGCTCCCAGTCCAGCCATGCCTCTCTGCTCTCATGCCCTGCCCCCTTGCTCCAGGTAACCCAGCTCTGACCCTCGGCTCCAGTTCCTGGCTTTTGACTCTGGCTCCACCCTTGGCTCTGGCCTCCGACTTCGGCTCTGGCCCTTGCTTTAGGCATCTGGCTTCTATTCCTGGCCACTGACTCCTGTTCTAACCAGTAGGCATGACCGCCCTCATCCTGGTCTCTGAAAGTCCCCTTGCTCCATTGCATCCCGTTCCTCCTAATTAATCGGATCCTCTCTAACCAATCCCTCCCCTGGGTGTGCAATACTTCCGCTGTCACTCATGACAGCCGTCCCTGCTAGGTCAGTGGGAGTCCGAGGTGCAGGATTGGACCCTCGGTGTCGTCGTGGTACCTAGAGCCAAAGTCATGGCCCAGGAACGACCCCCCCCCCCCGTGTACTAGGTGCTGGACAAACCCAGAGCAATAAGCGCTTGCCCCGAAGGGCTCGCAACTTTGAGCCAAATCCAGTTTGTCCCTGTACCAAGCACACAGCGGCTCCCGCGAGCAGGACATCAGCCACGTCAAACTAAGGCGAAGCCAGCGTGCCCTTCGTCTTTGCAGTGTCGTCAGCGCCCTCGTCTCCCTCTCTTCCACTCACCGCCCAGAGTGTCCCCATTTCTTTCACTCCCAGGCTGGGATTCAAGCTGCCGGTGTCTGAGCCACGCACGCTAACGCCCCAGTGCCGCCATTCCCTCTCCCAGCCTCTCAGCACAGTAGGCAGCGTGGACTCGAAAGGCAGGGAGAAGCGTCACTGATATGATCCCGGCTTGTGTTCGCATGCTGCTGGCACCGCTGGACTGTTGCTGTTTTTCAGGTAGCTGGGCCTCCTGTGATGAACTCCCCTTTTGGCCAGGACCGCCCTAGAAACAAGGACTCCATGCCCCGAAAGGGGGCTGTCCCCCCGTCTGAATTGCTAGTGCATCCAAAGAGGGGGTGCAGGTTGGCATGGCTGCTACATGGAGAGGGCAGGGCAGCGAGTATATTGCCCCGTGTGTGTCTCATCTGTGGGTACGTCTTGGCGTGGCACGAATGTCTATGGGTGTCACGTGTGTGTCTTGGCGTATGTCTGCGTGTCTCCGTGCGGTGTGCGTATCTTGGTGCGCTGCGTAGGGAGACTCGGTGTGGGTCTGTGTGTTTGTACACCTCTCTGGCGGCGGCGGGGGGGGGCTGAATGATTGCAGTGTGCATTCGTGTATGGTTTTGTGCCTTTGAGACTCCAGTTCCCCAGCATCTCCGGCTCCTTGGCTTAGCCCTGCTCCAGTCCCGCACTGACAGATGTGCTTTTTCTGTTCCAGGGCAGCCAACAGACCTCCCAGAATTTTTCCAGAGGAAACTATTAGAAATATTTAAGTCACTGCATGGTTCAGGGGTTTATAACTGAGCAGAACGAGCTGACTTGCCCAGCACAAGCCTGCGACTGTCCACGAGGAGGTTGACCCGGCTAGGGCTTTGTAACCGCCAGTGAGAAAGCTGCCCAAGACTTTATAACTGAGCATGTGGAATAACTGAGAGGGCAATCCCTCGAGACCCCTTATTAAAGAACTGTAATCCTCATTTAGTCCACTGAAAAAAAAGTTTTAATGAAGGTATAAAGTCGGGCGCTTCTGGGCTGTAATTTGCTGATTGTATCTTGAGGACTGTTTCGGCACCTCTGCTGAATTCTGCACACAACGCCCCCAGCGAATGCTGGATGAGAAACAGCTTTGGCTGTGAGTGTTTGCAAAAGGCAATGGGCCCAATTCAGCTCTTGTTTGCACTGGTAAATGCATAGGGTGGATACTAACAGTCTTGCTCACAGTGACTAGTCTGGGTCATTCCACTGCTATCAATGGGACTAACTGTGGCATGAGAGACTATCCAGTCAAGGTACCGGAATCTGATCCATAGTGGTAACTCTGTTGACTTCCATGATTAACACCACCGTAATGGAGAGTGCAACTGAGCCTCTTAACTGTATTGTAAGCGCTTTGGGAGGTTATTTACAGTGCTAGGATAGAAAAGACAGAAGCATTGTCTAGTGAATACAGCCGGATCTGGGAATTGGGTCTCCTGGGGTCTGATCCTGGTTTTAACACTGATTTCCTGTGTGACTTTGTGGTCAAGTAACAGCCATAACTTCAGACATGTGCACTAGTTTTTGTGTGGCTCCTTATCTTGGCTCCCCAACTTGGTGACAACTCATGCCTAAGTTTCAGGGGTGCCCAAAGAAAATTGATATCTGCGACCCCCACACCAGTTCAACTACTAGAGACAACACACAGAGGGGTAGATCCAGGAGTCCACTCACTCCCTGCCCACCAGCTTTGGAGAGAAAGTGAGCACACAGCATCCATTTACATCTACGCACTGAATCAAAGGTCCACATATCCCACGCAGGAGCTGCAAGGCCTGGACACTTCTTGGGCATGTAGTCCAAATTGCAATCTAGGCCCCAGTTCTCAGTTACAACCTGGTAAATCTAGAGTAACTCCATTGGGGCCAGTATAGATTTATGGTGTGAGCAGAATATGGCTCCTCATTTTTGAAGCTGCCTTCCCCAAAGGATTTGTTCTAGCTAGCCTCATGAAACTTCTCTCCTTTCCCTTCCTCGGGCATTGGTGTTCTTTGCATAATCTCACTACTGTGTGTGCAAGAGCTTTCACCTCTGCAGCTTCTGCCCCCTGGAACAGTCTCCCTGTATCTTTTCTACCTTGTTGACCTCTCTGTCTTTTCACATCTGAGTTGAATTATCTCTTTTCTCCCCTGCCTGTGCTTTTAATTTCTCTCTCCCTCTATTGTTTTAGTCCAGCTGTAATTTGGAGCGCTCGGCACGTTTTGATAATCAGACCCGAGGTGTGACAAAATGAACACCCCGAAAATTGAGACTGTGTGTGAACACTTCTGAAAATGCTGGCTTAATTAAACCGCTCTGTGCATCAGTTTCCCCATCTTTAAAATGGGTTGATAGTTACAGCTATCACATGGGTGCTGTTGTAAAATGTAGTTAAGGAATATTTAGAATGCATTTGAGGAGCATGTAGAATACAGGGACACAAAATAGAATGTGTCAGGATGAAGATAACATGAATAAGTTTTACTGCTTCACGGGCTTTAAAAAGTACGTTTGAATTTGAGGAGACGTCAAATTTAACAGATTTGCTCATTTTACACTGGAGTTCTATGAAAGTGCGGGACACATTTTCACCACATTTTGCATGGAAAGTTATTTCGTTCCAGGCTCTTTCACCGCCTAGATTTTTGTTGTTGTTGTTGTTTTTTTAAGACGTTCCCATGAAATGGGCATTTGTCACTCTGGGAAAAATTCAAATCCAACAAAAAAAAAGTATTAGTAACTCAGGTTCAAATCCTAGCGAAGATTGGGCTAGCCATCACTGCACCGTTAGCTAAAGCTAGAAGTCAAGTTTTGCCCCTGATTTGCTCGGCACCCATCCACAGACACAAAATCTCTAGTTTGAGTTAAGTGGTGCTTTCATCTCAACTCCGGGGTGGAGAGTGGGATGGATTGAAGTTTAAGGGCTGCTGATTCTGGAGCTAGTTATTCGATGGAGATGCAGCAGCTCGAGATACAACCTCCCAACTGCTAATGCAATCATTCTGCTAATCCCAGTCATTGCGTTGTTTCACAGTATGGTCACTCTCCGGCCTAGCCTACATGTAAAACAGAGGCCGACATAAGGACACTCAGTTGTGAAAAATTCTGCTGACAGAAGATTTTCTGACTGCATAGTAACAGCACTTCCCCAAACAACATGAACTATACTGACAGAACCGTTCTTCTGTGGGTCTAGATGTGTTTACTCTGGGCATCCTGCCGGCAGCTCGGAGGGGTGGTTTTATCCTACTCTTGACTGAGCTAGCTATGCTGACATAACTTTGTAGTGTAGACCTGGCTGAAGACAAGGATCTTTCACATATTTCAGTTCCCCCACAGTAAAAAAAAACAAAACAAAAAACAACCCTTCTTTCAGTGAAAATAAAGCCTACTAAGATTCCCAGCAGAAGAGCTCACCATATTCTCCTCTCTGCACTTCAGAAACCAGCCCAGCTGGGGCCATTTGGCTGGAGTTAAATGCCTAAAAGTGCAGCTATTTAAGGGAAAATCTGGCTGGGCTTTTATATTTTTCCCCATGAAAAATGTTGCAAAAGTGAGTTTTTCATCTGGATTTTTCAGGAGTTTTTTTGTTTGTTTGTTTTTTAAAAAGGAGATCCCCTGGTTTTCTCAATATTTTGGAAACTGAAAACCAGAAGTTTTTTGTTTTTTGTTAAACCAAAAAGTGTCACTTACTAAAAAATGGTCAGGAAAAACATTTTTTTTTCCCAATGAGAACCTGCATATTTTCTACAAAAATGGACATTTTTTTTCATAAAGATTTTCCTTTAGTTAAAAAGCCATTTTTTTTCTTGCGGGGGGGGGAACAGATGAAAATATTTTGACCAGCCTTGTTAAAGTCACAACAGACTGCGGAAGAGAACAAATCCAGGATCACCATGCCAGGGGAAATATAATACCCCCAACAGGCAGCCATGTGACCTTACAGAAAAGGGATGCAATAAGCAATATAGGAAGACCCCAGGATGTTAATCCAAATGCATTACTTGCTAACATGGAGAATAGCGGTTGGATAGCCCTCTAGTGAGACTGCTATTGCAATAGATACATATATAAAGTCATCATATAGCAATGAGACACGGCAGGGTATACACTGATACCCTAGAATTATATGCTTTGGGTGTATTATAGGGCATGGAGCTGAAAGCTAAATGCCTTCAACAATCCAAATTGTGTGATTGCAGGATCTAAATACACGCCCTGTAGGGCTTTATTGTGATGATTCAATGAAAGGGAGATATAAAAGAAAAATCACTTTGTATTGCTTTCACATTAGATTGCTTTCATTAGACTTGCAAATGCAACAAACTATAATAAGGTGTGCAATGCTACGCACAGAGACGTGGTGTATAAACCCCCATGACATGCACAATGTTAGCACTTCCATAAAATTGTTGTCTTTAAAAATTAAAGCTAATTTGGCCAGGTGTGAAAATATGCTAATAATCCTACGAAGGGGTCTAGTGCTGAAAGCGTTGGACTGGAAGTCAGGGAATCTAGGAGTCTATCAGTGGCTATGATGTTGAGTTCCTGGACAAATTTCTTAATCTCTCTGAGCTTGATTTTTCTCCTCTGCCTTGCTCCTCGTGGAGTCAATAACATCATTAACACCTGCGCACAGTGGGTGCAAAACACTACCATTTGGCGCTGGTAGTTTTTACACTTATTTTGCAAAGGCATAAATGATGGCTTGGCATGCACGTACTCAGATACCTTCGTGATCGGCGTAATAAAAGAACAGAAAGATCCCAGGTGAATGGTAAAGAATGGCCCTCTTTGTTTGTTTCCATATCCATGAAATTCAGATTATAGTATTTGCTGTGATCACCATGAAAAGTCAGCATTTGGTAACAGATAGCAGGAAGGCATCACAGGAGGAACCTGCAGGGTCTCACATACCCCTCAGTAAATAACTCTTCCATATCATTTTTCATCAGTAGATCTTAAAGCAAAGAAAGGTAAGTATCATTATCCTTGTTTTGCAGATGGGGAAACTGAGGCATAGAGAGACGAACTGACTTGCTCAAGGTTACAGAGCTGGGCCGTAGCAGAGCTAAGAATAGAATCCCAGAGTCCTGAATCCCTAGCCACTAGATAACACTGCCTCCCAGAAGGCTGTTTGAAATGTTGATCTTCTGATGACTGCCACCATACCTATCATACAGCCCGGTCTGTTGATTTGGATTTCTAGATATGTGCCTATCCTTTCACTCTAGGCTTGAGGGAGTTCAAATTACATGTGCAAATATTGCAAGAGTCAGCAATAAACACACATTGAACTTTCCACATCCAAGATTAATGTAATGAAGACCATGCATACATGTGGGACTGGGTCCTTTCCCATACATACCCTTTTAATCAGGCATCTCCTGAAAGGCTAAATTTATTAGTGAATGTAGAGATTTTTCAGATTTTCAGGTGAAAAGCATTAGAGTCGTTTGTTACTATCCCTTTCTGTTGTGTTCCTCTCCTGTGCATCCTGCTGTGCTTCCCATCTTAGACAAAACAGAATACAGCCTGAATTATACGGTATTATACACAGAGATGTGAATCTTTCCAGCCCCTTACTGCAATTGGCTAATGTCCTGTAGTAGGGCAAATGATTAACCTTATTTTATCCTCCATAGCTGCAGATGTTTTTCTTGCTCATAAACCTATCTAGCCCTTTTTTCCAGCTATCCACTTCCTTTGCTGGCCATGCTTTCGTTAAAAAAGTCCATTTTACAAATCACTTGGATTAGGTTTATATTGCTCTTTGTTATATTTATACCACTCAAGTTAGGTTTTAGATTGTTTCCATTATACCTATATATTACTTTCATTATATTTATGGTCCTGATGTTGCATTTGCATTGCTTGCCTTAGATGGATATAATTTTGGTTGGATATACAGTATATTACTTTAGTTAGATTTATATCATTTAATTAGATTTATATCCCTCCTGACTTTGAGGGCTTCACTTAGATTTATAATAGCTTTTTTGTTAGGCTTGTCTTGCTTGGAATAGATTTATCCATTTTTGTTAAATGTATATTGCTTAAGTTAACATGGATATCACTTTAGTTAGTCTGGTCATTTCCAATGGTAGACTTCTAGCACATTCCAGCAAATACTCAGGCCTGGTTTTCTACTGATCTCCAGGGAGTTTACTCCAGTGTAACTCTACTGATTTAAATGGAGTCACTCCAGATTTACACCTGCATAAATGAGAACAGGACTAGCTCCTTCATGCACAAAGACTCCCAGTGGGTGCTCAGATACCAGGATGATGAGTGCAATACCCCAGATAGACTTTCTGAGGCTTTCCCAGCCATTCTCAAGCTCCCATTTTGTGTTATGTCTAGATCCTAGAGGTACCTGCTGGGGAGGGCATCAAATAAACTTCATCTCAGGTGATGCTCCCTAGACACTTCACCTGAGAAACTCAGCAGAGGTAAATCCCCATAGTTCTGTTGAAGTCAGCAGAGTTACATCAGTTGCCACCAGTTGAGGACCTGGCAGTACATACCCGGTCCATCCACAGTTACATGAGACAGAGACGTAAAATAGAAGGGATACAAAACCCTCATGCTTCAGGGCATACGGCAACCTCTGTCAGACAAGCGTCAGCAGGAAACTTCCCCTAAGAGTTGTTGTTTCGTATGTTCACTACAGGATAGCTTGTACCTTCTTCTGAAGCTTCTGGTGCCAGTCGCTGGCAGAGACTGGACTCGGTGGACCCTTGGTCTGCTCTGGTACAGCTGTTCCTAGACCTTTGGTGACATCCAGTTTTATTTCTAGCTCCTGTGAGATTTGCATCATAAAATATTAGAATTGGAAGGGACCTCAGGAGGTCATCTAGTCCAACCCCCTGCTCAAAGCAGGACTAACCTCAGCTAAATCATCCCAGCCAGGGCTTTGTCAAGCCACAGCTTGAAAACCTGTAGAGATGGAGACTCCACCACCTGCCTAGGCAACCCATTCCAGTGCTTCACCACCCTCCTAGTGAAAAAGTTTTTCCTAATATCCAACCTAGACCTCCCCCACTGCAACTTGAGACCGCTGCTCCTTGTTCTGTCATCTACTACCACCAAGAACAGCCTAGCTCCATCCTCCCTGGAGCCCCCCTTCAGGTAGTGAAAGGTTGCTATGAAATCCCCCCTCATTCTTTTCTTTTGCATTTCCACTAAGGCTCTCTGTGCACTATGGATTTCAGCCATCAGCACCCAGCTGCTGGGTTAGGTGCCCCAGTTCAGAATCCTAGTGTAGATAAACTAAAAGCCACAGCTGACTCCAGGGCTTCTTACCCCTGCTTGAAACTGGGATAAACTGCACCACTGCAATTCATGACATATCCTGTCTACAATTGGGGTTTGCACCAGTGCAGCTGCACCAGTCTGAAACTGAAGCAAACCTCCAGGGTCGACCAGGCCTCAGTTGCCTGTAAATGGCAAATATAGTCATGGCATTGCAGGATGTTTAAACAAATAATCTCTCAGACCCAATGTCACAGGCAGCTCTAGGGGTTTCTAAGCTGCTTGGCATCGTTGCTGTAGAGGACTGGCATATCTTTTAGGGAGACTGTTTCTGAGGGCCATTGGCATGTGTTTTTGAATGGGACTGTTTTTCACCAGGGTAACTCAGTGTTTGTTTGGAGCGTGGGAGTATTTGCCATCAAACTGACAAACACACATCTGGGCTAAGGAAGGGGAAAGACACAGATTTCACCTGCCTAGACTCCTAATCCTCCCCCGCACACACACCCTTCCCCAGGGTCTTTGAAGTATGCAGCAATGGGGGAGGTGGGTGGACAAGTTCCATTCTTACAGAAAGACTCTTGTTTGATAGTCAGATCCAGATGTGAAAGGAGGAGTGAGCTGCCTGAGTGGAACAGAAACAGACCGGGTGGAGGGGGAGGGAGGAGAGAGAGAGAGAGTCTGAATCAGGATTTAAACCAGTGCAAAACCACTGAAGCCCGTCAGCAGAGTAGCATAGGTGTGACCTGAATTTGTCCGACTGGGTGCAAGTTACATTCAGCCCCCTCCCAAAAAATGGAAGTTACACTGGAAAAGAGTCTAAGCCTAAATTCCCATCATGAGCAAAGGGAAAGGGGCATAAGGAAATGCACATGCTTTGCTCTTGTTCTCTGTTCTGTGCAATGTCACTGAAGTCAGTGGGTAGAGGGTGGCCTGAAGTGGTTGAAGACTTCCAAAGAGGAACCGTGGCCAAGGTGAAATGAATGAGCATTTCATGCTTATTCACTACGCTCCCCTTCAAAAGCAGCCCTCAGGGGAATGGTCCCAATAGCCCTAGGGAAATTTTGCAAACATTTCTCATGGTTGCTAAGCCCAGTTCAACTGAGCTAGTGTTAGCAATGCTGGGAGCTCTAGTCTAGATGGACCCCAGGTGTTCTCAGCAGCGCATCATGCAATCTTGCTCAGAGCATGCCTTTTCCACTTGGTGCATCACACCCTGCAGCCCACCTGAAGCCCATTCTAATTTTGATCACACTGGTGGAGATGAACCAGCTACTTGAACGTCTTACACGTCTTGCAGGGCAGGGCGTGTCCTTAAATATGCCCAGAGTTTAAACAAATGTCTAAGGCCTGCTCCTGCTCCCACTGATGTCAAACTCAGTAGCAATTGGGTCATATCCTTAGCCAGTGTAAATTGGCATGGCTTCCTTGACATTAATGGCACTACACCAACTTACCCCAGCTACGGATGTGGCTCCACTGAGTGCAAGGGGACCAGGATTATGCCCTGGTACATGAGACTGCAACTTCCGAAAACAAACTGATTTAGAACAAGCTTAGCCCGATGTCTCAATTAACCTGTGTTTACTAAGAGCTTCAGCATCTCTGTCAAAGACTCTATACCTCAGACCTCTGGCTGTGGAAGTGCAAGCACCCGCTAATCTTCTAACTCTCTGCTGCCAGAAAGCGTTCGTTTACTTACTCCTGCTTTATGATGTCTCTCAACCTTTTGATTTCCTGGTACACAGAGTAGGTCAGTAAAAAGGTCACTGATTTGGGCACTGATTTGAGCCAGGAAAACATTTGGAAAATACCATTCAGAACCTTGTTGTAGGTAATGTCTAAGCTAATTGGGGGTGGGGGAAATAATTCTAAAGAAACAGTGCATTTATTTTTATTAGTGAAAAATAACTTCAACTCTGCTTCTTCCTATAACAGGATTTGAAGTGCCTGCCAGATCTGCAAACTCTCTACCTGCGATCTTTTCACTTCTGCCACCATCACCAGTAATCATTAGGATTTGGTCTGATGTGGCACGAAGTCAGAGAGAATCCAGCTAGCCCTCCCATAGCTCTGGCGGCTCCACCGTAGCAAGAACCCGATTTTTTGGTCAGTAGAATCGGCAGACATGACTCAGAAATATGGAAGGGGCCGGATTCTGATCTCAGTGACGTATTTGTGTAAGTCTGGATTTATACCAGTATAACTGAGGTCAGAATCTGGCCCCAAGTGCACTGGTGGGTTTATGTTTTTTACATAGACCATACAGGTAGCTATTCAAAGTGGATACTAAGAGATGAGGGCGTAGATGGGTCAGGGCAGAGTTTCTGGAGTAGAGAATTCTTCACCTCCCAGGCGCTGGCTGAATTCCAGTCCAAGTCATTAGCGTTAGGTGACCAATATGAACTGAATTTGATGGCCGCCTGCTCCCAGGCATCTATCCATGAGAATGGGGCCCCTCACTTAGGGAGGCAGTGCCCTCCTACAGTTGTATCTAGCAGAGCGGGACTGAAGCATATTGCGCATGGCTGTCTTCATTTTGTGGCTGTACCAAGGACTTTGTCTGCAGGGCTGCCTAGCCAGCTGCTTTCACCAGCACATAGCACATGCTCAGTGAAGGAACCAGACTCAGGGATTCTCCGGCACAGTGGAATCTTGGTTCCCTTCCCCTCATCTACACGGTCCCATCCTGAGTCTCTTATAATTCAGTGCAGCTACTTAGGGAAAGGGCTGGAGGAAAAAGTGGCCCCACAGTCTGGGTGTCCTTGTGCATACGCTCGCTGAGCTCTCCTCAAATGGTGCAGGAGAAATAAACCCAATGAGCTTGGAGCGGGAGAGGAAAGTGCTTAGTCAACCTAGGGCAAGGTGCCCAGGGAAGGAGGAGGAAGTGGTGGTTAAAAATATCCGCTAAATGGATGAGCAATCAGGACCTGGGAATGGCACAGGGTCGGCGCACTGCATGATAGGATGTCTCCCCTGTGTCTGACAAACTCTTGTACCTCAGAGAAACATGGCTTTTAGACAGATAGGAGTTTGGGGCGCACAGCAGCGGCTGCTCCCAAGGTATTAGACCTGAAGCAAACATAATGTCCCCAGTAGCCCCATCCCTGAGCAGACCCCACTGTGTGCTCTAAAGGGGTGCAGGATGCAGTCCTACCTCTCTGTGGTGGCCCAGCTCAGCTAGCCCATTCCTCTCCTTAGGAGAAGTCTAGCACCAGTGCCTGCAGTAAACTCCCCCAGTCTTCATGTCTTCCTGTTCCTTTATAAACAACCTCGTCGTAAGTCACTTACACTGCTGAGAGATGCTAGAAAACAGCCACATGCAGCGGCTTGAGGTTCCATACCACCCATCTCTTTTCTCCCTA
The DNA here is from genome assembly GCF_026122565.2 of Emydura macquarii macquarii. NCBI lineage: Eukaryota > Metazoa > Chordata > Testudines > Chelidae > Emydura > Emydura macquarii. The sequence continues at coordinate 9,612,088 of NW_027130449.1, read as the reverse complement.
AAAACAAAGGCTTCGGTTACTGGTATATAGTTTAGCATGAAGACCAATCAATCAAATCTAAAGAATAAAGCAAAGGCTGGTGGTACTGTGACTGCTGTGAGAGCAGCTTTCATCAGTGCCCTTTTTATAACCTCCTTCCCTTGAAATGTGCCGTTTCCCTGCTCTCCAGGACAACCCTCTGAAGGGAAAATGCCCTTCTGCTCTTTTGTGACACGGAACTGGGCTGCCTTCCTTGCTCTTCAATTTTAATTAGGAGCAGTGATGAAGCCGCTAAGGTGGACGCAACCTAAAGCCTGGTTTCCGAATGGCGCCTCCCTGGAGATCCAGGCCAAGGTTCATGGGCCACTGGTTGCACTGCGATCGGTGTGATTGCATGGGCATGGCTGAGGGCAGAAGTAAAGAAATCCAGCAGCACTGGCAGACGCCTCTGTTCACACCCAACTCCAAAGGTCAGCCACTGTTTCAGATTCTGTTTGAAACCTGTCTTGAAGTTGGAGAAAGTGTACTGCAGCGCCGGGGGGGGCAGGGCGGGCGGGTGGGTGTGTTCTATGAGAGCTCATTCCCTTCCTCGAGTAAGAGAAAGAATTCCCCCTTCTGCAGAGGGCCAGCGTGAGGACCATGCACCACTCAAGCTCTGTTTTGAATGGGGCTTCACTGTTGCATAGGCCCGAGGCTGGCTCTCTGTACAGGAGTGAGTTCCACCCAAACAACCTAAACTTCCTAGCTGCTGTGTGACTGCTGCATGCAATTCCCCATCCACGCAGCTCGTGCTGCTGGGCTGGTGGGTAGCACTCTGGAATGGGAGACAGGAGAGCTGGATTCTACTCCTAGCTTTACCACTGGCCTGCTGGGTGACCTTGGGCAAATCACGGCCCCGCTCTGTGCCTCAGTTTCCCCCATCTGTAAAATGGGGATAATGATGCTGATCTCCTTTGTAAAGCACTTTGGGATCTCTGATGAAGAGCTCTATATAAGAGCTAGGTATTATTATTATTTCTTCAATTTATTTATTAAACTGATGAGGGGAGAGGGGAGAAAGAATATACACAGAACTATGCAGCCCCTAAAAGAAAGAAGTGATTCAGAGATAGATATCCACCTGTCTGCTGAGACCCAAAATGGGGTCCAGACCCCCAAATGAAGGACACAGTAGGCTTAAAATGTGGTGAGATTCATTTCTTGAACCTAGGTAGCATTTTCTCGTAACCTGGTGTGGCGTGATTCAGCAAGGCAAATCCGCGGCCAGCAGTAAAAAGGTGAGGTAACAGCAGGTTCACGTAGGATGACAGCATGGCCATGAAAAAGAGGTGTGGTGCTGTATGCCGCTTCAGAAAGAAGCAAACCTGCTGCAGCACTGCAGGCTGTTCACACAGGACAAGCCCATTTTCTAGTTGCCTCTCCGCTGCAGAGCTGCTGGGGTTGAGAAACTCCTTGCATCTGATAATGACGGACTGTTACACAAATGAGAGTAGCTGGCTAGGACTGCAAAAGGGTTTATCTACCTTGCCTCGGGAAAGTTGAGATGAATCAATTTAAGGTGTGAAATGAACGTGCATAAATTCAAGTGCATTAAATCCCCACACAGACGTGCTCACTCAGGGGCAAAGTGGGCCTAAGTTTGCTGTGACTTCCGAAGTAGGGAGCAGAAAACTTTTTTCTGCGATATCCAGCTCTTGGATAGCCTTGTGACTATCCAATGAGTGGAAACCTTTCCTCTCTTGCACGTGTATCTCGATTCCTTTCACTCTCAGCTGTGAGTACCTCTTTAATTCTGTCCTCTGCCAACGTTGGGGACACCCAGTTGTAGTGATAGTGTTGTATTGTGTGCCCATGCCCATTCAGTCCCGAATCGAACTCAGGATGGCCCTTTTTGAGACAAATTCAAGGATAGATTGTGGCTTCACCACCCTGGAGTAGCTCTCGGGAGACACTGTGTGGGACACCCCCTGAGACACAAGTCCCTCCCTGCTTGCCCTTTGTTGTGGAAGATATCAGCAGAAAATTGATACCTGCGACCCCCACACCAGTTCAACTGCTAGGGACAACACACAAAGGGGTAGATCCAGGAGTCCACTCACTCCCTGCCCACCAGCTTTGGAGAGAAAGTGAGCACACAGCATCCATTTACATCTACGCACCTGAATCAAAGGTCCACATATCCCACGCAGGAGCTGCAAGGCCTGGATACTTCTTGGGCATGTAGTCCAAATTGCAATCTAGGCCCCAGTTCTCAGTTACAACCTGGTAAATCTAGAGTAACTCCATTGGGGCCAGTATAGATTTATGACGTGAGCAGAATATGGCTCCTCATTTTTTGAAGCTGCCTTCCCCAAAGGATTTGTTCTAGCTAGCCTCATGAAACTTCTCTCCTTTCCCTTCCTCGGGCATTGGTGTTCTTTGCATAATCTCACTACTGTGTGTGCAAGAGCTTTCACCTCTGCAGCTTCTGCCCTGTGGGACAGTCTCCCTGTATCTCTTCTACCTCATTGACCTCTCTGTCTTTTCACATCTGAGCTGAATTATCTCTTTTCTCCCCTGCCTGTGCTTTTAATTTCTCTCTCCCTCTATTGTTTTAGTCCAGCTGCTATTGTAATGGAAAGTATTTCAAGGATACAGTTTGTTTGAAAGAGATTATACAAAATTAGGGCCAAATTTTCTTTGCCTTTCTCATGTGAGTTGTCCCCTGACTGCACAGAGACTACAGTAAGGCAAGTGGGCTCTTACTCTGGAGTTTTGTCCGGGTCTGAGATTTAAATCGTTTCCCATTTCTAGCAATAGCTCCCTGCCTTCTCTTGGGAATGTTATTCAGCTGTGTTTAGGCCCTGATCCTGCAGTCGGATCCCCATGGAAGTCAATGGGGCTCTGCTGGGGCACAAGCGCTTCCCATCTGGAATCAATTGCAGAACTGCGTGTCGCCAACTACAGAATGGGTAGCTTACACTCTGTAACCGATTCAGGGCAAGAGATCGTGGGAGAGATTAAAAAAGAATGTGCAGGCTTGTAGGCTGGTACCTTCTGGTGAGTGGAGGTGAGTGTTAAGTAAAGGACTTGAGAGGAAATCTAAACTGGTGTAAGATGCACATTGCAGGACCAGAATATGTGACATTTGTATCAGCGCAGACCTCTGAATGTGGCTCCTTGTCTACAGTGAGGGTTAACGTGTTCAGTAAATCAGTAATTTTGTCGATTTACAATTGCACATTTAGAAATCACTCCTTTTTTTTTTCCCCCTGGTTTCTCTGCCAGATTTGTTTTTAACTGCAGCTTTTCAATATAATTCATTTCGGAATTAAAGGGGAAACCGATTTCTGGCTGCAGGAAAGAAAAGAAACTTGCAGGATGCATCCTGACTGAGGACATGGGGAAATTTTTTTCCCAGTCGGTGTAAATCATCCTGACGCCAGCCTGAAACCAGATCAAGGTGAGTGGGGGTGTTTTGAAGAGAGAGCAATTAGGCAAGAACTGTTCTACAAAGCTGTCTTTTTCTCTTTCCCTTCCAACTCCCCCCCCCCCCCCGCCCTCCCCTTTGGCAGCATGAGCAACTTGGGATCCCAGCTGGGGAGCAGCTGTGGGCTTGCTCTGGCCCTTTAAAGGCAGAGAGGTAGCTGTCTCTTTAAGGCAGGTCTCTGTGGGTTGTGTTTAGTGAAGGAAGTGACGGGCGGGGGGGGATTGAATGAAAAGAGAAAAACAGAATCAAAGAGCCCCAAGTAGGGGACAGAGGGAGCGGGGGGAGGGGGAAGAGGCAGGGCAGGAGGGGGAGAGGTGCTTCTCAGGGCAGGGGCCCCTGGCACCCAGTGGGGGGCACCAGCAAACTCCAGCGATGCACTGGGAAGTCTAAAGGGCGAGCAGCCGTAGCCCATGTGCCGTCCAGAGTCCAGGCGGACAGGAGGAGCGAGGGGTAAGAGGAGAGGGTCCCGCGGGGCGCTGCTGGGAGGGGAAGCTCCCAGCTCGGGGCGCCTCTTCGCTCTGCCCAACTCTCGGCCAAAGTTTGGAAACTTCTTGGGGAAGGGCTTGTCCCGGGAGCCTCTGGCGGGGGCAGAGAGAGCTCGCGGGTGGGGGGCTGAGGAGGGGGCTGGGGGCTCAGCTAAGGGGGTGTAGGTGCAGGGCAGTCTCGGGGGGCAGGGGGTGCTCAGCCTTCTCCGGCTCCTGCAGCCGGGGATGAGCGCTCCGGGCTGCGGGCTGCCTGCGCTGCTGCTGCCGCCGCTGCTGCTGCTGCTGCTGGCGGAGCTGGGGCCGCGGCCCGGCCGGGCTGGCCCCGGGGCTCTGTCCGAGCTGCGGGTGCGGGTGCGGCTGCCCGACGGGCAGGTGACGGAGGAGAGCCTGCAGGCGGACAGCGGCGCCGACTGCATCGGCCTGGAGCTGCGCAAAGGGGACGGCACCCTCATCACCCTGACCGCCGACTTCCGACAGGTACGGGGCGCCGGCCCGGCCCGGCCTGGGGGGCTCAGCCCCCGCCCCACACACGGGGGGGGGCAGCACCCGGGCTGGGGGGCAGGGGGCTCAGTCCCCCCACACGGGGGTGGGGCAGGACCTAGCATAGGGGGCTCAGCTCCCCCCCCTCCACAGAGGGGGCAGGATCCGGACTGGGGAGGTGGGGGGCTCAGTCCCCCCCCACACACAGAGGGGGCAGGATCCGGACTGGGGAGGTGGGGGGCTCAGTGCCCCCCCACACAGGGGGGCAGGATCCGGACTGGGGAGGTGGGGGGCTCAGTCCCCCCCACACACACACACACTGGGGAGGTGGGGGGCTCAGTGCCCCCTACACACACACACAGAGGGGGGGGGTCAGGCCCCGGGTTGGGGGTCAGTGGCTCAGCCCCCCCCCCCCCACTCACACACAGGGGACAGGGCCCGGGCTGTGTGAAGGTTTCACAGGCAGACTGTTCTCTTCCCTTCTTCTACCGCCCCCTCCATCCACTGCCCACAAGGGATCCAACCCCCACGGACCGTCCCTCCTCACCCCCAGCGCCCTGGAGCAGGGGATGGAGCCCAGGGCTCCGGGGCAGGCACACTGCCTCCATGCCATTAGCCTGGGGGAGCACCCCGCTGCTCAGGATCCGCCCCCTTCCCCTCTCCCCCAGGCTGCCCCGTGGAGAGAAGCGGTGGGATAATCCGGAGTGCATTTTGTTTATCTGGCCTCCTGCGGCATTCCCTGCTGGGATGGAGCAGATCAAAGGGCTACAGCCTGGGAACGCGGGGCAGGACATCTCGTGGGAGACCATGGAGTGGGCTGAGGGGGTCTGTGTTTATAGAGAGGGTCAGGCAGGACTGGTAGGTCAGGAGTCTGCGTTGGGGGGGGGGGGGGGAGTGTTGTGGTATTTTGTGCGGAGGGGCCTGCCCGCTGTGTAACAAGTTCTGTGCCTGGGTAAGTCCCACTGCGACTGGGAGAAGGTGAATCTGCCGTTATCTTTATGGATAATAACACTTAGCTGACGAATAGCACCTCTCATCCGCAGATTTCCATGCCCTTTGTCAATCCCCCCCCCCCCCCCCCGCCCAGTGTAGCTGGGGGAAACCGAGGCACAGAGCGGGGAAGGAACTTGGCCGAGGCAGGACAGTAGCAGGACCAGGATGGAGCCCAGATTTCCTGACTTCTGGCCCAATGCCCTATCTCTCCCTGAATCTCTTCTCTCTGCATGGGATCTCAATGTGGGAGGGGCGTTTATCTGTAGATGGGGGCGATGGAATCTCCCCGGCCTTTGGGAACCTTTGGTATTTCAGTGGGTGAGGTGGGATCCCTTCTGTCTTTGGGGGGGTGAGGGGTTCTGTCTGAGTGGGATACAGCCTTCTTTATATTTGTGCTTGGCAGCGTATCTAGGATGGGCCATCTCTGAGTAGAACAGCACTTTTGGATGTTTCCATTCTTCTGTGGAATTAGAAATTGCCTGTCCATGTGGGATGGATCATTGGAGTGTGTTGAAGGGCCAGGCCAGTGAGTTGGGGGCAGAGGAGCGGTCTCCGGGACCGTGGCTGCAACGTGGGCCAGGAGACAGTGTCAGACATTGGTGGAAGGAAAGGGTGGCTTTTCCTCTCCTCTCCCCGCATCCACTTTGGTATGAGACGGAGTCTATGCAGGGAAGTTGGCACTCTCTGTAAGATGAAGCGTGGGAGCCGCGGCTCATGGCAGAGAAGGAAGCCCCTGTGCGGGATGGAATTCTCTGGCGTCTGTGCCAAGCACGGGTGGATGCTGTGGGTTTTCCGTGGCGCTCGGTGCACTGGGGAAGGGCATTCTCTTCACTGCTTTGTGTAGTGATCCGTTGGGGTGGTTAGCGTTTTGTTGTGTCCCGACCCTTATCTCACTACTGCTTGCTCAGATGGATTTGACTCTGGTTTCAAGCGAAAGGAAGTTAAAACCTAAAACGTAACTGGCTATCATTCCCGGACCTACTGAGAGTCTTGCAGCTATCTCCATGGGCAGTTGTGACCGCCTGAACTCCCAATGACCTGCTGAGTGATGTACAAGATTTCTCACTCCCCGTTCCCAATACGACATTTGGTCACAAGTCCCTTCTTAACCTCTTTTCTAGCCTATCAAATGGCCCCTGGTCGGGTGTTGGAGGGCTTCAGTCCAGTCCAATTCCGTGGAGCACGTGTCCATATCTCAACCCAACTCCTTCCCCAGTTGTCACAAGTCAAACCTTCTCGCCAAGGACAGAACGGACCATGGGATCTGAAATTGCCTCCCACCTCTAACAATGGTCCCTCTGTGCCAGGGATAAGGCAAACGGACAGGGGATGGTGGTAGGGGGGAAGCTGGCTCTCCATGCTGTGGGGAGAGACCTTTACTCAGCCAGGCCGCCAAGCCAGCACCTTTCTTCAGTGCTAATAAATTACAATTATTGAAGTGTCAGTGATGTGCTGGGAGCTGTACAACACATGGAACTAAACACCCCCTGCCCTAAGGAATTTGTACTGTAAAAGACACCGCGAACATGGGAAGTTCAGAGAAGGGAGCTAAAATCCATAGTCAGTCCAAATTGTATATTGCTGCATATTTTCTGCCAAGGGAAATCCCAAGCACTTTCCAGATCTTCTAGCCAGACTATGGGGGTTCTCAGTGCCATTTGGTGAAGTGCTGATGGTGCAGTTCATTCCAGCATCCTTCCCCACCCCTTCATCTCCCCTGGCGATTTGCACTTGAGTGTCTGCAAATTTGAGACCTGAACTAGCCCGCTCTATGGCATTTCACAGCTTCCCCTTGCCAGCGAGAAGCCTTCTGGGTTGTTATCCTCTGGAAATGCAGATAGGGTTGTTGATCTGGATTTCAGTGTGGCCAAAAGGCTGGTTTTTCTCTCACACGATTTTTTCCAGTTCCCTGGCTTGTGCGGGGGAAGGTTAGTCCAGGGACAGACTGCTGCTTTTTTCTCCCTCTCTGTTGATGGAAAACGGTAGGTTGTGAAATCACGAGGAAGGATGGCCCAAAGTTTAGGAGGGCAGCCTGGGAGTTGGGAGACCTGGATCTGCAACAGACTCCATGTGTCCCAGTTCCCCATCTGTAAAATGGGGATATTTCCTGATAAAGATTGTGAGGCACATGGATACCATGGTAATGGGAAGCCATATAAGTATCTAAGGTATCTAGAATTATCTCCTTGGGGAGACAGTGTGAGCTTGATCCCTTGGGACTTTCAAAACGAGACTGGATCTCTGCATTGTATTGGAAGGAACAAGCCTGTATTGTCCCTGGGGAAGTTATTACACAGTCTAATCTGTTGGTATCTGCCGTGATATGACTATCAATGTGAAACCCATTTTCCTATGTTACCTGAGTGATCTTCACCCTGATGCAGGGTTATGCACTGCTTAACCACATTTATGCCCTGTCTTGAGGCTATATGTGGGACTTCAGCAGTTCTTGCCCAGAACATGGGGGGAATTTTTCTCCCATACAGGATTGAAACTGAAAGTACTTTTAGAAATACCATTGATCTTTCCCCACTTCTGTTTACTTCTTGCACTTCATTTATCCTGCCAAATGAAACCTATGATTCAATTTCCACCCATTGCGGTTCTTTGCCACAGCAGCACGCAGGGAAACCCCTTCCTTCCCCCCGCCGTGCTATCCTGCTGCCCATTCCCAGTGAGAGGCATGACAGGGATTGGAAGAGGAGTAGCTGGAGCACTCTGTGGTCAAGCTATTCTGTGCTGTGGTGCAATCTATTTGCAGCAGGAGTTAGAGGAGCCCTGGGGTTGCTCTAACGTATGCTGGGGATGTACTAGCCACTGGAGCAGCATAGACTCTGGGAAGTAAAGACCTGGGGTTAAAGCACATTTCCTGAGTGTGGTTAATTTCATGTTCTGGCTCTCCTAGGTGGCAGGCTCTGGGTGGTAGGGCATTAGACTGCGTCTCAGGACACGTGGATTCTAATCCCAGCTCTGCTGCTGAACTGCTTGGTGACCTTCAGCAAATCACTTCACCTCTCTGTTTCCCTAGCTGTAAAATGGGGACAATAACATGTTACCCACCTTTGTCAAATGCTTTGAGAGGGATGGGTGAAAAGTGCTGTAAGTCCTAAGTGTGTATTGTTATTTATCATCAGGCACCAGTGCCTGATATGTCTGGGTTTTTAGCACTGCAGGGAAATTGCTATCGTAACAATAAACACCACTCTCTTCACTGCGTTTTGAAAGGAATGAAACATTTCTGTTTCTATTTTATGGCTGTTTGTTATTTTACAAAGACGCTAAATGTTGAGTCTAAACTACTTGACAGCATCTCTGCAAAAGTAGTTGTGTTTTCACACTGCAGCTTGAGAATGGGGGGTGCAGTTAATACTGGAGTCAGCCCGAGGATGCAGGTAATCCATTGTCCTTATACGCTAATTTGCCAGTAATTATGTGGGACTGCATGAGGGGAGGACATACTATTTTAACCCTTGCGGTGCCAGTAGCTTCCCTGCTTGCCTACAGGTGTCTGCTGCTGTATTCAAGACGAGCAAATATTTGGAAAAATGAGAAGATTCACACAAGAGCCAAGATAAAATAATACAATGTCACGGTGGTACCCACATTTTTATATGCTTCTGAAACCTGATAAATGCTAGGAGCCTACAACAGAAAACGTAACACATTCCATCAGAGACGCTTGCAGAGAATACTTGGTGTCTGCTGGTGGGATAAAATAACTAATGCAGGTGTATTACGAAGGATTGGCCATCAGACTGTAGAGACAATGGTTCGAGAAGGAAGATTGAAGTGGTTTGAGAATGTTGTACAGGTGTCAAAACAAAAAACCTATTCCTAGACAAGCCCTTGACTTGATGCCACTCGGTGAAAGACTGAAAAGAGGAGGACAACAGTGGAGACACAGAAAGACCATTGAGAAAGATGCTGCTGTCATGGAAGCAGACTACAGTGGAGCCAGAAACAGGGCGCTAGACAGATGGTGGAAACGCTGGATTGCCATGTGAAATCCAATGTTGCTGTCTGTATTGTGATAATGCCTTACAGCCTCCACCACACCAAGGCTCCTTTGTGCTCGGTGCTGTACAAACATGGAGTGAACAATAGCCTCTGCCTCAAAGAAGTGTATGCATTACATTTGGAAACCCTCTCTTCCAGAATTTCCTCCCTCATGGGGATCAAGACTATCCTAATGAATGCTGATACAATCTTGGAAAGGAAATTAAACCGCCTGCTTCAGGGCTTAAGATGATCTCTGACTTTTAGAGAGGAGGATGAGACCCAGTGTGGAGGGGGGCCGGGGGATAAATTATCCTACATCTGCTTATTGCAGGGTTCTTGCTGAAGCTGGCCGCGCTGTCACTGACAGGAGAGTGGCCTGGATGCTCCTTGGGTCTGATCCAGCCTGGTGATTCCTGTATTCCCCCTCCTCCCAGAAAACTTGTCACCTGTATCTGGGGGATATAAAGTGTTCAGATAGCTAGCGATTGGGGCAGGATTTCTTTCATTTGGGTGCTCTCGCTCCCTCGCTTGTGTCTGTACAACTGTGACCAGCAGGCTCGGGCAGGGGTGCTGGAATGACTTTCATAGTGAGGCTGCTGAAAGCCATTGAACCAAACCGTAGACCCTGTATATGACGCATTTGGTTGGTATTATTACTTCAAGCCAGGGGGCTCTGCCTTACACCAAGCATTCTTAACTCCATTTGGAGAGGGGGAATGAGTAGAAATGTGATAAATCCTGCTCTTGTGTTGCTATAAGACACTGTGCCACTGTCCGGACCCTCTCCCTTTAGCTGTACTGTACTATAATTGCCTCCATCCTGAGATGTGATCTCCAGCTCTCTGGCTGAACTTTTTTCCACGCTTCAGAGGCTTTGTCTCACAGAAATCTCTGTGGTCGGAGCCTTCCGAGGCAGGATTTTCAAAGCAGAATCCAAGATGCAGAAGAGCGCTGTTCCAGGGTGCACTTTTCAAAGGCTTCCTAACAGTGCCCTTGGACTCGGTCACAGAACATACAACACCAGTTCTCTGCACGTTACTGTGAGGTAATAGGAGGCCTTTTAACTCTCTCCATAGGAGGGACGGAGCAATTTGAGAGATGTAACCTGCCAGACTAGAAACCATGATTCAGGCTCTCCACAGGTCTCCCTCTGTGACGTTAAATATTGGAGAGTTTAATGCTGCATTATTAAAATATGTATTTTCTAGGGATTTGATATTTGACAGGGGGCGGTTTATTAGACTTCTGAGCTGGTTATCCTGGGGGGTAGCGCCGCAGTCTGAAAACACTCTATTTTAATTGAGCCAGGCAGCTGAAGAGCAAGGAATGATTGCACTTCTTGTATCTGATACTGTATTTTAGTGTGCTGAGCTAGGCACGGGGCTGGAAGGCCACAACTCCTGAGTTCTGCTTGCAGCTCCGCCACCGATTCACTGCCCAGCCATGGGCAAGTCACTGAGACTCCAGTTTCAAAACTGGCCACTGATTTGTACATGCCTTACTTTCTAGCATGAGATGTTTTAGAGCTTGATTCTTTTTACTTTTCCCCCAGAGGTGCTGAGCACCCACAGCTCCCAAGGAGTTTCAGGTGCTCAGTCCTTATCAAAATGAGACCCATTATTGGGTACCAAAAATGGAGGCCTCTGAAATTACCTGTCCCGCTTGCACATGAGGGCTTACCCTCTCAACCACAAGGTCCCTCTTTGTAAAGCATTATTATTATTATCTAGAGGACCTCACATGGATTTCATGATGCTCCATCAGTGAATGCTTGTGAAGTGCTTTGGAAATATAAACACTGCGCACATGCTAAGCATCATTTATTTATTTCAGGAGCTCTGCGGTAACTGATCCAACTTTCCATTACAAACAAGGGACTCTGGTTGCTGTGAGTTTTACCCACATAACCCTGCTAGACCATTTTTATTTGGAGGATTTGGTAGAAGAGCAACACACCCTCGCACCACGCCGGTCAAATTCTGCCTTTGCATCTATCTGGCTTAGGTACTTCCCTGGAACCCATTACCCTGGTATCTCCACATCTCACGGTCCTTGGTATATTTATCCTCACAACCGGCTGTGAGGCAGGGCAGTGCTGTGATGTGATCTCCATGTTACGGATGGGCAACTGAGGCACAGAGTGGCAAAGTGACTTGCCCATGGTCACACTGGGTAGAGCAGGGAATTGAACTCAGACGTCCCAAGTCCCTGGCTAGCACCCTCGTCGCCTTTCTTCCTCTGTGTAAGAAGACAGTGAGGCCAGTTTGAGGAGCAAGGAGATGGAGTGAGGAAAGGATAAATGGAGAACAAAGGAGGCTCGTTGAAGCTGGGCACATCCTTCAGTGGAGTGTAACGGAGTTCATGCGCTGCAGAAGAGCCGCCTCATGGCCAAGCGTGGCAGCTCTCTTTCACGCTGGTGCCCCGTGCTGACAGTCACTCTGTGGCTGGGGTGATCTCTCTCCCGTAACTCGGTCCTGCGGCCTGGTCATGCTGTTCATCTCCGTCCCGTTTGGGGTGACGAAGTTCAACGAACGAAAGGTCCGCCAAAGGACAGTGTGCACCTTGCATCGGATCTGCGACCCCTGACTCTGGGGTCAGTAGTCACCGCCTCTCTCCAGGCTGTGAATTATCCGTCTCTCCTTGTTGCCAGGAGGCTTCATGCCAGCTTCCCGGTGGCTGGTAGGAGAACCCAGGCCCTCTCTCTATTCCAGGCCCAGCCCAGGGATCCTGTGACCAGCAGCCAGGCTCTGCACACTCCTACTCTTGGCTGCAGCTTCCCTGGGCTTCTTCCTACCCAGCCATCTCAGGCTTTCTTCCCAGGGTTGGCTCTTCTTTCAGGGCTGAGGTCCCTGGGCTTATTGCCCCCTGGGTTTCCTCCCCACAAATTCTCTGCACGCTGGGCCTGGGAGACCTGCTGCACTCTCTCATTGGGCACAAGGCCTCCGCCCCAGGGCAGGGACGTGGTTGTGGCCTAGGGGTTAGGAGGAGCTCTCGGGCTGCCTGGTTTAGCTCTGCCAAGCAGCTGATAGCCAAAATCTACACAATGGTAGTGACTGTACTAACCGCACCGAAGTTCAGACCCGTGGGTCCGGGGCCAGGCCCTCCTGAAAGGGTTAATGCAGAGAGTCCTTGAGATAAAGTATCTGGGGAGGTTCAGGTGTCCTGTTGGAAGTTGTTCCCATGCCGGGAAGTTTTACAGAAATCCCCAGCTGATAACTGTGCCCTCCGTTGACTTGGCCAGGAACCCGCTCAGCACTGAGTCACCTCACTCTTCTGGCAGGACCAGCAGTGAGGGGGCTGAGGTTGCAGCCAGGGAAGGGCAGCCTCCGGGAACAATGAGACAGCTTTCTGCTAGATTTGCATGACTGATTCGTGGTGTGGCAATCCTGGATTCCCGCCTCAGCCTCTGCATGGGGTGGAGAAGTTCTGGAAAGGCTGGAGGAGTTGGGGGGAGGGAAGCCTGCTGGGAGAGCTGAGGAAACATAGAAAAAGAATTCTCCCTCTTCCCCAGAAGAAGGTGGTCCCTCTTGGGTAGGTGTGGGCTCCATGGGGAGGTAAGTGCATGGAAAGGGATCATGCAGCCAGATTCTGGTCTCACTGAAATCCACTGCATCACTCCATTGACTTCACTGGGACTAGGATTTGGCCCTGTATCATAAGAGCGTGTTTGGGGTAGGAGGAAAAGGAATTTCCCATTTTGCTGAGAAGGAAATGCATAGTTTGAGCGTTGGCAGCTCAACCCGGGTCGTCTCACTCTCCCTGTGGTCTCAAGTAGATATTACAGAGAAGATAGGTATGGTTCCTCGGGGGTGAGAGGCTGCGGAGAGAAGGAGCAATTACCCACCACCACTCTCTACGTTTCTGTAATACTACAGAGCTTACAGTAGTGTTACCCAGTAACCATCACTGGGGTGTATTTGCACCCGGGCTCTGACGCCTTTTACCTCTTGGGTCTCATTGCGATGACTGGAGTCCCTGGAGGAGGAGTAGTGGGACCCTGGCAATCCCTGGTTTTAGAGGATCAGCTGGTGTGTGACCCATCCCTGCTCAGCTGGCCGGGAAGCCCAGAATCCAAGGCCGTTCATGTGAGGCCTAGAAAATTTCCCCGTGGCTGCCTTGGGCAAGAAGCCGAGGCAGTCGCGATAAAGGAACCACCGTATCGGTGTGACGTCGCAGGTCAGCTGTGGTTTTTCTGCTGGTCTGTGGCATTGCTCTGAGAAGGGAGGTCCCGGCTAGGCTTAGAATTTGCCCTTGGAGACATCTATGCTGCGGCTGGGGGGGGAGGGTCAAGCCTCACAGCCCACGTCGACGGACTTGCACGAGGGGGGGCTCACGCTAGCGTGCTTAAAAACTAGCCATGCAAACATTGCAGTGACCCCCTGGGTCTGAACTGGGCTAGCTAGCCCGAGTCTCCGCTGGAGCCGCAACATCCATGCTGCTATTTTTAATGCTCAGGGTCGAGTCCGGCTAGCCCGAGTCTGTCTGTCCGGGCTGGGAGGCTCCCCACCAGCTGCCGTCTCTCTCCCTGTCTTGGATTCTGCCTGGGTCTCCATACTGGCTCCCTGTGAAGACTTCGCCATCAGAGAGGAGAGGCCTGAGCCCTGCGGGAGGCCACCGTGGCTCTGGGGAAGTTGGCAGCCCATGTAGCTCTGGCCATGTAGTGGAAAGATCCTCGTTCCAGACTCCGAGACTTGCGGGCTGGGAGTTGGACGGTGGCAGAGGAGGAAGTGCAGGGCCAAAGGCGTTCGGTGGGACGTGGTTTATGTAGCTCAAGATCTGACTTTGTTGTTACCGTACCATCTCAGACAGCCAAGGGAAAGCCTTTCTGATGGCGCACTGTGAGAGGGAAGGGCTGGCAGAGGGGTGCTGGGCCCTGTCAGAGCCTGGCACACAGAGTTCACAGGGGAGGCTGCAGGAGAATTCTGGCAGGATGATAATGCAGGTGGGGAGAGAGAGAAGGAGGGGGGTAGGGGGGCGCAGCGCTGTTGTCTCGAGGACCATAAAACGCAAGGGGGCAGTTAATCCATGAAGATCCTCTGATGTCCTGCCTGCATCTGCTCCCCATCTCGTGTGATCTCTTGTTCTCCTCCTACCAGTCTCTCTCTGTCCCATTTCCCTGCTCTGCTATCCCGTCTTCCCTATCCCTCTTCCTCCTCAGGATCTCCCCTGGCCCTCCTGTATTTTCTGTCTCTCTTTCTCTGACCCCCCTTTGTCTCTTTCTCCGCTTCGTCCCTCGCCTTTGTCCCACCTGTGAGTCCCTTTAATGAAGATGCTTGCAGCGGTCCATGCAAGAGGGCCTCCCGTTCCCTCAGCTCCCCATGGAACCCACAGCCTATAAATCACCGGTCAGCAGAGCCGGGTAGATAAATATTTAGATTGGCTCAGCGACAGGGCCAGATCACACGCTGTCTGGTGTGATGGGAGTGAGCTCGGAGGGGAGAGTAGAGGGGAAAGAGATTGAAGACTACAAGAGTCACATACAAGAAGATGAAAGAGCAGTGGGAGGGGAGCCAGGAGTGAGTGATCAAGCAAGAGAGGATGAGACCGGGTCTGAGAGCGGTGGGGCTTTGTTTGGGGCCCCCGCTCTGCTGGGATTGTACTTGGCAATCCAGCCAGCCATATGGAGATGCTGCATGTGCGCAGGGTTGTGTGTCCATGGGGTGAAACCTGCACTGATTTATCCCCCGTGCAATCCCTTTGAAGCCCCTGGTCTCACAGTGGGGGTCGATTGATACAGAATCCAGCCCTACCTCTTAAAGTGCAATCCCACATTTCCCTTCCCCTCTTCCTCAGCATCCAGGCTGAAGCTGTCTGAGGTGTAAGCAGGCTCATGCCCCTGACTTCAACCTCCTACCACCGAGTCGGGTGACGTTGTGCCTGCTTCTACCAGCCCTGAGCTTGGTCCTACATCTCTTAGGAAGAGCAACATGCTCCATCTCGCCCAGGTGCACAGATTGCCAGGTGCATTTGTGAAACTGCTCCTGCTTTGATGTAACTGCAGGGTTTGAACCTGGGACCATCAGTGCTAAAATCATGAGCTTCATCTGCTTTCACCTGTTAGAAGCAGTAATAGACTCATGGATCAGCCACTAAAGAGACAAAGATTTATACACATGTACCTCTGGGTGGGTAGATCAAGAAGAATTCTGCAGTTCCGTGGTATCTCCATGTCAGTCTGCAAAACTCATCTTCAACCTGGGAATTTAAATTTTTTTTTTCCCCCTAATCACTTGCCCGTGGGCAGCTAAACCTTCAGATTTGATTGTCTGGGAAAAAAATGTGGCTGTCAGCCTGCCTTGGGTCTCCTTTTTCTCAAATAAATTAAAATGAAATCTCATTCTGTTTGGGACTGTTGGGATTTTCATTTTTATTTGGTGGAGCCTCGCTTGGCCTTGCCTGTTGTGGGGAGATCAAAGCAGAAGAGCTCAGATCAAAACCCCCTGGCCTAAATTTAAAGGCCTCTCCAGTGAATCTGGGCTCTACCACTGGGGCCAGGTTTAGGGAAGAGTCTTCTCATTAGAGTAACTGAAAAACAGGATGAAATTATCCTGTCCATCCCTCCCCAACATTTTTGTGCACATTTTTTTTTCTTGGTTAAAATTTGAAATGGTGATAGTTTCGCTCTCCTCTGCTTTTCCCCCTGTTGTTGTCCTGCTTCATCCATAGCCTCAGGCTTGTAATTCCAGATCTCAGGAAAGATAATTGCTCTCTGACTTCTATTTTGGAAAAGATACTTTCAAATATTGCTACTGAAGACCCAAAAAATGACAGCAGCCTCAAGATCTCAGTGATTCCTTTAAGGCTACTGTGAGTCATTTCACGGGTATCCCCTGTGCGTGCTGGGTTGCTAGTCAACCTTGAGGACTGAAGGCAATGATAAAAAATGATCCAGTTTGTGGGCGAAAGCAATTCCCTCTCTTTCCTGCTTCTCTGGCTCAGTTTGCATTTAATAAATACATCCAGCAAAATTCCTGCTTCAGCCATGGGATAGGAATCACATCTCAATCTGCAGCTGTTCTTTCAGCTGTCCAGATGTGCCCTGAAATCCACATCCTTTTGTTTGCTGTACGTGGGAGAGAAGACGGTGAGTAAGTTGTGGAAAGTATGAACTGGCCCAGATGGCAGCCCCAGAGAGGACATTGCTCAGAGCTGTGGGAAACGGAAGTCTGATTCCTGCTCTGGATGAAAAGAGGTCTCGTCCCAAACCTTGTGAGCCAGGTAATGGGAATGCCCCAGAGATCCTAGGGGGGGAGAGGTCTTCTCAGCAGCTTGGTGTGCTTCTTCCTGGTCAGTGCAGCTTCTGCCCGCTCTTCCATGGAAGTTGGTCTTAACCTCTGTGTTCTTGGGTGCATTCCAAAGGATGTGAACAGCGTTTCACTGCTCCTTCTGGGGAAATGCCACCTCTGTGACATAATTCATTTGTAAGTGAATTTAGCTCTGGTGAATGGTGCCAGATTAACAGCCAGGACACAGAGAATCTCTGTCCATAGAACAGATACAGCAAAAAAAACAAACAAACAAACCATCAGTGCAAGCTTTCCACACCAGCTCACCGCATGCTGGCGTGTCAATGGATCTCTTTCTCGGCCTGGGAGAACCGCCCCTACAGATGCGAGTTCGGTATCCACGATCCAGTCAGTCCTTGACCTTGCTGCTCTAACGTGGGTGTTAATTTAGTGTCCATGGTGATGGTGTGTTTTTTTGTGATGCAGACATCTGTCCCCTAGGGACTGGACTGTGATAGTTTCACACAATTGTCAGCTGGTCCCTATCCGCCTGATCTGGATTTTTCATGGGGTTCCAGCAGTGGAACGCTCCTCCATCGCTGATCTCCCGTGACTCCAAACTGCAAATCTAAAGATCCCTTCCTTTGAAACGGGAGAGTCACCTGCCTCTTTCCTCCTCCTTCTCAGGAGATGGCATTTTTTCTCTCACCAGGACGCTCTGACCGGTGATGTTCCAAACGAATGAGTCCCCAAGGACTTGAGTACCCTCAAATCGGAGAGCCGGCACCTCAGAGGGCGTAAATTGGCATGGCTTCATAAAGCCAATGGAGCCTATTCTGACTTACGCCAGATGCATCTCTGGCACAGAGAATGTTTGCTTATAGAGCAAAGTTTTTGTGAGGCCTCGGTGGAGTAATTAAGCGCCGGTGTCCTGAGTTGAATTTTGATACACAGATGACTTATCTGGATGCAGGGTCTAGCTGCAGGAACCCCGAGCTGGAATTCCCTAGCCTGTGCTATGCAGGAGGTCAGATGAGATTTGTCATAATGGGTCCCTTCTGGCCTTAAAATCTATGAATCTCATCTCTGCTCTGCCATTCGCCGGGTCCAGAGATGAGCATCTTGTTTGCTGTCCCGTAACCCCATGCACCCTCGATCTGCTGGCACTGCGCCTACTAATGCAGCCCAATATGCCGTTAGCCGTCTTGGCAATAAGGGCACGTTGTCATATCCAGCTTCTTATCCACTGTAACCCAGGTCCTTTCCTGGAAGGAGATGGATCCACAGGGAAAGCTTTTACTATCTAAGGGCAAAACACATCACGCTGGGCCCAACCAACACAGGAAAGCATGGGGCACTTGCTGGAAGCGGAGGCCAAGGGTCATTGATTTACAGGACAGCATGCCTTCTTGGAGGGAGAAACTGGTAATCCTAGAGAGTCAGTGCCTCTCCTTGGTACGGAAAAGGCATATTTTGAGTCAGGTGCGAGTATAACGCACTTGACTGGGGGCTCTGTCAGCCTCTAGTGGTGGCTGGGCCTTCGATAGCAGTTGATAAACCTGCTGCAGCCTTGGCTGAAGGGTTATTAACCCAGGTCAATCCCTTGCACGCCTGGGTGGGCCGTTGGTAGTGGGGATTGGAGCTAACTGCATGAGCCTCTATTGCAAAAAGGGCCAGCTCTGTTAAGCAGAGATCGACGAACGTGTGACAGCCCTATCAGTGGTCCAGTGGGGCGGGTGGCAAGCGGTGGAGTGGTTCGGGGAGGGAAGCCCATCCCTCTCTCTCTCCCTCCTTGACGTAGCACCAGGGATGTTCTCACAGGCGTGCAATGGATCGAGGACAAGGAGCTGGGGGTGGCTGTGCACGCATGTTTCTCTTCTCCCCCGCCGAGGCAGAGGACGTCACTGGGCACATTCTTCCCGGAAAGAGCTCTGAATGGCCCCCCGCCAGCACTGGAGGATTGGGGCCTGGGAACTCTGTGAAATCTTCATGGTTTGTTTCTGTTTTTTATTAGGAGGTAAAGATTTTCCGCGCTCTGATCCTGGGGGAGCTGGAAAGGGGCCAAAGCCAGTTCCAGGCGCTCTGCTTCGTCACGCGGCTTCATCGCAACGAGATCATCCCCAGCGAGTCCATGGCGAAGCTGCGGCAGGTGAGGGGCAGCCCAAGAAGGCCTGGTGCCTCTCCTACCCACGACCCCTGGTCCCGTCGGGCTAAGTGCTTTCCTGTAGGGACTAATGCCTCAGATCAGTGGCCCACTCAATGCTCACCACTTCCCAGTGCATGCTCCAACCAGCGATGGCTGCAGCCCGTGTTCCATCAACAGGGAGGATGGCCAAGACCTCCACTTTGCCCCTCCTCTAAATAGGCAGGGTCCCTTTGGTCCTTGCTGTCAATTCAATGCCATCTCATGGAGAAGAGGGCCATTTACTGAATGGCCAGCCCTTCCCACAGCCCCTAGAACTTCTCTGGAGTCTCTAGGAGAAAGACGCAGACCACATTTGTTACCCATAATGCAGCAGGAATTAGATTCCATGTCACTTTCTCCTTGCCAGAAAAACCCCAAGACGGTGCGGCAGGCAGAGGAGGCGCGGGGGCTGGAGCAGCTCAGCATGGACGTAGCTGTCAACTTCAGCAAAGGGGCCCAGCTGAGCCCCCACATTCACAACGTCTGCTCGGAGGCCAAAGAGGCTATTTACACCCGAGAAGAAGACGTTAAATTTTGGCTGGAGAAAGGTAAGGCTCTCCTTCCGCTCTGTCCCGCTAGCACTAAAACTGCGACCGGGTCCGCAAGCCACGGTGATCTCCCTCCTCTGCATTGTTGGTGGATAATCCGTTCACACTGGGCCCTTGCATGATGCATCTGGATTATTGGTGCACTCCAGACCCTTTGCATTCTGCCTGGGGGGCACTAATGCTTAATTTGCTACACGTCTGTTTTCACGTGCTGCTCTCCTAATTAATCCACACGGAGCATGCTACATTCAAGGGCCCGCATCTCCATAGTGTGAGATCCCGCTCCCCTTCCCCTCTCCCCAGCGACCCTCCCCCCCCAGTTCCAAACCTATACCTGCCTGGGTGCAATGACCCTGACCCCTGGGCATAAGTAAGTCCTATTCAATTCTTGGCTGAGGCCATAAGCCAATTGGAGGGGTGGGGGGAAGGTAACTAGTGGCTTCTGTGATGTGGACACCTGACCAGCAGGAACTGAGCTGAGCCCCCACCAAACTTGTTGCATGAATGGGGTTACTGAACAGCCATCTGAGGCCTGTAGCTTACTTGGACCAGATTTGAACTGCTGCCCTGGAGGGGAGAAGGTCTCTAGCTTATTCCCAGTTGCCCAAGCCTAGCCTGATGGCTTCTGTATGGGCCAGTCTCTCCTAATGGTTCTCCACCACTGCAGGAGACCATGTCCTAAACTGTGCGTGTGTCTCTCTCCCTTTCCTCCCACAGGGGTGGATGGGTCCATGTTCGAGGTCCTGCCCCAGTCGGCCGACCTGCCCGACCTGCAGCGCTGCAAGCTGTGCTTGGACCGCTGGAAGCCCTGCATCTGCAGCTACTCCCTGAGCATCGAGTGGTACCCGTGCATGCTCAAATACTGCAAGAGCCGTGATGCCAGCGGCAAGGTCTCCTCCTACAAGTGCGGCATCCGCAGCTGCCAGAAGGGCTACAGTTTTGACTACTACGTGCCGCAGAAGCAGTTGTGCCTGTGGGATGAGGAGACCTAGCAGGCCCTGGCCAGGCCTTTCCAAGCGGCATCTCTTCTGCCTCCTGCGGCCCGTCCGTGAGACTCTGGGTGGAGCTGGCTGCTCGGAGGGGGAGAAGGGCCATGGAGGTCCCTTGTGCTTTCTGTGTGCGTCTTTCCTTCCCACTCCCCATCGGCCTCACACTGTGAAAACTGGTCCAGCTTGCCACCTATTGAGTGCCCTGCCCCAGCTCCCCTGGGCGTCACTCACCTACGGCAATCTGGGGCCACAAGGAGGCAGGGGGGATGACCTTTTGTGGGCGGGAAGGGTGCATTTTGACCTAGCAAGTTTGCCCGGCTCTGGGGAGGAGACTGGGACATGGATGGAGCCGCTTTAAGTGGGGAGCCACTTTAACTGTAGCCTCTCAACCGCCAAAATGTGACCTGGTGTTTTGTCTTAAAAAGCCGCAGCCACCGGGCGTGGGGTGGGAAGAGGAGCAGCTCCGACCCCTTTCCCACTTCCACCACCTTCCGGCGACACCAGAGCAGCACTTGCCACCAAAGGGGGCCAGGTGATTTGTGGGGTCACTCCCAGGCCAGGATCGTACGGGGCCCACAAATCAGGAGCCTTGCTCTGGTGATGTTGCCTCCTCCCTCTGTCTGGAGGAGGGAGCTGTCTGTAGCAGGAGTTGTCATTAAACCCCCCCCTCAGCCTCTGAAAATTGAAGGACACTAAATAGTCTCTGGTTTGGCTTGTTCTCATGACCCATCCCTGCTGCGGATTAGGTTCCCGTGTCCCACTAACTTCCCAGTAAGAGAGACGCTTCCACACATTTCCTCCCGCCACCGCCAGACTGTGATTGCGACGGGGAGAGGCGCACCCAGGCTGGCTTTGCCCCTCACTTGGAGGGCGGGGGTGTTGGTCTAGCAGTTAGAGAAGAGGATGGAGACTCTTGGATTCTATCCCCGGCTCTGCTGCTGTCCCTCTGCGTGAGTTGGGCGAGTCACGCCACGGCTCTGCCTTTGTTTCCCCGTCTGTAGAAATGGGGAGGAGGAAGAAACTGGCTCCTTTGCAAAGTGCTTGGAGGTTTTGAGCTGAAAGGCGCCACTTGATCGCTGAGCATTCTTACTGTATTCCCTTTTCCCTAGGGTTGGAGCATGAGGGGAAAATACTGATCGGGCGCGCGCACAGCCGTGCCCTCGAGTAGCTGCAGTTTTTAACCCTAACCCTCTCCACGTGCCTTTTTGCCTAAAATCCAGGCAAAATTTCAGACAAAAACCAAGAAGCTATTTTGAATTTTTTTTTTTTTCTTTTTAAATTGCTCATAGAAATATTTTTGTATCAATCTCTTAAGGGGAAGGTTGTTTTCGTTTTTTTTAATATTGCCACATGAAGTAAAAACCAAAAAAAAAAAAGAAGAGACTTGAAAAGATTTTTAAAGCAAATTATTTATCATTTGTAAGATAAATGGATTTTTAGAAAGCTCTCTAGCATCAGTGCCTCCACAACTCGCTCTCGACCTGCTCCTGTTGTCTGGCTCCTTTGGATTTAGGGCTGCTGCTTTCTGGTGGAAATCCAGTGGTATCGGGGCTGGAATTAGAGCCTATTTCAATTTGTGTGGTTCGCAGTCCCTTCCATGATTGCTGAATCCAGGCCAAGATGTAAGGAGACCCAGACTGATGACTCTAGACAACTGTCTGGGTGCTAGAGAGAACCCCAGGGTCTGCCTGGGTCCAGCATCCTCAATAAAGAACCCTTTATATTCATTACAGCTGAGTCATGTCTGTTGTTGACACTGCCCAGTGAGGGGTGAAGGCTCTGGCTTAATAGGCCTTTCCCGTCTCAAAGCATCACGATCTGTGACTGGAGCAGGGAGATGTTTGGGCTGCTGCTTCCCTCTGGAGGAAAGCAGCCAAAGAGCAGCCCTTTATCTTCCCAGGGAGGCTGAGCGACAGCTGCCTGGCATCTAGGGCCTTGGCACAAATCACTTGAGTGTCTGCCCCATCTCTCATCTTCCTCCACGGACCCTCCAAATGGCAAACTTTTCCCTCTTCCACCCGGGGTTTCCATTCTCCGCTTACTGAGCCCCCTGCATTTCGTTCTGCGTGGTCATCCGAGGATTTTCTCCCTCTATTCTTAAATGAGTTTAAGCCATGCCTGTGGCTGGGGCTGCTCGTGGGGATTGGGGAGAGGCTTCCAGTTCCTCCGCTACCACGGTTGGGCCAGGAAACCTACGTGGCTCTGCTGTTCCATCCCCAGAGAGGATTTGCAGCCATGTTGCGATGGAGTCAGACCCCACAGGGCGGCAGGGGCACTGGGATTCTCTCTGCGGTTACATGCCCCAGGAGAGACGGGGGCACCATGATAGTCTAAACAGTTACAATCCTTCTGTGAGGGAGGGAGAACAGGCACCACCCTCACTTCAGGCTGCAGCGCCGGGCTTGTTTCTCTAAGATGTTCCTAGGTATTTTCCCCTCTGCTGCCGTCTTTCCCACCGTCTTATCCCTCTCGGCCGTGTGGGGTCATGGCCCACAGGGCAATGTTCTGCCTGTCTGTCGTTGGATAACGGGCTCGCTCTCTGATCTTGCTGGAAGGAAATTCTCCCTCCTGTTGGAGACCCCTGTGCTGCTTGGTCTCCCCCCACCTCCTCGACTGACCAGACCAGCGGTCCAGGCTTGGACGTGACGCAGAGCTGCGAAACAGCCAGCAATGCCGCTGATGGATTGTGAGACCTCAGGGGGTTGCATTTACAGGTGAGCTCTTCCCCCAAAACCATGCGAGATCCCAGTTCCAGCTGACCAAATACAGCAACGCCCCCGTCCACTCTGCCAAGGTCTGAAAGACCTTTACCTGCCCGAAGCCTGGGTTCAGGCCCTCAGTCTGCCATGTGTTCTGATCTGGAATAGAGGGGGTTTCAGGGATCCGTGCTATCCTCTCTGTTAGCAAAAGCTTGGGCTGTCCCCTGGGGCAAGCTATTCAGGGTCTCCAAGGTGTGCCCAGAGTCCATTTGATCTTCCAGAGTAGCTGCATTGCTATGCTCCAGGGGTTGGAAACCAGCAGGGGCGAGCTCCTGTACATTAGTGTAGCCCCCCTGAAATCTGTAAGCTTCCCCAGCTGGGACGTTGGCTTCCTGGTTTACCTAAAGGTTTTTGCTGTCTCCTTTAGTGAGACAAGCGGAGCCAGGGGCTTGCAGTGTGGTTTTCAAAGTCTCCACAAGAGTGTGCTGCTGGCCTGAATTTCCACAGCACTTCACTTGCTTTGTGCTTTGAGAATTAGGAAAACATCTGTGCAGCTGAAGGAAGAATCCTCTTCAGCTGAGGAGGGAGTTTGTGGCAATACATTTCCCAGGGAAGAGAACTCAATTGGTGCAACATGAAGCTAAATCCCATGCACTAAAACCTTTTTTTTTTCCCCCCACTTTCCAAAATAAAAAGACACTCACCAATCTTTGCAAGAGATCCCAGTCCCCATAAGAATGAGAATAATGCATCCAAGAGAGGAATAAGCTTCATTTTGCACAAATATTTTCTTTCCAAAGTACCACACAACCCACCTGTACAGTCAACACTACTGAAAGGCAGCTGTTTGCAGGAGCAAACTGACACACCACAAGCAGTGTAAGGAAATTTTGGCTTAGAACAATGGGATAAATCCATGCTCTCAGGAAAAACATCAGGATATTTTTAACATTCATGCAAATCTGAAATGGGAGCTTGGCTTTTAAGGTCTTATGGGAAGGGTCACGCTCTTTAAACCAACCATCAGAAGGAACAGTGTAAAAGCAAATCCCTTTTAGGCTGGAAAAATGGTCTTAATCTAATGCAGATGAAGTTCACCCAGTGCTTTCCCCTGCCCTATTTTACACAAAATCTACAATCATGTTATTTTAAAGATTGCTTTTGATTATGGTCACAAGTGGATAATATAAACTATTAAGTACATTACACAAAGATTAGGTTAAACTAATCTAATCCCACTTTGAAATGGGAGTAAATTAAAACCACTCAGGGCCTTTTAGTGAATGGCAGCAGGGCCCACACAGTCAGTGTGGGGTACATTTATACCTAGCTTGCCACCAACTAAACGTTCATGCGGACAAGTTCAAGGATGTTCTGAAACGGCGCATGCAGCCAGATTTTCCAAAGTGGCCATCACTCTTACATGCTGCAGTTTGAGTGGGGAGTAGGGGGTCCATTTTGAAACAGCTTGCGTCCTGACTTTCATCTATTGAATCAACAACTCCAATTGAAATCAAAAAGAACTCCAGGTACTCAGCATCAAAAGATTGGGCCCTGGGAAACTGAGGCACCCAAAATCACTACCTACTTGTGAAAATGTTGGCCACGGAATAAGGGAATGGAATAATATCCACTCTTGTTCATAGACTCGTATGTTGTTAAAGCCAGAGGGGACTATTATGACCATCTAGTGGGAGTATTTTTCTAATTATCCTATAGAATTCTATAGCAGGGATATAATTCTTCATTGGATGGTATAGAATGGCCAATAAATTCTATAGAAAAGTTGTCATTTTCTGGTAGAAAAATGGAGTTTTTCCATAAGGGCTGAGATGAAGGGAAGCAAGACCATAATGAACGATGAAAGTGGAGGAAGGATGACATTTCAGTAGAAGAGGGCTTTTTTTTTCTGCAGTTTAGATAGCAGGACATCCCAGTACCTGTGGATTTGTTAGATGTTAATTTATTTCCATGGCTGCATCTAACTAAATAATGAGTTGGTGCAGGAGCACTGGATTTGTCTTCAGTCAGTGGGAATAGTAGTTGAAGCAGTTAGTAACAAAGGGCTTGATCTGGTGAACACAGACCTGTGCGGTATGCTATTGATATTAAGAAGGCTTCTGCAGAGGTGCAGGGATCTTCCCCTGTGCTTCAGACTTCAGGACTGAAGCCAAAAGGGGAATCTGGTTCCCTGCTCCTATATTCCAATCCTAACGATTCTCTGTCATTCAGTTGATCAAAAATGTCTCCCGAGTGGATCAGAGGAGGAGGCCAGGAGTGCCTTACTTTTCTGGCCTCCCAAGCTGCACCTAAACTCCAAGACTGAGCTTTCATTCTGGTCATTGCAGAATTTCCAACCCCTTTCATGTACGTTCATTTCATCCCTTGCAGAATAAGCATCAGAGTCTCCTAATGGACCATAAGAGAGTGCTGTGCATCGAGTTAGACTGTTCAAATGCTTGTTGATCCCGTCAAAGAATTCTAGTAGACTAATGAGGCATGATTTTCCTTTACAAAAACCATGTTGACTCTTCCCCCAACAAATCACATTTGTCTATGTGGCTGATAATTCTGTTCTTTACTATAGTTTGAACCAATCTGCCTAGTATTGAAGTTAGGCTTAGTGGCCTGTAGTTGCCTGGGTTGCCTCTGGAGCCTTTTTAAAAAATTGGTGTCACATTAGCTATCCTCCAGTCATCTGGTACAGAAGCTGATTTAAATGATAGGTTACATACTATAGTTAGTAGTTCTGCATTTTCACATCCGAGTTCCTTCAGAACTCTTGAGTTGATACCATCTGGTCCTGGTGACTTATTACTGTTTAATTTATCCATTTGTTCCAAATTCTCCTCTACTGACACCTCAACCTGGGACAGTTCCTCAGATTTGTCACCTAAAAAGAATGGCTCAGGTATGGGAATCTCCCTCACATCTTCAGCCATGAAGACCAATGCAAAGAAGTCATTTAATTTCTCTGCATTATCTTCCTTGAGTGCTCCTTTAGCAGCTCAGTCATCCAGTGGCCCCATTGGTTGTTTAGCGGCTTCCTGCTTTGGCTGTACTTTAAAAAAATGTTTGCTGTTACTTTTTGAGTCTTTGGCTAGCTGTTCTTCTAATTCTTTTTTGGCCTTCCTAATTATAGTTTTACACTTCACTTGCCAGAGTCGATACTCCTTCCTGTTTTCCTCGATAGGATTTAACTTCCACTCTTTAAAAGATGCCTTTTTGCCTCTAACTGTTTCTTTTACTGGTGGCCTGAGACAAATCAATGTCTCATGCAATCGGGCAGCCTCATCTTGCACTCGCTAATGTGGGCAAAACTCCCATCTTAGCTAATAGAAGCAGGAAGGGCTCCTCCCCTTTGAAATCAGGCCATGAGTACCTAAATATGGATCTGAGCCTCATTTTAGCCCTTTCAGCTCTGAAATGGTTCCTAGACTCCCCTTAGAATTGTCCCACCCCACTGACTTCCCCTCTGGTTTTCACACTCCAGCTCTCTGCCCTGTTTTTCTCGCTGTCTCTTTGTTCAAACACTGTTATTTCCCTCACTGGGGATTCCCGCTCTGTCCCCTCCTTCCCCCCAGTCTCTCCTGGCTGCACAATCTGACTCAGGCTCTCAAAGCCACGGGGGTTTGATGTTGGGCAAAATGATCCCGCCCATCCCTAGGAGAAACCTGTACTTCTAGGGAGCAGGAAGTGGTGCGGTATGTGGGAAAGTGAAGAGCTCCAGAACGTGGGCTAGGGAGAGAGAAATGGATGTGTGATGGCTTGCACCTGGCAGCTACTGATAGCTTGTTAACATTTTCGGGATGGATTCCGGGCACAGAGGCCTGGGGAGATCTGAGCTCAGACATTCAGCTATAAAGAGTAGGAGCACTTAAATCAGAAGACCTAGGTTAGGGAATTGCGTGGGGAGGGGTGGAAAGGAGAGGAGGCTTCGTACCAGGAAACCACAGACAACTTTGGGTGTGTGAATGTGCACTCTGAGGCCTGGTCTGGGGAGGACGCACACCGCCGACACAAGGCGCGTGGAGGGGACGTGTAAAACCAATTCAGTTACTGCGGTGGCTGTCCGTCGACGTAACTTAGGTCGACTTAATTGTGTTGTGTGGACATGCTCTGAAGCGGAATTCGGGGTGACTTTATGGCTCCCTGAAATTGCAGATGAGAGAGCTGGGGTGGGTGACCCTCGCGGCCTGTGGTGGGCCTTGAACATACGCTGAAGGAGAGTGTGAAATCTTGATGAGAGCCCCGGGCCCACCCAGGCTGCAGAGTGATTGAGTGCTGTCTGGGCTGGCACCCATCGGGATCCTGATTCTGCTCTCTGTTATGGCGACGTAAATGTGGAGCGACCCCGCTCAAGTCGGTGGTGTCACACCAGCGTGGGTCTGGTGCTGGCGAGCGAAGGATCTGAGCCTTGTGAGACCACCCAACAGAAACCAAACGTGGTTCTTTCTGCCTCTCCACTCTGCTGGCTAGAGCCAGGGGTAAGAACCTCAGCTTTGGCCAAAGTGGATGGCGGGTAGGAAGGAAGGTAGGTGTGCACCCCACAGAGCAGCAGCATGGCCTAGTGGACAGAGCACAGGTCTGGCAGGCAGGAATTCCTGTGTTCTGATCCAGACTCTGCCTTAGCTCTTTGGGGACAGTCACCTCATCTCTCTGTGCCCACCTTTCCCCCTTGTATGGACAGGTATCATGGGGGTTCGTGAGTTAATTACCCTGGCTCTGCAGGGCTCATTGAATTACCCTGGCCCAGCAATCCGAGCCACATGGGCAGACCCCATGCCCACATGAATCCCATGGGGTGCAGCGGTGCGCCAGCCCAGATCTGATGGCTGGAGTGGGGGCCCAGCATCTGTTCAGGGCTTAGAAGACCAAAAAGCCTTATCTAAGGGCTGAGCAGCCGGGTAGGTAGAATCCTCCTTCTCGGTCCTTTGGCTTCCATTCAGCGTGGCCAGGCAGGTGTCTTGGCCTTTATCTGCGCTGAGGAGTGAGGGATCCCACCTCGTTTCTTACAGGGAGCTATCAGGATCTGGTGCTCTCGCGGATGGCCGAGTCTCAGCAAACCCCCTTCTTGTGGGCTTGGCATTGGGAGGGCAGGCAGGTGCTGCAAGGTGTGTATACGGCGCTGAGTCTACGGAGACAGCTGCCTTCTCCTCCTGCACACCCCACCCCCTGTTTAGTGCTGCAGGGACTCAACAGTTCCAGAGTTACTAATATGCAAATCCTGGCTTTTTGCATGGGCTGCCTGCCAGCAGCTCCCAGAACACCAGGCTACTGCCAAGCAGGGGGGTGGGGGGCGTGGCCACCCGTCTGCAGCGTGCTCACCTGGCCCAATGTGTCACCAGGCAATGCAGGTGTAGGTGCTTTTGGAGCTGTCTTGAGCCCGGCTTCAGAGGTGGGGGCAAACTGGCAGCCCCACAGACCAGTCTGGGGCGGGCTGCAGAAGGCTGGGCACGCTGTGGATTCTGTCCCGCCAGCAGGATGGTGACTCTGGAGTCTCTGCACACAGGTAAGAGGTCCCTGTGGGAGGAAGGATGGTCTCTGGTGTGATCCAGCAGGCTGCAGAGGTTTCAGAGTCAGGCTGGGGATGGGAAGGGTGGACGATTTCCCCCCCCACGCACACACACACACGCGCGCACGCCCTCCCGCATTGAATCTGTCATCCCCAGGGAAAACTGCTATTGCCTATTGCAAGTTAACTACCCGTGGAGCTTCTTGCCCGTCCCCTGCCACGTTGGGGCAGGTAGGGAGGCAAGGAACGGGCGGAGACATGCCATGAGTTAGCAGTTCTAAGGGAGATCGATGAGGAGGCACTGAAGGATGGCGGGGCAGGTTCAGTGGCTAGGCGAAAAGGGGTGGAGAAGACAGAGCGAAGGAATGGGGGAGACCGGGGCTGTGGGGTAGGGATTTGGGCAGGTGAGGCTGGGTAAAATGACGACTCAGGTCATTGAGAGGGGAAGGGAGCTAGCAGGGAACGCCAGGCCCAAGCCTGACAGGGTTCACGTGCTCGTCTGTGGGTATGTCTTCTCTGCAGTTCTCCTTGCCAGGGAGCTGAGCTGTAGAGGGAGTGGCTGCTCCGAGGGGCTGTCTACACTAGAAACGCTATGGCCATAGCAGTGCTGCCCTAGCGCTTCAGTGGAGATACCCACTGTGGTGACAGGACAGGAGAGCTTCTCCCGTTGCTATAGTTAATCCCCAGAGGCTGTGGCTAATTCAACATTCTTCCGTCGACGCAGCGCTCTCTACGCCGGGGGCTTGGGCCAGCTTAACCACGTCCCTCAGGAGTGTGCGTTTTCCACTCCTTTCCGACTTACCCTTTGAGTCTAGACCTGGGAAACAACCTTCAAGCTGCACAGTGAGGTTGTGCTCGCAGCTGAGGAGTGGGGCGCGCTCGAACTGTAGCCCTTCTCCCACTAATAGCCCAGCCAGCTCCCCGTAGACGCACGACCGTACTCCAGTTCAGGGCGTTGGTGTATAGACAGAATTCGAGTGAGGGGCAACACTCAAGTTAACTCTACGGTGCAGATGAGCCCTAACAAGCCCCCAGAGAGAAAGCAGGGTGTGTGCATGTTGGAGTACACGCAGGAGTGCGTCTGTGTCTACACATGTACTGGTGTATATAATCAGGGGGTGCATTTCTTTGATGTTACACAGAGCTGCGTGCATCAGGGCATAGATTAGTGTCTGCAGGTGAGTGTATGCCTCTTGGGTCAGTCCATTGTGTAGCCGTCAGCATGGAGCACTTGAGTGTGTGTATCTCTGTGTGTGTAAATATGCCCCCCCTCCCCCGTCCAAGGAGATTGCCCAGCCCATTGTTGTGCGCCGTGACACTGATGTGAGAGTAGCCGGACTAGGGCTGTCATCTTAAACACAGGAGCTTACGAGAGAAGACGAGAAATATAGTTGAGTGAACCAGCTCTGTTCAGGGGACAGGTTCCCGTCGTGGTATAAGTAGAGGCAACTCCGTCAAAGTCAATGGAGTTGCGCCGAGACTGGATTTGGCCTGGTGTGTTTCATCAGGGCAGGCTTCGTGCTCTCGGGGTCAGACTGGGCACCCTACCTAGCCATCTGTTATCAGGGCCACAAGTTTACAAGGCGGCCACGGATTTGGGGGAGCCCAAGTTGCGCCTGGTTTTCAAAAGAGCTGAGTTCTAACAGCATCCAATCCTGGGGTCGGTGTGAGCAGAGGGTGCTCAGCCATGCCTTTGAAAATCTGACTCAAGGTATTTAACGTTGGGCACCCAAAAGTGGAGGCCCTCAAAATCAGTGGCCCTTCTACACACATCTTCTCTGTGTTATGATTTAGATACCATTTTTCTTAACGTGGGGAATATCCCTCCTGCCCCGTCCCAGAACTGTAATGAGACATTGCACACAACTCATCCTTAGCCAGTCAGGATCCGCAGCCTTCAGACAGAGGCGGGGGAGACACCCCTGGTCATTTCTCTCATCACGTTGAGCTGGGAGGATTTGGCTGCGGTCAATAGAAGGTGGATTCTTTAATGAGGTGGCTGGACTCAGAGCTGAACCCATGGTTCTTTCTGGCTCCCAGACTGACTAACTGAAGCCTGAGCAACTTGGTATTATCCCTCAGGGCCACCCTAAGTCCTGGGAACAGAAGGGACTGCTGACTTGTGGATGCTGCTGGTTGCAGGATGTATTTTTCAGTACCTATACACAACTCCTTAAATAGAATCCATATATCCGTCACACCGTTGATATTAATGATCAGCATAAGCCTAGCTTTCATTTAAGGTCTTACCTAACACTCTTTATGGACAAAAAGCAATGGGTTAGGTGTAATGAGTTTGTCAGGTCTGATAGGAGTTGCTGTTATAGAACAGTGAACCTGTTGGCATTGAATGGTTCGGAGGATCACAAACACCTTTGAAAATCAACCTGCTATTATTTAGGTGCCTAAATATGAGAAATCTAAACTTTAGATCCTCTGTTTGAAAATATTGCCCTGGTGTGTTATCAGACTAGGAAAAACATTTGCAGTTGGTTGTTCGTCTGGATTTTGTTTTGCAGATTTCTTGTTTGTTTGTGTGTGTGTGTGTGTGTGTGTGTGTGTGTGTGTGTGTGTCTGGTGGTTTTTTGTTTTGTTTGTTTTTTTTTTTTTTTGTGTTTATAATGGATAGCATTTTCAATGGAGTCTATGTGAATTAGAGACAAAGTAGGTAAGGTAATATCTTTTACTGGACCATCTTCTGTTTGTGAGGTGTCTATGTGAATTAGGTGCTTATGTGCAGATGCAACCCATACCTGCTGATGGTGGGGGGGGAGGACGGGCAGAGTGAGGGCAGCAGCTTCAGCAGATGTTACTGAGCATGCTCAGAACACACCAAGCAACAAACCTGGGGAGGCTCGTAATTTGGATGCGCCCCTCCACCCATCACCTCGGCTTATGTGAATTAGACACCTAAAATCCTTGGAAATTCCATAGGATCCATTTGAAAATGTCAGCCAATATGATTTTTTTGCTTAATAGTTTCTCCTTAAAGCCACAGGCCAGGTCTACCCTTAAAAATATGGTAAAGTCAGCTGACTCTTTTTAAAAGATGACTTCTTTCTAATGGCGTTATATCAGAGAGACGAGGTGGGTGAGGTGAAATCAGTCCAATAAAAGACATTACCTCACCCACCTTGTCTCTGTAATATTCTGGGACCAACATAGCTACAGCGACACTGTTATACCAGTAACAGTGGACAAAGTCATACCAGCAAAAAGGCAGGTTTGCCAGGAAAGCTTCTTTTATTTGGACTAGTGGTATGAGCTATACCCGCCAAAACGCTCTGCATAGAAGCTGCATCTCCCCTAGGAGACCTATCTCCATTTAGCTTCACCAACGACCCTTTTCTAGTGTGCTCCAGTGCAGAGCAGACCCCAGTGACTGCCTTCAATACAGCACTGGCCAGCATCTGGGGGCATTAAAACAGATTCACATAATTGTTTTCCTTTTTATTTGTATTGCCGTGCTTATTCGGTATGAATCTCCTGCTTAGCAAAGCTGTAATGGAAACATGAAACCGTGGGAAGATTATGAATTTAAATTGGCTTCCAGTCCAGCAGTGTACTTTATCGGATTGATTGTTTCAGGTTTATTGATCTGTCTGTTTTATCATCCAGCCTAAACCTCACATGTTTGTTGCTGGAGCTTTTGAATGGTCAATAAATAGGTGTTTCCTTTTGCACAGAGCAGCCTGACATCTCTTTAGCCATCTATGCCTTGGTTTATCTCTCACCCGTGTTAGAACAATCTTCCGAGGAGATGAGCTGCAGCATTTCCAATCCCAAATATCACAAAGATGGCAACAAAATCATGAGAGTTGGCAGCCCTGCCTCTGGGACCAGCAATCCCAGCCAAAAAAACTACAGCAGATGGCCTTGGTCTTCCCTTCCACTGGGGTAAATAAGGAGTAACTCTCCTGAAGCCAGTGGAGTTACATTGCTGTAAACCAGATCAGAATCCACATCTGAGAGCAGTGGTTTTCAACCTATGGTCAATGGACCCCTGGGGGTCCACAGACTATATCTAAAATTTCCAAAGGGGTCCCCATCTCCATTTGAAATTTTTTAGGGGTCTGCAAATGAAAAAAGGTTGAAAACCACTGTCCTTGATCGTCAAGAAATACTTGGCATTTTTAGGTTTTCTTAAACTATTTTTAATGGCCTTTTTGTCCAAATGGAAATTTCCATGTTAGTTTTGAGTTAATTATTTTTTTGGGGTGGGGGAGCATTGCAAAACCCATTTTTTGCTTGTTTGTGTTTAGTTTTGGTTCTGGTGGTTGTTTGAGACCCAAAAAAGATTTGAAGAAAAAATGTTGACAAAGCCAAAAACTTTTTGTTGTTTTTTGTCAACATGTTTCATGGGCATAAAAAACTACTTTTCAACCAGCTATAGCCTCAATCTCAGCCTAGGACTCTGGGCAGGACTGAAGTACAATTGGTTATATTCTTATTCTTATCATCAATGAAAATCCAGGCCCAAATGTAGTTTTGGTAGTAAAGAAACTCCTTTTGCCCACTTTTTAATTTTTGTTTTGGTAAAAAACAGTTACTTTCCTCCTCCACCAAAATGAAACGTAATTTTCTCTTTTGAAACTTCCATTGAAAAAGGTTGTCCACAATAAACAAAATTTAAATTTGGTCAAAAAAGGAATTTTCTATCCAAAAAATAAAAGCTTCATTGGAATGTTGTCAAGCAGCATTAACATTAGCAACACAGGGGAGTGGATATGAAAACACTATTAACTTCTCCTCTCTTCTTGCTGCATGAAAATAGTTGGTTTATGTTTTTTAAAAAGAGTTTGCCTGATTCAGACAATGTCTTTTTAAGGGGACGGTTTCCACCTGCTTCTTCTATCCAGGACAAACCACATGAGCGCACACATGTAGCTTGCATATTGTATTATTATTACCTCATGCAAATCAGCCTATTTCCTCAAGGGGGATTGGCTGCTGGAAGTCTATGCAAATTAATCGGTTTGTTCTTTTTTTTATTATTATTATTATTTTGTCCAGCTGGGTTGGAAGGAGTTAAACCCCCTCCTGGAAAGGGGGGAGTCCGTGTGAATTTGACTATAGCATTCTTCCTTCTTCAACTGATTCTGTACTCTGGCTCTTTAATAAGGAGACGACCTATACAGCAAGTTAGTGCAAAGTTGACTATTTCTCACCTTCCCTTTCTTTCAGCTGTCCCTGAAGAAGGTTCTGACCCCAGGCGTGGTGGCAGCTGTCACTTTAAGGGTAAATGTTTGATTTATTGAGATAAAAAGGGCTCAGGCAGAAATGCTGGTGTTAGATAGCAGATGGCTCCGCTTGTCATTGGGGGGTCACTTTGCCAGAAGTGGCGCACTGTCTTTTTGGAAGTTAAAGAACAAAGTGTGGGGGGCTGTGAGGGTAAGGGTGGGGGGCTGTGATCAAGGTGAGGGTGGGACTGAGAGAGGCAAGTTGAATTTGGGAGGTAACTGGCAGGAGAGTGAGATTGAGAGCGAGAGAGAGAGACCGCCCTCTAAGTTATTCCCTCTTCTGCTGCGTCTCATCACCTCTGCGTGCGCCTCTTTAGGGGCCATCTATAGGGTGTGTTTTGTACAGCACCAGACATGTTGTGGTTGCTGAACAGATAATGGGAGAGGGGGAAAGATGAAGAATGAGGTAGGGAAAGTTCATGATTGGGCCCCAAACTGAGGAGCATCAGTAGGACATTTTCTCCCCAGTTAGCTCAGTCAGGAAACCAGTTTAATAAACTCTAGGAAGAGCCCGATCTGGAAAGGGGACCTCCCATCCCAATTGCCAAAGACTCCCCTTGATGTCCGAAATGGACGGCACAAAAGGTGAAAAATCTAATGGTGAATTGAGGAGGGAGAAAGGAATGAGGGAAATGTGGAGAGCAACAGGAGGGAAAAAGCATTCTTGGAGCTGATGAATATTCTATGTTGAGGAAGCAGGAATTTGAAAGTCTGATGGTTTATTGTAATTCCACATCGATTTGTGGTGGTCAGTGGAAGCCACATATGCCTGGGTCTGTGACTGGTTATTAAAATCAGTTATGCCTTCTTCTCAGCACTCAAGATGAGTGGCGATGTGGCAGACTCTACGGAAGCGCCGAATGAATCTGACCAAGTGGAACCAGGTAAGAGAGCTTCTTCTCTCTCCTCTCCCAGGATTTGGGGTGCTAGAAGGGGGAGGTGTGCGTTTCTGGATGTTGCATTCGTGCTCTGCGTCCAGACTCATCCAACCAGCTTGTGTGTTGTAGAATCTGTGGTGGGGTAGAACTGAGCTCGCAGCCAGAACAGCATGAAAGTTCTTTTTCTTAATCGCTATTAACCAGCTCAAATTTCAGTCATGTTCATCATGATTAAGCATTGAAATACACCAACATGCTGTTAAGTGGGTTAATAATATTAAAATATTCTTGAAGTACCCAACCTTGCACAGATGGTCCTGAAGTACAGTTAAGAGCTTATTTAGGAGTCTTTACTCAGACAAAACTCCCAGGGTCACGTTTCTCCTTGGTGTATATGCAAGTGGAATCAGTAAAGTTACAACAGGGATTCATTTGGCTCTCATTTCACTCCAGTGCTCCGTGAATATGGGGTGCTGATGAACAGTGCCTTTAGGTTGATTTTTTTTGGATGCAAATTTAGCACAAATGTCCACCAAATCCTCCAGTCCCAGTGTAGGACAGCCTGAAATATGCTGGATGTGTCAATTCAATATTTTACAATGTTCACAAGCAGGTTCCCGTTGAATCAGAGGCTTTTAGGGACAAAGGTTCCCAAAAGGTCAGATTTTTAAGTGATTGGCATTCACAACTGGGGCCAGGTTTTCAAAAGGGCTAGCTCCCACTTATGCATTGAAATATGGACCAACATTTCAAACTGTTCTCAGAACCCAGCAGCACCCATTGTGACGTAGCCAGGTATTTCAAAGATCTCGGTACGACGTCGCGTATCCAATGTGCAGAACTCTTTTTTGCCGCTGGAGCCTCTGAAGAATCTCTGTTTGCATTACAACAAAACAGAGTTTTAAATGCCATGATTTCACTGTCATTTTACTCTTCTCATTTAAAAAGATTTGGAGGAGATGAGATCATCTTAGAACAACAAAAGAATCTTGAAGACATTTTAATAGGACTTGAACTCACCTTTTATTTAGATATTAGAATTTGGAAGTGGAAAAATTCTGTCGCCGAGTTCTTCGTTGCAAGGCTAGGGAGTCAGTGGTGACTCCCATCGACCCTAAGGGCGGCTCCCTGATTAATTGTTTATATTCCAATTTATTTTATTTTTAACACTAGAATATGTACCCAGCCGATCAAAGTCCGCCGCCTTTACACGTCACATTGACCACACGGTGTGATGTGCAACAATAAGTACATCTAAGTATATCCATTGTATAATATTGTAATGTGTGTAATATTACCACAGCAACCAACGTGTAAATTTAGTAGTTGAGTGGCTCTCACATTGAAGGTCTTTTGCCAAAGTGGCTCCCGCTTGGGAAAATAGCGAAGCTCACTGATCTGTTGGGTTAGCCAGGAGCACCACCATTAGTCAATGCAGGTTTCTGTGTAAAGGGTGGGGATGGTAGCCTGCCTCAACTGACGTCAACGTCAAAAGTTCCATTGGTGTCACAAGAACTCAGAGCTAGATTTTTCAAGTCTTCCGCACTCAGAAGAAGGGCCGGATATTCAAAACAGTCCAATATGCACCCAGTCTGGCCAGTTATTTTGATGGTGAACTCTTCTGAAATTCTGACCCTGTATTTCTTGGAAGATCACACTAATCTCATTTTAATTGTTTCAAGCCTGGGAAACCGTAGCTCATTACATCAAGTGCTCTTTCTAGTATCAGTTCTTTACCTAGTGATTGGGCCCCATTTTGCTCTGTAACACTTGGTTAATTGCAGAGTAATTCTGCTGAAATCAGTGGAGTTACATTGATGTGAAACTTGTATAGCTGAGATCAGAATTGGGCTCGCTGGATAAAATACTTTCATTTTAAATTCACTTAGTAACTAGCTGTATTTAAACAGGAAAATAGGTCCTCTTCCTAGTGATGGGTTGGAAGTGAAAGCACGTGGGTGAAGCACCTTTGTTTAAAAACATAAATTTATAATTGGAGCTGAGTCAATAGTGCTCTCAAGACCTTGAAGTCATGCAGAGAGAAAAAAAATCTGTAAAGATTTTCCATTCAGTTTTGGAGGAAATAGTTCTGTTCCGTCAGCAGCAATGATCTGGTCATTAATTTTTTAGCGACTCTTTTAACACAACCTCTGTAGCTGTCTGGCATGTTTAGGATCTTCAGAGGTGAATAAACAAGGGGGAGATTGTAACCACATGTGTGCAGGTATTGCAATGAAATTCTAACCTTCTCAGGATTGCCCCCAGGAGTTTTGTCCTAGCTATAATAAACCCTCAAGCCTCAATTCTATGAATTGCTAAGAGCTCTTGGACTTCACCTCCCACAAATATCAGTGGAATGTAAGGTTGCTCTGTACAGGATTGGGCTTTCTGGCTGAGTTTGATGCATCAGATCCCTAGCTGGTGTAAAGTGGTTTAGTTCCACTGATATCAATGGATCTAAGCTAATTGAAGGGAACTGGCCATATATTTTATTTTTAAATAAAACTTTTTTTAACTCTTATTCTGTTGATTAATAAATAACCAGACACATTTACTGAACTGCCAGAAAAGTTCATTTTATTTTCCCTCATTCATATTGTCAGGGGAAGGACTACTGCAATTCAGAGTAGTAACCTATTTTGCTTACGAGCTTCAAATAAAAAGTCCCTTTGAAAGGCTCATTAATTGAGGGCTGGTTTTCTTCCATTTCTCAAAGATCTAATGAATTGGAATGAACCAAACAGCAGCCCCCCAGGAATCTTGTCTCTTCCCAGGAAGAGTTACCTAGCTACAGATATTGTAATGATAAAGAATGAAAAAGTACTAGGGTCAGACTTACAGACACACAAAGATACAGATAGGCACCTAGTGGGAATTACATTTATTTTCATTGACTTTTAATGGGAGTTAGGCACCTGGGATTTTCTTACCTGCTAAAGCAGGTTAGGCATGTATCTGCCTCTTCAGGCACCTAAATACCTATGTAGAACTGGCTCCCGATCTAAAAAAACAAAGCTACCGGCTCTGATGGGAAGTGTCAACAACAAAAGCATAACTCATGACTTTTCTCAGAACTGGCTGAAATATGATGACCTATTTTCATGGAGGGGGAGGGAAAAAGAATTAACTTCAAAATTGATTTTCATTTCAAAGTGGACCCATTTTCCTATTTTCTTTTTCAAAATTTCCCATGAATTTTCTATTTTTTCCCCAGAAGAAGTTAGTCACATTTTTCCTTTACCAAAAGCCCATCAAAACTGATCCTGACTATTTAGATACGAAACACTTTGAATATGTTTTTTTAAAAGACATGACGTCTGTCACGTAAGAGGAACCATCTTGACGTGATCTGGGATGAGAACTTCTTGTTTTAGAAAAAAGGCCTTCTCCCACCCGCCCAACAAAAAAAAAAAGTCTCAAAAAATTTCAGCCAGCTCGGCGTTACCCCCCATCCACTCGGTGCATCTTCAGTTCCCCTAGTGCTAACAGGAGGTGAGTATGCGCAGCACCTTCCAGCAGGTGTTCTGTGCTACTAGGGTCTTATCTGGCTCCCCTTCCTGTAGGATCTTTCTACCTCAGTATCTGTGAGCAGTTTGTAGCCATGGGGGCCTGGGCTAGCCACCTGAGTGTGTATCTCGGGTCTGGAATGGGATCGTACTCGGGCAGCTAGTCCACGCCTCTGCGGCTATGCTGCTGTTTTCGGGATCTGGCTCAAGTACAATTAGCCACCCAGGACTGTTTAGTTGTGGTGCAGGCATTCCAGCTCGGATTATTGCCCGAGCTCTGGGACCCTCCCACCTCACAGGGTCCTAGAGGCCAGGCTCCAGCCTGAGCCCAGACGTCTCCATGGCAATGAAACAGCCCCGCAGTCTGAGCCCCGCAAGCCCGAGTCGGCTGGCACGGGCCAGCCGTGGGATTTTAATTGCAGTGTAGACATAGCCTCGGTTCGCTAGCCCGGCTACAGATAGTAGGTGTGTATCTCCTCGAGCTGCCTGTTTCACCTCCAGCTGCAGTGTAGCTGTCTCCTCTCAGGCTGCTCTGAGGTCACTCAAGAAGTGTGTGATGGAGCAGAAAATTAAGCCTGGTTCTCTCAAGACCACGGCTAGAGCCCTAACCACTGGACCATTCTTCTACTCAAAGGATCCTTGTTAGCCTTTATGTCGTGTCTGTCTTCCATCTTGATGCTGCCACGCTTACTCCCCTTACTACGAGGAGCAATCCCTCTGATTCAAATGGAGCTACCTACAGTAACGAGGGCTGTGGTACAGGGTCAGCTTGTCAGGGCTGGGACTGCCTCTTACTGTGTGTATGTACCGCCCCAAGTACAATGGAGCCCCGTTCTCATGCCGGCCTCTTGGCACCAATGGAGTATTAATAAACGTATGCAGCCTCGTGGGGCTGGGTTGGGGACGTCCCTTGTATTTTCCTGGAAGGCACCATTCTCCTCTGTGGGACTGGTGAAATACTACATCATAATCCTGAAATGATCGGGAGGGGGATAAATAAAAGAAAGTACGGGGGTTTGTGGTGGGCACAGCCCCCTCTGATGTGCTGGATCTGTTGGTCTGGGCTGAGACACCGAGTGTGTTTTCTCTGGGAGAAAGCAGGCGGCACGAGGGAGTGGAGCTTCTGAGTGCGTCTTTCTCGTCTCGTCTCATCTCTTCCTGCCTGTGCCGCCGTGCGTCTCTGAGCCCGGTTTGTGCAGGTGTGGAAGATGGGGAAATGGACATGGCCATGCCAGCAAATAATGGGTTGACTTCAAAGGTCATGGAGGGGCTCAGCCCCAATCAGCGTCGCTCCGGCTCTCCAAGCCAGCAAGCAGAGAGCTGCCTCGTCCTGCGGTTGTCTGAAACCTCCATATCTGGTGTAATGAAATAACAAGGCAAGACTCTCCTGGGTCCCTTTGCTTTGCGGCAGGCCTTTGCTGTGTGCTGTCTGTTTGGATCAGAACCACCAGTCGCTCCAAGCAGAGCTACTTCGCTTTGATTTCTCTCAGTCGCAGTCAGGGGAGAACCAAGGCTTAAACAAAAGTGCAATGGGGAAGCACTTCAAACACAACCGTCAGTAGCTGAATGGCTGCAGGCACTGGGAACATCTTCCATCCCCACCCTGCTCCACCGGGCAAGTGGGGAGCTGTACGGCCACACAGGAGACCAGGGAGAGCACGGCGCATAGGCATCCTAGGGCAGGAGGGACAAAGCAGCCCAGCCCTCTGAAGCCCAGCTTAGCACAATCTGTGCTGCCCAATGCCTCAGGAGTCCCCCTGTGTACCCTTCCAGGACAGCCCGTGGTGGCATGGCTAGAGCGCTGGACTGGGAGTGAGAAGCCCTGGTTTCTCTGTCTTACTCTACTGTTGACGTAACTTACATCACATCACAGGCTGACTTATTTAACCGGTGGGTCTTTGTTTTCCCCCACGAGGCGCCTCCAGGAGCCTAAGCAAAGATCTGTCCAATTGAGCACCCCAGCTCCCACCAAAGGCAAATGAATTGCGGCTGCCCCACACTTCTGAAAATCATCCCCCTGGGAGCCTGTTTCCCTTGATTTGGGAGCCACTCTTCTCCCTCTTGAACCCCAGCCTGGCCTCGTACCAACATCCTCCCACTGCCCAGCGTGTGTTACAGGTCCTGCTCTGTGCCAGTCAGCAGAGGATGTGAATTGTCACAGCCCTAGCGAGCCAACTTTAGCTCAG
The DNA here is from genome assembly GCF_026122565.2 of Emydura macquarii macquarii. Lineage (NCBI taxonomy): Eukaryota > Metazoa > Chordata > Testudines > Chelidae > Emydura > Emydura macquarii. Next base: position 9,571,711 of record NW_027130449.1, on the reverse strand, counting down.
GTGGTCTCCAGGCCGCTGGCCAAAAGAGTGGCTATCACGGAAGCACCCAAACTTTACTGGCAGGCGGCTCAAGAGACTGGAGGCAGTTCCTGAGATGGGAGGCTGTGTCTGTCTGCCACCAAAGCCACCGCTGCAGGCAAAAACGTCATGAGCAAAAGTTCTCCCTTCCTCTATTGTCCATACTCTATTGTTTTTGGAAGTCCTGAGCGTGCTAATCTGTATCGACACTGCTGGGTGATTAGGGGATGGATGCTCTTGTGAAGGGGACAGGGGAGCTTGGTTCAATCCCCAGCTCTGCCACAGACTCTCTGCGTGACTTTGGGCAAGTCACACAACCTCTGTGCCTCAGTTTCCCCATTTGTAAAACAGGGGGCAATAAGCCTCTCTCCCACCTTTTGTCTAGTTAGATGGTAAGTTCTCTGGGGCAGGGACTGTCTCTCCCCCTGGGGCTCCATCAACACTGCAGCTGGAGGTGGAGCTTCCAGCTCAGGAAGACGTACCCACGCTAGCTTTGATCAAGCTAGTGTGCTAAAAATAGCAGCATAGCCCCTGCTAGCTGCCCACGTACAATCCTGTCCCCTGACCCTCAGTACGTACTCAGGCAGCTACCCTGCCCTGCAAGCCATGCAGCTATTTTTATCAGGTTGGCTCAATCAGCGGTAAGGCAGGTACTGCTATACAGCTCCAGCGCAGACCTCCCCTTCATGTTTGATCGGCACCAGAAGTAATGGGCTCTGATCACTGTTGGGGGGCCGTAGGTGCTGCTGTTTATAATATGGGTCCATTTAAAGCTAATTGGATTACGGCTCAATGGGGTAGGGAGTCTTTCACTCTAGGTCAGTGGTTCAAATGCAGGCCAAGGGAACAGTTCTCTCGTGCTGTTACTGCAGTACAGTGGCTGATGTGAAATGAGTTGGTGAGTTCTCAGCCCACTGTGGAGCACGAACAGGCTCACATTAACTGGCTGTCTCCACGGTACAGTCAGCGGCGCGGCCGGGGGCACTGACCCCATGTCTCACCCACTGCTGACTCTCCCGGGAGTCCCGCCTGGGCAGGTTTGAAATGGACGGGCAGGGCCGTGTGGGGCGGGGAGGGGAAGGGCGCCCTGCTGTGCTCATTCTTCGGATAACCACACACCTTCGCTCGCCACCCAGCAACTCCCTTCAGCACCCAATGAGCTCGCCTGCCTCTCTCCTCTCCCGCCCAGAACAGCAGAGGGATCAGCCCCAGGGCAGGTCCCAGATAAATAAAGGCAGCTGCAGCCAGCCTGCAAACACCTGGTTACTATGGTGCTAGGGCCTGCTCGGATTTGCATATGGCTGCTGATTTCCATAGTGCAGCTGGGTTTAAGGCAGGAGAAATTTCCATATGCCCAGCTCGGAGGCAGTTGGGGTGTGGGACGAGGCATAGGAGGGGCTGTTATTTGAAATTCAAATGAAGGTGATTAGGGGGTTTTACAGCTTAAGGAGGGGAGAGGACAGAAGGGGGGTGACAAAGGCTGCTTTTACTCTAATCAGGACTTTATCAGAGGGACAAGCGCATCCCGTGCTCTCAGAAGAGCAGGCATGTTTTGGAGGGGCAGGCCCGCTTGACTTTTCCCCCAGACCTCTCTCCCCGCCCTTGCAATCTGAAATGCTGCTCATGGCAACAAGTGCCACTCTGGGGGGTTTCCTTCTGGGACCCTGTCTGTGTCCCCCACCTCCACTTTTCCTTGCCGTCCTCCTCCCCTCTTGTGGAGCGTCTGGGTCTCTCTGTCAGGAAGTAGGCTAGACAGGCATTCTCCGGGGCTTTGTCTACACAGGAGAGCTGCATGGGTTTAACTTTAAATCAGTTTTGAACCTAAACAGTTTCAGCTGCACCAAAACAGGCCACTCTAAGAGCCTCCGCACAGGGGGTTGCCCCAGTTGCATCAATCGGTTTGAATTCACGCCTCTAACCAAACGGCAGCAACTCTCCCACGGAGACCAGGCCGGATGCCCAGAAGCTGACTCCAGGTTTGTCCAGCAGGCTGTTTGTCCATTGACAGCCGAGGCCCTGCCCGGCTTCCTCAAGAATCCTAGGGGCCCCGCCAGAAATGTTTCTTGAATCTAACCTTGGAGCGAGTGTGATTCCAAGGTGGCAAGCAGGGATTGGGTGACGTGGGAGCACGACGTGGCTTTCTGAATAGCTCCATTTGTAGTTGCGGCTGCAGAATCTTATTTGAATGTACCTGCCTCTCTCTGGTGTCTCCCTCCCTTTGTTCAGCCCATGCTGCCTCTCCTTTATCCGCTTCCTCCCTGTTATCTCACTCACTCTCACCTTCGCCCATAGCCCACCCCTACCCACTATCCCCTCTGCCCTCCTGCCCTGAGGAACTCCCCGCCTGCACTTTCAGCCTGGATAACGTGGGAGTGAAGCATCTGTCTTTCCTGCTCCGTGCTGCCCCGTGGCCTCGCTCTGCAGCACATCGGCCTGCACTGGGTTAACTGGCCGTGTACAGGAGGAGGATGTTTTAAAAGGCACTCCAACAGACAGACCATAAATGGGGAGTGGCCGGGGCTAGTTTGCCAGCACTCCAGTCAATAAAATTATTCATCAGCCAGGCATCCACGTTCCCGACAGCAAGAGAGAGGAGTGAGGAGATGTGTCTTTCCTGGCTCTGGTGTCTGGTGAGCTACTCTGGGCACCAGCCATATATTAAACTAATGGTGCTGGCTCTGGAAACGGGGGCCCAGATCGCCTCTTGCACTGAGAGATCCTGGCACTGCCAAGGGTTGGAGGGGGACTGTCGAGCAGAATTTATGCTCCCTTGTTTACCTTAGCGCATTTGCTCTGCCCCGCCCCGCAGCCTGCTGTCACTTACACCAACGGGGTATGGTCTCCAGGGGACCGTATGCCAGCTGTAAATGTCGGGTGGCACAGGTGAACTCCGTCCAGTCCCCAGCATGCCCCAGCCTGCTGCCATGATGTGGGGGTCGAAGCTCACAATGCCACTTGTGGCCAGCTGATTTCCCCCCCCCTACACTGCGGATGCTTTCAGCTGGCCATTTGGGACCAGACTCTGCCACTTAGTAGCACCTGAGTGGTGCCCAGCAACCGGTACAGAAGGAGAGAATCTGGGCTGTTAATTAAAGTAAATGGAGGAATGGGGATTTACACCAACTGAGGATCTGTCCCTTTATGTTTAGCAAAATAGAAGAGTGAAATTGGGTCAGCTTTGTACTCTGTGATTGTACAGCACCTAGCATGAGGGGTCCTGGTCCATGACCATGGATCATAGGCACTACCACAATACAGCTAATAAATAATAGAACATCCCTGATTGACACTGTTATCGCTGATATAGCAGAACTGTATGACACCCGTTTCCAACCATTATTGGTACTGTTACTTATTTGTATTCTGCTAACATCCAGAGACATCAAACTCTGGACCCCCTTCTGCCAGGCACTATGCACAGGCGTAGTAATAGGTCATCCCTTCGCCAGTGAGTTTGCAATGTACGTTCAAGGGATGGTTGGGTCAAATTTTGCCCCATATGTAGCTTTTGAGTAAAAGAACTTTGACAAAAATTGAACATGTATAGAAATGTTTCCATGCATTTTTGTTTGTGTAAAGTAAACAAACCATTCCTTTGCATATGTGCCATTCAAACGCAGCCTCTTTGTCCTAGTGCGTGAGAACAGAAAAGCGAAAATGACTAGCAGCGGGAAGTGAGTGGGGAGACTGTTGTCTCCGTACTTCGTTGTCTTGACTTAGAGCCATGCTGTAGGGAAGGCAGTGTGTCTTAGTGGATAGCGTAATGGTCTGCGATGCAGCAGATCTGGGCTCTGTCTCAGCTCTGCCACTGGGTTGCTGGCGATCATGGGCAAATCTCATCACCTGGTGCCTCTGTTTCCCTCCCTGTAAAATAGGGATAATGATGCTCCACTGTAAAGTGCTTTGAGATCTACAGATGAACCTGCTGCATGAGAGCTAGGTAGTGGTATTAGTCAGCCACAAATTGACAATCTGAATGCGGGAATCATCAGGTGATCTGCGGCCTGTGCTCTGCAGGAGTTCAGATTGGATGATGGTCGCTTCTGGCCTTAAAATCTGTGAATTGTCCGAGCTGAGTGAGATGTAAAACCAAATAACGTAAATACCAAGGAGTCTATTAGATTTTTTACAATTCTTTTCATTTTGATCGTCACGTTTATTTGTGGCCGTAAGTAGGAACATTTTCTTAACCACTTTTAACTTGATGCTTAACATAAGTCCTTTTCAATGCAGCTAAGAGGTTTTGCTCCTTTATAACGTCTGACTCTAATGCCGTTTATAGCTCTAATGATTGCTGCTGGGGTTTTTTCCTTCTCTGCTGCCGAGCGGGCATTGAATATCATGGGATAGTTGATATGATGGAGCTGGTGGTAGGAGCAATCATGTCAATAGACAGTCAATGTGAGCAAGCCAATTTCCTAACCATTTTTTTCAAATATATAAATCATCCGATTGCAATAATGTTCTTCCTATTGTCCCCTGTGTGGTGTTGTAATGACATTTTACTGTCTAAATAAGTGCAGCTAGCACTCTGTCTGTCTGGCATTGTTCCTTACTTGACATTGTTCCTCTTTCATTGTTCAACTGCACAGAATGAAATGATCCAAAGCAGCACATGGGGAATCGGTTCCCACTGTGAATTCCCCAGCCCCTCCTTATAAACATTTAACTCACCATCAGCATATGGCCCAAATTTTCCAGGGACCAATCCCCTTCCATTCTTCACAGCTCAGTCAGATTTGTAGGGTGAATTAATTTAGGGTTTGTTTTTGCCTTTTTTTCTGGCTACAACCCTTTTCGTGTAGTCAGTATGTTGCCAACAGGTTGCTTTCTTGGCAAACTGATGCTCCCTGTACGTGACTAGAGAATGGTTTCAGAAGTTGTAAGACCAATTGTTGTGTCATGAGTTAATTACAGCTTGTGGTTTCCTGGCAAAGATAAGGACTGTGGCATTCTTGATTTCTTTTCTTTGCATTACCGTGACAGCTAGCTGTCTCCTCTACTTCTGCATTTGTCCCAAACGGGAAGTTTAAGAGACAGAGAAATTCTGCAAATGAACACCTCTGTTAGCCATATCGGAGACCTGACCCAGCTAGGGATAATGGAGAGAAGACAAACTAACCCAAGGAGTTAGCAATAACAACACCAGAATTTCCTTAGCAGGCTCACTACTTCATCTGAGAAACTAAAATGCAAAAGGATGCAACCCAGCCACCCCAAGGGAAGCCTGGGATAGTGGGTGAGTGACAGAGTGTCTGGGATCAGTCAGTGCAGACAGAATTGTCCACAGGTCCTTTTGCTGGTAATGGGTGAGCACTCTACTCCCTCTGCTTTGTGGGCTGTCTCTATAAATGATGCCACATTCTCAGTTTCCTGCTACCACAGGTGACCTATCATCAGCTGTCACATCACTGTTGCTCCCTTGGCCGTTATTGTTCCATGGCTTCTTGTACCAGAAATTATTCTTAGCTGCTCAAAGTATCGATGGCCCTTGGTGGGAGAAAGATAGAGAGACAAAAGCATCCTCATGTGAGAGCTTTTCAGTGGCCTGTGTGAACTGAGTTGGTGGATCTTGGTCCGTGTAATAAAACCACCATCACAATGAGCACTAACTGGCCCCTTTGCTGGCCATCTCAACAGAGAGACCAGTGACAGAATGGGCCATGAAGAGGAGCTCACCTCTTGCCCCCTAGAGGGCATCTTCCCTGGGTCAGAGCTGAGCCACAATGATGTGGGGTGATGTAACGGAAGCTTGCCCTGCCAGGCCTAGGGGCGTCTGTCCAGTGGAAGCCCAGAGCACTACAGACTTCAGGGCTCGGAACTAACTGGAGGAGATGTGCTGGTTTGTAATGGCTACACTGGCGATCCGTAAGGGGGTTGCGCCGGTTACGCCAGGGATTCACATTGAGGTTAAGAACATAAGAATGGTTGTACTGGGTCAGACCAATGGTCCATCTAGCCCAGTACCCTGTCTTCTGACAGTGGTCGGTGCCAGATGCTTCAGAGGGAGTGGACAAAACTGGACAATGACTGAGTGATCATCTTCTGTCATCCAGTCCCAGTTTCTAGCAGTTGGAGGTTTAGGGACATCACAGGCATGGGGCTGCATCTCTGACCATCTTGGCTAATAGCCATGAACTTCTGTATCTATCCTCCATAAACTTATCGAATTCTTTTTTGAACCCAGTTATACTTTTGGCCCTCACAACATCCCCTAGCAACAAGTTCCACAGGTTGACTCCACTTTGTGTGAAGAAGTTCTTCTTTATGTTTGTTTTAAACCTGTTGCCTATTCATTTCATCAGGTGCCCCCTGGTTCTTCTGTTATGTGAAGGGGTAAATAACGCTTCCTGATTCACTTTCTGCACACCGTTCATGATTTTATAGACCTCCCTTGGTCGTCTCTTTTCCAAGCTGAAAAGTCCCTCTTTTCAATCTCTCCTCATGTGGAAGCTGTTCCATATCCCTAATAATTTCTGCTGCCCTTCTCTGTACTTTTTCCAGTTCTAATACATCTTTCTTTAAGATGGGGCAACCAGAACTGCATTCAAGGTGTGGCTGTACCACGGATCTATATAGTGACACTATGATATTTACTATCTCATTATCTTTCCCTTTCCTAATGGTTGCTAACATTCTGTTCTCTCTTTTGACTGATGCTGCACATTGAGCAGCTGTTTGCAGAGAACTATCCACAATGACTCCAAGATCTTGCTTGAGTGGTAACAGCTAACTTAGACCCCATCATTTTGTATGTGTGGTTGGGATTCTGTTTTCCAATGGGCATTACTTTGCGTTTATCAACATTGAATTTCATCTGCCATTTTCTTGCCAAGTCACCCAGTTTTGTGAGATCCCTTTGTGAGTCTTTGCAGTCTGCTTTGGACTTAGCTATCTTGAGTAATTTAGTATCATCGGTAAACTTTGCCAACCCACTGTTTACCCCTGTTTCCAGATCATTTATGAATATGTTTAAAAGCACTGGCCCCAGGACAGATTCTTGGGGGACCTTGCTATTTACTTCTCTCTACTGAAAAGTGACCATTTATTCCTACCATTTGTTTCCTAGTTACTGATTCATGAGAAAACCTTCCCTCTTATCCAAGACTCCTTACTTTGCTCAAAAGCCCTTGGTGAGGGACCTCGTCAAAGGCTTTCTGAAAGTCCAAGTACACTATATTCAATGGATCACCCTTGTCCTATGCTTGTTAACATTCTCAAAAAATTCTATTAGCTTTGGTAAGCCATGGTTTCCCTTTACAAAAAGCAATGTTGACTCTTCCCCCAACATATCGTGTTCATCTATGTGTTCTGATAATTTTATTCTTTACTATAGTTTCAACCAGTTTGCCTGGTACTGAAGTTAAGCTTACTGGCCTGTGAGTGCCAGGATCACCTCTGCAGCCTTTTTTTAAAAAGTGGCATTACATTGGCTATCCACAAGTCACCTGGTACAGAAGTTGATTTAAGTGATAGGTTACATAACGCAGTTAGCAGTTCTGCAATTTCATATTTGAGTCGCTTCAGAACTCTTGAGTGGATACCATCTGGTCCTGGTAACTTATTACTGTCTAATTTATCAATTTGTTCCAAAATCTTCTCTAATGACACCTCAATCTGGGACAGCTCCTCAGATTTGTCACCAAAAAGAATGGCTCAGGTGTGGGAATCTCTCAAATCATCTGCAGTGAAGACCGGTCCCAAGCTTTCGTTTAGCTTCTTCACAATAGCTTTTCGCTTCCTTGAGTGCTCCTTCAGCACCTTCATTGTCCAGTGGCCCCACTGATTGTTCTGCAGGCTTCCGATGTACTTTAAAAAAAAATTGCTGTTAGTTTTTGTGTCTTTTGCGAGTTGCTCTTCAAGTTCTTTTTTGGCCTGTCTAATTATATTTTAGACTTGCCAAAGTTTATGCTCCTTTCTGTTTTCCTCAGTAGGTTTTGACTTCCAATTTTTAAAGGATGTCTTTTTACCTCTCACTACCTCTTTTACTCTGTTGTTTAGCCATGATGGCATTTTCTTTTGTCCTCTGACTTTTTTTTTTAAACAGATATATTGTTTGGGCTATGCAGATAGTCGAACCTGTGCTATGGTGTTTTTTAAAGTGTCCATGCAGCTTGCAGGCATTGCACTCTTGTGACTGTTCCTTTTAATTTTCATTTTACTAGCCTCGTTTTTGTGTAGTTCCCTTTTTTTAAGTAAAATGCTACTGCGGTGGGTTTCTTTAGGATTTCCCCTCCTACAAGGATGTTCAATTTAATTGCATCATGTCGCTATCACAGCAGTTCAGCTATATTCACCTCTTGGACCAGATCCTGTGTGTCACTGAGGACTAAATCAAGAATTGCCTTTCCCCTTGTGGGTTCCAGGATTAGCTGCTCTAAGAAGCAGCCATTATTGGTGTCCAGAAATTTTATCTCTGCCTCCCATCCTGAGGTGACGTGCTCCTAGACAATATAGGGATAGTTGAAATCCCCCATTATAATTGGGTTTTCTGGGGTTTTCTTGTCATCTCCCTCAGCATTTCACAATCACCATCCTGGTCAGGTGGTCAGCGGTATACGCCTACTGCTCTATTCTTATTATTCAAGCATGGAATTTCTCTCCTTAGAGATGCTATGGTCCTGTTTGATTCATTTAAGATTTTTGCTAGATTTGACTCTATGCTTTCTTTCACATACAGTGCCACTCCCCCACCAGAATAGATCATGCTGTCATTCCGACATATTTTTGCACTGCTTGTCACAGTGACACCAGGGATCCGAACGGGGGTTGCGCTGGTTGTGAACCAACCACGTTGTTTGTGTGTCTTTTCTGTGGTAAACAAAACACTCCAGGCAAAAAAAATCTGGCCGGAAGCCTGCTGCTTCCCCTTCTCTCCCATCCCTAGAGAAACCTCCCCAGGCAAACTCGCAGCAGAGCTCCTGCCAGAACTATGCAAAACAGCCGCATACCTGCTGACTGCCAGGTGAACCAGGGAGAGGAGTTGGATCCTCACCCGATGTGTGACTGGTCGCCAACCATGCTTGTTCCTTCCAACCCTAGCGCCCTCAAAGTAGGAGCTGGGAGAAAGTCTCCTCCCGCCCTCAGAGTACTTCTCAAAGCACGTCATTCCCTCATTTCTGTACCAGCGCTTGCCACACACCCTCATGATTAAAGAGGGGCAGAGTCACTCTGGCAGGTTCAGACCTTGCTTGGAAATGCTGGGTTCTAACTTTAGAGCAAAACTCCAGGCTTGGGAGATTTAGGTGCCTTCTGAATCTGGCAGAGCACCAAGAGTCGGGTACCGAGCCGACTGAAACCAGAGGAAGCTGATGGAGCGGTGGTGTTTTACAGCAGTTGAGGATCTGACTCATTCGTGTGCTTTCTTTCTGGTTGTCTGGTGCTGAGCAAAGCAAGATTTCAAACAAAGATCCTTACTCTTTGCGGCGCATGTTCCTCTAGTGAGATTTAAAAAGTTCCTACAACCATGCAAGCCGGTGTAGATCGAAACTAGATAAAAACATGGATTTATGTTGTTTGCTCTTGGGTAATCATTGGTTTAAATTGCTGAAAGAAAGGCTTTCTGCCTAACCTCAAGCTTATTTTCAAAGGAGCCAAAAAGAGTTAGGCACCCACCGCCCGTTGACATTCCCGCTGGGTGCCTAATTCCCTTATGCTCCTTTCAAAAATCCCAGCCCAGATGTTCTGTAAAACCCAACCCCCATCCCAGCCGCTGTCTATGACAATGAGATAACCAAGTCCAAGAGCCGAAGGAAACTGTGTAAAGTCGCTGAAGGAGCAGAAGAGAAAGGGAAGGATAATGGCCAGGCAGACATCGCTGCCTGTGTTGGGAGGGATAGAGCAAAAGGAAGAACGTGTGACGCTGAGACTGGCAGCAGCTGCGGATTAGACATGAGCCTATGCTGGGAAATGTGGAACAAGGATCTGAACCCTCTGAAGTTTGGGGTGCTGATCTGGGAGGTTTGGCTCAAGACATTGTAGCAACTGGCTGAAAATTGAGGTCCAGGTTTGACTTCCAAGTTCCAATGAACTCACGGGATTTGGGGGTGCGGGGAAGGGGATGTTTATCATCCAAGGGAAATGAGTGAGGGCCTGTGCTGCATCTTCGGGTTGGATCCTGTCTGATTCCCCTTGCTTTTGCCTGTCTCCCTTTGAATCACAGAGTTGCCTTTTTAGCACACCCCCTCAGCCCCTTCCCTTAGATCTCCCATAATTGCTCAGCACCACACAGTCCCCAAAGGATCACAGGTGAACAGCCTCGTCACCTGTTTGCCAGCACCTCCCACAGTTTCTCTGCGCTTGCTTCCTAGCTGCCTGATACCATGGAACATCCCTCCCTCAGTAACCTCCAAGACCCCCCTCTCTTGACCTCCCTTGTCACAGTGCAGTAAGTCATCACTCAGGGAGAGCTGATTCTGTTTATTTCGGTAAAGATTTGGTACCTTCCGCAGCCAATGAGTTGCGCAACAGCGGCTTTAGTTAACCGCATGATCTTATTCTCACTGCCTATGTCCTGCCACCCCATCTCCCTGCCCTTGTTTGTCATGCTCACTTGTTGTCTCTTGTCCTGCATTAAATTGTATGCATGTCGGGGAAAGGAGTGGGTCTTCATATATGTTTGTACAGGGCTGAGCACAATGAGGCCAGATGGGATCTCTCGGCTGTATAGCAAAACCAAGATTCATTCTTTTCTTCTCGTTGTAGGAAATGAACGAAATGGGCTGGACTTTAACAGACAGGTAAGATCTACCAAACGTTCCTCTCCTTTTGCAAGGCAGGACATTGTATTTGCTGATCTCATTGGGTACATCGTGCATATGCTGGTACAGATATATCTTGTTGAGTCTCCAGGAACTGCCCCTCATGAATCAGGATGACGGATGCTGCTTCTCTGCATTGGCCTTTCTATTCCATAGGCCCTTTGTTGATTTTAGATTTTGCTTAAATCCACATGAACATTTTCTTTTCGATCACACTGTGAAAGGCATTTTTGTTCCATTGGGGAGAATCTAGCCTTGGCTCCATGACTCCACAGACTTTCTGTTGTGTGACCTTGTCACCCTGAGCATACATGTCTGGGTGCACAAGGCCGATGCCCATGAGTGCAAGGGATAGGCGTGGCAAGCGTGGTTTGAGTTCTGGCAGTGCCTGGATCAACACCATTATTTTCCTGTGATGGGGAGCGGAAAAGCCTCCCATTCCTCTGCAGATTTCCCTTTGCAAGAGAGTGGAGGAGAAGGAAATTAGATAAATGTAGATCTTTTAAAATCTCAGGGCAGTATATTTCCAGGTATAAGTGTCTCCATCTGGACACGAGGGTCTCAAGAACTGTCTCCTTTGCAACTTTCCCTGGACTTTTCCCCTGCCGCTCTGTTGTAGCCAACGTTACCTTCCTGGTTGTGGTATCTGCAGCCATGGCACCTGTGTAGCCCCAAGTTGCCCAGAGATTTTTGCGGACAGTGTTGAGAAGTCTCCCAGAGTCTTGAGTCCCAGGGTCAAAACCCTACGGTGAGGCAGGTAGCGTCAGCACTCCTTGCAGTCTAGCTCCCAGCTCCTCATGGAGATGTCAGAAAATGGTGTGGGGCCTGATCCAAAGCTCACTGGAGCCAATGGAAAGATTCCTATTGACTTCTGTGGGCTCTGGATCAGATCCTCATAGCCTAAAGGAGAAGGTCTAGAGACAGACGTGGGAGGCGGCAGATTTGCAGGTTAGCTCTGGCCTCTGGCCGTAGGGTTGGGGAGGGGAAAGCCATTAGAGGCCGTGACTCTCAGGGCTGTCATTAGGGATCTGAGCAGACGTTGCATACCTGCAGCTGTGACCCACTTGTCTCTGAGTTTCAAGTTCTTCAACTTTAAGGGCGATAATGACTTAGACTCACCACCCTGTTGGTGGATGGGCTGTTCTGGCCCTTCGCCCTGTCCCACTGTCTTCCCTGTTCCTCAGGGTTTGCCCTGGTGGTTTCCATCTGAGAAGGTGTGAGTGGGCCATTGAACTGTTTGTTGCTTTGGCTCGTCTGGACTTGGGGAGGATTCAATCCCTTCCCATCGGAGGTGTTTTAACACGCTCAGTTATCTTCCATTGGAAAATCACGCTAAACACAAAAAGCCTTGTGACTTCAACACCGTGGCCTCCAGAACTGACAGCAGGGAACTTCCGTGAGCCAAGGGGATCATCTGAGCTGCTCACAGCTAGTCATAAGGGAAAATTCCCTCAAGATAAAAAATAGGCAGTGAAAGTACAACTTTGTTCTGGGGTGTGAACCTTCCCCATGGCAAGGCTACAAAAAATGGCAGCTCCTCAGCTGGTGTAAATTGGCAAAGCTTCAAGGATATGGCTCATTATCTTTAAGGCCCTGCTCCTGTAGCTCTTCTGCATGGGCATCCTCATGGAGCACTATAACCACGTGTCTTGCAGTGTCGGGACCAGAACGTGCTAGGTAAAAGTGTCCCTGCTCTCAGGCTTAGTGATCAGCCAATGAGTGTTTCTTGCAATGATATAATGCCTCCATTTTGTTGTTCCTTCATCAGCTGTTGTCATCAGGACTGTGCAAAAACCACTGAAACATTTTGTCGTGACAAAGTTATTTGCTGTTTTGTTTCCTGGTGGCTGGATGCTGCTTAGATTTTGCTTTTCCATGAAATTCAAAGGCATTCCTGTTTTCACCCATGGGGAATGCATGAAAAATCAGATTTTGGAAACCACTTTTCAATGAGGAGGAGCTCCACTACCCCCGAAAAGGGGCCCATGTTTGAGCAAAAAAATAATAATCTTGCAAAATGTGGCAACGTTTTGGCAGTCACGTTTTTCAAGTTTGCAGCAAAATGTGAAAAAACTTAACTACCAAGTCGCTTTTTTGTCTTTAGTTGCACATCAGATATCTCACAATATTATTATTAGCATCACAATGGCACCTGGAGGTCTCAGCTGAGATCAGGGCCCCATTTTGCTAAGTGTGTGTACACCTAGTAAGAGCCAGTCTCTGGCCCAAAGACCTTCCAATCTAAGCAAAAGAGGAAGTGACCTCGCCAACGTCATGCAGCAGGGTTCATGGCACAACCAGGACTGGGTGTGGGAAGTGGTGAGGAGAATATTTGCCTGAAATAACTAGGAACCCAGTCCAATGGGTGTTGAATAAAAACGTAAGAATGGCCATAGAGGGTCAGACCAATGGTCTACCTAGTCCAGAGCCCTGTCTGCCGACAGCAGCCAGTGCTAGATGCTTCAGACGGAATGAACAGACCACGACAATTATCGAGTGATCCATCCCCTGTCATCCACTCCCAGCTTCTGACAATCAGAGGCTAAGGATGCCCAGAGCATTGGGTTTGTCCGTTACCTTCTTGGCTAATAGCCACTGATGGACCTATCCTCCACGAACTTCTCTAATTCTTTTTTGAAACCAGTTATACTTTTGGTCTTCACAACATCTCAAGTTCCACAGGTTGATGGTGTGTTGTGTGAAGAAATACCTCCTTTTCTTTGTTTTAAGCCCTACTGCCTATTAATTTCATCGGGTGCCCCCTGGTTCTTGCGTTATGTGATGGGGTACATAACACTTCCTGATTCACTTTCCCCATAAGGTTCATGATTGTATAGACCTGTATCATTTCCCCACCCAGTCGTCTCTTTTCTCAGCTGCAAAGTCCAGGTTTTTTAATATCTCCTTACATGGAAGCTGTTCCATACCCTTAATTAGTTTTGTTGCCCTTCTCTGTATGTTTTCCAACTCAAATATATATTTTCTGAGATCAGGCAACCAGAATTGTACCCAGTATTCAAACTGTGGGTGTACCATGGATTTATATAGTGGCATTGTGAAATATACTGTCATATTATCTATCCATTTCCTAATGGTTCCTAACATTCAGTTAACCTCCATAGACATCAGTAGGAGTTGAGGGCACTCAGCTCCTGATATAGAACCCGTTCTAAAGCCACTTGATGTCAATGAAAAGACTCCCATTGATTTCACCAGACTTTGGATCAGGCCCAGAGGCCGCTCTGCATCTCATAGGAGTGGGCCCTACTATACTAAGTGATTTACATCAGAAATGCAGGCTCCGCAATGGGCTGTTTGCCCATAGTCTCCCCAGTGCTGGCCAAGCCATCCAGATGGGATTTCTTTGTAATGACTAGGGGGGGGGGGGGGGGGAAACTAAACGTCAGGTCATCACTTTCCATGTGTACTCCTTCCAAGACGGTGGGCATTTATCAGAATGTCAGACAGCTATGCATTAGCAGTGCTTTCATTAATCTCTTCATCCCGCTTTAACACACAACTGTTTGTTGACTTCTGCATGTCTCAGAGAAGCACAAGCACTTGCCAAAATAGCATACAGTAGGAAACAAGCCCGCAACAGCAAGGGTGTCTGGCAAAATAGGTTTGATCCTTCCCCAATAGACGTCGACAGCAAACATACCCATTGAGCTTAGTCGTGTGTGCTAACCATGGTGGAGTCCATTGTGGTAACAGCCAGCTGTCTAGATATGTGTGTGAATAGCAGACGTGTGTAACCCTTGCTAACAAAGCCTGGCTCTTTGTCCCCCCCCCCCCCCTCTCCCCAGTGGGGTGGCTAGACGAGGTGTAGTTTGTAAGTCCTTTAGCGCAGTAGCTAGAGGCTTATGTTTTTAGAACCGGAGTTTAATCCTAGTGACATGTAGAGGCGCTGATTTGTGTTTGCTGCAGTCGATTTATGTACAGTTGAAATACCTCTCTGGTACAGATAAACCCAAAGAGAGCAGGGGCAGGTGTTAACTTCTGTGATTCTCTCTATTCAGGCTCCATCCATAACTTGCTCCAGTTTGGAATTGGAGAGCCAGGGTTGTGTGACATTTTTGTCCAGTCCCACCTAGATGTTAAGAGACTAATCCAACGGCCACTGGGAATCTTTCCATTGACTTCAATGGGCATTTGGTCAATCACTAAAATGGTGTTGCAGGTATCCATGAAAAATCTGGTGGTGGTTTTTTTTGGGGGGGGAAGGAGAGGATTGGTTTTGTTTTTATTTTTACTTAAGCTCCTTAGTCCATTGTTCAGGATTTCAAATTGGAGCTGAAGAATTCTGGATCTAAGCACATCTCAGGGCTGACTTGAACAGTTGCTGCACTCTTGTTGCTGTGCTCATTTCTGGAGATCACAAATCCCGCATCATGTAAAGCTTCTCCTCTCTGGGATCTCCTAACTTTGGAGTGCTTGACTTCACAACCTGAACCACATCCTTTCAGTGTGGTTATTCATGTGTGATTATATGTGGGTTGGGGAGCGAAAGAGAGACAGGCATCCCCTGCTCTGCCTGTCTGGCTTGGTTTTTTGGTTGGAGAGTCTGACTCCAATTGCTTCCTGTTTACATCCAGGGAAACAGGCAGCAATAAACTTTCTCCCTGGGGTGCGGGATCTCTCCCAAGCTGTCAGCGACGGAACTGGGTGATTCAGCAAACACAGCTTCTTTCTCAAACTAAATGGGTTTCGTCTCAATTTGCTTGGAGAAATTCGGAGCGCAGCGGGAAGCCAAACACACCTACACCTGCAAAGGGTCTGAACCAAAGCCCATAGAAGCTTGTGGGAGTTTTTTTCCAGCACATGTTGTGCCAGGAGTCCCCAGGTGGTGCTGTTACACATAGTTTTACAGGTTCTTAGTGTGCAAGCAGCGTTCAGTCCTTAAACACATGCTGTACGGTTAATTCCGTGATGCCGAGCTTTTGCGGGGAGCTGTTGCAAACAGCAAGAGAATTTTCTCTCTGACTGGAGTCAATTCTCGGGACAAAATTGCTTTCTGGGAGCAGGGCACTGGGGTTTGGGCAGAGAGTTCTGGAGGAGGGGATTGCCTGTATGCCAGTTTGGCCCCCTCTGTTTAAGGACAGGTCTGTACAGCACACATGTTGTATGTAGCGGTAGGCTGTATAAATATGTAGTACACTCTGTAACTGTAGTGTTACCCTAGGAATGTACCAGACTCTACATCACTGATTTCTCATTCTTTAGGAAGCCAACCTGCAGGACCCCAAAATATCTGCTACTGCTTGGCAGAGGGGAGACACATGGGACACTGAACAAAAAAGGAGACTCAGTTTCCTTCTTCTCCCAGCAGAGGGAGCAAAGGGACCTTTCCAGGCAAGTTTAGGGTATATAGGTGGGGTGATAGGAGGCTGAATTCCCCTCTAACTCCAGGAGATGGCATGTCCCCTTGAGCTAGGGATTGGAGGTCTATTGATACAACAGTGTGGAGATTGCATGGAAATATCAGGAAGTGCGATGTCAGTGTCCTTTCATCCCAGCAGAAGGTAATCCCTGCAGATAAGATGTCATTTGTTTTGTGCTAATGATGCGTTTGACACTGTACAAATGTAAAGGATATCCCGCCCCAAAGAACTTGCTGTGTAGACAGACCGCGGGCACCAGACTGCACTGGAAATCCAGGGCTGGGAATAACGTAGAGGTTTGCTGTTGGTTTACATTCTCCAGTGTAATGCTGATGATACACTGGATTTTAGGAAGGATGAGATTGGGGAGAACTGATAGGGTAGAATTGAGAGGATAGCAAATCCACTGATAGTTTGAGATGTGACCAAAGGATAATAAGACCTAATAATGATGATAACTATCTCTGATCTAGCACTTTTCATCAGTAGATCTCAAAGCATTTTACAAAGGGAGGTGAGTATCATTAGCCCCATTTTACAGATGGGAAAACTGAGGCACAGGGAAGGGAAGTGACTTGCCCACAAGTCCCCCAGAAGGCCAGTGGTAGGGCAGAGAATAGATCCCAGATCTCCTAAATCCCAGTCCCGTGCTCTGTCCACTAGGCCACATTGATTGAGGCCATTGTAATTATGGGTTGCATTTTCAAAAGCACGCAGTGTTGGCCTAACTCTGCTCCCATGGGCAAACAATGATAAAATGTCCCATTACATCAGTAGAAGCAGAGAGAAGCTAGAGCTGGGTGCCTTTGAAAAACACTCCCATAGTATCTAAAGCAAAGTCTCCTCTAGGGTGAAATTCACCCTTGTGCAGACAGCCAGCACAGGGGCCTATGTGCTACTTAATCCCACTTAACCCCTCCAAATAGGCCAATAGCTCTCTGCAGAGGGGTGATTTTCACCTTTGTAGAAGTTCAGCCTTTCAAATGGCAGCTTGATCTGGAAGGTGCTTCATATTTGGGAGGGGGAGAATTGCTGGAAGGCAGATTTCACATACCAGCCCCATCAGGGGACCTTAGATTTTTGAGGTTAAAGTGAGTCTCACATCAGGTGCCATGGAGGGAGAAAGGAGGGTCTGACACTGACTCTTCTCAGGGGAAGGATCCCAGAGCTGATGTTCTGTAACACGTGATCTTCCTTGTTGTTGACATTGTAGAGGCAAAGTGGGTGAGGTCATATCTTTTATTGGACCAACTTCCGTTGGTGAAAGACAGGAAGCTTCATCAAGAGAAGTTGGTCCCATAAAAGGTATGACTTCACCCACATTGTCTCTCTAATATCCTGGGACCAACATTGCAAATGACATTGTCACTGACATGGCAGAGTACACTACTTCCACTTGAGAGACCTAAAATTCCCAGTGGCCTTTTAAAAAAAACACCCTAATAATAATTTTCCCTTGTTTAGTACCTTCCATCCAAGAAGCTAATGGCATTTTGCTAACTAGTGTAGCACCATGACACCCCTGAGAGACAGAAGGAAGTATTATCTCCATTTCACAGATGAGGAAACTGAGGCATAGAGAGAGTGATTTTTTTCAGAGGTGCTGAGCACTCACGACTGCCATTGAAACTCTGGGTGCAGCAGGGAGTCAGCACTTCTGAATATCAAGCCCAAGGTTATACAGAGAGTCTATGGCAAAACTGGGAAATGAACTTAGATGTCATGACTCAGAGCCCTGCTCTGTAACCAGATGAATATCCTTCCTCCCACAAATATCTTTGAAGATGCAAAATGCTGTTGAAGTGCTAAGCATTTTTATTAGTAATTCTTTGAAAGAAAAATCTCACAGCAGGTTTATTTTTGCTAGACCTGTGCTTCCCTCCCCTTCGGGATCAATTCTCATCCTGTTTCATTTCAAGTCATCTGCCTCCCACCCCCCCAACCCCCACCATTCAGTATCATGTGCTCCTCACATGTCATTTCAGTTCCTGCTTGGCTCTCCCCTGTGGGTATCAGCTGAGCTCAGGATTCACTCTGCCCTCCAGATTTCCACCCCTTCCCTGATTTGCCCTCCTGTCTGGGGTCAGTTCCTATCCTGCTTCCCTCTCCCCTCCAGGTGTCAGCTCAGATTTCACTTTCTCTTCTCCCTCCTTGCCCTGAAGTATCATGCTGGGTCTTAGTTTTGCTTTGTCTCTCCTGGAACCACTTTGGAAAAGAACCTCGTTGGCTTGAAACCAGCTCTATTCTCCACATCTGTATCGACCGACAGCATGCGAGCTGAATTCCAGTCTGTCCCTTCCCCTTTGACATTTCCCCACCGTTCCCTGCACTTGTGTATCTAGCATGGACCCGTATCTGTTAGCTGGTTCTTCTACTAAATGCAACCCCTGGGGAAAAGGATCCAGAGTAAGATCTGGCTTTAGGGGTTGTCCTCCTCCATTTCTGTATGTGGCAGGGTTTGGGCTAGGTCACGTGTGTAGAGGAACCTCTTTCCCAAGCCAATGTGGGTCTTCCATATTGATAGAGGGTGTGCTAAACTCACCTTTTGCTTCCCTTCCAACCCATCTTCTCCCCAAGAGGTTCCCACTGCTCCTTCTGCCTGCCGCCGGCGTGCCTGCTTCTCGCTCATTCCATATTCTTTCTTGCTACCACTCCCATCCACATCCATGGGTGTTTTGCCTGAGGAGGAAGCACAGGACAAAGAGGTACTATGTGTCATCACATGGCTCATCCTTGCCTAGGAGTGATTCTGCTCCAAGCTCAGCCTTGTGCTGAAGGTGTTCTTGATGGTGAATTTCCAGTGAGCTGAATCAGCCCCTAAAATTTAATTTTTCTTTGAACTTTCCTTGCCCCCAAAAGCCTCCAGAATTGGACCATCCACGTCATGGGTGCAGGGTTTTAACCTGGCCAGAATTCCCAAGAGAATAGCCTGTTCTCACAGTAGCTGCTTCCAGCGTAAATTCTCTGCCTTCAGTCTGCCAGCAGTGTCTCAAAGCTAATGGTAGCCACTCATCGCCTCTGATTTAGTCCCTTGGCCAGAACCAGAGGCACCACAGCAAATGCCAAATACTCTTTTGAAATCCAAATCTAATTTATAACATAGGTCGTGTGTGAGGGACAGAATTGCAGAGCTGCTGGAAGGTCTTGAACAAAGAACATCAGGCCCTCTCTGCACCTAAAAGTTAGGTTGACATAACTTCTCGGTACATTGCCTTGTTCTGTTCATTCCCTCGGAAGGACCTGGCAATGGCCACTTTCAGAGACAGGATATCGGCCTAGATGGACCGTTGGTCTGATCCAAGATGGCCATTCTTGTGGTGACGGCAGCTGCAGCATAGGCCCTGGCAGTACAAGCCAACTCCATTTGCTGGCCCCACCACCACTGTCTGCTATTTTGATGCAGCCCTGTCTCAGAGGAACCCCATCGCCACCAACTGTGAAGGAGGACATTAATGGCAGTAGTGGTTTGGGAAACGTAGCGTCCACTTGGGGATGGAGTGAGACCCACCAGACTCCTCAAACAGCTTGTTACAACTTATAGTCCTCGTTTGACTTGAGCTGGAGCTGAGCCAATGACCCAGCGATGAAACCTTCAATATCCCATTGACCAAACCCTTAAACCTTCAGAAAGCTTCCAGTTACATCTGCCTCTCTCCAAACCATTTGCCAGCACTTAGTCTCCAGTCTCAGGCTGCCCCAGGGAAGCCTCGGTTTCTGGCTATTTCCCATATTACTACTCCCGTCCCGGGTACTCTGTGCAGGACTCAGCTTTTCAGGAGCTGCTGCTATACACACATACGCAGAGACACATAAGGAAGTGTCCCCCCCCATCACTCTTCATTCACCAGTAGGTGAATTTGCAGAGTTCATGCAAATTCCTTGCTCCAAGTGGACTCCTATAATCCTTGGGTAAATATTGTCCAAGCTTGTTGTGGGCTAGTCCTGGCTTTAAGAAGCTGTTTGCAGGGACACCCATTGTTTGCGCACTAAAAGCTAAGCTCAGAGGCATGGATGACACTGTAGGAGCTATTGCCGGACTCTTTTTAAAGCCCTGCATTGGGTGAACCAAAATTCCTGGAAATTGCTTAGCTAGCTCCTGCGATGATCGGCACCGGTAATAACACGACTTTGCATTTCTCTAGGGCCTTTTATCTCAAGATCTCGATGCATTTGCGAATGCTTAATTAATTAAAGGCCTCTTGGCACCCTGGAAAAGAGGGGGGCTACACCCATTTTTCAGAAGGCAAGTCGAGGCACAGTGGGGGAAGGTGCCAGTTTTCAAACAAGATCTCTAATTGGGGATGCCCGACTTCAGACCTGGTATTTTAGAGGTGCCAGGCAGCCGGGACTCTCTGTGAAATCAGTGGGAGCTGCAGGTGCGTGGCATCTTTGGAAATCAGATCCAGGCCGGCTCCCGTTGGGCACCCAAAAAAAATGAAAGCCACTAGCTTCCATGAAAATTTGTCCTGCAGTGATTTAGCCATAAATGCAGTTAAAGTAGGTCCCAGGAGCCCTGGCTCCCAACGCCTCTAATCATTAGGCCACACTCCCTGGCCCCGACATGGAAAGAGAAGTCATATTGTACGATAGAGCCGATCTCTTTTTAATTATTTTTCTTGTATGTATTTAAAACAGTTCCTTTGGCTGCCGTTCTTGTGTCCCAGTTCCTTCTGGCATTAGGACAGGATTCCTCCCAGAGGTGCCAAAACTAACCTGAGCCAATCAAGAAACAGAGTAGAATCAGAAGTAGGCCATCCACAGTCATGGGTTCTTGCTGATGCCAAGATAATTTCCTTCTAATGTGGGACACGGCGCGAGGAGCCTTGCGGCATGGGGGTGGCTGCACCTGGTTCTCATATCTCAGATGCCAAGCAGGCGCCATTCTGCCTAGGGCATGGACGACAGCAGGTGGCCCTTAGATGGTCCCTGCCCTGATTGTCTGGCAGTTCTAGGG
This sequence comes from Emydura macquarii macquarii, assembly GCF_026122565.2. NCBI lineage: Eukaryota > Metazoa > Chordata > Testudines > Chelidae > Emydura > Emydura macquarii. Next base: position 9,550,598 of record NW_027130449.1, on the reverse strand, counting down.
CACAGGAGGCAGTATACAGAACAAAAGCGGGATGGTCATCCCAGCCAGAATGGTCCCGGGAGAGAGGAATTTCTTGGGGAATGTTAAAGCACCCAGTCCTGGCCCATGGATATCAGAGGGGAGTTTTTCCACTGACTTCAGTGGGCACAGGACTGGACCCTGTGGAGTCATTTCAAGTGTGCAGCATCGCATGGAAGAAGCCCGGACCTCTGTAGTGGGAGAAACAGACCAAAGGGATTGATAAGGAGAGAGTCAGGGATCAAGCCCAGGAAGGGGGCAGAGGAAAGCAGAGCAAAGATGTGGGCAACAGGTGGAGTTCTGGAGAGCTTTGAAGATGAAGAGCCTGCATTTAAGAAAAGACGGGGAGTTGGGGGCAGGGAGGGGTGGAAGGGTGGTGCTGTGCGGTGGGAAGAGACACGGGCAAGACATGAAGATAAGTTTGGTGGCTGGATTTTGGATGACTGGGGGGAGGGGAAGGCCAGGAAGGAGGAGATTGAAAGGACTCCATGATAGGTACACAGTAGAAATCCAAGAGCAATATTTCATCTTTCTGTTTTCGACACGGCTCTCCGAATCTCCCGTTGCGCAGACAACTCAAATGGCTTCATTTTGTAAACGGCTGGCTTAGCATATCTGTGGATTCCCATGGAGCAAGCAGTTCGGCTAACTCCAAGCCATGTTGGCCGAGATGTAAATAAGTTAGAATCAGTTGGAAAGAATATCCTGGCTATGCACCATTCTTCCTTTGCCATATCAGTGCCCTCTGAGCACAGATCTCTAAATAAAGGCAATCGCTAGACTCTGTGTCCGGGGATGCGGTACATTGCAATAAACCCGGCAGACACCCTTTCATTTAATGATTGCTCACAATTGCATTTTATCTGAACGCATCTACCTGAGCAACTACACATAGCATTCAAACTGGGTTTTTTTCATTTGCTCTTTTTTTGTTTGTTTGTTTTTCCCCTTGGTTTTTTTTCCCCCTTTCTCTCCTTCTGCCTCTTCCCCCATTTGTTTTGTGCTGTGCCAGACATGTTTGTTTTGATGTATGTAATTCTCTGCTCTGAAGGGACTATTTATTTACCTTATTTTTTTCCTGTTCCAAAAAAACCAAAACACTAAGGAAATTCCATACAAAAATGTATGTTAATGTAAAGTTGCGGGTGACACTTTTTAAGGTGTAACTTTTGTGCATCGAAAGTTTTGCTTCCCACAGCCCCATAAAATAGTTACATATTAAGGCATAACTATTAGCCACATAGATTTGATCTTGCACTGTAAGGAATATTAGATTACGCCCATCTTAATAAGACAAAAATAACTCAGGTGCAATAACATGGGTGCATTATGGTTGAGAAGGGAACTATATAACTTATAAATGTCCTGACTTTTGTTCGTTAGGATGGTTTTTTCCAAAGCATTCAGCCATGGCCTAACTCTGAACGCTGCATTGTGCTGAAAGCCTTTGCAAATCCTGCTCCTCAATGTCCTACCGACCCATAACATTGCAGAGTTTTATAGTGGGGGCAGGGGTTTGCATTGTATTTACGTTACGTTCCTGACTTCTTGGCATCTGTTATCTGCACATTGAGCATAGTACATGTGGAAATGGTCATTGCAAAGCTATTAATATTATTGCTATTCTTTATTATTATTTGTAAATTATTTTACTTCATAGTACCCACAAGGGCACCAGGTACTTCGCAGAAAAACACAACAGGCAAGGCATGAAGGATGGTCTTGTGGTTCAAGCAGCACCCTGGGAGTTGTGGGTTCGAATCCTATTTCTGTCACTAACTCCTGTGTGACTGTAGCCAACTCCATTAAGGTCAGGTTCTCACACCCTTACTCCGGTTGAGTAGCACTTTACTCTGGAGTGACTGCAGTGAGACCATCGGTGGGGTGACACACTTCTCAGCATGAGTAAGGGAATCAAAAGCTGCCCCTTTGACTCTTTGTGCCTCAGTTCCCCATCTGTTAAAGAGGAATAATAACGCAACTTTATCTCAACAGGGCTGTTGTGAGAGTAAATGTATTAATGATTATGAGCTGCTTAGATGCAACAGCAGTGTGGGCTAGATAAATAGGAGAAGTCTGAGTCTCAAAGAGCTGACAGTCTAAATTGAAGCTACATAATAAATGCATGCTCATCCACAGCACCCTGAGATGGATCCTCCAAGAACATTCTCAGCTACCAGAGTACCATTTTGCCTAACGTGTAGTGTATGTAAGAGGTGGTGTTATTGGCTACACACACATAGTGCCTGGTGAAACTCTAGTCCGGGTGGTTAGAAGAAGCATTCAGATTGTGGGGCGGGCTGAGTCAACCCCAACCCTTAAAGGGCCCCATCACTATTAGTAAATAAAAACCCACCCTTGCCAACAGGGTGAGGGGAGGGCTTTCACATTGCATCATAGATGCTAAGGAAGAGAAGGTGACTTTGTGTTTTACAAGGAGGAGGACAGAGTGGATGTTGAGTTCACCCATGGAAATCCAACATGCAGTTCATAGGACTAAATGTGGGGCCGGCCTGCCTTCCTATCTACCTACCTCCCTACCTGCCAACCAACCACTGACATAACCCTCATCACTATAGCATCTGAGCTGCTAGCATGCTCTTTTCTAACCGCCTTGCGTGAGCCTGGACTTTCACAGCTTGCAGGATGTCTTCAGGATGTTTTCATGAGCTCAGCCTTTGCCAAATGTATATAGATCAGTTGCAAAACAGATGTGCTTTTTTTTTTTTTTTAACCTTCTCTCTACTGGTAAGGAAAAGTTTGTACAATAATTGCAGGCAGGTTGGGAGATGTTCTCTCCATAATTCTCTGTCTTGTGAAATGTTTATGAAACATCTTCCACAAATGGATTACGCAAGTGAGCCGAACAGCTTTGATCATTTTCCATTACACATGATTTGCTTTTTGTTTTGTTTGGAGTGGGGAGGTTTCCACCAGAATTGGGTGAGAAACCCATCAATTGGCTGTCAGGATGAGCAGACCCACCTGCCAACTTGTGAAGGGACCAACTAGCCCATGAGGAAAGGGACTTCCTTTAAACCAGCTTGCCCTCCATTTGTTTTTCACTTGAGGTCAGCTGCCCCAAAACAAACTATCTCAAGGTAGGGAGAACATCTAGATTAGATTTGCAGGAGCAATTCCTTTCCTGTGCACCAGTAATCCTTTAATGCAGTAGCTTCATTTGTGTATTTGTCACCCAATAGTGGATCGCCAAGAGAATAATTGCCCTACTATTATACCACTCTTAGGAGATCCCCTTTAGTTGAAGTGGTAAATATCTGTGGTTTTGCAGGTGAAGGTCTAGAGTTCTAGTCCCTCCTCCCCATGTGCATGATTTATATATTAATGGTGTTGGTTGTTTGTGGGATGTCATTGTATTTCATCCCCCAGCAGGGTTCTCTCCCTGGGTCAGGGGCACAGTGAGTATATTCCTAAGTTTCCTGTGCAATCTGCAATTTTTTCCAAGGCAGATTGCGTCATTTCCCTGAGTTTAACATAGGAGAGGAAGAAACTTACCTTCTCCCTGCCAACCTTCTCTTCACTTGGCTCAATCTACCTTGACCTCAGTACAAAGACCACAGAGAAACTCAGTGTGAGCTGACCTTCATTTTGCGCTCTCACTTAAAATCACAAGAGCTGAGATACTGACTTTATCATGGGTTTCAATATAGTTGCTGTTTTTTCATAAAGTCCTAACGCCTGGAGTCAGGCGATTATGTGAGAATCTGTTTTCTTTTTATAAAAAGGTAAATTTCTGACCCTTTTGGTTATGGTGAAAAGGCTTGAAAACATGACCCAGGTGCACTCTGAAACCAGAAGGGGAAAAATAGTATATTTAAACTCTCATGATAGCAGCCTGACTCACCATTGTTGAATGCTTCGGGTTGGAAATACTGCAATGCTTTCTCTGGATGAACCAAAGATGGATGGATCTGCATAAAACCCCCAAACTTTGTGACTTGGCTACATCCCAAATATACAGTAGTAAACAGTTAGGAAGCAGCAGATATGTGGAGAGAGAGAGGTAAATTTGAGTCTAAAACTAATGAAATAAAGTGCAGTGGAGAAGAATTTTGTCAGTTACACCCAAGCTCTCCCTTCCCCACCCCCATCTTCTTAGAAGAAAGGTGGAGAATTCCAGAAAGTGGGCGACAAGCTGTTGGAGATGTTGTTTTCTAAATTGGGAACCAGTTTTTTGCCAAACCCACCTCTTGTTTTCATTTTATATGATGTTGGGATGCAGCTACACACACCCCTTTCTTCCTGGAATGTTTCCAAATCATTCCATTTGGCAGCTGTAAAAATTGATTTCAGTTTGGAAATGGCTTGTGTTTCTTGAACACTCGGCTCCGATCGGGATGGTATCTCAGGCAGGAGAAAGCCCCCTGGTCTTGGAGGGCATGGTGGCTTTTCTCCTGATGGCTGTTTCAATTTGGATTCCTGAGTCATGTGAGCCACAGGCACATGAATCCGTTGGCAGTTTGCTGGATCTTTAACTGAAACGATTGCAAGTAGGGGTAAAGTTCTTTTCGTTTTGTTTGTTTGTTTGTTTTTTTAATGTGGTTGTTTCTGGTAAATCTATTTTCAGGAAAGAAAGAGCATGGAGGGTGTGAAAGAGTTGTGGTGGAGTGACTGGCTCAGAGAAGGGGAAATGAAGTATTCCATAGGGCCTTTCATTTAATGGTCACCAACTCAAACGTTGTCCAGATTGTTAGTAATCAAAAGTTCTTATCATCTGTCTAGCAGAAAATCACCCTCTCCTGAGAGGGGGGAAAGAACTAGAACTCTCAGTTGCCTCTGGAAGGGATTAATACCACACAATAAATGTATGCAGCGTATATTGCTACAGCATGTTATTGAAAAGAGATGTCGTAATTCTGGTTTTTGTATACTACCCCTTTAAATGGGTAAATTAATCTTGATGGGGCCGCTTCCTTTATGCGTTTCAATTCAGAGTGAGAGTGGCATTGTGTTTTTTTTCTCTCTCGTGGAGACTTTTATATTTGTTCTTTCTTTGTTGTTTTTACTCATTGTAATAAAGGTCCTCTCAACTGGGAAAGGCATGCTTTGCTCATTGTTTGTGGGAAAACCTAGGTTTCTTGTCTCTCTCTGCTGGTAGGAGGTTGCATTGCTCACGGTCTGCACCTGCATCTTAGAATACTGGCGAATGAAAAGGTTTTGTTTCTGCAGGGATGTTGCATTCCATCATTAACTGCTGCTGGTTGCAAGATACAGCCCAGATTCTAAGAGAGAGCCCACATCCCTGAGTCAAAGCCCAGGGTTTTCATGACTTTGGGAAAGGCTAGACTTGGAGCAAGACTGTCAGTTTAAAGGACCCAAACTAGAACCCCAGATCCAAGCACCCTCAAACTGGGGGAAGGTTTGGCTCTGGATCAGAATTTTGCCACTTGGATCCATCTATAGAAAAGACCTGTTAGATGAGGCCAAAAAGTTTTCTCTGCCCCCTGCAAGTACAGGATATCACTCTACCAACTGAGGATGAGCAAGACCCTAACCTGATGTTGCACTATTCCACTCAGCCTCCCATGGTTATGTGTGAGCATCCCTTTCTCTTTGTTCTCCGAAATCCTGTTGTCCACCCAACGGCGGCTCCATGCTTCCATGACAGATTACACCCAGTGTACCGAGAAGCTATGGGTTTCGCCTTGTTTTGGAGCAGAAATGATCAAAATTAACTTGAACAGGACAAACTCAAAACTCCAGGTCTCATGCCTGGTGAATTTCCTGTCTTAGAAAGCTGGACACAGAAATCCAGATCTTGTGGGCTCGAGTCTTGCCTGACCTTTAAAATAGGGCAAATGGTCCAGGAGGTAACTCCAATGCAATGTGCAAAATGCTACTTGCCTGCTTGCTCTGGGCAAATAGCTTCCCCCTCCCCCCCCTCCCCCCCCCTTTGTCAGGCAAGTCAAACAGCATTTGTTTTTCCGTTTTCATAAGCGGCAAAGTGTCAGCAAGTAGCTTTAGTGCAGGGACTGGTAACATTCCAAGCCCGGCAGCCAAGCCCAGGTTGCCCTGTTTTCATGTGCTTTAATCCTACCATCCCCTATTCTTCCCCTCTCTGGTCCCCTCACCCTCATTGCCACCTCTAGAACAGCAGAGAGGCCGGATGTAGAGTGCAGCTCCTAGAAAGGGGAGTAGTGACTCAGCCATCCCATCAATTCCCGTGCATTACCTGTTCTAATAATACTTTGTGCTTTTCTTCCAAGATCCGCAAAATGTTTTGAGGCCCTGATTCAAAAGACCACTTAAGCATCGTAGAAGTCAGTAGGGCTTTAACTTATGCTTTAATTAGAATGCCTTTAATTAAGGACACCTCACACCTTCCCTTGGAGAAGCCGGTCGGTAGATTCATGCCCATTTTGCAGGTGGGGACACTGAAGCAGAGTGGAGAAAGTGACTTGTCCAAGTTCACACGTGCGGCTGCAGAACCACGGATGGAACCCAGGAGTCCTGACACTAATGATTAGATATCACCTTGGTGTGATGCAGGGCACAGGTACAAGAGAGGATCCTCCCCAGGTGCCCATAACTCTCAGCCTGCTAACTTCCTGAATCTTCGACCTTCCTCTGACTCAGTGTTGTCTGTGCATGCTTCCTGCTGATCACTGCTCTGCTCTCCCCTGCAGATTAAAACCGAAGACCTCAGTGACTCCTTGCAATCTACGGTACCGTCCAGATCAGGCCACCTAGTACAAGGATCGATGATGCCTGGAAGCCAAATAACAGGGGTCAGTGGCTTAGCATCCCCAAGAACTCCAGGAGTCCTTCGTGGTATTGGTTCAGGATCACACATTGCTTGAAAGTCGTTTTAAAGAGGCACCGGGCTAGAGATGCCTCTTGGAATGGCAATGGAGAGGGATCCCATAGTCAGAAACTGAGAATCCTGATTCAATTTGCTTTGCAAGGGTCACGGCCATCCCTCGTGTCACTGTTGCCTTCAGTCGAGTTACACCAGAGACTAAATGTGTTTTAGATTTTTTGAAGGCCCAAATAGCAGTTAGGCACCTAACTCTCATTAACTTCCAACGGGAGTGAGATGCCTGACTGTTGTCTGTCCCTTTGAAAATCTCCTCCTTTATGCTCGCCCCTTAGATGAAAGGGTGAAGTTCACCCCTGTGCAGAGCCCTTGCCCAGGGCACCGGCAGCACTTACAGTTACACACTGCTTCAGAAGAGAGGGGCAGATTGTTGAGTTCACCACACTGGGGCGCTCATTGGCTGCTGAGCTCCTTTGAAATTCTGACCCCCCCACTGCGGGTGCTGACGCTGATGGGCTCAGCTGGTGCATAGATCTTGTGAATTTCACCCCAGTGAGCCCAGCCTCCTGTCTGTAAAGTCAGCCAAGGAGTCAGAGTTGTGATATAGTGGTGATATAGGCAGTGTTGTGCTTGAGGAAGAAACGCAAAGATTTTTGGCACCTCTTTCCTTAGTGCATATTGTAAGATCCCTTGGCAGGAGAAGGTTTGTGTGGGGGAGGGCGGGGGGTGAGGCTACTTGAATTGCAGTCTATTGTGGCTGAAGAGAGAAGCGGGGCGGGGAGGATGGAGGGGGTGTTAAGTGCCACTTACAGAGAGAAGGGATCTGGGAAAAGGTGTGGGAAAGGGTGGTGCTGTCTGAAGGGTAAACGCATCTGATCGGCATCGTTTCTTCATCAGGATATGAGTTCTCTTCACACCCTGCAGCAGCTTGTGCTGGTTCCTGGTCCCATGCAATCAGTTCCTCAGTTCCTGCTCTCTCAGGCCCAGGCTGGGCAACAAGGTAATAGCTATAGACCACTCACTAGAATAATTAACGCAGTGCCCTTGATACAGGTGCAGTCACAGGCAAGTACATAGAGTGATTCAAGAATCACCCCACCTCTGACCCTTGGCTAGATGGGAAGGTGATATCCAGGGCCAGACACCGATCTCTCAGTGGCTTCGATCCCTTGAAGCCAGGAGAGTCGCTCCAGATCTAGGCCATGGTAACCAAGAGCATAAAATGGTTCACCCATTGTTGCTGTCTGACCGTTCCCCTACTGTATTGCCAAAGTTTTTCCCTTCTCCCTCTCTCGTGCACGACAGCTCCCTCCCCGGATGTGCCTGAAGTCGCCCTCAAGCCCTGACACCAAGCAGCCGCTCCAACCAAAAGGCAAATTGAACTAAACCACTTGGTGACTGAATTCTCCTCTTTCTCGGGCTACACAGCTGGGGAGATGCTCCTCCTGCTGCATTTGTGTGCAGCAGTAGCGCCACCCAGGGGCTGTATGCACTGATCTCAGGCATGCGTCAGAAATGCGCCTCTCCACTGAAATTCAGTACTGCATACTGAATCAAGGCCATAACTTTAACTCCCTGATGAATCTGCGTCTCGGATACAATTTCCCTCCTTATTACACGCTTTCATTTTTCTGCGTGGTCGGGGAAGGAATGTGTTTTGGTTTTACAATAGTGAATAAACCTCGACCAGCGTGTGATTATTCTGGAGACACGCACAACCAGAGCCCATCAGATGATCCTTTCCATGGCATCCATTTTATAAATCTAAATGTTAAGCACCTGATTTAAATTCCAGGAAGACAGTCAATACAGTGAGACTCCTCCAGTCTCCAGGCGGATGGTGACGCCAGGGAGCTTTGTCTTTTCAATTAGTTAAGGTTGTTAAAGCACCATGAAAGTAATAAGCATGGTAGAAGGGCTAAGTACAGTTACCCTCATCATCTGATTTCTGCAAGACAGTATTATGGTTTATGCAGCATCCAAAATGAGCCAAATGCTTTAACGGTCAAAGAAAAGGACCAGATCTCTATCCAAAGGAGCTATGGTATTAATCTTCACAGTCAAAAGAGCTAAAGGTGTCCTAAACTCTTTCACTGTCCAACATTAAAACAGTGATACAAAGATATGGAGGGGACTGGGGGCGTTTCTACAGAGTCCCTGGTTTACTCAGTATCTTGGCAGGCACAGGAAAGTATTCATTCTAAAGTTGAAAGTTGATTGAACAAACACAAGAGAGAACAAGAAATCAAAACAAGCATTTATACTGAAACTTGAAATTAAGTAATCATGCAAAACAAACTTCATCAAAATGTGTTTGTCTCTCTCCTTTTGGAGGCAGAATATCAGCGCCTCTCCTTTTCATTAACAAGCTTTGATAAAAAGGAAAGAGTCAGTTTTGCTATCAGTCCATTCTGTGAGGGGTATTCACTTCTGATTTTAGCAGACAGGCAGACAGGAGGTGGAGAAGAGACAGGATAGAAAAGGTGAGGGAACTACGGCTTTGGTTGAGGTTTCTAGAGCACTGAATGGCTGGTCAATTGCTAAGGGATGCTTTGGCTGGCAGGTTGACCAAGACATCTGTTGCTTGGACTCTGGTTCACGTTTCAGTGAAGGACATCATCTAGTTGGGTCCTTTCTCCTTCGTCAAGGCGGGGTTGTGGCCATCTCGTTTTGCTGTGCTAATGCAGTGTAGTTGATTTCAGGATTCGATGAAAAGCCGAGAAAGTGAGAGATAGGGTTAGGATTGCCAGCCTTCCAGGATTGTCCTGGAGTCTCCAGGAATTAATCTTTAATGAAAGATTGTCATGTGATGAAACCTCCAGGAATATGTCCAGCCAAACTTGGCAACCTTAGATGGGATAGAAGGAAAGAAATAGTGGGGCAGAAAGTAACACAAAAGGGAAAGGAAATAGAACAGGATCTTATGTGCCTCTGCAGTCCTGGCAATTACATATTCCCACCGATGGGCTGAGGACTGGATGTCATGATGATACGATGGCTTTCAGGACTCATAGGTGGAAAAACAAAGCTCTTTAAACAAGAGAAAGGCCTGAAGGCCTTCCTCTTGGGGAGAAAATCCTTCAGTTTGGTCTGATCCCTCTGTGTTGGGATTGGGGAAGATGAGCTGAGGCGAGATGAGAGATAGGAAGTGAAGAGGCATTGGGATAAGATTTTTTTTTTTTTTCAAAGTCTCCTTTAAAGAACCGCAGAAAGGGGAAAAAGTGTGCAGCATAGTTTATCCCCTTGTTATTGTGTCCACCAATTTGGCCTACTCTCCTGGTCTTTTGGTCCATTAGTTTCCGGACCCACGTCGTCTTATTTATTAAGTCCAACCTCAATCACTGTCCTTGAATCTTATCAGTAGGCCTTTTTCTGTTCGGAATAATTCAGTCTCTGTATCTGGTTTTCTTGCACCAGTTCATAACATTCTTTCTTTAAAGTAACGTGATCTACTTTCCACGGTTAATTCCCAAGCAGGCAAAAAGTGATAGGTTTTTGTGACACCTTATAAACTTTCGCATACTTTTTACAATTGAGCTTACAATTAAGGTAAATATTTAGGCCCAATAACCCCAACAGAGCTCAGTCAGATGTTAGCTGTGATGTGATGAGTCAGCATAATTAACAGGAGGGAGAAGGGTGAGGTAGGACCAGGGTTAAAGTACCAAGATCCAGCAATCATTCAGATGGAGTGTGCGCACGTAGCAACACGCCGACACACTTCCCAGGGTTTAAACACAGGGACCTTCAGCAACAAAGCACGGAAATCTACTACTAACTATCAGTGGTATTACTTGGTTTCCCATCCCCATAATGCCTAAGCCCAGATACCAAAAAGTTGTACACGCCTATGATGCCTTACAGTTCCCCCATCTGTAAAATGGAGAAAATGATGTTTACCTCCTTTGTAAAATGCTTGGAGATCTCTGGATGAAAAGCCCTGTATAACAGGTATAGAAATATCACAGAACATCTCTGGGGGCTGTTGTGCCCAACAGAAGAAGAAAACGTCTGTCTCTCTCGTACAAAGAGTAAGGCCCCAGTTCAATAAGACACCCAAACATGTGCTTCAGCCCCATTGTTTTCAGTGGGTCTTAAGCCCATTCTTTCAAAGCTGAAGTGCTTCTCTGTCTCTGGAGACAGTGTCCGACCTGCCTGCCGGACCACTGTGCCATGTCCCACAGCCGTATCCCCTCTTTGGGCACTGCAGGCTCCAGCCCCAGCCTTGCTGAGTGCGAGAGATCTGTCTAGATACTTGAGGAGTGGTCAGGCGAATCCGGTCTCTCTTTCTCCCTCTCTTATCAGGTCTGCAGTCAAACATCCTCTCCTTTCCCCAGCAACAGAGCAGCCTCATCCTCTCGCAGCCTGGACCCAGCCTAGCGTCACAGGTAACTACTTTCTCAGCCGGAAGTGGGATTGAATTGGTCATGGGCCTCATGTCAGCGGCTGGGCAGGAGCCCGAGAGCCTCGGCTGATTTGCACCAGGGAAGAAGATCGCAGCCAAGCTGAGGGGATTCAAGCTTTCCCCATGCTGGTCCTCTTCGCCTCCGATCCACAGCGCTGGCAGTGCCCCCATCCAGTCACAACTGCGGCTGCGGGGCTTGGGCCAGACGTCCTAGCTCGTTCCCATGGCATGGCGCTGCCTCCTTTCCTCGCCCCTGCATGCGCTGGCTTCCTGCTTGGATCAAGAAGCTCCTCAGGGCCGGGGCTTTGTCTTTTCCAGCCTTGTAAAGCACCTGCCCCAAAGCAGGTGCTATGCAAATAAAACTAATAACCTCCAAAATATTTCCCCTCCGCCTCTGCTTTTGCTGGCTTGTTTGCCTTTGTGGTAGCCTCCGCTCCTTCCCACTTGTGGGCTCTCGGCACCTGGGCCGTCAGTTTCTGAACCCTTTGGGAGAGAGCAGTTTCCACTGGAGCCACTTGCCCCTTTCACCTCCCCTCATGCATAGTTCCTAAGGGGAGTGGCCCCAGCTGGTCTGTAGGTCCCTCAATGGGATCATGCAGAGGAAGGGCTCTTGAGGAGTTACGGGTTCTGGCTGGTCACATCTCTCCGTGGGCAATGGAATTCCATAGATGACCCTCCATGGCTCACCAAAAACCATCCTCCACTCATCAGGCGAACTGAATACTCTCCAGACCTGTGCCCTACTTGCATCAGGCACAACCCGGAGGTCGAAACCTTTTTATCTTCCTTTTTCCCATGCCACCCCAGACTGTGGGGGCTCGGATGGGATGCAGAGTCAGACCAGCCCTAGGTTTGCAAATTCACAACCCAACCCACAAGATTATGCGGAAACACCCTTGGCGTTGCCCTTCTTAGTAACTCAAACAGCAGCTCCCTTGATTTTTGCAGCTGATCAGATGAGCCAATGGTCCATCCTTTCATTTTTAAATGCCCACCCTTAACACCAGGTATTTGTTGCTATTTTATACCTGATCCCCAAATGAATGCCAGCTCTCCGTGATCTACATAGGTTTTGTTCTACAGCCTTTTTGTAGCGGCCAGAACTTTGAGCCCATCTCCCGTAAAACAGTTTACCCTTCTCATCCCATACTTGTCTGGAAGGATCATTTTGCCCACCATTAACATGCAGCCCCCTCAGCAGTGGGAAGTGGTAGCTGTTTAACAGCATGGCCATAAAAAGCCATGTTCCCTAAGGCAGGACGGTGCAGAAAATCCTGTGGCTTTTCTGTTGTTGTACCTCTGATTTTGTTTTTAACAGACAGTGGGACGTTCCGGGCTCTCTGGGCCATCTTTAGAGCCCCATCTGGAGATGCCACAGCATTTGCAAGTTGCAAAACACCTGCCATCCTCAGCAGTGTCTGACGAACCCAGCGACCTGGAGGAACTAGAGAAGTTTGCTAAGACTTTCAAGCAGAGGCGAATCAAACTAGGGTTCACACAGGTGAGACGGAAAAGGCAGTCTCGTGATGAGTGGCTTAATGGTGAGATGCACAAAGTGGGGAGGATTTAATATGGATGTGGGCACGGAGAGGAGGGGATTTGTACAGATGTGTACTTTATGGGAACACCCCTTGGAAAGCACAGATGAACAATGGATGAACAAACCCCTCTTGAAGATGCATTACCTGTAAACTCCGGCCAAGCGTAACAATTACCTGCAGCCTCTTTGAATACTGGAGTGTAGGAAAGACGCAGGGAGGCCTTGGGGGGGTCTATCTCCAGTGATGGAAGAAACTAGGCTGGTGAAGAACCTGGTTTGTTGTTACTGTAGGAGTTACCTGGGAGTGAATTAACAACACGGTGGGGAGCTGCAAACGGGTTTCCTCAGCTAATCTTTTCATTTGGATTCCCCTGGCAGGGCGATGTTGGGCTGGCCATGGGTAAGCTGTACGGCAACGATTTCAGTCAGACCACCATTTCCCGCTTCGAGGCTCTCAACCTGAGCTTTAAAAACATGTGCAAGCTCAAACCCCTGCTGGAGAAGTGGCTGAGTGATGCAGGTAGGGCACCACGCCGTGCTTGTGTGAAGGCTGCCGTCTTGGCCAACGAGACAGGGATTGAACTGTGGACCTCCCTAGCTAAAAGAATAAACTGCAACAGCTTCTGCCCAAGTTCCCAGCCTGGGGTTGTAACAGGCTAATGTCCTCTGGCAATTGGGCATAGAGGGGGACAGGTAAACACGCTCACCAATGGGATACACCTGCAGGGAGAAGGGTAAGGTCGCCGACGATGTCTTGAACCCATAGTCAGTTATCATGGTGTTGCAAGCTAAGCCACGCAAACAGGGAGTCCTCTCATTCCAGAAACGCACGCCTCAGCCACCTGAGAAGTAGTGTGCTCCTTTGGCCAGATTGTCGCCCGCACATTCAGGAGATTTTTCAGATCTATTTCTGGCTTTTCTGCTGGTTAACCTTGGGCAAATCGTTCTGCTACTCTCTGCCTCCATTTCCCCATCTCTAAATTGGGGATATTGAGACTTACCTCCTTTTATACAGTGCCCTGAGATCTACTCATGAACCATGATTATGAGAGCTAGATATTTATTATTGAGAGACTCCCTGTTAGCTGTTGCACAGCAGTTCTGTGGTTCATATCCTTTTATAGACTGCATTGTAGCCACATACACTTGAGCGACTGTGACATTCCATCATCTAGTGGTGACATGGACACATTCAGCCAATTTTTATTGCAACAGGAAACGTCTCAGCAACTGGGTGAAACTCCCAGCATGGTCCCCACCTGGTGTCAATCAACATAGCGTCACTGAAGTCATTGCAGCTACACCAATTTACAACAGTTGAAAACATAGTGCTCAAAGTTGCTGGTTTGGAAATGTCATTTAAAAAGGTGGAAAACAATATTTTGGGCAACTTTTCACTCCTTTTCTGACCAGCCTCATTAGACGCTAGAATTTGGGGCTATTTTGAGCCACTCTAAAGGTATCACCACTAGGGAAGGAAGGGTTCTTAGACCATATTCTGAGCCAGGATCTTTAACTTGTTTAGGGAGGGGCCAGTGGTTCCCTGCTAACTTCCAGGAGCAAAAATCAAACAACCAATAAATCATGAATAAATCTTCATTATCATTGTAGCAAATCCCAAAGGGACGTAGCCTCCTAGCAGATTGAGCACCATGCAGATTGATCTCTAGCTAGGTCCTTAAGACGGACTGGCTGTATGTTCAGTACATTTGCACCAACAGTCAGGATTCAGGGATGGCCCTTTTGCAAACTTTAATTGGTAATTTTTGCCTTAGGGGCATGGACAAACCCTTGGCTTTTTCAGTTTCAAGGACAGCAGATTGTCACAAGCAGTTAGCTTCAGGAAACACACCCTCCCGGCGTGAACATCACTGGTCCCAAATCATCTTGAATCACTTTGTTCCCTCTTTTTCCCCAGAATCCACTCCTCTGGATTCCTCCACGAGCACCCCGAATTCCTACCCTTCAGTGAGCGAGATGTTTGGGCGGAAGAGAAAGAAACGCACCAGCATTGAGACCAACATTCGTTCCACGCTAGAGAAGAGATTTCAAGATGTGAGGGGAAAATCTTACCACCTGTTATGAGCTGTATCTCCTAGCCAGAACTTCCTGCTAGTTCTGGATAGAGCTAAGAGAAATTTTCTTTTTTCTTTCAGGGTTTTTTGTTTTGTTTTGTTTTTTATTAACCAAAACAACTTTAGCTAAAGTGTTGATGGAAACTTTTTTGGTGAAAAATGCAGATTTGGGAACACCAAAACATTTCATGAATGCATGTCAATTTCAGCAGATTGTTTTGGTTTAAAAAAAAAAAAAAATCTGAAAAAAACCTATACATCTCATTTTGACATTTTTAAAATGCTAAGTTTCAATTTTTCGATTGGAAATGATTTTTTCATTTAGAAATTTCCTTTCATTTTACTTTTAAAATTTTCAAAACATCAGATGTGTGACATCCAAAAGAAACGTTACACTTCAGGCAGAATGAAATGTTTCTATTTCTTTGATTCACCAAAAATTGCAATTTTGGTTTGACACAAAATGAATGATTTTTTTTTTTTAATTTTTTGGATCTGCCAGCAAACCAAAATATCCGTTATTTGCCAGACAGGTATCTGATTCAGGGGAGAGAGGGACAGAAGGAGGATTTTATTACAGCTGGTTGGAAAAGAGTATTTTATTCCAGAGAAAATTTTGAGTTTTTTGGTGAAAAATCAAAAATAGAAATATTTTAATTCAGAAATACCGCCTCATGGGAGTTGTTAGTTTGCGTGCCTCAGCTCTCATCCCCCGTGATAGACTGAGATCCCTGGTCAGACGGCATCTCCCAGGATGCACCATGGTCTACCTTCGTTGTCAGGTGTATTATGACAGTCTTATGGTGTCTCGTGGGAGATGAAATTCCAGCTGGGGAGATCAGCGCACAGAGGAGGATGGGAGCATGAGGCACCACGGCGACATTTCAGAATCAAAACTTTCCAGTTTTAGAACATTCAGATTTTCAAAGGGAGATCAGAATTTGCTACAGAAAGCAAACACTTCTTGCAAACAAACGTATACAGTCAAAAACACAATTTTCCATTTAAAAAAAAAAAAATTTAGATGGAAAATTTTTGACTGGCTCCAGTTTTTACCCTCCTGCCGTAAATCTGAGTGTATCAAACTTGTCCTCCTAGGGTTGGTGAAAGAATAATAGGCAGCCTCTCTCAAATTATCAGAAACATTGCCACTTTGGCCAGCCTGGAGCTTCCTACTCTGGGGCTTTTTTAGAAAGGGGAAACTTTCTCAATATCCTGGTGTTAGGCTTTTGTTTTCTTTATTATTTAGAGGTCCTAATTGAGACTGGAGCCCCTTTGTGCTAAGAGCGGTAGAAACATACAGAGAGCATCTCTGCATCAAAGAGTTTAACATCCACAAAGGGTAGGAGAAAGGAGGTTTCGTTATTCCCATTTTAAAAATAAGGAACAGAGAGATTATAGCAGAGACTCATTCAAGATCACACAGGGAGTCTGTGGGAGATCTAGAAAGTAGAATCCAGATATCTGAGTCCCTGTTCAGTGCCTTCACCGCAAGACTATCCTTCCTTAGCTTCTCCTTAGGTGGCAGCTTCTCCTTAAATACCAATCTGAGGCTCTTAGAATAGAGTGCAGTGCTTCATATGCAGAGAAGGTACAACTGTGCGTCTTCACAGACGTCACTAGGCTTTCACCAGTGTGACTCAGAAAACGTGGATCTTCCACCAGATCTCTACCCTTTCCCGTAGAGAAACCCACATCTCTTCCCCTCCCCAGTTAAGAGCCACATCCAGCTTTCTCTCTTCTTGCCGCTCTAACAGCGGCTCTAAAGGGTTTTCTTTGTTAAACTAAGGCCCTCTCTTACCAGAACCCCAAGCCCAGCTCGGAGGAGATCTCCATGATCGCAGAGCAGCTCTCCATGGAAAAGGAAGTGGTTCGGGTTTGGTTCTGTAACCGGCGCCAGAAGGAGAAGCGGATCAGCTGTCCAATGCCATCCCCCATAAAATCGCCCATCTACAACTCCAGACTGGTGAGACCCGATGCACCAAGGGGTACCGGTTACTCTGCAGGAGGCAGCAAACGTAGCAGGGTGCTAGGGAAACACGTGGTTTGCAGAAGGAGGCAGCAGCAGGGGATGATCCCGTACATTTGTATGGCACGGAAAAGTGCCCCGCCCCAAACCCTCTGCAGACTCCCATGTGGGAACTGCTGTGCCCACCGCTGGAAAGCAAGGTGGACTGTGACAGCTGTTGGAGCACTGGCACCCTGTGCAATAGCTAAAGGGAGGAAGTAAGAAGAATCCTGCATCCAGATGAAACAACAAGCATGGGTTATGTAATCAGAATGCAATTACCCAAACGCTTCTGGGGCTAATACCTTGACAGCAAGCGGGCAAGACTTCTTTCGTTTTAAGTTGCACCCAGAAATACGGCGCTTTCAACAGCACCCTAGAGGGTACTGGCTCAGCACTGATTCACTATCTACTGAATCATCAGCTCCACTTCCCGCTGTACGGTTCCCTCTAGCTGGGGCTTTGGTTAACTCTGACTCAGAGGGAAGAGCATTGTGAAGTAACAACTTCTGATTCCCCAGCACCTCCCAGGAAAGGAGGAGGAGAAAGGTGTGCAGATGTTGCTGTGCAGGGGATGGATTGAGCTGGCATTCAGCATGCCGGGCTGCATTTGTCTGATGGCCTCATCCCTCTCCATAGAATGTAATAGTTTATTCTCTTTTTTTTTTTTTTTTAATTGAAGGCCAGATCCGCAGCTGTTGTTAATCAGTGACGTGTTAGGCTGATTTACACCAGCTAAATATCTGGCCTTAATATTTCTAGCCCTTAAAGTTTCAAAGAAAAGCTTTCAAGTGCTAATGGAGACTGAGTCTTCAACAGTAGCACTGAGAGGTGAAAACTGAATCCATTCATCTCAGTGGGCTGTTAACTCTGAAGCCTACTGGTTTTAATCTCAATGTTGTTAAGTAGCTGACTGCAGAACATGTGAGCAAAAACATCGAACTGCTCTGGAACAGCGGGTGGAGTACTAGTCCACCAATCTATCCATTTTCCTCTCCTGCCATGCATGGTGGTGGCTGGAGAATTTACAGGGATGGGAGAATTGGGAGGGCCACCTAGAAGCAAGACACAATGGATTAGAAACTGAGGGTGTGGCAGAGCACGGCCTTGAGAAGGTTGTGCTAACTAACATGATGGCAAATGTGACCTTGCAGTCAGTTTAAAGGGAGCCCAATCCTGTTCAAGGTGCCAGCTGGTCCTGGATAAAGCCAGCTGGGAAAGCTAGCGTTACCCATGACCAGCTCACAGGATGTTAAACAAAGCTAGTTCCCGCCTACATGACACTGACCACGAATTCGCGTTTAATGTCATGTTCGTTAACGTGATGGCTCAAGGACCTGGAAGTGAAGTATTAAGCCACATATGAGGAGCCAGGTGAGGGTGATGCGTTTCCCTTTTGGCCCCAGTTCAGTAAAGCATTAAGCACATGCTTAACTTCAGTGGGACTTTGAGCACGTATGTAAGAGCGCTGCTGAGTCAAGGCACCTGAGACTAGGAGGAGGCCTCAGAGCAGCTTCTTTCGCCCCTCACCACGCCTTGCAGTGCAGCATTATAACCGCTCACAGCCTGACCTGCAGACATGGCTCCCTTCTTCTCTGGAGGCATGGCGGTGCCAGCGGGAGGTGGCACATTCTCGCCTTCCCATGTGTCTCCTGCGTAGCCTCGCTACAGAGCATGAGCTGCCACCAAGTATTGGGGCACTGCATATAGAAGAGACCCTCCCTATTTTTTCACCCACCTCGGTCACTGCAGGCCTTGACTTGGCACAAAGAAGTTTCCTATTGAGGCAGGTCTGTAGCTTGCCGACGGTCTAATAGGCCTGGCGAGAGTATCAGGTGAATCCTGCTACAGAAGTACCTGCAAACCCTCATTCAGGGAATTAGCTTTGAGAGCGTTAGCGGCCTCTTTCATTCATTCTCCATGAATGTTTTCGTGAGTGAATTTTTGCTGGCAAGAGTGACATCTACAGGTGTAGAGAGCAGGCTATTGTCCATGGGAATGGGGTGCATATATTGCAATACTAATAATGCAATACTAAGAACAGTCTGTGGGAATCTGAACTGTATCTGGCTAAGAAATCTGTGTGGGTGTGTGCATAGCATACTAAAAGTTCCAGCGGGGTAGCCGGGCTAGTTTTATAGTATACGAAGGGATTCCTGTGGGAATGGGAAGCTTGTGCATGACTGTGCATACTCCTAAGGGAATGGCACTCTGGAAACTGTGTTCTTATTAATAACCTTGTGTCACTAATCCACTGTTGGTTCTGTTCTCTTCCAGGTCTCTACCTCAGGGTCCCTGGGCCCCCTCTCAGCCAATCCAATCCATAGCACCATGCCCGGGACAGGTAAGACTGGCTCAAGGATTGATGCCTCTTTTTTTTTTTCCCCTTCACTGATACCAAATTCCTTCTTGCTCTGCCGCCGATCAGTACTTAGACCTTGTATTTGGCCTGAAGTCTGTGTGTGTTTCAACGTTTGGGCCCCTGGGCTGACCATAATTAGCTGCCTGACCTGGCCAGTGCATCCGTGATGGGTGCAGATGGTAGAACCCGCATCTTCACGCTGGCCCAGTAGAGGAAATGCCCCTGGGTGGAACGTTTCCTGTAGCCTCACAGGCAAACGCTGATATTTAGGGATGGAAGAGACCAGAGCACAACGCTGGATCCAAACACTCCTGAACTTTGCGGGGAGCTGGCTCTGGATCTCTCTCTCTCTTGTCTTTTGCCTTGTACTTAGATTGTAAGCTGTTTGGGGCAAGGACTGTCTGTCTGTTCTGTCTCTGTGCAGCGCCTCTTACAAGGGGGTCCTGGTCCATGACTAGGGCTCCTGGGCGATGGCGATGATGATTGATAGGGGCTCGCGTCTTTCCCTGCTAACGTGAAGGGCTTTGGAACAAGACTCATCTCCGCAACCCCAACCCGGGATTTTTTTTAAAAAAAAACTCCTTCACTTGCTCTCTTCTAATCTCTCCTCCCCCCCCCCTTCTTTTGCTGTCTTCCTTCCTTCCATTCTATCCCCAAAAGCAACTCGCTGCCTCCACGTTCGGGCCGAGGGTTTTGGACTGGGATCATGCTGCATGGGGTGTGTCCTTGGAAGAAGATTCTGGCATCTCTTCAGCAGAGCCCTGGCAGATCTCACACCGGAGGAACCATGTGCTGCAGTAGCTGTGCTTCGCTGTAGGGAGAAAGTCCCCTGACCCCTGGTTTAGGGGTGTCTAGCTTGTCAGACCAGGGCACAGTTAAAATGCATTCGCTGTTGCAGCAAGCCCAGGGATAAGGAGAGCAGTGGGACGGATGTACCTGCTCCCCAGTAGGAAAGAAGCCTCATTCTTGTCTCTCCTCTTTTGCAGTAACATCGTCGTGTTCCCCTGGGAACACCAGCAGGCCCTCGTCCCCCAGTACAGGGCTCCATGCCACCAGCCCCAGCGCATCCCAAAGCAACTCTAAAGCCACAATGAACTCGTCCAGTTTCAACCCTTCTGGGTAAGGCAGCGGGGGAGCCCCTGGCAGAAATGCCCAGGGAGTGGGGGCGAAAATGGGACCCTAGAGAAGAACAATCAGGGCTCGCTGCATATTACAGTGATGGACTTAGTTTTTCTTAAGTTAGATGAATCCATGCTCACTCTGAGGGTCCAGGAGAAATGGCAGTTTTGTGCCCCCAAACTTACAGAAAATGCCACGTTTGCTTGAAACGTCACGCTAGCAAAAATGCAGTGAGAGAGCAGGTATGGGACGGCAATGCTTTCCTTCTGTGTGTGGTAGGAAAAGTGGGGAAAGGAGAGAGGCAGAGGAGAAGATGTATTTTGCTGCTGCTCCTATTTAAATTAACTCCTCCGCATCCAAGTTGCTCTCCCTGGAGCTGACTGAGTGTCCACTCACGGCAGTGGTGCTGGGTGACAGATAAAGCAGAAGGGATACATTTCCTCTGTCTCTTCTGGCCTCAACAGATCCCCCATGCCCTGGGGTGAAGCCCTTCTTCTTGTTCCTCATCACATGCTGTGCTGCTGCTGGTGTCCTCCACCCCCAGCCACCGCAGCTTCTGCTCCCACCCCATGTTGGCTGTTGCAGCAGCTGCTGTGGCTCCTGAATCATGGAGGGACTCGCTCTGATCCAGCACTGAGATGAGGCCGGAACTTCTCTTAGGTTGTCCTTGTGACTCCGCATGCGTGAAATCTGAGCAAGGTGGGCGCTTCTTGTTAGCCATCCAGAGAAGACTAATTTGGTTACAGACCACCCCCCTGTTGGGGTCAGAGAACCAGTTGCTGGCTCCGAGTCTAAGGAGAGCTACAAATGAAATAACGATTAGGTCACGTTTCAGGGGAAAGGAAAACAACAACAGTGTATTTATGTCTGTTTCCTTTGTTTCAAGCAGATCTTGGTACCGATGGAATCAACCCACTTATCTCCATTGAGGTTTTTTGCTCCATCATGCATAAAGGGAGCCTTGACTTCTAGCTATGGACCAACTTCTGGGGCAACGGTTGGAGCTACGGTGCCTTCGACGTGCAGCAGAATGAAGGTCTTGCTTATGGGAGCCCAACACAGCTGGACTGTTAAGAGACTCAAGCTGTAATTGAAACTCCCAGGCCATTCTCAACTCCAGCAGTGAAATGTAATACCCTCCCGGGTGTTAACCCGCCCTGTCAGCACCAACCGCTGTCCATCATGTGCGGATATCCGCCATACTCTGTATTGCCTGATAATAGCTAACCTGGAAGGATTTACATGTTATAATCCTCCCTCTTCTAGCTCAGTTCTGAGCTTCACATGGGACGGGTCTCGGGTGCCATATCTGACCCCACATACATGCGTGCAGACGTCCCCGAAACCCCAAAATTGAACTCAGGTTACCAAATTCATTTCACCAAAGACCCTGCACCTACGTGTGTGCTTTGCTGTTCTATCCACTTCCCAGGTTAATGCCATTGTGCTTTATTCCCTACTAAGCCAGTTTTCCTTTGAATGATTCTGCCCTTTTCTAAAACGCTTTCCTCTCTCTCTTTAAATGTTTAAAGCCACGTGCCTCTTTTACTTTTTTTCCCTTTAAAAAATGCACCCCTGTTTGTAAAGACACTGCCCTGGTCATTGCTCAACTCTGAGCCTCAGCTCACTGCTCCCTTGTAGACTGCCACTGTTAGACGTCATGGGTGAAATTTCAGCTCCACTGAAGCCAACAGGAGTTTTGTCTAAGGTTTTCTCCTCACGTTTCTTTTGTTTCCCTCTTATTTATCCATTGGGCTTCATCAGCTACCAAACAGGACCTCCCTAATTTTGTGTGTGTGTGTGTGTCTGCGCGCTGATCATTTTTGCTGAATTATAAACATGTAAATAGCTTTCCCATTCTTATGTGGTATGTTCTTCCATTCCTAGGAGGACAGTTTGTATAACTCAGGTGTGAATTTTGTGGATTTTATGTTTCTCTGCATGTGTGTGTGTGTGTGTTGTTTAATGTTATTAAAAACCAAAGTATAGAAAATCTAACACATTTCACAGAACATCAACAGGGAAATCATGCTTATTTCACAGCTTGTCTATCTGAAAAGAGTAAATATTTCATTTTGTAGAGTAGAATTAAGACATGAATTACATTACAAAGTCATGAGCGAGATCCTCAACTGCTGTCTATTGTCATAGTTCCAGGGACTTCTATATCACGGAAGCTCTACTGCTGAGAATCTGGGTCATAAAAGTGTAAATAGACATTTTGGTTTGCAGTTTATTCTATTTCTTTTACTGATGTCTGATGGTTATTTTAAGGCAAACGCTAGCAAAACTTTTAGGAGTAAAAACCCTGTTTTATTAGTGCTCTGAACAATTGTTGGTTTTTTTATTCAATGTTATTTTTAAAAGCCCCCAAAAAAGCTCTACATTCCGGGGTTGCACCTACAATGAATTAAATGGATCTTTAGGGTTTCTCAGTCACTTCCACACACACATCTCAATCCTGCAAACATTGTAAATTTCAGGTGTGTATATTTTCATTTGCAAGCTGTCTGAGAACTACTCTAAGCTCTCACCCTAGTGCAGTAAGCAACCTGACTATGCACGTTTGTTCTCTTATACCCTCCCCAGAGGGAGAAGTGTGTGCACGAGAAGGTCTTGTTTTGGTAGGTTTGAATAAGCATACCCCTCCGTGTTTATATTAGAGAAAGCAAGATCAAAGAAATTCACTTTACACATGCCACAAAGGGTGGTGAAGATTGTGGTGGTCCTTAATTCCTGGGGGAGTTCATTCCACAGTCTTGGACCGCCCGTGCGGGAAGGGTCCGGCTCCCACACAGATGAGCTTTACTCTTATTGTTGAGAGTTCTGCTGTGCCAGAGGACCCAACTTGTCGATCGGGGTCTTTGGATGATTTTAGGTATCCTGGGCCCGCACTCTGAAGCATAAATATAAGCACAGGGCAGGAAATTCCAGTTTGACAAGCCTGACTGTCACCTGCTACAATACCATCTAAAAAATGCAGAGGACAAATTGACACAAACAGACCTGCTCAGGATGCAGAGGCTGTGAGAGCTCAGATAAACTTCTCCTGAGGAACCCATATGCCTGAAACAGGTCTTGGCGATAGCTCACTGTCCCAGCGCCCCTCTGCAAGGAGAGAAGAGAGAAAGTTTCATTGTCCATCTGCCTTTCACGACAGACACAACGGTGACTTAAATCCCAGAAGGGGGTGAAGAGTGAACTATCTGCTGTGCTCCGAGCCTCTGCTTCAACAACATCTGGGTGAGCCCCATCCGTATTGTGTTTGTGAGTAGCCACTCCAAGCTTAGATATAGATATGTAGTTTGCTGATGTTTAAAGAGGCCTCTGATGAAAAGACCCCTGAGCTGGGGCAGCCCCGGACTTCAGTCAACACGGAACTTCTCTGTGTGAAATGTTTTTCTGTAGGAAGCTCTCATCTTGCGCCTGCTGTTGTCTCAGACAGGTCCCCAGCCTGTGGTCGGCAGAGCTCTACAGGTGGGCTGCAGGGTGTTAGCTGTCACATGCTGTGGCCCTTCTCCTGGCTTCCAGCTGCCAAGTTGCATTAAAAGAAGCTAAAAACTACATTTAAACTCTTGGGCTCTAACGTGACATTCCCATGAAAGCAGTTGCTGTGGCAGCCAGGGGGTGAGTGCAAAAGGGAGGGGAGGTGTCCAGGAGCCAGGATCTCTAGGAAAATGTTATCCAACCTTGGTCCCAGGGTGTCTACACTGCAGCAGCTATACTGTTAACTCAGAGAGAGGAGCAGTGAAGCTGTACAAATCCCCGCACCGAATCTTGGGTAATTATGCAGCCAGCTAGCCCTCCCTCGGGCCTCACAGCTTCATTGCTCCTATACCAGCGCTAACCAGATTAAAGCACACTCAGACGCCATTCACAGCTCGAAACTGCAGTAGAGACTTACCCTAGGAGACTCTTCTCCCTCACACAGCCCCCGTCTGAGGCTGCACCCTCAACCCCGCAAGATCAAGCAGCTCCTTGAAGGTAGCTGTGCAGCGAATGACTAACCGGGTCCCCTTCTGTGGCCGTGCTCTCAGGGCCGCCGTGGCTGAGCAGGTTTGTGAAAAGGTGTGGAAACTGGGCTCAGGTTTTGTTTCCCTGATTGATCATTCCCTTGTTTACTTCTCCCACTGTAAACTTTCTCCCAAGAGTTTATAACAGGATTCCTTAAAATTCCTGATGAGAAGAGGGGAGGATGGGCCTCGGCATAGGGTGCTTGTCTGAGCGTTGGGGGGAGGATGGGATTCCATTCCCTGCTCTGCCACAGACTCTCTCTTTGACCTTGGGCAAGTCCCTTAGCGCTCGTCCGCACTGCAGAGTTAACTTGAGTTCTTTTTAATGTGCTGCCCCTTGCCCCCTTTCTGTCCACATACACACAACCTCTCCTCAATCACAGTGGTGCTGTAGGACAGGCCAAAGCCGTAGTGCTGCTTACACTCTGGCTTGTAACCTCCGCACCCTGCAGTGAGGAATCAAGTTCAATCACTTGCGTGTTGCTAGTCCTCCGAAGCCTTCCCCCTACCTCTTCTGTGCCCAGGACAAACAAGATTTCCCACAACTCACTGGAAAAGAATCACAGAGTTGTGCCCCCCTAACCCCTCCTAGCACCACCCCTGAGAGGGCAGCACACAGATGCTATGGGGACAGGGACCACTGAAGTACCTAAGAAGGCAGCTGCTGCCCCCTCCTGCCCCCGGGTAAGTGGCCAATGGACTGGTGTTGCTCTCAGAGGAAACAGGGCATGTATTTTTCAACCCACCCTTATGAAAGCTGGAGGCACCCTTCGGAAAACACTTCTGAATCCAGGTATGTGATCACATTGCCTGTGAAATAATGAAACCCTGGCCAAAGTCACTATGAAAGCCAGTCTGATAATAGTAATGACTGGGGGGGTGAGGAGAGTTTTGGCAAAATTTGCAAAATTAATGACCCCCTCTAACCACTGCCTGTCCAGCTGATTGCCCCGGTTTCCCCGCCTCCCCTGCCCCAACACCCATCAGCCGGAGCGAGCTAATGAGTACATCTGTTTTTCCCTTGGAACATCTTGAAATAACCATGGACCCCACCCCTCCACCAGGGGCAGATACATTTTACTACTCCCTCTCTGCATCCTTCCCCGTCTCTTTTCCTCCCCACATCCATCCTTTTCCCTGCCCTCTCCTGTATCCCCCACCCCTTCTTTCTGAACCCCAGGATGAGCTGCTGTGTTTGGTACGACGGGGAACTGGACAGAAGAGGGGCTGGGGCAGAGGGCCAGGGTACCCCCTCACTTCCCTTTCCCCAGCCCCATCTAATGCCCCCCAATAAACAAACACCAGAGCGGGATCACCCCCCTTCCTCTCGCAGCCGCAAGAAAGACCTCACGACATCAAACCGGTTCGAGAGGGACGTTAGCTGGTTCCCCATCCCAGTCCCTTTCTGGGGGGGGGAGGATCTGAGATTGCCCAGCCCCGCACCCCTCGACCTGAGCGGGAAGGAGGGGGGCAGAGGTTAGTGCCTCTCCCCCCTGCCCTAGGTCGGTACACGGCGCGGGGTTCTTGCTCCTCTCTGCACACCTGTGCTCGCTTTAGGGGGTATCTACCCCTCTTCCTCCTGGGTCTGTGCAGGTGCTGCGGGGGCGGGGGGTTATTCCCCAATCTCCAGTCCTACAAGTGAAGGGGGGGGCGCCCCTCTCCCCTCCCCCCGTGCCAGCAGCTGTGCCTAGTGAAGGGAACCGACGTCCCCGCCCCCGCCTCCTTCCTCGCACCTGGGCGGCGCAGCTGGGTTTATGGAGGCGAGCGGCGGCCGGCCCGAACCGAACCGAACCAGCCCAGCCAGGTAACTTCGGCAGCGGGGCCCCGCCTGGGCCGGACCCGGCTCCGGCTGAGGTTGGTGGTGGCGGCGGCGGGGCGCGCTGGGGCGGGCGCCCCCGGCTCCTCCCGCAGCTCTCCAGGGTGCGGCGGGCCCTGCGCTATCGCCCCCCGCACCTGTCCGAGGCGGGGCGCTGCTGGTTCCCCGCGGCAGGTGGGCCGGGTGCAAGCTACGATGCGAGCAGAGCTGTCGTCTCACTCCTCCGCTGCCCGCTCTAAAGGCAGCACCTGGCTAGTGCTGCAGCCGCTGGAGCGTTTGCGCTGACGGGAGAAGTGCAGGTGGAGGGGGGCTCCCAGAGCACTGTGTGTGTCTCTTCCACCTGAGGTCTTGGGGGCAAGTTTGCTGGTCAGTGCTAACGTGGGGCTGGGGCCTTTTCCGAGAGATCACTTCTCCCTAACTTGCATTCTCTGTCCATCCTAGGACCATGTTCTCCATCCTGCTCCAGGTGACCTGCAGCCTGACACTGTGGCTTTTCCTCTACGCCTGTTTCTGCTGCTGGAACAAGCAGCGAACTTACGAGTGGAGTTGCCGGCTGGTCACGCTGATGCACGGGGTCGTTGTCACCGGCCTCTCTGGCTACGTTGCTCTTATCGCTGGCCCCTCGCCTCTAACTCACGCAGGTAGGTTTGGTGGAGTTTTGCCCTGGGACAGGTGATCTTGTCGCTGGAAAGAGGCAGTGTCTCTGTCTTACTGTGCCTGGGATCCGTGCAGGAGGATGAGTTCCCTCTCCTGAATGCTCTTTTGCCATCTCCTGCTGACTGGCCCAGGTTTCCCTTTTGCATGCTCCCATCTATGCTTGGAGCCATGTTTTCTTTGCCTGCCTGTACGTCAAGCCCCTGTGATCTCCCTCAGACCCATCTCCCTTTCTTTCAATCCCTGGCTGCCTAGCCCCATCCTCACACTTTTTTTTTAAACCTGTTTCCCCCAGTCATGCTTAACTACTAAGTGGCATAAAGGAACCTGTGGGCCACCCCCCTTCTTAATTCCCCCTCTTCAGGCCGTGCTGCCACAATCTGACACACAAACATCTGCTACCATTAGTGAGTGAGCACTGTGAAGTTTTAAGGCTATGTACTCGGGACTGTAGAAATGGGGAAGGGGTCTGTGTGGGAGAGTCCTCCTGGTGGACAAAATCCCCCCCACCCAACAAGCCCAGGATGTAGAAGGCAGTCAGTTTGTCTTTCTGACTGCCAGTTCCCTGCAGACTCAACCTGGGATCTGAGAGTCAAGCTGGGTCCTTTCTGACTTGTGCATCACTATGGAGATTTTGCTTCAGTTATACCGATGCCGTTCCATTGGCGGAATATACCTTTGCTCCAGCTGCAGAGCTCACTGCTGTACTGATGATGCATGAGGCAGAGCAGACTCCAGCTCTCTGTGAGCTGTGTAAGCTCTGCTGTGCTAATGGAAGTCAGAAGTAGTAAATCTGGGGAAGTGTCTCTTCTTCACTCCAGTTGGCAGCTCTGACTCTGCATACACGCAGAAAGCAAATCTACTGAGTAGGCGGCCATTGTTTTTCATAGGCACCCTAGGATAGAACAGCACGTTATTGCTTGCAAAACAAGGTCTGGTGGGAAGGAGACCCTGTATAGCGAGATCCACTATGTAGGTTTCCTCTTGGAATGGAGCTCTTAGGAGTAACCCTTCTCAGTTTAATGCACGTGTCTTTCCTTTCAGGGACACCAAACACACCTGTCCAAGTCCGGGTGCTGTGCCTTACCCTGGGTTACTTTATCTTTGACCTCAGCTGGTGCATGTACTTCAAGACAGAGGGAGACCTAATGTTGTCCCATCACATGCTGAGTATTTGTGGCATGATGATCGTGCTGGGCCTTGGCCAGTCAGCCACCGAAATCAACGCCGTCATCTTCGTCAGCGAGATCACCAACCCGCTGCTGCAGGCCCGCTGGTTCCTGCGGGAAACCGGGCGCTACCACAGCTTCGTAGGGGACGTGGTGGATTTTTCCTTTGTGGCTCTCTTTCTGGTGCTACGGATTGGGGTGGGAGGGCGGATCCTGTACTCCATGACCGTCTCGCCCAACCCCATGTGGTTACTCAAGGCTGGAGGCCTGGCTATGTACGTAGTGTCCTTGGGGTTCATGGTCGAAATCTGCAGCTTCGCCAGGAGGAAACTGCTGAAAAAGTACCATGCCTGGAGGAATGCGAGCAGCAGGGGGGTACTCCCGAAAAAGAATGGGCATCTGACGCCACACGCTGAAGGGATGAATGTGTCTAACCTGGGGATAAGGGACTGGGAATCCCGGCCTCGGCGAGCAAGTCCTGTGAGAGAGAACGGTTCAATGCCAGCAGTAATGTGAAGTGGTCTGTCATGGGCTAGTCCTGGACTGAATCCGATGGTCCTGTAGGTGGCTAATAAATACTGATGGGGAAAGGGCTAAAGCAGAAGACGAAATAACTTGCCAATCCCACAGATCCATGTGAAGATACTAACTCCTCGGGTACTGAGGTGGAGGTGGGAGGGTCTCGAAAGGGATGACAGGTACCACTCAAGCTGTTCAATCTGCTCCAGGCAAACTGCTTGGTCCAGGCACACTTTGTAACTCCACCTTCCTCCTCCGCGTTGCTTTAGGACTAGAACCAGACAGCAGGTCTGTGGGGAGTCTGGTCTGCCCAGCTCCACTACCAGCTGTGAGACAGTCAAATCCCTTACTCTTAGCCTCACTTTCCCAAGCTGTGCAACAGCATAATGCACACTTGGATGAGAGGCACGGCACTGCACAGACGCCAAGTACTTCTTGAGGTTGAGCCTGAGATCTTTAGAGGCGAAGTTGTTCTGTGAAGGGCTGGAACTCTAGTTGGGTTAATACCTGAGGCCATGTCTTTGCCTGCCTGCTTTCAATGAAATGCCTCTCCCTCTCCCCCACGCCCCTTAGTCTTGCTTCTGCTGTTTGTACTTACGCTCTCACCCAACCCAGTCCTGATCTTATTTACAGGCATGAAACTTCAGTGGAGTTACTCTGGCCTTGCACTAGCAAAAGCGGGATCAGAGCTGGGCCCATCAGCTCAGTCCACCTCTTCGTAGAGAGGTGCTCCAGTGAAGTGGTGCTTGTTGGCCTTCTCAGCAATGTAAGAGCAGGGATGGAAGGGGAGGTGGAGATTGAAGCCCGCCCTCTGCCCCCTACCCTGTTGCTAGAAGAGTCCTTCCAGGTGAAGGATAATAGAGGACAATCTTGCCCCCATGCCATACCTGATCTGCATCTAAACCATCTTCAGAGCTGTGAAGCAAGTATCTTTTGTTAATGCTATAGTCACATGACAACCAGAGACTATTTTGCAGCTGTGACAGTTAATGTCTGCGCGCAGGCTTCAAAGCAGCGTCCCTTCTGGGGCCTTGTTGCACAGGATCTGTCACCATGGACACCACTTCTCAGGGACGCTTGTTTTAATCTTGCTGCACTTGCACTGACTCTACCTGTGGCTGGCTTGCGCTGTGCCTGAGACAGCAACTCCAATTTCAGCTCTGCTGCAAAACATCTCCTGTTAAAGGACCATGTGTTTGGCCTCAGTCTACCTAGGTTGATTTTCTACCTCCTTCCACTCCACCTTCCTCTGAAAGTTCATGCTAGGAAAGGAAAGCCTTCCCCCTGCTCTGTCAAAGCCCTGGTGTCACCCCTGCTAGGGGAGTTTGAAGAGAGGATGAATGACTATAGTAATCCTGTGATGATCCAAGGGTCCCCCCCCCCATTATATGGAGTCTCTTATTTGGTCTATTGTGGCAGCCCCTCTTTGAGCTGTTATCTGCCTTGAGCTTGAGGGTGGGAGAAGTGGTACTCTCAGGTGACTGGGTTGGGGGGATGGGGAATGCAGAAATGCATGATGGGAGCTGAAGAGGAAGGGCAGTGGAGGAGCGTAACTGGAGGTGGGGGAGAGACTGTCACGTGGGGGCAGGAAGGAAAGCTGCAGTTTCAAGGGGAGAGAAGAAAAATGAAGGGGAACTGGAAGAAAAAGCAAGCGAAGATGCAGCCTCATAGGTGGTTACATTTATTCTGAATGCATCATGGCTGGGAATGCAAACGGAGTCTTCCTGGAAATACGCATGCACATCAGCTGGAGCCCTTGGATATGCCAAGGTTGTGTGACTGGAGCCGCACGAGGCATGAACTCCTTGCTGAAGTTTAATTATTAATGCACCACCAGGGATGGATTGACAAGATTTGTAATAAAGTCTTTTGTGCATAAACTTGCTGTGTATGGTCTCTCTCTTTAGATGGGGGGTGGTAGGACCCAGTACTGCTGTGGCCCCAGTTGTGGCTTCCTTGCTGACCTCTCTCCTAAAGCAAATGTATTGCCTTCCCCTCCTTGCTGCCCTCCTCCAGAACCCCACTGCTTCCTCTTTGGGTCCAGGTCTCTAGGGTATGGCCTCATGGCCAAAGCATCTGTGTGGCGGTGCTGGAAGCTGAGAGCTGACTCAGCACTCTGCCCACTAAGGTAGCAGCTATTCCCCCTGGTGTGAACTGAACTGAACTGAACTGGGAGGTAGGTGTTCAATGGCTTCATTAAGCAGGAGGCTGATCAGAACCAACAACCCATCAGCTGGGAACAGCTAAAGGAGAAGGAGGAAGTTCAAGGAGAATAGGGTGACCAGACAGCGAGTGTGGCTGTATTTTGTTTTATTGGACCTCGGCGGTCCATACCAGCTGCAGAGGCAGTTGCTAGCCCAGCTGAAGCAGAGTTCCCCCACCAGTGAGAAAGCCTCAGATGCTGGGGCCAGTCCCACTGAGACAGTCATGCAGCCGTTCACTAGGGGTCATGTATTGCATAGGGGTGGGGTCTGGTAATCTCTCCTGCCTCGCCCTGGCTCGGTGCATGGGGTGAAGAGGGTGAAATAGCTCTTTCCCTGCTTCTGTTTGTGCCTGGCTGGGGATGCCTTCCGCTAGTGCCTAGTGCAAGGAGGGCCTGGGATGGGGTGTCCCTGGGGGTGCTAGTACTGTAATATACATAATGAGAATAAGCCACAGCCTCTCCCCTGTGCTCTGGGAGAGACTGCGGTTCCCGCAGGCTGTGCACGGGGCAGAGGCGGGGTTATTGTGTTTCTTTCCCACCACCACCACACACAAACCAAACCCTGTCCGTGGGGGGGTCTGGAGGGAATTTGTTCTCTGCTCCCACTGCTTCCTGCTCAGCTGGCTCCGTGCTGCCGTCCGTCCTCCCTACCAGCAGGCGACCCCACGCCGACATCCTGTCTGTCTGCAGCCGGCGTCCAGGCAATCCGGCGCGGCGCTCTGTGGTTCCTGTTACCGAGAGACGCTTTGCTTACAGGGGCGGAGGAGGCGAGCAGCATCTCGCCCGGCTGCGGCCTGGAGCGCTGGCAGGTAAGCTCCCCGGGCATCCCAGTTACTGCGGGACAAGGGCGCATGGAAACTCATCTGTCCAGGGGCGCACGGGGGGGTCCCCATCTTTCCAGATGAAGGGGGGCGCACGGGGGTCCTTATCCGGATCTAGGGGGCGCACAGGGGTCCCCATCTCTCCGGACCTAGGGGGGGCGCACGGGGGGGTCCCCATCTTTCCAGATGAAGGGAGATGCACGGGGGTCCTTATCCGGACCTAGGGAGCGCACGGGGGTCCCCATTTCTCCGGACCTAGGGGGGCACACGGGGGGTCCCCTTCTTTCCAGATGAAGGGAGGCGCACGGAGGTCCCCATTTCTCCGGACCTAGGGGGCGCACGGGGGTTCCCATCTCTCCGGACCAAAAGGGAGGCGCGCACCCGTTCATCCTGCCCGGTCTCAGGGGGGCAAGGGGCTCCCCCTGGCTCTCTCAGGGGCTGGTTCGTGCAGGCTGGGGAGAGACCCTGGGCATTGGGGCCGGCGGCGGCGTCCTTTTTCGACGGGGGAGCCCGCGCGGGTGGAGAGCGAAAGGCAATCCAGCTTTGCTCCCCTTGCGTAAGGCAGGATAAAGCGCTCAGCCGCTCCCAGCTCAGTGGGTCAGGGAACGATGTTCTTATGTCCGTGCCCTACTTACCCCGGGGCTCATCGCAGGTGCTGCCTCGGCTGGCAGTTGCAGCAGGGGCGGGGAGCTGTGTCCTCTGCCCGGTGCATTTGTCGTTGCATCTTCTGGCGCAGCCTGGCGGTGGGACGAGCTGAGTGGCGTTGGCAGCTTGCAGCGTGACCCTGCCTCTGGTAGGGACATTTATTCAGCTCTATATTCACTGCTGGCCTATGCACAGGTGTAGGGCTGGCCCCATTCACGCCCTGAAGCCCCGGAGATACAACATTCCTTGGTGCAGACGCTGCCCCCCCCCCAGCAATGCTACCATGCAGGCTGGGTGATTCAGTGGGCAGGCCTTTCAACAGGTCCGACTGGTGAGGTTGCTTCAGCGGGCACTCAGTATTGGGCCCAGAACTGGAATTCACTCCCCGTGTGCCCAGTGCTCATCACTGCCAGGGCGCTCTGCCAGACCCACTGCTTTCCGACAGCCCTTCTTCGAACAGAGTCGTGTAAGATTTCCCGGCCGTAGCGGGTAGCCGGCTCCAGAATTGAGAGGCCAGAGACCTACGTTCTACCCCGAACCTTGCTGACGAGTCAGTGTGTGTGACCGCAGGTAATTCACGTCCCTTCTCCGTAGCTCAGGGTCCTCATCTGAAGAAGGGAGATAATGATGCTGACGCTCTTTGGGGAAGCGATCTGAGAGTGATGGAGGCTGCTAGATATTGCTGTATATCCATTGCCTGCAGTGGTTCCCTACCCAAGTAAAATGGTTCTGTCTGAGGCGGGGGAAGAGAGAATGTGGCAGCTCTAAGAGGATTTGCTGCATGCTCAGCTGCTTTGACAGTGGATGCCTTCAAAATAATTTGTTATAACAAGCAGCAGCAGCAGCAGAAAATACTAATGTATACAGCAGAGGAGTCGGAACAACTTAGTGGTAAGTCTGGAAATGCTGTAATGCAGCCAACTGACTTTGCATTTGATTCGATTACCTAATCTTTCTGTCTCCCTGCCTTGTCATAGGATGATGGCCTCTATGCCCCTGCGGGTGACCTGCAGTCTGATCACTTGGCTGTGTCTCTACACCTGGTTCTGCCATCGGTATAAACACCGTACCTACGAGTGGAGCTGCCGGCTGGTCACTCTGACCCATGGTGTCCTCGCCACCTGCCTCTCTGCTTACGTTGGTTTTATTGATGGCCCCTGGCCTTTGACTCACCCAGGTATGTTGTGAGAGTTTTGCCCCCAGGCTACTGATCTCGTGGCAGAAAGTGGTGTCTTCTGAGCCCCAGGAGCGTCCCAGCTTCCACAATGGATCTTGTTGGCTGTTTCCTTCTTGGGCTTCATCGCCAGTCAAAATGCAGTGGGTGCAAGGGGCAGGGGAGTCTAGTGCCCTGTTTTTAGTGCTCCCTTTGTCACCGTCTTCTGCCCTCCACACCAGGACTTGCTACATTTTGGTAGCAAAGTGATTCGTGGCAGGCGGGGGTGTGTGTTTGTGATGCTCCCTGGGAGCTCCTGTGCAAATATAGAGGGGATTATTGTGACTTCCTCAGCTTTCACTTGATCGTCACCAGGCGAAGCCGTCACTGCTGGAAGGGAACACCTCGCCCCCTTCCTCAGATCCTACCTGCTTGGCATCTCCTCACTTTAATGCAGCGGCTGGTGTCTTTCCTTTCCAGGGTCACCGAACACAACCCTCCAGGTGCAGGTGCTGTGCTTTAGCTTGGGTTACTTCCTCTTCGACCTAGGCTGGTGCGTATACTTCCGGGCGGAAGGTGCTCTGATGCTGGCCCATCATATGGTGAGCATCTTGGGGATCACAGTGTCGCTGGCCCTGGGAGAGTCGGCCGTCGAAGTCAACGCCGTCATCTTCGGCAGCGAGATCACCAACCCGCTGCTGCAGGCCCGCTGGTTCCTGCGGGAGACGGGGATCTACCACAGCTTCACGGGGGACGTGGTGGATTTCTTCTTTGTGGCCCTCTTCACGGGTGTGCGGATTGGGGTCGGGGCCTGGCTCATGTACTGTGAGCTTGTGTCGCCCAAACCCAGATGGTTCATTAAGGTGGGGGGTGTGATTATGTATGCGGTCTCCTGGGTTTTCATGGTCAGTATCTGCCGTTTCGCTAGGAGGAAAAGCATGAAGAAGTACCACGCCTGGAGAAACAGGAGGAGCGAGGAGCTATACTTGGAAACAAAGGGCCATCTAAAGAGTCATTAACCGTGGGGACTCCAAGTTCACGATCTTGCAAGAAGGGGATCAAGCCCCTGGTCAGAAAGGTCATTCTTGGGAGAAGAGCCATTAAACATTAGAGAGAACTGAGCCAGATTTATCCCTGGTGGAACGCCATTGAAACTGATGGAATTACACCATAGATGCATTGGGTCTGGAGTGCGTCACCTGGAAGAGACTGAATGAGAGGCGTGCTGTGTGTATGTAGACATGTAGCAAGCTGCGTGAGTGGGGAAATGCACAATTAAAGCAGTCACCAGTGCAGCAGCACAGGTAAATAGCCATGTTAGCGGCTGACTCCTTCAGCACTGATATAATCTTGAAGGAGATGAGATATAGCACTAATGTTCAGCGTACTGCGCAGTGACTCTGATTTCCTGTTCAGAAGAAGCGTGGTCTAGTGGTTGATGTGGGGAAACTGGGAATCAGGATTCCTGGCTCTGCCATCAACTTGCAAGGTGACCTTGGGCAAGTCACTTAACTCTCTTACTGCCTCAATTTCCCCATCTGTAAAGTGGGGATAATGATGCTGACCCACCCGTGTAAAGCACTTTCAGATCCTTGGATGAAAGGGATTCTGTACATGCAAAAAGTGATATTATTTATTATTGTCTCAGCATTTCCTTTGGAAGAGAGAAGCGTGGTAATTGAGCCAGAATGCACGTCCAGGTGAGATAGCGGTGAAGTCGGTATTATTTTTCTTCTGGTTGCTTGTAATTATTTTTATTTATTTTATTTATTTATGTTATGGTAGCATCTCCAGAGGTCCAACTCAGAATCGAGGCCTCAGTGTGCTAGGTGCTGTACAAACACATTCAAATGAGGCAGACTTTGATGCAAAGAGCTTACAATGGCTTTTTCCCCATCGTTCACTCCTTCCCACCTCTGATCATTAAAAACAATATCCCCCCATATTGTTCTTAGTTCCCTTTCTGGTGGTCAGGTCTCTAACTGCTCCCATCACAAAAAAGGCACATCAGCAAGTGGCAATAACTGGCTCCCTTGCTGACCGTCTCAGGAGGTGGGCTGATCTGCCCACGGAGACTGAATTCCTCTTCGTGTTGCTTCCCATCAGTCTAGGGACAAGGAATAGCGCGGCAGAAGCTTGCATTGCTGCTTCCCCTGTTCTGTCTTGTGGGCAAGTGACATGCTTCAGAGTTGTCAAGCTGACACCTTTCACCAGCAGTAAATTCATTTAAAAACGAAATCACTTAAGTACGACGGGCCTGGCAGCTTTCAGAGTAACACCCAGATCTTGACCTTGGTTAACCTGATGAAAAGTCAGTGCATTTCCACTGTCTTCAACAGAGTCACTGTGGATTTAAGCCAGTGTATCTGACACCTGAATCTGACCCAGCGTTGCCTTTGTGACAACGAGCTGACCTGTAGATAGGAAAGCAGTGTCACTGACACTGGCCCCATGTGCAGATTCTGTTGTGTTGGGGAAACTGTATTCCAGTTTTCAGCTGCTGTTGAGTTTATCTCTCTGCAGTCTCTTAAGCACAGTTTGATTTTTATCCTGGGCATTTACATGTGGATTCTGCCACGCACAAATCTGTAGTTCAGATTTCAGTTCTGCTGTAGACATCGCCTGTTGCAACCAAAGAATTGAGGCGCAAATTGCCACATGCTAGCTTCAGGTAAGCAGAGCTGACAGAAGAGCAGGCCCGTTCTTAAAGGGAAACGCCACCTATCTTGCTTGGTGCAGCAATAAAAATGTTCACTCTTGAAGAGAGAGAGGTGGTTAGCACAGGTAAGTAGCAATCAAGACTTCTGGGTTCTATTCCCAGCCCTGCTGCTGCTGTGTATGTCATGCAACCTCTTTGCCTCAGTTTGTCCATCTATAAAATGGGTATAATATTGACCTACCTCACA
This sequence comes from Emydura macquarii macquarii, assembly GCF_026122565.2. Taxonomy (NCBI): domain Eukaryota; kingdom Metazoa; phylum Chordata; order Testudines; family Chelidae; genus Emydura; species Emydura macquarii. The sequence continues at coordinate 9,514,394 of NW_027130449.1, read as the reverse complement.
GGAGCGTCTTGAGGTTTATCATTAATAAAGCACTTTACCCACCTGTGGTGAGTGCTTTCAGGTCTCTGGTGAGCAGTGCTGTATAAATATAGAGTGTTACCGCTGTGATTTCAGCACTTTTCACCATGGTATAAACTATGAACTGTAACCGGGACTAAACTTCCAGCTCAAAGATGGCACTTCTCAGTCCCTGGCTGACTCAAATCACAGATGCCCAGAGGTATGTGATGCTCTTGACCAGTGTTTACAGGCAGGATTCTGAGAGGTGCCAGTTGATACTGTGAACTGGAAATATATATAGGAGCCAGTCCTGCAATCTATGCTCAGGCAAAGTTCCTGTTTGATTAAAGAGAGGGTGTTAGGTTTGTTTGCTCAAGTGGGGACTACAAGAGTAGGTTTAGAGTCGCAACCATTTCCTTCAGTGGGCCTGAACCTGAACATCATTTCGGTGTGGAACTCTCATCAGTCAGTGGAGGGGATGTGCAGGAAACGCTTGCAGGTTGGAGTCTCAAGTAAGCTTAGGAGAAAGCTGAGCCCGGCATGGTCTCAGTGCAATTTCTAAACGCCAGTCAGGAAAGGTTCCCTGAGCAGACCTGTTAGTTTGGATTGAGATCCTGATTTTCCAAGAAGTTTGGTGCGCAGTTACATTCACAGTTGATGCCGTTCCATGCACAAATGGTCGAGTAGCCATGGCGGTGAGCGCAATGGAAGTAATTTCACATGCAAATTAGACATGCACTTTGCTTGAGCCAATGTGTGGTTAGAAAAATGTGTGCTGTAATGACTTGTGCTTCCGAGAGTCGAAAGGAAACCTTGTAGTGTCTCTGATCAATATCAGGACTCTTTAGATGTTATACAAGGGTATAACGAGGAGAAATTGGCCATGGTTTTGCCGAAAAGAGATGGCAAGTATGCTTCTAACTAAGGCCTGGTAGTACCTGCAGTGGGCGCTGGCATGGAATCACCGACCCAGGGAGCGGGAAGATACCTTGCCATCTGAGTGAAGCACAGGGTGTGAGAGAATGTCCTAAATTACACAGAGCAGAAGGGCTAACCCATGGTGTCTGGAACAGATGTGTAAAGGGAAACCGTGGGACTAGTGTGAAATACTAACTTGTGTTTGAATTACTGTGTAATAACTACTAATGTTCCACCGGTGGATGGTGTACAAGCTTTGTACTGCATTTTATAAAATAAAGACTCTTTAACGATACAAGGAACCGAGTCTCTCTCCCTCTCTCTCTTTAATGCAGTTTCTTCTTTGGAAAGTAAAATGCTTGCTACCAGATGAGTCAGCGTGGCCTAGATGAATGGGTAAAGCGTTTGGGATCAGTACCCATCGATCAGTGGATAAAGGATTTGGACATGGGATCCCTCCTCTGCCAGCATCTCGCGAAGTGGCCGTGAGCAATTCTCTTGATCTCCATGTCTTCGTGTCTCCATCTGTAAAATGAGGCTAGAGTCTACCTCGCAGGGGTGTTGTGGAGAGAAAAAAGGAGCGATAACTGTTCATCTCAGTTAGAGAAGAAGGGTCCCAAAGCCAGTTAGAGTGCATGAGGCCACCCACAGGGAAGTGAGCCTGCTTGGGAGGTTTTCCAGCACAGCATATAAAGGGGAGGATTCTGGCCCCCACGCAGCCCCAGCCATGTAGAGGAGAGAATTTCCCCAGCCCAGCCACCAGCCTGTCAGCCACCCAAGCACTTGCCCCTGGGCTCTGCCAGCCTTTATTTGGCCGGGCAGGTTAACAATAGGTGCACCCCCGTCCCCGAGCCCCTTTGAAGTGTCCCCCTGAAGCATCCAGACTCTTAGCCACTGCGCACCCACAGAAATACCAGGTTGGCTTGTCTCCACTGAGGGAAGAGTGCTCCCCGCAGTTTGTGTGATTCGGCTCAGGATCGGCCCCTAACTTAACATTGCAGCACTTCGTTATAGTGAAAACAACAACAAGTTTATCAGCAAAGTGAATAAGGATAATGGCAGCAAAAGGTTACATATAAAACAAAACCATAACACAGTTTCTAGAGACTAAACTTACCAGGCTAATTGCCTCGTGGCTCATCCTCCCCGGTGCTGCCACCCTGTTGTTTTCCTATCTCCCTGTTGACTTCATATGCAATTAACTCGCCATTGTACTGGCTCACAGTGCTTCCTTTACTTGCTGACAGAGAGACTGGGCATCAAATACTTTTTGTCTGACAGGAAGCCTGTTTGTCAACTCCGACTTGCTACAGAATTTAAAGTTCTTTTTCAGCAGACTACGTAACTCCTGACGGTGGTATCTGTCCATACATTTCACAGTAGTGTTAACAATTAGCGTGACCCTGGCTTTCATATAAGACCTTGCCTGACACTCTTTGGTGAACCAGAATGTACATACCAAAATCAGGATTTTCCTATAACCCCTTTCCCAGTTGGCATTTAGGGAAGCCTGGGTCATAGTGGGTTCTCCAATGCTCCTGAAACCCATCTTGTTTTATACCTCCCCAGTCTCTTTAAAAAGCTTCCCCCCGCCCCCCCAGTGACCACTGTTGGCCTTAGAATACATGCATAACCTTCCTTTTCAACTCTCTGCCATACTTCTGTAACTGAACCCCTTATTTATGTTTTAAGAGACTGATACTTTATAACATTCGGAGCTTTCTTCCCTTGCAACCGTGGCCCCAGGCACTGATGAAAACACAGAATGTTTTAAATCTTTGGAGTCTAAACTAATACCAGCACTTGTCAGCAGGTCTGTTTCTTGGATATGAAAGATGAGAGAATGTTTTAAGCCTCATGAAAGTCCTGAATGCATTTCTGATCTTTCCAGACTTTGTGTAGCTTGGCTGGAAATAAAATTGCAAAGTCTGCTGCCATTTCCAAAGAAATCAAATTTCAGAGAGAGAGAAATTGTCTGCATCGGTCTTGTGTTGCATGACAAATTTCTGGGCAAGGAGGGACTCTTGATTATCCCATATACCAGCACTGTTCTCCTTCCAAACCATCATGGGCATGTGTTCTAGTGAATTGGCATAGAAGGCATTGGCTTTTTATGGGTCTGATCCTCTTCCCGTTTTGGGAGTGGTTTGCTTTTTATGAGCATGAGCCAGTCTCTGCTCCCATCATACTACAATCAGAGTTTTGAGGTTGATTTAGTGGGAACAGAATTGGCCTTAGTTAAAGAGCTTCTCATAAGCAACTTGAGCAGGGCTGTATTTAAGGTGATTACAAAATGCTTTAATTAAAAGATGAACTTTTAAATCAGAATTAATTCAGGAGAAGTGGAGAAATGGTCAGATTTTATGCCATTCCCAATACCTCAAGGTACAGCTTTTGGGATAACTTTCCTGGCAAGTATAGTGTTATCTTTAATTGAGATGCCTGTCAAAAGATTTTGTCCCCTCCAGCACATCTGACCATTTTTGTACATGATTGGAAATAGTATTATTTTGCAGCTCTGCAGGAACAACACAAGCAAACTCACACTTTTAGCCAGACGAATGCTGATTTCAGGGCTTGTCTGTAGAGACACTCAGGAAAGTCTGGAAGTTAAAATCGAATGAAGTGTGTGCACATAAAGGTTGGATGTGGTTTAACTAATCCACTTTAAAAGTTAATTCAGATTAATTTTCCTGAGTGCCCACAAGCCCTTAGAAGACAGCAAAAAGAAAGGCTCCATGAAAGAAAGCACAATGTGTATAGACTTGTCTATACTTAAAATGTGTTGCTGCTTTAACTATGACAGCACAATTAAAGCAGCAAAACCCTTCTAGTGTGGCCACAGCTATACCAGGTATAAAAGCACATAAACCAATATAGTTTATTTTAGTTTGGGAACTATAATAAGCTATTATTTTAGAAGCCGCATTTAGATCACCATAATGGCCTCTATACTAGAGCTTTTTCCAGCAGAATTGTATGTGAAAAAAATCACCCCCCTAACCACCATAATCAGCTGATAAAAAGTTTAACCTGTGAATGTCTCTGCTAGCAGTGTGTGCTGAAATGAACACAGAATAGCTGCACATCTCTGCAGACAGCAGAGCTATTGGGTGTTTAAAGGGGTAGCATACAAAAAATGCATCACTGTTACAGAGGTACATGCACAACAGCAAGACTACTGCCCCCCCCTCACCCCACCCCACCCACAAAAAAATTCCTGATTGCATCAAAATGGCCTTTAATAGTGACTGATCAGGCACCGTATCAGCTTCTAAAGCAGATCCTGTCTAGGTCAACATGAGGATAGAAGTAGTAGCCAAACGCCTGACTGTAGAATCTCCCCTTTTGAGGTTAGGTTGTGCAAAGCATGAGAGCAAAACCAGCCTTAACCTATTCCCAACACAGGCAACTAGCAGGCAGCATGGAGACGAATAGAACCGATTGCATTTTGGAGCCAGCGAAAGGCAGTGCTTACTGTTCTATGCCACAATGTGGTGAGAGCTTCCACTTGCAGTTAGGGGACTGCTGTCCGTGTTTTAAAACACAGTAAGTGGGTTGATAGGACCCAGCGTTGTGATTTGGGGGAAGCAATTGGCTTGGCAGCAAATGGTTCAGCTATGATGGATTCTTGCATTACAAAATGCAAATAGCTGAAGAGCTGCTGGTAGCTGATCTGTCTGCAAGTTAAAACAAATGGATTAACTTCACCGCCTAGCTGCTCTGCTTCAGATCATCATGCTATGTTCCCTTTGGGTGCAGTTCTGTAGCTGGAGAAGTGGCTGGGGATGGTCTAAGCATCCAGCCCATGTTCCCTAAACTTCATGGCTAGCAGCATTGCCTCAGCTTTTCATCCTTCCTCAGCAATTTAAGGTCAGTGTGTGGGAGACTCTTACATGAGCTGGTAAAAAGGTCAAGAATGAGGCCTTAGAAAGTGAGGTCCTTTCTGTTGGTCTTGAGTGTTAAAAGCTTAAGGTCCATTTTGTAACGTTAGGTATTTGCTCCGGTGTCCATGGACAGAATTTCCCCTATCCATCCTGTTGCGGAGTGTCCCAAAGAGCTGTCGCCTTCCAGAGACAGCTGCATTGAACTGGTGAAGTGCACAGTTTGCAAGTGCTTTGTAATGAAAAGTGTAATTGAAATGTAAAACATTAGTGTATTCTATCACCAATTCTAAATCCATCACCTATTGGCGGCTGAGGTTGAGAGAGAAGCCTTAATCCCACAGATTACTTGGGATGGTGGTAGGGGAAATCTCTCCTCTCCAAATCTCACATGTGTGTCTACCCTAAATGGAATTAGGATTAAGTTTAAAGCTAGAAGGGACCAATATGATCATGAAGTCTGATCTTCTTTAATTACAGGCCAAAGGAACTTCACCCATGATTTCTGCTTGAAGATGAGAACTTCTGTTTGAGCTATAACATATTTTAGAAAGATACACGGTCTTGAATTAAAGACTGCAATGGTTTCTATGGAGAAACTGTCCTATCTGTAGGTAAATTGTTTTCATGATTAATTACTCTTTCTGTTAAAAATGTACTGAATGTGGGGGGGTGTAAATTCCTTATAACAGAATCTCTTTAATTAAATTTCTGCTTATACCTAGGCCAATCTTAAAGCTTGAAATACTTCCTAATGCTGATTTTGGTTTTTAACTTTTTTTTAATTTAATGTTTTCTTAATATTTTTGATAATAATGCAAATAAAAACAACCAAACTGACCTTCAAAAGAAAGAGATGTTTATATTAAATCTTCAATGACATATGGAAAGGAAGTGGCCAGAAATGTTATAAATACCTTAGCTAAATTGACAGGGGCTGATATTTGCTACCAAAATAAGGAAACTACAACTGGGCAAAAATTTTCAATGTCAGAAATGTCAGGGAGAAATAATTCTTTGAAATTTTGAATTTTGACAGCAAATAAAAAGGAATAAAATTTTGCACATATTTCCTGTTTTTCAATCAGCTATAGAGCTATTTTTTTTAAGTCAAAAAATGAAATTTTTGTACAAATTTGAATTTTTGGGGAAAGATTTGCAAAACATTTTTTTCTGATTTTTTTTTTTTATCACTTGCAAAAAAAGTTTCTAACTTATTGATCCAGATTCACTGCTTGTGTAAAAAGGACTAGCTCAATTCATTCTCCCAGAGTTGCTCTTGTGGTTGGTTTGGATCATTGTGTGTAGGGGCAGATAGCATCTTTTAGGATTAAAAGTCGCAGTATACACACATCAAACAAACAAACAAACCATAATGGACCAGATCCTCAGCTGGTATAAATTGCTGTTGCTCAATTGAAGTCAATGGACTCATGACAATTTACACCAACTGAGAATCTGACCCAATGAATCCAGAGCTCAATATGTATTTGTGTTCCATTCTTATTTCTAAGTGGTAATACAGTGAACAGAGAGAAGTTGAGATTTCAGCTTTTCTTCTTTCTTGCTGTTTCTTTTGTTCTTCTGTCCTCCAGGAACTGGAGCTCCCTGTTTCTTATCCCAGTTCTCCAGGGAGCCCTGAACCTTAATTACAGGGGTCCCTGGAGTTACATGTTACATGTGCCCTAGTCACATGTATGTTTTAAAAAAAATCAATTAATAAACTGCTGTCACCGACTTTGTACCATAATGGTTTGCCCACTTTCCCACAAAACCTGTGTAGTCTTTAATTGCTCAAGCCTAGACTTTGTGTGGAATTCATCCTTGGGCACATCTTCAACCATACCTAGGAGCTGAACCCTAGAATGACAGGAAACTGCACCAACTAGATTTCCCTGAATGCCATAATCTGAAGTTTGTTTAAAAGACTCATTTCAAAAGTGTGGACAACCTTGTAAAATGGTTCCCTTGGCCAGATGGGAGGTGGTCAGGTGGGAATTGTGATTCTGGGATGTTCCAGCAGATGGCAACAGGTCCTAGCGTGAGTTATAGGAGTGAGGTAGATTGGATCTGGTTCTTTTCCTTTCAGAAATAAACACTGTATCACCATTTTGACTTGGGTTTGTCTTTCCAGGAGTCCAATATAAGAGACCTCAGAGGAGCTGTCCTTCTTATACCATATTTTGCTTTATTGCAACACCAGCTGAGGAGTTATGGTCCATGGGACATCAATGAAAGAAGTCCCCAGCACTTTGACACATTTACTTCTGATCTGGACTCTGGAGAATATGCTATAGGGGACAACCTTGCAGTGCCCTGGAGAAAGGGACTAGGTAATATAATAGCCCTTTTCCATTTCCAATATCTATGTTTCCATGAAAGTTATAACTGTAAATTGCAGGCTAAGTGAGGTTTTTACAACAACAAAAATCTATTTTAATTGGTACTGCACAGTGTAATTGCTTATTGATTTTAGCTGCTGGATCTCGTACTGTAAAACTGCTCAAGCAGCAGAAATCTCATAAATACACACAGATACTAAATTAATAAATGTTAAGTTTGAAGGCGCACACCATTGGTTCCTAACGGAATCAACATTTGCTAAAAAGATAAAGAATTAAAAAGTAAAATGTCTATGTGAACCAGTAGGAGAGAGAGTTAAATCTTCCCAGCAATGTCGTACATGGAAATGTGTACGTCTGCTTTATCATGGGTGTGTTTTTGTAGAATGATTCTTTTAAACATTGAGCCACCTCCTCAGCAGGTGTAAATCACTGTAGCGCCAGAGATTTTGATGGAGCTATGTAGATTTATGCCAGCTGACGATCAGGCCCACTCTCTTTATTGTATTTGTATATACACTTTCTTGGGATGGACATATTATTAGGCTGGAAGACCAGCAAATTATGAAGCATGTTCACCCAGGAATCCTGCTATCCGGCCAGCAACTATGTAATGGTTGTCAGAATCTGTGGTGGCCAATGATGGGCAAAAAATGAAAATCCAGCCAGACCAACTTATGGACCAAGCGAGTGATTGATCTGCAAGGAAGCTATTTCCCTCTCAGATTTGCCATCATGATGTCTTCCTCTTGCTAAATGTTACTGTAATGTGATTATTTTGTCATGCACAATAAAATACATTAAGGAAATAAATGATAACACAGCCTAATGTGCAGTTACTACCCCTGACATAAAGCACAGGGTTTCCCAGAAACCTACCTTCCCCAAGATCATGACATAAGCATCATCAACTAAAAGGAAACCACAAAGGAAAAATAGAGATCTTTTACGTGCCTATGGAAATGTCATGCATCATCTAGAGAATGATTTCATTCCCCACATGCTATGAATCTTTTCGAAACAAGAAGTTAATTAGACACTCTCACTGTCTCTTGGCTCATGGGAACCTGCTTCGTGGTGAAAAATGTACCACAAGATAACACAGTACTGCAACTTATGTACAGCAGTGCGCTGCCCTGTAGTCCTAGTGATCATAGAATCATAGAATAGTAGAGTTGGAAGGGACCTCAGGAGGTATCTAGTCCAACCCCCTGCTCAAAGCAGGACTAACCTCAGCTGTATCATCCCAGCCAGGGCTTTGTCAAGCCTCAGTTTAAAAACCTCTAAAGATGGAGATTTCATCACCTCCCTAGGTAACCCATTCCAGTGCTTCACCATCCTCCTAGGGAAAAACTTTTTCCTAATGTCCAACCTAGACCTCCCGCCCTGCAACTTGAGACTGTTGCTCCTTGTTCTGTCATCTGCCACCACCGAGAACAGCCTAGCCCCATCCTCCCTGGAACCCCCTTTCAGGTAGTTAAAGGCTGCTATCAAATCCCCCCCTCATTCTTCTCTTTTGCAGACTAATCTGGACCAGACTAATCTGGTCTGGTAACAGACCAGTGGCCTGAGTCGCTTTGGCCTTGCCATGAGCTGTTGATGTTTGGCAAAAGCAGTGTGTACATCAATCCTGTGGTATGTGGTAAGACAAGGCATCTGAGTGCTTGGTAATAGAATTTTGCTGCTAAGCTCTTGGCACCGGGAGATTAGGTGCTGCCACAAACTTTTGCTAAAGGAGTGAGGCCATGCCCCCATGGTACTCTGCCTTACCCTTTGCCACATGATAACAGGCAGGAGCATGCACAGGGAGGGGAGCAATAATCAGCAGGGAGGCATAGAGCGCCTCTGGCCCCGGTGCCTCGGCGGGGAGCGCATGCGTTCCTCCCGGGGGAGGGGGGCACAGAACATGCCCCTCCAAAACTGCTGGAATGTTGATTCCTGTATATGCCCCTGGTAACATGGGACTAGCTTGAATCCTTGGCAATATGACACGTGGTACCATGGAATTTCATGACCCTTTAGCATAGGGGTGATAACCCTTGGCACTTACTAATGTGGCAGTTCGGTGGACCCTAACAGGGCTGGGGATGAGTAGACGGGATGGATGCATGGGGTTAGATAATACAGAATTTAGCACTATTATTTATTGTGTGCTGCCTGTACAGTCTGTGCTACCAGAGAGTGACAATACAGTTTGGACATGTACAGGATCAGGCAGACTGATGCATAGATTTTAAACTGCTCCCCAAACTTCATATATTCCATAAATGGTGTGGGGGGGCGGTTTGGGTGGGGCAGGGCAGTGGTATATTTTTTAGGGAATGATATGACTGAAGTGCTGGGGAACAAGTGAGGGAGAGCCACGTCCATGGCAATGTACATGTGAGAATGGGCATTAGTGGTGATTGACAGCGTGATCCTGCTCGCTTGATGTCCATGGAGCAGGGAGAGGCCCTTACCTGGAATATTTTAGGTGCAGGGTGCTGGACTCCCTTTTGGTCTCGCGCCAATCGTAGGTTAGCTCCCAACTCACCGGAATAATTTGCAGTGAAGTGATGGGAAAATGCATAGCATCCAAGACCAAAAGATACCACCAGCTCATCCAGTTTGACCTGTTTATCACAGGCCACTACCAGCACCCAACAAGCCACAAATCCAGACTTAAACCAAAGTATTACAGCACTCAGGCGACAAAACCACTAGGTGCCATCTGCAGGAAACAGGCAGGCTCACGGGGACACCAAAGCCCCTGCAGGGACAGGCCATTGATTAAGTGAGATAGACGAGGGGAGTTAGCGATGTGATGTGATGCCCCAAAAAGCTCTGGTAAAGAAGGCATCCTATTAGTGCACAGCCCATTGTTACTTTGGCACGCTGGGAACCCTCTTCTTTTAGTTTATTTATTTACGTCTCACACACTGGAGCGCCACGGCCATACTTTCACATGTTTAAGCGCATTAGCTACAGCTCCCTGTCTCAACGCGCTAATGCAGTTTGTCTGCCTAAGACAAGACAAAACAGAGGGGAGCTGTACAGAAAAGGGGTGGAAGAGAAGGTGCATGATGGAGAGAAGCACTAGCTTAAGGGAGGGATCTGAAGGCAGAATGAGCCGTGTGTTTAGCAAATAGTAATGCCGATCACAGGAAAGCTATTTATTACTACTTCGCTCTTACAAAAGGGCAGAAAATCCATGTCCTGGCTGGGCAGCCATGAAGGCCACAATTTCCAGTAGGGGACATTGAGTCTGGGTGGCTCCAGTCTTGGGGAATCCTCCCTCCCCACATGTGAGACAACTTGGGGGGAGTGTGATTTTCAGAGGTGCTTGAGACCCCGCAGTGCCAACTTAAGTGAATGGGAGCACCAACAAATATGGAGATCAAATGCCTACTTTTAGGCCCCTATGACTGACAACAGGTGAGCTGGGAAAGAGTTTCCTAGCTCCCTCCCACCTACCCCTCCCCCCCAAAAAAATGACTGGGGAGCCAATCCTTTTGCATTTATTAGGGATAAGGTGGTAAAGCTTCTCATTTCCCACTCCACCATGCCACGCCACGCCCTCCTCCCCCAATGCAGATGAATCAATGGGGAAATCCCTTTGTTGCAGTTTGTGTGTGTGTGGGGCGGGGTTCTTTGGGGTGAGGGCATAGGGTGACCAGATGTCCCAAATTTATAGGGACAGTCCTGGTATTCGGGGCTTTGTCTTATATAGGCCCCTATTCTCCCCCACACCCTGATTTTTCACACTCGCTAGCTGTTCATCCTGAGGGGAGTCCATTTTTACAGTGCGACTTTACAGTGGTACTGGGAGAATCTCTTTGCATCAGTGCACGGGGTGGGGGGTCTTCTCTTCAGTGCATTCTGGGGCGGGGTTCAGTCTCTGCATATCATTGGGGTGGGGGATCCCACGTCTTCAGTACATTCGGGAGGGGGGTACTTTACTCCAGGGGTAGTCAGTAGGTGGACCGTGGATCAAATCCGGGCCTCCAGACGCTTTGGAGCCAACCCTGAAAGCCAAAATCTTTTTATTTACTTATCATCATTATTGTTATTTTATTATTATTTTCCCCTGGAGTCTGGAGCTTGACAATATCTTGGCCAAGAAATTTGGACTCTGGCAAAAAATAATCGGCTACCCCTGCTTTACTGCATTGCATGGGGAGCGGGAATCCCTTCTCTGAGGGGTGGGAAGGGTCCAAACACACAGCTGGTCGCTGACCCTGTGGCGGAACCGGAGGGGTTGCGATTTATGTGGGGAAGACAGGTGCAGATGGAACGGCGTCGGGAGAGCGGCCATACCCTCTGTAAATGGAAAAGGAGGCAAACACCTGTATGCGACCGAGGCGCAGAGGAAGGCGCAGAGCGTCGCTGAGCGTCCCCTTTGTTCTTCCACCGGGGGCCTGCAGGACATTGACCGGCTCACTGCGGCATGGTCCTGGCTAGCAAACCCAGCTCGAAATGTGCAATCCTGGCTTCCTACCCAAGCCCTAGGGGAGCAGAAGAAGGCTGGAGACCCTTTGTATAGGGTGCACTGGGGCAGCCCTCCTCTGCAGTGTGCTGGGCGGGGAGGGGGGCTGGCATCCCCTGCAGTGGGGCTCGGGAGAATCCCTTCTCTGCAGAGCAGGGGGCAGGAGGGGGTTCCCGCTGGTGTGCTGGGAGGGGGGATCCCCCCCCCACCCCGACTCCGCAGTGCGCCGCCCCTCGCGCGCATCCCTCTCCCCCTCCCTCGGGCGGCCTGGCGCGAGGGACTCCTTTGCCGGCTCAGCTGCCGGCGGAGGCGCCGCAGAGGGGCGGTGAGGCGGTCGGCGCAGGGATCCGCTGGAGGGGGGTGTGACGCGGCTCCCAGAAGTAAACACACACACACAAAAAAAAAAAAAAAAAAAAAAAAATCCGCCGCCGCCGCCGCCGGCCCGGGTCGGGCTCGGAACCGGAACCGGAACCGGAACCAGCACCGGACCGGCTCGGCTCCCTTCCTCTAGACCCCCGCCGGGCCGCGCCGGGCGCTGAGCGGGGCCGGCAGCCCCGAGAGGTGAAGTGGGCCAGGGGCGAGCCGGGCAGAACCGGACCGAACCGGACCGGACCGAGCCGCGAGGCGGCCGGAGCCAGCAGCGGGCTCCCGAGAGCGGCCGCAGCCCCCCCCCCGCCCCCCCCACCCGGGCCGGCGGGAGCGCGCAGACGGGCCGAACCGGGCCGGCACCGACCTGGGAGGCGGAGCGGAGACGCTGACGGGCCGAACCGGGCCGGGACGCCGGAGACACCCGCTCCCAGCGGCCGGGACCCAGCCGGGACCGAACCGGGCCGGGAGCCCAGCGAGCGGCGAGGAGCCCAGTTGCGAAGGGAAGCGGAGCCAACCGAACCGAACCGGGCCTGGAGCCCTGAGCGTCGCCGGCACCGCGGGCCTTCGGGGGACACATGGGCCCGGCTCTGCGGCCCCAGGCGGAGAGGGAGCGGCGGGCGCGGGGGGGCTCCGAGCCGCACCCCGGCACCCCCCGATAAGGGACCCCGGCGGGGGCACCCCGAGAGTCGCCTGAGCGGGGTCGTGCAGCCGTCCCCAGCGAGCAGGGGGTGTTCACCCCCCCCCCAACAGGACCAGACACCCTGCTGGTTTGGGAGTGGGGGCCCTGCCTCCCCCCGAGGGTAAATCGAGGAACAGCTGCCCCTGTAGGGCCGGGTTCACCCAGCCCCCCGCTTGGACTAACATCAGCATCTCCCCAGAACCGCCCCTTCCCCCCGCATTCACAGGCCTGGACCCTGGGAGGATTTATCACTCAAGATTTTTCTCTTCTTTTTGGGGAAATTTTCACCCTGGGGAGAATTTGTGTGTGGTGTTGGATTGATTGGTTTTTAAAGAGTCCCTTGGATCTGGATATTCGGATTGGACTGAGGAGGTTTTGTTTATTTTTTGGAACTGAATTGGTCTTCTGGGCATGTCTCCTCTGGAGCAAGGCTGGATCCCGAACCTTGGGGGGGGTGTGTAAGGGGGCAGCGTATCAAGGGGAAGATCCGTGCAAGAGTAGTAAAATGCACATTGGATAAAAAGACCCTTGCCCAGGGCTCCAATGAGTGGCACACAGTCCACAGTCACGGACAGGTTAGTATGAAACAGGATTTTGTTTTTGTTTTTTTTTTAAAAAAAGAGCCATTTCCCTGCTCAACATTGGTTGCCTTCCTTTTGGATTTAGTGACAGCGTGAAAGGTTGGGAGGGGTTGATAGGATCAGGAAAGTGAGATTAAATTGATTTTGGAATCCATAAATATCCTGGAGCAACTGACAATCAACTCATCTGGGTTACATTTGAAATTGACATGAAATGTTTCAGTCTGCTTTGAAGACAGCTAGTCCATATCTGTCCTTTTTTCAGCTTCAAAGCTAGACTGGTGGGGGTGGAAGTACCCAAGGAAATTAGTTTTAGGTAAAATTTAGGGTTGGGGCTTCCTGGGAAGGGGAAGTAATTTAGGTTACAAATATATTGTGTCTTAGGTTTGTGTGTGTATGGTATAGACAGTTGTTCTTTATTTGGTCAGCAACTCAGTCTTTCAGGGAAAGGTCACTTCAGGTGAGGACAGGATCCATACCCGATAAGCAGGTATGTCGGCACAGGCATCTCTACTGCATCATAGTGGTTTTTTCCAGTTGCCTGCTTCAGCTGACTCCTTCTTTCTCTTGGCTTCTGTGTAAAACCCACCATTTTACTCTCTGGCAGTTTTTGTACTTTTTGCTTTTATTGGGTTCTTCAGGGTCAGGTGCTGTAATGTTGTTCTCTGCTAGGAGAGATTTGGATGGTGTAAGAGCCTTCGGATAATTCCACACAAACTTTCCATATGCTTTTGAGAGAGTAGGATGGTAGGAAGGAAGGAGAGCATTTAAATTGTATTTTGATTTCTAGGTAACCAGGAACAGTGTCTTCTCTGAGGTTTTCAGACAAGAAGATAATTTATTTTAATGCGTAGATGTGTGTTTTTGGAAGTGAGGACATAAAATGACAGTGGAACTATGTGAGGTTTGGACCACTTGGACCTTATGGGATCTGTACAACAGTTTTGAAACAATAGTATTGCAGCTAAGACAGGAGCATGATTCACTATTTCCAGTACCTGAGAGTAGCCTTGTAGATTACAAAGTTGGGCAGAAGAGACACAGAGCCTGATTCTCATTTACACTTAGACCTTTTTACACTATTCTAGTAGCGTAAAGGGGCCTTAGTGGGTGTTAAACTACCAGAGTAGCATAAAGGGGCCTTGGTGTAAACAAGAATTGGGTCTGCTATAGTCAATTTATCATTCTTGTTTTCAGCATCCTGCAATGAATTTTGCAGCATTCATCTTTCTAGTAATAGGTGGGACTGTAACCACTATACTCTGAATGCTGACTTGTTTTTCTTTTACAGAGCATGTGCATGAACACTAATTTGCATATTTGTCTGAGTGCTGTAACGTGCCATTTTTGTGCACAGAAGGAGAGTTCTGTCGTCTATTTAAAAGAAATGCATGCCCTGAAACAACTTGAAAGGCACCATAGGGACAGTAAGGTCTTCACACCAAAAGAGATGTTGAATTGCTGCATGAGCAGGGGATACATGAAGGCTGTGGACTTCATTGTTAATAAAACAAAAAATATTTCCCATTACTGTATTAGAACAGTCAGGACAAAAACGTAAGCACTTCCACTTCCTGCTGCTTTGTCATGTCCCAGGCATGTTCCTGTGCATTATTTAATTAAAGGCTTTGAATAAAAATATTAATGCTGGGGAAAGATGCTGGCTTGACAGCCCTGGAGACTTCAGCTTTCGGTCATGACAGCGGGCAGCATAGGCGATGGCAGGTGTGGGGAAGCTTGCCACTGTGCCTCACCTCTGACCTGGAAGAACCCCTGCTCTAATGGCAAGAGGGTAATTCAGTCTTCACGGCCCATTTGTTCCTTGGCCGAGACAGCTGACAAAGTGCCAAATGTGACGGAGTGTTCTCGTGATGTGGACATCTGCCCACTAGGAATTGGAATGGGGCCATGCATTCATTCATGTATGGCACCGAACAGCCCTCAGATAGTGGTGTCTTTTTGGTCATCACTGGCCTGGCCACCTAGCAGTGAAAGAACCATTAAACTAAAGAAGTTTATATTCCCTTTTTATGTCTTTCTCCTAATTGTGAGAGCAGAAAGCAGGTGCAATCTAAATGCAGAGCTTAGTAGCGTCGCTAGGCCTACAGAGTATAAAGGCATATTTCTGGTTTCACTCTCTCTGGGTGCCAGTGGTGTTTATTAGCCTGGCTTTTTTACTCTCTCATGGCATGTCTTTTAAAAAGTTCAAAGACAGCCCCATGTTTGCCAAGTAGAAACATGAACGTAACAGGGCGGTATGGGCCAGCATCCTTCTCAGTTTGTGTTATGGGCCTTTTCCATAATGATTGCTTCTTAAATACCTATTAGGGAAAAGATCTAGTGTCCATGTGCATAATCTCCTTCAGTCCCTCCTCACCCCCCACCGATTTAGCAGTGACCACTTTGAACTTCACTTGTGATACCCGATTGACATTCTTTTTGGCCAGGGGTACACCTGCTGTCCTTCTGCTCCCAGCTCTTGCTATTGATCTAATTACTGGCACTAGCTTACAAGTTAGGACAAAGATAGGAATAGTCAGTTTCAGTGCTGCTCCAGTGACAACAGGCCAAGTCACAAAAGCCAGACAATCCTCTCCTTTGCTCTCTCAGGGCTCTAGGTATCCCTGCAACTGCATCTGGGTCTGCTTAGGAATGCATTGCAACCAATTAACGTCTGCCATGTTTGGGATATCCGTCTCTCTCAAAGTGCATCAAGCCGTCAGTCCAGTTGTGTTTATCAGCACAGGCATTTTCCATCTCCAAGTTCTACTCTGTTATCTAGCCCACTTGCCCACCAAAGTGGGAGTGTTTCCTACAGGATATTTTCTAGCATCTTTTTTCCCAGTATATAAATGCCTTGAGAAAACACTAGGTATGGAATTAAATGAATTTATAACAAATGCCAGTATTGGTCCGAGAGTTAAACAACTGCTTATCTTCAAAGCTATCCAATATCTGGGACATGTTAAGAATGAAGTCAGAGCGTCTGCCCTGGCAGGCGTGCTGTTGGGCCACTGGAGAAACACGTAAAAGGGGGCAACTGAAAGAATCCCTCCATCAAACACAGTGCTTAGGAAGAGAGAGCATTTACAGGGTTTAATGACACTGAGGACATGCAAAGAGTGTTTTAAGATAGATAGTGCCCTATGTTTGTGCCCTAACTAACATCTGATGGCCCTCCCACTGCTTCTCTTGGGAGACTTTTAAACAGCTTAGATTTTCTCTCTCCATGATTTAATCCTGTCACCCGTTGGGCTATATGAAACAATTTCTCTTCATCCTTCGTGGTCACACTCTTCATATTTGGAAACGATCATGCACCCTTCACTTAATAATCTCTTCACCATGCTATGCATATTTAGCTCTCTGAATACCTCCAGACCCGGATCATTTCTTTCACTTTTTCTTCAATTCCTTTCAAAGTTTTTCTGGTACTGAATGTGGTTTTGGCTTGGTGCAATTCTGTTAGTGTTTCCAACTGCAGGTTCTATCCCTAGACCATCAGATTGGATGGCTAGACTGGCTTTAGATCTTGCTGTGTGTTGGGTTTCTTCCCTCTGTTGTTTTAATCAGGGCTGCACATGAGCATGCCTTCTCTCTGTCTCACTCGCTCCAGAGTCGCTCTGTTCCAGGCTGAAATCAAACAGGCTGGCTTTGGGCGTTGCTCTCTTTTGCAGTTTGTGGCAGGCAACACATGGCTGAGCAAGATAAGGGTTTTATTCTTCCTTGCAGGAACGTGCTGGGACTGAGTTGAAATTCAGCAACTTGCAGTCTGTGATTGGTCACTTGATGACCAGAACCCTGTTGTATCCTCTTAAAACATTGCAGAAACATTTGGATGCAGTAGTTTTCCCCTTTTTTTGTAACCTAGTTAGTGTATTTTTTTCTTCCTGAAGCTGCTCCAGCCATATCGGAACAAGGAGATTGCATGGTTACGTGGACCATGCAGGTTTGTGTGTGTATATATGTGAATACAAAGAACATACATACTTTGAAAGAAGTGATTGTCTGTGTTCCTATGCAATTGCTGTCAAATGAGTTTTATTTATAATAGCCGGTAGCCTCTGCTACTATAATAGGAAAATAAGAGGGGGAGTGTAAAATTTACACATAATTACCCTTGGGAGGCTTTTAATTGCTAATTTTCCTTTCACTTGATACTAAAATAGACCCTAATTGTTTCTAAATCCACTTAGATGTGCTTCCTCAGTCTTTGAGGGTTTAAATGTCCCCTTGGTAATTAGGACATCTCCTTTGGCTGAATGGTGGGAAAATAGCAAGTTCAGGTCCTTCTCTGCAACAGTGTTACTGAATAGCTAGCTACACTTACAATTTGAGCAGTGTTTTCATTTCATTTCTTTTTTTTCAATGTAGTGCCTTAAATCATGCAAGATAGATGTCATTGAAGCCTTCCTTCTTAGAGTGACCAATTGCACGTAGGCATCAGTGCAAACTTTCTTGTACTGTCCAGTATTGTGCCTCCATTTTCATTTTGAGCATGAGGTGATATAGTCTCTGTGCTTGCTTGTTGCATTCTGTACTTTTATTGAAGCGACTGGGATAGGGGGCTTGATGTGATGTGTACTGTTGGCTAGGAAATGGACAGGAACCACCAACGCATGGTGTGTAGTTCGTCTTTCACTAAAGAGACTGAAAGTGAGGTGAGCTTTATTTTTCTAGTTTTTAACAGAGCCGGGAGTCTATCATGATTATTTGGGTGGAGGCAGGAATAACATGTAGAGCGTTAGCCAAAGATGTGTAATTCTCTCTGTGTGTAATTCCTGTTATGGCATAAATTAATGCTGGTTAAGGGCCACTGAATGGCTCTGGCAAAGCAGCGTGCTGTAAAGTGTTTCCCTTCTAGATCTCCTCTTTGTATCCAGGCCTGGTCTGCAGAAGCTCTGTCTCCTGCACAGATCAACTTTACCCATAGGCTGTAAAGTTCCATTATGCCCGGGGAATGGAATTGTTGACCGTGGGCTTCATCCCGGAGCGTTATGCAATCTTTTCGTTATGATGGGCTCAAGCCAGGCAGCACTTTGAAGGTAAGGCCTAGGCCTCGAACTTGTCTCCATGTTCTATGGGAAGCCAGTGGAGAAACCGATGGGCAGCTTTGATGTGCTTGTGGTAGCTTAAGTTGCTGAGGAGATGTGCTGCAGTATTCTTTACTAGCTGGAGTTTCCTAAGGGCTGATCGATGGCTTCATGCCCATCTGTACACTGGAGTCTTCTGAATGTTTCAGGATGTGGGGGTCCACGACTCTACCCCCCCTTTCAGCCTACTTTTTATGGGTCCTACCCAAATCAGAGTGGAATTGACATTATTCTGGACAGGTTCACTGATGTCTGCCGTTCGTAGTAGCATCACTGTAGCTGTGACACGTGTCCCACATCACAAAAATAAAAACAAAAACAGAAACCAAAACCATCAGCACAGTTGACACAACCAGGACACTCTAATAGCCTCAGGAGAAAGGCCCTGGTTTACCTTGTCATAGGGACCAGTGTCCCTGGTTACACCAAACGGTATGGTCCTTCCAGGTTAGAGGGGAAATATATTGGCAGGGCTGTTTGAAGCACACGTGTGGACTTGTGCTGCAAATGGTGTCAGTGCTCTGTGCATAACAAGAAGACTTCAGTCTCTACGGCTGTCAAGTCATTCCCTTTCACCAGCACTACAATTCTTAGCATCAATAAGAGTCATGCTGGTATATCCTGATTGTATCCTCCTTGAGCGTCTCGACTGGGGAACATAGTGCAGTTGACATATATTGCATGGTGATATGTAACTCAGTTTAACATTTATGATTCTCTCATGATCAGTTAGTTTCTTTAGCAGCCTCTCCTTAGTATCGCTAAAAATTAGGAAGCTTTACTCCCAGGCTACACTACAGCTGTATTACATGTTCTACACTACAAATGTAGTGCCATAGTACAGACACTACATACAGTGGGGGGGGGTTTCTGTCGCTCTAGGGATTCCACCTCCCGAAGAATGGTAGCTAGGTTGATGGTAGTGTTCTTTTGTCGACCTAGCTGCATCTGCACCAGGGGCTAGGTTGCCATAGCTATGGCGCACAGGGTGTGGGTATTTCACACCTCTGAGCACTGTAGCTATGTTGACCTCACTCCTGAGTATAGACCAGGCCACAGAGCACCCTCCATTATTTATTTTGCAAGGGCTGGGTTTATGTATGTAGGAGAGGCCAGTAAGAATTCAGAGACAAACCCTTTGTCTAAGTCAGGTCAGCAATTCTGCTTGTTGTATTGCTACTGGAAATAACCCTTAGGCTTTAAAAACATATATCAAATTTAAAATCTCTCTTTAATAAAACTAAGGCTCTTAATTGGTCAGAAGACTGAATGCAGATATTGTCTCTGCACAAAAAGAGAGGGCTGATAATGAGGAGGAGAAGGAAGAGATGCAAGGCTGTTTATAAGTAAAACAAGAAAGACTTATAAAGCACATAAAGATTTGATTAATAATAAAAGGAGGGGGACAGGGATAAAGTAATAAAAGGGAAGAAAGGATAAAATGAAAAACAGGCCACCAAGAAGTACAGAAATTAAGAAACAGGCTTAAAACACAAGCAAGAAGAAAAAGCAGGAAGAGACAGAGTTTATTTCTTTTAATTTTGTGTGTGTATTAAACAAAAAGAAATAAAACCATGTATATTTTTAAAACAAACACAGTGTCAGGAAAAGACATTGTCTTTAGTTTACATTTAAATGTAAACACAATTATAAATAGTAAAAACAAAACAAACCATATTCAACACAAACTGTGGAGTTAACAAAATGCATGCCAAACATCCCACTTCTATCCCTCCCTTTTGTGCTGCATCCCTTTTCCCCACCCTGTGTCTGTCTGTATTTTGTCTGTTTGGTCTATAAGCTCATTTGGCAGGGACCTGGTTGTCTTTCATATCTATGCAGCTCATCTAGCAGTGTTTGACACTATGTACGTGATGTTTCTGCTTCCATTTGTTAGCAAACTCTTAGAAATTGTCCACTGAGCTATTTTGAGCTTTGCTGTGGGGTCCTTTAACTTTTGGGTTCTTTAGTGTAAATTAGACTGAATTATGAAAGTCACTCTACAAAACTGGGGCAGTGAATGACCAGATACCCAAGCTGGAAGAGGCACTGAGTTATAAAAGCAGGAGGGCTCCCACACATTAGAGACGGTTCAAGTTCTAACCTGATTCTAGGTAATCTCATCTATTAGGGTCATTATCTTGTTTGTCAATTACCTGTTGTCAAGTGACCTGCTGATGATGTCTGTCAGAAACACAGTGTCCACTCTGAGACACTGCATTGCGACAGGACGTGCTAACTCAGGAGATGCACTTTGAGCTGCTATGTTTGTTTAAACAGCCCAGCAAAATTATGGCTTTTATGATATGAACTCACTGACAGTGTAGGAGCTGTGGCATGAAGTGTGAGGTACGAATTAACCAAAAGGGCCTACCTTGGTGCAGATAATGAGGCTGCAGGATTTGTGCTAGCTACCAAAGGGAGAATCCCAGGACAGTGGGATGCCTGGTTGCCTGCTTTACCCATATGAGTGACGTGTAGTTTTGCTGCAACTGGACACTTGAATTGATTTAATCTGCTCCTCAGCCCTTCAAGTGTGTGCTGCAGACTTTAAGAAATATGCATGGGGAAATCTGACTCTTCTTATCCAAGTAACGTTCCTCTTTGAAGCTGTGTGCACCAGTCCAGCCAGCAAAGTTCCTGTTTATGTGTGAAACTGATCTCAAGTTTGTTTGTAGGCTCCGAGTCCTAGTTTGTGATCTTGCAGGCAGAGCACTCGGGTGACTTTCCAGTGTAGAGAGAAAAGCCCATAGCCGGTGAGGAGTTAGGTATGTTTTCAGGAAATTTTCGAAACATGGTATTGGAAGGGGGTTGGACCTAAGGCAATGTTTCCCAGCCTGGAGAAAGGTGGCCAGACTTTACTGATGAGGCGCTAGACTGATTCAGGAAGGGCACAGTGCAAGGTAAGGTGTTGGATCTTAAGTCCCATGCACCCACCTGCGCGCACACACTGCAACCTGCTGGCCCATATCGAGTGTCATGTGGCTCCATGAAAGTCTTCTCTCCCTGCTACGATTGTGCTCCCGAATGAGCTGGTTGGCAACTGCTCCTGCATGTTCCGGGATGAAAGCTCAGCCCCAGTGTCTCTTCTCTGCATTCCTGCAGTGCAGAGGGCACCAAGGGCTGTCCTATCCCATGCCCAACAGCGTGTAACCTTCTGATGCGTGAAGGGAGACTGAAGCTACCAGAGAGCGGGAAAGGAGAAGAGTTAGTAAAAAAAATAAGTAAATAAATAAAGAGCAAAACAACGAGAAAAAGCTGGAGTGAATGAGATAAGAATGAAAAATGATAGGAAATGAGTGAGCGAAAACTTAAAGGAACAGGAGGCGACCACAGGATATGGGCGGGGCTGCCTTTCTGCCATTCCATCCCAACAGCAGGCTCGAACTCAAAAGAGTGAGGAACCGTTGATCTAAGGTAAGAGAATTTGCAAGAGCATGACGTTCCTTTCAGGTCTGCAACGTTCAGCTCTGCTTTTCAGCAATACCGTGGAGGTACATGGATACCTGTGTGAAATGTGGGGATAGATATTCATGCCCCGAGGGGCTGCATTGTGGTGTTGAAAACCGTCAGTCCCTTCTGGCAGTTGTTGTGTGTTTTTCTGTTTACGGTTGGTTTAAACAGTTGCAGTAGTGCATGGGGACATTTGGACACTGTTGCTATTAAATACTTTCCTGTGTCGTACATCGGTTTTCAGGGTCAGTCCTTTTGGTAACATGGTTCTGCTGGCCTGTGTAGACAAGGGGAAACTTCTTGTTGTTGAAAATTTTATTGAGTCCAGAGAACAGATTCACCAATGGTTTCTTTAAGATTTACGCCCACTTACACTAGGGCTGAATTGTTGCTTAGCTCAAAGCATTTTCAGCCATTTTTTGCCCCTTGTGCACCAGGCTGGGCAGCCATGTTATCTGGAATTTTACTGCATAAACCGGGCCTTCAGGGCTGCTTTCTGGAAGCAGTGGTGTGGGGAAGATATGTTTCACTGGAACCTGAAGGAGGCGTATGGAGGAACCGATGTGATGTCATATGAACTGGTTAAGGTGCAGAGTATAATGCGAGACCCCGTCTGCTCAGAAGTCCTGTAATGGTGATCTGTAACTCTCAAATTGGTGATCTGCTCCTGCAATGTGCTGACACAGAAGATGATAGGTTGTGGTTTGGCCTGTGTAGACTCTGTGGTTTCCACAGTGGAAGTGGTTCTTGTGGGTAATGATCTGATCTTAGAGATAGCGCACAAACTCCCAACTATCGTTTTGTTTGCATTTTTATTGACTGGTGGAATAAGGTGCACTTGGGATGCTCCTGGAAGAGCCTTTTAGAGTCTTAGCAATTTATAATTAGGTTTTCTTTAATTCCGTCAGTCCATGATGCAATGAAGGTGTCAAAGTGCACAGAGACTTGATGTTAACAGCTCGGAAGGTTTCTTCCCTACCACTGAACTTCAGACCCCTTCATGGTGGGAGGCAGTATTCCGATAGTAGTTAGAACATGGGGATAGGGACCGGAACACCTAGTTTCTGTTCCTAGTTCTAACCTTGATTTGCTGTGTGATAAAGGTTGCTTCACCTTCTTGTTCCTCAGTACCCCACTTTAAAATGGGGGTAACCAGTACCCCACAGGAGAGCTAAGCATAGTGTGGAGTTCTTTGAGCTCCTCTGAATGAGGCTATAGAAGTGCATGGTGGTTGTTTAATCCCTGTGTAAAATCTGTGTCCAGATGGGTTAAATCTATGCATTTGATTTTCAGGAAGAAGTCAGCCCACTGTTATGGAAGTTACTGGGTGAGCAAACCACTGATTTCTGACTTGAGAAAGCAAGCGTGCCAGTCTGTCCTTCAAAATATTGAAGGTTGCAGGAATCTTGGTGTGAAAAATCAGTGTGATTGTTTTTAAATGGTAGGATTGTTTGCTTTGGCCGTTCACCAACGTTGTTGCAGCCATGTATGTTATATGACTGACCTTTTCCTCTGTTTTTTCTTTGTGGTAGGCTTTATCATCAGGTTTTGGGCTCAGTGAAAGTATATTAATAATACTTCAATTTTATCTAGGATCTTTCATGCAAGGCAATCAATCCCATTTTATAGAAAGAAACCGACAGAGCTTGGAACAGAAGCCAGTAGTCCTGGCTCCCAGTCCTTCTGTTCTAAGCACTAAACACTCTGTCCCTGGGAGTCCGAAATATACTTTGCAATTGGCTACAACTCCTTTTGAAGTTGTGTGTTGTAGTAGTGCTGGCTGGCAGATCCCAAGAGAAGGGTGAATAGTCAGTGTGTCTGATGAGTGTTTATTTTGACATCAGGAAGAGCTTTTCTGGAGGAGGCTGTTTCTCCCAGCAGTGTTGCAGAGTTCTAGGTACTTGTTGAAGCAGAAGCAGGTAATTAAGCTCTGGAGGGAGGCGGGGGAGGGAAATAAGCTTGCAACAGGTTTATGTTGCAGGCAGTTTCCAATTCTCAGTGATCTTGTTGTCTGGAATTCAGCCAGTTGAAAGGAATCCCATTTTTGCAACTAATTGTTCCATGGCTGCTGGGAGCCTGTTTTGTCCAGGCTGCTTATTTACTTCACTGACAAGAACGTCAGGGTGCTTGTGAAGCACTCTTAAAATCCTTAGAGGTAGATCGAAGAAGAGGTTAGATAATACAATGATACATTCTATACAGATGTCTGTAGCTATGAGAGGGATTTGCTCAAATACCTGGGGCCTGTGGTGGTAGCAGTGTGTTCTGTGGATTTCTTTATAATTCTTTAGTAACCACTTGGAGGTATGTAATCATTGAGGCTTCTCCTTCATTCTCCCCTTGTTTCTGTCCTTTCTCCAGCTGTGTGTGCAGAATCTCGGTGGCTGTGTGAATCTGGGACAGCAATAACATAAATCTGGGGGCTGTCCTCTTTCAGTGACGAGGACTCCAGCTGCCACCATGGCCCCAGGATCTGTTTCTCAATGACAATTAGCTCAGTTCAGATGGATGTGCAGGAACGAACTCCTATTGGCAAATGAATTTCATCTTCTTAGACTGCTCTCCTTTCTCTTCCATTAGGTTTGGAGATGCTTGCTTTAGATTAAAGCACTTTTACTTATAACCAAGTGGCTCCAACTTCCATACTGCAGTTACTCTGATTACATTATTTATTCCATTTCAGAAGTCTGAGCAGGAAACAAAGTAGGGAAATTGCCCTAATGCAGGCTATTTATAAATTAATTTAAATAAATGTTTCCTTTCTTCCTTATCTATAAATTAGCAGCTGATTTGTCTGGCCTATGACCTGTTTGTTCTCCTGTATATGTGGAAATCTGGATTATCTCAATAACCTATTCTGTGAACAATGTGTTCAGCTGTTTGCACATTAAAATGAAACTCAACATTCTTCATCCTTTGAAGAGGTTTGACAGTGGACAACTTCTCTTGGTTGTATAATGTATACGCATACATTTGGTGCGTGGGGCAGAGTGGGAATTTGAGAGAGGGGTTTATTTGCTGGCATTTAGATAATGCAGCCCGTGTACTGAGAGCTGTGGCTTCTAGCAAATATACAGGTGTCTCAGACCTATGGGATAGGAGCAGCCAGTGCCTTCGAGAGCATTACTTCAGGTAAGCTGAGTGTGTGTTCTGTCATGACACAGGATGCAATCACAAATCTAAAGTTAAAATTGAGGTATATGGAAAAACTCTAATAGTTAACAATATCAATGTAATTATTAAATACTAGCTGACAGATGAACTCAGTTATTGGTTCAGACTTCGCTCTGTGGTTGCGGTTTGAGGATTGCTCCTCCTCCCCCCAAGCTTAAAATAGGAAATAACTTGCAAAGGGGCGGGGGGGAATGCAATCCTCAGCCAGTGAGCAAAGATTAAAAATACAGATGAATCAGCTATCAGGAACTATTAAACTTGTCTACACAGGGAAATTTACCAGTACTGGTATAACTCTCTGCGTGTGCACTCTTATTCTGGAATAATTGTGTCCACACAGGTAGTTATATCAGTATAATTATAGAGGCAGCATAGTAAAATATGCCAGTAAATTTCATTATGTAGACAAACCCTAACTCCTCGTATTTTCCCCTTTCCTCTCCCTACCTATCCCCTTGAAACTTGCTATGGCTTCATTTGTGTGCTAGAGGCATGTTAATCTTTCCCAGTCTTGTGGCGGGGGTGGACTGGAGAGCCCTGGAAAAGATTACTGACTATTTATTGGCTTGGGGGCAAAAGGGGAAATGTCAATGCAGAAAAAAATTGTAATCATTGCAGCCTCAGGAGTGACAAAAGAATTAAATCAGTTCTAGCGGAGATAATACAGTGCCTCTCTTGTGACCCGATATTGTCTGGAGACATGTCTTTAAATTATTTTAAATTACACGACTTTAAATGTCAGCACTGGTGTTGGGTTCTTGTCACATCCTGGAGATGAGTGGGTGAATGCAGCCACTAGTGCCCTGGGAGATGGATCTCTGTGTTTTCAGCAGTTGGGAGCATGGATACAGATAATGCTGCCTTGGGATGTGGATCTTGCTGCATTTTGAAGTTGGGAGTGTGAATCTATGCTTTAGTGACCTAAGAGGTGGATTGTAAAGACATAGGGCAAATATTTACTCTTATTTATGGAGTCAAAATTCCGGTGCCTCTAAAGTTCTCTGGTATTGATTTATTTGTGGAAGTGGAGACTGGGATATGAGGGGTTTCATAATAGGTTGAAAAAATCCTTTAAAAATCTTATGAGAGCAAGGATCAAATATTTTTTCTTTCTGACCATTGGCCCATAACTAGTGCTTGGACAAGTTTATTTGCTTTGAAAGCATTTGTATTTGTCTGCTGAAGAGCTTCTAACCTTGGCAGGTGCTGTGGTGAGGTACTGGACTTTAAAAGCATGCCCTCGTGTCTGTCTTGCTTTCTACCCTCTCTTGATTTCTGACACGATTTTTGCTGCAATTTGATAAGTTGCTCTGGCTGAAGGGGATATTACCACTGGGGTAACTGGGCATTTTGGCTTTTATTTCAGTCTCTGATTGATTGTTTCATGAGAGATCAGTCTATAAAATAGTCATTAGTTCCTTTAGCTTAGCATTGCTGCTTTGGCGCTAGTCCAGGCTTGAATTTAGCAAGTACCAACCTTTGGTCTGGTGTAATTTTCAATTCCTAGAACAAATACAATCTTGCTGGAAACAATCAAACTTAGTTGGAAAACAGAGTAAGCAGAAATTTTTATAATACTTTTAAAATATTAAATACCTCTTTGAAATTGGTCAAGATAAAAGATCAAGGAAGGAAGTGTGACCTTTTTAAATGCAGCTCTGCATGTCCCTCTGTCCTGAATCAGAAGCCAGCCCAGACAAGTGAAGAAATTAGAGCGCTCATGCAGGAGGGAAATCCTTTGCTTTGTGCTTCTACAAGCTTTGTGTTTTCTATTGGCTTCTTGCTGATTTTGTATAATTTTTCAGTCTTTCTTTTCACTGACTAATAAGCTTCCATTTTTGTACAAAACCTTGGCGATTTCAATCGTTGTCCCTAGGAAATCCCCATAGAGTTGACCCAGAGCAGCCTGCGGCGTGACTCATAACTTTAGACATCGTAGGCTTGTGCTTTTGGGCACTTCCCCTATTTCCCTCAGATCAGCAGATTCTCTATTTAAATAATATCTATTAGTAGTAAATTTAAGCACAGTTGGTGCTAGCACAGTTTCAGCCACAGCATGGACCCGGCTTCAAGGTTTCCACTACATGAAAGGAAATGTCTTAGCACTGCAGGTTTTGCTCAGTGTTAATACAGACATGCATAAAAAAGAGACAGATGTAGCTGAGTTTTGTGGTGACTGGCACTATAGACTGGTTTGTCCGTCTGATCCTAACTTGCGCTGATATGTGCTCCTCAGCCCGCTTGATGGAGCCCAGAAGGTGGGTTTTACTGAGTAGAGCTAGTGGATTTGTCTCTGGTGAATCACTGGGTGAGGTGAATGATAAATAGGGTCCTTTTGTGAGCTCTGAACTCAGAGATGTGGTTTCGCTGCCTCCTCTCTCTCCCACCCCCACCTCATTGCTTTTTCCCTCACCCAGCTGTTTCTAACTTTTCTGACCTTTGGGTTCTGACTTAATTCCCTTGTGAGAGGTTGTTTCAGTTGTGTAGCGCGTATCTTGCGTCTGATGGCTCTTCTCTCATTGCCTCTTTGGCCGTTCGTAATTTGCCTAGATTGTGTTCTGCAGACTCACTCCTCCATTGCACGTATTGAGTCTTGGAGCTGGCTCCTCACCAAAACACCTGGGCACGATGGAGCCCTCTTAGAAGGGCCTCAATTCTATGCTGGGACCCTGAACACTAGCTAGATACCTCTCCTCTATCTGACACATCTGAAACCTGGAGACTCTAAATCTTTCCACGTACAACCCTGCACATCTCTAGCAGACAACTGAGACCTCCTTTTTGTTTTTCCTCCCGCAGTCCGAACATTCTGAGAGTTTGATTATTTTCTAAGATACAGCACTGGTCTTCTCCTAGGAGTCGGTGCTAAGATTACAGCACTGATTCAAAGCAGCGTGGGGGTGTGATTAGAGCACTGGACTGAGACTCTGGCTTCTGTGCTCTCTTCAGCCACTAACTCGCATTATGATATTGGGCAGATCGCTTTCCCTCTCCGTACCTCAGTTTCCCAATCTGTAAAATGGAGCTAGAAACTTGCCTTTTAGAAATGTTGGTCTTTGATGAAAGGGTATGTAAGTGCTAAGTAGTAGTATTTTAATGTAAAGTTTCTACCTGACCCACTATAAATTATCTACTTACTGTAAGCTTGCAGAAGTTGCTGTTAGGAGGAGGTCTTTGTCTTGAACTTCCTCAAACTGATTGACTAGTACCATGTAATGCAACATGTTTCAAATCCCTGAATAGAATATTTGACTGTCACTCATTTGTTAATCAAGGCATTTGCTGCTATGCTTGAAAAGCACGGCAAAAGTGGCTGAGCCGCAGTGTTCTACAGCCAAAAAATGTTTGCTTTCCCCATGGTGTGGATTTTGGGATACTGTAATGGGGTGCAGCTTTCTTTAAAACAGTGATAGATGCCCTTTTGGGGGAAGGGAGAGGGCATGGCCCAGAGGACACATTAGCCCTACATTTCACTCTCTATGCTTAAAATGTGCACAATCCTACAAATGGCATGAAGGAAGTGACTCAAAAGTGGTGGAACAAGTGTGTTGGATGACAGCTGCAATACTAGCCGCATTTGAGAGTTTTTATGGTCAGAAGCCATATTTGGAGGAAAACTAGTTTTGGTGAGATCAGGTGGGGAGGGACAAAGGCATAGACACATCTGAAGCAAAAATAAAGGTATGAGTTACAAACAGGACCGCACTGGCACAGAGAGAAAAAGCAGTTGTATATGGTTTTTGCAACAGATGAAAAATACAGTTTTGAATGCAGTATGTGGACTTATTTTGTTTAAAAACTCTACTATATCTTATGTAACACTCTGTCTCCCTGTGCGTGTCTGTGTGTGAGAGAGAGAGAGAGAAAATAATGCAAATTTAGTGAACCAAGAACTCCTCTGTACTGTCTGATAACCCTACAGTACTTAACAAAAAGGAGTGAGGATCAGTGTCTAATATTTACTGAGGATACTCATCAGTAGCATTTTGAATGTTGAGTAATTATTCCATCTCTTCAAAAGCAAACTAGCTCTCAGATATGTCAAAAAGAATTGATGTTGTGGACTATGTGAAGTTGCTTAGGATCCTGCAGAGAGATTATTTTTGTATCTGAGATTTATAGTATATCAATCTGCAGCCTGAGTTAAAGTTACTAATTTTTTTTAAAAAGGCATGAAAACAATGTTTATTTTACCATTGTCAATAACTTGGACCCAGAATATTGAATATAAAGGACACAGATCTGTTGATCATTGTTGCAAGAGTTGCTATTAATAGACTGGCTTTTAGCATCCTAAGTGGAGCCACAGTGCTTATATAATAGGGGAAAGGGGCGAGGGCATAGACATGGACTGATCTCTATGATCGTCTAAATTTTATTCCATTCCTACTGTGATAAGGAAACATGGGTGTCTAATTCCCAAATTCTATGTGATCTAACTAAGGAAGATGAATCCATAAAGGTAAATGTTTTATACATAAATGAGACTACCATGCAGTAACATTCCAATCTTGAGGCTTTTTTATAGACTTAAAAAAATTCTTTCCTATCCTTCCATAATTTTTAACACAGTTTCATAATTTTTAAACAGCTCTATTTACTTGTAGGTTTTTCTTCATCATTGCCATCACTTTGAACTTCTCAGTCTTCCACATCTGTAACTTCAATTTTTATTTCTTAAGAAATTGCTGACTAGTTGAATACTGGTATCTCTAAAAGCACATGGTGTAGTAATAATAATAATAACCTACAAGCTTTGTATCATTTTAAAGCTTTGAATGAGCTTTAATGATACAAGTTTAAGCTGCAGTCCCAAGTGGTGGTAGAGAAAATGGGATTTAGATGGGCTTTTGCAAAAATTGTATTACTTTAGCAATTTTGAAATCTTAGAAAATCTCCAGACGAATAAATTAACAGAGATAACATTTTAAAATCAAACACGTGACTCTCTGTTTTAGCTAAAACAATGAGAGTTCTGTAGCATTTTAAAGACTAACAAATTTAATTTAATTTGTTAAATTTGTTGGTCTTTAAAGTGCTACAGAACTCTCGTTGTTTTTGCTGTATACAGACTAACAGGGTTACCCCTCTGGAACACTGTTTCAGCTGTAGGTCAGTATCTCACTGCTGAGCAAATTAATGCTTTTCTTTTAATTTTTTTTTAGTAAGATGACCATGATAATTATCTAGTGGTGGTGACTTATTACCAAGTAGAGTTGTCTTATTGGCAGGCCCCCTATATTCATAGATTTTAAGGCCAGAACAGACCACAAGATTATCTACACTGACATCCTGTATATCAGAGGCCATTACATTTCATTCAGTTACTCCTCTAATTAGCCCAATAACTTGTCTTTGACTGGAACATAACTTGTGGGTTAACTAAAGCAGATCTTCCAGAAAGTCATCCAGTCTTGATCTGAAGACATTGAGAGATGGTGGATCCATCACTTCCCTTGGTAGTTTTGTTCCTGTGGTTAATCCACCTCAATGTTAAAAATCGGTGCCTAGTTGCTAACTTGAATTTACCTGGCTTCAGCTTCCAGCCATTGGTTCTTGTTCTGCCTTTCTGTGCCAGATTAAAGAGCCTTTTACTACCCAGTATTTTCTCCCTGTGAAGATCCTTATACACTGTACTCACATCACCTCACAGTTGTCTTTTTTTTTTTTTTTTTTTTTTTTTTTTTTTAAGAAGCTAAACTGACTGAATTCTAAGTCTCTCACTTGTAAGGCTTTTTCTACAGTCCTCATAACTTTTTGTGATGTTTTCTGCACCCTTTCCAATTTTTCAAAATCTTTTTTGAAATCTGGACACCAGAACTGGATGCAGTATTCCAGGATCTGTCTCACCAATGCCATATAAAGGGGCAAAATCACCTCTCTGTTCTTGCTTACTACTTGCCTGTTTATAGATCCAAGGATCATGTTAACCCTTTTTTGATACAGAGTCACAGTGGGAGCTCATATTGAGCTGCTTGTCCACTGTGACCCCCTAAACCCTTTCCAGAGTTTCTGCTTTTCAGAGTTGTTCCAAGATGTATTACGTTGCAATTGGCTGGATTAAAATGCAGTTTTGTTAGAATGGGCCCAAGTGATCCAGATCACTCTGTATGACTGCCCTATCCTCCTCATTTAGTACTTCGCCAATCTTTGTTTCATCTACAAATGTTAGCAGCAGTGATTTGAAGTATGAGCATCTGCCCTAAGTTTGTTTTGTTTTCTCTTGCTCCTAACAGTACCTTTGCAGTGTAGATTGTAATTCTCCTCTCTGACTCTTTCCTTGTGAAACTGGAGAAATGGGCTAGTGAAGCTAGTTGAAGCAGCACTGTCTGGCATTGGGCATGGACTGCATGTGGCTGGTGGAGTCCTTGAGGAAACCTCCTATATTTGTACATGTTCTCGGGGGGTCAGACAGTTGTGAAAGAATTGTGGGTGTTCCTTCTGTACTGGCCTGATTCTAGGATGTGTGCTGAGCCCTCTGCTGTGGCCTGGAAGCTGAAGATGCTCAGCACCATGCACCTTCAAGCCTAACGGGCTGTAATATTGGTAGAAATCCAGCAGAAAGTTGTAAAAGGGAAGCTGGAGGCATAAGTGATCAGAATTGGAACTTGCAGTTGCTGCCCTGCAGCTTTTTGCTCAGATGTGGAGTCCATTCCTTGGGGACCTCTCCACATCCGCTGTGTGGAGCTCTGGGAAGCTGCTCTTTTCCCATGCTTGCCTCCTTATTGGGGTAAAGGTCTGTGAATTCCACATAAATATTTACCATATCCCATCTTAACCAGCAGAGAGCTGCTAACACTGTTTTTTTTTTTTTTTTTCCCTTCAAAACAAGCAAAGTTCTGCTGGTTGTTTGCAGGGTTCGTGTCTCATGTGTGCCTGAGCTGGAAAGCGGTCTCATCATCAGTAAAGGATGTGAGGGGAGAAACGAAGGCTAAAATGAAAATTACTGAACACAGAATAACATAAAAGAGGGAGGGATGATCTCTGGAAAATGGGTACTGAACCAGTCTTTAAAAATTCACGTATAACCGCCAGAAAGGGGAAAATAAAATTTGGCTAACGTATAAGCAATGTCTACTTTTGGGGTTTGGGGAAGAGTGTTCCTTATTTTTAATAGAGCAAAGAGCAGCATCCCTTTTCCCTCTTTTCCGTCCCTTCCTCAAGGTTTTAGAAACCATTAGGAGATACATTGTAGAGAACAGCCCTGCATAGGTTGAGACGTGGACTAAATGATCTAATAAATCACAGCCATCATTAATTTCTGTTATCGCCCAGCTTCACTGAACCACTTAGCTTCATGGCACCATGGGCTGCTGAATCGGATTTTTGCATGATTGGGTGGTTTAATTTGGCACAGAGGGCACCAGTGGAAGGAGATATTGGGGGAGGGTGTTGTTGGGTAAGACGAGGGATAGATGTATGTTCATTCTTGGATCCCCTCATTTTGTACAGTCTCCTGGCATCTGCATTAGTTCCCTGAAGCAGCAATAACATGAAAAGAACACTCTGGGTCCTTTTTCTTCCCCAAAAACTTTTATTCCCTTGATCTTTTGATTTATAACAGTATTTTAGCTTTCATCACAAACTGTGGGTACTTTTGCCAATGTTTAAAAATACAGTCGGCCACAAGTAAAGCTGTCGTCAGCTACTCCCTATCCCTAAAACGAAAATAACCAGTTACAGTAAAAATCAAGCTGAATAATGCTGTCCTTCCCCACAGAAAAATTAGCTCGTGCTTTGCCCTTTTCCACAATGGGGGACCGCAAATCATGTCTTGAAGGTCGTCAAACTTGGGCTGTTTCAGATGTGGTGGGAACTAGGAACCAAAAGATGTCCAGTGTACGGTAGCTTTAGGTAGCAACAGCGTTTTGGAATCTAGTATTTCAGAATGTGTTGAACACCCTTGGTCTGATTCTTGTTTATGCTAAGGACCTTTACACCACTCTGGTAATGTAAAATAGGTCTTCGTGTAAATGGGAGTCAGGCACGTTCAATTTTGAGTTCAAGAGTTTCATGTGTTCTCTCCCTTTAAAGCTATTGTCTTGCTCTTTCTTGTAATAACTCTCCAACATGCTGTCACTTTATTCTGTTTTCAAGTCCCTGGGAAGCTTCCACCTCCTGCCATGATAGACCCGTTCTTGTGTGCTTGTATAGCACCGTGACCTACTCCCATGCTACTTGCCACTTTTCCAGAGGGACAGCACTGAGCTTCATCTAACTTTCTCAAACACCTCCAGTCTTTCTGGGTTTCACTGATGATGGCATACAGACTGTGATGTGTAGTTTCAAAGCATTTAGGATTCACGGTCCAGACTGAAAAGACAATTGAATATTTTCCCGGGCCCTGATATTATCATAGGCTTTTTGATTTGTGGAGCCTAAAAATGTAAGCACTGAGCTATAGTAGTAATAAGATTACACAATTTTAATAGTTCAAACATCAGATCTGCTCATTGACTTTTACATTAATGATGTAAAATTAAATATTTTATGTAATGCTTTAAAAAACCAAAAGTATTCTCCCTGGTTGAATGGGTGAGCAGAACTTTGGAAGGTTGTAATAATGCTTCAGTGTTGTTGCATCTTTTATAGGTTTGCAACCCCATTTGCAAATGTTACTTGAACCTCAGATATCCCTCAGAAGCACATATCCCCATTTTACAGCTAGGCAAATAGAGGTGCTCAGATGTGAAATGATTTGGCCAAAGTTGCACAGAGTAAAATAAATCCAGGAAGAAATCTTGAGTTCTGACTTGCAGTTGAAGGCTCTAAAGACTAGAAGACAACATTGCTTTTGCTACTGTAGTCTGTGACTGTTTCCACAGGTTCATTCTTTAGTGAAGTCAAAGATGCTGAATATAAGGATCAATGTTTTAAGAAAAAGTAGTTTTGGTAAATTAGCTCTTGATGTGCTGTTACTAGTACTGTATAGTTTTTATCCAAATGTCAACACGTGTGTGCGGCGGGGAGTGGGGAGATTTGGGAATCCTTGACTTTAAAGCAAATAAACAACTAGTGTTTAAAAATAGCCTGTCTTTTGAAGCTCTGCTCCAGTTCTGAAGGGAATGGTGGCTCTCTGGCGCATATGATGCATGAATGAAGTAGATGTGCAGGCTCTGCTTTGGGATTTGAAGTTTTTTCTCATTTCATTACGTCTTGGGACATTTGTGTTTGAAGAGTGCAGGTGAAACATTACTGGCTTTTTCATCTCTGCTCTCTACGGTAAACTGGGATTGTGTACAATGAGAGGCGCTGGCCAGTGAATTTCTGAGCTTCTGGCCATCTTTTATGTTTTCCCTCTGGAGCTGGAGTCCCTTCTGTGAGAGCCTTTGCTTTCTTTGTTTTTGTGAAATCCCTTGAAAATGAGAAGACACACACGTCTCAGAGTTGAAGACCAGGCTAAATACAGTGGCTACTATTTAGAAAATGATAATGAAAACCACAGAAAAAAGATAGAAGCATGGAAAATACATTCCCTGGGAATGCATGGGTGGGAATTTTTTGCATGTTTAGAGCTGTGGAACAGATAGATTTAGAGGAAGGAGTTGATTCTTTAGGCTCAGCACCTCCTACGTTAATTACTTCTGTAGCCGTGATGAGATCATGGTTTTGTTAGATTGTAATTGGACAATGCAATTGGGTATTGACACAAACCAGGCTGAGGAGTACTGAAGTTGTGGTGAATGGGCTTAGTAGATGGTTGTGAGGAGATGGGGGAGACTGTGAAGGAAAGGGAAGTGTGAGTTTGCTCACCGTTCTTCTAGTCAGTTCCATCTTTTTGACAGCCACAGTGACTCGGGAAATAAGTGGAGTTCAGATAGGAACAGCATTCAAAGCAAATGATCCAAACCTATTCGGTGACATTAGATGGTTTCAAGGGAAAGGCTTAAGTGAGAGTTTCCCTTTCCTTCTCTCCTTTTGCAGCATGCGATGGCCGAGATGCTTGTTAATGGAGAGCTGACCATCACGTTGCCTGGGGCATGGTTAGAGCCCTGGGAAGATTTACATTAATCAAACACAAACAGACAGTGTAGCGTGAAGAAATTTCCATCCTGCTAGCACTGCTTGCAAACCTAATTAGGTTATTGGGGCAGAAAAAGAAAACAACCCCTCTACCTCATCCCACTCACCTTCCCTAGGGCAGAGCCAGTCACGTAGCCAAAAGAGCAGTAAGCTTGCTGCCCTCTGTGTTGACCTGCTGATCTCTTATCCCAGAGAAGAGAAAGAGACACTATTTTGTTCTCCTCCTTCTCTTGGAAATAATAGGGAAGGTCCATTCTTCGGAGAAGAATTCTGTGCTTTCAAGTATCACTGTGGGTGGGTGCCTTTTAAAAATGTCTCTAAACAAAATAAATCCTGTGATGTGCGGTGGGGAGGAAGGAGAGAGGGTGGACTGTGATGACAAGACCCTCCAGCCCTATTGAGGGTCTTGCACAAGTGCATCATTTCATATTTCATTCTGTTACCATGCTCAATAAAGTGACTGACTGGACACTTCCTTTTTTTTTTTTTTTTTTTTTTTTTAACACCACCCTCTGTCCCAGGGTATTTGGGAATGCTGTGTTTTAAACCCCAGTTCTCCTTTGCTGCCTTGCAGCACGCATTCTCCAGGAGGGGATGCTGTTCTCTGCCTGTCCATTAGTAGCGCAGTGTTGGGTCTCAGTTGATGATGGTTGGGAGGAGATGGGAGAGAAGAGGTGGAGTTTATTTCCATCCCTCAAGTGGTCAGTAAAACAATCAGACAAATGCCTTTCTAGGAATGTCAGATGAGAACAAAAAAAGCAAAACCTAGGGATCGCTTGTGCTCCTGAGGGAGGACTTGGGCCTGATACACGCCATGGAAATGGCCCTTCGGAAATCTCCTTTTGCCTGCTGTTTTGTCCTGTGATCCAGGTAATGTCTGGCAGCCTTTGTTCCCTCTCTGTGCTGTATGAATATGGTGAGATACTAGAAAATAGCAGTTCTGAATGCTGGGGGAGGAAGGAATGTGCCTGCAATATTGATTGTGAGAATTAAAGGGGGGAAAGGGTCCTTTTTATGCACAGTTATGTTGTGATTCTGCAGTTGCCCTTTTATGTGTTAATTTTAAATTGCCAATTAAATACACTAATTTTGAAAATGCACGCCTCAGTCTCTCGGCTGGAGAACAAAGGTTTTGACAGCTAGGAAAGATGTCTTGCAGAAAAATGCAGGCAACCCTACCTTCTTGTCAGTCCTCAGTGCTGAACTGCATGCAAGCCTTTATGCATCCTCGCAGGACCCTCCTAATCAGCATTTGTCATCTACCTGAAGGGAGATTCGATCATCTGATGCTTTTGGATAACGGTGATGAATCCATTCCCACTCAGTGCTTGAGAGACCATCTTAGAGATTGTTATGGTGTTCTTATGAATGTTTTCCTGTAATATTTCCAATTTTGTATTGGGTCTTGTTAAAATTTTGACAACAAAACTGCAGCAATGGGAGAAACCTGAGCTGACTGTCTCTGTTCAGGGCAGTGCCGCTGGTACAGAATTCATACAGCAATAATTTGAATAATTTTACCATTTATTCAGTGTGTAATGCCAGCACCGTGATGTGGATGAAGAAGCTACTCCCTTGCTTTTTGATGACGTTCATTGTATCCATTTGTGATCATGGCTGTTAATGTATAGATGTCGGGATTAGATGTGAAGGGTGAAGATGGTGTGGAAAACCCTTCACTGCGTTGCCTTTGAGGGACTATGCTTTAAAGGAGACACTTCCCTTTCTGGCAGAAGCTCATTTTCCAGAAAGGCAATATGTTAGGTAGCTTTGGCATGAAGAGGCGGCTCTGAGAGTTATTGGGGCGTGATCCTGAATGTTGTTGCAAGCTCTGTTCTCTCACTGAAGTCTGTGAAAGTGGCAGTTCTCAGCACTGCACTAGACTGGGTCTTTAATAAGGAGCAAGCACTGAGGACTAATGTACTCTAACTCTGCCAAGGTGGGGCAGAAACAACTTGAGATTTTCAAATGGTTTGATTATCTCCATCCTGCTGACATGAGTCTTGAGGAATTCAATTGCTCCCACCTCTCGACAGCTGGTATATTTCTCAGGAATAA
Source organism: Emydura macquarii macquarii (assembly GCF_026122565.2). Lineage (NCBI taxonomy): Eukaryota > Metazoa > Chordata > Testudines > Chelidae > Emydura > Emydura macquarii. Next base: position 9,477,355 of record NW_027130449.1, on the reverse strand, counting down.
GGCTTTCTTTTAAATTGGTTTCACAGGAGAACTAAGTGGGGGTAGGAGATTATTATTCATGTAAAATGTCCTTGGAAGTATAATGATTATATGTCTGCTGAGACATTGTTGTCGCCTGCCTTTTTGAAGATCTCAAAGTACATTACAAATATCATGGCTTTATTATTGAACTAGACTGGTTTCCCATTTCCTCCCCCCCGTGCGCACACACATCTCCCCTTCCCCTTCTTTCCCTATTCACAACAGAAGAGATTGCACTTAATCCTGTCCTGAAGCCGTAACCCTGAGTTGGATGATCTAGTTTCTGACAGAAGTTTGTCATAAATTCACCATTGCAACTTCACAGTAGGAAGAAATTGAAGGGAGATGAGAGGGAGCAAAGCCCGGCTTAAATACACCTGGAGAATCTGCACTCTTTACTCATGCGGTCTGTTGTGTGTCATTTGATTCCTGACCTCTAGCTCAGGCTGCATTTCAATGGTGTGCATGTTACGCACATTTGTTTTGGTTTCTTTGGGTTGGTAGGCATTATACAAAAATATAAGCTACCACAGAGTGCCACTAGTGTCTTTATAGTTAAGATTTTAACTAGTTTTCCAACATAAACTTGATTTTTATTTTTTCACCCTCCACGTCACCTCACTTTGCCAGAACTAAGAGAATCCATCTGAAACTTCTCATGTGATCTTGTGCCAGGGTAGAAATTTTTCTGGAGTCGTGAAGCAAATAGGATGAGATGTTAGTGGGATTAAAAAAAAAAAAGAGAGATGTAATTCACTTCTGAAGAATTACCTTTTTTTTCTTTTCTTGGTTTATGTCTTAAATGTTGTGGCTTACAAATGACATTCTCATTTATTCTGTCTCCCTCTGTGGTTGCATCTGTGCTAGTAAACTTTGTAACATTAACTCATCACCAATGCAGTTTCACCAGTAGTAGAATGGACTGCAAAACAAGTTTTATTAGAGGCCTTTTGCAATTATCAGTAACTTAGACCCAGTAGTAGAGTTGAAGCTGTGGATAGGACTGAAGGGTTATTACCCCCAAACGGTAGGTTAGGTAACACTGTATCTGAAAGACAATAAATACAAAGATAAAGTCACACTTCAAAATGGGATGTATATAAATATTACTATAACTTGGCAAACCTGGAGAGAAATGGCTTGTTTATATAATCAGTGTATAGTTATAGGAAAGTGGAAATAGATCTGAGGCTCATCTGTTGGCAAGCTTTCTGAGCTGAAAAGTCCTCTGCAGAGGCCTAATCCTGTTCCCATTGAAATTCATTGCAAAGCTCCCATTGACTTCAGTGGGAACAAGACTGGTCTATTAGCTGCTTCTCTGAGGGTGCTCATTATTGGGTAACAGACCCAGTTCCTAGAACTTTAGCATAAGACAGTTGTGATAACTAAGTCTGAGTGTACTGTGTGTGGTTTTGCTCTGCCATCGGGATGGATATTTGCCTGTACCAACTGACTAATGAGATGCATGTTGAGGGACAGATTTTCAAAGGGGCTTCAGTGTGGCTTGTACCTTTTGTGCACACAATCACAGAAACAAAATTCGCTATTTGGAGACTGTGTGTAGGAAATCTGGCTTTCCAAATACGATGTATTACATGTGACATATTTTCTCCTTCCCTTCCAACCCATGTCTTTGCCGTTTTAAGAGCTGTCTTCGCACTTGTTGCTAGTCCACCACTGCCACAAGTAAAATGCAGCATTGATAAAGAAGTAGGCTGTGTGTGTCTAATGAAACGCAAAAGCTGCAAGATACTCTGGGGCGGCACGACTGATCTCCAGGCCCTTGTGTATGTGTTGGGTGAAAGCAAATCCCATAGCGTTTGTAGGCTTTAGATTTCTGCGAGGGGGTGGGTGAGAGAGAGAGACCCTTTCCAGCTGTATTATCGTAGGTGGGATGGTGGTGGGGGAGTAGTACAGGAGCAGAGGAGTGTTTTCAGTGAGCTAGCTTTGTATTGCAATTATTTTCAGGCAAAGCAAACATTTCATTTCAATGGTAATTAGCTACAGTTTAGAAAGCAAATGGACAAGTCTTCTGGATGCTTGCCCTGCAGTTTACAGTGGCGTGGCATCTCTCTCTCTCTCTGCTACAGCAATTTCTTTCATGTAAAATAATTTTAAGAAAGTGCTTATCCTTTTTTTTTTTTTTTTTTTTTTTTTTTTAAATAATTGATCGTGTGTTTTAGTTCATTTTGTCATCCCGTCCCATCAGTTCTCTCAGCGGGAAAAAGGTGAGCCAGTAACCCATCACTCCTTTGCTTACCCCCCAGCACATGCTCCATGGATTGGTGGTAGACCATGGACCCTAATTTGAGACCTCTGCTTCAGAATATCAGAATGGAATTTCGTTGTGCGTCTCTGGTGCATCAGTTTCCCTAGATGAATATGACACTGTTGCTTGAATCTCCTGTTTTCAGGATCATTTGTAAAGCATCAGGGATGAAGGAAAACTGAGTAGTAGGTTACATTACTATCGCTTGTATTTTGTAGTTATAGTTTGTGTTCTGTATACAGTTCCTACCTAATAAAGCAGATACTAGACCATAGTAGTCCTTGTACTGGAAAAGGACTGTAACTTAAAGTCCTGTAGATGGGAAACTGTGATGCTTCTAAACCTTGGAAGTTGGGCATTAGTGTAGAACAGGACTGGGTGCTGAAAATGTTCGTCTGGTCAAAATGTCCCCGCCCATTAGCAGAATTTCTACAGTAACTAAAACTCTTGCAGGGTCCTGGCTCCAGTAGCAGAACAGCACAAAGGCCACATTGAGAATAGCTGCTGGGGAAACCCTCCTTCCCTGCCTGCCCTGTAAATGCAGTTCTTTCTCCGTGAAAAGCCCTGACATCAGCTCTTGGAAAAATCCAAATGCTTGTGTCATGGAACAGAGTTGAGGCACTTGGCTGATGTGGTACTGAATGGCTGAACTGTGGATGAAACTTTACTAGCGATGCTTTTCCACTCCCCTCCCCTAGCCCATGCTGCTCTGTGAGAAACATTTATCCACACAGAAAGCTGGCCAGAGAGAAGAGACTAAGAACAGTTACAAAACTGCAATCAATTACCAGTATTTTCTAGAGCCCCACTCCTCCACTAGCCCCTGTCTACTTTTCCACTTGGTTTGCATCTCTTTTAGAGCTGACTACATCTACCTACACACTTATTTCCCAGAGCTGGCAAAAGGCATCCCACCAGCACTGTTGGTGTCTTTCATATAATTCCTGGAGTGGAAACCAAGGCGTTGTTTTCCTTTTACATAAAGTTCTTGAAGAGCCTCCCCTCTGTTCTCTTTCATCCTTTTTTCTTGTTGAATTTGGTTTCTGTTCTGTTCTGTTCTTCCCTCTCGCCCCCTATATCTCCTGGCAGCTGCAGAGAGAACGCTTGCCAAGGTCTATGGCACTGCTGCGCAGCAATGAGCATTCTTCCCACCCCCCCAGTTTGTGCCAGTTTAACCACTATCCCAAAGCTGCCTGCAGCATTGTTTTTGTTCTGGGCTTAGTTATCAGAGACTATTCCTCCTGAGGTGGAAGGGTGCTTTTGCTAGTACTGGTGTTTTCTCATGGGGAGTTGCCCACCTTTTGGAATTTTCTTTTGATCATCCATCAGAGACAGTGTCATGTAGCTTTCAAGGCTCAGTGGAAGGCATATTTATTACCTTTTAAGTTTGCTTCTTTCATTCCTGCCCTGTTTTGCTGCCAAAATAATACCAGCATCTATGAGGGGGAGTCCCTTTAATTTCGCTCATAATGGGCATTTCAGAAAAGGTATTGATGGATTTTTATAGTTTGCCTGCGACAATGACAAGGTGTTTAATTTCGAACCTTCAAAAAATTAAAAATAATAAAAATGTATAAACTACGCCCAGCCGCACAACATGAAAAGATCACAGCAGCAGCCCACCGAAATGTTAGCATCTTAAAGCAAAACACAGTGGAATCTAAAACCAAAAATATTCTGAGCCAAATCCTGAGATCCTTACTGGTTTTCTATTTGGGCAAAACTCCCATTGGAGCTGAAGAGATCATATAGAGGGAAGAGTATTGTGCGGGGTCAGCACAAGGGGCCAGAACTAGACAGGCTTTCCGGTCTTCTTCAGTCATTATTTTCCTATGGTTCTGTATTGAAGGTGGAGATTAGATCCCTTCGCAGCACTGCCAGTAATCTAAAGCTAATAATGCCATGAACGATTCTTCCATGAGTCATTCTGTCAGCTGTGGTTGCTGCCCTGGACTTCTACTAAAATAACAAGGATGTTTTTCTTTATTATCCAGTTCAGTTTCCCTCTTGCTGCAAGGGGTCCCACCTATGTATACCACTAGGCCACCCTTTCTAGTTCAAGTTTCTTCTCTGCAGCCTGCATTTGAAACCTTTTGTCCTCAAGGGCTAACAAATTTTGTTCGGGAGAAGTCTTCATGGTTCCCACAGCTCTAAGCAGAGCGCACACAGCATTTTGTTGGTGATGGTGGGAAAGGTGACCCTGCGCCTAGGAAACTGATCTTTAAATGGGTCAATTCTAAGCCATAGTTGGTTTCTGCACTAGTTCAGTGGTATCTAATGAAAGTAACCTAGATAAGCTGACGTGGTCACAGCAGGGTTTTGTGAGTAATGCAATGAAATGCCATATTTCTCTCTGCATTCTCTTGTTGCTAATAGCTGGCCACTTGCCACATCTGCATTTCTCTCTGTCCGTCTGTCATTAGCTATCTCATCAGTTCCTCTTACTCAGCCATCCTTCTGTACAGAACATATTCACCCAACTTTGTTGTGACAGAGGACTGCCTTTAGCTGTATGTTAAGGTCATGATGGTGCTGCTGTAGTTCAGGCTGAGTGTGCACTGTCGAACAAGTTCCCTCTTCTCAGAGCTTTGAATTCGGTAAACAAATGCCCTCCCCAGTTTAAAGAGAGAGAGAAAGTGTGTGTCTGTAACATTTGAGAATAGCACAAATCTTGTCGTTTTTTTTAAATGTTCATTTTTCAGAACAGATCTCCATGAAATGACATCACAGTCTTCCTTGTTCGTTGTAGCTCAGAGACTCCAGTTCAAATGTGCTCAATTTACAAGTAAAATAAAGCTTTTTTGCACTACCAGCACTGTCAACTCAAGCTGGGGTCTGAGAGTCAAATTTGAAGGGTCTGCCTGATGAAGATACACAAGGAATAAAGGATGGTGCAGGCTGTTCAGAGGTCTGGCACTGGTATGAGTGAGAGTCAAATTTAGTCAAGTTAAGTCTTAGTTAACAGATCTGCTGTTGCATGCATGACCCAGAGTAGAATCCAGCTCCCTAGCCCAGAGTTGTAGTTGCTCTGCAGGACTAAATGGAGTAGAATGTGCTCAAAAATTACTGTTTTGTTACTAAAGTCAGCAGATGCGGCTTCGAAGTATCTGCTAAGATACCATTATTGACTACTACTAATACCAGTGATAACATGTTACTCAATAGCAGGTTGCCATTTTAAACAGCCTCTTTTTAGAGCAGAATAATACTTTGAGGGGTTTTTCTGTTTTTGTTCCCTTTTGTCTTTCAACACTTACTCTCATGAAAAAGTAAGATGGTTTTATGATTTTTCCTCTCCTGCATGTGCAGGCTGTACAATAAGCAACCTCTTGTTCTAAATGACTACTATAAAGTAACCACAATGCTCCCAATGCAACTCTTCATTTCCTAATTAAAGATGACCTGTCAGGCGAGCCTTTTTTGCTCATCCCTGTTGAGCAGATTTCATGTTATAAATTACTCATACCAGCAGAAGCTGTAATATTTTTTGATCGCAGTCCTGCAAACAATAATTTACACACAAGTTTAACTTTAAGCGTGTCAGAAGGTCTATTGAAATAAGTGAGGCTAAAGTTAAGCAAATGCATATGTGTTTCCAAGTTTGGGGCTCAAGTTTTGAATCAAAATATTGTTCTTTGATCAGTTTTTGAGAAAGCAGGTACTAAAATCTTACTAGAAATCAAGCAGGAATAAAACCTAACATGGTTATCTGAACAGTGTGCTATTTATGGTCTGATATATTTTCAACCTTCAGGGCCAGAATGGAACGCTTTGTACTGTTGGAAAGCTGGGAATCCTTCCTAGCCCTGGTGTGTTTTGACACACACAGTCTTAAAACTATTATTTTTCTCTTGACTTAAGTGGTGCTTTTTAGGCACTGGTCCAGTGCAGAGTGTGTGTGGGGGAGGGGGGGGGGGAGAGATGTATATAAGAGAGAGAGATACTTGGAGCGATGTAATTTTCAGTCCTTAATGTTACAGGTTGGTTGTTTTTGTTCAATTTGTTTTTTACTTAACGTGTCAGACTATTAAAAGTATGCCTTTATCAGTCATAAATATGTTAAGTCAAATAATTCAAGTGATTTAAATGTCTTGAAAATGAAATTTCATATAATTCTTAATCACTTCTGGTAAATCATTTGGAATCGAGGAGAGAACAGAACGATTAGTTGAAAAATGTGCTGATGTGCAACAGCACATCAGGCAAAATGTCCACAAGTGTTTTTACCAGTCAGATTTGGAGTTGAATCACCAGCTGTTAACCTCAGCCTGCAGGGGGTTTGCAAGGGTAGGTGAAATGTATAATCTACTGCGTTATTGGGACACAAGGGGGTGAATTACAGGTGAGCTTTCAGCGCTGCCTCTGAACAACTGCTTGGCTGTTGTGACATTAAGTGTGAACATCACACAAAAATGGAGTTCAGCATGTGACCACTTGCTGAATACTCTCAGGTTGTGGTAGGCATCTGGCAGAGAAATAAAGTTTTATGCTAATCGCTTTTAAAAGTACTTTATCTTTTCTCAGTTCAGCACCATTCCTCCCTATTTCCCCAAGAGAGAAATCTTTCTGACACTTAGTGCATGCTTGAAGGTACCTCAGAGTGCACGAAGAGCAGATATTCCAAATCTTACTGCATCACATGGCAGCTGTGTCTGCATCATTCTGGAATATCTCTTGTGATGTACTTTGGATATGCATCATTTCTTAGTCGAGTTTCTCATACTGTGTCTATTGCCATAGTATGAAGTGACTTGATATTTAAGCACGGAAGGATATCTTCAGCAAACCAAGAAATGCTAGGAGTTATTCACAGTGGGAACATGTGGGGAGAGGAAAAATTTAACCTGTGCTGAACGCTCCGCAGTCTGATTAGTGAGGACATTTAGGAGTGAATGTCTCAAACTCAGCAGATTTCTTCCATCCCTTGATTTCTGTGGTTTTATAATTCAGGCCTGGAACTATTTCAGGGCTTATGCAAAATTGTTCTTTAAGGGAGATTATCACTGGTTCAGCTCTAACACACGCAGCTAAACAAAGACCAAGTTCCTCTGCAGTCCCATTCTGTTGGCTTGACTAGACACTTCTGAAGTAAAATTCAGTAATTCAAGGCAGACATGCAGTGATTGTTCACTGGAGAAAACAACTGTGAGGTCTCCTAGTCACTCCCTGTATTTCTAGTGAATTTGCTGGGTACCCATAAACCTGTGAGAGGTTTCAGTGTGGTCATGACCTGCTGCCTGCCCTGCTTCTCTCCCCTCCCCTGCCCCCGCCTCCCCCCTTTGAGAAAAAAGAAACTCAGGAAATTGGCTTGCAGCCAGTGGCTGGGGAGCTTCCGGGAATCTATCCCAGAATCCTTCTGGAACGGTGCACCCCTTGAGGCATGCGGCATTGTTCTGGAGAGTGGAGTTTTCATGAGGGAAAGGCAGAGGGTAAAGGTGATAAACACTGTGTTTGTGCGACCCCAGGAGTGGTTTCTTTTCCACAGGCTTCAGCGCTAATCTGCTTTCTTTTCTGGCAGCTATTCTGCCAGGGTGAGCAGGCCCATTGTAAATGGTGGATAATAATTGCTGGTCATATAGGAATGCTCTGAGGTTTGGACACTCATTTTGCAAGGTGCTTACTGACATGCCTAATTTGTAAGCACATCAGTTGTTCTGTTGACTTCAGTGGGACCATTTGTGCGCTTAAAGTAAAGCGTGCACTTAAGAGCTTTGCTGAATCAAGGCGTTAATTAGTTACAGTGAAACCCTGAAGTCTGTAAACATGTATTCTTTTGGAAAACAAACAAATTGGAGCCTAACACTTCAGTTACTAAACCTTAATTTACTTTTCCTACTTACACTGTTAGGCAGAGGGTAAAAAAGTGCAAAAAAATAAACAGTAAGTAAGAGCTAGTTTTATTTTGGTTTGTAATCTGTTTTTACTTTCTGGCAATGCTATAAAGATGTTACAATATTTTGATTTAGCAACGTTGTAGGGGAAAACTATTTTCATTGCAATGTTTCTATTTAATAGTAGGTTTTGCAAAACATGTTATAACAAAATGTAAATTTGGGAGCCTCTGTTATATGATGCCACTCAACTATTTGTGAATCACCCTGCAGGTGAAAAGCACTGAACGTTCTTGTAAGAGAAATTATTATTGCTTCTGCCTTTTTGGGTGGTTAATGATTTGCTCCTCCTCCTCCTTCCTCTAGACCCACTGTCTGCTCATTCTACTTTTGAGTCAGACCCTTGGTTATTGAATCTCAGTGTATCACTGAATGTTAGGACTAGATTAGATTTAGCTGCTTTAAACACCTTTACCTTTCCTCTGCTCTGAGGTCAAGGCTGTCTCCTTTATTATGCACAGCTAGTTCTGTACCACCAAGAATGGGATGATGTAAAGACTGAGGGTGAGAGGTTGAACTGGCTGTCCAAGTTGAGCAGAATGGGGAGAGGCTGGACTGTGGAAGCGTTTCTTATTTGAGTCTTTCTGATAGGACACAGTGGTAAATTTTAAGCAAAGGATCTCCCAAACTTTTGGGGGACAGAGAGGATAACAACAGATCCTCGATGTTTGGAACTTCACAGCCTCGTGTTTGGATTTGTTGCTATATTTACAGCCAGCATATTTGGCTTGGTGTATGTACATTTTTTGAATGGAAAACATGCTCCGCTAGGGAGAGATCATTTCAGTTTCCTCTCCTGTGTCATCAGAAGATAGTGACCCCTTTGAATGAAGGGATGGAGTTGTTTTTAGTAATGGGATTGAGTGGAGGATTGGCACAGGTGGTCTGAGTACATCTTTAAGTGGGTTCCTTTAACCGAAGAGAGGGATTAGGTGGGTGATAAGATCAGGTTGAATTTAATTACTATTTTAAAGTAATTGTGATGATGTGACGTGTGTGAAGGCTCCACTTCTCTTTGGACCACTGGAGATGCGGTTGGTGCTGGGCAGAAAGGTGCCAACTGCTTTTTCCTTGGGAAATAGAAAACTTTAAGCATGAAGGGTGTATGGTAAAATAGTCTTGTGTGAGGGACTTCTTGCTAGTCCCAAAAACACTTTGGGAGAAGAGGTTGATTCTGAATATGATCCAGTCAGTGAATTTAATGGGCTCAGGGTTCAACTAAATTATTGAATCAGAGGTTGAAAATGCTAGTCTCAGAACTGGCCCACTTAAATAAAATATCTATCCTTTTTTCTAACATAGAATCTTTCCATGGGAGACTGAGCAGATGTTATTAAAGGAACACGGTCCAGTTAAAACCTGTTACATAAAACAAAATCAGTTAAAAGTAGGTTCAGTGCCTACCAGTTTTAATTGTATTACATTTTCCTTCTTTAATTTAGTCGTCTTTTCCTTTCTTCTGTTGTTGCCTGAAAAACTGAGACAAACAGGAAAAATCAACTATACCCTAAGTGCTGTCAAATGCACAAAGCAGACAAAGTGGAGCAGAAGGGGGGAAGAGAAGAAAATATTTCCCTCTAATCTTTCGTTTATGGTAATCTTAAGCGTTACTTGTAACAATAGGTAAAAACAATTTAGGACAAAATGTGACTTAAATTATCTCTGCCCATTTTACTATACTACTTTTCACTTCTGTATTGCTTTCCAGACAAGAATCTAAGAGCACTCGGCAAACAGAAATGAATTTGGCCTCCTAAGAGAACTCTGAGCTCAGAAAGTAGTATTACCATTTTGCAGATATGGAAGCTGAGGCACGTAGAAGTTAAGTTACATGCTAAAGGTTACACGGGGGAAGCCTGTGGCAGTGCTAGGAACAGAATCTAAGTTTCCTGATTGCTTTGCCTACTTGTCCAAATAGCTGATTTCCACCCTTTCTTCCTCCTTCATGAGAGAGGATTTGGGAGGTATGGTGGTTATTAAGAGTAGGGATTTGGGTATGAGATTCAGGGTGTATAACCTCAGATCTGCCATTAGCTAGCTGTGAGACCTAGAGAAAATTAGAGACTTCCTTTAGTTCAGTTTACCCAACTGTAAAATGAGGATTGTGATAGCTCAGAGAGGGAGTTATACTGTTGAACTAGGAATGTAAAGGACTTAGGGATCTTATGAAAGGCACTACAGAAGTGCAAAATGTCTTTATTAACATTAACAATGATGATAAGAAGCAAAATCATTTCATTACACTTTCTTTTTTCTTTTTCTTTTCAGGTTTCCTCTCAAAAAACCTACAAGGTAAGATAATGCGGTTTGATTGCCTAATGCCTACCTGTACTGCAAGCTTCACAGTGGCATTTTTGCAGTATACAATTATTTAAAAAACAGACAATAAAAGCATATTTGGAAGCAGTGTGCATAGCACACTTAAGTAAATGAAATGCACAAATTGGTCTATGTTACACAGAAGGTCAGACTAGATGGTCACAATGGTCTAGTCTGACTCAGGAATCTGTGACTCTGTGGAACTGAGTGCTCAAAATATAGTTGATGACCTTTATAGTGCATGGTTTTAGTGTTACCAGTTACGATTTCTTTAGCATATTTGCGAAGTACACCAGCTCATCTTATCTGGGATTTGAGATGGTCCTAGAAAGTGACTCTAGCTTGGTGCCTGAAATAAAAACTCTTGCTGCATGAAGACTTTGTTTTAAATTGTTGTCTCATTTTAAAATAAAATGTTTTAGTCGGGGGTGGAGAGGGGGCTGCTGATTTTTGGATGCTCTTTTGCCCTTGTGTAAATTATAAATGGGCTTCATTTTTAAAATGAAATTTGGCAACCTATTGCACCATCAATAAGTAGCTTAATTGCTTTTAACACTTGGAAAGGTAGAAGGTTAAATGCACCGTTTATCATAGGGAGAGAAAATGTCTTCTCCCCTTCAGAGTTTGGTGTCTTTATTTGACTATTAACTTAAATGTTGCTTAATGCCATTTCAAGATCTCATTTTTTGTTACTGAGACTACCTGCACTTTCTTTGTAAAGTTTTAGCTAGCACCAACGGTCCTATTGTGAAGTGAGCCGAAATCAGTTGCTTTTCTTTGACCTAGGCATGGCAGCATTCTGAGCAGAGAGACTCCAGCTGACAAGAAGCAGAAGGTTGAACGCTGCAGTAGTGCCCACGACTTTGATCCTACAGGTAAAGGCTTCAAAACTTCTCAGATGAGAGTGCAGGATTGAAAAGTTAGTGGGAGTTGCAATAAATGCGCTCTAATAGGCATAACGTTTAGAGCTCTTGTTCTGTATTTGATGATTGCAAAACTTTTCCATTATACCCAGACATTGCAGCGAAAGTGGATAACTGAATTTTGCATGACCGTGTACAAGGTGGCTTTCATCTGTGCAAAAATAAATCTAATCCAGTAGCACCAGTGAATGAACTAAATTGTTTGCTATTTAAAATAAATAAAATAGCCCAAATTTTCAGGAAGCAAATATTGTAGCTTGTTGGTCTTATTTGGTGGAGGAAATGCGGATATGTAAAAGGTCCTGTGGTCACAGCAGCAACTGACTTCCAAATCCAGAGGGTTTTGAACCTTCTCTGCAACCTTAGGGATGAAGCTGCACTCTCAAGCACTTACATTTTTAAATAAAACTTAATTTTGATGGACATGATGTCCATTGTTACTTTTTCCTCCTCTTCCCATATTCTTCTGTAAAATGTGGACCATCTTTGTTAGCTTCAGAATCTAACACTATCTTGGGCACTGCACTGCATGCAAAAACTCTTTACTCTCCCTCTAAACCACTAACCCAGTGACTGTTGTGTGTTCATAAAACGGAAAGGCTTTTGCGTGTGAGCCTGCTGGCCCCATGCAGTGTGCGTTTCTTATGTTTGTGCACTCTAGTCCTCCATATTCCCTGGGAACTGTGGAACAGCTGAGAGTTGAATTTCAAGTTTGTAGACTGTGATATGAAGGACATGTTCTTGCACAGAGTGAATCGAGCTACTGTACGCAAACCATGCTATTGTAATGTTTCTACCACTAGCTGCATGGTTCCTTTTTAGTGTGCAGAACAAATACATTTAAAGTGCACTTTTCCCAGGGAGGAGGGGGAATTTAATGAGTATCTCCATTCTCTTTAAGGTTAGGCAAAAGTAAAATATTTGCATTTTGCTTGAGTGGGAGAAGGTCACGGGATCTTGAACTTCAGATTTAGAATTTTGTTGCCTGGAAAGCAGTGTCGAAGATCCTGGAACCTTTTTATCCCAGTACCCGTTCTTTTGCTTTTGAGGGCTGTTGGTCTGCCCTAGCATTAAGGTATCTGTGGTCTACTTTGGTAGATAGACTCTCTTTATTTTAGCCTCCATAACACTCATGCCTGTCTAAAGATGGATTCAAAGCATTGTGCACTTCCATATATGCAAGCTGTTTCATGGTAGAGATGAATGCCCTGGCATCTGTACACCGCCAACACTTCTATTCAGAGTAACTTCTCTAATTCACTTGTTGGCATAGGAGAGAACTTGATTTATTGCGTTTTGTCTTCTGTGATAGACCCTCATGGTGTGGGGTTACCTGTGTTGGTCACACTTGTGTTATTCACACTTTATTTCAAGTGTTATCACCTATGTGTTGTTCGTACCCTATTTGTGTTTTGCACGATTTAACCTGATCATAGAAATCATTCTGTTTTTTCCTTGAAGTTTTTTTTCTCATGTTTGGTCTCCATATTTTCTATATCTCTCTTTCTCCTTTTCTCCTGCTCTTGTGCAGATAGCTCCTCCAAGAAGACAAAGTCTAGCTCGGAGGAGAGTAGATCCGAGACATATGGTAAGCTAAAAGCAGCCACTGCAGCCTTGCCCCTTTCCTGTCTGCTCCATGCTGTCTTTACCTTTTACCTGCTCTGCACGGCTCGCTTTGCAGCAGGGCGAGGGAAGCTGGGTTTTTCACGTGGTTTAGCTTTGTAATTGTGTAACTGCTAGATACTAATCCATGTGTAGGAAGCGTAGGCTGTTTTCCTTGGTCTCCTCCTGTCTTCTATTACCAGTTGGGCAAACTTGCTGGAACTGATGTGTTGGGAGAATCTCTCTAGCACCATATAGTCATGGCTGTGTATCAACCTGCTTAAGTCAGGCTGGACTCTAGAGCATTTGGTGCTGAAACAGAACTGCCAGAAGAAACGCTTCCTTGGGACTTGGGTCTCTGCAGTGCAACTGCCCTGGTTCTAAGATCAGTGCCAAGACTTTCCAAATCTCAGAGTTGCTTATCCATGCTCTCCAGAGTTTCCCCTCCTGTTGCTGCTCTGTTTTGTAGTTTAACTCTTTGGGGACATGTAGTAGGCAAAGTAAGGAACACAGGCTTTGCTCGGGGATTTCTTCAACACATGCATACTTTAGTCTTGGCAGAAGAGTTACAGATCTATGCAACACAAATGCCAGAACACAATCCCTCCCTCCCTCCCGCCCCAAGAGTCCTTGAGGAAAGACGTGCCCCTCCTGTCTCCATCCTCCCTGTCTCCTGTTTCTGGAAATGGACTGACTCCCTTGTGTAGAGCGTGCATCACTTTTAAAAGCAGCCAGAGACACCTTTTCAGTTCTTCCACTGGGGATTTTCCATGTTCCAACCCCCCTCTATTTGCTTTCAGGCAGAGGTCACTAAGTCAGTGCTCTGCCGGTAGCAGTCCCACCCATCAGGGTAGAAGTGCACTGTTGCTGGCCCTGTTTCAGCTTCCCAGGCAGTCTGTTTCTGCTGCAAAAATGGGGGGTTCTAATACACACTGAAAAAGTTAAAATCATAAATGATATTTCACAAAACAAAAAAGTCGTAAGCTGAGACAAACATTCCCCAACTTGCCATAGCACCTTCCTTAGGGATCTGAAGCCGTTTCAGTGCAGCTGGAAGCTGATGTTGAGTGAGGCCTGCCCTCCTGTAGCTGTATGTATATCTGCCATGTCCAGAAGGAAGGAACAAGGAAACAACTTGCCTGAAGACCACACATAAACATTTTAGAATGTTGCAGCCAACAAACTCATATTGTGGAATCCTTTACCAATTCCCTGCTAGTCCAGGGCTTCTCCACAGTGAACGCTGGCTAATTAGTGACCCAGCAGCCATGCTGGCCAAATCCAAATACCTTGAGCCTTCACTAACTTTTGTCTAAAGCTACTTAACCGTCACGCAGTGGAGAGGTGTAGTCGGACTGTTCCATGTTAATTACAGGAAATGTTTGGTATGCCTAGTGGAATGTCTCTATGTTTATACTTCTCGCTCACTCTGTACAGGGTCCTGGCTTTTCATGTATTCGTAAAGAAAGATGACTTCCTAACTTAAGCCTTTACTTCCGCCAAAATTTCCTGCAGATGCTATGTCTGTGGCCAAGAGCTAGGGGGACAGTTTCCAGTCCTCCTTCCTTTCCAGTGGCCTTTTGCTGTGTTGGACCTCACTCTACCTTCTCTCTCCCCTTTTTACTTTCCCCAGCCCTGTGGTACTTGTGGAGAACCTGCTGTTTGCTTTGGATGGGACCAAACTTTTTAAGAGCCTACAAGCAGAAAGACTGAACTAATATTTTTCTTGCTAGTAACTGGATATTAATGCTGTCTCTGGCTTGTCTTTGGGTGCTTAGTAATAGAAATATCTTGAGTGGCAACAGGAAAATGAGGTGTGTTTTTTATGTGTGTGTGCTTTGTAACTCTTCTCTTTCTTATTTGAGAGAGCATTTAGCCAAGCGTCCTTGATAGGGTGACCAGATAACAAATGTGAAAAATCGGGACAGTGGGCGGGTGGTAATAAGTACCTATATAAGTCAAAGCCCTGAATATTAGGACTGTCCCTATAAAATTGGGACATCTGGTCACCCTTGAGCAGCTGTTTTGGGTAGGTTGGGGAATAAGGCAGGCAACACCATTCTCATGACCTGAAATTGATTGTGATCGCATTAACTTAAAATGTTTGACTTTCTCCTTCATAAATGCCACTACCTTTTTCCTGTCTGTATATTCAGTGAAGTTGTGAACATGACAGTAAAAGTGGTCTGAGAACTGTAACGCAGTACTGTGTGGTGGTGGTATAATGCAGTAGAATCTTTTGGTGTATCTCTTAGGAATGTCTCTTTCGTGGAGTGCAATTTTAGTCATTTAAACTGCTTTTAAATAGAAATTTACCAGTCAGAGTGTTGGCATAAATGCCAGCTACCTTAGCCAATTTTTCAGTTAGTTTGTGACAAATAGTTTTTGAGATCTTGGGAATTCTGTTGACACCCTTTAAATTTTAATTCCATAAAATACTTTTTCCTTTTACATTTAATATTATGGCATATTTGTAGGTCATTGCTCCATAAGGCAATGGGTATTAATGTCCTCATTCCCATTCTTAGGCTGTGAAGAAAATTTTCATTTTCTTTTGAAAATCTAGTTTCTATCCTTGTTATTTCCCTGATGGAGCCCAAGAAGATTCTCCTTTCTTCTCTCTTCCTGTTTTGTTCACTTTAGTCCTTCCCACTCTTTCTGTTCTTTTCTGTATAGGTTTTTATGCCATGCTCATCACTGTGCTATCTGAGCACCTTCCAGTAGTGCATTAAGCCATGTGACAACACATCTGTCAGGTCTTGTTTTGTTCTTTTATCCTCTCCCCTGAGGGAGAAGGGTGTGCAGTGGAGTGTCTTGTTTTGGTAGTGTCTTCTTAACATGTATTTATACATCTATACCTGTTTCTATGTATTTGTTAGAGAAGGCAAGCTCAAAGAAATGCATTTTGCATGTGGAGTGGAAAGCAGTGAGATTTGTGATGGTCCCTACGTGAGTTCGTTCCACAGTCATAGACCATCCCGGGCAGGCTTTACTCTTATTGTCAAGGGTTCCATTGTGCTAGGGGAGCATAGCTGTTGACCATGGTCTTTGTCCCAAGCCCAGGCCGTGGAGCTCTTTGGAAGATAAGGACTGTGACCTTGAACTTGATTCGATTCTATGGGAAACCAGTGTAGAGAGCCATAAAGCCCTTGTGAACCTCTCATCATTGCACTTAGAATGGCCAGAAATGGCTTGGAGTGTAATGGAGTACTCAGCCACAGGGGCTGAATGTACCGTTTCTGTGGAAGCAGATGCTCCTTGCCTCTATAGTAAGGATATCAAGGCTCACGTTGTGATTGGTTTTTAATGCCATTGGTATCAAGTATTATCAAGACTTTATATATTGCACTAACCGTGCCCTGCTAGTTGGAGGAATGACTTCTGTTTCCATATTAATGGAAGAATCTGAACAATTCTGATCTCGGGGTATTTGTGTGAAGAACCCATAAATTTAAGTAATAACTAGAGTTGAGTGAAATTTGAAACTTCCATCCTGTGGGAAATTCCAACATTTCAACATTTGTTTTCATTGAGAATTGGGACAAAAGGTTGAAATGTCAAAATTTTACATGGAAAGGAAATTCAGAAAAAAAATTGCCATTTTTGATTGAAACAAAACATTTAATCATTACTGAGATCAAAATGGTTGGCTTCGGATTGTTGAGCTGACCTGAAACACTTTGTTTCAAGTCTGTTCAATATAAAACTGCATTCTTCCATTGTGGTGCATTGCATCATAGGAGTTGGAATTCAGAAGCCTGATGCTCCCATTTTCCCTTAAGGGTCAAGCTCCATAATACACCCAAGAGACATGTGACTCCCATGAACACCACTCAATGTGAAGGAAATCTGCAGTGCATTATGGAAGAGGTAGTTTGGACACCCGTTCTCTGGCCTGTGGGCTGGGCTTCTCGGAGGACTATTACAACTCCCATAATGCAATGTGCTGATTGACAAAACATTCGACTGTATTTGCCTAAGTAATTCAAAATGCAACTTTTCGGTCCATTCTAAAACTGAAATATTCAAAATTTTGGAAAAATAGTGATTTTTTTTTTTTGCCAAACCCCTCTGTATTTTTCATAAGAAAATTATTTACATAGAAAATTCCCAACCAGTTCTAGTAATAACTTTCACCCTCCTAAAAATCCCAAAGCACTTTAGATTTTCTCTAATGGATCTGTCTCACTGCCGACCCTTCCTTGGTGGTGGAAGAGAGCTGTTCTGCTCCCAGTCTTGTACATGCATAATAGTGTTCGGGGGGGGGGCGGGGGGGGAATGAAGAATAACCTCTTGTCAATTGAAACTGTGGAGAAGCTCTTAGGTTGTCAGAATTTAATTGTCCAAACTGTAAGAGGTGAAACACCCTTACAAGTATCATGGAATGTCAGTGACCATGAAAAGTTAGAACCTTCCCCTTCCTGTCATCCAAAAGACAGCACCTCCAGAATCACAGCACTTCTTAGCATCATGGTATTTGTTCAGGAATGAATCGGGGGAAAATGCCACCTACTGAATGACTAGGGGCTAGGCTTTCCTTGGAACTCTCCCTTTCTAATACTGACCAAGGTCAAACCTGCTTAACTAAAATATGATGTTCATCTTGAGATGATATGGTGTCAGGCCAAGAGTACAATAGGTTTTTTTGCTTCTCTCTGTAACAGGTATCAGAAGGGATTTTTCTTAATTTTGTCCTTTCTTAAAACTTAAATCCCCAATGTGCACTGCATAATATGAAATTAAATGCAGGAATCACATTTAAATTGACAACTCTTCAATCCTCAGACCAGACTAATTTTCACTTCCTGCCCCTGCTGGCTTAAAGTGGGAATAAGGTCTGTTATCAAGTGATGCAAGGCATTCTATCAGTGATAAACGTAATTATTGACCTATAGAACCACCTGGTCCTCGGCTGGAAAGATAGAAGCTGCGAGAGGAGGTCTCCAAGGAGAGGTGTCTTGAGATACAGGAAATAGAAACATCAAGGATTGGAATTAATTATATGAACGCAGGAGAGATGGCTGAAGGCTGCCACTTCATTATTAACTTGAGTGAGGGATAATTAACTTGCTGCTCTTTCTGTTTCACACTAAATCTACAGACGCAACATGATCTGTGTGTGATGCTCTAATATTTCATTGCAACATTTCCATTATGATATTGTAGGGATTTGTGATACCAAGTCACAATGGTTGCAACCGCGCCTTGAAAACAACCAGTAGCACATCTCGGGTGTGGCGTTTCATAACTCAGTTTAGTCATGGTTCTCCAACTCATCATAGTTGTATGTCACTGGATTAAGTATCAAATGCAAGATCATGTATTGTTGTGAGATCCTGGTTTTATAAGAACAGAGGTCCAGGAGTCAAGAACAGAATAGCAGTGTTTTCTTGGAGCTCCCTGGTTCAGCTGTTCAAATTTAATGTATTTTAATTAATAAAAGTGAACAAATGACCAACTTTTGCATGTTTATTCTTTCTCCCTGTCAGAGCAGATTGAAACAGTGCACTTGAGCCTTGCTCTTGGCATAGAAATTGCTATACTGGGTTAGACAAGGCTGGTCCAGGATCCTTTCTGACAGTGGCTAGTATGAGGAAGGTGGAAAAAAATCCCATAAAGAACGATTGTGGAATCAGTTCTTTGTGTCCAGCACATAGTATAGGTACCCTTGTCAGGTAGCTGGTGTATCCAGTGCTCAAGGTGAAGATCCAAGTTCTGGTAATTCCATGCTTTCCTTAGGGTGAGGGAAAGGATGAGGAGCACACGTGTTTATGAATGGTTATAGGAAGGAGATGGAGACTAACTAATCCTTACCAATATGGCTCTAATTAGGCTCCTCTGCCATTCAGCTGCTGGCTTGTTCTAGATCTGTAAAATCCAAAGAAGACCACAAGTCAAATGCAGAGGTGATAAATAAAGGAATCTAACCTGATTCACCACCTTTGGGCATCTTGGGATGTAAATGACGCTACCTGAGATCCACTTGCTGACATGTATTACACTCCCTACATATTACTCTGCATTTGGCACCAGGTTTAGTTGGAGAGAGAACTTCTCAACACAACCATCTCTAGTATTTGTGATTCTACAAATAAAACCAACCCATGCAGAAAATAAAGGGATGATGCATTGGCAGAACTGTACTGTTCCTTTAAACTAGGAAGGTTCTTACCAGTAGAAAGACTACCTGAGATCTCACTTATGAAACCTGAAGGTCTGGCAGCAGAGTTTAAAAAGAGCTGTTTGTTTGAAATGGCGCATGTTCCCTCTCCTACACCCTGCCCTGGGGCATCATTCTTGTGAAGTGAGGCTTAGAGAAGTTTGGTCATGTAGAGAAATTGGAGGTGAGGGAAGAAAAGGGATGTTCTTTCATTGAAGTAAATGAGGGGTGTAAAGGTTAGTGTTTTTCTTTAGTCCCGCTTCTCACTCCCTCTCTCTTGGTTCCATTCCATCAATTTACTGCTTGTCACTGAGAAAAACAGAACTGCTTCAGCTTTACGGTGGGAGGGAAGTATTTGTTGCTCGATGATGATGTGAGTGGAAGGCTGCAGTGGGGCTGAAGTGCAGCCTTCTCTGACAACACAGAGCGGAGTGTGTGCTGACTTATACTTCTCATTGACATTAGGAGTAACTCCAGTGAAGTCAGTATAGCGACGCTTGTGTAAAAGTGATGAGTCCAGGATCAGGCCCAAGGTTTCTTTCACAGCCTACCACCATTCATCCTTTCAAACAACATTCCAGAGGGACAGCCTTATTGGGATAATATTTTCACCACCTTATTTATTCCTTCCCTTCTCTCTCCCCACAAGAAATATCCATAGCTTAGGTCATTGAATGATGCTGAGAAAGAAACTCCCATCCCCCCCACTGGATCCCTGTGGAAGAAGAATTTTGCCTGGTGCTAAATGATCAAGCAGAATGAAGGACTGGAGATAAGGATGGCCCTTGGTTTTGTTAGCTGGTAGAGTGTAAAGTGCTTTAAACATTATTTCTTCTTTGTATTATTTGTACTAAGAGTCCAAAGTCCCCCATCAAAGTAGGACCCATTGTGCCATGCATTGTACGAACACTTTGGAAACACGCTTCTTACTTCAAAGAATATATAGTCTTAACAGAAGGAGATCCTAGTTGTTGTTATTTCTATATTAACTAATAAGAGTGGTGGATTGCTCAGAGGATCGACTAAGGGATATGGAACCTGTGACTGCTAGTCAAGTATGATGAAGCTCGTGTCTTTGGTAATCCAAAGTTATTAAATGGATTATATGAAACGAGTTTGGGTTCTTGCTGAACAGGTGTTCCTATCAGAGCCCCTCACCACAATTAGCATGAATTGGTACACAGAGCAGAGAGAATTAGGAATGAATGGGCCACTTCCCTCTCACCTGTGAAAGAAGTATCTGGTTTTTCTTCATTCCATTTCCAAGAGAGCACTAAATGTCTATAGCACTTTGAGGAGGTAAAGTGCTGTACAAATATAAACAAATTAATCTCTGCAACAGTATTTATATCCCTACTCTGCAGATTTAGAAATTGAGGCACAGCAAAAGGAAGGAGGTGACTTGCCCTAGATCTCGCTGCAAGTTGAATATTAGAATGCAGAACTTCCTTGGTTTTGGCCCTGTGCTCTGATCACGTGATCACTCTGCCACGCAGTAGGAAATGGAATATTACTAGTTTCTGAGCACTTGCAGGGCAAAATAGACATGGCTTATATCTTTGCTGCTACTGCCCTATCTCTGCCTTTTTGAAAAATACCCTCCCTCTAAAGCTGAAGAACTCCATGGGGTGGGTTAGTTTGCAGAGAGGCATGAAACAGGGAAAGCACAGGATAAAGGATATTTAGATAATTTAGATGTATTTAAGGTGGCAGGACTTAATGAAATTCATCCTAGGAACTAGGTGAAGCAATGTCAGAACAGTTAACAATTATCTTTGAAAATTCATGGAGGGTGTGTGAGGTCCCAAAGACACGTGCAAAGTACTTCACTTAGGAGAGAAAAATCAAATGTGCAACTATAAAATGGGGAATACCTGGCTGGGCAGGTGGCAGCACTGCTGAAAAGGATCTGGAGGTTATAGTGGATCACAAATTGAATGAGTCAACAATGTGGTGCAGTTGAGAAAAAGGCTAATATTCTGGAGGTGTTGAATGTAAGACACGGGAGGTAATTGTCCCACTCTGCTCGGCACTGGTGAGGCCACCAATTCCAGGTGCCATGCTTCAGGAAGGGTGTGGAGAAATCGGTGCGAGTCCAGAGGAGAGCAACAAAAATGACAAAGGTCTAGAAAACCTGACCTGAGGAAAGGTTAAAATAACGGGCATGTTTAGTCTTGAGAAAAGAAGACTGAAGCAGGTAACCTGATAAGTCTCCAAAAATGTTAAGGGCAGATACAAAGAGGACAGTGATCAATTGTTGTCCGCGTCCACTGAAGGTAGGACAATAGGTAATGCGCTTAGTCTTCAGCAAGGGAGGTTTAAGTTAAATATTAGGAAAAACATTCTAATTCTCGTCATAGTTAAACTCTGAATGGGCTACCAAGGAATCCCCCTCATGAGAGGTTTTTTTAGAACGTGTTGGACAAACACCTCTCAGAGATGGTCTAGGTTTCCTTGGTCTTGCCTCAGCATGAGGTGGGAGGAGGGAAGGATTAGATGTTCTCTTGAAGGGTCCTTCGTGCTCTACATTTCTATGATTCTATGAAGACTTGCTTTGATTTGTAAAAGTTCACAACACAATCTGCTGACTATAGTTTGAACTATCTGTGGTTTTTTTTGTTTTTGTTTAATTTAGTCCTATGTAAACATATTGTCTGGTACTGTTTGTTTGTCAGGTGCCTAAAGTATTATGGCAGATACAGATGCTGTACACAGAATTATTGGGGTAGGGAGAGGGTGATTGCGCACAATGATTTGTGTTCATAGTTGCTTTCCTTAAAGGTTGCTTTTACCTCCAGTCTTGTCTGACGTGCCAGAGCCGTCTGCCTCTCTGCTATGTAGCTCTGTGTCATGTAACCAATTTAGTGAGCTTGACCTGTCTTTACATTCGTATCTGTTTTGTTTCTGGATTGATGCCCTATCTGTGTCTTGTGTTTTTCCCTGTGTCGTCCAGTACAGGTTTCATTCAGTGCTTTGTAGTAGTCTGTCAGGATAAGGTTCTGGACTGATGCCTAGTTGTGTCTTTTTTTGTATTTTTTTTCCTCTCCACTCTCTTCTCCCCTTTCCCCACCTTTCTTGTGCAGGTCTCGTCCAGCGCTGTGTTATTATCCAGCGGGATGAAAATGGATTTGGGCTGACTGTCAGTGGAGACAATCCAGTCTTTGTGCAATCAGTCAAAGAAGGTAAGCTAACATGCTACCAGGCAGCAGTCCAGAGGGCTTCTGTCTGGGGCAGGGTGAGCGGGTGAGGGGAAAGGGAGAAGATTCTAATAGTAATCCTCCAGAGCAGGGAGCTATAGCCATCACAGATCGATGATCAGATGCATGAGGACAAGGATAGCATCGCATTGGGGCCTCCCTTCTCCAGTGTCTGAACTAATCAGCAGTTTCACATCCTGTGCAGGTCAGGAAATAAATACACTGTGGGATTTCGGTCATGATGTGTCACCAGCAATGTGAAACCATAACTCTGGGATCTAGAGACTCATGAGAGTATAATCTATGGATACTGGGTTCTGCAGGGGAGCGGGGTGGCTAGGGCAAGTCTGAGAGGAGTGGCTTCTGCACAGAGTTAGAAAGGGGATGACATTTCCCTAGCCACCAAAATGGAAAATGACTGGAAGCAGAAATGAATATAATCGTAAATAACTGACTCTCTCCTTCCTTCTCCAGATGGAGCAGCCATGCGGGCTGGAGTGCAGACAGGTGATCGAATCATCAAGGTAAGGATGCTTAGTGTCAGTGAAACAGATCACATGCATTGATGAAACATGCAGTTCAGTGGTCCCCATTAATAAGTTGCATTTGTCAAAGGTCAATAGGAGTTACTACTATATGCTAGAGCTGAGAAATCATGTTTTCCTATTTCAAGACTAGCCAGTAACTGAGTAATGTCTGTTAGCAGATGCTAACTTTCTAATGGAGATGACTCTCTCATTTCAGAACCTCCCCTTCAAGTTTATGTACCTCAAATGGTTCAAATTTCACACACATGAAAAGGCCAGTAAATGTGGCGAGTGGGAGAGGGAGAGCCAATGATACTTAGCTGTAAATTGAAACACACTTTGATTCCCTGAGTATCCTAAATCCATGCCCCCTGTTGGTCACAAACAAATAAGAAATCTAGGTATTTGGCTGTGAAATCCTCCAAGGAACCAGTGCAAAAAATCCTGCCGCCATTGAAATCAAAGGCAAAACTCCCACTGACTCTGATCCAGCTGGAATTTCAACCCAAGTGAATTAACTAGTGAGTTAAATGAGTCAAGGCTAGATTTTTCCCCTGCTTCCCTGCGGTTTTTCTTCACCCAGATTTGCTCTAGTGCACTGGGCCTCTGCTCCCTGTGTGTGAGATTCATTAGCATAGGGGATGCATCCTATTTCTCCTTTCAAGCCAGCACTGTGCATTTTTAGCATGTTTACAGGGAGAGGGAGGGCTTATCAGATTTTCTCTGTAGCGTGGCAGCCAAAGGTGGGAGTATCCTGTTAGTACATTAAAGAGCATGAAGAAAGTGAGACCAAACATGGGTCTAGTTGCTTCTCTCTGAGTTTGTGTTGAGACACGGTGAGACAGTTTCTCCCAAGGTCAGAGACCAAAAAGTTTAACGCTCTTCCTTTTTCCCCCCAGGTGAATGGAACTCTTGTAACAAACTCAAACCATGGGGACGTGGTGAAGCTGATCAAGTGTAAGTAAATGCAGGCTATTGCTTATTTTCAGTGCACTCCTTGAAACCATTAACGGATGACTGTTCCAGAGGTCAAACTACCAGTTTATCCATCAGGCAGTTAGTAAGGGAGGCTAGCTGCGCTATTGACCATTATTTCACCTGTCTGATAGCACTGGGGTATGTTCAAAGTAGAGATAGTAAAGGGGGGTTTGAAATCTCTTGGAGGGGCAGGGGACGGTTTAATCATACTTCAGCAGATACGGAATTTTGCTTTCTCTCTTCTGCCATTGTCTAATGGCTGAAATTGCCCTACCTGCACTTACCTCCTGGATCTCCCCTTGTTTTTCCTCTGTAAGTTCAGTGCCTTTGTACATGACTGAGAGCTGTCACTCAAGCTGTATCTCATAATGTGCCTGTAGGCAGTTGGGCCTGTGCAAGGGAAGGAATAGTGGAGTTTGGGCTGGTTCCTTCATGCAGGAAAGAGATGTTACTAGTTCCTCTCAATGTAGCCCATTTTCATTCTTTGCTGACTACAGACGTGTACCCTAAACGTAGATTTGTGTGGCAGACTAGAAAGTATTTTGTCACTGCTTTACTGAAGATGATAGATTTTGGGCTACTTGAAGTTTAAACAGAGATCTTTGCAGCAGAGCTAACAGCATTTTCAGGCTCTTTGGTGTGAGTAGATAGCATTTGACAGATTAACAGATGCTGGATAGTCTGCTGCTTGTTCATGGCGACAGTAAGGGCCATGAAGAGTCAAATGTAAATGTGTCTGAAATGTGAATTGTTCTTTCTCCGCACAGCGGGTTCCTATGTAGCTCTCACTGTGCAGGGGCGCCCACCAGGGTCGTCCCAGATTCCATTAGCTGATTCTGAAGTGGATCCAGCAGCATTTGGGCATATGTCTCCCATCATGACATCTCCCCATTCGCCTGGCACATCTGGAAACACAGAGAGGATTACTAGCCCGGTGTTGATGGGGGTAAGATTCAGAGGGCCTTTTGGAGCAGGGTTGGTTGTGCAATGGGAAAATACACTGTTTAGTCTCTAGAGACCTGTTTTCTATTTCTGATCAGATGGAGTTTGTATTCTGTTCATAGTGGACACTTGCCAATGGCAAAACCTCCATTCAGCTAAGCATCAGGTCTATGTGGAGAGAGCAGGGCTGGAGCAGCAGGGGGGCACTGCGGTCCTCTTAGAGATGTGCTGAGAGAATCGTATGATGGACATTTGCACAATGACTGGCTCTAGCCATAACTTTTATTAGCATTCAGATTGCAAGAAACACCGGCACTTGGGGACGAGAGAAGCAGTAACTGTGTCTGGTGAATCATTTTTTAAAAGAATTGTGGCAGTGATGTTTAGATACAGAGGTAGGTGGGTACAGTCATTGTAGGAAATTGATTGAGGAAACTTCTGAACCAAGTTGAAAGGGTTTGTAGAAACCCTAGGTAGGGAGTAAGTGAGCATCTTGATATTTTCCTTTCCACGTTTAACATCTTTCCATTTTTCCCAGGAGGAGAACAACATTGTTCACAACCAGAAAGTGGAGATTCTGAGAAAGATGCTGCAGAAAGAGCAGGAGCGGCTGCAGGTACTGGAGGGTGGGGACTGCAAAGAGAAGACTTGAAAATAGAGACCAACTCTTGAACCCTTTGTTAGTACTGTCTTGATCGATTCCCACCTGGTCTGTAACATGACTGCCCAAGAGAGTGTCTCTCTACCAGTGCAACAGCAGAGACCTGATGAGGTGCTCATGCTTGACAGTTGGATGCTTGAAAGAATGGAGGAAGTCTTCACTTTGGGAGGCTTATGTGTGCATCTCATCCCCTCTGGTCTAATCCTGAGAGATGCGAGCATCCGTGAGTCCTGTTGAAGGGAACAGGAGTTGTGGTTGCTTAGTACCTCTCAGAATTAGGCTCCAAACTTGCTTGCATCTCTTTGGTTGAGCAATTATGTGAATAAGCCTGTCACTGGGAATTTTTTCTTCTAGTGAGGTGGGGGAGAAGAGAGGAGAGCTGTATGAATATAGGTGCTGTAGTACCCAGTTGTGACAGCAATAGGTGTACAAATAATTCCATTTAATGGCATTTGTAATGAGTATTTTCAGAGACGTGTAGACGGTATGAAGATTAGTCAGTGACTGCAGTTCTAGGCCTCGGTGTTGCAGGGAATAGTTCATCAAATGCTCATTAAACTTTTCAGTCCTTGCAAGAAGATTACAGCCGAACACCCACGCCACGACTGTTCAAGGAGATACAGGAAACTAAGAAGCACATCCCTCAGCTGCAAGAGCAGCTGTCCAAAGCCACAGGCTCTACTCAGGTAATGGCATTGTTGAGAAGCCTATCAGTCTACTCCAGCTGGGCATACTATAGGGAAAGCTATACGTGTGTGGGAGCAGGGTGTTTCCTGCCATGGTTTTGCCAGTTTCCACAAGCAGACCTGCACCGCCTACCTGAAGTAGCTATCAAGATGCACGCATAAGTAATTCATTTTTTTTTATTTGTAATGAAGCTCCCAGAAGTAGATAACATACAGGGTCTGTATTTGGTGAAATTACAGTATTTAATCAGAAGTTATAAGGCACAGTTGCTCTGTGTCCTAGGAGGTTGGGAGAGGCTGTGCTTAAAGCAATAAGGTATAGTTGTATGATGATGATTTGATCTCTATTTGTTTTTCTATATCTTTAAGTAAAAAGGAAATGAAATCTGTAAAATCATGCTTACAGTTCAGAATAACTTGAAGTTCAAAAATGGAAAAAGTGTCTTTTACTGAAGGATTTTTTCCCCATTGCCTATGAACCCGTAGAAGCAAATTTTTTTCCATTACATGTTGTAAGGTTGTACATGAGCACTGTGCTCCTGACGCTTTTCTTTAGAAAAGCATTCTCCCTCCCGCCCCCTTCTTTAAAAATTAGGAGTTTTATAGGTTAGGCCAATCAGGTCAAATTTTGAACCTGCTATAATGGTAAACCTTAAACATTCCATTTCCACCTCATTGCCCAGCTTTGGGCTGTCTTTCAATGCATTTTCTCTTTCTTAGGATGGAGTTTTGTCCTCCAGATCTGTGACGGAGTCGCTGCAGATCAGTGAAGTAGAAGCAGAAAGTGCAGATGGGCTAAGCAAAGCAGACTATAGCAGTGGTGACGGCTCCCGGCCAAACAGTGACATTGCTGATGTGAGTATAGGCAAGTTTTGAAGCTCCACTTTTGTCCTTTTGGGTTTGTGTTTTCCCATAGTAAGTTTGAGGTTGACACCTTTGTCCTCTGTGTGTTATGCATGTGTTCTCTTACTCACTCACTCTGACTGCTAGGGCAATGATTTGAGGGAGGTACCAGAGACACTGCGGTGAAGAAGCTTGCAGAGTTAGTCTTCACTGAGATACTGGGAAAGGAAAAAACCCATGTTTTTCAGGGTTGAGTTTTCCTGGCACATTCCGTTACTGGGCAGAGAAAGATGAATGCCCTCATCTTACAGAAATGAGAGGCAAACGACAGTATCTTGAAGAACACGTTAATGTTCCATTTGTGGTTAGAATGACTCAGACTGAGTCACAGGGCAAGTTGCCATGAGTGTGAGGAAAAGCCTCGCATCGGTCGTTAACCAGTAGTTAGAAAAAGCCTTTTCTTTTATTAAACCATCAGTTTACTATCTGGGTACTAATATGGCTCCATCACTATAGCGTCGTGGCCCCTAACCCTGCATTAATGTTGTCTGGTTAGTACAGGGGAATTGGGACTGGGGCTCTGCCATTGGCTTGTTATGGAACTTGGGCATGTCCCTTAGCTTTTGGGCCGGTTTTCATATCTGTGTGTGTTGGGTGAGATAATTCCTACCTCCTAGTGGGTTGTGTGAGGTTTGATAGTGTTGTAAATACTTCGATATCACTGAATGAAAACTGCAATGCAAAATAATCATGTAATCCGTGTTTCCAGTTCTAGGCTGATATTAACAAAACCCCACTGAAGCATACAGTTGAAAGGAGACTTTCCAAAAGCTGTACACGAAAGCTCCTGAAATGGATCATCTTTGCAGAGTTGAAAGTTGATTTCTAGAGGGGGATGAAAGGCCATGGGGATCTTCCACCCTCACAGGGGAGCCCAGTCCAGGAAGTGCAAGACTTTGAAGGGGGCCCATTTTTTTTATTACAGCCAGCAGTGGTGACCCCCATTGTAGTTAAGGTAGCAAAAGAGTTTCCATTATAGCCTTCTCTTTTCACAGGCTTAAAAATCTTAACCTATGAGGTGGAAGGTCTTTGTCACTAAGGGAACTGTGGCATGGGTTTCCTTTTGGGGGGGGCGGAGGGGGGAGGGAATTATATTGTTTGATGCTTGGAGAATCTCAGCTGGCCCCTTACCCTTCTTGATTAATAGTGATGATGCATGAGTCTAGCTGGGCAGAACTTCTACCTGCAATTAGAAATTAAAGGAAGAGGGCCAGAAAAAAGACCCAAGATTGGCCATTTACTCCCTCTCGTTTTTATGCAATATAACATGAGAGATTTTCATTTTAAGGGGACTGGGCAGGGCAAAATTGCCATTTGAGATAGGAACCTTTGTAATGAAAAAAATTCTGCCAATATTAATAGCTTACTTTACTCAGTTCCTTCCATGTGTCCTAGGAAGGTATCCAGTTACCGTGTTTAGATGGTGTTGTGTCTATTTAGAGTTGAACTTTTCTTACCTATTTCTGGTAGCTATTTAGCAGTCCAGTGAATGTGAGCAATGTGAGGTTTGTCTATGATGCTCAAGAACTTACTCCACAGTTCTTATTTTTCTGGACTTGCTGACACTCACCAGAACTGCCCTTGCTTCCTTCCCAGAGTCCCCGGAGTGGCCTGAAGGAACGGATTTACCTGGATGAGAGTCCAGAGAAGAGTGAGATTCAAGATACTGTAAGTCCAAAACACAAAGTGTGACTGTAGCTGCTGCTTCTGTAATGAGCCCATTCAAATCTTTCTTTTTTCCCCCTCTTGTTTAAATTGAACATAAATTGATCTTTTGCTTTAGAACGTTGTAAACAATAAGAGCCTACACACATGCTAATAAGCTTTCCAGAGGTCATCCCTTGACTCCAACAAGGTCTCTGACCAGTAAACTCCCTGTAAACTCCACACTGGAGTTTTTCTGTGGTCAGAAGTTGATCACAGCTTCAGGTCAGAACAAGTACCTTCAGTCTTACAGGGCTTCCGTGGGACAAGTCCTTCCAACCCTTCTGTTAGGATTGGGGCCCTCCTTGGACCAGAGTCCTGTCCATTTGCTGCATCAGAAAGAAGGCCCTGGGACAGTTTAAACTCAGGCTATTTATCCAAAAATCTTTTTTCCCCCTCTGTTGGTCCCTGGAGAGTCCAGTTTGAACCAGTATATGTGAGTCTCTCTCCATGTGGTGACAGATCTGAGGTGTTACAACCTGAGTGAATTTGCCTAACCACTCCTACTATTCTTAATGCCTGAAGGGCTATGGTCCCCTGCCCCCAGGGAATTACATGCAATCCCTAATTTACACATAACCATTTGCATTTTTATACAATGAACTCCTAAAATACTTGAACTTAATTCAGTAGGGTTTGTCCAGGATACTGCAGGATACTGTCATAGCGGTCACATTAAGGTGCCCATCCATTAGCCGGGTCTTATACCTCCCCATTGAGGGAGAAATCTGGGACAAGGAGCTACGAAGGATAAAAGAGTGACAGTTACAAATAAAACCTGTCATAATACGCTTATAGACTGTTGCCAAAGAGAGCACTTCCCTGAGACATTCATTGTTCTCTGCAGTCTGGTTTTGTTTTTTCTCAACACTCCAGGATTCTCAATCCAGTGTTGGGAGTCCTTCCTCCCGCACGGCACCTCAGATCATTGGAGCAGAGGATGACGACTTTGACCCGGAACAGGAGCAGGTGGGTATCACTATTCTCTGTCACAAAGGCGTCTCTTTGGGATAGGGCTCAGCTGCATCTAGACACTTCATGCCTAAGTCGTGACCATGCCCTGTTGTTAGCAGACACTTCTTGTCTAGTAAGCTTGAAAGAAAGAGAAAGAAAGAAAGAGGGTTCATGTTGGCCCTGGCAAATGGCACTTCCAGAATCTGAGCTAAAATGCAATCTGAGATTCTTTCTGTTACCCTTCCTTTTCCCTCCATAATGTTCAACCTTACCAGAAATTAATCTGCCTAATGGAACTGCCTAGCTTTAATTGACTTTTTATCACTGCTGTAGCAATATTACAGTTTACCTTTCTAATGCCTCTGTACTGAATGGTTTTAATAATCTGCTATGGATTATATTCTATTCTATGTCTTGTGTGAAAGTGTTTTAAGGTACTGAATTGTGTGGAAAAGGCCAGGAAGTGGGCTAATGCTGAGCTTTTCCTGGAGGCAGTCCATGGGTCCTGGAGCTAAGCTAATTCTGCTCCATTGCTTACCAAAGAAATGAGAAACAAATCAACTATGATGAAGCCTTCCAGTTTGATTACAGGCCTTTGTGTGCAGTTGAAGTGGACTGTCTGTGTCTTTACAGATCAACGGGCAGTGCAGCTGTTTCCAGAACATCGAGCTGCTGAAATCTCGCCCGGCTCACCTGGCCGTGTTCTTGCATCATGTGGTGTCCCAGTTTGACCCAACAATGCTGGTAAGATGTCACTCTGGAATGGTTCTGCTGGGTCAGACTTACAGTGTTGGCCTGAGTGTTCTGGAATCACCTCTCTCTTGTAGCACAGTCCCAGATAGTGCGGCTGCTCTGGCAGTGAGAAAAACGCAGCTCTCTTCAGGCGAGGATTCAGCTCTCATGCATGCATCACAGGCTTTTGAGTAAATGAAGGGAAATGTCAGATAAATAAAATGGCCTCTAAAAGTATTTATTCATCTCTTCAGCACAGCCACATTGCAAGCTCTTCACCGGTACCTGGAATTGTGAGTGGCTTATCTCCTCTGAACATTTGGGAGGAAATTCACAGGTAGATTTTGTAGAGTTCTCATTCTCTCTCTGTCTTCCCTCCAGCTCTGCTATCTTTACACGGACTTGTACAAACAGACTAACTCCAAAGAGACTCGTCGGGTCTTCCTTGAGTTTAACCAGTTCTTCCTGGACCGAGCTGCGGTAGGTTCCAGGACAGGTGTACCCTTTTTTCTCCCTACAACCCCATGCAATAACCTGATTTGTACCTTACTCACCCTGATGTGCTGGAGAGATCTTAGAAATGCTGTATACATGGTGGAACCTTAGTTCATATCCAAGCAGGTTAGACTGAGACGTCTGTTTTCTGGGGTAGAAGCTGTTTCCTGTGGGTGTCTTGAATACTGTCTGCCTCTTCATGAAAGATCCCATGACCCTTTTCATAAGAATAGGCCAGAACTCCCCTTTATCCCCACTCTGTGCACTTATTGTAAAGTCTCCTGCACTCCAGTTACTTGGCGTCTTACAGCCTAGAGGTGCTGTATTTCAATGGTGCTATGTGTGCATAGCTGAGCTTCACAAAGAAAAGCACTACAAGAAATGTAAAATGTATGTGCTGTTTGTTGCTGTGGTTTAAAGCTGATAAAGCCTTCTCTCCAGTGCCTCGAACTTCTGGTGGTTTATACAGTTTTTCATCTATTGCTTTTGTACATCATACATGGCTCCCCTATATCTCTTTCATTTGTGGTCTATCTGGTTGAAATTTACTTCTGCAGATTTAAAATATATGATCATTGTTTATGGATGTGAAAACCGAAATGAATAAATGGCTGAATTGACTGGGCTGTCATAGCATTGCCACCAATGCTCAGAAATCTGAAAACTGAAGTAAATTTTCAAACATAATTTTGAAAAAAAGAAAGTTACTGCTGGTTCTCTAACCCAGCATCCCCACGCCCCCCCCCCCCCCCAACACTGCATAAGGGCAGAGGTGCTTCTTCTGTCTGTTTCCTATAACTACTGTACTTCCTTGTTAAACTCTTAGCACTGAATGTAAGAGAATAAAGCTGCCCACAACCTCAGGGCTCTGGAAACCCTCCAGTTCACAAGCAGCATGTTCCTTGATAGGAAGTGGAATGAGTCTGACATCTGAGATAACTCAGGCAGTTGTACATTGCAGTTGAGTTGGAGTCTGCTGCTTAAATTGATGTGACTGTTGCCAGTTATGGGAGTTCCATATGTCTGCTCAAAAAAATGAGGAACCTCTATTTTGCCATAATGGATAAGGCCCATGGACTGTCTCCTCTGATACTCTGCCTGCAGCAGGGGTATGTACCACATGCCTTGGAGGAAGGTGAAATACCTACATGAGGCACTTAGTAACAGTGCAATGCCATCTAAAAGAGCTGATCTAGGAATTATTTTGGGAAAATTCTCTGGTCTGTTACACAGAAGTTCAGACGAGGTGTTCACAATGCTCACTTCTGTCCTTTGAATCTATAAATCTGTACAGGATGAGCAGCGGGAATTGCCTTTGTGACTCCTGCCAGAGCTTAGATTTGATCAGCCCACTGGTTTAAGGGGAGAGAAGAGCCTATTGTTTAGGGTCTCCCGCTCTTACACTTGCTTTTCTTTTTCAGACTCTGAAGGTTCCAGTTCCAGATGAAATGTCTATAGATCTAGGTAAGGTCCTTTTACACTGGGTATCCCTTGGCATAGATCCTATTGTTTGAGACAATCCTAACAGCTCTCTTAAAGAACTGTCTGTGGGTGTGTGCTTGAAACCTATACAGTACTGTATGTCAAACTGGAAGAGACAAACAGCTGGTCATTTTGGCCTTTGACTGGGAAGAACATTCTATACACTCTGGTATGTGGATAGATGGGATGTATGGGCATCTACATCTTGTCTTTGTTTAGTGCGATGTTGGGTATAGCTAACGCTGCTGGTGCTTAATGCACTTTTTCACGTGTTGGACAGCAAGAGGTAAAAGGCCACTGCTAAGTAGACTGAAGTGTTTGTGTGGATGGCTTTATCCTAATACCAAGTGACTGTCTATGTTCTAAAATGAAATCCTTCCTCTTCTTCCTCCCATCACCTGCAGAAAAGAGAAGGCCAGAACTCATTCCAGAGGAACTGCACCGCCATTATATCCAAACTATGCAAGATAAAGTCTATCCAGATGTCCAGAGGCATCTGGAAGATTTCAGGTATGTATGCGCTTTCCTGCAGCTAAATTACATCTCTGCCGGAGTTAACATTCTGTGTTGAATATGGAGGGAAGTTCAAACTTCCAGAACTTGATCATTTGACTTTGGCATAGATGAATCCTTCTTGTTAGGAAGGCCAGAGCAATTGCACCGCAATCTGTGATTGCTTGGAAGGACTGCTCTGGCTCTTCAAATGCCTCTTTATTGGCACAGACACTGAGTGCACAGTGCTCAAATCAGACTTCCTCTCTTCCTTGGCCAATATTGCCCATCTCCACCTCTTCCTATATGGGGCACAGCATATTGTACGATGATTTGGCTGCCTCCCGTGACATCAGAAGTGGCTACAGATTTGTGAAGCTGTATTTACAGAGTTTGTGAACCCTTCTTTCTCTGTGAAGTGGTATTGGTTCTGTTTTACTGCTAGGCCAATGACTCTCAGAGAGGTGACGTGACTTTCCTAAGGCCACGTAGCATTTTGGTAGGAGAGGTAGAACTGGAATGATTGTGTGTTCTGAATGCTGGGAGGCTGGTTCATCAGATCACCCACGTGAGTTCTTTCATGCGGTTGTTTTCTCTCCTTATTTAGACAGAAACGTAGTATGGGATTGACGCTGGCTGAAAATGAACTGACTAAGTTGGATGCAGAACGTGTCCGTGACCGGATCACATTGGAGAAGGAAAGAGCATGTGCGGAGCAGATAATTACCAAAATTGAGGAGGTGTTGTAAGTAGCAGCGTGTTTGAATGTGGGGTTAACATGCAGATTGTCTTCCACCCGCTCAAGGCTTGAGTAGAGCAGAGCAGAGCAAAGGAGTTGAGAACTGAAAACAACGGGGGGTCATCACCTTCCCTCTCCTCCCTAGTTGGCTTCTGGCAGCTGTTGGATTCCCATCAATAGAATAGAGACCATAAGAAAATGATTCCAGGGTGAATATCCCCAGATAGTCCATGGTGGAATTGCTCTTTCCTGGAATACTTGTTAAATAGCAGCTCGAGGGCTTGCATTCTTGGCATCTCTAATGTCAGATCCAGAATTTTTTCTGTTGGCTCAAAGAAACTTGCAGCCTCAAAACTGATTTTTAAGAAGACTGTTACTAGCTTCTCCCTATGGAGTTTGGTTGATATGGGGGACACCATACAGATAGGTGCCGTCATGCTGGATTGTTTTGACTGTGAGTGTGTTTTGGGATTTGTTTTTGTTTTTTAATCTTTCTCTCGCTCTCGGTTTCAGGATGACTTCTCAGCCTCTGGAAGAGGACAAGAGGTAATGTAACAGGTTTGTGGTGTTGGCATGTGGAGTAAGATGACCTCGCCAAAGAGCTGATAGTTGTCTTGGCATCTGTGGCTTTGCTGAGCGGGACAAGATAGCCCTCTGCTGGCTGTGGCGGCAAATTTTGTTTTATAGACCATTTTGTTTTCAGAGTTCAGTTTGAGTGGAGCCGTACTGTATGGGGGCAAGCTTTACTGCAGCTGACACTTATCATTAACATCACAATGCAGCTATGTTTAATAGATTATTGCTGTGCCAGAACTTTGGGAACATTTTAATAATAATTGCCTAAAGGTTACAGAGCATGTAATCAGTCAGCTGAAATCAGGGACTCTATTTTGCACTTGCAAGAGGACAGATTCTGGTTTTCTTGTGACTGAGTCATATCAAAAGAATTAGTGCCCCAATACCAGAGAAGGATTTTAATTAGAAAATCAGTTGTTAACCTCCGTACACCTATTTCTTAATTAAGAGGTTTGCCATACTCCATTTTTACAAATTTCCCCCTTTCTCTTTCATTTGTCTTACAGTTCAGCCATGCAGTATGTGATTCTCACCTACATGAAATATCTGGGTGTGAGAGTCAAGGAGCCCCGGGGCCTGGAGCAGAAGCGTGGTCGTATTGGGTTCCTGCCAAAGATAAAGGTAATAGTGGCATGATTGGCATCTTTGGCCAACTTTCTCAAAAATGAGACCTCAAGTAAGACTCCATGCTTAAGCGCCTAAATATAAGTGACCATCACTTCCAATGGAGCTGAGTGCCTGCAGCTTCCATTGACTTCAGTGGGAACTGGGGCTGTTCAACACTGTAGAATGCTGGGTGTCTAAAGATGGATTTAAGAGCCTGTGGTTTTGAAATGTTAGCTTTGTTCCTCTTTCATTTGCCTGCTTGACTTCTCATATTATGAGTCCTGTAAAATCTCTGGGTAAGGAAATGACTCTTACAACCTGTTCCTCTCTCCTTTGAAATCTAAATACCGTTGTGGACTGTCCTGCACTGACAGAGGGATATGGATAGACACCTAGTGCGAATAGGTCTCTCCCATCTTGAACTTCTAGCGGATATGTCTGTAACTTAATCCTGGAGAAATAAGTTACCCATTTGGGTTTTTCTTTGGTTTTGTATTAACCGCAGCAAAGTATAAAGAAAGAGAAAGAAGGGGAGGAAAAAGTGAAGAGGAGAGGCTTTCCCAGTATCCTGGGACCACCAAGGAGACCGAGTCGCCATGACAGCAGTGCAAGTATGTTGGACCCTGGAATGTGCATTCTGCTTACTAATTGTTGGTCTCTGCACCCATCGTCACCCATTGCATCCCAATGAGACATAAAATCTGTTCAGGTGATCTCCACAGTACACAGAGTACTTTAGATGTTGGCTAAAGAAGGCATCTGAACAACACCTTTGTATCAGAGCTTCAGTAGCCATTCGTTAACTGGAGACTCATTCAATTTGAAATGTGACTTGAAAAAACAAAGCAAGCTAATGAAATTAGTCATTGAAATCTTTCTGAGGAGCTCCGTCCCTGGGTTTCTGGAGACAGGAAGGCCTCCAGCAGTCTGTCTAATCTGTCTTTGTTCAGTTGGCAGGGCCATGGAAATGCAGAAGCAGCGCCATCCAAAGCACTTATCCACGGCCTCTTCAGTTAGTCCAGAGCCGCCAGACTCTGTCAAGATGCGCCAGAGTGGGTCTTCCAGCGATGGTACAGACACAGCATGCCCCCCTGCCAACCCTATGTCTCCTTTAGCCATGGGGCCCTTTGCCTCCCCGGAGGGAAGCAAGGACTGCGAGACAGGTGAGTAGATGCTGGAGAGGGGAGTGTTAAAGGCTGTATTGAAGACAGGATGTGCGAATTGCTATCCCATTTCAAGAGCATTACTAACATTGAGGCCCTTAGACATGGTGACTCTCCATGTTCAATGATCTGTGCTGATTTGTGTCACTGTGTTCTTGAATGTGGCTTGAAATTGGCTTCCAAATAGTGTATTGCTTGTTCATCCTGAGTAAGAAATAGCCCTAACTTGAGTGCTCAGGTACCCACCCCTGCAAAAACAGATGAATGCAATGTTCAAATGCTTCTCAATTAAAGCTTCTTTCTTTCTAAGGTCAGGAATTGTTGACATTTCCACCCCCCCAGCCTCCAAGAGAAAAGGAGGCTGAGAGTCAGAATTTCTCTTGTGAAAGGTAGTTTTGTGTGTTGATCTCTCCTGGAAACTGTTGACCATTCTCTTTTCAGGCCCCAAGCAGTCTGGAGAAGCTCCACCTCTTAGCGACTCTACGGATGGTGCACCCCGCACACCTAACACCAGCTTCGAGTTCCCATCCCCTCCACTGGACCAGTTGCAAGAGGAGGAAGGAGAACTTGATAGGTATTTATGGGCACAGGTTATTTGGAGCTGGGCAGGGTGTAGCAAAAAGAATTAAGGCTGTTACATTGGATTTGTAGAACGGCATTGGCACAGCATGGCCTGTTTTGAACCTTACTTGGAGTGGGGGAATAGAGACCCTGCCCTGAGATATTTTAGTTTTCTCCCACTGTTAATTATACTACAAAACTCTCTTCAGCATCAGAGCTAGAATGCCAAATTGGCTAGAGATGCAAACTAGTCACAAAGATTTCATTCTGGAGCTCTGATGAATGGAGTGAAATCTCATTACTCACGCTAGTTTTGTAATATGTTGTGTTTTTGTTTACCAGATTAGCTGATTTAGGAACAAAACCTGATTTTTGGAAGAAAAACAAAAACCTTTCTGCAAGGGAGTATAGATATGAAACAGTTGGAACTAAAGACATTATTTTATAGTAATACCTAGTTCTGAGATGGCGCTTTACAAAGAAAGTCGGCATCATTATTCCCATTTCACAGACAGCGGAAACTGAAGCACAGAGAAATGAAGTGACTTGACCAAGAGCACCCAGCAGGCCAGTGCCAGAGCTGGGAATTGACCCAAGGTCTCCTGCGTGCCAATCCAATGAGCTGTCCACTAGGCCACAGTCTCTTATAAAGTAGAGCTCAGTGGTGTTAGTAATCTGTCCCTATTCAAAATAGTTTCAATGACCTAGATGATTATCCTGTTCTTAGACAATACATATATGAATGACACTCAGCTATAGTATAGTGCAGGGTAATGGGGATATTAATACCCAGGTTGTGAAGTGCTGTGTGATGTCCAGATGAAAAGCACTAATTATTATTACCACTGCTTGTAATGGTTTGATTGGGAGTCAAGAATGCTGGGTTCTGTTGTATCTGCAGATAGAGGGAGGAGTTGATTTTTTTTCCCCCACCCCCTTCCATTGACTTACTAACGTGACCGTGAGCAAATGACTTCACTTTGTGTGTGTCTGTTTACCCCTATTGTAAAATGGGGATTATAATACTTAATGCAGAGGGTGTTGTAAGAATGGGCACTAAGCCTTAGATAAAGGTCTCTGTAAAAGGGGTAAGTACCAAACTGCATCTGGCAGTCTCCCTGAGTATTTCTTCATCACATTTTACAAACGTATGTTTTTTTTTCTCCTTCTGCCTCCACTTGGCCATTTCCTTCCCCATGTCCCTGCCTGAATCCGAAGACATCTGACTGCCATTTTCTCTCTCTTCAGGATGGACAGTGTGGGCTTTGGGGATATTCAGAGTGAGGATGAGCTGTTTGATTTTGACACGGAGACTGATCCTCCCAACTGGCAGCAGCTGGTGAGCCGAGAGGTGCTGCAGGGGTTGAAACCCTATGAAATCAAACGCCAGGAAGTGATTAATGGTGAGTTTGCATGTTTCTCTTTGCTGACCCACTAACCCCTGGAACCTACAGGTTCCTGAACTTAACATGAGCACTTTCTTCATCTGAACTGCTCACGGTTATGAACAAGCTATAGTTTCTGGCCTGCAAACTTGAAGTATGTGAAAGCTGCTGGTATGGAATTTGTACAGTAGATAACATGCAGAAATGCTAGAATGGCTCAGTCCCCAAATCAGGAGCAAGCAATTTTTGATGGCAAAACAAGGGGTCAGCTAACTGCATGCTGGGAGAATGTAAAGAGGCAAGGAGGACTATATATGGCTTGCTGGAAGAAGCACGATCTAAAGGAGTGGTTTCTATCCCAGCACACTCACGGAGACTTGACCTTGATCTCAAATCATACAACTCTACGGAACTGTGTGTGACTGAGTGAGCGGATAGGTGTTAACCATCTACTTGGGGTAAACTGTAATTCAGTAACAAATTTACTTCCCTACACGTTCCTATGTCTAGGGTAGCAGAACATGGTTTCTGATTCCTTAGTACACCAGAACTTGGGCCAGCAAGGAGGGCACAGATGGGGAAGAGATTTTTACAGCTTCATGTTCCTGATCACAGAATTAATATATACTCTCTAAACTGCTTAATTTATTAAGTAACTCAATTGCTGGAAGATTCTGGCTTCCTGCTGTAAACTGCGTTGGAATCCAGTGTTACCGTGTTAAATCAGTAATAATCCTGCATTTCTCTTCCTCCTTTTCAGAGCTGTTCTACACTGAGCGAGCTCATGTCCGCACACTGAAGGTTCTGCATCAGGTCTTCTACCAGCGTGTACTCCGTGAAGGCATCCTGACCCACTCTGACCTGCGCAAAATCTTTTCAAACCTGGAGGATATCCTTCTTCTCCATAGTAAGGGCAGATGAGGCACCGGTCAACTCTGCTTCCCAACAGCAATCACATCTGAGAGATCTGAGAGATACGCATATTTGCATCAGAATGCATGTATAAGTATATCCACAGAGAGTGGACATCCACACGCAGCACTTTAATTACATGCACCCAATCATTTCACACTTGGTTTGCAAGCATATCTGTTGCCAACGTGCCAGATACACTCTTGTTCTCATCCACATCCCCAAGCTGTCTTAATATGATGTACACCCACTTGTTCATAAACCAAGCAATATAGACAGGTATGGCTCAAGAAGATAATTGGCAGAGAGCCACTAAAGGCAGCAATGTGCATTTGGATGCTGACACTTCTGAAAGGCAAGGTTTCCTAGTGGTTTGAGCAAGGGATTCCAGCCGTACCCCTAACTAATCGCTGTGTGACTTTACAGGAAGCCACTCCCTGTAACCTTACTGTGTCTATTTCCCCACATTTTAAAGTCCAGAATAATATTAACTCTCTAATCCTTGTGAAGTAGACAAAGTAACATTGGAAAAATTCTTGGAGTAGTTATTTATTGTTCATTCTTATTAGTCATTCCTGTTTACCAATATTCATTTACTGTCCATCACTTCCTTGTTTTTTTCAAATCCAGTCTCCTTTTTGGGTGGTTCTCATTTTTAAATAAAAGACCAATTTAGACAATATTAATTATACCTCCTTTTGCTTTTTTCCCTCCCCCAGCTGCATTAAATGATCAGATGAAAGCTGTCCGTAAAAGGAATGAGACGTCTGTTATTGATCAGATTGGGGAAGACTTGCTAACCTGGGTAAACTGATTTTCTTTTCCTCCCTGTTCAGAAGTGTAAATATTCCTGAAAGCAAGAATCCAATGAAATGGTAAAAAGAGCCAACAGAAACCAGCGTAACTCACATTCACTACAAATTTAATGTCTCAAATTGTTGATTTCTGTGGAGCTAACATGGAGGTGGGGGACACAGGACTTGAGAGAAGGTGGAGGGAGCTCAGCATGAAGTTTGCTGAGTGCTTTATTCAGTTAAAGATAAATATGTGAGTCATTTCATTTAAAGGTGACCTGCTTAGAGAGGAAAACTTGTCTGCCTTTTTTACTTCTTTATGATCTGCAAAGGACAGAGAGATGAGGTGTGTGTGGGGGGAGGGAGAGTTTAGGGGAATGGACTTTACCAGGTGGTTGGACTACTTAAATTTTTATGTGGGAATAGAAAGTACTGTATTCCCCCATGTTTTTGCTGGAGGATTTCTAAAACAACTAGAGGACTGGAGTTTTCCTCAACCCGAATGGAAAGAGTGGGAGTGTTTGAGTCCTTCAAAAAAGTGTCTCCCCCAAGGGTCAAACTTTTTGTTGATGCCTTTTTAAACCGATTTAATTTAGAGTTTCCATGCTCGGCTAATTCCACTTCCCTTTGCCAATTGCTCAGTTTTCAGTCTCTTGTGTGTTAATCCCACCAGTTCTCTAGTCCTCCAGCCAAAAGAAGACAACACAGACCTGATATATCTGATGGAGGGAATCCCAAAACCTTTCAGGTCTCCTCTGCATATCGTAAAGAAGCAAAAAATTGCACACACATTTGTTTTTCCTTTGCAGGTCACCTTTTAAAGTGTGTGGATGGAAGGCTTGGGATGTCAGCAGGCTGGGCATTGTGGACCAGGCCATTGCAGTCCCTTGAGCTTTTTCAGCTGAATGATCAAACCAAAAAACAGGAGTCCATTCCAAGGAGTAGGCATTTTCAGGGAACTGTAGGCTGTCGCCAGGGGGCAGATGAAGGGGTTTGCAGTTACTTGCAGAGTAGTCTCTTGCAATCATCTGCCCTGCTCTTTTTTTTTTTTTTTTTTTCCAACACCACCTGCCATATGTGTATAGAAGTTTGGGGCAGGAAATAAGATCACTTGTTGAATCCTGGGGGCTTATAGCAGGTAGCCCAACTACATGACTTCACAGGCAACCCTGGACTTGCATATACAGGCCAATGGTCAAGTGACATAGGCCCAATTCATCCCTCATTCTTTAAACCAGTCTAGTTGTACCTGCTTACATCAAAGCTGATTTTAATCCAATGGCTTGATAAACTAAGCAATGTCATTGTGGCCTCTATCTGAGTCAGCAGTGATCTCAGTGCCTTGCCGTACTTTCTGCCTTTTGGTGTTGATAGAAAGACCGTGATTGTGAAAAGTGAGTTGTGTAAAAGCAGGCCTCACTGGAGAGCTTCTCAGATGCAAAACATTCCTCACAGGGCTGGAGTGAAGAAGCCTTAAAGGCTGTCTGTATCAGTTAGAGACGGGGATGTATAAACATGGCTGTTTTTTGGGTCTGAGCAACTTCTTTGATTTCTGAGAGTAATTCCAGTGTGTGGCAGAGCTCATGCTGGCATGGGCCCAATTTGTCTCTGTCTAAATTTGGCTTCTTTGGTTTCTTGTCACAGTTTAGTGGAGAAGGAGAGGAGAGCCTGAAAACCGCAACGGCCACCTTTTGTAGTAACCAGCCTTTTGCTCTAGAGGTGATCAAATCACGGCAGAAGAAGGACCCTCGCTTCCAAACCTTCGTGCAGGTGAGTTTCACGCAACAATTGGAGCTGGCACCAGATTTGGCTGATGGTCAGTGAAGGATAACCGGGGGCTGTAAGTAAGATTAACACAATTAGCAGGATTGTGTCTAATATTGCCATTGGATTGGGATTATTTCCAACACCACATTGTCTCTGTTAATCACTTCTGGACAGGTGAACCTTTAAAGCTGAGGATTAAAGACGATGTGCTGAGAGAGGGAACATATTTAGGTACAGGATCTAGATATCGATTCCTCTTACACTGCACGTGCCCCATTGAGAACAGGTGTTCTGTGTAGCACAGCAGGGCAGAGCAAGCAGTTGGGTGTGTGTCATGAGCACAAGAGACATGTGGGGCACCTACCCCACTGAGCAGGACCTCACCATGTGTGGCATCTGGAGAGGAGAATATTACCTGTACTGCCTCTGAATGGGAACCCTGGTAATAAACGGACTGAAATAATTTTGAAAAATGTAGTGTAGTTTCTCCAAAGTGTGAAAGACTAAGCTGATGTCTTCCCTAGATGGCAGTGACTGAGATTGATTATGGATGGTACCAGCCCGTGTGAAGTAATGAGGGAAGGAAGCCACTGTTTTTGTGATGAGCCTTTCCTATATGTAATTGCAAATGGAACAGGGCTGTGTTGTCTGAGTGATAAATCTAGGGATTTCTTGTCTTGTATTTAATTACCGGAAATGTGAAGTAATAGACATTTATATGATGAATAGATGGTACATGTTCAGGTAATTATAGTCTTAATAAAAATGACAAATGCTATTATTACGCTGTTTAATTTTAGGATGCTGAGAGCAATCCGCTGTGTCGCCGGTTGCAGTTGAAGGATATCATTCCCACTGAGA
Source organism: Emydura macquarii macquarii (assembly GCF_026122565.2). Taxonomy (NCBI): domain Eukaryota; kingdom Metazoa; phylum Chordata; order Testudines; family Chelidae; genus Emydura; species Emydura macquarii. The sequence continues at coordinate 9,435,053 of NW_027130449.1, read as the reverse complement.
TGCAGAGGCTGACTAAGTACCCCCTTCTGCTGGATAATATCGCTAAGTACTCAGGTAGACCATTTCCACTAGGGAGCCATTATCTTTGTGCACAAATCTTGGCCGTTTTGCTAAACAAATCTGATTCTTAAAATGTAAGCATAATGGCTAGTGGGTCAGTGACTATTCTCAGCATGACCTGACTCCCTTCTGCTGCACAGCATGTGTCCTCCCCCCGTTCTGATACCTTTTCTAATATCCCCTCCCTATCAGAAAAGCACTTGCACTTGGGGAATAAGGTTCAAAATAGGATTGATGCCAAAAAGCTTAAACATTCTGTCTTAAGCATTTTTAATGCATTTGTCATGTTAATATCTAGTTTCTGGAAAAGTGTGAATGATGCAGAGGTTCTGCCTTCACGCTAGATGCTGATCGACTTTTAATCTAATATTGTTTCTCTTACCACCCTTTAAATCTTCCAAGGGTTGTAGTAACATGGACACACAGCAGAACCTTGCTTACCTGTACTTCACTAAAATGCACACTGTGTAACTATAGTTGGGTGAAATATTTTCAAATGCAGTTTTAATTGACCCAAAACTATCTGTGAACGCATGTCGAGTTTGCTGAATAGTTTCGACCAAACTGAAAATTATAAACATTTCGGTAAAGTTGAAAAAACATTTCCTTTCTACCCAATTAGAAAAATGTCATTCCAATTTTGGGCAGTTGACTTTCTAGCATGATGATTGTAGCACTCAGCTAGGAACTGGGTGACCCAGGTTCAAGTCTCTGCCCCAATGAGTATTGTTTTCTTTTATACGAAGTAGAACATCTTCAGTGGGAGGAATTAAGAAAGTTCCGTACTAGAATATTCATAGCCCAGTGGCTAGGGCACTCTCCTGGGATGTGGGAGACCCAAGTTCAGATCCCTTCTCCACGTCAGACAGAGAACGAAAGTCAACTCACATCCCAGGAGAGTGCCCTGATACTATTGACATGTTCGATTGTAAGGGAGCGCCTCCTCCCTCATTTTGCCAATCTCGATCTCCTTTGCTTTTTGTCAAAATGCCTGAAATTGAAATGATTTTTTTTCAAGTTGCAACAAATAACATAAATCTTCAAAATACAAGTCCTGGTAGTAATGGGGAACTTACATAGACATTGTTGGAAAAGTAATATTGCAAAATGTCCAGTAAGTTCTTGGAATGCATTGGGGACATCTTTTTGTTTCAGTAGGTAGAGGAAGTAGGTAGGACAAAAAGTAAGGAGCTTAGTATACTGCAAGGGCGATTCAAGTTAGATGTAAGGAGATACTTTAACTATAAGGATAGTTAAGCTCTGGAATAGGCTTCCAAGGGAGGCTGTGGAATCCCTGTCATTGAAGGTTTTTAAGAACAGGTTAAGCAAACACCTGTCAGGGATGGTCTAGGTTTACTTGATCCTGTTTCAGCACATTCTGATGTTTTGATGTTCTTAATAAATTCCCCCTTTACCCCTCCCCTGGAGAACACCTCTTCATTTCCTTGCCCTGTTGTAGAATGGCCTGAGGAGAAGGAGAAGGTGAAGAAAGCAGCAGAACATTGCCGTCAGATCCTTAACTACGTGAACCAGGCTGTCAAAGAATCCGAGAATAAGCAGGTAGGAGGGGAGGGAATGAGAAGGCTGGGCAAGGGTGAAGGACGGGAAGGTCGAGAGAAACGCTCCAGAATCGCTAGCACTATAGCTGAAGGAATGAAGCGCACTGTGGTGTGTGCTCATACTACTCCTAGAGGTGGTATGCCAAGCCTCTGTGATCTTGCTGAAGTTCTGACGGTCACCTGCACTTATTTTCTGACTCTTTCAAGTTGTCCCAGTCTAGTATAACTTTGTCTTCATGTGTCTTTCAGCATTTGGAAGACTATCAGCGTCGCCTTGACCTGTCGTACTTGAAGCAGTCAGAGTACCCTATGCTGGAGGAGCTCAGGGTGAGTGATGGAGCGGAAGTGATTATTGATAGTGACCCCCCTGTAGTTAGGTTTGTGATGCTTTCTGCTATAACCTTCTGTTGTAAAATCAAAAAAACTCATTCTCCTTGAGTTGTCTTGTGAAGAGTCTCTGGTGGGAGGTGAATTTATTTTATGCAAAGGTTAAGTGGAACATTTATTAGATATGAAAACTTGAACCTTTGGTTGCTCTTGGAAGGTCTCCATGAATTTAATAACTTGAATCTTGCAAAGCAGAGAGTGTCTATGAAACTTATACATGTCATGAAACAAAGAACTATGGAGTACTAGGTTACTCACAGGTATGTCACATGAGAGAGAACTGGTTCACAGCGTGTGTATCCCCTTCTGCAGAGCATGTGCACCGCATGATGGGATAGCTCTACATTTTCTCCTACTTCAGAGAACTAAAGCTTAGAAATTCTGTTGGCTTCACAAGTGGAACTTGTAGCTACGCTTGATTGACATTGCGGATCCAGTGGTGTAGTCCGCTGAGCTTCTAAATTCTGTGTTCAAGAGCTATGTTCCATGTCCGATTTAAACTCCAGCAGACCTACCAGTGGCACTTGTAACTTTCCTAATATAGTTTAGTTTAAGGGGGGAGGCACAGGTGTCTTGGGACAAGGCTGCATCTCTTGGTATAAACATACAAAAAATTGTCAGGATATGCATGCTACATTCATGTTTTCATAGTTACTGTCTCTTGCACTGTTGTTATTACTTCCACATGATCATGAACATGTTATAATATCCAAAGAGTTTTTTGTTTCAAGGCTCATGGAGTTCACTATAAAGCTCTTTTGTACGGTCCGTCAGCCTACCAAAAAAAGGCTTGCGAACTCTTTAAGTCATGAAATGAAGGACTCATGGAAGTCATAAAATCTACCATTTTGTTATAAACTCTGAGACTTGAGAGGAACAGCTAGTGAAAATTAATAACTCCAGCAGATCATTGAAACAGTTCATTCTTCAGAGTATCTATTGCAGGCGCTCTTAACTTGCAACCCACATTCTGAAGCACTAACTAACTAAAATATAAATTGCTGACAGAATACTGCTGGAAAACATGGTCATCGCCATGATAATGTCTCAGAACTTCATTTAAAAGAAATTCCTTCCCCTACAAAATGTCTAAGGTTATGTAAGGCTGTACATAAAAATACCTCATCCAAACAAAACCTCATGGGAACGTTGTCGCTTGAAGACGCTTACATGTCAGAAAGTCTCATAAGTTTTTACTTTCATCCTGAATCTAATTTTTAAAACTATAGGCCACAGGATCCAACCCAACTATCCCAGAGAATTCTTTCCACATAGACCTTAGCAATTGTCTCCTCTACTGAAAATCCTGTAAATCCACCCACTACTTAAAAGGCTTAATCCAGTCATCAAATACCCTTGCATTGCCAGTCTCTCTCTCCTATTGTCCTTTATCTTGACTATCCAGGATCTTTCACTGGCCACTACCACAATATGCCTGCGGCCACCATTCACCTTCCCAACACCCTCTTGCCACAGGCAGGAGATCCCATGTTACCACATTTACCCTACACACACAGCTTCCATTGTCCCATCCTTTACAGGCCTGACACCCCCCTGTGCCTAATAGAGGCTGGGAGAATCATATCCTTGCACAACAGGGAAAATGGAAGTTTCTTTCTTACTGCACCAGGTCAGTGAGTGCTGAAGAGTGACACAACCCACAGGTTCTGGGTTCACACACATACCACAGATTCTAAATCTCATTTTACTTGGCTTTGGATTCAGCTACTGGTCTCCCGACAGGAGTGCCTTTTACCTTTACTTCTGAAGTTCCCATGCGGCGAACCCGCTATGAATGCTACTTTTTCCCCCCCCCTTGTATTGACAGAATTTAGATTTAACCAAGAGGAAGATGATTCATGAAGGACCTCTGACCTGGAAGGTTAATCGGGACAAGACTATTGGTGAGCCCTATTCTACCAGCCAACTTAAACTTGGGTTTGTGACCAAGGGGGGAAAAAGATGACACATCTGCGATTCCCAATTAAAATTGTACTGCTACCTATATTAATGCATGTCTGCTCCTCAAGCTGATTCAGTTATTCCTGTCAAATCTGAAATGTGCTTGAGTATCACGCAGGGGCACTGCAGTCAGTCGGGAGGTGATCCAATCCCATCTGTAGCCCTCTGCTGTGGTTCTGACGAGCAAGATGTGGAAGCTTTGTGTAGCCTGGCACAGCACTGATTATTGCCTCTGCATGTATGATAGAAGATACAGCCCCTATTTTTCCCCCTCTGTGCCATGAGGTGTGATGTGAGGGAGTGAGTCATTTACCCATTCCAGGCCTGTTTGCACCTTTACAGATCTCTATACGCTGCTCTTGGAGGATATTCTAGTGCTGTTGCAAAAGCAAGATGATAAACTGGTGCTGAGGTGTCACAGTAAGATCCTGGCATCCACTGCGGACAGCAAACACATATTCAGTCCTGTCATCAAGTTGAACACAGTGCTGGTTCGCCAGGTGGCGACAGGTCAGTGCAACCAATAGGCAAAACCTTAGCAGTAAGTGGCTTTGTCTTTGCATTCAGTCTGAGGAAAGAGGTTTTGTCTAGGAGTTGGAGCAGGAAACTGGGAGTCACGACTCATGGGTTTAATTCTCAGCTGCACCTCTTGACTGGCTGCGTTACCTTGGATGGAGCCGCTTAACCTTCCTGCATCTGTTACCCATCTGTAATATGGGGTAATGTCTGTATAGAGGTGGTGTGAGCGTTAGTTAATATTTGTAAAGTAAAGCACTTGGAATAAAACCCCTTTGCATTTATGTAATTTGCCTGTTATTTCATCGAATCTTCCTGCAGCACATCTTATTGGGTAATAAAAGAATATGGGTATCTGCGTGGTTGCAGTGAATTTCAGATGAAATTGTTCAGGACCAGGCATCCGATTAAATTACTCTCTTTTCTGTCTCTCTCCAGATAACAAAGCTTTCTTCGTCATCTCCATGTCAGAAAACGGTGCCCAGATTTACGAACTGGTGGCACAGACTGTTTCTGAAAAGACTGTGTAAGTAATGGACTCAGTTTCCTCTGCTGTTGTGGAGTATTTATCATCTTTTAAAGAGAGAGAAATCTTAAGTCCCACTGCCTGAATAGTAGTTTCACTCTAAAGGGACTTGTGAATTATCTTGAGCTCATCTCACACACAGAGCTAGTGTCCAAGACTCTCACCTGTTGCCCCATTGGGAGTTTTCCTTAATTCTTAAAAACAACAACTATAACTCTTTGCCAGCTCAAGCTGTTTCTATGGATGTTCCCTGTCATTCCTCGTCTTTCACTCCTAGCCCTTTTCTTGCCTTACAAGTGGTTTTTTATCCTTGTGAGTCAGGATAATGAGACCCACATGGTTTAACTGTCAAAATGAATCAATGAAATAGCCCTGCATCTCTCTTCAGAGTCCTAGAACATACCATCTGTCCCAGGTACCCGCAGGATTCTGGCACATGTTTTGGAGTGGCAGGGAACTCTCACGTGCTATAATTTATGAATTCCAGTCCCTTCCTGAACTCTTCTATGCTCTGTCTTTGGTTAGAAGTGCTTTGCCTCTAGACTGTGAACTCCTCAGGGTGTGGATTTGTCTGTATGGTATTTTACCTATTGTACAGTGCCATGTACATCAGCAGTGTGTAATATAAGATGCATGGTCAATGAGAAGAGCCAGGATTGCTATCTTTGGTACAAAGAAGGTGGTGATACAAACTGCTCGCATGCCTGAAAGCTTGATGAAACTAGTTGCATCAATAACGTTCGGGTACCCCGTCTTGTAACCACTGTAGTTTAGGAAAATACAATCCTAGGAGATTGGATGGCTTAGTGGTTGGTAATGAGATTAGTGCTTTCTGCCATTATACAGTGGCTAAATGGTCTGCATTACGTGAGATTAGTTGGTGGATTTTACCCAAGTTCATTGTGGACAGGTGTTGCAACATGTGAGCTACCAGCAATTTTGGCAGTAACCGGCCACAGTTATTGGCTGTCTCTGCACAGAGGCAAGAGGATTGACTGAGCCAGGGGGCTGAACTCACCCCTTCCCCCTAGAGAAAATCCATCCAGAACTGGGTTTAGAAATGTGTGTGTAGAGGGGTAGTTTTCATTGCTGCTGTCCGTGTTGTACTTGCTCTGTGGCAAGAGAGAGAGAATTTTCATTCCCAGGATCGTCAGTCTGGCAACTCTTAATTAGCCCTGCAACTTCCTTTAAAGGTAAAACATTAATTAGAAGATTTAAATGTGCTGTACGGACAAAGACATTTTCGAGCGAGGTACGATTAAGATAATAAAGACTTCTTCAGTGTCACCAAGCTTTTTGTTCATTGAGTTGGCATCTCAAATGGAATATTAAATTCTGAAGTGCAGAAATCAGCTGCTTTTCAGGAATGTCTGTGTGCTCAATGCATTTTCATTTAAAAATATCTGGACACAAAGCCAAGAAGTAGTCAACATGCTTCTAGGGCTATATTCATATAATTGGTTTCATTCCAGTAGGAATCCTGTAGTATGGAACTACATCCTGACTACAGAAATCCCTCCTCCCCCAGACTTTCTTATTGTATTTTGTTACCTTGAGAACTTTATTTAAAAAAATTAAAATTGCTTTTCTGATGTTCTGTGTAAAATGACAAAATCCCAGGCACTTACAGTTCACTGTGGAATAGGTTAGCATCAGTCCATTGCATACAATGTTCTACTTCTGGCTTCATTTGTTGCTGGATTGAATCTTCCACTTCTGCCTTTGTATGGTTTCTGCTGAGGTCGTTGCATTCGTTCTTCAGGGCTGGAGCATCTGTCTTGTATCTGGTGAAGTCGCCATAGTTAACCTGTGGAATTCAACTTGCTGCCACAAGATGCTGAGGCAAACAATTCTACAGGATTAAAAGGAACCCAGAAATGTCTATTCCTTCATTAAGAATATCCACAATTACATTAGCTGGATTAAAAAACGTTACATGAGAGAGCATCCTTTTATGCTTCAAGTGGCTTACGTGTCTCATTTTTGGCCTCTCGCAGATGGCAGGACCTGATAACTCGGATGGCAGGGACAGTAAAAGTCAAAGCATCCAGAAGGCTGATTCCATTACCACAATCGGGACCTGACGAGTAAGTAAAAATCACCTTCGGTTTTGGTTTTCCAGTAGCTTTTGTCCATTCCTGAACAGGATAATCAAAACTCTGATGCTGCTGCTAGAGTGGTAGAAATGCATGAGATTGACAGAATTTGGTCCTCTTCCCCTTCCTGCAGTGAGGAGCGTGAGGAAGAGGAGCAGCAGAAGCTGAAAGAAGAACCACAAGATATCCCTGCCAGCAGTATGCAGAGTCCAGGTAACAGCATAAGTAAATGTGCTAGATGCGGTATAACAATGCTGGCCATGTCTTTCACATTATAGGGATCTTTCTGCTGCAGTGAAAATTTTTCTTGGCTCAGAAAAGCCTTCACTAGATGCCCTGTGGGAGAGCGAGACCCAATCTGTTGAGGTATACCTGCTAGTCTTTGCTAGCTACCATTAAACTGCAAGGAAAGGAGATACTGCAAAAGTTCAGCTACTTAAAAATAATAGCCCATGCTATGGATACTTATCCCCAAATTCTCCTAAATTGTCTTAGTGAAAGAGAGTGCCATGTGGTAGTTCAGACTATATAGTGGGATATTCAACTTAATTATATCTTTTCTGTTATCTAGATAAAGATTTGGGACTTGAATCTCCCTTGATGCTGAAAGCTAAGTCTCCTTCAGCAATCATGTCTGAGAAGTCTGAGGTAGAAGATCTTCTTGTGACTGAAAGACATTTTGAGGAAGCGCCAGGGGCAGAACTAACTCTCAAAGAATCCTCTGCACACTACGAACAGGCAACCCCAAATCTACCTTTCCAGATCTCAGAAGAGCAGTGGGCATTGGATGCACTAAGGAACTGTGAGTAACTATGATTCTGTAGGCAGAAGTGGCCGTGGTGAGTCTTGGTTTGGATCTGGGAATTTTCAAGTCAACAATTTGATCCCATAGGTTAAAACAATATCTTTTGTCTGATCATAGTAGAAGCACTTGTTCACTACTGTGCTTTATGCAGGAAAGGCTAAGTGGTGGTGTTTCAGGCACAAATATTTTTTTATACAGCATACAATTAACCTGTGGGACTCCTTACCACAAGATATTATTGAGGTCACTAGTTTTCATCAATACTGTATTCAGAAAGGGATTGATTATTTATTGGGATAATAAGAACACCTAGAGTTTAAATTAGTAGGGATTTGGAAAAAAAGAGGCGTGTGGTAGTGATACAGAACATCAAGCCCTTGGTTGCTTTAGCGCTGGGTGCTGTCAAGTGTTTCTAGCGCTTGGTCTCTGACTATGTTGTTAAAGGAAGCTCATTCTGTTGGGGGGGAGGAGGATGAAGATAACATCAGTGATCTAATGTCTGTCCTGAGGGCTAAGATTTTGGGAGAAGCCCTCTAGCAATTAGACTAATGGATCACTTCATGTTCCTGCAAGTATCTTCCATTCAACTGAGTGGTTGCTTTGTTTTAGGAACTGATCGCGTTCCTCAAACTGAGAGTGTGAACTATAGCGCTGCATTTATAATTGTTCTCAATATGCCTCCTTGTTCTTATATGTTGTTGTTTGAGTGTTTTGAGTGAGAAATAAAGGGTCATAGGACAAAGACCAATTACTAATCTCCCATATAATTTAGAGATTCCCAATGTTTGTAGAGAGAGTTTGCATCCCAGCATTTAGGACTAGAAGATGATCCTATAGAAAGGTAATTTCCCTTGAATCTGCAGTAGGATCTTTGCTTCTGTGATGTTAATGTTCTGATAACTTGAACACTTCTCATATACATTTCCCTCAGATGGGGGGCTCCCCCAGCAGTGCCAGCATTATATAGCAGTTAAAACTGGGAACTAGAAGTCAGGGGATTTGGGTTCTCATCATGACTGTCACTGACTCGATGGGTGATTTAGCTAAACCACTGACCAATCTGTGCCTTAGTTTCCCCATCATTAAGTTGGAGATAATACTATGGTACTTATTCACCTTTGTGAAATGATTTGAGATCCTGTGATTTAAGGCACAAAGTAGTATAACAATGTCCCAACCATTTCTTTGTATTCTTCTCCCCACCTTTGCAACAAAAACAGTGAGAGAACTGGTCCTATAGTGCACTCTTTCAAAGAGAGGCATCCTAACATCCATCTAACTGAGTGTACAATGGAGATGGCTTAATGAATGTTCCATCTTTCCTTTCAGTGGGCTTACTGAAGCAGTTGTTGGTGCAGCAGCTGGGCATGTCTGAGAAGGGGACCCTCGAAGAGCGGCAGTGTATCCCTAGGTATAGGACAGTTTCCCAGGGGGCCCAGGCAGAGAGCGAAATCCAGGATGGGCTACAGCATTCTGACGACAAGATACACCAGCCTGGAACAGACCAGATGGCTCCCAGAACAGGAACTAGTGAATCTGCGGCTTGTTATGGCCTCCGGACTTCAGCCAAATTCCCAGCTCCACAGGATGCTGTGCAGCTGGGATCTAGAGACGCCAGGTCAAGTAACAATTTAGTAATGGACCATGTGAGCATGAACCTGGAGTCCCCTATCCCGGAGCTGGGAGGGGTGGGTGCTGATGACAATGGAGAGCATTTCTTTGATGCTCCTGAGGCCCACAGCAATGAGAATCCATCGGAAGGTGAAGTATTGGAGAGGAAGGAGGAGGAGGAGGTGCACTTACGGATCTCAGGTGAGCATGTTCCACTTTACACAGTACACTGAATTATGGCCAGTCCAGTGTAATTGCCAGAGACTTGATTGTGTTCAGAGACCAGAAATGAATAGGAAATACGTTAATAAAAAAGAAGCACAATTATGCTTTCCTGAGGGAATCTCCCTTGCTGATTCAATATAGAACACTTTAAAATAGCTCTTCTGGTCTTTAGAAGCCCTTTTAGCTTTAAATGTGTCGTAATAGCTAGTACTCTACACTTTAAAAGCGCTGTACAAAAATGAACTAATTGATTCCCACAACACCCTGATGAATGGTGGCTAATTAAAGGGAAAACTGAGGTACTGCTAAATTAATGGCTTACCATATGCTGCTGCTGGAGAAATTGGGACTTCCTGACTCTTGCCCATCTGCATCAAAAGGGAGCGCTTTCCATTATAGTCTGCATACAGCAGCCATGTACCAAGGACTTCCGCAAAGCTGTGTCCTCCCAGTCTTCCACTGTAGGCTCCCATCAAGTGGTGATGCACAGCTCCACTCTCCAAAGCCTGGCAACACATCCTTGCTTCCCATTACCAACTCTCCCTCTCCCTCCAGAACCACCCTGGGGACTGGACTGAATAACCAAACTTACAAAATAACTTTCTCCTTGAATGTGATGATATCACTTCCTGAAATGTTTTTCCACTCTGTCCTGGAAGTTCTCACTCTGGCTACCTTCTACACCGCAGCTGGGGATGTAATTTGTAGCTCATGTAGACATACCCACGCTAGCTTTAATCTGGCTAACACACTAAAAATAGCAGTGAGGACACAGCGGTCCAAGCATCAGCGTGGACTAGCAAAAGCGATTACGTACCCTTGGGCTTGTACACCCGTTGATGAAGCCCATGTTGCTGTGTCCTCACTGCTCGTTGTAGTGAGTTAGCTAAAAGCTATCACAGGAATGTCTACGCAAGCTGCAAATTGCACCCCTGGTTTTATAGAAGTAATCTATGAAGCATGACTATATGTATACAGAGAGCTTTCTGGATCACTTACAGAAATGGTCAGTGGACTAGAATGTCGCATTATCTGTGTCTCTTGTTGCTATATAAAAATATGTAGACAAAACGGGGGCATTTTTTTCTCCAAAGAGCAGGGGAATTATGGTTTGGTGCTCTACAATGACTCTCTCAACAATGCAGCATATACAGTGCTGTCACTTTTTAAATATGTGACTCCTTGGAATAACTGTGCAGGGAGACTTTAGTCGTGTGAGACGTGCCACTTTATAGTCATCATTTTGGTTTCTCTTGTCTGAGCTTCATAAAGTAGCTCTCTCTAGTTTGGCTTTGCTTGGTAATAGTCTCCAAGGACTCCCTGTAGTCATGTCTGAAGCTCTTAAAAGCTTTTTTGTTTATATACCGATATAAATTCAATGATTTCCTGAGCAGCAGCTTGAAGCAGATTTTTTTTTAGCCATGCAGAGAGGTTGTATGAGCTTGTTTCTCAGTAGAATGCTAGTCCAAGATGGCAACCGCAAGTGTTTTCCTGGGACTTTGCAGGTTCTGTGGTGAATGATCCTGTGATCCTGCTGTACATCTGAAGTGGTGGTGCTGTACTGAGTTAATGAAGATACAGTTAGTTTGTCACATGCATGTTGCGCTGCAAATAGCTGTTGGACTTGGAACACCTTACCCATAAATATACTTGATTTAAAAATTGGACTTTGTGTGAGAAGCTTGTTTTTGACTGGCTGAATGATGTCATTCAGTCATATATTGAAAATCATATTTCTTTTCTGTGTTATTAAAACATATTAAAAATGAACCAACATAAAAAATCTAATTTATTTTTCACTTCTTGTACTGTTGACTTTTTGTTGAACTAAGCAGGGACTTTGAAACTAGATAGACCCATTCTGGTCAGTTTCTGCTTCTGGTTTTCATGTCCTAGCATTGCCACATCCCTGTGTCTGATTATTCTGTTCTTTACAATAGTTTCAACAAATTGGCCTGACACTAAAGTCAGGCTTACTGACTTGTAATTGCCAGGGTCCCCTCTGGAGCCTTTTTAAAAAATTGCCATCACATTATTTCTATTAATAATACTGCATATTTTACAGAACCTTTTATTACCAACCTAAGTTTGAGCATCACCTAGCTGAAAATATCTCTGAAACCGAATAGTGAATTCCAGTTAGACACCCAGCAGTATGATTGTTGACTAGCATGGATTCCATGGTTGTAATTAATAGCAGGTACATGAATATTGTTAAGATGCATTCTTATGAGAGAAACACAGAACAAGAGAGCGCCCAATAGTGTGTTTACTATCTAATCCTATGGTTCTCAAATAACAGATCCTACATACACCTCTAGTGGTCTGTGAATCCCCATTCAGAACCAGTCTAGTCCAACCCGGTTCAGGGCTGGTCCTTTCAGGGTATTCTCTGATGCTTTATCTAATCCGTTTTGAAAGGTTACAAGAGATGACGCTTTCACTACTTATCTTTTTTAAAGTCTAATTAAATTGTCTCTCTAGTTCAGTGACTCTTGGCAATTGTTGACCTGGTGGTGCTACTGCAAAACTGTTCTCTTAACAGGAAATTATTTGATCCTTGATGGATATGGAACTGTGCAGGAGAGCTCTACAGATGAGGAGGTGTCCTCACTCGTTCTACAGTGCACTGCAGGCCACTCCTCTTTGGACTCAGCACACCAGCAGCCGATTTCTCCACGAGATGCCCAGTCAGATGAAGGCAGCTCCCCGTTTGTAGAGGAATTTATGGCCTCGCGCTGGGAGCCAGTGGACGAATTGTGCTCCGATGCACCAAGCTCCCACTTCTCAGTAGAGTCACGTACCCAGATGATGCTGTACATTCAGAAGATAGAGGCTGACCTTGAACACTTAAAGGTAGAACACAATTTTATTTGAATTATTCACATTTCACCTTCACTGTTTTCAAAAGGAGCAAACCTGGGGCGAAGAAAGCAAACCAGGAAAAATGCAGAATTGTGAGTACAAGTGCTTGTGCGATAAGACCTGAGTATGTGTGTGTATATATGTGTCCTTGAATGGTCTCCATGGAAGGGTTTGAAACGGTTTCCCTTGCTCTAAATTTCAAGGACTGGAGAAGCCAGGTGCTCAATATAAAATATGTGCAGACGTTACATATATATTTTTGTTGCAAACAATTTGGAGATGTTCTCCAAAGTTATGAGAAATAGAAATGAATTTAGTAGGTGTTAGAGTAAAGCTGCAAGAGTGGGGAGGTGGGACCCACCCCCTAGGGAATATGAATAACTGGCCTGGAAATGCTTACCCAATTATTACTTATTGATGCTAATGTAAAAAGTGTGTCAAAAGCCCCATTGTACCAATGGTAATTATTTCAAAGTCACTTTCCCTGCATTCTGGGGATTCTGTGTCCTATCTTAAGGATTTTTCTTAGCCCATCATAGTCACCACTTCAGCAATTCTTGCTTAGTTTTAATGTGACCAAGATCCAAAAGGAATAAGGAATTGCATAGACTTTTCCCCTGTGGAGGAACTTCTCACAGGTGCTAGTGATGGTTTGAGAACTGGCGATGGAAAGTACTTAGCACTGTGTGTAATTGCAGTCGACTCAGCTCCACTAAAATATTTCCTATTCCTAAAGCTCTCTCTGGAGGCTCACTAGGAACAGAGATAAAGAGCCACATGGGTTTTGTCTTTCAGGAAGTTGAGGAAAATTACACCACTCTCCTTCGCCAAAGGCTGGCTGGATCAGCCCCCACAGATGAGCATTCAGGTATGTGAACAACACATCATCCCTGCTCCCAGTGGGTCTTTCAAAATGGTAATGTATGTTAAAATATTATTGGACTCTGGCACCAAGTACAATGAACAAAGCTGGTTATTAATCTTTCAAACAGCAGCCTTCAGAGATTTCATTATGGCTTCAGCTTTTTGGAAGCTGCTGGTTCGACAACATTGTAAATTATGCTGATCAAGTCTTGGATCTGCTGACCATACCTTGCCTCTCTGAGGATGTCTGAACTTGGAGGCACCTCTCTCTCCTACTTGCCTTTTCCCCTTACAGTCCCCATTAATAAAGTGCTCATCTTGTCTTTCAAAAGGCTTTGAATCAATTTAGGGACTGAAGTCAGATGAGTCAGATTGTGAGATCTTCTGAGTTGGCCCCTCTCAATTTTGTGTGTAGAGCACCATGCACGCCACTGACACCATATAAAGAAGCCACCACAGCTCCCTTTAAATTTGGTTTGAGCAGATCCCTGTGATGCCTGCAACTGTGTTCTCCAAGTCAACTGTGGCACTGTGTTATCCCCACAAACAGTGGTGTCGGAATCGGCTGGGCATTTTCAAGTGTTGGTGGTGCTAACTTCTCTTGTGGCTTGTTCCTTTTCAGACAAAAGTTAGTCACATTTTCGGGAAGTGGCTGAAAGTTGGATGAGAGTGTCAGCTTCGCATCAGCGCCTACTAGCTTCCATGCGGACTCTGAGACGAGAGTGTTCTGTCTGTGGACCATCCAAGTGCGAACCGTGCTCCAGCAAAGTGGGAATGGGGTGCTTTTCCCTGTGGGGCATCTGCACTAGTGTGTCAGTGAGGGAGTCTCTACCATTCTCTCCTCCTCCTCTTGCTACCGGAAATTCGTTTTTGATTCAGAACAAAAAAAGAAAAAACCAAACCAAATGTACAGAGCTTTGGGTGTAGGATATAAAAATGTATTTAGACATTTAAAAAAAAAATCAATGTATTTATTTGACTTCATTCCGTGTATCAAAAGCACATTTTAATATTTTTATTTGCTTATTGTTTTAATTGGGTAGTGACAGTTCTAGCCCTTTGAATCTAGTACACCCTGGATTCCAGAAGCAAAGTTCAGATCTGAGAAGGGGGGTGGGTGTGTATTTGTGTCTTGATTTCACTGGATTGGCCTCCACGCTCCCAACTGGCAATCCAGCTGCCACACACAGAGTTACTTACAAAGGTGTTCTGATGACCTTTGGCAGGAACGGGCTACATTCAACAGCCTGTGAACTGGCTCTTTGGAGTGAATGCCTGTTCTTTGTAGCTCATATGCAATAAGAATTCTCCATGCACTAAATAACCAGGCACTTGAAATTGGAAAACCATTTTTTTCCCCCTTGGTGGTCTCCTTCATTGATTTGGGGGATCTGACAGGGAGAGGAGAAAGTTGGGTTTAATTTTTTTCTTGACTTTATGTTGGCCTTGATAATTGTCTCCTATTTAAAGTGATAAACAATATTTGGAGCTCCAGCACTTGTGTAACTGTTCACCAGATCAAACAGGAAAAAATGCAAATCCAGAAATGTTTCACAGATGTGGGGCAGATGCGGGTGTCTCACTAAATCACTACTGAATGAACCTTGGCTACCATTTGAGTTAGCCGCTGGTACTGCTGATTATAGGGCCAGTAAATGTTAGTACCTGGAGGTATGTCTTGCTGAGTTTCAATGTGGGGGGGGTGTTTGGATTTTTTTTTTTGGGGGGAGGGGTGTTTTTTGCAGGTTTTTTTGCACTGATTGTACCAAAGTGCTCTCAGATTGGAACAGATAGGTGCATAGCAGAAAAGGCAGAACTGCTGGAACCAGACACAGTTCTCTAGCACTTCCTTCAGGCAGTTCCAACAGTTTGCTGTTGGAATTCATTCCAGACTAGGCGAAAGACTGACCCTGCAAAATGCAAGTTGATAACAGAACTAGCACTGGACACTCCAGCCTGGTTATTGGTAGTGCTTGCTCCAAAATTGGTACTGACATGGGCACTACCTGCTATGGAACAGTTGGTTCAGGCCAATCTTAGCCTCACAAATTTCTGGAATCACAAACTGATCATTTAAAATGTGTGTGACACAATCTTTCTGCTCCAGGTACCCAAGATATAGATCATTTTACCAGCCAGAACTGAATAACGTGCCAAACCTGTAAATCCTTTTAGCATGTTAGAGCCTTTAAAAGAAAGTGAGCATTACTGCATGGATCATGACGTGCTGAGAATATCTTTGGTCAGCGGAAAGGTCATTCTCCCTGCTCCATTTTCCCTGTAGCTAATGACGGAGAATCAAAATTGTTTTTCCAGTCCTGTGAAGCAAAAGCCAGTTCTTGTCCTTTTTCCTTAAAAAGGAAAAGAGAGTTTATTGAGGTTGCTATCAGTTCAACAGAGAGGATTTTGGACCCACTTTAAAAGTTGGGGGCCATTATAAAGCAGGGAGGATTCTCTTGTAGAAGCCAAGTGCATAGAGCACCGTTCTTCACCAACAGGATCCCCAAGTTCCCAACACAAGCCAAAATGTTACCTTCTAGACTGCCAGAAGCACACTGGTGCCAGCCTAGGGACCCCTGTAAGTCCTGTATGGACATCCTACCAGCATGAGTTAAGAGTTTCCAGTGTCAGACAAGCAGGAGCTCTGCACCCAGCTCCTGCCACATGGTTCTGCTAATTTAAACATCTAGACTTGCTCTAATGAATCCCGAAATTAAACTGTTGTAACAAATGGTGCTTGATGCCATGTGGAGTCTCCCTTTTACCTAATCCTGCCACAAAGATCTCTTGGTCCATAACCAAGCTTAGTTTTTGATGCTCTTTTCATTTTATAGCTACTGTTTCCTCCCCTCTCCCCCTCTTCTCTTTATCAGCATGGTGTGTGTCTCTTACACGGATGTATGGAAGAGCTGTCCAAGCCTCCCTGCCTTGGGCTGCATTTAATAAACAGAGTAAAGACTCATTTTCCAAATACAGGGTCCAAGTCCAGGGAAGATGAGGCCTAGTGATAGTGGTGACACATGAATCTTCAGGATGATTTGGGTGGAAGGAGTGGGATGGAAGAGATAATGGGGATCTTCTTGGCCGAGAAAAGAAGGGTGAGCTACTTAGACCCCACTTTTTGGGAAGTGAAATGACGTGCTGTGCTGTGCTTGGTCCTCCTTGTTTTTCCATATTTATCAATCTCACGTTAAGGGCATTATTCCTTTCTCTAGAAAAAGATGGTGAGGGATAGGGATCCTTCCTTTCCCCAGCACCATTACCTGAGAGTACTTGGGATTCCATTTCACTCCCTAGCACATCTACTGTATTGCAGATCCCAGACATGGTTCATCTTGAAGGGGAGGGGCTGAAGTTCAAATGCACTTTTCAGTTTTCTCATTTTTGTTTGCTTCAGTAGCCATGAGTTATCCTTTCTGTAAATTCCAGTTTCTAGCCCAGCACGAGGTGACCTGGCCTGTTGATGTATGTTCCCTTGTTCAGATTGGACAGCCGGGCACTGTGTATCTCTGATGTGATTCTGTGTGCTTTTCTAAATAAAAAGATAACCCAGGGCTTCTCGTCTTGGGAGTGAGGAAAGGTTGCTACGGTGCACCCTGCGGTCCCTTCTGAGAAACGTGTTCATCTGATGTGATGGGAACTAGTTCGAGGGGCTAGAAAGACTTGGTTGTGCGTGTTTGTAACAGACAGTGTCTTGTCCCACAAAAAGTGGCACGATAAAGATGGCAACACTCTAGGCCATTTTGCTCAGGTTTCTCTGTCTTGCTTTCTCTGTAGGGAGAGGAGATGCAAACATCCAAGGGCAGGATCAGAAAGGAGGATCAGGTCTGAAAACCCAAGGGTCTGAGTAATCTAGACACCCTGGTCAGCTTTTACTCCATCTCCCACGGCCTATTTCCAGTGTTTCCCACAGAAACACAGAAACATAGTTACTCACTGACTCTTACCGAAACTGCGCCCCTTTGGCTAGAAGCGGTGTCTCAGTTACCTACGCAGGCGATCCCTCACTAGAGTCTCAGTGCTAGTGGTAATTGGCATTGTGTCTTGCCCCTTCCGCTCCACCAAGAAATCCCTTTTTCTTTCCCAGGTGCCAACTGACCAGCAGATGTACTGCAAAAGGGATACTGCAGCCAACACACTGCTGTTTTTATTTTGAATTAAGTCTTTCAAAACTCTCTTCCTACTAGAATATTTGTATTTTCTTGGTACACCATACAATCATGTACTCTTAACAGAGATTTACTTAGAAGAAAAAAATCTGGAAATATTCTTTAAAAAAATACAAAAAAATCTTTATTAATAATCCTGTATTTTTACTGATCATGTTTGAATGTCTAAAAAAGACTTTATTGTTCTAATTATCCAGATGTATGTTTGTAAAATAGCTCTTTTATGACTTAGCTGATAAGGTTGTATGTTTCTGGAATTAAATATTGGTCATTTAAAAATATTTCTGTTTTCAGGAGCTGGGACATAAAAAATTTAAGCATTCGAATATCATTAAATAAGCTTAAAGGAACCAAGTCCTTAACTGGCTGCTTTTTGTTTGGGGTTTTCTATTGCCTGCAGTTTGGCAGGACACACTGTTCCAAAGTGAAAGCTTCATGGGCAGTGGGAGCTTTTATTTGGTACAAATAACCTATCCGAGTCCATTGATGCAATTGCTCGGGGAGTGGATTCTTTCTCACAGTTAACACCATTGTTTTTATTGATTTAGTAGCTCTTCCCTGCAGAGTCCCGGGTTGGTATTGTGACAGTTTAGACATCCTGCTCCAACTAACCTATCTCTAGACGTGGTGTGCACCCTGGCCATCTGGAGAAGGGTATGACACTGTTCTGGTAAGAGACGATGCTTTCAAAGCCTAGTCAAAGTAAAAAGTCTGACTTGGCTCTGTTGTTGCAGACAGAGTCCGTCTCTCCCTGACTGAGCTGCCAGCATGTCTGGTCCATACAGGCAAGTGTCCCCTGCTGGTTTCATAGAAATAAGAGTTCAGGCTAGGTGAATTATTTTCTTGTGATCAGTAAGTTCACCTTCACTCCACACCCCATATTTATCTGGCCTTCACCCTAAACTTGTAAGCAATACAGTGTAAGTCATGTTTCCAGACACCAAAATCTCTCTCCTAGCAGATCCTTTCCCAACATCTGCCATCAGTGCAGTTCATTTGTATGTCTTCTGATGTCTGTGGTCAAAGACCCTTTTTTAACACAGGCCTGATCCAAACCCCTTGGAAGTGTATAGGGATCTTTCCATTGATTCCCCTGGGCTTTGAATCAGGCCCTGTAACTTTTAGGATTTGTCTGAGACTCAGATACCATGGAAATAGGGTGTGGTATACATGGAGGTACAAATTTTTCTGTTCTCAATTGCCTGCCTGTGGAATCTGTAGCACACTCCCCACTGTGGTGCTAAAAATTACACAATGCCTGCAAGATCAATTGATTCTCTCCCCATTTTCAGAGCGTATGGTTAGATTGGGTTTTTTTTGCTGGTGTCCCACTTTGCTGTCAGATAATCTCAGTTCGGTATGAATGCCCCACAGCTTTTACTAGCAACACATTTTTTGGTTCTCCACACTACCTAACCCTTAACACTCCTTTCTCACCTGACACTTAGTGGCCCTGAACCTAACCCCATGCAAGTACCCCCTACTAGCAGTGAAGATATTCCTACCCCACTCCAAATTTGTATGGCTTTTATGACTGGCACGTCTGTACCTCCACGTAGTTCCTGATAAGACTTAAACACCACCTTGCTGTTAAGTGAAATATTTCTATCTGTTCCAGTGATTTCCAGTCTCGGAGCATTTACATTTCCTGAAGCTTTAATTGAGTGAGTATAACATGCTTGTCAATGTATCTTGATAAAGCAATGGAGCTGACGTTGAGAACAATCCTCTATCAGATGGGGAATGGACAAGATGATTTGTCAGGTCTTTCCATTCTTTTCTATGATTCCACCAAAACATTTTTTTAATACATATCACGGGCGTCTAGTCTGTATTTTTTTTTAAATATTCTGTTTGCAGTAATGAATGAATGCTCAGTCTTTTTCTAAAACCTTTCGTGGCACACTCCCACACCCCCACAATGCTGGTTACCCCATGATTGGGAAGTGTATTTAATGTTCATGTGCCTGTCACATCATTTGTTTGTGGTTCTTTGCTCCTGTGGGCTCAGCATGGCAATCTCAATACAAAGTCCACACGCTAGCTGTTATGGTCTAAAGGGTCGGAAGTAGTAAAACATGCCCTCTTATGCCTAAGCAAAGGGAAGCATACGACATAGGAAATTAACCACTCTCTTCCACACAAGTAGCGCTGTCCTGACTAGAAAGGATTACCCTTGGTACCATCATTCCCTAGCCAGTGCTTTTTCAATTTGCTTTCTTCAGTTTTAAGGCAAGGAATATACCTACATGGCATGCTTATTGCTCAGCACAGAGCGGGAATTCTCTTTGTTGTGGAAGTCGAAGCATTGGACTTTCAGGCACAAAAATGATAACGCTGCACCTCAGGCTGTAAAGTGCTGAATTATACTGCAGGAGGGTCCCGATGGTGTTGCTACACACATCTGTAAAGTACCCGTGATCAGGCTGTGTTTGCGAGAGTTAATGGGCCCAAGGTGAAGAATTTTAGGTTTGAGTGTAGCCACTTGTAATGCTTTACTGGAGAGTTTTTGGTTTTCACCATTTCCTTCCCTGTTCCACTACTAGCAACTTAACGAACACTTCAGACACATGGAGGCTCTGGTCAGTTTGCTCTGAGTTGACTGTGAAATTTCACTTCCTGTTTCTAGTCACACCTTCCCATACTCATGCACTTAACACATGAGGTTTGGGTTTCCAGCACCGCAGCAGGATGTTTAAATCCAGCCAGACGCATTCCCCTGTGCAATTAAATGCTTGGGGGTTTTATTTAAACACTTTTTTCCCTCATATCTTTAAGCAAAATCGAAATGTTTGGGCATAAAATACTCTGACCGTGAGAGGCCTTTTACCAAGGTGTTGTAGTTAAGGATTTGGCAGTATATTCATTATCAAGGTCTTTTGGACTGTTTTTCCCCTTATGCATAACTATGAGCACTTCAGCTGTCTTGCTGAAAGGCAAAGCTTTATACAAAGTGTCTGTCAAACCATTTCTCCGGTGGCTATAAAACTCCATTAGGTCTTAGGTTATTGCTTGTTTGCTTCCCCCAAAGTGAATCATCATCTGTTGGATCGTTCCTTTTAAACTTAGCCCTTCATGGAAGAAGTCAGCCGTGTTGTTCAGAAGTCCTTTCAAATGGAGCTCTCTGGAGTGCTAACGAAAACAGCAGGGCATCTAAAGAGCTGTTGTGTTCTCTCTGAGCGTGTCTACTCTGCAGCTGTGAGTGTCCCTTCCGGCCTGGGTAGATTGACTACCGCAAGTGGGGCTTGAGCTAGCACACTAAAAATAGCCGTGTGGATGGCACTGCTCCAGTGGAGACACCTGAGCTCGGACCCAGGGGGTCGGGTTGAGAGCCTGAGCTCCTGACGAAGCCATAAGGGCCGCGCTGCTATTTTTAGCAGGCTAGGTTAGGCCCCACTAGCGTGAGTCTGTCTGCCTGGGTTAGGAGGCTAACTCCTAGCTGCAGTGCAGAAGTAACCGAGGTTGACAAGATGCCCCTGTGTTTAATTCTCCAGCTCTGCTCTGTTTCCCCTTCCCCAGACTCTTTCCCATGAGTCTGAACTTTTCCCCTTGCGGTTGCTTGTCCTTAACTCTTCTTTACAAGTTGGGGAATATAGGGTACATCTACACTGCAGTCCGAGGGGTTGATTGCAGCTTGGGTGACCATAGCAGCGCTCGTTTTACCTGTGCTAGCATGGATCAAAATAGCAGCATAGCTGCAGTGGCGTGGCATCAGCTCAGGCTATATAAGCGTGCTTGTACTGATGGCTGGCACTGAAGCTCATCTACACTGCTGTTCTGAGCTGTGCTCCCATGGGTATGTCCCTCCCCGGGCTGTGACCGCTCATTGGATTGTAGCTAGACATAGCCTGAAGACTTACGGTGACTTTCCCATGGTGGAAGCCACGTTACAGAAGACTTATATCTATGCGTGGGAGTGTTTTCAGCTCTGATTTTTATTTCTTTTTTCTTTTATTCAGTAGGAGTTTTTCCCTCACCAGAATCGAATAGAAATTTGATGAAGGGGAAGCAAAATTGAACTTGCTATTGAGCGCACTTGCAGATTTTAGCAGTGAACATCTATGCTAAGACTGTCGTGCCAGGGCCTGTCTTTTATTGTGTTATCTGCAGAGGGTGACCTACATACATTCCCATTATTTAGTGCTGTCCCTTTCCCCCCTTTTGGCTTCCCTGGCTTTTGACGTTCTGCACCAATCCAGATAACGAATCTGTAAAAGCCAAGTCTCTGGTATTTTTTCCAAACTTTGGGAGTCGTCTTTCTCCCCTTCCGCAGTGGGTATATAAAGCTCCTTGAGAATTGCTTTATTATAATTGGTAATCTGAGCTCTGTTATGCTTTCCTACTGATGATGTTTGTGCTTTGCCTATTTGACTGTTATTTTATCTATTCCCTCCACTGCACCATTGTAAGTAAATTATTCAAAATAAACAAATCAAGTGCTGCTCCTGTGACTTCTCCGGCAGTCAGTGCCCTTGAGTCCAACTAGGGAGCGAGGAGGACTCTCAAAATCAGAAGGCGCTGTATCTTTCAGAGCTTTTTCAGCTGCAGGATGAAGTATCTGGGATTCATCCCGCTGCTTGCTGTCCACCACAGTTATTAGAGTGGGGAAATGGGGCACAGATTTGTTGGATTTTGGACAAGTCTGCATAAATTCTGTGGTGCACTATTTGTACCGTTACAGCAATGTAGCCGACCCCCCCTCCCCCCCCCCCGGGATTCGTTGGGGCTTTGTTAATATCTATTATTTGTATTGCTGTAATGCCTATGAGCCCCAGTCATGGACCAGGACCCTGCTGGGTTGGATGCTGTACAAACACACAACAAAAAGACAGTCCATGTCCCAAAGACCTTGCAATCTCAAGTTTTGCATAATGCTTTGAGATTCTCTGCTATAAACGTGCAATGGGCTCCACTCCCAGCTCTTTCCATGGGACCTTAAAATTATCCTTCATTTCCTTGGATTTTTCCCCCTACCTTTCTTTGCATCTTAAGTATTGCCTTGTTCTCAGAAAACTGGCAGGCAGACAAATGCTGCTTTCCAAGGAGCAAGGGAAGGATTTCTGTGCCATCTCGTTCCAGTGAAGATCTTGCATGGGGGTGGAGGGCCTGTGCATTTCCCCCAGCTGGGCTCTCGATGACCTTTTCCTTTCGTCAGCTAGTGGATGCAGTTATTTTTCCTAAAATATTTATGAAGGTTGGACTAAAATGAAAGCTATCTAGTCTCTGGCATGTGATCCAGCCAGCTGGTCTGATGATTGTGTGAGTGAATGCATCATCAGAGAAACAGGCTCAGCCATGGAGAACATGTCCCACAGAAGTAGGAAGCTCTCATATCTCCAATTTAAGCATGATCAAATATTTACAGACTGTAACAGCCCAAAGGGGCATCCGGTGTGTGTCTGCATTTTGATGTTGGCAATTTCAAGCTTGAAAACTTTCTAAACGTCTTTGATTTTTTTTTTCCCCCCTTCAATAGGAGGAAGGCAAATTCTCGTTCCCACTGGAAAGTGCTGGGGGTTCTGGGCCTTTTATGCTGACCTTTTGCCTCTGGTCTCTTTAGTAATGACCGACAGCCATGGCCCTTTAAGATTTCTCCTGTCCTGTCCTAGAAGGGAGGGGGATTCTTTGGAAAGACAAACTTTGCTAGTCAATAGAAGATACCTTGCAGGACAGGGGGGATTTTAAAGGGCCAGGACTGTGCATGCAGCTGAGGAAGTCTCTCTCTTCCTGTGCATCAGGAAGATTGGGAGGAAATTAACGAAGGATGAAGCCATCCAGTGCAAAGTTCAGGCTGCAGGAGCTTGTTAGCAGGGTTGTTGTAAGTGCAAAGAGAGCTGCAGTATCATACCGTGGGGCCCATGGCTGATCTGTCTCTCTCTCTCTCTGTAACCACAGGGTGAGATGAATGCTGATCAACTACCTGGCAGGTTTTTATGGCTGGTGAGCTCAAACTTCCATCAATTTTTATCACAGGATCTTGAAGTACAGGCAAAACTATTTGGGTGTTTTGTTTTGTTTCTGTGCTTACAGGCAGCTCTCGGATTCCTGGCCTGTTGCCATCACAGCCCATATAATGGCGCAAGGAGGGCACCCTGGTTACTGTGCTGGAACTGGAGAACAGAGACTATGTACCCTGGAGCCATGTGCCACAGCCTGGAAAATTTAAGGGGATTTCTGAGACGGGATAAATGGAACAATGCATCAGCTGGAGCAGTGAGAGCCTCTGCTATCCCTGGGACCATGCAAATGATCCTGGAGTGCTCTGCAAGTCCCTTTCAGGGCTGAGAGCTTGGCAAATATATTTTGAACCCAGTCCTGCACCATCCCGTTCCTTGCTGGCCATGACTATTTGCAGAGCTTCTGTACTGTATTGCTCCATGGAAAGCAACAAACTGAAAGTTGCCTCCCTCAGTGTCTTTCCAATGTGAGAGCACCTATTTGTGTCGCCGCCCCCCCCCCCCCTGATATTTTACAGCTGCAAATCATCAACTGGGCTTTTAGTGAAATAAAACACCCTGACTCTCTCCACTGCTTTTTTTAAACTGGTTTGTTTGTTTCCAGATGTCTGTGGCTTATGCAGCATGAAGCATTTTCCCTGATCAGTGTTTTAACCTTCTTGTTGATATTTACTGAAAGCTTTTGAATAAACTGCGTTAAACGGAGCGCCATGGATGGGGGAGTAAATCTACATTTCTCTTGGCTCTCTGGAGGTCTTGCAGTAACGCATATTATGTGAGGTTATTGTTATACTAAGATATTAATCAGTGTGGGGTTTTCCTTGCCTTCCCCTACTGAAGTTTCAGTACAAGTTCCACTTCCTAGCCTGAAACAGTCTTGAATTAGAATGAAAAGGAAAGCTCTCTAATCTCCATTCACCTAAAGGCTTAGAAACTGGAAGATTTGGGGGGGAAGGGGAGAGCACAATATATATTTTTAAAAATCTAATCAGTTTTAAGTCACTCATGATTTTGAAGGGGGCTCATGATCGTGGAACGTGGGGGGTTGGCCTTACTGCAATAACACAGAAAGTGTTTTAACCTGGGCCTGATCCATGGCTGTTGTCAATCCATGTGTTTCTCCTGAAGTCAGTGGACTAGGCTAAGTTATACCAGCATAGGATCTGGCCCTGCGTCCACAACATTTTCCTTTTTGAAGCACTTTATCAACCTTAGTACTCCAAATCCCCATGAAGTGGGTAGGCAGCCAATATTTCACAGCGGAGGAAACTCAGGTGCAGAGAGGATATGTTTTCAAAAGCATCCACTGATGTAGGGCATCTCACTTTGAGATACGTTAGGCCTGATTTTTCATGGGTTTGGAGTACCTGCACTTCCACGGTGTACCACTGAGATGCAGGTGCTCCATAGCTCTGAAAATCAGCTCAAAGAGATGACGCCCACAAAGTGAGGCATTTTATATTAGTGGATTCTTTTTCACTATGAAGACTGAAGCTGTTTGCCTGTGGTCTAGCGTGAGTCATGGCTCAATGTGGGACTAGAACACTAGAGTTCTGGAAGGCCATTCCTCTGCTTACACCACTAGCCTATCCTTATGGCTGTTTGACTGGGTTGAAACCACTCTCCCCTACCTTTCCTTTCAGGAACAATTCTGGCTCTTAACGTTGGGTCTTTAATTCCACCCAGTTTCTTTCAGCTTTCTGAAGCTGTTGCTGGGGTTGGGTTCTTCACTTCTCTGGCTTCAGACAAAGGGTTTAAAAATGCTTTGTACTGCAGGGAGAGGAAAATTCTGCCCAATTGGGCCAGATCCAATCATCTGTCAACTTCCATCTCTGTTGTGCTCTTCTACAGGCATAGCTGTGCTGTCCGTATTCGCTCTGCCCTCGAGCTGTTGAGCAGATATTTAGTGTTTGTATTAGAGTGCTGGACGGAGGGCCCTGCGATGCTGCCACTGAACAAATATAGCAAGAGCTGAGCTTGGCTTCAACAAATTGTCCGTCTTGTCTATTTAGACTAAAAGGGGGGGAAGGGGTGCAGAGAGCAGAAATGCTTTTACTAAGGTCATATGGTAGGTCAATGACATAAGCGGGGCTAGGGTGCAAACATGTCCTGACTTTCAACCTAGTGTCCTCTCTACATCACCACCCTGAATCTGTTATCCACACACTAGGGTACCCCCCACCCCTCTTTATCCCAGTTTGTAAGGCTCTGGAGGAAAGGCACCTACCCTTATCCAATTCACACTCTAGGTCTCCGGGTCACACATTCCCAGGCAGTAGGGCACCAGATGTAACCTGCTTAATTTTAGTACCCACCCTTTCCCAATTCGTAGGGCTTCGGGTGTAATCTTTTGTGGGCTTGTGGGGTCTTTTACCAGTGAAGGAGCCTTACATGGTAATATCCTTTGTTCTCTATTTACTAACAATTACCCAAACAGAACACACACTAAGCATACATTCTTCATGCGTGGTTTGTTCTTTTGCTGGATGGTTTCTCTTTTTAAAGTCTTAATTCTTCTGATTTCACCACATTTCAAAGAGGAGTGTTTTTCTTTAATGACTACTTTTATTTTTCTTTGGTACTTGAGTGAAATATAGAAGAGAAAAAATTATTTTTTGATGGCAGTAATTACAAGGGAATGAACACCAGAACAATAAAGAATCCGATGGATCTGAATCAAACACTTTGCAAACAGCAGTCTGGTAGTTGGTTTTATTATTATAAAAAAAAGAAAATCTTATGGTTAATGTATTGCACTGGGCCTTCAGAGATCTGAGTTCAGTTCCTGGCTCTGCACAGGCTCCCTGGGTGACCCAGGACAAGTTATGGAAACCTAGATCCGCAACAGTATTTAGGCACCTACCTCCCCTGGTGGTTGCTCTGTGACTGTGGCCAGTAGGCCCATCACAAAGAAGAGGAGCAATCTGGCAACTGATAATGGGCTATGGAGTCTTTGGGGTGTAGGCCATGATCTGAATGTAGTCCAAGGCTGTGGCGATTGAAAGCTGTCACGCCAGAATGAGCGCTCTCTACGTTTTTATTTGCATGAACGTAGCGCCTACAGGTGCTCGTGGTGATTAAACCCCATTGTGCAAGTCTCTGTACGTACAAGCAATGAAACGACCGCTCCTGCCCCAAACAGTTTATCCTCAAAGTACCTGGCAAATAGATATTTGCTTCCCACAACCCATCATAAAAAGGTATTGGCATTAGTGACCTCTACAATGGTTATTGAGTGTGGGTTGGTTTTTTTCGCTTCCCACTTATAGATCTTGATCCTGCACACACTGACCTGTCTAATCTTACAAGTGTGAATAGTCCCCATGGGCCAGATCCTCAGTGCCTGTAAACCATCAGAGCTCCATTTATTGCAGCGAGGCAATCCCATTTTACACCAGCCAAGGATCTAGCCCCGTGACGTCAACAGAGCTACTCCCCTGTGTAAAGTGACCTACGTGTGTAAGTACTTGTGAGATTAGGGTCAGAGCCCTTACATTTGAACATCTTTTCTTTTACTTTTTCAAATAAAAGAATACAGTTTGTTGTCCACAAAATGTTCCTTATTTACACAATTGGTTTGATTAATTTATTTGAGCTGTCTCCACTCAGAAATATATGTGTGGGGGGGGCTTTTTTTGCAACTACTATTATGTACCATCAGGCCTATGATGAGCATAAAAAGGGATTCCCTCCTGACCGCTGCTATGGTCAGTTTATGCCCTGAAGCATGCCATTTTCATTCCTCCCTATTTTAGCCTGTTTAAGTGCAGAAGCTTATTCATCACAAAATTATCCAGCCTCTACTTAAATCTAAACTCCTTTGCTTTTCTGTCCAGCCCCCACCCTGTCACCTCTTTTCCCTGTATTCAGATTCAGGTGCAATGCCCCATTTTCCTCCATGCTGCTGCCCAGACCACCAAGAGTCTAGGAGCCTGGGGGCCACGCTGAAGCCAAAGTACAGCCCGGACTTAGGGAAACGCTCTCTCACTCCGATAATAATAAACGCTTTCCTTAGCCCCTGGGGCAGGGTCATGGGTGCAGAGGCCATGGGTCATTCAAGTAGTAACTGACTTGTAGCTATTGTCCGAAGAGAAATGAAGTGCAAAAGAGATGAGCTCAAGGCAGCCTGGAGTTGTTACCTGGGGATTGTGTGAGCAATTTGTCTCTGGGGTGGAGGCACCCCCCAGGGGTTCTCTTCTCTCTCTCATGCTGTTTCTTCCCAGCAGGAGGGGCGGATGAATGTCTCAATAATAGCTCATTGCTGTCAATGCACAAGTCCAGTTAATTGAAGGTGTAGCCGCCTTATGTTTCTTACCATTCAAAAATCCCCATAAGACACAGCTCCAGTGGCATGGCTCCACAGGACTGCTCCCGGCCCTGTCACTACAGCCGGCCGGGCCGGCTTGCCAGCCACTGACAAGCGATTGCTGCGGGCAGAGTTTTTGGCTCGGGTGGCAATGCCTCCACGGCTTCCCAGCCTTGTGTTCGGGGGCAGGGGGCCATGTTACCCTGGAAGATTTTGGGAGCTGTGAGACAGAGCTCCCCCCCGCAGGATTGAAGGAAACACTGTCCATCCCATCCTTTCCACTGGACCGGCCGGGTCAGTCAGCTGGGGGCCGGCCCCAGGCCCGGCTCCAGGGGTGCAGGCTCTCAGAGGAGGGGTGCTCGCACGTCCAGGCCCCTGCACGAGGTCCCAGGGTGGCCCCCCGAACCGCGGGTCACTGCTGAACCCGGACTGAGCCCCCGGGCTGGCACCCGCTTCGCTTCGGGGAGCAGCCCGGCTCCGCGTCCCCGGCCCACCCACGGCTGCAGCCTCATCCCCCTTCCCCGCCTCGCTCCGTCCGTCCGTCCGTCCTGGCGCCAGCAGGGGGCCCCCGCACCCCTCGGGTCTGGGTGCGGTGCCTGGGGCCGTGCAGCGCCGTGCAGCGCCCGCACGCGGGACATGCTGCAGGGCGGGCGCGCTCCGTGCTGCGCCCCCCGCCCCCCCGGTACTGCACCCCTCACCCCCCCGGTACTGCATCCCCCGCTCTGCCCCCCTCACCCCGCTACTACCCCCCCGCTCTGCACCCCTCCCCCCCGGGTACTGCACCCCCCGCCCTGTCCCCTCACCCCGCCCGGCCCCCCCATACTCCCGGTACCGCCCCCCTCCGGTGTCGCCCCCCCCCCCCCCCCCCAGCCCCGTGTAATTCCCGCGCTCTCCACCGGGGGCCCCCCCGTTCGCTCCGCTCCTCCCCGCCCGGTGCCGCCGGTCCGGACACGCTCTCGCCGCTGCTGCTGCCGGCTCGGCGTGAGAGCCGCGGCCAGTCTGCGGGGGAAGCCCCGGCCGCCGCCCGCCGCCCCAGCCCCCGGGGAGCCGCCGCTCAGGTAAGGACGGAGACCGGCCGCCGCTGCCGCCTCGTCCCCGGGCTGCGGCTCGGCTCGGCTGTGGCAGCCCCGGCCCCCCCCGCACGGCCGCTCAGTGCCTCGCCGGCTCCGGGGCGTCCGCAGTCGGTAGCCGCCTGCAGGGGGGAGACGGCGCTTGGTCCCCGCCTGCTCCCGGCACCGGGCTCTGCCCGCCCGGCTCCTGGCTCCCCATCCAGCCTGTGCCCCGCTCGGCCCCCCCGCTGCCCCCTTCATCCCCCCTTCCCTCCGCCTTGGGGCTGCCGGGGGAGGAGAGGGCGCAGTGGGCACCAGACCCCCAACCACCGCGGCTTTGGGTTGCGGGAGGAAGAGGGAGGGTGGCTAAGAAATGAAGAAGCAACTCCGGGGTCCCTGTGTTCGCTGGGAGGAAAGGATGCGGCGGGGGGGAGCAGGTCCGGTTGTCTGAAGCTCTTCGGAAGGGGCTGGCTGTGCCATGGCTGGGCTGGGCTGGGGAGGTGAGAAGCAGGCGCTGAACTCGCCAGGGTGGGTCTTGTGGCGTGTCTGAAATGACTCCCCTTTCCAGCAGATCTTTCATAGGAATTACACACAAAAAAAAATGGTTTAAACAATTACCTGTTCATAAAAATAGATGCTGTGCAATATAACGCCCCCCCCCCCCCTTCTGGGAAGTGATGCTATGGGGGAAGAGGCAGGGCTGGGAGGATGCTATGGAGAGGGATGGGGGAGGAGGATGAAGGGGGCAAGTGCAATTGTGGGGGGGCAATTGTGGGGGGGGGGTAAGGGGAGGAAGAGATGAATGGGTGGAAGAGGGAGGGAGGGAGGGAGTTTTGGAAGGAGAAGAAGATGAGGTGGTGGCAGGTGGGGTGGTTGGAGAAGTGAGTGGTGGATGGAGGAATGGCAGCTGGTAGATGGGGGAGACATGGAGGGATGGCATGGCTGGCTATAAAGTCACGGTCACTTATAAAGAGTCTTTCAAAAGGCATCCATTTCTCTAAGCAACTGCCCTTCCTCTGTGGCTGACCTGCGGGATGTGAGCAGTGGGGGCACCTCCTGAGATCCCCTCCAGAGCAGGGCTCCTGAAAATGCCCCAATCTGTATTTCCTGGAGCGGAGCTGGCCAGGAGAGTTCCCCTCCCCTGCAGGACTCTGGTGTCCTACGTGGACTTGTAACGAGTTCACAGTCTAAACCGTTTTAAAAAGATTTAACCAACAAAAATCTCCCATTGCATTAACGCTTCCCAGCTACATGGTTGTTATCCATTATATCATATGTTAGTGCTGGCAAAGGACTCTCCCACCAGCCCTTGCGATGGATTATTTGTGGCCACAGTACTGTAATAAATATATCAAGTGTTGTAAATAACTGAGCGCTGTACCCCAGCCAAAACCTGAGGAGAGCAGGAATAAAGCACAGTACCCAATTCCTGTGTGTTACCTGGATGCGACTTCCCTGGTGTTATGGGTTACCTGGAAGCACGTGGTAATCTCACAGAACAGGAGCAGAGCTGGCTGAAATGGATGCTTGGAAGTGGCTATTTTAGTGCCCTGAGTTTGCGGTGACTGGCATTTTCATCAATACCTTTAGTTAGCTATTTCCCCAATGTCTTTGGGTTAGGAAGAAAGGGTCAAAATAATCAGTAATGTAACTCCACTGAATTCAGTGGAGTTACACTAGGGGCGAGTTTGTCCTCCAGTGATTTTCATCTGGGCTACTTCATTCTCTGTGTGTGTGAATGTTACTTGGAAATGCAGGTCTAATCCTTGCGCAGACCCTTGTTAATAAACAAAATGTAGCTTTGCAAAGGTGCGGGGGGGGAACTGGATTCCAAAAGCCTCCCTGGTCCCAGCTTTATTTCGACATAACAAAGAAACATCCTATCAAGCTGGCCCTGCAAGGCTGAGCGGAGCCTTTGGGGTGGGTGGGAGGGATGTTTGCTCTAGATACTGCATATGGCTCATCATTAATCAGGTTTATTATTTTCCCAAACTGGCAGGATTCATTCCTCAAGGTCGTGACCCTTGGGAGAGTTAATCTAATATGCACACATTACTCAGCTGGGGCTTGTTTAATTTTCAGCACTTTGCTCATTTCCTGTTGAGGAGCTATCTGCTGGGCATACAGGAGCCCTGTCCTGCCTCTAGCAGGAGGCAGTGTATGATGCCCATGTCTTGCTGCAGTAGCATTCAGGGCAATCTCCCTTTCCAGCCTCCATCAGGAGCCAGTGCCTGCATCGGTAGCATCCAGGCTAGAATTGCCCCTTCTAGCCTCCAGCAGGAAACCCTTGCTTTAATCTGGAGAAGAGAAGACAGGGGGAGACATGATAACAGTTTTCAAGTACATAAAAGATGGTTACAAGGAGGAGGGAGGAAAAAATTGTTCTCTTTTACCTCTGAGGTTAGGACAAGAAGCAATGGGCTTAAATTGCAGCAAGGGTGGTTTAGGTTGGACATTAAAAAAAACTTCCTAATTGTCAGGGTAAATAAGACCTGGAATAAATTGCCTAGGGAGGCTGTGGAATCTCCATCCTTGGAGATTTTTAAGAGCAGGTGAGACAAACACCTGTCAGGGATGGTCTAGATAATACCTTGAGTGCAGAGGACTGGATTAGATGACCTCCCCAGGTCCCTTCCAGTCCTACGATTCTGTGAGTCTCCTCTTCTGAAACGCATCAGGAGCCAGTACCTAGTGTTTACATGCTGCCATTGATAGCCAGCAGGGCAGAGCCTTTCTATTCTTGCTTCCAGCAGGCACTGGTGCCTAATGTTCACAGCCTGCTGCAAAATCCTCCCTTTTGAGCCACTAGCAGGAGCCAGTTCCCTTAGACACCAAGGCCCGTGTGTATGTGCATGAAGGCAGGAGGCTGATGTTAACAAAACTTGGTATTTTTATGCAGAGCCTTTTTTCTGCTACGTTTCACATAAGAATAGAGAAGTGCTTTGTTAAATGAATCTGCAGCTAGTCTCATGCAGTGTTAAGGCAGGATGTTTTAAAAGCTTTCTTCATATAAGACTGTTTTAACGTCTGCATGTTAGTGTAACTGCTGTATTTTAGGGGAACTGGCTGGCTGGGGAGAGAGGTAATGAGCTACTGAACCTTTCACCTGTAGGTGGCTAGTTCAAATCCAGTCCAGATTAATAATGACTGAAAATTGTAAAAGTGCTGTGTGGTGGTGATGTGTGAAAAGAATTGTTAGTCTTAGTCCATTTCCTGGTGGACAGACTTTTACAGCACCAGGGCATAAATTAATACCCCTGGAAGAGAGCAGTGGATGAATGGACCATGGAGACTGAACTACTAAAGTTAGAGATGGCGTGGAGGAAAATTGTACTGTCAGTGCCTCTGTTCTGGGGATAAAGTGGGTTTTAGGTTGTCCGTTTGGAACCTTTCAGCGGCACAAAATGAAATGCATGAAATCCTTGGTGAGAGATGTTTTAAAATGTAACCTGTTAACCCGTCACAAACTAGCTCGTAACACACAGCCTCCCAACCTCTTCCATTCTGAGAGGCAGGTTCCACGAAAGGTTGAAAATCTTTAAAATAATGAGCCGTGGGCTGAGACGGGGCCAATTCCAGGCTGCTCACCTGGGGACTGGAAGGGAGAGAGGTGCATCTAGATAAGCAGGGGGATCTGTACAGCAAAATCTCCTCCCCTCCAGAGGACAGGCCGCCTATCAAGCCTGGCTGGGTGGGTGGGTACTGCAGTGCCTAGGAGTTGACTGTGTTGACATTGACTGGGGGTTTCTTGCTCAAGATTTTCTTTGAGAGAGAGTGTCTGTGTGAGGGAAAATGGAGCTGAGGGGCTTGATCATAGTCATGTGACCTGGCAGGAGCATATTTAAGGGAGTTGGTCTTCGGAGAACTCATGGAAGGAGGATCCAGGCAGGTATATGCATTACTGCCTTTGAACTGCTTTGTTATCTGTATGCTAAAGTTGTCAAAAAAAAAAAAAAAAAAAAAAAAAAAACCCCACCCCATCTGCACAGTCCTGACAATGGAGCCGTAGGTGAGCAATTACCTGTTGAGTTAAAAATCAGCCAGGATTACGGGGAGATCCTGTTTGTTGGCTCTAGCCAGTGTTCGTTTGGGAGGTAGAGAATGATGAAGAACCACAGTCTGTCTGTGTCCAAGAGCCTCCCTTTTATGTTCATTGCAGCCAAGTCTTGTTCCTTCTGTATCACAAGGGATGCTTCAGGCCAGTTGCTTAACAGTCTTTACTTGGGCAGGGTGTGTGTGTGTGTGTGGGGGGGGGAACTGCTTTCTGAACCGTTAAGGACCGGAAGGGAAGCAGGAAGGGCATCCAGTTCCTCTGGCTTGATGGAAAGTTGGATGCTTCTGTCAGGGACCCACAATGAACGCTGGCTCCTTGGGGCGTGGCAAGAGATGGCCGGAGTTGGGGATGGGTCCTCCTGTCAGTGAAGAAATGGGAGGAGAGAAAATGAGAAAGCAGAAAGGAATAGAGCAAGATGGAGCTGAAAGCGACAGAAATGAGAGAGTGCGGAAGAGGAGTAAATACACGTTTAGAATCAGTTAGCATTAAGGGCTTAAATAAAGAGGAAAATTTACTAGGATAAGAAATCGATAAAATAGACAGGTTAAAATTTAGGGGGAGCCAGCTGAAAGGCAAACAGTTCATTAAAAAAGTATTTAAATGAGCACGTTAGTAAGAAGGCGTGAGATGTAAATGCATTGACCTTAGTGAAAGGCGGTGGATTTTGAGATGGGATTTGGAAGCAGAGAGGGTGGGATGGAATGGAGGAGAGTTTCAGGTAAGGGGGACTGGGTCCATCTCTCCAGTTCAGAGGGGCAGGGCTTGCCCTCTGCTTTCACTCTACTTTAACCATTGGAAGGGAAGTCATTCTGCGTTTAATGGGCACCGTGGATGGAGCTATGGAAGTGCGAGGAGAAGTGATGTTAACTGTCTAATGTC
Organism: Emydura macquarii macquarii; assembly: GCF_026122565.2. Taxonomy (NCBI): domain Eukaryota; kingdom Metazoa; phylum Chordata; order Testudines; family Chelidae; genus Emydura; species Emydura macquarii. The sequence continues at coordinate 9,401,163 of NW_027130449.1, read as the reverse complement.
CATGGAATGGACTTCTTGGTTTGTTGTTATTACTGATTAGTAGTGCGGTAGCCCTAGAGGCCTCACTGTGCAGGTTCTGTACGTAGACGGAATAAGATAGTTCCTGCCTCAAAGAGCGTTTGCTCTAAATAGACAAGGGGTGAGAGTGTTTGGTGATCCCTGGGTTACCGATGGGGAACCGAGGCAGAAAGAGAGAATGAGGTTACATAGTGAATCTGGCAGATCTGCAAATTGAATTCGGGTCTCTTAAGTCCTCATCGCCCATGCCTGACCAGAAAGACTGTTCTTCTCAAGTTGTTTTCCCAAAATCCTCGCCTCTCTTTGTATCCACTCATGACAGAGTAGCTGACTTTGGCAATTGATTCCCACAAATGCAAGAGCGAGTGCTGGGTTGTGTTTGTGGAACTGGTGGTTATGATGCATTTTGGCCTGGTAGGGGACACGAAGTCCTGAAAGCTAAAGAGCTGACTCTCAAGAAGTGCCAAGCACTTGTAAAAATCTGACCCCCAACTTTCTTAAACTGCTAGACATAAGCTAAGCTCCTGCATTAGCCTATTCAGACGTGCCCCCCATTCCATGCTGGGGACTTCTCAGGCAATCATAAAATGGTTAGATTCTGTGCTAACACAGAGCTTCCAGTGAGAGCAACTGAAATTCTTGTTCTCCTCTTCCTTAAACAACATAACTGGTATCTCTTCGACTCAGTGGGCTGATAGAAATCTGTGGAATATTGCTGATTCCTTGCTGAAGGGAATGGGAAATGCAGTTCTCGGAATGGGGAATTACTGTATACAGAAAACAGATTCTAGATACTATTGTGAGGTTGTTCCAGTGCAGAGAAGGCCACAGAATCCAATTAATTCAGTTACAAATCCCTGTTAGTGGAAATATTATCATAACTCTAGGAGTGCAGCATAGGGCATCAGTTCAGAACAATAAATAACTTGGTGTGTTAACAGAGATAAAAGAAGTTGCAAAATCTGATGGAAGCTAATGAGCAGTTTTAACTACCCCAATATTAATGTACTGTATGGTATGTGGGGCCTGGATTGGAGGAACAATTTATGGTATTAATAAACAACTGTTTTTTAGAGCAGTATGTTTCGGTACCTATGGTAACTCTTGCTTTAGCTTCCTGTAATAGACAAGAATGTAAGTTTAGCAGCTCCATTGGCGAGTGTGATCATGGCACGATTACGTTTAATGTAATCGTGACTCCCTTAAGGATAGCGCAGAGATGGCAAACTTTAAAAGGGAGTGTTTTAAAATGACGAGGGGATTGGTTGACTGGAGGCTGATGGGGAAAATGGAGAAACAGACCAAGGTTAAAAGCCCCACCGGCAGCCCCAAGGCCATTTACGGATGTGGCAGTAGCGGTGCTGTAGATCTCCGAGTACGAAAACAACACGGGCAAATGGAAGGCAGCAGAGTTTGAATGAAGAATACCGAGCATCTCCGTGGTACTTTTCAGACGCCCATCTCAAAGTAATTTACAAAAGAGGGTAAGTGTCTTTCTCCCTGTTTTACACATAGTGAAATGGGAGCACAGAGAAGGTGAAGTGACTTGCCCTAGGGAAGCGAGCCAGCGATAGAGCTAAAAACAGATAGAACCTAGGAGCCCTGACTGGCAGTCCTCTGCCTTAATCACTCTGCCTCAACTGGGCCAGTTCATTAGGCCTGAAAAAAAGCGTCCTTGTAGAGTGCAAAGCTTGCCTGAAGAGCAGAAATAGACTGGAATGCAAGAGCAATATCAGGTGTAAGATGCCAATGGTGAGTGAAGAGAGGTAAGAAAGTATGGACCAGATCCTCAGGTGGTGTCAATTGATGTCATCGGTGTCAATTGATGTCATCGGTTGAAACCAGCTGACGATCTGGGCCTATGTATCCAATGGTATTGAGGAGAATAATACAAAATTAATGAAATACATTAAAAGGCTGCTTTGGTGACTGTAGCCCAGTGGTTCTCAACTTGCGGCCCATGTGATATCCTGACAGGTAGTCTATATCTTGTGTGGATGCGGCCCTCACAACACAGAGAGAGAGGCATATGTGGTCCACAATGGTAAATAGGTTGAGAGCCACTGCTATAGCCCCGTAGGGCCAAAAGCTGTGGAAGGAACAACTGAAGAGGAAAGTGAAGGGAGGAGGTGGGTGGAAGGGAAATGCAGTGATTTCTTTGCCTCCGGAGGCTGGAGAAATTCCCATTCACAGGAAATTAACAGCAAGTGAGTTCTCTAAAGAGGACGTAATGGAGCGACTTGAGAAATTTGGGTGCTGTAAATCAGCAGGACCCTGATGGTTCATCCGAGGGCTCTGGAGTAAATAAAGTGTGAAATAGCAGAGATATTAACATTGGCTCTGCAGTATTAACTTTAAAGTGGCAACTCTTCCTGAGGCTGGAAAGATACTAATGTGGGGATCGGATCGATGGAGCCAATGGCATTACAGCCAGGATGATTTTGGCCCGTGATGCCTTGAGAAAGTAAAATTAAAAACAGAAGTTCCAGGAAATTAGCCCGGTGAATCTCACTTCTGTTCCATGGCAACTGACAGTCTAATTAAGGCTCAAATACTTGGATCTGTTTCATCTGCACGGTCAAACCAGCATGGCTTATGTGAGGATGGGTGGAAATCTGTCACCTTTAACCTGGTAGAACTTACTGGGCAAGTTAGTAAAACAGGAGCTGATGATGACCCAACAGATATAATTTATTTGGATTTTCATCAAGCTTTTCATTAGATCATTCATAAAAGACTATTAAAGGAAATAACACAGTGAGGCAAATAAATAACCAAAGGTTAAGTGGCGGAGCCTGGTAGTGGCTTAACTAGGTAAATAATAGAAAATAGAGCTGTAATGGAAGGCTTCGAGGGCAAACAGGTTATTGAGGGACTGGAGTCCTTGCATAGAGACTGGAGCTGTTTATTATATTTAATGATTTGGAGGCAGAAGTGGATCAGCGCAGGGGTAGGACACAATTTTGCTGTTGAAAAGAACTCGCTTTGGTTACTAAACGCTGAGGAGATTTAAGAAGCACGTCAGCTAGATGGTGGCTGGGATTTAACTGGACTAAATGTGCAAAGTAATGCACGCTGGCAAAACCAGCCTGAATCTTCTCTCAGGGAGGCAGACGAGCTGTGAATCTGGGGGATCTTTCAAGGAAAAGATACATAGGAGCAATCAGCAAGAGAGCTCAGGGAAGATATCCTGTTCCGCGTGCAGCAGTAGTTTAAAAGGCAAATTGGCTGTGTGGGAGCACTGTAAACAAAAGTTAGCATGGAAGGAGATTCTGGCCGTGCAGCAGATGGCCTCATTTGAAGTGCTGTCTAGCCTGGGTCACCAGGTGCAGAGCGATATTAACAAAGCCTGGAGGATGGACGGACGGACGTAAAGAGGGGGAGGCAGCGGCATCTAATGGATAGAGCACCGGACTAGGAGTCTTGTTCCTGGCTGTACCACTGGCCTGCTGTGTGACTTAAGGTGAGTCACGTCTCCTTCCTGTGCCTCGGTTTCCCCATCAATACATCTCTTCCTTGCGAAAGAGTAGAACTGTGCAAATGGCTGTTCTTTGTTTTTGGTTCGCTGGCAGTTCCAAAAAAAAAAAAAAAAAAAAGTTGTGGGTTGAAAAGTGGAAACTTTTTGGTAGCCCAAAAAGCTGAAGAGAAATTGGTAAGACAAAGTTTCATTTTTATTTCAAGTATTTTTATAGTTTTTACTTTTTTAAATCAAAGGGGAGGAAATTTTCAAACAGTCATTTTTCACGGAAAAATCGAAACCTTTCAAAAACGTTGCAACGTTTTGACTATTTTTTAATTTGTGTGTTTCTTTTTATAAATCTACGAACAATTCACTGTTACCTTTCAAGGATGCTGAACCTGCATTTTTCCCCAGGGAAAAGAAAAAAGTTTCAGCCAAAAAATGTGACCTCTCTGTAGTAAAGAACTGTGAGCTCTGTGCGGTGGCCCTAGGTATTAGGAAAGGAATTCCCCACCCAAAGACCACCTACAAGGTTGCAGATAGGTGGACGTATTACTGAGGAGCACCAGAGGGGTTCCTCTGACACAACAGAGGCTAGCCACTGCTGGAGTCACGATGCTGTTGCTTGATGGAGCAGCGTATCCCCCTCTCGGTGTTCTGTTAGGGTAGCAGTATGTACTTAGTGTGTTGTCATTAGTATGGCAAATCCCACATGCCTTTTCCAGCACTCTCTCCTGACATGGAGTACTCCTCACCTTGGCTTCTGCATAGTGTGAAGCTTTCAGCGGAGGAGAGGTAATGGTGCAGAGAGCCAACAGGTGGATCCTCCAAAGCTGTGAACAGGACAACTGGCTATAAGTTTAGGGGGAGACTCTTGGAACTGCATTGCTCCCCTAAATGGTACAGAAGATAACACTTCATTGCCAAAAAGGGATTTTTACAGCATTTACATTTTTTTTTTCTGCTCAGCTCCAAATCCCTGTATCAAACCCCGGCCAGGTGATGGGATGGAGTCGCAATATTTATTCTGACTGTCCTCCTGCAAGGAATCAGCTGCATAATGTAATTTCCAACCAGAGTCTCAAGTGAGCACCCAGTGGGCCATCCAGCATGGGGAGCTTTGCATCTCTCCTGAAATCTCGCTGCTTCAATGTCTGCAGAATTGATTTGCATCCTTCATGAGGGAAAGAGCCAGATACCCGGGTCTTTTTTCTGCCATCCTCCCACCCCTTTTAGTGTATTTGGTTAGCTCAGCATCCAGCACAGCGATATGGAAATAAAGCGAAGGAGCTTTGTCTTGCCTTCATTTCATATGTATGCCTCTGTGCATAAATAGGGAGAATATATCACAGTGGCAGTCCCTAGCTGGGTTAGAGTTAATGGAAATGCTGCTGTGACCTTATATACCCTGCTTTTTAAGGGTTTATAACAAGTCTACAAAAATTCACTATGGGCACAAATGAGTCATGTGAGGTCTTAGCCCCTTGGAGCAGAAAGTCATAATAGTACAGATTTCACACACCCCCCCTCCCCAGTTGCTTGAGCGTTCACTTCAGTTCAGTAAGGATTTTACTGCTTTTAAAAGGCAGCTTTCCCGTCCTGTCACTGTCGTGTGATTTGGCATCAAGAAATGACGGGAGACAAATGGATCGGTCCATTCATCATCGTGAGGAATGCTTACAGATTGATGCATCTCTCACACCATTTCTATCTGTGAAGTCACTCCTGTCTGACACTGGGGCAGAAGAGGGGAGCATCTGGCCCCTACACCTAATTTTTTGGGATGCCCATCTTAAGCCAGGTGTCCAGTTCTGATGCACCAAAAAACCGGGACCTCTGGGATGATTCTGAGTCCATAAAACTGGAGAGCTGGCAGTGTGTACTGAGCACACTTACAGATTTTCTGGGACTGCCCTCTTAAAAAAGGAAAAAAAAAAAAAAAAGATGGTCCTGGGAGAACTGGGATAGGTGGCTACCCTAGCTGGGCCTGGTTTTCAGAGGTGTCCAGTGTGATGGATGTGATGAACTCTGTCATGTCCTGAGACTGTCAAAGCTGCTTCATAAAGGTTATCTGTGTAAATGCTGCCTGTGTCTCTGAGAGCCAGGGTCTGTATGCTGGCTGGTTGAGGAGGATTGCTGAGCTTCATCCAGGAGCTGGAATCAGTGGTGGATAATTACCGCTGATCACTGTGGGACAGCTCCAGCACTTGCTGGGGTGAATTTCATAGACTGGTTCAGACCAGGGTCAAGAGATCCGGGAGGCAAAGAGCAGGTGATATAAAGGGCCCGTGTCAAGTGCTTAATGGGGCCCTCATTTTGGTCCAGCAAACTGCCATGAACCCTTAACCAAGAGGGGCAGACCCTGCTGAAGGGTTTGAAGCCTGGAACTTGCCAGGGTTCCTAGAGGAAAGACCGAGGGACCTCTGGTAAGCTTAAGTGTACGTTTAAACCTTTTAGGATATGTTTTCTCTGGATTGCTTTTGTCCTAGAATAAACATACTGTGCTCTGTGTAAGGCTCTCCAGTGTACCACTGTCTTAGCCCTTGGGAGGGGGAGAGCAAAACTGCAGGGGCTGAGCTAGGTGCTGGAGGCTGCAGCCCAAACTCAGGTCAGGAGGGAGAGAGGTGCGGGTTCTGGGCCATAAAGAGGTGACACCCTTTGAGCAGAGCACGGCACGGGTCAGTTCCCTTGGAACTGTGACACTCGGCAGTGAGAACTGTCTCAGCGGGAGCTGCAGGTGCTCAGCACCTCTGAAAAAATCAGCCCCCAAGGTCTGTAAAGTTTCAGGACCAAGGCATCCAAACTCAGTTACCATCCGAAGGAAGTGCTGGCCTCGTCGCTTATTCAGAGCTGTAGAACTTCAAAGAACCTGTTCAAACACTAAAGAGTTCTCACAACTGTCCTGTGAGGTGGGTGGGTCAGAGATATTAGCCCCTTGGAAGGTGAGGCACAGAATGGTTAAAATATGATCTTGCTCTGGGAAATGACTGTGTAAAATAGACTGGCTGTGTGGTGTCTCAATAGCTCCAGAGCAGATTTTCTCCGTTTACAAGTAAAAAGATGTTGCTGGGTTTCTGGTCTTTTTTCCAATCTTGACAGCCCTGTAGAACTCGCCCTGGATTCTGAGTGTCCAGTTGGTTCTCTCTGGCTTTAGCACCATTGATTATCAGAAAGCGTTCTCTCCCGGGGTTGTGTTGGTTCTGTAATGGTAAACACTCAGTCTGAGCACTGAAGGCAGCAGCTCTGACTCTGCACACGCAGGAGGTAACATTCATCCCTCTACAAGCTCATTGAAGAATTTTTGTTCCCCTTCCATGGAAAATTTTAACGTGTTGTTGAAAACCCAAGAGTTTTTGGTTTTCCAATGAAAAGTTTAAATTTATGGAGGAAAGTGGACACTCCGACAAAAAAAAAGTTCTAATGGAAAATTTTTGGCCAGTCCTCACTCTCCCATTCAGAAAACATCACTGATGTCCCACTTATGCTCTGGTTTGAGAGATGAAGGAGGATTCACATAGACTCATAGAGTTTAATGCCAGAAGGGCTCACCAGATTATCAGTCTGGTCTCCTGTGCATCACAGGTCACCAACACCAACACGGCGAGCCTTGTGCTGGCTGTCTGCACCGGGATGAATTTCACCAAAGATGGCTAAGAAGGAATCCTAGTGTCTATGGCAGAGCAATGCTTTAGGTGACTTGCCTCGAGCAATTCACTGAGCTGATGGCAGAGCTCAGATTACAGCTCATCAGTTCCTGGGTCCTGGCACTTAACAGTGTATCCATTTATTTCTATGGCATTCCCTCCTTATTTCTGTGCTTCCCAAAGCATGAGTAGGTTGCTTGTGGTGTTCCTGATAGCTGGTGTGCGGGGCCTAATCCATCATTGCTCTGGACTTTACATTATCATTTACACCAGCGGAAAGCGGGAATGAAACACCACCAGGTTAGAATAATAACATTTTACCATGTTGCACGGATAGTAAACTGCTTTTTAATCTAGCAGGAAAAAAACCCCCCACAAATATGGACTGTCCTTGTTGTGGACTGAGACATACACAAGAGAAGCATCAAAAAGAGGCTAGGGTCTGTATGTAGAAATGTGGTGACCCCTTTTAGTCTGCTTGGAAGAGGAGGGCTCCCCAGCCAGCGAGCCAGATTCTTTTCAATATTAACTTGATCCTGACTAAGTACTAAGTTAATATGTTAATGTTTTATTGTAGCTGTGCCTTCCTTACCACAAAAAAAAAAAAAAAAAAGGCATACAAAGATCCAGTAGATGGAAGCTGAAGGTAGACAAATTCAAGCTGGAAATAAGGCACAAATTGTTAACAGTGAAGGTAATTATCCATTGGCACAACTTACATAGAGAATGTGGTAGATTCTCCGTCACCTGCAGTCTTTAAATCAAAAGTGGATCTCTTACTAAAAGATATGCTATAATTCAGTCAAAAGTTATGGGCTTGCTGCAGGAACCACTAGCTGAGGTTCTCTGGCCTGTGTTATACAGAAGGTCGGACCAAATGGTCATAATGGTCCCTACTGCCCTTAAAAATCGGTGAAAACCTTCAAAGGTGTAAGTGATGTCTGCCTCAGTTTGCAGAGAGCCTGAAACCTTAGCTCTGAGGTGTGAAATGCCCTGTCCACTTCAATGGGGGCTGACTGAAATGCCAGTCAGGAAACTTTGATTATTAGCAGTGGAATTAAACATCAAAAGATAGACCTTTATCAACAGGTGATGAGGGCTCAGATTTCAAGTTTGGGAAACGTAGACTAGGGTGAGAATATTGTGACAGTAGAAGTTTGACGATGGGCCCTGGAGAGAGCTGGTTTTCTATGAACTGGGTTGACATGCCTGTGTGTTCTGATTCCTGGCGAGCATTAAACAAGATTTTAATCTTCCCAGTCATTGTTTGGTTATGGAAGAACATTGCAGCCAATACAAATGTAAACAAAACTGTCTGGATATTTGTTTATGTAACAGATTGTTAAAAGCTCAGTGAAAAAATATCTTGTTCTGGTCCGTTAGATAATTAATCTGCATTTTAAGAATTGTCTAAAGACATATTTGCAAGCTAGTCCATTGAGCTGCTGTTTATCCAGTCAATAATCCTCATATTTAATAGTCCCTCAGAATGTATTTCCATAATGTGTTGCAAACAGTTCAGAAATCTGCATCTTTTCTGTTTTAAGATGTCAACACTCAACATATTTTCTATGACAGATTATTCTACCAATGGAAAAATTCAGATACATTAGCTTCCCACTGGTAACGCTAAGACTAGGGATGGAGAAGTCCCCCAGAGCATACCCAGGGGTCTAAATACCTCCAAACTCTGAGTGTCTTTGCAATTCAGATCTGGAGCCAGCTCCAGGAGTTCTGGTGAGAGCCTGTAAAAGGCTGGTGTTGTTTGTTTCAAACTCTCCACCTTGTTTACAGGTCTTGCTGGGAAAGTGGAATTTTCTGATTCATTGAGGCAGATGACTCATTATCTCATGGATGTAAGTGAAGTGGGACTAAGTCTCTGGGGGGAGATGATTGGGGTGTGGGCTGAGCAGCTCAGAGAGGAACCCTGGGAGCAGCCAAGCCAGATTGGGAGGTTTGAGATGAACTTTATCTTTCCAGTAATCAGCTGAATGTGAGCTCTCAGTGGGATGTGATGGCTAAGAGAGCAAATGCTGGTTTTGGCTGCGTAAGCAGGGAAATATTGACTAGAAATAGGGAGGTGTTACTATTGCTGCATATAGCATTAGTAAGACAATACCGGAATATTGAATCTACTTCTGGTGTCCATACTTTATAAAGGATGTTGACAACTTGGAAATGGCTCAGAGAAGAGCTACAAGAATGATCTGAGGTCTGGAAAGCCTGCCTTACAGAGACGGTTCCATTTATTTAGCTTATCAAAGAGAAGGTTAAGAGGTGACTTGATTGCAGTCTGTAAGTACCCACATGGGGGCAATATTTGTGATCATAGAGGGTTCTGATCTAGCAGACAATGGTGGAACACAATCCAGTGACTGAAAGCTGAAGCCAGACTAGAAATAATACGGCACCCATTTTTTTTACAGTGAGGGTAATTAACCATTGGAAACATCTTACCTGGGGACGTGATGAATTCTCTAGCATTTGAAATCTTTGACTCAAGACTAGATATTTTCCTCAAAGAGATGTTCTAGCACATCCCGAAGTGATGGAGCTGATAGAAGAGCCACTCGGTGAGATGATCTGGAATAACAAGGGAGCATGATCTTCCCCAGGTAAAGGAGCTGGGGTTGGAATACAAAAACAGCTGAGAAAGTATCTTCTCCCTTCACCCTTGTCTTTGTCTGACTGCAGTTGGCACCTGTCTTCCAGCTAGATTATCCTGAGGCATCCTCCTTAAATTAAGTGTTTATGTGACCAGCCTTGTATACAGGCAATCAGCAGAACTTGAACCTTCAGCTTTCAGCAACAGTACAGAAATCTCAGCTGCTTGAGCTAAAGGAGTAATTTCATTACCTGTTGCTGCTGGTGGTAGTAGGCTATTCACTTTTAGTGGCCCAGCCCCTCGGGGAAGGGACACAATACACACTTTCCCAATGTATGCGTGTTACTCTTACACTTCCTGGACCCTTCTTTATGCAGCAGGGTAATATTATTAATTTGTAATACAGTAGTGCTTAGGGTCCCCAGTCAAGATCAGAGCTGTGCTAGGTGCTGTACATACACATAGTAAGAAATAATCCCTGCCCTTAAGAGTTTACTGTCTAAATAGACAAGACAGACAAAACCTGCGAGAGGAAACAGAGGGAGGAAATGATTTGCCTAAGATCACATGGCAGATAAGTGGCAAAGCTGTCAGAAGAAAGCAGGTCTCCTGACTCCCAGTCCAGTGCCCTATGCGCCAGACTACACTGCCTCTCAATTGTATTTAGTAAATGATGACTTGACAATCATCCCGTAAGCCTTAGCCATTCTTTTTTCTATCCTCTCTGCCTGGTCCTTATTTACTGGGTCAGTAGGTGATGCATGTCAAATCGGGGTTTGATTTTTTGCAGGTTGGATGCTCTCAGAGCATTGGTAAGAATTGAATTAGGATTGTGTCAATGCTAGGGGTAGAACACCAATTGAAAAAAACCCATATTATTTAAGTTTGTAATATTGTAACTGTTAATTTGAGTGGTCATTGATTTATCTGTCACTTCTTTGGTGCAATCTATTTCTTTCCTTCCAAGCGGATGGCCTTCCACTGATTAAGAAGCTCAGTTACCATTGCATCATTTTTTTTTTGTCTTGACTTTGATCATTATCCCTCCCCGCCCAGTGCTACTGACTTTAAAATTAGCATCAGTTTTTTTTGGCGAGATCTCAGCCCTTACATTGTCCTTGTTCTCTCACAGCCATCTTTAATGCGTCTGATACGTCAGGGATTTTTAAGTGGCCATAGAAATGCATTTGAACTAGATCCAGTATCACTTGTCTGTGTGGATTTAGGGTATGTGTTTCCCCAGAAACTGATTCATTCATTAAAGGTTCTTTGTTGATGCAGGTTCAATTATAGAAGTGAATTGTGTTTTACAGACAAAAACAATGTAATCCAAACCGCTCTTTTATAGAGTCTTGGATATAAATGACCAAGCAGTGAAGCAATCAGGGGGAAGTTATTCCGGCCAACTAATAAAAAATGGGCAGTTGTATAATGCCTTTTATCGGATACTATCAAAGCCCTTTTCAGCATTTCCATTCAGCCTTTCAAGCCCCCTCTGGCATGTGTGTAGGGTGGAGCTTTATTAACCAGCTTTTGCAAATGGGTAAACTAAGGCAAAGAGTGTGGTGAGATGTCTTGGCAAAGGTCACACAGTTAGTCAGTGGCAGAGCTGAGACCAGCAGTGTGGTCTAGAGGGTAGGATAGCATCTTTGTACAGCACCTAGCACTAGGGGACCCTCATCTCAGTTGAGTCTTTTTGGTGCTGCTGTGACCATAAGAACTGGGAGCAGAAACCAGAAATCCTGACTCGCAGCTCCACTGATCTCTGATCGCTAGACGATCCTTTTCCTCTTGCATATCCATAGCACAACCCAACATGTCCAATGTCATTGCATTGTTTTCAAAGGATAACTCTCGTGAGATGAGATTGGAATGCCTGTGCAATTTTGTGTGTCCGATTACTACGTCAGTGCCTCGTTTCACAGGAAATCTTCAAATTTGCAGCAGGCTTGTTTGACGCCATTAGCCTGTCTCTAAAGCCCCTTTCTGCAGTGTGCAGCTACAGGGAGCGTTTGGTGTACTGAGTCACTTTTGAAAGATTAGTAACCCTACATATGAAACAACAGTTGACTATTTATATAGGGGGGAAATTAAGATCCCCTGCACTTTGGCATGTTTAACTCTGCTTTCAACTCGCCTGGCTTGGAATAGCTTCTAAACAGTCCAAATGATAGAAGAATTTATTTTGGATGATGAGTTAAGAGACTATTGCTCACACATCCAAAGCACAACATTTTCAATCATTTCTTTGCTTCATTGGCAAGGGAAGAAATGATTTTCATATCTTAACATGTTTATCCTTCAGAGGCTGAGCCAATTATCATACTACAGAAGAACTCATTCTGTTGTCCTAGATCTGCTGGAATATTATCGTGGCTTAGGATAACCCTCCTGGTTTGTACCTGCAGTTGCATAGCCAAAGGGAGAAAGTAAGGGATGCTCAGGAAAGTTAAGACCAATTAAGTAAAGGTGTGAAGTTAAAGTGCATTAAACCCCGGGGTGGATGCTTTCACTCAGAAGTAAAGTGGCCTTAGGCTACGTTTACACTTAAAACAGGACAGCAAGAACCAGTCTTTCTAAGCGCTTGGGGACAGTCAGGAAAAGTTAGTTCATTCGTCTGAAAGGGAGATTATGATAAAGCAAATGAAGGGCTGGTTCTTCCATCGATCTAGCTAGCTACCACCTCTCAGCAAGGTGGATGAACTACGCCAGTGGGAGAACCACTCCCGTGACTGGGGTGTCTACACTGGAGCGCTACAGTGACACAGCTGCAGAGTTTTAAGTGTAGACAAGCCCTAAGGCTTCGATTGTGGCTTTGTGGACAGTTGCCCCAGAAGCCTACTTGGGAATCTGAGGTTATGTCTATGTTGCACAGCCAGAGCGGTATAGTGTAGACACTTGCTACAGCAAAGGACGAGGTTATCTCCCTCACTGTAGTGGTCCTTTCTGGCCTTAAAGTCTCTGAATCTATGTGCATGTGCTTCTATTTCTATAGTTCTCTTTACCTGGAAATTTTGCACTGACTGCTGATTTCTCCATTATTTAGATTTATGTTTTATAGCACTGCATTAGTCATTAGTTTCCTCCCTCTGTTCAAGTTTGCCAGTCACGAATAATAGACTTTTCTGCTGTGAGACTTTTATGGTGAGGTAACTAGTGCTGGGTGGAGAGTGCTGGCTTTTTTTTCTTCCTCCGAAATTTTGCACAGAAAAATTTGACTTTTTCGGAGAAAAAGGCAAGCAGCAACGTTTCGATTCAGAAATGCTGCGTCAGTGCCTCATTAGAGCCGTGCTTTGTGCGTCTCATGCGCCCATTGGCTGGGTTCCCTGGCCAGACTACATCTCCCATGATGTTCCCCGGTCCCTCTCCTGGTGAGGGGCGGCAGTTGCATCATGGGAGTCCCCGGCTGTGGTGCATCCTGGGGGATGTGTCCTGGAAGGAGAGCTTTGCCAACAGCAGAGAATGGGGACATGAGAAATCCAAACTCCAAGCCCTGTGAGTCACTGCAATGGGATAGCAGAATCAAAATATTTAAGTTTTTAGTATTTTGGGAGCTACTGCAAAAACTGAAATTTTCTGCAGAATGTAGGCGCTTTTGGTGAGAAACTTTGTTCCGTTGAGAACCCAGTTTTCTGCCCAAACAGGTTTGATGGAACAATTTTCAACCAGTGGCAGAGAAAACTATTCATGGGAGAGTTCTGGGCAGGGGAGGCAGACTCCCTTACCGACTTCATGAGGTCTGCAGGGGCGTGCTGCTCTCTGTGTGCTCACAGGACCCTTATCCCCACCATATGTCTGTAGGCATGTGATTAATTACTTTCAAACTTGGGTGCCTAAAGCAAGGATCCTAAATCTATTCCCATCCACCCATATAGGCCCCTTGATCTTCAAAGAGTCTGTGTACCTGGAACGTCCCAGTATAAAACACTCATGTCCCCTTCTCATTTATGATTTTTATTGTGATGGCACCTGCCAAGTTGAAGGCTCCATTGCGGTAGCTACTGTCTAGACTCAGAAAGACAATTCCTGCCCTGAAGGGCTTGCCATCGAGACAGACAAGGCACAGGGTTGGGAGGAAGGAAGGGTTATTGTACCTATTCTACAGACTGGGAACTTGGGTCTGGAGAGAGTAAGTGACTCCCCCGAGGTCACATGAGAAGTCTGTGGCAGAGCCAAGAGCTGAAGCCGATCTCACGAGTCCCAATATCACCTCTGGACCAGAAGACTGTCCTTCATCTCGTTCTGACTGTCCCAGGGCTGCAGATATAGGGCCAGTATTTTTTTCAAATTGAGTCTCTTACACAGGCACCTAAAATTCATATTTAAGAAGGTAAATAGGTGGCCCGATGTTCTACGATCTGACCACCCGACTTCTCGCACTGTGAAGTCCTTTTGGCCCCCATCTAGGCTGTCCTGTGACACTCACCTTAGCTCCAGGATCCATGATGGCTTAACTTTATGGTTATTTAATGCAGACGGCCATTGGTGTCTCCTGGCTGGCAACGGTCCTGGAGCATTGATCGGAGCATACCGAAGAGGGAGAATGCAATGTGTCCAATGTGCGGTGGGGGCAGCTGTCACTTTTTGTTTGGTGCCCTGATTTTTTCTCTCTCTCTCTCTCTCTCTGTCTCTTTTGTATAAAGCTTTGCCTTCCATGTTAAGAAGCTCAGCAGATGAGCTGGAGTCTGTTAGACCATCTGCTCTTGATGATTTTGGTCCGATCCCAGTGCCCCCCAGCTTTTGCTGGTTGTGATGCTGCTCCTCTGATGCCGCCTATTTTCACAGCTCATCCAACTTCGAGTGTGCTCCTGGGAATGGGAAGTAAACGTTGTCTCAGAAAATAATAATTCTCCTTGCCTAGAGCGCAGCTGCTGCATCTGGAGAGCTCCAACCAAATTCAGCTGATGGGCTCTGTCTGCTGCCAGGCATCACTTCAACAGGAAACCCCTTTCGGTTTGGCAGGGGGCGCAGAATTGCGGCTGCTGACCAAGGGGTGAATGGGACCCAGAAGGCTGGTTCTGCAGTGGGGAAGGGGTGAGCAGGAGGGGGCAGCCTTAACCAACCCCTCTCCCCCATCTGCAGCAGCCACAATTGGGCCTCGTTGGGTGCCATAGAACTGAAATTTTTATTTGTATCATGGCAGTGCCGAGAGGCTCCAACCCGGCCCGGCCCCATTGTGCCAGGCACTGTGCAGACACTTAGTGAGATACAGGCTCTGCTCCAAGGAATTTGCAGTCTGCATAGGCAAAACGGACACAAGAAGCATCATTAGGTCAGTTTTGCTGATAGGGAGCTGAGTCACAGGGAGATGAAGTGACTTGCACAAGATCACAGGGGAAGCCTCTGGCCAAGCTGAGAATAAAGAACGGCCACACTAGGTCAGACCAATGTCCAGTGGCCAATGCCAGGTGCTTCAGAGGGAATAAATAGAACAGGGCAATTAGCGAGTGATCCGTCCCCTGGCAGCCACTCCAGAGCATAGGGTTGCATCCTGGCTAATAGCCATTGATGGACCTTCGCTCCATGAATTTATCTTGAATCCAGGTACGCTTTTGCCCTTCACAACATCTCCTGGTAATGAGTTCTGCAGGTTGACTGTGCATTGTGTGAAGTGTTCCTTCCTTTTGTTTGTCATAAACCTGCTGCCTATTAATTTAATTGGATGACTCCTGGTTCTTGTGTTAAGTGAAAGGGTTAAATAATTCCTATTCATCTTCTCCACACCATTTGTGATTTCATAGACCTCTGTCGTATCTCCCCTTTGTTGTCTCTTTTCCAAGCTGAAAAGTCTCAGTCTTCCTAATTTCTCCTCATATGGAAGCTGTTCCATCCCCCTAATCATTTCTGCTGCCCTTCTCTGTACCTTTCCAATACTAATATATCTTTCTTGGACCTGGGTCTCTTGAAACTTTGCCCAGTGCCTTACTGACAAGACCATCCTTCCCATAAATCACCTGAGCAAGGGAGTCTGTCTCCTTGCCTGTGTGTTAATGCACTCAGTTTGCACAGCTCCTCCTTATGTGACAGTGAGTTTAGTGGCTAATTCCCTGCAGACTGTACTGAAATCCAACTTTCTTTTTGTGACCTGTGAAGGTGACTCTTCTCTTTATCGATGGAAAACATGGGGCATATGCCTTTAAAGGAGGGAAATCTCCCTTGGTAGCGGGCCCCTGTAAATGTTAGGTCCAGGCATATTGCCATAATCATAAACGTAATTGTTCTACTTTGCACTGGTGCAGCATCTTTCATGCAAGGATCTCTGGGGATGTGCTAAGCCTCAGGATACTCCTGTGTGGTAGTATGATCCCCATTGCACTGGCGAGGAAACCGGGCCACAGAGAAATGATGAGGCTTGGCCAAAGTCCCACAGTGAGTCAGTGACAGAGCTGGGAATGGAATCCACGAGTCCTGACTCCCAGTCCCTCGTGCCCCTTGTTTACATTTAGCCCATCTAACAAGGGCGCTGCCGTAGGCACAAGGACACTAACAACAATGAGGAACACTTAACTGCCTACTGAAGGCATGGAGAGGAGAAACTCGCATGAGGGAGCGGAGATCCCGGGCGGGTCGCTAGTGTCTGTGCGTCTCCCACAGGGTAGCTGAGTGCATTGCCAATGGGGCGTGAGTGCAGGTGACAAACTATGCCTGGGGGCTTGTGGGATTACTGCTCTGTATCCATAACACGCTCCCCCCAGGGGCCCCTTTGCACATCTGTTCCCCATTTCGGCGGGTTTAAACTTCCTTTTAATTAAAGGGCTGCGTCACGCCAGGCCTGCTTCATAGAGCAGGGGCTGCAGAGCTTTGGTGGGCGAGGGGTGGTGGCACATGCGAAGTTGAATGCAAGATTGCAGGCGGACAGCTTTGTGCAGGCAGAGGAACTTGGACTTTAGAGGACTGAGTTGTATTGCCACGCCTAGGCTTGGTAGCTCCTCTCCAGGAAGGGCTGCCAGATACCATGCTGAGAGCCTGTGTCTCTGCATAGAAGCGACTTCACAGAAGCAGCTCCCAGGATAGGAGGGACACATGGGAGAACAGGTGCCTTCCCTGCGCCTTGTTTGTTTCACTAATCGCTTTAAAGGTATGTAAATAGCTGACGCGCCAGTGCTCTGCCCTTGCTGCTGACCTCACTCGTAGCCGAATGAACCAATTGTATGGCCCAGGGCGGAATTAGGTTAGAAAGCCTGATCCTGTTTATCTGCTGAAGATGAGGTGCAGGATGGGGACCAGAATTGCTTTACATAATGGTGCTGCGGGCCTTGTAGAGACCGGGGCAATCAATAATGCTTCAGCTTTTCTCTCAGCTTGAACAAGAGAGACAAGACTAGATACACGTGGCCAGACTGGGAGCCCCTTGTTTCCGTTGACGTCAGTGGAGTTGCTTGTGTGAGTAAAAGATTTGCAGTCTGGAGACGGGTCTGTAACACGACGGAAGGAGTGGGACAGGGGGACCATAACAGAAGCACTGGGTTGCACACCTATTTGCTAAGGGCCAAAGTCCTGATTCAGAAAAGCATTTACACATGTACGTCCAGCTAAGCAGGGCTCAGCCACCCTTGCTGAGTATGGGGACGAGTTCCTGAACTGGGGCCTTGTCTGTAAGATCTTTGGGGGGCAGGAATGATCTTTTATGTCCGTACCATGCCTCACACAATGGGGCTCTAAGAGCTACCACAACACAAATAATAGAAATAGTTGGGAAAACAGCAAAAACACCCATGTTTTTGAGGAAACAAAATTCATCCCTCTTTCGAAAAATTTCAACCAGCTCTAGCCTATAATAATACTACTAGTCAGATTTGCTGTTGTTTACAGCACGTTTCTGGTCAGTATCACTTTCGATGTCTCAAGACTGCAGTGTTTTGAACTGCAAACACGCTAGGGGAATATTTGCTTTAAAAAACAATTTCCGTTGGATCTTTAGAGAGACTATTTAAGTATTTGCAAAAGATTATGTTTACAAAGCTTAAAATTTAAGGGTCAAATCTGACCTGACTTTGCCTCTTTTAAATGTTGCGTTATCTAGTATCTGAGTTCTGGAATATATGAATCTATAGTTGCTCTTGACAGACATCTGTTGTTTTTTAAATTTTTTTAATTTAAATTTTAAAACAAACTTCCTGTCCTTGAGAAAATGTTTAGCACTGAAAGATGGCTGAGATGACATTTTCTTAATTGAAGGAAGCCATTGACTTGTGTAATTCTGGTTATTCAGGCACCCCAGCGAGACAGCTGATGTGCCGGAGTCTGACTTTTAGTAGACTGAAATGTGGTTTAGATTCTGTTACCGAACTTTGCTCTGTGGGTGGAACTGGAGTTTGCCTTGTTATAGCAGCTAGAAGCCCCTCATGAGTGGGAGAAAATGCACTTGAGTGGAAGCAGATCATCAAGCAGCTGGTGAGTGTGTGTGTTTTCCGGTTGTGTGTGTGTTTAATGAGAGTGGTGGGAAGGAGTGTGAGTATGTTTGACTGGTGTGGCAGTGCATTGCCTGTCTGGTCCAGTGTAGTGTGATAGGATGTGTGTATATTTGCATGCCCGTTATTCCATCCTGCCTATGTCAAAATGCATATTGTGTGACAGCGCCCTGGATTGCTTTATATGTGAGGTACTGTTACTTTGTTTGACTGCGAAATAACAAAGAATATTTTGAAAGACATGAAGGAACATGGAGCCGTGGGGAGCAGTTAGTCAATGAATATGAAAAGACACCTGCTCTAATGATGACAAGGAAAAGTTCTTTATGGGAATGGTGAACAGAAGGCAAGCAGCAAATGGATAAAATACACAGAGGTACAAGGGTGAGTGTTTAAAAAAATAGAATTCAGTAGCAGGAGTGGGTTTGCAAATCATTTTCTATGCAGTGGTTAATGTCTAAGGTGAGTATTTATGGCTTGCGTCCCATTCCCCTGGGAGCATATGTCTGAGAAGGCTAGGGAAGATTTCAGGTGGTAAATAGGTTACTGGATCAAACCAGGGTGAGAGTGGGCAGTGAGCTGATCTGCTGGTGAGGAAGGTGCAGAGGTAGGTGCCGTTGCAGAATGGGTGAGGAGGATGGCCTTATGGAGCTGGGACTCAGGACATCTGTGCTCAGTTCCCAGCTCTGCTGCAGACTCATGATGTGACCCTGGGCAAGCCATTGAATTTCTCTGTGCCTTAGCTTCCTACCCATAAAGTGAGGGATAGGAAGTCCTTTCTCCCACCCCGTGTCGATTTAGATTGTAAGCTCTCATCCCTTGCTCTGTGCCTGCACAATGCCTAGCACAACTGGGCCCTGATCTAGGTGGTACAAGAAATCCAATAGTACTAAGAGAATAAAGGTCTCGGACGTGAGAGCAGAGTGGTGGCTAAACATGCTGAGGAATGGGACCTGAGGTGTTGGAAGGACCTCGTCATGGTGTCTAGGTAGCCTGGAAACTCACATGTCTGGTCCGAGACCTGCTGGAAAAGAGGCTGTTTGAAGTGAGAGACGGTAAAGCACTTCGATCTGCGTAAGGTGTTGGGTGGGTAGTGGGGTTAGCGCGAGGGCTGACGGGAACGGGTAGGAAATCAGGAAGATGTCAGAAGACAGACTGTCTTGACTGTGACAATGAAGGCCTGTGGGTGTCTTCTGGGCCCTTTAAGATGGGTGCTGCACAAGACCTGGGGGAGGGACGGTCGGCAGGAGGCTGCTAGAACTCCGTGAAGCAGCAGGCCTGGCAGATCCGTGGCTTCAGAGAGATGTCCCAATAACAGACTTGTGGATGGAGGCCGTTACTTGGGCTGAGGGAGCAGCAGGAGTCTGAGAGAGCGGAACAGGGAGGTGCTTGGTTACTGACGTAATGACGACTGATGCCGGAGGATGGGTGCCAAGGAGCTGATCTTTCTCCCTCCAGAGACAATCGGAGGTTTGCCACTGACCTGGAAACAGAGCAGCCTCAAGCCCCACATGTGGCAGTCTAGGTATGTTGATGGATTTGGGAGGTGAGCAGATGTAGGGCTGTGTGTGGACGTGCTTCTGGTGGGTGGTGAGGCCCGAGAGAAGAGGCCCATTACGGGATAGCATTTTGGTCCGTGCTTGGGAAGGATGCACCGTCTAGTACTTAGAGCACCAGAAGGGGATCCAGCTGTTCTAGGTTCTGTTTCCCAACTCTGCTGTTGACCTGCCATGTGGTTTTGGGCAAGTGTCTTAACTTCCCAGTGCCTCAGTTTCTCTTTCTAAAAAACTTCTCTAATTCATGTGGGGGTGGTGAAGAATGACTGCGATTGGGTGAGTCCTGTGCGATCCTCAGAGGTAAGGTGCGAAGTCTCACCTTTATTTATGTATTATCTAGCATTTGTCATTGAGGATGGTAGCAAAACAGGGGCCATAGATACATTTAGGATCCAATTAGCTAGAAGGCTGCTGCATTCCACACAGGAGAGGACCCTGGGACCAATTGAAGTAGGAGTAGCACTGCTTTGTTGATTAGATGGGAGTGTGTTTCAGGGAGTAGGTAAGGAGGCAAAGTGGCAACAGTGTGAGAATTGGATTTTCTCTGAAGGCCGTGGGAGTGGGGCTCAGTCAACTGGGAAAATTCCCACAGAGAAGAGCGAATCTGAGAAGTGGAGCTGTGAATATAAAGGCTGTTTGGAGCTTCTGCTTCAGCAACAGGTGTGAGCTTGTTTGTCGGTCTCTCATTTGCATTGCTATTACTAAGCCAGTTACTGATTTTTTTTCTGGCATGCTCCAAATCTTTCATATATTATCTTCCAACCTCTCCCCCATATCCTCATACACCAAACTCACGTTGCCTGAGGACTGACTGGCTGTTGCTACGTCCCAGATATCTGGCACTGTGCATTACTCGTCTCTCATTCTGCATTCCTAATGCCACACGCCAACATTTTCAACATTGGAGGCTAAAACTAGACCCATAAATCCCTAGTTTTAGGCACTTAAATATCACCCTGGTTGTTGGAGGGTCTGTTGAAAGGAGTGGCATTGCTGGGTTCTCAGCATCCCTGAAAATCAGGCTACTTCTTCAGGTGCTTCAACTGGAGCTGAGCAAATAACTATTTTATTTCATTGTTTTCATTCACTGGCCAAAATGAAGACTCTGGGGGGGAAAAAAATTGTTTGGGTTGACCCAAAATGGAAATGTTTTGGTTTTTTCTCACTGACATGGAAAACAAAATAACAAAATAGTGTCAGGTCAAACAAAATGTTTAGTTCAACCCCAAGCTATCTTGTTTTGGTTTTTCTTTTTGCTTCACTTTCAGGTGGGTTTTCTTTTACCCTTTTCTGTTTGTTGTTAAATCTTAATTTCTAAATGAAATGTTGTTTCAAAACAAAAAGTGGAAATGTTTAGACTGTTTTGTTTCCCTCCCGCCATCCATTTTTTTGTCTGAAACTATTTGCCAAATTCGGCCTCAATTTGCAAATAGTTTTGGTCTCTCCTAAACTGCATTTTTGGACTACTAAACTCTTCATTTGCAAATTTTTGCCCAGCTGTAGCATAAATCTGGATTTAGGTGTCTAATATTTTTCAAATGTTGGCCTGCCCTACCTCACTGGGTGCGTGAGGTACATTAAAGATTGAGGTGCTTCAATACTATTGTAATGGGGACCAGATAAGCACCAAAGATTAGACTTTCTCTGGTCCCTTTTGCATTTCCCCATTGAAGGCCGACATAGCGTGCAGAAGGATCGCTCCGGGCCTATGGTGTGTACCTTTCAGGGAACATTGCATGCACCAGTCCAGGTCCCGCTCCATGCAGCCTGCAGTGCTTTAATTCTGCCAGGGCTTTATTTTGCCACCGAATTGTAACTATGGCAATGGTGTTTTTTATGAGTTCTGTTGCAGTTGCACCTAGAGTTTCTTAACTGATATCAGGTCCCCACTGTGCCAGGCGCTGTACACAGAGTCCCTGCCCCAAAGAGCTGGCAATCTAATTAGAGAAAACAGACAAGGAGTGGGAGAAAGGGAGTATTTTTATCCCCATTTTGGGATAAAATCTGGGCCTCAGTTTCCTCCCAGAGGGGAAAACTGAGGCCCAGCGAGATGAACCGACTTGCCCAAGGTCACCCAGGGGGCTGTGACAGAGCCCGGAATTGAACTTAAATCTTGTGAGGCCCAGACTAGAGCCTTAGACACAAGAGATGCAAACTCTCCTGCGAGGAGGAAGCACCCTCCACATAAATGCAGCGGGGAGCCACCTCCAGTGGAGGAAAAGCCTCCAGAGGACAGTTCACCTCATTGTTTCCCCAGAAGTGTGGGGCTTCCCCTCCTGGTGTTCAGTGTCTCAGCTAAGGTGAGTGCTAGATCTGACAGCAGCAGCCCTTTCCCTCTCCTGGAGGGTGGCCCTGGCGGCTCTCCTGTCCTGGTTACTCTGGTAACTAACTGCGTTCAGACAGCACCAAGCAGCTGAATTCAGCCCCTTGTTCGGGGGGAGAAAGCTCTCATTGAATCAGAGGCTGAGCAAAGCCTCCTGCCTTTATTCCCCTGAATGACACCAACATCCATTTGTACACTTATTCGTGTGTGCGTGGATAAGGGGTGAGGCGAGCTGTGGATGAAAGGGAGGCGGCGGGTGCTACTGCATGCTAATCAGGGCAGCTGGGTTCCTCCTCCTGCCAGCGGGGAGCCTGCCGGGTACCCACAGGGGCACCCTGAATACCCTGACACAGTGGGAAGACGGCAGACCAGCTCTAGGGTTTTAGGTGTCATGGGGAAGCTGACGGGTGGTGGAAGGGCTGGGTGGGGAGAGGATTCCAGGGGCTGCTCTTGACCTAATCTATAGAAATAACTTTAGAGAGCAGTGGGTGTGGTGATGATAATGAAAGGGGGTGAGGGGAGAACAGACAGGAGAAATGGGTGGAAGATGGGGTAGGAAGTAGTGGGAAGAGTGGAGAGAGCCAGACCAGTGCTTCTCGCAGCATTTCGAGACGACACTAAAAGAGAGATCCCTGTGTTTGTGGGAACTGGACATTCACCTGCCCTCATCACGCCGGCATAAAGGAAGTCTTGCCAAGGACTTCTCTCTTGCTGTTAGTCAGCTTAAAATGGCAACAAAGGCCGAGGCTGGGGATGCGCTGCTTCTCTGGGATTGAGGGAGCTGCCCAGAATGATAATTGGGTCTTTTTTCATCTTTTTTATGAAGCTAACAGGCTATTGCGCAAAGTAATTAACTGGACAGATGGATTTGTAGAATTTGGAAATGTTGTAAATGTTGACGGCAACATTAAGGCACTTTATTTATTTTTTTCCCCCCCCCTAAGGCCTTGTGTCAGCAAAAGGGCTCCGAGTTGGGGCGACCTTTCAGAGAAGGAGATAAAACAAATGAGGCTTAAAAAAATGAATAAACATAATGGCAGCGTATGCCGTAGATACCTGATGATCACTGCAAGTAGGGCCTTGCGTGAGCATCTGTTTGTGTGTGCTAAATGCCCCTTACTTCTGCGGGCAAGTGGTGCAACTGCCCATCAAACGTGCAGCTGTGAGGTTTTACACAATGGCACTTACTTCAGGTATTTAGATGCTGGCACTGTTCACTATCGGAGCAGTTTCAAGAGCCCTAAACTTGGCAGTTTAGAAATAACCTACGCATAGTGGAACTGTCTTCCTCCCCCTCTGAGCTGGAGCGTGGTTTATGATTTCAAGAAGAGGAGGGCTTATATCCCTCCCAACCTTTCCTGATAAAAAACTGTAATCCTGTCTAATGCAACTCTGGATGTTCTCCTCTGATCTTTTTAACCTCTTGCCTGCAGCGAATTCTTGTGGCAAGGAGTTCTCCAAGTTAATTATGTGTTGCGATTTTGTTTGTGTTGCTCTTTTTCTATAGCGTGAGCAACATGCTAAGTATATCAAAGCGAGGTGGGAAGCCAAGTCCCCACTCAGAATCTAATCTGCATGACGTCCTTGTAATAAATATTGTAAGCATCATTAAAGAAACCTGTTGTTCAAGGGAAACCTATTGAATATCCTTGTGCACACAGATGGAGGAAGGGCTCCCATGTTTCTATGGATTTCTTTTCCTTATTTTCATCCTCCAGCACTTGTTATTCAGACCCTGATCCTAATACCCCATGTCACACACTTTTTTTTGCCTCTGCATAAATGATGACATTTGTGGGAAGGGAAGCAAAACTGATGTCACATTGCCCTGGGAGCTCTTGTCTCTGAGTTTTCCTAGAATCTGAAAGGGATGCCCAACATTCAGACAGCAGTCGATGCTCCTGTTACAGCTGCATAGATGCCTGTCCTCATTAGGACTGAAACCATGTAGGTTACAGCATGGTGGTTACGGCAACATCAAAGTGAGTGCTAGGTCGCTGCAGAGATATTGACAAAGAACCCAAGGAAAAAAAATATCTCCCTGATTAGCTACAGAATTTTCTTCTCTTTTTAATTAGTGAGCAGGAATCAGGACAAGTCGTAACAACGGCATGAGTGCGGGATGCAAGGTAGTGGGAGGGACCTGATAAAAGCTGGCTTTGTGTTAGTGTGGCAAATTTTATTAGTGAGAAAGAGAGGGTGAGGGAAACAGGACAGGCAAGTGGTATGCAGTGCCTCCTGAATTCGTAATAGCTCCAGCTCTATCTGAATTATCCTCTCATTAGTAAACGGAACAGAAAGCATTTAACAGATCAAATATTGGAAGAGGAACAACAAAGAATACC
This sequence comes from Emydura macquarii macquarii, assembly GCF_026122565.2. Taxonomy (NCBI): domain Eukaryota; kingdom Metazoa; phylum Chordata; order Testudines; family Chelidae; genus Emydura; species Emydura macquarii. Next base: position 9,376,801 of record NW_027130449.1, on the reverse strand, counting down.
AGCAGGAGGAACCTCACCCAACTCAAACTGGTTAATCAGGCTAAAGCCGATTTATAGGGTTATGATTTGGATTTTTAACACGTTAATTACAACTGCACCTTTCACTCCATTCCTGCTTCAGGTTTTCTCTGCCCTGTTCCCAGTAGAGAAACACTGCTCTTTCTGAGAGTTGGTGATTCGTCAATGAAGTTTGACAGGAAGGGGAAATGGTTATGGCATGTAGAAAGTTTTTCCACAGGAACTTCTGTTTTGAGGGATAATTGTTTTTTCGACACAACTTTTCATGGAACGTGTCTGCTTCTCTTGGAAACTTTAGAATATTTTTTAAATCAGAAACCTGAACACCTGCAAACGGAACCATCTTCTGCCAGGAACCAAAACATTTTCTGTTTGGGGCTGCAGATGTTTTGGTGTTTGAATTTTCCACAGGACATTTTTGGTTTCTGAGCAGCTCTACCAATGACCCATGAGGGGGCTGATTTTCCTGTAGGTGACATCAGGGTCACTCCTTACACTTCAGTGGAATAATTCCCCTCCTCAGCAGCATGAGACAAGACTATGGCCTGGGGTCTCAGTCAGGGACGTAGAAAGGAACCCATTTCCCTTTTCATTGTTCAGTTGCACGTGGCGCTGTAGAAGTGTGCTGAGCTGACAGCACTTGAGTGACTTCCTCTTTCAACAGAACCAGGAGACCGTGGGCAGCTGCCGTGCAAACTTTGCCCATTCTGCCCTGCCAATGGGCACAACCTTGACCTGAGGGGCACGTAGGGCCATCTATAGAGAGCAGAGAGGTGTTTGGTCTTTGGTGCATATCGGCGAGCAATGGTAGGTCAGTACTTTTTCACACCATGCACAATTGGCTGCGGAACTCATTGCCGTATGTATTGCTGAAGGCAAGAACGCAGCAGGATTGGCCACGTATATGAATAACAAGACCATTCAGAGTTAAAATAGCAAGGACTAAACAAGAAAAATATAAGAAAATCAAGAGTTGTAGAAAGGACATAATCCGTCCTGTTTCAGGGTACAAAACAACTTTTAAGGGGGGCAGGAAACTTGCTTTGAGGACAGGTTATCCTATAACCGCCTGCTTTCTTGCACCTTCCTTGGAAACAGCTGGTGCAGACCCTGTTGGAGAAAGGATCCTGGCCCAGATGGGCTACTGGTCCGATCTTGTATGGTGATCTCTGTTGTCCCAAGACTTGATGGTGGACATTTACTCTCTAGGAACTGGAGACCTAGCAAACTCATTTCACACATGAGCCACTAAACCACAATCAGACAGCAAACAAAACCAAATCTATAAATCCTTCCCAGGGGTCCCCCTTATGCTTTTTGTAGCTGTAAAGTGACTTTAAAAATAAACTTGGCAAGTAGTTCATCCGTGATGCAATTATTATACTAACTGCCTTTTCTCCTTTAATGGAAAAGCCTCTAGACAACAGCTGAGCGAATAATTGATTTGTTTCAATTTGCGGGCTGAACTGTAAAATAATAATAATTAAAAAAAAAATGGGTTGATGGAACTGAAACTGATTTTTTTTTTAAATTGTTTTCAACTGAAAAACTCAAAATGTTTTTTGTTTTGAATTGACTGAAACATTTCACTAGTCTTGAAATGACTTTTTTTCCCTGAGTTGTTTGTTTCAGTTGTTTTGGCTGTCTTCCACCGCCTTTTTTTTTTTTTAAATAGGCCAAATTCCAAAACAGAATTTTCGTTTCAACTGAAACAAAATGTTCAGAGTGGTCAAAACAAAACATTTCCACTTTCAATTATTTTTTTCATTGTGTTTTGGCTGAAACCATCTGTCAAATCCAACCCAAATTTGCAAATAGTTTCAGAGCCCCCAGAAATGCATTTTTTGTCAAAAATATTATTTGCCAAAAAAAAAGAAGTCACCGTACTCTACACATCGCTGCGTATTAGAGACAAGATGAGGCTAACAAGTGCAGTTTATTTTCCTAAGGCTCTTCAGTAGGTGGCGTTCTTGCTGTGAGTGCAGGGCCCATGTTTGATGTGCTGAATTATTGGGGTTTAGACCAAGCCATTCTAGTCAATCAGGTCAATGATCCGTGAGGGTAGGAAAGGTTCCAGTCTTGGACATAATAAACCAAAGCAGAGCTGTTCTGGTTGGGTAACTAATAGACAGTCTTAATACTATTTAAGCCCAGAGTGATAGGCTAATTAGCAATAGAAAGTCCTCCTATGTAATAGGGAATGTGAAGGGAGCACCAGTGTATAAAAGCTGGCAAGGTTCCCTGCAGCAGAGAGGTACGTCTGAGGTAGAGCGTCAAACTGTGCCGTTATCTGGTCCCAGTGAACAAGGAGTTAACCTCAACCCACCCCTATCCTTTTTCACAGGTCCTCAGGGAAGTGGTATAATAATGGCTGGGTGGGGGTGGGTGGAGCGTTCACACCCAAGTCTGTAAAGCAAGATGAAAACTGCTTCTGTCTTGTCCTGCTGAGTGAGAGAGAGAGAGACAATGGGAAGGTGAAAATAAGAAGTTGAACTTGGATGGGAAGCTAGTCGGAGAGCAGGAGACGAAGGCTGGTCATGGATGGGGGCTTCCATGGCCCTCTGGGTGTCAAAGGGAGCAACAGTGAGGGCCTACTTTGTTCATAAAATACAGACATGAATAAGGGCCCAATCCTGCAGTCCTTACACAGGCTGAACTCGCATCACAGTCGGTGGGAGTTTTCGCTGTGTGAGAATCGCAGAGTTGGAGCCAAAGCGATGTCAAGTGTGCAGGAGGGAGAGGCCTTATTGAGCGTGCTTGTGGGGTTTAATTAATGTGCTGAAACGAAGGAAAGGAAAATGTATACTGACTCTCAAGACAGGTTTCCAGACAACGAGATAAGTGAACATCTGGGATAGTCTTCTAAAGTTGTTCTTTTTATCACAGTAGGAGCTAAAGGCCTCCACTAAGATCAGGGCCTCGCTAGGCTAGATGATGTACCTGCGCATGACAAGACACCGTCTCTGCCCCAAAGAACTTACACTATAAAAAAGCAAGGCAGACTGTAGTGCAGTGAGTGGCAGGTCAGGATGGTGAGTGTTATGTGACTGGGGTCAGGAGTACAACATGTTGGGGCCATGCTGTTAGACCGTTCAGCATGTAACCCTGACCTCGGTGCATGCTGAGTAAATATCTCTTTCCTACAACTCTGCTTCTTGCTGCACCATTTATTGCTAATGAAATACAGACAAAGGGCGGGAAGAGAAACTGAGGCACAGAGCGCCAAAGTGACTTGGTTAAGGGCACAGAGCAGGCCAGAGCCAGGAACAGAATGCAGGTCACCTGACTCCCAATCCAGTGCACTACCCACTAGCTCACGCTGCACCTCTCTCTGTCTAAATGAGCTCCTGTATTTTTGACATTTAGACCTAGACTGGATAAAGCACTGTGAAATGCAGGGAACAGCTAGATAATGTACTGGGTTTTTTCTGTCTATAATTTCTGTGATTAAACTAGCGGATAGTCAATCACATGTCGTTTCCTGACTAAAGACAGGGCCTAATTGTCTGGTCCAATGAATTTTACGTTTATAATGCCCATATTAGATATGATGAGGTTTCCAAGGTTGCTGTGTTTGCATGTGATACTCATAATAGCAAATAATGAGAACCTGGATCAGGAGATAAAATGCAGTTGGCGATGAAGATGAGTATAAATAGTTAGCCTGGTAACAAAGAAAGCCAGGCTAGGCAATATATACTCTGTCATCCAGAATGCCAATCAGGAGACAGAATGTGCATGCAATAGTGTTATTACAGGAAAAGCCTTCAAGCCAGTAAGTACACTATAAAGCAGTAAAATGTTAAAATAGTATAATCAAATAGGCTGCTATTTTATGTTTAGAAGGCTAAAATACCAGCCAGATTACTGAGTAAACCACTTGCCTCTGTATGCTACAAAAATAACCGCATCAGAGAGGCAGTGGGTTTTTGTGCATGGGACGCTAGACTGGGAGTCTTGCTGTGTGGTGGTGGTGATGATTCTTAGCTCTTATAAAAGGTCAGTATCATTTCCCCCATTTTACATATGGGGAAACTGAGGCACGGGGCAAGGAAGTGACTTGCCCAGGGTCACCCAGCAGGCCAGTGGCAGTGCCAGGAATTGAACCCAGATCTCCTGAGTTCCAATCCAATGCGCTATCTACGAGGCCCTTCTGTGTCTCCTTTGTCCATCTTGTCTATTTATATAAATAAGTTCTTTAGGGCAGGGATAGTTTCTCACTAGGCTTATATCTAGCACTTTGCACCATGGGGACCTGATCTCGGATGGGTTGATGTTACTGTAATGCAAACACTGTGTCCTCAGTCATGTTATGACACAGTTTTATCTTGTCTGTGTGGACAGGAAAACATCTTGTAACCAGATTAGTGAGTCCTGTCTCATCCTGGTAGATACTGATGACATGGCTCTTACATAGGTATTTAAGCTGTCTCTGTTGCCAAGAATAAACCATGTCATAATTTGAGCTGGTCCTAAAATAGTAAAGATTTGTCATAGAGAAAATAATTTTGATCCCTGAGGTTTTTTTGCGAAGGAACAATTTTTCATTTAATCAATTAAAAATAAGTATAATTTTTTTGCCTCCCGCCCCCTTCCCCTCTTTTTTCCTTTCTCTATTTTCCTCTCTCCTCCACATAGCCCCTGAAAAAGGGGAGAAAACCCAACAATGTAACTTTGGGGCTTTTGTCCAAAAAATGGAACATTTTGAAAAAAACGAAAAAGGCTGTTTTTTTAACCAAACAAACCTATTGGAAAAATTCCATCCGGCTCTTGTTGTTATGTGTCTTGGCTACAAACCTATTTAATAGCAGTTGTCTGTGTGTGTAGTGGAGACGTTGCCTTAGCGCTCACCGAAAATATTGTGCCTGGCACGGGTGCCTGTGTCACACAGAGAATACACCTGGGAGTGGGTGCAGTGCCATGCCCGGTCTTCATTTGAATTCAGACCGGGCTAGCCGGGGACAAAGCTCCCATCTTTTGCCACCAGACCCCAGAAACACCGCCTCCCATTCTGTTGGCCTGGTCCAAAACACCTGCCAGGGCAGGTCCCCCAGACTGAGCCAGAAGAACTTACCCCAGCCTGAGAGTGACTGAGCAAAACCTGTCTGTGACTCCTGCTGTTCTAACCTCTGGCTTGGCAGTGCAGGGGCTTCTAATTCTGTGGCTCCAGAGGAATAGCGTTCATCTGTCTGTCTGTCTGTCCTTAGACCCTCGGTGATGATTTGGTTATGCAGTTTAAAGCTCTTGCTTCCTCGAGAGCGTTTTGGAAGCACCTCTGACAGCAGCACGACACCAATAGTTTCCCATTTAGCCGCTTGCCCTCTCTCTTTCTCCCTCCCTCGCTCTCCAGGCCTCTCCCAACGTCTGCCTTTTACCTGACTGGATCTTCACACCTCAGCCTGTGCTTCTCCTGGAGCCTGTCAGCTTTGGTTTATCTCCGAGCCTTTGCTCCCCATGTCTGGGCTTTTCCCGTAATTGGAGCTATTGCGCTGAGGAGGACTCTGCTTTCTTTCATTGCAAACCAGCTAGGCGCCTGTGAAGTCGATGAGGTGATAGGTCCTTGGAGATCTCCTCAAATGGACAGGCAGGATGGCTATGCAGTTCAGATGCTAAACTTGAAGCATATGCTTAAGTCCTACTGATGTGAAGATAAGCCTGTGCCTGAGTGATTTCTTCAGTTAGGGCCTTTCTGCCACAGTTCCCCATCCATACAACGGGGATAATAATACTCCCTTTCTCCCATCCTTTGTCTATCTCATCTACTTAGGCCATGTCAACAAACACAAGTTATACCACTTGAACTATACTGGCATCATTACAGTGACATAACTCTTCTAGTGTGGACAGAGTCATATTGATCTACAGGTTCTTATACAGGTATAGCTTTTTCCCCCCTGTAGAGGAAGGATAATAAGCTATACTGGTATAATTGTGTCCATATTAGGGGTTGTACTGGTATGATAAAAAAAAATCACACCCTTACTCAATATAGTGGTACAAAATCTGAGTGTTAAGCAGGCTTTAGATTGTTAGCACTTCAGAGCAGGGAACATCTTTCGCTGTGTGTGTATAAAGTACCTAGCAAAATGGGGCACGCATCTCATTTGGGGCTTGGAGGTTCTGCCATGACATAAAATGATCCATTTGCTTTCTATCTATCTTCAGTAAAACGTTTGTAGCTAGAGTTAGATGAAAGGTTCACAAGGAAAGCCAGAGCCACACAAGATTCACCTGAGTTGCAAACTGTAATATAGAGACCAAGCTCTTGGAAAGATTCACCATGAATTGGTGCTCCAATCTGGCCTGATGAGGAGCGACAGGCAGGATGACTTCCGGTATTGCACTGAAATCATGAATGCTCTCGTCAAGCCGGATAGAATTGGAAATTCTGGTTCCGAGTTTTGGTTTGAGATTTTGAGCCAAGTTTTTCCCTGTTTGTTAACTTCAGTAACAGCAGGGGTGAATTTGGTCCACTGACTTCAGCTGAACCTGTAACTCCACGTCAAAATTGGGAAGGGGTTTGGGGAGTGCCACATGGGATGAAACCAAAGGAACTCTCCACATATAAGCCTCTACAAAGCAACAAATCGTCTGCGCACTTTTGCACAGCTCTGGTTTTGATGTCCCTGGCTGATAATGTCATTACTGAGACAACAGCAACATGTGATGCTCCAGTCTGGAGTCTGACCCCGTATTCCACTCAGTTGAGAGAGTGGATTTGTTTGTTTATTGCCTCTGCTTCCTTTTCCCGTGGTGCTCTTTGATCTCCTCTGCACATCAAGCATGTGTGTGCATGTCAAGCACCGGGGCTGCCAACTGTAGTGGTGTCATGTTTCTGTAAGGCAATGGTGATTTTAAAGTGTGCTTTTTACCCTGGAAAGTCACGGTGTAAAAATGGCTCCTTTGTACTCAGCGTGTCTGCACGCTATGTCCATTCAGTCAGATCTGCTAGCTCGAATGATAAAAATAAGTTTGTGCTACTTTTTTTTTTTTTGCTCCTGTTAGCACTGCGGAGAGGCAGCAGCACAGGGAGAGGAAGCTGGAGTTTTATCTGCCTCGTGCATCAACAGAAGTGCTGAGTCCCAGTTGTACACGTGTGCAACTCCATGAAGACGATGGGCCAGATTCTCAGCTGGTGTAAATCGGTGCAACTCCATGGGCCCATTGTGCTTGCACAGCTGTGACAGCAGGCAACATTTGGCCTGCAGGCTCCTTATGATTGGTGACGATGTATGAGAAAGAAAGGACCCAGCATGACTCTCAGATCCCAATGGGTGTCTTCAAGGCTGGCAGTGGAAGGGAAGGAAAAGCCCTTTTTTGTAAATGGGATAAGCTTGTTCATTTGATCTGGGGCGAGGAACGCACAAACAAGGGATCGCATGATGCTGTCTGTACAGAGACTCTTCTCGGAGTGGTGCCCCCCTTTCAGATGAGGTAGGGCAGGTGGAGTCTGTGCAGTGAGGCTGTGGATTATGAGTGAAGCTTTGCGTTCTGTGCTGGCAGATTGGGCCCTCAGGGAGTTTTTGTTTGTTCTGGGTTTTGGGTTTGTTCGTTTTCATGCTTTTAACTTCTTCAATTGACTGTAAAAATGAAATCAAAACCTGGAGCCCAGCTCTGCAGAGGCAGCTTGCAACCACTGCAGCTCACACTGGTCTTTTCCCTGTGTTCGGGATGCTCTGTACCTCACAGGATGTAGCTACAGGTGAGCCTAAGGGTGTGTTCACATCAGCAAGGTTTTACTGCCTCGATCTAGGTTTGCAGTGAAAGAAAAGCTCTAAGGATCTGTCTTCATTGCAGAGGTATTCTGAGCTCTTACTCGGGTGTTGCCCCAGCCTCTCTCCTATTCACGCACAAGACCCTCTGCCTGAGTTATGTGGTGCTTTAGACCTGAGCTAGCTGTGTCCGAGGGTATAGGTAGGAGCCTGGGTGCTGCTGTCACTCAGGTTGATAACCCACCCACTTTGCAGTGAAGGTGCAGGCTGGGTCATTTGAATGCGAACAGCCCTCCAGTGCCTTCCCCCAATTCCTCTGTGTGCCCAGGACAGGCACGGGATGACACAATTTGCTAATAAAGAGTGCTAGAGCACCTCTGCCTAGTGCAGCGCGAAGAACCATGGGACGTGCCCCAGAAATCCTAGCGATGCTCTCGGGGGAGCACGGCACCAGTGAGGACACGGGCACTCGGATAGGGCTTTGCAGAGCAACTAGGCTAACTGGTGGGCTCTGACCCAGGTGCCGATTACCCTAGTTAACTCTGCAGTGGAGCCGTACCCGAAGGATTTGTCTTGAGTAGAGTTTTTTCACTGCAGGTTAATTGATTAAGTCTGGTCCCAAGAGTGAAGAACAGACATTTGTGGCCTGGAATCCGTATGCGGGGAGTGTCCATACTAGCCTTTATAAACATGCCAGGTAGCTCGAGTTAACTGGCCGTCGGTTAACTCAAGATGCAAATGCCTAGTGTCGCTATACAGTCAGGGCCCCAAGTGTCTTAAAATGAGAGCATTGGTTCCAAGAAGGGCATTTTATCCCTCTAATCCCAGACAGTCACTTTCAAGACCTGCTTTCCTCCTCTTTTTTTCCCCTTTCATGATAATTTAGCACTTACATGAAGCACTTTCTTTTCAAAGCACCGAACGAACATTAACAGACCTGAGAGAGAGGAGTGGGTAATTTTAATCAACGGATGAGGAAACTGAGACACTGAAAGGCTGTGACCTACCCAGGATGGGAGAACCAGGGTTAGAATCTGGGCGTCCTGACTGCCAGGGTCGTCCTCACCGCGCTGGGCTGGGCTGCCTTTGTCTAACCCTTGTCTCCACTAGGATTTCAGCCCGTGGAGCTGCATCAATGTGAGACCCTCGCATGAGCACAATTTGTATTGGTGGAGCACAGCTTGCATCTGTGCAGCTACCTCAGGGGCTGAAAAGTCAGTGTAGACAAGTCTGTAGCTCACGCTGATTTATTTAATAAAGAATGCAGTCTGAGATTATTACAGGGGACCTTGATCAAAAGCGCAGAGGTTATCCAAACTCAGCTGAAAACAGACCGTGCCCCGCACACACAGCAGGGCCATGGTTGCAGTTAGCACTCCTCTTATGCCCTTCAGTTTGCCTCTTTGGGGGCGGGCGCGGAGGGGGGGGGGGGAGAGAAGGAAAATTGCCCTCTTTTTGCCAGAATGTGACGAAAACAAAGTATGACTCGTCGTAATTTACTGGGCTCCTGGGTAAATGTGTATTTCGTTCTGATTATGGAGTGTGTTCTCTAATTGCAGCAATAAAAAGGAATAGTCCATCTTCCAAATGCAAATGGCAGTGCTGATTGTTATTTAATTAGTTGATTCCAGTGTTCCAGGGGTGAGCTCGGGATTCCAATCACGATGCCTATTATTTCAGCAAGATTGCTGAATTAATTAAGAGGACAATAGGATTCTTCATTGTTGACGTCTTAAGAACTTGCAACAATAACTTTAAAATTGAAGGAATAATAAAAGGCCATAATGGATTCCCTCCCCCCCTCGCCATAACAGAGCGCTTCGGAAAGGCACCAATGTTTGGCAATATCCCACCCTCTTCTCCCTAGTGCATTGCGCGTGCTGGGAGAGCAGCCGCTGCAGAAGCATTAAAGGCTTTGATTGAAGTTCCTGGCCCTGCTAGGGAGAACATTAGAGTGAGGCTGTAGGAGAGATGGAACAGCACTGTCCCTTTTGCTGCCATGTGACTGAGTGTGCCTAGAATGGCAATAGAATAGTGGCAGCAGCAGGAGAGTGTGTTGCTGGAAATGGAGAATGACAGAGGAAAGCAATTCTACAGGGTGGAGAGAGAGAAGTGGGGGTGGATGGGTTTTGTTGCTTGCCAGATTGCAGCAACAATTCTCTTCATTGCTCTTCCTTTCTTTCTCTCTCCCTCTGTGTTCAGAGACCTAAACTAAGCAGGGTCAGGCTGGATCAGTACCGGGATGGGAGAACTCTGATAAAAAGACAGAGGGTGTTGCAATTAATCCTGGTGGGTTAGGATGTTGGATTCTCAATCAGTGCTGGACCACTCAGTGCCTCTGTGTAGTGCTAGGAGGGGCTGGAATTTTTCTTCACTGGGGAGTTCACTCAAGAGACCTACTCACGAGTTTACCCCCCTCCAGCTAACCTAGGTGGAGTGGTAATGAGCCACCTTCTGAAATAACACTCAGGGTATGTCTACACTGCAAAACAAAGATGTGCTTTTAACCCGAGAATGAACTCGGGTTCAAACAGTAGTGAAGACTGAGCTGCCCAGACTGATTGTATGGACAGCACAGAGTGATGGTGTTAGCAGCTGACGAGTTAGGTTACAGCCTGGGGCCGGGTCTACGCTGCAGACCTATGTCGGTATAATTATGCCGCTCAGGGTGTGAAAAATCCACCCCTCCTAGCAATATAGTTATACTGACCTAGCCCGCCTGTGTAGACAGCGCTATGTTGATGGGAGAGCTTCTCTTGCCGACATAGCTACTTGCTGGGGATCTTTCCTGTGAGTGACTGGCCAGAGCGCTCCTTCACTAGGTGAGGGACTGATTACATGCGGGAGATCGGGCGTGGGCCGACCCAGGAGTGGGTGGTTCACACAGCAAAGCGGGGTAAGTCGGGGCCCAGGAGTGGAGAATTGGGGTGACAAAGCTACACATCAGTCAGGATTGGAGGGGGGGAACATCACAGCCCTGTCCATCTTTTGAGACTTTTTCGGACTCTGTTCCATAGAAGAACATCCATTCTCCATGTGCACGTGTGTGGATTGTCCAGGAAGGATACCCATTCTCAAGCGAAGGCATCATCCTATCCCCATGCTCCCACTGGACTGGAACGCAGAGTCGGAGCGAAACAGTAGTGGATCCCTTAACAGTTGTTCATAACAACTGTATAAAATCCTTCATGCACAAAAAAGGAACGTAGGGGAGTTCCTTGAAACCTGCACTAGTTAGGAAGGTGGCTGTGAATGAGACTGGCTGGAGGTATCTAGATTTCACAATGAAAATGATGGTTTTATTGTGTTTCCGTTTTCTTTTATTGAAAATGTATTCTATTTAATGATCTTTTGGGCACTTTATTGTGATGTGGCTTTTATTGTCACTGACTGCAAATGTGCTGGGATATTACAGCTTTGCAATAGTAAAAATCACAAAACGGATTTGCTCAAGAAACATTAGGGGAGATATCAAACCTGAAGTGCTAATCTTTCTGAGCCAGGGCAGGCCTCATGATTTCCTAATGGCAGGCTCTGCAGAAATCATCCTTCCCTTTGTGTCCGTATATTGTCAGGCTCCAGAGCTGTTTCCCAGACGGGGGAAAGTTGGACAGGCTGTGTGTGTTATGCCTCGCTTTCCATTTAAAGGCATGAAGCTAGCCTCTTTCTGGGGAGGTGGCATGATCTAGTGACTAGGGCACTGAACTGGGAGTCAGGAGGCATCTGGATTCCATTCCCAGGTCTGCTACTGATCTGTTGTGTAATCTTGGGCAAATCATCTCTGTTTCCCTGCCCACCCTTTGTCAGCTTTGTCTGTGTGGATCACAAGCCCTTTGGGGAGGCATAGTCTCTTACTATGTGTATGTACAGCACCTATTATAATGAGATCCTGATCTCAATTGGGGGAGGTTCTTGCCCGAGGATCATGGGGGTGTGTGTAGACAAGGGCTGCTGGTAATAAACCTAAGGGCAGCCTCTTTGACAAAGTGATCCCTTTCCCCATTCGTTCCTGCGCGGGGGGTTAACTGTGCTATTCTTAGAAGGAGGGAAGCCCCATGTGAAGATATCAAACTTACAGACTGCGGTGAACAGAGTTTCGTGCACTGGGGCCTGATTCTGAAAAGTGCGGAGCGTTCCAAAGGAACTGGAGAGCAGCAGCTCAGGTTTTTGGCACCTCGCGGGATCCAGCCCCTCTTTGGAAAACCACAATGCAAACCATGGGGAAGTGTAGAGTGGATGTGTGTCGGGGGTGGGAACGCACATGTTCTCTGGAAAGTTATTGGACTTTTGGAGCCGGGGATTAGAGCGGGTTTAGGGCGGGGAGGGAGAGTGGCGTTTCCCTGCCTTGCCCCTCCACTGTGCCACAAATAAATCCAAGCAGCTCTTACAGCTGACGGGCACTAGAGAGAACCCCAAGATAAGTAGATTCCTGTCACCAAGGCTTGCATTAAGAAAAAAGCATTACATCTACTGCTCGTGCGGAGGATTGCTTACCCCCTAACCCTGCCCTACGCCCCTGCTTGCCCCCCAGAACTCATCTCTGCAGCTGCAGCCCTTTGGAAATGATGTTAGGACGTCTTAGTTCCCGCGGTGTCGTGGAGAGAGGGCGTGTTACAACTGAGGACCCCTCTCTTCTGGGGTCGGTGCTTCCTAGTCGCAGGGATAATGTGCTTGGTCGATGTCCCTTTTCGGATGGGAAGGTCTGACCGGCAGATAGTTCTGGGAGCTCCTGGGTAGCTCTTTATCATGATTGTTTATTATGTGTAATGCCGTGGCACCTAGGAGTCCCAGACATGGCTCAGGTCCCTGTTGTGCTAGGTGGGACACAGAACATGCCTTTCATCTACTGAAGACCAGGCAGAAAAGCCTCCCCACCACGTAACCTCCAGCCCCCATTTTCCTCTCGATTCCCTTCACTTGCCCCATCTTTCCCCCCCGCCGCACACACCTACCAGCTCCACCCATCTCCCAGCAGTTCCTCTCGGCCCGCCGGGCTGATCCCAGAGCCGGTGTGCTCTCACCTGCTACAGAACGCTCACCCTGGCAGCACGTCAGGTGAGCTTTTAGCCAGGCGTCAGGAAAGGGCAGTATTTCAGCGTGGCCGGCAGCTTAATGAGCAAGCACTGGGCCAGAGCAAGGCCTGAGCAGCCGGAGCTCTGCTGGGGTGTGTGCCACCTTCCTCCACTCCAGACACTGCAGCTGCAGCCTGGATAGCCTTTCCGGATCCTTGATGCCCTGCAGCAGGCATTGGAGCATTCCCCTGCAAAGAGGGAGGCTGGCTACTCCTCAGAGTGTGGGAATGAGGTTCGGCGGAGGGGAGGTGGTGAAGGGTGGGAACTGGACTGCAGCCCTGGAGCAGCGGGGGCTCAGCAGCAGCAGCAGCAAGAGGATGGAGGGGAGGCTTTAGAGGGTAGAGAAGATGATGTTCAAGATCCGTCGTCGGATGGACGCGGCCCTGTTTTCCCACCGTGTCTATCGCTTGCTTGACCAGATGGAAATTCCCCCGAAGCTAAATCAGATCCAGAGGACTGAGAGGTGGAAAGGGAGGAAGGGGGGGACTGGAAGGAGAGACTATGGATCTTTATCCCTTTTTTACTTCTTATTATTACTTTGAACCGTTACAAATCCCTTGTGCTGGGCAGCAAGAAGAAGGGCGGAGGAAAGAGGAAGAAACTAGTTTTTCTCCTCTGTTTCCTCTCATTCTTTAGAAGTCAGAGCTGGAGAAAATGCCTGTTGGAGGATCCTGTGCAGGATTGTTCCCTACAGTCTAGCCTCTTCTTGTATCCTGGCCTCAACTTCCTCCTTTCCCCTTACCCATTTCTCACCCCTCCTCTCCAACCTTAGCTGCTATCTGCAGCACAAGAAAATCCACCCCCACCCGCCTGTATCCCCCATAACTGACTGTCTCTGGGCTCCTAAACTTCTTTCATTTCTCTTTCCTTCTGATAAGTAAAATGAGTTTTTCCTTTTCCTGGCCTGCCATTTTTTGCTGTTAGCTGCTGGGCTTGGACAGGGCTGAAGGGTGGGTTTGCTCAGACTGTGATTGGCAGTGAGTCTTTCGGATGTCATGAGGTGTATTTATTTATTTCTCACCTGTGTGGCAGAAGAAACTTTGCTGAGAATTTGTAACCAAAGAGGAAAAGGTGCCAGTTCTGTTCCTGGGGCTCAAAGGTGTGTGTGGGGGCGGGGGATAAGGATTTGCTGACCTGTCATTCTGCATCGTTGTGATCAGAATCGTTGAAAGTTAGGTGAGGACCAGTCCTCCATCCAGGAGATGCAGAGATAAAGGAGCCGGACGGGGAGAGGAAGAGAGATGAATAGGAGAGGTGAAGAAAAGAGAGAGGATCGGGAGAAGAAAAGAGCAATGAACACCCTGGAGATCTGGAAAGGAGCCAGGGAGAGAAGTGCACAAAAGACTGGGGAACTGACAGTCAATTTACAGTCTCCAGGAGGGGTATGGGGAAAAAAATCCTTTGACTGTTGTTTAAAGGAAGGTTATTTCTAATAAATTAGTCATGGAATTTAATCTACTGTTTTCCCAGCTCCACAAGGACATGAACCTTGTGGAGGAGCAAATCAGAGGAGCCTTATGCAGTGAGATGGGGAAATGTTGCATCCCCCATTCCAGAGCTAAACTTGACTTTAAACCTGCAAATCATCTTAAGGTTATGAGGGATGGATTTTATTCTGTATGGGTTCTTATCCCACACTCATCGCCATAATATCAGAGCATCTTCCAGTAGTGCATTAAACTACGTGACTACACATCTGTCATGAGTTGTTTGTTCTCTCAGCCTCTCACCAGGGGGAGAAAAATGTGCAGTGGAGTGTGTTGTTTTGGTAATATACACGTGGTTCTGCATTTATGCTGGAGAAGACAAGGTCAAAGATATATGTCTTGAACTCAGACTGGCAGGTGGTGGGGCTTGTGATGGTCCTTAGTTCCTGGGGGAGTTCCCTTCATTGCACAGTGTCCAGGTCTCTTTCTGCCAAATGATTTAAAACCTTGCACCCTTTCCCTAGTGACGCTGATGCAGGTTGCACGATTTTAGGGGAAGGAGTCTTGGAGGGACCCAGCTACACAGGAAGGGGAATAGGGAGAAATTACTAAGGAATGGCATTTCACCATCCTTGCAACTGTAGCTACAGGACACTGCGAATCCAGGCAGTGCAGGAGAGAGCAAGGAAGTGATGAGTTTGAGGCACATGGTGCCAGCACTTCACCTGAGCCCTGCGATGTTGGCCCCTTCTGCTCCAACCCAGGAAAATAAAAATGGTGATCAGAAGCAACAGCTTCAGCACCTCCTGCTGCTCTAGTCATTCCAGAATCTGCATCACGGCTTCTTTCTGCTGCAGAACTAGCGTTCCCTGCTGCTCCAGCACCCGTTCTAGCATCAGCGATTGCCGTACCCACTCCAAAGCTGTTTTGCTCAAACTGCACCTCTGGCTGCTTCAACAAAATCACCTCCCACTGCTTTAGCTCTACCCTTCTTCGTGCTCCTGGACCTTCCTCTGCCCCAGCATCGATGACCACATGACTTGATCCTTCCAGGCCAGCATCCTCGGCTCCTGCTGTAATTGATCACTTTACAAGTCACCCCCTGTGTTTCCTGCTTGTGCATTTTATCTGCTCCTGGATCCCCAATTAGATCAACAGAACAGTTCAAATAAATCTGATGAAATGATGGTGCTGAGGAGGCACTTGGGAGCTGAGGGTGATCCAGCAGTAGAAAGAGCGAGCCAAGTTCCCAGTATGTTTCGCTCTGGGAGAGGTGTTGGGTAAGACTAGACATGCGAAGGCGGGCACAGAGAACGTGTCCAGGTAGTACATTCATTGACCGAATCAGCCACTGTCTCCTTTGACAGGAATATAGATGCAATGGTTCTTTTTCACTCTCTCTGAAATTGCTTTGTAATAACAGTAGGAGTTGGAGAGGCATTTTTATTGATTAAACAATCGAGCCTATTTGTCTTTACAAAACCAAAAATATAGAGGTGTCTCTTGCTTACTACATACACATTATACACTTTTATTTATTAGAAGCAACACACTCGGTAATCAAGCTGATGTTTACGATGGGTTGGTTCACAACACTGGATTGAGATGAGATAAGGGGAGTGGAAGTGCAAAGGAAATCTGATATAAATATTCTGAAAAACCAGGGTTGGAGTAGAGGGAATTGAAGAGAAGGGAGAGATCAGGCTTTGGCTTAGTGAAGGGAATACGTGATCTGGGGGGGTGGGCACTGCTACCAAGACATGCCTCTTTCTAGTCTTTCCCTAGCGATTTCTAACCCCATTTTCCCCAAACATGATTTCAGCTATTGGAAACCTCACACTGCCTGCAAATCACCCTGACCCTTATGCAAAGGGAATGGGCGATTCCACGTCTCAGACATTTCTATAGTTTAAACAGTCAGATTTACAGCACTTTGAACTAGGATGAAGTACTCCTGGTGGATTTACAGGAAGAACACACTGATGTACTCCAGGGCTGCATCTGTTCTTCATTTTACATGTGCGTGGAGGTGCTTTGTGTTTTCACACCTGTGCGCCAGGTTGGGTTTGCCTCTGTGTGATATTTGTGTCCTGAATATCTATACAGACTTGTCCCGCTTTGTATATAAGTGATTGCTCGTCTTCATGTCTGTTCCATCTCGTGTGACTTGGGACTTGGAAGTGAGTTGGTTTAGCACTTGTATTATGTGTGTATGCATGCACGCACATATGTGACCTATTCACTTAGGGGTGTGCCTTTGTCTGTTCTCTGTATTTGTGAGTGTCTTTCTGAACATGTGTGTGTGTTCTCGCGTGTGTAGATTTTGTGTGTGGCTTTGTATGTGTGTAAGCAACTCTCTGACAGTGGGCGTACTTATGAATGTGTTTCAGTGCATTTGGGACCCCTCGGGGGGGGTCACTTGGAGGCGGTGGTTTATACAAACCGTTCCAGCTGTCAAATACTAGAGCTCTCCTCAGAGAGCCCTCCTAGCTGACTCAGTGTTGTTGCGTCTGTGTGAAAATCCCTGCTCAGTGTCTCTCAGTCTGTGGACTGGAGAGAGATGCTTTGGCAGAGTTGCATTGTGGTGTGCTGGGGGTAGCATGGATTCTTCAGGCGTCTGCACTTCCCTTTGGTTACATGGACGGAAATTCCCTTACCTACCTTCCTTGGCAGACAAACGTAGGGTGATAAGAAACCATTGCCATCAGGCGGTTTGTCCTGACGTAAATGAATATGTCTGAATTATTAAGAGATCATTCTAATCCCAACTCTGATGCTGGGTTTTTTTTTGTCCCAGTTCTTCAGGGCTTAGTATAAAAACCCTCTTCAGTCACTTGACGGACCGACTCCTGCCAAACTATATTCATGACATTCAGTTTCGTGTCCAGAACTGGGAGCTGCAGTGCACAGATTGGAGGAGAAGCCAATTCAGCTTGAACTGCCTTTGTGGGTGTATTTTTTTTATAAGGTATCTCGTGCACACAGTTTATCTATGTCTCTGCTAGCTTTCTGTCAGCATAGCGGTGCGTCTGCCTGAGTTGCATGTGTGCGTGCGCGTAAATACAACTCCTACACAAACGTAGCTGGATTGCCTTGTCTGTATATGATGTCCCATGTGTATATTTGGGTGGTTCTCCGTGGATTTGCTCTCAGCACGTGTGCATGCTGTCTCGTGAGCGTTGAGGTGCCTGTGTGCTTATCTGACACGGTTTGGTCTTTGTCAGAGATTGCTGTGGTAGATTGCATCGTAACGGCAGGACTGAATCCCTGTTGTTGACTTGGCGGTCCCACGTGGAGCATTTTACGGTCTTGCAGCGCTTTTCATCAAAAGAACTCTGCAAACTTTCCAAAGTTATCCCTGTTTACAGCTCTCCAGACAGAGCTAGTAGACACTTTTCTGTAAAAATGGCTTGGTGTTTTGTTTTGTTTTGTTTTTGTTTTTTTGGACCAGTTGGAAATTTTTGTAAAAACAAAGAAAGAAACTCCTGTCCCCTTTTCATCCTCCTATCTACAATGGTGACTAAATCTCCTTCTACATTGATTGACTTGCTATCCTTTTCACTTTCCTATTTTTCTGAGAATTCAGTGCCGGTGCAGAAGGTCAAATCATTTTACAGATTAGGAAACTGAGGTGCAGAGAGAACAAGTGACTGGGGCCAAATTAACACAGCAGAACAGTGGCAGAATAGGATTAGAACCCATCTCTTCTGATTCCCAATCCAGTGCTTTCTCCACTGGGCCACAGTGCTTCTCTTTGGCAATTTTGCAGACTGATGCCATGTGTCCACAGAATAGGCAGGGCATGGGGAAATGCACAGCAAGCTTGTCCACTTAATGTTCCCCCAGCCCTGTCCTAGATGGGACCTCTTCTAGGTACGAGAGGGGAGGTCAATCTCCATTACTCACTCCCTCCTTAGCCCCCTTGTTGATGGCTACAGCAGAAGACCAATCGGTGCTGGAAGTGATAATGTGCAGCAGGCAACTGGTCTGAGACTTCACTGGCTTCTGTTATGAAGAATAGAAGGCAGATTACAAACGCGCACAAAACATAAGTCTCCTCTGGCAGATGCTTCAGTTTGGCCATCGTGAAAATGGTAGGGACCGAAATGGAAGGAAATGGAATCCGTGATCCTTAGGGACAGAAGGCTACATCAGCCACTTACCTGATCCCGCCTCTGTATCTTCACTTTGATAATGAAGATACCGTCATCGAGCTGTGAGCGATCCTCTAGGCCATGGCAGTAATTTCTGTCGGTGCCGCGCGGCGAAGCGCTGTGATGTCACACCGAGGCGTCTTACTCCATTCTTTGGATCTGAATACGTTTCAGAGAAGCATAGCTCAGAAAACTCAGTAATTTGCTTTGGGAATATCCTTCCTTTTCCTGATTTGCTCTGTTCGCTCAGCAGGATCTTTAAACATGGGTGCCTTTCTTCTGCCTGTCTACAGAGAGCTATGGTCTCTGTCTTGCCTGGAGCACCTTTCCTTTTTTTTCATGTTTCCCCTTCCCTTTGCCAACTGCAGACCTTTCCTTCACTGCAGAGGATTGCACATGCCTCTTTAGTGTATTGGAGGGGGGTGAAATAAGTAATTCATGTAAAAATCCAGAATTAAAAGGGTGGGAGGAAGAGAACCAGCTTGGGTATCTAAAGCTGCAGTTGCTTTAATGCAAAGGATTTTTGAAGCTTGCTGAAGAAGTTACCTTCCTGTATTTGATTTTGCAAATCTTCTTCATCTTAGTGTTTTTTAAATGACCCCTCCAGCTTCTTCCGTGAGCAACAAAATGGTCAAATGCTTCAGGTGAGATGAAAAGTGGCCACCTGCCTTGCTTGTGTGATGCTTGCCTTGGAACTGAAGTCGCTCTGATTTTGTTTTGATCTGACAGCTGGATTTTCGTTTATTTTTTAGCAGCTGTGATCAATCCTCCAGGACAGTATTTGGTTCAGTAAAGTCAGCACAGTGGAGTCTTTTTTTTTTTTTTTTTTTTTCACTGCACACAGTCGGTTCAAATTCAGGTGGGGTTGATAGTGACCAGAAGTTTGATGGCTGTGTGAAATGAGTTGGCAGGTGCCCGGGCAGTTCTTGGGTGTCCACACAACACAATCATCATAACAACTGTTGTTGTTGTTTGTATTACGGTAATGCCAAGAGGCCACAACTGTGACTGGGGCTCATTAGGTATGGGGTTGTGTGAATGTATAGTAAGAGACAATTTTTGTGGAATGTAGGTAACTTTGGGTCTAATAGAGTGGTTCTCAGTTTCTTCCATCCTGGGACACTGTAATACACTAACTTCCTCACCAGCCTGGGGAATTATCCGCCCATGCACAATTAATCTTTGACCCTTGAGACTGGGATTCATTCTGCATCCAAATGATCAGACTTGCAAAAAGAAAACAAAACTTCCCGCTGGGACTTTCTACTCAGCTACAGCTCCCAGGGCCTCCCACCCAGAGCCGTCTGTCCTTCCCCTGGGACTGTCCATCCTTGCAGCTTCCCTGTTCCCCCTCACTTGAGCCACTTGCCGCCTTTTAGAATCACTTACTCTCTTCCGGGCTGTGTCTGATGATTGACTAGGGCTAGCTAGTCTAGCCCTTTAAAGGGACAGGCCACCCTGTTAGACTGTCCGTGGGAGACATCTAGCTAGTGTCTTCCTCCCTGTTAGCAGTATGGGAAAATCAGGGTAGTTGCATACCCGAGGCTGAGACACCTTAGGCTAATATGAATGACTTCCCTTGAAATGAAGGACATTCGAGAGGTGAGGTTCTCTGCGTAATGTTTCTTTGGATGAAGTTGGTAGTCTTCATTCCCTCTGCCTGCCTTCCATTAACTTGATGTCCTTTGGCGTGACCGGTCTGAAAATGGACATGGTGAGGTGCGTGCTGGGTGGGCAAAGGGGAAGGGGAAGTACAGCTGGAGAAATACTGAGCTTGGGTGATGAGGGTCAGCTTCTGCAGCATCTCTTTTGGATACGGAGAAAAAAATTGCCACTTGGCTTTACTTGGCTGCTTTAGCAGATTAAAAACCGGATTTGGGGGCTTTTGGGGGTTTTTTTTGGTATTTTTGCTAGTGTGGTGTTCTAGAATTTATAGAGCATTTTTCCCCCCATCATCTCGTTTGACTGTAGTCTTGCTCCACCTTTTTTAATTTCACAAGACAGCCTTCTTTATATAACTACAGAGGTAGTTCAAAATGCCCTTTTTACTGCAGAAGAGGAAAAGAAAGAGAAATGTTAAAACAGATGATCGATTACACAGCAACCGCTGTTTGGAGAGAGAATCCCTGTAAAGCTGCTTCCTTCACTAATTAGAAATCTGACTTCCTCTTAGGAAGGATAACGTCTACATTTTCAGATTCCTGTTCTTGGCTCCTAATTACTTCTCGATTAAATGAATAAAGACATTGTGTTTTGTACATTTTACTGATGGAGTTGTTAAGGCAGAGCATGTCAGTTGGAAATAATCTTTTTTTTTTTTCCTTTTCCCCTCCACTATTCTCCCCCTTCCCCTTTCCAAGAGATTAAAAACCAAGTGAATCAGAGGCTGATGCAGGCAGTTGGGTTTGGGGGGGGGAATTTATGCCTGTGCACCCTTCCTGGAGTGCTGGAGTCAGGATCTGCGGTGGAATAGGTCTGTTGGAGTCTGCATGGTGCTGAGAGGACGCCTGAGTGGAGGAGCTGGCTGTTAGTTAGGATGGATCCGAGCATATTGTTCACTTGCTGGACCAAGAATTAAGAGAAGTTTCAAGTATTAGGATGGGTCGGTGAGAGATTTGAGGTATGTCTTGAATGTACGGTTAACCTGGGCTCTCACCCAGTTTTTAGCCCATCCTCCCCTGCTATCTACAAAGCTTTTACCTGGGTTTGGAAGTGCTTCAATCTTGGGCCAAATTTACCCTGCTGGGGGTATGGATTAGAACTCTACTTACTCCACTCTAAGTCAGGCTGGAACCTGACCCCCGGCCAGTGAAGACACAGGCTAAATCCCTCAACTGCTGGTAGTCCTCCAGTGCTTGGCCACTATTCTCCCAAAGGACAGGCAAGTTCTCCCACAATTGACCGGGAGAGAGTTGCTGAGAGCTGCAGCCCAGAGAATTAGTGGATGTACTGCCAGACACGCACAGTCAGATGCAGAAGCAGTGAGGACACAGTAACTCGGGTAGAGCGTAGCAGTGGGGACGCTCACGCCTGGGCTAGGCTAACCTGGGTGCTCAGAGTTCTTGTTTGTTGCTAGGGCAGAAGGGTGAGTGGGAGGAAGGAAGGTATCCCAGTTCAGTCTAGTGTAGAAAGAAGGTTAAACTTTATTGGCGTGGTGTACAGGGGAATGGATCAGGGACTCTGTCTCTCTGCTGAGTGTTGTTAAGCCTACAGCCGCTGTTAGTATGTAAACATCATAGAGTGCAATCTATTAGATAGAGCATTAAACTTCCAAGTGAAACTCCATTGCTTGGGGCATTTAAATGTAGACTGGAAAGAAAGTATAAAAATATATTTAGGGAACAATACTTCAGGGGCAAGCAGATGGCCGAGAGGTATGTAAGAACTATTAGGCCAGATTTATCCCTGGTGTAACCGCACTGAAATTCAATGGATCAGTTTGGTCTCTTGTATTTTAGTATACTGTGAAACGGAGGGAAGGAAAAAGCCTGCTACAAAGCAATCTGGGAAATGGATTTTCACTTTGAAATTGGATTGTGCTATAAGATATGTTAACTGACGTGTTAACTAACATGATGGCAAATATGATTTGATACTCAGTGCAGACAAGTAGTGTGCTGCTTAAAATCAAATCTGCTAGTCTCGCAGGGTTAACTGTATCTAGCTGACTAATTGTGATTATCTGACATAATTTAAACATCATAGCCTTTATCTGCATTAAATGCCAAATGATATTTACAGTTTTGTTAGTTAACACATGATCTGTTTTCCTCACTCTTGATACGACCTTCCAAGGGTTGATATGACCTTTTCAGTGTTACTCATTTTCACAAGAAGGCTTAACTGGAGGCTGTAATATAAAGTTTAAAGCATGTATGTGTGTGCAATTTGGAAATAAGAGGATGGGGAAAATGTGTTTGATCTCTCTCCTAGAAGGCGTGCTGATGGGTCCTTTTATATAGGAATTGTACTTCCCCCGATGGATCAAAAGTTGATTGTATATTTTCCCCCCAAATTTAATTATTTTGCTTTCATCAGCTGTGACATGGAGCTAGGAGGTTTTAAAAGTCTTTTGAAGAAAGGTATAGAGGAATCAATAGCCATGATTGGAGTTCTAGGATTGGATTTGACATGTATCTCATAAGACGATTGCTCAGTGATCATTCTGTCTCTTTCTGAGTCACAAAGAACTGAGTTACTTGCTTTGTGGATTATGTCTTGAGGCCATAGTCTGAGGATTAAATAAAAGATGAAAATTGTTTATTCCATTTTTATATTGGATTCAAATTTTGTATCAGGCAGGCTAGGATCACGGTTACGGAAGAAAGAGAATCTCAAATCTCTACTTATCTGATCATTACAATAATCTCTGCAAAGGGAAGAGACTGTGCAGAAATGGAAAACAGAAAATTTGGCCTAAACTACAAAAATTATGACCAGAGGGAGAGGGGAATAAAGAACCCTAATAATCAAAGTACAGTAGCTAGTCTTGCAATATTTGGTGTGCTTTCTTAAATCCCCAGCTCCTGGAATCCTGTGATTTGGGAAGAATTTTAGCTATCACTTAAATTCCAGCCCTCCTTGTTAAAGAGAGCAAGTTGCAAATGTGACTTGAGTGCACCTAAAAGGCTACAATACTAAAAGGAAGTAAAAAGAACCTCTCCTTTATTTTTATGTTAAATATCATGCTTTTTAAGCCAATCACACCACTTTTGGGAGCTGGACTCATGATATTTTAATGCTCGGCATTGGCCATAGTGCAAGTTGAACCAGATATTTGAATCTGTGCTAACCAAGGTCCTGAACAATTGGATCCATGAGGAATTCTGGGGACTGTGACACAAATTCATTACAGAATTGGAACCCAGGATTGCAAAGGGAGTCGGACATTCAAAAGGAACTGATTCTGTTTTACAATGATAGTTCAGAGAGCAACAAATAGAAACTTCTGATGCTTCAGGGTGCACTCACTTTAGGCTTTCAAACTTTTCTCCACTACCACAAAGGCTAGAGATCAGTCAAATAATCATTTGAGTCCAGGAGCAGGAGCTGTAAGAAAAATAGCAAATATCACAAAACTCATGATCAAATCATGAGAGTTGGCAGCACGGCTTATTGTTCAGTGCTCTGCAGCTTGAAAAGTCTGCTCTGCAATCAGTGAGCAGAAACAATGCATGTGACTCATGAGACCCGTCATGCACCACAATTTAGAAATCACAAACCATAAAGAGTTAACTGGTAACACTACAGGGTGAAATTCACCTCTGGGCAGGGGGTTAGCATGAGGTCTGTGAACTACTGAAGCCCTATTCTGAGGACCCCCCAGTGAAGAAGAATCATATAAAGATCAGTGTTTAAACAGAACAAAGAGTGTGATTTGTGATGATCTTTACTCTTGATGGCTAAGGCGGTCATCTCTGTTTTTCATATGTGGGATTTTATGAGCACAGGGATTTTTCTTTTTTCCTCCTGCAAACTATACAGATGCTCAAACTTAACTCACAATGGGGGAAAAAAAATAAAAAATTGGCCTCATTGCTTGATTTATTGTCCAAACCTTTTGTAACAAGATTTCCAGTCTCATAAAATATTAAATACATCCATATATTGAATATCACATTTTGATATGTTTCATGCCTCGTTTGCAACTGGAGTCAAGGACAACTTCACATTTTTCATGGCAAAAGGCCCAGATTTGTCTTACTTTTTTTTTTTAAAACTACTTTCTTCTTTACCTACGTCCGTTTGCATTAAGTCTTGGCAACCATAGCAACCTGTTCCAGCGTGAGGCTTCATGCCTTGGGACTGGAGATCATGTCAGAACACTTTGCCTTAGTCATCTTATATATTAAACCATTTGGGCCAGATATGTATTAGCCACCTAAAGGGTGTGTGGTGATAGGGAAGGGGCCATCTAAAGTTTGGCTGTAATTTTTAGGCTAAGGCAGGCAGCCCCGTCTGTCTCTAAAAGTGTCATCTTTAAACATAAGACTGTTTTGTTAAACAGCTCGCGTGATATAATGAGAGGATTAGATGGGATTTTCTGCCACTGTTAGGGAGCGATGCATATAACTCCTGTTAATTAGAAAAGGCTCAGTATCTGTCTCAGTCCTGATCTAGGTGGGAGTTTTTGGTTATTGCTTCTCACTTTGGGGAGAAACATCTAAATCTTGTTGCTTTCTGATCTGCTGTGTGAGCTCATCAGTGCAAAGAGTTTTCCAGCCTCTGCAGTTCAGTGGAGAGGGCAGCCTGAACTAGAACAGGTGGCTGGACTTCAGGACACTTGGATTGAATTTCCAGTTCAGTTACTTGGCGTACTGTATAACCTTGGGCAAATAATTTCAAATTCCTGTGTAGGTCCATTCCTCCTTGGGAATAGTAACACTCACCCACCTTTTATGAAGGGCTGTGAGATGAAATGTGCTGAATCTATACAAGTGTAAAGTATGGGTCCCAATTGGCCATTGCTCTGGAGCCATACAGGGAACACGCTGAGAGGACCCCCAAGGAATACCCCCAAGGAATACTGTCTGTACACAGACTGTCGGGAGCCAGCCTCTGCTCCTAATTCCTGGAATAGGGGGCAGGCTGGAGAGATTGGCGACATGACCAGAGTGTATTGCACTGCAGCTGTTGCACTCCATAGGCGGTCATAGGAAGCAGAGCGTAAGTTACAGCTGAATGCAGTGATGGAGAAACAGAGACCAGAACCCATATTATCTATTTAATCACCGCCCCCCCATCTGAAATAAACTACATACTCTGTCTCTCCCTTGATCCCGGGGGCCGCTTTGAATAGGATACTTTCATTCCTCTCTTGACCCTTTGTGTGGAGAACTGGGAAATATCTGTATTATTAATTAATTCATTAATTCATACATTTCATGTGCACCTGGGTTATCTGGGTGGGACTATCCTGCCGGGATACCAGGAAATAAGAAGGAAATGAACAGCAAACGAAACAATGGCAAAAATGAGACTTGTGGAGGAAACACAGAATGGGAGTTCTCAATGAGGGAACGCTCCCTGGCTGGCTCCAGCTGGACTGGCAAGGTTGACTTTTCCCAGGCTGAACCTAGGAGGTTATACTAAATCTTTAGCGATATGTGCCTGGGCAGGCAAAAGGCATGTGTAGGCGTGGAGGTGGGGAGCACACGGACAGTGAGAGAGATGGTGTGAAGAGCGCAGTCCTCTTCTCCCTGCCACAAATGGAGTTAGCTGGGCAGAGGAGTACTTACAAAAGCTGGTATGGAAAGTTAGAGGAGGAAGTCATGCATTTAGGCCTGCCGTTTTACCCTCTGTGCTGTGTGCTTTGCATCTGTTGTTGATGCATAAATAAGGCTTTGTTTTGAAGATGCTGTTTTTGAGTCACTTTCGCCAACTTCCTGGCCATGGGTCTCTAGAGCGAAAGGGCTGACAAGTGCCAAACTGAGCTGTGCGCATGGTTGGGAGTTGTGAGGCTGTAGGCCAGAGATTCAGTCTAACCATGACTGGAACTACCCAGAGTGAAGGGTAGGAAGCCAGGCCTGTCACAACAGGGTCTCTAAGGTGGGACAGTCTGATTACGATGTTACAGGCACTGAGAGGTTGGATTGATTTAAATCAGCAAGCAGGAAACCGTGATTTAAATCCTGTTTTAATCTTGTCTGGCATGTGTACTTTTTAGTTATTTTCCTGCGGAGGAGTTGATTCTCATAGGTTAATAACAATTTAAACATATTGATTTGCAACTAAATATAAACTTTGCACTAGATTAGCTATTTTTTCCTAACTGAGAGGATTTTCTATATCTACACACATTTATGTAGGTGGTTATACAGCTTAACCATACATTTATTCTTAATTTTTACTTTTTTTTAATTATGTTAGAAAACGGTGAATGAGGCATTTCAATTTACTAGAAGATCAATGTTTATGATTGTGTGTCAAGCTCTGTTTGGATGCAAATTGGAGTTCAATTAAAATACACAAAAACAGTATTTCAAAATTTGTTTTGATTAGTTACATAAAACTACCTTAAACATTCTAGACACATAAAAATGCTTATCAAAACAGGTTTTGCTTTTAAAGCTGAGTTATTAAAGAAAGGAAGTATTGCCTGTAATTGTTGAACTGATTGAGTGATTGTTTCTTGTCGCCATGTCTTTCAAGATTTTAGAGCTAGTAGATCTCATCCTCTCACATGTAGTTTTTATTCATAGATTGGAAGAGGAAAACAAGTTTTCCTGCTTTTTCAACTTTCTATTGCTTCTTAACTTTGAAGGAACTAGTCATTAAACTGAACTAATTGAATGAACTGAAATGAAGAGGTTATTTTCTCTTCACCTGCAGAAGAGTGACTGCTGTCAAAAGCTGGTTTAACACTTCAGCGAATTTAGTTCCAGGTGCTTAGCCAGTGATTTCTGCCAGTTCAGTGATTTGACTTTCTTTAAAACCACTGTAGCAAGCAAGTATTGCTTATTATTGTTTTTATTTAATTTAAATGACTTTAAGTATTAACATAGATTTGTCCTAATTTCAAATTTAATTTTAAATTGGTTTATTTTTAAAAACAAAAATATATTTAATTGAAATTTAAAAATCTGATTTAAAACATGAATTTATTTTTATTCACTCTGGGCACTTGTGAGCCTAAATCACATCAACCTTCATTGAGACCTAGATTCCAAAAGGCCAGATTTCCAGTGGTACTTATATGCCTAAAATTGCAGACAGGTGCCTTACCTGTTCAGTGCTTTTGAAAACTAGGTCCCATATACATCTTTAGGTTCACAAATACCCCTGGAAATCTGGCTCTAAGTGCCAGAGTCACTTTTGAAAATAGGATTAAGACTCCTAAATCATTTAGGTGCTTTTGAAAAAGTTACCCATTGTCTATCATTGGCACCAAAGAACATATTTCTTATAGCCATGGTAATTCAGTGCCACTGCATCTCAGCAGCAGCAGGTCTCTGTATGTGGTGGATGGGCCAGAGTTTCACCCAAACTAGTTTTTATGATCCTGAGACTTTCAAAAACACAGCAAACTTTTGTGAGAAAACCTGCCAGTACAGCAAACTAATTGAAAACAACATGAGTGTTAATGATACATTTCACATTTGGAAGTTCGAAGGGAAATTAATACACTGTATGTTGTATATTAACACCTTCTCCGTGGAATAATGAAGACAAAATATATGCTCTGAGATGAGGTTGTTTATTCCTCCGTGTGCTTCTTGTGTTCTTTCATCTTTTTATATTTTGAAATACACGGTTTTGAATCCAGAGGATTTTGTTTCAAAGCATAATTTTTAATCAATCCGTAAAGTTTTATGTCTTAATCCTTATCCCCCATGCCCCGCTTTTTCTTTTTGTTTGGGTAACTGAAATGTCACGCACAAAGCAAATAGAGATGTACAATAGGTTTTCTTCTCCTTCTGGGAAGATGATGAAGGATGTGATATGTCCTTGAACCCACATCTGCTGCTGCTTTTTTTTTTTTGACATTGGTGGGAGATGATCTGTTATGGGAAAGAGGGCTAGTTAAATGGAACATATCAGAAGCCTGGGAAACCTTTCTTCTTTCTTCACTTCCTGACTGGTAGCTGTCTCTAGGATCCATGGAACATTAATTGTTGTGATTAATTGCATTTGTGAAGTCTCTGGAATGGCTGGAAGCTGAAGTCTTTGATTAACCCGTAAAACAGTCAGAAGTATTGTGAATGTCCATGTGATATGCTGGGGTCAGCACCCTTCTGAACAAGGACAATGGATTTAACTCAGAGCTGCTGTTGTGTATATTAATTTCTATAGCACTCGATGTGCGTGCATGTTGCTTGCTTGTGTCTTGGAAACCCCATCTGCTCTTCAGTGTCTGCAGGTGAAAATCTTTCAATGAAAGGGAGGTCAGTGACTGAAACCCTGTTTCTGCAATCTGACCCCTGTGTGCTACTCCTGGGCCAATACAGAGCTCTGTGATTTCAGCAGAACCCTGTGCTGGTGAGGGAATCCAGCCACATAGATCTGATTGCAGAGTCTGGGCCTTAAATCGTAGCGGTGCAATAGCTGTCACAGTGCCAGGAAACTCAGCTTCAACACAATGCTAAGATGTAGTGTAGACAGGACTTAGCCATGTCCTTGTAACCGAGTTATATCCTTGGACAATCCAAGGCTGGTATCCAGTCATGGGGAAAGAAATTATGCTCGGCCGACAATACAATTTCTGTCCTCTAATGGGATCTTGTTGCCAAGTCTCATGATTTGCAAGTCTCACAATACTGGGAGTGTTTTTTTCCTAAAAACCCCAGACCCTGGAGTTATGTTATTTTATGAGACTCTCAGCTTTTATATTTTTTTAAATATATTTTTTAAAAAGTAAAAGCCTCTTTCATTCATGCTAGTCCGTGGGACTCGACCACACAGAACACTAGGTTTTAAGGTGACTTCACTGAGACCACTTGGAGTAGTAAGCTTTGTCCACTGGTGTGACTGAGATTACTCACGGTCGTCAGCACTGTACCGGGCGATGACTGTAAGCAGGATCCGGCCCTTATGTTGTGACATAACTGGTGTGGGCAGATACAAGTGGTGGCAGTTGATTGTGTAATTCACTCCAGAAATGGAAGGCGATCGTACAAGTTATATCACATCTATAATTAAATATAACAACGGGCTAAAACAACAAATCTTACTGTCCTTGGCCACATGTGAATTTTTCTCCTTTGGCAAAGTCATTGAAGGAAAAAAGAGGGGCGGGGGAGGGCAGCGGTGCATCCATCCACTCTGCATATTTGAATGTTTTAAACTTTTGATTGATGAAAACGAAAATCTGAAAATGAGTGAAATCCCAGAGAGAGTGGCCAAGTTATTTCCAGCTTCTTATTAATAAACATCACCTGGTGCTGCTATTTCCACTGGTGTGGTATAAATAGCCTCCATTCTATCCCCTTTGTCAAAGGAAAAAAACCAGATCAAACAAACAAACAAACAAACAAGCCATAAGTAATTTGTGCTTCAGGTTTTTAGTATTTACTGACTTTTTGAATGTTGATGAATGGGCATGTTCCTTACAGTATCTGAACAACCTTCCCCAGTCAGAACTCTGATGAATTTATCCCATTCTGGCAACCTACTAACCCTACTCCCATCCTCCCACTAGGCCTCATTCGCATGCAACAGCAATGTGCCAACTCTTTCTCTCTCTTTCCTTTGTCTGAGCTGATAATAGGCTCAAATGAAGCCCCTAGAGCTGTTTGATGGCACATCCTACCTGTTGCACTTGGCTCCATCTCCCCGCCCTCGCAGCAGTATTCTGTGGCTGTGTGTATGATCTTAACCCCACTGTGGTTTGGCTGATTTTTAAATGGTTGGTTTGTTGGTTCTAGTTATATATATTTCAGTATTCCCCTTGCAGAAAAGACTTAAAGAATTTAATAGGAATGAGATGAAAGGTGTTCAGTGGAAATGACTCGGGAAAGCCATGTAACTTAACAGAATATTTTTACTGGTTTCTCTAATAATTTTTGAAGCATCTGTAACAGGGTGCCAGGATTTATGAAACCACTGAAGGATGCAGGGATTTTCCTGCTTTGTCTGCAGGAGTTGGAACCCTGCAATAAATCTGTGACCATTGCCTCTCTCACTCAGCATAATTGTCTCATTGGTACTTTATGATCCCCCCCAGTTTGCCTGTCTCTCATTGTATCCTTAGATTACAGGCTGTTCGGGGCATGGGACTGTCTTTTCCTTGTATGTTTGTACAGCACCTAGCACAAGGGGGTCGGGGCCTACAGATACTACTGTAACTCTCTGGTGAGTGTGTGTTATACTACCACAATCTAAATAATAATAAATCTGAGGAGCAGTTTCTGCTGACTTGTGGCAGAGGAGGTGAGTTAGTTCCACTAAGGCATAAGAAAAACAGTGGTGACTTTCCCATGAGAGAGAACAAGGGGTGGAGGAGTTCTGCAGGGAATGCCATACTTAGAGAGAGAGCTTGGAGGCTCAATGCTGGTTGTTACCTGTGAAGGCAACCCCCCAACAAGGGCGTACGTTTGACCTTCAACCTCCTGTGAAAACTTCATTTGGGGAGCAGGGTGGGAAGGCCACTTCCTTGCTCTAGCCCATAGAATTTGACTGGCTAATTTTGTGCCTGCTGTAGAGATCAGGTAATATCATTTATTGGACCAGCTTCTGTTGGTGAGGGAGACAAGCTCTTCTTCAGCTCTGTAAGCTTGAAAGCTTGTGTCTCTGATCAACAGAAGGTGGTCCAGTAAAAGATATTGCCTCACCCGCCTTGTGTCTCTCATGTCCTGGGACTGACACGGCTACAACACTGCATGCATAGAATCTTATAGGTTGGCTTAAAAATTCTACGGTTACCTCATCACTCTCTAATAAATTCTATGGGCCCTTCTCTCATAAGGGCGGTCTGGACATTTTCTATAAGGGCAGTGTGAACGTTACAGATCCCCTGACTCTTTTCACCAGACTAAGGAGCTTGCTGAGTTGTTTTTGGCCACAGTTACCTCTTCCATTGCGCTCTGTGCTCCACTTGGCTGCTACCCTACACCCCAGAGGTAGCTGCATTTCAGTGCCATGTGTGCAGAGATTGCTCTCTGTCAAATGTTTTGTCCGGATTTCAAGTTAGGGATGATTTTGCTCAACTAACTTGATGGGATCAGCCAGGGTGATTCAAGGGCTGTCACAGCCGCCTGAGTGCGCCCTCATTCTCAAGAAGGAGGCCATAACTACCTGTGCTTTATGATGATTCACATGCAGACGCTTCTCTATTACCACCTTGATGTGGTGGTTTGGAATAACACCAAGCTGTCATCATCGACAGGTTGAGTCCTCATGTATCAACCTACTTGGCAGATTGCAGTGGCTGCTGCTGGGTCAGTAACCCAAGCAGTAAGGAGCCCCTAGGTTCAGCTTAATAATGGGTTGTAATGATTCCAGAGGAGTTACTCACATTCATATTCCTGCTGCCAGCTCTTATACCTGCGTGTGTGTCACCACGACGATGGTCCTTCTGGCTGCCGTCTCTGAATGCCGCTGTTGAAAAGCTGAATGTAGTAGGTTTAAAGTGGGAGCAGGGGTGCGGGTTGGGGAAGCACCCTGAGGAGGGGGAAAGTGCGGAGGGAGGGTGGTAATGGGGCAGTATGTCATGGTCGGGAGAGGGGTGCAGGGTTTTCGAATGGAAGGACGTGGAGGAATTGTGGGAGGGTTAGTGGGTGGGGTGAGGAAGGTTTGCTATGGATGAATAGTATTTGACAGGCGTCATCCAGCGTTCACTGAAGCCGATGGAAACACAATTCAGTGGGCTTTGGATCAGGCCGGGTAGGAGCCAGGCCACTACTGACCCGTCAGCCAGGTCCACGGCTGCTTTCACTCCATTGACTTCAGTGCAGTTATGCTTGGGATGAATCTAGTCCATTGCCCCCCAAGGAACCATTGCACCCCCGCTATTGTCAATGACAAGCAGATTACGCAAATCTGTCCAGCCTCCGTATAGGCCTCTGCCCCTGGAGTGTTTTCACTGAGGAAGGGTTCTAAAACCTTCCCTTTTTAATACTGCTGTAAAAAAGGAAATTAAAGCACAAATACTCGCTATAAAATCATGAGGGGGGTGTCTGAGATTAATCCACAGAGGCCAGTAAATTATAGGTTTGGGCTCTGACCGCTTTCCCGATTCACTGCGATACGAAAGGTGCAGAGCCAAGGTCTGCATGGTCTGCAGTGTCTGGACTCCCTCTAGCAAGCTGCTGAGCGCTCCAGTTCCGATCCAGCCAAGCACGTCAGGACATGCTTCGCGTTACACGCATGAGGAATTTGATTGAAGTCGACGGGCCTGCTCACGTGCTTGAAGCGAAGTATGTGCTGCACTTGCAGCTGGACGGCCCAGCAGCTTGCAGGACTGGGTCCCTCCGGGCATCCATTCTGCAGCAGAACGGCTTTCCAGCCTCAAAACCGAATGTTCGGAGTGCTTTGGGGGGGCACGGAAATCCAGCCTGGCTTAGCCAAAGTGCAGCGGGCGCACTTGCACGGGGTCCCTGTCTCAGGTTCGGCAGAGGGGTGGATGGGCCAACTTGAGCGAATGGTGTTGCAACGTTGCGCCAGACTGGAGGTGACCCAGCAGGCCAAGAGCCCGGAGATAGGAGCTAGGTCAGGGATACTACCCCCATCAGCAGTGGGGCTGGAACTCAGGGAGAGGTAAGTCAGGAATGCATACAGGGCAGAGCCCCCCTGATCTTCTCGAGAAGGGCAGTGACCCCACAGGCCTGGCTCCTCTGTGACGCCACCGTCCTCTCCGTGGCCTCCCATCCCTGCACCCACTGAATCAGGAAACTACATCTGTCCCAGCAGCTCATCCTAGGATCTTAGTATTAACTGTACTGGTTGTCGGTGATGGTTGGTTCTTCTGTAGCCCTTTGCAACTGCAGCTCTCAAGTGCTCTATGAAGGATGGTGGGGCCTCGTCAGCGCTTTAGAAGCTGAAGTAGCGAAGTCAGTGTGATCTGCTTGTGCTGTGTCATTTTCTCAACCCGTTTACTTAAATCTGTGAGGAGCATGGTGCATGTGGATGGTTCCCTCTTGCCTGTATTGAAAGGCATGGCTTACTGAGCCCAGGGGAAAGCCTCTGGATATCTTCTCCTGCACTCTGGATCCCAGTCTTCAATCTCCTTAAACTCGCCCTTCTGAGATGCTAATGTATAAACCTCACACAGTCTGGGGACTGTGCAACACTTAATAGTCTTTAAGAGACTAACGTGCAGGGTCAGTAATGATGATGAAATCCGGAGAGCCCTTTTTCTAAAAGCCAGTACAGGCTGTGGAGCATTACTAAAGAATCTGCTGCTAATATGTACACTTGCAGGGTGAAATCCTGATCTCATTGACTTCGATGGGCCCGGGGTTGCAGCTCTTAGCACTAAAAAGAAAGTTCACCGAGTTTGCACCATCTCACGATGGTATCAGATCTCAATCGGCAGCCTTCAGAATGGGCCAGGTATTCTGCAGGGAAACAGCTGGTTCCTCCCGTAGTGCATCAGTTCCCAGAGCCGCCATGCCCGAAGGAACTATTTCGATCTGCCAGAAATCACGGTGACATTGAGGGTACATCTACACTTGGAGCTGGAGGTGTAATTTCCAGCTCGGGCAGATGGATGCCTGCTAGTTTTGAGTGAGCTAAAAATGGTAGCAGGGCTGCAGCCGTCCCCGAGTACGCTCCCATCCAAGACCCTAGGTACGTACACAGGCCGCTAGCCTGTCCCAAAACTAGGACATGTCCCCCCACTCCTGCTCCAGTGTAAACAAACCCTAAGAGGCAATGGTTAAACTGGCAGCTCCCCCATCCACACACCTATTTTAATAAATATTAAACTTTCACTCTTCCGCCGTGAGTGAGCTTTTGCCCAGATATTTGTTCTTTTTGGTCCGCCTCGGTCTCTGGGATGGAGGAGTGTCTAAGGGAAGGCTCCGACGCTCAAGTTTTGCGGTGATTTTGCATTCCCGGTGCAGGACTTATGTGCATGCTTGGAGTTCGCTCCTGCAGGCCCCGAACTGATTGGACGTGGTGTGTTGAAGCTGGTGGGTTTGTGATTTACCGCTGCAGCTGTGATCTGCTGACAGGATGTTGCATACTCCAACATTCTAGTCAGGCTAAAATCAAATTAAATTTTACCGGCATGATATTTTTTTTTGAAAAAAAAAATAATGTAAAAAAAGCCCACAGAGTTCATCTGTTGGATGAAGTTACATTAAGTGCATGGAAATTAAAGGCTTTTCACAGACAGATCTTTGGTGTAATTTGATGGAAGACTTTAATTATTTCAGAGTGCTTAAGAAAAGGAGCTTTTAGGAATATTTCATTCTGGGGCTCTCATAAAATACATATCTGTCTGCATGGGCCTTTTGAGCAACATTTGGGTTGAAAAGGCTGCTGTCAGCTCAAGAAAGAGGCGTTTGAGAATCCACTGCCCCCTCTCCTCCCCAGAGACCAATTTCCACTTGAATGGCAGAAAGACTCCTGAGAGGAGGCCATGAGAGCATGGAGGCAGGCGGAGGGGAGAAGGAGGGAGGAGAGATAGAGCAAAGATTTCAGGGCTGCTGTTTCCCTTATCAGCCAGCCAAGGGAGTTTTGGATGAAGAGCTCTCCGAGTTCCTAGGTCTGGGACAGCGAGTGGCTGTTGATTTTTATCTTTATTGGATTCTCAGAGATGATAGGGCCAGAGTCAGAGGGATAATTTTCTCCTAGCACCACGGGCCCAACAATGCCTCTGGGATGCTGTGTGGGTTAGGGGCACGGCAGCAGGCTGGGTGCAGAGAGGAATAGAAAGGGAAAGGAAGGGGGGCCTTAGCATTGTAAGCACTGAGTGAAGAGCGGCCACGTGTTCAAATCCCCAGAGGAACAGCTCCACCCTTTGTATTTCTAAAAGAGGTAAATAGAAATCTGAGCAGCACATGGGGTGGCTGTGACAAAGGGCATGAAACCTTAACTTTTGAAGTCTCATCTGTGCAGTGTTAATGCAAGTGGGCAAATGTTCAGGTGGAAATCGCTCTGTTTACACCAACTGAAG
This sequence comes from Emydura macquarii macquarii, assembly GCF_026122565.2. Lineage (NCBI taxonomy): Eukaryota > Metazoa > Chordata > Testudines > Chelidae > Emydura > Emydura macquarii. The sequence goes on along the minus strand of NW_027130449.1, from coordinate 9,341,860 downwards.
ATCTGCCCCCAAAGATCTCAAGGTTCAAGGATCTCAGGATCTTGTTCTGAAGAACAGCAGTCTGTTCTGGCATCCTGGGCCAAAATTTCCTTCCAAATTGTCAAAGGTTTTATTGCCTGGTCAATTTGCACTGATTGTGCTAAGTTTTCTCCCTAAGCTACCTCTCGAAAGAATGAGAGAAGCCTCTTGGATGGTAAGCCAAGCTGTTGTAGGTCTGCATTAGGTCTGGGGCTGTGGTGACCCTGTTTCTTCTTTGCTGTGTCAGCTATCCAACCGCCTTCCTCCCAGACCCCATCCTCTGCACATTACAGGCCCGTGGACGTGTGTGAGTCCACGCCTACGCGCGCACACGCGCGTGTCACGGTCAGAATATAACGATCGATCATCAACAACATGGTCCCAGTGGATGATTTTCAAAACCTGCGCTTGAGATTCAGGTGTGAAACTGCCTTGTGAAAGCAAGATCCTTCTCAGCTGGGGAGTGGCTCTGGCGAAGCAGCTGTCCAAGGGTGTCCTCACGCTGCGGCCGGGAGCGTGCATCCCATTGCGGGTTGACAGACGCGCTAGCTCCACTCAAGCTAGTGTGCTAAAGATAGCAGAGGAGCTGTGGCAGCCGCACGGCCTAGCCACCTGCGCACAAACCTGCCTGGTGCCCCTGGGTGTGCACAGGGGCAGCTAGTCCAATCCACTGCCCCTGCCACCCACAGCTACACTGCTATTTCGCTCTCTCTGCCTTGTCTGGAAAGCAGGTGTGCAGACATCTCCTAAGTGGAGACAGCTGGGCATTCAGCACAGGCAGCTTCCTAAGTGACATGTCTTCAGGGCAGAAGGCAATTGTGAACCAGGCAGGAGCTGAGGTTTTAATTCAAGGTCCTTTTAGCACAGAACAGGCCTGCTCTTGCCCAGATTGTAAATCAGGCATCTCAGCATTTCCGCTTCCCTCTTTATTCAGCTCCTTTGGGATGTGGATTTAAAGCAGACTGTTATAAGAGGGGGAGGGGGGGATAAAAACACAGCTACATTAAGGATTTAATTCTTCATTAACCAGAATGAGAGATCAGTTGTCATAGAGAACTGCTTTCCCACAGCAGGAATGGGAGAGAAAACAGCTTGAAGGTGACATGAATAACTGGTTTCATTCACCCACAAAAGCTACTCTGTGCCCCCCTCCCCTTTATATCAGGTTTTCCCAAGCAAAGGCCACGCTACTTGTGGCAGGGAGTGAGGTGGTAAACGGAGAGTTTGTAACTTTTCTTTTGGGGGCAGGAGTATATATCTAGAATCTGCTGTGCTGCTGTTTGACAGCTGGGAACACAGAATAAGCTGGGCTCAAGAGTGGTGGCCATCTGGGATAGTCAGAGGCCTGCTGGGATTGGAGCTGGTTTGAGATGAGTTGCGTTGACACATAACTCTACAGAGCTTCATCACGCTGGAGCACATCTGAACTGGAGCGAATCCTACAGGAACCAGGGCCAGGGTAAGATGGAAAAGCTGTGGTCCAGAGATAGGGTTAAAGTAAACTCAGGTAGCACCAGGAGGATGTTCATGTGGTTAAGATACTGGACTGGGACTCGGGAGAACTGGATTGAATTCACTGCTCTTCCAGAGACTCCTTCTCTGACCTTGGACACATCCCTTAATCTAGGTGAGCTTCAGTTCTCCCATCTGTAAAAGGGGGACAGTCCTTCCCTACCTCTGAGAGGCGTTGTGAGGATGTACTCAATGATGTCTGTGAGGTGCTCAGGTACTACAGTGCTATGGAGGCTGTGAAATCACCTCGGCGGGTAGATGATGTTCCCCAAGGCTTAGAGTGTTTGAAATGGATCAGGATGCCCTGCGTCGTAGCTGGGCCAGGAACTGGTGAACCGGGATGATCCGTGCAGACAGGTGGCATTTGCAGTAGGGTGTGTGTCACTGGGCTCGTGGCTAGAAGAAGAGGTGATGCACGGGATGACAGGCCGTCAGTGTGAGCAGAGCTCAGCTCCTGGGAAGTCCATTTATTTGGCGGAGACCATCATTAAGCCAATACTGAGAGACCAATTGAAAATCCACCCCGGGATGGGGTCATGCCGAGTTCACAGCTGGATTCAAGCATCCCAGATGAGGAGAGGTGTTTCCGGGAGTAGTTCCAGAGCACTGCTAGGTTAGAGGTGTGGACAAGCCTGCTGATTGCTTTTGATCTCTTCTCATCCCCTCAGAATATAGGTGCAGCCCAGGTGCTGAACTGTTTGTGAGCCTCTGTCTGATGGGGTGTTCGTACATAGGCCTGGACGCTATGTTTCTCCCGGAAGCCGAGGGGTCCCCACACTTGAAGACTTGACTCCAGGGATGGGAGCCACGTGAATGCGGTGGTTCTGTGTCTGTTGGGCTGGGTCTTGGAAAGGGAGTTTTACTTGATTAATCCCTTGGGCTGATATCCTGCTACCCTGACCCAGCTAGGAAGACTAGAGATTTTGGCAGAAAACTTGCACGGTGGAATTTGTCTCAGTGATATTTGTTGTTGGCTACTTACCCTCCCCCTCCACCCACCTCCTCTGAGTCTCTCCGGAGTTGGCCTTTTACTGTGAGCAAGGGAAACGGGCACTGGAGCTGCCCCTTCTCTCCCACCCTCTCAGGAGGGTGACTTTTCATCTTAGCCACGCTGCAGCACCACGCCTCTAATTGGATGCTGCTTGGTGCTAAACCATTCATCAAACACGCGTTTCTGGTTTGAAATCTTTTTGTGCCTCCTATGCTACAACCAAGATTAAAACCTTCACTCGTACAAATAAATCCCTTCGCAATGTAACATCAGGGCCTTGATTCATGCTTTGGAGCTACTTTTCTGGGAGATGCATTTATTTATTGGTCCAGATTTCTCCGTTGCTCCATAGACTCGCACCAGGGCACGGTAACCCATGTGCGCTCACGTGCACCTCCACCTCTGTGCTCGTAACTCCTGTGCACCCAAGTCCATGTTCTCATGGGAGGAAAGCCCGTGGGCTCGTGTGCATGTTCCTACGCTGGCACATTTCATGCTTACACGCGTGCGCTCTCACACACATTGCTGTTGTCGCACATGCATGCGCAATATCTTGGACTGTCTCAGACCTGGCCCCTCTTGCCTGTTTCCACACCTGCTCTCTTGTGTATGTTCTTACCCTTGCACACTAGCCCGCTTGCTCCACCTGCTTTCTTGAGCACATTCTCGCGCTCTCATGCTAACTGCTGTGCTCTCTCAAAAGCATTATCCGCATGCTCTCTTGTGTGTGTTCTTAGTCTGGCATGCTGCCTTCTTTCATGTGTGCTCTCGCATGTAAACTCCAGCTCTCCTAGAAGTGCACACTTAGTATCATGGAAATTCCTGCTCCAACACAACATACAAACCAGCCTCGCCCACCGGGGTCTTGCAGAGTGCTTCCTAAACAGCTTGTTCCTCAACTCAGACAAAAGACCCTTTGAGCGTCTCTTAAATATATCAAAATAATCTTTGGGCAGGAGACGGAAGATGAATCTATTTATTTCACTTCCAGCTTTGGCAGATATCAAAAGGAGCAAAACCAGGCTTTTGGCCATAAACTGCCTCTCTTAGGTTGCCTTGGTAGAAGTCACTTTACTTTTCTAACTCTGCTAAAGAGGTAAGTGAAATAAATAGATCAATCTTCCTTCTCTTGCCCAGAGAAAATTTTGATACATTTATCAAATATGTGGCTGTGGTTTGTTGTTGCTGCTTTTTTTTTTTTTTTTAAACTCCACTCGACTGGTCACAGATCTGCAGTGCAGACGTTCCCAACCACTGATTTATTTTCCAGGTAGAGTAGTTCAGAGAGAGAGCACACAGTGGTTGGTCTCATCCTGCAGACCTGACTCCATGACCAGCTGGGGGAAGGAACGTGGATTAAGCTGGGCTGTGTTTTTTTAAAAGTTTTCAAGCAATTTCCCGCCTCGTTCTTTAGAAGTGACTACTCTGTAGAGCTTTGGACCTTTCTGAAGCTGCCTGTTGCGTCCTAGCCAACCCTGCTTGTTCCAGCAGTGAAGTCTCACTCTTCTCTCCCAGCCCTCTCTGCGGGGTATGGCTGTGAGGGACAGAGGGGTTTGGTGACTTGCCTCAATTCCCAGAGTGAGTCAGTGGCAAAGACAGAAATGAGACCGAGTCACCGTGACTCCCACACCTGTTCTCTAACCGCCAAAGAATGCTCCCTCTGGTATTACTGATACCGAGTCCTCCCCTGTGTGGTGTCAATAACCACGAGCAGTCACTCTGTTAACTGTCTCTGGAGAACAAGCAAGCAGGTACACTCGGGCAGCCTGCTCTGCTGGGAATAACACAGTGAAAGCAGGGAGCTGGGCAGCCTGGAAATATCCCAGTCAGAAGGGAGTGAGACATGGGTCTCCACCCAAAAAGGCAACCGCTGGTGAACTGGAAGTCTTGGGCATGGGTGCCCTTGCTTGTCCAGTGAGGGGAAATACAAGTGCCGATGCCCTGAACTGTGACCGTTTGTACAGCCCGTGTTGTAGCAACTTCATTGCTATTGTTACTTGAGTTAGCTAGATCATAGCTAGCCCTGGGAGGTCACACGTGCTGCAGTCGTGCCTCTGAGTCCAGTGTAGACGTACCTTAGGACTCTCAACTCTGTGTCTTTCTGTAGGTCAGAACAGCGCCTAGTACGGTGGGGCTCCAACCTGATCGGAGCCTGTAGGCACTACCATGGTACAATTAATAATGAATTAATAATTAATATCACTGCCATGATATAATATTCATAATTATTTCAGGGAAAGCTGAATGAAAGGGGGGGTGTTCTTCTGTCTGAGCACTTAGCCAGTGCCTCAGCCTGGCGGGAGTGGAGTCTGTGCGGCCAGAGGTGCAATCCTCTGAACAGGATATAAAACCAACACTTGGACTGCTTGTGGTCCAAGGATTAAGGATCCCATGGCTCTTCTGGTAACAGTGGGGTTGCTCCAGTACCCTGGCTTCATTCCACTTTGGGTGATTCAGACTGTGTTCCCCTAATATTTTCTTCTTGTAGATTTGACACACACACACACCCCTCACACCCCTGACAGGTGCAGGACGTTTGCTGCAATCCCCTCCATAGGTGGCTTCATTGGAGTGATGACCTGCAAAGTACTCTAGGGTCTAGCACTCCAGATGAGTGTAATGCTATGAAAGCATCAGCCTTGATGACAACTGGCGGGAGGGGTGTATGTGTGTGTGATTTTACAGCTCTATATATCAGAGGAACAGTGAGTGTACGGTGACGCTGGCCTCTGTTTAATGGTAGCTCAAGACCCTTCTCAGCGCAGAGCGAATCTGCCTTCTTTTCTTCTCTCTGCTGACGTGCAGGCACTGCGCCTGTCCCCCTCCACTCCCCTCTTGACGCTTCCTGGCCTTTTACTTTTACTTTAAGGTACGACCTTGAAACAAATGTGTGTCTGACGTGGGAAGCGCTTCCTTGGTTCTTCATAGCCCTTTGAGACCACAGGGCTTTAAACTTTCCTTGTTAATAAAGATAAATTCTGAGCATTTTTATAAAAGTCATAAAATCCCAGGATTTTAGCTTTTTGAAATTAAAGGAGAAATTTGAAAGTGGCCCAGCCACAGGTGGAGAGCTACAGAGCAGAGTGATGGTGCCAGCACCGGGGGGCAGGGCAGACTGGAGCAGGGAAGTGTTGGTAAGGGCCAGATCAGCAGAGCTTGTAATAAAGGGCGGTGCGTAGTTGCCCTGCTACAAGGTGGTACTGAAAGGCACTGAGCCTCAGAAGCACAACCTGGGCTCCGTGGCTATGCAGTGGCAGGGAGTAATTTGTGCTACCTCTTAAAGAAGGGGAGGCAGTGTAGCCTAGGGAATAGCTCACTGACAGGAAGTCACACAGGAAGTCTATTGGTAAACAGGGAATTGAACGTGGGTCTTCCACAGGCCAGGCTAGTGCTCTAACCACTGCACAACCTTTCCTGTCGTGTAACATGGGTGACTGTATCAGGGACAGACTAACCCAGATAAAATAGCTGGGAAATGACTTTGTGTGTCCCCATTTTATATTTATCCCCACGTCAATGACAACAAAGAATAGGGAAAGTATAACCAAGCTTTGGTTATACTAGAAAGGAGAGGGAAAGGCACAGATACACCTTAGGTCTATGGGGCTGAGAGGAGAAGGTTTAAAAGACACATAGTAATGAGAAGATTCAAGGGTTTATTAGTCTTTGTAGTTCCAATGCCCCCAAGATTCTTTTCTTCTTTCAGTTTGCTCTTGAAGGCATGAGGGTGGGAGGCGGAGGCTGCGGAGATTAAAACAAACAAAACAAAACTTATAGGGGAGGAAAAAAAAATCCATTTCATGTTTCAGCCCAACAGGCGTTTATCTTTAATATCACCTTCCTCTGCCTACCATCTCCTCCAGGGCTGAGATGTGCTAACTGAAAGACCTTTCCTGCAGCTGTGGCTTCACCGTGATGTGTGTGTATGAGAGAGAGGTGCTTTTATGCTGTTGACATCTGGAAAGCAAGATACCACCCAACTGTCTCTCACCTCAGATGAGTTAATTCCTGGCAAGCCACAGTGCAAATGCTGTGATGATAATTCAGTGAGAGGAACCACAGGGCGACTGTAGGTTGACAAAGGGGTTAAAGTAGGCTCTTCAGTGTCTTCCTCTGAAGATGCATTGCTGACAAAATCTAAAAAGGGGTAGGTTTTTACAGAAATAGAGTCACTGCCAACTTGGGTCAGCACAGTACTTCATCTAGTTCAATACCAGCTGCTTCAGAAAAAGATGTAAGAAGGCCTTCTTTATGGGATAACCTGCTTCCTAGGAATGTTCCTTCCTGACCCCCCATTGCATAGATCTTAGTGTGTGCCCTGAAGCATGAGGGTTGACATTCCATTCAAAATTATTGGTTTCTTATAAGCCTTCCTATTATAACTCTGCATATTCTTGTTAGTCATATATATGTCACATCCTGTTTTGAATCTTGCTCCTGATGATACCTAGTGGCAATGAGTTCCACAGGTGAATCATGTGTTTTGTGTATATGGTGAGGGAGAATGTATTTCCTTGCATCAGTTTTAAATTAACTAATTTTTCATTTCTTTGAACATGTATCTTTGAGTGGCTTGTAATTAGATTCTCTTCCAAAAAATGCATATATGAAACTAACCCCACAGCAATAAAACCCAGTTACAGCCAATTGTTGAAATACAATTCAGATCCTTTTCTTCTTGTCAGTTCCACTTAAATCTGAACTCTTCACAGATTTGCAAAGGGAAAGCAGTCGCTGTGTCTGTCAAAAGAATGAAAAAGACCCTGTTAAATTGTTTGCTGATTTTTTCCTGACAGCTTTTCAGAATTCCTCCTTATTCTGCAGGTGTTAAATTTGTTATTTCAGCTGCGCGAGTCACTGTAGCTTTGGTTGAACTGCACTTCCTTACTATTTGTCAGTCTTCCTCTGGCGACGCACAGAGAGAGCCATCAAGACCAAAGCCACCTCTGAACCATCACTTGGGGTAGAGGCTGCCTCCCCAGTTGCATCAAGAAGATTAAAGCCATCTCCAAGTGCAAGAGATACTGCCAGTTTTCAAGGAAGTCTGCAGATGGTGGGCTGGGATTTTGTTTTTCAGCAGGAGGAACAAAAGCTTTCATGGAGAAGGCACAAGTGGCTCCTGATGTCTACACTTAAATCGCTACAGCTTCAGTGTAGACACTACATTGGCGGGCAGGGGTTCTCCTGTTGGCGTAGTCTGCCTTCCTAAGAGGCGGTAGTTAGGTCGACGGACGAATTCAGCTGTCAACCTAGCACTGACTGCAGTGGGGTTAGGTTGGCATCACTACGTCTCTCCAGGGTGTAGATGCAAGTTCCCAGTGTGGACCAGGCTAGGTTGACAGCAGCATTGATGCAGGAGGTAAATTTGGTTCCCTGTTGTGCTGAAGTGCACAGTGATGCAGGGATCCCCGTTGTCAGGAATGCGTCACTGACAGAACGAACTGTGTGGAAGATGCACCCGCTTTTTCAGGGATATCTTTACCACCAGACAGAAGCAGCGATGAGAAGACATACATGGTTTTCATGGTTTAATGGTTTATTCTCCCTCTGGCTTTTGCTGTGATGAGTAACAAATTTCCTACAAAAATCTCAACATGTCAAAAAGATGCTACAACAAACACAGGGAAGTCTGCTGGCTAATAAATGAGAACTCATTAAATATGTGTGAATAGTTTCAGGAGCAGTTGCTAACTCTGAAAAGTGAATCTTATGTAAAAATGTCTAAACACCCTATCAGTGGAGTCTATTAATTTCATCCTTCTGAATTTTCATAGCTCAAGTCCCAGCTTTGTAACAGTATTTGGGCATTGCTGCACTCAGAGCTGCAATGCCTGATTGATTTAAGATCCTGGCTCTCATTTTGAAGAGGGATTTAGGCCCTTAGGAGCCAGAACTCCATTGTCAGCCAATGGGATTTAGACTCCTATGGGCCTAAATCACTTTTGAAAGAGATTTAGGCTCCTAAATCAGTCAGGCGTTGCAACTCTGAATGCTTAAAGAAAAAATGACCCTTCCTTCCTGTCCTGAGAACAGCCAAAGATTTTAGATCATTTGCCCCCTATAGTGGTCTATGAGACAGCTATTCCATCTGACTCATCTCTATCTGGCAGGGTCATATTCTTAAGGATGTTGGAGTAGTATGATCTAAACCAATAGCAGATGCTCTGTGCTTCAAACTGCTAGCTAGTTTCTGGGGTAGTTTGTAGTCTTGGAATGTCTTCAGTGCTACAGGTGGAAGCTTTAGTGCGGGAGGTACATGTGGCTTTCCTAGGAACCTGCAGGCTGGGGGAAGGCCTCAGGACCATGAACGGAGTCTCTTAAAGGCCATCTGTCTCTTTTTAGGAAGCCCAGGGTCTTACGAGTGATGTTCTCCATGTATAGAAGGATTAGTGCAGCCATTTCTAGTATGCATTCTCTTTTCTTTCTCTTGCTTATGGAGAAAAGAGGATCAGAACAATTCTGAAGGCGTTTTCCCCCATTTGCCATAGATGGGGAAATTATTTTTCCTTCTCCTTTGCTGTGGAAGCTTATCTTTGTATTAGGACGGATGCCCTTTTTAGTAGGTGAATGTGTGGTTTGTTAACAAATGCCCCACCCCAGCCCTGAAGCCTTCTGCCAACTACAGCTGTGTGGAAGGTTTATATCATGGTGTTAAAATGCAGCTGCATTGAGATGGGGGCAGGGTGGGGAGGACAGAGTATGGGAGAGAGTATAGCAGCCTGGAAAGCCTGAGGCTAAGCCAGCGCTGATTACAAGATGAGCCCCACCTGTGGGGAATCAGATACTTCAGATATGAAAAGGTAGCTGGGAGTAGCTGTGTGGCTCGGGGAAGAGAAATTCAAGAATCAGAATGCACTGACGGGGGAAGGAAGCAGAGCCAGAAGGCTGAGTTCCAGCCAGAGCAGACTGACAAAGAGAGAGAGCCCTGGATGTGGGTGAAGAACTGGCGCGAAGTAGGAACTGTTGAGTTACGATTTTGGAATTTATGTTGAGGACTCATTGAGGATCGCTTGGATTATTTTGAGCAGGGGAGGGAGATGGGCTCCAAAGGCTGGGAGGAAAGGGCAGCTCAGTCAGCCCCCTACTAAACTGGTGCAGAGGCCTCGCCACTTTCTTGTTTGCCTTCCCAAATGGCAGTGCTACATCCTGGTGCTGTATGACTAGGTAGAAGGTTCTTGCTGCATTTCAGTCTGCTCCTGACATTCAGTGGCATGGATCTAATGAGGGGGGCATGGAGAGGGAGAGGAGGAAGGAAAGGTTCTTGCATTGCTTTTTCTGGGCTCTTCAAAGCAGATGATCCGGATGGGGGTGTATGCACGCAGAGTGTGGAGGGGGCAGTGATTGCTCAGTGTCTGCCACTTGGTAAACCCCAAGGTATCTTTCTGGCCCTGCCAGCTGTTCCTCGGTTTCACGCTCGCAATCAAAGCATTGGGAAGTTGTTCTGAGCTGTGGATAAAGTGTTAGGTGACCGCAGCATCCCTCTGTGCTCCATGTTCTAGGTAATTACAACCCTGCTGGTCTCATCACCAAGCACAGCACGTGCCTTGTTTTTAGCATTTAGCTTTGCTGTTAACTCCAGGCCGGTGGCGCTGAGGCAGCAGCTTTCCTGTGACGCCTGCATTCTGCCCTTTTGCCAAACCCAGATGGCATTTGGTTGCAAGCCGTGGAGGTGGCCTGGGCATCACCTGTCTTATGGCCAATTATCTGACTCTGATCCAGATCTCTGCTGCTGTTTCTTTAATAGCAAGCACACAAATCCAGAAGCCACCCCTCTACAGCTGCACTCTTTGGGAGATGTAAAATGAGATCCACACCTGTTGGTTAATGATCCTATGAAATATTTTTCAAGAGAGGGGGAATGTTAACTGAGTGGATAGAACACTGGACTGGGACTCAAGAGATTAGATTCCCAGCTCTGGCACTGTCTTGCTGGGTGACCATGGACAAATTGCTTCACTGCTCTATGCCTCAGTTTTCCCATCTGTAAAATGGGGATAATGATACTGCCCACCTTTTGTAAATCACTTTGAGAGCTACTAATGGAAAGTACTATGTAGGAGCTAGGTATTCCAGCCAAATTCCAATTTGGATATTTGTAACTGAATTCCACCTGCAGCACCGATTGGCTATGACAGTCTTTTTCACACCCTGACCTAATCTAAATGTTGTTCGCCATTAACGTGCTGCTGCATTCTTCTCCAGAGGTGGCTGCATTTCTGTGGTGGATGAAAAGTGTTAGCTGAAATAGCTGGCACCTAGGATTGTTTGCCAAAACCCTTTATCGAGATCCCTTTGGGAATGCAAGGTGTGATGGAAACGTAAGCTGTTATTAAGGAGGAAAAGGGGTACATAGATGGGGTGATAGTCATAGGCCGAGCAACTCCATCTTGCTGCTTTCTCCAACAGAGGAACTGGGCCAGCACTTTGATAGAGGGATTTGGTTTTGCACTTTTCATCATCTGTTGTGACAGGGCTATTGTTGCATCACTGACAAGCCCCTTTTGTCTCCACTGTAGCATTCTTGATCCCTTACATGTCATTTAACAAATGCTGACAAGCCTGAGATTTTCCCTGGGACTGAATCGTGCAACAACATGCAGCTGTTTCCTAGGGGTCGTCTTCACAAACCCCACTGACGCCAGCAGCGTTCAGACCGGGATGAAGGCAAGAAGCAGGCCACTGAAGAAAAGAGAGAGGATAGATTGGTGGGGGGGGAGGCAGTGGGTGGGAACTCAGGAGACATGTTAAAAGATGACAGTGCAGTGAAGGAGCTTCCAATACTTTTGCTCGTTTTTCTGGTACAAATACCTTGTGATTGGTTGCTCTTTTGAATAAACAGGCAGCTGAAGTGTCAGCAGCTGGGAGACTGCAGCAGGGATGTAGTGGGGGAAATAGCAGGGATGAGCAATTGCCAAGTTTCTCTATTGCATCTCAGACAGCAAAGGTATTTAGAGTCTCTTGCTTTCTGCATCTCTCCTAGGCTGCTGTGGTCTGGGGGAGGAGGAAGACAAATACCTCTGGCACCCTATGGGGGATACTTTAGTTGTGCAGGTGCGGTTGTTTTGCAGGGAATGAGGGGCTGGCTCCCAGCATCGCTGCATCTGAATCGAGGAAGTGGTGCGAGAAGGGTGCTGTAAAAAAAAGTCAGGGGGCTTCTCAGGCAGCTTTCGATCCAATCCTGCAAGGTTCTGGATGCCCTTGGAGTCAATGGGAGTCACAGGGTCTCCTCGTTTTTCAGCATCCGTCCCTCTTATTTTATTTTCCTTCAGAATAGGTTTGAGAAACTGTGTGCATGCGTGCCTGTAGATTGGAGAGAGAGCGCTAATTCCACACGTCTGGCTGTAATACCAGTGTGAGTACATTTGATTTGATCCTGCTGTTTTGTCAATAACCTGGAAAGTTTTGAAATAACTGCTTCAAAGTGCTCAATGAGATGTTGCTCCACAATCTGAGTCCACTGTCGCAAACATTTCTAAGTAACAGATTTACCATACGCTTAACACTTTAGGGCTCGCCGATCCCTGTTACTTGCCACTGTTACCAAAACAAACAAACAAAATCCTTAAGGCAAGATTTTCAGAAGGGGAGCAGTAATTTTACGGGGACTAGGGTTCTGGGAGCCCAACTGGGGCACCTTAAAGGGGTCCGAGTTTCAGAATGTGCTGCCCACCTGCCTTCTGGAAATCTTAGACCCTTTATACCGTCTCACACAGGGTACCCAAACACTGAGGATCTGAGCTTCAGTGATTGTTCCTCAAAGGTAGTCAGATGCCTGAATACTTTGGAGGATCCGGACCTAAGTCTCTTCTGAAAAATCTTGCTCCCAGTTTTCAAATAGTGGTTTTGAATGGAATGAGAGGAAGGTTGGTCGAGTGGTTAGGGGCACTAGCTGGATAACTGGGTTACATTCGCTCCTCTGCCACAGAATTCCAGTGTGATCCTGAGCAAGTCTCTTTGTCTCTTTCTGCCTCAGGCCCCTATCTTTAAAATGGGAATAATAGCTCACAGCGGTGTTATAAGGTGAGATACAAGGTAGTTGGTATTATATTTCCCCACCCCCAATCTCTTATGTAGTGCTTTTCATCAGTAGATCGCAAAGAGCTGCATGATCTTTAATGTATTTAGTTCCTGTAGAATGAGCCCCTTCCTCTGACTCCTCCATTTGGACAGCTCCAGCAGTAAATGATACTCAGTGAGTCTGTGTCTGATGAGCGATGATGCCGTCTAGTGGCTGTGTGTGGAGAGTTGAGCTGAGACCTAATAGTAGTGTTACTGAAAGAGATGTCGTTTAGTTGAAGTAACAGAGATCAGTGTGCGCGGAGCTGAGGAATCAGGGGTCTTCATCATAATTTCCTCAGGTTTGTGTCTTAGAGATGATACAGTAATTGCATCTGTCTGCAGCGTGTGGGTTTGCTGTAAGAGCACTGGCTGCTTTGCAAAATGTTGTTGGAAATGTCGATTGTTTCCCTTTTTTCTATCTTTTTCTTTCCCTTCAAAGTTCTGTTTGTGCGGGGAATGTGGCTGGGCAGTTCCTAATGACGGCTGGGAATGAGCTGAGACTTTTCATAAATCTATGTTTAGTTTCGCACCATCGTCGCTGTATTTAACCCCCCCCCCTTTTCATTTCTTGCGAGAACGGCAGGTGAGAAGCACAGTCTAGCAGCAGGGGGAGGAAGTGTCCTGCAAACACTGCCCTCGGGCGAAAATCCTGGTCCCTTCTCCCTGACACTGGAAAGCACAAAGTGCAGCTCCACTTCCTAGGGCTGGGCATGGATTGGAGGAGCCCATGTATGATTCTGCTGGGGTTTCTCATTCATTCCCACCCTCTGGAGTCTGGGAGTCAGTCGTGGCACAGAGTCAGTGGATCCATTGACACATGGATTTGCCATTGATTACCCAATATGGAGCTGGTTAGAGGAGCAGCAGGGGCCATGGAACAGCTTTGCTGCTGCTCAGTAACCTGGACAGGGGAGCATTCATTCACTCCAGCCCTTGCAGACCCTCTTTGTAGCAAGGCTGTCTGCAGAGGGCAGGATTTAGCCTCGCGATGAAGTAGCTAAAGGCCTGGTTTCAGCAAAGCGTTTGACGCATGTGCTTCAATCTGAGCATATGTTCAACTCTCATTGATTTCACTGGGGCGGAATCGTGCTTAAAGGTAAGTGTGGTGCTCTGCTGAGTCGGGGCCAAAGTGTATCTCATCCAGGGGCCCGCTGTTACTGTCTCAGAGTGGCCCTGGGGTGAGGTGTGTGGAAAGGGAGTGAGATTTGCAGTGGCTCCTTAGCGCTCGGAGCGCCGTGCTCCATGTGCCTGTTAGCAGAGAGTTCTCAAATCGCTCGCGTTGGCTCTCAAGGTCGGGATTTGCTGAGAGTTTACGACAATCCCACCTTGCTGGTTATGTGTATTGAGGTAGTTCCTGGAAGCTCTGTGATAGACGAGGGCCCCCACTGAATATAATGTTCATGCCAAGATGCACACTGATGGAATTGCTACTGAGCCGCACAACGGATGCTGCGGCGGAACCAGCAATGCACGCTTCCCCCGCACACCCTTGACACAAAGTGCGTCAGGACTTGGATTCCCATTTGGAATGGGAGTTCATTACAGCCTTCGTGGCCCATAGAGTCCTAGGCCGCTCTGCTGGGACTGCCAGCAAGGGGGCAGGTGTTCAGTGACTTCTCTCCATCCCTCCCCAGAGAGATCCACCAGCTCATTTCTCTCAGGCCACCAAGCTGCCGTCATATGGGAACAACTTCCAGCCACTACCAGCCCGGGGTGGGTTCAGACAAGTGGCCTCTAACGTGGATTAAAGTCTGAGATCTGGGGTGAATGTCGCCACGTCCCCTCGACTGTACAATCCCCCGCCTGCTAGTGAAATACTTGGAAATGTCTCCCAGGGGTCAGTCTTCGGTTAAATCTCTGGAGTTGGAATAGCTCAGCTCACCCTTGGATTATCTGGTAGGGCTCACCCCTCGGCATGCAGACACCTTCTTAGGTCTGCCCCGAGTTCAAAGCTCAAAGTCCCCTGTCTCCACCCAGAGAGAAGCCAGGAAGCTTCTGCCAGACTTCTCCTGGGTGCATACGTGCTGTCAGCTCAGCTGCAGTGAATGGGTTTTGCTGAAGTCCTCAGAGGGAGGTTCTTATAGAAGATCACTGCCACCTTGGTCCCATTTTCCTTCCTTGTCCCTCATTTGTCATTTTGCACCACTCCAGCCCTCTGGCTGTCTGGCAGCTCCCTGGATCCCAGAGCTAAGTAGCAGCAAAGGATTCTTGCTTCTATCATACTGTTTCTCTCCTTGGTCTCACCTATGCAATGTCTCATCTCTCTTCTTCCAAGTAGTCCGTCCTGCCTTTCCCATCATTAATGATCTCTTCCCCATCACTGCCCCAATCTCGTTATCCAGGGTCTTGTCCCATTTAGACTGAAAGCTCTTTAGGACTGGGGCCATGTCTGACTCCACAAGTTTAAAGCACTGTATATGTTTCTGGCGCTGTTTAAATTTGTTTATAAATAGTAATAAGAGGACAAAGGAAAATTTAAATCCTGTGTCCAGGGGTTGTATGTAAATAACTGCTCCTTGCTATATTAACCATTACCGGAAACAACCAGTTATCTCCCTTCCTCTCGGCAAACACCTTTCCTCTCACCTGTGCTCACTGATTGCTCTATCCAGTTCTGCAGCTGCCTCCCTGGATGGAAGGAAAACCCCTATCAATTGTGTAACAGCCCCATGCTCTAGATCAGCAAAATGACGGATTAGGCCAGAGCATTAGCACATCAGTCTTAATGATAGAAACACGCCTCCCACCACCCAACGTTCAAGCAAAGGGCAATGGAGTAGCCAGTGCTGTGCTTCCAAGACACAGCTTGTAGCAGTGGCGTGGTTGTCACTTGGCTAGATCTGTTTTCTAAATGACGGCTTTTTAAAACACGTCCTCTGGCTTTGATGATCAGCAAGAGCCTGAGGGCGTATCTCCTCGCTTCCATGATTGTGAGATTTTGCTTTGTATTTTAGTGACCCTTGAAGCGATCTGTATCTTCAGACCCACAGATCGCTTCAAGGGTTATTAGAGTAGGAGGCAAAATCTCACAATCATGGAAGCAAGGAGAGATGCTCTAAAGCATAAAGACTTGCTCTTGATTTTTACATAATATGCAATTTTCATAAGACTGGAAGCATCCTGGTTCATCAAGTCCAGTCCCCTGCTATTACAGGCAATCCCATTGTATAATCCCATTCACAAATTTATCAAGCTCCATCTTCAAACTCCCCTCCCCCAATATTCCTCTTGGAAGGCTATTCCAGAAACTTACTTCTCTGATGGTTAGAAACCTTCTGATTTATTCCTGGCTAATTTATACCCATTTGTTCTTGTTTTCAAACACCAGCGCACGTATCCTAATCCTACAACTGGATGGTCAAATTGCTACGTAGGTGCCAATATGGGCCAGTTTATATCATAATATTTTGGTCTGTGTATCCAAGTGGCTCCCTCCACCTCTCTTCTTTTAATGGGGTCACTGGGTTGGAATTTGGAGGAGGGGACGTAGGCCTTGAACCATCAGGGGAGCAGCAATGGGCTAGGGTTGTGTGGTTAGTAGACCTGGCTCGCTGTCACTCCTGTCCTGCTTCTGTCTGGTTGGGGGAGGGAAGAACCATCCCTGCAATTGGGATGCTGTTGGTTCCGTGGCTGGTGTTGCTAACAGCACAATGTTCCTTCTTTGCAGAGTTATGTCATGCCCAGACCACCACAGGGCTCCATGAGGATTTATAGAAGATGCTCCGGGTCTTGGCGCCTCTGGTGCTCCTTCTGGCGTGGCTAATGAGAATCGCTGCCAGCCCCCATTCCCTGAGGATCGGTGAGTAAGAAAGCTCCTGCACACGCTGGGTTTTGCCTGGGGAGGCACTTGTTGCTCCTGATGAAAATACGAGGCCTGAGTCTGCTATCACTCACGCTTGTCTTACTCCACACATGCATGCATGGGGAAGCAGGGCCGTTCCTGGGGGCGGGGAGAGGTGTGGGGCCCGGGGCAAATCCCATTGTGTGGGCCCCCCACCTGGCTCCTGGCCGGTACCATCACGATGCCGGGACCCTGATGCAACTGGTCTGGGTGCGCAGCCAGGAGACGGGCTGCAACCACCCACCTCCTGCCCAGTCTGGTGCGGGGCCCCACCAGAGCAGTTGCCCCGCTTCGCCCTACCCTAGGGGATGGCTCTGTGGGGAAGTAAAGGGAGGCTCATGCTTTAGCCTGTGATTTAGTCACCCAAACCCTCCACATCTAGCCAGTAGTCTAGTTAGCCAGGCCTCTGTAGCTGCCCAGATTTAGCTCTCTGCTAAGGATAGTGCTGTTGCTACAGGAGCATACATCAAATGAAGCTTATGGAGCGTATTCACGTTTGCATTGTTTTCATCAAGTTAATGTTACTCTCTGGGAATCTTTTTATATATAAATATTTTGTGAAAGCCACTTGGGGAAGAGGAGCTAATAACTTGCCTTTCGTGCAGAATGTTCCTGTACAAACAAACAACAAAAAGTCTTTCCACAGCACTTTTTTTCCCCCCCTCCTCCCATTGGTGAGAGCAAGAAATTAAACCCAGGTTGAATACAATTAAGCAGCATTATAGAACCGTTCATGTCAGTAAGATGCTTAATTCATGAGGGGCCCAAGTTTATTCAGCCCTCTCAGTGTTTATTAAAAGGAGTTTGAGAAGCAGGGACCAGTGGCATTTATTTGCGGCCCATGTGGGTTAGAGAAAAGAAATGCAGCCAGAAACTCCCATAATGAAACTTGCCTTGTATTGACACTTCGCTCTGCTGTTAAGAAAGGAAACAGCTTTCCCGCCTGCTGTCTCTGGAGCTGCGAGCTGCTTGTATTAACTCCTTGTCGTGGATAAGAGGCCAATCCTTTCCTTCCCAGTTTGTGACATACGCAGCTGACACCTGGAATAAACCCACTTCTCCCCCTTTTTCTAGAAGAGCATGGCAGAGCTGAGACATCAGGCAAGGGCTGGACCTGTGCTGGTTGGGGTGAGGATCTCCATTCCTGAGATAACTGCACCTCTGATCCCTTCTTCGCCTCTGGGCGGAGGTGCCAGACCTTAAACTCCCACCTTTCTGAGGATGGGAAATCATGTTCCTCTCTCTCCAGATGGGGGAGGATTTAGGTTGCAATTCTTCCTGCTCCTCATTGTGTGACCACTTTAGCAAGTTTAGTTCAGCACTTGGCCATCCTCCCTCTTCCAGGGGTTACGCCAGGGTTAATCAATGACCAGCCAGCCTTGAGAAAGCAAGAGACTCACTTAGAACAAAAGCATTACAGGAAAAACATATCTTAAAAACAAAGGCCTACCTTATAGTCAGACCTGTCGTACCAGGGATCGCTCATCTTCTTCATGAAGATCCTGGTAGGTTTCGCAATCCTTCCAACTAGAGCTTGCTGGAAAACAGAAATCCCTTCCCGTGAAACATTTCACTTTTTTTAAAAAAACTGTCGCAACCATGGACAAAAAGTCAAAACTGTGAAGCTTTCACCTGGAGCATGGGGTTGCATCCCTGACCATCTTGGCTAATAACCCTTCCAAGGACAGTCATGACTAAGGCCTTGTGGTTAACACTACTATCCCTTCCATGTCATTACCAGCAGCTCACATGAGCTTTAAATGCACCTGCCCTTACCCACAATTACTCCAAATAGCGTTCAGCATCGTGTTAGACAGAGTACTCCTACCTCTTCTAACGTGATACAATTTTCCAGCATAATGGAGGCCTTAATAGTCAATATCAATGCATCTGCAATAACTGTGGCCGCAAATTGGTGTTCCTGAGTGCAGACAAGGCCTTGTTTTGCCTAGGGACCTAAGGGTGGCGACTGAAGCTGAGTTAACACTCCAGGGAAGAAGCAAATGAGCTCCCCTCTGAGCACCTAGAAGAGGAGCTGTTGCTGGGAAACCTTTCCACTTATAAATAAGAATAACATTTAGGGAAAAAAGCTCCCGGTGGGGCATTAACTGTACTGCTCTCCTCTGGCTAGTTGTAATTAGCACACTGCTTGCCCACTTGTCACACCTATTCTGGCAACAACTGGTTTAAGTACCACCTATTCAGAAGGGAGAGGGACTAATTACTCCCAGCCAGAGGGGAGGGAAGCGGAGAGGAGAACAGCTGAACTGGAAAAGAAATAGGTCAATAAAACACCCATGTGATTAGCTGACCTGAACAGCAGTCTGAGAATTGTTAAAGGATTACAAATAATCCTTTTTTATCAACCACTTTTAAAGCTGTGGACACCCTGTCCTGTACCACATACTTTCATGCACAAGTGGAAATGTGGGTGCAAACCATTTCTACAAATAATGGTTGGCATCACTTTACATCCACAGACCTCCAAGCGCTTTACGGTTGGATTGCAATAGTGCCTAAAGTGCCTGATTAAGGATCAGGCTTCACCGTGCTAGGCCCTGTACACATACATCATCAAGAGGGCAGTTCTTGCCCTAAGGAACTTGCAGTCTGTGCTGACAATGAGCTGACAGATGGAAACAGTGAAACAATCCTGTTCAGTGTAATAAAGAATAGCTACAACATGCCTCCTGCCTAGCATCACAGCAGAGGTGAGTCTTAAAGAAAGGTCTGAAGGAGGATGTAGTTTACCGGCGCTCCTCCAATGTGTAAGAGGCAGCCTAGGGAGTATCTTCATCTCCATTTTTCATAGGCAGAAGAAGTGAGGCGGAGAGTGGTTTGAGCAACATCACACTGCAAATCAGAGGCAGGGCTAGGCCTGGAACCCAGGAGTCGTGAGTCTCACACGTCTACACTACGGCGGCATGGCTCTGGTGCTGTAGCACTGTAGCGTAGAGGCTTCCTGCATTGACAGAAGAGGGGTTTTTCGTGTCACTGTGGGTAATCCACCTTGCCGAGAGAGGCGGTACCTAGGTCAACAGAAGAATTCTTTAGTCATTGTTTTTATATTTCATTCAAGGTTGTCCGATCAGATTCTTAAAGGAATCTTTAGATTGGGGAAGAGGGGAAGGCGGGGGGACATAACAGCAGATAACATAAATAAAATCCTTGCTGATGCATGTCCTGCTAAATTTGTCTGGTTGCGACATTATAAATATTTCATTTTTTTTCCTGTAAAGAAACACCAGTCAAGTCCATTAAGGTGAAATAGATTCATTGTTATTCTTCATTTGCTACTGAAGTGTGGCGGAAGGTGCAATATTCATTTGTTAGCTATTCAGCCTCTTAATATTGTTTTTACAGTTCTTCTAGTAGAGTGATATTTTATTTATGCTCCCCAAGATATGCGCATAAATCCCCAAGCCACCTACAAATATGTCAGCCCCTTTCAATAATTCATCTTCTGGAAATGCCCTTTGATTTCTTTTGACTCTCCCCAGCAAATCCGTATCCCCAGTGGCTGACCGCCTAGGAAGAGTTGTAGCGTGTTGGTCCCAGGATATTAGAGACACAAGTTGGGTGAGGTAACATCTTTTATTGGACCACTGTTGGTGAGAGAGACAAGCTTTTGAGTTTGTCTTTGACCTGAAGAAGAGCTCTGTGTAAGCTCAAGAACTTGTCTCAGCAACAGAAGTTGGTCCAATAAAAGATATTACCTCACCCATCTTGTCTGCCTAGGAAGAGAGCAGCTGATAACAATGCCACTTCTCTTAGTCCTAGCCTTCAGATCCTTAATGGGACTTCTAAAGATGCCAGTCTTAGTCTTAGTCATTCATATGAAATCAACAGAAGAGACCATCCATTCACCTTTCATAGGCAACCTCCCACCTTAAGAACCTGTTTCAAAGGAACCCCAAATTCACCCAGTACCGCTCTACTCCAGCTTCTTTGGAGGACCTTTCTATTAAGCAACTCATATTTGTCAGTAGTCACTTGAGTAATTGCTTAAGGCAGGTTTTTTTGTGCATGACTTCCCCTCTCCAACCACTGCCCAGGTTCTTGGTTTCCTTGACTTCAGTATTCTCTCCTTAGAGGCAGCTTGTGAAATTCATTGCCCTGAAAGGTCATAGATCCAGATGATGTGGCTGGATTTTCTAAAAGGCACTGGGATAATGTTATGACCATTAGTCACCGCTGGAGTCACGCTGGCTAAGATAAGTGTAATCACATCTTGTGCTTTAGGTTGTAAATTGCCTATTGCGAGGGGGTTGTACAGTACTGTACAAATAGTCCGGGGCTTCACCTTCCTTTGATACATCAAGCTGTGCCATCACCTTCCAGAGACTGGACACTGCACGTGATGGACGTATGGCGATTCCCTGGTTAAATGTACTCAGCCATGGCTGGCAAGTCCAGTGGATCTTCTCAGCTTTTAAAAAATAACGGGCTGGCTTCTGCTACCCTTCCTCACTGTTGGAACTATTTGCAGAGTAAAGGAATATTCAGTGTGAACATGGGTAGCAGCATCTGCCCTGAAATGAATGAGGAGGTGCTGTCTTATTGTATATGTGGATTTGTTCCAGAGTGATGTCTCTAATGTGTGTGCTGGCAGAGGGGAGATATCTAGTCTGGTTCCTTCCTCAGTGCTTGCTAGTTTTACTGCCACTATAGTTACAGTCAACGTTCCTTACTCTCGAAAAGCAGACCTACCATATCCGATTTGCAGGGGATGGAGGCTGGCTAGGACTGATCTTTTGGAAAACAGGAAGAAGAGAGTTGGATTCAGCGAGACAAACGACCCCTTTGAGCCTTGTTTGTGCATCTGTGTTGGGTTTGTTCCCTCCCCGACTTCCATTGGAGTGAATTATCTTTACTGATCTGTTAGTGTCTGGTAATATCCGAGAGGCATGTTAAACTGGCACTGATGGATAAATGTTGTATGGAGATTAGTGGATTTGCCCAGAAAGGCCTGAAGCGTTGTTCTGATTCATATGTGCGTGCAAACTGTCTTGACTGTGGAAGCAGTGCCTGGCTGTGGGTGATGTTCAGACCACACGGATAGCAAGTTAGCTGATGGTTATTTGTAGTGCAAGTTTTAGGCTTCAGCCAAGCCTAGTAAAACTGTGGTATGACTGGTAACGGCAGTATGCTACCAAGTGCTGCACTACATGGTGCTTCTGTGGTGATATGAAACTGGGCTAGGACTTACTGTAGATGCTAATGCAGCAGGAAGAAGTGGAAAGTTTTACATGAAGGACAGGAGCCAGAGAACGGGAACTATCACTTGAATGCCAGATCTCTTAAAGGTACAAGTCCAGTACAGCCGCTGTAGACACATACATTTTCTGGGCCTGATGGACTGTCTTCTCCTGGATATGCTGCAAGCCTGTCTCTGAGCTAGGGACCAGGAAATGAGAGCAGTGCAACACTGATAAACTGCTCGTGACTGCATACCGTACTGCCACCCGGCAGCGTGTCTAGGCTTTAGCCATTTCTAACTCATCTCTTTTCTTAAATAGCCTGAAAACCAGTCATAGTAAAAGCTATTTTTGCCATTTCTTTCATTAGTTAAAAAACAGAAAAGCTCCTTTATGTGACTGAAAGCAATAGATGCCAGCCTCCCTGGAGACTTAAACAGCTGCCAAAATTAGTTCCAGATCCCAGCCAACATCATTGAAACTAGAATATCCATGGAAAGCTCCCATGCAGCATAGATGGACTTCTGCCCTACTTTGTGTTATAAATAACTACTGTCCAACCCTTTCCCTCGCCTCTGCCAGGGCTAAGTTATGTACTGTGGATTTCACACAGTACTGTATAGCGCTTGTCTTGGCTGCAGAGTTAGCGACAGTCAAGTTGACACCTCGCTCGAATGAGAGCCATCAGACTGCCGTCACTCTCCAACAGGCCAGCTACCTTGAGTTTAAAGCATCCCTGGAGCTAGAGTTTCTTGTGTGTGGACAGGAGTCTGGTTAAAGGTACCTCTCAACTTCTACCTCCAGCTCACACTGCAATGGAAAGCTGTCCTTAGCATAAGCAGCTTTATTGATATGCAGCCACTTCTGAAGTGGGAGGATGGAGTCAGTAGTTTGCACATCATTGGGGGCGAAGAGAGTGTGGAAAATTTGGTCCAGGACACTGAGGGAAACTGTCGAGGGATCTTTACGCAGTGAACAGAACCTGAGATTTTAAGGCTGCATCCAAAAGATGAGAGGGAGGATGCACTAGTGGCTAAAGCTATGGACTGGGACTCAGAGGAGAGGAGTTTCAGTTCTTGTCTTGGCCACAGACTCCCTGTGTGACCGTGTCAATCTCTCTGGCTTGTTTGTTAGATGTTTCTGAGCACCCACCCTCTGAAAATCAGCCCTGAACTGTCCCACCATCGCCACCATATACATCACAACTGCACCTGTGTTTCCCCTCAATGGTCCAGCAAGGACCACCCAACCCTCAGGCTTCTGGCTCCCCAGACATTGCCCCTCTTGGCTGGTGACCCATGTCTCTCTCCCTCCTGACCAGGGTATTTCCAGGCTCAACAGTTTCCTGCCTTCCTGGTGTTATTCCCAGCAAAAGAGAGTCTGCCTAAACAGGTCTGCTTGCTGCTCCTCTCAGAGATGATACACAGTGTAATTGTCGCTAGTTATGTTACCACACAGTTCTCCCTAAGCAAGCATGTTCTACTCTTAAGGTAAAAGCACTACAGAGAAAACGTATATAAAACATTAAAATAACCTACACCCATGCTAATAAGTTTATCAGAGATCACCCCTTCCAAGATGGGCTCTGGAAGGAGCCCTCCTTCAAAATCCGCACCCTGGGGTTTTCCTCTGGTTGCAAATTCATCATGCCTGTAACTCAGAACTAGCACTCATAACAAGTTTAAACCCTCCTTTATACTGTTTGAGGGTCTTTGATCTAGGGTTTCTAGGAGCAGGTATTTAGTAAACCATGGAGTTTTCTCCAGCGCAGCTTCAAAAAAATGAACTCTGGGGTGGGTCCTTTGTATTCCCCTCACCCCAAGCGTTACCTAGGAAATTCACTTCAAATGTATTGTTTCCAAAAGTCCCTTGAAGTTCCTAGTCCTTCCCAGAGATTGCATTAGTCAGTTTCCTAGAGATGTTCCATACAATAACCACACACACACAAAACCGCATTTTAATACAATGGGCCCCCAAGGCATTAAACTTAATTCTATTAGGTTTATCCAGGACATTGTCATATCTGTCACACAAGGGCTCTAGTTTTTACTGTAGCGTACTCGTAATAAGCCTCTGTGGCAGTCCCTGGGCAATGCTGTTAAAGAGAGACATGTCACAAAGGTCTTTGCTGCAGGAAAATCACCTCTTTCTGCGGCTTGTGTTTATTGTTTTTTGAGTGACTCAAACTAAAAACATCATTGTCCAGTGTCCCGGAGCTGAATTCTTCCTTAGGTGGCAAGACAAGCAAAACAGAGCAACCGACCCAAAGGGGACATCCAAGTTATACTCTGTGCTGCCTGGACCAGTTGTTCCCAAGCCCTTTCTCCTGCATCAGGTTTGCAAACTTTATGCGGAGTCCAGTTGGTAACACAGCCTGAAAGCCAGCAATGTGAGTGTGTTTGTGGGGTCCCAGGGTCCATTGCAAATATTCCTTCCCCCCTGTTCCCAGCTCTGGTGTCTGGTTCCTTTTCCGGGGAAGGTGAATCAGCTGACCTGAATAGACGGAATTCTTCTATTGCTTCATCTTGTTGACTAGAGTGATTTATAAACTGCAGCTACCTGCAGAGGTAGGGTATTTGTGCATGCACATGCTACAGTCATTCCCTTCCCCAGCATGTTTCTGTTGGCATCCAGTCTGCACTAAAGCCGCTTCTGAAAAATTTAATTTTACAATCGCAACATGGGCCTTCTCCTTCTCACCTCTGTGATCCTTGCAGATTTGTTATGCAAACTGTTTTTCACCCACCCAGCACCATCTCCTCTCTGAATGAAAACAGTCAGGATAAAGTTATTTTGTCATTTGCCTCCTACATTTTAAAGCAATCCTTACCATATCCCCCGTCTCTAGGATGCTTTGGCAATTGCAGATTTCTGGCATTTAATTTCAGTTACGTTCTATTAACTTTGATTGCACCTGGGTTTTTGGCAAGATTGTTTCTTCTGGGGGACTGGTGCAAGTGGGTGGAAGTGCTGGTTTTATGCATGTAGGTAAATAACATATGCTTGGTCACAAAACAAAACTGCATTTGCGGAAGCAGTTGCATTGCAAGAGCTTGCAACTTCTGTCCAAAGTTATGATGCCTCCCCATGTGAAGGCCAGGCCAGGTGTTCTCCGTGCCCGTCTTGTGCTAATTCACTGCAGCTCCTGGCAGCCAACCTGTCAGGGTCAACCAAACAGGCAATCTACAGTGGTTTCTCCCAAAGCCACGAAGCTCCACCATTCCCCCGAACGAAGTCCCATAGCGTGGCTTGGATGTTTCCCCAAAGCCCCTGACCCCAGCAACAGTGTTGGGTGACGCTATGGGATAGGTGCCTCCGATGTCCCGGAATGGATTGCGGTCATCAGGTCTAGCGTGCCTGACCCACCAGAAAGGTTCTGTCAGAAACAGTGTTAGCTGAACCGTTGCGAGACAAGCAGCTTGGGCTGGCTGGAAGGTGAGGATTCTCTTTCGTGAACAAGTTCAAGGTTCCACAATTTCACGGAATGAAAATGAAATCTTTCAGAAAAGTGAATGAAAAAGAGAGAGACCGATAGCCCACTTGTTGAGACATTCACCTGGGAGGTGCCTGAATCAGGCAGAGCAGGGCCTGAAACTGGGTCTCTCTCATGGTGAGGGCATTTTGTGCATGCGCTCGGGCATTGGTCATCCTGCTTAGGCGAGACTGGGTGACCCGCAGTATTCTGCTGTCTTTGTTGGCTTGAAGATCTCCATGCCTTGGTGTCAGTGCAAGGTGCTTTCATTCCAGGGGCTGCGTTTGGAAAGCCCGTTTTACTTGTGTGTATAAACCCTGTGCAGTGTTTCATTAGCAAGGAGTAGGCGAGCAGAAGTGTAGGAAGGAGCTTTTTACTGAGGATGCAGAGCGGTCAGTGTTACCTGCTGTGAGGCTGTAGGCTTTTATGTGCAAACAGTTTGGTTGTCTCTTCGTGGTGAGGCGGTTAAAATAATTTCCTTAAGGAAAGAAGCACTCTCCCAAGGTTATTGTCTCAGCTCCCTGATGTGAAGACAATAGTGGATTTTCTGGTAAGGCTAATCTACGTAGCCCAGGAAAGAATCCTGATGGCATGAATGAATGGCATGGCTATAGATGCAATTGGGCAAAGGAGAAGGATGTGGGCATGCGAGCTGAGAGGAGGGGAAATGAAGTGCTGATGGTGCGACCTGTGCTGGATGGGACACAGAAGGCACAGTGTCTGCTTTGGAGGAGCTCATACCAAGCACAGAACGTTCTGGGAGCCCCCATGGAAGGTCCCATCTTGGAACGTTTCCTTGCAGTCATGATGGCTGCCAGTGTTTTTTGCACGGGTGTGGCTTAATGACTTGAGGGGTGAATTTAGAGAGGGAATTTGAAACAGACGGATGAATTCCTGGTGAAAAGGGAATAATAATGTTATGCATTTTAAATTCCCACTTTACCCAACTACCCCCTGAAAATAAATAGAAGAATTAAGGGTGAAAACACTAAGAGAGGATTATAATCTCTTTGGGGCAGGGACTGTCTTAGATGCTGTATGAACAAACACATCTGGGTCCTGGTCCAGGACTGGGGCTTCTAGATTCTGGTGCAATAAAAATAATAAATAATAATAAATGAAGTGTCACAAAAAACAAAACAAAAAAATGTAGGAAGGTCAGATGCTTTTTGAAAAACTGTGTGTGTGTTTGTGTAATATATATATAATATTACTTTCCTCCCCTTACAACCTTTAGACACAGGGCTTATTCTTACCATCAGTGAAATGCAGCCACCTCTGGGGCAGATCATAAGAGCTGCTAAACAGCGCACTGTGGCTGTACACGATGCTTTAGGACCAGAAGTGAAGAACCCCATATCCAACTGAAACGACATGGGAAATTCACAGCAAGAGGCTGTATAAATAGTAGCATTAGAATCCTATGAAAAGTGCCATAGGATCTTTAATAGCGCCCTGGTCAGGTCCGTGGTTTTACATCGCACTTGAAATGCCCTTTCAGCAGAATAGCATGTCCTGGTGCCCTCTGGGGCCGTGGCACAGCACTGACAGAGAGCGGCGAACACCTCCTGTTGGAGCCACCCTGGCTGCGTTTCTGCTTCCAGTTGACGTGCTGAAGGACCAAAGCAGAGTGTCAGAACGTGGGCATCAGCCTCTGCCCATTATTATATAACACGCCATTCACAGTAGATACAAAGTGAATCATAAACTGTAGGCCCAGTGGGTCAAAGGCCAGTCAACTGCGAAACAAACGTAAACAGTATTGCTGCCAATTATTTAGCTTTCTACCTTTGCTGGGTAGTGAGAGTGAGGGAAAACATGGCTCAGAAAATGAGGTGAGACATTTGGTGTGAGCTAAAGAACCGACACGCTTGAGTGGCTCAGCCAACCCTAGCACCTGCGTGAGAGCACACCGTTGCATTCCAGTATTTGGGATATTTGTAGAGCAAATCACACGTCAGTCTTGCGTCTCTGTTGGAGTGATGGTAAGAGTCTCACGGTCAGCCCAGAAAGCACACAGGAAAAATTCACATCCGGGGCTTGTTCTTGGCTGCCACGCTTCCTTCTACAAAAGGACATAAAATGAAGTCAAGAGAATAAAATTTAGCCTGAGAGTCTCTCCTGCCGAAGCACCAGAAGCTGACACGATGGATGGAGCCATTACAGGCTCCTGTGTAAATACAGACCCCTTTTTTCTTATAACATATCTCATTTGCTCAATAGCCCGGAATGGCTCCCAAGGAGCAGTTACTGTTTATCATGTCAGAGCTTTTTTTGCTTCTTAGCAGACTGTAGAGTTGATGGCCCATAGTGGTTGTTTTGGGTCAGACTTGGTGCGTTTGCTAGGCACGGTGGAGAGCAGGAGCCTGTAAACCTGTCATGCAAAGGTCACTTGGAGAATTGTTTTTCGTTTTTAGATCCTGTGAGTGGGAGAAGTCTATGTGGTGGTCAAGAGGCAGCATGGACTTAGGGCACTGGACTGGTAGTCAGAAGCCCTGGGTTCTCTTCTTGATTCTGATACTGGTTCCCTATGTGAAGATCACTGCACTTCCAATGGTAATACCTTGAAGCCAAGCGGCAACCCCTCTGTACCTCTCAGCCTGTCTGGGGGGAATGTGGGAGGGACTGGGCTGAGGAGCCAAAGAGGGAATGGAGGCAGGGCGGGGGAGTCTTTAGAAGTATAAATAGTCACTCCTGAGCCTGGGCTGCCCATGTCCCCACGGTGGCACCCTCTGGAATAGAACATGCAGTCGTAGGGAGCCTCTCGGATCACACAGGCCTGGTCAAAACTACAGCTTTAAATGTCAGATGCTTCAGATTGGATTTTGTAACAACCGAAAAGGCCAGGGACTCAACTTTGATATTCCCTCTCAGGGCAGGCGAGGAGATGGGAGGTCAGTGAAATCTGCATTTAGCTCCCTTCTCTCCTGCCAGGCATTTGGTGGCAAATAAATATTTTGCTCACAACTCATTGGAGGTGGCATCTCACCAGATGCTCGCTCACTTGGAATGACAGTGGATTTATTTTGTCGTCCATTTAGAGCTTATTATTTCCCCTCTTCCATACCTTCCTTCTCCTCCTGCCCTAATAACTGTTTACTATCCACTGGGACATATATTCTCTTCTGATTAAGTGCCATTTAGCTGTTGCCTGCTTGCTCATTTAGTTTTATAGACACATTCACACAGGTGCAGAGAAAGGGTAATGAGAACGGAGAATGGCAACAGTCTGGTTAGATTGGATTTTAATAAAGTTTCCAGCTAAGCTACATCATGACCATTCAGAGCAGTGGCACAGCTACGGGAGTGCCTGCGTGTGCGCGTAACATTTGACCTCATAATGCAACAGACAATGGAGCCACTACGATGATCCAAGCTAGACTTACACTGTCACCTGGGACCATAAAAGACAGTGGGTGCTCTGCATAGCTCTGAGCTGAAGTCTCCCTAGGGGAACAAGTGATTTCCCAGCTTTTGGCAGCTGCTAATTAGTTGTAGACGATGAGATAATTTATTAAAAAAATTAGGAGCAATTTTCTTCTTTGTGGTAATATCGCTTGGCAATAAAACTGCTCTTTTAAAGGGCAACTTTTGTCTAATGTAGCAATCACTGCTAAAAATACATTTTATATATATATATATATATATATATATATATATATGAGAGAGAGAGAGAACACAGTATTTCAGAAGATTCACTTGAACCATAGGAATGAATTCAAATTGAAATTCAAATTTCAGTGTCACTAATAGCGCTGATTGGAAGAAAATGATCAAGTCACCTTGGTGGCAGGGCAATGGGAAAATATTCTGCCATTAACCTGTGGAAGGAGTTTTAACATCGAGCAGGTGGCTGTGTTAACTGGAGTTTTCTGCAGTGAATTAGCAAAAAAGGCTGCTTTTCCTCCCCTCCCCTCTTTCCCTTTCCCCCAGGAGTGACAGTGACTGGTTACAAATGTGTAGCCTGGGGCAGAAGTACAGTCATTCACAGGTGGCATCTTGGGGAGGGATCAGAGCCATGTTTTGTCTGCTGTGTAATGCGCCTGGGGGACAGGGAATAGCTGAGAGAAAGGAAGAGCTGGCAGTGGATAGGTGGGAAGGGAGCGAGGGGTCTAGCATCTTCCTGATGAACAGTGTGGGCTGTTGTTGGGTGACTCAACACTCCAAAGCATGGGGAATCAAGGGAGCGCACAGCTCAGTGGCCTGACAATGCTGGTGACAGAGTGAATGGGCTAGCTGGGATGTGGCTAATGTGGTGGAATAGAAAACACTGGGTAAGTACCTTTGATAGGGTATGTAGAGGAGCAGAGCATGGAGGCTGAATGAGCGATGTGAGGCTAGAGCCTTGGGGAGCTGGGGGCTGTGAGGGTGAAGGGCTGCCGGAGCTGGGAATGTGGGGAAGTGAATAATGGGAGAGATGGTTCTTGGGTATTATGGGGGGGGATAGAGTGGGGACTGGGGGAGAGGTGGACGGTGCAGGAGAGGCTGTAGATGAGTGAGGCTGTGTGGGCAATATGGAGGAAACTGGGAGTCACTGGGCGAGCTGAGACGGGCAATGAGTGCTAGGAGAATTGTTGTAGCACGTGTCCAATAGCAGCATGTCAGGAGGCGAAGGTTGCAGCCGTAGATGGAGTTGTCCCTGGGAAGCTGTTCAGAGGAGGTGGTGACTTCTGTTTCCAGACGTCTCGTCATTTCAAGGAGAAAGCGCCACCCGGATGGGAGTGTCAAGACTCCTGCTGGGTGTGGAGACAGAACGCTGTGGCTTCCCCTCCGCGCTGCCTGCGTGCATGCAGCAGAGACATGCTGCATCTCTGAGCGCGTTGTGAATTCCAGGAGTCGTTCGCCCCTGCAGGGTGTCTAGGGGTGAGCTGGATCCCAAAGGTAATGAGTTTGAGTTCATGGAGCGTCAGGAGGGACCTGGGAAATGAATGGCAGTGCCGCATTCGCCTGGAAGGAAAGCATTTATAAGGCAGAGGAATGAATATTCGGCAAACTCTGGAGGCCTCCAATACTCCATCAGGTTTCTAATGATTTTGTCAGAGTGTTAATCCCTAGGGAGGGCAGCAGCATTGTGATATCAGCAAACAAATTACATTTCCGCTCAGATAACCCAATATGGAGTCGAGCACAAGAGTGGAAAACAATTCATCTGTTTCTAATAGGATCTAGAGATTCCAGTCAGGGCTGATCTACATCAGTCTACGGACGGAAGCGTGTGCATGGAATTCATCCCTGACAGTCGGGTGTGTGATAGTGAAGTAACATGTGTCCACAAAAACTGCGAGAGGGCACTGCCTAATTTTATTATGTGTTTGTATTATAGTGATGCTTAAAGCCTCCTGACTGAGATCGTGTATATAACCTGTGTAACAAGAGACGGTCTCTGTCCCAAAGAGCTTACAGCCTAAACAGAGAAGAAAAAGCAAAGGGTGGGAGGGAAAACAGTGGTCCAGAGAGGGGACTTGACTTGCCGGAAGTCACTTGGGAGAACTGTAGACAGCACCCAGATCTCCTGAGTCCCTGTCTAGTGCACTATCCACTAAGCCCACGCTACCTCCTGAACAGCAAGTGTGGATGAATGGGTGTCCAGGACACAGCAGTGAAAACATGTGACTAGTAGTGACAAGGGAATGCATATCCACCGATTACAGGAGCAAGAGGCTATGTGAATAGTAGTGGATGTCTGTGTATTTGTGTGTAATAAATGGAAGATAGCAGGGTCTGTGCGTGTGGATAAGGGTGAATGGGTTTGAACGTATGTGCTATATTGAAGTTTTGCTGGGTGTCTGATAGTGATTGCATGCACATGTGGTGTATAGAATACTGCAGTAAGAATACAGGTATATGTCATGATCGGACATGTGGATGGAAGCACACGTCTGTTGCAGTGAATGAGTTTGCATAAAATACTCCACGCGACAACGCATGTCTAAACATTTACGCTGAGCACATTAGTACCTGTCCACAGCAGGGAAGGTGTACGTGCAAGGTATGGAGCACTGACGAGTATGTGGGCGACGCAATACGGCAGTGCTGGTGCCTAGGCATGATAATGAGTAGCATGCGTGTATGGTGAGTGCATCACAGCAGTGAGCCTGCCTTGGGTGAACTGAGCTGAATGGAGCAGAAAAGGGAGCTGTGGAATTCAGCAGCAGGAAGAGGAAACAGAAGCTGATGCACTCAGACATGAACCAGACGTGTATATTTGTGGAAGCCAAGTACTGAGTGGGCAGGTTCCATGAGTCTGGCGAATACTAGGCAGCAAGACTGGGGTTGGATTTCCCAGGTCTTCTCCTTTTCTCTGCACTAGAAACCTCTGGTTTTATCTAGTTCAGTGGTTCCCAGGGAGGTCAGGCTCTCCAGACCACAGCTCCAGGTCTTCCACTGCCTTTCCTGAAGAGCCTTTATGGTATCTTTGCCCTCCCCTTACCAATCAATGGTGCACACCCTAAACTGCAAGGGAGCTCCCACCCCAGCAGTCACAAGAGCTGCCCGAGTGTTGGAGCAGTGTAACCGAATGGGAGGAGATATCCACCAAGGCTAAACGGGGACACAGTTCCGCCAGACCTTAGGAGGCTGGGACACCTTTTATCCTTGGACACCAGCTGCAATGGAGCCTCCGTGACCCCTCCAGGCCGTTTATTCCATTGATGATCCTCTTGCAAAGCACTCCAGGCAGGATTGAATTTCCAAAGCTCCCTGTGCTGGAAACTCTGTTCCCACTGGAATCATTCCCAGCATCAGTGGGAGACTCATCCTGGTCTCCTGCCCTAATGTCTTTAGTTTAAACTCTCTATGCTGTGGGGCCATTTCTCCTTTTAATACCATCCTGAATAACTTTTCCTTTTTTATGTGGCTCCCTCTCACATATTTATGGTAGAGATAACATGCCCCCTCACCTTCAGTGACCATTTCTGTAAGCGCTACATATTCTGTCCCTTTAGCCTCTCGTGGTAGATCATGACCTTTGATTCATTTAATCATTTTTATCATCCTCCTTTGGATTCCTTCTAACCTCTCTCTCTCTCTCTCTCTCTCTCTCTGTAGCGAGGAGACCAAACCGGTATACGGCGCTGTGAGAGTAGCCTGATTGAGACTACATTAAAAAGAATTGTATACAAGCTTATTCTCACCTTTGATCTCTCTGTGACGCTTACCACATTGCAAATTCCTCTCTAATTCTCAGTCTCTTATTCATTCTACATTGGTTTTTCTAACCAGCTGTCTCCTTTTAGTATCACCTGTAGCTACGTCACCTCAGGCTGCAATCACATGCTGAGTAAGGTCAGGTAGGACTTGGAGGGGGGAACTCCAAGACACACCTAAGAGTTCCCAAGGAAGCAGTTATGAATGAAGATTTGATCAGCCTTGGCCTGGGAGTCAGTGACTGAACCAATGCCTGTTACTGGGATCTGCTATTAATGTGCTCAGGAATTGACACGATTCTCGTTTGATTGACAGAAAGGCTTTAATTACTATACTTATAAACATATAAAATGAGCCCCCAAACCAAAAGTCCAGTATATGATTAGCTGTAGAAGCAATTTTCCTCACCAATGCAGGCAAGAGGTGGCAATGGTTTCTTAACAGCTTCCCCCGAGAGCTTGGATCTGTGGTCTCAGAAGAAAGCCGGGCAAGATGACAGTTCTTGTCCGTTTCTTGCAGGGAGTGATTCTTCACTCTTGAAGTATGCACCCTAGCTGTATTGCTTTGCATTTTATATTCTTAAGTTCAGTGTTTTTCAAGGCATTTTGGTAATTTACATGAATGAACAAAGAAATTCCAGAAAACAATACAAGAGAGAGCCCCATATGTTTTATTTAGTTAAAAGGCGCTAGCCAGCTAGATTTGGTGTCTAGTCAACAATCCATCACTTGTTTGTTACAGTGTTTCACCGTTCAAACAAAGGGGTATTGGGGTTGCTGTGATGAAATTGAGCAATACCTGGGGTGGCATCCAGCCATGGGCTTTGATCATAAGGTATTTTGAGAGGTCTGGAGCCATGGAGGTCTAGCATGCCCTGCATGTAACACATTTCTGTTTACAGCATAGGTGAGTTACTCACAGAGGATAAGTTCATTAGGGAAGCTGGTCCAGACTGGAGGGGCGATTAATCCTAGGTGAAACAGTTATCTTAATGAAATACCAGACATGCTTTGAGAATGGAAAAACAGCGTGTGTGTGTTGCAATGAAAAGCAATCACCCCTTTTCAAAAGGAACTCCAACCATCATTTCACATACTCTGCAATATGCATCTTATTAATATTTGGTAGCTTAATTTTATAAGTAGGCCAGCATAGCTGGAATTTCATGGTCTACAATGCCCCAGCATGACATTAAGGGGTGCTGTTGTAACCTGCTGTTACTGTGTGTTGCAGGTCTCCCTCTCTGCCTGATGCACAGAGAATAGGAGTCTGTTACAGCCCTGACTAGAGAGCTCTCTAGTTCAAGCTAGCTAGGGTGACTATAACCTTTCCTTTAAACACAGCCCTGAGTTGGTTTATCAGAAAATAAAACCAATTTGACATAGGTTAAGTGGGGCTAAGTAAAAGGCAAAAAGTTAGAAAAGGCTATAAGCAAATAAAAGTGAAAACATGCATCTGAAAGTCTAAAACTTTATTTAGCAAGATACAGGCTTTGTTCCTTTCTCTCACCAGTCATTTTTCTTTCCAGCTCTGGCTGAATTTCTCTCAGTCAGGACCTTCCACGAAAGCACAAGAGGCTGGTTTCCCTGGTCTTCCTGGGTGAAAGATCTTTGCCTAACCAGGTTTCTCCTCTATATTCAGTTGCAGAGATTTCAACGTCCTCTTGGTCGAAGAACCCAGCTTTCTTGGTTTTTAAGGGCTCTGTTCTCTTGTGTCTGTCTGGTGATGAATGCCTAAAACGGCTTCTGTCTTTGCTTATATCTCCCATAGTTCAATGATCTTGTTTCAGTAGGCAAGAAGCTCTCCTGTGTCCTTCCCTTCCTGTTGGCTCCTCGTTTCCCTGTCTTGAAACAGGGCTTCCATTGTTTTGATTCTACCTTGCTTAATTTACACAGGAGATAGGGCAATATCTGTCCCCACCTTCGCCTCATCTGGGCAGGAACTGTTCCTTCCTTTGCTTGGCCACACGCTGTAAAGCAGAATCTCAATGAGTGTTCAGAATTCCTCCTGTTGCGTTAATACAGACCTTTCACATGGATATTAATCACCAGTGTGTCAGCAGCTTTCAGAAGAGACCTCACGCTACACAATGCAGGATAGAATCAGTTGATTGCTTATCGCTTGAGATTCAGCTCTGTCTTTGTAGCCTTTACAATGTATTCTTTAAAAAGTTCAATGCAAACCAAGCTTCTCTTTTCTGCTGGGTGTGGATGTTATTGTACCTTCTCCCTCACTTGTTAGCTTGATGAGTCTAGTTATTGCTTATATGTAAATTGAGGTAAACGCATGTTCCTTTGTTTAGGAGAGACCTGTTTAAGAACTTCCTCTGATGTACCAGGTTGACACACATTTTAGTCAGAATTCCAGCATATATTCATAACACTTAATACCCATTGTGTACGTCTGTCCTGAAAGAATATTAATGATCAGTGAGTTGTTCGTTTTCAAATGATACCTCCCAAAGCGTATTTTGTACAAAAATGATTACAGTAGGTGTAGGGTGTGACTACAGGGGTACCTAGTTTTACAGTGGGCTCTTTATTGTTATCCGAAGCAGAAGGAAGTCGTTAGAGCTGTGTGTTATAGGAGGTGTGTGTGCGAAGGTGCGCAGCAAGGGTGTGGGTGGGCATTGTAGGGAGATGTATATTTCTAAGCACAGAGAGGCTGTGAGCTGAGCTGGCTTCTTTCTGCGCTTTCCAAGAGGAGAGAAAAGACAGTTAAATTGAGCTTGGACCTCGCAGACTCACATTTCTCTCCATTTGTTCCCTCCCATGAATACCCTTCGAAGAGCCTGTTTGTGGCCGCCGAGACACGCCATCACGGCGTGGCAGGCTTGGCGTGTCTGCTCTGTGTCAGAAAGTATCTGCTGGCGTGCAGGTCCAGCTTTCTGACTGCTTTCCAGTGAGGCCTCAGGAGGCCAGGCATCTGCGTCTTGCCGCACCGCTTTGCAAGGTGAGAAGTTCCCCGTGAGTCGCTAGTGAGTGAGACGTGCTCCGTCCTCTCATTAGGAGGATTTCTGCGGCCAGGCCGAGATGCCGACTTCTCGTTTCTGAGGGCAGTCATGACAGAGACTGTGAGAACATTCATTTATGTATGTCAGTAGGAGGTCAGCTGGCTGTCCCTGGGTCCCAGCTGCGGTGAGGCTAGAGAGAGTGGGAGTGTGAAGCCAAGAGATGATGGTAAGGAGCCAGGCTGTGTGGTGTTAGCAAATTTGTTCCTTTAAAAAAAAAAAGCTCAGTACAGTAGGCTTTTGTTTGAGTCTGAATCAGAGACCTGACAACTTCATCACGCGTGTAAAATGCATCCTCATTAGCCATCTTCTTAATTGGCGGGGTTGGCAGATGGCTCCGGGTAGCTAGCTGTCTGCTAATGGGTCTGTGTGCAGTGGTGTTAAGGGCTATTAGGAGCAGCAAAGAACAGTTTGGACTCTGATCCGCTTAAGCCGTCACTGGGTCTCCTCTATGGGCTCCCCGCAGGTAACCGACAACTTCAGCACACACGTGAACTGCAGGTCGTCTTGGGGCTATGAAGCCCTGGTCTGCTGGGCTGATGGTCTGTTTGCAATGCAAACGATCATGCAGTCTGGCCATAAAGGCTACTGCAGAGAGTTTGCAGCTTCAGGGCTGCTGCTGGGAGTCAGGTTGTAAATGACAATGCGGCTAACATGATCTAATTGGCTATTAAAAGAGAGAGCAGTCCCAGAGATGCTGAGGGCCAATTAACCCTGGGAGCTGGGAGGGTGACACTATATCTCTGTGCAGTGATGTGTTCATGAGTTGTTCGTGCATGGATATAGGAAGGAGCAGTGAGGTCCTGACCCAAAACCCTTTTGAATTTGCATGGGGTATTTTGGTCACACAGCCAGTTAAATTATTGCTTGCTTTTGTAGCTGGATGGAGATGGATTAATAAATGAAGAGGGTGGGCACAGCCAGAACCATTTAGTGAAGCCATTTGTGGACGGTCCAGTGCCCTCTGTAGTGAGTCAGTATAAAATGGTTACGAATTCATGTAGTGTGTTTTGGTGTGTGTAGCTGGGAGAAAAGGCAGTGAGGTGTGGGTGCAGAGGGCTGATGCTAACAGATGTGCTAATGAAGCACACTGATCCCGGGGTGCCCAGCTCACTCTGTTCCAGACTGGTGCACAGTTGTGAGCTAAACTGGGTGTACAATTGCTCTATGGAGGGATGATGTCAGTGGTGCCCCGCATAGAGACAAGTGTGAGCATCTCGAAACTCACCATATTGTCACCACAGAAGGATGGTTCTGCCTTGTGTACGAGTGAGTTGACGAGTTACGTGGCTGTGTCAACAGAGAATTATTTCCACTGGAGCAAAACTTTGTCCTAGTCCCATGAAAGCAAGATGGTTTGAATGATGGACAGGCTTGGGTAGCAGAACTCTGTCTCTAAGGTCCAGAGCTCATTCAGATCTGTGAACGGGCTTTTGGACCTTCTAATGTGGGCCTGTTGCTAGTTTGCATAAACAAAATGCTGCTACTGCTTTCCCTGCTTGTTTGCCCTGATGTCTTCTGCCTGAAGAAGGAGGAGGCATTCAACATTGCAAAGCGAGCCAGATACTTTCATAATCTTCTTCTGCCAGGCATCATGCTGACAAAGAGCAGGATCAGATAGGTTTGAAAGGAGTTTGCATAGTAAGATCTGTTCCCAAAAGGAAACGGAGCTCTCCCAGTTTGCCCAGATTCTTGCAATCTCTGTGTAATGTGGTTTGCATTGCAGATTGAATGATGAGCCTTAAGTTGGAGTTTGCTGGCACTTGTCAATTTCAGATCCTTTGTTGCATTAGCCTTGGTTATTTTTCTCCCTGAAATTGATTTCATTACCTCTGATTTCACCGGCTTTGCTGGTCTGATCTCTGCTGTGCTCTTCCTTTGACCAGGGTCATGAGACTAGCCTTTACGATCCTTCATTTACGTTGTCACTGCCTGCTCAATGAAACTAGTCAGTCTGGGATGGACTGAACTAATGAAACTGTCTCCTGCATTGAAGATCCCAAGTTCTGCTATCTAGGGGCAGGACTGGACGCTTCATGTAATGACCCTGCCATCATTTCCAAAGCGTTACACCCTTCCTGGGCAGCAATGTATGCTCTCCCCACGCACGTGGTTTCCTGGGATCCAAGTACTTTTGAATTACAAACATGGCCAGAGGGAGAAGCATGTGCAGTGGAGTGTCTTGGTTTGGTAATGTGCATTTTGCTTTGTTTTAAGATAAATGTACCTGTTGCTCTGTCTTTATATTAAAGAAGGCAAGATCAAGGTCTTGGAGCAAAAGGGGATGAGATTTATGAAGGCCCTTAGTTCTTGGGGGAGTCTCGGTCACTCCCCAAGAAAGCTCTGCAGACATTAAAACTCCCCCTTTGAGGTAGGTGAAGATTGTCGTCGTCATTCTGGGAACCCAGCCAGTTCAAGCTCACACAACCACTCACTTGAACCCACTGCTCCTTGCTCCCGGTATTACGTTCTAACCATTTTGGTGCACATTCCTTTTCCTCTGCTGCCCTTTGTCAAATGCTCTGCATCTCATGTGCTCAAACCCCATATCAGATGAAAAGGTAGGAATGAGGGAGGCTCTGTATTGGCAGTCAACCGATGTAAAAAGGGGTCATCACATCTAACTCTAAATGGATATAAAAGACCATTCGAGTACCTGAGCAACTTAGCAGAGAGGTGGAAAGTTATGGGGATGGAGAAAAGACGTTAGGGCCCATAGGAGTTGCTGCTAGATCCTTGGACAGTTTGAATCAATGCAACAAACGGCAGCGTGAAATCCCCAGGCGGTACCAGGCGCCGCAACGTAAAGTGTCATAACACTGCAACAACCAGTCCGAGCCACTGGCAGTTCCTTCGTGGCCGTCAGGATGCATTTTGTATGATGAATGTCATGAATTGCCTGGAGAACATGTGTTGTCCGGATGCTGCATGTACCGAACAAGACTCAGCCACGCGGTGTGCTTAGCGGGGCTGGATGGCCTTGGGGATTGGTAACGAGATGTTATGGGAACCTGCTGTCACAAGCTGGCTGGTTGGATATAGCCTACATCCGCAGTGAGTTACAGGCACTGGTGTTTGGTGACTTATGTGAACTGAGCTAGTAGGTCTCACTCTGGTTCCTGATGAGCAAGTGTCCGTATCAGAAAGCCACTTCCGACCTTGTATGGATTGGCCCGTTCATTAGCAGTCTCAGGAGAGAGGCCAGGGCTGAATGAGCTGTGGATCCTGACTTGTACAGAGGGGGCATTGAGGTAAACCAGTAGGAAACTTCCACTGCTTCTGCCCATTCTGTGGATCGCTTGAGAGCTTCTGCCCTCCGGCTAGCAGTCTGGTACCTTCCGTCAGCGCTAAATTGCCTTTAAAAACTAGACAGACATGGAGGCTTTTCCACCCATCAATAACCCCCTGCCCCCATTTACAGATGTTCCTGATGCATGTCGGAACCAAGGACACACACATGCTACTGCAAATATCAGCTTGGGAAAACAAACACAGAAGTTCAGAGGAATCTGGCAGAGATTTTCACCTAGGCAGCAAATAAATTGACTTAGTGCAGCATTCTCTTCTCTAAACCGGTGGTGCCTGGAATGGGGCCAGCTTTTTCTTTCTTTCTTTCTCTGGGAGATAGCCCCAGCTCCTCTGGGGAAATCTTTGAAAGGCTCCAGAGGACAAGGTAGCTTGTGGGTTCAGGAAGCAGCAGAACCTTCCAAAGATAAATTGCATCTGGTTAATGTTCTGCTGGAAACTGATGTTTCTGGAGGTGAAATTCTCTTAAAATTAAATCCCCCGCAGTGGGGGTGGGGGAAATCAGGACCCTGTTCACCATTCAGACGTCTGTGCAGCAGTTTATACAAGATTCAGTCCCAACACTCCTCCTTCCCCACCCTGCCATGCACCCTAGAGTGTTATTAGTTGCAGCTGTATCTGTCAAGCACATGTTGCAAATTTCTGTTTAAACTAAATTTGAAGTGCTCAAAAACTGTGCAGATCTCTTGAAGGAAATGAGATCTTAGCGGGGTGTCTTTATTGACCCTGGAATGCTGCTTTCAAAGGGATACTGCAGGTGTCTATTTTTATGTAGCAAAATATTTAGGACTGATCTACCCGCAGTTTGTAGACAGTTTAGAAATAGCTGTAGTTAAATGAGCATGATCTCCTAGTGCTGCATCAATGTGCCTTTATTGATCTTATTCCCATATGAGAACTTTTGTTGTTTTTTGATGAAAAACTGAAATAACATTGGTTT
Organism: Emydura macquarii macquarii; assembly: GCF_026122565.2. Lineage (NCBI taxonomy): Eukaryota > Metazoa > Chordata > Testudines > Chelidae > Emydura > Emydura macquarii. Next base: position 9,302,367 of record NW_027130449.1, on the reverse strand, counting down.
TCTGCAAAAATGTGCAGGTTTTGATTTTTTTAATCTATTTTCAAATACCCTTTTAATTAAAAATGTTTTTGAAAATCACTGTTATTTTTTGTTTGTTTTTGAAAACCCAGAAAATTTTGACCAAACTGAAAATTTTCCATGCAAATTGTTTTACTGTGGTTGAAAAGACAAAACAAAAAAAACGGGGTTTTATGGAAATATTTCAAGCAGCTCTTCGGGAGAGGGACTTAAGGCTCAAATCTATATAGACTCCAAATCCAAACGGTCTGCAGGCATCTCTCATATCTTGTTCTGTGATTCTCTGACAGCTGCAGCATGGTTTGATGCACCATGACACACAGGTTATGATGTACCATAAGGCAATACACCATGAAATTGTAGACCCATCAGCCTAACTTTGATACCTGGAAAGATACTGGAACAAATCATTAAGCAATCAGTTTGTAAGTACATAGAGGATAATAGGGTTATAAGGAATCGCCAACATGGATTTGTCAAGAACAAATCATTCCGGATCAACCTAATTTCATTCTTTGACAGAGTTACTGGCCTAGCAGATAAGGGGAAGCTGTAGACATAATATATATTGATTTTAGTACGGCTTTTGACACGGTCCCACATGACATTCTCATAGGCCAACTAGGGGAATGTGTCTAGATGAAATTACTATATGGTGGATGCATAACTAGTTGAAAGACTGTACTCCAAGAGTAGTTATCAGTGGTTTGCTGTTAAACTGGGAGAGTGTATCTAGTGGGTCCCATGGGGTATGTCCAGTTGTATGTGTGATGGAGCCATCCTCCCCCACCTCAAAATTGGATATAAACCCATAAACTCATCGTGTGGGGGCCAATAAATATTTGTCAGCTGATCTCCAGCGTAAACCTCTGGGTGGACTTCAACCCAGTGACCTAGAGCTGAAAGTCTGCATGTCCTGAGCCATCCACAGTTCTTCCTAATTTGTTTCACAGCAGGAGGAGGTAGAGAGCCAGCACAGGGCTCCAGGGTCAGACGTCAGCTCCCGCTGGATCTAATTGCTATCTGACGTGAATCTGTGTAGAAAGACCTCCCGCTATTCCTCCCACACCTTCACAGAAGTAGCCCCCCAGCCTCAGAACCCATCAGGTGCTGCTTGTTTTCTGCAGGTAGCTCCATGTAGTTCAGTGCCATGCTATCAATCTTGAATGTCTCCAGGAGACCAGCGCTGGCTGGAGCCAAGTAGAGAGAGGGCTGAGAAATGAGGCACCCAATGCCATCTGACCAGGAAATGAATTCCAGGAGGCCATGGATAGAAACAGGCAATTCCCGAAGCTAGTGGGGGAGAGAAGGGCTGGCCCGTGTTCTTCTGCAGCACAGAGAATGTGCCTTTCAGGTTACAGATGATGATAAAGATGGAGGTGAAGGGAGGAAGCTGAATGATGGTCCTGGTGGGTATTGAAGCTACAACTGCAGCACTTATTCATGGACCCGCAGCTCTGATATGAAAGGGTTTAGAATGGGCTTCCAGTAAATAAAAGAAGAACTGGCTCCGAAGTTCAGATAAGATCCTGCAACCTGAAATCTAAATAGAGAGGATCTTGCTTTTAAAAAAAATAATTCTTCAACCTAATTGTGCTGTTAATTGAATATCAGTGAAAGGCAGTGGACTGTCTGAAACCCTGTATTCAATAGAGCAGATACAGCAAGAACATCAGGGCACGCTAGCCTGCCAATGGCACCTCTGGCTTTGAGAGGGGTCTGCAGGACTGAGAGGGGCCTACAGTCTCTGTGGCACATTCATTCGGATACTTTGGCTCTCATGGAGCGCCTTGTGCCTGCGATGTGTTGTGCAAACATCCGCCAAGGGCTTGTCTACAAAGGGAAATTGTCCAGAATAGCTATTCTGGAATAACTCCTCATGCGGACACTCTTCTTCAGTTGTAGCACTTTACATTCATACCCGACCTTATTGTGGAACAATTTCCGTATGTAGACATGCCTTAATTCAGTCCTTGGCCTCTCTTGTGTGACTGCCAATGTGGGGCAGTCACCTGTGGGCAGTGGTCGTGGCGGCTTTGTCATGAGGCTACTTTTCCAGGAGCTGGGATGAGACCACTAGTTCATGTCACACCCGTCTTCTGGGCAGCCACCACGTGGCGGCATCTTCTTTGCAGGCTTTATTAAGTTTTAAGAATGGTTGGAAAGGTAGGGGTGTGAGTGTGTGTGAGAGAGTGTGTGTGTGTGTGTGTGTGTGTGTGTGTGTGTGTGTGTGTGTGTGTGTGTGTGTGTGTGTGTGTGTGTGTGTGTGTGTGTGTGTGTGTGTGTGTGTGTGTGTGTGTGTGTGTGTGTGTGTGTGAATGAGAGAGAGACCAATGCATCCCTCTTCTTTTCCCCTAAACGATCTCATTATTTCACTGCTCTCTCTTTTGGGGCTACTTTTTTCACGTGCTAAAACCAGTGGGTTTCGGCTGGTGCTCTCCTACGTGTCCTATGCACAGAGTCCTGCGCAAAGGCAGGTTCTACTCCCTGATTCTGCAGCTGTGAACTCTCTCCAGCTTTCATTCACGATCATTACCAGATGCCCCAGTGTGGGTGTAGATGTAGGGGGCAGAATCCTTAACTGACTGAGACAGAGCAGAGCTGAATGGGGCTCTAATAAACTGCCCTTTCTTACTTAATAACAAATAGCCTTGGAGCTACTTGGAGCTGTTCTAGGGGAAGCAGTGACGGATTCCGTCTTGCTTCTCCCTGCGTGTGTCCCCAGTTGGAGGGGAGGAAGCCTAGTGGGTAGGGCACAGAATTGGACCTCGGGAGTCCTGGGTTCACTTCCCAGGTCAGCCACAGACTTCCAGTGTGACTTAGGGCGCATCTACATGGCAAGTTACTGCCCTTCCTTGCCGTGCAGTGAAAGTGGCCTAACCCACACTCCGGGGCTTTCACTGCACTGTAGTGGGGCCCCCCTGGTGTGTTACTGAGCAGCAAGCTGCTGCGCTGTAGATTTACACCCTGGCTAGCAGTCCATTAACTTGCCATACAGCTAAGCCCTCAGTTTCCCCCGTACCTCCATTTCCCAGCTGTAAAATGAGGCTGATACGTCCCTGCTTGTGAGGATAAATGCCATGCGTGGGTGCGAGGTGCTCAGACGTGCTGGCGATGTGAGGCCAGATGAGTACCTAGATATAGAGAGGATGCTCCTATCCTTCTCATGTTTGACATTCGAGCAAGAGATTACGCAGGTGCCTTGTTTCCTAGGATCTCTCTCTCCTGCCTGGGCAGGCCAGCATTTCCAGTACAGTGGCTCTGGCTAGATGCCAGCCCTCTCTGCCTTTGGCAGCCCACAGGTTAAGTGTGTGTCATAGGAACCCGTGAGTGCAGAGCTGAGCTCCAGGCGGCTGATACTCTGATTAATACTGCAGCAGGGCTTGTTATGCTGGAGAGGAGCCTTTCCTTTGGAGACATTAAATATTGATAGCAGCAATAGAGACGCAGATAAACAAGAACAAGTTATAAAATGTTCATTCGGAGGGCATCCGTGTTAACTCTGACAAACTCGTGGTGGAGCCGGCTGAAGAAGAGGGGCCAAAGCCGGGGCAGCACTTAACACTCCAGATTTCCACTTTCTTAATGTCCAGGAGGCTCTTCCCTGCAGAAGATCCTCCCTGACCAGGGGAGGGAGGTTCTGAAGCTCAACTAGACAGCAGCAAGAACTTTAATTTAACATTGATGTTTTCACTTGGTCTGAGTTTGCCCTGAGGCTGACATCTGCGGGTTTTTTCTGTCTTTCTCCCTGCCTGGGTATACGTGTCTTGTCCAGGAGCCAGTTCTTTAGTCTGGTTGCCTGATATATTTCGCAGTTAACCAAAGAGTTACCTTCAAAATTAAAGCAGAAACGTTTGGGCTTTGATCTTGTCAGATCTTCAAATGCTCAAGGAGAGTGGGGGGCCTGCGTAGAACAGTACACTGCTGCAGTAAATTGTGTGGATGGTTCAACAAGGGGCCTTCCTCCCTCTGAGGTAGTGCACAGCCAGTGCTCCAGAATGGTCTGGGGTATGTTGTGCTGATGACAGTTGTGTTGGTGAGCCAATAGGAGGCGCTCATCTTTCTGAGTTAGTATTGAACCAGGGTCCTAAGAAGGTATGGCAGTGTTGCCCGCTTATTCAAAAATCATGATTAGCTTAGAAATCATGAGGGTTTTTTTTTTTAAGCTAATGATACTTTTTTTTAATCTTTTTATTTGCTGTTTAGTGGTGGAACCTGTAAGGCTCACATTTTCAACCACCTGGGTTAGAAATGGGCTTTTAAAAAAACGAAAGTTGAAATTCTCGCACAATCACATGACTGCTGGAGCTGGGGCTTTCAGAGAAACACCAAATGTTTGCAATTAAAATCACAAAAGTTGGTGAAAATGAGATTGATTGGTCCTTAAAAACCTGACTTTTAGATGAGAAGCAAAAAAGCCTACAACCTTACTGACCAAAGTCAGACTGGAATAATTACATTTTGCATGTATAAAATCCTTCTATAGTTTGTACTGAATTCCTTCTTGCAGTGGAACAGCTGCCATATTTCACATGAGAAGTGGCTACATTCTGATGAGTTGAGAGTTGCTCAGATACAGAGTTTGTGTAGAAATGGGTCCAAGCTGCAAAATTCAGACACCCCTCAGAATTCAAGGCTGTTCACATCTGGCGTTTTGCTTCGATGCATTGTTGAGACAGGAGTCGAATGCAGACCATCTGGCTGTGGTTTTGGAGCTCAGGGTTATTTGAACCTTTGGGCCGTCAGTGAGTCAGTAAAGTGCGTTATAGGATCTCCAGGATGAAAGGGATTTTATAATGTTGTTGTTCAAATATCTTTCTGCGGGAGCGAAGGTTGCCGTGAACAATCCACCCTCTGCACAGCAGACGATGATACATTAGCTGCAGTAGCACCACCACTTGGGTAATGACATTTTGATGTTACTCTGAAAACTCAATGAAGCAGAACAGCGATGTGGCCCAGCTGTTTGGAATGCAAAGCAAAAATAAAATAATTAATTAATTAATTAAAAAAAGAGAGTCAACCTCTGCTGAATAGGGAAAATAGCATTAAAATGAGCTTCACGCTGCAAACCAAAACTGACCGGCGAGCTTTAAAATTCCCTTCTTAATAACGCATTCTTGCGGCAAGGAGGATCGTATTGGGAATCCAAAGGTTAATGCACAAATAACAACAATAACAATAATGTGTTTAAAAAGTTGCTGCATATACAAGAGGAGATTTATGTCAGGTTTTGTTAATGACAGGGAGACAAAAATATATCCATATTAAGGTAACATTTGTAGAGAGTTTCTAACGAGTTACTAAACGATGAATTGAAGATTGTATACTATTTGAGACAGGCACCATCATTTTGTTCTCTGTCTGTACAGCGCCTAGCACAGTGGGGCTCTGGTCCATGACTAGGGCTCCTTGGCCCTGCTGCAATACAAATTAATAATAAGCCTGTTACAGACATGAGTAGTGTGTGTTATAGGTGGTTTAGGCACATCAGTAATAGATGGTTAGGAGCCACGGCTATGAGTAACCTGTTGGATGCTCTACCAAATGATTAACTAGTCTACGAATCATCTGTTCGTCATTTATTACCCCAATATCTGAATATACTCTAAAAGGAGGTGCAGTGGCTGAAAGGGTAAGGCCTTGTGGGTTCAAGTCTCCCTCGATCTCTTGATGAAAAGCCCGCTCCAGTGCGCACAGCTGCAGAATGGGTACCTGATCAAAGGTGGTCAGAAGCGATGCTGGCTGCATCACTCTCTGGTGTATCATTGGCTAGGAAACTGATGTGCCTTAGCCCTGTTAGCCTGACGAGCCAATGGCTCAGTGGAACTTTGCCTTTTCCACTTTTAGGTGGTTTTATTTATCCAGAAACCTCCAAGCACTTCACAAATGTCGGTGGCCTTAAGCTTCCCAGCCCTGCTGGGAGGCAGGCGAGCAGTATTGTTCTCATTTCACAGAAGGATGCATTGTCATACGCAGGTTGTGACTTGCAGGATCACACACACAACACTTACGGCCTGATCTTGCAGACCCTTGAAGCACCTGCGTAATTTTATTCTTGCAAGGAATTTGATGGAGGTTTTTTCGCATGTATGAGGTTATGCACGTTTAACTGCGTTTGCAGAATTGGGGCATTATGTAGCATCTTCATTCATAGATCTGACCTGTTGTGTCACTTAAGCAGTGACCATCTTTGGCTGCTCTCTGCATGGGGTGAATGTTACCTAAGCATTGTACAAAGCCAAATAAGACCGCTCATCCCCATTTTACCGAAGAGGAAAATGAAGCAGTAACGCAGTGACTCTGCTAGGGAAGGGCAGTTTTCTGGACCCTGAAAAAGGACTTGCAGTGAGACAGTGGCAGATGTGAGCATAGATATATCTTGCAGATTCTCAACTCTCAGTGAGGGCAACTAATCATTGGCGCAAGCTATGCAGGATAGTGATGGGTTTTCCGTGTCTTGATGCCTTCAGATCAAGACTGGAATGCTTTTCTGGACAAGATGCTTTAAGCAAGCAGAAGCTCTTCACTGAGTCCAGGTGACTTGGTGAAATTCCATGCCTTCTGTGTGACATAGGAGGTTGGTTGACATCTTTTGTTAGGCCGTTCTGGTCCTAAAAACTCTGAATCTCTGCAGGTGGGAGAGACGACATTTAGAGCAAGAGTGAATAAGCCTCCATTTCTATATGGCTATCTGAGGGGCCACAAAACTTTTTTCTTTCTTAAGCAAAGGTCACACTATGGAAAAGAGTTAAGAACACTGGTACCTAATCTAATGCAGCTATAAATCACCAGTCACGTGGGAAAGTTTGGAACTGAACCAGGAGTGGACTCCCAGTCCACTGCTAGACACATTCCTCCCTGCTTCCGCTGTTCTCATCTCGTTCCTGGTCCCTGGCTGCTCCGTTAGAATCGACCAGTGTGTGCAGCCCTGTATTAAGGGTGATAACAGGAATGCTTTAAGGAATTGTACGGTATCCCAAGGAAATCACCCTCTTCAGTTATATTTATGGTATTAATTCATTGTCCTATGATCATTACAGATTGTACAAAGCCTTTGCCATCTTTCATGGTTTGAGCTCTTCACCGTAGTTTGTCTTAACATGATTCATGGCCATGGAACTTTAAAAGGTAATTGAGATCGATGCAGCAATCACCTGAAGTCACTCTGAAGGATATTTTTTGGAAGGCTGCAGAAGAATACAGTTGGATCTTGGCTGGAACATACCAACCTCTATCTGTTGGTACCTCTGAGTAGAAAGGTCTAGAGGTCACCTATTCACAACACCTTGCTCCTAGTCCCATGCGAGAAGGATATCCTGGGTTGAACTAAGCACCAGATCGCATACATGATACTTACTCTGCCCAAGACCTGCTATCTTAAGAAGGGGATAACGTATACATCAAAGTGTTTGGGCTCCAGGCTACAGCTCAGGTTGAATCCATCAGGACGAGGCATTATCATTGCCTCTCTTTGCAGCACATCTTTGGGTGGTGTGGCTGAGCAGAGCTGGGCATCATCACAGGCATTGGACAAAGGATATTGGAAGGTTGAAAGCATTACAATTTCAGCAAAGTAGGGTCAGAGGGAGAGAGCTGGGAATCTTTCTGGAGTGAGCGTTGTCCAAGGCCTTGTCCGGTCGGAAAAGTTGCACTGATTTAACTAAATAGATTTGAAACCAGTGTAACCTTTGCTTTGATTGGTTTAGTTTGTGTTGGTAAGTTATTGTCGTTTGTTTGCTTTGTGGTAAACAAACACATGGTCATTAACCAAGAACCTGCCATGCAAGGTGCTGTACAGACAAATAACCATAAGACAGTCCTGCTGTTTAGGTTCCTTCTTTTGATCCTAGACTTAGCTATGGGAGGACTAAATCATTTTCAGCCTGCCTGGAGTCAGATTGGGGATATTTCCCCCAATAAACAGCTTTTTCGTTTTTTCCTCCAGGACTCTTATTTGGGTCCTTGTCTTTTACCTTTCCTGCTTAGTTCCTTTAACAACCTCTGTTGATCTAACGCCGTAGCAGGTAACCCCTTATAAATAGACACACAGAGGCCTGTGCCGTATTCAGAAAATATAATAGAGATATTTCCCAGTTCCTCACTGGTGTTATGGGGCTTAAGTTATTTAGAGTTTGAAAAAGCATCTCAAGATCATTTGATGAAAGGACAGAATATATTAACAAACCTGTCATCTGCATGGCTGTTGCTAGGTTATGCATTCCAGCCACTCCGAACTTCCTGGGAACAGAGCTCCCCGCCAGGGCTCAGATCCTCTTCCTCCAGCAGTACAGCACTTTGTTAGTCATTAGCAGTAGTGGGCTTGTGACACACTGTGGAAGAGTTCTGATCTTCAGCACCAGAGGGCAGCAGTACATACCAATTCGTGCACATGCGTGCGCACACACCAGCCATCTCTTTACGGGAATAGCCCTCAACCTGTTTCCATACCAGAACTCCCTCCCCAACCAGCTTGGATTCCCCTCCTATTTAGCACTAAGGGAAGGGCAGGGTGGCCATGACCCCCTGACATCTATGTACAACCTCCCCCAGTGGGATTGTGTCCCCAAGAATAAGAACTCTGCTTTAGAGTATGGTGAGACGTGGCTAGAACACCTGCACGCTTATTTTTTTAAAAAGACTTTAAAGAGGAAGACCGGAAAGAGAGACAACTGCATATTTGCACTCCAGCCATTCCAGCTCTCATGAGTCAGGAGAGTGCGCTGCGGATTTTGAACTGCACAAACCATTAGCTCAGCCCAAGTCTGTGCAGGCTGCCAGAAACACAGTGTTCACACTGGCAGTGCATTGAGACCAACCACATCCACTAGAGTAGTCTGTGCCTATTCCAGGAACACAGTATCTCTTCTTGAGGCCACCAGCCTCCCTTTCCTTTCCTGCGGAGAGAAGAGAGAAGCAACAAAACGGTTGAATAAAAGGAGCATGCAATTTGTATTGATGTTTTGCGGCCCCAGGGACTCAATGGAGAAAGGCTACTGAGAGAGCTGAGAAGAAATGGCCCAGGGTGAGAATTTTTATACTGAGTAAATTGTCAGAGGAATTAGATCCGAGACCAAAAACTCAACATTTTTGTGAGCGATCCATATCTGAGTCATCCGCACCAGGGGAAAGCTGAGGCAGCAAAACTGTGTTTTGCTCTGCGCGCATACTCGCGCGCGTGTATCTATTTGTCTCTCTCATGGGCCAAAATTGGGAGGAGTCCATCAGCCAATAAAACAAGCTTTAAAAGTTATTGTCTGAGTCTCCCACATTCACTCTAACCAGGAGATCATAAACAATAGGCATGCCCAGAATCTGAAATACTGCATTATCGTTTGTCTTAGTTATTGCAAAATATAACTTGTCATGGAGCTTTCTCGAAAGTGTCATAAAGTTTGTATGAAAAGAGTTGAAAACAAGAAAGAGAAAGGGGGGGGGGAACCAAGTGGCTACAAAGCAGGCATGCAGGAGAGACATTTCAGTTTGCTGCATCTCTGATGCTTTCCCTTTTTGATCTCCATTGAGAATCCTCCATTGCATTGCCGAGGCTCGCAGATGTTCGATGCTGGGATGTGATGCTGTTAGGTCTTCCAAGCTGGCTGGATCAGTTGCTAGTTCTGAATCATTTAAACGTGGAACTAGTTCAATTGCTTTGTTCAGAAATATTTTTTTAATGGACTTTTTTTGGTCTAGTGGCTAGGGTGCTAGTCTTTGGAGTCTCACCGTTCAATTCTCTCCTCTAACACCGACTTCCTGTGTGACCCTGGGCAAGTCAGTCTGTCTGTTTGACTCAGTTCCTATCTGTAAAATGGGGATATAGAACTGTCCTACCTCACAGGGGTGCTGTGAGGAAAAACCCATTAAGGACTGTGGCAGCTGCTTCAGAGGAAGGTACAAGAAACCCTGTATAGGCAGTTATGGGATAAACTGCCCTCATGGAAAGTTTCGTCCTAATTCCCATTGGCTTATGGTCTATCTGTTGTCTATAGCTTTTTATCATATCCTCACCTCTGTAATATCTGAGCACCTTCCAGGAGTGCATGAACTAACATCCTTCCCGTGCACCCTGGAATAGAAGAGTGGATGTGTTGGTGGCCATGGGGTGGGTTTTTCTATCCCTATTTCTCTCCTGTAATGAAGCCAAGAATACAAGCAGAGTCGCCAAGCGTTGGCTTCACGGCAGCTGAATGTCTCTCATTCCCACACTCATTGTAGTGAGGGTGGGCTGTTTGTGTTCTGCATGGAGTGTGTGATGAGAGAAACAGGTTTTAAATGAGGGTTTCAGTGAGATGGAGACATGGAACAAGCAGCTGAGGTTCCATAGGCATGGGACCAGTGAACAGTATCAAACTGTCACGTACAGATGGACTGCTAATTATGCAAAGACCCAGAACATATGGAGGAGCAGACGAGTACCGTCCAGCAGCAAAACCTAAATATTTAAATGCGTGGCACGGGTTCCGGGCACAGCGGCTCCGGTGTTGCTCACAGCCATGCCTTGTGCCGTCATACCGTTTAGATCTCACAAGCTGAGCAGCCCCTCCTAGGGGGCACTGACCCTCACCCTGCAGCCGGGTGCTAAAAGCTGCTCTGCTGCAGGTAGTGACGCGGGTGACCAAGTAGCAGGACTCTGCATCCCGAGTCAGTGCTGATCCCAGCGCCCCAGCATGGTGGTGGGGGACACTTATGGTGTCCCGTGTTTCAGATGAGATGCAAAGCTGAGGCCTAGACCACACCTGAGCATTAAAGTTCCCTTTACATTTCTGATGAGATTTGGGGGATGAACTGTGCTGTACTGGCTAGATTTCAGCACTTGGGTGACTAGGCTGCATTCTTGCATTTTCCCGGTTGTTTAGTTGCATACTCTGTATACCTCTTCATAGCCTAAATTGGTGTGAAGTGCTTCTGTTTCACCCTTTAACTAACTGCATTTCCCTAGCAGATGAAGTGATCCTTCTGTATAATTTAAGGACCAAGTTCTGCCTTGACTTACACTCTGTGTACAAAGTCAATAGAGTTGTGGGAGCGGGGGAGTGTGGAATTTGATCCTTGATTTGTAAAGCTCTTTCGGATTCCTTGGGTGAAAGGCCCTCTGTAAATGCAAAGTACAGTTATTATTGCATGACTGGTAGCTATTGCTGTTGCATTTGCACATCTCCACCTGCCTTCTATTGGAAAGATCAGGGTCTGGCTTAAGCACTCCATGCTGATTCAATGCAGAAGGAGACTTCTGATAAAAGAGATGCCGTCATAAGGAAGGATGGTCTTGTGGGAGACAAAAAGTCTGGGTTCTATTCCCAGCTCTGTGACTGATTCTCTGTGACTTTGCAGATGTCATATAACTACTCTGTGCCTCAGTTTCCTAATCTGTAAAATGCGGGCAAGAATACCTGCCATATCTCAGAAGTGGGGAGTTGTCATGATTCTTCATTCATTGTGGGTTGTGATCCTTGACTAAACAGCCCCAGAGAAAGAAAAAGTGTAATCTGGTACAATAAATTCTTTTATGGATCCATCCCAGACTGAAATGATTCCTTCTGCTGTTGCAATGGATTGTGTGGGAAATTCTGAATGGAATTAAAGTTTGGCAGGTTTTTTTATTTTTTAAGCACCTGTCTAGATATAATACCTGCTGCCAGGGATGAAAGAGCCGATTCCATTTTTTTTTCTGCTTTGTCATAAAAAATGAGGCAATAAAAGAGACTTGAGTTGATGCTACTCATATCACAGCCTTCGATAATCGTTTGCTGTGTCCTGACATTGTGTAACAGATATGTGTCTTCCTTCAGCCATGAGTTTGGATTGGAAGGGTGATGGCTTCTGGGAGCGCAGGTAGCACCGAAGTAATAGGAGGATAATGAATGGATTGAGGGTACTTTGGCTATAATGGGAACTCACCACATGCAGTTCATCCCAAGGCAGAGAATGTCCATCATTTAAGTTCCACTTATGATTTTAGTTGGACTCAAGTGATGCAGGGTCTGTGCACCAGGATGAATTTTGCCTAAAAGCAGAATGCTCATTAAAGATCAAGACACTGATTGATAATCATAGGAATTTGAGACAGAGAAGGCTTAAGGGGTCGTTGTTTCCATCCCACCATGGCCAATCCAGGGTCATCCCCACAATGTCGTCTCCAGTTTTAAATAACTAGTTGATGGGACTTCCACCTGAAATCTTTGCCACAACGTGCCTTCTTCAGGGCACTGAAACTACTTGCAAATTCACAAGGAATTTGATGAACAGTTGGCCGAAAAAAAGGGGGAAAGTTTCAAAAAGTCAAGAGGTTTCATTTTGAAGCAAAAGACTTTGACTTTTTGTTTCAGACGGCATGTCATTCAGAAGTTTTAGCTGATTAAAAATACCCAAAAAACAAATGGGTGAAGAGGGCCTGAAAATGACCCCAAACGGATTGAAAAGCCAACTTTTTTCTTCATTTAGGTAAGAAAAAAATTGAGTTTCAGTTCAAATTGAACTGAATTTTATGGTTCAGGGGCTGAATCAAAAAATCAATTATTTGCTCAGCTCTACTCCCACAGCCTCTCTTTAAAGAACTGGTCATCAACTTGCTGGTCTGCAAGGGCCCGATCTTGCTTTTAGGGAAGCCATTGAGAATGTTGCAATTGACTTCAGTGCAAATACAGCAGTCCCTGAAGGTGGAGGGAGGGGAAAAAAGGACATTCACCCTGTGAGGAGGGACAACATATACCCAATGAATGGCTTAACTTTCTTATTAGCCTTAAGTCATGCATAGGTTTGGGGCTGCTCTTCTGCACTGGTGTGAATTGTACCCTAACAGAGGAGTGCATTTAAAGGACCAGAGCCTTATCTTAATTATCTTGTTGCTGCAGAGGTCAGAATCTGTCCTGAGCTCCGGCATGAATGGTAGGTGCACTCAAGGTTACCATTCGAAGTATTGCCTTTGTCATAGTTCTGGCTAATTACGCTCTGCCAATGCAGCCATGCTGCGGAGATCAATAAACAATGAATTTTTGTTTGGCTCTCGCTTAATATGAATTGCCTTCTTGCAACGGTTTCTGTTGTTCCTCTTGCGGGGTCTGCAGCAAATAAATATGGATTTTCTCCCCCTTGCTGCGTTTCTGTTATGGGAATCTCTTCATTAGATAACAAGGGGAATAAGAAACATGGATGCTTTTTTGTGTTTGTTTTTAAATTAATCTTATCAAATCAAACAGAGCAAATATCACTTCCCATAGATCCCAGGTAACTAACCTTGATATTGACTGGGGGCCGCTATAACACAGAGCACTTTGACAATGGCTAGGTAGCTGGTGTGCTGTGATTGGTGCTTATCACACTAGTGATAATAGTCTCCCTGCCTCGCCAAGCTTCTCCCGTCTGTATCCACCGTTGTCTGTTGTTGAAAAGTGGCAGGGTGGCCCAGTAGTTAGGGCATTAACCTAGGATTTGGAAGACCTGGCTTCAAGTCCCTTCACAAATTTCCTGAGTGACTCTGGGCAAGTCACTTAGCCTCTCTGTGCCTCAGTTTCCCATCTGTACAGTGGAGATAATAGCACTGCCTTACTGCACAGGGTAATGATGATCAATGCAGTAGAGATTGTGAAGTGGTTTGAGAGATACTTACGCCTATATGAGAGCTAGGTATTATTATTATTAGAAATTTGATTGTAAGCTCTCTTGGGCAGAGACTGGCTTTTTCCTATGTGTTTTCAATAGTTCTGGTCAGAAAATCCCCTCCCCCCCACGCGCACACACTCCCCCTTTCACTCCTATTCGAAAGTCAGTTGTAGTTGGGTGCCTGACTCTCTTGGGTACCTTTGAAAGCCCCAGCCCTAACCTCTGTGCCGTGGTTTACCCATCTTGAATAATGTATCACTACCTCATGGAGGGCTGGAAGGGACCTCAAGAAGACACAAAGTCCAGTCCCCTAAACTGAAAGAGGACCAAACAAGCCTAGATCATCTCTGACAGGTGTTTGTCCAACATGTTCTGAAAAACTCCAGTGATGGTGATTCCACAGATTCCCTTGGAAGCTTGTTCCAGAGCTTAACCATCCTTGGAGTTAGAAAGTTTTTCCAATATCTAACCTAAATCTCCCTTATTGCAGATTAGGCCCATAACTTCTTGTGCTACCTTCAGTGGACATGGAGAACAACTGATCAATGTCCTCATTGTAACAGCCCTTAACATATTGGAAGACTATTATCAGGTCTCTCCTCATTCTTCTTTTCTCAAGACTAAACATGCCCAGGTTTTTAAACCTTTCCACATAGGTCCAGTTTCTGAAACCTTTTGTTGTTTTTGTTGCTTTTCTGTGGATTCTCTCCAATTTGTCCACATCTTCCCTAGAGTGTGGTGCCCAGAATTGGACACACTGCTGCAGCTGAGGTCTCACCAGTGCTGATTAGAGCGGAACAATGACCTCCCATGTCTTACATACAGCACTCCTGTTAATACATCCCCAAATATTAGCTTTCTCACAACTGCATCACGTTGCTGTTCTTATTCAATTTCTGATCAGCTGTTACCCCTACAGCCTTTTCAACAGCACTACCACCCATCTAGCCAGTTATTCCTCAGTTTTGTAGTTGTGCATTTGATCTTTCCTTCCCAACTGAAGTACTTTGCATTTGTCTTTATCGAATTTCAAACTTGTGAATTTCAGACCAAGTCTCCAATTTGTCAGGGTTATTTTGAATTCTAATCCTGTCTTCCAAAGTGCTTCTAATCCCTCCCAGCTTGGTGTCATCTGCAGATTTTATAAGCATATTCTCCGCTCCATTATCTAAGTCACTGATGAAAATATTGAATAGTACCAGACCCAGGACTAACCCCTGAGAGGTCCCGCTTGATATGCCTTCCCAATATGACAGCAAATCATTGATAACTACTCTTAGGTCAGTTCAACCTGTTGTGTACCCACCTTATGGTAATTTCATCTAGACCACATTTCCCTAGTTCACTTATGAGACTGTCATGTTGGGACGATGTCAAATGCCTTAATAAAATCCAGATATATCATGTCTTCGGCTTGCCCCCCATCCACTAGGCCAGTAACCCTGTCAAAGTGGGAATCTTTTTACACTAATAGTAATAAATTCTGTGTTATCTTGTCCTGCCCTCTCTCTCTCCCCCCCAACCATCAGTTGTATCCAGTTGTTGTGTCTCATCATATACTCAGATTGTAAACTCTTGGGGCAGGAACTGTCAGTGGGAATCTTTCAATTGACTCCATTGGGCTCTGGATATGTCCCATAGTGGAGAAATCCTAGCCCCACTGACTTCCCATTGACTTCAGTGGGGTCAGGATTTCACCCGTAGAGTCTGGGAAGCCATGCATAGAGGGTGCAGAGGGGCAGATGCCGTATTTCCAGTCTTTGGGATGTTATAGCTGTCTCTGAATGTTCCCCTACCAATGTTAGACTTCCACGTAAACACTTTTTGTTCTGGCTCCTGCCTGTCATCTTTAGAGAGAAGCTCCCTGCAATATCAGGCTGAAGCTTTCCGGTGCGTGTGACAGAGGCTGTCCTCCATGCGTGAGGAGAAGGGTTGTGGTTTTTAAATAAGCACTATATATTCAAGGCTAAAATTAAGTACACGCAGGAAATGAAATTGCAGGAGTTGCTTCTGCCCAGTGGGGAAGCTATCTCTGATGGTGCTGCTGGAGACGCTTGGCCCAATCATAGCACAAGAGGATCTGAGACTCTGTAAAGGAATTGCCAGCAACACACACACGTAACAGAGGGAGAGAGAGATTAAAAGCAAACATGAAGGTACTTCTGCATTGGCCCTTCTAGACCCAGCTCCACCTGACAGGATGTCATAAAATTCAAAAGCAGCTGGATGCATGCTCAGATCATACAATAGATTTGTCACTACAAAGAATAAGAACATAAGAATGGCCAGGCTGGGTCAGACCAATGGTCCATCTAGCCCAGTATCCTGTCTTCCAACAGTGGCCGATGCCAGATGCTTCAGAGGGAGTGAACAGAACAGGGCAATAGCAAGTGATCCATCTTCTGTCATCCAGTCCTGGCTTCTGGCAGTCAGAGGCTTAGGGACACCCCCAGCATGGGGTTACATCCTGGATCATCTTGGCTAATAGCCACTGATGGACCTATCCTGCATCAACTTATCTAATTGTTTTTTTAACCCAGTTCTATTTTTGGCCTTCACAACATCCTCCGGCAATGAGTTCTACAGGTTGACTGTGCATTGTGTGAAGAAGTGCTGGCTTATGTGTGTTTTAAACCTGCTGCCTACTGAGATTTAACACTGAGACCATCCGTGTTACAGAATCAACCTCCAGTGTGATACAAGAGAGGACTAGATTTGATAAATTGCCTTGTTGGCAGTACAAGGTTTTATAATTTATAACTTCATAATGTAGTAGTTAGCAATGGTCCCAAAGTGCAAAATTCAGACCCATATTCATATTTTAAATTCCCCAGCCATATAATTGCACCCAGTAATTCCTGCATTGAGCCCATAATTTCTGATTGTGCTACTAATATTAATATTTTCCTTTCAAAGAGAAACCGTAGGGAAGAAAAAGAGGTTCTCCTAGTCAAACACGAGCAATACGAGGGGAAAAGGATGAAATATTTCCTACTCCAAATATTTATAGGTGTGTGTAGCACTGGCCTCAATGCTCCCACTGAAGGCAGAGGTAAACTTCAGTGGGAGAGGACGTAAGCCAATGCTGAGCACTTCTGAAGATCCCTCCCTCCATTTATAAAGCCACTTCCAATGTGAAGCATCTAGATACTCTGTAGACTTTATTCCTATTCTACTCTGTAGAATTTATTCAAGCCACTGAAATGCAGCCACCTCTGGGGTGGAGAACAGCAACCAAATGGAAGAAGGGCAATTTTGGCCAAGGACTTTTGGACATAGATCCTTCATTCTCCTTCCCAAACACCCAGACATGGACCCAAAATCTCCCATGGATACTTTAATGTCCAATCATAACCTTAGTGGATAAGATTTCTGAAAGACCCAAAGATATGAAGTGCATGGACCTCAGTGTATCTTCCCTAGAAGGGCGAAGGACTGAGTTTCACCTGCTGGGATTTGAACCTGTGGCTTCCAGGAAGGGGAAAGGTGTATGTCCCCATGCAGTCTGATAGAGGGTCATAGGTATGAGCGAAAGGGCTTGACGTTCGTCATACATTTTTTCCCCCTCACTACTTTTTTCCCCCTTATACATTAAGATAATTTTATTAAAAGTTTGGAAATGTAGAAAAGCAATTTGTCTTATCTTGAAAATGAGTTTATGCAACAGTTTAAGAAAATAGGAAAATAGACCTTGCGGGTGGAGAAAGACAAGCCCAGCCAGTTTGCTTTCCACTGTTTGCAATTACCCAGTTAGTGCTAGTCAAGTTCTTTTCATTGGACTCTTTCTCTGCTGATGTAAAAAATCCAAATCTAATTGCAAGTTCTCTGCTCCCCTCCACACTGATCTCAAAAACATTATGTGTGAGAAAGAAAAGGAACAATAAATTGCTTTATATAATTCCAGAAAGGAGAACCCTGCAATTACCTCTCTGACAGGCAGCCCTTTCCATCTGTTACCTACCTCTGCTGGTTCTGGATTGCCTCGATAAATCAAGGCAACAATGGGTCAGGAGAGGGGATGAATCAAGTCTCAAAAAGAGAGATTCTGCCTCTTTCATAGTAGCAGAATCATAGTAGAATTAGGGTAAGTTTCATATTCTCCTCTCCCTTCTTTCTTTGTATTAATGATGAGCTTTATCTTGCATGGCTCAGCCATAGATCTCAAAGTGCTTTTTAGTGTGCATGTTGTTTAATGTGTGTCTCGTGGTAGAACCTGGAGGCCTGGTTTCATTGTGCTATGTGCCACATGGACAGAGTGAGAGAGTCCCTGCTCTGAAGACTTTACAGTCTCAATGGACACAATGGACAAAGAATGGAGAAAAGAAGAGCGATTATCTCCATATTACAGATGGGGAGCCGAGACACTGCGGTGTAATGGGAGGTGTGTTTGCAGCATGCAGAAGCATACGTGAGCTAGCTTCAATCTAGCTAGTGTTCGGTACCAATAGCTGATCAGCTGCCAATAGCGAGTCACCTGTGTATGTACCCACGCTTGGCATCCGAGCTAGCTAGATTAAAGTGTGCTGTCGTCGTACTGCCGATGGCAGTGAAGATATCCCTAGAAGGACTGATTTACCCAGGGTCATACAGGGAGTCTCTGCTGGAACAGGGAATTAATCCCAGATCTCCTGGGTCTCAGCTCACCAGTACACACTTCCTCTGTTTACAAAGATAAATATTATCCCTGTGTTACGGATGGGGAAACTGAGGCATGGAGCGGTTGCATGACTATCCAAGGTCATCCAGTGAGCCAGTTGCAGAATTGAGACTGGAATTCAAGAGTTCGGGTACCCTGTCCCCTCTGAACAACTAGACAATGCTCCTTCCCAGTTCTAAAAAACAAAGGGCAGGAGAAATTGTTGGAGAGATGAAAACATCGGGTTCTTCCCCTACGTGGGCTCTGAATGTGTGGGGTTCCCTTAAACTGAGGCTCGAGTTGCAGTCAGCTTATTTGGCTTTTCCATTTGGTAGGAGCAGCAGGAAGCTCTTATTCTTCAGTCACCGCTAGAGGAAAAGGGCCAGCTTCTCGGCTGGTGTAACTCAGCGTGACACTGCTGCAGTCAGCAGTGCTGCCCTGATTTACATCTTCTGAGGATCTGGCCCAACAAGTCTATGTTCAGTCCTTTTTTTAATAAAGAAGGATCACTGCCCGCTTTATTCCAATGTCCTCAGAGCATGAAATCTCCCCAAATGAGATTTGCTTCATAATTATGTTCTCCTTAACAAAGTTTAAGGGGACAGTGTTTCAAGGTAAATTAACGAGCTGTGCTTTCTTTAGATGCAGCTACTTCTGCAGGGTGAGTTCCGGGAATGTAAACAAAGTGCTTGGCTGTTCTAAACGGCCGGGGCCGTGCTTCTGGCAAGGGCCCATGTAGCTGTTCCTTTGCTCCCAAGTCCACCCACCATCTGGCTGCCCTCATACTCTTTCGCTTGCAAAAAGAACATTGCATAGTCTTGGCACCTATTGGTCGCATGGAGGGTGGGACAGGGAGGGGTCATTAGAGGGAAATTGGCATGGGAAAAGGATCACGCAACGTGGTATGACATGTTAAAGACACAGAGGGACGCATCCTCCAGTGCGTGAAATCTGCTTCGCGCCTCTCGGGTGGAGCAAGGCAATCTCAGAGAAAGCTTAGCCAGTCCAATGGAGTCCTCCTACCGTATGGAGGAATCTTGGTTTATACAGAGCCACTTTAGTGGTTACGATGGCATCTCCCCACCCCCGGTGCGGCCACGGCGAAGGAGGCATGGCTGAGGCATCCCTAGCCAGGGTGACTCAGCAGCTGAAATGTCTCCCTCAAGGCATTAGTAGCTAATGTGAAATGGAGCAGCCCTGAGGCCGCTCGATAGATCCCTGCCTAGCTGCTGGATGTTCCCAGGATTGCAGGAGGGTGGGGGGGTGCTTAAAGCTCCGTCACAGCTCAGCAGGTGGGACCATTATTTCACGGAGTCCATGCCCCTGCCAGAGAAAGAACGTATCCCACATATAGAATTGTTACTAGCCAGTTTTATGGAGTACTGTGCCAGGCCTTTAGATCAGTCCATCCAGTCAGAGCTGATCAGGGCTCTCTGAAGTGCCGAATGAATAGCTGGCTTTCCAGGTACAGATGTGAGCCCCTCACCTTCCTCTCGATGTCAGAGGGTCGTTCTGTGCCTGGGAGATCTGTTAAGCACTTCTCCTCTCACTGGTAAGTCTTTCTGTGTCTCTGTGGTCCCCTTTTATCCTTGAGAAGAGTCACTATCAATAAATGGCAATTGTGTGAATGGGGGAGCTGTGTTTATTCCGTCAATGCCAGGCAGACAATGAACCCAGCCTTGCCCAGATGGCACCGGCTGTGCTCCAAACAGATAAGCGTTGCTGTTGCCATTGAAACTAGCCCAAACATGCATAGCTACAGTGACAGTGTGGTAATTACAGTGTCTCCAGTGACCATCTGGACACACAGACTGATTTTCTCTGTACGTAATAAATCATCTTCTGCATCTCCAATATTAGCATTATATGTGTACACTAATTGATTTAATTGGGACCCGAAATACAAAGCAAATAGGCATCAGCAATTTCAGTCCAGGTATTCTATGTATCCCCTGCCAAGTCAGAAAAGCTGTGTATCCTTGTAAAATGGAATGACCGGATGGTCTGGTCTGATGCTGGATTTGTGGCAGAGGCAGGTTCTTTATAGGAACTTATGATTGCACGCAGCCACGGTCTTTTTCATGAGAGTCGAGTCCATGAATGGAAGCGGGGGTGTCTTTTACAAGCTCTCGTCACCAGTGTGCGTTAATGGGTCTCGCAGGGGATGTCTACACTTCAGTTAAAGAGCCCAAGCCCATGTCAGCTGACATGAGCCAGCCACAGGTGTTTAACTGCAGTGTAGATATGCTCTAAGAGTGCTAGCCGGAGAGGAGTGATCTGGTACGGGTGCCTGGATACGTTTTACCTGCGCCTTAACCCAGTGGAGCTTTCTTAATTCATTCTTGCAGTTCGTCTTTTAAATAATAGAAAATGTCATAAGAAAAAGGACAGCATGCATTGTGGGTAAAAGTCCACACACACAAAGCGGCCACTGGACTTGGAGCCTTAGATGGAGGGAGAGTTATCACGGAGCTTGTTATGTATTTTAGCATCAGCTGGATGGATGCAAGGCAGGACAAAATTCCGCTGCTGCTTGTGAGAAACTGGTGCATACGTGGTAGCAGGGAGATGAGGGGATTGGATTCTTGTTAGACCACAGGCTGACCACAAATGTCAGCATTTCATTCCAGCCCATTTTACAAATCTGAAGAATTCTATCTTGCAGAATGAGGTGAAATCATCGTTACTTGCATGACAGTCGCACCCAGGAGCCCCAGTCAGAGAGCAGGACGCCAGCGTGCTCAGCGCTGTGCAAACAGAACAAAAAGATGATCCCTGTCCCAAGCAGCTTCCACTCAGAAACCTGAAGTAGAGCCCTGTGGTGTTCAAAAGTTTCTCTCTGCCACTGGTGGAAGTTGGGCCAGTAAAAGACATTTCCACTGCCACGGTGTCTCTTTCCAATTGAATGTGATTCTTTTGCATGTCTTTGAGTTAATCCACCCATTGTGCTTGTTTTCATATGAAAATCTTTCATGATTTTGAGGCTACCTTATTTTGGCTTTGGTCCAAAATACATTTCCAAACTTCCAGGGTCTTTCATGCCCAAAATGAACCGATTTTTCAAATGACATTTTTCACGCAAAAACGATCCTTTCGGCAAACTGGACCACTTAAGGGATGAGCAAAAAGTCACTCCTAGTAGAAGTGATGCTGGTGGTCATACTCAATTGTACTGCAAACCAGTTTTCGATGTTCTCAAGTGGTTGCTTAACAGAGGGTGTTGTCCATGGAAGAATATTGTTAATGCAGGTTTCACTACACTAAGGATGTTTCAATGTATCGTGTGTGTGATGTGTGTTCCCAAGGCTAAGTGATGGCTTTAACGCCCCCACACAGCCTGCTCCCACCCTCCTTCAAAAGTGCTTTATTTTGTCAGTTGGAAAGATATCAGGGCTCATTTGGCACTGATTTGCTTTCCCTGGTTGGTCTCATTGATTCAAATTCCTCATTAGATGTTTAATTGGGAACACGACAGACACGGCCAAGCACTTTTGGGATAGGCAAGCTGAGTTTTGAGGGAGCGGGCCAGCTCAGAGGAGACCTCTGCAGAAAAGCAAAGAGTGGACCTGGCATATTTGTAGCCAGGAGCATCCAGTTAAGGTTCTGGAAAGCAAGGGTGGGAGTTGGGAAGAGAGCAGGAAGATATCATCTCTGCTTCTAATCCAAGAATCTCTAATGGTACCCGTTCCGCTGTCAGAACAGCAGGAGCTGGGGAGAAGATTATAAATCAGTGACTCATCCTTCTAAAGAACTCTCAATGGCAAAGAGCCACTTGCTTCTTGCAGGCTGCCTACTTTCCTGGCCAGGGGGGGAAAAGGCTATTGAAGCCCAGAATGTCCTCATCAGAGAGCTGATTCCTGGCTTTAGCGTGGGAAAACCGAGCATCTTAATGGGAGTCAGCCACAGGAATAATGATCTCCCCCTGTCTGGAGAAACACATGCTGAGGCTCGCAGCCCTTGAAGCTTTAAACTCTCTGTGTGTGAACACCAAGAATAATGATGGCAATCCTTTGCAGGATCTCAGAGTGTTTTACAAAGGATGTTGATGGGTGGGGAATGGTTAAGTGTTTTTATCCCTAATTGGCAGATGCACAGAGAAATGACTTGACTTGCCCAAGTGCAGAGGCAGAGTAGGGGAATAGAACCCAGAATCCTGGCTCCTGGTCCCCTCCTTCAACCATTTATTACCCTCAATAAATAATCCCCTCAATTTATCCATCTGCTTTAAATGCTTCTCTGTGAGTGTGTGAGAGAGGTGTAGCTAGAGGCCTCATTGGAGATTGAATGACCCAAAGCACTTACAGTCTAAATAGAAGAAGAAAAAAAGACAAATTGTCTAAGAAACACTATCCCTGTTTTACAGATACGGAATTGAGGAACAGAGAGATTAAGTCCACAGGTCACAGGACGTCTGTGGCCAAGTCAGAGAGAGAGAGAGAGAGAGAGATGGAAATTCTGTAGGAATGGCAGAGAGTTAGAGAATGCGTGGGTTGTCTTCCTACAATATCGAGCACATTGTGGGTACTGCGTAGTCATCTCCAAAGCAATAAGCTTTTGGGGCGAGGGCGGGGAGATCCTGGAGGAAATGATCTGTGAAGAAGTCATGGGAGTTCCCTACTAACCAAACATGAGGAAGCAGAAGCTGGAATCGATGGCTCACCCCAAAAGAAAGGGGACTGCCTCATAGTAGTAGGGGAGGAATAGTCTCCAGACGCTGTTGTGTACTCCCTCTGCTGTGATGTCCAGAAGCTTTATGAACCTAATCCCTTTTCCTCTGAGGAACTTACTGACAGCCCACCTCTACGCAAGATGCTGCTGTTTGGCAGGAAATATGGTCAGTCCAGTTTCTGGTGCACTGGGTCCACATAAAATATCACGGAGGGCCTAGAGAGGCCTCTTTCGTCATCAGCCTTGCAGGGAATCCCAGCTTTGACTGATCCAGTCTCTTCAGGTCTCGTGCCCCCTTCAGGTCTGGGCTCAGACAGATGAGCAGGAACGTTGTTGCAGGACAGGCTTGCCCGGCCGCTGCTCCTACTCAGTGGATCAGGAGAGGAATTCAGCCTCCCGGAGGAGGATTTGTCATCTTTCACCAGCACTAAATATGCTTAAAAGCAACTGTCTGAACAATTCTGACCGGTAACACGCTGTTTTTCACGTCGGAAACCGGCTGAAAACCCACTGCCAGTTTGTGTGAGCACCTGCTGCCGTCTGCCCTCGTCCTTGATACTTACAGCTTTAAGCATCTGTTGACATTTCACACCAGTTCCCCGCTGCTTGTTTTTGTTGGATGATGACCATCGATGCACATTGGATGCAGCTGTTGGCCGGATGTTTTGTGCCGATGGCCGGTTCAGAATTAGTGGATGCTATTTTGTTTCAAGGTAGGTTTCTGCTGTCATTTCATAACACTAAGGCCTTCCATAGAGCCTTCCGTCTGAGGCTCACACGGCACTTAACAAACATTAAGCCTTCCAGTCGCTCAGCGAAATCGAGAACTAGTTATACAGTGGGCAAACTGAGGCACAGACTGCATCAAAGACTTTCCGAACGCAGCTAATCAATGACAGAGCTGGGGATAAAATCCACGGGGTCCCGGGTGCCAGGCCCCTAGGCTAGACCAAGCCGCCAGTTTAAGATGGATGCCTCAGTTGTACTTTCTCCCAAAGTTAAACGAAGTGCCTGTTTGGAAAGCATTAAAAGGTACTGGCTGTTACTGAGATTTAATTGCCAGCAATAGGCAGTTTATGTAACAGCAGTAAACAGAGTTTATTTAGAGCTAAATCACCCTGCACTGAAGCCATATTTTAAAACCCCCCCAAACCTCTGAATATTTTATTTTGCTCGACATCTAATTGGCGGCATGACACAGTCATGAATCAGTTCTTTTATTGAGATCAGGGAAGGTACATCTGTGCTGACAACAAGAAACTGCCAGGAGTATAAGGGGCTAAATCCTGCTCTCTTTTGCACTGAGTAGCTCATTTACACCAGCGCCTGGTAAGATCAGAATCAGGGTGACTATTTCTACTGGAAAAAAAGTCAGAATACAAGGCGAATTTCTGGGGCCCAGCCCGTGGCCTACGCCTAAAGTTAATTCAACTAAGACCTATTTTGAGGGTGCAAACGGTGCTGAGACCTGGCCTTCTGCACAAGGGTGAATTTCACCCAGAGTGAAGCGCTTGGGCACTATTATAAGAACATGTTGATGCTTCCAGGACAACAGCTAATGAGACACAGGGTTGCTGAAAAGCCGATTGATCAATCAAAGCCCTAGTAAACAAGCCTTAGAGGTCATGGGCCTCATTGATTAGAAAGCAATAAGAGATGGACATTCTCCAAGAGCAAACGGTCCCTCGACCTGGTGTGGCTGCAGGCAGCGTGGTGGCAGGCCCCTATTAGCGAGAGGTTGACTCTCGCCTTAAAACCTTGTAGAGGGTCCAGATAGGTTGGGCCTTTTCATGTTCAACCTTCTCCTTAAGCAATGCCCCCGTGAAAGGGCTGGATCCTCCACCTTCTCCTGAAAGTCAGTCGACTCAGTGTGATGCGCGTCGGTGTCTACTTTATCGGCGGTGGCGTCCTGTGCGTTGAGCCATGCCAATTTTCCTCCAGTGCCACTTAGGAAATCACTGCAAGGTTTTATTTATTCCTCCTCCTCGCACCCCTGCCTCAAAAGGCTCTCTGGAGAGGAAACAGTCATTTAAATAGCAAGATGTGAAGTTTACCTAACAAGCTAAGGACTTCTTTTAGCTGGTTCGCACCATGAGACTTCTAAAGGTCTCCTCTAGCACTTGCAAACTTTGGATTAGGCGTCTAATGCTGAAGGAGAGGCTCTGGTTGTACAATCCTAGGGCAGGTGAGACAATCCTTACCTTTCGGGAAGGAAGAGAAAACGGGTAGATCCAGATGACTCTGACATCCCAAAGATGTAGCCCAAGTGGGACCCAGGTCTCCACCCAGCGTGGTGTCAAAGAAGGTAGAGCGGGGTCCATGCTGACATAGAGACCCCTCACACCCTGCTAGAATGCTGGTGAATTTCAGAGCCAAGGGCCTCATGACGAAAACTTCTTGCCCCCAGAACCGAGGGACTGTTAGCTTGAGGGACTCGCCTGCCAGGTTGGTATGTTGGGACAGCTGAAGGAGATGATCTCCTGGGTAGAGGTGGTCGAAAAATTCCCGATGAAACTTTTTTTCCATCATAAAATGCCATTTTGTCAAAACCAAAATGTTTTGTAGAAACTTGTCTGATTTCACCAAAATTTGGTCAGGGCCCAAGGGGCGAGAAATAGTTTCACCCACCCCAGAGTAGCCTGTGGCATATTGAAAATGACAAGCAATTGCTTTAAAGGGTCCTGCTGGCAGGCTAGAGAGTTCTGTAGGGAAGCCTGCAATCAGTAGTTGGGCTGCAAAAGAGCCAGTGTTGAGTGAGGTGGGGTGAGTTGTGCCTGTTTGACCTAAGGAGCAGCCTGCTTTGTCTCACTCTGTATTTGGTTGTTGTATGTTACGTTCTGGAGTTTTAGAAATATTGTCGTGTTATGTTGCAACCTTTCAGGAAAAGTATTCATGTTTTTGTTGCTAACTTTCTGTGTGTATGCTGTGAACATAATAGTTAGGACACTCACCTGGGCATCTGATTTGAAGTAGGGATTGGAACCTGCATCTCCCATGTGTTAGATCAGTGCCTTAATCACTGGGTTATTGGCTTTTCTGAGGTGAGTTGGTCTCTCTCCTGGTTTTTTTGTTTGTTTTTGTTTTTGTTTTGTGCCAAAAAGTTCGACAGGTCTTGTTTTCGTTCCACATCAGAACAAAAACAAATATCAAAACCTTGACATTTTTCATGAAATGGAATTATTTTCTAGCCAGCCCCAGTGTCAACCCATGCATGGTCCTGTCTACACTATCCTCATAACAGCACTTGTAAGCAGAAAGTGGCATGGTCGGCTTAAATTGTGTTTTATGTCCAATTGCCACATGGTTAATATTCAGTCACTATGGCAACTAAGCTTTTTTCCTGTGCTAGAAGCTGAGGTTTGCAGAGTGTTGTCCTATAACCGGCTGAGCAGACTGGGCAGGTGAGTCTGCAGTGTAGATGGCACCATCTGTTGGTGTGTCTGTAAGTGATCTGGCCAGTCCTCCCAGCTCTCTGTACAAGAAGACATTGGAGGGTACATTGCCCTGTGTGCTCCGGCATCTTATCCCTTGTTGTGGCACTTATCGGATAGAGGCAGGATTGTCCAGTGGTTAGGGCACTAGTGTGGGATTCAGAAGACCCGGGTTCAGTTCTCTGCTCCTTTACAGACTTACTGGGTGACCTTGAGCAGATCAGTCCCCACTCGGTTGCCCCTCTGTAAAATGGAAGTAATAGCCTAACTAAATGCTGTGACGTGAGGATAAACACATTAAGGATTGTGAGGGGCTAGGGTCCACATAAGCCCCTTAGTGGCCCAGGTTTTCCTAGAATGCATTGGCCTGAGACTGTCTTGTGAAAGGAACAGCTCTGCGGGTACAACGCACCCCCAGGTTTGCTGTAACCAAGTCAGAGAACTGGCGGTTGTGTTTGTGGCATGGACGGAAGACACTGTGCACTAGAGATGAAATTCACTCCATGAGGAGAAGCCAGCAGGTTGTCTGGGCTCCACTTTAGTGAACTACACCCTATGATTATTAGAAGATGACCCAGTGGTTCCCAACCTGTGGCCTGGGGGCCAAAAGTGGCCCACAGGGTCTTTCCAAGTGGCCCCACGACTCCCCTCCCGCTGGCTGCAGAAGGGAGCCGCTGCCTAGGGACCCAGGTGGAGCGCACGGGGCTACAGGATGCGTTCGGTTTCCCTGCTGCAGCCAGAAGCACAGGAGACTCCTTCTGTCTGGCTGCAGGGGGGGGGGGGGAGGCTGGAGGGGCCAACCCACACATACCACAATCCCTCGTCCCATCCATACAATCTCATGAGCCACAAAAAAATTTTTTCCTCATGGTAATGGGGGTTGCAGCCTGGGCCAGGGCCCCCAGACCCTGGTAAAGTGTACCCTTTCTCCCCCTCCCCATGTGGGGGCCCTGGGTGGCTGCAGGCAGAGCAGCCAGAACCCACTATGCTTAAGGAGGGGCAGGACTGTAAAATTCAGTGCCTTCCGGTTTGGCCGGCACTTAGCAGGCCTCCCACTGTGACTTACTGTGAGTAATTCCTAAGTGTAAAATAGTGAATGTAAAAACGAGCAGAGTAGCATCAAAATGTTTCCTTTCTATATGTAGTGATTTGTAGTCCTTAATGGTGTGTACGTCAATACATTTTTTTATGAGTTGATAGACTCATGGCCCTTCAGGGTTGTAAAAATGATATTTGCGGCCCTTAAACCAAAATGAAATAACCTCTCTAAGCAGAGGCTTCCTATGTCCTCCTCCCCCCAACACCCATTGCAAGGATACACAGAGGATGAAAACACTGATTTCACAACTCCCACTCATGTGTTTCCCGTTTGTGGGTGTTTTTTTAATTACCAGCAAACAGCCTGCAGAAGACCAGAAGCATTTTTCCCCTGGCTGGCAGGCACACAGCATCGGCTGATGAGTCAGAAGTTAAAGAGCTCCCGCTTCACAGGAAAGGATGCAGGGCGGGAAGGTTTGTGAGCGGGGAGAGAATAGCAGGCAAGGAGTTGTGCAATAAATGACATTTGTTTAAAGACACATTAGAAGATTAATGATGGGAGTTAAAGTGTAAAAGCAACAGGGCCTACGTGTAATATTAATGGAATCCATTTTCCTTGCCATCTCCTGCAGGAACCCTTTGGAAGCGCAAAGGGAAAAAGCTCATTTTACAGTAATAACTGTTATTTATATAACAGAACACTATTGGATATATCAAAATGTGAGGTTTCAAGGTAATAACTGGACGCTCACAATCATCATTATCCACTTAAAAGGCAATTTCTAGGATGGAGAATGGGTGGAGGAAACTGCCCCGATTCCTCAGTCAGTCGTAAACAAGGTTTATTATTTTTATTATTATTCCGCTCCCAATCTGATAAGATTGTGTTAAAAGAACGGAGAAAGGAAAGAAAGAAGGGAAAAAAGAAAGAAAGAATGGAGGAGGATGAAAAAGGAGCCAATAACCTTTCTAGGAGCTTTTGCTGAGAAAGTCTGATGAGTTCAGTAATGAGTCAGGGCCAAATCCTGCTCCCTCTGAAGACAAAACTCCCACTGCCTTCTGTGGTGTCCTTATTTCACTTCCCGAGGAGCTAATAAAAAACAAAAGAGGAGGAATTACAGCAGCAGCTTTCAGTCCCAGTGGATCACTCTCTTCTAGAATGCACATCTCTTGGGGATGAATCTCTACCCTGTGACTTAATCACACCAATATATAGTAGCCTATAGCCAAGGTGAATAGTTTGCAAGTGTATCCCAGAAGTGGAAACCTGTTTGAATAAAGCATTCCCCAAATATTTGACTAGTGCTTTCTCAGGAATCAGGCTAGAAATGCAAAGGGTTCACAATGGGGGGGGAAAGGCAAGAAAATGTCAGGTAATGGATCCACAACAAATAATTTGACCCGCTCTAAATAACAATAGTGTTTGTAAACAGATCTTGAATTAACAGGTCTGATAGATGAGTTTTAAACAAGCTTTGGCCTCCCCCAGGTGGGTTATTCAGCTGGGGTATTTGGATTGTGGAAACACCCAGAGCTGTGTAAAAGCTCTAAACTAGGGAGAAGATGGGAAATCAAAAAGAGAAGAGAGCTTCTGTCCTTTATAAGATTTTTGTTATTTGAAAGGCTCTGATTCAGGAAAGCACTTCAGCATGTACCTAAGTCCATCTCTAATCAGAACAGCACAGGTTGAAGCATGTGTTTTAAGTCCCATGGTATGAAATATTTGCCACTGACTTCAGTGGGGCTCGGATTTCAGCCACTGACTACATGTGCAGACATGCTGCCCTGAACAGGGTTGCTTGCTTAAGTAGACTCCACTTCACCGTGAGAACGTGGGTGCGTCTCCTGTGGGATGTGTCATTTCCAGCTCAAGTAGATGTACCCACGCTAGCTTCGATCAAGCAAGTGCACTAAAAATAGCAGTGTGGCTGCTGCGTCGCAGGTGGCAGCACAAGCTACCCCCCTAAGTATCCCCTTGGTGTGTCCTGGGAGGCCTAACCCGCCCTGTTGTGGCTACACTAGTATTTGAAGCTGGAGCCTGTACATCGAGCTGAGCTGGAAATTACACCCCCGGTTGCAGTGTAGATGTGCTCTGGATGTGAATGCAAGGAAGGAAGGCGTGCTAGGTTAAAATGTGGAGGGTGGGGTTTACGGAGAGGAGGAAAGGATGATAAAGCACTGTATTTTTCCAGACAATTTTTGCTAGCTGGAGTAGTCAGATGAGCTGAATCAGTAAGTGCAGCTGGCGTAGCTCACTGGCCTTAAAGCCATTATCAGTGTCGCTTTAGATATTGAAAGCCGGGTGAAATACAGCGTCAGCAGCTGCCAGCAAACTGAGTTTTTTTTATCCGACGGCATCAACAGCGATCCCCCAGTGAGAGGCCTGTGCCACCTACTGAAACACAAGCTGAGCCTGATCCTTCTCCCGAGGAGAGAGGGAGCCTTTCCAAGATTCCCTTCTCATTTGGGTGCAGGCTTGCAAACACTGAGCAGCTGTGGCTGCAGCCCACTGCTTCAGGTGCTCTTGTTAAGGTGGGCAAAAGCAAGAGGATTGAACTATCTGAACCACAACTTTATTTAACTAATCAACACAAATGCTGGCTTATTTATAACATGGACCCGCAGCTTATGGATAACTCCATTGTTTAAATGTATCATTGTGAACTTGATCCGGTTCCTCGATGGATTAATGTAACTAATTCAATATCTTCTCTAAGAGGCATCATCATAAACTGCAGAGGATGTAATTCACTTATGAGAGCCTCCACTCAACCTCTGCTTTACAAGACAAGTCTGACTGGTTTTGTTGTTTCTCATTCATGAACTGGAGTGTGTCTCAGTTCCAGTCTAATCCCACCATTCGGCTCCACATTACAGAGCAGTTATCTTCTGCTACCTCCATCGCACTTAATTCTTGAATTGCTCAGTCTCCTGGGTTATGTTTCTTTGTGGTTCTTTCATCTTGCTCACTAACATTTTCCACGGGGTTTTTAATTTATTTTATACAATTGATTTTTCCTGCCTCTTGGGTTCTTTTCCATTTTTTCCTCATCATCTGTAACCCTTTCTCCCACCCTGCTCCCTTTTTCTCTCCCATCTAGATACAGCAGAATCAAGGGGCCAGCAAAAATTTTGTGTAGCGAGGTGAACAACTTTGTACTGGGAACCTCAGGGTAGTTTAAGAAGGATGTTTACAGTGGTTAGAGTATTAGCTTGCAACTTGGAAGATTAGGATTCAATTCCCTGCTCTGCTCTGTGTGATTTTGGGTAAATCATTTCATCTCTCTGGGTCTCAGTTCCTCACCTGGGCAAAGGGGATAATAGCACTGCCCTGCCTCACAGGGATATCATGAGAACTAATATGTTAAAGAGTTGGAGTTACTCAGATATCACAGTAATGGGAACCGGGTAAGTGCCTGAGATGTGTTGTGATGTCTTGTGGTTAAGGCTCAGGACTGAGTGTCAGGAGATTTAGGATCTAATCTCAGCCATGTGGTCTTGGGTGAGTCACTTAGGATCAAATTGTTAGAAGCGACCTTGTGTTTCGGGTACCCACCTGAGACCCTTGGGGCCTGATTCCAGAGCACCTGCAGCTTCCCTGTCTTCAGCTGGAGACGTGGGTAGTCTGCCCCTGTGTGACTGGCCATAGATGTCTCAAGTCAGGTGGTCACTCTTGACAATTTTAGCCTCTTAAGCTTGATGTGCTTTGTTAACCCATCTCTAAAACAGGGATAATGCTGTTGGCTGCTGTCGTGAGACAGGATGCCGGGGTAGATGAACCGTGATCTGACCCACTCTGGCCAGTCTTGTGTTCTCACGGGGTTGTTGTGAGGCTCCGTGCATTGTCTGTAAGCTGCAGTGAGATCCTTGGATGGAAGGCACTGTAACAATGCCAAGTGTTATAAAAATGACTGTGTTAGAAGTGATTATTAGTGCAGTCTTCTCTGCCTGCCTGTCCGACCATCACTCATCTCCAGATGTTGTATAATTGAGTGCACATGTTCTCTCCTATTCTCACACACGCTTACGACCCCTTTGTATTTTTAACTGCACTTCCCATGCATTGTGTATTTTCCAAGCTGTCCATAGTCTCAATTTCCTTGTCCCTAGGCGCTGTAGAAGACACATGGACCTATTAGAGCAGTCCCCAGACTGGTGCGCAGATAAGGAGGTGGGGGCACATTACTGCTGTTGGTCCCAGACTGAGACAGTGGTGGTAACGTGAAGGCAGTAGCTCTCTGGAGCAAGCTCAGGGCAATCTTCCTGTGGCTGAGAGGGGCTAAAAAGAAGAGGAGCAAGTGCTAATTTGGTGTCAACTGGAAGCTGCTCTTTGCCTAAGTTTGCAAAAGTAACAGCGCCTCATTGTCCCCCATTAATGCAGGGTCACTCTCTTTGTGAGCAGCAAACTGATGCTGATACTGGGACCGGTGCACTTAGCAGTTTTGCTACTAACAGGATTGCACTTGCGAGGGAATGAAACGATTTTAAAAGGGCTTAGAGGAAAAGATCCCCGCCTTGTTTCACCTGTGGGGGCAGAGAATAATTAGCAAAAACTCAATTAACACAGCACATCAGAGAGAAGGCAGGAAGATGTTAAAATAGCCTATTAAATCCCTGGGGGCTGGGTAAAAAATAAAGGATGCGCAGATTAAGGGAAATTGGGTCTGAAGGGCTTCCACAACTGGTGGGGCAACACTTGCGCATCTCATTTTGATGTAGCTCAGCGGGGAATGTTGTTTTTCCAATGGCAAAGCAAGAAGATGAAAGCAATCCTGAGGTGTAACAGCCGGCATTCTGGTCTCGCTGCTTCTGATTCGGTAAAGCCCCTTTGTGCAGTTCAATTAATGTCTGAAGCTTCTGTGATGTGGGTGAGGGAGGCGGTGGGTTACCTGCTGCTGCTTCTCTCATGCTCTTCTGCTCCCCCTCGCAAACCTGAAATGAACTCCTTGTTATCCTTCTCCCACGCTGGGCTTTCATCATCCCTTCCTACTCTTAAATCTCCCTCTCTTTTCTCTTGCACCAGGCAACCTCTGCCTAGACATTTGTATTTTGCTCAGCCACCTGGCATCTGTGTTAGCCTCTCTCCATTCATCTCTCTCCCTAAAACTCCTTGTCTCCTGGAGGCTTTCCCATTATGTTCCATCAAAGTCATCTTCACCACTTAGAGATTGGGCATTTGTGTAGTCTGACCTGTTTCTAAAATGCATTCCCTGTGTCTGAATTAAACCATAAATTCCTTGGTGCCGGGGCTGCGGGTTTATCTGTGCTCAGGTCGGTCATCTGTGCATTCTATTCCTTGCTCTGCCACTGACTCCCTCTGTGACCTTGGATGAGTCATAGACTCCAAGGCCAGAAGGGCCCATTGTGATCATCTCGCTTGCCCTCCTGTACAACACAGGCCATAGAATTCCCCCCAAATAATCCTCAGGGCAGATGTTGTAGAACAACTTCCAATCCTGATTTGAAAATTGCTAGTGATGGAGAATCCAAGACCCTTGGCTACTTGTTCCAGTGATTAATTACTCTCACTCTTAAAATGTTATGCCTTATTTCCAGTCTGAATGTGTCTAGCTTCAATTTCCAGCCATTGGATTGTGATGTACCTTTTCCTGCTAGATTGAAGAGCCCAATATTAAATATCTGTTCCCTATATAGGTACTTATAGACTGTGATCAAGTCACCCCTTAACCTCTTTGTTAAGCTAAATAAGTTGAGCTTCTTGAATGTCTATCACTATAAGTCAAGTTTTCTAAACCTTTAATCGTTCTCCTGGCTCCTCTTGGTACCTTCTCCAATTTCTCAACATCCTTCTTGAATTGCAGGCACCGGAATTGAACACAATATTCCAGCAGTGATTGCACTTCTGCCAAATACAGAGGTAAAATAACCTCTTGACTCCTACTTGAAATTACCCTCTTCATGCATCCCAGGATTACATTAGCTGTCTTGGCCACAGCATCACACTAGGAGCTGTGATAATCCACCATAGTGATCATGGCATGACCCCCAAATCTGGCTGAGTCACTGCTTCCCAGGATACAGCTCCCCATCCCATAAGTATGGCCTACATTCTCTGTTCCCAGAAGTACACGTTTAGATTTAGATGTACTGGAATGTGTTGTGTCCCGTTTTCCAAGCGATCCAGGTTGCTCTGAATCGTTGACCTGTCCTCTTTATTATTTACCGCTCCCCTTGTTTTGGTGTCATCTGTAAACATGATCATTTCCCCTCCCTGCCCCTCTGTTTTGCCGTCTGTAAAATGGGGCTGAGAAAGTTCAGCCCCTTTTTGTAAAGCACTTTAAGATCTGTGGGCGGAAGGGGCTTCATAAGTATTAAGTAATACTGGCAGTGTCGTTAATGAACAAAGAGGAAGGATGGTCTTATTGGTAAGAAGCTGGACTGCGGATCAGGAGACCTGTTGTTTCAATTACTGGCTCTGCCACACCCATCATTTGTGACCTTGGGCAAATCGCTTAATCTCTTTGTGCCGCAGTTCCCTCTCTGTGATATGGAGATGATAAATCCTTTCACAGATCCCTTGTCTATTTACTTCAGGACAGAGACTGCCTTTAACGTGTATGTACAACACCTAGCACAATGAGACCCCAATCTCCATTGGGTCCTCCAGCTGTTACATTAATTCCTTGCATAGTGTTGGTTGTTATTTGTAACAAGAGACTAGGTGGTGAATATCCGTAAACTCTCCCCCTCTGAGAAAGCATGAAACCTTTCCTGTTTCTTCCCCTTCTCATCCTGATATTGCAGATCTGTCCCAGGCTATTTGCTCTCCTATAAATGCAATTAATCAATTAACTGTGGCATGCTTGGAAATATGAGCCTGGTACCTCTGCACACCGGTCTCTCAATGCAAGCCGTGCAGCCTCTGCAATGCGTTGGTGAGTGCCAACCTGAAACAGTTCAGCAAGGATGCCGTGTAGTAATGCTCACATCCCTTGAAGGAGGGAGGTGTTGAAGAAAGAGCAAAATGACTCTGCAGGCCAGATGCAGAGATCTTGCGGTACGTGCTAAAAGGAATATGGGCCCCACTCCCTGCTCACTTAGGTGCTGATCTGAAGCCTGTTGAAGTAAATGGAAAGACGCCCATTGATGCCCAAGCCCCTAACCTCTTAAATCTTGAAGGAAGGTTCAGGGGATGGTGCAGCTGGGGAGAGTTAGAGCAGTGTCAATGTCAGAAGCATTGATCTTGTCCCAACAGTGTCTTGCACTTCATACCAAAGCACTTTACAGACTTACCTACATACCAAGGTCATGTAAAATGCAGCCACTTCTGGGGTGAGACACCATAGTGGTTCAGGAATGTTATATGCCATATCACGAAAGGTAGTGTAGAATAATACTATATCCGATTGGAACTAAGAGGGGGAGATAGAGAGGTAGAAATGTAGTTATCTTAGATTTAAACCAGGACATATAAATTTATTTCTCCTGATTTTTGTAGGGAGGTGCTGTGGAGTCTTTCAGTGAGCATGTGTGACTTGGGCCTTGATTTTAACACCTACCTGAAAACTGCCCCTTTCAGCAGCACAGTTCTCTCTGCCGGGGCTTCCACTAGCACCACTAAAAGAAATCTGGACTGTCCTTGGAAGACGGATTTGACAGGCTGAATCTGCTTAGTTAGTGTAATCTGAGCAGACTGTAAGGTTGAGGCATCACAGATGCTAGGGTCACTCAGGCCATGAGAGTGGTCCTTTCTTTCTGCATTGTCTTGTGTGGGGATCTCTCTGCAAAACCCCGTGGCTGCTGCCGACTGTCTATCAAATGCAGAATCCAACAGCTGAAATACACACCGTAACTCCCAAGTCCATCATTGCTGCTACTCCTGGCTTGTCTTTACAAGACCTAGAATCTTTAAATATTATTTCTCGCTTCCTTGTTTTTTGTCTGGCACAGAGCTTTGGGGTTTGTTTGGTTATTTCCGCCCCCTTCCCCGCCACCCCCCCCATGTTCAAATTCTCCATTGACTTAATTAAGCTCTTGTTCATCTCCTGGTCTTTCTGAGTTAGCTCATCTCATCAGGGTTTTTAGAGCTATCCTTGTAACAGCCACAGCTGCTGGTGGTCACCCGAGACCATGAAATGGGCAGGAAAACCTCCTCTGAAAGCCCAGCTCAGCTCGACAATATTGAAACAAAAGATCCAGGAAAACACAATTCCAGCTACAAAGACCTCAAGACTTTGGAGGCAGAGGTAGAGGAGGATCCCAGTTCTGGCTGTGATTTCCTAGTTGGTTCCTAAATCTATGATGCACCAAAGCAAACCCCCAGAGCTGAAGAGTCTCCTGCCTCCACGCTGTGCTTTGGGGCAGCAGAAGACACCAACACATGGATCCAAAATTTCCTGCTTATCTGTAATGAGAGCTAGAGATGAGCCCCACCGATTCAGATCAAAAGACCACCCTGCTCTCCCTCCCTAGAACTTCGCCCATTTTTCTGGGGAACAGTTCTGAAATCCACAATGACCTCTGTATGTCTGGGGCCTGGTTTCCTTCCTGCAGGATACAAGTCCATTGATTTCACTTCTATCCTGTAGTGGGCCTCAGGGGGATCCTTCACGCTGTCTGAAACAGGCTCTCCTGCTGTTTCTGCCTTGCACCGAAGTGGCTGGCGTTTTGTAAAGGTTTCAGCCCAGTTTTGCAGGCCCAAGAGGTTTGGATTGTGCTGTTGCCATATTCAACCCCTTGCAACATGGGGTACCTTGGCTGAGAACAGGTTTCAGTCTCCAAATCTGGTGGTTGTGTGGCAGCGTTTGCAAGTCACCTGAGATGGAGTCAGTGGAAGGAGCAAGGAACGTGGTGGATTCATTGCGAATGGCTTTGTTCTTTAACTAGCAAAAGGCTGCTCCGCAGACCCCTCCTCTGTGGCTTATCCAACTTGCAGGATCTCACAACCCCTTTCTGATTCTGTCTCAGAGGCTGTTACGACAGGATGGGCCCGCAGGTATTCACTGTCAGGACGGATGACGTCTCTCACCAACAGTTACCAGCAGGGTAGATGGCAGAGTCTAATGTGGATTCCTCCAGATGTGGAGTCATGGTGCTAGCCAGGATGGGACTGGTCAGAATAGATGGAGGGGACCTACTTTTCTGATCGCGTGACCTGTTCTTCTCACAATCAGGTTGTCTTAGATGGTGCCTTGTGGTCTTTCCCACACAGCCCCAATACCTTATCCCTTGCCGTAATGTGCCCCCTCTATTTCCACGCACCATCCTACACCCACAAGGGGAGGTTGAGTCATTTACTTATCCTTCTCCCAGCTCTGCTGCCTTGATTTTGGACTGTTCCCCGCATGTCTCAGGGGCCCATATAGGCTCTCCCAGTACTCAAGCCACAATGTTCGTGAAACCAAATTGGAGCTTTGCCACAGCTTGGGAGTATTTGACTCTGGGATGGAATTTGTCTGCCTTGACGTCAATGGATTTTGCCATTGACTTCGGTGGGGCCAAGAGTTCATGTCTGGTGTCTACAAGAGACAGAATACTCTGATCCAACGCTTCGATTTCTCAGACTCATCTCTGGCTCCAACAGACTGTTTTTGCTTCATGCTAGTGCAACTAGCCCACTGCTGTGTCCCCCAAAATCTGTATTCTGCAAGACTGATGATCTCTATCGGAAAACCAAGACCTTGTCTCATTAGTTTTTGTTCCCGCATGTGAAGCGAAGTGTGGGGAGGAGTGAGCGAGCGAGGGAGAGACGAGGCCCCATCTTCCAGGCACCTGCCATCACAATGACAGCCTCAATGTTTTTCTGTTTTGACGGTGAAAGGTTTTTTTTGTTGTTGTTGTTGTTCTCCTGGTGGTTGTTCTCAGGGGCCAGGTGTGTCTGAATGGGGCTGATCCTGCTTCTCTCATGTACTGCTGAGAAGTTCACCTTTGAGCGAATTAAACCAACCACTCCTGGGTACAGTGGCTCATTAAATGTTTCACCTCAGCAGCAGGCGGTTAGGGTTTCTGGAAAAGAGATACCACCGCCCGCTGCTCCGCATGCCAGGAGAGCTGCTTTCCCTGAGAAGTCAGCACCGTGCAAAGGAGGAAATGGCATCCAGTAACCTTCCAATGTTCTTCCTCAGCTGTATCAGATGGACCATGTTTACCTGGATGCAAAGATAAGACTTTCCCACGGTTGCCTGGTAGACACGTGGCATTTGATTATTAACATACCCCATCCATAGTCTTTGGCAGGGAGTCAGCGTTCTTCGCAGGCTCCCCAGGGACCTAGCACAGAGCTGCACCCCATTGTTTGCCACCCGGGCCAATTTGGGGAAGCTGTTGCATAGATATTTATTTATTGCTTAACGCACAAAAAAACAATTATTAAGGAAGAGAAAAAAGATGCTGCATTTTAAGCAGTGGCAACACAAAGCCCTGTGCTGTGTTATCATTTCTCCCCACCTCTCCCTCACTCTCTCTCTCCTGAATTCACTCTCTCTGGATTTCATAAATGAGGGGGAAGCTCCATTTAAATGCAGATTTCAGATGTTGGCCGAAAGCAATAAATAGCCCTCCACTGTGCTGATCTGACTAACATTATCAAGTCTTTTTGTGAAGGAGAGAGTCTGAAGTTTGGGTTTATTTTATTTATTTTTTTCTCAATGAGATTCTTTTTCCTTCTGGAGTAATAGCAGATTATTTCCCCCCTCTCCCCTCCCAACCAGCAGTTCAGAGACTAAAATGGAAACACAAATCCACCTGTTTCTCCCCTGGAGTTCTACTTGACAGACCTATAATGAGGGAGTTTGCAAATTCCTCACAGTTTACTGAATTGACAGCCTGAAGGGCTGATGTTGTATCCAGCAGAGGGGAAATTCACAAAATAAGCAAACGTTGCAACCATCTTTAACCTAACCAAAAGAAAAAAAAATTGGAATTGCCTCTTTCTGCAAACAGTTTTAGGTTACAAAACCGATTAAATGGTGATTTGGGAGCAGGTAAAATCAGCGGGTAATAGCAGCACAGCTGTACTATGATCAGTGTGCAAAGTGCAGGGAAGAGGTGTGGAAGGACTTAAGGTTGATTTCCATTGCAGGGACATATCCTGTGGCAGAGCATTACTGCTGGGGTGTCGGAGTTGGGCCCCTTTCACATTTCTGAGACCTGGAACATTGTCTAGCTGCATTGTCCGGGTAAGGCCTTCTGGGTTTGAAAACCCAGGATTCTGACTTTCAGTTCAAGTGCTAGAGTGCCCCTAGCTCTTCTGCATTGTCTGGGTTTGAACTCAGGATACAACTTCAGTTTTGAGCTTACAAATCCTCTTTGGAACATACAGGAGGTTGGAAGTATATTCAGGACATAAATACAAAAAATATGACATGCATGACCTGAGATGCCAGGGTGATAGACACCTTGGGAATACCTTGGGTAGATAGACCTTTGGGACGTGAAATCCTTTCCTGAAGTCCATGCTTCCATAACATCCTGTATTCAGGACCCTAACTCGGAAATAACAGTTGAATATGATTGATTGTCGGCTAGGGAAGGATATCCCCAAAGGTACGAAAGCCATTTTAAGAGATTTAATGGCACTTAGTAAACTTAACTGGGAAAGGGCAAAAGAAACAAACAAAAAACCAACCCACTGTTGTTGTAGCAGTATATAAACCTTCCAGTAACATCTGTTCCCTATTATTGTTGTAAAAAACTGCCACTTCATTGGATCTTGGTGGGATCATGAATTAAGAAGTGCTATGTAGTAAACGTGCAATAGTCTAATCTCTTTGCTTATGTCACAATGCTGTTCACAGAGTAAGAGCATGAGAGGAGTGGATGGCTCAGGGGAATGCAATGCAGAGCTTTTAACCTGGTGAGCACTGGCTGAGTCCCAGCCGAAGGCAGCAGAAGGTGTAACTAACTCATTGCTCTCTGAAAATTGGCTGGTGGTCTTTACAGGCCGAGTTAGTCAGTTTCAGCACAGCTCCAAGAGGACAGCTCTCCACGTCAGTAAAACGACTCAGACGGTTGGCGCTAACTGGTTCTCATGTTGGCAGTGTCAACAGAATGGACAAGCGGTGACTGGATCAGGAGAATGAACGCTTCTCTTGTTCCAAGAGGAGTTTCTTCAAGGGTAGGGGAGGGAGGTGGGAGGAGGGTTCACACTGCGGCTGCTTGCGCTCTTGCACCTGTGCTGTGGTTAGTGTGAAAATGCTACAGGAAAACACTCATATTCTAAGTGTTTTCAGTTTCCCTCTGTTTAAAGCTAATCCTATGTTTGTTTGTGGGATCAGGGCCTGGCAATCTGGAATAATCACCCAAGGGCCGTAGCAGAGGCAACCATCTCTTGAAAGATTGCTAAAAACACTAGAAAATATACTGTAGAAACACTCCTTGTTAGGGGAGAGCCCACATCAGGGGTGTGCAAACATTTTTATAGCAGTTTTCATTCACCTCTTAATACAGACATTTGGTTGGTGGACAGCTCCTGTCCCATTCACTATCCTGTATCATTCCCAGGAGAATTAGAGCAAATTATGCACATGGAAAGGTATATTAGGAAAGTACTGCCTGTGTTTTTAGCTGTTGTTCTAATGAAGTTTAGCAGCTGGATAAGAAGAGGAGTCAGCTGCGTATGATCAGGCATCTCTGTAACCGCCAGGTGAACTAATAGATGAAGTGTTTATGGCCCTACTTTCAAGTATTCATTAATGTTGGGTACCTAATTTAAGATTAGAGATGGTTGAAAATTTACTGTTGAAAAACTTTTTCAAGAGAAAATGTGTTGTTCTTGGTGTGGGTGTGTGTGGGTGTGTGAATAGAAATTTCTGCCAGACTTTTTTTTAATGGAATTTGGGGGGGAGGAGGTTGTTGGAGGGGAGAAAAATGAAAGCCCAAAATATGTTTTTGGCAACCAAAATCTGAACATTGATAGCCTAAACCCAACAGTTTTATAAGTTTCAGATTAAATTTTTCAGTTTTGGGCAAAATTGGGTATTTTTTATGCAAACCTGAAAACTTTTTAGGAAAAGTTTAAATTAAAACTTTATCCAGCTTCAACGTTTCCCATCAGAACCAAAAATATTCCCTGGCCAGCTCTGCTTGAGACACTTTGGGGCTTATTTCAGAAGCACTAAGCCTCTACAGCTCCCATGGACTCCAATAGAAATGGTTGCTGCTTAGTACCTCTGAAATCCCAAATGGTGCCAAGTCATGCCTACAAACCAGTAGCCACTTCTGAAAGTTTTTTGCCCACGATTCTATAACAAAAAAGCCTCAGAAACTTCTGAGCAGGAGACATTTATTCTGACTGGGGAGAAAAGCCTTGAAGCTGTACTGTGGCTAACAAAACTCAAAGATTTACTGTAAAT
Organism: Emydura macquarii macquarii; assembly: GCF_026122565.2. Classification (NCBI taxonomy): domain Eukaryota; kingdom Metazoa; phylum Chordata; order Testudines; family Chelidae; genus Emydura; species Emydura macquarii. The sequence continues at coordinate 9,261,664 of NW_027130449.1, read as the reverse complement.
TTTTCAGGATTGAGATTTGCTTGTTACGTCTCCCCATATTTTATAGACTGGACTAGATGAAAGTGAATTTAAAATAAGGACTTTAGTCTGTACTTAATGATGCTGCTATTAGCCTAGATTTGGCAATGTATCCCCAGACATAACGTTTTAAAATCAACCTTTTAAAATATTAAATTAATCTTTTGGTCTGCTAGACAGAATGATAAATAAAGCTCAGTTCATCCTCATTACCCAGTCAGATTCATGGGCTGGTTTAATATTTGGCAAAAATTAACTAGTCTCACAGTAAATGTGCAGATGTGCAAAAACTAAAGCTACAAAATTACAAGCCCTGCAGGGAATTAGGCATCTGCCATATATATTTGAAGGAACTGGATGTATGGGTGCCCCTTCTGCCTACTGAATGGAATCAGAACGGCTTAGCTGTGTGTCCTAGTTCCTATACTACTAAAAACTCTAGGAGATTTTTCTGTAGCTCTTGTGCTCTTGGAGAAAGAGGATCTGAGTTCTTTCCCCCACTGATGCAATGACGTTCCAAGTGGAGCATAATTTGAAGCATAGTGGCAGCTGTCAAATGAGATGATCGACGTTATTTTCCTGTTACCAACCTGAAGTTGCAGGAGACCAGAATGCTCAGTATAGTGTTGCAGGTGCAAGTCCTAGATGACTGACCACGTTTGCGGCAGTAAAATAGACCAGTATCTACTTTGGTTGCTGTGTCAGTCATGGGGTGCTGAGAGTTACTGCAGTAGGTGGAATTGGGATTGATTTGACTCCTTAAACAAAGAGGCAATTCTGCCTACCAGCTTTAAAAATATGGGGGATCCCATTCTGCTGGTGGCTGGGAAGATAATGAGCTAGGATATTTATTCCCATCTAGTCCAGATCCAGTGGGATGATGGAATCTAAGAAGTACCTGATACCCACTCTCTTTTCCTGCTGTCAGAGGAAGATAATCAGGTCTCCACGTTGTCAGTCTGTGCCAGTCTGGCATCCTAGGAAGGCACTTACGTTCCCTGTTTTTAAGGTTGCCTCTGTCTTCCTGCAATTTGCTATTGCCGCTGGACCATTTTCTCTCCTCTTACACCCGTATTCTCAGTACAAGCTGCAAAGTTCAGGTGCATTCAGATTGAAAGTTTATGGAAACGGGTGAGTCGCAAAGTTTAGATCCCAGCTTCCGATGTCTTTGGATCTGAACGTCGAGTAGTTGATTTGGGCCTTCTCTATGCTGTAGTGACTGAAGAAGGGGAGTGAAAGGAAGCCAAGAAAAGGTAAGTTAACAGGTGGCTTTTTGGGATCTTTTCTCTCTTTTTCTCTCCTGGCTGTTTTATAATTAAAAAAAGAAAGGGAAAAAAAGCCAGTGTGCATGTTAACTTTAAAAAATCCTGCAGTCAGAGTTCCTGGCCTTAGAAGAACGTGCAACCTTCTCCAGTTGCATGACAAGATGAAGATTGACTGCACACGATTTGCAGATCATGATCGTGCAGAAGATATGGTGTTGCCTAAAGGACTGGGAATGCTCGCCAAGACATCTGTGTGGGGAGACACATCTTACAAGAATAGCTGCCATGTGTTTCTTTATTGGAAGCTGGCTGGATTTAACACCCTGAAAACTAGGAAGAGAGAGGTCCGTTAGTGGATCTATCTATCTGCCTACCCCCGCCCATCTGTCTGTCTGTCATCTTTCCCCAAACACACCCATCTGTCTCTTTCACTGATACACGTCCCCGTAGTATCCAAGTACCTATAGTATGGACAATACAAAGTGCAGATGTCAATGCCTGCATCTTTCTAGTCAATGAATTGATTTAATTTCTAACCAGTCTCTGTAATGTTCTCTCTCTCTTTCACATTCATTCCTGGTACAAACTGTAACACGACCAGGCAAATTTCTTGGGTGACGTAAAAAAATAAAACGAATGCGACCAACTGGAAATCTCAGTGTATCACATCTCTTTTATACTCTGCTCCTTGTAACTCAAGCTCAGGGCTGGCCCCAAATGACGGACAGCTTTACAGCTGCCACTCAAAAGTCTGACTTGTCTTCCACCAACCTGGTGTCATGTAGAAGCCCCGTTACCAAGCCAACATTTGAGCACTGCTTGTTTTATAGGAAATGCCAAATGGGAGGGGAAGTGGAGGGTGGGGGGAGAAAACCTTTTAGTGCACAGATGATTCTGCTTGTCAGTTGCCCAAAAGCTCCGGAAACACATCCTTAATAGTCCCGTTGATGTAGCAGCTTTGCTTGTTTTAAAATCACAACAAGCTTTCGCTGCGGGTCAAATGTGCCAGATCGCAGCGTTTCTCGTTACAGGCGATCGGATAGCTGTGAACGCTTCTTTATTTCGTTATTTCTCAGCCGCTGGCCCAGTGCAGCAGTGGCCGGTGTTCTGAGGCTCTCCAGCTGAGCCTGAAGAATCGAGCGGGGCGGGATTCGATATCCAGCTCGTTTCTCTCGTCCGCGCGCTCATTTCACTGCCCTGGAAGTTCCGCGGTGTGTTTATCCCTTCGTGGAGAGGAAGAGGGCGGCTCATTGCCTTCTAGAGTCATGGTCCGAAGCTGTAGCTGCATGAAATGAAATCCCAAATCCCAGGGCTCCAGTTGGGGTTTCATTATGAACTCTCAGTGCAGGTCGGGTTGCTCTAAATGTTTCCTCAGCTTCCCAAGCCTTTGGCGCGAACTTGGTCTACAGTGGATCTAGCTCTGGTTCGTGGCTCTGGGGGCTCAGCGGGATGGGGTAGAGGTGAGGAGCACAGGAGTGCTGGCATTGTGCCTCCCGTAGATTGAATTGCATCAAGAGGAGCCCAGACGCGGTGGAGGTATTTAAAAAAAAAAAATGCAATGGGTGAGCTTTCCGCTGCCGATCACCAGGGAGCCATGCCCACAGTGCATCATGGGAGCATGAGTACCTCCAGCAACGGGAACCATTTCCTCTCCCTAAACCCAGTGCAAGCGTGTCTACCTCCTAGACAGGTCTGCCTGCACGCCCAGGGCAACCATAATTTGGTCTTTATGCCCTTATCCCAGAATCATGTCCTGTTCCCAGCCCCATGAGGGATTCAGCCTGAAACCTCTGGCTATCGGGGCATCAGGAGGATGTTTTCCCTGGTGGCAGGTTATTTCATAACTGCCTGCCATTGGGTTTTTGCATCTTCCCTTGAAGGAGCCCCTGGAAACACAATAGTGGACTAGATGGGCCACGGGTGTGATCCACTGTTACTCATAGACTCTAAGGTCAGAAGGGACCAATATGGTCTGACCTCCTGCACAGCGCAGGCCACAGTGCTTATGACTGAGATAGACAGTGATGCCATCACCTGGCCCAAATGGCAGCTCCTCGGGATGACTTTGTGGTCCTTTGGACCCAGCTGGGAGTTTCTCTTTTTGGCTAGCCCACTGGTTTTCAACCATTTTTCATTTGCAGACCCCTTACATTTTTTTGAATGGAGATGCGGACCGCTTTGGAAATCCTAGATTATAGTCTCTGAACCCCCAGGGGTCCATGGACCACAGGTTGAAAACCACTGGTCCAGCCAACATCCTCCGTTAACTTCCCATATGCCTTCCTCTTGTATATCCTCTCGTTTCCCCCCTCTGCTCTTAGAGCAGCACTCTGCTTCAGGTTACAGCCAATTTGCTTTATTTCAGCTGTCAGTTCTTCCTCAAAAAAAAAGCTTCTGCAGCAAAGTGATGCATTTTAAAGCTTTAACAAGGTCCCCAATTGCTGTAGCTAGTATTGTGTCTTCCTGGTGTGTGTGTGTGTGTGTGTGTGTGTACATTATACAGCAGAGCCTCCCAAATCCATACTTCGCTAACCTACGCACTGCAGGGCCTGATTCTAATGTCATTTAGGCTTGATTTACACCCACGTAACTCTGCTTCGATGGAAGCGAAGCTGTTATAAAGCAGCCGGGAGGGGGATAAGCAGCAGGCCCTTTATTACTCACTCACCAAAAAACGATGCTCTCCCCCCAGCTAAGCCCAGCAATGAGCTCTGTTGTTAACAAGACTCAGCAAACCATGCTGCAGAAATTTTACTAACACATTCTGAAGTATTTAGATTGGTGCTAAATCTATTTTTACCTTCTAGAAACAATCAAAACGTGCCCGATAATATCTCCCCCGCATAAGACAGCTTTGAGTAGGCAGATGGTTTTACACCGCGCCTTGATGGACAGCAAATTTGGGCCTAGCAGATGAGATCAAGAATCAAGTGCCTTCTGTTGAAAAATATTTCTCCCATCACTGCCACCCAGGCCCACTCGCTTCCGGAAATATCCAGACTGTGAAAGCCGATTTGCTGGAGTCAGTACAGCACAAAGTCTTTGTTAAATGAACAAACAAAGTGCATTTTGTGATGTATTTTCTGTGTGTGAGTGTGAGTGTGAGTGTGAGAGATTAATATATGGTCATTAATATAAATGCTGGACCTGATCCTGCCCACAGATCCAAGGACACAGCACTATGCTATTGCATGCTTTGTGTTAGAGTAGCGTAGGAATCCCAGTCAAGGCGCTGCACAGGCAAGTTACAGAGGACAGCCCCGGTTTCGGAGTGCTTGCAGTCTACCTGGGAGACAGGGCAAAAGAGACAGATAGCTCGAGGGTGCGTGAGATGATGATAAAACAAACAGAGCTTAGCTCACCACATGCTTAACCAATGCCTGATGACAATACAAGACTTTAGTGGGACTGTGTCTGGGCACAGTTTGCATGGCTTCAGTTGCAAGATCAGGGCCTTATTTTTTGATATAATCATTTGGCCGGTCCATGTGAAAACCAGCTTTACAAACTGGCCAGTAAAATTTGCCTGGACAGACGGCCTCTTCTCTTTCTGCAGCCTGCCCCATCACAGGCCTCTCCCGGCAGAACGGTTAGATTCTGCTCTACTCTGGACCGATTTCTGTTTCCGAGTTGCTGACCTTTCGCCTTGTTTCCTAGCTGCCATTTTGGATGACCCGATGGAGTGCAGCAGAGGGGAGAGGCTGTCCATCACGCTAGCGAAGAATCGCATCAACCGTGCGCCAGAGCGAGCGGGGAAAGCCAAAGTGGAGGTGGACATATTTGAGCTACTGAGAGACAGCGAATATGAGACCGCTGAAACTAGTACGTGCCGCTCCGTGTCTCCATTTCTTTCTTTGCCTTTATGTCTCCACATGCCTCTCTCTGCAACAGCAGCACGTGTGTCCAGTGGGCTGGGTCTGCAGATGTTTGTTACTGAGTGTGACACTCACTTTGGAGATTAGTCTCACTATAATCACTGTAGTAAGCCCTGCTCCGTCATGAGGAAAGCTCAAAACCCATGTTCACACACTGAGTGGCTCTCTAGCTTTGACAGTGTCTTAAAGACACAGATGTGTCGTAGCTTCCCGAGCGAAGCAGAGTACAGGAACAGGGCAGTCTTCCTTTTAAAGAGTTTGTGTGCCCTCTGATGATACTCACATGCTATTACCCTTTTCTCAGACACTACATATTGCTGCTAAACTTTAGTGGCCTGCCACACTTCTCCATATATACACTTCACTTGTGTACACAATTTCCACTGCAGAGCTGCCTAACGGCTGGTCTACACTAGAAAATTAGATGGACCCATCTACATTGCTCCCCGGCACGACATAGTGAAGCCAACCTAACTCCCCACTGTAGATGGCTCTAGGTGGATGGAAGAAGCATCTCCACTGAAGCTCTGCAGTGGCACAGTGTGAGCGCTGCAGGTATGCCACTGTAGCATTTGGAGTGTAGCCAGAACCCATTTAAGGCATGTGTAGGCTTGGAAAAGAGGTAGGGTTTTACAACCTGTTCATGAATTGACGTATTTTTAAACACCACTTAGTGTTTGGTGTTGGCAAAGACAAACATGGTAACTGGTCCAGTGTTTTAAGACATCAATGTATTTGTTTACACTAGGTGCGAAGGGATGTTTTAAAACCATGGTATGTTGTGTGTTAAGACACTTGAGCTGTTTTCCTAGAGGAAATTTACACCCTATATTGCTGTCAGCTTCCGTAAGGTAGATTGATCTATAATCTAGATGCGCCCGTAAGGTTTGTGGTTTTAGATACCAGCTCTTCACATCCACATCCATGACTTAAAAGCTGTCACCACATCCATGACTTAAAAGCAGGTATTTGTGGTCCTCCCATCTTCTCCCAGCCCTGCCAAAATCCCCCGAACCTCTCATGGCTGCTCCTGACAAAAAAGTCCTCTAGAATTCAATAGAATATGATTACCACCCAAGAGACTTTTTTTTTTTAAGCTTAACCCATAGAATCATTGAAATGCAGGGCTGGAAGAGACATCAAGAAGCCATCTAGTGCAGACCTCAACAATGGGGCAGAATTAAATATACCTAGACCATCCCTGACAGATGTTTGTCTAACCTGTTCTTAAGAACCTCCAATGACGGGGATTCCACAGCCTCCCTAGGTAACCGGTGCCAGTGCTTCTCGATCCTTAGAGATGGAAAGTTTTTCCTAATATCTAACCTAAAGCTCCCTTGCTGCAAACTAAGCCTATTACTTCTTGTCCAGCTCTCAGTGGACATGGAGAACAATTGATCACCATCCTCGTTATAAAACAACCTTCTACTTATTTGAAGGGTGTTATGTCCTTCCCATCCCGCAGCGTTCTCTTTTCTAGAACAGTATAGCATGTCTGTAATTCTCTTCTACCAGTTGGTTTTAAAAGCCCATAGAAAGGGTATTAAATTATATAGAGACAAGGTGGGCGAGATAATATCTTTTATTAGACCAACTTCTGTTGGTGAGAGAGACAAGCTTTTGATCTACACAGAGCTCGTCTTCAGGTCTGTGTCAATTCAAAAGCTTGTCTCTTTCACTGACAGAAATTGATCCAATAAAAGATATTATCTCACCCGCCTGGTCTTTCTAGTATTCTGGGACCAACACGGCTACACACTACAAATGCTAAACTATATATGTTTTTAGAGCAATTTCTGTGCAATCCTATTCAATGACTATAGAACCCGACTGGTTTCGTCTCTGTTTAGTTTTGTAAGGCTTTTCCATAAGGGTGAGACCATAGGACGTTAAAAGTGGGCATTGGCTGGACATCTTCAGTAACTAGTTTTCATGGCCTTCGGCATTGATTCCTGCATGGTACGGCGCCCCCTCCATGCCTATTAGGTTCATTGCGAGTTGTGGAGCTACAACAGCAGGTGACACACAGAAGGGACCTCCATGCACCAATATTAACATGTGAGGTCAAGAGTCTGCTGCTTGATTCCCCAAATAGGCATCTGTGTTGTCTGTGGAGCCGTTTCTCTGCAGGTCAGGAAATACTTGCATTTCTATTGGGGCATCTGAGCCTGTCACCTATGGGACAGGAAAGGCTAAAAACCTCAGGGCATGTTTCCGTTACGGCTGCACAGTGGCATAGCTACGGCACTGCAGCGGCATCCCTGTAGCGTCATAGTGTAGACGCTTCCTACGTCAACGGACGGGGTTTTTCCGTCTATGCAGTCAATCCGTCCTCTCAAGAGGTGGTAGGTAGGTTGATGGAGGAATTCTTCTGTTGAGCTAGCTGCAACCACACTGGGGATTAGGTCAACCTAAATACGGTATTCAGGGTGCAAATTTTTTCACAGACCTGATCTGCGTAGCTAGGTCGATCCCATGTTTAAGCGAAGGCCCAGCCTATACGGCGTCACAGAGACTGTTGAAAGCAGTGATCCTCTGCCTTTGCCGGTTGAACACTTTAGGATCCCACATATAATCTTTTCTGGCTTGATTAGTGCAATGCTCATTCTGTTTTATTTCCCCATCCCCAGATAGAGCAAACAGAGCATCGGTCAGGAGCATGCTTCCTGACCTGCCACATGCATTCATAGTGGGCAGAAAGAAGAGCACTCAGCAAACAGCCTTGCTGGTTGTATGGGTGTTAACAGGGTCCCTTTCCCATTTGCACTGCCCAGCAAGTGTATCCCACAGATTACAGCCTGTATCCTTCCATCAGCCCTTAGTAGGAGAGGAAATGTTTCCCTCGATTGTTTGTTCTGCATACTCATTGTGTCACGGCTTTGAATTGAATGGTAGTATTTTCTATTCCACTTTTCTTTGTTTAACACAAACCTCCTCTACGTATCACTATTTGTGTGATTTAACCTCTGCCATAAAACAGGCAGGATTTGCAAGGTGGCCAAATTTAACAGGATAAAAATCTTGTGGCTGCTTACCCTCTCCCTTACGCCAGTGTAAATTTAACTAGAGCTGGTTGGAAGTTTTCCGATGGAACATGTTTCTGTTGAAAAATGCCAGTTCACCAAAAGTTTTGCGGAAACATGTCAATTTTGATGACGTTTCATTTTGGAACAAAAAAACAGAATGGGGTATACTGATGAGGTGACAATATTCCATTTCAATCCTTTCAGAGAAAAACACTTTGAATTCCCGTTTTGAAATGACTTTTCATTCCAAATTTTTAAAATTCTGATACGTGTAGTGGAATATAAAAGGAAAAAAAATGAAATCAGAACAGTACATTTCAGTTTTATTTCATTTATTCCAAAATGATTGTTGTTGTTCAGAATTTTGTTTCTCAGGAAATTTCAAATTTTTTGTTTTCTTTCTGTTTCAGAATTAAAAAGCATTTTAAAATTGTGGAATTTCCTGCAAAACAGAAAATCCAGTTCCTGCACTGTCAATAAAGTAATTCTTGATTTACACCAATGTTAGAAGAGAATCAGGACCTTTAGAGTTAAGGATTACCTGGCTTTTTGAATACCTGACTTCTCAACTTCAACATGATGCTAATGTTGTTATTCCATTTAATATTAATGGAATTAATTAAGAGGTTTAGATGTTTGAACCTATGACTGCAAAGTTTTTGCACACCTCTTGAATATTGTTATCAGATTTCACGCTTTTTGAATTGCTCCTAAATATCACAGCTTGTATATTTAGCTGACTAATTCTAGGAATGTTGCTATTAAATCCAAAAAAATGACATCTTGTAGCACATTTGGTGAACATTTTGAGAGAAGAAAGGTTTTATGTGGGCTACTTTTCATTTTATTTTAAAACTATTTTTCTTTTTTTTTTCTTTTTTCTTTAGGTTGAGTGAGGTATTTTAATGCATTTGGCTACAGATGTGCCATTCCTAGAACGGATAGAAAATGAATAGGTCTTAATCAAATTCATGCATGGTTTGCCACTGCCACTCTATATCTAAAGGAAAGCAAATGTATCAACTTGTTCTTGTAAGGAAAGCATCTGTAAATTACTATGGTTTGAAGTAAGCCTGCAGTAAAAGGGTTATGGATGGGGCAGTTTTGTCATTACAGGTAAAGCCTGCTTTTCTCTCTGTGTTTGACTTTTCAAATCTCTTTACAGAGATCCAAAATGGGCTCTTTAATAGCATCTTTATCTAAAACACCTTCTCTTAAGGTTCAGGAAGGGACTGCTTTTCTACTTATCAATCTGTCTCCTGTGGTTTAATGCCTCTTCTAAGAACCTTCCTTCTTCTAATCCAAATACCTGGAGGCATTTCAGCCGCTAACTTGAGCAACTGGGGGATATGGGGTTTTAATATGCACACAAAAATAATATTTCTAAGTCCCTGGCTGATGCTTCCATAACAGTAGCCATGCCACCTTGTGCTGTGAACCCATCCGATTTCACAAGCTAAGCAGAACTGGACAAAGTCAGTAGTTGGATGTGGGAATATGCAGGATGCTGCAGGAAGTAGTGTTGGCAATTACAGTAAGTGGTGTCCTCACTCTGTCTCAGCATCCTACTACGCCGCTGGGGTCACTTTTTGTGGTCAGTAAAGATCCCAAACTGCTTTTCACCACAGCTGGGACGTTAGATCCTGGCCGTGTTCCAGCTGGGGTAATTGCATTTGTGACCCACCTGTGTTGTTTCATTTGGAGTCAAGATTCTTCTTTATTTCCTGTCCCAAATTGTTGTGCCAGGGCTGCTATATGTTGCTATTCAGCTGCCACGGTCTCCATCTAAGGACTGTGGTAACCTAAGGACTTCCGGCGCTGTGTTCCACTTGACTATTAAACCTTACTGTTCTGAGTGTCACTGCAAATATTGGACGAGGTGCATTCGTCCCCGAAGCGTGCACAGGTCTCTAACTAGGTGCCTATTTCGGTTGGACAGGCTGAGCAGTCTCACGGCATGAAGTAAAAGTATGGAAGCCCCAGAGGTTCAGTCTCAGGAGGCGATGAGGCCACGTGGCCTACCGTGAAGGAAGAGTGAGATTCCTCGGGGATCTGGCACATTGAGGGGGTCTCTTCCAAGAGACTGTTCCAAAGCTGAGGGCGTAGCACTGATCCTGTGGATACGTGACAGGTGGTGATATAAAAACCTAATACAGGTGGAGATTGGTCCAGATCTTCGACTATCAGCAGAGCTATGCCAATTCATGTCAGCTGAGCATCTGGCCAGGCGAGTTTAGTGTCTAAACAATGTCCATGTGTTGAAGTTCCATGGGGCTTTTATGCCAGTGGCTGTACTGGAATCTGTGGTTCTCTGGGTAGTGAGTCCAGTTACACCAGGAATGAATGTGGCACTGTGGACAATCCTACATCCTTGAGAGTGCTGGCCTCTGAGCACACAAGACCCATGAATGTAGTAGGGCTAAGAGTGCAGACATGAGCGACCTGCTGCAGTTCATCTCCAGGGATAAATAAAGTACCCTGAGCTAGGAAGAGTGTTTGGGTTACAAAAGGAGTTTTCCTTACATGGTCTACCCCTCTTGCCTCAGGCACCTCCTCTTTGTTTCAGTGTGTTTCTTCTAATTCCATAATGTGTTTCACCCTGAGAGTGGTAAACCGCCTGTTCTTCCTCTGACTGTCTTTGCAACTCAGTTGCTATGACTACTTAACCTATTCTCCCAGTCTCTTTGTTCTTGGCTACCCGAGAGACAAAGAGAAAGTGCTCGCCAAACTTTCTTCGGCATGCATGACAAAAAAAACCCCTAGGACTTTTGACTTTTTCAAAGATTCACAAATAGGAGAGAGAGCCCGCACCTTTCTCCTAGATGCTGGCAGAGGCCTGATACTCTGCAGAATAATTGAAGGCTCCCAGCTGTCACCGGGGACTGATGAATGTTTCTAAAACAGTATGCACAGTTTGCAAAATGCTGATATTCTTATTCAAAAAGGGCTATTCAAGAGGTATAAGTGTCTGCAAATTTATAAACACAGAGGAGCAAGTGCCAGATCCATGTGAAGCTGCTGGAGGAAAATATCACTGATACACGAGACTGAACTGAGGGAACAAAACCAAGAGGAGATGTTTGCATGGCATATATGCTTCCTATAAGAACTTAGAAGTCTTCCTATGTATCCTGGGGACTAGAGGCCTCAGGAGTTTGGTAGTAGAATATTGAGCGCAATCCCAGTCCAGATCATTTGTGACCACCTGATCGATGTTTGGTGTCCCACATGAAATGAATGTGATTGATCTCAGTCAATTCCCCGTGGTCACGAAAACCTCCATTATATCCTAGTATTTTAAAGCAGAAAGGCCAACCATTGAGTCAGGCTTTACAGGTGGTTCCTTCAGATCAGTGTGGAGGAAAATAGGAGATGTATGTGGGAAGCTTGTCCTGTCTTGTGTAGTATTGTGGACAGAGGCTTTCAGTGGTATTAATTTGCCATGTGTTGCCAGTGCTAAATTGACACCCTTTTTTTAAACAAAGAGAGGAAAGTTATTATCGTGTGATTAAATTTCCCCAATTCACCTGCTATTGTTTTATCCTGGTTTTCTAAGGTGTGGATGTGTGCTTTTGTTTTGTTGTCTTGTTTTTGCCAATTTTAGGATTGAAATGCTGTAAATTTCAGGGCTGTTGGGATGATGTCCTGACTTACTTTGCAATGCACAAGGTATTTTTCACCCAAGGAACTCAGAGCACTTTACAAACATGATCTAAGCAAACCCTGTAATCTCCCTGGTAGAGATTTAGCATCGTCCCTATTTTACAGATGAACAGAGAGGTAAAATGAGTTGCCTGAAGTCACAGACATAGATTTTTGGATTTTAAGGCCAGAAAGGACCACTGTGATCATCTCGGCTGACCTCCCATGTAACACAGCTCGTAGGACTTCTCTGAACTAATTTCCTGTTTGAACTAAAGCATATTTTTTTAAAAAAACATCCAACCTTGATTTTAAATTGCCAGTGAAGGAAAGTCCACCATGACCCTTGGTAAATTCTTCCAATGGTTAATTACCCTTAGGGTTAAAAATGTGCACCTCGTTTCTAGTCTGAATTTGTCCAGTTTTACGTTCCAGCCATTGGATCTTATTATACCTTTTCTACTCAACTGAAGAGTCCTTTATTATCAGATTTTTGTTTCCCCTGGAGGCGCTTATAAACTGTGATCAAGTCACCTCTTGCCCTTCTCTTTGTTAAGCTAACTAGATTGAGTCTGTCATGATAAGGTGTGTTGTCCAGTCCTTTAATCATTCTCTGAATCATCTCCAATTTGTCAATGTTCTTCTTGAATTGTGGACACCGGAACTGGACACAGTGTTCAGTAGCCATCGCACCGGTGTCAAAGACAGAAGTAATATCTGTCTACCTCACTACGCCTATTCAGTAGTCTCCTGTTTATACATCCAAGGATCGCATTAGATCTTTTAGCCACAGTGTTGCACTGGGAGCTCATGTTCAGCTGGTTATCTACCAGGATCCTCAAATCTTTTTCACAACCACTGCTTCCCAGCATAGAGTCCCCCCATCATATAAGTATGGCCTGTGTTCTTTGTTCCTAGATTTAGACATTTACATTTGATTATATTAAAATGTGAATTGTTTGCTTGTGCCCATCTTAACAAGTGATTGTGATGTTAAGGATTGACTCAATGGAGCATAGACAATTCAAAGTAGTTTTTTTATGTATCTTCTGAGTCCTGCCTTGAGTGCAGGGGACTGGACTAGAAGACCTTTCCAGGTCCCTTCCAGTCCTACGATGCTATGATTCTCCAAAAGGACGGAGTCCTTAGTGGAATTACATAGGAGCCATAGGAAGGGGATTGGTAATTTACTAGGGGAGCAGACTGAACTTCTGTGCTGCTACCGTGGGGCACTTTGGTTTGGCGGGGCAAAGACTTAAATGACTCTTAAACTGACATTCCTAGCCACCTGCCCTCTTTCAGAAATGTAGGGAGCCAAATTCCAATACAGGCGTTGCCTCACGTCCTAAGTGATCCTTACTGCTGGTTCAGGGAAACGGTCATCACTTCTTGATTTAAATCTGAAGGGTTGTTCTGCACTGTCAAACACCTGCTGCTTTCAGTGTAGTGATGTCTGGTTTTGATGTGTGACCAAGACACCAGCAAGGTTTAGAGCAGAACCTGGTAGCCTTGACTCTGAGCTTCCTGCTCTAGATTATCTACTTTGTAGATTTTAAGACCTAAAAGGACCATTTGAGCCTCTGGTCTGACCTCCTACATAGCATTCACCTGATTTCTGCACTGAGACCCCATAGCTTGTTGTCGAATGAGGGCATATCTTTTGGAAGACATCCAGTCTGGATGTAAAGACTTTAAGTGAGGGAGAATTCACTATACCCCCTTGGTAAGGCATTTCCAATGAATTATTACCCTCACTTTTTAAAAGAAAACAACATTCTGCCCTGTTGAATTTTTCTAGCTTCAACTTCCGGCTACTGAATCTTGACTCACTTTCACAACTGTAGTGAGGGATTTGAATGGAGAACCCAAAGCAAGAATCAAACCCAAGACAGACAAGCCACTTGATATCTAAGAAACCACATCTTAGACCCATGACCTCTTTTTGATCAGGAAGTTCACACACATTTGGTTGTGAGTTCTTTGACAAGATGCTCCTTTAGAGAAGGCAAATAACTATGGTGATCCAATTGGTGTCCTCTTTCCTTGGAAGAAACTCACGTTTATGCTAGTGGAGCAGATACAATTTCGTATTTGTTCACAAGCATTCTTTGGTCTGGTTGGAAAAGAGGTGGGAAAGCGGTGGGAGTGAATCATTCACAGTTTTTTCAGTTAGCCAGTGCTTGTGATGTCTTGCAGAACAACTCATCGCCCACATAAAATTTAGAATATCCTTCAAGGGATCCTTGGGGCTCGGAAATGACGAAGCTGCTGGTTTCAGTCTATGGAGCCTTCATTCATACAAATGACTGGATGGCCTGGTTGGGTTTGAATTCCCCCAGGGAGGTAACACCAATTGAGGATGGTCTTTGGAGCCCTATCCAACTCACTCATGTTACAATTAAGAGCCCAAAAGTTTGCTGTTTTGGAGCTTTGGAGAGGAGACATGTCATGGTGATATGGGGCTCGAGGCACGTGGTGCAGGGGATTTCACAAGATTTGGGATGCTGTACTGTCTGGTGTATAGGGCAATGGAACTGTGACGCTCCAAGGAACAGGAGATGGGTTGTGGGTCAGGGACTTGACGCTTTATGAAGTATGATGATGAACAGGGTGGCAATGACTCCATAATGTCGGGGGTACAGAGGCTGTGGGTTCTGTAGAGTGTGGGGTGTGGATGAATTTATCATCTCAGCTCCCTGGCCATGGGAAGGGAGATCCCTTAGGCATTGATACTTAATGAGAATGTGGGATTAACCCCTGTTGATGAACATGTTTCTTCTCCTGCTCTGTAATTCTCTGTGGTGACTCCAGTGTGCCAGATCCTTCCGAAAGGGGTGGTAGCCGTCCTGGGACCTTCGTCGAGTCCGGCCTCAAGCTCTATTATCAGCAATATCTGCGGGGAGAAAGAGGTGAGTGAAATGCCCTCTGTGCGAATATCTTGGGCTCTTTGAGTGACTGACGGAGCTCCCATAGCCCGATGGTGGCATTGCATGTCCACAGGGGATTGGGATGCTGGGTTATACCGGAGAGGCATGAAATTCATGGGCATAGTTTGGGGGGTGCTCCCCCAAACAGAGGTGAGGGGTGTGTGTGAAGGGGAAGAGAGATGAGGCAGGGGACAGTGGGGGGAGGAAGGGGGAGAGGGTGGGGAAGAGAAGAGGATACGGGAAGAGGTGGGGGGAAGCCGGACCCCAGCATGTGGCGTCCCCTTGGCAGCAGCAGCCCCAGCAGGGTTGCGGGGGGTAGCAGCTGGTGTCAGAGTGGCCGCCAGCAGCAGCTGGGGCTCCCCGTTAAGCTGGCCCATCGCTTGCAGCACAGGTGCCACTCCAGGTAGGGGGTGGAGGGAGAGCCCATGAGCCAAGAGAACTGGCTTCAGTGTGCGCATGGGTGCATGAATGTGCACGCTTTGTCCCCCTCTCCTCAAATACAGCAGTCAAACCTCGCCTGTGATGCAGTTCAGTCTGTCTGGGCTCAGGGACCCAGGGTGGGAGGAAGCCCACTGTGGCGGGGGGATGGAGGGGGTGTAAGGGGTGCAGAATGGTTCCCCTGGCCTCCTTTTCCCAGTCTAGCACAATCTCATGTCCACTGCAAATTCTTCTCTTGACACATACGACTTAGGGCCCTGTAAGCTTCTCTGGAGACCCTCAGGCAGAGTTCAACCCTCCTCCCTGCCCCCCCACCCCCCTGCTCTCTGTCAGGCTCTGGATGGAGTGCTTACGTCGCTCTGCCTGCTGGAAGTTGCCTGGATTCCCTAGGACACGGTATCTCCCCTCTGATTTATTAACTGTAAATGAGATGATTATTCGCCTTCCTAGTTATGGTCCCGTTAGACTCTCTGCCTTAGGAAATCAGAACTCGCAGGGAAAGTGTCTGTCTGCTGAGTCACTTTCTCCTTCAAAGGGTCCCCGGTGGAGTCTTCTGCTTTTCTGTCAGTCTCTTCCCCCCACAGATGTCAGCCAAGGTCTTATTCCTCTTCCTCCACCCATTTCCGCTTCCAGCTGCTCTCCTCCTTCTTCCTCTCCAAGATCTGCTGCTTCTCTGCCTCTGCCAGTCCTAGCAAATTTGGAGGCTTCTTGCTGCTTTCCTGTCAGCCTCCCATCCCCACGCACACAGACCCCAACTTGGGTGTAACTACTGCTCTCTCAGTTTCTTTCGACCCATCTGGGCACTTATACGGCTCTTCATCACTCTAGTATCCGAGTGCCTCGCAGTCACTATTGGATTTTATCCTCGCAGCACCCCTTGCGAGGTAGGAAAGTGCTATTCTCCGCATTTTACCGCTGGGGAATTGAGACACAGGAGACAGGACGGATGAAGCGACTTGCCCAAGGTAGCCCTGTAATGTCTGTGATGGAGCTGAGACTTGAATCCAAATCTCCCGAGTTCCAGTCTAGTGCCTTATTCAGTAGGCAGTGGTTCTCAACCAGCAGTACGCAGAGGTCTTCCAGAGGGTACATCACCTCATCTAGATATTTGCAACAGGCTACATAAAAAGCATTAGCAAAGTCAGTACAAACTAAAATTTCAGACAATGACTTGTTTATGCTGCTCTATAAACTGTCCACTGAAATACAAGTGCAATATTTATATTCCAGTTGATTTATCTTATAATCATATAGTAAAAACGAGAAAGGAAGTGATTTCTCAGTAGCAGTGCGCTGTGACACTTTTGTATTTTTATGGCTGGTTTTGTAAGCAAGTCGTTTTTAAGTGAGGTGAATCTTGGGGGTACGCAAGGCAAAACAGACTCCTGAAAGGGGTACAGTAGTCTGGAAAGGTTGAGAACCACTGCACTAGGCCATCCTTCCTCCAGCCATCTGTGGGGCTGCAGCAAGGTATACCTGAATTTATTATTTCGTGCATAGGTCCCATCTTTCCTGTTCCCTTCTCTTAATCTCCATAGCCTTCTCTCTCTCATCACCCTCCTTCTGCTTCTTTGCCAATCTTGCTCCTTCTCCCACTTTCTCCTGCACTGCCCATTACTTCAGCTTCTCTAGGGTCCAGCAAAGCCTCTGAACTGCCTCGTGAGTTACTGTTACAAAAGCAAGCAATTGGTTGGCCAATGTAATTCAGCACAGAAGCTCCCAGTCATTAGTTTGTACGTGATCCTGCTGGAAGATTACATACCCTTTTCATTTGGTAATGTTTCTTCAGTACAAACCTATTTGATCTACACCCAGATTATGTCCCTGATTTAATATTTTATAAACCCTCACCTGCTGGTGTACACTGATCCGTCTGTGCTCCAGGGAAAAGAAATTGAGTTCTCTTCTTATAGTTCATCCCTTCATAGCCTGATAACATATCTCAGACATTTACTGGACTCTGTCTTTGTTACCTCCAAGGTGTGGGAGCTTCTGAAACAGAACGTGGTAAATATTTATATTTGCAAATGAATTGCAATGCTTTATTTCCCTAGAATCAGTTGCATTAGAGCAGGAAGCAATTTTCTAGAGCCAACTCTCTCCAGTACTGCAAGATTGTTCCCCTGAGTGTCTTTTCTAGTTGCATGATCCATTTCAGGGTTAACTGCTTCAAGCATCCACCACTTCCCAGGCAAAGACCAATCTGCCATAACAGATCATGAGTGTATTTCCTGATATTCATCTTAACTCTTTGAGCTCAGCCAGTTGTTTCTAGTGAGACACTCCTTGTTCCACCCTAAGCAATCCTCTTCCTCTTTTTAGAGGTGGCCCTGAATCAAAACTTGGGTTGTAGGAAGTTCAGATCCAATCTTATCTGTCTGGTTATTGGACCTAATCCTGTCTGCTATCATTTACACTTGTATGAATTATGAATGACTCATCATTATTTGTTTTACAATAGCATCTAGTGGCCCCAGCCAAGACCAGGGCCCCATTGTGCTAGGTGCTGTACACATACATAGTAAGACAGCCTCTGTCCTGGAGAGTGTACAGACAAGGCGCACAAAGGAAGTGCTAGTTTACAGATGGGGAATGGATGCACACAGCGGTGAAGTGACTTGCCCAAGGCCACACAAGGCATCTGTGGCAGGCAGATAAACGAGCCTAGATCTTCTGAGTCACAGTCCAGTGCTTTAACCTAAAGACCATCGCATTGAAGTCAGTGGTGGTATGTGGGCATAAAGAAAAGAAGCAGACCTCATGTTTTTGTCCTGGGCTGAACCAAAGCCGTGGATTGGAGCAACCCTCAGCTTTGTGCCTTGGGCCCATGTCTTTGGGGATCACACCCTGCAGACGTTTGTGGCAGGTTCTAGTGCACACCTCTGTCTGTGCATCTCTCCGCCTCATTAACCATCATCACCACGAGCCTCAGACTCCATCTGGCTTCAGAGAATGATCAACAAGCACAGACTGTGGATGCCCCGTCTACATTAGTTAAAGGAATCTGCCTGTGGCATACAGACTGCTTCTCTCCCTGTTAATGGAGCCCAGGCTGAGGGCTGCAGAGTGAAATCAAGGCAGATAGCAGCTTATTACTCTTTAACTTTCCTATTACTAACAAAACAGCTTATGCCTCCAGTAAAGCAGCCATCGCAGCCCCGCTAACAGCCTTCCCAGGAGGAGAGGGATCAGAGGCGTGGGGCGATAGCTTCTGGAAGTGCCTCTAATGGAAGCAAAGAGGACTTGACACTGCTCTAATGGAGCAGAGCCAGATGTTCCCCTTTGCTGTGTTCTATTCCTTCCAAATAACTCATGCTGTTAAAAAAACAAACAAAGAAATCCTTTCCCTGTCCCGCTGACCCTTCTCATCCTTGCTGGCCTCCCATACCTGCTGATCGATGTGCACCATGGGCTCTTTGGCCCCACATTGTCCATCCTCCCTGGGAGGCGGCGTCTCACTGCTGCCTCCGCTCCCATTCATTAATGGCAAATGAAATATTATGAGGACTCGTAGCTCTGATCCCTTTGGATTAGCTGCCTTAGTAACCTGTTACTTCTCCACAGATCAAACAGCACAAAGCTTTTGGCTGCTGTATCTGTTCCTCCTCCTCCCGAGATTCACCAGTATGGGGTCACCTCGTTCTTCTTTCAGTCTGTCCTAAACCTTTCGGCCAGGCTCTTACTGCTAGACTTTCTGGCCCATTTCTCCCCCATGCTCCATGTCAGACTCTCCTTGCTGCTCTGACTTTCTCCGTCTCAGCGTCCACAATAGCAAAAACCCATTTAGGATTCCATCCCTTGTCTCCTCCATCCAGTAAGGATATTCTGCGTGGTTTTACTGGGGTATCTTTTCTCTCACCTGCTTCCCATGTGGCATTGAGTTTACTGTTTGTTACTGGAGAAATGCATTTTCTGCAACTAATCGATCTTTCTCTCTCAATCATTCATTCTCATTTTTCTAGGTCCCTCATTTCAAAGTGGCCCCAGAGGAATTCCTCAAGTTCCAGTTCCAGAGATTCACCACCCTGAACCTCCACCCCAGCAACACCGACATCAGCGTGGCCGTAGCTGGGATTCTGAATTTCTTTAATTGCACCACTGCCTGTCTCATCTGTGCCAAAGCTGAATGTAAGTTGCCCCGGTTGGTGTTAACCCCCAGCTGCTCCCGCTTGTTTCTCATTTTATCCCCTTTCCACATCCGTTACCTCCCACTGCTCTGTAAAACTGCCTCCAGGTTCCAGTACTGGCGGTGAAATCCCACTGACCAGCCTAGTGTCGCTTGCTGGAGGCCTGTGCTTTTCTTTGATTATAATGGCATAAAATAATCCATATGACTAGTGACGGGGTGGCAAGAGGGGAACTTGGTGAAATCAGGGGTGAGTGACAGGCCTGCAGATGGGGTTCCACCCCTGGAACCGAGTCCAGATGTTTCCAGCAGCAGGTTGTGAGAACTGAGGGGAGAACTGGGAGGAAGGACATGAGTTGCCTTGTGGTTTCGTAGTTAAAAGCACGGTTTATCTGATGGAGGGGTTTCCATAATGGAAAAAGTCTGAGGCCAGTTCCTGATCAAGCACCTTTAGTGCAAAAGCTCCTTTGGAAATGCGTCTTTCTGAGACTTGCATGCAGTCTGTGACCCGAATTGAGGGCATGCAGAATTTCATGAATGTCCAGCACGTTCTATGCCATCCTGGGTGCTGAGTTACACACTCACGCACAGTTCTGCCGCCAGGCTTACTCAGACATGCATGCTCCAGTAACTGCACAGCTGGGTGCCTGCCTGAGAACTTCTACATGCATTAGGCCTCCTTCTCCTCTCTCCTGTGTTGGTTTTGTGCTCTGGTGTCACTACGCTGACATCCCGAGGTTCACTCCTGATTCAGATCGGTATAAGCAAGAGGGGAATCGGGCCCCGCACGTTTCGATGTGAGCCTGCGGGCACGTGGATCTGGGGGGTTATAGCCATGTGCAAGTGCAGGCTTATAAATCTGACTTTTGTGGACAATGCAGAGTAGCCCATACGAGACCTCTGGATCCAAACAGCCACTCATAAACTGGGGAACTTCAGATCCAAATTCTGTGGCTTTGACTCTTCTCTAATGCACACAGGCTCAGACGTGTGTGCGCTCATGCATACACCACCCCTGTATGCATGTTCTGCCCTTATACGGCCATGCCCTCAGATGCTTGTGTCTTTCCAGGTAACATCATTAAGAATGCAGCTACCTCACCAGAAGTCAGGACATGCTGTGGGTCAGGGTTCCCATTAGCACGTGGTATTTTCTTTTCAGGGCTGTCGTTGGATGCAGTAGGGCTAAAGCGTCCCGGTACAAAGAAGCCTGTTGTAGCGGGTGGTGAAGAGGTGCACTGCCCCCGTGGGAGCTGGGGCACTGTGCGTGATTTAGCACAGAGCCTCTGGGAGCAGAAGGGGAGTGCGGTCTGACCAGGTGCACCAGGGGAAGGGGCTCACCCTTCCTGCCCCGTGCCGGAGAAGCCTGGTGCCTGCAGAATGTAAACTAGCAGCCTGGATCTGTCCTTCGGGAAAGCAATGGGGCTTCCGTCCTGACCAGCTCCAGCATAGATGCAAAAGGATCCTTGTGCCCTCTTCCCAAATCGTGCACCCTCTGAGGGCCAGATCCTCAGTTGGTGTAAATCAGCAAAATCCCCTTGAATCCATGCTGCATTGATGCTACTGCTGCAACCTTAACTCTGGTAATTTTTTACTCTGATTTTCCCTTCTGTAGCTTGAACATTGCCATGAAGCTATTTTTCATACAAGCCTTTTTATACCGTCTGTGCACCCTTTACTTATGTACACCCCCACAGCGACACACAGTGCGATGCGCACACACACTCGGGAACACATGTAACCATAACCGTGTGTCGGTCTACACCTGCCCATCCACAAGCCGACACACTCAGGTGCCTCCCACTTAATTTAGCCTCTGGTTAATTTGATCCTTCGTTTAACCGGATCGAAAATCTCAGGCACCGAATCGCTTGTGTTAAATAATTCAACGTCCACCCTTAATTGAATCAATCTGGTTAGCTTTAATCAGGTATTGCTGGAGAACTCAATTGCCGGCTAGAGGAAGTTACCCCTTAGTGCTCGTGAGACATTTAGCCACAAGTCATGAGTAGCGGAGGAGTCCTGGAGAGAAGGTGCCTCCTCCTGTAGCTACAACTCCCCCACCCTGCTCTTTGTAGTAGTCATTGTGCTGGCACAGAGCACACACAGACCTGCCTGGGGGGATAGGAAAGGACCATAGTCCTGATCCCTGGTGGAAGCAAAAGCCGGTCCCCCATGCGCCGAGACTGCTATGGTTCACTGCCTTGGGGATACTGCATGGCGGGGGTGGGGCTTTCTGCAGACCCCTTTCTGGCCGAGCAAGGACTGCACTCAGTCTGGCTGTTAATTGATCAGGAAATTCTATTCTGAGGGACACCGTTGTTTATGTTTGGTGAGCTAGCTAGAAAATAGAGCCCAAGGAGGAGTGGGTCTTAGCTATTTGATTTAAGCACTGGACTGTGTGATAGGACTCCTGGGCTCTATTCCTACTCCTGCCACTGACTCACACGGTGACCTTGAAAAAGTCGTATCTGTGGGCCAGTTGTCACTTACACGGGACTAAACAGACAGAAACTCTCTCGCAGCCCGTGGAGTTACGCCGGTGCAAAACCGGTGCAAAACCAGTGCACGTGGGAGCAGCATCAGGCCCCAGGACTCAGTTTCCCCATCTGGGAGAGGTGGTGAGGGATAATTCCCCCTGCGTGTGTCTGTAAAACCTGTGACAATGGGACACAGCTCCAGCTCACATCTGTTGTGGGTAGAGATCGCTCTCACCAGCACAATCCCGACCATGTGTTGTGCAAGCTGTGATCTGCACCCTGGCAGTCAGAAGGAAAACAAGGCAAGCTGCTAAATTCACCGAGGGTGGCTCAAACCAAAGGAGAAGGCTCTGTGCCTGTGAACACACAGCCGCATCCTGGCGTATGCACAATTCTTAGCCAGGCCTATGTGCTCATTACCACCACTGCATACTCAAGCCAAGACCACTCTGTGCCAGCCAAACTGATCCCCTCCTGTGAGCAGCAAAGGGAGGACTGCCTCTCCCCAGTGGTCCTCTGGGGCTGAGGCATCCCTGTGCCACCATCCTCTACTCAGATCAGGGATTGTAGCTAAACACTACAGGGCAGGGGCTGAAGGGCCTGCATGGACACATGCTTGCCTAGATCCCGTTCTCTGCCATAGCCCTTGGTGCACAGAGATGGGGAAGCACTGTTATCTCCGCTGTGTGATGGGGAAAGTGAGTCAATACAGCTCAGGACTCTGGAGTAGAGCTGGGTGACTATTTTTCAACGAATAGTTTTTTCACAGAAAAACATTTTTCCGGTCCCCAAACCTATTTTTCGACTTCTAGCTGAATTTTAGCGGAAGGTTGCAGCTGAACCAAAAAAAAAAAAAAAACCCACCAAAAAATGTTTCAAAGTGGAAATGTTTTGTTTTGACCATTTCATTTCAAATGGACACTTGGCCAATTCAAAATGAAGAAGGGGGCGTGCGAAAAATAGCCCATCTGAAACAGCTCCCCCCCCCCTCCCAAATCATTTGGAATCAACTTCAAACAAAAATGTTTTCCAGTTTTTATTTAAACAAAAACTTACGGGGCAGGGAAGCTTTCAGTTTGAACGAAACCAGAATTTTTTTGGCTCGGTCGTTTCAGCCCCCGGGTTGAAAACTCCATTATTCACGGTTGTGTTCCTGAGTCCCACCTGCCTGCTGTAACCACTAGAGCAGTGATATTCAGACTGAGGCCTAGGAGCTGCAAATGGCTCTTCAACGTGTCTCCTGTGGCTCTTTGCAACTCATGATGTTAAAACACTGTGTGATGTAATTAGTAACCAATCAGGATGTTTTTACTATGTTGTTAACCAACTGTAGTTGATAAAACAATAATACTGTATACAAAAACTAAATATTTCCCCTGTCATACTGTTCAAATATCAATACATAGAACTATAGTAAATGAAACAATGAATTCACACTACTCTTTTGGGTCATGTGGATTGCTAATTTGGCTCCTGAACCGCTGAGATCTGAGTATCACTGCACTAGACAAAACTGCCTCCCAGACATGAGCTCAGAGCAGGTACCCCGCTTGGTTTGGGAAACGTTCCGGCTTTGGAGCTCCCAGACGAGCCTTGGTGAAATGGTGCAGATTGAGACCCGGTCTGCTCATGCCTCTCCACACTTGGTGAGCCTCGTTTATGCCCTTCGGAGTTGCTGGGAGGGGTCTACAAGCCCTTGCTGACGTCCGGCCTGTAAAACAGCCTTCTGATGTGTCAGTCTGTCAGTGTCTGCCGGTTTTCTCATGTCATTGGAACAAAAGGGGAATCCCTTCAGATAACAGAATCTTCCCGGCACGTGACGAGGAGGGAAGGCACAAACTGACAGGGCAGTGGGTAGGATATAATGTGCTGGGAACGATGCTTCTCTTGAGCCAGAGGAGAGGAAATCGAATGCCTCGGCAGAGCCTCCTCACCCCCCTCATGGTGCCCGGTTTGGTTTAGAAACTAATGAATAAGGCTGTGACTTTTGACCCCGAGAATCTCCACTGTTGTCTGCCTGCAGTGAGAGGATAGGACAGGACGTGGGGAGTGCTAGTGGAGGGCGGTGAGGTGGTCGGGGAGTGATAAAAATAAAAACACTAATCAAGAGAGAAGAAATGAGGGTCTGGTGTGCATTGCAGTTCCATTTAGCAGCTGCGATAGGGGAGGCTTTCCAATCCGCCTCATTAATGCATGGCTGAGATACACAGCCTGCAGAATTAAGGAGCAGGATCTAATTTTATGTTGCAGGGTGGAAATGAGACATAAACTAGAACCTTGGAGCATGTCCTCCTGGCTTTTCTTTCTCTCCTGGTGAATGTCTACTCATTGTGGGGGCAGATCCTGGTGTAAATCACTCCCTTAGCTCCACCCTCCTACTCCCCACCAGTGGGCTGCCAAGCAGAGTATAGAATGGAGCAATAGTAAATTACTCCCACCAAAAGCGTGACTTATTCCCGGGGAGCAGCCGGAGGTGCTGCCCCATGTTCTGGGCAGATTGAAAGTACACAGTCCAGCTGTGTGTGCGAGAGAATCCTGTTCTGCAATTCTGTGCACAGAGGATCTGCTCCCAATGCTTGCCCCTGGCTCCTCCGCCTCCGTGTGTGTTAATTCACTTGGAACACGGAGCCGAGACTCCCAGCGTGAGCTCTGCGGCTGCCTGCCAGGAGTCCTGCTACCTCTCCACCGTCATCATTTGAGATGGAGCCTGAGCGTGACAGTGTGACAGGCAGCAGGCAACACGCGGGGCTCCCCGGAGTAGCATCCCCGCAGCTGGCCTTCCACGTCTTCACCCAGCTTGCAATGAGGCAGGCTTCCTGCTCCCCCACTCCCCCCCCGCCCCATGCCCACAGCACTTGCCGTCCTGCTGTACTTGGTATTGATCTGGGCAGATGCATCCTGAGCGAGGCTGATGTGTTCCTGGAGTCCACAGCGACAGAGAGCAAAAGTCATTTGATTTAGTCTGATGTGTAGCTCAGGCCTGTGTCTCTGCGGACAGGAGAAGCTGGCTCTTACTCTTCATGCACCAGCATCCTGCAGCGTGTCGTCCCTCTTATGGGTTACAACAGCGCCTTGAGGCCCCAGCCTGTCTCTGTCTTGTCTATAGGTTGTAAGCTCCTTGGGGCAGGGACCATCTGCTGCTCTCTGCCAGCACAATGTAGCCCTACTCTTGGCTGGTCTTTAGGCACTACTGTAATAAACATGATTCATCATAACCAACAGTTATTGCTAGAAGCATCTCTGGTCCTTGGTAGGGAAGCAGATGGCAGGTGTGGGGGAAATTAAACTGTGCAGAGCTCTGGCCACAAAACTTAGACAACGCTTAAGTCCCACTTAAACCCATAATATAACACTCAGGTGGCACATAGGACCTCTTTGCACAGGAGTGAATTTCACCCTCCATAAAGAAATAGACTAGGAAGTTACTTCTATCCCAGAGAAATCCTGCTGACTCCAGTTGCTTTAGTACCCAGCTGAGTTCCTCATGGATTAAGGAGGAAGGGCAGGGGGCACCACATGGTAACGAGCTCCGCGCCTGCACACTGGCTTGCTGAAAAACCTCTCTCTGAATGGGGCTCCTCATCTTGGCTTTATCTGTTTAATGCATCGCTTTGTTGCCTTTTGTGAAGAGTTGGGAGTTCTTGAGAGCAGCACGCTACCGCTGATTGCGTTGCATTGTACCGCATTGTATTGCTTCCCCGGCCCTTGACCTTCTGGATGAATAAACTGTTTAGTACAGTCAAAATGACATTGAGTTTAGGAGTTGAGCTCCGGGCCGCTGAGAGTATGTCTACACTGCAAAAATAAAAAAACCTGCAGCCGCAAGTGTCAGAGCCCGGATCAAGGGACTCGGGGTCACAGGGCTTGTGCTACAGTGCTAAAAGTATTAGTGTAGACGAGGGTGGCCAGATGTCCTGATTTTATAGGGACAGTCCCGATATTTGGGGCTTTGTCTTGTATAGGTGTCTCTTACCCCCACCCTGATTTTTCACACTGGCTATCTGGTCACCCTACTGCAGACATTCCCGCTTGGGCTTTGAAATCCGGGGAGAGAGATCAGTCTCAGGGCCTGAGTTTCAGCCCGAGTGGGAACATCTACACTGCTATTTTTAGCCCCATAGCGCGAGCCCGGGTCAGTTGAGCCGAGCTCTGAGACTCAGCGCCATGAGTTTGTTTGTTTCTTGCAGGATAGACATACCCTGAGCGCCCCTCTGACACCCAGAACTAACCAAAGAAACTCCTCCTTTCCCAACTCAAGATAGGGCCAATTCTACAGAACCTTTCATCACGCAAGGAGGTTTTTTTTTTTTTTTTGGTTTCGTTGCATACATAAGGATTTGCAGAATCAGGACTTTGGATAGTAAGGTGTTTGGACTAGGGACGTTGTTGTTCTTTAGTGTCAAAAAGCTCAGAGGCAGAGTGAGAGAGCTCCTGCCCCAAAGAACTTACAGTCTAAATAGAGAAAACAAACAAACAAAAAAGTGGGAAGGCGAGAGGAGATCTGAGATGGGAATAGAATCAAGGTCTCCAGAATCCTAGCCCAGAGGTCCTACCCATTGGACCATACTGCCATTCTACCATGTCCTCTCATTTCTCTGTAAATACCTAGAATACATTTCTTTGTAGCCATGCTGGTCTGTGGCCATGTTGGTTATTAGAGAGACAATGTGGGGGAGATGATATCTTTTATTGGACGAACTTCTGTCGGTGAGAGAGACAAGCTTTTGAGCCACACACAGCTCTTCTGCAGAATATATTTGGTTATTTTATTATTATTATTATTATTATTTATTTGTGCTGGGGTAGCTATTCAAAGCCCCAGTGTGGGATCCAGGCCAATTGGGCAGGGCCACACACACAAAATGATGAATCCCCCTAAAAGCTGTATAGAGAATGACCTTCAGAAAGGAACCGTGTCAAGATGATCTTACCTCTGAAAGAGGCCTGCCGGCTGTTTTATCAAATGGCCACAGAGCACTACAAATTCTTCCATCCTTTCCCATCCCCTGCTGGCCAGAAGAGAGCCTGGGAGACTTAGACTTGGTGTCTTTGCTTTGCAGCATGTGTCTACACCACTTCTTTTACCAGGCTTGGATAAGTGGAGGATAGCTACTGCCATGGGTGGAGTATTCTTGGTTCAAAAAGTCTGTTTGTGTTTCTTTTGTTCAAAGGCCTTTTAAACCTAGAGAAGTTGCTTCGTCAGTTCCTTATCTCAAAGGACACCCTCTCGGTGCGGATGCTGGATGACAGCCGGGACCCTACCCCCCTCCTAAAAGAGATCAGAGATGACAAAACCGCCACCATCATTGTACACGCGAATGCCTCCATGTCTCACATCATCCTCCAGAAGGTAGGCCATTGTGAAATTGTAGCTTCATAAACGACCTTGCTTCCACCAAACGATCTCTTTGCATGTGTGTTTTACGGTTCCAGAGCTTAAAAATTCCTACTGTGCCACCGAAAATTATCTACGCTACAAGGAGATTTCCACTGACTGACACTGAGTTCCTTGGGAAAACAATTTGCTCTGTGCCTCCGGGATTGTGGGTATAGAACAAATAGATTAAATGCTCTAGGTGCATGCACGAGAGGTCTGTGGTTTGCTTTCCAAATCCCTTGCCGCTCCTATTGACTTCAAACGGGGACAGCTCAGTGCTTTTGAAAATTAATCCGCTGGTGGTGTGGATCCTCTTTTCTGAGTATCTCTCTATTTTGGTTCTCTGCCGCGTTATTTTTACCAGCTCATTTTAATTTATTTATTTTATTGTCTCCCATACAGTTGTCACGTTTGTTTAGAGAGTTTGGTTTAATCTGGGCATTGGATCCAGTTTGGGCTTCCACTTTAGTACAGTTCCCCAGATCCTGTGCCGGACAGGGAGGCTCTTTTACACACTAACAAATGAAATAAATATAAGTTTTGGCTCCGTAGGTTCATCTCTCAATATACCAATGGGCTTAGTCTAGGGATTTCTTGCAGTGTGGAAGGTGTGGTACTATGGAGTCAAGCATTTCAGTCTAAGAAACTTAATCCAACACCCACTGGAGACAGTGGGACTCTCAGTTGATCTCAGTAAGCTTTGGATCAGGGCCGTGATGCTGCATGTCATCACCCTTCTAAGTAAGAATAGAATGTGTGTTTTCTAGGCCTGATATATGAAGCTAGTGGTGTCCTGGACAACTGTTGATCCCTCTGAAGGATGGCTGTGCAGCTGCATGCTAGTTTCCACAAAGAATCTTGTCCACAAGGAAATGGTGCACCACAGTGCCATCCTGCCAGACTTGCTTAGACTTCGTGTGACAGCCGCCGTCACAGGTGGCACATGAGGCATTGAACTGGGGTTTTCCAGAGCGACAAGCACAAGCTGCAACAACTTGACCTTCGGCACCCACACTCCCTAGCTGTGGCTGTAGCAGATGCCTAATCCTTTGTCGGTCAGCACAGGGGGGGCACCTGTCGCACACGTCCTCCAATGGGTTATATTTTGAGCTAGGCAGGAAATGGTTTTCCCATCCCATGAAAATTTCTGCCGTTTCGGAAAACATCCCAGTCCTGAATTGGGATGAGAAGTCAAAATATTAAAAAAAAAAAAAAAAAAAATGTGTGGACCAAAAATGTGGCTGACCCAATCCAATTTCCCAATCACAACATTTTGTTTTGATTTTGACTTTTATTTTGACATTCTCTCCCTCCCCTCCAGAAATTCACTTACATCTCAAATCAATAAATCGTTTCAAACTGAAAAATGGAAATTTTCATTTAAAAAATGTGGAAACAAGACATTTTGCTATTTTGAAACTTTTTTTTTTCCCAAAATGGATATTTCGTCAAAACTGACCCTTTCCTGTACAATATTTTGGCTTCTACAAATTGATATCTTCTGGCAGAAAAAGGTTTAATTGAAAAATTCCTGACCAGCTCTAGCTCTGGTTGCTTTACTACTGTGGTGAAAAAAAATGCGACTGTTGCATTGGGGATGCGAAGAAACAAGGGAAGAATTTCAATTGTCTACAGCTACTCTTGGGACGTGAACCACAGCGGCTCCTGTGCATCCATTCAAAACGTTCCCCTGGCTATTCCGTGCAGGTACAGATGCCAGCCTTTGGTCCAGAGGCCGAGGTTAGACTGTGGCTGCTAATACAGTCTGTTCTGTTGCAAGTGACATCAGCTGGATCTCTCATCAATCCATTCCGGTGTCAATTTAATTGCACATTTAAATGCAACATAGTATTTTCTCACAGAGGAACAAGTTTCCTCTTTGATTTTCTTTATTTCACTAAGCCCTCTGAAGCTTCTGATGTGACGGAAATCAAAGATTAGGGTTCAGGTTGGGGTGGATTTGAATGTATTTATTTAGTTCCCAAGTTAATAAAGGATTTGAATGAGCTCTCTGACTATTGAGGGCTATCCCCTCAGCTTGTTGCCATAGTAATTTTCCACAGCTACAGAGCACAGTGGCTCTTTAGACACACACACACTCTCCCTTCCCATCTCTGGGGGATTCTCGTGCCATGACCGATGAAGATGTCAAAGATTGAGAAGATTTTGCAGCAATTCAATAACATTTAATGCAGTCACCCTGTCCAGAGCATTCCAAGGGGGAAGGGAAATGAATGACGCACTTAGGATTTATTAACTTCTGGCAACTGGGGAAACTGGACGTTATTTCTCTGTATACTGGGAGAGCAAGCAGAACAAAGGGTGAAGATAATGACTATAAAATAGTTTCCTCTTTTGGGCTCAATCCAAACAGAGAGACTGACATTAATTTTAAAAGTCTTTGGATGAAACCCGCTATTACCCGCCCTTTCTTGGCCTCTGCTACTTTTGGACAAGGAGTCAGAAGCTACAGCCTTTCATATCTTCCCCTCCACATATGGTCTAGAGACACATGGTTGCTTTCCATCTGTCAATAGGAATGTTAAATGGATGGGATCGATGGAAGAAAGGAGATGGCTTGTTACTTTCTTTGATTTTTCTACCCTTGAAATCACACTTGCTGACTTCAGAGCAGGTCAGCAGGAGAGCAGACATTGCTGATCTCCCCCGATAGCGATCAAGTGCAGAACTGTGTAGTGCAGCTGCCAGATGGCAGGCAGTGTGGTCTAGTGGTGGGAGGCAGTGGTCAGAGCACAGGACTAGGATTCCTGATGACCTGGAGGATCTAGTTTTCTCTCTGCCACTGACTTGCTGTGTGTTCCTGGGCAAGTTAGATTCTCACAGTCTGCCTTTCCCCATCTGTAAAAGACAGGCGATAGCGCTGTCCTATTGATCTATGTCACAGAGGTGTCTGTGCAGATTAGCTGCTTAGTGATTGTAAAGCACTTTTCCATTCTTGGGATGGAATATTTAAAGCACCAAACCTTGGCTGAACTCTGCTCCCACTGAAGTCAATGGTATTATCTCCGTTGGGGTGGGATAGAGTCAGTCTGAGGCTCTTACCCTAAAGTGTTGTGTATAAGTGCTAAGTGGTGTTGATGTTAAAGTTCCTCTGATTTTTTCCCCCCTTTCTTTTTGTACTTTATTTTCCAGCCTTCCGCTTATCAGCAAAGGGTCCAAAGTCTCCTTTTCGTTTTCCCTGCGGAGAACGCACCATGCCAGCCATCAGTAGATGCCGTAGATTTGCTATGTTCATAAAGATCAATAAAAATGATAAGGAGGTTAGAAAACATAACCTATGAGGAAAGGTCAAAAGAACTGGGCATGGTCTTCAAATATGATGAGGGCTGTTAGAGAGACTCTAAGAATGGTTAAGTTCTGGACTAGGCTTCCAAGAGAGGTTGCAGAATCCAAAGTACCCATTAGACAAACAACTGTCAGGAATGGTGTAGGTATCCTTAATCCTGCTTTAGCACAGTGGGGTACATTGTATAACCTCTAGAGGTCCCTTTCAACCCTATATTGCTATGATTGTTTGATCACAGGAATCTGACTGAGAAAGAGGAGTGGGAAAAGCAGTGGGGACTCCTCCATGGGGAGACAGGAAGTTTGCAGGGAGCAGCAGTGTCTGCCATGCTTTGATTCTTTACCTACTGGTTGTATGGGTTCATCAGACCCGGAGCTCCTTCTCTTTCCTATCCCTTTCATCCACCTGCTTCCAGACATCCTCAGCCTCCAGCTGGGGGGCAGAGAAAAGAAGGGACATGGGGGAACTCCCTCCCTCAAATGATTTGGGGTGATTTGCACATTGCAAATCTGAGCATATTCGATGGTTGCATCTTCCCAGTGCAAACCAAACAATGGATTTAACTGAAACTGGCAGAGGAGTGAAACTGGCAGGGGTGCTAAGCCACTTGATACGAGAGGATGAAAATTGCCATGCAGAAGTTTTTTTCCACCAGTGTCTCTTTGCTTTACCCAACATACATTACTGCCCTTCCCTTCTCTTAGAGATTGTCTATGCACACAAGTTCTACCACTGGAACTCTACCAGTATAGCTAAACTGATGTAATCCCACCAAGTGGATGTAGGAAGACTAATATGAAGATTCTATTGCACGTGGGAAGGGGAATATGCTGTACTGGGATAAGGCATCTTTTATACTGGTATACCCGTGTTTATGCTAGGGGTTGTACCAGTTTAAATATATCACTTAAAAAAAAATCATCTCCCTAACCAACGTAGTTTCACCGGCACCAAATCTGTGTGTAGACCAGGTCTTACATTAGTAGTGAATCTTGTAACGAGCACACTCTGGGTTTGATCTTCAACATGTCATCTGGCAACCTGGGACTGTTAAAACTACCGTTACTAGTAATTTATGCAAATGGACCTGTTTCAATTGTTATGTCTTCCTTCCTGGTTCCCTTTGTCTTTATTCACCTGGGATGAATTGTCTAAATCCTAGATTAGAGCTAAAAGGCAGGGTGGAATCCTCTGCCCTTCATTATGCACGAGGTTGAATTAAATGAATTAGATTATAATTAGATCATAATGATCTGGGATTAAAAAACATCAATGAATCTTTGGGGGTTTTTGTTTGTACCATGGGGCCCTATTCCCACTTTGGGTCCATAGGCACTACTGCAATAGAACTAAGTTATCATCATCATAATGAATAATAACCTGCAGCTTCCATTGACTTCAGTGGACGCTGCAGCTGCTCAGCACCTCTGGAAAGCAGATCCCTTGTCTTTAGTTTAATAGGGCAAACTGTGCTGTTGGGTCCTACCCTTTATGGCTTTTAAGAGGACAACGGAGTCCTTCATGCAAAACGATAGATACGCCGAGCAAATCTGATAGTCTCCCCCACTGCGGCTGCAGCGATGGAAGATTGTCACTCTCTAACCTAATCTCTCTTCCTCTCCTTCACAGGCAGCTGAACTGGGAATGGCATCAGCCTATTACACATATATCTTCACTAATCTGGTAAGACTGTTTTCCCAGCTCCTCTCCCCTGCATGCAGTGTCATGTCAAACACAGCTGATCTGCTCACCCTCTGCGTGTCCGGGTGGCGTCTGATAGAACCACAAACTCAGGGGAGTGGAGGGAGATTCATAAAGTTGGGGAGAGGTGCTGGGGAGATTTAGGATCCCTCCGGACATCCAAACTTCAGATCAGAACAAGACCTCACTCTGAAATGTGTGTGGTGAGAGAGGCTTAATCCACCAGTGGCAGCGATTCTGTAGAATGGGAAAAAGGCAAAGTCTATAGACAGAAACAAGAAGGGGTTCTCATATCCCATGTACTGAGATGTGTGGCTCGTTAGAACCAGTAACAGAGACACCTGATCTCCTGCCCAGGAAAGCCGTGGGCAGGATCTCCAGCGCAGATTCATAGAGCTATGCCGGTTTCTGCCACGCGAAGATCTAGTTTGAGCAAAAGGGCAAGCTGTTGCAGTAGCCAGAGAGAGTGTTGCAGAGTGTGTTTGAGGCCGTCGCACGCGGAGAGGGATCTGAAACATATGTCTATGTGTCAGAGGGGAAAGTGGCTGTGTGCATTAGGGGGAGAGAGAGACACTGAGTGCACGTGTGAGACAAAGAGAGGGTGATAGTGTGAATGCAACAGGTGGAGAGGGGTCTATTTTGTGACGTGGCTCAGGGGCGTTAGCTTTATAGCACCTGTTATCATTACTGGGCATCGTGTGGCTAGATTCCCACGCACTGTGCTAAACAAGAGGCAATGGGCTTCAGCAGAAGCTGGGGGAAAGCCAAGATGAACTTTAGGAAAAGTCCCTCACTCTAGTGGGTCCTGAAAATAAACTGCCAAGCAGGGCGGGGGAATTGCCATCTTTGATGATAACTCAGATGGGACCAGACACCTATCGAGTAGGGATGGTTTAGGAATAATGAAATCTATCATGGCTTGATGCAGGGGGTGGACTAGATGATTAACTGGAGTTGCCTTCCAACCCATATGATTCTCTGATTCTATAATTTCTATGAATATTTATGCACATGTGCGTGCGTGCCAGGAAATCCGAGAGCTGAAGCGTGCTGTGTGTCTATGTATTTGGGTGGGAGACAGACGGAAACAGATGGAGCCAAGTGTGTAGGAAGGGTGATTCAAATGTAGGAGAGGGAGAATGAAACGGATGGCGACAACGCTGAGAGCAAGGGCGGGAGAGTAGTGTGAAGAGCTGGAGTGTGAAAGGAGCCGTCAAAAAGAGAGAAGTTCCACACACTCTCTCTACCTGCACTAATACCATACCCATTCATCCTCAGAGTCCATCCTCCAACTTAATTGATTCCATTGATTCCCCAACCTCATGAGTTAATTCTTCAGGCCATTGTGAAATCTACTGAATTCTAGGCTGGCTGATTCCAGAAGCTAATACTGCACCCATTCTGTACTGAAGGAATCAAATTTCCTGATAGCTTAGTTCTCCCACACCTAGTATGCCAACAGGTTAAACATAAACTCATCCTTGCTGTTGTCTAACAGAGGCTGTGTCACCAAATAGTTAGAGCACAAGACTGGGTTTCTGTTCCTAGCTCTTCCAGTGACTTTGTGTCTAATCTTGGGCAAGACTGTTCAACAGCTCAGGGCCTCAGTTTCCCTATCTGTAAATGGGGAGAATAATTTCTGCCATGCCAGGTTTGTTGTGAGGCTTAATTTATTAGCGTTCTTAAAGCGTGTTAAATAGTTTTTGATGTGAGCGCTGCTTTATGCTATGGGCGTGATAGTATTCGGTAGAGATAGCCCTAAATCAAAATCATCCCACCCTGTGTATCTGTCTCATTCACCTATCACCTCCTGTGATGTGTAGGCCATAAGCTCTCTTGAGCAGAGATTGTTGACTGTGTTACTTGTCTCCCAGCACAGCTGGGCCCTGATGCTTGATTGGGGCTTATAGATGTTATCTTAATACAAATCTATGTCTGTACAGCACCTAGCACGAGGGGGTCCTGATCCATGACTGGTGCTCCTGTGGGCTACAAAAATATGAATAACATCTCTCAATTTGGATAGGGGCAATTCAGGTTTTAATTCTTGATCTGAACTAGAAGTCTGCAACCGAAGCCAGTTTCTCTAACCAAGTATAGAGTGATATATTAGGGAGAAGTGGATCCTACAGCCATTCATTCTTGCTTGAGATTAATCAGGAAGAGTATCTGTTTACTCCAGTTTATTTTTCCACTTTGTTTAAAAGACCAGCTCTCCATAGAGCTAACTGGATTTTTGACAGGGATCGTTAAGAAGAAGGGTGATTCTGGGTGAAACCTGGGCAGATGGAAGAGAGATTTAAGGAAATTAGTCATATTTAAATGGAGATGAGCGATGGAAGCGAGCAATTTAAACTAATAAATCTGGAGGGATTATCAAGCCGCTAATGAACCCACTGAGGTTTTGCAATCACTGCCTAATAGAAAAGAGAAAATCACTGTGAACTGCTCTCTGTGAGCGCTGGCGAAAGAACGGTTTAAATGGGGGAGGAACCTGCCGAACGAGGGATCAACAGTAGGTTTCGTTAAAGGCATGGATGTGAAACTAATGGGAGCAGGAGACAATAATCAGACCTCAGAGAAGGGACAGGGGTGCCGAGGCTGAGTTAAGCACTGGCAGGAGGAACTGGAGGGCATCTCTGTTTTTCTCCTCCGGAGCTCCGGCTGGGGGCAGGCTGCTGGGACTTCACAGCTTTCGCGCACAGAGCTGCAAGAGTGGGGAGGCTGGCTGCTGCACAGGGTGATCGGTGATTCACAGAGCTTAAACTCTGCTAATTAGTCAATTCAGCAGGGAGGAAGCTTGGCCTGGGAAAGCAGATGCCAGCCTCCAGCAGAACGTTGCCGCAGCTAAACGAGGGATCTCCCAGCCCAGTGTGGGTTTTTATGTGGGCTGAGGGCTAGATGCGAGGGCTCTGGAGTGAATATCTACAAAATAACTTATGGGGAGCTGTGACTTGTTATCAGCTTTCTCCAGCCTATCACAGGACAGAGATCTTCTTTGCTCTCGTGACGGGTTTGGCCACATTTTCCCCATGCTTGGCCAATAATCAGAATCAACCTAATAAAACAAACTTCATGTGCAGGGCTTTTCATCCATAGATCTCTAAGGAGGACATTATCATCCCTGCTTTCCAGATGGGGAAACTGAGGCTGCCGAGAAGGGAAATGAGTTACCCAAGCCCCACAACAGCTTAGTGACAGTGCTAGGAGTGGAAACCAGGTCTCGATTGATTGCGGGTCCCATTCCTGTCTTTTGAACCACACTCCCCTCACTCCCGCCTGGCGGGGGGAAGGAGGGAAGGATTTTAAATTGGCTTGTGGCGACCTTTTCATGGGCTGGGGGGACCTTAAAAGTCATCATAATGTCTGACCCATGAACATTAAGGCTCTCAGGAAGCACTCTTTTTGGTAAGTAGAAGTCCTCTCCTGTATCCCTGCCCAGGTGGTCCCCTCCCCTCACTAGCTGATGAAGTGTTGTACACTGCTTGGTTTTTTCACCATCCACCCAGAGGTGGCTGCATTTCAGTGGTGCTCTGTGCGTATGTAGAATTTGTCGAGTGCTTCGATTTGTTTTGGGATGAAAAGTTACCGTGTAAATGTAAAAAAAGAAAAAACACGAACTAGATCAAGAGCCCTGCGCCGGAACCAGGGCAGTTTCACATCGTTACAAACAACAGCAACTGCATCTCAGAGACCCCCCGCCTCTTGACGTCCCTCTTGTCATAAATTGCTGCTGACCCAATACCAGTAACAGATGGCGACACCATTCTCCTCCCTGGTTGTGCTGGCTGGCTGGGGATAAAATTCAGCCCCTTTCCTCCTATCACGCCCTACCCACTTCTTCCAGGAGCGGAACTTAAGCAGGCACATAGCCCCTATTTATCTGTGTGCATCCAGACCCTTGTAGCTCTCACAGGGGCACGAAGGGGGGAGGAAGGAGTCTGACTCCTTCCTAAGTGCCTCTGTGGGTGTGCTGTCCCAGTCCTGGTCCGCAGCGACTAAAAATTCTAATTACAAAAATGTGTTTGGCAGAGAAACTTGACTTGATAACCATTTGCGGGGAGGAAATGTAGACATGTTGGCATTTGATTTATAATAATAATAATAAGGGTGATGCATAGCTAGAGCATGGCAGATAAGATACTGTGAACTGCGAGGAAATAATTGCACGTCCTAGCCCTGAAAATATTTGAAACCACCAGAGCAGATCACAAGAGGCTTTGGATGTCTCCAAAACCCTGTGATGGAATTAATTCCTTGTAGCTCATTAATTCCATGTAGCTTGTTGTTGTTTTGCCCTTTTTAAAAAAAAAAAAAAATATATGGACCTGAGGCTGGATTTAAATTTCAAAACATTTCTCAGAGAGATTAGATGGAAATAATTGAAACTGTTAAAATTATTACCACAAGAGGGAAGGTGTGAAGGAATTTTAGTAAGTGCCTGGAGTCAAACAGTATCTTCATTGTATGTTTTGTTTTCTGACAGTGTTGCGTAGTGTTGCTCTGCACCGATAACTGCCGCTTTGTTTCGTTGCCAGAGCTGAGATACATCTATGGGGTTTTTTCAGTGAAGGGGAGAGATTCTTCTATGTAGCGGGTGAGATTTTCAAAACTGCCTAAATGGTTTGAATGCCCAGAAATTAGTGGGAATCAAGTGTCTAAATCCCCTGGACAGCTTAAAAAATTTCAGCTTCAGTTTGTAAATCATTTTACCTCCACTTATGTTGATCTCATCCTGCCTTCTGAAGGCTCATAAGGTGGTATAGTGAATGAGGATATGGGACTGGGAATGAAGAGACTACGTTTTTCTTCCTGGCTCTGCCACTGACATGTTGTGTGACCTTGGGCAAGTTATTTCTCCTCTCACTGCCTCTGTTTCCCCTCCCACTCTTTGTCTGCCGTGTCTAGTTAGGCTGTTAACTACTTGGGGACAGGACTGAATCTTACTATGCATTTGTCCGTGACTTGCATGATGGGGCCCTGATCTTTGTTGGGGCAACTTGGCACTACTGTGATAAAACTAATAAAAAAGATGATGAAGGTGATAACAGAGATGGGCCTGAACCAAATTGATCTAAACATCCCTCCAAATTTTGAGATATTTGAGCTCTGCCTCTGAATTTTACAGAGGCAATCTCTAATTTCTGTCTTTGGATGGAGTTCTTTCCCAGGCAACGGGTCCAGACAAGGCCTTTCACCTCTTTTAAACTTTTCTTAGGTCCTGTGTTAGGGGCTTAAATGGTGTGTTGGGTCTTGGGTAGGCACTCTTCACTGGGGTGAATTTAATCCATTCTGATTCAGAATGACAATTCAGTTAAAACACAAGCGGCCCAAAGCATCAGTTAGAATTCATAGGGACAGGAGGATTGCCCTACTCATTCATACCAATGGTCCCTCTGGTCCATTCTCCAAGCAAAGTGTAAGAAAGCTTCTAATGTGCA
The DNA here is from genome assembly GCF_026122565.2 of Emydura macquarii macquarii. Classification (NCBI taxonomy): domain Eukaryota; kingdom Metazoa; phylum Chordata; order Testudines; family Chelidae; genus Emydura; species Emydura macquarii. The sequence continues at coordinate 9,224,041 of NW_027130449.1, read as the reverse complement.
GTTATAAAAGAGTCTGTCTGTGGAGGAAGCTCTCTGTACCCCTTGTTGGTACAACTAAGAATAAACCTGAGCTAAACTTTGCTGAGGTTTGAAATGAATTTAACTTGTTTCCCCCGCTTGTTTAATTTGGTAGTGGCATCAGAACTTCTTCCTGTTCCCAGTCCAAAGGAGAAATGTTGGGGTGCTGTCAGAAAGAGAGAGAGACTTCTCAGTAGACGAAGGGCCTGACTGAAAGATCTTGGTTGAGAATTTCCAGGCTGACTCAGAGATTTATACACACAATTCCCATTCATTTTAATGGGGGATGTCTCTAAATCCCTTAGTGACTTTGAAAAACCTCAGTCTCTCTTCTATTTCCAGTCCCAATTCTACAGACAAAAAAGGACCTAACTCAATTAAATTCAGTGGAGTAACACCAGAGGGTTGATTTTGGTCCCAAGAGGTCTGGAGTGTTTGAATGAACCTGGGAGAAGGTTTGGAAGTTTTGAATGCTGTACTGCCTAGAAATTCTGGAATGTTTGAGACCCACCTGTCAATAAAGGTGATGAACACAGCAAATCCTACCCTTGAAGGTCATTAAATCTACAACTCCCAGAATACTCGAAAAACCCAATTCATCTGAATGAACTCACACCAAAAAAAAAAAAGCCATAATTTATCATTCAGAGGACTTTCTTCTGCCCGGGAAATTGATTTTTACTTGTGGTTTATTATACAATTATTGACTCAGTCAATATATTGTGAGCAAACTGAGCCTTTCAAAAAAGCCATAACGCATTTAGCATAACCCTGTACACTGTGAACAAATAAATATGTTTTTAGAGCAAGTTAGAAATGTTTAACAGACTCAGCAGTTCAGTATATATAGACCCTGAAGGCAACAAAATCCACAGAGGGAGAGCATCAGATTCCAAAGGCAGGCCTTCTCCTGGTGTTACAGCCAATGTAGGAGAGGACTAATATGCTTTCATTGGGAAAGGTGCCCCAGAAATGTATGGCTGGAAGGGACCTCAAGAAATAATCTAGTCCGTCCCCCTGCAGTAAATTTGGAATAATAATGGAAATGTCCCTACTTCGTTAACCTCAGTTGAGGTGAATCATCAATTAAATCAATAGAGCAATTCCAGCTTACACCAGCTGAGGATCTGGCCCCATGGTGGTAAAGTATCGTGAGATCCTTGCATAAAAACTGCTATGTAATTTCAGAGGGTAAATTGTGAGGTCTTTACTCAGCTTTTACTTGGGCAAAACTGCTATTGAAATTGATGGGAATTTTGCCTCTGAGGATTGAGTGAGGAAATCAGGATCTGAGCCATTATTTAAATACCTTTCCAGCCCCCCACTCCTTCTCCCACAGAAAACAAACAACAAAAACCCCACATACAGAGAGAGAGAGAGAGAGAGAGAGAGAGAAAAAGAGACCAATGTGTTCTCGCCCCACAGGGCAGATCCCCAGCAGGAATAAATCAGCCTAACTCCTCTGAAGTCAACGAGCCAGATACGCCGCTGGTGTAAATCGGAGTCATTCCTCTGAAGGCATTGGAGTTTGGCTCATTTATGCCACATGAGGGTCTGTCCCACAATCTAATCACAGATCCAGGTGGCAGCAGCAGCAGCATTTGAGGACCATTTGGAGGCTACTAATCAGCAAATCTGGAAATCCAATAAAGTCCTTACAGTAATCAATAGGAGAAGATACACGTCTGTGTGTCAAGGTCTCGGCGTCACTAAAATAAAAAAGAGCAAATCCTGGCAATTCTTCCCAGGGGGGAGGCATTTCTGTTTCTTTGCATCCCCGGGTGAGCTGTTCATTAAAAGCACAATAAGAACCTCGTAAAGGAGTGAGATTTTGTGCACGCAAAGGGGATGCAAAACAATATTGCCAGCCAAATGGACAGAAATGGAAGGAGCTCAATAGCGGACACAGAGAACCTAACAATAGCAAGCTGTCCTTCTCAACATGAAGTGATCAGCAATTACCAGAAGTCAATCACTGGTGTGAGATCAGCGGCATGACAAAGCAGATAATTCACAAGGCTGCTAAGCCTCGAGTTTAAAATACATTTACTTATCATCAGGTTATTATAATAGTAATAATACTCCTTTTGCCTAATGCCTTTTCAACCAAGGTACTTGAATCTCTTTGTAAATATTAATGGTCTCGCAGCTCTCCTGTGAGCTGGGTGAGTATTGGGCAAATTGGGCAACGGAGAAAGTAGAGGTGATTTGACCAAGGTGTCACAGCTCAAGCCGGGAACAGAAGCCAGGTGTCCTGATTCCTGGTCCGCCCACCTAAGGACCACTCAGTGCTCCATCTCAGAGTTAGTGGTGACCCATTGTATGTGGAACTTGTGGGAAAAGGGCATGAGTATCTTAGAAAGTAACTGGTCCAAGAAAGATCCCACAACCATGATCAACCTTCATCAGTGTTCCACTGAGGCCATGTGTCTAGTGGCTATGGGAGACCTGGAATTGACGCTCTTGTTTCATCCTTGGCTCTGCCTTTGGGATCATGGACAAGTCATTTAGGCCCAGAATCTCCAAAATATTTAGTCTCTTTGATTTCAGTGGAAGAGATAGAAGCCTAAATTCCATGGGGGATCTGGACCTTAAGCTCCGATTCAGTAAAGTGCTTAAGCACATGCATAAGCCTCATTGGTAATTTAAGGGACTCGTTTCCCATCATGAATGGGGTGAAGCAAAGTGAATTCAAAGTGAATTGAAGAGCTCTTCAAGTGCCGTCTTTATACACTTTTGCACCGTCAAGCTCTTTAATCCCTTTCAGCTACACGCGAATAGCAAGGTGATTGAAGTGTTGATCCAGGAACTGCTTTATGCCCATGACTGTGTCTTGTGGCACATTCTGTAGCAGCACTACAAGTTCTCACAAACCACTTTGCTGTGGCGGCTCGTAACTTTGGCCTCGCCATCAGCTGAATGAAAATAGAGGCTGTGAATCCAGCAGTTCCTCAGCAACTTTACAAAGATCCGGCAATAAGCTCGGAAGGGACCACGCTCCAGGCTGTCAAACCATTCACTTATCTCAGCAGCGTGTTAAATAATGAAGCAACCATCCATCACAAAGTGAATGCGTGAATTCAGAAAGCCAGCACCGCACAAGGTCGCCTCCATCCCCAAATCTGGAAGCAAAATGGAATATGTTTGTCTACAGGCAAAAAACAAAGCGTATAATACAGTTGTCCTCATGACATTGCTTTATGGGTGTAAAACATGGTCTTTTTACCAGTGTCACATTAAAAAGCTTGACAGTTTCCATTAGAGACACTTATGACAACTGCTGGGCATCAAATGGCAGGACCAGGTGTCCAACACAGAAGTCTTGGCAAAAGATGGTTCCGTTGGTATTGAGGCTTATTTGATTTGTGTCCAGTTGAGAGGGACTGGTCATGACATTCATATGCCTGAGACTCATCTAGGAAAACAAATTCTACATTCAAAATTAAGCTCTGGCAACTTTAAGCATGGCAGGGCAGATGAAACCCTTCAGCGATGGTCTGAAACAAAATCTTACCAAGACAAATATTTCCGATTCGACCTTCCAGCAGCTGGCGACGGATCACGTTGCGTGGCACCATGCCACAAGGGTGGGTGTCCGTGACTTTGAAATGAACCCTTTGTGCAGCTGGCAACACAGCACCAGGCACAGAAACAAAGTACAGCTCCTGTAACTCCATTGGCTTCCCTGGTTGTTCTTCGCCGGTTGGTCTCTGGAGCCCTGCGAAGACCCTTCAGTACAAGCTGTGATGATCGACCTGTGATTATGTGATTATGGTCCTGGAAATCGGCGTGACTAGTGTTATTGAGTCTCACTGATTTCAGTATGTGTTTGTGTGGTGTACTAGTGAGTTCCCCTTCTTTGCCGTGCCACAGGGGATATGGATTGTTACAGTGCCCAGCTATAGAGCCGGGCTCTTTAGCTCATGATTTAGCTCTGGAAGGCACCTACTTCAGTCCCAAGAGGGCGGCCGTTACACCTAACACTAAGTACCTGTGTAAGTGCATTGCAGAACATTGAAGTCAATGGGAGTTTTTCCAGGATCTCAGTCAAAGCAGGATTGGGCCCTTAGCAACTCCGTGCCTCAATTTACCCATCTGTCATGTGGTTATAATACCGCCTCTACTTGAGAGGGGTGAATGTGGAGCTTAGCGAGTTATCAAAGTGCTTTGAGAGACGATGCTGAAAGAGACCATATGAGAGCAGCATATTGATGCTGTTTTATTATAGAACGAGAATGGACGGACTTAGCAAGTTGGGAGCAAACTTTGAAACAAGGCTTCAATCGAAGTAGTAGAGTCACCACATGCCCAGCGTTGGCTGAAATCAGTGAAATCATGACGCATGAGTCAGAGACTTGTGTTCAGCAAGATGCTCGACCCAAGGGGTGGGTTTATATTCCCATGGAATGGAGAGCGTCTGCCGTAAATCTCAAGCACGCAATTCACAGCCAGTGATACCGCCAGCTTCGAGCTCCTCACTTTGCAGATGTGACTCTCAGAGGCCGGCGGCGCTGTTATTATTAGGCAGCTTCTCCGGATGAACTAAAGGGTTGGGTTACTCTAAGCATTTGTTGGATGCTTGTAAAGCTTGAGAATGCAGGTCAAGCATTGCACGGAGAACAACAGAAACCCAAGCGTGACTTCAGCCTGTAATAACTCCTATAGTGCTGCCTCCCAGGGAACCCCTTGCGATTCAGTTAGTTAATGGGTGCCTAGCACTTTGACCATAAAGAGTGCCATATAATGCGAAGTGTAACTATTATTTAACCATGCACATTTTGTGGTTAAAGCCACAGACTGGAAACCAGGAGATCTAAGTTCTAGTCCCTGATTTTGCTACGAATGCACTGAGCAAGTCACTCGCAAGGCCTACATTTTCAGAAGGTTTAATCAACGTTGGGTACCCAACTTCAGATACGCAGGGCCTGATTTTCTGGCCTTCAGCACCCTCCTTCTCCTCTTGCCCCATGAAGTTGGTGACCGTTGTGGGTGCTCAACACCTTTGGAAGTCTGAACCAAGGAGTTTTGAATTGAGGACCTAAAAATTAGTGGACACTTGACATTTTTGGCCTGGACTTCTCTGTGCCTCAGTTTCCCCCAGACTAAAATGGGAATAACAACAATACTTACCTATATCCCAGGATTGCTTTGAGGCTCCGTGCAGGAGAGGTAGTATAGTCCTTTGAGATCCTGCAAAAGGAGGTACACTGGAAACATAAAGTACTGATAGGTTTGTATTTTATTTGATTATTGGGAGAAACCTATCTGTGAAAGGTTATATTGTTTACATCCTAGTCAGTGTGTGGGTGCGTGAATAACTTGCAAGAGTACGTTTACCTGACTATGATTTGCACCTGTTTGTGGGTTCATCAGATAAACAAAGGCACCCCGTTCTTGTATGAGTGCACATGGTTATGAAAGCGTTTGTGTGTGTGAGTTCTTGCCCCGAGAGAGGTATGGGGAATGCAGTGCCTGCAGTGAAGGACAAATGACCTGTCTCTGGCCAAGGTGATCAGTCAAGGAGAGGCAGCATAGAAGAAGAGGCTGGGAAGGCTGGAATGGCGGGTTTGGAGTATCCCACTAAATAGAATTTGCTGACATGTATGAATTAGGTCTCCCAGCAGCAGCTTGCTCTTGGGAACTATTACATGACATGCAATCTTCCAACCTGCAAAAGCTCAGACCCCCGGCACAGACAGGAGAGAACAAAGGCACCAGGGACTAAAAGAGAGGAGAAGGGAGGGCAGGGTGGGCCAACAAACCAGTAGCATCCTGTGCACCTCAAGGTTCCTTCCGAACCATTGCACCCCAAACGTTTTGCCTTCCTGCCCACGGCTCCTGCTGCAGATAGGGGTGTTGTTTTGCAGGGATTTGGCATATGGCTTGCTATGCTGTCTGCATGCAGAAACTCCTCAGGCTCGGCTCTCGTTAGCCATCTGCCCTTGTTCTGCAGGTTGACAGGGGTGCAGTGTGTAAATGGATACCCTGTCAGGGAGACAGGAGCATAATATCAGTCAAAAGCATCAATAGTTCACAGGCAATTTCATCTTACCTAATGTTCTTGCATTTGAGCCCAAAATACATTTAATCGGGTTTTGAGTCTCATCTCCTAGGAGCTCACCGTGGTGAAGGAGCCTTGTAACGCCACATCTGAGACTTAATGACATGCGGTTCCCATGCGCATGTGTGTGCATGCGCATAAAATGGCAGGACTGGTTGGAAATGCCTCTTCCACCAAGCAAGAGGGGAATTCGTATTAGTGATGGAAGAGAAAGGGTATCTGGCGGCTTCCAAACTTGTAATCGCTGCCTTCTGTCTACATTTTAGCAATTAGCAAAAAATAGGAAAAAGTACTTAGTAAAGAAGGCACCTGTATCTCCCACTAGGAGAACTAGGAACTCTCCCAGTAAACAGGTTTTTCTGGTACCACTGCTTCCCCTGTGGGTATCAGTGGAATAAAGCTCTACCCCTTTGTCTTTATTATTATGTGGTGTTTGTTTAGCTGGAGCACCTAAGAGCCCCAGTCATGGACCAGGACCTCGTTGTGCTAGGTGCTGTACAAACATGGAACAAAAAGATGTTCCCTGCCCCTAAAGAGCTTACAATCTAAGTAAAAAAGTTCTCTAGGAACTTCTATCTGAGAATCCCGAGAGTATTTTCCCCCTTTTACAGATGGGCAAACTGAGGCACAGAGAGAAGTAAAGTGACTTGACCAAGGTCATCCAGCAAGACAGTAGCAGAACTGGGAATAGACCACAGCCTTTCTGACTCCCAGTCTCGGGCTCTAATCACAAGACCACCTGCCCTGCTCCCACCTTGTCCTCTCCCCAGTATCATGAGGGCCAAGGGCCTTGGTGTCTTACCCACACCCCTAACCCATTCCCCTGTGTCTCAACAAGTAGGGTGATGAGTGCAGGTGGAGACAATCCAGGTTGGCTCTGTGCCATGGGACTATTTTAACGGGTTGTTCTGTTGAAATGCAAGTCCCATTTGTAACATCGGGCAAAACGTCTGAAATTGCCTATTTAGAAAGTGGCAGCAATGGTCTGTGGGGATACACTTGGCAGTATCTGCACTCCAGCCAGAGCCCAGTAAATGGTTATTTCAGAGGCTACAAATGGGAGGTATTGAAAGAGCATGAGGTCCCATCTAGACAAGGGTTGCCCTGGTCTGTCACCCCAGGAGAGCTGGAAACCCTGCATCAGCTTGGATGGACGGCGGTATACCTTGCACTGTGCCTGTCTGGAGCTCTCACCCATAGCAGGGAACATGGTGATTCCCAGATTAATGCTGCAGCCTGGAAACTGAGCACCATCCCCAACCTCTCCAGGTCTATGGCTTGAGCTGCTCTCTCTGTTTTCAAAGTGTAAAGATCTCTTGGTCCTTCTGGAGAAGCAAGCCATGGAGGGAAGATAGGGGTTTAGCATGGAGAGCTGGTCCAGGGCTGAATCTCTCCATCAAAGCAGTTTGAGGAATCCCAGGGGAGCCAGCATTGGAGTGGATATAACACTAGTGAAATGTGCCGGAGTGATAGCCCTGGGTGCTGAGGGTTTGTCTTTGTCTGCCAAACAGACCCAGCATGGGTGGTGGCAGGTCACAAGCTGCACGCTGGATGCCCTGGGGACTTGGTAGGGATATACAAGAACAGAAATGCTGGTATGGAGAGAGAATTTTGTTGCAAGGACTTGGTGACTCCTTGAGCCGGGCTCCCCTTCCCAGGCAGAGCGCCAACCCCTTTGGATTGAGCTTCTCTCTGACTGTCGTCACGGTTTGCCCGTTCAGTTGAAAGACTCCAGTCTCTCCCTCGCTAGCTCTCACATGGCACCAGATGGGAGCCGCACAGACTAGCATCCCCCGGGCCCAGCTGAGAACGGCACGTCCCTTTTCAACACTCAGTTCGACGTTGCTTTAACCATGCTTCTCGGGCGTGAGACGGCTGTGCTCTATTTAAACGCCGCTGCTGAGAATGGGGCTTCGTCCTTCCCCACTCCTACACAAGCTTCCTTCTACCCAGCATGCTTCAGCTCCGCTCTGGAGCACCCGCCGCACGGGAATGAGAAGGGAGCTCAGGTTCCAAAACCCAGGGGGTCTTTGGCCTCTTTACCCGTTGTGGGGGGGGGGGAGGGGGCTTCACTCACGTGCTCATTAAGCGCTTGAGAGAGGCATGCACCTGACTGCAGCGCATGGCCTGTCAACAATCCTAGTATGATACTGACTTGCGGTTACCGGTAGCCTGGGCTGGGTGGATTTGAACTGTCGTTCTAGAGGTGGGAAACGTCATGTGCAAGTTGTCCCAGTCGTCTCTGAGAGCCCTCCCTCCCTTCATTCACATGGGGAGCCTTTGACGAATCTGCCGCTGTCTTCTGTCTCCTAATGCTGTTTTCTGTTTGCTGGGATGCTTTAGGAATTCTCCCTCCAGCAATTGGACAGCTTTCTGGACGACCGGGTTAACATCCTGGGATTTTCTATCTTCAACCAGTCTCATGCTTTCTTCCAAGAGTTTGTCCAGAGCCTCAACCAGTCGTGGCAGGAGAATTGTGATCACGCTCCCTTTACTGGGCCGGCAGTAAGTAAAGTAATCCTCACCGTTGCATTTACGACAGTAGTCGAAGCCTGTAATGGGGCAGCAAAGGGCTGGGGCAAAGGAGACAAGCTATGGGGAGAGCTGAATGGGGGACCGCTGCAAATAGAACCGACCGGAGAACTGAACATGGGGGAAGATCACAGGCATGGGGAGGAGGTCAAAGGAACGGAGATGAGAAGCCAGCTGGGGCTGACTTTGGTTGTGGTTGTGGATGTGGACAGGCCTGGAGGGGGAAGAGGCATGGCTCAGCCAATCAGGTCGTGGAGATAAGGAGAAAGCCAGGCTTTTCAGGACCGCCCTGTCTCATGCAGCTTATTTCTGCCGAATTTCCATGGCAGCCTCTTGCAATTGTCAGTATTTCAGGTCGGAGAATGACTGCCCCTGTAAACACGGGCCATGCTGGCAGCTGCCCAGAGAAGTTTGCTGGACGTTCATACCAGCCACCTGTCTTACCATCAAATCCTCCTCCTGATCGCTCCATCGGCTTCAGTGGGAGTTGCAGGCTTATGCCAAGGGCAGAACTCAGCCCCTAGCTGAGAAGCCATGAGGCTGGTGCTGACAGGTGTCTGGAGTGGGGAGGAGAGAAGTGTGTGTTTAGGAAGCCTTTTCAGTGGCTGTATAAAGCATGTGCCCCTGGGATGGGGGAAGGGGAAACAGGAGCAGAGCTCAGAAGAGTGGGGGTACAGAGGCAGGAGAAAGAAACAGAAGTGTATGGGGAGGATGTCATCGGTGAGTCAATGAGGCAGGTCAGGATTTGGGGTAACCGACTGTGCGCTATGAGAGAGTCTCCAGTTCTGGGAAATAGTAAGGCAAGACCCTTCAATCTTGCCCGTGCTAGAGGGAGACTCTGTTAGGCAGCTGTGGCTAAATCCTTAGGAGAGGGGCTGGGAGACAGAAACCTTGGATAATCTCTAGGAAATTCAGGGAGGAAAACTCCCAGGGCTTAGCTGAAAGCCAAAGGGCTGAGTTAGCCCGGGCCGTGCTACCTTGCATGTGTCAATGTCTCCTGATGAGGCTGCAGATTTCCCAGAAATCACTGCTGACATCTGCCCCATAAGGCCTCGACTGGCTTGGAAGGTTTGCAGAGCCGCTTTGTCCGGTTGGGGAGGGGAGAGGAAAAGCCAACCGCCCAACGATGCATGCGTTGACAGAGGAAACAGAAAATCTCCTTGATTTCCTGAGGCAGCCCCCGCATTCCCGAAAGTCTGGTGGTTATCCCTGCACATTGATCTTACGCAGGCAAACAGGGAGTTCTCGCCGCCTTGCAAATGTCACGACGGGCCGGCCCTGGCTCACACCTGACTAGTACCAAGCTGCTGCTCCTGCTGCTGCTTCTCTGAGGCTTGTGTTCTAACCGGCTCCTCTCCCCAGCTCTCGCGTTCAGGTGGCTGCCACTAACTCACTGTCTGGTTTGCTGAATCTCGATGCAATCTCCCCCTCTGCGCCGCCTGCTTGGGCGCCAGCTGCGAGGCTGTTGAGACGCATTAAAAATAAAGCTGTCCAAATGAGACAGTCAAACAAAACAAAAAACCCTAAAAAATCCAAGTGCTGAAGGGGAAAAATAGAATCCTGGCCTCTTCCCTCCAGTTTGCCTTGAATGAGCAGAAAAGCTCTTTCGATGCAAAGATCAGGGAGCTCCCCCCTTACTGTTACCAGTGTATTTCATGCTGGTGAATGGTGCTGGATTGTGAGCTTCTGTTTAAAGCCCCATTGCTGTCGTATTAAGACAGCTGGATGCTCAATTCCTGCACAGAACTGGTTCAGGAGCAGGGCAGGCTTACTCCTGGTCTGGTGAGGCCACCTCTGGGAAGCATGGCAAGGGAGCTCAGTTGCCCTGGCCCATTCGATCCTAATCCTCTCCGCTGAGAAAACACGCCATGATGTCAGCTAATCACCATGTGGACTCCCATCCAGCAGGGAGTGGAGTAAAACTCACCAGTTTGTCACATCCCCCGCCCCCACCGGATGGTTATGAATTTTGGCCATTACCGCCCTTACTATTATTACACTGTATTATTGTAGCATATACAGGCCCCAACTGAGGGCAGAGCCCCATTGTGCTAGGCGCTGTACGTACCCATAGCAAGAGAGAGCCTCTGCCCCAAAGAACTTGCAATCTAAATAGACAACAGAAAGGATGGGAAGAAAAGAGTATTGTTCCTATCTTACAGATGGGGAAGTGAAACACAGAGATTAATTAATAATGTCTAGCTCTTCTCATCTCAAAGCAGTTCACCAAGGAGGGCCGTATCATTAAGCCCATTTTACAGATGGGGAAACTGAGGCACAAGGTGACTTAGCAAGCCCATAGCAGAGTCAGGAATAGAACCCAAGCCTCCTGAGCCCCACTCCAGAGATTAAACCACAAGAGCACCCTAACTCACCTGTTTAGTGACCTAGAGGTTCTCCATCTGCGTGTTCCCCCATCACCATGGTCTCTGAGCACCATTCTCAATTCCAGAGCCATGCAGCCCCCAGTGATAAGAACTAAACACTGCCATACGTCTGGCAGGGCAGGTGCAGAGTAGCTGTTAGGATGACATACACACAAGCAGTGCACTTATTTTCTCCCCTTCTGCCCACTCGGAGCATTATCATGGCACAAGGAATTGTCTTCTGTCTTTTTCATTTGAAACATCTCCTGGAGTTAACATCTGACAGGACTGCTTTGGGGAAAGTGTCTGTCTCCACAGGGATTTGGAGATTTATCCTGTAGTGCAGGGGAGCTGATGGTACAAAAAAAGAAGTTCAAGAGCTGGACTCGACCGGAGGGTGCGATCCTAGGGCTTTCTTACTGGAGATGGGAAAGTGTCAGCGGAAGGGTGGGGGAATCGACTTCTTCAAATGCCATTCTCATTAATCACATTGCAAGGAAAGGAAATCAGAGAAAATCATTAAAATTACAGATGGCTAGATTAGGTAATTAGAATTTAGGCTAAAACAGATGTTTGTAATTAAGTGTTTATTTCATTGAATAAAATCCAGATTGTAAAGTCTATTCCACCGGATTTTAATGGTTTTAATTCTCTGTGTTATGTTTGGGGGCAAATATACAGATGACAATGTTTCAGGAAAAACCTCCCCCTTTCCTCCCCCGAAAAAACCTGCCCGTAGTCCTCAGAGAACAGCTTGACTTTAAACATGGCCTTTATATGGGAGATTTTGTTAAATAAAACAAAATCTTCTCCCTAAACTGAGAGAGATCTCTTGGTGTTTCGATGAATACGTACACTGCAGCTGGAAGTGAGCGTCCCAGCCCAGGCAGACAGACTCAAGCCAGCATACTAAAACTAGCAGTATGGACGCCGTGGCTTGGGCCGCAACGCTGACCCTCAGGCCCATCCAACCTCCTGGATCCGAGCTCAGGTGGTTAGCCCGCACCTCCGCCGGGGCCGCACCACCCCTACTGCTATTTTCAGCGCGCTGGCTTGAGCCCCGCTGGCACTGCTTACCCAGGCTAAGGGACTCACTCCCAGTTCAGTATGACAGCACCCACGGGGTAGATTTGTGAATTTTAGTCCCAGCCCTGAGCTGCAGCAGGGGGACAGAATCAAGGGCATCCTGCATACGAAAAGTAAAACGCGTTCTGGACACGTGAACGTGCGACACATGCAGCAAGCGCCCCACTAGCCCGGCTGGCTTGTGTTTAGAAGGGACGGAGCTTGGCCCTGCCTACTCCTTGCCCCATGGCCAGTGAGTCGCCCCCACTGCTTAATAACATAGTTGCATCCCTTCCACTCCCTCCCATGCTAATTTCAGGGTGTCCCCTACTTCTCATGCAGCCGACTAGCACCTAGACTCAGGACAGGGCTCCACCTATGCCCCATTCCTCTACCCCCTTTCTGGGGAGTTGCTCTCCTGGTTTGCAGTCTCGAGTTATCATTCCGGCCATGCAGTGATGTCCCAGCAAGATGTGGGGGGACGGGGACTCTTTACTCCCCGCCACCCAAGCCCCCACGATCTTGTGAGTAGGGACCATCCAAATCCTTGTGTCTTTCACATGCAATGTATCCTGGGCGCTGTTTAGCACAGAGATGGCACAAAATGACAGTGATCAGCACAAATCAAAGAATGCACCAAAGCAAGAGACTCGCATGTTAATGTGCAAATTGTGTTTGTTGTTCTCAGGGGTTTTTTTATGTCAGAGCGAAAAAAGCCGTGTTGTGTGGTTTTTTTTTAAATGACACTATCAAAGGAGGAGGAGATTTGATAAGAGGCAGGAGAGGAAGTGGGGTCGGGGAAGGCAAAGTGAATGTGTTTTAAACCGGATGGTCGGAAAAGCCCAAAAGATTGGCTGACAGCTGTGCTATGGTGAAATGCAACCTAATTTCATACAAGCATCTTCCATACAAACTGTATCCCCCATTGCTTTCCTGAGTTAAATACAGTTAACAGAGTTTACAAATAAATAATGGCAGACAGAAACAGCAATTAGGAGGCATAGGCGAGGGAGACAGTATTGTGTTCGGCTGAGATCTGAAACAAGCTGCAGAGCTGGGGAGCTGCAGAGAGCCACAGAAAAGCCTCCTCCAGATGGCAGAAGCAGCAGAGGAGAAGGCTCTTGCACCAACAGCGATGGGAAGAAGTGGAAGTGGCATAGAGCAACCTGTGCCCATGGGCCAAAAGTGGCCTGTCGCTCCCCTCCCGCTGGCTGCAGAAGGGAGCCGCTGCCTAAGGACCCAGGCAGAGCAGGTTGCTGCAGGGCTACAAGACGGGTGCAGGCTCTTTGCTGCAGCCCAGGGGATGGGAGATCAGCGCTCCCCTCCCACTGGCTGTAGCAGGGAGCATGGCAAATTGCTCCGCCTGGATCCCTAGGCGCTGGGGTCCCTGCTGGAGCCAGAGGGAGGGCAGCACTGGCTGCAGAATCCCCCTGGCTGCAGAAGGGAACCAAGTGGAGCACATGGGGCTACAGCCAGGGGGATGGGAGATCAATGAAGAGGAAGGCAGCCTCCTCGCTGAACTCCTTCTGTCTGCCTGCAGTGGGAGGGGAGGGCAGAGGAAGGGCTGCTGGCAGAGACTGGAGGCCCATCAGGGTTGTAACAATAATATCTGTGGCCCTCAAGCCAAAAAGGCTGGGAACCCCTGGCATAGAGGATTCTGACATTAGCTGAGCAGAAGGAGCAAGGAGAGGATGAGATCAAAATACCGTTCATGAATTTTGGCAGGGCACGTCTGTAGTGGGCTTTAAAAGCAGGCTCCTGAAATAAAGGGGGGAGCTGGTGAAGATGCTTGAGAAGGGGTGCTGGGATCTTTTTGTGCATCTTGCAGGATTGCTGTTCCCAGGGTTCAAAAGCCCTGAATTAGGTCTCTCAAAGTCATGAGATTGGAATAGACTCGTAGTTCTGAGCCCCTGTGTGGGTAGGGAACGGCTGGCATGATACACAGCATTAGAATTGGAAATCTGGTGCTTCAGAGGAAAGCGGTAACTAGAGAAAAGAGAGAGGACTTTGACGTAATTTAAATAACTTGAAGTTGCAGGACTTGGGGGATGGGAGAGGATCCCCTTAGCAGAAGAAGCCACCCCCGGCAGCAAACGAAACCAGAAAGGGCATATTTGAAAAGAGACGGGTAACGCCAGAATTGCTGGTAAATTGTCTGAAGTGTAAAATATCCCAATCAATAATGTCAAATGCTTCGCTAAGATCAACAAGCATCTTGCTCAGTAGTTAATAAGAGATCATTAGCTGCTGAAAGAGAAGGGAAATGAAAACCCGACCGGAGACAGCTAGAGATGTGGGGCCATTTTCAGAGCTGGGGCCAAGGGATGGAAACTCCACCGATGTCAGTGGAGCTGCATTTTCTTACACCAGGTCAGAATTTGACCCCTTGCTACTGATAAAGGCCTTGAGACTGCAAACCCCAGGTGTAAATCCCACTGACGTTGAGCATGGACATGTGTGTTTTGCTGAACTGGGGCCAAGGGGCCCAGCCACTTGAGGATGGAGAACTAGTTGCAGTGAGCAGCTGTGGAGCGCAGGGAGATGACTTGAGTAAATAGGCATGGGAAGCTCCTTTAACAGTTCTGGAGAATGCAGTCCTGAAGGGGAATTCATAAGAGCAGATGTGAGTATTTAGGGAGAGAGTCAAAGGATTTATCCCCAAACAGAAAGGGACAGGCAGAGAGGGAGGGCATGTTACCTGATGGTTCAGACAGGCGGGCTGGGACTCAGGATGGCTGGGCTCTATTCCCAACTCTGCCACAAACCTCCTATGTGTCCTTGGGCAAGTCACTCAACCTTTTCTGCATCTCACTTCAGCCTGGGGTGACTGGGAAGTGAATAAATGTGATCAGGCTCTGCAAGGAGTCTGAGTGGTAGATATATTTGAACTGTAAACGCCCACATAAGGTGCGGAAAAGGCTCAACTAGCTAAGGAGCAAATATGTTGCTGAATGCTGAAGGGGTAGAGAGGAGACTCTTTGAAGGGGTAGGTAGGAAAATGGAGCCTTGACGGTAATGAGATGTGGCAACTAACTTCCAATGCAGTCAGGAAGTGACGATAATTGAAAATGAAATCTTAGTCATAACGATGAAGAGGACATAGAAAATGACTGGTTGTTAACGACATCAAAAACATCAGAACGATTGTGCATGATTGTGGAGAGTAACGCTCTGCATGAGACTAGATGATAAATAGAAGTGATAAGATGCAAATGGGTCAAAGCAGGACAGTCGATACGGATTTTGAAATCTCCTGTAGCAGTAATTCCTGTAAAGGGAAGAGCAGCTGTTGAAAAGGGAACCAGAGAATTCTAGTAAAGGGATTTAAGAGGCCAGTGTGGGAACTGGAGGACAAAGTGGATAAGTGCAGAAGGGAGGAAAGCAACGATAAAAAGAGCAATAAGAAGAAAGTACCAGAGATGTGCAGGGTAAAGTAATAAGCATGAGAAGAGGAGGAAGTCCAAGGAATGGTCCTGAATCAGGAATGGCGACATGAGTGACTCCTGCTACAGTGATGGACATGGAGACTCCAAGAGAATGACGGTCAAAGAAGTCTGTGGGTCTCATTCTCCACTGCCCTGCCGTTGTGCAATGATTCACACCTAACAGCAGAAGAGAGGTTATACTGGGGCAGACCAATGCTCCATCTGTGCTGTCTTCTGATAGCTGCCAGAGCCCAGTGCTTATGAACAGAACAGGACAATTATCCAGTGATCCATTCTCTCTCGTCCACTCCCAGGTTCTGGCAGTCGGAGGTTTAGGGACAACTAGCGCACGGGGCTGCATCTCTGGCCGTCTTGGCTAATAGCGACCGATGGACCTACCCTCCATGAACTCATCTCATTCCGTACCAGATCAGAACGGTAGCATTTTATACTCGCTTTGCGCAAGTATGAGTGGCTGCCCAGGGCACGCTGGGCAATCTGGCTCAGATGCCTAGCCTAGCCCCTTATCACTAGCCGCAGCTCAGACTGTGGATGGGATGTGCAGCATGGTAGATCACGGCATGACAGATATGGTGGGGGAGATATGGTCGGACAGATATAGCAGGGTAGCTCCTCGGTGTTGAATGGGAGTCGCTGTAGGATGTGAGAGCAGACGTAAGCTTCTCTACTGGTGTACTGTATGTGTGTGTAAAGATTTATTTTACAAGGTCTGTGTAATTGTATGCTCACTTATGGCAGAAACAATGGACTTGTTCCTTCGCTAAATGCAGGTTGGGTCTTATTTAATTTTCTGACCTTTGGTGCTGCTCCCCTGAGCTCCCACTCTGTCTCCCCTGTCCCCAGCTCTCTTCTGCCTTGCTGTTTGATGCCGTTTATGCTGTGGTGACAGCGGTGCAGGAGCTAAACCGGAGCCAGGAGATTGGTGTGAAACCCCTGTCCTGTGGATCCGCACAGATCTGGCAGCATGGCACCAGCTTGATGAACTACCTGAGAATGGTGAGAAGTGACTGAAGTTTACTGATTTATCTGTATCCACCCCTCCTCACTGCCGGTGGGGACAGTGGGCTTGTTTGAACATAGGGTGTTGTGAACTCATATGGATCAAAAGTAGCTGAGGGTCAAAACAGAACCCCAGATCTGAACACCTCAGATTCCTAGAAAGGTTCCGTTTGAAGTCCCAGAAGTGAACTTGATATGTGTTTTTTGGTTCCAGTTTGTATCCAAACGAAACCTGTTTTCTGGTTCTGCTTTGGGTACAACAAAAACCTCATGAGATCAGCTATTCTCATGAGATTTCATCCCAAAATGGTAGACGACTCACCAATGTGACTTTGGTCTGGACATCTGAGCCCCACCTTAAGCTACTCCTGATTTAAACACCGCCTCATTGCCCCATCCCTAGTCAAAGAGACAGAAAATATTCACACAAACCCCTGCAACCCCACAATGACAGGCTATAAGGGGGAACCATCTCACTTTGGTGCTGTAACTCACTCTCTCTTGGACAGGTAGAATTGGAAGGTCTCACGGGCCACATCGAATTCAACAGCAAAGGTCAACGGTCGAACTATGCCCTGAAAATCCTGCAGTACACACGAAATGGCTTCAGACAGGTAAGATTGGCCCTGCAGGTCTCTTTCTAGGGTCTGAACTGCCAGGTGCTGGGTGCCTCCTGGAAGGTGCTGAGAGCCCGTCCCCACCTCCACTCCATCTGAAGTCAATGGCAGTAGAGTTCTCCTTGCCTTGCGAGGAACAACCACAATGCTCTTTTAGCTGCACCTCTCTCATTGTTCATGGCTTGGAAGGAAGCTTACGGTGAAACCCTGTGTTCCCCTTTGTTAAGAGACCACCCCAAAGCATCTTCAAGCACTTTAAATTACTGCCTTAAGGGTCCATCTCTCCAGCATGACCAGAGCCACCCAGGGTCAGCCCCAGTGACAGCAGCCCTCTCTCCTAGCGGATAAGATTCAATGCCTACAAAGCATGTCCTGGATACACACACACACACACAGGCCGTATCTACACACAGACTTGCACTGGTTTAAACTGGTGCAACCTGCTGTGTGGACACTCTTAGTTCAGATTGAGTGGTTTATTTCAGTTCATCTTAAGCCTATCCCTATATGATTTAAGGGAAAGTTACATGAGAAAGTTTTAGCAATTACACAGGTATAGTTATACTGGCTTTACCTACTGTGTTGACCCTCTAATTTTCCTATATGAATGGCTTTTTCTTTTTCCGGTTTAGTTTAAATCCATTGTCCAGAGACATCAGCTAAACCAAGAAAAGGCCATCTTATTAGAGCAGGGTGCGAAATGGTTTTCCCATCCTGTGAAAACCTTCAAAATGTCAACATTTTCCCCCATCCCAAATCAGGACAAAAAATAAGTTTCCAAAATGTTGGTGAATCAAAACTCTGAACATTTATTTGGTTTGGGTCGGTCGAAACGTGTCGTTTTGACTTTGACCATATTTTATTGATTTAAAACTTTCAGAATGAAAAATCGGTCTCTACAGGAATGTAAAAGCCTTCTACATAAAATGAACCAAAATGATAACGTTGAAACAGTGACCACAGCGAGATTGACAGGTGGAGCACAGAGGAGGCCTGTGGTGAAAACGCTAGGGACAGTAGCAAGGTGCCAAATTCAGGCATGGTGTGGAAGTTGAGGGAGCTGAACCTGCTTGGAACTTGGCCCTGGCTCTGTAGGACTGGATGAAGCAGGGCCGTGGAGGTTGCGTTTTCCAGGAGAGAGCAAACCCGATTTGTGAAACTGACTAAGGCGCTGCGGAACAGGGGTCTTGTCTTTAATATTCCTGGGCAGCTCACGGGGAAGTTTCAGGTCAGCTCAGTGGAAAGAACCCTTGTCTCAGAGACCACCCCTTGTCCAGAGGTATCCCAGCTGGAAGCGCCTCATCGCAGAACAAAAGCAGTGACGTTTTAGCCATCTCTGCCTGGGACCTGGGCTCGGGAAAGTTCATGCATTGCTGCAGCAGCTGCTTTTAGCCTTGGTTTGAACGTTGCCTGTCAATTTCCACCTCTGGCATGTGGCAGCTCTGCTTTGACAATGTCTTCAGCTCCCTCTGAGTGAACAGGGAAATGGGGTGTCACTTCCCACACAGAGAGGTCTCGTCTAGCCTCAGTGCCCCTTTTAACTAGTCCTGCTTGTTATGAACGAAAATGACAGATGCAAACCCATCTGCACTAACGAGAGTAGCCATTAGGCGGGAGCTGGGGAGAGAAATGGCCTTAAAAAACAAGATGATTGCTATGTTTTTTAATACATTTTAAATGTGAAGGGGAGTTTACCATGAATATGCAGATTCTTTTGAATCTGTGTTTTGCTGAGAGCTCTGCAGTGAAGTTTTGATTGCATGGAAATTCCTGTTAGTCTTACAGCTGTTTTCCAGCTCCTTGAGAATGGTGGGCAATCATCTTTAGGGTTTGGAGTGATGGTGTAGCCCTGTTGGTCCCAGGATATTAGTGTGTTCTGTATGTCTTGAAAGCTTGTCTCTGTCACCAGCACAAGTAGGTCCAATAAAAGATATTACCTCATCCGCCTTGTCTCTCTCTCAGGCTTTGAAGGCAGACTGAGGCACAAGAACTTTCTATTTGTTGAACAAACCTAGGTAGTGGTCCAGTCGCTTTTTTCACGCACCCAGGGTCCGCCTGCAAATGACGGTGTTTAAACATGCTTCTGCAGTACACCACCAAGGTGCAAGAAGCAGTTGTGCATAAAGAGCAGTGACTGGGTAAGAGACGTCCTGGGGTTCCCTGTTTGTCTTTCAGTGGAGCCAGTTCAAGCTTACTTGATTCACAAGTGCTTTTCCCTAATCGCCAGTCCTGCAAACCTCCCCCTGGCTCTGAGTCATGCTGGGTTCTTCTATCTCACAAACCCTCACCCGGAGTAAAGATTGTACAGACCAAATTTTGACTTTCGTTACTTCTTTTTACTGCTGTTGTCTCCTAAGTACACCCACCAAGAAACAGAAATGGCACCATGTGACTTACATGGTCAAATCCCAAACAAGCAACACACGTGGAATTTCCAGCGTGGAGAGTCTGAGAACAGAGCACAAAGTGAAAGGTCATTCATGAAAGATCCCATCAGACCTTTTGAAATACCAGTGCATTCTTGAAAACCCCAGGCTCCTGGGAGCAATCGGTGGAGAGAGAAAAAGGCAACCTTTTCTACTGCAGGTTATGCACCATAGGCAGCTAAGTGAGTGGCCTGTATTTCAGAGATATCCAGCACCTCCCCTGGGAGCTGAGCTTTGCAAACAGCTCACCAGTGAGAGGTGGTCGATTCCTACAGGTTATGCTGACACGGCATCTGGACGATGGAAATCCCTGCTGGTGTCTGCTGCCCGGTGAGAATATTTGGTGGCCTTAAACCATTCCCTGTCAAAAGCCTGCCAAGGTGACCTTATTCTGCACAATGCTCTTTTGTATTCCAGTGGCAGCATAATTCCCCAGCTGGGCCTCTACCTCTCAACTGGATGAGGCAGCCGCAACCTGAACCTCTTACTTGGAGGTCAGGCCAACACTCAAGGTGTATTAAGGCTAAGCAGGGCCCAGATCCACCCAAGTTACAAGCTGTCCACGCCTGCCCCATGCTCAGGTTCTCCCTTCCAGGCCCCCAAAACATTTCTTCCTCCCGCTCCCGAATCTTTGAGCTTCCTTCCAACTGAAACATCCCAGCCTCACCAATTCATCTGGACCCCATCCAACAGTAGAGCCCGGTGCCCGTCTTGCTCCAGCCCAGCTGGGTACCTCTCACCCCAGTCAGAGGCGCCGGTCCAGGTTTCTGAACTCCAGTACTGGCTCCTGCAAGGTGCTGAGAACGCCTTCAATTCCCAGTGTTTTCAAGAGGGAATCAAGGGCCCTCGAAGCCCAGCAGTAGTATAAGGCTTTTGGGATTAGAATAGTTCTAGTGGGCTGCTGATTATTCTCCAATTTTCCCCTTCTCAGCCAACTGGGGGAGAAATTCCCATATTATTATATACAGCACTGAAAAAAACAAATGAATAGTTAGAAAGCGTTTAACTAAACCCACCACTGGGGAGCAAACACTTGTGTCCTGGAGACAAACGGCTCCCTAGGGTCAAATTAGCTGACTTCTGTCTAGTGGTGTTTGAAGCATCTTTGTTGCCTTTTTAGCAGGCTCGTGCTCTCTGCCCATGTCTGTCTCTTTCAGCCACAGGGCTTCCAGCTCATCAGCTTTGATGGAAAATTCACCGGAAAAGCCGAAGCCAATCCAGATTTCAGCTAGCAAACAAATTAGAGTCACTTAGATTTTCAAACTCCTCGTTGCTTTTGGGCAGGAGAGCCAGGGTGCTAAATATTTAATTTTTAATATATTTATGCAGTGCACTGAACGCGTTTCCTTATTTAGTTTAACTTGTGGACATTTTTCCCCAGCCAGACAAGAGCCCTCTGTTCGCGAGATGCCTGGTAAGGCACAGACTCATTAGTGTGTGTCTGGGATCTGGAGATCTGGCAGGGGCAGGGTTTGTAGGTTTCTTTTTTGCTTTCTCTCCCCTTCCTCCCATTAAAAAGCATTGTAGAATCTCTCTGAGGTTTAGATTAACCCCAGGGGATGGGGGTTTGATGCTTTAGAAGGGGGAAGACAGGATATGTGTTGTAGGTGACTGCTAGGAGAGGAAGGAAGACAGAAGGGAGTTAACGACAGGAGTGGGATTAGAACCCAGGAATCTTCACAGCCTCTCTTCCACTGGACACCACATGCCCCCCGTCCAGTGGCCAGTAAGTCAGTTACGTGCAAAAACGGCTCCCATGCCTCCTGGTAGGGATGGCAGGGGTGCTTAATTGGTGTGTTGATGAGATACAGATGAGCTACCAGCTGACAGATCAGGGACCCTCTGCAATTACTGCCACATCAAACCTTTTTAGCATATAAATGGCGAAGCAGCCACCTGGGGACCTGTGCTTCTCCCTAGCTCCCCACAACCTCTGGTGAGAATTCTGGGCCTTATCCTGCGTGGAATACGTGCCCTCGTCTCCCAGGCGCTTCCTTCCTTATGGTCTGATGATGCTCAGCACCCCAGGGGAGGCTCTGAGTAAAGGGTTAGGCCCTTGGTGGACAACGCCTTATTTCCCCAGCTGGAGGGTGGGCCGAGGGAGGGGGTTATTGCCCCCAGCTAAGGAATGGGCCACAGAGGCCCTGGGGAATGAGCTGGGGGGGTGGGGATTGTCGCCTTGGCTGAGGAGTGGGTAGGGGTTGCCCCGAGGAGAGAGTAGGTGATGGGGGGGCCTGGCTGGGGAACGGGCCAGGGAGGCACCAGGGATTGTCACATTGGCTGGGGACTGGGCTGAGGGACGGCCACAGAGACCCACAGGTTTGTCATGTGCGTCTGTTACTCTATGTGCTGCCTGCCAGCTCCTCTGAGCATGGCAGACTTTCAGTGGCTTGGTGCTCGTTGGCCTGCAAACAGGGCCCTACCAGGCTCCTTTAAAAGCTGCACGGCTGGCAGGTTTCTGCAGCCACCACCAAGTTTCATGCGAGAGATTGTAATCCCCCTCTCTCTGGGCTGATAAGGAGCCGTTTGCCAAGTGCCTAATTATATCTCCTCCTGGAACTGTTCCCTTCCTGTTAGCATCGACAAGGATCTTCAAATGCAAACTCAGTGAGAAATAATTGTTTCTTGCTTCCTCTCTCCTTCTCAGGGATGAGTGGGGAGGGGGGCGATGAATGAGCTTGGCCGGACACCGCCGGCTGGTGAGAGCCCAGAGGAAATCCACCTTCACTGCGCTGCAGGGGCCTAGCTGCTTCAAGGCATCCGCATTCAGGACCAGCTTTACCCTGGTTTCTAGTTGCAGGGGTGAAGATGGGAGGGGGGCATTGTTGCCCCAGCAGGTTACAGAGTGGTCTCACTGTGTCGTATCTCCCTGACATCAACCGCTGCTAAAAAAGGCTGCGGAAGAGGCACTTCATGAAAATCCTTTCGTTTGAGTGGTGTTTTGTTCCCTTGTGCTTTAAGGGGCTGGGAAGCTCAGGGTTGTTAATGCCGATCCCCGTCAGCCAGGAGAGTTTAACGGATTGGGACCACAGCGCCATGCTCATCTCATGTTAGCTGGAGGCCATTTTCTATGGAGATGATAAATCTCACCAATTCCGGTAACTCCTTTCTGGGGCAGCTAATTCAAGAGGCCTTGTCTGCCCAGGGAGGTGAAGAAGTGATGCAGTCAATGTTGCTGTCTTGCAATTTACAGGTTCAGCTGCCCTTTCTGGATACACATTGTAATTTTTGTCTCACAGTAATGCCTTGATGCCCTAACAGAGGTCAGGTCCTCATTATGTTGGGTGCTGTACATACATCTAGTAACAGACAGTCCCTGTCCCCAATAGCTTACAATCTAAATAGAGAAGACAGACAAAGGAAGGGCTATTATCTCCTTTTTACAGAGGGGGAAACTGAGGCATAGATTAAGTGACTTGCCTCAGGCCACACAGGGAGTCTGTGGCAGAGCCAGGAATTGCTTCCAGGTCTCCTGAGTTCAGGGTATGTCTACACAGCCCATGGCAGTAAGCTTCCCAGCCTGGGTCAACAGACTCACTCTACCCTGCTAAAAACTGCTGTTCAGACTTTGCAACTCAGGCTGGAGCATGGGCTGTGAAGCCCCAGGAGAAGGGTGGGCCTCAGAGCCGAGCTCCAGCCCGAGACACAACTTCAAAACCCTGTCTAAACAGCTATTTTTAGCACACTAGTGCAAGTCCCACAGGCCTAAGTCAATCCAGGCTGGGACGCTCACTGCCACAGACTGTGTCGTAGACTATCCTAAGCATCTTGACCACAAGACCATCTTACCCAGTTCTGGATAGGATATTTGAGGGGTACTGAAGAGATTTTGTTGGTGGTTCTTTATTTATAGATCTTTTAGAACTAGATTTATAGGTCTTACAGATATGATTAAAATTACCTTGGCATCTGCATTTGAGAGAGGAAAGATGTGAGAATCCTAGTAATCTTCCAGTACATTAAACTTCAGAAACACTGAGCGTGGTGGGGAGTCAATTAGTGCCATTACTGTACCATCAAGGGAGTCAGTTTTGAGTCAGAACCAAGCGCCGCACGGGGTGGGACTAATCTTGGCATATCGATGTATTTAGCCTCAGCGCTATGCTACAAGAAGGGTCAAATCATCTGTCATGCCAGGGGAGGAGGAGGCAGTCAATTACGACATGCCAGCAGGGAAAGAAAGACTCTGACAACAGCCAGGGTTGTTAAAATTAAAGCTAATCTGTCACTAATCTCTGGTTATGAGATCTGACACAATAATGCATTACTGAGAACTGATAGCTATCTTAGAGACGTATGAGGGGAGGGAGTGTTGTCTAGTGGTTAAAGCAAGCGACTGGGACCTTGTGCTAAAGTCCAGTGTAGCTCAAATCCGTTGTGTTACACCAGTGAAGCCCCAGTTTAAATTGGGTTAAAGGCTTGGCTTGAGCCCACATCTGTAGAAGTAAATGACAAAAGTCCCATGGACTTCAACGCAGTGTCCGCCCCAGACTGGTTACTGTGTTCAGCCAAAACACAATGGAAGCAGTTTCAGAGCATCTATATTGGGGGGTTGCGCAGATATAATTAGATTGATTTTGAGTTAAACTGAGGCTAATTTTCTAATAGAGGTCAACGATGGCTAGATGCCAGGATTCCTGGGTTCTGTTCCCAGCTTGTGCTCTGTGACCTCCTGCCAATCACTTTGCCTCAGTCTCCCCATCTGTCAGGCAAGGCTAATAGCCCTTCCTCGCCTCATGGAGGGGCTGTGAGTTTTGATGAGTTAATGGGTGAGAGATCCTTGTGTGACAAGCGGTTTTCCTGGAGCAGCATTAATGATGTGAAAGGTGCCAGATTGACAGCCCTGGAGGCTGAACTTTCCCTGTACTATCTGCAGAAAAGATACAGCACGACCCCTTACCCTAACCTGACATCACGAGACTCGAGTCTCCAGGAAGGACTCTTGTCTATGTTATGGACTTTAACATTCACTTGGCTTTTTCAAGTTCCGCGTTATTTGTTTCTCTGCAGATCTGCTCCGCGGGGCACCAGGGTTAGGTGAGCCCTTTGATAGGCCCAGCCAGTCCCTTGCCTCTCTGCAGAGACTACAGACCGAGGTGCCCTGGTTCTCAGTATTTCCAAGCGCTGCTTCATCACTTTCCCAGCACCATAGATGCTTGTGCCTCCTTGTGAGGTAGGGACTGGAGGCAGAGGCAACAACTGTGCTGCACACAGACTGTTGGGGGCAGCACCTTGAGATCAGTTAGCATTCTGAGCTGGATTTGAACCAGCATCCGTGAAGTGGAAGAGGTTGCATCCCATCCCCAGCTGTCTGAGTGGCTCAGTCCTTAATTATTAAGGCAGTTTTGCTGTTATTTCAGATTGCATTTGGATCATGCAAATGAGTTGAGAAATTACTCTGGAGCCACGCTGGTTCTCAGACATGAGTCATACTGGTGGGAAAGTACTGCAAAGAAAAGCAACAGAGCATGCAGGGCCAGTTCCTCAGCGGGGGTCGATTGGTGTCACCCCATTAATGTCAAGGGTGAGGCACCAACTGACACTGGTTCAAGATCAGGCCTGTAACTAGTGCTGGTCGGGAATGTTTTGACAAAACATTTTGTGACGGAAAAAGCAGATTCGTCTAAACCAAAACTGGCGTGGAAGCTTCCCGTGAACTCGGGGTCAAGTCCTGCTCTGTCTGGATCACTGCCAGGACTTAAATCTGCGTGTCATACATCCTAGATGAGTGCCCTCAGCACTGGGCTATCAGCTCTTTGGGGGGAGAGGGGGTGTCCCCGAGCTGGTTTCTGTCTTATTATGATACATAACATAAACAGATTTTGAAACCTCACATTTTTTGCTAACTGGCATTCCTATTTTCCAGCCAGGTCCATCTCCAGCTTATGTTACCTTCCTCCCTCTTGCTTTCTAACAGTAGATTACACTTACGAAGGGAAGGGAAATTGATTTATTCCTATTACCCTCACAACCACGGCACAGCAAACGGGTAATCTGCCTTAGAACTCCAGTATCTGCGTCCACTTGTGTCAGTATTAGAGCATCATGGAAGAGATTACCTTTGGTACCATGGCCACAGAGGAACCCCAAGTATTTTGGGGCCACCACCTCACTGCTAGGGAAGCAGTGCAAGAAAGACAACTAGCCTGAGCAAAGTCAAAGCATTTACTCCACGGTCAGCTCTGCAACATGCCGAGGGCTGGGACTTTATAAGTGCAAAGAGTCTCTCCAGCAGGACAGGGGCTCTGCCAAAACCAGCGGTGGAATGGATGAGATCTGCCGCCTGTTACATTACATTTTTGTGGTATTCTCCTGAATGCAGGATGAATTAGTCTCCATCTGACAGTGTCAGGTAGGATTTATGTCTCCGCTCCATGGCATTGGACAGGAAATTAGTTTGAATCCAATAACATAGAGGTTTGGAGAGGGTGGATTAGTCCCTGTGTAGAATTGTTGGGGTTGATTAGCCGAAGTGCTGTAGTTTGAGAGTTAATTAATCTCCGGGCGGCAATGCTGGGGTGGGGGGTGTTAGAGAGATTAGTCACTGTGCGGTGTTGCTGAGGCAGTGGGTTAGTTTCCAAACATGTTCAAGTGAAGCCACATGGTAGGGTTAGAAGGCGTTCATGTCGGCACTGTCCCGGTAGGCTCTGATATGTGGTCATGGAGGCCAGGATGCTGTGATACTGCTTCCTGCAGAGCTTATCCTGCAAGGATCTCAAAGTACTTTATTGTTCCTTAAGCCTACTGGCACCGTTTGAGGTCAATAACATGGTGATCCCCTTCGGGCAGATAGGCAGGAGGATAAGTCACTCGCCCACGGTTGCATGGTGAGTCAGTGGCAGAACCAGGAACCAAACTCCTGCCGTAAAACCCTGGTGGGGGAGAAGGCACTGTGGTTTCTACCACAAGGTAGCTAGGGGAGGACAAATCACGGGTGGAGGTATAGCATTGACCCTGCCTAGCTACCTTGTGCTAAAACCACAGTGCCTTGTCTGCACTAGGATTGTACAGTATGATAGCTAAGATGCATGGTTATCTACACCAGTGAAGAGAAAGCTTTAGTCCCGGTGCGTTAAATAGGAGTAAGCACCACACCCCCCACTGTGCACCTCTCCGAATCAGGCGCCTGGCCGTGGTCACAGTACAGACGCCTGGATCGCCAGCTAGCAGTTTGAACGTGGGTGGTGGTTCTCGCTGTGGCGGAGCAGCGTGTGCCAAGGCTGCATGCTAGCGGAATAACCTCTCTGCCATAATGTTGGTGGGCTGCACTGTCAAGGTAATGGAGCATTAAGAAATATCTTGCGCAGGGCTGGCCGGATGGTTGTCAGTCAGAGGAGCCATATGGCGGGCGCGTACTGTAATTTGCACTGTAAATTTCATTCTTCTGCTCTTTACCTCTGCAGATCGGCCGCTGGCATGTTTCTGAAGGACTTACCATGGACAACAGAATCTTCTCCTCCAACATATCAGATACTCTCTTCAACACCACGCTCATTGTCACGACCATCCTGGTAAGCGAGGGGGGTCACCGACCGCTCCCATTAGCTCTTCTCCAGCCAAGCATCTAGAGTTGTCATTCTCAATCAGCCAGGATATGATTCCCTTCTTCTGCCCCCCTCTGCCCCCTGCATTCAGCACTGCACGCTGATTTCATACGGAACAGCCGATCAAAACTCTAATTACAGAACTGAGGACAATTTACGACAGTGTAATTAAACTCAAGTTGATGTTTCGTATGGAAATGATATTTGATGAGTTCAGAAGCAGCTGGGGAGAGGGCTGTGATGGGGATAAGCTGCAATTTTAAATTCATCTCCGAGTGTTGATCTTGTTCCGGATACAGCTGTTAGATGGGGAGGGGGAGTTGTCCGTTCTAGCCATAAAAAATAACGAAAAGTGATTAGGGTGAATATAATGGTAACAGACTGTGAGTGTGCAGCCACCACCATCCTCACCTCACCAAGTGCCTCCCATCTTGCTCAGACTCCAGTGCCCCACTCAGGTTTTGCCAGTGCCCCTGCTGCTAACCTATTTACACACCTGTGAAACGGGCTGGGAGCCAGTTCTGTGGGTCCAGCTGAGCTATGCTTGAATCAAATCCCAAACTGGAGCAGAGGTGTCCTTATACGGTCTTTCCTCTCCTAACTCTCCAGCCACCAAGCCTGCGAGCCGCTGGAAGCCAGTTTGACACCCCTCCCCACCCCCAGCACAATTTAGTGCAGCCTTAAGGCTGCTCTAAATTATTTCCCACTAGCTCAAGATTTCTGGACCTCTAGGCCAAGGGTTGGCAACCTCGTGCCAAATCTCCCCCCCACACCCCTGCCCCTCTCCCAGTGCCACAGCCATGACAGGGGAAGGGTGTGTCTGCAGGCCCGTTCCGGAGGCGGTGGGGGGACTGCGGCCTCCTTCCCAGCAGCAGTGGAGGGAGCGGGAGGGGCTGCAGGCCCATTCCCAGTGGCAGCGACGGGTCTGTGGGCCCGTTCCTGCAGGGGCTGCTCCGTTCTCGGCCAGGGGCGCCGCTTGGCCCATGTGGAGAAGGGGCAGGGCCAGGATGGCGGAAGGGTGGGGTGCGCGGCGCTGCTTGGGGCCGTGAGCAGCTCAGCCCCAGCCAGGGCGCCGCGTGCTGCTCAAAGTCGGCGCGTGCCACTTTTGGCACGCATGCCGCAGGTTGCCGACCCCTGCTGTAGGCTTTCTGGCCATGCCCTGGAGTGCCCTCTGCACCTGGGTAGATCAGACATATCCACAGGAAGGGCCAAGAGGAAGTGGCCCAGAACTGCCTACACTATCTCTCTACCACCTTCGCATTTCCCTAGGCAAGCAGAATCCCCAGCTGGTGCTCGAAGCCAGCTTTTGGTCTCCTTGTGCACTCCCACTGCCCCGAAGAAGTCAAAGGAGACAGAGCAGGACTAAAGATCTGGCCGGTCTCTTTTGCCAGAGCCCCTGTTTCCCACGGCACTTTCCAGTGAGCCCCCTTCATCAGCCCTGATTTTTGATTCAGCGCTGTTGTGATCCCATGGCTAAGATGGGAATGACAGCTGCCCAGTTTCCATGCAGGAAAACCCTTATTTAAAGCTAAAGTGGAACCACCAGGAGCTGGACGGGAATGACCGCTACGAAGGCTTCTGCATGGACATGTTGAAGGAGCTGGCGGAGATCCTGCACTTCAACTACAAGATCCACCTGGTTGGCGACGGGGTGTACGGCGTGCCTGAGGCCAACGGCACCTGGACTGGCATGGTTGGGGAGCTCATTGCTCGGGTGAGTAAGACAACATTTATCTTCAACCTTGATAGGAGTTAAATAACTCAATAGGAGGACAGGGCTTTAGTACTTATAAGGGATCATAAGATGATGACGGCTGTGGTTTTACTCAGTAAATGAGAGTCGGACATGAAGATCTCCATTAAAAGTATTCTTTTCATCGTTTTAAATGCATTTTAACTCACTGTGACAGTGTTCCTAGTGCTTAGAGCAGGAGTGATGATCCTGGCCTTGACTGCGGGAAGGAATGTGATTCAGTGGTTGGGGCAGGGACCTGGGAGTCCAAGAGTCCTGAGTAGAGCTGGTTGGAAAATTATTTCCCCATGGGAAATTGTCATTTTTCATTTAAAAAAAAGGGGGGGGAGGGGAGAGAAATTTTTTACCAAAAAAACCTGAAAGCTTATGGTTTTTGGACAGACAGCTTTTTATGAAAACAAAATTTTCTGTAAAAAGCAGAGATTTTCTGCAAAAACTTTTCTTTGGCTGACAATCAAATTTAGCCATCAAAAAACAGTTTCAGCAAAAATGTTTCAACGAGCCCCACTCTTTGGATCCAGCCCAGATTCGGGGAGGGAACGTTATCCGGCGCTTGGAGCAGGAGGCTAGAAGTCAAGATTGATGGGCTCTGTTCCCTGCTTTGGGAGGGGTGGCGGGTCTAGTAGAAAGAGGCTTGGAAGTCATGACTGCTGTTCCTGGTGTGGCTGGGAGTGTTGTCCAGTGGGTGGAGTAGGAAACCTGCTGGGTTCTGTTTCTGGCTTTGCCAGTGACTCTCTGCGTCTGGGAGCTCGGACAGTCTGTGTCCCTCTCCATCCTTCAGTTTCCCCATCAGCAAAATGGGATAATTATCCTTTCTTCGACCCCGAGGCTGAAAAGAGATATGGTTTGGAAAATGCTTTGAGGTCCTTGGTAAAACTAGGTACATGAGAGCAAATTATTAAGAGCGGCATTATCGAAGCCAGTATTGTTTCCTTGCTGGCTTGGTATTAGAGGGGTGCTTCTGAGAACCAGACTGCAGAATTCAGCTGGTGGAAATCAGCATAGCTACACTAACATCAGTCTTAGGTAGTTCTCTGGCCACCTCACTGTAGGAGCGGCATGCCTCACCATCCTTAGAGCTCGTCAACACGAACATTTAGTTTGTGGCAAGCTGGGTTCGTTAGCGCACTTTAATCTACTCCTTTTTCAAAGCACACTTACCAATTGTTAGTGTGCATCAGCAGGGTGCACGTGGACAGTTAGACCAGCTTGCTGCAAACTGAACATTTGTGTAGACAAGCCCTTTATATATTTATCCTGTCAACACCCTCATCCCCATGAAGTAGGGAAGCACCATTGTCCTGACGCACAGAGTCTGAATGATTTCCCCTAGAAGTCTGGGGCAGGGCAGTTCTTACCAGCTAGCATCCTAACTCCTACACCATCCATCTTCTCCATGGAGATATGGAAACTGACCCCAGTTCAAATTCTGGCATACTCTTGGGTTGTTTGTTTTTTTCTCTCCTTTCTGTATGATTGTTTGCAAAATCCTCTGGGCTGTTGGCATAGATTTTATACATATCTAGCTTATATAAAACAGCTCTGTGGCATTTCTTTTGGAAGTTGAAGAGAAAAGCGCACAAAGCAATGTGTGATCTCTGTAAACAAAGGGAAGAAAGAAACAAGCCAATTATATTTTTGACCTACTAACCTTGATGGTACCTGTTAAATGGTAGCTGCTGATTTTGGGGGAGATAAGTGTTTTAACTTTGTCTCCGCCTCCACACAGAAACAAAGCATTTATAACTCATTTAACCCCAGTTCAGGAGGATTTTTGTTCCTATTCCAAGAGGATAGAGCTGGAGAAAACAGAATACAAATTGGAAAGAGAAAGGTATGCTGGGCCTTGTTCTTCCTAGGCCAAAGCCCACTGGACTCTTTCAGTTTCCTTCAGTGGGCTTTGGTTCATACCTTGTCTTCCCAACCCTACCAGCCAGTGCAGGGTTCTCCCTAGAGTATAATTTCTAGTGTTTTTGTCCAGGCCAGCTTCTAATGTCTCTTCCCTTGATAGATTCCACAGCCAGATAGATCTCATGCTAGAGGAAGGTTTATTTTTATTCTGACATTCAAAGCAAACATACCTTTCTTCTTAACTCCATCTCATTATTCCCTCTCAACCCATCCTCAGCACCACTAGCAATGAAATGTGAGGAAGGTCATACACAGGATACTTCCTCTGGGTTTATTCAGCGCATGGGCTCTTGTGCTGAACTGCACATATGCCGCATATGTGTTTGTAGCCTATAGGACTAGCCTGCTTGCTTGCATATATATCTATCTTTCCTTATAACTTTAAGTATTGTTGGTTTTTTATAATAGAGACATAGATTCATACTGAAGTATTATAGCTGTGATGCGAGGTACCTTACAGGCCACATCCTGTATGAAAGCTAAGGCAGTTGGCATACATCTGTTCGGGACCTTTGGCCCAGACAAGTAATGGTGAGTTAAAGGATAAGATATATATGGTTAGAACCTTTACCCCAGATAAGTCAGGAGGTATCAAAACGGGGCGGGGGGGGGGGGCTGTCTCAGGTTATGCCCAAAGTAAACTTCACAGATACACCACAGAAGCCACAAAAGGGCCAGAAATAACAAAGGTGAGATAAACGAACCGTCTGGAAAGGATGTGAATATGTCATTAGTACGCACGAACCTGCCAGCCTACAGAAGAAGAAGAAGAATTTGGGGGTGAAGAATCCAAGTTTGGACTTAGGAGAAGGACCCATATGGCTCAGGGTACAAGAAGGGGCAAATCATGTTACTTGGGGCGATTGCCAGCTACTCCTTCTTGAAGCTTCTTTTAGTTAGTGTGTTAAGATTCCTTCGTTTATACTTAATATTATTTGTAGTGTTAGTCTTAGCCTTACAGCTCTTAGCTCTCCAGCATCTCTCTCAACCAGGTCATCAGGGAAGGGTGTGGATATATTCATCCCAAGTATACCGTAGAGGTATGTGATAAAAATATATCACATGAGTCTCTAAAATAAGACTCTTTTCTACGCAAAAGATTAAATGGACACAAATCAGACATCAGGAATGGTAACATTCAAAAACCAGTCGGAGAGCACTTCAATCTCCCTGGACACTCAGTAACAGACTTGAAAGTTGCCGTACTTCAACAAAAAAACTTCTAAAACAAACTCCAGCCCGAAACTGCAGAGCTGGAACTTGTATGCAAACTTGACACTGTCAGACTAGGTCTAGAGCCTGGGAGTGGCTGGCCCCCTACGAAAATAATGTTCCCTCTTTTGACCTTCACACCTTCTCATCAACTGTTGTGAATGGCCTCATCCACCCTGATTGAATTTACCTCCTTAACGCTTGCCCTGTTACACTGTGGTGTAACTCACCCATCCTTGCATGTGTAGACATACCTCCCATACTGGTTTCCGCTTCATGCATCCGACAAAGTGGGTTTCTACCCACAAAAGCTTATGTCCAAATACATTTGTTAGTCTTTAAGGTGCCCCAGGACTCCTGCAGTTTTGCTAAAAACAGACTAACACGGCTCCCCTTCTGGAACTAAACTGACTGCAATCCTATCCATTATCCATTTGATTACTCATTGCTGTTAATCAGTCGTTTGTCTATCATTTTATGTTATCTTAATACAAGCTTATACAATTATCCACATTTGGCTATCAGTGTGAGAACTCCTGTCGTGCAGCCTGGTCCCTATAAACTCTGGTCCCTATAAAACTCTTCTGGAGCCTGATTCCGGGACAGAAACCTCGTTATCTTCTGATCAGATCACTTGGCGAGCCTATAACCATGCAAATTACTAAAACATCCAAAATCAGGCTACAACCTAGCACTACGGGACAACGGTCAGTGGCTGGGCCTCTGAAGGACCACGAGGATGGCCACTTGTGCATCCTCAGTACTTGCGGGAATGGCGTGACCCAGCCCTGACAGCAGGACATTGCACGCAAAGCATGTGCGAGATCACACCGCATGGAGAATGCATTTTGAAGAGCGCCCTACCCTGGTGCAAGCAAGCTCCGGCAGGCACGGGCGGATCCCTGTGCTTTTCAAACTGGCATCCCCCTTCTGTGATACTGCCAAAATCATGTCCAGTTTTGTCTCAGTACCAGACAGGGGACAAACCAATTAAAAACAGGACTGTCCTGTTTAAAACCAGATCAATGGCCTGCCTAGACATTACCTCACTAGAAAGAACAATAATAATTCCTGAGAAACTGAGTTCTTGGCAGAACTCCCAGTCCAGACTTCAGTGTACCTGCATTGGTGCACGTCCCTAGCCAGACACAATTTTTCATCCATTTTTGAGGCTGGGAAGAACCATTATGGTCATCCAATACAATGTTGGGGAGAATCGTGGGTCCAGAGGTTAGCGAACTGGACTGGGCCTCAGGAATCCTGGATTCTGTTCCTGGCTCTGTCATTGGACTGCTGGGTGGCTTTGGGTTAGTCCCTTTGCCGCTCTGTGCCTCAGTTTCCCCATGGGTAAAAGGAGGATAATGCTACTGACCTCCTGTGTAAAGTGCTTTGAGATCTATAGATGAACAGTGCCATATAAGAGCTAGGTATTAATACTATTTATTATGTAGTCTGAACTCCTGTATACTAAAGGCCATAAACATTCCCCTAGCAATTTCTGCCAGGAGCTTACCGCACTGTACAAATCACCCTGTTTCAGTGTAAATCATGCCTACACTACAGCTGTACGAGTGGCTGAAACGCCAATATAGACCAGGCCTGAGTCAAAGCCACCAAACTTTGCTGCTCTGCTCCCTTCCCATTCAAAAGGTCCGAAGCATCCCAGCCCACTGCCTGGATCCCAGCTCAAAGCAGTATGGGGAGAGCAGCTCAGCCCAACTGAAATTAGGTTCCCAGCAGCAATGGGGTTTGTGTCTCATTTGTACGTAGGACACAATCTGAGCTCTGGTTTTGCACTAAATTGGACGTAGTCGTTTCTGGGCGCGCGCTCTCTGCACTCGAGTGGCCCCGAGACATCAGCAGGACTCATGTCTTGTGTAGAGTTCAGCTTGTGTCTAAGTCTTTGTAGGATCTGAGGCTGAGGACAGGTCTACGCTAGAAGCGCTACAGCGGCACCGCTGCCCCACTGTAGCTCGGCTGGTGAAGGCCCTGTATGCCGAGGGGACGGCGCTCTCCTGTCGGCATAATTACTCCACTTCCACAAGAGGCGGAAGCTATGTCTCCCGCCGAAATAGCACCAGGGTGGACAGCGCTTTGGTTGCCATAACTTGTGTCACTTGGGTGGGGAAGGGTCTTTTTCACACGCCTGAGCGACGTAAGTTCAGTGGTAGGGTACACCTGCCTGTCGTGGCCCCGTAATGCCAAAGAAGTAACCTTTTTGAATGTGACTTTTCCTGGCTGATCTGGCAGGACTAGATGAAGCAGCAGCTTCCCCACCCATGAATGATTATCAGTAACAATGCAGGGGGTAAGGTCGTCAGTCAGTCAGCACCTTCTTGGCCCCCATACACTGGGAAAGAGGGCTAGGGTGGCGTAAAGGAGCCTTAAATGCTCCATATCTGGCCAGGGGAGGATTTCCACAGCATGGTCCCTGTGGATGACAGAGGCAAGGTGGCCCTCTGATGATCCCCTCGCAAGCCCTGGCATAGGGGGCATGGCAGAGATTAAACTGGGGGCAGAGCCTGGTGGAGATTCCCGACAGAGCTGTGGTCCCCAGGACACCCCAGGAGACTGCCAGACAGGCCCCCAGAGCTGTCTAAGTTATTCCTGGACCCTCCCCCGACTCCAGCTCTCAGAACAGCCCAGAATCTGGGCACAAATGTTTTTAAAGCCACTGTAGCCCCTCCTAGGCTCGCAGCCCTTGGCTGTGAGTTCTGTGTTGTTCAGTCAGGGATTTTCCCTAGTGGTTCAGACCACCTGTCCTTCAACTGTTTTACCATACCTACAACAGTGGCCAATCGCTGATGGTGCAGAGAAAGGCCATGCACCTAACTGCTTATGCAGTGATGTACTATTGTTAGAGGGTGATTCCTTCCTGACCCTGGCATTAAGGGTCAGAAGCATGAGATTTGGTTACCATGCTCTTAGCCAGTGTAACTAGGAAGGTCAAAAAATTATCCAGCCCTATTTTAATATCCTGCCACAGTATTTGACTTGATGACTCTCAGCCCCTGGGGCAACTGAATCTCCACAGAATGGCTATTTGCTGGAAGGAAAAAGTATTTCATTTTATTGCTCTCTAAATTAACCAGCCATTGATTGAATCATTAGTGTGGGTAATTCTATTAGGGCTAATTCTGCAGGGCCCTCAGATATAATTGAAAAGGAGGCTATAGAAATACAAGTTGTTATTGATCCAAATATACAAGTACGTATCTATCAATCTGCATGCAGAACTCATTAAGAGCTGAGGAACACACAGACAGGACGATGCAGCAGATTAGTGAAAGGGCAGTTGTCTTTCCCATGTAGGTCAGCAATGTGGACCCGGCGCAGGCCAGTGATCACAAAATTGTTACCATCTGATGATGGTTTGGCAGAGGTGAAATTAATTTGGGAGGGCTCCACCCAGTTCCTAATAAGTGTCCCTATCCCAGAAACCACCATGCTAGTAGGTGCCTTTGTGAATCAAGGGCCTGAAGACTGGCCTCCTTCCTTTCTCATCCTTAGAGGTGGGCTCAGGAATGAAGCAGAACGGCGTTGTAATTTCCTCTGCTATTCTTGCCCTGTGGCTGGATTGAAGACTTCAATCTCCAGTTGTCAGGTTGACACCTTGTATGAGCACCGACTATCACAAGGAAACAGGAGAGAAGAACAGAGCTGACACATGGTTTAGCATTTAGCACCCCAGCCTTCAGGGAGGGGCTGAGAGAACATCTCATTTCTTCCTTTCACAATATTGTCTCTCGCTTTGAGTCCCTGATGGTTCTCTCATCCTCGAGCTGGAATGCATTCACTAGCCTGATCCGAGCCAATAACTGTATTTTCAAGGCATTGTGACAGCTTCCCCTCTTATTCGGATACGACTATATTGGCTTCTTTTTGGTACCGTGTGGCTGGCTGCGCTCAATACGTCTTTGCAGTGCCTGCGCGTCGTCTTGTGATGAGACTTCAGGGACTGACTTCTTTGCTGTTACACTGCTGGGGAGCAGGGTTTGCTTTGAGGGATTCGTAAGGAAGAGCTACCAAAGGCTTCCAATCCGCCTGTCTCTCATCCCTCATTTTCATAAAGAATGAGGCTGAACTAAGGGGCACGTTGTTCACGATGCAGCTTAATCAGCAGGAACCTAAGCGGCGGCGTTGCTACAGCTCCACCCCTGTGTTCTTCCCTGGTTATTTATGATGTGTGTTATGGCTCGAATCAGGGATGAGAGCCTCTCTGAGCTAGGGGTAGCATGACACGTAGCAGAGAGTCCCTGCCCCACAGCACTTGCATTCTAGGTTAACAATAAGATGCAACAGGTGGATGAAACAAACTGCTGGAGAGGCAGGACAAGGTAACAACGTGTTCCCACCCAAATAACCGTCCCACAAAAGTGCTAGACTTGGGAAACAGTTTGGATGGCACCAGATAGGTGAAAGAGGCAGGGTGCCAGCCCAGCTACTAGGAGTTTTGCCAGATTAGTTATGTCCTGGGGTATTTCAGCTTCCCCTCCCCGCCCCCTTCCAGCCAGGACCTGGCAGTTCAGAGGCATCAAAAACGCAAAGAAACCATAGGAAGGTGGGGAAATGTTAGCCAAAGATTCCAGACTCTTCAGAAAGGCCTGGGGCCAGGGGGGATAAAGATGGGATCCTTGGGACATAAGAGCAGAGAAAGCCCAGGACCAAGGCACGGCTGGTTTTTCCCAGCTGATTGCCTGTTGGTGCTGGCAGGGTGCCTCAGGCGGGAACTGGAGGAAGAAAAGTCTGCACATGGAGCAGCTGAGACAGGGCGTGGTGGGGAGACTGGGCAAAGTGTTTTGCGAGTCAAAAAGATTGAAGAAGCTTTTCTACCTCAGACGTGGTCCCGCCCGTCGCAGGGCAAAGCACGTAAGTGGGGCACTGCAGGAGGAAGCTTACCCTGCCATTGAGCAGGCTGTCCCTGTTCTGTGGATAAAACAGGACTGGATCCTTCAGAAGCACTTACGGGCGTTCGGAACAGAGGTCTCGTGGAAAGTCCAAGACTCGTGCTTCGGGAAACCTGGTGTTTCCAGGCCCGTCAGACTGGCATGTTTCACCAGGGGTGAATTCACACACAATCATTTGTCCAAAGCCACTAAGTCTTTGGAGTTTTCACTGAGTTTTGTTTCACCCGCTTGGCAGGAAGCATGTGAGACGTTGAAGGGAGGGAGGATGGTCCAATGGTTAGGGCACTGGCTTAGGCTGTGGCAGACTTGGGTTCATGTCCCTGCTTCACCAGGGACTTCCTGCATGACACTGGACCTTGCACGTCACTTAGCCGCTCCGTGCCTGAGTTCCCCATCTATAAAATGAGGAGAATTATGTTCCCCCACCTCACAGGCGTGTCATGAAGATTGAAAGGTTGCGAAACGCGTTGCGATCTGCTGATGAAAAACGCTCTATAATAACCCGGCCTGGCTATTTTTAATGGCCAGAGCAGTGATAATCTCCCAGGCGCTCCTAAGTGGCAGAGGAAACTTTTGCATGAGGTCCTTTCTTAACAAATTGTCCACTGACATCATGCGCCCTCCATCACCATTCGCGGCAGGATGAGTCACACCAACATCTGCAGTGAGGGTGGTACCCGAGGAGGCAGCTGCATCCTCTGGATAGAAGATCCCGGCATTTTACTACTTAAGGCTGTTTAATAGCATAATAGCTCAGAATCCAGGCTCAGTCTGAATCGTTAATACAGCGCAAGTGTGTTTCAGCGCGTCTGTTCAGAACGCAGACAGCATCCGTGCTTAATGGCAGCTTTAGTTAAGGCAGGGCATGCATTTCATTTCAGACAGCAGTCCACCAGGGGATCCTCTGATCCAGCGAGTGTTTGGTTGTCATTTCAGCTGTCTTCTGCTCTGGAAACCTCTGGCTGCGCTACAGTAACGCGCTTTGTCTTCTTTTAGTTTATTGAACGTTACCGTTTGTTGCTGGAACGCAGCAGACAACGGCAGCATTAGACGCACCCACGGTGCTGGGGCAGAGAGCGGGGAGAGCCGAAGCTTGAACTTTTGCAAAGTGCAAAAGCAGCAAGGAAGGAAGACGCACGTCTTCCCAAGACGTAGCGATGTGAAATCGAAATGGTAACTTCTGCCTGTGTTCAAGTGGGGCGTGGGTGTAGAGCTTTAACATTTGCGAAGCTCCTGTTGTTACTCAGACACGTTGACCTCAGTGAGTCATGGGGGCGGGGGAGAAACCCGTCTGTCTTGACCATTTTGAGGCAAAAGGCACAAGCTCTAATCAGGTGGTATTCAGAGACAGAATACGAATGCGTATGGCTCACAGACCGAAGTTTAAAGCCGTCAGAATTTAGCTCTAAACTCGTGTCATTTCCCGGTGAGAGAGAGAGCGAAAGCCTCAGATAATGCACAGCAACAACAAAGTACCGAAGGCCTGAGTCCTGTGCGTCACAGAGTCTGCACTCTCACCCTGTACGGAGAGGGATGGATTTGCGCTAGACCTTGTGTAGGTGAGAGCAAACGGGCTGCTCTAACCTCTGCCTGCTGGAAAGGTCCTGAATGGAGAGCGCAGTAAGATCTGACAGCATCCCCTCCTGCCCTTTATGCCAGGGCTGAGGGTGACTGGGTGCTGGATATGCCTGCTCTGCATCAGAGGAAAATTCCCTGAGGATGGGGAATTATCATCTGGCTGCTTTACTGCCCGTTTGTGCTGCTGCTTTAACATCAATGGAGCTATGCTAATTTACACCAGCTGAGGATCTGGACCTCTGTCAGCAAGTTTAGGTGCTTAAAATCATTCCTGGCCAGGAGAAAAAAACGCTGTGAGTCTGTGTGCAGGGGGCTTATATTCAAACTAAAGGACACTTGTGATTTCTTTATATAGGCTCTCTGTGTGTGCGTGTGGTTTGCCTTCCTTCATCCCTGAACCTGGATATTTTAAAAATGACAGTTTCTCCTCTCTCCACAGTCTCGGGCGAACAGTCTCTGTAAATTTGTATAAGCCTGCACAGTGTAGGAAATAGGATTTACTGTGACACGGGGACTCAGTAACCTTGGAACTAAGTCTTCCAGGATTGTAGAGGTTGCTTGGCTCCTCGCCAGGACAGTCTGAGTTAGTTTCCCCTCTCTCAGGGGCACTGTATCAAACACGTAGCTTCCCCCTACTCCCATCTGCCCACGGTTATCTCTTAGGGAGGGTTTAAAGGCACCACAGCCCTATATGCAGACAGAGGAGTCAGTATGATGCTCGATCAGCGGCTCCTCTGTCTTCTCCCTTCTACGTCTCCCCTCCCAACTTGTGTCACTTTCTCCCGGAAAAGCAGATTCCTGTTCTGGGCTCAGTCCTCTGCACTGAGTGTCTTTTGAGTTTCCAGATGTGCCCCAGAATCCTGTGCACCGGCTCCAGATGTGCTTTGAAAAGAGATGCTGCGGGTGGATCACAACCACGTCAAAGGTACTCACTGCCCACAGCTGAACTCAAACAGGGGAGATGCCTCCCTTGAAGACACGGGGAAGGACCAGGTGCACAGAAGTTCTGCAGCCAAAGGAGGGATTACAAAAATGGAGGTGTTGATGTGGGAAGAGAGCAGTCCTAATGCTGTTCCAGTTAGCTCCTCAGATGTACAGTCTTTTTAGTGATCTCCTATTTGGTCTGTCTTAGGCTTCCCGGAATTCCTTAGATACCCTGGCACACAGATCAATTGATCCAGTCTTTGTATTCTGGTGGTATTTATGTAACGCCAGTTACTCATGTATCTAGTTACTCACCCATGCCAGATCAAGATGATAGGTGTCTTTTAAAAATACCTTAGATAAATAGCTGTTTAGGTAGAAATTCCCCCTGGCTTGTGACTAATTCCAGCCTGAACTTCGTCAGTATTGTCTATAGCTGCCTCCAGACAGTTGGAAAATCTGGCCCTGGTTACATCAATAAATCTTTTGTGTTCAGAATGTGAAATGTCACCTTCTCCTTGACCCATGCACCCTACTAACTCATGGGCAGATTTTAGCTGCTCTGTTACCCCTTATTTTTTCTTTCTTCCCGCAGATAATGAAGTAGAGCTCCAATAAACCAATACTTTGTTTTTGCTCTTGCAGCTCCGCCTGCGTTTTATAGCCCTTTAGCCCCGTGACTTTGAAGGTTTTATTTTATTTATTTATTTGCCCGCTTCTGCTCGAAGATGATTAATCCAGTTATTCTTAAGAAAATCCTGCAACAGCAGAAAGTTCAGGCACCATGCAGAGTGAAGCGCACATGCAAATTTGCCATCTCATGGTGCATTTACAACTAGGGCACGGATCGGGAGAAACATGCCGCATATTTAATCAGGCCTTCAAGGCTTGTTGGTGCATTGACTGCCTTACAAACCTTGTGAAACTCAGGGATGCAAAACATAAGCTATTTTTTTTCCCACCTGCATGACTGTGACCGCTCCGTCTTATCCTGCAAATAACAAAAATATATATGTGAGAGAACAGTGCAGATCTCTCTCTCTTTTTTTTAAAGCAATTGAAGCCATTAAAGGGGCCATAATAATAAAAATCATATTTAAAATTAAAATCACTTATCTGCATTAGAAGATGATTAAATATGGATGGATTTTTTTAAAATCTAATTTGCTTTTACCCTATTGATGGCACTTAGGTATATTACAACCTTGTGAGAGTGTGTGTTGTGTTGCCCTCTAGTGGCTGGCCCACAGAGAGGATAGCAACCTGCTGCTGCTGCCAGCTGATGGAGAGATTCCTTTAACTCAAGAGATAGAGGTCTGTGTGGCAGTGCTGACAATTCAGATTCTAGTAATGAGCTCTGAGAGGGGTTATTTCGTTTGCTTTTTTGCATTTTGCTTAGCTTAAATAATGAAACTAAGCTGATTATTTCCACATTTGGTTTATCATTGATTTCATTTTCGGACTCTTCTAGCAACAGGTCCCTTCAGTGCAAAAATGTTTTTGTTGTGATAGTTTATTGTTGTTGTTCATTTATTTCATGCAAACATTTCTGAACATATTAAACCAAATGTATTTGCTGCCAGCAGTGGTAGGCTATTGTCTTCTAGGCATCTAACAGCCCAGACAGCCCAACTGCACTGCTGTTCGCTGGGGTTCTCAAGCCACAGCTCTGCTCTGGAGCTGCTCCATAGCTGCAACTACAGCATTGAGGCTGCAGTGGCTACTGTTTACTAATGGAGCCTGTGGCACCCAATAGTCTCTGAGGGCTGTTCTGCTTCAGTCTAATCCAGGTGATTGGGCTCAGTATAGCAGTAACCGGGTGGGGTGTGTGGCAGGACATGTGATGTGCAGGAGGTCAGACTGGATGATCTGCTGGTCCCTTCCGGTTTTAAACTCTGAGCTTCTCCCACACACTGCCCTGCTCCACCCTAAAGCCTCCTCGCAGAATTACAGCCCATGCCACATGGGAGGGGTGCGCCCCCTTTTCTGGCCTTCCCAAATCCTACCCCACATTCCCCCCATAGTAGAACTATCCTGGTTTCCCTGCATCTTGGGATCACCACACCTGTGCTGGGGTAGAGGTGGGCGGGAAGCTGGCATTGCCCATCAATGTATAGAAAACCTCTTCCTAAAAATAAATGTGTTTGGGGGTAGGTTCATAGCATCCCTCACTTTATTTTAAGCTTTGAGTGCTCTGTGCTAGCGGGAGGTGCAGGAGTGACAGCTCTGGAGACCCAAATTCACTCCCCACAGAACAAAGCCAGCATGAGAGCAGTAAGGAAAACTCCCCTGCGCTGTCCCAGTCCGTGTTTTGGTGTCTCCCACCCTGACCACTAGCCCATATTCTCACACCTTTGCAAGTTAAAAAGCTCGGGTTTTGCTGTGCAAATGGACATTTCAACACAATTCTGTTTTTGTGAAGACGTTCAAAAGCTTTTGGGTTTGTTCCGAGGTGGAAACCTCAGAAGCTGCGGCTGGACGGAATGGGTGACCCTCTGGTCAGCGGTAGCCAAGAGTATAAAAAGGATTTACTGGAGCTGTTTTGGGACTTCCATCTAAACTGCCATCTGTCTCTCAGATGTTCACAAACCACATCAGTGTCATTGTCATCAGCTCCTGCATCTCAGTGTCAGCTTCCTCCATATTATCTGTTATCCGGCTTCTCATCCCCATGCAAACCTTCCATTCAAATACCTCTTTGGAGAGGGAGCCAAACTCAGCATGGACAAACTATTGCAATTTTATCGGGAGTCCTAGGAGTTTATTTAAAAAGCTCCATCTCATGAAGTCAAGTGATTACGTGAGACAGTCAACTTCCTTTTTTTTTAAGTAAATTTCTAGCTTGCAGGGCTGTGAAGAAAAGCTTGAAAATGTGACCTGAGCAGACCCTGAAAGTTCAAAAACCTAGAGGGCCAATACAAAGCAATTACATTTTTTTAATCTCCTTATTTTTAAGCCCATTTCGTGTTTTGTTTTTTGTGCCCGACTCATGATTTTTGAACTCTTGGGGCTGGCAACGCTGCAGACTTTGGGGCTTGGGAGGCATCTCTAATGATCTTGTTTAAACTGTGAGCTCCCTCCTTTGGCACTCTGTAATTAACAATAATCCTGTTTGGACGGGGGAGGACATGCCTGGTGGGGTCAAGTTTGTATCCTCTTCAACCCTTTACAATACTCAGTGCTTCTATAGCTCCTTTCATCCAAGGATCCCAAAGCATTTTAAAAGTAGGAATCGGTTTTCACAATCCCCAAATGAGATGGTGTATTACTTAGGGCTTGTCTACACAATTAAACTGCAGCAAGCTTAGATGTGAATCTACCCTGCAGTAGTCTGCCGCACTCGGTCTATGTGCACCCCGCTGATGTGTGTTAACATGTGTTAGTGCCCTTTACGCTAGTCCCGTTTCAAAGAGGACAAGATCAAAGCACTCTAATAAACCGTTACCGTGCATCTTCAGGATGCGCACAGACAGTTGGACCATGGCAGGTTAATGAGGGGTCTAATTGTTCTTGTAAAAAAGCCTGTAATTGTAAACTCTTTGGGGCAATGGCCATCTCCTTGCTTTATGTTTGTACAGCACCTAGCGCAATGGGTCCCTGACCTGTGGTTGGATCTCCTAGGTGCTACCACAATACAAAGAAATGATGATGATGACAGTTTTGCAGGTGTGGGAGGTCTATGAAGGACCAAGTACTGTAAATGTAGTAAAATCCCAATGACAGTGGCCTGGGTATGTGGTTATGATGATGGATAACAGACCAGCTGTCTCATGGAAAGACATCCTTATGGTGTCCGATCTCATGGTCGACCCCAGAGAAGATGGAGCGATAACACTGAGCAAGACCGCAGAGCTCTTAATGTGAATGGCCCTCCATGGGAAAAATATGCCCATATAGGTGGAAGTGGGGGAAACTGTGAGAACAGCCAAGTGTCTCCATGGTCTATAGAGTCTGGGAGTAAAATAATAGTTTGCAGACGGATAATTTGAGGCTGGGGGAAGAGAGTCTCAGATCTCCCCCTCGCCCCCACTTCCTATGGTCAGGAAGCGGGAGAAAACCCGGGAGATGGGTGTGTCCGACCCCCTGATCTTGAAAGAGGGAGAACGAGTCTTTGTTCTGAGTATGGCCTAAAGTGTGATGAGGCTGATAGAGCGCTGCATGCTCCTGGACAGCGATGGACTCTGCAATCACGCAGGCTGAAATTCCCTGCTCCAGGCGTAGGCACTGCCTGAGTGGGGCTTAGGCTTTACCCAGAGCCCTCTGCACAGGGTGAAATTACGTCCTGGCTGGTTGACATCAATGGCAGAACTTCCACTGCCTGGAACAGGGCCAGGATTTCCCCGGTAGTGAACAGGCTGGTGTCTCTGGCCATGGGTTTTGCCGATTTTGTGGGGGCAAGTCCTTTCGGGCTGGGGATCCTTCTGCCAGGGCTGTGGTTTCTCTGCCCCCCCCCCCCAGCCGTCCAGCCTTTGGGGCAGGCTGTTGATCTTCTCTGCATTCCTTCCTCTTTAGAAAGCCGATTTGGCAGTGGCTGGCCTCACAATCACGGCTGAGCGGGAGAAGGTGATTGATTTCTCTAAACCTTTCATGACTTTAGGAATTAGCATTCTCTACCGAGTTCATATGGTAAGAGACTTATTTTATAACCATTTATAACGTTACAGTTATTTGCATGCAAACGC
Source organism: Emydura macquarii macquarii (assembly GCF_026122565.2). NCBI lineage: Eukaryota > Metazoa > Chordata > Testudines > Chelidae > Emydura > Emydura macquarii. The sequence continues at coordinate 9,180,000 of NW_027130449.1, read as the reverse complement.
ACACAGGTATAGGGGAGTGACGAATGACTCATACAAAGAGTTTGGTTTCTTATTTAAACGCAAATGTGCTGGATCTGCCCCCGTCCCCATCCCGACACCCGCGCACACACCCCCGTTTCAGCTACGTAGGTTCAGTGTAGTGATGCTGCCATCAGACTCCCAATCCCACACATAGCTGTCATTGGTTCCAGGGGGAGTTGGGCACACAGAGTACTGCCAGATCTGGCCCCCCACCCAACTCCAAGGGTACTGCCATAGAAACCCCCAGCACCAAGTCTTGGAGCCTGGGTCAGCTGACTTGGGCTGTGAGGCTAAGAAGAGCCGAGCAGACATTTGGAGCCCTGGCTCCAAGACCCGTCCCCGTCATGGAGGTTCAGAGCCCAGGTTCTCGTCTGAGCTTGAGTGTCTACCTGCATTGGTTAGCCCCGCAGCCTGAGCTCTGGTCAGCTGGCCCCGGCCAGCTGCAGCCATGCTATGGATCTCTAGAGCCATGTAGATGTACCCTAAGAGGCTGGTCCCAAACCAATGAAGTCGGTGGAAAGACTCCCATTTGGTTCAGTGTGCTTGGGAACCGGCCTCAAATGCTGCCAGCGTGCTACCATTCAAAATGCAGCCACTGATTGCCGTGCAGCCAGGCTGCTTTCTGGCATCCTTTCTTCATGTTTCAGCAGACAAGCGGGATGGGGCCTGGTTAGTACTTGGGTGGGACACCTCTAGAGTTTTCTTCTCTCAAGCATAAACTGGTGCTATTCGCTAAGGGCCTGATCCGGTTGCCCTTACTCACCCATGGAGTAAGATTGTATCTTACTTCTTTAGTAGCCGCACTGATTTCAGTGGAACTTCTCCTAGTGTAAGGTGCAGCTCAATGTGAGTCTGTGTGACTGAATCTGGCCCTCCGTAGAGGAATACCAAGGGTGCCAGAGGATGTATTAATGCTCTGTGCCTGGACTGATCCAGTGCCCCAAGGGACCCAAGTGCTGGGTGGGGCTGTGTTTTGGACAAGATGCAAAATCATATTACTTTGTATTTGTAGCCTGCTTTTTCATCTCTCTCTAAAGGTGGGCAGATGATATAGCCATATGACAGGCAGGAAACTCAGGCACAGACAAATGCAGTGACTTGTCACAGGACAGGCAGCGAGTCAGCAGCAGTGCTAGGAACAGAACCACACATTTTGCCAGCTGACGCCTCCGTGAGCCAGCTGAAGTCAGTAGAGTTTCCTGGACGTAACCGAGGGCAGACTGTGGCACTGAGGTCATTTATAACAGGATGCTGTAATATACCCAATCTGTGTTTTGATATGTGCTCTGTATGGCTCTGTAGGTGATAAGAAATACGGTCTTGTTTACTCATCAGCTGAACAAGATAAAACAATTAAAGCCTCTTCTATCCCTCCCCCCACCCTGTCTCAATACACCAGGCTGTTAAAGATGCAGCATCCAACATGAACGTAAACAAACTCACGCATACGTATCTGTGTGCCGCGTTGTCTCCTGCCAAGAACAAACAAGTAATTAAAATCTAGTTAAAATTCCATTTCCTCTGGTACGTGCAGAATGAAGGATCAATGAGTTAACTGATCAAACAGGATCGGACCCTTTCATGCTTTCCAAGATCAAATGTGTGTAAATATTCCTGCCTTGCAATGCATGCTATCTGCAACTGCCACCCCCCAGATCCCTACAGGTCCCAGACGGGTTTCTGAGAATTTCAACCTGCTGGGTTCTGGTGGAATCAATCTTTCTCTTCTTTTTTTTCTTCCTCCCTCCCTCCCTCCCTTCTCACACAAGTTTAAATGGCAGGGAATTGAGTATTGAGCATGCTCTGCTTTTGACTTACTCTGTGACCCTGGGCAACTTCCCTCACTGCAGCCTGGTGATTACAAGCCTTACTTATCACAAGGGGAAGATGTGAGGAGTTAGTTCAGTGCTTCAGGGAGGTAACACACCTTGTAAGAGTGCGGCGTTAGCTGTTGCTGCCTCTAAATCTAGACAAACATTTGAAAGTGTTTTGCAAATATTCTTACGCCATGGGTCTGTTACTCAGGGCTAAATCCTCAGATACCTCATCAAGCATTAGTGCATAGACTAGCCAGCATCCATACATAGGAATTGCCAAACTAAATGAGACCAGCTGTCTGTCACCAACAGCAAGGTACAAGGCACCCTGCAGAAATGCTGCGCAAAGGATCCTTAACCCTCTAAGGTTGCAGTAATTCCTGTGCCCCAGCTGCACAGGGGCAGTCGCGAGCAATCACTGGCAGATCTGTTTAGCAGCAGATCCCACATACCTCTTCCCCCACTTGCGATCCTCCCAAACCCTGCTGTGCAGGGACCACCACCACGCCCAACCCCCAGGGATGGGGTCCACGGTGGTGGAAGCCACAAATCCTCTCCGCCGCACCACCCCCGCTCAAGAAGCAGAATCATCCAGGTCCCCTGCCCTCAGAGTGGGTACGGTTTTTCCCTCATTGCACTAGCAGCGTGGCAATTAACTAATTAAACCGGTAAATATTTATTTAACAGTGGAAGGCATGACAGCTAATCATTGTGGTTTTCCTTTAAGGATTCAGCTTGCAGAGCAGATGAATGCAACTCCAGATCCCCATCTGCTCTCCTCCTTTCCCAGTCCCCCACCCCCACGCGGAAAACAGCAGCTGATGTATGTTAATCCATGGCTCCGATCAGACGTTTCCTAACAAATAACTACAAATACATTTCCTGCCGAGGAGTCGTCTTCACGTCTCAGTCCCCTCCCAGCTTAATGACACTATTTTATTTTCCATTTAACTTCAGTTCTAAATCATTTCTCCCTCCCCCCAGTCCAACCAACGGGGACCTTTCTTATCACACATAACCAAATACGGCAGTTTTAAATGGGGCTGTCATTTCTCTCAGTTTCTCTTGTTGTGATAAAACAAGTATGGATTTCTGACACGGGGACTCGACTGGACTTTCCGGTTCACGGGCTGCTGAGAGAGAATTCTCCTCTTGAGCTTGGTCCAGGCCAATGGGAGACTGTGGAGAGAAGCAGAGAATGAACGTGAGCTCTAGGCAAGTGTGTTTGAACTAGGAAGGGGGCTGTTTTCTCTAGGTATCTGGGGGCAGTGGAGCAGGATTGTGTTATTTGTCGTACAGTAGGGCATGCTGAGATCAGGGCCCCCTTGTGCTGGGTGCCGCACAGTCACATGGGGAGAGGCAGTGCTTGTCCAATCTAAAGAGACAGGCCAGACAAAGGGTGGGAGGGGAAAGAGAAGGGAAGAGACTTGCCCAAGATCACACAGCAGGTCAAGGGAAGGTGTTAGCTCCGTTACTTACTGCACTACTGGAAGGTGCTTGGACCACCATGGCGATGAAAGTGGTAGAAAACCTCTTTAGAATAGTGGAGAGGCGGGATTAGAACTCACTTCTGATTTTCAGTCCACTGTTCTAGCCATTGGACCACTTTGCCTCTGCAGGGCAATTTCTTTATTTTCCCACTGGAGGGACGACATGCACTGAAGCTGGGGCAGGAAGGTCTGCACTGCACTCCTTGGCCGGCTGGTGGATCACTAGGTGTGTTACTGCCACCGCCTGCCTTGGTGTGATGTGCTAGCAGGAGCTTTAGTTTACAGTTGGGGCTGTATGAGAACCCCACCAGCAGCAGCTGGTGAAAGGGAGCAGTCAGCATGTTCTTCAGCTGTCCTGGCCGTATCCCCTACCCTTGCATTCCCAGTGCAGTCCAAGTTGTGACCACTTCAATGCAACTTCAAGGCCCTTGTTCACTGAATCAGGCGCTGGCTTTTCGGGTGGCCTGCACATACAGGCTTTCTGCTGATTCCCGGTGTCACTTGAGTGTTGCTCTTTGCTTCGGATCCCACAGACCAGCTGGTGGGGAAATCGGTAGGAGCCTAGCAGCCATCAGTGGTAGCTTTTGCACAGGAATAGATATGTAACCCACTGGCCAGTGTGTTAGACATCTCCCCACTGTTCCTGTTTCAGAGAAGATGTGAATCTGTTACATGCCTGAGTGCCTGGCTCTCGAGTCTCTAACAGCTTGAGCTAATATATTCAATTCTAGAGGTCCCCAGTTCATTTCCAAGTGTCAGCTGTCACACATTCATCTTCCTCCTCGTTTTCTAGGAAAGATAGAAAGACAGAATGCTACAATGGTTAATGAAAGGAAGAGAGAGGAACAAAAGATGAATGTAGTCTGTTTCACAGTTCATTCCTATCCCATTCACTTGCATGTTGGATCTGGGATTTAGATTTGGTCCATTTTGACTTGAACGTGGGCCTTGGTTTGCTTTATAAGGCTCTTGAGTCATTATGATGGACTCTGGTGGAAATGGGATTTTGGAACAACATCCAAAACTAGGATAATCAAAGGTGACTTTTTCACAGAAAAATTGGTGCTATTTTTGAGCAAATCCGAATTGGTTTTGAATTCCCAAAGTTCAAAAATCTATGAAAGTCCATTTTTGCTTCAAATTAGGCATAGTTCATTGTGAAACTTGCCTCTTCAGGACAATTTCACCTAACATTCACTAACATTTCTTGGCCTGGAAAAGAAATATTGTGGCTATATTTCTAGGGGAATTTTTTTGGGGGAAAAATCATTGCTTTGGGTTTAAAGACAGCTAAAAACTCGAGTCTGATTTGTGATGGAAGTGTGTGTCATAGAGGTGATAGTGGTCAGGTGTTGTTTATTGTTTTTGTTACTTTATTTAGTGCGACACATGGGAAAAGCAGGCCAGTGGACTAAGGGAAAAATGAAGTGGCTTTCTACTGAAGATAAGTCCTGTGTAAAGCAAACAATTTCACAATTCAACAGTTGCCTCACTGGAAGTTCTCTCTCTCTGGGACACACTGAGAGATGACTACTCATGTGAGCCGGATTGAGCAAATGGCAGTATATGCTTGTGTGGCATCAATACGAAATGTACAGAGAACTCAGCTGAGATGTAATAGAAAGATCCATATACCCAAGTCTCAGAGCCCATCTCTCAGAGCTTGGAAATGATGCAGAGAGTGTGGGGAAAAGGCCATTTCTAGTCTGACTTTAATATAAGAATATCTAAGTCTTAGCTAGCTTCAAGATTACAAGTGCTGTAGGCAATCATACACTAAGATGTTTGGTGATAGTTTGAGTGACTTATCTGTCTATGCAGAAGTTGTAGACTCCCATGAGCAACAGGTTCAAATCCTACCTGGGTCAACTCAGCCCTTCATCCTTCCAAAGTGGATCTCTGAGTTGCACGCTTTTTGCTGTGTATGTGTGTCTTTCTGCTGAGATCTTAAAAACAAGTAGCTTGATATGCACAAATGCTGAGCACCAAAATGCCCATGTGGATGTCAGGGGCATCTGAATAACATGTCACAGGATGATTTCTTCTCTGTGTGGATGTTAAGGAACCTATGGAGCTTATTTCGAAAGAGCAAGTCTTTACGCCAGTGTCCTTTGCCCCATTTTTTCCTTCTCCCCATGGGTACGCCGTGTGTGGTGCTGATTGACTGCAGCCCGCTCCATTTCAGAGGTGCTGAATGTGTGTAGGTTGGAGAGGAGTGAGAAAAACGGAACATGCTCAACATTTGAGATTCACCCCAATAAGAAAACTTCACTCGCTTTCACACATTTTTCTGCTCAAAAATTAAAGTATTTTCACAGAAAAATGACCTGTTTTTTCTAGCAGAAGAGGGCCGGTTTTCAAGCAAAGGTGGCTTTGCAGAGAAAACACAGGACATTCAGACATATTTCCTGAGATAAAAGTCACCATTTTACTGAACTTTGCAGAAAAGAAACATTTCAAAGGCTGGAGAAACAGCATGGCAAACATTTCTTTTTCATGTGAGACTTTGTGCAAACACTTTCTACACTTCTCACTCCAATGGTATCGGACGCTCCTTTACTCACCTACAAACCTGGCTGCTGTGTAAAGATTATTTGTGTGAGTAAGGATTGCAGGATTGGGACCACACTTTTGAGATCCTTCATGTTCGCTATAAAAACGTAAGATAAAAATACTGAGTCAGCGTCCACACTGGTGTATCTCCAGTGAAATCAATTGAGTTATGTCAGCAGTGATTTTGGCCCATAGGCATATAAACTGTCATGCTTCAAGGCATAAACCAATGTCTAACTAATGAGGGTCAGGAAGGAACTTTCCCTGAGGGTAGGTTATCCCACAACTCCAGAGTTTATTGCACCTTCTTCTGAAGCAGCAGGTTCTGGCCACTGTCTGAGACACGATAGGGGACTAAGTGGAGCCCTGGTCTGATCCAGTCTGGCAATTCCCATGTTCCTATATTTCTATTATAATCAGAATGAAGGGGTAAAGAAAAGGGCCGTGCTGGGAAATGGATGTTGGCTGGGGAGCTGCTGAAGAGCTTAATGCCTTGTTCCTTTTGCCCTCTGCCCCACCTGCATTTCCCCCAGATCATTTGCTGATCCCCGCTCTTGTTTGCCTGCATTAACCCTGTATTGCTCCTGTGATTTCACTGCTGGGTCTATGTGTTTCATTGTGTTATTTTGCAGAATGGACTTTTTGATTTAAAAACCAAAAATCTGCTGGACTCTTTTTGTCTCCATCTTAGGGGCGCAAACCCGGCTACTTCTCTTTCCTGGACCCCTTTTCTCCTGGTGTCTGGCTCTTCATGTTACTTGCCTACCTGGCTGTCAGCTGTGTCCTCTTCCTGGTTGCTCGGTACTGTGACTTTATTGCAGTTCCTTTCCCATCCTCATGGTGCCACCTAGTGTCAGAAGTTGAGAACTCCATGGGGGGATGTGGTGCGGGGAGAGGTTGGGTTAGTGGGGGTCTCTGCTTTGGACAAAAGTTTGGGAGCAGTAGTAAAAGGGGTGGGGTGGCATAGCATCCACCACCCCATGTCTGTCTGTCTTTGCTGTTCAGACACATGCACAAACACATGCCACTGATGCAAATGGCAGCTCTTTGACTCCCACTGAGAAGTATTGGCTTTGCAGTCATCGCACCGTAGCAGATCAGTCAGATTAGCATGTGTTTGGCTGCATTGGCATCACCTTAGAGCCTGGGAGGGGGAGGTTTGAGATTAGGTCTCATGCCGCACAAATGGACAGAGCCTTTCTCTGTTTGCATGCTAAATTCATCACGGAGAAGCCCAGCTGAGCGCTTCGAATGGGAACCGTGAAGGCCGGCAGATCCGGACAGATGGCAGGATGTAGAGATCGGCCTCGGAAAACAAACTGACAAGTGTTCTCAGGATGGTTCCCCCTGGCCTGCACTGTACAGAGATTGGAAACAGCATTAGCATCTTTCCAGAGACTCACAGTTTAAGCACTGATCTTACTGGACAGGCGTCAACTCAAGTTACCTGTGGCCAGCATAAACCTGGTGTAATCATACTACTGAAGGCTCATCTGCAGTACTTCTCCAGTTGTCGCAGGGGACTGTGCTACAATGCTGTTTTCCCCTGGCCCAGTAATAACAAGAATCTGTTTGGGAGCCTAGATGGGCTTCTCAAATGTACTCTGTCTTGGCAGTGTGCTAAAGACATGCCGCTAGGCTTAAACACTGTTTCAGGGCATGGCTAATACCCAATCGTCATCACAAAACGGAACTGTGTAGTCATTGGGTCCCCTGGCCTGGCTGGAGTTGTATTTGTTGACAGGGCTTTCATGGTTTTCAAAATCATGTTACAGCTTCAATAACCCAGATCTGTAAACCATTTAACAATGCAGTCAGGCCCTCTGTGCACTGAGATTTGGAGCCGTGGTAGCCCTTCTGTGCGTGTTTTAAACATGATCCTCTAGAATGGTGCTTACATGGTTTCTGATCGCAGTGGAGACAGGTTCTTAGAAAATACTCTCCCAGTGTACTCAAGAGTTTGTAGCTCACTGCAGGCCCTTTTGGCAGAAGAACCTCTCTCAGGACAGCATTTTGCTGTCAAAGATCCAGAGACAAAAGTCTCCAGAGATAAACTCCACTTCTCTGGAGTCACAACCAGGCACAGTGAGATTCAGAAGCCATAATACATACCATAATTCGGCTAATGTCAGTGGGAGCCAATGGAGTCCCCTCCCAGTTCCCAACGAAAGCTCCAATCATGGCATAAAAAAATCAACCCCCTGGGGTCTGGTTTTATTAATAACAACACTACAACGCAACTTCAGGCTTCTCCCCTGGTTTGGCTGCTTCTGTGGTTCTTCCTCTGAGAACCCATCTGCCCCAGTTCCTAGATCCCTCTCCCAGAGGGCTGCTCCCAATTCCGGGTGGAGTTTAGGGAATCACACCACCCCTAACAATCATTAACCTTAAACTCTCTCCAGAGTTCCAACCCCCTGCTTAACAGCTGAGTCAGCCGGAGAATCCAGCTGCCTTGTTACACTTGACAGAGGTTCAATTTGCACCAATTCCCTCTTGCAGCAAACCTGTCTATCTATACGTTGGGCCACTGCACATGCCTCAGTTTGTAGGTGGAGGAACGCTGACACAGAGAGGAATGTCACTGCAGGAACAAGACACCCTCCACCCTGATGACTTGTGTGTGACTAGGCCCCATTTCTAAGGATGCTGACTATGGGAGCAAGCTGGCCACAAGAGGATTTCTCCATCCTCCCAGGAAAAAGGAGATGAGAAAAGAGACATAGGCATGGGGAGCTGAGATGGAGAAGTTGAGATGGGGGATGACAGCCTCTTTGTTGATTCACAAGCTAGGTGCTCAAATAACTCCTCACCTCTGATGCCACTGAGTTCTGTCCATCTCTACCTCTGATCCTACATGGGAAGCCAAGTATGTGCTACTCTGGAGATATGAGCTATAGTCATTTCAGTGACACTCCATAGCCTAAGGATCCTGCAAACACTATGCTTTCTACAGTTTGTTCCATGTGGATTTCAGTTTCACCCCTGTGAGCTATTTAGAGAATCTGGCACTTTCTATACACCAGGGTCCAACTTTGTGTTTGAACTGGACCCTGCACTAGGTCTGTACATGGCTCTTTCTCTTTTGGTGCCAGGCCTAATGACTTTTGCTTTGAGTTTCCCATTTGGAGTTGATTACCGCAACAAAGAGAACACGGTGGAAGCTGCTGGATTTCACCTGATTGCATGTCAGGTCCATGCAAATGTCACACCCTTTACATGAAACCATGAAGGGGTTCAAGGCTCACCAGAAACTAGACCCAGATTTGCTTAAAAGCTACACCAATCTTTTGCAAATTTTGTAACAAAAGTCTCCAAACTGGCAGCTTCTGGGTTTTGCTGCAAACATTTCACATAACTCTGAAATGACGCCCTTGATGCCAGTTGCCAGCAAAGAGTTTTCTGCTTAGAAATTCTGCCTCCCAGACAGGTGGGACCTTGTCACTTTTATCTTTTTCCCCTCCTGTATTGGTGTTTCCTGTAATGTGAACATATTTGGCCCGGTTGTTTCTTGTCGCTGTAGATTGACGCCGTATGAGTGGTACAGCCCCCACCCCTGCTCTCAAGGGAGGTGCAATCTCCTCGTGAACCAGTACTCTCTCGGCAACAGCCTGTGGTTTCCAGTCGGGGGTTTCATGCAGCAAGGATCTACTATTGCTCCTCGAGCTCTGTCCACACGGTGCGTCAGTGGAGTCTGGTAAGGAAACGTGCCCATCAGAACTGTAAATGGCCGACAGTCACGGTCCAGTATGCTGTAGTGTCGCTGCTGTAAGCTGCAGTGTTTTGGAGATTTAGGGTAAAACACCCATCTTATTGTTTTTATAAGGGTTTTCACGTGTTGGCCAACAGCAGATGAGTCTCCAGTAGTAGGTTATTAGCCCCACACTCCTCCCAAAGGAGCTCCACATTGGGACATTCCTGCAGCTAACAGGATGCTCCACATGAAATTTATGGCCAACCCGAAGCAGAGGGCTGCTAATCTGTTGGGTTCCAAATCCACTTTGGTTTGATGAAGGTTTGGGTGTTCAGGAGACTCTGCGCATGTTTGGCATATCACTGGGTCTTTACTGGGAGCAGCAGGTCCTCAGCACCTCTGAGCATCAAGCCTATCACTCCAGAGGGAGGTAGGAGGTTTGAGATCAGATTGAATCCTAGGGGGAATCTCAGTTCACCTTTTCTTTATCCTCCCTTCCCCAGGTGGGCGTTCACCTTGATCATCGTCTCCTCCTACACAGCCAACCTGGCAGCCTTCCTCACCGTGCAGCGGATGGATGTGCCCATAGAATCGGTGGACGACCTGGCTGACCAGACAGCTATTGAGTACGGCACCATTCACGGAGGCTCCAGCATGACCTTTTTCCAGGTAAACCCCATTCTCTTGCTATCAGGGAGCAGGGGAGCTCTCTGTTAGAATCAGATGTTTCCCAGGTAACACGCCTTGTCCTGTCTTCGGTGTCTCCCATTCTAGTTTCTGACTTAAGGGGGAAATTCTAGGAGAGCCCAGGCCAAGTGGCATTCATGGCAGCCTGGGCTCATTTCATAATCACTGTTACCAAAATGAGACTATTTATATGGTCCCATTTGTGTGCACAGTGCCTTATAGACATGTGCAGTCGAGGTTCGACTGATAACATAGCAAGAAATAGCAGTAGTCTGGGCTCAGCATGGGAAGAGGGGAATCTGTCCTTGTGAGGGTTATCTACAAAGAAATTTGTTTTTTCTTGGTTGTATTTTCGGTGGGCCAAATTCTCAATTCCTTAATTCAGATTGTATCCTCAGGCTAACCTCCCACTCAGTGACAGAGTGAATCTAAGGGAAGCGGTCCTCAGGAACCTCAATGGGAGTTAAGCACCGAAATACCTTTGAGGATCTGGGCAAGTTGCTCAGGTAGAAGAGATGGGACCAGACCGTGCCAGAGCTGAGATAAGTCAGGGAAGGCTAAGAGGTGGAATCTGAAGGAGGCGTTTCATAGCACAGCAATGGAAACACTCCTTGGAAGCTGAATGGCTAGATTCCTGGCATATCTTTGCAGGACAGCCAGGCAAATGCCTTGCTTCTCGTACTCAGGAGATCAGTTTGTGCACAGAACACCAGAGAGTGGGTAGTAAAGTTGTTCATAGCCATATGCTGCACCCACTTGATACCATCACTTGCAGCTCAGTAATTTGAGCCAAATTTTCATAAGTGTGTATGCATTATTAGGTGGCCCTAACTTCTGCCTATGCAAGCTTCAGTTTGTGTCAGCACATACGTGTTGGCCAGCCCTGATTTCCACCAGCAGACGTGTGTGCTGGTGCAAATCAGGGTTGGTGCATGTGTTAAAAGTCTGCTCGCATGCAAGTCAGGCACGTGGAAAGGTTTGCACACCATTTAGCCCATTGTAGCCTTTTGTGCATCTCTATGTTCTGTCAGAGTGGGAATGAATGAGTTAATCTTTTGCACAGTGCTTTGAACACACAAAAGGCTGGACAAGGATTATTTATTTATTAAATGCTGAAATACCAATGCTTTTCTCACTTTATTTTGATTTTGAATTGAAGCAGGAAACCCTCGAAATCTCATGAGTCAGTCTGATCTTTCCAGCCCAATTTTGCAGACCCAAGAGGTTTGGAAAAGGGCCGCTCAAGCAGAATGCTGTGTCGAAGACTAATTGAACAGAACACAAATGAATAAAAGACTGTGACTAGTGCATTTACTTAGTCCTGCTCTCTTCAGGGACTCTGCAAGTTACAAATCATGGGCTTGAGTCCCTATTGCAATCATTTACACCAGTGTAAACTAAATAAAAAAGTAAATCAGAATGTAGAATTTTTACCCCCATTTTGCAATCACTTTGCATTTGTATAAGTCATTGCATGAGATGCAGGGTGCCACTCCCACCATATATTAAATAATAATAATTAATCATAAAAACTTGAAATATTAAAACTGGGTACATTTTAACTGTAATTTAATTTCAGTATCTATGCTGCTGGTTTACTTTTTAACCTTCACTCAGCTCAGGCAGTAAAGATTAGCTCAGTCAGTTGCACTTTTGTTTCAAATAAAGATGAATTGAAACCAAAGCCCTAATTTCCAACAGCCATAAACTTTGAGAGAAATTCAGATTGGATGTTATTACTGGTCCCAATATGGGGCCTGATCCAAAGCCTATTGAAGTCAATGGGCTGAACCAAACCCCAGATCCAAACATCCTCAGATGCCAAGGAAGTTTGGGTCCAGACCCAAACTATGTGGCTTAGAGTTTTGGGGCCTTTACACTTTCTCATTCTCATGTACTAGTTCAGTGTTGCAACATTTGGGTTGCAATTGCTGCATGGGAATGTTGGTTGGTTTACAAGCAAGCCAGCCAAACAAAAACATTTCCCACTGGACTTCGTTTTTGAAATGTTATTGTGGAAACTTTTTTTTAATGTTTTATAATTTTAAAAATGTACTTAGCTGGGAGCTTCAAAGGAGCCTAAGGGAGTTGGGCACCTGACCCCCTTAAGCTCCTTGCAAAATCTCAGCCTTCGATTTTAATACACTTTAATTTGAGACCTAACCTATCAGGTAATGTCCTCTGCAACAGCTCCTCTTCCCCCCTCTTTCCTGCAGAATTCCCGGTACCAGACATACCAGCGGATGTGGAATTACATGTACTCCAAGCAGCCAAGCGTATTCGTGAAGAGCACGGAGGAAGGGATCGCGAGAGTGCTGAATTCCAACTATGCTTTCCTGCTGGAGTCCACCATGAACGAGTATTACCGTCAGCACAATTGCAACCTCACGCAGGTCGGGGGCCTTCTGGACACCAAGGGCTACGGGATTGGCATGCCAGTCGGTAGGCAGTGAAGAAACATTATAGCTATTCTCTGCTTTCTGCAGAGGATCGGAGCATTTGAAAGGCTGAAACGGCTCTAGGAGCAATGTCACTTTTCACAGATGTGCCATGTCACTTTTATTTCAAAGAGACACTGTCAAGAAGAAAAATCAAATGTATTTTAATTATCCATCTGTGTCCCTTTAAATGATGTAAAATGAAAGATTTTTAAAATCTGACACTATTTTTGCTGCATTTGTGCTCGTTAGCTATTTTGCCCTTCCCTCAGCACAAAGTGAAACTAGATTTTGTTACTTTCAATTCCTGCTTCTAGCCCCACGGTTCAGCTATAAAATATAACAATGTTGAGAACGCCAGTGATTTTATCACAAGTCTGGTGTTTTCCTTCAAGCTCCGCTTCTGGACTCGGGTCATTAGCTGAGAATCTCAGCTTTCATGTTTGGGAAAATAAAAATGTCTTTAGCCTTCATGGTTGCAGAGAAAAGCCTGAAACGTAAACCTGAAATGTGAACGTTAAAGGTTCCAACTACAGCTGGCAAATATAAAGGACCCCAAATTTGTTGTCTGTAAAATATCTTAGGCCAGTCTCATGATTTGGGAATGGAGTTGGGCTGCTTCATGATTTTTGAATACTTTGGGTTAGCAATATTGAAGTTGTAACATCAGTAGCTTTCTTTCTGGTTCTCATACATATTGCTGTTGTCTTTGGATTGTTACTATTGCAGGAAAAGGTTTAAATCCCAGAATAACTGTTTTAACATTTCTATTAGGTTTTGTTTAAAAAAAACAACCACCACCATTTCATTTACTAAATCTAAATTTCAAGCTTAAACTAGCTGCTGCATCCTGTGGAACAGTAGAATTGCAGCAGATAAAGCACATTCTGCTACTTGTTACACTGGTGCAATTTCATTGAGTTACTCTGAATTTACCCTGCTGTACAGCATATTCTGTCTCAGGGTCTGTCTTCTGGATCTCTGATAGTGGAGAGTAGAGAGAGAGCTTGTGGCTGGCAGCTTGAACCTGCCTTCCAGTGAACGTTTGGGTTTGCCTGGTGGTTGGATTGAGCGTTGTTATGGACAGGGAGCGGTTTCCCTTCTTGTCCTTCTCTCCATATGGGAATGATGGCCAGAACAAAGCTACAGTTACAGGCAGATTGAGAGGGAATTGAACTGGATGGTTCAGGGGAATGGGAATGAGATGTGGAGCTGCCCATTTGAATCCTGCCCAGCATGGCAGCAACCAAACATTTTTCCCTTCTGCTGGCAGTGGGGCTGCCTGTCTGAAACACATTTGTTCTCCACCCAGTCCACACTGAACAAAGCATCGCCCACAGCTGGCACTGATTTGTTGGCGACCTCAACAATGAGGATTGAATGGGCCATCAGGACCAAACTCCCTTCTCCTTTTGGAAGGGGGATCTCTCCAGTTCATTGACAGGGCAGCATGTGTAGGGGGAGGAGGGAAGGCTGCCTAAACTGTATCTTAATCCTCCCCCCTTGGTGTTGCAGGCTCCATATTCCGAGATGAGTTCGACCTGGCTATTCTCCAGCTGCAGGAGAACAACCGTCTGGAAATCTTGAAGCGAAAGTGGTGGGAAGGAGGCAAATGCCCCAAAGAGGAAGACCACAGAGCCAAAGGTAAAGCCCAATTCTCAGACTCTGCCTCGTGCAGGAGGTACCTGCATTTCTATTAATAAAGATATACAGCAGTCACATTATTATAGATGCTAACAGGATGGGCTCACGCACCATACACAAACAATACCAGCTTTGTTTTGTTTTTCATTTCTTCCGACCAGAGATTTCTTCCTTAACAATGCAAGCAGAAAGCCAAACAGCTCTGCTGAGCCTCATGCAGTGTTTTTGCCTGGGGCAAAGATAGTAGGAACAACCAAATGACAAATATTGGAGGCATATGGAGGGTAAATTAGCTTCTAATAAATGTTCTCAGCATTACGTGGGAAAATAGATGGCTGAAAGGATCGCATCCAAATCCTGGGCTCCTTTAAGAGAAAATGGAACTTCATCACAGAACCTTTGGTTAATGGGTCTAATCTAAAGCTCCTTTAGAACAGGAAAGGGGGAACGGGGACTTCATTAATAAAGCTTTAAAACGGGAGAGCAAGTCCTTCTGGGTAAAGTGATGCAAATTGCCATAAAAGTCATGGCCTAAGGCTAATGTTCCAGCACTTGGAACAGCTGCCAGCTTAAAGCAGTCACTACATTTCTGGCAGTCACTCTAACTTACGCATTTTTTTTCTGCGAGGCTAAAAGATTCCCTGGCTGACAGAACGGACTTTTGACCCTTACAAGCCCAGAGAGAAAAAGCCAAGCAGCCTTGCGACTGCAGTTCCATTTTCCTGACAGATAAATTGTGAGGTTTTTTTCAATGTATAAGCTAGGCTGTATGGACCACACATGGATTTCATCTGGCATGGAAACTTCCTCCATATGCCGCTTTGCTACCAGAAAATACTGCTGTGTACTTCAGATCAGAGGAAAGAATGCTGGTTGTTGGGAACTACAGATGTGATGAGAGCCTCAATATCTGGAATTGGATTCCAAACTCTCTGGATCTGGGTTTTTAGGTCAGCCCCTTATCTTTCCCAGAGGAAAGATGGTCCAGTGAGCACTAACCTGGGACATGGGAGACCTGGCTTCAAGTCCCCGCTCCACCCTGTGATCTTGGACAGGTCACTTAGTCTCTGTCTCTCAGTCCCCCTTCTGTGAAATGAGGATAACAGCACTTTCTAGCTCATGGGGGGGTTATGGGGATCAATACAATACAATAAAGAGTGCAAGGTGCTCCGATCCTATAGTAGTGGACATATGCTATAGATATATCATCTTGAGGCCATTTGGACAATGTGCACCCTGCCTTGGATTCCAAGCCCACCCCAAAGCACAGGGAGGTTTGTCAGTAGGGTTTCCATTCAGGCCTATTAAACCCCCAAAGTTTTAGGAGCAGGAAGTGTAGGGGTGCAGTGGGGATGTCTAGATATGCTGCTCCTGGTATGGGCTCTTCTGTTCCATTGCATGTGGCCTTTAATTGTGAGCTAAACTGGCCTCAGTACAAGTAGCTCAAATTCTCTACAGGTGGCTTTTAAAAATCACACAATAAACTCTATTTCCAGCCAGTTCCAGGCCCCTCTCACTGAGAGTATTGGATTACAGGAGAGTCTCTGCGTGCCTGGTTGGAGAGAAACAGCCGCCCAGTGACATGGGAGAGCGCTAATTGCTTTATCTTGACATCCCAAATGCATAACCAAGCTTCAAAGGGATGAAAATCAACTGATAAATTATTAAATGCATTCCTTTCCAAGGAGAGGAGAGGGGTGCGGCGGGAGCATTTTGCTCAGCAAGCGCTGCAGAGCACAAACTCCAGACAAGCCCTGAAGGGCAAAACCAGAAAGGGGGGCCAGTTCTGGTTTAGGTGGAGCAGGGGTACTGGGAGCCAGGACTCCTGGGTTCTTTCCTGGCTCTGCCACTGACTCACTGCATGACATTGGGCAAGTCACATCCTTGGTCTCTGTCTCAGTTTCCCCATTTGGGACGGTAATAACCAGCTTGCAAGGGCTGCATGAAGTTAATGAAAGGTGCTTGGGAAGAGTATTGCTTTAAATGAAAACCCAGCTACATTGTAACCCAGTCTTTGGAGGAAGGCTGAGCCAGGCCTGTGGGAGGGTGAGGAAGTCTCTGAACTGGGCATGGGGATGAGAGGCAGAGGGGAGTCTGAGCTGATTGTGGGAAGCGGAGGCTGGGTTTGGGGGGGTGGGAGGTAGAGTTTGAGCTGAGCCTGAACTGTGATTGTGGGATACAATTTATGCCCTGCAATTGCTGTCTTAGCAGAAGCCTCTCTCCCTGCAAAGGTCTGATTTACCAGGTGCTGAGAGCCCCAGAGGTGCTGCCAAAAGAATGATGGAGAATAAGGGAGGAATGTCACTCTGTGAGTTTTAAAACAAAGCAGGTCAGCGATTTACAAGGACTGAGGAGAGGCTTTTCTGTCTAAAAGCCACGCAGAGATTAGGTCTGTAAATCAAAGCAAGAGAATCGATGATTCAGTGTTGCAGGGGGGAGAGGAAGATTTTACAGGTGTCCTGGTTGACTAATAGCCACACAGTCACCTCAAAGCCAGGTGCCGTGTGCTTCATTGTCATCAATTCTATCAACAGTCCAGTCCATCCACGACCCGAGAACAAGAGGGGCTGTAAAAAATCATTTCTGGGACACTCTGTGCTGAGCTATGGACACAGCTCCCTGAACTTTATCTGGGTCCCAGCTCGCTCTGGCCTCCTTCCGCAGCTGCTACGTAACAGGACTGGGAGAAGAGAAGGCAGGGAGTGCCGCTTCTGTCCGATTTGTCGGGGGAGGGCTCAGAGTGTGTTCAAGGCTGACAAGCTGGGTGGCTTCCCAGGAGTTACAACTGGTGTAAATTGATATAACCCTCTTGGACTTCAGTGGAGCTAGGTCGATATATATCAGCTGGGGACCTGACTCCACTGGAGTTAGACTAGTTTACACCAGCTGAGGAGCTGGCCCATTGTCTTCAATAGGTCTAGATCCATTTACCTCAGCTCTGAATTCAGCCTATTGACTTCAGTAGAGCTAGGCCAATTCACATCATCTGGGGATCTGGTCCACTGACTTCCATGAAGCTAGCCTGATTTACACCAATTGGAGATCTGGCCCATTGACTGCAGTGGTGCTCAGCCAGTTTACACCAACTGGAGGGCTGGCCCTTGGAGCCAAATTTGCCCCTGCTGTAAGTGGAAAGCCAGTATTCCAGATTCCAATCTTGCTCACATCCGTATAAATGCAGAGCAATTCATTGCTAATGGAGTTACTCCAGTTTTGCCCCCTTGTAACAGAGATACATAGAGCATGGCCCTTGATACTAGTTACTTAGGAAGAGAACAATCAGCCATTTCTTGGCACGATTTTGTTGGCAGTGTGGATTCCCCTAAGTTCTGGGGCTCAGAGCTGTTCCAGAGACAGATGAGGAAATGCCCGTTTGCTGCTTCAGTGCTATGAGATGCATGGACCTGAGTTCTGGTTCCACCAATGACCTAATGTGTGACTTGAGGAAGTCACTTCTCTTCCTTGTGCCTCTATTTCTCCTCTTGTCTGTCCTGTCTATTTGGATTCTAAGCTGTTTGGGGCAGGGACTGTCTCTTACTACATGTTTGTACAACGCCTAACACAATGGAGCGCTGATCTCAGTTGGGTCCTCTAGATGCTACTGTGATGTAAATAATAGTAATAGTTTTCCTTCCGCATTATTGCATGTGAATGAAGGAATTGCCCTTGAGACGGACATCTCTTAATGTTCTTGTTTCCATTTCTTCCTTCTCTTTGCTTTGTCAGTGATGCTTTCTCATTTCTATTTACTTACTTCATAGCAACTAGAGCTGAGTAAATAATTTGTAGGACATCATTTATCTGATTGATCTCACATCCTTTTCCTGCTTTCAGTTTGTCCGTAAACGGCTCTACATTTTTCTCAGAGGTATTTGTTGTTTGAAATTATTTGCTAAATCATAATTCCTAGGAATTATTTTTCGATCACTTCCAAGCAGATCACTGCAAGTAATTTGGTATTTACAAATCAAACTGTGCTAGTTAATTTTGATTGGATAACAAAGGGCCCATTATACTGTTTTTGGTCCCTGAGTGGATGAGCACAAAGGCGATGAGAAAAGCCAAGGTTTCTATGTGATTCCGAGCACAACATTCGTTGACTCTTCCTCACCATTTTACTTTTTCCTTTGCTTTATTTCAGGTCTGGGGATGGAAAATATTGGTGGAATCTTTGTGGTTCTCATATGTGGCTTAATCATCGCAATTTTTATGGCAGTGCTGGAATTTCTGTGGAGCCTACGACACTCTGAACAGACAGAGGTAGGCTCAGAACTTTCATTGATGTTACAGGGAGTATACACATTGTTTGTGAGGTCCTCAGATGCTGCAGTGATGAGCACCATAGAGAAGCCTATAAAAGAGTTGGATGGGTCTGGAATAGATGAGGGTCGTGGGTCTAGGTATCAACATTGCAGGCAATGAGACCTAAAACACATGAGAATTCCACATACAGTTGGGGTACAGAGCATGTAAAATTTCCAGCGCACTCAGCCAGGTCTAGAACTTACAAACATCTCATGTGCAGTTAGCAAGATCACGGTTATATGGAAATTCCAGGTGCAGTTGGTGGGGTCTAGAACACATGAATTTCTATCTAGAACAGGTAAGGCCATGGACTTGAGGATCCAGAACATATGAGGGTCTTTGATGTGGACACTGGGATCTAGAATAAGTGGGAATTCCAGTTACTGGAATCTAGAACTGGTGGCAGTGCTAGATGCAGATTATGAGATCCCGAACAGCTGCAGGTTCCAAGCACTAGCTTTGGCATCCAGAGCAGTTGAGCATCAGGATCCAGAAGAGGTGCAGATGTTGGGATCTGAGAGGTACATTGGAAAATTGACTTCTTGCCTGTGTGCCTTCCAGGTGTCTGTCTGCCAGGAGATGGTGACGGAGCTGCGCAGTATCATCCTCTGCAAAGACAGTTTCCACCCTCGGCGAAAGCGAGGGGGGATGATACGGACTCGGCCCATTATCGCTGAGGAATGCCGACCCCGCAGCACAACCACTCTCAGCAACGGGAAATTGTGCGGCGGCAGTGAGCCAGACCCGCTGGTGCAAAGACTTGCACAAGAAGCCGCCCTCGTGGCCCGAGGCTGCACACACATCCGGGTGTGCCCGGAGTGTCGGAGGTTCCAGGGCCTCCGGGCGCGACCGTCTCTGGGCTCACCTGCGCGAAGCGAAGAGAGCTTGGAATGGGAGAAAACCACCAATAGCAGTGAACCTGAGTAGAGTGGGGCAGGGATGGGCAAAGAAACTCATGTTCCATTTTACAGAACATGGACTTGTACAATGTCAGACTTGTTTTTAAATTAAAAGCAGTTATCCAGCTTCTCGAGAGCAAGACAAATCTTCAGGCTGAGACCCAGGGCCAGCCAGAGATTTTTGGTACCTCTCCTATCTAAGAGGACATTCATCCCACCTGGATTCTGAACCGCTAGGTGGAAGATTCTCTGGTCGACCTTTCTCCAGCAGCCTCTCCCTCAGCTCAAAAATCTGGGTTTGGGGTGAGGATGACACACACACAGGGCAATTCATATACCAGAACTGCCCCAGCTAGGGGCAAGGGCCATTGTCAGAACTACCCCAACCTAGATCAGGAGAAAAGGACACTAGTGGCACCTGTCCTGATCCAACAGACTCAGTAGGGATTTTCTCTGGGAGGTATTTTTATTTGAGGTGGTGGAGGGGGTGGTAAGGGAAGAATAATCTGATGTTTTATTTTATTTTTGGAATGTCAGGACGTGGAGTCTCCAGCACACCAGATTTCAGGTGCTGAACTCTCCTTCCTTTGCAGCAATGTGGCAGGTGGGGTGTGGAAGGAAGGCACAGGAGATGGCTCCCAGACAGAAGCAGCAGATGAAATGGAAGTCCATTCAAGGAGTTATTAAAAATTAAAATTAAAATGCCAAAAACCAACCAACACACACCGTGAACTCAAAGAGGCCTTGAAACACCTGAAATTTCAGGGGTTCTGTGTCTTTTTTTGGGGGGGGTTGTTTTTTTTTTTCTGTCAGGGTGGGTTAATGTGTACAGGGAGTTTGAAGCACTGAAGAAGGTGAAAGGAGCAGGAGAGAGCAGAAGGTGCTGTTGGAGTCCGTATACTCTCCGTATGCTGCCTTTTTCCACCAGCAGAGGGTGGTACTACTCACTGTCACTTGCTTGTGAAAGTACAGTTGCATAATAGAAACAGGTGCTCACAGGTACAGCACATTCCCATCTTCTGAACTCTTCGCACTGCCCTCAGCCTCAATTGCTGGGCCTGTGTGTGACCAAGGAGCCATCTTGGATCTGAGGGTTTCCTTGCTACCAAATGTCCTCGAATGAAGGACAGCAGGCAGGGAGGTCAGGTTGAATGGGAGAATCGCTCCGGCTCTTCTGTGGGAAAATCCTCCCTTCCATAGCAGCAGCAGCAGCAGCAGCAGCTTGCCCTCTGCTTGGTACAAATGTGGGGTTTACATTGAAGAGTTTAATTTTCTGATTGAAAAACAAAATTCTATGCAATTTCTGATTGTAAAATAAAAGGGGGAAAATTAAGGGGAGGGGCGATAAACACAAACCTTGAGCAAAGGTATATCCTGTTCTTGAATTGTTTTTTCTTTCTTTTTTTTGAATGCTCTGAAATAAAAGATGTCCTTGTACACTTACGATTCCCCCCTCCACACTTTTAAAGCTTGGAGGCAGTTTGTGTCCCACCACTCATGGGTGCAGCCCAACATTGCCCCCGGAAGATCTGAGATCAGTCTGCTTGGTCTTCACTACAGCATGCTGCTGCTTTGTCCTCTGCACATTTCTAGCTACTTGAATAATACCTAAAACCACCGCTGGTGTCATTGTCTATAATCATTACCAAAGAAAACAAAGGCAAAAAGTCAGGCAGGACACGTAATCACTTTAGAAAAAACAGCCACCCAATTCCTTCGGCCCTATCCTGCAGTGAAATCAGACCACCACAAGCCCCAGCCTCTTTTAAACCTGATTGCTGGAAACAGGGTTCTAGCATGGTTTCCCTGCACACAGGATTTGAAGCAGCAGATCAGACCAATGGTTCACCCAGTCCAATAACCTGTAGCCTGCCAAATACTTCACAGCAGGGTATAAAAAAACCACATAGCACGCAGATACCAGTGATGGGCACTGGAGATTATTAAATAGTATCTGTTTCTGGCAGCACCCAAAATGCAGAAGATGAAAAGAAGAACAGTCCCTGCTCTGGGTGAGAGTCTGTGGCCTGGGTTATGCAGGAAGACAGACTAGATGATCATAATGGTCCTTTCTGGCCTCAGAATTTCTGAATCTTCACAGAGTTCATGTTCTAAACAAACAGAGGTGGGAGGGTAGAGACAAGATGAAAGGTATACGTAGAGTGATCATGTGAGAATTGGCCACATTATGATAATACAGTGTTCCAGTAACAGGGCCAGCTCCTTAGCTGCTATAAATCAGCATAATTCCATTGACTTCCCTAGAGCAACACAGTTTTCTACTGAGGATCTGGCTCATAAAGCCTTTAGGGTTCATGGCGGGAAGCAGGAGGGGAGCATCAGTTCATGCCTAGCTCCAAAATCTTGCCAGAGTCAGCCAGCTAGTTACTTGTTGACATCACAGAAGTGAGTCTGCAGGAGACGAGGGAGCGGCTCAGACAAGGTGTCCCATGTACCGGAGAGAGGCAGACAAACAGGAACTGGGTTGGCAAGCATCACTGGCAGAACAGCAGGGATGGGGTTTAGAAGGGATTGGAAAAGAGACTAGACAGCCAGTTATGGGGTAACCTGCCCTTAAAGGACGAGTCGTCCTAGCCCCAGCCGATATGGGTGGCTTATGCCCTGTTTGGTGAAGGAAAGGTTGGTTTGGGTTGACACCTGATTAAAAAAATCTCTGGAACCATTTAGCTAGCATGGTGGGGCGGAGAGGAAAATATAATCCCTCCCTTGGTCAGGGAAGCAATGCTAGCAATGTGTATTTAAACACGGGCGCAGCCAGCCTTCTCTTGATCCAAATGTGGACAGGGCCTAAGTCAGCATTCTGATCAGTGTGTGCGGAGTGAGTCAGTGTACATTAAGGTAGCTGCATTTTGTCAGTGCAGCCTGGGCCACCTTCCATGAGCTGTGGGTTTGGCCCAGAGGTGGCCTATAATCCCTATCTGGTCAAGGTAGCACTCTGCCCCCCCCCCCCCCCAGTGGTGGCAATGCCAGCTAGAGATTGATAAGCCTGCTACGGCAAGAGCTGCTGAAAATGTGTCTTTCAGCTCATGCAGTAGAGGCTTATGCAGTTAGCTCAAAAGGTCTCAGGTTTGATCCCCACTGCTAACATTGAAAGTGGTTGGCACTCCATTAGCATTTTCTTTGGGCCAGCTCTTCCACTGGTGTAAATCAGTGCAGATGTCAATTGGGCCAGCTGAATTTAAAAAACGTAAAGCCCAGATTCAGCCTGGAGGCTTAGGCCCAGAATCTCAAAGGTATTTAGGCCCCTAGCTGCCATTGATTTCAATGGATGGCCGGAGCCTAAATACTGTGGAGGATCTGAGTCTTAGCATCTAGCTAGACTCCTTGTACCAGCTCCTCCACCGGCGAAAGTCAGTGCTGCTGCATTATAGTCAATTGCACTGGGTGGATTTCTACCACTTGGGGATCTGGGCCCTTGATTTTTAACGGCAAATAGTGGTTATTCGTAGCCCTCATCCTACAATTCGCTAGCATATCCTGTACTCCCGCCAACAACATCGGTAACATCTGAAAACATCTTATGTTTGTTTAAAGACCAACATTTTCGTACGAGCACTAGACACTATTCATCAAAAGAAACTTGCTTTTGAAATTGTATTTACAGATTAGCAAAAGAAAAGACGCCCATACATCATTTATGAAATCTGATTTTTTTTTTTCCCCCAGCACCGCAGTGAATAAAGAGGGAGCATGACAGTACCAGACATTTTTCCTTTTGCTATTCCAAGGGATCTCCCAGTCTTCACTCAGACTGAGGACAGCAGGAAAAAATAAACCAGCTGGGTTCGCCCTTGATTTGACTTCACTTTTATCTAATTTTTGTCAGCTTCCCTTTGTCATGCTGTATTTTCTATCAGATTATGTATATTGGGGGGGGAGGGTTGGTTTGATCAGATTGTTTATAATAAAAATATAAATAAACCTTGAAATATTAGTGGATGGCTAAAAGCTGCTTTGGCTTGAAGGCCTGGTCTGGTGTCTTTCAGGCCACACACAGAGGGTCATGCATGACACATGCATGCACGCCCACACATACATGTACTCATAAATTCCAAGGCCAAAGGGCAGCCTAGTCTGACCTGTATAACACAGGTCCAAGTGCTTCTCCAAAATAATTCCTAGGCTGTAGCTCATAGAAAAACTGTCCCACTGTGCTTTAAAAATTATCAGTGATGAAGAAGCCACCGCAAACCTTAGTAAAGTGGGCCAATGGTCCAATTACTCCCATCATTAAAAATGCACACCTTATTTCCAGTCCAAATTTGTCTAGCTTCAATTTCCAGCTATTCCAGCAGTGGTTGCACCAGTGCCAAATAAAGAGGTAAAATAACCTCGCTTCTCCTCCTCACTATGTCCCTGTTTATGCATCCCTAGATTACACTAGCACTTTTAGCCACAGTGTCCTGGGAACTCAGGTTCAGCTGATTATCCACCGTGATACCCCCCAAAGCTTTTTCAGAGTCACTGCTTCCCAGGATAGCACTCCTGTATCCTATAAGTATGGCCTCCATATGAGTACACAAACGGAGGAGGGACTCTCACACACTCTCTCGCGCTCAAATGGAGTGGGACATTCTCTCCCATCCACCCCCAGCTCTTTGTTCTCACCCTGGAAACCATTTTAATGGCCTTTTTCTTTTGGCCAAACCCACTCACATGTTAATGAAGTTCAAGATTTGGAGTGGTTTGCCATCCAACTTGCACTTTCCCAGAATAGCCCTCTCTTGATAAAAATGGGGGTAATTCTAGTAAGATCTCTCTGCAGATTCCACTGGGAGTTGAAGATTAGATCAATTAAAATATAATACTTGGCTTTATCCCTTGTAATTGTTTCGCCAGAGCTCCCTGCCTCCCCTTTCCATTACAAGATCTTCACTGCAGAACTCAGGAGGCATGTAAACCGAGTGTTTCTGTTACTGAAATTCCTTTGGCTACATTTCTCCCCTGGTTCATATGAGAATACTCATCCTGCAGATTGGCCGGTCTTATTGGTTAGGAGAGGCTCTACTATGAGAATAACTAAAGCTCTTGGGATTCTTTTGTGATGAAAGTTTCATTGGTTTTGAATTCCCGGCTGTTTAATTTTCACTCAACTCTAAAGGGATACTTTTCCCCTGAAGTCCAGCCTCTGATTAACAGGGAGATGGGAAGGTGTTGATGTAGACTTAAAGCATTTGCAAGAGTGGAGTAGGTGTCCTTACTGCACTTGATGGCATCATTAAAACATAAGAAGGCCATTTTGTAGCTTGCAAGCCAGCAGGGCTATGGCAAGCTGAAGATGACAAAAGGAGAACTGCTCTCATTTGAGTTCAGTTCTGCTGACTGGGTAATAGCAAAGAAGGCTGTTTAACCACTTCAGAACCAAGAATGTTCTTTAATGGTGGTGCCCTTTAAGGAAGTTGGGTTTAGTCCTCCCTCCTGTGATTAGTCAGCTGCCTCCCTGCAGGTGTGATGAAGGTCTGACAGGAAGCAAGCCCAGGGCTGAGAGTTACAGAGGGAGTGTGGGGGTGTCTTGGGCAAGGAAAGGGCCTAATAAGACCAGCTAGGTGAAAGACTTGGTTGGGGATATCTGTTGTGTAAGTAGTATTGGAAGCTAAAGCCTTCTGAGGTAGATACCTTACAAGGGGCCAGGCAGCAGGCCTGGTTTTCTTGTTTTGGCTGGTGTTGGATTGAGTTTGTTTAAACAGATATGCCTGGGAAAAGGAAAAGAAAAAGATTGCCTTCCTTGATGCAGCTGGCTGGTGAGTTGGTCCACTGGTGTATGTGAGAAAGGAGAAACAGAGACAGGGCTCAACACTGAATTTAAGAAGACCTTGTTATGTTGCCTATGAGAACAGGAAAAATACCTGTTCAAAGAGACAAACCATAGCTAACTGAATGTAGGTCCCTTGGTCCCTAACTAATTACCTATAATGTCCCATTTGTCCCTTCTACCCCTTCTCATTAACAGGACTTTAGGGCCTGACTGTCAGCAGCTGTAAAATTGGCATAGTGCTATTGACTTCAGTGTAACTGTGGATATGGCCTTACATTTAAAGGCCAGATTCTAAATTCACATTGGTGTAAATCAAGAGTAACTCCATAGAGCAAGCAGAGTTATTCTGATAACATAAATAGCATAAATGAGATCAGAATTGGGTCCTAAATCTGGAAAAATTCTAAACCAGACTCTAAATAGAGATCTAAAAGAAAATTTGGGGAGAACATGATACCAAAAAGTCCAGTGTCTTATAAAATCCCTTTCA
This sequence comes from Emydura macquarii macquarii, assembly GCF_026122565.2. Classification (NCBI taxonomy): domain Eukaryota; kingdom Metazoa; phylum Chordata; order Testudines; family Chelidae; genus Emydura; species Emydura macquarii. The sequence goes on along the minus strand of NW_027130449.1, from coordinate 9,154,189 downwards.
AAGATGCTGTTGCCATGCTGGGAAAAGTCTAAAGGCTGGTGGGCATCGTTTCTGAATTAAAGAAGAAGCTGGAACTTGAATAGCATTTGTAAAGGAGAGGAAAAATGTGCACAAATGCCTGCTGAGTAGAATATAAAGCACCCAAAGTGCCAGAAATCCCATTATGATTTGATGGCCACAAACTGATTGAAAACACAGAGCTGAAAGCAGCAGTGATGAATTCAGTAAAAGTAGGCTCCTTTGATACTTGATGCCATGGTGAGAAATTCAGTCTCTTATCAATTGGATCAGTACAATGGAAACAATGCTCAGAGAGATTTTTCAGGAAGGAATGCACTTCATTCCAGCTGAATTAATACTCCCTTTTACAGCAAATAATATTGCATTTTTGGGATAAAAGTATTTCACAAACTATAGGCAGGGATAAGCTGAAACACCACTGATGTACAGCTGCTTCTCAGGTGGAACATGGCAGCCATTTAACAGTGTAAAATGCAACTTAAAACCAGCTTCCTAAAAGGTCTGCTAAAGAGAGATCAGTAATAAAAAAGAAAGGAAGCTCACTTTATTAGCCCAATATTCTAGATTCCTCTTCATATTCCAGCACTGTGGTTATCAGCAGGGCTGTCAATCCTCTACGATCCACATGTCAGTGGCCAGCTTTAAGAGAAACACCGTCACACTGGTGATTATAGATTTTCATACCACACATCAAATACTGAACCATTTGTTTAAAAACAAACATCATTAGCACTGTGACAAATAACAGCTTAGATTATTCAAACTGAAAAGATTTAATATTTACTTTTTGCACTATTTATGCTATTTGCCATTAGCATTTTTCTTAGGTGGATCAGTGAGAATAGGCTAGTCGATTTCACTTTTGTTTCTAGACAGTTTTGCTTTTCATTTCTCATGCACTAGGATTGCAATGGTTTGCAGTGAAAAGTTTTCTTAAATGTACCCACTGGAATTTAAAGTTAATAACAATGGAATTTTTTCTAGCAGGTTTAGGTTTTTGTTAAGTAGCTGCTAGTATTCTTAAATGGGCAAATTCTCAGTTGCTATAAATCAGTATGGACTTCAATGGAGCTATGTTGATTTACACCAGCTGGGAATCTAGCCCAAACTGTGTACTAGACATACAAACTGAAGTGCAGCACAGAGAGGGTTTAATACACAATATGAGCCAGATCCTCCACTGATGTAAACAGCACACTGATTTAAAGCAGTTTATGATCTGGTCCTATATCTCTGCAGGCCTGTCTGGCCCCCCAACTCGTATTGCTTTAGACCCCAAAGACAGAACATTTCCAGTATCACATCAGCCCTTCTCTGAGCTCCCAGGTAATGTTGATGAGTTTAGTCCTTTGACTCTTTCCAGGCTTAGCTCTCGCTGAGCTGAGATTTGATGTAATTTATTTCTAAGCCAAAAGCAAATGAGCATGGGAAAAAAAAGACCTCTTATTCCCAGGTGAGCGTTAAGATCACTGATTTGTCTGCCAAAAATCTATAGTTCTTCCAGAGTCTACAGTAAATGGCCCCAGAACGTTTACAGAGGTGATCACAGGAGATGCTCTGACTATTGCTTGCAGAATTAAACCAGGACTAGATGAACACACAGCCTCCAGTTTTATTCCTGTGCCATTTATCAGCCATGACGGGCTTAGGCTATAGGCAGCCTAAAAGGAGATCAGAGTGTGGTAAGGAGCCTGAAATCCAGAGTAACATTGCTAAGTGCCTCTGTACTGAAGGTCCAGTGTCAATACAACTTCCTCTGGCATTGAGGGGGTCTGTTTGTTGGTAATGTCAGATGGCATAGAGTTGGGCAGATGCATACAAACATGATGCACGTTTCTGTGCCAAACTATGATTGAAAGTAAAGGCTGAGGTTTGTTAGGACTTGGCTACATGGGGAAATTGACCAGCACTGCTGAAGCAGAATAGCTATTGCACTAGAGTTAGCCTATTCCGCTATAACTCCCCCATGTGGACACTCTATTCTGGAATAAATACTCTGCTTTGGAAATGGAGTTGTTAGTCCAGAATAAAGTCACTTGTATTCTGGAATACAGTGTCCACATGGGAGAGGTGTACTAAAACAGCTAATAGTGCAATAGTTATTCTACTACAGCTATCTCAACCAATCTTCCTGTGTAGACAAACCCTTAGTTATGGGCTGTCAACTAAACCCCAAATGGAGATTACTCCCCAGTGGCTTTCTTTACCTGCTGGTGATGGTGGGGTGGGAGCCAAGGAAGAGGGCTAGCTGCCCTCTGCTGGATTCTCTTATTTCCCAAATTTGTGGGGTAAAAGAGCATGAGATAATACTAACTCAGCTTCAACGTGTATGGCTTCCTTCTCCATGCCATCAGTCACCCTTCCTGCCCACCACCATTTCTCCCTTCCATTGCCTGAAGGGAACAGGGCAGCAGTTGGGTGGCCCAGTCTACTAGAGCTGTTGCCAGGGGACTGAGGGGGGGTTCAGTGCCAGGAGACAATATAGGGGCACAAAGCCTCTGGAGACTGAGCCCGGGATCCTAGTGACTCTCCCAAGTTCTGTAAACTGTAAATCTCACTTACTACCCACACAGGCAGCCCCTGGGTGAGATTCTCTCCCTCACTGCAGCCCCTTTGTGTCACTCTGGAGACAGAAAGGTGAAGGATTGCTCCCTTGGGGAACTTCTGCAGCACGTCCGCACCCACCAGTCTGGGGGAGTGGCCAGGGGTGTGATAGGACAGGAGGGGAAGCATCTGGGACAATCCAGCTATTTTGAGCTACAGAGAAGCCTGCTGGAGCGCCATAACATGCCACAGTACTGAGGTATTGTGTGCTTGGCCACTCAGACTGTCCTTGCTTTTGCATATGGTCATTGTGTTTACAGAGGACCAAGTGGCCTCATGTTTAAAGCAGGGGATTGGGACTCCTGCTGACTTGCTGTGGGACTTGGAGCAATTCCTGAGACCTCTCTGTGCCTCGATTTTCCTACAAGTAAAATGGAGATTATAGCTACTATGAAGAAAGAGAATCATGCAGTGGTTAGGGCACTTGCTGGAACCTGGAACTTCTGGCTCTGCCACTGACTCTCTGTGTGACCCTGAGCAAATCCTTTAGCCTCTCTGTGCCTCAGTTCCCCATCTGTACAATAGGGATAACAGCACTAGCCTGTGAGGACAAATACATAAAAGACTGTGAGACACTCAGATACTAAGGTGAGGGGGACCAGATAAGTACCTTAGATTGATACACGGGGGCGAGGGGAGGCATATTGTGAGGTTTAATTCATTCATATTTGCAACGGGCTTTGGATGAAATTTGGATCATTATAAGAAAAGCTGGCATCCTATAAATAGGCTGGCACCTTTCTTAAGGCCAGATCCTGTGGACAATCTGTATATAGAACTTCTTGCTTGGAGCTGTATAAGAACAGGATCTTCAGTTACAGCTCTCCAGTCTGCATCTGCCCTGCTCTCCCAGGACAAGTTAGTCCCTTTCCATGATTGGAGTGCTAAAGAGCTCATAATTTTTCCTTCCAACTCGAAAAGTAGCCGCACTCCAGCAGGGCTGGCAAAGGAAGGCCCAGTCACTTCCGTACCTGGAGCCTCATCAGCTGTTCCCCTCTAACTGGGTCCCTAGATGCTTTGGGTTAGGAATTAGAAAGCCAACACTTTCCCATGCTACTTGTGCTATTGGCTGTCAGACCCTGGGACGTGGGGAGCAGCTGATGGCAAATTCTTTCCTGGCCCATCCACCTTGTCTCTCTAGTATCCTGGGACCAACATGGTTACAACTACACTGCATATTCACTGGGTGAAATTCATCCCTTATGCAAATAGCCAGCACAAGACTTTTGCATGTTTCAGAGAGTTCCCTGAAAAGCTCCCCCCTTTACCTGTTAATGGTTAGCCAGGAAAGCAGGAAAAATCTTAACTAAAAGGGTGAAAGTCCATTTTGTCCCATGAGCATCTCAAGGTGAGTTCAGAAACCTAGCAGAAATGTGCTGATATTTATTGATTTGTTTTTTTTATTTTGCAATCTGATTTTAAGTCAAGTCAAAACTGCTGGATCAGTGATATCTGCAGGCTGGTGATATTATTTTTAAATGATTATGTTCTAGTCATGCCTCCTTGAAAAGTAACGTGAGGACGCATTAGTCCTAGATAACTTACAGAGACCCAAGAAATGATTGATGAAGCTCTTATGTAAAATCTGAGGTCATAGTGAATTATTACTTTAACGGTTTAGTGAGAGGCTGCTTTGAGCTGATCAGCTGGGGATAGCTGTAAATGAAGCCGGATTTTAAAGTTACTAGATAAATATCTTATAGCTACCACCACTGTGCATTTATATTATAGCGTCACATTTTAAAAGGCTCTGTACTGCAAGAGCCCTCAAAATCTCCATGTAGATCTACACAGCATCTGGGAGTGAGCCCCCAGCCTGGGTCCACAGACTTATGCTAGCTGGACTCCCGCTATCACTCTAAAAATAGCTGTGCAGATGGTGCTTTGATGATGTGGCTTGGACTCTAAACCGCCTCCACCCCCCCCCCCCCCCACCCCCAAGACTTCAGACCCCAAGCTCCAGCCTGAACTGCATCATCTACACAGCTATTTTTACTGTGCTAGTGCGAGTCCCACTACCACAAATCAATGGCCTTGGGCTGTGGAAATTCACTCTCAGATGCAAAGTAGACATACCCACCTTGATGGTAATGGAAGTGGAGGGCCTTCAGTATCTCTAAGGATTGGGCCCCTCTGCTGCTCTAGAGCTCAAGTTTGGACGGTGTGTCTAAACAGGATTGGTGCCTTTAACTCCCCTCTTAATCCCCACCTGAAATGAAAGTTCTTCTCTCAACGCTTATTAAAGCTTCAATTTCATTTCTCATTATTAAATCATGAAATTGGCCAAAAATATTTAAATTAAGTGAAAGAGAGATTTATGAAAGAACTGAAGTCTCTCTGAGGAATTGAAGAATAATCCCCCAGGGTGAAGGATGATGTGGTCACCAAACGCAGAAGCAAGTGGATGTAAAGGCTACACAAAAAGAAGTAAAAAGCCACTGATGGTTAAATTTTTGCCAAAAATAAATAAAACATTAAAAATGAAAGATTTCAATATTTAGATGATCTGGAGGCAATATTTAACTTGTACTGGTTCTGCCACTGATCCCCTCTGTGACCCTTGAGCAACTCACCTCACCGTGCCTCAGTTTCTCCATCTATAAATATGGGATAATGAGACTTCCCCATCTTTTTAAATGCTTTTGGATCTATAGATTAAGGGTGTTTATGATTATTTTTATTGGCTGGAAATTTCAAAGGAGGCAAAGGGGTTAAGGCATCCAAACACTACTGAAAATCAACAGCATTTGGGTGCCTTATTCCCTTAGGTCACAACCATTCTTAAGCGAAACTTACATATGGTACAATAGAGGTGGGCATAAGCCATGCGATATGAATTTTGAGCCAAACTTTCTCTGGGTTTGGGGATGTTTGCATCCAGAATACTGGTTCATCTTTAAAATGTGTCATCTTAATGAAATAAGGATTAAACTAGTCTTTCACCCAGCATGCATTTATTACTGATGAATTGTGCAGGACTAATGCCCTATTGAGTGAACCCTACTATCCATTCACAGAATAACTGCAGTGCAAGCTTCCTCCATATTTTCCTACCAACATGGTCCTCAACCATTACAGGAAATGTTAAAGGTGAATTCAGTTCCCATAACCTATTTGACCCTTGAGGTCTCTGTTGAAACTCTCAGCAAAGCACTTAGTGACAGCTATGGTGTGGTTTTGTCATGTGGATACTTGTCTACTAAGGATTAGATCGAAACCCACCAAACTCTTTTCACATGGACCATGAGACAGCCAACAGATAAGCATTTTCAATCACCACCAGCTTGGGCTGAATTCAAACTGGCACCTACAAGTGAAAGACTATATCCCATTAACAATTCCCTGAGTTATGCAGTCCTCATTAAAGCAGACTTTTATTTAGCTCAGGGAATGCATTGGTCATAATCTCACACTCACAGTATTGACACAGTAGAGGTCAACAAGTAAATCTATTATGTCCAGTTGAATCTGTAACTATAGAATGAAGCAATTAAAATTAATTTTGTATTGAAGTTTTATCTGATGGCACAAGTTCTGAGCTAAGGTACATTCTTACTCTTTATGTACTAGCAATTGAATAGCTTAGGTGACTTGTGCAAAATTTTGAGGGTTGTTAGACGAATGCAGATTGTGAATGCATCGGGGTTCTTTATCTTACTAAAACAGCTGAGGAGGTGATGAGCAAAGCAAACAGACAAAGCACTCTCAGGAATGTATAAAAGGAAGCAAACAAACCATTCAGAGGAATGTGGATAAGTGTTTTTTCTCTGTTAAAGAGAAAACCAGCCCTGTGAAATTTGTGTGTATATTCTGGAGTCCTGATAGCTCCTAACACTGCACATTTCCATGGTAACAAATCTGTGGCTATGACTTCATGGATATGACACACACCAAAAACTTCAGGGTGACACTGAGGATACAACTCAGACCATGTGAAAGCACAGGCCCCTACTGTGACAGCACCTGTGGTAACTGACCGAGTAGTAACCTTTTGGAAACCTAAATCAGGACAGGTGACTGGAACCAGGAAATCAATATGCTTCTTACCAGCCTTTCTTTATTACAGCTGCACACCCAATATTTAATTTTAAAAGCCCTTCTGCATGAATGAAGGACCTGCAATGAGCAGAGGTGGGGAATCAGAAAAAGAGGCTGAATCAAGGAGCGGCAACAGACAGGACCATTACTGAACTAGCTTAATGCAGCTCTTAACCTTGTAACTGGTGCCTAGATGGTGTTGACTGCTACTGTTACAGCAGAGTGCTCTGAAAATAGTCAGGCTTAGGCTCCTTGTGACTTCTGATGTGGAATTTCACTGTCAAGGAGCATCTGCTGGTATTGCTCTGTCCCAAGAGTTTTGCCCTCAGCTTGGTCAGTTGTATTATTACGTGTATACCAACAGCATGGTATGAGCTTTAGATAGGTAGGATGACAAGGTTACTGCCCCAAAGAGATCACAGTCTATCTGAGATAATAAGCTGGCCCCCATCATTGCAATATCTGAATGTCTCACTTCTTTAAAGTATTTGTCCTCACAATACCCTTGTGAAGTAGGAAAGTGGTATTATCCTCTCTTTACTAATAGGGAAACAGGCACAGAGAAACTAAGTGACTTCCTCAAAGCCCCGCAGCAAGTCTGTGGTAGAGAAGAAACTGAACGTGGGTTTCTTGCAGCCCAGGTTAGTGCTGTAGCCACTGGACTGGCCTTCCTTCCATCCATCTAGGTAGCATCCATAATGATGCTATTGTGCTCAATTGTCTTGGTGGGCTGTGGATTGGTACTTATTTGTAACTATAGTATTGCACCGGTGATGCTACAGAGCTGCTGATGCCTCATAGACACAGTGTGACCCATTTAATTGCACCATCCGTGACGTTACTCTACTGACAAATTTCCTCCACCGATGACTTGTAGCAGAGGTGAAATCGCTCATTTTAGACCGTTTCTGTTTCTTATCATCTGGTATCACTGCGGATGTTTGTGGGAAATCAGGAAGATTTGTTGCCAGGCACATTTATCCAGTGCTGCTGTTTTATCCCTATGTGATTTATCATTCTCTCCTATGACATCACAGTCAGCCACACGCAGATGATAGAGCCATCACCCAGGGATTAAGCAGCAGAAACAGACAAACTTGTAAATGATGGCTGACCTTTCCTGCAAGCTTCTGTATCATGAAAGGTGGGGTGGAAAGCCAGTGTGGTAGATACATAAAATAGGACCTGCATCCAAACTACCTGTGGATTTGCTTTCAGATTTGTGGAACAAAAATCCATCCCGGTAGTTTTTTCCCCCCTTTACATAGTCTCCCTCTAGTATTTTTTTTTCAAACCTTGGAATACAATATAGATGAGATAGCAACAACTTTTTCTCCATTCAATACTTTTTTCTGTTTCCGTGGGGCAGCAGCAGCTCTGCAGGGTTGTATTTACAGCAGGCCATGTCTGTATCGCTACAGACGGGTTTTGAGTTGCAGAATTTGGGTCTGGAGCTAAGCTCAAGGAGGTTCAGACTCCCAGCCTCTGTTCTGTAGCATGTCCAAAGCGCTTTGTTCAAGAATTGCTCCAAGGCGTGTGAGGATGCAAAACCAGCCTCGTGCTTCCGCCTCGCAGCCCGAGGAAGCAATCCAAGGGGGGTGTCCCGGTGTCACCCCGCGCTGACGGGCTACCTGTGTGGTGTCACCCTGGTGCAGCACGACGTTGGGTGGCCGACGCTGCATTTCAGAAACACAGGCCTGGTGGCGGCGCACCCCTCTCCAGCCCCTCATGCACCCCGCCAGCTGCCAGGCTCATGGCTGTTATGACCAAGAAGCGGTACTCACCTGCAGGGAGCCGGGGCTGGCGTGCTGCTGTGTGCGCCACTCGGCCACGCCCCCGCCTGGGGCAGAAAGGAAACAAGACGGGGACCGTGGGCCAGGCTGTGACGCAACACAGCAGTTGCTGCGACTGGGTGACGTCACGAGAGGTGACGTCACTGCACACGGGAGCGCAATGCATGCCGGACTCGAGGCAGACGGGCGCCAGCTAGGCCGCGAAGCCTCTTCTCCGTCTCCATGGTAACCACCCCTCTCTTCTCTTCCTCCCCCCCCCCCCCTCCGCTGCTCACGTGCCCCGCGCGGCCGGCGCTCACGTGATGTTTGGTTGCCGGGAAGCTGTTTCCGGGTCAATGCGGGACGCGCGGCGGCGGCAGGGCGGGGGAAGAGCGGGGCCGGGTGAGCGCCGGGGACCGGACGGGGGGAGCTGGGGCCTGCGCGTCCCAAGTGCCGGCGGGGGTCGAGGGGGTTCCAGCGTCCCGGCGGGGGGCCCCCTGCGGCAGTGGGGCTGTGCGGGGCCGGGCCGTCCGGGGACCCTCGGGCCTGCTCGCAGCGGGCGGGGGGGCTGCTCTGCCCGGGCCCCGGCGCTGCACCCCCGGTACCCCCTAGGTCCAGACATCCTGCGGGGCGGGGTGGGGCGGGGGCGAGGGCACTGGTGGCACGTCCCTGGGGGAGGCGTGTCGCTGCCCCCTTCATCCGCAAGGGGCTGGCTGCAGCCCCCCGTTCTCCGGGTGCTGTGGGCCTGTGGGGGGGGGGGAAGCGGAGTGACTCTGGATTTCTCAGCCCTCCTCTCGTGAAGGCAGGAGGAAAACGGAGGAAAGGCTTTTTCCTTGGCCGGTCGGGGAAACTGGCCTGTAATGTCCGGCTGCACCTTGAGAGTTCAAATATGAGCCCTTCATTTAGATGTCTTACCCCTTCCCCCCCGTTAAGTGCGCGAATGCCGTAGATAGGGGCTTGTTTTCACTGTGTGGTGGGGAAGAAGTAAGATGGGTGATTAAAAAGAAGGTCCAAGGTTCAGTTAAACTTAGCTGTGTACTCGTTCCTTACCGATGTGGGCTGTATCTGCTACCTGCTATAATATTCTGCGCTTCTCCCCCCTCAGAATCATAGACATGTAGGGCAGGAAGGCACCTAGTCCGTTTCCTGCAACCCTGCACTAAGGCAGGATTAAGTATACCTTGACTATCCTTGAGAGGTGTTTGTTTAACCTCTTCATAAAACCTCCAAAAGGATGGAGCCTTCCTCTGTAACCTTTTTCAGTGATAAGCTTTCTAATTACAAGAATAATTAATCCTGATATCCAACGTACATCTCCCTTGCTGCAAGCTACGTTGACTATTTGTTCTACCCTGGGTGGACATGGAGAAAAATTGATCACCATCCTCTTTATAATAACCTTTTACATATTTGAAGAGACAGCCTTAAGTTAGACTAAACGTGCCCAGTTCTTTCTACCTTTCCTCATACGTCTAAACCTCTTAATCACTTTTGTTGCTCTCTTCTTGACTGTCGTCAGTTTGTCCACGCTTTTCTTTAAGTGTGGTGCCCCAAACTGGACACTGTACTCCAACTGGGGCCTCACCAGTGCTGAATAGAGTGGAACAATTATCTACCATGTCTTATATATAACACCCTTATTAATAGATCCCATTTGCCTTTTTTTTTTTTTTTTTTTTTTTTTTTGCAACAGCATCACACTGTAGACTCTCATTCAATTTGTGATCCACTATAACCACCAGATCCTTTTCCGTAGTACTACTGCCTACACAGTTATTTCCTATTTTATATTTGTGCATTTGATTTTTCATCTGAAGTGCATACTTTGCACTTGTCATTACTGAATTTCATCTTCTTGACTTGAGACCAGTTCTCCAATTTATCAAGATAAATTTGAATTTGAATCCTTTCCTTGAAAATGCTTGTAAATCCTCCCAGCTTGGTGTCATCTGCAAATTTTATAAACATACTCTCTACTCATTCATCCAACTCATTAATGAAAGTATTGAATAGTACCAGACAGGACGGACCTCTGAAGAACCCCACTTGATACAACTTCCACAGTTTTACAGCAAACCATTGATAGGTACTTGTTGGTCTTTCAACCAGTTATGCACCCATCTTACAATATTTCATCTAGACCCTATTTCCCTAGGTTGTTTGAGACTTTCATGTAGAACTGCATCGAAAGTCTTATTGAAGTCCAGCTATATCACATCTATTGCTTTCCCCCATCCTCAAGGCAGGTTACTGTGGCAAAGTAGGAAATTACATTCATTTGACATGATTTGTTCTTGACAAATCCATGTTGGCTGTTGTTATCATGTTGTTATCCTCTAGGTTTGAACAGCTTGATTGTTGCTCCCTCCATCCAAGGATTTCAAAATTTATTTTAACTAAAGCAACCTTTCAGTACCCTTTTCCCCCACATTGAAATGCAAACACATCTAGGGTGAAGCTAGGTATCTGTTTCACAACACAGAGCAACACTGTACAACAGTCTAAGACAGGAAGTGAGAAATAATCTATCTAGATGGTACTGCATGCAGTCTTATGGTTTTCTGTCAACCACTGAAGCATTATTTCACTCAGGTTCTTGTTTCCTGTCCCTCACCATAGTGTCTGAGTCCCTTTCAGAAGCATGTTAAGTGAAGTGACTAGCATCTGTCATGTGGTTCTTTTCTTTTCTTCTAGTAGAACTGACCACTTCCAATAGATGGTTCAGTGATAAGATGTCCTTTAGCAACTCATTTCTGTTTGTTGAAATGATTTGCCATACTAGTTCAAATCATTGGTCAATCTAGTCTGGTATTCTATCTCTACTAGACACTTCAAAGGAAAGTGAGAAAATGCTCATAACAATGAGTAGGAGTTATTGTTCATTCACTATTTTAAAGGGCTTGAGAAATCACTTTTCCCAGAATTTCATGGGAGATGCATATCCTGACTTCATTAAGCAAAGAGCATGTTCTGCTGCATTCATCCCTTAAACAGTATTTTTTATGTCCCTGGGCATGTCAAAATGCATTGTTTGTTAGGTGAAAGACTGGTTAGGTTCTACACTTGGGGAGTCTTGGTGCTATTGGAACGTCATTAAAGTTCGTCTCTGTGTGCTTTAGATCACTGAAACTGAAAGCATTAAATTCTGGATTTACATTTCACTTCTGTCAGTTTGTCTTTCTTGTATGTCAATGGCTGGGATGAGTCTGTTTCACTCGGGTTACTAATCAGTTTCACTTTCTGGTTCTTCTTAGCATATAGTAGCTGTTGGTTGAGTTCACAACACTTCAGAGGAAAATTTAAATCCAGAAAAATGCTTTTCATTGACATTTTTAAAATATCATGGGTACCTTTACAGAGTAGGTTTTATAGCATTTCTGTATTAACACTTTTTAAAAAAAAAACCCTTAGTTTTTGGATCTAAAACTAGTTAATGTCCCTTTAATCAAATGTGTAAAAATGCTCACTGTGCAAATTGTCATGTCATGCCATTGTATGTGACACATGTTTTGAAATACCATATGCTGTCCTTGCATTCTCTGTTAACCCTTTCTTCCCTGAATACTGTGTTTGTATGCATACTTACCATGGTATACAGTGGTGCAGTTTTGGAAAAGCAAAATGCATCTAGGATGATTCACTAGTGTTAACTGCTTCGGGAAGGGAATTGGGAAGATTACTCAGCCCCTAAGTTTGCTGTCCTCTGGAGACAAAATTGGTTTGCTAAGCTAAAAATTAAATGTGAAATATATGTGGGATATTTCTGACTTTTTCTTTTCCAGGGTTGTATTGATGTGACTTTCTCATGTGGAATTTACCAACCAATGTTAGCTGTGTGTGTGAATTGGAGTGGAGTTGACTAAAAAGCAAAGTAAAGGGGAGAGAGCTTTATGGGTGAATGCGTTTCTTTTGTTTCAATTTTTAAAAATTCCAGTACAGAAGATCTGAATGCTTGTTTGGAAGCAAACATCTGTCTCTTCTGTGTGACTGAGCTACAAGTGTAAGTTAAAATCAGGGCATTTCAGCCCAAGCCTTGATCGTTAGCATGAATCATCCCTGCAGTATGTTGTGCATTTCAAGATGAGATGCATGTTTCAGAAGACAGGGACCCTTCTTTGAGTGTTGCCCTTCACAAACACCACGCATTGCACCACTGAAATGAAGCTGCATGGTTGGGAGGATGCGGGGGGAGGCACCAAATGGGTGATCAGCCTTGTGTGGCGATAGAGTGTTTAAAATGAAAAATTGGCCTAGGATAAAGTGGCAAACTCTTACAAAAATGCCACAAGGGCTTTAATGTCCACCCAGATAGAACTTCAGCAGAAGATATTTTTATTCCTGTTATGTGGTGTTGTGTTATGTAGCACAAGGCTTCTGAATCCCTGCCTACCAATTATAATGTATCTTTTATAAAATGGTGGCAGGTTTGGGTCATCTCACTGCTTATGATAAGTCCTTTGTGATAGAGGTACTCTAACTGTTTGTGACCTGAGAGAATTCATTCAGGGAAAAGCAAAGTAACGATCTCCAAGCAGTTCATTTGCAGCAGAGGGAAATCTGTGCAACAGATGTTTTCCTCTTTGTTTTAGTCTGTCATCCATCTGCACCTATAGTGGATCTAAGGAAGAGTTAATTGCAGCAGCAGGGGACAAAAACACAGTCTTCTGGTTAGGTAGAGGGAAGACAGACTCTTGGAGCCACCAGACTGATGAAGAGAAATATACAAGCTTGAGTTGACCTTTCTGTTGGTAATGAAAAACAGTTAATTATTTATACCTTGGAAAACTCAGACACCAGTGTCACAATTTTGACCTCATTTATGCTTGTGCAACTGCACTTCACAGAATTTAGCAGAATGATTTTAGGCAGGTTTTGTATGTTATGATTTCTTTTTATTTGCAGCACTTCATAGCCCTGATCATGCAAACATAATAATACCTAGCCCTTAGTGTTTTTCATTAGTAGCTCTCAAAGTGCTTTACCAAGAAGGTATGTATCATTTCTCCATTTTTACAAATAGGGAAAGTGAGGCATAGTGACTTGCCCAAGGTCTTCCAGAGGCAGAGCTAGGAACAGAACCCAGATCTTCTGAGTTTCAGGCCAATGTTCTAACTACTAGACCACAGTGCTTTGATGTGATTTGTCAAATTGACATCAGTGTAACTACTGTGCATGTAAGTTTTCGGTTTCAGGGCCTATGGTATGATTGGCCATATTCAGCAGTCAAAACAGCTGACTAATGGCTTTTTCGATTACCTTTAGCCTCGGTGAAAACTTAAGGTTGCTCAGCTTTGTTCTCACTCTGCAGTTATGAGAAGCAATTGCAGACTCTTTGAAAGAATGGGATGGCAGTGTTACTTTTGAAAAGACAAAGTTCTAAAACAAACAATATGTCTGCAGAGACTTTAGAGAGGAAAAGTAATTCTTATCACTTCTGTATTGTTCAACATGACAAAACGCTATGTCACTGTAGACTTGTGCCCTGGGCTGTTTGAATCACTAGTCTTCCTGGATTTCGCCTCATCCAAGATACCTTGCAGTCTACATTTTAGGACTCGGGGGCTGAATTAAGCCCTTGTGCTGTGCAGTTCCCTTGACTTTATCAAACACGATTTCTTTTTATCATAAATATTACGAAATGTTCAGTTCAGAGTCCTGGGTAGGAAATTAGGACAGATGAGCTAACTTCTATCTGGGGCACGTGTAGAATGCCAGTCACCATAGTATCTAGGTGCTGAGTAACTGCCACCCGACACTTGATATTCCGTAAAGGTCAGCAAATCACAATACACAAAGCCCTTTGATTTGGCATAGAAAGAGCCTTTGCTTTGTATTTTCCATGTTACCTTGCTTCATGTGGTGCATAAATACCAAAGTGACATGCGTCTTTGAAGTACGTTAGAGAGCTGCAAAATTGAACGAGCGAGAATTTTTTTTTTTAAGGCTGGCCTTGCAATTTCATCATGTGTTTGTGCTATTGATCCATGGCGTGGTCTTAAGCTCCTAATCAAAAGCCTGTATCTTTCTACCCTTCTTCCATGCCTGGGTAACGATCCCAGTTTAGCACCTTTGGAAATGATCAGATGAAAAAGGTTGATGTTCTTTTCTAGGCTAAAACTTGCTGTGAATAAGGCACTGTTGTCTATGATGATGGGCATATCTAAGATAAATAGTTTGGGTTAGAGCCTATACCCTACAGTTCTGATCTAGGCTGTCCCAGAGTCCTGTGACTGTGAGCAAGTCACACATCTCTCTACCTTAGCTTCCCCAACTATAGAATGGAGATAACACTTATCTGCCTTTCAAGAGGACTACGAGGATTCATTGTTTGTAAAGCACTCTGCATCCTTGTGGAAAAAAGGAGCTATGTAAGTAGAAGATATTGTTATGATGGCAATGGCAGTTCAGTTGTAATTTAGGATTTTATAGTTTTGTCGTGGGCATGGTTATATTAATCTCTTTGGGATTTGAACTACTGTGTCTTGTGTGCTTAAATAATAACTATGTTGCTTCTCTGGGTGTGTAATAACTATCTTATGTGTTCTAGTGATCATAATATTTACATAGTGCCATTCATTCGGACATGTCCCAATGCATTTCAAGAACTATATGCATGTGGCATCACTGAAATGCAGCCATTTCTGGGTAGGAGCATGTCAGCCAGGCAGACAGCATGCTGCATAACTCTGGGGCTGGAGATTTTAGCTAAAGACCCTGAGACAAAACTTTAAATTAAGTTCCATGGGATTGTAAATGTCCGTGCAGAGCAGGCAGGGTTTTAATTTTTATGATCTTGTTTAAAACACCACTGCACAGAAAGCAGCATGGAATTCAGTGTATCCACTTTGAAAAGATGAAGGACTGAGTTGATGCTGCTGGGATTCAAACTGGTTGAGCCAGGGAGTCTAGTAAGTGTTCAAGGTTGATGTTAAAATCAGTAAGCAGCCCTTTTCTGCTGTTGCTCACTGTCTTGTGGAAGTGCCTGGTAGTATTTGAGGGTGCTTGTAGGAGTAAACTATGTGGTGGTGTAGTCTGATTACTGCCAAGAGGTCCTTTAAAAAAACAATTGTCCGTTACTTAAGGAAGTAGAATAAGATCCACTGCTGGAGATGAGCTGATTAGTAGTGGATTGTGTACATTGCCTGATGTTTTCTGCATTGATTACAGAATTCCAAGAAGGGAACATGGATCAGCCCAGTGGAAGGAGCTTCATGCAAGTTCTTTGTGAGAAATACAGCCCCGAGAACTTCCCATATCGTCGAGGTCCTGGAATGGGGGTGCATGTCCCAGCAACGCCGCAGGGTTCACCTATGAAAGGTAGGTTTCCTACTGGATCTGAACATACAGGGGCTTGAGGGCGGGATCACAGTCATCCCATAGCTTTTATTCGTACAAGAGGAAGAATTCTACTGAATTACCAAACCACATAATCACACTTGTGTTGCTGTATGGCTTGTATCACTATTTAGTATGTATACTACAGTAGGGCTCATAGTACCCTGTCAGGATCGGGGCACCGTTACAGACACGTTACTAGCCTGGTTTTTCCCACAGCAGCAACTTAAAGTTGAACAGGCTTACACAATTGACTCTGGTGCTGGGGCAGGTTTCTAGGCACAAAACTGGGAGCCAAGAACATCTGAGTTGTAATCCTGGCTCTGCCACTGACCATCCTCTCTAAACTTGGGACTATTACTTCACCTCTATTTCCTCATCTGTGAAATGCAGATTCTTTTTCATTTCAATTGCTGAGAGGTTATTTAATGCTATTAATTACTGGTGAGGGGTTAGTTGCTGAAAATTTAGTTTGTCTCCCCACATCACTCACTGCCAGTTTGAAGGATGCCTGGTTCAAGATTCTCCTGCCAGTTGAAAATGGAAGTAAAGCCCTGGATAGCACTGAGATTCAGGGAGGTAAATTCTACCCAGCTTGTCCCCATTTCAGTAATTCTTCAGTGGCTGCAGCAATGTGCATTTGGCACAGGTGTCTTAACAAACACCTAACATTGCTCTGGATTCCAGCCAGCACAGCTGTTCTGTATTTTCTGGGCCCCATCTAGTAACACACAAAGTGCCTTCAGCTCTGATTTAGGTAGCATCTGCATCTGACGAAGTGAGCTGAGTCTCATGAAAGCTTATGCCTACAAAAATTAAATTTGTTAGTCTTTAAAGTGCCACAGAACTCTCATTGTTTTTGCTGTATACAGACTAACACGGCTACCCCTCTGGAACAGTCTGTTTAAAATGCGGATTTTAACCTGACTTCCTCTTAATGTGTGTCCAGCACTTGGAACATGTAAATCACTTTATAACTGCAAAATTATTGACTAATCCCTTCCTTTTGCTGGATTTCATACTTGTTTGTGTTCTTTGATGAGACCCAGGGATGACCTTATGTAGGTGGGAAAAAATGAGGCTGACTGGAAGGCATCTTATTCCTCCCCCATTTCAGATCGCCTCAACCTTCCAAGTGTGTTGGTGTTGAACAGCTGTGGAATAACCTGCGCGGGAGAGGAGAATGAAATCGCTGCCTTCTGCGCTCATGTGTCTGAGCTGGATCTCTCTGACAACAAACTTGACAACTGGCATGAGGTAAAGCGATTATGCCCATGCCTCGCTGAATAGCGATAACTACTGCTATTGCTATATTTATATTGCTAGATATGGGATCTTCTCAGTCATTTCAAAGTAGGTATATGTGTCCACTTTAGTATGTTCTAGTTCACATTTGAAGATCATGTTCTTGCTCTGTAGCTGTCAAAGTAAATAAACTTGTTTGCTGTGACGCATTTAGGGTATGTTTACATTAGAAATCATTCCATGCACCAAGCAGTTAATAAACAATATAGATAACTAATACAAGGTGTGCAATCTAGAGAATTTGAGCAGAGAATTGGCAGCTGAGAATCCTGGGTTCTACTCTCAATTCTGCCACTGATTCTGTTTGACTTGGGAAAGTTAATAATCCTCTCTGGGCTTCAGATTTCTCCTCTTCAAAATAGGGTTAATAATACTCGCCTACCTTGCTGAGGTCTTGTGAGATTTAATTAATTAATGCTTGTAAAAGGTCTTTGAGGTGCTTGGATGAAATGCACTATATACTTGCAATATATTAATAGTAGTATAATTATAGTACATTAAACTGACTTGTGTCCTCACCTGCTCATGCTCTGTTTTTATCCCACTGTTAATTACTGGAAATTGACATGAAAAAAAGCTGAACTGACAACTAAGGTTATTTTAAAAAAAATATTTAAAATTATTTCCTAATCACTGAACGACGCGTGGATATGGTATTGATGTAGGCCTTCTGACCACAGAAGAGATCTGCTAGGTCATGGACAGCATAAGCTTCCCCATGCTGCTTTTTGCTCAACACTCACTCAGAGGGGCCCTCTCTGTGGGTTTAGAATGGGAGGTCAGTTTGCAGGGGGCTTGTTCAGATTCTGTGGCGACCACCAACTATGTTTGTGCTAGCTGTGATGATGATGAACTTATGGTGGTGACACATGCTCACTAGAAGTGAGATCACCAGCAGCTCATTTTATGTTGACCCCTGAACGTCCATCGGATGGTAACTTAGTTGCTCTCAACCAGGTCTGTTTTAGTGCTTATTTGTGGTTGTGCTCATTTTAGTTGTGTAACGTGTTCTAAAAGCCTTAATCAGTTGAAAGGTATACACACCTATTCATCACCTCCCTCAGATGGTACTCCCCACACCTGTCTCTTCCCATTTATACATTGCTCCTCTGCTACAGTTCCCCCAAGTCATTCACATCACTCACTTCTACGCACCCAATCACGTGCCCCATATTATATTCTGCACCTTCGATATATATATCCTGGTTGCCCTCCTTTTTTGTAATTGTTCATCCTAACTCCATGCTATGCACGCACACACCTGATATATGCCAACACAACAGTTAGCCCCAAGCACTGTTACATGTGTGTTTGGATTCATAACCTTTCAACTTCAGCATAATGTGAGTAAGAAAGCTGGTGCTTTCACAGATTAATGAAATCTAATAAGGAATCCATTGTGCATGTACAATGAAATTCCATCAGCCTTTTATTTTAGGCAAAATTGTGTGGTCTCTAACCGGTGGGGAACAGTGAAAAAACCGAGCAACTAATCTGTGTAACAATCATACGCTCGAGGGACGTGCTCTTGCCTCTTTCTGCCTAGAGAAAGGGTCCAGCAGCCTTCTAAGATGCTGGCTTTTATGACTTGCTATTTCTTAGGCTGGTGTTCAGGTGAATTTTCTGATCTCTCCCAGGGGATCTGCTTTCCCTTATCAAGCTGCCTTCAGAGTGTAATTAAATGAAATGTGGAGGTGAATGTGCAATTAGCCAATCAATTGAGATCAGTGAATAACTTGAGTATGAATTACAGATAGCTATCTAGAAGCCTTTATTTTTTTTATCCATATAATTTCTTTGGCACACAGTCCTGCTGGAGGATTCCTTTCTGCAAGATGGAATATTATTGAATGAGGTCTGATTACCTCCTGATACGCTTCTTTCTCTTGTTTTTTTTCTCCCCCACTAGGTCAGTAAAATTGTGTCAAATGTTCCCCACTTGGAGTTTCTAAACCTGAGTTCCAACCCTCTGAATTTGTCAGTTTTAGAGAGAACATGTGCTGGGTCTTTCGCTGGTGTTCGCAAACTGGTGCTAAACAACAGCAAAGCTTCCTGGGAAACAGTCCATACAATACTGCAGGAATTACCAGAGTAAGCATGGGGAGCATGGTATGACAGGAGATGTGCCCATTTCATGCGGGCAAAACTCATAGCAGGAAAGGCTGCTATTGGGTGGGGGTGAGTGGGCTGAGTAGAGGAATGGGA
Organism: Emydura macquarii macquarii; assembly: GCF_026122565.2. NCBI lineage: Eukaryota > Metazoa > Chordata > Testudines > Chelidae > Emydura > Emydura macquarii. The sequence goes on along the minus strand of NW_027130449.1, from coordinate 9,134,909 downwards.
TATAGTTTCTTTGGGACTTGGAAGGTTTAACTCCTGCCATTGAACCAACTGAATGTCTTCTTGCATTTCTGTGTCTGAACTTGCCTAGAGCTTTGCATAGGTACATAGACATATTGAATAAATCTAAATACTGGCACTGAATTAATGGATTATGGTCTTGATGATTCAGTATGTGACACTCTTTTCCATTGAGCCACTACTGAATGATGGCAATGCACCATGTTAATGGCTTTTGGATGGAACATAAATCTGAGGTCCCAGTCAATTGTCATTAAAGATCTCATCACACTTTTCACAAAAGTGTACATGTTAATCTCAGAGTCCTGCCCAATTTCCACCTTGGCAGTGGTATTCTGCCTCCCTGAGTTGCCTTTGCAATTTCAGTTGGATACCAGATTGCTCTTCATGCAGATTTGTGAAGAAATCTATTATTATGGTATACTGCTTAACCAGTACACCCTTAACTGAGACTGCCACTTTATTCCCAGGGAGCCAATTTAGCCTACGGATAGCCAATAGTAATGATTGCTGCTTAAATAGGACAATGGTAGCATACATTTTCTTTAATAGAGACATGTTAAGCCATTGCCAATGTGGTCTGAGAGAGATTTAATCAGATGTGAAATTCTAAGTTCCAGTCTCAGTACAGAAGGTGCTAAATATTAAAAGAGAGAAAAATCCACTGAGCATAATTTGTATTCCCATTTCTTTATTCAGTACAATATTTCATTGTAAATGTCTTCAGTCGGGGTTTTATTTTGGGGGAGGGGCTCTTATTTGGGATGTTAGACTGTCTTTTCCCAGTTGAAAGGATTTGCCTGTATTATTACCATTATTACCATTATTATTATTTGTCATGCCTTATTTAAAACAATTGAGTAGCATCACTGTCATCTGACAAATGCACGCCACCTCTCACCCTAAAAGTGGCCACATGAGCGGTGGATGACTTTTATTCAGGAGCTGGGGGTTATAGTGCAGTAACAGTCTGTAATGTTCCTGATATTCATTTTAAATCTCTTGTACAATTCCCATGACTTTGGTGCTGGGAACGTCCATAAATGTAATATACATGAATAGATTTTCAGCCTCCACTTGTGCACTATTAAGGAGCGTGCCCAAATTGTAGCTGCAAACTTTGCTAAAAAACAGCATGCTTGTTCAAGCCCTTTAGGTAGTTAATCTGTGTGGTATTTTCACCTGCAACCATTACTTGGTGGCTTTGGACCAACGTTTCTGTATGTGCATGTGTTCACTATTTAAAGGCTACTTGGAAAACTGTTCCAAAGTGTTGGCAGAACTTTTAGCGGGTACTGGCACCTGCCAAATCTACATGCTCACAAATAGTGGCTAAGCAGAGGCCTGGCTGAAAATGTACTCCAGAGTTTGAAGCGCTTTGACAGCCATCTAACTGAAAGGTGCTCTAGGAGGTCCTATCTATGCTGAGATTTCAGAGAGTGCTAGGGCCCTTCATGTTTAAGTAATGCTTGAAAACTGCATGTACAGGGGCCTCTACGTAAAACCATTACCCTTTAACATGAAGCTTTGAGGTAAGAGTGTATTTCTTTCTGTGTGCAGCTTGGAGGAGCTCTTCCTGTGCCTTAACGACTATGAAACAGTGTCTTGTTCTCCAGTTTGCTGTCACTCTCTTAAATTACTCCACATAACTGACAATAATCTTCAAGACTGGACTGAAATTCGAAAGTTAGGAATTATGTTTCCATCACTGGACACGCTTGTCCTGGCCAACAATCACCTAACAACCATTGAAGAATCAAATGATTCTTTGGCCAGGCTGTTCCCAAACCTGCGATCCATCAGTTTACATAGATCAGGTGAGGTATTGAAAGCAGCATGTTCTTTATATTTCATATTGATCTAAACCTTTGCTTTGGTTGGGGGGAGGGGACGGGAGAGGAATAATCTTATTTTGATGCAAATTGAAACCTATGCTTTGACAGGGTGGGGAGAAGCATGTTATTTTGCTAGTGGCTTCCTGCATCTTTGCTAAAAATGAGCATTCTGCCCTCAACATTGCTTCCTGCCGGCTACTCGTATGCTAAGTTGATGAGAGAAGGTGGGGAAAGCACACGCCTGTGCAGTAGAATATCCCTGTAGGACCTCCGGGTAGCATAAATGTATTGGACATATCTGTGCCAGAGATTACAGTTGTCTTCAGTCCTGTCTTCCCTGGCCTTTCAGCAAAGTCTGAAGACTTCATAAGTACAGCCCAGATGGGGCTGTAATAAAAGTTGTCTGATTAGTGTGTCTAGGTCACTAACTGGGCTAGAGAAAATCATCCCCCCTCTACACCCAAACTACGTTAGAACCCTATTATTTCTCTAGAACAAGAGAGATGTCCAAGTTGTGGAAGTTATAACTGAATCTAAACTTTTACAAAATGTGGATTCCGCTCCCGGGAAGTTAGATCTGGATCAAAACTTTTACAAAATGTTACACTGTTATTGCATTATTGTTGTTGACTATTATACAGAGCCATAGAGGGCTTAAAGTATTAATAAAACCCCTTTCACAATACAGTGTAAACACCAAGCAGTGCTATATACCATGTAATAAAACTGCAGCTAACTACCGAAAAGAAACCTTTTAAGTCAGACTAGAAAAATGCTGAGTCATTGTGAGGTCCCATCCTGTGGGAGACAGTTTTGCTGTTTTGGAACCAGATGTTCAACCCCTCCTGGATACTAGGCACCATATTGGTGGTATGAGGAGCCCCAAATGGAACAGAGAATAGAAATCCCAATGAGGACATAACTTCCTAAAGAAAGGAATGGCATGGAGTAAAAATGTGTCAGATAGATTAAATGCACCACTGTATTTTGGATAGCTCTGGTAATTCGTTCGTTGAATGGAGACTGCAGATTGTAAGAACGTCTCTACGGTTCACTGGTGAAATAACAAGTGCACGTACCAAAATTATGGCCACTGCTGCAAGATCCCATATCTTTCAATTTTCTGCAGGATGAATAGTTGATAGTGATGTGGTCTTATTCACGCCCTAATGTGAGTGAATTAAAGCATTAGACCATACCCTTCTGGTTTATTACTCATTCCTCTGCCTACTTTAAATCTTTTTGTTAAAGCATTTTTCCTACATGTCCCCAGTTTTGTACCTGCTGTTGCCAGTTGATATAACTGAAGTTTTTGCATATTAAATATTGATGAACTTGGTCCTGTTGAAACTTGCTCCTTGTCTTGCTGACTGCTGGGTTTAGCAGAGATCTGAGATGATGTGAAGGTGATTGGTTTTCAGAGGAGTTGTGATGAAACATCTCAGTGTGGGGTGATGGGAGTTCAACCAGGTTTTCTTGTCAGAGTGGATACCTCCAGCAGCATAAATAAGCTGTTTCCTTTTCAAATGTAATTGCCTCTGTTATCTTTCTCCCAGGCACAGTGCTTTCTCTTTTGACCTGCAAAGGCGGGGTTCTCAACAATAATTTGATTAGAAGATGAATATGACCCAGTTACCTATCAGTTCTTCTCTGCTATCACCACTAGCTGGGTTGGTCCACAAGTAGAAGCGGGAAGGCATTTAAGCCTCTGTCACAAGCTGATACTTATATCCCAGTGCTTATGGTATGCACACACAGCTGACTTCATTACCCAAGGAATGTATTTTAGTCACAGGTTGACTTGACCAGAATATTACACTTGCCATGGAAGAAGGGGACAATCTGTCTCTGCAAGATACTCTGCTACACGTAGGAATTGCAATTCTGGTCTGAGTGATCACTTACCTTCTGAGACCCTTGCAGTCTCTAGAACAGCAGAAGTGTCTGGACTTGACTTAATTTCCTGACTTGGGTTGACTCACATCACACCTTTAGTTTTCATTTGAACTGATTTTTTAGGGATGCTGATTTCCTTTTTATCTATTATAGTGGTGAAAATCTCCCACCAATTTCTAAAAGAAGTGTGTAACATTTAGTACATTAGACTTAACAGCTAGAACGTGCATGTAAGAAGTAGCCTGTGTTAGCATCTGTCTTCTGCAACAGCAAGAGGAAGCAAAGATAAGCACCGGAGTTAATCTTGACACATAATTAAATAGATTGTCACCTGGTCCCCAGCCTTCCTCACAACTTTGCTTCAGTTCTCAGAACCCAGCACAGATCTGCAGAAAGTTGAAATTGGATGAAAATATTTTCATTAAAAGGCTGGATGGCTCATCAATGGCATACCTGCACGTCACGAGTTCAGATCCAGATCTATCTTTGTAGTCCATGAAATTAGCCATTTGATGGCTGCTTGGTGGCCCCTAAATTGACACAAGCCCAGCTTCATTAGTACTTAACCAGAATCCTTTTTATTGAAGCAGCCATCATAAGTGATGCTAATTGCCATTCAGCAGAGATGCCAAGGACTGAGTAAACTATGCAGACTGAACTCCCCCCCTCAGCCTTAGAGATTGTCCCTCCAGACTGGTAGGACAGCATAGGTGATCTTGTGCCGCTCCTTCACATGCGCGAATAAAGGAATTCAGTCTCCAGCATTTCACCAGCAATGCACTGATTTTTCAAACAAACGCAGACTGTCATTCTCCTGAGTTGAGAGATCCATGAATAGCATATGAGTTGACCCTAACACTAAATAACACAGTGATAAATGGATGATAACATGAAATGATTGACTACACCTGTCTTGTATGACCTCTGGCTATATCTGGTATTCTTTGATATATATTTTGTGTGCTCTGCATGTGTGTGTTTAAACAACTCATTTCTTAAAGCAGGTCTGCACTGCTGGGAAGACATTGACAAACTAAACTCTTTCCCCAAGCTTGAGGAAGTGAGATTGCTAGGAATCCCTCTTCTGCAGTCCTACACCACTGAAGAGCGCAGGAATCTGTTAATAGCCAGGTCTGGTGTTTATTTGCTCTGCTCGATAAAACATACTTGCACAGTCACATGACCTGAGATGATAAGATCAATGTCTGGGGGCAGGAAAACGAGATGAAGGGTATTTTAGGGGGTACTGCTGATTCATGTGGTATGGATGCACATTAATGTTAGCTGCAGAGGAACGTGGAATTCCTGCAGAATGAGAAGGGGACACGAAAGTGGAAACAGCCTAAATAGAAGGCTCCTGTCATAGAAGTTACTGTCAGGAACTATGGGCACTGGTCCAAAGCCTATTGACTTTAAAATGGGCCTCAAAATAATGAGGTTATTTAGGATGATCTTAAACCTCTGAATAATAGTCATATTTGTCCATTAGAAATTCTAAATATTTGTTTCAACATACAGAATCAGCATCACTGGATATTTCTAAGTTACAATAATGTTTCCCAATACAGAGTCTATTACTTTTCTGTTTGTACAATCAATATTGCTTTGAGAAGATTTCCACGTTTCCAGTCTCTCATGTTTTAAATGGAACATTTAATATGTGATAAAAGAGCAGCCTTAAGCTCATGAGAGCTGGTGTTCCTCATTTCCAGTAGGTTGGATACCTAGCTGTTCAGGAAGGTGTGTAAGATTCTTGCTCGGGTGGGCTCTAAAGGGTTAAAATGTGTAGCGACCCCTTTTGGTGTGAGTGAAGTGCAGTAATTATATATTCTTTATTACTATAAACTAATAATATACTATAGAATAGTACGTATTATTGTGTACCTATTAGGACTGGTAGAAAAATGCTATATAAATATCCATGGAGTATTTTGGATGAAACAAAGTTTTCATTTTGATTGTTAAAAAACAAAAAATTCCAAAAAATGGAAACCAGTCCCCCTCTATTTTTCCCCCACTGGGGGAAAAGGTGGGAGAGAGAAATAGAAAATTGTACATTTTTTTTTTTTTTATTTCCAATAGCTGATTTTTCTTTAAAATGTATGGAACATTTTGAGCAAAATGAAAAATTTTTGCAAAAATTGTCCAAAAAAAAAAGTTTCAGTGAAAGTGTTGATCAGCTCTAATTTATATCTGCAGTACACTGACTCATATTAATATACTCTATTATTTTATTACAAGGAAATTTTTAACCTGATTAGAGCAGAAAATTAACCTTAACTGAAGAAAGGTAAATCTCATGCAGCATCTCCCTAGGATGTTAGAAGCAATGGCTTAAATTTTGAAAAGTAACTAATCCTTTTGGGGGCCCATTTGAGCTACTTTAAAGGGGCCCTATTTTCAAAGGGTGGGGGGTAGGCTGCTTTCAAGTGTTTCAAGTGAGGCTCCCAAAATCACTAGTCACTTTTGGAAATTTAGGCTGGTGACTCTAACGTTTAATCCTGGGAGTTGGGACTCCTGCCTCTGCCACTGAGTCATGGTGCTTGGGTAAGCCACTAATGTTCTCCGTGTCTCAGTTTAACCATCAGTACAATGAGCACAGTAAGTATGTACTTAACTTTGAGGATGTTTGTAAGGGGCTTTGAAATCTTCTGATGGAAAGGCACTAAAGAAGTACTGAACCTTTATTATATATGCACAGAAATAAAAAAGTAGTTAAATAATGCATAATTCTACTTGCTGCAGTGACGCTGCATAGTACTTACCTTCCTTTGAGAGCAAGATTTTGGGGTCTAAGCTATGCAGCCCTGAGGATAAAAATCACGTGCTGCTGTTGGCTCCAGAGTCTTGCTGGTCATCACTGCTAGGTTTTCATATCCTCGTTAACAATGTTCCTCCATGTTCTCCATGCAGATTGCCGTCTATCATCAAGCTTAATGGGAGTGTCATTACCGATGGGGAGCGAGAGGACTCTGAGCGATTCTTCATTCGGTATTATATGGACTTCCCGCAGAAGGAAGTTCCATGCAGGTACGCACTTCAGGGCTGAAATTCAGAGAAAAGGAAGAGCATAAAAGAGGAGAATGATGTTCATTAGGTAGAAAGTGTTCAGCTGAAAGCCTGTCTTGCAGGCTAGACATGACACTGGAAATCAGGGCTGGTCCTTGTAACACCTTGTTCTCCCACCATCCTTAGTTCATATTCATTGATCTTCCCATCAAACTCCTGCCTGGGGTGTATCTGATATCTTAGTGATTCACTGCTGTTTCAGATCTAGCCTTAACCTGTCCCTTCCAGGAGCTGCTAGACCGTTTGGTTCATGATCCTCATCACCTCTTGTGGGCAGCCCCTATTGCCGTCTCACTAATCCCCCTGCATCCTGGAGTCTCTTGAATCCCATACTGATGCTTCTCTCTGTTGCCAAAACAAAATGGGTCATCCCTCTCGCCATCTGGTGGGTAGAATGTACATAGCAATAAAAGCTTTCCCTCTTCTAAAAACTCCGATCACAAGTTTGTGTGGGTTTTTTTGTCCCCAAAAATAGGCTCAATTATCTGATGATCTTCGTGAACTACTGAACTTTGACAGAGGCTGTGCAGTCAATAGATTCTGTTACCTATACTGATTCTTAGTGGAATGAGACAGGTTTGATCAAGCATCAAGTCATTGCTCATAGCACTTTGCGTTTATTTAGCGTTTTGTCCAGAAACTCAGTGCATTGTAAAAAACAATGGAGCCTCACAAACCCTTCCCTGCGGTAAGGAAGTAGATGAGTAAACTGAGGTACGGAGAACTCAAGTGACACAGTGGGCGTCACAGGGAGTCCATTGCATAACTAAGACCAGAATCCAGGTATCCAGACAGTTGGTCCCTTATTTAACTAATAGGCAAAACTGCCTTAAAACAGTTCTTCAGTTTAGCATACCTATGCAGTCACAGTGTCAGAAGGCTCAATTCACAAATGACCCCGCAGGTGTTTGGGGAGGGGCAGGAGATGCTGCTAAAAGAATTAAACAATTTCATGCACGTAGCCTCTGAATGACTTTATTGGAAGGGATCTCTGCTTAACTACTACAGTGATGGGTGCCTAATATGTAATTAAACGATAAATTACTGAGAGAAGAAGAATTGGGTTTAGACTCAATTATACATGAAGCGTCTATGAAGATTGTAAGCTTTGTGGTAGGGACTATGTATTTGCACGACACCTAGCACAATGGAATTCTGATTCTAGTCTGGATGCTGTCACAGTCTGACATAGTAATAATCCTGTGGAGAGGCTTTACACTTAGAGTGAAAGCATTACTGAGCAACCTGCTATCTCTTTACACTATCTGTGTAAGGCTAACAGGGAAATGAAGGAAATTTGTGTCGCCTCCAGCTCCTGGCCTTTAAACACCATTGCGTCCATCTTCCTGATCAATGGGCCCTTTGTCTGAATGCCTTCATCCCTACCGCTTCTCTGAGAGACTTGTGCAGCCATTAAAGGTTGTTTTTCCACTCCAGAAAGCTTGTCTGCCTTTTCAGACCATGCTACAGATGGCTGAGGTGTCTCCAATGCTGAGTTCAGGTTTCACTTCCTGAACCATTGTACCCCCCGCCTCCCCGCACAACACACCTGGTGTCCCTTCTTTCTGAAGTGAATTTTCTTATCTCTCGCCCTCATCCCCCCAAATCTGGCATCTGCTGTCAAACCTGTATGTAAAGTCTGTTCCTAGTTAGATCAAAAGCAAGTGTCGCTGATGAAGCAGCAGGGATGCATCTGCATTACTCATAGAGGGATCCTGGAAGCTGCCAAAAACAGCTGAGTTGGACATGCCTGTACACAAAAAGCTTGCGAACAGAAATGACTCCCTCTGCTATAGAGGTGTGTCCTGTTATCTATACAGAAAACAGCATGATGCCTCTATATTTCAGCCTGGTTGCATTGTAAATATTCACAGTCTACATGTTACATGAACTGGAAAAGGAGTGAAATGTACAGTATAACTTTCCATCCTCCAGTGGCTTGAGTTAGAATGAAGTCTGGCTTCTTGAGCGACTCCTCTTGGCAGAGGGTTTTTAACAAGTTATGTGCTTGTCTGGGCTGTTGTTTGTACATAGCACATCGAACAGTTTTAGCCAGGTTCACTTCTCTGGCAGTCAGTGTCTGTCAGGCTGTGGAGGATGATTATGTAAGTCTCTGAGGTGCCTATTACCTTGGTATCAAAGTACCGCATGAGTACTGTGTGTTAGTCTTTATTGATTTTGGGGGAAAACAAATGTTTTACTGCAGAATTTGATTATGGTACAAGAAACAGGCTCTGAGATTTTTCTGCCTTTCCCCAAGAGGGGCAATGGGGCTAATGTTTCACAACACACAGCGTGTTTACTGTGTGTGTTTTCACTTACAGTGGAGGCAGAGACTGAGGGTATTGGTCCCAATATTCATCCCCACTTTTCGTCTGCCGCTGTGTTGCAGGGGGAGCTCGGTGCTTCTCAGGCACACGCAGACCTTCTGACTCTGCTGCGCTCTCTACGTAGCAAACTGTTTCCTTTTTTGCAAATGTCAGCATGATTCATGGCTTTGCTTACATTTTGCATGTGGGAGAGCAGCTGAGCCTGCAGCGTGCAGAGAGCTGGTGAGACTCGAAAGGCAAACGTGAAGCCATGCGGTTTGCAGGAGATGTGGGTTCTAGGGGAAGTGCATTTTCTGTCTCACTCACTCTGTCTCCCGCTGGAGACATGAGGAAGTGCACTGGGGAAATCCTCATTCCTGGTGTCAAGGTGGTTAATGCTAATTTAAGTGTTTGTAAGATATGGGGAATGTTTCCTCCTCTCAGAGCCATTGGTTTTCTACATAGACCTAATTGTATCTCCCTGTTTATTGTGAGAACAGGGCAGTGGCCTGTATTTGGACACTCCGCCCCTCTGAAGGCTCATTTTGTCCAAGATGATAGGGAAATCCTAGTGCGCTGTGGCCGTTACCTCATGCTCTGTGCAGACAGAGGGCCTGCTGTTATGAAGGAACATTCCTACCTTTAACATGAGTCCCTGGGGGTTCCATATTGCCAGGCTCCATCATCCCCTGGCTAGGGCAGTGACACAGCATTGATCACATTAAGCTCTGAGTCAGATGGGAAACAAAAAGAGCTTTCTGTGCAGCCCACTGTGGAGAGACTCTGAAATGTAACCTCCTGTCTGCAGCTCTCGAGCTTTGTCATTTCAATTACCTTGTACTTTGCGTTGACTTTTTGCCACTTTCCCAGCCCGGCAGGAGAGATGCTACTTTCTCTTTCCTGATGGGAGAGATACCAGCTGCTGGGGGAATAGAAGAGAGACTTACCTCTTCCAGGGAACGTCTCTGTGTGACTGGACCTTGTCAAGACAATTTTTAGGGCTTGTCTGCATGGGGAAATTGGCTGACAGAACTGTAGCACTATAACTCTTGTTGGATGCAATTCTGAAATAAAAGTGACATTATTCTGGTATAATTATTCATTTTTATTCCGAAACAGAGTGTCTCCCTGGGGAGTTAGACCAGCATAGCAATACCAGTATAATTAGAATGCTGTAGTTCTGCTGGTCAGTTTTCTCATGTAGACAAGCCCTTAGTTGTTTTCATAACTCCATCAACCCACAGGACCACTAAGCTGGTTCTTCTCTCTGCACCCTCATCTGGCCAGGAAAAGCTCCGTGATCCATCCTGACGCCTGCTGGGTGCAAAAAAAGTCTAACGTTGTTTCAGATCAAAGTGGCCTTCTGATGGGTGTGCAGCACTTCCTGAAAATCAGGCTCCTTTAAAGTGTCTGAAGTTGGGCACCTTAAAATTGAGTCATCCAAATTCATAGTTGTGTTTGAAAATGTTGACCAAAGTGCTTTGTATTAGTATCGGTATTGAATTCTGATACTTTTTAGCTACATGTTTGGGCAAGAGAGTTAAGCTATTGTTAGAACAATATTCTCCCCAAGTCAGAATAGGTGGTTTGAATTTCTTTCCAGTTATTGAATAACTTTTCTCAGTTTTGTTAACTGATGAAAGGAGTATTTTCAGAGCAGTATACAGGTAGTCCCTACACATCCTGAGCTGCTGATAATGCCGCCTTCTAAAATAACATACATTCTCTAAGGACTATATTCTGTCTTCCATTCAGTCCTAATATCTTTACTCCTTTGTGGCTTTGGCCATAGTCTGAGACAAGGTTATTAGACTAGATGGGCCTTCTGCTTTTGTTCCTAGTATGGCAATTCATGTAAAAACGTGTACTTTTTCCCAAGCGTGTATGGAAAATGACAAGAGTTGAAACATCACAGTCTAGATTCATCCTTTGTGGAAATCCTTTTATGTCAATTGACCTTCATCTGGAATGAAATTGATGTAATTAATGAGTTATAATGAGGACCTCCCTTTAATCTCTAAGATTTAGTGGCAAATGTAACACAAGAGACTTGGTGCATTTTTTGCTGTTCCTGCACAGTGCTGGTGTATGAGGAGGGAGCTGTATTACTTCTAAATTACTGAATTCTTAAACAGTGTTCTTTACGCAAGAGAAGATTTTCTTCACTAGCGATTTCACCTCAGGTTAATTTATTAGCTCTTAACTTGATTGGAGATTTACTGAAGAGTACCGTGTTGTCTAGTTGTTAAAATGAAGTGCAGGGTGACTTGTAGTTAAGATGACTAGGTTCTGTTTTTAGTTCTTGCTGAATCAGTGGGTGTCTTGGCCAAATCATTTAACCCCTCTGAGCCTCAGTTTATCCATCACTAAAATGGTTGCCTTGCTTAACTGACTGGTATTAAATAAGCCTTGCAATTTATTTGCAGAGACCCCATGGAGATCTGTAGGTGGAAGATGTCCATATTATAGTTACAGAGCAAAAGTAATTTGTGAGCAGTGTGGCAATTGTATGAGCAGTTCCGACACAGCTTTCTGTTTTTCATTTTCTAGGTATCATGAACTAGTAACAAAATATGGGAAGCTGGAACCCTTGGCAGTAGTAGATCTTCGGCCCCGGAGCAGCGCGAAGGTTGAAGTTCACTTCAAAGATAAGGTGGAGGAGATGTCCATCCGTCTAGATCAGACGGTGGCAGAATTAAAGAAACAATTAAAAACTGTAGTGCAATTGTCAACAAGCAACATGTTGCTGTACTACTTTGACCATGAAGCTCCCTTTGGTCCTGAGGAGATGAAATACAACTCACGGGCATTACATTCTTATGGCATTCAGGATGGAGACAAACTTTTTGTGGAGCCCAAATCTAAATAGCCTTTTCTGGCTTTGTGCATTCACGCAAACACACACACAAGTTGAAGACTTTTTGCTGGGTTTTTAGTTTGGTTGGTTGAGGTTTGATTTTGTGTTTATACCAGGTGACTTCTTAGTCCAGGTAATGTGCCCAGATCTGCGAGACACATGTCACCATCCGATGTGTATGAACTTGAGGAGATAATTGACTTCAGTGTGTCTGTTTCAGTATGTCTGATACTTTGATGTTCTCATAACTGTTCCGGTATACTCGTGAATTTAGTATGACTGGTCAGCTCTTCAAGCTAAGAGGGATATTGTGGTCCATCAATAAGGGAGTCAGAGCTCACTGCAGAATTCGGTCAGTACTTCTGTTAAAGATTTGACTCAGCACTTGTCCACCCAATTATTTGACTCTGGCTATAAATAGCTGAATTGCTGTTTATCCAGCCAAGTTGTTGTTGAGCTTAGTGAAAAGATTTTAAGTAGTATTCAGCCTGATGCAGAACTCAGGTATTCAGAACATCTTAAACTCTGCTAGGTTTGCAAGAGTAAATAAGATGGGAGAAAGGAAAATGTTCCAAATTTAAAAAAAAAAAAAATTACTTGCAAAACTCACTATCTAGAGCAGCAGCTAGTTCTACTCTGATCTCATGCAAACTGTTCAACTTCACTAGATCTCTAGCAGTGTGTGTAGTTGAGTGACACATCTGCTGTTACTGAAGGTCAGAGTTAACGGTATTTTGGCCAGTTATATTTATACGCTAATTTGCAGAAAACTCTGGCTATTCTTAGATGGGTTTTGCATGAATTGGGAATCCAAATTAGCAGCACAGCAGTATGCTGAACAGTATAGTGGAGTTGCTTTGAAATGTCCTTTCCCTATTGCCTGCAAGATCCACTAATAAGCACTTACCCTTTGGACAATTTGTGTTGAGAATAGAAAGACTAAAATCATTCTCCTGACAAAGTTCTATTCTTTAGTATAAAGTCCGATTCTTTACTCTTGCTCCAGGAACTTACCTAATCTAGCACTTCCCCCTGCCATTTTAATGTGGCCCCCCTGTTTAAGATAGGTATCAGTTTTACTTAAATCAGTTTGTAGAAGGTGAGTAGATGAGAAACTATTCACATTTATCATAAAGCAGATGTTCACTATCCACATTCAGACCCCTCTGGCCCCCACCAAACTCTCCATGGGCATAGTGTGCTGATTTTAAATAGGCCCTTTTTTCCTTTAGAGCTGGGTCTCTTATTTATGATCCTCAGCTCTTTTTTGTCTCCCTCTTGTAAATCACACAGCTGTTTCCCTTTACAGTGCCCTCCCTTGTTCCTCTGTCACCTTGACAAGTTGAAGACTTTAGACTGACTTAAGCAACTACATTTTTTAAAAATGTTTTTCAAGCAGTGTAGTCAGGGCTCTAGTTACGTACGAACTTCTGACCTTAGTTCTTTAACATCCCCACTGGCCCCATCCACTTTCTTTCTCATGACACTTTTGTCTGAGTTACTGAACTCCTTTATATTCTCAGAGTTGTGTATTCTCGTCATACTTGACCTGGATTGGTGGGGGAGGGAAATAATCTTATACTCTTCAAATTCAGTATCTAGGAACTATTCAGCTGAGAGTGGTTCCACATCTAAGGTAAACAGAAATAAGAGGATTCAAGATAGGTTAATTATTTGTGCCTGGTAAGAGTTGCTCTCCTGGAAACATCAAGATGAGCAATCTAAAACAGACCAAGGCTTGCATGTATAATATGGAATCCCCGTTACCTGACTTGATCTAATAAGAATAAAGAACCATGGAATGGTGACAGTGTAATATAAGTTTTAAGGACTCTTGCTGCAAAATGTGCTTTATAAGCTTTAGCATAATTAGGAATGTATTTTCTGCCCATTTGGGCAGTAAGTGCATTTGCTGCCCTGCAATGGAACGCCAAGCCAACCTTTATGTATGATATATACATACATACACATAGAGGAAGTTGTGTTTAATAAGATATTTTATTATAAAACAGTTTTATGAAGATATGGTTGTTTAATATTAGAAGAAGCCTATTTCTGCCGTTGACCTACCGTATGAGTATGTTGTACATCAGTCATAAGCTTGTGTAGGTTATGTGACTGATGCAGATATAAAGGAATAGCAGATCTAATTCTATAGAGCAGTAATCACCTATCTTGGGTATATTTATGGCATTGTAACTGGTATTAACAAGACACTGTAATTATTGACCAACAGTTTCAGCACAATTTAATATCTTGGGTTTAGCAAAGGAAATAAAGTCAATTAAAGCGTTTGATGGGATCTTACAAAAGCCCAAGTATGTGCTTGTAAGTTTGTTTGCCTATGAAAAGTTTTGATTATATCCAGAAACAAAATGGGTGCTGTTGCCATGATGGCTCTGAACTACAATTAAATATTTTTATGATGGACCTGGTAGGAATGGGAAAACCGAATAGAAAAATAGAGGCGTTTTTAATAAGCAAGGATGACGCCCTCTGCACAGATACCTGAGATTTAGCACTATCCTGTAAACCAGATCAATGGTCCAGTCAGGCTTGCACAAGTCACAGCACAGACACAGCAGTTTTGCCATTCCAGAGGGAACAGATTGTCTCTAGCCAGTATTATAGAACCATTTACATTCTGTCCAGTCAGCAGAATATGCATTTCGTATGATAATTTCAGTAGACTTCAGCTGTGTCAGAAAAAAAGGCCACGCCAAAAAAGGGAATGATCTACACATCCAGCTGCTCAGCCCTTGAATAGAGGGTAGAGTGGGGGGAGGGAGGGCGGGAAGGAGGCAAATTGCACAAAATTGGATCATCTTCCAATGTTGTTGCCCATTGGAAGTTGGGTCCTAGTTTTGCAAAATGTTCCCGTTTAAAATGGGGTTGCTGTTGAGCAATTTCATAGAATTTTGGAAGTCTAAAATTGCAGAAATTGTCACCTAATTCCAGTTGACTGCTAATGGTCCAGAATGCCAAAACGCTCTGTATTTGTAGACATTCCCAATTCAATGAATGGTCCAGAGTGTGTTTTCTTTTATTTAAAAAAAAAAAAAAAATCTTACTAGCTACTGCGCCTCCTGTGTCTTTTAACCATGTGCTACTTTTGTCAGCAATTGTTTTGTTATTGATGTTGCTTCATGCACACAAGCCTCCTGTGGGTACTTTACCTAGAGTGGATTTTCTAACTACCTAGTTTACAGGGAACTACATGGAATTACAAACTCGAACAGCTTTGTGTAGTGAGGTTAGATGCTATGACATTTTGCTTTCTGATTTGTTTGTGTCTTGAATATCCATGATTTGACCAGCTGTTACAACTGGATTGCTTAAAACAGCAAATTTATGGGATGTACAGTTGTAACAAAGAATGTGTCCTCCACTCTGTGTATGTGCTGGAAACCGCTATGAGCCCTAATGGGAGTTAAGTACATACTCTGGGTGGACAGTTAGACCCAGTCCACAGCAGCTTGGGAAACTACTAACAAACTTAATCATAGGCCTGGTCTACACTTAAGAATTAGATTGACCTAGCTACATTGCTCAGGGCTGTGAAAAATTTCCCACCGTGAATGCCTTAGTTAGGTCAACCTTAACCCCCAGTGTAGACACAGGTTGGTCGACAGAAGAATTCTTCCATCAACCTTAGCACCGCCTCTCTGAGAGATGGCTTAACTACATTGATGGAAAAACCCCTTCTGCCAATGTATGTAGTGTTAGACGTACCATTATATGGAGAAGGTAGTCAGCCATTTCTCACTGATTTGTCTCCTGCAGTTAATGGAAATTCCTTATTTTTTTTCTTTTTTTTAATATAATTTTAAACATGAAGGTCTATTCTTGGCACTTGTTATAAATCTGTGTAATCTTTAGCAAGAAAAAATATGCTCCAATCCTGCTTTTTCTCCTCTGTTCTGGTGTCTCTCCCGGGTACTGAAGTCAGGGGGAGTATGCTTTCTGCTCCAAAAATCTGCATTTGGTTCTATGGCAGAGTTTCCTGAAGAACTCCTATCAATTAGGTAATTGGTTTGATCATTTCAATAAACTTATTTGAATTTTTGCACACAAAAAAATAAGTTTCCAGGGGGTTTTTTGATAATTTTTGCATTTGTTTCTTATACTAACAACTTCTCCTGCCTCCCCAGCCCACACATCCTCTCCCCTCTGCTTTTGGGACAATTAGAACATCAGTTCCTTGGTGCAATAAAATATCTGTTAAAGCAGCTTTTGTCTCCAAAAGCAAATGCACGTTTTCTTGCTCCTGAAAGATTCCTATTGTTGAGACTGGTTGAAAGTGATTTTGAATTGTCAGTGCTCAAAGTTCCCATGCCATTATCTTAAGCACAGGTATAAAGTCAGCAGGAGCCCACAGCTTTAGAGTTGGATTTTGAAAAGCTTTTAGTGTTGACCTAATTCTGCTCCCATGAAAGTCAATGGTGACACTTGCATACTTCAATGAGAGCAGAGTTGGGCCAATGCTAAGTGCTTTGGAAAATCTACCCTTAAGCTCTTATCTCTCCATCCCTGTTCCCTCACTGCATCTAGCAAGCACCTAGGCAAAATAATTTACTACTTTGACCTCTTCAGTATAAAACCTGGTCCTGTATATGTAGGTTAACTTAAACTCCACTGATGATACCATTAATACAATCATGGCTATCACAGCAACGGGTACTATAGCGATAGCCTAATAGAGCATTTTCTATTGCGGATTCTTACAACGTCTCAACGCTTCTGTACTTGTTTCTCTGCTGAACAAAATTGCTTTAGCGTGTTATGGTTGTGGCACAAGTGGGAATAAAACCCATGAGCCGTGAGTCAGCCCCTTCCTCTACCCACTCACCATGCTGCCATTCAAGGTAAATTAGTTTTATCCACAAAGACAGACCCACTAAAATTAAGGTCAGGCTATTGGATTACATATTTTTTTTTGGCTATTTGTAAATAGCTTGGAGCTAACACTTGAAATAAAAATGGCATGTGAAATTGATTTTAAAAGTATGAAGTTGTTTCTTCAGCTTCTGTCTTTATTTGGAACGCCACACTGTTTGTGTTAGTGTTGCTGGGGTGGCGCAGAGAGACATAACCCCATAGTGTTTCTTTAACTTGTAACAACGCCCAGAGATTCATGTGGGCAAAACTGTGTTATGGCAGATAAACTGCAAGTCTAATGTTCTGGTTGTAACTGAACCTTTCTCAAGGATATATGGGTTTGCTCGCTGTCCTTGAATTGTTCCATTGTTCCAGACACAAAGCAACTTCATCCAGTGCTACACCTGACAAGAACTTCTCGTGTAGAATGCGACGGCTCATACCGTTATGCAGATGGTTTGGGGTTTTTCTCTTCTGAAGTGGACACTAGTCCTTCAGAGACTGGGCTGAGACCTGCTGACTCATTTTAGTCACCGGGAAACAGTGGGGACTAGTCGATAGAGCACTGGACTGGGACTCGGGAGAGTCGGAGTTCTGTTCCTGGCTCGCTAGATGGCCTTGGACAAGTCACTTTGCCTCCCTGTGCCTCAGTTTCCCCATCTATAGAAATGGAGTAAATCACCTTTTTCTAAGTGCTTTGAGATCTGCAGATAAAAATTGTATAAAAGAGCTAAATATTATTAGTACACAGGCTACCAGCAATCAACTAACAACTTTAGATCAAGGCTGACCTAACCCTAGGTGTGTACAGGTGACCAAGAGATTAAGGTTTAATCATCACCAGTTCCCATGCGTCACCCTAGTCCCCTTTGTATATTGTGGTTAACATGCAGAACTCTTATATTTCGCCAGTACTGAAGAATCTGAGCATATTAAACACAACATGTATTCTATGATTATTCTATGGCTAACATGCCTTCTGTAGGAATGAGGGGAAAACTACGTATTCTCTTACTCTGTGGGTTTGTCTACACTCACACTTACACCGGCAAAACTTTTGTTGCTCTGGGGTGTGAAAAAAACACCCTGCTGAGTGACCTAAGTTTTGCGAGCCCTATGTTGGCAGGAGACCATAGCTACCGTCGCTCGTTGAGGTGGTTTATTATGTCGGCAAGAGAGTGTAACGCAGCTACACTCGCACTTATGCTGGCAAAACTTGGGTTGCTTAGCAGGCTGTTTTTTTCACACCTTTGGGAAGCAACCGCCATGCAGCAACTGAAGCATCAACAACCATTCAAAGGGAGGGGGTGATGAGATGAAATTAAAAGGAAAATTTAATCTGAATAGCAGCAAATGCTTCCAGACAGGGAGATCTATTCTCCTGCAGAGTAGACTCCCAGAGCCCCCTTGCATGTCATTTCAAATTAGAATAGATGGCATGCTCTCACAGGAGGGAGCGATCCTGCACTGGCAGAGATGAAGGAAACTATTTTCTGGCTGTTTTTCATTCCTTAGTTTCTATGATTCCTGGATCTAACTCTAGGTTTAATTGTAAGCCAGATTTGAAACAGAGTCCGGAACCTCTCCAGAAGCACAGAGAATTAAAGCTGTCTGTAGAGGAATGGCCACAGGTGCATTCAGCGATTGTAAGGTAGCAGGGCTGGGCCAGCTGTCCTGCATTAAGCAATAAAGCGAGGTGCAATGGGGGGATGGCTGACACTCTCTCTGAAGGAAGATACTGTCTGGAAAAATCTTCTTTCCACCAGACTCCAACATCAGCTTCAGACAACCTTTTTGGACTAAGTTCCTTACTTGGGGAAATTATTTGACCCAGTTCTCATCTATCTGCTTATTTTGACCTCAGCTCACTTGATTTAGGACAAGCCTCTGGGAACTCTAACCCACCTTTTAAAAATTATTTGCTTGGCTGGAGCCTCAGTGTGGAAAGTAAATTTATTACTGTAAAAATACTGTTACTTATTTGGCTCTCCACAATGTGCTCCGCCATGTACTGTGCATAACAAAACAATAGTCCCTGCCCCCAAAAGAAAAATAAATCTGAAAGATAAAAAGTTCACTCCCAATTGTCAGGCAGGCTGTAAAACCAAAGCAACTCTAGTCAAAATGGAAGGTCCCAGGTCAGACAGGATCTGAATTATGAACATGGAACAATCTGAGGAGAAAAAAAAGTGTTCAGATTTTCTGTATTCATCATAAAGCAGCACACAGGAATACAAGCCCAGTTTATTTTCCCTTTGCAGGAAATCTGTGAAGAGCCTTCTGCAGAGAGAGAGAGAGAGAGAGAGGCTTTTTTGTTTTGTTTTGTTTTCGCCTTTGGAATGAATCCGAATGCACTGAGTGGCAGGTAGTGCTAAAAAAAAAATCTATCCCTAGATTCCCCAGGGGGGCTTTCTTCCCTTCAATAGACTGGGAGTCAGGTTCACAAATCGGGGGCTTGACTCAATAACATACTGTAAGTCCCAGGTCCTGCAAACATTTCCTTGTGTGTTTGGCTTTATACACAAGTAGCCCCACTGAAGCAATGGGGCTATGCACATGTATGAAATTAAGCACATGGGGAAATATTGAGGGACTGAAAGCTGTCTTCCTTTAAAAAAATAAATAAAAAATTCCCCTTTTACTCCTCCTACTCAGCCAGCTTGTTTGATTTATAGGCCTCAGTCCTGCAATACATTTTCACCTGTGCTGTTTTTTGTTTTTTAACTGCCATTTAGTATCATTGATTTCAACTGAAGACAAGGATCAGGTCTTTAATTATAAGCAGTTTGGGCCAGGGACCTTCACTTACAGTGCACATACTGCACCTAACCTGATGAGGTTCTGAAATACTTGATTGCTAGATGGTACTGCAATATAAATATTAACTAATTTTAAAATCCTCTCATTTTAAAAGCAGGTCAATCCCACTCCCTCTTAGGAGTGGTAGGATCCGGAGTAGAAATAAAATCTCCTGGAGAAGGTTTGGGAAGAACTTGTTTTCTTTAAATAATTTTTATTTTCCTCTCAGCCAAAGCTGAACAAAGTTGGTTTATGAAAATTCAAACAAGACTTTGCGGGAAAATTGACTTCATTGAAACTTCAAGGGCACTGACTTTTAGTGTTTTAAGCCCTATGCTGTTTAATGCTAATTCTGTAACACTATATAGAAGCTTTTTTTTTCTCTCACTTGCACAAAGTAGGAAGGGGCTTGTTTCTTTTGTGGGTTGTTTTTGGTTTTTTTTTTTTCCCCCGAGTGAAAAGCGATTCTGATCAGAACAGCCACAAATCCAACTCCAAGTTCCTGACATTTCCATCTAATTCTACCTGAAGGATTAGTTTTATTCTGCCAGAAAGAAACCTCTCCACTTTTACAGCCCAGAATCTGAGCTGTAGATTAATTTACCATTAATTAAGAAAGGAAAAAGTTTTGGTTGCAATTCAGCACTCTTCTGGCCCTAAAACAACATAGAGAAAAACTGAATTTTCTGTTGAAAGAGCAAAAGGGATTGATACATCATTTCAGACATCAGCAATAATTGGCAAAAGAGCACTGAAATGTATTCTTCGTTGACATAATTTCTCCCCTGGTTTACCAAGGTTCGGTTTAAAATTTTGGACTTAATTTCTTCCCTTCTCTGCAGAACAGGTTGGTGATTTTTTCATACTTGGAAAAAAAATGGCTTTTTTTCAGGGGATCTAGTAAATTAAGCATTGTATCCTTTATTTTCTGTCATTTCCCCAGAGGTACATCTTCTAGGTTTTAATGTAATACATTTATATTCTCTGCTAGTCATTGTGTGTGTTCTCAGTTAATGAATCCACAGTGATTCAGATTTAAGTTCTCTATAAAATTCTATCATGCTACTTTACTGCTTTTCTACAGTAAGGAATACAGCAAAACCCTTTCATAGTTAAATTAATTTTTCTCACCTCAGAACAACTTTGCTGTAAGCAAGATTATTTTTTCAATCTAATTGCAATTGACACGTTGAGAAGCATTGGAAGAGTGTGGAAGTGTCATTCGACTTGATTATACATTGTGTTTCACTAAACATCATTATAATTGGATTCGAGTGTGTAAGTAATATGTAGGCATATAGACAATGTATCTAGCTATATGCCTACATGATATATGTTACATCTATATACATTTTAGAAATAGATATATATGTGTACTCCTTCACTAGCTAAATAGTTCTATAGTTATATAGAGATGTAATGTCTATAATGTTGGAGTACAGACATAAATGTAATATAATGCATGAATAGATATCTATTTAATATAAAATATAGAGGTATAAATATTATGTTTCTATATAAATAGATCACTATGTAATTTATACTTGAATCTGATCATATATATTTCATGCCCACACTGTGTGTATTGTATGTATGCTGTAGCTTTATATAAGTGATGTATAGAAAACTTTTGCCTCTGTTTAATGAATAGAAATGATAGGTGATGAAACCAAAGCAGCTACGTTAGTCATATTTCTTATTTGATTAATAATGCTAAACAAATTATATTAAGCATAAAAGAAATTAAAATACCACACAAATTTCTCTCTATTTTATCCAGATTCATTTCTCCCCTTCTCTATGTAGTTGATTTCTGTATAGCAAGGAAGTTGCCCAGCTGTGTAAATATTTATGCTTCCTTCACATCAGTCAAAAATGTGATCATTGTATTACCACCCAGTACAAAGGATTAGTTAAACCAACATTTGAAGTCTTCTAACTATTAAACCACTCTACAGTTTATAATTGGCTCTCATTTTCTTACAGTGAAAAGCTATTCATCTTAAAGCCAGCAGTAATAGCCTCACATGAAGTAGGTCAGTAAAGAATTGTATTGGATTAATAGGGAGATTGAATACACACTGGGAGTTGGGTGCTATTTACTAATTCCAACATACTGGTTCATTTCTGATTTCTGAAATCATGTTGTACATTTACCCTGAAAATACCTGTGGGGCAGTTTGTTTTATCATCAGTGGTCTCATTACACTACCTAATTAGCGCCTCGTTTTTTTGGTCTAGTTCATCAGTAAGGACCTGCATTTCCCAAATTTCTGCATGTCTGGAGCAATCACACAATTGCAAGGCACTATTAGCCATTAGCTTGAGATTTGCTTAGCAGATCTGATTTTGGATTGATGATTAGTTGCTCTCTTTTTTTCTTTAGGATGAATTATCCGTCACTCATTAGAACCTGGGTGGCCTTTGTGTTCATGATAGTACGGCAGCAAGGTTAGTATTTCTGACTCTTGGTCCTCGGATACTGATACTCTACATTTACAATAGGAAAGCGCTGGCCTCAGAAATTTGCTACATGCAGACTTCATGAGCATAAAAAGCCTTGCAAAATTCCACTCAGCCACTTGTCTGAGATCCTTATAGCAGGGTAATTTATTTCTAATTCATAATACTGAAGGGCAAACAAGTAGAATTTTTTGCCTTGCCTGGTAAATATACGTGTCAATTTTGCAAGGCTGACCTTAATTTACAGCATGGGACAGATCCTCAATTTTTTGTAGTTCCACTCAAATCAATGGAGCCAGGGCAATTTACATCTTGCCCTTCCCATTTCAATTATGGAGCCAAAATAGCAAATACACTAAAGAGTCTATACATCTTACTGAGCTCTTCCTACACGAGTCAGGAGGTTGGGATGATATCACAATTGTCATGAATGTAGAACCATAAAGCATTCCTAGAGTTTGGATCGTTCACTGGCCAGACCAATTTACGTAGAATGAAAGGCAGGTGGGTAGAAAGAGCCTGCAGACGTGTCACACTATAACACAACTAATTTACTTCTGTGAGAGCTCCTATGTAAGATGCTAGCTTCATTTGTGGAGTCATCTAAATTCCAAATCTAGGTGTATCCCCATTGATATTCTCCCCCGGTTTATATAGCCTGGAGGAAATATTTATGAAGATCATTCACTGTACAAAATTTCCATCCTTCTATTTTTCTTGTGTGGTTTTGTAAAAGGCACAAGGAAATCTCTAGAAGATTTGGAAGTTTTGGGAGTTTTTTTTATTTAAGCTTGATTTCAAGAGGGCCAAGAACAGTGGAATGGGGCCAAACGTGGGTAGAGGTTTTTTGGTAACTCAGAATATTCGTATTACATAACATATTTTCATTTCTCTGAGGGAGATATCCTGGTCTTGTGGTTAAGGTTAGGTCTATGTGGCTTGAGATCTTGGTACTGATCCCTGCTCTTTCATAGTGTGGGTATGGGCAAATAACTTAATCACTGTGCGTCAGTTTCCCCACCAGCAAAATGAGGATAATAAGCTGTCTGCAGCTCAGAGCATTAAGGCTAGATTCATTTGCTGGCCAAGTCTGTTGGGATATTTGGATAGGAGAGGCTATACATGCAGAGTTATACTCCAATGTTAGTGCTTAAAAAGTGATTGCTTAAAAGCTTGTGCTGAATATCACGCTTTTAAAAAAAATCTATATTTTATAGCTGTGACCTCAGATGTAATAGCCTGCTGGTTACATAACAGCTGTGAAATGACTTATTTTACTACCTGGCAACAAGATATTTGCTATAGCCTTTACAAAATATGTATATAAGTGTAGTTTTGCCTTCAGGACTCTGTCACACACCACTTAAAACTCTTTCCAGCATGCAAATTAATATATATACATACGCTCTCTCTCTCTCTCTTTAAAAAAAGCTCATTTTTCATTTCAGTTCAGGTATTTTTCTTTTGAGCTAGAAAGATGTATACATTAGAACCTCCATAAAAGGGCTGACTTCCCATTGTCCCTAATATAAAGCAGATTCTAGTGAAGGGCATCTTAAATGTTACAACAACCGAACAGTTGACACTTCGCGGAATAGGAAGAAAACCCACTGCATCTTTAAAACCAAAGCTCAGAGCAAGCACCAGTCAGCTAACAGCCTCTAAAATTGCAGGTTAGGACCTAGAAGATAAAAGAATGTCCTGAATCAAGTTAAACAGAGATCGAATTGTTTTGAGTCTAGTTCCTCAGGTCAGCATTGATTAAATATAATGAGGACAGTGCATTTCTTTTCTATCTAAGGAAAAGTGTGTTCCCTCTGTGGTAGATATCCTCAAAGAGCTAAATAAATGGAGAATTATTTTATAGCAGATGTTTGCAATTGGCCTGGTAGTGGGTGCACAGCTCTTTCAATAGAGGCATAATCTGCTATTGTATACCTAGCAATGAGAGCTGGTGGAAAATGGGGTTTTAGTCTCCGTGGAAAGATTCACTGAACACATTTAGTTTTTGTCAAAAATTTCAATGGAAAATTTCAACTTTTTGCCATAAATCTTTGGCTGAAAGCGGTTTTTTAATTTCTCTGTGAAAAGATGTAGGGGAAAAGAAGATACTTGCTGTGAAATGTTTAATTTAGTAAAAGACCCAATTTCAACAGGAAATTTTTGATAAACCTCCTAGCAAAAGCATCTCAGGCTTTCCGCTAGTATCATCTCATGAGCTAAGCAAACCCGGGCCTGGTTGGTATGTGAATGGAAGAGCTTGAAGAAAAAGGCGGAGTGCTGCAGGAAAGGGGTGTTAATTCTGCAGATGTCATTTTCCATCTAAGGTGTTTATCTGGCCCCTATTACTGTGACATCAGAGTGCCTTACAGTCTTTCACGTGTTTATCCTTGCACACCCCTGGGAGGCAGAGCAATGCTATTTTCCCCATTTTACACTTGAGAAACTGAGGCGTGGAGAGGCTAAATGACTTGCCCAAGGTCACAAAGGAAGACTGGGGAGAAGCAGAGTATTAGACCTGGGTCTCCCAAGTCAAAGGCTAGCACCCTAACCACTGGACCATCCTTCCCTTTTTCCACTGCTCTTCCGTCTGAGATAGTACTGAACTAATGCCCCAGCCATGGTGCTGCTGAAGATGCTGGAGTTTGGATAAAACAGAGGCCTTCACCATTTGAGCTCAGAAAGGAACCTGTTGCATTTTATACAAGGGAAGTGACGTCAAATCTTATGCCTGGCCAAATTCCAGTTTGGGTAGTGACATTCCACCAATATAAAATCCCTCCTGCAGCTTCAGTTGTAGAGTCTATTCTTTTCACCCCCTGTTCTAAACTCTTGCATAGAGCTGGATCATGTCATTAATCAGTTGCCGTTCTCCACCCCAGAGGTGGCTGCATTTCAGTAGTGGGTGAAGTGCAAAATATGTAAAGACCATCAGGGATGTGTGATGCTATAGGCCTGATCCTGTACCACTGCAGTCAGCGGGAACAGGACCCATCCTTATATCATTATAATAACCATGCTGTCCTCTTCCAGCTCAATCCATGGAGATTCTGTATCCGTTCTGGCAGAATGATACAAAAACCCCCAAAGTGGATGATGGAAGCTCCTCTGAGATTAAGTTGTCCATCCCATTCATCTTCTTTGGAGTCCCGTACAGGAGCATTTATGTAAGTGGAGGAGCAGCTTTGCCGCAGACACTGCTCCTTTTATTCGTTTCCCCCTCATTAGCGACTGCATTTGAAGCACAGTCTCCTGGTGTTGAAGACGTGGAAGATTGATTGGTACCTACCTGACAAGTTCTTAGATTTCATGAACTGATAGGTTTTATGATTAAAAAAGTCAAAGGTGTATTTAATGGGCTAATGTTCATGGGGAAGGAATATAAAAGGCAATAAATTACCTTTGCAGGCTATTAAATGCCAAACCAAAGATAAGGCCTTGACGCCACGAGCATTATTCCAGTTGCATGACAAGAAACAGGAACATACAGAACTGCAGGGGGCAAAAGGGTTCCTTCCTCCTCGTGGGGATGCCTGAGAAAGTTCTGTACTGTTGCTGCTTTCCTTTGCCATCACAGGGGAGAATGATACCGTCCAGTCTGCCCTAAGGAACGGGCAGCCTCCAAAGAGTGTTGCCAATGGGACTGAGTCAGCAAAGTTTGGTCCCGATCCAAGGATTTTGCATTCAGGCATTGGGCTGAGACCAGCTTTGTGTAACCAACCCTGGTTGGCCCAGCAGTGGGAGTTGAACATGGGACCTTGGTGCACCAGCCTTTGGAAGGGGGATAAAGACCCATGCTCTCCCAATGTCAGCTACATGTGCATAGATAGATTAGGCATGTGCAAAACACAGTCATTCCACGGAAGCTCAGGACAATCATCTCTCTTTTTCTTTCAAATGGCCTCTGCCTGTTCCCACTTGTAGTAGAACCACTCGCTACAATTGTCTGGTGCATACGGGATGCCAACATTCCTGGATCCACCCCAATTGACTGAGTGTGGTGCCGAGGGCCTGACTTTGCGCCTAACATGACAGATATTGAGGTCCCTGGAATTGTTTGGGTCAAGGGAGTCCGGTACGGAGGGACTAGTTCTATTGACTCTGCAGAACTACTTGCTTAAAGACTTGATTAACCTGAACGCACCCAGTGACCTGGTGCCAGTCATGTCAGGCACAAAATGTCCCTGGTAAACGATTCTCCTACAGAGTGGATACGCAGAGGCTCCTCTCAAAGAACTGTTGCGACTGAGTAACCTTCCGTAGTTTGATCTGTGTGGGGTTGTGCCCCTCTGCAGTTCCTGATCTCTGTCTTCCTAGCCCTAGTGTAAAATCTTTCACAGTGCAGGCCTCGCTCACTAGAGCGATGAGGGATGTACAAGTGCCTAGACGGAAAGGCATATTTACATCACATAATTGCATAACCCAGCTTTCCCCCAAACCGCCATCAGCACAGGTATAATTTTAAGCTGACAATTCTCTGCTTGCAGCCAAGGCTTTGCTTGGCTTAAATCAAAACGTTCTCCTCTTTTTCTAGGTCAACAACAATGGCGTGATTTCTTTCAATGTGCTGGTCAGCCAGTTCACCCCAGAGCCTTTCCCCCTTGCAGATGGCCGGGCCTTTATTGCTCCATTTTGGGCAGACGTCCACAATGGGATCCGAGGCGAAATCTACTACAGGGAGAGCACGGACCCTGCCCTGCTGAAGAAAGTCTCCAAAGACATCAGGAAGTACTTCAGAAACCTGCCATCTTTCTCAGCCGTCTGGCTCTTCATCGTCACCTGGGAGGAGGTCACCTTCTATGGAGGCAGCAGCACCACCCCAGTAAGGGCAAATGTTTCAATCTCTTTGCTTGGGTGATGATATTGGAAGGGTTTGGTTTTCTGTAGTGGGAATGGCTGAGGTCTGATCTACACCCACAGACTCCTGCCAGCATGGCGATGTCGGTTGGGGGTTTGAAGGGGTGTGATCCTGACCAACAGAACAGTGACTGCAAAAAGCACTAGTGGAGGAGCAGTTATACTGTGCTTTTACCGGCGGGGGTGGTTTTACTCTTGCAGTACAAAATCTTGCTGATGCAGTGTGTCCATGTGAGGTGTGCTTTGCTGGCACTCCTACACTGGTAAAGCACTCCAATTGTAGACAGGGCCTCATTTAAAGGGAAGACAGGTGAGGTAGGACTAAAATGGAGATCATGCTTATCTGCTTCACAAGGGGCTTCAGAGGTTGGATTCCCCACAGTTTACAAAGAAAGGCCCAATATTTATTAACTGAACACCAATTCAGGGCTTCCTCTTTAAATAGGGACCAGAGAACTGTATTCCCTTTGAGGTTGTGTGAAATTCTCAAAGGTTGCAAACCTCTAATCTCCTGGTCTTTATTTTTTCCAAAGTATGATTCAGTTTAAAGACGAGTCTTTCTAGTTGTAGGTGGGGGATATTTGGAAACTGTATCGGAATTCTTGGATGTCATTTTAATTTGTGAGGGGTTTCCTGATCCTGCTTGCAGGCTAGGGGGCTCGGTAGGGAAGCCTGTGGTCAGAGTCAGTCAGCAGGCAGGCAACCTAGAGCAAGGTGGGATGAATTGTGGATCTTTGTTTAAGTGAGCAGCCTGCTTTGTCTCTTGCTGGTTTGGGGTTCTCGTGTGTTAAGGTTCTGGAGTCTAAGAAATAAAGTAGTACTTGTTTGTATCTCACTTCTCTGTGTGTGCATCCTGGATATAACAGTAAGTCAGCCTGTGCCCTGTATAAAACCACCTCCCAAAAGCTGCCCTCACACAAAAGAGAGTCCTGTGCAGCATCTTGAATGTGAGTGTTTGTATTACAGTAGTGTCTAAGGGCCCTGTGGTGTCAGGCGCTGTACAGGCATTTAGTATAAACCCTGCCCCAAAGAATTTAAAACCTTGTATTCTAATTCTAAGTTGTCATCTGCATTGGTGGATCCCCTTTGACTTTTGTGGGGCCCTCTGAGTGGGAGGAGAAATCTGTATGCATGGAGGGCATTTCAGGATCAGGGTATAAGGTTGTAAATTCTTTTGGGTAGGGACTATCTTTTACGCAGTGACTGTGAAGTACCTAGCACTGTGGATCCTCTAGGGTAGGCAAAAGACAAAGTACAACAGGTGAGTGAAAGAAACAAATGGCTTGTGAGGGCAGGAAGGATGGGGGACTTTAGCTTTTCGTTCTAATTTTTCTCCCACTCACTGCTCCATCGTCTATCCTATTTTTTCGCCCACTGGATTTTGTAATCTCTCTCACCCTTTCTCTGCTCCTCCCCCACCCATGGCCACTCTGAGTTAAATGTGAGCCCAATAATTGTTCAGTTCAATTCAAACTTCCAAGGTCACAATGGCTTCAAAATTAGGCAAAGCAAATTCTGTTCTCCCTAACGGGCTCAAGAAGTGAAGCTGCTTCTTAAGAAAACTCTCATGTCCGGGAAGCTGTAATAAATTAACCTTTGGCTGAAATCTGTTCTCTTAAAAACCTGATATTGGGAACAGAAAATGGTGAGGGTTTTTTTTTTGGAACGAACAGCCTAACTCATTTTAGAACTTTATGGACTTTTATGGTGGCCCTAGCTGGATTTATTTCTGTGCCGTGTTAATCTGAGTGGGCAGTCTGGATGTTTCAGGAATACGAGTTGAACAGGTGCTTTGAAATCCCAAATAGCTGCTTAAATAAAAATAAGAAATCAAAAAGATTACTTACAGCGTTATCACAATGACGATCAGCGCAGCAAAAAATTGATCATAATTGGTCATAAAGCCTTGCCAGTGATTTGGCTGAATTAGCTGCTCTGTAATTCCATAAACACAAAAAAGTCTGATCTCAGAAGAAGTCAGCTATGACAAAGAGCCCTGTTTCTTTCTATTTGTTAGGGTGGTTTGAAATGTAATGCATTTTTCCAATCTCATTGGCACACAGTCCCAAAGTGTTTTGAGGCAGAAGCAGTACTGAGGTCCCTGTACTGGTAGAAAAATTGCACACAATAACATTTATTTTGGTAGATAGCAGCCTTCCTGTACAACATCAGAGAATGCTTTAGATTTACATGTAAAATAGAATATGCAGCTTTTGAAGGTGAAATTCACCCCGATGCAGAAAACCCACCCAAAACTTTTTAATGCCCACTTTGAAGAGTGACTCAGTAAAAATGGCAAAAATCAGAGACAGGCAAAAATTTCAGCTGGAAACTTTTTCAGTCAAAAATGCAGATTTGGAGGCACTGAAACGCTTTGTGAATTCATGTTGATTTTGCTGAATTATTTTGGTTAACACTTGTTGTCCCCACTTCCGCTACCCAAAATTGAATTGTTTCATTTCAACGTTTTCTAAATGAAACCTTTTGGGTTTTTTTGGTTCAAAATGATGTTTTGCTTTGAAATTTCATTCCGTTTATTTAAAATAAATAAAGTTAAAAAAAATCTTGCAATCAGAACAAAAACTTTTGTTCCCTTTCAATGCAATGTTTTGTTCGAGCCAAAGGTGATTTTTTTTTCAACTTTTCGATTCATGAACGTTTTTGAAAAAGCATGGTTTCAGATTGAACTGAAATAAAAAATTGTGTGTTCGGGAGGGGGGGATGGTGTTCAGCATTGCCAGTGAGCTGAAAAATTAGTTTTTCACCCAGTTTTATATGAAGTTCCGTGATTCTTGTGATTCTGGATCAAATGTGTTCAGTTGACAAGATGCTTCTCTTACCAGCTTATGCTGCAAACTCACCTTGGGTTCTGAGATTCAGATGGGGAACTTTCTGTCTTGGTACAATCATTTCAGATTGGACCCTCTATGTCACCTGTGTGCCCTCATCTTTGGTGGGTTTGCACAAGTTTAACTGACTGGAACGTAGTTGGATTATTTTAGTAATAGCATGGCAGTGCCTGGAGGCTTCGGCCAAGATCAGGGCCCCACGGGCTAAGTGCTGTACGTACACGTCGTAAGAATCAGCCTCTGCATCAGAGTGTGCAATCTATAAAGACAGCACAGACGAGGGGTGGCAGAAAGGAAGGATTGTTATTCCCCCCTCCTCCTCCCCTTTGCAGAAGTGGAAAGTTCTGCAGTGATGTGCTCAAGGTCACACAGGGAGTCTGTGGCACAGCTAAGAATTGAATCCAGATCTTCTGAGTCAAAGCCCAGTGCCTTTACCACATAGGGTGACCAGCTAGCAAGTGTGAAAAATCGGGACGGGGTGGTGGTGGGGTGGTCATGGGCGCCTGCATAAGATGAAGCCCCAGATATCGGGACTTTCCCTATAAAATCGGGCCATCTGGTCACCCTATTACCGCAGGACCAGCCTTCCTCGTCTGTGTAGAACATCTGAAATGAATGGGACCCAGCTCACACTCTCTTAGCTGTGTTGGCTTGGCAGGGTTCATAGGAGCAAAAGACAGTAAAGCCTTCAGGCTGTAATCCTGCAAGCTGCTCTGCCCGGGTGGACTCCTGCTGTCCTGCTCTGCCCGAGTGACATCAGTGGCGCTCCAGGCAGGTGCACCCTTCACCCTCACTGAGCAACTGTCAAGGTCGGAGCTTCCTTTTCGTCTCTAAAGCCAGCAGATCTGGCTCTGAATTCTCACAGGGAGCCAATCCTGAACCAGGGAAAGGTAGCACTTGAACAGACCCCAGAGAGATCATCTGGTTCAGCCCTTCTGCCCTGAGGCAGGACCAAGTAAACCTAGGTCACCCCCGACAAATGTTTGTCTAATCTGTTCTTAAAAACCTCCACTGACTGGGATTTCACAGCCTTCCTAGGTAACCTGGGCCAGTGCTTAACTATCCTTACAGGTAGATTTCCTCCCCCCACCCCGATATCTAGCCTAAATCTCCCTTGCTACAGATTATGCTGATTACATCTTGTCCTACTTTCAGCAGACATGGAGAACAATCAATCTCCCTTTAGAGCAGGCCTTGTGATATTTGAAGACGGTTATAAGGTTCCCCCCTCTGTCTTCTCTTCTTAAGACTAAATACGCCCAGCTTTCTTAATCATTCCTCAGAGGTCAGGTTTTCTAACCCTTTTTATCATTTGTGTTGCTCTCCCCTGGGTTCCCCCCAATTTATACATGTCTGTCTTAAAGTGTGACACCCAGCACTCCAGCAGAGACCTCCCCAGTGTCAAATACAGCATGACAACGACCTGCCACGAATCATTGACTTCACTGGAAGCCGGATTGGAGCCAGTGAGAGTAAATTGGTTGGGTAAAAAGGTGCTATTTTTACGTAAGCCCTTTTAAGGCAGTGCTATATCTTTAGGGCCCAATCTAATACCGCTGATGTCAACGGGATCTTTTCATTGACTACAGTGGGCTTTGGATCGTGCCTTAAGCCTTCTTCACTGGGGTGAATATCATCTTTATGGAGCTGGCTGCACTTAGTGGAAATCACATTCTGAGGGGGAAGGTATTTTCTCCGTCATGTTCTGCATTCTTAAAAGCACTGCAGGCTACAGATTTTATGCCTTTTAAGTTTCATACCTTTCAGTGTTGGAAATTGAGTTGGCAAAGACCAGGAAATATATTGGCTGGGTTAAAAAAAATTGACTGTCAGTATCTTAAAAAAAAAAAAAATCAGTAAAAATGTCAGTTTAAGTTAGAAAAGTATTTCTTTCCCACTCTGGTGTGGGTTTTCAGATTTATTGGGCCCAGTTTATCCCTGGTCTAACTCCGTTAAAGACAGTGGCTTCACCTTCTCCATCACATGAAACACAAGCCGCTTGTCTTCATCTTCAGGGCCGTTCCCGGCTGATCCCCACCCGACCTGTCCTCTCTCATTTACTAGCGAAATGTCGACTCCTGCCTCTGATTGGCCGGTGAGGCCAGCTTCCATCATCTGCTTGTTAAATTTTCATGCTTTCTCCCATGCTGCTTCTCACACCTGGGAGGAGTTCCCCATTATTAAAGCTACCTCATTATCCTCCTTCAAACTCTCCTTTACTTTGAGGCCTACAAAACTCGTGACAGTACTTAGGCAACTGGTGTGCTAATACCACAGCTGATCATGCTGCCCAACCCTACCTCACTGTTGCTTTGTTACTCCCCAATCGGTCTGTCTGCGACCATCTGTTGCCTCTTGTCTTATAGGTAGATTGTAAACTCTTTGGGGCAGGGACCCTCGTTGTGTTCTTTGTACAGTGGGGTCCATGTCTGGGGCTGCTAGAAGTTACCACCATACAAATAATAAACCAGGAATTAATTTGGGCCTCTGGCTTTTTTTAAAATGATGGTCAAAACAATGGATTCACTTTAAACAAAAACAACGTGAACTGGCATAAGAAGTTTATACAAAACCAAAATCACTTTGACATTGTTCATTTTACAGTGGGCCAGATCCTCCGCTAGTGTAAATTGGCATAGCTACCCTAGATTTCAGTGGCGCTCTGGTTCTGGATGACTCAGTATGTTTTCATAAGTCATCTGGACTTTTTAACGGTACATGATAATACACTGCACTTCTCTAGCAACATTTCATGCCAAGATCTCAAACCATTTTCCAGACCTTGACTAATTAGACTCACGATATCCCTGTAAAATAAGTAAGGGAACGTATGTGTTTGATTTCACCCACCGATGAAATTCAGCCAACTCTTGGAAGGAAAGCATGACTGTTAAACAGCATATAGTAACCAGAGCAGAATGGTTTAGGATTGGAAGTGAAGGATGCCATATCCCATTGGAAATGCAGGCAGAATTTAGATAGGTAAGAATGAATTACTTCAAGTGGAATTTGCCAGTATGCTCTTGGGTTAGATCCTGCCACTGGATTTCCAGGGAGGCAGAGTTAGTTCATGTGGATCCAGGTAAAATAGGGCTTTCTGGACAGTGCTATAGGATTCCATGGTCCAGAACTTATTTTTATGTATTACTTTGTCATCTTCTAAAGATCTCCTCTTAGCATGGGGCGCTGGCTTGTTGCTGAATGAATTTATCTGAAATATTTATCACGGAAAATTGGAGAGTCATTTTAAAAAAATCCAATGTGAATGTTGTCAATAAATGTTTGCAGATTGGTCTGGGATTCCTGCAGCTTGGGAAAGCAAGATTTCCTTGGGTACAATACACTCTTGACTGTCATAGAAGCCATTGTTAATATTATTATAACATCTGAATAGGGAAGGTAACCTAGTAAGATAACACTGTGATGAATAAAGCTGAGATAGAATAACGCTAAGATAACAGGTTGTAGCACTCCAAGTCCAGCTGATTGCTTTCTCAGTGCCTATTCTTATGCTGCCATCTATCGGTGTTAAAATAGATCACAGATTTAATCTATCTTCCATGGTGTGTCTGATGGAAATATGCTCTGGAAAGCTAAGGATGTAGTTAGTGGTGATTGAATCAGCTGTTAGATGGCATCCTATAACATGCTGAGCTTTTGCTGTTTGATTATGAATCTTCCCTATTGCATTTCATATGGAATTGATGCAGAAGAAGGCAGCACAGAAAAATGGTACAAAGGATGCAAAAGGGACGATCTCACTTTGTGAATATGTCTGTCTCTGTTTTAAACAGGTAAACACCTTCCAAGCTCTCCTGATCTCAGATGGTGTGTCCACGTTTGCCATGTTTAATTATGAAGAAATCACCTGGACCACTGGAACAGCAAGTGGGGGAGATCCTTTAACCGGACTCGGTGGAGTGATGGCCCAGGTAAGGCCCTTACTGTGCATCTGCATGGCCATCTTTGTTTATGCTCTAACCTCCAAACTATCCTTGTTCTGACCATGTCAGCAGAGAAATATGATCTAGTGAAGACGTGACCCACCTTAACACAATGTGGTATTTGTCATCCTCTAGTGGCTGGATCAGGTTGTTTGGCTTAAACAGTCGAGGTTCATGCTTTTAGATTCAGAGGTCTCAGGTGCACTCTCCAAAGATGACCCATCTGGAGTCTGTAGACCATTTTGTCCATAGGGCACTTGCTGGTGAATGGAGGAGACCTGGCTGGTCATGTGGTGCTGGTTGTCTTTCTTCTTTTCCGACTGAATGGGAAAAAGGAGGGAGATGAAATGAAGAGCAGAAGGAAACTGTGCGCTTTTCTCCTTTTCATAAAAGACAAACCGCTAACATTGTAAAGGTAGCTAAAAATACATGAAATTAAGAGCTGCCTGAAAAAGCACCATTTTTTATTTAAAAAAAAAAAACCCTCATCCATCCATCTCCATCCATCCACCATGCTTGTTTTCCTTTTCCTTTTTTCTCCTGCCTTCCTTCCAAAAAATTGTTTAGCTTCTCACTGAAATTCAAAAACAAAAGGAAAGTTTTGCTTTTTTTTTTTTTTTTTTTTTTTTAATTGAAACCCCTGTAAACAACAGGATTCTGACCGAAAATGTTTGTTTTTGAAAAGCAAAACAAAAAATAATTTTTGTTTGTTTGTCAAAAACAAATAAAACAACTGCAAACAAAATATTTCCTTTTGGCCAGAAAGCCTTTTTTGGTATTTAAAGTAATGAGAAGAAGAAGAAGGAAAAAAAAAAGATTTAGGTTAAAAAAAAAATTCAATCAGCTCCAATTAAACACTTTCCCAATGTGACTTTGCTATGTACACAGTTCTGTAGCTGCCATCAGGATCTTACCTGATCATAATTGAGAGGGGAGGTGAACACAAGATAATCAACTGCAAAAATTACAGTCAGAGCAGGATTATTAACACCAGTGATGGCAGGAAATGAAATGTGAGACAAAACAGATTTAAGGGAAGGATGGTCTCTGTGTTTTCAGGTGAATTTTGCTCTTTCTCTATTTCAGGCAGGATTCAATGGTGGAAACAGCACCAATTATTTTAGCATTCCTGGTTCCAGAACCCCAGAGATAATCAATATAGAAGATACAACCAATGTAAATGTCCCTGGACGCTGGATATTCAAAATAGATGGGAGAGAAATTGACCCGGCCAATGGCTGTAGCCTGAGAGGTAAAAATTGCTCTTTCGTGTCTTTAAAGTTTGCAATAGAGCACAAGATGATCCTGTCTGAAAGTTAATTACAGAATATGCTGCTGCCGCTTTGCTCTTGTATCGCCCATATTCTTTGCAAAGTGTATATAGGTAGCTTGTAAACACTGTGGGGTAGAGACCGGCAGAATGGCCTAGTGGTTAGAGTGTAGGACTGGGCATCAGGCGACTTGGTTTCTAGATCTGAGTTATTGTAAAACCTTGTGCAAATCACTTAGAGCTACGTTTTCTGAAATCCTGACCCTGTTGAAGTCAATCGGAGTTTTGCCACTGGGGCCAAGATTTCATGCCCGGATAACAAACCCTTAGTGGTGTAGATGGGGTAAACCATTATAAGCCACAATTTTCACTGGGGCAGCCTAGCCTGGTTTCAAGCAGGGCTAGTGCAAATCGCAGCTTTCCCTATCTACACTAAACATTTGCACTGCAGCAGCTATACCAGTGGCTGTAATTGGCACCAGTGATTGTAGTTAGGACAATTTGCTAATGTGAAGGCTTAACTTCCCAGCATTTTAAAAGGGGTGAATGGGCCCATAAAGAGCTGGGAGTCTGCTCTTTTCTCTCACATAGAGCTGTGTAAGTCATTAATATCAATGGGAAACTATAATATAT
This sequence comes from Emydura macquarii macquarii, assembly GCF_026122565.2. Taxonomy (NCBI): domain Eukaryota; kingdom Metazoa; phylum Chordata; order Testudines; family Chelidae; genus Emydura; species Emydura macquarii. The sequence goes on along the minus strand of NW_027130449.1, from coordinate 9,099,232 downwards.
GCTGGCCTTGTTCCCGTCCGTCTGTGATTTTAGTATCTGACTGTAATTAAAAGCCTACATCTCCCCCACCTTGAAGTTATAAACCTGTGAAACTAGGCATTTAAATTCTCAGTAAGGATTGAGATCCCCATGCTTTTGGCATTGCAGATAAGCCAGAGTAACAACAGCAAAAGAGACCTGTCTGGCTGGACTGATGGAAATGCCATCAGTGTAAAAAGACAGTAGTCTGATTTCCTTTCCCTTGCTTCTGAATTATGGATTGCAGCTTTTATGCATAGGATAAATTCAATGGCCCTGCACAATCTGCCGCGTATGTCTGTGTGCCACTGCAGTGCATAGGTATAAAGGGATAGAAGCGCTCATTGTGTTACCAGGGGGACTTGGCTGCATGGAGATTATTGCATTATCATTTTACAAATAAAACTGTCTCCTTTGCTCCTGAAATCTTTTGAACAAGAGAGAATTTTCACTCACTGCTGGAAACCTGAAATGTCAAGGATTGAAAATGTATACTGGTCTGAGATCTGCAGTTAGTTTATATACAGTCCTCGACTAATGCTGACAAAACTCTGCTGGATCAAAGGGCCTGTGTTTAGCTCCTAAAAAAGTTCAAGGTCTGATGTCTAGCAAACTTGACCCACTGATGCTTGGAATGAAGGCTGAAATTTTCAAAGGGACTTAGACATACAGTTCCACCTTCAGGTTAATGAAAGCAGTGCGTTTAAATCCCTCAGATGGCGATGGCAATCACAGCTGACAGCTCAATGCCATTTGTAAGAGAAGAATCCCAGATTTTCAGTGATAGGGAATGGGTCTGAGCAAGTTTGTTTTGCCTAATTTGTAACCCACTTGAATGTCATAAGTTTGGAAGGTTGGCTCCAAAGCAAACATAATTGGGGTTTCATTATGTTTAGGAGAGATTTTCTGGTGGGAAAAAAAAAAAAAAAGAACAGAGATTGTGAAAGTGATGAAAATCCAGGGAGAGATGAGCAGAGAGTGGGCAGAGTGAAAAACAAATACATCGAGGGTGTGAAGAGGGAGCAGATGGAAGAGAGAGAGAGATTCTAAAGGGGGGTGGGAAAAAAAGACACTCGTTTTTGCCAGTCTGAATTTTTATATCTTCCTCCCTCCTTTCACATCTCCATTCAGCTAGAAAAACATGAGATAAATTTTACAACACAGTGTAGTTACACTGCTGTTATGCTGTTTGATAACTAATAACTTCTAATTCATATAATCCAAGCCAGCTATGTTATGGAATTACTTATAAATATGCCTATTGGTTTCATAATTAGGACGAGTATTTTTTAAAATTCAGGTACATTGATGATGTTGTGTTTGTTCCATAAGTACTGTGTCACCTTCCAGCTGTGTGAAATTAGTAATGAATGGATATCAAAAAGGTTAATTGCCGTGTAAGTACAGAATAATTACACTGTATCCCCAGTAACAATTATAAAGGGTAACCCAAACAGGTTGACTTAATATATTGCAATATATTAAGCACAAATGACTTTAAATTCCAGGGAGAAAAGGTTCATGAGCCCAAACTAGTTCTGTGCACCCCTCTGAAGCTAGTTTGAGCGGTACTCAAAACTAGAAAATCGACCTGATTTTGCCCATCACTAACAGAGGCCTCGATTCAGCAAAGCAGTGAGGCACATGCTTAATGTTAAACGTAATGGGACTTCTTACCTGCTTCAAGTTAAGCACATTCTTCCACTGCCTTGCTGAATTGGGCTGCGAAGTGTTGTTATGCTAGAGGCAAGTGACATCACATGGGAAGCCCTGTTGGAAAGGTATCAAGCCATAGTCCTGCTTTCAAGGCCCGTAAACTTTCCCAAGTGTGGGACCCAGATTGGAAAGAACAAATGACTTGGAACTCTTTGATTGTTCTTCTGAGTCGTGTTCAGGGTCCTGTGTTCTGACCAGTAATGCCGTGTGGGATTCTTTTAGGACAGTTTCTCCATCAAGGGGAGATATTCTGGGACAACGCCAACTGCTCCACCAAGTGTCGTTGCCTGGACTTTAACAATGAGATCTTCTGCCAGGAGATGGCTTGTGGCCCCTATGAAGTGTGCGAGCTGAAGGACAAGTTCTACCAGTGTGTGCCAATGGAGAGCAGCACCTGCGTGGTATTCGGAGACCCGCACTACCACACCTTCGATGGCTTCCTCTTTCACTTCCAGGGTTCCTGCTCCTACCTCCTCACCAGGCAGTGCTGGCCAGAATCTAACCTGCCCTTCTTCAGCGTGGAGGCCAAGAATGAGAATCGGGGTGGCTCCTCTGTCTCCTGGTTGAAGGATATCTCAGTGGAGGTTTATTCTCACAAGATTGTTATCCCCAAAGGGAGCTTCGGGAAAGTGAAGGTAAGAGCCCAGCAAAGAAGGAAAACTCTTTGGGTCAGATTCCCAGCTGGTGCCGCTCTCAAGTCAATGAGTCTATGATGATTTACATCACCTGAGAATCTGGATCAGCATCTTTGTCTGGAATCCAGATCTTGTAGGACTCCTGAGGGGGAGGCAGGGGTGTTGGTATAGGTAGGGCTGAAAACTAGAAAGGCCCAGACAAGATCCTTAACATCCAACCCCCTCTTCTGATTGGAATCGCTGGATCCCAGTTCACCATCTTGATCAGATTCCGAAAGGGCCACGGGCCCATTTCCCAGGCTCCCGTTCAGATGCTGCCGTGGAAATCTTGCAGAAACCACCCCTGTTCTCATAACAGTGCGGCAACCCACGCTGGCGCTTTGCATGATTTTACTCTGTTGTTTTGCTCCTGCAGGTAGACGATTTGGTGACGTCTTTACCCCTCTCCTTGGAATTGGGGGCGATAAAAATCTACCAGAGTGGCTTGTCAACAGCTGTGGAGACGGACTTTGGCGTCTTAGTGACCTACGATGGGCAACACTACGCCTCCATCTCCGTCCCAGGTACCTACATCAATGCCACCTGCGGGCTGTGCGGGAACTACAACAAGGACCCTCAGGATGATACCCTTCGCTCGGACGGGAGGCCAGCGGTGTCGGTGCTAGACCTGGGGGAGAGCTGGCGAGTGTACCACCCTGAGTGGAAATGCTCCCCGGGCTGCTTTGACAACTGCAGCTTCTGTGACGCTGCAATGGAGTCTCTCTACTTCACGCCCGAGTACTGCGGCTTCATCAACAAGACCAGAGGCCCCTTGTGGGAATGTGGCGCCATTGTGGACCCCACGGCCTTTGTCCACAGCTGCGTGTATGACCTGTGCAGCATCAGAGATAACGGCACCGGCCTCTGCCAGGCGATCCAGGCTTACGCCTTGGTGTGCCAAGCCCTTGGCATTCCCGTGGGAGACTGGCGAACCCAGACAGGATGTGGTAAGTCTGTGATGTCCCTTAAACTGAAAGGCTGCCCTGGGGAGGGGGCTGCAGGGACCTTCAGCAAATGCCTGTTGAAGTGAAAACGCTGCACGAGATAAGCCAGGAGATAAGCCAGTGGGGAGGCAGCCAGAGTTACCGTGAGAGCCAATCAGTCCCCCCTTTCAATCCTGAAATGCAATATGAGAAGGACAAGGGGACGCTTGAAGTAGGTAATGGGCAGTTAGAGTGTTGAACAAACGGGAGGAAACGTGATTTCACTTGGCGTGCAAATGCCCTGTGGAACGCAGTGCTGTTGTGTCCCGTATGGTGGCTGGACTCACGGCAGGGCTGGCTAATTTAACGACCTTTGCCATCGAGGCCTCTCACTCTGCTTGCTTTCTTGCACCACGTTCATGCAGGAGTAACTCAGGTGATTTTGGCAGGGTTACTCCTGATTTACACTGGTGCAAGTGAGAGGAGAATTGGGCCCCGCGTCTCAGACCGTAAGCTGACTCCCTCTGCGAGGTGTCAGGAAAGACTTTTCCTTCTGTGTGTGGCTCTGTCTGACTCTGAGTGCATATCACCTCCTCAGCGCCGGCGGGCAATTTAGAGACAAAGGGGGTGTTATGGAGCCCATTCGCCTACCTCCCTCTGAACCATCAGCCACTGCCAGGAAACGAGATGCTAAATCTCACGTGCCCAGCGTGCACCAGCGACACCTAGATCCCAGTACCGAGTTGCAGAAGTGGAATGGGTTTCCCTTTTTCTAGGCTACCATCTGCCACAAGTGTAACCGGTTCAAGCAAGTGGCTAAATTAACTCAGCCGGCCAGCGAATGTAGCCAGTGTCAACCACAGAGCAGTAAGGGAACAACATTAATAATGGCAATCTGATCTCATCTCTCTCCCCAGGAATGTATACCCCGCTCGTTACTGTGGTATCAGAGGGGTTCATGAGAAGAGAGACAAGGTGGGTGAGGTCATATCTTTGTTGGACCAACTTCTGTTTCACGCGTACACAGAGCTCTTCTTCAGCCTCGAAGCTCGAGAGCTTGTCTTCTTCACCTACAGAAGTTGATCCAATAAAGATACGACTTGATCCACCTTGTTTCTATAACATCCCGGGACCAACACAGCTACAACAACACTGCAAACAACACTGCCTTATAATAAATTAGAGAATGATGAATGATAAATGCACATACAGTGGTGTGTCAGCAATATATGTAATACTAATGTCTGTTTTTCTATTTATCACCACCATACTTACTTATCTGTCTGTCTACCATAGGTAGACGCATTATCTCATTTACCACTATTGTATGTGATTGGCCAATGATGATAATCCATAGAGCAATAAGGAGATAGTATTAATTAATACAATCACATTGCAGTCAGGGTTAGGAGGGAATCTAAATGAATATGATTACCACCCCCTGAATGGTTTCTGGGTCTATGAAATTCTCTGGGAGATTCTGTGTCTCAGCCCATAGTCCTGTGCTTGATTTCCCTTAACCTCTTTCCCTTCTCTCCTCTCTCTAATTTCTTGAATCCTTCTCCTCCTCCTCTTCTCCTCTCCTCCCTCCATCTCTTACTCTTACCAGCTTGTATTTCACAAGTAGAAAACCAAGGGGGAACATGGAGGAGGAGCTGTGTTGGGAATGGTGGGAGATAAACTCGCTATGCTGCGCGACCTGCGCTAGGGCAGGGAATGCTGTGGGCGGGAACCGGAAAACGGATGGTTAAGGCGGATGGGCTGGTCTGCTGAGAGGGCCCCCTTCTAATTCACACCGCTGAGAGATCAGGAGCAGCAGCACTGAAATCAGGGTTAGGTGACAGCAGAAATTTCAGGCCACCTTCACTTGGTGTAAAATGGCCCAGACTCTTCGGGGCAGCTGTACTGATTTACACCGGCAGAGGATCTGGTCTGTAGCTGAAAACAGTTCAGCCGCGAATACCAAGTAGCCGTGTAACAGCGTCTCCTCTGCCTTCCCTTTCCTAGCTACAGCTGTCCACTGTCCGGAGTTTAGTCACTACTCGGTTTGCACCAGCAGCTGCCCAGCCACGTGTTCGGATCTAACAGCTCCATCGGCTTGCAGTTCGCCTTGTACCGAGGGCTGTGAATGCAATGAAGGCCACGTCCTCAGCACAGACCAGTGTGTCCCCGTCCACAAGTGCGGCTGTGATGTCGATGGCAGGTACTATGCCATAGGAGAGTCTTTCTGGGCCACCGCGGACTGCACGGCGCAGTGCTGGTGCGAGGACGGTGCAGAGATCCGCTGCTTGAACGCCAGCTGCCGGGAAGGGGAGGTGTGCGCGGTAGAGCACGGCTACCAGGGCTGTTACCCCAAGCGAGAGAGCCTGTGCTTGGTGAGCCAGAACCAGGTGCTGCAGACCTTTGATGGGGTGGCATTCATGTTCCCCCCGGAGCATTCCTACACCCTGCTCAAAACTTGCTCTGAGAAACCGCACTTCCTGGAGGTCGACATCAGCAAAAAGAAACCCGAATCCAGGCCTCACTGGCTACGACCCCTGAGAATCCAGGTAGCCGGCCAGGAGGTCAAAATTGGAGGTGCCAGCACATCCGAAATCAAGGTAAGAATCCCATCAAAGGACAGTCTTCAATCAGGGGGCAGGTGGGTGGGGAGGGGAGGGGAATCTCTCTCTGTTGCTCACAGAGAATGAGAGAGCTTTGTGCTTCCATGGCATGTGTCATCAGAATCATCAAACTCTTCACACGTGTGACTCAACAAATCCTTGTGATTCGTAACCGCTCCACTGTGGGGAATAACCATGCGTGCCATGCTGCCCCCATCTCCTGGATATTTGGTAGCCTGCCGGGTCTACCACGTGCTCAGAGGCAAGCTCTGTAGGTGCTCCAAGCACAAGTCCCTTTAGGCTGTAGCCATTGCTTAAGTGCCCGCACAAACTTCTAGGGTCCGAGGAATAACAAAAGGCTCCTTTGCTGGGGCCACCATTAATAAATGTTGTGGTTATCCTAGGCAGGATACAAACAGAGAACCAACAGTTCCTCTCCCTGAGAGAGAGGTGGTATTTATCCCCGTTTTACAGAGGGGCAAACTGAGGCAGAATGGCACAGCTGGGGTTCGAATCCAGCAGCCCTGACTCTTCCCACTGGACAACCCTGCCAATGCCAACACGTGCTGGTGGAAATGTAACGTGGGATTTTTTAAAGAGCTGGCCCAAAATCCCGCCCTTAATCTCTGTCATCTCTGAAGACCCTGAGGGTTGTGTGTGTGCAGCGAAACTCCCGTGGCTGGCCCATGTCAGCTGACTCAGACTGCGGGGGCTATACACTTGCAATGTAGATGTGTGGGCTCAGGCTGGAGCCTGATCTGGAACCCCATGAGTGGAGAGGGTCCTAGAATCCAGACTGCAGCCCAACCTTGAACATCTACACTGTAATTCTACGGCCCCACAGCCTGAGCCCCCATCAGCTGACACCAGCTGGCCATGGGAGTATTATTGCTCCTGATTGTTTTGTCCTTCCAACCAAGCGGGTTGAAGCGGGTGGGGGGAGGATAGAGTCTGAACAAGGAAAACAGACATCCTGGAATGAGACAGAGCATGGAAGGTGAAGGATTTAATTTGTACCAGATCCAGACGCTGCTTGGGAAAGCTGGTGCTGGGAGTCACTGGCCCATGGAGACTCTGAATGGATGCCCAGGCAAAAGGGGCGTAGGTGGAAAATCAATGAACAACTCCTGTACTGCGAGGCGGCGGGTTTTATTAAAACACTGCAGCCTGCTGAGCCTGGGCTTACAATGCAGTTATAGTCAACAAAACTCTGGAAAACAAGGAACCTTCTTGCTGACCGGTTTTGTTGCCTCTGAAGCTTTGAGTCTTTGCCTGCTTTATTATCACCAGTGAGCTTTTGCTCTCCTTAGCCCCGCTGAGCCGGACGGTCACAGGAGAGAAGCGAGGATGCTTTTCTGACTCATGCATCATTAACTAAAGGCATTGCTGCAATTCCTAGCTAAGCTCTGCTTGCTGAATGCTTGTTACAGGTAAAGGAGGAGGCAAGATGTTGCAAGGGCCCAACTTGACTGGTCGAATCCCAGCTTGAGTCTGTGCCATGGTGTGGTGCTTAGATAAATCTTTGTTTGGTTTCTGGCGTGAGCAGCCGTGACAGAAAAAAAATCCAGAATCCGCTACAGTGTTACTCACCTATCCTCCCTGCAACCCGGCTTTAAGCCACAGCTGCTTAAAACTGAACGTGCTCTAGGCACATGGGGCGTCAAGCTGACAGCAATCCTTATTTATTCATAGCCCAGTTAATTGATTTTACCAGCAGCCAAGGCCAGCATGGAAAGGTTGTCACGGTGATACATGAAGCTGTGGAATAATCTTCTGCCAGGCGTGCAGTTGCACAGCTTTACCATGCTTCGCGATATACTGGGTAATGTGAACGTGCACCACTGCCTTCTACTGGTTGCAATCAGAACTGCTCAGCTGTGTGTCATAGGCTCCAAACTGCTGATGGGGATTCTCCTGTAGCTTATGTGTAAGAGACCTGTGTTTTTTTGTGAAGGAGAATTTTGGTTCTGTCTCAGATTATTTGTGTATTGTGGTAGCACCTAGGAGCCCCCACAAACACTGAACAAAAACTGTTACAATCCAGATGTTGCTGTGAAGTTGCAAAGGAGCTCTGTGTGCAATGTAATGACAGCTGTGTGGTTCTTAAGGGACCATTGACTTGTTATAAAATAGCTGCAACTTACATTCAACCTGCTCAGCTTCCTTCCTCGCTACAAAGAGTCCTCGCTTACCTTCCTGTTTCTTCCACTAACTCTTGCATTCTGATCTCACAAGGGCAATGGGAGATGTAGCGTAGATCAGCAGTTCTCTGACTGTGGACCTTGGCTGGCTGGTGGCACATAGGCTGTTTGCCGCATCAGAACGAGAATCCACTGTCACTTTGCACCAGTTTAAATGTTCGTTGTCCCCTGTGTATTTGATGCAGATGACACTGTGATCTCCCTAGTGCAGAGCAATAGCGGTGCATACTGCTGGCTGCAGGAGTAGGACAGAAGGCTCTCTGCTTTCAGTGGCCACTTCCAGAGTGGCGAGCATGTCACATCCACAATGCACTTTCATTTGCAGGTGAATGGCTATGAAGTGGAACTGCCCTTTTTCCTCCCCTCCGGCCAACTGGAAATTTACCGTAGCAAAAACGGCACGGTTATTGAGTCCGAAGGGCTCGTGAGTATCCAGTACTCCAACCTGGGCATGCTGCAGATACGCCTCTCGACCCTCTACTTCAACTGCACCGGAGGGCTGTGCGGCTTCTTCAACGGGAATAGCAGCGATGAGTTCTGTTTCCCCAACGGCAAGTGCACAGACAACTTGGTGGTTTTCCTGCAGACCTGGACCACCTTCGACGAGATCTGCAACGGAGAGTGTGGGGACCTGCTCAAGGCCTGCAACAATGACTCGGAGCTGCTCAAGTACTACCGGAGCCGCTCCAAGTGCGGCATCATCAATGACCCCACCAACAGCTCCTTCCTGGATTGCCACGGAGTGGTCAACGTGTCGGCCTACTACAGAACATGCCTCTTCCGCTTGTGCCAGAGCGGGGGGAACCAGTCGGAGCTCTGCGACTCGGTGGCTCGTTACGCCAGCGCCTGTAAGAATGCGGAGGTGGAGGTCGGTCAGTGGAGGAGCTTCAACTTTTGCCGTAAGTCAGGAAATGTCTTTGATTGAAGTTGGAGGGGATGGGAGAGTGAACACTTGATGTTTTTTGGGGTTTTTTTAAGCGGCTTTTTGCAAATTTCAGCTGATTTTTCTTCAGAGAACAAGTATGTTCATTTTTTCCCTCCTCCCTTTCCATCCTTTCTCCCCTTCCACCCCCAGAGACATTCCCTCAAAGCTGCACCCCCAGCCCACACATCTAAAACCATAGACTAAAATATTTTAGTTGATCCCAAGACTCAAGGTGTCAAAACGTTTTTGTTTTTGTTTTTTTTTGGTCTACCCTGTGCTGTGCAGGAGGTCAGACTAGATGACCATAATAGTCTCTTCTGGCCTTAAAATCGATGAATCTATTCAACATTTTTGGAGGGGGAAAATGGCACTTTGACCAAACCAAACATTTTCATGTGAAATTGTGAGCGCTTTTGGTCATGGGGCCATCTTTTTTTTCTGTGTTTATTCAGCTCCTAGCACAGTGGGGTCCTATGTGCTACCTCTACAATAATAATAATAATAATAATCATCTATTATTTTCCTCTATTTAGGTTTTTATAATGTTGCCCATCGCTGTGGTCTCTGGGTATAACATAGATCCATAGGGTAAAAACCTAGCCCTGTTGAAGTCAATGGAGCCAGGATTTCACCTGTACATTTTAAGTTCAAAGGGACCATTATGATCATCTTGTTTGATACCCTGTATAGCACGGGCCAGAGAATTTCACTCAGTAATTCCTGTATCTAGCCCAGTATGACCTTTCGAAACTGAACCCGATGCTCTGATTCACAAAAATATCTGTAAATTAAAGGTTGGTGGGGTTTGGGGTTTCTGTTTGTTTGTTTTTCTTGCTGTTTAACCCACTTCAATCAATACATGTTTTTTATAACAGTGACGCAAGAAGAAGTAGCCTCTTACCTAATTATTTTAAGCTATGTATTGAGGTCAACAAAAGGAAATAGTAGAGGAGTTTCTTAACTTGTTTACCAGGTCTTTATTCAGATGAGAACCTGCTCTCGCCGGAGTAGCATTGTAACAAAGTCCAGTCTTGTGTTGCAGAAAGAAACATTTGTACTTGTCTTGAAGAACTGGCAAGTAAATGGGCAACTTGTACAAATTAAAAATGCAGTCTTGTTTGAGCATGAAAACACAAAGCTGTTGCTTTTTGGGCTCAGGATAATTTTTTAAGCCGTTCCTTTCCCCTGCAGAAGCAGGTCTCCCAATTAAGTAATTTCATGGTGGCATTTCAGGAGACATCAGGAGTTTTATTACACTGTGTATGAGTGTTCCAAAATTGCAGATGGATTCTAATAATAGTGTAAGCCATCAGCAGAGGGTAATTTGAATAAATCATGATTTTTTGCTATCACTATCAACTTGCCGTTGATGTTATAACATTCATAATTCAAAAGCAAATGTAAAAATTCCATGCAGCAGAAGTACATAACAGGCAATGAACTAGCCTTCATCTCTCAAACTGAGGGTTTCTGGGAGTCTGTGGAAGGTGGGGGAAGGAGAGGGAACATGGTCTAGTGAGTAGGGCACTGGGCTGAGAGTTCCTTCATTTCTGGCTCTGCCATTGACCTGCTTTGTGACCTGGGACAAGTCACTTCCTTTCTCCATGCCTCAGTTTCCCCTTCTACTTTTGTCCAGCTTGCCTGTAAACCAGGGACCATCCTGTATTGATCCTATCATACAAATACTCATGATGATGATAGAGGAGAAGCGGGATGTGGACAAAGATTCCGGAAAAGCCAACCACCTGCAGTTTAGAATGGACTGCTGGTGAACTAATACGGATGCACATTTAATACAGTAATAGCATAATAATCCCTAGTTCTTCTCTAGCACATTTCATCAGTAGATCGCCAAGCACTGTGGACTCCAAAGGAGGGCTGAATCAAAAGACAGATGGGCAAGCTGAGACACAGAAAGGGAAGGTGACTTTACCAGTGGCAGAGTTGGGGAAAGAACCCAGGACTCCTCACTCTGAATCTAGTGCTCTATGCACTGCCTCCCAGTAGAACAAGCTTTGGCATAATGTCCTCTGCACGCTGTTGAGGACATCGCAGATGGTCCATGGTTCTTGTTGATAAAGATCACTGATGTAGCTCTGTAAATAACACGTAGCACCTGTTCCCTGGCTCAAAGCACTGGGGGTTTAAGGGACTGTGATCCAGCAAGGTCCCACACACCCCCGGAGCTGCTGCTGAGACTGGTGGGGCTGGAGAACGCTCAGCATCTCCCAGGATGTGGTCCTGAGATCAAGGAGATGAGACATGGAAGAATAAATGAAGGACGGGAGGGTGCAGAGTGGGCAAGGAGAAGATGGGGGGAAGGATTCCTAAAGGAAGAGGAGAGATGGAGCAGATACGCAGAGGGAGGTTGATCCAGGTGTAGGGGGGATGCATTGGTCCATGGCATGAAGCTGAGAGCGGGTGGAAGAGACGAAGGGAGCGGTAAGGCAAGAGACGCAGAGGAAGTGAGAGGAGTCTAGGAGGAAGTGAAAGCCGAGAGATGGAGGCCTGGAAGGTTATGGAACTCTTGAAGGCAAGACGTTCTGAGAGCGGCCAGGGAGAGAAAATCCTCAGAGATGATCAAAAGAACAAGAGGGCAATTTTGAACTGGATCCTGAGACTAGATGGAGAGGAAGCTGATGCAGGTGGCAGAGAGGGAAGAACAGGCAACCAGTTATGGTGGCAGGATGGGGAGGGAGGTGATAGAAGAGATGGGAGGTGAAAATGGGACAAGAGGGCAGATGGGGGTATGGTTCTGCTTTATTTTACAGTAGCTTCCGTGGCACCAATACCCCAATACCACAGCTTGCTTTTTGCCTCGCTATCCCACATCTTCCTTCTCTCTGACCTGCATCTCCATTGCCAGTGATCGTGGAACCTTTCTCCACAATAAGCCATTGACGTTATGCATGTTTCATTGCCTCCAGCTCTCCAGTGCCCTGAGAACAGCCACTTTGAGGAGTGCGTGACCTGCACAGAGACCTGTGAAGCCCTGGTCATCGGCCCCATCTGCGTGGACAGCTGCATGGAGGGCTGCCAGTGCGACGAAGGCTTTGCCTTCCAAGGGTCCCAGTGCATCCCCAGGAGTGAGTGTGGCTGCAATTTTGAGGGGCATCAGCTCTCTACCAACCAGACCTTCTGGATGGACATCGACTGCCAGTTCTTCTGCTACTGCAATGGGTCTGACAATAGCGTGCACTGCGAGAACATCGCCTGCAAGGACGACGAGTACTGCCTGGAGGAGAACGGCCTCTATTACTGCCAGTCCCGCACTGATGCCTCCTGCATCGTCTCCGGTTATGGCCATTACTTGACCTTTGATGGGTTCTCCTTCGACTTCCAGAGCAGCTGCCCACTGGTCCTTTGCACAACGATCTCCAGGCAGCGGGTGGAGAGGTCAGATACTTTCCCAGTATTCACCGTTACGGCCAAGAACGAGGACCGGGACCCGTCTCTGGCCTTGTGGGTGAAGCAAGTTGAGGTGGACGTCTTCAATTACAACATAGTCATTCACCGGGCCTATAAATACACGGTGCTGGTGAGTCGGCTGGTCACAGCATGACCCTGAAAGTAAAGAGGGGAGAAAGAGGCAGCAGGCTGGGGCTGTGGGACTCTGTTGGGTACAGTACACACTGCCAGCTGATCGGGGACGGGGCAGGAGTTGATGCTTTTGGAAGGCAGTGCAAAGTTTTGGTAGACCCTGATCGATGGTCTTACGCACCCTCGTCTGCTTTAGCTCTTGTGTCCCAGTCACATTCTGTCTCCAGAATTTCTTATAGTTCCTATATGGAGCATTTTCTTCTGCTCCGCATCTCTCGTTTCATTAGGCTGCCACTGATTTCACTTTCTTGAGGGGCCTTCTGATTTCCCCTGTGCTGCCTCCATCATTTGATAGAGCCCAACATTGACATTTGTTTGTATCAGTGCTGTGTGCAAGGATAAAGCCCCAGCAAGCTACACTGGAGGGTCCAATCCTGCAGCCGTCTGTGCTTATGACACTCTTGTGGGAAGTCCACAGGAGAGCTGCATGAGGAGGACGTGCAGGGTAACTGGGTAACCATATCAAGGCAACAAAGGGACTATAGTTCTGAGCTCTCTTAAGTGCTGCAAGCAAAGTGGGTGAGGTTCTAAGTGACCTACAAGGTGAGATTGGTTTTTGGAGCAGAAGTTGGCAGCTAGTGACTAAACAAACTGGGGTGTCGTGTTAGAAGGGGTGCCTTTAAGGGCTGAGCTTCCCAGATAGTGTGTCTACCTTCGAGTCCTTGCAGATTAATAATCCCCCGTCTCTACCCGTCCTCCTCCTGTGTCCTTGCAGATTAACAATGAGCGACTCTACCTGCCCTTGAAGCTGGGCCAAGGGAAGGTGAACATCTTTGCCTTTGGCTTCCACATCGTGGTGGAGACCGACTTTGGGCTGAAGGTGGTGTACGACTGGAAGACCTTCCTCTCCGTCACCGTCCCGCGAAGCCTCCAGAACAACACCTACGGCCTCTGCGGCCGCTACAACGGCAATCCTGGCGACGAGCTGCAGACCTCCAGCGGGCTGGCGGCCTCCAACGTCAACGACTTCGGCCACAGCTGGGTGAAGCGGGACACCTTTTGCCAGGTGGGCTGTGGCGACCGGTGCCCCACCTGCAATAAGGTCGAAGGGTTCTGGAAACCCCAGCAGCTGTGCAGCTTGATCCCCAGCAAGAGCAGCGTCTTCGCCAAGTGCCACAGCAAAGTCAACCCCGGCTTCTTCTACAAGAACTGCCTCTTTGACACCTGCATCGATGGGGGAGCTGTCCAAACCGCCTGCGGCTGGCTGCAGAATTATGCCAGCACCTGCCAAACCCAGGGAATAGCCATCACCGGCTGGAGGAACTTCACGTCATGCTGTGAGCAGAACCTTTTCCTCCTACCTTTGCCCCCATGAGTTACTTGGATGGTCCTCTGCTTTCAGGCCAGATCCTCAGCTGGTGTCGCTCCGGCTACTTCAATAGAGCGATGCTGCTTTACACCAAAGGATCTGTCTTTGTGTGGGTAAAAGCTAAGGCTTCCCTCTCCGAAGAGAGGGGGACAGTATGGTGAGAAAATGGCCGAGAAGAGTAGAAGGAGTAGATTCAAATCCAGCCCAGTGGCTGTAACTGGTGCAAGCTGTTCTAGGTCAGATGAATTCAGTGGGCTTGGCCCAGTTCCTAGTGGGCAAGTGTCTGCGTCACAAAACCACCACTGCTGCTGGTGCTAATTGGCCCTCCTGCTGGCCACCTTGGTGGCAGGCAGACACCAAGCACTGAATGGGTCATGGAGACTGAGGAAGTCTGACCCGTCTCAGTGGTGCCTGCACAGCAGTGCCGTAATTAAAGGATCTCAATAAAAAAAATCTAAATAAAAGCCAGGCATAATTAAAGGATCTCAGTCTCCCAAACTGTCAGCCTGGCGCTTCCCACTAGCACCCCAAGTCTAGTGGCCATGCAAGGTGAGGGAGTCAGAGTTCAGGTCCCAGGCAAGCAGCATAAGTAACCCCAATAGCAGATACGTGGAGCTGCACTGCAAAATTCTGAGAGGAGGCAGCATCCTGGACACATCTCTGGAGGGAAGATGAGATGGTGTTGTCCAGTGGATAGGGCACAGAACTGGGAGCCAGGATACCTGAGTTCTGTTTCCAGCTCTGTCACTGACCTGCTGTGGGACCTTGGGCAGGTCATTTAACCTCCTTGTGTAGAACTTCTCATCTGTAGAATGGGAACAGTGGTGGCCTAGTGTTTTGAAATGTTCTGAGATGTATGGCAGGAAAGCGCTATGCAGATGCTCTTGTTATTGATGATGAGCATGATTACTGTGATGTCTGACTTCTGCGGGGGTGAGGGGGAGGAATTCTTGACACTCCAGGGATTCCTAAGGAGAAGAACCAAGATTAGGCTGTGTAATAATGACAAAACCAAAAATAACAGATAAAAATGATACTGATGATAAGAGACAGGGAAGAAAAATAGCTCAACAAATAACTCAGCATGAAAGAGATGTGTACCAGAGTCACGGGAGATTATCTCTCATGTCAACAGATTCGCAAAGGAAATGGAGCTGCAGGAGTATGAATTCTGGGGCAGTCACTAACGTTGATGGTTTCCTAAGCACATGGCAGGAAACAAGTTTGTCTTGGGTATTTCCCAGGCTTCTTGGAAAATCCTGAGCCAGGGTGGTGTGACCGTCAGGAGAGCTATTGTTTGTATTGTATGCAAATCTACTTAGGGGCTAGGACTGGTGACATGCCGTGGTTGATGCTAGCAGGTTTCTAACTTGGTTTCCCCAGTCTGGATGAACAGGGCTTTTATTTCCTTGAGAACTGAATTAGCTGTGCGGTGCCACAGACTGACCCCCATTGGATTAAGCCCTGTCTACACTGCAAATACAGCCATGAGAAGTGATACCCAATCCGGTTTCAAACACTGCCCCAATTCTGCAGTTTAGCCATTGCAGAGCCCCAATGAAGTCCCTGGGGTTCGCTACAGTTGCAAGCATCTGCTTGCATGGATCAAATGGCAGCATTGGGGCCGTGATTGTAACCTGCACTGCACACTAGACCTTCACCCAATGCCTGGGTCAAACGAAGACTTATGCTGGACCTCCCCTGGGTACGGAACACAGGTAAGGTCCCGTCGGCACTACAAACCGGAACCATATTTGTGAATGGATCAGAAGCCAAGGGAGTGGTAACCGGATTCCCCAACATGACTGTTGGGCTGCGTTTCTGTCTGCTCGGCAGAGGAACTGTGCTAGAACCCGGCCCCAGGCCTGCTTCCCAGCCGGCTGAGAGCACGGCATGTGGACGTGTTCCGGGACCACCATCTTTCCCCCGTGTTCTGTGTGGGCGTGCGCTGTGCCAGCAGCCTGTGGTGCGATAACCACGTTGTGATACCTGCAACGGTCCGGAGTGCAGATGGGCCTTGTAGCATGGTTTAACAGCATGGATCTCACACACATGGGGTGTGTGAGCCCTTCAATGAGAGCTGCCAGAGGTCAGCACCATTTGGAAACCAATCCCTCCACCCCCCAGCTGGGACTGTTTAACGGAGTAAGCGTGGTGGTCCTGTCCATATTTAAGTACAGCTGCCAGGGACCCCATTTACAATATGGTTGCACCCCAACAAAGTCAGAGTCTGGATCTAGCAGCAACGGAACCTGGCTGAGTTTTAACATCGTCTCTGGACCGTGCTAAAATCTTGGATAGCCCAAGGGCTTCAGCACAGCCTGGGGACATGGTTAAGTTCTTCTCTGCTCTACCCCGCAGATCTGTGGAGGAAGCAGGGCTCGGAACTCACAAGATGAGGGTTCAATTCCTGGCTCTGCCTCTGATGTCCTGTGTGACCCTGGGCAAGTCTCTTACTCGCTCTGTGCCTCAGTTTCCCCAGCGTAAAAAGGGGATAATAGTGTCCTCAGGAGTACTGTGAGGAAAAATACATTAATGATTGTGAGGAGCTCAGATACCATCACAAAGGATGGGGGTGTAAGTGCTTATATAGATAGGTGGTGCATCTATTGCACGAAGGGCACGATTGTGTTGTAGAAGGCTCCCTCTATAGAGCTGTACTTGTTATGTGGCAGTAGCACACAGGCACAGTGTATCATGTTCTTTTCTCTAGTGGTTGGGCCAATTGATAACAGCCTACTACTGCTGCCTACTAATGGAGCTACTCCTTTAGCTCAAGTGGTAGAAGATCTTTGCTAAAGGTCCTCAGTTCGAACCCTGCAGACAACCCAGGAAGAGCACAGTTGAACAGTCAGGAGCCATATAGTTGAGAGCATCTTGCACCTCGCAGCAAATCCAGGAAGGGAAAGGGTTAACTCCAAAAGAGAGCAGCTATTCTTCCTTTGTTAAGCAAGAATTTGATTAGTTACATAGAAGGGGAAGATTATGTGTTTGTTCTAATGATGCGGCCTGCTATTGTCAATAAGATTACAGTGCATTGTTCACTTACGCTCCCTCGAAATGGAGCTGCAAACCTCTGCGGCAGACAGACTATCTGGCAAATCAGACAGAAAGTAATTGTCATCACTAGCAAGATTTAAAATTAAATTTGGTTCATTCTTCTTTCTCGTCGCAAAGTCATGCCTTTAAAACGTACTGCTCCCGAGTCAGAGGGGCCTGCGCATGGTGGCTGGCGCTAGGTACAGTGTGGGCCCGAGCTGGGCTGGCTTCCATGGCTTGAATTCTGTATCTAATGTGAACTGAACAGAGCAGAAGCCAGTAGGCGCAATGCCTGGGCGGGAACACGAGAGGGAGCTGGGGGATAGGTGACAGGAGTGAAGTAGTGGTAAGATGCTGGACTTGGCCCTCAGGAGTCCCGGGTTCTAATCCTGGTTCTGGGGCTAGCTTGCTGTGTGAGTTTGGGCTGCTCACCTTACCTCTCTGGCCATCCGTTTCCCCTCCTCTTCTTCTGTCTTGTATTTCAAGATTGTAAGGCCTTCAGGGCAGGGACTGCTTCACAGCGGATGCATTGTGCCTTGCCCAATGGAGCCCTGATCTTGGTTGTGGCTTCTGGACGCTACTAAAGTCCAGAAAAAGCCTAGAGAAGGGCTAGAAGGTGGTAGACACAACATAAAGTGAGTGCGCTTTGCTGGCTGCTTGGCTGAGAATACAGTGGTGTAGTAGTTCTGCCAACGTTCTGCAGTCCTAGCCAGCTACCACGCTATGGGGCTTTCGTGGGCAAAGACCACCGGCCATTCAAGATGACGTCTGTGATGCACACAAATGGGAGGCCGCCGTGCCTGCGCTCATCTGTCCTGAGATTCGAACTTGGCTTTCCAGAGGTGAAAGACTAAGGCACGGGCAGACCACATCACTCCAACTTCAAACCCGCCATAGAAGCCTGAGCGGATTTGGTGTTAAAATGGAAGCGTTTCAAGTGTGGCTCACAATAACCCAAGACCATGACGGTCATCTTACATTCATGCAGCGGCTTCCACCCACAATGAACTCGCTAATCTAATATCAGGATGACTTCAGCCACCAGTAAAATGCAGCCTTTTCTGGGGTGGGGAATATAGGTTGCACCTTAACAGACTGGAGCAGCACAGCCCCTTGGTTTTAGCAAGTGAGGATGAAATACTGTATCCAAATTCAATGCCTGGGGCATTTAGAGAAGCAAAACTGGCTCAGGGCAGTGGGGCTACCCCCCACTGATACTCTAAAAAGTATCTAGCCACCTGGGTTCTCTTCCTTGGCTAGATCAACTGCCTTCTCTGTGCCTCAGTTTCCCCAGCAGTAACATTGGGATAAACGTGCCTTACTTGGTGGGATGAATTTTAATCAGTCTCCGCAAGGCCCTCTGCAGTCCTCGAATGCGCCCGTTGGCTGACTTTTGAGTCTTGCTCCTCGTTAGCTCGTAGGGCTGTGGGGCTGGATATCCGAGGCAGTCAGTAGATCAGCTTTTCACCTCTGAAAACCCGGACAGTCGCTCTTCCGCCCCGTCAAGGGGCACGAGAATACCTGCCGTGCCACGCCATATCTCTGTCGTGACCCAAGAATAAAGTTTACTGAACTGTGCTATTGCGGGGGAGGGATGGATGTGGCTCTTCATTCAGTCAAAGGGCTTGGCTGCCCCTTTGCTCTTGCCCACTAAGCTCTGTCCCTTGCATTCCAGCTGTCAGCTGTCCCCCCCACAGTCACTACGAGAGCTGCGTGACTGTGTGCCAACCCCGCTGTGCCGCCATCCGCCTGAAAAGCGACTGCAACCATTACTGCGTGGAAGGGTGCCAGTGTGACGCTGGGTACGTCCTGAACGGCAAGAGCTGCATCCTTCCCCACAACTGCGGCTGCTACTTAGACGGCAAATATTACGAGGTAGGAGCGCCCCCTTCCTCCTTTGCCTTCCACCTTCCCTTCTTCCTTCCCTCCTTTTCCTGCCCGCCGGGGTGTGTGCTGAGCTGGGATTTATCCCCCCTGATGTAGCTGCCGCTCTAACGGAAAAAGTGACTTGCATCCATGTGGCTTACCCCTGTGCAAATCACTTTTTCACTAGTGCGGCGCATCCACACGGGGGGGATTTATACCCAGGCAGCTACTCTGGAGTAGCTATCCCCGTGCAGAAACAACCCACAGCCAGACTCTTATTTACACTGGGGCCTTAGCGTGCTAACAAGGCTTGTGGGGATGTGGCCGTGCAGGCTTCAGGACGGGTTAGCAGCCACTGGAGAAGCCTGCCAGGGAGTCCGAGTGCGGACTTTACGTGCTAGCCGTGTGGAAGCCCATGCGGCTTCGTCTGCGCTGTTATTGGTACCGGTGCTGGCTAGATTAAAGCTAGTGCGGGGATGCTGTCACACCCTCACTTGTAGTGTTGGTGGTGTCCAAATCGCTTCTGAAAATGGCCCAAGTCACCGGGGCTACCAGGTCCTGATGTTCTAAAAAGCACCAAGATCTCAAATGACCCCCTGCCTGTACACCCCAAGAGTCTCAGCCCTTGGGGGGGAACCCCACATCATCCCCTCACAGGAGCCGCTGTCTCCTCCCTTCCCGTTCCTCTGGCTCGAGGCTTTCTTGAGGAAGGGCTGGCAGGCAGAGCAGGACTCAGGTGCCCGCAGAGCCTTTGCCTCCCCCCCCTTCTCCTTACCTCTCCTCCCTGCTGGTCCCCGGTGCCAAGAAGAGCAGCTGTGGGTTACGGCAGGTTGAGGACCTGGATGCCAGCCACGCTCCTGGCCGCATGAGAGGTGCAGTAGCTTCCAGCTTGCTACGGGGCTGGATGTGCGTGCAGCTTAAAGGGAACATTGGATCTGATGCCACTTGACACCACTTCTGCAGGATTAAAGGGACGTCAGCGTAATTTCCACTCACTTCCAGACCCTTTTACGCAGCCATAGCGGCGTAAAGTAGCCACGGTGTAAATGAGACTCAGTCCCACTGTGCATATAAGGCCTGCTTTCCCCTCCTTTGTTTCTGGATAAGCTCCTTCTGGTTTTCCTCTGTCTCCACTGTTCTTAGCTAACAACTTCTGGGAAGATGGAAGTATTGCATCGAAATGAGGATGTCTTCAAGGAGCTCTCCTCATCTATATTCCTCCGAGCAGCAAAAAAAAAGGGAGGGGAACTGTAAAATTTGAGTGCGTACAATGCAAATGATGCAGTTTTTCTTTCCTGAGCTGCCTGTGGAACTAGATACTAAATGGTTTGTCAATAAGAACAAAACAGAGCTGGAGAACGGAAACACTCCACTTGTTTTTCGGCCCCTTGTTGCCTTCTAATTGGAGAAGCCTCCAATAGACTTTGGATGTAAACATGAGAATTCTATTCTGCTGTCTGCCACCAGCTCTGTGGGACGGTGAAATCTTCCTGGAGGATAATTTCTGGGTCCATTTAACAGAGTTCCTCTCCTCTGTTAGCTGCACCGCTGTGAAGCAGGAATGCAGAGGATGTTTCCCTGCTGTTATCTAAAGACTGATCACAGCATAATTAATAATCTTAATGTATTTAGCCATATAGTCCTCAGATTATGTAATATTAATCAGCTTAATCCTTGCAATGGAACAACAAATTTTTAATAATGAGGCTAAAACTTAGTCTTGCATGCTGTAAAAATGCAACACAATGAAACTTTAATTCACATAGCAGCATTTGCATGAACCCAATGTGGCTGATTTTTCCCTTCTTTAAACCCATGCAACTCTGCTGACTTCAGTGGATTTACTCCTAATTTACAATGGTGCAAGTGAGAGGAGAGGATCCGGCTCCCCGAACCTAAAACTGGATTTTACAGGGTTAAAACAATAAACAGCAGAGGAAAGAGAAGAATCAAGGTGGAGAAGAGAGATGTGGAATGAGAAGGATGAAGTGGAGTTATAGGAGAAGGTTGTTCTAGATTACAGGAGCTGCAGAGGAGAATGATCTTGTGCCAAGAGTTGTGGGTTTTCTGTTGTTAGATAGCTTAATGGAACAGTTCATTGATCACAAACCTTTGGTGTTCTCATTGCAGATGCAAAAACGTCTCTTTGCTCTGTGTTTGTAAAGCACTTAGCACAAAGAGGTTGTGGTCCATGACAATACAAATAATAATCAAGTGGTAATGTTAGTACTCTTGAAAATTAATGCTGCCGTGCCTAGCAGAACCATCATGATGTAGCTAGGATTCAGTTGCTGTCCTGCTACTAACCCATACTGCTTTTCAGTAACTTCTAACTCCAATCTTTTATTATTATTATAATTATTTTATTTTAGGCTTAAATTAGGCATAGAAGTTCATTAGCATCTCTCAAAATGCTCAGACCCAAATGCTGGGCATATAAATCCCTCAGATGAGCTAAAATGTGGTGGGATTCCTTCTATTAATGTCAGTAACTCTGTCTATCACTTCAGATCCATGATTCTGCATTTCTGCTGGCAATAGTTTTCAGCGGTAAGAGTGAGAAGGCACCCAATTTATGCGGAACACGCAGAATTTTGGGACTAAAATGAGGGACATTTGGGATGGGTGGACATTAGCCCCGAAGTAATTTCCCCCCCATGGGAAATACCAGATGAGTTAAGCTATATGCGTATGTTGCTATTTGTTTGAGGTGGTGCTGTAGCCATGTCAGTCCCAGGATAT
Source organism: Emydura macquarii macquarii (assembly GCF_026122565.2). Lineage (NCBI taxonomy): Eukaryota > Metazoa > Chordata > Testudines > Chelidae > Emydura > Emydura macquarii. The sequence continues at coordinate 9,077,616 of NW_027130449.1, read as the reverse complement.
TACAGAAACAAGGTGGGTGAGGTAATATCTTTTATTGAACCAACTTCTGTTGGTGAGGGAGGCAAGCTTCCAAGCTAACACAGAGTTCTTCTTCAGGTCAGATGCAGAAGAAGAGTTCCGTGGAAAGCTTGAAATCTTGTCCCTCCCTCACCAACAGAAGCTGGTCCCATAAAAGATATTACCTCACCCACCTTGTCTGTGTTCTTATTTAGCAGTATAGGGAAGAAATGTTCAGGGGGCGGAGGGAAGGGGGACAAGGGGTCAGGACTCCTGGGTTCTATTCCGGACTGCCACTAACTTACTGATTTTGATGATCAGGGGTATCAAATGGACTCAGCTGTCCAAGGCCAGGTCTACTCTAAAAACCTCTAACGGTACAGTAGTGTTGGTTAGGGGGATGATTTTGTTTCCCCTGAAGTTTTTATACCAGCACAAGAGCTAGTGTAGACGCTGGTAAATCACATTGGTGCCAGCGCTAGTTCCACTGTCTCCACTAGGAGGGACTTACACTGTAACTATATCAGCTGACATTTTCTGCTGTAGACTAGAGTGTTCACATTTGAAAACTGGACTCTTCAGTCCTGGCTTTTCAACAGTGTCACAACTATGTCTAAATTCTTACATGTACATCACACAATTTTGCATGCACTTTTTGCGCGCTTATCTGCATGTAAGGGCGAGAGAGTCCATCCTTTGCATGCATGGATGATGGAATTTAGCACAAGGCAACACTCCACATGCACAGATGATCATGCCCAAAAGTACGTGAGTGTGGGTGAAAGTTGTGGGCTCATGGGAGGAATCCACCCTTTGAAAATCTGTCTCTAGAGAAGATGTAACGCGTCTCTCGTTAAAGCAAAAGCACGGCACGTCTGTTGTGCTAACATCATCTCAATGCAGGATGCTTCTCAAAAAGTCTGGCTTCTTTACTGGTTGTCTTCATCCATACTCCTGTGAGGTTGTTTTTCTCCTTCAAAAACCTGCAGTGCCTAAATTCTTATCAAAAGCAAAGCAAGTCCGTGGTCCAATTATTCCATGAATCTGATACAGGGGCTGAAGAGAATGTTTATTCTGCTGGAATGGTATAAAAAGTTGGTCAACAGGATATTTATAGCACTGTGAGTTTGAGTGAAAGAGGGGAAGGTTGCTGTGGAAACTGCAACTTCAAATTTCCTCACTTCTGCATCTTTCAAAGGTTTCAGTGAAGTTGGGTTTTTTTTTTTTTTTAATCTGTTGGTCACCCTCTTGTCTATTGAACGCTGCTCCATAGCATCGAATCTTTCAGCTGGACTTTTTCAAAGGGCTCACTGAAATTATGATGATTCATCACTCTTTTGTAGTTCTGCAAAAGGCTAATTAAATTTCAGGCTTCAGGGCATAAGCTGAACCTCCCAGGACTCTGCAAAGACTCTTTGCCCTCTGTACAATATTGCGCTATTGGCATTAGAGGGTTGTTTTCTTCACCTTGCTCTGAAGGATTAGGTGTTGGCCCCTTCTTAAGGTGCGATATTGGACTGGATAGATCAATGAGCTGATCATTACAGCGAGCATGTGTGTCCCACCACTGCCCTCTACTGGCTGACGTATCAACTGTGTGTCATAAATTCTATCCAGCAGTTCAGGTTATCTGAATCTGAGCTGTCCAAATTAACATGCTACCATTTCAGTCTCCAGTGGAGATGGGAGCGGAGAGCTCCTCTGACCAGAATTCGCTCTCTCTGGGTCCGACAGAGCCCAGGCTGTTGACCTACAGAGCAATCTGGGTTCACATCTTGGCTCTGCCACAGACTCCCCAGATGACCGTGAGCAAGTCACTTATCACTCTGGGCCTCAGCTTCCCCGGGGCAAAGTGGGGATAATAATCCTCTCTCCCTCCCACCCTTTGTCAGTCTTACCTGATTAGACTGGCAGCTCTTCCGGGCACTGTCTCTTACTGTGTGCATGTACAGCGCCTAGCACAGTCCTGCATCTTGGCGGGGGGTTAGACTAGAGGACTGTTGTGGTCCCTTCTAGCCCTGTGGGTCTATGATTCTATAATGGGGCCCCAATCGTAGCTGGAGCCAATAGGCACTAGCACAATACGATTGCTAATAAGGCCCATTGCTTTCCATAGGTTTTGGCCAGGATAGTGGGTAGGCAACTGTGCTGGAAGAGTCGAGAGTACCACAATTCTCCATGAGCCCAGAGTCTCTGGTGATGGGCTCGCAAGCTGAGCCTTGTAGCTGCGCACAGTAGGTTTATCCCCCACTCCAGTAAAATGACTTTTCCTCTGGCTTCGCTCTTCAGCCCAAGCAGCTGTTCTGGAACAGCGACTGCACCCGGCGCTGCCGCTGTTTCCGCCGCAATCTGATCCAATGCGACCCGCGTCAGTGCAAGTCGGACGAGGAGTGCGCCCTGCGCAACGGCGTCCGCGGCTGCTTCAGCACCAAGAGCTCCTACTGCATGGCGGCAGGCGGCGGGGTCTTCCGGACCTTCGACGGGGCCTTCCTCCGCTTCCCGGCCAACTGCGCCTTTGTCCTCTCCACCATCTGCCAGAAGCTCCCCGACTTCTCCTTCCAGCTGATCATCAACTTCGACAAGTGGTCGTCACCCAACCTGACTGTCATCTCCCCGGTGTATTTCTATATCAACGAGGAGCAGATTCTCATCAGCGACCGGAACACCATCAAGGTAACACACGGGGCCACGGGCTTCCTCTGCTCAGCACTGAGCCCCTTAGGGGACTAGCCATTCCCTTGGGGACTGGCTGACTTCCAGGGCTTTGGCCGGGCTGTGCTAAAGCTCACCGGGACAGGGAGAGGGTCAGGTATCTGGCCACCAAGAGGCAGGGCTGGGCTGGGATTCTCCGAAGTGGAAAAGCCCCTGCCCCAATTGCCTCCCCCTCCCCCGACTAGGAACATCCCCCTGACTGCCCTGTCTCTGTTAGGGCATTGTACTCAGCCCATCACCGTAGTATCTGAGCACCTGCCACCTGGGGTAGGCTGGCAATGGCAAAGGCTGGAGGGGAGTCTCTGGCTCATCTCCCTTTTTAGGTTCTAGGAAGCTCTGCTCGGGGTGCTGGGAATGTCGTTCTGATGCAAATCCCAGGCACTGCTCCCTCATAGGCAACAGGGGAGGAAGCAGGATCCTGGCCTTGTTCCCCCTCCATTACAGAGCTGGCAGGCAGCTGGCAGGGATGCTCCTCAAGCTGCCCCCTCCGGGGGCCTGTGCCTGTCAGGTACAATCTGTCCCTTGGTGCAGCCTGTTGTGAGAGGTGAGTTATCTCAGCATTATCTCCCCCCCTTGAGTAGGTGAACGGCACCCAGGTGACCATCCCCTTCGTCACCGGGCTGTCGACCAAAATCTACAGCATGGAGGGCTTCCTGGTCATCGACAGCAGCCCGGATATCCAGATCCTGTACAACGGCTTCAACATCATCAAAATCAGCATCAGTGAGCGGCTGCAGAACAAAGTGTGCGGCTTGTGCGGCAACTTCAACGGGGACCGGACGGACGATTACGTCACCCTGAGGGGGAAGCCGGTCGTCAGCAGCGTGGTGCTGGCCCAGAGCTGGAAAACCAATGGCATGCAGAAGAGGTGAGCCTGGGGCCTCGTGTGTAGACGCGGCCGAGGTTCCTCTTGGGGTCAGTGGGTGTTTGGCCATTGACGCCAGTGGGAGACCATCTTGCGCATCAGGAGCCCTTCCACAGCTCCCTGCAGGGGAATCAGCCGTGAGGAAAATCCCCGTAGCACTTAATAGGGAGCAGTAATCTGGAGTGGTGTAAACCCTGCCATGGAATTGAATAGCCAATTCTATCCCCATATAGAATTCCATAGGAGGGCTCATATCACCTATAGAAATGAGATCATTTGCTCTTCAGTTCTCTTGGTTTGTAGGGTAATTTCTATAGAACCCTAACCTTGGTGTTATTCATTTGTATTGCAATAGTACCTAGGAGTCAGGGCCCCAGTGTGTTAGGCGCTGTACAAACAGATGACAAAAATCCTATAGGATCATTTACACTAGGGCCATATTACACCACCCTGGTTGGGCAAAGAGGCCTTAAAGTCGGGGTAAATTATAGATACAGCCACTTCAGGGCTCCTTTACATTGACAAACGGGGGTTAAGGATCCTTAGTGTAAATGGGATAAGACTTGTTGAACTTACCAACATGGACGACAACTTTGAGCATCCATCCTGGGCCTTATCCTGCGCTCCTAGTGGAGTGGTGCAGCCCTGAGCCAGCACGCCAACCTCTCTACATGGCCCAGAACACTACACTGAGCGGGTGTGGGTTATACATTCCCCCTGGCCAGGAAAGCGTGTCCCCAGCTTCAGAGATCTCCCCAGCTCAAATCCCAGCACGGGCCACCACTTATTTTGCTGCGCCCCTGGTGTGGGTCACTGGCAGTGGGGACTGAACCTGGAATCTCTAGATCTTGGAGCATGTGCCTTTACTGCCTGAACTAAAAGATCTGGCTGAACGGGCTCATCCACCCCTCTGTGTGTCCCAGCCAACATCAGATGGGGACAGACCGCCGTGCTGAGTGGGCATGGGTTGCGCACTCAGAACTCCTACAGAACTTAGCAGGCGTTTTAGGTGTGCAGGGAACAGGCCAGATTTTCAAAGGCTCCCTCTGCCTACGTAATCTGCACCTGCCAAGTTCTGCCTGCGATAATTGTACACGTGGTTGATGGCAGCCATAAACTGTACCATTTAGATGGTGATGGCTAAGTGCCTGATTGTTAGTGCAAGTCAAAGAGTTAGCTATGTGAGCAGGAGGAATTAAGGCTGGAATTTTCTAAATAGCCTAAGGGAGTTAGGCACTCAAATGCTGCTAAATTTCAACAGGATTTGGGTATCTAACTCCCTTAGATTCCTTTGAAATGCCTAGCCTAAGAGGGCAAGATGGGAAAAGTGCCTAAATCAGTCAGTGGTGCTTGGGTTCCTACATTGCGTAAGCACGTTTTGCAAATCCCACCAATCAGTAATTATGGGTTCAAGCAACAAAGGTGCAAATCGTGTACGTGGAAAGAGAGGCCGGCTCTTTAAAAGTCTGGCCTCTGATGTGAAGAGACACTTACCAAAGAGTTGGGGGGAATCTAATCTTCAAAGAGGCCAACCCAAGGACTGTGCCCCACTTCAGTCTCTGGCTGAGAGGGGACAAAAGTGGCCTTCTGCTCTGGGGTGAATTTCACCCTAGATTCAGGAGCGTCTCATGAGGAGAGGTGAACAGCACTGGGAAATGGATGAGTGGGGACAGCCCACCTTTGGTCAAGTGGGGTAATAATGGGGAAACAAGGAGGTGACCTGAGTGGTCTTTGTCTGTGGCTTCACCCAGGAGAGGATTTAGGGACAGGTTGTTTCACATGATTCCAGGCTGACGTCCTTCGTTTAATCCCGTGCTCACAGCTGTAACGAGCTCCAGTACTCCCAGTACGCCGCCGCCTGCGACAACGTGCAGATCCAGAAGCTGCAGAGCGACGGGTATTGCCTCAAGCTGACGGACATGAAAGGCTTCTTCCAACCCTGCTACGGGCTGCTGGATCCCCTGCCCTTCTACGAGTCCTGCTTCCTCGACGGCTGCTACAACCAGAAGAAGTTCCAGCTCTGTGGCTCTCTCGCTGCCTACGGGGAGGCCTGCCGCTCCTTCGGGATCCTCAGCACCGAGTGGATTGAGAAGGAGAATTGCTGTAAGAGAGCTATACTAACCCCGCTCCGGTCCCTGGCCTGGACCGCATATCGCTTAGGAGCACCATCCTCTGTATCCAGCTGAATTAGGGGCTCAGTCAGCACTAGGCTAATGCAGAGAGATAGGAAGCAGAGCAATTAATTCTATGTCCCCTAGATAATTTGGAAGCTGGCTAATTTAGAGGCAATCTCCATCCCTAGGTGCTACAGTGGCTGCTGAGTCAGTGGAGACATTTCTGTGGTAGCTTGCCCTAGACCAGGGGTCGGCGACCTATGGCACACGTGCCAAACGTGGCCCGGGAGATGATTTTGAGCAGCACTCGCACTGCCATTGACGCCAGGGTTGTTTACAGTTTTTGGTGGTGCCGGGAGGTGAAGAACATTGGAGATATTCTCCCAATGGTGTTTTATGGGTAAGTGGGGGATGATCCACCCAGCCTGGGTTGATGCTTTGTTGGTAAAGTGCCCAGAAGCTTAGGCTGAATAAATTGTTTATAAATATTGGTCCATGCTGTGGAGACTTTACTTTCTCTAGACTCGGTTGGAGTTTGATGCCAGTTCAGGTATTGCCTGAGTAAGGACTTTTGAGGGCAGTATTGTTAACCTCGTGCATTCATCAAATCCCAAGTCTGGCCCTAAGAAATCATGAGACTGGCTTAAAAATCATGAGAAGAATATATATACACACATACATTTATTTTAAAATAATATGGTAGGTTCTTTTTCTTAGTCTTCTATTCCCTGAGCTTTTAAGTCAGACTCATTTCATGCTTTCAAGCTTTTCTCTGCAACCATGAGGGCTAGAAACTTAACATTTTTTAAAATTGAAAGAAGAGATTCTCGTGTATTCACATGACTCCAGGAACTGGGGCTTTAAAAAACCCATCAAATAGCATGAGATAAAATTGCTCGAGTTAACAACACTAGTCTGGTGGTGTAATAAAGAATTGTCTGGGTACTGGTCTGAAAATAAAGTTGTCTTTGTCTGTCTTTTTCTTTTTAGCAGGAGTGGTTGAAGATCCCTGCGTGGGGGCCGACTGTCCCAACAGAAGCTGTGAGCTTGACAATGGAGGGGAGCTGTGCGGTTGTATTGAACCTCCACCCTATGGAAACAGTGAGTATCCCCACTTGCATCCGCTCTGCATCTCATGAGATTAATTGGCAATGTTGGTTTTGGTGTTTTTAACTTAAGTTAAAAATGGGCCCCATATATTTATATGGGACTCAGATAAACCAGCTACTTCAGCAACCACTTCTCTCTTAGACCCACATAAAGTTCCAACCTCAAATCCACTGGAACTACAGTACACCAGGGAAGAAAGGTGTTTATGTGGTTCAAGTACCAAGTTTTGGTTGTCAAGGCTCCTTGGTTCAACTCATGGCTCTGTCACTGACTTGCATTTTGACCTTGGGCAAATCACTTCCCCGTGCCTCAGTTTCCCAATCTGTAAAATAGGGACCTCCTTCACAGGAGAGGCTAAAGTCACTAATGTTTGAAAGCGCTGAGATCTTCTAATGGAATGTGCATGGTGTTGTTGGGTTAATTTGTAAATCCCAGCATATCAGCTCTCATCTAAAATCTGGTCCCACGGGTAAAAATGAAGATTTTTTTTGTTGTGATTAATTTTTTATTGATTTTCATAAAGAAACAGACAATAAAAAGAACAAAAAGGTAAATTACTTTACACCTCATATATGTTTCCAGATGTTGCATGCTCCAATCTCCAATAGAATTATGGAATGATGCAGGGTTACTTGTCAAAGTTGCAAGACCAGATAATACAAAATGAGACAATACTACATACAGACAACATGTTGGGGTCGGGGGGACAACATAATATAACATGAACCAAAACCAGAAATTCACTAGGAGTCCCAGACACATCATGCAGATTGCCTGCACTGAAGGATGACTCCTGCCTTTCATGCTATCAAGGAAATACAGGGGCAAATCCTCATCAGATGTAAATGGGCATAATTCTTCTGATTTTGGTGGAGCTATGCAGCTCTATGCCATGTGAGGATTCAGTCCTAGAAATTGGAAAGTCCTATTAATTCAGCTAGTCCATCCCTCAGGGGCCAATGCAGGAGCGTTTCCTATGGCGTGTTTTCTGCTACTTCGGCCAGACTTGTTTCCAGCTTGCTGGGAGCCCCAGGCCCTCACCTCATTGCCATACAAATCTGCGTACGTTCGTTAAAAATCAATTTTGCCCAGTCCTCTCCTCCTCAATTAATGAGTATAGATTGCTCGCAGTCTAAGTTCACTGACAACGAAAAGAGCTTTGTTCTTCACCTTGCAGTTACGAGGGATGGGGAGCAGGGTTCACAGGCCACGGGTTTTGCCAAGCTACAGTGATACAATGGTAGAGACATGCAAAACGTGCTCGCTCTGATGCAGGAGAGAACATGACAAATGCAAACTTAAAACGGGCAAATGCAGAGAAAGGAACTGGTGAGAAGAAAACCCCAGCCCTCAGTGCAAGCCAGCCTCCCCTGAGGGGAGAGCCACGGAAACAGATGTGACAAGGGGGGCTACAGCCCCTGGATCTGCTCATAGATACAATCCTAGAGAAAATCACTGCTCCGCAAAAACTGCCTAGGCCAGCACAGGGGGCTGAGCTGTGTCCTATCAATCCCCCATGCAAATAACCTTTATGAAAGCATTGTCCAAAGCTCTTCCAAATAAAGTCACTTTGCCCGTCCCATAGTCCTTCCATCTGAAGATCTCAAAGCATTTTACAGAAATTGACTTAATTCCCCACTTGGGAGATAGGGAAGTGCTATCCCCATTTTAGAGATGGGGAAAATGAGGCACGGAGCGGTTAAGTGACGTTCTCCGTCACCCAGTAAATCACTGGCAGAGTTGAGAAAAGAACCCAGATGTCCTAAAGTCTCAGACCTGCTCTGTTGTCACAACTCACAAGAGCAAAGAAGAATCAGACAACTCAAGCTGCAGGTCGTGATCGAGGACTCATACCCACGTAGCATGCTTAAGAGGCGGCAAATGGGGGCGTGGGTGATCGCAGCAGCTCTGCTTCGCACCAGCAGAGCTGGTAATTTCTGCAGACGCGCACACCTAAGCAGCGAGCATGTCCATCTTAATGAAGTTACACTTCATCTGACTTGCACCACTTTGCACAAATCATAAAACACAATGTGCGGGTCAGATGAAGTGTAACTTCATGAGCCCAAGTAACATTCAGTAAAAATATAAAATAAATAACAAGACGCCAGAAAAGATTTGGCGACTAGGAGAGTGCAGCCTGGTTGTTGCAGCTGGGGCCTGGGGAGTCAGGACTCCAGGGTTCTATACGTCAGACTCATTGCGTGACCTTGGGCAGGTCAGTTCCCTGCTCTGTGCCTACATTTCCGCATCTGTAGAACAAGGAAGATAATGCTTAGGGAGTGTGCTCTTTGGGGTCGTCTTTTTGTTGTGTCTGGATGGTGCCTAGTGCAGTGGGGTCCTGGTCTATGAGTACAATCTGCACCCATAAAATGAACGGCGGGTGCAAAGCCGAGCGCTTGCATTTCTAGCTAATCCACCTGGCGCCCACAACTCAACTGCAGGTGCACATCAAGCCTACGAAAGGGAGTTGGCCCTTCTGAACGATTACCCTCATCTCACCTAACAGCGGTGGGTCCTGCGGCTTATTTCTTCATTCAGTCTATGCTAGGGATGGGCCTGAATTGTGCGGGTCAGTTTAGTACATTCTCGAGTTGGGCCAGAGTCGTGAATCTAGATCTGGATCTGGATCTGAATTTCCCAGAGTCAGGAGGGCTGGTGGGACTGTCGGACCGAGTGTTCTGGTTCAGCTCCAACTCTATTTTATGCATCCCTGGCTGGTTCCAACTCCTGATGGCACAATCACCGGCAGTTCTATAATCGCTAACACTCATGTGCCCAGAACATCCCCTCCCAACTAGCCGGCTCAATGCTGACTCGGTTTTTAGCGTCTCTTAAAACCAGCGCCCGTGTTGCCCCTAGGCACGCACGACATCATCGATGCAGAGGTGACCTGCAAAGCGGCGCAGATGGAAGTGTCCATCTCCAAGTGCAAGCTCTTCCAGCTGGGCTTTGAGAGAGAAGGCGTGCGCGTTAATGACCGTCACTGCCCCGGCATCGAAGGAGAAGACTTCATCTCCTTCCAGATCAACAACACCAAGGAGAACTGTGGAAATATTGTGCAGGTGAGCTGGAGCTGGGTGCACGGAGGGATGGGGGAGACGGCGAATGTTCAACGCTGCATTCGTACAAAGCGAATGCTGCTGGGGTGATACGTGGAAACACATGCCGGGGAACCGAACCAAACAGCCCACCGGAGCATAAAAGAAAGGAGAGAGAGAAACATGCATTTCTTTTAGTGTCAGTTAGTGTTTATTATTTGAGCTCAGATGTCACCCTGACTGAATAATGCTTCAGTAAATTACATGAGGGGAGGATCACATACACACTCTTCGCAGCATGGGTTATTTCTTTCTATCTTCATGGTCTCAAAGGCAGCTCCAAACACGTTGGTGTGCATGGCAGAAGACACAGGCTGTTAATGTTGGTGAACTGTCCGAATTCCAGACTAGGTGCTTAAATTTTGCCTACTTAAAATTTCCCTTGATATTTCACTGGGACATGGGAATCATGAGGACTGTTAAACAGATGATGGGTTCTGCTCCAGCGGTGGTTGCATTTTAGTGGTGGGTGTAGTGTGTGTATGTTGCGTGGGGATCTGTTATGATGAAAGGTGCTGTTTAAATATGTACAGAGCCATTACATTTATGAGTCCTTTTCAATCTAGGCCTGTCGTGCCCCCCCTTACTTGGTCCACACCCTCCTGGGAGCCGTGGCCGGGAGCGGAGCCATGGTTGGGGGCCGGGACTGGGGCCAGGGGCCGCGGCTGGAGCCGGGACTGGGAGCTGGGAGCCATTGCAGGGAACAGAGCTGCACCCAGGGCTGGGAGTCACGGCTGGGGGCCATGGTTGGGGCGAGGGCCAGAGAGCCTGGGCTGGGGTCAGGAGCGGGGCCGGTGATGATCCCTCCCCACCCCAGCCACTCTGTGGCCCCCAAACATTCCTCCACACCCCCCAGTTTGGGGGCCACTGGTCTAGCAGATAGATGCAAGATGGTATTACAGCAATGTCCAGAAGCTCCCGTCAGGGATCAAGACCCCATCATGCCAGATGTTGCACAAATATAAAATAAAAAGCCATCCTCGCCCCAAGCAGTTCACAATCTGTCTGCCAATTATTTTTCACGTGACTTTGATGTGTTCCTTTCACAGCTGTGAACGGGAATCATGAAGGATGTGTTAACCCCTAAAAAGAAAATATTTTTTTTTCTTTTTTTCTCCTCCGCAGTCCAATGGTACTCACATCGTGTACAAAAACACCGTGTGGATTGAAAGTGCAAACAACACGGGAAACATAATCACCCGGGACCGAACCATCAATGTGGAGTTCTCGTGCGCGTATGAGCTTGATATCAAAATTTCACTGGATTCCGTAGTGAGGCCAATGCTGAGGTGAGACTGGCCTTTGTGTGCTTTAGATTTTCCTGTTGGGGTTGTGAATTTAATACCGGCCTGAGAGCCCTGGGGGCTAATGTCTCCTCTGTTTAACCTGGAAAATGGAGCTAGCTTAATTCAGGCTAGAAATGTTAACCGTGTGGGTAACTAACCATAGCAACTACCTAACAAGGGACGTTGGGTGCATTTTTCATCACTTGATGTCTTTAAATCAAGAACGAATGGGTTTTTTTCCCCTAAAAAACGTGCTCTAGCTCAACCCTAAGATACAAGAACGATGTAGAATTACCGGGTGAAATTCCTTGGCTTCTGTTATGAAGGAGCTCAGACTAGATGTTCATGATGCTCTTTGAAGGCTACGTATCCCCAGAACAAGAACAGGATGGGCTATGGAGGGCTAGCTTCTCTCGCACTGCTCCACCAATGTGTCTCTTCCTTGACCGGTAGGGGGCACTTTTAGGGAATTCCCATGGTCCATTCAGTCTTTGGCCTCTGTTACAAGCCAGCCAACAGATGATAATTACGGTGGCAGCTGTGGGACTGAGACCACCAAACTGGCATCACATCAGCCACCAAACATCAGTCCATGGGATGGTACCGATTTTCAGTTTTGTAGTGTTCAAACCAGTAACCTAGACATGCAAAGCTCCATATCCTGATCCCTGTCCCTAAGTCGCTATCCACGCCCCTCCCCTTTGTAAAGGATGGTCTTTCTGTTGCTTTCTCATGAGCTTTATTTCTCTCCTTTAGTGTGATTAACCTGACAGTCCCAACACAAGAAGGCAGTTTCACAACCAAGATGGCACTGTACAAAAACTCATCCTATAAGCACCCCTACCGGCAGGGTGAAGTGGTTCTAACCACCCGGGATGTGCTTTATGTCGGGGTCTTCGTTGTCGGAGCGGATTCCACCCATCTGATTCTAACGCTGAACAAATGTTACGCAACCCCTTCTCGGGACAGCAATGACAAACTCAGATACTTCATCATTGAAGGAGGGTCAGTGTCATCTGGCAAGATTTTTCGCTCTGTTTTGCTTTCATTTGGGAATCTAAAAATCATTGGCTGGTGTAAAGCACCAGGTGATCTGAACCTATGTACACTACAGGAAGGTGATTTCTTCCTCTGATGCATGTGCCAAGGTTTGCTGTCCGAATACCAAAATAGATGGACCATTGATTTGTACCTCTATGGCTCTTCCTAGCATCCTAAGAGAGAGGCCAGAGGTGTTCAAGTGCCACAGTATAAGAATCTAAAAGAAGGTTGCATTTGGATGTCTAACACTGCCTCTGGTAATGGAGAACTTGGACTCCATGCTATCCATTAGACAGGTCGATGTTTGCAGATTTCAGTATACCTGGTTAAAGGTTTGCCCGTTTGTGGATTATTATTGGGAGAAATCCTAAATTTTAATCTTTTGCCACCCTGATTTGGAGTTAATAACAATAATACGTTGCACTTGCATTGCACTTTTCATCGAAGGGTGATTAGGTGCTTTGCAAGGCGGCCTTATCCTCATCCTGTAGATGTAGAAATCGGTGCACAAAAAAGGAAGGGCTTAAATGTTCAAGCATGTCCACTAATTTAGGTGCCCCACGCAAGATCCCTAAGAGGATGTGATTTTTCAGAAAGGGTTGAGCTCGCAGAGCTGATACTGAACTTCCTGAGCATGAGTGTTCCCCACCTCTGAAAATCAAGCCCCGAGTGTTTCAGATTGGGTACGCGAAGCCTGTGGACACTTCTATCCCATCAGGATAGCGGCAGGATTGGGAACGGAATACCTTGTGCATCTGCTTCCACCACTGACTCCTTGTATGACCATAGGCAAGTCAGGTGATCTCTCAGTACTTCAGGAATGTTGAGAGGCGTAATTAGTTACTGTTGTAAAAGGCTCTGAGAGCCTTTGATGGAAAGGGCTGTAGAAATTCAAAGTTTATTCCTAATCAGAATAGTTTGGCATTATTTCAGGTTACTTACATCACTGTGGCAAACAATAAAGTCATAGGCTCACGCTGCAAAACTGGGCCTCAGATTCTGAACACTCCAGAGTTGAGAGGGCTGATAAGGGGGAATTCAAGCTCCCCTCCCATAAACTCCAAGTAACATCTAGAGAAAAGGATCATTTAGTTTCTCTGCAGACATAACCCACAAGCAGTGGGGATCTGTAGAATTGTTTAGAAGCTTGTAACAGTTTCTGGACCCAGCTGAGACTCTTTTTTTCCTCCTAGTTGCCAAAACATAAAAGATAACACCATTGGGATTGAGGAGAATGGGGTATCCCTGACCTGTCGCTTCCACGTCACCGTCTTCAAATTCATCGGGGATTACGACGAGGTTCATCTCCACTGTGCCGTCTCCCTTTGTGACTCGGAAAAGTACTCCTGCAAAATAGTACGTGCGCATGGCCCCAGCGTGCTCTCTGGGCCGTGGAGGTGTGCCAGGCTAGAATAATTTCCCTAAGGCCACAGTATGGCAGGAGAGCAGTTCCCTGGGGGCTACTGCAGTGCTTTGCTCCGAAGGTGCAATTACCCAGGGATCTACATAACGTTCCCCTCCCCACCTCCCTTGTTCTCCCAGAGCCTGGCACATGGCTCGCCCCTGTGCAATTAGGCTGCATGGACTCCCATCCAGCGCTGTGTCACGGAGGAGGGGCCAGAATTTTCCCTTAATGAGGCTAATCCACCACCACTGAAGTCTCCAGGGGAGCGTTGCAATCAATCTCAACCGGAGCAGGGCCAATTCCAGGGTTTGAGATCAGAGACTAGCGCGCGGTCATCGCAACGCCTTGCAGTAATCACCCCTTGTGTTTTGTTTGTTCAGAACTGCCCCCAGAATTCCAGGATCGCCACCGAATACACCAAAGAGCCCAAGGAGCAGATCATCTCAGTGGGACCCATCCGGAGAAAGCGTAAGTGTGCACAGCTCAGAACGGGGAGGAAAACATTCCCTCCCGTATACACTTTTCTGAACCTTTGATTATTAAATGGACAAGCTCAAGATAAATTATAAATCTATTGATAAATAGGTCCTTCCCTTGTGTTACTAAACCCATCTTAAATTATTACAGTAGGAAACATCCAATTTTTCATTTGTCCAGTTTTCACCATTTGTTTTTATTTATTTACGTGTGCGTTTTATGTAGCAGGGCGCTAAAGCTCAGCTAGACAGTTTCACTTTCTGATTCATTTGAGCAACTCTTTTTAGTTCTGTGCATCACTTCGCAGGGGAGAGAGTGTCCCTTGTAGAGCTGCTTTCTCTGCCCAAACCCCATGCTGTGTGTCTGCCCATCCCCACCTATTCTGTCTGTCCGTCCATCCTTCCCCTTCTCTTTATCCTATGTATGTCTAAGCCAGCTACTACCCTGGACCCAACTTCTCAGAAGCATCCACCAACTTTAGGCATCTCAGTTATTAGGTGCTCAACTAGAGAGACAGTCTCATGATTCGAAGAGCTGAGCACCCACTGCCAACCCCCATGGAGGTGATTTCCAGAGAATGGCTGCCTCCTCGGTTTTCCTTTTCATCATACCCTCCCTCCATCACACCTTCCTTCTCTTCCCCCACTCCTCTTCCTCAACTTCTCTCCACCTCCCCACCATCTTGGCCAGCAGAAGGTCATCTTTCCTTCTTCTCCCCCAGCCCCATCCCTGTGCGCTGATCTGGAGGAAGAATCGATAGACGGGTCTTTACTCAGCCCATGGCCAACCGAGATTGCACTGGTTTGTGCTCTGCTGTCTCCTCCTGATGAGCACTGATCAGTGCACGTGGGGTCTGAGCCTTCGGAATGGATGATGTTGCCGTTGGCTGCAGTGGGCACAGGCTCTCTGGTCCTAAATTAAGCACTGGGCCGTCTAAAGAATTGGCGTGGGAGGGTCTGATTCAAAAGTCCCGTTGCCCTTTAGCTGGAGGTTTAGTGGCACCTAGATCTGGGTGTAAATGCAACGGGGGTGGGGGAGATGCTTTAATCAAGGGAATGCTTTCAGGGTCCTGTCTAGATATTAAGCTCTGTAATGCCCTTGCTCCTATGCTGCTTGAATGGGTTCTCTTCAATCCGGTGCATCAACTGTGTGCGGCCCTCTCCTAAACACCCGATCTCTCCTCTTCCAGGGTTAGACTGGTGCGAAGATAACGGCGGCTGCGAGCAGATCTGCACGAGCAGGGTGGATGGGCCCCTGTGCAGCTGTGTGACTGGGACATTGCAAGAAGACGGCAAGAGCTGCAGAGGTGACTATTTATTTGAAAGGCCACCTTTGGGTAGTGTGAACAGCCGAGGAGTGTGAGGCAGATGAAAAGTGATCCTTCCCTGCAACCCCCCTTTAAATCTGTATGGAGCGTCAACAGAAAAATGGTCCCGTCCCCAAGACACCAGGCTAAAAACTAGGATTGGGACCCATTTCTATCCCTAACCCTCTGCAAAACTGAGAGAGTGGTGAGGAATGGGATTGAAGGGGACAGCTGGAGAAAAAGAAGTGGACTTTGGAATCCACTGAAATAAATCAATGTGTTTCAGAGGAACAGAACATGAAAGTAATAAAAGAGGGAGTGAGCATTGTCGTGCCGTCTGAGTAGGGAGTGGGGAGAATGGGAAGTCTCAATTCTTAGTTTCTGTTCCTGGATTTGACACTGATTTTGGGGGAAGCCATTCATGCTCAAACATCAACTAGATTGGGGTGCTTCCATTTTTGGGTACCCAATGGGGGGGGATACCTCGGACATGTGCTACAAAAATCATGTCTGAAGGTGCTACGCCCACAACTATCCTAGAGTTAGTGGGAGGTGTTGGTGCTCAGAACCTCTGGAAATCAGATCCCTGGAATCTCAAACTCACTCGAGTGGTCACTTCTGAAAATGCTGGGCTTTAATCTTTCTGTGCCTTGGTTTACCCCATTAGTTTACAACAATAATATCACCTTCGTCACTATGGGGCTTGTGCAGCACCATGAGATCTTTGGATGGAGGAGGCTAGTCAATTGCAAGGCGATATTACTAAGACTCATGCCCCTGATCTGCAGACTCTTGCTGTCACAGTGTAGAAGCTTGTCCTTGTAGACTCACGTTTTGATCTTTAAATGATACAGCCTTTGCTTATTTTTAACTGTGACTTGATGATTTACAACGTTGTTCTCTGTCTTTCTCTCTAGCCTCCAGCTCTTCCACTGAACCTCAAGCCTGGCTAATTCTTCTCATCGCAACCCAGCTGTCATTGTGGCATTTTATCTATAAATCAAACCCAACCTCATAATTAATTCAAGGCTTCTATTTAAAGTACTGTAATTTACTTACTCTAAACCCCTGTAGGATAAAAGCATGTGCCCCTAACTCACACCCTGTACCACAAACAACAACAAAAGCTTTTAACTCTTGCAACGCTAAAGTCAGTTGCCTGGTAAAACAATTTAAATGAAGTTATAAGCTACTTTATTACAGTGGAAGGTAACAGCAGCCAAAATGGGCAATTAAAAGCCCTTCAGTCTCACCTGAAATTTCAGGGATGGAGCCACAAGGGAAAATACTTGATTAAGACCTTTCCCTTTTTCTCAAGTCTCCACACTGGCTTCTCTGCTGATTTCATATTCACTTCAGGCACCTCTTTGACATCCTTTCAGCACTCCCTGGCCTCTCTGCTCACGGTATTCCTTCTTGCATCTCCATTCCTTTTCCTTACAGCTCAACATCCACTTATATGAATGGCCGTGTTTCCCTTCGCTTCAGTGGGCTTTGAATCATGCCCGAAGCTCTGGCTAAGTTTCTCTTTTGCCTGCTCCCTCTAGCTTTGTCGGTACTAGAGAAATGTACCGTTGTAAGAACCAGTTTAGCCCTTAGGGCACTCTGCACCCACAAGAGATACATTTTGACTGGGGTGCAAGAACTGGTTGGCGCAGGCTCAGCTTTCAGCAGGCTAAAAAGCAGATCAGTCTGAACTGATTTAATGCCACTGTGCAAACAGACAAGCTAAGATGGTTCAACTAGTCCACAATGCATTTCAAACTCTCCCAGAATCCTCTCATTCTGGGAGCTGTGCCAAGAATTATGGGAAGCAAGAAAATGGTTTAGAACACCAATAGTGTGGACACAGCAGGTGCGTACCAGAAAACGTTCATAAACCAGTTCTATATCGCTAGTATGGACGCAACGAACTGTTTGCACTAAAACTGGTTCAGTCCTTAGTGCAGTCACTGCTTTCATTTTCTTCATTTGCTCCCATGGGTCCCCTGGACATCAAAGAGCCTCCTTACACCATTCAAACTCCTTCTCAGCCCCTCTTTCAAATCCATTTGAGATGCACACGGCTCCTCTGGCCCTAAGTGTGTTAATGATGTCACATGACTCCAGTTCATTCTCTTCTCAGTCCTGTCTTGAGATCATGAGCTGGTCACAGCAGGAACATTTTCTGCTCCTAACCAGGTGGGGCTTTTTTACTTACTGGGAAACACCCTGTCTGGCTATGACACAGTATCAATAATAAATGCAATTGATCAGAGTCAAGCACAAGTAACGCTGCTCAGCTTGTACTCAGGTCGCTTTCTGGATTGCAAAACAGCCATTAAATTCCATCGTACTGATTGTAGCGATGTGCCTACCGCGAGGAATGAATTGTCTCTGATGCAATTTAGTGCTGAGATGATTGGAAGGTTTGACATGCTTTGAAATCTTAATTTTTTTAGCCCAAGCTGCTGTTTCCTCTGTCTGCATATGATGATCACTTTGTACCCAAAAAGTAGCTTTTGACCCCTGGTTTTATTTTTCTCGTTTGCACCTCTGCAAACCTACCCTGCCCCCCTTCCCTCTTTTTTTTTAATTATATGAATCAGCCGAGTAATTTAAACATGTTTTATTCTTAAATAAACACGGTGTTCAAATATTCTCACTTCCTGGATGTACTGAATGCTCATTCTTATCTAAAGCTGGGGACACAACATCAATGAACTTCATATGCAAAGACAGGGTTGCTTCTTTATTCCAAGTCAAAGAACAGCTGGAAATAAGATGCACGTTTTTAATCGAGAGGGTAATTAACCATTGGAACAGATTGCCAAGGGATGTGGTACATTTTCCATCACTGTTTAAATTAAGATTCTTGATGCCTTTCTGCAAGATGTGCACTAATTCCAACCCCAGGAATTGCTGCGTGAGGTTCTCTGGCCTCTGTGATGTAGACTGGATGATCACAATGGTCCTGTCTGACCTTGGAATCTTGTCACCTAATATAGGCTTTCATGTCTGTTCTGTTCTCTGTGCAGCTCAGAAGTCACTGAAGGCCCTTCTGCACCTCCTACCGTATAGTAAATAGGATTTCCTTCCTTGCTTTAATCTGGGTTTAAATGGAGGCACCCACCAGATCTGAAGAAGGTTAAAATCAACTCAATTTTTGGTAACTCTCCTAGGGTTCTGGCACTGCTTGCTTGCACCATGGTTTGAAGGAGGAAGCCTGGTCCAGTGATGAAAGCAGGAGGTTTGTGTTCTGTTTTTGATCTTCTTCTGATTTGCAATGTGACTTTAGTCCGCTCACTTAATCTCTGTACCCCAGTTTCCTCCATCTACAAAAGGGGGATTGTCAGTACTTTGAGATTGCAGAGAATGCAGTGACTAAGTTGTATCTAGTGAATGTGTGTGTGGGGGGGGAAGGTGGCATTGCATCCCCTTCAAGTCCTGCCTCAGTTCAGGGCTTTGGATCTTGACACAATGTAGAGAAACCTGGGGCCTTCTCTAAATCGCCCGGGCTAATCTCAGCTCTCTAAGGGGCCATTCTGCTACATGAGGATTGCAGCAATGTTCAGTCTATGATCCTAAGCCCCTTACGCCTGCATTGTCTGTCTGTCTAACACTGCCGGAGTTGCGCAAAGCAAGCAGAACGGGAGAGACAGGATCTGGCTCAATCTGTTTTTACTGCAGCCTCATGGAGGGAATGATGACAACTGCCTTGGAGGAAGAAAAATTTCCAGTGTAGTGCTCCCCAGCCAACTTGCTTTTAGAAAACACCACCACCTCAATCAGTCAAGGGAAATCACTGGAATAGCTCTTCTGTATCTTCCTCCTCACAATACTAGGTCATCTAGGGAAATGGAGGCTACTTGTATTACATGCCAGAACCTATTTCCCCAACATGTTGACAAGTCTGGGAGGATGTCCTCTTAGTGAAGTGTTGAAAGGCGCGTAACAGGCCGATGGAATCAGCATGTAATATTTAGCTATCCTTCTTTCAGTGCCTGTGAATTCTTCTTATGTGATCTCATGGGGAGCTGTGCTCTGACTAATATAGCTCTTTTCTAGCAATGATGGTTTAATTTTGCATGCTGCAGTCTCTCTGATGCATAAAACAGCAGCACAATAAAGGGACCAAACCTGCTTTGTACCAACATGAGTAAGAAAAGAAAACAACCCTAGTTCTTGGGAGTATTTGACAAAGGGGTTTTGTCAGAGGCAGCTATGTGCCCTGTGCATTTTACAGGATGTACTTCCCTGCATATCCATCTGGGGTTTTTGCAGTACCACATGCTATTATAGATGGGACCCATCATTGAGATGGTGCAATAAGACATTATACCCAGGTGATAGAGTGGTAAAAATGCATATGTCTAATCCATACCAGCATGCCAAAGAGTGGGAGAATTTCTGAATATGCTCAGCATGGACAAAGGCTTAGGGCTTACAGCTGAAAGGCTTGTCTACACTTGAAAGCTGATTTGGATTGCAGTTGGGTGTGAATTCACAGTGCAGTCGCTGAATAACTCCACGTGTAGACAAATTAAGAGAATCTGAATACTGCCTCAGCTCCCCTCTTTCGTTCCCAAGTGGCTGAGAGGCTGGATTTAAAATCCTTTTAACCTTAAATCACACCACTCTTTAACTCCCTCCCAAAGAGATGTAAACTTGGAAACCTGGGTGCAAGGCGGTGTTGTTTCCTTGCCAGTGTCGCTGTGGCAGAATGTCAGAAATGGAGCATGCTCACTGGACCTTCCACCCAGAAATGCAAACTGGTTTTGCATTAGCTGACCTGTGCAGTACAGGGACCTACTGTAAAAACAGAGTACAATCTTTAACAGCTGGAAGGCAGGGGGCCCTCCCTCTCCTGCTAGGAGTTGTTCCCCTGATCTTAAGAAAAGCAGGAGGGGTGAGCAGCTGTTGGTGTCTTGGAAACAGCTTGTGCTGCACCCCAGGAGTAGAGGAACCCCTCCCCACAGCCCCACCTGTCAGGGGATTGCATGATTTCTGAGCAGCAACCACTAGAGAGGCCAACGCAGGGCTCAGCGAACTAGGGTACAAGGCTGGGCCAGCAGCCCAGCTGAAGGCAGTCTGGCTCAGCGGCAACGTCCCAGGGCAAGTCTGAGCACCCAGCTCCTAGCTAAACCCAGAAGCAAAGGAACTAGAGGCAGAGTCAAGTCAGCCAGAGTGCAGCTGGTGATTCAGGCAGGGATCAAGGGAATAGCAAGGGGGAAAGGCCTGAATTTGGCTGGGTAGTGATTGAAGTGATCTAGCTGGGCGTAGTGTCAGTGGGCAGGGGAGGGGGCCTGCGTGACAAGCCGCAGAGAGGATGCCTGCCTGTGACACCCAGCCCAAGACAAGAAGCACCAGCATGGACACTCGCTCCAGCCTGTCGTGAGATGGCACCGCACCCCAGCCTCTGCCACAACCGCCCAGGGAAGCAGGTACTGTCTCTTTAAATTGTTTCCCCCCCACCACAACTCCTTTTGGGAGACTGTTCCAGAACTTCACCCCTCCACTGGTTAGAAACCTTCCGACTTCCAGCCTGAATTGGTTCATGGCCCATTTATATCCATATTTTAAGGCAAGTGCATTAACTGTTCGGCTTTGCAAGAAGCAGCTTGTCAGAAATTCACTCCTCTTTCATATTCCAGTAGATCTTCCATGTCTTCCTCTGCCAGTTTATTTAGTTCTGTCAAGATAACATCTAAAGCCTGAAACACACAAGACAAATCCCAGATTTGTTATGAAACAGACACCAAGGCCAGGAGCTGATCTGGAAGAAAGAGGGAGCTTAATGCTTTCTTTAAACCAAGATATTTTAGCGAGTGATGCTAAACAAAGGTGACTTGACATGCTCTAAAGAAATATGGATCTCATTTTCGGGGATAGGACTCTGGCTACAGCTTTTGTTTCAGATTTTAAAGAGAAGAATTGTCTGTCTCTGGAGTAATCCAAGACAAAACAATACCCTCTTCAGATTCAAGATTGCAAAGGTGCTATAGTCTGGAGAAGTAAAAACCTGTAGGCATGGAGAATATGCAAATTCTAATGATTTTAGTGCCTTCGATTGTTCCTGCATTGTAGCAATAAGTTTAAAATTGCTTTTTGTATTGCCATCTAGTGGTTGTTTCAGATAGAACTGATCGCTGTAATATTGACATGATACTGGTTTTCATCCTGAACGAACCCTGAATTCATCCTGAAATTATGTGCAGCCCTTGGGCCTTAAAAGTCCACCTGATCTACGGCGTGAACTCAAGAAATAACACTGAGTTCCTGTCAAGTAAAGGGACTACCTTCTTGCATGCCCCGTGGAATTTTAAGGTCTGAGGACTGTACCTTACATGGTACTGACATGCCATCACTTACCACCTGGGGTGGGGCAGTGAGATATTCTGTAGGGACTCTGGGCAAATGTCTACTGAGATATGTGCTGTGGGATCTTCCATGCCTGTTCAGAGAAAAAGGGATCTAGGGTGTTTAGCATCCCCCACCACTAGCGGTGTGGTACTCAGCGTTTCTGCCTCCAAAGGATAAAGGGCTGAGTTGCAGAGTAATGTCACCTTCTTGAGAGGGAGAAGAATCTAGTACAGAAGAGGCCTGGGGGAGGAGAAGACACTTAGCATCCTAAATAATTAAAATACAAGTGGCCTATCTTAACATGGGGCAGAGAGCAGGCCAGAATTACCAGGAAACAATCACCACAAGTACTGCACTATAGAATCCCCTGCTGGTACATTTGACCCTTCCTTCTTAATCTGCCCTGCAGCTAGCCTGGTGGATGTTTCTCCCCCTCTCTCCCACTCCCCAGCCCCTTTTCTTTCCTTGTTGTACAGGGGGAGATACAAGACAGCCCAAATCATCCACGTCTAAAACACAAGGCTGCTTACCACCTCTGTAAAAGCTTTCCGATGGAAATCTCCCAGGGGAACGTTTTGGAAGGTAGCGTGCTGCTGCTCCTGAAGGCTAGAGAACTGCCTGATGAGAATATCAAACATCCAACCTGGGAGGGGAGAGAGCGCAACGATTTCAGGTAAGATCGTTGAGCAGCAGTGCCGAGGACCCCCACCTTGGAAAAAGTCAGCAGCTGTTGCTTTTTACACTTGTGTATGCAAACAGCATTTCCCATCTTCCGCTTAGGGGCCCTGTTCTGCCTGCCTTTCTTGCATGAGATATAGGAAGGCAACCTGCATAGAGTGGTTATGCTGATGTTTATGGCTGGTGAGATTGTTACTTACAGTGACTGATGGGCTCGGGCAAGTTAGGCCCCTGAAAACTCCCACAAAGCAAAGCTGACGGCTATGCCATGGTATTACTATTAATTATTATTAGTAGGGCTTAGGAGTTCTAGTCTTGGATGAGCATGCCATTGTGGTGGACTCTGTACAAACAGAGCAAAAAGATGGTCCCTGCCACGAGGAGCTTACAATAGCCTCACACTCATTGTTCACAATGAATTTAAATAGGGCCTTTCCTCTGAGCTTCTCAAAGCACCTTACGAGCCATTCTGCCTCGAACGTCCCCGTGATTAGAATAGTGTACAGAGATCGTGCCAGTTTCTGAAAACCCATCTACCCTAGGGAGCATTTCAAGTTAATGGATCATAAACCACGCTTGTGTAGCTCCTGCATCATAGCCATGTGTGTTGTTAGGGCCTGATTCTATGCCAGTTGGCCTCAGGATAGGAGATGGGCTGAGCCCTTCAACCGGCAGATCTTTGGGGCATGTTTTATCTACTGTACTACACCCACTTGTGTGCTAGTGCCAAATAAAAATAATGATGTTATGGATGGGGAAAACAGAGGCACACAGCTGAGGTGACACAGGGAACCAGTGACCACGGCAGGGAATAGAACTAAGAGTCCTCTAATTCTTTAACCACTAACCTACCCGTCCTCCTAGTTTCCCTTTCCAGTGTAGTTCTTCTTAAGAGTCTCTTACCAGTAAACGGGACGTTTGGCTCAAAGGATTAAATGGAAGTGAAAGAGGAGAGACCTGCCCCTGCAGTTAGAGTGCTAGAAGGAAGTACATGTTGTGGTAGAGCTGGGAATTGCAAAATTGTGTTTCCAACTCTGCTACTGACCTACAGTGTGACTTTGGCCCAATCACTTAATTTACTAATTGGGCACCCTGCCATCCAGATATATTAGAAAAGGGTCAGGCCCAGGTGTTCTGCTACTAGAAGCTCTTAGATAGCACTTGTCATCCACAGATCTCAATGCTATTTAGGAGTCATCATTCCCTCTTTTACTTACGGAGGAACGGTGGCACGGTGACTTGCCCACAATCACAGAGCAGAGCTCAGGGCTCCTGAGTGCCAGTGCAGTGCTCTGCCCACTAGGTCATGCTGCCTCCCTTGAGGAGATAGCAACAGTTTCCCCACTTCCCTGCGGTGGGGCAAGGTTTGCAGTCTGCAAACTGCCTGTTGGAGGCCCACATTGAAGGTGTTAAATAAGCACCATGTAGGGTGGTTGTTAAAGAAGGCGCAGAAGTTGCTCCTGCTGTGAAGTTCAATACCCACTTGCTAAAACCAGACTTGAGCGCTCTTTCGCCTCAAATCCTGGGTCGGCCGTACCCGTCAGTCGGATCAAGTGCTCCAGAAGATAGATGTCAATAAGGTGTTTGCTAGCAAATGCTGTAACCTGTGAAAGAGGAGAGACGCTGTAATTACTTTTCAAGAGGAACAGAGTTTGCCGGCAGCTGGTGTACCCTGTCTTGCTGCTCACGCAGAGAGCTGCCCAGTCTGCCTGCTGGGCTCACGTGCGTGTCAACAGAAAAGGTCATGGCGCAATAGCTTGGTCTGAAAGGGCTGCCGGGAGCTTGAGCGAGACTGCTTGCAAAAGCATCAGCCTCAGCCGGTTTATTTAAAACCCCCTCCACCTTCAGCTGCTGATCATGACAGCAAGCAGATAATGCACTCGGAATGCCACGGGGGCAGTGGTCCCCATTCTGGGGCCGGTCCCCTGCAATTATCTAAGAGCCATGGAGCCACGCTTGTGGACATATCTGGCTGTAGAGCTGGTTGGAAAAATTCCAACCCAACTTGTTTCACCCCCTCCTCCCACCCAAAATCAAAATGTTTCAGGGAAACAGACTGATGAGGTTGCTGTCAGAAACCTACCTGGTTTCCTGCCAGCGCTCTCATCCAGTTCCTTGGTAGCCTCAAACCATGATTTGAGGGCTTTAACAACACAGTCCTAGGTTAGAGGTTTATTACAGGAGTGGGTGGGTGAGGTTCTGTGGCCTGCATTGTGCAGGGGATCAGACTAGATGATCATATGGGTCCCTTCTGACCTTAGAGTCCATGAGGATCCCCTATGGCCCCTGGGTGGAGCTGAGTGGGGGAGGCTCCCTGACCTGGGTGCAGGAAGAGATAATGGCTCAACCTCTGCAATCCCGGTTTATTTTAGGGCTTAGAAGTTGTGCTGTAGAAGGGGCGCACTAGTCTGGGAGTTGAGACAGTTCTAGCCTGGAGGAGACAGCAGTTCAGGAGATTGAACTGGAGGAAGTCTCATGCTCTTCCTCTCCTGCTGCAGAAAAACCTCTTGGTTTTGTGCTTTGCCTGGGATTGGTTACAGGGGTGCTGGTAGAAATGGATCGCTGGGCAGGGTGTCAGGACACCTGGGACAGTGCAGAAGGGCAGGCTATACTGGTTCAAGTGGGAGAGGGGAGTTAAGCAATGTGGGTTCAGGCTCTGGGTCTTTGTTTCCCCTCTGTACAATGGAGAGGGCAGCCCTTCCTGGGTGGTCTATTTAAACCAGACAGTGTTAGGATGTTCAGGGCAGGGAGTGTGTGTCTAGTGCTATGCTAATTCAGTAAAGAGATTCCACCTCTGCAGAAAAGACTCCTTCCCACCCCGCACATTTAGTCTTAAAGCTGTAATTCAGATGAATATTAATTAGTGTTCATCACGCTCATCATTCCTTGTAATCCCTTTGAGAGCAATACGGGGTGTTTGTTCCACTCCACTTGCTGTGCTGAGCAAGCTCATATCCTCACTCCTTAGAAATGTGGCTCACTTGCCTAGCCCAGCCTGCAGCCCAGGCTCCATCCTTCACTGTGTTCCATTCTAATTACCTGGAAAAAGCTATTATTGGTGAGTATTATGCAGACCCTCCCCCCCCCACTTTCATGCATTTGCCAAGCCGACAGGGCTCTGAGAGCCTCTTCTTTCTGCCTGTGTAATCTCCAGACAACCCTCCTGTGCATTGCACACACTTGTAATGTGATTTTATTCATGTACACCTCATCCAGGAGAATACACCCTGAGATGCCTGTTGTGTGACAGGGTGTAATCTATACCTCCCCTGCCAGCGACTCACCACATCTCGTCTTCTTTCTACCTTAGGGCCCAGCTAAAAGGCTTTTCATGCTGTGCCTTGTTTTTGAAGGGCTGTTGGGCTGAGTTGTGTGTAACTGAGGAAAGTCACTTGGTTTAGCTCTGCCCATACAGGAAATGAAGGAGGCAACAGGCAAGTCCCCTTGCTGCTCACTGCTGCTTTGCTGAGGAAGCTCATGTGCATTATTAATTACTAAGCACATTTATTAGAGTAGAGCCTCAGGCCCATCCAAGAACCATGCCCCATTCTGCCAGGCACTGTACACAGGCAGAGTCGTAGATGGTGCCTGCCCCAAAGGGCTTCCTATCTAAATAGACAAGAGGGTAGAGGAAAGGGAGAACGCACAAGCAGTGATCAGTGGTGGCAAATGTCATGTTAGTTACATGATTTCTGTAAGGGCAATAGGGTTTAGTTCAGCGGTGATGAGCTAAGTGGAAAAATGTGAAGGCAGAGGGGATATGGATAGGAAAGGGGACAGGGCAGAACAGGAGGGTTAAAAAAGGAGCAGGTGTGGGAGGAGGCTGAGATATGGAGACTGAGGGAAGGGAGCAAACAGCTTAGATGAGTTGCACATGGTAAAACAAATCCAAACCTTCTGGTCTCAACTGTGCCAGGTAGTCATTAATCTGTAACATCTTTGCTGTTCTACAGTACAACCCCAGAGCTACAAATGGACTGGTCAACCACACGCCTCTTTTGGAACCCAAAGTACATGGTCATGTAGCAGCAGAAAGCCAATACAACACAGTGCTGTGTTAAATGTGAACTAAAATATTGAGAATATTTTAAACAAGAAGATTTGACAAGGTAAGGAAACTTCCTCTGCTTGTTTCATTTAAACTAAGATAGTTAAAAGCAACATTTTTCTTTTGCATAAAGTTTCAAAGCTGTACTAAGTCAATGAAAGAAAGTGTTACAAAACCTCCATTCCCAAAGTGTTTGTAACTCTGAGGTTCTACTTTACTGTAGATATCTACAGACCCATTCATCCCTATGGAAGTCAATATAATTGTACCAGTGGTGTATTTGCACCAATAGGCTTTTGATTGGCATCTGGCCAGTCCAAGACAGGTTTAGTGGGGGAAGGGAGGAGAGACTTACTCAACACCCAGATGGACAAATGCATCAGAGTGGTGTAAGACTAAACTTCTCTACTTCTTGCCCTCCCCTTCCCTTTGGGAGAACCCCTGTTATGTAACAGCCGACAAGAGTAGTGAGGAATAAAGGCTGTAAAGTTCAATGTAAAAACAACATCTGACAAAACATGATCAGTTTCATGACTTAAACAAATAGGGCCACAAGTCAGGAGCTGAGTTCTGTTCCTAACTCTGTCACTGCCTCCCTATGCGACCCTAAGGCAAATCAATCTGCTTTGGTTTCCCCAACTGTGCATCTTTTCTACTGAGGTTGCAAGCTCTTCAGAGTGCTCCTTTGCTAGCTGTCTAAACAGTGGGGGTCCAGAACTTGGTTAGGCATCAGGACATCCATGGGGAAGTCAGGCCACTTGTATTTAGGAGCCTAACTTCATGCACCAGATTTGAAAGTGTTGGGGTGTGAGCATGTTTCCTCTCAAAGCCATGGTTTGAGAGTTCCCTATTCCAATACCTTAACGAAGCCAAACTGGGATGATGCCACTTAATGATCATGGTTGCAGCAATCTTTAGTTGCAGAAATCTGAATTCTCTCAATTACGAAGTTGGTCTCTGTCTGGCTGTCCATTTGAAAATCTCTCTTCCTATTGAACTGTTCTGGATGTACTGTAGGCTGGCTTTGTTCTTCAACTGAACCAGGTGGCAACTAGTTGTCCTGACTGATGGCCTATGCGGTTCCTCCCTAGGACACGAATTAATTTCTTACATGAATTAATAATCCACGCTGCCACACATGCTTGAAGAGTACCTGGTTTTGCTGCACCTTCATCGTCTCGGCATCGTAGTGACTGAGGACTGAGTGAGCTAAAGCTTTGGCGTCCTCCTCAACGACATGTGAAATGATCCCTTCGAGAACATGCTCATCTTCCTCTTCTTGGTGAGCTTCTCGGAGCTGAGCGGATGCAGAAGAAAACACTGTTTACATTTGAGGTGAGTAGACAGCACTTTTTCTTGACATGATACAAGAACTATGCCACAAAGCATCCATCCCAGCTGGATACTGACCAAAAGTCATTGATTTCTGTTCAGTGGTTCTCAGCCAGGGGTACATGTATCCCTCCCTGGGGGTATGCAGAGGTCTTCTAGGGGGTATATCAATTCATCTAGATATTTGCCTAGTTTTACAACAGGCTACATAAAAAATACCAGCAAAGCCAGTACAAACTGAAATTTCATACAGACAATGACTTGTTTATACTACTGAATACATTACACACTGAAATACAATATTTATATTCCCATTATATATTTAATTATATGGTAAAAGAGAGAGTCAGCAATTTTTCAGTAATAGTGTGCTGTGACACTTGTATTTTTGTGTCTGGTTTTGTAAGCAAGTTGTTTTTAAGTGAGGTGAAATTTGGAGGTACCCAAGACAAATCAGACTCCTGAAAGGGGTTCAGTAGTCTGGAAAAGTCGAGAGCCACTGTACAAGGTGACATGAGCCATTGGTTCCAAGTCATATTAGGAATGGTTCACATGACAAGCCGCCGCCACCACACAACACGAATTGGCAGGCTCAGTCAAGAGGCATAGGGCCAAATGGGCCTCTCTCAAAATTAGAGATGGTCCCTCCAGGGGAGGGCTGAGACATTAGTGAGGAACTTTGCCCTGCCACCAGCAGTGTTATAGCTGTTCTTTAGATACTTGGAGGACTTCACATTCCAGGGCTGTCAATTCAGCATCATCCACCAGCTCCAAATTCAAACCCGATGTTTGTGCGTACCTATGGAGAAAGATGCATTTTTTACTCACAACCATAGGCAAGACCGGCTGAACCTCCTCAGTTACTATTTTATCCAGGCTGTCAAAAATGGCAGCCCTGGTTAAGTAGTCAAAGTCCTCCATGGCACTTGGGAAGACGTCAGCAGACAGATCCTGGAGAACTTCCACCGAAAGCGCATCTAGTAACGAGTCGGGAAGATGCTTCAGGGTTGACATGGACCCCCTAAAGCGAAGCCTGGGACAAGAGTGAAAAACAAAAGTTCAGTCTTTCTGAACACGCTGAGTTGACTGCTCACTGTTCAAAGGGAAGCTTCTATTCTCTTCCAACTATGCCCACAGGAAGGAGTCTCTAGGGAGCTGGGAGCCATGGTCCCTGAGTTTTGTTCCTGGCTTATGTGCCTAATGCTTCAGACCTACCCCCTTCTCCCCCCACCCTTTGGGAAGTACTGTCTCCTTATCCTCTGTCTTTGTCCTCTCTGCTGAGACTTGCCAATGAGGGAGTCAGTCTGTGCACACTGTGCTAAGGACTCTTGTGATATAGCGTCTAGCCCACTAGGGAGTGGGCTGAAACATAGCAATCTCATGCCAAAGCCACTCAATAGTCAGATGGGAACTTTCCAGGTGCCATTGAGCTGGGTTGGGACTGGAGCCAGCGATGTTCATGAAAGCATCGGTGCCCCCCGAGCTACCTGGTGCTGCCTTCCTCATGGCTGTGTTTCTACATGCCCTGATCCTGGGAGGAAACAAAAATGTTATCAGCCTCCAAAAACGAGTGTAAACGCAATTCATGGAGGGATGCTGGGTTTCCGTGCACCTTGCAGCAGCGTCCATTTGCACGTCTGCTTAGCTGCAGCCTTTTGAAACCTCAGGAGGTAATGACATTTTATGCTCGCGTTTAGCATGTGCTGTCTGTTCCACATGGACAAGGCAGTCAGCGAGGAGAGGGGAAGTGACCGTGAGTGTCACTGAGTAGAGTAACTTGTGAGAACATCCAGCTCTTATCCACTGATCTCAAAGCGCTTTACAAAGGAGATCAGTATTTTTACTGATGGGGAAACAGAGGCACAGAGAAGTACCGTGACTTGCCCATGTCCCCCAGAAGGCCAATGACAGAGCCAGCAATAGAACCCAGGCTCCTGAATCCCAGACTAGTACCCTACCTTCTAAAGTGAGTGTCCATAATTTTCACTCCCCAAAAGAGCCCCAGGAACATAAATCAGTTAATTTTCAGAAGAAAACCACCTTTACTGCAAATGCTGACTTTTCCAAGAAGAGTTTGCAGTCTAATTACAGACTCAATCATCTTTTGGTGTGAATAGTCACTCAATTCCTCAAAGCAAACACGGAACCATTTCAATTACTTGGATTTTTCTCCCTTTGATGGTTTCCCATCGTTGGGACTTCAGTGGCTGCTGCCTCTGATCCTATAAAATAGACTAACTGGATACAATTGAGGTGTATTTTTGCATGCACAGAAAATCCCATCAGGAACAAAACCAAGGAAGTGTCTAAAGACCCCTCACTGAAACCATGATGCATGGACTCGAGCTAGCAACTGGTTCTGAAGCCCCTGTCACTGAGGGAGGGGGCTGAGAGACAGGAGGTTTTGTGCAAGAGGGAACACAGCTAGGTTCTGTGCTTTTGCACCCATTCCCCATGGAAGCAGAAGGGGAAGGATGCGTGTCAGCCTGCAGCCCCCTTCCAGCCCTTCTTCAAGTGTTCCGTGCAGCATTGGGGTGTGCCCCCTGGAATCTTGCACCAGGCAGTACACTTGCCCAGAGAAGCCACGGACATGAGCAGCGAGATGTCCTGAAAAGAGAGCAGATACTTAGCCATTCCCTCAGCAGAACTGGTCCCTCTAATTTTCCCTCTGCTCTGGTTATTTCTAACCATGCAGAATGGATGCCTGGGATCTGGGTGGGGAGCCCCTGTACTGAAAGCAGATTACCTGGCTTAGTGTACAGTGGAAAGTGTAAATAGAAGCATCCACTCGAGAGCTATTTTTCAGTGTGCCTCCTAGAACATCTCATTCCAGACAGCATATCTATGACTGAGCTGCTATTTCCATTAGAAACCTATTTTCAAGGTAAAGGTGGCTTTTAAATTTAGTTTAGGCTGAAGCTGGAAATTGCAGAGTTGTCAGCTGATTGACCACAGATCACTAATCACAGCAAAGGATGCAGCAATATTCCCTGCGTCTGTCAAGGAATCTTAACATGTAAATTAGGGTTTCTCCGCAACACCATACTTAAAAAACACATTACTTTCAAATGACATTCATGCCCGTGTCTTCGCTGCTGAATAATAGATGTCTGGCACAGATATTTGGTAACCTCCCCCCCCCCCCAAAGAATGTCATGAACACTTTATAATCCTGGAAAGAAAGCAGCAGGGAATCTCTTATAATATTATAAGAAGTCCACAATCATCTAATAACTTCAGTTATCTTTACAGCATACATCATGGCCAATCAGATATTAGAGAGTGCTCCGATCTACCTCTCCACAAAGCACAGCCCCCCACTCACTGAGCAAAGGAACCTGTTTGCTCTTGGCAGTACAGGGCATATGACACATTGATGCCCTCAGAACTGTTCAGCTAATAGAAGGCAGTGGTGCACAGCACATCTGTTATGGGATTGACAGCTGAGATTGTCTGAGCTGTTTCATGCAGGAGTCAAGCTAGGGGATAATAATGATCCCTGGCCTTCAAATCTAGGAATCTAAAGTAACATAGCAGGTCCTAATTCCAGTTAAGTAGCTACCACATGGGGAAAAAAGTAGTGACATTACTGGGGGGTTAATGATACCTTCTGAGTCACAGGCTAGTGAGTCTATTTAATGTGGTGGGAATAAACCAAAACAGAAAAGGTCTGCTGCTATATTTCCCTCTAATTCTAACCACTACCTTCCTGGTCCAGTAATAATAATAATACCTAGTTACAGAGCACTTTTCATGCTTAGATCTCAAAGTGCTTTACAAAGCAGTAAGTATCATCCCCTTTTACAGACAGGGACATGGAGGCACAGAGGGGTGATGTTAGGCAAGTCATGTCCCCGAAGGTCAGTAGCAGAATTGGGACTAGAAGAGAAACAATAATTGACCATTGTTATCTCAAACAGCCTGGCCCTTTCCCCAGTTTGAGAGATCAGAGGAGGATTCATTACAAGGTTTTGTTTAGGCAGCACACTACAAAAACCTCCCTTAACATATTATTTCATGCCACTTTGACTGTTTCTAATCTTAGCAAGTAACGTTTCCATCCAGCCTTGTGTCGGTTCCACTTTCTGGTTCTGTTGAACTAACTAGTTGAGTTTTAATGGTGTAAACTGAGGGATGAACGAACAAACAAGCCTCTAATCTGGAAAGGTAATGCAAGAAACGGATTGCAAAAGAGGATTTTTAAAGTAAACAGATGGGCCAGGGTGTGGAAATTCTGGCATTACATCCAACTTGGCGCACAGCTTTTTGCCTGCATCTGTGTTTAATGTTCTCATGTTCTAATGTTCTGTTTTGAAAATAACCAGGAATGATCATTAGCAAACAATGGGCTCATCTAACAGGGGTTTCAACCATTTGTGTAGCAAACCCCCACTGTAGAATATACTGCACCAGTGCAAAACATGACTTGCGCTAGTACAGGTATATCACATTTCTTAATCTGAGAAATGCTTGGGCTGAAGCTGGCCTTGAAAGCAGGAAACACTAGTATTCCCTTTCAAGCCATGTAGTGAACTGCAATCAATGGATGTTAAGCACCTCATCAGCACCTTTCATCTGTAGGCACCTAAATACCTTTAAACATCTGGCCAGTAGTCCCTGTGCATTTCCAGTCAATTTCACTTGGACTAGGTTAGTTTTGATTGGTAGATTGAGTGGGAGGTGGCTTCACTATCTTTTTCAGCTGGTGAATGGAGGGTCTTAGAAGGAAGATACTGGGGTGGAAGTCAGGTTTGATAGGAGGGGGAAAGAGTGCTTTATTGTTCTGACACAGGAGGATGGGTCTGTGCTCTTTTTCTGTCCCCACTGTGGGGCACATGTGAGGAGATGATACAAAGTCTAATTTCTTTCCTTAAAAAGGAAAGATTGTTCAAAGCTTGTGGCCTCTTAAGATGCAGGTGTATCTAACAGACCAGTTCTGTAGCTATTCAAGCTACCCAAGAGCCTGTCTAGTTCCCATTCTCTTCTTATCTTAGAGAGATAGGCCTGAATGTAGAGAATCTCAAAGGGACTCCCTGAAGCAAGCAGCACAGACCCCCTTCTGTTTCAAGGCATGTGCTCCTCATCACAACTCCCCAGCAAGGAGTACTACAGCTAGGGCACCGCTCTAACTAAAACAGAAGTTATCTACTGGAGGCAGACGTAATGAAGGAACCTGCCCCTGTAGAGAGCAGTTGGGATTGTATACTGCTTGGTCTGAGAGATGACCACATGAAGCAGAGAGTTACAGCATCAAGTGAACCACTGTTCGTAGCCAATTCCCCTTACCTCAGAGGTCATGGGGGTCTTCACACTGCATAGTCCAGCTTCCACAGGAAATGGGGGCTTTCCCAAAATTTCTTCTTTCCTGTTGAGTATTTCAAAAGTTTGTTTTTGCATTATCTTCTCCACCACACACTCTTCCCTCACGTCTGCGGCGGGGCACTGGAGAAAGGAACTCTAGCAGACACTCCTTTCTTTTACTCTAGTTAGTTGGGTTTTTCCCCAGTAAATTTACAAGACACTGCAGTAGACTGGAGTATCTTAAATACCCCAGTGGGAGAGCCTGCTCATCTGAACCTCCTGAAGTGTCTGCTGCTACAGTCTACTGTAGAAGGGATGGTTCTCTTTATTCAACTAACGTTATCTGAGAGGAAACAATAAGCTGGGCTTGTATTGTAGATCAGGTATGGGGATGGATTTTCAATGGAAGTAGGGGGCCTAAACTGCCCTTTGTACTTGGGGAAAAGCGTGGCTGCTCTGGGAGTCCTGACTGGTTTTGGTCATTTACAAAAAATGTTTGTGCTTCTGCAACCTGCCAGAAAAAACCCAAAATCCAGCCAACAATCCGAGGCATGGATGGAGGGGAGATGAAACAGCACTACTTAACTTTCATCATCCAGACACTACAAATAGCTGTTGAAATTAGAGCAATTATTGAAACTATGATTAGCCTACATCAAACATGACCCCACCCCCTTAGAGCAGCTGGTGCTTTCAATGCACCTAGCTTTAAGTAGTACTCAGTCTGGATACAGATGAGAAGACTTGGAGGGGTGGATTTTGTGCAATTTTCTAATCACAAACTCTCAGGGGATTAGTACTAATGGGTAACCGAGGACTTGAGGAACATGGGTGGCTGCTGTATTTTATGCAAATCAAACAGACGTGGTAATGCAATACACGCTGAAGAACTGGCGTATATAGTTGGTGGCTCCCAAGGGAAGATTATTAAGGGGATATCCTTTTAGACTGCTGGGTAAAGGCAGTCTGATAGGTTTTTCTAGTGTTTGTGCCTGGTGTTTATAATCCATTATACAGATCTCCTGTCCTGTAAGAATCTTTGTTGATCAGAGGGCTCCTGTGACAATAGCATCAGACACCCAGGGAAGTGAAACACAAGGAAAGAGAAATGAAGGGATTTTGTTTAATACGTATTACAAAATGCTGCTTGAACAGTTGGGAGAAGAGATCTCTAAATAGTCATCCTTATGGGAGTTTGCTGCTCCTCCAAGGAGATCTCCAGCAACAGACTATTTTTAAATTAAACCACTGAAAAAGGAGGGGGGATTTCTAATGGCATGAGGCCAAGTTTCAGGCCTTCTACTTCTCATCAAGCAGCAAAAGGTGAGGGGGAAAGAAGGTGGTATAAGTAATATTTTCTTCAATGAAAAGCCCCACTTTAGCTTACTGCCTTCGTGCTTTGGTCAAAACAAGAGATGGTAGAGGTTAGAGATAAAAAACATGTTACATATACAGCTGAAGCCTGCACAGCTGGATCACTGAAAGCAATCTGGGCCTTGTTTGTTATTTTCAGCTACCTAGAAACAACTGCCTCCATGTTTTTAAACAATGGACAATGTTATCACTGCCTAACTGTACTCAACATGGGGCTGTAGGATGCTACTACTCAACCTTTTATTACTGCCCTTGCTGAGGAGTATGGCACAGCACGATTAACTGTGGTACAAGCAACCTGTAAAAATGCCAGCTCCAACCTTGCCCCTCTGCTGCCCCACTTTGGCTGGGTATTGGAGATAGATTCCAAAGACCCCTGCCCCCCTAGTCTATGAGCCAGATTTTAAAAAGGATCCTAGTGAATTAGGGGAACCCTCATTCAGTGAAAAAAATTCATTGCTACCACACATTAGGTACTTACCTGGTGATCACCACTAGGATGGCTGCAGATGCTGGAAGTGGTGCAGTTATTCTCTATCACGTAGTGTTCAACTAAACAAGAAGGACCATAAGTCAGTCTAATTTTGACCAAAATTGACAAATCTTCAATACAATTGCCAATGTAACTAACCATACTTGTTTGTTCCGGATGCCAGACTAGATCATAATGGTCCTTTCTGACCTTGAAGCATATGAAAGTCAGACATACTTAGCCCTGTGTGATCTATGTGATGTATTTTCCTGCACTTTTGTTTTTGGTTAACGACCAAGGTTGTAGTCACAACAGTCTGAGTTTGTTTATAAAATGTAATACTACAATGTATTTGTCCTAAGTAGGATGAATTAATTGGAGAAATTTCTGCCTATTGACTACGAAGCAACAATTTCTGCATCAGCAATTGATGTTAATAAGCATGCACCAAGAAGAAATATTTTCAGGGCATGTTCTACTCTGGGCTAAGACCGGACTTATGTCGTGTGATGAAGCAATCTACTGCAAAGCACAGTTGATGAAATGAAGGAATTGAACCAAATTTAACAATAAACACTGGGATGGGAGGTGTGCATCATGCAATGAAGTTCCTGCATCACACCAAACTCACTTTCCTGGGTGATACCAAAGACTCTTATGGAAGAGAGCATCTATGGTGCTTCAGTCATCTGCCATGTTTAAGAAGGGAAGCAAATAATGGCAATGGAATCCACAATTTATGAATGAGCCAATGAATTGCTTGAAGTGGATGGCGCTGGCAGTTCCAGGATATCTTGAAGAAACCTTGAACTTGCAGATGTGGTGAAGGCACATAGAAAACAGTGAAAGCACAGAATGCTCTGGCAGATTTAATGAAAAGAAAGAATCCAGTCACTCCACCAGCTCATGGACCCTTGTTACCCAAGGAAAAAAGCCTGTTCAGGTACATTTCCGCTTTGGGAAACTAATGGAGGTTTCTACTACTGATGTGTTACCTACCAAAACCAGATCAATTGATTACAAGATTGATACAAAAGTCATTGTGCAGCTACCGTGCCCTGAATTTGGGAGTAACAGGAGGTGGCCCCACCTTAGAGGAATGGCCTGGGATTCCCTTTAACCTTTGGGAAACTCCCTCAGAACAGACTGTTAACCCTTGGGAGAACACAAATACAGCCTTCTGCTCAAAAAGGATTGACACTCAGGCAGTCCTCTGAAAACCAAGTATTTTTTAAAATATACCAATCTTCAATACAAGAGATTCCAAAAGGCACATATTAAGGTAACAATGCTGCACAAATCAATACTTAACCAATATTGTAATACAATAGGAACATAGCATTAAGTGGTTACATTCTACATGAGGTGATCAATCTCATGTAGGAGGCGGACAGCAAGTTCTTACCTATACATTAGTACAGTATAGGTAACATACAGAAACATCCAGTTTTATTAAGCTAGGCATACACATTCTCTTTATATTAAAAAAGAGACCACTTTTCAGCAAGGTTCTTTTCCCCCCTGTTGTCTATAGGTCCTTCTACTCTGCCAGTTGGCTGTTGCTGTGGCATTTCTCCTCAACTTCAGTGATTTCAGCTCGTATCTTATGACTTCCAATGTCTGATGCTCATATAGTCCACTGCCTTCCACTCACTAACTCAAGCATGTCAGTTCTAGGATTGAAAAGCAACCAATCAGCTGGTTTTTACTTTTGGCATTAGGTAATGTGAACTTAAAGTTGCATTCTACTACAGTAGTTATTTTAGAGATGTTTTAATTATGAGTTTAGTATAATTCATAATTCTCACTTCAGCCATTTACACCATCTAATACATACACATTTGTTACCCTTCTTCCACCCCCACAATTACAGCTCCATTAAATTAAAGACTTAGTTGGTAACATCTGCCTTTTTAATTTAACGATGCTATACAACTATATGATGTATCATTATGATGATTCAATACCACCATGATTTCTTGGTACAAGTTTTTCCCGAGGCACACAATGAGCTGTTATTCTTTTGTAGCCTCCTTGTGGAGGAGTATTAACAATGCTGATATACGCAATGCTCTTTATGGTCCCATTTTAACAGCAGAGTTGCCCTTTTTATTTATTTGGGGCACACCATGCTATGAAAGCACATGAGGAACTTTTCCTTTAAAAAGTGTTGACACTGAGCCAGAAAGAATTAAGCCTGGCAGACTGGAAACCTAAACACAACCTTTGAGGGCATATTTAAAAGTGGTAATTGGAGCCATTCCTTGTAGATAGTTAGCCAAGCCATGTTAAGTAAAACCCAAGTATTTGAAATGCAAAGTACTGTCGGAAGTTATTTGATGTTGTTTACCTGAATCTTGTTAGAGGTTAGCAATGTAAACAAACTGCTTTCCTGTCTATTACTATTGATACAGAGGCCAAAGTGGAATATTAACCTGTAGATGAACCTTGATGTAATATAATTCTGTATCTTTGCAGTTTAATTAAACTGTCTGCTAACTATTCATTGAACAGTTAATAATGCATATCCAGGAAACAGAGTGGGGTTACTTCAAAGACAAGGGATTTTACCTATCATTCATTCACTCAGGGAAATACTTGCTAACAAGTGACTGTCAGCCTGCTAAAAAACTATAAGAGAAGCCTTGGACCTAATCCTTTTTAATTTTAGGATGGCTTGAGCCTCGACAGAGAAGGTTTGAGTCATAAGTCTATGATCTCAGCTTGTTCTGGTCCACCCTGCTGATTCTTCATTTCCTGCTGCATTTCTCTGGACTGGATTTCTAAGACAACCTCTAACCAAGAATTGATGAGCCCCAACTTGATTAGGTTGTTTCCAGATACTTGTGTCAATTAAGAACTTTGCAACTCAGTTTAACATCTCTACTTTGATCCGAGATATGTATATGAATTTAACCCATTTTTGTTAGTTTAGTTCATAAGTATCGGCTTTAAGCATGTATTTGGGTAAGATTTGAAATATTCGTTGACCTGGTTGGTAATGTGTCTAGTCCTTTGGGATGGGCAGAACTTGTTACACGTCATTGGCAATGATTGATGAATCCCCCATCATACCTGACTTGGCTGTCTGCATAGAAGCCAGAGAGCTGGATGACTAAGGGAACTGTGTTGATCTTCTGAATAAAACCAGTGAGGTGATCAGAAGCTGTTTGTTGCTAGATTGGTATCCCTTATGAAAGAAAAGCCACTAGTATTGGGCATCTGCCTGCCCCTTTCTTTGCTTCAATAGGGCAAAATCCCAATCTCAGCCTGGCTTCCTAGAGGCCAATGTCAAAGTTGTATACATTTACTTCTTTACAGTTTCAAATACAAATGCCTTTTCCTTTATATCATAACAGGTTTATTTTTTCCTGGATCATTTATAATGGTCATGTTTTTCTTAGTTGATATATCAGTGCCATGGGCCCATGTTCTTTTCCTGTTTGTCCAGATCTACTGATTTTTTTTCCATTCAAACTTAGAGATCCAGATTATTCTTCATTTCATGAATTGGGTGAAGTTACCCACCAGATATGGTCCCTCTTATACTTATTACCCTACTTTTCTAAGGACTGTACTTCCTCCCTTGTTTATGTCTAAGGACCATTTGTTGCTTTTTTTGCCTGAATATTCTTTGTGGGTATGTTAGTTCTAACAAGGACAGGAGTGATGTGTGGGCTGTTTAGGACTACCAAGAGGCTATTGGAGCATGCAGATGGCTATTTAGAGCCATTTACTAGGGTACACTGCCATGGTTCAATCTTAACTGCCTTGCCCCATATTATGGCTTCCTTTTTCTAGCTATTCATTAACACCCTCTTGGTCCTGGTGACAGGACATTATGGGGATTTACAGTGCACCAAGTATGAGACAGTGAATAAAATGAAACATTTGTTTAAGTCCTGCATCCTTACATATCCCATTGTAACTAACTGTTTTATCCTTATTTGATTATTTAGTTTTGGAAACATGAAGAGGCAGCAAACATTACTGTTAGCAAAGATCCACTGGACAAAATCCAACCCAACTGCCATTGCTATCGGCTTCAAAATTACACCACCACCACTGCAGAATTTAACAACCTATACCTAGAAGAGCCAGGGTGACTAGAACTGCATTATCCACCATCTGGCTTCTTAGTTCTGGAAAAGAAAATAACCAGACCCTTTTCCCTGGGGAGTGTTTTACAATATTTTATTGACTATATTCATTGTCAGCAAGTTCTATTAAATGTTGCCTATTTACAGGCAGTTGCTGATTAGATTAGATTAACTATTTTTCCATTTCCCATAAAATTCCTTCAGTGAGATCAATTCTCTCTTGTAGGGATAGACAATTGAACCACTACAATACCAAAACCAGTGGCTCCAATAGTCATTTTACCTTTTTAAGTTCTATAAAATTTAGTATTGCCACTGGAAAAGCAACTAAGCTATGGGAAAGGTCTAATCCAATGGTAGGTGGCACTTACATTTACTAGACTATTCTGTTACTGGGGATCTTGCACACATGGTTTTCAATGGAGCACTAAGCTAGCATAGTTTTACCAATACTGAGGGAGGAAAAAAATTCAGGGGCACTTGGCCTCCCCATGCTAGATCCGTTGAGGCTTGAGGAGTGGAAGGTGTACTCCTCATGATTTACTAGCCTTTGAAACCATTCTTCAGTAGGTAGCCCATGGATTGGATTCTAGGCTCATACTGCAATAACCTTCTTCAAAGACAAGTTGTACACAAACTAAGCTTCTCTCCCCCATTTAACAATCTTGCTGCTTTTACACCTCCTTTAGTCCATTCATCACCCTTCTCCTGTGGGCCATTATGGGAGAAGATTATTAAATCCCTTATGCAGCTTTTTCCTCAGGGGCAGGCGTCCTTCCTGTATTTTACAGACAACTTTTCCTATGTTTTAAAGCAGCTCCTGAATTACTAACGTGACTGATGTGACCATTGTTAAACCAACTTCTGACACTAAAGTCACTTTAGATCATGTTACATTGCACCTTACAGTACCTCCCTCAACTTTTTATGCATTAATTCCCAAGTCATGTATGACTTAGGTGTCTTTTAAGGAAGAGACATTACATCAGAGTCCCCTCCTAGGAAGGCAGACTTCACCTCTTTTCAGTTCAGGCAATTAGAATTACTTCCACAGGGGAGTCTAGAAAAGTTTTCCAAATTTATCCCAGGGCTAGCCTTATTCTTTTCCTTCAAATTTTGTGAGGACAATCTTTTTCCATTCTTATCACAGCATTACTTCCCGGAGTGGTGCCATTAGCTACCCACATACTGCTTCCTGTTAGCAATATGCATGGTTATTCTGTCTACCGGATTTGTGAATTCAGAACCACATCTATCGCTACTGGTCTGGCAGTTTACCGTCAGCAGCAATCTTGCTCCCTTAATATTTTAAGCCATTGCTTATCACAAGTGCACTGCACTCCTCTCAGAGTGTAGAGTTCAGGCCCAAGTTGAGCCTTCTCCCTAGGATGGAATTCCAGTTGCTTCTGGAGCAGCTGCTGAACCGGGCCTGAGGCATCCAACCTTTTGGATTCTTCTAACCCCAACAGAGGTGTTTAGTTGTGTTTCAGCCATGGCTGAGATCAGTTCCTGTTATCCCCAGGCATACTAGATATTTTAGCTGACCAACTGGCTATTGTACTATTTAGAGGACCTGTGGACTTCCCCAATGCCCC
The DNA here is from genome assembly GCF_026122565.2 of Emydura macquarii macquarii. Taxonomy (NCBI): domain Eukaryota; kingdom Metazoa; phylum Chordata; order Testudines; family Chelidae; genus Emydura; species Emydura macquarii. Next base: position 9,036,960 of record NW_027130449.1, on the reverse strand, counting down.
CATTTGTTCAATGGTGTAAGGGCTCAAAACTCCTGGGGGTTGTCCCTCTCAGTACAAACCAGAGGAACCTTTACCACAAAGGTTGGTCTTTTCCTCTGTATTGCACAGTTCAAGGAAGTTACCATCCCAGTTTCTCTAGCCCCTTTACTGCCATTATTGCTCCTTCTCTTACTTGCATCTCTTTTTTGGAGCACATTTTTGGCATTGTTAGGCCCTGTGGCTAACTATTTTCTGTCCTCACCAAAAAAAGAAAAACCACCGCTGCAGCTTGCCCCTTTAATTTTTGGGCTTTTCTGCCACATCTTGCAGTTTCATTTGTGCCTTACTGGTCTCCTTGTGTGTAGCTATCATTTGAGTAGCCTGAGTTAACAGTAGCTCTCAACATACCAACCTTTGCTTTTAAATTGGCAGCTTTTCTGTAAGTTAAAATTCTCTGTCAGCAGTTTCTTAATTTTTGTAATGCTACTTAAATTCTTCACTTTGGAATCTAAGGAACTTATTACAATTTGCAAACCCTGTAAAGCAGCTTGCTTCTTTACTGGGTTTTCCCCAAGAGGATACCTTTTCTCTTAGGTTGAGCCTATTGCTCATAGTTGCTGGTAAGCACCAAATCCAACAAATACATTCTCTCTATGGCTTATGTCCCTTTTGCTTAGTGAAGTCAAACATTATTTCTGAAGTCATTCCTTTTGCTGTCATATTAGTTCTTGTATTTTTACCACTCACCTAGGCAGAAATTTAGACTTCATCTTCACCTTTTTAATATGCAAACCTGCGCTTACGGCTGCAATTATTTCGTGATAAGGGGTCAATACATTAGCAAATAGCTGCTTGGCTTCTTTCACCCCTGATCCTTTCACAGGCTACAACTGTCTGTTTAACTACAATCTAGTTTTGTAGTCCAGTTGACTACTTATAAGCCCTTTCTCCTTTGACTATGGTTGCTGTTTTTACTGCATCCACTGATCTCTTAATACAGGGGTATCAGCACCATCCCAGCATGTGACCAATGGTTTAAACATAAACAGGAGTTCTAATAATTTGTGCTTCTGTGGGACAGAATTGTTAGGTCTCTTACTTTCAGTGCCCCAATCTGTTCCTCTGATAATAAAAACTCTTCCTTTTTGCTATGGATGTCTTTAAGGTTGGCTAGTGGAGATACTAAATCTCTCTAGATTCCAAATCAGTGACTGATGTCAGCCTCCTACCTACTAGTAAGTGCTATACCATCAAAAAGGTATCAAACAGTGGGCCCACCCAGGGACGCCAAGTTTTTTTTACTTTGAGGGTTAGGCTCAAGAGCACTACAATGATCTATTTGTAGCAACATCCTAGCTATCAATTTATCTGGTTTCAGTAGGTAACAGGAGAGGCTTGTCTCCTAGGGAATTGCTAGGGTTTTACCAAGAGTTTCCCTTGAACTTTTAGGAAACCTCCCCAAAAAGATTAATTGTTAAGCCTTGGGAGGATATGGCGACAACCTTCTCCTTGAAGCACTGACACTCAGGTAGTAGTCTTTTAAGTTAGCTATTCTTTGAACTATAAAAAAACCTTTAATATAATTGATTTCAAAGGTCATACAAGGTAATGTAGTAAAAATACATAGTAGGGTAGCCAATATTGTAATACCATACAATAGAACTAAGTGGTTTATTCTACATGAGATAATCATCTCATGTAGGATACTAACAGCAAGTTTTTACCTGTACACTACAACAGTATATATAAATATCAAGCTTTATTAACCCAGCTACATACATTCACATATTGTAGTTGTTACCATATCAGTTGTACATACTTACTTTTCTGCAATAATCTTTTTCCTTTGTGTCATTTACAGGTCCTTCTATTTAGTAACTTAGCAGTATTTCTCTTCTATTTCAGCCCTTAACCACCAGTGTTTTCTTACACACTCCCATACTCTATCACCCTCTACTCATACTAAGGCGAGCAGCTCAGCACTCTGCCTTATATACAGCTTTTGACCTTTTCTAATTGGTTGCTTTTTCAATCCTAGACCCATCTACCAATCAGCTTTAAGCCTTCCCTGATTGGTCCATTCTTATGGCCCAATCAAAGCCTCTACATTAATCTGTAATTAAAGCTGGACCTTTTTGAGAACCTGCACTTGTGCCTGATTGACCCCTCCCTTCAGGCTTTGGAGTGACTTTACTTCACCTCTGCCTGCCTGATCCCTAGTGGCCAAATTGTTTTAAGGCCCCCACTTTAGTTTTTCTGGCTGTGATTGCTTGTGGCCACCATCTTATTTTCCCCTGGCTGTAATTGCTTATGACTATCTCTATTAACTGCTATTAACACCTATAAAACTATAAATAATTTCATAGTTATGTGTGTCCTAACATTATAATTCATTGTCACCACTTCAATTTTATTAATTAAACAAGTTAATTTTTTAATCTTTTTCCTGCTTCAACTAATGGTGGCAGAGCTAGTGCTCCTAGTGCTGTATTCCTCACACAGAATGGAGGAGCTGAAAAATCTCTTGTATTAGATGGATAACACTGTAGCCAAGAGAGATGCTAACAGGTTCATGTAGCTTGAGACATTGGCTGAGATGATACCACTTGCGTTCCAGTGTAGTCATATGAATGATACTAGATGGGGTTGTGTAAAATGTATCAAAAGTTAGACTTCCGGAGGAGAAGAAGCCACCTATATATCATGCCCTAATTGATAGTCCCGGTACAGTATATTACACTGCCAGACCATTTACGTGTATGGCATGGCATAGCCATCAAGCAATCTTTTAATAAGCACTGTGGAAAACATCAGCATATTGGCACAAAAGGTGGATAAGGTCATATCTTTTATTAGACCAACTTCTCTCGGTGAAGGAGAGAAGCTTTTTAGCTACACAGTTCTGCGGGTCTTACTGATATATCTGTGGTATGAACTGAGCATGTTCACTCTCAGCAGCCTCTGGTCTCAGGGCTATATGCCTCTTCTCAGCTTCCTTACAATCACCGTGCTCTTTGCCTGTAATATGGACCAAATATACCCTGGCTCAGATCCCCTCTGGCTCAGCACTGTGGACAAGATCCACAAAGAGGCACAGATGTGACAATCTTAGCACTGCCCTCCCTAACTTTTAGATGCCTAGAAAATTGTTGGAAGAACAATAGGATTCCCAAAGCCTGAGTTAGGTGCTTGAGCTCAATCTTCAATGAAGGGGGAGAGACAAAACCCAAGACAAGGAACTGACAAAACTAACCGGTGGGAAATGCTGAGGGGGGGCGATGGAAGAGGGCTGTCCTGTGGCCCCTAAGCGTGCCTTGCTTACGCGGCTAGCACGGTGAAGTGAAGGAATCCCTCCCTTCCTGTGGAAGCTGGTCTGCTGTAGTCCTGTAGCGGCTGAACACCGGTCCTTGGCAGCCTAACCACTCTGTCCCAGTTGTGGCTCAGTGGTTAAGTTGCTGCCTGAAGGTGCTGGGGTTGTGGGTTCGAGCCTTGCCTCAGAGTGTTGTGCAGGGCCCTCGAGTGGTTCTTCCTGGTGCGTGGGGAAGGCAGAGGTGCTGTCTTTTTTGTCACTCGGTGCTGTTCTACATCAATGAAATGTGGTTTGGGCCATGCAGTGTCCCTGAGTTCCTGTGTAGCCTGGTGGTGTGTCTGGGTGCTGCGGCTGCGGGGGCTGCTGGTTCGAGCCCGCCTTGATGCAGGTGCCCTCCTTGGTCTGGTAGAGGCCCCCTTCCTTTACTCTTACCCGTTGAAGCCCTTCCACTTTAGTTAAAGGTGCTTTGGGCCAAGGCTTTGTTGTCATTTCCTGGGTAGTCCAGGGGTTAGCCTGCGTGCCGTGGTGGTGGGGGCTGCCGGTTCAAGCCCGCCTTGGTGCCTGTGCTCTCCTTGGCCTGGTAGAGGCCCCCTTTCTTTATTCTTACCCGTTGAAGCCCTTCCACTTTAGTTAAAGGTGCTTTGGGCCAGGCCTTTGTCGTCGTTTCCTGGGCAGTCCAGCGGTTAGCCTGCAGGGCCCTCGAGTGGTTCTTCCTGGTGCGTGGGGAAGGCAGAGGTGCTGTCTTTTTTGTCACTCGGTGCTGTTCTACATCAATGAAATGTGGTTTGGGCCATGCAGTGTCCCTGAGTTCCTGTGTAGCCTGGTGGTGTGTCTGGGTGCTGCGGCTGTGGGGGCTGCCGGTTCGAGCCCGCCTACGGGAGGGCTTTCCCCTCTCTCTTGCCTCTTGAAGGCCTTCCACTTGAGTCAAAGATGCTTTTGGCCAGTCCCACTGCCAGCCTCCCTCTCTAGTCCAGTGGTTAGGATACTCGCCTGGGTTGTCGGAGAGCCGGGTTCAAATCCCCAGTCTGCCTGTTCAGCAGGGGTTTGCACCGGGCTTTCCGGCCTCCGTGGGGACTGTCCTTTAGGGTGTTCCGTCCTTGGGCGAGCCCCCTCTCTTTCTCAAGAGCCGTTGTCTTCTTGGGAAAGGGAGGGGGCTCTAACAAGGGCGGCCCACCCCTGACTCTCTCCTAGGAGGTGGTAGCCCCCAGCTCATGTCCCTCAATGTCGAAGGGACGTGCCCTGGGGTCTGCCACTGCCTGGGTGCCTATCCTGATCACGGGACGAGAGAGAGAGGGGGGCGTTTTGCATAAATCCGCAATAACGCTTTAGTAAAAAGCAGCAAGAGGGCCTGCGAAACGCCCCTTGCTCCAGTACAAGGGCTCCCATTCCACAGGCCAGACTGCCTCCCGCGAGGCGACAAAGGGGGATTCGAACCAGGCTCGGTCACGCCCTAGGCGAGCGCTCTAACCCCCGGGGCAGCGAGCGCTCTGTAAGGCAGCCCGCTTCCGGTTAATATGTAGCGAAAGAGGAGCAGCGTCAAAAGAAAAGACTCCCAACGCCCACGCCGGGAACGAGATTTGAACCCGCAGCTACCCCATCCGCACGCCGGGAGCCCAACCACAGGGCTAGAGAGGAACCTGAGTGGGCCCTGCTGCCCGGTTCCCATTGAGTGATGTCATGAGGTTGGCCACCTTCAATAGGAAAGGCGGAGGGAGCCAGGCCGTTGGAATAGGGGCTATCCCAGGACTTAGGCCAGTCACCGGCGAGGCGAAAGACCAAGGTTCAAGCCCCGTCTCAGGGAGCATAAAGAGGATTCGAACCCCTCGCCCTGCACCCGCCAGGGCAGCGCCCAAACCACTAGACTACCCAGGGCTCTTTGGGGACGGCCTTCAGCCCAATGGCAACGTACTGCAAGCGGAGCAGCTTGGAGCAAAAAGAGCGAGGGAGCCCACGCCTCTGGGTACAGCCTAGCCCGGCACTTAGGCTGCTCACTTGAGAGGCAAGAGATGAAGGCGCCAATCCCTTCCCGGCAAGAAGGAGGCTCGAACCCCAGCCACCCACACGCCAGGCAGACTGCCAAGCCGCTAGACCACCCCGGGCTGCCTGGTTGCACCCTGGGCCCAAGGAGTAGGTAATGAAAGCGCGGCACAGCTTCAGCCAAAAGGGCCAAGGGGCCCCCCCAGGCCCCACGAGAACACCTCTCACTCCAATGAGTGGGTATTTACTGGAGAGCTGGGAGACGGCCGTTCAGGTCCTTTCTCAGCAAGCCGAGGAAGGAGTTGAACCCGCCTCACCCACGTACTGGGTAAATACCCAAACCACTGGACTGCAGAGGGATTCTCGGGCGACGCCCTCGCCGATGGCTGCTTAACGAAGGAGGCACGGCCTCCGGCCGCTGCGGGGAGCAGCCCGCCTCAGGCTGGGCTTCTTTAGTCTGCAAAAGAGAAGCATGAGGGGGGATTGGATAGCGGCCTTTAACTACCTGAAAGGGGGTTCCAGGGAGGATGGGGCTAGGCTAGGCTAGGCTAGGCTGTTCTCGGTGGTGGCAGATGACAGAACAAGGAGCAAGGGTTTCAAGTTGCAGGGCGGGAGGTCTAGGTTGGACATTAGGAAAAAGTGTTTCACTAGGAGGGTGGTGAAGCACTGGAATGGGTTACCTGGAGAGGTGGTGGAAGCTCCATCTTTAGAGGTTTTTAAGCTGAGGCTTGACAGAGCCCTGGCTGGGATGATATAGCTGAAGTTAGTCCTGCTTTGAGCAGGGGGTTGGTCCCGAGGTCCCTTCCAACTCTACTATTCTATGATTCGATGACTATTCGCCGCCGTCAGGGACCGGGGCACACGCGTGAGAGATTGCGGAGCCCTGTTCCGATTCCTGCGCCGCAGGCGGGAGGGTGGGTTGGGGAAGCCGAGCCAGAGTCTGCCACCCCCCCGAGGGAGCGCCCGCTGCGTGCGATGGTGGCCAGGGACCCCCTCAGGCGCCAGACTCGTTTCGTGCGAGCTCGTTAGGCACCTACCGAAGGGCCCGGCAGCCCAGCAGAGGGGAAAGGCGGCGAAGGCTTCCCGGGCAGCCTGTAGCCAGTGGCTTAGGGCCCCCAGCCCCGCCGGGGGGTGGGGAGGAGCCTGCTTCCAGTTCAGCTGGGAAAAGCCAGGCCGAAGGGGGACCGTGCAAGAGGAGGGTAACGTCGTGACCGGGGTGCAGAGAGCGAACGAGGACGTGTGATTGTCCCCCTGCCCGTAACACAAGACCCCGGGGGTGAGGCGAGGGCGTTCAACCGAAGACAGGGCCGTGCGTTTCCCCGCAACACCCAGGCGCCCTTTGGAGCTGCTTGCCAGCTGATGTTGCGAGGGCCAAGACTAGACGTGGGTTGAAAGGAGAACGAGAACGTCCACGGCAGGCAGGGCCAGCAACGGCCCTTAGGCAGGCTCTTCGGACGCAGCCCCGCGCTCGGGGCGTCTCTAAGCCTCCGCCTGCCCGACGGCGGGAGCGGCTGCAGGGGGGGCCGGAGCGCTCGATAATTGCCCTCCTCTGTGCGTTGCCGTTGAAGCGCCTGGCCTTGGGCGCTGGCGCAAGACAGGTGAGCGGGCTTGCCGGATCGTCGCTCGGACGCAGTCCGGGGCCACTCTGGCGCCGTTAACGTCCCCGTCCGCCTGATGAGACGGAGGGATTTGCAGAGGGCTCACAGGCAGCCGAGGTGAGCGCCCCACTCGTCGGGCTGTGGGCTACGGGGCCGGGGAGGCTCCCTCGGTCTTGCCTGTTGAAGCTGTTCCACTGAAGTGCGCTTGGGGGCGGGCGCGGGGCGCGGCTCCCTCTGTGGCGCAGTGGGTGGTGTGCGCGGGTGGGGCGTGGGAGCTGGTGGGTCGAGTTCCCTCTCTGCAGGCTGAGGGGGGGGGGGGCGGTCGATGGAAGAGGGCTGTCCTGCGGCCCCTAAGCGTGCCTTGCTTACGCGGCTAGCGCGGTGAGGTGAGGGAATCCCTCCCTTCCTGTGGAAGCTGGTCTGCTGTAGTCCTGTAGCGGCTGAACACCGGTCCTTGGCAGCCCAACCACTCAGTCCCAGGTGTGGCTCAGTGGTTAAGTTGCTGCCTGAGGGTGCCGGGGTTGTGGGTTCGAGCCGCGCCTCGGGCTGTTGCGCAGGGCCCTCGAGTGGTTCTTCCTGGTGCGTGGGGAAGGCAGAGGTGCTGTGTTTTTTGTCACTTGGTGCTGTTCTACATCAATGAAATGTGGTTTGGGCCATGCAGTGTCCCTGAGTTCCTGTGTAGCCTGGTGGTGTGTCTGAGTGCTGCGGCTACGGGGGCTGCTGGTTCGAACCCGCCTTGATGCAGGTGCCCTCCTTGGTCTGGTAGAGGCCCCCTTCCTTTACTCTTACCCGTTGAAGCCCTTCCACTTTAGTTAAAGGTGCTTTGGGCCAAGGGTTTGCTGTCATTTCCTGGGTAGTCCAGGGGTTAGCCTGCGTGCCGTGGTTGTGGGGGCTGCCGGTTCAAGCCCGCCTTGGTGCCTGTGCTCTCCTTGGCCTGGTAGAGGCCCCCTTTCTTTATTCTTACCCATTGAAGCCCTTCCACTTTAGTTAAAGGTGCTTTGGGCCAGGCCTTTGTCGTCGTTTCCTGGGCAGTCCAGCGGTTAGCCTGCGTGCCGGGGCTGTGGGGGCTGCCGGTTCGAGCCCGCCTACGGGAGGGCTTTCCCCTCTCTCTTGCCTCTTGAAGGCCTTCCACTTGAGTCAAAGATGCTTTTGGCCAGTCCCACTGCCAGCCTCCCTCTCTAGTCCAGTGGTTAGGATACTCACCTGGGTTGTCGGAGAGCCGGGTTCAAATCCCCAGTCTGCCTGTTCAGCAGGGGTTTGCACCGGGCTTTCCGGCCTCCGTGGGGACTGTCCTTTAGGGTGTTCCGTCCTTGGGCGAGCCCCCTCTCTTTCTCAAGAGCCGTTGTCTTCTTGGGAAAGGGAGGGGGCTCTAACAAGGGCGGCCCACCCCTGACTCTCTCCTAGGAGGTGGTAGCCCCCAGCTCATGTCCCTCAATGTCGAAGGGACGTGCCCTGGGGTCTGCCACTGCCTGGGTGCCTATCCTGATCACGGGACGAGAGAGAGAGGGGGGCGTTTTGCATAAATCCGCAAGAACGCTTTAGTAAAAAGCAGCAAGAGGGCCTGCGAAACGCCCCTTGCTCCAGTACGAGGGCTCCCATTCCACAGGCCAGACTGCCTCCCGCGAGGCGACGAAGGGGGATTCGAACCAGGCTCGGTCACGCCCTAGGCGAGCGCTCTAACCCCCGGGGCAGCGAGCGCTCTGTAAGGCAGCCCGCTTCCGGTTAATATGTAGCGAAAGAGGAGCAGCGTCAAAAGAAAAGACTCCCAACGCCCACTCCGGGAACGAGATTTGAACCGGCAGCTACCCCATCCGCACGCCGGGAGCCCAACCACAGGGCTAGAGAGGAACCTGAGTGGGCCCTGCTGCCCGGTTCCCATTGAGTGATGTCATGAGGTTGGCCACCTTCAATAGGAAAGGCGGAGGGAGCCAGGCCGTTGGAATAGGGGCTATCCCAGGACTTAGGCCAGTCACCGGCGAGGCGAAAGACCAAGGTTCAAGCCCCGTCTCAGGGAGCATAAAGAGGATTCGAACCCCTCGCCCTGCACCCGCCAGGGCAGCGCCCAAACCACTAGACTACCCAGGGCTCTTTGGGGATGGCCTTCAGCCCAATGGCAACGTACTGCAAGCGGAGCAGCTTGGAGCAAAAAGAGCGAGGGAGCCCACGCCTCTGGGTACAGCCTAGCCCGGCACTTAGGCTGCTCACTTGAGAGGCAAGAGATGAAGGCGCCAATCCTTCCCCGGCAAGAAGGAGGCTCGAACCCCAGCCACCCACACGCCAGGCAGAAGCTGCCAAGCCGCTAGACCACCCCGGGCTGTCTGTTTGCACCCTGGGCCCAAGGAGTAGGTAATGAAAGCGCGGCACAGCTTCAGCCAAAAGGGCCAAGGGGCCCCCCCAGGCCCCACGAGAACACCTCTCACTCCAATGAGTGGGTATTTACTGGAGAGCTGGGAGACAGCCGTTCAGGTCCTTTCTCAGCAAGCCGAGGAAGGAGTTGAACCCGCCTCACCCACGTACTGGGTAAATACCCAAACCACTGGACTGCAGAGGGATTCTCGGGCGACGCCCTCGCCGATGGCTGCTTAACGAAGGAGGCACGGCCTCCGGCCGCTGCGGGAGCAGCCCGCCTCAGGCTGGGCTTCTTTAGTCTGCAAAAGAGAAGCATGAGGGGGGATTGGATAGCGGCCTTTAACTACCTGAAAGGGGGTTCCAGGGAGGATGGGGCTAGGCTAGGCTAGGCTAGGCTGTTCTCGGTGGTGGCAGATGACAGAACAAGGAGCAAGGGTTTCAAGTTGCAGGGCGGGAGGTCTAGGTTGGACATTAGGAAAAAGTGTTTCACTAGGAGGGTGGTGAAGCACTGGAATGGGTTACCTGGAGAGGTGGTGGAAGCTCCATCTTTAGAGGTTTTTAAGCTGAGGCTTGACAGAGCCCTGGCTGGGATGATATAGCTGAAGTTAGTCCTGCTTTGAGCAGGGGGTTGGTCCCGAGGTCCCTTCCAACTCTACTATTCTATGATTCGATGACTATTCGCCGCCGTCAGGGACCGGGGCACACGCGTGAGAGATTGCGGAGCCCTGTTCCGATTCCTGCGCCGCAGGCGGGAGGGTGGGTTGGGGAAGCCGAGCCAGAGTCTGCCACCCCCCGAGGGAGCGCCCGCTGCGTGCGATGGTGGCCAGGGACCCCCTCAGGCGCCAGACTCGTTTCGTGCGAGCTCGTTAGGCACCTACCGAAGGGCCCGGCAGCCCAGCAGAGGGGAAAGGCGGCGAAGGCTTCGCAGGCAGCCTGTAGCCAGTGGCTTAGGGCCCCCAGCCCCGCCGGGCAGTGGGGAGGAGCCTGCTTCCAGTTCAGCTGGGAAAAGCCAGACCGAAGGGGGACCGTGCAAGAGGAGGGTAACGTCGTGACCGGGGTGCAGAGAGCGAACGAGGACGTGTGATTGTCCCCCTGCCCGTAACACAAGACCCCGGGGGTGAGGCGAGGGCGTTCAACCGAAGACAGGGCCGTGCGTTTCCCCGCAACACCCAGGCGCCCTTTGGAGCTGCTTGCCAGCTGATGTTGCGAGGGCCAAGACTAGACGTGGGTTGAAAGGAGAACGAGAACGTCCACGGCAGGCAGGGCCAGCAACGGCCCTTAGGCAGGCTCTTCGGACGCAGCCCCGCGCTCGGGGCGTCTCTAAGCCTCCGCCTGCCCGACGGCGGGAGCGGCTGCAGGGGGGCCGGAGCGCTCGATAATTGCCCTCCTCTGTGCGTTGCCGTTGAAGCGCCTGGCCTTGGGCGCTGGCGCAAGACAGGTGAGCGGGCTTGCCGGATCGTCGCTCGGACGCAGTCCGGGGCCACTCTGGCGCCCTTAACGTCCCCGTCCGCCTGATGAGACGGAGGGATTTGCAGAGGGCTCACAGGCAGCCGAGGTGAGCGCCCCACTCGTCGGGCTGTGGGCTACGGGGCCGGGGAGGCTCCCTCGGTCTTGCCTGTTGAAGCTGTTCCACTGAAGTGCGCTTTGGGGCGGGCGCGGGGCGCGGCTCCCTCTGTGGCGCAGTGGGTGGTGTGCGCGGGTGGGGCGTGGGAGCCGGTGGGTCGAGTTCCCTCTCTGCAGGCTGAGGGGGGGGGGGCGGTCGATGGAAGAGGGCTGTCCTGCGGCCCCTAAGCGTGCCTTGCTTACGCGGCTAGCGCGGTGAGGTGAGGGAATCCCTCCCTTCCTGTGGAAGCTGGTCTGCTGTAGTCCTGTAGCGGCTGAACACCGGTCCTTGGCAGCCCAACCACTCAGTCCCAGGTGTGGCTCAGTGGTTAAGTTGCTGCCTGAGGGTGCTGGGGTTGTGGGTTCGAGCCGCGCCTCGGGCTGTTGCGCAGGGCCCTCGAGTGGTTCTTCCTGGTGCGTGGGGAAGGCAGAGGTGCTGTCTTTTTTGTCACTCGGTGCTGTTCTACATCAATGAAATGTGGTTTGGGCCATGCAGTGTCCCTGAGTTCCTGTGTAGCCTGGTGGTGTGTCTGGGCTGCGGCTACGGGGGCTGCTGGTTCGAGCCCGCCTTGATGCAGGTGCCCTCCTTGGTCTGGTAGAGGCCCCCTTCCTTTACTCTTACCCGTTGAAGCCCTTCCACTTTAGTTAAAGGTGCTTTGGGCCAAGGGTTTGTTGTCATTTCCTGGGTAGTCCAGGGGTTAGCCTGCGTGCCGTGGTGGTGGGGGCTGCCGGTTCAAGCCCGCCTTGGTGCCTGTGCTCTCCTTGGCCTGGTAGAGGCCCCCTTTCTTTATTCTTACCCGTTGAAGCCCTTCCACTTTAGTTAAAGGTGCTTTGGGCCAGGCCTTTGTCGTCGTTTCCTGGGCAGTCCAGCGGTTAGCCTGCGTGCCGGGGCTGTGGGGGCTGCCGGTTCGAGCCCGCCTACGGGAGGGCTTTCCCCTCTCTCTTGCCTCTTGAAGGCCTTCCACTTGAGTCAAAGATGCTTTTGGCCAGTCCCACTGCCAGCCTCCCTCTCTAGTCCAGTGGTTAGGATACTCGCCTGGGTTGTCGGAGAGCCGGGTTCAAATCCCCAGTCTGCCTGTTCAGCAGGGGTTTGCACCGGGCTTTCCGGCCTCCGTGGGGACTGTCCTTTAGGGTGTTCCGTCCTTGGGCGAGCCCCCTCTCTTTCTCAAGAGCCGTTGTCTTCTTGGGAAAGGGAGGGGGCTCTAACAAGGGCGGCCCACCCCTGACTCTCTCCTAGGAGGTGGTAGCCCCCAGCTCATGTCCCTCAATGTCGAAGGGACGTGCCCTGGGGTCTGCCAGTGCCTGGGTGCCTATCCTGATCACGGGACGAGAGAGAGAGAGAGGGGGGGGGCGTTTTGCATAAATCCGCAAGAACGCTTTAGTAAAAAGCAGCAAGAGGGCCTGCGAAACGCCCCTTGCTCCAGTACGAGGGCTCCCATTCCACAGGCCAGACTGCCTCCCGCGAGGCGACGAAGGGGGATTCGAACCAGGCTCAGTCACGCCCTAGGCGAGCGCTCTAACCCCCGGGGCAGCAAGCGCTCTGTAAGGCAGCCCGCTTCCGGTTAATATGTAGCGAAAGAGGAGCAGCGTCAAAAGAAAAGACTCCCAACGCCCACGCCGGGAACAAGATTTGAACCCGCAGCTACCCCATCCGCACGCCGGGAGCCCAACCACAGGGCTAGAGAGGAACCTGAGGGGGCCCTGCTGCCCGGTTCCCATTGAGTGATGTCATGAGGTTGGCCACCTTCAATAGGAAAGGCGGAGGGAGCCAGGCCGTTGGAATAGGGGCTATCCCAGGACTTAGGCCAGTCACCGGCGAGGCGAAAGACCAAGGTTCAAGCCCCGTCTCAGGGAGCATAAAGAGGATTCGAACCCCTCGCCCTGCACCCGCCAGGGCAGCGCCCAAACCACTAGACTACCCCGGGCTCTTTGGGGATGGCCTTCAGCCCAATGGCAACGTACTGCAAGCGGAGCAGCTTGGAGCAAAAAGAGCGAGGGAGCCCACGCCTCTGGGTACAGCCTAGCCCGGCACTTAGGCTGCTCACTTGAGAGGCAAGAGATGAAGGCGCCAATCCCTTCCCCGGCAAGAAGGAGGCTCGAACCCCAGCCACCCACACGCCAGGCAGACTGCCAAGCCGACTAGACCACCCCGGGCTGTCTGTTTGCACCCTGGGCCCAAGGAGTAGGTAATGAAAGCGCGGCACAGCTTCAGCCAAAAGGGCCAAGGGGCCCCCCCAGGCCCCACGAGAACACCTCTCACTCCAATGAGTGGGTATTTACTGGAGAGTTGGGAGACGGCCGTTCAGGTCCTTTCTCAGCAAGCCGAGGAAGGAGTTGAACCCGCCTCACCCACGTACTGGGTAAATACCCAAACCACTGGACTGCAGAGGGATTCTCGGGCGACGCCCTCGCCGATGGCTGCTTAACGAAGGAGGCACGGCCTCCGGCCGCTGCGAGGAGCAGCCCGCCTCAGGCTGGGCTTCTTTAGTCTGCAAAAGAGAAGCATGAGGGGGGATTGGATAGCGGCCTTTAACTACCTGAAAGGGGGTTCCAGGGAGGATGGGGCTAGGCTAGGCTAGGCTAGGCTGTTCTCGGTGGTGGCAGATGACAGAACAAGGAGCAAGGGTTTCAAGTTGCAGGGCGGGAGGTCTAGGTTGGACATTAGGAAAAAGTGTTTCACTAGGAGGGTGGTGAAGCACTGGAATGGGTTACCTGGAGAGGTGGTGGAAGCTCCATCTTTAGAGGTTTTTAAGCTGAGGCTTGACAGAGCCCTGGCTGGGATGATATAGCTGAAGTTAGTCCTGCTTTGAGCAGGGGGTTGGTCCCGAGGTCCCTTCCAACTCTACTATTCTATGATTCGATGACTATTCGCCGCCGTCAGGGACCGGGGCACACGCGTGAGAGATTGCGGAGCCCTGTTCCGATTCCTGCGCCGCAGGCGGGAGGGTGGGTTGGGGAAGCCGAGCCAGAGTCTGCCACCCCCCGAGGGAGCGCCCGCTGCGTGCGATGGTGGCCAGGGACCCCCTCAGGCGCCAGACTCGTTTCGTGCGAGCTCGTTAGGCACCTACCGAAGGGCCCGGCAGCCCAGCAGAGGGGAAAGGCGGCGAAGGCTTCCCAGGCAGCCTGTAGCCAGTGGCTTAGGGCCCCCAGCCCCGCCGGGGGTGGGGAGGAGCCTGCTTCCAGTTCAGCTGGGAAAAGCCAGGCCGAAGGGGGACCGTGCAAGAGGAGGGTAACGTCGTGACCGGGGTGCAGAGAGCGAACGAGGACGTGTGATTGTCCCCCTGCCCGTAACACAAGACCCCGGGGGTGAGGCGAGGGCGTTCAACCGAAGACAGGGCCGTGCGTTTCCCCGCAACACCCAGGCGCCCTTTGGAGCTGCTTGCCAGCTGATGTTGCGAGGGCCAAGACTAGACGTGGGTTGAAAGAAGAACGAGAACGTCCACGGCAGGCAGGGCCAGCAACGGCCCTTAGGCAGGCTCTTCGGACGCAGCCCCGCGCTCGGGGCGTCTCTAAGCCTCCGCCTGCCCGACGGCGGGAGCGGCTGCAGGGGGGCCGGAGCGCTCGATATTTGCCCTCCTCTGTGCGTTGCCGTTGAAGCGCCTGGCCTTGGGCGCTGGCGCAAGACAGGTGAGCGGGCTTGCCGGATCGTCGCTCGGACGCAGTCCGGGGCCACTCTGGCGCCGTTAACGTCCCCGTCCGCCTGATGAGACGGAGGGATTTGCAGAGGGCTCACAGGCAGCCGAGGTGAGCGCCCCACTCGTCGGGCTGTGGGCTACGGGGCCGGGGAGGCTCCCTCGGTCTTGCCTGTTGAAGCTGTTCCACTGAAGTGCGCTTGGGGGCGGGCGCGGGGCGCGGCTCCCTCTGTGGCGCAGTGGGTGGTGTGCGCGGGTGGGGCGTGGGAGCTGGTGGGTCGAGTTCCCTCTCTGCAGGCTGAGGGGGGGGGGGCGGTCGATGGAAGAGGGCTGTCCTGCGGCCCCTAAGCGTGCCTTGCTTACGCGGCTAGCGCGGTGAGGTGAGGGAATCCCTCCCTTCCTGTGGAAGCTGGTCTGCTGTAGTCCTGTAGCGGCTGAACACCGGTCCTTGGAAGCCCAACCACTCAGTCCAGGTGTGGCTCAGTGGTTAAGTTGCTGCCTGAGGGTGCCGGGGTTGTGGGTTCGAGCCTCGCCTCGGGCTGTTGCGCAGGGCCCTCGAGTGGTTCTTCCTGGTGCGTGGGGAAGGCAGAGGTGCTGTCTTTTTTGTCACTTGGTGCTGTTCTACATCAATGAAATGTGGTTTGGGCCACGCAGTCTCCCTGAGTTCCTGTGTAGCCTGGTGGTGTGTCTGAGTGCTGCGGCTACGGGGGCTGCTGGTTCGAACCCGCCTTGATGCAGGTGCCCTCCTTGGTCTGGTAGAGGCCCCCTTCCTTTACTCTTACCCGTTGAAGCCCTTCCACTTTAGTTAAAGGTGCTTTGGGCCAAGGGTTTGCTGTCATTTCCTGGGTAGTCCAGGGGTTAGCCTGCGTGCCGTGGTTGTGGGGGCTGCCGGTTCAAGCCCGCCTTGGTGCCTGTGCTCTCCTTGGCCTGGTAGAGGCCCCCTTTCTTTATTCTTACCCATTGAAGCCCTTCCACTTTAGTTAAAGGTGCTTTGGGCCAAGGGTTTGTCGTCGTTTCCTGGGCAGTCCAGCGGTTAGCCTGCGTGCCGGGGCTGTGGGGGCTGCCGGTTCGAGCCCGCCTACGGGAGGGCTTTCCCCTCTCTCTTGCCTCTTGAAGGCCTTCCACTTGAGTCAAAGATGCTTTTGGCCAGTCCCACTGCCAGCCTCCCTCTCTAGTCCAGTGGTTAGGATACTCGCCTGGGTTGTCGGAGAGCCGGGTTCAAATCCCCAGTCTGCCTGTTCAGCAGGGGTTTGCACCGGGCTTTCCGGCCTCCGTGGGGACTGTCCTTTAGGGTGTTCCGTCCTTGGGCGAGCCCCCTCTCTTTCTCAAGAGCCGTTGTCTTCTTGGGAAAGGGAGGGGGCTCTAACAAGGGCGGCCCACCCCTGACTCTCTCCTAGGAGGTGGTAGCCCCCAGCTCACGTCCCTCAATGTCGAAGGGACGTGCCCTGGGGTCTGCCACTGCCTGGGTGCCTATCCTGATCACGGGACGAGAGAGAGAGGGGGCGTTTTGCATAAATCCGCAAGAACGCTTTAGTAAAAAGCAGCAAGAGGGCCTGCGAAACGCCCCTTGCTCCAGTACGAGGGCTCCCATTCCACAGGCCAGACTGCCTCCCGCGAGGCGACGAAGGGGGATTCGAACCAGGCTCGGTCACGCCCTAGGCGAGCGCTCTAACCCCCGGGGCAGCGAGCGCTCTGTAAGGCAGCCCGCTTCCGGTTAATATGTAGCGAAAGAGGAGCAGCGTCAAAAGAAAAGACTCCCAACGCCCACTCCGGGAACGAGATTTGAACCCGGCAGCTACCCCATCCGCACGCCGGGAGCCCAACCACAGGGCTAGAGAGGAACCTGAGTGGGCCCTGCTGCCCGGTTCCCATTGAGTGATGTCATGAGGTTGGCCACCTTCAATAGGAAAGGCGGAGGGAGCCAGGCCGTTGGAATAGGGGCTATCCCAGGACTTAGGCCAGTCACCGGCGAGGCGAAAGACCAAGGTTCAAGCCCCGTCTCAGGGAGCATAAAGAGGATTCGAACCCCTCGCCCTGCACCCGCCAGGGCAGCGCCCAAACCACTAGACTACCCCGGGCTCTTTGGGGATGGCCTTCAGCCCAATGGCAACGTACTGCAAGCGGAGCAGCTTGGAGCAAAAAGAGCGAGGGAGCCCACGCCTCTGGGTACAGCCTAGCCCGGCACTTAGGCTGCTCACTTGAGAGGCAAGAGATGAAGGCGCCAATCCTTCCCCGGCAAGAAGGAGGCTCGAACCCCAGCCACCCACACGCCAGGCCGACTGCCAAGCCGACTGCCAAGCCGCTAGACCACCCCGGGCTGTCTGTTTGCACCCTGGGCCCAAGGAGTAGGTAATGAAAGCGCGGCACAGCTTCAGCCAAAAGGGCCAAGGGGCCCCCCCAGGCCCCACGAGAACACCTCTCACTCCAATGAGTGGGTATTTACTGGAGAGCTGGGAGACGGCCGTTCAGGTCCTTTCTCAGCAAGCCGAGGAAGGAGTTGAACCCGCCTCACCCACGTACTGGGTAAATACCCAAACCACTGGACTGCAGAGGGATTCTCGGGCGACGCCCTCGCCGATGGCTGCTTAACGAAGGAGGCACGGCCTCCGGCCGCTGCGGGGAGCAGCCCGCCTCAGGCTGGGCTTCTTTAGTCTGCAAAAGAGAAGCATGAGGGGGGATTGGATAGCGGCCTTTAACTACCTGAAAGGGGGTTCCAGGGAGGATGGGGCTAGGCTAGGCTAGGCTAGGCTGTTCTCGGTGGTGGCAGATGACAGAACAAGGAGCAAGGGTTTCAAGTTGCAGGGCGGGAGGTCTAGGTTGGACATTAGGAAAAAGTGTTTCACTAGGAGGGTGGTGAAGCACTGGAATGGGTTACCTGGAGAGGTGGTGGAAGCTCCATCTTTAGAGGTTTTTAAGCTGAGGCTTGACAGAGCCCTGGCTGGGATGATATAGCTGAAGTTAGTCCTGCTTTGAGCAGGGGGTTGGTCCCGAGGTCCCTTCCAACTCTACTATTCTATGATTCGATGACTATTCGCCGCCGTCAGGGACCGGGGCACACGCGTGAGAGATTGCGGAGCCCTGTTCCGATTCCTGCGCCGCAGGCGGGAGGGTGGGTTGGGGAAGCCGAGCCAGAGTCTGCCACCCCCCGAGGGAGCGCCCGCTGCGTGCGATGGTGGCCAGGGACCCCCTCAGGCGCCAGACTCGTTTCGTGCGAGCTCGTTAGGCACCTACCGAAGGGCCCGGCAGCCCAGCAGAGGGGAAAGGCGGCGAAGGCTTCGCAGGCAGCCTGTAGCCAGTGGCTTAGGGCCCCCAGCCCCGCCGGGCGGTGGGGAGGAGCCTGCTTCCAGTTCAGCTGGGAAAAGCCAGGCCGAAGGGGGACCGTGCAAGAGGAGGGTAACGTCGTGACCGGGGTGCAGAGAGCGAACGAGGACGTGTGATTGTCCCCCTGCCCGTAACACAAGACCCCGGGGGTGAGGCGAGGGCGTTCAACCGAAGACAGGGCCGTGCGTTTCCCCGCAACACCCAGGCGCCCTTTGGAGCTGCTTGCCAGCTGATGTTGCGAGGGCCAAGACTAGACGTGGGTTGAAAGAAGAACGAGAACGTCCACGGCAGGCAGGGCCAGCAACGGCCCTTAGGCAGGCTCTTCGGACGCAGCCCCGCGCTCGGGGCGTCTCTAAGCCTCCGCCTGCCCGACGGCGGGAGCGGCTGCAGGGGGGGCCGGAGCGCTCGATATTTGCCCTCCTCTGTGCGTTGCCGTTGAAGCGCCTGGCCTTGGGCGCTGGCGCAAGACAGGTGAGCGGGCTTGCCGGATCGTCGCTCGGACGCAGTCCGGGGCCACTCTGGCGCCGTTAACGTCCCCGTCCGCCTGATGAGACGGAGGGATTTGCAGAGGGCTCACAGGCAGCCGAGGTGAGCGCCCCACTCGTCGGGCTGTGGGCTACGGGGCCGGGGAGGCTCCCTCGGTCTTGCCTGTTGAAGCTGTTCCACTGAAGTGCGCTTTGGGGCGGGCGCGGGGCGCGGCTCCCTCTGTGGCGCAGTGGGTGGTGTGCGCGGGTGGGGCGTGGGAGCCGGTGGGTCGAGTTCCCTCTCTGCAGGCTGAGGGGGGGGGGCGGTCGATGGAAGAGGGCTGTCCTGCGGCCCCTAAGCGTGCCTTGCTTACGCGGCTAGCGCGGTGAGGTGAGGGAATCCCTCCCTTCCTGTGGAAGCTGGTCTGCTGTAGTCCTGTAGCGGCTGAACACCGGTCCTTGGCAGCCCAACCACTCAGTCCCAGGTGTGGCTCAGTGGTTAAGTTGCTGCCTGAGGGTGCTGGGGTTGTGGGTTCGAGCCGCGCCTCGGGCTGTTGCGCAGGGCCCTTGAGTGGTTCTTCCTGGTGCGTGGGGAAGGCACAGGTGCTGTCTTTTTTGTCACTCGGTGCTGTTCTACATCAATGAAATGTGGTTTGGGCCATGCAGTGTCCCTGAGTTCCTGTGTAGCCTGGTGGTGTGTCTGGGGGCTGCGGCTGCGGGGGCTGCTGGTTCGAGCCCGCCTTGATGCAGGTGCCCTCCTTGGTCTGGTAGAGGCCCCCTTCCTTTACTCTTACCCGTTGAAGCCCTTCCACTTTAGTTAAAGGTGCTTTGGGCCAAGGGTTTGCTGTCATTTCCTGGGTAGTCCAGGGGTTAGCCTGCGTGCCGTGGTGGTGGGGGCTGCCGGTTCAAGCCCGCCTTGGTGCCTGTGCTCTCCTTGGCCTGGTAGAGGCCCCCTTTCTTTATTCTTACCCGTTGAAGCCCTTCCACTTTAGTTAAAGGTGCTTTGGGCCAAGGGTTTGTCGTCGTTTCCTGGGCAGTCCAGCGGTTAGCCTGCGTGCCGGGGCTGTGGGGGCTGCCGGTTCGAGCCCGCCTACGGGAGGGCTTTCCCCTCTCTCTTGCCTCTTGAAGGCCTTCCACTTGAGTCAAAGATGCTTTTGGCCAGTCCCACTGCCAGCCTCCCTCTCTAGTCCAGTGGTTAGGATACTCGCCTGGGTTGTCGGAGAGCCGGGTTCAAATCCCCAGTCTGCCTGTTCAGCAGGGGTTTGCACCGGGCTTTCCGGCCTCCGTGGGGACTGTCCTTTAGGGTGTTCCGTCCTTGGGCGAGCCCCCTCTCTTTCTCAAGAGCCGTTGTCTTCTTGGGAAAGGGAGGGGGCTCTAACAAGGCGGCCCACCCCTGACTCTCTCCTAGGAGGTGGTAGCCCCCAGCTCACGTCCCTCAATGTCGAAGGGACGTGCCCTGGGGTCTGCCACTGCCTGGGTGCCTATCCTGATCACGGGACGAGAGAGAGAGGGGGCGTTTTGCATAAATCCGCAAGAACGCTTTAGTAAAAAGCAGCAAGAGGGCCTGCGAAACGCCCCTTGCTCCAGTACGAGGGCTCCCATTCCACAGGCCAGACTGCCTCCCGCGAGGCGACGAAGGGGGATTCGAACCAGGCTCGGTCACGCCCTAGGCGAGCGCTCTAACCCCCGGGGCAGCGAGCGCTCTGTAAGGCAGCCCGCTTCCGGTTAATATGTAGCGAAAGAGGAGCAGCGTCAAAAGAAAGACTCCCAACGCCCACGCCGGGAACGAGATTTGAACCGGCAGCTACCCCATCCGCACGCCGGGAGCCCAACCACAGGGCTAGAGAGGAACCTGAGGGGCCCTGCTGCCCGGTTCCCATTGAGTGATGTCATGAGGTTGGCCACCTTCAATAGGAAAGGCGGAGGGAGCCAGGCCGTTGGAATAGGGGCTATCCCAGGACTTAGGCCAGTCACCGGCGAGGCGAAAGACCAAGGTTCAAGCCCCGTCTCAGGGAGCATAAAGAGGATTCGAACCCCTCGCCCTGCACCCGCCAGGGCAGCGCCCAAACCACTAGACTACCCAGGGCTCTTTGGGGATGGCCTTCAGCCCAATGGCAACGTACTGCAAGCGGAGCAGCTTGGAGCAAAAAGAGCGAGGGAGCCCACGCCTCTGGGTACAGCCTAGCCCGGCACTTAGGCTGCTCACTTGAGAGGCAAGAGATGAAGGCGCCAATCCCTTCCCGGCAAGAAGGAGGCTCGAACCCCAGCCACCCACACGCCAGGCAGACTGCCAAGCCGCTAGACCACCCCGGGCTGCCTGTTTGCACCCTGGGCCCAAGGAGTAGGTAATGAAAGCGCGGCACAGCTTCAGCCAAAAGGGCCAAGAGGCCCCCCCAGGCCCCACGAGAACACCTCTCACTCCAAGGAGTGGGTATTTACTGGAGAGCTGGGAGACAGCCGTTCAGGTCCTTTCTCAGCAAGCCGAGGAAGGAGTTGAACCCGCCTCACCCACGTACTGGGTAAATACCCAAACCACTGGACTGCAGAGGGATTCTCGGGCGACGCCCTCGCCGATGGCTGCTTAACGAAGGAGGCACGGCCTCCGGCCGCTGCGGGAGCAGCCCGCCTCAGGCTGGGCTTCTTTAGTCTGCAAAAGAGAAGCATGAGGGGGGATTGGATAGCGGCCTTTAACTACCTGAAAGGGGGTTCCAGGGAGGATGGGGCTAGGCTAGGCTAGGCTAGGCTGTTCTCGGTGGTGGCAGATGACAGAACAAGGAGCAAGGGTTTCAAGTTGCAGGGCGGGAGGTCTAGGTTGGACATTAGGAAAAAGTGTTTCACTAGGAGGGTGGTGAAGCACTGGAATGGGTTACCTGGAGAGGTGGTGGAAGCTCCATCTTTAGAGGTTTTTAAGCTGAGGCTTGACAGAGCCCTGGCTGGGATGATATAGCTGAAGTTAGTCCTGCTTTGAGCAGGGGGTTGGTCCCGAGGTCCCTTCCAACTCTACTATTCTATGATTCGATGACTATTCGCCGCCGTCAGGGACCGGGGCACACGCGTGAGAGATTGCGGAGCCCTGTTCCGATTCCTGCGCCGCAGGCGGGAGGGTGGGTTGGGGAAGCCGAGCCAGAGTCTGCCACCCCCCGAGGGAGCGCCCGCTGCGTGCGATGGTGGCCAGGGACCCCCTCAGGCGCCAGACTCGTTTCGTGCGAGCTCGTTAGGCACCTACCGAAGGGCCCGGCAGCCCAGCAGAGGGGAAAGGCGGCGAAGGCTTCGCAGGCAGCCTGTAGCCAGTGGCTTAGGGCCCCCAGCCCCGCCGGGGGTGGGGAGGAGCCTGCTTCCAGTTCAGCTGGGAAAAGCCAGGCCGAAGGGGGACCGTGCAAGAGGAGGGTAACGTCGTGACCGGGGTGCAGAGAGCGAACGAGGACGTGTGATTGTCCCCCTGCCCGTAACACAAGACCCCGGGGGTGAGGCGAGGGCGTTCAACCGAAGACAGGGCCGTGCGTTTCCCCGCAACACCCAGGCGCCCTTTGGAGCTGCTTGCCAGCTGATGTTGCGAGGGCCAAGACTAGACGTGGGTTGAAAGAAGAACGAGAACGTCCACGGCAGGCAGGGCCAGCAACGGCCCTTAGGCAGGCTCTTCGGACGCAGCCCCGCGCTCGGGGCGTCTCTAAGCCTCCGCCTGCCCGACGGCGGGAGCGGCTGCAGGGGGGGCCGGAGCGCTCGATATTTGCCCTCCTCTGTGCGTTGCCGTTGAAGCGCCTGGCCTTGGGCGCTGGCGCAAGACAGGTGAGCGGGCTTGCCGGATCGTCGCTCGGACGCAGTCCGGGGCCACTCTGGCGCCCTTAACGTCCCCGTCCGCCTGATGAGACGGAGGGATTTGCAGAGGGCTCACAGGCAGCCGAGGTGAGCGCCCCACTCGTCGGGCTGTGGGCTACGGGGCCGGGGAGGCTCCCTCGGTCTTGCCTGTTGAAGCTGTTCCACTGAAGTGCGCTTTGGGGCGGGCGCGGGGCGCGGCTCCCTCTGTGGCGCAGTGGGTGGTGTGCGCGGGTGGGGCGTGGGAGCCGGTGGGTCGAGTTCCCTCTCTGCAGGCTGAGGGGGGGGGCGGTCGATGGAAGAGGGCTGTCCTGCGGCCCCTAAGCGTGCCTTGCTTACGCGGCTAGCGCGGTGAGGTGAGGGAATCCCTCCCTTCCTGTGGAAGCTGGTCTGCTGTAGTCCTGTAGCGGCTGAACACCGGTCCTTGGCAGCCCAACCACTCAGTCCCAGGTGTGGCTCAGTGGTTAAGTTGCTGCCTGAGGGTGCTGGGGTTGTGGGTTCGAGCCGCGCCTCGGGCTGTTGCGCAGGGCCCTCGAGTGGTTCTTCCTGGTGCGTGGGGAAGGCAGAGGTGCTGTCTTTTTTGTCACTTGGTGCTGTTCTACATCAATGAAATGTGGTTTGGGCCACGCAGTCTCCCTGAGTTCCTGTGTAGCCTGGTGGTGTGTCTGAGTGCTGCGGCTACGGGGGCTGCTGGTTCGAACCCGCCTTGATGCAGGTGCCCTCCTTGGTCTGGTAGAGGCCCCCTTCCTTTACTCTTACCCGTTGAAGCCCTTCCACTTTAGTTAAAGGTGCTTTGGGCCAAGGGTTTGCTGTCATTTCCTGGGTAGTCCAGGGGTTAGCCTGCGTGCCGTGGTGGTGGGGGCTGCCGGTTCAAGCCCGCCTTGGTGCCTGTGCTCTCCTTGGCCTGGTAGAGGCCCCCTTTCTTTATTCTTACCCATTGAAGCCCTTCCACTTTAGTTAAAGGTGCTTTGGGCCAAGGCCTTTGTCGTCGTTTCCTGGGCAGTCCAGCGGTTAGCCTGCGTGCCGGGGCTGTGGGGGCTGCCGGTTCGAGCCCGCCTACGGGAGGGCTTTCCCCTCTCTCTTGCCTCTTGAAGGCCTTCCACTTGAGTCAAAGATGCTTTTGGCCAGTCCCACTGCCAGCCTCCCTCTCTAGTCCAGTGGTTAGGATACTCGCCTGGGTTGTCGGAGAGCCGGGTTCAAATCCCCAGTCTGCCTGTTCAGCAGGGGTTTGCACCGGGCTTTCCGGCCTCCGTGGGGACTGTCCTTTAGGGTGTTCCGTCCTTGGGTGAGCCCCCTCTCTTTCTCAAGAGCCGTTGTCTTCTTGGGAAAGGGAGGGGGCTCTTAACAAGGGCGGCCCACCCCTGACTCTCTCCTAGGAGGTGGTAGCCCCCAGCTCACGTCCCTCAATGTCGAAGGGACGTGCCCTGGGGTCTGCCACTGCCTGGGTGCCTATCCTGATCACGGGACGAGAGAGAGAGAGAGAGAGAGGGAGCGTTTTGCATAAATCCGCAAGAACGCTTTAGTAAAAAGCAGCAAGAGGGCCTGCGAAACGCCCCTTGCTCCAGTACGAGGGCTCCCATTCCACAGGCCAGACTGCCTCCCGCGAGGCGACGAAGGGGGATTCGAACCAGGCTCGGTCACGCCCTAGGCGAGCGCTCTAACCCCCAGGGCAGCGAGCGCTCTGTAAGGCAGCCCGCTTCCGGTTAATATGTAGCGAAAGAGGAGCAGCGTCAAAAGAAAAGACTCCCAACGCCCACTCCGGGAACGAGATTTGAACCGGCAGCTACCCCATCCGCACGCCGGGAGCCCAACCACAGGGCTAGAGAGGAACCTGAGTGGGCCCTGCTGCCCGGTTCCCATTGAGTGATGTCATGAGGTTGGCCACCTTCAATAGGAAAGGCGGAGGGAGCCAGGCCATTGGAATAGGGGCTATCCCAGGACTTAGGCCAGTCACCGGCGAGGCGAAAGACCAAGGTTCAAGCCCCGTCTCAGGGAGCATAAAGTGGGCTTGAACGACCAACCATCCACCATTCTTAGACCGGTGGGCATTACCCAAGCCACTAGACCACACAGGGTACCTACCTGCAAGCTTTTGGCCCAATGGCTACGTAATGCAAGTAGAGCACCTTCAACAGGAAATTGTTCAATAGTAATCGAGCACTCCCTATACCCTGTTGTCGTATCCTCTATGTGGTTCAGTGGTTAGCTTTTGCACCTAGTTGTGGTAATTGTCCAGCTACAAATGAAGAAATGCCACCCCAGCTTTGTCCCCGATATTCCACGGCTAATTTTCTGTTTACTAGATACCAATCTCAAGGAAGGTTTTTTATATTACACTGAAAATATTTAAGGCTAAAGCGATAGTTTATTATTAATTATTATGATTGTTTGTTAGCACCTAGGATCCCCAATCTTGGCCCAGAACCCCATTGTTTTAGGTGCCATAGAAACAGAGAACATAATGACAGCCCTTGTCCCCTAAAGCTTATAATCTGAATTTGTGAGAAGAGACAACAGATCGTTATAGACTTAGCGGAGAGCACAAGAAAGAAAATGAGACATTAGTCTGCATGATGGGCAACAGACTCCATACACCAGCAGCCTAACCATTGTCAGTTTTATCTAGGCACCGTGGCAGCAATCTTTGCCAAATCTGTTTTATTTTTTGGAATTTAAAACCCAACACAGCTAGCTACACAGATACCAGGGAAATAGGAGACCAACCAGGTCAAAAAAGTCCACGTCCTACTGACTAACCTACTCCTGGACAAGGAGACGACAACCTGCTCATGGTCTCCCCTGCAAGAACAACAAATGTCATCAAACTGGCGACTGAATGTCCTGAAAAGGCCTCCCGATCAGCAAAGCAATGCAAATATGGCATCTTCCAAGTCAAAGTGGACACCAGCCCCTTGCTGCATATAATGCAGTTAAACAGCAAGAGTTTAGGTCCAACAAACTGCAAGGGCAGTTTAGCTGCTGACCTTCAAGTTCTACGAACTGATTTGCAGCCCCCCTCATCTTAGATAACAGATTTAGCATTTAGATTGCACTTTCTATTTGTGGATTTCAAAATACTTTACACAGTTGAGTAGGTATATCACTAGCCCCATTTGACAGGACAATTAATTCACATGCATTAATGAACGGGAATCTCCTGAATCCTAGTCCTTATTTCAATTCCAAGTCCTAATCCAATTCCACTGGACCATGTTGCCCCTCTGTTTTGAGCAGCAACCTGTAAAACTGCAGGCCCTCACATGCTGTACTCTCTTTTCATCTGTGTGGAACACGTCACACTAGCACACATACCTCTGGAGATAAGATGAAGTCAGTGGTAATCTGTTCCATTTTCTACAACCCTAGGGATTTTGCCTTGTGGTCAAAGCCTCTCTCACTTAGGCAGAGCCGGGGAATTGCTGCTTTACAATGGAAACATCTGTGCCAGCTGACCGGCATTCAGTCCTTTGAGGCAGGGCTGCAATGTAGCCTCTGAATCATTTTGAGAAAGCTCTGTGTCTGCCCTACCTTGCTATGCAACGTGAGGAGCAGGCTTTCTGCTTGCTCCTTTGCTGTGCTACTTGAAGAGCATCCTTGATGTCCAAGCTATCCCAATCCTGCCAAGGGATGTGGCCAAAGTGCTGGTGCACATGATTAACACTGGGCAAAACACACACACAAAAGCCAGTGTCGCGGATAGCAGCGGTACAGTAGTTATCTCCTTAATCACCTTGTGGGGGAAATAACTCAGAGAAGTGACCACCCTCTACTTGAGAGAGAGGATGAGTGGGATATTCTTTCTCCCAGCGGAGGGAGTTTCTTGAATTTGGTTCATTCATGGTTCTGCACTATCAATATTTACAAAGAGACTCTAGGTGCTGTTTCTGTCATATAAATTGTGATATATTAAATGAATATAGAAGCTTCTGAGAAGTCTGGGAGTCCTTTACCCATAGTAGAGGGACCACACAAGAAGCAGCCGTGTACATTTTTCTGACGTTGCTCTGATACCTGACCACGTCTATCAATGGGAGATGAGTTCTACTGGTCATAGGTCACCCACTCCTTGACCTCTGTACTTAGACTGTCAAATAGTACCAGTTGTGATGTCATCGTATGGCCCTTTGTCTAATGCACCCTGCACTCATTTCACTAGGGGCCACTGAACTACCATCACATAGTAATCGCTTTTGCTCACTATTGAGCTGGGCTGGATTCAAACCAGAAATGCAGAAGAGATGTGAAAAGTTCTACACCCATTTGACGATTCCCTAAATCATACAGCACTTCAGGTCTGGTCATTTAAGCAGACGCAGGCACATCTAGTGCAGACTTTTAGATAATGGTGTGACTGAAACTGTCCTGAAATGGAGAGTTACATGTTAATAACCAGTTTTTTGTGCTGTATGGGCAAGGTTCAAGTCAGTACTCTGGATGATTTATCTAATCACAATTGAAAAATAAACTATTCTCTGAATTTGAACATCTGATAAATTCCTGGCCAGTTAATTTATATTTCCCTCCTTTACATACAATAGTTGTCTGTGGTTTGCACTATATTCAACATGTAACATAACATATTCAATATACTGCTTACCTGCTCTGAAGGTCTGAGGCATTCGCATAGCATAACCTTTAGGGATTCAAAAGTTAAATCACTTGAAACAGCAAAATATACTAATTAGATTTAAACTGATAATAGGTGGATAGGAATAGCTGAGGTACAGAGAGGTTAGGTGACTTGGCCCAGGTCACACAGTAAATCAGTGGCTGTAGTGGGAAGAGAATCCATGTCTCCTGCTCTAGCTACTAGACTAACACTGTCACCAGCTCACTGTACCTTGCGCTGCAGCAAAAACAGAAATACTCCAAACAGCATCATGTTAAATTACAGCACAAAATGAAGACAGTATGTAAGAAAAAAGCAAAAGAATGAGAATGATTCTATAGTGTCTTAACACAACCTGTATCATTTGACGTCTTTGAACAGCTCGAAAAACGGTGCTCCTCATTTCACGTATGTCTAATAACCATTTTCTTTGGAGTGTACAAACCTGAAGCTCGATGTCTGTGCTTCTTTCAGTTGTTATGCTGACAGTTTGCTGTAACCAAGGAGTGATAGCTTGCGTGCTTACTGAGAATGGAATTTCAAATGCCTTAAGGGGAGTTGATTGACTTTGAAATGTACAATGTATTTTCAGTAATCTACCTTTTGTGTGATGTCCTTCACTGCCCTCTTAAAGGAACATGATCAAGATTAAAATCTATTTGTATTTTGGGTCTGATTCATCATCATCATCATCACTCCAGTTTTATGCCAGCGTCCCCTGAAATCAGCTTGGGTATCTACACGTAGGCCCTTTAAATGCATATGTCGGTACCTAGCTAAACATGGCCTGATTTTTCAGATGTGCTAAGCATCCACAGGCTCCAAGCACTTCAGTTACCTCAGCATCTCTGAAGGGCAGTCCACATGTACTAAGTTGCCGAACTACGAAAGTAAGCAGGGTCTAGTAGACAAGGCCCTGGAGGAGGAGTCAGGAGACAAAAATTCTACTCCCAGCTCTGCCACTCACCCGCTGTGTGGCCTTGGGCAAAGTCACTCCATCTGTCTGTGCCTCTGTTTCCTTTCCACTCTTTGTCTATTTAAAGTGTAAGCTATTTGAGGCAGGGACTGTCTCTTCCAATATGTACTAACAGTGCTTAGCACACTGGGGCCCCAATCTTAGTAAGGCTACTAGATGGAACTGTGTGACAAAAAAACTAAGTCAAGGTGTTAAATTTAGCACTCAAGTTTGAAAAATTTGGCTATACTTCCTTTTTATTTATTTATTTATTTATTTACCATTTGACCCATTTGTTTGATCTTTGCCCTTGACTCCACTCAGGCTGGTCAGTTTCACTTTCCATTTCACTTATGGTAACATGTACAGTATAGGCAGTACATATGTAGCTACACACCAGAGTGAAATCAAGCTACGTCCACACTTGTCACTGTGATGTGTAGCTACACCAGGCAGTGAAAGGTTCTAGTATGGCAGAGAGGCAGCAGGGAATCCAGCAGTTCCCTGCTGCCAGAGCCTTTTACTGCAGTGAGGAAAGACTCTGGCAATTGGGAGACGACGGAACACTACCGTGCTAAAAGTAACAGTGTAGATGTGGGAGGCACTGCTTGGATGTGTAGAGATCCATGTAAGATATACACCCTGGGGGTTCAGGAGTTTAGGTCACTCTACTCTACTCACCTAAGCCATACCTCATCAACTACACTGTTATTTATAACCGTGCTAGCTAGACGTGCAGTGTCTGTACTCTACACACCACTGTAAGGGCAGATGTACCTTTATACATATTCATACCATTTTTACAGGGGGAATAAAAAGTCATATGGAAATTTGCCATGAAAAAGGGGAGAAAATGAAGTTCATTTAAAAAAATTGGAAAAAAAAAGCCCCAGCTAGAACTGACTTTAAAATTCTATACTACTCTATGGTTTATGCTTGTTAATGAATATTGTGGGAGCTACCAAAATAACTAATATTAGTAAATCCATAAACATCCTGAAGTCTGTGAAAACTTTGCCAGCAGAGATAAAACAGAATTAGGCTCCAGAATCTGGAAACAAAGACTCAAGCCCTAAGACCTATATAGGTCCTTGATCTCCACATTATACATTTCCTATTCCTACGGCTGTAGCAATATTGCTTGTGGTGTCACAGCTAGGGATGACATTCTTTTCACTGTTTTAACAGCATCAGCAACAATCTCTACCTCTCAAACAACACTGTATTTCATATTATCCCTTAATAAAACAAAGAAGTCATGTGCAGCATAGCTATTCAAGTCCTTCAAAAATATAATATAAGTTTGCTTTATGGAGACATACAAACCATTTCCTTTTCCTTATAGTAAATAAATGCTAGATTTTACAAAACATTTGAACACTGTAGGAGTAATTATCGGTACCTGTTGCTAGCTGATGTCAATTCAGATTTGCAAAGCACGGACTTTCCAAGCATTCAAACCACATTTATGTGTATATATCGCTCATAAAACAAGTTGCAGGACTTTTAATCCTTCCTAAGTGACACTGAGCATCAGCAATTTTGCATACCAACTAACATTTCAAAGCTATTAACACATTTGGAGAGAAAAACAGAAACACTTACCAGTTGTTGCAGGTCCTGTTTTATTGATGAGATCATTTTTAACGGGCTTTTTTACTGTAGTAGATTTGTGACCTGCAGTTGTTGGTCATGTTGAGTTTGGGTAGTATTTCCTTTGGGACTGGTCCAGCACCCACTGAAGTCATAGATTTAACTCCTGTTGACTTTAATGGTTCAGGATCAGGACTTTTGTTATTAGTAATGTAGCTTTATTTCCTGGTGAGCGATGCCTAGCACACATTTGGTTGTGATGGGGTGCACTCACCCAGCACTAGACAGGAAGGGGTTAACTCTGCCTTGGGGCAGCAGAAGCCATGCCCCCTCATCCTTACTTGGCATGCTTCAGGTGCCTCAGGAGTATAAAAGGGAGTAAGGTCGGCCAGCTCAGTCTCTAGAGACTGTGGGAGAGGAAGGATGTCTGCTGCAGGTGCTAGTCCCCTGGCTTTGGAAACCAGAGATGTTGAGGCCCTGGCAGTACCATGTATTTGAGGATGTCCCAGGGAGCTTGGAGCCACTGGAAGCTGTCTGACTGGGGAGACCCTGAAGATACCTGGACTATGACTGCAGGAATCATGGTAGGAAGTAGCCTGGAGAGGAATAGCCAGTCCTGTCAACAGTTAATGTGTTTTGGCTGGACCCTTGCTGATTTAGTGATGAGCCCATGTGTCACTGCCAGGGACCTAGGCTGGCTCCTAGTGCAGCAGGGTGGGTCTGGGTCCCCCCACCCTGGGTGGCAGCTCAGGGCAAGCCTACTGACAATGGCTGGTAGGCCATGCCCTGAGCAGCAAGGCAGTAAGCTATTGACTCTAGGTGCTTGGAGGGGGGGAAGACAAGGCTATTTAATAACATAAAGAGAATTCCCCTGTGACCTGGTTACTCAATTTTCTACTGTGGGCATTGCCACACCTTCCTCCTGATGTATCTGATCTAGGCCATCCTACAGTATCCTACTAGCTGGGACACTGGTCTGATCCTACATTTCCTGTGTTCATACCTAGCATGGCTTAACAGATGTTTCACATGTTGCAAAGTAACTTTCAGGGCCCAGGACATTTATGCAGGGTGCGAGTTGTCATTAGACAAACTCTAACTGGACCATCCAACTAAACACCCTAGAACCCCTTTTGGGAAACCAGGGGGGGTGAGCTGCTTAAAATGCAGACCAGATACACTGTGGCACAGGCCCAGTAATTAAGGTAAGCTAACTATACACACACTACACTGCATCTAACAAGTTAATGCTCGGTGCTTAGGCCTATCCAGCTAACATTTCCGAAGGTCAGGTGGCAATTATTTCCCAGCTGACCCAGAACTGGTTCTCCTTTCCTCCCCTCCTCCAGACAACACCCACTAGATCTAGTCTGGGTTTTTCTACAGCCTAGATTTGCACGGTAATCTAAACTCCCCAGAATGAGTCTTTTTTTTTTCTTTTCCAACTGGTTTTTCCTCCCAGCTATAGCTCGGAGGTGCCGGTTGTTACCGAAGCCCTCCGGCCATAGAGCTAACCCCCTGATCGTGGCCCTGTCTACAGAGAAGGGCAATTAAACTCTGCACTAGGCTTCCAAGGGCGGTTGTGCAAAACCTGCCCAGGGGGGTTCCCCCCTCAGGGACAGGCTAGGTTCACTTGGCCATGCGGGGCTAGGCTGCCCCTCTGCAGAGCCCCTTCCCCCCCTACAAGTGGCTGTTGCTGACACCCCCTCTAGCACCCCTCCCTCCTGGTCTGCAGAGGGGGAGGGCTCTCTGCCCCTCCTCAAGCACGGTGGCTGGGACGCCGGGGTGCAGGATAACGGGGCTGTTTCCCTAGCCTCGTCCCTCCTTAGCGGGCGGCTCGCTCTGCCTGCACGGCCCCCCACCTTCTCCCCCTGCCGCAGCTGGAAACGGCACGCGGCGCCTGCAGAGTCCCGCGCACCCAGCGCGCGCGCGCCACCCTGGCCCCGCCCACGGCTGGGCGGGCGGCGCGTGGCGCGGCGGGGAGGAGGCGGGACTCGCGGGGTGGGGTGGGGTGGGGCGGTCCTGCTGGCGCGTCCGCCCCCGCGCCTGCGTCACGCAACTGGCCACCACCAGCGCGCGCGAGCCCGGCCGGGCGCTGACGTCTCATCAGGCTACTGCTCGGCCACGCCCCCCCCTCCCCAGCCTACAGCGCGCGCGGACCCCGGCCCGGACAGAGCCGCTGCAGACTCGGGGGAGGGGGGCGCCCGGGTCGTCGGAGGGGAGGAGCACGGCCTGGGGCAGGTAGGAGACTGTGCGGGGGGGGGGGGAGCGGGGGTGCAGGCGCAGGCACTAACCCCCCATTCCCAGGTCAGCCCCTGTGTGTGTGTGGGGGGGAGTCACCCCACTGCATGCACAGCAGCGGCACGGATAGGGGCAGACCCTGTCCTCCCCCCTTTCCTGTATCCCTTTTGCATCCCTGCTGTGAGAAGCCCCCCCCCCCCAACACGTCGTTTGCACGGTCGCTGTTTGCACGAATAGATTTTTTTTAAAACCTTCTGGTTTTTCTCTTTTCGAAGTGGGCCGGGGCAGACACCGGCCAATTTTATTGCCTCCCCCTTTTAAAGAGCGGGCGGAGTCCGGCAGGGGTCTTGTCACCAGGGGGAAAGCGATTTTTTCATGGCTAAACCCACTGGTTCTTATGGGGCGAGGGTCACCCGTGAGCAATCAGCTACCGTCGGTGCGGCTGCAAACCCCTTCCTCACCTGGGTGATCGCTTTTCCCCCTGTCCTGCCTCCTTAGTGGAGCTCTTCAGAGTCAGGGGCTCATGGTCTGGCCCCTCTGCATGGTTTCATCTGTGCTGTGAAATGACTTGGTGAGCTCAGTCCAGGCTTATTCAGATGGTAAGATCTTTGCAGCAAGGATTGTCTTTTTGTTGTTCTGTTTGTGTATAGCATCTAACACAGCGGGGTCCTGGTCCACCACTGGGGTGCCAAGGCAGTACAACACAGGCAGGGGGTACCCGGGGAAAAACAGTGAAGGGAAGGCTGGGTGGCAGCCACCCTCTTCCTGCCCAGTCCCAGCTGGGAGGCAGGAGACAACCCCCTGCTTCCTGCTGGGTCCCAGCTTCCAGGTGGGAGCCCAGTAGCAGCCTCCTGCATCTCATGAGCTCGCAGCTGGGTGGCAGCCACCTGTGCCCCAGCTCTGAGCCGAAGGACAGCCTCCAGGGCTCCGGCATGAAGAGGGGCAGCAGCTGCCTGCCCACATACCTGCTTCCCAGCTGGTGTGGAAGCTGCCTCTGCCCTAGCTCTGAGTGGGTGGCAGTCGCCCACCTCCTGGGCTGGCAGCCAGGCAGCAGCCACCTGCAACTTGCCCAGGTGACAGCCCCCCTCTCTGGCTCAAAGCCAGTGCCCAGAAAACTTGTCAATTTCACTGCTCTTGCTGAACTGTGAAATTGACAACTGACAGCCCCAGATTTCACCAGTTACCCTCCTTCCCTGTCTCTCACCCCTTTGTCCTCTCAAATCTATGGCAAAAAATTTGGTGTGGCGCTTTATATTCCCCAGCATTGGCATGCCACTCAAAGCCTCCTAGCTTTGGCCAGCATCACCTCTAGCCCAGGTACACGCTTGAGTTGTGCACCCCTGATGTAAAGGTGGTAACCCCACCCACACTAGATCTGACATCTGTCATATCACAGCCTCTATACTCAGCCCTTTTTCCAACATATGGCTCACACTAGTCTATAAATATAAAATCTTGTGGAAAATTGAGTGTTGGGGTACTTATTAACACTTTCAGAAGTTAAGGGGTACTTGCTAGTTAAAAGGTTGAGGAGTCACTGTTCTAAGATGTACACTTAAACAATATACAATTATAGTAAAACACACTGTTTACAACAGTCAAGTGAAATTGTTCTTTGCTTTCGAAGGACATGTAGTTGAAATACATATGCAACTCTTTAACGCACTCTGTTTTATAGGTATAACAATGGATCTAGTCCTGAATTTCGTAGATGACAACTTTCTTACACCATATGTGTATCCAGTCACATGGCCAGAGGATGAGCCCTTCCGACAGATCATCAGTCTGTTTGTTGTAACAAATCTTGGGGCACTGATGCTTTATTTGTTCTTTGGAACATTGAGCTACTACTTTGTTTTTGATCACTCTCTGAAGCAACACCCCCAGTTTCTAGAGGTGAGCAGGATTTCCGCTTTATCCTAGAAGAATAACTTGCCAGTTGTGACAGATTGAACTTTATTTCAAGAATTCATTCCTTGCTGAATTAAGGCTAGATAGTCTTTCATAAGCCTTCAAATATTTGGATAGGATTCCAAAGATTTGTGATAAATCTTAAGAGGATCCACATGGACTCTAACTCTCTTGGGAATTCCATGCAGTCCATCCTAGAAGAGGACTAGATGCTTAAGTAACAATTTACAGTGTGTGTTAAAAGCACAGCACATACTACAGTAACTAACCCTCTCAATACCCCTGAGACAGGTAGGTGTCAGCATTTGATACCTGGAGAAACTGAGGCAGAATGAAGTGGCCCAAGACTAAATAGTAAATCAGTGGATGAACCCAGAATTAGATTTCAGGACTATCAGCTTCCTAACTGTGTGATAATTTCCTCCATAGCCTGCTGCCTTTCTATCAGAGAACCTTGAAATTGGGGGTGCTTTTTTGGTTATTACATTATGCAAACATGAAACTTCACCTTAAGATCAAAAGTATGAGTGGGTGGTAAGAGGTGGACTCATGATTATGAATTAACTTTTTTCTGCCTCCATACAGGGAGTGGACTAGCTGACTTCTTCAGGTCCCTTCCAGCCCAGCATTTCTGAGGCCAAACAATAGTTCTGCCAAAAATAGATTGGCAGGGAGGTTGTGTATTTAAAGGTAGAGAAGAACAGAGATCAAGGAACAAAGTGCCACTTCCTTGATGAGCAATATTGTGACTCTGCAGAGAGCTTATCAGCAGGACTGACTTGGCAGTGGATAATGTCTCTTATGAAAGGGCACGGTGGGGGAAACTCGATTCATGAGGGTCGTTAGGAGGATGGAACTCTAGGTCTAGTCTTCAGTATTGAGTGGGGTTTAACCGGTGTACTGAACTGGGTCAGAATCAGGCATGAAACTGGCAGTGCCTCTGCTCTTCCTGTTCTGCAAAAAAGTCACTGGTATTTTCATGAAGGCACAAATTTTTTTCTCTGGAAAAACTAGAATCTGTCTGCTTTTATATTTAGAATCAGGTGCAGCTTGAGATAAAGTATGCTATCCAGTCACTGCCATGGATCAGCATCCCCACTGTTGCACTCTTCTTTGCAGAGGTCAGAGGTTACAGCAGGCTTTATGACAACATTGAAGATTCTCCATATGGTAAGGAAATTACTTAAACTGTAAGCCCCTTGGGTCAGGGACATCTTGTTTGCACAGTATCTAGCACAATGGGGTCTAGTCCATGACTAGAGCTCCTAGGCCCTGCAGTTATACAAATAAATATTATACTTGGCATCCTAGTTATGTCCTTTCAGTTGCTAGCTCATTTCATTCTTCCCTCAATCTTTCCCTCTTAACTTCCCACTAGTCCAAGCTAAGGGGCCAGTAGGGATTAATCTCCTGCTACCCTCTTGCTCATACTGGTGAGGGGGAAGTTGGTTGTAATGTCTCGTCTTTTTCCTTAATTACATCCTGCCCAATTGATTGTCTGCTTTTAGTGAGAGAACATGCCTTAGCTTAATGGATACATTAATGAATCATTTAGGCAGCCTTTCAATTTACATAGTATGTTACACCTGTCTTCCAAAGCTGAGCTGAATTGTATGTTGCTTGAACAAAGGAACACAATGGCATGCTTTCTCCATCACATCTGAGGCTTTAACATTTTCCAAAAAAGAGTGTTCCTTCATAGCAAAGAACTTAAACAAAACCAAACCAGGTATCTAGGGGCATGTCTGCTTGGCGCTCTCACTAGTTCTCTAAAACAGCTGTGTAGATGTTGAGAGCCTTAACTCCCCCCAAGCCACAAGCCCTGCCCCCACCTCACCTCCCTGCAAAGCTCCAACCAGAACTGCAACATCTACACAGCTATTTTCAGGTTTGGGTGTGGGCTGGGAGATGCACTCAGAGGCAGTGTACACAAGCTCTAGGTTAGCTTGTAATGTGAGACATGAGCTCAAATTCATCTACTGCGCTCCCTGTTGCACATGCTTGAAAAGGCAGTATTAAGAAACAACAGAAAACGAAAGATTAACCTTGAACTCATGCAGCATATAACAAATTACACCATGGTGTCAAATGTTGCAAGGAAAGTTAGAGAAGCGCAATTCTCTTACAGCTATTACCTCCCCTGCATTTGATAACTGGCAAAATTAGAGATTTCGTCAGTCATTTGAGAGCAGAACTGATATTTTTTTTGTCCAATGCAGGGGGAAGGTGCTGGCTAGACAGCCAAGTGGGCTGGACTCTTCTAGTCACAGAACAGAGCAGCAGTGCAAATTCTCCTTCCTCCTACCAACGTGTTAATGTCTCAATCCCTCAGCCATCCTTAGGAGTCCTGGGAAAGTTCTGGCTCCAGGCCTCTTGCTTCCTTGGTCTCTGGGCTGAGACAGCCACCAAAGGGGGGCTAGTTACTAGTGGAGTAAGAACTAAACCAAAACCACCTTGGTTTCCTGAGCAGCCGTCCTATAGTCCGTGATATTAGAGCAGTACAGCCTTGTGTGAATTTCAGCTGCCAATCTGGAGATGAAGAGCTCTCTGTTACCAGTCCCCTAAACCAGCCTGTCCTCCATGCAAGCAGCACAGTCTCTGAGCTCAGTGCGGTTCTAGGCAGGGCTGGGGCCTTAATCTGAAGTACAACTGATGGGAAGAGTGCAAGCTTGAGGGATCAGCAGTTCTAGAGCCTCAAACTTCCTTATTCATCAGGAGTGCAAATTATTTAGCTTAGACTTATTGTGACTCTGGGCAAACTAGGTTTCTCTCCCCTTCGTACTTGGCTTTCCTTAAATCCGGGTATATCTGCACCACTAACGAAGGTGTGACGGTAGTGGAGGTAAACTGTGCAGGCCACTGCACATCTAGGCAGTGCTGCTACATCACTACCACTGTTAGCCACATAGGCTTCAGTGCAGGCTAGCTGCTCAGCGCAAGCTACCTAGGAACCAGGAGTATATAGTCCGGTCACTGGCTTCCACTGGCACCTATTACTGTCTTCACTGCTGTTGTTCCCCATACTAGCTAGATTAAAGCTGGCATGGGTATGCCTGGCCATGCTGCAACCTCACCTTCATTTGCTGTGTAGACCTAGATCCTGACAATTCCTTTGACTTCAGTAAAGTTGTTCCTGATTTACACCACTCTAAAGGAGAGGAGAATTGGGGTCCTCGATGTCTACACCCTCTTCAAACCTTCCCTGAAGAGCAGCTTGCCTTTATTTTGTCACATGCAGACGCTAGATGTTCAAGCACAAATGGCTACTTTGCACATGCCATGTATATTTCTTATTCCTCCTGTTTGCGCATCCGAGAGCTAAACCTTACCCATCACTATTCTTAGTGACACTGATGGCCTAAACAATTCTCTCAAATAGATCTTAATTCTGCTCTCTAGTGGCTCATGCAATCTTCATTTCTTTAGATACATTCATAAAAAACCTCCCTGAAATTAAACCCATAATGTAGACATTCTTCTGTTAGTGCTGTACAAACTTAAGGGCATAATTAAGAGTTACCTTAAGTTCAACACACTGTACGGCTTTTATTTACTGCAGTAGAGAAAATGGGACCCCAGTCAGAGAGAACACTTGGGTAGATGCTAGTCATGGTGCCTTTCTGTGCAAGTTAAAGCTTTCAGGGCAGCCCACAATTTACATTTTTGTAAAAGCTCCTTTTTATAAAACCAGTTTCATGCATGTTATTCCCCCCAGTGGAAACACTTGCATAAACACTCCCCTGCAGAGCTGCAACAGAGTGCAGCACTAGGAATTGACCATTGATGTTATGGAAATGCCTGGACACCCCAGTTGGGGACCAGTTCCCATTGTGGTAGGCACTGTACAAATGCATAACAGATGGCCCCATCCCGAAACGCTTACAACCTAAGTATAAGAAAAGAAAAAAGGTGGCTGCAACAGAGATGGGAGCACAAAAACAATGAGACTTCACTAGGTTTCATTGTCCAGGTGACACATACAAAATGTAAACCAGCAACAAAGTAAAGAGTTGTAGCTTTCAGTTTGATGGTGTCAGGGCACTGATTTATCATGAGCTTCTGCAAACTAGAAGACTCAGCCTAACTGGAGTCTCTCTTGGATGCCTTTATGTAATCTGTGTTCTGTTTCCAAAGTGAGAACAAAACACACTGTCTCTTGTTGCTTCCTGTCTCTGCATGCTTTTCAAAAACATCCTACATTTCTATTTGTTGCAATATGCATGTCTGTGGTACTCCTGTGTTTTTGGGGGAGGGTGATAAGATGGCTTCATTTTGTTAATGAGCAAGTGCTGAAATCTTCTCCATTAGGTTCAGTGCAGCATTTTAAAGTCTAAAAGCAATCAACTTTTCACTGGTAAGCATCACTGCACCGGTACTGTGCAAATCCTGTTTGGCGGTTCTTGATCTTTAAAACCTAAATGATTTATCCTCAGAACAATGAGAAATGCTGCAAAAAGTGCTTATAGATGTTCCTTGTAGCTTCTCAGACACTTTTCTCACAATCTTGACACTGATCTAACTGTCTGTAATATTTTAATCCTAAATGAAGTCTCATTTTTCCTAGGATGGTTTGGTGTAATCCTTAGCATGCTCTCTTTCCTTTTCTTCACGGACATGTGCATTTACTGGATTCACAGGGGCCTGCATTACAAACTTGTGTACAAGGTATGAGCAGTGATACTTTTGTGGGTTTTTTCCAAGCATGCTAGAGTTTAGAACAACTTTGTAAAACTAGTCCCCCAGAATTTTTTTAAAAAGGGGAGGCAGTTGCCAGGAGCGTCTGAGTAAAGGATAGATGAAGATTTTTGTCTAGTGTGGTGTATTTTAATGGCAGTTGAGCAAGACTGCTTTAAAATGTAATGGGACTTCACTGGGTGTCGGGTTTCACTATAAATACTAAGGTTCTCGAAGAGAACTAACAGCTCAGAGGGCTGGGAGGCTAGGTGACTTTAAGCCACCCTGGTGCCTACCTGGCCCTGGGCTCCTCCAGGGGTGGGAACCATGAGTCTAAGACAGGGCAGTCTCCCCAGGCTGCCCTATTTGTGGCAACCCTGCTCAGAATCTACATGCTGCAGCTCTGCTTTGATGCACCCTTCCCAGCCCTGTCCCAGGGATATCCTTCATGCTGGGCTTCGCAAGGCAGGATCCTCTGAGGCCAGACATGGGGTTGTCTTTCATAGCTCCTGTGCTGGAGGAATCCTTCCTAGGCTGGACCAGGACTTCTAGAGCTCTCTTGCACTGCTCTGGCAGCAGAGAAGGGCTGGGATGGGGGTGAGGTGCTCTCCCCCTCTACTTCGGTTGCACACTTTCTTTCAAGATTGACATTCTGAACTGTAATCCTCCATGCCGATAAAGGATGTAGGCCTCAATTCATCAGTTCACACACATGAGTTATGTCAGAGGATTACTAGGGGTGCCTCACGTGCTTAATCCCTTGCAGACCAATGGAAGTGAAGGTTTTAGGTTTCAGCTCGTGGTCTGAGCTCAGGCACTGGAGCCAGGAGCCTCTCAGAATTCTCCCTCTGGCCTAGGCTAAATCACATCCTCTTTCTGCCTCGGTTTCCTTATTGGTAAATGGATCCTAACTTAATCCACAGGGAGATAGTTAGGGTTGCATGTAAAGATTATTGGGGGGTGAAAAGTACTGTCATGATAACACCCCATTGACTGAAGTGACATCTTTCCACTGACCTCCATGGCCTTCAGATCAGGCCCTAAGAGCATAACATGAAGATATTTTATTTTAGTCTAGCATAAGATGTTTTTCTTGTGGCCCTGGTGGTAGTCAGTCACCCTGACTCATTAACACTGGAAATCTTAAATTCCCTGGGTCTCAAACTCTGTATCCAAAAGGTCAGATTAAAATTACATTGATCTTTGCCGGAGTGATGTTTAAATGCAGCAAATGGCAGGGTGGTAATTATGCCCTTTGGGCCTGCTTCCAGATACTGCACTTTTTTGGGGGGTGGGGGGGAGGAATCTGCACAGCAGCTAGACTCTGCTCACTAAAAATAGCAGTGGGGTCACAGCAACTCGTGTGAGCTGTCAGAGTACAAACCACTAAGGCTTTCTCTACATCCTTGGGTAACTAGCCCAAACTGTTGCCACACTCCATTTTCAGCACCCAAGCTGGAGCAGAGCTTGCATGTGTCCTCTGTCTACCATGTGTCCGTTTACAAGCTGAGGTACATTGCAGTTAGACACCTTCCTAGTCCTATGGAAGGTAGTGTAGACCGGAGATGCCAGACTGAAGCCCAGATTTTTTTTTGCCCTGTTGAAATCTAGGCACTAACTCTATTCTCTCCTTCCATAGCATCTGCACAAGCCCCATCATCGCTGGAAGGTTGCTACGCCCTTCGCAAGTCACGCTTTCCACCCCGTGGATGGCTTTCTGCAGAGTATTCCATATCACATCTACCCTTTCCTCTTTCCTCTGCACAAGGTGACCTACTTGGGTCTCTACGTTGCTGTCAATGTCTGGACCATCTCTATTCATGATGGCGACTACCGTGTCCCAGGTTTCTTGAAACACATTATCAATGGCTCTGCCCATCACACTGATCATCACTTATACTTTGATTATAACTATGGTCAGTATTTCACACTCTGGGATAAAATCGGGGGGTCCTACAAAAGCCCCACATCCTTTGAAGGGAAAGGGCCACATGATTATGTGAAAAAGCTGAAAAGAGGAGAATTAGCCAGTATTAAAAATGGCCATCTGAACGAAGAATGGGAGAATGAAGACAGTCTAAAGGATAAATAGATCTCCTCAAGCCAATCGTAAAAACCCCTGACTTTTTTTAGAAAAAACCTACTTGTAACAGAGGAAGGGCTTTCTTTACATCATTCTTGGGATGCAAGCATTTTAGGTGCTCAGTAGGGTTAAGAAATGTAATACAGTCCCATAATGGGGACCTTTTATGGTGAGGGTGAAAAGCATAAGATCAATGGAACATCTAATGCTGATGCAATAATAAGGTTGTCCACCACACTTCATGCAAATGTCAGTGCATTGAAATTGGGAGTGCATTTTCTAGCATAATACATTAGAGCCTAAGTCAGCATGTAAATTCTGCCATAACAGCTGTAACAAGATAGCTTCTGAGTATAGCAAAGAGTTCTCCTGACAGTACCGTTGGCTGAGTGTACTTAAAAGGAAAATTCTTCCTTTTTTCAAGGAAAACCTTACCTTGTATTGACTAAGGTATGATTTGTGTGTGGAATGTGGCAGTACACATTTCTGCATAGACATACCTGTTTAATGAAAAGACACACGTTTTCCAAAATTACTTACCTAGTTAACTTAAAGCTTTGGATAAAGTAAAAACCATCTGAATCAAAACTGAGCTGATGTTGTTCTGGTAGAAACTTGGTGCATTTTAAAATAGGAAGATCAGACCTATTTTTAATAAAATGTTGAATGGTCTGACTTGATCAATGCATTGTTTAGTTAACTAGAATGTGTTTCTTTGAGCTGCCAAAATTTATATTGCCTTATACTTGGGCTTAATGAATTTGAAAGAATGAGCTCCCATCTATTTTCTCTAATGGTTAAATAGAACCTCCTTTGAACAACATAACAGCCTAACTTTTTGCATGTTTGTGTGTTAGCCTTGTTAGCTAATAGCATTTGAGACAACTGAAGTAAAAGTAACTGCTCTATTACATTATAATCCAATATCTTTATTTCCCCAATCAAATCCTGTGGAGGGACATTGTACAAAATAAGTCCAGGAACTTCAGATTGTAAAATATTGAAGGCCTCTTGGAAGAACAAACAAGGTAATTTCTCTAGCTTTAGACGTGTAGCATAAGGAATTCTCTCCTTGTGAAATTTTTCTCAAGCCTAGTTTTTGTAAATCTTTTGACAAATATTTAATTCCTGTGGAAATCAGTTGGTGGCTAGAAATCCTCTGGTAATACTGTATCCTTTTTTGAAGGAAGGGGAACTTAATGGTAGCCACTGTTTTCTGAGAGGTGGAGAAATACAGCCTGCTGTTAGCTTTCCTAAATTGTATTGTGAAGTGAATGTTACCATTTGTTGTATTGGCTTTCTATTTGAAGTTTGCTCTTTTGACTTGTTTTTTCCCTCCCCCTTAGTGTTTGACATGGTTACTTTGGAGGACTGACTAAGCAAAATATTTGTCATGCACTACGCTACACATCAGTTTTGATTAGAACCTCTGTTATAGTTCCTGAAAACAGGGTCAAGAGCATCTGTTCCATTTTACAATTCTCAAACAGTTTAAATGTTAGGTGGTTGGTTTTTCTTAACTAAGTTATGGAAACTGCTTCTTTTAAAAGCTCCTTACAAGATCTTAAAGCGTGATTGCTTCTAATAAAGCTTACTTTGCACACACACTTTCCTATCAGAAGGAGAGCGATGACGAGTTGTTTGGTTTTTTCCCCTGCTACAAAGCAAGAGTCATCTAGAATCATAAAATAGAAGGTGCTATCATGCACCACTGGAGTTCCAGCATGCTTTGGTTGTAGAGGAACTGTCTGAAGGGGGAGCAGCATAGACTGAGCCTTCCAGGCAACAATGCTATAGAGTTGCCTCAGGTCCATGGTTACTATATTTTGGAGGATAATACTGTGAAACTTGCAGTCCTGGCTTCCCCCTTCCATGATCAAATGTGTAGAAGAGACGCATGGTGGCTGAACCCTGCTCACTTAAGTCTCATCCCCTCCTGGCAGTGGAGCCAAGAATAGAAGAGAGCAACTAGGTGGCAGAGGTTTCAGCCTCCCCAGGCTCTCTGCACTTCCCCAGGCCAGCTGCAGCAAGACAACCTACCCAGCTGTGCTGCCAGGGGCTTGAACCCCTCCACGGTCTGTGGGGGCTTCAGCCAGGAGTCTGATATGCTGCTCAGAGAGAAATAGCACAGTGCCTGCGCTATAGAGCTCTTAGAGGTAGCTTCAGCTAGCCTGAGGTGAGAGGTTGCAGGCATGCACCAACGCTATTGCTCATCACTACCCCTCTGCAGCAGAGCACAATGGGGGGAGCATATTGGGGTTTGGTGGGTGAAGTGCATTAATTATTGCACCTGAAGTCATGTGAGGCCTTAGTCTTGTCTAGTGCCTCCAACTCCCTGTAATACATCCAGTAGCAAGATGAGCTGGAGTTGTAAGATAGGCAGAGAGCAGAACACGTCATTTGAGAAGTAAAATCTTGCTGTGATCATGCAGAATCTTCTCCGTGCCTTTTCACCTCCTACACCATATGGGTCACAGTGCCTAGAGGGGTAAGTTGTAGGGCTGGCTACTGAAAAAGCACTTCTAGAATACACAGGGGAAGTGAAAATATTGATTTGCAAAGTCCCCTCCTCCTCTCTTTTCCCCCCCCCCCCCCCCCCCCCCCCAGAAATCAACTGGCTGTTATACTGCCTTAAAGGAAAACAAACTAAGATATCTAGGGCTTGGTTTTTACAGGGATGCTAAACAGCTGCAGCTCCCACAGACTTCAGCTGAAACTCAGTCCTCTGCCCCGTTCACAAATTACCTCCAGTGATGCAAATGCACAGAATGCAGGTAAAGATCTGCAGTTAGGGCATGGAGTAAAGGGATGATCAAAGTAGAAAAAAGTATCAGTCCTTATGAGAAGGCTGTTCTGACAAGGTGAGCTTGTTCACTAAATGCTATGCATTGCTGGCTATTGGTCT
The DNA here is from genome assembly GCF_026122565.2 of Emydura macquarii macquarii. Lineage (NCBI taxonomy): Eukaryota > Metazoa > Chordata > Testudines > Chelidae > Emydura > Emydura macquarii. The sequence goes on along the minus strand of NW_027130449.1, from coordinate 8,993,944 downwards.
CCATAAACTAAAAATACTAAATATGGTAGGAGCAGTGGGTGAGGAGGGGAGCAAGCAGGTCAGCAGAGATGGTAAGAGAAGGGATAGATGGGAGTTGCATGGAGAGAAACACACTAACAGCAAAGAAAGGAGAAATCTTTAGCGCATCAGTTCCTAACCTCTTTGGGCAACGCTACCCCATTCAATGGACTAAGACTTCATCTCTGGGACGGCTTCCTTCCAAGATGAGACGCTCCACAGGGTGTAGAAGCCTCTGGGAGTTGACTGAGGCAGGCATTTTGCACACCAAAGGCTGCAAATTAAAGCAAGGATGGGGGAGTCTTGCCTACCAGTTGGTTGGAGCCTCTGGCTTGCACTGTTCTCCAGCTCAGATTTGGGAAGGCAAGGGGGTAAGAGGGTGAGTGTACAGGGGTGGTCAACCATTTCCAACTTCCGAACAAAGCCTCCAGGCCAGTCCCTCACAGTTTTCCAACTGTATCTATGATAGTAGCTATTGTAAAGCAGTTGTGCAGACCTTTACCTCCTGAAAACTAGAGCGACGGAGCAGAGAGGCAGAAGAGGATTCATAGTATGTTGTGTAAAAATATGTGTTCTTCCTGTACAAAGGTGGTTTTGAAAGGAGTGGTTGCAGACCAGTGTGGATCTGTCTTCAGTGCTAATGTTTTCTGAACAAGTAATAAAGTCTGCATTTTAAAATCTAAACGTGCTATGGTTTAGTCACTCACTTTACAAGCTCTCTCTATCGTCCAATGATGATTTGTAGAAGAAACTGTCCCTGCACCAAAAGTTAGTGAACATAGTAAGCAGCGACTGCCCATTTCCTATCGAGCCATTATTAGTGCTTGCCTTCTGTGATTTGACACAGGGAGTTGAACAAGTGTACGTGTTCTGGTTGCGTCAGAATGAATAAAAAGAGTGTATGCTTTCTTTAAGGGCCAATCCTTCAAGGCCCTGAGCAGTACCGTTCAGTACTTGGTAGGCTTAGACACTGAAGGACATTTTGCGTCTGTAAAGCACCATTGCACACCTGTGGTGCTCTAATAATAGAGCTGAGAGAATACAGAAAGGAATTTTACAGAGGATGGTTATCTCCTGCAAGGCGGGATACTAATAAAATACATAAAAGCAAGACCTCATCCTAATGGATCATAGTGTCACTATAAAACCTGTAAGACTTTACTGAGTCCTCAGTCCACTACATCTGCCTACAGGTTACAGCACAAGATAGAGAAGATCAGCACGAATGTCAGCCTTGCCTTCTAGTGCCCTTTTGCATGTAAGAGATTGAAATGTAATTTAGTGCTTGTGAGAGAGGCCAGACTGATACCCCCAATGACTGCAGCTCTCTCTAGTCAAATGAAGAACTGTGTGGCCAGTGATAGCAATGTGGCTCCAGCCTGAGTGGGAGGAGCTGTACCATCACAAAGGGTGAGAGGATGACCTTGTTTCCCGGCCTTAGCCTCAGATTGCCCATTGTCACGTGGACACCTGCTCACTCACTTCCGAGACCAAACGCATTCCTCAGTTCTACCATTAGTCACTTAAGGCAGCCGGTCCTCCTCCTCTTTAAACGTTTCGGGCCAGATTTTGTAAGGTAGGGAGGCACCTAAAGACGCACATAGATGTCTAATGAGATTTCACAAGTGCCTAAGCAAGTTGAGGTGCCTAAGTTCCATTGATGTTGAAATCAATGGGAGTTAGGCACCAAAGCTGCTTCGGTGCTTTTGAAAACCTCAGTAGGTATGCCTATGCATCTTCGGGCAGAAGGTGCTAGAGATGGCCCGCACGATGCTGGCCATGTCAACTCCCTTTAGATTAGCAGCCACAATGATGGTCCTTTCCTTAAAGTCCCCTCTACCGGCCTGTTCTCACAGCTTAGCATGTTGTCCCTTCCGCTCTACCAAGAATTCCTGCTTCTGTGGCCTGTTGGTCTGCTTCTTGCACAAGCCGCTTGGGGCCGTGCACTTTGTGCATGGAGCTGATTTGCAAGACCCCGCTGCTCCTGTCCTCCTTAAACCCGTCCTTCCAACCTACTTCTTCAGTGATGCCTCCAGAAATTAGCAGCTGATGGGGGACCAGGCCAGTAACAATCCAAAGATCATTCGTATTGACAGAGTCAGATAAAGTGACTTGTAACACGCTAGCTGTGCACACAACTCGTCCGTACCACCTCATGCTCCTGTCTCTAGTATCCTCATCCTCTCTACTCCATGCCCCTCCATCCTGTGTTCCACCCCACTTATTGTGTCTGATTAAAATAGACTAAATTCTTTGAGGCAGGGGCTGTCTTTCACTCTGCTTGTATAGCAGCTAGCACAATGGGCCTCCAATCATGATTGGGTCCTCCGGGCACCATAAAAATATGCATCCCACTTTATGCGAGGGCAAAAGCTTAGGGCGGGTGCCAAGGCAGCAAGCCATGGCATAGTGAATGATCATCAGAGGTCTTTGTTGACACAGGATCCCCTGGCTGGGACTTTTAATGTGACCGAGCGTCCCTGGCTACCCTGGAACTAGGGAGATGCACTAACGCCAGTTCTCAGACTTCTTAACTCTCCACGTTTTGGCCTACAAATGAGGATTAAACGGTAATGCAAGACTGTCCGGACTAGCCATCTTTTGGCTGAACAGGTTTAATAGGAGCAGGGTTATTATTTGTGTGCAGTAGTGACTAGAGGGCCCAAGCAAGATGAACCTCCTCATCTTAGGTGCTGTGCCTACACCCCATAAGAGACAGTCACTGTCCTGAAAAGCTTACAATCTGCACAGACCAGATTGACACAGGGTGGGAGAAAAGTATAATGATCCCCATTTTACATAGGAGAAATGGAGGCACAGAGAGATTAAATGATTTAGCCATGGTCATCTAGGGAGTTTGTAGCAGAGCTGGGACTCAAACCCACCTCTCTTGAGTCATAGCTGAGTGCCTTGAGCACAAGTCCATCCTTCCTATGCTTTTTATGGTCATGAGTGGAAGGGTCATGTGCCATATGGAGTCTTACGGAGTCTAGTCTTCTCAATACACAGACGCATAATCTCCATTCATGTTCAAGTGAGAGCCGGGTACGGATCCCAGAAAACATGCCATCATTCCAGAGTGGGACAAGTGAAAAATTAAACAGGGCGACCACAATTTCACCAAAGCCAAAGGCCAGTTCAGGGACTGAATTGCCAAAAAATAGAAGCTCCTCCTATGAAAATGAAAACCCCTTTAGCACCTGCCTTGGAGCGATGGCTGAAGCTTTCTGTGTCTACAGTGGCAGCACTCATCCAAGTCGAGGTAGCTGTGCACCAGCTAGTTAGCCATTAAGTCAGTGGCACATGACCTTTTCCATTCTAAGACACCGCTCACCTTGGGATCTCCCTTGTCCTATCTAGCTGGCACTTCCCTCCCCCTAAATGAGATTGGAATAGCAGGAGGGTTATAACCCCCCAACACCTGTTTGTGACCCACCCCACCCCCAGGTTGGAAACTCCTGAGGTAAGTGATCTACCCAGTTCCTAGGGAAGCAGCCATCCAATTCCCAGACTGACACAAGTTGCTAGTCTTAGCACAGGCACCAAGAAATGAATGGGCCAGAGAGACCAAACTGCCTTCATGGCTAGAGGTGAAGCACGTTGATGCGACGTGCGGGGAAAGCTTGTGCTATTGCTGCCATGCTGACTCAGTCTCCAGGGATATCAGCCTCTGTTGACTTGCTCCAGCCAAATTCACAGCCCTCTCTTCTCCCCTTGCTGTTCCCTGAACTCATCTATAGCACTTTGACACCATGGCGCTATATAAAATCCTTAGGGACTGCTGGTTTCTTTTCTCTCTCTTCTCACAAGGTCACCACTGTTCATAGCAAGAGCCTTCTCCATTAGCACACCTACTGTCTGTATTTCTCTGGCTCACATGGATTTCATACCTCTTCTAAAACATCTCTTCTCCCTTGCCTCTGCGCCATTATTCCTCTCTTATGGGGCTAATATTTAATACTGCTGTTTAATTTCAGAGTGGGATAGGGGGCTGCACAAGCATTTGCCATACAAAATCCTGTCGTGCATTTTTCTTGCAATTTCTCTGGTTGGGTTTATTTAAATTGAGCAGCTACCAAGCAAGGACTGTAGATGGTGCCAGCTAGTTTCCTCGTGCTCCGTTAGTAACCAAAGTCAACTAATGAACATGGCATATAGATTTGCGAGCAGCATGTCACATCCACTATGCTGGATTCAAGTGGGAGATCCCCAGTACGGACAGGCAGACGGGAACAAGACGGAAGGCTGCTAAATCACAAAAGAATAGCCTCCAAACTTGGTTTCCAGACCCAACCTTTTCACATCCCAGCACAGCTGTGCCGCTGGAAAGACACACAGGCCCCAATAAAACTGCCCCTCGCCCTGCTTTTTCTTACCGTCTTGTGGCTCTGCCAAACTAAGAGTAGGGGACAATTGTGGCTCTGCCAAAGAATTGAGAGCAAAAGAGAACAGATCCAAAAAGCTGGGAAGAAAAGGTGTTGGGGAGACAAGTATGTCTCTGCTGAAAGATTCAGGCGTACACACTGTGATGCTGGCTGGATTAGGGGACCATTTATGATACTATTTAACACCAATATTTCAAAATTACAATACTTCATATGAGATAGGCCATGTCAGATACCGTTAAAAAGGTTATCATTTGCTAAGTATGATGATATTGTTTATGTTCATGTGTTATATGTGTATTGGAAGTTATGGATATGTTTGATGTATCTGTATTTCAACTTGTGCTGTGTTTCTGGGCGACTCCCCAGACAGGATGGTAGCACCAATAAGCTGCTTAATGGCCCATTAAGAAAACTCACAGGTACAATGGACCCAGGGGGAGAAGCCAGGGATACACCTCATGAGCCATCAGGACTTACTCATGTGATCCTAGACTCCCATCTTATTTCTGTAAATTTCCACAAGCAGCATGGAAAAAGCCAAGGGACATAAAAGGCAGCTGCATACCATCTATTCTGTCTTCAGTCATTCAGACTTCACCTATCTTTGGATCAACTCATCTACAACTGAAGCTGTGAATCAAAGGACTGAGATCCATCCAGATACTGGATGTACACCAGAGGGACTATACAAGTCTGCAAATGCCACAATTCTAGTGGAAACCTGATACATAAGGACTTTCCAATCATTTGTATGTATTTGATTGCTTTAGTCATTTAACATTTCTCTTATAGTTTCTTTCCTTTTATAATAAACCTTTCGTTTTAGTTACTAAAGGATTGGCTGGCAGCGTGGTATTTTGGGTAAGATCCAAACTTATATTGATCTGGTGAAGTGGCTGACCCCTTGGGGTCAGGAAAACCTTTTTGGTAAAGAGCATAGAGTTTCATATAACTTATTTCTTTACTGGACCTAGTAGCCGATTGGGAGCCAGAGACTGAAATGCAGTAAAGGGGGCTGTGTATATTTTGTTTTAGCTTCTTGAAAACCAGTGTGGGGAATCAGAAGCACTGTTGGTGGCTGGTTGGGAAGTCTGACTTCAGTGTCACTCACCAGTGCTGGGAGAATCTGCTCCCCTTTTGCAGCCTGCCCTGCCCTTGGCATTTGCAGGCGGTCTGCCCTAGGCACGGACGGCTCACACGCACAAATAGATGCTTGAATTATTTGCTCTGTGCACACACTTGTATTGTTTGCTCACTGTTCCATGGTAATCATGGACTGAAAAGGAGATGACACCATTCATTTTAATATGGAGGGTGCACTGGAGTACTAGTGTGACTCAGGTCATTACTTGAATTGCAAGGTACTCACTGTTATTATTTGTATTACAGCAGTGCCTAGGAGATTGGCATTCTGCTAATTATTGTACAAACACATAGTAGGAGACAGACCTTGTCCTTAAGAGCTTACAGTCTAAATAAACAAAGCAGGCAAAAGGAAGGAATGCAGAAGCAGAGAGAGAAAGGAGATGACTTGTCCAAGGTCACAGAGCAGGCCAGTGACAAAGCTGGCAAGAGAAGCCAGATCCCAGTTCAGTGCTCTAGCCACTAGACTATACTGCTTGTTAGACCATTTTTTTATTATTTTCATGCTGGGTTGAATGACATCATATTCCAAGAGTGACTAGATGAAATTCTCTGGTCCGTGTTATACAGAGGGACGCACTAGATGATGTAAAGGTCCCTTCTGGAATTTAAAAACAACCCAAAAACTATGAATCAATTAACATCTCTTGAGTCCAAACCAAAACACCTGCCTGGTTTCTTGTTAGTTCATCCATCTGGCTCATCAGCAGGCCATTGAGCTGGCACTCAGCACGCCCAGGCTGCCCATCTGGCAGGCTACTGAGGAACTAGTACCTGGCTAGCTGCCATGGAGCTAGGAGCCCTGGAAAACATGGCAGCTGTGGTCTGAAAATTGACATAGTTCCCACTGAATAGTAGCTCTGAAACTGACCAGACCATTGCTAACTGATTGCAGTCAGACATCTCAGGGAACATACTGAGTTTTGGAAACATTTCGATGTGTTCAAAAACACAGTATTATGGGATTTTCGGTCAGTGAACATTTCTGATTTTTTTGGCTTTTTGTACCGATTTGGGACAAAAAATATTTCCGCAAACAAAAATTTTCTTGGAACTAAAATTCAGTTTCTCAGCCAGCTGTAATTAGAACCCCTCAGACTTCATGCAATTTCAGATACCAACTTGGCTTCTCTAGTTCATTGTCAAGCAGCTGAAGCCTGACTAATTCCAAACACAGAGGTGCTCTGAGGCAACTGGGTGACTCTGTAATCAAGGCCCGCAACAGAAGGCATGAACTACAAAACCAGTCGCCTACACCTGCGTGTGGGATGAAGCTGATGTTTGTGCAGTGCATTGAAGATTCATAGCACTATTTACATGCTAAGTATTATGTTTCCCCTTCTTCCGCAGCGACCGAATTAATTATCTCCCCACTGGCCCTCCCCAAATATAAACATTAAAATTAAAAAGTAGAAGGGATACCCTGAAATTGGGCCATATACTTTTAACTGCCAAAACATGGAGATGGTCGATGCATCAACCACAGTAATTCTTAAGTTTATGATGTATATCTAGAGCGCCACAGGCTACAATTCCCTTCCTGTTTTATAATTAAACATACTTCTTTAAAGTGCTGGATTTTGCTGATGCTGAAGCTTATATATCATGGCTTTAGGAAATTACAAGCTATGGTTTTTCTTCCTTTTGTTATACCCTATATCACAGGCATTTGCTCTCTCCTCCAGAACACTTTTATTTTGCTGTTCTAATTCCTACACGCTATCAGACCACATCCTTTTCACAAGCCGCTTATTAGCTGGTGCATAGAATAGACTGGAAGTTGGTTTAAAAAAATAACAATGGTTTTGGGCCGAGCCACAAACTCCCTTTATGTCTAACCTCTCTCCCTCGCCGAGCAGCAGTATTTAAAATATTGCTATACAGTACAATACATCGATTATAAAGGATGCCCTCTTTCAAATTCAAAGTGCATTTGAGGGGATCCAACCCAGCCAAAAAAGAGAGGGGGACCCAGAAAATATTTCTAAAGGTCAGAGGGAGATTTAGGGTGATCTTTGAAAGAGCGGATGTTAAAGGAAAACTGGAGTTGTTCTACGTGTGTATAATTAAGGTGTGCATGTGTTAATTGTTAAATACCTGTCTGTTAAGTACACTAAGCTCCAATGTTAAGCACTAGCTCCAATGCATAATCAAATGACCTTACCACACAATTCTGTTTCTTTGAAGGAGATCAACATTCTGGATCTATTTATGCCAAAGATCTATATTTCCTGCTAGCTAAAATGTACTGGCACCTCAAGTACTGTAAAGTACTTGCACCTTTATTTCCGTGTATAAATATGCATACAGGTTGCTGTGCTGCATCTGTTTTACATACATATCTTATAGAAGGAAATACACATTTGATTACTATACAGCAGCAGGATGAAAATCGGCCTCTTAAAAATTCATGCATTCACAATACCCAAGTTCTACATCTCCAAGGTGCCGTCATCTCTTGCCATCGACAATGAGACGCACATGGGCGGATCCCTGCACCCATACAGTGCTCCACGGACTTCAGTGGGATTCGGCACTGGCACACGGGAGCTGCCCGTACATATCTCATGCCAGGGATTTGCCCTCCAGTGGCAGGATAAAAGACTGGTGATATATGAGCTGTGAGGATGGCTGCCAAAACCAGGCACAAAGAGGAGGTCTTGAGTACAGCCAGGACTGACAAACAATGCTAGCTTCAATGTAATCTGCCAATTTATATGCAGCCAGTGCAATTAGGACCTGATCCAAAGCCCATTGAAGTAAATGGAAATCTTTCCACACATCTCAGTGGATTGGTCCTAACTACAAGACAGGCAAAATATGGTCACACAGTTGCTCAAGACCATGGAGATGCATGGATTATAGTGGATTATAAACTGAATATGAGACAACAATGGGATGTGAAAAAGGCAAATGTCCTCCTAGAGCATATCAACGGGAGTGTCACGTGTAATTGTCCCGCTCTGCTCAGCATTGGTGCCCTGTGTGCAGTTTTGGGCACCACACTTAAAAAAATGTTGTGCACAAGTTGGAGGGATTCCAGAGGAGAGCAATAAAAATGACGAGAGGTTTAGAATATAGGACGTATGAGGACAGGTTGAAAGAACTGGACCTGTTTAGTCTAGAGAAGAGAAGGCAGAGTGGGGATCTGGCAACAGTCCGCAAATACGTGACATGTTATCTTCAAAGGGAGAGTGATCAATTATTCGCCATGTTCCCCGAGGGTAGGGCAAGAAGTTAATCAGTTTAATCTGCAGCAAGGGAGATTTCGGTTAGATAGTCGGAGAAACTTGCTATCTATAAGGATAGTTAAGCACTGGAACAGGTGACCTCGGAAGGTTGTGGAATCCCCGTCACTGGAAGTTTTAAAGAACAAGGTAGACAAACTTCTGTCAGGGACGGTCTGGGTACACTTGATCCTGTCTCAGTGCAGGGGAATGGGCTAGGTGACCTCTTGAAATCCCTTCCAGCCCTACATTTCTATGATTCCCATGCCCAAAAGGGGAATTACAGGATCTGAGCCTCAGGACATATTAATTATTATTATTTATTTGTATTACAGTAGCTCATAGGAGACCCAGTCATGGATCATAGGAACCCCATTGAGCTAGGTGCTGTACGAACTCAGACGATGGTGTGCATGGCTTTTGTGAGGGTCCCTGCGGAATGAATAAGGGACGAGCCAGTGCAACTGAAGAAACACCTTCATGCCATGTCTAGCACGAGGAGACTTTGCGTGGAAAGGGTTTCTACCATGATTCATTCCAAACGAATCACCCCAGGAAGAAAAGTCTCCTCATATCAATGGCCTGTAATCTTAAAAACGACATGGAAGACCTTAGAGGCAGGGCTGACACACACACAGCTGGCCAGCATTTGCATCAGAACAGAAATTAAGCTACAAGAAGAGATCCATAAGCATGCCATCGTTCACTGACCAACACAGGAGGTGAGTGTCCTGGAGGGACCCCACACATCTTCAGTTATGACACACACCTGCCCTTTCCCACATATTGATCCACATTTTCTAGTTACCTGACCCTAATAGAAGGACTTTCCAGATAAACCAGCAACATCGCATCGTCACTAAAGAGGCAGCCCACAGCTAGTGGTATCCACATTTCTCTGAAAGCACCAGCACGGCCAGGCTGAGCTGGATTTTAATAGCGTCTTTATAAAATAGCTTCTAAGGACTGGATGGATCAGGGAGGCAGAGATTTTCATCACTGAGTTACTGGTGCAAACCTGGTCCAATTTTAATCATTACCACCCTGATAGCTATTTAGTCACCAATATGAAATAAACCAGTTGCTCATCCAGAATTACCCAGCAGAACAGCAAAGAGTCAATTGCGCATTTGCTGTCTCAGGACCCCACTCCCATCATACCGGAGAGCCTCAGAATCTTTCCCGTGACGGTACTTGTGACACACCGAGGCACAGTCCAGACTAGTGGGGGCCGGAGAGGTGTGTCACCCTCGTCCCTGCAACTCTGGGTTCCTTAGAATGCCTTGCTTTAGTAACTTTCAGCCGGGCTGCTCACAACCAGCCTTCAGCAAACTAGCCACACCCTGAGTGTGTGCGTGTAACTGCACCCTGGCTCTCACCAGCCTTGGTTATACTCCAGGTGACCCCAACACACACCCAGCCCCGGATTTCCCCCAGAAATGTTTGTGCTGTATTGCAAATATATTAAGTTCATTATTCCTTTAAGGGAATAATATGCCAGTTTATTATCTTAAAGAGTTGCCCAGACACTTCAACTTAAACACACTGGATTAGCTTAAGACAGTAAAACAAGTGTATTAACTACAAAGAGAAATTTTACGTGAGTACAAGTAATAATGCATAAAAGTCAGAAATGCTTATGAGATATCTACTTAAGAAACTATCTTAGTTGCAAAGCAAACTTTCTCACCACATGCTCCAGCTCCAGCAGACTATTGACCACAATTTCAGGTCAGGACCTCCCTACCACAGAACCCAACAGCTGTTTCCCTTTGTCTTCTTAGGTGCAATGCCAGAGATAAATGGGGGGGGGGGGGGGAATGTTTCCCTTCCTGCTTGATGGCTGTTTACTGCTTAAAAACCCTAACCCTAACCCTCTGTTTAGAACAGACCTGTTTCCCAACTTCTGCTTGGGCAGGGCTGTGGGATTTGGAACATTATAACTACACATTTTACAATGTTGCCACACACATTTTATCAGGACAATACAAATTACAGGTTTTCAAGTGATACCATACAAGACATGCCTTGTACAAAAATGATCACAATAGAGTGTAGGGTGTGAACACAGGGGTATAGGCTGTCCCAGTAGGAGGTGAATACAGGGGTGTCTTTCATCACAATCCTCACAATAGGAACTGAGATACAAAAAGAGATGAAGGGTCTTGCCCCAGGTCACACAGTGAATCTGTAGTGAAGTGAACCCACGTCTCCAGAGTCTCAGCCCAGCACCGGTCCATCCTCCCTCTTGGAGGACTCACGGAGGCTCTTCCCAGAGACAGAACCTCCCGCTCAGAGTGGAGGAAGCTTGCCCTGCCACCAGCCATGCTACATCTGCTCTCTGGATTAACAGAGGACGTGGGTCTTCCAGTGTAATCCAGGGGTGCTGGAACAATTTGTACAGTGGTGGTGCTGAAAGCCATTCAACCAAACTTGCAAACCTTGCAGATGATGGAAACCACTTCAAACCAGAGGTGTGGCCACACCAATAGTTCCAGCACGTCTGGCATAATCAATCCAGCAACTCCCACCAGCACTAAATTATCTTTTAAACTGATTAGTACGGTATAGGATTGCAATCTTTGTAACTATATATTAACATTCATATTGATATATGCAAATGGTCAGTTCAAATGACATGAGCAATAAGGGTGTTACGTTTATTAAATTTGACTAAAATTGCAAGTTAGGAGCAAGATAATTAGTTCCCACTTGTTTGCTGTTCTGACATTAAGTGGTGTTTAAGTTTATCTTTCATTAGCTTCTTCAAGATGCTGGCTAAAACGAATGCATATTAAGTATTTAATATGCTCTCTTAATGTCCTGGTAAAAATCTCATTATGCATAATGTTATGAAGATTCAGGTCCCTCACGTGGCACTGAGATTAATCATGCCCACATGTCTGCAAGTTCTCTTTGATCAGTCCTGATGTGCTGACTTGGTATCACAATGCATGCCCCACAAATACGGTAGCCAATAAATAATAGGAGTTAGCACACAGACTTTTCACCCAGCGATTTCAAAGAGCTTTCGAAAGGGTAAGTAAGGACAGATTATCATCCCCAGTTTACAGATGGGGAAATTGAGGCATGGAGACGCTAAAGTTCACGTTTCTGAAAGTGGCTTGTAATTCTGAGCATCCAACTTTAGATACCTTGGAGCTGATTTTCAGAGTGTTGAATATCAACATCTGCCATAGACACCAGCTGGAGCTGTGGGTGCTCAGCACCACTGAAAACCAGGCTCTTCGGATGAAATCTTGGCACCGCTGAAACCAATGGCAAAACCGCCATTGACTTCAATAAACCCTAGGTGTTTAAAGCTGAACAGCCCAGGATTGTGACATCCAACATTAGAAACCACATTGGTAAGGCTGTCCCTAACTGCCTTGGTTAAGGACACCTAGCGAGTCAATGGCAGAGCCAGGAACAGACTCCAGATGCCATATATGACAAAAGAAATCTCTCTCTACCTTAGATTTTTCTATAGAACCCCTATTTTTCTCTAGTAACATCCTAGTACCTCTGAATGTTTTAGCCTGAAGCCTTACAAATTTCAGAGTACATCAGCAGGCTTATTTTATGGTACCTCTGCGAGTGGCTAAAAAGCTCTTGCATCAAAAAGGTTCGATGACCTTTAGAAAAATCTTTCCAGCCACTGGAGAAGCTATTACAAAACAGCAATTGATATTTATTATGTCCTGGCCTACCATTTTCTCCGTTTCAAAAAAACAACACACAGATGGGTTGCATCGCATTAGGATAGTAATTTGCTGCCTAGGAGACCATCTAATAACCAGCAACCTCTTATTTACCATGCCCCCGCGTTGACCTTGTGTCTTTATGGCAGCCTCTCTCTGTTTTGCTCCAATGTTGTTAATCGTTCTCTGCAGCGTGCGCATGAACTTGGATGGCTGTTTGAAGATTAACTTGGAATCAATAGCAACGTCAAAGGTCAGGCAAAATAAAAGATCAATCAGGGTTATAGAAATTAAGGCCTTTGAAAAAAGCCAAACAGGTGGGCTATTCACGGGCAGCGTTAGCTGCTCAGTTACAAGCAATGTGTTTTGGGATTGATTAATTTCTTTGTCTTAATTTGGACTATGGACCCTATCTAGTTTATCACCGGTCCTTACTTGGGTCCCTCATCACCACAGGGTCTGAGTGTCTCACAGTTTTATATGTATTTATCCTCACAGCACCCCTGGGACGTAAGAAGTGCAATTATCCCTGTGTTACAGATGGAAAACTGAGGGACAAAGCAGCTCCTGACCTGTCTATATGAACAGAGATTGGGGTGTAAATGTACTGCGCACTAGGTATCCATATGGGCTCTACCGCCGTGCTCAGAAGTTCCCCACTGTGTTTTAATCCACTCCTGTTTCAAGGCAGAGTAGATCAAAGTGCATTACAGAACTCTTAGTGTCCACCGGCGGAGTCCAAGTTAGCGCACGGCAGGCCAGTACAAGGTATCTTTACAGCCCAGCTTGCTGTGAACTAAATGTTCTTGTAGAATCTCCTGGTGTCAGACCTTAGCTCCTGCTTGTTTGTAGTATGGCCTAGTGGCTGGAACACTTTGGGGATGCCAGAGACATGGGTTGAATTCTTGCCTCTGCCATTGGCTTGCTGAGTGATGTTGGGCAAGTCACTTCCTCTCTCTATGCCTCAGTTTCCTCACTCAACTGGAATCGACCTGTTCAGGGCAAAGGGGCTTTTCCACAATGAACCACCTTAAATAGCCTGCTCTGAATAGGGGTAAAAGGGATCTGGGAGAGCCCCCTCTAGTTCCTGCATGTCTGCACTCTGCACAACTCTCTTTATTTTAGAACCCCACCAAATGCACTGGAGCAGACTCTCTCTTCGGATATGCTGAAGGCAACCAGGCTAGATAGGCGTGGCTGAGAGCACAGCCTAGCTTCATAAGTATTAGGAAGGGAAAGGATCCCCACGTCCTGGGGTTTGAAGACCAAGTTGTAATACATTAGGTCATATCTGCACTGGGGATTTGTCCCAGTTACAGCCTGCAATCAGTGTATCTGCTCCAATGCAAACCCATAGTGCAGACACAGCAAACTATTGCGCGTGATTTGCACCCATGCAGCTGGTCCTGGTTTCACTCCACCGGTGCAAACAGTGGCTTTTGCCTCTCTACATAAGGGGGTTGGCATTACACAGCTACAACAGGACACATTGCTGTAAACCGAGGCAAATCCCTAGCGTAGACAAGACCTTCGAGAAAATGTGACGCATCACAGCAGACCCTGGAAATGGATGGCAAAGAGTCTCAACTGGATGTGGGGCAGAAGGTGTGTTCCAGTCCCTTGAAGCAAAGTGGGAAGAGCCGGGACTTACTGTGCAGAGCAAGGACAAGAAAGAAGCAAGCACTGAAAAACAGAAGGGATGTCTAGAGTAGAGAATGAAAGAAGTCTGGAGAGTTTTGCGGGATCCTGAAGACTAGAAGAGAAGATTTCTTATTAGTTTCTGAAATGGTCGAGAGGCCAATGGAAAATTTCTGGGGCTGAGGCATAAAAGACTAAATCCTGATCTGACTTACACCATTCAAGAGCACTGTGCAGAGGTTGGGAATAAAGGCCAAGCATCAACCAACTGTGTTGCATCTGGACAGAGATGTGCGCATCATTTTTATATGAACAAGCAGGGAAATGCTATCGATTTCGCTTTGCCTCCTCGCCAGAGGGGTGTGTTTGCTGATTCATTGTCCATGAATTCAAGTTGCTGAGCTCTTTTGCAGGAAAGATGCTCTCAGTAAGTAGAATGAGCATCACTGTGGATCCCAAATGTAGAGAGATGCATTTGGAAGAAAAAATGATCCTGGTTGAAATTCAACTGCAGAGCAGGACACATAATAGCGAAAACCTGGATGACATTCTAAATAGGCAACAACATTGTTTTCCTCATCCAGTGAGTCAACTAGCAGTCAACACCCATCCATAACATGTAGCCTTCTTGCACAGGGAAGTGGATAAATAAATACACCATAGAACAAGTTAATGCAAATGGAATGTTCCGGATAAATGCTGATGAAGCTCAGCTATGCAATCAATAAGGATCAGCTGGTGGCAGCTTGAGGCTCTGTTGGGTATTAGAAAAAGAATTTCTTGAGGTTTTATTTCTTGCATGTATTTGACTGACTGTGGTATGTCAGGAGTTGCAACAGCAGGACAAAATCACAGCCGTGAAACACTGTCATGGTAACACAGGATATATGGCCTGAAAGTGAATCTGATGCAATTCTGTCACCAGACAAATAATTCTTACCCTCAGATTTCATTTATCCAGGGTTAACAACCAAAAGGTTGAACCTTGCATCATGCCATCTATACCCAGGCCTCAATGGACAGGCGCACAGATGGAAGCTGCAGACCCGGTTCAATTAGCCCTCAATAAGACTGATGTCGTCAGGGAGCCAATATTCAGTAGCAAGTGCTACCAAAAGCCTAACACTGTGAAAATGATCAGTGTTTGCAGAACGTGTGGGCACTGAAAGGACAGATGAATTGGACCTGTGTATGGGTCCTTGTAAAACATGTGTGGAAGCTCAAATTTGAACCAATACAGGGGCTACAGCAACAAATCCAGCAATAAATAAAGCCACCGTACACTATATTATATAGCAAAGATCAAATTCAGAAACATTGTCTTATAATACCCCTACAAGATAAGGTAGGTAAAGTATGCTCTCCATTACACAAATGAGGAACTTGAGGCAGGGGGAGGTGAAATGACTTGACCAGAGTGAGCGTCAGAGCCCAGAAGAGAACCCAGGAGGACCTGCGTCCCAGTCCTTCCCTCTAACCACCATCATGTACTATCTAAGATCTCTTTCATGCCTGCACCTAGTTTGGACTTCTGTTTGCCCTACCCTATGTCGCCGTCACAGTGATAGACATGAATTTATTAGACGAGTTAGTGGACCTGAAGGGTAAAATTATTGGTGTATCTACCCCACAGCAGAGATAGAATGCTACAGATAAAAACAGCCATACAATCTGTTTGACATGTTCCAGCTGCACTCCCAGCCTGAAGGTAGCATGTCTTGTAAGGGAAGTCAATGGTGTGTCTGAACGTTGAGGTAGTTTCCCCATTAGATGATGATGTTGCTTCCTACACTCTGCCATAATTATCACTTATCGTAATTTGCAGCTTCCAAGTATCTATAAGCATTCCCATGGATCATGCGTTGTGTGTGTATTTATTACTGTAAGATCATGCAGCTGAAAACACAACACTTCTCCAGGCAGCCTGAGGCTGCGTAATTCCCTGTACAACAAACAAAGAGACCCTGGAATTGCTCACAATCTACGGAAATGTTACATTTGCCTCCTGTGAGCATTTGTCACACTCATCCAACCAAGGAACAGGGACAATACCATGTGACTGATCATAGTTCAGCAGCACAGTTTGAATGATGGATTTTGAACCACTGGATCAATGGCTCAGCAAACCATTGGATTAATACAGTTTGTGAAATTTCATTGAATAATTGCAAACACCAAAAAATGTGTACAAACCTCCAGCCTATTGCAGAAATTCCTCCAACAGAAAAAGAGCTGAAATCTGATTCATGATTTATCAGTTATTCCCTCAGATATATAATACAACAAATAATTACTGACTTTTATTATTGCAGATGATCTGGAAAACCCTAAAGGCTCGGACACCAACAGGAAAATAAAAAGAACCCTACGCATTTTTTATTTAAAAAAAAAATCTCATGATTTTCAAACCAACTTCATGATTTTTGGGACCCGACTCATGATTTTTGAATGCTTGGTGGTCCTAGCACAATGGGATCCTGATCTATGACTGGGACGTCTAGTGCTACCGCCATCTAAATAATACATAATAATTTACCTTCTGTGAGTAATTTGCATGTAAAAGCAAAAGAATCCTTTTCCATGAATTTTTGAGCTAGTAGAACGCCACTGCATGAATACTTGGGGAAGATGACCTTCAAAAGGACCAGAGCAAACTCACAGAAAAATTCAGGCAAATATTTGCAAAGTTTGACCCTGGATCCTGGAATCTCGTCCCCATGGACATGCATCTAGAACCACTCAGAGGCCCACCGAAAACAGATGAGCTTCCTATATGGGATCACGTACTTTTATTTATTTATTTATAATACATTAACTCTCCCAGAGAAACTCCTGCCTGCTGCTCAGCCAAACGCGCGGGAGATTCAGGCTGGTGTGACGGGGCTGTCACGATGGATGCCTGACACTCGGAAGCCCTGGAAGTATGATGGATCTTTGAAAATTATGCAAAGAAAGGTTTTACGTGAGGGATTCGCAGGAGAGGAGGATGGCTGAGTGGTTAGGGCACAGCTAGGCAATGGGAGACCTGGACTCCATTCTCTGCTTTGCCATGGATTCCCCATGACTTCGTAACCTCTGTGTGCCTTGGTCCCTGGTCTGTACAATGGGGTTAAAGCCCTGCCCTGC
The DNA here is from genome assembly GCF_026122565.2 of Emydura macquarii macquarii. Taxonomy (NCBI): domain Eukaryota; kingdom Metazoa; phylum Chordata; order Testudines; family Chelidae; genus Emydura; species Emydura macquarii. Next base: position 8,976,703 of record NW_027130449.1, on the reverse strand, counting down.
TTCACAGAGGTGTTGTGAGGACGCGCACGTTGAAACTTGTGATGTGCTCAGATAGCGTGGTCGGGGAGGGCATGCAAGCACCTAAAATAGATAGATGGAAATACACAAGAGGGGTGCAGTTCCAGACATGAAAGCTATCATGGAAAATTGTAAGCCAGATAGGAGACCAGGGAAGTAATGGGGAGAGAGGAATGGGAGGTGCACAGGGAGAAGATGGAAGCAGAGACAGAATCATAGAATTTAAGGTCAGGAGGGGCTACCCGATTACCCCATCTGCCCAACTGTATATCACAGGCCATGGAGATGGAGTTGTGCAGGGCCTTAAAGGTTTACCAGGGATCCACTCTCTTTGCTCTGTATTATTCCATAGCCAGCTCTGACAAATAGAACAACAGTTAAAGGAACTGCAGACCATCAAATTTGGTGGGTAAATGACAATAAAATGAGAAAGTTTATGGATTAACTTCAGATCTGGTGCAACTCCAGTGAAGTCAATGACTAGGTCTGATTTTGGCCTTCTTGTCTTTATAGGTGACAGCCAGAGATGAAAGACAGTGAGACTAAAAGGTAAGCAACCCAGCAACCCTTTGCAAATTGTTAAACCAATTGTCCCATCTGGTTTAAAACCAAGCATGAACTGGCTTCTAAGCAAGACCAGAAATTATGAATCAGAGCAGATTATCACATGTATTTATCACATGCCATTCACCTCCTGTTTAATCAGAGCGGGCTAATCAGTATTTCTGTGATCACCTGTCAAGAAAGACATCAGAGCTAATTCACCTTTCTTAAAAAAGACAGAATGATTCAAACTACTATCTATCAAACGCAGATGACTCAAACTACTCACACACGCTCTATTAAAATTCCCATTTTCCATCTGAATTGTCAGTGCTGCTACAAGTTGGCTTAAGAGCAAAATCCTCCTCTAAGTTAATGATGCGCTATACATGGTGATCTTCTAGGGATATTTTTTAAAGACTTATTTTAAAACACTAATCAGCCTCCTTCCTGGAAGTCTCAATAGAGACAAGGAGGTCTAGAGTTCTAGTCTGTACTCATCCACTGACTTAGTCTGTGTCCTTGGGCAAATCACTTCACCTCTCTGGGTCTCATCTATAAAAATGAAGTAAAGATACTTGCCTCACAGGGGGTTGTGAGGCTAAATTTGTTAATAGTTATAAAGAACTTTGAGCGACTTGGATTGAACACACTTAAGAAATGTGGATCTGTATTTATCTACAATCCTCCCCCCTCCACACTCATCACACACATACCAATGTATGTGCAAATATTCTTATTATAGGAGCTCCTGGGACCTTTGTGTTAGGTGCTCTACATATATTTGACAAAAGATGGTCCCTGCCTCAAAGCTATTATCTATAGATATAGTTATACACACGCAGTATAAATAGTATGTATTTTTAATTAACATTTCCTATTAAATATCTTTTGAGTACATTTTAAAATAACTAATTAATGCCCAAAGAAACATAGTCCTGGCTGGATCTGAGAACAGAACACTACACCAATAGATAAAAGGAAGATATGTTTTTCTGGCCAGAGAGAAACTTCCAGGACACAGGAGGAAACGATGAAATATCACCAACTCATCCTACATTCCCTCTGAAGTGTAATTGTCTGGCTGACCTTTCCATCCAGCTGGGAAACAGCACGAGACACAATGTGCAGACAGTGTCCAGAGGGCAGGGCTTTGATGTAGCAGCCCTGCTTTGTCGTGCCGTTAATACTTCCCCAGCACCATCTCCCATTGTGGACTAGAAGATCAGAATACAGAAAAAGCCTCTTTCTATTCTGCAAGGACTGAGAGCAGATAGGCTGGGGCAACCCCTTAAGATCTCAGTGATCGGAGAGTTCCATGGGGATGTTGGGAGGGCTGGAATATCATATTCCAAGAGCACAAAATACTAACAGCCGATAAGCCTTTTTTTCTGACCTTTGTGATAACACGAGGCCCCCTCTTCTCTATCCATTTAGGTACTTAAATGCCCCTTATTCTGTATTATTCCATAGCCAGCTCTGACAAATAGAACACCAGCTAAAGGAACTGCAGAAAAACAGATTTGGTGGGTAAATTACAATAAAATGAGAAGGTTTATGGGTTAACTTCAGATCTGGTGCAACTCCACTGAAGTCAATGACTGAATTTGGCCTTCATATCTGCTGTACAGATGAGGATCTGAGTGAGGCCCACAGAGATTGCAGGATTTACCCAAGGCCCCAGATATTTCTTGGGGGAGGGCAAATTCTGGTGTCCACTCCCCGCTCTCTGCAAGGACCCCGTTCTGGTCCCCGCTTGTCCAATTTCCTCTAGCCCCCACCAGGATCCCTGGTCTCCCTCAGCTAGGGACTGTCCTCTCCCTCTTTTTTTCACACTGCATGAGCCAGAGCTGCCAGGAATCCAGTTCTCGGCAGGCTCCCTTGCGTTCTGCCATACAGGAACTGACTCCCCACGGGCCAGGTCGCAGCACCATTTGGCACGGCCCTGTCCATCTGAACAGAGGGGCAGCTGGGTCAAATTTCAATGGCGTTGGGACTGCAGCAGGAGGGGTGCTCTGGGTCACTCTGGCAGCAGCTATTTTGATTAAGTATGGGACCATCGCTTAAAAATGGTCAGGCCACAGCCCCCCTGGATCTATGACCTATGGAGCTTTGAACAAGTGTAAAAACCTTGGATGTGGGGGTGTCGTCCGCCCCAAGCCACCAATTGACACCATTGCCATAAGACCACCTTTCCTCCCATCCATCAACATATTTTCCCCTAGCATGTTACAATGTGGAGAAGGAAAACACACCCTTTAAATGCCAGGACCTAGAACATTAATTGGATTCATAGGTTTTAAGGCCAGAAGCTCACTGAACATCTAGTCTGACCTCCCACCACATCATCCCTGAGCTGACTGGGGGAAGCTCTTTCCAAATGGCTGGGCGATGGGGGTGCGAAACAGCTGCCTGGCCACAGATCTACAGCAAAAGAGACAGTGGAGACCCAGGAGGAATCTCAAGCTGAGCTCTCCTCCTAGAACCTGTCATAGGGTACATCTACACTGACGGCGGCGAAGTCGCTGCCATCCGATCGACCTTTCTGGATTGATTGAGCAGTCAGTGTAGACCCGCTCAATCGGTCCCGAAGTCGACGATGTAAAACCACCCCCTTGAGTGGCGTAGCGCTGTGTCAATGGGAACGCGGTTCCCGTCGGCGCAGTGCAGTGAAGACGCCGGGCAGAAGGGAAGCACAGCAGTCGACAGGAGTCACGCAGAGTAGCTTGCGTAACTCCCGGCCACTGCCGCCGAATCGCCAACTAAATGTAGACCAGGGCCTAGCCTATGCAGCATGGCCAGCACCATTGGGGACAGTCCCCCAGCAGGGAAAATGCTTGAGAACAGATTGAGCAGCCTGCGTTTAAAGTGCTCTTAGTACCACAATGGAGACAGGACGCGCTGTGTGTGCAGCAGCTGTTTCCTGGACTTCATCTCCCTGCAGGGAGCTTAGCTGAACCATTCTTTTTTCCTAGGAAGTCTCACAGCTGGATGGCTGGTAGCTAGAGCATAGGCCATTACCATGTAGCAACTTCTCCTGCTCCCAGGCCCTGTCTGTGTGTAGCTCTGGGCTTGCAGCAGAGGTGAACGTGGGGTTGATGAGATTAAACCAGGCCACCCCAATGACGACTGAGCTAGTTTATATAGTGATGCTGTGAGGATTTATTTCAGTTCATTACAATGCACATTACTCCTTGCTCGAGGCTTGAATGCAAATAAATCACAGATGCAAAAAGACAGTGAACCAGGGAATAAAAACAAAAGTGAAAGACGAATTAAGAATCCTAACTAACCTGGGAGAAGAAAGGATTTTTTGGTTCACTGATAATTTTAAAAAACTGAAAGGGAAAAAAAATCATGTCAGTTAGGACCAAAATCTTTTTTTTTTTTAATTTTCAGCAAATCAAACAGTTAAAAAAAATGACTTCGAGTCGAGCTAAATGTTTCAAGTTTGACTCTTTTAAAACATTTTTTATTAAAAAAAATAAAATTAAAGGAAATTTTGAAACCAAACATTGTTTCTAACCAAAAAAATTCAAAAGGTTTCATTTTGAAAATGTTAAAGAGAAAAACTCAATTTTTTCTGACTTTTATAGGGTTTTTTGTTGTTGTTCCAAACAATTCATGAAACGTTTGCCTCATTGAAGCTGCATTTTTTTTTTAAACAGAAAAAAAGGTTTCATGCAAAAATTTTCACCCAGCTCTAATCCAATATCAAGTGCTATTAATTCTGGCTTTAAAATTTACCAATCTATAAATGGAAATTTCAGGGCTAGGTTTGTAGGTTTGTTTTTCATAAAGCTGTGTGACGGGAACGTTTGGCAGTTGAGACTTGTGTTGCCAACCTGAGGTATGAACAAGGCATGGGATACATTGATTGTGTGAGTGAATTGGTTTAGTGTTGAGCATAATAGTTCAGAGGTCAATATCTAGGCACCCATATACCAGTGGGTCAGGTGTAACTGACACGCTGTTGGCTACAGATCAGTGATTTATAATGATAGGGCCTGTCTAGAGGAATCATCTCCAAAAATGCAAAGAAGGAAATAAAAGAGTAATGTCAGCAAATAGGTCCTGACAAGGATTTGGCAAGAAGAGATTCACTTGCAAGGTTTCTAATAGCTGTTGGCACCAGTCAGGTCGGACAAAGACTGGCCGGAGAAGCTCCTTTGCTGGGATTTCTGCATTTGCTCCTTGCCACGTTGCAGCCAGGCAGGCCAAAGGAGTGTTGGCAAACATTGCAACTGGATTTGGAAGCCGGATACTTATTTCCCTTAACGCTCTCTGAAAATCCCACCCTAAATCAATAAAAATACCTGCCCAATAATAGGGTCTCAAGGCTAAAAACATCAGCAGAGAAAAGCAAAGGGGAATCCTTGGACGTGAAGGCCAGTAAAACACTCACACATAGATTGAGAGGTGAATTAAGGAGAGAGTAAAAAACAATTAAGCAGCAATCTTCTCCTCTTAGACTCTCTCTCTCCTCCATCGTGCTATAGCTGTGGTACTAAATATTCTGTGATTCTATATTAGGTACAGGTTTAAGGGCAGATCTTCCAACCCTGGCAGACCTGAGTAATCCTGACTCATGCAGGCAGTCCGTTTGAAGTCGCCTGGGCTGCTCGCATGAATGAGGATGACTAACAAGAGCACGGGTTGAAGGACAGAGCTCTTCAGTAACTTGTCAGGTTAATTAATTTGAGCATCAAGCACCTAACATCACATTTTTTGTTTCCCTCCTCCTCCTCCCAGTGAGAGTCAGGTAGACCAAATCCAGCTCTGGAATAGAGTGGGGAGGAATATTTTAAAACCCTTTCCTCCTACGCTGCCAGATGGCTGCCTTTCACACTTCTGACTGCCATGAGATCAGATATAAGCCTTTGTGGTGTGGGTGTTCTCACAAAGGATTTGATGCTAGAGCAACTTCATTAGGTTGAAACATTCTTACTCCACCAGACATCAAGTACACAGCATGACTTGGCCAATTCCTTGAGAACTCCTAACAAACAACAATCAACAACAAGCTCCTGCGACATAATTCCTTAGAAAGTTAGGACAACATTCAAGAACTTTAGCAGGCTTGATTATCCATGGCTATTTGATTCATTCAGTTTAGAAATGGCAAGTTAAATTCTCTCTCACACACGATTGCCTGGCTGTTACCATGCCAGCTTCACTCCACAGAAGTGAATAGAGATTACAAAATGTGCTAAGAAAAGATGAGAGGAATATGCTGTGACATTTGATTCAGCACTGAAGTTATTCAAAGCCACTTCTGATACTTCCACAATGGTGCTCTTGATTAAAAACTAAGCCTATTCCAGGTATCACATGCCAGGATATGCCCTCATCTCAGTTTAACAGGAGGTAACATCCGAAAAAGCCAACACAACACAAGAATATTGTGTAACTAATCTCGGGTGACTCTGGCCTTTCACAGTCATGACTTTCCTGCTCCTTGGAATTTCATAATAGCAACAGAGATAGAACTCATATCCCATGATCCAGACACACAAGATCCTATGGCTTGAGCAAAAAACAAAATTTCCGCTAACAACAGAGCTGGTCAAAATTACCATTTTTTATTTGAAATGTCAATAAAGGCAGCAAATGTCGTGAATGCTTTTTCCACTCTAGGTCTAGTGAGCAGTACAGGGCTTATGACAGAGTTCAACAATTCTGCTTTTATCCACTGCAGGGGAGTGGTGCACAGATAGGGCAACCTGTTCAGGATGATAAATACTACCTACGGTCAGGGCCAACGTCACCTCCCATCCTTTTGGAGGTACGTACTGTTATAGGAGGTGTCAGCAGGGGGTGCTGTTACACAGTCTTTTATAATTTCTTATAGCATGTGAGCAAATTTTGGCTCTTGGGAAGACATGATGTGTGGTTTATAGGATTTTGTGTTATGCCAGGTTTTGCATAGAAGCAGCTTGGGGAGAGGGAGCTGTGTGAGAATTTGCCCGCTGCTTTGTGCGCTGGTTAGAGTTGATTTTTAGGGCAAAGTTGCTCACTGGCAGTGGGCTGAGATTCTGGGAAGAAGGGATGGCCCTGCATGCTCTTTGACCACCTCTGTTCCAGGAGTGGCATTTATGGGTAAATAAGGCAGGTTACACTTAGAATATACCCAGTCCCCATGTCACTGATTTCTCCTCCACTAGGAAGCCAACCTGCAAGGCTCCAAACATCTCCCACCACTCAGCAGAAGGATGACACTGGTGTTCAGAACAGCACACTGGTGTTAGCAAGAGGGTCAGCGACTCACATGCATTCATCATGTGGGCTTGAGACTTTAAAAACGGCAAATACTGTCTCTGCTGTGCCTGGAGATGCAATGCCCAGGGCACATTTTCTAAGAGCGGTGGTTTGCACAGGGGCCTTTGGCAAAAATTTCTCTTTCCCTGCTCCCCTCTTTTTGCAGCCTGTCTTGCTGTTGTCGCCCACCCGGTGGCCATATTCTGGGGGTGGCTGCGTTTCTGTCATGCTGTACATTGTTTCTGCAGTGTATTAGGACCTATAGGGATGAAGGGCATTATGAAAACGTGAAGCTCTGGACAAGGCAGAGTAGTTCTTACAAATTCTCAGAGCAAGCCATAAATTCAAACAGGCCTCATTATGTGTCGCAGGCTGTCAGCAAGCGACGCCCTCTAGCAAACTCGGCAACAATCACTAAGAACCGCTTGGAGCAAACGTGATGGCGGAAGGACACGGACTGATAACAATGCATTTCGTCCATGAGAATTCAAACTGCAGGGTCATCCCCAGAGCTACTACCTTGTGGAGGCCGCATATGCTGCAGCATAACAGCCCACCCCAGCTGTTCAGATTCCAGATTTGGGGATACCAACAGGCTTAGTTCATTCCCTCTCAAGCCTGAAGCACGAAAAGGTCCGGTCTAGATTAGAAAATTAGATCAACCCAGCTCCATCACTCAGAAGTGTGAAAAATCAACACCCCTGAACAACATAGTTGTGCCAACCTAAATCCCCGCGTAGACAGCGCCAGGTCAACGGAAGAATTCTTTCATCAACCTAGCTACCAGCTCAGGGAGGTGGATTCCCTATGCTGACAGGAGAATGCCCCGCATCAGTAAAGGTAGTGTCCCCAGTGAAGCACCCTGCAGCTGTGCCACTGTAGCATTTTAAGTCTAACAAATTTGATCGAGCCGTTTTTACAAATAGATACGTATTTACTGAATTTAGTGCCAAACTGACAATAAACTCCTCTACTAATCCATAGATAGAAAATGGCCAGGGGCAGTAGTGGGTAAGTGTTCTCCAACCTTGAGAACCCACTTCTAGGAGTTTAGTCTTCATGTTTGAGGCCTAATTCCAGTAAAAAATGGCCAGTCCCTGAGTGCTGGAATCAGAGTGCATTCCTAACAGGGCCAAGGCCTGAGAATGTCAACCACGGGGCCAGTGAGCGCCAATGGTAGAGTGGTGGGTTTATGATCTGGACAGCTGTCCCCTAGGAGGTATGCTGGGACCACTAAGTTAATTCGTGTAGATCATCAAATAGCTCTGACAATGGTCGCTACTGATCCGAATTGGATTACCCTTGTGCATAAAGGATCAATGTCCATTTCCCAAGCTCTGAGCTTCCCGTTTCCTTGATCCAGATTTCATTATCTCCCCATCTGAGAATCTAAAATTGAGGGAGTTCCTATGCAGATCCAGTGACAATCCTGATGCACTTTACGTTGATAAGGATTTACGATACTGCTAGGCTTGGGTTAAACTTTGCTGTTATGGTCACGTGTGACAGCTGCCAGCCAAAATGAAGGCACATCCAAGGCCACTGAGGAATTGTAACTATGTGGATATGCGCTGGACTAGACTGGGCATGTGTGTGTGTGAGAGAGAGCAAGAGCGAGCAACACAGGCTCAAAAGCAGCCAGAAAGCCAGAGAGACAGCGAGAGTAGCAGTGGTAAGTGGCAATGCAGTTCTGAGAGAAAGCTCTTTGGGCACAGAGTGGTGGCTGGAAAGGCAGGCATGGACAGCGAGCAAAGAGATTGTCTGCTGCGCTTTGATTCTTACTGCATTCTGGGACACTCTGCATTTGACTAGCTGCTCAGGTCAACAGAAGTAACAGTAGGATGGCTGAATGCAATTACCTTTTGGTATCAGTATCATATCATGTTTCACTGAATTTTTTTTTAACATGTCCTAATTAGCAGGGACACAATGGCTCTGGATGAAACAGAATTTCATATTCCAACTCTCCTGAACTTTCATTCCTCTTCTGTATTTTTTTATGCCTTACTAAGCCTTTATTAGCCAATATCTCCCCCTCTCACACACTTTTTAAATATAGTTTGCATTCAGTACTAGATACTTGAGACATAATTATCGAGGCTGTTGATGGCAACTGAGTACAGCAAGAGACTGCTCAGAAACATTAGGTTCCCTCATTGAAAGTCCCCTCAGGAATATGCGAGAGAGTATTCGAGACTGACCACATATTCCTGGATGCTGTGAGGATATTAATCCAGCCACAGATATACCCTTATGTGACAGTCTCCTATATTCAGGAGCTGAACTACTATAGAGCTATTTTGGTGGTTACCGGTAATGGAATTAAAGAAGTGATTGCCTTTAAAAAAATAAAGCAGGTGACAAATACTTAAGCACCCATCTCTCTCGCCCTCTTTCTCCTTTTGTGTCAGGAGTTGAATTTGTTGGAATTTATGAAGGTGACGACAAGGGTGATCAAATCTGATTCAGGGTACAAACTTACCACTGCAGGAATCAAAAAGGAATTTTTTCACAGTCATATTTACACAGATGGCAAGATACATTATGGATTATATGTTAACAACTGCCAAAGGAAGGACATCTGGTTTGATGGATCAATGGGGGCACATAGGGTAGCCAGATCTTCTCAATTTATAATAAATAATAATGCTTGGAACTAACAGAGCCCTTTTCCTCAGTATATCTCAAGTGCTTTACCAAGAAAGTCTGAATCATTACCCCAGATGGGGAAACCGAGGCACAGAGAGGCGAAAATGGCTTGCCCAACATCACCCAGCAGCCGAACCTGGACTAAAACCCAGGCCTCCAGGGTCCCAGTCTAGCAGCTGACTGACTGGAACATGCTGTCCTTGGCTCTCCTATTATGCTGACAATACACAGAGCTGTTTGGAAATTTTCCATCTAAACTTTTTCATCAGAAAATTGGGTCTTAGACAGAGTAAAACAGTTTGCAGAAAAGCAACTGCTCACCTCAACATTTTTTGATTTTTCATTGGAAAACCAAAACACTGAAAGTTTTTTGGCTGAAAATCAAAAAGTTTTCAGATTTCTGGATTTTTGACAGAAAGTTGAAATTTTCATACACAGGCATCCCAGCTCATTTCCTGACCAGCTCCAATAATATGGCATAAAATAGCCTTTGACCTGAGCATCTCAAAATCCATCAGACACATTCATTTAGCCTTGCAACACCCCGTGGTTGTTGGGGAAGTATTATCCACATCTTACTGATGGAAAAGAAAAATCAGCATGGTTCCAAAATGCCACGCTTACTGTGCCTGGGAAGTTGGACATGTGCTTCTCCAAGAGACACTTCCTCTACAGCTGCAAAGGATTTTGGGATTGGAGTGAGAGCCAGAAACGTTTGCTGCTGGGACTGGCGACGGCAGCAGAAATACAACTACACAAATAAGTAATAAATTGAAAAAGGGTGGGGGAGGCGAATGCGTGAGTCATTCAGCTATATTGAAAGGGAGAGGGCAAGGTTGGGAGGGGAATATATCCTTCTCTCCCTGCCCTCCACTCTAGTATTGCACCCTTTCATACATACATAGTAAGACTGACCCCCACCCCCACAGATCATTAAATATTGAAGGAAAAGAAGTTTTCCTGTAATAAAGTCTCATCTTTGACCTAGGACCTGGATGTCACACAATCATTTGGGCACTGAGATGCATGTCCTTTTAACTGACACACAACTGATGCCAAATTGGCAGGTTGAGGTGGATTTTCAAATGTATAAAGAGACTGGAGCCTGCACAGCCCATACTGCTTCATTGCATTGAAGATTCAAAGACAGAGTAACATTAAGGAAGCTGGGTGTCTTGATTCTGAGTAGCACTGGCTGAAAAATTTTCAACGGAACAATTTTCGGCTGGGAAAACGCAGTTTTGTCAAAAATCAAAACATTTCACGGGAACTTGCCAATTGTTTCCACTTTCTCATTACATCAGTGTTCAAAGGTTTCATTTCAACAAGATAAAACATTTATTTTTGACTTTGTCATTTTGTTTCTTTTCGTTTAGACTCACATTTTATAGGAAAATATGAATTTTAATATGTTTCTGTGTTTTTAAATTTTACATTACAATGTTTCGGCATTATCTAAATGAAACATTTGGACCTTATTGAATCAAAAGGTTTCAACATTATCCAAGTGAAACAACTCAAGGTTCTCAAATGGAGACATTGAAATGTTTCCATATCAACCTTTTTTTCCCCTCAATTTCTGGTTCCATGATCAATTCTGAAATTTTGGCTTTTCATTCTGAATGGGAAGGAAAACAAATTGCAAAAGGCTGGAATTTCCTGCCAAATTCAAATTCCCATTTCCAACCAGCTCCCGTTATGTGAAGGGAATCCAGCTGACTTTCTTTTGGGGCCTGGTAACTATTGGTGGTGGCTGCAAAATGCTGAGGCTGAGGTGTGAGCATTTCGATATCTTACCTGGCGTAAGTGATATACAGGATTGCCAACCCCAAGTTCCCCAAAATTATGAGTGTATTAAAAAAAAAACCCTATGATTTTTCAGTCAATTAGGGCTGTTTTATTTGCCTTCTTGTTTCTGAACCTTTAGAGTCACATACTGTGCACCACTGCCGGGGCTAGTCCTGAATACATGCCCAGAAGTGTGGGTCCACAGGGCCCCAGAGTTTGAAGGTACAGCTCCACCAGTACTTCATTCTATTGGACCCATGCTCCCCACCCTAACAAGAAGAAAGCCCTGCTCAACCAGCCCCTCCAAAAAACTGTTGAAATCCCTCCCCATAACAACATGGGTAAACATCCCCTAGCCCATCACACTGTCAGACTCTCTCAGGGTCCCACATGTTGTTCTTTTTATTCCCTGCAAAGTCAGCATCATGAAGCCAGCAATCCAAAGAATACAACACAAGATTTACACCGCAGTGCCTATGGGCAGGCTCCAGAAAGCGTGTTTGTGGGCTGATAGACTGCACTGATTCGGTAATTTGAATGGCTTGGGGGAGTCCCCTGCAGTATAATGTTACTGTTTGTTATTTGTGGCTGGCTCTGTACACGTCCGTGTTGCTAAGCATGTGGAAAACCTGTTTAATTATTAAGAGAGTTTTGCATCTTATGAAGGGGAAATCCAGACACTGAAAATATTTGACCTCTTTTAAACAACAGTTTCACAGGATGGACAAGAAGTGGTACAGAGTTCTCCTCGTAAACTCAAGCTTGTTAGTTAGACCTTTACTCAGACAACAAGATGTTAATGCACAAGTAAAGAAGTCAGATCCCTCCAGGACACTGATTTATTAAGCTGATTACCCATAAACAGAATAACATACCCTTGGGTAAAGGGCTGGCAGCATGTGCTTGAAACACTCCACCCTGCTAGCTAGTTTGATCCTGCTGAGAAAGGGGATGGATGAGAGAAAGCATGGTTCAGTAGTTAGAACACAAGCTTAAGACTCAGGAGATCTGGGTTCAATTCATTGCTTTGCCACAGACCCCTGCGTGATCTTAGGCAAGTCACTTAGCCTCTCTATCACAGTTTTCCATCTGTAAAATGAGGCTTATAGCACGTCCCTACCCCACAGGGATGTTTTGCAGATAAATACATTAAACTTTGTGAGGTGATCAGATACTAAGTACCAAAGGGTTAGAGGGTCCTGCTGACTCACTGAGAGAGGCAACTTCTTTCTGATATAAGAGAGGTGGGAGCGGCTCTCTAGACATTGAGGATTCAGGGTGTGGGCTGAGCAGCCCTGAAGGAGGAACTCTAGGAACAGCAAAGCCTGGGGAAAACATTTGAACTAAACTTTGTTACCTTATTGCTAATTTCTTGGTTAATAAAGACAAACCTCAGCAAATTGGTGTGTTTGAACTTTAGTGTATGAAACAGCTTTTATAGAACAGGTTGTAAAAACCTTGCCTCCAGAAAATGACGCCAGTAAAAGGCATAATTTACTGCCTAGTTGTGATTTTCACCACAGGACATATCTGCAACAATCATGGTGGAAATTAGACACTTATTCTTTGGCAACATACCACAGCTGTTTATAAAACACATCTCATACTCCACAATGAATGAATGGCCCCCCACAGGGCAACCAATAAATCATATGATACCTTATTCTCCTCTAGGATGCCCTTAGCAGAGACTATTATAGACTGAGAAATGCATATGTGGTATTCATGGGTGAAACATTGGAAATGCATGAAGGCTTCTGAACAGAATAATTCTAATGGGTCCATGACAGAATCTGTTTCAACCTAAGAATGTGTTATTCAAATTCAAGGCAGGGACTTATCCACAACAGATGTTTTAGGAGGTTACTGTGCTCCTCAGGGTATGACTATGTCTACACTGATGGCGGCAAAGTCGCCGCCGTCAGATCGACCTTTCTGGATCCACTGAGCTGTCAGTGAAGACCAGCTCAATCGATCCAGAAGTCGATGCTGTAAAACCATCCCCTCGAGTGGCGTAGCGCTGCGTCGACAGGAACACAGTTCCCATCAGCACAGTGCAGCGAAGATGCCGCGCAGAAGGGAAGTACAGCAGTCGACGGGAGTTATGCAAGCTACTCCGTGTAGCTTGCGTAATTCCCGTCGACGGCCACTGAATCGCCAGGTCAGTGTAGACCAGGCCTCTGTAACTTAAGCAGATGCATGAGCAAAGGACAGAGAAACAGGACTCCTCGATTCTACTCCCCACATTGACAGTGCGTGTGATGTTGGGCAAGTCACATCAAGACCCGTGCTGAGACCGCTGTCTATTGCGGTGACCCAATGTTCTGCCATTGTTCCCTTGTGTCTGCCCAGCTCTCTCTCTCTCTGTACCCATCTGTTGTCACTGGTTTCATATATAGGTTGCAAGCGCTTTCCAGCAAAGTCTGTCTTATCGTTCTTTGTTTGTACAGCACCTAGCACAATGGGGTTCTGATCCATAACTAGGCCTTGGCACTCCCACAACACAAACAACATACAATAATATATGGGGCTGTTTGTAAGGCTCCAGGAGTCTGGAATCTAGATCTGCTGGCTCCTGGGAGGCTGCCACAACCACACTGTACCCAGCAGCTCTGGTGAAGTGGGAACAGCAGCCTGGGAGTCCTGTGGGTTCAAGCACCACTGGATGTCCCACCCACAGAGGTCCTGAGTGGTAGAACCTACCATGTTTCCTGACTGGTCCAGGCATGCTATTTAAGGCTAGGGAAAACACCTAGAGGCTTTCTATGCAGCTAGACAGATCCCTCCCTGGCTCGCCACTGCAAACAGACCCTGCTGTGCATTCCCGATACCTTGCCTGCTCCTGGCCCCAGCCCTGCTCCTGCTGGATGGCCTCACTTCTGGTCTTGGTTGCTTGTTCCCTGCCCTGCTCCTGACACCTCACCAAGCCTCAGTTCCTGGTCCTCTGCCCCATTCATGATGCCTCGGTTCCACTTGGCTCTACTTCGGCTGGCTCACTTAGCACAAGTCCAGCGCAGCTCATTAACCTCAGCCCCAGCTGACCCCACAGTGTGACACCGGTACAAATAGCTTCTTCTGGCCTTGCATCTCTGGACTGAATTTGGGCCACATTCTCAAGCCCCCTGCAACCCAAGCCCCAGTCTTAACCTGTGCTCCCCTGGCGAGGGTCTTGATACTATCATCCAAAAGCAGAGTTTCCATGGAATAGGGGGAAACGTGCCTCCCTTTACCCACAGGCCACAATCACTCGCTCTAGTCCCACAAGGGGGTAAAGGCCAATGGATCCTGTCCATGACCAAGGTTCCTAGGAGCTACTGTCATACAAATAAATAATAATAATACCCAGTGCCTTGGCTTATCCACCTGTAAAAGGGAGATAATATTTGCCTCATGTCTGAAGTATCTGGAGAGCCTCAGAACCAGCTCGCTAAGAGAACTGCAAAAAAAAAAAAAAAAAATCATTCTTGTCTTTGCACTCAGGAGAGTTTCAGCAGCATGTCCTGAAGCGGCTGCGTGGCTTGGGCCTGATTTGTTTGCAAAGCTGACTGCGTTAGGAATTATGGGCGCTCAGCACCATTGAGAGTCAGGATCTATGCCTTTAAGTATGCTGGCTTCGGCCGCTGGTTAGTAGAGCACTCTCTCACTCCTGAAGAAGAGTCTGGTTTCCCGTTGTGCTCTCTGCCCCGCTTTGAAAAGGGTCCACAATTCGGCTAAAAATAAAATGATTCAGTTTCTAAACAGGGTGGGGTGGGGTTGTCTTTTACCGAAAGACTGTTCTGATCCTGGATCCTGAATTGAGCAGTCCATCCTCATGCAAGAAGTGGCAGACCTGGGGCTTCAAGGCCTCTACATACCAGGTGTGGAATAAGCAGGGGTGGTTCAAGCTCCCTCCACGTTGAATCAACCTTGACCTGAGAGATCCACTGGGAAAGGCGGAGAATGTTTCCCGGGCTCATTAAGTCCTCAGTTCCTTCCAAGGCCGCTAGCAAAGGGCCAGCCCGTCCCAGCTGCGCGATGGGTTTTGTGACACCTTTCTGCCAGGAACAGGACTAAGAGCAAGTAACCATTTCACATAGGCCACTGAAAAGCGGTCAGCGGGTGGCAAACTTGCTGCCATCAGGGAGCGGAGCTCAAGTGTGGAAGGCTCCGTGTTGCATTACCAGCCCCCTGAGCCAGCCAACCCTCCATTTCATTCCAAGTTCCAGGGATGTAAACAGAGCGGTTTGCTGTCTGAGGCACTGTGATGCTTTAATAACTCAACACCAGCTCATTTCTTCACACTGATATTTTATAGCTATTTAGTGTATCCTGTGCTCTAGTGCCTTTGGGCATCTGGAGAGATTAAAAATGGCAATACCAAGGAAGTGAATCACGTCCAGAAGAGTGGCTGCCTTACGTGCAACTTTTACAAAGATCATCAGGTCTGTGA
This sequence comes from Emydura macquarii macquarii, assembly GCF_026122565.2. Taxonomy (NCBI): domain Eukaryota; kingdom Metazoa; phylum Chordata; order Testudines; family Chelidae; genus Emydura; species Emydura macquarii. The sequence goes on along the minus strand of NW_027130449.1, from coordinate 8,961,018 downwards.
GATGTGCTAGACAACTACCCTGATGGGGCCCTGGTGCTGCATAAATTCCTGTGTTCAGGCGAATTACTGACTTGATTCATAAGAACTGTATTTGTAGGCTAGATTTTTAACACCCAGGAATTCACAGAGTGCAATGGAGGACCACTGGGTAAATATCACCCAATTTCCAAAAAGACCCATCCAGGCAAGCCACTGCAGTTTTCGCACAACAGAAGCGCCTAAAATACGTTGCAGTGACATTTGCAAAACAGACGTCAACTTTAAGAAAATGCACCGCGTATAACAAAGGAGTTTTGGGAGTGAACAGCACTGCTGATTGGAACAGCTAATTCAGAGTGACTTTACATTTTTTTAGGCTCACAACAGAAATGTTTTCACGCCTTGAAACTGGGTTGCTGCAAATTGGACCCAGCAATCATTCATAATTCCCACAGGCAGGTGGACTAGTGGGCATTCACACATGGACATAACCTTGCTCTTTTACATTTGCTGCAACACTTCCCTTGGAAAGAAGAACAGGCTACGAAACACCAGGTGACCTGCATAACTCCCATCAAGGAATCAGGAGGAGGAATCCACATTGAAAAGTAGAAAAACATTTACAAGTGGAAAAACCATTTGCCTTGATCTTATTCAGACACAAACCGTTTGGACAAATGGTCTAATGGTACTGGGTTGGCCTTTAGTATTTGCAGTTCTCAACACCGCTTCCAATTTGAAGAGCCCTTCACTGGAAGAGTGGAAGAAACTTTCAGTGTTATTTGGTAGCTGGGAGGGTCCAAAGGATACTTAACTATATAGAAAAGTCAGTATCTTTACATGATTTCATATTCCTGAACAAGTACAAAAAAAAAAAGGCCCTCAGAGGAAAGCACACACCCAGTTACTGCAGGAAGGGCTCTCTGGCATCTCCACTTGAGCTAATCTACAACAGTTGGAAAGAGTGAGGGCCAAGCACTCCATGCAGATCCCTTTGGAAATCTCAGCTACAGTGGACTGTCTTCTCTAGCCCAGCAAGCAGCAACAGCTCTGACTGCACGAGCGCCTACGGAAAAGGGGACAGAATGGCTCTTCCACCAGCAACAACCCCCCAGCTCGCCCACAGATCTGCCCTGAAACATGCCCGAAGCGCAAACAGCGAGGAAGAGGCTGGTGCCATCATTACCTAACCAAGCAGGGGCAAATGTCAGAATAATGCAAAAGGCGGGTGGGTATCCAACCCCAATGGGATTGTAGTGGCAGCAAGTTACAACAGCAGCTGTAGCATATGAAGGTACCGCTTCCCTTTGCAAGCAGAAGCAGCCTCTGATCCTAGCGCCAATGGTGGATTCTCTGTAACTTGTAGTCTTTAAATCAAGATTTCAGCACTTCAGTAACTCAGCTAGAGGTTAGGTGGGTCCATTGCAGGAGTGTGGGGGAGAAGTTCTGCAGCATGCAGTAGGTCACACTAGATGATCATGATGGGCCCTTCTGGCCTTAAAGTCTACGAGTCTGTGATTCGGAGTCAGTCCCAATGCGTGGGATGATGAGTGGGAGGAACACTGGTGCCAAGGGCACAGACTGAGTTGACCTGAACTTGGAAAGCCAAAGGTAAGTGACATTGTAACAGGAGCTTTTATTGGAGCACATCAAAGCTGAACCCACTTGACGCTTGGAAAAAGGGATCCAGGCCCATCTATAATCATTACTAGCTCAGAACGATCTCCAGTGACAGCTATTATTATTCTGCCCCTTTTCATGACATTGAATAGCTGTACTCTTGCAGCTCAGGCACGAAACTGGGCCTGGAGAGATCAAGGTTCAATTCCCGACTCTGCAAGTCATTGAACCTACCTTGGGCCTCTTTGCTCAACTGTAAAATGGAGATAATAATAACCCTTCCTTTCTCACACCCTCTGTTTTCTTGGTTTAGACTGTAATCTCTTCAGAGCAGCAAGGGGCTCTTGCTCTGTGGCTAGCGCAAGGGAGCCTCCATCTCAGATTCTAGGCGTTACCTTAATGCTACTACTAAAAATTGATGTAGAAATTATGACACCATTAAGAAGCCAACGTGCTGGGTTCTAGTTGTTAAATCCGGGTCTAAGAATCCAAACCCCTGGTATCTATTCCTGGCTTTTCCAATCACTCACTCTGTGGCCCTGAGTAACAACTTCACTCTCCCCTCTGGTAAAATTGGGAAATGGACTACTTAAATACAGCTGAAGGTTGTAAAGCTTCATTAATTATAGTTTGCATGGTGCCCTGAGGACCCTGGGTGAAAGGTGCTAAAGAAATGCAGAGAGCATTATTATTTAGATAGTAAGCCCCTTGGGGTAGAGACCATTCTTCCAACCTGTTTATATGGCTCCTGGCACAATAAGACCATCAGATCCTGACTGGGGCCGCTGGATGCTAATAACAATAAGGTTGCTACTGTGTCCTTAAGCCATTTCATTAAACCACCACTAATGCAGTATATAGAGAAGCTACTATCATAAATTGCTTTTAGGTTTCATTGCTAGGCCAAACACAGAGCAACATCTTTGACTCAAATTTTATCTGATTGTCTTTGTTTCTAAACCAGAACACACTGCTTCAGAATTATTTTTTTTTTTTGCAGGGGGCGGGTGGGTGAGGAGGGGAGAATTTAATGTATGGTCCTGATACTGTTTATAAAGATGCTAAGTAAAGAGCCCCCGTTTCTGAAAATGCTAATGCATTGGCTGGTACTTTGGTGTGAGGATTTTAGCTTGTAATTAGCCTGAGTGGCGTATTCTAAATGAGGAACCAGCCGCAGACATTGATAATGGCTCCCGCTTCACATGCCAGGAAATCTGAGGCAACGGTGGGGTTATTAATGAGAGTGCGACAGGCGAAAGGAACAAAATTAATTGCAAGTGTCTTCAATTTCCCTACTGGAAATGACAGACTCCCGGGCTGTTCATTTCGGTTCCATTTATAGGATCCATTTGTGCTGTTTGCCATACATCTGAATTTGACACTTCAGCTGTATATACTGAACCAGATTCTAAGATAGTGTGGCTCAGCATAGCTCCACTTATCTCAGTAAAAACTGCTCCAGTGACCTCAGCGGAGCTTTGCTGATTTACACCAGCTGAGATCTAGCCCTCCGTGAGTACAGATGTAAAAGTCTGCGCACAGTTATCTCTTGCCCCTCTCCAATTTCTCTATGTTTCTTCACAGTTCTGTTGGTGCAAGAGCCTTTTCCTCTGCAGCTGCTGCCATCTAGAATAGCCTTCTGGATTCTCTCCGCTCCACTGACTTTCCAGTCTGTTTTCAAATCTTATCTGAAAACACAGGGCTTTTTTTTTTCCTGCTAGCATCTCTAATTTTTTCTCCTTCATCTATCACTTAGTATGTGAATTTAGATCTTTAAAGTATTTTGGGATACAAGTTTGCATGCAAGACAATGCACTGAATATATTTTAAAAACATACCAGTCAAGCAGAATTACAAGTAATGCATTGTTTTGATTCCTAGATGCATCTGATGGAGGGGGTTTTTGTGCACATATTGGGGGATCCTAGCTGATGTTTGTGGCATAACATGGGACACATTTGATTAGTGTCCACCTCTGTTTACAGCTGCCTTAGCCAACTTGCCACACAGGCAATATTTTTTGCAGAGCTGCTGACGCTCTCAGATTTTGGATTCAGTTAGTCCCTGGCAGGTTGTAGGTATCTATCTCTTGTTGGTTGCTAGCTTTCTGCTGCTGTCCCATCTGTGTTATCCAGCTCCTTTTGGCCCTGTTTGCTTTATGTCTGTTTGGAACTAGATGGGGCCATCTGGCTAACTTCTAATTATAGAGATATGGGGAGTTATAAGAGCATGGCAAATACTGCTCCACCTACTCTTTTATCTATGTCTGGAGTAAGCAGGCAAGTTCTCCATTCTGTGAAATGAGGAGTGTGCTCATCCTTCTCTGAAGTCAGAGTTGAGGGTGCAGAGCACTTTGCTGGATTGGGTGCTGGTCCTGGAAGTATCAGTTGTTTACTTCAAAGAACAGGACGGGTGCCAGGAAATGTAGCTGGATGGTATTGTACTGTCAAACACCTGTGCAACCGAGTTTAATCTTCTAAGATACCGCAGCGCTTCCTGGAATGATTCTAGTGGTTCAGCATGACTCGAGTAGAAAATTATTTTGGGGATTAATTTATAAGCAAAGTGAATTGTTTGTTTTAATTTAGGACTTTCTACATCTGAATGCTCAGATGCTATAGTAATAGAAGCTATAGGAGTATCTAGAGAAAGAAACTATGGCTTAAATTTGCAAGAGAGGCTAGTGATTATGAATGTCTTCATTTTTGGGTACCCAGCCCAAGAGACTTTAAATAGGCTTACTGTTCACAAAGTGCTAAGCACCGGCCTTCAGAAAAAATAGTTGGGCACCCAGAAAAGAAGGTCTCCAAACTCACTAGGCACTTTTGAAAATGTAGACCAATGGGTCTGACCCTGCATGCCTCTCTCAGAAAAGATGTACTTTGAAGGCGATAGGCGTTTATAAGGACAATAAGATGGGGCCCCAATGAGACTTAATTCACCCTGTACTTAAGGAAAGAAACCAAACAATGAGGCTAAAAACTTCCTACAACATTAACAAAGCACTTACACTGTGAGATATCTACTTGATTAGCAAAGGCACTGGAATCATTTGAAAAACTATCCAGGAAGAACCATAGGTTTTTCTCCTCATTCAGAGTCTATTAGATCACACTTGTCTAATTTCATCGGGACCTAGTGCAACATTCTTCCCTACAATATATTCTCCTGGGCTCTCTTTGATCTGGTTTTCAGAAACTCAAGTGAAGAAGCCTCCACGCCACTTTCAGAATAAAGGTATCTTCAGAAATATTTTTAAAAACAAGGAAATTTTTAGAGGATTTTTTTTTCTTTCATGGGAAAAAAAAGTAATGCAACTTTTTTTTTCTTTAAACAAAAGAAAATTGAAGGATCCTGTAAAGAATTATATAAATAGCAAGAGCAAACTAATCCCACGATGTTAATACTTCATTCTATGTGACGTGCTAATCACTGAATGAGCAATCTGTGAATGAGTTGTCTTTAACTTTGCCATTTCATAACAATAGGAAGCATGATGAGGATAAATTTATCTTTCTGACGCAAAGTGGTAAGGATAATAAGGGATGTAAAAATATGCCCTTCCAAATAGTAGTAGTAATAATAAAGTAAAAGCCTCAGCACTAAAAATAACTAAGGGAAAGGGGGGAAATTCCCATACTGTACTAACAGAGAGATCTCAAGAGGTGTAGGGCCTATCTAATAAGTCTTTCCACTAACTTTAGTAGGTATTGGATCAAGCACCTCAATATTACCGAACAAATCAGGATTCTCTGGTAGCCAAGGGTAACAATTCTCACCTCCGTCTAACTGCATTAAGGGGCTTATCCTGCCTTACCTTTTTCTTCCTTGAGAATAGCGAGCTGCCTCTCTGTGTGTGCTGGGACAAAGAGGAGATATCCTTCTCTGAAATATTCCAGGCTTATTTCTTCTCTCATGAGCGGAGAAGGAACACATTTTGAATGTAGCATTGATCCCTTGCCTTCATCTCTATATACACACACTTTTCCTTTCTCATTGCTCTGCCTAACTCACAGCAGAACAACTCTTGGTCTGGTTTCTCTGCCTTTTTCATCTCTATCTCTGCATCTGTAAAGTGGGAGGAGGCATCCAGGCTCCATTATCAATACTCCAGCTTCTAGTGCTGGAGGGATGCAAACTGGAATTTACCCACCTCATACTTTACATAACTTCACAGACAATCTGCACTGGGAATAGCTAATGCATCCTTCACAGAGCACACAACAGATTTTATATAGTATCTTTTCTCCTCCAGGTACAGCATCCCTGCTGTGCTGAATAGAAGAGACTTATCTAAAGCTGGGGGGAAATGAATAGTCCCTGGTGTTTACGTGCTTAAATAAATATGCTATATCTGCTCAAGAACTGGTTCCTGTTTTGTTTGGCTTATCCGTTGTCTTTTAGAAACACAACACCACTAGGCCTATATGCCTCATGCAGCAATAACTTCCACTTACAATAGCAGAAGGGTGGAGGATGACGCTTTTAGTATCTGTTCGCTTATCTAAGAGACTGAAAAGCACAAAAGTCTGCCTGGAAACTGGCCCCCTCATGAAGGGCAAAATACATTTCCAAACACACGCACACACTGCCACTTTTATGTGTATTATTTCTATCGCAGGCTGCATGTCAGAACTGAAACAGCCGTTTTTCCCAAGCGGAAAAAAATGTGGATGCAAATTTGACTTTTCCCGATGGTTGGGTGATTTCAGGCTCAGAGTTTTGGTGCAAGCTTCATCTTTGGGGCGTTCTAGCCGACTTTCATAGGGAGTTGTTCTACTGCTAGGCCAGCAAATAGGAATTGCTCACAAGACCCTAGCTTCATTATAGTGCAATACTGAAAGCTTCACATTAAAACTGTGCGCTCCCTTGCCACCCCTGCTTTACAGCTAGTTAACAGCCACAGAGGGGGCAGTGACTTCACCAGGGTTTCCGAAGCACAGTGAATTGTATGGTGGGACTGTGGCTTCATCCACACAATTATGCGAAAGAGATTGTGCCTCTGTTCTGCAGGATTCCTTATGAGCAGTGGCCATCCCAAAGTGCTTTTATTTCAATTAAATAAAAACAAGCAAAATGTTTGGGGACAAAGTGGGTGGCCTTGGCTGTTGAGGTTCTGCCAGGCTTCAAAGCCAAGCCCTGGATCTGCTTATGCAGAGGTGAAGAAAAAAGCAGAGAAGGCCAGGGAGACATGTGATAATGCATAAGCGCCCTCTGAGATGGATTGTAATGTACGTACCAGAGTAACGCAGCACTAAATCTGGAGACGCTCTCCCCGCTGGAGAATCATAGAATCGCAGAACCGGGAAGGGACCTCGAGAGGTTATTTAGCCCAGTCCTCTGCTGCTATGGCATAACAATTTGCTCTTAACAAATTGGCTTTGTATAAGGAAAGGCCAGTCTACTTGCCCCCACCATGCACTCCGCTGACAAGTGGTATGGGCTCTGGGAGTGCTGGGGTCTGGACTAAGCAGGCTTTGCGCTGAATGGGAGGCCAGACTGCTGCCCTCCAGGCATTCTCGGGGAATAAAATTTCTCAGACGTCAAGAAGCACTTTGCACCCACCTGCCCAAGAACAGCTGTGACCTGAGGCAGCCTTCAGCCCAAGGGAGCCAAACAGACATTGGGGGACACCGCTGTTTTGTAAGGGGGAGGTAAGCCCGAAGGAAGGTCCAAACTTGGCAGTGGAGCAAGACGAGAAGAACACACCAGCCACCATGAGCCCCTGCAGCAGCGTGGCCAGATGGGAAGGCAACTCCTGGTCGGATATCTCCATTGCCCTCCTTCACTTCCAGCAGCTTGAGGCCCCGCAGACGGCAAGACCCTGGCTGTGACCAAAAATGCTCAGAGCGATGGCCAAGCAAAGCATTCTTCCGAACTCAACGGGGCTAAATGTTTAAGCTGCAATACCTTGGCGTTCCTGCTAGCTGCTGCTGCCACTGATGGGGCCTTTCCTTGCAGGCCTTACAAATTTTACAGTAATCTTATTCCATTCCCTCTGGATCCAAAGTGAATGGAAGTTAGAGGGGTCTAAGTCATCAGGCAACTTGGGACCCGGGGGAGCTGTTGTGGGTTGGTTCAGTAACTGGACAACTTTGATCAACCTCAGATCAGAGTGGGAAGAAAAAACAAATCACGGCTCTACATGCACAAAACTTCCAAACTGTTGACACACGAATAAGGCCAGGGGAAAAAACAGTCTGTGTTCTTGCAGATAGTGCCATGGCTTAATAGTTGCTTTATAACCATGTCTCCAAGTTCCCAGCAAAGATAGCACTGGCTTGCCCTTGGAGCCAGTCAAATAAAAAAAAGAGAAGGGCGATGGATGGAAATCACTATTCAAATATTTACTTGGAAAGAATTATTTTCTCCAATCAAAAACCCTTACACATTCTGAGCAAGGCCCCATTCAGAGCGGCCAGGGACCCACGTAAGCAGCTGGAGTCACAAAATGTACTTAGGTACGGTTTGTTATGGAGAGGTGAATATGGAGCAAGGGAATGCTCCCAGCTGCTCAAGCCAGTATGCAACAAGCCTCGACACCATAGTCACCTACCAAAGCCAAGCATATGCCACAGTGAGAGATGGGAGTAGGTTGCATAACTGGGACCTCTATGCTCAGGCTTCTATGATCAGAGGGTATGGCTGTATCTTGTGATTCTGCCAGATATACGTAGATGGCTAAGGCACTTGGGTAATTTCAGCTATAATAACGAATAAATAATTCCCAGCACGTGACTTCAAAGAGTTGAACCACTAACAAGAATGTTAATATTCTCACTTCCATGGTGCCGTCCATCTAAAGATTGCAAAGAACAATGTGATCAATAGGAAAGCCTCACGCCACATCTGGGACTGCTTGAGGAGTACGGTACTACACACCATGAGAACAGTGGCAGGATTGTGATTTCCGACTGCAAGCTCCTCGGAGCAGGAAACGTCTGTGTGTCTTGCGGAGTGTAAAAATCCATCCTCAGTGTTTCATAACAAAACTGCGGCAGCGCACTGAATCCACTCCCTGCCATGCCACTTTATTGAAGGTCGGAGACAGGAGGGGAAGGAATATTTTGCGGCTTGTAAAAATGCCATGAACACCAAGATTGTTAGGCTGCATTAGAATACATTAGGCTTCTTGAACTCTTAGTTATCTCCTTCAGGACATTTATTTTGTAAATTAAAGACTTCTCTGTCTAGAGTCACACTGCAGATTACAAAAAACCACATGCAGATGCCTTATTGGTCCCACAGCAGCAATAAAACTAGATAAAATGTCAGATGGGCAGCCACAAAAGTATCTATGGCTTTGCAGTGGTTTTAAGCAGCAAAACTGGCAAACTCTGATTGTACTGCAGGTCAAAAACAGCAGGAAACATGAGATTCAATATAACGTGGTGGGAGACTTCTTACACAAGTATTACAGTTATACTGCAGCTGTTGGAGGGATTCTATAGAAAACCTTGCAAAGAAATATGCTAACAGAAGAGGAATCTGCCAGTGAGTTTCTCAGGAGGATAGAATACTCTTGTAAAACACAATATATAGGGACAAACTAAACAAGAGGCAGGCAGGTTTCAGGTGTTATTTTATGTGGCTAGGTCATCGCAATCCTATGCAAGATAACGCTCCCAGCAAAATAAAATTCACCTGCCCTTCAAACACATTCTCAAGGACAGTGGCTGATTGTCAGAATTGTGTTGACCAAAGCATCTCAGTTCCCTAAAAACCAAACTCTCTGGGTACGTCTACACTGTGATCCAAAAGATCCATGGCACCAAGTCTCAGAGCCTGGATCAGCTGACTCGGGCTGCAAAATTGCAGTGTAGACATTTAAGCTCAGGCTGGAGCGTGGGCTTTGAGACCCCACAATGGGGGGTTTCTAGCTCAAACCTGAATAACTACACTGCAGTTTTATAGATCTGCAGCCCCAGACTGAGTCAGCTAACCTGAGCCAGCCATGGCTGTGCTGTGGGTCTTTTATCACAGTGTAGACATAACTGCTGAGGTCTGACAGTTCTGATGGGAATGTAAACAAAACTGCAGCTACCCAAGTGGCTGATTGGTAACATTTATGCCTATGGGAAAAAAGGTTTATGGCAGGTTCCACTTTTAAACTGTATTATTATTATTTATATTACAGTAGTGACTAAAGACCCCAATCAAAGCTGCTGTCCCATTGTGCTAGGGGCTGTCGTGACACAGAGGAGAGACAGTCCCCTGCCCCAATGAGTTTGCAATCTAAACAGACAAGACAGACAAAGGTTGGGGGAGTAGAAACAGAAACACAGAAAGGTCAGATCTCAGAGGTATTTAGGTGCCTAACTCCCATTGATTTCCCACTGAGCTGGGCTGAAGTGACTTGTCCACAGCCGTATAGCAGGTCAGTGGCAGATGAATTTTCTCATTCACTAATTTTCGTCCTAAAAAATAAGGCTCCCCTCTCTGTAAAGGCCCACTTTACCACCACCGCCTCAGGAGCGGGGATCATGGCCAAAGGTGTCTAAACGTGAACGTAGTCACCAAAAAAATGACGACTTTGGATGATACCCTGGTTCCACGGAAATCTATGGTAATACCCCCTTTGACTTCAATGGGGGCAAGATTTCAGCCCTTGTGTTGAGAGAGAGAGAGAGAGAGAGAGAGAGAGAGAGAGATTGAGATTTCAGGCAAATCCAGCTACCACCAAAGTATCCTTCCAAGGCACTTCCTACATGTTCCCTGCTGGCAGGGCCAGATAGCAACTGACAAGGACCTGTTCCAGTTCTGTCTGTCATTCTCATTTAGGACTCGTCTCTGTTTCCCTGCCAGAGTCCATCACAAGTTTTGCATATCTTAATTCCCCAATCAGCTCCTCCTGGGAGTTTGCTTTACCTTCCCCTGAAATCAGAAATGGCTCTCCCGTAGCTCTATGAATAGTAAAATCCAAGACCTGTGGGAAATGATTATTACATTGGATTTCAAGCCAGGGAATCTTGGCATGTGAGTGCAGGGGGGTGGGTAGGGAGAAGGATTAGCAGCCTGCAGGGCTAGATTTGTGCCATGCTGAAAGATTTGGCACTTTTGGAAATAGGTTGCTAATTGCTTACATAAAAGCTAAGTGACCCATAAAATACAGCATAAGTGGTTGGTCAAATCTGTACCTTACCAAAGGGTGGAAACTTTGGCACATGGTCCCTACTCTGCTATGCAAATAGTTCTGGTTCCTGTGGCATGTTCCACTGACACCAGCATTCGAACAAGCTCACTTCACCTGAAGGAATCATTTCCGCTCTTTGGGTTTCCTGCATCCCAGCACAAGATGTTTCCTCAAAATTCAACACAGAGCAACCGCCAGAAGCTGGCAGGCCCAGGGACATGGACCCTAGTGCTTCATGGATGCTGGTTCGAATCCAGGCCCAGGGCTATGGTGGGTAAAAGCTGTTACCATTTGAAAGCTGTTTGCTAGCCTCTCTGAAATCTTAGCCTAATGGATGCGTCACTTCAGGATACCAATTACCCCCACTTTGGCAGCAAAGATGACTAGGGCTGGTCAATTTTTTTCCACTGAAACTTTGTTTTGTTTGGGTGGAAAACTAAGTTTTCAACAAAACATTTTTTTCCCCATGAAAAGTATCTACTTTCTGTTGAAAATGGTTAGTTTTCATCGAAAAAACCAAAGACCCGAAACCTGATGTACTTCACTTTGGATATCCGGCTACCGTGGCTTAAGGAGTCGTAGATAGATTTTCTGATGTACTCAGTACATTGAGAACATTGAGTAGCCTCCACTATCCCTGTCCATCCCTTTTCTAGATATTACCAGATTGGTAATAGCTCCCGAGGGAACTGGAGATGTAAATCAAGATTTCTTCCTCTGGCATCAAAGACAGATGAAGGGTGTCGAAAAGAATGAGCCATTTTCTCAACGCTTACAGAGTTTTCTTCAGTAATTACAGCGGGGGTCTCTTTGCGTGAGGAGTCCGTACAGAGCCCGGCTCAACAGACTAAGGCTCATGCTACTGCACTAAAAATAACCGAGTAGACATTGCGGCCCAAACTGGAGCTCCGGCGCTGATGCCTAGGGACGGGGGTGGGCTTCAGAGCCTGACTGGCAGCATGATCCTCAACATCCACACCGCTATTTTTAGCATGGTTGTGTCAACCCCCACGAGCTACAGCCCGTTGAGCTAGGCTCAGAGACTTGCCGCTGCAGGCTGCTGCTTGCCGTGTGCCCTGTGTGACTAGACAGCAGAGGAACTGAGCAATGTACAGTATACACGCATGGGCACTCAGCAATGTACCATGATGGAGCAGGGTTCTAGCCGCGAGTAGGAGAACTTTAGCTAGCTAACGTCTCTTGTGGAGGTGGTGTTACTATGCTGGCAGTGCTCCTTCTTCTATTGGCACATGCAGCATCTACACTGGGGCGCCAGGTTGACGTAGCTGTGCTAACATAGGCTGTGTAGTATAGAGACTGCCTAAAGGCTTGGCTATACAGACACTTAGTGCATGGCTGGCTAGTACCCTGCAGACGAACCCTTAGTCAACTAGGAACAGGTTTAAACTCAACCAAAATCAACTAATCCTAAACTGAAAGAAACTTCCATACAGGACTTCTTGTACAAGTTCTACAAGTTGTTGTACAAGTTGTACAAACTACATCAGTTTTATTGACCGCAACTGTTCACTTCTACTAGGGCAAGTTTGTGTAGACCAGGCCCAACTCTTATTAATGTCAATGAGAATTAGGCAGACAACTCTTTTAGGCTCCAGGGAAAATTCCAACCTCAGCAAAGATCTCATTTTCTGATGTCGCACCAACCAAAGCAAAGGCATACAAACATGGAGGAAGTTGTTTCTCTGTCCTCCAAGATTAGAAGTTTATGAGGACATGTTGATACAAGTGATCTAGGAAAAACAGGCCGGTGAAAGCACTAACACTGAAATTCTCACGCCGAGGTATAATCCTCTGTAATATCATAATCCTTTTTTCCGGTCTCATCTAAAATGGGATAGCATGGACAGAAGACGCCTTCGGGTAGGGAGCAGCCGGCTGACGCAACTTAAACTTTAAAAAAGTTTCCTAGGAAAGAAATGCACTTACCACACAGAAAGAGAAAACAAATCTAGAAATGTCCCATTGCTCATGTACAAAGGGCCACATCTTGCCACCCTCAGTGCCGTGGCTTACTGTGTAAATAGTCTGATTTCAACGAAACCCCTCACAGACTAAGGTGCTATTTGACAGGAAGAAGGGTGGAAGAATGTGGTCCAAAAGGAGAACTGTTTCTCATTGAAAATGTTTTTGGAAGATGCCATCTGCCCTTTAAAGTCCGGTCCTAGATTAGAATAGAACGTTAAAAATCCTAGACCCTATTAGCAATAGTATCCTAACATCCTATGCTATAGTACTCTGCTAGTAATAGATTCATAGAAACACAGAAGTGTAAGGATGGAAGGAATCTTGAAAATTCATCAAGTCCAACCCTCTGCACAGAGGCAAGACCAAGTAAACCTAGACCATCCCTGACAAGTGTTTGTCCAACCCGTACTTAAAAATCACCAACGATGGGGATTCCACAACCTATCTCCCTTGGAAGTCTATTCCAGTGCTTAACTATCCTTATAGTTAACTAGAAAGTTTTTCTAATATCTAATCTAAATCTCCCTTGCTGCAGATTAAGCCCATTACTTCTTGTCCTGCCTTCAGTGGACATGGAAAACAACTGATCACCTTCTTCTTTATAACAGCCTTAATATATTTGAATATCAGGCCCCCTCTTAGTCTTCTTTTCTCAAGACCAAACATGCCCAGTTTTTTTAAGTTTCCCTCATAGGTCAGGTTTTCTAAACCTTTTATCATTTTCATTGCTCTCCTCTGGATTCTTTCCAATGTGCCCACATCTTTCCTAAAGCATGACACCCAGAATTGGACATATTACTCCAGCTAAGTGCCAAGTAGAGCAAAACAATTAGCTCCCATGTCTTGCATACGGCACTCCTGATAATATACCTCAGAATGATATTGGCCTTTTCTGCAACTGCATCACATTGTTGACTCAAACTTGTATTTACTTAGCCTTTCTCTTCCCAGATCACGAGTGAAATAGTCAGTGGTTAAACAACACATGTCTGTGTCACCAACCAGCTTATTGACTATGACAGATATCTCTGCCGGTAACTTGGGACTGAACTAGCCACCCCTCTAAGAGAGAGAGAACTAATCTAAAGCCCCTTAGCGATGATGAATCCACCACTTCCATTGCCCAGATGTCCCTGTGGTGGATTACTCTCCTGGTTTGCACAATGCTGGCCCCTCACTTTTGGGAGAGTGGGGGGTTGGGTGTGTGTGTGACCACTAAGGAGGCGTCTACACTGCAATAAAAAATCTGCAACTCCGGGTCTGAGAGCCATGGGTCAGCTGACTTGGGCTTGTGGGGTTCAGGCTTGAGGGCTAAAAATAGCACTGTAGCTCTCTGGGCTCAGGCTGGAGCCTGGGCTCTGAGAACCATCCCCCTTGCTAGGTTTCAGGGTTCAGGCTCCAGCCCAAGCCTGAGCGTCTACACTGCAATTTTGAGCCCCGTGACCCGAGTCAACTGAGCCGGGCTGGCTGCAGCCATGACTCGGGTCTTTTCATGCAGTGTAGGTGGACCCTAAAAATTCCGTCTCCCTCCTAGCACTCCAGAGATTTTGGCCTCTGACGGCTCAGGGAAAGGAATCTTGTTTCACTTCACCGGCCTATCCAGAGTGCACCTTTTACTCTGCTTCTCACCTGCCAACCACATAAGAGATTGTTTCTTCAATTGCTTTATCAGTTTTATCCGTAAGCCTCTGTAGACTCAGTTGTAGGCTATGCAGTAATAACGGCGGATGCCTTTTATTTTACCACTTCATGGCTAGAATGCAGTTAAGCATTCCTCAAAGCGCACAAATGCCTTTAAGGATGTAAGAAAAGGATGGAGTGGGAGAGTTCCTTACCTCAAAGCAATAAATGCACACTGTTCATTGCCAATGAAATCCAGATGTTCCTTCACATAAACTCTGCCATGTTGGCCCCTTCATAGTACGGGATGGATTTTAAGACCCACTTGGGTGGAAGGATAGGAAGTTCCCTCAGCAAAGAAAGAACTATGCATCCGTTACCATTTTACCAGTGCTAAATTCACTCAAAAGGTCCTTGGCACTTCCCCCCCAACAGCCAAACAAAACAACCTCAAACAGTAAAGTCCTTTAACAAACAAAACAGGCCTTCTCATCTCACCTCCATGGACAGTGGATGGTCAGATAACTTTGTCCACTATAAGAACCACTATATGGAACATGGTAAAGGCCAATTCTGACGAGGCATGATCTAACAACCATTGAACTAAATGGCAGTCTTTCCAGTGACTCCAGTGGGTGATGGATCAGGCCCATAATGCTGAATGAGCTCAGAAACTACTAAAACAGGGGAGGGTGGAATTCACCCCAGCTTAGAATATCCACACCCTTCACAAGAGGGAAATGGAGACACACGTATCAAGACAAAACTTGACTAAATTACTCCTCCTCTCTCAAATTAGGTGAAAATCAAGCTATTTTTAAAATCTAGAACCTAATATTGATTTACGAGCCTACTGCAGGCAGCTGGGGCCAACATCTTGGCCACAGCATTTGTGAAATACTATGATATGGTTGAAGAAAAGCTCTACATAACTAAGCCAAATCCTGTATAATTCAGCCAAAGCCTATATAAGCCAAATTATAATTATTTCAGGCAGGCCGTTAATGCTGCCTATAGGTTGCCCAACACTTTCCATTATAAGACCCTGTATTCAGTTGCTTACACCTTTGCAAAGCTTTAACCATTTGGGCTGAAATGCAGAATAAGCCAGTTACTGTAGTTTTAATCGACCCAGCCCACAAATGGAGAGTATGAGTCTTTGTCTTCATCCAATGGCTGATCCATGAAAGAAATTAAGAGTCACCTCTAGCCAAGGGAATTACTATTTTAACTTCAGGGGTAAAGTCTCATGATTCTATCTTGGAAGGGACTGGGTTCAAACCTTGACTACATCCCAAACTGAGAGGGTTGTTATAAAGACTTCCCCAAATTTGTTTCCAAAAAGGGGCTTTTGTTAATTCATGGGAATGGCCTAAGTGATCAGATTCTAGCCATGGTTTCCAAATAATGACATGTTTCCCGCCCCCCCCCCTTCTCTTATCTGCACTACACATTTGTTCCTGATAAGCATCGGTTTTCTGGATTCTTGCACCATAACAATCTTATAAGTATGGCAGTCGACTCTGCCCTTATCCCTTCTAACCTCTGATTCTCTAGAGGGACATTTACACTGAGTCAAGACAGCTAAAAGCTTTATTAGTAAGGTTTATAATTTCATTAACTCAGTAGGTGAAATTCACTAACTTGGTTTCTAGGAGAAAAGTACCCCCAGGGAAAGATCTAGACAACACTTCTGCTGTTAATATCAATGAAAACAGGGGGAATTGACTGGGTCAGGGATTGTTTATCGGATTCATAGACTTTCAGATTTCGGCTGCCAGTTTGAATCTTTTTATATATTTCCCAGCCGCTGGAAATTCTAAAACAGCAGCTAGTGCAATGAGAAGCAAGAAGGGAAACCTACTATCTTGGTTTCAATCTCTTAGCTGAAAAACAATTAATGGAAAAGACTTGAGAACTTTAGTGGGGCAGCTACCATTCCTACTAGACATCTGTGGTTTACCAACAACAGACAAAAAAGTCCAAGTGAGAACCAAAAGCTACAGTCACATCTTTTGAGTCCCCAGGAATCACCGCTATGGTTTTCTCCAGATAAGAACACAGTGAGCTGTAGATGGCCAAGTGCCTGAGAATGGTTTGAACCTGCCACGCAGGACCTTCCCAAAGGAAAAGGAAAGATCAACAGAAAGCAAGAGCAGAATCCTCATCAGACCCCAGGCCAGTAAGAAGAAAGCTGGCAAAGATAGTGAGAAGGAAGAAGATGAGAGAGGAAGGATGGTCCAGTGGTTAGATCACTAGCCTGTGACTTGGGAGAGCTTAATTCCCTCCTCCATCACAGCCACTCTGTGATCCTGAGAATTCACTTAATCTCTTTGTGTCTCAGTTCCTCATGTGTAAAATGGGGATTGCCCTGCCTCACAAAGGTGTTGTGAGGATAAACATATTAAAGAAGTGTCTCAGAGAGACGATGACAGTGACGTTGCAAATTAGCTACTAAAAGGAAAATTAACCATTTAAGTTCCTAGCCAGGGTCAAGAATTAGCTCTATACAAATGAGAGTTTTAAAAGAAAAACCCATACAGCCAACAAGTTTTTTACATTAGGTTAGCATTGTGCTAAGTAGCTGTGTGCTGCAGTGGGGCACTGGACGCGTAACACATGGTATAACTGTAGTAATTCGCAGCGGCTAGGTGCCCAAATGACATGGAAAGTTACTGGCTGTCGGTGGCCTAATTCTCCTTTGTGCCTTTGAAAATTTCTCCCTTTACCGCCAGTTACTGAAATGGGGCTTAACTCAGTTGGTGAAAACTAAAACACTTGCTTTGGAGGTAGGGTGGGGAATGGTAAAGGAAATGTGATGTCAACTTTCCATCTTCATTTTGCTAGGTTAAGATGTTATTAATAAGATGTTAAGGGGTTGTTTGAGTGGGCTGATCTACATATGCTTTAGTCTTATTGTTATGACATTTATTATTTGTATTGCGGTAGCGCCTAGGAGCCCCAGTCACGGACCAGGACTCACTGCACTAGGCGCTGTACGCAGAACAAAAAGACAGTCCCTGCCACAAAGAGCTTACAATTTAAGTCCTGAGTCTCCTTTTAAAACTTGTGGGTGAAAAAATCTATTGCATGGAAAGCCCTTCCTCCTATTCTGCAGGGAAGATTCCAACCTCCCCAAATATTCCTACAGTATAAAAGAAATCAAGCAGTCCACATGATAGAATCATCACTGATGCAGTGTGCTGCCTGGGATATCCCAGGGGATGCTTTATTAAGTTGCTGGGGTCTCCTCCTGCCCTCCAAGATAATGCTGCTGAGCCAATACATGCAGAAGAACTGTCATCTAAAGTGCTTCTGTATTGCCCCGATATAACCATACATCACCAAGGGCAGGCAGATGAATTCTTTGGCTGGGTGGATCAGATTGCTACATCCAGTTTTTATAGGGGTGTAAATGCCTGACAGAATAACAGCAGCACACTGCCTCTTGGCTGGCTCTGTGCTAGTTGGAGAGAGTGCACTGGGGTAATATTTGCAGAATTCAGATGAAATATAGAGCTTAAAATGAGCCAGGCTGGAAGGAACGGGCGGGTTTCTGATGCATGAGCCTGCTGTGCCAGGACAAAAGCAGCGGTAGGATGATTGATAGTGAAGAGCAATAGCCTTTTACATTTCCTCTCTGCCTCTTGGCTAAGATCAATTGTATCAGTTTAATATCTAAGCCCTTCTCTAGCCAATAACTATATCCTATTCTTGCAGGGACGAGGACTCGTATCTAGCTGTTTTTCATGATCTTATATCCCTGCTAAAGGGCTCCCTTTCGTGGGTTGCTAAGGGGCAGCCATGAAGCTACTGTTCCGACCTGACATTATGGTCTGATGAAGAAAGAAATCGTGATGGGTAATTCTAAAAGCGTGTTAATATTCAGTAATAGAACCTCATGATATGCCAGGGAAAAAGTCAATCAATATAGCAAGTACGATGAAGTTAATCACACTCTTAACCTAGGAGGAGAGTCTGAGTGCCTTACTCCAGCCATTCATCCTACAAGCTAGAGATGGAAAAAACCACTTAGGTCACCAAATACATCTCATCACCAGCGTGGAATTGTTCCTACATTACCATCAATCATGTGTCTCATTTGCATTTAGGGCCTGATCCAACTCCCACTGAAGCCAACGGAAAGACGTTGACTGATTTCCTTGGAACTGGAAGCATTCCTTTATCCGTTACACCCGTTAAATGCCGCAGCATGCTAATAAGCTATATTTAGAACCTCCCATGGAATTCAACGGGGAGTTTTGCATTAATAAAAGCACAACAAAACAAACAGAGGTCAGTGTATGGACCTAAGCCCAGATCCACAGAGCTGTTTAATCTCCTAGCTCCCATTACAATCAATGGGAGTTAGTTACCTAAATAACTTTGAGGATGGGGCCCTACCTCCTTATTCACATCAACACTTGCCTATCACACAACTCCACTTTCAAAGAACAGAACAGCATCCTCTGCATTTCTATTTCTTCCAGAGCAGCAGCATCCTTTTCCTCCCACTGCTTTTGTCCTGGCCACAGCTGAGGCACTCAGTAATAATCATGATGAAAGACTAGATGTGTGGCAGTCCAGTAGGCTAGCAAGTCACAAAAGCAAAATGCACATTGATTTCTGCTGGGCAGCCTTGGGCTAATTATATTTTGATACCTATGGTCTAGCCTTCAAAATGATATATAGTTAATGGATAAAAAAAAAAAAGGAAGGAGTGGTCTGAAGTCGTGTAGTAATTGTATCTGTTCTGAGAAGACCCATGTAACACAGCAGGGTGCAGGGATAACACCGGTTACTGAACAGCTCAGGAGGAAAATGCCAATTTACCTCTAGGTCACTGACAAGTATGAGCCAGGTAGATAGTTACTACTGGGAAAATCTCTCTCATCCTCCACAGCTGTGGAAAACCCTGCAATAAAGCAGAATCAGTCCCTTTTCACTACACGTGTGTTGGGGAGACTCATGCAAAGGGCACAGGCCCTTTGCATGCAACATAGCTCAGCTCAGATGGACTAGCAGAGGGCAGGCTGATGAAGCTGCTGCTGATTTTCCTCCTGCTCAGGAAGTCCAGAGAAGGGGGGGTCTGGGGCAGCTGGGAGGTTGGTTTTGGGGAGCGGATCACAGTGGCAGGGTGTCTGGCTTAGACTGTAGTGGCTACAGGCAGCTGAAGTGCTGTCTGGGACCCACCAGATGCTAGAGATTTTCCAACCAGCTCCATGCTGGAGCCTTAGGAGGAGGAGAACGTATAGTGCTGCTGCAGGAGCAGTACACCTGGCACGCTACCAGCAATCAGTACACCATGGCACTGCAGAGTCCCACAACAGGAGTGCCAATTACCTGGGGAACCGCCTGTCTTAAAGCGGAGGGGAGTGTAAGAGTTGGAGAAGAAGATGCATTTCCCAGTGGTCCAACATCCACGTGGGTAAGCAGTGCACACACAGATGGTTACCAACCCACGGATCTTCTGCTTTGTGGTTTGGAGGTGGAGAATGGGGTCCTTCCCCCTAAGCATGGGTGGAGAGTGGGCTCTGGACAGAGCTTTGGCTACAAAGGCTTTCATCATCAGACATCCGTTTAATGATTCGGATGGCATTACCTGGGGATAACAGGCTCGTGCCTAGAGAAGCAGCATTCAGGTCTCCTTTAGCAATACTCCGCACCCTCGGTGGCAGGCGTAGTAGAAAGCCTAAGGCTACTCTACAGCCCTGAGCTGCATCGCCACAATGCAGATGCTTCCTACACTGACAGAAGGGGTTTTTCCTATTGATGTCGCTAATCTTTCTCTCCAAAGAGGTTGACAGAAGAATTCTTCCACTGACTCGGCTGTGTCTACACCCTGGGGGTTACGTTGTCCTAAGTATGAAGCTCTGGGAGCAACATTTTTCACAGCCGGGAGCAACATAGCCAGGTCTATCTCATTGTTAAGTGTGGACTCGAGCTAAGAACTGAATGAGGCTTGTTGACTCGTGTGCCGTATTTGCATGACAAACAGTGATGGCTCTTTTGCCTTGCTCTAGTCTTCCACCGAAACAAGGTGCATCCTAAAAGTTATCCTACCTCACCCACTCCCATGGATATTCCCTGCCACCCGACTTCCCCACAAGAGTGGTAAAGAAAATTCATGTACAAAGTAAACTGTGCTAAAAATAACATGATAGGGCTGACTTAAAAACTGCCAGAAAATGTAAAGTTATCCCTGCAACCTTCCCTTAGCCCACTGAGTTTCATCAAGTATACGGCTGATAGAAGCTCTTCAGGGAATAATCTCTCACTGCATTCCCTTCCATCGCTGAGAGAATCCATTATCTAGGATCTACCTCTTTAGTCATTGTACAGTTCAAACATCTTGTTATTTTAATAATTTATTATACTTTTGGGGTTTGGTTTAGTGTAAAGAGAAAATTATCCCATGAGCGGGTGCTCTCGTTAACAATTTCTACTTGAATTCCAGAAGGAATATGGAGTTAAAATTGTGGCTAGCTTAATTAAGCTTTGGTAAAACACGTTACAGTAAAAATTCCAGTATGCTGAACGTGCTCAAGGAAGACAACAGGAGTAGCATAAATACAGCCTGTATTGATAAAAATAATAAATATCTTGTCTGGGCTATCATCAACATACAAAATAAATGGTTACCCAGAGAACGACCCCAAACTTTCAAACGCTTACACATTCTTAGCTTTAGTTGTGTGTGTCAAATTAAGACTGTTTATAAGATCGGGGCCAATGGTTGTAGATGTTCTGTCCCTAAACAGATGTCAGTTTTGACCTGAAATATGGAATATTCTCATAATTTAAAGGTCTGTTCGTTTGATATCCCTGGGCTCTTTTCATTCACTACCTGCACTTAAGAAGCTACTTTGGTATGAATTAATGAAAGCACTTTATTTATTCCGCTCAATAGGGAGATGCAAATGAATATATGTGGAGGACAAATGTGACTGGGATGAGAAGGTTGTGACCTCATGAAGTATTTTATCATCTAAAATCTTCAAAGATTTTGTACAAGTCATTCGTCAACATCCACAGATCAAGTCTGGGGTGATATGCATGTGGGATGGAAAGGAAACATGGATCTCTAAGAACACGTTTGTGATCTGGGGTAAACTGATACAAATCTAAATAAGAAACCCACCCCCCAATACAATCAGAGTTTGAACTGTGAATTAATTGAAAAAATTAGCATTCAAATCCTCACACAAAAACTTTTTTTAAAGACCTGCTGCCAGACTAAAAAAAGAAAAGATGTTCTGCAACTAAAGAGCCATGTTTTCAAAAGTGAGAAGAGTTGGTGCTCGATATATTAGGCCAGAGTAGCCTTCATTGGTCTTTCTAAGGCATCCGTCATAATGGGTCCTACATGCCATACCAATATTGAAGGTAGGACACACTCCAACCTAAGCAGCAATTTTCTCACAGTCTGCATTTGTTCTGGGTGCAGATGTAAGGGATTCTTGCTTTCAGGTTTCCTCACATTTCTTCTGTTCCAGTTTCTCCATTTGTGGATTGCTCCTAGGAATATATTGCTAAGGAAAGGCGTTATCAAAGATGTGGCTTTTGCCTTTAGCCCCAGATATACCCAGGGTCAAATGCCTTCTAATCTTCTTGTAAGGTGCTCACCAGCTGAGGTTCATTTATCAGCTTACATTTATCAGAGCATCATTAGGAAATATATACCCTGGAGCAATGTGAATGGCTTGGCATTCCTTGAGGTAGATTGGAACATCCCCAGCATGTGGGCAGGGAAGTGATGTGTTGGTACCTGCATTTGTTTGTTGGCTAATAGATGTACCGCACAAGCTTCAATTGTCACATGGCCTCTTCCTTTGCTCACATAACATAGATTCTGAAATTATATTATTTGCCACCCTCCCCTCCAAAATGACTGTGCAGTAAATTTTTAGATGCAGGCAATTTGAGACCTGTGGGTGTCTAAAAATATTCCACCTGCAGTTTAGCATGGATAATCAATCATTTGCTGGTGCAAATAACACTTGCAATTTATAGTATTCAAAGTGCTTTTCAAACATTCTATAATAAAGCCGCACAAAATCCTTGTTTGATAAGCATGTTAGCCCCATTTTATAGACAGGGAAAAATTAATGAACAGAAAGCTACACAGCAACTTTTTGAGTGGCCTCTGATTAAACATATATTTTTTGCACACTCAGCTTTAGATATCTTGGGCACGATTTGCACATGCCGTGCATCCATAACTCCAACTAAATTCACGTAGAGTTGTCAATGCACAGGGCTTATGACAATCAGGTACAAGAGGTATCAAGTTAGGGCCCCTCCCTCAAACAAAGGCAACCAACATCAATGCTATCTATGATATTTTTGGCCCAAGACATCACCACAAAGCCACCCAGCAAGCGTCCATGCTTGAGTTGCCATTCTTGAGTCTCACTCTTCTTAAACCATTCTTCAGTGAAACCAGGATGGATGGCGTAAGATTGTGTTAGGGGAAGAAAACCCACTCACTCTAGCTGGGTAAAGCACCTTGTACGCTTTTGGAGGCTATATACAATAGCTGTGTTTAGGTAATCACCCCCTCACAAATGCAAAAAGCGTGCGCTAGTGCAAGCCCAGAGGCTCCTTTTGAAAGTGCACTGGGATACTGCAGTGATAGGTGGCAGTGTAAGAACCCACAGCTGGAAAGGCCCAGACGGTATGTGCCATCTGCATCCTGAACCCTTTTTTTCCGGCTGCACCGGAGTTTTCGGGCGCAGGCACAGGGGATGCTCAGTTGCTCCCCCACCAAGGAAAGCCACTGCGGTCCCTTCTGCGCGCACACACACACACACACACACACACACACACCTTCAGCACACGCCTTACACGAAATAAAACCCTAAGGAGCGTAGCTAGCTCGGATTTTTGTGGCGGCAGGCAGGCGTTTGCTTCTGGGGCTGCCCTACTTCTTCTGGGTCAAAAGAGGAAGAAGCAAAGAAGCTTAGAGAGACTGTGTGTGTGGATACTACACGTGACGTGCAAGTTGCACCCACACTGCCGGAGCGGCTGCAGCTCGGCGCTCCCCCCCCCCCCCAGTGCTGCTTCGCCACACGCCCGGTGCAAGGGGCACAACAGCAGCAGGCGCGCGTGCAAACAGACCCGCGAGGCGGCTCGTGCCCGCTCGTGTGCAACAGCCGCTCTCCCCTCCCTCCCCCCGCCCCCACTTCCTATTGCACATTCTCTCCTGGCGGCGGCGCCCCACTTTTGCAGCAGGCAGCCCCGGTGCGAGCAGCGGCAGCACCCGCAGGAGGAACATGGCGACAGGGAGCAGCGGCGGGGAGCGGAGCCTGCCCTGCCTGGCTGCCCGGCTGCTGCTGCTGCTGCTGGCCTGCGGCCCCTACCCGGCGGCCCCCGCCCGCACCCTGCTGTTGCACCCGGGGGCGGCCGCCCGGCCTCAGGAGCGGGGCTTCGCGCTGCTGCAGGGGGACGCGCCGCTGCGCCCGGCGGACAGAGGGACGGGCAGGGCAGGCGGCTGGCGCCCGCCCCGCAGGAAAAGGAGCGCCGGGGAGCAGCCGCAGCCCATTAAGGTGTATGGACAGGTGAGTGGCTTTGCGACTCTCCCCCCCGCCCCTCAGCTGCACGTGGGTCTGGCGGCGGTGCCCCCCCCTCTTGCAGGCATTGCATTCCTTGCCCCAGCCACCCTTGTGCAAAGGAGCGTCGCGTGCAAGGAGGGGCAGGTTGTCTGTGTGCACGCCTTGCAAGCCCCCCCCCCCCACGGCTTGCATCACGTTTCCCCCTCCCTTTGCAAAGGGGGCGCTGTGCAATGGCTCGGAGGCGCAGGGTGCAGGGCTCCTCTTACAGAGGGGGTCGTTGGGAAGCAAAGCAAAGCATGCCATAATCCCCCCATCCTCCCCCCGCTGTCCTTTGCACGCACTTATTGGAAATGTGACCGGAGCGTCGTGCAGTGGCGCTCTGTGTCACCCCTCCACCCCACCCTCCTTCCACCTTGCCGGCGCTCGCCTCCCCGTTTCCAGGCAAGGTAGCCCGGGTAACGCACAGGTGCCCTGGGCGGCAAGTAACTGGCATAAGGCATCGCTCCCCGGCTGGAGAACTCGGCCGGTCTTTATTTCACTATTGCATCGCTCTGACCAACCAAAGCAGAATTGACCGACCTTAACATCACCCTGCATGCACCCCCTTGTCCCATAACTGAAATGGCAATGGTCAGCCATGTTACCGGGGTGGTGGGGGGTTGTGTGGTGCTGCTAGAGGAAGAGTATCTTGTCAACAATCACAATTAGGGGAGGTGGCTTACTCACAGCGTCTTATCATCAAGTAATCAAACTTCCTCTGGAGGAGCTTCTTAACAGACCCGTGTTGCTACTAAAGCAATAGGCATGGTGCATAAGTTCAGGAAGGCTGGGGGGTCGGCTTGTGGTACTGACCATGCTGATGTGACCGGTAAATACAGAAAAACAAAAATGTCAGACTGAAAATAAGTAGTTTTAAATCAACGGCCCAGGCTCTGTTCTGACACTTGGTGCTATTCAGATAACTTCCGCTCCCCCGAAAGCTGTGCCCAGTCCCATTTTGTATATTAAACATTCACCTTTTGCTTTGAGCAGACAGGCGGCGTGGCTGGCCTTTTCACGTAGACAGGACAGGGGCAGGCCGTCACAGGCTGAACGCTTGGGTGCTGAAAGTTACTCAGCCTAGTCGGTGTCCTGAAATTACAGTTCTGAGTAACTCATGACAGATTTTGGACACAAACTCTCCTCCCCCTGCAGTTTGTAACCCAAAACACTTCCAACTCCTTCGCTGGCATGAAGTGCGTTAGACTAGTCTGCTTCGGTCACATGTACCAGCAGAACTCAAGAGAGCGCCTTTCAGTTTTAGTCATCAAAAAGTTAGCAACAGAAAGATACAAGACCATGCCCCTCTAAAACAGGATCCTCTACACCAGTGGTTCTCAAATGTTTTGTATGGTGACTCCTTTTGCACAGCAAGGCTGAGTGCAATCCCCCCCCCCCCCCTTGGAAATTAAAAATGCTTTTTTTGTATTTAACACTGTTACATGCTCAATTTAAACCCCCTACTGCTTACAATGAATTGACCTTTTCTCACTGCTTTTGGCTGGGCTCAGGGCAGTGGACTACCCCATGCCTGACTGGGCTCCGAGCTCATGACCCCCCACATAATCAACGTCGCGACCCCTGGAGGTGTCGTGAGCCCTAGTTTGAGCACCAGTGCTCTACAGATTTACCTTCCTGAAACAAGTTAGATCCCTTCTCTAGGAAATGACTACAGAGAAAGGGGATTCCATGGGAAATCACTCACTTTGTCTATTTAACTATAAATGCACATCTTGATTGGGTAGAGGCATTTTATTCAGACTGAATACACATCTTAGCTGAGCTTTGTATTATGTGGATGAGTTATTTGCATTTAGTACGTCACTTATCGTCCCACACCCTTCTGCCATAAAAGAAATCCCAACCTAAGACGCATTTTATATGAATCTAAGAATCCACCATATGACAGATTGAGGATTTGCCTTCCGTCAACCCTTGCAGGGTTTGCTTTCCCCCCACCTTCTGGGGTTGTTTCTGAATAGCGTGGAGAAAGAGTGGTGTGGAGATCCCATAGGAACGGAGAAGTGTTTCACTGTAGTATCCTGGCTCCAGTTTTGATACTGACCAAATTTCACTGCATTGACCACGGATTGATGAAACCGTTTTTGAAAATGACAGCAGTCAGTTTCAGCAGAGGCGGGAAAGGAGTGTACAGTGCAGCTTGCTTGGTGCCTGCTAGACGCAGCCGTGAAGCTAACATAGCAGCTTGTCCAACTTGCTAAAGCGTAGGCCTCACTATATTAAAGTTATTCAAGCAATGGCCTTTTCTTGACCTCGCTTCTGAACCATGCCCTAGCTAAAGGCTGCTAAGGGGAAATGTAATAGTCACCACTGCGCAACACATTGCTTCATGCTTCAGTCTGGGTTTTGCCAAATAAAGAAGTCTAGTTTTCTGACACCATCTAGCACCTAATACCATCTCAGTTCATCACATCTTACAGATTATTTGGCTGATTTTCTGAAGGGGGAGTCCAACAAAGATGCAGGGTGTGGAATGGGAGCTGCCGCTCCATCCCATTTGAAGTAGGAGATACAGACTCCATGGCACAGTCAGAGCTACTTTAAGGGAGAAGCAGGTTGGGGAAAGCTGCTCTGAGACCATTTCTCCCAACATCTGGTTTCGTTGCTCAAAAGAGAGCAGTTCCTACGCTATTGAAATGCAGCTTGTTGGCTTCCCTGAGACTTCCTGAATTTAAGAGAGCATAAGGAGATCATTTTGGGAGAACCTGACACCATCTTTCACCTTTGGTTCTGCTGTTCTATCAATCCCCGCTCAGCCTCCCGTGGCTTTCATTCAACCCTCCCAAACAGCTCCCGGTGGAAAGTTGCAGAATGCTGCAAAAACGTCAGAGATTGAGTTAGACCGACCACAGTAATCCCAGTACCAACCAGACCAGGACAGATAGGAAGCAGTGGGAGTTGTACATCAAAGTTCCACTTCATTTGGCCTTTTCTTGTTGTCTTTAATTTTCAAAGAGCGCTTTGCCTGGAGACTGAGTCACTCTTGCTAGCAGCATGATACACAGTTTGAGACTTGAGTTTAACATCTTGACCTTCCACTGCTGCAGAACAGACTTTGAGAAATCTAAGGCCCAAGTTCCAGGTATCAGCAGGAGAACGCCAGCTTGAAACTGCATTTCAAAAAAGT
The DNA here is from genome assembly GCF_026122565.2 of Emydura macquarii macquarii. Taxonomy (NCBI): domain Eukaryota; kingdom Metazoa; phylum Chordata; order Testudines; family Chelidae; genus Emydura; species Emydura macquarii. The sequence goes on along the minus strand of NW_027130449.1, from coordinate 8,933,939 downwards.
TTCTGGTACAATCTTGCAGTTTTAACTATGGCATTTCCCTTCTTTTAATGTGTTCTGTCCTGTTATTTATCCAAAGAGAGGGAATTGACTAGCTTAGTGATTAGGGGAGAGAAACTCTAGAACTGGCTATATCTGAAGTCCTGTCAAATGCATCAACTTAAAGGAATACCTGTTCCTCATAAAAAAGGGTCAGCATCAACTTTAGACTCCAGTTGACTGGAGTGCTTTGGATTGATCAGTCCAAGACTGCTACAGTAAGCAAGACAAAGCGAACAAACGGTCCTGTTTCTGTCCACTCTTCACCATGCCTTCTGACAGCTGCATAGCTGGCAAGATTTCATGCAGGCCCCATCCAGCAATAAGCTTTCACTCTGAGTTTGCTAGTCCACTAGCAAGACCTTCACTGCTTTTGATTCCTTTTGGCTTGAACAAAAGCAGACAGGCAGAGTGATCTTGGGGGATGCATTGATTAATAAAGCCCAGTCTGACAGCCACACTATTTGGGGTCTTTGCTAGTGGTCACGTCACCTCTCACATGCCCATTTTGTTTCTCTGCTAAGAAGTCCAGCTCTGCCCTCCCCCGCCCCCAACTGAGTCCCCTCCAAATAGGAGATAGACAACCCAAAAGAAAATCCAACACTAAGCACTTATCTCTACAGAATCCTTTGCAGACCTAATCCTGGCTCTGCAAAATCTTGGGCAAACTGCTAATCCTTTGATTTTTCCCATCTGTAACTAGGAGTTAGTGCTTCCCCCCTCAAAGGGAATGCTGCAATTAACTATTTGTAGAGTCTCTGGCTTCTAGTGGTGTGTCTGCAGATCAGGAAGGGAAAGACCTAAAGTTGGGGGGATCTTGTGGGGGGCGCTGAGAGACTAGACGATAGATTACCAAGCACGCTAGGTGCTTTAAGACCTAGCCCTGCTCCAGAGAGCTGGCGAGATCGTTCGGGCGGCAAGGAAGGGAAACTTTTCTTCTCAGCTGACACTTGGCTTACTGTGCAAGCGTAAGGAGCTAGGACGTTCCTTTTCTGCCCCACTGCATTAAGTGACAGTTCCCTGGATGGTTTCCAGGAGCTGGTTTTCAGAAGCACTGAGTACCCACAGCTTGAGCTTAACTTGGTAGGAGCTGCAGGTGCTTAGCATCTCTGGAAGTCAGGCCCTGAGTCTGAGACATGAGACATATTTATAACTTAGTGCTGTGCTCGGAGTCAGATTATTGGGGGCTTTTGGTCTTGCCTTTGCACCCCTTTCCTCCATCTGTTTCTCGCTTATACTAAAGCATCAGCTGCTGTGTTTCTGCCCCACAAGCTGCGAGCTAGACTCAGGAGACTCTCAGTTTCAATACAAGAGTGGTTTTTGTTCCTGCACACAGTTAAGATGAATCAAACAGCCGCCATACCAACACAGAGCAACCCTGGGTTCCACTCAGCGCTCCAGTCATCCTGGGGGTGACATGTTTGCAGATCAGAATACCCCAAATGGTTGGAATCAAGGCATTAGTAGTTGTTAACCTGCTCCCGCAGCTGCCCCTCTCCTGTCTAACAGTTCCAGTGTTTTAACTCCTAGCTTTCTTGCATCTAGAGAACTCCCACCCCTAGAGAGGCCTCAGGGAGCCATTCACAGCATGCTGTCACTGATCTCTGCTGGCATTTGGCGCACACACCAGCCATCTGATATAAACTTCCTGGGACACCCCAGATGTGAACTGCGTGCTCTGTAATGGGAATTCCATTCCTACTGTGTATTTTAGCGTGCACATGCGGGGGGGGGGGGGGGCGGGGCGGGGGGGAGGGAGACAGAGATCCCCACTGTTATTGCTTACCTGTGCTCTGGACTAGCTTTCTCCACCATGGTGAAATTCAGTATCTTAATCAGCTGCATGCTGTAGAGGAACCTGACGGATCAGCGCAAGGGAGATCCCAGTGGCCGTCTCCCAACTCTGATAGAAAAAAAGGAAACAGGCATGTTGAGTGGAATTTCTACAGCCTGCTCCTAGTTTAAAGTGCTGACAATGTGTAAAGAGTTGACCCTTCTTTATATGCACTGAGACCTCTCCATCCAGGCCCTCATCGCCTGCCTTTTATTGTAACCTCCTCCACCCTGCCTTCTGTCACCCATTATCCTCCTCGCTCCAGTTCATACAAAATGCAACAGCTAACGTTACTTTTCATTGACCCCCACATCAAACCGCTTTTGAAAGCGGCCACTGACTGCCTTCACCCCGTCAAGTTCAGACTCTTGCTGTTGCCATCAAGGCCTTGTCCCTTAAAGGCACATCTCTCGTTTTAGCATTCCCTAATTGCCTTCCTCCTGCTCGTAATGCCAGCCCCAACATCCAGTGTGTCCACTCTTCCCACTCCAGGGCGATGCATGGAGCATCTTCCCCAAAGTGGTCTGCAAAGTTGTTTAGCATTTAAGTTAAACAAAAGAAATGTCACTAATAAACTGTAGGCCTATCACCACCTCAGTAGCTTTTCCTTTTAATGCATGTTCTTTTGCTGCTGAGACTGTCTTCCTCATGTTTGCATAACATTTAGTACACTGAGCCCTACTGCAACCTACATTATATAACCATGTACTAGGTCCCTCTAAAGAGATTAAATCTGGGTCTTCAAAGAGTTAATTGGCCAAGGCAAGTGAGAAAAGTCACTCAAGTCCCCCTGTACCCCACATCAAAAAAAAAAAAAAAATTCAGATGGCTTTTTAAAGCAGTGTTAGAGTATTTTTAGCAGGGTTATTCAGCACCCTTACCAATTACAAAGCGGGGTGAGAAATATCTGATTGGTTTCATCCACTGTTACAAATGGGGGGAAAAGACTTGCTGAAGGCCATGCTGCAGCTCAGATATAGAGCTGAGATTAGATTTAGGAAGTCCCAGGCTAGTACTCCATGCTCCATCCACTAACTATTTTGTTTCGTTTTAAACGTAATCACGTTTGAGGACCACCAGATCAAATTTTGTTAATTTGTTTAAAGGGAAAATAGCCTAGCGGGCCGCAGGAACAAGCCTTTTTTTGGGAGCACTCTGATCGTGCGTGGGAGGAGGGGGAGAGAGAAGATTGTGTTTAGATTTGATGATGTGGGTAGAGAACAGTATTTTTGCCGGGTATAGAAATCTGCTTGGCAGGGTAAATTCCATCCAGCTATGTGAATGCAGAAATCAATTTCACTACGTTTGAAATGAACCATGCTTAATTTTGACCTAATTTGCCAGCCCCTCAGTTATGGTCCTTCCAAGAACAGAGTTTAACCTTCTAGCGTCCAGCTTCTGTGCTGTGTTTGTTAGAGTCTAGTACAAACAATAATGTATTACCTTTTAAGCATTTGGCAGGCCGTGTCTGGATTGTCAAAGTAACTGTTGTCTGGTTCAGACAAGGTTACTCGTAGCCATACAGAAAATCAGCCAAAAGCTCCATTTTCTCTCATGCATTCCCAAAGAATGGGTTGACCACCATTGCAGTACCCAGCTTGTATCAATCCTTTTGTTAACAAAAGTGGTCAGTATCATCCTCACTGTACAGATGGTGCAGTGAAGGCACAGAGAAGTAAGTGATTTACCCAAGGGCACACAAGAATGACCACAGCGGGTCAGACCCTTGGTCTATCAAACCCATTATCCTGTCTCCAACAGGGACCAGTACCAGAGCTTGAAATGTACAGAACAGGGCAATTTTGGAGAGATCCATCCTGGTATTCCCCTCCTGGCTGCCGGCAATCATAGGCTTAGGGTCACCCCAAGCATGGGATTACATCCCTGAGCATTTTTGCTAATAGCCATTGATAGACCTATACTGCCTGAACTTCTCTCTTTTTTTTAAACCCATTTATACTTTTGGCCCTCAACATCCCATAGCAATGAATTTCACAGGTTAATTGTGCATTGTGTGAAGAAGTACGGTTTGTTTTAAACCTGTTGCATATTACTTTCATCAGGTGATCCCTGGTTTCAACATTGTGTTAAAGAGAAAATAATAAATAGGGTAGATAGCACCTAGGAGACCAGGGGCAAAGAGAGGACACAAGCCAAGTCTATTAAGTCTTAGTCCACTGATCCAGCCACTGGGCGACACTGCCTTTATAAGTTTCACCATATCATTGCAGCCAGTGTTATAACTTCCTGCATTTACATTCTATCTTCACCGTTAGGATTTTGGTGGGAAGAGGTAGCCTTATCTCTGCCCTGATGTTTGCATCATATTGAAACTTGGCAGGCAAGATATTTACTTGGGAACTATGGTGGGGCACAGCATTTCTATTATTCCAGTTAAAGCAGGTGGGGAGAAACATGCAAGGTTTTATTTGTTTTTGTTATGCAACAGCAGGTTTCAGTGTTGGTTTGGCATTTGGGGAAATTTTGCTCTTAGTTACTCTGGGAGAAGTCAGAAGTAATGCTGGTGCAGCTAGTGCCATTACTCTAGTTACACAGTTTGACTCCGTCTCCTCCAGCAGGAGTGCTTAATAAAACATTTAGCTACAATCCTAGCACCAGAGTGGTCACAGCACCCCTGTGGTGGCTGTAACCTCCATGGCACCATCTCTACAATATACGGACATCAGCAGAGCCTTAAGTTTCCGTTCCCCTTAACTGAAGCCCAGTTATATTCCCTGGGATTGCACGAACTCCCTCTCCGCTCACGGAAACGCCAGTCTTGCTGGGTAACTGAGGGCACCAGGAGCTTTACATGAGTTTAGGGGAGCTGAACTCTACACAGTGCCACTCCCCTCTGCTGAGCTGGGAACCCAGCTTATCCCCATCTTTGTAAAAGCCTAGGACTTCAAATGTCCCCCCACTTTAAAAAGAAGAGTTTCTAGGGAAGGTTTCTTGACAGCCGAGATGTTAGGAGCAAGGAGAAAACAAATGACTTCACCACAAGAGGATTAGGCTAGCCTGATAGAGTTCTTTGAAATGAATCATCCACATTGGCGCTTTTCAGGCATTGTGTTTTCAACCCAAATCACAAGAAGTGCTACTGCCCCATGCACAGACAGTGTTTTGAAACATCATGGCAGGGACAGAGACAGCTGCTTGGAAGCAAACAGAAGGTACAGCAGTGGAAGTTAGGAGGAATCGGACATGCACAGAAGCTAGCATGGAGACTACATTAAAATCCTCACTCCGTCTGAATTCAGCCACTGTGCCAAGATGTTGCAGAACGCTCAGAATTGGGCAGAAGGAAGAGGTGGGGGTGTGGTACTCGTATACAGACATGCTGCAATTCATGCATTAAAGGACACGCGGAAGAGGGTTAGAATGGCCTTGCCTTGTACCCCCCCCTTGCTTCTGTTAATACATGTGACAAGAGTTTCATTTCTGGCCCTCTAGATAGTAGCACCCAGGGAAACTTCCTCAACTGCCTCTTTGAGGCCTCCTAGCCTCTTTTAAAACATTGAGGTTTTTCTACACGGTTCTCTTTTGGGATTCATGGTGTCCTCATGTGCTTCCTTCACCAATCAAGTTTGAGATATCCCATGTAACTGCATGTTTACATATTTGAGGAGCAGCATAGTGGAGTGAATATTCATGCTAGACACTATGATGTTTTGAGTATTTTTAAAGGGACATAATCTTGTCAGATAACACCTGGAAATCTAATCTGTTTCAGATCCTTCACTGGCCCCGCCTAAAACCACAGTCTGCTGCTGAGTGTTTCTCTCCTCCTGTTGCCCTATGAAAGGTCCCCAGAGAGGAGAAACAATGAGAACTTTACAGAGTGTTGCCAAAATGACTGAAGTAAAACAGAATAGAGAACTTTTTTTTTTTTTTAAATCTGTGACCATATTTGTAACAAGGTAAAATACTTCAGACAAATGAATGACTTAGGGTGACGGTCTCCCTTTAACTTAAATGTACAAAGCTGTCAGCCTTGTGAATTACTCTTTTTGTTGCATTATCTTGAAGTCCAAGACTAACAAAATGTGTGTAAATTTCACGTTTTAGAAGAGACATACGAGGAAAACATGATCAAATACTTAACAAAAGCACATTTGTGCAGTGCAGCTTTTATGAAGTGGCTCACAGCCGCCTCCACGTGTCTGACTTTTCATTAATAAAGCTGGTTACAGGGGGGTTGGGCCCATGCTGTTGGAGTCATATAGACAGATTGCTGGTTCATAACAGAACGAACTCAGTGATGCAGATTTAGCTGAGTGAGCCTATTAAGACTAGCTTTAATGGCAGGCATTTGGCCCTTGTTCTGTGTGTGTGTTGAAGTATTTTTACACCTGGTAGTTTGTAACTGTTTTTTAAAAATTAAGTTCACCGCTAGAAGTTTTTCCACCAGCACTGCCTCAGTCCTGGCCTGGCAGAACTATTTGTAGCATTAGGGGAGAGCACATGCTCCACTGAGTCCTTGGTGCTGTTGCTGAGATCATTAGCAAAGGGGCCAGTCAGTGCCAGCTGCCGTGCTGACATTTGCCTTCAACAAACTAGGTTTTAAGTTAGTTAATTTCAGAGCTGCCTCCCCAATGGCCAGACAAAATTGCACCCATTTAACTGAAAGTTGGTTTAAAAATGACACTATTTAAATAGGTACAACTGTGTCTGCAGAGCAGGCCTCAACAGCCTGATAGTAATCTTTAAACATACAAGACTTGTTTAAACAGCCATGTTTTTGTGGTTGTTGGAAGCACCAAAGCTTTGTGCAAAAATATGAATGTAGAGGGATGTTGAATCATTACAAACCTTCTCCCCTCCCCCCAGTCTGAGCCCTTCTACAGAAGAAGCTAAATAGATCAGAATCTGGCTTTGCTCATCTGTGTGGATACCTGCATTATCCTGTGGAGAAAGAGGAGATGCTAGAGGCTGCAGTAGAAGTGCTGAGCATCTGAGACTATTGCCCCTTCCACAGAAGGGAAGGAAAGGAGGGAGCCCCGATGATGCCCAGTGGCTATTTCCCAGTGCTGTTTTGTAGGTCTGCATTAACAATTACCTGCTTGTAGATCTGCCTGAGATGTGCTTGTATGTGGAACTGCTGGGGTGGACATCTTGTTCCTCCTGCTAAGCAGCTGTTGCAGTTGAGAAGATGCTGTTAAATAGGGGAGAGGAAAAAAAAAGAAAAAAGCTGGAAGAGACCTAGTAGGAAAATGCTACACTAACTATAAATACAGGAAGATAGTCACTGCATTTTGACTTGATTTTTTTCCCCCTTCTGAATTTCATTTGGTAACTTCTATATTAGAGGGACAGCAATTAGAATTTCATGCCTGTTTCATACCCACTTAATCACTTGGTAAAGACCAAAACACATCCCCTCTAAGTGGAATTTATGCAAATGTTGTCTCCATTAAACAGCAGACTTTGCCATTCCCTCATTAGGCTAAATCAATTCCTGAGGCGATTTCCCCAATTAAGCAGAGCACTGTACACTCTGACATGTGAGGAGTTGCCAAGTTTTAAAAGGTTTCATCTGAGGGAGGCTCCCTGGCAAGGAAAGTTGTATTGTTAGCTTCAGGAATAACATAAGCCTTAATTTACAGGTCTCTTTAGAATTCCCTTTACATTAAAAACATTCAAGTGATAAGCATCAGACATTACCAACCTGGGGCATGACTCAGACCAGAGAACTAGAGACAGAAGGTGCAAAGTCCCATTACTAATCCCCACAGCCATTCACTTCCTAGTAAATCTGTTTCTCAGCATCATAATAAGACCAGACAGCCCCAAATTGAAGTCTCTCCTTAGAGAATCAGAAAACTTGGAGTAATAAAAGCAGAGGGACCACATAAGCCTGGGTCAGGGCTGCACAGACAATTCACAGGAAACTGCAGAGTGAAACAGGGAAAGCTCTTTTGTTGACTTGCTCCCACCTCATAGCTCAGAGAGCCTAACTCACCCTAAGACTCTCACTCAGCTGCATGATCCTGCTTGGAAAACCCTGCTACCCTTTGCTCAGCTGTTTAGCGTCTATATAAAGGCTCTGCCTTCAATAGGCTTGATTAAGGTAACAGGGTCACCTGGGGCCTGATTGGCTGATGTCAGTAATTAAACTCATCTGTCTTCCCTCCACCCCAAACACAGTCCCGCATCCCAGCCCATTCCTCAGGAGCTTGTCCTAGGGGGTTTAGGCACCTAACTCCTATTGGTGAGCTGGGCAGGGCATATGACCTAGCATAATTTGAAAGACCCAGGAAGGTTTGTTCCTGTCTGTAAAGCAGTGTGAGGTGTTTCACCCCACTGGCTGTGTGGTACAGCCTGTGACAATCCTGTCTGTGTCCAAATTTTTCCCAATAAAAAGAAAAGGGGACACAAAATGCAACTGAAAATATGCTCAAGCAGAATCCAGTTGGGGCCAGATCACTCTCAGTGCAGGGGATCCATCTAGGGACCATGCTTCCAGAGCAGAGCAGAATATGACTATCCGTCCTCTTTAGAAAAGCCTTTTGGCCCTAAGAATGACACAACATTGACATCCCCTAAACCCCTTCCAACGGTCAGTAGAAAAAAGAGGAAACCACTAAAATCTGTCCCCCAAACAAAACACTAAACTGCCCTACCCCCAGGCAGAGTTGTGACCCCCAAACAGGAAGGAGTCCCAGAAATTCCATGAGCTCCACGGCGGACTTTGCAGTTGCTGTTGCTGTTAGGTGCCCCCATACCACAGTGATGGGAGGAGGGTGTGTGTGTGTAAAACTCTAAGATAGATTTGTTTGTTTCTTTAATCCCAAAAGCTTCCCATTATATCCCAGTGATACGGGAGGAGGCTCTTGGGAATTTATTAGCAGGCGAAATCAAAACGCTTGCGAACTTTGGGGTGCATGAAAGCCTGACTTTTAAACGTGGCATCATTTAGTAATAATACCCCCACTGTGCCTCCCAGTTGGTCTTCATCTCGTGGGATGGCTCTGTTCCCCAAGTTACCTGTATTCTGCACAGATTTTTTTGGCCTTCCCCCTCCCTTTGCTGCTGAAAATTATTGCCATCGCAACTAAAGCATGCGGGAACTAAGGTTCCATAGCGAGCTATTTATGCTAAGGACGAGAATCCTGCATTTCAGGTTCCCTGCAGTCTTAGGTTTTTGGGGGGTTTTTTTGGCCCTCATTTTGGGTCTTGTGCACGTTGCACCCCATGTTTGGGGTTGGGTCGGTTGAGCAGTGTGCTGACCGACTTGGCCAGGGCCTGACTTTTGCCTTTTTGGCATGTGCACTATGGTACCGCCTGTACTAACTTGACTGGCGTTAGATGTGGAGTGAAGTAATAGTTGCTATAAGTCAGTGTGGCAGGCGTGGACCCAGCGTTGTTGCTAGCCCTGTACAAACATTAACGCAATGCCCCTGTGAGGTAGGTATTAATAGCGTCCTTGTACAGTGTGTGTGGGGGGGAAACTGAGGCACAGAGCTGCTATGAATTTACAGGCCCAGGCCACACTGATTTGTTGGCATGACTGGGACTAGACCTCACACGTGCTGCGCACCCCCCCCCCCCCCCAATGCACTGCACATTAGACCCCCCTCACCTCTATTATTCATTAGCCACTCTGTGAGGCTGTTGCTTGCTTTGTGTGCAGCTGATGCTGTTTGTTGACCTACATTGCTTCAGCGTTTTTCTGGCAAGTGGCTCTGGCTCCGCTCGCCTGTCTCAGGGGGTTTCTCTTATTGACAGGCAGTGACTCAGTGAGGGGGCACATGGGAATTGGTCACGTGACTGCTGCCAGGTCATCGGAACATTGCATTTTTTTTCCTTTGTCTTGCATGTTGCAATTACGTAAGTGGAGTTTTGAGCATTTTTATTGCATTCCCCCCCCCAGCAGAGCTCTCAGGCTTTGTGTTTTAAAGGCTTATTTTCTGGTTGCTAGAAGAGGCTCCAGTAGCCTTAACTCAGGCTGCAGTCCTGTGGCAGTCTGGGGCAGCGCTCCTGATAATAAAGAGTGCGAGGAAGGAGTACAGGTTTGGCCCTGCATTTTGTTACAGTTCCCCAACTCCCTCAGCCTGTTTCTGCATTGCCCTGCAGCTCATGGGACCAGACTCAGGTGCAGAACGGGTGTCAAATGAAAATCTGTTTGGTAACCATGTCCACGCATTTTACACTGCTCTAAATGACTGCACAAGGTGGGTCACTGGGCCCTTTAAATCTTGGGTTCCCTTCCTGGCTTGATTGGTGACCTCAGTTAACTCACGTCTCTATGCCTCAGTTTCCAGCTGCCTAGAGTAGAATTAAAGACAGTGACCTGCCTTATTAATGGGCTGTCCATGTTGGTGTGCAGTGGTATTGTTTAGTGCAAGCAGTGCCTTTGCCTGATGGGTGTCACAACGTCCCTTTCAGCCTGAAAGTATCTGCTTTTAAAAAGGTGCGTTTACTTTTATTTGTCCATTCTCCTGTTCATGGTAGATTTTAAAACACTTTTAGTTGGTTGGTTTTAAGTTACATTTTTACCCTCTCGCCCCCAAAACCTACAGTTCCAAAGAAAAATAAAAGGAAGACAGAAACTAACCCTTCCACAGCACGTCAGAAACATAAATTGCCATCAAATTTTAAAATAATAAAAAGTTTATCCAAAGTGGGGCTCAAACTTCCAACCTCTCTAGGGTGCAGTTCAGCAAGATGCTTACACAGGTGCCTAGCTTTAAGCCTGAGTGTAAGCCGCTAGGCATCTCCTGGAGCATTTTGCTGGACTGCGGCCTATTACTCTACAGATTACTGCAGCAAGGTGTGGATTTTTAATGGTGAGCGTCATTAACTTTTGGAACAATTTATCAAGGGTCACGTTGGCTTCCCTCTCCCAGACAGCGTTTAAATGCCGCTTCGACGTGTTGCGGAAGAGTCACTCTAGGAATTATCTGGGGTGGGCAGATGGGCTGTGGCTTGTGTCATACAGAAGGTCAAACTAGATGGTCAAAATGATTCCTTCTGGCCTTGGAATCTATGAACCCACCTGAGTGCTAACATCTATGGCCAGAACTAGACCTAAGGTACCAGGGCTCATCGGGGTGGTGAGGAACTGCCTGCTGCTGGTGGCTCTGGGTGAAGGCAAGGGCAACAGGCTCAATGCTACAGGAGGGCTTTGCTGCGGAAACAGAGGCGTTTTTGGTTCAGCCAGAAGGTTTATTGTTTACCTTCTGTGGTGTCTTGCTGGTTGAAAGGCAGCATGTGTTCATAAGTTGCATTGTTCTAAGGAACGTTTGCCTTTAAAAAAAAAATGAGCACCAACTTTAGCCCTGAAGAGAGGCACTGGACACAGCGTCCCGCTGAGTGGAATCCAGTTATTCATAGCACAGATAGCAGGGGTGTCAGCTTCCCCAGCTAACATGGTTCACCTCTGCCCATTGAAAAGAGCATGGCTCAAGTCATCCCAGTTCATTAAGGCCCTGATGCAGCAAAGCATTTCAGTACATGATTGGTGTCGTCGAAATCAACGACACAGCCCATGTGGTTAAAGCCAGGCACGTGCTTCGAGGGCCCCCATCCGTAGAGAGGGACCGGTTATGAAGGCATTCTTACGTGGGGTGTACCACAGTAGTAGAAGGGCATCTCCAAACTCATTGCACAGAGACATGCAAAGAGCTATCTGATAATTACCACTCCCCGGCCCTAGTCACTGGATCTGAATAGAACAGGCAACTTAGGGAACCTAGTGCATTTGACAAAGTCTCAGGCCCGGATCTGTCCAGTACGCTAAGGGCATAGTCTTAAAACCAAACGTCTGCATGGTTTGTACATGTATCTTTTCAGTTCCATTTCTTTATGTGAATTAAATCAGTTCCTGCGATCACTTTTCTCCGTCCTTGCGCATGCATAGGGACGATAGAAGCAGGTAAATAGCTCCCACAAGAGTCAATTTCTGTCTCTGCCCATGTTCCTGGCTAACCCTTTTATATACATTTCATGTGTGTTTCAGGTCAGCCTCAATGATTCTCACAATCAGCTGGTCGTTCACTGGGCTGGAGAAAAGAGCAATGTCATTGTGGCCTTGGCTAGAGACAGCCTGGGGTTATTGAAGCCCACAAAAAGTGATGTAAGTATGTAGATTTGTTTGGTTTTTTTTATTATTACAGAAAGAGCCTTGGAAGTGAGCCTTGTGAGTGGACGTGAGTGTATCTATTCTGCCAACTGGTAAAAGCCTGCCTTTCAGTTACGCACTTGAAAGAGGAGGTCCTATTCATTTGAACTTCCCGTATAAGACATTTAAAAGTTCTTGCTCAATCGATTCAAATTGTGTTAGGACTGACTCCCCGCCCCATGAACCTGCTGAAGTAGACAACATTGAGCCCTAGTGATTTCTGCCCAGCGTTGCTTATAAAATTTCCTTTACTGGATGCTGTTAATGTTACATAGGGGACAGGAAACTGAGACTTGACTTGGAGAATTTCTTTAATGTTTTTTTCTTTGCGGGGAGTGGGTTCTGCTCCTATCAAAGTATGACGAGCTTCCGCAGTCACTGGTTCCTTCCAAGATCTGTGAAGACCCCAGGTCTCCACGCCCTGGACATCATGCCAGCTGCTATCCCCAGGACTTTCAGGAAGGGTGTTCCATGGACTGTAAGAGAAAAGCCGTACAATTAATGCAGAGGCATATGGTCCAGTACAAATACACTATTTAGCCTCCTCTGGTACCGTACAGTGTTTATGTGGCCCTCTTATAACCTGTGTGATTGTGGTGGCTACTTCACTGTAATAGTTTGTTTCTGTTTCAGTGAATTTAGTATGGGTGAAAGGTGACTACGGGTGAAAGACTGATAGCCCCAGAAAGTGTAGCTCTCTCGTTATCTACTGAGCAAGAGCAGCGCACGCCACACCAATCTGCCCGCCCCCTCCCCCCCCCCCCCCCCAAATGTGCTTCAACCCGGATCTGGAGGGGGAAAGGAGGACATTCATTCTCTCTGCCTCATTAAATCACTGGCCTCTCAACTCAGCCTGCCAAGAAGAGCGAGCCGAGTGCCAATTGTTGTGGCAGTTATTATAAAGGTGGACACCTGCCCAGAATGAACTCATCTGAGACCCTTTCTAGTGCATTTCACACGGGCCCACACCCAGGAATCGCCTGGTGATTACTTTTGGCTTATGCCACCTCAGGCTTGATTCAGAGCGGTGCTGCAGATGCCCTTGAAAAATAAAAGTCACCATGTACTAATTGCAGCTTGTGGGGTAGATTAACCACTGCCCTGCACCTTGTGTAGGCAGGTGCAGCTGTGGAAAGCACGTGTGAAGCACTACCCCCGTCAGAGGAGTAGTGCTTGACATTCTTTTCGCACCAGCACACATGGCTGCCCCAGGGGCAGGGCAGGGGCGAATGACTGCACTGCTGGGATACCAATACACACAATGGCAAATACCACATTTCCTGTGATAAATTCACCTACTGTGGGTGGTAAATGTTGAACAGCCCTCTCCCGCTGGGAAAAAATCCCTCTATCCCATTCTCAGGCATCTAGATAAGCCATTCCTCACTACAAAGTCAATTATTTATGTAAGCTCTATGAGGCAGGGACTGTCTTTTTGTTCTTCGTTTGTAAAGCGCCTAGCCCAATGGAATCATGGTCCATTACTAGGTGCTGTGGTCATGCAAATAATGAATAATAATATTCATGAATATTTCACTGCCTGCATTGATGTTGGCTGGAGAGAGGAAGTAGTTAGCTGCTTGCCTGTCCTACCAGCTGGATATAAACAATTGCAGTAGCCTGCTTAGAAAATGACTTCAGCTCTGGCTCTGTGCAATACTGTCAGAGAGACAAGGTGGATGAGGTAATGCCTTTTACTGGACCAACTTCTGTTGGTGAAAGACAAGCTTTTGAGCTGCAACGACTTGAAGAGGAGGTCTGTGCAGCTCGGAAGCTTGTCTCTTTCACCAACAGACCTTGGTCCAGTAAAAGATATTACCTCACGCCCTCGGTGTCTCTACTATCCTGGAACCAACGTGGCTACAAGACAGTATTGGCTTAGGTTTTTATGGCTTTGTCTTTTGGCACACAGCCTGCGCAGAGTGTTCCAATCTCACGACGTTATAGCCGCTCTGTCTTTCCCTTTGTATATTACCTTTGGTTTCCGGCACCTTTATTGCCCATAGAGAGGAGAGTGGATTCTGTCTCTTCTGCATCCTGCGTTTTTCCCCTCTCCCCACAGTTGGGACTGCCATCAAGGAAATTAAACCTTTGTCTCCATAACAGCAGGAGCTTTTTCCTTTGCAGGTTTATGTGTCGTACGACTATGGGAAGACGTTTAAAAAAATATCTGAGAAATTCAGCTTCGGTGCAGGGAACGCCAGCGATATGGCCATCTCACAGTTCTACCACAGCCCTGCTGATAACAAAAGGGTAAGAAATGAACAAGCATAAATGAATAAGGCCTCCTCATCACTCAAAAGTTGTACAGCTTTAATGATCCCAGTATACAAGTGCTGGTATCGCTATTCCCCTCTGTGAAGGGGAATAAGCTGTTGAGGCATAAAGACATCTTAGATCAGTATAACTGCATCCACGCTAGGGGATGTGCCACTATCGGTAAAATTCACACCCCATTACAAAACCTAAATAAGCTTTATTTATGTAGCCTCCCCTCTCCAGTTTTAAGCCCTTTTTAAAAGCCCAGTGCTGCCACGGCAGCTGTAGTGAATCTTGTCAATTTGCGATTCTTTTTGTTGTTTTCCTCCCCAACTTCTGTCTGTCCTTAGTCTGAACTGCTATAACAATATACCTTAGTAATAACTAACGCCTAATTCTTATGGAGCATTGCTAAACAGTAGATCTCAAAGTGTTTTACAAAGGAGGGCAGTATCATTATCCCCATTTTACACATGGGGAAACTGAGGCTCAGAGCATTACAGTGACTTGCCCAAGGTAACGTACAGACCAATGGGAATAGATCCCAGGTCTGCAGAGTCTCAGTCCACTGCTTTGTCTACTAGACCACGCTGTCTGTTTAGGTGTATTCAAGGTTGCCCCATTAAAAACATGTCAGGAAAACACTCAGGAGATTGAGTGTGCTCCTGCATCCGCAAATAAAAATAATTTGTCCTAACAGTGTTCTTGATCATCTTTAAAAAAAAAAAAAAACACTCACTCAGAGTTGCAGGAAATATCCCCAACATTTACAGCAGAGAGAAAACGTTTGTCTCTTGGGAGATACAAATTGAATTTAATCAAGAAAATTGACTGTGTTCCTAGGAAAAAATACACACCCGGTAATTTTAGACTCCTACAAGAGAAACTAGACATCTTGGTTATTATTATGCACCATTTGTATAGCTCTGTGAAAGCAAATATTGTTTGAGGGCGTGGGTGGGGGAGGCAAACAGGTTCTCACCCCCGCATCCTCCTGCAAGGTTTACAGTCCAAGGCACAAAGGAAGGCAGATAGAGCAAACAAGACATCTAAGCTCAAATGCTTCCAGAGAGCGGTGGGATTAGTGTTTTCTTGAAGGTGGAATGATGTGGAAGAAGGCTTGGAGGCAAGAACAGTGACAGAGACCTTAGGGTTCAATAGGTGTATAAACAACCACCGTTTCCAGCCCAGGAAGATTGCTAGATGCACCAGAACAGTTCCTCTGTGCTGGGTGAGGGCCAGTCTACGATGTAGGTCCATGACCCCTCTAACATGCAGCCTCACTCTACAGGACTTTTGAATCTCCGTCTCTCAAGTGGAACATGAGCCCAATAACAATCATCTTCAACTTGCCAGCTCACCATGATGGGAGTGGGTTCATAGTCATAATAATGGCTTCACCCATCCCTGGTCTTATCTGCTGACAGACCGTCTCCTGCCTGCCCTTGGAACAACCCCTGCCCCTGTGGGGGAACGTCCTGTTTCCTCTGGGAAGTTACTCCGTTGTGAGATTCCATTTCATGGTGCCCCAGCAACCTCAAATCAAGTTTGCTTAGTTTGCAAGTGAAAGGATAGGGAAAAAAACCCCCAGTTCCCAGCCCTGAAAACTGACCTGAGCTCAGAGAGTCAGATGGGAATCTTTCTGGCTTGTGTTTTATCACCCTAACTTAGGGCTTGTCTACACTTACCTCGGAGATTCGGCGGCAGTCGACCGGAGTTACGCAAACTACGCAAAAAACTTGCGAAACTCCCGTCGACTTCTGTGCGCCTGTTCTGCGCTCGGTCTTCAGTGTGCTGCGCCACTTGAGGAGGTGGTCTTAATACGGCGATTTCTGGATCGACTGAGCGGATCTTCACTGACCGCTCAGTCAATCCAGATAAGTCGATCTGACGGCGGTGAATTTGCCGCCGTCAGTGAAGACATAGCCTTACTCTGACTTACACTGGGGGACAAGACAGGGCCTGAGCACGGGAACTGTCCAAATAGAATGAGACCCTAAATCTCCCAAGTTCTGCCTTCAGTTATATACGGGCAACCCCCTTGTCTTCAGTGTAGATGCCCCAGCTCTTATTTGGCCCTGCAATTCAAACTTAGTTAACAATCCTGATGATGGTGGGGGGGGTGGCACAGGCTGCAGCTTGCTCTGCTAGAGCTGTGTTAATCCTGCAGTGCTGACAGGAGTAAAAAGCACCTAGGCCCTTCTCTCTTCCTCCTGGAGCAGAGCTGGCGCTAGCGTGTTTCTTGTGCAGTAGCTAGGCCCCGAGGCGGTGCTCTTGCCTCATCCAGGTCCTGTCTTTATCATAGGTTGTATCATATCCAACATCACAGGTGCTCAGCTCCAGTTCTGCTAGAATGTGTATTGCAGGTACAGGATGCGTTCCACTGCAGATAGGTTAGATGGTAAGATCTCCTGCACTCCCTATCAGTCACTTCCTTGTTCTGTACTGTTATATCGTGTTCTGCTGATAAACTTCTCATGGACTGACTGTTTGTGTTTTGTTTTCCCCCCTGCAGTATATCTTTGTGGATGCCTACACCCAGTACCTCTGGATCACCACCGACTTCTGCAACAATATCCAGGGCTTCTCTATTCCATTCAGAGCCGCAGATCTCCAGTTGCACAGTAGGATGCCTAACCTTGTTTTGGGCTTTGATAGGTCTCATCCTAACAAACAGGTGAGGAGCTTCATTCAGACAGGAATGGCAAATCACACTGCTGCTGTTGCTTTTCTGAGTACCTAAAAGGTTACATCTGTGTTGGGATGTTTGCGGTGAGAAGTGCTTGATACTCCTTGTACTGTACATGTTCTCTTTGCATATGGCGGTTAAGAAGCATTTGACCCCAGCTGTCTGTCTATCCATCCATCATTTTGATAAGGCAGCTATCAATGTGGTATCCATCTTTCATCCTTATTCTGGCATGACAGTCAAACATGGGTAAGCAATAATACTTTCTCATGTGATGGTCTCTGTGGATTCCACATGCCTGAGTCTGGAAATTGTTTTGAACAAGCAATGTCTGTTGGCCTGCATATGCGCCATAGCGCTCCTCATGCTCTGAGCGGAGGGCATGAAAAGTGGTGTGGGTTGACGCCTGTCTGATTTCACATGCACAGAACTCCTGGGGCAGGAACTGAGATTCAGAAAATAACTGATGGAGAAGGCAATGAAGACCCTATCAGCTCTGGGCTGGGGACACCCCGTAAATCCATCTCAATAAGTGGGCAGCGCCCCTCCAAGCACGAGCTGGGGAACGGAGATTAAAGCTGTTAAGCCTAAGGAGAAGGCTTCACATGAGGGTATGGGGCACTCTCAGAGACGCACGGGCAAGCCATCTTTGTCTAAAACAGCTCTGAAGAGAAGGGATCCCTCTCTCAACCCTATCAAAGTTGGGAGAACTGGTATATACAGGCACTAAGGACTTAAGCCCAAGTAAATCTTCTCGGCAGCAGAAGGAGGTGCAGCACTGGGCAAGGGCTCTGTGGGAAGTCATGGGAGGGTTGCAGGAGGTAGGCCTTCCCTCCTGTCCCATTGATACCACAAGTTCTACAGAAGATCTGCCAAGACAAAGCTTCAGTCATCCTGATTGCCCCCAACTGGCTGAGACGGACAGTTGCTGTTTACTGATCTGCTGAAGCTCTCAGTTCGGCCACCCGGGGGCATCCCCACTTTGCTAAGCTGTCTAACGCAGCATGGGGTCAGGTTCAAGCACCCCAATCTGGGACTGCTGCATCTCCGAGCCCGGTATTCGGATGGGCATCAGAGACAGATGGCTCATGTTCCAAAAGGGTGCAATCCATCTCCAACCAAAGCAGAGAGGCACCTCAGTGGGACCTCAGCATACCTTTGTTCTATTGTCTCTCACTGAACCTCCCATTGAGCCTCTAGATACATGCCTTACGGCCCTTATGTCAATGAATGTGGCCTTTCTAATAGCTGTAACCTCAGCCAGAAGGGGCAGTGAGCTGATGGTGCTCATGGTGGCCTGCTATATAGAAAAGGTCTCCTTATGCCCCCGCCCCAGATTCATCCCTAAAATAGTTTTCAAGTTCCATATGAGTCAGGTCATCCACTTACCTGTATTATTTTCTAAATGGCATGCCTTGGAAGAGGAGGAGATGGCTGCATTCTCTGGACGTCCGAAGGGCTTTGGCCTTTTATCTACAAAGAAAGGACATTAGAAAGGCATCTAAACTATGTTTTTCCATAGCAGAGTGACCCAGGGATCAAACCATCGGCTCAGAGACTTTCAAAAGGGATCTTGCCGTGTTTTACCCTCAGTTACCCATTAGCTTGTGTTCCTCCATCCCGAAGGGATGAGGGCTCATTTCACCACGTGGTAAGCTGCTTTCCCTGCATCTGAGAGACATACCTCTACTGGAGATATGTAGTGCAGTTCCTTGGAGCTCTGTGCATACCTTCAGGAGACGTTACACTCTGGTCCAGTCGTCAGCTGTGGGGAAAGCAGTGTTCTGATCAGCTATCACTGCTCTGTCCTCGCACGCAGCCCCAGTGTGACTACTGCTTGTTAATCTTTCACCTGTGCAATACACATAGGGACCATCACTCAAAGAAGAAATGGAGTTTACTTACCTGTGACTGGAAGTTCTTCGACATGTGGTGTCCGTGTTTGTATTCCGCTAACCATCCTCTGTCCCGTCTGCTGCGAATGGTTTGGACTGCAGTAAAAGTGGCCCACACCACCTTTTATGCCCTCGGTTGGGAGCGTGAGGAGAGCTACGGCGCATATATGGGCCAGCGGACACTTCTTGTGCCAGTTTTCTGGATGGGGAAATTGAGGCTCATGTAATGTGTCAGGGACAGCTTGGGTGAGTTTTAGTGAAACCAGGAGCTCTGACTTTCTGGCCCCTCCTCTAGCCACTGGGTAACATCCCTTCAGGAATCTTTCCAATCTTATTTAATTTCAGAAAGGTCAGAGAGGAAATGGGTTCCAGTTCTTCTTAAGGAAGACATGAGCCTCATTCTTTGTATTCTGCCCTAGAAAGAAAGAAGGCGGCTGAGACACACTCGACAGTTAAATGTTCTGCAGGCTTTATGGTTAGCAGTGGCCAAGTGTTTGTCTTGGAAGGTCACATGGCAGTGACATGTGGGTTTGTGTTTTCATATCTCCTTGCCATAATTAGTAGATGGTTTCTTCACCCAGGGATAGAGCACATAAAACATCCACTGCTACCCCAGCCTCACTTAGCCAGGGCATTCCCTTTGAAATATATACATCTATTGCTCCAGCAAAGAGAAAGGGGGTGGTTTTTTGGGGGCAGAATCAAGCTTCCATAAGTCCCCCTCCTGCCTCAGTCCTTCTGATCCACTGAGTGCATCGTTAGTAACTCAGGCCAGATCACTGCCAGTAAAGGCAGGAATGACCTTTGGATCATTTACTGTGGGCTGGCGGTTTTGCATTGCAGATGTTTGCAGTTGGCCTTGCTCTGCAGGTTGTTGCTTTGGCACAAATTGCTTTTTCTTTTTTTTTTGGCTGGGGTGGGTGTGCGTAAAGCTTTTAAAATGATTGTACACATACCTTTTTAAGCTAGGTTCCCCTCCCCTAAACATGAACGAACATCTGTAAACACTCCCCTCTCCAAAGCACGTATGCTACTGGCACTCTTTGCAGTCTGATCTTTAACATAGTAGGGGCCGGATTCTGTGTTGCACCATCAGAGAGCGACAGAGCAGAAGGCACAACGCAGGCATGGATTGGATCAAGGTAGCTTGATGCCACTTCTGTGTGCTGTCCTGGTTCTGAGCTGCTGCTGGAGTGCGTGAAGTGACTCCTGCTAAAGCAGAGCAGCCCCCAAAACCTCTCTATTAAAGCAGCGGCCCCGGGGTTACCTTGTGCTCACAGCTTGTGTAATGCTGAACTTGACAACTGCTGCAGCTCTTACTGCCAGCCAGTCTCCCCTTTTGCCTGGCGTGCTCCGGATGCTCAGCTCTGCTCACCTCCTGCATCAGGGGAATTCTCCCCTCGTCCTTTGCAATTCATTTGCATTCCCTAGAAACTGCTGGAAGGATGTGCTAGGGTCAGAATTGGCCCCTATGTTTTTATTAGCTTCTGTCACCAACAGAGCGGATAATGCAGGGGCAGACTTGATCTTGTGGTTTAATCAGTGGTCTCTGAGTCAGAATTCCTGGGTGCTCATCCCTGTTTTGCAGCTGACTCCCTGTGTGACTGGGTAGTTCATTTTACTGCACTCTAATTTACCTCTTCGTAAGACAGGGATAATACTTACCTTCCGTGTCAGGGTCTAACGTTTATGTTTCCAGAAGCTTTTTGATACCTGCAGAAGAAAGGAGTCACAGAAGCAGATTATTATTATTTTAGAGGATTAAATAAGTGTGCTGTGTTTCTGAACTGGAAAGGACCAAGATTAATGCTCAGACACCACTTCTATCAGGCACAATCAGACATCACCATTCTGCTAGCTCTATGAAAGGGCAATAACCAGTCCTTAGTCACTGTACCGCAGACGATTGCAGTCTTGTACTCTTAATTCTGAGTTTGAGAAGTTAATGCTCCTCTGTGTAGGCACTGAACTATATTGCTACTGGGTGGCAGCGATGCATTTGTGAGTCATGCTAGATTTATTGGTGATCACTGCCTTTTTTAAATCAAATTGTCACACTGAACGTTGTGTCTGGAATCCGGCCGATTCCATGCACCATCCAGCAAAAGAATATAATTATTATGATTTAAGTGCCAACATTGTGGTTGGTATTGTAACAGAAACAGTGAGCAAGACGGCCTGTGCCCCAGAGTTTCACGCTTGCTGTTGCTCTCACAGTAGAAGTTATTCCTAATTCTGGCTAACCCCCTGCAAGGACATCTCTGCAGGCAGTAATATGGTATCCAGCCAGGCGTTAGGAGGGCACGTCCACCTGAACCTGGCATCTAGCTCCTGTACATGTTATACATCTACCAGCCGATAATTGTTGCTCTGGGTAGCATTCATTCGCAGAGGAGTAGTGAGTGTTGTGCATGGAGCTGCTTAGCAGCAGGATACAGGCCCACGCATCAGCCCTGCTTTTGTAGTTTATGGTTTGGGGAGCAATGAGAGAGATTTCCAGAACTGAACCCTTTGGTTTTTAATCTAGTCTGGGGAATGATTTAGGATCCAGTGGCTAGAGTATCTGAGTCCCACCTGTATCTCTGACATTTTGTATTGCAGCTCTGGCAATCCGATGATTTTGGTCAGACCTGGATAATGATTCAGGAACACGTGAAATCTTTTTCTTGGTACGTATTGGATCTTTGGGTCACTGTGGAACCTTTTCCCCCTTTATGTCCTCCCAGGCCACCTTTCTTCTCTCCCCCATCCTTCGCCAAGAACTCAGGCACAGAAGATGCTGGCAAGTATTGAGATACAGAACTCTGTTCTCCCCCAAAGTTAACTCTATAATAAGTGGATGTTATAGATCCAGCAATTTGCCATGGGACAAGCGTGACAGCAGAAAGCTCCCAGTACTTGGAGTTTCTCCAGCTTGACACATATTATGTGGTAGTTGCCACAGCTTTTACAAGCTAATCACCAACACCAGTGTTTGAGTAGGTTGCACAGTTAGTTGGTTTTGAACCATGAGGCTAAAGGACAAGGACCATCTTTTTGTTCCATTGTTTGTACAGCTCCTCACACATTGTGATCCTGATCTATAACTAGAGCTCCCAGGCACTATAGCAAAAATAATAATAATAAGAGGCACTGTCATTTTTAAAACTGATTGTTCATTAAAGATCGTGTAGCAGTTTTAGCAAGAGTTGGGGTGTCTTGCCTACAATCTAACGTAGGTTACTCCCTGAACTCCTTCTGCAGTTTCAGGTAGAGACGGATTTTTTTCACTTCCTCTCTTAAGCTGCTGTTGTGTTGATGTGCACTGTTAAACAGCTGCAGCAGAATATCAGAATCAAGATCTGCGGCGTGGGTCTAATTCTTAAAAAGAGGCCTTTAATTCACAAAGTTTATCATTCAAAAGACTTGATTCTGCTCTTATTGACGTCAGAGATTAAATCCTGTTGACATTAATGGTATATGATCAGGTCTTTATAGAGCTGATAAAAGTCCCCTGAGATCAAAACTACTTACATCCATTTGATGCCATCAATTTGCAGTGAAACTTGCACTAAGGACCCCATTTCTGCTTGGGAGAGGAGTTTTACTGTTTTTTTGAGTGGGCACTATAAATAGATTTCAGAGTAGTTAAAAACAACAACAAAAACCACCACATGCTTTCCAGTTATCAATTACTTCACCAATGGGATTATTTTGTTGTCCAGTGCTAGAATCCATGAGTTTCTCACTAGCAGGTTTTTTTCATTTTAATGATAAGTAACATGTAACTTGCCTTGATAATCTCTGAAACATGCACATGGGACTGAACTGAAACCATCTCTCTGTACAGCTTGAACTCTACTTATTTATTGCTTAAATTTCATAAAATACTCCGCTTATAACTTATATGGAGGTTGGGGAGAAAATGATTGACTTTGACAAATTATGATGAAAGTACAAGGGAAAAATAAATAAAATGTCTGCAGTTTTCCTTGTTTTTTAACTAACTGTTGAGCTGCTTAATGGGTCTTTTCAATGTATCTAGAATGTCTGAAAAAAGTGGGGGGGAAATATCAAATATTTTTGCAGTCTTCCCCCCTTTATTTTGACCAGCTCTTCTGTGAATGGTTTGGAAATCCAAACTGGAATTTAGAACCAAATTTTGAAAATATCTGCTCTTTTTATAGTGAGCTGAACCAAAACCTCAGATCTCATCATCCAACTTTGGAGTGTTCAAAATCCTGAGCCAAGTTTTGCAGTTTTGAGCCCATCTCGTGTTAAATGACTTGCTTTTAAATAGCTGGTACCATCTTGATAGCTGGATGAGCAGAAAAATAATATACCCGTTTTCTTCCTCTCTCTTTTTTTTTTTTTTTTTTTTTTTAATAAAAGGGGCATTGACCCATATGATAAGCTGAATACAGTTTACATAGAACGGCATGAACCTACAGGGTCCTCAACTGTAATTCGCAGCACAGATTTCTTTCAAACCAGGGAAAATAAAGAAATAATTCTAGAAGAGGTTGAAGACTTCCAGCTCAGGGACAAGTATCTGTTTGCCACAAAGACTGTGGTAAGTAGCATGGAATAAAAATCACTGTGTAGGCTGAAGTTTTACATTGATCTGCTGGGTGACCTTGGGCAAGTCACTTCACTTCTCTGCCTCAGTTTCCCCCATCTGAAATACAGGGTAAGTGATACTGACCTACTTCGTGAAGGGCTTTGAGATCTATAGATGACAAGCGCTCTGTAAGAGCTAGATATTATGATCATTGAGTCCTATCCAACACCCTTTGAAGTCCGTGGAAGGACTCTTAAGTGACATCATGGAACTGGATTGAGCTCTGAACATTCAGTACAGTAATAGACAATACTTAGCTAGTCAGGCTTCATTAGTGATAGAACAAAAGTAAGGGAACACACTTTAAGTCTTGAGGCAAAACATTAAAGATAGCATAAGCTCAGGGACAGTTTGAGAAGGAAAAATTGGCTGGAGTTAGTGAACTGACTTAATTAGCTTTTAGGGACCAGCGTTCAGCCTTGTGCTTGCTAAGAGAAGTACAGTGCCTGACACCAGGGGTGAAAATAAAAAGACCCCACAGCATGTTAATATATAGTACCCTGGACGTTCTGGTCAGTACTTCTGCTGAGAGCTGGGACACTTTTGAACAAGTCATTTAGAGAGCTTATTAGGGCATTTAGCAGGGCTAAAACTAGGTGTACCTGCTGCATCAAAGTACTTTGAGATGTTCTCTTTAGTTCATTGTAAAATCACCACCATGCTGTGTGGATAAATACAGGAGGCCAGTCTCCAGGGCTGTTAGTTTGGCACCTGACCTGAGCACAAATGAACAAATGGCTCTGATGGAAAGACGTGGTCTAAAACAACTGGATAAACCATAAGTCTGTATTTTTCTGTAACTATTCTCAGTGCAGGGTTGAAAGGAGATCAGCTCGGAACAGCAGTATTTTTATATATATATATATATATATATATATCTATTTGATTGTAGTAAGTTAGGCAGAACTAGGTCAGGCTGCGAAGGGCTGGAATTCTGGCAGCAAAGCCAAGATGACTATAAGTAAAGGGAAAGCAGAAATTGATAATAGGGGGTAGGGCTAGGGAAAGAGAATATATGCCTGCAATAATTTAGTTAGAAGGACACATGCCAAATAGATTAAGGTCACTAAATTGACTGACTTCAACATTTTTCTAATCCGATCTGAAAAAGTTTAAGCTTTTTCCCCAGAAGATAAACATATTATGTTTTTAGCCTACCACTATCGTCAAGACGTTATTAATGAACCAGCCCCTAGTCACTTCTTTGGTTTCCCCCAAAACGTTTAAAGCTTCCTGTGCAGTCTACAGCAGTAAGTAGCGACCGTATACTGGAGCTGAAGTATGGTTTACCCTTAGCCAGGGGTAGGACGCTAACAGGAGAATCCTTTGAAGGGCATTTTCAAAATGCTGAAAGATACATTCTGCAAAAACGGAAGACCTCAACTATTTTTATATATTAAGCTGGCTTTGGGCCTGCTCCAAAGCCCGTAGTGGGATCAGGCCCTGAGTCATCTGGGAGAGCTAAGGTATTCTCTCTAGCTTTATTGTCAGTGGGAGACACTTTTTTTTTTGGTGCTAAATTAACCCAGATAGGAGGCAGAAACTATACATTTGTGCTCAGAGTTGCTTCCTGGTTCTTCTGAGAGATACAGGCCTTTTTCCCCTCACATCTTTCTTTTGTTGCCCCCATCGCATTAAAGATTGTGGAGGGTTTAGATACTAAGGTATTTTTTCCTCACAGGAACCCTGTGAGGCAGGACAGTGCTATTATTCCTATTTTACAGGTGGGAAACTGAGGCACAGAGTTGAAATGACTTGCCCAAGAACACACAGTAAACCTGTAGCAGAGCAGGGATTTGAACCAAGCCCCAGACTAATCCCTTAACCACTGGATCATCCTTCCTCACTGCTGTCAAAGTGGCATGAGATCAGTCTCTAACCCTGCAGAGAGAGGTTTTCAGGATATCCCTGTCCACGGTTCCCCTGGGCAGTTCAGTTATAACCATCTGAGCACTTTTGAGTAACATAGATGAGAAAATTTGCTACGTTTAAATATCCAACTTGGGAGCCTGAAGTTAGCAGCATCGCCAATCCTAAATGTTCAAACTTTCTGAGTCAGGTCCCAAAAAATATCATGAGATTCCTTTAAAAGGTGCATCTGACGAACTGGGTTTCTGCCCACGAAAGCTTATGCCCAAATAAATTGGTTAGTCTTTAAGGTGCCACAGAATTCTCGTTGTTTTGCTGAAAACAGACTAATACGGCTACCCCTCTGGAACTTAAAAATTTTGAGATTTTTAACAGCGTAATAAAACGTAGGGTTCTTTTGGTTTGCCTTCTGGGTTTTGAGCCTTGATGGTTCATCTGGATCACATTTTCAAGGTTTCCTCTGCAACCTAAGGGCTAGATACATACTTAAAAAAAAGTTGAGTCTCACATTACCCTGTGACTCCAGGAGCTGGGGCTTTAAGTCAAACACCAACTATTGTGAGAATGGCAATAAAATTGGGTGAGTTGGCAACATGGATGTGAGGCACCTTCTATCCCAGGGTGCTGAGAACCTTTGCTCCTGTTGGTGTCAATGGGAATTGTGGGCATCCAGCACTTCAGAATAATCAGGCCACTTGTTTTGGAGCCTAGATACAGATTTAGGTGCCTAACAAACATCTCATGTTTGGAAAGGTTGGTCATGAGTTTTATAACTGGATACTCATCCCTTTTAAATTGATTCAAACAGTAAACATCTAACTCAAAGCATTGAGGCTAGTGAGCAAAGGGCATAAACAAAAAACAGATATGTTAATTTCATTCAGCCTGGGTGGAAGAACTGTGGGAGGAAAACAGCCTTTGACAACCTGGCTAATCAGTTGGGAGGTGGGCCATTTCCAACTTCCAAAGGAGTGCTCAGAACAGTGAAGAATCTAAAGACTGGAGGCTGTGCATATTAAAAAGGATCTCACTCATTTTTTAAAAGGACAGAGAAATCCCCAGCACGTTCAAGCTAGTTCTCTAGCTATGTATCTAATCTATGGGATTTCCAAGGCTCCTGTCTCCTCAGAATGCACTGACAGTATATGGGATACATAAATAAATTGCAGAGTGGTAGCTGGGTTAGAAGTAATAAGCTCTAATATGCTGGCATAAGGGGCATACAGTTTTCAGGTTTCACAATCACAGTTAACACAATTAAGCCATTTTTATTTTTTAGTATCTAATATCTCAGGATCTCATCCAAACTAGCCGTCAAGTTATGGTGTTGCGGTTTTTTTAGAGCGTGGGTAAGGTATCTGCTTGCTTTTCTACTGTGGATTTTGTTAATTTGTATCTGCTCTGCCTTTAACCTGTGTTATATGCAATTGTGAATTTAGGAATAAAAACAATTCCTAACGTTTTTCCCTCTTCCTTACAGAATTTATTGGGCAGCCAGCAGCAAACTTCAGTCCAGCTCTGGGTTTCCTTCAACCGCAGGCCCATGCGAGCTGCGCAGTTTGTTACCAGACATCCAGTTAAGGTAAAATGCAGTTGATTTATAGCATCTACTTACTCCACCGTGTCACAGGGCAGGTACAGCCCACCCCCCTTTAGGGGCAGGGTGGGGTGCTCGAGCCCCACTGTTGAGCTCATCAGGCTATCCTCACCCTCAGGAGTCAATACGCCAGCCCCTGACCTCAGGGCTGTATGGCCTAATGGCCAGAGGGGAATGAGCCACCAGCCGGAGCAGGTGACAGCCAGAATAGCGGGACCCAGGTCCACCCTACTTCACTGTATCCCAGCCTAGGGCCCTAACAGTTGGCAGACGGTTCCACCACTTGGTCAGGGGGATCCAGCTGAAACATGCTGACTTTTCAGGGCAATGGCTAATTCCTTCTCTGGGCCTCTTCTTACCCTGACTCTTAAAGCCGTGGTCCAGGCATCATCTGGGTCTCTGAATGGTTGTTGGGATCTTGTTGTCCCCGGCTCCTCTGATTCAAGAGCCCCAGCTGGAGCCTCCTTCACCTCACAGCCTTCCTTCTCAACATCCAACTCCAAGTGAGCTGAGCTGCTCCCTTTTATACTAGTGCACCAGTTGGAGCATGCTCAGCAAGGGTGGAGGGGCGGGGCTTCCTCCACCCAGTGTGTGGGGTTAACTCCTTCCTGACATGTACAGGGCAGGTACTCCCCGTCACTCTCCTTTAGCCAAAGACATCCTTAGCTGGGTATTGAATCTGAATAGCATTTCTGTTTGTTAGCTAATGACTGCAACAGTAAGCTTGGTAGCAAAAGTCATTTCATTGTGTACTTGGTTCAAAACAGTTTGGCCTTCTCAAGTTTGGAATGAAAGCAAAGCATTAGGATGATCCTGCTGTTTAAACTTCACCCACGCACGTGATATAAATGGGGCTACAGAAAGAGTACAATCGCTCGGGTGCATACATGTTTGCAGGATCGGGCCTGATAGAGCTGAGTGAAATAATTCTGACAAATCTTCTAGGCACAGTTTTTTAAATGAGTGTAATCTAGAGGGGAATGGCCTCTGGATTCTAAATACTGACCGCATTGCTGTGTCCCAGAAAATGAGTGTCTCTGTGGGGCCCATGTAGCTATTTGTACAGTCCGTGGATTGCGTATAGTCCTAGTGTGAATGCACAGGGAGGGCCAAGGAACCTTCTCTCCCCTCGTGCAAGGGCCTGGCACAATAATGCTGTATGTAATCCACAACTATGTAAGGGGACTGCTCCCTGCTGGCATTGTCGTGGATACAAGTCAGCCCAAAGGGGGCAGGGAGTGGGCTAGTGCCATGGCCCACCCGTCTTCTACACCAGCCTGTGGCGCTGGCTGGCAGCAGAAGGGACGAGCTGGACATGCAGCTCTTTGCAAAAGGGATGGGGCAGCATGCACATGTTCCCTGTATGTGGACGTGCTGGGAGAAGGATTGTGCCTCCATGCTCATGGGGGGCTGGTGTTTTTGACAGCACCGTCTGGGCCGGAGTGTTTCAAGCTCTGCCACGTAGATGGGACGCAATGGAACAATCAGGGTTTCAGAGATCCCTGTGGTGCTATCCCAGCACCCAGAGACGGGCTGGCGCTGCAGTCGGACAAGTTCTAAGAAGGCTGCAGTGCTAATCTTTGCTGGACTTCCTTTGTGGGCGGATTGCACTTTGAGGAGGGGTTTAGTGGAGTGGGGGGAGAGAGAGAGAGATCACTTGTGCAAGAAGCAGAGGGGAAAAGCCTGTTTGCCAAGTGGAAAAGCTGAAAATGGGTGGCAGGAGAAAGATTTAGTTTTAGGCATCGAAGAGGAAATGGCAAACGATGGCAGGTAGGAAAAAAAAAACCCCAGCGCGTGTAGATGTTCGTGACTGAGTGAATGTCATTGACCTCCCTAAGGAATATTACATTGCGGATGCCTCCGAGGACCAGGTCTTCGTGTGCGTCAGCCACAGGAACAACCGCACGAACCTCTACATCTCGGAAGCAGAAGG
The DNA here is from genome assembly GCF_026122565.2 of Emydura macquarii macquarii. Lineage (NCBI taxonomy): Eukaryota > Metazoa > Chordata > Testudines > Chelidae > Emydura > Emydura macquarii. Next base: position 8,905,104 of record NW_027130449.1, on the reverse strand, counting down.
CCTGAAGTTCTCTCTGTCTTTAGAAAACGTGCTGTACTACAGCCCTGGAGGGGCAGGCAGTGATACCCTGGTCAGGTAAGGAAGGCTCTGGTGGCTTGATAGGACTCCGGTGGCTGGGTGATTTGCGGCACTTAAGATGAGGTTCATCTGGAATTTGGAGACAATGTAACACAGAGGGTACCAGGTAATGAGCCTTTATGCAGTACTTCAGATTGAGATAGAAACGTAAATTAAACCCCGCAACTCCCTTAAAAGGCAAGTATTATTATCCCCATTTTACAGACGAGCTGGAGTTGTTAAGTGGCTTATCCAAGGTCACAGAAGAAGCTATTAGTAGATCTGGGATTAGGCGTTCCGGCCTCCCGTTCCTATGCTTACACCATGTCCCTAGGTGTAACTCTATTGTGTTCATGGGGTAAGACCCGCGTGCAGGAGTGGAGCATTGCTCTCACGGTCTCCATCTGAAGAATCTACACTGAGAGGAAGATACAGAGATGTTGCAGCTTATTTTTATTGGGGGCTTTGAGGTGACTCAGAAGAATTTGATGAAAGGTGTCAATGTAGTTGACAGAGGTAAATCAGTCACACAGGCAAAACTATAGTTCAGTATATTGGCTTTCCCTGCTTTGTTTGATCTGGATATTTCACTGAGGAGAGCAGTCCCTGATGTTAAATGTACCTGTGCATTCTCCCCCAGCATCTCAGCGCTTACTGCAATTAACCAAATGATTTTGGTTTTGTTGCAGGTATTTTGCCAATGAGCCGTTTGCAGACTTCCACCGCGTGGAGGGCGTGAGAGGCGTATATATCGCCACCCTGATAAATGGCTCATTCAGCGAAGAGAACATGAGGTCTGTCATCACCTTTGACAAAGGTGGAACCTGGGAATTCCTGCAGGCTCCAACATACACGGGTTATGGAGAAAAGATAGATTGTGAGGTAACAGTGAACAAAAAGTGATGTTTGTTGAGAGAGAGGGAGCGTTTTTAACCTTGTTTCCCCTTTGAAGAACCATTTGCTTCCTTGGAAGGATTAGTGTCAGAATAAAAGGGAAAAGAAAGGTGACAAAAATGAAAATATAATCTGTTTTATAAAATGTCTGAGCATCAGTCCCTGTGGTACAGTGTGGCTGAAGGAAATGAGATTACAAAGAGGGAGGGTGGAGATCAGGGGTGAACGAAAGTGACACTGGATCTTGGAAGACAGGACATTGGTTTGCTGTTGCTGTCAGAAAGATAGGACCTCCAGCTGCCCCTAAAATCATCCTGGGGGAGTTCATTGCACAGACTTGGGCCAGGCTTCTCTTCTGCACAGACAAGCTTTACCCTCATTGAAGAGATTTCTCTTGCGCCAGAGGAGTAAAATTTTCCACTCCGGTCTTCATATTGAATCCTTAGTGGGTCTTTCAGATATCCTGGGCCCAGGCCATTGAGTGCCTTGAAGATCAGGACCAAGACCTTGTACTTGATCCGATGCTCTTTGGGAGGTCATTGTAGGGAGGACTGGTGCGATGTGTTCGTGATACCTTCTGTTGCTGAGGCGACATGACGTGCAGCGTGCTGTATTGATTGGAGTTTCCTCAATGCTGAAGGCTTTATGCGCAGATACATCACTTTGCTGTAGTCCAGCTGAGAGGTGACGAAGGTTTCTTCCCTACTTGATGGGAGTGTTGGGAAGTTGAATTTACAGACGCTTGGGGAGCACTTTGAGATGCTCACATAGAAGCACAAAGGATCCATGGGACATTGAATGACTTTTACAATAGCAGGTGACTAAGTATGTTTCTCTTCCAGTTTTCAAAGGGCTGCTCTCTTCATCTGGCCCAGCGACTGAGTCAGCTGCTTAACTTCCAGTTGCATAGGATGCCCATTCTCTCCAAAGAATCTGCTCCAGGACTGATCGTTGCCACAGGTATATCTTTCTCAAGAGCCTGATTCTGTGAGTACCAGTGTCTTCAGTTCCTATGGACGTGCAGACACTCAGTGCTTTGCAGGATGGACCCCTTACAGTTACTAAAAACTTTGAGTCTGTTACAAAAATCCATTAAAATCTGAATTTTCCAATCCTTTGTGTCTTCACTCCTGATACAACCATTACTGCGTATAAATTTCACCACACTACTGCTGGAGGTAGAAACCCATTACGCTTTATAGTCTGTTTCTGTCTCCTTCGAAAATAAGGCTTTTTTTTAAAAGCATACAGGGACTAATATCTGACTCACTATTTTATTGCAGAAGGCTTGGTCTTTTGAACATTTCAAACAGAGAGGGTAGATTTCATCTGGCTGTACTTATACTTAAGTTGTTTTCCTGATTGCTTTTAAAACCTGTAATCATCTTTTAAAACTTTTTATTTAAAAGTAACTGATTTATAGTAGGAAAAATTAACTCCTCAAAAACATGCATTTGATTACAAATGAAAAAAATTGTTCAGAGGTGGCTGACTTTGTTTTAAGAAACACAGTAAGAAATATGAAGAAAAATGATGCTGTCATTCTTTTTTAGGCTCAGTTGGCAAGAACATGGCAAGCAAAACGAACGTGTATGTTTCAAGCAGTGCAGGAACGAGATGGAGAGAGGTAAGGATGCAATTTGCATTGAACCTGCATGGCACTTTAGCCAAGAAGGCATGTCTGGGGGGGAAGCATTGCTATATTGGTTTGTAACTGTTGTACACAGTACATTATGTATTAAAGGTGACCTGCATATCCTTAATACACACCCCTAAGCACAAATCAAGTAGCTTTCATTGAAATGTGCTGAATACCCTAGAAGCGGAGTTAAAAAGTGCTTTGAGTGTATGACCAATGTTTCCTGGTCCTACAACTCACAGATTTATCTGGACCCGCTCTGACAGATGCTATAGTGTGTTATTCTGGTGGTATCATTTCACCATAGAAGAGCTTGGGAACAGTAGGAAGCAAGGAAAGCGCCAGTTTTCTCTTTCTGTATTGCACGGTGCTGCAAGACATTTTCCAAGTGGGTTAAAGATGCATATGTACATAGATGTCCATATGTACCAGAGGTATGCAAAGCATTATCGTGTATTAACATAATTAAAAACCATTTAAAAATGGGCAAAATAAGCAATATAGAGTTTAAAAATGGCACTTAACATGCAGCTAGAGATGTCTATTGTTGTAATATCAAGACCGGCATAATGCAACTGGAAAGTCAGTCAAAGCGAGTGGTTAGGAAGGTTGGTCGTTTGTTAAAGGCAGTGAACTCCAACTCTGGAGAGCTGCATTCAATTCGTAGCCCTGCTACAGACTTTTTGCTTTCAAATTTGAGCAAGTCACTTAGTTAAGAGAGATTAAACATCAATCCCCATCTGCAAACGCAGACCGTATCATTTCTTCTGTTTTCTTGTCTGTCTGGATTGTAAACTTTTGGGGGGCAGGGCCTAGCCTCATGGGGCCCTGATGTCAGTTGGCACCTCCAGGTGCTATTGTAACAGAAAGAAGAAGAATAGCACATACTTGGGCTATCGCTGGGGATTGCTGTCACACCATGACTTCAGGGGACCTGGGGAAGCGAGAAGGTTGTTTACATTCCTCTTGTGCTTAGTGCTGTTTAGAGATGGATTTTCAGAGGCATCCGACATATTCGATTAAAGCTGTTGATGGGCCTGTTTATCAGTCTTCTGTATTTGAGGGTTGTCCCCTTAGAATGCAGACAAAACTCAGACAAAACCCAGTGTTTCTTCCCTGTTTGAGTGTCAGCAAGCCCTTTGGCATCTTTCAATGGAATGAGATGTTGTTCTCAGTTTACGGGTGTTGGATCTTCTTTACTAAGTGGGTGTTCTGGTCTGTGGCATGGTTTGTGGTCTGTCTGTACATTCTGCTGTTAGCGTAATATGATGTTTCAACATCTGTAAACTGTTTATTCCTGTGAATAAAACTGCCTCCTTTTCCTCCCAGTAAGTGCTGTGCGGTTTGGTTAACATCTGGGCAGCTGGGGCAGTAGGGGGAACACGCCGCTGTTTTTGTTACTGTCAAAATGTGGTCCTGTCCAAAGAACCCCTGTCCTTGAAGGCACGTACATAGCAAAGATTCAGCCTAGGAAAGGCAATGGGGGAACTTCTGTGCTGACGTGCAGATGTTTGTTCTTAAAAAGTGAGATAGCCACGTGCATTCTTCTTGCCCTGATGTGGGTGCTCCATGTAAAGGTACAAAGTAAAATGTGATGAGTAGGAGAGGGAGCTCCAATTAACAAGACCCTGGCTTCTGAGTTACTCAGTGTGATTGTTCAAATCGTCCTCTTTGTGCAAAAAGGGGAACAGAAGGGGAATGACTGAGCACTTTTGAATTTGCATTTGTGCAATAGTGACTCAGCTTCTGCTTCACAGGTTTGGCAAGCAGCTGTGTGAAAGCCTGCAATGCTTACAGGTCTCTGGAATGCAGATATTGTTCCGAAGTAGAGAACATCCAGAAACTGTAGCTTTCCTTTGTAAGAAGGTCCCTGAGTGTTTTAGAGTGTGCTGCAATGAAAAGCAGAATCAAACATGCACTTGAGTTCTATTTTGATGCTGAATTGATTCTGTTCCTCAAATGTGACAGGGAAGATTATTCTGTATTTGTGGTTGGGAAACAGAGCTGTGGGTGCATGTGACACATGATGGTTCTTCTCATGGTGGATGTGTGAACTGTCTGTTGGATTGTTTAATGTGGTTTCCCAGCGCCCCTTGGCTTCTGAGTTCAAAGAAACTTCGCCGATTCACAGAAATTGGCTGAAATCCTGGGAAACCAATAAGTCTGCACTCAGCTCACCGGAAAGTATGGAAACCAACAAACCTCTTGATTCAGGGGCCTGATTTTCACCAGTTTAAGTGAGAGAATAAGGGTCCAGAGTCCACTTCTGCTCTTGGTTACAGCAGTGTAAATTCAGAGTAACTCTCTGACTTTAGTTGACGCTAGACCTCAGACCGTAAACACTTGCGTCTCCATTGGTGCAGCCCAAGAGACCTGAAAGTCAGCATGGCTCAAAGATCCAGTTCTTACAGACCTTGTTTTATAGCCAGGATTTCGGCCCTGATTCAGCAAAGCTTCAATGAGACTTGAGCACAAGATGAATGTACTTAAGGGCTTGGATGAATGAGAGCCTTTGTGGTTGTATTTTATGATTCATGTGATGCTTTATAATCTCGTATCCGAGCAACCTCAACATTCTCTCATTAAGCTCCCTGTGTTGATGTTTCTTTTCTCAGGCACTGTCCGGACCCCATTACTACACTTGGGGTGACCATGGTGGCATTCTCGTTGCAATAACGCAGGGCACGGAGACAGACCAGCTCAGGTAAGTTACCAGGATGGATGGTTTATCTTTCAAACTGCCTGACAGAAGCATATGACTTCCCGAGCCTCTTCTGCTGCTATCTAAAAATGTTAAAGAAACGTCTCACTAGTGGAATAGGAATTTGTTGCGGTGTACAGGATAGCTGTCTGTGGTCTAGTGCTGTGTTTCCATGGCTCTGTGTCTTATTCTTCACTGGTCTCGCTCTGTCTTGCTGCTTATATGGACCCCCTTGCCTGAGTGTCTGAGGGTGTGACCAACATTAAAGGCTTTAACCCTCACAACCTCCACTAGGTGAGGTGGCATCATCCCCATTTTACAGATGGGAAACCGAGGCACGGAGCATTAAGTGTCATACTGGAGATCTCTGGCAGAGCCAGGAATTTGAACCAAGTTCACCTGAGCCCTAGCCCAGTGCTGTAACCCCAAGTACATCCTTCCTTTTTGCAATAGTGCTACTCCACTGACAGTGGAGTTATGCCATTATAAGGCGGGTCAGCCCCTGTGCAGTAGAACTGGAATGTGTATGGGAGTTTGTAGACCATCTCTAGTGAATCGTCTTCTACATCCAGCAACGATCATGCCACAACCTAGTATTGCCCCACTTTGGACTAGGATATACATACGTGGTTTTTTAGGAGTAGTATTTTTTTTAAACACACATCCCCAACGTCTCATGGATGGAGCTATGTATTACAACAGAACTGAGGAAAGGAGTTCTTTTATTATTACTTTTATTTTACGTATTCTCTGGTTTTTTCCCCTGTACAATCTCCCCTCCCCTTTACATAGGGTGCCTGGGAGCCAAATGTTGAACCCTGAACTTTGACGGGGAGGGGGGGAACCGCATCCCACCTGTCCTGGCCATTACTCCAGCAGTGCCACAGGCCAGGGTGCTTGGAGCCCCGGCAAAACATGCACACATCCAATCTCTCATTGGACCACGTGAACAACAAGCAAACACTTGGCTTGGTCAGCATGACTCCTTGTGATTAGACCTTTTACCTATAGGGGAAGTTTCTCCCTAGCCCTCAGTCACTTAGTGGTTGGTTTATTCCCCGAAGGATATGGGTTTTTATCCCCGCCTGATAGAACTGTGAATGTTCCTGTTGGCTGGGTAACTATCTGATTCTTTTCTTTTTTTAATCCCACTGGACTCTTGGCCTAAATTATTTCTTGGGCAGAGTTCCACATGCTAATTATGTAAAAATATAAGAGTCCCGGGCGCTGAGTACTGGGCTTATACTACTCCATCACATCATCCCCCTCTCCAGTAAATATCTACAGCGTACATTGGTGTGCATCTTCCTAGCTGAGGCCTGGATAGATAGCTTTTTATTTTCACAATGAGATGACTTTGTATCTGTGTACGTATTCCCCTCCTTGCTCTCTCTGTCACAGCCTCCGCCCCTTTGCTTTTCCATTCCTCGGGGCCTCTGACTAATCCCTGCCCCCAGCCTGGGACTCCGTCCCGATCAGCTGGAACATTGGCCAGTCTTGGAAATGTTTAAAATAGCTTTACAACCAATTTTCAGGAAATGGCAATTACGTTTATTGCCTTACGCTCTCCCCTACCAGATTCGCCCGGGGTTCAGCAATGCTGCGAGAACACTCTGAATGTTAATGGCTGGGATTCTCTCGAGCAGTTTTACGGGCCTGGGGTAATTAGTGGGTATAATTACTATGCACCCTCTACCGGCACAGGGAGTTACCCAGCAAGCATTTGTTCATGTGTGTGTGGTTCCTCAGAAGCCCTTAGGGACAGCTGTGAGTAGGGGTTACTCGCAGGCGTAACAGTTTGCAGGATCAGTTTACGGCACACCCTTCTGAATAACTGCGTGGAGTCATGGGAGAAGACCAGCCTGTCGTTTCCCAAATGCCATTAAACGCTTTGGCTTAATTTCCCTTTTTTGCTTTTTGCACTGGAATGGCTGCTTCTCTCAGCTGTTCTGTCAGCGAACTAAGCCGAGAGCTTAATTTAAATATTACACAGGAGAGGTTTCACCATGGCGAGGATCCTGGACTCCTACAAAAGTTAAACATGCTCTAGAGATGCACATTGAAAGGGGGCATGCCCTCCGACGTTGCTTTGGTTCCAAAAACTAAGATTCAAAACATCAGTCTGTGATATGAACATCACTGTTGTGTCAAGGGAGGAGCATACATGTTCCTCAGACCCACTGTTCCTTGACCGCTTCAGAGTCAGTCTCTGAAAAAGATAAGAGCGCCCTACAGGAAAATTTCATACGTTCTGGTACACATCAGTGGTGTTGGAAACCAGCTACCTTCTGCCAATCAGCTTCAGACACATTCTTCCATTTGCACACAGACTGTGCCAAGCTTTGACGTTTCCTATTGACACAATCTCAAGCCATGTAGTTACATGGAGCTGTCACTCTGTGATGGACATGTGTGTGTGTGTGTGTGTGTGTACAAAAAGAAGGTATTGTTCAGATAAATTATGCAGCTGCTTGGTATTGCTTTATGCAGAGTGTGGTCCAGTGAACTGGACACCGGACAGGGAGTCAGGATGTCTGGCTTCTAATCCTGGCTCTGTCACGGACCTTGAGCAAGTAACTTCTCATTGTGCCTCGGTTTCCCCACCTGTTGGTGGGAGCTTAGGACCATGACCTTTCTTTGTAAAGCTCATTGAGATATATGGATGGAAGAGCCAAGTATTATTAGTAATCGCCAGGGACATCGTAAGGTTTTGAAAGTACTAATTTTACATAAGTTTTGAAATGAGCAAATAAATCTCAAAAGTTTATTAGCAGCAGTCCCACCGCCCTTGTCTCTCCCCTTCTAGGTATAGCACGAATGAAGGGGAGACCTGGAAAACGTTCACTTTCTCAAAGAAACCAGTATTTGTGTATGGGCTTCTTACTGAGCCGGGGGAGAAGAGCACCGTATTCACCATCTTTGGCTCCTATAAAGAGAACGGCCACAGCTGGCTGATACTGCAGATCAACACCACTGATGCACTTGGTAAGGGAACTGGTGTATTCATCTGCCATTGAGTTTTCCACGTCCGGTGTCTGTTTATCCCAACCCCTTGCTTTTCAAACACACGGGTGTCCATTTATCCCTACAACTCTCTCATTGAATATTAATTGGGGGGCAGTTAGAGCCTTTAAAAGTTCAGGTATTCATGGGCTCTCATGGTTTACACCTACATGACTTAGAAACCTTAGTCCCATGGAAACTGGCTCCATAAGCGGATTTCAGCCACTTTGTCCAGAACTGAGCAGTTAACTTGGAGGAGGTGGAAAGGCTGCACTGGCAAACCTCTGAACCATCCAATTCCCCTGTTAAACCCAAGGCGTAAATGGTATTAAAATGCAATTCTTTCCCCGCAGCACCACGCCAGTAAACTGGGCTTGGAAGCTGGGGAACTCAGCAGGGTATGGTGAAGAGGAATCCCCCTCTAAACTGCAGATTGCCACTAAAGCACCGAGACCTGGGAATCGCCTCCTTCCCCCTGCACACTTGCTCTGTAGGGCGAAGGCTCAGAAAATCCATGTAGTGGGAGATCTTCCTGTCCTCCAACAAATCCATGCCAAGAGCCTGCTCTGTAGCGCACAAGGGGTGCTCATCCCTTGCCCCTTACGTTGTGAAATCACAGCACCCTAGAGAGAAGGGAGGAGCATTTGGGAAGCAGTGATGCTCGCCTGAGGTGCTGTTCTCGGGACGGCGCATGTTCATACAATACAACTCAGGCTCCTGAAAAGACAAAACACTAGGCTGGACTCTCCACAGCTTTGCACCTGGTGCGGTTATTGGCAGCTGTGCAAAGAGCAAAATTCTGATCTCCAGAGACATTTAGCATCTTCAGCCCCCCCAGCATCTTGCACCCACTCTGCACGTGGGTAAAGGACGACTCAGAGTGCAAGGACAGAGGAAAATCCCTCTTTTTAAATCTCGAATCTTGGCTATGTAAGTCAGGGTGACTTTTTCTTTTAACACAAGCATGTCATTTATCACAGGAGTCCCTTGCACAGACAACGATTACAAACTGTGGTCACCCTCTGACGAGCGAGGTAATGAGTGCTTACTGGGGCATAAGACGGTTTTCAAAAGGAGGACTCCTCATGCGACTTGCTTCAATGGGGAAGATTTTGATAGACCAGTTATGGTCTCCAACTGCTCATGTACAAGAGAAGACTTTGAATGGTAAGTACCTATTAACTCCCTTTAGTCTGGGTTGTTACTCAGTTATAAATACCAATAACTAACAACAGTGAGCAAACTAACAGATCCAATTTATTTAGCTCTTTGCATCTATGGCCTGATTTTACAGCAAAGAGGAGACTAAATAGACTGAAAACATCCTTTCATTAATAAGGTATCAGGCTTAATTAATGTCTTTGAAGCTCTTTGAGAGACTCTGAAAGGTGCCATAGAAAAGCAATAGTAGTATTACCTGTCCCTTAGAATGGATGAGGATCATTTCCAAATACAGAGATCTACTGCAGAAAAGCTAAGAGACCATTTAACCAGAGGGATGGGATAGGCACTGCTATGTAATTTTATTTTTAATTTATACTTCGGTGAAACTAAATATCTGTCAAGATAAGGGAGCTTTGCTTCGATCATCACATGTAAAGATTATTAGTGAATGTGTGAATTGTTAGGCAGGGACCAGATTTTCTCAAGAGTTCTGCTCCCTTTAGGCACCTAAAGAAGGAATAATGAGGAATTTGGTTAGAGATGGTCAAACTGGGGATGAGGACTGTGGCATTGGTTTCTAGTTTTGCAGTCAACTCACTGTGTAACCTTGGCCAGATCACTTGACCAGTCCATGCCTCAGTTTACCCAGCTGTAAAATGAAGATAATGCAACAATAATGTTTTTATTTAGCACTTTTTATCCATACATCACAAAGGAGGTGAGCATCATTATGCCCATTGTACAGATGGGAAACTGAGGCACAGGGACTTGCCCAAGGTCACCAGTAATTCTGTGGCAGAGTGGGGCATAGAACCTAGGTCACCAGAGTGCCCTAAAGTGCTTGGTGATGGGGAGGCTTAATGCATGTAGAATGTTTTGAGGTCCTCCGATACAAGCCGCTGTCTGATTGCAAAGTGTTGTTATTAATCTGAATGTTACCATTAATACATTAATGGTCTACTCAAACACTTGGTGTTTCTAACAGCCCATTGCAAAGAATACGTTCAAGTAGCAATATAACATGATAGCATTTCTTTTTTCCCCCCCCTCTACTCTTAGTGATTTTGGCTTTAAACTGAGTGATGATTTATCATTAGAAGTTTGTGTCCCTGATCCTGAATTTGCTGGGCAACCATATTCCCCACCCGTGCCTTGCCCTGTTGGCTCAACTTACAGGAAGACTAGAGGGTATGTACTGCACACGGGCAAGAAACTTGACTTTTCAAATGATTATTTATGATGTATGTGCATTACAGTAACTCCTTGGAGCCCAAGTCATAGACCCCAATTGTGCTAGGTTCTGTACAAACGCAGAACAAAACGAGGGTTCCTAGCCCAAGGAGTTTACCATCTAAATTTATATGAGCGATGTTAAAAGAAGAATCATCTTAATAAGTGATGCACCCATGGACTACACAATATAATGTGGTTTAATAATGCCCTTAATTCTAAATCCTACAAGAACCAGTTGGTTGCACTTGTTGCCCATGCGAGTATGCTAACTTTTCCCATGCATGTGTGTGTACGTATTCCAGCTACCGCAAGATCTCTGGAGACACCTGTGCAGGAGGAGACATTGAATCACGGCTAGAAGGGGAGCTGGTGCCATGCCCTCTAGCAGGTAAGTCCGGGTGAGAGCACTGCTACGCTGGTGGCTTCCTAGCAAAGTCTGTGTTTCTTCGGCTGCCTGTCTAGAGACTATCCACATCTTCCCGTGAGGCGCTCAGAAATCCGAGAAAGGTAATGGAACGGCAGCTGAAATATCTTAGCAGGTGAAACGTCTTTTCTTCCTTCTGGGTCCCTAATACTGTTTTTGAGGGTTTAACCTCGCTCGCATTTGAGGCAGTGAGTGTTTCTGACATTGGGGCAGGTTTGAATTTACACTTTTAGGTGACGGGGAGTTTGGATGCTCCAACTCCACCTGACTGGGTGTCAGAGGAAGGTCTACAACGTGCTAAACACCCTTTGCTCACCGAAGCTGAAGACATGAAAATAGGTGATAATTAGGGACCAAACTCCTCCATGGGTTGCTGACTCATATTGTAACAGGTTAAGAATAAGATTAAAACATAACAAATAGAGCAAGAATTCTACTGCTCCATTCCCTTCCCCAACCTGCAGAGCTCCCAGACAGCCGCGGCTCTCGGTCATGCCCCACTGTGCAGTGGTCTGACAGCCATTTGGGGCTGTCTGTGCCCACGCTGGGCAAAGTGTACACCTCAGTGCTGCGGTGGTGTGAGCCAGGCAAGTCATCCAAAATCGCCTCCTCCCCTTCTCTTTGCAGACATGAGGGCACCGCAGTGATCTAATTCACCCGTGTGCTGCCACCGTAATTTACATTCTGCTCGTTAGAGCCTTAATTTAATCTTCCATCATGAGCAGCGTAATTAATGTGCAAGAGAGAGAGGGGAGAGGTATCTGCAAGGGAGAAGGTAGGGCCTGATCCAAAGCAAGTGAAAATCAATGGGAGTTATTCTCCTGATGTCAGTTAAGATCACCTACTTTTTTCCAGCCCCCAGCCTGATTGGTGTCTTAGGAAAAGGCAGAGTGGTAATCAGAGATGAATGAAATATTCTCTGCAAGAACAAACCTCACTTGGTTTGGGTTTTTGGTACAAACGTCTGGGCCAGGAACCCATTGTGCAAGGTGCTGTATAAACAGAACAGAAGGATGGTCCCAAAGTTATTACATGCTAAGTATTTATGTTACAGTAGAACCAAAAAACCTCTAGTCGGGATCTGTCAGCATCGGCACTTTTATGACTCACAAACATTAAATGCATTTAGCCTCCAGAGAAAACACTTTGACAAATTTTTTGAGCCAGTGAATTTTTTAAAAATATTAACACAATTTAATGTTTAAAAATAAAAAAGAAAATTCAAAAACTACTTTTGCAATTTTCTCCCCTTTTTCACCAGCTGAATAAATAATAGCAGTAATGATTTTCTCTCACCTTTGTGGGTGAGAGACAGTAATCTCTAGGTACTATATACACGAATTAAAATCTTCTCTCTCCAAAAACAAGGGTCTGAGTCTCATTTATGATAAGGTCCTAACTGTGCAGTTTTGGTCAGAAATTAAAAAGACCCCATTTATTCACCTTATCCCCAAGGGAACTCATGGGAAAGGGCTTCTACATAAATATTTCTCTGTGTCTCTAGAGGAGAATGAGTTTATTCTGTATGCCACGCGCTACTCCATCCACCGTTACGATCTCTCTTCTGGAATCAGCGAGGAGTTGCCTCTGACTGGGTTGCGAGGGGCAGTGGCTCTGGACTTTGATTACGACCACAACTGTTTGTACTGGGCAGATGTGACGCTTGACATTATACAGGTGAGCAGGGTCCTGGGCAAGTCCCTACATAGTACAATGCTCTAGGTCTAGGATGTTTTCCTAGAAGAGTGTGTACATTACATGATCTAATAGCCAGTGGATAGAGCAATGGACTGGGGTTCAGGAGACTGGGGTGCTATTCCTGCCAGTGGTCTGCTTTGTGACCTTAGGTAAGTCACCTCCCATCCCTGTGCCTCAGTTTACCCATCTGTAAAATGGAGAGAATGATACTGACCTCCTTTGTAGCATGCTTTGAGGTCTGTTGATAAAAAGTGCTGTGTAAGAGCTAGGTATTCTAATTATTGATGAAAAATACAGCCATAGCCAGGACAGCGCTGTGCCCTTGGAGATACCTTGTCATATCTTGGAAACTCTAATGCAACCTGTCTTAGAAGGGTTAGTCTGGTCATGAATGTCCTCTGGGATCTAAGGGCCAGATCCTCAGCTGGTGTAAATCAGCATAAATCCATTGACTTTACACTGATTGATACCAGCTGAGTGTGGTCTGAGTATCTGGCCCTGTATATCTGATTTGTTGGTAAGATAGCAGCTACTTAAAAAAAATTATAATAGGAAAGAATTAACATTTATTTTAAGCCACATGAGGACTTCATTGTTTAAACCCGAAGCTTGGACCCTTCTACCAAGGTAGAGACCCTTCAATCTCCTATTGAGATAGAGAACTTAAATTGAGTTTGTCATGTTCTTTCAGGTGAGACCTTGAAAACTATTACCAAGTGCTTTTCAAAGTGCCTATATCTTCTGCTGTGAATGGAAATGAAGGACGGCACCTTTCACAAGAGTAGTGTTGCCCTCTTTAGCCAAAAATTTCTCCTATCCTCTTCTGTGCTGGACACCTGTTTATCTCTTTGCCTCCCTCCACCCCAGAAATGGATGTATCTCAGGGGAGTTGTAATAGATAATGCTTTGCAAAGTGCTTTGCAATGCAAATACTGCTGTTAGGTCTTTCTCATTAGTGGCCCTTCATTAATTCCCCACCCCAAACAGTTGAGTGGACTAATCTTGAAGCTTCGATTTTTTTAAAATTTATTTTAGCGTCTTTGTCTAAACGGCAGCTCTGGACAGGAGATAATCATTAACACTGGCCTAGAAACTGTGGAAGCATTGGCCTTTGAACCTCTCAGTCAGCTGCTTTACTGGGTGAATGCCGGTATTCCAAAAATTGAGGTATGTCTGCAACCAATCTTCATGATAGCAGGTAACCACCGCCATGTTGCTTTGTGCTTCCCAGGCCTTACATTCATTGCACCATTTGTAGCCTTGAACCCCCATTGCTGGAGGGGGACAACTGAATGCTGTTGACATATTAGGGACACAAAGGCAATCCAACCTTTTCATCCTAGGGCACAGTGTTCTGGCTTATTGGGACTACTTATGCATAAGGCAGAGTAGGATTTGGCTTTTTCCGCAGTGGCGCAGTAAGATGTTAGTGACGGACATAGACTGAACATCCAGCCAGACTGTCTCATGGACCTAGCTAGAGATCGATCTGCTTGGTACTTGATCTGCAAGGAGACAACATCCCTCCAGGCTTTGCTGTGATGAGGATGATTGAAGATGGGTTTACACTGTAAATCAGTTTGAACACTTTAAGGGCTGACTGAACGGTACAAAGAGGGATTCACGGATACGTCCATAAATAAACCTGGCAAGTTTGTTCGCCAATATTCGGACAACTACGGGTTCCTTCGTGAAAATAGTGGTGAATCCTGAAAGATGCATGAACGTTATCACAAAAGTTAACCCCCCCTAAATTTGTGCATCACTTGGATCTACCTTACTTGCTCTATCTCATTCTCCTATTTAAAAGCTTTAGTCATCCAGTTAGGGAGCAAGAACAATATCGTGGTTTATGGTTGGTGACAAATTATCGGCTACAAACGGTTCAAATGAAGAGTTCTGAGCGGAGCCCGTAGGCTGAAATTTGCTTGCATAAGCTGTTCTTCAACTACAACCCGATAACAAACGCATTCAAAATTAAGGACAAGTTGTGAACAACTGGCAAACACAAGGGATACATTTGTCAAGTAATTTACCGCAACAGGTTATTTGAGCAGCATTAGATGGAACAATTTCCTCTCTGTAATGTGGAGGGATAGAATTAGCTGCACATAGTGCATTACAGCAGTAAACAATTTGTTCAGCAGTGTGGAAATCACATAAGTAAATGAAAGCCCATAAACTTTTATCACTTGCCTTAAGATAACAGTTTGTCAAGAATGTGTGTGTTGAACTGCCGTTTGCTATATGGTTGTAATTAAATGCTACAGAATTTCATTTAATTTTAAACAGTGCAGTTGCTCTTCATATTGCAAACAAAAATCACATCCCTACATCTTGTGCTGTTGCACTAGGTTGCCAACCCAGATGGAGATTTGCGACTTACTATTCTGAATTCCTCTGTTCTCGAACGACCCAGAGCCCTGGCTTTGGTGCCTAAAGAAGGGTGAGTAGGACCTCTCTCTGAATAGTCGTGTTAAGTTGTATTATTAAAACCAACCAAGTCAATCCAGCATTTTTCGTCGGTACTAAATTCATACAAGGTTAAAGTAGTGCGTTCCTCCAAGTGCCGTTTTGAAAGCTGTTTCCCCGTGTGGCTCTTTCTCACCTGAATGCCATGATCTGGTAACTGGGCTTCAGTTTGATTCAGATAGGGAGCAGTTTTCCATTTCCCTCGCATTAACTTTCCCTTGGTAAGAACCAGCATAGCTGCCACTGACTCTGCAGCGCAGGACGCAGAGCGCTGATCTCTTCCGTGGAAGTTGACCTCTTAGAAACTGACTGTCTGCTGAATCACTGATTTACTTGTGGTTCATGTTATGTTTAGACGCAGTCCTGGGGCTTTGATATTCCTCCTGCTGGGTGCATTCCATTGAGTGCCTGTTAAAAAGCCATACTGTTTCTGTGAGAGATCGGATTTCAAGACGGGGGTTCAAAAATGTGCTTGTCGTCTGTTTTGTGCGGCCACCTGGTTCGATGAAGCCTTTTATGATTTTCAATTAACTCTGCTTGTGGACGTTATCAGGCTGATGTTCTGGACGGACTGGGGAGACTCTAGACCCGGCATTTACAGGAGCGATATGGATGGGTCGTCAGCCAGCTGCATTGTCTCCGAGGGCGTGAGATGGCCAAATGGCATCTCTGTGGATGACCATTGGATCTACTGGACGGAAGCCTATATGGACAGAATCGAGAGGGTTGATTTCAGTGGGATGCAGAGATCTGTGATACTGGATAGTCTTCCTCATCCCTATGCTATCGCTGTATTTAAGGTATTTATACAGTGTATATAGTAGATATAGGGGCTCAGCCCAAACTGCCCAATTTGGGACTGGAACTGTGATAAATGCTGAGCTGTGTTGGGTGGCCACAAGCTCACCGTGAACGCTGACCCAGGTCACTGAAAGGTTTGCGACCTTAACACACACGACTTTTGTTTCAGAATAAGAACCATTCTGCCAGGCCGGTTCTCCTCAGATGCCTAGCTTTTGGCACCTCAGTAAGCTTTGGTTAATGGCTCTCAAATGTTTGTCTGCTTATCTGAACCCAGCTTCATATCTGTGCTTTACTCATTCTTATTTGTGTTTGTACCGCCGTGTCCAGACAAGCAGACATGAGCAGTTAGGGCATGGAAGTCAGAAAACCTGGGTTCTGACTAAACCCCAATACCTCTTACTCCCCCCTCTATAAAATGGGGGTAATGATACCAACCCAGCCTTTCAGAGTGCTTTGAAGCCGCATGAAGAGCAATATATAAGTGGAAAATAGTATTAATGGTATATGAAATCTTGGGGTCACAGGCAGAATCTACGAAAAATATTACCCTTCAGTTTTCAGTTAAGACTGACTTTATGAAATGGGTCTCCTGCACTGGCTAGTTTGATGAAGAATCAGGATTAACCAGCAGGCCTTGATCTGTAGATCTTCCTTCAGAGCCTGAATTTGGAAAAGAATAAGTTTGCAGAGGTCATTGTATCTGCCTGTTTTTCCACCAAAGCATGGATTAAGGAACATAGCTTATGTTTCAGAATGAAATCTACTGGAATGATTGGTCACAGCTGAGTATTTTCCGAGCCTCTAAGAACAGTGGATCGAGAATGGAGATTTTAGTTGGTCGATTAAATGGGATCATGGATATGAAAATCTTCTACAGAGGAAAGACAACCGGTAATGTGGAGTGTTTGTGAAGACCTTTCCTAAGTAGACTATAGAGGTACAGGCTGAGATTTTCCAAAGCCAGTGAGGGTGTTTGGCTGCTTAATTCCCATTGCATGGGATTTAGGACTCTGTCTATCTTAACTGCCTATACGGCCACCCATCACCCTAGTATCTGAGTGCCTCACCATCTTCCATGATTTTATTCCCAGAGGTAGAGAAGTGCTGTTATCCCATTTTACAGATGAAGTAGTGAGTCACAGAGGGAGGGAAATCACCCCGGGAGCCTGGCAGAGCAGGGAATTGCACCCAGGTCTCCAAAGCCCCAAGCTAGTACCCTAACCACTGGTACGAAGATCCAAGGGCCCAGTCCTCCTAGGCACTGAGCATTCATTCAAGCCCCATTGAAGTCAGTGGGTGTGGAGGGCTGTCGGTATTTCCCAAGCCCAGACTCAAAATGTAACCAAGTGAAGCTGACACCCAGGTGCCCAGAGAGCCTGCATCAAGGGGATGACAGGAGACGTAGAGCCAGGTTCCCTGCCACGTTATCGCCGCGCCAGATACTTTGCTTCCTCCCAACAGGGCGGAACGCCTGCATCACCAAGCCTTGCAGTTTGTTGTGTCTACCCAAATCAAACAACAGCCGGAGCTGCAAATGTCCCGAGGGAGTCGCCAGCAGCGTGCTCCCGTCCGGGGAAGTGAAGTGTGATTGTCCACACGGCTACGCGATGAAGAACAACACCTGCATCAAGGAAGGTAAAACCCTGTTTAAGTCTTGCTGCTATTTAATCCTGCAAAACGATCAAATCCTCGGTTTGGCGTTAGGTCGGCGTGGATAAGATCAGAGAGAGCTAAGATCACTTGGCAAAGATACCGACGCCTGGCCTAATTGCAGCTTGTTTGTTTGTTTTTTGACACCCGCCGGGCACTAGATAACACGTGTCTGCCTAACCAGTATAGATGCTTCAACGGGAACTGCATCAACAGCATTTGGCAGTGCGACAACGATAACGACTGTGGAGACATGAGCGATGAGAAGAACTGCCGTGAGTGTCCTTCCGGGGTCACGTCGTGGACGCGTCCCGACCGGTCAGCGTTTATCGCGCCGCGGGCGGGGGAGCTAAACGGTTCCGCCAGGGATGGAGCCGGGATCGGGCCTAATGAAGATAGTCTTTCCACCTTTCCTACCAGCCCTAGGGGCATGATATGAAGCTAGTTCAGATATATTCAAGGAGAAGGCCACCCGCTGAATGAAAATCTAAGAGTCCCAATGAGCTTATGCAGGGAAGAAACAGCTGCCTGGCCAAGCTGTCCCACAGCTTTAGGGGTATGGTTCTGCCCTTTACAGAACAGGGCCAGGTTCAAAGTGAATCGTCCTGCTTCAAGGGTCTGGTCTCTGTGAGTAGGCAACTTTCCTACCTGCTGCGAGACACCAGTCAGCAGGCCGAGTGGAGAGTCAGAATTCACCCTCCCTGGGGTTTGGTTTATTAACAAGCAACTGAGCAATAAGACAGCAAAGTCCAGGCCAACCCTTCTCCCAGGCTTAGCTGCTCCTGAGGTTCCTAATGGCTGCTTAGACACCAGGCCCCTCTGACAGGGCAAGTCAGCTCTGAAGCCTGCTTCCACATCGTTTCTTCTCTGAGGCCGGAGGGCGCTTTCTCCAGGCCTGCTACTGCAGAGTGCAGCTGGGTTCAGCCCTGACTGCAGGTCAGACCCCTAAGCCCTTACTGCCCTGACCCAGGAGGAATTCATCCAGCACATCGCCGTGCTCGTGTATTTTATTTTAACGGAAGCTAATTCCAGCTGTAGCACGAGTGGCTCTGAGGATGCTCTTCCCCTCCGTTTTATTCCCCTGGCTTTTATTTTAACGTGTGAGCTTGGGTCGCGGGAGCCGTTATTTAATTGGTGGCCTTGAAACCTCTCTTCTCTCCCCCCTGCCTTGCGTTAGCCACGACAGTCTGTGATAGCGAGACTCAGTTCCGCTGCCAGGACTCAGGGACCTGCATCCCGCTCTCCTATAAATGTGACCTCGAGGACGACTGTGGAGATAACAGTGATGAAAGCCACTGCGGTAAGCGTGATAAGGAGGGAACTGTTTGTCTCACTTGGACGTCTTTCCCCTGTCCCCTTCCTAGAAAGAATACCATTGCATTACGCTGGTGTCTCCACCGGGCAGGGGGTGAGTATGCCCGCGCTGTCCAGGGCTTGCTAGCCCCTCCCAGGTTGTGATCAGGCCTCTAGCACAGGGGAGGGGATGGGATGCACGGGACAAAGGAGCAATAAAGTGCAGTGACAGCACATATCCTCCCCACCCCGAGGCATCACGCCTGGAGTGGGCAGGGAGGCTCTGGTATCAGATGTGCCCAGCTCCCCTCACCTGCCCTGCACATTTGCCATAGAACAAAATATTTGGGCAGGCATTAAAAATTATACTCCTGCAGCTTCCGGGACTTGGTCTCTTTGGCCTTGGAGCAGTCCAAATCACAGCTGCCTTGAGGCACCCGTACAGGGTAGCCGGCTCCAAGGTTTGGTGTCTCTTAAAGCCATCGGGACCGCAAATTCAAATGCTGTGGCAGTAGGTTTCCCTTCGCCTTCACGCCCCCTCTCCTCCCCGTTGCTTCATATGAGTAAGAAATCCTTGGCCAGCTAGCAGGTTCCTGGTTGTCACTGTGCTGCACATCACGACCACAGTAGTAGCGGAGTTAGGACAGCCTCCTGCATTAACAGCAGAGGCTCCTAACCAAAAGGGGAGTCTCCATTAGTTGTGTGCAGTCTAGGGTGTACGGCACAGTGTCGAGCAGCTCCATCTCCATCCAGCAGAGGGCAGTGGTGCAGGCACACACTAGCTAGTTCATTGCAGTGCTTCCTAAGGCGCTCAGAATCCCTAATTTCAAAGGCGATTCTGGCCTGATTTTCAACGGCAGCTGAGCATCTGCAACTCCCAACATCTTGAATGGGTTGTGCGGGCGCTCAGCACTGCTGAATGTGAGGCCGCCAGCCTCTACGGCTAATAGTTCCTGAGCAGTAGATGGTTAAATCCACAGGAAGGACAGAAGATGGGAATCAGAGTGACACAATAGCTCTTGATCTTTTCAGGGCTAGAAACAATGCACTAAAAATGCTTTCAAGACCTGAAACATTTTCTGAGCGGCGTAGGCTGCGCCCCTTATGAAATGTCAGCTCTTTCTTCTAAGTCAACAGCTTGTGTTCAGTCCCCCCCGCCCCCCGTCAGCCCATCTGAACTTTGGTTGCCTTATTTGTAGAAGCTCACCAGTGTAGAAATGATGAATTCAGCTGCAGTTCGGGGATGTGCATTCGTCTTTCTTGGATGTGTGATGGGGATAATGACTGCAGAGACTGGTCAGATGAAGCAAACTGCACTGGTAAGCACTTGGATGTAATCGAGACCCCCCTCTGCTGGAATTGCTCATTGCTAGCTGCCAGCTGCTGTAAGTGTTTTTAAAGGGTTTGCATTAGGATAGCTGCTTTACGCATGCTGCTCAGGAAAGTGTCAGCTGAACCCTTCTGTGTCATGAGATTGAATCTTCCATTGCCCTATTGCTACTGTATTTTGTGCTAGTGGCTACTGCAGGGAAATCATGATTGACAGCGGCATAGAAGTTAAGATAAACACTGCGAACTAAAGGACTGAGCCGGTGCTGACTGAAGTCAATGGAAAGACACCTGTAGGCTTGGATTAGACTGTAATTGAGCAGCAACATGGGCTGGTGTATTGAGCATGGAGCCAGAACCAATTTCTAATCCCAATGCTGACGCTAACTTGCTGTGAGACCATGGCTAAATTGTTTAACCTCTGTGCCTTAGTTTCCTCATCTGTAAAAGTGGGATAATAGTCACCTACCTTGCAAGAGTTTCTGGAGATGAGTAAGTGAAGGTGATTTGAAAATAAGGTGCTGTTTAAGTATTTGTTCTGGCATGAGTGAAGAATGAAGTGTGAGCCTTCGCTCTGAATCATCTCTCTTTGCTGAAATGCATGCCCTACCCTTGCCATACTGTCCTGTATTTAAAACATTCTCCGGGTTAGTTGGCAGATGGAAAATGTTGATCATCTCCCCTTTTCACCTTCATAACATTTACTGGCAAAGTATTTATCATTTTGGGCCTATGAAATATTTACAAAACACGAACTGTGGTAGGAGCCTAATACTTAAGAGTGACCCTACAACAACAGACCAGGGCAGATACAAGCAATAGAGGAAATAACAATTTGGGAGAAACAAATGTTGGCTTTAAATTTCCACAGGCTTATAAATAGTGATGGGGAAACACGATTTTTGAAATAAAAAAAACCCCACATCCTGTCACCAGCGAATGCCTTTTTTGCATAGAGCCCCACAAACACGTTGCTAAGTGTCCTGTTTTTCACAGGTGCTAAACAACTTGTCAGTCGGCGCTGTGGGAGACCCAGCATGTACAGATCAGGCCAGGAAACTAATAAGATCTTGTTCCTGAGAGAATAAGCATCTAGCTTATGATCTGTTGATTTTAGCAACTTAATTGCTTTATTTCTGAAAGTGCTGACTCTTTTCTGATGTGCACAGTGATTCATTTTTGCTTTTATTTGCAAGATTGCACTGATGGAATCAAATCAACATTGAGGTCATTCATCTGTAGTGCCGTTTATACCTGACAATGCTTCAAAAGTTTCTTTAAAGATGTATTACCCTGTGGTCTGCTATAAACAACAGGCTTGCTCTGCCCTTAAGATCTGTAAAATAAAGAGGCATATTTGTAACCATTGGTCCTAAAGATCAAGATAATAACTAGTAAGGATACTTCTTCCTGAAATGAGCTCAGTTGTTACAACATGCACAGACTGAAAATAGGCTGGGTGTGCACTGACCTAATTTCACAGCTTGAACTCTGATCGTTTTGTAACAATTAAACACATTGCAGGAAACAGGGTTTTCTTTGCAATTTCTAAACTATTTATCTAAGAAAAGGGACACCCAGCTCCAATAGCAGCTGGTCTTCAACAGGACGTTGGCTCTTTACCTAGCATTCCAGCTGGGGCAGTTGAGATATAAAGAGGATGTAACTTTTGCAAAGTCACACGCTAAGGACCTGATTCCCCTTTCACTGACAACTGATTTACACCAGCACAACTCAGCTGGAGAAAATGGAGTCACCCCTGATTGACACTAGTGCTACATCAAGACTTGAGTTAGTGGACCTGATTCTCCACTCATACACCGGAGTCAACTCAATGATGACAGTGGAGTTTACACTAGTGGAAAATGGGTGTACGTGAGAAGAGTCCTAAGAACATACTAAAATTCAGTCCCTGATTCTAACCACTTTACATCTGCTCTGATATTTTCAATTAAACAGCTTTCAAGTATCTACACAGCAAAGAGATTTCTGATTGTAGAAGGCAATTTAATCTAGCAGAAAAAGGCATAATGAGATTTGGTGCTTGAAGTTGAAGCTAGATAAATTCAGACTAGACAAATTCAGACTAGAAACAAGGTGCACATTTTTGAGGGAGGGTAATTAATTTATCTCGAGATGTGGTGGATTCTCCATTACTTGAAGTTTTTAAATCAAGACTAGCTGTCTTGCTAAAAGATATGCCCTAGCTCAAATAGATGCTCTGGGTTAGATGCAGAAATTACTGGGTGAGGTTCTCTGGCTTGGTTAGGCAGGAGGTCAGATTAGATGAGCAGAATGGTCCCCTGGTTGTAAAATTATGCAGTGTAAATTCCTCAGTGTTCGAATGCAGTTTTCCAAAGGTATATATATTTAAACAATAAATGTACTGGTTCTGGGCAAGGTTCTGGAGTACTTATTTGAGCAAACTCCCTTTTATATCAATGAGGGTTATGCTTAAACCATAACCACAGAATTTGGACGTATGCAATTATTAAATCCATTTCAGAATTTCACCTGCTTCAAGTATATATGAATTGAATTGTTCAGCTTGAGGATGCCAGTGGTTGGTATTCCAAGCGTGTGGGTGTCTATATATTGGTGTTGCTTATCTCGCATGACTTTCTGAGCGAGAATTACTAGAGGAAGAAGTGAACGTACTTCAAAAAGTGTATTGGTTGTATAAGCTTAAAGTTGAAATTATCTAAAAGAATCACAGTTATTTGAGAACCTTGTCTATCTCTCTGGCCGCATTTATTGCTCTGAGCTAAAATAATTACATTTCACAAGAAATACCTAATAGAGAATTAGTGCCTGGCGACTACTTTTTAAAATATCTGGAAGCGCATGTCACCAGCTAAGCTAAAATGTGGTAGCATGCAATTCAATTACATTGAACATTGCTCTTCTCCTGGATAATGAAGAGAATTCTCTCATGTTAGCGTGGTTTTTTATTTGAAGAGATACAGCACATAAATTAGGCTCCAAAACAACTTATTTAAACAAAAAAAATATTTTAGGTTTGAGATTTTCAAAGTGGGAGCCTATGGCAGGTGGGTATCCAAATTCCATTGAAATCCATTGGGAACTGGGTGTCCAACTTTTAGGAAGCTTTGAAAATCTCATCTTAAATCTAGTCAACCTACAGTACAAACCAGTTCTCTTTTTGACACTCACTGCCGGTCAGACACTTGTGTGCAGATCCTCCCTGCTTGCAGATGGCAACAGTGATTTCAAAACCCTTTTGGTGGTGTCATCCCCCACATATAAGGGATTTGCCAGCTCACCAGGGTTTGTCTGTTGCTGCCCCACCAAGAGCCAGACATCATTATTTTTGCCAGCTGACCCAAAGGATTGAAAAGACACGAAAGGGCTGACTCCAGAGGTTCTCAGAGAGCTTTAGAAACATTAGTTAACCTTCATGTCAACCTTATGACGCACTATAGCCTGGTAAGTATTGTCCCCATTCTACAGGTGAGGAAATGGAGGCACAAGAGGATAAGATAACTTGCTCAGAATCCCAGAGCAAGGCAGTAACCCAGCTTAATAGAACTCTGGAACTTGACACCCAACTTCTTGTCCTAGCCATTAGAGGACAATAAATCAGCATGTCTACAGTGGGGTCCTGGTCCATGACTAAGGCTCCTAGATGCTACCACAATACAAGTTATAATTATGATTATTAAGAATAGTACGTATTAGAACACGTATTTAAATGTGTCGCAAATAAACGTAACAAAAGAAAAGAATGCTGGTTTATTTCTATGGGCCCCTGTTCAACGTGAAGTCAATACGAGGCTGCAAATGGTTTCCTTTTCTATTTGTTTTTAGCAGTATACCACACGTGTGAAGCCTCCAGTTTCCAGTGTCACAACGGGCATTGCATTCCCCAGAGGTGGGCATGCGATGGCGATGCTGACTGCCAGGATGGCTCCGACGAAGACCCCGTCAAGTGTGGTGAGAGCTCTGGTCTCGCCGGAGGGGTGGGGGGAAATGACCGTTGTTATATTTTAAGTCACTGGCCTGTCGTCTTGTGGAGCGGAAGCCCAGCTCTGTCACTCTTAAAGTGATCCGACAGAACGGCAGCGAACTTGGGGAGCCCTAAAACCACATCCTTCTGGCCATCGTGGTTATTTGGTTTACTGTGGCACCTAGAGTCCCCAGGCAAGGTCAGGGCTCCTTTGCATGCACAGTCCCTGCCCCGAAGAGCCTACAATCTAAATAGACAACGTAGTGCAGCTGATCCTGGGCGTTCTCTCGGGGTGTAGAGTGCCCCTGGGATTTGGTCATTCTGGACTAACAAACCAAACCAAACCCTAATGATGTTCGTATTTTTCCCGATGCGCCCGCACACGCTGCATAATGGACTGAACCTTGATATTTTTTCCATACTTAAGGCAGCTTTTTTAAATGAAATTTTAGAAAAAAAGTGCAACGGTTTCCAGTGTCCGAATGGAACCTGCATCCCAAACAGCAAGCACTGTGATGGGATACACGACTGCTCCGATGGCTCCGACGAACAGCACTGTGGTGAGTACACGCAAGGACTTGGGATGTGCAGCACCAGATGGGACAGGCAAATACAGCATTCTGTTTCCAAAAAATATGAAGACCTCATGCTTCAAAGGAAAGCAAAAGCCGCCTGTATAATGTATATAGCCACTTATGTATCTCTAGAGGCTGGGTGGTGAGCGATTCCTTCTTGATACCTACTGCAAACCACTTTCACCCTGACACATGGCACCAGATAAGCCTGAACAGCTGCATAGCTTATGCTTTGGTCATCAAAATTATCCAGCCCTTGATAAGGTCCAGCCACTGTATTTGACTCTCTGTAAGTCAGAGGGGATGGTTAAGTACACATAGATCAAACGACAAAAGAATTGTGTGTGTAGTGTTATGTATTATTTGTATAACCATAGCATGCAGGGGCCTCGTCACGGACCAGCATCGCGTTGTGCTAGGCGCTGTATAAACACTTCTTACTGATATGCACTGAAATGTCGTCATTCCCCCTGCAATCCCTTTTGATTCCTCCAGAACCCTTGTGCACGCGTTACATGGACTTCGTGTGTAAGAACCGGCAGCAGTGCTTGTTCCATTCCATGGTGTGTGATGGCATTGTCCAGTGTCGGGATGGCTCGGATGAAGATGCCAGCTATGCTGGATGCTGTAAGTGTGACAGTAATACCAACACCTAGCAGTTACCTAGTACCTAGCACTTTTCATCAGTGGAGCTCAAAGCACTTTACAGAGGAGGTCAGTATCCTTATCCCCGTGGGGGGAACTGAGGCACAGGGCAGAGAAATAACTTGCCCCACATCACCCAGCAGGCCAGTGGCAAAGCTGGGACTAGAACGTCAGTCTGTGGAGCCCCAGTCCAGTGCTCCACCCATGTGGCCACATTGCTCTGACGAGATATCAGAATGGAATAAATAAGAGTCCTCAGGGAGAGCACAGAGGGGTTTAGTGTGTCATTTCTGGACTGTGTCAATGACACACCAAGTCACTGGTATGTTCCCTTTAAATCAGGCCCCTGTTCTGGTTGTTGGTGATCTGTCCATTTTAAAAATCCAGGTTTCTCTTGGTTGCTGTTTTGGAGGGGAAGGCTGTCACCAAAACCCAATCTATTTTTACCTGTGGGGCACTGATAGTCCGAGTTCAGCAGGACCAGCTGTTTCACCAGCGTGTTTGACGGACCTGGGCTTTAGGCCCATAAGACTCTATCTTGGCTTTTATAGCCAGAGTCTGCTTTGGGGCCAGTGGGTGAATACATCCGCTCCTGCCGACCATTCCAGCTGAGTTGACATCATGCCACCCCGGGCAGCTGGAGGAGTGCACATCTGTGTGTGAGCAGAGGGACTCCATCTAGTCCAGTATCCTCTCCTCTCCAGGGGCCAGTACCAAATGCTTCAGAGGAAGGTGCAGGGAAGCCCCTGATGGATAGTTATGGGCTATCCTGCCTGCAGAGGATGTTTCTTCCAAACTTTAGGCAGTTCGTCTTCCTTTTCTATCCTGAAGCATATTCCTTATACAGCAGCAACTCTTTGTAAGGGTGCAGCGGGCGCTTTCTCTGCATTGGCCCCATTCCACCTGCCTGGCCGGAAGGCTGCTCCCACTCCTATAGGTTGCTAGCAGCATTGTCTGGGTGAAGCAGTGCCAGTCTTTGCAGGCCAGATGCATAAGGAAGAAGTAACTTGGCTGTCTCTCATGCATTCTGCAATGAGGTTGGGTGGATCATCTGTGCCTTGCCTTCCCCTTCCCGTCCCCCAGCTAGGCACACTCTGAGCCCTACGTTGTTGTACTGAAGCTCTTAGAAAGAACAGCTGGATTTGGCTTTTTATTTTTATTTTTTTTATTTTGCTTTGTCCCTTTTAGCCCAAGACCCAGAGTTTCACCGGACCTGCGACCAGTTCAACTTCCAGTGCCAGAATGGCGTGTGCATCAGTTTGGTGTGGAAATGTGACGGGATGGATGACTGTGGGGATTACTCTGATGAAGCAAACTGTGGTGAGTTGAGAGGAACAATTAACCCCTCCGACCCCACCTCAGTCTTATTTTGAGTTTTAACAGCTTTGCTTTCCCCTCGGATACTGCGTGATCATCATGTGGAGGACTGCACTAACTTTATAGAGAGAGCGATTGATAACGGTTTTCATTTGTAGATTTCTGAGTGCATTTACAAAGGAGATCAGTATCATTATTCCTGTTTTACCATTAGGGAAACTGAGGCATGGAGCAGTGACATGACTTATTGAAGGACACCCTGCAGGCCAAGGGGACAACTGTGACCAGAACTCGGGTCCCCTGAATGCCAGTCCTGTGTCTGGCCACTTCCTGTGACCAGGCCCACTGAGTTCTTGATAATCCGATATCAGAGGCCTTTCTGTGTACCGTGGTTGTCTTGAAGCCATATATGAGCGCATTTGCTGCTCCGATTCCCAATCCAGTGAAGACAGAGGTCTGATATCTGAGAGCAGCGTTAGTAGTTATTAGCTGGAAGCTTTAGGAAAACAGGCACAGCCAAACAAAGCAACCGCACGTTCAGGCTGTGTTTGCCACGTTCGCCACTCCATTCCCCTTGCCTCATCTCTTGCCTTATCGTGTGAGGTCTGATTTTCATTGGTAAGCTCCGTGGAGCAGAGGCTGCTTCTGTTACAAGTCCATAAAGCATCTAGCACGCTTTGGGTGCTGTGTAGATAACAATGACAAAACCATAGCGGAGACGGTGAGGAGTCGGGGGTTAGCATATCAGGAAAACAGTCCCTGGCTGCATTGCTTACGTGAGCTACGGAACACCCCTAAGCAGGGCTCAGCTGAAGCATGGACTGAGCCTGTGTCGCTGAGGACAGTCAGGGATGCTGGACCTCACGGGAATATTCTGTCGTTGTTAGAAAATCCAACGGAGGCACCGAACTGCTCTCGCTACTACCAGTTCCAGTGCGAAAATGGCCACTGCGTCCCCAACAGGTGGAGATGCGATGAGGAGAATGACTGTGGCGATTGGTCTGATGAGGCGGACTGCGGGGGTAAGAGCAAGTGTGGGCTGCTGCCTCAGTTCTCTGTTCCATAGGTTCTGAAGCTAGAAGGGACAATGGTGTGATCCTCTAGTCTGACCTCCTGCATAGCACAGGCCATAGAGCAGAACTTTTAGAAAAACATCCAGCCTTGATTTAAAAATGGCCTGGGATGGAGAATCCACCGCAGTTATCGGTAAGCTGTTCCAAAGGCTAATAACGCTCACCGTTAAAATGTACACCTTATTTCCAATCCAAATTTGTCTGGTTTCAACTTCCCTCTGTTGGAGCTTGTTATTATAGAAGATGAAGGTTGGAAGGGGTCAGTCATCTAGTCCAGCCCGCTGCTCAAAGCAGGACCAAGCCCAACTAAATCGTCCCAGCCAGGCTTTGTTAAGCCACACCCCTAAGGATGGAGATTCCACCACCTCCCTAGGTAACCCATTCCAGTGCTTCACCACCCTCCTATACCTTGTATGCCTTTGTAGCTTTGTTATACCTTTGTCTTTTAGACTGAAGAGCCCGTTACCTAATTCTCGCTCCTCATGTAGGTACTTAGAGACTGTAATCAAGTCACGCCTTAATTTTCTATTGGTTAAGATACATAGATTGAGCTTCTTGAATCTCACTCTGCAAGGCATGTTTTCCAATCCTCCAATCATTCTCGTGGCTCTTCCCTGAACCTTCTCCAATTTATCAACATTCGTCCGGAATTGTGGGCACCAGAATTGGACGCCGTATTCTACCAATAGTCGCACCGGTGCCAAACACAGAGAAATAGCCTTTACTGCTACTCCAGATTCCCCTGTTTATACATCCAAGGATCACATTAGTCTTAATGGCCACCGCTTCACACTGGGAGTTCATGTTCACCTGATTATTATCCACCATGACCCCAAGTCTTTTTCAGTCACCTCTTCCCAGGATAGAGTCCCCATCTTGTAAGTCTGGCCTACATTCTTTGTTCCTCAATGTATGATTTTACATTTAGCCGTATTAAGAGACACGTTTTTTTTTTGTGTCCAGCGATCTAGACTGCTCTGTATCAGTGACGTGTCTCTTCCTTATTTACCACTCCCTCAATCTCTGCCATCTGCTGACTTTATCAGTGATGATTTTCTGTTCTATCTAGCCACTCATTTTTAAAATAGCCGATGCCTCACAGTTATAGCACTTAGCCTTCTGCTGAATCTTATTATTGCTTTGTTCATACAGAAGCAGTGAGTTTACATTTATACACATCTTACATTGATTGTAGCAAACAACCGAAAGTACCCTGACTAAGTAATTGCTACACTGTATCTTTATTTAAATAAATAAGAGAGAAGCTTCCTGTTCAGCAGAGAATCTTTTAGGGTGGTCTACGGACAAGTATGTGCACCCATTTCACATAATGTGTTTCGAAACCAGGTTGGTTCA
This sequence comes from Emydura macquarii macquarii, assembly GCF_026122565.2. NCBI lineage: Eukaryota > Metazoa > Chordata > Testudines > Chelidae > Emydura > Emydura macquarii. The sequence goes on along the minus strand of NW_027130449.1, from coordinate 8,875,810 downwards.
ATTGATGCAGTCCCCTTGCGTGGACACACATAAACCACTTTAAGCACGTCCACACTAGGAGGCTGCATGGAGTTAACCGAATTGGTTTCCAAACAGATTTAGTGAAATAGGCATGCATGCAGCATGTAGAGCAGGCTCACGTGCTGTGGTGTAAGCTGGTGGCCTTTGTGTCTGTTGCAGCCCCTTCCCTCAGGCACAATATTGGATAAACAGAAATTCATGTAACATCAAAACAAAGCATGTCCCCTGCCTCACATGGGCTGCAGTCCCTAGGGACCTTCCCCTTGCCTCTTTCTCCTGCCGGGAGGAAAACACGCCCTTCCCTGAAATCCCCTGCTAGGTTGTGTGACAGACAGGTAAGCCCTTCACCCTTTCCTGACTGTTTTATCTGGTCACACAAGGCATCTGGGCTGTTCTGATTAAGGCCCTAGTGCTGCAGTCAGATCTGTCTGAGCAGATGCTTGCACCTCTGTGGAAAAACCTTGAGATCAGTGGAACCTTGAGACTATGTAAGGATCCTCCCAGGTAGATCTGATTTGCAGGACCATGGCTTTAGGATATGGAGAGGTTTTCTATGCTCAGCCCGAATGGGTACTTGGCCTGCGTTTACCTACTGGAGTTGCCATAGGGCCAGACTGTGGCTTGCCTGCATCCACTTATGGGGAAGGCACATAGGAGCAGGTCCATGTCTGTTGGAAGCTGCTACTGGGAAATGTCTGCAGAAAACCTAAGGAACAAGAGAACAGTCTGTTTCCTGCGGGTACAGAGACTACAAAGCTCACAACTACCATTGCACCTTCCAGCAGTTGAAGTGGTACTACCCTGTCAAACACATGAATAAGATGCATCACTGTACTTTCACCCTTGGGTTCCTTTTCTTTGACTTCTGCTTTGTTTTATGTTTAGGTCTGGTTCTGGGAGCCAGCGTTGTGGTTTTAGAATAAAAATATTGCACTTGTGATGTATTCCTCCCGCTCCTCCTTTTCCAACTGATATCCTGGGATTTTGCCTTTTGGTCTCCCAGGCACAGAAAAAGCTTTTAGCACACAATCAAACCTAGGAACACGTTCAGTAAGATCGGCGCTCACTGGTTTATTTTTAGGTTCACAGATACTTCCCTTTACTACGTCAGCCCCAGCGATGTGTTTACCCAACCACTTCCGTTGTAACAGCGGCGCCTGCATCATGAACAGCTGGGTTTGCGATGGATACCGAGACTGCACAGATGGCTCAGATGAGGAAGTCTGCCCTACTTTATGTAAGGTTTTCTCCTCCCCTGTGCCTTTGTTTTACGTTCTGCCATTGTTATTCCCTGCAAACGCGTGTCTAAAAAAATAAAGTCTCAGCTGTAAATTTCAGAAGACTCCAAATGATTGGGCCAAAATATACCCTGGGTAAAAGGGCGCCACTCCATTGACTCACATGGAGTTGCACCCACTAGCATCAGCAGAGAATTTGGCCCACTCACCCTGAGTTCTGACAATTAGTGGGGATATTTGCCACACAGCAGTGGCTTCTTAGAGAACACATCTCTATCCCAACTCAAACTAGACTGTAACATGCTTGCAGCCATAGCACCCTCTGATTGTATCCAGGAAGGGACACCTGGGACTTTCAGGTAGTCGGGGGGGAGTGTCTCTCTGAAGGTTGCTTTCCCGATGTAGAAATCTGTACACCTGAGCATATGCCAGCATCCTCATTTGTAGGCCGCCTTTGGAGTAGCAGGCCAGGTGCTTTTGCACTGCAGCCCCTGAAACAGTGAGGAGAGTTGTCCTGGTTAGGGCATGTGAGATGTGGCGAAAGGAGGCTGCAGTGGATTTAGTTACTTCTTTATATAGGAAGAGGCTGCCATCTAGTGGGGTGGGGAGATGCAAACTGATTCTGTACGTGACGAACCAGTAGAGAACTCAGTCTGTCTTTCAGGGACATTGCCCAGCAGGGGTCCTGCTATGGCTTGTGTAGTTTGCTGACTATTCTCATCTTCCTCCTCTTGGTTCCCAGTAGCCAACGTAACCGTGACTTCCGCCATCTCCCTCGGCCAGTGCAGCAGGTTTGAGTTTGAGTGTCAGCAGCTGAGGAAGTGCATCCCTAACTGGAAGCGATGTGATGGCTTGAGAGACTGCCAGGATGGCACAGATGAAATGAACTGTCGTAAGTACTCATTTCCCACACGTCGAGCAGCCCTTTAGCTCTCTCAAAGGAAGCCTTTCTTTAAGGAAAAGAACGCAGGAAAACGCATCAGTGCTAACGGAATGCATGCTAGTGCCATGCAACGAATAATGCATTGTTATGCAATGAATAATGCATTGTTATGCAACGAATAATGCATTGTTATGCAACGAATAATGCACTGTAATGCAATGAATAATGCATTGTTATGCAACGAATAATGCACTGTAATGCAATGAATAATGCATTGTTATGCAATTCATGCAGTAGTCATGTAAAAACAGAAATACATTTTTAGCGGTGATACAGTAGCGCCTCGGTTAGGGCATCATGGTACTAGATGTCGTACAGACATAGCGAGAGAGAGTCCTTGCCCCATAGAGCTTACAATCTACATAGTCAAGCTGGACAAAGAGCAGACGTGGAAACAGGTACAGAGAGAGGAAGTGACTTGCCCAAAGTGACACAGCGAGTCAGTGGCAGAATAAGGAGTAGAGCCCAGTTGTGTTACTCTTCGGCCAGTACCCTAACTGCTTTATGTGGCTTTAATATCCGAGAACTAGCATTATTATATAGAAAACAACATAATGTTTGGGTGTCTAGCCCTCCATCCTGTTGGAAAAGTAAGTTGGGAGTGGAACAGTTTGTGTCTGTGTTTGGAACATTATACCCGACAGTGTTACATGAGAGATTGATTAAATAATGTAAAAGGAAAGGAGGTAAATATGATGGTCGCTTCGTAGTGTGATATTGCTCTCATTGAAGTCACTGGGAGTTTTGCTATTGACTCCATTGGAAATAGCGTCAAAGCCTTGCTGCCTTGGTGTGAAAATGTGATAAGGATATTGAAACCAGTACCAAGTCGTAGGTCACATTCAGAATGAACTCTTCTGGCGTATATATCAGAATATAAATATGTACATAAATATATACAAATTACAGATGGAAAGATACAACATCAGGTTTTCAAATGTGCTCAGGGAACAATGGTAGCTGCTAGGTGCTGAGCGCTTTTGAAAATCTGACTCCGTGTCTGAAAGTTGGGCTTAGAGACTCAAACAAACTTGGATGCCTTATTTAGGGCTCTCATGTTATCTCTGAATACGCAAAAATTCCTTTTTAGGTTCCAGACGGCCTTTTTGCCTCAACTTCCCACATTTGAAAATTTAGCCACTCCCTTCATCCACAGAGAGAGACATTAAAATGTCTGTTTTTTATGCTTAAAGCTCATAATAAAACCATTATCTGTCATTTGCTTTTTTTAAAATTACTGTTTTATGCAACTGAAGATTAGTTTCTTAACCTCTGAGTGCAAAATTAAATCCTCCTAAAGCAGCCTAGCTACAAACATAGTTAGTGATTGATACCTTGTCACGTCCTTCATCCCAAAAGATGTCAGCAAGATGTTCTCATACGGAAGTAGTAACAGTAACAATTACAAATTCTACATTGAGATCACTTTACCCATTAACGAGACACAGCCACCTCTACATCTGAATATGACTATGGCTTAACAGTATTTGACAGTACTATGGAACATGTTCAGGACAGAAAATTTGTAAATGAGCTCTCCTGCTTTTCCATCTTCCAGCTACTCACAGCACAGTATCATGCCCTAATGGTTATAAATGTGAAAATGGGGAGGCCTGTATCATGACAACAGAACGGTGTGATGGATTTCTCGACTGTTCAGATAGTAGCGATGAGAGAAACTGCACCGGTAAGTAAATGCGCTATCACAGAGGTTCTCATGTTTTCCATAGCACGGGCCACGTTATAATACAGTATTATATATAATATAGTCTATATAATAATAATAATTATTATTATACTGTATATTATATATACAGTATTATACATAATGTTTTATGTCTCATGGGTGCCAGTCCTTCATTCACAATCACCTTGATCAGCCCTCCTCTGTTCACAGGCGTATGGTCCATCTCCCCTCCCATTCACAATTGGACATCTCCCTTCCTGCTTCCACACACACAATTTCCCTCAGTGCATCTACAGCAATTGCAGACATAGGCAAATATCATGAGTCATTTAGGGTCACACAAACACAGGAAGTTCCCTGATTAGAACAGCCAACAAGGGGTGCATTTTTGCAAGCACCCGTCCACTGTGTCCTGCTCTGAAAACATATGCCTGAGACTACTGGCACTGAGCTAAGCTCTCCGTGCTCCCGTTTGCAATTCCTCCCATACCCTCCATCATGACCTGGGAGGCAGACATGTTACACTCTGATTGGAAAAAGATCGAGCCCTGGCCCGTTCTGGGTAGATAATAACAACATCGATCACGCTCTTTTCCCAGATGTGAGATTCAGCCATTTTCCCAGTAAACTGCTTGGGGTATTGAACATCAATCAGCTTGTAGTTCTTTAATTAAATATTGATTCGGAGAGGCAGCCCAGACTCGGGGCGAAGGAGCCGCCGAGACCCGCAGACGGGCTGGAATGCTGAAGCGAGGCAAGAAAGCATCGCTTTATCCTGCTAGACATGCTGCTGCTGGGAGATTTCATCCCCTTCCCCGTGGGCCGGCAGGCTCATTGGTTTAATTTTCAGCTTATTAGGAAACTTCAGCAGGAGCAGCTCAGAGCTCTCTGTTTCGTTTCCTTAATAAACTGGAAATGAAACCAGTGGGCTAAGTAGGGTCCAGGGAGCAGAGCTGGAGTCCATAGCTCAGAGGCCTGGCGGCAGAGCTGTGAGGCAGAGGGGAGATGGCACGCAGAGGGACGCGGAGCGGGACAAACTGCACCTCAAGGGGCATAAAGGAATAAGATGGCCAGCAGGCCCAGGGGAGGGTGGTATTAGCAAGGGATCACCTATGGGAGCAGTGAGTGGAGTGTGATTGGGACATCTGATCACCCTGCTGTGTGGTAGCGAACTGGTAGCAAATTGAGGCACAGAGAAACTAAATGACTGGCCCAGGGTCACAGAGGGAGACCGCAGCAAAATGAGCTATAGAACCCACGGAGTCCCACTGCCTGAACCCATCCTCCCTCTGTGTTCTAGGCATTATAAAGAAAAGTCTGCAGAAGAGGTCCATGCCCTGGACAGTTTACAAGCTCCGTAGAGATTCATGACCTAGAGATGTTCCACAAGTAGATAGTGGCTTCTTAGGTCAGACCCGTGAGAAGGGCCACTCCGGAATCATTAATATTCCTCTAAATAATGTCAGGTGGTGCTTTGTCTATGGTCAGTGATTGTTTAATTCAGTGGTGTCCCAACCTTTTTGGCGCGAGGGCCACAAATATCATTTTTACCACCTTGAAGGGCCACCCATCAACTCATAAAAAATGTATTGCCGTACACGCCATTAAGGATTACAAATCACTACATATTTAAAGGAAACATTTTGATGCTACTCTGCTCATTTTTACATTCCTTGTTTTGCACCTACAAATGTCACACTCGCAGACAAAGCACTAGTGTAGATGAGCGACTGTCACCACACACTGAACCACACGGCCTGGCAGCGAAGTCATGGTGGGTGGCCTGCTAAGTGCAGACCAAACCAGAAGGCCCTGATTCTTAGAATCCTGCCCTCTCCTCAAGCATGGTGGGTCCTGGCTGCTCCGCCAGCAGTCCCGTCCCCCCCCCTGCAGCCAGATGGAAGGAGTTCATCTCTCGTCCCCCTGGCTGCAGCAGGGAAACTGCACATGTCCTGTAGCCCTGAGTGCTCCACCTGGGTCCCTATGCAGTGGTTCCCTTCTGCAGCCAGGGGGACCGGAGATCAATGCTCCCCTCCCTCTGGCTCCAGCAGGGACCCCAGCATCTAGGGACCCAGGCGGAGCGCTTTGCCGTGCTACCTGCTGGAGTCAGGGCAGGAGAGCACTGATCTCCCATCCCCTTGGATGCAGCTAGGAGCCTGCACCGGTCTTGTAGCCCTGCATCAATGCGTTCCACCTGGGTCCTTAGGCAGAATCCCTCTTCTACAGCCAGTGGGAGGGGAGCGGCAGGCCACTTTGGAAGACACTGCGGGCCACAGGTTGGGAACCACTGGTCTTTGGAAGACACCCTTGGGACGCAGGTTGGGAACCACTGGTTTAAGCGTATGCTTCAGTTCACAGCTATCGGCACTGATTGTGCCATATAACCCTTTATCCCCCGATTGCGTAAAGCACTGCTTTTATTTTCCGCCATGAAATAATGCTTTCTATTGTCTGCTTAGATGACGCAATTGTGTACAAGGTCCAGAATCTCCAGTGGACGGCTGATTTCTCTGGTGATGTCACTTTAACGTGGGCCCGACCTAAAAAGATGTCCTCAGCATCCTGTGTGTATAATGTATATTACAGGTAAATTGCACAAATCTTGACTATTTTTATCGGATGAAGCATGCGAGTAGCACTGAGTTCGTTGCGACCACTCCTGTTTAAAGCAGGGTGGATAAAAATTGATATTTTCATTTAAAGCAGATTTTTTTTTTTCATTTAAAATAAGATCTTTTTAAATAAACCAGCTTAAAATGAAATCTGAATTTAATACAAAATATGTTATGATCTAAACTTATTATAATCTCTTAAAACATTTAAATAAAATGTTAATAAAAAATAAGTATGCTGAATCCATGAGCCTCCATCAAAAACTTTGAGTTAAAGGCTGCTTTTCCATTCAAAGAAATGGTCAAGCTTTATACATATGGTGCAGTAGGTCAACCTAAGTAACACAGAAGACTGTCTCATTTTCAAGAGACTTTGGTGACACTAGGAACTTAAGTGCCAATCACTTTCACTTAGAAATATTTGAAATTTTTCCAGGCTGACCTGAAATAATGTTTAATCAGCTGACTACCCAGTTAATCCCTCTGTTTAATAAACCATTTACTTGTAAATATGAAACATGTTTTGATAAGAGAAGTTTATGTATCCAAAATATTTAAGGGTGCTTTGTTTAATAAATATATTTGTATATGCTATTTTGCGTATTTAGTTAAATTTAGTTACCATCCTAATCATAAGCAAAAAGTGAAGTATCTAGTAAATAAGCAATATATCATTTACCATTTTTAACATACTAAAATGTACAATGAATAATAAACTGAAAATATTAAACTATGCAATTCCTTAAATAAATGTACATAGCCGTAGAGTACCCTCCAATGTAAAGATGTACCAAATCTAGTGTCAAAGTTCTATTTAGTTGTAAATCAACATGTTTTAATAGTTATATCAACCAATGAGAATGCACTGCTCTTCACAAAATAAATGTGGACAAATGGAAAAGTTGATTAAAATCGATGATTTAAATTTCCACTGGGTGATTTAAATCAATCCACCCTGGTTTAAAAGGAGGTGTCTTAAGCACCTTGTGAAGTCAATTTAAAAATCTTATTTCTGCCTGAAAATGCTTTTATCTGTTATTGTTACCAGCAAGACTTGAAATGGCTTTAGCTAGCAGAGGTTAGAGCAAAATTATTTGTCTCTCTGTTTTTCAGATTGTTTACCTTGTGCATTTGCAAGCATTTTCTAAATTCATGCTTTCTAAGACCGAAAGGGACCACTAGTCAGACCTCTTGTATAACACATTCCACAGAACGTCCCCAAAATAATTTGTGTGTGAACTAGATCATATCAGATTTTTTAAAAAGCCAATCTTGACATAAAAACAGCCGGCAATGTAGAATCCACCATGACCCTTGAATTTGACTAGCTTCAACCTCCAGCCATGTGTGTGTAGTCAGTTTCCCCTTTTGTTTGTTTGGGTCTTTGTGTGGGACACAGCTACCCTGAGAGAAAAAGTATCAAGAAGTTAAAGCCACATTGTAAAGAAATTCAACAATTGGCAAAACTGTAAACGACTTTTAACTCGTATTTTGAAGCTGACTAGATTTAAGTTAGTAGTGTCCCTTTACCAACCAACCAAAAGTAGGCCTTTAAAGTGTAGTCAGATGATGGGTGCTCTTGGGACAAGTTAACACCTCTGGCTACAAAAATACTTCCTGAGTTAAGTGGTTTTATTCTCTCTCATAGGATGGTTGGCGAAAGCATTTGGAAAACTTTAGAAACTCACAGCAACAAAACAAACAGTGTCTTAAAAGTCCTCAAACCAGATTGCACCTATCAGGTCAAAGTTCAGGTCCAATGCCTCAGCAAAGTGTACAACACCAATGACGTTATCACGCTGCGTACGCCGGAAGGATGTAAGTGGCCTTTGCTTGTTCTGTTCTAAGTTCCTGGATGTGTCACACTTCTAATCTGGCAAGTCACCACAGCACTGTGGCTTCCACAGGAGAGAATCTGGAGGGGTGTTTTCTGAATAGCATCCCACAGCCTTTTGCAATAGGCCAGGGAACAGATCCTCAGCTGGGATAAATTGTCATAACGCCACTGATTTGAGAATCTGCCGCCAGGTAATTTTGTGTATCTACTCAGTGGTGGTGTTGGGAAATTCATCCCTGACAGTGCCATGAATCGCTCTGTAGAGGGAATAAGATGATATCCCTCCACTTCATCTGCACTTGTGTGTGTTGGGGGGGGGGGGGGGGGGCCAAGAGTACAAAATAAAGTTTGACGCTGACCACAGTGGGCAAAATCCTGGCTTCATCGCCGTCAACAGAATAACTCCCATTGATTCCACTGGGGCCAGATTGTGCTCTCTCGTTACAGCATCTCTAAAGCATGCATGGTACACATTCAGAGCCGGGCTCATCTCCCCCCGATCACACTGAGACAGCAGCCCCCACATGTGGATCTCCGACTTCCCATGACTGAGAGATTATTAGTTTGAGAGGTCATTAGTTGTCCCTTCCTCTCAACCCTGCCCAGGGCACTCTGCTGGCCTGGGATCTGTGGGAAGGGTGCACCCTTTGCCCCCCCACACCCACTGGCCCTGTGGTGTTTAGGGTAAAAAGCAACCAAGCTCCTGTAGGGAATAAGCTGCTCGCTAATATCTTTTTTCCTTTGTGATTCTGATGAACAGACCCTCTGGCCAGTCTGTCACTCACACGCTTCTTTCTTTGGTAGTGCCGGATCCCCCCCTTCACCTTCAGCTGTCCCTAAAGAAAGAGGTGGACGGCGTGGTGATCGGCCACTGGGCTCCGCCTGTCACTGCCCATGGCCTGATCCGAGAGTACATCGTAAGTATGAGTCTGCGACGTGCTCCTGCGTCGGGACGCGAAGTTGGATGGGAGCCTGCACATGCAGCAGAGGGAAGGATTCCTTCCTCACTGAGAAGGGTCTCAGTGGTTTATGGCTCTGGGAGCTTGACTCTTCTGAACAAGAATATCTGCAGCTATTCACTCACGGTGAACGTCACCTCTTTGCAAGGCCTATGAACCAACTTAAGTGCCACAGAGGCCTGTTTTGTGCATTTAAGTGAGACTGAAGTGGACAGAGGTATGTTTTGCCCCCAGTGCATACATAGCATCTGCAGGAAGTTTCAGGACCAGTTAAGCCCTTAACATGGCCTGGATGGGCCCCTCTGCACAGAGGTCCCGATTCAGCGAAGCACTTTAGCATGTGATTGAATCTCATTTAAATCAATGGGATTTAAGCATGTGCTGAAGGGTTTTCCTGAATTATTACTGTTAGTGATTACTGGAATTAGTGTAGCACCTAGGAGCCCTCATCATGGACAAGGATCCCGTTGTGCTAACACAAACAGAAAGATGGTCCCTGCCCCAGAGAGCTTACAAATTAAGTAATTGGCCACAGAATGAATTTCAGCTCAGCTAACTTAGATTGTGAGTGTATTCTTTGACAATTAGCTACTGTCTCGATGAGAGACTGCGTCCAAACAGGAGCAGAAGATACAGAGCAGTTATGGCAAAGATCATGTAAATATTTTTTCCAGGACCATAGAAATAATAACGAGGAGAAAATGAATAAGTGAAATTCAGGGGCAGATGATGGAAAATTGAGTTTTATTGGGGAGCTCAAGTGAAATTGCCTTTGTACATACAGTCACTGAAATTCTAGTTCAGATTTAATGATGTAAGAAAGTCTGCATTTATTAGAGACATATGGGAGGACTGTGATTGTCCCTCTTTCTCTGGGGCTGATATCTTTTTCTTTCATTAGACTGTGATAAAAAAAGTTAAAAAAAAAAAAAAAAGGGCAGTTCAAAAAACTTTGCCACTTTAACATGCGACTTTCTCCTCCTAAATACACAATAAATCCAATCCTTGACAATCATTTACACTTGTCAGAGCAGGTAAGATGAAGCTTGTATGAGTTCTTTAATAAATTATATGAAGATTTCATGTGCTCCATATGGCCCCTTAATGAACAGGGAGCACTCACTATTTGTGAGTCCCATGTGCTCATTCATAGGAAAAATGCAGACACAGGTCTGTATATCTCAGCAGAAAGAGTTCCACATAGCAAATACTATAAAGACATTCTCTCTCCATTCTTTGGATTTAGACAAGATGCGGGGAAAAGATGCCCCCCAAATCTGGGCAGATTGAGAGTTTGAGTTCTGGCCCCTCTCTAGTTTTAATGGTCCATGGTACTTTAAAACTAACCATCCATCCAACATTCCTCCCGGTTGTATTGTTAATTGTGGCCTTCTGGTCTCTTTGTTTTCACCCCGTTAGGTGGAATACAGCAGAAATGGTTCCAAGGAGTGGTCCTCCCTTAGAGCCAGCAAGAACTATACTGAGATCGAGAACTTGCAGGTCAACAAATTATACACAATAAGAGTGAGTATTTTAAAAGCCGGTAATTCTAGGGGTACCCCACACGTCCTCAGGTGGTTTTCTTTTGCTAGATAATCTGAGCACTGCACGGTTAACTGACAGACTAGTGCCATGGTGTCAAGTTGAGATGCTGTATTGCCAAAAGTACATAGAAGGCCAGCACATTTGCTGACTCCTTCATTGTGCACTGACAAGAAAAGGCAAAATTTAAGGCCCAAGTTCTGTCCTTAGAGTTCCACCCCATCCAAGAAGCTCAAGTTGCAGTTTTAAAATTCATCCACTGATAGCACTGTTCGGAAATCACTCTGGTTGCACAGGACGTAGGTCAGAGACAAATTTGGCTGTAATGGTATCACTGGGGAAAGAAACAGCAAAGAGGAGGGACCTAATATCAGACTGTGATCAATTATTGTTTGTCCATCGAAGGTAGGAGAAGCAGTAATGGGCTTAATCTGCAGCAAGGAAGATTTAGGTTAGATATTTGGAGAAACGTTTTAACTATAAGGATAGTTAAACTCTGGAATAAGCTTCCAAGGGAGGTGGTGGATCAACTGGAGATTTTTAATAACAAGTTGGACACGCAGCTGTCAGGCATGATCTAGGTTTACTTGGTCCAGCCTCAATGCTGGGGGCTGGACTGATGACATCTCAAGGTCCCTCCCAGCCCTACATTTCTATGATTCTAGGTTGGGGATGGGGTGGGAGAGATGCTAGGGGGGGCTGACGGCAACATTAAAATTAGACAGGATTTGAGTGCCAAGCCTGTAAAGCAAACACTGCAGAGTACAGCCTTAAGCGGCCCATTTTCCACATGCTAAACTCTCATTGATGTCAATGGGAATTCAGATAGCAGGATACAATTCTCATGAATCCATGTTATTCTTACTATTGCTTTTATAACCCCATTTGTGTGCAAGAAGCAGGTGCTCTTTAAAATATGCACTCTCTCTTCTGTATACAGGACACTTTCTAAATAAATCCTTAATTCGCTGCCAGACCGGATTTCATGGGAATTGTTCTAGGTTACACTGGGCAGAATTATTCCAACCCCCCTTATTTTACATGCTTTTTGTAAAGGTCTCACCCTATACTGTTATCTGCAATGCATCTCAGTAGATAATTTTAATTAACTCTAAGCAGCTCTGCTTTATCTCTGTTCACAAACCTTATATTACCAAGTAATTAAAAAAGCTATTGTGTTCTGTTTCAAAGTCCATTTCTCATCAGATCCACTCCACCAGAAGCCCCGTTCTAAACTCATTCTTTGTTTTCATTATAAAACTTTAACTAACCTTCTAATTTGAAAAAGGTTGCTGCAGTAACTAGTCGGGGAGTAGGAAACTGGAGTGATTCCAAATCCATAACTACCACGAAAGGCAAAGGTAAATATTTGTATGGGTTTCTGTTTAAATGAACTCTGACAACGCAGAAAAAAATGTGAACGTAAGCGTTAGCGTGAATAGTAGTTTTCTGTCTTTTTCTTGGTAATTTAATATTTGTACTGAATTTGCTCTACTATGTATAAATACAGTAGCCAGACCATTTACACCTTAAAAAAAAAAAAGAGAGATTGTCAAATTAAAAATCATAGTTCTAGACAACAAAATTCCATACTCCTGTTACCAATTGAACCTTTGGTTATTCAAACTGAAGGAATGTCTAAAACCTGTTTTGTTCTGTTGATTTTGCCTTCTGCACTTCATGTAGCTTGGACTGTAAACATAGATAAGTCTGTTTCATACAAGTCCCATATACTAGAACAATGTTACAATGGCCAGACTGTAGACATTGCAGGGTAATGTTTAAATACAACAATGAAACCCAGTTTTTGTTTCATTTTTTTTAATTCATGAAATCATTTAAATGATCAGATTTTACAGCAACTCTAAAAATAAAACCTACATTTTCATCTCTAAGTTGCTGAGTGTCCTTTTTAAAATTCAGCGTTGACTTGTTAGGTACAAGTACTCTCTCCCCATTGTAACAAAGACAGGGAAGAGGAGACTGTGCTACTGAAAATACAGTGTCCTTAGTAACACGAAGAGCAATCAGGAACTAATCATTAGAACTAGTTGGAAAACAGAGGAGGAATGAAATTCAGCAATTTTCATTTGCATTTTTTTTAATCTGAATTTTTCAACCAGCTCTGTCTATAACCTCCTTCTCTGTCCTTCTCTGTCTATAACCTCCTTCTCTTTTTACCTGTTTACCTGTTATTCTCTTTTTACCCGTTATTCACAAGGAATAAAAAACCTGCATTCAGTCCACTCTGTCTTCACCCTGTGGTTAGAAAGACAGGGAAGCCTAGGGCTGAATTTGAAGATGGTCTGTTATGTAGAACCCCTTACATTTAAGCAACCCAGGGTAAAACACCAACTTCCCTTTAAGGATGTACCTTTCGAGCATCAGCACATTATTTCAATAGGTTCCTGAATGAACACTGATGGGTGCTGGAAAGATTCTAGCCATTTTTATAGATGAGGAAACACTTTGCTGGAAAAACCTTTAGGATAGTAATTGAAAATCTGCATTTATCCAGCTTCATAAAAATAGGATTGTGTTTTATGTGTTTGGTGTTGAATGCTTTTCTGTTTCTTCCTTTTCCTTCAGTCATTCCACCGCCTACCATACATATTGAGAGTTACAATGAAAACTCCATAAGTTTCACCCTGAAAGTGGACACTAACATTAAGGTAAAGTTTGAACTTTCTGGCTAGAATCAGAGCAGAGGGAGCTAGATCACAGTCATAAATATTTGGCAGGAAAAACATGGTATTATATAACTCGACTACAGCAACGCTGCACACACAAAAGAAAATAACAATTTAAGTCTTGTTTAGCTAAATAAATATCCTGCCCTCAAGATAAGCAAATCACCTGATTAGAAAACAAATATACTATCAGTGAGGGTTTGGGGTTTTGTTTTAAGAATTATTTAGTACTTAATGTGTAATTAAGTTGCTTCAGTCTGGTGTTTACAATGTAATGAAAGGGTTCCCAGCTCCCATACAAAGGCAGAGGATGCTGGTAGAACTATGTATGCCTTGTAATTTAGAGACTTAATGACATTTCCTTATTCTATGGGCTGACGTAGTTCATCTCATGTGGGAAGGTAGGTCTACCTGAGGTAGGTGTTTCCTGGAGAGTTTCAAATGAGCCCCGGGGAAAGACGAAGAAGTGGGGTTTTATTCTATCTTGCACAATCAGTTTTCGCTCAGAACACAACGAAGGCACCTGCACTTATTGCATGTGCTGTAAATTGTTTGTTAGATATTTGTATGTGTTGGAATTCTAAACAACAAGAAGCCAGCAAAGCAAGAACAAAGAGTACCTTCCGCCTGCCTTCACCGTTAAAAATCAGAGGGAAATGGTTTTCCCAGCTCGCTAGGGTGAGATTTTGAAAAACAGATGGTCCCATTTTGGGATGGGAAAAAAGTCAAAATCTCAAACACTTTTAGGAACTAATAATCTGTTAAAAAAAAAACAAACACATTTCAGATTGGAGTCAATCAAAAAATTTCATTTGTTTAATTTCAAAATGTTTTATTTCAATATCAAGTTATTTTTTAACTTTTTAGAAGCATAAATTAACTAAAATTTTGAAACAAAACTATTTCAAATCAAAAAGTGAAACTTTTCCAAACTTTTTTTTATTTGGGAGGTTTGGTGAAACATCCACTTTCTTGCAAACCGTTTCGGTTTCAACAGATCAACATTTTCTGACCAAAATTCCCAACCAGCTCTATTAAAAACGCTCAGCCTTTTTTCCACAATCTGGTTTTCCTCCCATTACAGTGATTCTGAACATTAGGGGAGGAAAGATGGGGAATGGGGTGATGTAAAAAAGATAGCGGACTGGGGAGGGTAAATAAGCTCCACCCTTAACTACACCAGTTCCCTTAGTTGTTACGGGACATACAATATGGAGATGTATCGTTCAGCAGCATATAAAAACGGCATAACAAACGGCTCATCCATTCTGTGCTGTGTTGCTCCTTGACAGGTGAATGGTTATATCGTGAATATCTTCTGGACATTCGATAACCACAGGCAGGAAAAAAGGACTTTGTTCCTCGATGGAGAAAAGTCAGCACAAACAGGTAAACCCGTAGCTCAGGGGTTCTCAAACTTTTTTTTCCCTCGGATCCCCTTTCAAAATATTTCAAGCTCCTTGACCCTTGTGAAAACTTGGGTAAATTGGGATTCCCATGGCCATGAAGCCTCACGCCTCAGGTAGACATTGGCACATGTAGCCCCTGCCCTTTCCCTTTACACGGGGTTATGGCCACTGGGGCTGAGTGGTGGTGAATCCGCACCCTCATTCCTCTTCCATGCACGACTCTGCACTGCCACAATGGGAGCATTCAAGCAGGACGTGCAGATTTCTGCATAGGTTCTGCTGCTGGCTCCCTGTTCGCCCGCTAATACACAGCTGAATCACTCTGGGAAGGAGGAAGGATTATATGCCAAGCGGAGACGGGAGGAAAAGAGCTGCAGAAAATGCCCAGATTGGCTGGATCGGGTTGAAACATTTTACCTTTGTATTAAGACTGTGGCTTAGAAATTCATACTTTCTCAGCATCAGGTCAGAGCAGTCCTGAAGCTAATCAAATGTGTCCCTGCTAATCATTTATGGAGAAATCATTGCCCTCTACTGTCAGGATCTAGCGAGACATCCCAATAAAACAACTGTTATGACTAAGTGAGGTGTTCCCAGGTGCAACTTACTAAAAAATGACTCCTAACAAATGAAAGTACAAAAGAAATAGTCAGGTGACTGTGTATTAGTGCTTAATATTTATGAAAGCATTCGTTTACTGTCCAAATGATTACAGATAATTCACTTAACCAAATGGCTCAACTCTCCCTTCTTATTCAGTGGGTAATCTGACAGCGCACACACCGTATGAAATTTCTGCTTGGGCCAAGACCGCACTGGGTGACAGCCCTTTGTCTTTTGCGCATGTCGTGACCGGTGGCGCGAGACCCGCATCGCCAAGCCTCAAAGCCAAAGCCATTAATCAGACTGCTGTGGAATGTACCTGGACCGGACCGAGGAATGTTGTAAGGCTCCATTCCTTTCTTACCAGTCCCAGCTTGTCCTCGGTTTAGCCTGGGAACCTCAGGCCACAAACCATTTGTTTGATGGGCTTGCGTGGACATCCTGTCCCGTCCCCTAGGAAAAGCATGGTGAACTTTGCACCTTTTATAGTGAGTTGCACCACAGACTCTGCAAAACACGTGTCTGAAAAATGATGCAAATCACATCAAATATCCACTGAGATGGTAAACTCTTTGGGGAAGGGACTGTCTTTGTTTCCTTCCTATATTGTACAGCGCCTAGCACAATCGGGCCCTGGTCCCTAGATCAGTGATACTCAGACTGAGGCCCCCGAGCTGCAGGTAGCTCCAGTGTGTCTCCAGCACACGCTATTAAAACACTGTGATTTAATTATTAATCAATCTTAAGTTATTACCCAATTAGGAGGTTTTAGTATGTTATTAACCAATTGTAGTTGATGAAATAATACTTATTTAGTTTTTATATATGATTCTCACAGCAAAATGACTGTTCCCTGTCATACCGTTTAAATATGAATATTTAGAATGATAGTAAATGAAACAATGAATTCACACTACTGTGGCTCTTTTGGGTAATGCAATCTTGAATATGATTAACTACAGCGGATGAGGTCTCTGTAAGGATATGTGGCCATCTTTGGTAGATATCTGAGGCAGAGCAGAGCACAGCAGTTCAGGACAGAGAATGAAGCATGCACTATCCAGCTGGGGAATCGAGGCAGCACGTACAGTAACTTGGGCAACTGCAATATACGCGTTTAACTCCCCTGATGTATCAAAGGTTCCACAGGATCTTTCATAACCCGAGTGGATCTAGACCAAAGTTTCGTGTCTCCTCAAAAGGACAGCAACACCTCCCACCCCAAAATAAAACACCATGCTGTGACGTTGAGTCAGTGGGAGAGAGGCCGTGCCGTGTGCTGAATTTCCAGCGCTTCTTTTGTCCTAGACAGTAATACATGACCTTAGATTGAATCGCACAGTTTGGGTCATTTGGTAGGTTAGATCCCATACAACTACAATACAAAATAACTGAATAGCCTCTCTTTTGTTCTTCTTTTCAGGTCTATGGCATTTTCTATGCCACTTCGTTCCTAGAACTATATAGGAACCCACATAATACTACCACTACTTTACACAACATCACGGTGATTGTGAACAGGGACGAGCAGTACTTGTTTCTGGTAGGATACTTTTCTGTTTACTCTTCTCACATGTACAGCTTGGACTAATGTCTGCTCGTGAAATCTTAAAACATGATTTTAACCAGCCTGCTGTCACTTTAAGGTACGCGTCATGTCTCCATACCAAGGACCGCCTTCCGACTACATCGTGGTGAAGATGATACCAGACAATAGGCTTCCCCCTCGACACCTGCATTCTGTGCTTACCAGAAAGACATTTGCTGTCATCAAGTGGGAGTCGCCCTACGATTCACCAGACCAAGATATGGTAATATCTTTGTGCTCCTAACTTACGCTGGTGGACAGTGTTATTCAAATCCATAAAAGTGCTTTCGGGTCCACGTGGGAGGGATCCGCTCTAACGGCAAGACCAGTACTCCGCTAACGGGGAGCATTCAGCATCTTTGTGCTCCAGATTGTGATCTCGCTTGCTTCGGGGGTAATTCAGGACTAACTCCACTGAAGTCAATGCATTTGCTAAGGGGCATTCACATCAGAATCAGGCTTTGTGCGATTGGCCTGCTGAGCGATCGTGGGTAAGTGACTTCACCTGCCCATGCCTCAGTTTCCCCACTGTAAAATGGGGATAATGATGCCGCCTGCCTTTGTAAAGCTCTTTGAGATAATCTGTTGATTACGGATCTACTAATGAAAAATACAATGAAAGGGCGGGATATTACTATTGTATCTATAATAATACAAGAGCAATAAATCCTCCTTTTTTAAAACTGGAATCTTAAATTGAGTATAAACATGGCAAAAGATCGTATTTTACATTGAACTACAACACAAAGTGCAGACTTAATTTTTGGTTTTTTCCTCTTATTCCCCAGCTGCTAGATTTAGTGTGTCAGTAAATAGCTTTCTGGGGTATCGGTCCCTCCTGCTGATAATAATGTGCCGTAAGAAGTCTGAAATCCCAATTAACTTCACAGGTTTCCAACACTTTGTTAAATGTGGTTCTTGCTCCGCGTCTCATGGGCTAACTGGCATTTTATATCATTGGCCACTGAATGGGAGGTAGGAGCTTCCATCATTTACTGCGTGTCACTTTCCTCCCTGCAGCTGTACGCTGTCGCAGTAAAAGATTTAATTAAAAAAACAGATAAAATCTACAAGGTGAAAACCCGAAACAGCACAGTGGAATACACCATTAAAAAGCTGGAGCCGGGAGGAAAATACCATATAATTGTTCAACTCGGGAACATGAGCAAAGAATCCAGTATGAAAATTAACACAGGTAAGGAAAGAGTATCAACATCGGATAGTGTGGCAGGTATTGCATGGCTGTCCACTAAGGGAATCTAGCACCTTACACCAAAGCATCCAGTAGTGCCCACAGTTGGATGCAAGACGTGGACTGGATGGCAGAAGAGTCTCATACCAGATCAGATCAGTGGTCCATCTAGCCCTATCTTCCATACTTGAGACCTGATTCTGAGAGATACGGAGCAGCTGCAACTCCCAGGGAAAGCAATAAAAATAACCGTCCGTATAGAGCAGTCACTAAAAGTGGCGAGTGGGAATTTTTCACTATTTAAATGGAGGAATTAAATACATAAACACCCAGTAACGATCTTGTTTATTGCAGTTTCTAAAACTAGAGACATTACCTATCAATAACGTGTTTGCCCATTTCCCCCATTTGCAGTTTCTCTCTCTGCACCAGATGCCTTAAAAATTATAACGGAAAATGACCATATTCTGCTTTTTTGGAAGAGTTTAGCCTTGAAAGAAAGTAATTTTAATGAAAGCCGGGTAAGTCCCATAGTTTGCTTGGATTATTGTTTTTTAAACAGGAAGATGGTTTTGTTAGAGGTGAATTGAGTGCTGTTTTAAACGCATTGTTTGAGAACAGTGCACTGATGTGTGAGTCTGTGTACGCACATGCATGCGTGCGGATATATCGGTATTTCCCTAGCACTGCAATACAGCTGTCCCAGTGGACTACGTTACCCAACTTGCCTTGCTCTCATGTTGTTGAAGGCGAGAGAATAGTTAGAACCACCAGGAACCAAGTATAGATTGAAGGGAAGAAAATTCCAGCCCACCTTCCTTGCTCATGGGACTCCTCCCTCAGGACTCTAAGCTAGGGTCAGCATTCTGGTCTATATGAACTCCAGATTGTTTCTCTGAGGGCATTTCTTCCTCCTTACTGACCCATAACCCCCTCCTACAGGTATTGTTCCAGGAAAACCTGGAACAGAGTAGCACTGGCCTATGAGGGTTGTCTATACACTCATTGAAAGGGCAGCACACCCTCTTCCACAAAGTGATATTCAGGAAACATGCAGGTAGCTTTGTTAATCACTATGTGATTTAAGCACTACAGCTTACGAGACCCATTCCATCAGCTTTTCAGGACATGACTGCCCTTCTTCTGAAATTCTCTAGTACACGGGGCAATCAAACGGTCTAAGGGAATGGGAATCGGACACAGAGCCTTTCACATGTAGGTCATCACATCCGTAGTGCCTGAAAAGTGTTATCTAAAAATTGATAGAAGATCTATGGGAAGCCAAGTACTGGTGTTCTCAATTCAGTCGTGAGCGGATGGGAATCCGTCACAAAAGCATCATTCCCTTTTTGGCAATTTCAGGGAGATGCTAAGCACTGGATAGTCCATGGGGGCTGAAATCTCTCCGCTCTAAACTAGTCCCTCCAGGTCAGGGTTGATGCTTACTGAGAGGGTTTCTAGAAGGAAGCTGGCACTATCGCTATCAGTGGGGTATCAACCCAACACTTTTCATCGGGGCTAAATTCACAAGCAAAAAGAAATGTAAAAGGGACAGCAGTAGCAAACCCTGAACTTCAGGACTCGTTCAGCTGAGGAACGGAGTGATGTGAGTTTTATTCTCTACGTTTTGTTTTGTTTTTTAAATATGTCAGGGTTATGAAATACACATGTTTGACAGCACAATGAATATCACAGCTTATCTTGGGAACACCACAGAGAACTTCTTCAAAATTTCCAACCTGAAGATAGGTCACAACTATTCATTCACGGTTCAGGCCAGGTGCCTTTATAGCGGACAGATGTGTGGGGAGCCTGCTACTCTTCTGTACGATGAGCTAGGAACGGGTACGTTTTCATTCATTGTGTTTCTGCCTTAACCCTGACGTGATCAAAGCCTAACTTTTAAGAATGAAAATGAAAGCTGCTCTGTTTTTGTTGGTTTTGGTTTTCTACTGTGCGCCTTTCAGGCCAAGGACTTAATGGAATATAATATTGTTGATAGAAATCTACATTTGTGTCCGGCTAGAGGGCATCTAGAGGAAATCATCACATTTACCAGAATTTAAATTTCATTGTGATTTTACACCACGCGGAGTCATTATTCCACCGGCAGATCTTCAGGAAACTGAATAGATAGCAGTTACCTGAACACTGTAAAGCAGCAGTTGTAAATGGCAGTTTTTTCCCCCCATTCATAGATGAAGATGCCTCTGCGTCTAAAGCTGGTAAATCCACAGATGTAGCTGCCGTCGTGGTCCCGATATTATTCCTGTTGCTTGTGACCATGGGGGTAGGGTTTGTTGTATTGTACATGAGACACAGAAGACTTCAGAATAGCTTCACAGCCTTTGCAAACAGCCACTACAGCTCCCGCCTTGGATCGGCCATATTTTCTTCAGGTGACGATTTAGGTAAGTAGCGCGATTCCATGTCCTGAAATTTTATTAGAGGTTTGTGAACCTGAATCCACTGGAGCGCTCCCGATGCACTGACAGCTCTGGCCAAGAAGGATCTATGGAGCATGGACAGACACATCCCATTCCTCCCTTCTTATCCACCATCTCTTGGTATTTTTGATACATGGAAGCACAGGTTTAAATCCTTCATCCTGCTGAGTCAGATACACTGAGAATTTCATGCTGTTTATTGTTTTGGGGTTTCCATCCTGTGCCTGTTGGAGACAAAATTCCCATCCACTTCAAAGGTTTGGGATCTCCAGGCTAACCTCCCGGCTAGCGTAACTACACTGAACTCACTTGAAGCCAGCAGAGAATCTAGTCCCGTGTCTGTTCTGAGAGGATACGACACATCCCATGGAACACTCGTAAGACTGAGTTTACTCTGGTGTCCTCAGCCAAAACTGCCCCAGAGATGGCTGTATTTTCAAAGGCAAATAAATTATGTTGTGTATATATCAGGCCATATCCAACTCCTGTAGAGCTTCCACTGGCTTCAATGGAAGCAGAACAGGCACATAACTTCTATTTTGGCTTCTGGGGACGTTTTGGGACAGAAGCCTCTGTGGATTTGTTCTTGTTCCATTTGAAGTCTATTGATAGGGTTTGATCCCATGTGGCGGATCAGGCCCTACAAAAATGTAAGATGCTTTTTATTATCGTTACCCCAAGGTCTCCCATTAAGCAAAACTGTTGTGTTTGAACAGAAATCTACAACATGAAGCAAATTGTCCCCTGCGACTTCAGTTAGCGAGGGGAAATTGGCTCAAATGGGAGAGTGTTTGCTTAGCATGCTCCACTGCCTTTTTCCTGGGTTATGCAGGAGGTCAAACTAGGTGATGTAGTGGTCCCCTCTGGCCTTAAAATGCATCAGTGTAGCAATGTGACAGAGCGTTGTGTTTGCTTCCCAGGAGATGACGACGACGACGAAGCCCCTATGATAACTGGATTCTCAGATGACGTCCCTATGGTCATCGCATGAAGCGCATTTCTGACTGTAAACCAAATGGTGTAAATATTTCATTTGATAAAAATAGTTGATTGTTTATTTTAAAAATGCACTTTGAGTTGCAATACATTATTTTTATATGGGCCCAAAACAAAACAAACACTTTGTAGTAATCAACTGTGAATGCAGACCAGGTTGATTTAGTAACAAATTGCTTTGTTTTAACGTTAATTTAGTCTTACAAGGCTGTGCTTGCTGGGCATGCTTTTAAGTCTGTGAGATGTTTTCTGTTGACTAAATTGGCTACTCTTTTTATTTTTCTAAGATGATAAGAAATTTATTTTAAAAAATTCAGGAGATTATCTATATATATATAGAGAGAGAGAGAGACAGAGAGAGAGAAAGGAGACAAGTAATATAGTCCCTGAAGGTTTTACATTTACTTAAAAAAAATCCTTTGGACTTTGTTTTATATGGAAGTATTTTTGTTTTGTTAATTTATTGAGAAATATGCTTTGGATCAGATTTTCAGCATCAGACTTTGTACACATTGTGTAGAATGTGTGCCGCTTTATCTTGCAAGGGCAGCAGATTTTTGGTATCAGAATCGTTATTGCCATAATAATAATAAAAAATTAATTTTTAATTCCCCCCCCCCCATATTGAAAAAGCCGGGTCACACTTTTCAAACTAGGGGCCCGATTCAGCAAAGCACTTCAGCACTTTAACTTAAAACATGGGCCTGTGTCTGCACTTCCTTCAAATTCAGCAGCAGTCGACAGGAGCAGCTTGCGTAACTCCCATCGACTTCGTAACTCCTCTGCTACGCGGCGTCTTCACTGCGCTGCGCCACCTGAGGGGGTGGTTTTAATGCATTGACTTCCGGATCGATTGAGCAGGTCTACACTGACCACTCAGTCGATCCAGATCAATCGATCGATCTGACGGCGGTGAATTTGCCGCCGGCAGTGAAGACGCACCCATGTACTTAAATCCCATTGATTTTACTGGGACTTACGTGTGTGCATCAATGCTCTCCTGAATCAGGCCTGGCAGTATAAAGTGAGGCACTTACATGCATATTTAAAGACCTAAACATGTAAATGGCCTGATTTTCAGGAGGACCCACAGCTCCCACTGTCTTCCGGTACAGAGTCAATTGGTCCCGATTCTGTCAAGGTACTTAAGCATGTGCCTAACTATATTCACGTAAATATTCCCCATTGAAGTCACCACTCCTGTACGTATAGTTACGCACATACTTAAGCACTTTGCTGAGTCAGGGTCTTATTTAGATGATTAAGGTCCAGATTGTGCAAACACTTATGCATGTGAGTAACTTTACACATGAGTTAGTACCATAGCTTCCATAGTATTAGTCCCAACATGAAATTACTTGTGCGTAACTGTTCAAAGATCTGGTCCTTAACATGGATTTAGATGACTAACTCTAAGCCTCCAAGTTTTCAGCTACGACCCACACTTTGTGCCTGACCAAAACTACA
Source organism: Emydura macquarii macquarii (assembly GCF_026122565.2). Taxonomy (NCBI): domain Eukaryota; kingdom Metazoa; phylum Chordata; order Testudines; family Chelidae; genus Emydura; species Emydura macquarii. The sequence goes on along the minus strand of NW_027130449.1, from coordinate 8,852,579 downwards.
GTACATGTAGTTCTGTGCATCACCAGCATTGTCCTAAATGCTTTAGGGTTATGTATAGTAATGGATTCGCTAATCATGCCCTCCATTTGTAGCCTGATCCTTTAGTTAAATAGTTTCCAATTTATGTCAATGACGTAACAGGAAAAAGTGGCCACAAACTGTCTTTGAAACACATTTCAATACATGCTGCCTAATGCAATTAGACAAACACGTTTCTTTTTACAACTTCTTTAAGATGCCAATATATTGATGGGGAGAGCTGTGGGCGGGGGGGGCACACACTATTTAAAGCTGGAGAGAGTGCTTAGATTGCAGGTTTTCCAGTGTTTTATGGAGCTATATTTATCTGAACATTTGAATTCATTTGGGGTTACAAAAGGATACTATATGCCATCATTACTCTTTCCTAAAAGTAGCTGTGGTTTTCACTTCAAACTTTAGAAGTAATCTGTATATTCAGATCATTAGCTATTATGCACTTACTGTAGACACACCACTGGCTACAAAGCTAAACGTTAGCAGTTAAAAATGTCTGGTACCACTGTCTAGGTTCGTGACAATAGAGTCCTACCACACAGTCAAACAACTTGCCAGCCCCAGAGCAAAATGATGTAAGTGAGTGTTCATGGATCACATCTATACATTCTTTGTATATGCAAAGTGTGTTAGCTCTACACCAGTAAAATACAATGTGTTGTCTTGTCATGATATAAATATTTTATTTTAACCAAAAACATCTTTGTTGTGTAACTTGAAAATATAATTGCAGTCTTCCTATGGATAGAGTGGGAACAGTATGGGCCGACTATGTTTAGCTAAACAAGTGATTCATTTAATTTCAAATAAGAAAATGTATAAACAGTAGAAATTCTATGTTTCAATACACTAGAGAAATACTAAATATATTTTCAGCCACTGGCAGAGTGTCATTCCCCAATGACAAACTGGTTCTCCCTTTTCTTGTTTACTGGGGCCAAAGTTGAATGGGATTTTGTGAACACTGCCTCTTTATTTTAAAACTTGTCGAGTTGTGACTTGCTTTTTTTTTTTACTTGATTTGCGGGCCAGATGCTGTTCTGAGGTATACATTTTGAGTGACTTCAGCAAAGTTGGGTGTAAATGAAATCACTCTGGATTTACACCAGCATACCCAAGATCAAAAATCTGACCCAAGGTTACAAATTCCTAGATTTATTGAACCCTTCAAATACATGTCTAGAGGGAAAAAGGCCAAAGGAAAGAGAGAAAAATTAACCCAGGGGATATGATTATTATTTCTTATTAAATAGTTATTTCTGCACAATCACTAAAAATCAGCTCAGAAGGGGCGTGTGTGTCCATAGAACACTGATACGGGTCAAATCCTGCATGCTGTACTCACCAGAGTAGCCCCATTGACATCAATGGAACTACTCATCTGAATAAGGCAAGCAGAATTTGGCCTATTGCCTTTTGCTCCTGTATAGGGAAACATACGCTAAGGACCAATTCCAATAATTAACCTCATGGCCACTTTAATATGCTGTGGCGATTCTTCAGTATGATGTTTTTAAATTTTGAAGTTAAAGATGTACTTCAGCTGGATGACTGGCCAATACCAGTCACTTAGACAGTGTTCAAAGTGGAAACAGTCTATGTTTTGCACAGCTGAGAAGTGAAACACTTTGTTGCAAATGAAAAATACTCCTGGTTAACAATGCTTCATTTAATGCAATGCCGGTGGAATAAAGCTGTGCACTGGGTCTGCACATTTTGCCTGGCCATTGCTTTTGCTCGATGAACGGTTTAAATGGCACTTACGCAGGTCATAGGCCTTGTGCGAGCTCTCTGCCTGGGGGTGAAATTCACCTTGTGTGAATAGTACTGTAATGGAGAGACATCCTCAACCCTCAAAACTTTCCCTTATTGCAAAAATTACCACTGTGCTGTCGGCGAAGCAGCTTTACAGGGCTAGTGTATTTTTTATAAATAAAAAATTATAAGCTCCGGGGAGTATGAGCAGGATAGATGCAGTTATGGATAAATTGTATATTTTTATGAACTTTTGAAGCACAGAATCTTGTTCACAGATATTTGGCGGGGGAGGGAGGGGGGTTTGTAAATATGGTTCACAGATGCAAGTTTTGTTCTGGTCTTGTTCCAGTAACTTTATGAAATGTGAAGCAAAATTGTAACCTGAAATGTTGGGAGGTGATGACTAGGTTTTTCCTCACTGTAACAAAGCAAAACTATTGAGTACCTCAGTTAAAAGGCTGTCAGATGGGCCCCTGGTTATGGTGACTCTCCTAGTTCTATAACCCTGATGGAACATTTTAGTCTCTTTTATTGTCCATGACACACATTAGAAGCAAGCTGGCACTCTAAAGTCCATTTGAACTAAAGACAACTGATGAACTTTTAACTATGCTCACTATATGGTGAATACACATGGGGGCACCATTTCCTGAACTTGAAACCTGAGGGCCCTTCAGGAAAATGAAACCAGTTCAGTTTTTCCCTTTACTGTGACAAATTACTTCCGTCCTCTGTATAGCAGCAGCCTCGTCCATAAAATAGAGATCTGCACTCAGCTCTGGACTGAACATGTACACTGATCTCACACGCAGCACTTCCACTGACTGCAGCATATGTTCTGCATGTAGGACTGGTACATGATTATCAGTAAAGAGATTTCAATCTTGCAGTCAGAGATCAAAACTATTGTATTTATGCAGCATCATGAAAATCCTGACTACCAAACCCGTATTTACTTTTCTTGGCTTTATAGCAGATTGGTACTACTGGTTAATGGAAGTACCACTTTCAGGTCTCCAGCCTAATTAATCTCAGATCAGTATTTGGTAAATGAGTGGAAAGATCTCTGTCCATTTCTCAACAGACAGGTGGCCACACCATTAAAACCTGCTGACACCACCGCACTAAGCTGTTTCCAGACTCGGAGAACCCAAAACCATATGGCCAGGAGCAATGGAGACTGAACTTTCTTCTCAGACCTAGGGATGGTCTCTCCAGGGCTGGTGGGAAGTAACACTGGTGAGGCAGGCTGGCATAGCATGCTCCGCCACTGATCATGCTCTGGACAAAGAGAAGGTTTCAGGCTCTAGGATGCTAAACATTACACAGAATCAGCATGTTTTCCATCTGTTTACAGGGGCCTCAAACAATTTAATGAAAGATTTACCAGATTTGTCAGTACACTTTTAGAAACTATATTCAAGATAGGCCAGAATAATATTTTCCTAGACAAATTCCACATCTCTTTCAAATGGACTTCAGAATGACTGGTGTAATTGAATTAGTAACCTTGGATCCAGAGAGCTTCTTCACTTAGAGTACCAACTTCAAGGGTTTTATTAAATTTGTAACAGTGATCATTCTAAAGGTGCAGCACCTAGTATAGGCAACCAGTCTGAAACAGATTAGCATTAGCTTCACCTCTGTAAGCTCTTTAAAGTAAGGTTTAGACATTTATCATTTAAATTGTTTTTCTATTTTTTTTTTTTTCAATCACTAATTTCTGCTGAAGATTTTAGTATCTTATTGCACAATTTTGAAGGATTTTTTTTTTTTTTGTTGTCTTTCAATGTCAGACTTTTTTCACTGAATAAATAAAAATTTACTGGGTCAAGAAAAACATGTTAAAAATCAACTCTACATGTGTCTTGAGTTATTATTTTGGAGTGCAATAAAATGTGTCTGATGTTATTTCTGAATACTAATTGCTTTTTAATTGAAAGGATTTATTTTGTAAATAAATAGGAGAGTTGCCAATGACAGAGTGAAATTGACCCTCTGTAGCTTGCCAGCAACTCCCATTTAAGTGATGCCAGCTCTCATGGTTTTAATCACACGCTCATGTTTTTGATGTTTTCCTTAAAGCCTCTACTCCCGGAGTCATCTGATTATATAAGATTTTCAGCTTGCCTTTAAAAAAGACGTTCCTTGCCCTTGTGGTTGCAGAGATAAGCTTGTAAACGTGACCTCTAACGAGGCCAACATTCTTTTTTTTTTTTCCTCAAAAACTCATGATTTTCAAGGCAATCTCAAGATTTCGGGGAACCCGACTCACGGTTTTTGAACACTTGGGATTGGGAAGACTCCTTTGGGATTTATAAAGTGCACAGGCTCTATTACAGGGCTGAATGTCACCCATAATGAGCTGTGATACAGTAGTATGTTTTTGTTTGTGACTTATCATATTCAAATTCTAGCATGTTTTCAGTATAAGAAAGAAAAAAAACCAATCAGTCAAGGTCTGTGCATGATGGAAATTTTCATGATAAAAACTTCCGTACAATTCTGACTCTTTGATCCTGCCAAGGGATCATAGCAGATTCCCCTACACAGGTTATATTATTATTACTTTTCTGCTTTTATAATAAGATGGCTCCTGAGGGCACAGTCAGGAAATACCCCATTGTGCCAAGCACAGTACAAACAGAGAAGATGTGTTCCTAACCCAGGGAACTTAAACCACTGGCTTTCACCTCTTTTCCCACAAGGAAACAATCTCACCCTCCATTGCACCCGAATAGCTGAAACAAATGGAGAAGGTGAGCTCCTATAGCAGGAGGGCAGAAAGTCTCATAGCTAGAGGCCTCGCGTGTGTTGATCTTCCAAGCTGTATTTACATTGTATTTTTGCTATAATAATACATGTATAACCTAGCTCTTTTCATCAGTAGATCTACAAGTCTGTCCCGTGACTCCCATTTCACAGATGAGGATACTGAGGCAGAGCCTGGTGAAGTGACTTGCCTAGGATCCCCCAGCAGGCCAATGATAGATCCAGGAACAGAACCCATGTCTCTGTGCCCCTCCCAGTCTGATGCTCCATCAGTCCACACTGCTTCCCTTGTAAAACCACCTGTGGGTACCCGTAAGTGAAATTCACTCTGTGCAGGGCGGCCCAAGGGGGATCCAAAACACGGGGGCTGAGGTGGGATTTAAGGAGAGTACCGACCTTGTGCCAGCCCACGTACAGGGGTGATTTCCAGCAGACATGTGGCATGGAGGCAGGGGGATTTCAGTGGACTGGAGAATCCACCTCTGATCTGTGGCAGCCCACGTCTGTTGCTCTTTCTGGTCCTGTGCAAGGTTTTCCTTTTGCAGGCATTTGCTAGGGAGGCAGGAGGATGGTTTTGGCTAGCACCAATTCTCACCTTCTTTGAGTAACGTCCCCATGGAGCATGTGGCCCTGGACTTGCCATCCCCTAATGCCAGCCCTGCACTCGCGATCCCCCGAAACCTGTCCCATGATGCCCAGCTTTACAAACACCTAGATAACTTGATGTACCCCCTGGAAGATCTCTGCATACCCCCGGGGTACATGCATCCCTGGTTGAGAAGCACTGCCCTAAGGGACCTCGAGCCAGTGGAGGGTAGAAGTGTAGATGCTTCTTCACATCCCCAACATGTTCTGCCCTCCTCTGCCATGCCCCCCATGCTGGGGTCAGTGGTAGCTAGCTCAGAAACCAATTCAACTGGCTTTATGGCAGCAGGGAGTTCACCTTCCCCAAGAGTATTTTCCGTAGTGTGCTAGGGCCAGAATCCAGCCCCTTCGCACTATTTTAGCAGTGCAAAGAGAGCGGAAATGCAGAACCTGGCTCGGCGTCCTCAGTGGTGATGGTGGCTTCTGTCCAGGAGGAACTAAATCTGCCAGAACTGGTTGTGACCCATCAACGATGTCATAACATTATTAACAGCTTTCAATTACCATTGACCTAGAGAACAGCTCTGGTTTCCCTTCTTAAAGCTCTCCTTTGCCACGGGGTCTACAAACAACTTGACAACAGACAGCTGATCTGCTGAAACCACTGCTGATCATGTTAACCAACATGGTCTGATTTTTTCCTTACACTCCCGTCTGTCTCCATCTCTGTCTCGTGTTACAGTTACATTGTAAGCTCTCTGGGGCAGGGACTGTGTTTATACAGCACTGAGCACAATGGGGACCTGGCCCACAGCTGGGACTCCTACCACAATACAAATAATAATAATCCCATGCTGAACATCCAGAGCCTAGCACAGAGAACTAAACACAATGGCTGAGGTACCCCGGGCTGGGAGCAGAGCAAAGCCAGAATTGCAAAAGCATTTCAAGAAACAGATGAACTTGGCCATCAAGACAGAGCAGCTGAAGAAAGGGTTCATGTGTTCCTTCCCTCTGTGAGCCAAGCTTATTTTATCCTGCATCTGTGTTTGTGTTAACCCCTCTAGGCATGAAATATGCTGAAAAAAATTAACTCTCCAAGCAGGACGAGAGATTGGTTTTATGATTAAGAGAACGCAGCTTCCAGCTATCCCAGTCATCGCAGTAGTTCGGGAGAAAAGGATCTGCGAGTAGAAAGATTGGTGCTAAAAATCAAAACCCTGACTCTGGCCTGGCCTCGCAACCTGCCAGACGTGAGACACAAGAACAACAACAACGGCGCAGGGCTCTTCTAGGACACGCAGTTTTTCTTTCCTTCCCACAAACGACAAACTCAAGCCCACGTTCCCAAAATTTCAAGTGCCAAGTCACGGGGATGCGCCATTGATTTGCACTCACCCATCAAGGTGCCTATGACTGAATACGTGGTGCTAAAAAGAGAGGGTTCCAGCCCTCGTCCCTGCAGTGGGAACCACTAGGCTATCATCAGATGGTGTTGGCAGAGGCACCACAGGCAAGATGAGGACACATCAGCCACAAAGAAAGGAGCTGGAGCTCAGGCCCAGAGGGGAGCAAGGAAAGGGGGCTGCTGGCTCACACACAGAGGGTAGTGGGTTTGGGCAGGACTGCTCGTTACGGTTACAAAATGCACCTGGGCTAACGAGTTTATAACTTCAGAGGCCATTCCATTCTTCATACCACGTCGCATCTACACAGCGCCTTCCAGCCAAAGAGCTCAACGTGCTTTACAAGCACGAACAAGATGAGCCGCCCGAGATTCAGAGGCAGGTAGTTCCTGTATTTCAGAGATGGGGAAGCCGAGGCAGCGAAAGGCGAAATGGCTCTCTCGAGGTCACACAGGAAGCCATTGGCAGGGCTAGGAAAAGAACCCCACAGCCCTGAGTCCCAGCCCCCGCTCCTTAATCTCAAGACCTGCCTTCCTTTCGTCGAGGCCCGTTTGAGTAATTCCCAGCTCAGCAGCAGCTTTACACAGCTGCTCTGTGTAGCTATTCAGGTACAATGGCCTCACCACCCTAGTATCTGAGCCGATAGGGATGACAGGATATAGTCTGGTTCATCTAGCCGAATCTGCAGCATCGCTTTCCCCATACATTTACATAACCTTCCCCTGAGCACCAGCAATGACTGTGAGCTGTTTGTTGCAAGCTCAGGTCTTCTGGGAGAATATGCACGAAGAACACAAGGCAAGCTAAGGTGATGAAAGTGAAAACGTTGGGAAAGGACTCAAATGCCTTGACCTTGGGGGATATGCCAATGACTTGTTAAATTCCAGTCACCATAAATAACTAGACCACATTTATTGTCTGGTTCGGCAGGCAAGCCCTGGAATGTCTGAGCCTGCTCCGGCAGGTGGGGCTAATGGGTGGCATCAGTTCCTCATTCCACACGAAACAGATGTGGTGTTTTCAACTCTGGTTTTGTCCTGCGATCTGTGCTGCAGCCATTTGCATGGAATAGCCGAGTGCTTCGTTAACACTTCCCAAATTAAAGGCAAAGCTCGTTCCTGGGGGGTGAATCCTAAGCAAGTGGCAGCAATACAAAATTGAGCTAAAATGGAAATCTGGGACAATGCAAGCACCCTGGTCTATTCCCTTTGAAGCAGACCCACTGGATGCTCAACCACGGAGTTAGAAAAGAGAAAGCCTGACTCCAGCTATGTTTATACAGCGCTGGTGACTGGGCAGTAGAGCATATACAGCTCTGAGTGGGCTGCTTCGAAAACAGAACGGATTATTCACTTTCTAACCTGTTGTGTGTCCAGTCCAAATGAAAATATGAAATGGAGAACTAGTTCTCAGCACAGTAATTCACATGTCCAGTAGATGGCAGCATGAGCCTTATTTCATAGACAACTAAACTGAAACTAGGTACTTAAAAAAAAAAACTTTTGGTGGCCTCTAAAATTATTAGTTCTAGATGAGCTCTTGGCACAGTAACAGTCAATTTAATCCACTCCACTCTGAGCCGAGTCAGTGCAAGTTCAAATGCAGCATTGTCACATGTAAACCATATATCAGAGGCATGTTTTTGAGGGGTTTTAGATACTCCTTATGCAAGTGGAAATAGAAAAGGTTGGTGTGTGTGCGCACGCGCACACACACACACACACACACACACACACACACACACACACAGAGTCAGTCCATGATCTTCAGTAACAATGGCACTTTGTCAAATGAATCTTGCTAGAGTGGAACTGAATTTATGGATTGAACCAGGAACCTCTGGACTGGTCGTCTCTTTGAAGATTAGTGTTAATAAGCCATACCAGTGGGCATTTTGCTTTATAAAGAAAGAGCATTTCAAGTCACGGACGCTGCTATTGTTGGACACAAAAACATGCACTGTCTGCTCTGTCTCCCTGCTTGCCTTTTGCAGGGGTTACCTTTATTTATACACCATTTTCAATTTACCTCCCCCTAGCTTCCGTTCCAGTACAAACGGTGCCACATTTCCTGGAGATGAGGAGAAAAAGCTTGAAAAACTACACAGTCTGGATAGATTTATAGGACATGTTTGTGCTACGTTAGTGACTTATTTGAGATTTGATGTCTTACGCAGATTACAGATATCAAAATTATCATTAAAGCTAATGGAATTCTCCCGTCTGAAGAATGGCTATATTCTGTATAAACAAGTCACATTTTAGGGTTGTATTGATTGACTCGAACCATGCAAATAAGCAAAACTCTAGCAAATATACTAAAAATTGTACATTTGTTTGCCTATATAACTCACTGTACAAAGAGACTATAATCTCTAAAGCACTTGCAGATTTTAAACCTCAGAACTGCCATTTCGGGTGAGTACATTAAGTATCATTTTGCTGATTCTTTATAGACAGGTAAACGTCAACAGTTTTATGCACCAAACAACTTTCATTTCCCCATTCAAGTCATTCCTCAACGTTTTTCCTGATGGCCTCTCCACTAACTAGAAGTGTAAAGAATAAAAAACCCTGCCCAGGCTGAAGTTTGGTCCGTCAGATGACATGGTATGTCTCTGAATTGTATTGCTTGAGTCATTTAATTCCTTGTGACAGGAAATGTATCTTCCTCTGTTTGGACTGTGCAGATCCTACAGCTGGCTCCTGATCAATGATACTAAGAAGCAGAGATGGGCTCAATCTGAATATCCCTTAACTTTGGGGGAATTCCCACACAACTGGCCTCTCTGATTATATACATGGGTTGAACAAAAGCATGGATTAACATGACCCCATGCTTTAGATCAGGATCCAGACTCAGCTGTAGAAGTAGTTTAAGTGACAGGCCCAAGATCAAAGCCCGAGTGAGTAGCAGAGCTGGGAATAAGACCCAGAATCTGGACACCCAGATCCTCATTCTCAACCATTAGCCAAGGTTCCCTCTCACGTGAGCTGTACGGAAACCACTTATATGGCGAGACCATAGGTCAAAATTCGGAGTTCATATTGCTAGTCTCGGGCTTTTCAAGAGCATTCAACGTTTAACCACTGAGGGCACATTCGGGTCTGACCATTAATACACTGACGACTATTCAGTCTCTAATGTAAATGACTCTCTGCTGAGGGACTAAACGGCGCACAGTCTTTTTGCACAGGAGTGAATTTCACTCTCTGGAAATAGCCTGAGACTACACAGCAGCAAAGCCAGTATTAGTACCTAGGAGTACCAGCACCTGCTCTGATGCCCAATCCACTAGCCCCCACGGCTCCTTAATGGCCTTGGGAATGTGCTAGTAGCTAATTCTGGCCGAGGTCTGAATAGGTGCTGAGCTAATTCAGCTTTTCCCAACATTGTTTTAGCCTTCACTGCTTATCGGATTTCCATCACTCCCTTTTCCTTGTTCCTTCCCCCCTCTTCTTTGTAAGATCCTTTGTTCCGGTGTTTACAGTAGCATCGATTTACTGTCAGAAAGCAACATGGCCTTGGAGGTTCTGTATGTACAGCAGGAGTGCAGCCAACTGGAACATGCCCCTTTGGCATTTCTCTACCAGCTCAACTAAATGTGTCGCGTTCAACGGCTTCAGGTGTTACTGTTTTCCTTCCCCCAGCCTCCCACAAGATTACACATTTAGAAGTAAATCCTGCCTACCTTCACAGTGGCTGTGCAGAGTCCTGACTACTGTAGGGCCAGCGTGGGGGGAATGGACAGCTGGAACCCCATGCAAGTGATCTGCAAGTTATTCTCTGCATGGGGAACTGGGGGGGCAAGCAGGGGGAAGCTGAAGATGGGGTTACTGAATCCGAAGGGTCCCAGGAGCTGCTGGGGCCACTGTAGCCCAGAGGCTGCAGAGATGGCCACAGGTGCTGTGTATGAGGTGAAGGTTCCCTTAACTTTGTGCCCCCTTTCACAGTTTGCGCTGTCACTTGGGATTTTTTCCCTGACAGTGTCAACCCACTTTCTGATACCCCAGAACCTTTTAGCATGGCATGCGAGCACTGACATTTCCAGGGCAACCTTCTATTTTCCCAACCATGACAGGATAGGGTATGTGACCCGTTGCAGAAGGCCGACGAATTGCTAATAAATGCAATTTAAAAGCTGAAAATATGGACATGCCGATATAAATGAACCCCATCACAGTCACATCTGGGCATTTCCATCCTTCTTCACATGCATGTTAATGCACTTTTAAAATATTATAGTTAACCACCTGGGCCTCTCCCTGGTAAATCTACTGCCCCCATTTTAGAGGGAGGGGAAACTGAAGGACAGAAAGTTTTAATAGATCAGGCCCTAGACCACACAGGATGTCAGGGGCAGAAGTGGGGAGATAGCCAGGATTGCAAGCCTCTTCATCTTGTGTTTTTCATAAATTCTAAGGCAAGAAGGGACCACGGTGATGATCTCATCTGACCTCCTATACGGTACAGGCCAGAGAATTTCCCCAAAATAATTCCTGGAGCAGATCTTTTAGGAAAACATCCAATCTTGATTTTAAAATGGTCAGTGATGGAGAATCCACCCTGACCCTTGACTGATTGTTCCAATGATTAATTACTCTTACTTTTAAAAATGTACACCTTATTTCCAGTCTGAACTTGTCTCGCTTCAACTTCCAGCCACAGGATTGTGTTTTACTTTTCTCTGCTCGACTGAAGAGTATTGAATATTTGCTCCTCATGGAGGCACTTATACTCCGTAGCCATGTCACCCTTTAACTTTCTGTTTGTTAAGCTTAACCGATGGAGCTCCTTGAATCTATCCCTCTAAGACAGGTTTTCTAATCCTTTCATCATTTTCGTGGCTCTTCTCTGCACCTTCTACAATTTATCACCATCCTTGACTTGTGGGTATCAGAACTGGAAACAGGATTCCAGCAGCGGTCAGTGCCAAATACAGTAACCTCTTTATTCCCACTCGAGATTCCCCTGTTATTGCATCCCAGGATTGCATTCATGGCCATGACCTCACACTGGGAGTTCATGGTCAGCTAACTATCCACCAGCACACCCCAATCTTTTCCCCGGACAGAGCTTTAACCACACAACCATCCTTCCTCTCCTATAAAGATAGACCCTGAAATGAGGACCTGACACAAACACTACAGTAAATAGGTATCTTCTTGTAACATGGGCATACACTTTACTCAGTCTCACTGTCCACTCCTCCTGCACCCGACCCACCGCACGTTATAAATCTGAAAATGACTGAGCTCTGTGACTTCTTAAAATTGTTTTTACACTTGCCATTAGAAAGATGTGAAATATTCGATGTGCACATACATCTGCGCATCATGACAACAGGCTAAAAGGTGTGACTTCTTCTCATATTTAATGGTCCAGATAGTGGCTTTTATTTTGGCTGTGCCTATTTTGTAGTCTACTGTATATATGGCTGCATATTTTAATAGTCCAATTAATTTGCTTTGCTTTTAGAGATGCCGGCTTAGTCTTCTGAATTATGGCGCAGTCACCGTATGTAACAAAAAAAAAGGGGGAGGGTGTTTAATAGCTTTGCGCAGGTATTGCAGAATTACATAGAAATCATCTTTTCCGCCTAGATTGTTGCCGTGTGGGGCACTCGGAGCCGAGTTAAGGAGACAGTGTCATTTAGAACTGAGGGACCAGTCACACTTGGCTGAGGCAGGGCCCGAGCATAATTTTTTTCAGGCCCTCTATCATTTGGCATGAAAAGCCAAGGTCCTGACAGCGCCAGGCCTGGACCTCAGAGGTAATGATTTCATGAACACTGTATGTCACCTGGTCAGCGAGAGCAAGTTCCCAGCCTGGCAAAGCAAGCTTGCATCTCCCTTGGAGACAGGATGTAATGCCCTGGAAGCGAAGAGCTTTGCTCATTGTCTTTCAAGTGTGGGCTGGTGTGTCCTTATCTGGGACCATTGTTTTTTTTCCTGTTGGTTCTTCCCACAGCCCTCTGTCAAGCTAGAGCAATGCACTGTACAAGAAAGTCTTATAACCCCATACATGACAACTTCCCCTCAATCACCAGGTCACACAGAATGGTCCAAGTCTTGCCAAATTCGTGGCCTCAATGACTTCCTGCACGGCAGTGAGGTCTCCTTCTCTCTCTCTCGGGCTTGGCTGGCTGCTTCTCGCTCACATGGCTCAGGGTCTAACCAATTGTCATATGTGGGGTCAGGAAGAAATTTTCCCCCAGGTCAGATTGGCAGGAATCTTGGAGGGGTTTTGCTTTCTTCTGCAGCAGGTGGGTGCAAGTGACTTGCTGGGATTAGCTGGGTGTATCTCACTTAATCGTTTCCCTGTTATGGCGGGGGCCTTGGCAGTGGTGCACCTCTGTCCCTCCTATTTGCTTGTGGCACATAATAATAATCTAGTCTCTTGTGGGCTGTGATACTTTGGTCTAAAATTTCAGTCGTTGGGTTTAGTGTGCAGGTGATGGTAGTGGCCTGTGATGTACGGGATGCACAGACTGGATGGTCAGGTGGCCCGAAACTCTGTGGCTCTACAGATGAGTACTGCACTTTGATCTAGAGAAAATAGGAAGTTTCAGATCCTGATGAAAGACCTTCTCTAACAAGCGCACCCTCTACTGTCAAGATCCAGATTCCCTAACCTAGAAGTCTGACAGTGGAGCGTGATATTAGACACACGTTATGGACACTGTCCTCATCAAAGAGCTCATCTCTCAAGGTATAGTGGGCATTTTGGAAACAGTTCTTCTAACGGAGCAGGAAAGCTGAACGGGACCCCAGAAAAGAACTAACCCCAAAACTCAGATCCCTTGGAAAGATGAGCTAGACAATGGTCCCAAACCTTGTATAGTCTTACATTTATTATGCTACTGACTGTAGACACATGAAAGAGCCGGCTCCACACTTTCGAATAGATCCACATGTAGCTGGATTTCTGAAAGCAGCACACCTGGCTGGCAGTCAGATCGATTTTTCCAGCATGAGACAACAGGTTAGTTTTAATAAGCTTTTCTCTGCCCCCAGTCACACCCTGGCCAGCTGTATCTGTGCCAATTTAACTCTGCTGTAGGCGCCCCTATGTACACAGGAGAATTCTTCTGTCAGCATAGCTAACTTCATTCAGGGAGGTAGCATTCCTGCCTTGACAGAAAAACTCCTTCTGTTAGCATAGGGTGACCCCTATGCTATAGGGTTAAGCTGGCCTAGCTATGCCTATCTAGTGTCTGTAGTGAAGACACAGTCTTTGTATTAGTTTGGCTGGTCATAAGTTGCTATAACCTTGGCCAGGAGAATATCAGAAATGGCTGCCGTCCTCCACAGGTGAAATTCATCCCTGTGGAGAGAAGTGATGCGAGGTCTTGACCCCTATGCTAAGGGCTTAGGCCCCATGCTGGGCCTCCCTAATGGAGTAAATTTCACCCCATATTACAACCATTGTCTCTATGAAAGAAACCCAAACTTCGATTGTAAGCACTGTAGGGCAGGGACCATCGTTTTCTTCTATGCGCGTACAGCACCTAGCACAACGGGGTCCTGCTCCAGGACTGGACCTGCGATGTGCTACCACAGTACAAATTAATAACAAAATAATAATTGTTTTACATTACAGTCCTCTCCTGACAGTCCTTTTAAACTCATGGCTGGAAACCATCTTGTCCTTTGACTTCTCTAACCAAAAACAAGGAGAAAAACTCTGGCTTGACCTGGGTGTCCTCAGGGCAGTCTAAAGGTATCTCAAATTACTGAACCACTCGGAAAGTCATCGGCATTATTTCTTCCTTACATCCAAATGCTGGGGGAGTGAAGTTCTCCAATTCATCCCTAGCCAGATGCATCAAATGCGGATTCCACAGCGTTTTACACATCCGTTCCTTCACACCCCTCCCGCTTCCTGTCTGCACCCAGCAGGCCCTAGGAGAAATGCAAAGATGCTGCATGGTTGCCCATCAGCAGGTGCAACCAGGGAGCCAAATTCTGCTCTGGTACAGGCTCAGCAGATGAGGACTAGAGGAGATGTGATCACACCCAGAATGGAGGATTTGTTAGCGGATTATTTCCTTTCCGAGAAGAAAATCTTCCCGTGAGCAGCCCTTAGTCAGACAGAAGGCTCAGTTCTGCCATGCGTACTCACACTCGGTGATCCCTTACCACACAAGCCGTCCCATTGAAACGAGTGGGATGACTCAGATTGTAAGGCCCCACTCGACATGGGCAAAGATGGGGTTGCGCTAAGGCACAAAGTCAATCGAATGAATCCCTTTCTAAAGGCTTTTCTGAACCATCCTATATGATTTCATAGACAGTCAAATCCCCACTACAGAATTCTACAGGATATTTTTAAAAATATATCTAGAAAAAAAAAATCTCATTCTCGGTTCAATTCTATAGGTGTTTAGCGTAATTTCAGACAAAACCCTATTCAAAGTATCCAGAACCCTACTGGTACAATCCACATTACATTCTCAAGAATTTCATCATAATGTAGAACTAATCATTGGGGTGAAATACACACCCTCTGTACAGAAGGTATCTATGTATTCTGTAATTCCAGCTTCAACTCTGTTCTAGTGCAGTCTTGTCTGTTCTGGTTCTTTTACTGCACTGATAACTACGGTACCTGTGTGCTTAAAGTTTTGCAGGATTGGGCCCTTCGATGTTAGTATTATTTTGTGAAATTAAAAAACCAATTAAAATAAAAAATCATTTACACTATCCTAGAGCCAGGGAGAGAATTTCCCCTGGTATAGGCTTTGCACAGACTGCTTATGCTTCCACCACAAGTCACAGAGTAGATGGGTTCTGGGACAGGAATAGGGGAGAGGTCGGTGCTCGGGGTGCTGCCAAAAATCAGTACTTGCAGGGATTCCGAGCAGCCTGGCTACCATAATTGAGGCAGTTTGTCACAGCCGAGCTCCCTTAGGGTCCTTTAAAAATCCCTGTTTAAACGTATGGGGTCAGATTCTGATATTCCTATTGTCTGTGTCACAGGGTGCTCCACTCACCGCTTGTCTGGCACCTTCTCCTGGTCACTTAACCCCCTCGAGGTCAACACCCTTTCCCGCAGTCGCGCACGCTCTCTGGCCTGCAGCATTTCTCTTGTCCCAGGAACTGCACCATCCACTTCTTGACTCAGCACTCCAGCTGGGTCACTCTGCATCTCCCCCTTCCAGGCCACAGCCCTCCAATTCTCTGTCACTCTCACAGTGAGAGGCCAGCAGGCTTTCCCATTCACTGCCCCGCCGGTCTACACCAGGCCCTCAGTCGCTGGGAGGGGAACCCAGGCCTGCACGCTACTCTGGGTTCAAGTCCAGGCGCCCACAACCCAGATCGGGGCTTTACTCTCCCAGCCCTCGCTGCTCTTTCTCTGGACTGATTCCTACAATTCCTTGCTGCCCCCTTCTCTGAGTGTACCAGCTCCACATCATCCTCTGTCTTTCCAGGGAGTGACTACTCTTTCCCAGCAGCAGCAGCCACTCCCCAACTCTATGTTGCCAGCTTCTTGGCTTGATATGCCTTGCCTGTTCCTGTCCAGCTGGACCTGCTTGCAATCAATTCCCTGCTCCCTAGCTCTCCCTCCAGGTGCAGCCTGTGGAGTCAATAGGCCTGCTTGGCCACCTTAAGCCCTTCCAGTCTGGGACACCCCATCACCGTCTGGTTGACTGGTACCTTACTCTGTGAGTAGCCTCATGTAAGCTAACAGGACCATTCCTGGAATAAGATGCTATTCAGCATAGGAAAAGCTAACAGAATCTGATCCATAGCTAACGCATGGAGATGAAAAGAGTTTATTTTCTGACACTTTACTACTGGACAAAACATGCTTGATCTCTCCTGGCCACAAGTCTTTTTTTCTCTTTGCCCTTCCAGAAGTAGGAGCCATGTGCAAACTTCCGTAGGAAAAATGAAAAGCATCCCTGTAGAATTACATAGTGTTTTATAGCTTTTAAATGTGGCGGAAACGGCACTGATTCATGTCCATGGTTCTTTCTTTCAGGACTCAGAGTTCTCCAGGTCCTTCATTCTTCTGTAATTTCTCTCTGGCCCTGGTGCATGTCGGGAGCCACTTTCCAGGGTTCATATACAAAATTATTAGTCTCTTGAGTAGCCAGTAACTGTTTCAGTTTAGACACCTTTGGGTTGCTTTGAGTATGAAGAAAGACCAACGGCCAATTTTTTCTCTCAAGTATACCACAGGGAATCTCTGCAGTCAGGAAGCTTTTGTGGTTAATGCACTAGACTCGGACTCAGTTTTCAGACTTTTCTGCCTGGACACAAACTTCCTGCATGACCTGTGTATGTCATTTAATCTCTCTCTGTCTCAGTCCACATCTGTAAAATGGGAATGATGATAATTCCTTTGTCTATCTAGATCACATGCCATTTGGGGCAAGGCCTGTCTCTTAGTATGAGTCTACTGCCTAGCACAATAACGCCACAATCTCAGTTCACACAGCTGTAACATAAATAAGAAATGACAGAGTTAGTTACACCACTGGACCTTACAATGATGCAACAGTGTGAAGAGCCTTGGAGTTCCATGGTGTTACTCTCCATTTACACTAGTGTAAATAAGTCCAGCACTTGGTCCGGACTTGGAGGAAAGTCAGGTTAAGTCCTGTACTAGCAGTTCCTCTCTCTCTTCAAAGGAAATTCTTTTATTTTGAAATGGTGGACTTGCAAAACAAGGTTTTCAGAATTCAAGCAGCTCTGAGAGTCCTGTTTGAAATTAGGAACATCGCTTCATGAAATATGGAAAAGCAATCATAAATGGTGGATTCTCAGTGCTTTTAGTCCTAGCGGGAACCTTATATAAACTCACCAAAGATGTAGTATTTCTTTGGTTAACATGGAGAAGGATGTGCTTTGGTTACATTTTGGATGTAGGACACAAACGCAAGTGCTCTAAAACTGGAATCTGTAAAAGTTGGAGCCCAGACTCCCTGTCTAGTACAAATAAAACAGTTGCTTTTATAACTGTTATAAATAATTTTTTTGCATTGCAAAGCTAAATACATTCCACTGTGTTGCAGCAAGGCGTGCACAGCACGTTGCAGAGAAGTGCACGCTTTCTCTTATGGTAGCAACTAGAGATCTCAACCAAGACTGGCACCCAATTGGGACAGGCGCTCAGGGTAGTTAGTGCATGCTCCAAAGACCTTAACATTTAAATAAACTAGACAAAAGACACAGAAAGATGAAGCAACTTGCCCAAGGTCACACAACTAGGCAGTAGCAAAGCCAGAATTAGAACCCAGATCTCTTGATTCACCATCCACTGCCCTAATACATTACAGCACACTGCCTTCAATGTCTACCCTGATTTGTGTGCTACTGTAGATCCAAACGCTGACACCCAGGTTGCGAAAAGCCCTGCAGAGAGAGGCTATGTAAGGAAACCCACCCCTTCTTCTGGTGTGTTGCCGAAGAGTCTTGATATCAAACAGTTAAGGATGATGGGCAGGCAAAACTGCCTACTTGGCTATTCCTCTGTCAAGCAAGCACTTTTATAACAACTTAAATAGGAACGCTTTTTATAGCTAGAGTCTGAAATAACAAACACGCTCAATTACACTTTATAAATTGATACTTTCTACACAAAGATCTTTACAGGAGGAAGATTCAATTTGACTTTTTGTTGTTTTTTTTTTTTTTTTTTTTGTCCTGGAATCACAAATTGCCTCAAAGCAAACTATGCCAACTAACTGCTGTCTCTGAGATGTTTCATATAATCGGTGCAATCAATCATTTTCAATCGCTGGAGCCCATTAGTATTTTTAATTATTTTCCAGTGATGGCCTTGCATAATAAATAATAACAAATTCAGGAAATCAGAATCGACCTAATCTACTTCTGCAGGCAAAAGATAATACAAATGTTATATAATCTGCTGTGCTATATAAGTAAAAAATGTCTCCTTTCTACACTGTCAGTTCCTCTGATCTGTAAGCTCAAACAGATCACAGTATGTCTTTTAATTGTTTTAGTCCATTATAGCAGAATCACTAACCTACACTGGTTAAGATTTTTTTTATTATTATTTTAAATGTACAGTACTTTGCTCTACAATTTGCTTTGACACTGCAAACACATTAATTGTCCCAGCCAGAAGCCTTTCTGCTTCTCATTTCGATTCCTATTTCTCCCCTTCGATTGGCTTGCAAAGAAATCCCAAAGAACCAATCAGAAGCAGCTTTTCCATTCATGTCCTAGCAACAAGCCTTGTTCCAATCTTTCTCCAGCAAACTGACACCTGAAAAATTACATCATGAATAATAGCGAAGCAACAAGGGCCAAGAATTTTTTTTTTCATCTGTCTGCTGCAGAGTTCATTTAAGGTGTTTCAGTCTAGATTCTTAAAGCTACACCGTTCTAAATCTCTGCTGCACTTTTTGCATTTCTTTTCATTTTTCTTAGTCTAATATATAGGTTAATGGTTTACAGAAATGTATTTGATTCCACCCATCAAAAAATTTCCATGGCATTTATCACCTTTGCTGCTGGGCTCTTTAATTACAGAAGATTGAAAGAAAAGTTAATCGAATGCTATACAAAATAAATGTGTCTTGCTTTGTAATAAATAAATAAAATAGAGCAGCACAGATGTCAATTACTGTGTGCGATGGGAAGAAAAAAATATTTTCTGTGATATTTCCTTTGCTTATATCCCATGCAAATTTTTGTCTAGTGCAGCGTGTATTTTAAGAAACAGACATTCCATAAAGGCTGCAATGTGGGTAGGAAATGCTTGAATCTATTGCTAAAAGGTTTTACGTAGGTTGCATATTATTTTTCTATGCAAAGATCAAAATCCTTTTGCTTGTTTTCCTTGCTATCATTTTTAATTAATGAAGGTAGAAATGCCTGCAGATATGGTACAACAGAGAACTATCTCCCTCCTTTGTATTATATTTTCTTAAAAGAAAACTGGCAGGGGAAAAAAACTACGATCAGCAAAGATTTTAATAATACAACAGATTTATGTGATTAACAACAACAAACAACTTAGTTTTTTTAGCATGCCAGAAAAAATACAGCCCATAAAATACAATTCCAGACGATTCAAGAGGGACAAAGACAATGGGAGAAGGGGACTAAATTCATTTAATTTAAATGTTAATTGTTCGTTCTAGTAGTGAGACTGTTTCTTTGCAAATAGGAGAATAACCTTTTTTATTAGCACTGCACCAAGACTCATTCACTGAACGGTATTTGCCATTTCATGGACGAAGAAAAGAAAAAGAAGGGGAAAAAAAATCTGCAGACAGTATAATACTGGCACAAAGAATGGTAGCTGTACTTGGAAGTCCTTGCAATACTCTCACACACCTCTTGGAGGTCCCTAACACCACTCTGGCTTTTCCTTGGGCAAAAACCCCCACATGCATTTCAGCAACAAAGTTTCATTTATTGCTCTCTGGTGAAGGCTGAAATGGGGTGGGTTGTGCCTTGAACTACAGATTCATATTATGCGCTGGGTGTCCACCACTTTATTTATTTATTTATCTGGGCGTTCGCATAAACAGTATCTCATGATGCAGCAAATAGTTACATTAGTGTCTGAGTTCTGACTAAATTTTCAGCTCGAGAGCAATCAGCAGTGGCAGCAGGGTGAGGTTGGAGACTCTGGCATGCTGCCTTGCTACTTGAATAACCGCATGACTATATAAGGCGAGAGGAGGAAGAAGAAGGAGAGCGAAGAGGAGAAATATTGGGAGTATAAATATGAAAATGTAGCCAAGAGAGAAACTAATCTCAATCTTTTTGTCACTTACACTTGGAAACATGGGCTCCGGTTATGGAGTTGGCTTCCTACCTTGTGCATCTGAATTGCAGACCACGTGAATAATAACGACACTTTGCACTTAACTCCAGATCACATTACCGATTAATGAACTCTCTCAACCCGTCCTCCCGCCTGTTGTAAGCATGACTGCCCCCTGCTTTTAGAGCTGGGGAAACTGAGGCAAAGAGGAAAGATGCCTTTGTGTGTAAAGGACGCAGAAGAACTGGGTCCAACTCCTGGCTCTATGCAGGGGTGGTGAAACCGGGGTGGGGGGAATGACACAAGATCAGGACCTGAAGGGGCTGGAACAAGCCTGGGAGCAGGTAGAAACCCCTGGGACCCTCCTCCTCGGCCAGGAGCCAGCTGCCCCGCCCCCCACAAGTCCCAGTACCTCCCCTCACTCCATCTCCTATCCTCCCCACCACCATTGGCACAGAGCTTTGCCCTTCACCCCCAACTCTGCGTGTGAATTTTGGGCAAACCACTTAATCCCTGGGCTTCGGTGTCTGTCAAATGGGGATAATAATCCTTCCTTTCTCGGTCTTGTCTGTTCCGCTTGTAAACTCTCTCTCACTATGGGTGTGTACAGCACCTAACACAATGGGGTTCTCATCTTGCTACTGCTATAATATAAATGATTATACGAAGAGAGGGTAAGTGACTTGCCCAAGGTCACAGAAGGTTTCCGAGAGAGTTGGGAAATTTCAACGAAAAAACAAGCTAAATTTTGCTATTCACCCCGTGCCCTCCATCTCACATTTTCTCATCAGCCCTAACAAGAATTTCTAAGCCCCAATTCCTGCGCTCAGACCTTTAGCTGATACCACGCTATTGTGGTCAGAGACCAGCCAGTTTGCAAAGCTGCTGCCACATAGGAATATGAGCTGGAGATTCTCACAATCGGTCCATTGCTGACAGTCCAGCTGTGGGTTGGAAGCGTTGCTAAGACAACATGTTTCAGCCCGTGTAAGTAGAACAAATCTCACATCACAGACCATCAGCAAGATCTGATCCCAAGAGGGCCTCCACCACCCAAGTTCAGCACTGTATTTCTTTAACTAACGGGCTGCATCTGTGAGCCAGTAGCAACAGTAGGCAGTTATCCTCTGAGGAACGGCCACAGAAGAAGGGACATATCACAGTTAAGAAACATGTTGAATGCACATTGATGCTACCTTTTTCTTAGGCTTAAGGAGGGCTGCTCAGCGAGTGTGCTGGACATGGGGCCTTGAGGAGGGGGCTAGATAGAAAGCAGTTTCTTTGGGGCAAGGGGATTTAGTGTTTCTACAAGGGACACTCAGAGTGTCTGTAAAAAGAAATGATCTTCCTTTTCTGCAGCAGAAACAGCACTAGGAGACAGCACTATCTGGGATGGGAATATATTCAAACCCCATTGAAACTTCCCTAGGATAAAGTTTCCCAAGCATTTAGGTTTGGGGTCCCCCCCCCAAGCCAGGGGTCTAGTGCTCATCATAAGAGCAGGAGACTGGGCATCAGGATTCATGGGTTGTACTTTGAGAACCTGGGCATGTCATGTCACTTGATTTCACAGTGCCTCAGTTTCTCCTGTGGCAAAAGAGGGATAATGTTACCTCCCGGGGCTGTTTTGAGACTTAACTGATCTCCTGGTGCTTTGTAAATATCAAGAACTGAAAAACACAAGGAATTAACAACATTTCTGTGTATTATGGAACAAACACCAATTGTTACAGTTAGAAGGTACAGTCTCTGGTAACAAAAAAACACATGGCATATCATCAAGTGTATGTGACTAAGCATTTTTGTCCTGACCCAAGACACACTGAAAGCAATGGGAGTCTTTTCACTGGCTTCAGTCGGCTTTGCATCAGGCCCTTGATGCAATATGCATTTGTGCTCTACTACACTTTCATCTAGTCATATAGCGCTAACAGAAGAGGATCTTGAATTAGACAAAATACCTAATCAACTGCATTTACTCCATGCTTCAGAAACCCACCTGCATTAGCATTACATCTTGTAGCGTGCACACTGCACCAAAGATTTCTCTATAGCCCAAATCATGCCTTTATCTGGCTGTATTTTGCATTGGTTAGGGAAGCAATTTATCATTTGAGATGACTTCAAAGCTGGGAAGCAACTGATTACGGAATAAGAATTTCATAAACCACCATATTACAAACTCACAACTGTTGTTAGATGAATCGTGTGCTCTCGAACAAATTTAAACTGCGTGAAAGAGTAGCCATATTCCAGCCCAGAAGTGGATGTATATTAGGGAGTGTCAAAGTGAACTCTGAATTTTTTATGGATACATAACTCCTCTTAAGATCAACAGGGCCTTGGGGGTTTGCAAGGAATGCATGACCCCACAACTTGTAAAATGCAATCTGCTATTTAAATATGTTACAAATAATACAGTGCTTTCTGAAATCTGCCTTATTCAGGGCAAACTGTAACACTGGCAGTAAACCTAGAATCCCTCATGAGTTTGGCAGTCCTTTTTGACTTGAGATTTTCCAGGTGTAAATCACGTGTACCTACTGCTAGTTATAGCCTATCCCACCCATATTATCAGAAACTACCAGCAAAGGATGCTACCTTAATTTCAAAAGATGCTTAAATTTCTGCTGTTAAATTACAAGTAAATGTAATTACAATATTAGCAGTAAAATAAAGGAAAATAGAAAAAATACAGCTTAGGTAAAGCCCCTAGGTCTTTTAAAAAATGCCACCCTCCTTAACAGATAATGGTTTGAGTAACTCTTCCTAAGGGCCTAAGTCTCTTTGGCTTGCAATTGGACTTGTGCTCCTAAATCACTTAGGTGCTTGTGAAAAGCCTGCCCTACATTAGGACATGTGTGCTCTGTTATAAACTAAACATATCTGACATACTGAATTTGTGATTTTA
The DNA here is from genome assembly GCF_026122565.2 of Emydura macquarii macquarii. NCBI lineage: Eukaryota > Metazoa > Chordata > Testudines > Chelidae > Emydura > Emydura macquarii. The sequence continues at coordinate 8,829,356 of NW_027130449.1, read as the reverse complement.
AATCCTACATCAAGCTGTTAAACTTGGCACAAGAGGTGTGGGGGGTGGAAATAAGGATCATTTTAGAAATAAGAATACTGCAGAGACAAATGAAGTGGAAGTTGAGATAACATTGGATCTTTGAATCAAAAGGCTAGAAAGTTAGAGTCATGCAGGCTAATTCTGAGGAGGTTTATCTAGCACGTAATGAGACTCTGCACTACCATCTGGGTTAGATAAAATTCTTCATTAAATAAAGGGATGTGCTTCTTTGTTTGTTTTACAGAACTGTGATACCAAAAAGCAGAGATTGCTATCTAGATTCGAGACAAGAAATTTAGGGAAAATGTTGCTTATAGCAATTCATGTAGAGAGGAAAGATAGTCCCTGGTTAAGAGTGCTAACTTGGTAGCCCTCAGTTCAATTCTCTACTCTCCCACTATTCCCTCTGTGTGTCTCAGTTCCATCTCTGTAAGAAGGGAATAACAATTGTCTCACTAAAGATAAATATGCTAAAGCTGGTGAGGTGCTCAGATAATATAGCATTTCAGGCCAGATGAGTCTCTCTGACACACATATAGACATGTCGAGATAGAATTGCCCATTGCTTAAGGTAGGGTCTACGAGTTAGAGGACCTTGGTTTTCTTCCCCACTATGCCAGTAATTCACTGTGTGATCTTGGGAACAAGTTATGTAATCGCTTTATGCCTCAGTTTCCCCGTCTTGTAAAAATAGATGAAATAATAGTGACCCATCACTGAGAGCACTCTGAGGTCCTTGTACGAAACATACCATGTAAATGCAAAGTATAATAGTTAAACCATAATCATCCTCATTTTCTGCTAAGTCATCTCAGAGTTTTGTTTCCTTTTTAGGATCAAACATTGCTCTCACAACGTGTTATGCCATGTTCAGACATTAGTCCTTGACTAACGTTAGACCTGTATAAAAACTTGTGTGCTTACTGCTCTCAGATGGACATGCAATATTTGGCTCTAAGTTTGTTTCTAAGAGAAACACACTCTACCCTCTCTATTTGGGTACTATAGATATAAAGCCCAAAACAGTGGCTTTCTGATATACATAGTCAAATATCTGAGCAGAGTATTTATCTTTCCATTGTCCACAAGCATTTTTAAAGGCTCAGAGGGCTAAAATAATATGAGATTTGATTTTTCTCAAGGCATCGCCACCATCTTAGAACTGAAATATCATAAGACGACTGTAAATGGCTCCTTGATGTGCTAAAAAAGCCAATGAAAAATGGAAATGCACCAAAAAATACTGAATGTTGGTGCATTCCCTGGTTTTCTCACATACTGTTGTTTTATACTCAATGCTCAAATTAACACACAGCCATTCAAGCCACCTTAAATAAGGGTTATATAGTTTCTTCAACTGTGTGTGAGTGTAAAAAATGAATTTCAAAAGCTTTCAAAGCATTAATCTAACCACCATCATCTGGGAAAGTAGCTGAACCGAGCCCTAAAAGTTTTGGGACTGATTTTCAGAGGTGCTAAGAAGCTGCAGTTCTCATTGTATCCCCGGGGAATTGTTGGGTGCTCAGCACTTCTAAAAATCAGCCCCTTCTCTTTTAATCTGTCCCATGAGCAAAAGACTTGGCAAGGGCTTAGACCACTTGATGTTACAGAAGCCAAAGACTTCAGCTCTCGTGGTTAGAAACTAGACGGATTTTTGTTGCCGTCATGCTGAACCTTAGTATTTGGAATATTTAAACCAACAGACTTGCAGAAAGAGGACTATGTTTGCAATTATAAATATATTACACACACAACCATCCCTGCCACACTAAAAATCGTGATGAAGATTACAAAATCAAGCACTCAAAAGTTAGGAAATGCCAGAACTGAGGTTGCCTGTTCAACCTTAAATTGGCTCCCTTCCACGTATGCATTGTTCGAAAGTTTTTACAGTTCATTTACAGTCTTTATTTTTTACCGGGAAATCTTAATACTAGGTGACACTACCAGCCTTGCCTGTAATAGACACACGCTAAAACATATGGACTAGTTTATTTGTTCTAAATGCACCATTATTGACCTGTTTTATACATGGACCTGGTGCAAGCAGAATGAAACAGATAAAACACAAGACCAAATTATGAGCCAAATCCTGCAGACCTGCCGCATGCAAATCTCCTGTTGACTTTAATAGGCGTTTTGCTTGAGCAAGGATTGCAGGATTTCTGCAGACAGTTACTTCCCAAGAAGAGCACATTCAATTCTATGGCAATGTTTCCATCAGAGTCCATATAAAGAAAGCCAGTAGCCAGCCAGAGCTCTCAGCAGTAAAGTATGCAAAGAAGCAGAGGGAAGGCACTGTAATTTTTTCTCACAGAATTATAAAAGCCTGGCCTAGCTCCCTGTGCCAGAGCCTGCCTAGAGTTTCTGTGTCTCTCTACTATTCATTAGTGATTACATGCCCCCTGAACACCTGCAAGAGCAACTCATAAAGCAAGCATTCATGGGTCCTGGCAGCACCAGCATGGGAACTGCAGGCTACAGGGCGATAGTCATTGTATCCCCAGATAAAAACATTCTCTTACTAAGGCCTCTGAAAATAGAAGCTGGCTGCAGTTTCAGTTCAGCACCACAGGGTATTAGAAAAAAAAAAAATAAAGGGTTACTTCACCTCGGTCCTTTTTAAAGTCAGTAAAGTGCATGGCTGCGGTGCTCTTGGGAACCCTCTGGAGAGTCAGTGGCAGCCTCTAGTACCACAGCAGGAGAAATTGCAGGGACCCAAAAAAATGTTTTCTCCCTGGAGCATCTGGCCACAGTGCAACTCCTGCCATACCACGCTCTTAGCCGGCCGGCGGCTTGGGCTCACCGTAAGTCAAACAGGCGGTGCCGGGCTTTGGTGTGCAGCAATGTAACACAAGGGGGAAAGAGGGATGCTGGGGAAGAAATGGACTATAAATAAGCTGGAAAGGTTCAGGTAATAAGAAAGAGAGTGTAAGGAAAGATGAGCATGTTTAGTAGCGTTTTAAGGTGTTTTTGTTTTAACTTTAATAAATACAGACACTTCTGCTATATTAATGACCAAGGGGCAGAAATACCAAGAGTAAAACCCTGAGTTAAAATGGTTCCTAGTATAGAATCATAGATGAGGGTTGCAAGGGACCTCAGGAGGTCATCAAAGCAGGACTAATCCCAACTAAACCATCCCAGCCAGGGCCTTGTCAAGCCGGGCCTTAAAGACCTTTAAGGATGGAGACTCCACCACCTCCCTAGGTAACCCATTCCAGTGCTTCACCACCCTCCTAGGGAAAAAGTCTTTCCTAATGTCCAACCTAGACTTCCCCCACTGCAACTTGTCAGAATGTACCTGCCTTTTTAAAGGACCCATGGTGAAGTGTTGAACTGGCTGACTGAAGTGCAACCCATTGCTGAAGTCGTCTCAAAACTCACATGCAGATTTGCAGCTTGGTCTGGAAAGGTGCTGAGCCTATTTGAAGTGCTTATAGACCTCCGTTACGAGAGTATCTGAGTGCCTCACCATTTTTAATCCTCACAACATCCCAGTGAGGCAGGAGAGTGCTATTATCCCCATTCTGAGGCACACAGAGACTAAGTGACTTGCCCAAGGTCACAGAGGAAGTCTGCGGCGAGGCAGGGGTGGGAATCCAGGTCTCCAGAGACCCACCGCTCAACTACTGGACCATCCTTCCTAACTGCTGAGTGCCTTCAACTCTAAAAAGCTGCTCCGAACCTGGCAGGAATGAGCTGTTGAGTTCTAATCATGCTTCCACTGATGCTAATCAAGGCATTATTATTTAGTGCCTAGGAACCCCAATCAAGGATCAGAGCCCCACTGTGCCAGGCACTGTACAGACGTACCAAAGGACAGTCCCCCTGGCCATGAGAGTTCAAAATCTCCAGGACAAGTCCAAGGTTATGCTCCTACATTTCTGAATTATGCTCCTGAAATGTAGATAACTTGACAAATACTTCATGGCAGGTTGGTCATAAATATTAATATCTAATCCCTCACCATTCTACCCAAGGTACTTTATACACTCAGATTGATAAACCCATTTGTACACCAGAGTTCACTTTATCCACAGCTGAAATGCAGGAAACTCTAGGATGAAACGCAATAGCTCACGCCGCCACTAAGACCTAATTTAAGACAGGAAGTGAAGAGCAATACAATAACCAGTGGAAACTGTGAGGCTCATTTAGGGACTGAGCTAAAGTCAGCATTGTTTTTTTATAGTGACTTCAGTGGAGTTTGGATCCGGCCATGGAGGAGTTAGAATGCAATTATTCAAGTTAGAATTTAATGACACAATATGTAAAATCTAGGTCTTTGGATTGGAAAGTCTGGTGGTTGATCTAGTCCATCAGATCTCTGCAACATGGCAGGACTTATTAAACTACCCCTGTCCAATACAAGTAACCAGGCTGCCAAGATACAGTGCCTGAAGAGAATTCATTTAGAACCTGGTTATTTATTCATGTACATAAAATACACCAAATACAAAACACTGTCAAAAAGCCGGAAGCAATAATCAAGGATTCTATGTACTCCATTGTCTTTGAAGGGCTGGGACAGAAATAGGGAGTGAAGGCTGTTTTAAAACACAGGACTTTTGAAAATAGTTTTTAAAAAATGCACCTTTATTCATCTGTGAAAGGGTTCAATTGTACAAGACTATGACTTCACAAACAGCCAGTGATGTCACACCTCCAGTGTATTGACTAGCCAATCATAGTTTGATATGATAATGCAATGTTTTTAACATGATATCCTTCTATAGGGCCTGATCAAAATGCAACGGGAAACTTTCCATTTATTCCAAAGGCTGTTGGATCAGCCCCTTGGAACTTGTCCACGCTGGGAAACTGCACCATGTTATAACACATGTGAACTAACTTGATGATAAACATGACTGAGCGGTGAGTGTGGAGAAAAACGATTGTGTTTAAAATCCAAGTCAGCTGGTCAGTGTTAACCACAGGGCAATTTTTAGGAAGCAGGATATACTTACACAATGGAAACATAATGGACCACAATTTTTAACAACCTTGAAAAAAGTGCCATGGGGCTCTTTAATGGCTATATGGGGGCAGGAAGTTGATTTTATACCTTAACTGAAAGAGAAAGCTCGATCTGTAGTAGCACAAGTGCCCCCTAGCACTTTCTAGAGCACTGAGTTCTGAACTGACTGCATGGGAAGACCGCCATCTACGGCACTAGCTCACCAGTACCATTTCTAGCTGCTGCGGTGTGTTCCCTGAAGGTCTCCTGTCCGTGTGTTGACCTTGCCCAGATTGTGAGATCTCAGAGGATCACAGGACCAAGTGGCATGGGTGCAGCATACGTAAGAAGACACCAGTCTCTCAGAACTGCTTAATGATTAGACATGGACTTGAGCGAGATCTGAACGTCCCCGTATTCTCAAGGGGGTTCAGACTCATCTCGCTTAATATCATAACATTCTGCTGTTTGGATGCCTAGCATGCAGCCAGCTTATTCTCTCCTTCATTCCTACAATTAGCTCCACACCGATAAAGAGAACTGTGCCTGAGGGGCAGAACAGACCACATAGAGGGTAACCAAATTTCAAGCCTCATTCTCTGATGTTAAGCCTGGACCGTAGTTTCAATGTCACAAGTTTAATGCCTGAGCTGGTGAGCTTAGAACATAGGGGACCACTATATTCGTATCCTTTGGCAGATCTTAGGAAAATAGGGTCTGATGCACATGGAAGAGCAGGTGACAATATCACTTCCCTGCCCTTGTATTTCCTACAGCTTTAAAATCCTCTTCATAGGTGTTACACCACTGAAGGTAGCCGAGGGGACGCTGCTGGTTCTGCACATCCTCCAGCCATGTCCCCTCTGTGGCCAGTGTCACCCACCTTCCACCATCCCCGGTGGATGATCCACCTTGGGATCCCTGTGCAGGAGGGCATGGGAGCTAAATGCAATCACAGACCTGGGGACAAACATATCTGGGGGAAATAATTTACCTAGTGTCATCTGGCCTCTCTCAAAAGTTTTCAGTATCAGTTCCTTTTTCTTGAGAGTGCAATAAAATAACATCTTCAAAAGAATAAGGGGAAAGAAAGGAGAAAATATGCAGGGAGCTCTGCTGTGTGTGTTTTTGACTTAGTAATATCTGTAGCAAATTTTCCCAGGAGACACAAACAAACACATGCCGAACCAGAATATCAATGAGGTCTTTTTAAGAGCAGGCACATTAAAATGCAAAACAGGAGATAATGAGATAAAGCAGCAAGTTACAGGTTTCTTAATTCCAGATTTTTAAAAGCCATAAAGTAGTTTTCGGAGGAGAACTGGGTTAAGGCAGAGCGTAGGGTTTGGCTGCTGGGCAACTTTTCCAAGCCCGCAAGCCTGGAGGGAATGAACCAGGGTTCGAATGAGGGGAAAACACCAGTGATCCCAGAAAAAATGCAGAGGATCTCCCGAAGAGATGACGCTCTGAATCTGCAGTCCTGGATTCCCGAGGGCTGATTTTGATCCCTTATAAGCTTCTCCAGAGGGGTAGAGGGACCACGAGGGAGCTGCAAAGGGGAAGGAAAGAATTTCCAAGGTGCAAGAGCAACGTAGGGCTCACATAAACGGGCCTCAGCATAGGGGACATACTGGGCGTGGGACAGGGTTTGCCTGTAGCATTCGGCACTACAAGGCTTCTAAGTCCATAGTTTGCTAAAAACTAGACCAGGGTCTAAAGTGTGTGCTGGGGCCCCTTTTGGGCCACGCAGTAGCCCAGAATGCAGGCAGTGAACCGCAGAGTTAGCAAAAAGCCATCTTCGCCCTGGCACTGTACAGCTTCGGGGGCAGGCACAGAATCTGTCCCTGAAACCGCACAGGATAGGAGGCAGAGAAAGTGGTGTCAGGGCTGGGCAGATCACGATGCACTCTGGCAATGTGCAGACTGGAAATAACGTGCACATTTTTAATGGCGAGGGTAAACACCTGGAACAATTCACCCAGAGTTGTGGGTCCTTCCTCCACCACTGGCAAGTTTTAAATCAAGATTGGATGATTTTCTATAAGATCTGCTCTAGTTCAAACAGGAATGGATTCAGGGAAGTCTTCTGTCCTGCGTTATGCAGGAGGTCAGACTAGATAATCACACGGGTGCCTTCTGGCCTTGGAATCTATGAATCCCACCTGCCTCCATGGCTTTTAAGTGAAAACTGATATTCAGATAAAACCACTGAGTTCCAGGAGCAGGGGCTTTGGGCACAGGCCTGGTGTGCCCGTGTCTGTTATTATTTAGTATTTGTCTTGGGGCAGTTCCTAGGAGCCACAGTCACAGACCAGGATGCCCACTGTGGAAGGAGCTGTACAAACACAGTACAAAAAGACGGTCCCTGCCCCAAACATCTTACAATCTAATCTGAGCCTGGGTGAATCATTCCTTTTTTTTAATATATATAGAGAAGGGAAATGAAGGACAAAGAGCTTAAAGGCCAGATTTTCCAAAGCGCCCAGAGATGAGCCCTGGGGCCAGATTTGCCAGGCAGCACGGTATCCCAGCAGCTCCTACGGGCCGAGCGCTGAGTGGCGTTTGAAGACCTGGCTCAAAGTCACACAAGGAATCTGCGGCACAGCCGGCAGTTGACCGCCGTCTCTTAAGTCTCGGTCCAGTGCCTCCACCCCAAAACCAACCATCCTCCCTCTTAGGGATAACAGATCAACGGAAATTGAGCTAGATGGAGGGTACGAATATATGGTGCTCTTCTAGACTCTATGGGATTGTGTGTGTGTGTGTGTGTGTGACAGAGAGAGAGAGACACCTTCATATCCTCATCCCTATGAACGAAATAAAGAAATGTCTTTGCCTGTAACTTATTGACCGAGTGCTCTTGGCCCACTAGATGACTTTGTTAAATGACAAGGTCGCCTTGAGTAGGTGGCATTTTAGATACTGCTGCCAAAGAAATCATGACAGGAAAGCCGAAAGAATGAATGGGAGGAAATGGAGAGGGGGGAAGTATATATAAAAAAGAGCCATTATTTAACCAGACCTGGTCAGAGGTAAAGGTTTTAATTCTTTCCAACTGCCATATGTGGCTGCCTGTGGGAGAAAGGCAAAGCCATATTTATCTGACTGAACCAATAATTCATATCTGTTTCAGAAGCCGACTTTGGTGGATTGTAGCGCTACAGCTGTTCTTACTCGAGGTCCAGACTCTCCCGGTGGGAATCACTGTAGCAACACGTCTCACTTATAGGATTCATATGCGGGGGGATAGGAGACCCAGAACTGTAAATTAAAACCTTGTGTCTATTACTTCAATGTAGTCAATTCAAAAGTATTTCGGGCTTCTCAAAACGGTCCTTTCACTATAGAAAAAAACAACACCTCCCCCCCTGCCCTCCTCCAATTTAAAGGAAACAGATCTTTCATGTTTACCCTTCCTGTTTCTTGCAGGAGGTCTTGAAACAGAGGTAAGAATCCCAAGCCCTTTTATACTTTTCCAATAAAATGCAGAGCTCTTGGTCTGGTATGGGGGAGTGAATGTGTGTGTGGAGGGGAATATCATATAGCTGAGAAAAAAAGATGAAAGAAGTAAATGCAAAGGTTCAAACACAGATCTGAATACTGTTGATACCACCATTATTTTGTTGGAGACTGTTTAGCTCCTTGCAAAAAAACCACAACCTGTAAATAAATTTTCAGCATACAGTTTGCAGTTAGATTTACATACAGACAAACAAGCTGTATGCAGTCAAACACAAATGCATGTATTATTTGCTAGATACATTAAAGTCAACAGAGCTAGGTCACTTGCACCATCGGAGGATCAGGCCCATTCTTTCACTCTAGATTGTGTTCGTATCATTGCGGGCTGACCAAGGATTTATCTCGATGATGCTCAGACCCATATATTATAGCCCTTTTAAACGGATGGTTTACCTGGAGCTTTACTGGGACATCATCACTACCCACACTTGGGGAAACTGATGCACAGAAAGGCCCAAAGTTAACACAGCCAGTCACTGGCAGAATCAGGGATAAAATCCGTATCACCTGAGTCCCAGTCCTGTGCTTCATCAATTAGCCCACACCGAAACTGGCATACAGAGTTGCAAGGAGCACTGAAAGTGCAGGAAAGATGTAGACTGCTACCCTGAATCTATTATTAAACTCATGTAGATTAGACAGTCTTGCTTGCCAACATGTATCATCCAACCCAATACATACAGATGGTCATTGTGTTTTGGATGCTATCACTTGTGCTCATTTAAGATATCCTGACATTTTCCATGAGAGGTAGAACGTTAATCTCAGCGTCCTGAGTAAATTCCAGTTCAGGCATTTATATCCTGCTTATAATGGGCCACAGTGTACTTCTTCCGCTTCTGTCTGAAACAGTGTGCTATGCACTGTTAAACAGCTGCTTGTGTTCCACCCCAGAAGTAACTACCTCTGAGCAGAGTGGTAAATGATCACACTCTCCCTTCCTTACGTCAAACAGGCGTTGTGAGACTAATTGATTTGTGGGTTTTGTGTAAAATGTTTTGAGATCCTGGATTGAAAGGTGCTACACAAATCCAAGCTTTTCTTACCACTGGCAGCAGTCCACAAGTGGTGTACGGCACTGTACTTCTGAGAATTACATGTATTTGATTTTACTTTTGTTTTATTTGTGTCTTTTTGGTTTTGACCCATGCATTATGTATGTACTGTGTCTTATTTCTTCCTGTTTCAAAAGAAACAAAGCATTTTGAACTTAAAAAAATATTCTGTATATGTTAGAAAATAATTAACACAGCTTCCAACTAATATGGGCCAAATGCTCAGCTGGAGTAAATCTGTATAGCTCCACCAAATGCAATGGAGCTCTGCCAGTTTATGCCAGCTGAAGATCTGGCCCCACATACTCATCCATTACTGCCTCTCCCCCAGATTTATTATTTTAAAAAAGAGGTGGACAAATTGAAGTCCAGAGAAGAGCAACAAAAACAATAAAAGGTTTAGAAAGTCTCACCTATGAGGAAAGGTTAAAAAATCTGTGCATGTCGAGTCTTGAGGAAAAAAAGACTAGGGGGGAGGAGTAGGGGGAAGAACCTGGTAACAGCCTTCAAATATGTTAAGGGCTATTATAAAGAGGAGGGTGATCAATTGTTCTCTATGTCCACTAAAGGTAGGACAAGGAGTAATGGGCTTAATTTGCACCAAGGGAGGTTTAGGTTAGACATTAGGAAAAGCTTTTTAACTATAAGGATAGTTAAGCTCTGGAATAGGTTTCCAAGGGAGGTGGTGGAATCCCCATCACTGGAGGTTTTAAGAACAGGTTGGACAAACATCAGAGGGGGCTAAGTTTACTGGGTCCTGCCTAAACACAGGGGGCTGGACTAGATGACCTCTTGAGGCCCCTTTCAGCCCTGTGTTTCCATGAATGTGTGACTGCTTTTATTTGTATTGCTGCGCCAGGCCCTTGTGCTAGGTGCTTTGTACAAACATATAACAAAAAAGATGGTCCCAGCCCCAAAGACTTTACAATCTAAGTATGAGACAAAAGGTGGATGAAACAGCAGACATAGAAGCAATCAGCTCAGTGTAATAAGCAGCAGTCACAATACACCACCTGCCTACCCACTGTCGGGTGTTTGTAGGCAGCACAGAAGAGATGGGTTTGAAAGAGGGACTTGCAGGAAATTGGACAACTGGGCAAACCAGACTGGCATTGAGGAAGGAACAGATGTCTCAACGGAGTGAGAGAGAGACAGCCTAGGTGTGGATAGGCCTCGGAAGTGAAGACACTTCCTTTGCGTTTCATGCAGTGGAGAAGGCAGAGCCAATGGAGGGACGCAAAGAGGGGCATAGCCTGTTTGAAACAGCAAGCCATGAAAGTGACATTTGTCTGAGACCTGGTCTACACTGCCAGCGAAATTCAGCGGCAGTGAATTCACTGGGAGCTACGCAAGCTACGCAGAGCAGCCTGCGTAACTCCTGACGACTTCGTAACTTCCGTTCAGCGCCGCACTAAACCACTGTGCTGCGCCGATGGGAAATGCGTACCCGTCAACACAGCGCTACGCTTTTTGGGGAGGTGGTTTTATTAAATCGACTTCCGGATCGACTAAGCAAGTCTTCACTTCCGGATAAATCGATCTGACGGCGGCGAATTCGCAGACATACCCTCAGTGTTTGAATGGATATAAGTGGGGCAGGATGACACTTGTCAAAGCCAGAGTTAATGTTAAGAGATTCTTTAAACCAGGATCCAGATGTCAGATCCTTATTTCCTGTGATACTGGTTGGCTCCAGTATTTGGTTTTGGGAAGCATTACTTAAAACCACATGACAGAATTGTTTTAGTCTCAGAACCAAATGTTTAAAAAAATGTAATATAGCTGGGGTAATACAGCTTCACTTTAACAGGGGGAATGGAACTTTATAGTTGCAATGTATTTATTATCCGAACAAATGTCCACTTAGACTGAATTAGCTACTCCATTGTGTTACCTTCAGCAGTTTAACACAACCCAGCCCTCTAGGGGATGAAATTATTGACAAGATTTTAGCTGTAACACCGTATGCTACGTCTGATGTTCTCTAACTACACATAGCCGCATATCTCTTGAAAATATGAATAGAGAAATAAGGGATGGGTGGGAGAAATGGTGCTCAAAGTGAGGTATTTTTAGCATTTACTACATCCTGGCAGGTGTCGGCATAACACAACTCTGCCAATACACCTTTTAATAAACTGGCTTTGTGTGTGAAGTTATTGCCCATGAGTGGCTCGCTCATCTAGAACATAACAAACCCACTATGATTTCTACATATTAGCTCACACGGTAGGGGAATGTATTTTTGGATACTCCTATCCAGGTTCTAGTCCCAACTGATAGTGTGTTATTTATTATTGATCCTGTTTATTACGGGGTAATCTCTGGGGTCAGCTGAGACTCAGGCTTTGTTGGGCTAAGCAATGCGGTTACAGAAAAAGAGAGTCATTAATGTAATGAGTGTGTCAGAGCCATATAGATTCTTTGCATCCTCAACCCCTGCTATGTAGCATGTTTTGTTCTTCCAGATTTGGGGTTTGAATGTGCAATCAGTTATTTATGGTTCATTTGTGATCTGGGCCAATATTTACAAGCAATTGAGACGAGACCATCAAGCCCATTTTTACTGGTGACCTAACATCCTTTTACATCCTTTGGCTTGGCAAAGACAACCCAACTGGTTGATGCACAGCGGCAGGGGACTCTGGGGGAAGCTTGCACTTCTGGGACCTTCCTCTCCCGTGGGTGATGAGAAGACATGAACGGCCAGGACTGTCAGGCTCAAACCTTTCATCAGCACTCAGGTCCTGATCCAACAAAGACTGATGCACTGATGCATGACAGGAGTGCTCGATAGCTGTCTATAGGCCAAGTGTTATTTAACAGATAAGGTGCCAGAAGAAGGCACTCAAGAAGGTGTGGATCAGTGCTCACCTCCCTCTGGCTCCAGCAGGGATCCCAGCACCTATGGACCCAGGAGGAGCGCTTTGCCGTGCTCCCTGCTACAGCCAGGGGGAGGGGAGCGCTGATCTCCCGTCCTCTTGGCTGCAGCAAGGAGCCTGCACCGGTCTTGTAACCCTGCGGCAACCTGCTCTGCCTGGGTCCTTAGGCAGCGGCTCCCTTCTGCAGCCAGCGGGAGGGGAGCCACAGACCACTTTGAAAGACCCCGCGGGCCACAGGTTAGGAACCACTGCTCTAGAGGCTCTTCACATCAGCTCTTGACAATTAGTCCAGTTGAAGTCAATGGGACTATGCAGATGCTGAAAATTTAGTGTGCACTGAAGTGCTTTGCTGGACTGGGGCCTAAAATCACCCCAAAATTTGAAGGGAAAAAAGAACAAAACCAAAAAAATGGTGCTCATGGAGAAAAAAAAATAGTTGTAATCAAACTCTTGGACCAACGTTCTTCACTGATAAATTGTCCCTTTATGTTTCCAAAGAGATTTTCATAGAGAAATACAATCATTTACAGCCGTGTTTTCAAAGTCTTCCCATCTTTTTATTGGTAAATCGAAGCAGACAGAAAACGGCTTCTTTTGAATTTCCCCAGCTGATGTGTCACGTTGTGCTGTGTGATGGATGGGACTGGGTCTGACAAGTTGTGGCAATTACTAGGTCAGTTGTGACTGATTCAGAAGGAAGCAGCTCTCTGCAGTTTGTGGTTAAAGGGAAAAAAAAAAAACCCCACAACAACAAACCAATCCTCCATCAATTCACAGTTGGTAATAATAAGCCTTAGCACCAACATCATGCTCCACAGATTTGTAACGCCGTGCACACATCAACACCTTCATCCACGCAACGCTCCCATGAAGCCAGTATTACTGACCACATTTTACAGATGGGGATATAGGCACAATTGAGAAATTTTCCCTCCTGCTATGGCACCTATAGCTTAGCTGTCCAGGGGAGAATTCCCCAGGCAGCTCTATGCTTACCCCTGGGGAGGGGCATAATGGGGGTGACAGGAAAGTCTCCTGTAATGTATGCTGCTATGGGGCTTCCCTGCTGCTATGGGCTACTGAGCAATCCATAGGCAGCCCCCAAGGAGGTCTCCCATGAAATAGATCAGCTACTGGCTCCTCTGTTTTACGCCAGAGGGTGCACAGACACCTGTAGCAACCCAAAAAGGCAGACGCAAAGTAGCTTAAAGCGCCTTTTGCCTCTCCTTCCCTATGGCTGCGCCGTTTGGTGCTGTATCTCCAAACGATGTACAGCACGGAACGTCAGCCGGAGAGGTTAAGGCCAACATTAACAAGCAGCTGTGCAATGAGACCGGGGCAGATAAGTTGGGAGGTGTGGACTGATGTAGGGCTTGGCAGGCAATCACAAGCATTTAAAGAGCTGAATCCGCGTGGATTTCCATGAAGCGACAATTTATAGTAGCTGAAGATTTGGTCCTTACGCTGATTCAGTGGCGGAGTCATCATCAGTGTTAAAGACCTTCCCTTGACCAGCCTATCTAGGTATTTATACTGCGCTAATCACTACAGCCAGTTCTCTGGCTATAAACTTTCAAGGAGATGTATTTTTTCCCCCTCCTCTCTCTGTTTTTCCACAACCCCTATTATCATTTGCTAAATATATTACTGCAGAACGTTATTTACTTTGGGTTCAGAGCTTTGAGACTTCCATGGGTCTCCTCCTATACTAGGAATTTAATGAACAAATCCCTGGCGAAGAGCTAGGAAAAACATGTTTCTGTTCTTCATATGGTAGGTGATTGCCTACGGCTCAGAGAGGGATTTGATCATCGTGCCTCTAGTATTGCGGCTTGTGTCCGCCTTCAAGGTGTCTTGAACGCAGAGCAAATCTTGATGAATTTCAGGAAAGTCACACCAGTTCAGATAGAAAAGGTTTCAAGTTCGGGATTGCCCACTTCCCTTGAACACTGGAACCCTCAAAAATGCGAACACTGCTTGAATCAGTTTGGTCCCTTAAGCGTTACAGTTGTGACTTGGTTTGCCATTAGTAGCATGTTAGAATGAACAGAGGGCAATGAAACAGTCACCAAGCAGTTATGATTTGCTAGCTAGACCTTCTACTGGAGGCAATGTGGTCTAGTGGCTAGCGAACTAGAAGGAGACGCGGCAGACCTGGGTTATATTCCCTGCTCTGCTACTGCTGGGTGACCCTGGGCCAGTCACACCACCAATCTGTGCCTCAGTTTCCTTACCTCTGAAACAGGGATATTGATGGCGACCTCCTTTGCAATGCACTTTGAGCTCTACTGATGAAAAGCACTGTATAAGAGCTAGGTATCATCGTCATGGTGTGCTGGATTTGGGCTTCCATGTCAGTGAATCAAACTGCAATCCCTCAGCATTCATTTCTCACAGTGTTCAACTGCACAACCCCCAAGCCTTTGGATTTCGGGGGGGAGAGGCAATAACTCACAGGTTTAACGTACAGTATAGACATGAGAGACAGACCTTATATGGACTTTAGGCTCTTGGGGCAGGGACTTGTCTTTCTGTTCTGTGTTTGCATTGTGTCTAGCGTAACGTGGTCCTCGTATAAGACTGGGCATCCTAGGAGCTACAGCAATACAACGAATCAGTCATCATAAATCCTAAGCCAAAACCCAGCTCCAAACTTACTCAGACTTTGGGCTTTGTCCTAGATCCAAATTCTGCAAACGGACCAGACCGTATTCCAGAGAGCTGACAACTCCCATTAACTTGATTCCAAAATGGGCAGCTAGTGTCCACTTCTAGTGGGCACAGCATTTATATTTCTGCTTTCTGCTCTTTTATGATGATAAAAGATATAGGGTAGACGGTCGCCTTTACCTATTTAGGGCCAGCTCCTGTTTACTTCAATGAGAGCTGCAGAGGGGGATCGGAAGGCAGAATCCAGCCCTCAGTAGCTATGTTCCTTCAAAAATACAAATAAAAATAAATAAAACTCAGGGCTGATTTCTCAAATAAAGGCAAAGAGTTACTCGGGGGATTCAACTATTTCCATTCCACAGCCAGGCTCTACTACCTTCCCCCACCATTACCCCCTGCCAATGCCTTTTCTCAGGTGATAGGAAAAATCAGTCAATGGATCCTGAGGCCCTAAACCCTTCGCTGACTCTCTGCCTTAAGCACAGATCTCTTAGAAAATGCAGATGAAAGGGAAGCCGGGGGAGGGCTTCTGGCTGGAAGAAACAGCCATCCTGGCAGGTCCTTTGGCAGGGGTCAGACTATAGGACACAGACGAGATATATTAAAAGGAGGAAAACCAAGGAATCTAAATAATCAGGCTCCCCACTGGATAATGTCTTGACAAGAGGAGACTCGGTGAAAGCCAACGAAAACTGACTTGCACAGAGGGACAGAAAAGTAAGACGCCTTCTCGGAGGGGACAAGGGGCAACAGTGGGGGGGATGAAATCTGGAAGGAAATTAAATAATAGCCTGAAATTCCCAGGTGAGAAACAATGGAATTAGAAACCAAAAGGCCCCCAGGAGAGAAACAAATCAAAGCTGGGAGGTGAAATGGAGGCAGAGAGAAAATGGGAGGCTGCGAATGCAATCCTGCAGGATTCTGTTATTAATTTTTTATATTACAGTAGTGCTTAGAGATCCCAGATGAAATCAGGGTCCCACTTTGTCAGGCACTGCACAACATACAGTGAAAAAAACTAGTCCCTGACCTGAAGAGCTTAGAGTCTAAACAGACCAGACAGAAAAAGTGAGATAAAAGGAATTATTATCCCCAATCTACAGACAGGCACTGAGGCCTGATTTCACTTACTCTCAGGCCCTTTTACAGTGCTCTGGCTGTGTAAAGAAGCATTAGTGTATATGAGGCAGAAATGGCTTACCCAAGATTAACTAGGGACTCCGTGGCAGAGCCCAGAATTATGTCCACATTTCCCGAGTCCCAGGAACGAGTCCTGAATTGAAAGACCGTTAGAAAGGCTGATTTCATGGTATTTGCTTCGGGTATTTTCTTGCAAATGTGAGGAAAATAACAAGATTTCGGGCCCAATTTGGTAGAATCAGGAGGTTCAGAAAATCTGCATAAACATCAGACAAAAGGCTAGCAGTAGCGCCTTAGCCGTTGTAAACTGATATCGCTCCATTGACTTCAACAGACCTATCCTGATTTACATCTGACGAGAATTGGATCCTTTAAATTTTGGAACTGATTAACTAGGAACCTAACAACACTTGGCCGTTCTAGTGCTCCTTTAAAAACGTTAACTTGTGGATCAACCGTTACAGCACCCTGCTCTGTTATTCCCGTTTTACAGTTGGGGAAACTGAGGCACAGACCAGGGAAGTACCTTGACCAAACAGTGTGGCAGTAGCAAGACAGCCAATAGAACCCAAGCAACAGCTTGCATCTTCTTGCTCCCTCTGCTTTGACCCCAGGAACTGAAATAATCATCTGGGAGCCAGACCCCACAACTGTCCCCTACAATATCTCTGCAATGGGTTGAATCAATATTTGGAGGGTGCCAGACCCAGATGTGGAGTTTCCAATTCAGGCTGCTGTCTAATATTTGAATCAGCCGTCTCTTTGTGGCACACAGCAGGCTGTCAGCAAACGCCTGCATTTTTCTGAAGCGAGTCTAGCTTGCGTTCGAGAGACTTTTCGATTTCCTTTTCTAGTGCCACATGCTGCTGTGTCAACAGAATACAGGGTCCTCCTAAAACAAAGGAATGTGTGTGTAGAAACTATCCACATAGAAATGATGGACAGAGCCCAGCCAGAATAAAATGAGGCGGTCCCACGCAATCTTTTTTTCATTACTCAGTTTAAACAGGGTAAGCTACACTCTAGGGAGGTAGGAGTGTTTGTGTGTGTGTTTCCGGTATGTAGCCTGAAACACTAGACTGAACCCAGAAGAAACAGTCTTGTGCAAACTGGTATGGTTTTCAGACTGCCTGAGAATATGCTGTTTAAAGACAATTCCCTCATGGAACAGTGTGAGGGAGTGAGTAGTTACTGTCTACAGCTGCTGACATGTTTCCGATAGAAGGTCAATGAGTGTGCTAAAGGATTATCATGGTAATATACAGCAGTGCAGTAATTGCATCAGGATTAGTTATTGCCACTCTCTCTGCACATTAAAGAAGAATGAAGCAGGTGAAGGTGTGCGTAGCAGAAATAGCATTTACCCACCACAGCATTTTGCCCTTGGACTAGGTTAAGAGGCGGTGTTGTCTAGTAAAAAGATGCAAACCTGGGAAACAAGAGATCTGGGTTCTGGATGAAAGATTTTTGAGGCAAAACCAGGGGGCTTCAGGAATTTATTACTATGGTTATGGTGACACAGTGAGGACTAGCGTCCCATTGTGCTAGGTGCTGTACAAACACCTTAAGAGATGCTCTCTGCTGGATAGAGCTTACAGACTGGCGATTCAAGAGGTGTCGTTCTTCCCATCTGTCATTACTATGCCAATACCCAGCACATCCATAAAGGGCGCTGTGCTGTATTTTAGATGAGTCCAGGCAGATATTAAAGCACAAACAGGAAAGGCTACTGCTCTGAGATTTACAAAGCCCATTTCACCTTCCGACTCCCATTAATATAAATGGGCTGCCTGCCTACCCAGCTTGGAAAGCCTCAGCCCCAGTGACTGCATTGTCTCCCAGTGTATAAAAGTCTGATCTGTGTAGCTATGCATAGTCCTACTGCTGTGTGTGTAAACGCCAGAACTGGCTGCACCCGATCAGATTACTGGGCGGCCCTGTCTGGAGTTCTGCTTCTGGCACTGGCCATTCCACAGGTAAGAGCTGTCACATTAGCCTTAAGCTTTGGTGGCAACCTGGGTTTGGGAGAGGGTCAAATTGTGTTTTTAACCACGGTCTGTGGGCTGGGGTGTACATCTGGGACGTACTCCCCTCAGTCCAAACCAGGAGCGTTTGTGCTAAGATCTGGGTAGAAGAATAAGGTCTAATTAAACCTTGTATACTAGGGGTTTCCAAGAGGCTTAAGGGGTTTAGGTACCCAAGTCCCATTTGCTCCTTTGACAATTCCAGCTTCAGTTACCATTAATTTTAGCTAAGCTGCCTCCAGCATCACTCAGTACAGAAACCTGCTCATCTCCAGGACTGTTGTTTCTCTCCCTTCCCCATCTTCCTCTCAGTTCCTCTCCCCCTACTCTCTCTGTCTCCTTCTCTTTTCCCACTGTGTTTCCTTCCCCGAAGTAGCTCCCAGCTCTCCCCTCCCTCAATACATTGGCTTTGCTCTGACCCCAGTCTCATCTGCTGAAATGATCAGCGAAGAATAACGAACGATATTGTCAACCTCATCAGTAGGCTATACATCTAACACTGCCCTGAACTGAATAGGGGATGGGGGCATTCCCACCCCTCCGAACTGTTGTGGTAGGCTCTCGGCAGACTCAGGAAGACCACTCTGTTGGTTACATTCATTTTGCCTTTGGAAAGTGAACATAAAAATCTAGAAAATTACCTTTTAAAAAAATCAAAGCTGTGATTCTGGAGATCCTGCTTACACCACGCGAGCCCCATCAATACATCCAGGGGCTCACGTCTTGGAGATCTCCACTCTAACTAGTAACCTGGGGCACCAGAAGGTCTCACCACCATCTAGGTTTTCATATTTGACTTACCACTATGGTAGCTGAGCTGAGCACCGGGGAGAGCAAACTACTCGTTATTTCCCCCGTCTTCCTAGGAATTCCATGATACATTTTTCAAGCCCCCGTTTGAATTTTTATGAGGCACGGTATATACCCGCCTCATTCCCACATTGACGCTAATCTTACTATTACACTTACAGTTGTAAGAAGATAAAGGGAAGCCTCCGTGTGACAGACTTTTCTCCCTAGGACTTGGCCAGTGTGTTTAGCAGAAGCTGTAAATATTCTTGGTTTTAGCTGCACAATGGATTCCCAGAAACAGGCAGCCTTGTGTGCAATGAGGGCCTGGCTCACAAGAGTCCTGGCGTGTGGGCTCATCAGGCAGATGGTCAGGGAAAAGCACCTTGGCACAATCTTTCCTGGCGTCTTTCAGACAAAGGGCTGGTGGCGGGGGAGAGGGGGGCTTGCTGCTGCAGCATTTTATTCTTCATCGCAAATTTTAAAATGCTGGCTTGGGCGAGCTGCACAGCCTCGCCAGTAAATTGTTGTCAGTCCCCCAGCTCCCAGTGATTTCCTCCCCGCAGTCTGACTGGAGTGGAAGAATGGCCCTTTGGCTAACGTACAGGTCTGGAAGATGTGGATGCTATTTCTGGACCTGCCTCTGTGACTGTGATCAAGCCACCTCACCTGTCTGGGGGCCTCATGTTCCTATCTTTCTTTCTTCGGGTTTTCCGTCGCCTCCATCAGTGTAGTATCTGATCCCTTCCCATCTCAATGAAAGCTGGGGTTTTCTGAAGTGCTCAGCGCTGGCCTAACTCTGCGGCCACTGGAGTCATCATTGAGAGCTGCTTCTGAAAATCCCACCCCAAATCTACAAGATCCTTAGCTGAGTTCAAGGAGTTTTCACATTTCCTCTTTTCTCTGGACAAGTGTGCCCGGAAAGAGACCGGATTCTGAATCAGCTTGACCTCCTCTGGAATCTCATTCCACAGCTGAATTCCTTTGACAGAAGAGGCTTTATCTCTCACCTCTCTTCATCTGGGGAAAGGAGAACAGGATATTTTTGCTATCTATGTATTAGTTGTATTGTGGAAGCCGCTAGAGGACTCAGATCAGTGCCCAACTGCGGGAGATATACCCCTACCTCATGGGGAAGTTGTGAAGCTTAATTAATAAGTGTCAAATCAAGCACTTTGCGGTCCTTAGATGTTACATGCTTTAGAAGTGTAAAGCATTACTGTCCATCCCACAGTCAAATCATCTATACCTGATATACAGCAAACCCAACCAGTTACCTTACAGCGTCCTAAAAATCTTAACTTCATGGAGGAAGCAGATTCACCCTCAAACAACTGTGGATTCAATTTCCTCATTCTCCCACCTTTAGCCCTCATTTAGCCAAACAAGATTGTGTGTGTGTGTGTGCGTGCATCCGTGCGTGCACGCAATGGCCTAATTCTCCACCCTGTTGCAACAGTTTTACACTGGTGGAACGCCATTTGACTACCGTGGAGTTACACTGCTGTAAAACAGATGAGTGGAGAATCACTCTTACTTAGTCCTTTAAGACATTCCTCATTAATCGGTCCCTCTAGCCCCTTAATCATCTGTAAACTCCCCTCTAGTTTATCACCATCTAGTGAGGCAGTGTGATCTAACAGATAGGACAACGGACTAGGAGTCCAGATGGGGTCTGTTCCTGAGCCTGTCACTGACTACCTGAGTTACCTTGGGCAAGTCTCCCTGTCTTTGAGATGTACGGATAGAAAGCACTATGTCAACATTCATAACTTTCTTGTACTGAGGTGCCCAGAGGTGAATGCAGTTTTCCAAGTATGCCAGTCTCTAGGAAGGGGTCATGTACTTGGCAGAAAAGTGGGGAATTAGATTCTGAGATGGAAAAGAAACATTTATTCACCTTCACCCAGACAAGGTGCAGCTATCTCGAAGTGGGACATCAAAGTCTCAAGTGGAAGTTGGCTGTATAAAGTTTACATCTGGCTCAGAGTGATAACACGGTTTAGTAGAAGGTGAAAATAAGCCAGCCAACAGATTGTCACAAGATTTCTAGCTTCATGAGGGAAAGAGATCTCATACCTATAAGCACCTGACATATCGAGAATGAGATGAAGTTTTAAGAGGCAATCATTGCCAACAGGTAACAGCGAGCACAAGAGATACTAGGCAGTTCAAGTGCTATGAAGCTTGCCAGGTCCTACTCATTTCATGTGTGATTTGCCTATGCCTAGGTATTTCACAGATGGTGGGTGGGTCAATCTCTGTCTTTCTTTGGTACGTCCTGCAGTGCGGAAGGTTCTGAGTTTGTGAACAGAGGGATGAATTCCGAATATTGTGGTGTGCTTATAGATGTCCCATTGAAAATCTGACCCCCACACCATGTCAACTGCGAGTATATTGAAGAAGCTCATGTCTGATATCTAGGCCTATGTACACTTCACCACAAGTGGATGAAATTCTTAGTTTTTGTGCAATTGATTTTAAAAGGACTAGTTGGAAAAGACTGTTGGACTACTACTCTTCTTTGAAACCATTACAATTCAAATGTGAAATCAATAGCCTTGTATCAGAAACGTTAATTGTTTTCACAATACACCTGTAAGGCGGATAGATCTTATTCTATCCACTTTGCAGATGGGGAAACTGAGCCAAGTTATTAAGTGATTTGCCCAAGGCCGCAACAAAAATGCAGCAGTCAAGAACAGAACCCAGGAGTCTAGACCCACAGTCCTCCACTCTAACCAGCTGACAACACTCTTTTACCCTAATTGACGGATATTGGTGATTCATAGAGTTTAAGGGGAGAAAAGACCATTGTGATCAATTATCCTGACCTCCTGCATAACACAGGCCAGAAAATCTCACCCAGTAATGAATGAAACCTATAAAATTCTGGATGAGCTAGAGCATCTCTTTCAGAAAAACATCAGAGTGGTCAAGTGATGGAAATGACACACTTATATTGACAAGAAGAGAGGATTCCTGTGAAGGCAGGTTACTCTCCTCTCTTCCAATGTGTGTTTAGGTGAACTAGTTGCTGTCCAAGAACATGATGTCTCTGAGTAAGGGTTTATCTACATGGGAAATTATGCATGTTTATCTTTCCCTTTTAGATATGGATTAGGCTAATTTGGAATAAAGCACTCGTTCTGGAATAAGAACATCCATATACTGAGTTAATCAGGAATAGTTAATCCACTTTAAATTCACACCCTATCTTATTCCAGATACATTTTCATGTGTAGACAAGCCTTAAATCAAGGTGACTTGTGAAACCTTTTTGTGCCTTCCTATGACTTTTTGGCCAATTGAACCCATTTTAAAGGTCTAGTACAATGAATTTCACAATACTGGCAAAGGCTGTTAAAACATTAGCTTACAGAATATTCATTCGGTCAAGTGCTTTAAGCTTACAGATCTTTCTGCCAATTATTTTAGATAATTGCAACTACAACTACAAACTGTCTGAGATGCCCGGGATCTGCAATTATCTGTATTTTATCCCCTCTCTGTAAGTGAAAGGAATAATAGATAAAACTGTCAGAGAAGACCGGAAAGCTTCTATATGCAGAGGGGGAAGCATCCAAACTATTTCATGAGTTACATCAGAAAATCAATTGTCTAAGGAAAAGGGAACGGATGGTGGCAAATTTGTTTGCAAACAGGCTGATAAAGGAGGCTCTGGAAATAAGAGAAAGTGCTGACTGACATCCTAGGAATGAAAACAGCACAGAGATAAAACAATAATAGTAGAAACAATCTGGTAAGGAATGTAGCTTACCCAGAATCATGGAGTCCTGCGTGTTTATTACATTATGCAATGGCCCCAGTGTGGTCTAGGCAGATCACGCATCCCCCCCTTTCTTTTACACAGGAATGAGTTCCCACACGGAAGCTAGAATGACAACATCATCATCATCATGTTGGAAGTGATACGTAAAAGCTATGGAAAAAGCTCTGCGGTGCTGTCAAAGCCAGCAAAACACCTGACACTGCTACCGCAGGAACACGATCATCCAAAGGGCGCATTAAACTCGAGGGGTTGGATGCACTCAAATGCTTCTTAATGTACTCTTGAGAGACGCCTGAAATGACAGGAATCTGTGCATGGATGGGCTACAGAGCACACTGGCTGTTGCTCCCCCTTTTCTATGGGCAGGAGAGCGGGTCCTAGTGAGGTTATACTCCTTCCGGTTAATAACTGACATGTCCACAGCACCTTTCAGACTGCAGGCTGCCAGCTGTTGCACTGAGACACAGCACCACTGCTCTGGAGGTGATGAGGAAAGGGATTCACTCAACAGAAGCTCCAGGGACAATTCCCCTTCCTAAGGGGATCATAGCCACTCTGCTACCTTGTAACAGGGTGAAGCAGGGGCAGTGCAGGATCACGGTTTCACCTGTTTGCTATATGGCTCTAGCCAGGATTAGTCGCTGAGCTCAGCTGAGCGTAGTTGCCTGGACCCTGCGTTCCAGGAGGTGGAAGGCAGAAAAATGATCTGTGGGTTTTCCCTCCTTTGTACACGCCACTCTGGGTCCAGCTACACTTTTGCCCTGTATCCACAGAGATCATTCACCATGCCCTGAAATGGAGCACGGCAGCCACTCTGTTTCACCACACAAGACTATGCAACAGTTTTTAGCAGATGAAGTAAAGACGTAGAGAGCACCTAGTATAAGAGAAACCTCTGGGAAGCTCTTAGGTCATCAGAATATAATTACCTGACTCAGGATTGAGTCAGGGCACCAGGGATAAATCTCCTTAACGCTTGCAAAAAATGCCATGTGACCTTTTATTGACTGTAAAGGTACAGAGGTAGGAGACAGTACTTCCAGCAGCATTGTTCCAGTCCTGACATTGATTTGGTACTGATTCACAGGGAAGAACATTACCTATGGATGTCTCAGCTCCATCTTGGCTCTCCTTGGAGGTCTCCAATTCAACCACAGACCAAAATTCACCTTACTTAGCTTCTAATACTATAAACACAACCTGCAAAAGTCTGATTTTCAAGCCAGAGTAGAGCATCCTGCACCGATCTGAAATGGAAATTCAGTGTTGATAACGCAAACGTAAGACAGATGCTGCCACTTTTGCAAACATCTTAGATGAACAAGTGGGAACCATATATGAAAGCAAATTAAGGGACCATATTGCAGCTCTTAAGCTGTCCACACAGTCTAGTGAGTGAAATACTTGGCAGGAAAGAATAAAATGTTTCCCACTTCACTTAATCTACATTAATCCCCTCCCCCCCCAAAAACCCCTCCAACAAATTGTTGATTGAACTAAATTTTGAAGCCATAATCAAAACCATAAAGCAGGGTGATTCCCTGGGCTACAGATGTTGAGGAGTGAACAAAGCCCGCAGTCCACAACTTGTAGCTAGCTCCCTCTTTGACCATTCCTCTCTGGCTCCCATAAGAACAGTAGATTTCAGAATCACAATAGTTGCACGTAACCTGAAGGGTCGTCTGGGATCAGTAAGGATCCAGTGGAAACAATGGCAGCTGCAGTGAGACACACAAAGCAGCAGGTGCACAAGGAGGAATTACAAGACAATGGAAGTGTATTTTCCGGTCATGGTGCTTTGCTGTGTAGTACATAGACACACTGTAAGCGGGAGCTTTCTTGACATTTGCTCCGGGTAACGATTATAATATGAAGAAGACTCTTAAGATTCTTCTGCTGTCGCGTCTAAAGCGAGCAAACGAGGAATGGATCCGACTAAAAATGCTGGCTTTGTGTAAGAGCTATCAGCCCCCCAGACACTGAGCATTCGCTCCGAGCACAGTTAGCGCAGCTGGCATTGTGTCAGACGAAAGACTCCTGCTTCGTGCAGGAAATACTGAGCACTTGGATTCTCTAAGAGAGAACTGGGAAAAAGTCCAAGATGAATGCTTCACATCTGCTATGTGCAAACCCTGTGTCAGCGTACAGCAGAAACAATAGTGAAACAACTAGTGAAACACGTGCACAAACGAGTGTGCATATGGTAGAGGGCCTCATCCTGAGCCCAGCAACTGGCTAAAGTAACCTGGATGGGTGCTGGCAGATGCATTGGGAGATGGGAGAATCCTCTTTGCTCCAGGCTACGGCACCACATCCTGGAGGCTAGTCCAGCCTCCAGTTTAATCCGTATGGGGCAATGGGAATATCTGCATAGCAGCGCATTCCCACAGCCTTTGTTCATAAAGGCACTCACACATATCCAGCCCCCTAGCTGTCCACACTCCGTCCATGGAACAATACTGGTTATCTTGTGAGTCCATTGCAATAAAGGTGCAGGCAGGTTTTCTTCCTGACTGATTAGAGATGAGCCAAAGCCATGATTTATGGATAGGCTGTGTCTGAAAACAGGGACTCGTCTTGGGCCTACCTTTAACAGTAAACTGTCAATTTATCTAGGGTGGATTCAGAGAAGAGGCACTTTCAAGTTAAAAGCTTAGTCGGATTGCTTTACTTGTACCATCTATCCTGCAACAGGATACTGACATTCCAATCTGCACTATCCACCAGTTTATCCAGGATTTTGGATCTCACACATGCCTAAAACCTGTGTCTTATCACTGCAATCGGATTTCACCTCCTGTCCCACTATAATTCCACCTGCCATTCTGCTACCCTCTCAATATTCCCCCCTTATTATCGTCGGCACCTTCATGGAACACAAGCCTATTAAATGGTGTCCGTTCCTATTTCTGGCACCCAATAAATCTAAATTTCCAAGCTTGGCAAACCAGGCTAAACAACTGGCATAGAGATAAATGATTCTTTCCAGACAAATGTACAACTATCATTACTCAAGGGCTTCTTCAAATGCCCCAAAATTCAGGATTTCAAGTCCTAGAAAGACTGGGTCTCTCTCCTCCAAAACCAAAGACACAAACTTAATATAGTGGGTCACTTCCTGCGGTGTGGTGATGGATTCTTAGACCCCTCCACAGGAGATTACTCACGCTATGACACACACGCCCAGACTCAGAGCAAACTGCATGTTTCAGACTCTCAATCTCCCAAGTCAGCCTTTAGAAGAAAAATCTTTGAAACAAGACTTAATACCCAGCACACGCTCAGGCAGCCTAATACATAGTGCTCAGCTCGCACTCTCCGGCACGGCAAGCAAACAGGAGAACAAAGGATTTTAAAGCACGGATTATATCATTTCAAATGGTCGCATCATCAGGTTGTTGGGGTTTTTTCTGCTGATGGCCAGGGCTGGGTTTGAACCTTCACGGACAATGTTTTGACACAAATATTTAAGCTGTTTAAAAGAAGCAACTGTCTCCAGCTCCCTTCAAGAGTGTTATATCAAAACCAGAGAATGGGATTAAAACAGATTAGTTTCCAACATTTCTTAATGTGACAACCAGTGTCAATCACATCGTATCAATGAATGTTGCCAATTCAGTCAAAACTAAAGGGCCAGATTCTTCCAAGGAAAAATAATTGATCAATTTTGTAAAAAAAATAACCAACACATATATATATTAGATACATTTAAATAACTATTGATTTAATAAAATCATAAAGATCAATTAGCTCTTAACATTTGCCATCTTGACAATGCTTAAGAAGTGTGAAACTAATTAATCCTTGCAACAAGCCATGAAGTAGTGAAACAAATATTCACATCCATTTATTCTCCAAATGTTATTGACCAACCTTTTAGACTTGGTGAACCGAGTGAAGTGACTTGCTTAAGAATTAAACTCTGATCCTGCAATTCCATGCATGGAGGCAAAATGGTAAGGCGCCCCTTTGAAGTCAGTCCACCCATGCACTAAGATGAAGCCCTAGGTAGTAATTCTGTACCAGCATCAAAGTTTAGAATGCAGTTCCTTGTTCCCAATCCCTTGTTCTTTCCACTGCTAATATCACTGCTCTCTCCATTGTAATGATTTACACACGTATCCTGCCCCGTACTAGACAGATTTGGAATTGCTCAGCTGTACATCATAGGAAGAGATGGGTAAATACTACCCATTTCCTCCCCCTGTCCCCCCATGAATATTTGCTGTAGTTTATATTTACTTTAGCCATGCTTGCATCCCTCTCATAAGCTCTTGAAGAAATCACGTTTCACTAATACAAATGCTCACACAATGGGTGTTTCAGTGTTGCAAAGTCAAATTTAAAATTTATGCAGCAAATACATGTGCACTCATCCATTCAGGCAACAAAAACAATACGAGTGGCCAATCAGTAAGCAATCAGAAAGCAACAGAGCTCCAGGGAGGGAGAAATTCCACCCAGTGCAGAGGACCTGAATTACATTTACACTATGGATAAACTGAAGACTTAACTCTCTGATGCTATCAAATCTAGTGTAAATTTACAAGAGCGAACTGCTTATAACTGGGATTTTCAAAGGACTTTAGGAGAGTTATGGTGCCTAAATCCCACTGAACGCTGTTACACTCATTTGAAAATCTCAGCCTAAATATTTTTTTAAAAATTCTATTAAATTCTGCAGATGCTTTAGCTAAAATGTCCTTATCTCCCAGCACCTGCATGTCAACCCTGTTCTATTATTTTTTTAAAGGCCTGGATAAAAAAGAGAGTGAGGGAGAGTGTGTGTGTGTGTGTGTGTGTGTCTGGTGAAGCTAAAGAGACAATTATCTTCAGCTGAAAATAAACATCATAAAACCATAGACGTCTAATTTTCACACCTGGAGGATCCTCTTACAGCTATTCACTTCTAATCACTCTCAGCTAATAAATGAATAGAATAGCTAATGTGATTAGAGTAATTTACCTATTCATCAAGAATATTAAACGAATTGAATTTTTGCATTTGAGCAGTCACACAGCCTCAATATTTCCCTCATATTATCATTAGCTACGCATTGCATGTCTGTGCCCTTTGTGGAAGCAGTCTGTGGCCTTCACAACATGCAAACCGCATCTTTAATCCACATTTCTGAGCTGGTGGGCACAGTGATTTATGGGCACCGCATGTAGGGACATTCTTGATCAAGCCCACACAGGAAATGGCTGCCCCGATCCTTCAAATGAAGGAGCTGGTTTTATGATGGAGACCAAGACAGAACGTAGGGAAAAACTCCCTTAAACTGAGACCCAACATCCAAGAGAGGCAGAGGACGCTGATCATCCTGCACTTACTGAGGTGGTAACTCTAGGAGACATGGCTGCCATTGAGACAGAGATTTGTGATGCTAGACGAGCTGTTCATTAGTAATATATATAGTTGGCTATGTGGTGACCATGAGACCCGTTCAATTACTTGCTGTCTACATGTGCACCGGAGTCCTCTGCAAAGACATCTAGACAAGCTTCTAGAGGATGCCAAGGTGACAGACAGGCAGACAGATGGTAATAGCTCTCTTAATACAATCCAAGAGGTGCATCAGATTGCCTTGTAGTTTGTGGGTTTCAACTTCAAAGTATAAGTCAACTAATACTATAGGTACTACAAGGAAATGGTTGAGATGGTCAGAAATTCTGGAAGGGATGCTTTGGGTTTTATAAAGCCACGGATAGTTTGGATCCAGGATCTAATTTATCCAAGCCCATAAAGATTTTTTTTGTGGGGCGGGGGGAAGGGAAGGAGAATGGGAATATATAGATAAATAATTCTGGTTCTGGCCAATCCCTAGAAAATCAGGAAAAATATTTAACGCAAGATAGAAAAGATGGGTTTCATAAAATTGCCAAAGATGATTTTCTATCATTTCCTGTTGGTAGGAAGCCAAAGCATTTTATAAAATGCACTCACGCTTAACCAGAATATCTCAATTTTCCTTAGTCATTTCTTTTCATGCTTTACTTATGCTCCACAAAAGAGACATCAAGCTGCACCCTTAAAACACGGCATTAAAATTAAAAAGGGAAGAGGCCATGTTTTAATACTGCATATACAGAATCACCTTCAGCAAAACCTTGAGCATAAAGTAAATGGCACTGTGCATGTTCGTATCAGGAAAGGAAATTAAGAAGAGAAACAATGAATTATTGAAGGCTTTCAGGGTTCCACAGACTACGGCTGGATAGATCGAAAATCAAGATGTCACACTGCAATCTCTTCTAGGGGCCCTTGCTTTTTTTGATTGGAAGGGTGCAGGATGTATGGCTGAGGGTTTTATTAATTGAGGAGAGAGACAGACAAAATTATGGTTTCCACGGGGTTTCCCCTTCCCCCTTCAGGTTAGCAGCTGCTTGTATTCATTTCACATTGCACCTAAGCTCTTCTCCTCCTCTGCTTATAAAGCTGCTAGATGGTTCCGAAGCAAAATTGCAGAGCTGAACACCTTCGAACTTGAGAAAAGCTTAGCTCTGGATCCAATCATCACAGCAGGCCCTTAGCTCTCTACCCCCCAAACTCTGGGCAACTTCAAAATAAAATGTGGATCCAGACTTCTGCAGCTCAGATGCAAAGCACTGCTAGGTAGGAATGTCCCCAGCACCGTGGACCACTATGCTAGGCACAGAGGTGACTCCAGGAGCTTTCCACCACCTCTCCAGCAGCCTCTGGGGCATGGTGTATATTGGGGATTTTCTAGGATGGGCCAGAGGCTTGAGAGGAGGTGGCCGGCAAGGGCGTTAGATTCCTGTGATTCTTTGCCCCGGCAATGGTGGATAGGCGGCACTGAAGCAGAGGTGCAAGCTGGCCTAGCCTGGGCCACACCAGTCCCCGGCAGCCCACGAATAGGGTAGATGTGAACTGACTCCCTTCCGTTCCTGACCCAGTACATGGAGAATCAGAGCCTGATTCTCCACTCCCGTACACCCGTTGTATAATGTGCCAACTCAACTGGAGTTATTCCTGATCTATATTGGCATAATTGGAAGGAAAATCAGTAGGAGTACTCATCAGAAGAGCATGCAAGTAGAGTATCCATTACCATAGTACAAGATATTTTACACATCTAATTCCTGTGGGCCAGTGGATCATATCCTTAGCCAACTTGAATAGCATCCTCGCCCCTCTTTCAAGGCAATGGGACTGTGGGTGGAGTACAATACCATTCATTATGAGTAAAGGCTTCAAAACCTATCCCTATATTATGTTTTTCTTGAAAATATAAAAAACAATGATTTCTCTGAGGTCCTTTAAGGGTTCCCTGGATCAAATTTTCTACCAAAGCCCAGAGCCAAATCAACTTTTGTTCTAATTCTCCTTGATCCAAAAGCTACTCTTGACATAACTGACCACACATGGTCCATCCCTCCCTCTTCCCCCCCACATTGATTGACTTCTCCATGTGGTCTCCAAGGCGCTAGACAGTTTTCACGGCAAGCCTTGAATCAGTCTCACTGGCTAATTTATATATTTTATAACCCATTTCTCTTTTTTTTTCTTATTGCTTCATGTAAAACACTTCGATTCTTGTGTGTGTTTGGTTGGGGGGGGCGGGGAGCAGGGGAAAAGGAAGAGAGGAATGCTATATGAATGAATAAGTTACAATAATAATAATAAATTATAGTAATAATGATGGATATGTTTTGAACAAAGCCTCTGGCTGCCTGTGCGGAGGAGCTATGGAAAATCAAAGATAATCCTGCATGAGAAGAATTGTAATGAGAAGGACCTGGAATATGTTATCTCTCTGAGTTGCTCTTCTGCTGGTCCATGAACCAAGAGTCCTTGTTAGGGTGAGCAGATAGCAAGTGTGAAAAATCAACACACTTTTTTTTTTTGGTGGAGGCGGGGGGCACAGTTGAGTATATAAGACAAAGCCCCTAATATTGAGATGGTCCTGATAATATCAAGACATCTGGCCACTTTAGTCATAGTTTGACTTGGAAAGTGTCAGCTTTTAAGGTATGTTTCAGACCAGAATCTCAACTGGCGTAAAATGGTGTAGCTCCACTGACATCAGTAGCGCTATGCTGATTTATCATGATAATTATTTTGCGACACAAGTGACTAGTGGCCCCAACTGAGATCAGGGCCCTTTGCGCTAGGCACTGTACATGCACACAGCGAGAGACAGTTTCTTCCTCACAGAACTTGCAGTCTAAATAGACAAGATGTCGGAGGGGAGGCGACTCGGCCATGGTCACACAGCAGGACAGTGGCAGTGCTGGGAATAAAATCCGGCTCTCCCGACTCCCAGTCCAGTGCTTTACCCACCAGACTGCACTGTCTCTGATGTACACCAGCTGGGGCTTAATATTTAGCTACCGTGTATCTATCATACAAATGCACATGTAACGATGCTTTAATGCATATGCAATAAAAAAAAGCTAACAGAATGTTATGACCCATTAGGATAGATAATAAGACAGAAAATATCATAATGCCGCTATATAAATTCATGGTACGCCCACATCTTGAAAACTGTGTGCAGATCTGGTGGCCATGTCTCAGAAAAGATATATTAGAATTCAAAAAAGTACAGAGAAAGGCAACAAAAATGATTAGGGGTCTGGGACAGCTTCCGTATGAGGAGAGATTAAAAAGACTGGGACTTCAATTTAGAAAAGAAACGACTAAGGGGGATATACGTAGGTCTATAAAATCTTGACTGGTGTGGAGAAAATGAATAGGGAAATGTTATTTACTCCTTTACATAACACAAGAACTAGGAGTCACCCTCTGAAATTAATAAGCAACTGGTTTAAAACAAATAAAAGGAAGTAATTCTTCACACAACACACAATCAAACCGTGGAACTCATTGCCAGGGGATGTTGTGAAGGCCAAAAAAATAACAGGGTTCAAAAAAGAACTAGATAAGTTCATGGAGGATAGGTTCATCAATGGTGATTAGCCAGGATGGGCAGGGATGCAACCCCATACTCTGAGTGTCTCTAGCCTCTGTTTGCCAGAAGCTGGGAGTGGATGATAGGGGATGGATTACTCAAAGATTTCCTGTTCTGTTCATTCCCTTTGAAGTACCTGGCACTGGCCACTGTCGGAAGACAGGATAGTGGGCTAGATGGACCATTGGCCTGATCCAATATGTCCGTTCTTATGTTGCTATGGTGACTTATTCTACAACAAAGTACAGACATGGGGTCCAATCCACTGCCTGCACAATGTCATTGGGGTGAAGCCAACGGTGTGTTTTAAGAGGATTGTCCACCAAACATTACAAAATTTTGATAGAGATTTTAATAGATGATGATTTTTCCCCCTACAGGTTTCATGAACCAACCTCTCACATATTTCTGTATTTTTATTCTATGGGATGGTTAAAAAAAAAAAAAAAGCCCACAGAAAGGTCCTGGCTGGCATTAGTACTAATTTTGATGGACAACGTGGGTGGGTTAATGTCTTTGATTGGTCTAACTTCTGTTGGTCAGAGAGACAAAGAGCTCTGTGTACCTCAAAGGCTTGTCTCTTTCACCAGCAGAAGTTGGTCCAGTTAATGATATTACCACGCCCACCAGGTGTCTCTAACATCCTGGGACCAACATGGCCACAACAACACTGCAAAGTATTTTGCTGGAGTTACACCAGGAAGAACATAGCCAATTAAGCCTCACAGCACTCCTAGAGGGTGAGTAAGTATTCTTATTGCCATTTTACAGATGGGAAAACCAAGGCATGGCGAGATTAAGTCATTTGCCAGCCATCACAGACGGAGTCCGTGGCAGAGCTGAAAAGAGAACCCAAAGCTCCTGACACTGCTCCTTTCTTTAACAGCTACAATAATGCAAACTGTACCTGAAACATTCAGATAAGGAATGCCACAATGCTTCTTCGTTTGAGAATGATCTCGATATTTTGAGATGGAATTCGAGTGATCATGAAACTGGGGACTCACTAGCACCGCAAGACGCAGCGTGTAATACAGCAGCTGGGCTGCGCAATCTTCCTAAACTCGCACTGCCAAGACACCTTCATCCACACACGAGTACTCCAGCCTGTGTAGTCCTACATCTCTCGTGAGCAAGGAGTGCCAATCCATGATTTTGTGATGTGCATTAGGCACCTGGTTGAAGCCAACGTGCTTATTTCACCTGCCACCTAAGCCAGAAATCTCTCTCTCTCCTCTCTTCATCTGCACTGTAGCTATTAGGCCCCTGAATACCAAAAGGTGAAAATAAATCCCCAAATGGTTTATTAAGGTCATAACAACCGCAATAAGCAAGGCAGCATTTTAATCAGCTAATTGAATTCTGAGCTGTCCGTGTGTATCTTTTGACAGCTCAATTTGGATTTACTTATCCTTTTAGCTTCAACTCCAGCCTTCCTCGAGCCAACACAGAGTCTGAGTAAATGGGCTACGCTCAGGAGCTCTGTAGGCGAGGGGGAATTGTGTACCTCCACTAATGGACGGGAAAAGCACAGGGCAGCTCTGCAGTCCCTCCTTGGCAAAGTATCCTGCCCTGCAGTTCTAAGAGCTTTATAAATGTTTAAGGTAGAAACGAGGCTGCAATCCATGCATATCACACCCACTATGTGCAGGTTTGCAGACTTTTAATCCACATGAAAACGAGAACAGTCAGTCTCATTTTATGAGTTGTACTTCAACATCTAAACCCCTGGAAGGGACAGATCCTCAGCTGGTGTAAACCAGTGTGGCTTCATTGACTTTGGTGGAGCTATGTGGATTCATACCAGAGGAAGTGGCCTTTATTTTCAGGGTATGAGGATCCAAAATGATCATTACAGTTCTGTTTCCAGATTGGTCCCAGCATCAGAAGGGATCTATTCTTAGTTGCCATTTGGATGTGATCAAAAATCTGTCAAGATTTTATGGCCATTGTAATTAAACCCTCACTTAGATTCAGGCTTGAATTTAATCGGGTAAAGCTCATAAAATCATGACTAGTTCATTATTTTCTTTTGCCAACAGGGCTCAAATTTGTCCAACAACCTATGCACAACAAATATTTCAACCATATCTTAGTAATACTTCTTGGTGTGCAAAAACATAACTACTACTGACTTATTTGATTCCAAAGGCATCATACACACACAAAGCATATATACGAATTTAACTGGGAAAAGATTGGTGTTTATATATGCACATATGTGTGTTGTGTCTCAATTAGCAAAGGGTCTGAATCAAAGTCCCAGATCCAAACATCCCCTGAATTTTGGCTGATTTGGATCTGCATCAGAACCTAGTGTTTTGGGTCCATCTCTATTGTAGCTCTGTCTACCTATCTACTCTGCCATGTGTTATGCCTCACCCACTCTTGTAGTGTTTTACTGGATGAGGGACGCATATTACATTTATTGTTTATTTACACAATGTTTCATTTTGTTTCTGCATCTCTCTGGTGGTGACAAGGAGGTAAGAAGCTGATGAAATTTATTCCTGCTCTTTCTACTACCTTGTATAAATAAAGGAGAAGAAATAAAATATTTCTCTGACAAGAAGTGTGAATGTTTTAATGCTTTGTTTAAAAATACAGTTGAGAAACTGTATTGTCATGCAATATCTTCCGCATGTAAGACTGAGAATATCTCTGTAAAAAAATAAAGGATCTGATTCTGATATCACACTGGTTTTATGCCTGTGTCACTCATTGAATTCAGTGGAGTTACCCTTCATTTACACTTGTCAACTGTATAAGAACCAGGCTCAAAGTTTCACAGATTAGCACATCCCATTTTATATATGTTTCTCAGGTGCCAGGAACTCTGACTGGCAAGCTGTATTTCCCAAGAATAATTGGAATATACTTACACAGTGTGAGATTGATATTCTGTGGGTCTGAGACTTTGTACAATGAGATTTAGATGGTGCAAGCTGCAGAGAAAGTGGACGGTAGAGCATACATGTATTTGAAAATAAATTTAAAGCAAAACGGTTTGACATCCTCTTTCACTTAAAATGTAAATGGTGAGTATTCAGTGTGTGATTTACAGCCTTTTAAAAAGCACCAAATGTTTTTCTTTTAGGCCCCTAAGTCAGATGCTGCAAATCAGGGAAAATCTCTGCAGCACCAGGAATCCCCCTGCCTGATTTTCTCCCCTCCTTTGTTGCTTTCCAAAGACACTGACATGAATCCCAGGGATCCATTTTCTTCACTTTTTTCCCGGGGGTTAGAATTGAGATTTGGATATCTCCTCTCCTCTCTCCCTCATGATCATACAGATTATGTCGATTTTAAGCTCTGGGTTCAGAGAGAAAAGCAGGCAATACAACACGTGTGTCAGAGTTGCTCACCGGGTTCTTTCAACATCTTGCTGACAATCGGAACCTTTTCATTCCAATAAGCTCAAGCGTCACATTTGTTGCATTGAGAAACTGGTGTGAGATCGGGGTCCAAGTGCAGGAGAGGAAACCTGGAACTCCTCAATTCAAACCCCAGCTTTGACACAGACTCTCCGTTGCCTTGGGCCAGTTAGACCAAAACTTTCAGAAGCATTCACTAGTTTGGAGTGCC
Source organism: Emydura macquarii macquarii (assembly GCF_026122565.2). Classification (NCBI taxonomy): domain Eukaryota; kingdom Metazoa; phylum Chordata; order Testudines; family Chelidae; genus Emydura; species Emydura macquarii. The sequence continues at coordinate 8,793,979 of NW_027130449.1, read as the reverse complement.
TCATTTTCTGGGTGCCCAACCAGAGGAGTCTCGTGTCTGGATTATCAATGGTGGTGATGGCACTATTCCTTAGAGTGCACCAACTCCGAGACCTCTTCAAAACCCTCACCCCAACACAAGAAGAGAGAATGCCAGAGGAAAACTACTACACACACAAAAGAAGTCCGTCATCAGCCATCCTGCCATTACAGACCAGAGAGGATGCCCGGGCCTTTTCATTATAGCATCTGCACAAGGACTCGCCACAATCCTAAAGCAAACACAGAGAAACCAAGATCAAGCTGACATGTTGTTCCACCATAGACCATCGCCTACATTACCCTGTAATTGTTCATTATTTTGCCTCATAGCAGGTAGTATCGGGGAGAGGAAAGGAGTGGCCACAGGGTGAATTTTAACACAAAAGCACGTTATTTGGATAAGCTAGCTAATATCTATAAAGAACCTGTGCCTAGCTCGGGTCACTGTGGGCTCCATTCTCAATTCAACTAGGTCTTTTTATGCTATTGTGGCAGTATAAAGGGGCCTTAAATTAGGCAGAACCAGCCCCCTCAGAATAGTCCCTGTGCACAGGACCTCCCAGCTGGCACTGAATGGTGGAAGGAGCTGCATGTCTGCTCTGCTCTCAACTCACAGTCAGGGAAACGACCAGAATGCACTCTTCGACTATTCTCTGCTTCCTCACACCCTGCTCTGACTCACACCATGGGCTAAGCAGGACCTTGCATAATCCAAGAATACGAGGGCAAGGTGACTTGAAGCTACCTTTGCACCCCCTTCCGCCTGAACAGCGCGATGGAGAATCAAGCACTGTCTCTCCAAGTGCAACATCCAGTCCTTTAATCTTTAATAACCTCCCCCCCCCCCGCCTTTACTCTGAGTGAAGAAACATGAACATACATCTTAAGAGATCAAACTGAAGCCCTAAATTAACCAGCTGTTAATACGGGTTAAATCTGCAGGCTGCAATAGCCCTTTTGCCAGTCTCTCTCTCTCTCTCTCTCTCTCTCTCACACACACACACACACACACACACACACACACACACACACACACACAAAATCAATGGAGCAGGAAGCCTGAGGGGCGTCCATTTTGAAAACCTGTAATGAATCATTTTTCCTTAGTAAATCTGGCAAACTTCAGTCCTGGTTCCTGCAGCCTCCCTTTCACATGTCTAAGCCCTCTGTGACACATCAAATTTAATGAGACTGCACAGACCTCAAATAAGGCACCGTAGTGATGCTGGGATACTTTATTAAGGAGGATCAGACAGAATGCGTTTGCTGTTTAAGAGCCTTTAAAGGCATATTACACTTATTTTGGGAGGAGGGGAAAGGTAGGTGCAAGGAGGCTGCACACTTCTGTTCAGTCACTCACCCACCTCCAACAGCTTTTGCTGCAGCCCACTTCAAACAGAGCATTAAGGTCTCTACAAATAGAGAAATCAGCAGATTTGATAATAAATACTGGGAGACCTATGGCACTTTATTGAATGTTGTGGATCAGAGAGTGGACAAAGAAACATGTTATTTAACAAAAATAATCGTCTGCGGGTACAAGGCTGGCAGGGAAACACCCAAACCTGTTTGTAGGTGTTGCTTCTGGTGGGGCATGTTAAAGGACAGGAAGCGTGTTAACCTGGATATAAAGGAGACGGAAGTGGCTCTCGAGAGAGAGAGGGATGATCTAGTGTGTGGGTTGAGCAGTGCTGGGAAGGAACCCTTGGATCATCCCAACCATGTGAGAAGAAGCAAACTGAACTTATTTGTCTTTGTCAATACCTATGTTAATGAAATCAAACCCCAGGCCTCTATACACCACATGGACTGTGTTTGTAGAGCAGATTGGGAAAGATACCTGCCCTCATTGGGATACTGCATTGCAAACTGTACTTTGCTCATTTATTTTGATGAGTACAGTTTGACTTTAGTCATTCATAGCAATAGCGCAATAGTATACTAGTAAAGTTAGTGGCGTTGTTTATTGCAATGTACTGGCTAGCATGTATGTTCACCTCTGTCCTTCTAATGAATGAAATCAGAATTTTTACAACTGTGTGTGTTATAGGCCCTATATTGTTAACAGGTAATTGAGATACTCTCTTAGCTTAGCTGATAAGACCCTGTGATTTTGTAGCAGGAGGCTCTGAGTTCCTAACTCACGTTGTCATGAAGATCTGAGTGCTATAGAGCATAGTAGTGACCTGGAAATCCTAGGTGGCTGCAGCTTTGTTGTTGTATGAAAGACTGGGCATATCTCTGTGTCAAACTGTGAACTTCATTTTGTTTCCAGAGTTCTACTTTGTACTGTACCCTTTATTTTGGAGTGTGACCATGTTGCATCACAATCCTCCTTTGTAGATTAGAGGATATGTTTTGTAGCTGGGACTTGGGACCTAGCGGGAAGACAATGTCTGAGAAGCTAGGACAGAGCCATCGAGGTTTTCCAGCATTGAATTCTCCCCTACTGGAACAAAGGGGTTTTCTACCTGTAGGGCCACTGATTTTAAATGTCTCTCTACACGGGGGAGGGGGAGGCTGGAGCCCAGAACTCCCGCGGCTGAGGCACATGGGAGAAAAAGGAACATAGACTGTTTTAAAAGAGGGGTATTTCTCCAAGCAAAGGGCCAGACCACAGCAATACGCAAAAAAGACAAGGCTAAAGATGGCAGGAAGTGCTGCCTAGGGTAAGGATGCTGACCACACCTAGGGCTTTCAGAAGGTGTGATAGTGGGCTTGGGGGGCTGCTTTCAGGATTCAGTTCTTTTTCAAAGATCTGACCTCTCAGGTGTGTGCTTTGTTCAGAGTAAAATATCTGTGGTAAAGAAATTCCCTTGCTAAGCTGGCGTTTCTTGCTTTTCGGTCTCATTGTCCCTGGCGGGATTAACCGAGACACCAAAGCATCCTCAGCTAGATGCGCTCTGGGGAATATATCTAAGCAAGCAGGGGCTTTCCTGGTTCTGAGGTCTCAGGCAGCTGGAATGTGGAGTTCCGTTGCCCAAGAAGGGTGACAAGCAAGGGGCAGCTCCTGGGAGTATGCCTGGGAGAGCCAGAGCTAGGGACGGTGATCAATCATTGATCAGACCCGGCGGGGCTTAAAAGCAAGTGGGATCCATCAGTTGGTTCCACGCTCCACAGACTGGTGCCTGTCCAGAGCGGACGGCTGCTCCAGGTAGTGACACAATATTTTGTCAAATGAATGAAATCATAAGACGTCCCCACTGTTGATTCTTTGCTGTGAAGTGGGGTGCAAGGGAGTTTTCTTGAGGCGGGGGGGAAGAGCGGGAAGACAATGATCACATTTTCAGATCAGCTAAAATGAAAATTCACAGCTTCTGCAGTATGCCAACAAACAACTAAAAGTTTTAAAAAAGCTATTAATATCAGAGATAGAATAGGAAGGCCATGTTTCTGCTTCACAGAGGAAAACCAGAGATGGTTTACATACAAGGCCCATTTTATCTGAACCCACAAAATCCCATAGGGTAATTGGATACAGTGAATTTCCATTCTCCATAGCAGGCAATCTTGGGTGGTTTGGGCTTTGTACAATGAAATCAATCGTGGTTTGGATCTATTTTATCTGAACCATCAACATATGGAGGGACAGGAAGGAGGAGGTTAATGGATCAGATAAATTGCACCAGTTTTGGCCCATCTCTAATTAAAATGCATTTCAGTTTAAGTGAGAGGACTGCCAGGAATACAGTCAAGCAATAGCCTGGAGAAAAGATTGTAAAGACAGGTAATGAAATTTGCTTATTAAACCAAATGGGAAGGAAGGATGTGGGGGGAAAGAAATCAATATGGAAAAGCAGCCAATAGAATTTAGAAAATCGTGGAGAAGCACTGTGCATAGAAAGATGAATGCTGATGGAGTTCACTGCGGAGAAATGTAATATTGATACTGTATTTTGTACTTATTCAAGATATTCATCCTGAAGGGATCTTGACCAGCTTTCTATGAACTCTTTATAGGAACCACTTCACCCATCACTGAAATGAAGCCATCTCTGGGGTGAAACTTGGCAGCTGTTTACCAGCAACAGCAGCTCCACAAGGCAGTTTTGGATAGGATGCGATGACCAGAATCTCTGGTGGACTTCTGATAGGTAAACTGGAATATGGGCAGTTAAATGGAGTTAACACCTCTAAACAATGGCAAACCATGCTATGAGATTTCTAAATGCCACAAGTGGCCAGGACGCTGGCTTTTGACCTCCTCCAAAATATAGAGCCATTAGCACCCTACTGACGGAGACAAGTAGCACCCCTGCTAAATCACCAAACACACTCCCTGCAACGCCTTATGTCTCTCCTTTCCAAGGACTGGTTGGATCTATCTCTGCCTGGTCTATGAGATCTGAGGAGAAGAGAGCACAAAGTAGCGAGGCCACATGCATGTTGACAAAACCAACGGAAAGGATCTATTCTGTCAGTGGCTATATTATATGCTGAGCAGGAGAAAGATTTGAGGTTAGGGTCGTTTCTGCTCTGAAGTCTTCAGTCGAAGGATACACGGAAAAGCAAGGCAGCACACCAAACACTTGCTTGTGAGCTGTAAAATCTTACATATCAAGTTTATAAGCTTTAGCGCTGCCGTGGAGCCTCCGGAGCCTAGCAAACCCACACATCTGCCCTCCCCCCTCAGCTCACCCAGTGGTAAAGGAATCTAGGTGGAATGCCTTTACACAGAGAGCAGCTCATGCAGGGACTACACAATACAGGGAAGAAACAGAAGCAAGTCTGACTAAAGGATCAGGCAAGCATTGGAAGGAAAATAATATTGGGCTGTCTGCTATGACATCTAACTCTGCAAAATGCCTACATGGACCCCTATCTTCCTTGTCTTAAAATATCCTCTTCCTTTCCAGAGCTTTAATGCTCTATATCCTATGTCATTCTCTCTTTTAATACCTAACTTCTCCTTTTTAATGGCATTTCTTTCATTCTGCTGCTGCATGTATATTTACTGGCAACAGAGAAAAATCAATAAAGCAGAAGGAAATGATTTGGCCGTGTTCTGAAGTGTTAAAATGATTCTGGTTTAACTGAGCCCCATTGTTTTAAACATTATTGCAGCTAAGTGACTCAGCCTGAATTTTCAAAAAGCAACCAGTGATTTCGGGTGGCTCAGATTTTAGGTATCCAACCTACACTCTCTGAAGGAACCAGATATTCAGGAAGTGTTGGGTACCAACTCTGGGAATAGAAGGCCTCTCTAAATTGTGTCATGCTAGAGTCCCAAAACGTGAGCCATCCAAAATCATTGGGCACGTGTGAAAGTTTCGCTCTGTGATGCTGTCAGGTGCCCCTAGCTCTAGACAAGACTACAGCAATAAAATAATTAAATGCAACAAAAATGCATATAAAATATCGCATTACAATTTTAACAGCAAAGACTCAAAGTGAGCTTAACAACAAACACCATTAACCGAGCGCACTTCAGTCAGTCAGTCTTACTGTAAATTATTACCAGTTAATATTTATTTTGCAGTAGCATCTAGAGCTCTCAATTTGTATTGGGACCACATACAAAGGCACAATCTTTTTGACCTTATCAGAAGACTCCGTTCCAGTTCTGTGAAATGAATTGGTTTTGACAAAAAGGTATTTTCCAATGGAAAATTTCTGACCAGCTCTACTAAGTACAATATAAGTACTCCTGGTCTCCGTTTCTATGGTGGGGGGTGCGAGGTTTGTGAAAGGAAATGATTAGTACTCTCATAGAATGCGGCGCCGTTTCTGGCCCTGATATTGCAATCTGTTTGGAGCACGTGTAAGGTTCTGCCTGTGTGGCTCAGACTGCAGGGCTGGGTCATCAACAGGAGGATAAGACACCTGCTGGAGCTCTCTGGATGTCTGGGAGCTGAAGGTCTGTGGTATTGTGCTAAATCCCGGGCAAGATCACAACTGCCAGGAGCAGAGCTGTACTTGTAAAACCAGACTGCACGGCCCAAGCATTTACCGTGGTTGTAGTCGGTAAGGGCAACTTTTTAAAGTCTCCGTTGATTTTTTTGGTGCCGGACTTTTCAGGTGCCCCACTTGAGATGCCTGGAGGCTGGTTTTCAAATGCTCTGGGCCTCCCCTGCTCCAGCTGACTTCTGAATGTTCATACTGCCCTCATTGCTCCCCCTGACTCCCAAGTGCCCAGAGCTGTTGAACAGCAGGACCCGGGTCTCTCAGGCAAAAATCAGAGGCACGTAAAACTGGATAGAACTTTTGAAAATTTAGACCCGAAGCCTGACTGTCCCACAATTACTCTCAGAGAAAATCAACTTGAATACAAACAACGGGGCAAGTTCTAGCCTGTTGAAAAATGCCCCTTAAATCAAAGTGTAATAATGATGCAGAAAAAACCTCGTTGTACGCCCATATTCTGGTGGGCGGCACGCCATCCTCTGCAGATCTCCCTCCAGCCTGCACACATTATTTATGCCAGGAGTGTGAATAATATGCACAGGAGGGGTGATTAATTGCTACTGGAGGGTCAAGGGGCGTACACACACAAATATGCAAGCCCATGCCTTTCCTAACGCTTATGCACCTCCATGCCTTCCGTTGCAAAGATCCTGTGAAATGTGTGCACGCTCTCTGTTTTAAGGCAACCATGATCAGGGTGGGAAAACATCTGCCCACAAACTCTCTCATGTGGGGTTCCTGTTTTATTGGCAGAAGCATAGATCCACATGGTAGTCATAATGTAACCCATTGTGTGCGTAACTGCAAATAGGTTAAATCAATAAAACAGTGAAACTCTTCAGTTCTTGTATCAAATACCATCCATATCTAATGCTTCCAGGATGCCTTCTGATCCCAGAAGGTCCGGCTTATTTGATGCCTTCACTCCCTGGGCATCCAAAAATGCTTCCCAAAGGAGAAAGGGCCAAGATATTAGTTTTCTTTTATAAAATATTTGTGGGAATTTAGTGCTGATGACAGGTGCCGAGTTGACCAGCTTCAGAGCCCAGAGTTCTCAGCACAGGCAAGCTTCCTTCAGAGTGTATCTCAACCCTGACCTCAGGGGGTCATTTGTAGGGATGTGAGGGGAATTCCGCTTAGCGTCTATGATGAGATTGCCAACAAGAAGGCCAATTAACGCTGACTATATTGGCAAGCTGGACTGAGACCACCAAACTGTTCCAATGTGTCACACAACAGCCATCAGATGGAAACAATTTCAAGGCCAGATCTTCAGCTGGCGTAACCTGACGTAATTCCACAGAAGTCACGGGGAGCGATGCTGACTTACAACAACGGTCTGGATTCAAACCAACCACCAAGAGTTGTAAGGCCCTATTTTCCATACCAACCTCCACCCTTCCAGGCCTTCCAGTAGGTTTTTATTTTGTGCACATTGGCACGGGAGAGCCTGCTGGACTTTGAGTCAATACCAAAGCCAACGTTGGCAAAAACTTTAAAAAGAATAATGATGGGCTAAAGAAAAAAGCACCCATAAAAACTAAATTAAAAAATCCCTCCTCACTTAGCATTAGACATAAGACTTGGACGCTGAGTTCTGTTCACAGAAAAACAGCCGTTTCTTAAGGCAGTTTTTTATGTCACAAAGTTCTCCTGGGATTTGGGGTTTCATACACATCGTTACTCAAAGTCATGATGACCTCAAAATTCTGTGCAACTCCAGAAGAGTTACAGAATGTCAGAAGGGCAAACATACTAGAATGCACCATATTGGTAGGTATGTGTGTGTAGACATATGTATGCAGGACCAGCTGAGATGGAGGCAGAGAGGAATATGATCTGTAATGCAGGGGGACAACTCATCTCACATCTGCTTAGTAGAACAAGCTGAAAAAAAGGTAATTATTTTTCCATGAACGATTTTGAATTCCCCCCCCCAAAATATTTCCATAAAAATGTTTCAGATTTTACACAAAAAAACCAATCCAGCTGAACACCACTTTTCGCTCTTTTGGTTCTCTCCTTTTCTCTCTCTCACTCTTTCCCCCCCGTGGCAAAGTGAAAAGTAGGGGGAGGAAGAGGCAAGAAAGAAGTGTGGCGGGCAAAATGGGAAAAGATTTGGTTTTCAAAAACCAAACATTTTTCAGTTTTTAACGGACAAGCCCAATCAATTTTTTTTTTTTTTAAAGTTTTCAATCAAAAAACGTCAACCATCTTTACTCCTAGAAGCCTGGTATACAAACTGAACGGAAGAGGAAAAGAATGCAATTCGGCTGCAGCTACATGAAAAAAAAACCCTCTGTTCTGATTAACTGGACCACAAGCCCTCAAGAGCAAGGGACTGTCTTTATCACTGTCTTTTGTACTGAACACAGAAATAAGAATAATAATTGATGACAGGTGGACCATTTCCAATGGTGAGCTCGCTGCCTGGAGTTTTAGGGGGGTGTATGTCAGATATTCAGATCCGGGGGGAGGGCAAGATTTATTATTTGTATATTATTTGGATTGCAGTCACAGCCAGAGCCCATTGTGCTAAGTGCAGTACAAACGTAGAACAGGTGTCTAGAGGCCAAAGTGTCTAGAAAAGCCTCAGCACACACTCAGCACACATGCCTACCAAGACAGGACTCTGTGGAGTTACAATCCGATTTATACATTCAGATCTTCAGGGTGCTACTCTTGATCATTAAGAAAGAGGACTTTAAAAAAAAAAAAAAAAAAAAAGAAATGGAGCTTGGAAAAAGCATTCCTGACAGAAAGCGGTGTGGGGAGGGGGAAAGAACACCCTCCTTGAGAAACACTCAGGTAAAAGTGGTGTCAAATGATTTGCCAATAGCTCCTCTCATTCGGGGTACAAAAGGGCTCCCAAAAAAAGACCACACAATAAAAGGAACGCCTGTCTGAAGTACTATGTTTTGCACATTGTTAAACTGAAGCAATCTGTTCTAGTGGACCCTTTTCAAAGAGGCCATTTCTGTGTGAAAAAGCCAGTTGTGTGGAGCTGGAAGGCATACAGCTGTAGACAGCTGTGGGGCTGGTACTGTTACAGAATCATTTTAAGAGTGAATTCTGGCATGCCGACGGGAGGCCCAAGAAGGGTTGATCGGCTGGAAAGTACAGTTTGCTTCTGTATTCACTGGGATGCATTCACCTTCCTTAGCTGCTCAATTTAACGAATAGGGAGCTTGTTGAAGCTAAATTAGTCAGAACTGGATCTATTTTTTTTTTAAATAAATCATTCTAATTTTTGTTTTGCAAAAAAAAAAAAAAAAAAAATCCCTCGGGTGACCTCTCTCTCCTGGCAAGTTCCCAAATCATTCCAAGGATTCTACTGCATTGTCAGGATTGCCATGCGGATGGTCTGAATAAATCCACAACTCCCAAGTGCTTAAGGAAAATTCTGCAGCTCCATGTGTTTCTAAATCGTTCCACACTTCCCTCTGAGGACAAGCCAATACCAAAAGGGTGCATCTGTTCTGTACGCTTGCACTTTCCAACACTGTAAAGCCACACACATTGCTATTATTAATTCTTGATATTACGGTAGTGGATAGAACCCCAGCTGAGATCAGGGCCCAGCAGAGCAGCAAAATGAGCAGGGAGCCACGGGCCAGGATCTGGTCCACCACGTCAAAAATGCTTATTTGTACAAAACCAGAAGGGTTCTTTAACCCTTACGAAGCCAGCTACTTCCAGTGAGGACAGTCACCTGGTGCCTGGCTAATTAAAGTAAACCAGGGCGGTAGTGGTGCTGTGTTGAAGGACGGCTGTGTGTGGCTGTTGGGATGGTTGAAGACTATTGTGGGGAACAAACGTCAACTCAAATCCCCTTCCCCCTGCTGAAGGCAACTAATCCTCAGATGCGCTGCAGTGCCAATGTAATGCCACACTCATGGCGGGTCACTGGCACAGAGATCAAACCTGATCCTCCGAATCTGATCTAAAAGCAGCTGCCTCTCTATCTGAGCTAAGTGACCCAGTATTGTTGTAGCCATTTTGGTCCCAGGATATTAGACAGATAAGCTTGTCTCTCTAAAAGACCCAGTCGGGTAGCCACAGAAGTAGGAGACTCATCGACATCTCAACATGGTCCAGCTACCACTAGATGGGAGGACAGATCGCCACACGGAACAAGTGAGAGTAACTCGCTTCACTTTGTTGCTGGCTTCTGAATTGTCTGTGAGGCTCAGGACAGGAAAGAATTAACATGGAGCTGGTAGCCATGTGTGTGAACACCATCCACCCGGGGTTGAGGCATCTTCAGTGATGAAGGGGGTGGGGAGGAGACAAGTGAAGAGCTTACCAAGATGGGAAGGAAGGAGGAGTGAGGAAAGAATTAGGTCCATATTACAGATGATGCTGGAAGGACAGAGTTATAGAAATTAATTTATTTCCCCTGCATTTGGAGGGTTAATGGGATTGATGCTTGCATCTTCCCAGAAAACATGCTGAAAACTTAGCCCAAGGCATGTTCAACAGTTTGTTTGCTAGTAAAACAATGCAATTTGGTTTTTGTTGGGTGGTGGTTGTTGTAGTTAAGTGGAACCTCATGGGAATGCTGTAAAATTCAGCCCACAAAAGCAACGTGTGTCATTCTAATGCTGCTCCTGCATTAGCAAAGTGTTTGTTTTTAAATGCACTTTTTATTGTTTTCATTGTTTGCACATTAAATGCAAGGTCAATGGGCAAAGCAGTTCATGAAGTTGTGCATCAAAATTCAAGTCTCATTCTCGAAAGAACTTGCAGCAAACACGGAAGTGTAAGACAGAACCAAGGTTCCTTCTCACAGACGGTAAAAATAACGATACTGATTCTCACTGCTTTGAACCTTCTGTAGTTATTTATAGCAAGGCAAAGGGAAGGTTAAAATTCTACCAGTGGTTAAAGCGGGTAAAGAATTCTGCATCGATAGCACATTACATCCACTTTGCACATATGTATGTGTTAACTAGAACGTTTTCCAATGAAAAAGCTTTTTTCCCCATCTAACAGCCTTCTTTGAAAAAACTAAATATCGCATGAAAATGTGCTAACAATCAAAATGATTTGTTCCTCCACAACATTTTCCAGGATCTTTTTAAACAAATATTTTACAGCAAGTTTTATCGAACTTTTGTTCAAAATGGGATGGGTTAGTGAACATTTTCATTTATCGCAAGGAGTGCCTCTCTTATTTTTGGTAAACAACAAAATTCAGAAAATGATTTCAATAAAAAATGGGTAAACATATTACAAAATAATTGAATGAAAGATGGATAATGGGTCTGTTCTGAATCCTGTGAAATGTAAACAACCTCAATACTTGGAAATGTTTCAGAACCCACTTTTTAAAAACTCTCTCTAATGACAACACAAAGGACAAAGTAATGAAGCATCAGGCCCTGAGGTTTATTTCAAGCTTTAAGTACTGGATTCCAACATGGAAAACCTGGAAAGCTATAACAAAAAGCTGACCAGAGATAAGTCTTGTAGCTAGAGCAGGGTCACTGAATCAAGAGATATGGATTCTATTCCTGGCTCCACCACTAGCTTGATGTTCAACCTCATACATGTCTCTTCACCTCTCTATGCTTCAGTTTCTGCATCTATAAAATGGGAATACTAATTTATGGAAGAGGGTGAGGTGGTTCTTTGGTGCTTGAAATGTGTTTTGAGGTCCTACAATGGAAGGCAGTAGAAAACTACAAGGAATTTTTATTATTAGATTTGTATAGCTGATTTCTTCCCAAAGCACTTTACAATCTTTGCAAGTCCATTGGGATGCAAGGTACTATGGCATGTCATGACCCCAGTGGAGTGTAACATGGCAGCCATTTGAAGGCACAGAGTAGCTAGCAAGACCTATACAACATTTATTTAGGATAGAAAATGAAGACGAATGCTATATCCAATTGGAAAAGGGGAATTTAGATAGGAACTACGTCACCTTCCAAAACCAAAACCTTATTATGATGACAAGTATCATGGCACAAGTGGTCAAGATGTCAGTTTCAACAGAAAAATGGCTCTTCAGACAGCTGCATCAATGGGAATAGCGCCACCTACTGAATCATAACTCTTCATGGGGCAGTAAAGAGTAATTTAATGGTAAACGTGCCGTTTACAATAAAGCATCGCTAAATGCACCAGCTGTTTGTGGTGTGAATACAAAGTGGGATACAAAGATATCAATGCAGCTATACAGAGTATGAGCAAAAGATATAAAATCTCTGGATTTTTAATTGGACCTATGTCAGTAGGGTCTTTCCTAGGAGACTTCTTAGTTATGTAATAAGTTCATCACATTCTTAGTTAAGTAAAGGTCAGAGTCACTGGGATTTTGGGGGGCTAGAACAAACTATGGCCCTGCATTCCTTCACACCTCATGAAATCCCATCTCCAGGTGTCAAACAAATAAGGAAAGCTGCCTACTGCAACAATTCTGAAGCAATTGTAAATGTTTTATTGCATACATCCATGAAACTGCAGTTTGAGCGAATACTGTCCAGCGAGCGCAGAGAGTTACAAACCTTCTTTTAAGAAAGACACGCAGATGTGGTTGGGCAAACGTTTCTGGTTAAATCAGAATTGCATTAATGAGCTGCTGTTTGTACAGCACACTGGAGTAAAGCACTGGAGGTGAAATTCACTCCTGTGCAGAGAGCCAACAAAGGCCTGTGTAGTTGGATCTCTTAAATCCCATCTAAGCACTTAAAAGAAGGGTTAAATGGGACATGAATATGCACATAGACACACCTCTTATTATTTATTATTATGAAATCACCAACCACCACTGCTACTGCATACCCAGCCTACTAGCTATGCATTGGAGGTACTGACTCCTCTATGCCTATGTTTTAGCTGCTACAAACTAAAGCAAGATTACTCTCGTGGTTAGGATGCTAAGCCTGGGAGAGTCAGGAGACCTAGATTTATTACTCTGCTCCACCACTGACTTCCTGTGGGACCTTAACCAAGTCCCTTATAGGTGCTCTGTGCCTCAGTTGCCCACCTGTAAAAGGAGGCGAATAGCACTTCCCTGCCTCCCAGGGGGGATTATGAGACTAAATACATTCAAGATTTTGAGGTGCTCAGGTAACATGGTAATAGGGGTCATTCACGGTACCTAAGATAAACTTAGCCCCTGCCCCCCCCCAGGTCCAATGTCAGATGACTGCTTCTCACAGCAAGAGTTTGAATGACATGGAAATAAGGCTGCCTGCAATCAAAAAGCTCCTCCACTGATGTGAATTAGTATCACTTCATCGATATCAGGAGAACCAGGCAGACTTATAGCAGCTGAGGATGTGACCCAGAGCATAACTATTGAAAGCTTTTGCAAATCCCAGTGCGCCATTCTCTACCTCGAATTCAGTCAGCTTGCAGCCTGAAGTTAAGATTTCCATGATGTTGAAGCCCCACAGTGGAATGAACTGACATGCGCAAACGTTCCAGACTGAATCTTACCTGCAGTCCTTGCAGAAGGGCTCATCTCCTCTGGGAGTCCCACGTTCATGAGGATGTAACAGGTCCCTCAGGTGTAAAATCCGTATCCTAAAAGAATCATTTACATTAAATGTACCAAAAGGTTAAGCAAGACTTGAGAAGAGTTACTACTAATCCAGAGCTTACAAAAATATACGCATATGCATGACTTTAAACAGATGAGTAGCCCCATCACATTCAACAGAGCTATCCACATGCTTCATATATTTTAAGGATGGAAGGAACCACTAGATTTATCTAGTCTGACTTCCTGTATAATACAGACTATAGAATGTCACTCAGTTACCCCTGTATTGAGCCCAGTAACTGGTGTTTGACTAAAGAGCATACATTCCAGAAAGGAATCTAATCTTGAAGAGACGGAGATTCCACCACTTTCCTTGGTAGTTTATTGCACTGGTTAATCACCCTCACAATTAAAAAAAATTGTGACTTATTTCACATTTGAGTTTGTCTGGCTTTAACTTCCAGCTGCTGGTTCTTGTTATGGGTTTCTCAGCTAGGTTAAACAGCCCTTTTAGACACTGGTATTTTCTCCCAGTGAGGATAATTATACACTAATCAAGTTACCTTCCATGTTCTGTTTGATCAACTAAACAGATTAAGCTTCTTAAGTCTCTCACTGCAAGGTATTTTTTCCAGATCTCAAATAAATTTTGTGTCTCTTCTGTGCACCCTCTTCAGTTTTTCATTATCTTTTAAAAGGTATATACAGTAGAATTGGACGTAGTGCTTGAATTAAGAATGGATTCAAGTTTTTGCAATATTGGGATCTTAATCTGACGTTCCAAGGAAGCTGAATTTTCCAGAATGGATTCACCTTATTAAACTTTAAATATCTTTAAGTCTAGAGATGATCATCATTGGAGGTGAACAAATAACACACAACAATTTCCTCATGAGACAGATTTTCTTTTCCTTTAAATGCCTTTTATTGAAATATATTTATTGAATCTCTGTTATGTGGATTTTGAATACTCCAAGTTTGAGGTGTGTTGCTCAGTTGCTAAGATAAACCATTATACATGCAGGTGTGTGGCACCCTTTACAAGCCTCCTAAAGTGGTTGGTCTACAGAAGGGATAACAACCTATTACTAATGCGAGTTAATGGAATTATTCCTTTAGCTCAAACGTTAGAGGTCCTGGGTTCAAATCCTCATGATTATCGAGTGTAGAATAGTCTTCACACAAGCATGTCTGCTGAAAATATTTTAACGAGTGCATTTTAAACCTGGTTGCTGTAAACACGTGTTTTCCCTGAACTTTTTTGCCAGTAAAACATCATCAGCATGAACATTCACAGAAAAACTAAGACAAAAGAGTCACAGAAGCAGCCAAAGCAAATGCACTGCAAAATTTGCAGAAAGTTGTGTGTGCTACGCACCACGTATTAAGCTTGTTGTCTTCTGGCACCAAGGAGCTAATATTTTCTGTCTGTACGTGTTACATTTATATTCATTTCCTTGCAGGAACATTCAATACCAAGTTCAGACTATAATTTATATTCTGTTTGGACATTCTTCATACTTCTGTATATTTTTCCAGTAAATATTTAATTTATCATACAGTATAAAATACCACCCCACTTCTTACGTTATAAATTGGTACTTTGATTAAAAAGTAGGTCTAGAATGTTCCATGGGGGAGGTCCAATGTTTCAGTCTCAAAGCTTTGGTTGTGTTTCAGGTTTCTGTTGACACCCCAAGAGTGACAATAAAGTCAATGGTGAGAAAAAAACCCAGAAGATCAATATCTACATTGATTCATAGACTCTGAAGGCCAGAAAAGACCACTGTGATTATCTGTGATTGTCTGACCTCCTGCATAACACGGGCTTCCTCAAAATAATTTCTGTTTGAACAAAAACAGATCTTTTAGAAAAAACTTCCAATCTCGCTTTAAAAACAGTCAGTGACGGAGAATCCAACACAACCATGGATAAGTTGTTCCAATGGTTAATTACCCTCACTGTTAAAATTTACGCCACAGCACCTTCCTTGATGGTAAGGAATTCTAAACATGTTAGACCTGATTCCGAGCACATCTCCCTTTGAGAACTAAAAGGAAACGGTTGTTATGTGTTAAGTGTTTAGGGTGATTCTGCCACCACGCAGTGATGACAAGAGATGAATAATACTCAGAACACGGAGGAAAAGATAGCGCTGTGAGTAGACTACTGTGTTTATTCAGTATCTTTCCATGAGCTCAGAGCAACATGTGTGCATGTCTGGGGCTGTACCAGAGAGTGTTCACATCCAAATGATTCCCACTGAACTCACAACCAATGGTCTGTCTGCTGAGAAAGATCAGCTGGGGAGCACAGACTCTGTCTACATTAAGGATCAGGTCCTGAGAATTGGCCGTGTTGTACCTGGTGCAACTCAAAGATGGGAGAGGGAGCAGTTCAGGCTACTCTGTTTTAGGACTGTGGCCCCCATGGGACATTCTGGCAGCTGGGAAATGGCTAGAGACTTTATCTCCTTGAACAGTGCCTCTTTTTCCACCAACATGCTGTCTTCCCCAGAGGCTGCAAAGTTGGGGCAAGGGGAGAGGGGCAAAGGCCTAGGACTGGACTATTTGCCTATGTATTTGTGGCAGAAGTGTTCATGCGACTAACCTAAAACGTCAGGAGTTACTCAGTCAGGGAGCAGAAACCCAGCCACGTGATTCAAGTTCAAGACAGTGCAAACAGAATCTCATCCCAGAAGGTGAAGAACACAGTCAACTTCCATTCTGGAGCGCTTAGCAGATCCACAAAGATACTTAGGCACCTAAGTCACAGTTTTAGGCTCCACTGCAATCCACAAAACTCCTGTTCAGTTGCTATCTAACCCTGTAGGCGCCTAAGTTTCAGCCTCTTGGCATAGATGCTGCTCCCTCATTGCAGGCATTTGGACACCTATTTCCCTCCTAAGCCCCAGCACACTCAACAAACCAAGGGAAGAAAGACAGAGGAGCCTATCTTTCCTGGGGAGCTCGATCTAGTAGGTGTGTGCAGAGGCTACCAATTAGCTCAAGCCCTTATGAATTAGGAGCAGCAGCAATTCAAAGCAAAAGTGGCTCTGAACAGCTCATCACAGAATCAAATCACAGACTGTAGGCCGGAAGGAAACTTGAGAGGTCATCTAGTTCAGTCCCCTGCAATTAGGGCAGGACTAAGTATTATCTAGACCATCCTTGACAGGTGTTAGTCTAACCTGCTCTTAAAAATCTCCAACTGTGGAGATTCCACAAGCTCCCTAGTCAATTTATTCCAGTGCTTAACTACCCTGACAGTTAGGAAGTTTTTCCTAATGTCCAACCTAAATCTCCCTTGCTGCAATTTAAGCCCATAGACTTTAAGGTCAGAAGGGACCAATATGATCCTCTAGTCTGACCTCCTGTACCATGCAGGCCACAGAACCTCACCCATACACTCCTGTAATAGACCCCTGACCTATGACTGAGTTATTAAAGTCCTCAGATCACGGTTTAAAGACATTAAGATACCGAGAATCCACCAGCAAGTGAGCCATGCCCCATGCTACAGAGGAAGACAAAAACTGCCAGAGCTTTTTGCCAATCTGTCCTGGGGGAAAATTCCTTCCTGACCCCAAATACGGCGATCAGCTAAACCTGAGCATGTGGGCAAGACTCACCAGCCAGACACTCAAGAAAGAATTTTCTGTAATAACTCAGAAGCCACCTCATCAAACGTCCCAGCATAGCCCATTGGCGTATCTACCTCTACTAGTCAAAGATCAATCAATTGCCAAAATAGGCTGTCTCATCATACCATCCACTCCATAAATTTATCAAGCTCAGAACTTAACTCCTCTGATGGTTAGAAACCTGCATCTAATTTCAAGTCTAAACTTCCTGATGGCCAGTTTCTATCCATTCGTTCTTGTGTCCACATTGGTGCTAAACTTAAATAATTCCTCTCCCTCCCTTGTATTTATCCCTCTGATGTATTTATAGAGAGCATCATATCTCCCCTTAACCTTTGTTTGGTTAGGCTAAACAAGCCAAGTTCTTTGAGTCTCCCCTCATAAGGCAGTTTTTCCATTCCACGGATCATCCTAGTAGCCCTTCTCTGCACCTATTCCAATTTGAACTCATCTTTCTTAAACATGGGGGACCAGAACTGCACACACTATTCCAGATGAGGTCTCACTTGCGCCTTGTATAACAGTACTAACACCTCCCTATCTCTACTGGTAATACCTCGTCTGATACATCCAAGGACCTCAATAGCTTTTTTCACGGCCACATCACATTGGCAGCTCATAGTCATCCTGTGATCAACCAATATGCCCAGGTACTTCTCCTCTGTCACTTCCAATTGATGCGTCCTCAGCTTATAGCAGTAATTCTTGTTATTAGTCCCTAAATGCATGACCTTGCACTTTCCACTATTAAATTCCATCCTATTTCTATTACTCCAGTTTACAAGGTCATCCAGATCTTCCTGTAGGATATCCCGATCCTTCTCTATATTGGCAATACCTCCCAACTTTGTATCATCCACACACTTGATTAGCACATTCCCACTTTTTGTGCCATGGTCAGTAATAAAAAGGTGAAATAAGATTGTTCCCAAGACCGATCCCTGAGGAACTCCACTAGTAACCTCCTTCCAGCCTGACAGTTCACCTTTCATTATGACCCATTGTAGTCTCCCCTTTAACCAGTTCCTTATCCACCTTTCAATTTTCATATTAATCCCCATCTTTTCCAATTTAACTAATAATTCCCCATGTGGAACCGTATCAAATGCCTTACTGAAATCTAGGTAAATTAGATTCACTGCATTCCCTTTGACTAAAAAGTTTGTTATCTTCTCAAAAAAGGAGATCAGATTGGTCTGACATGATCTACCTTTTGTAAAGCCATGTTGTATTTTATCCTAATTACTGTTAATCTCGATGTCCTTAACTACTTTCTCTTTCAAAATTTTTTCCAAGACCTTGCATACTACTGAGGTCAAATTAACAGGTCTGTAGTTACCTGGATCACTTTTTTCCCCTTTCTTAAAAATAGTAACTATGTTACGTCCCCTCTCGGTTTTCTCTTCTCCAGACTAAACAAACCCAATTTTTTAATCTTCCTTCATGTTTTCTAGATCTTTAATAATTTTTGTTGATCCTCTCTGGACTTTCTACAATTTGTCCACATTTTTCCTGAAATGTGGCACCCAGAACTGGACACAATACTCCAGCTGAGGCGTAATCAGCACAGAGAGGAAGAATTATTTCTCATGTCTTGCTTACAACACTCCTGCCAATACATAACAAAATAGTTTTGCGGGTTTTTTTTGCAACAGCGTGACACTGTTGACTCATATTTATCTTGTGATCCATTATGACCCACACATCCCTTTCCGCAGTACTTCTTCCTAGGCAGTCATTTCTAGAGCTCTGCAAATCTGCAGATATCCACGGGCCATTTTTTGAAGGTCATGGATCAGATGCAGATGGTTACAGAGGTCATGGACTCTGAGACTTTCCAGGAACCCCTAGGACTTTTGGGGTAGGGATGGAGCAGCTGTCAGCCCTGCAGCCATCACAGAGCAGCTGACTGACTGGCCAGCCCCAGGGCCACCATGGAGCAGTTCATCGGGACCCCTGTGGGTGGTCGCTGATCATCTGTTTGGCCACAGCCTGGGTGGAACAGCTGATCAGCGGTAGAGGGGAGGGAGGGCTGGCCACCAATCAGCTGCTTGGCGGCCGCGGGGCTGCTGCTGAAGGCGTTGATGCAGATAGAGATGAAATAAGGAGTGCGGCTTCTGGGTCGGATACAGGTTTATTTTGGCGGATGCGTATCGGATGCAGATCCACAATTTCGTATTCACGCAGGGCTCTAGACATTTCCCATTTTGTGTGTGTGCAACTGATTGTTCCTTCCCGAGCAAAATATTTTGCATTTGTCCTTATTGAATTTCAATCCTATTTACTTCAGACCATTTCTCCACTTTGTCCAGATCATTTTGAATTTTAATCCTATCCTCTAAAGCACTTGCAACCCCTTCCAGCTTGGTATTGTTTGCAAACTTTATAAGTGAACTCTTTATGCCATTATTTAAGTCATTGATGAAGACATTGAACAGAACTGGACCTAGAACTGATCCCTGCAGGACCCCACTCAATATGCCCTTCCAACTGGACTATGAAACACTGATAACTACTCTGTGGGAACGGTTTTCCAACTAGTTACGCACTCCCCTTATAGTAGCTCCATCTATGTTGTATTTCCTAATTTGTTTATGAGACGGGCATGTGAGACATTATCAAAAGCCTTACTGAAGTCAAGATATACCACATCTACCACTTCCCTCCATCCAAAAGGCTTGTTAGCCTGTCACAGAAAGCCACCACGTTGGTTTGACATGATTTGTTCTTGACAAATCCATGCTGACTGTTACTTATCACCTTGTTATCGTCTAGGTGTTTGCAAATTGATTGCTTAATTATTTGCTCCATTATCTTTCCAGGTACTGAAGTTAAGCTGACTGGTCTGTAATTCTATGAGTTGTCCTTATTCCCCTTTTTATAGAATGGCACTATATCTAATGAATAGGCCAGAAGTTGCTCTTATAAACCACTTGCTGAATAATTTAGGATAACAAACTAAATCAGTAAAAATCAAAGTCTGTTCCCAGATAATTTGCAAACATAACTCCATCCTATGCATTTTTCTCTGCAGGAAGGTCACCTCATGCTACTCAAAGTGTCCCATCTCCCCTGTCAATCCTGATTTTCTTTTGATTCGGTGGCCTTCCTCCTTCTGGCATTTCTAGCGGGCAAGTTTGGATGTGCTTGGGTAGGATTCAATACTACAAGGGAGTTGAGCAACTGCAAGCTGCTTCCTCTGCCCCCCTCCTCTGCAGCTCAACAGGAGGTAAACAAAAAATTTCCAGGAGGTTGACCTGTGTCATCAAGATTGGCAGGGTTCAGGCAGCTTCAGTCCTCATCGAGATCCACCAGTGAAAATCAGAAGCTTCCTTTCCATGCTGCAGCTTAAATAGAAGCTATGAGCAATCTCTGGGTCAGACCATGTAGTGTTAGCCCTGGGAAAGAACTTGGAGGGTGTTACTCATATTATTAGTGTGTGAGCACTCCTCACGGTTCCAATTGTGATCGGGGTCCCATTCTACTAGGTGCTGTACAGATAGGCCCCTGCTTCAATCAGCTTGCAATTTAAATCGACAGGATGGAAGGGGAACAGAGGATGGGAAGGGAAACAGACACAAAGAGGAGACATGACTTACCCGACTCACACAGCAAGTCAGTGTCAGAGCCAGGACGAGAATTCTTACCCTTGGCCCTGATCAATGAAAGCACTTAACCATGTGTGTGACTTTAAACATGAGCATAGTGCCATGGACTTCAAATGCTCCACTGGATTAGAGCCTATCTACACATCACCATTCAGCTCTTCCTTTTGAAACCACTTCTCAAAAGCACCAGCAAGGGGGGCTAAAGTATAACATTCTGGTCTGAATCCAGATTTCAAAAGAGCCCTCAGTTCGGAAGTGATCGGATCAAGGTTTTAAAGGTCAGGCCCACTTGAGTCACTGCAAAAAAAGCCTCAATTTGTTGTGTATCTTGTTTTCAACGTTGTGAGTCATTTCCCTTGACTTGCTTTCGCCTTCAGCTCTATTTCACTCTATTTTTATAGAATATCTCGTCCTAAAACAATTTAAAATCTTTCTCTAGGGGGAGCCAAGGAGAGGAACGGTGCCATAAGACATCTCCCAGCTCTCCATCTTCCCCATCTCCTCTGCCCGTAGTTTACAAACAGGTCAGCAATTCTACATTACATGTAACATATTTGCACAAGGTGGTTTGGGTCCCCTCCATTGGCTGGTCCAAAGAGAGAATAAAAGTCTATTACACCTACCGGCAAGTGAAACTAACACCAATAGTTAATGGAGTTAACACCAAGCGTGTGCCAACAGTAGATACTTTATATTCAAGACATGGGCCCTATCCCATAATGCTTATAAATCTAAAGGTCTCATTTGCTACTCTCCACCAATGGCTATGATATTCCTCTGACTTGTGTGTTACAAAACATTATGAAGATTGTACTTTATTATTTTCAGCTCCCTTGTCTCTCTCGGAATCTCATCTCCATTTGCCACAACCTGGCGGAGTGAATCTTAACTAGACTTTAGATGCTCACTTTTTTTCCCCCCTTTTTTTGAATTCCTCTACTTGACATGAGGGTTAAGATTTGTTTTTACACTGTACACATGCTGCAATCATCTCATCTCTTGACTTCTTTCTGCATGCATCTCAATTCCCCATCACCCTCCTTCAGACTTTCATTTCATTCTTCCTTTGGATTTATTGAAAATGATAAATTTTCTTGTTTACTAAAGTTTTCTATGAACATTCTCAGCCACTTTAGCTTTCACACTACCAACCAGAAAAAACACCAACTGTTTAGACTCTTTGGCATTTGGCTACCCTTAATACAACCAGGGTAATAGACTTCAGCACTCAGCAATGCTCTTGTATGTCCTTTTTATGAACAAAGAACCCTGTTCCTTACTAATTTACACTTAACTTCTCCTTACATGAGTTCCCTGAGCTCCTTTCATTTCTACCTTATTTCTACCAAGCTTGTCATTTTCCAGTGGGTATGGTTCAACAGCTTTTATTTTATTTTATTATATCCAGCCCAATCTTCTTCTAATATCATCCCCGCTGTGTTACATTTTTCTTCCATCCACCTTCAAGTTGCTGCTCTTGGTTTCTAGACTAGACACAGTTGTCTTACTGAAGATAGGGCAGAATTTTCAGCATTTGCATTTCCTTTATACATCCTGATTTTCAATGTCCAGCCAAACTGGGCTGTGATTCCTATTCAGTGTAATTTTGAACTTGGATAAGGATTTTGACCAAAATAGAAACACGGGAATTGGGTGTGAGACAGTGTTCCATCTAGGACTGTCTCACAGTAGCCAGCACCAGCTGCTTCAGAGGAAGGTACAAGAAAAGCCTGTATTTATGGAATAACCTGCTCATTCTGTTTTAGAATCCTACAGTTTCTAAAGTTGAATGCCTAAACTTTGGGACCAAGGCCCCAATTCAAGAAAGCACTTAAACACATGCCAAGTGCTTTCCCAAATAGAGACGCTATTCTGAATCAAGGGCAAAATTCAGTTTAACCCAATCCTCAGCAGTCCTGAACATCCTCAGCCCCATTTAAAGTTGCTGATACTCAGAACCTCTGAGAATCAGATCAAGATGATTTTGGTCTCTAAATATGAATTTAAGTGTAGGACTCTAAGGCACTTCTGAAGATTGGGCTGAACTGAATTTTGCCCTGATCCTTTACTAAGGCTTCCAAGCATCACTAGCCTTAGTGAAGGATCAGGGTCGCCTTGTGCTAGGTGCTGTACAAATGTAATAAAATGCAGAGCGGGGTGAAAATTGTCAAAAAGTGGTACCATGAAATATAGAAAACTGATGTTAAAATCTATCTATCAGGTAATAATCTGTAACAAGAATACAGCAGGACATTACACTTCCATATGGATTCTTTTTTACTGAAGAACATCCAAAGCAATGAGTTATAGAAACTGACCAGGAGTAAAACTTGTGACATGAGGCGGTCTAACTTTGAAAGAGTTGTGTGTTAGTGGTAGGCGGTGTTTTGACATCACAGCCATCAGAAACTGGTAGAGAATTATTTACCGTTAGCATGCCTGCAGCTAAAGTATTGGCTTCCATTTAATCAATGGAAATGTTAGTTCTTTGCATACCTTGCATTCTTGGAGTAATACAATTCTGTATCAATAGCTGTTCCCATTGCTTGATTTATGAAAATTGCTACAATGTGCTGCATTCATTAGGCTTATTGGATCAAAAAAGAGGGAAAAAATAAATATAGTCAATTTTTAAGCCCAGAGAGATCAGTTATTTCCATCTGACATGTCAAGCTGCAGTTCTTACTGAAGTTGTCTGCATCCTAAATGTGACAATTTTATTTTAGAAGGTGATGATGTTTTGAGGATTTGTTGCAACCTCTGGACAAAGTCATGGCTGATTTGCTCTCCAACATTCTTTGGATTTCGTAATATGTCAATACATCACATTAAAGCAAGTTTTTTTTATAAAAGGAGAAAAAAAAGCAAAAGGTCCCTTCCTTTTTAAGTACGAGTAATCTACCCAAATCCTACTGAGACATACAAAGAAACGCCAGCAATTTTCCTTTTCATAAAATGCGGACTTTCTTTAAACACTTCCTCCCTGCATTTTCAAAGCATGATTCTATGAAATGAAGGGGAAATGACACCCTTAGTCATTGAAAAGGAGATTATGTAAAACTGGTTGGAGAAGCCAGCCGTGTTAATGCAAATACAAGTATGAGCTTATTCATAAGTAGCTATTGTACTAGAAGTACATGTGTTTCCTAGATGTGCAGTCTACTTAAAATTGTGCACCATGTAAACGTCGGACATTTTTAACGATATCCTCTCCTGTTGATCATATTTTTGTTTTTCATATGCTTTAGAATTTTTTTAAGGCGGCATGGGTCTGATTGTCCATTGTGCTGAGCACTCACCTACAACTGAACTCCATGGGAGCAGTGGGCAGCTCTGAAAATCTGACCTTGAGTGAACTTTGTGCTCCCAAAGATGCTGGGTAGACATCTGTCAGAGGGACCTGATTCTCCTCTCATTTATAGCCTGCGTCTGCCATGTGCTGACAGCAACTACTGTCCTGACAAGTGTTGAGCACCTTTAATGCCTGTTGTTTCTGACAGGAGTCTGCACTTCCCAGGCATCTTGCAAGATTGAACCCTTCTACTGGTTTTGCAATAGTGTAACTCCACTGAGTTCACTGCACATAAGCCCTGATTCAGCAAACCCGCTTAGCATGTTTTTAAGTTTAAGCATATGTTTTAGTCCCATTTTGAAGTTGCTGATTTAAGCACATGTTGAATTGGAGCCTTAATCTTGATTTACACCATTTTAAGTGAGATCAGAGTCACATCCTAGAGCTTGGACTTTAGTAGCAAAGAACAAGGTAGAGTTATCTCAAGCACTGACTTTCAATTGTAGACCAAACCTTCTTCAGTGCCTCAGAGGCCATGTACAAAAAAGGCAGATTACAGTAGCAAAACTGGTGTCCAAAAAAACCTAGCTAATATCCTCAACCAAGGCTGAAGAACTGAGTCTTTTGTTGGTGGATAACCTGGACTTACTGGGGAAGGAATAGGTACTGTAACTCCTAGCTCACACTTTATACTCTGTATATGTGCTAAGTAAGACACTGTGCATATGCTAAGTTTGTTTTTAAAGGGCAACTGGCACTCCTTTTGATTCTAGTACTTGTTAATCTTCTTGGCTTTCAATGGAACTTCCTTGGGGGTGAGAGGAAATGTGTGGTCTTCACTGTGTGTTTTACTTTTGATATTTGGAGAAACCCTAATTAATCTTCATTATGTGGGGCCTTTTGAAATCAGTGCCTATTCTGAACACCCTTCCTGTTCAGGTCTGGTCCAGATGAGTTCTTAGCTCATTCTACAAGACCCCAAGGTCTTATCATCTGAAGGCTGCTCAGCATTTTGATGAGGAAATGATTATAAATTCTTTGTACTTAGGTCTACTTACTCATTTGGCAGCTGTTGCTAGTCATAACACTTTTTTTTTTTTAGGATTGGATTTTTCGGATTGGATTTTAGGATTGGATTTCTTCTGACTAGTACGCTCTATAATATATATATATATATATTTTGTAAGCTCAAGTTAAAGAGGGAAGATTTCATTTCACAAAACTGACCTCTCAGGCATTTCCAGGAAAAGCCTTACAATTTTATTTTTGAATATTATCTTCAAAAGTTTTAAGTTAGAGACTCAATGTCCCTGGCAGGAGTTCCTGCATCTGTGCTAGCCCCAATAGCGGGACCATATATTAATAGATTTTAAAGCCAACAGGGATCATTATGATCATCTAGTGTGATATGTTGCATAACACAGACCATATTGCCAGTACAAACACCTTCATTGTTAATAAATATTCTTCTCAGCATTGGTTAGAAAGTAGGGACTCTGGGGAATTGGCAAAAATGTCCATGATTCCCCCCCAAATTTTCATCAAAATTTATTTTTTGTTGAAATTATCTAGCCATCTCTAGTTTACATCTTTGATCATTCAGAGCTACAGCTTCAATGGAGCCATTCTTGGCCTACATGATGGGCCAGGACAGCTAAAGGTGATGGCTCTACTCTGCCACTCTCCCAGGCATACTCTCTATCCTAGAATTAACACAAAAGGAATTTACCAGGATCTGGTCCTAAGAAGACACACCTGGTTTCATAAATACCCAAGGAGTGGAAATACAGATTTCCAAAGAGTGAATTACTTTGCTTTGGAGATCCATTTCCCACTGGACAAGAGCACATTAGATCTTTGTCTGAAACCTTTGTTCTAAAGGGTCACATTTCTAAATGTTTGTCTAATGCTCTGAATATAACTTGATATGCATCCTGTACCAAAAAAAAAAAAAAAAAAGAGAGCGAGCTTGCTAAATATAGATGTCTGCTTACTTTTAAAAAAATGTATTTACTAGTTTGATGGAACTGTGGCAAGAAAACTTAACTTACTCCCCCTCGTTTCATTCTTTAATCTATCAGAAGAATTATGAAATGTTTTAAAAGATCAAACACTGAGATTCTTCACAAAGGTTGTCACAATGAATTCATTTGCAGATCTTTTATCCCTTCTTCCCCGCTGTGCTGAAGTAATGTTGACTATTTTTTTCTCTCTCTCTCTCTCTGTAAAGATCCAGTTGAAAAGATTGTTGCAAGGACTCATTCTCCCACTTTCTTCTCACCTGGCACCAACATGTACTGGAAACAAAAATGCACTTGTTGATACCTGAGGGTATGTCTACAATGCAGAATGAAGTCGGTTTTCTTTCAATCAACTCTCACCCACCGAATTTTAGAAGTCGCAGGAGCGTGATCACCCCACGCTCCTTGTGCCGGGCTCTTGCATCCCCACTCATCACGCTTGGATCAACATTCAAAGCAGTGCATCGTGGGTAGTTATCTCACAGTGCAACTAGCCGCAGAGACTTTTGGGAAGCTTGTCGTTCTCCCATGATGCAACATGCTCCCTTCCCCTCCCTTCTTGTCCCAAACAAACTGCAAACGCTTTTTCGCACTGTTTTTCTATGCCGCGCGTACACCGTTGCCGGAGAGACATGGAGCCCACTTACTGCACTATCACTGTGAGCATCACAAATACCTCACGGCTTATTCTGCAATATTTTCAAAGGCAAGAGAGGAGCCGCAGCACGGAAAATAGTGCTGTTACTGAGGCCGCCCTGCTACAAGCCATAGAGCAGAACAATTCCTGTTTGCTGCAGGCTGTCACGCATCATCTTCAGTCCATGGAGCGCCGACTCTGGTCCCGGGAAACAAGCACAGATTGGTGGGATCGCATCTTTATGAAGGTATGGGCTGATGAGCAGTGGCTGCAGAACTTCCGTATGCGAAAGGCCACTTTCTTTGAACTTTGCATGGAGCTGTCCCCAGCCTTAAAGCACGTGAATACTCGTTTGAGACCAGCTCTGACAGTGGAGAAGCGAGTGGACATCGCTCTGTAGAAGCTGGAAACCCCAGACTGCTACCGGTCAGTTGGGAATCAATTCGGCATTGGTAAATCCACCGTTGCAGCTGCTGTGATGCAAGTGTGCAGGGCCATCAATAGGCTTCTGCTAAAAAGGGTCGTGACTTTGGGAAACGTGAAGTACATAGTGGATGGGTTTGCTGCAATGGGGCTCCCAAACTGGAGTGGGGGGCAATAGATGGCACACATATCCCTATCCTAGCATCTGACCACCTTGCCAGAGAGTACATAAACCGGAAGGGATAGTTCTCAATGGTGTTGCAGGCCCTAGTGGACCACAGGGGACATTTCACCAACATCAATGTGGGGTGGTCTGGAAAGGTGCATGACGCATGCATCTTTAGGAACTGAGGTCTGTTCAGTAAGATGCAGGTGGGCACTTTCTTCCCTGACCAAAAAACAAACACTGGGGATGTGGAAATGCCAACAGTGATCCTGGGGGATCCTGCCTACCGCTAGTTCCCTTGGCTAATGAAGCCCTACACCAGGCACCTGGACAGCGAGAAGGAGCATTTCAATAACAGGCTCAGAAAGCGCAGAATGGTGGTGGAATGTGCATTTGGCCATTTAAAAGCCAGGTGGAGATGTCTGCTTACTAGGCTTGACATCAGTGAAAACAACATCCCATCAGTTATATGTGCGTGCTGTGTGCTCCATAATTTGTGTGAAACACAGGGGTAAAAGCTCCGCCAGGGTTGGGCCGTGGAGGCTGATAGGCTGGCTGCAAATTTTGAGCAGACAGATTCCAGAGTTACGCTCTGGGTCAACCGTGGAGCGCTTCGACTTCGGGAAGCATTGAAAAACTTGTTTTGCAATGAACTGCAGTAATGTATGCCTGTGCTGTGCCTTTATTTCCCATCCCTCATCCTCGCTTCAGCAGCCGCCCCTCCCCTTTTCTCCCCACCCAAATTATGAATGAAGACAGAGATATTTTTTAATGCTACAAAGTTTGATTTGTGACCTGTTTTAAAAGGGGGAACGGAGGATAATATACATTGTAAAGTGTCACTGTGCAAGTAACTGTGGTTGCGTGCACTTCTTGCATCCCTTTTGCTTGCCTCCACCTGGGTGGAGTGCAGCATGTACTACACCCAGCTTAGTCTCCTAGACCACTCGGTGGTGGGGACTAATAACAAAACATATTTTAAGGGGGCGACGTAAGCAGTGTTAAGTCGACCTCCATTGCCAATGTAGACCAGGCCTGAGTGTTCTTGCATTGTTCAAATGTGATCTCATAAAAGAAGTCTTTGAAAAGGTGGGATATGATATATTAGAGTGGACAGAAAGGAACGGCATGCTGCCCAAATTCCTCTCTTTCACTAATAGCAGTGTCTTTGTTCTTGGAGATCAGATAGTTTTTATTGTTTGGATGTCTGACTAGTACCAATCAACACATTTCTTAAACACTCTTAAACAGCTGTTTAGAATGCTACAGGGTTCTAACTCGTTTGGATTAATTAAAAGGTTTTGAAATGAACAAAACCTCACTGTGTAAACACAGAAAGAATTAACTGATAAAATATTTCTTGTTACTGTGTTTCCCATCACAATGGTAGATTTTTTTCCCTGTAACTTTTAAAGTAATGAAAGAATGTTTTCGGTTCAGTGCTTATTTGAGATAAGAGTTTGTCCTTACTTACAGGTTTGCTTTCTTCAGCTGTTTATTGTATACACAAGAAACTAGACCCAGCTTTTGAGAATCTTGCTGAGTTTTGCCACATATCCAATGAATAGTGAAATATATAAAATCATGATACATAATCATCTTCTTGACATGTGAAGTGAATATCAGTAGGATGTTAATTATTTCACCACTGTGTCTTTCCAGATTTACTCAACTGAATTGTGCATAAACAACAGCCGTGAATCAGGCCTATTGGGTTAAGTGTCATGTTGATAATGTTCTTTTTGGGTGAGATTTTTGGACAGAAACGATTTCTGGGTGGAACAGAGGGGGAAGATTTGGCAACACCAAAACATTTAGCAAATTCATGTTAATTTTGAACAATTGTTCTGGTTGGGGGAAAAAATCCTCTAAAAATATCCTGCAAATTTGAAATGTTTAATTTTGATCTTTTCAGAGGAAATATTTCATTTTTTCAATTCAAAAACTTTTTTGTTTTGAAGTGTCCTTTACTTATTTAAAAAAAAACTTTAAAAGGTTAAAAAAATGCTCTAAATCAAATGCAACGTTTCATTTCAGATCAAACAAATCTTCCCCAAATTCTACCCAAGAAAAATGTTTCAAATTTTCAATTTGCCAAAAATTTTGTTTTCACTTTGACCCAAATGACTTTTTTTCAGATTTTTTTGTCATTGCCAATGAACAAGAAAAATCCATTATTTGCCCAGCTCTACTCTTCATAACATTTCATACCTATTAGTTGTAATATTGATTACAAAAATCAATGGGAAGTTAAAATGTGGGGTGTAAGTATGGATAATTTAAAAATTACTAGTTAATAATGCCAAGAGGATGGACAGTCCAATTTTTAGGGTGTTATTCTGGAACCCAGGAAACAAAGTCAATTTCCTGCACTACTATTCTGGGACCCAGGAAACAAGTTCAATTTCCTGCACCACTACAGATTTCCCATAAGGCCTTGGGCAAGTCACTTCAGGCCAGATTTTTAAAGGTCCTTAGGTAACGAAAGAGGCGGACAGGTGCTTAGCATGATTTTCAACTCCCATTTGGTTTTTCAGCTTTGAATGAAGTAGTCGAATAAACCGAAATGAAGAAAATATTATCTCTGCACCTCCAGAAGAGGCTTTTGCTGTCAAAACCTGCTTTACCATTTTAAAAAATTCTCTTTTCAAGCACTTAGCCAGTGACTTCCACCAGTTCAGTGGTGTGAATTTCTTTAAAGCTCCAGCAGCAAACAGCTTGCTCGAATATTTATTCTAGTAAGTTTAGGCCTTAACATCAGTTGTCAGAATTTCAAAAAAGAAAAAGATACACACACGAAATTTAAATACAAAAATCCAATTCAAATTAAAAAAAATCATCAATTTTTATCCACCCCTTTTTAGATTTATACACTGCAAGTTGCTCGTTCATGCTCTGTTTGTCATTGCAGTACAACTCTTCCTTCAACTGTATAGATTCTCCAATACACCCACATTCCTAGTGTTTCCTTAAGGAAAAATAAATGTTCCTTTCTCCCAACAACTTTATGGCAATGGTACAGAAATTATGCATGTTCAAATATACAGCACTGTTTTAATGAAACATAGGAATGGATCTGATCTAAAGCTGACTGAAATTAAGATTCAAATACACTTCAGTGGGCTTTGGATCAGGCCTATACTCCAGTACATACAGAAGATAACATATATCTTATGCT
The DNA here is from genome assembly GCF_026122565.2 of Emydura macquarii macquarii. Lineage (NCBI taxonomy): Eukaryota > Metazoa > Chordata > Testudines > Chelidae > Emydura > Emydura macquarii. The sequence continues at coordinate 8,763,591 of NW_027130449.1, read as the reverse complement.
CCAATTTGTATAATGGACATTGTTTAGCTAGAAAACTATCATATGTTGTTTTTATTACAAATGAGCAAATTTAACAAAAGGTCTACTTGTGAGACTGAGCGATTATGCATTCCAAATTACTAATAACTCAGTGTTCAAAGCAGCATTGTAATGATGATGTATAATATCTGACCTATGGATTAATTAACAGAGGCTTTCATCTTCATAAACACAAATGAGAAACTAATTTATACAAAAGTAAACTTGATTGCTTTCTAGCATGCAAGGTGAGTTTTTGTCAGGAATCCTCCCGCATGGTGGAAGAATCCAATATATTGTAGTAAAGAATTAACTCCTTTCTAAAGGTGTTTTAAACTATCCTACAAAATGTAACAGAGAACCCTATCCCTGCTACAAAATTCTACAGAATGGCTAAAAGTTCCAATGAAAAAGTTCTCTTTTCTAACTGGGGAGAAACTTGCATAGCAACTCATGGCATATTCCTACCTGTGGGTAAACAGAGGTTGTCAGTTTCCATAGCTGTCAGTTTTTATTGGTGCTAAAATTCACATTCAACTTTTCAAATTAAATAATATTTTATTAAATTTTCCTTTAAGGGGGGAATATAAAAAATCACCAGCATACAGTGGTTATAAAATCATCTGATGACATTACAATGTCATAATGGGTAAGAAAAATTCTTCTTTCACAGATTAATTTTAAATACTAGAATGAAACAAATAATAATCCAAAGGAGAAAAGAAAATTAAATGACTGAATGAGAAAGAAAACCTGAAGCAGGAAGAAAAAGTGATACAAAGGCGACAAGCATAAATAACGTTCACTTAAGACACAGTGACCTACAGCTAGGTTAAATACAGAAAGTTGTGTTATCATGCAAGGTACATTTTATAAGACTTGCCATGTTATAATTTCACATGAAATATCTTCTTGGCATATAGATTCTGTAAACCCTTAAAAGGTCCACCTGGCACGCAGTGTGAATTCCATCGAATAACACGGAGTGCCTCTTTTAAAGACATTCCATTTTTGCAGCACCAGTGGAATTTATAGGCCCCATATTTTAGAAAGCATTGCCAGATCTGGTCCCATAGAAGCAACTATGGTAATAAGCCACCTTTTCAAATGTAGCTGTTTACAACATGGAGTTTCCTCACAGCTCAAAGCCGGATACCTAGCTGGCCGTCCAGAATTCCAGGAGGAGTCTTTATGCTATGAAGATAGTTCCAAAGTACTAGTTAAACCCTTCACCTTAGGTAGCTGGAAGAGTTGAAATGCATTGCCAAGAAAATCCGTAGAAATCTAGGGAGTTCTATCTGAGGTCAGCTGCAAATTCACTCAGCAGAATCTTAGATCAGAAAGAGCAGTCAATGGAACTGTACACATGCTTAAATTTAAGCACATGCTAAAACACTTTCATGAACTGGGGTCCAAATACAGAAAATTGCTACCTATAACCTCATTATTTTCAAGGAAAAGAACTGTCCTCTGGTACTTTCAATATTATCAAGCAGCTCTAGCAATACACAAATTAGATATGATACTATATAAATGTAACTTCATGTTATAGTTGCTATTCATTTAAGGAAGGACTAGTTCCAATTTTGCTTCATTATTTTATCTCGTTTAAAACGCTGGTGCCATAATTAAGCTGGAATAGCATATATAATATATATAAATTAATAATTGAGGTCCCATAAATCATCAAGACAGCTCTAAAGTTAATAAAATGGCTGCAGAAGAGGAAAATTGTAAAATACGCCACAGAATGTGATTTGTATAATTAAAAGATTAAATGTTCAAAAAACCCTCTAGTGAAAGATATACATATTCGGAATGTCATAATTTGTCACTTTAGGGCCCAATCCTACACCCTTGATGCCCCATAAAATGATAACTTTACCACTAACTTCATGCACAATGGGATTAGGTTTCTAGGTTTGCTCTTTTCTCTGTACAACAGAGAAATTCAGGTGCTACTCCCGACATGTCCTGTTGGCTAACCGTGTAGAGCTAATGGCTGAAATCTTGGCTTCACTGGAGTCAATGGCAAATCTTCCAATGACTTCAACGCAGCAAGGAATTCACTCACCTTATAGCCTCAGAGCTTTACAATACAGATTTTGACTATCCTGTTATTTTTGCAGTTTTTCTCCTACTAACCTTAACATCAACAAAATGTCTGATCCACACATTTATTGTAAATGTTATTTACAGGAAAAAACATGCTGATTCATTCAGCGATGAATTAATCATTAACTGTATTAGCTAATCTATTTATCAATATAAAGTCAATTATTCTGAATCATCATGGCTGGCTGGTACTTGTGCAATGTTAACATAAATAATGGAATCAGTTGGGTAATAAATGTATTCATAAGTCAAAATATTGAAAACTACTCATCATTGCACCATAAAACATAATCCACCTTAAAAGGACAGTATAACTGTAATCCCAAAATGTAATAAAGTAAGATTTTTTAAAACACTGATACTAATATAAATGTTTTACTGATCAAAACAAAATCATTGAAAACTTTTTATTTATTTAAAGGTGAGCTAGGTAAATGTATACAGTGCTTAAAACAAATAAGCATGTCAGTGTCCTGAATAGTTTATAGTCTACAGCCTTGATACTGCAAACATGAACAACCCCCTTGAATTCACAAGTGTTTACAGGGCTGGAGCCTAACAAAGTGCAAAACATCCTTCTTCAGAACTGGAGAACCAAGCACCAAAAACCATGAACTAATGGGTTAAGAATCAAAACATGCAACTGACCAGAAATAAAGTCAAAGTGACCATCTTGCATTGTCCAAGAACGTAAGCAGAAAAAATAGTGAAAAGTAAATTATATTTTAATCACTTCCCATTTTAATAATCTCATGTATTAACACAGGAAAGGAAGTTCTGCTGTGAAATCCATTTGGCTCTATCATAAAAGCTTTTAAAGTGTTTGTTTTTACAGTTCCTTGGAAGACTATTTTTAATATTTGCCTGATATAATATGTATAAAGACTCTTAAATGGATCTGGTAATTTCCATCCTCTTCCCAGTCTCTTTATAAGTATCCAATCAATCAGGGCAGCTTTGTTACTTTTAACATCTAAGTCTAATCAGATTCATTTATTAATTTGGTTCAATGTATACCTTTCAAATTAGATTGCAATTCTTGGAACCTTCATATTGATTGGCTAAATAAATAATCTGCTAAATGGCAATCTCCTTACTTCCAATAATTTGTAGTGTCTTATTGAGGTCACCTACTCCACTCCACGTTAGAATCAGAAGCCCAGCAACAGCAAGCAAATTTATTGGACTTAACCTTTTAAAGAGTTATCAGCACTAAGAATAGCTCAACATTACTGGGCATTCAATTTTTAATGGAGTTATAACAGAAGAATCTAATCTATTCATAGCATATATTGCTTCAGCACTCACAACCTTCTTTTCTTATCTTCTTTGCCATACATAATGCATAATTAGGTGATACTCTGTCTACGGTATAAGAAAATATTGTAGCACTTAACCATGAATTTGCTACTTGAGTTAGAAGTTTTTCCAAGCTTCTTTTCCATGTTGGCCAGCTCCATAGCCCATGAATATCTCCCTCCCTCTTTCTCACGTTGTCTCAGGGTTCTTTTCTCCATTGATTACAGAAGACCTGAGGTCCAAAATTCCATGGTTACTTTACTGGCCATTTTGCTAGTAATAGAATCTTTCTGTATAGTGACACGTTTCCATGTTTTCCTTTCAAGAGCTGCTAACTACCTACAGGAATTACATTATGAATTGGAGAGGGTGCATGCGTACCAATACTTTCCACTGGAGAGACCATCAGGCCTGCCAAAGTGTTGGCGACTAATTGTAGTTGGAGTCCCAGAGAGGATAGCATACAATCCCTGATACTGACAGTCGGGATACTCTCCTCTGGCTCAAAGAGAGTGACATACATTATAGGAGCAAAACGTCTTGAGCTCTGACTCTGATGACCTCTGTGAAGCTCACACGGCCACAGCATACAGAATAACAAACCATCAGGAAGTCTGTTCTATCACGCAAATAATAGATAGTACCTAGAGGCCCAACTGAGATTTGTGCCCCATGGTGCTAGACTGTGCTGCTGGGGCAAGAACTGTATTGGTGTTATTTTTTTAATTTTTTAGCGAAGGCCTCACAAAATGGGGCCCTGATCCTGGTTTGATGTCCTTAGTCACTCCCTCAAAGGAAACAAACAATAGCTTCTCTTCGCTGGGGACAAAAGAAAAATTAAAATCTTTCAACCACAACCCATGTCCATCTTTAGAACACAGGAATAGCCATAACAAACCCACAGTAGTGGACTAGTCTAGTAATCTGTGATCAATGCCAGATGCTTCACCGTAGGTGCAAGAAACCCCTTATGTACAGAAGAAAAAGTTTCCCCCAGTTTCCTTCTCACTCCAATAGTTAGAGGTTGGTTTATGCCCTGACACATAAGAGTTTATTTCATCCCCTCAACTTAACTGTTTTAGTATTTAGTATTTACTGTTATAACGCTGGCTCCAGTGTGTGGTGTGTGATAAAGTATTTCTGTTTTGAGTTTGCCACCTTTCAATCCCATTGGCCCCAAATCAACATGAAGATGCCAGAATATTCTTGAAATGTATTGGTGTTTTTTCCCTCTTGGGGTTTTGTATTGGAAATGCACCACCCAAACTTGTCTCAAGTATGCACATCTAGATATTTTTATCACTTGTGCTTGAGAAAGACACGGAGCGCACTGATAGTAGAACACAGCATTTAACTTCTGTAATATGAAACAGGGGGCAGGTGAAGAATTTAAAGGCCAGAAAGAGGATGTCATGGGAAATCCCAAGGAAAAAAAATTTTTTTTAAAGGTTCAACACCTGGCCCATTCAGCAGGCAAAATATTTGTCCTTCAGATGTGTTTGAGGCATAAAACAGTCATTTTCTGGAAAGGATGCCTTAGCAGCATCCAAAGAAAGGGGAAAAGACCATTTGAGGCAGGGAAATCATGTCCACCCACCTTTCAGATTGGTGTTGGATTTTTTATGATAGGCTCCTGATGGCCCCCACTCCAGTAGATCATGGTAGTAATTTCTACCAACACCAGAATTTAAACAAAAGAGTGTGCGCCTTGTAAGACACTTGAATTTTTTTTACTTTAGGGTTGGAATTTGGAAACTAAATGAGAATGAAAAGCTGAGACTGTACAAACATTGCTCCAGAAAGAAATTGCAGAACCCCTAGCTCCCTCCACTTCACACACACAGCAGGAATTTTCTGAAGTGACACCCTGAACAGGTCTCCGAGGGAATAAAGTGGCAGCAGAGACTGAAAATCTCAACCCTTCTCTCCAAAGAATGGGAAATTATGGGGTTAAGAAAATAAAGTTCTCTCCCACTAAAGCTGCCACATTGCGAATATGCCGTTATTATGCAGGAGGCCTCTTGAGAGGCCGACCTAAAAAATTCCACTTAAAAAGGAAACACCTGTTGGAATATTAACTAGGGCAAAGTCAAACAAGGAGAAAGAGGTTAGGTGGCCAAGAGGTTGAGAAATTATTGAAGAGATGCTAAAGATATTATTTTAAACACAGCACTCCTAATATTTCAGCTCCTAAAGCAGCAAACTTCTTTTTTTCATGCAAATACCTTTTGGTAACGAAATAGAAAAGGAAGACAGCTGTACACAGGCACTTTAAATATGATGTAGTTTCTAGAAGTAGGGTAGTTTTGGACATCTTCAGACTGGAGTGCCTAAAGTTAGGCACCCCCATAAGTGGTCTGCTTCTCAGAGGTGCTGAGCACCCATCGAAGGGGATTATTATTTGTTTCCCAGAAGAGGACCCAATGAAGATCCAGAACCCATTGTGCAAGAGAGCAAGACAAGATCTCTGTCCTAAGGAGCTTACAATTTAGGGTGGAACAAAGGAAGTATTTGTGTTCCTGTTTTACAGAAGTGGAATTTGAAGTGATTGCCCAAAGTCATACGGGAAGTGTGTGAAAGACTTCTGTTGGCTTCAGTGTGCTATGGATTAGATCATCAACCCATAGAAATTTAAGTGATCATTGCACTGCATGGCATAGCAGTAAAACATCCTCCATGAACTCTTAGCTACTCAGAAAATTTTCAAGTGCCCCAACTATTCATCTAGCAAGAACTTAAATCAAATTTGCCAGCAAAACTCATTTCCTCAAGGACCTCTTTTGTGGGTGTGCAACTATTGGGTTTCTTTAGTTTGAAATTAGTTAGTAAAAGGGAAAATAATAAAAGCTAATTGCATAATTCTAAACCTATCACTGAAAAATATTTGCGTTTAAGCTGATGCTGACTTGTACCTACTGTAAGTTACAATTATTGTGTTTATAGATTTTTCCTCCACACCATTAAAATCAAACACAATTCTACAGATCAAACCATATTTTGAGCACAAACATTTGTTCTTTTCTATTTATAGTAAATAAACCTTTAGCTACCTCATATTTCTGGACATCAGATTGCTGTGAAATCTTTAAGTGCATTTTTATTAATAAAAAAGATCAGATTTTTTTTTAGAAATAAAATCAAATTTGGTGAAAATAATTGAGTTGATCCAAAGGATATTCTGGGTTAGAGGGCAGAATTAGTTTTATTTACAAGTTGAAGTGACAATCTTACCGTATGTCAAATGACTAGGGAGAAATCTACGTGTCTCCAGAATGTCGCGTTCCAAGATATATTAGCCTGGGATGAAGGCACTAAAATCTACAGGTTGTGAAGCTAGGTAGCTCATTGCATACCCAGCGCAACAACAAAAAGATAGGATTCTTAAATTCTATGGCTGAGCAAACCTAATATGAAATTAAAAATCTCAGATGTGTCCATTTTCAGATTAGAACTATTCTAAGCAAAGCTTGTCACAATTAGGGAATGAACCAAGAAGTTCATTAAGTTCAGTGGGGGAATTCATTATGTCACTCTAATTAACACGGTAGGTATAATACAACACCCTAACAGAATTTTCTCAAGGTCTTTAAATGGTCATTTTCTCTTTATTTTCATGATTTAACATTTCATGAATCCCTGCAATTTCCACACGCCGATCAGGATCCAAAGACCCTATGAAGATCCCATTGAGATCACTGATGCAAGCTCAATCTCTCTACACATGTCAAATACTAGGAAAGATGTTCTACTTTTATTTCTGGCCCAGGCTGAAAGCACTAAAAGTTTTACGAGACAGCCTGTTCCCAGGAGATTTACCACTTGCAGTGTTTAAGAAATTGCTTTCCAAACTTGCCTGAACTAAATTATTTAAAGCAAAATAAACCTCAAAAGTCATTGCTAATTATATCTTGATTATGGAAAATGTAATGTTAAGTTAAAACTCTTCCCCTCTCCTCTTAGAAGTGTGCAAAGTCTCATCAAAATTCAGCAAAAATACTACTGGTTTTGGATTGCCAGTTGTAAAAAAAATGGCTGATAGCGCTTTGCACTTGTACAACATTTCACATGTTCAAAGCTCTTTACAAATATTAACTATTTATTCAGGCACAGAACTGTTAACTGACTTGCCCAAGGCCAAATCATCACCACAAGTGGGACTAGAACTGAAGAGTTCCTGGCTCTGTTTGAGCTTAGACCTCTAGACTGCCTCTCTCAGAGAACCAGACCAGGGCTCTGCAAAATGACTGAAATGAAATTTATAACCAACTAATTTTTGGACTGAAAATTTCTAAGCTGAATTTTACCAGTGGGATGACAAATGTAGAAGATTTTTCTCCACAAAGCCTGAATAAATAAATGTGTACCTGACATGAATGACAATCTACAAGAGAGAACACTGGTGGTCTCCAAGACTCTGGTCTCAACCACATCAAGAACTCAGACTACGTCAACATTGTGTCAGCCCTATTCAGCATTAGAGGGACATCCTCAATTCATTCTGAAATCCACAGGAGCTGGAACAAGCTTTAACATACTATAAGAAATGGAAGTTGGAGCAGCAGTCACAGCAGCCTTACATGCTACGTTGGGAAACACTACGCTACAATATATGGCGGACTTGCAAGTATTTCACTCCAAATGCCTTTATATTAGAGAGCATAACCTTTCTTTCCATATAATGCACCACAGAAGGGTCTTAATCCTCTAATAAAAATCTCTAAGGAGCACAAGAACAGTGCATTTGAAAGGTTTCAGCTTGACATATTGAGGAGACTAAATAGCCCAACCCTTCACTCCATGGATATGCTCAGAAACGCACTGGGGGATAAGGGTGAGGGGTGTTTTGGAGGAAATGCACTATTTGCTGATATTTTCCTCACCCACATGCAGTGACTCTGTGTTATGACAATGATGCATGTTCCTAGCAACCCACCCAGGTGACTTGCTTAAATGCAGAACATAATTATGACGGGTGCAAAGCACAAAGCCTCCTCAGGGGGAAATCTAGCAGCCAGCCAACCCTTCAGGCATTTTCCCCCTTACATTGCCACAAGAATCATCTGTAGAGACTTATCTTGGTAGCTTAAGGATACTGCAGTATCATAGCCCTGGTTTCATGTTAACTCAAGGTACCCCACCTAAGATGCAGAAACACTCTCACAATCTCAGTTTTAGTGTATTCATTAACCATTGGATCGCAGTTAGTGAAATACTAAGTGAGCAAGCACTTGTTGATTTCTAGAGTAAGCCCCCCATGTTCCTTCTATCCTCTCCCTTCCCAGCTCAAATGCAGCAAAGAGCTGCTGTTTGCTGTGCCTCTATATATAAAGTTTAAGCCACACCTTTCTCCTAGGTGTTTGTGTTCTACTGAGTGATAAACCCTGAGCCAGCCATCCCTTTTATAACGAGCTCCAGCTGATCCTGATTACCTGGCAAGCACATCACTCTTGTATCCCCCATTCCTTTTCTCCCTTAATCTCTAACCCTTTGTGTACCACTGCCCAGCATTAATAACATATCATCAGAAGGGCTGCAGCCAATGGTTGTTTTTTTTGAAAGTTGCTAGCAACAGTGTCATTTGGAATCTTAAAATAATAGGAACACAATTTTTAATAATATGCAAAGAAGTGTCCTTATTAAAAACAGATGTTCTCACACTTCAAGGGAATATTTTAGCAGTTGTGTGTGTGATACACATAGGTCCCCCCTCCTCTCTCTGTGTGAGAGAGAAAATATGTGATTGAGTATGTATAACAGAGAAGGAGTGCTTATTAGTGAGTGTTGCTGCACGGTCTAGTGGCTAGGGGACTTCCAAAGTGAATTAAGATAGACCAAATTAAGGCCACTTTAATTTGGAGTGAGAGCATCCATACAGGCGTTTTAATACAGTTTAACAATCAATTTGAAATTCAAACCTTTAGTTAACTTGGATTATCTTTGCTGAGTGTCCCTGTGAAAATGAACCCATAGCTTTCAGTGTATAGCGGTCTCCTCCACAACTGCCCCAAATTCCCCCATCAGCTGAACAGGGGTCCCAGCTGATACATTTTGAACTGATGGGTTTGTAGGAGTTAGAGAAATGATGGATAGAAGTTTCCTGTTATATAGGAAAATGGAAGGACTCTGTAGTGTGTCTGTACCAATAAACAAGGAGCAGTCCTGATTCTCCAGGGTGGGGTTGCTATGCTGTTACCCAGAGAGTGCTCAGTAAACATCACTGGCATTCTATCCCATTCCTAAGGGGAAGGACTAGAACCAGTCAAAATGCCTTCAGTGATTTTTATTTTAATGATGGATTTGAGTCAAAAGTGAATGAAGAATTTTGGAATCCTCCCTGAATTCCATTTTAAATGTTTTGTTTTGAAATTGTGGAAAAATTCCCACCTTCTCTGAGTTCTTTAGTCTCCTCTACCATTGTCTACTAGAAAAGTGGTGGTAGTTGGGAGACAGGGGGAAGAGGGAGAATTTAAACAAACAAACAAAAGAACAGAAAGTGAGAATAATGCTTTATCTTGCTTTTTAACACTTTGTCTCACTTAAAGAGCATAATACTTTGACCTTAATATATCACTATGATCAACTTTTCCAATATATCCACTGATTTTAGGTTTCTCAGTTGTTGAGTGCACCATCTGACATACCTTGGGCACTCTTAACTCCATTTAAAGTCAGTAGGAACAGCCAATGCTTAGCACCTCTGCTAAACAAACCCAGAGACATCACAAACTGGGACCACAAAAATGAAAGCATTCAAGAGGCAACTTTCAAAAAGGTGGCCGCATATACTCGACAGTTCAATCATGCAGAGTCCCATCGGCAGAGGTGCTAGATGGCAAGTTGCTGACAAGCCTATAAAAGGAGGAAATTAATTTTGATAAAAGTAAAATCCTGTCAATCCATCTTCCCGGGTGCAAGTGTGTCTTTGGTTTAAAAGCCAAGTCTCAAAGATTTTATAGGCTCATTACACTGATGGTCTTTATACATATTTCTCAGGAGGTAAATCACATAGAATATCACCCTTAATCAATTTCTGTACCAACGGCGAGTAAGTTCCTGATCACCATTTGTTAGCCTTCTCACCTAAATAAATGGTGCTAATTTTCCTATGGCAGCATTCTGATGGAGTCAGCTGCCTACTGCAACTTACTCCTCTATTGCACCTTGTCTCCTGGAGGATCTCAAAGTGCTTTACAAATGACCAGTAATGTAGATCAGAAAGCAGCCACCTGAAAGACAGTAGCATACATCATCTTTGTAGGATAGCTGAAAATTGGAAGTGAAGAATACTTAATCCAAAACACAGGGGAAATTTTAGGTGAGTAGAATATAATTTCCTAGGTTGAAATTAGGCCTGACGACCAGAATTTACTACCCCACTCTTGTAAAAAGTGCCAGGGGACCAATAATGATCACATGCAGCCCGAACCTTGATTTTATGTCTCCTGAAAAAATAGGCTCCAGCAGTATAGTGTCTCCAATGCTACACCCAGGCAATGCACCATTACTGACTCAGAGGGATGAGTCCCACCTGCTGGAGTGAACAGAACACTACAGGGGGGTTCAGCTCTGCTTTATGTTCATGTGTGACCATGAGCAAATAATTCACAGTTGCTCCGTGCCTCAATTTCCCCATCTGCAAAATGGAAGACTAATGTTTCATTTCTCCCAAGATAGCAGAGCATCAGCAAGGAACAAGTGAGGTTAAAAGCTACATTCTTCAAGGATCACACCTTCAATGTATGTTTCACACTGGGTGGCATTCTACCTAGGTGTGTGAGCAGGGCATTACAAGTCAGGATTCTGGGGTTCTACTCCCACCTCTGCCACTGACTTACTACTTACCGACTTCACAGAGGTGCCACGATGTTTAAATTACTTAATATTTGGTTTTATTCCTCATTTTAAAGGCTCTGCATAAATGGAAAGTTAATTATTATTATTAGTTCTAAGATGAGGTCACAGAGCTCAGATTTGCATCAGCGTCTGAATATCTCCAAGTTTGGGGATGTTTTTGGATCCGTAGTAATAACAACCAATACATGAAACCGCAAACATTGCTCTTCATACAGATCTATTACCTTTGTTTGAAGAGCCTGAAATCTCTTCCAAAGGCAAAACTTAAGTTGTAAAAATGCCAATGCACAGTGACAAGCATGCAAATTTTAATCTCCCAAAGCATGCTCCACACTTAATTTTTTCTTGCACCGTTCTTATTATTATAATCTTGATAAGGCACTCCAAGGTGAGAAGCTGGGTCTAATAATTCACATCTCGTTGCAAAAAGGCAGCACTCAGACAAAGTGCTAGCTGTGAATTATTACACCTGAAGTCACACCCTGGAGTGTCTTAGCATCAAATTCTAGTATAGATGGTGGGGAAGAAGTGAATAAGTTAAGATAAGGGCTCTGCACTTACGTAAATACCAAATAAAATTCACCAATAGTCTCAGGTGTCCTTCTGGCAGGAAGTAAATTGGAAAAAAATGCAGGTGTAAGTCATACAAGGAGAATTCAGTAGCAAACTGCTCTTGGTTACATCAGTCTAACAACTGTTTATGCAAACAATCTGGCTGACTCATTAAAGCACTGCTCTGATGGGCTATTAACTGTAACTGACAGATTAAGAGGAGAACAGCATGAGACAGATACTTCAGAACTGAGAGCAAAACATGCTGGTAGCTTAATCTATGTTTTAATTCCAGCACCCATCTTCCCCCCTCCCCATCACCTCTTTTCCCAGTACTTCACATGCATGTTTCATATTGTCAAGTGCGTATCTTGGTGCCTACCTAGACATTTTGATATTCTCTGCTGGTACTCTGTAGCACCCACAGATTCATTTTATATTCCAAAAAATCACTGCAGCGGCCACACATTCTTCTTTGCATTTCTAAGCACTCCGAAGATCACAGATGCTGCTGGTATCACCCACTGTGCTTCAGTACTTCTCGAGTCCTATGCACATTCTTTAAGGTCTAATCCTTTCAAATAGTGCTTTCCCTAAAATGTTGCTCTGCTTCTGATGGAGAGACATATAAAATAGCTTAAGAAACTGAAAAAGAGTAAATGCCTGATGGCCAGGACAATAAATACTAATACAGAGAACAGCTACAAATACCTATAATGACTCCTAAATAATACCTCTTTATATAGTTGATGCTGCCAGCATCTTATGTGCAATAGGGAGGAAGGTTTGGTCCCTACCCTAAGGAGTTTACATTCTGAATTAGGCCCCAATCCTACAACAAGCCCCCAATGAGCAGCCACTAAAATCAATGGGGCTCTGCATAGATGTAAGGCTCCACCTGCATAGAGCTCCTGGAGGGATCACAACGATTGTGTTGTGGGCACCACACTGGTTTGGGACTACAATGAGTTGGGTTCAATTCTCAGCTCTATCACTAAGCTTGGACAAATTGCTTTTTCTCTCCTATCCTCTGTCTGCCTCGTCTATTGCGACAGCAAGTTCCTCATAGCAGAAACTACCTTTATTTATTTATAGGGGCCTGATCTTGGTTTTGAGCCCCTTGGTGTTACAGTAATACAAAATAATAATCTATTCTTCACTATTGACTCAGCTACTTCTAAACTCCAGCTCACTGGGTGGCTTTGGGTACATTATTTCACCTTTCTTTGCCTCGGCTTCCCTAGCTAAGTATTTGTGCTGTTTCTAAAACACCTAGTGCTGTATTTACCCACTTCATGAGGATGTTGGGGTGGGTAATTGTCAATGTTGCTAGAGTATATTGCACTTGTGACGCACAACAACTGGGGCCGACTGCATGCTATCATTAATAGTGCAATATCCCATTGTTTAATTTAAAGAAGTTAACCGAAGGACTAATCCATTAACCATTTCTTTTATTCAATGAGAAGAGCTACTTTCTCGCTTGTCTGCAGTGCCTGCTCTTGCGCTCTGACATTCAGCTTTCACCGCTGTTTCTAATCAACCTCCAGCGTGAAGGGGATTCTATAGTCCATGGTACTGAACTCACTATGGGCCAGTTTTTTCGAAACATCTCAGCTTCCATTTTGGGACCAAAATAAGTGGCTAGGATTTTCCAAAGAGTTGTGCTCAGTTCTTTTGGAGGGGGGGGGGAAATAATTAACTTATTTTTTCAGGTGCCTAGATGGGAGCTGAGCTTCATGAAACTCTGACCTCACATAACATTGGACAAAGCAGATTTTATCTTTCATAGAACATTTCATAGAACGTTTTATTTCAAAATGCTTTACAAAGTACAGGCACACAACCAGCCTACATGCACACAGCGTAGGGCATGCACAGCAGCATGGAGAATAGTAACTGTGGATGGCCATGCCGGGGAAAATCCTTCGTCATGCCCACAGGGAGAACACGGCACCTCATTTTTTGTAGGTTTCATCCAACAGACCCATCCCCTAGTTCCCACCCCCGCTATTCCACATGACACAGAAGTCAGTTTAAAACCTTAGGAAGATGGCGAGACAAGCTTCAGGGAGCTGAATCTGTCATTCTAAAGAAAGCTGGTTGACGTTTTGTAAATTTCCAAATGAAACACACAAAACCAGGATGAACTGAACTTTCCTCCTCGTTTTTATTTTTGACCAACAATAGAGCTGGCCATTTTTTTTTTTTTTTTTAATTCTGAAATTTCAAATTTTGAAATCTCTCACCCTACCAAAGAGAGAGAAAATTCAAGGGGGGGGGGAGGGAAATACTTGCTAATTTCCCTCCTCTCTCATTTTCAGTTTCAATGCTCAAGACGCTACACCACCTCCTCAGGCTAGAGCAATAAACGTGTTAATGAGGAGCAAAGATATTAAAAAACAGAATTCTTAAAGAATAGAACAAGGCATTAACAAGGCTAGAATGGCCACAGCTTTTCGGCTGATCATTATATGGCTTTTTTTTGCCAAGTTCATATTGTTTGCATGTTTTCTTCAAGGAGATTTAGAGTCTTTCATATTGAGTCTGGGCTTCTTTAAACAAACACCTTATAACAGTGCAGCTTTAAATAGCCCCGAGGTGGAAATGGCTGGAAATGTTTCTATGCCCTTCTTTGTGCTCACATATTTTTAAAAAAATAGTCTTGTTACACATATAGTATTTATAATAAAGCTATTGCTACGCAATCTCCACCACTGCCCATACAGCAGGAAGAAATTACAGATTATTCGTCTCTCCCCATAGGAATGTGCACTTAAGCCTGTGCAGTAATGCATACTTGATATTTATATGTTTAAATGCAGACCATAATGGTCTAAGGTGGAATATACAAAGACAGAAGATTTTCTTATCTGCATGAGGGGAGCTACTCACGTTTGAGAAAGGGGATCAGAGTTTGGCCCTATAGGAAGCACAATGAGAGCATGTGACAGCTGCTACATTGGTTAGCGCACCAGGGATTGAACCGGGGCCCACCAGAGAGTGAGTGCCTACTGTTTGAGCTAAAGAACCAACTCTCCGTAAGGGTGGCTGTGTCAGACTCCTATGGATCAGCACAGAGGGGACTCTATAACGACACCCACCAGGGGGTTGCACATATATACACTGGCTCAGTTTAATACGGAAACAAAGCTAAAAGAAGGTTCCGATCCTGACCCTGCCCACGGGTAGAACAAGGTTCAGTGGGATCCACCCAGCGGGAAAAGGGCACAGGACTAGAAAAGCCAGGAGATGGGAGTAATGGCACCACACTGGAGGAAGGCAAGGCTAAGAAGAGGCACCTCCCAGCACCCACAAACCTCTGGCTTTGCTGGGATTAGGTGGAAAATGTAGTCAAGGGTGGAGACATATTACATGTCCCTGCACAGTGATCTCCCGTGAAGAGGGTCCCAGAGACATCAAGGGGAGCCCCTGGTAGCACTGCCTCTGCAGCCAGGCAGTTGATCTGGGGGTGTATGTGCTTGAAGACCTTGCTTGATCAGGACCTAAGGCTGATTGCAGAGGGGAGCAAGAAACCATTTCATTGGAAATGCATCCCACTCACACAACGTTTTCTACAGGAATATACTTCCATTTGGAAATTTCCAGCCTGTGCTCCTAGAAATGTATATCCTATTGTAGGACAGGAGCCCATGACCTTCCGACCCACAGGCAAGAAACTAACTGACTGCAGAGTCCTATTGACACCTGCAGCAAAACAAAGCCACTGGTTAATAAGAGAAGCACTCATGCCTCCAGCAAAAGCTGCACTGTCTAGTGCCTACATCAATTCATTTTTTAAGGGTCTATCATTTTTGTAATTGTGTCCAATAGCCTTCTCTATAAGATTAAAAAAAACCTGCTTTAGGAAAAATCTGGGCCTGATTCTCCAACTGCATGCAAAACAGGAGGGGCTCCATTTAGGTCTGTGAGCTAGATCCCCAGCTAATGGGTGCAGGATAGCTCCAGTGACATCAATGGAATGACATTGATCTACAGCAGCTGAGAATCTGGCGAAACGTACACATCAGAGTAAAACTGCTGCGAGGGCCCAAGAACGCAAGGTGCTGAGTTCCCTTGTCTCCAATTGCGTTGTGGGCTTTCAGCACCTGGCAGGAACAGGTGAAAAGAGAACCACCCACAGTCCTGCTATATTGCATCTTTTCAGCCCTGTGACTGTAGCTCTGATTAGTGCTACTTTATTAAGGTTGTTGGGCCGGCCATCGGTTCTAGTGTCTTAGTTTCCTGTATCACTAAAGAGTTCTCAACACAAAAATTGTGCTGCTTTAGCTATTCCAGTATAGCTAAAACAGTAGAATCCTGCTGGTGGGGATGAAGTTAAATGGTATAATGGTAGAAGTGTGGGAATAGGAATAAACTAACGTGAAATAACACACGTTTATACTGGTATGACTGGTTCACAGTAGCAGGTGTGGCCAGGATAACTGTGTGCGTAAAAAAAAAGAAACAAAAAACCTAACTGAAATGTTATATCAGTATAAAAACAGTCTTTAGATCCATCCATAAAGTAAAAAGAATCAGTTGTATGCAGAGTCAGTGCTTGATTG
The DNA here is from genome assembly GCF_026122565.2 of Emydura macquarii macquarii. NCBI lineage: Eukaryota > Metazoa > Chordata > Testudines > Chelidae > Emydura > Emydura macquarii. Next base: position 8,747,185 of record NW_027130449.1, on the reverse strand, counting down.
TATGTATTAATTGTTCAATTGGTGGGGCATTTGGCAATAATATAAATGCACACTTAAAAAATAAATAACTTTAAGTTGAATCAACCTGAGGGAAAAAATTATCACCCGATGAAATGCTTGATATATTGTTACTTTGATAAATTCAAACAAGTGTGACTCACTATACAACTATTCTATCAATTCGGAACAAAAAACTGCATGGGATTATTATGCTTTTAATCCAAAGAGCTGGGTGTTTGGAATTCCTCAAGCCTTTTGTGGTGTCATATTAGCTAGGCCAGTCTCTCATGAAAAGAATGTATTGTTGAATAGAGTTGAGTCCGGATCTCTGCTCCATTGGGTTGATAAAATGGCAGTTGATTTAAAAAGAACCAGCTTGTCTGGAGAAAGGATTAGCAGATTAAGAGCCTGCATGTAATTTTTTTTTATGTAATATAAAGTTACATTTCATAACTAAAAGGGATTAATTAAAACGTTAATAGAAGGAGAGATGTTATTTTTTCCAGGGACAAACAGCGCAGCACACATATGAACATTCGCTTTAGTTGTTGTTGTCTCAACAGTGGGGAATGAATTGCTATTCTCTGCCACCAACAGTTGACACAGAAAGGAAAGAGGAGAGGCTTGTGTGGTAACTCAGCATTTTATTTTCCTGTTGCACTGATCTGGCATTTAAAAAAAAAATGCTTGAACTTTTACACTGCAGCCCTCTATGCCTTTATTGGGGGTGGGGAAAATATATTTGCACTGAAAGCAGAACCCTGTCTGAACTCAGATTCTTTCTTTCTTTGGGCCTGATTCTGATCTTACTTATGCCACTTCTACACTTATGTAAGCTCCACTGCACCAGACTTTCGCTGGTGGAAATCAATATCGCTTCATTAACTTCAATGGGGTTGTGCCAGTTTAAACCAGCTAAGGATCATATCAGTGAAATTACTAATTTACACAGGTGCAAAAGGAGATGTCATCCTCAAGTATTTTTGGAGGGGCCCCTCAGGTAGTTTAGTACCATATTCCATAAGCAGTGACAGCGAGGTTGCAGAATTGGGCCCTAAAAATGACAACGTAAATGTGATGTCTCCTTCTACCTCAGCCCTGCTTTAGAAACTTCTGTACAGAAAAGTTCAAAGTAAGTCACACCAGCAGGGGTGGCAGCGGGAAGTGAGACACTGTCAGTGTATTGCCGGTGTCACCAAGTTTCAGATCATTTTTTAAAATCCTGTCTTTCATTTTTAATTCCCAGAGATTGAGTTTTGGCTCATGAGTTTCAAATTTTGCAGGTTTCTTTGATCCTTTTGTTAAGTGCTCCCAGGCCGGCGAAGCACTGGGTTAGTGCTTTGATAGGAAGCACCAGAGAAATAATTAGGGGCTGATGATGAAATTGATGTTGGCTGTTCAGTAGGTGGAGCTCTTCCCTTTGAATCAGTACCCTGCTAATTCCCCTGGATTCTGCTGTTGGAGGTGCCATCTTTCAGCTGAGACATATCTCAGAGATCCCAGGCGCATGTACTCATTAAAGGTCCCATGTCACTCCCAGAGATCCCTTCCCCTCTCCCCCCCAATGCAACAGGTCAGATATTCATCCTGGTGCACTGGCCCCATTCTAGCTCAGTTGACTATCTTGCCTCTGCTAGAAATGGCCAAATATTCCTCCTCAAATAATTGGATACTTTTTATTATATATTTTTAATCCTGGAACTACCTGTATTGTTTACAACATTCTCACAGCTAAGAAAATAATCTGTGAATTTTGCAAGATGTTTCTACTAAAAGTACTCAAAAAGTTTCTCCCCCCCCCCCCCCAGTCTTTCACCCATTTCTAGCATTTGAAGTGTACCCATATCAATTTCCACTGGCTATTATACTGTTCTGTAGTTTCTGTCTTAAATCATTGTATATCATAGGTGTGTGATGTGGTACAGTGTGTTGGCCACCGGTGTTTATCCGTGTAGGCTGCATGCGTGTGTCCCTGTGCAGATGCTGTCCCAGCTCTGATTAGGAAACCGATCGAATGAATCGACACGACCACGGATTAGCTGAGCAACGAAGGCACCCAGGCCAGGTGTATTGCATGCGGCACAATGAGAAGTGACCTACAGAGTATCTCTGGGTCACTTTCATATAGGCGGCGATACAATGGCCACGGCCCAATGGTGGGACTTTCCGTTATCCCCTAGACCGGACGACGTTGTTCCCTCTGACACCCTCTTTTATACATTGTTACCTACAATTTCGTTCTGCCCCCTTTGACGTAGGTAGTTGCCACCCTCTTGACGTAGTCTAATACCACCTTTTTCCATTGACTGGCTGATTTGGGCAAAACAATTCCATTTGTCACCTTTTAGTCATTTCTATTCATCAAAGTGTCATTTCAGGGAGTTAGTTCTCTTTGGTAACTTGGTGCCTCCTGCACCTGCTACATATTTTGCATTTTAGTAATATTTTGGCAATGTATATGCTTGCAGTATCAGCACTTTCCTGTGCCAATTTCAGTTAACTTGTTTTTTTCCCCTTATACTTCTGTTCACTCGGCTTTTTCCACTTAGGCCTTAGCCTGTTTTACAGGCCTTATGACTACATTACTTAGGTCTTATACTTACTACATGTGGTATTGCTGCCACACTGGACCCCCCCCCAGTTGGCTGCATTTCACTGTTGGTTGAAATGGTCTGTTTGCAAAGCACTTTGGGATAAACGATAGCATATCACATGAGCACACAGGAATTGCCAGACTGGACCAGTGGTCCGTGTCGTCCCATATCTTCTCTTTGATGTTGATCACTTCCAAATTCTTCAAGGGGAGATTGGGAGAAAAAAAAAATCACATCGTACTTAATAGTGACTAACCCACTCATAAGGGCCTTGTCACTTCGACCCAGGTCTTCAAAGTTATTAGGGCTGCTAGTTTCCGCTGATTTAAAGGCAAGTTAGCAGCCTGAATACCTTTGGAAGCGCTGGGCCTCCATGATTACATTATGCCATGCAGCATGAAGGTTTATAATACATATTTTCTAAATATATAAACCGAAACCATATAGCTGTGGATGTGCTCATTCTCAATGAGAATGTCCAGTCCATTTTTCAGTTTTGCTAAGCTTTTGGCCCTGATGACATCACGTGACAATGAGCTCCACAGGCTTATTGTACATCATAAGAATGGCCATACTGGGTCAGACCAATGGTCCATCTAGCCCAGTGTCCTGTTTTCCAACAGCGGCCAATGCCAGGTGCTGCAGAGGGAATGAATAGAACAGGTACTCATCAAGTGATCTCTCCCGTCACCCATTCCCAGCCTCTGGCAAACAGCAATCCCTGCCCATCTGGCTAATAGCCACTATCCTCCATGAACTTATCTAGTTCTTTTCTGAACCCTGTTATAGTCTTGGCTTTAACAACATCAAGCATCAGCAAGGAGTTCCACAGGTTGACTGTGCATTGTGTGAAGAAATACTTCCTTTTGTTCGTTTTAAACCTGCCACCTATTCATTTCAGTTGGTGACCCCTACTTCTTGTGTTATGAAAAAGGAGTAAATAACACTTCCTCATTTACTTTTTCCACACCAGTCATGATTTTATAGACCGCGTAAAATATTTCCTCTCGTGAGAGAATTTGGCGCAGATCCTCACAGGTGCCTGATTCCTATTGGGAGTCAAGCACCTAAATACCTTTGAATATCGGGCCTTTGCCCGAAAGATTTCTATTCAAGTCCAAATAAATTATGTTGAGCAGTTCTCCTGTATTCACCACTTTGCTGACCCGCTCAGAGATGCCTTAACTAAGCCTTATTGGTATGTGATTTCCAGGATCAGCCCTAGTGCCTTTTTAAAGGAAAGATACAACCTTTGCTATTCTCCATATAGTAGCTGATTTTAGTAAGAGGTTTTACATTTTTATTAGCAGCTCAATTGCTTCCTTTCCTACCCTAAAGTGTATGACACTTGGGCCTGGTGGCTTCTTGTTTTTCATTTATTATTTGTATTGTGGTAGCACCTAGGAGCCCCAACCATGGACCGGGACCCCACTGCTCTAGGCGCTGTACACACAGAACAAAAAGACCGTCCCTGCCTGAAGGAGCTTACAGTCTAAGCTTTACATCGTACATTTGTCACTGTGTTTCAGTATCTCCTCTCTTGGTGCCTCACTACCACACAGTATCTCATCCTTACCTACCCACCATTTTCAGTGTTGAAGATTAATGCATAGAAATTATTTCATTCTCTGCCGTGCCCTTATTCTCCTTAACTGCTTCCCTTGCTCTCTGGCAGTCCACCAGGCCCACTAATTCTCCAGTAGACCTCCTGCTTCTAGTATAATTAAAGAATTCTCTATTATTTGTTTTCACCTCTTTGGCTATTTACTCTTCAAATTCCCTCTTAACCCCTCCTATTTCCATATTACATTTTATGCGCCACAGAGGTTAAGCTCCTTTCTATTGGCTTCACTAGGGTCAGAATTTCCATTTTCTGAAGATATTCTGTTCAAGTTATTATTACAGTGATGACCGCAGTACGATACGAATACATTTCCATAGCATTTTAAGATGCAAATGGATGGCTATTATAATATTCCTTTCTACCTCTTTAGCACCTTCCTTCCAAGGAAGGCACTAGAGAACTGCCAACTATTACTAAAAATTATTGGATTGTTATCCTTATTTTATTAGACCAACCCTCCTGATATCACAGAATCTGCCGGAGTCAGATTTCCACCTGCATGTGGGCAAAAGAACAGCAGTAACCCCAGGGTTAAAGCATTCATCAGCTCGGCACAGCCTCACAATCCAACTGGCATAACCATATATATCATTTTATGCAAGCCAGACAACTGATTTATAAGTTATTCTCCCCAAGTCTCAATTAATTTCACTTAGGACATTTTCACAGTTGTACAATAAATGTTTAAATTAAGACATTTCTCTTCTCTTTTTCCCCCCATGGAAATTGAATTTAATATTAACTGGTTCTTGGGTTGCCATTCATGGCCTGCACAATTACAGATAAGAACATCGATCTGGCAGGAAAACAAATTGGCTCTTAAAAGAGGGCAGTTTGGATCTGACAGGATAAGATGATTAGGCGTCTCTCTAATGGATACTGTATATTACTCCTGGCTATATGCAGAAAGGGGCTCTGCCCACCCCACTCACGGATACCAAACAATTATCTGCTCCATACAGGAAACCCAAGTTGCAAATTACATACTGAGGTTCGGGTCAGTTGTTTGCTACATAAATTAATTGCCTAGAACTAAAACAGCATGGCAGAACAGTGGAATAGGATACTATCGTACTGGGTGGATTAGGAAATGCTTTAGGGGTATTTGGAGGAGATGCGGAACAGGGTAGCTGGCCCCTTCAATGAAATCAGGCCCAGCTCTCCTGTTCCAGTCCAGGTGTGCCCTAGTTTGGTGTAATGAGCAGCGCTGGGGGCCTGCCCCTGAGAGTTATAAATGCGAGACGGCCCAAAGGCCAGGGGAGAGTCCAGAATCAGAGCAGAGCCGGGTTGAGAGCTGCAGGGAGCAGATGCCCCTGAAGGATCTGAAAGGAGAAGTCCCTTAGTTGAGCTGTGGAGCCAGATCAGGATGGTGGAACTGAGGAAGGGAGAACAAAAGCAAGACGGAGGAGATTGCCGCAGTACCTGCAGACCCAGGATGTCCTCTCACCGTTTTTACAGGATCAGCAAAGGCAGCAAGAGACGCTGTGGGCAGCCCACCAGAATCAGTAGCAGGGGGAAGAGTCCTTCCACCAACAGCAGGAGAGGGATGCTTTGGGCTCTTGTTTTCCATGGGGGAAACTAGAACACAGATGTTCTGAATGCCCCAGATGCTCTCTTTGGAGCCCAGTTGGGGCTCAGCTGACCAGTCATAGGAGTATGGACCTCTTCCCTCTTAAAGGGCCAGTGTCTCCCTGTGACAAGATGATACCCTTCAACTACGTTACTGTGACAGAGAGTGCAACACTGGTAAATGGAGTCCATCCTCTTCTCATTTGGAGAATACAGAGTTTAAGTTTGTTTACCCTCTTCTCTTTTTTTGCCACAAGACGAAGTAAGTGACGGGTCTGACTGAACGTAGAATGCTCCAAGTACTCCAGGCCACAGTGACATAGCGTAGCCAGATTTTCCAGGATGACGAGGGCTGTTCTCCGAGATGCTTCCTAGGCACAGACACAAATATACAGGTGCAACACTGGAATTTTTGTCATTGTTTCACCTTTAAAAGGAAGGATGATCCAGTGGTTAGAAGATGAGAGGAGGACCTGGGAGACTTGATTTAAGTCCCCGCTTTACCATTGACTTCCCATGTGACCTTGCAGAAATCACTTAGCTTCTCTTAGTTGCTTTAATCTATCGTGCAATGGGGATATTATCACTTCCCCCAGCTTTGCTGGGAGCAGGCAGAGAAGATTCAAATCCAACCCTCTCCAGTACAACTATATATTGATTTACGTGTAGAACGTTGGGCCAGATTCTCATCTAGGGCAAATTGGCATAGTTCTGTTTTATTTAAATAGAGCAACACTGATCGAGATCAGCTGAAGATCTGGTCCTTTAGGTCAATGTTTATGTGCTCTGACATGGTTTACCCAGCCTAAATCAGCATCTCCTCTATAATACTAAAGCTGGTCTGGAAAAATGCCGATGAAACATTGTTTTGCTGGAATTTGCCAAGTCGGTAAAAAACATTTTGCAGAGGTGGCTTAAAATGTCACTGACATTCTGACAGAACCCAGAAAACTCTGCCAGCCTACCCATCTGGTTCCTTGGCAGCCCGCCTAGCAGGTTGCTGAGGAACTTGGGCTTCTGAGCTCTGCGGCCAAAAGGCAGCCCCCCAGGCAGATCGCCCCCGTGTCAGGGCTCTATTTCCTTTTGCAGAGTACCTTGAAATTTTGGGGGTTTGTTCCTAAATGGAATGCAGCCAAGTTGGGAACTATCAAAATCCTCCGTTAAATGGAATTACCTCTCTCTGCCCAGCTCTTAGAAAAAGAGATTGTACAGTGCTCAGATACTACGGCAGTGAGGACCATATAAATACCTAAGATAGAATTAGCCTGATCCTTTGTAGAAAGGAATATGTAGCATGGCATCTAAAGTTCTGAACCACACTTACGTGGGGCAATCAATTCTTTGCATTTCCTGACTTTAGAAATGTCACTAGTTGTGTTGTTAATGTGCCACAAGTCCGCACTACACCTTTTTGTTGCCACTGCTGGCTGGTCCAGTTTCTCAGCTCCTTCATAAAATAGAGGGGTCTTCTTCCTGGCACCTGTAAATGTTGTCATGGAATACCTCACTTCTACTGAGATTGTTTGTTTGTTATGCCGGTATCTGACATGAAAGAAGTCCAAGACTTATTTATATTATATTCTCCAGAAGACTCAGAAATGACTGACACGTATCAAGAGTTTTGCTGCTGCTGTTGGTGGTGGTGTAATATCAGTGGCTCTAATTCAACCCTGATATAATTCTATTGGCTCCAATAGAGTTTTAGAAAGGATGAACTTGGCCCAATGTCTCCTGCAGAGAACTAAGTTTCCTAATAGTATAACTCACCTTTAATTTAATAACTTTATTTTGCATTCTCTCTTCCGGAAAGATGTCCAGTTCCTAAAGAAATGGCAGCATCAATCCTGTGTTCACAATTTATTCAGTAGAAACCTTTATGCTTAGCTTGTTGACTATTCTTCTAAGGGAAGTGAGCCAAAGAAAGACTCCAAGTGCAAACTTTGGGGAAGTTTAGACCTAGATCTGGATGCAAACTTTGTGGCTTGGATCCATTTCCATGTGACTGAACAAGCCCTTAGAAAATACAGTGGTGGATGTTCCTATTTTGGGTCAGAGATGAACTGGGTGGGATTTAATCTTTTTCACATCTAACGCTTCTGTTTCTGGGAATCCCATGCTCCCATTCTCCTCACCTCTAAATCTGTGAATTAATCTTTTAAAACATCAGAAGATAGCATTCAGTAAACAAGGCCAAGGTGACCTTTGTGCCTCTGAAATGGAGCTTGTCAGCACATAGCTAATATATAGAGCTTTTGAGGTCCTCCAAGTCTCTCAGGCATAGAGAATACAAGAGTTATCAACCTAAATGACTGGGGATCCCCTTCATAAACTCTCGAGGTGAAATCCTGGTTCTACTGAATTCAATGGCAAAAATCCCAGTGACTTCAAGAAGGGCAGGATTTCCCCCTTCTTGCTTCTTTCCTGTAGTTGGATCAGACAAACAGGCAAGCTGTCTATCGATCATGTAGATTACCACTACTATATATTAAGGGCCCACTGCAGCAAAGCATACGCTCAACTTTAAGTGCATGCATTGTCCTTTTGACTTCAACAGGCCCGAAGCATGTGTTTAAAATGCTTAGCTAAACCGGGTCATAAATACTGATCAGCAAAAGTTGAAGGCGGCGGCAAAGGATGGTACCCAGCATACACTACATAGCAATTTTGTTCTACATTAAGAAGGGAGGGGGTATTAGAGCTGGTAAAAGAAAAATTGTGTCATTTTCATCAATCACAAAAAAAAAAAAAAATCAACCAGTTCTAATAGGCACTATTGTCTAATGGTCATAATCAATTATTTTTATATAACGTATTTTATTCTGAAAGATCCTTAAAGTGTATAGATTAGTAATGGGATGAGTAAGTAGATAGATATTCTGATTTCAATGACAGAATGAGTGGGGAGAGGGCAATTTGAATTCAAATAGCAGTGGACCCCCAAATATCATTGGAAACCAAACGTTGACCTTGCAGGACCTACCTCATCATCTAAGGGAATTTCATGGAGGAAAAAAAAAATCAAATAAATTAAGGGAATATTATTTCTCCAGAGCTTGAAAGTCAAGGCTGAGTTTATAGCATGTTTGTATAGTACTTAGCACGATGGGGCCCCATAGGCATTACTGTAATAGGCACGATTCCTAATTAATAATATAGCATCTCAGTGTTGTTTGCCAGCTGGATTATTGTGCTTCCTTCCAATTTTAGCTTTTTCTATTGTGATGTAATTAGAGCTGGCTGGAATTTTCCAAAGTTTTAAAAATTTGATTAAAAATTAAAATCAACATTTTTTATCTTGGTGAAAAAAGGTAAACATTTCACCATTTTTCCACTCTCATTTTTCAGCTAGCTCTGGGATCATTTGAAATTTCTCTGAAATTTCAAACAAAAACATTGTCACTTTAAAAAAAAAAATTTTCCTCTTCTGTGTTCTGGGCCAGCTGGAGGTATAACGAAATACGTTTCCCACCCAGTTCATCCAGACATTAAGTCTTCCAAAACCCTTGCTGGGTTTTATGAGATCTTGTTATCAGTACAGCCTCAGATACTGCAGTGACCTTGTGCCTCATGTTGGTAGATAGTAAGAGCCAAGCTGCACTCGGAAGGCACTTTATTAAGCCAACGACGGTTCGGAAACCCTCTCCTTCTTTCTTTTCTCTTTTCCCCTAAATAACAACTTCTACATCTCTTCCCAAACCCAACCACATTTCTTGCCTTTTTAGAAGCAACTAGGCTTAGACCCAGATCGGACTCTTTTAATTTACTGCAATGAGTTTTGGATCAGGCCCTCAAAATACAGAAGAGCTCTGATTTCCCTAAATAAAAATGGAAGATTTGTGGCCTCAGTTACACAGGTGCAACGCTCACTTAACAGACTGTCAGCGTGGCACCCTAGTAACTGGGTACCAAATTTGACATTAAATCACTAGCTCCTTCTTCCAGATCAGGCACAACATAGCAGCAACAGCACAAACTTTCATCAGGCTGCACCATAAATAAGTCTCTCCCATGCACCAGGAAGGATCTCCTCAAGAGGTCAGAAGAAAGTTCAGTATCTGAGGCCCATTCAATCATTCCTCCTTCTGCTTGGATTGCTGAGTGGAAGTGATGGAGGGGGCAATTATTACCAGCTGTAGCAGTGCTTTGTGTGATACAGACCCCCTTTCGCTAGGATATGGACCAAAAATAACAACTCATTTCCCATAGGCTGCTGAACCAGCATTAGATGGTCATTTTTGGTCACTTCTTGATCTGGGCTGGATTCAAACCAGCCATTTAGAAGTGAAATGTAGGTACTCATAAGCGTGGTATAAAAATACATAGATAGATTTATTTGTTGGCTTTCCTATTGTGCTCATCACTGTAGCAGTTGAGCACCTCACAAATGCTAAATACTTTAGCCTCATAACAGGCCTCTGAGATATGGAAGGACTGTTTTTACAGAAAGGGCACCATGCACCAAGAGTTTGAGTGACTTGCCCAGGGTCACAAAAAAGCTTGTGGCAGATCTAAAAACTGAAGCCAGATCTCCTGAATCTCAAACCACTGCCTTAATATTCCTCTGTTATTCTACTCACCTACATATTAGAAAGAAAGCACAGGGGGAAACGAGGGCTGCTGTGTGGAAAAGTATGCAGCTTCATACCCCATTGCCCAACCTCTCAGTCATCCAATCCCCCTTCCCAAATTTCTATCTTGAAAACCCAGCACCTACATTCTAGATAGTGAAAGTCAATATTCTACCTGGCACCTCTTTCTTTCAAAATCATATTGCAGAAGTTCTGTAATTATCAGAAGAGATTAAATGAAACACAACAGTACATCAAATAAAGGAACAGGGACGTCATTTATCTGGTAAAACTCAGAAAGTGAAAAACATCTAATCACTTATGTCCTTTGATGAAAGCTTCATTGTTCAATTCTATGGAAAGGCGCATTTCATGTCGCAGAGGCAATAGTTTTTTTTTTTTTTTTTTTTTTTTTTTTTGTAAATTCACTCAAGATTTTAACTATGATTATATTTGTACCCTGCTAGAAATTACAATTTACTATGACGCTGTGGGGGATTTTTTTTGGTGGTTTTTTTTTTTTTTTTTTTTTTTAGAAAAAAGGAGGACCAATTGGAAACTAATACAATTAATCCTTTACGTTGCCTGCCAAGGACATTTGACTGCTACTGTGCTACATCAGGTATGTAATGAAAGGCAAATGACAGCGAATCTTAATGCAGTAGAGAGCTTGGGTAACTGTAGTTTTATGTCAGGGATAGCCTGCTAGAGAAAAGCTGCATTGTATCTCGGATTAGCAGAACTGCAGCATTTCATTAATGACTGACTAGCTTTTTAGCAAAACAAAGATAGTTAAGGAGTAAAAGAGAACATGACCAGAATGTGTTCTGCTAATTGGAAATGTATATTATCTTCACGTTGTGAGGGAGGAGGTACCGGGTGTTCTGTATTGTCATTTGAAGAACGTCAACTTGCACAAGAGCTTTCCCAGATTGGGCTGTTGAACTACAAGGCAGCCACCGTCGGAGAGGCCTCCGTTTAAAATTGGACCTATTAAAAACAACCATCTATTTATTCATATGGCGCTCACTGGGGCTCAGGAACATCAGTCGGAGTCTTTGCATTGACCCCAGTGGGCTTTGGCTCAGGCCCATGGAGCTCAAGTCAGGTCGACTCCCACTGAACTCAGTGCAACTTTGCCAAAGTAAGAACTGAGGAATGATCCACTTGATCAAATCCTGCAGCCCCTTAGTCAGGACAATAGCGAGGACGGCAAGGAACTTGTTCTGAAATCATTAATGGGTCTGATCCTCATTTATACCAATGCCCCTTCACACCACTCAGGAAGTGAAATTTACACTCACTCTGTATGAGGTCAAAGTGGTGTAAAATAGCCTGGGTGGAAATGAGAATTAAGCTCATCATTTGTGCCTTTTTTAAAAAAAAAAAAAACTACATACCCTTGACCACCATGCAAAAAAGATAAAGATAGAGATTCTTAAACAGTTTTGAAACATTCCAGTATTTTTCTGATCACTTGGCAAAGTTGAAATATGATTGCAGCCTTTTTGCATACGGGGGGAAAGAATCCATTTAAATGAAAAATTAGCTGCCTTAACAGGTCAAGCACATAGTTACATTAACGTTGTGTAGAACAATAAATCAACTTCGATCTCCAATTGAAAAAATGCTAATTTAGCTCAGCGATTCACTGATTGTACTTCCCATGTGCCCTGGCGATAGAAATCTTTTATTTAATGTGAGACAGTGATTTGACGGCCCTCCTAATGGCGCTTGCAGACTATCAGCATTTCAGTGGAATTCTGATCATGGTTTTAATATTCCATGCAGCTTTGCCCCCTCTGATTTCACGCTGAAACATTAACAAGAGCTGACACTGGAGATTAGAAGCAGACAGCTGGAATGCCAGGTCTTTGTTGCAGCATGGACATGAGCCAACATCGTTCAACCGCAGCCAAGAGGGACCTGGGAAAGTCGTCTTAAGAAGAAGGGGAGGTTGGGAGGGGGAGACAAGGTAGTTTACTGAAGGGCATATACAAGTAGATAATTGCAGAGTCCTTTCATCTTTTAAATCCAAATTCTAATCAATCCTCGTTTATTAAGGGAAAGAGGGTTATTAAAAGGTAAATTTTGCATTGGAGAAACGAATCTTCATTGGAACTCTGCAAACATAAAAGTTTTGCATATAAAGCAACTGCATGCCTATAACCACTACTAATTTGTCTACTTAACAGTTGTGATTACTTGAGATGCTTCCATCTGTAAATGCAATGCTGGTCTCCTTAAAAAAAAAAATCTACTTAGTTCCAGGTGAATAAATTGAGAAATAAAATTGGATTTATGAGCTGGTGCAGTTTGTGTCAACTGTAAACTCCCAGGCAAAAAGGAAGTAATATAACATAACATTCTTGTGTCTAATACATTGTTTCCTGCATACAGAAAGCTAATGAAGATACATAATTTTATCCACCTCTTACTCTGCACAGTGTTCTGCACACAGAGAAGCTTTGGGAGATTCTAGGCATGCTCTGGGGAAAAGCTGGGTAGCTTTTTCTTTTAAATTCAACTCTGGAAATGTTAACTGTTGTAACTATTAAGGGACCAAGTAGTCCTTTTTCAGGCAGAATGTCCTTGAAGTCAGTCAGAGTTCTGACTGAGTAATACGGGCCTGATCCAAAGCCAATTGAAGACAACAGAAAGGTTTCCCATTGGTTTCCTTGGACTTTGGAGCAGGCATTAACTGAACAGGTCCAAACCCTGGAGTCCCTATCTTTGGAAATCACCAGGGAGAAATGAGGTGGTCTAGGGGATGGGGACACCTCAAAAGACTTGGGTAAGTACTTTCCCAGTCTTGCCACTGACCCTGCGCGAGTTACTTCATGTCTCTGCGCCGTTGTTTCCCCTCCCACACTTTGTCATCTATTTAGATTGTAGGCTCTTCAGAGGAGGGGTCTGTCTCGATCCGTTTGTTTAGCAGCTAGCATAATGGGGCCCTGATCTCTTGGAGTCTCTAGGACAAATAATTAAAACAATTATAATTCCCCCAAGGGAATTTTTTCCCCAAAACAGGTATTAATTATTGCTATTTAAACTGAGGCAAGATCCCTGGTGTGCTTGGTGCTGTACGCACACACAAAGCAAGATATAGCGGTCCTTCACCTAAAGTGAAAGACAAATGAAGGCTTATGGGAAAGGGATTTACCCCTTACAAGCAAACGCCAATCCTGCAATAAACTCCATGCCAGAGGACATAATGCTTCCAAGCAGAGCCCCATAGATTTGCATGGGACTATGTACAGAGACAGCGGTTCACCAACCAGGAGATCTTTACAGGATGGGGTGTGAAAATGATTAACGTGGCAATTGGCACATGGATTATAGGATTCCATGGTTTTTATTTTATTTATTAGTCCCCGTCTGCCCCTCCAGCTAGCTATTACTATTTCCTTTCTTTTATTTCTTTCCTAGACTAATATTAATAAACAGAGAACATATATTTGTACTAATAATCTAAAGGTGACCTCTGAACTCAAAGCATTATTAATGAGTGGTGTGAATGCAAAGTACTGTTTTCATTACATTGCATTTATATTTTTCTTTCTTCCTAAAAAATGGTTAAGGGCTAAAATCTGCTTTCTTTTACACCATTGTAAATCTGGAGTAACTTCACTGAAATCTTTTGTTACTGCAGATTTACAGAGGGCTGAATCTGACTGTTAATTAGCCCTCATATCATCTCCTGCCAGGCAGGCAATCCAAGTGTCATTAGGTCCATTTAATGGATGGGTAAACTGAGGTTTGCTAAAAGTCACAAAAGAGGCAGAGCCAAGAAAAGAACCTAGGAGTCCTGGTCCTCAATTCCCTGCTCCAAACAGACCACAGTCCTCCCTTACTTTTCATCTTGTGGCAAGAAAATTGCATTCAGACAATTCCCTCTGCTAAAATCAAGCTGCCAGGGTTCAGGCTATTGGTACTCTTCCGTTTCGCTTGGGGACCTGTTCTCTCTGCTCTTCCATTGGCTTCAGTGGTCTTTGGATTAGGTAGCGTGTGTGCTGTCTGTGACCAGGTCTAAAAAAGAAATTTTTGCTGGCATAGTCACATCAGTTAGGGGTGGGATTTTTAGTGACCTCTGGCTAAAGCCCTAGTGTAGATGTAGTTATAGGGCATAAAAGAGCTTTTACTGGCATAGGTTATTTTGCTCAGGGAACTTGTATAAGACATATCAGCAAAAGCACTTTTGTGTCAGTATAAGCTGGGTCTACACTAGGAGGGTTTCCCTGTAAAGCTTTCCCAGAAAAGCCATACTAGTAAACCTGTTTTAGTGTCCGACTGTCCTGTCTCTCTCCTCCAAGACCTTTTCTTGCCTTTGAGATAGGAACTAGAATCTCTCTCATTCTCCCCTTAAGCTCTCCTCGCTACTGTCTTACAGTTCTCGCTGCAGTGCTTGCAGGCACTGCTTTGAGATCTCTGGAGGACAGGTGCTATATAAATGCAAAGCCTGTTAAATGAAGTACCTCTTGCTCTATCTGAAACTGCTTCCTTTCCTTTAATTGCTTGGTTGTTGTCTAGACTGAAGTTCATTACACGAGTTCTATGGCTCAGCATCATTTACTCTGCATCTCGGTCAATCCGTGAGCCAACTGCTAGACTCCAGAGTGGTTGAGGAACATATTCTTGCAGCCATAAATGTGCTCAGAAGGGAAAATAAAAGTTGAAATAGGTAATGAACAGAAATGAAATAGCTGTCAATGAATCTGCTAATACTATTGACCTTCCCCACATTCCCCACATTATCCAAAGTTCACTAGAGATCTTCCATGCGTGTTATCATTATCCCTCATTAGAAGTCACTCTGGAAACATTAGCCAAGCATTTCAGGAGCTTGTTAATTGCTCTAACAAAGCAATGTCAATACCAAGCTGCGGTTCCCATGATGAGTTATGAGTCAGGGCCTTTAAGGCTAAATTTTCTTGGGCTTCATGTGCAATCTTCGGGGGCATGAGAAAAAGTTACTCTTTTTCATAGGAGAATCCCACTTTTGGGGCCAGATCCTCTGTCAGTGTAAACAGTTTTAGCTCCATGAAAGTCAGTGGAGCTACACCAAGTGAGGATCAAGCTTTGGAGTTGTAGGATAGCCATGTGGGCCTGTGTGAATTTGTGCATAGTTTTGGACCTGAGCTGTTACGTTTGGATATGGAACTGAACTTCACTCAACTTTGCTGGGAGCAGGAAGGGAAGATTCGAATGCAGCCCCTCTCTAGTACAACTATATACAGACTTACGTACAGAGCTTCGGGCCAGATCCTCAGCTAGGGCAAACTGCCATAATTCAGTTTTATTTCAACAGTTACACTGAACAACACCGGCTGAGAATCTGGTCCTTTAGGTCAATGCTTATGCAGTCTGACATGGTTTACCCATCCTTAATCAGCACCTCCTCTATATTTTTGGGCAGCTCCACAAGAGGTATGTGAAACAGTAAGTCCCATTATTTCTGACAAGGGCTAGCAGTTTAAGTTATTGGATGGGTCTCTGTTGCTTACCAGAACTTTACTTTGTCCCTTGATTTCTTACACACCATTATTTTAGTACCAGCTCATAAAATGTAGAGGTGCATGACCTAGTAGTTGGAGAAGGGAGACAGAAGGTAAGGTCCATTGGTTTCTAATCCCGATTTTACCCTTGGCTTGGTGTGTGGCCTTAGACGAGCAATTTATACCTATCTGTGCCCCACTTTGCCCATTAGTAAAACAAAGATAATACCACCTTCACAAAGTGCAGATGAAAGTTGCTGTGTAACTGGATGTTATTAATATTTTCTCTTAGAAGCATTACTGTCATCTGACATCACCTCATCTGTCATGTGCTCTCCCCTCTATTTTACTAGGTCAAACAGAAGTCAATTTCTTCTGTATCTTTCTTCATTGCTGTTGTTTAAACCACATAAGTAATTCTTTTATTTCCAGATTGAAGGTGGGAGACTGGATGGAACCACACCCACCCACACAAATCACCCCCGGTCTGCTTCCAACATACCTTATACTTATGATCTTGGGAACACACAGCTCCCGCCGCTATACTGTATTTCTATCTCCTCTGGGCCATTTTTGTTCTCCAGGGTATTACATTTATGATTCAGTGATCATATTGGCCTGTGAATTTCATCAGTCAGAATTTTTCCTTTTGCTCACTGATATGTATGAGTTACGAAAAATAAAGATACTTCTGGGAATAGTGTTCTAGTGGGAACGATTCAGCGTTTCAAGTCCTGTAGCATAATTCTAGCAAATAAAGACCCTCCAGAAAGTGTATTGAATACATGTATCTTGATGAGTCTAACCCCATGTTTGTTGGCCGCTCACACTTTGCGAGGGTTCATATAACTGGAGATGAGCAAGCTCTTAAGCGAACAACCAAAGATGTGAACTTCAGGGCTGGACTTCTTTTGATGGCTGAGCAGTTTCCCGCTGTGTAGAGCCATTATCCAATTGAGTAAGGGAACAAGCTTCTTACCTACAGTGCATATCTTCATGGTATCTAATCACACACAGTTGCTGCATGGCAGGGCAAATTCAATGCTGTTGATTCCTATTCTGTTTGATCTTTCCACTCCAAGTCTGTTGGGCAAATTTAAAGGCAAACTTCTGAAGCAGTCACTCAGGGTTGGATCCCACTCCAGTTGAAATTAACTGCAAGATGCCCTTTGACTTTAGTGGAACCAGCTACATACCAGACCTCTGTTTTCACTGGACAACATTTTCAAGTATGAGTAACAATTCTGGGGTGCCCAACACAGGGACCTTGGGGTCGGTTTTTCATAAGATAAGTGCTGAGCACTTTCTGAAAATCAGGGACCTGGTCCAAGCCCTTTGACTTTAGTGGGCTTCAGAACAAGTCCCAGCTGTCTCAAGTTGGGTATTTAAACCTACTTACTGAGTCACTTTTTAAAATATCGTCTCCACTCAACTTTCCGAAATGCAAAATTCTTATCGGGACAAATCCTGATAGGCTATGAGCACCAGAAACTCCCCACTACTACGGTTTAGGTCCATCTTTTCTCCCATGCAGACATGTTCTACGTGCTGACCGTGATCTTTCTGTAGGAAAAGTTGGATTGTTTATTGATGGTTATGTCTGAGCTATTGCTCTTAAATTCGTGATCACCTCAACTCCACCTAAGGATGAAATAACTTCCCTGTGGTGACTGGCACGAGGAGAGGACTGGAATTGAGAAAGGGAACATTACACCTCTCGGTAGGTGGCTGGAATTCAGCCCCGACTCGTATTGACCCGAAAGCGTACCATCATGGTAGTTCTCTGTGAAATGAGATGAGAAGGTCTCAGTCCAGTTTCCAGTGGACAAATGTCCATGTGACAAGTTGTCATGTTTTTACACAGAAAAAGAGCAATCTGGATTGCTTTAATTTTAGATGACAAGAAAGACCAACTGTAAAGTCTCCATGAAAGAGCACAGTGTGTGTGACTCACTCCCTACTAGCTGCAATTTTGAATCAATGTCTGTTCAGGCTAGGGTTCTACCTTTCCCTAAAGATACAACACATAGGCCTTGCAGTACCACAAGAACATCCATACACAAATCCATCATGATCACAGAAACTACTTGGCAGGCTCACCCCAGGAGGCCATGAACTGACTAAACTGGGGATTACAAAAGGTACACTGATGGGACAGTGCCAAAGGAAGCTTACGTTGCCATCAACCATGCTGAGCCTCTTTTATGGGCAAAGAATGGACTTTGCTCTCCAGGAGCTGTCAATCTGGCACCTTTCACCTGCATTAAGTTTAAGCATAAAAAAAATATATAATGAATATAATTTCCTTCTTTATGATGCACCTCTGCCCTCTTCAGTACATACACTTCTAATGTGGTACTTCAGGGGGAGGACAAAGTCCTTAGAAGACATGCCAGGAATACACACATTAACCATTTCCATGCCATGTGCTGCTTATATCTTCTTTACATTAACACATGAAGAATTGATGCATGAGCTCTATTGTCTCCTCATCGGCAGCCAGTAATGATATGCATTTGCTACACATACTCAATGATTTTAAACAGGGAAGGAAAAAACCCAACCAATACATATTTAATGAAGTTCGATAGCTCCAAATTTACCATTATCGATCACTGCAGAGAAAACCTGACTGTTCAACTGTAACATGAGTAATATTGCATGAAGAAGCACAAACAAGTTTCTTAGTACTACAGACAACTCGGGGCCCTTCAGGGAAAGCGCCATAAATGTAACACCCTCTCTTCTGAAACTGGAAACCAACACAAAGCACCAAACTGCAAGTCCAACTGAAAATCTGCAGGCATTTTGCTTCACTGACCGTGGCTAAGTTCTAAGGGCCTCATCTAAGGCTAAAGGAAGTCAATGGGATGCTTTCCAGTGACTTCAAATGGGCTGTAGATCAAGCTCTTACAGCCCCGATTTGGAAAAGTACTCTAGCATGGTCCTACAATTATGCACCTGCTTATGCCCCACTGACTTTAATAGGAGTTGAGCACATCTGTAAAGGCTCCCTCGAGCAAGGAAGCCAGCAATCCTTTAGTAAAACCGCCTATTTGCTGACAGGGTTATGTTCTCCAGTCTGCTAAATTCTCGTGCTGCCGGTTTTACACAGTTGCCCCCATCCTCTAGTGCAGGGATTCCCGACCCTTTTGGCTTGAGGGCCACAGATATCATTGTTACAACCCTGAAGGGCCTCCAGTCTCTGCCAGCAGCCCCCACCCTCCCACTGCAGCCAGATGGAAAGAGTTCAGCGAGGAGGCTGCCTCCTCACTGATCTCCCGTCCCCCAGCTGCAGCAGGGAAACCGCATGCGTCCTGTAGCCCCGTGTGCTCCACCTGGGTCCCTAGGCAGTGGCTCCCTTCTGAAGCCAGGAGGACAGGAGATCTATGCTCCCCTCCCTCTGGCTCCAAAAGGAACTCAAGCGCCTATGGACCCAGGCGGAGTGCTTTGCTGTACTCCCTGCTACAGCCAGTACAACAGCTCTTTAAAAACAGACAGGAAATGAACACAAGATTTTAAAAGACAGGAAATGAGGAGTTGTAGCCAATAAAAACTGCTTGGGGAACTTAGGCAAAGCAACATAATTACACAGAAAAAAGAAAAGCAAAATTAACCTGTGAATGGTTTGTAAGTCGTACAATGCCGTGAGCGTCTTTATTGGTTGTGTGCATGTTGAAATTATACGGTACTTCCATCTGACTATCTCAAAGCACTGCACAAATGTTGGTATCATCATCCCTGCCTTACAGATGGGGAAACTAAGGCATGGAGAGATGAACCGGCTAGCCTAAAGACTCAGAGTCAGTCAGGAGATTACAAAACAGAACCCGTGCCCCATGTCCCTGTTCTAACCATTAGACCATGCTGTCGACCAAAAAAAATTAGGAAAATACCCCCTTTCCTCTCTTTAATATGCTCGAGCTCCCATATAATCCCCTCCCACTCTTCCCTGGGGTCTTCTCCTGCCGGAGAAACAAGGCTGTTGCTCTGCACAATTGCTTCATGTGAAAAAGAAAATGAGTGTATCATTAGGTCATTGATCTACCTGACATTATTCAATTAAGCAGCAGTGTGATGAGAAATGGCCGTTTGGAAAGGAAAGGCACTCAGTGGACCTCATTTTCCTATCAGATACACTGCGGTAGATCAGAAGTAGCTCCAGACTCAATCAAAGGATTTATATCAGTGTAAGATCAGAATCGGGCCCTGCATCATTTACCTGCTGCTGAGCAGATGGGGGTATTGACACACTCAGGAAAACAAGTCCTCTTGCAATAATGAAGCAAGTCAAAGGAAGTATCCTATGCTCCATTAAAACTGTATTGAGAAAAGCATTCAATTCTGCACAGTAATTGTCTCTCACTAAGGATTCTACTTTCCTTGGTGAAATTAACTAACAGAGGAGAATTGGAGGCAGGGTGTTGTGAGAAAGAGTGCCTGATTTCTCTCTGACTTACACGTGGGCCACTTCATTGACTTCGGTAGAGCGACTCCCCAATTACAATGGTGTAAGTGAGACAAGAATCAGGCCATCAGGGAGCGGAATTGTTACAGCATCCCCTTCTGTTTAATAGCCACACTGAGTCAGATTCATTAGAGGGATAAAAATGTCCAAAGCAGGGAAATAATGAAAGAGTGCTAAAGGTCGAATCTCTATATTTATTAACAGAAGAACTTACAGCCCTGATATTTATAGAAAACGGACACATACGTATAAATAGAATCATTTCCATTATATTCTATACATACATATATGACTTTACTGCTCTTTAAATGTGACTGGACTGACAATCCTGATGTCCTTGGATTATCCACAAGGTCTCCCTCAAGCAGTGACAAGCACATACACTGCCCCCCCCAAAAGGATTCATTTACACTACTAAGGAATAGCAGAAGTACTATGATGTAAAGAGAACATGCCTCCATGACATGCAATTTGCTGCATAATTGTATGCCAGGATTGAACCTTTCATTCAAAGTACCCAGCCCTCATGGTCGTGAGGATAACCCTAAAAAAGCGAGCCATTTGAAGGAAGCTCTGTCATCTTCCTGAGTCTCCACAAAGCCTGAAACAATAGCTCTGAGAGAGATAATCTCTCCTGTATCTCTCCTAGATTGTTAACTCTGAAACCTAAACATAATATGCTGGGAACAAATATTTAATAATAGGCTAGCAGAGACAAGTGTAATACAACCCAACGGCTGGAAGTTGAAGCGACACAAATTCAGATGGAGATGTGGCATGCATTTTAAACAATTTACTAAGGATCGTGGTGGATTCTCCATCACTGACAATTTTTTTTAATAGTGATATAATGTTTTTCTAAAGAACTGCTCTAGGAATTATTTTGGGGACAGTCTATGGTCTG
Source organism: Emydura macquarii macquarii (assembly GCF_026122565.2). Classification (NCBI taxonomy): domain Eukaryota; kingdom Metazoa; phylum Chordata; order Testudines; family Chelidae; genus Emydura; species Emydura macquarii. The sequence continues at coordinate 8,725,963 of NW_027130449.1, read as the reverse complement.
TGTTACACAGGTGGTCAGACTCGATGATCACAATGGTCCCTTCTCACCTTGGAATCCATACACCTATGAAACACAATGGACAAATGTGCCATGTCCCCCTGTAGTGACAGGTCTTCACAGAGGATAGTATACCTACCACTGCGACTTGCAAAAGGAGTTACTCCCTTATCTCAAGGGATAGAGTTATGCTTTTGGTGCTGACAGCCCTCGAGCTCTATCCGCACCGAGGATCAATGCAGAAGTTGTTGCATAAAGCTATGTTAAATATCAGCATTGTTAATTATTTCACTGCTGATCATTTTACCAGAAATATCAAGCTGGAACTAGGGGTGCTGGGAGTGCAGCAGTATCCCCTGGCTTGAACTGGTTCCCATCATATACAGCGTTTACAGTTCAATGGCTTTCAGCACCCCCGCTATAAAAATTAACCAGAGTCCTGTAGTACCTTAAAGACTAACAAATTTCTGTGGGCATAAGCTTCCGTGGGCTGCAACCCACTTCGTCAGATGCCTGCAGAAATGTGTTAGTCTTTAAGGTGCTATAAGGCTCTCGTTCTTTTTGCTGTATACAGACTAACACCTCTGGAACTACAAAAATTGTTTCAACGCCACTGCATACCGTTTTACAGCTCCTAAATGCCCCCCATGCTTTAGCGGGCCAAAAGCCACAATTGCCCGCTACCAAGTTAGCAAAACCTCCAGCTTCCTGACGGACAACAGCTTCTCCTGTGCAGTTGTGTGTTGTTGACAGCAAAATTTGCAGCACATGGAAAACTGAAACAATGGGTACATCATAAAACTTTCTAACAGAGTCCCTAATAATACCTAGCTCTTCCATAACACTTTTGATTTGTAGATCTCAAAGCACTTTACAAAGTATGTCAAACGCATTATTCCCATTTTACAAACAGGGAAACTGAGGTGAAGTGACTTGCCTACGGTTAGCCAGCAGGCTAGTAGCAGAGCCAGGAAGACAACCCAGGGCTCCTGAGTCTCAGTCCAGTGGTCATCCACTAGGCCACACTGCCCCCTTTAGTCAAGTTTCTCAGAGTATAGCAAAACCTTCCTTCTACTAAAATTAGAGATGGATATGAATGGAGGAAATCCAGATCCAAAATTTCCCAAAATTCTGGAGTGCTTGGATTTGGGGGTGCACCTCTGGGTGCGCTGCAGGCACAAGCTCTGAACGTCCCCATTGATTAGAGCAAAGTTAGATTCTGGTGATTTGGGGCCAGCTGATCATTTAAATGCTGTGCAGAAGGGAGGAAAAATAATCATCGTCACCTCAACCAACAAGTTACCGCACAAGACGCTTTTAATAAATAAAAATAGAGAGAAATTTCTCCCCTTCTACTGCAGGGAACGGAAACAGAATTAATGGACTAAAATATTTTAAATTAGCTTAGTGCGGATACACTACAGAGACGGATGCTATAGACCAATGGCTCCCAACCTGGGATATGGGACCCCCTTGGGGGGGCACCAAAGATTACAGGGGATCCATGAGGCTTCAGTAACATTCAGGTCATTTAGCACCCCCCCTCCTCCACCCACTCCACTCCAGCCGGAGCAGAGGAGAAGCCCTGCACCAGCCAGGCACCCAGCTGGAGAGGAGAAGCCCCGGACCAATGGGGGCCTGTAGCAACCCCAGCCAACCCACCAGGGCCCACCTCCATTACCCTCACTCCATTAGGGAGGGGTGGAAGCGGGGCCATGCGGGACATGCGCCAGGAAAGGCTTAGCTTCTTACTCAGGTAACAGTAATGTATTATTACTATTATTTTATTTATATAATTTAGAGTTAATATCGTTACATTTGTTTATAGGGGTTATAGTGTTTATGGCTGGTGAGGAAAGGAATGGGGGGGGCGCGTGTTTTACCTACTGTTAGCTAGTAGGGCTTTCACTCAAAAAGGTTGGGAACCACTGCTATAGACAAAGAGAGAGGAGGGGATGGGGAGTTAGTACTCCTTATGCTTTTTCATTCCTGACTCTGCCACTGACTCTTTATTTATCCTTGGTTAAATCACTTAGGGGTGGATTTTTTTTTAAACTGTGTATGTGTAATTTGAAAGTGAAAAGCTATACATGTAATTGGCCACCTATTTTGCATGCACAGTTACTCTACCTGCAGAACCCTTCCTACTGGATAGATTTGATTGCATATGGCATATTGGACACAGAACTTGTGAGTTGTTTGAGCAAATACCCAATATTAGCACCAGATCCAAAGCCCAATGAAGTCAATGAGAGTTTCTGGCCCTCTGTTTATAAATTATTGGAAGAACTCGATACAGAAGAACATTTATTTACCTGTCATGACTGTATGTGCATCTAGCTAATCCCTGGCCAAGACTGCAATCATTAACAAAACATTTTCCATTACTTTTTTGTTCCCTGATCATGTCAGCCCACAATATATGGAGCAAATCCTTTTATGAGTTTCATGTGTAGCCACGTATTTCTGGAACTGAAATAGTTACTAAACTATTTAAACTACTGGGGGGGGACCCAAGGGAGGAGAGGGAGGTAGCGGGGAGATAGAAAAAAAAAAATCAAACCAGCATTTTTGTTCATCAATTCCGATTAAAAATTTAATTTCATGGTACAATGAACCCATACAGAGTTATATCTATTAAGGTCACCTATTTCTACGACTTCAGCTTACCCTAGGTATTGATGACTGTAAAACTCTTTAGGAGATAAGAATCACAGTTTCAGACTTCTCAACTCTCACAGTTTTAATGTGAGACAATTTTCCTGACTCCTTAGTACCTTGATTTTTGCCAATGAAAAAAACAAAAAACTCTCTCAGTTGCTGAATGGAGTTTTTAAATATCTGGCTTTAACTGAGGCTTTCATTGTCTGTAGAGGAGATACAAGTAGTTCCGACCTAAAATATTTGCTTAATTTCGCTCTCTCTCTACTATGTCTTGAGAAGCGGTGAAAATCTCCCGGAATTGTCCCCTATTGGCAAAACAGAAAACCTTTGAGGAAAGGTCCTCTGAATACATATTTCGCAGCTAAATGTTTTCCTTGCTGTCCCTGGGTCCTTCGTCAGTTGCTCTTCAGACAAAACTCCCATTCATGTCAACGAAAGCCAGCCCTTCATTAGCTCAGGAATTTTGAAAATTTGTGGTTAATGTATCCAGAAATTGGTAACCCTGAATTGATAAAATAATAATAAAAAAGAGTTTCACCACTAGACCAAAGATATGTGGCCATTTGGAAACAATTCAGAATAAACTGACTGTCTAAACTGATCTATTTTTCTCTCTCTCTCTCATCTCTGGCTCTTGAATTTTTATCCCTGCGTACTGTCAGATGCATTGCCTCAGAGGAACACAGCCGTCTCAGTGGGTCATGAACTGAGAAGTGATCTTTGATATAGCTGGCCCAAACACACTGAGGGCCTTAGAGATCAGAGGCTTGTACTAGTCCTAAGATCCAGCATCAGTGCAAGTGTAATCCATTGGCGTGTATGAGTTAAAGGTTGCTTTATGTCACTGGCAGTAGCCCTCAGGGGAAGTACTCCCTCTTTTTCCACTCCTCACTTGGCTGCCCCCAAAGGAAAAACCATTGGTACTAGTGGGAGCTTTTGCTGAACAAGTGTAACCCACTGGTGAGCATGTGTTAACAGCCCCCCACTGTGTCAATCCACAGAGGATACAAGCCTGGGCTTGTCTAGACGAGCAGTCAGCGCACAGCAAGCTGGGTGTAAATCTACAGCGCACCCGCACTGTCCGCATGGATCCTGTTGCCGTGCACTAAAAGCTCCCTCGTGCTGGATGACTTATTCCCATTTCAAAGCAGAGTACATCACAGCACCTGAGGGAACTTCTAGTGCGCAGCAGCAAAGTCCACATGGCTAAGTAGGACACTAGGAGGCTGTAAATTTACACACCAGCTTACAGAGTCCTAACTGTTTAGACAAGCCCTTCTTTACAGCCCTGCCTAGAAAACCTGGCTTGTCAGCTCAAGCTGTGGCAGTTTTTAGCGGTAATTCTGGAGGTCTCTGGTTCACGCCCTGTTGTGCTGGTCAAGAACCTCTCAAGATCGCGTTCACCAGTGGGGTCACACAAGGGAGGTGTTGTCAGTGGTTTACTTTATGGAGGATGGCCGCTGCATTCTGAACAGCTTGGAGTTTCCATGGTATTCTCCACGTCAGGTACAGCAAGCTACAGTAATCTAGTCTGGAAGTAACAACAAAACACACGGATTGCTATGGCCAGGTCCCTCTCTAGAAGGAAGGAGCAGAACTTCTAGAGCTGGCTGGAAAAAACACTTTTGGGGACAACTTTTTTTTTGGCAGAACATTTTCCATGAAAACACCACATTTTTTTTTTCTTTTTTGCTTCCCATGTTTCTTTTTTTAAGTTATTTATAACTTGGACCAAGATGAACATTTTCCACAACATTTTTCTTTGTGGTTGAATAGCCATTTTGTCTTATAAAAAGTTTTGTTGGGGTTTTTTCTGGTTTTTTTTTTTTGGGTGAGGGAAGGCAGAAATAACTCACCTGCTCTAGAAGTTTCCATCTAAGAGACAGGTGAAGGAATTCATTGCTCGCCACCATTTCTGTTTATGCATTCAAGATTAGCGAGGAGTTCAGTATAATTCAAAAACTTCATTTGGCATCCGTGAATCATTTCCTTAGTCACATCAGAAGCTTAACCACCAACGCTGAATTTATGGAGAAGAGTTAGTGATGACAGAACCTTAAATATGTAGAGAATTTGGATACTCAATGTTCTAGCCAAAACATAAATGAACTAGCCAAACCTTTTCTTTCTGCTAAATTGGGTTTGAAATATTGTGATTCTAAGTATTTCCTGTTCTGGACAAACAGGAAATAGAGCAAAAAGAGCCGTCCCTGTGATACGTTAAAATTTCCACTTGTCCTGACTGGAATTTGAAAGTGCAGAGATGGTATAAAAACAAAACCAATAACCAACCTACTTATCATGAGGGTTAGTACGCAGAGAGGAAGGGGCGTATCTTATTCGAACCTATTTGGTTTTCCCCACCCAGCCATTAGATTTTGCAAGAATTCCACTTTGTTTATAAATTTGCTGTTAATTAACGAAAACTCCACAAAGGCCTCATTCTATGCCCATTCAACTGAATGAAAGGATTCCTAGGGACATCAGTGGGTTTTGCATCAGACCCCCCCCCTCCAGTAACATTAAGCATTGAACTCTGTTTTATGTGTAAACAATCCCCTTGAAATCAGGGAGTCTGCAGAGACAGAACAGAATCATTCAAGCTACAAATAGGCCAGGCCAGGCCAGGCCATAGAGTTAACACCTCATTTCTTACAGAGAATATTGTGGGACCTTTAATGGCAACATATTCACAGCCTTCATGTTTGAGTCTCAGCTGAGAGATCATGGCTGATATTTTCAAAAGTAATTGAGGGGGTGCCTTAATTTCTGAATCCCCAACGTGAGACACTTTAAAAGAGCCTGATTTTCAGAGGGTGGGTGGCTCAGCATTTTCTAAAAATCAGGCCCCTTTTAAATTGCTCTCAGGACACCCGAAAACTGAGGGACCTGAAGTCACATAACTTTTGAAAATCTCGACCATACCTCCAGCAGCATAATACCTACTGAAATCAATGGAACTACTTGCAAATAAGATAGCACTTATCATATAGACAAGTGGATCACACTCTAAGTGAGGAGATGGTTCTAAGCTGGCAAATCAGGATCCAAATCTGGACTTCTTTAGAATGTGGAGGTGTTAGGATGCAGGGTTTGGTTTGACTTTGTATAGACATAAGAGCCAGTTCCAAAGTTGCGATCTGGATCCAAACTTCCTCCAAGCTTGGGTTTGTTCAGATCTGTGGTTTGCTGTGGGCCCACCCTGTGTATGAGATGGAGCTGTCTCTATTTAACATATCGAGAGATTTATGTTCAATACTGGAGTACATGGAATATGAAGTTAAACTTGTGTGCATTTGCATTACGTGAACTACAGTGTGTGAAGTATCTAAAAGGTTTAAAAAGGACTGGAGCAGAGAGTGCATGAGCAATTGACAGATCAGTGGATAGTCAAAGCTGGCATTATTTTTAGTAACTGTAGCTGGGTTCTGTAACTTTGAAACTTTTATCTCTGGGGTCAGTTGGTCTTCCCTGAACACAATTCGTCTGGTCTCAGTAGGAGGGCTTGATCCAAAGTCCACTGAAGTCAATGGTAGACTTTCCATTGACTTCAGTGGGCTTTGAATCAGGCCCTTAGTTTGGAAACTAACACTGGTCTTACAATAGTTGATGCCATTTTAGGCCACTGCAGAGGGGGGTGGTGAGGGGGGAAAAAGCAGATACTTGTATATTGACAGAAAACTTACTTGACACTCTGTGCTTGGAAGACAAAAGACAAATTTTAGTTTACAAAGACTTCGCTGTACATTCTTGTTTGCAAATGCTGCACTGGATATGTAAAGATATATACCATAGCTAAATGAGACAAGTCACAACAGAAAATATGAAGCAGACTTCAGTGAGGTTTTTTAGTTGTTCCGCCTGATTTTCCTCTTGCAAATCAGAAGTGACTCCACTCAAATTATGCTCTTATATATACACCGACGTTAATCTCCATCTCTAATTTCTATCATTCCATCCTGTCTGTTATTCAGTGCTCTAAGAAAGAGTAACTTTGCCTAACATTGGATAACGTGCATTGCAGTCTCCCCTTAACGTCCCATGATTACATATACAAGCAGAGTGGACTTTGCAATATATTCGGTGAAGAACCATATGCTCATTTCATATCTAATCTCTGAGGGCATGTGTGTATTTTATCCACTGGCCCCCCATGAACCCGTGTACCATGCGCACCCGTTAGGCATTTTTGTTCAAGAGCGTTTCTTAAAGAGTTCGCTTGTCTACAAATTGGTGAGATGTTTTCACTGCAGAACTGGAGTAGTCCTCCGCCTCCTCTTTCTGACCAAGGGGCAATCTACAAAGAGGGTATTTTTAAGCAGCTGGGATGACTCAGGGGGAGGATGGAGCCATGTTGTCTCAGCACTGGAAGCTATTAATGGCCCTGCCCAGTAGTAAGGAGTGTATTCAGTAACACTACTGTATATCAAGTTTATCATGTGCATGGATAACCCAAGAATGAGTTCATGCCTGGATGTCAAATGTAATAGACTAAAAACAAAATAGTCAGTGACGACCAACAGTCTGGGCTTTGCAGCTGGGTTCAATTCATCTTCCTATACGTAAGATTGTAGTTTTCTTGTATAACGGCCAGGTAAACAGAGAGCCGGACAGTTACCAGGAATGTATTTGAGGAAGGATGTTTGACAAGAGCAGGTGGACAAGGCTTTTTTAAAAAAGAGCTTGAAAAAAAAATGCTGGACGGGCCGGTACCCCAGAGGTCACAGAAATGTCAACTTAACTGAACTGGGGACAATATTACTGGATTGTGGTAGTACCTCGGGATCCCAACTGAGATGGGGTCCCCACAGAGCTAGTGAGAGACAGTCTCTGCCCGAAACAACTTCCAATCTAAATAGACAAGGAGGACAGGTTGAGTGGCTTGCAGAAGATCACACTGCAGGGTAGAGACAGCGTGGGAACAGAATGCAAGTCTTCTGGCTCCCAGTGCAGCACTATATGCAGTGGATCACACTCTCGCCCCGGGAATCTCAATCTAGCAGGAGTTTCACGAGATAAACAAAAAACAACGAACACAAAGGAACATTTGAGGGAAGCCTCCAGCTACTCGGGCCTGTTGCACGTCCATGTGCAGTGCCCACCGCTGGCAGAGAGAGCATTCTGCAGCAGGGAGGGGTCATATCAGGTGGGTGAAAGGCAGAGCAGGAGCCTGATATTGTCCAGCAGTCTCAGACTGGTGGAATGGTCCCTGTGAAACTGCTCCAGCCAATATAAGAAGTCCTTTGCTGGCTGCTCTAAATTGTGCAGGTGGCCAGTCTGATCCCAGGCTCTCTGTGATCAGAGGAGCATTAAAACGGCTTGGATCCTCCTCTGTCTCCCCACATTTAGCCCATTTTGTGTTTTCCCTTTCCCACGCACGTGTGCGGACAATCCTACAGCACAAGGACATGGATTGGCTCAAGAGGTCTTTCCCCACCTTCCCTAAAAACCCTTAAATCACATCTGTTTCTCTTCTCTGAATATCTACTTTTCAGTACCAAAGGCCTGGATCCAAAAAAAGAACTTTTGTGTTGCAATGCTTCCTCCTCTTAACTTCACTTCCACTCCCCCTAGGCTGTTTCCGGTGGATTTAGGTGGCCACAGAGAACATCTACAGGCCCCACAGGCAAGCTAGGCGGAGGAAAGCCTATCTTCCCCTGGGTCATGGATCACAATGGGGCTTAAGGTGGGAGATAGGAGTCCAGAGCCCAGAGTGAGGTAGCAGTGCACATGCCTAGAGACAGAAACTTGGGCACCTAGGAAATTTTTACTGAGGAAATGTAGGCACTGAATGAGTTTAAGTGCCTATAGTTCGGTGGCAACCAAGTGGGGGATTTGTGGATTGCAGTGGTGCCTAAACTGGGATTTAGGTGCCTAAATCCATGGGTGGATCTGGGCCAAAGTGGCCAGGAATAAACCCAAAATTCTTTAGTCCATTGATGAGCTGTTAAACCATTTAGAATGCATTCACTTCAACCTGTGCATTGGGTAGGCCCAGACAATGGAACAGATTGAGAACTTCTATACAGTAGGTTTCAAAACGTGAAAGGATATCATCAGAACTTGAGCACTGGCTGTTACACAATCAGTGCTGTGCTTCCTAATTGCTTTCTCAGAGTCAATTGTGTTTGAACAATAACCACCATCACTGTACGTACATTGTATATTCACTTTGGATGTCTCAAAGAATATATTTTGACTCCAATTCCTGTTAAAAGGCAGTGGAGGCTAAATTAAAATAGCGTACTTAATTAGCTGTCATGTTTATCACATTACTAATAAATACACCACACTTACTCTGGTTAAATTAAGAAACAATTGTTCTGAAGGGAAAAAACCAGTAATAATTGTCACAGGGCGATGTTCAAAGAAAGGTGCCAACACAGGTCTTCAGTTTCAGGCAACTGGGTTATACTTTAAGTCCCATTTTTTCCCCCTCTATGAGGAACCAAAGCTCAGATTTAAACACCCGCAAAGTCTCAGGGTGTTCTAATACAGAACGCTTACCTGAAGCAACGTTTAGTGGATGGTCCCCATCTTTATAGTGAGTCAAACTAAAAGCATGGTTGTTTATGCCCCTAAAGCTTGGGGGTTAAGCAACACTTAACCGCTAAACAACTGAGGATGGGGTGGAGGTTAAGGATAATCTAGGCATGGCCGAATATCTAAACAAAATACTTTGCCTCCGTTTTTAATTAGGCTAATGATGAGACTTAGCCTCAGTTGGTGTCAATTGGTATAGCTCCAGTGACCTCAGATGGGCTCTGCAGAATTACACTGGTGGAGTGTCTGGCCCATAGCATCAGCTACTGAAGAGAAAGATGAAAGCAAAGACACCTCTGTGCTATTACTACTAACAAAAAAGACAGTCACCTAACAGTAAGGTCCTAAATGCATGAGGCAGAGAGAGCTGTAACCCCTGTGAGATGAGGGAGCGTCTCAGGACACGCCTGTCTGAGCTGAAGCAAGGTTTTCATATGGACAAAATGCTGAGCCATGCCCATATGTCAAATCAAGGACCTGATCCAAATGGAGGGACTCCCAATGATTTCAATGGGCTTTTCACCGGGCCCCAACTCACTGAAAATTGAACTGTTTTTATCTGCCTTTTTTGTGGGGCAAAACAGAACACACATCTACAAAGCCAGAAGAGCACGTGCACACACGTCTTATTGATATGACAAATCAGGGCAGAATTAGATGATTGAACAGGCAGCAGTCTCCCCTTCGAGTCCTACTGAACCAGTACCACAGCGGCATGCCAGGAGGAGTGGTGCGGGGGGGTCTTATTTGCTATAGGCTCCATCCTTTGAAGGGGATACCCTCTAAAACAAAATAAAATGAAATCCTGAGCACTTTTCACACATGCAGGATTGTTAAGTCACAGTGTCTTGGTCAGATTTCAACTCTCATAATTATATTCTGCCACCCTGAAATAGTTATCACTTCCTGTCCTAAATGGACTATGCAGAGCAGCTATGCACTATTACGATACTACGGTATACACCAGAAGTAGGTGCGTTGATTAATGAGCAAAGTGAACACATTGTCTTGGAGGATTGGGTCTTTAAGACATACAAGACTTAATAGCATAGAAGGAGCAATCTGCCTTGATGGTAAGTTCTTTGGGGGCCAGGACTGTCCTCTTACTGAATGCCTTTGCAGAGCTAGAACAACAACAAACTAAGCTAGTTCAATGCCTGCTCATAAAAGTAGAAACCCATAAATGAGGGTGGGGCAGAGTAGACAATACTTAGAAACATACATCTTAAGATCACAGCCTTCCATAATGGATAACAGCATATTATGAAAGCAGGGAAATGATAAATATGGAGTTAATGGTAAGCAGTGGTGAAAAATACACATTAAAAAGGTCCTAAAAATAATCCAGAGAACAAATGACCATATATATATATATATACACACACACACACACACACACACACAGTTAATGTTAATTAACATATTAATTAACATTAACTGTTATTGAGATATAATTATAAAGGATTATGACTTGCATGATTAACTGTTTTTATATATATTTGTATATATATATATAAAAAAGCTTCATAAAATGCATTTGAGCCCTCCTTACAAATAAATGAGAAATATATGAACAAACAATCATGCAAGTCATAATAATTTATCATTATATTTCACTAACAGTTAAGCCTAAGAATGCCCATTGCAAGGGAGGGAAACTTTAGATGCATTCAGCAGTTGGGCAAACTGAGGCACTGGGAAATTAAGACCCAAATCCTCAAAGGGTTTTAGGCACCTAACTCCCATTGAAATCAAGGAGTTAGGTGCCTAAATACTTCTGAGGATGTGGGCCTATAGGCCTGGTCAAAGTTCTCACACAGCATTACAGCAGGGAATAAAGCCAGAATCTCCTCTCTGTCTTCTCCAGCCACCGGACAAAGTCCCTATCCAAACATATCAATTTCAAGCCAGGCAGAATAGAAATTAGCCAGATAAAAGATTGTAAAATGGTTCCTTCCGTGATTAATCATCTAGAAACACCAGAGCCTGAAAATATATCCAATTTCAGAGACATCCATTTAGATGCAATTACCGAGCATCCAATAATTCCTTAAGTAAGAACGGAAGAGAGAGCTGGGAAATAAAAGCTTCATAAAATGCATTAGAGCCCTCCATACAAATAAATGAGAAATATCCTACCATTTGCTGACTGCCAATCCATTGGCTGTACTCCTTTCTGGCCCATGATGGGTTAAACATCACCCTTTGGCGGCCGCTGTAGAAAACACCCAAGCTTTGGTTATTCTGCCACAGTCTGTCCAAACCCAAAACATGTTAAGGTTCCAGGCAAACAAGGGTTCATTTGTAGACTTTCCAAGGACAGAGAAATGCCTGAAACCTGCTTGAAAGAGCATTGCTGAAGAGAGTAGCTGATTAGGAAGAAAACCCTGCAGCCTGAGGGCACAATTAACAAAGACCCTTCCACCTGCTCTCCTGAGCCTGCTGTTGAGGATAATTAGTAAATCAGTACCTGAGCACGGCAAGGTGCAAACTGGAACAGAAGCAGACAAAAGATCACAGCAGAAAAGCAAAGAGAAGGCCTTTGAGAACCCTGTAGGTTAAGAATCAAATGTCTGATCCTGTAGCACGGGGTGTTCAAGCCCTGGGAGCGCTATGCCATAAGAAGAAGAGTCAATGTTCAGCTATGGATTTGGGTTAGAGAGCTGAGGCTAAATCAGAGCTATGGTTTTTAGTCCCTGGAGGGCCAAAATCCCAAGAGCTCTTCCCACAAGATTTCACCTGCAAATGGCAGAAATTTCATGAGATTTTCATTTGTTTTACTGTCACACCCAGCAGCCCCCACTGAAACTAGGGTCCCATTCTGCTAGGCAGTGTACACACACACACACACATAAAAAAGGACTGTTCCTGGCCTGAAGACTTTACAGTCTAAATAAACAAGGCATTTTAGTGATGGAGAGTTGAGGCACAGAGAGACTCAGATTTTCAAAGACCTCTAAGAGAGTGAGGTTCTCACTTCCCACTAACGTTTCAAAGGGCCAGATTTTTAAAGGTATTCAGCTGCCTACAGATGCCGATAGGCACTTAGTGGAAAAGCACCGAGGTGCCTAAATCCCATTGAATTTTAAATGCCTTTAAAAATCAGGCCCTAAATCCCCCTTGAAATTCTACACTGTGTAATTTCTTCACGTTCACAAAGAAAGTCAGTAGCTGAGACAGGAATTGAACCCAGCTCTCCTAAAACCCAGGCCAAGTGCATTAATTTAAGAGACAGCGTGGTTTAGTGGATAAAACACTGGGCTGGGACTTGGAAGATCTAGGTCAGGGGTGTCAAACAGTACAATGCTGCGAGATGTCGTGGTGCTCCCACGCTGCCACGAGTTCTGTGTATTCTGGTGGCAGCGCGCGGAGCGCTGTGTGCACGAGACACAGCGCTTCAAAAGGCAGGAGAGGGACGGTGTGGTCTTGGGGCATCGCGCAGTGCTATAATTCTTAATCATTGATTCTTTTAATCGTAAAATAGTAGTAGTTGTAGAAGTTAATTCACTGCAGTTTTTATATCGCTGATATCTAGCAAATAAAATATAATACTACATAAAAATGGTTGTGCCTAATACTTCGGTTTATGGTATGTATAGCCCACTTGACGTACATTTAATTCAAATCTGGCCCGCCACAGCAAATGAGTTTGACACCCCTGAACTAGGTTGTAAAGGGGCTCTGCAACTGGTCTGCTGAGTGACCTTGGGCGAGTCACTTAATCTTTCTGTACCTCAGTTTCTCCCTCTGTAAAATGGAGATAATGATGCTGACTTCCTTGGTAAAGCATTTAGAGATCTATGGACGCAAAGCCCTATTTAAGAGCTGGGATTACGATTATGGTATTATTAACCACAAGCCCACCCTTCCTGTTGGAGCTGTGCTTCTTGTTGGGTTTTTCTCCTCTAGTCCTTTCTCTTGAGAGTTTTTGGCTGCATCTGAGTTTGGATGGAAAAACAGGCCCCTTATGGTTTTGCATGGCAACTGGGGGCAGAAAAAACATAGAGGCTAATTCGGGTACATGAACCTAAATCCCTCTGCCCACTGACCTTAAATTTGGAAGGGATTTTTAGATGAGAATTTCTGATTATACCCCATCTCTTGACCTGACTAGCACATTTTGTGCTGAAGGCTGATCTTGCCGCAGTCTTACAAAAGAGCTGTGCACAGCACGTTCTGAAAGACAAACGCATAAAGCAAACCGGAGCAATCAATATGGGGAAACTATGAAGGTCTGAACAAGCCAGATGATGTTGGCAGAAATGAGAGAGAGAGAGAGACCTGAAGAAGAGCTCTGTGTCAGCTTGAAAGCTGGTCTCTCTCACCAATAAAAGTTGGTCCAATAAAATATACTACCTCACCCACGTTGTCTCTCTAGGAGAGAGAGGCACAGGCAATATTTCTTAGGTAATAAAGAGGAAACTCTTTAGTACTGTGCTTCAAGGGAATCCAAGGTAATTTCCAGCAGCAGAAATGGGACAAAGGTGACCATCGTCCAGGCAAACGACTAATGAGTCAGTGTACGCTCACCTACTTGTCTTACCTCGGTTTACATACAGTGCTTCTCATCGATGTGTTAGAACGGAGTGAAATGCAGTGGATTTATTCCACTGGAGTTATACAACAGGTTTGAATTCAGCCCAACAGAACTATTCTCATGATTCAGAATGAGCTAAATTTCCCTTCTGTGTTGCACAACACCCAGTTTCCCCTTGACAATATATTACTGAGGTCAGGGTTTTTATTAGCCAACTGTGAACCTACTTTAAAGTGGTTAATGAAAGATCCCTAGAGCATGACCTTGACCTTGGCCTGTCTGTATTCTTTAATTGGATGTAATTATTTCCTACTCTTTGGGTTGCACTGAACCTTGTAAGGAGAAGGGAACCAAGGGTGATCCCCAAGCTAATCAATGTAAATAAGGAAACTGGTTTGAAATCGCATTAATTCTACTTTTCCATATTATTTGGATCTTACTCTTCAATTATTCTCTCCACTCTTATTAGGTATGCAAATTAGAGTTAGCACATTGATCTAAAGTCTTCTGATGAGTTCAGCGACCTGGCTGTTCAGTATGGTGATAATGTACCTTAGTATCTCCTTAAACCGAAGCAGTTTGCACGGCTCTGGAGCGGAGGTGTATGTACTAGAGCTGGTCAAAGTTTTGTGAGATCTTTTCATGAAAAATTTCAAAAGAAAATGAACTGTTTTTATTTTGTTCAAAATTTCACTTTTTTCTATTTTCCCCATGAAAACCGCAAAGCAAAACTTTACTTTTAAAACCTTTTTTCACTGAGGGGAGAAAAGGGTAAAAATGTGAGAGAAATTAGGTTCTCCCCCACTTGCACCTTTTTATGACTTTCCACTGAAAATATATATTCTTTTACCTTTTTTCACATTTTTATTTGAAAAAAGGGGGAGGAGTAAAAGATGAAACTATAACAACTTTGAAATAAAAATTTTCAAAATGATCAAAAAAAACCCCTATTTTTTCCAAACATTTTCACATTTTTAATTATTTGTAAAAACAGAACATTTTTGTAAAGGACATTTTTCCACTAACATTTTTATTTTTGACCAAACCCCATTTTTCAATGAAAAATCTTTTCATTGAAAACACCACTACCAGCTCTCAGCAATGTTACTGAAGACTTGAAAACCAGTAAAGTGGATTAAAAAAAAAAAATGCAGCTGATCAGCCTCGCCCATATACCTCACCAGCAAGCTGAGCGGTGCTGTGGGCTGTACTGGAGAATGCCTTCATCTGTGTATGCATGTAAACATTTGAACCAGTTTATTTATTAGCTGCATGGGCAGGAATAAGACACAGGAGGACAATATATGTGATTAAATTAAGGCACCAACCAATCAGAATTAAAATCACCCAACACAGCTACTGGGCAGAACTTGTTCAGTCCTTAACTTGGCCTTAAATACTGGACATCACACAATATGAGGTGTCTCCAAGCAATCCCCAAACGAGGAAAGGCTATCTAGCCATTCTCCAAATATCAGAGCCCTCGGCTTCATCCCCCGGCCACACCTTCCTCATGTGAGGGTTAGCAGTGCAGGTAAGGGGAAACTCTGTCCACACTAGACTTCCAAGGCCTGCCTCTGCCCTGCAAATCTCTCACTCCCTGCTGCCTGAGTTTAACCAACTATCGGCAAGATAAGTGGGCCTGCAACATCATATCTGAACTGGACTCCTGCAAAAGTTGCAATAAAGACATTACAGTGTCAGATAACCAGGCCTCTTGGTGGCTGAGGTGAAGCAAATAAAATTCCTACACCAGGATTGGCCAATTTGCTTTGTGAGGAAATGCCTTCTCACCTTCTAAAGTCACTGGTCAAAGACCTCAGCGGCCCATGATGTGCAGCATCAGCTAAAACACAAGCAATGTTGAAAAAAAAGGAAGGTGGGGTACAATTTGGTGGCCAGAGCAAGTATATCACCCAGATAGGAAGGGGGGCAATGGCCAATCAGAGGCTCATGCATCTCCTCACTGGCCAATCAGAGGCTAGAAGAGTGTGGGTGGATCACAGAAAGAAACGCCTGAGGCCCCACCCATTACATTGGTACATCAAGACATAACACAGCCACGACACGTTGTCCAACCCCAACCCTTCTTGCTCCTAGAGGACCCTCATTCCTGCCCGCCCAGTTCAAACAAGCTGGCAGGGGAGAAAAGCATTTTCCATGTCATATATGAGGATATTTTACAACTTTTTGTATGTAAACAAGTTCTTTGCTTTCATGTGAAAATAAATTGAAGGAGGAATAAAAGTTTCATGGAAGGTTACAAAATACATATGCAGTTCCCGATTCTATACACATGTATACATCTATCTGTTATAAACACCGGATTATTCTGACCCTTACTGATATTCTACCTGCTTTATTATCCAGCAATTTCCCCCAATGAATACAGCCTCCCCAACCTATGGGAAAAGGGTTGGGATAGCCAGTCAGTCAAGATTAGAATAATGAAAAGGTCAGAGCAGTACAGCACACAACCATATTTCACAGGTTATATCAAGCATTAAATTCCAGCTCCTCATCTTCATAAGAGAGAGAGAAATGAGATCAAAAACTGGTTGCCAGGCTGGGAACAAGATTGTAACAAGAATGAAGAATCAGAGGAAGGTTAGGATCCTGAGATCATCTGGAGGGGTTGATTTTGAGGGGCGAAAGGGATTCTGTTATTATCCCGGATTTAGACTTGAAATGCAGTCCCTTGATAACAAAATAAGAAAAGAAACAGAGCAAACTCTACAGGATTGCATTCCTGACAACAATTAGTTGAATCCAATGGTGCTGTTCCTCACTTGGTAAAAACAAAAGAGTAAAAGCAAGATAAACTAACCATAATAAAAGCTGCAGATGCTGACAATTAACCTGTCTCAGTATACGTTTTTATTGCCACAAATTAGAAAAATATTGGAGCAATATAAACAAAAGTTTCCACCATTCTGAATAAAAAGATTTGCCCTTCTGTACATATTTGCGTCTTGGGATTAGTTGATTATTATTAGTCATTTTAATGATTTGTATTATGACAACTCCTAGAGCCACCGTCATGGAGTAGGGCCCCATTTTCCTCAGCACTGCAAAAATACAGAACAAACATAGTCTCTGCCCTGAAGCGTTTACAATCTAATGAATTAAATCTTCCACTGAACACCAAGACATTGGCACCCATGCATCTATAGTCAGCAAATGGAAATCTGATTCAGCTTCAGCGGACTCAAAATGGTTGAAAGAACCTGCAATCAGCACTTGCGGAAGAAAAAACTTAACAATAGCAGCAAAATGGGGTAAAAAATACACTAAAATGTAGTGTCACGTCACGTGGCTGCCTTAATGCAGTCATGATATAACATGGCTCATATACACGAGATCTTTATTAAAACACATTTTTTAGAATCTGGGTAGATTTTTCAAATGGAAAATTGATTCACTCCACCAGCCTTTCCTCCCCTTCTCCCTCTCCTTTTGCCCTACAGAACATTCCACCTTTTTATATCCTCACACCCTTCCTTTGTTTTTTTCTGATTAGCCCAGGCTCCTTCCAACACCCCCTTCTCCAAAACAAAACAAAAAAACACAGAAGAAAAATGGGGCAGTAACCTGATGTTTGAAACCATCCCTGTTTCCTTTACTTGTATGTCCGATTTCTTTACCCGGCCTTTGTCTGACTTGTCTATTTGGCATGTAAGCTAGTTGAAGCCAGGGCCATCTATTGCTCTACGTTTGTACTGAGGCCAGCACAACAGGCTCTCAGTCTGTCCTTCGGCACCACCATGATGCACATAAATATAATAATACACAAAACAACAACATGAACTGGCCCTTTCCCTTGTCCAAAATAAATAAATAAAAAAGAAAGTGAAGCTCCAAGTATAAATGGATTTAATGGGATTAGGGCGCCTAACTCCCATAGGCTCCTTCAAAAATCCCAGCCTAAAGCAATAGACTTGTATTCTTGCATTTCTTTGTCCTGATGTCAGCAAAATGATTGTTGAATTAGTTTAAATATCCTGTTTATTGCTCCAGGTTTTGTTTGTTCATTCCTATTCCGCATTTTTTCTTGAAAAATTAATAAAGGAAAAATCTTTTTTTTTTTTTTTTGTTTTTTAAACCCAGCAAAGATAAAATCACCGAGAAATGAATAAACTTTCATCCCGATTAAATCCACAGCTGCTAACGGAAAAGAAAAGCGGTTTTAAATGAAGGATCCATATGAGAGGTTTGGCTTCTGTGCCTTCAACTGCATATTGTATAATCTAGAGACAGGCTTTAGGGCAATGTTCTGGCAAAGCACTTAAACTCATGCTTAACTTTAAGCATGTTCCTAAATCCCATTGAAATCAATGGCATTTAAGTCTGTGCTTCAAGTTAAGCAAGTGCTCGACTACTTTGCTTAATTGGTGCCTTTACTGGCAGAACTTCATTCAAAAGCCAAGCAACCACAGCAGAGCATTGAAGGGGACTCTCAGACAGGCCCTTAAATAAAGACCTTATCCTTAACCAGCTAGTGAGCCCCCCTAAAATTTTGATCTAGGGCCATGACCAGGTAAAACCGAACAAGGCTATGAATGGTATACTGGGCTGGATCTAAATAAAACATTTCAGAACTGAATACATCCACCTTTATGGATGTTCCGGTTCAGATGCAGATCTGAGCTTCACAGCTATGCAATCCCCGATGCATCCATCTATCCATTTCTAATGTGTCCATCATTGTTTCTAGACTCTCATGGGCGGGTTTCAGTGCTAGCTTCTGAACAGTTTGGAACAAGATACATTGTAAAACCATGAGAGATGCCAGTGCCATGGTACTTCAGGCTCTGAGCAGGAGTAGATTAGAATAGTCAGAAATCTATCAAGGAAATCTGTCCCTGTGACATTTTTAGCCCAACTTGGCAGACTCAAGATGTTTAGGAAAAGCAGAAAACAGAAGCAGCACGTTCTAGCATTTAAAAAACAGGTCTGGGCTCTGTGAAGGCTCTAATCTTTGTTCTTCCGAAGACTTGTAGTCTGAGATCTTGAGCAAATCATTTGTGGACAGAAATTTCACACTTGGATACCTAAATTTCTGCCCCTAAATCCACATTTAAATCAGTAGCCTGACTTTCAGAGGTGCTAACTCAGTGTCTGCAGCTCCTACTCAGGTCAATGGGAGTCATTGGCACTCAATTATATGAAGCTTTCAGAGAAGATGCAAGCCCTTGTGCATGGCACAGTAATGTGAACATTCAAAAATGCAGACAGTGGTCCGAATAATATAAAAACTGAGTGTGTTATTAGTGCTGTCAATTTAGCCAAGAATGTTATGGCATGTGTGTCACTAAGAGAGACAGAAGCTATTATTGAAATGAGATTAGAATCGTTTTGAAACATCAACAGCGGCATTATAGTTGGTAACATTTCCATCTAAAATAGATGACATTGATGATATACAATCAACAATGCCAGTGGGAATAGGATATAGAACAGAAGACTAGATTGTTTTACTCTGTATTGATTTTCTCTTAGTAGTTTTTGATTAACTGTCAAATCAATTAGCTTTCCCCACCCAAACACAATATAAGATTGCTATATTTTTTTCATTTCCTTGCATCCTCTCTGTTCAATAAGAAACAAACAAGAGAAATCCAGACCCAATGGTTCAAACTGTGTTCTGAAAGGGGGTATTACTGAGGAAATTGATAGGCTTCTCTTCGTAGTGCTGGGGAGTCTGGCCATGTTTTTATTGAATCAGGTTCTGAAGCTGTCTGAGACACTAAGAGATCTGCTTATAACTTTGCCATAATGTCCTTTTAAAATGAAATACATAGCATTCTAGGGTGACAGAACGTTCTTTCGACTCAGGACAGGCAGTGTGTCTAAGGCTTCTCAACCTTCCCATGTTGCTAAGCAGGAAGGGATCCCAACTATCCATCTATCTGGGGTTTTTCTATGGCCCCTATTAGTGAAGTAACTGAGCACCTCAGAATCTTTAATGTGTTTATCCTCACAACCCTCCCTGTGAAGTAAGGAAGCGCTATTATCCCTCTTGTAGAGATGCAGCACAGAGACGCTAATGCATCTTGCCCAAAGTCACATCAGAAGACTGTGGTGAAGCAGAGGACTCTTTTGGTTTCACAACTCCCAGGCCATCCTTCCTCTTGTAAACTTTGATCTCTGTTAGAGGGGAGGATGGGTTTGGTATGGAAAAGAGGGTCTCAAATTAGAAAAAAGTTGACAACCCTTGTGATAAATAAATAGACTCTGTGACACTAACCACACCTGTGCCACCAGCTAGATGTATGACCTTAGACATGCCACTTGATCACTCCTACCTCAGAGGAGGGTCAGGATCCTTAAACATGGACCCAGTCCTGCAAATCCTTGGCACACAGAAGTCTCCAAAAGAAGATCTGTATATGGAGTGTTCTGGGATCAGCCGTTTAATCTGACACAGTGCTTTGAGAGCTTCTGATGAATGGTACTGTAGAAGTGCTAGATATTTAGGCCAGATTTACACTAGAAGCTTTTGACACAATAGCATTGTCAGTAACTTTGGGTGACATTTCTATACCAGCTAAAGCCCTAGTTTAGAGACAGTTATAATGGCATAAAAATGTTTTTGCTAGTATATCTTATTTTGCTTGGGGAACCAGTAGAATAATAATACCTCGCTCTTATTATAGCACTTCTCACTCAGTAGATCTCAAAGCTCTTCACCAAGGAAAGTCAGTATCATCATCCCCCTCTTTTTAAACAGATGTGGAAATTGAGGCACATCGCAATGAAGTGATTTACCTAATGTCACCCAGTAGGCCAATGGAAGAACCAGGAATAGAACCCAGTTCTCCAGACTCCCACTCCAGTGCCCTATCTTCTGCCTCTGTCTATGAACTACACCAGCAACTCTTTTCTAGGACAGAGATAGCCTCAGATTTCTGCTCTTTCTTTGCTAATCTCCATTGCTGTCAATTAATCTATGAACAGGGTATGTCAACACAGTTGGTCAGTTTTAGGATTTTTTATTAATAATCTGTGGAGCTTTACATTTTCCAAACTGTCTATCAAAGCTGAGTTCACAAGTAGCTCTTGCATACGCAGAGTCTTCACCATTGAATCTAGATGGTTTTTCTGCAGACTTCCAGGTTCTTTTCTTGGTTGTGTTCTAGGGCGGCTATCTGTTCGCCCCAAGTGCAGAGAGCCATCACGAGGTCTAAGCACCACGTAAGCTCGATTTCACCTTCACGGCACTGACATTAACACAGCTCTACTGAAAACGCCAAAACTGCAACCCAAAGGCGTTTTGTTTATAGAGACAGGACTGAGCCGGGAAGTTCAAATTCAGGACTGAATCCAGATCTGAACTTTTCAAAAGTTCAGAAGTTTTTGGCTCTTGGTGTTTTGCTTCAGCTCATTTCTCTCTCTTTCTCCTTTTCTCAAAATTCAAGTTGTGATCAGTTTCAGGGATTAAAAAAAATGTCCAGGACACTGTAGTATCCAATATACCCATCTAAAATCCTAGGATAGATACACTGGACAATATAGTGTACACATACTCCACCTGAGATCAGAGCCTCTTTGTGTACACACTGCAAGAGACAGCCTCTACTGCGAAGATCTGATAATCTAAAAGGACAAGGCAAGGGGTGGAAGGGGAAACACAGGTGAAGTGACTTGCTCAAAATCATACAGCAGAGTTAAAACTTGATGCTCGGTCTCCTGATATCCACTCCAGTGCCCGATCCACTAGATTGCACTCTCTCTCTCATTATATTATGCTGATAAAAGGCTAAAACTGCAAGCAATAAACAAACTCTAAAAACAAATGCACATAAAGTTCCACAAAAACTAGACCCACAAAACTATTTCCAATATTTCATTTTTTATCCACTCCCCAGAGCTTCCTGGTCTCCTAATGAGGGGAAGAAAATCTTCATCTGTCAAAGTGAAATCTGTCCCAGCATTAGGTGTATGGAGCCATAGTCAAACCACCTGCTGCTACCAAACAGCCAGCCAAGATTCTAATTTGTTTTGGCTAGCACTGAAGAATCAGCTTAGGCATCTCTGAGAACAAAATGGTGCGTGGGAACAAATCCAAGCTACAAAAGATAAGACGCAACAAGAGTCGCAACAGATTATTTGTCTGGTAAAACAGAAGGAGAATTCTACTGAAAAACCTACAGGATTCTGGTCCGGTCTCGCCAACGTAAGTTGTGCTTGTGTAATGTCAGATGATAGTTTCTTGGGCTGTGCAACAAGTGTGAAACTGCAGGTATTTCTAGTGATTAATGAATTGCTGTTGCAGAAAAGATTTGCGAAGAAAAGTGCTTTTGGCAGGACTTTTGCAAAGTGGGAAGCATTCACTCCACATAGCAGCTTTTGCTAGTGATGGAGAAATGTGAGATCACAAGGATTTAAATATTCAAATAGCATAGAAAAAAAGAAAATAAACAATGTAATAATAAATTTGCTTTCCTGTAATGTCTGGAAGAAGCTTGGTTCCTGGCTTAGCCTCTGTGACCTTGGACAAGCCAGGGAACCTCTCTGTGCCTCATCCTTTCCAAATTCAAAGCAAGCCGCAGATAGTATTACCGACCTATCTCACAAACATCAAGTTACATCAGGAATGAATCTGGCTGATTCTCTCTACTTATTCTTCATAACTATGGGCCATGGAGTAAAGTCAAGCAGCCAAACAGCATCCAGCCACACAGAGAGGAGGTGCCAAGGGGAATTTGCCAGAATAACTGAGTATACACATTTACTAAAGCCTGAGTAAGGACTGTTATAATTTTGGGGACAGAGTCTCAGCTGATGTAAATCAGTCTTGCTCCAATGACCTCAGAGGAGTTCTGGTGACTTATATGAGCTCAGAGTCTAGCTTCTCTGCTCCTGAAGTAGAGCTGTGACCCTTTCCTTATAAAATCCCAAACCACCAGAAATGTGGTGGTTTGGCACCATTTGACTCCGAATCTGGCAAAACGTGGTGAATTTCGCTGTGAGGTTCAGGTTCTTTCAAACCCCAATCTGGATCGGGAAACGAAACACACAGGGGAGATCCCAAAGCAGACCACACAAAAATCAGACTCCATTCTGGAATGACTGAACTTTATACGGATCTGATGCTAAAACAGCAATATGATAGCTGGGTATGAAATTACTCCACAGGAAACATCCAAATTCAAGGGTTTAACTCTGTGGCTGCAACATGCACAACGCTCATATGAGTCTGCAGAGCGGGGTGCAATCTAGCTGGACCAGGCCTGCACGTATTCAGCAATGAAGTCAGCAGAAGGTCCACGCATAGAATTGGACACACCTTAAAATGTGTCCAAAAACATCACAGCTCCGCTTTATTGCCTCTGTATGATTCAATAACATACAGCACTTAAAAAACAAATCAGGGTTTTGAAGCCTTAAAGATGAACAGCTCTGTGTGGCCAAAGGAAATTTAAAAAAAAATTCTTGATCTCCATTGATTTAATGGCATTGCACTGCTTTGAAGTATAAAATATCTGTAACAGCATGGCACAAACTGCAGTACAGGCTATTTGCAGTAGGAAAAGTTAGCTATACTTTTGTGCATTTGGAGAGCAGTTTGAATCCGGGTAATAGAATAATCTAAATGGATTTTATCGTAAGATCAGCCAAATTCATATAGTTGCTTTCAGACACATAGGGCCAGATCCTCAGCTGGTGTAAACTTCCATAGATCCCTTGAACTCAATGGAACTGGGATGATTTACACCAGGGAAGGACATGCCGCATAGCTAGGGTTTGATACTGCACTGTATTCTGTACCTTCAGTTCCCAGTGAAGCGGTGGGCAGCAGGGGATGCTCTAAACCTTGTAAGACTGAGCCTCTAGGGCAAAACTGTCTGCTGCTTTCAATACTGTATTATTAGTGGATGCACAGCTTGCCAATATAATAAACTGTTTGAGATTTTTCAAACTTGTAGTCGTGGTCTTAAACTAAACTGAAAACAGTTTGGACTCGACCAAATTTGACTTGCTCTGATTCCATCAGGCTGTTTTGAATTTTTTTAACTTGCAGTCACGACCTAAAACTTATTTAAACCATATTGCTAGTTCAACCGAACCTACCTCTGGCTCATTTCCACTTTTTGCCAGAGTGAGATGGGGATATGGATGCCTGATTTCCATATCTGGCCACGTTCACAGACATTTTAGGCTAGTTTCTATTAAATTAAGATGCAATAACACCACTGGGAAGTTTTTTAAAAGCCTGTGACAGAACAAAATGGTGTCTTTGCACCTGATGACATCTCTATGAGCGCTGAGATCAGGTGCTTGGCTTTGCAGAGGTATGTTTGCCCTATTCAACAAAGCAGTTTAATTTTGCTGATGCTACTTGGTTTCTAATTGTACTTCCCCGGACTGTGAAAGAAAATTGCACCTTTCTGAAATGCAAGGGGAAGCCTTTCTAACCAGCTCATCTTTTCAGGGCTAAATTGCCATTTTTAAATGGAAATCAAGGGCCTGTCACCAATTCCCCTTAACTCTGGTATCTTTATCGGCTCCAGTGCAGTTATTCCCGAGTTACAGCAGTGTAAGTGAGCTCCGACACAAGCACAATACAACATAAGACAGAAAAAGTTCAGAATCAATACAGCAGCTTTGGCGTCCAACAATGGGGGAAATCCTGGCCCCACTGAAGTGAATGGCCAAAGTCCCATAAACTTCATTGGAGCCAGGATTCTACCCAAAATGTATCGTAATTTCTACCGACATGAAAGGATGCCTAGCCGATGCATGAAGTTCATAAAATACAAGCAAGAAGAGATGTTTGTTACCGGGATGTTTGTCACAAACCACAGACCTGTCCATGAAAATCATGGTCCAAAATTCTCAGTTGACATTGCTTCCACTGCATTCAGTGGAGCTATTCCTATTTACACAACATGAACATGTTCACAAACAGTGTTTGAGCGGGGCGAAGGAGGCTCACAGAAATTCAAAATTTGGAAACTATCAACGAGTTTCAAACAGGATGCATTGTTTGTAAATTAAAAAACAAAGTGAAGAATTCATCCTCTCCATCAGATTTTGAAAATTCAATGGGAAAAAAAAGGCATCCGAAATTTGAAAATTAGGACCAGCTCTAGTTCTATGGCCTTTATACCTCAACTCCATTGGGAAGAGTTGGGGGAAGTGATCACCAGGGATCCTAACAATGAGAGACTTAAGGGGTATAATAAATTGCAATCCATCTGGATGAAGAATCTCCTGAATTCATCCTATAAAATCAACTTTACAGCAGAATTCAAGAAGCAAAACAAAGATCAATTATTTAGCTATCAATGGCAATGCACTGTATAAATAAATAACATGTTCTAACCACCAACATGCTTGATCAAATGCAGAGGGGTGAAGAAATTTCCACCTACCCTTCGCTGATACTATATCCAGGTGGATGCAGTCCTCTCAATCAGTTTCCTTGCAGCTGTTGGAGAGATTGGCTGATCACGGTCCATCCTGTCTTCTATGTTTTACCAAGTTACCATGACTGCTATGAGTCTCAGTGGCCCTGGTGGTCCTCTCACAGCAGATCAATCGCTGAAGTCTACAGAGTTACACTGCTGTCAAGGAAGTAGAGGTGAGAAAGAATCAGACCATTGTTTGCAGCAGTAATTTTCTGGTGATTCACTGTTTTATCAGCAGCAAACTGGCTGCAGCTCCAGAAGGACTTACAGCAAAAACTGGGGAGCATTTTTAACCCCTTTTGGAATTTCTGCAGAGGGTTGTTTCTTATTTTCTGGTGACCTTGCTCATACTTCAATAACTATATCATTCAGTGCAAGACACAACAATTCCAGGAAAAGCTGTTATTAACCTGGACCTGCCTTCTTTGTAGAAAACACAAGTGCTATACTGTGGGAGTCCATCATTTTTAGACAACTGCAACTATGGCCCTTATTTTTAAGGACCGAGGAGCAAGTTGCTTAGGCTGAGATCTTGCTCTTCGGCAAATCCCTGGGCAGGAGATGGAGCACATGCAGCAGCATGTCCACCTGAAGGAGCCTCAGGAGGGATTTTGCCTGAGACACACCTCTGTGAGGGACAGTTCCTCAGCAGGAATCCTTTCCTGGGGGGAAGGGTAAACTGTGTTAGCAGTCCCTTAGCATACTTCCTCTCTAGTACCCAGCTGGTGCATAAGGGCGGGGCCAGAGGTTTGCACACTCAGTAGCCCTGCTCAGGTGGGAGACAGAGGTCTTCTGTTTACTGAGCTGCCAGATGCAAGATCCAGGTAGCCCTGATTGAAGGCAAAGGTGGTGGAGAATCTTTCCTCCTCGCTATGATCGCATTAGGGCTAGTCACAGCCTAGTCTTTAGTTAGCCACATAATGGAGAGACTATCCAATAAAATACTTGTGTGCGCGCCAAGTTCAGAGATTTGACTTCACTTGGGCCCAGATCCTCAGAGGTATTTAGGCACCTAGCCGCCGGTGATTTCAGTTGGAGTTAGGCACCTAAATACTTTTGAGAAGCTGGGCCAGAGGAGCCTAAATCACCTAAGCATTTTGAAAATTAGACCCCAAGCCTTGTGTTTAATGGGGGGGTCACTGAGAGTGTCTGAAACTGATATTCCAATAACACTAAGTTATATTCACTGGCAACACGTGTTTAACGTTTGCAAATATATTTTTTTTCACATCACCTTAAAAAAGCCCAGTGATGTCTGCAGAGTGATGACGCTTTTCATGGAAGAGACATGTTTAATCTTTATCATTTACTGAGTGTGCTGGGTTTAGATGCTGCCATGTTGGAGAGAGAGACCCTGCTGCCGTTTTTGTTAGATAAAATCCCATCATTCAGGGGGTTTAGCACTCAGGCATTTCAAATTACATCAGGCTGAATCTTGATTTCAATCAGAAAAGCCAAATTTTCTTTAGATGAGGAGTGGCAAAGGGTGGGGGAGGAAAAGGAAATAAAGGAAGGAAACAAATACTGGTGGGGTTTGGTGCTTTTCTGAGATGAAGCCTGAGCTAAAATATAACAACTTATTCTTTTAAATTTTTTCAGGCAGTTCCTGCTAAACCTAGAATAAACTCTCCAGTTAACAGCATTTAAAGGCTCTTATTTGCAAAAGCATTGGCCTAGCTCTGTTCCCAGTGAAATCAATTTCAGTGGCAGCAGAGTCAGAGCAATGCCCTGTTGCACTTTAAGAACTTGATCCTGCCAGGGGCTGAGTGTCTGCAGCTCCCATTTACTTCAGTGGCCGAGAGGGAGCTCCGCCAAATGGTATTGTCCCTGTTTTACCGATCTGAGTGTGCGGTGCAGAGATTGAAATGACCTGCCCAACAAGCAGAGCCTGACTTACTCAGAATGCAGAACCTCTGATTCCTCGTCTTCTGCTTCCTCCAGCTGCAGGTGCTGCCTCTGTGTAGTGATAGATGCATGGAGTAACATTTCAAATCTGATACATATTCAGTGCTGGAAAACTTAGCTCAGGGCAAACACGCCTCCCCCCCCCCTTCAAAGCACTTATTACCCTCCACTCTTAATGACGTATCTATAGCCCCCATTGCAGTCAATGGGACTGGAGGGCAATTAGTCTCTTCTACCCCTGTTTACATAGCACTGTCCTTATTATGGGCGTTTAAGGGGAGTAGTGACAGCTTGTGCTTTTACTGAATTTCAACCCTTCTCCTCCAACCCCCTATCAGAAGGAAGACAAAACAGGGCAATGTGCAGGGAAAAGAACCCCCGTTTCAGCTTACACAGGACTAGGAGAAGGCTGCACTTACCTAGGGAGATGAAATGGGCCATAACAGACAAAAAACATCAGTCCTGTGACTTCTGCCTGGCTGCAGCTTTTTACATGCAGCAGCGACATACCATGCATTTCATAGCGAGCGAGAACAGGCCATTGTGCCATGCACACCAAAAGAATGAGTAGAGGGTGCTGAAAGGAACTGGCATGTAATAGGGGTTGGAAATTGCTGGGGGAAGTCCTGGGCAACTGAAAAGGAGGTGGTTGGAAGAGCAAGGAAGATGTGCAATTTTGCTTTATAGCCTCCTTCTCTAGGAGCAGGATGGCAACAACGTAAGGTGTGTTGTGTTAAAATGGTAAACGTCCCTTTAAATCCTAAGGGATTTCCTGGTCCTGCTTGCAGAGAAACCTGGGCTGTGAACAGAGTCAGTCTGCACAAAACCAGCCTACAACAAGGTGGGGTGGGTTGTGCCTCTCCGTTTTTAAGGAGCAGTCTGCTATTCTCTGCAATTTGGAGTGCTCAGCAATGAAGTAGTGTTACGCTGCAATCTCCCAGCAAGGGGATTTTCTGTTTTTCCTCTAACTTCTTCGTATGCCATGAACGTTACAAAAAGGACCAAAGTGCTCGCCCCAGTTACCATGTGCAGGTACACACCCCCCCCAATCTCCCCACTTAAAAGCAACTTGCCATTCAGGCAAAAGAAAAAAAAAGGGGGGGGGTGGTAGACCTTGTTTTCCCACAACCATGCTTGGTGTGTCTCAGAAAGGGCCCATGCAATGGTGACACTATGAGCCGGTTATCATTACTGTAGGTTTTTGTAACAGCACCAGAAACACCCACTACTTACAGTACTGCAGGCTGGGACCAGGCTGCATGTTACTGACTGGAGACAAACACTCACTAACTGAACAGGAAGTGGGGGGGGGATGGTTGGAGTTTGGTTCCAACCCATAATAGTCTAGGTAAACCAGTTAACTCCTTGATGTCCATGTTACTATCCTAGGGTTCTGAGACACCAAGAACTTTTTTTTGCCCTATGAAAAAGGGGGTCTATTTTTACACCTGCCTAATTTGTATTTTGGAGAGGTTTGTTTGTTGGAGCGAAGGTGGGTTTTGAATGGAAGGTTTGGCAATTGCATGTGTTCATCAGCCACCAGGTGATAACAATGTGAAATTTCACCCAGATGGAATTTTGTCATTTTCACACGAAAGCATGATTTTTTTTAGTGGGTGGAAACCCTAACTAACTGTTGAGCAAACACTGTGAAATCTTGGCAGCTTACATGAAACGGGACCCAAATGGGGAACCCTCAAATTCTAAGGTTTATTCCTGGCTCGGCTACCAACAGGCTGTGTGGCCCTGAGTGAGTCACTTCACTTTCCGTGCCTCTGTTTCCCCTCCCACCCTTTGTCTGTATTCTCTATTTAGGCTGTAAATTCTTTGGGTCAGGGACTGTCCCTTACTGTGCCCCTAGTACAATGGGTCTCCTAACTTAGTGGCTAGCAGCTACTGAAATAAATAATGATCATTATCCTCTTCATAACCATGGGGAATGACCAAAGCTAAAGATCAATTTGTACCTTATATTTATTCTTAATAAATATAAATAATAATGACAGCCATGTTTAACTGTTTCTAAAGAATCGTGCTGAAAAAATCTGTTTTTTATACCCATGCTTTACACCTTTTTAAATAGGAGACTCAGGCCTGATAAAAATAAAGTTGATGCATTTGTTACTGCTTGAATTCAGTGGGCCAGAGCCATGGCTGGTACAAATCAGCATAGCTCCATTGACTTCAATGAATGGAACTACTTTGCCTTACAGCAGCTGAGATCTAGACCTTTGTTTGAAAGGGTTTGCCCCTGATTTCCTCTATGATACACTTAAAATCTGGTTTAAAAACAAGCTTATAAAAAAAAAAAAAAGTCTGGTGTCACTGTAGCAATAAAGAATGTAAAAAAAAAATTAAATCCTGTGTTTTCACCTCAGTCGCCTTCTTGGTGCTTTCACTTTGGGAATATGTAATAGTGGAAGGAGAACTTAAAGATCAGGCAGACTACAAAGACATTTATTCCAAAGCCTTGCATTTCACTAACAAAAGCAGCCCATGAAACCTTCATATAAATGGTGTGGAGCATTTTCTTAAAATCAATCAGGTTCTATTATTTGGTTTAAGCCCAATCTCATTGTCTACTTCTTCCTCCGGAGGCTGATTTCTGCCAGGTAGAAAATTAAGTTTCCTTTACTTTTCTTCCTTACACAATCTTTCAACATCTTGGCACTGTTGTTCGGTGTGGGAAACCGACTTCCTGTCTCAATAAATAAATGCACACAAGGCTTTTCTGGACACATAATGGTCTTTTTCTTTTTTTTTTTTTTTTAATTTTATACAAAAAAATCATTCCACCCTTAACACATCAATGAAGCCACTTAAGCTCTACTGCATCTGAATTAAGGGGGAATTGTGTGATCAAAGAGTGTGAAAGAACCACACATGGAGTTGGTCAGACACTTTACTTTTGTTACGTTTGATACATAACAAACCCAATAAATATGCTTATCCTAGTAGCCAGTTTCATTATCTCATTGGCTTATGTTTAAGAGCATTTCCTTAATGCATCTCCTTTTTCTATGATTTACAGCGTCATTTTTTATACAGGCTATTTTGGGTTTAAAAAAAAACTACAGGGAAAAAAGTATGGGTGTACATAGGGGAAAAAATGATCTCTCTGGGTTTTTCATTCAGTGTTTCCCTGGAGCGATGGCTTTTATGGGGCACGATCAGCACAGTAGCCTTAGCAAAGCATGATGATATATATAAGAATTAGAGTGGAGAAAGTTGAGACTGTCTTGTGACACTTCCAAAAATTAATTGGACTCTTTAGAGGCAACGTTTGGCACCCTGCTCCTCTTTATTGACCAAAAGTGGGCAGCTGAAGATTTCACATAAATGTCTGGATGCTTCCTATTCGAGTGTAACACTATTGTAGGCACTGGATTTACATCAGAATAACGCAGAGCCGAATCTGGCCCCTTTTTATATGCAAGTGACCTATTCCCCTGCTCCACCCTTCCCACCAGCGCTGTTGTATGGCTTCATTTTCAGAAGCGTTTATATCAGCTGCAAGTACATGTTGACTTCGCTGGAGCACCTCTGAAGTCAATGGACCCTTACCCTTAGACAAAACGCCACTTGATTTCATTGGGTATTTTACCTGCCTAAGGACTGGGAGCTGCCTGAGCCTGGTAATCCAGTGAGTAGCCCTTATTTATGCAAATAATTCCAATAGGATTCCTGTTGAAACTGCGTGTGGCCATCGAGGCAGCGCCTTTAAGGGCTGAGCTTCCCCAGACAGTCTGGATGGGGTGCTGTGAAGCTATTGTTATTGCGCTCAGCCAGCTGGAACCCGACATGGAATAAAGCAGATCTCTCACAAGCACCTTGTGCACTGAGTGAGCACCGAACGGTGGGTGCTCACACAACCTCTTGGGATTTGGCCTATAACGAACAATAAATCTAAAGCCCTTCAGGCTAAATTCTTTCTGAATAAATTACATGTGCTTTTAATAGGGCTTTTTAATTAACAGGCATTTTTTAAAAGCAAAATTAAAAAAAGATGTGAAGTCAGTGTTTTTCTAGGCATCTAAGAGCAGAGATCCAATCCTGCACTCATTACAATCAATAGAGATTTTACCGTGAGTGCAGAATTTCTTAAGTGAAATTTGTTTGTTTGTTCCACAGAATGCCCTTTCCCCCCCATAAATGGAAGGAAATGTTATTCTGCTGTGAGGAGTGGGCAATGCCAAAATCCATCTATGCTGTTCCTTTTTGCTGTTGCGCTTGTATGTGGAAAGAACACCTGTAATCCAGGAGAACAATATTTATTGTTCCATGTATTTTCCATTGTAAAATATCGAGCATTTGTAATAAAATGTGGGTTTTGTTTGGTTGATTTTTCACTTGGGAAACTGATTTTTATAGTGGCTTTTGACTCTCATTCCCAAAGTCTGAACTTGATCATGGGCCAAAGCTGGATGTCCTTGCTCAGACTAAATTCCCACTGAAATAACATTTACTTACGCAAAATTCCCATTTAAGTAAGGACTTCAGTATTTCACCCTATCTTTTTACAGCACTGAGCCTGCAGCACGCTTCATCTGGAGGGATTCCTGCAGCCATGCACTGGCGATCAATGATGAGGCTTATGTAGGCACATGTAACCATCCCTCTTCCTTGTAGGTAGCCTGAAAGTGCTTTAAGACAGGAACTGTCTTTTACTGTGTATCTATGTGCATACTACAAAGGGGTTTTAATCTCTAGATGCTACCATAACAAATAAAATAATCCAGCTGGCCAAACCCAAAAACAAGACCAAGGACGTTTGTGAAGGTAAACAAAACAGTTTTATTTTTTTCTATTTCAGTAATACCAAAAACCTTGCAAAATAATTCACTTATCATGTTACAAAAGCATATTCCTGTATTGCAAGAACATCCAAAACCCTGATCTTCAGGTAGGCCTCCACCTGGCTTCCCATTTAGCATCAGCATTGCTGCAACACAAATTGTGAACTCAATTCTTTAGATGTAATTCTGTAGATACATTTTATAGTCCCTAGATGTCTAATTATCTGATACCATAGACAGTGTTGCCAACTCTCGTGCTCTTATCACAAGTCTGACAATATTTGGTGTTTTTCTTGAAATCGAGCTCCTAGAATCATGTAATTATGTCACAATCTCAGTTTTCATTTAAAAGAAGTTTCTAGCCCTTATGGTTGCGGAGTAAAGGTTGAAAAGGTCATGCAAGTGTAACCTAAAGTTTCAAAAACTATAAGGCAAAAAACAAATCCAAAATGTATAATTTTAAAACAACATAATCTCATGAGTTCTAAGACAATCTCATGAGTTTTGAAGGCCTGTGCTTGACAATAATGGATAGGCATCTAAGTTGTACAAAGTACACTTGCAGGTATCTGTGAAGGCAAAAGGAACAGAAGCAAGATCAGCAAACCACTCAAAATTAAAATTGCAGACAGGATGAGCCAAGGGCATTTACAGCAGCAGTTATGGCTACTCTTTCTTTGGGTTGCACAGAAAAACATTTATCAGTAACAGACTTGGTCAAAAACCACACACAACTTTAGTTGACCTTTTCCCCCATTTTTCATTCAAATCCAAAATTGCAACAAAAATCAAAGCTCAGAAAATGTATAGCAGTTGAAGTCTGGGATTTTAAAGTAAGCCTAAAGGAGTTAGGCTTTCAGCTCCCATTGGCATCTAACTCCCATAGGTTATACTGAAAACATGTTAAAATAATGCCGATGAGCCTAATATAGTCAGGTTGAAACAAACAGTAAGAGTATAGAGAACACTGAAGGCCTTTTCAGTCTCTCGCTTTTCACTTGTGAAGCCTCCAAGTTCTGTCTCTTGTGTCACTTTTTAAGCTGGATCTTTTTACAGTGTGTGTATTGGATGTGCTAATCCAGCAGTCACTAGCGGTTCTACCACCTGCCTCTTCTGATAAGACATCTTCTCTTTGGGAGGTAATTGAGTCCTTCTAGGAGCAATCAGATATAGGCCTTTAACACAGCAATAAAATAAAAACAGGAATTTGAGGGAAAAGTGGAAAAACTCTGAAATCCAGTTGGAATAACTGCCAAAATGCTTTAATGGTTATGATGAAACAAAAAGGTACTTACTCTTACAGACTAGCTTGATACCTATAAAACAAAGAGAGAAAAAAACAACTACCCACGCTGCTGGGTCATTAAAACTTTGCAGATATTTTGTCTGGAAATAGTTTTGCATCTAATTATTAAACTGATTCTTGACCCACGACATTTAAATTTGAATCCAAAACTACGATGCAAGCTCTTCAAAAATGTAAGCTTGGTTTGACCCAATATAAAAATAGGGGTCCAGTTAACTGTAAATGTTTGGAAGTATAAATTCAACGGAGCCTTGCATCCATCTGTGAGGAATAGTAAAGCAGGAAAAGACCCATTTTATACATGTATAAATTTAGGCACAGTTAAGACTCAAGTCAAAAATTACACACCACCCATTAAATCTGCGTGCCTTACTTTTTGGGTACCTGACTTGACAATTACTAGACTTTTTTTTTTTAATTTAAGGTTGACCTAAGGGACTTGAGTCCAAGGTCACACTCTGCATCACTGACAGAGATGGGAATACACATCTCACTGTTGGATAGTGATAAGTACATACATAAAGTTATTAATTTAATTTACAAAAGGGCCCCTTTCTGAGACTGAACAAAGTTTGAAAAATAATCTGCAGAAGTCTGAGGGGGGGGGGGGGAAAGGCGACCATTTCAAACCTAAAGTTGAATGAAGTCAGGCTTTAATGGACCAGGATTGGAAGTGAGTTGAGGGACTTCCACTGACAATGCCTTGTCTACAGTCCCCCGGATACGCTAACCCAGGAACGGTCAGCAAACTACCCCATCTGACCTCAGACACCATGAGGGGCACATAGGGATAGGTTCCCTCAAGCCTCCAGGCCCCAGCTATGTAGGCATCTGCAGATCAGACAAAACCCTTGGATTGGAAGTAACTAAACTTGGATTTGGAGCCAATGCAGTCTTTAGGCAACAGGAACAGTATATGCCCACTGGCTCACACCAGCAAACAAGTGGGCAGCCACATTCTGCATGAGCCGTAGCTTCCTAGTGGTCTTCAGGGTTAACCCCCATCCAGAACCATTGCTGAAATCCAGTCTTCAGCTCCCAAAGTCATGGTATGCACATCAGAGAGAAATGGCCATATCCCCTTACAGGAGAAAGCTAATTCTGGCCATTGACGCATCCCGAGAATCCAGGAGCTCTCTGCGATCCAAAAGCAGTCCTGCATTTACAACCCTTTTGGTTGAAGGGGCTGCTGGTAGGCTACTTCCTGGTGATGGAGGAGAGATCATTTCTGCAATGCCCCTCGCTGCAGATAGCTCAGTCCACCAGCTTCATCTCTGCCTTATCTCCACCCAATTTGTGCCCATTTAAAAACAAAATCTATATATTTAATTTGGATGCTTTGACATCCTGCAGGACTGGAAGTGCTACATGAATGTGAATTATTATTATTATTGGGCCAAATCCTGAAGTCCTTCCTGCAGCAAAACTCCCCATTAAAGTCAATAGATCAATTCTTCAGATGCTGATTGTGGAACACTTAATTGAGATGAATCATACTGTACTCTGATCCAAATGCTCACATCCCTAACTCACACTGAATACTAGGTTATTCTACAAGTAGGCCCACTGAAATTAGTGGGACTATGTGTAGACAAAAGTACTGTACAGCATGAGTAAGGGGATCAGAATGATATGAAGCCCATGAGTAATCCTATAATAGCACCTTACTCAGAGTAGTTACTCATGTTACTCATCATGAGAAAGGGTCAGAATCCAGGCCACGACATTTTAATTTCGGACACGTTCAAGGGTAACAGTCACCCATCCCCTTTGAACTTCAGATAAAACTCTATCTAAAACCACAGCAGAATGTGAGCTTAAGTTTACTAACACCTGTCTTCAAATTTTCACTACAATAGGGGGACAAACAAACAAACAAAGCATAACTATTATGTAAAAGCAAAACCAACTAAAAAGTTTTTGGTTTACAGAAGGTGTTTTACTGTGCTGACTCTGGTGGCTGGATTCAGTAAAACACTATCTGACTCACCCAGTGCAACCTCAGCTCAGTTCTCATAACAGCCTTCCTCACCTCCAAAGTCAACTTTTGGCTTGCATGGGACCTCCACGCTGCCAAAGCAGGACTGGCTTCTTATTGAATAGGACCCTTATAAAGCATATCTCCAACTTGAACTGGTTTTCATAGATTAAGGCTGACTTCAAAGCTGGAAAAAGCACCAAGTGTGCTCTCAAAGCTTGGCTTCGGAGAATCAGCTGTCTCACTTATACCAGAATTCAAATAAAACTAAAGTGGCTGCCACAGCATTGGTGCTGGGTGAGGTTCTCTGGCCTGGGTTATGTGGGAGGTCAGATTACATAATCATAGTGGTCCCTTTGGTCCCTAAAAACATCTGTGAACCTATGAACATTACCATCTGCACAGTTAAGACAACTTTCCTGTGGACATATCAAAATATAAGGTTAAAAATACTCAGCAACAGATAGAGCACTCAGGAAATCTGTGTGATCTTGGCCAAATCACTTTAACCTCTTTGTGCCTCAGTTTCTCCATCTGTAAAATGGGATAATGGCACTGGCCTTCTTTGTAATGTGCTTTGAGATCTAGGAATGAAAAGTGCTATAAGAAAGCTTGGTGTTGACTTAAATGGAATGTTTCCCTTGGTGTTGCAGGAGCTGATCAACAGATACATATATACCTGGTGAAATAAATTGTTTAAAGCAGTGATGGATAAAGGCTAGTTTTTGAGTGAGCTAATTATTTCTTTTTTTAATGCCCAATAGCTTCCCCCTCCCTCCTGAAAGTGCTTTTATAGATGGCATTTTGGCTGCCACTCTGTCTAATAGCCCAGACAAACACAGAGACAGATAATAAAAAAAATCTATTTCTTTCTTAACAGATAACACTTGTGTCTTGTTACAGAATTTTCAGGCTGTAAACCAACTTGAATAGCTAATTTAAGGACAACTAACTTGCACTGTGCAGGGCTGTATAAACATTTCAAATTCCAATTTTTCTTAAAGACATATGTGAACATTTAAAAGGGGCTTAAGGAGCCATTTTGCAATTAAGAAAATCTAGATTTAGGATTTTTTTTCTTTCCCCAAGTTTATCATGTAATATTAATATACAGAGAAAATATTTTCAGTGCCTGTATGTATTTATGAGGTCCTAAGGGAAAACAGAATTCCTCTATCTGAAAGAAAGGCTGGAAAAAACTGTAAGGATAAGACTGACTGCTAGAACATCAAATCCATGACAGAATTCGTTCATATGCTGCAATTTTTGTGAAAGTGCTGTGGGGTTGGTTTTCACTGTATCTGCTAGTTTAATTGTTTCTGCCTGTTCATTTCTTTGTCCGCTGAAACCAGTAGCCTAAGGGAAATTTAAAAATCAAAAGGTAAGGCTGAAGTTGAACAGGAAATGAACACTGGTGTTGTGGCAATATTAAAGTAAAAAGTTCAGAAGTGGCTATAGGAACTAACATGTTTCTAAACATTTAAGTGTGTCTTTCTCTCTGCTTTTTGGTTTTGTTTTGTTTTTGTGCTGTGAATAAATTTGAGATCCATTTCAAGAAGTGTTCTAGGTTTGTAAATTTGAAATGGTAAGAATGTGTCCTCTGGAGAATTTCCCAGCTAGCATGCACTGAGCACCTCTCTAATGGAAAGATCTGCATTTGATTTTGTGCAGTCACAACCATGTACTTTTTCCTTTGTATCCCTTACCCATGTGGGAGCTGGTGTAGGGAGAACGTTTTAATATCAAAAGAGAGCAGCACATTGATTTCTATGTTTGGTGGGGAGCAGAAAGTGATCTTCAAAAGCTCATAGCACCTTAAACCTGATGGCTGATTATAACACAATGAAAATAAACAGAGCTCATGGTAGAATCTGTGCAAGGATTTTTTTTTTTTAAGTGCACTCTATCTTTCTCTTTCCTCTTTTCTGATCTCTGGGACAAAAGAGTCAACAATCAGAGATCCAAAACTCAAGCAAAGAGGATATGTACTTAAAATACCACATGGCCAATAAAAGTATTTTACAACATATCCAATCTTTAACAAGCAAATTAGCCAATGAAAAGGAATACTCTGATTCCAAATCCTTTTTAAAAATAGCAAAACCAATTACAGATATTTAACACGCCACACAATTACCAAGAAAATAGTCAGACTTGAAAGCAATCATTCTAGGACTTTCCACATATAAATGCATTCACGAACAAAAAGGTATTAGGCTACATATTGTAGGAATTAATTTGGGTTAATTCACATGGCAAAGATGAGGTAGGCAAAACAACACGTAATTACCTTTTCCTGCCTTTGAAGAACAATGAATTTGGGACTGGTCCAACTTTAGAAAGGGTGATTACAGATTTTATGCTTAGAGAAATCTCCACCTTTACATATATTATATATAAACACATACAAAGAGACCCCCTTTTCTTTCTAAGCTCCTATATTCCATAGGCAACACGCACGTGAAGCATTAAATCAATTAAAGATAAAATTCATTTATTATACATCCTGCTAATTATTTCTGAAGTACGATAAGGGGAGAAAGAAGGCTAACCAACACAAGGCGTAATTAAGCAGAAGAGAAGCATTTGGGTGGTCACTCAGAATTCAACATGCAGAATATAAAGGGAAATGGTTAAATGATACCTGTTTTGCATCAGGGTCGAGATGTGAAAGAATGAAATAAGACAGGTCTATGAAATTTACTCAACTGTATTTTTGAAGAGAAAAGAGCTATTTCTATAAGTATTGACAATCACCACTGTGTGTAATAAAGCACTGTTAAATGTAACGTTAACTAAACAGGCATTAAAGGCCTTTTACATACTTGGAAGAAAAGAAAACAGTTTTTTCTTTTTCTCTCTCTCTCTCTCTCTCCTTTTTTTTTAATACTGCAGACTGCAAGCATTTTGGTCTATCTCTGTCAAGTGCAATTCTTTCTTGATGAATGACAAGGTACGATAATAGGCTGCCGTTGCCATGGCAACCAGACAGCAGAGCTGTGTGCCTTGAATTTTGTCATCTGAAAATGAAACCAGAAGCAAAAGAAAAGCTGAGAATGAAGCCAACAGATTAACTCGTAGGGGGGAAACGGGGGGAGAGAAGTGTGGTGGAAAGGAGGAGAGAAAGACGAGGGGGAGGAGGGGGTTAGATTACAGGCAATTAAAATTACAGTAGTGTGTCGTATGTGTGTCTGTCTGTCTTGTAATTCCAGATACCATTTGCCGAGAGGTTTTATCTTTGTTTTCACTGAACCTCTTTGTTTCAGAAATACTCAAGTCGCTTCCAAAAACACATGTAATGTACAGGACTCAAGACTCCACTGAGCTTTAAAATGGGCGGAGGAATTCAACTCCCCTCACCCCTACACACTCCTCTCTTCCACGCCTCATGAGAGCACCCCATGCAGCAGCATACTGAGGGACTGCAGGTGGGGGCAGGGGAGAGCCACTATGGATCTGGGGAGTCCATGCGGGCGAGCCATGTCCAGGCATGGTGTGAAGCCCAGCTGGACAAGGTAGATTGGCACGGGGTAAGCTGGGGGAAGAGAAGGGGCTGTTGGGGCTGCTGCTATATAGATCTACCACTCATGGCGAAAGAGGAAAAGGGATTACTGCTGGCATAGAATTCCTCCAGCCCCACTCCCTGGGCCTGGAGAGTGCTCCACCTCAGCCTGTGTGGAACTGACGTGTCTCAGCCCCGGCTAATGAGTTTGGCACTAGGAAGAGAACGTAGGTCACACGAGAGTTGGATTCAAGTTGGGGTGTTGCTTTGGGGTTTGAATATCCAAAGTTAAGAGGCATTCAGAGGAAGGGTTTTAGGTCTGCCCATTATATAGGGGAAAAGCCCCATTCGCAAGATTCAGCTCTGAGTTTGGCTTTCAGATACCTACATAGCGTGGGGATGTTTGGATCTGGCTTTTGGTTCAGGCCCATCTCTGCTGGAGCTGGGAGCAAATGGCAGCCCTGTCCCTCTTCCTCCCTTATCCAGGTTTTGAGAGTTGGATAAAATGGGACCGAGATCCAAAACACTCCTCGGTTTTGCAAAATGAAACCCAGATTTACAAGGCTTTGCAAAACCCAAATTGTTGCAAGCACTGGTACCGCTGCAATTGGTCTTAGAACCTCATGGAAATCCGCGTCTCCATCTTCAGCTCAAAGCTTTTAACATGCCCGATCATTTCTATTTGAGGTGATCTGTACCAGTAACAGAGATGGAGACCGCTATCCTACAAGACTCAGTGGAGCAGCGTGTATCACATTACCCTGTTTGCACATCTGGAAACCTCAGATTCCGCCATTTCAGCTTTACCTGCTCCTTATTTCTCTCCCTAGATTTTACAAACTTCTCGGCTTGCTAACCTCTTGGGAGAGAAAGTCTGGCTAGAGCTAAGCAACATTTCAAACAAAACTTTTTTCACCCCAAAAAATGCAGATTTGGTTCAAGTGCAACATTTCGCAAATTTATGTCAAAATTGCCTAATTGTTATTGGTCAAAACTGCCCCCAATCTCGAACAATCTAGCCCTTTTGTTTTGACATTTTTTAAACTAAATGCTTCACTTTTTCGATTCAAAATTACCTTTTGTTCTGAATTTGACTTGAGTTTTATTAAATTCTTTAGGTACAGTACATGAATCAGGAGGCACCAAGGGCAATGCGGAGAATTGTTGTCCCTGATTCAGCGCCCACTGGGTCAGTGGGAATCTTTCCAGTGACGTCAGGGGGGGTTTGGATCAGGCCTTAAATGGCTTGCTAGGGATCACAAAGGAAGTGCAGAGCAGAACTGGGAATAGGCATAGTTTTCCTCACTCTCATCTTTGTGCCTTAGCAATAAGACTATCCTCCTTCCCAGTGAGCGTCCTCTTAACACAGATCATTTTAAAACGTGGCTAATTGAACTATACAGGGAAACAGAGTAATAAATATCCCCCTTGGCATGGGAGAATTGGACTCTAACCATGTCACCGGCAGAGCTGACCTCCTGAAAGTAGGTCTCCTAGTCCAAACTGTCCATCTGCTTTGAATGGATGGATTTTAAGGTTCTGCAGAGAGTCACAATCCTTGTGTTACTCTCTAGCTATTCAATATAGTGGAGAATGATCTTAGTTTGCTCGATATCATCACTCAGGGCATTCTTTGCCTCTTGTACCACAACACAGCCGTACCGGTTATTTTTTTTTTTTTTTTTAACACGAAGGCAAATTCTCTGCTTGAGTGTAACGGCGCATCACTTCCCAAGTGCCCTATTGTGGCCTGGGCAGCTCTGTGGAGGCCTACTTTGGTTTTCCCTTTTTCTCAGGGCTCCTTAATAAGCACCCCGCCGGCTGTCCTGTGGCTACCACCACTCCTGCGTAAGGCGGGTTAATCTAAACCGTTCTAAGCAATCCTCAAAGTTCCAAACTGAAGTCCATCACCAAAACACAAAAGTTCATACCTAGTTCCAGCATCTACAGCCAGGACCACATTAACTCTCCTGCGGGCCCGGGGCTATTAGATTTTGTGGCCTCCCCCACCGCTGTCTACAAATCTTTTGGCTAATTTAAAACAAAATGATCACAGTTATGGCATCCAGGCTATTAACGCTGTGATAAACTTGCCTTTTAACGAAAATAAAGCCGTTATGTGGTTACATTTCAGGCTTAAAACATGTAGAACAGGGGTCGACACCCTCTGGCCCGCATGTGTGCCAAATGGGGCACGCGAGATGATTTTGAGCAGCACTCACACTCATGATGGGCCCACGTCCCGTGGGAAAGGGGTGGGGAGGAAAGGGTGGGACCGGGAGGGGGGGGAGCAGCCGATGCGTGGCATTGCTTGGGGCTGAGAGCAGCTCCTGGCCAGGGCGCTGGGCCCATGTCACGTGGGAGAGGGGCAGCGGGGGAGGAAGGGGAGGGGATTTATTTTTGCGGGGCCTCCCTTAGCCGGAAGCCCTGGGCTGCAGCCCCTGCATTAATCCAGCCCGGTCTTCAGCTAGTCCTGGGGCTCTTCTGCCCCAGTCTGTGCTTCAGCAAGCAGCCATCCCCAGCCCTTCCTAGCCCCATCTCAGCCTTCTTCATCTCTCTTTTTGGCTCAGAGAAGTCAACAGGCAACCCCTTCTGCTGCTCCCCTAGTTACTCAGGGTTTGTTTCAGCGCTCTACAGCCACTACTTCCTCAAACACCACCCCTACCTTTCTGGGATTAGGGGGAGGAAGAGAGGCAACCCTTTTTATAAGGCCCAGGTGCCTTCCCTTAAACCCAATTGGGCAGCTGGTAACAGTCAGAGGTGCACTGGACCCAGCTCCTTAAAGGGGCCTGTGACGCTGTGACACCAAGTCATTATAAATATCAGGAACACGGCAATAGCTGATCAGAGCAGTGGTCATTCTAGTTCACTATGCACGCAGCCACCAGCTTTGTGGCCACTAGCAGATGACTCAGAGGAAGGTACAAGAAACCTCAAAGTGAGACATTTTGGAATAATGTGACCCTAAAACTAGTTTCTTCCTTAGTCAGAGGCTGGATTAAGCCCTGAAGCAGTGAGGTTTTATATCCTTTATATTTATTTTTATTAACCTTTCCTAACTATGTAATTGGGTGTGTTTTTGTTATTATCCATATAAATCTCCAATCATTTTTATAAACGTGTGAAGTTCTTGGCCTCAGTGATTATATCTTGTAGCCAGGCATTCCACAGCCTGATTTTGTGCTGTGTGTAATAAGTATTTTATCGGTTTTAAATTTGCTGACTTTTAATTTCCTTTAGTGTCCCTCTTGTTCTTGCACCATGAGAAAAGATTTTTAGAAGTGCCCAATTTACTTTCTCTATCCTGTTAAATATTTGTGTCAGCTGAAATAAGGTCATATTAAAAGATCCTTTACACAAACTTTCTAAGAGAGTCTTGAAATATGGGTATTACACCAGAGTAACTCTTGTTACTGTTATAATATCTGCTGAGATTGGAGCCCCATTTATGCTAGGCACTGTACATACATGTAGTAAGAGAAGACCTCACCAAAAGAGCTTACAGTCTCAATAGATAAGAGAGACAAAAGGTGAGCATAAGGAAGTATTATCCCACTTTACAGTTACAGAATTGAGGCTCAGAGAGATGTAATGATTTCTTAAGGTCATACTGAAGTCTGTGATAGGGCTAGGAATTGAACCAAGATCTCCTAAGTACTGGGCCCAGTCTTAACCAGTGCCCTACCCTACCCCTACTTTACCATTTTCTCCCTGTGTGTCTTTGAGTTACCTCTGCTAATGACCCGAACAAGTTATTACTCGTTAGCCCTGACGCGTCAATGCAGCCATGGGAGAGTGAGCTGGAGTTTACTCTGCCTCATGCATCTATCAACAAAATTGTCAACTAAATTCAGATTGTGGAATTCTTGTTCCTGGTGATAATGGAAGAGGCACAAAAAGGGGGCTGAGGTTGCAGACCCCAGACTGAGTTTGTACGGGTGGCAGTTTGACAAATCACCTTTAGATTTGTTAACTCAGCAGATTGTTTCTGGAAGTCGTGGAGAGAAAATAAATATGGAAAACCACAATGTCATCTCTAAGCGTCACTTTTCAGAGCCTGACCACACTTTAAGTATCTGCTAAGTGATGTCCTTTCTCATATCATGATTCCTTGCCAAACCCAAGCTTCTATTAATCTTCCAACAAAGAAGACAAGTTTGACACTGGGATCCCAGAAACCAAAACAAAGAATGCCACCTTCAGTCTTTATGATCTGCAAAACTCACGCATTGTTTATTTAAACTACTGGTACTACTGAAACGAACTCAAGATAGAAAGTGATTCTGGTAGGTGGGTTTTTAATTTTTAGGAGATATTGGATCTGTTCTGTTAGGAAAGTGGAAATATTCATGACTGATCCTGTGTTCAAATGAGTGGGGCTGATACAGAGAAATAGACATGGAACTATATAATT
Source organism: Emydura macquarii macquarii (assembly GCF_026122565.2). Classification (NCBI taxonomy): domain Eukaryota; kingdom Metazoa; phylum Chordata; order Testudines; family Chelidae; genus Emydura; species Emydura macquarii. The sequence goes on along the minus strand of NW_027130449.1, from coordinate 8,682,907 downwards.
TGTTTAGTATAAGAAATGGGTCCAAACCCAAACAGCGTAATTGAACTCCTATGAAATTCAGATCTGGATCCACATCCAGATATTATGATTAGTTCTCTCTTCCCAAAAAGGGCTCATACCAGAATGCACCAGGTCAGATTCTCTGCTGGAGTAAATGAGCACAGACCCATTGACTTCAATGGATTTTTGACTGCGCAGACCTGCAGAGAATTTGGCCCTGACCACCTCTGAGGAGTATCCACACTACACAGGTTTGGAAGCTATTAAGATGGCCTGGCTGGCCAATTAACTCCCCAGGCTGCACCTGGAGGAGGAGTCAGGGAGCAGGGAACTAATTTATTACACGCAGGCTCACCCGTGGAGGAATGGGGGGGGGGCCTATAACGTCAGGAAGCTGGCTACAGATGAGGGAGACTGTGGGAAGGCAGGCTGTAGCTACTCCTGGAGTGGAGGAAGTTAGGAGGCTAGCAAACCCAGAGAGAGCTGGAGAGAGGAGAAGCTAGATAAATAGGAAGGAGCCCAACGGAATAGCAGCAAGGTGTAGCAGTGTGCAGAGCTCTTGGCTGCTTGTTATAGGGTCCCTGGAGTGGAACTCTGTGTAGAGCATGGGCCTAGGTTCCTCTACCAGCTACTAGGAAGTGATAAGGGTGTTGGAGACACCAACCAAACAGCAGGTCTGGAAGGAATTTGAATTCCCTGGAAGGGGAGGACCTTAGTGACCTGCTCAGAAAGCCAAGCCACAAAGAGGAGACGGCAGTCCCTGGAATGAGAGGGGCTGCAGGGTAGGACAGCAGGGAGAAGGACACTGCCAGAGGGGGAGTGCAATGCCTGGCAGAGCTAATTCCCAGGATTGCCAGCAGAAGAAGCTGCTAGCAGAGCGTGAACCACTACGGAAGACGAGGGAAACCCCATTTGGATACAATGCCGGAGGATCCAAACTTTGGGACTTGGGGCTGTTTTTTAGCAAATGTGGAACTCTGCTACCACCTGATCTAAAGAACTTGAATGGGGCCGGATCACTTTGAAAAATTACAGGTCCTGAATACAAAGGCAAAGCCATCACCATTGTACGCAGTGAGCTTGAAGGAGAGCTGAGGGCAGGGAACAATTAGCATACAGTAGGATATCCGAAACAATAATATTCACCCGTGGTAGACTGCCTTCCATGCAAGGATCTCAAAGAGTCTTATAATTACTCAGACCAAGATGATGGCTCACTCTATTGCCAGCACATCAAAGTAAGGGGGGGTGAATGAACACCTTCCTTCCCTCAATAGCCTTCCTGCGTCCAGGTGTGGGAACGGCTGGGAAAGATCAGCCTTTGCCACCTTTTCCCATGCAGCTGGCTGGGTAGTGGACTCTGACCTCCCACAAGCTGGTCAGCACAGCTGAGCTCGTACAGGGGCGTACTGTACAGGGGTGCAGCTCACTGCTCCCCTGGAGCAAAGGAGGAATCACAGACCAAACTGGGACTGAGTCACAATTAAGTCCCTGGTTGGCTCCTGGGTGATCACAGCTACACGCTGCCCCTTACAAACGGCTAGTGGTAAATATTTAAGCCTTACAAACACCACTGTGAGGTAGGTGTAAGTGTTAGTATCACCCTTTGACGACGGAAAATGTGGGGCACAGTGAAAGCAAAGGTAATGTTTAAAAAACAACTTCGAATGTTGGGCGCCAGTATAGGAATCCTTGGGCCTGCTGTTCAAAGCTAATTAAAGACACGGTGTGTGTGTGTGTGTGTAGCCAGCACCTCTGCGTGGCAGTCCACAGATGTCTAAAACTGGGCACCCAACAATCAAGGCGAGTATTGACAATCTGGGCCTAAGTGATTTGCCCAAAGGCTTCACAAGTGGCAGAGCTGAAGATAGAAAGCAGGAATCCAAAATCCTGGCTCCTGGAAAGAGACCCCTCTGAGCAACGAAAATAACTAATCACCTGGGAACATGCTACTCAATCAAACTGCATCACAACAGCCCAAACATAAATAGACCTTTCAAAAGTAACAAATGCAGGTTATGAATAAGGTTCGTTAATACTTGTATGGAAAGTTCATCTACACTGAGAACGAAAAAAGTAGGGTTTTTTTGGTTTAGCTTAAATTCCTTCCCAAGTAACATAAACTAAATAAAAAAAAGGCATTCATACTGGAATAAAAGTGTCTGCTAGGGGAGTGGGATTATATCCATATAGATATCAGATGAAAGTCACACCTTAGATCATACCAGTAAAAACCTGCACATGTGGACAAGACATAACACAACTCATCACATGAGGGCCGAGAAGGCCCAGGGGAACTAGACATTCTTGGTGTCACGCTCCTGGCTGTGGAGTTCCTCTCCACCAGATTTCAGGCTGACTAACTCTTGCTTGCCATCAGAAAGCAAGGTTACACGTATCTGTCTTGTTCAAGCTGGCTGCAGGCTGTCTAGCAGAACGTGTGCTGGAGACAAGCACAGAAGAATTACCCCATGGAAGAAAGCGGCATTGAAAATAGGAGGGGTGGAGTATGTGGTTCTTTAGGAGAAAATAAATGCTGCTCTTATATATATACGGCATCTGGATACTATGGTGATGGGCATATTAAAAATGCATAGACAGATACAATGGATTTGACGGCTGGTACTAAATGAGAGTCTTTCGAGTGCTTTTGAGTCACTCCGAACATAGTTGTCTTATAAAGTATTTTGGAAATGGCTGTAGACTTGTGTAATAATATATTTTTGGCAAGCCATAGGATTCTTAGAAGAACTACTCTATCATTATGGGAAGACCATAAAAGAGAGTTCAGTCCCAGATATGGGCATTCACTAACCATTGGAGGTAATGACAAACTATGAGCCACTTTTAAATGGGCTGCCAGTGATGCAGCTACAGAAAAAATCCTCCTATCCATAATGGACCAACAAATCTGGGCAAAATGAATTACACGGGGAGAGCTGGGAGCACTGTGCTGTGTTGCATTTTATTAGTCCAGTATTGCTTTCAATACTGGAGTAGGGGTTTGAGCACAAGGGTGGGAGGATGGAGATCTGGGACAAACTCCTTGCCATCCTAAAGTCAATGGGAGTTTTGCCATGTCCTCTCCCTGGCTGTGATGACCTTGGGCAAGTCACTTAATTTGTCTGCAATTCAGGGTCTCCATCTGTAAAATGGGCCTAATAATAGTTATTTGCCGCCCAGGTATGCTGTGCGGTTGAGGCTGGGCTTTCCAAAGCAGGCTGAGCTACCAATTGAAATTCCCAGATTGAACTTTCCAGATTAACAGTAGAAAGAGGCCAAAGAAGGGTGAACTGTTTTATTTTGTCTTATTCTCAAAGTGTTCTACATGCAGCCAAATTCTGCCCTCCATTGCACCTGTACAAGCTAGACATCTCAGACCTACAACTGCCACCTCACGAATACAGCTTTCTTTAAGCTAAATTGTACACGTTGAATAGTGACCAACATCTTCCCTGCCATGATTTCAGTTTTCATAAAAGTTTATCTTTGTTAGCTTGTTCATTTTCTCTTTTTGTCCCTTTTTTTACTGCATTTTCTCCATCCCCCCATCTAAAGTGCCTCCTTCGGAAGGATCCTATAATGAGCAAGGGGACCAGATCTCATTTCCCCCCTTCTGTAGGGGTCAAGAAGCCGAGAGTAGGTCAACCAACAAACTCATTCCACTAAGGATACACTAGTCTGGTTTCAGTCACATCACTGAAATTCTGTAACAACTATTCTGAAGACAGTGGAGCTAGCTATATTGGGTTTACACCAGTCTATTAATGCACTGGGCCAGATTCACAGTCGGTGTGAATGAGCATAGCCCCACTGATGCCACATGTTTTACATTCTCATAAGATGCTCTCTTCGCCCTGCCTCTTTCCAGAGATACCAGTCTTTAACGATGGGCAGAAGTAGATTTCATCATTGACTTCAACGGGGCTACAATGGCTTACATCTCCCGAGAATCAGGTCCAATTATGTTTACATTTTCTCTCCTGTTTAAGAAACAATGTGGGGAACAATATGTTTATGCTCATCCATTATGTACAAATATGTTTGTGCAGAACCAAGGATGGAGAGAAAATATTTAAGGTGGTCCACAGGGATGTAATTATGAGTAATAGAAGGTACCTAAGAGACACACGAGAGTGTCATTCTATTACTCTTATTTAAGAAAAGGAAAATTTAGGCTAAATATCAGGAGAATTTTCCTAATGGCAAGAGCTGTGAGACTGTACAACAGGCTCCCCTACGAAGTGCTGAGAGCCTCATTGCAGGAGTCCAGCTGTCCTAAGAACAGTTCTGTAGAGATTCTTATATATATCTTACAGCAGACCTCTCTACGGGTCTGATCCAAAGTTCACTGAAGTCAAAGGGAGCCTTTCAATTGATGGGAATGGGCTCTCAACAGTTCCTCTGGGCTCACTAATTAAAGCATAAGAAAGGACAAATACCAAGTAAATCAAAATGTGACATCAGCAGGGATTTTAATAAAATCTTTCCAATTTTTAAGGAGGGTCATTTGATTTAAACTTTTAGACAAAACAGTGCATGCACTGAATTTTCAATTCAATTACATCATGTCACATTGATTGCATCTGGTTACCACATGTTATTGGCTGCAGTGTAACTTGATGCAACTCAATACAGCATGTGGCATACTGAGATTTATTGCAATTTAAATGACAAAGCACCCAAGAATGTTCAGTCAGTTGGATTACTCCATTGACTGAATGTTCAGATGTCTATTTTTAGAAGAGACATGTCAGCTTGTGCAACAGAATATTTGATGGACTGATCCATTGGTACTGGAGGGGGAATTTTCCCCATCACATAATGAGGCTTAATATTACCTCCTGGGTTTATATACTCTTGAGTATTATGTGCTGAGCTGGACGGGTAGAAAATCCTCTGTTCCATTGAAATCCAGTAAAATCCTGCATCTCAAATATCAGCCCAGATCACTCTAAGCAGTTTCTTCCCCAGTGGCTCAGTGATAAGTCTGGATGTAGTTATACTGTGTATTAGATACGTAAGAGCTTTGAATGATTCACTGCTTACCCACCCTGTGACATGTAGTAAGTAATCAGGAGTCAAGCTGGTCAAAAGAAACGGCACAGAGCTTTGAACAAATGCTAGAGCAGGCAGCTCAGCCTGAATTTGCTCAGGATTCTGGGAACTGCCCGGCAAATGCTCAAAGATTTAATACAAACATTAGCACAGTCACTCTTACAGTAACACAACATCTTCTCTCTGCATGGTAGCTCCCCTCCTAATGATCCAGTACTTATCCTTAAACACCCATGGTAGCCCACTAGTGTTAAACAATCAATACATTTAACAGCCACCCTGAGTGCACTGTGCAGTACTGAACATTGTCTTGCTGTTTAGTCTTTGGAGGATGCCACAAACCGTCCAAAATACACCCAAAATCACCTGTTGTAGGTGTGATCATCTTTCCACTAACCCCACAGATGGTTGGTTACCTGCTGCATTCAGACTCCTCATACTGCTTCCATCAGTGACAGTCAGACACAAACAACATAACTTAGTGGTGGAAAGCAGAATAACTTCCCCACTGGACAACCAACAAACAAGATGTTAGGAAAAAGAGTGACATTGTCTTATACTTGTCCTACTTCTCCCAGTAACCTCCAGTATCTGTGAATGAAGAGCCAGCAAATCTGTGGAGCAAAGTTGCATTGTATGAGATACATAGGGTAAAAAATCAGCACTGGATTTGGTCTATTATAGATTGGATCTTGCTCTTATCAGACCAGATTGTGATCTAGGACTATAGGAGAAATTGGTCTATAATGACTGATCTCAGAAGTTCAACTCTAGGTCCAGACGTCCCCTAAAGTTTAAAGGGAGTTGGAGCTTCTATTTTGTTTTACATGCAGCTTACAGAGCTGGGCCAGCAAAGAGAAGCGTATATCCAGATTAAAAACAAAAAACTGACCCAGTACTCAAGGAAGCGCTGGGGTTCCACGATCTGAGTTAGATCCATCTTATAGACCATGTTCTTGTGCCCATAAATAAAATGTAGATCCCTAGCACTGGAAGGGATTTGGATCTGATATTCTAGAAAGACAGACACATGGGAAGTGGGAAACTTTTTTCTTCTTCTTCTTTGTTTTGTTTTTACGTTTAGAATTATTTCAAAACGGGCCAGAAAACAAAAATAACCACGAAACAGTGAAACAATTCATGAATAACAGCGCACAGCAATAAAGCTTTGGGCATCACTCTACTGGATTCTTCAGCGTAGCACGTCCCAAGAGGAGAAAGTTCGGAGATCAACGCCAATAGGGCAGTAGTAGCTGAAAGGCTAATTCCAATCTTTTTGATTGATGCAGCTGGATCTCTGTATAAACAATTGATGGAGGAAAGGGCTTGATTCTTAGTTACTTTGTTCCTCAGCATGGGGTAGAGATGTAGGGTGAGGGCAAAGGTAGCTTTAAATGACCTTTGGTGTCTAGGTCCTCTGGCAGGATCGAGGTGCCTGTTTGCCTTGTTGAAGTTACAGCAGCCCAGTGCCATCTTTCACTCCATTTCCCAATGCCCTCTAAGGGCCCTGGCAAGCAGAGAATAATCCTAGTGCAAGCACAGTCAATGCACCCCTGCGCTGGCGGCTGAGAGCAGGACCTGCATTGAGTTCTTACACCAGTTCTACACCAAGGGAGGCTCCTTGCAGAGCGTGTATTTTAGGAAGCCATTTATGCCCCTTTGTAATGTAATGTTGCTTCTTGAGAAAACAGAAAAACGCTCGAGTGTTTCTCTGACTATAGAGACCCACTATTTTCTTTTCTCTGTTAGCCCGTGTCAGGCATCATGTGGCATCTGTAACGTGGTAGTCAGCGGGCGGGAGCCAGCTGCACTATTACTAGCCACACACACTCAAATACTGTCTGAGAAAGTAATGAAATGTTCAGCCTGGCTTTTTGCTTTCATACTTGGAAATATAATGTCACATGGCACAAATGTTGCCTTTTCCCACCCAACTCCCTACATGACATAGTGAGGTTTCACTGTCAATATCACCTGTCTCTCTTGCTCTCAGAAGATCCCTGTTTATTTCCAATTTCAGCTTTAACCATGGTCTTTGAACTCATCTAGAACTCAGACAGCTGAGTATATTAACATATACAACGTCATAAGAAAATATGAACGACCATACTAGATCAGAACAATGGTCCACGTAGCCCAATATGTGGTCTTCTGACAGTGGCTATGCCAGATGTTTCAAAGAGAATAAACAGAACTGGACAATTATTGAGTGATTCATCTCCTATCATCCAGCCCCAGCTTCTGGCAGTCAAAGGTTTAGGCACACCCAGAGCAGGGGATGGTATCCCTAACCATCTTGGCTAATAGCCATTGATGGAACTATCCTCCATGAACTTATCTAATTCTTTTTTGAACCCAGCTATATTTGTGGCCTTCACAAAATCCCCTGGCAATGAGTTTCACAGATTGACTGTCCAGGGATGTTTTACCACTCCTCATGTAATCTAGGGATATGTCCATGTGTGTCAGCACCTGTCATAGTCAGTTATCTGGCATTTGAGATTGTCAAACATTTTTCATTAAAAATTCTTTGATGAAAAAAATTTTTTTAAATAAAATGACATTTTTATGAGAAAAATGCGGTTCTTGTTGAAAAAAATTCAGGCTTTCATAATCCTCCCTCCCCAAAAAACAAAAACCCAAAACATGAAAATGCTCCGGTTTTCCAAAACTGATTTTTTTGGGGGTGGGGGAGTTGTGGTTTTACAACAAAAAAACAGAAAAACTGACAAAAAATTAAAACTTTTTTTTCTTGTTGTTGAAACCTTTTCATGGAAAATAAAATACATTTCCCAACCACCACTATATGGCATATAGCTGTATCTTATCTAACTAAGGTGTCTATACTATGGTGCCAAAGCATAATTTAGATTAGGTTAGCTCAGTTTTCAAATCATATTTCTATCCTAGGTAACATGAATCAGAGGATGGCATTAAAAATAATAATGGGACTCTATTCAAGCACCACCCACAATTCTGCACTCCAGCCCCCAGCACAGGCTCCCCCTACTATCCCAGAAGAACTAGATTTTTTTTTTTGCCAAAATTATTGGCAGTGAAATAATTAATGCTGGCTTTTAAATTGGTGTCATTGGGTTTCAGGGTATTAACTGAAATGACTGAGGATATTTCACACCTGTCTGATCTATCGTTTCTGTCTATCTCCAGAAAACCATGCATCCGTTCCAGATTTTAAACATTATCTTTGCAACCATAACAGCTAGTAAAAACATCATTAAATAAACGAAAGCTTAAAATCTGCAGAAACTGATAAAGTGACAAGAGGAATTCCAGAGTGTTCCCATGAACTGTCCCAATGTGACCCCCTTACTGGCAAATCCCAAAATTGTTCCTGAGAGGAGAATGTTGTGAAATGTATTAGCTGGCATGTATGTCTGTCATGACACTTTCAAAGTAGTTAAAGCAAGTAGAAGTAATGTACAGTGGGTAGAAAAATAACCTTTTAATTTGATGCTCAGCAGTTACAAGAATTACTTTCAAATTGTTTGACATCTTAATCACGTAGAGACGTGCACAGAACTTAATCCAAAGTCCCAGAGATCACAGTGAGGGATGAAGGCACAAACTCTGAAACGGCCAGCTTTTCCAATGCAGGCAAATACACAGCTGGTACAAATCAGCATAGCGCCATTGAAAGCGACAGAATCCCAATAGCTAAAGATCTGATCCTTGGACTTCTGTTTAAGGTTTTGGACTGAAGCATCAGTGGCTTTGGAATCATACTTGTTACTAGGTTGGCTTGAGACCTTCTTCAGCCATTGTGTGAAACGAAGTAATTTGAATGGTGAACTGTAGTGAACCATTATTATAGCTTGAAAACCTTCATTGAGTCTTGGGCCGTGTTTCAAAGTAAGTTATATTGTCAGTGCTACTCCTGGTGTGGGACGAAGGGTGAGAAGCCAGCAGTTTTTGAGTTCTAATCCTGGCTCTGACAATGAAACTCTTGGCCGAGTCACTTGACATTATTATTTCTTGTTTCTACAGCATTCTGCACGTATGGACCATTATGGACAAATACCACCAGCCACAGTTCCTGCCCGGATGAGCTTCCAATCCTGGTAATTAAAGAGTAACTTGTTTCTAGTGAGAGTTGGAACTCATAGGCTGTGTAATTGCTATGGTCGGGAGATCAAATTCACCCGTGTAGAGAGTCAGCACAAGGTCTTTACAGCACTAAGACCCATTTAAGCCCTATTTTGAGGTGTATGGGCCTTGTGCTCTGTTCATGAGTGACTTGTACCCATCTAGCATAGAAAGTACACGAGAAAAGAAATTTTATGTTGGGGAAAAAATGACAGAAACAAAGATGAGCATTCATCACATATTGCATCAATCTCTCAGATGCACCAGGCAGAGAAAAGCTTATTGAAGACCCAGCTATTCGTTCTTGTCTTGACGAGCACGCTTCTGGTTTTAAACCATGGCATCAGTGATTTCTGGGAAGAAGATTAAATCTAGCTCCAAACTTGCTCTTACCATGGAAAAAAACATCTAATGGGACAGGATTAATGTCAGCAGGATCAAAGCTGCCAGCAGATCAGTTCTTGTTTTAGTGTCTTAACATCTGGTTTTACTATCACTGGGTCAAAATCATACTCTGATGCAATTCCATTGACTACAATAGAGTTACATCAGAGATTAATTTGGCCCACCGTCTGTATGTTTGGCTTTCTACTGTAATCGTTGTCCATTTACCAGAGAAAAATATGGGGCTGTGAATATGGTGATATCTAATCTGAAGAAAGGAGCATAAGTAAAACCTCAAGAAATAAGGAATGCATCAAGAAGAAAAAAAAAAAACAGAGTATATTTAAGTGATCAGTTTATTTATTAGCCACATGCTCTTTTGCGATTACTTTACCAATAAAAACCCATTTGCTCCCATAGATGAAGCATAGCTGCACAAGCAAAACCCAAGCCTTCAAGAATGATGGTCTGATAATTGTTTTTGCCATTGATCTTATTACCATTTTTTCTTCTGTTTTAGTGGAAGAGGACGACAGTCAGAGACTGCAAAAGACATCTAAGTTGTGAAAAAAAGGGGCAGGATCCTACAAAATGAAAAGAATGGACAAGGTACCAACAGAATAAGAAATGGAGGAGGAAGGGGAAAAAAATTTCAGCAACAAAGCCCTCAAATCTCACTTTGCTAACAGAGATGGGGCCAGATTATAATGAGTCACACCAATTAAATGTGGAGTAACTCCACTGACTACAATAGAGTACCAAATTTAAAGCAGTGTGAGACTAGGATGAGGCCCAAGGTGCAGACGTCAGATACCAAAGCTTTTATTCTCCTCCTATATAGGTGTAACATTCCCCTGATTCCCGCCCCCACCCCGAATCCCTCTGGCCCTTCAGTTCATTGGGGAGAGATAGCAATAAAAAAAGGCCTGGATGTAGCCATATTGTAAAGGATGAATTTAAAGAACTAGAAGTGTAAAGAATTTGAGGATGAAACCTAGCCCTGCTGATGCGCTCTCCAAAATGAGAGTTTTGCCATTGAAGACAGCCAGGATTTCATTCAGTGTGTATACAGCACCTTTTATACTCAAGAGATCTCAATAACTTTACAGATGTGAGAGTTAGGCCTTGATTCTGCAAAGACTTACAAAAATGTTTAACATGTGAGTTCTCCCATTGAGTCCACCCTAACTATTCATGTTAAGCACAAGCATAAATCTTTGTAGGGTCAGGACCTTGGATATGACTTTTTTAAGGAAGAATCTCCACTGCAACTTTATCTGAAACTAGGACGTCTGGGCTGGGTCACAATTAGTTGCTCTGGCTACTGCAGACAGGACCTTAGTGACAAACGGAATTCAGGCTTCCCGATGTAGCTCACCCAACTTTGACCATTAGAAGCTCCTTTCCTGGATGCTGAGGAGCAGACTGGAGTTATTCCCTTTCCTTGTCTCAACAGGTGCCACTAGGCATTATGGGCTGTTGGAGGGGCTCCTTATTTTTAATAGTTGTTTTTGCCATACCTTAGTACGCTCTTCAGAGACGTGAAGGTAAATGTCTGCAAAGCAAAAAATATTAGAAACAAAGATACATTAGACAAGTGGTTGTATTTTCTGTTGAATCTAGAAGCAAATTAAGAGAAGTAGCATGATCTAATGGTTAAAGCAAAGTACGAAGTATGAGGAGAACGAAGATCTAGGCCCAGCTCTGCCACAGAACATTTCTGCCAAATTCTTCAACAATGCCAACTGCTTTTAGGTGCCCAGCTGGAGACACTAAGGGTATGATTAGCGGAAGTGCTCCCTTGGACTGTGTTTGGAATTACAGGTGCTCAGTCCTTCTGAAAAGGAAACCCTAGGTGTTGTGAGTCAGGCACCCAAAAGTCCCAAAATCAGGGGACATTTACACCTAGATTCTGCCACCCTTACTCGTTGTGTAGTACCCCACTCTTTAAGAAGTCCCATTGACTTCTTGAAAGTAAGGTCTTCATGCTAGGGAGGGGACCAGAATCTTGAAATGTAGGCCTTAATTTCTCTGTGCCTAATTTTCCTCATTTGTAAATAGGAGATCAGAACAGTTATTTATCAGCCCCTCAAGGGGTTTCTGAGGCTTAAGTCAGTAAAGTTCATAAAACGCTTTGAGATCCCCTGATGGAAGGTGCCGTAGAAGAGCAAAGTATTATTAAATCATGATATATGATCCATTGTCTTCCATGAATAATATCCTTCCGCATTACCCCTTGTTGGTTATAACATTATGCCATGTGTTGTTGTCTGGTGCATGTGTAAAGCCAACTTCTACCCTTGCTAGCAGGCTGAAAGTGAGGACAGAACATGTTCCATAATATTTTGTCCTCAGATAGCTGAAGTGATGAATTAGTTCCCTCAATATTGTTGTTTCTCTTTGTTTGTATATTAAACCCAAACAGAAATAAAAAAGGCTTCACACGAATTGTGCCAAGGGAACTAAACTTCTCCTTGGACATGTCCCTGAGCAGCAGAAGGGACCTTGGATTTAATAGTTCAACTTGAAGATGAATATGGTGAGCTCTTCTCCCCGAGTGGTCTACAGGGCCTCTAGTAAAGTGTCCAAGCCGCCTAGAATACATGGATAACTATTAGCTATCCTAGATAGTGTAGTTGAATCAACATGGCATCCTTTTTCACTTGCACAGAGCTCCACTGACTTCACACTCCATGATTCAGATGGGGCGCCATACAAGCACGAGCCACTCATGTGGATTTAATTGCAGGTTCAGTGCCTTATTTGGCAACCAGAATGTGAGCAAAATTCATCTCTAAAACCGGGGGAAAACTGATGCAATTAATACATTTCCCTGCAAACTCAGTCTGTGTCCCATGACTTTAGAAACATCATGGATTTGGCCTCTTTCAAAAGGGGCATTAGACACCCACTGAATGCTTTTGGAACAGCACAACAGTATATTTCCATGGTTTCATTAGTTTTGATCTTGCTTTAGTTTTAACGCATCTATTTCTATGTTCAGAACAGAGACTGAACACTTTGACATAACGGAGCCAAACGAATAAAGAGCCAACGTTTCCAAGGGTGTCTTCACACTGGCCTCCCTTTGTGCAAATGTGTTTTGAGCATAAGATTTGTATCTGCAGGCACAGGTGTCATTATACCAGAAAGGTGTACCCAGGCACCTCTACACATGAACAAATGGACAGTGTTCTCGGAGAATCATGCCCAAAATGTATAGTAATTCTGGAATGATCTATTACATTCTCTAGTGATGGCAGCTAATGCAGATTCAAATGGCCTCTAGAATACCTTGTTTAGTCTCTCGGCTAGAGAGAGACAGATAACTTAGCACATTCTCCTCTCAGTTATGTCCATGCAGTCTCAGTGAAGTAAAAATGGAGTAGATGGGTGTAACCGAAGGTGTATTTTGACCCATCCATATTTTTGTAACATGCATGTGTGAGGTTTCCCAAATATTACCCTGTCTCTCTCGCATCCCTCTTTTATTTTAACTTTCCCAAGGATCCCAACACTGTAACAACCCATCCTCTTGGGGGGGATTAGAGGCTGTGAAGGCTAAATGAGGCCCGAAGGGCTGACCAAATGAGACAAACACAAATAGATCATTGGTTTGCAGATTCACCATTTACTGGATTCCTTGGGGATAACTAGTTATATACTCAGCAAGTTCAGACGTGGAACAAGCACACATACGATAAGAATAGGGGGCGACTTGGCTAACAAGCTCTTGTCCCTAACAGAGAAGCTGGAGTTTAGGCAAGTCTCCACCGGATTGCCAGCTCTGGAATTTCTGCTGCTTCATAGCACTTCTTTATTCCTCTTAGGATGAACTTACAAGACAAGCAGAAGTCAAACGAGCAGTAGGCTACACTCCGTATTCATCAGAACACACCTTTCTGTGGAGCGTAGGTAATCAGGTCAGTTTCTTGTGGTGGCCAAAGGGAGCTGTTAGAACCTCCCTTCTCCTCTTAGGAGGTTGGATTTTCCTCATCTTTGGCGGATGGAATTTTTCCTGTCTTCTAAGGTTATGGAACAGCTACAAGTAGCAGCCAACACAACAGCATCAGTGTTGGTTGATTGGTTATTTGGGTTTTTAGTTTTTTACATTAGCGGTCATGGTTTGAGAGGCTGCAGCAAGTAGTTTCTGTTGAGGTCAATCTACCACTTGTTTCTCATGGATCCAAGCCATCCTTGTTCATTAGTTGTTGCTTGAAGCTGCCCCTTGGCTGCAAAATAGCACGAGAAGTGCTGGTTACACAGCACAGCTTGTGCTGATCCTTTATATGCCCTTTTTGTTGTTGTTGTTTTTAGAGAACATACAATTAAAATCAAGTATGCCAAAGGTGCATTCTGTGAAGACACCGCTGTATATCGTGTACCTACCTTGGAGTTCTTTGAGCAGAGTACAATATAGCACAGACAGAACACCCAACAAAACAAAATGCTAGGGATCAGAAGTCAGGCAAACCAATCCAGCTAGGGTAGATTACGGATACATTTGCTATAGTACTGGAATAGCTATAGTAAATAAAAGCAACTGTAGTTTACTGTACATGTTGGGCCTCAGTCTTCCATGATCACTGTAGCGTTTTGAATCATTTAAATGAGAGAGTAATTGCTCTCTTTGAATATAAATATATTTAAATCAACCATCCACTCATCACAGACCAGTTACTATTCGCTCCATGCTCAGGCCGTTGTAACAAGAGATTGCAGAAGATACAGGGAAGGAGTGTAACTTGCTCATGTAAGTAACATTTATTCTTTCACAACTACAGCCAAGTGTGCACTAGAGATGCCTCTTGCTCTGTTGAATTTACATTCTTGCATACCAGGGATGGTATTCATAAACTGTGTATGCCCAGAGATGTGATATGGCCTGTGGCTAGGGCATCAGCCCAGAAGCGCAACAGCTGGGTTCTATACCCTGCCAATAACCTGCTTCATATCCTTGAGCAAGTCACTTCACCTCTTGGGGCCTCTTTTTCCTCACCCATCCTTTATCATTCTTGTCTGTTTAGACTGCCGGCCCTTTAGGGCAGGGGCTGTCTCGTACAGTGTGTGTGGACAGTGCCTGGCACAACGGGGCCTCAATCTCAGTTTGTGTCTTTAGGCACCACCTTGATACATGTAACACAAAGAATTACCAAATGTAGATCCTGACCCATAACACTGCCTCATCTCAGTAATGCGTGGAGTCCGTAGGAGTTAGGTCTGCTCGCATGTGTAAAGGTTTGTAAGTCTGGGCTCATAGTAAGAGAAGTGGACAACACTGCATCTAAACCCCACAATATACACGTATTCCCTTTTCTGTTGTTTAAAGGATGAGTAGTATACTGACAGTTACTTAAAACGATAAATGCTTAACTTTCCAAACAAAGTTATTTTCCAAATATTCCTTTGTTTAGTATAGGAATGAATCACTTTTCCTTATGCAAAATATATGATCAAATGTGAGTCAGCAAATAAAATACATAAAACAATGCACGTTTTGGTACTGCAGTATAATCACATATAATGAATAATATTTGATGCATTTAATATCTATTTACCAAAAAGAGATACCAGGAGAGATTTCCAATAGCAGCATCAGTGCTTTGACAGGTGCGTTAGTGTACAGTCTGCTCTTCTGTACAGTAGCCACCTGACAGTCTGCCTCTATTGTGCTTATGCTTTGTACATGTAGGCCCTGGCTTCTGCTTAAAGACCCATACACCTGAAAGGAAAAGAAAGCATTTCCCCATGAGCATGGGTCATCGCAATGTCATTTACCCCCGTGTAAATCTAAATCAATACCACTAATGTCAATGGAGTTACTCCAGATTTACACCAGTGAAAATGAGATCAGAATCTGGCCTCATAATTAGATTGTGAATTAAAATGCATAGGTCTCAAATCTCTCCTGGAGCCGGTAGGCATGTTTTTAAATGTTGGGAAAGCAGAAAATGGAAAAACGAGGATTCCCAATGAGCCATGTTAGTAGAAGATCGCAGGCAAACTCCAGCGTACGTGCACAAACTATAAATCCAAGTGAGTCAGCCCCATAATGTTCAGCACAATTTATGAATACTAGCTCCATAATGAATCCTTTTAAGAGATCAATTAGAACAGAACTGATTTTCTCAATCTGTGATTTTGATCATTGACAAGCATTGGAAACTCCTGCCGTACATATTCACTTCCTACAAAGATCTAATCACTTCATGCAGAAAAGGAGCATACTGAAATGCAGCCTGATTAAATGTGCATGTATTTGTAACCTTCCTGTTATTTTATCAGTTTGAAAAATATTAGCAGCATTGGAAAAATATGTGATCTTTGAGAAA
This sequence comes from Emydura macquarii macquarii, assembly GCF_026122565.2. Taxonomy (NCBI): domain Eukaryota; kingdom Metazoa; phylum Chordata; order Testudines; family Chelidae; genus Emydura; species Emydura macquarii. Next base: position 8,667,029 of record NW_027130449.1, on the reverse strand, counting down.
AGCATTATGTTATTAGATTTGATTAGATCTATTTTCCTGATGGCTTTGAAAGATCTTTGTGCTAATTAGTTAAGAATACCACTGAATTATTTAATTATCTCTACTTTTGTGCAGTAAAATATGTTGTCATATCACAAGCTTTATCTTGCTGTTGCTGTTCATACTTAATGATGCCTTTATAGTTAGTGATTTCCTTTGTTCTCCTCAGTAAGTGGGTTTTGGTGGTGGTGGAAGGGGGGCAGAGAGGGAGGGGAAAGAAAAAAAATCTTGGTTTGAAAATAAAATTTCAAGTGTGGGAAATTCTTTACACTCCTTCATTTGTCTCTGCAATTCTCTGTACAATAATCAAAGCATGTTTCAATGTTGCTACACACACTTTGCTAATGCAATGGGAAAGGTTTTTCAAAGGAACAGGCAACAGTCAAATTATTGGTTAAAAAAATTTAAATCAGCAAAGAATGTATTTAACAAGGAAGAGGTAAATTATGATAATTACTCTGACTGGTGGGGTCCTTGAGCATTACTAATTAGCATTTATTGCCTGGATTATTGAAACAATGTGTGTGTTCTCAAGAGTGAAGAAGAACTGGGATGCTCTTTCACTCTGAGCACTGGGAAAAGGCAGGGCAACATCAGCAGCAATGGAATACAGTTAAATCAGGAGCTTCTTTTCTAAACAATGCGAGCACCAGCATTTTCAGAGGTGCAAGATAAGTTAAAAACTTGTGCCTTTTGTGTTTTGTTTTACAAACTTCCTCTCAATCTTTTAATATGACGTTTGCATAGTAGCTGATTTGCAACAAAGCCAATATAAACAGCCATGGTCCGCAAAAAAGGGAAAATAGCCACAAAATAGTATAAATTATTTGACGACCCTCCAAGTTAAGTCTTAAAACAGAGAATAGTTCAGTACTTATTCTCTACATAATGCAGTAGTTTCCAGTGTGTGTGTGTGTGTATGTATGTACATATTATATACTAATATCCTCACAGTTAGAAGACCTGAAGTGTGGACAAAGATGCAATTCTTTAAAGGGGAATTCAAAAGGTTAATTTTTAAAATAAATTACAGAAAAACGTTTTATGTCATTTTCAACTGACTTTACATGTTAAATGGCTGCAAAGTAATATAACAGAAAAACCAGCTGGAATTCCCCCAGACTTGCATGCTGCTGTCAGGGATTTATAATGTGAATAAAGTTTAGAATTAGAAATCAACTAGGAATTAATCAATCGTGTAATCAGCACCAGCCATTTAATTGTATGTCATATTATTTGGTAACTAGCCCAATAAATCCCTAAGTACCCTGGAAGGAATTAGGAATGGAAGGGTAGTAAAATCATTCTCCATTTTTGAAACTCAGTAATGTGCAACCTTTTGTACATTGCACCTTTTGAAATAAAAGAGCAACAATGAAGATTTTAGAATGATCCTGGACTTTCCCCCTTTTACCACCACCAAAAATAATTTCTTTCAGCTTGGGAAAGCAAGTTTTGTTGAGACTATAAAGAGTTTGAACTCATGGGGCCGAATCTTGCAGTCTTTACTCAGGCAAAGCTCCCAGTTGCAAGATCTGGCCAAATATATTTTGCTGAATTAACATTTTTATGGGGAGGGATTTGCAATATTCTAAATGAGATGCTCTTCTTTTTTTTTTTTTTTTTAATATATACTAGGTATGACAGATTAGCTGGGAATGTGTTATGTTAAATTTCATTATAATATGTGAGATATGCTTTAATTGAAACTAATGAAGCATTTTCTTTTCTTTTTAAATAAAATTAAGAAATTCTGTAATCTATTTTCTCTTCAATTTTGCTGTTAACTCAAGTTGTCTTTTCACAGTTTACTATTTTATACAGTTGTACTGGGATTTAGGCAGGCTGCGTAGTTACCTTTATTTATAATTTTATCAGAGAGAAGACAATCAGAGCCTTACAGTATAAATGCATCCTGAATTTTTTTTTATCTTTTTGTTTGTTCGCATGATGAAAAAATGCTGCAAGATAAGTTTAGCATTGATTTCTATTTGTTCACATAGAAATCACTCTGACTTGATATTTATAATGTAATTAAGTTTCAATAACATTGATACCTCTAAAATCTCTCACACACAAAACTAGCTAAGAAATGCCACTGAACCTGTATGCCTTGTGCACTGAATTATGAGTTTGTGTTGGTAGATTGGGACGATGGGAGATGGGGAGTGCATTATATTTCAGTTATTATTCCCTCCTGTTCTCTCAAGCTTCCTGCCTTCTATGTTCCCAAAAAGCTCCAATTTAGTTCTTTCTTTCTTTTTTTTTATTTCTGCCAAGCTGGATTTTCACTTTGAGATAAGGCCTCGCTTGTTTCAGTTGTGCTGTCCCTTTAAAAAGACAGCCCTCTCTAATTGATGTGTCTGGGCTAGTCTAGACTGGTAGTGATTGAACCAACTACCAATTATGTTATTCATTTCACTGAACTTCAGTGATGTGCTTCTGGGAGGGAGGGGTGAGGACCCGCCTCTGCAGCAGAAGCAGCCTTTCTGAAATATACAATATTTTGCATTGTTTTGCTGTGTCTCCTTCTTCTCATAATAATAAAGCAGAAATGCTTGTTCACCAACATTAACACAGGGGTGAGAAAAAGACAATATCATTTCTGTAGAATCCATGAAACATGCACTAAGTGGTATTGTTTCTTACTAGAGAACTCAGGGCACGATCCAAATCTATTGAAATCTATGGAAAGACTTCTCTTGAGTTCAGTGGGCTTTGGATCAGGCCCTATATCACACTGCAACACTGATATACATTCTACACAACTGGATTTGTGATATAATAATGCTGATTACAGATATAGTTGCAAAGAAAACATCTATCTTACCCTGAATACAAATATGAACAATTCCTTTTTAAAAAATTCTCCTTCCAAAGATTATATGGCATTGTTCACACTGACATGCTTCAGAGCAAATCAACAAAGATATTAAATAGTTATAGCAAATCATCAACTCTCACAAACAAAATGGTCTCTTCCCTGCCATTTGGAAAATAATGATTGCATATTGATTAGTAACATTTTTTTAAGGAAAAGCAAAAATTCTCATGTATCCCATGTATCCCAGTGTGAAATCAATAGCAGGATAGCACAAAGGTTTGGTATCCATTAGCATATTCCATTTGGATTTAAAAACCAAACAGTAATGGAAAATAAATATAATTTAGGGGAATTTTTTATCTTCATTACTGAATTACAGTACATTTGGAATAGTTTACAAGTCAGAATAAAATGCTCTGTTTGTTTGTTTTTTTAAAGGAGCTAAAAGAATCACTGAAATTGTAGTTTAAAAAGAAAAAAGCTTTTCTAGTTCAAATAAATATTAGATGTCGAGAACTGTCAGACATATCCTAAACTGATATAAGTACTAAAATATTACACCAGCAATTAATATCTCTTTGTTGCATTGTATTTTAAGCTAAAACATTTGCATTCAAATATAAAACAAGCATTCAGTGCCATAAAAAGGTACAGTAACTTCATTAAAAATTGCCTTACAGAACAGAAAAAAAATACAGTCACAACCATAATTAATTTTAAAACATTAAAACATGTAATAAAGAAAAAACAGAACTGGGAATATTTTAACATTTCTGATTTCTATTCCATCTGTCACATGTAGGTTTGATATTAAAACCACTGAGGTTAAATTCTAAGAACTAAAACAAACTTCAGCGGTTGTTGAGAAGAGCGTTTTGGAGCCATTTGTACATATTATTTTACATGTATGTTTTATTGTTTGGTTTATTTTAGATCTAACAATTTAAAAAAATCTAACCCACCTCCTGGTTTTTTGGATTTTTTTTTTTTTGTCCACAGAGCACATTTCTAAGATTAATCGTTCATGTTTTAAACTTGGAAACAAGAGGCATGCTGGGATTTCAGCTGCGATGGTCTGAGGTCAAGCACCAATGTACCGAGCTGTTACTGTTACGCTCTCAGGGTACTTTGTGTTGCTCTCAAGAATGAAAAAGAGGTAGATGCTATATTCACTGGCCTGCTGCAAATCTGTCTCATTAATATATATATATCTGAAATCTCACACACACATATTATACACACACAGACACACATCTAGAAATCTTTGTGTCTACCTATATACATATTCATGCACACACATCTGTATCATCTCTGTCTGTACCGACACACACATCAATATCTATGTATACATATACATACACATCTGTATCACATTTATCTGTATCTATACACAGATATAAACAATCTATGCACAGGCACACCTATATGTACATATTTATCACACACAAATGTATCCATATCTATATATACAAACACTGGCGTTTTAATCTGAGATCAAGGTAAATGCCCATCAACAAATGGGACCAGCACCCTACAGTCAGCTGATCAGAACTAATGATGAGAGATCCACTTTACTTAAAGTTTCTTGTCTTTATGGGTTTACTAAATGCTCAAAAAAAAAAAAAAAAAAAAAAGATAGATGCCAAAGCACAACTCACAGCTCCCAAGAACCTAACCCGTGGATTGAAAAGCTAAACATCACAAGTTAGGGTCTCAGGGATTGAGAGGGGTGCAACAAAAACTATTTCTTGCCACAACAAGAACAGGAAAAGAATGGCAGGCAAAATTCACGTCAAGGCTCTAGGTTATAAAACAGGACACACAGGTGGAAGGAAAGAGGCTCTATAGGAAACTCCTCTGTTGAGAGAATACATTCCGTTTAAATAGTTGATACCAAAAATTTCAAGCCAGGCACAGCAGGATCCTTAAAGCTTTGAACAATGTACTACAATAAATGAAGGTCGAGATATTTCAGTGGTTAAGGGGAAAAGGTCAGGGTAAGGATGGAATTATTTAATGGTTTCAACGACAAATAACGCAGAAATCGTAGCAATATACAGGCTATCGTTCCAAGTGGCTGGCACAAAGCATGCTACAACCAGTATAAACTTGGGGAGGGGTGAAGGAATATTACAGTGTTAAGAAAATAATTGAGCAACTCACCCTTTGAAAGTGGGGACGGTTCCAGCCTTCAGCAGAAGCAGCAGCAAGAAAAAGCAAAGGCGGGAGGAAGGGGAAAGGTGTGTGTGTGTGTGTGTGTGTCTGGGGGCGAAATATGGATTTCAACGATCCCAGACTGAGCGAGTGATTCCAGAGGATATAGGAAAGGGAATATTATACACAACAAAGCGACCATGCGTCTGCATTTTTTGACAGAAGAAAGGGCTGGGGGGAGGGGGGGAATATCTGGGGCTCAGCTTGCATTTTTAAAAATATTTGTCTTTAAAAATATATATATATTTCCTCGGCAGCTGCTTTCTTTGTTGTTCTCCAGCCGCCCCCGTGTCTCTCTTTCTGATTTTGCTTTTTTTTTTTTTTTTGCAAACTGCGGGCCTCGCTGGGTGACTGGTGCATCAGCTGGGCAGGCTGCAGCCAGGCCAGTTTAATAAGAGCCAGCTCCAGTCAGTCACTGGGGAAGGCGGGGGGGGGGGGGCGGGGGAGAACAAGACAAGGAGCAGCTGAGGCCGCCCCCACCCTCCCCATCCCCTGCCTGCGCGGATGCCAGGATTCCCAGGGAAAACCTGGCGACTCATCACCCTCCGTGCCTCTCGCCAGCTGCAGGGACCCCCCCCCCCAGCCCCAGCCCCAGCCCATCGCGCCGCACGCTCGGGGGCTCCAGGAGCGCTCCCAGCTGCGGCGGCTCCGGGACGCACGCACAAGCGGACCCGATCCGGCGCTGGCTTCACACCTGGCGCTGCCCGCCACTCCGCCGGCTGCCACCCGGATCCGAACGGGGGGGGCCACCCCCAGTGATGTCCAACCAGCTGATCTCCCCCCCCCCCCCGGGGAGTCCAGTTAGGCCCCAGCAGCGTGGCGGGGGCGCTCGGCAAATGCACCGGGGGGGGGGGGGGGGCGCGGAGTGGAAAGTGCGAAATAGGAGCCGCTCATTTCCGCACGCCGCTGGAAACAGTCACTAAAGCCTCCGGCGTCTGGGGGATTTTTCTCCCCCCCCCCCCCCCCGCGGCAATTCCCCCCCCCCCCCCCCGCGCCCCTTTGCTAGAAACAGACAAGCCCAGGCTGTCCCCCCCCCCCCGCTCCCCAGAGAAATCCGCAGCGTGCTGCCGGCGGAGGAGGGGGTCACACATCCCCACACCCCCACCCCAGCCACCGCTCACCTCCGCGGGCTCAGCCCGGCCGCCGCCGCCGTCCTTCCCCGGCCGGGAGCTCAGCGCGTCTCCCCCGTCTGGAGCAGCCCGTCCCGGCATCATTGCACTATATTCCTCCTCCTCCTCCTCCTCTCGGGCTGCTGCCTTTTTTTTTTGGGGGGGGGGGGGGGGGGGGGGGGCCGGGGGGGGGCGGGGGGGGGGGGGGGGGCAGACCTAGCTGCCCGAAGGGGCTGCCTTTCAGAAAGCACATTTAATCTTTGCTGGCTCCCCTCGGCTTCGGCGAAGGGAAAGGGAGAGGGGAAGAGAGAGAGAGAGAGAGAGAGATGGGGGGGGGGGGGAGGAAAGAAATAAAATCCCGGCGAGGGAGGCTGTCGAGGGCCAGCGAGCGCCAGGCTGAAATCAACGACCAGGCGGGATGAAGTGGCCCACACTGCCCCCTTCCTGCCTCTCGCCGTCCCTCTGCCTGGCTCGCACACTCCTGGAAAGCTTCAGGATCTGGTTACAGACTCTTTTAGATTCTTCTCCCCCTCCCCCCCCCGCCACTAGCGCCCCCCCCCCCCACTTGCAACTACCCTACAGATTCTTTGCATGCCTCCTCAAATCTTTAGCAGAATAAGGAATCAATACTCCCCCCCCCCCCCGCCAGACACGCTAGCAGCTCCCCACTGCTTTTAAGCGCTGCTGAGACCCCCCCTACCCACCCAGCCCCGACCACCGACCGCAGAGCCAAAGCGAGGGCCCGGCTCATCATTTCTCATTTCCCCTTCCCTAGCTCGGAGACAAGAGCTGGAATGAAGGCGCCCCTTCTGCTACCCCACTCTCTTCCTCCTCCCTCCGTGTTGCATGCGGTGTGTTATCCCCCCGACTCCCAGTACCGGATACTCTAAAGCATCTCCCTGACTACTAATGAGACCAAAAATACACCGCCGGGTCAGGGATAAAGGCTAGACACGTATTATACAAATAATAATAATAAAAACCTTCCCAGACAGCTAGACACATAGATCAGGTAGCCCAGATTCTTTTTATGTACAGGGGGAGGGTGTGTTGTAGGGGGTGGGGAACCGGTTGTGGGGTGGTATCGAGCATCTCTCACTGGATGTGAATTTTAAAAGAATAAAATTAAACACTATCATCTTGGCTTCTTTTCACCCCTCCCTCCCCACCATACTGCAGTAGGCAGCATCTCGTGGAAATAGCAACGCATTCAGGCAGGCAGACAGACTCTCTGTCTCATGCTTGTGATGACTTCAAAGCCAACACTCTCTTCCCTTCCCCCCCCCCTCCACACCCACTCTCTATTCAATGGCAGCCTTGCACTCTCTCACACCAGACTATATCTGCAATCTGTGCTAATTTACCAGCTATATGCCCTTGGATTTTAAAATGAACTCGTCAGTGGTTCTAGTACCGATACACACACCCTCTACTGCAGACATGTTACTCATTCTCCAAGCATTTCCTCTTCTCATGTCCATAACTTGCATACACACTCCATTGATCAGACCAAATCCCTTGATAATGATAAATAATAATACAGACTGTTAACAAAAAACAAAAAAGACAAAAAAAAACCCAGAGATGTCTAAATCTGCATTATTCTCTAAGAGGCCGATCAGTGCGTTTTCCCCAGATGTGCAACACAATGCAAGAAAGCAGGTACTTCCCTTACTAGGAGACCCCACACCTAGCCATGTCGGTGGCTAGCAATACCTTACAAACATGGATCACATCACTTGTCTAGGCTATGGTGGGTAGCTGATTCGACATGGATAGCTAAAGGGTCAGATTCTGCTGCCATTACTCAGACTGAGCAGCCCCGCGTCCCACAAGAGATCCCACTGAGGCAATAGCATCCTCCACAAAAAGGACACTTGAATCTAATGGGGTTGGTTGAGGAGCAAGCTGCTATTTGGTGTAAGGGGTAAGAGAATCTAACTCTAAATAAATGTATTAGGTGGTTTCTTTGTTTTACTATGTGCTCTGCACAGGCACTCGGGGCCACTCTTTTAAAGGTATTTAGACACCTAAAGATGCAGATAGGCCTCTCGTGGGATTTTCAAATACACTTAGGCACCTAAATCCCATTGAAATCAGTTCCTTCTTTGTACAGAAGAAAGGGAACTGCTATGCCAGAATGCAAGTGTCTGCGTTAGAAGCACGGAATAGTTCAAGGGCTTTGGTTTGTTTAATTCCTTATGGGTTGGGGGATTTTTATTTTTGTTTTGTTTTGTTTGTTTGCTTGAGCTGATGTGTGGAAAAGGGAGCTGTCGCTGGCTAGCTGGATGCTTTGTGTGAGTCTGGAAAAGAGTGACCACAGAATAAGTGTTCGGGAAGTTGGTGTGGGTGGGGCTGTCCAGAAACCTTTGACTCACTGGGGTACCTCCCTTGAACACATGAATTAATGATTACTCAAAAGCAAGCTAGATCATCACCAGCAGCAGCCTTGGAACAGACTCCTTCTGCATGCACACTAGGCTTGTGACAGTGAAATAAACATATGGAAAAGTAACTGTCCCACTGTGCAGTACTAAATTATTGGGCTCGACACAGGAACCACTGAGTGATAGCTCCGGTTGTGCAGATCATTTTAGGAGATTGTACCAACCTAAAAATCCATAGGCTTGAATATCTTCTCATTTACAATAGTGTAATCAGTAGAGTCACGCCTGATTATTCACTTACACCAGTATGTGTAAGAGAAGAATCAGGCCCTATGTATTCAAGAATCTAATCTTTGGGGAAAGTAGATTGGGAAAAAAGAGGCTGTTTCAGCAGCCCATCCTTTGAGACCATCCATTGGATGATATGCCGCACAGTAGCTACCTGCATGAATTTAACATCAAAGGAAACTAACACTCCTTTTCTTGTCCATGCTTTAAAAAAAAAAAAAAAAGAAAAAAAAATGTCTGACATTTTTAAGTTTTGCTGCTAACACATCATTTCTTTATACAATTTAGCCAACTCTATGGAGGATACTTATTTCAAGCAGTTAGCACCTGACCCCAATTTCTGTAGGTAATTAGCGAGCTAGATAACCATACAAAGTGGGTAATTATTTAGTACCCAAGGGTACTGTACAAGTGGGTAGTGGCTGGCAATGTTAACAAAAGCACATCTCTAATTATTGTATCTATACTGGTGATGTTTTAAAAATACAGTTACTAGTATATATAATGATCTGTGATAAATCAGTAAATTATTGTGCTTCTCCAAGCTTATATACATGAACTAATCAAAGGCAGACTGGATGGCAAAGTGAATTAATGCACTCACCTTCGGAGACCTGGCTTTGAAATACGCTTAGGTCCCAAGTGAAATCAGACTGGAGACATCAAGATCACCTGCGCAAGCTAGCAAGACTGGAAGTCTCTGCTCTAGAGTGGAGCAGGATTGGAGTAACAGTGACTATTAACAGGCAGGTTGGTTGAGATGAACTGAGAACGCTGAGTAGGGAGAAGCTTGCTCGCCCCCTTCTGACACTGTGCCTTAGGGCCTGATTCCATGGTGATCCATGGTGAGAGACTGTTTTATAGCACAAATGTCTTCAGATCATGTTTTAACATGGTTTAGTCTTGCTTGTTGCAGACGAGTCAAGGCTCTTTGAAAGTCATGTTAATGAACCACATTACAGCTGTGATTCGGTAACATGGTTAAAAGAGTGACAAAGTCAAACTCTGTTATATCATCACACATGCCAAGTTTCAAACTTCCGCCGTTTGCTGTGTCCCAGCTCAAAAAAGCATGCCTCAACATCATTTTCCAATGGGAATAATGTTTTCTTTTTTCCACCACTGTCCCTTAAATAAAAAATGACGGGTGGGATTTTGCACAAATCTAGGAGGTGGGCAGAGACCAAACATGAAAAATTTTAGCCCGAAAGGTGAACATTTTGGAACATCAGAACTATATGAAAACAGGAGTTATATTGGAAACTGTTCCAGGAACATTAAATACAGTGGTAACCATCTCACTGACCACTATTTGCTTGCGCTCTCTCTCTCTCTCAAATTCACACACACACACAATTTATTAAGGCTGTAGCAAGCTTGTTATTCAAAGACTCAAACTCAGAAGACTAAAGCCCTGTAGGCTAGCATAAAAGCACAGGAGTAGCCCCCGTTTGTAGGTTAGGTTTGCATTTAGCTTGCTCCTTTGCATTGAGTTTTGGGGGAGTGGGATTGTTGAAAACCAAGGGCAATATGGGGAGAGACACCTGACAACATCCTTTAGCACTTTGGCCTGCAAGGATTTGAAGCTTAAAAAGAGAAGGGTTGGGTTTTCCTCCCCCTCACCTCTCTAAGTGAATTTAAAGGCTGCTGAAAAGTGCCAGAAAGACAGCACTGGAGGCCAGGGATGTAGTCATAATGGGCAACTACCAGAACACCCCCAGCGGCATGGGAACACCCCTGCCAGTGTGACCTCGCACCCGCTGTGCAGAGGAAGCAATGTTGCTTTCAAAAATGGTGTCCGCCCTGCAAGCATGTACGGTCCAGCTGTGCGGAGGACACCATTTTGAGAACAAAATTACATCCTCCATGTGGCCAAAGTGCTGGCCGGTATGCTGTTCTGATGCGACCCAGCCCCACTACAGCACGGCTGGAGACCATCATCTTGTCTTGGCCTTCAGAAAAATTAGCAACACAACAAGCTTCCTCTAGGCTGCTTCCTCAGAGCGCCTTGACCCTGGAATGGAGAGATCAAGTATTGAAACAAAGAGACTAGGAGAGTCTCCATGGTCCGTTTAGTCCTTGGTGTCTCTGCTGAGGCTGTCTGCGAGGGAATCACAGTTAACAGCAGTGGTGATGTGGACTCCTGTTCATTAGATGCTGCACTGAGACAACCAAACACATTTTGCAAGCTGCAGGCCACCTAACAAGCCAACAACTGGTAACAGTGCGTTGGTCACTGCCAACCTGAGCTGGAGCCAAAGAGATGAGGTGAATGGTCCCCTTGGTAATCTCCTCTATCTCTGTGATCCAGTCCCCTGGAAAGGTGCTTCTGGTTTGCACTCTAACATGGGATGAGAGAAGGATTGAGGAGGAAGGCTGAAAATAAAATAAAATAAAAGGGAAAGATGGACAGTGGTGCAAAGCAGGGACTACGTATGGGGCGAGGCATATGGAAGAGGGCAAAGAAAGAGCAAATCGTTTTTCATTTTTCATGAGTCTAAGGGGCAGCTTAGATAGGAACCAGCAGTTCAACAGGGAAAAAGACGGGGGAAGGGACATTCAGCCACCAGGGATGGCTTAGCTGTCTAAGCGCCAGGTTTAAAACACCAAGTCTTCCTGAAAACACAGGTCATTAAGCTCACTCAGGGCTGACTGAGACCCTTCATCCTCCTGTGGTACATGAAATAAAATGGCTTCCCTACAATTTAGTACATGCAGGTCCTTCATATGAGACCTTAGAACACCTGTTCCTATTTGAACAGTTAATGTCCTCCTCACGCGGGAATTCAGCCTTGATATCCTTGAGCAACATTTTCTCCTCTTTCCACTGCTATAAAGTGGTCAGTTACAACCTTCCAGCCCCAGATGTGGCTGCATGTCAATGCATTTAAATGTATATAGCTGGTGAAGAACTTTGCAAACCTTCCCCAAGATAGATGCTAAATCAAGACAAAGTGTTAATGTTACATTTTAACACATCACAGCTGACAGAGATGAGCAGGATTGCACTCAGACTGCGCTACTGGGGAGAAAGGATATTAGGCCAGACTGAAATCACTGGAGCCATACCAATTCACCCCAGCAGAAGATCTGGTCCACTATTTTGTATTTTTACTCTTTATTAGGTAATGGTGCAAAACAGGAAATGGGAGAGAGAATTTTGACTGGAAGAGAGAAAAATTGCTTTGGGTCTTTCAATTTTCATTCACACTGTCATGCTCCAGCAGACAGTCCAATCCAGAGAGGTGTTAAACATCACCATTGATGTCAATAAGAGTTAAGGTGCTCGGCATTCAGGGAGCATTTGGAAGGATTTTATTTTAATTGTAAGATAAGGCTGCGCCATGTTTATGTATGAATATGAGTGAAGAATCTTGCAATCACATGAAGAAGGCTGCAAATCATGTGTATACAATGCCCATGAAAGGGTGATTTTGGAAACAGCAGCTTTAAGAATTCACTAATATCAACATCACACTTCAGCGGTCAGTGAGAAGGATCATGATTTAATGCTTCTCACCTGATGTTTCATGGTGTTGTGCATGTTGCCTACCACTGGCTTCACTGGTGTGAAGTTGGCCAAATCGGGTCACTTCTTCATATCTCAGTTTCCCCATACATAGAATGGGTACAGTAATGCTTACCCACCTTCTGAGAGTGCCTAGAGATCCTTGGATGAAAGGTGTTATATGCACAAAGTATTTTTGTTGTCCTCATTTGATGCCCTTGTGGAGAATAGCAGGAATGGAGTTGGATGGAAGTGTATCTTCATCACTGGCAGTTCAATTTAATCTCTTAAAAAACTTAGTTGTTATTTTTCTTACTCACCTGCTGACTCTCAACTGCAAACACAGCAAGGCATATTCATGGTAGCAAATCACTTTAACTGAGCTCCACCAGACCGCTCATGAACTTAGGGGGTGTCTGTTTTTATTCTTGCTCAACAGACAGGTTTGCCAAAGGTCTCTTCGCTCTAACTGTATCAATCATGGGTCACGGTGGAAGTACTGAGTGATATGGCCACAGAGCAATGAAACTCTTCTATTCTGGGATGTGTAAGACAAGCAAGAAACAAGGTGCTGCAGTGTCATTTGCTTTATACTGCAGCGATCAGCCCACACCTGCAATGCTGCCCACAGTTCAGGTGCCCTAATTTAAAATGAGATTGCGAGAAGACTGGAAAGGTTCAAAGAAGGGCCACTGTTGCAACAGCAGGACTGGAGAGGAAAGGTTAAGGAACTCCTCTCAAAGCGAGAGTGTTAAAAGCAGGAATATGTTACCTAGAGCTGTGTGAATTTAATTGGTTTCAGGCGGTTTGTAGGCGGTTCATGTCTGTCCTTATCTCTGAATTTGACTGTGAATTCTAGGCTTAACTGAACCCTAAAACTCCAAGTGAAATGTGTCTGGTTGATGAAACCCATCAAAGCTGTGCTCATCTATGCCTCATGCGAGCATCAGAAAACCCCCACATTTCACATGGCTTTAGGTCCCGCAAAGCACAAATCAGCCTTGGTTACTCAAAACTTGCCCCAAGCTCTGACAAACTCAGCCAAATTTTAGGTGAATCTGACCTGGCTGGAATCTGTAATTAAACTCCAGACTGGGTGTCTTATTCCTGATTTGAGTTTTCATAACAAAAATTTCAAACATCTCTCAGATACTATGGTTACAGTATCATATGTGTAACCTAGGGTCTAAGACAAAGCTTACAGAATGCAATGGAATAACTCCAATCTAAAGCTGGTTGAAATGTTTTTGAAAATTTGAAATTTCAGTGGAAATATTTCATGAAAAATTTCCAGCATTTTTCAACCAGCTCTACTTTTACTGAAGGCAGGTAGACAGAGAGCGTCTGTAAAACTAGATTTGGGTCCAAGCTACAGAACTTTGATCCAAGTTCAAACCAGTCCAAAGTCCAGATGTGTCTGGATCTGGGAATTTAGCAGTAACATAAGTAAGAGAAGAGATAAATATTACGGGATGCTTGTAGTAAAACAAGGAGAAGGGAGCTTAAAGTGAAATTATATTTAGTAAAGTGACTATGTAAAAACTCTATTTTTTTCACCCTGTTATATATAGACAAACACAAGAGTTTTATCACTGCTGCTGTTTTTCTACTTATGAGTTCAGCTCTGGAGAGGTGAGATGGATTCTATTCTGCCTCATGCATCATTAACAAAATCCTCATAAGTGTTGCAAACAGAAGAATGTTTATCAGCTGGATAGGTGGAAGAGGCAGAAAGAACAGGACTGAATATTCAAGTCCCAGGTTAAATTTGTAGCACTCATAGAAAACATCACTTTTAGACTTTTTAATTTGCTGGGTTTACTACAGAAGCCATCAACATTATAGAGTATAACAAAAGGACAAATTCAAACAGATCATGAGCTCTCCAGACTGAGACTCTGCTTTTGTTAACTTTTCTGCAGTGTCTAGCAGAATGAGGCACTGATCTGTAATTCGGATTCTTAGGTGCAATAATAATAATCAAATAATAAATTCATCTTAGCATTTGAAAAGAAAACCTCTTTGTACTTACAACTGAGGCAATCAGAAAATGGAAAAGTTTGGGTTAAAGAGGTGCAGTAGCTAGGGCAAACCCAGCACAGGCATTCAAGTTCAGATCATGTAGTTATATGGCCAGATTCTCAGCTGGTACAAATCAGTGTAGCTCCACTGATATCACTAGAATTATGCCAGTTTATACCAGTTTATAGGTGAGAATCTGTCCTTGATAGCCACTGCTTATTGTAGAGGACTGGACTACTGGAGATGACCCAGTAGGTCCCAGCGAAACCCCATCATCTACGGATATTATGATGGCTTCAAGAAATTATTCCTTTAGAGCTCTTCTATTACAAACACAAATTAATTAGTGAGACTAGCATGATTAGCTTTTTTCTGCCCTTGAAAAGTAAAGCATTTAAGAGAAATGATTTTTCATTACTATTTATCAAAGCTGCTTGTCTGTAAAATGAGCAGTCCCTGTGATTAATAGTAGTGTTGGAGAGACCTGAATTTCAATAGATAAGGAAGCACTAGGGTCATACTGAAAAGACGGAATGGGATCTAATGATTTCAGTAAGGAGCAAGCTGTCTGGAATTCAGGGATCTATTCCTAGCTCTTCCATTAATTAGCTGTGGATCCTTTGGCAAGTCATGTAGCCTGTCTATGCCTCAGTTTATCCTTATGTAAAAATGGATATAATATCTATCTCACATGGGGAGGAGGTTGTGACTTCAATACTTAATTAATGTTTGAGATCCTCAGATTACAGAGGCTAGAGAAGCACAAAGCATTATCATATTTATACAATTTTCAGACCCCCCGCACTTTTCATAAGCACTGATTTAACTTTTAAAAGGAATACACACACACACACACACACACAAGATAAAAAGTTATTTTTCAGGTTCCCAGCACTCCAATTACTCCCTTCAGCTTCAGTAATGAAGACATGAAGAAAATACATTTTCCGACAAAGGAGAAACTCAAATATTGCTCAGGAATAAAATAAAAATGAAGAAACATCTGAATGTAGTGGACTAAAATATTTCCTAACTGCTAGCTTGGACCCTGATTCTTATGATTGAGAAGACCCCATCCAGAGTCTGGCACAGAAACGACCAAGGCATTATGAACCAGTGGCTAAAGCACTGAATTAGGATTCCAGAGCTGTGTCTACTCCCGGCTCTAACACTGACCTGCTGCGTGTCCTTGGGCAAATCATTTTGTCTCTCTGTGCCTCAGTTTTCTTTCTGTGTCTTGTCTATTTAGGTGGCAAGCACTTTGGGGCACTGACTCTCTATCATCGTATATTTGTATAGCATCAAGCACTCTAAGCAGTACCATAAGATAAATAATGACAGGACTAAGGTCTAGAGATGGTCCTGAACTAGATCCTCTAAATATCAACACCCCTTCAACCTGGGGGGAGGGGGGTTCAGATCAGGGTCTGAACTTTGTGATTAGGTCCAATTACTTACATCCTAACCAATCATGCTACATTCCAGGAAACAGGATGTAAAGGTAAATCTTAATATATGAAGGCTCAGTGAGTTGTTTTCAGTTATTTCACTGATGTTGAGCGTCTTTTTAAAAAAAAATGAAAATCAACATGTCAGAGGCACATGCTAAAGGCCACGAAGGTTAGAATGTGAAAAAGTCGCTGCAAAACTTGGGGACTTAAATTTGGCCTGCTAGACACTTCTCTAGGAGTCTCTCCATGCTGCAAATAGCAGCAGGACATGAATACCGCATCCAGTCTCCCCATTGCTGGTGCCAGTCTATATTTCCGCATTACTGTAATATTGCAGTGCCGACTGTGATACACCCAAAGCTTAAATTAAGTCATTTTAAAATACAAAGCGACAACAGAAAATTTTTATGGGATTGAATCGGGAATACAAATCAAGCAATCTGACCATATGACTACCTGAATTAACTTACATAAAGAGAGTAAATAAATGGTCATTTACTTAGGGAATTATTTTTTAAAAGTGTAATAATATCCTTTGTAACTTGTTTTTGTTTTGCATAACAGTAACTTTTAGCTATAGATATCATCCCATTTGTGTTTGTTCATCTTTATCTCAGCATTTTCATACTATATTATTCTTATTTGGCACCCATCACCATAGTATCTGAGTTCCTCACAAATACTAATCATTTATCCTCAAAATACCGTAGTTGGGAAATATTATCCCTGTTTTATAGATGGGGAATGGAGGTAGAGAAAACTAAGTGACTTGCTCAATTCCTGTCTTCTGCTTCAGCCACTAAACCTGCTTCGATCATATGGACCAGATCCGAAAAAGAGCTCTGTGTAGCTCGAAAGCTTGTCTCTTTCACCAGCAGAAAAATTGGTCCAATGAAAGATATAACCCACCCCACTCTGTCTCAGAAATACCTAAAACAGACAAAAGTTGGGCCTAATCAGGCAGTGATAAAAGCAGATTGGGCCCTGTGTGTTAGTTGTTTGACGTGAACAAAGGTTCCTGTCACTGAAGGCTAGTTTGAAACCATGAAACACATTTCACCTGTGGCCCAGGAGAAATCTGAACTCAAATCTTCCAGAGCTGGAAAATAAGGAAAATAACCCATCATACCAATTGCAGAAGTACCTTGTCCAAGCACTTCATTGCTGAAAATATTAATAACCAAAGCCCCGATGTTGCAACGAGATCTGCTTGGATGAAGTCATGGCCACATAGAGTGTTAATGATTTCAGTGAACTGACATTTCTACCCTCATGGAACTAATTGCAGGATCAGGGCCCAAAACATTATCATTTGACTGCATTGCCGCTTAATTCCAATTTTAAATTATTTGCCCTTCATGCATGGCAACAGCAGCAACAGAAAGGTATTCTAGCAAGGAAATCTGTTCTCCAAGCAATTTCCACCTTCCTCACAGACTTGATCTATTGCTATGCAAGCCATCCCTGATTAACACCGTGTCCTCATGGGAAAGCCACTGCGTATCTATTGATTATATTTCCCACCTTCTCTCGGCACAGATACCAATTCAAGTCTCATAAAGTATGATAAAGGGATGGATCCTTTTGTAAGGAGACAGTGTTTTTCTTTGCTATTTTATAATAGGAAGGTACATTAACATTGTATTTGCTTCTCCATGAGGCGGGATGTCTTAAATAAAGATGCATGCTATATATGTACGCGCTTGGAATTGGAGCTGCCTACCCCCGTTAACTATCCACATTTGCTTCAGACTTGGCCAGCCACCTAGAAAACCTGCCAAGAACGTCTTGGCAGCC
This sequence comes from Emydura macquarii macquarii, assembly GCF_026122565.2. Classification (NCBI taxonomy): domain Eukaryota; kingdom Metazoa; phylum Chordata; order Testudines; family Chelidae; genus Emydura; species Emydura macquarii. The sequence continues at coordinate 8,649,390 of NW_027130449.1, read as the reverse complement.
TTTTCCCAACTGTTCCAGGAAAACATGGAATATTCAAAGAATGTGAGGGCCGCCCAGCTTAGTTTGTCACCGCTCTCCATGTCCACGTAAAACTAAGTCCCTGACAAATTGATCTAATATCCTGTTAAAGATTAAAAAATATAAAACCTTTTGACTTCTGCACACTAGGGTGTCCGAGGCCAAATTTATGTTAATGCAGCATCAAGAGGAATGAGGTCTTTAACGATGGGTGGGATACAAAAGTGTGCTGGCACCGTTTTATAAATTCAGCTGAGTTCTGCAAGTGAACTCTCTCTCTCTCTTGATCACATTTTTGAAGCTCTTCAAGATGCCCAGCTCCGGGAGAGTTTAAAGTCCTCCACTGTTCCTCAAAAATAGTTTCCTTGCCACTTCTTCGAATAGCTGTAAGGCAAGAAACCTAACTGGCTTTAAGAGGGATCTTAATAAGTTTATGAAAAGGATTCTCTGATGGGGTGGTCTGCAATAACAGGAAGGGCCCTTCCAGTCCTATGTTCTAAGTCTCCATCATCCAAGCAAGAGCTGGCATATTTTGAAATGTCACGTCTGAAAATACTGTTCTTTCCCTCTTCACTATTCCTACTGGTCTCAGGCACCGATTCAGCAAAGCACCTACCCACCTGCTTAAGTCCCACTGACTTCAAATTAAGCAAGTCTGTAAGTACTTTGCTGAATCAATGCCTCCATCAGCAACATGATCCCACTCCCCAGATGAAGAAATGGATTTATTTAAAATAATCGGAAGGGGGAGGTCCTTTGCAACCCAGGACAGGATGAATATTATGGCATGCCATCCCTCTTCTATGCTAGGTCTACACTTCAAACACGACTGCAGCACAGCTGTAGCCACGCCACTGTAGTGCTTCAATGTAGCCACTCACTCGCCATAGTTAATCCATCTCCCCAAGAAGTGGTAGCTAGGTCAGCAGAAGAATTCATCTTTCGCCCTCGCACTGTCTACACTGGGGGTTAGATTGGATTCACTACATCAATCAGGGGTGTGGGCTTTTCACACCCCCGAGCAACGTAGCTGGGTTGCCTTAACTTTAGAGTGTAGACCTGGCCTCAGTCTAAAATGCATTGTAATTGTAATGTGTACATATGCATTATAATGAGCTGGGATGTGCGTGTGTGTAACTGCCTTCTACAGGACAAAAATCAAAACTGTGTGGCATAGACCCTGTATTGTTAACCGTGCAAAGATATTTTGCCTCTGCTCAAGAGGTGATGGGTCTGTTACTGAAGAAGGACCATAGTTCTCTGAGATGCTGTCATGAAGTTCTGAGGAGCCATTCTCTAAAGCACAGTGACAGCCATAAAGTCCTCACGGATGTGTTATAATATTGTGGTTATTCCTTGCAGTCTGAGGACTATTTGCTGTATTCAATGTATTCTAGACACAGCTAAATAAATAATGAATTAGCAGTCTAGCTATAACGTTATTGATACATTAAGTTACAGAAACATACGTATATCCTACATTGTTGGATTTCTTATTCAACAGTCATATTATAAATGAGGAAAAATGCAGGATTGAAATATTGGGCACTTATTGGGTAATAAAATAGGTTTGGTTTTTTGCATTGCAAGAGATATTGCTAACAGACACAAAATTCCAAAACCGACTCGAATGCTGGTCTGTATTACTTTCCTTCTTCCCTCCTGCCTTACCCTCCTTCCTTCCTGTTCATCCTTCCATTCCTTTTTTCTTTTCATTTCTTTTAAAATTTTGCTCTTAAATGGTAGCAGTTTCTCATATGACAGGACAGGGAATGCCAAAAGGAAGCTGTGGCATTGGACAAACCTCAATAACCGTTTCTTGCAAACCATCCTCTGATGCCACAAATGTTATTCTGTGTCACAGAAGATGAATGAACAACCGAAACTAAAGAAAACCAAACTTAAAAAAAAAAATTAAAATAACTGGTTATAAAGAGAGAGCCAAATTCAGCCCTGAGTCAAGCCCACTGAAGTCATATACCACATGTGGGCTGGATGGAAAGCCATCTGAATTCAATGGATACCAGTCACACTGAAACAGGCCTAAAGGACTGGTGTGAGGGCTGAATCAGGCCCTAATGCCTTCTCACCATTTCTTTGTGTTTCAAGTTCCTGATAATATTGTGCTTTCAAGAAACGTTTTTAGTGAGGTGGTCAAATGTCACAGCGTGAGGTCAAGCTGCAAGCCAACTTACCTGGCTTCTATTCCTGGCCCTTTCTAGGAGCCGCTGCAAGACTATGGGTAAGTAACTTCACCTCTCTGTGCTTTAGCACCTCATCTGTAAGGTGGTTATAAGTCAATTGCCCCACCTCACATTAACAGCTATTAAGAACTTTAAGATCTTTGGATGGAAAGTGCTATATGAATATTTACTACCATGAATACATTATGTTATTCCATTAGGGAAGCCCTTTTTACATGCAGTTTTAAACTACAGAGGGCTTCTGATTTACTTCTCCTTATTCATCATCATTATTATTAAAGGGTCAGCTATGTGCTTGGTCTTTCAAAGGACAAAAAGATATTCAGGAACCTTGGAATTGCCAGACTGGATCAGATCTCAGAACTGTCTATTCCAATAGCCCATCTCCAACAGTGGTCAGTACTAGATACTTAAAAGGAAACTATAAGAACCATGCAGTCGGTAGATGTTGGATAATCTGCCTCTCCACATTAGGTCTCATGCTAGTCTCTATTAGTTTGAGATGGGCTAACACTCTGAAGCATGAGACTTTATCTCTCTTCCAAAATTTTTGCTAGCATTAATTATAATAATTCTGGATATTCTTGATATTCATATAAATGGCCAGTCCTGCTTTTAATCTTTAAATTCTTGGCCTAAACAACTTCCAGTGGCAGTGAGTTCCACAGTGTAATTATGCATTGTGTGCAAAAGTACTTCCTTCATCAGTTTTGAATTTGCCACCATTTAATTTCACTGCTAGTCCCTTTGTTCTTGTGTTTTGAGACTGGGAGAACAGAAGTTCCTGATCCACTTCCTCATTATTTCACATATCTTATTATGGTCACTATTATTTGTCTCATAAGAACATAAAAATGGCCATACTGGGTCAGACCAGTAGTCCTTCTAGCCCAGTATCCTATATTCCAACAGTGGCTGGTGCGAGATGCTTCAGAAAGAATGAACAGAACAGGGCAATTTGTCTAGCGATCCCTCCCATTATCCAGTCCCAGTTTCTGGCAGTCGGAGGATTAGGGACACCTAGGGCCTGGGTTTCATTCCTGACTATCTTGGCTAATAGCCACTTATCTTCCATGAACTTATCTAATTCTTTTTTGAACCCAGTTATACTTTTGGCCCTCACACAGCCTCTAGCAATAAATTCCACAGGTTAACTGTGCATTGTGTGAAGTACTTTCTTAGATGTTTTTTTTAAAACTTGCTACCTATTATTTCATTGTGTGACCCCTGGTTCTTGTGTTATTTGAAGAGGTATAGAACACTTAAGCACTTTCTCCACACCATTCGTGATTTTATAGACCTCTATTTATCCCCCTTAGTTGTCTCTTTTCTAAACTGAGCAGTTCCAGTCTTTTAAATCTCCTCATACGGAAGCTGTTCTATATCCCTAATTATTTTTATTGCCCTAATCTGTACTTTTCCCAATTCTAATATATATTTTTTGAGATGGGGCAAGCAAAATGCCACACAGTATTCAAGGTGTGGGCATACCATGGATTTGTATATTGACATTGTGATATATTCTGTCTCTTCCCTAATGGTTTCTAGTATTCTTTAACTTTTTTGACTGCCACTGCACATTGAGAAGATGTTTTCAGAGAACTATCCACAATGACTCCAAGATCTCTTTCTTGAGTGGTAACAGCTAATTTAGACCCCACTATTTTGTATGTACAGTTGGGATTATGTTTTTCAATATGCATTACTTTGCATTTATCAACAATGAATTTCATCTGCCCAGTCCCCCAGTTTTGTGAGTTCTCTTTGTGACTCTTCACAGTCAGCTTTGGACTCAACTATCTTGAGTAATTTTGTATCATTGGCAAACTTTGTCACCTCACTTTTTGCCTCTTTTTCTAGATCATTTATGAATATGTTGGACAGCACAGATCCCAGGACAGATCCTTGGGGGACCTTGCTATTTACCTCTCTCCACTGTGAAAACTGACCATTTATTCTTATCCTTTGTTTCCTATCTTTTAACCAGTTACTGATCCATGAGAGGACCTTCCCTCTTATCCCGTGACTTCTTATTTTGCTTAAGGGCCTTTGGTGAGGGATCTTGCCAAGGCTTTCTAAAAATCCAAGTACACTATATCCACTGGATCACCTTTGTCCACGTTTATTGACTCCCTCAAAGAATTCTAAGAGATTGGGAAGGCGTGATTTCCCTTCACAAAAGCCACTGACTCTTCCCCAACATACTGTGTTCATTTATGCGTCTGGACATTCTGTTCTTTACTATAGTTTCCACCAATTTGCCCGATACTGAAGTTAGGTTTACTGGTTTCCTTTCTAATCTGAACAATACCAATCTTTTCAATATCAGAGTTTTTCAGTTGCCCTTCTCTGAACACCCTCTAATTCTGCAATACAGCTCCTACCACAAATAGCTTACAGTCTATGTCCCCCATAGTGCAATGAGCTTTCTACAGGCCTAGAGTCATTGGTTGTCCTGCACAGAGCTCATTGCAGAATCAGGGCCTAAAAGCATTAAAGACTTACTGATGATGGCCTGAGCCGAATATCTTTGTGGTATTTTTAACTGCTTTTGTTACACCAGGCAGTCAGAAAACCCATGTTGACTTGCAGTTAAAAAAAATCTGCCTTTTGCAAACAATTTAATCTTGTTTTCTGAAGGATCTGTGCATATTGAACACATCCGCCATATGTGCACAACCGGCCCATTCACAAAAATGCTGTGATACTATTGTTAGACATAACATTTACATGTCACTGTTAATTATAAATGAGTTGATCCTGACATTTCGCTAATATGTTCTGAAAGCAGTAATGAAACCCTATAAGCTGTAGATGTCACACCTGTAACAAAGACAAGCTTTGGAGAATCACTGTCTTGTCATCGGATCATGGGAAAGGGCAGAACCGATGGAAGCAGGAGGGTGATTCACACTTCCTAATGAAAGGATGGATTATTCCTCTACAGGGAAAACTTGCAAAAGGAACAGGAAATTCTGTACCACATCATTTTGTGAGAGAAGGCATTTGTGCCCATGTGGAATGGGCATTTAGTCTGGCTCCCTGAACCCAAGGATCTGCCAGAAGCTAGAGTCAGGGTGGAGGCCCTTTGTTTCACACTGCCTCCCCGCCCTGTGCTGCTGGACCCCAGAACCAAAGATTGAAGTAAAGTGGAATGGGAGGAGCATAGCTTCCCTTCTTCTCCTAAATACGGAGGGGAGCTATATCTCCTCTCCCTGGCTAGGCTAAGCAGCCCTTCCCCACAGATAGGTGGCATTCTCCATAGCTGGTGCATTGAGCTCCCCCTCCTGTTTCAATCTAGGAGAGCAACTGCTCTGAAGTCTTCCTAAAAGCAGGGTGTTAGTCTGTCTGCAGCACAGCTAACGCTGCCTTGGGCTGCTTTTTAACTTTGAAGTAGATCCCTCCACTGTTCCCCAGGGGCTGGGGCTGGGGAGGAATGGGACAATGCACACAGCTCATCAGAGAATCAAACTTCAAACTTACATTCACATTTGCACCAGAAACCTGATTCGAAAAGTTACACTCATTTGAGTCGGAGACAGAAACACAATCACTGTGCAAGGAGAAGAAAAAGGCAAAATTAATCAGATAATTTGCTGTGAATCATTTTGCCCCTGGGCAATATGTACTCTACTTAAAATAGATAAATCTCTTTATAAGCAATCCAGGGGCAGCCCTACGCTGCTGGCAAGTTGTCAGGTTGCCGGCACTGCTGTGTGAAATGTGGTAGGTTTGGTTACTGGGGGTTCAGATGAGTTTCTTCTGTGGCTTCCACACATGTGGATGGGTTTGCCTCTGGCCCATGCCTGAATGAACCTAAAAACCTCACCACAAACTCTCAAACTGCTGAGTTTCACCTGGTTTCATGTCAAAACCACAAGGCTTTTCATGGTTTGCAGATGAAACCCTAAAAGGCCATGCAGGAGGGAGGGAGAAGATGGCCTCATGGTTAACACAGCAGACCAGTAATCAAACTGGGTCAAACTGGGTTCAGTTCTCAGCCCTGCCGCTCAATCACTGTGTGACCTCAGAGATGTCATTTAACTCTCTCTGTGTTTGGATTCTAAGCTGATTTGCACTAGTATCATTCCACTGCCTTCAGTTTACATCAGTGCAAATGAGATCAATAGCGGTATCTAACTGGTGAGGGCAGATCTATCTTGTATATGTTTTACTTTTGGTTCCAACACATACACACACAAAAATCACTTCCTTCCTCAGTAATTTACAACTTCAAAGGGAAAGAATATCAGTCTCTCAGAGGTCTGGGTTTTGAATCTATGTGATGAAACAGTCTTATTTTTAACACGGTCTGAGTAGCTTTCAAGCAGGAGCATGTTAGAATTCATATTATATTGTGCAGTATCCTACCATCAGCGTAATTTTGCTCACGAGGACGCTGCGCTTGGAATTCCAGTTATGACATGAATTCTATACATTTTATACAGATTTATAAATGGCATCAATAGAACACTTAATACTCTATTAATTAAACAATGAGTCATTCTGGCATTCCATTTTGTTTCATCCCAGCTCTTAACAAAACTTTTATGTACACACTGGGCTCTGCTTGATGAATCTGATTCAGCAATAGAAGAGTGACAGCGCAGTTTAGACCAGCCATGCAGATGGATGAAAAGCATTTTTGAAAAATCCCAATTTAAGAGCGGTCGTGAGGAAATGAGGTCGGCGGCTGTCAGCCCACTTCCCGGGGGACAAGTGTCCACTGCATAGAAACCACCTCTTTGCTGGCATAGAGACCAAGGACTTAATGGGCAATGGAGAGTGAAGTTTCTTCTCACCCTTACAGGGAGGCCCTCCAAGGGTAGGGTTGAGCCACCTTGACAGAACTGCCTGAAGGAAGATTGCCCTGCTGCAACCTGAGGGGGGTCTGTTCTGAGGATAGACAGAGCTCTTCCTTCTTCAGGGCTGTTAATCTGGCACCTTTCACCAGCACTATATTCACATGAAAAATGTAGAAGAAAAAGAAAATAATAAGCAATGCACCATCTCAAGGACTTTCTTGTTGGCTGCCAACTGGAGACAATCAGACTCATTAGTAGAGAACACCAGACTTTGGCCCTCTCTCTTTCATCATCACTTAAAGAACTAGCCAAGAGGAGGTGTTGAAGACGCACGAGGCTAAGAATTGACAATGCATTTGATGCCCAAGGTAACAGCTGTTTTAATGGTGGAGCAATACCACAGCCTGACTCTCCAAAATATATTCTAAATAGTCTAGAACCTTAACCTGGAGAGGAGATTTGTTTGAAAAGAGGAATGGGGCCAACAAAATAGAGAAGAGGGTTGAAAACAAAAGAAATAAACCATTACAGATGCACTCTGCAGAAGGGAAAGCCCCCTTTTACATATGGTGATTAAAAAAGTGATCTAGAAACCACATCATCATCTAGAAACCACATCATCAATGGATATTTGCAGCTTTCCTCACCTTATTATGAGTAGACCCATTAATGGCTATTTGTGGCTTTCATCATCAATAATAAGGCATGGCAAATTTGGAACCCACACTGATACATATTCCTGTGCATTGAGACACTACCTTCTAAGAGCCACCTATTCCAATAAATGCACCATATTACTATACTCATTGTCCATAAGAGACACACAATGACTGCGGTTCAAAAAGAACCCACTGTCTCATTTTCACCAGTGCAAATTTATGGCACTTTGCTTGAGACTCCAGCTATAAAGGGACAAAATTGGGCTTATAATTTAGGTAGTATTTTGTAGCAAAAATCTTTTTTTTAAGTTTCCAAATGAAACAGTCTGTTAAACAAATACAGATATTCCCCGGCAATATATTGAGCTACTGCATACAGACTTGAAAGGGAAATGAACTGGAAATCGAGTATCAGCAGAAGTGAAACTTTCTCATTTGTTCAGTGTCCAAACTGAGAGAAATTAATCTTCCCATTAAAAGGGCCACTCAGAACTAGCCACCTGCCTTCTATTTCTTTGTCATTGAATCTCAGCTCGTGTGACAGAGGTACAGAATTGGTGTTCCAATACCCAGTGCAAAAGGTCCATAGCTGTAACACTGCCATATTCTTCTGGAAGTCTATGGAAATGACATATGATGGAAGCCATATGATGGAAGACTAATTACATACAGGGCATATGGAAGACATATAACAGAAGGACATATGGAGGACATATGACAGAAGGGCATATGAGGACATATGATGAAAGCCTAATTAATTGACAATACAATGCTATAACCTCAGGGAGGGCTGGAATGCTATTTTCTTTAATAACAAAATGGGCATCTTGGATTATGACACCACCAATATGTAAGTGAGTGAAGAATTCTGATTTGGTAGCATTTTACACCTGAACTTAACGGCTCAACTAAGTCAGCAATAGCTAGGGTCTTTAACTGTCTTGGAATGACCAGAACAATTCTGGGTATGGGTGCCATCTTTCTGCATGGTGCTGAATTTGCCTGTGGCATGCAAATTCACCTGTACGTGCCCCAGATCAATTTAGAATTGGGATAGCGGAAACCAAATTTCTGTGTTTCTCTGATTCCAGGCGCACGGAGATGCGGAAGATCTGCGGGGACCTGAAATGTAAGAGAGTGGAGAATCGCGTACTATAGAAACAGATCTGCAGCTAGTTTAAATTGGTACCAGCTCAGGCGCTGGAGTTCAATCTTTATAGAAGATCAGGAAAAACACTTAAAAAAATGATGCATAAAGCCTTGTCAAACTGGCTACATTTGTCTAATGCATATGCCCTTATAAAATACACACCTGGTATTGTTCTAGCCCTGATTTAGGGAATTGTGGAGTAATACAACATGGTAATGATATCTGTATCTCTTGTGGGGGAAAAAAAAGGGGGGGGGAAAGAACCTGAGTATTCCACACTTCGTTACCTGCATGCTTTATAATCTGCTCAAGAAACTGGAAATCTCGCTCCACATTCTGCAAACATTTAACAGCAGAGAGTTGCGGTGAGGTCTCATATGACTAAAATGCCATTATTTTTACAAAATATACTTCCGTACAGTTATCTGTACATCATAAATAACTTAACTCATTTACAGTTGTCAAACCAGGTTCGTTTTGCTTCACGTTCGCTTACACATTCCTTTGCAAAATTCAGTCATTAGCAATGGGTCTCCCAGTCATTAGCATGAATTTGCAAGCTTCTGCCATTTTGACAAATACTTGTTCTGGGCCTGGATTAAGCACTGGTATAACCAACCCCACCGGAGTCATCACTGGGGATTTGAACCCTGGACCTTCAGAGATAAATACCTACGCCTGTACTGCTTGAACAAAGGGTCAGATTGAGTGCAACAGGAGTCAGGCACCAAGACATTCTGAAAATCCCACTAGCTGTCTATCTGCACCTTCAGGCACCTTCATACCTTTACAAATCTGGCCCTTACTCTACGAGCCTGAGGGAGCTGCAGATTCATAATCTCTTTTGGATTTGAGAATATTCAGAGTCAGAGAAAAGGAAGAAGTGCACCACCCACCTGGGAGTTAGCTGGAGGTTTTGCTTTGAAAGGCATAACACATCTCTACAGGCCTAGAAAAAGCTCAGGGATTGGCACCCCCCGTTATGACGTATGTAGTTGGTGCACCTCCCCTGTGCAGCTGTTCTAACATGTTGGTGGTGCCGAGTCCCATCTTCCCCTGAAATGCCCTACCTGGAGCCACCAACACTACGTGGCTACCCTCCTCCTTCTCCCTGGCGTTGGGTACCACTTATAACTAGAGCTCCTGTGTAAGTTTGCTGGGCTGCATCCTTTTTCTCTTCTAGCTCACCATCACAAAATGAGGCATAATTTAGTTCTTAGTGCATCGTACAGAGTAACTAACTGACCTGCAGTCAAAGGCTAAAGTAAAGGGCAGCCCACTCATCCATCTCAGTGGCTGATACAGTCCGTGATGCTTTTCACGTTCTTTGCAGACTTCTGATTGTTGACCAGAAAGGCAATACCGTTGACATGTTGTCATGCTTTTTACAAAAGTTATACTTTCAGCAGATCAAATGCTAACAAAGGGAAACAAGTGTTACTAGTCCGCTGAATTTGCTAAATACTCATTGATAGTGGAAAAAAATGGCGAGAGAATGAACATTTGGAAGTTCCATATGAGTGAAACAGCTTCTCCAAAGGAATCTTACCTGTTCTTTCGTGTTCCATGTGTCCAGAGAAAACATTGTTGAGGAATTATGGTCTCTCACCACGCCGTTTTGTGCAAGACCCAAGGAAAGCTAGGAGGTTGTACAGTTATCTCCCTTGGTGTAATTCTAAACTATACAACCTACTACCTCAACCTGGATGCATGCAGTCAAAAATGCTGAAAAACCACCCACCAATTCACAGCCAACACAATGCCAGGGTTTCTCCATAAAGATCTAACAGCTCTCATCATCTCATCTGCTAATTTAGCAGTATTAAATGCCTTGCTGGTAAAAAGAATCCCAAACAAATGCAGCTACCCATGCCACCATAGATTAAGAGATGAGATTTCATAAATCAAGATCACGACTGCTGTGTGTCTTTTTCAGAAGATGAAAGAGGGTTTGTTCTTGGTCAAAATTTCCTTTCCCATCCACCCCAGAGGTTGAAATACAGAAACTCTGAAATGCAGAAACTCTGTGTGTACCGATTGCAAAGCATTTTTGGATCCCATGGGATGTAAGGTGATCACACCATCAGACTAGCAAGAGTAAGATACTGTCCCCTTATAAGGAACATATTAAACTTCCACTAGATCAGTCAAAGGGCCAGGATGTTATCATTATGACTCATTCCTGTCAACCACCAAGGTATTGCTTAAGGCAGTTCTGCGTCTATTTATTACAGCTTGCACACAAGGATTAGCTCCGTCCTATGAAAAATATGCTAGTCAAGACTTGGGACTGATTCAGAGCCTGGATTCCGTCTGTCTCTCAGGTGAATGCCTCCTCAGGCATAAATGCACTGCATTAGTAGTGGATTAAGAGTAAATCAGAGGCTTTGAATACAGAGTTGTGCATACTAACTAGCATCTTGGCTACACATATTTTGTCTCAGGACAAAAGAAAATGGTGGCACTGACTTATGCAAAAAGCTAGTCTCTTACCCTGACATCCTGAGCGTGTCTAGATGTTAGCAAAACAGACTCTAGAGAGAAGACTTTTTCCCCAGTCTGCTAATATATATTTGAAAACTGTTTGATTATATAGAGATTTAAACCTATAAAATGGTGTCAATATTACTCAAGTTTCCACTGAGTCCACATTTTGGAGGTCGTTTCTAGTTGACATCCTCTCTATGGTAAAATCTAGGTTTTATTCAACTGAACTGTACAGTCAAAAGGAAACACGTCAACCACGTTTCAATTTTATCACCTGTAACAACAAGACAATGTTAGAGCTGGGGTCAGCACTCAGGAGCTCTTGGCTTTCTACTCATAGACCACTGAATGTTGTAATAGTCTACACGGCACTGCTGGATGTGGTTTCATGCTGAAACTCTTATTCTGAACCATTGGAGTTCACATCTAAGGTCAGATCCTCAGTGGGTGTAACTGACAGAGCAATGTGGAGCTGCGCTGATCAACAGCAGTGGAGTAGTTAGAATTTCACTGAGTTTCCAGGGAGCACCTGCTTAAGTGCCTTGCTGGACTGGGACATGTGAAGTCCACATGGAAGCTCATGCTACTATGGCTTCACTACTATTGGTACACATGCTAGCTGGAGTAAAGCATCTACTCATGCTGCAATCACACCTCCCACTGCAGTGTAGACATATCCTCAGAATTTAGCTCATCTGATCATTGAAAGACTGAAAGGAAACAATACCAGGGGGGCCTAAATATTCAGTCAAAACTAACCACAGCACAGCTCAGATACTGAATAATGAATACTTGCAACTAATTGCTCCTGGGCCTGCTACTCACCAAGAATTATTAGTAGAAATTATTCCAGGTTGGATTCTGCCCACTGTATCCAACCGGATTAGTACTGGATTTACCACACAAGAATTCCCAGTGAAATCAACATGAGTAAAGGTGGTAGAATCAGGTCCTCAGTGAATATTTTTGAATGAATATGTTTGGGGCAACCGTTGGCTGATCCTAAACAGAAAGAATGGCTACATTTCAATGATACAGAGAGCAATTTTTCAGATGAACTGCTAAATTGCGTTTTTTTTTTTTTTACTGCAAAACCCTTTCAAAAATTTTTAAATGAAATGAGGAAGCCTCGATTTTTGAGGTTTTAAAGTTTCATTTCGAGTATGTTGCACACCTCTACTTCCATCACTCTCCTTCCCCAGCTCTCTCTTCCCCCCTGGCCGCATCACCATCCTTCACCAAAACATTTTACAACCCCTTCAACCTGTGACAGGTACCACATACTGTCAGCAGTTCCTCCTGCTGAAGGACCTTAGTTCTAAGAACACTCTTCCCCTTCTCTCCTGCTATCCAGAAGCTGAGCTCCACTTAAAAGAAATGCTTCCGCCTCAAACACTATAAGCCTGACTCTCGGTCCTTATTCAGGAGATCTGTGGATGTTTTGACTGAGTAAGGACTGCTGGGTACAGCCAACATCATCAGAGCATCAAGAAAATATTCTGGCCTGAATTCTCAGTGACGCTTAGGTCCCTTTACACTACTCTGACAGGGTAAAAAGGCCTTGAAGTGGGCATTTATGTAATCTGCACCCACTTTAAGGCTCCGTTACAGAGCAGTGTGAAGGGGTCTGAGTGTAAATGAGAATCAAGCCCTCTAACATCAAGGGAGCCTCAGTCCCAGTGCTTGATACTTAACTCACTCTCCATGAAGTTTTACAAATTCCAGGCCTCTGCAGAACAGATTATCCGAAACTTCTTCCCCATCTCTATGCGCCTGGCAACAGAGAACACAGAAATTTGGTTTCCACCACCCCAGTTCTAAATTAAACTGGGGCAGGTACAGGTGAATTTGCATCACATAGGCAAATTCAGCACCATGCAGAAAGATAGCCCCCATACCCAGAATTGTTCTGGTCATTCCAAGACAGTTAAAGACCCCAGCTACTGCTGACTTAGTTGAGCAGTTAAGTTCAGGTGTAAAGACATGGGTCATCTAATTACATTTCATTTAAAACATGACCCTTCTGCACCCTGCTGTTCCCAATATTTAACAATTAACCATTTCCTGTGCGATTCCTTGCTTTTTGGGGACTAAGACTCAGAAATTGTGTCTTTTAATGCACTTTCGTTTCCTTGTGTGAATTTCCTTGTTTGTTTTACGGTGATTTTAGTCAATTATGTATTTACCCAATTAGTGCAATTATAGCTAATTTGGTAATTAGGGTAAATATGAGCAGTCCTGTAATGACAACGTTCACTTATGATATGTACTGATGTCATAAAAATCCTTATTAAATACAACGGTGGAGAAAAGTGCTCTGTATGGGAAGCAGAGAGTTCCTATAAAAGTTTATGCAACTCGGGGGAGTTTAAAGCTTGCTTTTTTTTTAAAGGATCCTAGAAGCAACTTCATATGTTGTTGACAAAGGAGATCTCAGCAATAACTGGATCGGCTCTTTTGAAAATGATTTTTAAGCAATGTTATAGTCAGAAATGTCTGTTTAAAAATGGCACCTTCAATCTATCTGTCCCTATGGTCTGTGACATATACACAGTAAATAGCTATAGTGATTGGTCTGAATCAAATACCTGGATGGAGACTGTAGTGTCTCTTGTAGCAGAGACGAGACAGGATTCAATTGTAATGCATACAGAGGGGACACTTTACTGAGGGGGCTGGACAAAATCAGAACCTGTGCTACTGGTTCCAAGACTAACACAACCTGTGCTGAGAATGGGAGTCTTTCCATGAATCTCAACGGACCTTGGTCTTGGTAAGGTCTAGAGCAGCATGGAATGCACAGCTGGCTACACTTACAGGAACTCTTCCTCCGGTCTCAGATTCCAGGGAAGTTTGGGCCCAGATGTGAATTTGATGCCTGGCTCTCAGTTCTACAATAGGATGAATCAAAATTCTAGATAGACATTCCTGAGAATTTAGGGAAGTTTAGATCTGGATCAGAACTCTGTGGCGTGGGTTCTCTTGTTGAAATTACCAGAATGCTAGATCTTTCCCCCTATTTACAAACATATAAATTGTCCTATTTCCTCAAAACAAATAAAAAAAAAAAAAAAAATGTGATTTAGTTTCTCTGACACTACCTTACAAGCAGAAAGCAGACCCATTTCTGAGCCATCACGGGCACACTTCCACCTTCAACAATGTATGAAAATTCAATTTTTTACACATTTTTAATGCAAAAATAGCTGTTCTGTCAAAATCCAGAATAAGACAGAATTTCTGGAGGGTAGAAACACTAAAAATGGTAAAAATATTAATGGGAAATATTGCCTAAAGAATTGGATTAGTTTCCTGCAGCTCAAATACGCTTCCCATGTGTCTACAGATAATTTCTGCTGACTTAACTGACATAAGCAAGATGTTATTCACATTAGTAATGCAGGGTCAACACAGCTCCAGGAGAGGGAGCTGGATTCTATTCTGTCCCATGCATCACCAGCAAAATCATTAGCTTAATCTTAATTGCAGAATCTTTATTACTGGGGATGAGATGAAGAAGAAGAAAGGGTTCAACTTGATTTTGAGAACCAAAGTAGACCTTGTGGCTCTAGCTGTTAGGAAGGAGAAAAAAAAAGTCTTTTGAACTCAGCAAATTTGCTTAAGTCATTGAAAAAAAATATACTGAAGCCCACAAATGATATTGTTCCAGTCTGAGGTCTGCGACCTTGTTTCTTAAGTTTCAGCCTGGGATGATTTTTTTTTTTTTTAATACAGCTGACTTTTGAAAACCTCAGACAGAAGAGAATTTACAATGGAAATGCTGACATGATTGTTAGTGGTCTGTTCACAAACCAGTAAGTAATCTTTCAGTTTTGTTTGATGAAACATTGTCATTGTCACTTTGTTGATGTAATGAGCAAACCTCAAGAGCATCAGAGGTTCACTCAGTTTGGATGCATTCTAAAGTTTGGATGATGCGGCTAACTATACTAGGACATCACAGGCTGCCAATATTAAGTTGGAAATCTCTTCTGGGTTCAGCTAGGACTCAGAAGAGCAGAGCTAACCTATATATACATACACATAATTTTAAAAGTTATTCAAAGTTTTTCAAACAAAAAAAAAAAGTGTTTTAGCTTCAGGTTGAAGTTTTAGCACAGGTTCCAGTTGGTTATTTGATCTGAACCAGTTCCCTGATTTGCTCAATATTATGTTTTAGCATCTGGTAGCATTTTAGATCCTGCGGACTGTGTGGGTGTAACTGAGAGGGCTTTCCTTTTCTGTTGGCCCCTCAGAAAAGGAAAGCTGAATACTGGAATGCTCCTTCAAAAGCTGATGCCAATGCTGGAATGGCATCATAAGACCTCATTTTGCCATAACAGGATATCACTCAGTGGCAGCTGTTCCGCTATTGTTCCAGTTTATGATGGCTCGCATATGACCTTCTCTATCCAGGGGTGCAACTTCTATACAGGTCATGGGGACTTCCTAGATCAAAAGCAAGATATGGCCCTACATGCAGGGCCCAAACGTAATTTTTCCAGGCTCAGTACAAACTTGTAACACGGGCCCAGTCTCACATACATACCCGTGGGGGCTGCAGCCTGGGCCGGGCCCCCCAGGGCCTCTGGGCCCTGGTAAAGTGTACCCTTCCCCCCATGTGGGGACCCTGCCTACGTGTTCAACTTTCACTGGTGAGACAGCTAATCTCAAATTCGCCATTTCTTTACTAGCTGTAATTATTCACCCATTTTACATATCTGGAACAGAGGCAAGAGAGATTAAGTGATTTAAGGTCAAACAGGAACACTAAGATGGAGGGAGGAACCCAACCCAGATCTCCTGAATTCCAATCCAATGTCTTAACCACAAGACCATCCTCCTCCCTCTCGTTTGTCCCTTCTTGATAAAAATACTTCTTGCTCTTTGATTTATAACAACCAACCCTCAGACCAAGTACTGCACTAGATATGGAATTGTATTTTCAAAGTTTAAACACATTTGATTTTTTTGAACTAAGGTATCTGGATCTGTTTCAAATCTCAGTGCAGGTAATGACATTCTGCCTCTCTAAATTCCCACTTGTAGTTTCAACTGGATAAAGTATTCTGCATCTCTTGTCCTAAATGACTGTGCACTTTTGCTCTGTGCTGATAAACACCTGCTGTGTCCCACCACAAAGACAACGGTGTTTTAGTGGTGGGTGAAGTGATTGCTGGCTCTCTGTGCATGTGTGTGTTGATTTGAAAAGGACTTTAGGAGCTTTTTCAATGAAAGGTGCAATGTACAGCTATAAGAAATTGTTTTGCTACTGTTTTTGGGGGGAGGGGGGAAATAGGGGTGACTGGACCTAACCTGCAACCAGAATGAGATGCCAGGTTCTGGATAGCTTTTGTTTTGTACCTTTAAACAAGAGCAACTACTTCTAGACACAGCAGTAACTATGCTGAAGTGAAATGCAATTCTATTAATCTACATAGCAGATGCAGACACTTTCAGCTCAGACACCCTTCTATAAACCAGAGGTGCTGCAGGAAGAGGTATTTTTCATCTATAAGTAGGAACTAAAGCCAGTGATCCAATACGGTGTTAAGGCAAGGGGCGCTGTGTTCCTGTAGCAGTCATCTTTGGAGAAGATACCCTGACCTGTTCCTGTCGTTGTCATTAAGGTGCCCAGGGTACTCTCTGTGACAGTATTTCCAGACAGGGTAACTACAGTCTACCTCTGTTTTCAATCTGGGTAAAATATTCTGTATGTCCTGCCCTAAATTGTTATATACTCTATGGTTCAGTGGCAAATGAAGTGAACTTTGTATAGTTGGTAAGGCACTGGGATGAAAACTGATGTAAACCTGCAAGATCCTTATCAACAAAGTTGGGAAATTTAATCATTCGACTTTTGCTCATTCCCCAGAAGGCAGGGGCTGGGCTTTCTGCAGACTCCTATTCCTCATCCCACCCTAGAGGGAAGACACATTTCAAGGTTTCTCATACAGTCAAGTTAGTCTCCAAAACTCAATGAAGTACAGTGAAACACAACCAACAGGAAAGAAACGCAACATTCATGTAGAAAACACAACACGACTGCCCTTCAAAAACCAGGGGTGGGGGGGAGCGTGTGAGAGGCTACAGCTGACAAGAGAGAGCAGGTGATGCAAAAAACCAAATGGAGAGCACTCACCGGAGCTGCATGAAATAATTAGTAGAGGTGAGAGAGAGGCACGGGATTTGGGGCCTGAAACTCCTAAGTGCGAATCCTGGCTCTGGCTCTCCAGCCTTATCAATACCAAGAAAGCAATCTCAGCAGAACCAGTGTTGAAACTGGTTTAAGTGCAAGGGCCAAAGCTGTGTGCAGGGCTGTTTCAGAAGCTGTGGCTGAGCTTGCTCAGAGCAAGTCATCTTCACGGTGCTTTGAAAAGAAGTCAGGCGTGTCTACACTTGCAATTAAATCACTGTCAGCACCAGTGCAGCTGCACCCATCGCTGTGCAGAACGTGCTAGCATAGACATGGCTTCTCTGTAGTCTTTAGCAATTGGCACTTTAGGACTCAAGAGTGCTCAGAACCTCTCAAGACTGACTCCGACTGAGAGCACTCGCAGCTCACAGGAGGCGTTGGCTGCCTGGAGAAATCAGGACATTCATCTCTCTGGATACAATTAGCCTTACCCACCCCACCAGCCTGCGGTGACAATGAGCATGCTTTTTTCCAATTACATTTCTAGCCAGTCTTTAAATAAAACTGCAACCATGTAACTGCAATAAAGGAAAACAGCCAAGTGGGAGAAAAGTCTGGTGGTTACTTGAAGGGGTGATTTGTTCACATTTGGGAAGCACTTTGCAGGGGAGTAGTACTAAGGATTATGTGGCCAGGTTTCCATAAGAATTCAGACCCAGACTTACAAGGGCTCAGAACCTTACAACTGGAGCCAGATTTTCCAAAGAGATTAGCTCCAATATGTCTTCTGTTGAATATCTATGCCACTTTACTTAGGTGCTCCGGTAATAACAGGCTCATATTGAAAATCAAGCTCATAATGAACAGCGCGGGCCTGTGTGCGCCAAATACGGCAAGTTGATCTCACGAATAGGGAATAAAAGACTGACTATAATAATACTTAGCTCATTTATAAAGGGACTTTCATTTACACATCCCAGAACACTATGCAGAGCAGGGTACTGTTATTGTTATTACTGAAACTGAAGAGCAGAGAGGAAAAGTGACTTGCCCAGGGTCACAAAGAGGGTCAGTGGCAGAGTCAGGAACAGAATTTAGGACTTCTGGATCCAAGTCCACAGCCCCCTTAGTCCCAGAATATCATGTGATGTTCCTCACACGCACAGCAGCACAGTGCCAGCTTTCAGTAACTCTAGAAATTCTTCAGTAGCAAACCCCCAGAGTACTTGGTAAATTCTGCCAGAGGGTAATGTCTACAAATGGTACATACCAGCATGTTTGGAAAAAACACTAAATTCCGTACACCTAAATGTCTGGGAGCGCTAGGCTCAGGGTTTTGTCCAGGTCCCTTCTCTTTCAAGGTCAGATTAGCTGATCTATTGGTGCCTTAAATGTTAGGAATTAAAAGTGCTCTGTAGAATATGAAAAACAATCCATCTGTTCAGCCTCCCTAGGAAGAACACAGCCCATTGTGCCAGCATCAGATACCGTTTCATCTTGCTCTCATTAAAGCCAATAGCAAAATTCCCACTAACTCCAATGGGAACAGGGTCACGCTCATTATCAAAGAGGAAAATGTGGGCTGAAGGCACTGAAAGTTTTGCTATTGACTTCAATGGGATTAGGACCAAGCCCTAGGTGGAATACTTGCTCATGACTTATGAGGCATCTCATAACTTTGCATCAACATGACCTTCAAAAGGTGGCCAAACTGAAGAGCCAACAAAGTGCAACTTGCCACCACATATCAGAAAAGATCCTTAGACTATGTGATTCTGAAAAACAACAGACCAGAACAATGGCTTCTAGCTATTAGGGTAATGTCTAGAGCGAATGACTGTGCACCCGAAAAGTAACTACATCGTATGATCCGTACATGCTGCTGTGCAAAAGTTCTTGTAGTAACTACTCACATATGGCAGATACATGTTTTATACTCTAACAATCCAAGCAGAGGTGACAGGAAGGTATAAGCCACTGGTTGCTGATATCCGAATGCACAGCCTCCATTATAAACAAACATTCTGCAAAACCGTATGTTTTAAATATAAAGCTGATTTCTAGCACCAGGGACACAGAAAAGCATTTGGATCTTTAAAATATATATAACTTGCTATTATTTTGTACTCATACATTACAAAAGAGGCAATCTCAAATGGAGAAAAAAAATCAGTCCTGCTCTGGAGAATTGGGCGTAAATACAGCCAAGTTTATACAAAAGTGGAATTTGAAAAGGAAATGCAGGCCAATTCTCTAACTGAATTTGCACTGAAATAGAAGAAGAAACCAGTAAGTCTTTATATTGCATCTACACAGCTTCTAAAGTATTAATGTGTAAAATATGATAATTGCTTTGTTTTTAAATGTTCCTCATTTTTTAAAATATAATTGTTTACTTTCATAACGTAAAACATTATGCTTACACATTTTTCTTGTTTTAGTAATTTTGTGAAATTTGCTATATTGTATTTTCCCCCTAAGAAATAAAGAAATAGATAATACATCTAAGCTGAAGTAAAACAAAGTGGAGAGGGAAAAGGATTTCACAATAAGCTCATTTTATACTGAGAATAATAGTTGGTAGGCCATATTCAGAGATGTAACTGGACTATATCCAATGACTTCAATGAAATCACTGCAGATTTACACTGGCTTTCGGATGAGCAGAATCTGTGTTTCAAAGTACTTTACCAATCTATACAGTCAAAACTACTGAACTATTGCTCCATACACAAATCTATGTCATTTTCCAGGAAGGATACAATTTCCTCAATGTAAGAATGAATTCATCTTATTTTAAAAACAAAATAAGTTTTTGTGTTCTGATTCCCCAGCCCTGATTGGAAATACAAACAACAAAATATATCCAGACCCACACACAATGCATCCGAGATTTAATTTCTTCAATCTGATGTCAAATAACTCTCTGTGTCCCATTTTATTCAGGCACAAATGAGCCATTGGTTTTGTACAACCCTGAGTGCATGTTAATAATAACCAAAGCTGAAAACTGATATGATAATTACAGAACAAGATTTGCAGCTCTAATTTTATATTTCCTAAAAGGGGGAACGGGGCTAGAGGGAGATGCTAGTAGCAGAGTTGGACATTGTCAGTTTAAATGCATAAACACAACCATATCCAGGTTTTGTGCGTTTGCCATGCAGACACATACCTATAGATACAAGCTTGTGTGGAATATGACCACAAGTTCGGATCTACGGGTTTGTGGCAACGGGCATCGGTCTCTTCTCTCTCTCTTTTTTTTTTTTTAAACTTTTAAAAAAACATTTCTGCAAATGAAATTGCAAAGCTGTTAGTAAATAGCAGTGTTCATCTTTAACACATTAAAGACACTAACTTTTAGAAAGAACTATTTCTTTATAGAACAAACACTTTTTGTGTTACTACAGTTTCTTTCACTGCAATATAACCTCCACCCCTCCTTCTATTAAAGAAGCAAAATACATTATAAATATAGCTTGAACCAGAAAAATAACACACTGTATTTCCTTCAGATAACCATTTTGCTGACAAGATTATTGATAAGATTATACTAAATGAGCAATGATAAACATTATTAGTATGTTGATAATAGTATGGCAAACCAACCTACCACAAAGACTTTTTGCTTGTGTTAGATAGTAATACAGGTGCACTCCAAAATGGATTAGTGAGAGTGGTTTTGTGTGTATGTGTGTGTGTGTATACTCAAATTTAATTTTTTTAAAAGGATCTTCCTTGTTTTCATTCTGACGGCCTTCCTAAACAGCTGAAAGAAATAGCTATGCAAAAGAAAAATATGGATTGCATTAACTTTCAGAGAAGTACTTGTTAGTCCAGGATTTTTTTAAATAGAGAACAACTAAAATTTCAACTGTAACAAATATAGTTTCCTTCCACTAAGCAATCTAGTAACTCTCCCCACCCCTCACAAAAATCTGTCAAATACCAGCTATATTACTTTTGAAAGAGAGAGAGGCAAAAAACGTGAATGTGTTCTTATTTCTGATAAGATTTGACTTCATCTAGGAGCAAACTTTTGTCATTGCAACAAAAAATAATCCTGAACATTCCAAAGTTTTCTCTTCTGTATAATTAATTTGCACTTGAAGTCAATGGCATTATACTGGATGTGTGCAACTGGTGGAAATGAGAGGAGAATTAGGCCCTAAATTACTTTCATGAATATTAAACCTGCTGAAACATACTGCCTTGCCTTCCCCCCCAAAAAAGTCACACAAATGTCCGCTTTCTACCTCTCCTTATACTTCAGACAAAACATAAGGATTTGCAAAATGGTGTGTTATTCTTTATGATATGGTCAATGCATATGTAGTAATAATGCTATAGACATGATTTTAAGTGCTTGCTTCTTTTCTCGTAGAGGTTCTGAAAATAAAAAATATTTCCTTGCTCTCTCTCTCTCTCCAGCCTGGTAAAGAGACACAATTAAATGAATGATAGTTTTCCTTCCTGGATACTACTGGTTTATGCTGGTTACAGGAACATCTTGAACCTTTACTCTTCCTCCATCCAGATATACAGGTACTAACTAAGCCCCCAATTTGCAAACTAGGTTGCCTAAAGTTAGGCTCCCACATCAATACTTAGGCATCTGCTTAAAAGTGGCCAAGTGTTCAAAAGTTCTGAGCGCCTACAGATCCCACTGAAAGCAGGAGCTGCAGGTATTCAGCATTTCTCAAAATCGGGGCAACTTTTATATAGGAGTCTAAATATAGATTTAGGAGCACGCCCCATGAGCAGTTACGACCCCCCAATGTACGTACAATGACTCACCAAGGGGGACTGTACATACATTTCACTAAGCTTTGACCAGAGATTACAAATAGTTATATTTCTTTATAAGCGAATTGCAAAATCAGTATGGCAGACCTTACCTTACTCTACAAGCACCACCGAAGTGACACATTTTAGGGAAGCTAGGGTTAAAATATGAAGTGCCTTAGTAGATTCTTTCCCTATAACCATGCAATTAGAAGGAGTTAATACAACTGTTGCTACTAACCTGAGGACCTAGCATGACAGCTAAGAATTTTGCTTTATATTTGCAAGTCCCTCCAAGGATGCAATTCAGTAGCCCATATGAATGCTATTATCTTTCTACCAGAATTCATCTTGGTTAATCTATCCTGGGCATGATAGGAATTTAATAACCTTACTGAAAGGATATACAATGTATGGAAGTGCATAAATGGTTACTAAGATCCTTGTTTCTAAAACTTCCCTCCTTGAAAGTTAATATTCTCCTCTCCCAGTCACTGCTCTAATCACTGGCATCCTTAAAGAGAATTAGATTGAATGAGATTTAACTAACATTTTGGGTGGCCCGAACATACCTCTTCTGACTGATAGGAGCCCTCAATTCTCCACTGGTTTTAATAGAGTTGAGGGCACGCAGCTCACCATGACCCTATGGGGCATGATTTTCATTATTGTTCAGCTCTTATTTAGACCATGAAATAAGCAGCCAGATTTTCCAAGAGCTCTGCACCCAGTTGCAATGTGAGCTGCTGGGTGCTGAGACTTGTTGAAAAGCTGATCCTTTATTTAAGATGCCTAAATGACCACATCTACGGCTCGCTCGATACCATAATGGCTTTAAGAAGCAAAAAAAAGAAGGAATGTGAATGCAAACATTTTCAGGGTAAACATTAATTTTCATTTGTTAAAAAGTTATAGTAGGTCTCTCCAGAAACACAACTACATATGTCAAACCAGCACAGTTAGTATTCGAGAAGATTCCCACTGTAAATCTTATGGAACTGCTTCTGCACTCAAAGATTTGAGACTAGAGGAAGGGAGCTTGGTAGATACACACATTTCATTTGGTGGCATCTATATGCTGTAAGTGACAAACTATCTATTCCTAATGTTTGTAAAAAATGAGCAACCCCCCCCCCAGCAATAATATACTTTCAAACGTCCAATGAAGTGAACTTGTAAAAGCAGCAGCAAACAAAAATAGAAAAAGCTACAAAGCAACAAACATTTTTCTGAAGGGAGTATTGGTTTTTTAAATCTGATTTTATTTCCATCGAGTGCATTCAGGTGCCAGAGAAAAGACTATGGCTTACACAGAAAGGTGAGGTTTGAAAAATTTCCCCCTGTAGATTAATTATGCAGCTGTTAATAACTTGTGAAAACCTCATGAAGAGATAAACGGTGGCAGAAAATCCATGGTAGACGAATGAATCAATTGTCTTTGTGATACTTTTGTGTATAAATTAGCTTATAAATAGTGAGCTTCATCTAGTCTAGTAGAGATTTTGCTATTTATCCCAGGATATTTTTGACCAACTATTAATGTGTAAGAGCTAAATGACCATAATATTAACAAACATTAGGTTCCAGAAACTAGGGGTGACAAAAAGAAAAAGAGATGCCACTGTTAGCATTAACCCTTTGGAAGGCTGGCATTTCCCAGTCTTTCAGCCAAAGGAACATATAGGGAAATATATACAAATATATATATCTATGTCTTCAAAGGCATAACATTGGTTTGGGTCTGCATGTGGTTTTCAAGCAAACGACATTGCACAAATGCACTTTCCAAGAAAACTGTCGATCAGTGTGGAATTATTGTGTGCCTGAGTTAAAGCTGTTTGCAGCCATTTCATATTTCAATCATAAAAACGAGAGAAATAAGAAACAGAAGTTGTAAACAATTCTCGCCTCCCCATTTTAACTATCGAATTTAAAAAATCATTGTCCGTATTCTATTTGTATATATTGATATCAGTTTGTTAATAGATTGATATACTTTAAATGAAAAAAAAATCAAATTAAATGGAAAATAGAATAATTTACAACTTTGATAGAAACTACTTTACCTTAGCAGTGGCACTTCACGTGAATTCTTATTGCACATGTGCTGCCATCTTGCTAGGCCCAACTCTTCAACAAATGTATCCTAGAAAACAAAACGTTTACGAATATTTTTGTGGCATTTTTAAAAAGTCTAAATCAACCTTTGTACACAAAGCGCTGTACGTTCTAGTAGCACAGAACCTGAAAGAGAGATGAGATCCTAAAAGCAAGGTTGTTAGTTCAAAATAAAAGATGATGTCAATGATATATCTTCGCACTATTCGCCCTCGGCTTAAAGAGTTAAATATCTGGAAATACAACACATTTCTTGCAGCACATAAAACATTAAGAAGTTTGCTAATTCTAATACACTGAAGCAATGAATAAAAATAAAGCAAACACAGAGGTTGCGACAGCAAGTACATTCCTGGGCAGTTAGTTATATGCATCAACGTATTAAACAGATTAGTTATCAAATACAGATCCACATGCAATTAAAATTTGGTAAATCAGATTCAAATAGGAGTATCATTACCTGCATCTGAGTAGATTCACCAAGCAACCATTTTAATTTTTTGACTCTAACGCTGTTTCTAGGAATAATTATTTCTCTCTGCCGATGGGATTGTTAAAAGAAGAGAAACCCCTGATTGTGGTGGCTTCGTGGATGCTATTCTTTTTGCACCACAGCACGATTCTTGGCTGCCATTCCAAGCTGTTTTCACTTGCCAAGTTTTAAGATGCCGGTTTTGCCTTTCATTTTATTGTTCCTTCCCCAATGTTAAAGACTGACCTAAAACCATGCACAGCTGCTAACAGGAAAAAAACCATTTGGATTTTGCACAAGAAGAGAGACGAGGAAGGAGCGCGCCGTGATGTAACCACAACACCCACAGAAATATTGCCGGTATTTTGGAGGTGCTCCTTGTGCACCACACCCTGGTGTTCTCCTACATAACAGCTGGGAACACTAGTTAAAGAACAAGAGGCAATAAAATGTCCAGATTTGTGATCCACCATAGTCATGTAAGGGCTGTGGGGGGGATGCTACTTGTATTTTTTTCCCCACTTTCTCTCTCGCTCCCATTCTTCCTTTCTCTTTAAGCGTCACTTAGGGTTGGGGTTTTTTGGGTTTTTTTTAGCCTAATGAAAAAAGGCTCCCCCTGTCCCCACCCTTCCATTGCTTTTCACTGATAGGCGTTTGCCCCTGCCCATGCATCAAGCATCACGGCCCTCTTTTTGATGCAATGCCGCCGTGAAAAGACTCGGCATCCCAGCGTGGAAGCCTCCATCAAAATTCAACACAGGGCTGCAAATTCTTTCACCGAATGCATTTGTTTATTGTGAGCTAAATTACCCTATTTTCAAGGAAGGTTGTGTAAAGCGAAGACGGCAACAGACAAAATAACCATCCTCCTCCCCCCAGTGTTTTGTTTTATTTTATTTTACTTAACATAGCAACAAAAATAAGAACTTGTATTTACAAGCTACCTGAACCAACAACAAAAAATTGCTTTTGATTGTTCGGAGGCTTTAAATAGCCATGAAAGAAGTGACACAATGGAATATGCTGAATATACAATACCTAGTTATTGAATGATACAACCCTTCCTGTTTGTGTGGGTATATGCATAACACACGGACATACTGTAGGTATATAAATAGACCTGGGTATAGACAGTCAGATATATTGGAGAGATATACAATAAGTATATATAAAATAGATCTGTATATGCAGATATTGCTCTCCATCAAATAATCTCTCAGGTATTGTCTCTTGAGTTACAGATACATCTACACATAGATGTTATGTATCCAGTATGTGTGAAGCATCGATACATGCAGGCTTATATCTTGCATAGTACATGGGTGGCAGATAGTTTAAATAGTTTGAAAGTTAGATAATGCAAAAATGAATGATTTCCAAATATAAAATTGGAACGAAGAAAAAAACTCTGCCATTATAACAAGTTGTTGGATGGTCTGAGGGCGATGATTTACAGTGGCGGTAAGTGCAGCACGTACAATGCCAAATGAAGACATATACAGATATATTTGTATTTTTTAAAGAAATATATGACCTGACAACTTAAAGTTCCTAAGAAAAGCAGCAGAGTTAAATAGAAGCAGAGAGGATTAATAGGGGGGAAGAAAATGGAAGCTTTGTTCTAAAGTGGAAGCATAAGATGCGAAATTTCAAAATCAGATGGCTTGGTCTGTGATTTCTTTCATTTAAATGAACTGATCTGTTGCTAAACTGCTGCTCTTGTGCCAAGAAACCTTTAACTCTTTCGGTTCAAAACCCTCATGTTTTCTCCTGAGCATGCCACTATTAGATTAGAAAGCGGAAAATAAAAAGAAGGGGGAATAAAAAAAAAAAAAAAACCAGCATAAAAACCAGGGGGATTAAATCCGCAAGCACATGCAGCACACAAAAGAGCGACAATATGGAGAGCATCCATGTTTCGTTAGAACTTTCTACTGTATAAACAATGTGATTCTTGTTCTTACAATGTTGCTAAAACTTGGAAAGGCGACAAAAAGGCCTTCAACCTTCATAATTATACTTACAGAGAGAACTTAGAGGCAAACCCATCAGCAACGGGTTTTGCAGAAGGAAAAAAAAACAAAACAAAAAAACCCCACGACAGAATCCTGACCTAATCCATTGTAAACATTCACTTACCGAGAATGCCTTAAGCATTTTTCCAACAGAACCCCCTTTTTCTATACATGTTCACCTACGTGGAAAAAAAAAAGCAAAAAAAAAAAAAGCTGATTTGGTAAAATTTGGGTGAGAGTTGCTAGTGGCTTTTCCGTTTTGTTTTGGGTTGGTTTTGCCCACTAAAAAACAAACGAAAAATCAAATAAAAAATAAAATAAAATATACTTGTAATTAAAATCAATTCCGGGGGAAAAATATGTATGTGCAGAACAGAAAAAATAATAGATACATATATTTCCCTCCCACTTTCCAAACTCCGCTGCAGTTCCTCCTAAACTGCTGCTTGCTCCAATCTGGTGCCTGCTTAACAACGGAATGACAGGCAACATCTGTTTGTACAGAAGCCAAGATCAAGCCTTCAAAAATTTTTTGGCTTGGTTTCCTTTTTTTCTCTCTATGGAAAGCTTTTTTTTTTTTTTTTTTTTTTTTTTTAAAAAAAAGCACACAGCAAGATTTTGAAAGCAACTCAAGTGAGGCAGCAACTATTTTCCCTTGAGTTATTTCTAGGTATAGAATTTCTAGGGTAAGTCGTTCATCCCCACCTCCCCACGTCCTGTCTCTTCCTCATGCTATTAACATAGTAACACACAACTTAAAAAAAATCCAACATACCTTGAGCACTAAAAGGCCACTCCCTCCACTCCCTCCTATGGGGGCTTTATTCTTCAGTAGTCAACTTAAAAAAATGTATTGGGGGCAGAGGGAGGGGAGCAATAGGAGGGATCAGAGGACAATCTTGTCATAATTTCCTTTTGTTTTACAAACCCTGGTCTGAAATACATAAATAAAAATCAAATCAAACCCAAATAAGTTTCAGTGTCAGGCTACTGCCAATTCTGTGGCAAAAATCAGGAGAAAGCACAATAATTCCACATGCTGAGATGTGAACAACTGGGAAGAGACCAACTCTCCAGAAGTCACAATGAAAACTATGAAGGCACCCACCCCTCCCCTCTGGCCCCCTCCCAGCACCTTCCCCTCCAAAAAAAAAAAAAAGTCATGCAACCAATTTAAACAATTATTTTAACAAAAGGGAAAGGAAAAGAAAAAAATGAGGCTATTTAAAAACTGGAGGAACGTTTTATTCACCAGTGAATTGGGGCACACACACACACACACACAACATTAAAAAAATAATTCAGACAAGTTGCTAAGGAGACTTGTGTAAACTCAGAACACAGGCACATTTCTTGGCCTTTTCCCCCTATATTCCATCTTGTATTCTGATCACGCACCACTGCGACACCACTGCACCAATCCACTGCATTAATCTTAGCCTTAAACAGGCTGACTGGCAGAGCAAACCGTGTGTATATATCATCTTTCAAACTTAACAAGTTAAAGGGAGAGAGGGTGGTGATGGGTGGCGGGGGAGGGGGGGGGGGCGGGAAACTTCGTTCTGAATATAAAAATATAGGACCCAAGCTTATTAAGGGAATTTTAAAGAGGAAGTGTTATATGGGCGTATGTAGAAAGCTGCAAGCTTCCCTTAGCTTTCTTGTGTGTGTGTGTGTGTGTGTGTCTCTCTCTCTCTCTCTCCCACTCCTTATAACAAAATCCCACATCCCCTGGCAGATGTCTGAGGCGTCTGAATCCCTGCCAGATCCAACAATGTCGGACCCAGTCCATGCCACCAGATGATCTGTACCACAAAGTAACTCATTCTCCCAGCTCAGTGGGGTCATACATACGTATTAAACAAGCATTTTTCTTTTCTCATGTGCAGATTCAGAAACTCTATTTTTAAGTAATGCATTTTTATCCCTGTTTTTAAAAGAAAAAAGTGTTCATAAATAAATAAATAAACGGGGACATTTGCAAATGAGGCACTGAAGGGGATTTTTTTCTCCCCCACCCAAACCATTCCTCCCCACATCATACACCTTAAACATTAGCTAGGATGTGTTGACATTACGTTTGGGTGAAATTAACATTTTCTTTCCGTTGCATAGGTGCATGCAATACATTTATTATTATTATTAATAATGATGTCATGACTGTCAGTTTAGGAATTCAAAAGGCTTTTTCATAGATGGGTGGATTGGTACCATTGTATCATACATGTTCAGCTAACAATATTTTACAGGGCTTTGATTTTTGATCTCTGAGAATCCTTCCCCCCCCACCCACACCTCACCATCACTACAGTTCTAGAAAGCTAAATTGAATATTTGGTGCAGGGTGCCATCGGCCTCACATGCAGGGAAACCCTAATTTTATGAAGTTCTTTTTAATCACAAAGCCTTATTGTAGAGTACTGTACGTTGCCCTGATATTAACCCATAGCTACCCAAGACTTTTAGAACGCTGTGATTAATCATTATACTTAGCAGAATACTCAGCACTTGTATTTTGCATCTGAGGGACCCAACGCCCTCTTCGAGGCATTATCATCTCCAGTTCACAGCTGTGTAATTTGAGACAGGGAGAGACTTGGTCAAGGTCACGGAGTGAGTCGTTGCCAGAGCTGGGAATTGACCCCAGGAGTCCTGACTCCCATTTCGGTGCAGTAGCCACTGATTGTGGTGCCTCCCATCCTGAAAAGACATGGATGCCCAGCATGCATACAGTGCCAAATTCTCATCCCTCTTGAGTATTATTTCTGTAGAGGGCTTGAATCTTCCACCCATGTTTGGAGCCTAGGAGAAGGGCAGCCATAGAACTCTTACACTTGCTGCTGCAGCCTCTGGGCAGTGGCAGACGACACAGATGGCTACATCCTTCCTATATGCTGCCAACAGATCTGTCCAGAGCCACTAGACACGCTCCTGGTTCCTCCCTCAGTCACCTGCATGCTCTGCATCACCATAGAGAAAGCCATTGATCCACCAAGGCATTGAGCATAATGCTCCGTCCCTCCTGCAAACATGTAAACAAGCTGCAGCAGTATCGCTGCTTTTTATTGCACGCACTCATGCAACAGGGAGATAGGACTTAATTGGTCACGAAGAGAGGCTCACTGAGGGGCATATAGTCTTCTCATTCTATGTGCAGGCTTCATAGTGACCGCAATGGGTGTCTCACACATTGCATGAGGAGGTAGAGTCAACTTCTGGGGCCAGCAAAAGTCAGAGCCAAGCAGAGGCACTACAATCCTGTGGGTCACTCCTAAATTCGTCCCCATGCCATCAGGCCTGCCGGCTTCTGAGGACACTGGTTTTCACTTTGATAGTTTTGACTAATGTTCTGGAACGGGGGAAGGGAGGGCGTAAAAGGAAGAGAGGGAGACCGAGGGTATTGTGGGGCAAAAGGAGACCTTGGCCACCCAGAATTACTTGGCTGGAATCTTCTAACGGCAGCCAGGCATAGGAATGAACTTCCACCAGAGTGCTTGACGGTGCCAATTTACCTTCCTCCCCGTTCTATGAGCCACAAGGGGTTCACTCTACAAGAGGAAAAGATTCACATACAAGCAATGAGCCCAACTTCATAGTGCACATTCCAGGAGGGGGTTTTAAAACAAGAGACTCAGCAGCACACCAGGGACAGCACACAGAGTGGAGGACCGAAGGGCACGCTTAAAAATGCCCTTCAATTAGTGAGTGCACAGGTTGCTAAAAGGATTATGTGGCTCCGTCTAAAATTATGAGTTAGAAAGCTGGGTCTCTTTTGATAAATTCCCCATTCCACACTGGAGTGGGAATCAGTGTCCTAGGTCCTATTCCCAGTTCTGCAATTGACTCAATGTGTAACTGTTAGCAAACTGCACCTAGCCCCTCTCCTGTCTCAGTGTACTCATCTGTAAAATAGGGAGAGAATCCTCATTCACCTTTACAAAGCATTTTGGGATGCTTGGATGAGAAACACTACATAGATCCCACAGTGTTTAAAAACCACAACAAATAAATATTTCAACTAACATTTCTGTGTTTCAGAAGATACTGAGAAGTCAAGTCAGAACATCAGAGGGTAAACAGCAGTGTTGGGCTTACAAAATATCATTAGAGATGGACCTGAGTTGCAAAACAGGATCTGGATTTTGAAACCTTCCCAAAAGTTGGGGGGAGGGGTCTTTGGATCAAAGTATTTGCTTGGGCAATTGTAAAGATACAGCCCAGACCCAGAACAGGATTCAAGAATCCTGAACCACTTTTCCCAAAATTCACAGGTATCTAGATCCATGGTTTTATCTCAGTCCTATCTCGAATTACTGTCAATAAACTGTGTAGGGAAGAACAATATTTGACTCACCTGATTGCTGACCTTTGGGTTTGCTACCAAGTGCCTGAAATGAAACATCAAGTGAACCAGTTAAAACCCTTCATTTAAAAGGCAGTTGTTCGCAAGAGAAACTAAAAATAAGAATCCATCCCAAAGGCACTCAAGTCCTTTCTCAACCTGCTAGAGTGTCCCACAGTTATACACAGTCAGCGCTTCCCTTTTCCCCTGGGGTTGCTCAGTCCTAAGCAGAGTGGAAACGTTTTTCCTATCCTGTGAGCATTTTTGACATTATGAAAATGTTTCCAGTCCCAAATCAGGATGAAAAGTCAAAATCTCAACCAAAAATGCCCCCCATAAATTTTAGAATGGGTCAATCAGAACATTTCTTCTAAATTTAAAATGTTCCATTTTAATTTAGAGAGACAAGGTGGGTGAGGGTAGCATCTTCTATTGGTCCGACTTGAATTGGTGGGAGAGACAAGCTTTTGAGCCACACAATAAAAGATATGACCTCACCCACCTTGTCTCTCTAATATCCTGGGACTGACACAGCTACGACTACGCTCCATTTCAATATAGATCTTTTTCTTTTATACCATCAATGAAGTCCAATTTGAAATGCAAATTTTCAAGAACTACCCTTTTTCATGTAGAAAATGTTGAAACAGGGTGTTTCAACAAGTTCGAACCCTTTTTTCACAATTTTGTTTCGAAATAGGAAATTAGTCGAAACCGACCTTTCCCTGTGAATAGATTTGGTTTTGACAAATCGACATTTTCCAACAAAAAGTATTTCGTCAAAATATTCAGAGCCAGCTCTACTTAGGATGCAGGGCTTTGGCTATGGGGCTTTTCACCGATAAGTGCTCATTTGCTGAAATAATCACTATGGCACTTTTTTAAACCCTGGAAAGGTAAGAAGTGAAGAAACATGAATACATTTTGGAATGAACTTGTTTACAAAGAACCACCACAATCCTA
This sequence comes from Emydura macquarii macquarii, assembly GCF_026122565.2. Classification (NCBI taxonomy): domain Eukaryota; kingdom Metazoa; phylum Chordata; order Testudines; family Chelidae; genus Emydura; species Emydura macquarii. The sequence continues at coordinate 8,617,233 of NW_027130449.1, read as the reverse complement.
TCGTAATATTTTTACCTGTGTTTGGATTTTATGCCTGCAGTGAGCTGGGGATGGATTAAAGGTCTATGGTGCAGCTTTGAAAAGCCAAGTCTTCCTGCAACCACATGTTCCCAATCCTGCAGGGTGGATTACCCCCTTCATCATTTTGAGGCAGACAAACTGAGCCTGAAGCAGATTACTCTGTGTCCGTATGACAGAGGGGGTGATAATGCCAAGAACTCTAAGAACAAGCATACTTTTCTTTAAGGTTCCAAAGCTGTGACAAGGGACATGCTCACCAGGAAGTGGTCCAGTGGATAGCTAAGAAGATGAGAGTCAAGAGATTTGGCTTCAATTCCCAGTTCTGCTATTAACACGCTGTTTGACCCTGGTAAGTCGTTTAACCTCTGTGGATACGTCTACACTGAAATAAAAGGCCTGCAGCATGGCCACCGCTAGCCCGGGTCAGCTGGCTTGGGCTGCAGGGATAAAAATTGCTGTGTGAACATTCAGGATCATGCTGAAGCCCAGATGCCAGGACCCGCTTCCCTAGTAGGATGCCAGAGCCTGGGCTCCATCCCAATCCCAAACGTCTATAGAGCAATTTTGCAGCCCATCCCCCATGAGCCCAAATCAGATGACTGGGGCCTGGCGTTGGTGTTTAACTGCTGTGTAAACATACCCTCTGTGCCTCATTTTTGCCAACTATAAAATAGGAATAATATTACTTACTCACCTTTGTAAAACACTATGAGATCTATGGATAAGAATTGCTACGTCGTTATTATGGAGGAAGAAACAGACTATCTATTCTCTATACCCCTGTAGTCTGAATGCAGGGACACTCAAGGTCCACTGCTTGTGGGCTTGGACTGAAGACTGAGACCCCCCCCCCCCCCCCCCTCTCTCTCGACGTGGACTTTGCTCAGAATTGGGTATCTCCTGTTAACTTCAGTTATTGCGACTGCTAAATTGGATTTTAGACAGGCCTGGGTGAACTTCAAAAATGTTTGAGTCCAATCTAATTCAAGCAATAGGCACAGGTTCAAGCAGGCATTATTTTTGTCAAACCAGATTTCAAAACACACACCCTCTGAATTTACAAAACACACACCCTCTGAATTCTGTGTCCCTCTTGCGTTACGTTTTCCAAAGGGTCAGTGACTTTTAATCCATGGCGTGATTGAGCCAAGACCACGTTTTCATTCTGGTTGTGAGCTAAACCAGAACTATTAAAAGCCACTCTATTCATTCTCAAGGCCTCAAAGCATCTGTTTCTACCCAGCTAGAAGAAAGCAGATGTTTAAGACTTCCTTTTGGAGGATCTAGTCAGAGGTATATCATTATTTTTAATGTTATTCTTTGCAGTCAGACATACATTTTATCATCATAACATGTATCATTAGCAACATGTGTGTAATTTGAAGGTGAGGCGATAAAACCTTCGCAGGGGGTCTGAAGGTAACCTCCTCTGGGGCAAAGTTTTTGGATAATACCTGCCATTCAGTGCAAGCTGGTGCATTCCAACAGCAGAAACAGAAACACATTTATTAGCCATGGATAAAAGCCATCCAGCAGCAGAGATGGTTTTCAAGTATCCAAGGGCGGAGGATGCTCCCCCATTAGAGGCAGGGAAATACCCCCCACATTCCCAGCATTGTATTTAAGTGCTGGTTATCTAGAAAAGCTGGAAAATGTGGTCCCCCGGCCCCCACCAGAAACAACATATAATCAAAGAATTGTGTTCTTGCAGAAAGCAAGGAAACTTTGAACTATTCCATACACGCTGACATCCATGTACTGGCATCTGGGAGTATTTACCCAGAGATTTAGCGTGTGCTCTCTTAATGGGATGCAGTAATACCGTGTAAAAAGTTACCTGGGGTCAGAACCAGAAGAGTCTGACAACAGGAGAGGCTCCGACTGGCTCAAAGATTTGTGTGATGTGATGTGGATGGATCCCAGCTCACTTTCCTTGAGTGCACCTCCGGTTTTGCTGTTCCATTACAACAACACATTGCTTTGATGCTGCTAACCCATTGGAGTGGTTTACATTTTTTTTCTATCGTGTCCTTCACCGGACTACCTAGGTGATGAATAGGCAAATAAGAGCTGCACAGCTCTAACTGATTAGGCATGCCAGGCAAAATACATCTGCATTAGTGCTTGATGTAGTAGGAACATCATAAGATTCTACTGGAATGGGACATGAATGTCATGATGCTACCATGGAACAGCAGGTGCAGTGGGAGACCAAGAGTAAAGCAGCCAATCCAGGTCTAGTTTATGAGCCAGATATAATTATTATAAGTTTTTAAGTCTAGTTTCAAGGCAGGCGACTGTATGAGTGGCAATGGGATATGTACACTTTCATCTCCTGATGAGCAGTGGCCATATTCCAGACACCATGGACTAGCCTGTAACTTGATGTTCTGCCCCAAGCACAGGTGTGCTGCCCCAGGAGCAGACTAACGCATGAAATTGTTAGGCTGCGCTAAATTATGCTGAGCTGCACTGGGCTTGGGATGCAGAGAAATGGAAGAAACGGATGCTCGTGGGGTGAGGCCTGTGGTATCATATCTGCCATGGCGTTGTACAAATAATTCCATCCAAGGAGTTGCAGTGTCTCCTCAACAGACTTGAGTAAAATCAACGGTCTTTCATCCCTACTGCTGGGTTGGAATTAGGAGTAATGAGATGAAATGTAGGAGAGGAAATTTTAGGCTAAATATCAAGAAAAAGTTTCCCCACAGTGGAACAATCATGCACTGACCCGGAGATAGACATGGAAAAAACTTGTTATTTCCCATCCAGTCTAACTTCAATGATCCCCACTCTATACACTATTCATAGCTGCTTATTTCATACACTAGCTCTTACATGAAAGAGCAATGTAAGAAGAGCTACACCGGTGCCCATAAGCTGTACAGTGCAGGATAGCAAGATTCCAAATCAGTGCCAAGGGGACTCCAGTGAATAGCCTGAGAGACATAGGAGAGCAATAAGGGCTTCTTTGGACAGTGCCCATCATTACAGGACCTGATTCTACAAGGTGCCAAGTACTTCTGAAAGGTGCTTAGCACCACTGGATCCCATTAAAGTCCACAGGAGTTGAAGGTGCTCAGCCCATAATGAGGACACGTACAGTTATGGGCAAGTGCCAGAGTCCCACCCAATGTTTAGACCTAGAGCTGCCATGACCTGCAATATGCCTCGCAGGGACATCATACGTACATACCTACATGTGGGGTCATGCAAAAAGAATGTGAAGCTCATTCTTCTGGCCGTCCATTCACTGCAACTACATAAAAAATATAACCCTCTATGAGTGATTTGATAGAGAGAGAGAGAGAGAGAGAGAGAGAGAATCTGATTGTATTAAAAACTAGATTTAAATAATATAGGGAAGTCACATTTACTAAAATATCATCATGTTCCTACGTTTCTGCTACTAGATCTACAATAATAATCTAAAATTAGCACACCTGGCTCTGTACATCATTCTGTGTAAAAGTATCTAAACCTAGTGCACGTGGTGGTACAGATGCACAGGTAGCCTGTAAAATTGGCCTCCAGTAGCTGTTTTATTTCCCCCAGTGCTGGTAGCAGTGTCCACCTCATGCATCAGAAGGTTGTACCTACAGCTCACGCAAGTCCTGTCACTTGTTTAGTGTCTGTCATTTAGCGCTTGCCTTCTCACTAAAACAGATGATACTAATGCAGGGACTGACTTATCAGGAAGAATCTTCAACTTAAAATAAATCCCTCTGAGTGTGCAAACTTACCCTCATGGATCCATTATTGTGCATAGACATTCCATTAGCATCAATGGAAGCAAGAGACAAAATGTATCTTACCTTTATTTCACAGTATTGACAGTCTCACGTGTCAAAAAATCATGAGTTGGTCCCCAAAAATCATGAGATTTTATAAAAATCTCATTATTTTTAAGACAACTAATAAATATTGCATCCTTTTTATTTGTCTCCTGGTTTTCTGAGCCTTCAGGCATCATGTTTCCAAGCTTTTTTCCATGACTACAAGGGCTAGAAACTTTATAATTTTTTTATATGCAAGTTGAGATTCTTACATAATAACGTGATTCCAGGAGCTGAGGCTTTAAATATTGTGAGACTCATAATACATTCACGAGAGTAGACAACACTGTGTTTTACAAATGGAAGTACAGAAAGAATAAGCAACTTTCAGATGGTCCCAGAAGAAGTGTGTAACAGAGCCAGGAATTTATCACAGGTCTCCTAGTTCCAGTATAATGCTTTAACCACAAGATCATTCTTAAGACCTAGGATACTGACAAAAGCTTTTAGCTTTATGACAAGTGCCCTGGAGCCTTGTTTTGTAACAGAAATGGTCTCAAATCACAAAGTTTGGACTAGATTAGGATCAGATTGCCCCGAAGTTAGGGAAGGTTTAGGACCTGTGTTTTACCAGGGCCATCATGTCTAATTTTTAAGGTGTCATCTGAAAGTCCCACATACCATAAACTTCATGGCACTCAATGTATCTGCCTCAGATGGATGAAGGGATAAGTCAGTCTGCTGAGATTTGAACCTGGGGACATAGGAGTTTCAAGTGTGATCTTTTTTAAAAAAAAAACAAACCTCACAACTACCTATGCATAGGTACAGAATTGACTCTGAAGACCATTGCTCTAATACTTTAAGAAAACTCTTTTTAAAATTAGTGAACAGGATTTCTAAATTTCTTGGAAAGGAAGGCAAGATTCCACCTCAGCTTTAAAATGAACAGGAAAAAGTGCTCTATTGACTTAAAGGTTTCTTTTGATAGGTATAAAAATAACAACAACCCCCTTTCTTGCCATCCTGAAACTAACGATAAAAGGAATGCATTGATTTTGGTCCTGAGAGTGATGGTTGGGGGATAAGAGGCATGCGCCTACAAGTTCAATATAAAAGCAGGAAGGTTAGAAGCAAAGCAGACACGTTTCTAAAAACTACAACTACTTGTAGGAAAGAAAAAATCTCAGGGTCCTTTCTATGTCTGCTTTTGGAATTATAATAGAAGAGAGACTGAAGGTACCAAGAGTGAAACAAATGGGGTCAACAGGGTTCAAGATAAGGAGCTGCTTAAAGAAAGGACTGAATCTCCTTTTCTTCAGTGATGCAGCGAGAGAAATTCATGATCAAAGGGTCACTCGGCCAGGACATGAACGCTCAGCTTCGTTGGTGGAGACTTAGTTAAGTGAGTCTATGACATGGCCTCAACCTTCCATCTGAACAATCTCCTAGCCATCCATCCATGCCATGCCACTGCCATCCAGCCAAACTTCCATCTGAACAATCACCTAGCCACTCAGTGCCTTACAGTCTGCATGGAGGATCATCCACTTCCTTTCCTGCAAGTTTGTCACCTACTTAGGACTCAAACTGGGCCACGATCTAACATCCCAGTCCCATTTAGAACATTTAAAAAGAAAAGATCACTTCCTGCACTGCCTTGATTCAGAATCTAGCAGGAACCTTCTGGGGAGCAGAGCCAAATGTCCTACGAACCCCAGTCCCGGTGACAGAATTCACTTCACTTCAGCAGAATACTCTGCAGCAGTTTGGAGCAGAAGTCGATATATGCATCTCATAGATTCTGAACTGAATGTCCTTACCTGTGTCATTAGTGGTGGCCTTAGCCAACATCATTAACATCTAATTTACATGTGTTGGCTTATCTGGTCCCCAAAATTTTGATGAGATGCCTCCACCCTTAAAACTGCAGGGAGGGCCATGATGGATGTAAACAACCTGCTGCACACAAGGTCAACAATGGTTCCAACAGGCGCAAATAAGCAACTCACCCTACCCACAGGAGGCTCTGCCCACCTCTAGAAGAAAAGACCGACACCAGCAGTTCCTGCTGACTTACCACAACTGACTTCATGACATCCTTTAGCCCCTGGCATTCATGTCTAGTGCTGCCAGTCCAGTGCCAATTTTGGATGAAGAATGGCATATCAGGGCTGACAGCTATGTCCTCACAAAATAGCAGTAACTCTGCCATGCTAAGGAGCTTCAGAAGCCTTAATTTACACCTACCCGCTTGCAATCTGGGATGCAGATCCTGGACTAGGCTTACTGGGCTGCTGATTGGAATGGCGAAAGTGGGTGCCAAAATGCAGAAATTTGGCTTAGCCCAAACTTCAGTGTCACTGCAGGGCAGTGGTGCAGATAGTCAAACATGTTGTGGAGGATTGCCCGATTGGAGGGCAGACTCCGACACCTTGCTGCCCTTGAGGATGAACAGTTAGATGGCTCAACAATCCAGATATCAACCTGAGATGCATATGAAAGAAGACCCAGTCTCATGAACTAGCGTTGGTGGAAACTGACCCAGAAATAGCTTTGCCGGTGCCCACACTCTGGGTGGGCAGAGCCAATGTAAGGGGGTGATCTTCTGTGCTTCTTGCAGCGTGGTCCTTGCAGACTCACAGGAGGAAAGGGATGGCTCATCTACTGGTGATGGATCACTCTAAGGAGAAAAGCTTTTGAGCCCATAATCAGAAGCCAGGAGCATTCATTTCTTTTGCTTGTGGACAAAGAAGCAGCCCAACTACCTACTAACCTACTGCAGCACCTGCCACAGCTACTGTAGAAGCCCCACTACTAAACCTGCCTCAGTCCACAGACAACAGAGATGGAACTGACTTCAGAACTGGTTCTGATCTGACACAGCTTTTACACTAGGGTTTCTCCACTGACTTCAAAGGAGTTACTCCTGATCTACACCCTGTAAGTGAGATTAGAACCAGGACCTCATAACTGAAGCATCAGGTCATCTTGTCCATCTCTCTGCAAACGGGACATGTCCCCTACAAACCCCGAATAAATACTCACTGTAGGGTGTCTTGCTCCTTCCTCTGAAGCAGATCGCACAGGCCACTGTTGGAAACAAATTATGGGGGTGGGTGGATCTCACCGATTTAACCTGCTATGGCTATCGCTATTACTGCAAACTGGAAGGGCGAGCCGGAGTTGGCCTGAAATGGGAGATAAAGAAGCATATGATGCTTAAATAAGGAACAATTCAGTCACTGCAGTCTCCCTTATTTCAAATGAAGCAGATGTGAGTTACATTTGTTTTGCATTTGTAATTAGCAGGCGGAACAGATGGCAAATGCATGGCTTAAAGAGACACATCCGATAAAATGACCAATGCCAATGCAGTATTTCATTAGGAGCAAGGGATACTCTTCTCACCATTGAAATGCATCAGAAAGAAACGAGGCTAGCAAATATTCATGACAAGTAAGGGATCCATCACCACAGTGATCGATTGTATTTTGGAGGGGGGGGGGAAGGGCAATGAAATTGATTGTTACGAGGAACACAATTGGGAGATGAAACTGGTAATATGTCGCCAACATTATAAGAAGGGATTCCCATAAATATAACACCATCTCCTCTTTAGCTTGTGATAAACAACCCTGTGATGAAGCATCAGGTTGAGACTCAGGAAATCTGGGTAAAATTTATATATTCACAAACGTTAATGAATATATCCTCACGACCCCTCTGTATCAGCCCGACTTCACAACTGGGGAAACTGAAGCACAAAGAAATTAAGTGACTTGGCCATTCAGGGAGTTCGCTGGAGAGCCAGGAATTGAACCCACGTTGCCTGAGTCCCAGCTCAGGAATCTATTCATGGGATCTGCTTGTGGCATTTTCCCATTTAAAGCAAAAATGCTTTCTCATAAGCACAGCCGAGAAGGGAAGCAACACTGCTTGCCAAACATTCACACTAAGTGCCATTTGCTGGAAGTGTTGATACACTGTTCTTGCACTGGTTAGAGTAGTAGCATTGCATGTATTTAACTTTTCTCTATATATGTCATAGACTCTAAGGTCAGAAGGAACCATCACGATCATCTAGTCTGATGTCCTGCACATTGCAGGCTTTAAAACCTTGCCCACCCACTCCTGTAATAGACCCCTAATCCCTGGCTGAGTTACTGATGTCCTCAAATCATGGTTTAAAGATTTCAAGTTACAAAGAATCCAACATTTACACTAGTTTAAACCTGCAAGTGACTTGTGCCTCATGCTGGAGAGGAAAGCAAACCCCCCCCTTCTCCCGGGTTTCTGCCGATCTGTTTTTCATGGGCATTTTTGTTGTCTCAGGGAGCCAGTTTTGAAGCCAAATAGAAAGAGATTTAATTCCTCACGTTTTACACTGGTGAATTCCAATGACTTCAATGGAGTTACTCCTGATTATTTCCATCTACACCAGTTGAGGATCTGGGCTCCTGCTCTTTGTGCAAGTTATGATCAAGATGCAGGTCTGTGGTCTTAATCAAACTTTACTATCCCTCACACTTAAAGTAAAACAGGTCTGCACCTTGAAAAAATCCCAGATTTTTCCGAGTGTTTTTTCTGCTTAAAACAAAACAAAACAAATGTAATATTGGTATTGAAATTTCAGCAAATAAGGCCCAGATTACAAATAATCCCACAATACTGTAATATATCATTCAAAACACATTAAACTTGGAGCACTAGAGAGACAACATAGTTATGGTATTTCATGGATGGAAGCGCATAATACAAAGCAGCTATGTTACTGCAAGATACATCTAATTCATCATCATAAGCCCCACTGGTTCTAACTTTCTGGACACCTTGTTCATATTTCCTCTGCACAGTGGACTCTTACATTTTGCATCCACTTTTTCCTGCAGTCATCTGAGAATTTAAAAGCAAAGATGATCAGTGGAAAGCTCGCTCCATGGAAAGGTCAGTTTGGATGAGTGTCAGCTTTGTTTCAGTGTCAGTCATGAACTGCTCGTGCTCAGTCACTGAACTTCATGACCCTGCTATTTGCGGATTCTTATAGTCAGGGTCTGCACAACAACAATCAAAGGCTGGGATTCTGTGCTGGACCTTCAGGTGGTGCAGTCAGAGGACGTCGGACAAAGGTGGCTTTACACCTTCCCAGTTTTGGGCTGCTTCCGAGGGCCAGTGCGGCCACCAGCATCATTTAGAATAGCCAATAGCTAGCTCTGATCTAGCTAGCTAAAGTAACAATAGCAGGGAAGCAGCGGTAGCACCAGCCATGCAACCCCACCCAGGACTCTAAGGACGTACTCAAGCTGCTAGCCCAGTCTGCCACCGGTGCTGTCAGAGCTTCATTGCTATTGGCTGTCCAGCTAACTAGATCAAAGCTGGCTCACCCAGACATATCTAAGAGGATCCTATGGCCCCTAAATACTACGGCTCTATAAAAAAGCCATGATGGAAGTGAGACTCCCACAGTGTTTCTAGAAAGAAAGGAAGGAAACATCCACAAAAACACTGTCTGAGTCTGTGTCACACCCACATACATAAACACTGCAAATGGCAGAGAAATAGTCCAGATGACCCTAGCGGCTCTTCCTTATTTCTAAATTCTATGATATACCAACAGGCCACAGGCCCAAAGTGAGGCCCCTGCATCTGGTCAGTGGTCTCGAATACACGTGGGTTGATTTTGCAGGCGTGCTGAGTGTTGACTGCTCCCACTGAAGTCAATGACAGCTGCAGGACCTCTGAAAATCAGGCCACTTTCATTTAGGTGCCTATGAACTCAGCAGACTGACCCAGATTGCAAAATGCTTCGCCATGGAGCCTTGCAGAGGCGTATTGCCACAGACTTCAACAGCAGCCAAATTAGGCCTTCATGTGTTACACGCACACACCAAGAGTACACATCCACCCATATGTTATAGTTAAACTGTCTTCGTATAGTATCTACATGTGTTACACAGTAGGTATATATCTATTTAATGTTTATATTACAGTATTACTCAGAGAGAGTTAGAAACGGTCTACAGATTATATATAATATATTAGAGCTGATTCTCAAGCACTTTAGATGTGGGCTTATTGTGACTGAGGGTAAAAATCACCTTTGTGCAGGAAGCTCGTACAAGTCCTATGCATCACTTGTGTATAGGTAAGTGGGACACGGGTACTTTGGAGGCTTTATGCACAGTGTGAATTTCATAATATGGCCCAATTTCTGCCCTCACATCTTTGGAACCCCCCTGGAATCAATGAATTTTAGCCCGAGAGTCAGATTTTCAAAATATGTCAAAAATACGTCAGGCTCCCAAGTCCCACTGAAAGTCTATTCATAAAGTAATACAGAATTCACCATCAGGAAATAGACTCTGCTATTCAATGCCAATTTTCCTCTTTCTCCATTTTATTCCAGTATTTCTAGTAGCACCCACGCCTTTACCTCATGCTCATCACGGCAAGATCTGTGTGTCTATACACTGGTGCCATCTGAAGTAATAATTCTTCTTCGTTGGGAATCAGTCCTGATACCCAGAGACAAGACAAAGGCCCAGATCCTCAAAGTTATTGAGGTCCGTAACTCCCATTGATTTCAGTGTAAGTCAGGAGGATCTTGGCCCAGACTCTCATTGAAGTGATACTGACTGGGTATTACACCATTCAAACAGCTACAGATAGCATTAGATGCCCAAACCTACTTCCCTTGCAGTCATGAGAAAGAATCCTGTTGACTTCAATGGGAGTTGAACTGAGACCTTAATTGTATGAGTCTTTAGAGCAGGAACTGGCATTGGCCTACATTTTCACAAGTGACTTGTGAGTGCCCAACCTGAGATACTTCAGAGGGGCTTGATTTTCAAAGAGGGGTTCTTGGCATTTCTGAAAATCAGCCCCTTTTAGGGTCTTAAATGAGACAAGCCAAAACCAGAAGCGCTGAACATTGCTAGCCACTTTTCACAACGAGGTCCTGACTGTGCTCGGGGCATCTGGTCCTACTGGAATACAAATAAATAAATAAATGGTAATAGCAGCTAGATCTCACCATTAGGACACGTTTCCTAACGTTCAACCGACATTTTCCTTTGTTTTACTTCATCCCATTGCTCCTAGACATACCCCTTGCACAAATTTCTCATGACATTACACTTGTAAATACATTAAGATGTACCCATGTAATAATAAATAAAATATTTAATAAGTATTTAGAGAAAGGCTTTCCATCTTCAGAGCACAAGGCATATATTAATCAATCACCAGGACGGCATTAATTTATCTTTTGTAAAACATAAAGCTAAAATGAGCAATAGGGGGAAAAAAATGAAGCAAACAATAGTTTTGGAAATGGATGACAAAATCCAAATGTTCTGCCTCACTGCTGCTAAATTAGGCCTGGTGTTATCATAGCAAAGATTTAACAAGGGAGGATTCCTCTGAGCATACAGACATGCTTCTTCTGTGCACAGTACAGGACAGCAGTAGTACAGGATAAGGGGTTTTACTCACCCTAAACATCTGAATGGAAAAAAAAGAAATACTCTCCATTTCTTGATCTCTTCAAATACAGTGCTGTAAAAGACAGACAGACATTAGTCTAATGCAGTGTATAACAGCCATAATAACACTACCACTTTCCTCACTCCAGCTCTGGGCTTCTCATCTTGGAGGTTACAAATAGGTGTCAGGACCAAACTGCTCTTCTCATGTTGCTAAATGGGAGGAGGATTCTGGCTACATCCTGGCCAGAGCGGGGAGGGTGGCTCTGGGAGATCCTAATATGGAAAAGGGGATGGTGGTACAGAAAAGGTTGATAACTCCTGTTCTAGCACATTCTGTCAGATGATCTCAAAAGTAACTGTGTGAATAATGGATTTTTTAGTTCATTGGCAATTCTGAATTTTTTTTTTTAATTGTTTTGGGTTGAACTGAAAATGAAATTTTTCAGAATTTTTGGTGAATCAAAAAGTTTTAAAAAAATCATTTTTGGTTGAACAACATGTTTTGTTCTGATTTCGAGCCTTTTATAAACTTTTAAAATAAAATTAAAGGAAAATAAATTATATAATTAAACAAAGTAATTTTGAACCAAAAAATGGATTCATTTTAAAAAAATGTCATTTTCTTTTTTTTTGGCTGGTTTTGTTTTCGACCCAAAGAATTCGGCGAAACCGACATGAATTTGCAAAACTTTTCAGTGTTTCCGAAGCTTCATTTTTCACTGAAAAAAGTTTCAGGTGAAAAATTTTGCCCAGCTCTAATCTCAGACTGCCAAACAAAGACGAACTAATGCAAGAATTTAAAATCTAATGGACTGTTCACCATTTATTTTGTTTGTTTTCTTTGGGTGACATTCGTCTCTGTTCCGAGGGATAGCACCATGTATATGCACCACTTAAATTGTACTTACGCCCCATTTCGAGGCCTTACATGGAGCATTGGCATCATACTGGTCTATCAACGCATGGCTGAACTATGCCCTTTTGTGCATTTCAGTGACTGTAAATAACAAAAAGCTAGTCACTTTCAAATCTGTTACACAATCACTTACAGGTTATCTTGCACTAGCACAAAGCAACTTGTCCCTCTGTCTATCCATAACACACCACAATGCTGTAGGGAAGAGACACCACAGTGGAATAATAAAAGACTAATCCAAAAAACCCCTGTTTTCACTGAAAGGTCATTATTTTATTCCCCCAAATATATATTCTATTAGCATTCAAGAATGAAAAAACTTGGGCAGGATTCATTACCGCAATACTTCCCCCTCTCCTTCCCCCCCCCTCCAATTCTAGCTTTATTATTATTACAACCACATGGCATTGGGCACTAGAAGTTCCAGGTTACACAGCCTGATCCAAAGACCATGGAAGTTAATAGGAGTCTTTCCAGCTCTGCCACAGATTTCCTATGTGACCTTGGGCAAGTCATTTAGGGTACATCTACACAGGGAAAAACAAACAAAATCCAAACATGGCAGTGAATCCCAGAGCCTGGATCAACTGACCTGGGCTTGCATGGCTCGGCTGCTGGGCTAAAAATAGCACTGTAGACATTTGGGTTCTGGCTGGAAGCCTGACTCTTAGAGCCTCCCCGTCACCGGATCTCAGAGCCTGTGTTCTAGTCTGAGCCTGAATGTCTACACAGCTATTTTTAGCCCTGCAGCCAAACCACGCAAGCCCAAGTCAGTTGACCAGGTTCCAAGACTCGCTGCAGCCTCAATTCCCCATCTGTAAAATGGGGTAATAGCATCTCCCTACCTTCCCCAGGGTGTTGTGAGGATAAATATATGAAAGATTGTGGTGCGTCCAGCTACTATGCTGCATATACTATAAGTACCTAAGACAGATAAATAGACGTTGATGGTCTTTGGATCAGACACTTAATCTCAGCTCTTGTTTCACTGGGCATGTCACTTCACCTTCCTGTGCCTCAGTGTACTTATTTCTGAGATGGATGTAGCAATATGTCCTTGCATCACAGGGAAGTGATGAAAATAGTTAATGCTTCATAAAGCTCTCGGAAGAAAAAAAGGGCTAAATATTATTTCCAATATTTTTTTCCCCCAAAGCCAGAAGAGAAGCAGCAAAAAAGGAGAAGGAAAATGGTTATCCACATTTTTTTCTTCAAAACTACCCAAAAAGAGGCTGAGTTTGAATTCAGTTCAAACTTTTAGCAACTGCTTGTGTTTATTTGATTTAAATTGCTGCACCCCTTCCTTCCTGGAACAAAAAGCAGAAGCAAATCGCTGTCCTGTAACAAAGAGGGCCAGATTCTCCTGTCCTCCTGAACGCCTCGTGGTTCAGGAACGATTTGGGGATAAGGGATGGGCCAAAGGTAGCATTAAGCCACCTTCATGACTCCCCCACATTGCGATGCTCTAACCTACATTTGGAAGCAATGGTCTCCTACGGGCCATTCTGGAATCCAAGAATATCCAAGCCACTGTGGAACACAGAGTATGGCCCAGACCTTGTCAGCAGGTTCCCTACTTTCCTATCTAAGTGGAGTGGAAACCAATTCATCTAGCTGATCCATCCCATTCCTAATAGCCTGCTGGAAAAAGAAATCCTGGAGTTTGGCATGTTGAGAACTAACACAAAAACCCCACCACAACCTGATTTCAGTTGCATCAAATTTGCTCCAGAGGCTGAGATTTGTCTTCCAAGTTCTCCAGCCGCAGTGACTCACATATCCTCCGTAAGGAGAGGGGAAAACGTATCTGGATCTTTAAAGAAACAAAGGGTGCAATTTTTAAATGTTTTAAATTTTATTTATTTTAAAGACCCTTACATTCGTTAATTTCCATTTAAAGAATGAAGTCAGATTTTTACCTCGCTGGGTAGTTGATGAGTGATGCGTTGTATTTGTGAGTTGATCGGCAAGCCAAAACACGTTCCCATTCATTCATACCACTGAGCTGCTCTGCGTTAAACAGCCAATTATCATGAATGAAGTGGGTGTAACTTCCTTGAAATCCTCCAAAGACCTGTCAAAGCAGAGCTACTGCAGCTCAGTTTTCTCCTCAAAGTGTAGAGATCACTGGTGTAATTGTTTCACGCTGATCCTGAAATATGCTTTTTTGGTGCAAAGACTTAGGCAAGATCCTTTTTTTGAGGCGGGAAGGGGAAGGGCGGGGGATAAGAAAGAGAAGTGTCTGTACGTCTCAACCAGCAAATTTAGATTTTCTTTTGGAATCTAAATTGAGCTTCATCCAGATTAATGTGGCAGACAAAAATGAAAGCCCGTCTGCTCTGTATGAACATTTAAGATCCCCTGGCACTTTTTGTACAATGAAAGGTTTAACTTTATAGAGAGGAAGAATAATCTTATGGTTAAGACAATGGACTGGGGCTCAGGAAATAAGGATTTGAACCAAGCTCTCCCACAGACTCAGAATGCAATCTTGGACAGGTCAACGGGGCTGAGATTTTCCAAAGGAATCCAGGCATCCAAGTCTCTTTGAATTTCAGCTGTTTCCCTTAGGTTCCTTTGAAGACCCACCCTTAATATCGCTGGGCCTCAGTTCCCCATATATAAAATTAGGATAATGATCCTTCCTTTCTCTCGCCCTTTCGTCTGCCTCATCTCTCTAGGAGGGGATTCTCAAAGGCTCCGACGGGAGATATGCATCCGATTTTCATTTACTTTCAATGGGAGTCTGGCGCCTGACTAACCCTTTGTGACTTTGAAATTCATCTCTTTAGACTAAGTTTTCTGGAACCGGGACTGTCCCTTGCTACGAATATGTACATTGTCTAGCACAATGGCGGCCTGATCGCAGCTGTTTCAGATGCTTCTACCATACAAATAATTAATAATAATTAACAGTGGCATCGCCCTAAATCTTCCTTCCCCAAACTCCCTAAAGCTGCATTATTATTACTATTTTAACAAAAGAATATGTTTCTGTTGGAAAGATCATAAATGTTTTGGAAGCTGTCAGATAAATGCAGGGTATTAATAAATAAAAATACAATCAAAACCCGTCTAAGAATTTGTTTACAGGAAGAACCTTACAGGAATGGGCACTGGTCATGACAGCAACAGGTCACTGCACCTTATCAATTGTTTGTCTCTTTACAACCTTCTTTGAAAACCAGTTTCTCAGCTGGGGTAAAATGAAATTGCTCCAGTGCTTTGAAAGGATCTACATTAGTTTACATCAGTTGAGGATCTGACCCACACCTTTGATTCCTTGCCTATTGCTTTTAACCCTTAGTACCCTAGGGACAAATATAGTGATATCAGTAAATTGCACTGAGGACTAATGGACTCCATCCCTAAACTCTGGAGAAAGCAAAGAGAGTTGACGTGTTAAGTTTCATTTTTGACTCAATATTTTTCTGCCGAAATGTCAAATTTTGACAACAAAAAAAAAGATCTGTGACAATTTCCATCCACAGTTTTTAAACAAATTTCCAATGGCTTTAGAGCTGAAACATGTTGATTTGAAAAAAATAAATAAATAAAACATTTGGAAATGTAGACAAAACAGTAAAAAAAAGTGGTTCTATTTTGTTTAATTGGTTTTTCAACAAACCCAAGGGAAATCACTATCCATTGCCCACCTTCCTTCTCTCCCTCCCTCCCAAAATTCCATTTTTCACTGGACATTTTTACTTTGCTTCTCTCTCACAGGCTCACCTAAACGGAGTACAAATCCAACCACATTCAAATCAGATTTAGGAGGGGGTTCTAAGCAGGAAACAAAAGGTTCTCCTCTACTTAGGACTCAAATGAAATCAATTAAACACACTTCATCCAGTGTGGGAAGTACATTACGGGCCTGATCCCAGGAGGTGCCAATCACCCTCAACTCCTATTAACATCAGGAAGGAGCTCAGGAAATCACAGGATTGGGTCCTAAGTGGAGGCCGGTAGCATTTCTATTCTTCTTTTTATTAAAAGCATGAGCATTCATTCCTCTATTTATCTTTGGCTGGCATTCCTTGTTGGATTTAGAACCGCATCTGTGGTTGCATTGCTGTGAAATGTATCAACGTTTATGAGTCACCTGGCAAAGGACACATTTGTAAACTGACCCACCATTGAAAAAAAATTTAAAAAAACCCTTTCTTTCTTCATTTGTTTGAGGGGAGATGAGGCAAAGGTTCTCTTTCTCTGAATCATTTCCTCAGGAAATATACACTATATAGAACGGAGTGATTAATACAAAATGCATGCTTGACACACACTGCAAGAGGCATTCGAGCTTTTAAATCCAGCACTTAATTACTTGCTTAAAGCAACCACTTGTGGCCAAAAATGTGGGGATTATTTTTAGTGGGGAGAGTTTTTTGGTAGAGGGAGAATGGTTGAAGGCAATGGCAGACACAGCAATGTATTTGAGATAAATGTAAATAGGGTTTTGATCCAGTCCACACTGAAATCAACAGGAAGCTTTCTACTGATTCCAAAATAATGGGACTTGTAAAATGCAAGACATAGTTTCTGGGGTTCTTGAAAGAGCAAGAGAGTTGTCCAACTCCCTTAGAAATTCAGGGGGAGTTATCTATTTATCTGTCTAGATATCTTAGGTCCTTACGTGATCCCCATCATTGTAGTATCTGAGCACCTCACAATCTTTAATGTATTTATCCTCACAACACTCCTGTGAGGCAGTGCAGCGCTATTAGCCCCATTTTAGAGATGAGGATCTGAGGCACAGAGATACTTGGCTACTTGTTCAAGGTCATACAGGAAGTCTGTGGTAGAACAGGGAATTGAACCGTTGTCTCCCAAGTCCAGTGTCCTAATCACTGGACCATGCTTCTTCTTAACAAAATAACTAACTTACTCACTCCAACTCCATATGCCCTTTTGAAAGCTCAGACTTTGCCTGGCAAACTGAATTTGGGTAAAACAAAGTGCCGTAAAGTGAGCTACAAGGACATTATAAAGTGTTTGTTATGAATATCTAACTATCAGATGACTTTAATACCAAGAAAGGACTAACCTATGCAGTATAATTCAGATCAGGATCTGAACTGAAACTTTTCCGGAGTTTGGAAAGGTTTACAACTGGGATTGTGAGTTAGGCCCATGTCTGCTTAACATTACAGTGTCTAGTGTTTCTGAACAGAAACGGGGAAAGAAACTAGCTTGCCCCTTCCCTGCATTTCTCCTCTCCACATTCATCTCTTCTCTTACGCTGACCTATGAGCAGCTGAAGGTTGAACAGTGGGATTTTTTTTTTCACATCACAAGGGAGTCATCCCTTCTCCATTTCTCATCCCTGACTTCCTCATCCTCTTCCTCTTTAAACTTTTCAGTTCATTTGCATACTAAAATCTTACTGAAAGAACTAAACCAGCTGAGCAGACCACTGACCCCATTTAACTAAGTATCCTGAATCCTACCCAAAGCACATCAGACTAGCTGGTTCATTTAACCTGACATCTTGTTACCAGTGAGACTTTCAAGTGCATTTTGTAACTGTTATGTTTCTGGCACGATAATAGCAAAGCTGTTGTTTAGCCAAGGTAAAGTGACCTGCATTTACTCAGATGACTCAATTGCCTTCAGGGAATAATTGGATTTGAGGTAAGTGCAAATTTGCTTGGAAGGTTTCACTTTAGCTGTGCCGATGCTTACCTTTCATAGCTAAATTCTTGATCAGTTCATGCCCTTTTAGTGCAATCTGTTGAGCCCTTTGATTTATTACCTGCCCCCATGTAACCTCAGTGATTCCAGACATGGTGAACCAAAGACATACATATGCCGTACTGAGTAGAGAGACCTTTAATTAATAAATTTCATGAACTGTAATAAATGGCTGGTCGATTATCGTGATATTGCTAAACGCCTGCCTTGAACTGTTTGTTAGGGTATTAAAAAGAGTATTAATGAAGTCAGATTTTTAGATGCAGGCTCTCACTTCAGGCCCGCAAAGAACTGTGAGCATGCAAACAACCGTAGGTGGAATTTTGGGCCTAGATTGTGACTTTGGGCATAGCCATGAATAAGGGATGTGTGTAAACTGCACCACCCCAGGAGCAGCATAAGCTGTGACTCAGCCACATGCCTCTGAGTCATGATGTTTTCCTGCTTCCTCCTTGCCCTGTGGGGGCAGGGTGTGTGTGTGTAGGAATTTGCTGCTGGCCTACACCAGCAGTAAAGTACAACATTTTTTGCATCAGCTCAGCTGTGCAGGCCAGTGAATGGACGTGTGTGGGCTAGGGGAGCTGATTTCCAATTCACCTGCCCCAGGGAAGGAATAAGTGGGAGCATAACCCTGCTTACCTTCACACACCCAGAACCAACGGCTGGGACGGCTGCATAGAGATATAAGGTCCCGTACTCCTTCTTACTCCACTGCACAGGCATTTAGTCCAAATCACAGTCTAGCCCTGTGTCCTTCAGGTATCTCACCACTTGGCTGCACCTGTAAATCATAGAGTCAGGAAGCTGAGGGTCTGGTTCTCCTCTTTCTTACATCGATTTACAGTGGTGTGACTCCACTGATTTTAGTGAGTCTTTTCTGATTTATACTGGCAAAAGTGAGAGCAGAATCAGGCCCTAAACGGCATCAACTGTGCTTACGACTTTGTCGGTGAAAAATGAGACAGGGCCTTTGTAGAAATCCAGCGCATAAAGTTTAACCGGGTTGTTTCTTATTTATATTAGAAAAATGTTAAGTCTAACTGTGCTTGCACCTAAAAGGACTGTGTTATCACAGGATTTGAAAAAAATAAATCCCCACCAACAACACTGCGCAGAAGGACTTTTCAAAGCTTAAAGATAAATCGAGGCACGTTCATAAGGAAATGGGTCCAGGGTGGTTCACATGGTGGAAATGAATTATCCTAGTGGAGATACCCTTTCAGAGCAGATCTGAACTATCTGAACGGAAAGACAAGTCCTTGGAGTAAGAAAGTGAATCAGGGAGAGTGAGGAAGGGATGATGACAGAGAGAAAGTATGTGTGTGAGAGAATCAGTCTGATAGTTATCCTGAACCCTATTCTCTGAAGTCAGTCAGATGGTTCCAGTGGCATCTACAGACACTGAACTGGGCACCTATACAATATGCGCCTTACATTCTGAAGCATCCCAAAGCACTTTGCCAGATGATCAGAACGTACAGCACTGAACCTAGGCTGGTGTGTTTAATACACCACAGTGACTAGTGACATTACACAACAACATATAGGCTTGTCGACAAAAAGGTGCTGTACTGCTTTAGTGGTGTAGTCACCCGAGTGTGGACAAATAATACCAGTGTAAATCTACTCCCACCAGCATAGCTCTTTCCGTACAGGGAGGGGAATAAGGCACTTTTGCACCTACACTAGGGCTTGTGACCCTAACTGACATAGTTACACTGGTACAAAAACTGTGTTTTGGCCATAATTTCAGATGGGGACTGCAGAAAGTCATCCCTAACAGAAACTGTAGGGGCAATTTTGGGATGGCAAAACACATTTAACACGACTGGAATGTAGCCAGGGCACTGATTTTAATACTCCCAACTCATGAAAAAGGTGCCGTGGATTTTTAAATGAACACAAGTGGTCAGCAGGTCTGTTTGACATCTCATCTAAAGATGACAGCTCTGACAACACGGTAGCTGCTTCTATCACAGTGGGGCTTCAGCAACTTGATCACAATCTGTAAGTACCTACATGGGGAACAGAAATTTAATAGTAGAGGGTTCTTTGATCTACCAGACAAAGGTATCACAAGATGCAATGGCTGGAAGTTGAAGCTCGACAAATTTCAAACTAGAATTAAGGTGCAAATTTTTAACAGGAGGGTAAATTAACCTTTGGAAAAACTCACCAAGGGCTGTGGTGGATTCTCCATCTGTGGAAACTTTTAAATCAAGACTGGATGTTTTTCTAAATGATCTTCTCTACTTCAAACAGGAATTAATTCAGGGAAGTCCTATGGCCTGTATTATGCAGGAGGTCAGATTAAATTATCACAATGGTCCCTTCTGGTTTATAATCTATGAAGTTTGCCTACTGAATCCCAAACACTTCCTACAGTACCAGCCATGGTGGTTCCTAGTAAGTCTGCTTCCTAAGCAATGGCCTAACCTGACCTTGCTTAGCTTGTGAAAAATGAGGGGATCACGAGACGATGGCAGAATTTGTTCAGCAACGTGAGAAATCCGAACTATGGGAGTCTCAGCAACAATGCTGCCTAACAAAGATCCAAATTTCAGTTAGCCCACAACTATCTTTGTGCCTTCAAAAGGACCCATGCTCCATTTTGAGGGGGGCTATGTTTCTCTCATTTCCATTCTCATTACTATTATTTGACTTGAGTATTTATCCCTGTTGTGATGTTTTCTCCCCTCATTATAATCTTCATCACCAATGAGGTTACTAATCCACTACCTCCACCCACCCACCGAGTACACTCTTACTATCGCAGGCACTGAAATTGTAATTCACCCCCATGCAGAGAGGCAGATCAAGGACGATGCACCACTTAAATGCCACTTCACACCACAAAGCAGGGTTTGAGTGGTGCACCGTCTTTGCACACAGGTGACTCACACTTGCTAAGATCTGATGCATTATTTACTTATTTATTAATCACGAAGTCTGGGGTTGCATGAACAACTTAAAACAAGGATCAATTTGGAAATGATGTGCCGGTAAAGAGAGGTGAGTCGGGGCAGAAACTTCTTTTGGATAAAAGTTCTTTCTTTTTTTTCTTTTTTCTTTTTTTTTTTTTTTTAAAGCTTATCCAAATTTCACCAGCCCTAATATTGAGTATACCCAAATTTCAAGTAAGTTTGGCTTTGAGATACATCAGAATTTTTCAGGCCATTTTCACAGCTAGTGTCAACAGATGTAGCCTTCAATGCATAACTGAGGATCTAGTCCTGTCTGTAAGGGATCAATGCCTGAAGCTCCTGCAATGGCAAGAAATTGATTTGGTGAGATACTTGCAGGTGATCTTAGAAAGTAACTTGTGCCCATGCTGAAGAGGGAGGCAAAGAAGACCCCATGGTACATGACAACCTGGCCAGGGGAAATATGCTTTGCTGACTCTGAAAACAGCAACCAGTATGACCCCTGAGCACATGAGCAAGACCCACTAACTAAGTCTCTGTCCGGTGTCCCATCTCCAGCCATGGCCATCTCTGATGCTTGACAGAAAAGAGACAATAAAACAAACTCATAACACATGGAGGGGAAAAGTTTCTTTCCTGGACCCCACAAGCAACTGTCTGAAGCCCGGAAGCTAGAAATTTAGGAACATAAGACATAGGACTGGCATGGACAAGTTGCCCACTGTTGTACTTCAAATATCCATGGATGAGCTAAACATTATGGTACACAAAAAAAGGAGAGCTATGCAAAAGAAATTAGTTCAAGGTTAGACACATCCATTATCTAGCTGTTATCCAAGTCAAGTGATACTCAATATATAGCAGTTTTGCATATATGAATCTCAAGGCCAGATTCTCAGATGGTGTATATTGGCAAACTGCTCCAATTTACACCACCTAAGGATTTTGATTTCAGTTTAGAGCTGAATAAAGAATGCACAGAAGTGTCTCCTAATTTTTTCAAGCCTTCAAATAAATTCACCTCAGCCGTGTTATTTCTAACTTTGTTGGATAAGTTGTTCACTGGGAATCATTCATCAGTCAGCTCTGCCCACCTGCACTGGACCACATGGGCCAAATTAATCCCTTATGTAACTGACTTCAGAGGCGTTACATCAAAGCTGAGCTGATCCCATATGCACACTCGGCCATAGTCCACCAATATTTGCCAAACCGCATACCACATTGCTCACACGATGAAGAAAGAAAATCCTCCCTCTGATCCTAAAGCACATGCGCAAGCTGGCAGTGTTAAGGGTCACATATGAACCTTATTTATTTATTTATTTGTATTACCGTACAGCCGAGGAGCCCCACGGATCAGAATTCCATTGTGCTAAGTGCTGTAAAAAGGGCCCATTCTCAAGGAGCCTACAATCTAAGTGTAAGACGAGACAATAGCTATAGACAGATGGGGCAGTACAAGTGAACAGTGAGACAGTCTTGCTCTGCCTGGTATGGGGTGGCCTCTTAATACCAAACATGATGATCTATCTCGTGAAAATCACACTCTCATGTTTTACTAACATTGGGGTTTTTTTGCACTGAATGTTACATGTGCCACAGTGCTTAAAAGTAAGAGTGTCTTGAGGTTAACAATTGCTCATATTCATAGTGGATGAATCATATGATAACACTGCAGAAGCATCCTGTGTAATTGACTGAAGCCTCTATTTCTGGCAGTCTGTCCCTGTTTTGTCTCATGAGTAAATGTTATTTGTGTTTTACTATATATAACCAAAACCAAACAAAATTGCGCAACAATATGCTATTCTGCAGTAATGACCCAAAATCATACGTGCCCAACTGCACCTTCAGTTGTATGGTGACAATGATGAGTTGGGTGTTCCAGTGGATAAGGATGGAATGGATATCTTTGGTACTCACCCTGTAAACACTTGAGCAACTCTACATGTGTGAGTAGTCTCCATTGTGTTGCCCCACCTATTACTGAACTCAATGGAATTATTCACATATGTGTAAGGATTGCAAGATGGGGGTCTTCATCTCTGCAAGACAGTGTGGTGTGGGAGAAAGGGCACTGGACTGCTAGTCATAAAACTTGATCGCTAATTCCTACTGGATGACCTTGGGCAAGTCATGTCACTTCCCTCTGCCTCTCTTCCCTCCTTTATTTTTTAGACGGTAAGTTCTTTGGGATAGGACTGTCTTTTACTATGTGTTTATATAGCACCAAGCACAATGGGGGGCCAGCTTTCTTTGGATTCTCTAAACGTTTCCACTGACTTCATCAAAGGAGAGAATTCAAATTTGTGCTTGTACAGCACCCAGCACAATGGGCTCCTGGTCTATGACAAGGTCTTTTAGGTACCACCAAAATGATAACAAAAACAACAACAACGGCACAACACCACAGATACAAAGTGTTACTCAAGTTTACTAGATAATTATTGTAGTATTCTTTCATTTCTATGGGAAAACCTTATTATCAGCAGGTCTAGCCACACTGTGAAAACTAATGATGGTTTCAAATTTTCAAATCAGTCTAGGGCAATGGTTCTCAACCAGGAGTATGTGTACCCCCACGGGTGCACAGAGGTCTTCCCGGGGGTACTCCATTCATCTAGACCAGTTTCTTAACCTGGGGGTTGCAACCCCCCAGGGAGTTGCAGGATGGGTTTGGAGAGGGGGTCGCAAGCGCAGAGCTGGTGTGCGGAGGTGGCAAGCAGAGCAAATGCTCGGATCCACAAAGCTAACTTGTCTCCAGAAAGCAAAGTTGTCCCCACAAAGCAAAGTTGCATGCTTCAGGCCCACATGGTGGGCTTCGGACTTCACACAAGGCTCACAAGTGAAAAACCGGCTCAAGTATCATACTGAAATGTACTTACAATATTTATATTCCAACTGATTTATTTTTTAATTATATGGCTAAAATGGGAATGTAAGCAAATTTTCAGTAATAGTGTGCTGAGACACTTCCGTGTTTGTCTGATTTTGTAAGCAGGTAGTTTAAGTGAAGTGAAATTTGGAGTATGTGACACAAATCAGACTCCTGAAAGGGGTACAGTAGCGCGGAAAGGTTGAGAACCACTAGTCTAGGGGATTTAGCCACACATCTTCCATTAAAATTAAAAAATACCCTAGATTGCTTTAAATTGTCAAACAATGAATTTTAAGAAAGTCCATTTTAGATTGACAAAGGGATGGGCCAAAACTAGAGCCTGGAATATGAGTTTCTTCCAGTTTCAGTGGTAATTGGAATTGGTAATTGGTAAGTGGTAAAAGAAAAGGAAAAAGAAAAGAAAGCGAATGAAAGAACACAGGACCAGATTCTATTATCGGTTAAATCAGGAATAATTCAATTGACTTCATCCACACTGGCTTAACTGACAGTAGGGTCACAGCTTAGTTTACATTCCATATATAGAGCTACTTATGCTAGATCAGTTTTTAACGAGTCTTTTCCTCCTTAATACAGACACCTTCCGCTATTATTTTTTTAACCAAAAAAAAAAAAAAATGATGATTGACCCCTGACTAATTTTTGGAAACCCACAAAATACTTGGAGATGTTCACTAAACCCGATGGCTGAAGCCTCATATTTCCATCCCATCAGCTGGGGCCTGATTCTACTCTCACACAACTGTGAATCAAGAGGAACTCTTCTAGAGCCAGAGGACTGGACTGTGGCTGAGGAGTGCTTTGCACAGCTGACTGGGGAGGACACCAAGGAGCCAGCCACAATTCCTTGCTTCTGCAGCATCTGAACCTGCCGCCTTTTAGAGAAGTCTAGGGTCTGATCTAACTCACGCCACGGGCATAAAGTTTCCAAGGGTCCCTACACGCATGAAGGATTAGAACAGCAGAGCTCTGCCATACCCCCTCTGCACACTGAGGCAAGACAGCTGGTGCAAAAGCCAGATCCGTGAGCTTTAACCCAGCAAAGAATTCCTTTCTGAATTCTCCATTGGGTGTTTATAACCACGTAACTAAGCATCAAAGAGAGGATGAAGTCCAAAAGGAATCTCTCTCCTGTAGATATCTACCTTAGATCAGATCGATTACCAGAGTATCTGAACACCTCTCAATCTTTAACATTTATCCTCACAATGCCCCATGATGTAGGCAAGCACTGTTGTCTTCATTTTACACAGACAGCAGAAGCACACAGCAACTAAATGAGTTGCTGAAGGTCAGACAAGAAGTCTGCGGCAGAGCCCAGAATTGAATCCAAGTCTCCTGAGTGCCAGATGTGCACCCAAACCACTGGACCATCCTTCCACTCTGGTCCTGTACCAGGCCTACAAGGTTCAGCTCTGCAGCCAGGGCTAAACCTTCACCATGTCTCAGCTAGCGTAGCTCCACCGACTTCAGTTCACAGCTGTTGAGGATTAGGTCCCTCAGTCTCATGGGTGCTTAGACCTCTGAGCTGGTGAACACTCATAAATTTTTACCCATATATCCCATGAATTACCTTTGCTTTAATAATTATCAATCACACTTATGCACAAAGATTCCTCCCATTTTTCTAACTGCTCAATCCTTTGAGAAAGATGAATTTTAATGGCTTGGATTATTAACCTAAAGGTTGATCTAGAGTGGGAGGAATGGAACAATTTATTAATCATTATTATTTATAATTATTTAATGTCAGGGAGAAAAATATCACCTTAAATGTCATCATGATGCCTTTTAATTGCCACAGATGAGATTCGGAATAATCATTGCTCCATAAACGTATACAAATCTAATTTTAAATACCCTAAGATGCTGGATATTTATCTAGAAAATGCAAAGCATTTGTGTTCATTACTAGATACGAGACAGAGGACAGAAAAATCGATCAACAGTTTCTTAAAAATGAGTTGTTTTCTAAATTCTCTACTGGGCTGTACTTTGACAACAGGACCAATAAATACACAATGGGGGCAGCGAGTAGTAACCAGAGTGTACGCTCACCCAGGTGAGCGAAAAGGCTGGTTTCCCATCACTCTTCGTAGCCCCTTTGAATGGACCTTTGGGTCAATGTATGTTTGTGTCTATGGATGTGTGATGACAGGCATTTGCGTGGTTATGGATGGGAGCTGGGGGGAACCTGTAGATGTCTGTGCATGGAGTGGTGGTGAGAAAATGTGCGTATATATGGAGAGGACACATTTAGGAGATGTGTGTGCAGTTGTGCACCTCTATGGGGACGATGGGTAGGGAGGGTATATGGGAGAGTAGCGTGTGTGTTGTATAAGGGGTGTGTGCGTGTATGGGAGATTTGTGTGCATGTGTAAGACAGTCGTGTGCAGGAGATGTGTGTGTGTTGGCATTTTAGGGGGATGAACCATGTATACATGTGCATGTGATTATGGTGGTGCTGGTAAGTGTATTGGGAAGGGCGGGTATGAGCATGTATGAGGAGGTGTTGTGTTCATGCATGTCTGCCCACGCCACAATTTAACTATGATGCACCCAAACCTACTTGCTGCCAAATCCATGTAGAACGTGAACATTTTTCCCCACTTGATGCAGACACTCAGAATTTAAAGGTTTCCTTGAACAAAGAGAAAAACAAAAAACCCAATACCCTTTCTATTTTCTGATCATGTCAAGTGCCATGACAAGCCCCATAGTTGGAAACCTGTTATTTGAAGCCAACAGTGTTTTACTGGACTTCTGATACAGCACGTCACATGGTTTGTGCTGCATGATGTCTGGGCAGAGCAGAATCATAACCAACAAACGGGATCAACTCAGGCAGGAGGAATCATGAAGCAGCCAGCAGGAACCGAAAAACAACAAATGGATTGCAGAAACAGGTGGAAGAGGAGCATTAGTTAGAAGAATGTAGGGATGATGCAGGAGTTTCAGAAATGACTGCAGTGCTGCTGAATATTGGGTTACACAGCTCTTAGCTGACAGATAAACCATCCACTGGTTGAGATCAATTGCTTAGTCCCTTAATCAAAGCGCCCAACTAAAGATGAACTCCAGCACCAAAGTTCAGATTTGAATATGGAATTGAAGTTCCTCAAAGTTCAAGGATGTTTGGATCTGCGGTTTTGGTTGGCCTGTTATGGAGTAGGGCAGCTGGGGAACTTGGAAATCAGACTGGACTAGAGATTATAGCCGGGAACTGAGAATCACGAGACCTAAACTCGAGTCTGAGTCTGTGGTGTTGCTTTGGATGGGTCACGCTCTGTGCCTCAGCTGCTCATTCTATAAATATGAGCTAATCGCACCCACCTGCTGAGATCCTTCTCTGAGATGTGCAAGGTATCGGGACCAATAGACCAAGAAAACATGTGGAAGAAGAAGAAGAAGAGTCTTGATCAGTCATATATACAGAACTCAGTTTTCAAACGTGAGCAACTAAACAGGGTGCCCAAATACCGCACCAAGGTGCGCAAATTAGTCGTGAGGCACGGAAGCACCCATTTCACCTACGGGTCTAATTCGTCTGTTTGAAAAGTTGCCCCATGGAATATAAAGATCATATAAGACATACTTCCATACTACAGTGATGGGCATTACAGAAGCTCTTAGAGAGAGAGAGAGACACACACACACACACACACACACACGCACATATGGTCCTGTATCTTATATAGGGTTCTAAAGATTATGGAACCGTTGTATCATATTTAAGAGCATTCTGTGGGTGTTTGTATGAAAAAGGGAGGGGAACTAATCCCATTTGCTTCATTCATATTTCAAAATCCATTCAATATTAATATAATTTATTAATTTAAAAAAAAATTGACCTAAAACGAATCTCTGAGTTTGCTTCAATTTCTGGGCAAAGATTCAGGCCTGTTCCTAGTTTGCGCCATCTATTCACCCATCCTTCTTAGTTTTTCCCCTCTCATTCCTCCAGTTAAAACTCCCTCCTGCACTTCTATGGTCTATGTTGGATTCCAGTTCAAAGCTTTCAGTTAAAAACTTATTCAGGGTCTAACGTATCAGCCTGTAGCTAAGAAAGCATCTAAACAACAGGTATGGCCAGGGACCTTACTGCAAGGGGATTTGTTTAGCATTGTTTTCCCTCTATCAGCCCCTCCACTCTCCTCTTGTGGGGAACAAGTGTTTTTGTAAGGTTAAGCGGAGCTGTGTCTTAGGAATGGAGCAGCCAAATAAGGACTTACCTAAGAAACGGAGTTCAGGAAGGAATGCCACTTGAACTTAACATGTCTGTACTAGTGCTATGATGCTTCCTGAAGGAAAACAGGGATTGTGAGCCTCAAGGAAGCCTCTAACTCGAGATGAGTCAAACCCATAACAGCAGCTCCAAATCCTCCCCACCAGACATTGGCACAGTTTGGGTTAGGATCCAAACTTCTTGACTCAGACTCTTCTCTACGATGGCCCTGAGCAGGAATTCTAAGTCTGAATGCCCCTGATCTTTGGGCAACTTTAGACTTGCATCCAGTTCCAGGTCTCAACTTCACCTACCTGGCTCATCTCTAATAACAACCCTCGGAACACTTTATAACTTTAAAGGGCTTTATAGGAACTGAGTCATCATTAACCCTACAACCGCCCTGAATGGCAGATGTTCTGACCCCAGTTCACAGATGGGAAATATGCGGCTTCATATAACTTGCCTGAGGTCACCAGTGAATCAGTGGCCGAGCTGGCAT
The DNA here is from genome assembly GCF_026122565.2 of Emydura macquarii macquarii. Taxonomy (NCBI): domain Eukaryota; kingdom Metazoa; phylum Chordata; order Testudines; family Chelidae; genus Emydura; species Emydura macquarii. Next base: position 8,588,789 of record NW_027130449.1, on the reverse strand, counting down.
CAGAACACACAGGCCCATACTCAGCCCACGTTGATTCTTGAGTAGAATATGCAGGAATCCCCACTGTTTGTGCCCTCCAGTTCTCCATGGGCACTGGCTGGTAGATCTATATAGCAGCTGATACACCAGCCTCAGTCCTGGCCCCTTGATCCCACATGCAAAGAGAGCCCCTGCGGAGCTAAGCTCTTCGAGACGCAAGGGATGCAGACCTTTCTGTACTAGCTCCTTATAAACTACCCCCTCCACGCAGCAGAACTGCCTTGGTTTAGATGCACTGAGGGCCCTCTGCGGCTGTGGAAAAGGGAACAGAATTAGGCTCTTAATGATCAAAGTGTGTGTGTGTGTGGGAGGGGGGAGTAATGGGGGTAGGGGAGGGAGCCGCCCAAATCAATACGCACACTATCATTCATGTAACAAAAGAAAAAGGAAACAACAGCTCAAAACACTAGGCACTGTAAATCAATGTATGCCCCAGTTACAGCTGTGCCACCCTCTGACTTCAAGGGCAGCCAGGGAGTACCAGAATCATATCTTGTCTATTTCCTCTTCTCTCACATCCCACTACCATCGTTGTCATGCTTACTGGACCTTTAAAACTAACTCAGATTGTAGCCTCAGTTATTCCAATGCATCCTCATGGTCTTCAATCAGTGCCACCAAGGACAGAATTTGGTGCCTAACATGTCCATATCAGTAGGCTATATGGTTGCTTTTGACTATGGTGTCTCTTGTGTCTGAAACACCAGCTTCCTTTCTAATGAGAAACCTCCTACAATCAGTGGGTTTCATACAGAGACAGAGCTCCCCCTTAAGTTAAAAAAAAAGAACCTTGAAAGCCTTGTGTTGCATCTGTCCTTCACTAAGAAGAAGATCCTATTTTCAAGGGAACTCCAAAAGGTACCATTGCATTTCACCTTTCTCTCCATTATCATTTCTTTGTTTTTCACAACCCTTTGTGGTGTTTTTTTTTCAAGCCGCACTAGATCACAGCCTCTCTGTTTCCCGTCAGATACACGTCGCCATGCCCTGCTGCTGCTATCAGAGCCGGGGCTTGACCAATATGAGCGCCTCAGTCTAGGGGAAACATTTGCATTTTCATTGGCACAGGTACAACATTCAGAAATCTTTCAGGCCAGGCCAATTAAAACAAGCTGAAAACTGCTGAGCGAAGCAGTTTCAGCTGGGATCTGCTTACATTCCCTCTCTGAAAAAAGCAGGGGGCCCACTTTCTGCAACTCTCTCCCTCTCTGCACAGTGTGGGCTTTTTTTCCCCCCTCTTTTTTTTTTTTTCTTTTTAAGGTGGAATATCTCATGCCGTTTACACAAAGGCCAGAAGAGAGGGAGGGCAGAACATCTGAATCTGTCTATATTTTAAGCCAAGGCTTGGTCTGTAATATCAGGCAGAGGGAGGAGAAAGGAGCTGGTAACTCTCCCTAGGTTGAAATTTTCACCTCTGCTGAAATCTTTGTATGATTTTTAAGGGACTGAGCCACTTAACTGGTAATCATTTCAAGACTAAACACGGGCCATCATCACACTGAATACCCAATGCACCCGGGGGCAGTAATACAACCGTATTACCCAAGATTTCCTTTCTATGTCCACTTTCAAAGGGATATTGACCGGTTAAAAGACCCTTGCCCAGGTTGTCATTACCACATTAGATTATACTAATAATCTTTAAAGGCTAGCAACTGCCACAAGGATACAGGCCATAAAAAGGGGCAGTGGATTACAGAACTACCTCACAGCATCCCAGGAAAAGAAATATTGCTCAGGGAGTCCAACCCCTCTGTTCTATTCTAGTCTATTCTGTATAGGTTCTTACATCACGCTCATCACTACAGTATCCGAGTACCTTGTCCCTCCTTACTCCAGGGGGTAGTAATTTGCTGCTGTACTATGAGAATTGCACATTAGGCCATCCCTGCATTGCCTCACATGTTCTGGCCAGTGTATAATGGGGGAATAACCAACACTCCACCAAGCCTCCAACCACCTGCTTGGTGTGCATGTGGGAGGAGTAGCTGGTGTGCAGTGTCCTCTTACTCCTGAATGCCTGGACCCGAGCTCTAGGTAGACTATTTCCCCTCACACTGTCGCACAGGCGCAGAGTGCAAGAAACAATCAAGCCCTAATTGCTAATACAGTGCAGAAAGCTACAGCCTATGGATTCTAATCTGCATTCTGAACGTGTCAAAGTAGGAGAGCATTCGGATTTTGGATGCTAGTTTCACTGATTATAAACCTATGGGCCATGTGCAAAATATGGATCCAGAGCTGGTTTCGGATTTCAAACACCCACAAAATCTAGGAGAGTTTGGATCCAGATTGGTTTGGGCTGGCTCTATTAAAAATGATTCCTACTATTAGTGTATTACTTAGATCATAAGCACCTTGGGGAAGAGGGCTGGGTTTTTGTTGTGGTCGTACAGTGCAGTCCATGACTGGGGCTGCTAGGTGATACCACAGTATAAGTAAATAATGATGATGAAGCATTGACACTATGCTCACCTAATCATCACAAAAATTTGAATGAAAGGAAAAGTTTAATAAAAAGAAAATAGGTGATAAGTGGAGCATAAAATAAAGTGTTTGTGGCAACAGAAATAGCCCATTTTTCAGAGCATCCCTCAGACAAAATGATTCTGTTATATTCTGCTTGCTGGTTTAGCTCCTTTTTTATTTGCCTTTCGAGTTCGATCCCAGGAAGGAACTGGCCCAAGGGAGAAGCAAAGTAGGGTATCAAGACTGTTTTGTATCAAAATCTCTTTTTTCAAACGCTGATGGGATGCCTAACTCATTGACCCCTCTGACTCAACGTGACCTGCTGCTACGAATGGGACAGCCAGCCCATGCACTAATCTGAATACAGAAAAAGAAAAAGATCAAATCAAAATCTAAAAGAACTGAAACATGCAACCAGAGTCTTGGATTCAAAGTTCTACCTGGTCTGAGTGTGTGGGACTATTGATTTTCAAATGCTGTAGCAGACCCTCCAACACTAATAATTATAAATAATGATGTCTTATATTTATGTGGTGCCTTTTATCGTGAAGGATCCCAAAATGCTTGAAAGAGACGTCTACCTATCTATCCATCCTTCCCTCACTCCTGATCCTCTTGCAGTACTGCTCACTTTCTCTTTCACCCTCTGCCAGCTTTGTACCTCTTCTCATGTAGCCTCCATGCCTAGAACCATCTCCCCTTGTATATCCATCGAGAACAACCTCTCAGCTTTCAGTTCCTACCCTCTTCTCACCAATAAGCTTTTCACGCATACTCTGTCCTGAACTAGACTTTCAAGGAAAATCCAGGTATCACAGGTGCTGGAACTAGGGGTGCTAAGAGTGTGGCAGTACCCCCTGGCTTGAAGTAGTTTCCATCATATGCAGGGTTTACAGTTTGGTTCAGTGGCTCTCAGCACCACAGCTGTACAAATTGTTCCAGCACCCCTGCCAGGTACTGCAGAAAGGGGTGCTGATGATTCAGTAGGGGCACTCTTCTTTATGAATCAGCACAGAACAGAGTCCAAGAAACAACGTAAATGGAGGTTGTTCCAGCTTAGAGAACTGTGGAGCCATTTTCAAGGTACCCAGAGTGTGTGTGGGGGGGGGGGAAGGGGGGGGTTATGAAAAAGTCACAACAAAAGATCACAATCTTCTTAAGAAAGAAAGACATGTCTATAAATGGACTGTTGGAAACCTGCTGTGACTGGTCAGTTTTGATGGGACAAGATTGCCACTCCTTTGGTACATTTGTTTTCGAGGGAACACTTGGTCATTTGTTCAGAGCATCAGCAAATCGATGATTACCAGCACTTGTGATTTAACATCACACCACTGGACCTTCTTTTTAATGACCCCGAAAGGTTGACCGACCAGATCTGACAAGAAGAGGGAGAGCCAGGCAATATCACCATGGTTGCGTCCTGAGCAACTTCTGTATTATGAATTAAGCTTCCTGCTGACTTCCAGATTGTGTCAATCTCTATTTCCACCTTTTTCCTCCTACCTATCTCCTTCTTTGCCTTCTATCTGAGTCTGGCTTAGTCAGCCAGGACAGATTAGATGTCAAACAGTGCAACCCCAGTATAAAGATTTGACTCCCACAGATGGATAAGAAATAAAAGCAATGCAACTAAACATTTTCTAGAGTCAGGGTAGGAAAACCTGGGTTTCCAAAGAGTCTAACTGTGTGAAGTGCTGTGCTTGTGGCATTCCAGCATTGAAACTGCAAGTATCAGAGGCAGAAGTTGCACTTTCCTGTATTACGCTGTGTGTGCATACACACATACACACAATCAGTTAAAGTGGCCATTGAGTTTTGGTGCCTTGGTCTTTGGAAGCGAAAGGGCTTGATTTTCAGAGCAACTGCACATCCCATTCCACCAATTGACATCCACAGTTCCCATTCAAAATCAGGGGCTACAATTTGAAAATGCTGGGCAGCTGGAAGGCTATCTATAACATATTCAGAGATATATATTCTCTCTCTCTGTATAGTTGTAGATATATAAAATCACTTCACCTGCCTTTGAAATGCAAGCATTTTTAGGATGGAAAATGAGAATTGTTAAACAGCCCACGGCACCACACCACAAAGCAGTGCAGGACAAGAAATGAAGACTATTGCAGCCATTTGAAACTACAGGGAGAATTTGTATAAATTTAGACTCTAATGACCCAATACTTATGCAAGTCTCCAAATACTTGTGGAATGAAGATTTGTCCAGCTGTGAGCATGCCAACCAGCCTATGTGCATCATGTGCTTCTGTCATTCCAAGACGTATCATTTTTCTCTCTTTAATGATGTGCAGTATAGTACATCATGGCATTCACCAAGGGTAACCAGTGCAATAGCCAAGTGCCAATCCCGTCTATGGGCTTCCAAATGACCGTGTACTTAGAGGTACAGAAAAGCACTCCATATTCTTTTGGCCCATTTCTAGTTACCCGATAAGAAACAAAGTTGACATAACAATATAAACAATATTACTGACAAATTAAAGATAGCCAGCGGGTGCGGGTCAGGACATGGTATCCAAGGCAGAGGTAGCTGTCATATGTTTATCTCAGGGTTCTTCTGAGCCAGTTACAGCAGCTGGAAGCAGAGCACACAAAGAACTATTCAGGGCAGTACATGGCCTGAAATAAAGCAGATGCATTTTGGATTTTGCAAGATCCCCAGCACATAAGGATGGGAGATCCCTGCTCTGCAGCTAGCACTCCTCTTCTTGGCAGCATCAGGAAGCCCTCTGTGGCCTTGGTGCCAATGCTGTTAATTTTTCTAAGGAGGCCAATATAGAGGACGTTGTCCTCAGTTCCCGCAAGTTCAATGGATATGAAGAACTGACATGAAAATCTGAGGCAGCCCTAATCTTTAAGTTCTTGTGCTGATCTTTTTCAGGATTATTACAGAGCAGAGTAGAAAAACACAAGACAATGAAGGCTGGCACCACACCTGCCACTAGCTTTATTCCAGTTAACCTGAAAAGGTTGAGGTTCAAAGACTCGATGCAGTGGTCACATTTCAGAGACAACAACCCAGGATGGAACAGCTTAGATGCTCTAGTGATAGATGATCTAGTGAACCAGGAAAAAGGTCTAGGGTTGATTTGGATAAAATGGATTTGTCTCTGGAAACCACAAAGGAAAGTTAAGATGCTTCAGTCATAGCAAAATCCATCACAGATTTGAAATGAAATTTAGACCTGTGCCAAAACCAGTCCAGAATCCTTTTATTGAAGGATGCTATTTCAGGTATGAATACAACCATGGCATTTGGTTTCATGGACTGGAGAGTCTTTGGATATAGAATAGATATGATTTGGACAAGGACAATGGAGGCCCAGACACGTGGGTTGACCTTAGAAAGTCTACCAGCTGTCTGCTCAATTTCAAACCTATCCTCTTGGATGGGAAGCAAGGGGTGTGCTAGGAGTTTGCGAGATCCGTGTTTTGAGCCAGTTCCAGTAGGTGGAGCCAGACAGCAGGAACAATCCTCCAGCGTGGTGCATTCTGACATAAACCAGACGAGTCTCCGTTGCCTCTGACTTCGTCTGATTTCTGACACAAGGATGTCAGCAAATGAGACCGAATCTCAGAACAGCCGACAAAAGCGATAAGTGTGGCAGAGGTAGATTAAAACCAGTGACAGGAGCAAAGTCGAAACAATGAAACTCAGGAGCACGGCAGGAAACAGCACAAGGGTTCCTAGGAAGATATGCACTGGCCTTGGACAGGGGCCGGCAGAAAAGGCTACATCTGTAAGATAAAAGGGCTGATCCACAGCCGGGTGTAAACCAGCACCATTCCTGGACTTCACTGCAGCTCCACTGAGTTACTGCTTTTGGGGAGCTAGCCCTTTAATTTCCAAACTCTATTCCAGCGCTTAGGGCTTGATCTTACGGATGGGTGTAGAGCGTTGCACATATAAAAAGTGATAAGAAGAGCAGAGGGCAGGGGAATCCAACCCAGCATTAATGAGAACGCTGCCTAGTAGCAGGCGTAAATCCTAAGAGAAGAACATAAAAAGGCTACTACTCCTTCAAATCCCTGCTTCAATCCTCACTGTCTGTTGTGATGCCTACGAAACACTTGGCCGGTTAGGCAGCGGCTGTGCTGGGACTGCTGCCTCTTGCTGTGATCTTAACTGTTTCATTGTCACCTTTTCCTCCCTTCCATCTGCTTTGGCTTGCCTTATACTTGGAATTTAAACTCCATGGGGCCAGGACCATCATATTGTGATGTGCACGTACATTGCTTAGCAATACAGCCCAATCTTATCTCACTGTTTCCTTATACTCCCGTCTGTCGTCTCTTGTCTTATACTCACATTGTAAGGTCTTTGGGGTAGGGACCAGCTATTTGCTCTGGGTCTGTACAGCACCTAGCATAATGGGGTCCTGGCCTGGTACTGAGTTGCTACTGAAATACAAACCTGTAAATATTAACACCACTAATAAACAATTCAGGCCTCTAGTTGCTACTGCAATACAACTAATAACAACGACAACTACAACACCACCAGTCACAGTTAAGCTTATGTCTTCACTCATTCCACATCCCCTTTTTATCATTCTCTGCACATTAGCAAGGAAGAGGATGGGCATACAGGGGGCTTATGTCACACCACTGCTTCATACAGCAGGCTGTTTTTAGTATTTAATGGTATCTGCATCCACGCCTACTCTCCACACACGCTTCCTCGCCTTGACGTGCAACTTGCGAGGGCACAACATAGCACAAAAAGAACAAGGTCTCTCATGAAACTTTTGGCATCTCCTTTCTTAGTCATGCCTGCAAACATCGCTAGAAAATCTACTTCCATGGTACTTTGGACCTTCCAGTTGGTCAGGGGAAATTTAGTTTATTTATACGGCAGGATTCTTGTCTTAGCATGGTTCTTGTCTTATTAGCATGCCTGCTAATAGGAATGAACAAATCATTTTTGTAATGACATTTGTAACTTCAAAGATGTTGAAATGGAGCGCAAAGAGCAAACAAGCTCTGAAAAGTATCAGTGGGGATGTGTGCTCCCAAGTCAGAGTCTAGCCCTCACTATTCTGCAAGATCTTTGACAGCTAATCAGAGCCTCAGTTCTTAAATGGTAGGGAGAAACTGTGTTTCTAAATTCGCAAGCTTCTGCCAAATTCTGTGGCCCTTACACAGTTTTTATTCAGTCCTTACTTGGACTTCCAAGGGCTTAAGGTCTGCAGTGTTTGGGCCAGTTTGAAACACTAAACCTAGAGATCGTGTTTATGTCTATGCAACAGAGTTCTTGGCATATCATGCCTGCACATTTGTGTACAGTTATGATACTTAAAGTGTGTATACACATGGGAACGAGAGAGAAAACGGGAACTGCTGTACAACATTCACGTTCTAAAGCGGTATGTTTATTTAGAGCTTATGGATACAAAATAAGACACAAACGTGAAGTGCAAGGGGTTTATACTGGCACCGTATCACCTCAGCAGCTGTAGGTACATAACCCACGCTGAAGTCAATTAAAGGAATAACCAAAGCTTCAGAATCCTCAGATTAAACCTTTGCCTTATTATTAGAACTGTAAGGGAACTTGTTAACCGTGAAGTCATTTGTGTGAATATTTTCTTCCGCTCTGATTCACGTGGGGCTCATGAGAACTGAGTTTGGGATTGCGCTTTGAGTGAACCCTCAAATTCAGAGGGCCAGATCCTCCGCTTCTGTAAATTGGCATGGTCAAAAGAGCCAGTGATTTACACTAGTTGAGGATCTGGCCCAACGTGAATGTCTGGCAAAAACAAAGAAGTTTTATCTACTTTCACATCAACATCATGAGAACGTGAATTGCACATAGCTCGTATGTGAAACCAAAATGTACCAAGAAGTTTCCAAACACAGAGGAAGACATTTTAAATGTCTGGTTTCACATATGATTCAATTTAATAGCACATTTTAAACCATTTAACGAAATATTAATATGGTATAATTCATTTTAAATTCAAATGACATTTAGTTAATTATCTAGGAAAAATTTTCATTACCTATTAAATCCATATTGAGGCCTGATTCAGCTCCTGTTTGAAGTTACCAGCAAAATTCCCCATGACTTCAGCAGGAGCAGTATTGAGCCCTTAAATGTGGCAATGTGATGTGTGGCAATATTTAACTTTTGTATCTAACTTTGTCTCTATAATCCATCTCACCTGGTGGAAGTCCAGTCAACCCTGTTGCCAAGGGAGATCTAAGAGAAACATAAAAAATACCCATTGGTTATTGCTTCCCTCTTCTAAGCAGCCAAAAATACAAGAAAACCACTTGGTTAGAAAAGAGCCTGAACAAAAACGTTGGATCCAAATAGTCCTGTCCTTTCCTGGATCTAGAATTTGTGGCTGGGATCTATTGCATTAAATCTAAGACTAAATCTATTTTGGATACACACATAACCATGGCGTCCATATATACATAACAGGCTGAACAAAATCCTTGAACCTGGTTTTGGATGCAGACTTAGGGGCTCAGGCTCATCATTTTTTTTTTTCAACTTCTATATCCATTTCTCAGAAGCTGCAATTTCACTTACATCCATATACATAACATCTTAGATTTGCTGCTTCACAACATGAGTTTTCCAAAGCAGTCCCATCTGCAAAGCAGTAAAGATATGCATGATATTTCAGTACTTACATGGTACATCCTTCCTCCCGCTGATTTGCCATTAGTGTTACAATGTCCAGACAAAGCATAGAATTCATTGTGGCATCTGTGACTGGCACCGCAGACCTGGCCCTAAGGTGAATGAGGGTGAGAAGCTGCAGAACAGCAACTGTTCTGCCTTGTCTTCATAGCTTCTATTTCCTTTGAGTGCAAATTTTGGCCGAGTGGGATTGATTAAAATTAGACAATCCTCTGAGAGTTCTCATCAGCTCAGGAGAAGAGAAGCCCATTAATATGGTGATACAATGTGAAAGGGCGGTGCCCCAAATGTTATTCTGGCACAGATATACACATGCCGGCCAGAATCTGAAAACCACAGCGACTCCATTAACTTCAAGGGAGTTACTCTGTATTTACACTGGTATAACAGAGATCAGAATCCGGCCTGATGCCTTTAAGAGATCTGTATCCTGTGGTGCAGATGGCTTGCATTCTAATTTGGAGGGCATGCAAGAGGGGCCGAATGACTTTTCAAACCGATGTGTTCGTGTCAGGAGACACAGAAGTACAAAACGTTAGCGTGGAATAACTTGTGATTTCTTTTATTTCCCCCCCCCCGGGACAATCTTATTATTTTGGCATTTGGCCAACCCGTCTGTCCTTGTTAACTTGTGCCGGCTGTGAAACACCTGCGGCCCGCTGCCACTGGGTTGGTAAAAATCTACCATTTGTATTGTTACCACTTACTCTTTGCTTTATTTTTGCCAATTAAAGAGAGATTCTTGCAAATAAATATATAATTAACATCACCTGAGCTATTTGACTGGAACCAGTTCAAGATAATAGGCCAGGTCCTCAGCTGGTGTCGGTAGCATCACTCCACTGGAGTCAATGGGGCCACATCTTCAGCTATTGTAAATTGATGCAAATCCAAGGAATATATGCCAATTTCTGCCTGCTGAGGAACTGGCTCCTTCAATGTGACCAGCAGTAGCTGCCCCCGAATGGTGTCCTCACACATTTTTTTAAATGTACTTCTTTTACTATGAATTTAACTCACAGGAATTATGAAGAAACTTTCCCTCTGGGCACATTATAATTATAACAGCCTGTTGCAGGGTTCTGACATTTTCCTGACCACTGTTGAAGGTAGGATGCTTGAGTATAGAAACCCTTCTTCTAGGCTCCTCGGGTCATGATGTCAGTGAAATGCAGTATCTTGAATTTTCAGCCCTAGAGAGCAAAGCCTACGAGAAGGAGATGAGATACGGCACTGGCAACAGCAGTGCAAGCTTCTCTCACACCACCTAGCCAATAAGGCTCAGTCCTGACCTAATGGAACTTCCTCTAATGCCTACCCAATTGTACTGTCACTGGGTTTAATGCACCTCTGTACAGAGAACCTATGCGCCGTGAGTCCCACTTACACCTTCAAAATGACATGTAAGTGGTGTGCAGGCCTCCTGCTTGACCTCTATACAGGAATAGCTTCCACCCACTCAGAGTTTTGCTACAGATGTCTATGGAAGCAGGATCAGCCTATAGCGTCAAGAGGGTAATTCAATGCCTATGGCCCATTCGGTCCCTCAGCTTCTCTCCTGAGACTGCCACAGCTAGGGCACCACTAGGAGAGGTGATGGTGGGGGGGGGAAGTTGTGTCTTAATCAAACCTTCTTAAGCGGTGAGGCAGATGAGATATTTACTCCAGCAGCCGATGTAACTCCTGCATAAAGTGGAATGTAGCAAAACTGTTTTTTAAAAAAAGACAGTTTCCACATATTCACACAGATTTGCCACATATTCGCGCCGCTGTCCTGAAGCTTGAAAATAGAAACCTGCTGCCAAACACAGGGGTCTATTTGCATTTTTAATCATTTAAGAGTTTAATTAGTATCATGGCTTTAATCAGGAGCTGCAGATACAGCTGAAGTCATCAGAGCTTAATTAGTCTGAAAAAAATGTGGTGCAGTCTGAAAACGTCTCCACTGACAAGATCAGAAGCCTCGAGGCACTTCTAGAGAGGAAACGATGAGTTTGATGCAGCGGAAAAAGATTGCAGGAGTGTTATTTTCTGGTTTTGAGAATGACCAGCAGTGGAGAAATTAACTGACTGATTTTCTTTAAGGTCGACATCTGATCAAACAGGAAGTGTGATCTAGGGGTTAAAGCAGGTGACTTGGAATCAGAAGAGATGAGTGCTAACCCTAACGTTGCCACAGATTCTCTGTGTGACCTTTTATCAAGTGACTTCAATTCATACTTTCTGTAGCACCCACTGTCTGGATGTTCAACATGAGACACCTAAAAACTGATTCTGAGAAGTGCTGAGAACCCAATTGAAGTCAATAGGAAAAGCAAGGGTAAGAACCACTGAAAAATTAATTTCTCAAATTGGGTAACCAAAATTAGTAGACACACTCAAAAAGGTTGGACTTAACCTCTTTGTGCTTCAATCACCACATCAGTAAAAGGGGATTAACCTACCTCACAAGGATGTTATGAGGCTTAATCTTTATAAAGTGTTTTGAGATCCTCGGATGAAGTTCTGAATCATCCCAGAACCAAACCTGAACTGAACTTTCTTGAGGTTCTGAAACATTTTCATAGTTCTCTGCCCCTCTCAACTGTTTAACATAAATTTGTCCTGGATCTGCTCCAAACTTGATGACTTTGCTTCCTAGGGGTCCAGGTGAACCTTGACTTGTAGTTTCAATCTTCCTGGGTTAGCACACCTTGAATAGCTCTTTGAAGGAACCTAAAATGTCAAAGTAAAACTCAGTCAAAACCAGTTCACTTCCTCTGGTTCCTTCATTAACTGTTCCATGTTTCTTTGAATATGAAGCCAGATTCACTCCAAAGATTCATACAATTTAGAGAAGCTTTTGATGAATTGGGGGCTGAATTTCCAGGCTGTGAATGCATTTCCACTATAAAGGAATCATATCACTGCCAGGAAGGGTATTAAGTATCCTCATCTTGTCACCTGCGTGCACATGAACCTTCCAGTGAAGTCAATGGGAGTTCCATGCAAAGAGAGCTTTGTAACATGCTACCTTTATGTGCATGAGCAAGCAATGTCCTGATCGAATAGCTAGGCCACAGAAAGATTATAAAACCTTCCCTTGCTAGTGGCTAAAGTTGGCCTTCTCCAGCCTACTTTTATGGGGCCGAAAGACAACGGTTCTAATTCTGCCTTCCTTGCTGAATGTGGAATATAGAGGTAATTGTGCCTACTGTTTGCACCACATGGATTTATTGCAGCTTGCAGATTTGGGCTGATGGACTAACATCTCTGGAAAATAGCCCTTGGTTTACTCACAGAACAGACTGAGGGGGCACTGATGTTGTGGATGAATGATATAAGCCTGGACGGAGCGATTTCACTTTCACAGTATTAGGCTTCCTCTTTCAGGGTCAAACTCTAGAGGAGTTAGAATAATGTTAGTTCTTGTCATATGCACTGTGTCTCAGTCTATTTCTGTATGCAAAGTATTTTAGCAGGGGTCCCCCATGTAGCAGCCGAGTGCTATCCTTATAATGGCAGGAAAAGCTGAGAACAGATTCCAGACAACTGGTGAGCCATGTGCATCCTGCCCGCTTTGCTTTAGCAGCCACAAGTGGCAACTCTTCTTGGGACACACGAGCCGACAAGTGGTTTCAACTAAAAGTGATCTCTACACATTTGACTGGTCAAAGGTTTCAAAGAACTGTCACACAAATAGTTATAACTCCATGATGCAATAGCTGCTTGGATTATGAAGCAGTTGAGGCAGTGATTTTCAAAAGAACTATAGCAGTACGGTGCTCAAAACCTATTAAAATTCAATGGGAGTTGAGCACCTAATACCCTTAGGCTCTTTTAAAATACCCAGAGAGTGAAAAACCAGTAGAGTTTAGCTACTGTCCCACTTGGTGATGTTAAATTACCAACCTATTACATTACTTCTTGTTTGTGCGTTCTGGGGGGAGGAACGATCTGTGTTTGTACAATGCCTTGCACACTGATACCCTGTTCTTGGTTGGTCCCCAGGTGTAAATAATGTACTAAATGTACTAAATAATGATAATTGAATACAAAGGGCCAAATTCACCCCTGATGTAACAATTGACTTTAGCGAAATTACACTAGGGATTGAATTTGGCCCCACACCAGTTCTGGTATCAAATGGACCTGCACCTATACTTCTTTGGATGTAAGTAACAGGACAAAGACATATTGCGCACGATTCTCCTTTTTCTTACACTGGTGCATACCAAAAGTAATTTCACTGAAATTAATGGACTTTGGTGTAAGTATGGTCAGATTCAGGCCTCATGTAAATTCCACCAATGATTTATTTATAGAGGAAGCAGCCAGAGAAATTCTCCACACTGCCAGACCTGTTCCTTGCCTCTAACTGTTAAGTAATATCTCCATCTATTTTTTTTTTTGGTGGGGGAGAGGTGAAAGAGGAAAGGAGGCTGCATTTTCATTCAATAAATATATTACAACACACTATTTATCTCCCCCTGCAGCTTCTGGACCTTTATGTCACCTCCCATCTTACTGTCTCCTCAGGAATTGCACAATGAAATTAGTGAAACCTACTGCAAGGTGCTAGCCAGTAGAGGTACTGCAGAATTCTATTTAGCAGGAAGTGAGGAATGCATATCTGTATATAGGAACACAGGAACAGCCTGACTGGATCAAATTGACGGTTCAATCTGTGTCTGACAGCAGGATCAGTTGCTTCAGAGGAAGGAGCAAGAAACCCCCATAGAGAAAAATTAAGGATTAATTTTCTCATAAGACAAGTTTCTTTCTAACCCTAGGCTGTAATTGTTTGGCTTATGTCCTGAAGCGTGAAAGTGGACATCCCATATAATTATATAAGTCCAATCTTCCTTTGAACTCTTGGTCTCAACAGCATCTCACAGCAATAAGTTCCACAGGTTAATTATGTGTTGAGTTAAAAGGTATTTTCTTTTTTAAATGTGCTCTCCTTTAAAACCTGCCTCATTGCCTTTGTACCTGCTAAGTTTATGCACGTCATCTTTTTTTTTTCGGGGTAAGGGGGTGGTCTGTTGGTGAGAAGAGGACAGATGACAAATGAGTTAACACACAGTAATGGAATGCAAGTGAGTCTCTGCTATTTTTAATTAAGAAGTGATGACAGCTGACTAAATTCCCTGACTCTGCAGTTAAAGGCTCCCTGACCTAGACATTATTGGACACACTTCTAAGACAAGGCCAATATATATTGGTCCCGGCAGTGCTTCTATTATTGTACCCGCTGTCTCAACAGATGCAGGACTAACAAAATCTATGCCTGTTATTAGCATGAAAATAGTGAGACGAACGTGTGACTGCTTATGAGCTGGACACGGCAGCAGGTGAGAAGAGGACAATGAAGGTTGTGTCTGGAGCATACTCAAAATGCCTAAGTTTGATTTCCAATAAATGTTCAGCTTATCTCCATTTAAAAAAAAAATGTGTAATTTCCCTTTGCATTTTCACTTGATTGAGCCCCAAACCCCACCACTAGACCTTCTTATTTTCTGAGGACAGTGCGTAGAGTTCATGAGTCAGATTAGGACCCCACTGTGCTAGGTGCTGTATGATGCACATATAATAAAAATAGCCTCTGCCTTCAATAGACAAGGAAGACAAAAGGTTGACAAGAAAATAGGTGTGAGGAGTCGGAATGACTTGTCCAAGATCACACAGGTGGCAGCGCTGGGATTAGAACTCTTTTCTCCTGACTCCCAGTTTAGTGACCTAGCAACCAGTCCCTGCTGGCTTCGCATGTTTTATACTTGCAGCCTAGGAAAAGGAAGATCTCACCTATTCCAGCAATAAAGGAGTGTCTTTAATATGGAAACAATGTTATTTGGTGGCATTCGCCCTGCAGAGAAGGTATCTTTCATTTTAGAATCTCAACATGTTTTACAAACATTAAACCCTATGGCCTTAAGCACCAGCCATGTTGCAGGCTGATGTGGATTGTGTGAGCTGCAGGATAGACCCAGAAGGAATTTTGGAGAAAATGAGGCATGGAAAGGTGAAGCGATTTGCCCACGTTCACATAGCAAGTCATTGGCAGAGATGAGCAAACAAACCCAGGTTTCCAGGTCTGACTGTCTCCCTTAGAATGTCATATGATACCATAAAATCAAATCATACTGGGGATGACAGTTATGCATGTTTCATCTGCTTTGGAAATGAAACAAAAGTAAGATACTGAAAACCCCAAAAGACAAAGCCCACCTTCATTTTAAACACGTGATGCCCACACAGAGGGATTTCAAAATGAAGGTAATTAAGATAATGGCATATCATTTTGCCTGGAGATCAATATTGTGTTTTAATAAGATTGGTCAGGAAAAAAAGAAACCCTTTCATCCTTTCTAAAGGACTACAGAGTTACC
This sequence comes from Emydura macquarii macquarii, assembly GCF_026122565.2. Classification (NCBI taxonomy): domain Eukaryota; kingdom Metazoa; phylum Chordata; order Testudines; family Chelidae; genus Emydura; species Emydura macquarii. Next base: position 8,573,237 of record NW_027130449.1, on the reverse strand, counting down.
AGGTAAACAGGAACGCTCTGTGAATCAAACCAGCCATGTTCAAACTGGGTTGTAGTGAAACAAAAGCATCAAGGAACATAATCAGGAACTTTCCAGTGTGGCTGTCCTGTGGGCACAGAAGGGGGAGTTGTTTTCTGCTGTTGCTAAGACAGCTCCCCCAACCCTAGCTTTATTCTAACCCAATCACATGGCTTTGTCTCTCCACTGGCTCGCCAGCTGCATCGAACGATCATGACAAGTTTCCTTTCTCCTCGTCCTATTGGCTTATTCCTATGGTCTATTATCAAGGGAAAGTAAATCAGACATCTAATCAATAGTTTTCAAGAAGGCACCGGGGCCGCTAGATGCTACATTTGCATTAAATCTCTTGCCATCTATGTCTCTGCATGCAGATAAGCCTTGTATTATCCTACAAAGTTGGAGCACTAGCGTCTGCCATTCAGCCATATTGGCCGTGCTTGCTGGGGGGTTTTAGATGGCAGGCAGATATCCAAGCAGCACAGTGTGCAGCTGAAAATGAAAAGTCATCCTGCTCCTCAGTCACTACAGCACCTAATACTTAGAATCAGGGCTCTGGTCCTCAAGGATGCTAAGAGCCTCAACTTCCATGCAAGTCAACAGGAGCCAAGGACACCCCACACCTTGTGGGACTGGGCCTTATGTCCGGACACACACACACTGTCGTTTGCTAGCAGCTCATTTAGTCTATTGAGCTAAATTTGGTCAGATTGAGGAAATAAGAAGGTGGTGGTGCATGGGGTTGAAAGGAAAGTAATTTTCCATTGTTTCAGTAGTGTGCTAGATGTTCTCCTCGGCCAGCTCTTTAGGGGCTTGTTTGGCATGGTCCTTTGTCCTGTCCAGTCCTCCATAAAAACGTCAATTTTGAGCAAAGGTGGCTCGCCACTGAAAGCACTCATTTTGCATGTTTCCTGCGTAAAAAAACCATGCGATATGAAAAAGGAAAGCAAAGAGTCAGAATTTGCCCAGCTTTAAAAGTGACCGTGAAAGTCACTGGCAGCCAATTGCCCAGCGGAGGAGCCTGTGACTGGAGCCACAGGGAGACTGAACTCCCCTCTGATCATGAGAAGTGAGCCCTCCTCGTCAAGGACTAAGAGAACGTCTACACTGCAATAAAACCCCTGTGGCTGACCCGGGTCCGCTGATTTGGGCTCACAGGCCTCGGGTGCTGGGACCCTCCCCCCGCACGGTCCCACACCTTGGACTCCAGCCTGAGCCCGAACAACCACACAGCAATTTTACAGCCCCACAGCCCAAGCCCTGCGAGCCCAAGTCAGCTGAGGGTGTATTACTGCTGTGTAGACATATCCTAAACCATATTGGTGTAGCTGTTTGGGTAAACGGCCTGCCTGCCTTTTAATTTGTCCAGAAGCTTGACTGGGAGGAATTATAACCAAGATTGATTGCAGAAAAATACAAAGAAATAAGTTTAAGAGATAGGAAATTTTTCCTATTTCCTCTTCAGTACCACTTCAAATGCTTGGGTTCTGGTTCCCCCCAGCCAAACACTGGGACTGGTATAGAAGATATCAAAGAAAGAAAATTAATAGACACTGGAAATTTCCCTCTTTTTAAACCTGTAAAACATGTGCCCATTATACTGCTTGTGTGCACTTATACAGAAGTGAAGTATCAAATTAGAAACAGCCAAGATGACAACAGTCGATACAAATCAGAACTCCTAATCAAAAGCCTAGCTTACCCCAACCATTTCTTTAAGTATATATTGGACTTGCTGGTATGCCTTGTAGATCAACAAATTCAAGCATAGTCAGACCAATGTGGCAAGCAAATTCTAGAGTGGAGGCCCTCTTACTGAGAAGGTCCTCACCCTGAAATGCTACAGAGTCCACATCTGGGGTCTCCTAGGCATTGTTGGTGCTGAGATACAACGATGGGTCTATTAGATATGCCATAGATAGAGAGATACTGTAGACAAACAGAGACTTTTATCAAAAGTATCTCAACAGATCTCAACTGCTGGGATGATGAATAAGGAGATTGTGGAGTGTATTGCCTGTGCTGTTCTGGTCAGCATTATGACAGGTTAACCCTCGCTCTGCAGCTCAATTTGCTGCACAAGTTGGAAATGTTGAATTCTTACCTGGAAATTTGTTTTCTGCTGTGTTCCCCAGGCCAATTCTGTGATAGTGCTGTAGCTGCATTCTTGGAACAAAGGAAGACAGAATGGTCTTGAGCCTGCACCTCTTCACATCCAACTCTCAACAGCAGCGATCTATGTGAACAAAAATAGATCATCATGAACACTGTTTTCTCTTCACTCCTCTATAGATCAAGACTCAGAGGGAAGAGGAAGCAGAACGCAGCAGAGGAGACCTGGATTGGGGCATGACAGGGCAGAAAATACAGAAAAGGAAACAAAATGTCCCTTCCCATCATACTGGAAATTCCAAGAGAAGCTGCTCTCTTGTACAACTTCAGCTGCTTCTATTATCATCTGTTTACTTGCAGTGTATTATTCAGCCACTAGATGTCTCTATGAACTGTACAGAGTTTCATGCAGGGTGTGGCCTGTGATAAACAAAGGAGGCTAAGTTAGAATTCAAACTGTATGGCAGTCTGTGTCTGCAGCTGTATTTCTTTTCTATGATTCCATATATCATGACACAACCTGCTTCATAGGAAGCCTGAAGTACCACGTGCAAAACCTTTTCTTTTGGTATTCTCGGTCAGTGACAAAAAATTCCGAAGGCACTGTGAAAACAAAAGCCTCACAAACAACTTTGATTTACATTTTAGGTGGCAGTTTGGTCTGGTGCCTATTTTGTCCCAACCACTTCACCCATTCTGAAACAAAACAACCAACTCCCACCTCAATCAATAATCTGGAAACTCAGCAGCTCTATGGAGCATATTTGTGGGGCAAAAACTTTTAAAATCTTCCATGGGTTTTAAATGGTAACTCCCCTTAAAAGTTAATGAAGAGTTATACAATCAAATGTCCCACAAGCTGAAGAGAAAACAGCACCTTCGAACTTAGAGAAACTTCCCAATACAACTATGTACCTGTCCAGCAAACATGTCAATGTGCTGTATATCTACCTTAGAGTGTTAAGTTCCTTAGAGCAAAGAATGTGTCATTTGGTGTGTGTGGACACAACCGCAACGTGTGCCTTTGAAAACTTCCCGCGCAGATAACAATGAACTCTATCTACATTAGGTTCCCTCCTTCTTTGCATTAGCACAACTTATACAGAAGGTGGACCATTAATAAAGCCAAGGTCCTCACCACTTCTAATGATACCGTTACACCACTCTGTTGCTTTAGGTTGCTAAAGGCTTTACAAACTAATTTAGCCCCTAACCTGCCCCATTCAAGGTAAATGAGTATTACTAACTCCACTTTCCAAGTAAACTGAGGTATAGAGAGGTATAAGGAATTGCTCTGGGTATTGCAATAAGACATTGGGAAAACTGAGAACTGAGTCTGAGTCCTAACTCAGAGATCCTTGCTCTAATTGATAGAGAACACTTGCATCCCCTGTGATCATTAAAGATGCTATGACCATCTTTGTAAGAGTTTGAGGTATTAATTTTGACGTCTTGGCTAAGTTCCAACTTGAGTAATTACATAACTGAATTACTGAATGCAATATTCTTCCCATCCTGTTCTAAAATACTGCAAAGTATTGCTATGCATCAATAAACAGCACCTGTTTCCCACCCCCAGAGGTAGCTGCATTTCAGAAATGGGCAAAGCAGTTGTTTTATATACATATGGTAGTTTGTAAAACCGGTTATTAAAATTAGAAAGAACTTTGCTAACTGAAGCCGCATGGTCTGGAGAAATGAACATAATAGAAGCCAGAAGCTCCTGTGTTTTAATTCAAGCTGACTCACCATATGGCCTTGGGCAAATCACTTATGTCCCTCTGCCTCAGTTTCTCTATCTGTAAAACAGGACTAATGTATTTATCTATCTCACAAAGGAGTTGTGAGAATTAGTTGCCTAACAGTTGTACTGTGCTTTAAGCATTTAAAGTGCTAAGTGCCATTTAGATGAAAAGTGAAGCAGGTAAGATTCTTAGCTTAACTTCTACAAAGATCACACCTGTTACCTGCACATGGTATTCAGTTTCTTACATTTGTGGTTGTAAGGTTTAACCCCATCTTCCAAGCACGTGTCTCCCACCAACATAGGTCAATACTCTCATAACACCTGGCTACCTACCAATTACATTTTTATAATTAAAGTACAGACACGTCTCAATAAACTGGACTGCAATGACTAGATGGCTTTGGTTCTGATGCCAGCACACTGATGAATGCTGACTCTTAAAGCAAAAACAAACAAGCAACAAATAAGTAAACTAACAAGTTTCTAGACCCATTTGTTCATAATGACAGATCGGCAAACACAGTAATTTTTTTACAAACAGCTTTTTATAACACACAACCCAAAATAAGCCCTGACCTAGCTCTGCTGCCATGTTAAACAATAATTACTCTATATAAGGCTTACCAAATGGGAATATTTGTGGGCCACTGGGATGAAATTATTTTAGGACTTGCACAAACTTTCTCTGGGAGTGGTGAGACTAGCTGTGGGTAATGTGGTGTACCTAGGAAACAAGCATACACAGTTGGTTTTTTTAGGGCTGTATTAAAATTCACTGTCTGATACTAAATGGCTTTACCAACTTACTGGTGGGGGAGGATGGGGGAGAAAAAGAGATTTGTTTACCCTTCTGTAAAATAACCCTCACTATGTCACTGTATGTGTTTTGAGATTCTATCTAGATCTGGCAACCAGCCAGAACCACTAAACCACACCCAAACATACAGGAGAATGCAGGAAAGCAGAGAGGCATAGCTAGGTCCCTGTAATATTTTAAAGTGTTCGGGGAAAAAAAACAACCCTGGTTTCATCTCCATTTCACGCATACCATTCAGGCTGCTTCACTGGGAATTGCTGTGTTGCATCAGAGGAGAGCACAGCAGTGCAAGCAATTTCATTTCAACAGCCGTATGCCTTGCATGCTCTGGAGTCATCACTGGCATAGCAGCACCAGCGCAAATCCCAAATGTAGACAGACCCAGAGCTGCCGTTTACACTGGTGCAGTTCACCCTTGCTTGAAACCAGGATCAGTTGCACCAATGCAAACTGCGGTTTAGTAGTCCCATCTACTCTTGGGGTTTACACCGGGCCACAACATTTGTGGCAGGACTGCTGATGATCGAAACTGGGGCACATCCCTTGTGCAGACATAGTCTTGTGTCTGGGCTATCTCAGGAAATACCTTTGTTATTTGAAAGGCTAGATCATCCTTGTATGATCCATAAGGGTTCCCAAGAGGGAAAGGCTATAACTGTACTCCACCCTCTCTCTCCAGCAACAAGAGTCCTACTCCCTCCTGAAAGCCTTAAATACATCACATTAAATATCTGTTACCTTGAACTTCAGTGGTCTCAATCAATGTGGTACCCAAGAGCCTATTTACACTATCTGCCCACTAGATGCAGCACTAACACGCCATCAGAAGGCGTGGTCCTCGTCCATCATTATTATTGAACTTTTGTGTATAAGGGTGCCGTGAGCAGGCATGGAGTTGCAACTTCATAGATGGATATCTATAGCTATAGCTTTATCTAAATAAAGACACATTTTCAAAAATGCCTAGCTGGCTTAGGAGGAGTGCTGTGCAGACAACCGATCTTTTGGTTCAGCGGCTGACTCAAAAATTTGAAAACAAAAACAGTTTCGGAGCAATTCAAACATTTTTTTTAAATGTTTCAGTGAACTGAAAAAGTCAACAACATTTCATTTCAGTTTTGTGTGACCAAGAAGAAAAAACACTTCATTTTAGTCTCATGGCTTTTTTACCTTTAAAAAAAAAAAAAAAAAAAAAAAAAAAAAAAGCTAAAATTTTTCAAAAATTGTTTCAATTTGAAAAGTCAAAAAGTTTCATTTTGACCATGTCTACATGAAAGGTTTGACTTTTTCTGAATTTGGGGGTTTTTTTTCTGACAAACAATTTGGCAAATTTGACATGAATTTGTGAACTCTTTCAGTCAGCCTCAATCTGCATTTTTCGGTGAAAAAAGTTGCATCTGAAAAATTTCTCCCAGCTCTACTTAGGAGCCTAAACCCATTTTCAAAAGTGATTTAGGCACTCTGGGTCAGATTTTTACATGTATTTAGGCACCTAAAGATTCAGATAAGTGCCTAGTGAGATTGATTTCAATGAGACTTAGGCACCTCATCAATGTTGAAAATTGTACTAACACCCAACTTCATCTTAAATCTGACCTTTAGTCACAATTGCCCAAAGCCACATTGACTTTTGAAGAAGCTTAGATGCCTAAGTGCCTTTTGAAAAGGTGACTTCAATATCTCTGAAGTGCCATAGACAATACTGAAAATTCTATCCACAGTCCTTACCCGGAAGATCTTGTGGTGTACAATGTCAATCATAGTGGAGGAGGAGAAGGGCAAAAGGTAGCTTTCCTCCTGTATGTCAACTCTCCTCCCTGAGAGCACACAACCCCCCTGGGGTTGATCACAGATTAATGGGGGTGGGAAATTTTGTGGGATCCCTATGTTAAGCCAGTTCATCACTGGACTGATGATCAGCTCAGGAAATAGACAGAAATTAGCATCAGGCCATACTGGTGCAAATGGCCCTTTTCTGGTTTCTAAAATATCTCATGTCCTTATGTCATGGTAAAAAGAAGCAAAAATGGAAAGTGGTTAACAGAGTAATATCATTTACATTTAAAATAGAAGCATAGAGGATTAAAGCAAATAGCCAGACTGTCCTAACCTGTGTTTATCGCCCAAATACAGTTATTTTCAGGGGATTGTTCCTGTGCTGTAGCCGGTTTTTTTCTGAAATGAAACTTGCCTTGCGCTACATGACTCATCTAACTGCAGTCACTGGACACGTGTTGCAGGGTTCTGCAGATGCTGCTGGGTCATTGGCAAGATGTCCTGCAACTTCTGTGCCTAACACAGTTTTAACTAGAGGGGCATGGAAGAGTCGCAAAAAGTACTGGACATTTTTTATGTCTGCCATGTCATTCAGAGCTTAAAATGGGTCAATTTAAAACAGAAATAAAAACCTAGAAAAGCTACTTTTGTAACTCCACTCAGAAATGAACCCCATTTCCTGTTAAAATGGACCCCACTCTGATGAACTTTCACTTTAAAAATTTGAACTATGAAAACTGAAAGCTGTGAGATCTGCAGAAGGGCATTATTGATCATCCAGATTAATCCTTGGCAGAACTCCATGGCCTTCAGTGAAGTAAAATAGACTAATTGTTTACAGGGTTTGTTTGTTTTTAATTGTAGATGCTTTTCTGCATTCCAGTGATGTAAAATCATTAGTTAAATGATGGATGAGTCCCACTGGGCAGCAGCTTTATTTCATTTAAGAAAGTAACCCTCCCAAAAAATCCTTAGTGTCTTGTATATGGAGAAGGAATTGAGATGAAGTACACCACTAACGATTTATGGTAAAGCATTCTGTATGTATACAGACACACAACTGGTAGTATTCCACAATGATACATACGTGACATTTACTCAATTATTGTACACATGGATAAAGGTGGTCAAATAAATTCTGTCAGTTTTCTTCAAGAAAATGTCATTTCCACCAAATCAAAACTTTTTGTGAAATTGCATTGATTTCAGCAACAACCACAAAAAAAATTAGGAAAAAAATGAGGGAAAAAACATTTTAAAAATGTCAAAACATCCCATTTCACCATTTTTAGAATGGAGAGTTTTGATTTTTGATTTTGAAAGGCCTTTATTTTATATTTAAAACTTAAAAAAAAAATCAAAGAGTCGCCATATAAACAAAATATTTTGAATCTATTGAAGCAAAATATTTCAAAATGACCTGAAACAAAAATGTTTTCAGAACTTTGTTTCATGAATAAAAGGTAAATTTTGGTTTTTCATCCTGATTTGGGATGAACATTTTTTCAAAATATCAAATTATTCCGATTTTCCCCAATTTCCGATCCCACTGGGGGTTTCCGGCACCGCCTCCTGAAAGGAGGGCATGTCCACTGGGTCAAGGAGCTCCTCAAAGTGCTCCTGCGACCTCTCAAACGATCTTCTCAGTTGCAGTCAGCATTTCACCACCCTTGCTGAGAACAGGCTAGGCTATGTCCCGCCTACCCCTCCTAAGGTGACGAATGGTTTGCCAGAACACCTTTGAGGTCATCCAGCCATCATTCTCCATAGTCTTTCTAAACTCCTCCCATACCCGGGCTTTCACTTCAACGACCACCACAGTTGCCGCCTGCCAGTACCTCTCAGTCATATCAGGAGTCCGATTCATGAGCATCTCTCGGAAGGCTTCCTTCTTCGCCTTGACAGCTTCCCAACAACGTTATTACAGGATATATTTACCGGAAAACAAATGTACTTACCTTTCATTCCACTGGGCTGCTTAAAAACACATCTCCCTTTCCCCCCTCTTTTGCTCTATATCATTGAAATGTGGCATCCAGTTAAATGGAGGAAAATGAATAAAAGTTCAACTCTAGCATTGTGAATGTTTTATAGTTGGAGCTGAAATAGTCTTGTGACAGAGCCAAAGAGCACAGCCTCAGCTGGTGCAAAACTGTGTAACACCAGTGAGGTCAGTGAAGCTATAACAATTTGCACAATCTGAAGGCAATATTATTTTCCAGTCCTGCAAACCAAAAACAATCTTTTCATGGGAAATAGTGTGCATGTGTGCACACACGAGTGTTGAAGATGCCTAATCTACTATAATAATACTACTAATAATACATCGCTTTCTTATAGTTCTGGAATATGTTCAAAGCAATAGATGAAGTCAAACAGAAAGATGAAGTGACTTGTCTGAAGCCAGTGAATGAGTGGCAGTCAGAATTAGATCTCAGAAGCACCAATCCCTGAACTCATGTTGGTTTAGTTTTAAATCAACGATCTTTATAATCTCTTCTAGGTCTGATCCAATACCCTCTGAAGTCAAAGGAAAGACACCCACCAATTTAAAAGGGCTTTGGATCAGACCTCAAGACCCTAGTTAATGCTGTGTATACATTACTTTGAATACTGTGCTTGGTTTCAATTACACACTTACATGAAAACAGCAATTAAATCAAATCATAATTCCCTTAATTTGACTCTGGAAAATTATCTCCTCCAATGTTTCTTCTTTTTTTTTTTTTAAACTTAAATTCTTATTAAACTGAACACATTTAAAAGTATAGTTCTGTTTTGCAAATGTCACTATTTGTTATGCCAGAGCGCAGGTAAAGGTACAGCACATACTGTAATGTGTATTCTACAGTGAATAAAAACACCTGTTTAAAGGGAAATTATCACACGTTTATTGAATGGTGAGGGCCAATTTCTCAGCAGAACTTCCACACAGCTTCCAAATTGTATCTGCCCCTTTTGCACATAGAAAGCACCCGGTTCTCCCATGAAAGCACCATTTGCACTTGTAAATTCAGGAGCGCCATGTGTAATTCGTTATATGCTATATGATGCAAATCCAAATGGTGCAGTCTTTCTTGAAACTTTGGCCAAAAAAATATAAAGTCGGAAGGAAAAACCAAACTAGTTGATAGTGCAAGGGAGAGCAGAGGGAGAAAGAAAAAGATGGTGCCAAACAAGAATATTCGATTTAACGCAGGAGGTCAAACTGAGTGTACTTTCTGCATTATCAGTGGAAGGATAGCAGGAGTAAGATCCCATGTTAAATATAAATGTGTAGATTATCTTTCTAAATTTTTTCTTAACTGCATCAATTGACTAAAAAGCAACACTTAGAAGTTAAACACACCACCTTCTTTTATTGTAGTACTTGATGAGAAAGTAACAGAAGATGGCCTAATCTGCAATAGGTGTGGTTCTGTGTATGCCGTCCCTCTACCTCCTACCTGCCCCTCATTGAAATAGGTTAACAAGCAGCTGCTTAATACAGAGATCACTGTAGATGCTCCATGGCAGTTGACTGTGAATCAATTCAAAAGAAACTATAGAGTGATCAAAACATTCTCCAAACTCTAGGGCTGTTCGGCACTCCAAGCCTGAATTTGGATTCAAATTTCACACGTGACCTTTTTCACTTGGATTTTTTTCTGGTTAAGGCACTAGATTGGGACACAGGAAATCTGCATTTAATTCATGGCTCTGCCACAGACTTCCTGGGTGACTATGGGAAAATAACTTAGGGCCAGATTGGTAAAGTATTTAGGAGCCTTAAGATGCAAATAGCTGCCTAGTGGGATTCCCGAAAGCTTTTTAAAATCCAGGCCATCTAAACACCTTTAAAAACCTGACTCTTAGTCCCTCTGTGCCTCCATTCCCTGTCTGTAAAGTAGGGATCATAATATTTCCCTACCACAGGAGGTCTTGTGAGGATAAATTCAGTGACGTATGTGCAGTGCTCAAATACTAAATATCTACATTGAGAAAGATTTATAAAGATCCAGATCGAATCCCAGGATCCACCTAGTATCTGGGTCCAAATTCTGTGGCTGGAGTACTTCAAAGAGGTCTTAAATAATTACATAAGTCTGAAATTCCTTTTTACAACGAATCTAAGGATAAACAATGAACTTCAGTAAGCGATGCACAGTGTCGAAAAACTAGCAATAATGGGACTGATTCTGACTCCTTTTATGCTGATGTAAATCAGTGGTAACCCAAACAAAGCCAATAAAATTGTAGTGCTGAAACAGAGATCAGAATCAGGCCCACTGGGCTTGACTCTCTTTGCACTTACGCCAGTTTTATGGCAGGATAACCTCTTTCAATAGGGTTACTGTTGATTTACAGTAAGAACAGAATCAGAGCCAATGGCTCACTGGAAGATTTGCGCACTATGTTATGTCTTTGCACACGAGGCCATTCGAGTGGACAAACACCACCTGGTGATGAGTCCCAATGATACTCAGCAGGGCCACGAACATTTGTAAAGAAATAATATTTGCACCTAGGCAGTTTCTTTTATCCACTGATCTCAAAGCACTTTACAAACTTTGGCCAACAGCAAATTGCCCCAGGCTCTATGAGGTAGATAAGTATTATTATTCCCATTTAACAAGTAAGACACAGAGAAGTTAATAAATGATTTGCCCAGAATCAATTAGTGGGTCAGTGATAGAACTGTGACTAGAATGCAGCAATCCTGATTCCTAGCCTCATGTGCTAACCTCTAGATTGCATTGTCTCTGATGCCCTCTGTTAAGGAAATTAAGGGTCTATTATATGGACTCTCAGCAGATATACATCAGTGTAGTTCCACTGACTGAATTACACCAACTGAATATCTGACCCCCTAGAATGAAAATCACCTGAAGTGACTGCAGAATAAATATCTGTTTTGCTTTCAATATAAGTGCCGGCACTTCCCTTTTAAACCACAGACATGCAAGCACAGGATGTAGATGCATTTGGACGCCCTCAGCTGGGAATCATGTTCTCTCAACACTCACAGCTGATGCACAAATTGTCTCTCCTCATGCTTAGCCTTTCAGATGGCCTGGTGCCTACACACAAGCTGATTAGAACTCGCCCTGGGCTATGAGGGCAAGGCAACAGCATGTTCAGATCAGTAAACTGCATAACAATAGAAATGTCATATATTCCACAAGAAACCTTGGCAATATAAGTATCTTGTGCTTGATTGCATCTATGTGCCAAAAAGAAACGTAAAAACTCTCAGACGAAAGGAAAGCCTGGGATTCACCACCAGCTCTTCTGGGTTCCAAAACAAGTTGTCTAGCAGTGGGTGCCTTGTTAATCCCAAGACTATCTAGTGAGCGTCAGATTGCATGTAACATGAATACTACTGGTATATATAGCCTTTGTGAACAGCCAAGCTCAGAGCAGAAAATGAACCACAAGCAGTGTGTCTGGCACAGTTCAAGAAATGAGTTGTACACTTGCCCAGAAAAGATGGCAACCAGCCAAGGTAGAATAGTCCTGGGTGGTCACTAACTGGTTGTGCAATGTCTTTTCAGAGGGGCAAACTGGAGCAATGCACAGCAAGTATTATGGGTAAAGGAGAAAGGACACTCATTTTAGGACACTAGCTGGAATCCAAGCCACACCTATAGACAGTCATCACCATCTGATTATCACTGGAGACCCACAGGAAATGAAATGGTGGTCTCACAATCAGCACTATGATCACAATGTGCATCCTCCTTGGCAGTCTTGCCAGAGAAGCCAAAGGTTGAATGGGAAGAAAGGCCGGACTATGTTTCATTGTTGATGAAGGGGTCCTTCCAGGACAGAGTTGAGGCAAACTGGTAAGGTGCAGAGTCACAACCCTTACAAGTCCTATTTAATTTTTCAGCAAAGGAAACAGGGAGAATGACGTGAGATACAACATGTAAAACATGAGAGAAAACTGGGAGAACAATCTGAACTATGGTGGGTGAGCCTACAGACCAGCTGAAAACATAATGGGACGATGCAGCAAACTGCTCCATGAAACATGCAGCAATGCCTCCAGGACATCAAGACCAGAGTGTGTTGAGGCGCAAATACATGAGCAAAGAGTACTTTGTATCACAATAAAGGAATGTTTATTGAGTCTCATATTTCTTTCTCTACTTTCATTTTGTCCATATCTGAACTATACCCCAAACCATTACAAAATGGCTTCACTCTTTTCTTTGATCATCCATTATTTTGTCCATAACCAGGAGATCACTCATCCTACAAAACACAGGCTTGCCATCTCACTGCATAAACTACAAATAACTCCTCTTGATTTCAGGGAGAGCCCCTTGTGTCTTGCTGTGTGAGAATAAGGCTGCCTGGCTCTATATCCAGGAGGTCCTACCCTTTCTCCATAATTGTGCCGAAGACCAGCTGTCTGAGACTAGAAGACGTGAAATTCATTTGCTGGTTTTCAGAGGACAACAATCCTTTCCTGGGAATCCCAACAGAACCATTAAGAGCTTCACTAGAAGGTCAGTGTTAAAGATAAATTAAAGGTCAGTTATTGATCAATTAATTCAGTGATCTGTGGCCCAACTCTCTGTGATTTAGGGAATCCCTACCAAATGTGGAGAAATATGTTTTCCCCCTCTATGCTCCCTCCAGCAACCATCGGATCTTGTATAAATTCAAGACCAAATGCTGTATCTCTATTATGCACTTTTTCAGTCATCCTCCTTCTTCAACACACAAACAGAAGAGCTGGCCATTGACTGCTATTCCAGAGACCAGGGTTAAGTGTGATTTCTTTTTTCAATAATTTTCTCCCATTTTTTCCATGTACTTTTATTGGATTTATATATCCATTTGCAATTCCTTGGACAATCTAGAGATTCAAAGTATATAATTCGGCTCAGTGTTGATTCTATTCCTACTAAAGGTTTCATGAAAACTTTCAGAAGGCATAAAGACAGAATCAGGTGGAAATCAGTAGAGTTACTCTGGATTTACAAGTTTATAATTTAGCCCTTACTTTTTTGAGGGTTTTCAATCACTAACGTAGATCCATCATAAATTCATAGTTACAATAATTTATGTTAACTGCCTCTTCCATCTTTGAAAATAGAAATGTCTGAAAAGCTTTTGATTGACTAGCATAATCCAAAATCACTAAACTTTCATTGCCAAACTGGATTTTGAGTTGGCATTAAAGTTTGTGACACAGATATATTTAAAAGATTATTAAATGTGCTCACGAAAAAAAAAAAAAAAACCAAGAACACTGGAAATTTCCATCAATATTTCAGCTGAAGCATCAGAATTACAAGGTGCAATTATCTTTTGGAATGTGTGGTTCTTAGGGTAGATCTTTATGTTGAAAGGAAAAGATGGTTTAATGCTTAGTAAATGAGTGCTAATTAAAAAGCTGGGAGAAAAGTCTGTCATAACTGAATAATGAGACAAATGCATGCTGTGCATTTGTTTAAATAGTCTCTGATATACTGACAATACTAAGCAAGCGTGGCTCTCTATGAAGTGTATTCGCCAACTCAAATCCATATGCAAAGTCTGATTCTTTATGACTCTACCCACTCAGGGCCAGACTCATGCTCACAGGAAGCAATTCCTTACTCTATATGAAGTCCGATTAAATCAATAATATTTCATGTGAGTGAAGTTATCAGTGTTTGGCCCAAAGAAGCCTATATAAACCTATGTAAGAAAGGGTTTGGACCCCGCTCAGATTTTTTTTTTTAAACCAATTGGAAACAATTTTGCTAATATATCACACATTTTTTACCTCTTCCATTGCTTATTTTCTTATGCTGTTCATTTGCATGCAAACAGCATTTTTGTTGCTTTCTTTTTCATCTGCTCTGGGTGCCTAGTCTGCACTTGAAGTCATTGATCTGTCTACTTAGGTTTCTTTCCACGTGCCTTATGCAGCCAATATTACAGGAGCTTCTTCAAGTTGTTTTTTTGTTTTGTTTTGTTTTTATAACATAACAAACCTTTCATGGTCAGATATGGGAATGTGGCTCACACAAGGAGCCAAAACAAAGACTCCCATTGATTTCTATACGATTTGGATCAGGCCCCAAGAAGGTCTGGAGGAAGAATATTAAGGAGAGTGACTATTCCCTTCCTATGAATATGCAAAGTTCATCATTCACTTACAATGGGAATAGTTTCATCCCGATTTAGATCATGGTCCATGGATAATCAACCCACTATTCACTTCTCCCAGCTTTGGGGAAGTGTAATCAAGAACAAATTATGAAGCAAACCTGCCCTGAAGGGATATAGTTGCTTTGCTAATGTTTTTGCTTTGTCCATATTGTGTTTATAGCTAGAAGTTGGGTTTGTTGGGTTCTCACTGCCGCAATATCATTTCCAGGCCTGATCCTCAATTGGTGTAAATCAGCAAAGCTCCACTGATTTCCATAGAAGTACATGCTGATTTACACCAGCTCAGGATCTGCCCTGGAACCATGTCTGATTTCATTTAAAAATGCAAACCAGAGCTCACTTTACGCCAAAATGACCTATCTGAAAGCAAAACAATTTTCATTTTCAGCTCAAGCCTGCTAAATGGCAAAAAAAAAAAAAAAAAAAAAAAAAAAGCCTTCTCTGGTCTGCTGCTGGCCTCTTATCACACATTTCTTGAATACAATCCAAGCCTGGGCCAAGGAAATGCATGTTAATAGAAAAAGAAAATGACTGAAGACTTCCTAAGCATCTGTCATGCTCACAATTTTTATTGAGCCTTATATAATGTGTCATCAATACTAATTCTTTTATAGCCATCAATCTTAGTCACTCAAATGTACTACAGGGAACATGGCACAGAGAAGGCCCAATCTAGAGAACAACATGGAAACTTATAAAGCAATGCTTTTCTAGTCTATCATAGATATACTCCAGCTCCCTCCACAGCTGTATGTCTAGTTTTGCTCCCTTCTGCTTCAAATTCTGCTTAGTTCTACAACTCCTGCCTTAAACATCCACATTTTCCAGCCTTCCAAAAGTTGGCCCAATGCTTGATTCTGCTTGGGCAGGGTCAAACTTTGACTGAACTCAGGAGGGTGGTTGAAGATGAAACACAAAGTGAAGTTGAAATTCACAGATAAGTGGACGTCATCTGGTTGGAAACCAGATGTTTTTCATCAAAATTCAACACACATGGAAATCACCTGTGAATCAGTAACACTGAGGCTATGTCTACAATTGATCAGGGAGTGCGATTCCAAGCTCATGAAGACATACCTGCCCTATCTCTGCTTGAGATAGCGTGCTAGTAACAGCCATATAGCCAAGGTAGCAGGGGCAGCTAGCTGTCCGGGTACCTACCCAGCTGCACTGCACATCCACACAACCTGAAATCACACCTTCCAGATCAAATGTAGACATAGCTGTAGTTTAGCACAGCTCCCTAAAACGTGATTTACCAGTCGGCAATGGAGTGAGAAAGAATAGAATAGTGCATACAGAGCACTAGGCAGCGTCAGCACACCTTGATTCTATTACCTTCTCTTCTGCTGTTTCACTATATGGCCTTCAACAAGTTAGTTAGGCCAATATTTTCACAAGTGGCCACTGATTTGGGGCACCTCCATTTTTCTGCACCCAACTTGAGACTTTAAAAGGCACTGAGCACTCATAGATCCCATTGATTTCAACTGGATATGTGGGTAATTTAGCACTTTGGAAAAGCAGGTGTCTTAAGATGGAAACCCAAAAATTGAAGCATCCAAAGCTGGTGGCCACTTCTGAAATGTTTGGAATCAGTCTCAAAGTACTATGTAAGAGACAGATATTAATTAATTAATTATTAGTCTCCCCATCTTTATAAAGCACTTTGAGATCTTTGTATGAAAAGGCTATAGAAGGGCTAAGTATTAGTTAGAAATGGCTGAAAAATAGGAGAAAAATTTCATGAATCCCCCCTGCCCATTCAAATTTTGATAGCAATAACAGTAACACATTTTAAACTTTAATGATATTTTCTATTATTGCACAGGCCCTTACCACTTGAGCTAATGGGGAATCCACTGGCACTACAGAGCCTATGATGTGCAGCTGAGTAAGTACAACGAGAGTCCTGTAGTGCTTTAAAGACTAACAAATTAATTTCTGCCCAGCAGAGGGAAGTAGCACACCTCCACACTAATTAATTAGCACAACATACACTTTGTGTTGTGTGCTGCCATTTTAATTCTCGCCAGCTTGGGACACCAATGACTGGACGCTCAGAAGTTGAAAGCAAGAAGTAAATAGTAGTTATTGTTCACTGTCTAGGGGCAAGGCCCACTGAGAGAAATTTGGGGCCCTCGTATGTCATGTTCACTGGACCCCTAACCCATCCCATTTAACCCCAGTTACAGATATTTTGGGGCTCCTCCGAGCTTAGGGGCCCCAGTACAATTGCCCCCACATTCCCTCACCTTCCATCAGCCCTGCAGACACAGCAGCAAAAGCCATCCAGCACTGGCTGCATATATCTTCTTGGCAGCAGGTGTGTGCAA
Source organism: Emydura macquarii macquarii (assembly GCF_026122565.2). Lineage (NCBI taxonomy): Eukaryota > Metazoa > Chordata > Testudines > Chelidae > Emydura > Emydura macquarii. The sequence continues at coordinate 8,556,280 of NW_027130449.1, read as the reverse complement.
ATAATCAAGCATGGGCCAAAGCGAGCATCCATTTCTGATGGCTCATGGTTTCACTACTCTTAAAACTCCGCTCAGCTTTATCCACTAAGGATTCTCTATAAGGCATCAAAAACACATATTAGTCATGTTCTCATCTTCCCTCACTCCCCTCAGCACACACATTTGTGGGAAGAAGAAAAGCCACTGAAAGACACAGGGGTTTCTATTTTATCCCCTTTTATTTTCCACAGGCTGAAGTAACCCAACCCTGGTTTTGTTCAAATTAAAAACAAAAACAACACCACCACCCCCCCCCCCCAACAAATTCCTGTTTATTACAAATTGATCTTCAATGTGTTAAACAAATCAGTGAAAAAGAAAATTCAAAAATAAATAGTCGTTCTGCTGTTGCTATGACTACTAGACATTTTTACCTGGACAGAGACTTTATGTTTCACAGTTGCTAATGGTTTAAAAGGAGAATCACATTCCGTTTTTAGTCCTGGTACATTTTTCCCACCCAAACACAATATAAGAGATTACTTTTGGTTGCTTATTAGAAAATAACAGAAAATCATAGAGGGGAGCAGTTTTTCACTCCAGACTAGACACACAGCATACAAATGCAGTAAATGTGTTAGGGCTTATGAAGTCTATTCTACACAAACAGGAAAGAGAGTGGGTACAATACTATTATCAGCTTTAGAGTAGCAGCTAAAAATCTTAACCAAGAATGGGACCTCTTTATGCTAAGTGCTGGATATATGTATAGGGCTTACCTTCCAAATAAACAAGACAGACAAAAGGTGTTAGAAAAAGAGTCAACATACAATCAGAAGACTGGAAACTGAGGCAGAGAGATCCCATGGCTTGCCAAAAGTGTCCCAGGGATACTGTGGCAGCGCTGAGATTTCTTGAGGCCCAGTCCAGCCACCATTCTTCTACCACAGGGCAGGGTTGTTTCGTACTTGATACCTAATCACCACCATGGACAGGATTTTAAAACATTTCAAGCATGAGGGCCTAATTTCAGACCTGGAATAAGCAATTGCAACTCCTCTGAAGTCAATGGAGTCAGGCTGGTTTTTGTCGGGGCTGAATTTGGCCCAAGGGATAAAACTGATATCAGGCTACACATACACCACAAAATATTATTATGGCTAGGAGGGGAAAGGAGGGAGCACAAACACTGTAGCTCTAATCCAGGCCTTCCTTAGAACTGACACACTGCAACTCTGTGTACCTTGAGCGTCAGTGTCTATACCAGGGTGGGGCTCAATCGGGGGCGTCATCTCTGTGCTTAAACAGAGAACTCCTGATACACTTGCATATACTAGTCATTCTCCCCGGCTCCTTCTCCCGGCAAAAGCAGCCTGCTTCGGTTGGGAGTTGTGTGGGCACAATACGGACCTGAATATGGGTGCAAAATAAACATTGCCGGCCTGTTTGACTCTGCCGTCCACCTTGTGGTGTTATGCACACCAGTGAAAAATGGCCATAAATCACTAACACATCAAAATTGGTGCCATTTACACTCACTTCCCACTTGCTGGGCCATTCAGCAGCTGGTGTAAATCAGCATAGCTCCATGACTCTCAACGGAGCTCAGCTGATTGAGACCAGATGAGGACCTGACCCATTTGGCACAAGTCTAAATGACTTCAAAAGGTCCAAAGCAGTGGAAAGTCAAACCCACTGACTTCATGGAGTTAATTCCTGATTTATAGCAGCCCCGTAGCATAGAAGAGAACAATCTTATCCTTGGAAGGGATAAGGCAGATGGCCTTTCTATTTCTAATTTGAGAAACAGCATGGGACTGAGCACAGGAGACGTATGGGGGAGCAAAGGGGCTTCCAAGACTTGGAGACTCGCTGTATTGGCTTTAGCAAGTCCCTTAACCTCTCTGTACCTTGTCTCACCATCTGTAAGTGGTCCTCTTAATACCTACCTTCCTTACAGATATGGTTAGGAAGGTTAAATAGTTAATGGGACAGATCAGAGCTGGGAAAGAAGCAGTTTACCCATCCTATGAAAATTTTTGAGACGTCAAAAAAATTTCCTCTCCCAAATCAGGACAGCAAGTCAAAACAGCAAAAATGTTTGCAAACCGAAAATTTGGGAGAGGGGGGATGTCAGTTCAGGTCAACTGAAATATTTCATTCTGATCACTTGAAGCATTTCAGTTCAACTTTGACTATTTTGTTTTTTGACATCAAAATTTACGCAGCTTAAATTTCCAAAGGAAGAGTCATTTCAAACTGGATTTTTCATTTTGAAAAAGAGTTAAAATCAAAAACATTTCACCAATTTTGAAACTTTTTTCTCAACAATTTTTCAAGTTGCAAACTTACTTGAAACCATATCCTTTCCCCACAGGAAAGTTTTAACTTCAACCAACTGGCATTTTCCAACAAAAAACGTCGTATCAAAAAATTCCCAATCGACTCTAGACCAGCTTCTCAGCTGGTGTAAACTGGAGCTGCTCCACTGAAGTCAATGGATCTGTACTAACTGACACCATCTGAGGATTTACCCCAGTGATGGTAAAGTGCTAAGCACTCACTGATGTGATTCTACACAATATCCAGCAACATTAAATGTTTTTCAACAACCAAAACAATCGACAAGTAACTTGCCAATGCAGTTTATTTCTCAATCTATAGACCTGCATGTGCATGCACACTCACTCTCTCTCTCTCTCACACACACACACACACACACACACACACACCACACACACACAGATTGTGAAAGTGCTCCAAACAAACATGGGCATTTGTATGCCTATTTTCCTTAAAAGCAAAGCAGACGGCTCAAACAGCAGTCGGTGAAAGCAGGCATTCAATTCTACTCAGAGAATCTTGTTTTCCTCTAAATGGGCCTCTCATCAGGCTCAGTGACAACTCTTAGCTGCCTGAGAAAAAACACTGGAATAAAAAAAAAAAAAAAAGGAACCTATTTTCCAGAGCAAAGTAATCCCTATTCTATTGCCATGGCACCAGACATCCGTCTCTTCCTTTCATTGACCAGACAAGGTCCCCCTCAGCTACTAGCTTCTTTTTTCTTTCTTTCTTCCCTTTTTTTTTTTTTTTTTTTGGCTGTACGTGTGTATGTATGCCTGAATTTGTTTCCTTGGTAGGAAAAGTAGTTATTAAAGTATTAGTTTAGGTTGGTTGATTCTTCAGGGACAGAAAAGGGTTCTGGGGTTTTGTAATCTCTGACATCATCTCAAAACAGAGGCCTTCAACATGATACAATATTGAAATAACAACAGGAAGGTGCAGTTTCTCCCACTATGAAATCCAAACAGTACAGTTTATAGCCTGGAGTCAAATCTCTTCAGCAAACCTTCCTTTTCCAAGGTACAGAGAATGTTACTGGTAAAATAGAAGGATAACCCACTTTTTTGTGGTTGAGGGGGGTAAAATGATAAAGCTATGCTAGTTTATCGCAGCTGAGGATCTGGCTCTTTATTCCAATGCAACTTGAAAGAAGTAGCATTAAAATAAATGGTAAAGAGGAATCGGTTTAAAAACAAAAGAAAGCCAAATGGCTAAACAAAAGGGACCCAAGTGAGGTAAAACAAAGAAAAGATATGAATACCCAGAAACCAAGGCTATGCTACAAAACATACAAGCGCTGAAAAGCATGAACAGTTAAGGTCACCCAAAACACCTTAATTCTGCCCTCATAGCATGGACAACCTCCCATCTTTTGCCTGGAGTATTCTTCATACTCTGCTTGATATGGTGTGGTGGAATTTTTAAGGGCTAGATCCTCAACGGCACTGAGCTTCTGCTGGGCACAGTTAGTTATGGTTCCCTGAGCTGGGAGTCCAGCTCCAACCCAACCCTAGCACAGTGCTGTTCTGATACATACTGGATGGTGATGACTGGGGACAGATGAGCTGGGTATGCCAGGAGAGTCCCCATGTAAGGAGATCCAGCTGATTTCCAGCCCCTTTGGGAGACAAAAGCCCCACAAAAGGGCCATCACAGGCCAGGATCTGTCTCTGAATTTTTTTAAGCCATTTCTAGTCTGATTTTCAGTGGTACCAAGCACCCATAATTTATTCTCATGTCAGTGGGGAGCCTCAGGTATTCAGACCCTCTCAGGAGGCCCTCAGCATCTTTGTCATGTCAAGCCTTTAATAAATATATGCTTAGGATGTATCGTTTGCCCAGATTTCTCTTTGTGTGAGTGAGAGCCCAGACTCGCTGTGTAATTCTTGCAGAAAAATACATTTGTTTTTTCCCCACACAGAAGGATGGTTGTTTGGCTGGAATTTGTCTGGCTCTTTATTAATGAATAATTCTAAGTAACCACCTCGTGCTGCTTCCCTGCAACAACAGCCTTGACAAGACAGATGGCTCTGAACCGCTTAACGCCCTGGTTCACCTTTTTCGTTTCATAAAAATCAATTTTCCGTGGCGTCCGCAGGCCAGTGCAGGAGAAGGCAGGAGAGGGGGGATGTATATGCACTGTACACACAGACTCCTCAGCTCCGTTGTGAATGGCGTGCACGCCTGCGCACACACAATTGATTCCTGCAGTCTAATCAATTTTGCATTCAATTCAGATCTGGAGTGAATTTATTCTATTTTGGAAACTTTCTACCTGAAAGGAAGATGGATCCGTTACGACCCAGTCCAGGGTTTCAATCAGAAATCTCCACCTATATATTCAGATTGTTTTCTCTTTTCACAACAGTGCCCTATGTTACCGTATTGTCTCGAGGCCCATCTGAGATCAGGGCCTCATTGCGCTAGGCCCTGTACATATACATAACAGATAGCAAGCCACAGTGCCTGCTCCGAAGAGCTTGCAATCTAAATAGTCAAGACAGACACAAAGGCTGAGTGGGGAAACAGAGATACAGAGAGGGGAAGTGACATAAGCAAGGCCTTGGAGCACATCAGAGCCAATCAAAGAACCCGTATCTCCTGAATTCCAAGCGAGGGCCCTGTCCATTGGCCCACATGGCCTCTTCCTTCGTTTTGCCCAAAGACAGGTTTAATATTTATATGGTTTTGTAAGACAAAGCACCCTCCGCTGCTCTGCGTGCCTTAGCATCGTTTACATTTCACAATAGCTATCTTTATAGATGGCTCCTCCCATTCTGACATGATATAGACACACATCCCCCTTGCTGGCACAATAATAAGAGGCTCCGATTTTGCCTGGCCCTTCTACAGTTGCCAAAAGACGAGGACAGGAAGGGAAATTTCTCCCCCTTCCATGGCCTGCGTAAGGGTCGACAACCCCTGTGCTCTGGGAAGTACAGGGTGTGCTCCCTCTCTGCTATCCCCGCAGATCTATTTCCTGTAGATCACGTTGGCTTTGACCCCACATTTTTACATTTCACTCTCAAATTTGCAACCGGGGCTAAAGTAGATTGAAAACTGCGGGAGGCTCTCGTCATCCCAGTCAAGGGGGATGGAGAACTCTAGGGGAGCGGTGCTTGTCCAAGCCTAGGCAGGGAGGGGAGCTCTCCCTTCGCTTTCAGCAGAGAAGGGGGAGCTGCATGCCCCAATCCACCATGATTGCACCCCAATTTGTAACTATTCACCTTCCCCAAATACCTCCTCACCTCTCGTCACACGCCTGGTAGAAGTAACCAGCTCCAGTGATTACCCTTGCAAAAGGAAGAGGAAAGCTCTGGCAGACATTGGATAACTGGAAAGCAACAAGTCTCCTGCTCAATTGCCTTTATGATTAGACCCAAATCCTGGAAGATGGAGTCTGGATTGGGATATGAACTTGGCTGCAGACTCCTGTTTCCATTCTGATGAAAACTAATCCTGCAGTACCTTGAACCCATAAAACCTTGGGAAAAGTTAGGATCTGGAATGGAATCATTTTTATTCGCAGGGTGTGAGTCTGATCTCACTTGCTCGTTTTACAAAACACATGGGCTTCAGCTGAGTTATTCCTGATTCACACCCGTGTAAATGACAGGCCCCGGATGCACACTCGTCACCATCCCCTTTCTTCCATTTGCACCCCATACAGTAGGGCACACGGGGGCTGATTCTAAACCATCTTCCACCCTGTCATCCCTTCCACTTGAACAAAGTGAATTTGAAATGCTACAAATCAGAATGGCAACATTTCACCCCTAATTTGCATAGGTGAAAATGATGACACAAGGTGCCAGACAATGGATGATCAACCATCCTTATTGTCTGTGTTGCGAGACATACTTAGGGACAGGATAGCAACAAAAACACCCCGACTTGTGCGAGGCTGAAAGCAAGGTTTAAAATACGGTGGGTTAATGCTGCTGATTTACACCAGTGTAAACAAAGAGTAACTGCATTCAAGACGATGGAATTACACTGGTGTAAATTGGGTGTAAAGCCAGATTAAAGTAAGGTCTTTCATCAGGAAAACAAAAATGAAACCATTGCAATCTGATTTGCTAGAGTCCTATTATCTGTAAGTTTTTATCAGCAGTCAATTCCATATACAACCAGCAGAGGGAACTCCTATATAGTCATGACAGGTATGTTAATCACCAGAATCAGTTTTCCTTTTAATAGATTAAAAAAAAAAAAAATTTACCACCCCACCTGACCTCCCAGTGGCAAAAACCAAAACAAAAAACTAAAGACATCCCCTATTTTCCAAGACTTACTGTTTCATATGAACAAAGATGCAGTCAGTAAGGGAAGGCGATATGGTAGGTTTCAGTAGGAATAGTAAGATTTTAATGAAACACACTATTCTATTACTGGGCCAAGGTGATAGTAAATCAGAAAAGAAATAATACAACTGAAAGATAATAAAACTGACTAGAGAAACATTCATTTTTATATTTGCAACTGTTTGGTATTTAAAAAAAAAATTAAACATATGGAAGCTGTTAGCAGAAACTTTTGCAGTAACACAGTGTAATGATTTAGCACCCTGGATCCAAATACTCCTGACCTTTGGGGAAATTCGGATTGTGATATCCCCTCTTTAAACTATGTGAAAGTTTTGTGAACACTAGGAAATTTGCAGCTGGGGCCTATAATAAAGAAATCTTAGTATCCAAGGCAAAACCCTCCATTTAGGCATTAGAGGAAGATTACATTTTGCAGCTTTTTAAAGCTAAATAGGCTGAAATTAAGAACTACATTACTTCAGAAATGTACCAGCCAACCTCTGGCTCTTTCTTGCTTATAGAGAAGCAGTAATATAGACCAGGGGAGGATGGAGATACTTCCCTTTAGGTCAGACTATGGGATCAAGAATACAAGCCTGACTGGGTCATACCCAGTAAAACCTCAGAGCAATTTGATGAGCCATCTCTGAGAAGAACAAAAGACATCTGCTGAGTAAAACAGGAATTGACTCAGAGCAAGGGCAAAAGCCAGACAGCATCACGTGATGCACCAGGCTGTTCCAACAGGATGCCAGGGTCAATGGCAACTAATGCACCCAATAAGTCAAGAGAAATCAATAATGCTAAGTAGCCAGCATCTCCTCTAAGAAGCAAATCAGTGCAAATGCAGTTAAAATGGTCTCTGGGCTCTGTACACGGCAGCTAAAAATCTGATTGAGGTTTGTCATGTGACACATTGACATTGACACTCAGATTCCCACGTTGCAGTAAAATGACTTTTCAAACTCTATGCATGCACAAGGCAGGTCAGAACTTGGCTGTGTGTTATTCATCTTTTGGATGGGATCTAAAATTGAAGACCCTTGTGGATTAAATATCCTGTGGCTTTCTCTCCGCAAAAAGAGGACTGCTAATAGAGTCCCTACTTCTAATTCTGGCTGGAATCACATTCCACCTGCTGAAACGCTTCTTACATGAACATTTATATATGTGCATGCACACACAGAATAACCATTTGTCAATAAATATAGTCAATGCTTCAGATTATCAATCGTTCACTGTCAAGCTGGAAGGGCATATCAAGTGGGGGCCTGCAGGGATCTATCGTGGGTCCGGCTCTATTCCATTTCTTCATAAATGATTTGGATAGTGGCACAGAGAATACACTTGTAAAGTTTAAAGATGACACCAAGTTGGGATGGGTTGTAAGTGCTTTGGAGGACAGGATTAGAATTCAAAATGATCTTGACAAACTGGAGAAATGGTGTGAAATAAGTAGGAATAAATTCAATAAGGACAAATGCAAAGTATTACACTTGGGAAGGAATAATCAGTTGCACAAATACAAAACTGGAAATGACTGCTAAGGAAGGAGTACAGCAAAAAAGGAGCTGGGAGTTATAGTGGATCACAAACTAAATATGAGTCAACAGTGTAATACTATTGCGCACACACACACACACACACACACACACACACAAAGGCAACAGGAGTGCTGTATGCAAGACATGAGAAGTAATTCTTCTACTCTACTCGGTTTTGGAGTACTGTGTCCAGTTCTGGGCACCCCACTTTGGGAAAGATGGGGACAATTGGAGAAAGTCCAGCGGAGAGCAACGAAAATGATTAAAGGTCTAGAAAACATAACCTCGAAGGAAAGATTGAAAAAATTGGGTGTGTACAGTCTGAAGACTGAGTGTGGACATGGTCAGAGTCTTCAAGTACCTAAAAGTTTGTTATAAAGAGGAGGGTGATAAACTGTTCTCCTTATCCACTGAGGACGGGACAAGAAGTAATGGTCTTAATTTACAGCAAGGGAGACTTAAGTAAGACATTAGGAAAAGCTTTCCTATCTATAAGGGTAGTTAAGCACTGTAACAAATTATCTGAGGAGTTGTGGAAACTCTGTGACCTTGGAGGTTTTTAAGAACAAACACCTCCAGGGTGCTGCTAGATAACACTGAGTCCTGCCTCAGTGCAGGGGATGAGACTCGATGACTTACCGAGGTCCCGTCCAGTCCTATATTTCCATTATTCTATGTAACAAAGCCTGGTAGGGAGGAAGGATGGTGTAGTGGTTGGGGCATGTGCCCAAAACATGAAACACCTGGGTTCAAGTCCTTGCTCTGCCATCAACATCATGTTTGACCTTGGGTAAGTTGCTTAAGGCCACATTTTTCAAATCATTTGCATCTAAATATCTTTAAAAACCTGGCCCTTAAATGCTCCGTGCCTCAATTTCCCATCTATAAAGGGGGGTAAATAACACTGCTCTCTCTCACAGGGGTGTTAGGAGAATAAATACATTAAAGATAGTAAGCTGCTCAGGCATACAATGTTGGGGGGCCCATATGAGCACCTAAGATGTTGTTATATTAGTAGCAGTCTTACAGTATGTAACCCAATTCATTAACAAATAATTTGATCAAGATTAACTAAAATTCAGCAAGTATGAATGTCTATAAAAATGATATTATCCAGTATCACCTTCATGATCCTTGGGAGACAAGGACTTGGCACCCAACCAGTGTGTTGCATCAACATAATCTAAAATGGCATATTTATTTCCACCTCTAATAAATCTGAAGTTGGCAGGGGAAAATATAGTTATTTCTGCTCTCAAATCTAATAAATTCTGATTTTAAATCCTCAAATTTATATCCTTGGAGTGGTGCTGTCCTTAATAGAGGACAGAGTTCTCCTTAATTTGGATTCAAACTCTGTATAAATTGGTCAGGGAAGAAAGAGCAGATGTTCAACTCCTCAGTAAACTTTTCTTTTTGACCACTTATAAGTGAGCAAGATGATTCCATTTGTGTAGGCTGAAAAAGATTAAAATTGATTTTTTCCCCCTAGTAAATCTGGCAAATTTGTAAAAAGATTGTGTGACCCTTGTAACCTTCCTTCACTTTTAAAATTTGTAAGTTGCTGACTGTGGGATTTATTTTTTTTAAACTCTGTTTTTCTGTATAACAATACACTTTCTCCAAAAGAAAGAACTATACCAATTTTTAGAAATGTCTTTCTCTCTCTCTCTTTCTTTTTTTTTTTTTTTTTTTTTTTTAAAACATCCTGTGTTCTATTATTAAAGACTGCCCTGTGCATCTTTCTGAGTATGTTCAACAGATTTCTCCATTTTGGCAATTCTTTGTACTATGGTGTGAATTTTATTATCCATTTCCTTTGGACATTTATAGAACACAACACAAGTAATAATCATTTGAGTCTATATAATAACCCTGGACAAATTCCGGGCCCTGACATACTAACACAGTTTGAGAGGACAGATAAACAAATAAAGGACAACCTGGATTCTTATGGCCCCAATACAGTTCCACCCAACTCAGACTCAGAAATACAGCTAATGTTCTTAATGGTGGCACTTCTCCAATTTTTTTTTAAGGAATCTTTTAGAATTTTACAGGCAAATTCAGATGTCATTTGCACTGGTTTAAACTAGAAGGAACTCCATTTACTTTAATGGATTTACACTCTGGTGCAACTGAGATCAAAGTATGGTCCTCAACCCTTTTTAATCTCAAGGTCTCTTCTCCTGTCTCTCCTTGATCCCCAAAAATGCACAGAAAAAAAACACATTTTTTACATGGGCTGATCAGTGCCAAATTCCCTTTAAAACAAATGAAGGGTTTACCAATGTCATGGGTCTCACACACACCATTCCCCCATTCCTAGTAATGTCAGTTTAACAATTATAGGGCCAGATCCTCAGATGGTATAAGCTGGCATAGCTCCATTGATTCAAATGGTGTTACATCCATTTACCTCAGATGAGAATCTGGCCCATAATAAACAATCTCACCCCTCTTATAACAAAGGAAAAGGAATTTGACCTTCTGAGTCTAAGTCTGTGTGACTAAGGCCATGTCTACACTACAAAATTTAAGCCGACACTTGGCTCCTTTAGTCAGCCGTGCATGTCCTTACCAGGAACACTTGTATCGACTGTATTGTTAGTGTAGGGCATTGTGGGATGGCTCCTGAAAGCCCATAGCAGTGACTCTCCACTGTTCGGGGCGGTGATGTTACTAAATTGGTGTAGAGAGGCACTTACATGGGCGGGAGCCAATTTTAAGTGAAGACACTTCCACAGCGAGGTCGACACAAGGCAGCTTACATTGACCTAATCTTGTCGTGTAGACCAGGCCTCAGGCACCTGCTGTGGGGGCAGGAGAGCAGACTATGGCATGAAAGCAATGAGCAGGAAGGTGGACGTTAAATAAGCTCAACAGCGATTTTAACTTGCACTTCTTGTTACTTCTTTGAGCTCCTCACTTTAACTTACGCCAGAGCGGTTCCCTTTGATATCAGGAAGGGGGTGTAGGCGGGTCTAAGAGTCAAAGTGTAACTCAGTGTAAGGCAGCCTGAGTCAAAGAGAAATGAAGTAACAGCATATTACACATCACCTCTGTATCTGGGCCTCTCTCTCTGATTCATCTAAATGGCTCATTTAACCTGCTCCTAAACCCACCACTGAGGAAGAGAATATCTGAGTCATTGTGTTAGCAGAAAAGAATACATGACTTATCACTTCAGTGGGGGAATATACGAGCCATCACTTTTCTCAGTCTAAGTCAGCAAATAAGATAAATGTCTATTTCTACTGTCGCTAAACTAAACGGATAAACCTGATAGCCAGCAAAACTGCAAGGGGGGGTTAATGGCCAAGATCAACCCTGTCAGAGCTAAGCAAACCAGACTCGGAGCAGCAACAACAACAAACAACAACAAAAAGGGGGGGGGGGGGGGACCATGAAAATAAGAACAGCATTCTTCCAAGGAGGGTATTGAAAAAATCAATGTTGAACATGCCAAAGGCTGGCAAGAAAACCATCGGACTGTTCCTGAGGAATATTCAGTTCAACACAGCCTTTTGGCATATCTATACTGCTCGGCATGACAACAATTAAAAATGGGGAATCATGCTGCCTCTGTCCGCTGCTGAAAACCTATGGCTGGAGACCAGTGGAGCAGGAAGGGAGGCATCTCTGATAGTTTCCCCCTTGGAGTTTCTTCCCGATCAGTCCATTTGGTGGGGGAGGGAGACATCCCACAATGGAACAGAGACGAGATGTCCCAAACATGAAATGAAGGGCAGTCCAATGTCCCCAGCTCTTTCTCCCCAGCTCTGTGGAAATACAGATTCACACCCTGCTACTCTCTTCAAGAGACTTTCCTCAGTACCAGAGTGTGCGGTGGTGGGGGCCTTAACTCAGTAATTAATGCCACCTTTCCTCATTGCCCGGCATCTGGTCCTGGCTGATACCTCTGCGTGGCATACAGGAATGGTGACAGGGAGACATCTGACCTCATCGCCGGGGCAGATCCAAGTGCGGAGGGCCGCTTCTGAGCAACATACCCGACACATTTATCAAAGACGACGACATTTGGGGAGGTTTTGTTTGGAAGCCAGATAAGGCCCGGCTGATCAACCCCCACATACGCTCCTCCGCGCACAGGTAGCAAGTCCCCTCCTGAGTATCATCAGTTCTGTTTTATCCCCCGTCGGGTCCATTCCCAAATGTCACGTAGCATTGCTGGCCTTGGGTAAACCATGCACATGCCTGTATCCCTGCTGTGGCTGCATTTCACTCTTTGTGGATGGAGAGGTGACATTTCAACTAGGCTGCAGAAGGTGCTAATTCTCCCCTCATTCCAGGTTTAACGGAGCACAAAGCACTGTACCTGGATGCTGTTTACACGGCACAATGGGGAGAAACATTAGGAAGGATGATAGTTAGGGCGAGGCACTATGCTATGCGGTGTATAAAGCACCAGAGGTCTAGTACTGCAGGATGAACAGGGCTAAGTGCAGGGTATTATTTTTTCCATAATGTCCCATATTGCTGGATTCTCGATTCACCCACACCTACCTCCTGGGGCCTTTACACTGTCGCTCTGCCCTAGTTTTCCTGCTTTCTGCTATCTAGGTTAATATATGGGCCCCATCAGTGGAGTATATTTGGCACCTATTATATCCTGCTGTTTCGCTCTCTCACTTATCCTATTACGTTATTATACTTAGGGTTGGGTGTTATATTTTCTAATTTGCTCCATAATATTGCAGGCCCAATTTCACTGTCACTAATACACCATCTAATACGGGTGAAACTCACAGGAGTGCTGGTAAGTGCACTTCATAGGACAGGAATCGGGGTTACAAATGGTTATACTGTTGTCACTAGGCAAGGAGCAGGATCCTCTGAGTCCATGACCTACTGCCATGTGTTCCTTTTATATATAAAGGGGTGTGTGTGTGTGTGTTTATGTACATTAAACTTAACAGCAACCTAAAACAACCACCATCACAAATACAGCCAGTTAATGACAGACTCAAATAGCGACTTCTCAGATGCAGATTAGAATAGACAACCTCTACCCCTGAGGCAGATGAAAAGACGATTTCCTTTCTTTGCTTCCGTTCTGTTCAAGTTCTTATACTGACCCCATCGTTGTGGTATCTGAGGATCTTCCAGCACAGGATTAAGTGACATGACCATCCTGCAGCACACTTGGGTCTCTTTTTTCTCCAATGCTCTCCACGCCAGGAAAATCATGGGTGGATTTTTGTTTTTAAATGGCTCCTGCACTACACGTTTTGCTTAGTGGAAGCAAGTTGAAGAAGTCTACTTGGAAGGGAGATTTGGGGTGGTTCTTAGAGCTCATGGGAGCGCGTTCCACAGTCTTGGGCCAGTCCCCAAGAAAGCTCTGTCCCCCTGCACAGACGAGCTTTACCATTGTGGCGGAGAGTTGCACTGTGCTTGGGGAATGGAGTGGTCAGCTGTGGTCCTCATCCCAGAGCTCTGGGCAATCATTTAAACAGCGTGAGCCCACATCACTGAGCACCCTGAAGAAACCGAGACCTGAACCTCAGCTATGACGTGATGTTCTGGGAGAACCAGCATAGCAACCAGAAGGCAGGTCTGATGTGTTCATGGTGGCCTGTATTGCTGCAGCCTTCTGTGTTCAGAATGATGCCTCCCATTGGGCATCTGTCATAGCTCCTAATGACAGAATCTCAGTGGCTTTCTGACCATATAGACACATCTGTTCTCAAAATAGTTCCTTCTGCAGTGGCCTGTGTTTGGCTACCAAGGAGGATCCACCATCTGGAGCCTGTCTTTTTTGTTCCTTGTGTTTATCCATGAGAGAACACTGGATTTGCGCTTCATTTATCCTCAAGATGGTCAGCCACTGCCGTGAAGCAGACAAGAACATCCCCGGTGTTGGTCTTTGGCATACAGTACATGAAAAGAGACAGGCGGCAAGGGCAACTCACAGGACACCAGGTCAACTCGAGTGAAAGAACATCTCACGACTGTACTCCGAACAGCTCACCACTTTGAAACTAGCTCAGGGTTCCCAACAGAAACTGCAACGAAGGGCCAGAGAGTATCCCAATGAGGGTTTTGTCCCCAAGAACCACAAGTGTATTTTTCTTTGTTGGATTTTTTAACAGTTTTTAAATCGTGATGGAAGTTGTACAGTGCTGGTGAAAGTTGCTGGGTTGGAAGCTGGAGGTAGACTGAAGCCTCCAGTTGATCCACAGAACAGATACAGAACAGCAGTGGAAATGAAAGGTTGTCATTACCTCACCTTGCCAATGCCCTTCAAGTCTGACTGAGATCTAGGTACAAAAGAGCCACCGCCATCCCCACGGCCCATTCAGTAATTAATTAAGGATTACTTGTACCTAGAGGCCTGAGCCAAGATCAGGGCCCCTTTGTCCTAGGCACAGTACAGACACACAATAAGAGACAGTCCCTGCTCTGAAGAGTTTCCAATTTAACTAGAAATGACCAACAGGTGGAAGAAAGGAAGTATCGTTATTCCCCATTTTACAGATGGGAAACAGGCAAAGAGAAATGAAGGGTCATATTTTTTTAAACGTGCCTAAATAACTTAGGTGCCTAAGTTCTATTTTTAGAAGTGATTTAGGCAGTTGAGGCCAGATTTTAAAGGTATTTAATGTCTAACTCTTAGTGAAATCAGCGGGAATCACGTGCCTAAATGCCTTAACACATATGGTCCAACTGGGGCCTAAGTTGCTTCTGAAAATGGGCCAGCCTCCTAGAACTATTGGGAAACTATTGAAAATCTTGCTGTAAGTGACATGACAAAGTTCAAATGAGAAATCTGTAGCAGAGCCAGCTGAACACGAATCTCCTGAGGTCCGGTCCTGTGTCTTAACTACAAGAGCAGAGATCCCGTGTTGAGGTTGCCAACAAGAGGAGTGAATAGAGAGCAAATTTTTAATCCTTCTTGAACAAAATTGTAAAATGACTGCAAAATAGCATAATTAGCAATTAGTTCAGGCCTCTGTCAAAATCTTCATTCTTTAATATAGAATATAATGAGAATTTAAATTAGATAATAAATATTAAGTCCATATCTATGCTATGGTTATAGTTAAAAAGTCTTGCTTATCTAAAGAAAGGAAGAGCAGATATGTAGGTGTGGATAGTGAATCACACTTGTGTGTGTTTTTTCTCTCTCTCCTAACAGTGACTGCTCTGTTCTGTCCCTGGTGCCATGGAGGCGGGTGGGAAGGCGCGGGAGGGAAGAGAGAGAGAAAGGAGGGTGAAGAGGCAATAAAGATCCCTGGGGCTGAGAATGACAGAGGTAGTTACTGGATCATAGAGCAGCAGGTGGACATGTAAGAAATTGTGAAGCTTGAGGAAGGACATTTGTGATCCTCAGTGGTTTCTGCTCAGATCATCACCCTCTCAATGTGCAGGTGATAACCTGAGGCTTATGCAAAATGATTCATACATCTGTGGAACGTTACTTTTTTCTAATGTCTATCATCCTGAAGGTTCACAAATTCTCCACATAGCACCCATGAAATGAAGCCATTTCTGGGGTAATGGGTGGCAACCAACTGATACGAAGCAATAGGGCAGTCTGCGGTGCTGGAAGCCAGTTGGTCCACAGCAAACTCCTACCCGTATGAAAAGTGTCACTAGATCTTTAATATCCATGTAGCATAGAAAGGACTGTAGCAAGGTTTTGTTCTGAAGAACAAACTGAATTGAACTGAGTTTATCTTTCCCAAAAATATAAAGGACAGAGTTGTACATGCTGGTATTAGAATGTGCAGCTTGATGCAGTCTGCATATTTCAGAACTAATGCTTGGGCCAGAAACCCATCCGTTATGAGTCGACTACAAATCTGGCAAGGTCAGGAAATCACCCAATACTTCTGCTATTCAGTAGCTATCAAAGCTTTCGCACGAGATATTCTATTGGAAAACAAACCTTTCTATGCTCAAGTTGAAAAAGATTTCGGAATTGTTGGGTTTTCATAGGCCCTGAAGCTTAAAGGTTCCTAGTTTCTGATTGAATCTCATTTCAAACCCATCAGCAGCGTTCAGGTTGAATGGGTTCCCATAGGTTTGCTGGAATCTAGAGTCAGTTTAGGTCTCTGCTCTGACACAACAACCTAGAAAATAATTTCCCCCTTGTACAAGCTGGGTATAATTATTCTGTAAAATAAAATGCAATGGAATAATGAGACAGTCCACAATAACTGGGGGAAGGTGCAATTGTACTAGGCCACTGCTTGTCTGAATCAGACAGACACAGGGACAATGCTTTGGTCCTTCTGTGTTCTTCCCAATTTTCTTGCAAAAACGAGAGTCCTGTAGCATTTTAAAGACTAACAAATCTAATTTCTGCAGGCATAAACTTCCGTGGGCTGCAACCCACTTCGTCGGATGCCATCACTTTGGCATCTGACAAAGTGGGTTGCAGCCCACGAAAGCTTACGCCTGCAGAAATTAAATTTGTTAGTCTTTCAAGTGCTACAGGACTTTCGTTGTTTTTGCTGTATGCAGACTAACACGGCTACCCCTCTGGAACTTTTCACCAATTTTCAACTAATACGTGGTGTCTTCCAGTAACCCTCTGTGAGAAGCCAATAGAAAATTACTTCTGTTGAGTTGATGGTGACTTTCCTAATCATAAAGGGGTAAGCTCAGCAAATCAGTCATGTGAAATCATGTGACTTCTCTATGAATTATTCCTGTGAAACTGGTTTGATTTTGGAATATAGGAATTGCTATACTGGGTCAAACCAGTTGTCCATCTAGCCCAGAATCTTGTCTTTGATAGTAGTCGGTAGCAGCTATTTTGGAGGGACATCCCACCTCCAATAGCTTGCACCTAACTTGGGAAAGTTCCTTCTTATCCCCAATTACTTAGAAATTGGCTTATGCCCTGAAGGGATGTAAGCCCTCAGATTCTATCTTTCCTTTTTTTTTTTTTTTTTAAGCCACTATACATGTTGCTCTCTCTCCTTCAATGGTCTTTCTTACTTCCATCCTTCACATCCAGTGGCTGTTTCTGTAGCATCTCCTAGGATCCTTTTGAGTATCTATTGGAACTTTAAGTTCTCAGATGCTTCAGCACAGAACTTCAGTGTAGGGTCTGAGCAGTGAAATAACTCTCTGCTTGCTGGAAACCAAGTAAAGCCTCAGCACCCGGCCACAACATGGACAAAGAGTAGCATAAACCAGCTCCCCACAATATAATGTCTGTACTCTAGGTATGCCACTCACAGGAGAAGAGATCAGAAGGCAAAGAGTTTGGCAAAACGTTAAAACAGAGAGGCATAAAAAGTTTGCCAGAGTTCCTTGGACCTTAAGCAAAGGCTAATCCAGTATTAAATGGAATAAGATTCCCATTGGCTTTATTGGGCATTGGATCAGGCTTTAAGAGGCTAAATCCTGAAAAACCTGTGTCTCTTCTTCTCAGTCCTTTCTCAGGTTTAGTGCTTTCAGTGGTAGCTTTGCTTGAATAAAGCTCGATTCTTTCAGTAAGTGCATCAAGATTTGGGCCAAGATTTGGATTAGTGCAGGATGGATGAAAGCTCAAATTAGTCGTTATTTTCTCCAAGCCATCCTACCACACGCAGTGACTCATACTGTGGTGGGATTATTCCCTCCCAAGCACACAGGGGGCCAACTCCTCAACTAGGGTACATCAGCGTACTTCCACTGACTTCAATGAGTCCACACCAAAGGAGGATCGAGCAGCCCCATGTTTTTAAAGCTTAATGATGATGAACTTTTGCCAGAGGGCACAGAATCCTATAGAAATATCATGTCTCAAGAGAATGCACCCTGCAGAGATCTTGGCTGAAGTGTCCCACACTTAAACACAGCTCACTTTTCTTACCACTGTAAATCCTTCTCTTCTAAAAGCAAACTTGCTCAGCAGATGAGCTTCCACAAGCTCACTAACTCTGGACCATGGCTGAATTCCATCCAGGAAATCACCAAAAGGCATGGAGAACATATTCAGGACTTTAAACTTTAAAACCAAGCACTTTGTGTTTGTTCAACTGTGCATGCTGGGAACTTAGCTAAGCAAACTGTAATGCGATTGTGACAGCTTGTGAATGTGGATAGCGTCTTTGGTATCGGATTCAAAAATAATAGCAGCAGCACTATGAAAAATTTTATTTATAAAAAATTCCATTGTATTTTTTTTTGCAAGAGCAGGAATGTTGGTCCTAGACAAAGTCCAACTTGGGTAACTATCCTCTGCCTTCCCCAAACTCCTTTATTTTCAGCTAGTTACAGTATACGCAAGCCTTTTTCGGCGTCTAACCCACCAAACAGCTGAAAAAATAATTATCCCGTGACGTACTCTCTCTCATAATCCTGTGAGACCTGATTCTCATCTCCCTTACACATACACACTTTAAATCAGGGGCACATCAATGAAGTCAAAGGTGTTACAATGAGGCAAAAACAACGAGAGATCAGAACCAGACCTAATATCTCTGCTTCCAATGGAACAAAATCATCGACTACAGTCACAGACAATGTCCATCCTTCGTTGGGGTACGTAAGCAGAGAACTAAGATCACAGCTTTCCTTGATGGTTTGTACAGTCAGTCTGACATTTCAGAATAGTCAAATCATAGTATTCTTTGATGGGACATAGCCTCAGGGGTCAGATCCTGCAAAAGTGTCAGCTACCATAACACATCAAGAACCTCCAGAGCTGAAAGATGGAGCCTGCAGCTTGAGGGGAAATAACCAGGCTTGAGCTAAGAGCTGTAAGAGATCCATATCCTCTGTGAATCAGGCACAGAAGGAGTGTATAACACCCCCACGACAAGTGGGTTACAAACTTCCTCTGAACAGAGGAAGCTCCAACCGCACATCTGAAGTCTACAGGAATTCGAACCTCAAATGAGCTTCCACTGATGTGATGGCTGCCATGCTGGCCAGCACTAGCGATTGAACGGGGGTCCTCTAGAAATGAAAACATAAAATAGCCATAAGTCTGAGCTGGAGACTGGGATGCACAGCTGGGGCTACAACAGACTCAGAGCCCATGTGGCCAGGACACAGAGTGGGACATGTAAAATGTACTGACCAGTGGGTTACACAACCACATACGTGCACCACTTTCGTCAAGTGAGTAGCCCCCTGACGTAATTAAACTAATGATGTGAGCAAAGTTACACACTTGCATGCACAAATGTTTGTAGGATCAGGAACTCAGTTTGTGTATATTCAATTTCTGCCCTGATATGATCTGGGTATTATGGGAAGACATATTAGCATTTTATGTCTGTTTCAAATTGTAAACCATCCTGCTGCAATTAATCACAGTTTCATTGATAAAGTACAGTGCACTGAACTGACAACATGCTTTCCAATAAGCTAACACTTTATAGCCACAACAAGTT
Source organism: Emydura macquarii macquarii (assembly GCF_026122565.2). Taxonomy (NCBI): domain Eukaryota; kingdom Metazoa; phylum Chordata; order Testudines; family Chelidae; genus Emydura; species Emydura macquarii. Next base: position 8,536,747 of record NW_027130449.1, on the reverse strand, counting down.
TATTTTAGAACTCAGCACAATGAAGGTTTGTCACTGACTTTCTTGTCTGATCCACCCTGCTGAATGTAGCTTTTCAAACATGCAAGAACCAGATGGCCCACAAGATCATTTTACAAATGTTTAGTTTTTGAATCACTTCCTAGAAGGAGACATCCAAAATAGCAAGCTACATTGCAAGCTATAGGCTTAGTGCACCCTTAGAAACAGACATGCTTTCTCAAAGACAGACTACAAGTCCAGCACTGTATAGAACTTCATTACTACAGTCTCTATGGTCATCTGTATTACATCTATGTAATAGTATCTATGGGCAGTAAATACATACATCTCAATAGCCTCTCGTGCTTTTACCTTTTTACATGGATTTAATTAATACTCACAATGTCCTTATTAAATTAGCTCATTTTAAAGCTAAATTATATAGCTAAATTGGATAATAATAAAAGCTGATTAATAACTTGTTCAAATGAATCCTGACAATTCTGAAACGCTCTCGCTCCACTTCCAATTTTCCGTCTAATAGAGTTATTCACTTTACCAGAGTAAGTGTGCTCAGCTGGGAGTATATGCAAAGTTCTGTAAGTATCATGAGACAGCTACCAGGGGATATTGCAGGAGTTATGTTACTATCCCTGTAGAGGGAGATTTGCCATAAAGATAGTAAGGACTAGTACCATTTAGTATTACTAATTATTTGTACTGCAGTAGTTCCTAAGACTCTCAGTTACAAACACAGAACAAAAAGATGGTCCCTGAAGTGTGGTCTTGAGTGTTGGTCCAGTAGTTCAGGTACAGGGGGGCAGAAAACACTTTTCCCATCCCAGGGAGGTATTTGAGATTTTGAAATTTTTCCCATTCCAAACTGGGACAAAGTTAAAATCTCAAAAATGTTCAGGACCTGATCATCATAAATGGGTTTGGATCAATCAGAACATTTTGTTTTGATTATATCTAAAGGTTTCATTTCAATTAAACTTTTTTTTTTTCAAATTGTAAGTTAAATTTAAAAAAAAATTAAACTTACAAATTTGAAAACAAGACGTTTTGAATCCCCAAAATTAAACGTTTTGTACAGAAAATGGCAAAACGGGGGGTTTTCCACAACAAATTTTTCAAAACAAGAAACTCATCAAAAACAAGCCTTTCTTGTGTCAACAGATTGGCATTGTGATGGAAATAGGCTCAGTCAAAAAATTCTCGGCCAGCTCTAGGTTCAAGCATGGAACTTTGTTTTAGCCCTGGCTCCAATACTGATTCCTCTACAGACATAGGCAAGTCACTTTTCCTGTGCTACAGTTTCCCCATGTGCAAAACTGGGTACAATGATACCTACTTCAAGGGGCAATTATGATAAAGCAATGCTTCACGAGCCAGATGCACTCCCTCTGTTCAACTAGTGGAACGCAGGCTACAACCCCCAGTGACAGAAAGTCCCAGAAGTGCAAGCTACTTGCCAGTCCACTCCACCAAGTGGCTTGGAGATGGCCACTGAAGCTCCAGGAGTAGCAGGACCAGATGAGAAGACCTGTAGGATCAGGGAGGTTCAATGTGTCTTCTAGGCAACTTCTTCACTTGTGGAGCCCCAGCTGCGTTTAAAGCTGCTCTCCTCTGGAGAAATGTGATGACAATATCGGAGCCTTCTCTACCATTAGGGGATTTTGTCCCACTCTGATGTAGCCCCATGTGCACCCACACATGAGGTGAGTCAAACTCATTGCTAGAAAAGTGCTTTATATATGAAACGCCATTAAAGGTGAAGAGACACACACAAATATTGAACAAGTCCAAACTATTAAAAGTGGAAGAGAAAAAACACTGGACTTCAAAAACAGTGAACTAAGATCTCAATGCAATAACCTTATTCTTATGAATCTATGAATTTGCCTCTTTAAATTATTGGACCTTATTACACTGTAGAAAATTGGTGAGCTACATACAGATTGTTGCCATGAGACATAAAACTACTGTCTCAACTGAGTCCAGGATTTTTGGTGTCTAGCAGAGTTTCACCCTGTATTTAGCCATGATGCTCTGATTACCTTTCCCAGATTTGAAAAAGATCTCTGTAGAACTCGAAAGCTTTTCTCTTTCACCAGGGGAAGCTGGTCCAATAAAAGATATTACCTCACCAACCTTGTCTCCCTCAAATCCTGGGACCAACATGGCTACAACAATGCAGCAAAATACTTCCTTTGTCTCTCTTGCCTACAGATTCTACACTCTTTAGAGCAGGGACCATCTCTCACTATGTGCTTGTACAATGTCTAGCACAATGCAGTCCTGATCTCATTTGGAGCCTCTAGGTCTTACCATAATACAAATAATCATCTTAGGTTAATTTCAACCTCACAAAAGCTTTCCCAAACCATTAAAAAGCCAGTGAAAAAGCAAACAAAAACAAATATTACATCTGTGTGTGGTGGGAGCTGACTGGCTGAATAGTAATCTTAGTACTAACCATGTTTGTCAGTTTGCGTCTGTGTCTTTGTTGGTATGAAAATTCAAGAAAGTAAAATTTTGTTTTGTATAATTTTATGCAAACACAAAAATGCCTATGATTTTTGCTCTTAGTGACATACATAGCATAAGTAACTGAAGCACTTCGATCAAGGGAAGGAAGACATGCTTTTCCAGAGGTTCCACATCCTATCAAAACTTAACCATTCATGGATAATTATATCTTCTCCTCCAGCAATGCAAATACAGAAGAAGGAAGCAACCCTACCATATCATCCAGTCTCCAGCAGCTGGAGCAGAGATAACATCTACTCTACCACTTCCATCAGCTTAGATCTAACCAATGGGAGGGTTGGCTCTGTATTTTGGGATTTAACATAACCTCAGTCAGTGTCCATGAAGAGTGCTCTATCCACAGCAATATTAGATTGAGAAGTAATGTGCATTGATAATGGTGATTAGTGGGCACTTGTTGTGAATGTGGGATTACACCACAGACTAGACGGGCTCTGAAGTTCTTTGCTACCATCCGACATCATCAGGGGCTCAGTACCTTTCATGATCAGGCCCATAATTTGTTTTCAATAGAACAAATAGGACCTGATCCACAGCTGGTGCTGATCAGCATAGTTTCACTGAGTGACTTCTACCACCCACGCTCCGCCTGTGTTTGTGGATGGGCCTGAGCGCCAGCTGTGCTGATCTCATATTTTTCTGATCTAAGCCTTGTCCTTGAATTAACTCATAATTGTTGTCTCTTAACCTATTCACACAGTACCCGAAATGTGCTATGAACTCTGTGGAGCAAACAAAAGGACTTGACACGGTCCCCTGCCCCAAAGAGTTTACCAGTCTAACTCTAGACATCACACAAATGAGATTAATAAACAAGTGGGGAAGGAAACACAAAGGCTACAGTAGGAAGACCATATGGTTACTTTGTTTAGGTATATGCACATCTTCTAGCTAATCTATCTCGATCCATTACTCACACATATATTAACAGGATAATTCTTTTCCTTTGGATGATGTTGAAGAAGTGAGGATTTAGGAGGCATTTGATGTAGAGAAGACAGTGACTTGACAAACTGGGATTGGGAGATGATCCATGAACAGAGAAAGCAACAAAAAAGGTAGACGTGGGAATAGCAAACAAGCAGAGGCGTCAAGGTGGGTATCATAGGTGGAATAGAGAGGCAACATGACACAAAACAAGGTCTGCAATAAATTCTAGTGCAAGGAACATGAAACAAAATAGATTTCTTAGTCTAATATTTCGTGCCATTACATTTAATTTTGTGCCAGCACTTTCACTGGCTCTCAGATATTATGGTGATAGGCACGAGTACAGCTACCTCAGACAGACAGAGGGAGAGATAGCCTTACCCTCAGTGTTTTAGCATTTGCCCATACCAATTAATATGAGCGGACACTGCGTAGATATCAGTGACAGGTGAACAGTCATAAGTTCAGAGGTTGATTTTGTTTGGCATAAGCACTTGAATAGGCATTTGCTTTTCTGAACCTTACGGAGACTCCTCCAGAACTACCAGCAACTGTGAATCGAGTCTGGGATCTGCAAGATATTGCACCCTCCACTTGCACTGAAGTCCATGTGAGTTGAGGGCACTCAGCATCTTTTATGACCTGGCCCTGGGGTTGGAAAACTAATGAGAACTGACACTCTGATTAGATTGCCAGTACTTCTTGCTTCCAGGCAGGTTGGAAGCACCTATAAAACACCCTGTCTCAAAATATCTTGGAACTTCTGTTTTTAGTCCAGTCTAGAAACTGGAATTTCAGACCTGACTGAAAATTAAAACAAATGAGGAAAGTTTAATTAATATTTCCATACCTCCGAAAAGGTTTGGTCTGAGATTTGGATGAAAGAACGTTGGGGGGGGAGGAGTTCTTACTTTAACTAAACAAATTCACGTTAGCAGAACATGACAATGATAATTATTATATGCACTTCTGTAGTCCCTTTCATCAAAGCATTTTACATACATTAATTAAGCCTCAAAACAACCCAGAGGTGTGGGGAAGTATTATTCCCATACAGGTGGTAAAACCAAGGCACAAAGAGGTTAAGTGTCTTGCTTAAGTTTCACACACAGCCATTCAGTCTCTAACACTGATAACGGATTACAGGAGTCTTGACGTCAAATCCCATGCTTTAGAATCCTCTTCTTGCCTTTGAAAGTAAGGTACCAAGATTCAGCCACATGGCCTGTGAGACAAATTCTCCCACAGCAAGTTTAATATTTATTACAGAAGGAGTCAAATTGTCCATGCAGATTCTGTAACTAAACGACTCCAGTTAAACTAATTTTTTGAAATGCTTCGAGATCACAGGATGGAAGACTTTACAAAAAGGATAAATATGATTGTTATTAGCCTAATTGTCTTTACTCAGTCCTTCCTCAGATTAAACAGTTGTTGATTTCAAGATCCAAGGGGGGAGATTTTCAAAAGGTACAAAGCAGAATTAGACGCCCAATTTCCATTGAAAAATCAATGGGAGTTGGCTGGCTGTCTCTCATTTTGTGCCTGAGGGGGAAATTTTCATAGTTAAGCACTTCAGTATCTGATCCACTAATACTGAAGTCAATGAGAATGGTGGACATGTCTCTGAGGGCAGAAGACTGTCCAAGCTTTTTTACTTAGGTACTATCATTACCTCACAGATTGTGCTGGGTCCAGGAGTGGAACATGCACTGATAAAAGTGGGGATTTCACAAGCAGGTCCTAGAGAGTAGATTATGCTAAAATAAATAAACAAAACAAAACAAACAATCTGAAGACAAAGCAATTGCTAATTTTACTTTTGAAAACTCCTTCTGGAAGCCTCATATTGCACAGCCAAAATTGTGTTTAGTTGTAAAATTCAAATTAACCCTGATATTTGAACATATTTCTAACACAATATTAAGATGTAGTTAATGAATCCAGTTAGAAAGCCTGTAAGAAGACGCCTTACCTCTTGGCTGCCATTAATATCACATGAATGTTCTCTGTTGCGCTAACTGGCCCATAACTTTCAAAGTTCTGATTTGGTTAATCCATTTCACACCTTCTATGTAATGAGGAACCAAAGCACCAGATGCAAACACCCCCAACTTTAGGCAAGTTCAGATCAGAATATGGGTCCAAGGACAGGTCTTCAGCTGGTGTAAATTGATTTGACAAGTTACACTTTCTGAAGGCCTTCCCACCATCTCTAATAGACACGGTACCCACAATTTTACACTGATGTATTGAAAACCAAGGCAAATCTTGCTCACTAGTAGAGTAACTTGTTGGGCCAATCTTTCACTCCAGACTTTCTTCCAAGCTTCTCATTGCTGAAAGAGTTTTTCCTACCAGGTTGTTCCCATTGGAAGGCAGAGATTCTTCTACGTATCTTCAACTTTCTGTCCCAGCTGCTCCCAAGTTTCCCAGAACTTAAACTGTTTTATTTTTTACCTACATTTTTCACCTTAGTTGAAGAGCCCTTTAACTACACAAATGGTTGCACTGAAGCCTATGCATTTACTTGTGGAGTGAAGTCCTGCCCAAATTGAATCAGTAGCTGGGCCACAGTGATGTTGTGTCTTTTGCCTTTTACACAACAGAGATGATATGAAGAAACCACATGGGCACAGCATATTCACTGACTATAACCAACATGCAAGGCCTAGCTACATACACACACTGCTGCTCTGGCTGGGTTTTGGCAGCCTCTAAAACAGAGAACGGTGAGCACCATTAGATGGCTCACATGCTATTTAAAGAGATACAGTCTTGTTCCTATATACGCAGGTGACAATGAAATCTGTGGATTCAAAAAAAATGTAATATTGACCTCCACAGCCATTCATGTCGTGCTTGACCTTGCTGTTCTAAAAGGTCTGCTTTGCTAGTGTTCAGTTGTTAAGGTCTAAGCCTGCAGACTTCATATGCATGTAAATCCCAGTTCAGTCCATGGGAGTTGTGTGTGTTGTGTGCAAGGAGTACAGTGACTGGCCTTTAAATTCATGACCATAGTTAATTGAAAGTACTGGGGAAACTTCAAAAGGTTTAGAGAGTTCAGGTTCCATTCAGGAAAAAAGCACCCCAAAGGTCAGGAGATTCACCTGAACCTAACCGCAAAACAAGGCTACAAATCTTGACAGAACAGATTCTGTTGTAAGATTTCCATTGCTGTGCCAGTAGTCATTTTAATGGGATTTTGGATCAGATTCTGATCTCACGCAGAACCCAGATGACCCATTCTCCCTTCTGGATACAAATAACTCCCACGGAAGTAATGGAGAGTTACTCAAGAACAGAAGAAAGATAAAATTAATTCCTTTTTATAGTACAAGGTATGTGTACCATTTTAGTCCCTCATAAGATTGGTGTTGGGGAGTTAAGGGGACCTAGGTGTTTCCTCTGTACAGGGGTAAATTCAGAAAGGACTTGAAATTCAGAAACTCAGAAAGGACTTGAGGAATAGAGAGATTGATGCAACCATTTATTGTATTAGAAGTTTTATTTAATATTACAAAAATCCTCAAAAAATGGGCAGATAATATTCTATTATAAAATTAAACCAGGTTAAAGCACTTAGAGGGAGCTGTTTTCTTATTACATCCCAACCAGTTCTCCCATTCCCAGGGTCATGACAGCTCTGCATTCACTCCCATTAACTGCTCTATGCTCAAGTAAAATACATTTATGCAGCCAAATCCTGCTGTCCTTGTGCTAGCTAACCTCCCATTTACTCTCTTAGGATGAGATTTTCAGAACTGCGCAGCACCGGCCTAACTTTGCTTCCATCAAACTCGGTGGTAAAGTTTCCATTGACATCTATGAGAGCAGAGTTGGGCCATTGCTGGGCGCATGTGAAGTCCCAACTTTCTTATTTTAGATTGGAAACATATTTTACTATCTAAAGAAAACATTCAACTGTTTATTCTTGTTCTTCTAGAAGGTCAAATTCTGGTCTCCTTTTAATGGGTGTGAATTTGGAGTAATTACTGAAGTCAAAGATTTACACCCTTATAAATGAGAGTAGAATTGGGCCCATTGTACCTGGTTCAAAAGCATCTATCATTACAAGTGTTAAATAGGAGCTATACATGGATAAAGAAATGCAAGATATGGTCCATGGTCTTGAACTGAAAATAAATTAACTGGACTTACTACTGATACCAATATTACTTGTTTTACACAGGTAAAACCCCATTGAATTCAATGGAATTACTCTTTATTCACACTAGAGTGAGTTAGAATCAGAAATAGGCCTAACGTATCTGAAAGAGCCAGTGTCAGGAATTTTTAACACATTTGAATCCTTGGTATTTTTCCCATAGTAAGGATCATTAGAGGTTATCTATTCAGCTCCCATTACAAAAGATTTTATAAAATGATAGTCCAGATTTCCAGGGCAGAAATGACAACTTCCTGGCAAAGAAGGTACTGATCGTTATCACTGATAAGTACTCCTTGCCCATAATCACTAGCCTACAGCTGCAAATATAAGGCAGAAATAGAATAGAAATGAAACATCGTGCTCTCAGGGTGGCCTCAACTGCATTCAGATTTTGGTTTAAAAGAAGGCCAGAGTTCTTTCATCGTTGCTTTAAAAGTTTCATTTATAGAGAAATTTCAACAGACACATGCTTGACCTAAATTTCAGTAATACAGGACAACGCATGTGTCAAAAAAAGCTTATTGCACAAAGCAAGACAAGGTGTTTGCAGGATGTATTAAGACAATTTGCTCATCGGACTATTAACATGCACTATAATTGGTAACGTCTAAAATTCTCTATTAAAAAGGGAAGGAGTTGGTCTGAAATATTTTCCCCCATTTATTTCAAAATAATTCACAAGAAACATTTATCATTTGAGAGAGCCAAACAACTGGATCTTCTCCAACATAACCAAAATAGGGCATGAGCGTTCAATTAAAGGGCATTTCTCTTCAAAACCCCACTCAGACTTAAACTATTTTTACAACTAAGAAAGCACTCTGACCGCTATTATTAGACATGATAAAATAGTACTAGACATTCGCAACCACTTAGATATTCAGAGTTCAAGGAATAAACATCTCAATTATTTGAAATGTTTTCTCTCTAATGATAGATATTAAAATAGTTTTGTCAACATAATGTAACGAGGGACACTTTTAAAAATTAAATTTCACACTGAGCAAAATTTAATTTACATTGAGGTTGCTAACCATAAATAAAAAGGGGACTTGTAAAATGAGGACATTTAGTAAAGCAATCTAGAGCTCTAGCCCAAATTTCACTTGCTTCTCTTCTCCTTAGTCAGATTGCCTAACTGTAACAAAAATGTATAGCTTGGATATTTAAATACATTTGTATTCTTAAGGGAAGCCACATTTTAATGATATAATACAATATAATATAATATATCAGGACATAGTTAAACAAAAAACTTCTGAGGCCATGACTTTGTAACCTCCCTGAAGTTTTGGGTACCTGAAAAGCTGGCCTGTCTGTGGAAAAAATCAGACAATATAAATGTCAACTACAGACTAGAGCAGAGTTTTTGTTGTGGGAGGAAAAAGTACAACAGAATTTTACTTTTAGATGAACTGACAACCCAGCGTCTTTCTTGCGACTAGAAGAGATTTGTTTCCCTCTTCATTTTCCAGTGCCAGATTCAATGTTCTAAAACACAAAGCTTGTTCTTTGTTGAACCATTTTCAAACAAAGCTAAATTTCAATCATCATAATTTGCTTTTATACGGAAAATATATATGAATAGATGGATGGACGGACGCACAACTAGAGAAATGCCTTCAGTCGTGCTTTTTCTCCCCCTTAAGGCTGAAAAGCTTCAGTATCCAAATAGCAACAGGAAATTTTTACCTTGTGGCTAAATAGCTCACTGTTCACTTTGCAGCTGCCTCTACTTTTTGCTGGCCAAAACACCAATACAGAAGTCTTTCCTAAGAAACCAACCTTTTGACAGATGGACAGCAACAAACACAAACCTACAAAGAATTCCGCCCCCCAACCCAGCCCATCGTCATAATTCCTAATTTTGTGGAATCTATTGCTGGGCTGTTTATCATAACAGGGTGCAATAAAAAGGACGACTAACTCTTGCAATTTTCTCCCTACTCCTCCCCTTGACAGGGGCCACTGATAGGGAAAGAGGCTCGGAAAAGCAGAGCAGTGAAAGGCTAAGAAACAATAGGCAACCATGGCTTTGACAATGCAGCCCTGAACCTTTTTTGCTCCCGCTGTGACACTTGCATTCAAGAGCAAGGGCGGCTGCCATCATAAGAATGGACAATGGCATGAGGAATACAAGGGGGGAAAAAAAAGGAAATCAGATGAATTCAGAGCTAAGATGGCAGAGCTCTCACCTTTTCCGCTTTTTTCGAGTAATCTGGATGGAGACGTCCCGTGGAGAAGAGATAAAAAGGGTGTTCTGAACTGTTGGATGGTTCTGAAGACTTCTGCATTTGCAAACGCATTTTAGAACTATTTGTAGGGGTATATATGCTGCATGCCATCTCTCTGTCTCTGTCTCTCTCTCTCTCCCTCTCTCTCTTCTGTTTTATGTCCTGCTATCTCCATCACACACCTCTATTAGTATGAAGACTTTCTGCCCATGTAAGTAAGTGAGAGTGTGTGTTCCTTAATGTTCGAATCAAGACACACGTCTGCATGCATTTCTAATCTAAGGAGCCTATAGCAGTTACTACAACTATCAATTAGTCAGCAATAGCTTGAGATCCCCATGTGTCTGAGTGAACAAAGGTGGGAAACACATGCAAATAATACTACAGCACCTGGGTCACGTACAGTAACTTAGCTCGCAACAAATAATTGCATCTGTTTCTGCATTTTTGATGTTTAGTGTCCATTGTTATGTAAAGTTACAGGTTATTAATGTGAATACTAACATAATTAGACGTGGCATTGTATATTTTCCTTTGGACAACAAAATAAAAAGAGATTAAACTAAGCCAGATGGAAATAAACAGTGATTTAAAGATTTTGACAAAAGAGATTATCTGGTCTGTAGCTGTGAATCCATATATATATATTTTTTTTGATCAACTGTTCTGGAGTTAAAGATATATTTGATAAATATGTATTTGATCATTTAATATATAAATATGTATGAAAATTTCTCTCTTCAAAAGAGAATAAAAAGGACGGTTGATTGTATTGAAGTTAAGTCCACAAAATGAGCAAATTATACCCTCTTAAAAACTGAAACTGATAATTTTTTAAAAGCAGCTGTTATTTTTCAGGACATTTTAAGAATGTTTTCCACATGTTTTTAGATGTTAGTCTAACAATTAAAAAGAAAAATACAGAACCACTTATCCTCATTTATTTTTAAGATTGACAAATGAATTCTACCTTAGGAAAACCAGCAAAGTGCTACTTAATCAAGGACAAAAATAAAAAACAACACCATCCCCCAAATAAAAAAATCCACCACCATTCTGAACCAACAATAAGAGATACGAATGAGAAAGATCCATTTACTATAACCTGTGGGCAAACTCATGTCCAGAGATTTCATAAAAACAACTCTGGTGACAACAATACTTTAATCTGAAGGAATAATAAATAGCCTGTTTTGAAATACGTCACAAATTAAAAATTAAATCGTTTGATGGAAATAGTTTGTTACTTACAAATCACATTTTTTTCTCATGTATAACATGCCCACAAAGTCCCACATGGAGACATATTCTGCCTAACTATCTTGTTAGTTCTATTGCTACTTATATCACAATCCTTGGAAGGCTGGTTAGTGACACCAGCCCATTTTTTCCCCCTCCCAGGGACCCTTAAAAGTCATCAATTTTATTTAGCCTGAGATTGCTTAAAAACAGAACCCTCTTTAAAAACAAAGCAGCAAAAATACACCCCCAAAGAGAAATTCCCCAATAGGAGAACACTGATGGCTAGAAGAGTAGTGAATAAACTAGTCACTGGTAACCACACAGCAGGTATTCTCAGTGAAACAAGATTAAAGGGAAGTTGCAGTAAAATAATTTCTTTACCAAATGAAGTCCTGAGTGCAAGAATCCCAGAGCAGATTTTACAGCACAAAGTAAAGGAATAACAGGCTTTTTATTTTAAATGGTGCTGACCCACCATGCACTTCATTTCAAAACTTAGCTGTTGGGAATTGCAGTCGCCGTGGTGACAGCAGATTTCCAATATGCCAAGTGCAGGATTTATTCTAGTCTCTTTGCTCTCTGAAAGAAAGACACACCACAGGACTAGTACAATGAGGAGAACACTAGCAGGGCTCTGCAGTCCCACTAAAACAACCCTGCTCTCAGACTCTTTGCCAAAGGTCCTATCAGACAGACAAAAGCATAACAGATACTACAAAATAATCTCACCCTTCACTGAAGAATGAGACCTTAATATACATGCGTGAGAGTGTTATATGCAGAATCAGGAGGGGGAGAGAACAACAATTCCTAGCAACCCGTTTGATTTTATAGTATGCGAATAGGCTGTTTCCTTGAATTACTAATCTTCCTTATTGGACCAATTTTTTGCCTGCTAATATACATCTCAGGTTAAAGGAATGTTTTTTTAAGAGTTTGTAACACAAAATAATCACACACAGTGTGTCATCTCGTTTGAGGGGGGAAAACAGGCAAACAGAACAGTAGAAGATCTGAATCCCTGTAAAGGATGTGTTATAACTGCTTAGGCAGATAGGTAGGTTGAGATAGAGAGACAGAAAAATTTTATTATGATGTTTTATGTCAAATTTATTTTATGTCAAATTCTCCTGGCCCATTTTGTATTGAGGATACAGCCTGGTTTCTAATACCTTTGGTCCTTAAAACAAAGCACATGAGTCCTTTTTCTTAAAATGAGTCCTTTTTCCTAAAAAATAATTAAATGAATACACACCACTAATCTAAACCAATGTTTTTTCTTCACTTAATCTGTATACTTTGCCTAATCTAGCTACCTCACCTATTTAGCTATTTATAATGCCAATGACATTGATTCAAATCATATAAGTTATTTCACTATTTTATTCTCAAATTGGGTGGTTATTTTTCATTAAAAACTGTTAAGCAACTTTGTAACCAATAACATCAGTTACAAGTAAGGGATAAACTGCACCTTTGTGCTGAATTTTTATTGTTCCATTTGGTAATATTGTAGGTGTTTCCCAGCAGCATGGCACAAATATTTAACAGACAAAAAAGCAACAGGAATTTAGGCAATAGAACTCTCCTGGATCATCGGCTAAGAACAAAACCACAAGACATGTGACGATTTGCCTTCAGAAACAAATTGGATTCAGATCTGAAATTTTGATAGCACCAGGGATATTGTATATTTTCCTGCTTTCCCAAATTCTAAAAGATTTCTTTAAAACTAATTATTTGAATATTGCCCACTTTTTTTTTTTTTGCCCTAATAAAAATAACTTTCAACTCTAATTTTATAGGATAACTGGGATCCCACCGATTAATGGGCAAATCGGTACGGTAGCTAAATGAAAGTAGTCAACCACTTCCAAACTACCAAACTTTTTGGCTGTAATAAAAACGTTGACAATGGTTACCTGATTAAAGCAATTGTTTTTTGTCTGTGGCCTTAACATTGAACTAATTCAAAATTAAGTATGAAACGTTAGCCCCTTGGGTTTTGCAGAAGAGATTTAATTTGTAGAAACAGGCTTTTTTTTAAATATGGCTATTTTCAACGTTGTACGATAAAGCCCTTTTCTTTTTTTATTTTAAGACTAGACCCAGTTTAGGATTTCACATTGTAAATCTCCCCTATGTCTGAATGCTGTTACAAGGTTTGACAATGAAGGAATAATTCATGTCAGACAAAAAGTGCCCTTCAATCAGCTTCATGCAGCTTTTCTCCTGCAGGGCTATGCCAAAATGAATGTGGAATCCTGAGCCGAATCATCCATCACATTTCCCAAGTCTTTCAATTAATGACACTGCAATCAGATCGATGGCGTGTAATAAGAAAAGAGCTTTGCATTTCTATACCTATTAATTCGCTGAGTAACTTCAGAGGTAAAACGTGACCAGAAAGAGAAAAGGAAAGAAAAATTTCATCCTCCAAGCAAGATTTTTAGGGAGGTTTGGGCCAGTTTACACAAGTCTCCCCCTCCCTACCCTTCCCCCCCAAAAAAATCCTGAAAAGTCAAAAGAAAAATCAGCCACGCTTTTCCTAAAATGGGTTATCTCCCTTTCTGGACAGATCTTTTCCTTCTTGTGCTGCTAAACTTGTGAAGTGCTAAGTATTTATTAGGTATACACTCTAGATTATAAGGGGAGTCCATTTTTCTTCCAGACACAGACTGATCAACCCCCATTAGACTCATAGTTAGCCAGAAATGTCCTGCAATTCAAATCATGGACCAGTGCAGTCACTCACAGGGCAGGACTCTGCAGATTCCTTCCCCGGTGCTAAGGCGGTAATTAGCAACCAAATTTTCAGATCACAGAATGTGCCAGGGCTAGGAGTCATCTCACACAGTGATTAACCTCCAGGGAAAGTGGGGTAAGGGAGGAACCCACCAACAAATGTGGGATGGAATTAAAATGACCTTACATCACTGAAGTGGCGTAAGACTTTGGTTCGATGACAGAAATCATCAAGGCTTTGCAGTATGGAACCTGACAGTCCCCCTGTACCACAGAGCTGACACCATGCACACAGCGCTATCACTCACGTCACAAGTTCGTTTTGAACACTTTCTGGCTAACAGGACACTTTGTATTAACAGCAACCCCAGCTATTTTGTTGTTGTGTACTGGCGGGGGGGAGGGTGGTTTTCTTAAAATCTAGGGCGGGTCACAAGGGAACATTTCTGACAATAGCCAAGATCCCGAGTACAAAATATATGATTGGAAATTTACAACTCCGTTAAGTTCCCTGGACCGTCCAGTTGCAAGGCACAGTGTGTACTCCAGTGTTCAGTCGTGTACAAATATCTTGTCTGTTAGCAGGTCTGGGAGAGGAGAGAAAGCGGTACCGCCTTAAGCCATGATTTGAACATTGGCTGCCATCCAGCAACCAGCACAGCCTTGGAAGGAAGGAATGAATAGGCTTGCTTACATCTGTCTCCTTCTGCCATGGATGCAGACAGACTTAGGCGCTGTTATTGTGTTTCTCTTTTTAAAGGAAGTTTCGACGAGCTTTAAGCTGGAATTTTCAGGAGCTTTTCCTCAGCACTCTCGAAGGAGCCTGTGATGCTATGGCTGCAGATGAGTTGGGTAAAGAGGATGCTTCTATCATGGTCTGTCTCGCACAGTGGCGTGGGTGGATGGAGCATCAGCCCTTGTGGAAATTTATCACTCTGCAAAAGCTGTTGAGTGTCTGGTAGCCACTGTCAATAGAAAAACCCAGGTACCTGCCTGGTTGTGGGTCAATAAAACCACCTGAGCTGTTAGTAGATGTGACTGACCCTAAGCTTTGGAAAGTAATAATTACAAATGATGATCATAACACCACTTTCCCCCTATGTCTGTCCCCCTCAGGGCCTGATCAGAGGACTAGAGTCTGCCAGAGGATATATTCCTTTAGATCTAGCTGAAGACGTTCATGATCTTAGCTTGGAAGGACCTGGGTTCAAATTCCCAACAATCACAATGTTTAAATAAAGCACACAATACAAAACAATATAATAAAATCTCGGCATTATTCAAATTGTCAATTGAACTGGAACTCAGTCAGTCAGCCACCTACAAAATCTCCTTTCTGCCCCTTCATCCTCTAGGAAGCATACTTTGACTGAGCCATCTCCAAGAACCGCATCAAACTGTAGCATTACAAGAGCACTTTTCATCTGAGGTAAATGTAGGTGAAGCTTTAGCCCCATTTTACCGATAATTAACCTGTGGGACTCCCTGCAGCAAAATATTATTGAGAGGAAGCTCTTAGAAGGGTTCAAAGTTTAGTTATTTATATCAGTAATAATAGCATATGCAGTTAAAGTAACAAAGAGAAATGTTTATAAAGGACCTCAATCCTCAGGCTTTAGGACATGAGCCAACTACTAACTGTTTGGAGGTAGGAAGAAACATCCTCCTATCGATATGATTTACATGATTGTCCATTCAAAGGATTTTAAATCTTCTTCTGAAACTTAAATTCTTTGCTACTGTGCGGGCAGGACTAAACAAACTATTGGTCTAATCTGGTATGGCAATTTCTATGTTCCGAACAGAACTGAAGCAGAACTGTGCTCCTAAGTACTTGAAGTTCTCACTGTGCATTTCTCTCTTTTCCTCGTTACCCCCTGGGTCCGAGTGAGGCTCATAAAACAATCCTTCTGTCTTCCGGAGCCTCCAGCCAAAACAATAGAAAAGAAAAGATCATACGCACAAGCCTGAGAGAATCTTTGCTGTTCTTGCCCTTGTTTCTGAGCGGGCAGTATGAAAGCTACACTTGTGTGAGAATCAGACTGAAATAAGCAAACCTTGAAGCGGTACTTAGCTCTTACACAGCACTTTTAACCCACTGGCCTCAAACCACTTTATAAACCAAGGGAAGTATCATTAGCCCCATTTTACAGATGAGGAAACTGAGGTGAGGTGACTTGCATAAGGGCAATGGCACAGCCAGGAATAAGAATCAAGGACTCCCAAGTCCAATTCACTAGACTATCTGTCTATCTTGGCTATTTATATGGTCCCCATTTCCGTAGTATCTGAGCACCTCACAATCTTTAATGCATTTATCCTCAAAACATCCTTGTAAGGTAGGTCAATACTATTATTCACAGGGTTTCTGTAGGGTCCCAGGCTAGCACCCTAACCACGGGACCGTCCTCTCTCTCAGTTCAATAGCAGAGCCAAGAATGGAGTCCTGCTCCAGTAGACCACACTGTATCAATTTCATCTCTGATTACTGTTGGTGGATTTTGGGACAGGTGGTCTTAGCTAGTGGAGCCCAACATTCATTTAATGAAATACATATGCACTCAAAGCTTGCTTTTCAGTGGTGCGGAGTACCTGTGTTTCCTATGGACTTCCACTGTGGTTATTGGTGCTCAGCACTCGATGAAACCAGACCCTGAAGATTTAAAGTTGGATCCTTCAATGGCCTGGCAGCCATTACAGCTCTCACAGATGAACAAAAAGGAAAGCCAATAGGGGCTGTGTTAAACTCAACTATACAGTTGCACCTTTTAAAATTCATAAGTAACCTGTGACTACCTGTAAATTACTGCCCTGCTAGAGAACCATGTACAGTCATGGCTGCCCTGGTTACTAAGCATCCCACAGCTGCAGAAAAGGGAAGAACCCCTTATTGTGGCTACTGAGCCTCAGAAGGCCAAGGAAAATGAACAGTAGAGCGACCTTGGAAGTATTTGATAGCTCCAAACTTGGCAGAAGGAGTGGGGATTAACCAGTACTACATATCATCTAATATCTTTCTTGGATAACGTTAATACCCAGGCAATCCAACGGCACTGGAACTGCTGTTCTGTGGATGGAGACCTTAATATCTTTCTTGGAAATACTATTTGGCCATCCTGAAATGAGGAGATTTGCCCCTGGGTCAACCATGGCAATAGGTAATTTCATAATCACTAGATCAAACCTAAGCAAACATCTTCGCACCTGTCCTTTAAGCATACATGTGAAAAGCAAAGGAAACATTACGGTCAATAATAAAGCCGTACAGTAAAGTGCAAGGCTGCAGGAATGCCCCATGAAGCGGCAATGTGTTGTGCAAATTACGGTCATCACAAAACAGATCACAGTTGATATCAACCAGCTCTATCTAGAAATGTGAACCATCATCCTCACCGTTTCATTGTTTACCTAGCTGGATAGTTATATGGCCGCCATCAAGGTAGCATCCAATTATTTATAGATTTATCATCACAACAGTTGCAGGGAAGCATTCTTTGAATCATTTTACAGATGGGGAACTGAAGCATGGAAAACGATTAAAAGGCCCAGATCCTCAAAGGTAATTAGGCCCCTAGCTCCCACTGATTTCACAGGGAGTTATGCACCTAAATACCTTTGAGGATCAGGCCCTACGTGATTGCTCAAAGTCACACAGCAGGTCTGTTATGAAGCCAGGACCAAACCCAGATTTCCTGGGTTCCAGCCACAAGACCATTCTTCCGCTCACAGCATAATATAGTATAGTACTCAGGGGCTACACTGGAGGATCTCAGAACTTCCAAAGTCTGGGGGAAAAGCTGCTAGAAGAGCAAGCTCTCGCCTTTGCTATTTAAAACTAAAGATTTCCCACAAGCAAGAACTGGGAGAGTTTAATTTAAGTAAATGGTGAAGTCACAGGGCTGCAACACCAAAGGACAGATGCACTGCAACTGCTAGATAGGATACACCACAGTGAATCAGTTGCATAGGTACCTGGCTGGACCACGGCCATCCTACATCAAACACATAATCTCACCACATACCCCAATACGTATAATGGGACAAATTTAGATCCGGTGAAATTTCTTGGGAGATCATGGGTCTGAGTGGTTTAGCCAGGTATTATATGGTTTATTCACTGTGACATATGTGTGTTTATACACCAAGCATACGCGATACATATTATACAGACATTCATATGCACACCCACACATATATAGGCTATATCTACCACTATGCGGTAGGGGTCGGATTCATAGAGTCCTAGAGTTTAAGGCCAGATGGGCCCACCAGATCATCCTGTCTGGCCTCCTGCATCTCACAGGCCACCAACACCACCCAGCACCCACACATTGAACCCAAGAACCTTAGCCATGCTGAGTACAATGCCCGCCTGAAACCAGTTGGTAAATACTCAGCACTGCTACGCTTCACCACCGTTGCCATGGCTTGTGCTCCCATAGCCACACTACTCATTCTCTCGAGCTACCACGAGTACGTGTACATGAGGGGAATCACACCCTAGCTCATAGTGCAGACATGACTGTAGAGAGAGATTGCACATGTAATTCCCTACCCCCAACCCCAGGGGGGAAGGAATGGACAAAGAATCAATAGCCCTGATACTAGTCACATCACTTAATGCACCAGTGGAAGGCATTCACATACCATGATGATGGGCATGGCATAAGAGAATTTAAATAGAATAGATTAGAACAGGAGTTCTTAACCTAGGCTAGGGGGCCATGAACTGGTGTGTCATGACCTGCCCTTCCCATATTTCTAAATGGGGTCCTGGTTACATTGCAACTAGGTGGCAGGAGGGACCTATGGGAGGAGGCAGCTGAGAATGGAAAAATGGTTCCTGGTATAGAAAAGGGAGAGGCACTGAACTAGAAAGCCTTACGATTCTTGTGGGAGGGGTGACTGATGCTTCACATCCCCTGTGATGCCAAAAGGGAAAAGAATGAAACAACTGAAATGCGCTGGGTTTTGTTCTGGGCTCTTTCCCCCTAACTGATCTCATTTATAGATAAAACAATAGAATCACATATATAAATATTGGCAGAAAACAGGCTTGTTTTTCACTGCGAGCCCAAAGGGCGCGCGGCAGTGAGATTGCAAGCTCTTCTGAGCATGTCTAATCAGCTTTGCCTGCCAGATTTTCGTTCTCTGGTGACCAGTTTTGTCCCCAATTTATACAAAACTGCTACTCCTAGTTTACATGGTGTTCTAAGGACAAGCCCCGGTCTTTAGGACCATCTGAGACAGGCCAAGAACACACACGGAGGAAGCAGATACAGAAAGGAGTTTTATTAACTGGCCTCTCGATTCCCCTGCTGGGATCTCTTCTCTAAGACATCAAGCAGAAAGAACTACGTGGGCTGAGGCTTTGTGCTGTGCCTCCTGGAGATCTGAAACAAAAAGTGCAAGGAAGACAAAGAGGATTTTATGCCTCTTTGGCATCCTCAGGATTCTGGGCTGCTCCAGGAGCCAGTTCAGCTTCTTGTGTAAATTAGAGCAACCCCAGCATTTGCTATGGGCTGTTCCACTGTACAGGGAGACTCAGCTTCCCCTGGATCACTCTGCACTATGCCCCTCCCACACCACTCCTGGCTCTACCTCCAGCACCCCTTGCACCAGGGCTTACAGTGGGAGGCCAGCATATGGCTGCTTATGAAGGCCCAACACATTGCCTGTGCTGAGGGAATTTTCCCCTTGCAAGACATTTACGATCCCTAGACACTGCCGCCATAGCAGGAGACAGAATCCCCAGCAGTTTTCTTTTGCCCTTTGTTTTGTGTTAGTAGCCCAGACAGGCTGACTCAGAGTTGCATTTCACACAAATGGCTGATGACCGGTAAGGTACCTGTAGTCATTATTATACATCATTGATCAAGCTCCAGCAGCATGCTCAGGGCTGGACAGATCCTGGAGTTAGGCTGCCCTTGCTTTGAGGTGCTTATGATTTGAGGCCCCTATTCTGCACCGTAGGGCTCTGCACGGGGGTAGTAAGAGATGAAAGCGGAGGCGGAGGACAGAAAGTCCTCCCTCTAGACCGCCACACATTGCAATTTGGGAGCTATTAGCTCAGCTGATCGGAACTCTAAGGAAGCCAGCCCTTGAACCATACAACTATGTGCATATAATTTTGATGAAAAAAATATGCAGTTGTATGTACAAATTAGGAATGGCCCTTGTGTAATACACTGAGTCTAAATACTAACGCTTTCCTTTAGGCCAGCATTGAGATTAAGAATCTGATTGCCACGTACACACAGCTGCCCAAATGACAAGAGCAAGACCGAAAGACTGGACAGAAACCCCAGTGATTACCCTGGGGCCTGTTTTTATGCCTCCCTAAGCTGATGGCACTTTGGACCAGATTCTCATTTGGGATCCAGCCCTTCTGCGTGGCCCAGGCAGCATAAAGGAGCTGTATTTTAGCTGTAACTGACCAGTTGCAAATTCCGCGGGCAGGCGGAGCTCTCAGCTGGTATCATGCGAGCTCTCCCCACTCCCATCATATAAGGGTGCGTCAAGAGAAGAAGAGGTGAAGCTTTGTTCTGCCAGTCTTCAGATGGTGCATGGGCCTGAGCACCACATGCCTCTGACTTAAGCTGGAGTGCAGCTATCTCATACCAGGGCTGAGGCTGGGAAGGACAAGCCCACAGAAGCAGGAAGTGAAAATCAGCTCCCTGACACCCCCCTTCTCTCCTGTATGGAGGGGAGCTTGGATGCTGGATGGAATCTGCCACTTAGGCTCCTGGTTGAGTTGCCACAGTGGCCCTCAGCTCAGCAAAATGCAGGCGTGTTTGGTATTACGTCAATTTTATAGCTCCAATGTTCTCCATCCCCTGCCCTGCCCCCAAGCCAGTTATAAGCAGCACCAGCCTGCATATTTTGAAGGTATTTGCTCCCATAAGGCCCGATCCAACAGTCCTAATGCAGGCAAAACTCCCACTCAAATCCCATTGGATTCAGTTTGATACAACTCCACCAGTGACACCATTCTACAATAAAAATCAGCATGATCTTGAGTAAATGATGCAAGGAACATTGCAGTGACTAGGATGACCAGATGTCCTGATATTAAGGGCTTTGTCTTACATAGGCAACTGTTACCCTCCCGGTCCCAATTTTTCACACTTGCTATCTGGCCACCCTAGTGCTGACAACGAGTTGCTCTCTTTGGTAAGGATATCAGCTACAGAACATTGAGTGCAGCAGGGGATGGAAAGTGGCCCCGTGCTTCTCCAAAAGGAATGAACAATACACCACGTTCATATCACCCATACAGAAGCAGTTAACATCTGTCCCCTCACCAGGGATGTTCTCCCACCCCCACCCCACAAACCATTTGATTAAAACTATAATATTGAAAAGCCAAGTTGAAACATCAGGTAAAATTTTCAAAAGCACCTAAGTGACTTAGGAATCTAAAGGACATATTTTTATGGTTCTTTAAGCACCTAACGACGCAGATAGGCACCTAGTGGGATTTTCAGACATGTCTAAATAGATTAGGTGCTCAACCCCCATTGATCTAGGTAGGAGTTGGGCATCTGGCTGCTTTTGAAAACGCCACTAGGCACCTAGTTACATCTTCAGGCATCTAAATAACTTTAGGAATTAGGTTCCTATGTCCCATGAGACTTAGGATGTTCAAAGGAGCCTAAGAAGTTAGGTGCCCAACTCCCATTGGTTTTCACTTGGCAGCCTCAAACCCCTAGGGTTTTTTTGATAATCCCAGCCTTAGTGACTAAGTTACTTTTGAAAATTGTAGCTGATGTTTCAGTTGTCCCTCATTTTAGACACAAATCTGTCTTACATTCTCTCACTTCTATGATACACATCAGGAACACAAACTCATGAAAGTGAGGTTATGGAAAATGTTATTTATACTATAGAAATGAATCCCATCTTATTTTCAGCTGCCTAATCATTTTCTTGTGTCCCTTATATTGGTTCTTTCCCTCCCAAAGCCCTCCAACCATATAAACACCCACACTTGGGGTTTGGCAGACTGAAAAGTATGGAAATGACTCTTCCAAAGAGGATCTTAATCCTAGATTTTCCAAGGACAGACAGAAGCAAAAAGAATTTACAATTCAGTGGGCTGATCAATGATTCTTATTTACTCAAATATTGAGATGCAGGATGATCGGAGATAAGTCTGGAGATGCTATTTTATGCTGATTTTTAATGAGCTTTAATAGAAAACACAGACTTGCCACTGTTCTTTTAAGTCAGTGATTTATATTTCACAGGAAGGCAAATCTCCCCTCCACAATACAGCTAGTCATATGTCAACTGCTGGACATGGGGAGGTGAAAACTTTCCTGACCCTTGCAATAGTTAGCTTGTGGACAGAAGCATGAAGATTTTATCACTCCTGTCTCAGCCTGATAATTACAATGATTATTGATCTCAAATCAGCCAATGTCCTTTGACTCAATGTGCAGAAGTGAGTTCACCTGGTGTAAAAGGGGTACAGCTCCATTCACCTCAATGAAGCTGTGCCTATTTGCACCACCTACCTGAAGTTCTGGTCCAGAGAGTTTGTTTCACAGCGTGTCTTGATGGGATTACTTTGGGGTTTGAACCCAGTATTGACACTTGATGTGAAACTTCATTTAACTCGCTGGTTCTAATTACTAAAATCCAAAGGAAAATGCCTGCCGGACACCCAAAGAGCCAAATCTTCAGCTGGTGTAGATGAGTGCAGCTCCCTTGATTTCAGTATAGTTTTATCCATTACACCAGTCTGAAGATCTCTTGGGGGAGGGTGTCTAGCTGAAAATCAGATGCAAACCCTGATTAGAGACTTAGATTTCTGAAGATATTATGTTGTTGTTGCAAAAACTAACCCTATACAGAAACAAATTGCCATCAACATATGGTGAAAGTCTGAAGTTACAACAAACGTTTACACACATTACAAACTTTATGCATGAGAGCAGTCCTGCTGAATTCAAATGGAAGACTTACATCCATAAAATTACTTGTATGCATTGATGTTTGTGAGATCAGGCCCTCAGATTGCAACTTCATGTTTTCTCCATGTACCGATGGTGCTTTATATTTTTCGGTTATTGCATCAACATCAATAAAAAGGCATACATAAAAATTAAAATCAGATGGCTGCTGCTTTTTTACCAAACAAAAGAGACTGAGTTTTTAGGGGGATTTCATTGCTCTTCAAAATACCATGTAATTCGGGCCAGAATACTCATTCTGCTCAAACTAGAAACTATTCACCTACTTTATCCACATAATTTTTAGAAAACAGAGAAATGCAAAGAAATGAACTTGAAGATAATGATGATGGGAAGAAAGTACTTTGAAATAAACAGATTGCCCCTAAACTGGAGCAAATGGCAACCCAAAATTTAGCATTAGCAACCCCCCTTCGATTTCTGTAAAAAGCCTGATGATGTGCTCTACTTAACACTTACAAAATTCACTCAGGAATAATGATCTCTCGTTTATTTTGGATACAGTGATCTTCATCTGCAATTCTCTTAATCTCACTCTGAAGATTTCAAGATACTTTTTAACTAGAGAATCTGACTAATTCTCTAGTTGCTGAGTAGTTAATCTGCTCAAACATTTCCCCAAATAACCATCTGCTCTACCTTGTATTTATTTCATTCTCTGACTATCTTAGCTCTTGGTCCGTCCTGCTGGCTCATTCAGTACTCTTTAAATTTCTCCTCTGGCCTTATGTCTGGTTGCTTATGTTTTGGACAGACAATAGAAGTGATATAGCCATTATTCATGAGAAGCTTCAAGTGTAACGTGAGAAACATCTCATCTCCTGACCCCTGTTAGCATAAGAATTGCTGATAAAAATTCTGAACTGAAAGAGAAGAATCTTCTGGGAAAATATAGGCAAAGTTTCTCTTGAGAGATGTGTTTTGGAAGAACCAAGAAGAATTCTCCACTTAAGATCTGATCCAACTCCTGGAGCAGTCAATGGGAGTCGTTCTAATGACTTCTGTGGGAGTTAGATAGGGTCCTAAAGACTTTCAAAATTCTAATGTTCCTCAAAATAGAAAGAAGGATATTCTTCATCATCATCATAATAGCACGGCACACTTATATTCTAGTTTTCATCCAAGGATCATGGATACACACATTAGTGAATTAAGCCTCACGACACTGCTGGAATGTGGGTAAGTATTGTTAGACTCATTTACAGATGGATCATAAAAGTTAAGAGATGGTAAAGACCTACTAGGATTATAGAACCTGATTCACCACTGCATTAGTCCAGTTTTACTAGGATGTAACTCCACTGATTTCAACAGAGGTATACCCAAGGGAAAGCATCCTAATGCAGTAATGAGTCAGGTTCATAGAGTCCATCCCACTGAAAATGCAGGCTGTAGTCTCTGTCAAAGGATACAATCAATATTAAACTGAAAGCACACTTGATTTTAGCAAAAAACAAAAGGTGAAGAGATATTTCTTGCCCAAGGTCATGAAGCAAATCAGTGGCAGTCGGGATAAAGAAAAGGAATCCTGACCCCTTATCTTCTGAACTGCCTATGGGAAAACCTTCACTGGCTAATATTATATGTTTTGGTACATCTTCACTGACTCCAAGTGACACCATGCAACCGATAAAAAACAATAAGGCCCATGTTCTATTCCCATGTATACCAGCATAAAACTGGACTATCTCCAGTGCCCTCAGTGGAGTTCAGCTTACACAGGTGTAACAGAGTAAAATCTGGCTTAGGCAATTTTTATCACATTTCATTAAAGACATTAACAGAGGACTGCTGGACGGTGGCATTGTGCACTGTTCAGCATGAACTTGAAACAGTAATCAACAGCTAGTGTGCACCTGACCCAGCTGAATACCAGTCAACATTTCTAGACAATTACATCTCTGCAATAGTGTTCAGTAGAAAGAGGTGGAGGATCCTGTTTGCTGGAACTAGACTGGACATATTTCTTAGCAAACAAACATACTTTACAGAATAATCCTGTGCTCTGCGTGACTGGGATAAACTCAGTTACCTAAAAGGTTTTTCCATATCTAGCTTCTATGACTCCTTGCCCCAACTTCTTTTGTCTTCTTCATACACTGTGCACACAAATGACTGAGGCAGCCCGTGTCCTTACAGTGACAGAAACTGATCCTCCTTCACTCACATCATTTTCGTACCAGCATAACGACACTGACTTCAATGGAGTTATGCTAGCAGGATTGGAGAATCAGACCCATTAACCCCCAGTTTGAGATGTACATTATTGCATTTATCTCACGTCATACAAATTAAATAGTCAGTAGAGGTGCCCAATTCCTTCTAGTGACCATGGGCCTGGTCTTCAGCTGTAGTCAATGTAGTCACGCCAGTTCCCATCAATCATACAAGTAGATCCTGGGCTGGATTGCCACTTGATAGGTATTTCAGTCTGGGAAACTCTGAGGACTTGCATGAGAACACTGTTGAAAATGTCCTGCTGAGGTCCTTTTAGCTTAGGGCACGGCCCTTCTGTCTACTTCTCTCCTCCCCAATGGTTAAGAGCCTGATCCAAAACCCATTGAATTCAGTGAGCTTTGGATCAGACACTGAGCTGATGTGCATAAAGCTAACAAAACCCAGCAGCATCACTTCTGTCTAAATGCAGCCTCGTTCTGGAGCTGTACACAGAATCCAACAGACTCAGTGGGACAAATTCGTCTCTGGCACAACTCCTTTGACTACAACGGAATTGCACT
Organism: Emydura macquarii macquarii; assembly: GCF_026122565.2. NCBI lineage: Eukaryota > Metazoa > Chordata > Testudines > Chelidae > Emydura > Emydura macquarii. The sequence continues at coordinate 8,511,177 of NW_027130449.1, read as the reverse complement.
AAACTGGCTCAACAAGTTCACACACAAGGGTGGGAGCTGGAGTAGGGGATGGCTATAGAACAGGGTTGTGATGAAGGACAAATCGCTGGGCCAGATGCTCAGCTGGTGCAAATCAGATTAATCCCTCTGAAAGAATCTAGCCCTCCCTGCCTATTTAAAACAGCCAGCAGGCCCTCTTCCCAAAATCTGACTGCTTGGCTCACTGGCTTATAAAAACAGGCCGCTGCTCCTTTGTAGCAGATATTTACAGCTCTACGTTGCCACAGACAATCAATCTGTTGAATACCATGTACATGCTAGTCCCTTTAAATGGGAGAGAATCACAGCAGAACTGGGCAAAACCTCCAGTTTTGCTTGCTACATTTTTGCATCCACACTGAAGTATTTCAGGGGAACTTGCAAGAACGTTAGCAGGGTTCAAAGGTTGCTTGATTTTATTCAGTTTAGCAAATTAGTCACTAAGCTAATGATGCAGGCTTTTCATCCGAGTAAGGGAGTCGGTTGTTTCACCACTGCACTGAAGCCACCTCTCCGTGCAACCTGCTAGTTCTTTAACAGCACACAGCAACACCGCACAAGAAACAATTCAGGACAGTTAATGAAAAAGATTATGCAATTAAGACTACAAGAGGAACGTTTAGGTAGACAGAATGTAATTATTGTGATATATAGAAGGTAAAATGTTTAAAAGTCTCCAAATGATTTAGGAGCAGTGCTGAGCAAAATCTTTCACCCAAAGCTTTTTTCACCAAAAAGCACAGCTTCAGGTTGACCAAAACATTTCATGAATTCATGTTGAATTTTCCAAATTGCTTCCTGTTGAACAAAAATCCTGAAAAACTTAAAATGTTTTGTTTCAGCGTTTTTGAGATACAACTTTTTGATTTTTCATTGGAAACAATTTTTTGTTTTGAAATTTATTTCAATTAAAAATAAAGAAGTATTTTAAAAGCTCAAAAATAAAACCGTTTTTCCCAACTTTTTGAAACAGACCCAAAAAAAAAAAAAAAAAAAAATCAGTTGTTTGCCCAGATCTATTTAGAAGTCTAAGTCCCAAGTTCAAAAGTGTTTTAGTCACTTGGAGCAAGAAGTATGGAGAAGGATCCAAACATCTGAGTGCTTATACAAATCACACCTCTGAAAGTTTTGAACTCCTCACTAATAAAACTTAGCCCTTTAAATTTTATAGATCCTTGGATTCTAAGGGCTGCAGGGATTGCTGCAATTACCTAGTTTGACCTCCCCCATTACACAGGCCATATAACTTCCCTGAAATAATTCCTGTTTGAACTACAGCATGGCTCCCCCAATGACAACCGCATGGGAATCTGAATGAACCCATGACCCTAGCATCACAAGCCACCAGCCCATCTGAATGAAGCTGATGCTCTACACCAGTGCCATACAGTGTTGCATGATTCGCAATGTATTCATTATCTGTCATTATCTTCATTCCACAGCTGGGGAAACAGAGAGACAGTACATGACTTTATAAAGGCCATATGGCAAGTCAGTGTCAGAGGCAGTATTGGAACTCAGGAGTTCCTGGCTTTCAGCATAGTGCACAGTGAGCTAGACCAGGCTGTCTCTCACTACTCTACTTTATGCAATACAAACTGCTCTGATATTACTTTGGAGAAAGACAAATGGCAAACAGCAAACCAAATGGGCAATTAATATTCTTGGATGGGTTAAAGGAAAAAACTACATGCACATATTCAAACTAGTCCAAAATAAAATCTAAACATACTGAGAAATGTTTATAGATGTTCAAATTGTTAATGGCATGCAGGAGGCTTACATTTCAAATATCAGAGGTCAAAGAGAAGGAATATGTGAATTTCCAAATGTTCCTCACTTGGCTGATCCATCCATGTGATATCTAATACACACTTAAACTCTTCAATGTACTCCCTGGAATTAAAACAATCAGATAGCATGGAAAGGGCCTAAATAACTGCTATCAATGGATTTCAGATACAAATCTAGACATAAATTTAAAATAAAAATAGATCACCAACACAATCAAATGCAATAGCCTTGGGAATTGGTCAGGAAAGCGCGATTTGATGTCCAATTACATTTTGCAGACGTGAATCAGGAGGCAGCTTGGCCACTGAAAATGTTTGTAGTTTAAGAACTTCATGAAGCTGGTCTAAGACATGCTGCATGTTAACAGATGAAAATGGGGTTTGCTTTAAGATAAGGGTTGCCAGTTAGTACTGAAGATGGAACATACGTATTCCAAGCAACAGGGACTTTCAGCCAGGAGTCGCAATCTGCTCTTCCCGTTTTGCTAACTCAGAAGGGTTCAACTAAATTTAAGTGCTTAAGTCTTGTTGAAAGTCAAGGGGACTTGGGCTAATAAGTCACTTAGGGCCAGATTTTTAAAAGTATTCAGCCATCTAAATATCCAGATAGGGACCTAGTGGGATTTTCTAAATTGCCTGGGCACCTTATTCCAAATTGGAGTTAGGCACCTGGGCATTTTGAACATTCAACCAAGTGCCTAATTCTCATTTAAATCAGTGGGAATTAGGCACCTAGATGCCTTTGAAATTCCCACCTGGTGCCTATGTTCATCTTCAGGTGCCTAAAGAGCTTCAACAATCTAGTCCCTGGTCACTTTTGTAAGTGGGACTTAATGTGCTTTTGAAATTTTTAACCTGGATCTCAGCTAAATAAGGCAGGGAGGTTGGTTCTGCGAGATTCTGGTGTGGAAAAGGAGGTCAACGTATAGAAAAAGCTGGAGAAAGACTTCCAACAATATTACAGCTAAAAACATCCATTATTATTATTTGTATTGCAGTAGGTTTAGGGACCCATCGTACTGGGCACTGTATAAAACTAGGAAAACAGAGTCTATACCCCAAAAAGATTACTGTCTTAATTTGAAACAAATCACAAGTGAGCATAAAAAGGAGGGAAGATGAGGAATTGTAAAATAAGCTGTGTGCGCATCTTGAAGGTTCCGATCATTTGGAAATATTTCTTTTTTCCTTTTAATACTAGCATTATTATTTGTATTACAGTAGCAACCAAAATCGGGGCCCCACTGTCCTAGTCACATATTCACCTGACTCCAGGAGCTGGGGCTTTAAGAACCACACCAAATATCACCCATGAGAGTTGGCAACACTGGAATAGCAGCCCCACTAATTAGTTCAGGGAGGGCATTTCAAAGCTAAGCAATTCAAAGTACTGGTTAGGGTTAGCGGTGCATGTGCGCGCGCACACACACACACACACACACACACAGGTTTTAGAGGAAAAACATTCCTCTTGGGCATCTCTCCCTCTTCAGTTTGTTTCAGTGTTGGCTGCTCTAGCAGAGTCTAATTCTGCTTCCCTCTCCTGGGCGGAACCCCGCAGCTCTTTGATTTCCTTTCGTATTTGCAGTTATATCATCTCTGGCTGACCCTTCTCAAAGCTGTGATGTTTTCCTTTAAACACGGCAGGAGCACTATGTATGCTCATTGAGAGGCAAGCCTTTGAGATGGCAGATTGTGGTTTTCAGGGTCTCAAGACGTTTTCCAAGAATCCTGTGGGGTTGAAAAGCTAGTCTGGAGGGTGTGAACCATCTTCCCATAATTTAAGGCCTTATTTTGTGTGTTTTCCCCCCTTTCTCTCAAGGGTGCTTCAATGTATCAAAAATAAATAAATAATGATCATAACAACAACAACCCTATGTTTCCCCAGCCATAGCACAACCTGTGTTTTCTATCAGAAGTGGGAGAACTGCTCAAAAAGCTTAAGTGGGGCCTCTACATAACATATGAAAATGTTTTTTCTATTAGAAAGTTCTACTTCCTGCTTCTGTCAATTTGTTTCTCACTCGTTCCCATTTTCCATTCTAACGCTTCCTAGCAATTGTCCCATCTCCAGTTCTGGCTCCCCTGCCTCTCTCCCCCTCCCCCTGCCTTCAAACTCTTCTAAAGAGGAACACAAACGATTATAATTAAATTAGAACTTTATAACCCACCCGGTTCAATGCTGATTTAAAATAGGACAGAACAAGTTTGCCCAGCCCCACTTAAAACATCACAAGAGGCCATTAAACCAAAACACAACACATAATAAGGAGTCTTGAAAGGTTCAGAGATGAGGTAAGCCCAAGTCACACAGTTCCACTCCACTTTGGAACCTTGTCCAAATTTGGGGGCATTCAGATCTAGGATTTTTGGTGTGGCCTCATCTCTAGCGTGGAGTTTGGTTCCCATAAGAATACGAATTTTGGACATTTATAGAAACTATTCGATTGTTTTTTCTGAACAGGATTCTCTCAAGACATTTCCTGTCTTTCCGGATTCTGAATAGGTCAGACCTGTCACGATATCAGTGTGCAGCACTAATCTTCGAGTGCACAGCTATCATGGGTGAACAGAACTATAGAGAAACCGAACACCTGAGAAACTGGGTAGAGAGATAGAAAGATCCTGGGAAGAATCCAGAAGTGAAAGGGTCACCAAAAAATGAAAGTTAATTGAATTTTTCAAATTTTACCAAAGCTAAGACATTAATAAATATTTGAATCATCATATTGCTCAAAAGCCCCAACTAAGACTGAGATGCTGTTGTGCATAGCGCTGTACAAATATGGTGCAAGATTCTCATTCCTGCTCTAGCCCTTTTTCTTGATAAAGGAGCCAGAACAGACTAAAGGAGCCCTAACTGCTCAGCCGGGGAGAATTCCCCTGACACACACAAGACGGACAATCACAGGCCATCCTCCAAGGACAGCCTCAGAAGCCCAATGATAGGAAGGTACATGCCTCTATTGGGCAGGTTTCATAATAATATTTAATGAGACATATGATTTTCTGTCGAGTTACAAGCAAAAGATTATATATGTAGGCATACATGCATGTATGTACCAGCCCACATGGGTGCAAGATTGATGCAGAGAAACTGATGAGGTTCTTGCTTTCTGCAGATCAATGGAAGACACTAGGACTGTCTCCCTCCCCATTGTATACCGATGAAACTCCATTGATTGCTATGGAGTTAATCCTGATTTACACCAGCATGAGATCGGACTCAGGTCTATTATACAAAGGGTCTGAGCCATTCAGACCCCATATCAGAGAAAGGCTTCGGTGCAATGCTTTCTACATCTGCAGCAAACTCAGATCACATTTTACTAATCACCCGCATCTTTTCAATCCATTATATTGACCATTAAGATAATCATACGAGTTTTTCAGGCAGAGCTAGGAGCCCTGAAACCCTCCATGTTTTTGTTTCTATGGAAACGATTCCCTTGGCATCCCCAGTCTATGTTCAGTATTCCTGTCTGGCTCTGTTTGTCTCACCAATAAATCCCAGCCTCTTTCGAATATTCATTTGGGAGGAACTGGGCTTTATTCATCGTTCTTATTACTGTACAGTATTTTTTCTTGTGTTTATCCACAGAAAAGGGACAGTTTAGGCCCTGGCATGGCACTGTGTCCCAAGCCTGACTAGGAGGGACCACATATAAGAGTGAGAATTCAGTCACCAGAGTCCCATTCAATACCTGGCCTCTTTGCTGAAACCAGCAATAAAACTGCAAATTAGTGCTAATTGTGATGTGGACATACTCAGTCAGTAGACTGTCTCAGTCAAGTAAGAACACCAAAACCAGTAACAATAACCAATGACAGTGAGCGACTTCCATTGAAAGGCTACCACATCCTAACCTGCTTACTCGATTCGTATTCCCTTGACCGCTTCACTCATCTCTGAAATGCAGCCCCTTTTGGGGTGGAAGGTGGCAGCCTTCGAACACCACAGAGCAAGGTTGCACAATACTTTAGGACAGGGAGTAAACAACTCCTCATGCAACTGAAACCAGAATTTTACTATTCATTTGGAATTTGGCCACGACACTTCAGTTAACAGCCGTACTTTTGTGAAAAGTACCATGCCCCACGCAATCGAGATTCTATCACTTCCTTTCTGAGGTTATTCCACAGTCCAACAAACTTCATTCTTTGGAGAAATTTCCTGAGAGTAAGCCTACATATTCAACTCCTCAGTTTCACGCTAATTTTGTCCCTTGGACGACCCTAAACAATTCCTTCCCCCTCCTTGCTGTTTGTGTGATGGTTGCCATCTTGGCCAACATATCAGGGATGGAACTCCAAAGCCAAAAGTATAAACTGCTACGACTTCAAGAAAAGAGCCAGGCTCTCTAATTGGGACTGTACCAGACTCCTGTCTCTTGATGGAAGCGGCACAGAAGGGGATCTATAACACACCCCCTCCCCAGTGGGTTACATTTGCACTCTTCCAATACACACACATTGGTATGTCCCGTAACAAGACTATGCTTATGCTAGATTTTTTTCCCCTAGATTTTTTCCCACAGTTGCTACTAGAGCTGGTTAAACACACATGCATGCATACACACACACACACACATTTATTTTAATTCTTCATTCAAGATTTAGATGAAAAAATTGTCAAAATTATAAACTTTGCAATTTTTCAAATAGCTCTACTTGCAACCACTGTTGTAGGTCCACAAGTATTAGCAATGGGGGGAGCACCAGTGTAGACAAAATGCCAGGCAGCCTTCTGTATTTTAACCACCATTTATTCTAATCTTGCTCAGAGAGGGTCTAGACAACTTGGGGCTAAAGACACTGGTTGCCTTTCTAAACTGGAGCTGCCATTGCTGCTACCACAGTTTAAAAAAACCTAAAGGCCAGATCCGCCGCTGATGTAACCTGTTTTATTGGCTTCAATGGTGCTATGGCAAGTTACGCCAGGTAAGGATCTAGGCCAAAAAGTCTACCAACCCCCCTCCCTTCCCCCCCCCCCCCCAAAAAAAAAAAAAAAAGAACACCAAAAAACAAAAAACCCCGAGGTGTAGAAAAGGAATTCTAAAGCTGAATTACTTGGTCAGGAAACGTCCATTGACTTGCAGTAGTCATTGCTTCATGAAGCCCTAAGTTTGCAGTGCTTTTGATTTCTCTTCCAGCCCCTTAATTATTTTTGTTGCTTTTCTCTGAGTTCCCTCCAATATATCACACAGAATATGCCACATTATATCTAAAAGGGCAAAAGTATGGTGCACAGAAGCTTGTTTTAAAATTCTAGAATTCCATTTCTTGGGAAGGTTTCTAAGAGACACCAGGCTGTAAATGAAGAATGTATGCCCCATATAGCTGGATAATTTAAATGTATTTTCTGTGAATAAATCTACTCAGTGCTTTCTTGATCTGTACAGTCTTTTGCCATAGGGGCATAACATAAAAATACTTCAAAGGCTTTAACAAAATTCCCTCAAGATGTGATCTTCAGCATTTCAAAAGTTAAAGACACAATGTTTAAAGTAATCATGATGTATTTCCAAGGTACAACTTTTCAGCAACTCCTGTTCACCTGTTTTCTGAGCCAGAAATTATATCATATGTAACTTTGTGAACAGTCTATGTTATAAATAACAACAGTAAACTGAACCCGATTGTTGCTTTGTATTCATTTTTGCTTATTATCTTTAAATGAAGCAGGCAATACTTTGTATCCAAAGACCTCCACAGGTTAAGAATGTTTAGACTTGGATTCAGATTTCAGCACTGGTCTGTATTTCCGTAGTGAGCCAAAACAAGACCTTCAGATCTAACATTATGGACAAGATTACGTCTCACCTTTGCACCTTGGTTCTGTCTCTAACATAAATACAATTTTTAGTTTTAGTTTAAAGCCAAATGGCAGTTTTGAAACTGATGTTCTTGGCTAAGTCCAGGGTTCTTAATGCCATCCAAACTGTTTTATAACGTACTCCCCTTAACTGTGGCATATTCAGTGAGAATGCAGATGATCAACTGCAGCCCGTCTTGCATGGTTAACTCAATCAACAAAGTACTAATGATTCCAGCATGCTACAGCTTTTTTGGTTAATGAGAACCTTATTGACCAGATTTTTCCCTTTCTCCCAGGATCAAATGGCAATATGGAACAAGTTCTGGTAAACTGTAATATTAGTCTAAAGGCAAAATGCTGACCAGCGATGGCAGGACAAGATTGGTTAGATGGATGGTCCCATTTTTACTAATTGCTCAATTTCTGGTGGCTGTCCAATGCAACAGAAACACTGAGAAGCATTGAGCGGCAATAAGCACACAGGGCTACATTGGTACACACAGTTATGAGGCTGCAGCCTTTTGTTTTCCGAGAAATGTGCCTTTACGTTTCTAAGAACTCTCTCTGGTGGTAGAGTTCAGCAGCCATTTTGCATGCAGCTGTACAGTCGGAGACATTCAGGCTGTGCCCCGCATTCCTGGAGACTGCACTTTTTGTTGTTGCAATTTTCCTTAATCTAAAATAACAGTCATTTGGGTGTTTTGCACATGGAACTATAACAGCTAAATATGCCCTAAATTAAATGTAATGCTTATCACAGAATCGCAGGAGTGAGAGATGAACAACAACCCGCTAGGGGTTCTCTCATCCATTCCTAAATCAGACTTAAATTAGGGCCCGACCCAAAGCTCATGAAAACCAATGGAAAGAATCCCACTGACCTCAGTGGGCTTTGGATCTGGGCTTAGTTTCCTTACAAGAGATCGTCAAGTATGTTTTTCAGTCAGATTTTTCAGTGACTCTCAGGATGGGGTTTTCATTCCATTATTAGGGGAGAAAATTCCACAGTCTAATCAATCTCCTTCTTTACTAAACATTTCCTCCTATGAAGGAGGCAGTGTGTCCTACCGGCTAGGGCACTGGACAAGTATTCAGGAGACCTGTGCTTAATTCCTTGCTCTGCCATGGATTTGCTTGGTGACCTTGAGCAAATCACTTCCCTGCTTTGTGCCTCAATTTCCCCAACTGAAAAATGGGTATTATGATACTGAACTCTTTTGTAAAGTACTTTGAGATCTACTGATAAAAAGAGCTAGTATTATTATTTATTTTAATTTTTCTTATGCTCAGTTTCATCCCATAACTCCTGGGATTTGAAACCTCTAAATGTTTCCAATCCCTCCTTGGCTTTCAGACAAAAAGGAATAAAAAACTTAGGGTGCAAAAGAGTGACAGAGACCAGGAGGAGAAAGATAAGAAATGATTGATCCTCCAGAGGCCACTTTTTGGACTTGACTGATTTTCCAAGATTGTTTGGAATAACTGCCTGTTAGAGAATATGCTCAGATTGGCAACAGGTATTTTGTTTTGTTGCTTCATCTTTAAGACGTGCTTTTCTGTTTAAAAGGGTAAATATCATTGAGCAAAGTTGTAGCAGCAGTACATGCTTGTCTTCAGTTCCCTCCTAACAATGTGCTCAAGCCAGCTTCCCGGAATTCAGACACTTAACTTCACCAGCCTGAGAGCTCTTCATCTCAGGTGCGTTCTCTTCTTATCTACAGTGGCAAATATTTCCATCCATTTCATGGTCCACTCCACCACATCACTCCCCTCTCTGCTGGTTGTCTGGGGCTTGGGGAACTCAGACAGTTTCCAATACTCCCACTCTCAAGAAGCAGCATCTTCCAATCGACAGCTATGAACACCGTGGAGAGACAGAGTAACAGCAGACGCCTCCAAACTTTAATCCTGCCTGTGTCTTTGATGTGCTGGGCATACTTATGCTCCTTTTCAAGTCACGCTCTAGCAGAAAGGATGGGGTGCACTTACACTCCTTGAAAGCAGAGGCGGGGAACACAGAGTGGAAAGACAACAGGAGAAAAAGGCAAGTACCTGATTCTCCTCTTTGTGCCCAGACACAACCAGGAGCCTGGAGGACCTGGGCAAGGAGGAAGTCCCCCAACTGAACCAATAGAGGCAACCTTAGGAGGTAAGATTATTCCGCTAGCAATATGTGTTTCTAAAGAGAAACGCAATATGTATTTCTAAAGGGTAACTCAGGATCTGACATCTACCAATCCATCAAGCATGGGAACACCAGGTGCGGGGTGTGCATATGTGCATGTGTAAAATAATTGTGTCTCACCTTTCTCCTAGAGACACACACAGAGACCACCAGCAGGTTGGAAATTTTCAGTGGAAATTTGTTTTCAGTAATTTTTTTTTTAATTTATTTTAATTCACCCCCCAAAAAATGTACAACACAGATTCAGATCCCATATTAGGTGACTTCAGCCCATCTCTGCCTCGTGCTGGAAGATGCGAGTCATCCCCTAACAACATGGCCTAAGATAAGTGCAAGTCACTCTTGGCTTCATTTTATTTCTTTGGGCATCAGGAGAGTGGAGCATGCAATGTCTGACTTGCAATTCCAGACAGTGGTTTCAGTATAAAATAAATTAAAGCTAAAGCAAAAGTAAATGTCAAAATGTATTAAAATAATAAATAGTGGTCTAGGGCATTGGCAGTGCCAGTTTCTGCACTGTAGACCTCCTTCATTACAAGACTTTTGACTTCATTATATCCCAACGCCAGGAAAAACTGGTAGTCTTCCACTCACTTGTAAAGGTGCACAAAGATGAATTAAGTAATAAATCTGGTTATAAAAATGTTACTCCAGCTGGCAGGAAGGACCATCTGGTGGCTAATTGGGATTTAGGACAGAGATTCAAAGTCAGGATCTATCACTAGTGTCCCAGGTGACCTAGATCAAGTCACCCACTCTCACCATGCCTCAGTTTCACCATTTGGAAAACAGCAATAATAATAATACTCCACAACAGACCTTTGAGGCTGAATTCATTAATGTGTGAAATACAAATGACCAAAAAACGGAGCATATTTTTTTTCTTCTCTCTTAGTACCATGGACCATAGCAAATACATGGAGAGGTGCTGTTATCAAATAATGCATTCTGTTGAAATTACATCTCGTTATACTTACAAAAGAACCAATGAGAAAGAGTTAAGATGGTCTTGTGGTTAAAGCATTGGACTGAGGCTCAGGATATCTGGGTTCAATTAATGACTGCTACAGACAAGTAACAATAAACAATAATAATAATATTGACTGTTCATATCACAGAACTTATGGTGAGTTAATTCAAAACACAGATAACAGAGGACACACCACACTACTGTACCCATGCAAGGAAAAGGCAGAAATGCACAGATAAATATACCCTGATCTTTTCCAAGGGAACATAGTCAGATATATTGTAGCAGAAGATCAACAAGGCAAACACTCTGTTTAAGACTGTAGTGAATATAAAGGGCCTGATTCTCCATTCCTGTGTCTCCACTTACACCTGGGCAAAAAGATCCCATTCAGAGCCAGTAGCATTTTACACAATTTGCACAGCTGCAAAACGATGACATAACATCATAGCCAGTGGCGAATCAGGCTGAGTGCCCCAAGCCAGTGGCATAGTGGAAATGAAATCCTTCGGATGCTTAGCTGTAGAAAGCAAGGACAGGAGGTGAATAAGTGAAAGATTTTTTTTGCTCCCTCTCCCGCCAGATAAAAGCCTGAGGAGCCCACCCCTGATGATCAAATATTATTATTAATCATATTTATTATGGTAGTGCCTTGGGACCACCCAGAAAGGGGACCCATTGTGCTAGACACGGCACAAAGACAGAGTAGTCGTTCCTGCCCTGAATAAAAAAGTCAAAGGTGCCTAAAACGGTCAGTGGCATTAACTGCTATTATTCTTAATCATATTGCAGGCTAGCACACGACAACGCATTCCCTGAAATCAGTGTAGCTATTCAGCTAAAATTACCAGAACACTTGCAGGTTACAGCCATTTGTCACTGAGTCATGGAAACATCAACACGCTTTCAGGGAGTGGTTGGAAAGGAAAAAAGAAAAGAAAAAAAGCCAAAAGGCTATATAAAGGGGGATCCACATTACAAATTAAATTATATCCCGGGGGTAGCAAGGATGTAGTAGCTCTGATGTAGACTATGCCATCTCTGACTAAGGAGGCAGCATGTGTAATTGTTAGAAAAGGGAACCAGGAATCAAGCTGCCTGGCTTCTGTTCCCAGCTGTCACTGCCTATCTGGCCGAAGGCAAATTACCTCTTTGTACCTCAGTTTCCCCATCTGTGAAATAAGAGTAATAGTACAGATCCTCAGGTAAAAGGCGCTATAATAAGTCCAAAAGTATTGTAAATTTTATGCAGTGTATTAAAGAAGTTTTCTAAAGGTCAGAGGTAAGTGGGGAATAATATATACGATCTGAAAGGGAGACCTTATAAAAATAAGATTACAAGTCTGACTGATGGACTACACAGAAAAAATTTAGGACTGTGTGCTGGCTGCAAAGAAATGATTTAGAGGCACATAGGTAAAGAATTTCAAGAGAGACTAATAATGAATTAGAAAGGATCAGAACCGAATCATATATGGACATCACCAATGGCATGCAGTCACCCTTCTAGGAAATTGCTTTCTTGTTCCGCTGAGTTTTCTGACACGGTGTAAGTGTGACGAGGCCAGGCAGGCTAACTTACTTTTTCCTTTTGTCTTGTACATGTTCAACCTCCCTCTTCTACCTAGCATTTAAAAGCCTCAGTATAAAGATACTTCCAATAAGCCAATGAAGTATCATTCCCATTAAACAGGTGAGGAAAACAAGACGCACACACAGCTGTTAAACATCTTGCCCCTTAATCACTCTTAACAAGTCAGTGGTGTTGCTGGAAATAAAATCCAGGTGTCCTGAGTGTTTCCCAGTCCTGAGTTCCAACCTCTATTTTAATATTCTATTCTGTTGACCATCACCAAAGTAGTGGGGCATCATCCATGTAAAAATCAACAGCAATAGAAAAGTCCCTAGTGGACTTTGTGGAATCTCCGGCAGTAGTCCAGCAGCTTCTCTCTATGGTGTAATTTGATTCTAAACCATGGGCATGATCTTACGGACACTTACATATGTAAACAACTTTATTCATGTAAATAATGAGGAAGGATGGTCATATGGTTAAGGCACTGTGCTGGCTACTCTGGTAGGTCAGTACGTAATTCCCAGCTCTGCCATAAGCCTATTGTAGGGCCTTCAAGCATGCCAACCCTAAGCATTCTGGAAATCATGAGATTTTTAAACATAATATATTTGAGTTCTTACTTTCCTTGGGGGGTGGGGGAGAACCTTCTGGGTTCACATTTTCAAAGCTTTCCTCCACAGCCACAAAGGTTAGAATTTATTTGTAAATGAATGCTGAAATCATCATATACTCACATGACTCCAACAGTTCAGACTTTAAGAAAAACCCCAAATATTGCAAGACCCATGATAAAAATCATCAAAATTGGCAATGTGGACTTTGGACAAGTCATTTAATGGCTCCATCCCTCAGTTTCTCATTTCTAAAGGTGGGGATAACATTCCCTTTGTTTGTCTTGTCTATTCAGAGTGTGAGTTCTCCAGGGCAGTCTTACACAGTGTATGTACAGCACCTAGCACAACAGGGATCTTGACTGGGGTCCAGATATAGGCATTTCTATGATATAATAAGAAGTAGCCCCATTGGATTACTCATGTGAGTAAAGTTACTTACATGCATATTTGCAGAATGAACTGCAAATATTTAGTATAATTTAAATGAACTGAAGTGACATAATATATCGAAGGGTCTATATTGTCAAAACATTTTCAATTCTGACACCCAAAAGAAGCTATAAACCTTGTACAATCTTTGTTTACAAAATAAATTTCAAAAAAATAATTGGCTAGATTATTGGGCCAAATCCTGTACGGGGGTAAGTCGGTGAAGTTACTTATTTACCCCAGTTGAGGATCTAGCAAATTATCTTTAACATATTGGCTGAAACCAAACACAAATAAATAGTGAGATCCACCCCATTCTGTGGGCAGTCCAAGTCCCCCTTGCTCCGAGTCATAAATTAATGCATTTCATAACGAGCCTTACAAAACAGACATTTGGGATTTGCACATCTGTGAAGCATATGACACACTTTTGCATGTAAAAGAAATAATTTTGCAATGCATCAATCTGACAGCTTTAGATTCTGAGGGACATTTAATATAAGGAAGTAATTTACACCCTAGAAAATCTGCTGAAGTTTCAGATTTATAAAATACTATTTATATATATAATAAATGTATATAGAAAAATTTTATATATATATATATATATATATTTCATCATTATTTGCATTATTATAGTGCCTTTCGTCCCAAAAGCTCCTAATGCACTTTACATACATTATCTATATGTGGTATTTCTAAGACTACTAACACTTGATAGTGAAAGCATATTATTTAGGAACCACTTCCCCCATCACTGAAATGAGGCTACATCAAGAGCTCAACTCGACACATGGAGATCAATTTAGGACAAGAAGTGAAAAGTGCCACATTCAGTTGAAAACACAGGGGGAATTTAGGCAGGCAGACAGTAAATAACCAAACCGGAATCTGATTCGGACACTGTAGTTAACTGTCATTCATTTATGAAACTTGCTGTAAAATTTGTAATGATAATGAACACAAGGGACCTTGGGTTTATGGCCCATTCAAAACAGGACAACTCCAGCAGCACAGCAACCCACAATACCTTGGTAGGGTTCACTGTGGTCTATTCACCATTGACTCAGAAAGAAGAAAATGTACAACCATCTATACAGAATTCATGAGAGAGCTCAGTAAAACGGGTTACAAAGCTCCTCTGCTGTGAAGCCTGAATTTATGGCGGATCAGGCTATGTTGAGAGAAAGGCTGATCTTGTGGCCAGCACGCTCGACAGCAACGCAGGAGATTCTCGACTCTGCCATTGACCTCCTACATAACCAGGGCAAATCACTCAATCTCTATGCCTCCATTCCCCCTCTACAAAATGGGAATAATGAAATTTCCTCTCTCCTGTTCTTCGACTGTCTTGGTTTATATAGTTTCTGAGTTATTCAGGGCAGGACTTTCTATTATTATGTATGTACAGCACCCAGTACAGTCCAGTTTCAGGTGTAACCGTAACCACCCTCATCAGGCCCTAGCTCCTCCCCTCCCCACTCTACCCCACAGCCTCTTTTATATAATCTGTGATTCAGGTTGCTGTAATCCACGTCATCTCTGTTCATTACAAGCACTATGTTATGTCTGTGGTGGGGAAAGCGAGAGAGAACAACCAAATGAGAGATTGCTGCACTGTGTACACTGCCATTTGCTGACATTAATGGCAACTGAAATCAAGAATCACAGCTGTTGCAGTAGCAGTGAAAGGCATTAATGAGGCTACTAAGACGCTCATCCCCAGAAAAAGCGCAACTTGCTCACAATGAGGAACATTTTATTCTACTACAGTACCTGCTGTACAGTAAAACCAGATGAGTTTCACACTGTTTAGCCTAGGCCTGGGTTTTGCAAAGAGAATGGTACACAAGAATTAGCTAAGCCGGGTAGTAAAAATGTTCTCAGGACCGGTCCCTAAAGCTGTAGGACAGGCAGCACTTTTGCTTCACAAGGCCTTCCTCTCTTGGCAGTCTGGGTTCTAATCAACTCAGAATCGCCAAGCAAAACTTAGTCTAAATTGCTGAGTTCCACAGAGTCGCTGGCTGAAATCATGCCACTGCCATGAAAGTCACATGATTTCAATCAGAGCCAAAAAGTTCTCTGCACTTTTCCAAAGTTCAGGGAACTCACTGGAACTAAGTCATGATTTCAGAAGGACTGCTCAGAGAAAAAGGTACTGATCAATGTGAGCAAGGGGGACAGAATCTGCCCCTAAATATTCATAGACTTGGAGCATTGGCTTTTACTCACATATCTCATGCAAATATCATTTAATTGATTATAAACAAAATAAAGCTAGGACAGAGAAGACTAACATTTGTGCCTATTGGATGAACAACCTGAATTACAATATTAAAATAAAAGAAACTGCACATCTTTCAACCATCACAACTCTGGGCCAAAGTGAGTTTTCAGCACCAAATAAAATCAAACTCCTCCATGTTCTTTGAAATAAATCTAGATGAGTTCAAGCAGTGATGCTCAGATTTAAGAAAGTTTTAGGGAGTTAAGATCTGGGCTTCTGGTTCAAGCCTGTAAATGAGAACAATTTTTAAAATGGTTTTGAAATCTAGCAAATTTTGAATAAATATTAGGCCAGACATACGTCACCAAGAAGAGATCATCCCAGAACGATCTGCCTTATTAGTTATGTGAATTTGATTTCCCTTTTTATCTCAAACCCTACAGAATACAAACGAGGGGATTTGAGGGTGGCAGGGTGCATTTCAAGATACTGGGAAGTCCATGAGGCTTTCAGAGCTTGGATTTATATTCTACATCTTGAATTCATTGTCTCCTTCTCCACCTCCACCCTCCCCAAATCCTATAAGCATGACAGAAAAAAATTAGCCAGAGGTACAGGTCACACCTTCGAGGGCACTAAGTTCTACTCAAAATCAATAGAGAGAATGCGAGTCTCAAACAGCTGAAGCAGAAGGAATGATGCATTGATGGCTTTACATACAAGGAAACAAAGGCACTCGAGAACAACCCTAAACCCCACTGCCTGGTGAACACAATGCTCATTTATTCAACCACCTGAACCCTGAGAACACTAGCAAAGCAGTGCAAAAAAGACACCTGTTCTTTCAGAATCTTTGTGTGTCAATGTAGGATATTTCACAGCTCATTTTCTCTTAGGGATGAGTCCAGATCAAAGTCCCAGATTCAGACACCTGCAAACTTTTAGATGCAGAGGGTCAATATTAGCATTGAATTTAGTCCCAATTTTTGCAGTGGTTTCCTACCTCTATAATGGCTCAACCAAAGCCCTAGATCTGGAAACTTCATAGGGGTTCCTACTCCCAAACTGGAAGCAGAAACAAATTTCACAACTTTTTCACCCCTGCTATAATGGGCCAAACTATAATCCTGGATCCAAACACTCCTGAACTTTGCAGGTTTCAGCCATACAGATTTGAACCTGAATTTTGGGGCTCTAGTTTTTAACTACCATACACTCCAGGTTTAACCTGTTGTGTTATTGACCCTTCTGCCAAAACCCTTTTTGAATGCAGAAGCCAGGAACAGCAGCCTATACAGTGCGCTACATTCATTTTGTTTTCAGTTGTTATTTTAAAGCGGATGGGCAAGTTCATCAAAACCACCTAAGTGGCTTAGGGAACCTTTTGCCATATTATCAAAAATGACTTAGGCGCTGAAGAGTCTAAGATCTATGGAAAGTCAATGAAACTTAGAGCCAGATTCACAAAAGCACCAAAAGATGCAGATAGAAGCCTAGTCAAAAGCTCCTACCATTGGCCACGCACCTAACTTCCATTGACTTTCAATGGAAGTTAGGCATCTCACCTGCTCAGGTATATTGTTCTTTGATAAGAAGAATCAAAACTGCTCCCCATATTGAAATACAATGTAACTCTGAACAATGTACTTACATTTCTGAAGTCTGTGGACAATATTATAAATGTAATTGTCTTTATTTCCATTGTGACCTGTAAGAATAAACAGAATTTTTTCTTAAAATAACACAAAGCACTGAAAGATTGTATTTGGTTGTGATCACTGCCCCATCCTATCCCAACCCCAGACAGCAGTGATGCGTCTATACTTGCAGCCTCTCTCTAATATCTAGAAGAAAATCAGTCTCTTCATCTTAGACGAAGATGTCCCTGGAAGATTATTCCTGCATTGTCACCTTCCGTCTCCTAATGCAGGCAGGCTTTTCATTGCTCTCTCTGACAAGGAAGACTGGATCCATAATGCTCCTTGCTCCTGCCAGTCCAAGACAAGCTGAGATTGCTAAACTTTGTTCTGATCGGCAGCAGTGCTTAGAGTTATGGATAGTCCTTGGGTGCTCATGCCGCTGGCTTAGGGAATTCATTTCAGTGACTGAGAAGTAGAGGCATGAAAGATACAAATTCTTTCATCTTTTGATTAAACTAGTTTACCAACTGAATTATATAAATGTGTTACAGTGGGGGAAGCCAGTAACATAAGCATAGCAGTATTCTTAGAGAAGCTTTGCCTGTATATGTTTTAGTTTGAGATGCAGCCTTCACAGGAAATGCTAGGGTTTGTAGTAATTGGGTAGTAGAATAGCTCAATATAACCTTCTAAGGATGCTCCTGGTCATGCAATTTCTGATGCTCAAGTTTCCTCCTCCTTCTCCCAGTTATTGCTCCCAGAATTCCTATGGGTGCGGGGGGAAGGTGATGGAAGAAAGGGGCACACTCACGAGTTTAATAAGGAGGATGAGAATAATCAGTCTCAATCAAAATCAGAGCTAAGGCTGGAAATACAAATGAACACAGAAATGCTTCTTGCTGCCCTACTCAGGAGCCTTAAGAAAGGTCCTCTGAATAAGGACGGAAGTATGGAGCGAGGTTCCACATTACTGCCTCAATACTGCAGAAAGGACTGTGCTTTGCAATGCTACTTTAGATTCCATAAGAGATCTTGCACTGCACTGCTGCCCCAGACATTTTAAGAGGGTAGGCAAATATGACCAAGAAAGGTTTGCTGTTCTGATTCACAGCAGCTGCTCAAGATTACACCATATCTGGACTCTACACAGAATTAACAAAGCTATGCTGTCTAGCCCCACGATGCCCAGAGATACTGAGAACCTCCACCATATTCACGTATGTTTCTAATTGAAAGTATGATATTTTCCATGATCTGCTCCATAAACACCAATTGTACAAGGGGACCTTGCCAGAGATGTAGGTATGTTGTGCCTGATTTTCAAAAGTGACTTGTAATTTTGGACACCTCGCTTTTTTTGGGTGCCCAAGCTGAGATGCCTCAAAAGGGTCTGGATAGTCAGAAAATGCTGAGCACCCACCTTCTTGAAATCAGGAGCCTTTTACGTGTCTCAGGATGGGCACCCACAATTGCTGGTCCAAAAATTTAGGCCATCGTATTTCTGCCGTGTCCTACCCCACTCCACCCTAGGATTCTGAACATTCTCAAAGCAAATGTAACTTGCTGCTTTGGGGTAGCAGAGAACATCCCATTTTCCTGCTTCTCCCACTTCCTCCATCGAACATTCACTTCTAATTGTTGTACGTGGCAGTTTCAAAAGACTTGCCCCAAATTTTGAAGAGGGAGAATGATCAGGTTCACAGATAGGAATTTGAGTGGAGAGCTGCATTATAGCACTCACCCCATTTAAATTGTTCAGCAGTCCAAGACTCTCAGCATGTGTGTGAGAGGAGAAGAACAGAAAGTAGAGCTAAATACACTGAATACATTGTTGGCTATGAATAGCTCCGGATATAGATGAGAGCTTGGAAAGTCTTGGGCACTAAAGAAATTATGGCCATATTTTTTTAAACATCGGCTTTAAGTTCATATTCGGAATAAAAGCACCAGCTTGTTTGTAGTGTGAAAAACAGGAGAGAGGAAAGTTTGGGGATAAAAATAAAAGTGGTATAAGGCCAAATGGATGACCAGGTTAATAGTTGTTTGGTTGCCCTTTGGGGGACTGTGGTTTATGGAATTGAGAAGTATCCCTTTAAACAGATTGGGGGTCATCTAGTATTGGGGCTGCCCTTGTTTGGGGGAATAGACTCAATTCCTAATAGTTCTTTTCCATATGTAATGTCTATGACCCTACCAGTTGCTATATCTTAGACCTAGAGATGGGTTGTAATCATCCAAAGATGATTTCTGTCTTGCACTAGAGGTGGGTCTAACATGAATGTTTGGACCAGAATTCACCCAAATTGGGAGAGGGAGGAAGGAGTGATGTAAGGATGAGTTGTTTGTGCCCAGATCAAAATTTTGCAAATGATCCCTTTCACTAAAATGACCTGAGCCAAATCTCTGGAGCTGAAGAACCCCCAAGATAGCAGTGTTTGAAATCCAAACCTGGTTATGAATGTTTGCATCTTAAGCCTCTCTCTGCTCTGCAAGCATGAAGCACTTTTCATCAAAGGGTCTCAAAGAACTTTGCAAAAGTGTCTAACTATCACTATCCCCATTTTACAGATGGGAAAACTGAGGCACAAAGAGGCGGAAGTGACCTGCACCAGCCACACAGCAATAGAACCCAGGTCTCCTGAGTCCAGTAGACCACACTGACTCCATGATCCTCTACAGGTTGCTAAACCACTCCGGCCATCCTCCAGACAAACACTTCCTTGAAACCCAAGTGAAGAACAGCGAAAAGAGAAAGGAACAGAGTGCTTTGTGTCTGGTCATTTTCACATTCCTTCGCCCCAGATTCTCTTTGCCTCTCTCCCGTTCTGCAGGTAGCAGGTGACGCCAATGGAAATCAATTGAAAAAACAAACAAAACAAAACAAAAAAACACCCAAAAAAACCCAAGGTCAGATAATCCAATCATTCCTACTTTATAACCCACCCCTGTTCTTGGAAAATAAAACAGTTGACTTATTCCATATGAAGTTGCAGAGTTTTCACTTATGATCACTCAAAAGTAAGATCTGTGCATTTCTGTCCCCAAAACAGCACGTGCCATTCCTAACCTATCAATAATACCTTCCTTCTACTGAGCTGTGTTTTTTCACAAAAAAACAATTCCACACTTACAACTACTAGATAACAGAAAAAATAGTTTGAAACAAAGTCATTCTACTTCTACATCTACATCGTCCTTGTTTATTTCCTGGATTATCTCAATAGTTAAAAGACACTTCCAAAACGTAATTCGAATGGTCAGTGCTGTACACACTTCCCCCAGTTACTAAATTTAATGTTATGTTTTGGTAAGAAAAATCTCTTCTTTGTAGTTTATTTGAAATGAGAGTTTATCAGCAATAACAGCTAAATGAAAACACAGCTTCAAATCTGTCCAGGATAGCCATAGACTGAAGACTACTTTTTAAACTTTGTATTATTTGAGTCTACCTCAATAGTCATTTTCTTCCTTGAACACTTGGCCTATATTTAGAAAACTTTCCATTAGACAGTACAACATATCAAGAAAAAAGATTGTTCTATCCCCTCTACAAAAGTTAAAAGTGTTTAAAGATCTCAGTAGATGATACTTTTAAGTAAGCTCTTAAACAAAACAAGTGTAAAACTCTTAAATTATTTGAAAAGGCAAGCATCCTCTATTCTAAACTTATTTTTTTAAAGTGAAAATCCCTCCTCCCTCCTCCTGGCAACAAAACAAATAATAAATTTCACAGAAAGAACTACAGCCATGCATTAATATGCAAAACATCTACATTCAGATTGGAAATGGCCATATGAGTTTGCCACAAGATTAGCTTGATAAATTACAGAGTTTGTTCTTCAAGAGTGTGTCCTATTTTCAGCTGTGAGGGGAGTGGGGAAGAATAGCCTTTTAAAAACTCTAAACATACACTGTAGAAGCAAAGGACTGAGCTTTTAGCAAACACTTTTTAAAAAAACCTAAGGTCAACAGTATCACATTTTCAGAAGTGAAGTATGCCCAACAAAAAATAAAACTTTTGTCACAGCATTTTCACGTAAAACAGGTTTATTGTATCAGAGATATTGAGCAGCAATAAAGCTGCTGTTTAGCTCAGAAAATGCACTTTTTAAAAGTTTGATCTAGTTTATGTTAAAGTATTTGAGGAGGTTGGATGGGGTTGGAAACAACATTGTACTACTGGCAAAACTATTTGGAAAACAGTTTCTATTTACCCTCTTTACTGACCTAAGAAGAAGTCTTCACTTCACAGGTAGCAAAGTTTCCTCTTCTTTCTTCACTGGAATAGTCATATTTTCATTCAAGCACATTGCATTACTGAGACTGAACTGATCATAAAAGAATATTGTTTCCAATCTTCTAGTTACTACAGAGAAGAAAGAAGGAAAAATGCAGTCCAGTCAGGTATTCTTTCCTTGTGAAAAGTAAATCCAGTATTCTGGAACGAGTTCAAACATAGGGCTTGACAGGCAAGGGAAATCAGCTTTGCACTGAGCATGCTTAGTCCTGCACTGCCTCTGCATGGAACACACTTAATGAACATTACTTCCTTCCCAGTGGTTACTCCTAGTGGAAGTCCACACCCCCTACTCTTTCAGAAGTCAGGAATGCAGCTGAAACCAAAGTCCAGAAAACAGGCCTGATACCCAGACAAGGCCCCACAGATCAATAAACTCAGGTTGTGACCTGCAGGTCAGTTTGTCAAATAGGACACATCAGGGTGAGTTTTTTCTACACTTGGTAGAGTTTGCTTTATGCTTCAGCTAAAGCTACTCTCTCCCCTAAGAAAATAAAACTGGAGCAGCTTTTAAAGAATGGTTAATTGCTCTGATAACATACTGCAATTTTCTTTCAAATCTAGTCCTCCCAAACTCACTTTAAAATAAGGAAAACATTTCCTGCTGAAATTTATCATACAGAATTAGATTTTTAGGTTCCCATACAAACGTTACTTGAATTAGCCATGGAAATGGATTATCCAGAGACACAACCCTCTGATTTAAATATTTAGGGACCAATCCAGTTCCGTTTTAATCCAGGGGAATTTGACATTATCTTCAATGGAAATAAGACCAGGGCCTTAGATCGCAAGCTCTGTCTGCTTCAAAGACCTGTACAGGATGGAGCACATTGTCGGCACTATAATAATTACAATATTGCCATCTCTAGGTGTTTAAATATCATAGATCAGACCCCCACACCTTAAAAAATCATAAAATTGGCTTAAAAATCATGATTTTTTTAAAACCTAATAAAAATAACCCCAAATATATTATTATTTGCTTTTTGGATTTTGAGACTTTAGTTTACACTTAGGTCACATTTTTCAGCTTTTCTTCACAGCCATAAGGCCCAGAAACTTATTCTTTTTTAAATGAAAGCTGATATTCTCATGACTCCAGGAGCTGAGGCTTTAGTAAAAACACCAAATACCATGAGACTCCCACCAAGGGTACGTCTACACTGCAGCTGGATGGGCACGAGAAGACAGATGTGCTAACTCTGCTCAAACCAGCGCACTGAAAATAGTAGCATGGCCATAGCAATCTGGGCAGTGGTTCCTGCTCAACCCTGTGGGTATGTTCTCAGGCAGCCAGTCCTAGTTGCCAGCCAGGCAGCCAAGGCCACGCTGTTATTTTTAGCGTACTAGGTTGAGTAGAGCTAAGCGCATGTCTGTCTATCTGTATTGGGCGGCGGCAGCACCTCTCCTCTCTCCCCCCCCCCCCCCTCCCCCCGGCTGCTGTGTACACATTCCCTAAAACTGCAAGAGGAATAAAATCACAAAAGTTGGCAACAATATGGGCCAAATTTATCCCTGGTTAATTCCATGAACTGCAGTAGAGTTCTCCAGAAATGAATGAGACCCTGCATTTTAAACTAGAGATGGGCCTGAACCAGAACTTTGTGTGTTAATAACTCCAAATGCGGGAAGAGATTGGATCCAGATTTGAACTCTATATTGGGTGAACCAAAACTCTGGATCCAAAAGCTTCCCGAACTTTGCAGCTTAGAGTTAGGGATCTCTACTTTTAATCACCATTGGGTTGGGACTAAATTAGTCTGGATCAACCAGGAACTTGTCTGAACCCCTTGCCCGGAATGGGAACTAATTTTTAGAAGTGTAGTTCACATATCTCTGAACTTCCTAGTTTTGTTCCGGGTCATAAGAGAAAGTGCCATGATGAAGGCAAGTCTTGCTGTATTTGTGGCCTGCATAAAACCAAGAAATACTAACGTACATTAACGAGAAATGTTAACACGGCTCAGATAAGTATCTGCACTCTGCTAACCACAACTGAACATACAGACCAAAGGAGGTTTCCCATTGCACATTTCCATTTCACACTACAAAGTTTGCCTTTGCAAGTGACTTTGAGGGCAACAAAAGCAGACAAATGCACTGGATTCTATATCTGGAACATCTTTCCAACTTTCTTGAGTTTCTCAATCAACTTTCTCAACCATGCAACAGAGCTACATGAACTTCCTGTTGCTACCTACTATGGTGTCATTAAGCCCTTGGCATCAAGAGGCATTAGAGAGCAATCCGTATTCACCAGCAATAGAAGTTACCAGTGCAAACAAATTCATTTTTCTTTAAAACATCATAGTGAGGTCATCAATGAATGAAGTGCCATAGCTGTAAGGTTGCAGCCACCCATTCTGCCACCAAAGATCTCTGATGTCCCAGTAATATTACCGATAAATTTATTGAGTCCCTTGTGGTGCCTGTATGTTCAGGATCCATTTTCTATTTGAGTGCCACAACTCTGAAGGCACATTGCAAATATGCAGTCTGAGTCACAATGGAGGGAACAGACTGCTGATTCCCTTCATGCCTAATTACCCATAAGCACTTGGCATGGTGACTTATTTAGCAGAGTGCTGGTCTAGCTTGCAGACGAATCCTTTGTCCAAATGGAATGCATTCCATCTCCAATTTTCTTCCTGAAAGAAAAATAATATGGGGCATTCAAGTCCAAAAATAATTCTCTCTTGAATTATTTGGCATTTGGAAGCTATCCAGCCCTGTAGGCCAAAGGTGCTGTGTTTGTAATTAGGCACTAATGTTACCCGAGTTTAGCTAAGTGTTCCCCATTTTCACAGGGTGATTGGCCCATTAATGGGAGAGGGGCCTAGCCCCATCTGTGACTAACAAGCTGCTTCTCTGCTGAGCCTGTGGGGCTAGGGGTTCAGGTGATAGCCTAAAGAACACCAGGTCCTTTAAAAGGCCAGCAAGAACTTAGTGGAGCTGGAGAAACTGCGGGGAGCAAGAAGTTGAGTTCCGGTACTAGGCCTGATGGCTGTGGAAAGGAGCTAGCCATTTATGTGACTCCCAGGCAGGCAGTCTGAGTGAGAATGCAAGGAACAGGTCTCTAGGAAGAAGTCCCTGGATCAGGGCAAGAACCCAGAAGGGCTGCAAGAGATGAGGGGAAAGTCTCTGGGGACAGAAGCCCATGCTGGGCAGAGGAACTACTTTATTTTGAGATTATGCCTAAATTCTGTTTAACCAATACAGTGTGACCTGAGGCAAAGACCTGGAACAGAATCTGGCACGGCATCTTTTCCTTCTGGGCAGGGAGAGAGCCCACCAGCACACACTCAGCAAGATCCACTAAGGAACGGTTGTTGCTTCATATGTTGCTACTCTAATGAGAGCCCAACGTCTGCCCTGCAGGTGAGGCAGCATGTCTTTTTTTCTTCCTAGGATGCAGAAATGCTTTCTCCTCCTGACACCAGAAAAACCTGGATCCTTTCCCACTAGCGTGTCAGAGTCTGAAACCTGGCCACACTATTTACTGCATATTCTTGCTTGGGGGATGCGAACTTCATGATTTTTCTCCCCTATGCAAACAGCAGAAACTGTCGTATGTGCTAGCACTACCTTATGGGGAGCCTGTGAGTGCCTACTAGAGGCCAGGCTGGGTGTTACAATCATGGTGTTAATAATGAAATATTTCCCATGCGATGCCACTTCTGATGTTTGTGCTAGCCCGGTGGGGGTCCTAAGCAAGAATATTTTGGGCCCACCCAACACAACACATATTAGAAAAAGCAAATGAGGGCCTCAAACAATTGCTTAGTCTACTTATGCCTCGTGCTGGCTCTGCTGGTCTTGTATGTCATGAAGATTGTTCTTGGTGCATTGGTGCTATGCTCCTTAGTGAGAAAAAAACTGAAGACATTTTATAAAGGGTAGGAATCTGGGTGAGGACAAGGTAGGGCAAGAAGCGAAGACTATCATACCAAATTAAAGTTCAAGTTGAAATTGTGGGGAAGCAGATTGAAGACACGCAATTTGGCGTTTGGGCAGAATACCGAAGTGCCTTGGAATTGATAATGGCAAAAAATCAATATCAAGATTGACTAAAGCATATCTTCCAGAAAGGCATTCAAACACAGGTTATTGGGTTCAATACAATGGCAACTGGGTGAAATTCTCTGGCTTATGTTATACAGGAGTTGAGACTACATGATCCAATTGTCCCTTCTGGCTTTGAATATCTTTCATCTAATACATGGGGCCAGACCCTGAACTGGTGTAGCTTATTATATTTATACCAGCTAAAGATCTGGGCCCTGGTATAAATATCAGCACAGTATCTGCTAGCCATATGCAGCAGTACTGGTTCCGTATGAACTCAGTAGGAAGTATTTCACCTATCAAGTCACCAAGCCAAGTCCCTATATCACCCTAGAGGTTCTCAACCATAACTTATGAGACCTGATTATCACTGCCCATATGCTTTGTTTAAATCACATGAAGTGTGCACAAACAAGAGAAAAAAAAATACTTTGAGTTAACTTAGAGCCTATTAGTTTGCATAATCCCCAAAATGCATCAGATATGAATCTGGATTCATGAAAGGTAAACAGCAGATAAACTCCAAGGAAAGTCTATTGCAGCTTCTTTAAATATAGGATTTGTTATGATGGGGTGGCAGCATGTGGCCTAGCAGATAGTGCATTGGACTGTGACTCTGGAGAGCTGGTTCTATTTCTGGTTTTAAGGGTGACCTTAAGCATGTCACTTTTCTTCTCATTGCCTCTGTTTTCCCATATATAACATGGGGATAATGATATTGACCTCCTTCGCAAAGTGCTTTGGGATTTACTGATGAAAAGTGCTATATAAGAGCCATGTATTAGTAGTATATGGGTTTTGATATAATGAATTTGACTGAGCATTGCCAAGGCAATATACATCAATCAAAAAAGCTCCGGTCACAGACAGCAAATTGTAGGTGATTCAAATTTAACTTTTTAAAGCAGGATTTACAGCAAGAACAGAGATTAAATTACATATGAAAAGGGAAAATTGGCAAACAAAATATTCTCTGGCACCATTCTGCATTTGTCTTTGCAATTGTGGATGTACTGGCTGAATCAGGACTTCCTGCAATACGGGGTACATCTACACAGCCATAAAAGAACTGCGGCTGACCTCATGGGGCCTCAGAGCCTGGGTTTCTGCTTGAGTCCAAATGTTTATGCTTCAAGTTTATAGTTCTAAGCCCAAGTCAGCTGATCCGGGCCAACTGTGGCTGTGCTGTGTGTAGATGTACTGCAGACCATATTTTAAAGTACAACATGGGTGTATGTTTTTAAAAACCCTTAAAGAACAGATCTCCAGTTGATGAGACTATTCATTGTTAAGTGTGATGCCACCACACACAAGGATTAGCCAAAATTACAGGACCAGATACTCCGTTAGTGTAAAATTAAAATCAAAGGGACTACCTCATTTTGCACCAGCTGAGGATCTGACCTCTCATGTTCACCTTGTATTTCACAAGCATTTATAGTGTGGTTTATCAGTGATTTTTCTGTACTGTTATTGTATTTACTGTAATAGAGAAAGAGACAGACATGTTTCCAACTGCAGCCTATTACTCCTTCCCAGCAGGCGAAGTAAAGCTGAATGAAGGAGGAGGGGTGACAAAGCGATAGCAAATGTGTTCTCTTCCAGGGAGTATTTTGTAGAGGGGCATTTAGCAGAGCACTGAGTATGCAGTGCTCCTCCCAGGAGTAAGTTGTGTCCCAGAGGGGAAGGGGGTGTACATTCAGCAAAATGGTGGTACAATATAGTTCTCCTGAGTGTTACTGGAGAGACTCCAGAAGGGAAGAACAACGAATGCCAAGCCTCAGCAAAATTTGGTCCCAATGAAAGGACTTCACCAGGCAGAAGCAGGAGTCCCAGATCAGAGGAATTATATGCTGTTCTATTGTCACGTTTGGACCTCTTTGGGACTTTGACCCAAGAAGAGAGACCCTTCCCCAGCTGATGACAATAGGCCCTGACTCCAGAAGAGGATTCCTGGTCAATAGGACCTCACTGGTAAGGGACCTGTACATAACCTTAGTCCATCAACCCCACTTAACTCAGCCCCTTCCCCCTCCAGCGAGGAGGCTGGGGTAGAGGCCTATTTGTATAACCTTCTACCATTGGGTTAAATAAACTAGACCCCTGAAGGGGCACTGTTCAATATACATAGGCCTCTCTGGACTTATTGAATGCCACTCGGGGGAACCGATGCAGAGAATTAATTGCAGTGTTGCACTGGGCTGCCAGGAGGTG
Organism: Emydura macquarii macquarii; assembly: GCF_026122565.2. Lineage (NCBI taxonomy): Eukaryota > Metazoa > Chordata > Testudines > Chelidae > Emydura > Emydura macquarii. The sequence continues at coordinate 8,483,328 of NW_027130449.1, read as the reverse complement.
GGGGACCCCCATTACAGAATGCTGTGCCATAAATGTCCATTATGTGGGATTTGTGCACCTTCCTTACAAGCTTCTCTTACTGGCTACTTTTTTAGATTAAGATACCAGACTAAATGGCCCATGGGACTGAAATGGTCTGGGAATTTTATGTTTTTATGATGTATATTTCCTAAAAGCAGCCACAAAACAGTAACAAATCGATTACGGTATAGGTAACACCCATCCACCTGGGAAGCTGTCTACGTGAAATGCACAAATCGTCTCTAGCCTTAAGCTAAAGCAGAACTCCTCCAGGTGGTGATGGTACCATGTCCCACATCAGGGCAAAAAGTCAACGTCCTCCCCCCCTCCACAATTCAGACACACACAACCAGAACCAGCACATTAAAAACCAAGGAACAATATCCCTTTTCCCAGTCATCTCTCAGCACAAAGACGGTGCAGTCTGCCTTAAATTCCAGCTCCAGGTGCTTTTCACAGGACACGCATCATCCTAATGAAACAAATGGATCCATTTCATTTTTTTCCCCCCTTAAGTCGCTAGTGAGTTCAACTTTGGCACTTCAAACAGGAAAAAAAAAAACTGCACCAAAAAACGCTGCCAGCATTTACAGTACATTGGAAAGTGGGAAAATGGAAAGACATTTGTAAAGCAAATTTCACAGCGGTGACAAAATTATTAGGCTTTAACCCTGGATTGCATATTACATTTCAGATATATGTAGTTTAACACTATTTAATTCATCACATTCTGGGGGAAGAAGCCGGGAAAAGGCACAATAGATCAACTGTCCAAACTCTACATTCCCTGATTTTATTGCAATGATATTGCAATGTTAAAGTGTTTCAATATACATCTATCTATACATATATATATATATGCATGCACATACACACCCCTTTTTAACCAGACTTGTCTAAATTTTTCCAATACTTAATAAAAAGATTGGTTACTCAAGATGTTACTACTACCTTTCCCCTTCCACCCTAGGAACACTGAGTACTTCACAAATATGAAGAGCCATATGAAAGACAGTGGTTAGTAAGGGGTGTCATGTTCTGGTCCTAACTGGTTTAGCCTTACACTCCCCCTTCCCCGTGAGCTTAGTATTTACAAATGGAGCAACCAAGGCACAGAGAAATTACAGCCGAAGTTTTCAAAAGCAGACCCTTGATTTTGGGAGCCTCAGTACATTTCATAGCATTTCACAGTATTTGTTATTATGGGTAAGTCTATACTGCGTTTGTAAGGTGTGACTTCAGCAGGTGTAGGCAAACCGAAGTTAGTTTTGATCAAAGTAGCTCAGTAAAAACAGCAGTGAAGTCCTAGCAGCATGGCTGGCAGAATGCGCTAGCCACCTGAGTGCGTAACAAGGGCCCCAGGTAGGCTGGCGCTCAGACAGCTAGTTCGTGCTACTGCAGCTTTGCTGCTCTTTTTAGCATGCTAGCGAGGGCATGCCTACTTGTGCGGCAAACACACCTCCTAATTACAGGATCGGCATACCTTGAAAGAGAGGTGGCCAAGGACAGCTAAACAGCTGGCATATTGCATTAGAATTACACATTTAAAGGTGTATTGCATTCTGAACATTTAAAAATTGCTTCCTGCTCCCTCTGTTTGTGTTGCAGTAGCTTCTTTTCTGTCCCTCCCAGCTGTTGGTGAGAGAGCCTCCCCCTCTGCAGCTCCTGCCATCTGGAAGACCGTGCTAGTATAACCACCACATCTGTTCTCCATGTTGGTCTTTCCAGAGCTCCTCCATAAATCTTATCCCTTTCACCTGCCTCTTCATCCCTCTCTCTCTCTCTGCAGCTCGGGTTGCTTTTATTTTTTATTTTAAATTTCACCTGAATAATCTCCCATTCTTTATCCATCAAATACTTTTCTGTTCCCCTTCAAATCTGACTTCTTCCAGGAATATTTTTCCTTCCTCCTTCTCATCAATAATTCCCCACACCCTCTCTTTTCTGCTCAGCAACTGTCTTTGTTCGCCTCATCCATTTGAATTACAAGCTCCAAAGTATGCGTCTTGCTGTATGTGAAGTACCCTGTGAATTTAAAATTGACACATAAGAGCCCAGCCCTGCAAACACCTCTCTCTCTCTCTCTCTATTTACATGACCATAGTATCTGTGTGCCTTACTACTGAGTACAATGCTTGCTACTGTGACTAGTCCAGCTGATGATTTTTTAAACACATCTGTGTAGTTTCATACACCGCCTCATTCTGTTTTAGAACTAAAAGTAGACACCTGACTATTAATGGCTACAAAACAGGGGATAGAATGGTGGCCCTTCATTTGCTAGAAATGTAAATGCAGTGGAATAAATTCATATCTCAGTTACACAATGTAACCCCAATAAAGTTGCCCCAATGCAGAAGCAGTTTTGAAAATATGCTGTTTTTAGAAGTACATCATTTTTAAAAAGCCAGTGAGATTAACTCTGAATCTGGACTCTCCGTTGTTTAAACAACAATTAATTATTGCATTAACACAGTAAAAGCATCATTTATGGATACAATTCACAATACTAAATCTGTTCTTCTGCATCGTATTACTGAAAGGGAACTCTCTGATTGATGGAAAAATGCTCCACACTTGACTTATGAAAGACCTTGATGTGCTGTAAACAGACCTTTCACTAACAGCAGAAGAGAAATCACTATAGAAAACTTCAGATAGCTTGTAGCTGTTAGAATAGCATCTGTTCTTTTACCAATATGCAGGAGATTTATACAAGTAGCCTATTATCACTAATGGACTTACCCACTTAAATAACCTATGCATCAAAAAAGGAAAAGCCTACTATGCAAATTACTTTTTAAATATCAAAGACAAGGGCAATACATGTTGCACTAGAACTCTCTTTCAAGGATTCAGGAAGGTCTGATACTGTACACTTTAAGCCACCTTACTTGTATTACTGAACCACCAAAATGATGAAGGCTCAGTTGATCCATGGACATTCCTGGAAGACAGGACTGCTTCATAAATTATTTACTATTGTGCAGCAGTGTTTACACATCTAGAGAGGGCTTAAAGTGGGCTTCTAGCATCATGAACTCCAATGAAAGTTCACCCAGCAGGCGATAAAGGTAAAAGTAACTTTCAGAGAGAAAAAGTCTTTTTTCAAATATAGTTAATAAAAGCAGTCAGCCAGACTCTCAGCTGGTGTCAGAGGAGCTAAGCTGATTTACTGCAGCTGAGGATCTGTCCCAGCATTTTTAAAAACTATTTCCAAGTACTGTACATAGAGGGCCATGTTCTGCCCTCACTGACACTGATGACATCTCCTGTCCCTATCCTGAAAACATACGTGAGTAATCCCTTTGAGTTCAATGCGCTTGCACACATGTGGAAAGTGCATGCAGCTTTGCAAGATGCAGACCTTATTGGTGTTGCATCAATGTGACCGACATGCGAGTTCCACTACATCTACATTCCTATTCCCTGAAGGGCCACCCTTCTACTCCTTACTTTGAAGAGGTTCATAGGAACTTAAAACAGTATTTATTTTAGTCACTCATTCACTGAGATTTGCACTAATTATGTAAACAAGTGACCATGGCCAGTGCCCATAACAAGCTCTTAAAGATACAATTCACACATAACAGACAACAATTGACAGCCAAAAAATATTTTATACACACCAACAAACCAACACCAAAGTCCCACCTTCAACCTTCACTAGTAAGTGGGGATATATGAATCCACACAGAGTGCTTCAAAACCGCACACCCACAGTTGTATTTGTTGTTGTGAACTTAATATTCACGAAAGATCTGGGATTGACAGCCCTGTAGACTCTAGTCCTCTCTTTATCCAGGAAACAGCTACAGTATGCGGAAAGCAGCAATGCAAGATTCAAACACTTGGCAAAGATGCCTCCAGACTGGCTTTAAGGGACTGAGAGTACAGATCAGTCTTTGGGGTGATTTTATTATTATTTTTTGGTCTCCCTGTTGAGACTACCAACAAAGGTATCACTTGCAACGGTGCTTAAGAGCAATTATAACAACAATACTTGGCTCTTATATAGTGCTTTTCATCAGTAGATCTCAAAGGCCTTTATCAAGGAGGTCTGTATCATTTATGCCCATTGTGGATACTGCCCAATGGAAAGTGGACTGAGACACCAAACTCATTTCACATAGGCCACTGAAAGACAATCAGAAATAAGGACTTGGACCATACTTTGCCTTAGTAATAACTAGAGCTGGTTGGGAAAAAAAACCAGTGAAAAAATGGCTTTAAAGAATATAAAAATGTTCATGTTTGAAAATTTTTAGTTTTATGATGAAACAAGTGGAAATAAAAAAAAAATTCTTCTAGAATCAATTAATCAAAATGAAATTTTTTCAGTTTTGGACATGGGGTTTTCCTTTCTTTTTCTCACGGTTAAAAAGGAGGTGACGGGGGGCGACCAAAGGGAAAGAAAGAGTCAGAAAGAAAACAAAACAAGGAAAACTGAAATGTTTTCATTTTGATTCCATTCAGTTCCAAAAGAAAACACTGTGCATGTTTTGAATTGATTAAAAACAAGATGCTATATTATAGATCATTTCACGGGGGAAAGAAAATCTGAAAAATCCCTGAAAATTTTTGATTTTTAAAAATACAATTCTCATTTTTTGATCAGCTCTCTAAAGAACTTCTTAGATCCAAATCCCCCAGTCCACTTTGCAAGATTAATGCCCAGACGTGCCTGAGTAAGAATGGCATGATCTGAGTTTCTGACTGATTACAATATATTTTGCAGTTATGTCACACCTTCCATTTGAAGATCTCTGACTGCTCCACAAGCATTAGTTAACAAGGAGTGAAACCCTCATTATCTGTTTTACAAATTGGTAAAGTGAGGCCCAGAAGGACTGAGTGACTTGCCCAAGATCATGCAGTGAAATAAGTAGCAGAGCTGAGAACAGAACCCAGGTGTTCTGACACCCAATTCCCCACTCCAAACAAAACTTTGTCAGTTAGAAACAGACTCCAAGTTTTATCACTCTAAGTGGTCCAGTACATTAGGGTTAAGCACATCCACATAAAGAAGGGATATGATGGGGATGATCAGGAAGGCTTCCTCCTTACTGTTTCATTTTCTTTCTTTCTCGTTATGAAAAACAGAGGAACAGTTGCAGAACTCAGCTAAGCAGACCCAACTCTTGTTGTTTGATCAGCACTGTTCACTTACTAGTTGGAAGGAGACCCAAGTTTCAAGGGTCAGAACTCTTAAGTAATGCTGGCATTTCTAGCTCACTGTCTCATGAGATACACAAACACAATCCAGCAGGCTGAGGACATAATTTCCTTTGACTGTTTCTCCATTTCCAAATTACGAAGCAATACAAATGCCTCTAACAGCCATCTCCACGTGCTCCATGACTCTAAAAAGAATTCATAATAGTAACCCAAGCTCCTCTTAGCAATTTTCCCCCCAAACATTTGCAAGTTAAGAGATTAAGTATTTGATTATGGAGGACTAGATGCCTTGGCATCGGTAACGGCCTATAGTGCCTTTCACCTCTGAGTCAATGGTTCAAATCCAGCCTGAATCTGAAGTGGTTGCCATGGAAAACCATTAGCAGCAGGTGGCTGTTTGGTGTCTTAGGGAATGTTTACACTGAACACTACGCTAAGGCTCTGACTCAGGTTTGAGCTCAACCCCCTGCTTCTGACCACACACAAATCAGCCTGACTCAGGTCGGTAAGCACTCAGGATCTGGGCCCTAAGACCCTGCTAGGAGGGTGGATCAGAACGCAAGCACTGCTCTCCAAGCACTGTGAGTACCGCTTGAGCCACAGACCCCAGTCAGAAGGTCTGTGTCGTGCAGCATGGAGTCGTTAGCATGGCTGTGAGAGCCAGGGCCAGCAAAGGCAAGCCGAGGTTTACAATCCAGTGTGGATACTCAAGCGTGGGCTTGGACCCACCGAATCCACAAACCAGATCCCACAGACCCAGGTTTATAATGCAGTGTAGACATACCCGTAGCGGGTCTCAGTCCAGTTTCAAGTGAACAGATTGCCACTTGCCATGGCTTTTGTGTAGGACTTGGTGGCAATCCCCGCATAGAGGCCAAGGCTTGGAGAGTCATAGAGAGTGGATGACCCTTTCATCCACAGAATTCCCTCTTGGCTGCCAACGTGCTGGGGCTGTGTGCAAGGGGAAGTATGCTCTGCCTCCGGTATCTCTGCTCCTGGGATAAACAGAGGATGCTCACGCTGCCTATTATGTTTCCATATATAAAGAGTTAAATGATGAAAAGATGTCGCAATAGATGTTACCGAGCTCAGCAACATGCTAATCTTGATTATTTATTTTTTGTATTGAAATAACACTTAGGAGCCCCCGTCATGGCTCAGGGCTCCATTGTTCTAGGTGCTGTACGAACACACGACACAAAGATGGCCCCTGCCCCAAAGAGTTTAAAGTCTAAATACTCACTTCTGTAACATGCGCCTAACAGCTATTCATCATTAACTCTTTATAAGCCAATTTTAAATGGAAGCCGAATATAACATGTGATCCAGAGCACTTCATTCCTGGGGTGCCCATCCATCGCCTTTCACCAACACTAAATTCACATGGAAAATATAAAATAAAATAGGAGGGCTGGTTTTTAAAATATATCTAGTTGGACAATATTTTGGGATAGATTATTGTGCAGCCTAATATTCCAAATGGAAAAAAACACTAAAAAGTCCCCCTTCCTGATTTCTTCCAGGGTACAAATGTAAAAACAGCCTCTTGTTATATTTTAGTATTTCCATTTAAGGACAATATTAGAGAGCGGCTCGAACGAATACCCTGGATTTGAGACCCTCAAATGCTACAGTTCCCAACTTTTAGAAAAATTTCAGTCTAAGTGATTCCAAGTTGTTTTAATGTACAAATTCTTCTGACTCCCTCAAAGCGCAAGTTATATCACCATGTATGTGCTCTAAACTGCTTCAAACTTGGGCTTAGACTCACTTCCAGTTACCAATGGCTGATTTACAACCTTCAGTTATACATCACCTCTGAATCAGACCACTGAGTCTGCACTGGTATAACTAATAAGCCCATAAGCCAGAGGAAAGGAGTACATCAGGAAAAACTAAAGAAGGGTGCAAGAAAGTGCCAAGAGGACATATGTGGGTTCTAAGGAAGAGTACACATCAGGTCTGAATCTGAGCAATAAAATTGGATCTTCAGACACTTCCTGCTCCCCCAAATTTTGAAGAAGTTTGGGTATGGATCTGCACTTTGTTGTTCAGACCTATAGCCAGACAAGCCAAGGAGCACAGAAGTGCTTACAAAATGATTTACCCCTGTATCATCAGCAGGGTTTGAGCTTGGGACCTTCAACACCAAACCGGCCAGCTAAGGGAGTACCTCCATCAACTGGTGAACAATTGTAGGCTATTATCTTCTGTGTAGACCAGCCTGTAAGAGATCTGACACTTATTTTCAAGTGGGTAACACTTGCTTATTTAAAAAGAAATAAAAGTTAACCAAACTTTTTAAAATCTAAGAAAAGTTGCAGGTTCAAGGGTAATTTGAATTTTAGAGGAAAGTTCAATTCTGATTTTCTCCTAACAGATCTGAACCTAAAAGAGACCAGCAGTCATTTACAATAGCACTGCAGCAGACATTTAGACAGCTGACAATTTAACATGCTTAGGAATATGCAATCATCGCTTCAGCTTTTCAGGCAATAAACCATGATTTGCCTTGTCCTTCATCTGCAATAGCAATTTTAATCCACTTGACTCAGTTTAGTAAGTGTCCTTTAAAGAAGAGATCTGCAAACCCAGGTAATTAAGAAGAGTAGGGCTTGAACTTTCATTTCCGAGAGAAAGTAATTCATAAGTATTAAGACAATGTTATTCAAATATTAAACGTTTTCAAAGTACATATATTACAACACTGGAGAAAAGTAATATTATACCGATGTTCTAGGAACATTTCTACTCTCTCTCCACACACACACACACACACCTACACAGCAGCTGGCAGGTGTAATTCCCAGGTCAGGTAGAAGTACACACGCTAGCTCCACTCCAGCTAGCATGCTAAAAATAGCTGCCTGGCTGCTGTGGCCTGGCTGGGGGCTCAGGCTAGCTGCCTGAGTATATACCTAGGATCTCACTCAGGGCTGTACTTGTGCGGCTAGCCCGAGTTGCTGGTGCTGCGGCAGCCATGCTAGTATTTTTAGTGCCCTAGTTTGAACAGAGCTAGTGCACATATGTCTGGCTGAGCTGGGAATCACACCTCCCAGCTGTCGGGTCAATGTGCGCGCACACGCACACGTACCTATGTAACAAGATGATGAGATCAAGCCCTCAGAAAATCGAGGGATTCACAAAGTGAGAGTGGTTCCCACACTGCTAACTCAGCCATGTTGCTAATCCTTCCTAGTTTATATTATACACTAATGACAGGTGAATACGTTGAGGTTTGTGTGTCACAAAGGCAAGAGGAATGGAAAACACTATACATGTTCCACCTGGTTGACTTAATGCAGCAAGAATAACTTTACATTTAAATGAAATCCCCCCCCCCTTTTTTTGGGGGGGGGGGAGGGGAAGGCGAGTCAAAATTTGAGATTTCTATGAAATTTTTCAGAGAAATTCAAAACATTTTGACCAGCTCTAACAACTGTAGTGTGGAAGCCATGTGGAATTTGGGAGAGCCTGCCTAGTCTCTCCCCATAAACTAAATCAACTTTGGAGGATTTCACTGAGTTTCACATTGAGTTTTGAGGCTCATCCAACCCTGACATTTGAAGTCTCAAATACAAGCCACTCAGAACAAAAACAAACCTTTGCAGCCGGAAGAGCTGAGATTTCTGGAAAGACACCTTGATCCAGTCTCTCTCTGCTCTTCCTTAGCAATCTCCCCATATCTATTCTACCATCCCCGCCCCAATAATAGCAATAAACTCTGAATTCAAAGTAAGAGTTAAGAAAACCTGACTTCACTTGCAAAGGAGTCTTCAAAAGTAAATGCATTAGCTTCTGGTTAGAGCAGGCAATGAGGGGTGAAATCAACTCTAGGCTTCTGTTCTTAGCTCTGCCGCTGACCTGCTATGTAACCGTGAGCTCGGTGCCTCACTTTTCCCCATCTGAAAAATGAGGCTAAAATGAACATTGGTTAACTAACCTGACTGGTTTTAAATGGAAATAACACCACAGTATGTTGTGAGATCTAAGTAAAGTCTTTCAATCCATCTGAGACTCTCCGATGTAAATCCAAAGGATTATAATAACTCTGCTTTCTAAAGGGCATTTATTCTATATGTAGAATATGTCCTGATACGGTTAGGACTTGTCTGCATGGGATGTCACTGCACGGCAACTGACGGTATAAATCTACAGCACACTAGTTTGCTACACAGAAATGTCCTGTGTGGACATTGCTCCTGTGCGCTAAAATTTCCACAGTGCACTTTGATGTTCTCCTGTTTCCAAGAGAAGTATGTGAGAGCACTTTATGGAACATTTAGTGCACTGTAGCAGTGTCCATGTGGACGTTACTGCCTGGCAAGCTAGTGATCTGTCAATTCACACCCTAGGTTGCCGTTCAGTAATGTCCGATGTTGACAAGCTCTGAGTCTGTTGCAGGGACCACTGGTAAGGCATTATTTTAATTCCAAGTTTTTTGGAGCAGGGACCATATTTATATCTTGTGTTTGTACAACATCTAGGGGTCTTGGTCCATGGCAGAGTCTCCTAGGGCTACCACAGTACAAATAAATATTTATGGAAAATATATGTTGACAGTTTGGCATGTGCATATGTGTTGTTACCGTTTCTTGGTATTTGAGCTCTTCTACCTTCCCTTTCTCTTCAAAGAAGAGATGGAGCAAAGCTGCAAAACTCAGATCAATGGCCCTGATCCTCCAATCAAATCTCTATAGGCCACCATGTGGAGCCCCACTATTGCCATGGGCCTGTGCAGAGGGTCCACCCACATGGATCTGATTGTACGATCAGGACCTAGCTTTGGGTTTTGAACATCTCCCCAAGTCTGGTGATGTTTGGATCCAGAATTTTAGTCCAGGTCCAGCTCTAATAGTCAGGCATACGAACAGGACAGACAAACTAGACAAATGGACTGGCAGCCAGGAAAGGGAGAGTGGAATGTATAGTTCCAAAGTTCTAGAACGCTGCAGAAAAATAAATGCAGCTTATTGTAGCACCATCTTCTGCCATTCAAAACTTTCTAATAAAGCCCCCAAAGTTCACATGATGTCTTGCCATTGTTTCTTTAAAGAGGAATTCTCTCTCTTTCTCTTTCTTTGGGGCAGCACATGGCGCAATAAGAGCCCTTTCATGTTCAAGACTCAGAGTCGTTGCTGTGGTAACTCTCCCAACCTCACCGGGTATTCAAATAGTTAAAAATTTTAAAAAATAAAAATAAAAAAAATAAAAAAATCAGTGGACTTGGCTATAGCCAGATCTGTAATATGAAGGGTTAGAGATCCACACAGAATTGATGTTCAACAGGACAACGAAGAAATAAACATCTGCAAAGATTAGGCATCTTAAAGTGTTGATTATTTAAAACTAAGGAAATTTGTGCCACTTCAAGAAGTATTTGGCTGAAACAAGATGCACAAAGACATAGGAGACGCAATGCAGAATGCTAGTAGCTGGTGGCATAAAAATTCTGGTGACGGCATTTTAACCATTCACAGACAGATTTATCCACCCCCCACTCCTGCAGACCTCCTCCCTCAAATATAATAGAGCTTTGGGATAGACGAAGTATAAGAGGAGCTTTTGAAGGATTTTATGCAACAGTCAGTAAGTAGCATAATGTGTCATTAATTGCTACCTTGCAGGAAATGCTGCTACAAAGAGAAACTAATGCTTTCCTTTAAAAAGGGTCTTTTTCTTTTCTTTTCTCCCTCTACGTGATCAGACAATCCACTGCTTGAGGCCCCCAAGTATCTGCTATTATCAGTTGAGTCACGTCTAGTGCCAGGCAAAAGGTCATTTCAGGTCATTCTGGAGATGAAAGGAAGGGGTAATGTATGTGAGAATGCCTGCATTGGCAAGCAAAGAGAAAAAAAGAGAGAGACAGAGAGAAAGGGAAAGGATGAGAAGAGAGGGTTAGAAAGAGGGAGGGAGAGAAGATGAGGGGATGATATCACACTCTAATATGAATGTTATTATTGCCAAGAAACAAGTATAAGAGACCGAGATCACAGCAGCCCCGGCAACACATGATTTGAACTTGATTCCTTGTCCAATAGAAAGGCAGCCACATTTTCCAAGGTCATCAGTTTAATTCATTCCTTCACTGAATTTTTTTTAAAACCTGAAACAAACTGCTGAGAAAGGCAACTGCTTGAGGGGAAGGAGCTACTCATTGTCTGTGGTGTTTGCCTCAGATCCCTTTGTTTGCGAGCTTTAAAAGAAAGGTGCACGCGCCATATTTCTTGCCGTGTATCTCTTTAAAATCAATTTTGCATTTGGTGGTGGAAAATAAAATATAATGACACTGCAGCAGACATCCAACCTCTTTGCCCTCCTCTCCCGCCCCCCCTGGAAGGTTTCAGATGGGTAAAATTCTCAGTCAAGCCCATCAGTCATTCCTGAATCCACTCCAAGGTCTTCTGTACTCCTCCTCCTCCCCCCCCCCCACCCCCACCGCCTGCTCTCAACTCTTGCTATACTTGTCTAACAAATCATTTTTGTAGGACAAGCCACTAGCTCTTTCGGAGACAGGCACACTGACAAACTGTCAAGAGAGTGGGAGGTTCGGTGGCTACAGATTTTGCTCCTCAACTTGTAAGGACATTTGCACTGGAATGTTCTCCCTTCTCCCCCACCAGCCTTCTCCCCTCCACTACCCGAATCTCAAGCCCACTGCGCTGCATTGCGGAAAGTGAAAGCAGGATGCAGCGCGGTTTGCAACCCAACAGGTTAGACAACGTTAGGAACCTGTGCATAATATTATCGTCTTATAATGTATGGTGACATAGCGCGATCCCACCAGCGAGTGACAACCCTTCCCAGCCTGGGCCTGCTATATAGTTTATTCCCAACAACGGGCATCACTTGGTCCTGGCTATGTGTGCAAGAAGTCCAGCCATTCACCAGCTTCTCACCCCACTGTGAATACACAAAGTTTTAGCATTGCCATTCCCACTGGTTTCTTAAGGCTATGGGTGAGTTTCTCTGGAGAATGGCTAGAACTTCCTTTGTTAGCAGCAGGCTGCTCCGTTGATTGGATTGGGGATGGTGATGGTTAAGCTACCTGCCGCTTTTGTGGCTTGCTTAGAGTCTGCATTGAACACAGCCTACTCAGTGCTTGAGATGGGGCGCTTTCCAGCCTGCAATTGGACAATGAATTCACCAATCAGCTGTCTGAGACCCTCCTGCACCGGTTGTCAGTGCGAGGTCTCAGAACAATGGTGAGCTCTCATTGGTAGCAGGAATGATGATGAAAGACTTAGGAAAAATGCTGATTGGGCAAGCTGCTGGCAGCAGCCTGCCATGTACAGGAGAGAGCACAGCTATTCCAAACACCACTAAATTATTTAAAACCACAGGGCTGTATAGACTTACTAAATCGGAGCAATAACTAGCTGGACCCATTGGACAATGCTGACATGCAACAGAATGAGGAAGCAAACAAACATAATAAAAACATATAATCCAAGATGCCACAGAATAATGTGGGCTGGGGTTTTTCCACCCCCAACAGATTTGTTTAATTAATATAGTAAGTCATTACAACTAGAGATGAACCTGGGACACTAAGTTTAGATCCCGATTGGGATCCAGATCTGAATGCTGGAGGGGATTCACCCCTGGTGTTCTAGTTCAGACCCGCTCTATAATAATTAAATCATAATATTTGCGGGGTCTTTTGCATCTTCCATCTGAGCATCTCAAAGTGCTTTATACATTTGAATTAATCATGACATCCATTGAGTCCTAGGAGTTCTCGCACTGCAGCTTACAGTTTAACTCCCGATGGAAGTAGATTGAATCCTGAAACAGAAGAATAAGGCCCTCTGTGAAGTAGGTCAGTGTTGTTATCCCCATTTGAAGGATGGGAACACTGAGGAAGAGAGAAGTCAAGGTTTTTGTTTGTTTTTTTGCGAGCAGTATTGAGTTTACCGATTAGCCAAGGGGTAAACGGATAAGGTTATTGTAAACAACAACCACCAATTATTAAATTCTTAATTCCACCTTAACATTTAAAGGGCCCTGTCAGAATCATCTGCCTCATGAGCACCCCTTTCTTGGCCAGAGGTTGCTCTGCACGTGCCCTGCCTCAATTCCCCCACTTTTCAGGGATCTCTCAGTCAAACTACCAAAATCAAACTCTTCTCTGGGTTAACGTCACCCCCCCCCCCTTGGGGCTGGATTTATTAAAACAACAAAATCATTCCAAAAATAAAGTCCTCAAATCTCCATCAAGTGCAAACTCTCAGTCTTCCGCACACTGGGAGTCTCCCAGGCCTTCCCTTCCTGGAGCTTTCTTCCCCCTGAAGACTCAGGATTCCCTGCTGGAGCCTGCTTGCTACCAGCAGTCTGTGTAGTCGCTCTCAATTCCCCCCTGATAGCTCAGGGTTCCCTGCCTGAGTCTATGCGCTCCCAGGCATTCCCTACGTTGGCAGGCGTCTGCTGAAATCTCTCACACTAACTTTACACTGGTTGTCTCTCTCTCCCTCTCTCCACCTTTTGCTGCTCTTTACGGGGGAATTATCTCCTTTTTACCCAGCTGTTTCTGCTAAGGAACCTCCTAGCCCACCCCAGGTGTGGTGGGCAAGGCTATTGGACCAGGGCTGGCTGGCTCCGGGTCTCTGGCTCTTAAAGGAGCAGGCCACCCATTACAGGCCCTCTTCTCCTCTTCAATAACTAGGGTCAGCGTTAAAGTTTGGCGAACCGACCAGCTGTTTGAGTGGGAAAATTGCAAGACTTGACCAAGAGCAGCGATGCATAGCCTCACAGCGAAGCTGCTTATTTCTAAGTGGATTTGCTGCAGGTGGAAGTGGACAGCTGACAGCCTGTTCATCCATGGAATAGACCTCAGGATGGGCAGTAGCACCAACTTCCCCCAACAGTGCCTCCTTATTCTCGACTTCGAAGGGCCAATTCCAGGGGTGAATGGGAGATCTCCATGTCCCATTCAATCCTTGGTATTTATACAGAGATGTCAACAAGGGGCCAATAAATACCAGTTGTTGGTACTTTTATGATTAAATATTTGGGAGGAATCCACATGGTCCAGTGTCTGGAGCCATGTAAGGAGGGGGAGAGAGAGAGAGAGATTATGTCCACTAAGAACTTAAATGAGACCCAACGCCAGCTCGTTCCACATAGACACAAACTTCCACAGTGGCAGCTTTAGATCACTCATGACCTGTGCTGGCTTTGAACCAGCTGCCTTGAGATGAAAGTTTATGTCCCCTGAATTATACCAGCTCCTCAAAGTTATTAGTACAGAAGTGCATTCAGGTCCCACATGAATTTGTGCTAGGGATATATACATGGTAAGAGACAGCCCCTGTCACAAACAAATTGCTATCTAAACCAACAAGACAGACCAAAGGAGGAATATAGAAAGTATTATTATCCCCGTTTTATAGATAGGGAAAAGAGGACAGAAAGATCAAGTGATTTAGTCACGGTCACACAGAGAGTCTGTGCCAGAGACAGCAAACAAATCCAGTTTTCATGAGTCCCACTTCAGTGCCTTTACCAAAAGACCATACTTCCTCTCAAACCCAAACTCCATCATATTTAAATCCTGTAATGACAAGAGCTAAGTCACAGGAAAATTGGATAGTTGTAGATTATATATAATTTGTGGTCTATAGTTTTGTTGCTCTAGGGGTGATGGATGGATGGTCTGGGAAGCAGCACCTGTATAACACACTGGATGCAAACTAAATGGCCTAATTTCATTGCACTGCCCGGAGGGTGCAATGTATTTGGCAATGAAATAAAGTTCCTTTCATCTGCGACGATGATATTCCGCAGTCTTAGACATCCTCCTTGGGGAGCCCTCCAAAATATATTTTCTTTTAAATCACATGCTGCCCCATTTTCACATTTGCATAGCATTCTGATTCCTGTGCATTCTCTCTATCTTAACCATTGGAACAACTTACCAAGGTTGTGGTAGATTCTCCATCACTGACAAATTTCAATCAAGATTGGATATTTTTCTAAAAGATCTGTTCTAGGAATTATGTTGGGGAAGTTCTAAGTTGTCAGCCTAGATGATCACAAAAGTCCTTTCTGGCCTTTGAAACTATGAATCTAGCTGTGCTAATCAATCACTTCTGTTAACAGGAACAAAATCAAGTTCCATCAGCCCACTGTGCCAGAAATAAACATTGTGCTGGAATGTCAGAGTTTACAGTACACCCAGCCACCACTGGTTAGCTGGTCTGTGAATTAATATGCAATGACAAACAATCATCTCACCCTGCACACTCAGTTCCTGGAAGGCCTCATCTTCATCTGATAGCTATTCTCTCTGATATTGCATCTTTTACGTCAGGTGCAGGTTGGAGAATTAGAACACAATCTCTGAAGAATAGATAATCAACAATGATCCATGTCAGGTAATTCCAAAGCATGGCTAGGATACAATAACTGATCCACGGTTCTTTTTACTGTGTCCTCTAGTTCAAATCATAGATATATGCTTGGAAACTGTGCCCACTGTTTCCTCTGATGGCTCTCCACCAACAATAAATTATCTCTTGCTATTTCTCTGCCTTCTGCTTCCCTGCAGTTTAAATGGGACACAGTATTCTTTTCCATTCATTACTTTTATTACAGTAGCACCTAGAAGTTCCAGTCAAGGACCAAGGATCCATTGTGTTAAGCTGTTGTGTAAAGTTGCTGTGCATGGGTAAACAGCTGCTGTGTGTCACCTCGGAAGCAGCTGCAATTCTGAGGTGAATTCCTGCACATAGTTTGTGCATTCTGGGGTCCTTATTACAGCACTTTGGGACCCACAGAGCTATACTACAGATAAGATATTCTTCTCTGTCATCTCTGGTTTAGGGCTCTGCACGCTGAAGACTTCTGCTTGTACTGCCCCCACCATAAATAACTCTTTGCCAGTCAGACAGTGGAGTCACACCATATTTTGTGTAAGCATCAACCTATGAATTCTAGGGTTAGGACAAGAAGCTTCTAGGGAAGATGCAAGAATCCTATTTATAGCACAGCCTTCTGTAATGGCCGCCCACTGGCAGATTCAAATGCCTGTTTTTTCTTTTTAAAACAGGTTCTCAAAGACCTGTAGTCTATTTTGCATATATTTGTGATGGAATTTAAAGAAGACGTTTTGCAAATGCTGGGAGGCGCATTTTTCGTTTTCAACTGTTGCACAGTAGGTTGTGGTCCGTGTATTATAATGTACAAACAAAGGGTTAAAAGCAACAGCACACTTGTCGAAGAGTGAGAATGCTGCAGGTGTGGATGGTTAACAAGGTACTAATTGGGTAACTGAATGATAATGGAAGCAGGCAAAGAGGATCCTGGAGAGAGGCAGTGGAGCAGACAGAACAATTGCAAGTGCTGGGGCTCTGTGAATGAAAATAAAGACAAGATGAACTGTAAGGGCCTAATATTGCCCTCCATGCAGCATGTGGAACTCCCATCAACATCAGTGAGAGTTCTGCTGCAAATTGACATCCATTTTATAGAGCCTTAATTTGTTTGCCACCCAGTTCTTCTCAGACTTCACACAAGGTTTGCAAATCTTCCAATCCAGATGAGGTTACATGCTGCAAGATTAATACCGGAGATAAACCCGAACCAAATGTGAGCAAAAGGAAACTTTGTGGAGCAGGAGGGAGTTCATCTGACCTTTGCAGTCAAAGCCCAGGAAAAAATGCTGGCATGCAGGTCTGCTTCAAGGATCACAGCACAGCAACACAAAGTCTTTCCCCCAAGGAAGGGAAGATATGTATCATCACCCTGTACAAGTAGGTTGGCAGGGATGCCGACTGGGAAGAAACAAAAATAAAGCCGCAAGCTTTAGTTCCACTCAAGTTTCTGTCCTGAGGGCTGGTTTTATTAACACAGGGATCAAAAACACGAGCAGGGGAACTCAGAACATTTGATTAGAACCACTGGAGGCTTTTCCATCGTCCAGCAAGTTTGGGAGAGAAGAGGACACTTTACCAATCCCATTATCCACCACTACAACAACTTTCTCTTTGCTTTTTTAGCTCCAGCGGAGAACACCTATGTGATAGACAGGAAACCTGGGGATTTAAGGAGCTTTGGCAGTTTTCTAAGTTCTAGGATGAAAAGCCAATGAATTTTGAAGAGCATTTACCAAGGAACACCAACCACTACCCAACTGGCAACCACATGGGTGCCAATGCCTTTGGTGTTGCAATAAGCCAGTGATGGATGAAGACAGAACATGCAGCCAGACCTTCTGGAGGACCTAGCTAGAGATTGATACGTCCCTCTGGGATTTTCCATGATAATGATGGTCACACATCCCCATTTTACAGAAGAAGGAAAATTAGACACAGAAAGTTGAAGTCACTTGCATACAACCATGTAGTTAGCCAGTGATAGGAACAGAACCCAGTTCTCCTGATACCCCATCCCAGTACAAAATCATTGTTTATTTTCTTAGATCATTTTAACTTGAATGCATATTAGAGTTAAAGGAGCTACACTGATTTACAACCAGCAGTGGATCTAGCTTAGTTTTATTAGTTAATTATAAGTAATGCTGGGTGGAGTTTGTTTCAAGTAATAACAGCAGAGGATTTTTAATACAATTAGAAATGTAAATATATGTTTATGTTTAAACAATATTCAGATTTCCCCCAAACATTAGCGCGAAAGCCCCTGCAGCAAGGTTTCCAGTGTGTACACGCTCTGCTTCCTGCAACGTGACTGGAGATGTAACCCCTTAGCACCTGAATATTGCTTTGTTTTAGGGACCGGCCATATGTTTCCTATTTCAAAAATTACTTAATATCACAGGAAGCCACTTTTTATAGCAACAATAGTGGATATTCTAGTAACAGCATCGCCAATAGAAGAATGAAAAACAAAGACGAAATTGAAAGCGCTCAGTGACGCACCTCTGACAAAAAACCCAAGGGTAACTGATTATTTGATTCTTCATGTTCAATATATTTTACGCTATGGCTAACTTATTTGTCTAAAAGGTGTCACATTGGCAGCCTCTGAAGACTGAAAGACTTCAGAATAGGTATCTAGAGACATTGTCAGCTTCCTGTCAATGTGCCTCATACCTCAGCCTGAAAGAACAAGCTCTGAAGGAGAGAGGGGAGTTGTATTCTTTGGTCTGATACAACCTTGGCTGTTTCTGCAAAGATGCATGCCTCTCTATGGAGACAGCTAGAGATTAGCAACTCATTTGATACAGGACATGTGAAGACAGATGGCAGTATTCCAGATTACCCTCATTCTGGGTCATACGAACAAGTAACCTAAAGTATGTTGAATGTAGGGCTGGTTGAAATTTTTCTGTCAAGACTGTTTTTCAGTGAAAAATTGGGTTTTTGACTAAATGGAAAAAAAGTATTTTTTCTTTGTTCAAAGAGTTTGCATATTGTGGAAAATGTCAGTATTTTGTAAAAAAATGTGAATGTCCCAAACCTGCAATATTTCAGTTCAGATATGCTACTGCAGTGCCGCCTAGGTGTTCAGTCTCCTCATGGCCCCATTTTCCTCTGTGGCTCCCCACCTAGACTACATCTCCTATGTGATGCACCGCAGCCATGTGACTCCCATGATGCGCCATCTGCCCTAACCAAGAGGGAAGACCACGGCGCATCATGAAGGATGTATTCTGATCAGGGAACACTGTCTAAGGAGGAGAATGGGAGCATGAAGCACCTAAATTACAACTCCCATGAAGCACCACAGCAGCATTTTGGAAACTAAGTATTTTGGAGTCTAAATTTTCCCTGGGGGATAATTCTGACCATCCTGTTCCTCTTGCGCCACCTGGTCAGTCTATGAAAAAATATGGTATCACTATGCAGCAGTTGCTTGTGGATATTTATCCCCGCCCCCTACATACTAAGATTGATTTTCTCTTGACAAAAAAAAGTTTCCCAGGTAAAAACTATTCTTCATTTTTATAGAACATGAGCAAAGTTATGCCAAAGATGAAAGGATATATATTTTGAAATGTTCAACGTAATCTATGGGATTTAGATACATATCTTCTATTAAAACTGATGGAAGATGTATCTAAATCCCGTACATGGCTCTGAAAGTCTCAACCTTATTTCATTCAGCAAAACCATCCAATTTTGAATTTACTTAGTCACAGAATTTCCAGTCTCCCGCACAGAAGTACTAAAAGGCATCAGGGGTTCTTATCATAGAATTTAGCTCCCAGGTTGCCACAACATATGCTGGGTTTTGACTTTATCTCTCTCATTATACTTCTAAAAATGTGCAACAAACACTGCATCACTATGGTCATCAAGAGTTTCAGCTTTCACTCCACAGTTTTAAATTTCCTCCTCATGGAGTAAGGTACTACTCAAGGCAAGTATAAAAATCTGGCCCGAAATGTCCATTCAAAATGTATACAACTGTAATCAAAATGTGTTACTCTGGAAATCCTGCAACATCAGGCTCCCTTACAAGATTACCTATCTCTCCAGTGTTTGGCTGAGTCACAAGAGTCTCCTTCATGGTATTTTGGTAGTCCTGGACTAAACAATAAATCTCAAAGACCTGTGAAAATCTGCAATATTAGCAAATAAATGTTCATTTTAACCCCAAATTATATTCTGCTGAGAATAGGTTTTGGGCAAAAATTCAGGTCAGCTCCAGGCTTATCTGAAGTGGTTCAAGCAGCCATCTGCAACAGAGGCACGAACGAAACACGATAGCAGCACAGAGACAAGATTGCAAAGACAGCACTTTCCATTGTTTTTCAAGCTCCGTCTGCATCTGGCAGAAAGTTTGATCAACTTGGGGTAGCTAATCAGGCTGCTCCATGCCGCCAGCTGCAATTTCCGTCCTTTTCTTTCCCAGATTCCTCAGATCAAAGATTCAAGTCCTAGAATTATTATTCTCCAAACGCTGCTCCCTGATCTTAATGACCTCCAACCGAGGGACACCAAAGGCAAGACTAAACCGGTGATGATGCACTTCATTGAGTTTGGCCAATATGGCTAAAAACAAGAGGGTGGGATCCATAGTATGTAAAATCCCACTACAGAGATTTATATTTTAATCCAATTACAGCTCCTCTGTGTAGGCCTGAATGGCAAGGTGCCTCAGTTACTTTGCAATGGGAAGTCTTCTTCACTTGTTGCTTTCCCATATTAAAATGTTATGAAGGTAGAATTGGTCTTGTAGTCAATCATTTCTGAAGAACTTTCGCTTTTGGGAGAACAACAGTGGCTGTGAACACAAAAGCTTCCTTGAAGGGTACAGTTCAGGATTTTGAAATGCAAGTCAGCTTTTGCTAGGAGGCATAATTTCTGAAGCCAAATGATTCCATCTAAGATTAAGTTACAGGAGATCTTTTGCATGCAGAAACATTTCTTTGTTCTGTCACACACTGTCCACACCTTCTAGTCACAAACTGGGCCCTGTCAGAAAGGCAGCCAAGATTCTTGTGCATTATCAGGTCAGAATGTTCAGAGTCTAATTATATTAATAGTCATAAAAAAGTAGTAACAATGGTTCAGCGCACCAATGAGAACAGCATTCAGGGACTTAACAAGTCACTCACTCTAACATCTGGCATGCTCTTTGGAGAAGACTAAACACATGGCAATTCTTGCTGTAGAAGTCAATGGAATGGAATGATAATTGCTCATTAAAGTGCCTCCTCCACAGGTTATTTTTAACTCTCATGCTCTTTCTAATCATGGTGCATGCATCAGATGATACTGAAAGGGGTCAGTGCATAGATTTCTTCCCTCCAAAACCGCACTTATAACAAAGCCTTTTGATCAAGCCAGGGGCTTTGCAAAGCGCACGGATGGCACCTGCTCTTGGTTTTAAGTACCGACAGGGGCCTGAACCAAAACCCCTGATCCAAACATGCAACAAACTTTAGGAAGCTTTAGAGCCAGATGGAAACTTCAGTAGCAGATCTGTAAATAAAACCCAAAAGTTCAGACCCCCAGTGTCCTGCTTTAATCTCTGATGAAAACATCCCCCTTCCCCCCCTCCTTCAGGAATCAGAAAGCCATGTACTGCAAGCATCTAAGGTGTCTTATTGCAAATGCTGGAGGCGTTAGAAGACAGAGAAATTAAAACTACGTGCACCAGCATGGGTGGGGCTCAAACATTAAGACCTTCACTTCAGCAAAGTCATTAAGTGCCAAATGTGAGGCGTAGACAGGTATTAATCTACTTCTGAAGAGGCTATTTAGGGTCAGATTTTCACGGGCGCTTACCACCTTGCTTTCATTTGGGAGTTGTGCGTGCTCAGCATTTCTGGGATCAGTGGGTTACCACAAAGTTCACAACTCGTGGCAGTGTAGAGACAGTTCCCAAGGAGCTTGGTCACTGCATGACTCTTGAAGGAAGAACTGAGCGTACTCCCACCCTGCCTGGGCTGAGCTCTGCTAGCTAGTATGGAGTATGGGCCCGGGATCTGTACTGGAGTGGCTATCTTTACATGTGCTGTAGTCACAGCTCTGATTGCAGAGTAGACATGCCTAAGGGGTCTCAACACTGCCCTGGAAGAATCCCCTTTTGGGCTGAGTGGAGGGCTCAGTCACAGGGGCTGATTCAGTGCCTGGCCTCTCTAGTGAGACTGCCACTAAGTGGGCCACCTGTTCTGCGACAATGCATTTGGGGATGTAGACACCTGTCCACTAGAACTGAATGGAGTCTGCCAAACCATTTCACCTCTGAAACCAAACAGCTGTCAGATGCTATAAGTGAGAACTTGGGCCAACTACAAACCAGTGATCTAGAGGCAAAAGGCTTCAGATCCCATTACCAATTCACATCTGAGCCAGTCAGTGTCCCCGGAAAAAACAGCATATTAATGAAATCCAGACTGCACGGATTTGCCAGTATTTACTGCACTCCTGCTAGAATCAGAGTTGCCTCCAGGACTTCATTCCTCCTCATGAGCTCTGGGTTCCATTGGGCAAATATGTTTCATCTGTAGCATGTTTAGCAAGCCATGTCCTTCAGGCAAATGGTGTGGCAAACTGTCCTAGCGGGATTAACCTTCTTTTCAGAACTAAGTTGTATTACAAGGCCAACATGTTTTTGCAGCCATATATGTGGTGCAATAGTGACCTCCTGTGGCTGCTGTTCCATAGACATGATCTACAAGAGAAAATATGAGTCTTGTTTCTTATTTCCAAAGTAGATCACTGTTTAAGTGATATGGCAAAAGGTGATGCAGAAATATCTAGAGATAGATCCTCTCCGCCTTGTCTCCCACGTATATTTCATCACAGTGAAACCAAAGACAAACCTTTCTTTCTCCTGACTCCCCACCCACATTATTCATAAAAAGAAACCAACTCCTAGGAGATTAAATTCACCCCTGCGCAGCGTGACTGCACCATTCATATCTACAAAATAGGGTTTAAGTGGTATGTGGGTCTTATGCCGATCACCAGCAAAGGAGTCACTTTCACTTGATGGAGTATTTTGGAGGTTCCACTCTAAGGGATTTAGATCACTGTGGTTTCTTCCCAGCCACCCAAGATTAAATCTACATACAGAAATGGCATCATTTTCCAGAGATGCCCTCTTCAGAAGAAGGTACATTGAAATAAGCTGGGGCTAGACAGTCATTCCCATGGATGCTGCCTTCTGGAGATAATCCTTCCAGGTCCGTTGTTCTGAGTAGGAGAGTGGAAAGTCAGATTGCTGGGTATTTCTGCGGTAGTCATAGGTATCAGATATTAAAACAGTTAAACATCTTCAGCACCTTTGTTTCTCCTCTTCCTGTAGGCAACTCCCTCCACTGGAGGCGCACCAAGAAGGGAAATTCCTTTCAGAGAGATATTTTAAAATTCTCCATCAAGCCAACCTGTTCTGTAACTTATCATTCCTTGCAGCAAGGAATCCCCAGGCAAATGCAAGGACTTTTAGTCACTCACCTCAGCAGTGGTTTCCAAAATGCCAGCTATCCTTAGCAACCCTTGGGACACATTCTATATAACATTGTCTGGCTTTTTTCTGTGTGTAGATTTTATTCTGGTGAGGCTTGTTTGTGGTTGGTTGGAGCTCCAGTGCATCACACAATTATCCAATGCACCGAAGGTGTTTTTTTGTTATTGTTGTTCTTGCTTTGTCTCAAATAGTTGGGGATTTGTGGAGACTGCATGAGAACAGTAGGTGTAACCCCAGATAAACCCTACTGAAGGGATCCAGATTTCTGTGCACATACAGCAATTCACAAGGTGAAACTCACTCCTGTGGAGAGGGCTATGTATCATTTAAGGCCTCTAAACAGGGCTTAAGTGAGATGTAAGTGATGCACGAGCTTTGTGTTGGCCATCTGCCTGGGTTGAATTTCACCCATATGCATTAGGGGGAATTAAGAAATATATTCATTTAAACAACCATATCACTCCACTACGTCTCTTTTAGCAGATGCCAGACTTCTCAGTCACTTTTCAGAACAGTCTTTTGACAACCTATTCTGTGATGGCTGGAGGTGTCAGAACAACTATGACTCACAGTGGTGATGTGCTTTTGTTAGTTTGTCTGGACAACAGCTTTTGTCCGGTTAACACTCTTGCTCTCATTGCTGTACGCCATTCCTAGATTTGTAGGAACAAAGCACCACAGGTCAGATCAGATATTAAACTGGCACTACACCTGATCTTGAGCAAGCAGCCGCCATCTTCAAATTGCTTGCTTCCTAACATTTCGCAGTTCGGTCATCGCTAATAGTGGAAGACCCCAGTGTCAACAGACAGATTTAGATCCAAACTCTCCCACAGTACAGGAGCTGTGGTTACCACTTCGGCACCTTCTCTGCTAACTCCAAACTTAAAAAAAAAAAAAAAAAAGCAGATAAAATTGACTATGCCTTTTTAAAAGAAAAAATGTTTTTAATCTCCTGTATACCTACGTCATCATCAATATATGATTAATTACATGTGTGCTGTGAAACAGACACTGGCAATGGGAACGTGTGTCTAAAGACACATAAAAGTGAAGAGACATGCAGTGACATGCTATCATTAAAGAATCATAATTTCCTTCCTATATTCTACAACAGCTGTCACTAATGTCTTGAAGACAGACCATGTTCTAAAACACCATGTCAAACACCTTTTCAGACAAAAGAAAAGGAGGGCATGTTAAATGGGTGAACAGAAGGAAGAGTATTTTGACGGCTTGACTGTATTCAACCGCCCCATACAACACCCACATCCTTTGATATAACTTCACTTAGTAAAGATCTTCAGAGCTGCATGATTCTGACAAATGGGGAAAAGTAATAATTGCTACTATTAGGTAGCTACTAGAGGCTCCTACTGAGATCAGGGCCCCTTTGTACTTGGTGCTGTACATACACACACACCAATAATAAGACCAGGTCTACGCCTAAAACTTAGGTTGACCAAGCTACATTGATTAGGGCTGTGAAAAAACTTCATACCCTGTACTTCATAATTAGGTCAACCTAATCCCCACTATGGATACAGCCACTGCCTCTCAGAGAGGTGAATTAACTACATTGATAGGAAAACCTCTTCTGTCAATGTCACCGTAATGCAGACACCGCTGCTACAGCAGCACATCTTGTAGTACAGACATACTTTAAGACAGAGTCCATGTTTGAGAAGCTTAGAATCTAAGTAGGGAATAGAAGAAGGAATTATTATTGTCCCCATTTTACAGACGGGAAAGAGTGACTAAGGCTGGAATTTTCAAAAAGACCCTAAGGAAGTTAAACACCCAACTCTCATTGAAGTTCCCCTTTTAGGTCCCTTTGAAAATCCCAGTCTAAATGACTTGCACAAGGTGATACAGGAAATATGTGGCAGAGCCAGCTTTTTAACCTTATACAGAGTCTCACTGCCTTAGTCACGAGATTATCTATCCTCTCTCCTCATCTACCAATTCAGCTACTTCTCAGCCTACCCACCGTTGTTTGGTTGATATTGTACATGTAGTCAGTGGAAAGTGGGCCTGGAGGATGCATTTGAAGGAGGAGAGAATAGTTGGCTCATGGACGGCATTTCAAATATTGGGATTAGTTTTAACTCTAAATTTGCACACGTTTCCCATTGGGAAAATGGGACAGAGAGAGATGATGTGATTTGCTCAAGGTCAACAAGAAATCTGGGGCAGAACTAGGAACTGAACATAGATCTCCTGTCTCCTAGTTCAGTGTCTCAGTTACAAGACCATTCTTCCTCACCCAACTCCGAAGTTATATTTGCTATACAGAAGGTCAGACTAGATGATCATAATGGTTTCTTCTGGCCTTAGAATCTGTGTGCACAGAGAAAGGAAATCTAAGCCTTCAGAATGTCCTTTTGTTACAGTCGCTGGGTAATTAAGAGCCTGATCCTGAGAAGTGCTGAGCACCCACAAACCCCACTGAAGTCTTCAGGTCTGAGGTTTGGTTCAGTCTATTATAGAAAGAGGGAGCAGAGGCTCTGATCCAGACCCAAACATCTCCACAGTCCAGTGGTAACTGGGTCGAGTGTTTGGGTTCAGAGTCCTCTTTACTTTAAACTAGAGCTGGTTGAAACTTTTCAAGTCCCAACAAAAATTTTCATCACAAATTTGCTTTTGGCTATAAAATGTATGTGTGGGGGGGACATCATCAGAGCTTTCACTCATTTTATTTTCCAGCCTGCTTTTTTACCCACTATAGAGGAGGTTCATTATTTTCAAAGTTTTGACAAAAGGTAAAAGGCTCCTCTCTTAAAAATCTGGAAATGAATTCAATTGTACAAACATTAACGAGTCCACAAGTAGATTGAGTTTAGGTTCAATTGGAATTTTGAGGGAGGTTCATAGTGGCCAGACAGAGGGACGAAGGATAGGCTTGCTAATGCACTGAACTCAGGAGATCTGGTTCAATGCCAAGCTCTGCCACAGATTCTCTGTATGACCTCAGGCAAGTCACATCCCCTTTTCCGTGCTTCGGTTCTCCATCTACAAAATGGGGATAACAACAGAACCCATCATCATGCAACTTCAAGTTTAACTTGAGCTACTAAGCTAGAGTTGCCATGTCTTCACTGTTTATTTTAACCATCACTTTTATTTTACAGCGAATATATATGAGAAACCAGGATGATGGGGCTACGTAAGTACCTAGAAACATAAGCAGTATAGTCATCCTAACTTTCAATGCATTTTTTCAAATAATTTGTAGTGCTCATTGCTAAGCAGGTTACAATAATTCATCAGTTTAAAAAAAAAAAAAGACAATTAATCAGCACCAAAAGCCACTGAGCACAAAGCCTCGTTGAAACAAACCAAAAACAAAACAAAATCAGTGTAGAGCTGTTGGTACTTGTGAACTCCTCTTGATTAAACTTATTTTCACCTCCAGGTGCACATACAGGACGAGTTTTGTTAATTAAACCTGCCACTCGCCTTATTATGCATTCAATTAAAAAATGTGATGCCTTGATTTTATGCAGCTTGTGGGATGCGATGGTGACAGACTCACAGGCTTGTGTTGTTACAGTGCATAAGTTCTGATGGAACTGGGAGGAAGGGAAGCTTTAAAATATGGCTAAGTGAGATATATGCTAATTGGACACCCTCTTTGTATTTTTTTTAATTTAGAACTGATGGACATGTTTATCAGACACTTGGCATGTGCGATGCAAAGAGAAGGTGTATGTAAATGCGGGGGAGTGCATTTGTCTCATCTGGAAACCATATAGATCTTTGGAATATTCAGGGTCAACTCTGGCCCGGCTAAGGGATGGGGAGAATGGCCTCTAGATGCCATGGTGACGGATGCCATACCGATAGATTAAGCAGAGAGACAGAGGCACCAAGAACTATATAGACTCCAATTTTAATTTCATTGAAGAATAGTCTTGTTGTTAAGGCATCAAAGTGGAACTCAGCAGATCTGGGTTCAGTTCTTGGCTCTGCTAACAGATTCTTTCTTGTATGACCTTGGGAAAGTCGCTTAACGTCTCTATTCCTCTGTTGCCCATTTATACAATGGAGATTATACTTCCTTTCTCCCAGAGTTTTTGTTGACTATTTTGATTGCAAGCTCATTGGGGCTGAGGCTGTTTCTTCCTATGTATTTGTATAACACTTAACACAATGGGCTCCTATCTGAGTTGGGGTGCAAGAAATTATTATTTTTCTAATGTATGAAATTATTAACTGTTATTACTTCTACATGCACTGCACCTTTACATTTCTAAGTTGGCATGGCTGCAGAAGGCACTGGCATTTTGTGACGTAGTATGTTACAGGGGATGGACACACATTCTCTGCTCTCATATGGAGACTTTACTTCTGTTCTTTGTTGTTTTTGTCATTTCCCTTAATATAAAAGGCATTTGGTCTTAAAAATAAATAAATAAATCTACAGTAGCGCTTTGTATATGGAAAAAATAGTATTATTAAGTACCATTTTAAATCACATCCTACACTATTTCTCAGCATATGAAACAACTAAAGGATTTTTTGTTTCATTGTACGCTCTTTGGTACGTGAGCCACATCTGCTGCATGTGCTGTATAGCACTGAGCATGCTCCTTGGGCCAGATTTGCAAAGGTGCCTGAATATGCAAATAGTGCGATTTACAAAGTGCCTCTCGAAAGCAAATGAGAGTTAAATAATAATTGGTCCAAACCCACAAGACTCCAGCCAGATCGAGATCAGCTCTCAGTAAAATCTCTCCATTTCCCCACAAAGACTGAGGCACAACTGGTCATGTCCAGTGGATGATTAATCATGGACCTTCTGCAAATAAGGATCTGGGCCCATATGCAAGGAAGCTCTTTGTTTCCACTAATGAACACGGGCATTGTTGCCAGCCCACAGACCAGCTAACTGTGGCCCAGCTCTGTAACTGCTCTAATGGGCAGATCTTCAGCCTTGGAGGGGGTTAAGGTACTGTGTGATAATCTGGGGCCACACACGTTACAACTACAGCACTCTGCATTTGCATATAGCCCCTTTCATACAAGGATCTCAAAGCTCTTGTCAGTGTGAATTAATTTAGCTTCTCTGTGAAGTATCATTTCCCAGTTTTTCAGATGGGAAACCCAAGGCACAAACAGGGGATGTGATTTACCCAAGTTCACAGACTGAGTCAGTGGCAGAGAAGGGAATAGAATCCAGATGTCCTACATCTTATCCCATGAGACCATCTTTCCTCCACACCTGGGATGGCTTTTTGCACCACTCCTACCTATTGTACAAGGTACATGACTCCAGCCAGTGCTATCAGTTCTCCACTTTTATGCATCCTAAATTTACCCAGACAAATTAAAACAAGCAAACAATCGAGCTTTTACAAAACCAGTAATATATCAGTTCAGAACATGCACATGGAAATTAACTGTAGCAGATAGCAAGATTTTCTGGCATAATGCATAGAGACAACACCTTTTCACCACCCCTCTGGCAGCTAACTGTATGGACATCACTCTATCACGCCATCACACTACTCAGGGGGTGTCAGAAACATCTTGTTTCTTTTCATTGGGGCAGAAGGGCTCAGGGTTCACAATGGGTCCTTTATCAGACTGGCCTTATGTTTTCTGTGTCAAGCTCAGGCTGGGCTCCTAGGATTGAGAGAGCACTATGGATACATGTAATTAATGCAGGCACAGGCAGCCGGGGTGGGCAGATCACTGCTTGCTCGATTGAGACTTCCTGGTCTGAAGACAGTTAGCTAGAGTCCATTCGCCTCCCTAACATCCCCATGTTTCTGTTTATTCTGATAAAATGGCCATTCTGCAGTAAACTGGCTGCCAGGAGCTTTGTCGCATATTATTCTCTGACTCTGGAGAATATATACATAGGCTTGGAAGGATTAGATTTGTGCCAGGTAATGTCACAAAAAATATTTCCATCGATAATATTCATAATTTACAGACAGGCAAAATAAGAGAGATGCTGCCTGAGAATGTATTTGCGTTGGATTTCACACTCAAGTTTTGACATAGAATGTTGACAGTTTGTGTCTTAATGGCTGTGTCTTAAAGCTTTAACTTTTTTAATCTCAATGCTTACTGTCATTGCAATAATTTTGTATGACCCCCCACTACTGTCTGACCTTCCCCCTAATTTCCCACAATTGTGAAACATTTAAATCCATAGGAAAAAAATCTGGGTTTTAAGCAATTTTGTTTTTTGGCAATTGTGGACATTTAAATGGATACAAATTGAGAAAATGCTTACAAATGAACAACGATATTATCCATCGAAATTATAAAAATATAAAAATCAAATTCTGCCAAGCCTATATAATTGCTAAAACACCAATACCAATCAGTGTAGGCAGACTTGTGTGGTTCACAGTAGAAACAGATCAGACTGCAGGATTCTCAATCAATTATATATGAGAAAACAAGGAAACCATCTTTATGGAACAAGTCCTATAAGGTTTAGTAGGGATGAAACCAATAGGGGCTTCTACAGAAATTCAGGAATCACTGGGTCAGGATCTTTAACCTGTGTTATGCAAGAGGTCAGATTAGGTGATCACAGTGGTTCCATCTGGCCTTAATCTGTGAATCTATGAAAATGTAATAGGGTTCTATAGAAATTACTGTAGAATTTGAGAGAGACTTGTATTCTTTTTATAGTTTTTTAGAACCTCCCTACAGGAAGGATGGAATTTTCCATTAAAATCTATAAGGGGTTTTCCATAAGGGTGTGGTTGTTTCTTAAGCAATGAGAGCATTCTCCATGGACAGGCTATCTGCTGCTAATAGCCATAACTCCATTACCAAAATCCCCATTGCAATTGGTCGGTATGGTAGTTGGCTGTGGTTACTTGTTGGCTTTCTAAATATGAAACAATTTGAGACTCTAGGCACACGTGCAAACAATTTATAAACAAGGCACGCTAATGAACAAGGCCCACCATCCAGTTTTAAACTATCTTGATTCACCGACAGAAAATTCTCTTTCCTACCTCTACTCATTTCTAGAACAAGAGTAAGCCGGGAGAAATAGATGTGGCTTACATACATGCATTTGGGCTCTCCTACTGAAGAATGAAGTAAATTCCAGAGTTGAGGACATTTCATTGCAAACGCCATGGGCCGGATTCCACGCTGACTCTTGCAAGGTGCAACAAAGAAGGTGAAGGTAACTTTAAGCCACCTTTTTGCCTTCCAGATTCTGGGATTCTCCTGGGGTTGATATGCCCTCCACATAAACTAGCACAGACTAAGTTGCACAGTTTTGCAGGGTTGCCTATTGGTTGCTGTGCAGTCCAGAATAACCAGAGCACAAATACTCAGGCCATTCCCCTCCCTAGCACCAACAAATCTGCCTCCAGCCCAGTCGGTGCACACTGCAGCCCTGCGCTGCTCCTGCACTGAGGGAATTGCCAGGGGCTTTTACAGCCCTTTAACAGTACAAGAAGCTGCAGCTGTTTGACTTGGTGAGTTTACAAGTTCTGCAGTCTTCAGCCTGGGTCTATTCTGGGTAGCCTTTTAGCAGTGAGTGCACGGAGAGGATGGGAAAAAATTGCTTGGGATTTACAGGGACTTTGCAATGCAAACATTCCACTAGATAACAACAGCTCCTTTCCACAGCATCACAGCCTGGACATATTCAGCTCTCCTTGATAAAGAAGCAGGGGGTTCTTTTCTTTTGGGGCAGGATTCTAAGCGTTTGCCAGGAGGTTCTACAATGATGAACTTTTGCATTCATAGGAAGTTAGGATGTAAAAAAAACCATTAGGCCATCTACTCCATCCCTGTCTTTTGTTCACGCTTATGTTATTACCAGAGTGATTTGCTTGCCCGGATCAAAAGGCTAAACATCCATGCTAGCTCAAAGGGCATTTAAAGTTGAAATTTAAAAAAAAATGAAAATTTAAAAAAAACAGAGGAGGAGAAGAAGTTTGAAGGCCTTTGTTAATCCCTTTAGTGTAATTGCTAGTGTCCTCTATTCCCGTTTATTTGCAAGGATGAAATGAAAAGATAGAGAAAATTACTGGTCTATTGTAAGTAATTGCTTTCTTCCCCTGACCTAGAAAATAATAACAGTTTGCATTTCTATAGCTTCTTTCACCCAAGGATCTCAAAGCACTTTAATTATTGCTCTCAGCCCCATGTGAGGTTGCTACCTGAGGTGCAAAGTAAGTGATATGGCCAAAGTCATACAGAAGATTACTGTCACAGCCACAAATAAGTATGCAAGAGTCCTGGCTTACAGTTCCTTGCTCTAAAAACTAAACCTCCCTCTCTATCAGATGGAAGGGGCCTGATTCTCAGTTACTCCATTCTTCTGCTTGGGGCAGGAATGAGGGAACTTTGCACTTCTTGTAATCTGGAATTGTTCAGAGCTCTGTCCAGCCCCTGGTATAAGTTAGAGCAGCCTCAGGGTTGCTCTAATTTATGTTCTTCTTCTCAGGGCCCTAGAAAATGGAATAGTCATAGTGCAGTGCACTCCAGCTATACTCTCTCTGTGCCACGATGTCCCAGTTTCATCCCTATCTTGCCCTCCGACACTGGAAGCTGAGAAGCAGACTGCTCTAAAGCCCTTATGTCATTTGTACATGGGCTGGGGAGGCCCTTACCACCATCTTTACACTGCAACAGCTATTTAAATTGCCTTAGTGTAACTGAGAATCAAACCTAAGAACTTCTGTGGGAAGGGAACCCCTGGAAGTTTCTGAGTATGCTATTATGAATTACTCACGAGTCTTTGCATTTCCCCAAGATTCATCATTGTCATTTCATTCCCAATTACTTTAGGTAACACATTTTTAAAAAAATATATGCCCTTAGTGTCCTTATTTGATGCTGAATTAATCTTTCCAAAGGCAGAGAGGCAATCACTTAATTAGCAAGGAAAAATTACCATAATCAGAACAAATTCACAGTTACTGAACTTAACAGTAACAAGTCACTTAAAACTTCCTAACATCATTTCCTAGCCATTTCCTCCTTGATATACCTACTTCATTTACCCTTGTGATGCATCATGTTAAATACCAAAGCGGAGTAAGATCATGATTGGCACAGTTCTACCTCCTTTTAGCTTTCTTGTTACAGTAAAAGAAAAATTATACTAAGTCTTCACCCTCTGCTTTTTTCATCCAAGGATCCCAAAGCACTTTACATACATTAATTAAGCCTCAACATCCCTGCAAGATAAGAAAATATGATTATTCTTCCCACTTTACATGTGGGGAAACTGAGGCACAGAACAATTAAGTGACTTTCTCAAGGTCCCGCATGGAATCATTGGAGGAGCTGAGACTGGGGGGTAATTTTCAAAAGCATTTAAGTCCTATTTTTAATGGACTTAGGAGCTTAAATTTAATTTTTAATGAGACTTTTACTATTAACTCACAACTGAAAATGGAACTTAAATGATTTTGAAAATTTTACCCTGAACTCCAATGTCCTATCCCCTGTTTTAACCATTAGATCACACTCATATATAGCTTCATGCATTTTTTCTACAGGGAAAATAACGTGGCACACTGAAGTCCTTCAATCCAGCGAAACTCACACTGAAGCTGAAGGGCTTTTGTGTTTGAGTAAAACTTTAAGGATACAGACCATAAGAAGAAGTGAAACAAGCTTTGTTCCTGTAGCTCCTAGTATCAACAGAAGTTCTTGCAAGAAAAACTCCTCTTCTATTCTTTCTTGGATGCTATTGTTTGGGTATGCTGCCTTCTCTCCCTCTCCACCAGATGGCAAAGCTGTTCTATAATTGACATCCTGAAATACTGGTTGTATCCGTCATTTGCAGTCTTTAAATGAAGATACACTTTAGCCCAAATAGAAATTATGGTCTTGATGCAGAAGTTACTCAGTGAGGTTTTTTGGCCTGTGTTTTGTAGGAGGTCAGACTAGATGATCATAATGGTATCTTGTGATGGTACAATACAATCTGGCAGTAGATGGTACAGAGATGGGATCCATCTAAGTACCTATATACGATAGAACCTCAGAGTTACGGATACCTCAGGAACACAGGCTGTTCATAACTCTGAACAAAATGTTATGGTTGTTCTTTCAAAAGTTTACAACTGAACACTGACTTAATACAATTTTGAAACTTTACTATAGAAAAGAAGAATGATGCTTTTAACCATCTTAATTTAACTGAAATAAGCACAGGGACAGTTTCCTTACCCTGTTAAAAAAAATGTAAGCTTTCCCTTCTTTTTTTTTTGTAGTAGTTTATATTTAATCACAGTACTATGCTGTATTTGCTTATTTGTTTGTTTTTTTGGTCTCTGCTGCTGGTCCCAAATGAGTAGAGTGGTTGACCAGTCACTTCATAACTCAGGTGTTCATAGAATCATAGAATATTAGAGTTGGAAGGGACTTCAGGAGGTCATCTAGTCCAACCCCCTGCTCAAAGCAGGACTAACCTCAGCTAAATCATCCCAGCCAGGGCTTTGTCAAGCCGCATAACTCTGAGGTTCTACAGTACATTAGATAGGATAGGACAGGACGGACAGTCAGTATTAGCTCCAGCAAATGCCTTAAGTATTGTGTCACATTTCTCCAGGAAAGCCAGGTTCATTTTGTGCTGATGTTTTAGTATTTTGATGTTTGTCTAAGATGGTCTGGTTTCTTGTTCTTTTATTATACACTGTAAGAATTTGGGGGTGGGGGAGGGAGCATATTTGAATTTATGCAAATGACAAAAAGAGGGATCCTAATCAAATGCTTGAGTCACCCTTAAGATCATTTTAAATACACATCCTAAAAAATCCTTTGACATTAGATTGTAAACTCTCTGGGGCAGGGAATTATTTTTGTTCTGTGTTTGTACAGCACCTAGCACAGTGGCATCCTAGTCCATAATTCTCAGGCACTACAGTAATACAAATAATAAATAACAACAACAGAAATTTAGTGTAGCCCTCTGTGAGAGAGTGCTAGCTGCAGCACCCTGGTCATTTAGGCAATTCTGTAACAGAGAAGACTAAAGGCTTAATTGGAGGCCATTAACCTATTATGGCAGAGACTGTTGACACTTGGGGACAATGACTGAGCTAATAAGGTAATCAGTTCAATAAGGAAAGATATACAATTGGCAGGAACAGGAAGAGAGTGTGGGTGGAAGAGAGCAGCGAGAAGCTGTGTGGAAGTCTCCTCTGTCTGTATACTCGTGGTATGGTTTGTTCTGTGTTGAAACTGAAGGTTAAATACAGATGTGGTGAAAGGGAACCAGCCTGGGTGTTTTTGTGACTGAGAGACCACAAAAACAGGCTAGGCAGCACTGCTCGCTGAGGAGCTGAAGAAGCGCCCTGTGACACCCACTCACAGCAGACCAGGTGATTGAAGGGCTCAAGAAGTAGCAGATGTCTTTTTTAAAAGCAAACGATTACAAATAAAATATTGGAAGCGAAGAAGGCGGCTTTGAAATGCTGAGCAAAAGCCATTTTAAACTGATTTCTTGAGCGGATCAATTGATTTCAGGGCAGCAATATCGGATTGAAAGTTGTGGCCCAGGCTGCAGCCCCTCATTCTCATCTGTGAGCCATCAGTCACAGGAGCGGCTGCATTGACTCCTCAACAGTAAGATTTACTCTTGGGCTACGTGGCTCAAGGAGAGACTCTACCAGGTAAGATCAAATCCCAAATAGTCAAAATGACCCGTTAGAGGCCAATGCTCTTACCAGAGAGAATAGGCTCCAAGGCAATGTAAACATGATCCGTGGGTCCCCTCCAAAATGGCTTGGTAATAAAGTGAATGGCTCTTTTTCCTTTATTGATTGACAGGCATCACTAGTGACCCATCAGCTGCTGAGACAGGTCCATTGGCAACGCTCCTTTTGGACCACAATAGATTTGCTTCCCACTCATTAGCTAATAAAAGCAGACAGGGAAGCTCTAACTCTTCAGATTTTTCCCCTGACAAAACTCATTTATTGCCAAGAGAGAGATTGCCCTCTCCTCCTTTCTGACAGGCCAATTGCCTCCTGAAATATAATAAATGTTCCTTCAAGGGCTGACAGCTTTTTCTTATGGCAGTAAGTAAACAACATTATCATAACAGGCAGGACCTCGACAAACAGTAGGAGGATATATATACATTGGAGCATTACCCTGTTAGAAGAGGGCTAGATTGTACCCTTGTCTTAATCAGGCAGGGGATTTGAGTGGAAAAAGGCCCACCAACTCCCTGCTCAACTAAGTAAAACCTATATGGATCTGAGTCTGGTCTGGAACAAAGGTCTTTCTTCCCTGGATAGGAGCAAGGAGGGAATGGGGATTTGACTCTCTCTTTTGTATGCAATAGTCTATAATAATACCAAGGTCTTAAATGATGCTTTTTACCCATTGATCTCAGAGCACTTTACAACCAAAGTCAGTATCAATATCTCCACTTTACAGATGGAGAAACGGAGGCACAAGGAGATGAAGTGACTTGCCCAAGGTCACCCAACAGGCCAGTAGCAGAAATGGGTATAAAATCCAGGAATCCTGAATCCCAATCTAGTGCTCTACCAATAGGCCGCACTGCCTCAGCTGCCCCCTTTTCAGAGCTGCAATATTAGGGGCAAAACTGAGGTGCTTGTGAGGCATGACGACTCTGGCGCTACACAACATGTAGAATACATATAAACATGCAAGGCATGGTACAAAGTAAAATGCGGTCTCTGTCCTGGCAACTTTAAAATCTGAAAAATCTTATCAACAAAATAGTAAGTTAATATATTTTAAAAAATAATCAACTTTTCTCAAAACCAATACTTCTGTGGAAAATTTGTTTCTTTTGTAATTTTCTGGTTTTCACAGTAAAACCTTTTTATATATATAAATTCAGTTTTACATTTAAAAAAAGAAAATTTCTATTTAAAAAATTGCACAAAATGAATCTATATTTCTTTCAAAAATTTTCAACAGAAAGTATTTGACAGTTGCCAGCCAGCTATTTACAATCTAGGTAAATCAAGAAAAAGAGGGTAAAACACACCAGCAGTCATCACTTCCTCTACAATAACTAATGCTTGAAATATTTATTTCTCTGTGAGAACTAATTCTTTCTGTGTGCTTTTAGTGTGCACAAGTATTAGTCATAAATAACCTATGTGAAAAATGAACTTCCTAAGTGAATGGCTTGCATTTAAATGTGCTGAATGCTTAATTCCTCACAGAGACAAGGTAGATGAGGTAATAGCTTTTATTAGATCAACTTCTGTGGGAGAAAGAGACACGACCTGAAGAAGAGCTCTGTGGAATTCAAAAGCCTGTCTCTTTCTCCCACAGAAGTTGGTCCAATAAAAGATATTACCTCACCCACCTTGTGTCTCTCATATCCTAGGACCAACACAGCTGCTACAACCCTGCAGATTACTCACCGTTGCATTGTGATCATTGTAACAGAAATAGCTGTGCATGCGCTTTCTTAAAGAGCAAAATTAGATGCTGGTGAGGTTCTCTAGTTATATCTGCCCCAGCAGTTCCAGAGCCATGTTAGCTTCTGCAGCTCCAGGTGCTTCTAGAAAAACTGAGGGGATAGGGACTTCCTGTGGAATGGATGGAAAATAAAGCTGAGTGACTCCAAAAATGCAGATTCGGGTTAACTGAAATGGTAGGCAATTTTGTATTGACTGTGTGAAATAATTTCAGTTGGAAGAAAAAAAAAATTAAAAATTCCCCAAAAGTCAAAAGGTTTCATTTTGCCATTTTAAAAATGAAACACTTCGACTTTTCAATTTCAAAACAACTTTTCCTTTCAAATTGTTCTTCAGAGTTCTTCAAATTAGTTTAAAAAGGTTTAAAAAAAAACCCTCAAAAATGAAATTTTATTTTGGGTCAAATGACACTTTTCATTTGACCCGAAACAATTTGGAGGGGGGTCAGTTTGGCCACTGAACGGAAAAATCGGTTATTCGCACAACCCTACTTGGAAGTCAATGGGACTGAGGCTTCTAAATCACTTTAGCACTTTTGGAAATTTCACCTTACATGCCCAACCTAAGCCCCTCCCTCAGGGGCCAGGTATATGACTCCACTCCCCTACCCAGCTGCTACTGCTGGCGGTGTTGTTCGCTGTGGTGTTGTAGTGGAGTTGGTCCCAGGATGTGAGAGAGACGAGGTGGTATCTTTTACTGGACCAGCCTCCGTTGGTGAAAGGGACAAGCTTTTGAGCTTCATGGAGCTCTCCTATGAAGCTTGAATGCTTGTCCCTTCCACCGGCAGAAGTTGGTCCAATGCAAGATACTACCTCACCCACCTTGCCTGCTGGCAGCGGGCACCCTAAGGCGGAAGGCCGGGGAAGGCGGCCCTCTCAGATAGCCCATCAGGAACAGGGGATGGGTTCTTTCCTCATTGACTGGCAGCCAGTGATTCTGAATGACACAGAACCACCCCCTGGTTGTTTTTTGCCTCCTTTCTGTCAAACAGATTCCCCTATGCGTAGCCGTCTCATCACACACCTCTCTGGTCAGCATCTCCCATGGGCTCACTTAAACAGCTCCCCGCCGAGCGTGCTGGATTTGGTGAGTTGCCGTCTAAGATGCTCATAGCTCCCTTTTCATTGTACAGGAGCTTAGGTGCTTAACTCAGGCTTTGTAAATCACAGTGATTTTTTCCAGGTGCCTGAAAGTTAGGCGCCATAATGCTCAGTGTCACAGCACCCAACTCCTTTTGTTCATTCAGGCCCTGGTGCTTGAGCCTATCACTTCAGAGACAGTTGCAAACTCATAAATCTAAATTCATGGTTTAGCCTCCAGAGGAGCAAACAGTTATATTCTGTTAGTGTGGGCTCCTTCCTGTGTATCATATTTCACTACCTTCAATACAACGTTTCACAAGTCATGTATTGGCTATTTGGTAGTAAGATTTTCCAGCAATTGCCAGGGCCTGATCCTGCAGTCCTTTCTTCAGTAAACCATGTCCCCATTGTCAGTGGGAGCTGTGCCTATAGACTGCAGCGTGGGGCTCTATTGCTGATGGAATAAAGAGACGGGTATAGTCAGATTGTCTCCTGCATGCTCTGATGCCGGCTACCAGAGGATCACCAAAGCATAGCAGCATGAAAGAGAGCTGACATAACAGCTTCTGTGCCCTCTCTCTCCCTGCAACCCCAGGATCAGGGAGCGCAAATGCAGCTTAAAAACACCTTTGCAACCTCCGTCCTGAGAGCACAGGGTGCTTCTTTGCCAGAGCTAAGGATCAAGGCAAATCAAGTGGTTTTCTATCAGAAGCTTTCTCCTCACGTTGAATAGCCCTGTGCTGACCTACCATAACAAAGAAAATACCTAGCGTTCTGCTTCCCTCTCCTATTTGCACTGGATTTCCCTGAAGAGCAGACAGCAGCGTTCTTGGCTGTAGAATCTCAGTATTCATTTGGCACAGGCAGTCCTGGGAGTGATCCAAGTAATGGCCTAGTCAATTACTGCAGCAAGTGAAAAATCAGTCTGTGGGCGCCTTCAATCATGCAACAAGGTCTGGAGGGGGAATCATTTGCCAATGTGTCTCTCTCCACTCTTGATTTTTCCCAGCAAGCACAGACTAGAGAAGGAATCACAGAACAGCCTAAACCTCTGGCCACACACAGTCACACAGGGCAAATGGTTTGATTCTTTGCAATCAATTTAGTGCCAAGGGAAAAGTGCCAACATGCCAGCAGTGGAGACTGAAGGCCATGTTAATGCAGAAAACAGGTACAATGCAGGCAGCACAAGCTGCACCTCCTTCTCTTTGTTTGCCCAGACAACCTCATTAGGAGTGAGAGGGGAGTTTAGTGGTATAAAACTTGTCACCTCTACAGGCCAGGTCCTCAACTAGTATAAGTCAACATAGATCCATTGCCTTCAAACTGAGATGAAGATCCGTCTCAAAAGGTTTCTAATGGAAATCCAGCCCAGCCAACTGTTACAAGGCTAGTGGATGGTCGGTGGTTTCAGTGCAGTTTTCTGTGTACTGAGGTCCATGTTATGAAATAAAGCCTGATCCCTACTACCTACCCTCATTGATGGCTGTCTCAGCAAAGAGGCCCAGGATAGAATGGGTTATGAAGGCAGAATAACTTTCTCATCCTTAGAAGTCATCAGAGCGGAGGTAAATTGTTGGGAGAATGACTTGCATTGCCACGTTCCCCACTGTGCCTACTCTATGGATAAGAAGAGGACCAGAGTGTCCCGCTAGCACCTTGGAATACCAATGCCCACTGCAAGTTATGACTAACCCCCACTGAAGCCAATGGGTGATGCTTGTATGGAAGTTAATACAGATCTCACAGCAGGAGTATTAGCCCCTGGATGTTGCTTCTCTAAGGAAAGGCGTTTGCACAGAACACAAGTTGAAAAGGCCCCTAGAAAGCACAATGCTGCATTAGAATTAGTGCTCGCAATGAGATTAACGGCTGCAATCAAGAGTTAAAAAAACAAACAAACCTAAACTAGACTATTACTCAACGCCATTCCTTAGGCAAAGCTCAGCTATCGAGGGGGATGAGCGGGCATCTCCTGCTCTGTAGCCCCCACCATGAAAGAGAATGGAAGGGAAACTTGGTTGAACAAACATACTGATGACGCAGGGCTCACCTGATTGACAGCTCAGTGTGGTGTTAAACACCATGTGAACTCCAGGCAGATGCCGTGAACAGTCAGCTATGCAGATGCTGGGCATAAGGAGAGCTGGGACTTTTAACCCTTTGTCTGCCCACGCTCTCCCTTAGGCACGAACATTTGGCAGAAGAGCCTCTCTCAAAACATATGCTAGGGTTGGACAGTTGCCCCTGGTTTTAAACTCCTTTTCCTTTGGTCACGTGAGATCCATTTGTCCAGACAAGTGTTGATAGTAGGCTGTGTTCTCCACTCTGTTATACTGATGTAAGTCCATTCACTTCCACAGAATTACACCACCTGGAAACCGATGTAATGAAGTGCGGGGAATCAGGCCCTTTGTTGCATAAACAGTTATTTTGAAAAGAGTGGGGAGGGAGATACACCTGTAGCCTACATACAATAGGACTCTCACGTCAGGCAAATGGCAAAAGTCTTTTCTGAGAGCTGTGGGGGACAACACACATCCCTGGGTAATACAATGCCCCTGGCAGCAGTTTGAATTAAACCTGGATCCAAAAAACATTAGCCTCTATAGTCTGAGCTACCTCCCCCTCCCACAGCTTCCTTAGCTCATAAGCTGTAGCATATTCATAGACTACTATATATGGACTAGCCACTAGAGAGTCAGAGAGACACGCCACGTAAGTGTATGTTAGACCTGCATTGACACTAGTGCAGGGGAAGACAGGATGTGTTTTCACCTCCTTGCATTCAAGGGTTGCAGGAGCCAGTGCAATTTCCCACTATGGGCTAGGACATCTCTCTGGTAGCTACCCTAATTTTCTCCCCTGCTACAGTGTCCCCTGTAGAGTTCTGCAGGGGTGTGAAAGTGCTGGGGGGTAGGTCCAGCCTGGCCACATGCCTATCCAATCATGCCTCTCCTTCCACTTTGCCCTAGAAAGCCTCTTGCACACAGTGCTACTGCAGAACTGGTGCAGAGCTGACCCCACACCTGGGCACAGAAGCCCCCCGCACTGAAGCTATTTCACAGCAGGGTCTTACAGCTGATCTATCATGCAAAGGGGCACAGAGCAATAATGTGACAGGCCCTGGACGTCTACTGCTCCCTCTCAGACAGCATAAATAGCAGATGCATGCATCTAAGCCTGTACCTCAAGGTTATGGCACTATGGTAAAGCACATCCACAAGCACAGCTCCATTTCATAGTAGTCTACTAGCCTGACTTTTTGTGCAGAGACACTAACCCACTTCAGACATCACAGATGCACTGCCCGACACTAATACTCTCCATTCAGCCAAGATCAGGTTCACTGCTTTGAAAGATTGATCCAAGGCAAAAGTAATATTGGCAGCATACACGTGTTTACAACTAGACGGGGTGTTTTAATGATGTCAGGCTGAGAAGTAAAAGAACCAGCTCTGAGAATTACTTGTATCCAATATTATTTTGTTAATACTCTGCCTGAGTAGACAGGACTTCTTGGCCTATTATGCTTGGATTGTACTGAGATGGAGCAGCAAATGGTGATGGTGACAAACTAGGCATTTTCAAACCATGGCCATGAGTACATATGGTTTCATTACAGACCTGATCCAAAGCCCAGCTGAAGAGAATGAGAATTTTTCCACCGACTACATTGGGGTCTGGATCAGGCCCCATGTGGCTATCACCTGTGAACACACTGGGACAGCCACTTACTAGGAAGGCTACTATGAGCCAAATTGTAAAAATGCATGGAAAAGGAATTTTAAATGGAAGCTAGGCAGAAGTTTAGGATAATCAAATGAAATGGTCTGTTACAATGAAATTCCAAATTCTACAGGCCTGGGATACTAGTTCAGTTTGGTGTCAAAAGATCAATGCCCCTCCTCCGTGCAGATACACTCACCCCCTCTGTTTCCGCCTAGAAATTCCTGCCACAACAGGCAATTCCCTTTTCCTCTGTTGCACAAGAGGAAATTGACTCTCAGATCATATTCAACAATCTTGTTGCTTGCTAATGCTCCCACTATTCTGTCAGTCCCCTTCTGCTTTTATATGGTCCTCACCGGAGCTGGTCAAACATTTTCCAATGGAAAAATATTCTGTTGGAAAATGCAGTTTTGTCAAAATCAAAACTTTCTGTAGGAGCGTGTCGATTTTAACAAAGTTTCATTTTGACAAAAAAATGAAAGCAGCATTTCAGTAAGTTCAAAACATTCCATTATGACCTTGTCAGAACAAAATGTTTTGATTTTTTGTTTCTAAACAAATTTTTATTTCAACATTGTATTTGATATTATATGATAAATTATCAAACAATTTTAGGACAATTAAAAATCACACCAAAATGTGCCAACAGACAAAACAAGACATTTTTGAAAATTTTGTTTCATAGCAAACATCAAGTTTGGGGGATTTTGTTCCAATTCAAAAGAAACAAAAATCTGGAAACTGGAATTTCCTGTGGAACAGAAATTCTGAATTTTGAGCAATTAATATCACCATTCAATGCTCAGCAGTTCCATTTCACTGAGGGAAATCTGCCCTAACCCCAAAGCCTTTTTCTTCAGCCTTAATGAGATCCAGTTACAAAGAAACAAATAATTGCTACTTAAAAATAGCAGCAAACAAAAACCCTACCTTAGGTTAGAATCTATCCTAGTCTTCAAATGTGCAGCTCTGCTTCAGTCAAACCCTTTTAGCTCCCATTACAGAATTTCTTTGATTGCCTCTGTGCACCTTATTGGACCTTTCTCGTTACACTGCCTAAACACCTGTGAGGGATCTGATCAGGAAGTTAATACTTTGTTTACTGGAATCAGATCATGCACCCTATTGCAATCATGCATTGCTTCCCAGAGATTATTTGGAAATGACCACTTTACAGATAAGATCCTGATTCTAGGTACAGGAGTTTAAGCTTATGAGTAGACCCACTGAAATCACACTTGCACATCTCACTTTGTCACCCCTAAAATGCAGCCAGCCCTGGGCAGCAATGTGGTAGCTGTTTAACAGAGGTTAGGTTTGGGGATGGGAATTAAAGAATGATTATGCTTGAATTCAATGGGGCTAACTCATAGGCTGAAAGTTAAACCCCATGCTGAACTGGATGGGAATTTAGATGAATAAATAAAACTAATTCATTTGGCTTGTTTTGTCTGTGGATCAGATTGGCTTGGGGGTTATTTTTTCTATTCTGAAAATTGTATTTAATCTCAAGAGATTGAAATTGATTGCTAATAAACAGTGATCCATTATCCACCAGTAACAAAGCACCTTATAGTATTCAGAGATCAGGCTTTTGCCTCAAACTCCTATTCCAGCTAAATGGACTAATGCAGTCTCATTAATAGGTCCCACATCATGGCTGAAAACCCCATCTTCAGTCTCACACTTGGCCTGAGAGTACTGTATCTTGCTTCATCTTTTCTTCTCTGGTTTGTAATAAATAATTGGCAGGTTTCCAACTAGGAGAAAGTCAATGAAAACAAGCCATTTCAGTCCTCCATTCAAATCAAGTATCCTCTTCTCTCTTCACCTGACCTATTGTAAACATTTCCTTCAGCCCTTGTCAAAATCAATAGCCAAGAGTGCTAAAGTACTGGATAAATGGCACCAACTATTCCTGGTATGCTATAGGCAGAACGTCAGGTAAGGAAGAATCTAGAGAAAGCCCATTTTTAAAGCCACATGGTTAACCTTTGTTAAACAGCTACTATATTTCACCCCAGAGGAGGCTGCATTTCAGTAATGGTGATGAAG
Organism: Emydura macquarii macquarii; assembly: GCF_026122565.2. NCBI lineage: Eukaryota > Metazoa > Chordata > Testudines > Chelidae > Emydura > Emydura macquarii. The sequence goes on along the minus strand of NW_027130449.1, from coordinate 8,439,962 downwards.
TGAGACGCAAGCTGACAGCCAGAGTGTATCTTAGTCTTTTCTGTCCCGTGGTACAGAAGAAAAAAAGAGTTGGGAATGCTCTCCCATAAAGCCATAAAAAAAGGAAAGCAATATGTACAGGGGCGGGATCTAAATCCCTGAATCCAAAAATCCAACACAACTTCAGGTTAATTGAAATTCAGACCCAGGTTTTTTTACTAGACCCCTCATCTTTAATATTATGTGCACAACTGGTTTATTTTTGCTATAAAAATATTTTCACTGAGAAGGCAAATTCACAAAATTACCTTTAGCATCTTTTTGTTTACTTTTAGTTTTTAATTCCAGTGATCATTAATAGCGCTAATACTAGTTTCTAATTCTAGTAATAGTCAAAAAGAGTGAATCATTCTAATTGTTTTAAGGATATCTGGTTGTGCGATACCTGCATTCTGAGCAATTTTGTGATATTAAAAAATGTTTTCTAAAAAGCTTTCAAATAATTTGCAAAAATGTACTGAAATCTTTGAATCCCCAAATCGTCCATGTTCTCTCACCCCTAGATCGTACCTTCAAAATCCCACTGCACAGGAGCCAGTGGATACAATTCTTCAACCTTTGGCAGAGAGCTTAGAAGCAGTAAAATGCAGTGCAATAAAGAGACTGGGATTTATTGAGGCGCAGTTGGTGTCAATTACATTTGAGGTTTGGATAACTGATAAAGCCCTGTTTGAAATACAGCATCCAGTTTTGTCACTGTCATAATAAAGATATGACAATTAAAGATGGTAGAGCTGGGAGCAAATAGAAGGATGGAGTGACTCCAGCATCGTAGTTACTGAAAGAAGCTGGAAAAATTAACTCTGTGTTCTCTGAACAAGAGAAGACTAAGGCTATGTCTACACTACAAGCATTACAGCAACACAACTCTTCTGTTGACTTAGCTGTGTCTACACTGGTGGTTAGGTCAAGCTAACTACAGCACTCAGGCCATGAAATTTTTCACAGCCCTGAGTGATATCGCTAGGTCATTCTAATATTTAAGTGTAGGTCAGGCCTGAGAGGGGACAGTTTTAGAGGCATACAAAATCCTGAAGGGAACAGGTAAGCTGGAGGAGCCTATTTCAAGTCCAGTCGAACAGGAGAACAAGGGAACACAAACTTGACCCAAGCAAGATACAGTCACTACAGGAACTCGGGATGGGTTTATTTTAATTTGTAGAGTGAACTCACAAGTTATGCAATAGGAGCAACTATAATAATTAGGGAATGGTGCCTTCCTTCCTTACCCTGGTGAGAAGTTATTCACACAAATAACTCCATTGCCTTCACAGTGGGGCTCACAGTCATAAGACCCTAAATTAGAGTTTTGAAAAATATATTCTGAAGTCCGACTCCTATTGGAAAAACCCAGTCCTTTTTTTTTTTATTTTTTACCCTCCTCAAATAGTTCAGGATTTTTTCAGAAACAAAAGAATTGGGATCAAAGACATCATCTTCGCTCATGTCATACTTTAATCGATCTGGAAATTGACTGATGGGCACTTGCTGCTTGAGGCTTATCCATACGCAGTGAATGCATAATTCCAATCACAAAGATGAAATATAATATTAACATCAAACACAAGAGGGAACTAGAGCACCAGAATATGGCATCGGTGGGAAAGCACACCAGACCATTAAAGCCTTGTTGAAAACCATCTGATCAATAACCAGACTTTTCAAATAATTTGATAGAATGGTATAAAATAAACTATGCCTTTCATTGTAGTCCTTTTGCCTCAGCTCCTTAGCACAGACCCCTGCATCCATAAGAAGTTCCACTAACTTCAATGTAACTCCACCTGGATACAGGGGTCCACCCTAACAGATTATATGTCAGAATCAGCCTGTGTGTGCAATATCCTGCTAGATATAGACCCGATTCAGGAAAGTACTTAAGCACATGCTTAACATTAAGCATGTATTTAAGTCCCATGGGACCAGAATCAGGAATCTATATGAAACATTTAGAAATGATCCAAATGTTTTTTTGTTTAAATGAAAATATTATTTATCGTATTTATTGACAAACTAGCTTTAAAGAGACAGTGTTAACACACCAGTGTAACTGGAATCAGAATCTGTCCTCTTATTTTGATGTCCTTAGTGCTCTCTGGATCGGTCCTGTAGGCATTTTTGTGGGTTATTTGGGAAAGCTCTGTTGGATTTTATGGGACTGCCCTCTAAATTTAATTAGAAGTTTTATCACTCCTATGAAATGCTATAGGATGATTCAAAAACCTTATTGCAAGTTTATCCTTCTCTATTAAATACTTTAAGGTTTAATGTAATTTCTATGGAATCCCATTACATTTCTGTAGAACCCTCTTGGTTGCCTCTCTCTTCCAAGTACAAAGGATTTTTCCATAAAAACCTGGACTGAAGGGCATTTAAGCAACTCTCCTCATGAGAAGTTCCTTATTGCTTTTCTCTGAGGCTCAGGGTCTCTCATGTTTCATTCCCATTGCTACTACCTTTATATGCAGTAGTAGCCAGAGGCTTCAGCTAGGGCCAGGCCCCATTCTGGAAGGCACTATACAAATGTATAATAATTGACAGGTCCCTGCTCCAAAGATCATCTTCATTATTAAACAGATGTTTGGGGCCTCATTTTAATTTCCCTGCCACTGCTATGAAACCAGCATAACTCTGTTGACTTTAGTGGGGCTAATGTTAATTTACAAAGGAGTAAGTGAGATCAGATCCCAGTTCAAAGGGAACAAAATGAAAGCATTAATCTCAGAGCTATGCTCTGTATTCTTCTCTAAATTGAGGAGTGAACAGAGCAGAAAACTTCTCTGGAGTCCAACAGAATGAGAAACAGATGGGAAATGGTTTGCAAACAGGAAATCAGGTTTGTTTTGTTTTGCTTATCACTCAAAATCCTAATCAGAAAATTAAAGAGAATAGCATAACTGCAAGTCACTTTGTAGGAAGAGCACTGTGCACATGAAGATACAAAGCGCTGACCAAGGAACACGTTTATTTCTCTGTTATGTGTTGAACCTGGCATTAAGTCTTACTTTAAGCCTAGATCTGACACACACATAGTCATGTGCTTAACTTTACTGCTTGCAACAATACGATTCCAAATAGTGAAGGTAAGCACATGCATCAGTTTTTGTAGAATCAGTGCCTTAGTTTGTGAATCTTAATAAAGCTTTTATGCAGCTGAAAAGTTTGTGCTGACTACTATTATTAAAGATTATTGCCCTGACCAGAGAGACAGAATGCGTTTTATTCAGTGTATTCCTTGGTCAGATTAAAGCAGTAGCAATTGAAATGGGCACATTTTACAGATTTAGGTTCTATGCGTTGTGAACACAAAATTTCATTAGAAGTAGGACTAAAATGCTGTGTGGGCCTGCTGCTGCCTGTCTGCACATGGGGGAATGTCATTCCCTGAGAGGAAAACAGACCAGTAAATCATTTTTAGCCTATAATACAATGTAGATTTAGATGATCCATTTAAATATTATCCGAACCTCAGTCACTGGTGGCTCAAGTAGAACTATTCTTTATATCACGTAATTCAGATCATATTTAAAAGGATTTAAAGCCGTATCTATATTTTCTTCCCCAATAATCCTAATTATAATTTTATGTCTGTGTACTTAAAGGGAAAGTCCTCTCTGTATACATAAATATACATACACATGCACAACATACCTACGCATTTTTAAGTAACCCTTCTTCTGTGCTACAAACATATGTCTTATTAATGCGTAGCTATCAAGCTAAAAATCACACTGTATCTTTAAAAACTGCTCACCTGTGTTACTAACCACTTCTGATGACTAAAACTGAAACATTTAAAAAATAAGAATTTGCATGGACCTTTCCCCATTATTGCTGTTTTGTTTTGCTTTTTTTTTTTTTTTTTCATTTAACTTAGGTTGCCCAGTGAAATTAGATTAGTCATTTTTGCTATTGTTTATAGTCACACTTTCACTTTCTGCTTCTCCTACATTCAGACAATGTTGTTATTGTATCCAAAACTGAAGAGGAAAATTTAAAGAAACTCTGAAAATAGGCCAACATTATCCCTGGTGTCACTCCACTAACTTCAGTTTATTACTAATCTCACTGAGGCTAGTACAACCCTACTGATTTCAATGGCGTCAACACCAGGCATATGTAATGTCCAATAATTCTAGTCCTGTAAGAGTTTGTTGTTGTTGTTTGTTGTTGTTTTTTTGTTTATCTTCCCTACTTTTGTTATTTTAAAATCAGCAAAACCTATTTTTCCTTTAAACAGTTCCTTCAAGCATTTATAAATGTGGCCAAACACATCAAAACAAAAATAATAAAATAGAAAGCTACGGTAAAAATAAAAGCCTTTGCAGAAATTCTGCAGACTTTGTATAATCTCCTGCTGATCAGCATATTGCTGTGTGTGTGGGAGGGGGGAAATCCCAGCAGCTTTGTATTGTATCTAGTTATTTCTTGGCTCACACCCAAGCCAATAAGACAGTAATAATTATAATAAAAAACTAGATTCATACACCTAATAACAGACATAAAAATATATGTATACAAAATGTTTTAGAATTCTGGTGCAAATTGTTTAACTGATTGCTGGACTGTCATTCTGCTAAAAGGAATGAAGATTTCAGAGCAAAGCATGATGGGACGTAGTTAGCCATGTGTCTCAACCCAGTGTAAGTGGATTTGATCCTGACATCCTAATTGTACAGGTGGCTTCAAGGAAAAGAGTTAGAGGGCCTGATCCTCTTTCAGTGGAAGTTTTGCCATAAGATTTCAGTGGGAGTAATATCAGGCCCACAAAAGCTAAAGAGTACACCTCCTAGCAAAGATATTATGCTCTGCAGAGGGTGGATGAAGAACATTCAGTTCCATGAGAATGCTACAGATACAAATGGCCAGAAATAGAGCAAACTCAGCACTATTTTAGCATGCTATTTCTATAGTTTGTCTTTAGGGCTTCCTTGGAGTAAGTTACAGTAATGAAGATCAAAATCATTTGGATTGGGACTTTTGCAGGAGGCACCCAACTCCTATGTGTCAATGATATTTGGGCACAGATCTCCTTTATTCCCCTTTGAAAATCACAGCTGTGTTTATTTACTCAACAGATACAGCATGGGCTTCCCGTCCACACTACCCAACCTCTCACCCTGACCAAGAGGGACCACCCCTTCAAGTCAGAAGTTCTTTCATTCTTTAGGACCCATTCAATCCTAGGTCTGTCTGCTATACCTGCCAAATACAGTTGCAAGCTGTTACCAAATGCACTAATTCTGCTCTCAGATATGCTGGTACAATTCCACTAACTCCAATGGAGCTATAGTCATGTAAATGAGAGGAGAAGTCAGCCCAAGAGGAACTAGACTCAAATCAGCAAATCATTTGATACAAACACACCAGAAAGGAAAGACTCCAGCTGTCCTGACTCAAACAGAAGTCTCCTTTGCCTTCAAGCCAAAAATAGCTCAACCTGTCTGCCTAAACATTTCATTAATTATTATAATTATTTATTAACCAGGAAGGGGGTGGAGTAGAAAGTTATGCAAGCTCAGAGCTGCATTAGATGGCAGGGAAGTTCAAAATGATCCTGTTCATCTCCTACCCTAAATATTCTGCACACGCCTCTTCACTGATCTTTCTTACTCTCATGTCAGTGTGTCTGAAGGGAATATTAGCTGTTTGACTCATAACTGACTTCCATGGTTAAATCTATGATTTTCTTCTTGACTGGCCTGCCCAGTCCTAGCCAGGATCTGTCTGTCTGTCTCTCTTGGGGGGCAAATGGAGGAATTTGGGATTTTATTTTTAATCAGGAAAATTTCTCCCCAACTTGTAGTATAGTCAGGCAAATATAATCAAGCTCTTTCTTATTTGTGGACTCTCTGGGCCAGATCCTCTGCTGATGTCAATTGAAGCCAATAGAACTATGACATCTGACACTAACAGAGAACCCCATGTATTCCTGTTGCAGTGTTTGGGGACATGGGGTCAGTGGCGCCAAATGATATGATTTGATCTTTAAAGACGAGTCCTGAGGACCTAATGAAACCTGAGTCTCAGGGCAAAAGCCTGTGGTTAGGCAGGTACAATCCTTCCAATACCTTCTGGAAAAAATATGGATTCCTGTTCTCCTATAGCAAATTAGAAGTTATTTTTATTTTTAAATACCATAGAGGGACTCAAATATTATGGTGATTGGGAAGAAGGGCATATAAATAGTTAGAGAGATGGATGTCAGGAAAAGGAAGAAAAATCTTGCAACTATGCAGAATTACCTATTCAACTACCATTCCAGCCCAGTTATAGGAACATAGAGAGGTATAAGATCTGGACAAAGATGTCTTAGGCTTTATGGCTAATGGGCTTCAGGAATGTCGTTCAGCTGCGTTCCCCAAACATCAATACTCGCTCTGACCTTGTCCAAGTGAGTGCGTAAACTGCTAGCAATGTGAGCCAGACAATGGCGCCCACAAAATAAAAGTCTGAGTTATGGAGGGACCTGGTTGAAATTGGTCAAATTTCTAATTTTTTGGCCAAAAAAACAATTAAAAAAAAAAGGTCAATTTTGACGAATTTTGTCACAATTTCTTTGATGCTTTTCAACTAGCTGATCCATTTTTTTTAATGTTGACAATTTTCCATTGAAATGTAATTTTGGTGGTAAAAACGCAAAAGAAGCTTTCGAGGACTTTTTTTGTTTGCATTTTTCAACCAGTTCCAGTTATTATGGGTGTGTATTTGTGTGCGCGTGCAATAGCTTGATCCTGCAAACATTTTAACAAATTGGTAACATAACATACACAAACACACAGAATCCACTGGAATATCTGTGTCAGTAACATTACTCCAGTGTGCAAGTGGTCGCAAGATCAGGCCTCCTACGAGGCTCCTACAAACTACGTGTCTTATTAAAATTGTTTAATTTACTATTTTTGGATCAGGTTTAGACTGCAGGCGTTGTGGACATCTTTTTGTTCTGTTTGTACAGTGCTTAGCACAGCAGGGTTCTGGTCCATGACTGGAGCTCTGAGGCACTGGAACAATGCAACTTAATAATAATAATTATTGGCTGCAGTCGCTTTACAGACTTACTGGCCCCAGGATATTAGAAAGGTGGGCGAGGTAATATCTTTTATTGGACCTACTTCTGTTGGTGAGAGAGACAAGCTCGAAAGTTGATCCAATATGTATGAGTTTTTTCTGAAAGTAAGGGGGCCTTTTTATGGAGGAGGAAGTTGTGAAGGAGGAAGACATCCCCCACCCTCCCCACTCCTGTCGCCTTTATGTCTCCTGCTCCTGCGGTGTTTATTTCACAATATACCTATTGTTAGTCAGTAAACCACTCTACTGGAGCAGGTAGCATCTAGCCAGAAAGAGGGGTAGTTTTGACCTAAATTCTTTAAACACATGACCTTGCTCCTATTGACATTTATAGCACAACTCTCATTGACTTCATGTGGTTAGTTCGGAGGACCTCCACCCAAAATAAATAAATATAAATGGTTTGGTAGCGTTTCTTTCACTATTGAAGGAAGTGATATAAATAGTTCCCCTTTAATGTGCTTTTCCTGGAGGGGGTAAATGGATATTATTTGTGATTCACCGAGGACCACTGCTGAAATATGGCACTAGAATAGCATTTTAGCCTGGGATATGCATATGCCGCTATTCTGCACAGGCATACATACATGCATTGTGAGTGGTAAATCAATAGCATTACTCTCAGTGTATAAGGTTAAGCAAGTGCATAAATCTTAGCAGAATTTGGGGTGACAGGTTTGTTTGAAGTGGGAGGAACAGGGAAGTTTGAGGGAATGTGGGGGGGGGGGGAATAAGGAGAAACTAGAGAGAAGGGAGACAAAGGAGAAGTGAGGGGAAGGAGGATTTGCATAGATAGTGGATCTCGAGAATAATCTCACTGGTTTCCCTCCCACACACCCTAAAGTGTGATATCCTGAACTGAAACACAATAGCACACAAACTTCAAAAATACTTGTCCCACCTCGTTAAAGACAAGAAAGGGTAGAGGGGGTTGGTAGAGGAGGAAAGAGTCCTACACAGGATCAGGCACTGAAGGAAAGAAGCAAACCCCCTCTGAACAGAGATGCCAACAGGCAATATTTGGCAAGTGAGGAACAGTGGGCTTGGCAGGATGATCCAAGGTCTACAAACAGGAGTTAAAGTAAGGGGATGGATCACCACACAATTGCCCTGTCCTGTTCGTTCCCCCTGAAGCATCTGGCCTTGGCTACTATCAGAAGACAAGATACTAGGCTAGATGGACGATTGGCCATGCTGGGTCAGACCATTCTTGTTTCTTATGTAAGGGGGACGCTTAGAAGGGTAAAGCTTCCCCATTCCCATTCTAAAGCCAAGGGGGTGCTCCCCTGCTGTCTCTGGCTTGGGTTAGCATCCTACTCCCTCCGCTCACTGGCTGGTGTGATGAGCTCCCCACTCTTGTTTCAATCTGCTTTCACCAGTGCCTACAAGTTGCCTACCATCCTGGCTACCACAGCAAAACCTCGCTCATCTGATAGCCTTAGGCGGAGCCCCAAAGGAGGCCGATAGTGACAAAACATGCATTCCTGTCCAACCTTATCCATTCTATGTATTTATGTGGAAGGTGATGGGCATTTCTGCCTCATTCATGTTCACACCATGCAGAATGTAGTAACTGTCCATGCATCTTACAATAAAATTATTATTAAAATCATCATTTTGATCAGGACCAGCGATCACTGGGTTTAATATGGTGATGAACTGCCTAGTTTGTATCTGGACCACTGCCCTCTCTCTGTTGGAATCAGAACTGCACAACTGTGTGTCATAGACTCTATTGTGTTGGGAGCACACAGACATTCAAACTGGAGCCAGAGGAGCTGAGGTCTGTCCACTGATGCTGGGAATTTCCTAATATGCAGCCTTAAAATGACAACAGCAAGCCAGAAAATGGCCACGGGTTTGCTACAGAAACAAGAAGTTAGTGCTGTAATTTAAATGTTCAGTTTTTCCAAACAAATATCCTACAACAAAACTTTATTTTTGCAATTTCGTGTTTAGATCTAACAGCACAAACAAGTACTGGGAGGTGACATGTTTGAATGTAGCTGTCCAATGCAAACAACGAACTATGTAGGGATATTTTGAGGAACTGGCTTTTTAGGTTCAGAGAAGCAGCCCCAATTATTGGGATCCTGGTTTTGGTTCAAAACAGCAGCTTGTTCACCAACCCACGCCGGTTACATGTCTACTGCTTGGTATAAAATCCACTGCAGCTTTAAGAGAGGGGAGGGTTTCCAGCAGAGGAAAAGGCAAAGCCTGCCCACAAAGGCTTCTATTGCCTTTCTGATCCATTCAGAAATTACTCATTGCAAATTCCCGACTTTTCAAGCAGAGGAAGTGCGATTGCATGGATTTCATTTACTGCACATGTGTGGCACAGAGTGGAAAAGGGACTTCTAAACTGGGGAGCTGGTCCAGCAAAACAGCAGCAGCGATGACTTTGTGAAAGCTGGGGAGGTTGCTTTACACCAGGAAGCTGTCTGTTTCCATGCTCAGCTGCTGAGACAGAGAGAGAGACACACACAGAGATCCAGCGGCAGCTTCTTGTCTTTCTCACTTGTGTGGATCAGCTCGCTCTCTCATTTTTCGGTGGGGTTGTTTTGTGTGTGTTGCGATGGCTGAATGATGGCCCAGTACAGTAACTCCACACAACACACCATGGCTGCCAAAGACGATCTCTACAGCAAAGTCACCCCCAGAAGAAACAGACAACACCGAACGGGGACAATCAAACACGGGTCGTCTCTGGATATCCTTTTATCAATGGGATTTCCCAAAGCCAGGGCGTAAGTTGGGACATGTTTACTTTCCCCTTCCCCTCCTCCTTTTTCTTTTTAAAAAGGCTCGCTGGTTAAAGGGGGGGGGGGGGGCATTTCTGGTTTGCATTTCGATCCGGGTTGAGAAGGCGCATGTATATCTGAACGGCGTGTGCAGTTGCATTGGGCACGAAGGATAAAGTGATGCACAGCTGGGGGGCGTGCATGTGGCTAGGGCAGGCCGGTGCGCCTGGGTCCCGGGCAGGCTGGAGCTCACCCCCTGGGCCGGTTTTATTTTTCGGGGGGGGGGGGGGGGGGTTTGGTTTCGGAATCGGTGGTTGCTTTCCAGGGCAGAGGCTCCGCTCCGAGCTGCAGGGGCACGGCAGCAACCATCCACTGCAGTGGTTTGCAGGCGGGGGTGTCAGTGGTGCGCGTGTGTGTGTCTCGCATATTCATTGACAGGGAAGTGAAGCGGGGCTGGAAGGATGTGATGTTCCAAGGGCTTTAAAGGCAGGTTAAGAAAACCAGCATGAATTACAGCAGCCGGGGCTGGTGCGTTGTTTCTTGCCGGCGAGGCGACTTCATTCATCCCGGCTCGTGATTTGGATGCCAGGAGCAGCAAACAAATCCCGGGGCTTGTTTGCTCCGCAATGTAAAATTCAGCTTATTCACAGGACCGGGCAAATATTGCAAGGCCTCACTGCTGAAGGAATCAGCCCAGATACACTGGCCTGGATCCCTGCCCTGGGGAGAAATGGCCTCAAAGGTGTGGATTTCCAGGTTGATCTGGCTAGGAGGGAAATTGAACTTCAGCTACATGCAATTCGAAGGCACATCCCCCATCCCTTAGTTTACAGTCGTTATTCCCCCACCGTTATTTTAGCTAAATTCACTAACCTGAGGTCATGGCTGTAACCTACACGCAGGTGAACTAAATGGAAGCGGTGCTCAAAAAACGCTGGTCATCCAAGACCCTGTGCTCTTCTTGCGTAATTTAGCAATAGCCTGGTGTAATTTTTCTCGGCTATTCTTAGAAGTTATTGGGCAGCAACCTAATTGTAATGCACTGCTGATTCTCTCCAACTCCCTTGTCAAAATCATGGCTACTGAGTGGGACACTTTAGCTTGTAAAATAAACCAGGGAAATCTAGATGATTGCTTGATCTGCTAAGGTTTTCCTTTTGTAGTTGATGAAATATCAGAATTCAGCTGGTTTTTTTCTGTCCAGTTTTTAAAGGTAGACAGATATACATGATTTTAAGGACAGACGTCATCTATGGATTCATATGACCACTATGGCTTTCACTAGCACATACACACACAATATCCAACGTGCGTTTCCCGTTGTCCTACTTATGCTCTATATGTGTGTCAATGATCTATAGCCATATATAGAAACTGGGATGTAGCATTTAAACTGGATGCTTGCAGATTGGCATACTGAGGAAGCAATGACTTAATGCACCCATATTGGATTGAAATGCACTAGCATATTACTCAGCCTAGATGGGGGAAAGAAATCCTTGATATAAAAGATAAAAACAATTATTACCTGTGTGATGCTGTATTCACAACTTGTATGTCAGTGATGTCTAGTTTGACAGCCAGTTATGGTCCTATTTCATCTTCGGCTGAGTAACTGGTTACCATGCAGTTCACATTCTTGCTTAACGAAAGCTTGCTTCATAGTTGCAGTACATAAAAAGGAAACCAAAGCCTAGATATACCAGCTGGGAGAGGTTAAATACAAGGAATGGGTGGCAAAAATACCCCCAAACTGAAAGGCTAATTATCATGAAGTATTTGGACTCTGGGGCAAGACCAGCTACATCTTTACATACAATAGGATCCCATAATAATATATTTAACAGATAAACTTTGTGCTGGGATTGGATGACTCCGTGCATAGCACAGCTCTTGGCACTGTATTCCAGTCTGCTGAAAATGCTGCAAATAAATGGTTATTAAAATATAAGTAAGAATCGAAACAAAAATAAAAGCAGACTGGTAAGTGCTGCTGCCAGTCCCGTGCTATTCTAGAATATAAGTGGTCAGGATCCCAAAAGTGCAGGGTGTATAGCCGCACAGAGCATGTTGTAAGGATGACTCCCACAAGATTGCTGCTTCCCAAGAGAAGCCTGTTATCCAAATGCCCATTTCTGTGCAAGTGTAAAGGGAGGAGACAGAGGCTGAGATTTCATATTCAAGTTTCTAGGGACTACCCGATTATAAATGACAAACAACACAACAAAAAGATGAAAGGCTGAATATAATTGCCATGCCTCTGGGTAGGTCTGTTGGATGAACCTGGGACCGCTGGCTCTAAAAGCACGAGCCAAAAAAAGCTGCCAAAGCCCAGGTCAGTTAGCCAAGGCTGTAGCAGGCTTATCAACCTCTATAGGTATGTCTGCACATCAAGATGGGCCTGCAGTTCCCAGCTCAATGAGACATAGCCACACTCGCTAGCTCTGATTGCGCTAACACCCTACTGAGTGTTGCTGTGGTGGTGCATGCGGCAGGTGGGATTAACCACCTTGAGTATGTGCCCATCTGAGATCATAGGCACATGCTCGGGGTGGCTGGCCCCTCTCACCCCACTGAGGCTTTTTAGGCTATTTTTAGGGCTCTAGTTTGATCAGAGCTAGCACAGGTATGTGCTCTTGAGCTGGGAATTACATCCCCCAGCTCTAAGCGTTGACAGATCCTGTATGGGGCTCAGCCACCATGGGAGAACACAGCAGGACGCTGAGTGGGGAGTGAGTTCTACAGGCGGCTGGGGTAGTCATGTAGTTCACAATGGACCCAGAGGCTTCCATCCCACTAGATCAACTCTGCCGCTTTCCCTACCCTACACGACCTCACGTTCCCATGGAGAACACCAGTTGAGCTCAGCACTGAACTACTCGGGGGCCAAGGAGGAGTCAACCTATGAAGCTAGACCACTTCCTGTCCCCCACCTCAGCAGAACCCAGATGGTTTTGCTTTGTTTTGGTCCTTGGTGGCTATGGATTACCAGCAGGAGTTAGAATATGGGTATTTACTACTCCACGGTGATGATCCTCCAAGTAGAGGGACTCAGTCCAATTTATACATAATGAAATCCTCTCCTGTGTTCCAAATGTGTTTTCTGTGCTGTTAAAACATGTTTGCCTAGTAACAGACATAGCAACACAGCACATTTCAGTACAGAAAGAGGCTGTGAAACATTCCTATCCCTCTAGGGTTTGCACTAGCACTAGGAGAATACTAAGAAAAGAATCACTGGAGTCTGAAAAAAATGCACTTCTCCCATGTCTGTGCCCCCATCGCGCTAGCTTTCTGCAAATAGTCTAGACTGAAATTCATCCTTGTCCACAGAAACGACACGTCAGTGCATCACTTAAGCTCTTTGGGCTTTAGTGGGATTTAAGGAAGACTTAAGTGGTGCTTTGAGCTTTATGTTGGGGCCTTCTGTGCAGGGATGAATTCCACCTCTAATGAACGTGTTTGTTGATGGGAAGTGAATTTCAAGCGTGTCAATCACGCTGGAGCCAATCACGTCCAGCCATAGAATAGAACAGACTGGTACCAGGCCTGTAAGCTATTTGGGGCAGGGACTTTGTTCGTTCAGCACCCAAGACGATGGCATCTCAATCCTAAATGTTGCCTCTGTGTGCTGTTGTAATACAAATATCCGTAGTACCACATGTCTAATCAAAACCACTTCCATTTCAAATACTGAATACTCAGAAACAAGCTGCAAACCAAGGATTATTTGGTCAACAATTTTAAATAGCAAATTTGTTGAAGATCACAATCTGTTCACTTGGTGAACAGTATTTAAAAAAAGAAAAAAGAGGCAGAATTAATTGAATAAGCAATCCCTTACAAATTATTCATCCAGATCCTCTTTTCTCTCTGCAATGCTTATTTTTTTCCCCTTTGAGTACTTATTTAACTCCTTTTTGGAAGTAATGAGACATACGGCTTTTTGCCTACTCTGGCTCTTAAGTGATAAAATTCTGCATCCTGGCTTGAGCAATAGCTTGAATAATGAAATGGTCTAGTTCATGTACTGCAGTTCCCAGGTTCAGCCCTGGGGCCTCTGAACGATTGTGTACATCTGTGTGGGAATGGATCCAAGAAGGAAGCATGGTGCGGTGCTCTGCTGTGCAATGGAACAGATACTGCAATTGAGTTAGCAGCTGTAAGGAACACTGGAGAAAGGTTTCAGCAAATATACACTTGGGGCCACATCCCACTGTCATTCCACATATGGAATCTTCATTGACTTCACTGCAAATTCTGCTCCAAGACTGAGGGGTTATTATTGTTTTATTCCTATTACAGTAGTTCCTAAAAGCCCCATTTTGTTAGGCATGGAATATACACATATTCAAAGACAGCCCCTACCTCAGAGATCTTTACCATCTGAATAGACTACAAACATTATCCCTATTTTATAGATGGGCAACTGAAGCTCAGAGAAATTAAGTTACTTGCCAAAGGTGTGTGATAGAGCTGGGAACTGAGCCCACATCACCTGAGGCTCAGTCCGGTATCTTAATCACAAGACCATTCTTCTTCTCTAAGAAAGAGAACATGTCTCTTTAGGAAATGAACCATGTCTTTGAATGCATTTCTTACTGTTTGCATCAGTGTTATAGCTGTGCTGGTCACAGGATATGAGAGAGACAAGGCAGGTGGAGTAATATCTTTTAGTGGACCAACTTCTGTTGGTCAGAGAGACAAGCTTTCGAGATCCACAAAGCTTCACCCACCTTGTCTCTCACATTTCTGACTTTTTTTTTTTAAATACCATTTGAAGGTAATGAAAAAAGGAGGAGAATGAAAAGGGAAATGGAGTAGTCTAGAGTGGGTGTAATACCCCATCTTTATATTTTTATATTGCTTCTAAAGCAAACTGTATTATGAAATGCATTACAGGTTTAATTAATGTGGTTACAATAATAATGAAATAATAAACAGAAGGAAATAAACAATCAGAGAAGGGAGGAAAGAAAATGTTCATGGTGAGCTGGAAATCTGGATGGTTGTCTGGGCAGAGAGTTACAGTCTTAGAGAAGGCACTTGCACCAAGCATGACAAGGGTGTATGATGGGACAAAGTCGATGTCAATGGATAGAAGAAATATTAAAAGACAAAAGAGTAAACATTTTCAAAAGTGCCTAAGTGACGTTGGAACCTACGTCCCATTTTCAAACATGATTGAGGAATTTAAGCTCATGAGGGCCAGATTTTCAAAAGAATTTAGGTGCCTAAAGATGCAGATGGGCACCTAGTGGGATTTTCAAAAGTGCTAAAGCAGGTTAGGTGCCTCACTCCCATTGATTTTAGTACCTGGAAAATCTGGCCCTAAGTGATTTTTGAAAATGGGACTTAGGATCTTACTCACTAAGCACTTTAGAAAATTTTGCCCAGGGTCTGTGAGCTCAAATTCAGAGAGGGTTTTAGAAAGCAAGGAGGAGAGTTTGTCCTGAAATGAATAGGGAGGCAAGGAAGTTGTTTGAAGATAGGGGATGATGACGTAGTCTTATTTCAACAGTCAAGGGATATTGGGGGAGGCTAAGAAAATGTTTGCTATAAGGATGGACAAGCAAAGAAAAACTTGTTTTCCAGAACTTACTTGACATAGTCTGCATTCAAGCCCAACACCAACACTTCTGAAGCGCTGCATAGCTGTTAGTGGGTTCACTGCTTACTCTTGGACAATGAAAGAAGGAAGCTGCACAGTACAGAAAACCCCAAATGATACCGCTATTAGTGCAGAAAGTCACTAAATATTACAGAGGAGTTTGAAAAAAAAAAAAAAAAAGATTTTACCCTCTATAGCCCTTTTTAGCCCATTCCAACTACCCGTGAAAGGCACCCACCTCTGGGGTAAAATGTGGCAGCTGTTTAACAGTGCACCCTAACGTTACACCAGCTTTTAGGAAAAGAAATGCAGGATACGATAGGAAGTTGAAATGGCAAAGAAATGTAGGAAGACAGATTACTGCAATCATCTGAGTTGCATTCTGGCTGGGACATTAGATAGTGACATCCCTATTCGTTTCTGAAGAGCGACAGTACCTTTATTAATTACAACTGTTCACCCTTTTCACATCTCATTCAAAAGGCAGTGACCCACCCCTCCCGCCCCCCCATGCTACCAGACACCATGCTGGGACACTATTTCAATACTGTGTTAGGTCTCAGTCCAGCAGCGAACTCCCTGAAGGCGTCCCGCCCCTGTACTCTGGGGCCCTGGATGCGTGGGCACAGGCATCTGTGGTGCAGAGCTCATTGCCATATCGAGGCCTTAGAGAGAAGAGTAACACCTCTTGAATTGCCATCACCAGTTCTTACAGTGCTTGCAAAAGAGACCATCTGATTCAAGTGCTGACCAAGCCTGTCCCCGTGATAAGATCACAACCTAAAGTGCTGTGGCTGCAACAAGATTGCATCGTTGCTTGGAGGTATTTTATACAGAAACCACAACTTGGCCTGTCTTCACAGTAATCCAGTTTCTTTGGGCGGTGGGAGGGGAGCCGAGAGAGGTGAAACAAAAAGAGATTTTGCGATATTGACAACCAGGACACTGGTGCCTTAGAGAGTGGGGAAATTGTTTAAGAACG
This sequence comes from Emydura macquarii macquarii, assembly GCF_026122565.2. Lineage (NCBI taxonomy): Eukaryota > Metazoa > Chordata > Testudines > Chelidae > Emydura > Emydura macquarii. Next base: position 8,423,518 of record NW_027130449.1, on the reverse strand, counting down.
GTGGATCCTTATGCAAAGATTGCTTATAACAACCATGCCAAGGTCAATGAGTCAATGAGTCACCTTGTTTGGCAGGTTTGGGGAGGGGGCATGGAGAAAGAGATATATTGCATCTTTGTGCAGTTTGCTCCCATTCCTAGGATTTAAATATACAAATTAAATATACAAATTACAAATATACAAAATATACAAAATATACAAAATATACAAAATACAAATATACAAATTTTTAATATACAAATTAAAAATACAAATTCCTGCATTTAAATATACAAATAGCATTATGTGATGAATTCCTGGTCTAGAGACAAGTCAGCAGGAGTACAATGATTCCTGTGGTCCTGCGTCTCAGAACGCTATATTGCAGGGCTGTCCAACCTTTACAGTATCGCAGGAGGCATTAGCAACTTGTCAGGGCTCTGTGAACCTTAGCCCGTTTTGATATCAAAAATAAATGCAGGCAACATAACATTTGCTTGTAATTGTCCCTCCCACTGTTGATTTTTCTTGGGGGCAAAGAACCCGATCTTGTTTCCATTGATTTCACCAGAAACTGGAGTAGCTTCAAAAGGTAAGTGGGGGCAGGGGGAGTGCCACGGCTCTATCTCAAACACACCAGCCACTAGGGTAAAAATCTAAAAAGGGAGCAATTGTAAACTGGATCCTGGAATGGGAGGGTGGAGAAGATGGTCAAATAGATTTTTTGTTATTTGTTTCCTCCCTGACTTTGTCAAATGTCTCTGGGACTGAGGAGTCTAGTGTGTTGAGATTCATGCCAAAATGAATATTGTGCAAGTCAATCCTTGTCAATGGGGGATCGTTACAGAAATACTGACAAAAGGTTAACTCTGTCGCTGAGCAAACCTATAGGCCTGGAGACAAGGTTGAAGATATGTAACTCTGATAAACAGCAAGACCTTTAGTAGCTTGACACTGAAAGAGGTTTTAACCATATTTCACTTACACTCTTCCTGTCACCATTACTACAAGCAATTTAAAGCAAATGTCATCTCTTCCTTTTACATATTATGAAGTAGGCACTTGCAGTTCATGATAGTTCAAAATTAATCATTTACTGATAGCGACTGCTAAATAACATCTGCCGGAAAGGGGGGAGTGCATTAGACATATTTTTCCTCTCTCGATTCTTCAAAGCACAAAACTTATTTTCTTCTCCACCCCCTCCCCAACAAAATGTAAAGAATTCTTTCTCCGCTAGGATCTGATCCAATTCCCATTAACACCCTGATTCAGCAAAGCACTTAAGCCCATCCTTAACTTTGAACATGAATAGTTGTTCAGAGCAAAGTGCTCTGTATTTTTCTCAATTATGGAATGATGTTTTCAGTGACATTTTTGGGGACATCTGTGACGCATAAAGCAGCACATTTATTTTCCTAAACTATACCTTGTTTTGCGGGGTGGGTGGGACTATTGCTCCCACATTCGATTTCTCCTGTTTTGCACTAATATAGAACATTATTATTTTATTTATTATTTATATTGCAGTAGCACTTAGGAGCCATAATCATGGACCAGGACCCCATTGTGCCAGGCGCTGTACAGACACCGAACAAAAAGAGGGTGCCTGCCTCAAAGAGTTTGCCATCTAAACAGTCAACAAGAGACAACAGGTAGATATAGACAGTCAGACACAGGGAGAGCCCAGGAAACAATGAGACCATGTTGATCAGCACAATAGGCATTAATCTCAGCATTGTCTCAAATAAGAGCTTTTATTCCCTATTCTTCTCATTAATAATATTTTGGTGAAATTTACCACCGTGTAAAGGGCTGGTGCAAAGGTCTAGGTACCACTATTTTGAGGAGTAAAGTGGAACTGAAGTGGCAGATACAGCCCTTTCCATCCTATATAAGTGTAATACTAGCTAATAGTTGGTGCTTTGCATCTTCATACGAAGTTAAAAAAAAATTAAGTGAGCTTCCCAGAGCCCACGTGAGGTAGGTGAGTGTTCTCCCCATTTTACAAATGGGGAAATTAAAGCCGAGAGGTGCATTGACTTGTTCGAAGCCCCAGAGGTAGACTTAATTAATGTTTGAATGAAGGCCACTGTAGGATTACACAGTATTATTTTGATTTCCCTAGCAAGAACCACGTTCCTCTCCATGTATGATTTTATTAGCTTATTCTCCACAAACAATATTTCCCTTCATTGCATCCTTGAAATGAGAGTGGTTGGTAATTAATAGTAAGCGTCAGGTCACAGTATATTATCAGTGGATAAACTGCAATCATTTCTCTGAGTGAGAATTCTGACAATTCTCAAACATGTGGGGGGTCCGATTCTCTTTATTCTATTTATACTGGCAGTGTACACGGAGCCTTAAAATGGGCCTAACTGTAAATTACATATACAACCAGTAGGTTACCTTCACACTCTCTGTAAGACTCCGTTATGGGGCTGGAATGGTGTGAAGTGGCGTTACTGTATATGAGTATCTGTCCAAAGGGCTAAATCCTTAGATGGATGGATTAGATAGATAATCAGGTGAGGAGTTTCCTCAGAAATAACGTGGTTCTCATTTACACCAAGACCCCTTTATGCCACTCTGCCAGTGGCTTCTTCTGCACCAATCCAGCAGTGCAAGATGGTTTTAGAGTCCGTAAGAAGCGGTTCCAAGTCTTTGGGAGAAAAGCTTCTGTATTCACCCCCCAATACATTTTTACACCAGTTATACCGTATCTTTGTAAACGGTGCCTCACCAGTTGGGTGCCTCACAGGCCCTTATCTACACACCTACAAGATGCTCATTACTGCCTTCAGTAAGAGCACCTGGGGCCTTAGGCACACTCCAAAGACTCACAACACGTAACAAAGACTGCAAGGCTGTTTCCCAGACAGTGGCTGTGCAGCTGGGCTCCCGCGTGCTCTGATCAATCTGCTCTGAAATGTCTCCGGGTAAGTTCAGCCAAATGCAGAGGGCTGTGAGCAGAGAGTGACTCAGGATGGCTCCCCAGACCTGAACCCTATGTCCTGAAGTAGGCCTGGAGCACAGAGCTCCTGTTCTGATGTCACAGTGCAGTGATATGGTGTTCCACTGCAGCAGAGCCAACTGGTGCCCTAATGTCACACGAATCCATGTCCGCACACCTTCCATCCTGTTTACCGATGCTTCCTTCTCATTGGTGGCACCTACAGGCCTATGCAACCTATAGCCACGATGTTGCAACTGTATCATCTGCAATGGCAGACTCCCATGCCAGTGTGAACCCCCCATGGAAGGCATTGGGGCTCCATACAGGCCCAAGATTCTTTTCATCTGTCGCCAGCTGCAGGTTTTACACTACAATGGGACCTGCCCTTCCAGGGTTTTTTGTGCTTCATTTTGATTTTTACAGAATTGGTCCAATTTTGCAAAACAAGCCCCAAAACACCTGAAGGATTTCCTGTTTTCTCCCAATGTCCTGCTCTCAAGAACACAACATTTAGGAATTTTCCATTTCAAAGCCAACCTTTGCTGCACTGATCCTTTGCAATGAGGCATGTTAGATATCTTCTCCAAGAGAAAAATGGAATTAGCTTCATGAAAGCCCTTGGCTTGTGGGGTCAATGCTCTTGGTTGATTTCAGGGGAGATTGCTGCTCAAAAGTTGATGATGCTAACCTGGATCAATGTATTTGAAATCCTTCCCACCATCCTGAAACGGACAATGATGTCTCAGAGCACTGCAAGTTGTTTTCATGTAACCAACATGTGAAAGTTGCCATACAGGGACACGGCTTTTAACTTGATTTGAAAGATTGTCAGTCAACCTTAACGGGGTCATGGGGGTTTCTTTGTCAGTTAGCATTGGACTCCTGCTGTTGTTGTTTTGTTCTCTCAGGAAACTCCTGTGACTGGCTGTTGATTTTTCTGCCTTGTGTTTGGTTTTTGGATGGGCCCTTCTGGTGCAAAGTGAGTTTTAAAAGAAGCAAGTCAGGGGGGCCAAAATAAGTGGGAAAATAGACTGGACAAACAAACTGGTCTTGAAGAGGTGTGTGGGGGAACTGGCTGATGAAATTAGCTTCACTGAACTGTGCTTTCCCAGTCTGCTTTTCCTGTTGTAGCTTTCCCTGTCTGTATGCACATAGTAGAAGCTGGTGTTGAAGCTCTCTTAGCACAAAGAGCGTGTGGCTGTTTTTACACTAGATGATTTGTCTTTAAATATTTCCCACCTCCAACAGGAGCACTAGCGCAGACCCCTCATTGCTGTTTTAACTATTTTGTGGTCTAACTCTGTATTAATAGAAGGCCTAGAGAACATCGTGGTTAAACGTTCCCACCACTGCTACTGCTCCACTGGTGATAACAACAGTGGGAACAAAAGTGTAAATGAGTTACTAGGGTTTTTAAATGATAAAAATGTCTCATGGAGGCCCAGCTTGTGATTCTACCACCACTGGTGGCACTAGGCTGTCCAATGGGCCTAAGATGATGGTAGGGCCAGAGCCTCACCCCTTTCCATGGACCTCAGCCAACATGGCCATTTGCCACACAGCCCCCTTCGTTAATTACATGAGGCCCATAGGGAGTGGAGAAGATGCAGTCATAGCAGGGGTTTCTGTTTTTAATTCTTTCTGACATTTAGAAGGTCAGTGGAAAAGCTTGTCAAATAAAACAGGAAGTTAGTCTGACATGTAAGCATTTGAGCACTGGATGAAAATCAGCCAAGACAGCCACAAGCCTTGGTCTCCGAGCATCAAGCTTTCACACACTAAGACCATATAGCACCTGAAGCGGCAAATCACCATTTGAAATATCTCCCGCAGATGATCATTTACTGTTTTTCATGGTTATGACTAACTTTTACTTCATTGACTAAAGGAAATTATCATCCCTGTGGACTTGAGACTTCTGAGCAGGTTTAGGGGGAAAACGGTCCCATGGCTAGACCTGGATACAATTCCCTGCTCCACCACAGACTTCTTTTCTGACCTTGGGCAAGTCACTTAATCTCTCTGTGCTTCAGTTGATCATCTGTAAAATGGGGGTAACAGCACTTCCCCACCTCACTGGGATGTGATGAAGATCAATATGCTAAAGATTGTGATGTGCTCAGATACTGTGGTGATGGGCAGTCATATAAGTATCATATATGAGGCACTAGCCTACACTTAAAATTTAGCTCAACCTATCTGTGTCACTCAGGGATGTGAAAAATGTACACATCCTGAGCACCGTAATTAAGTCAAACCTAATCCCTGGGATAGACACAGCCAGGTCAATGGAAGAACTGTTCTGTTGACCTAGCAATTGCCACTTGGGGAAGTGATTTACAAACATGGATGGGAAAATCCCATCTGTCAATATAGAAGGCATCTACTCTATGATGCTGCTGCTTTGCTACTGTAGCACCCATAATGTGGGCATGCCAAAGGTCAAATTCACAGTGGACCAGGTAAGGCCCATGCGTTCTTTGAGTGGGTCCCAGCACAGGGGTGAATTTCACCCTTGGTGAGAGGTTTGTTTCTTGTTGTTTTTTTTGAGAGTCAGAATTCATTAAATCCAGGACAAGATTTTCAGATGCTATTATCAGTGACTTGGGATGACCAGTCTGAGGTTCCGTACAAGGGCTTGGTTTCCAGAAATCGGCTGCTCAGCACTTTCTGAAAACCAGGCCCCTTCCTGAAAGTGAAAAGATTTTGCCCTCAGTGAGTTGCCCAATGCCATGCAGCAGGTCAGCTGCAGAGCGGGGTCTACACCTCAGCAGTCTGAAATCACAGCTAGGCTGAAAACAACACAAAAATGGCCTTTCAGGTGGCACTTCCCATACTAATCCAACCTTTGAACTCAGATGTGCAGAGGCAGTAGCAAAAATCAAAAGAAGTTTTGTTAACTGAACATTTCACAACTTTAAAATACGTTTGGTTTGAGTTTCCTTTTAGGAACGGACAAAGGATTTTTATGGTTTCGCAGGTTGGGTGTAACTGTGGTGAGGAAAGAATCTCATTTTTTCCAAGCCCATACTCTTGCCCTGGTATGTTACGAGTTAGTTTTGAATTTGTGTTGCATGCAGCTGGCTCTTCTACTGAACATCCTTCCAATATGTGAATATTTGAAACAACTGAACGATTAATCTGAGATCATGAAAGCGGGATTGAATGTTGTGACTAGATAATGATCCCCTTTGCTGCGAAGTAAATGTCAAAGCAGGAGACAATTTTTCAATCACAATATAAAATTCACAGGAAATTATTACTACTGTACCCTATTTTTCTTCTGTTGAAGAGACGAACATCAAGACTATGCTGTCCTCTGAAAAAATCCAGCAAACCCTGGCCAGGCCCATTCCAAAATCTACAAGGTCTGCATGAAGGTCATCTGTGTTCAGAGGGCTGGTGAATGGCAAATGCACCACATAAATTTCACTTAAGCTTTGAAGGTTTAAGAGGGACTAGAGTGGAGTGTTTAGAGCCTGGTGTGGATTTTCAGTAGAGGGTGAATTTCATCATACAAGCAAAGTGTTCTCCACAACTGCACAGCATTCCACAGCGATCCAACCCAGAGAAGGAAATTGCTATGAATTTAGGTGCCAGTCTGGCAAAAGCACCTAAGCACATGGCTTAACTTTAAACGTGTGAGTAGTCCCGTTGGCTTCAATTGGGACTATCATACGCTTAGATGCTTTGCTGGATCCGGGCCTTTCAAATACCTTTACTTTTAAATTCCATGGCTCAGTACAGAGTTTCTGCTGATTCTACATCACTGACATTGTTCCCATTAGCCAGCTCAGATCCAGTATTAGAATAGCTACATTCAGTTGTCTGGATTAGCATCTCTAATTCTATTTCCTCTTGGTTTTTTGTCAGCTAGATTTCTTTTTAATGTGTACTATGCATCCTGTTTGTTGTGACATTTTGCACAATTCGGTTATTTGGTTGTATTTGTAACTATCACTGTACGCAGGGACCATTCTGTTGCCTAAGCCTCTGACTCAATAGACATATAGATGCAAAGATTCACTCTTCTCTTTTAATTTCAAACATACATATTATGCGATAATAATTGCATGCACCTCTATAGTCAGTTGTAATTTGAGTTTTCCAAATGTCAGTCCTCACACTGCCATGAGGCACGGAACTATTAGCAGCCCCATTTCACAGATGAGGAAACTGCAGTACAGAAAGAAACCCTACATTTTCAAAAGTGACTGGGGCAGGGGGAGCCCCATTTTTAACATGTAGGACCTAATTTCTAGAGGTGCTGAGCCCCTAGAATTTCTATTCAGGCATTGGGAAGGGTGGGTGCTCAGCACCTGTGAAAATCAGGCCCCTTAGGTATCTAAAATTAAGGCACCCAAAGTTTGAGGCTGCTTTTGAAAAGCTGATCCTAACTTGTCCAGGGCCATGCAGCAGGTTAGTGTCAGAGATGGGTATAAAGCCCAGGGGTAAAGTTTTCAAAAATGCCTAAGGGTGGACTCTCCAAAGGGACTCACGTATTACAATGCCGAGTGACATGATGCCTAACTATTAGGTGCTGGGAAAATCACAAGAGCAGCAGCACTGTGATCCACAAAGCCAAATTAGGCACCTAGGCTCCGTACACAACGAATGGGGAGAGATTGGCCCCGAAGAACGTGATCCACAAACAAAAGCAGGTTGAGGAGGAGAGACACGATGAAAGCACACACTCCCCCCGCACTTGGAGATAGGCGCCTCGCTCTGCTCAGTGATCCACGAACGGGAACCTGCCACCTGGAGTCAGGTAGGCTTTGGTGCCTAAGTAAGGCTGCTAACAACCTTGCTCTAAGTGGCTTGCACAAGACCACACAGTGAGTCCACACTAGAGCCGAGACCCCTTAAACTCCTGGCTTCTTCAGGACCAGGCCGCCTGTCAACAGAAGGACAGCAAACACCACCCTGCACCAGCTCGAGAAGGGTTTAGAGACAAATGCACTGTGTTTTCTGGTTTTTAACAATTGCGTTGAATTTGGTCTCAGTAATTCTCCCAAGACCATGTCAATTTCCATCACACAACTGTAGATTATCATGGGGCAGATTCTGGAGTCACTCTACTGAAAGCCAGGGAGTTCCTCCAAATTCACATTGCTTTAACCAAGAGTAGAATTTAGTGTAGTATTTTATGTAATACAAAATGACCACAACAAGACTTGCTTTTGTAATATTAGGGCCTACAATCTTCTAACCATATTTCATGGAGGGGAGGGGCTGTAATAAGAAAATCTTTTTTAAACAGTAGATTGTATTGCAGAAAATGAGAAGCGATAGCCAGAGGAAGCTGTTCGTTCTTGTTATCAGTTCTAACTGCCCTCTCTTGCAATATGGCCCTTTCTAAATCCATCATTGTAACTCTCAGACTATGTTAGAAAAGGTCTGGTGGTTTTCTCCGTCTCCTCAGTGTAAGCCTCCCCAGCCCATAATTTCCTGCAGCAACACAAATTTGCAACAGATTTTGTCTTAGCCAAATCTTTCTCTCATTTGTAGGAAAGTATGAAATACCCCAAAGTGATGGCTCTGGCTGTTGATGTTAGTGTAACTGCATCGTTATTGCTTCTCATTTAAGGGTCTGATTCAATTCAAATGGGGACCTAAGCACAGACCTTTCTTCCCTACTTGCATGCTAATAATATCCATGTCATCTGTAAATTAGCTTCAGCTAGTGCAGTAAAGCTCAATAGCCCAATTGGCGTAACTGGCATCTGTGCTGAGCCCTAGCAATAGACAAGGACATGCAGGCGTTCACACCAATTCCTTAGAGGTGGGCACTGAAGCATCTGGATCAGTTGGAGTTATTCCTGGGTGTAGACGAGAGCATTTGGGGATGACTGCAGCACGTGTAGACAAGGCTGAGCTTGCTTTGGTCTTACTAAAAGTAGCAGCATAGCCATGGTGCCTGAGTATGTACCCCAGGTCACAACCAGGATCAGACTCAGGTAGCTAGTCCATGCCCTTACATTATTTTTAGCTGGGGTGCCTACAGGTGCTACCATTGCACCTCCTGATTGCAGTGTAGACATACCCACAGATTCTCATTCAGCAAAGCCCTGGCTACAGGCATGTCTGGCTACAGGCATGTGTGTAGGTCCCACTGACTGCAGTGAATAGGGATAGGACGTAAGCCCTTTGCTTTCCCTTACGAAGTCAGAATAGCAATGTTTTCCTCCCACTCTGCACAGCTGGAAGTGATTAAGCAAGATTCAAGGCAGTGGGGAAGCCGGCACAGTGTGTTTCATGAACTATGTGCCTTAAAATCTTATAAAGATGCTAGGTAACATTTTCAGAAGCACCTAAATGGCTTAGGCACCTAAATCCCATTGACTTCCAGTGATGCCTAAGTTACTGAAGCATTTTTGAAAATTTCACCTCTATGCTATTTTCACTTGGAACTTCGCCCTGCTTCACTGTGTGTGCCGGGCAGCAATTTTTATATATGGATTTGTCTTTAAAAGCAACCATTTGGGAAATCAGAATGGTGGAAATTTGGAAATGTCAGTGACCATTCTGACCCCAGCTGCATCAGTGCCCTTCCTCTCATTTGGACTAATTCTCGCCCCTCTGCCCCTGTTAGACCATTCAGTATCAATGTAATAGTACTGGGGAGACTTCTTAGGCTGTAGATTTACCTGTATTGCTGTGTATTTTTTCCCCTCCCTCCTCTCGATGAACCCTGTATTCCTAAAGTAGCTGAAGACAATGAAACAGTTGAATCCTATCCAGAAATGCAGTCCCTTATTTCCTTTTCCTCCCGTCCCTCTCCCAGACGTGTGTATCTGATCACAAGAGGCTGATAGACAGCAACGCTACTGACCTTGAGCTCAGAATATGTCTGTTCAGCGCAGGAAATGTGTAATAGAGCAGTGGCTAAGAAATGAACAAAGATCACAAACCCTCAGATGAATGGCTGTAAATCTACATAACTGATTAGCTGTATTTTTAAGCCTCTAACTATAGAATTAGGGCTTGACAATGGACATTGACACATCGAGGGTGTTTTCAGTGTAATTACATACCCATCATAGTGAAAGATGACTGCATAAGAAGTGCTAAAATATCAGCTTCTCGGTCTTTTCCCCTTCTTCATGATGTATTCACCCTCCTCTTCCCCTCTCCCCCCCACACCCACTGTGGTTTTTTTAAAAAGTTATTTTCTGATTATTTGGTTCAGCCCCCAAGACAAACCTAGACCAGCCCTGGAAGAAGCCATAACCTTGCACCTCTGCTTCAATAACCATTGCAGGGGGCACAAAGTACATAGGGCATAAGAAACACCCCATCCATATCTTCAACCCCTGATCCACCCCCTCCTCTGGGCTGCCAGCTGTGTTGAGATACTCCAGTAACCCCCTCTGCCGGGACTACTCCTGAAGGAAGGAGGCTTATGTCTAGTCTCCAGCCCCTTTGCATCGTCTAGCTGGCACAAAGGGACTATAGTCAGGCCCCTCAAGAGAAATTTGAGGGCTCAATACATCATGTTTGCTGCCCCCCCTCCCATTTCACCCCAGTTACAGACATATTGGAGGCCCCCCCAACCCGTGAGCTCCAGTACAATTGTCCTCCTGTTATGAGCCCAGACCGTAGGGCAACTATGTATCTACTAAACGCTAAATGATCTCAAGGATCCTGGGCATTATGTATATATATAGTTGCAATTAGACAGCAATCTGTGGTCTGTGTGTGGTTTTCTTTTCTTTTAAAAGCCTGCCTTGGTACAATATGGAATAAACCATCAGTGCTAGCAGTAGAAGCCAGAGAAGCTTATTAGCTCAGAGAGATGCTAGGAGAGACCCTTTATGAAAACTGAAATAGGGATTGTAACCAGATGGCTGAATTTCATGACAGACCTGTGGGGCGGAGTAACTGGTTCAGACCACAGGGTGAATATGCGGGAGAGCTATAATTGTACAAACACAACCTGATTTACAACATAGTAGGCCTGGTTAAGCTTTAATGCATCTTCCTGACCACAGATTATGAGGTACAGGTTGGTGGCCAATAATATCTTAGATTTATATAGTGCCTTTGGCCTAAAGAATTTTGCAAATTATAGACTGTGCGTGCAACAGCCACTTCTGGGGAGAAGCAATCAGTGCAAAGGACACAGTGCGGGGCAGGGGATAGGGGGAATGGTTTGGCTATGGACACCAGAACACCCGCATGCTTCTAATCTTACGTAAAGTTCTTTAAACTTAGTATCTGTGTATTGTCCACAGGACCTTTGATACTGTGGTTTCCTCTGAAAGAGTTGCACTTCTGCATGGTTGCACATAATTGGAAGGGCAAAGGGCTGAGCTGACCCTGGCAGGATATGAACAAGTGGTTTCAGGAAAAAGCTCGATTCTGATCACACTCGTACACCAGTGTGACTCAGAAGTGACTCCACTGCACTGCCTGGAATTCAGTGACATCTCTCCTGATCTACGCCAATGCGAGAGAAGTCAGTGAGTCCTTATATGTTTCAAACCCTGTGTTACTAAGCTATCCCGCCAGCACACACCCCAAATGAGCTCCAAGTGCTGTTGTGGGCCCGTTCCCGAATGTCTGCAACGCCTGCAGTCTAAAAACCTCTCTGTCTTGTGTGTTATTAGTGTACAATAGTTATTTCCTTCTACAGTCCCCTGGGGGTAAAGAAAATACACTGAGTGGCCCTGAAATAGAAAGGTTAACATGCTCCTTCCCCCCCGCCCCAAATCTACTCAAGTCCTTTCCTTCTGAGCCATTACTATGTGTGCTGCTGATGTATATTACAAATCAATGGATATTAGGAAAAGCTGCTGTGCATGGCATATGCTTGATTCTTTTAGATGTGGTTAGCAAATGTTATATATTATTTTAAGTATGTGATTTGACAGCACAAAATACATTGACCATTGTGTTCAACCCATTACAATCCGAGCCTTCAATAGATATTAACAGTTCAATTGTACATAGGGGGCCACATGCAGCCCTGATGTAATTCCATTAAAAGTGCTACACCAAGGATGGATCTGGCCCATGGCATTTCACAGACGTGACAAAGACAATACGGAAAGCCACATCAAAAATCAATGCAGTTATGGACTGTAATCACATCATAACCAACATAATTTAGAGGCGTCAGATCTTATTGATCTGAAAAGGAAATGGAGTGAATTTAAGGATGTAAGTTACTGTAGGAGTCCAGATTAATATAGATTTGTGTGAACAACAAAACAAGTAGAAGAAAATTATCTGTATGTTTTAGAACGCTATCTGCACGTGTGTGATAAACAACTGAAATGCTCAGCATCAGATTTTGACACGTAGAGAGTATGTTGCCAAATAGCTGCTGGTCGGGGGATCTATCCTCACTGGTCAATCTGTATCCAGAGGTGCCCTAATGTTCTGAAGCATGTCACTTAGGCCCAGTCTACATGACAGCCAGCCAGGGTTAGCAAGAATTGTCTAAACACGGTCCGTTACCAGCAAAGGGCTAATGCAGTTTCCTGTGGCCAATATCAACAGGGAAGGACTGGATTATAAATCAGTTTACAAAATTATTCAGTAGTTTGGGCAGTTGAAGGTACTAAGCCTCAGGCATCTAACTCCCTTGGGCTTATTTGAAAATACCAAACCTAATCTCTAGCTCAGCTCATTAGAACCTAGTCTGCAGTATTATGCTATAAAGTCCCTGATCCAAGATTTTTACAATCGGGGCAATATCCAGAAGGTTTTTTTATTCTACTCCCAGTTAGAACAGTGTAAATGCAGAATGAGGTCACTGGAGTTACTTTGGATTCATACATATGTAGATAAGTGCAGAAACTGGCTCGGAGTTTTATACACTGCTTAGTCAGGAAAAGCACCAGTGCAAGTGCTCAGGATTTGTCCTGGAGTTAATCTGTTCTAATCTACAGTTTAAGAGCCAGATCTTGAAATCAGTGAGTTTGGCCATTCAATTTTCCTTTGGACTATGATTCAGTCTCAAATGGAAAAACCATGATCTCTACAAAAATGAAATCGATTCATGCCAAATACACGAATGTGCAGGCCTTTGAAAGCACAAGACGGTATCATATTTGCAGTGTTGGTGGCAAAACGTCTCAATTCCACTGGATGGTTCTCTTACCTGGTTGTACTGCTCACCAGATGGCACTTGGAAGTGCCTCTCACATTTTATAATAGTTTCTGTTCTAAAAGCTGCAACTTGTCTTCTGAACAGATCCTCGGCTGGTGCAGAAATGCAATGCACCATTGAAGTCAATGGAACCACAACCATGATTTCAGCTGAAATACATCTATTTATATCAGCTGAGGATCTGGTCCTTTATGTCATAATGAAGATTTTTAATCATACCAGGGGTGTGAAAATGCTGTTTTTATATACTGTGCAAATGACTCCTAAGTACCGGTGTGACTTCTCACTCCTAAGTGACTTAGGAATGTAAGTACCACTAAAAAGTCAATGGGATGCTGCAGAGTGCCTAAGACACTTTTGAAAATTGGATTTAGGCTTCTAAATCACTTGGGGTACATTTTCAAAAGCACTTACATCTTTGAGTCCCAGTCCTACCTTTTGCGTTCATATATTGCATGACTACTGCACACAGCTTGAGTGAAACATAATTTGCCTGATAAACTAATACAGTGGTTATAGTGCATGCAGTTTTTACAGACAATTGGATTAACTATACAGTCTCCTGCAGATTTGATAATGGATTAATGCATGATTTTTTTTTCCTAGTACAAAACTGTTTCCAAGATTTTTTTGAAGGTTAGTCTCAGCTAAAGATGGGCCAAAAGCAGATCTTGAATCCCTTTTGAATTAGTGGAGGAAGATTCAGATTTGAATTCCCCAGAAGCAATTCTGCCCCTCTAGTTTTGATTCCAAACTTACAAAGCTGATAGTTTCCAGATCCAGGCAAAATTCCGGTGATCTCACGATATTTCTACCATTTGGTATGGTAGAAACCATCAGAAATGCAAGATTTCAATGATGTCTTAATCCATAAATGAATAGAAATCCTAAACATGATTCAACCTGGAACCTGATTCTTTTTCTGGATCCAGACACCATCTGTTTGACCTGCCCCTGGACAAAAGGAGGCATTGGTTTAAACTTAAGGTCCCGTGTGCGTATGTGTGTGGCAGGGGGAATTTCAGGGCAAGTGTGGAGAAAACACCGCCCTTGAGAGTTTTGGCACATGCCCCGTAACAGTGCAGAGGCAAATCTGTGTACATAGCATGAATGAACCTTTATTCTACCAACAAATGTGCACCAGATGCTGGGATTAAAACTAAAACCTCCCAGTGTCCTAGGAAGGCTGAATGGAATCTAAACATGGGCCACTTCAAAGCTCTTCAGTGCCTGAAGGCTACTTTTAAGTGATCTCGGGTGAATCTTCTCTTAGCAGGTGCAGCTGTTACATTCTACAGGAGACAAGTTCTGACAGCACGTGAACAGCCTCGCATAAATGGGTCACTTTTCAGTTTTGGGGCTAAGCTGGAAGTCATATGAACGACTAAGTATAATAAGGGCAATTTACAACCTCCCCTTCCACCTCCTGCAATCACACATCCTGTGCATACATCTTGCAATGTGTTTTGTTTTGTTTGTTTGTTTTAAAGATTACAGGAATAGAACCTGAGTAAATACTGTTAGCTTCTGGTGCACTGAATCACTAGAATTATAGATCAAAGACAAATATTCCATCCTGTTGAATGTTCATGTTGAGAGATAATAAATCTCTATACCCTCCATAAGAAAGACATCTGTGTATTGTGAATAGGAATGTTTTGCATTAATATAGCATCCTTTATTAAGGAGCTCAGAGCATTTTGTACTAAGAGGAATTAAGAAAAAACACTGACATTTGTGAGGAAAGTAACTAGTATTATCCTCATTTATCAATGAGGCAGCTTGTGCTGACAGGTGAAAAAAATGCAGCTTGCCAGAACTCACCCTTTCCCATGTCCAAATGGAAGCTGGGTTTCCAGAATTCCAAGTCCTTAGTCCTGCTCTAAACATGGAACCCACTGCTTCTAATTCTGAGAAAAACCCATTTTTAGTGTGCGCCCTTTCCCACAGGATGCTTCTCACTCCATACAATACAGGGAGTGACTGTAAAAATGCAAAGCAGCAGGGGAGACTTTAGGGTTTTCATATGTCTGTGCACCAGAGGCATGCTGGGAGTGAGATAGGAGTAGCACTTTGGAAGGCAATAAAGAAGGTTCTGTTCTACACCTCAAGCTCAGTTGATGGAGAACAGGATAATGGGTGACGGTGGTTTTAAGCCAGCTTTATGCCACCCAGATTCTGACGTGCGTGGGGGTACAGACACACAGTCAGCTCTGTATGATTTCATCTAGACAGGACTTCCTTCATTCTTAGCAAGATTGGACCTTTACTAAAACTTCCCTCTACTCCAGAGGGGTGAGAGTTCCTTCAATTGCAGCTGAACCCCAGATAACTGAGCAAGCAGAAATACTGCAAGACAGCAGAACAGCTCTGCTATCACAGTCCTTCTGTGGCACTTAATCCCCTGACTTAATATTTGCCTGATGCTTTGAAATCCTTGGTTGAAAGATGCTGGACAAGAGAGTTACCTTATCTAGATCAAAAACTTCACCACCCTAATACTCAGGGCCCTATCAGTCAGTGCCTGGAACTCCTTTTTCAGCCTGGTTGTCGGAATATTTGCAGCAATCAGTTACAGACTCTGCATCGCCCGTGTAAATGATGACAAATCATTATTTAAATACTGGATGACTTGGCAGGCAAGTGAAAACTCCAGTAGGTGGCCAAGGTCTGTGCAAGCAGTGCACGTGGGAAAGGAGACAAAGGAAGAAGTTGTATCTTAAGCTCAGTGCAGAAACAACACTGATTCATGGAAAAAAAAATCCTTTCAGAAAAATGTGGGCCTCAATCCTGACCTAAAAGTCACCTGTGCAACCCCTCGGACTCCTGAGCCAGGAGTCCCTGGGTGACCATGCGTTCCTGAAAATCAGGAATGTCCCCAGTTTTAAGGGCTTGTCCTGATCTCCGCGTCAGTTTGAAAGTGTTTTGTCTTGTTTTTTATGAACTATGCCGATTGGCTCTTGAAAGGAGCCGTAAGGCAGCTGGGGAACATGACAGCCACTTGTGCACCTCAACGACCAAGCCCTACGAGGCTCATCACAAGTTGACACCCCACCCCACCCACACTCCTTCCAAGGAGTCTGCCCCAGCTGCACAAGTTCTCTAGCCAACCCCACACCCCCATACACATATACAAACATGCAGAGCAGGGAGGTAGTGAGAGGAGCAAGTCCCCTTTCTCTTTCTTTCTTCCATGCACTCAGACCCATGCCTCACCACTCCCCTCTTTCCCCCTTGATAATTGGCTTTTCACTTGGAAAATCTGGTCAGCCCATCTTAGCCACATGGGACAATCTACTGGAACGGGTTTCCTCTCCAGCTGAGATAGGTCCAACCTGACACCGCAGATCTGCACTTTGAGGGTGTTCAGAAACCTGGACTTGCATCTGGATCCTAATTTTGCTACAGCCCACTACTGTTATAATGGGCTGAACCAGAAATCTCAGACCCAAATACCCCCCAAACTTTTTGGTGTTCAGAAGTCACACAGAAATTTTACATCTTGAGCCCTATCGTCAGCTCTAGAGGGGAAAGTTGGCCAATCTTGTGGTTAATACACTGGATTGGACCTCAGGAGATCTGGATTCAGTTTCTGGTTCCACCACATGGTCATTCTATGACCTTGGGCAAGTCACTATCTCTCTATGCCTCAGTTCCCCATCTGTAAATTGGAGATGATAATACTCCCATTCTGTCTCAAGTGTAAGCTTTTCAGGGCAGGGACTCTCTCTTACTGTAAGAACGTGAAGCGTGTAGCACATTGGGGCTCTGATATCAGTTGGTTGCTACCGTAATACAAATATATACAAATAAACACAAATATACTAATAATGCTGTTGGTCATATGTTTTATGAGCTGCAGATGGCATGATCCTTATTTCTATATAATAGTTAATCAAATTATGGTTTCTTGACTACTGGATTGTACTGCATTAAGCATTAGTGAGAATTTATGGTTTGTTCTATAAAAATAGACAAGCGTTCTAAGCAAAAACAAATTCACATCCTATTAGATATGATCAGATTAAAAAGCCATACTAAGCTACCATTTGGCACTTAAGACTGGAAATTCAAGCAACAGGCTTGAGGTCCAGAAAACTTTATGGGTGTGACTGCTCTCAGTTTATACCTTCCCACTAAGCAGAAATTTGTTCTGGTTAAACACGAGAAAAAAGAAGCGGAGTTCAAAGCATACATTAGGTATTTAGGCAATGCAAGATCCTTTACAAAACGTCTTGCGACTGAGCAGCAGTTGGGTTTGTTTGGGCGTTTATTTGTGTCATTGGTAAACTGTCAACTTTGGGGTCTATAATTACCCTCTGTGTACCATGTATTTATAAAGGGGAAAACAGTGTTTAAAAGATCATGCTTTTCCCATTGTTAACAAAATGATTATAGTAGATGCTGTCTGCTTTTGGTTGGCTCCCTTTGGTGACCTGTAGAATTGGTTCTGACTAACATGAAACAGGCTGCATGGTTCATATGAATCCAGACACCACACAGGAAGTTGTTCTCTTAGTATTTCCTAGCCAAGCAGAACAAGGAAGTACATACTATCTTTTGACAGAGATGATTCTTGCAAGATATCAAGCCTGAATTTCCAAACCAAATGAGGTTGGAAAAGTTATTTGTTTGTGGTTGTACTTGCAACGTGCTAAGCAGACATTCAAGAAAGAATTATCCCTGCTGCAAGATGCTCACCATCTAAGGATGGGGACAGACATGTAGACAGAGGTCAGGGGAAGAGTAACAACAAATAAGGAATTTTATACAAGTCAACTGGATTCATTGTAGGCTACAGAGTGGAAGAGAGTCTTTAGGAGGTATTTACTTGTGGTGAGTTATGGGAAGTTGTACAAAGCATAGGGGGCTGTGTAGAAGAAGGCATGGCAGCAACTGTATGAGAAGCTGGTAAACAGGTGGAGGAGGAAGGGACATAATTCATGGGACTCTTGGATGGAGCTAAAGAAAACTGTTGGATTCATTCATCATTCCCTGTTTCTGTTCCTAGAGGACTGTCCAACTGAGGACGAGCAACAGGAGGAGGTTGAAAGGTATCAGCATGGTGTTGCACTGTGATGCAATGGCATCTAGGTACAGCATCTCGGTGATGTCCCCATGGCATTGCAATGCAAGATGGGAACACAATGGCCTTGCGTCAGCCCAAGCTACTTTGAGAGGAGACCGAGACAGGGATAAAATGGTTCAAAAAACAACTATATCCTGAACCTTTTTCCATTCCTGGAGATAAATTCTCACCACGAAGCTTTCTGGTTCTGAAATGAGCAGACAAGTCCTTTCACTTCCATTTTACAGCTGGAGAGTGGGTGAAGGGATAGGGAGAGACAGAGCAAGCCAGAACTTGGTTTTACAAGCCTCCCAACCAAAGTTTTCAGAGTGAAAAGGATCGGATGATTCAGAAAAGCAGCTAGGCTTTTATGTGCTTTCCTGCACCAAACCAAATGAGCACAAATTCGTAGAGGCCAAATTTTCCACAGTGGCTACTGATTTTGAGTACCTAGCTTGGGACACAGCTTGGGCTTGATTTTCAGAAATGCTGAGCATCCACAATGCTACAGGTTGAGCACCCAGAAGACTGAGGCAGTGGCCACGCTGCGTAGCTCTCAAATGGACTGAAACTCATGTAAGGGAAAGACTAGAGCACAGCATACAAGGTCAGCCAGGTGCTATGCAAATGTCCTTTAGGCTTGATTTATATTTATGTGGTTACTCAGATGCTTTGTACATGGGTTCTAGAGTGTATGGGACCTCATCCCCAGTGCTGTAAACAGGTTTCAGAAGGTCATTGCCCTTTCTTTATGGGAGGGGCTCCCAAAACTTTTTTCTGCTGTAGCATAAGGATCCCTGCATGAAACAGTTGTGAATCATTTCCCTAGTGATTAATGTGGTATGGATACCTAGACACAACAGATAGAAACTTCTGCTTACCCTCTCCAGAGCAGAGACTGTCAGTTACTCAACTGCACGGTAGTTTTGTATTGGGAAGAAATGTAAAGTGGGGATTAAGATACAGCCACTGAATTCAATTCAATTATGAACTAAAACAGATTCAAATCCAAGTTTGCAGGAACTAGGCCGGACAAAGCCCTGGCTATTAACAAGATGATAGGAGTCACAAAAGCAGACAGATATTATACTGTGGTGAAGAGAATAAACCTCCATTGCCTGTAGAATGGATAACATGACCCAATAGGATTTTTCCATCTGTAATATAATTCTAAAGATGACATGCTAGCTCCTATGGTTACCTTCCTCTTCTTCCTCCAAATTGCCCTCCTGCCACCAACCCTCCTGTTTAACTATGTCTATCAAATACCAAATACATTATTTATCATATTGTGGTAAATCCTAGAGGCCCCAAGTAGATCAGTGTCTCATTATTGTACAGGCATGTATTAAAAGACAACAATCTCAGTTTAAGACAAGGCGTGGCAAGTGAGTGAAACACGTGGGTAGAAGGAGAACAGGGAGGAAGGAGTAACAGTAATAGCAGAGGGAAAATTTTCTAATGGTTATAGTGCAGGGCTAAGAATCAGAGCCAAAAAATGAGAGACACTGACTTACTGTGTGACCTTCGGTGAGTCACTAACCCTGTCATCGCCTCCATTACCCAGGGACAATAAATATCTCAGAAGGGCACTTTGAGGCATGATTGAGTAATTCCTTTGAAGCGCTCTGAAATTCTCAGATGAGAGGTGCAACCTAAAAGCAAACTATAATGAGTAATTTAAAACTAAGAAAAATTAAAATGTGTTCCTATTTGGAACATGTCCCCTTTAAGTCATTAAACACATAAGTGCAATATAGACACATTTAAATAAATTATTTAAAGTTATTTCCAGGTGTGTGTGGGAGGTAAGTGGGAGATGAAGTTGTTACTTAGTGGTTAGAGCAGCCTTAGCCTTTACGTTTCTCTCTGTTTTTTACACAAGTGTTTTTCTAGCTTTTAACTCTTCTGTCTAATACAGACTAATCAGCCAGCTTTGATTGAGCCTTTTTGAGCTTATTAGACCTTGCTCTAAATTTAGAAAATAGTGGACTGGTTCATGCACCTTGAAAATGTCAGTTTGCAACAACACAAAAGCAGTTCCATTCTTTTCTATCAGTGAAAAGAAAAAAAGGCTGCAAAAGGCTCATTTCTCTGGAGATGACTTCTGGGCTAATTGCTTTGTGCAGGTTTCAGTGGAAGGACTGAAATATCAATTTTCATGGGATTCTGGAGCTATTTCATAACACCTGCCCCACCTGTAACCACAGCACAAAAGTCGTTTTCCATGCCTTAAGCAGAGTCACATGAAAGTTCTTTAATGAATCCAAGATTCATAATCGATCTGCTTCTCCATCTATCATGCACTTAATCACTGTGGTATCTAGCACCAAAATTCCAGCTCCAGGAGACAGGGTGAATTCCCAAAACGTAACTATTGACTTTTCCCTTATATCATGTTTGTCTCCCATTTAGATACAAGGAGCCACATTCTCTGCTAGGGCAAATTCTCAACAGAGAATTTGGCCCATTATTTTGAAAGAGAATAAAGGCCAAATTCTGCACCCATTGTAGTCACTAGGAGTTTTGCCACACACACAAAATCCTGACATCTGAATACAGTTTCTCTAAATGGTTATTAATTTGCTTTCCCCTGTATTTGCTTAGGGAGCTCCACAAACGTGAGCATGTATTTGCCCATCATATGTTGCTCTTCTTGTTGGGGTTCACCTAAAAATACGTTATTGTGCTCCGACATAACATAATCATAGACAAAGTCTCTTTACACTTTAGACTAGAAGAGGCCCAAAAATGCAGGAAAAAATCGACAGAATTTTTCCAAATGTTTGCACAAAAACATTTCAGCAAAATTTTGAAAATGCTAAAATTTTTACCCAGCTCAGCGTTAGGCACAGCAAAGATAAAATAAATAAAAAACAAATGTAACCATTTGTCCTTTTGTATCTATCTTTCTCGCTGTCAGCTGGGATTTTCAAAGGAGCCTAAAGAAGTAAAACAGTCAAATTTCAATGGGATTCTTAAAATTTCAGTGGGATTTTGGCATCAAACTGCCAGGGGCTCCTTGTAAATCGTAGCCCATGGCAGCTGAGGATGCATGTTCATCTCAGGGAGAGTGAAAGTCCCACTTCATACAGCACTAGTGAGAAAGACTCAAAGATTTTGAACATAGAAAGATAAGCAGCAGAAAGATGTTGACAAATTCAAGGGAATTCAGAGAAGAGCAACTAAAATGATTGGATAAAAAGAACTGAATATGCTGATCTTGGCTAAAGGGGATATGAAAACCACCCTCAACTAGTTGTGAAATGTTAGTGACACACACTGGCAAGGTGGCTGGTCCACATAGAGAATAACAGCCTATTATTGCTACCAGTGAATGGAGGTGCTCCATTAGCTTAAGCAGTCTGTGGTATGGCTCTGAAGAACCAGGTTCAAGCCCTACTGATAGTCCATGCATCATGGCCTTTTATGAGTGCCAAGGAGGGGGATGCAGTTGTTTAAGGTTTATTTAGTAGCAATGGTATGACAATGAACAAAGGTAAATTATGTCTGAAGATTTGTTGGAAATACTTTCCCCTGGGAACTGCTGGAAGCCTCCTTCCTTGAACCTTTTAAAACTAGACTGGACAAAACAATTGAGAACATACTGTTGGGAACAGTCCCGTGCTGTATGGGAGTTGGATTGGATGAGTAATATGGAAAAGGCTTTTCTAAACATAATACACGTTTTTTTCCCCCAAACATTTTCAAAAAATCCAGCCACAGTATCTGGCTATTTATTTATTTTATAATTTCATGTCTATGAGAAATGAAATCTTTGTTGCAAAGCTGTTTTCCCTTTCTTCTTTGGAATGTTTTTACAGTATAGATTAAGTTAGGCTGGGCTAAACTGATTCAGGAAAAAATAAACATCTCTCCCATTCCCAAACTTTCAACCATTTCTAGAACCAATTTCAAACAAAATTTAACATTTTTGGCTCTTTTTTGGGTTCATTTTCAGATTTTGGCTGGGACTACAGCTGGAACTGCCAACATACTACACACACACACACACACACAAAAAGCTGTTCTCAATATTTCCAGCCAAGAAGAGCTAGAAATCTTGCCTGTTCTTGCTTGATTTCCAGCATGCTCCTGCAGATTCAAGAGTTTCTCATCGTTTAGTTAAGGGAAGTAGGGATTAAATCACAGATTAGGAGGCAGTCCCCTTGGTTCTATTTGCAGTTTTTTCACTCACTTACTGTGAACAAGTCACTTCAGGCTATATTCACAAAGGGATTTAGGCATCGCAACATCTAACTTTTAGGCACCTTGCCACCCAGTAGAATCCACAGCCCCAAGTTAGGTGCCTCGGCTGCTCATAAGATGTATAGGGAGAGTTAGGCGTCTAAGACTGGGGTGCACAAAAGCCAGCAAGCTGAGCAAGGCACCACCTAAAATAGCTAATAGGAAATGCTGAGTAGAGGGGTTTGGACTCAGCTCTGCCCCTCAAAAGGAGTTACGTGCCTAAATCCGAGATGGAAGACGGTGCCTCTCCGCACTTGGGATTCACAGCCGTGACCCCTTACCTGGCATTAGGAGTATAAGCCGTTTCTTGCAAGAAACCAGGAGTGGGAGAGGGTGGGGAGGAAGAGAGAGAGGAGGAGGCCTCCCTTATAAACGTTTCACCCAGTGATTAGAGAACTCACCTGGGATGTGGGAGGCCCAGATTTAATTACCCCTCTGGCCGATGTGGAGAAAGGATTTGAACCTCTCGGGAGAATGCTCCAGCCACTGGGCTATGGGATATTCTGGTGTGGGGTGCTCTCTCAACCTCCACTGGTGAAACTGTTTCTAATAAGTTATTAGAAAGTTATTAGCTGTTAGAAAGTGAGACATCAGGGACTTTAATGGTGGAAACTCAGGTGCCTAGAGACCTTAGGCACCCCCAGGATTAGGTGGCAGCTGAGCAGGAGTTTTGTGACACCTACATGCTGGATTTAGGTATTTGAAGTGGGAGTTAGGTGCCTAGGTCCTTTTTTGGATCTATCCCTTCTCTTCCCTGTGTCTCAGTTTCTCCATCTGTAAAATGGGGATAACTAATTTAAAATACTTCTCCACTTCTATAAAGTGCTCTGAGTTTCTTGTTAGCATTATGCATGTGGAAAACAGCATATTATTATCCAAACTGAACTGGTGCTTCAGACCCTTTGATATTCACCCCACCCTAAGAGGAGTCAGTACGGTGGACAAGAATACACATGTAGCTTTTAAGCTACTACACATCTGCCAAGCCACCTGTGGGTGTTTATCCTTTTGTAGTACATCTGAATATATATCACACACACAAAGGGGAAAATCATAAAATGGTGGTTAAATAAAGCTTGTGTAATTATCTACAATTTTCCACTATGAGTCACAGTAATTTACATGTAATCTAATACTGAGAAGTTCCAAGTTTATGTTACGTTCTATTATACTCAAGTAACTATATGACAGGAATTAGTTTATTGCACCACTGGCATGTGATCCCTGCTTAGGGGATGCATTCTGTGCATTGAAAGAGTTAACAGTTTGCTAAAATAATTGTCATCAGACAATTGGGCTATGAACGGCCAAAATACACGTTAGACTGCCGAGCACAAGAACAATGCGACTATTGTATTATAACCACAGAACTTGGCACATAGATAAGCTTGAAAGGGAATCATGTTTTGTTTATTATGGAAGTGATGATATCCACTGAAAGGTTATTGTTTGACTTTAGAAGCAAACTCCATCTCCTTTGTAGACGGTAGGTTGCAATCTTTGAATAACTTCTGCCCTCCCTCTTACCCAGTGTTACTATCTTTTGTCCACCAGGGATGTGCTTGAGGATAATGAAATCAAAACTGCCTCAAGATGAGCTACTATAAACCCCTTCCAAACTGTGATCTCTATCCATTTTCATGGAATACTAAAATCTTCAGGAAGAAGCTTTATAGATACAGCTGATTGGAAAATGGGATTTTTTGTCCTCAGTAAATTTTGAGTTTTCAGCAGAAAACCCAAAACCCACAACATTTTCATGTGAAACAAAAATTTGTGTCTCGTTTTGGCCAAAAAAAATTCAGCATTTTTCTGCCTTCTTTGGCTGAAAATGTTTGGGTTCTGGCTGAAAATGTTTGGGTTCCAGGCTTTTATGAAAAATTGAACATTTTAGAGGAAAGCAGACACTTTTCGTGACTACTTCTGTTTTGTTGAAAATCCAATTTTCCATTAAACAAACAAACAAACAAAAAAATCCAAAGAAAAATTTCAACCAAGTCTATAGCAGTGTTTAATGGATGGGAGAGGCACTTCATTATTTGATGGAGTCTCCAGGAACAACAGACTGCAGCCCGTGATGTCCCAGCACGATGCTGCATCTGTACAGCTCCATTAGCCAATATAATTCTGTCCCTCCTGGGTCGAGCCATACTGCTGACTGGAAATTACACCCAGCCTTGTTGCAAAGTCTGACAACTGCCTCTCCTCAGGGGGCAAAGTCTTCTTGGAAGAGGCAGGTGGGATACTCTGCAACTCTACCACTTGTGGAGAGAGATCCAAATGAGCAAGGTACTGCTCGCACTGATGTCTGGTGGGACTGCACCCGCTGTTTCCAGGGCTGAATTTGGCTCAGAGACTTCACTGACTACAATGGGCTACGAGTGGCAGTTGAGCTGGGAACAAGGAGGTGTAAGGAGGCATTTCAGGGTCTGGCTGTCCCTAGGGATTGGGCCCTGTTGAGGGGCATGTGTAACTTTTTTTAGAGGCTTAATAAAATGCACAGGGAGGGAGGGAGAAAGGAATAGGAGGAGGTTTTAAGGTGAGAAGATGCCATATGTTTCAGCCATTAAAGCAGTGCACATTGCTAGACAATATATGGGCCTGATCCAAAGCCCAGTGAAGTCAATGGAAAGAGTCCCCTTGATTTCAGAAGGCTTTGAATGAGGACTTGAGATACGGATTATCAAAAAAGCCTAGGAAATTTAGCACCCAACTCCTATCAAAGCTCAACGGGAGTTGGGCACGTACAGGCCCCTTCGAAAATCTCAGTTTAACAGCATAATTTTATCAACGATTGTTTCCTCCCCCTTCTGTTTATAACATCTTGTCTTAAGCTAGGTTGGTAAGCTTTTCATGGCAGGCACTGCGTCAGCTTGTGCCCTTGGTACTCTGCTTAATAGGACAGTTGCCATCTTGGCTGACACATTAAGGACTGAACCGTGACCTCTAAGCTGAAAGCAGGAGCTGCTACAGCGTGCCACGCCTGCCTAGGTGGCTCTGAAACAGACCTGCTTCCTCTGTGGATCCGCACAGATGGGGGACCTGAAACACAGCCGCACCAGTTGGGCTCTGCTCATGATCGTGACGAGTGCTACTGAAATACAAGTAATAATCACCACAGTCCAGATCACAGAGCCCTGCATAATTCTTCCCCTTTCTGAGCTCCTGCCATTCAGAGTTACGTCAAAGCTGGAACATCACAAGACTGTAATTGTATAGGGCTATAAATGCTTCATATTTATAAGGGGTAATAAAACTAGCTCTTAAATAGCACTTTTTAGCTTCAAAGAGTTTTACAAGTATTAACTCACTAAACCTCTCAGGGCTGGCTGAGTTTGATTAGTGTTTGCTCGGTTTAGATTTGTTGATCAGCTTGTGGGGATCCCATAGATAGGGACTAAGAGTTAGGAAACCTAGGTGAATGGAAGCGACGGGGAGGTTCTGGCCCTGAGAATGATTTGCAAATGGCTAGGGGTGTTTGGCGTAAATAGGGAGTGATGAATTGGGAGAGGGCTTCTCTTCATCTTTGCACTTTCAAATCCTTAAACAAGAGTCTGAGGAGGAAGGATGACCGTGTGACTGAGGGTATGTCTACACTGGACAAGCTACAGCATCACAGCTGCGTGCAGACACTTAATACAGCGATGGAAAGGGTTCTTCTGTCCCTGTACTCTCTGAGATACAGTAGCTAGGCCAATGAAAGAATTCTTCCGCCAACCTAGGAGTGTCTACATTGGGACTTAGATCTGCTTAACTCTGTCTCTCAGGAGAGCAAAATTTTTACAACCCCTGAGCAATGGAAGCTAGGTCAATCTAACCTGTAGTGGAGATCAGCCCAAACTCTTTGAACTGAGACTCAAAAAAACTGTGTATAATTCTGGCTCTGCTACAGACTCCCTGTGTGATCTTGGGCAAGTCACTTCGTCTCTCTATTCCTCAGTTCCCCATCTGTGAAATGGAGAGAATAATACTTCCTTTTTCCCTGCCTTGTCTATTTAGATGGTAAGTTCTTTGGTGCAGGGCCTGTCTCGTACTTGGCATATGTGCAGCTAGCCCAGTGAGCCCTGTTGGGGGCCGCTCATCACTACTGTATTACAAATAAAGAGTGTTGCGTATTTTATAATATTATGAAATTTAACAATGGATTGACAACCTCATCCATGTAAAACAATGTTTCTCTTCAACAAATACCAGCCCACCTTCCCCCTTTACACGCACCATGTATGGACGAATTCAAGGAGCTTTGATGTGGGGGAAAGAGAGGTAAAACAGTGATGGTATCTGTAATGCACCAAGTAGCTTTTAAAACAAATATTAGACTCTCCCCAATGTTTCCCCTTCTGCCTAACCAGTAACAGATTTGCAGGATATTGGGACATGCCGGCTAGCCACATCCCAACCACTAATCCTAGCGTATTTCCCACATTCCTGTGTGGAATTGCTACAGAACTCTGGGAGACTGAGAAGTTAGACCATGCCTAAGCATTCAGACATCACAAATCAGGAGCCAAAAACTCATGAGACTGACTTAAAGATCATGAGATTTAAAAATACAAACCAACAAATGGGGGTTCTTCCAATTTCCCTTCTGAGTTCTGAGCCTATAGGGTACACTCAGATCATCTTTTCAAGCTTTTCTGCCCAGCCACGAAAACTAGAAACTTACTTTTTCTAAATAATAATAAACACTGAGATTCTTATATAATCACTAGACTCCAAGAGCTGGGGCTTTAAGAAAACACAGGAAATATCACATGATTTGTGATGAAAGTCACAGGAGTTGGCAAGTTCGGAATTGCACATAAATGAGCTTTTAAAAATACTTTAAAGGATTTCACGTCCTTGACACATTGATGGTCATTTTTAATCCATAATTTCTTTTGAGAAACTCCCCCTATAAATTCTATGCTTAAAAAGTGGTTCACGTTGCCCGCAAAACTTTGAAAAAACATCCCATTTCAGAAGCAATTTTGATTTATTCTCCCCCTGTCCTCCCAGTCTTCAGTTCGAAGATATTTGCAGGCAAATGGGAATTTTTGTTTATTTCTTTGTTTGTTTCCTTGTGTGGAGTAACTTAATTACAACACGGCTATTGACCCAGCCCGGGTCTATCTTCTAATGCAGACATAACCACACCATGATTTTAACAGTGTCAGGGAACTGCTGTGTTGCAGGCAGTGCCCTTACCCTGACGTTTTTTGTAGTATAGACAGGCCCTATGATTCCATCTCTTCCTGCTGTTTATTCCTCAGCTGATGACATAATCTTCTCTTTGAATTCATTAGGGCTTGATTTTGCAGAGTGCTGAGCACCCTCCATGCAGGCTAAAGGCACTCTGGATGTCACAGGATTTCATCCATAATGCTTACGTCTTCAATTAGAAGCATCAAAGCCCAATGTTTTCAGACTTGGGTACGGAAGGTGAAGCAGCTAAATCCAAACAAAGGTGCCTAAATAAAATTTGCCTGGTTTTCAAAGATATACGGAACCTGCTGCTCCTGTTAGTGTCATGGGTTCTTGTCAGGACCTTTGAAGAACAGGCCACTTTTAATTAGGCTCCTGCTAATGAATGTGGGTGCCTGGCTTTCGTGACCCAAGTTTGAAAATTTCAGCCTAATTAATAAAATCTGTCAATGCCTGTGTAAGCCGTGGTGGGATATAAAGCTATCATCATCACACATACACATGGAGACACAGGCCCAGACCCCACATTGTGGCTACTTTGAACTGTACCACTAGTGAAAAAGAAGCCCTAAAAAGCCAGCATAACTGGCCCTGGGAGGATCACCTCAGTGTAAGTAGCTGATCTAAAGGCCTTTCAAGCCAATGAGAGTCTTTCCAGTGGCTTCAGTGGGCTTTGGAAAGAGGCCTTTAGTGACTAATAATAATCTCTCTCTCTTATATAGCACTTTTCATCAAGAGATCACAAAGCACTTTAACAAAGGAGGCAACGTCATTATCCCTGTTTTACAGATAGGAAAACTGAGGAACAAAGAAAGGAAATGAGTTGCCCGAAGTCCCCCAGCAGAAGAGCTGGGAACAGAACCCAGGTCTCTTGAGGCCCACTTCAGTGCACTATCTACTAGGCAACACTGCCTCCCCAAAGTCATCTTTGCACCCATCTCTCCCTGAATTATGCTTGGCTTTTTTTTATTTTAGCTGAGGATCTCAGTCACTGAATAACTATCAACTATCCCTTGCCCCACCTCTCTTCTTACTGCCTCTTATTGACAAACGGGACTAGAATTTCATGGGGAAAGGGAAGGATGTGCAATGGAAATTCAGGGGATTTCATGTGTGAGTGCATTCTTGAGCAACAAAGATCCTGCAGTCATGCAAATGTTGCTGGCAATAAACAAAACAGGATGCAAAATATGTTTATAATCAGAATAGTCTCCAAATAGAATAGTCTCTACAGTTTTCCATAAAGCATAAGCCCCTCTTTATGCACGTAATTTGTAAAGAAAGAGCCTAAAATCTAAATTATGCATTAAAAAAAAGGAGCAATATAACTTAAAGGTTATAATGCACTTCAAAATAACTTAAATTTATATTTCATAACAGCCTATGAGTGGGAATCGTTTTAATTGCTATTGCACATTCAGCAAAGGGAGCACAAGAGTACAGAGTATTCTTTTTGTAGGTCCTACATAAACATAAGTTATAATTATTTATTTAAGTTTATCCTCAAGAGAATTGTATGTGTGTGTATTTATCTATCTAAATAGAATGTATGTGTGTGTGTATATAGTGGTGTATAAAATCAAATTTTAAACTTCTAAATTCCATCTAGTGATGTCAAGTTAGATTACACAAAATAGGAAATGTCTCTGAACTCTGACTTAGTGATATAAACGTGAAGAGCAGATTGTCACTGACTATTTCAGAAGCACATTAAGAGAAACAAAACCACTTTGGGTCAGGGAGGTGCCTACGTATGATGTCACTTTAATATTAAACATTACTAGGTGTACAGTTTTACTATAAGGCACACTCACAAAGCGATAGCGTCCAACTTCTCCCAGCTTTGAACAATGTCATATAACAGGTCTCATGCAGTTCTGAGCCACATGGAACAGTAAGTTCTTTCAAAGAGCTATCTGAGGGTGTTGTCCTTCAGAAATGCTCCAACACACTAGAGAAGGAAGGATTATTGTCCACAGGTCAGCTGGCTTTACAACATTGTGCCTTTCTGATCCTGGACTGTGTATCTAAGGGGACTTGGCAAATTAATGATCTGGAAAAGAAAGTCATTTCAAAACAGAAAAGAAAAAAAATTCCTTGGGTTTTATGGAAAATTCCTGTAAGCCTGAATTGCGTATTATCGACAATGTTCTACAGAATTCTAGATTTCTAAAGAATTTAATGAAGGCTACGATCCTTTTGATTCATTTTTGAACTATTGTACAAAAATCTAGAGCATGGATATAATTTTCTACTAATTTCTATGGGGTGGTAGAAAAAAAACCCTGTAAACAGATGATCAATTATTTATATATTTGTTTGGTTTTTACTAGGCTTTTCTAGAAGGGCCATTTAGCAGAGTGTAAAGAAATTGTGAGTCATATGTAAAACGTTTGCATGGCTTGAACTTCCTCTTTAGCTCAGTTGATAGCTTGGAGCGCACATGATGTATAACTCACTTTTCGTTGATGACTTTTTCCTTTCTGTATTTATTAATGCACATGTATTGTTAGCATCATCATTACAGCTGTGCCAAGAGGCTGTACTGTGCCAGGTGCTGTACAAACACATGGTAAAAGAGCAGCTCTGCCATGAAGAGTTTATATTCTAAACATACAAGACAAAGGATGCGAGAAAGGGTCAGAACGTACCAGCAAAATATTGAGAACTGAGTCACAGAAACAGTAAGTGGCTTATCCATTGTCAGATCCAGGTACTAAGGGCCTGATCTAGATGCCTTTAAAGCCAGTGCAAAGGCTTCCATGGGAGCCGGATCAGGCTATAAATACAAGTCTGAGTCCCAAACCAGTTCCTTACCCATAACACCATTCTTCTCTTCCCCCTATGCCCTGACTACTTGGGAGACCAAGTAGAATCTGTTCCACCACAGATTTACTCTGTGACCTTGAGCAAGTCACTTCGTCTCTCTGTGCCTCAGTTCCCCATGTGTAAAATAGGGATACTAGCCATTCCCTACCATACGGGGGTGCTGTGAGGATAAATACAACAAAGATCATGAGATGCTCAGATATGGTGGTAATAGGAGCTATATAAGGACCTAAGATGGATAGATTTATTTATTTATTTTTTTAATATAAACCTTTTTGAGTTAATTTAGTGTTGGGTTGACAGCCCAAGAGATGAACGCTCCCAGTTAATCTCCAGAACAGGAACAGCCTAGGCAAGATTGCCTCAACACCATCCTGCCAGGCACTTCATCCTTGACCCCTCTGGGTTGAGAGGGCTCTCCATTCTATATGGCCCAATCACTGAGCACCCCACAATATGAGCAGTTAGTGCCAGTTGTGTTGGTTTACATGATGTGAACTAAATAAACTTCCATCAACCTCCCTTTGGGACATAAGTCATTAAGTAGTCTGGCCAGCACATTACATGAGCAATTCTTAACTGTGTCCAGATTGACTCTACTAAGGAATGGACTCTGCTTGAAATGTTACTGAAATATCTGATGCTGGGATGGAAGAAAGCCTGCCATAAAGCAATAAAGTGCCACCCAGAATGGGTTTTGATTTTCTCCTTCCCTGTTGTCCTTCTGCTTCATGCTAATTACAAGTACTGAAAATATCTGGCCTTTGGCACAGTTTCTGCTTCCTGTAACACAGATGGAGTTACTTTGGGTGTACATCAAAGTCAACAGAGTTACTGTGGATTTACACAGGTGTAAACAAAAGCAGAATCTGGCCCTTCTTCTCCAGCAGCTCTTCACACACAGTGCTGGTTTAGTATCACTTTAACCGGAAAATAAAACCCTAAAAGGTGTAGTCAGCAAGTGACAAAGTAAAGACATTGCCATGTATTTGTATCTGCCACTGCTCAGTGAGCTAAATACCTTAAACACACTTGATAGGTTGGGCTGGGAACATTGCTTCTTCTGGGGGTTGGGATCCTGTTGGAAAGCAGTGATTCAGCTAACATGCTCTTTTTTTCCTCCTGAAAAGCTGTAGACCAGATGGCCTTGGCCCTCTAAACTATTTGCCCTCAAGCTTTTAACTCTTGCCTGGCTAGGCTTATTTGTAAAATAAGGCCCTGATCCAGCAATCACATCCATGTGGATGAACTGTGACTCTTACGTTGAAGGCTTTGGGCCTCCCCCACACGACAGGAACTGCTCATACAGATCGGATCAGATTATATCAGGGGATACAATGCTCTTTTAAGGGGACACCTGATACTCACTGATAACAATAAGAGACAGTGGCAGGATTGCAAAACGTTGATCAAAGAAGTAAGGCAGCCTTTGATTCACTAATTAATTACACACTCCCTGACACTGTCGCTTAATCTGATTGCACTTCTGTATTTTTAAGTGAATACAACAAGATGAGGACTAGAGTGGGAGTTTTCCAAAGGCCAACGCTAGCCTCATTTTGCCCACATCAAAGCCAATGGGAGCAAAGTCAGGCTAATGCTGAGCACGTCTGCAAACTCCACCCTACCTATGCAATTTAGTACAGTCTTGCTATATTTGCTCATTTTTCTTGTGGGGGTGGGGCAACGTGTGTGCATCTGTCTGTCTGCACAGGAGTCAGTGCAGGATCAGGCCCATCGTTTACAAATACCCTAAAACCTGGTGTAAAAAGGGATAGCTATTACAGCTTTCTGTTGTGTCTCTTGTAAAGAGCCTACGTCCTGACTATGCCATGTATGTCAGCATCACTTCAGGCAATTTTAGTTGCATCTGGCACAGAAGCCATGTCCCCAAAAGCTTTGCAGAGTTAAATGATGCAATGAGAGAGTTAAATTTTAAACAGCAGGGGAGGAAAAAACAAAGAGGCTTAGGAAAGAGGGGAAAGGGGTTTGTTTTCAATTGCAATTTGAAATAAGAGCACACCAAGGATGCAGAGGAATACATGGAAGCTCTTTTCGATGGCAGGAGCTGCAGAGTTGAAAGCTCTTGCAAGTTTATGATTAACTTATTATATAAGCATCGTCATCTGAGGATCTCAGAGGGATGGGGAGAGAAGCAGAGGGGCAGTAAACTGCAGGAAATCCATGGATGTGACCCTAGATTCCTAAGAGAACAGGGAGGATTGAGGTTGAGGTGACATGTAGTGGGCGCTCTGAAGTCTGCAGATCTGGGGAGGCCATCAATAAAGGCAAGCATTGCCAGCTCTCATGATTTTATCACAAATATTGCAATATTTGGTGATTTTCTTAAAGCCCTAGTTCCTAGAGTCATGGGACTGCCTGAGAATCTGCTACCATTGCTGATGTGCAGTGCTTTATATCAGTGTAGTTTATGCACTTTTATATGAGCATTTTAATACCAATATACCTGCCATTACACTGACTAGGGGTTTTACCAGCACAAATCTGTCTGGGGGCAAAAAAATCACATCCCTAACTGACATACCTATGCCCATAAAACTTTTAAGTGTAGATCAAGCCTTCAGGAAAACATAAAAATAGGTTTCTAGCTCTCCTCGGGTGCAGAAAAAGAGCTTGAAAATGGGACACAGGTGCACCCTAGCAGCTGAAAAACCAGATGGCAAATAG
Organism: Emydura macquarii macquarii; assembly: GCF_026122565.2. Taxonomy (NCBI): domain Eukaryota; kingdom Metazoa; phylum Chordata; order Testudines; family Chelidae; genus Emydura; species Emydura macquarii. The sequence continues at coordinate 8,390,446 of NW_027130449.1, read as the reverse complement.
AAAGAATTCAACCTTTTAAAAAAAAAAAAAAAATCTCATGCTCTTTAAAACAATCTCCTAATTTGGGTGGGGACTGAGTCAATTTTTGAGATGGTGTGTTTATTTGTAATATGATGGTAGCACCCAACTGAGGTCAGAGCCCCATTGTGCTAGGTGCTGTACAAACACATAAGAAACAGTCTGTGTCCTCAAGAGTTAGCAGTCTACACAAAGGAGGGAGAAACACAGACGCAGAGAGGTGAAATAATGTACCCAAAGTCACACAGTAAATCAGTGGTAGAGTTGGGATTAGAATCTATATCACCAGTCCAGCCCCTACTGACTGGACAACACAACCTCTCATAGTACAGCTCTTGTTTAGGGGGTGGGAAGTGGGTCATGGGGAAATAGATGCTTACAGGGAAAAACTGCATTGAGATGCCTCTGTATACTGTACATGGGGCGGGGGTTTGGTTGGTTATTTAAAAGTTATAACATAATTTTTAAATTTACAATAAAGAAATTCAACTCTAGCAAATACCCATTGATTTGGTACTTTATAGCACCAGTTCTAGAGGTCTTGATCCAATGTATACTTCTACTTTTTAGCCTAGCAAGCATTCCTTTTGAAGCCTTTAGAAGTTTAGAAGTTTTGCAGGAGTGAAGAATGAATAAAACCTGAGGCCGCGATTTGGGAAAACACTGAAGCATGTACTCCTGTCCATCCCTTTTCAACAAAGCACTTAAGGATGTGCTTAACTTTAAGATCACGCTTACATCGACACAATCAATGTGATTTAAGCACATGCCTGAAGTTAAATGCACGTAAGCACCCTTCTTGAATCCAGGCCTGGTTAAGGGCTTTCAAATGTGGCCGGTTTCTGCCTTGTAGTTTGCTATTTAAAGGCTCTGTCATGCAAATCCTTACTCCTATAGTAATCCCTCCTCGTCTGAGTCGTCCTCTTCAGGTCAATGAGATCACATATCTGAGTAAAGACTACTCACACTGAGACTTGGCAAGATCTTGTCCTACTTTATCTCTGGCTCTGAAAAAACCAAAATAGTATGTGGGGAAAATGTTCCCTGCATTTGTGAAAAGTTTCTCACTGTGTTTTGGGATCTTTCTTTATCTCAGTGTTTCTCACTATTGCTCTTTATCGCAATTTTCTATTTCCTGTTCCCTTTTAGACTTCATATATATATATATATATATATATATTATATGTTTCCCCTCCCCACTCCATCTTGTCTTAACTCCTTCCACAGTTAACTCTCAGACATCTAGGAAACAGAACCGAAATATGCCTTCAAACATGTAAATCTGAAATAACTTCATTGAACTCAGCAGACCCATTCCAGATTTACCCTGGTGAAACTGAAATTAAAATCTGGCCCCAATTTAAAATTTCTAGTTTGCAGACATATACAATGGAATTCATTTTTATTACAGTAAAATAATTGCACTTCTCTATATACTGTACCATCAAATGATTTTAAAGCAGGTGGTGTAGCGGGAGAAGAGACAAACATTGCTAGAGTAATTTTTCACTCAAATGTGGGTCTTCTACGTTATCATAAAGCTAAAGGGTGGGTTTTTAAAAATGACTCAGTGTTGCATAAATCTACTTCTGCTGGTATTCAAAGGGAGTAGAGTTAAGCCAATAGTAAGCCCCAGCCAAAATATTTTGATATGTCTGTGTTTTCCTGGTGCTTTCCTAACATCTCGGGTCTTCGGAATTAATCTGGATGCTCACAGGAACAAGCAAAGATACATAACTTCTGAAGACAGGATGTCATCAACACCATATCCCTTTAAAGCTACAGATGGAATTTAGGCAGACAGGATGTAGTCAGCTAAATTGAACTTTGGCCCAAATCCGGTTAGTTAACTCCCTTACTCTTCTGAAAATTTCCATGTGATTTTTAATTTTTTTTATTGAAGTGTATATATAAAAAATAAGAGGTCAAGACTTCTGTTCTATGTCTCAGCCAAAGGATGCAAATTCTAATACTAAAATGCTCCTAATCCCCAGCATTATGCAATGATTCAATACTGACTCAGAGGGAAGTGTGCATCACACTTTGAGTCACCCTGGGTTTTCCTTAGAGGTCTCCCTTTCAAGTATTGGCCTGGTTTGAACCTACATAGCTTGCAGGATCCCAACAAGATCACAGCCCAAGGAGGTGTTATTTAAAAAGAAGGAAGTGAAGTTCCTGAACAGAGTTCTCCAGAGCAGAGTTTTTGCTTTGGCATCTAAACCAACTACATTAACATCCCATTCTTCTTCCTTCCACCTTATTTAATTTCTTAGACTTCCTTCTCGTTACATTTTTGCTGTCCCCATTTTAGTTGTGAATTTGTGGTTAGCCTCCTTGTGGGGCATCTACTTCTCATTTTCCATCTTGTGGGTTTGCCTTTTCAGCAACGTTGCAAGTCCTTTTGTACACATCCCTCATAAGAAACTGATCTTTCCACAAGAAGTGAGATAGAACCACTTTGGGCCAAAATAAGAACTTGGTCTGCATGTACATAGGTTCTTTGCACTCCTCCACAGGTCAGCTGGACAGGGGAGGAGGGCAGGTCTTGTTTGCACAAGAAACACAGTATAACTGGGTTCAAAAAAGAATTGGATTAGTTCATGGAAAATAGTTTCATCAATGGCTACCAGCCAAGACAGTCAGGGCGACCCTAAACCTATGACTACCAAAAGACAGAGGTGGATCACTCCATAATTGTCATGCTCTGCACATTGCCCCTGAAGCTCTGGCATGGGCCACTGTTGGAGACAGAATACTGGGCAAGGCGGACCATGGTCTGACCCTGTAAGGCAGCATTTATGCTCTTATGATCAGGCCTACAGTCCATTTTTCAAACATATGCATCTTAATAATTTGTCCATGTCCTGCATTTAGATCCGCAATTATGTTCTCATTCAAGGTACCAATCTGAGCATCAAGAAACAAATTAGGATGGCCTATTTGAAAACGGGATCCATTGTCTCCAATGACTTTGTTTCTTGTTGGGTTTAAATCTACAGTGTAAACAAACATGCCCATCCCAGGGAGTGGGGAACTTTAATGTTATATTCTGTTGCTCGCATGTTTTGCAAACTTCCAGACAAGTTTGCGGAAACAAAACAAGGGCCAAAGACAGGGCAAATGTTTAAACATTTTCACTTGAGATGGGCTTGACCCAAAGACTTGGATTTAGACCTCCTTACTCCAATCTGTGCAGAAGTTTGGATCCAGATCAGAACTTTGTGCCACAGGGCTCATCTCGAACTTCAGATTCAAGATACAGTAGACTGACCTTTATCTTCAGCCTCTGACTAGTCACACTGATGCTGATCTCTTATCGCCATTGATTTCTTAGTTGGGCTGAGAAGATTTCTCCATTGCTGGTTTGCTAGTCTCTGTGGAATGAAGGTAAATTCTCAGTATGATACATGGAGGGGCAGGGGAAGTTAAACCACGTCTCCCACTGCTGCTGGTGGAAGTAGCACACCAAAACCTCCCTGCATCATTGAGAATTCACCCCAGGAAGTCACTAAGGCGTCAGCTTTTATTCTTGCAGTTCCTGGTGTAACTCTTTGCAACTGACTTCATAGAACAGCATCTGTCTGACAAATTGAGCAACTGTACCGCCCCAAGCTTCCTGTTTTGAAACCCTGAGATGCTGGAAAATGTTAACACCAACACTTTAAAATGCTACTTGTTGCATTTATTTTTTTCTCTGAAGGACCTCTGTGATACAAAATCTCCATTCAGAAAGAGAAGCTTGGGGCTACACTAGGAAACGGACATGGGGAATGAAAAGTGTCTCTCTCTCCCAGAACTCTTTGGGCGAGACTATAATCTCAGTCAGAATGTATTTAGCAAAATCTGCTCCTCTCTAGAATCTAGGGAACTCCTAGGGCCAGGCGTCAGGAGACTTCTCTCCTTCATTCTTCCTGGACTTGCTGTACGATTCTGGGCAAGTCACTACTTCTCTGAATCTTATTCTCCCCCACCCCCCATCTGTAAAATGAAGATCACATCAGGTGATACAACAGGAACATGCTGCATCATAGTTCTTATTGGTTTTGCTCGTGACCCCTATCGGATTAGGGCTGCATGGCGCTAGGCAATATACACACACCTAATGAAAAGATGATCTCTGGCCCAAAGAGCCTACAGTCGATGTATAAGATGGGAAACAGCAAATGAATGCAGAGATAGACTGAGAAGTGTGCAGCGTAAGAGAGAGACGACTACGGTTAGCATGTTAAAAAGCAGCTGCCACAGCCAGCCAGCCCACCCATCTCCTTGCTCTGAGAAGCTTCATAACAGATCTGTGATAAGCGGCAATGGGATCCTGCCCCAGCAATAAAAGGCCTTTGCTATAAGGATCAGAGATGGTGCAAATCTCTGTTCCGTTCCAGGTCATTTCTGTATGGGGGGACACAACAATGAGAGAGAAAGCATCACATTTGTCTTCAAACCATGTGAAGGAACTTTTTTATTTCCCATCAATATGACAACCGCTTCCTTTTCTGGCTATCACTGTCACTCCAGATGGTCCATTTCAGCACATTTAAACCTCTAACTTGGCTCCTTACAAAGACATTGTCTTCCTGGTTAGCTAAAAATGTATTATTAGTATTTGTGGAAAAACTCTTGATCTTCCTCACTGTTGAGAAAAAAATTGAACAACAAAAGCTTGCTCAAGTCTCGGCAGCTGTGCAAAATATTGGGTGGTGTTTAAAGCCACTATTATATCAAATAAAGTAAATGTAGTATGATGAGTTCAAATTCTACTGGCTACCCCCCCGCCCACAGAGGAATAATATTGGATTCACTCCATTGTTACAATCTGTACATCTGAAAGCACTTGTACTCTCAAATATAACAGCTTGATGATCCTTACTAAAATTCAGATTCCTGTAAATGAGTTAACAGAGGTAGGCGTTACCTAATTTCTCTTACAAAATACATTTCATGTCACTTACCAGTTTTAAACTATTGGTATATCTAGCATTCCTTTTCAATGCCCGCCTGAACCCAAATTCTTAACCTTCTGCAGTTCAGCTGCAACTAGTCAAAGTGTTGCCAATTTACAAGAGTCTTCATACATGGGGTGTTTCTTAAAGCTGCAACACCTGGAGTCATGTTATTTACAGAGAATTTCAGCTTTCATTAAAAAAAAGAAAAAAAGAAAAGTAGCAAGTAGAAGTAGTAGTAGTTGTTGTTATTGCTGGCCTCATGGTGGCAGCTTCAAAAAATGTAAACTCAAGAGGCTAAAAACCCAGAAAACAAAAAGAACCCAAAACTTAATATTCTTCAAAAACAACACTTGAGATTGCAATACTGTATTCTAAAGGTCCCTTATTGTAATGCATATGGTTTTAGCATTACAGTGCACCTCGAGGCCCCAACCGTGCTCAGAACTCTTGTGTGGTAGGTGCTGAGCAGTCTAGAGAGACTGGGAGAAATGAAGCATTGTTTCCTCCATTTTATAGGCACTGAGAGGAACAGAGGTACATAGAGATTTCAAAGGAGTTATGCCATTGTACAATAACTGAGAAACTGGCCCTAAATAACTTGTCCAAGGTCAAACAGTCTGTCTTAAAGCTGGATCTTCCGAGGTCTAGGCCCTTGCTTCCCCATGAGTCTATGCTGTCATTTTTGTTTTAAACAAGAGACATTTTTTAATGAATGTGTATCTCTTTAAAAACACAAAATGGCTGCTAGTATTTATCCAGAATACTTTAAAAAAAAAAAAAAAAGATTGCACTTCCCTCTTTTTGGTTTGATTTAATAAGCTAGCGAAGCAAATGATTGAGGGGATGTCTTGGTGCACATGTGTTAAAGCGGAAAAAAGATCCTGCAGCATATATACTGGGTCTTTTGCCTTCCAGAGGTTATGTAACAAAAAAAATAGAACGCGCATGCATGCACACACACACACACACACACACACACACACACACACAGTCCCCAATTCTTCGGCCCTTAAAAAAATAGTCACATGGCAGGATTGCATTTTGGGCAGCTGGATCATCCCCTCAAGAAAATATAATTAATTATTGCAACTATAAATTCACAACGTTGACAGTGTGCTTAGCAATCCTGTTTCTGGTTGGTTTTCCCACTTCCCTCTCTTTTCTATTAATTGGCTTTGGTATTAATGAGGACTGAGATATGGCAGCCACTGGCTCAGGGAAAAGGAAGGGGAAAAAAAACCCTGAATCTTATTGTGTTGTAGTGCACATTCTATAAATATTTATTTGACCTAGGGGATAAAATCTTGCAGTCGGTCTGCAGCCCATGCAATGGTACTCACTTGAAAGTTCCTGCATTTCAGAGAGTGAGGTGGGGGGGGAGGTCTTTGCATAGCCCTGATCTGTTTATAGTATTCGCTGACCTAAATTAGAGAGGTTTTCCCAAACTGTGTGTGTGTTTAAGTAGGTCTCATGATTTAGCAGCAGAAAATACACCCCAGCCTTGTGAATGCTATAGGTGCAACTAGAGTCATTTTGCCAAACACTAGGAAGGAGAGTGGGTCCCCCATTTTGTGTTAAAAGCAGCAGCACAGTAAGCTATGACAACATTTAAGGGACTGATTCAAAGCCCACTGAAGGGAGTGACATTTACTTGTCTGGCCAAAACAGTATGTTACAGCTACTTGTCTGCAATAACACCTATGTAGTTTAGTTCTTAAAATGTATTCAGAAGAGGAAAATCTAGCAGGAACTTAATCCTCTCCTCCTTCCTCTTCTTCCCCCCATAGGAACTGAATCTTTAGTGATTTCTGTATGCACTGAGCCTTTTTACAGAGGTTAGGTCATCCAAGCAGGCAACAGAAACAATAGGATGTGATTTAGGTACCAAATCACACTGAGCACATTCTGAATATTGAACACTCAAAGGATCAACCTCTTCAAACAGTTTGCAAAATCCCATCATGCCCAAATATGTCTGACAGAAAACTAAGATGTGGTTGATAAATTATTTGGGAATTTTAGCATTTTCCCCCATCAAATTATCAAGAAATTAGACTGTCTGAAAGAATCAGAGACAGATATTTATCTTTCAAAGTTGCTGTAAAAGAACAACTATTTATTGTATGCAGTAATTAATTAGACAAATGTATCCATTTTCCCACCATTACTCGTAAAAACTATTTGGTGAACAATTATGAACATTAATATTCATAAAACAATACCTGAAGGACAATTTGAAAACAGAAAAAGGCCCAAATCCAGCAAATTAATTGTTTGCAAAAGATACACACTGACTCTCGTTCACTCACGAGTCATCACCAGGGTTTGAACCCAGGGCCTTTTGCACCAAAACTAAGACCTCTGCTACTTAAACTAAGGAAATAATGCCATTAATTATCAGCAGTAGAAGGTGATTACAGCTCTTGGTGGATAAGCCACTAGGGAGGACACAGCATACACTTTACAAGCCTGCTCCACTGCTGAGCTTAATCTTGAACAGGTCTGTATCCTGTTATAAGCCCCATGAGCCAGCAACATCATTGTATTTTCTGTTCTTTTACCATAAACCACAGTAGGTTGGAAAGTTAAACTTTAAATATATATTTACAAGCAAAAATAAAAATATTTTATAACCACAACAAACACACTCCACTTCATAACGTTCTTCTTTTAAACAACCCCATTTGGCATAAATTATAACTCCAATTCTTCCCTGTCATGTCAGGCAGCTTCAAACCGAACCGAATGTTGAAAAGAGCAAGATTTTTCCATCATGTTTAATGCAGTTTCCAACCAATCCTTATTTATGCAACTAAATATTTTATGGACCAGAGATTTAGGGGCCACTGAAAATGCTGAATTCTTCCCTCTGAGGAGCTGTGTTCACAGATGAGAAGTTTGTACAGGCATAAAATAGGAGATTTCGTTTTTCCACTGTTCTGCCTCTAATGCTTGTGCTCATTCACAAATCTCTCAGTACTTGCGTAGGCTGGTGGCTTCATTGTAGCTGGCTCAGAGGGAAAGAATCTTGGTAGCATATTTGTGCTGGTGTCCATCGACACACACGGTGGACTAAGTTCTTTTTGACAAACATGTAGCAGCACATGGTATCACTGAAGGCAAAATTTGACCCTCTGCTTATATTACAATATTAGAAGAAGAGTGGATAGATATGGGGAAATTCTTGTAGCTCTATAGAACATCTAATGACGACAGTTTAATTATATCATAAGCATCAATTCTGGGCAAGCAATAAATTCTCTGAAACCGTAGGTTCAAATCCCATCAGGGCTGACTCAGCCATTCATCTTTCTAAGCTGTGCATTTTAATGGGTGTGAGGGGATATTCAGGAGGAGACATTAAGACAGGAAGGCTCCACTGCTCTGTAATACCTGAAAAGCTAGATTGGGGTGGAGGAGATGGGGTGTTTATTTAAATAAATTAACTGAGAAATTATAATGAAGTCAATGGGTTTAAGCATGTGCTGAAGTCCTTTGGTGGATCACAGCCTGCACCTTGCAGGACTGCCCACTAAATAGCCAAGACAGACAAAGGGTGGGAAATAGGGAAGATTATCCTCCCTATTTCACAGATGGGGAACTGAGATGCAGATATTAAGTAGCTACATGAAAGTCACAAAAGGTGTCTAACGTTGAGAAAGAAAATGAGCACAGATCTGCAGCCCAGTTTAGTGCCTTAACCACAACAGTCTCCTTCCTCTGGATCTGAACATCCCCCCCTCACCCTCATTTTGCATATTGTCCTCTTCTGGCTCAGGGAAATACAGTTACTTTTATTGTTCTATAAAATGCAAAGCAGGCAGAATTTTCTTCTCCATAGAGAAAGACATACTGCTGTCCCAAAAATAGCAGTTTCTCCTTTTTTTCCTTTTCCATTGTGCAATTTCATTCTGAATATGAAAAGGCCATTTCCACAAGTACATGTTAGCTGCTAATTTGTTACCCTGCAAGCTGCTGCACCATTGATAGCAAATTCATGCTCTCTTTTAAACGTGGCTCCAGAAAGAAAGCAAAGCAATTATTGAGAGGAGAAAAGATTTCTGTGCGCTGTTACTGAGACTGAAGTTTCTCTTTATGGTTAATGCATCATTCTCTTAAAGTCATTTCCCTTGAGGTAAATGGGTTTTGGCCATTATGCTTTATGTTTATTGACATATCTCCAAGCTGAATTGACATTTTCCCCCGTTACTGTTTTCTCCACTATGAAAATTACAGGAAGCCAAAATCCTTTTACAGTAATGAGTTAAGTTGTGTAGTACACAGGGCTATATGCTTTTCCATTAAACAGCTGTGGGTTGAAATGGGTCTTGTGTGCTGTTTACTTATTAACTACTGGGGTGTTATTCAGCTTTTCCTGTGCAGCAATACCATTTATGCTGTGGCTCTGCAACATCTCACAAGCTCAGGGTGGCGAGTTTGGCTGGGAGACTTCCTAGGAACATTTAGGTGCTGTTTTACTGGTTATTGAGAAGGGAGAGCTTTTCTTTTTGACTTGATGTTGAATCACTGCCTTAGCCAGGTTTTTAGGAACATGCTGATGTTGGAGAGCTTAAAGGTCTGTGATGGTTGAAGATCCCATGGCACTTTGAGAGGAGATGTTAGGGATTAACGAATTCCAGCTTGCCCCACTCTCAGTTCACCTCTGTAATGTCATTTGGATACGGTATCCTCAACGCTTCCTGCTCTAAACTGTTGTACTGTGTTGCTGTGCCCTTACTTCACCTCAGAAGTGGCTGCATTTGGTGGTGGATGAAGTGACTCCTTTTATTAAGTCTGTTAGAAGACACAAGGCTCAAAGGATTAATAATGTTCTGTGAAGCCTTTTCACTGGTAGGTGGTCTCCAGCCTAAATCCAGCTCCAGCTAGTAATGACATGAAATTACTATCTGTTCGGTGGTGTCAGAATTGAGGTGGGCTCAGTCTAGCACCTATCCTGAGGTGGCCATATCACGAAGCCACCCAATTGCAACCGGCTCCTACATCAGACACACCACAGCCAACAATTTCAACCTCATATGCCTTCGGGGTTAAGCCCCTAAATCCCTAGTCAGTCACCTCATTAAGTGATTTTCAGAAGGGATGGATACCATCCACCGGCTTCCATTGCAGGTGGTCAGTGGATGAAAAAAAAATCAGGTCATTTATTTAGGTGACTGCATATAAATGCACGTACCTAACTGTCAGCACCCAGCTCTGAAGACATCAGTCTGAGTGCTAATGGGATCATGGAGACCAAGCACCTTTAGGAATGGTCCCTTCCATGCCAAAGTTGATAGCTATTGAACACAGCATTTGGGGGAAATTCTTCACTGTCCCTGGTTTTGTGGCTACATAGTGGGCATCAGTCTAAAGCACAGTTACCTTTCCCCAGTGGCTACGTAGTATGAAAAGAAACAGTTTCTCGGTCTCAAATGCCACGATAAAAATATACATTTGCTTTTGTCTTTGTTGCACAGTATTTCCTTCCTTGCACTGAAAATTAAACTGGGCTGGGGGAGGGGCTGGAGGAATGCTCCCTGAAAGAACCAGAGGGGTGGGAAGGGAAACAGGCATTTACCTTTTGAAGTTGCTCATGAACAGCAGTGCATTTAGCCCAGACTAACATTTTTCTAATGCCCTTCGGGGTCCCTGGAGAACAAAAGGCACCAGAGAGAGAGCTGCCATCTATTCTAACAGAGCTTTATTGTACTACTCGTTCCAGGAAAACATGCCTCATTCTCATGATGAAAGAGGGGTGGATGGCAGCACCCTATGTCTTGATACGCAGTGCATGACTCCTCGAATGATCTGCTCTGGGGTCTGGAGAGAGTAAATCATGGGCCTCAGCCAGCCTGCCAGCCCGCCCTTTGCAATGGAGAAATGGCTCATTTCAAAGCAATGGGGCTTTGCAGGAAGTTAATGTTTAATGTAAATGGTGATTTGCTGTTGTGGATCAACAGGACTAGGTGCATTAGATGCCCAGCTCTATAGCATGAGAGTTAAGTTTTAACAGCATTTTAAAAGGTGTAAAGGGAGGAAAGGGAACTGTTTGGTTGGTCTGAAGCAGTCTGACAAAGTGAGTGGAAGAAACAGCTAAGAAAACTCAAGGGTCAGAAATGTAGCTGGTGTAAAGGGCAAAGCTCCACGGAAGTTAATGGGACTACAGCAGTTTACACCAGTTTAGGATTTGCACCTCTCAGGCTCTGCATCCGGAGGGTTTATAAGACTGTAGAATAGTCTTCCAAAGAAAGCAGTGGAAGCTTCAGTGTGTGACTCATTGAGAGGTATGCTAAACAAAGTGCATCCAAGACACGAGGGACCCTACGAAGCTATGCAGCCTAGTAGCAGGCACGTCCCAGCGTTCCACTGATTGCAGTGGAATGCTCGCAGACAGGGGCAGCGCAAACATTGAGGAGGAAGTCTTTTCATAATCACTCGTTTGCAACAGGGCCCTTTCTGCATCCGTAGCTTTTGCCTTCCTCTTATTTTCTCAAAAAGAGAGAACGTATGTATGGGGAGAAGCAACTGAATGGCTGGAATGGAGTGATTCCGTGGTTTTATTCTCTCTCATTCATGCATGTCCGTACTAGTGTCCAGGTAACACTTAGCACTTGTGCAGCTCTATTCCTGCACGGATATTAAAACATTAACTAGGGATAGACAGGGAAACTGAGGCATAGCAAATGTTGAAGGTGCCTTAGAAACTGAGGCAGTCTCTGCTGCATATTGTGCTTTTTGTAAGAGTTGCAGTTCTGTCCCAGTGCCCTGCGCCAAACTTTCTCCTTCCCCATGTGGTTCTAAAGCAGGGAGTGTGTTGGTTGGCTGATGTGCTGTGCAAACCAGACTGGATCAGACTAAGGGCCCATCGAGGTCTAGTATCCTGTCTCCAACAGTGGACTGCACTGGTTGCTTCAGAGAAAGACACCCTGCAGTAGGGAGTTATGAGATTACCTGATACCCAGGGAAGTTTCCTCCTGACCCCCAATTGTGAAAGGTCATCTAATGCCCTGAAACATGAGGTTTCTATCCTTTTCAAAGCTCTTGTTCATGTTTTAATATGCATAAATATATCCATATAAACATCGAATCCTTTTTGGAATCCTAATGAGTTCTTGACCTCATTGATGTACTGTGGCAGTTAGTTCCATAGCCTAATTGATCATCCCAGATACAATGCTTTTCAGTACATTATATCGATGGTTGGAGAAACATTTTTTGGGATAAACAGGTGCTATCTAATTGCAGTGTACTGGTTTCCTCCTGTATTTTCCTGACTGCTCAATAACAAGATGCTTTGGTGCATTTTTATTTAATCTTTGTTAGAACAACAGGGAATATGTATGCACGTAAAAGGGAAAAATCAGGACAGGAACGTGATCAATTTCACAGGAACTGCACACATTTAGCAGTTTATGTAGGTTATTCCAGGATGAAAATATTTGCTTTGTGCCCTCTGGTGGTGATTGCTTTTTACTGCTCTTCTTAAAGCTGCATGAGATATCCGTACTTTCATATCCATCCACTTTGACTTTCATGCTGATCAAGTGGACAATAAGTAGGTCATTTTAAAATCCTGGTAAATTAACACCTTTGTTTCAGATCCATTGCTATCATGAAGCACAGCAAGTGAAAGAGAAAGAAAACTGACATCAGTGTCTTGTGTGAATTGATCAAGCGACATATAATTGTATTGAGTCTCTAATAAGGGACATTTAGAATGGATTCAGATTGCATGTATGTTCACATTTAGATAAATCCAGCTCACAAATGGTGCTGATTTGACATGTGAAGTGCCATAGGGGCAGCCAAGAGATTGAGAAGGAAGTCATTTTTGTAAGCAGTGGGAAATCATATTCCCTGTGTTTATAAATAAAACACTGAAGCCCTTTCACAATGAAAACCCGAAAAGAGAATACACCTGCTAAACAGGGTATTCTATTCTTTCAGTGAGGCAATACACATGAATGCCATCTTGCCAAGCCCACATGTTCCAATATCATGAGTCAGGCCCCAGAAAGTCACAAGAAAGTTTTGAGCCAATTATTTTTTTAAAAGAGTCCATTTGGGGTTCTTTTTGTTCACCTACTGGTTTTTAAGCCTTTAGGGTGTGCTTGGGTCACTTTTGCAAGCTTTTCTCTGCAGTCATGAGTGCTAGAAACTTACTTTTCTTAAAATGAAAGCTGAAATTCTCACATAACCATGTGTCTCCAGAAGCTGGGGCTTTAAGTAGAACATTAAAAATCATGAGGCTGATGATGAAATTGGAAAAGCTGGCATTCCACACTGTGAATGGGTTTAGATGGTGACAGCATGACACGTTTCTGCCACTGCTCTGACCTTGCTGCCTTGCAGAGAAAGCAACTCCACCGCCCTCTGCCCGTTGACTTTTCTTGGTGCCGCAGTTGACATGAACCATGCCACACAGGTTAGCTAAAACCGGAGTCTCACTCACACCCTCATTCAAGCCCAGCAGCATCTCAGTGGCAACGGTGCCGTTGCTCCGAGAAGCTGAATTCTCCCTTATCTTGTAGGAATCCCGCTCACTTGATGAGAGGGAGTAGTGGTAGGACGGAGCAAAACTTCAGCCAGGGAGTGGTGGCTGGATCTGCACCAGACTGCTCACGTTTGGATGGCCCTTGCTGCCGCCACCTTGAACAGGGGTATGGTACAGTAGGTCGGGGCTTCAGTTCAGGGGGCATCTCTATGGCTCTGGAATACCTTAATCCACCTGTGCTTTACTCCACAAATAATCGTATGGATTTAAATTGGAGCACTCCTAGAGGAATGCATTATTCAATGGGAGTTCGGACATCAGACTCTGGCCTTAAGTTATTGCCTCTGTATGCAAATCCAGAGCCACAGTTACCAGGATTACTGATGCAGTGTCCAATTCAAGCAGCAGATGTTACTTTCCACTTTCTGTCTACCCCTGTTAATACTAACAGTGGAATATTCTTTTCCTCCCCCTCCTCAGACAAAAAGCACTGGCATCCACTGGCGGAAGAAGTGTCCAAGCAGCATGTGACTGGTTGGTATGAAGTAATAAATCATTTTTAAAAGTGGTTAAGATTTATTTAAAATATTTTACAAATTATGTTACTTGTGCAAGCTCCACATTATTGTTTGTTGATATCATGGGAGCACCTGGAGGACACTAGCAAGATCAAGGCCTCATTGTGCTAGGCACTGTAAGACATATCGTTCCTGCCCCAAAGTGCTCACAATCTCAACAGGCAAGGCAGACAAAGGTGAGAGAAAGGAGGCATTATGGCCCCCATTTCACAGTTATGGAACAGAGTGAGTTTGAGACCTAAATGTTCAAAGGTGAGGAATTATTGGGTGTCTCTCAGTTTTTGAGTGTCCAAACTGAGAACGAGATAAAGGGACTGATTTTCAGAGAGTACAGAACCTCTGCCTCCTGGAAAACAGGCCCCCTGACATTTTTCAAGTTGGATACCCAAAATTATGAAGCACTTTTGACACAAGGACACCCAGAGAACCTATAGCAGGACCAAAGACTGAACCCAGGTCTCCTGAGTCCCAGTCCAGGGTCTTATCTGAAAGAGCAGGCTTCCTCCCTACTTAATAATGGTAACTGGGCCACACTGGACTCATAGGCAGCTGTAGTGTACATTTCCATGCCTGGTCCCTGACAGACCAGTGCCCCCAAGGCTAGTGACATACGGGGAATGGGGAAGAACTCTGATTTTGGTTCTTTCTGCTACAAAAATATGGGTCTTTGTATTTAATATCTTACTGAAGGTTTCTGCCATTCTTGAATAGCCACCTCTTCCCTCCTCTCTCTCAGGTTGTTCTCTCATGTGGGAGACCCATTCCTTGATGATCCCCTGCCTCGGGAATATGTCCTCTACCTGCGCCCCACCGGTCCTTTGGCTCAGAAGCTTTCTGATTTCTGGCAGCAGTCGAAGCAGATCTGTGGGAAAAACAAGGCGCACAACATCTTCCCACACATCACTCTTTGCCAGTTCTTTATGGTGAGCCAGTGCTTCGCATTCAGTTGCCCTGGGCCTCTTGTTTGGCAGCAGCCATTGCCAGGTTCAGGCAGGTTAAGTTACATATTTCTCCAGTCATCGTAAAATACTTATTGCTTAGGGGAATTCAGGAAATATTATTACTGTGTTTGCTTGACACGCACCGTGGTGGGAAGCAAAATGGTTGCTAAACAAGTCAATTCCAAGTCACCATTGTCTCAACAGAATAATATCACTGGAGTCTACATCCCTGAAATACTCTGAAAAATATGTTTGATTAGGATTCTAGAAGATGGTGTCCTGTTGGAAGTCAATGATGCATTGCACTTGTATACAGTGTTTTATCCAGAGATCTTTTTAAGCATTAATTAAGTCTCCCAGTTCCCCCCTGTTAAAGCAAAGTATCATCACACTACACATGTTACAGATGGGGCAACTGAGGCACAGAAGGGTGACATGACTTGCCCATAGTCACACAGTAAATAACTGGCAGAGCTCGAAAGAGAACTCACAAGTCCCTTGTACTAAATTAGTGTC
Source organism: Emydura macquarii macquarii (assembly GCF_026122565.2). Taxonomy (NCBI): domain Eukaryota; kingdom Metazoa; phylum Chordata; order Testudines; family Chelidae; genus Emydura; species Emydura macquarii. The sequence continues at coordinate 8,374,956 of NW_027130449.1, read as the reverse complement.
AGTCACAGACCAGCATCAGTGTGCTCTTAATGATCATCACATGCATTGCTAACATTGTCATCACCATAGCATCCACATGCCTCACTAGGTAGAAGATTCACAAATGCCCCTCCAGGAGTCCAGTGTTTGAGTCTTAAGGCAGCCATATCATGATCTTATTCTTTGCTCGGCTCGCCTTTCCCCAAAGAAAATCAAGTCCATAACCACTTCTACTCTCAACAACTCTCCTTCCATACCAATCTGGAATAACCCTCAATTTAAATGTGCTAATAGCTCAAAACTCATATCTGCCTGGCTAATCAAGGGCATATTAACCATAAAAGATATTATTGAATGGACTTCTTTAGCCTCCTTCACATATCTTCATGAAGAGCACCAGCTACCAATAAAGCAAGGTCCTTTCTACACTAAGCTTTGACTCAAAAGTATAAAGGAGCTGAGGAATTCTAGGCAGACCAGAAATAACAATCCACTTGAAGTACATCTTAAAAAGTATATTAGCCAAAAACATTTTGCAGGTAACACATGCAAATCGTTGAACTACTTGATTTATCCTACTGATTGTACCATAAAAGAAAAATGGGAGAAGATGCTAAACATCTCCATTTCCTCCGACAGGTGGAACAATATCTGGCCTAGGGTATGCAGAACATCCAGTTCTCTGTTTTTGCATTTATTTCAAAACAAAATTCTAAATAGATATGATTGACCTCCTGAGCTATTGCATAAAGCTGGACTCACCCTGCATAGAAAATGTTGGCATTGTAGCAGCTCCAATGCAAACCTGTCTCAGATAGTTTTGAATATCAAAGTATATCCATGTTTTGGAAGATCGCTGATGTAACTTAACTTTGGAAGGCTACTAAGGTGATGGGCATGTTGGAAACATGATCATCACTGGTGTAAGCTTGGCTTGATGTGTGTATTTGTACATGGGTGAGGCTTTATTTCTTGGGAGACAGGATTAGGGAGGTAAATGGATCAGCAGGCTGGAAACAGAATGTCTGTACTAGCTAAGATAAAAGGGGAACACCCAGGGAAATATTCACAATGGACAAGATAGCAATGGATAAGATAAGTCTGGAACATAAAATGAGGTAAAGAGTAATTTGTGTATAGACACATCATGCTGTCTGGGATTGGTCCCTACAAAGTGACCGAGCCAATCCCAAAATGTGTAATTCAGTGGATAGTAAATGCAACATAATATGTAAACGTATGTAAAGGAAGACGTTTGCTAAGTATCTTCAGACGTATGGTATGCCTATACCCACCCCCTACATCTGAGTTTAATCAATTCAGTGTAGCTTTGTTGTATGCCAAATAAAGGAACCCAAGTGACAAGACTGAAGTGGAGCTGAGTTCTTGGGGAATCAAGTGAAAGTGATCTTGGGGGAACTACAACAACTAGGCCACATGACAAATGCAACAGGAGAGCGACTACCTCTGAAGCTGGTTAGCTGAAACATTTGAATGCAAATCCATGGCATAGCTTTTGTTGCATTCACCCAGCTCTCATTCATTTCAGTTTGTTTGATGCATATGCTAGGTCTTTACATTCATTTGCTTTCACGGAAGTCCAAGGTGTAGAACCTTTCAGGGTCCATCACCCGAACCCTTCCTTCCTTTCTTCACTGAGTGCATTACAAAGCTGTACACTGTCCCAATGAATGAACTCCTGCAACCTGATCAACGTGTGTCCTGCTTCCCTTTGCAGTGCGAAGACAGCAAGGTGGATGCGCTCAGTGAAGCCTTGCAGGCCACCGTGATGCGATGGAAATGCAAATTCCCTGCCCCTCTGCCTTTGGAACTCTACACGTCTTCAAACTTCATTGGGCTTTTCGTCAAGGAGGACAGTGCGGAGGTCCTCAAGAAGTTTGCTGCAGACTTTGCTGCAGAAGCGGCTTCCAAAGTGGGTAAGTAAGTGCACAGGAAAGAAAGGTCAAAGACAGGCTGTAGGGACTCCAATCGGCGTAGCTTGACTAGTGCCAAATATTCCTGGTACGTCGTGGTAAAATGCACCGGCTGTCCTGCCAAACTCTTGCAAGCAGGCCCTGATAGAACCTTCTGAGGGGCAGTTTGGGAGTCAGACTCCAGTCCTTAAAAGCCCACACACACCGCAACTGGTCTCGTTGTGAGCAGCCTAGACTGAGGGACTGACAATGGGGTGGGGATGAGAGATGGGGCTATTTTCCCCCTCAACTGGTCTTTCCAAATCGGGGCTGAGGCACTTTTGTGGAGCAGTGTCACTCCCTGTACATCACCCCTTCTGTTGTAAATAATAAGGGCCAGTTTCTCAGATAGTGTAAATTGGCAAAACTCCATCAAAGTCTCCAACGGAAGATCCAGCCCTGTATAAATTCATTTGATTCCCAAAGGTGGCAAATTGGCACCTTTTCCTCAGACTAACTTCACCCTCCCCCAAAAATGCTCTTCTTACAATAGCATTCCCCTTCTGTCAAGATATTTCATATATGCTAAGGAAGAGGTTGATCATAAAGGATGCCCTTTAAGTAACCATTAAAATAAATAGCAGATTTTGTCCAGTGAATAACTGTAGTTTAATCCGAGATGCCAGTGACTATGACATACACTTTATTAAGCCTATCACTTATCCCATAATAGCTGTTTCAAAGGACAGCATTTTCATGGAAACACACTAAACGTCATCTTTGCTATGCCTGACATTTTACAGTGACAATTATTTATCTGGTATTTAAATTGATTTAAATTGAGTAAAAATACTAAATTAACAGAAGGCGCTCTGAGAAGGATGCTTTTTTAACTCTGTCTTAGAAAAGCAGTGACGCCTAGTGGCTAGAGCAGGAGTTGGGAGTCAGGACTCCTGAATTCTGTTCTTGCCTCTGAGGGGAGAGATGTATGAAATACTATCCCCAATACTGTAAGGTCATTAGCCCGCTGAAGTCAGTAGGGCTACTAGTGTCGTGTTTAAAGTTAGTCAGGTGCTCAAGTCCCTTGCTGAATCAGGAGCCTAGTCAGTGTCTGTTCCCAACCCTCTTTATACCCTCCATGCATTTGTATTGTCCAGTTTGGTGCATGGTCTGGGAAGGTGGGAATTTTGTCTTCTTTGACGTATTCAGCCCTGGCCACTGTCAGAGATAGGACGCCAGCCTAGACGGCCCATTGTTCTGCTCTGCTTTAGTGACTCCTATGTTCTTAGGCACTACAGAGAGCATTTTCAGATGCAAAAGTTTTGATGCCATTCAGAAATAAAAGGCTTTCATGTTCAGGGAAGTGAGGTGGGATTTTTAAAAAGGGCCCCAGGGCTAGGAACACAGGAGAGGAATACCCCACCAAGTGTTCTGGGGTTTCAGTGCCTCTTCTCTTCACAGAACCTACTGTCTTCAATTCAAAGAGCACATCACATTTGGTCTGAAGTGTTATCTCCTGAAAGGGAAGTTAACATTTCACAGTTCTTTAACCTTTCAAACAGCCACTTTGTCTGTGAGAAAAAACAACGAGAGTCCTGTAGCACTTTAAAGACTAACAAATTTAATTTCTGCAGGCATAAACTTTTGTGGGCTGCAACCCACTTCAAATGCAAATTCGCATCTGATGAAGTGGGTTGCAGCCCACGAAAGTTTATGCCTGCAGAAATTAAATTTGTTAGTCTTTAAAGTGCTACAGGACTCTCGTTGCTGTTGCTGTATACAGACTAACACGGCTACCCCTCTGGAACTTTTGTCTGTGAGGGTTAGCATTTCCTGCTCAGCTCACTACCTCAAGCTGAGCTGGCACAAGCCTCTCCTCCACCAATATCAGAAAGTGCATTTAGTTTCCTTACAGAATTTCTGCCTCCCAGAGACAAGCCCGGCTCTATGGGAAGATGTGTAAGATACCTCAACAACCAAAGGGAAACCCTTTTCAGCCTTTGAACGTCCAGAGGAAATTCACCACACCATGTTAGGGACCAGATTCTCTGGCCTGCTTACCATCACTTAGCCAATGCAAAGGGAGAGGGAACCTGCCCTAATTCCCTGCTAGAGCATCCCATGATATATGGGAGTGGCCAGCAGACACAGAACCAGCAAAACTGGCTCTGATGCCTGGTGCAGAGAGCGGGAATGGCCATGGCTCAGTGCGCCATAGCTATACCCAGCAGCTGTATAGCCCCGAGGGAACAGCCACAAGACTGAAGCAGAGCATCACAGTGTAATCAGTTCCCTGATATCCCCCTACCCCCTACACCCAGCGTAAACTGGACACAGGAAAATATGGTCCTCGATTTTCACAGGCTTACACCACTTGGGATAAAATGCATCAAAAGAGCAGTTCCATACATGGGAGCGGGGGTGGGATTAGATCTGACTCTCGGGAGTATGTTGTTGCTGGTCTGGTATTCCATCGTGGCAGGTAGGACAGCTGCATGCTCCCATCCAGAAATCAGAACAGCCAACGTTTAGGTGCCATAGTTAAAAACAAACAACAACAACAACAAAGTAGATACATTTTGCCTTGTAGAATGCAGGCTGTTCCGAGTCCCCAAGAGTTTCACCTGACAGTGACTTAGACACACTGTCACTTTCAGGAGTGGAAGGAAATGGCTGTAAGCTTTAAATGCTGCCTGTGGGGGGGGGAGGGAGATGGGAGAGGGGGTGCCCCAACACAACATGAAAAGCTGCTCTCACCACTTCCAGTCCAACCAGAAAAAGGAAGCACCACCAGTCTCAAGGCATCCTGTTCCCATTCGATTTATTCCCTCTTAGAACAAATACTTTTTATGATCTAATTTTTAAGGGTGCATTGGTCGCACACAGCTATGTCACATACCTACATTTGATTTCCCAGGCCCTTTTCAGAGATCACCCCAGTAATGTGTCCTTTTTGCTGAACAAAAGAGATTCAAAAGGGTTTGGACCCAACTCTGCAAATGTCCGAAAGTTTGTCTGTAATATTCCTAGTTTTTAGATTTGGTTGAATCAGGGAAAATAAGTTATTTGTAAAGAATTTATTCCATGATTTTCAGAGGCAGAAATGAGACTGCTCTTCACAACTGTTTGAAGAGTTTTCACCCACTTCTACCAGCCTATTTTTGGAGAGAACTTCAACCCCTTTAGCTGGAAAATGACATTTTTCAATCAAAACAGCCTTGCAAAACCAAAACAGTTTTAAAATGACAGGAATTCCCATCTCCCAATCAAAAAAATACCCGTTTTCTGAACCCAAAATTGAGATTTAAAAGTTTGACCTGTCATGACTAAGGATACAGTTCTGTCACGGAGGTCACGGAAGTCATAGGACCTCTGTGACTTCTTCTGGGGCAGGCCTGGAGCAGCTATCAGTCCCCACCTGCCAAAGCAGAGGCTGCCCTGGAAATGGGTAGCTGCAGCCAGGGCCCCTAACAGCTGATCTGTGAAGGCTGCAAGAGAGCCTAACAGCTGATCGCCTGGGGCCTCAAAAGCTGATGGGCAGCGGCAGCTGCTGCCTGGGTGCCCCATCAACGGGCCAGCCCCCAGAGCGGCTGGGTTAGGGGGTGGGGGGCTGGAGCAGCTGCAAACCTCAGCAGGGCTGTTTCTCCCCCATACCGCAGGCTATTTTTAGTAGAAGTCAGGGACAGGTCACGGCGTCTGTGAATTTTTATTGCTTGCGACTGGTCCCTGGCTTTTACTAAAAACACCCGTGACACAATCTTAACCTTAGTCATGACCATCCTCTTGGTCGCGACCAGAGAATGAACCACAGACCTCAGAACAGGAGCCTCTGTAGCCTGAGCCGAAGGACTGCTAAATCCTGGAGTGCAGGCTGCTGCAGATTCCTGTCCTCTATAGCTCAGGCATGCAGGTGGGGGCAACAGAACACAGACTGTAAAGGCAGTGCGTTATGCAAGATTTCATGAGGCCCCCCTGTCCTCATTGGGATCAACTGCTCCTGTAATCTAATTCCTACGGGTCAGACTTAGATCAATGGGTGCATTACTAGTGCGTAGCTCGATAGGTTTGATTTCCTCAGGGCCCTTTCGGAGACCAGACTGTAATTTGTCTCCCCTGTGCTCCCTGAAAAGTTTTGCTGAATGCTCCTGCACTGATGAGGGGGATTCTTTCATGCCTTTGAAAATGGGGCAGGAATCTGCTGTTCAACACGAGTCACTTGCTATTGATCAAATCTTTCCTGTTTCAGATGTGCACGTAGAGCCCCATAAGAAACAGCTGCACGTGACATTGGCCTACCATTTCCAAACCAGCCACTTGCCCACATTGGAGAAATTAGCACAGAACATCGACGTCAAGCTAGGGTGCGACTGGGTCGCCGCGATCTTCTCTCGAGATATAAGATTCGCTAATCACGAGGTAATTTTTGGAGTTCATCTGAGTTTTTTTAAAACAAGGAATCAAATATAATTGCAGTTGGCTGCTTTTTGTTTCTATCTCAGTAGGGCCGCCAAGCTCCCAACTGAGATCAGAGTCTCATTGTGCTAAACACGCATCCTAGGCCCTGCCCCAAGGTGTGTACAGAGATTAAACAAATTACCCAAGGAGCTTGTCCAGAGAGACTCTCAGGGTTTAAGACCAGAAGGGACTGCTAGAACGTCTAGTCTGACCTCTCGAATGTCACAGGCCACCAGCACCACCCCATCATCCGCACACTAATTCCAACAGCTGAAATTAGACCAAAGTATTACAGCCCACAGAAGACTAGATTTTTATGTGCCCCCGGGAGAGGACAGGCGGGACCATGGTGCACTAATGCCTGAGGCCCTAGCAGTGGCAGGGAACCGATTAAGTGAAACACCCAGATAATCCCAGCAAGTGACCTGAACTCCATGCTGCAGAGGAAGGTGAAACCACCCGAGGTCACTGACAATCTGATGGGGGAAATTCCTTCTTGAGCCCATATATGGTGATTAGCTGGATTCTGAGCATGTGAGCAAGAACCAGCCAGCCACACACCTGAGAGAGAGAATGCTCAGTGCCACATCAGAGCCCTGCCCCCCCCCCCCCCCACTTCCAGTGTCCCATATCCAGCCGTGGCCATCCCTGATGCTTCAGAGGAAGAAGAACCGCCTCAAAAACACCTCAAAAAAAAAAGAACACTTTTAGGGGGAAAAGCCCTTCTTGACTCTTTTCGGTGACTGGCTGACGCCCTGAAACATGAGCTGTAGGAACATAAGACAGAAACCAAAAGGGACCATCAGGCCTGCCTAGTCCTGTCCCCTCCCATACACAGTATTCCAGGTGAGGTTTTACCAATGCGTTCGACAATGGCATTAATACTTCTCTCTGGAAGTGCCTTACTTTATGCATTCTAGATCTCGAGTCCCAGGCCAATGGTTTAACCAGAAAACCATCCTTCCTCTCTGTGTTTTACACACATACTTGTAATAAGTATTGATAAGTGACACACAGCCCAGCCTTGAATCTGATCAAGCGAAAAATACTTAAGCAACACACATTACATCTGTATTTCTATATGGCCTATATGTCTATCTTTGTTATGTATACAGCCACTATTACTACAGTATCCAAGTCTCTCACAATTTTTTTAAATGTATTTACGCTCAGAACACCTCCACGAAGCAAGGACAGTATTATTATCCCCAGTTTACAGATGGGGAACTGAGGCACAGAGAGACTAAGTGACTTGCCCAAGGTGACATGGGAATCTGTGGCAGAGCAGGGAATATCTAATACTAGCCCAACATACAGATGCGTAAAATACACCGGGAAGTAAACTGATTGCCAAATCTTGATAAGGATCGACCCAATACCATGTACTACATTGTACATCTTGCCAGGACCAACACTGTCATACTTGAGTGCTTAATAGTAGAAGGTCGGCATCCATATTTAGGCACCTAAATGGGTGACTTGATTTTCAGAAGCTGTATATGCCCAGCATCATTATTGATTGCAGTGGGAGTTGGGAATGCTTGGCAACTATGAAAATCAGGCACTTTTATTAGGTGCGTGGCTTTAGGCACGCCCCAGCATGAAAGTTTTGGTGTAGGGGTATTAAGTGACAGGGACTAGTTTACACCCTCCTCTGAAGATGCTGGCCACTGCCAGAAACAGGACACTAGAATAAATGGGGCAACAGTTGGATCCAGGCATGATGAATCATATTTCCTTATGGAGCGTACAAGGCACATAAAAAGGACAGAGTCGCTCATAAGATGTTTGCTTTGCCATGAAAGTTGCTAGTGCATAAGTCAGATATGCCAGGGGAAAACAAGTCTTTTATTGAAGTGGAGGATGGCTGTGGATATTTACAAGGAAAGTTACTGATCAGCATTTGACTCCACTTCAGTTAGCAGAAAAGGCTAGTTGCCATTCTGTCTCATGGACTACAGTGAATGCTAGCTCCCAGCTGGCAGAAGGGAACAGCATAATCGCATTCAAAGCAATTTCCCCCTCCATCGCCTCGAAAGAGCACTTTTTGTTTCGGTTTTACAGGGGTTTTTGCCCTTTTGTAAACATGTAACAAAATAAAACAAAAACATTTTTAAATCCCGACCATATTTCTCTTGAACATTGCTGGTTATATTTGTACAACCACCTCCTTCACCACTGATACATGCATGTGTATGCACACCTAATACACACACTAGCATGAGCACCCAAAAATGGGATATATATTTTCATCGCATCACCGTGCAACAGACGGAAGTCAAATTCTAATTAATCACTATTTCTCTGCCTACCTTGAAACCTGATCCCATTCATCTTAAGAAATAATTGTAAAATGAGATGATCTGGGTAGTACATTGCTCATCACCTTCAATTTTGTTTTCTTACTGTTCTAGTGAACAATTCTGAGAGCAGAATATCACAAGTTCAAACGTATTAGCCCAGGGACAAAGGGTCACTGTCCCACATTCAAAGCCAACAAAGAATGGGGAAGAGGGTTGCTCTTTTAGTTAGAGCACAAGTAAATATATAGATGATGACCCTTGGGAACCTCATGTGTGTAGACACCAAGTCCTCCATACAACAGCGGACTGAAGCACACGTTTCACTTTTGGGCACATGAGTAGGCACATTGATGTCAACAGGAGGCTTCAAGATAAGCTTGTGCTTATATATTTTGCTCAATCAGAGAACAAGAAATGGGAGAAATTATTGAAGGGGGCACAAGGGGCAGCATGGCTTGGAGCAAAGGGATGAAAAGGGGAAGTGGAGACTGAAAACTTCCCGACAACACGGATTGAATACTTTCCCGATGGGACGCAGCAGGCAGCCCATTCTAAAGATGTTTTTATAGATAAGGCCAGAAGGGACCACTGTGATCATCTAGCCTGACTGCCTGTTAAACACTAGACCGGATAAAGCACTACGCAAGGCAATGTAGGGAACTGAGCCTGTAGTGGTTGGAGAGTGGGACCAGGTGATCTAATAAGGCTTTTCCATCTAATGGATACCATTCATTTCTATGTTCTCCTCTGCGCTTTCTTTTACCAGCCTAAGAACGGTTAATTGTCTAGTTGGGGAATGGTAGTGAATAGCAGGGGAGGGGCACATGCAGGATTATTCCTTCTGCCTTCTCGCATGGCCCAAGGATTGAGTATGCCCATCTCATGCACTCCCTCTTTCTCCCCCATCTCCCCAGACGCTGCAGGTGATCTACCCTTACATCCCGCAGAACGAAGACGAGCTTGAGCTGGTTCCAGGGGATTTTATTTTCATGTCCCCGGTGGAGCAAACCAGCACCAGCGAGGGCTGGATTTACGGCACTTCCCTGGCAACTGGCTGTTCTGGGCTGCTGCCCGAGAATTACATCACGAAGGCAGACGAGTGTGGGACCTGGGTATTTCATGGGTAAGCAACGCTCAGGCAGTTTGAAATTCGGCTAGTGGGAGTCACCTAGTGCAAATTACAGTAGGGGAAACTAGGCCTTTGTTTGTCACTGATGTTGGGAGGAACATACAGTCACAGAAACACGCACCTGAACAAAAGGAATAGCAGGCGCTATTCCTCTTTCTGGGACCAGCTACCATTATACAGCCAGAGCTAGGGGGCAGCGGCAAAGGCACAGCCTTGCAATAAGAGGGGTGGGGAATTAGGAAGTGTGCTGTCCCACAAACAATGTTCAGTGGCAAGACCAGGAGTATGACCCATAGTGGTCCTTGCTGCTCCCTTTGTAATGGAATGGGTGGTGGAATCTCCATCTTTAGAGGTTTTTAAACTGAGGCTTGACAAAGCCCTGGCTGGGATGATTTAGCTGAGGTTAGTCCTGCTTTGAGCAGGGGATGGGACGAGATGACCTCCTGAGGTCCCGTCCAACTCTAATATTCTATGATTCGATGAATGATACTGAGCACACGTTCCTGCAAGACCATCTCTTCAGGGAGGTTGGTGCACTTGTGTGTGATCCCTGAGCATAAAGACTGAGGACAGGGTTATATGTTCCAAGGTATTTAAGCACCTGATAACTGCCTAGTGAGATTTTCAGAAGCATTTAGGAACTAAACTCCCATTGAAATCAATGCCCATCTGTATCTGGAGGTGCCTAAATACCTCAGAAAATCTAGCCCTTTGTGACTAGCCTTTGCGTGGTGACACAAGATGAGGGAGTGTGAAAGAAAGAAAGCATCTTCCTCTTCCTGCCCACTGTCCTTCCAACACGGCTTTGCACTTGCGCAATTCTAGCTACAATCAAGCCTCCAACTTTTAAATTTTTGGTGGGGAAGTTACAAAAGCAAATGTAGGCACGTCTTATTTAAAACCCACAAGTATTCTGGGGAAAAGCGAGTGGAGTGGGACAGCAAACAATCCAGTGCTGGCCACTATGTTAGTGCAAGATAGCCAGATGCATGAAACTGACTAGGGGGGAAAAAAAATACCAAAGAAATCTCCAAGTTGAGTGAAATGCGCGAAACAAAACAACAGAAAGATTCAGGGTTTTGGGATTTTTTTTACCTTTTCAGTTTTAATCACATACAGTGCGGTTAGCAACAGATACGTTCAAGAGCTAGTTTCAGCTTGCAGCTTTGAACCCACGTGTCAATGCAAATGACTACTACCTCTTGCAAACAGGCACCGAATTCCCCAAAACCCAGAGGCCAGATTCACTAGGTGGGCACCAACACACAACTTCAGAACCAAAGGAGTGACATTTTGCAGGTGTCTGTCATGTTGTGGTAGTCTGTACTTTACCAAGCTCACCCCAAGAGACAAGAGCCACTGACATATGGTTTCCACATTTCAATCAGATGAGGCATACCTTTCTACACCTCTGTCTAGGTATTTATATGGTACCCCCATTCCTCTAATACCTCCACACTTCCCAAGTACTTATGGAGTCATCTTCACAATACCCCATGAGTGGAGGAAACATCCCTGGTAACCAAGGCACAGAGCGGTTAAGTGACTTCATCAAGGTTAATCAGAAAGTCTGTAGCTGAGGTGGGAATGTCCATCACAATCCGGCACTCTAACAACAAGCCCATCCTTTCTCCCCTAAACCCTCACCAACCGCAGTGGGTTTGTCATCTGTTTCTGCGTTCACACGCTGAAGTTAATCTATAGAAAGCTAGCCTATTTTATTCTGCAACTGACATTTTTCTGAAGGTTCCTGGAGGGGCTTTGGGCCTGGGCACCAATACATTAAAAATATTATTATTATTATTATTATTACAGTAACTAAAAGGGAAGCAAAGAATTTGGCAATTCCAGCAGCTCTTTGTCTCCAGGAAAGAGAAGAAAGGAAATGCCCCTTTCCCTGATTACCATTAAAGAACCTAAATAATGAAATGCATGTAAATATGTAGCATTTATCAGAAATACTATTACATACTCAGAAACAGACCGATTTTACATAACAGATTCCCACAGTGCATATTAGGTAATAAATTGCCATTTAGAAGAAAAAAAAAACCAAGGACAAGTTTAAACTCCACTCCCAAACTGCAGCCTAATGCAATCTAGTATTGCAGGCTGGATTTTCACGACAATTGGAAAGCCTCTATGCAGTAAGACCATCTTTTCAGGCACACAGTCCCTGGGTTTCTCGATTACCAATGAAAGTGAACAGATAGAAACACTCACTGCAACCCAGTTCACGGACTTCTGATCCATGCTTCATCCATTCAGAAGTGCTCAGGTTCCAGGGGGTGGGCTCATTTCCGTCTCTGTTTGAAATAGGGGGCATGTTGATGGCACTGGGAACACAGGGTAGCCCTGGAGTTGGATAAAAGTGATAACGACAGTGAATACTTTCCTGCTGATCATAATAAACATACTTCATGATCATATATATAGCATGTTTCATCCCACGTGAATGCCGAAGCACTTTTACAAATTACACATCATCACTGACATGCAGCCATCGCTGGGGTGATGGCCAGCATCCCAATAGATAGCGAGCTGCACCACACAGTGATCAGGAGAGAACAAATTTTAACTCAAGACATCTGAGCAAGCCCCATAATATACAACATAGCATCTTGAATGTCCAGGCATAACCCGGCTTTTGAAGGTTTCCTCTGAAAGGCCCCTCCCTCTTTTCCTCCCCTCCCTTGCTCTGCCAACATAGTAGACTACAAGCTTGAAGGAATTGATTCAGCTCTGTCGGACTTATATTAATTATTATTATTATTATTATTATTATGCATTTATTTATTTATATTGTGATAGTGCATGAGAGCCCCAGTGATGGACCAAGACCTCAATGTGCTAGGCGCTGTACACAGAACAAAAAGGAGGCCCCCTGACAGTTTTCTATAGAGTCCACTGCAGAGTTCTGTAGAACACTAGGTCACCACTTCTGACTAAGCACAGCAAGCCTGGCTAGTTTGCCTAACAAAGTGCAATGGATTGTGCTTAGAGAGGGCCAGCTGGGCTGTATAATGGGAGGCTCCATGGATGGAAGCGTCTCCACACCCTAAGGCTGCAGAACGACAGTGGAGCTGCTTCTCAGCTGCCAGGGCAGCAATTCCTGAGGAGTCTCAATGCCCTCACAACCCTGCAAAAATGTGGTATGTGGAACACAGGAATGTGAGATCCCTTGTGTGTGCTTTTCCCACCCCAGCTCCACAGCAACAAGGGGACCAGTCTGCCTGCTGGGCAGGTGGGGGGGGAGAGGAGTCTGGAAAAGAAGCAGTACTTCATCTCTATAGTGAGAATTATAGGGTGAAACAGAAAGAAAGTTTTAAATTGCTTCTATGTACACATTGCAGGCGAGAGCCTCCAACTAGTGTAAACCGTTACAGCTCTCTAAGCATGAGCAGCTCTTTATCGTGAGTCTCATGATATTTGGTGACAGTCTCTGCTTTTGATTTTAAAAAAAAAGTCAGTTTCTAGTCCTGGCTGTGGAAAAAAATCTTGAGAAAGTGAAACAAAGGCTCAGAACCCAGAAGACAAATAAAAAGAACCCAACATTTGGTATTTTTAAAATTTCAGTTTTCGCAGGTGTAGATTCATGATTTTTAAAATCATGGGGTTGGCAATATTACTTGGTTAACTTCAGTAACGGGGAAGAGGGGCATACAGCTGTCTGCTGAACTGGTTACTATCTTGAAGAAGCTACAGGCCTATATTAAACACAACGGAAGTTGCATCCTTCCATGCAGTGGGGACCTGATTTTTCTTCCACACCAGTTTTACACCAAAGTCACTTCAGTGACATCAAAGGGAGCTACTGCAAATTTTACACTAGCATAAAGGAGATGGTCAAGTAGTTAGGGTGCTATCCTGGGATTCAGGACACCCAGATTCAATGGCTTATTCTACTCATGTCCTATGTGACCCTGCGCAAATCACCTAGTCTTTCTGTGTCTCAGTTCCCCTATCTGTGCAATGCAGAGAATAGCACTTCCCTACCTCACAGGCATGTTATGAGGCTAACATACGGTATTAAAAATTTAGGAGGTGCTCAGATACTGTAACAAGGGAAGCCATAGAAGAACCAAAGAAATAACAGAATAGGGCTTTCTTCATTATGCTTTAATATGTTTTGCTGATGTTCCTCCCCAATGAAGGAATTTAGAAGAAAACTTGGAGTTTGCAATACATGTAACCTAATGGCTTTTCTGTTACTGACACCACAGCATGTTGGAATTATACAGAGGAGGAAAACATACATTTCGGAAATAAGGACCACAACCTCATGTGGAGTGAATTGGGTGGTAGAGTTGTATGGACCTTCAGTGAAACTATGCTGGTTTACACCAGTTCAGGAGTTGGCCATAAGTACTGTACTAACAAAGTGCTTCCCCCAGGCATTATTTAAAAGCTTAAGTCCTTTCCTTCTAACAGTGCTACTGTGCTGCAACATCTACCAATGACTCTAAGCCACACACCAACAAATAGCCCGTCCCAAGTCCTTCCTGGAAGAGAGTTGTCTGCATGCTAGTCCCTAAGCACCTATCGGTCGCTGTGAATTACTGCACTGCCTAGTCAGAGTGAGAAACTCCCTGCCAACAACAGCCTCCCAAGCCTGGAAGGGAAGTAGGAACCCCAGCAGTTCTAGTTCTCTGCAGCTTCCCCACAGGAGCCACAAAACCAGATGCTCAGCACTGTGGGTCTCTCTTGTACGTGAATTTAAAGGGACAGGACTGTAGAAAAACGCCCAGTGTTATTCTGTGGGCTCAGTCCAGCCAAGTGGAGGCTGCTGAAGCTGGAGGCTTTGATAGGTGTTTGAGCTGCTTGGCTGGAGAGGTTTATCTTGTTTGCCAAGGCAGAAGTGCTCTTCTCCCCTAGCCTCATGCTGCATTAGATAGTGGTTTCTATTTTCCAGTCACCAGCAGAGCAAGGGAGTCATCGGCAAGGTCAGATTTATGGCACTTCTCCAGCCAGAAGATATTGGAGATTACAGAGAAGTTTGCTTCTGCCTCATTGTAATTCTGACCCATTCCCAGCATCCATGAATGGATGCAACCATGTTGCATGAACTTTAAGGAGGGCTAGGTAGATAGCCTCTAAGATGCGATGGAGCAATTGCTCAGAGATAAAGGGAACAAAGGAAACTAAACAAGTCTCTTCCCATCCGCCTGGGTCAGCACGCTCCCAGAAGATAACATGACTGAGTCAGTGAGGTATAAATGCTTCTGCTGATGGCTGTCTTCAAGGGTTGAGACAGGACCAGGAATGTGCCAGCTGCACATTGCTGTCCATTCTCATGGAGCCTGGGCTGTGCCTTTTGTCAACAAGCACTAATGGCAAGAAGCTATGGTTTGACAGTCACTTTGAAGGGTAGCAGAGGTAGGCTCCAGCATACAGATTTCTCATACCAGGCAGTTTGGGGGATATTCATAGGACAGTTTCAAGGCAACTACAATTGTATTCCCGCTCTGTGGTCCACTCAGGACACCCCTTCTAGGCTTCTGGCTACCACCCATCACCTCTCTTGGGCAGAGACCCATGACTCTGACCAGGATGTTATGAAGGCTGCACAGTTCCCAGCCTACACTGTGATACTCCCAACAAGCCAGACTGCTGAAACAGACTCCACCCCAGAACTGCTCCCTAGCATCTGTTGCACAGGGCCTGCAGAGATGCCTTTCTGTGGGCTCTGGGGATGCTGTGATCAGGACAGATGACTATTCTATTGTCTATAGGTTCTTTCACCATGCTCACCATGTTAGTATCTGAGCACTTTCCAGTCCCGCATTGCACCGCACACTCCTCTTATGGGATTTCTGGGGGGCATGTAAGTGTCCTGCCTGAATGCAGTAACCCTATGCATAGTCCCATTGGTATGCCCAAATATTTATTTTTCTCACAAGATAAGGAGGCAGTGGGACAAATGACATAGTTTTTATTGTTTGCTGGCAGGGATGATATGACCCCCTGGCAGATCGCCTATTAGCAAACACAGATGACCTATTTTCTTTCACTGGTAGAGAGACCCCCCTTGGAGCAAGTCGAGAGTGTTCTCCTGACACATTAAAGGCAATTAATCTAAGTGCAAAGAGAAGGCGGCTATTTCTCTGTCAAAGCAAATGACGGCATACATTAGCCCACGAGTTATTTTTAACAACTAAGAAAATGCACATCACAGCAAGATCCACTGCAATCATTAGAGGGTTGGTTGGGCTTCTGTAATTGCCTGTTGTAATTTACGCCTGAGGATGTTGGCCCAGGTCCTTGAACATCTATCTGGGATGACTTTATTCGGAGCGTGCACCATTTGATTAGCATATTTAGTGAAAAGGAAAAAGAAAGTGATCTGTTTTGTCCCTGTGGCTGTTTAGCAGCAGGCACTGGCAGAAATAAGTAAACCCTATGGTGCCCACTGCAGATGGGACCACTGTGAATGACACTGAAAAGCGTGGGAATAACAGAATCAGTTTGAATATGTCGACATACCTAATAAGGCCCCGATCATACAGGTTGCTCTGTGTGCATCGATTCCTGCACCCATCTGGAGCAACATGTGAGATCACCGTCCAGGTTTGCATCGTATCTTTCTAAATAGGGAGAGAGACTCTCTTAAGGAGATGACAAAACCCACCCCTTTTCTCTTGCACCAGTTGTAAAACTGGTGTAAACTCTATTGACTTAAATGCAGTTACTCACAATTCACATTGGTATAATTCAGATGAGAATCATGTCTAAGATCTCAGCTGCTGTTGTTGTTTACCTGTTATCTAATATCTTGCAAGTATCAAAATTGGATGTTGCAGTGATATTTCTCGTATCCATCTGTAATAGCCCCTTAAAGGCAGCCTGATGGACTGCAAAGTTATCATCTCTATAAGAAGGTTCCAGGACTGTCACTCTGACTGTGTGCCTAGAACACTGAATCGGTTTGAAACAATGGAAACAGCTACAAGCCTGGCTGAGAGTTCTCTTTTTGTTTAGCATATAACCAGGTTTAGTCATCACTGGGAGTCGGATCTGTTACCATCCGCCATTTTGCCTTTATGAATTACGCTCGTGTTGTGTACAGCTACAGTAAGACATGTATCTATGCCAAGAGTCCTAAATCATTGTGATGTCAGCAGTAACTCAACCAATTACCACCATTACTCTACAGCTAATTTGCATGCAACAATTGTATTGCATGTCTGATGAAGACTGAACAAATGATAAATTACTTGGCCCAACTGCCACACCTGAGTAATGAGCAGCTGAAACGTAACCCGAGCTGTCAAACACAGTACACTGCAGTAGCACCTAGGGGTCATGACCAGGCTGGGCCCCACTGTGTTAGGCACTCCACAATCATAATAAACAGTCCATGCCCCAAAGTTGACTGAAGATTTCCTCCCCATCTATTTTTTTAAGTTGTTCTCTACTGCAGGGGTTCTCAACCTTTTTGGGCTCAGGACCCATTTGTAAACCTTGGTGCCTGTTGCGACCCAGTAAACAGCTTTAGTGGAAAAAAATCCGAGTTACTAAATATTTCTAACCCACGATGTATCACACACACATTAACATAATAAGTATTAAACAAGCGCACCAGGGCATATCATGTGGTGGTGGGTACAGCTCCTGTCCCATGGCGTGGCTGTGTACAGCTCCCACTCCAGGCATTGAGGTATCTGGGGTCACAGCACCAGTCGCTCAAATTTGCCCTGGCCAGCCACCTGTCATGACAGAGGGTCGGCTTGGTTAAATCTGAGTGGCGCCGTAACCCCATGCGCTAGGTCTCAATGCCGAGGGCAGGCAGCTGAGCCCAGCCAGCCCCATGGGACTGGAGCCATGGGAGCCGCTGCTGTTGGGGGAGTGTGAAACGGGCTCTGCCACACTCTCCCTCCCAGGGCCTCCAGCCATCTAGGGGACAGAACCCAACTCCCTCACTGAGCCTCCCACGCAACCAGTGGACACATTCTGTCTACCCAGTTTGGAGTGACTGACGACCCATGAGTCGAGAAACTTTTGCTCTAATGAACTGTAGAGTTCTTTGGGGCAGGAGCTGTCCCTTACTCTGTGTATGTACAGCACCTAGCACATACTGGAATATAAATAATAAACCACTTATTGCCCTGTCGCAGGCTCTGGGAACACCCTCGCACAACTCTGAGGACAATCAGTCAAAGAAACATTTTCTAAGCAAGTGTCTCTTTATTTGTGGCAGATCTTACTCGATTCTGAGCACCAGTTCTTCCCCATCCCCTCTAACCTTCAACGACGGAGCTCTGGAAAGAAGACAGCAAGAAGATCAAGGATTTGGGGACACAGGGCCACTCACTATCATCTGCCAGACAATGCAGGTAAGGATCCATGGCAATGTAAATAACACAGTTAAATACAACCAAGTTGTTGTAATATTAATTAGTAATATAATTAATATAAATACTAATTAGTAATTATTAGTAATTTGTTATATTAGTGATTTTTAATTAGGGCACCCAGACCCTGGTATAGACCTCTTTATATAATTAAAATGTAAAAATAGGTAACATCCCAATAATATTAGCTTTACCTCCCTTGTGACTGATCAGTTTCTGGCTCAATGCATGTTACGTACTAAGGCAGCAGTTCTCTCAAACTTTTCCATATTGTGTCTCTATTTAACAGCAGCAAATAGTTTCTGGACACAGACACTTTCCACCTAGCCCTACACAAGGGATGTTGGTCCTGCTCCTCAGACTTCTTTGCCACCCTGAGTTTGGGAACTCAGATTAAGGCAGGGTGGGACTGGAGGGGATTTGTATAGAAAACATGGCAAGGCAGGAATCATAGCCTACTTCAACATCTAGGTGGGACTCAGTGCTAAGGACTGGTAACAGACTAGGAGTCATTTGCTGCTATGCTGCCAGTTTGAATCCAGCCTAGTGCTGGAAAGCCCTTAAGAGCATGTCTACAAGAACCATTAGTGCACAGTTAGTCTACACTTCAGCTGAAAACCCGTGGCTGGCCCATGCCAGCTGATACAGGGCTCGCGCCGAAGGACTGTTTTAATGCAACGTAGACATTCAGACTTGGGCAGGAGCCCGGGCTCAAGGACCCCGTGAGGTTGGGGGGGGGGGGGTGTCCCAGAGCTCAGGCTGTAGCCCAAGTCTGAACATCTACACAACAAGTAAATAGCCTCTTGCCTGAGCCCAAGTCAGCTGGCCCGGGCCAGCTGCCAGTATTTAATGGCAAAGTGTGGACATAACCTTAGCGCGCCGCAGCAGTCTCCACACAGACAGCGTGCTGCAGTGCTATGCATTTATGCCCCAGCTTGCCGTGCACTCACCGTCTGTTTAGACGAGCTCTTAGAATCAGATGGCTGTTTGATGGCATATGTCAAATGAGTTCCTTTCAGCCCTGTTCCTAGTGCACAGGTTATACAGAGTTGCCACCTGTTTTTAATAGAGATGCCAAGAACCGAATGAGGGGCAGAAATTGAGGTGTGGAGGTGGGCAGAGATGAGACACACAGGGTAATGTGGGGGGTTGGGAGGGGAGCTTGCACTATCACTGTCTGTGCTAGACCTGTTCTGTGGAGGAAATACATGACTCTCCAAAGATGTCAATCCAGCACTAAGTTCATTTTAAAATATTCAGAAATGCTCCTGTCCCTAGTAGGTAAAGGGTCACCCTATCAAGACCATTGGGGCCTCAGTGCTATATCAACCAGCTTTGCAATTGGTTTGTAGTGTCCACATACAACATTGTGCCATCTTCCCACTGTGCCTGTCTGCTCTGTTTTTGGCAACAGAGTAATGAAACGTAAGAATCCTGAAACTTTCATTGTGCTAGTGAAACTCGCTCCCCACACTTGGAACTGGAATCTAGTCTCACTTGGGGTACATCAGACACTGTTCGAGTAAACGGTGTACACACATGAACAGGTTCTGCATGGTTTTAATGGCCAATCGCCAGCAGCTAGTTTCACACCAATAGCTCATTCTCTGCTATGATTCAACTGGTTTTACTAAAGAGCTCAGGTTACAATGCTCTGCTGGCTTTAAGGTGACATTACCGGACCACAAGCCCTGAAGATACATTTATCTCTAGAATATCTATGGAACAAGGATACATATGGCTTCATTCTTCTTTCATGTACACCACATTCACCCCAGTGTAAACTCATTTATTTCAGTGGAGTGACAAGAACCTCTTGTTTATACTAGGGTTAAGTGAAAAGTCAGGTCCTTACTCTTTAGTAAATTGGAACTAAAGCCATGGGAAAATTTCCTGTCACTTTGCTTTCAGCCCCTGAGAGTAACCAGCCAGCCAGGGCCTCAAAAACGATGCCTTTTTGTCTGCCGGCATGGGG
The DNA here is from genome assembly GCF_026122565.2 of Emydura macquarii macquarii. NCBI lineage: Eukaryota > Metazoa > Chordata > Testudines > Chelidae > Emydura > Emydura macquarii. The sequence goes on along the minus strand of NW_027130449.1, from coordinate 8,354,851 downwards.
AGAGAATGGATGTTGTGTTTGGAAAGTACTGGTTATCCCAGTGTTTTGATGCCAAAGGTGAGTCAGTTGCTGCAGGATCTGTTAATCCCTAGCTTGTGGGGTAGAGTGGGGGGAGGGAGGGGCAGGGAAGGGTAATAATTGCACAATAAAAGCTTAGGTTGATTGTATCCTGGGCAAACTCGGCTGGAATGTAACTCATAGGGAGAGGCTGATTGAAATACCATTTTAACAGCACTCTAAAGTATGCTTTTGATTAGGAAAGGGACACTGAAATACCAACAGATCTGCTCCTGTCCAGTCTTGGATTAGTCCTTTGATTAAAGAGGGTTGTAATATAGCGGGGTTTGACACAGTGGATCTAACCCAGCCACATCCCTATTGCAGTGGCTGCAGCCACAGATTAAAATACACAACTGGGATGGGATGTGGTGGATGACTACCATGCTTAACGATATTGGTCTGCCCTGCATGTGGGGTGGTCATCATCTGAATAAAAGATCTCACTGCAACAATAAAATGTCTCCATAATCATTCTAATTTGTAAGCGAAAACCTTTCCTATGCCCTGATTTTAGCCATTGGCAGCCCACCCTTTGAGGGCCAATGCAAACCCTTAGTGCAGACAGGCAAAGCCACTCTTTGCACTGGTAGCTCTTCACCCTAATTGAAACCAGCGTAAATGGCACCAGAGCAAATCACAGCTTAGAACAGCTTGCCATGTCTACACTACAATTTGCAGCAATGCCATTAGGTGGTGACTGATGGCTGAAATTGGGGAAACTCCCCAATATAAACAAAGTCTTCATATTCCTGACAGTAATAAATTAGCCACAGTAAATCCAGGCATAGTTAGTACTTGTGCTGATTGGAATTCTTTCAATTAATTTTTTTTTCCAAAGCAGAAAATGACAATTCATTGAAACCAATCCCATTTGCGGGAAGGGTCAGCTCCCCCTAATTTCCCCTTTTGAAAAAAAGTTTAGAAAAAATGTCAAAATCTCCCATTCCTGACAATTTTTAAACAACAACAAAAAAAAAGCCCAATTTTTTGGTTTTAAATTACTTTTAATTTAGAAAATTAAGCTAAGTATAGTTAAAAAACAAAATTTAAAAAGGTCCAAAATAAAATTAAATATTTTGAAATGATCAAAATGAAACATTTCCATTGGCCTGAACTGAAATTGTTCTTAGATGGCAGTTTTATGAAACTTTTCAGGATTTCCACATTTCCTCCTGATTCGGAACAGGAAAGTTTTTGAATTCTGAAAAGTGCTCCCATGATGTGAAAACACCTTTCCCGCCCAGTTCTGGTTAGCAACTGTTGTGTGCAAGCTGTTGTGAATGAAGTTTTGTAATGGGCATGATACGGAGTGCTTTTCTCAGTAATCCACTAATTCCAGCACCTGCTTCTAAATTTTCCCCTAACAGGAAGGTATATGCGTACAAATTTGAATATGCCTCACAGTTTACCTCAAAGGAGTGGTGGTTTCAGGGATTATGAAAAAGATGCACCAATCACCGTGTTTGGCTGCACACAAGCAAGACTTGTCGGTAAGCTCTCGTCGACAGAGATAATAGTTTGTACAAGAAGCATTTATATCTCCTCCCACACACACACGAAAAGAAAGAGCAAGTGCGATATGGAAAAATTCGATCAGCTGCCAGGAGCTAAAAGAGTTTAGACATGTCAAGAGCCTTCAAAAAGTTGTTTCAACTTAATTAGAAAAGAACTTCCTTTAAAGTCAGTCTAGCCCCATTCAGTTGCCATTGCGGCAGGAAGAACAATGCACAAAATCAAAGCAATTTGATGTGCAGCTGCATAGCACATAAAAGTGCCCTGTAAATTTGCCACAGTGTGGAAGATTGTTGATGATGATAGTAAAAGTACTACAGTTAACACAACACTTGCCATATGCAGAATATGTTCCTAACTTGATTTTTGACAAGTTTAATTTTTGCTTTATAGTTTGCAGCAGAAACATGGTTTCATCTCTCTAGTGGGTTTCATATTTACACTGCCAAGGGCAGCCCAGGTCAAGTCAGGCATCTCCCCCATTCTGTTCTTGGCCTGTTTCATCAAGGGAATACGCAGCGTTCTACTACTCTACTTTTATAGAGAGAGAAAGTTATTTGCCGAGTTCAGGAACAACCCCTGAAAATGTTAGATTTTGGTTTGCCCGACTTCAGACGTCTTTAAAGAGCTGATTTTCAGGGGGCAGGTGCTCAGCACTTCCTGAACATCAGGCCCCTTGAAGGTGTCTCACACTGGGCACTGAAAAATTGAGGCACCGGAGATTACTGCACACTCTGGAAAATGTAGGCCTTTTAAATAAATTAAAATGACCAGGATATAATAATAGGATCGACAGACTGCAGAGGCAGTTCCCAAGGAAAGTCAATAAAACCTGAAATCATAATATACATAACAGAAGGGCTAATCTGGGAGCAATGAGAACACTTCGCTGGCACCATTAATTAGGGTCTGTGTGTGTGAAATGTATACATGACCAACACCATCTTACATAAATCAGCTTGTTAGCATGGTTACAGCATGCCTGCCATCTACAGGTAAAAGATCTGTACTGCACAAATGCTAGCATGACCTTGAAGAATCCCAGAGCTATCATTTCAAACAGTCCTCTGACATGGTGAGTAAAACAGCAGCCCAGAATCAAGCGGTGAAAGATTTTCATACACACAGCTCTGTCAGCTTCACCTTCCACCTTCCCCAAAGTTTCTAAAGCTAGTTAAACATATGTACAGTTATAATTAAACATGTAAAAAGATTAATAACCCTTGGGTTTTTCCTTCCCTTTGTCTGTCCGGTTTATTTAAATTGTAAGCTTTTTATAGGGCAGGGACTCTCTCAATATGTGAATGTACAGCACCTTGCACAATGGATTCCCAATCTCATTTGGGTCCCTGAAGCACTACTGTAATAATCATAATGTTGGGCCTGATTCTCATCTCACTGGTTTTACACCAGGTTAACTAAATTAGACCATGGAGCCATTTACATGGCTGAGGCTCTGGCCTACTTAATTAAGTGGAGTTACTTCTGATTTACCTGAGTATAAATTAAACAAGACTCAGGCCTGTTATATTTTCCCCATGCACAAAGAGCAACCATATGCTTTCAGTGTCAGATGACAATCCAAAATAGAGAAATCTACAAGAACAAACAAGAATCGAGTCTTCAACAGAGAGCACGGTGTTGGTGTGCATGTCCTGAAACAGGCTACAGCCATTCTGAGAACAAAATGGCTGCAATCTCGCTGCAACACTGGCTGAATTCTTAGAAACTGGAAAGGACAGTACACAGAAAATGGTATCACAGTTTCACAGCTGTCTATGCCACAGCGTATAGTATACTGCTGAAATAAAAATGTGATGGATAAACAGGTCTATAAAAAAAATCACCTTTCTGCTATGTTACAAATACATTGAATCATGCATGCCGCCATTACTGTGATGTCTGCTATCACGTTTGTATCAGTGATGTTAAACCTTTGCTTGCAGGTGAAGCCTTGCTAGAAAGTCACACTGTTGTTGACTACGTCTACTGTTCTCCATCGCTGCGCTGCGTACAGACAGCACACAATATTCTGAAAGGTACAAAGGAGGCAAGGGGGAGAGTCTGGATTTTTCCTGCTTTCTGGGGAAGCCAGCAATGGAAAACCCATGTGTTTAATGAAAGGCCTCAAAAATAGCATGCCTCTTCCACGCACTACACAGGTTAAGTTACAAGGGACACTGATCATCATGCTTTTGGGGCATGAGGTCATTACCAGTTGAGACAGGGAATGGATTTTCTTTCCTTTCTCCATAGTATAGCATTGTACAACAGTCAGGCACCATATGAGGCTACTCCTGAAATCACGATAACAGCTAGATGGATCAATGGCCTCTTTTCATATGGCAGGTCCTATGTCCAAGCGTCCTGATTAACGTTACATTCTCAGTCCAGCAGATTCCAGTGCCCTAGAATCCTAGATCATGTGTGAGCTATTGAGTATAGAGTATTGCAAGGCATATTCCTGGGGGACAGGGGTCGTGGGCCACATTCATGGGTAGATGCTTTTCAGCTAAGCAAAGCCCCCTGCAAATAGTTGCCTTCCCTCGATTATACCCTTAGTAGGAATAGATTGTGCATGAGTGCTGTGGTAAGCCTGAGACGGGGGCATACTGCTTAGATTGTGAACGCTTCAGAGCAGGGTCTGTCTCTTTGTTCTGTGTTCCCACAAGTGCCTGCCACGCTGGGGTCCTGGTCTCTAGCTGCTACGAGAATATTAACACTGCCTCTGTACTTTAATGTGAGCCTGCAGAGAGGTGGGGGGTTATTACCCAGTTCCAGATGCCCAAACATATGATTTTTAAATCTTTTGTATGGTGCGCTGCGTATACGTTTGGTGTTCAACATAGCCTTTTTAACTTCAGGATCCCAGTGCAGACATCTTTGATGTAAGAAAAATGTGAACTCCCCCTGCTGGTTCTGCAGCAATTAACTAGTACGAATTTCTTTCGCCAGTCATCATGTAAATGTCATCAAGAATGAAGCCCGTGCACAGAGTGGGCAGGAAAGCAAAGGCTAACCTGTTAGCTCCCACGGCACTGGAAATGCTAGTGAAAGGTGTGCATGCAGCTGCCACCGCCTTCTCTTCAGCATCATCAGCATGCTCATTGCCTCTGAACGGTTCAACCGTTTGGAGTGTATAGTCCAAAAAGGACTCCACTCAAAATACAAAGCCAGGTGTAGATTAGTGGCATTTCTTTGATCACATCCCTGCAATTCATATATATGGTTAACTGGCTACATGCACAAGCAAATTCTGGAGTTGTGCACATCTGACTCTGACTCCCCACCCCAGCCAGCGGAAGAACTTGTTGATTTCTAATCAAAAGACTACAAACTTTAGCAAAAATAAAATAAATAAATAAATCTCAACCCTTCATCCTCTTGTCCCCAGCCCCACCCCCTGCTTCCAGGGATTGCCCATCTTTTTTTCTTTTTTCTTTCAGGTTTGCAACAAGAAAATAACCTGAAGGTTCGAGTAGAGCCAGGCTTATTTGAGTGGACAAAATGGGTCTCTGGTACCACGTTACCTGCCTGGATACCCCCAGTGGATTTAGCGGCAGCCAATCTGTGTGTTGATACAACCTACAGGTAGCAGAATTCAGCATGTCACTCTCACAGAGTTTCCTTAGCAAAGAATAATCTTAATGCAATTCCTGGGTGAGAAGGAACAAAACACCAGGGACCCAAACCTGCGGTCTGGCTGAGCTGTAGGCCACCTTTGTACTCCCCCAGTCCCTGGGGCTGCTGCGAGCTTTGGTTCCCAGCATAAATTAGAGCTGGCTCAGGTCTGCTCTACCTTGTATTAACTAGTAACGGCGCCCTAGAACCCAGTGCTCACCAGAGCATTGCTGCACTCAAGGTGTACCCTTGATAAACGGTGCCCCCTGTGCTGGGTTCCCCCATTCCTGTGGAATCCTCAGATGCCCCATTAGTACAGCTGAGACATGCAAAGTGGGGCATTTCATGGGCCAGGGTGTATCCCTGGATTTTTTTTTTCCACCCCCTTTCAAAACTTTGGGATTTGGGCTCTGGTTCTGAACTCTGGTTCTGAACTCTGCTGCCCAGGCTGCTCTCTGTTTCAGAAGATAATAAAAGAGCTAGCTGAGCTGACTCAGTTCTTTGTGGTGGACATTTATAGTCTGGGCTAACGCGTGACCTCAGTCACATCAGCATCCCCACTGATGCAAATCTTGGATATGAATTTGGGTAGCTGGTTGTATGGTTGGGGCCCTTAATTATACACTTGGCAACATGCTAAGGAACATGTAAGCATCCACCAAAATTCTGAGGCCTCCTTGCAATAGACCCTTGTCCTCTTCCCACCCCTAGTGCCATTATCATCTTCCCAACTCAGGTAGCCCAGCCTTATCCAGCTGACAACCAGCTAGCACCACACACTCACTGTTTCATCCTAGCCATCTCTCCACAGGATCTAGTGGTCCCAACACTCCTGCCTGTGCCTGCCTCAATGATCCCCCTATTTTAGGGCCAGATCCTCAGCTGGTTTAAATCAGCATAGCTCAAGGAGTTATACCAATTTACACCAGCAAAAGGTCTGGCCCTTAATGTTCAATTTTCCTCTGGGGCTTGTCCTTCCTTCTTATGCTACTATTTCATTGTGGCTGGGATGGCAGCCAAAGTCAACAAGAATTGTAAGCTAATGGTTAACCAACATGAGAAGCACCTGCAGTGGCACAACTGCTTTTTTTTCATGCCCACATGTGACATTGCCAGGTACAAAGTGTCTATATAAGCCTTCAGTTTCCCTTCTGAATAGCTCACATTCCCCAAAGCGAGTATTAAATGTCACTGGAATAAATGCAGAACACGCATGTTTTTTAAACTTTCAATATTATTGCAAATGAAACTCTTAATAGAGAAGGTCCTTTCCCGCCCCCCATAACCGTCTCCGGTAAATAACAGGAGATGAGGCCTTACAGCAACTCCAATTTCCTTTTTTTAAATCTGTACATGTACAAAATACAGCTGAGAGGTTAATGCTACTTTATAGTAAGCACTGATTATTGTGCCTTCCATCAGAGGATCTCAGATATTAATGGCTGAATCCTCGCAAACATTCCTCTGAGTGAAGTATTCTTCATGAGAGACGATCGGGGAATGAGAGGTGTATCTCCCCACCCAGTGAAAAATGTCAACAGAAAACATTTTTTTAATGGTTTTTGTTAGAATTTTTGAGATTTTCATCAAAACCCCTGACAACAAATATTTTTTCCACTTTTCAGCAACCAAACGCTGAAAATTTTCAGTTTAAAATGTGTCAGTTGACAGACTGAAAATATTTCAATCATGGGAAAAACTCCGAAATTACTGATGAAACCAGATATCTTTTCATAAATATTTTCATTTAATTGAAAAACTATTTCCCCACAAGTAAACATTTCGGTGGAAAGTTTCTGATCATTTCTAATCAGAGGAAACTGATATACTCTTTTTAAAAATTGTCACCACATTAGCTTTCTTCCAGTCTTCTGAACTTCCCCAGTGCTCCAAGACTTAGTGAAAAAATCAACATTAACAGTCCAGTGAGCTCCTCAACCAGCTCTTTTAAAACTCTAAAGTTCTTTAGTGCCAGCAGCTTCTGCTGTCAAATACCATTGTAGTTAGCCACTGCTGAGAACAGAGGCTAATCACAGCTTCAACTCACACCAAGAGAACTGCTGCTTGAAATGTAAGAATGCAGACACATGCACAGTACCTATCTGCGTTGTGAACAGCTGGAAGGTATACAGAGAGGCTAAATAAAATAGCTTGATAGGAATAGTCCCACATATGGCACAAGGAGTTAAGGAACAGGCAAGATGACCTGCCGGATCTTCCTGCTTCAAAATCTATGATTCATTTATGTTAAACAGCTTCTGAAAAATCCTATACGGCAATAGACGTTAGGGAAAGGTCAAGTGGTCCTGAGAATCACTGAGTCACTCACATTGGTGAAATCTCAGGATTATTGTGAATTCTCATCAACAGTAAACCATCTGTTTTAAAAAGAGAAGGGAAGAATATTAAATGCAAACTAAAAGGTCTCAGATAAAATCATTCCCACCTTATAAATAATGTAGCACAAGAAATTCCAACGCAAGGGAGTTTGGTGACAAATTGTTCTGCAGCTGCTTTTTGTGGCTTGTGATATCACCAGAAACTCTGGATCCTTCTATTACACCAGAGCTACTCTCTATTTTAGAATGACCAAGAAGAAATAAGCAACCAAAGCGAAAAAAAAACCACCTTTGAGTCCTTTCATGCCTAATTATACCATACAGCTGCTTATATTTTGTCCTCCCTGCCTACAAATTACCTTTCCGGGTCTATGAAAATATATAGTCATGGTGCATATTGCACCTAAATAGAAATACTTACACTGCACTTATTCCAAAAAGGGTATCACCACACTGCTAGCACTTAGCAAAGCAGTGGGACCACAGGATAATCTCCAGTTCAGGAAACAGAAAGCTTCTGGGAAGAATATAAAGTATATTCTGATAGCTAAAAAGGAAACCTGCTCTTGTGTGGTCTGATGGTTAAACTAGACAACTGGGAGAATGCCCGGAGTCCTAGTCTCCTGCTGTAGGAGATGAGTAATTCCCTCTGACACCAGTAGGAGTTTCCTCATGTTCTGGGATGGAATGGGGAGACAAAGCTTTCCCTTCTGTCCCATGGAGAATAGGACCTTCCGTTCCCCCACCACCACCCCACACTCTTCCAATGGCTTGGCCCCACTCCCATTTGAAGTAATTGGCCAAACTTCCACTCGGCAAGTCACTTAACCACTCTGGCCTTATTGCACTGAACTGGTCTTTAACATTTCCCACCAGTGCAATACTATACTTTTCCAAGGCAGCAGCATCCCCAGGTGTTTTTACCACCACTTCATCTGATCCTGCTCTCCGCAGATCTAGACAACACTGTGATTAATAACACCAGTGCCTCATCTATACTAGAGTTCCCCCCCCATTGCTAGCACTGGCAGAGCTGCACTGGTGGGAAATTTGAAGAAATAACTCAGTGAAGACAGTCTCTGTGTTTCATTTTACCCATCTATAAAACAGGGGCAATATCACTCACAAACTTCACATGGGTGCTGGGGAGTTTAATTAATTGCTTTGAGATTCTCTGATTAAAAGACCTATGGAAGCGCAAAGTGTTGTTATTATTACTATTACATCCAACGGCATGCGTAACATGCTTGTATAAGTAAGTTGCTTTCCACCTCTAGTGACTGGTCTACATAGAGGATAACAGCCTATTACTGCTGCCAGCTAATGGAATTACTCCTTTAGCTCAAGTGGTGGAGATCTGTACTTCGGTGCTTAAAGTCCAGAGATAGAAGCCCACCGATAACCTATGGAAGTGGTCGTTACACAAACAAAGAGGTGTAAGGGTTTGAGTTATTTAGAAGAATTAGAGAAACAACTGGTACCTCAAGCACGCTTTCAACCACAACGTGTACAGGGCCTAAGTAACTTGCATTTAAAATCTTTTCTCTTCCTCAAAACTTACTATGTTTGTTTTTCTGCCCACAGACCTCATATTCCAGTCAGCAAGTTAGTGGTTTCAGAGTCTTACGACACATACATAAGTAGAAGCTATCAAGTAACAAAAGAAATCATAAGTGAATGTAAAGGCAAAGGTAAGTGGTTCTACACCTTGCTACAAACGGTTCTAATGCCTTGACAGTGATCCAAAACAAGAGATAGGCACTCTGGAACTCAACAACACTGGCTTGTCTCTGTCAAAACCCCATGTCTGAATCCTCTCAGCCCACAAACACTGGGGATTCAAGATCCGGGTAGAATTGTGTAGTTCAGGCCCATTTCTAGGTAAAATATTCTTCTGTCTATTATTACTAGGTTTGTCCATAAGCACAAGCAGAACAAGTGGTCACATGAGCCCCTGTTGTTTTAGGAGCCCTACAACCTATGCACACCAGGGTGCGAATACTGGCATCTAAAGAGGCTGACCATTTGTGCATGCCCAACTTGTGACTTCGTAAAGGGCTTTCTGAAAATCAAGACCTTTTAAGATATGTCAAGTTGGACACTCACAAGGCACTCAGAATCACTAGTCACGTTTGAAAATCTTGGCCTTAACCTCCCTGCCTGTTTCTCCATCTGATAAATAAGGGTAATCCACGTCTCACATCGATATTTGAGGTATAATGAGCTAAAGTTTATAAAGCACTTAGAAGATAGAAAGAATTGGGTGTGATTCTCGGATTACTGCAGCTTTGTTTTCTTTCAATGTGTTCAATTCAGCAAAGTTATTCTATCAAAGAGACCTGGTGGAGCATTTTTGAAAGTCTGAAGTTTTGTTGGGGGAAAAAACAGCATGAAAATGTTTCTATCAGCTCCACTCCTGAATAGAATTCCCGAAAAGACAGGTGCATCCAAAACGATGTCTGTTCTTTTCAACATTTTTCAGTTGTTCTCATGAATTTCTTTGAGAATTGAACAACTCGCTGTATGTTGAGTTAAAAAAAATCATTACAAATTGAAATAAATTCTGACTAACGTTCAAGACCAGAAAAAACAAATGGTCAGCATTGCCACGGCCAAATTTGAATTTAGCGGGCAAAAAACCACCACAAACAAAAGCCCACTTTTAACGCTAAAGGCCTGATCCTCGAAGTGCTTTCAGTCAAATGCAGTATCATTGAAGTAATGGCATTGTTCAATGTAGCAACACTATGCTCAGTAGTAAGGATGTGCAGATTTGAGTCCCAGATTATATTCAGATTTGTAGATTTTAAAGCCAGAAGGGACCATTATGATCATCTCGTCTGATCTCCTGCATAACACAAACCGGAGAATTTCACTCTCTGATTCCTGCATCGAGTCTAATAACTTGTGATTAAACTGGTGCATATCTTTAAGAAAGTTGAGGACTTGTCTACACTTAACATGCTACAGCGGCACAGCTGCACTGCAGTAGCAGGGCAGTGTACTCACTGCCTATGCCAATGGGAGGGATTCTCCCATGAGCATAAATTACCCACCTCCCCAAGAGGCGGTAGCTAGGTCAACAGAAGAATTGTTCCATTGACCTAGTGCTGGCTACACAGGGATTTGGGTTTGTATAACTACGCCGCTCAGGGGTGTGGATTTTTCACATGATGTAGTTATGGCAACCTAATTTTCTAGACCAGGCCTGACTTCAAGTCACAGAGAATCAACCACATCCCTTAGTAAACTGTTCCAGTGGTTAGTTATCCTCACTTAAAAAAAACCCTGTACCTTATTTCCAGTTTGAATTAAGCACATAGGCCATAATAGTCAAACCTGGTTGCCTAAGGTTAGTTCCCAAATCCATACCCATCCATGTAAATAAAAATGGCTTGGTTTTCAGAAGTGTGCATATTGAAATCAATGGGGGTGTTAGCAGGAACTTTTATTTAGGCGATTAAATACATTTTAGCCAACCTGGCTTTGAAAACGTTGGCCAGAAGTAGGGCTGACTGGAAAAGGATAGGCATTTTCTGTGAAAAAATTCAAATGAAAAGAAACATTTTCTTTTAAATGAAAAAGCTTTTCCTGAGTTTTTCTTTCCCACAAAACAGATTGAAACAAAAATATCTGTTTCATCAAAAAGTCCAAAATTTCTAAGCAGGCAAAATCTTTTCACCAAAATTCTTGTCTTCTTCACAAAGCTATTTGTTGCCCAAAAAACAAAAAAGCGACACAGAATTTTTAAGGAGCTCTTGCCATAAGCACTTTGAAGATTAAAAAGTGCTAGGAGTGTTATTCATAAATAATATTTTCCACATACATAAACTGTGTTGTTCTGTATAAAATTAAGCCTCTCTAAGAGCCTCAAATTGATAGGATTTGCCTTGGACAGTTGTCACTATATAGAGCTTTTTTCCTTACATCCCAAACAATCTATATTTATTCATTTGGTTGCAGGAAATAATATTTTGATAGTGGCTCATGCATCGTCTCTTGAGGCCTGTACTTGCCAACTCCAGGGGCTCTCGCCTCAGAATTCCAAGGACTTTGTACAGATGGTCAGAAAGGTAATTAACATCAATGGGTAAAGCTCTTCGGATATTTAAAAAAAAAAAATTTAAATCTCCTTACAAGCCAGAGGAGACTTTGTTCTTCATGTCTGATAATTCAACCCATTGTTCAAGCTTTGCAGGCTTTAGAAATCATGTGAGTAGAGAAGATTGGTTTAAGAGGCTTATCTTACATGTCCCTTTTGTAACTGATAACAGGAGATCGAAAACTAGCATACCCTTTGTATGCTGCATGTCTCAACTACACTTCTATGCTTTTGGGATGGTGGCACCTTAGGGTCCCTTCTTATGCAGCTTTAAATTGCTTTTTGTATTGAAAAATGACATTGTGGGCATCCAGATTTATTCCTTTTCCTTGACTTCATGTCAGGAGACAGTGTTGTCTGTATGCATGCCCACAAACACAACCAGGCATCTGGAAATCCATCCGCACTCTTTCTGCCTATTATATCATCACCTTTTATTAAAAAAGCTGACCCTTGTGTTGATAAGTGAGCCAGAATGGAATCCAGGTCACTCTCCCATAGCTGTACTGACTCTTTACAATCAGCCAACAAGACCTAGGCATACATGCACTCAGCGCTATGTCCTGTACCTTATTTAGTGAAGATTGTAAGGTTGTAGTCTGGCCCCCAAATATTTTATATTCACAGTGGAGAGCTTTAAAAAGCATGTCTGAAATACTGATGAACCAGTAACTGATTTTTCGGTCTCGTGGTCCAGGTTAACTTGAAATGGAAATTTTTCAGTTTTCCTTCCCAAAATGAAAAACTGAAAAAATTTATTTTTATTTCTTTTCACGTTGCACAAAACATTTAGCTCAACTTGAAACAAAATAGCTTTTGGTATTTGTTTTGCGAATTATTTGTATCCTTTTTTAAATTTACTAAATTTCAAAATGAAACATTCTTTCAAAACAAAAAGTCAAAACATTGATGACTTTTTCCAAAAACACTTTCTTTTTTCTTTTTTTTTTGGCCAGAACTATTTGCTGCATTCTCCTCAAATCCATGCATCCTTTAGATTGATCCAACACTGCATTTTTCAGCAAATAAACTATTAAATCTGAAAAAATTCACCCAGCTCTAGTCTGAATGTTACTCTTGAATCCTGCTGAGCCTCAGCTTAAAAGTATTTTCTGAATTGGAGGTAGAATGTTCAAAAGAGCCCAAATAACTTAGGAACACAAGTCCCGTTGACTTTCAGTGGAACTCAGACTCTTGAAAACTTCACCCTTGCTCCAGATCTATTCCTTCTCATTGCTTTTCCGTATTTTAATATTTCCTGACACAGATTCCATACTTGGGGTTCTGTTCCTGTGAAGAATTGGGAGAGACTGGCATTTGGCAACTCACAGATCCCCCCATCCTCCCTCTCACACATGGACCAACCGGAGGCTTTAACTGGCGAGAAACCTTACTACAAGAATAGGCAAAACTCAACTTAGAAACAAAAAAATGGCCTTTCTAAGCATTGGAGAATGTCTCTTATTTCTTGTGTTTATTGACGGAAAAAAATATTCGTAACATTTTAGGTGAATCATTCACAAAAACGTTCTAGCATATCACCTATAGAGTCACATTCATGTAAAAAGTTATCATATATAAAACTAGGTGAATATAAGAAAGGGCTTAATTGATGGAAGAATATAACTATATGTCCAGGCTTCTACACTGCAGGAAATCTCTCTTATCTAAGGCAAAAAACAGCCTGGATATATTTTTCATCTTGAATTGAGCTCAGACAACCAATTTTCACTGCCTTCTGCACCATGTTAGGAACAACTAGGACTCTGTGAAAATAGTAAATTTGGGGTCTTTTTTGTTTGCAAAATTTTGCAGAACAAATATTTGCAATTTTTGTGTTTTGGCAGCTTCCCCATTTTTCCCAAATTTTGCTAAATAGTGGTTTCATGTTCCTCCAAAATACTTACACTCGAAGAGCTCCATAAGATACCGTATCACCTCCAGGAGGAAGCGAGTTCTCTATTCCAATTATAGACTAACATCAAACTATTCCTTTTCATTTCCGTATTAGATGCCTACATATTACACAGGTGGGCAGTTGCAGAGGCCTCAGATACACTGAAGCACATGACATTGATCTGCATCAGAACAGAATTTTGAACTTCCAAGCTGTCAGAGATGAAGTTCTCACATGAAAAATAGAATAATTTTTGAGTGAAGAACTGGAGCAATTTTGCTAAATGGAAATGAAAAGAGTTCTCCAAATTAGAAGGTTTTCTGATTTTCTTGGCTGAAACTCACCCGTGCAGAAGACCAGCATAAAATCATATGCATCTCTCAAATCTCGCTTTAGACCTCACAACAGGGTTTTGTAAGGGTTTTGTCTGTTTCTCTGCACAGATGTAAATTTCACCCCTCTGTGAGTATTTCACACAGCCCTGCTGATGTTCTACAGTAATCAGCCTTCATCAAAGATAATTATGAGGTCAAGAGGATATGCTAATAATTCAGATTTAAGGTAGGGGGTGGTTGTTTAGGTGGAGTTTATTGTTTTTTTCCCCTTCCTTTTCTTTACATTTTAAGTGCCATCTGTCAGGAATAGAAAGCAGAGCTGATAAACAATACATTGTGATGAAAGAAAGCAACACAATGGACCCATTAAGTTGTTACTTATGAGGTAGTTTGTTTCACATTGAACTAAAATCTTGATCCCACTGAAGTCATGAGGAACTGCTATAGTAGATCAGACCCAGTGGTCCTTTTAGTCCAGCATCCTGTCTTTGACAGTGGCCACTATCAGCTGCTTCAGAGAAAGGTGCAAGAAAGCCTGTAGTGGGGTGTTATAGGACAGTTATTACCTGCCTCCAGGAAAGTTCCTTCCTGACGCATGATAACATGAGATTGTTTTCTGCCCTGAAGCATGAGGGTTCCAAAATTATTTTGTAAAATATTTACTGTTTTAGGCCCCAATTCAGGAAAACACTTAAGCACATGCTTATATTGAAGTAAGTGGGAGTTAAGCACTGTCTTGAATAGAATGGTTTTCCTGGCCATAATTCAAAATATTCTTGTTATCCATATAAAGATCCAGGTTTCGGGGGTGAGAGGGTTTAATCATGTTAAATGCTAGGCCTGTCAATAGCAGAATTCCAATCAACTTCAGTGGAAGTGGGACTTGGCTTCATATTCCCTATATCACAGTGATCTAAAACAAAAGAGCCCATTCTTTCATTTGTGATGCAGATAAAAGGCCCACCAGCTTCAGTGGGAATTTTGCCCTGTGACAATAGCAAGATCAAATCTTAAAGGTTTTAGCTCAGCTTGTTCTAGAATAATTTTATCTAGTTTATGATGTGAACCTTGCCTAGGAATGTACAGCAGATTCTGTACAGAATTTAAGTCACCAAACAGCTCATCTTGTGCAATATGTATATTGTCATGAACCTAACAGTTGTCTATTATTTGTACATTTACAGTATATGTAATACATAGTAGGATATCCATAAATGCATTATTATACCAGGGATGTATACTGAAAAGTCAGGGAGATAACTTATGCGATGACAGAAAGAATTTGCATCAGTATTTGAACTGCATCAGTATCAATACAGTTCTATTGCTGTCACTTTTTTATTTTAATTATAATTTAAAGTATTTTTAGCTGTGTACAGACATTCTGAAGAGTGTTTACTGATTGTTTTCCTCCATGCTTACTTCTTACCACAAATTCACGAACGAGTTTATTTCATTAAATGAATAAACAGACAATCAAACCAAAAATAATTTGGGTTTCACTGTATATTTAAAGTCTGCTAACAACTTACTGTTTTGTGCTGCAGGTTTGCAAGAGGTTGGGTAACACACATGCAAAATGGTAAAAAGCTAGCCAGATTTGACCATTGTTAAGCAGTGTTACAGGAATTTGTTCAACAGTAGCATGTAATAGGTATGGAACAAAACCTGTATACGCAGACTGTTCAATATTGTAGGAATTGATCTTTGCATAGAGTATTTTAAAAAAGTGTTCTGTTTGAGAAGGGGAAAAATGTGAAAACATTCCCTTCTTATAAAAGTATATTTTTGGATGTTTGGGAAAGTATTTTGGCAATTGTTATCTGATCTCGCATTTGAGTTTCAGGTGTCAGGAATCTCAGAAAAAAAAAATCTTGTTTTCTTCCAGTATTTTGTTGTCTAATAAGGGTTTTGCGTTAAGGAAACTGAAGCCCATAAGGCTCTTTATTAAAAATGCATCCGACATTATTTAAATGCATCGCACTGGGAAAACCCTTGATATTTTTTAAATATTTTTAATTAGAATGTTAAGAAAAAAAAGAGCATCACTGCTTATATTTTGCTACGTTGCTACTCATTAATATGTATTTAATGTATCTTCAGTATCTTGTCCTAGGGAAATGTTGGCCTGATGCAGCTGAAATGAATGGAATTCCTTCCCTTGACTTCACTGCAATTATATCAGGCCTCACCAGTTCAGTCTAGATCCACAAGGAGTAACCTTAGATTCCCGTGCAACCCCTCAGTTAAGGAATAAGGCTGGAAATCTCACTAGAACAAATTGTTGAGAAATTCCTGGGTTGGACCTGGTCAGAAATACCATGAGAATTAGTGGCATGTGGCTGGGGTCTAGCACAGGAGTAGATAAGGGGTGCCACCCAGCAGCCACAAGAGGAAACAAAAAGGGTAGATTATTTTTATATCATTTTGCTATTTTCTATTTGATTTGATCGAGTGTTTCAGTAGGGCTCAACGGATGCCTCTCTGATTTCACAGGCCCTGAGTCCAATACATCTTTGCCTTTACCTGAAATGTTTTGCCTGTACTCCCTCCCTTAAATGGAACAGTTTGGGTTGCAACAGTCATAGACCATGATCCTCCAAGCTAGGGTAACCAGATGTCCTGATATTAGAGGCCTTGTCTTATATATGCAACTATACCCCTCCTTCCTCTCCCTCCTCCCCCCCTCCCAAAAATACTTGTTATCAGGTCACCCTACTGCAAACTCACACATGCAGGCATGCCCCTTGCCCTACACAGAGCCCACTGAAGTATATTAAACCTTACCTAGAATACTCTAGTCTCTGCCTGACAGAATGTGCACCGTTCCCAGTGATTTCAGCAATGTATCACTTTGTCCATTGTGCGTAGCAATAATCGGATGTTTTAATGCAAACATCAGGTACTACATTTTCATGAGTTTTCCTCATTATTAATGCACTGGGTAGCTATAGTAGATTGCTTATGTCTTACGAGTAGTTATCAGACCAAGTCCTCAGCCAGCATTAATAGATGTCGCTCCATTGAAATCCAAGGAACTATATCCATTTACATTAGTGGAAGATATGGCCCTTTATTTCTAGAATATGATGTTTTCCGTTACATGGAATCTGAGCAAATTTAGAATAAATGGCCAACTGATGGCTAGGAAGCATTTTTTCCCCCCTGTCGAGTTAGTTTCTTTTTTAATATTATTATTAAAGCGATCATCTATTATAACCAAAGAATGAGTTATTTTAAAATAGCTCTTTGTGAAAAACAAAACAAAACATTATAATTTTTCAAAACAAAAAACAACAAAAACAAAAGGGAAAATGATTCCAGAGTGGTATTATCCTAGTGTATCATTTTATGAACAGACCTGGCTCCTACAGGTTCTAATACCATAAAGGACTTAGATGTTGTAATCTGCTTAACTGTGCACTGTGTGCATCTATTTTAAAGAGGGTTTGAGGGTATAGTTGTGCATAGCATTATTATGAACAGCCTTTCCACTAAACTAGCTGTTAGTATTTCATTTCTATTGCATAGAATCATTAGGAGCTAAGGGCCTGATCCAAAGACTGCTGAAGCCACTGGAAAGACCTTCTAATGACTTCGGGACTTGGGCTCAAGGTACACAAGACCTGATCCTTCTAAGGGCTCTCAACTGCCTTTGAGTTGAGTGGAAGTTGAGGACACTTTACACCTGGCAGGATTGGCCTTTTGGCCCTGATTCAGGAAAACATTTAAGCATGTGTTTAATTCCTATTGACTTCAATGGACATTAAGCAGGTACTTAAAAACATTCCTGAATTGGAATGCTTTTCTGAATTGGGGCCTAAATGAAGATGAAGTTGGATAAATTCACGTCTGTCTTATTGCAGAAATCCTTCTTTGTGCAGTGAATTGAGGCATTTGCTCTGAGACCTACCTGCATTGCTACTTGAGTATATCATTTTAAAACAGTGATGAATTGCTTCTTTGAATTTACACTAAATAACGAACATACACAAATACAGATGAACTGCAGTTCATTTCAGCATCCTTTACAGCAGTGGCAAACTCTACACACACACACTCCTGTGAACTTTGGTAGCACCCAGAATTTGCATTTAAATTGCAGTCCTGTAGATGCATGCAGAGGATGGGAGGAAAATTTCAACAGCTCACATGTGGAGTATGGGGAAGATTTAACATCTGCTTAAGTTAACATACATTTTAACAAGAGAGATGTAGGCTATTTTAGTCAGACAGTTGCCAAATCATTTTCACATTTAAACGCAAGACTGCAAATTGATTTGCAGTACTTCAATATTTAAAACATATTGAAAGTCCATAGGAAAATTAATTATTACTCTGGAAAATCTAGTGGTGACAAATGTAAAGGAAATAATTTGATTCTTAAATACATATGAAATTATGCTAGGAGCAGACACATTTAAAATGATGTATGAGTGAATAATCAACTGTAAATGCAATTGACTGCATACACTCTAATATGCCACTTAGTTGTCATTGCTGCCGCCAATACCTGAACACATTTACTGATTGACTATTTATGAAATATACATGTAATAGAATGGAAAATATACAACCAGGTCCTTTTTATTAACTTGTTTCTTTGCCACGAAGAAAGTACTTTCTGAAGTTTCTCTGTGGACAGTTCTAAAAACTTGATGTTATCAATGGATGCATATTTTTTCCATTTTAAAGGTGTTGTATTGTTATGTTTACTATGTTTTCAGTGTGATCAGATTGTATTTATTTGAGAAAAACGTTTGACATCTAAAAAAACTGTATTGCCAAAAAATTCGCTATAATTACTTGTGACATCTATATTTGCTTTATTTTATTTTTTTAATCTTCTATTTCAAATGCTAACAACTGTTGAAACAACCATGCCATTTTAATTTGCTTGTTACATTAAATGGATTTCTCAAAAGTTAAACAAAATGGCTCACGGATGATTTAATAAAGAGGACATGCATCCAGAGTAAATCCTTCCTGTTTTACATTTTCCCTCTCAAATACATATATAGCCCAATCTGCAAGGAGTGAATCTCAAAGTGACTGTTCAGATAAAAAGAGTATGGGTGAAATGCACCCCGATGGAGAGAGCAGAGAACTTGGGTGGGATTTGCTGGTCCTCTGCCATGGGTCAACTGCACCCTGCATGAATAATCTAGGTCACTGTTTCTCAGATTTTTCAGGTTGGCAACTCCTTATTCTAAGGCAAAAATTTTCATGAGCCCCTTACCTTTACTATTAAAGGAAGAATAAAAAATGTATCAGTTTTAAGTCTAAATAAACACACACTGTTTGCTTGTTTTCAAAAGACTGAGAGAACCTTAAATGGTTAGGGCTTGCAAAGAGCTTTGTTTTAAATTGTAATCAAATTTTCAACCCCTCATGCCTCACCTGATTGCCTTTTGTGATCTGATCTTGACCTTACTTCCTTTGATTGCCTTGCCACTCAGGGAGAAGACAGTTTGTATGACAGTTATGTGCTTACTTCTGGGAGGAAGGGGAATTAACTCCTAGTTAAAATTTGTCACTTTCTTTTGTACAGGTGAAATTCATCCCCTGTGGAGAGAAATGGCACAAGTCTACATAAGTTCAGTGTTGACGGCCCACTGCACAGAGGTCATTTGGCATTCAGTATGGAGGGCTTCACGACTAGGGGTCCAATCCGACTTCCATTGGTTGCAGAGGGATTTGGATCAGGCACTGGGTCCCCTTTGCACCCACAGTTACATCAAGAGGAGATTTGGGTGTGCAGGATTGGAAGCACCAGTTCTAAACTAAAGAGATAACTTAATTCACAGGCTGCATCTTCTTCCTTTGTATGATTTTTTTCCCCCGTTAATTTTATCAAACACATCCAGTTTCATCCTTTGCTTCTCAACCAGCTAATTAGCATTATGGCCTAGCATTCCATTTTCTAGTAAAGCAGATTCTTTTATGATTGCATATAAAAGCCATGTGTTTTCATCAATTGGACATATGCTAATGGGGCAATATCTCTGCATGCAGTGTTCAGAAGCCTGAAAACCTAACAGGAAAGGTTCTAATAAATTGGGTGCTTAAGCAATGAAAATGCATAATGTATTTACAATTAATTGGTTCATCCTGTACATCCAAATGTGTTCCCTAGGAATGTGTGCAGTCTACTCTAATCAAACTAGTTGCCTTGTTAACAATCAGTTGTTTCTGACAGCATAAATCACAATTGCACTTAAACGTTTTGCTTCCACCCAGTATGCTCCTTTTGATGTCTTCTTGGAAATTAACACAATTCAGCTGTTATGCTAGCTCTGTAAAAATAATCCCAAACCAAAGGAGGCCAGATTTAAGCCTGGCTGTGTCACAAGATGGGGTATATATGGGGCACTATTGCGGGGCTGCTATGTCCCAGCGTGGGCATCGGGTCACATATACGGGGGGAGGAGGGGAAAAGGCCATGGGTTTACGCCTGCTCCATCCGGTCCTCTTCTGGGCCGGCAGCAGGGCGGTCCAAATTGGCAGGGTGGCCCTGTAATTAGGGTCATGCAGCCTAATAGTCAGCATCACTAAAGAGGCCTCCTCGTCGGGTAGTGTGACCTAATGGTTAGAGTCTGTAGGGCGACCACCTCGTCGGGACAGCATTCCTAATGGCTAGAGTCAATAATGCTGGCCCCCCCCTCGTTGGAGCAGCGTGACCGAAAGAGCAGCATCAGTTACGCGACCCCTTCATTGGAGCTGCGAGGCCTAATGGCCAGAGTCAATGGAGCAGCCCTGTGTCGGGATTGTGTGGCCTAACGGCCCGTTGGGGCAGTGGGGCACCGCCTGTGGGGGTGCGGCACCCAGGGTAGGGGGGCTCAGACCCACCTTGTTCCTCTGAGCCCCAGCCCAGGGCCCTGTCGGTGTCGGGGGTTTTGGTCACCATGGCAGCGGGCTCCACCTGAAACACGCTGACAGTGACTCTGTTGCTCCTCCTCTTACACCCCTTGGGCCCCCTGGGCTAATTCCTACCCTGTCGTCACAGGCAGCATTCCATGTGACCCGTCCATGTGACCCCCGACAGTTTGGTCCCTCTTTGGGGCTAGCTTAGCAGGCTGGGCTCCGGTTGGCGCTTGGTGGCATCTGGCTCTGCCCCTGGCATTGGCAGCAGTCGCCGGGAGAGAGCCGGTGGTGTGCTTCCTCCCTGGCCAGCCGTCTGCCCCGACTGAGCTGAGTGGCTGACTTTTATACCCCCCTTCCCGTCTAAGCATGCCCAGCAAAGGTTGGGGGGGCCTGGCTTCTTCAGCCAACAATGTGTCCTTAACCCTTGCTATCCTAGTGTGGGGCTCATACACTGTCACAGGCACCTAAAACTTTGCTGCATCTAGGACTGCTGTGGCAAATTTCAGCCATACTTCGGAGCCCTATCCTGAAAGGTGCAAAGCACCTGCAAGTCTAGCTCACTTCAACAGGAGCTGCAAGGTCATGCTTTTTCCATTAAAACCCACATGCAGACATATTTACTAGGGCTTGTATCTCCCATGATAACAGACATCGCTTGTTGGTTGAGTTCATCCGCAGTAAAAACAAACCCCACCGGGTATTCACACATTGCCCCTTCCACAGCAGTAGCTGACCTGGGGACTGAATGAATCTCAGCTTCCAAAGCACTCGAGAGGTGAAGCAATCTGCAGGATTGGGCCTCTGGCTCCTCAAGGTCCACACCACCTTATCAGAGTCTTTAATAAGTCTATCCTCACCAGGCCCCTGTGGGGCAGGGCAGGGCAGCGCTTGTATCACCATTGGACACATGGGCACAGAGACACTAAAGGGCAGATCTGGAAAGTTATTTAGGCACCTCAAGACTCAGAAAGGTGCCTATTGGGAGTTTCAGAAGCTCACCATTTTGAAAATCTTTGCGAGCTTTGGAAAAATCCCACTGGGCATCCACTAGCACCTTTAGGCACCTACACAGAGTTAAAAACCTGGCCCTAAATCCCAAGGTCACACAGGAAGCTTGTGATAGAAAAGGGAGTTGAAACCAGCCCTACTGAGGCCTAACCACCAGACCCTCCTTCCTTCACAAATGCCAGTCCTTTGCACCCCGACTCTCGGTGCAAAGCAGATTTAAACCTTGTGTAAACTGCCTCAGGAGGATTCTCTCAGCAGAGGCTCCTTGCTACCCCTAATGCTCCTCTCAGGGCTCTATATATCTTTTTTGTCATTATCTCCCTCTCCTGCTATGCACCTTTTCCCATGGAGCATACACGAGATGCAGCCCCTACATTTCAGACCAAGTGGGCCCAGAGTCATAGCATCTAGCTCCTGTCAACCCCCAGTTTAATAATTTTAGAACACACATAAGGTCACACAATTTTCTCACCGGGGTCATGGCAAAGGAAACAACACAGTGAGAAGGCATGAGGGTGGGTGAGAGCAGCAGAAAAAGAGAGGGAGGCAGTGACCACAGTGCTGATGAAATCATGGTAACTCTGCACCCCACCTCATTGAAAAGAAACGTACTGCAAGTCTGTGCTTCTAAAGCAAAGAGGAAGTTTGTGCAGCACAGCAGACGGACTACATTTACATCCCACAACATGACTGTCACCAACGTGCTCTACATATTGGCTTTGTTACCATTGCAAGGTAAGCAACATTGATTGCATTGTTTAATTGCCTGTTTTAAAAGATTTTAAATTGAATTTATTTTGTTTAAAGAACTTCACTGCCCGAGTGCTTCTATTATTAACTGCATCACCCAGCTTTTGAACAGGATCTCCTGTCTCATAAGGGCTACTAAATTCCAACTAACTGTTAAACCCAATTATAATCATTCGCCTATAAGCTTTGGAAACATGGTGTAGGGGACAGAATAGCTAGGAACCGCTGGATTCTCATCCTAGTTCTGACCCTGATTCCAAAAATGGCTTATGTGAATTCCATCTCCTTACCTCTGTTTGCCCACCTATAAAATAGGGAGAATGGCTGCTACCTTGCAGGTAGGCTGCAAGGATAACCTAGCTTTGTTAACTCTTTAGAGTGCTTTGAAAACAGAAAGCGCTATATAAACGCTCAGTATATACTCCAACTACAGGATATATCCCTGTTACATATCTTGCTAACCTGTGCCTTGTCACTCGCACACCTGTGGACATGTCAAATAATGACAAGATTTAAATAAAGGAACATGCACGTCAATAATCCGTATTTAAGGATGCTTACAGGTTCCATTCCTGATCCTTGCATCAACTTTGCACTGACTCCAATGTGAACCCCAAAAGGACAGATTCTCCCCACTTCTTGACAAAGATTTAAGAGCAGAAACTGCAGTAAGATCTCATTTACTGAGACTTTGGTAATAGTGCAAAATACACTACTGTACCTTTACGAGTGTATTATGAATCTGAGTCCAGACTAAACCAAATAGACAAAGTACACTTCACATTACACCATCCTTGGGGTGGGAGTTATTTTTGCTTGTGTTTGTTACCTAAGTGGTCACCCTTAAGAACTAGTCATTTTTATCTTAAATTAAATGGATATGATTATCTCAGTATTTGCATTGTTCCTGATACTTCTTCTAGGAATACTCCTGGAATACAGTGAATCCTGAGATCATAGTATTAAGTTACTATCTAAGGCAATTGACAAGCTTTTGGGGCCTACCACTGTACTCTAATTTGCAAAATCCAGTTGTGCATACAATAGGCTTCTCAGAGGTCAGTGTAAGTTAGCAAGGTTCTACTGTCTGATCAAACATATCTTAGGCAGCGCCCCATCTATTCCGCAGTTATTAAATTTGCCACAAAATTCACTCCTTGCTGCAGAATTATGCTCCAGAATCTCACCTTTCATTTCTTTGTAAATGATATTTCTGTCCCTTATGGTTGCAAAGATAACCCTGAACACATGAACTGAGTGTAAACCGTTGCCATGATTTCTGTCTGAGTCTGCGGGCAGTCTGAAACAATAGCTCTGAGAGGTGTTATTCATTCCAGTCCTGCTGCCTCTTGCTCTCCAGTTTTCCCCAGGAGGAGGAATGGATTTTATTACAGTGCACGTTCTTTGCAGTGTTCCATGAACCAGGCAATGGGGTGGTCATGGAGACAGAGATTGCAGCCAGGGAGATGGCAAAGGGATATAAACTGGGCTTCCCAAAGGGGCAGCTGCCAAGGTCCAGGTGGCTGAGGTGATAATCCACTGAAACTAGCTACCAGATTTGCCCCTTGCCAGGGAAAACCCATCCTCAGAAATAATCAACAAATTTGACATCAGTAAATATATGCAGTTCTGAGACACAGTTGTGTGTGTTTGTGTGCGGGTTGGGAGGGGGGATGGGGATGAAGGGCCTTTCATGGTGACTGAATAATTTCACATTACCATAGCACTGGGGTGGTTGTGAAATTTAGTCCCAGTGTGCCCATAGATTTTGCCTTAATCAGGCGACTTGATTCCCAACGCCTCTATGGAGGATGGCACATCTCTGGTGGCGTAGGGCTGGCAGGGGCTCCCCACCAGCCAGCACGTTAAGAGTGCCCAGCGGAAAAGAAGAGTTCAGCCATTCGTAAGGGGAAGCAACTCAGATAACACTGCCTCAGGCAGCATTAACACAGGCTGAGTTATTCCACAGGTTCAGCGAGTGGGGGAGGGTGACAGAACAATCTGCAGACACTACCATCCCTTTCCCCACTAGCCCTGCTTTCTCCTGCCTACAGATCCAAATCCCCATGGAGGAGTTTTCATGGGGCCCGGTGAAGGGAGAACAATGCTACAGAAACCATGCCAGTGGGGTTTCTGTCCTCCTCACCCCATTCATGGAGATGGAGGTGACACCATCTGGCCTGCAGTTATTCAAAGTAAACTCTGTTTAAAGATGGACCCAGTCCTTGTCTGTGGCTGAGGAACTCGAGGAAGGAAGCTACCATACCTGCACTCTTTCCTGCAATCCTGAGCTGGCTATGCACTGGGCTGCTCCCATGACATAATTCAGAGCAGCCCAGATGCTGCTCTAATTTCCTCCAGGTACCAATGGCTCAACGGGATCATTAGAGCAACTGGAGATCAATGGGGCATGGAGTTAACTCTGACTGCATCCCCTATACTGTCCATAGGTAGTGGGGCCACAGGAGCATCTCCCTATACTGGGATGACCTTTTTGTGGCCAGCTACAACGGCTTTAGGACCACTGTCCTGGAGGAACAGTGCAATGCTGCCCCCTCACAGCGAGGGAAATTTGGCCTATGAGTCATGGCTAGTGGACATCCCATAGTCTCATGTGGAAAGTTTGCGTGTGTTCAGTTCTGGGGTTTAGTCTTTTTTTTTTTTTTAAACATGCTTTTCTATTTAGAGTCTGGTTTCTCTCACCTCGAAGAGTGTGAGGTGACAGACCCCCACGCCGATGTTAGTGACAGGAAATAGTAAAAATGCAGAAAGGCCCTGTGGAAAACCACAGATGAGGCTACCTCAGCTACTCTAACAAGATGAAGCTGGTGACCCACTTTATAGATGGAACTACAGAAGACTCACAAAAGCAATGTTTTCCTTTGCCACTGGGCCTGTGGCAGTTGCCTCCAAGTGCCATGACAACTGAAAAACTAGCTTACTGTTCTTTACATCATATGTGGATCCTTTTCACTTCAAAAACAGTTTAATACTGGGATACGGAGATCATACCAAAAGTAAAACTCAAATATATGGCCGAGCCACTTAAATGGAACAAAGATGGCCAGCAAAGAGCCTTCAATGGGAGAAGCACCAACAGAATCAACTTCTTCCTCAATCATAATTTCATGCGTCACTTTCCTTGGCGTAATTTTGGTCTATCTGCCGGGCAGAGGTGTTAAAATGGCTGATGAAAAACACGACATATTCATGGTTTTCACTATTTGCGTGTCTCTACAAAGGCATCCATAAAATGGCCCTGGTCATTATAATTAGGGATGTAAATTCAGCAGCTGAAAATCACATCTGTTGAATGAAATGAATTGAATGATTTGCAGAGGTGTCATTATAGTGTTGAGTAATGGGTTCACAACATAATCAGGATGGGGATAACAACACTTCCCTACCTTACAGGGACGCTGAGAGATAAATACATTAATAATGGTGAGGTGCGCAGGTACCTATGACAGATGAAGACCATATAGGTACCTAAATTAGATAGAATGGCACATTCATGGGACAGGGAAGCATACCATTGTCCATCCTGTCCCTTTTCTGGGGATAGAGGAATTCAGTCCTTAGGTCTGTCGAACCAGCACGATTGGCATGAGATTCATTCTCAGGGCTCATCTATAGGGCAACATTTACCAGTATAACTCCCTGTGTGCGCACTTATTCCAGAAAGTGTCTACATGGGAAATTATACTGGTATAACTATAGCTGTACCATTATACCAGTATAGTTAAGCCAGTCAATTTCCCCTTGTAGACCAGCCTTTTTCAAAAAAGCAGCAGGCTGGCGTATTGCACCGTGGGAAACGCTCTCAGTTAGCCTCGTGTTGCATTTCACAACTGTTTTTCTCTGGCAGGGGATTTTCAAGAGGTTCACACTGAAAGGGTCACTGTGGAGGAGGGACAGGATTTAAACCTACCCTGTGTTGTTTCCGGAGACAACGAATCTGCCCTGCAGTGGTTAGACCCTCGGGGGTTTGTCATTTTTCTAAACACCCAGCGAGGTAAGTGTCAAAACCTGCACCCAGGTTACTTTGCATTTGGCAGGAGATAGGAAAGCCCATCTATGACTGACCCATCTCCCACCTACTGTAAGATCTGACTCACCTACAGGCCCACCATTTAGAGCTTGTACATCAGTCACTTTCCTACAGGAAGCTGATGACATGGAAACCCCACCAGAGTGGTTTGTAAATGGGGCCTCAGGCAGTAAACTGTATTTACCACTAACGATCATCCCAGCTCAAAAACCCACCACGGTCTGAAAAGACCTGTGAATGCTGTAGATTGTGTCTGATTTGGCTAAAATGGAAGGTTCAAAGTGTTCATTGCTTAGAGTGCACATTGGTTTTTAACTTATTAAAAAAAACCAAATGTTTTGATAAGAAGCTGGTGAATGCTATAACCATGGAAATGGCTAATTGATGCAAACATACCCATCTTTATGGTTACCTTGTCATCCTCCAGCCCACACTTGCCTGTCCCCCAGTTCCATCTTGTCACTCCTAGATTGAGAGCTCTGTGGGGCAGGGACTGTCTTTGTTGTACTTATTCGTACAGAGCCTAGCACTGTGGGCCCTGGTCACTCTTAGGGCTGCTAGGTGCACTTAATAATGACTGGGATTTTTCAAAAGGAAATCCAGCACCCAACTCCCACTGAAATTCAGCATGGACCGAGTACCAACTTTTATGGGTCCCTTTGAGAATTTCAGCTAAAATCAGCATCAACGTGATTGCTGGGTGGATAACTGCAAAATGTATGCAATAAATTATCTGACAAATTCATTTGCCAAATAATTTATTCAATAAATTTTGCTAATATTTCCAAATGGAATACATGGTGAACTTTTTAATATTATTATTATCATCATTATTTGCTCAGCACTGACTGTGAATGGGCTCTTAAATCACATATATGCTTTTGAAAATGTTGTCTAATTCAATTCACCAATCTGAAAGGAGAGTTATACTATTTAAGGACGGAAGATTACACCAAAAATCTGTAATCCCAGATCTTCAGCTGGTGTCAATCTGTATAACTCCATTGAAATCAGTCAAACTACATTGATTTTGCACCATCTGAGGATTTGGCACACAGTCTAGTCCTCTGCAAAGTCATGTGATAATCTCTTTATAGGGTGTATAATATTAAACTGATACTAAACATGAGGATTAGTGTTTGTAAAGTACTTGATACATCCAAAGTACCAGTATTTTTGCTTTTTTTCCCTATGTTAGTGGAGAAACAAAACTTTGCGCCAAATGTGGGCACTCGCATTCTCAATCTTATCACCATAAACCTCACTTCAAAGAAGCAATGTGACACACAGTTTAATGAATCATTTTCTTAATCCATATGGCAAAAAATTAAACGACTAACCACCTAGCCTACACACACACAACAGTGATTTGAAAATGAATTACTTTTTCCTATTTAATCCTTTCCAGAAATTAAAACACACCTTTGATTCCATGACTAACCTAAATATTTTTAAAGCCTTAAAAAGCCTCAGCTAAAAAAAAATTTAAAACAAGTTTCTGAGGTCCTTTAGTCTCCCTAATGGATGGCCCAGTTCCTCAATTTCAGTTCACTTTAAAGGCAGACGGTTACTTTCTGTGTTGTGATTGCGGTGAGAGCCGATATGACTTGTTCGACTCAACCCCAGGATTCCCCTGGGTCACATGGGGAAGAGTGAAGGAGTGTCTTGGAAGCCTAAAGAGATATTAATATGCTGAGAGATCTGGATATTCCAGGAAGGTGTCTTGTTAAAGGGTAACTAATTAGGCAAGATGAGGATCAAACACATTAATACTTCAAGGGTTATAGACGCAGAGTGTTATGTAATTCCACCCCTTTTACATTGGGAAATAGGCCCATCACAGTGAGGTGGGTGCATAAGGTCATACAGTGAGTCAGACTCAGAGGGGAACAGAATCCAATTCTCTGGAGTCTTAGCCCTATCCTATGTTCACTGGATCATGGTATAGCCCTTTCCATGCTGACTCTTCATAATCCTCCAAACATTTGCTGAAATGTATCTGCCCAGAGACTTCAAGAACCCAAATTACCACAGTGTCTGGAGAGAGACCCCACAAACAAACATCAATGAATTTAGTCTTACAACCCTTCCTGAAGCAGAGAAGTCTAAGAGGAGGCAGTGTGGTGTAGGGCAGTGGTTCTCAACCAGTGGTACACATACCCTTGGGGTTATACAGAGGTCTTCCAGTGGGTACATCAACTCATTAGATATTATTTGCCTAGTTTTACAACAAGCTACATACAAGCATTAGCAACTTGGGGGTACGCAAGACAAATCAGACTCCTGAAAGGGGTACAGTAGTCTGGAAAGGTTGACAGCTACTGGTTTAGAGAATGGTGCACTGAGTCTGGGTCTACTGTATTTCCAGTTCTGCCTGCTGCATGGCCTCAGGCAAAGGCATCTCCCTGTGCCTTTATTTACCCTTCCACCCTTTGTCTGTCTTGTCTCTTTAAACTTTAAACTCATTGGGGCAGAGACTGTCTCCTACTGCGTGTCTGTACAGCACCTAGTACAATAAGGCCCCAGTCTAGGTTCGGGTCTATAAACACTACTGCAATGTAAATAATTAACATTACCCCATTTGACGGATGGGAAACTGAAAGCAAAGAGATTTGCACAAGGTGACACAGGAAGTCTGTGGCAGAGCCAGTGACTGAACTCTAGTTTCCTGAGTGCAAGAAGAGTGTCTTGCTCACAAGACGCACCTGCCTCTCAAACCAAACTTCTTTCTGAACTTTGAAACTAGCAGAAAACATTGTGATCTCTTATCCCTCCTCCTCGCCCCCATGCACTATTTTAAATTTATTGGTCTCTCTCTATTTCCCAGATCCAGCTAGGAATGATTAGTACTGGAATTGTTCGTTAAACACTGAGAGTGAATGAATAAAAAAGAATCACTCACACCTGACAAACAAAACCAATCTCACCTGTTATTTTATTATCCATGTCGCTCGTATGCACTTAGTATGCCATTCTTTGCACCATGCACCAACACATTTAGTAACCCATTCTTTTTCACTTACAGGTTTAAAAGATCAGCGCTACAAGCTTATTCATTATTCAAAGGATGAATTATCCATCAGCCTGTCTAATGTAACAGTTCAAGATGAAGGCACATACATGTGCTTTTACTATGATGCACAAGTCAGAACCAAGAAAGTGATTGTTACTGTCTTAGGTGAGTTCCACTAGAGAAACTAAATTTGCATAGGTTTCTAATCAAATCCAAGCTCCTTCTAGCCTTATTGCTAAATGAAGACTATCCCATTTTACTTTGTTCTTTTGTAATGATATATTTAAGAGATCGTGTTGTAGTAACTAAGGCCCCAAAGTTATGAGTTATTACTATTTAAGAATTGCCTAGGCATCAAGAATTTTTAGAACGGATAGAAATGAGGCTAAGAGAATGAAAATCCAAGGTCTAACAACTAGATTTCTTCAACAGGCTGAGGAAACACAGAGTTCTGGCAACCTTTCGCAAGCGTATACTGCTGGTGCAGCTAAGGAAACCTCCCCTTTTCCGTGTCTGTGAATGAGTTAAAAATTAAATCAATATCAAGCGTTGATACTATATAATATGCCAAACAGAGTTGCAAAATAGGGAACTTGATGGAATCTACATAATGTAGAATGTACATTCAAATGTACATAAGAGGGAAGTGAATTACAAGTGATACAGTGTTGGGCAAAATATTGTAAACTTTAATGACAGGGAAGAAAGAGATTGAAAGAAATCAATATGAACACACTTTAAGTGATAAAGTCAGGCTAATGCTTGCAATCAAGCATGCTTATGCTACCAAATTAGTGAAATATGCTTGTGCTAAAAGAGGCAGTGAATAAAAGGACCTGAAATCAAATAGTGTATCTATAAGGACACTTACCCACAGAATGGAATAAACAGAAATGTAACTATTGGGTTCATAATTCAAAGACTCAGCTCAGCATACGTACCAAGGTTCCACCATAGGTATTAAAAAGAACAAAATCAGAAGATTTATACAGGTATTTCCAGCCTGCTGAAGCCCCACAGTTCTTGAAATGTCTTTGCATTCTATATTGGACAGTTAAAACGAGTTTGAAAAACATCAAAGGCAATGGAGGGACTTTGTATACATTATATGAACCTTAGCAGAATATTTCAGCAGCTGGCAGAGTGATGATAGAGAAAGTGCAACTGAGCAAGCATAACTGCAAAGTTGGCCAAGGAATACACCGCGAAGGGACCCATGAAAGTGACTTGGTTGCTAAATTGGTGGCTGGAGCAAACCAGTTGGTGCTCAAGGTGGTTGTACCAACAGTTATGGCCTAACTTGTCTTAGATAAGCTGGAGTGACAAAATGTATTGCACAAAGAGACTGGAAAATTCCTGTCCCAGTTGCAAGAACTCAAAAGCTGACATCTTATTCCTGATTGTGAGAGAGGACAACCCTCATTTTGGTTGGACATTTAGAATCTTGGGAAGTATGGGTCACCATCTAATTGATCCACAACAGAACCCCTAAGAAGAGGGACCAAGCTGGACCACCCAGCAGAAATAGAAATGGGAAAACGGCTTGTCTCCTTCAGCACATTGCTTCCTGAAAGCTGGAAGGAAGAAGATTGTGCTCCGGGGCTGGCCACCTGGGAGTTCTAGTGACAGCAAGTTCCTATCTCTTTCTATTTTCCATCAATTCAGGTTACCCACTAGCACACTAGGAAAAGACTGTAGTCATGTCCATCCTTCACTCCACCTATTTTTGCAGTGCCAACTCCTGAGCTGAAAGCTGATAGCCGAGCAAAGGTCAGGTGATAAGTAACACACAGACTTTCTTTTGGGTGAGGAGACAAATCAGTCACTTGACCACTTCCTGAAACTGGCGATATAATTAGTAAAGAAGTGTACATGCTTGTGTATGTGCTTTAAAGATGGTGACAGAGTGTGTCCTTGTTTTGTAATGCTGCAGAATGTGTCCTTGTTTTGTAATAGGTTCCAGTCAAGATTGATATAATTTAATTGTTAGATCTGAAACTGAACAAGCTACTGTTTACGAAGACTGCAGAGCAGTGCATATATGTCAGCCATAGTTAATGGTTTCATACTGCTTTTCAAGTTCTCGGCGTATACAGACGTAAAATGAAACCAAGTGTTCAAGCTTCTTGAACTGCACTCAGTCTATATAGTGTGTCATGAATGCAGGAGTTTATGTTAGTTAGGAGTGTTAGCCGGATCCTGGGGCTAATATAATTTGTGGACAATTGCTATAGATCCATTCATTGGGAAGGAGACCTTGGTGAACAGATACGTAAGTAATTAACCAAATTGCCTTGTTATCTAGCTTTGGATTGTTGTTCCTCGGTTGCGTTAGCAACACTGGAGCTGATAACCAATTGGCACAAGTGACACCCAGCCTATTCTAAGGGACTCAGTCAAAATCTAAACCAAGTCACCGTCCCAAGATAGTGATTTTTGAGTATGTTATTTTTTTATTGTGGCTGTGTAGTTTGATTCTGAAAACCTAAATGGTTATATCAACCCATTTTCTAGTTGGTTAGCCAAATCATAGTCCAACGCTATTTTTTGTCCTATACTATAGTTGCTGTTAAGTTACTAAAGCTCTATAAAACTAAATTCAATTCTTGAGAACTTTTCTTTAGTTAAGCGGCTGAATTTTTTTAAAAGATGATATGGGTAGTCAATTAAGCAGTTGCTTAAATAAGATTTGTTTTATACCCTATTCTTCCTTTTGAGGGCTCACAGATAACTGCATTACTTGGTTAGAAAAGATTGGTGCTTCCTAAGCTTTCTGAACCCTTGTACCAGCTTGCCAGAATGCCTTAGGCTTTCAAAAGACCAGGCCACTGATTTCTCCTACTTAATCCTGTGACTGATTGCAAAGCTGGCCTGTGGAGAAGCTTAAATTCTGTCATGTGCTAGAGCTTCAGAACTGAACGGGAAGCAGGTAATGACAGTGGACAACAGAGAAACTCATCAGTAAGATGGGGAACCTACAGTACCAGTCTTAGAGGTCTGAAGTACAGGCTTACACATACGTGTGTGTAAATAAAGTGCCCTAAATGCAGTTCAGGGGGCCAAATTTTCTGCCCCCCCCCCCCCCCCCCCCCGTCTTTGGGCAGCGCAGGATGGAATCTGGCCCTAGCTTTTTTGCTGGGGATGTCCTGGTGTGGAGGGGTTCCCAGTGAGTGCAGAGAGAGTGCAGACTCCCACACCACCTTCCCTCCAACACTTCACCCCCAGCACATGGGAAAAGCATATTTGGAGGAGAAAGAGGCCTAGTCAAATCACGCTGTGCTCTAGCTATGCTCAGCTGGTGAACATCCCTTGCAAACTGTTGCCAGCTGGTGCAAGTTAGGGCAGCCTCTCTGCTGCTCTAACCTGTGCTGGGCCCAGGGAAGGAATCAAGCAGGCCTGTCCAGTTCTTGGGTCACGGACTGCATTTTCATCTGCATTTGTATAGTGCCAAGCAAAATGGAGCCCTGATTCTGGGTGGGGCCTCTAGGTCCACCCTTCATTGAAATAAATAATATAAGGTGAGATATATGTAACCAATCATAAAACGGATTGCAAAAGATTGCTAGCCAAATCTCATCATGTATCTCTTTGTTACAGCTGCTCCTTCCAAGCCAGTGTTAGAAGTATCGGATATTAGAACGGATGGCAAAGAAGAAAAGATGGTACTGAGCTGCTTAACCCAGGGAGGCAAGCCCCCTCCCCAGATTACATGGCTGCTAGATAATGGGCTAGAAGTCTATGGTGAGTTTTAAATGGCCAGTGATTACAGGTTGGGTTTATTTTAAATAGTCTCACCAGCCATTAGTGTATTGTACTTGGAGAATTAAACAATCTTACCGCACAAATACCGCTCAACCCCCATTGGTCAAGTTTGGAAAGGTCACAGCGCCTGATGTTGGGAGGCCTGAGAACAGGGTACAAATGCTACATTCTGGGGAGACCTCTTTTTAAAGGGAGAGCATCGATGTGATTATTCACATGAGACTCAGGACAGGTAACAATGCTCGTAAGGCACATGTTTCACAGCACAGACATAGAATTAGTTCATCCTCAAACCACCTCTGTGGCTAATCCCATTTTATAGATGGGGCAAACAGAAGAACACAGAGGTTAAGGGCCAAATTTTGAATCTCTTATTCACTCTTAGTGCAACCTTCAGTAAGCAGTGGAACTACTGGCGTGGTCAGTGCTACTATCTGTCCTTAAGTGACTTGCTCACCGCCAAAGAGTGACTCAATATTAAAGCCAAGATTGGAATTCAGACCCCGATTCCTAGTTATGCATTCAACCCACCAGATAAGGATGCCCTCCAATGCCATCTAATGAAGATTCCTCTTCTGTGATAGAGCTCTGAGCACATACATTTAGAGAGATTACAGAGCTAGCTTGATTTTACTTGTGTGTGGTGTAAACAACTTTTCTAAATATTGTGATCCAGTAATAACTGCCTTACTAGCAAGAGCAGCAATGTACGTAAAGAGGAATAGAAGTCACTGTTAGCATGTGGGGGATAGATATGAAAGAATAGGTGTGAATGGTTTCCTCTCTTTCTTTACTTGCTATTTTGGAACATGAAATGAAGCTTGCTTCATGGTCCAAAATATAAATGCAAAGCTTGCAAGTCTTCACCTGTAATCTTGATAAAAGATAGTTTTAAAGCTCCGTATATTAAAGAGAGTTTTGGGGATTAGAAGTTGTTGAGTCTCTCTAGAAAGTAATAAAGACATGGATTATATGGACAATGTAAACCATGCAACCCAGAAAGGTCTTTTATATCTTGCATCACTGTTGTATTAATGTGCCCTGTCTAGTTGGTTAGTCTGATTATGCATTTGTTCATGCAACAGTGAGGCCTGTGAGAGAGTTTAAAAACTGCTACTTATCTATATGTTCTCTTTACAGTTTGGAGCTTTATCTAACAGGGGTGTGGTTACAAGCTGGGGCATTTTATACCTGATGTGATGTGTCCTTTGACCTTAAGTCACATGGGCATCTAGGAAATGTAGTTTAGTAACTAAAGATGGATATTGTTGCAGTCTTTCTTCTTTGATACATGAATAGAGTTTTATGATGCAGAATTTGATATTAAAGAGTAATGCTGAATTCTCTGCATGTGCTGCAAACTGACCAAAATAAATGAATTATAGTTTTGAATGGAAAAAAAATTGTGTTTGGTGATCAATTAAATCTGCTTCTTTAAAGGCGGTTATAAACTGAGTTGAAGAACCAAGGGATTGCTCTGATTGAAAAGTATAGGTATTAGCAGAAGTAATGGGGAAAGACTGGTTCTGGGAAGAAATTCTAGGCTAAAAGTATTAATGATCATTTTTATTATCAAGTGACAGATACTATTAATTCATTTCAAGACATTAATGCCTGCAGTAGAAAATGTCACCAGAGATTATTGTGCCACTATGAAAAATTTAAGGAAATAATTGCAAACGAACTGATTTAGCACGCACATTTAGCATTTAGTCATTTATTCCTTTACAGCATTAACGACATCCTTGTTTTTCCACATGGCATTGATAATAAAGAGGCACCATCATCTAATAGACTGAACAGTGAACTGGGGGTCAGGAATGCTTGTTCCTCAGTCTGGCTGTGCCACTAGTTTACTAGATGGCTTTAGGCAAGTCATTTAATCTCTCTGTGTCTCTTTCCTCTGCTGTAAAATAAGGAGGACAAAAGCTACATCACAGGGATGTGCAAATATTGGGCATGCATAGTATATATTTATTTGTAGATGTCACTGTTATGACAATGCTGCACTCAGATCTCCATGCCATGCTGACTGCAGAACTAAAACTCAGATCCTTGTACTGCTTCAAAGTTATAGGAGTAGGCCCCTCTCACTTGAGTTTAAAGCCCCTTAGCAGAATATGGCCATGACCCACAGTTGATTCCATTCAGGAGAGATCAGAAGTACTCAGAGATCAGAAGCACATGCCCTCACTATCCATTTCAGGATGTTGATACTAAGTGTATGGTCAGTGTAAATATGGTGGAACTTGTTTATAGTGAACTCTGATATAGTGAAGTAAAACAGAACTCCTATGTTTTTTTCAGTGCATAGTAGTGTCTAGATTGCAAGTAAACCACGCTGTCAAAAACATGAGTTTGTTCTCCAGTCTGCTCAGCATTCATGTGTTACTTTAGCAAACCAAACGTAAAGTAGTTCTGTGACTGGAAGCTTTTTCATTAAATTGCTTTTGACTGTTAAGCACATAAATGTTTTCTTTAAATGATTACTTAGGTGACACCAAACACAAGTTTGAACATGATAGAAAGAAATGCAACTCAACCAGCACTCTCATAGTCCATGCATACAAGCAGGATTCAACAGTTAGCTGTGTCATTCGTCATGAAACCCTACGAGGAGAAAAACTGACAGTATCTTTCCAGTTTGAACATTTCGGTAAGAACTGTATTTATTTAAGCACTGGTCGATCCGTGGTGATTCCTTTTAACATTTGAACTTGAAGAATAATACCTCTCTCTTATATAGTGCTTTTCATCAATAGATCTCAAAGCATGTTGCAACACGTCAGTATTATCATCCCCCTTTCACTGATGGGGAAACTGAGGCACAGAGTAACTTAACCAAAGTCACCAGTGACAGAGCTAGGACTCAGACCTAGGTCTCTTGAGTCTTAAGACACTGCCCTATCCACTAGGCCACACTGCATTACTCCATTATACACATACACATGTACAGGTGCATAGCTGAAGGTGTGGTCTACCATTCAGAAAACAAGGTCTCTTCAGTGTAAATTCTGGTTTTGGAAGACAGTAGTCTCCAGTGGTTAAAGAAGAAACTTGGAGCTGGATTCCTAGGTTCTTACACCATCTGTGCCTCTCACTCACTGTAAACCTGATCCTAAGCCCATTGAAGTAAGTGAGAGTTTTGGATCCCTGTGTTACACAGGAACATTAATTTCATCTCCTGTTTACCATCTGTAAAATGGGTCTAATACTTATTTACTTCCTATACATATCGTTAGATTCAGTTAATACTTGTAAAGTGCTTGGAGAGCTTCAGATAAAACAAACTAGAGAAATTCTAAGTATTATTATTGTTTTCCAGTTACTACTACAGGCTCCACTCCAAATGCATTAGAAATAAATACGAGGACCTCTAAGAATCCTCAGCATTATTTGGGTAAGTATAATCATGCAAAGCCATTGACGTTTTAAAAAAAATGATTTTTTGTTAATATCGTTTATCAAGGTTCTCTCTTTAATGCACTGGCTTTTCCCTTAGAATCCACAACAGCTACCACCGAATCTATAATACAGACATCATCCGCTAGCATCTCGCTAGAAACAAGTACCCAACAGGAAGTTTTCTCTTCTGAGACAACTGCTGGTAGGTTCCACATTTTCAAATCTTTTCACTGTTGTAAATTAAACCACATAAGCTGTAGAGCAGTGCTGAAGTAAGGCAATCTGGGGTTTAATGGGGAAAGGTTCAGTGTCATGGTCAAACTGCTTGGCCAGTGTTATTTTTAAAGGGCTTTTGCCCAGAATACAGGCTGCAAAAGAATACTTGCTGATAGTACTGAATATTGCTTGCATCGTGTTCAAAATTGTGTTCTTCTTTTCCAGTGTTTGCTACAGAGTCCAGTCCAAATAATAGCACAGTCTTTTCTCAAAATCCTCTGCACTCTACTGGTAAGAATTTTAAATGCACTTTTTCTGTATTTCAGATCTTTTTGGGAAAATGGATAGCTGGCCCCACATCAAAATCTAGAGCCAAGTATCTTTAGAGCTTGGGAAATTTCAGATCTGGATTCATACTTTCTGGGTTGGGTTTATTTCTAAAATATGTCTTCTGATTTTCATGTTGTATTTGGTGGATATTCCTTTAGGATCCAGCCAACCAAACTTTCCTACTATCGTACCTGAGACTCCATCTAGTACTAGCTTACCAGCAATACCTACCCAGCCGAGGGAACTAACAGCCAGTGCAACTATTTGTAAGTACAATTTTTTTTCTTAATGACATAAGGCAATTTGTTAAAATGTTACATGTAGAGAAGATAGAAATGCTGCTAAGAACAAATGTATATTCCAGATATTACAAAGATCCTTGAAACACAAAACACAATGATTGTTACGCACAGGTGAGCATTTTAGAGTTGCATCTCTCTCATTGTAGTGAAGACAAACATATGGAGATATATGGGGGCAGATCCTCAGGTGGTGTCAAATATCATAGCTTCATCGCAGGGTTATGATTTTATTAACACCTATCCCTATGGATGCACTAGGTGGCACTGTGCCACAGGCTGACAGAAAATAAGCATGGTCAACACATCTAAAGCGGTAAAGTTATTCAAGTCATAACAGCAGGATTGTCCCCAGATATAAGGAGGGAAAGCAGCATTACCAACATGTGTAAATTATAAATTGTCTGATAGTGAGAGACTTCCCACCTTTTAAAGGGGTCTCTCTTGCTATGCATAGCTATTTTATGGAGGAGATTTGGAAATGGAAATGTCAACTAACTTTTTCTTTTTACGCCAGTGCAATTTGGCTCAGATCCTCTATTAATTTCATGGGCATTAGGTATCTAAATAGCTCAGAGAATCTTGGCCTTTGTGCCTTTGAAAATCTCCCACTGTATATGTAAAGTTATAGATAGAGACAGCATATAAAGCAATTTTGTTTTACAAACACGAGTTTAATTTATATTCTGAATGTATATAGTTATCTCTGTGTCTAAGAAAGAGAAAACATTTCTCTTTTAATTTCTACAGGGCCAGAAGTAACACCAACTCCAACAGTAAATGAGGAATTTTCTAGTACAGAAGCACCAGCAACAAGTAGTGAACCAGCTACTCGGAATTCTAACAGCACCACTGGTACGCATGCTAATGAATATCCCTGTAAGCAGAGCAGCCATGTGCTTTAGTGAACAGTGCACAGGTTCAGAAGCAGGGACTCCACAGTTCTAATCCGGAGTCTACCACGGAGTTATTACATTACCTTGGGCGAGTCATTTAAAGGCTCCACTGAGATTTTTCAAAGGTGCCTCAGGAATTTTAATGTCGAGTTCCTAACAGGCATCCGAATCCTCTCATGATTTTGAAAACTTCAGCCTCTGATTCTAGTTCCCATATTGTAAAATGGGGAACATTAACATTCACCTGCCTACTGGGGACATTTGAGGCTCAGCTACAGTGAGTGTTGTTTTCTCCTTTCATTTTTACAGGGTCAGAAAGATCTTTGAACATCACAAAAAAACCATCCGTTACAGATGCACCAACAATTAGCAGTGAACAACCAACTCAAATCTCTAACATCACCACTGGTAAATTTCTTAATGATGGAATGTCATGGTAATCTAATGAATTGAACATGAGGTTGGGAGCCAGAAACTCATAAATTTTAAACCCACATGTAACACTGGATTACACTGTAAAGTTGGCCAACTCACTTAACTTTCTGTTTTCCAGTTTCCTCAATTGTAAAACAGAAATAACACTTGCAAATCTACGAGCAAATCTATCTATTTTGAGGCTTAATTGTTTGATCCTCCTATACTGCAGCAAGGATAGAAACCCCTAAGTTTTATAATTAATACCTCCTAAAGAATACAGAGCCAGATCTTCAACTCATGTAAATCAACACAGCTCCACAGACATCACTGTTGCTATCGCAATTTACAACAGCTGAAATCTGGGCCATATACATTCCTCCAAATCGTTAAATGTTGAATTAATACTGCAATGTATAGCTAGTCTAGGATGGGTGACTGTGATTGGGCTAGTCAGAGAAACTGTTTTCTTTTCATTGCTTCAGGATCAGAAATGACATTAAATGTGACAGTTGCAGAAGAAACCTCTGGGACAGAAGAACCATCACCAAGCCATGAAGAAACAACTCTGAATTCTAATGCCACCATCAGTAAGCTCTTGTTAATACTAAACATGAAAAGGGCCTTCCTAACATCAGCCCGGTTCCCAGCAGCCAAACGTCCATATCATCAAACCCCCCCCGAAGGCCACTATATGGCTGCCCTTGCTAAGAATCTCATGGGAGGCCCCATACAAACCAAACCCACTTTTAGCATCTAGAGGCGTTGGACTAAATTTTTTGCTGGTTCACTGACTTCAGTAGAGTTTTTCCCATTTATGCAAGCAGAAAATTTGTCCCGGCCCTTCCAGGTCAATGATGGGGAAGTTTACATTGCTGTTTTCTATGTATTTCTTCTTTAAAAGCCTGGTCCAAAGCCTGCTAACCTCAGTGAAAAATCTTCAGTGGATTTTGGCTTCAACCCTGAACCCAGTCTCCAGTACTGTCAATTTGCACCTTTTGTGACCACTATGTTCTCCACACAAACTTGAAGAACAATCTGATTATTAGGCTTAAAAATGATTATCTCACATTATCTACCTTGTCCACTCCTTTACTTCTGATAAACAGGCCTCAGCATTCCTATCATATCATCTGGCAATCTCTCCAATAGGCAGCCTTCATCTTAATTACCTAAAAATCACAAGTAGTAACTTCCTAACGATATTAAAACTATTTCTTTTATAGAAACAGATCTTAATTCTGAAGGAATCAGACAAAGAAAAACAAGTGTTTTGTTGCCAGTCCTGGTAGCTGTCCTCATTTTTGTGATGCTCATCATAGTCCTGCTCTTCATGAGGAAGCTGAAAAAAGCACATGGAGTCTGGAAGAGAGGTGAATGATCACACAATCTAAATCTCCAGGAATGATAGTGTTTGGGATGGGTGTGAGGGACTGGATGGTTGAGAGGTGGGTAACAGGATATGGATCCTTGCATGTCTAGTCTATGTCATTGGTTAAAATCAGGCCTGTGCCAATGGGGACTGCAAATTGTTACAAACAGTTGTTCGGGCTCCAATGTGAAATGACTGGTGGTCTCAGGCCAACCTTCAATGGACAAAAATCCTTATCACAAAAGCCACCACCAATGACTGACACTAATCAGCTTTTTGGCAGTTCAAGTACTGAATGGACATGAGGACTGAATTACCCTCTTAGTCTTCTAGTTCAGGATCTGGGCATGCAGAGATAGATGGCAGGGCAAATGTATGAAAAAAACCCAGCAACTTATTATTTGCATGTGTTATCTGCACAGAAAATGACACGTCAGAACAAACACTGGAGAGTTACAAGTCGAGGTCCAATGAAGACAATCAAGCCCTTGAGAAGAATGGACCATGTAAGCTACCACCAATGCCCCCAGCCATTGAAATCAATCAGACCTTTGCTACTGACTTCAGCCAGAGTAGGTTCAAGCCAACCTCATCCTATATTTTAGTTAAACCTTCTTAATACTCCAATACTCATTGCAGACACATGACCACTTTAACAATCTCTCTGCTTCACCCTAATTACTGGGAAACCCCTTACAGATTACATTTATGCTTAAATCTTTTGACTGTGGTTTTCAAAGGAGTCTAACATAGTTAGCTGTACAAATCCCATCGGAATACAATGTCTTTAAAAATCACAGCTTTTATTTGGTTTTTATTAGATGTTTTTGGTAGTTACATGTTCACAAACATTATAAATGACAAATAGGCATCTCTAAAACTCATTATTAGTCGTTTGGGGGTGATGAACTGTGAAAGATAGCAGAGGGCAAGGAGATAAGACCTTGCTTTTCCAAAACACTCTCAGTGGTAAAATGCTACAAAGCAGGGTCTACTCAAATTTTGGTACACCAAGAACTTCCGTGGTAACTTCCCATGAACCTAAGGGGCAAACATTCTCTAGGGAAGTGGTGGATACTCCATGACTTGCTGTCTTTAAGTCAAGACTGGGGTCTTTCTAAGAAAGTATGCTACAGTTCAAACAGAAGTCATGGGGTCAATGAAGAAATTATTGGGTAAGGTGCCTTGTCTTGTGTTATGCAGGAGGTGAGACTATATTGTAATGCTCCTCCTGGCATTAAGATCTATGGATATTTACAGAAATGTCATTATCAAAAATAAATACGCAAACGTGTAATATGTGGTGGGACTTGTCCCTCTGTTAGATGAACAGAAATTGCTTGTTGACTGATTTCATCAGCAAAACACACCTGCACTTCAACAGCTTTGTCCTCACTCTGTAGTTACAGGAAGAGGCAGCTGTGGGATGCATTTTAAAACTCTGTGGGATACCTTCCTGTAAAGTGTATTCCTACTGCACCATCATAATCTATATAAACACATGCAGCTTTATGATAAAAAGCAGGACTAGGCGAAAAAGGAAGGGAATTTTGCCAACGCTTTTGAAACAAAATAATTCATTTTTTAAAATAAAAAATGTCAATCTTCTTAAACTTGAAAAATTTTGATTAGCTCAATAATTGGTAGAAAATCGAGGGGGTGAATCAAACATTTTAGTCAAAAAACGGGGAAAAGATTTTATTTCAAAATTACAAGTATTTCAACTAGCTTTAGTAGAAAGAACCAATTATTCTCTTGACCACAATTAACTTACTTTGGATCATGTCTTCCTGCTCAATCCCTCTTAAAAATTGCCAGTGCTCCAGTCACTATACTAGACATCAACAAATATGCATTTATCTTCCAGTTGCCAATCAGAAGCTCGGTTTGCAATACGTAACTGAAGGATATGCAGGAGCAGTAAGGAAGAATTCAGAAGAAAGAGATGTTTCAGCATTTGAGAAACAGCTGACATTTGGAAAAGAAACTGATGTATAGCAGTCAGGACTTGTTGACAACATTGTACTATGTACAGAGTCAAGATGGTTTGTTCTCATATTTATAGTGTGACTGATCTGATGGTGTGTAAAACTGTCAATCTATGGCCTATCAACATCACAGCAAAATTTCAAATAGAGATGCCTGATAAAATGACTGGTCTTAACCTGGATTTGAATGTGGATCACAGTGTTAACATTAAAAAGTGGTAACTGGAACAGGTGCTCAGAGGAATCCATTAGCAATGCATGCTCTCAATTAGCTATTTAATCAGCAGATTTTATCAGCTCTTTAAATCAGCAGATTTAATTCAGGGGGTCATAAATAGATCAGAAATATACCAGATCAAGTAATTTCAGCAGTGAGGGGTCCTGATAATGGAATGCAAAACCAGTTCTCATAATGATGAGATACAAAATTACTGAGACTTCATGCAACAGTTCTGCAGCCTCCTGAGATGCATGATCTAAAAATGGCACTGGGAAGGAAGAATTCCTCAGAAGGTCACTTAAGGCTGATATTTTTGAACTTGGGTACCCAACCTTAGGCATCTAACCATGTTTATCCTGAATCCATATTTAGTTAATAAAATAAAAACATCTTGATTTTAGAGGAGCGGAGCC
The DNA here is from genome assembly GCF_026122565.2 of Emydura macquarii macquarii. Taxonomy (NCBI): domain Eukaryota; kingdom Metazoa; phylum Chordata; order Testudines; family Chelidae; genus Emydura; species Emydura macquarii. The sequence continues at coordinate 8,311,984 of NW_027130449.1, read as the reverse complement.
ACCTACTGTTCCCATTGACTTCAAACATTTCTGCCTCAGTTCCCACCTGTAAAATTGGGATAATGCTTCCCTGCCACACAAGACAGTTGTGAGAATTAACTAGTTGTTTGTAAAGTGCTTGAGATGAAACCTACAGCTACTAGCCCTGCATCCACAATCTTTTCCCTTTCGAGAGCTTCCAGAAATGTTACTAAGGGCCAAAGGGGCTGAAACTAGAGGTGCTACTACACCCCCTGGCTTGAAGTGGATTCCATTATATACAGGGTTTAGTTTGGCTCAATGGCTCACAGTATCCCTACTATACAAATTGTTCCAGCTCCTCTGCTAAGGGCATGATCTGAAAACAATGGGGCGACATAGTTGTGACTGAGGGTACAATTTGGCCTTCAGATCTATATTAATGGTGAGGTTGTCAGGGCCCAGGATGAGTTTGTGGGTCTCACTGTTAGAAAAAACAATTTTTGCTTGCAGACTGAGCAAATCTGATATGAAAACCAGTGAGACACGATGGCTACAGAATGCCACAATGCCACTGTTAGTAACTTTTTAGCACAGAATCACATTTCAATGAGAATTGAGAATCTGAATTAAGTCCAGGTCATCCTTAAAAGAAAATTGCATCCATTTTGCTCATATCAGATCACAGGTAAAGAGTGAAAAACTTTTGACTAATTGTAGATGTTGCTGCCATTATTGTTAGCAGTAATCTGGTTTTAATGCTGGAAGATGACTTCACGTTTAACACAAGAGCTCAGCTGTGTGGACTCCAGTGTAAGAGAGTACCAGTTTCCAGCATGTTTTAATATTGGTTTAACAATAATACTTGAATTGTTTAATATTTAAACAAAACCATAAAGGAGTGTAAACAACCCTTGTTGTTTCTAAACTTGGTTTGTAAAATGCTCTGTAATGGTGAAGCCAGGTGTTTGTTTAAAAAATAAGTTTCATAACTAATAATAAAATTTCAAATCCTGATCTTCCAGTCCCATTGGCACATAGAACTATCTTTGAAGTTAAAGGGGTACTATGTGTGGAAAAGACTGCAAGATCAGACCATATTGATACTGAGGCCTTTGAACAACAGTCTATTTTATGTATTCTTAGTTCCTTTACCTGTTTGAAATTTCAAGTGAATGCACTTTAACTCTATATTGTTTGTCATGATTGTAAAAATGTATATGTCCCTTATTTAAAGTAGAGTAGCATTTTAGGCATTTATACACCACAGTTGTGATGGAGACTGTATAAAAGCCTAAATAGAGATGCACATTTCATGCTTCTGCCTAGGAAGATTAAGGATACTTTTAACTGAAGTTTTGTTTCTAGCTACAAAAGTCGGTGTATCAGTTTTGTACTTTTTCTCCTTGTTTGTAGCAGACATGCTTGTAGCATGCTCTGTAGCAGTGCTGAAATTCTGGCATTTTAATAGTTCAGGGTTTTCAATGGTGAACATTTTGGTTATTTCTCTTAAGATAACAGTTGGCTATTCAGAGTGACTTTTTTTTAAATAAACCAAACAAGTGTATTATAATGTATTTCTTCTTTTTTAAAGAATAGTTTGATAGTGCCTTAGGACATACATACACACATACCAATAAAACAGGTACAGTGATAAGTACACAGAAAAGAAAAAATTATTACAGAGTTAGTACTAGCGGGCACACTACCATACCACATCCTACAAAAAATAACCCACATCTCAAATCCATCAAGAAATATTGATTTTACACGATCCTAAAATGAAAAGTATATGATTTCTTCACACCTAACAAATCAGTGCCAAGTAACTATGTAACTGGCAAACAAGTCATTTTTAGCATTCATCAACTTTAAAATGACTAGGACATCACATCCTTCAATAATCCAATTGTTTAAGGAGGCAGGCTCTGGATTATATTCCATTATGTTGAAATAACCAAATAAGCAATCGATGTATTAATAAACAATGACATTTGAGCTTGCTTAAACTTTATCATATTTACTTGTTCTCCTACTTTCATTATTTTTAAGCACCAACACTGTACAAGACAAAAAGTCATGGTCCCTGACCCAAAAAGTTTTTTTAGGAAACACTCGTGCACATGAGTAACTTTATTCACATGAGACCTATTTACCTCAATGAAACCATTTACATAAGTAAAATTGAACATGTGTGCTAAAAAAACAATATTGCTTCAGTGCTGCTTCAGAGCCATTGTTGTTGTCTTTGTTATAAAGGGTGGGTTGTGTAGTAAAGTGACAAATAACAAAACTAAAGCTAGATCATTCATCAGAAAGCTTGACTCTAAATCACTTTGATAGCATCAATACCTTAGCTCTTCATAATACTATTAGATCCATGCAGTGAAAGTAAATTATAATATGCATATAGCACCCCATCATTCTAATTACATGCACTACTAAGTATCAGCAGATTTGAACTAATGGGCCCACTAATCTAAACCAACAACATAATCTCCTATTACAGATCACATCTGAAGTAAGGGTAATTTACCATATTCTTAATGGGATTTTGTTCTTGTTGAAATGTAATTCTATTTTTACAATACTTTACCATCTAAGAGATGAGCCTTTTCAACTATTTTCTGTATTCCATTCATGTGCAAATTTGCCATCATTAATCATTAGACCTGTTGATGGTGGGTTTTGGGGTTTTTTTTTTCACTCCATTTGAAAATAATAAACCTATACTCTGTAAAATCCAAGGCTGCAGAAGCATATATAGTCTGTTATGCTTTTAAGTCCTGCTACATATTTTATACACAAAGAATATTAACTTTAACCACTAATTATAATATTTCTGATAGTGCAGCATATGGTTGCTTGGATATAGGAAATGGTCTTGTTTTGCTTTGATACCAGAGGTTAAACTCAGACCAACAATGGAATACAATCCAACACATAATGCCACTGGGGACTGGAATGAATTGAACCACTTACCTTAGGGCTGTGTTTAGTCAATGATCTGAAACAGCTCTCCTTGGATGGGAAAAAAAGCTGGTTTGTTTGGGGACTATGGGCCTAGTAAAACTTTCATTAGAGATAAGGAGAGTCTTTCTACTGACTCCCAGGGAATTGGATCAGATCCTATGCACCTGATTCTGGTTGTGCAATAGTCACAATCCAGGAGTAACTCAGCTCAAACCAGGTGTGAGGCTTGACGGGCTTCTCCTATTCACTTGAAGAACATTGCAACCTCAGGACCCTCAACAAGAAAAATGGTCACCTTGACCCTAGGATGGGAGGTCTATTTCACTTCAGGTCACTTAATCATACCTGGCTTCTCTGTAGCACCTTGCATCCCACGGTCTCCAAGTGCTATACCAAGGAGCTCAGTTCCACTGTCTCCATTTTACAGAGGTAAGTTTGACCTAGAGGGAGCAGGGGAGAAGGGCAGAGAGGGGGTTACATTTTATATGGCCTTCTCCCCTTTTTTCTCTCCTCTCTTTCCTCCCTTCTCTTCCCTTTCTGCTTCCTTCGTCCTCCTCCCCCCAACAACTCCTCTTTTCCCCTTTCCTCCTCCTCCATGCCCCCCCCTGCACTAACAGCTACAGTGACCCCCACCTCATTCCCAGGAGTGCCCCCCACAGGACGGACGGTACCATGTTGGCTGGCGGGGGAAGTTTTAGGAGGGAATGTCCCATTCGCAAGGCCGGTGGGTAGGTGCAATTGCAGGCGGGGTTTGGCGTCTGTGTACCGTAGCCATGGTGACACGGCGGCCGCAGCGCCAGCCGGGGAGGCGGAGCGTGGCTTCGGGAATAGCATGTTGCGCCGCCGCTACGCTGCCCCGGGCTCTGCGGGGTCAGGTGAATGGGGGCCGGCGGGGAGGGGAACTGGGGAGGGACCGTGAGGGGAGAACAGGGCGGGGATCACCCCAGGGAGGGGCAAAGGGGCACAGAGGATTGGGCTGGGTGGGGGAGGGGGCAGAAAGGATTTTGGGGGGTGGGGTGAAAGGACTGGGAGAGAGGAGAGAACTGGGGGATGGGAGGGGGCATAAAGGGGGGGTGGGGTAAAGAACTGGGAGGGACAGAAAAGAGGGGGCATAAAGGATTGGGGGGGTGGGGTAAAGAACTGGGGGAGGGGCAGAAAGGAGGGGGCAGAAAGGATTTTGGGGGTGTGGGAACGAACTGGGAGAGAGGAAGAGAACTAGGGGATGAGAGGGGGCAGAAAGGATTTGGAGGGGTGGGGTGAAAGGACTGGGAGAAGGGGAAAGGAGGGGGCAGAGAGGATTTGGGGGAGGGAGCAGAGAGGATGGGGGGCTGAGAGGATGGGTGGGAGGAGGGAGCAGCAGAGTAATACATATCTACTGTTCAGTTTCTTGTTCTTTTCAGATTTGCTCCTCACAGCAGGTATTAAACCAGTAAGGAAAGGGTGGTGGGAACTGTCTTATAATGTCTTATAACCCTGCTGCCCTAGAGACTCTATCTGGGTGATGAGAAGGGGGGTTTAGGAAGGCTACAAATCCTTCTTAGAGGGGTTGCAAAACACCTTCCAACTAAATGGGTTTAAATTCACATCTTAGGATAAATCAGTGTCCTTTTTTCTGAGAATAACTCTAGTGTCTGCTTTTGCTGACCCTGGTAGATTTTTCCTTACAGATGCAGTAGATTGAAATTGACTTGATTTTGCTGCCCACAATGTTCCCAACAGATGCAGCAAAACTGACCAGATTTGTAAATTTCACTTTGCTGCTGCTTTGAGAAAATAGGTACAGCAAGAGAAACAATGGAAATGCCTGCCTGAAATCTATGGATGAAAAGGCTAATACTTAAAGTTTGGTCTCTTTGAGTATGCAATATGATTTACTGAGGTAAGTAAAAGCATAAGGTAGGTTAGTGTCACCCTCATATCACAGATGAAGTAACTGAGGCACAGATAGATGAAATAATTTGCCCAGTGACACACTGATTCAGTGACAGAACTAGCAGCAGAATCCAGGTCTTCTGGTAATTGCCATACAGTTTATGCATAATCTCCCAACATTGATTTGCTATTACATATAGTATTGATCAATGATAGAGAAAGGACAGTTATAGATATCCATCAGTATATTAATAAAAGGCCTGATGAAGAGCAACAATGTTATGCCATAAGAAGTGTTGCCTCTGGAAAATTAAAAACTGATGCATTTGTAAGGTTGTCTTCACAACCATAAGAGCTAGAAACTTTAAAAATGAATGCTTAGTTGTTGTAGAAATTGATAGGTTAAGTCCAGCAGTTCATCAAAGACAGTTTCTTACTCATCACTGAGTGGGTGAATGGATATTTCAAGCCCTGCTTTATGTTAAAACTGAAGCAAACTGAACTGAAGCAGTTTAAAAATCTATACACATTAGTTGATTCATTACTCCTTAGCCCCCAGTTTATGCATAATCTCCCAATATAGATCAGCTATTACATATAATATGATCCATGATAGAGAAATGACAGTTATACATATCCATCAGTGTATTAATAAAAGACCTGATAAAGAGCAACAATTTTATGCCATAAGTGTAGCCTCTGGACAATTAAAAATTGATGCAGTGACGTGCATGACGCATAGCTTCCTATACATACATTTAATTTTAATGTATGAGTTACATAAATGATCATATTTTAATACAAACAGCTTTTCTTCCTGTTGGATCAAGCAATCGCCAGCTGCTGTTGTCTGTTATGAAAGAAAATGGTACTAAAATGTGAAAGAAGGTTTCCTGTTTTCAAATGCTGACACTCTGTGTTTTTAACTCAGTCATTTGATTCCTTATGTATATAAAATGATTGCATATGGCTTGTCTGTTAACATACAAAAATATCTTGACAGGTTTTTTATATTTATAAGTAAATATTCTTTGTCCAAGGTTTATATCTAAAGGGATATAGCTATAGATATTCAAGAAGGTGTAAATGAGATCACTGATATAGAACATATGATAGAACACCATCCCTTGGAAGTTTGCAACTAAGATCTGTTGCCTTATCTTAATTTTATTTTCCTGATAATATATATAAACAGTTTTATTATTATAGGGTTAAGTGAAGTGCCACGGCCATTTTTTATAATGATTAACGGCTCTATTTGCCACCCTCACTCACGCTGAGTACTAATTTACTGCACAGTTATGCCTTAATCTTGTGAACACTTACACACATGCTTAACTTCACTACCATGAGTAGTCTCGTGATTTTAAATGAGACAATTAATGATAGTCAAGTTAACCATCTGTGTAAATGTTTGCAATATCAGGGCCTTGGTGTCATTGATTTCCCATTGAATGAAATACTACTGAGTGTGAGCAGCAGACACTGTCCCTGAAGCATTTATAAATAAAGTATTGCATCATCTTTACAAGATCAAATTCTGAGTCTGCCCACAATGCTACTGCGTGCTTAAATAATTTGATAGGACTCATCGAAAAGTTTAATAAACGTAACTATTGTTGACTTTTAGTGAACAAATTGTTTGTTTACATTTAATCTCCTATTTCCTAAATACAGGTCTGGTCCATACCACGGCACAAAATACTAAATGAAGTCTTCACATCTGAACCATATTTTTCCACTCTTTTCTTTCTACATATTTGCAACATGAATAATAGCTTATCTCAGAGAGTATTAATCCAGCCACACATTCATCATACTCTTTTAAAAGGGCCAGCTTTAAGTGAAGGAAACTGGCATCCAAGTCTGCATGACTCTCAGGAGTCTGATTCAGAAAGCCTTACTCAAGAGATCCACTATCAGTTAGAACTTCAAAAACGGATTTCTGAAAATGAAATACTGGTAGACCAATCTTCTGATGAGCTGGAGAATGACAGCTTAGATGAAGATAGTCTGGAGGAGAAAAGTCTGAATGAATCAGAAGGAGCAAATTATGGCAAAGTACAGTTTTCAAATGGAAAAGATTGTGGAGAACAGAACAATAATGAAAGGTAAGGAATATATTTTTTGTCTAAAGAGGTGATAGGCCTAACTATTCTTGTGCTAAGTCCTTTTTAGGCCATTCAGGTGGGCATAAATGTACTCACACCTATCTGATGAAATAGTTAAATTGGTACAAAGACTGTATTAGACCAGGCCTTAATGTCAATGTGAATTAAGGATGATGTGTTTTGAAATGTACTGTGCCGTACAACTTGCTTTTTTAGAAAAGTGGAAGAGCAACCATTCTTTGTTCATGTAGGGCTAGATTGTAGCTTGGACCACACTCCCACACAGGAACGTAAGGGGAAGTAAGAACCTTCCTTATACTGCTATATAGGCTACCTAAACACTGTCTGGGAGTGCAAAAGGAGGTGGGTATTTCAGACCCACTTACTTGTCCTCAAAGTAGGTGGACAGGGAGATGTGGGGGATGAGCAGAGCCTTGCCTCTGCTCACTGACAGTGCCAGCCAGTACAGCTGAGTTGACGTGAAGGGGTGATCTAATTTTATGCTGGTATAGGCCCAGTAAAAATAGATTTCCCTGCTTCTCTATGGGCTTTATCTAAAGTCCACTTAAGTCAGTGGAAGGAGTTCCATTGACTTGGGATGGCCTTTGAATCAAACCTTAAAGCACTTACTATAATGCACCGGGTACTTGTTCAGAACTGATAGTTGGTGACTTTTGTCCTTCTCTATGCACTTGATAGGATGGGGCATCTTTCTAAATAATTTAAGAAATGCGTGCATCTCTTTTACATTCATATAGTGATTTTTAATCACTTTGGTCTGCTGCATTTACATTAGAAAACTTGTTTTCAAAGAGTTTGAAAAACAAGAGGGTTGAAGAGATGCATTTTTATTCAGTAACTATATAAATGCGGAATTAAAAATTCCACGTGACTGTCATCCTCACACATTCTTACAAAAGCGTTAACTTTATACAGAAAATAAAATTGAATATGCTGTCATATGCAGAAAAGGTTTGATGCTGTATAAATTGGGAATAATTGTTGTGTTTAAGAGAATTAAATTAAACCTGAAGCAATAATAATGTGCCATTTCAAAATTTAATTGTCTACTTAAAACAAAGTGGCAAACAAATGAAGGCTAAATGATTAATAGCATGCTTTTATTCACCTCCTCAACAAGCAAAATGGCCAGTTACTGAACATTTTATTGCGAGTGCAAAGGATGTTAATTGTGCTAGAAACATGCTCTCATTTTAGTAATTTTTTGACTGAATACTATACTGAATATGAGGCTCTTCATTAAATGGAAATTTGATTTTATTTTGTTTGAAGTTATCACAGTAAGTACTCAAATGTAGTCCATTAACTGGAGCAAATATCATAGTCTATGCATATGAAACCCCTCTCTACATCCATTACTAACCTAGGAATTTGAAGAGGAAACCCTACATCTGTTGTCTGCTCATCAACAGAAGTGTTGAATACAGAGTCCATCTAACCTTTATATCAAATCAGGGGGAGTAATAAGAGGTGTGTGTTTTGTCTGCAGATGATTAGAGATGAAGGAGCTCTCCATGCTCATTTTATTCCAGTGTGGTGACCTGGACTACATAATACAATCAAGCTGCTGTGCACATATTTCAACACAATAGGCCTCTTTGGAATCACTGTTATTTAAGTGATTGTTTTTAGCAAAATATTACATATTTCTGTGCTTATGTTGTTTCAAAATAGTCATTTATTCTTGCATATGATTTAAATGTATGAATAATAATGATGGTTTAAGTCTCATGTTGCTACTTCATTGGTATAAATTGTCAGGAATTGAAACACTAATCTCAAGTACAAAGTATATCAGGTCACTGACACTTCTCTGATATGAAAAGCATTAATATGGAACTAGATTCTGTGTTATTTACGTCACACTTTATATTTAAAAAGCACATTTGTAACTAGTTTACAAAGTGTTAATAAATGTTTATTAGCTGTTTTAAAAGTTAACTGCTACAGATTTGTATTGAGTCCAACAGGTTACTTATAACCCTGGCTTGAAAGCCAGTAGACTTGGATGTTTGATTTTTTTTTTTTTTTTTTTTTTTTTTTTTAAGATCCCTTTGCAAAGCCCACACTGTTTACGGACAACTGTCCTGAAAGTGTGGTTTATATATGCTAGCTGAGATATTGTGAATCAATGGCTTGGATTATTCCCATCTCTTTAAATTCCTTTTCTGGTCTGGGGCTTTTTCACATGGGATCATGGCATAGTTCTGTTCCTCTTTCCTCTCAACTACATCTGTATTCTACACAGAAGACTTCTCTAAACCTTTTCAGGAAAGCTCTATTAAAAAAGCCAAGTAGATATCTTGATGTTGCATAGTAATTAATAGAGATAATATCATAAAATCTGTAGGTTATTCCCTCTTAGGTAACTAGTACTCTTGAGGTTTGAGGGACCAATCTTAATTGGAATACCACTTTTACCTTGGAGAGCAGAGTCTTTGGGGAGTGACTGGAATTTTTTTTGGAAGATAAATAATAATTATTGCCTCTTATAATTTATGCCCTTTTAAATGAAATTGAACTAGACAATGGAAAAGGTAGTTGCTGCACTTTTGTAACTGTATCATCTTAGTTTTCTTCCTCCTCTGCCCCCTGTAAGTGCCATGATGAATTTATATAACAAAAAAGTCGTATTTCTTGGCCAGATCTGATAGTTTTAAGCCTAATTAGCATTTAGTGCTAATTAAAATGAAAAAGGTGCTCTGTGTAGCTCTTTGGCTCAAGTTTAGTGTAACTGTTTAGGCCCTAATCCTAAAAATGGTCTCATACGTGAGAAACTTTACGTACAAGTAGTCTCATTAAACTCAATAAGACTGCTCACATGTGTAGGGGTTTACAAGTGTGGGCATAGACTGGAATTTTAAATTGGACTATAATTTTTTTTCAAAGTGCTGAATGATTTCTCTCTTTTAAATGTTAATATTTCTTTTCTGGTTTTCATAGCAAACAGCAACCTATGGACAGATATTGTAACCTAAGATACAATCCCAACTGGAAGAGCAATAATGAGGGAGCAGAATTTTCTCAAGTGCATAGAACACAGCAGGTAGCTGGAAAAATCCCACAGGGCTCCTCTCAGGACTCATCTTACCTCCCTTCCAAGGATGCCTTGGACAGAATCTTGGAGAAGAATAACCAGCTGGTAGAAAGACAAAATATATACTCTGATTTTGATACAGAATTGTTACGCCCTGATGGTCAACCTGCTATCCTAAGTAGTGGACCTTTTAGATTGCATACAAAAGGAAAGCTATCAGCAGATGTGTGTCAGTACAAAAACAGTTCCAGTACATATGTTGATGTTGTTTCTCCACGATCTGTAGAAGTTCAGCAACAGAGAGGAAAAAAAGACTTTGTGGAAAAAAACAAACTTACTTTGGGATTAGCCACACAAAAACAGGATTCTTATCTTCATCTGCACAGTAGAAAGCGAAGTGAAGTTCATCAAGGGCAGGTGGGTAAATGCATTTTATTTAGAAAATCTCCTGACAGTTATGAACTAAGTAGATAGGTCACATTGTTTGAAGGGGCACACCTACTAAATATCTTGGTTTTGCAGAATGATTCCTGGATTTCCTGTCAATCATATATTTGCATAGCACAACTAATGGAAGAAACCATCTCTTTCCTACGCTTGATAGAATGATAGTGCTCTGTGCTGTTCATATCCCAAGCTGTAGCCTTTCAATGGCCCCCAGTTGCACCATGCCTTCTAGGAGGCTGGCTGCTGTAGGTGCAGAAGACAAGCCTTCCTATTAGTAGTCAATTGAACACTAGGGTAGGACTACTGCTTGGCTATAATACAGTCTCAGTGAGAGGGAAGGAGGGAAAGAGGTTCCCCATGTCATCTTCCCCAAGCTCATCTATGCAACAGCAGGCAGGACTTGAATTTTAAAGGCATCCCAATGGAAGACTCAAATCTATGCCCTGATTTGTACAAAAGACTTTTGTGCCAATGCTCAATTAGGTACATTAGCTACAAGCTTGCATATCATGCTCTGAGGGTTACCAGACTCAGGGTTGTGTGTCTTAGGAGCAAGTTCCCAGTGGCAAGGGTGGTCCATTGAGAATGCCCTGCCGTCAGTCTTGAAAAGCAAGTTCCAAGGACCAGTGATAGTATTGCCCTAGCCCCTAGAAGATCTCAATTGCTCTGACAGGACGTAATACTGACTCTACTAATAATGTAGGCACTTGTCTCCTTTTGGGTGGTAAACAGCAGTGTTGCAGCATGAAAGAAAAATTGCTTCTAATGGTAGAACAGTGATAATACAATAGTTTTGAGAGAATCAAAAAACTAATCATGTTAATAAAGTATAAAAAGTTTGTATTTGCAACTTACCAGTTGCTCTGATCACAACAGAAAATACAATTTATATGGTATGCAGCTTGAAAAAAAAATCAGAGAAAATTATGTAGATCAGGTGCAGTCTGGGTGGATGCATTCACACATTAGTGACATTTAGGCCCACGTTTTTCAAGAGTAACCGCTAAATGTGGAAGGTTCCCATTTTACGTGTCCAAACTGAGACACCTCAAGCTTGATTTTAAGGTGTGCTGAGCATTTACAAATCTGTTTTAAATCAGTGGAAGCTGCTGGTAACTCTAATCCGTTGGAAATTAAGGGCTTGTTTGTTTTTTTTTTCAAGTTCTGTTCTCAAAAATCAAAACCACCAACATTAGGGCATACTTTTGAAAATGTGGGGTTAAATGTAGTGGACTGTAGTACAATACAGCACTGTCCATATGTTACATAATGTGATGATTAGAGAGACAAGGTGGGTGAAGTATTTTTTATTGGAACAACTTCTGTTTGAGAGAAGCTTGCAAGCGACACAGAGCCAATAAAATGTTACTTCACCCACCTGGTCTTTCTAATATCCTGGGACAGACACAGCTACAACTACACTGCATACAATAATGCAAAGATGGAAATTACAACATAAAAGTTACACTGTTGAGTTATACCATAGATGGCTCTAATTTACAAAGCTGGCTAGTAAGACCTTACATTGTAAATTATGTACCATTTTACAAGGTTAATGAACATCGGATGCAAACACTAGAGGGCACCTGCTGTATGTATTACAATCAGTGGAATAGTGGACAAGCTTTTTACTAGAAGAGATATTAAGAGCACTTGTTTTTCCATCTATAATTCAGTTGATGGCAAAAATCATTAATTTAGACTGAGGCAAATTAAAGTTTGTTATTTTATTTACCATTTGGGAATTCTGAAAATGTATTTTTAAGCTAGTCCTAGCATTACATATTAATGAGTAGTTTATTGATATTATTACAGTAGCACCTGTATCAGGGATTGGAACTTCATTGTGCTAGAGGCTGTACATTGACATAACAAGACAGAGTATAAATTCTTTGGTGTAGGGACTAACATTCTGATCCTGCAATAATGTGGGCACAGAGCCCGGTGTCTCAGCAGACTCCCTTTGCCTTGGAGCCCCTAAGTAACTGATTAGGGACAACAACAGGTCAAGCACAAAGTAAATAAGACAGTTGTGATTAGGCTAATGGGCAGCACTCATTCTTATATTTGTCGTCATCTTAGGCATTTTCTTTTGGGGATACATGGTCTAGAAAAAGGTGGAGGTAGTTAAAAATATCCACTTTTGGGAACAAGACATTCTGGGCCACACTGTCCACAATTAAACTGTGATTCAGTAGAATTACTCTGGCTTTACATGGCTGTGACAGTAGAATCTGGCATTTAGTGTGTATTAAAACATCACCGATACCCTAAAATGCTGGGAAAAAACATTAAACACAACAGAAAAAACCCTTCTGCAAAATACATCCACCTGAAAAATTAAAGGTCCAAAAGCGTCAAAGTAATTTAATCCCTGAGTTTATGGGGCCATGTTAGTTTAAGGAATGTGTTGGTTTTTATAGCAGTAATGCCCAAAATGTGCCTAGGGCTTTCCAAACTTCCCTTGCCCTGGGGAGTGTGCAACCTATACATTCCCCATAATAACCATCCAAGCAATGTGAGATGAAGAGAGTGGAGTATCATGAAAAGATAGACAGCTTTAGGTTGACCTATAGATTGCAAAGTACTGGATGAATATATTGATGCATCTGAAGAGAGTAACTGAGGTAATGATTAGAAAGTTCTCTCTTTGAACTGAATGACTGAAGTTTGTTTCAAGACTTCTTGTTTTAGTCTAGAATTAAAATTTAGAAAAATTAGATATCTACTCAGGTACTCTTGTGGCTTTAAGGACAAGGAGATTGATTTTCATTAGCTTAGATTTCAGAATAGGTGGAAGGAGAATTGCCCATTATGAATTAGTGATTCGCTAGCCAAGCTGGGAGGGCCATATCACTTTCTAGTGGATCCTCACAGGCTAAATAAATGAACGAGTCTGACATTCTTTCAAGGAGTGGCATCCAGCCATCCATACTGTACCGTGGAGCCTTCAAAGGGTTGAAAAATGGGAGGGAAACCCCTGGAAAGGAAGGGAAAAAACCCAATGGTTAGATTGTTGGCGTGAGTTAAGATCCATTTTTACAATGGAAGTAACAAAAAACCTGATTCTGTCTTCACTTACGCCAGTTTCACAACAGTTTGACTATACTGACTTCAGTGGAGTTATTCCTTATTTATTCTGGTGTACATTGGGCCTAAAGCCACAGAAGATAGAAGATCAGACTCTAACATAAAGTATCAATATTGTCTACAAGGAAAGACAACTAATTAGGCTAGGAAGCAGCAAGCAATCAAATTTAGTATAGTGCCTCTCTGAAACGTAAAGGTGCAACATGTCCTCAGGTGAGAATCATGTAAGACAGACCTGGGAAAACTATTTATGGCACATAAAGATAATTAATCTTACTGTTCATGAAACTGAATTGGACAGTCAAGGCAGGTAAGTTAACCAGTTGATCAGCTGAGGTGACTAAATCAGAATAGTAAGAAATGGATGACTGCCATTAGGGAATGAGGAGGAGTATGTAAAAATAGTATCTCCGACATCTGTGTCAGTATCCAGAACACAAGCTCTAGATGTCTTTATAAACTGGATTGTTTTCTGCTTTTCAACAAGTTAGAGCTGTCCTTTGTTAGGAACACAGTTGGCAGTGAAGTATAGTGGGTATAAAGAGTTGCATTAAAATAGAGCACTTTTCATGTAATTTTACTAAATCATCGCCACAAAAACTTAATATGAGAAAAGATATCTGAATATTTGATACTGAAGGATTCTTATTTCAAGTTACTGCAAGATTCACAGCCAATTATATCTGTGGGCTATATATACCCAAACATACTACAAAAGTGCGCTTATGGGTTGATGGGTATATGTTCACTAATTCATATAGCATTTTAGAAAGCATCAACTTTTTTGCAGCGCTGCCTGATTCTTTAAGAACCTGATGATGAGTTTCTTTGAGAGAGAGAGAGAGAGAGAGAGAGAGAAGTAGCTGCCCAATCTAGCTCAGCTGTACTCAATATGAGTTGCTTTCCTCCCTACAAACCCCTTACTTCAAAGCGAGGAACATAATGTACAGTTTTTAATGGCTCTAGACCAAGGCACTCAGACTCTGTGTGCACTGCGCCTTACCTCAGTGTAAACACCTAATCAAGATTGCCTGCGCTTCAACAATAGCGGCCAAATGCAATTCGAGAACCACAAGCCTTTGAAGTCCTCACTGCAAAGGCCGGTTTTCTAGTCTGGGATAATGACATGCCATGATTGCTGTCTTTGTTGTATCTTTTCAGTAGAGATGCAATTATGGGCCTCAATTTAACAGAATAGACATTACACAGCTTATGATGCTCAAAATGCAATTTCATTTGATCATTTTCTCAATTTGATTGGTATTAATAGAATAGTTCACAAAAAATACTGGCAGAGGTTGTGTCCTGTTCCTCTTTCAAAGAGATAATGTAGAAGTATGCTTTACCTGCCCAGTAAACTATCAAGACAGTGGGTTCCACCAAAAACGTCTTACCCAATGAAAAAGCTGTGTTTTTCTATCTGCTGTGGAGAAGGAAACCTATGAAGAGTCTTCTTAATTTAACTTCTTTCCTGAAAGGAGAGCTGATAGACTCTTTCATCACCATTTGGAGCAATCTAACTCACCTGAAATATCAGCAAAAAGAGGACCCCGGCTCCAGTATTCGTTCATTTCTGTTCAGACCAGCTGAAGCAGTTACCTGCATAGACTTGGCTACAGCAGACTACCTGTGTCTGTAGTTCTCATACTGTGATCTGTGGATCATTGGTGGGATACAAAGCACTTGCTGTTAGTCCAGAGAGAGGCTGGCCTGATGGCAATGAGTATTCAGTTCTTAAGAAACTGTAGCTTGACTCCTGCAGTTTCTCCAGGTGCTGAATGTCTGCTGTGCATTCCTCTGCAATCTGTGGGAACTACATCGGCTTTTAGAATAGCATCTGTGAGCGTGGTTGAGATCTAAGCTCAGAACTTGAGAACAGGCATTTCACTTGTACACCACACCCTGCTAGAACAGATATTTTACCTGAGAACACCATCCACATGAATGTTTGCTAATTTCAGGTGATTTACTCAATGTACCCAGTGTGTGGATACCCAGTACTTGCTTCATTGTGTGGATTGTTGGCCTTAGGCAGCTTCAGTGTAATCCACATGGCCCATACCAGATGGGCTCTGAACAAGTCGGGTTGAGTTGTCCCTTAACTATGCTGTTTGAATTGCTATGCTGCTATAGGCAGCCCAGCCACTATGGCTATCTATGCTTTTCTTCCAGCGAAGATGCCGATTGGTTGTGTGGAAAAGAGTAATTAATGATCTGAGCTCATGTTTGCAGTTAGTAGTTCCCCTGGTCACAGACACCTTCTCACTATGACCTATCCCAAATTAGCCATACCCACTCATCAGTAATGCTTAGTTATCCCTACTGCAGGCAATGGCCCAGTAGAGCAAACAGTGTTTGGACCGGCTAATTGACCACTTCTTTGGATACTGCAGAGTCATATTTACTTATGGATCATGGAAAAAGCATGCAGTGTAACAGCAAACCTGCACAATATCCAGCAATAAAGAGGCAGAAAGATAGATAATAGGAGATAGACAAGATAACTGTTTTTAATATGGTATGTGTTTTGTTCTGCCCCCTGGATTGCTCCCTATTCATAATCTGCTCCTTTTCTATATGATACTGCAATGGCATCTTGCTAGCACCTCACAATTACCTTGGTGTTGGCCCAGCATCTGTTCTGCTCTTATAGGAGACAGCAGTTAGAGCTGGTTGGAAAATTTTCATTGACAGTTTTCCGGTCAGAAAATTCTGTTTTGATGAAACCAAAATATTTTTTCAAAATGGTTTCCATTTTGATTAAATTTTAGGGGAAAAAAATTGAAACTTTAAAAACTGTTTAAACATCTCATTTCCTATTTTTGGCACCTTTAACAGCACCATGATGAGTGTGCTTTGGCATGCTCTATGTAGTTTGCCTGCTCTACCAGTTTTGTATCACATATTTGGCTGAGCCTGTTACTTGACTTGTAGTTCTGCAGTATTTATGGGGGTCTCACTTGCTTCAGCTGTCAATCTTGCTCTGATTCCTGTTGTGCTGTGTGCAGACAGGCAGGTCTATGTAGCTTCTTTTTCTCCACCTGTTGTCTGCTTCATATATTAGGCAGCTTAGTCATCTGTTAGCTTCTGCTATGAATAGGAGTCCCTGCTGTATGCATCTTGCAACTTTCCTTCTCTGTTCTCTTTGAAAGTGCTCAGAATGTCATCCCCAACCTTTCCTATTCATGTACATGCTACCGTGGTCTCTACTAATATTGAATTGTTTGTGTGCTCCCTTTGCATGTGTTCCTATTTGAGTCAGTCAGTCATTTTCCTGCCATGAATGGTGTAATGCTACATTTTACTGTTTACGTGCACTGGCCTGCAGCATGTTGCTTGGTCCCCCCCACCCGATCCATAGATCTTTTATGCTGTTCTTGGTCCCACTGTATTTCTGTAGTGTATGAAGTCTAGTGTGGCTCTTAAAGTATGTTTTTCTTCTCTAGGTTTCAGATGTTAATACTGCTGCTGAGAGGATTATTCAGAATGCCATTGAGTTTCAAAGCATGCCCATGGATCCTGAAGACAAATGGTTTCAGAGGTCACACCAACTAAAGGTTCCTTTTTGGATGGAATATGAATGTGGTTTTTGGAGTCTATGCATTCAGTCAAGTTCTTGGGTTTTTCCCCTTTAAACAACTTGGGGCAGATGTTACATTTTTTCACCTGAGGCTCTCAAAGCATTTTACAGGCATTGTTAATCATTTATACTGCACCTGAAGTGTGCTAAACTGCACATCCATTCTGCCGCAGACCTTTCTGAGAGGGTATTAATCATTTTACAGGTGGACAAAATGAAGTACAGAGAAATTAAGTAATTCGTCCAAGGCCACATAACGTGTTAGGAATCCTGGCTCCCGGTGCTACACTCTAACCCAGTGGCTCCCAACTTTTGGCTCAGGGGCCAAAAGTGGCCTGTGAGGGCTTTCAAAGTGACCCATGGCTCACCTCCTGCTGGCTGCAGCAGGGAGCCACTGCCTAAAGACCCAGGCAGAGCACGTTTCCTTGGGGCCAAAAGATTGATGCAGGCTCCTTGCTGCAGCCCAAGGAATGGGAGATCAGCGCTCCCCCTCCCCCTGGCTGTAGCAGGCAGCACGGCCTAGGTCCATAGGCGCTGTGGTCCCTGCTGGAGCCAGAGGAAAGGGAGATCAGCGCTCCTCCTTGCTGAACTCCTTCTATCTGGCTGCAGTGAGGGGGAAAGCTGCTGGCAGAGACTGGAGGCCCTTCAGGGTTGTAATAATTATATCTGTGACCCTCAAGCCAAAAAAGTTGGGAACCACTGCTCTAACCAATAGACCATACTTGTTGCAAGAGAAGTAGATAGAGAGTTATAATATAAGAAAACTACCTAAGACCATGTCAAAGGTAATTAGTAGTTGCCAAAGTAAAATAGGCTACAGAGAATACATCTAAATATTGTATTATTCCACAATTCTTTTACACTATTACACATTCTACACTATATATACACACACACTATTCTACCTCCTGAGGTCCCTTCCAGAACTACATTTCTATGATTAAGTAGGATCTAGAATCTGCTTTTATAACTATTTATCTTACTCTGTAAATCTCAAGACAACTTCTTTCCTGCTCTATAAATCCTTTAGCTACTTATCTAGCTGGAGAGTCAGTAAGTAATGAAAGCAAAAACTATGCTGTTTGATCCATATGATGGAGTCAATCCACCATAAACCTCCCAAGTCTCAGGAAGTCCTGGACTTAAAAGTGTCTCTCTTTAGGATTATATGATGCTACTGGCCCATAAAACTAATATATCCAGCACTCGTTTTTGGTGGGTTACCAGGGCTACAAATGAAGATTTTAATTAACATTGTTGCATTCCATGTTCTTTGGGGAGGGAGGGCTCTGATCTCTATCAAGGGGATATTTTAAGACAGAAAATGTTTACACATGGAGTAAGGTGCATGTTTGTCTGTCAAGCGATGTAGTTACCTAAATTGATAAATCTAGCAGATGACTGACTGCCTTTCACACTAATGCAGTGAAATAATTACCTCTTGGAATAATGCCAGCGTAGACCAGGTTTCATCACTAACAAAGACATAAGCACTTCAGTGGTATCTGAGAAAGTAGAATCCAGCTAGAATAGATGTGAAAACTATTTACAGTAGCATCAATAATTAATTTAGTTTGCTGCTCAAACAATAGTGGAGAAGGAGAGTGGGGCAATGTAAGGACTAAGATTCATTGGTTCCTTTGCTCTTACAATAAAAAGCAATGCAGCTGTAATGCAGAAGATTGTAAGTGGAGTACAGTATTTGCAAGATATGTAATTAGGCATAAATAAGGAATGGAGCAGGCAGTTTAAGATAATAATAAACAGATTATGCTCTGAATAAGACGAAAGTGGTCTCAAACAGATATAAGGTCAAGAGCACCTGATTCTCTATATCAGCAGAAAATTGTTCTCCTAAGGAAGAGAAACATTCAGTAAAAAGAAAGAAGAGTTAAGCAGTCCTAAAATAGAGTGAAAGAGGAAAGAAATCTGTCCCTAGTTAAGGGCTGGCATAAAATCACTTCCCTATTGGTGTAAGAGGGGAACCATGGCTCTCAAATCAGAATTCACTCCTTGGTTGGCTCCTGGGCCATCACACTCATGTCCTATTCCTTATCAGGGCAGACTGTATTGTTATAGTTTAGGCCATAAAAATAATAACTAGAATATAAGATAAGTGTTAGTTCATTGATAACTGTAGCTGAGCATTTCCATTTGTGCATGATTGAGTTCTAACACAATCTTGTTCTTTCCCAGTTTGTACAAGTGGGGAATAATTTAGCAATCTTAGTTTAGTTAATAAAGGTCTCTACTTGGGAATTTAGGAAAGTGCAAGGAGTGCTGCAGGCAAAACAATAGGGAAGGACCTTCCTGTGCAGGAATTTAGGCCATGGAACCTGACCACTTGTTATGTAGGTGGGACAAAATTGAGTTTGCAACAGTCTTATGGTATCTTGCGAAAGCCCTGCAGCCTGATTCTCCGTTCCATTGCATCAGTTTTGTGCCAGGCTTCATAGATTTTTAAGGCTTGAAGGGACCATTATATTATCTAGTCTGATCTTCTGCATAACACTGGCCACCCCCTTACTGAGTCCATCAACTTGTTTTTGACCGATGCCTGTTGTCCAGAAAGGGACCCAATCTCAACTTCAAGTCATTACGAGATGGAGAATTCACAGCTTCCCTTGATAGTTTGCTTCAATGGTTATTCACTTTCACTGTGAAATTGTGCCTGTTTCGCACTTGAATTTGTCTGGCTTTAACTCCCAGTCATTGTTTTTTGTTAATGCCTTTCTCTACTAAATTAAACCTGTAATCAAACCTATTACTGACCTTATAAAACCAAGATGTGCCAGGAACATGTTCACCCCCGATGCTCCATATGTGTTTTGTCAGATGCTGTGGGAAGTTCTGGCTTGAGACTAGAGCAAGGCAATGCCATGGCAAAGGGGGAGGGAAGGGCCTAGAGTTTTCCACAACTTGAAATCTTCAAGTTCAGACGGGCCATCATTCTGAAAGATCCGGTCCAGCTCAGCCAGTTGCCATTGGGCTGGATGCAGGAGGTACTGGGTGAAACTCCCCAGCCTGCCAGAGGCAGATCAAACTAAATGATCCCAACAGTCCCCTCTGGGGAGAGGTTTCCTGTGATACTATAAGAAAGCAGGGCTTTTCTCCATTCATTGCATGTTCCAGGCTGCAGCATTCCCCAGTGAGGAGCTTCCATCAGTCTGGAGAGGTATTCCCAAGCATTTCCCTGGCAGCGGGCACATGCCACCATACAGAGGCCCTGCACTAGCTCCAGCTCTGCTGAGCCAGCTGCTTAGTGTTGAAACCAGTATGAGAGGAAGTACTAAGTGCTAGACTATTGGACTGGCTCCCAGGATAGTGCTACTGAAGTCGACAGAGTTATGCTGGTGTAAAATTGATGCAACTGAGTGGAAAGTCTGGCTCTCCTGGGCTTCCCAGGTTCATTTCCACCAGTTCTTACGACCTTCAGGCTGTTTCTTTAAGATAGTTATAACATGGGTATGTCCCATCTGCACATGCAAGATCAAACAAACATTGTGCCAAGATGTCCTGATACAGCAGAAATTGCTCTGCAGATTCCTCCTAGTAGTGACCAACTAGGTCTATGTGAATATGAAGTGAGAGGTGTAAACTTGGGGGGGAGGGAAGACACAAGATAAATATACTTATTTTTCTTGCAAGCTTCTCTTCTGCTTCTTGTTTTAGTTCTTTCCTTCTCCCCAGACACTTCCCTCACACATGGGTGGCTATGAATCATAGGCTAAGCTCAGAATATTTTGTCTTCTCCTAAGGGATTCGGACACCCAGTTGCCATAAAATTAATGGGCATTTGGCATCCAAATTGCTTTGCCTCCTTGCAACAATCTCTGCCCTAGTTTTTGTATTAAGTTTATGCTGAAGTAGCTCCAGCAGATTGTTTGAATTTCCTGCTGTTCATTGGAGGCAAGAAGCTGTGCTCCTTAAGAGAGCAAACAGCACTTTATGCTGTTATTCATGATAAAAGATGTTCTGTAGATTTGAAATTTCTTCGTGAAGGAAGAATTTTACAATGCTACTTGATCCATCTAAGTGGGAAAGTACTGGCCCAGTCACAATTTGTCATTACTTCATGCTGAGACCATGGGACCCTTCCATAGGTGGCACCGTATGTAAAAGCACTAATCATTATGGAAGAGGTCTAGCTAACAAATTAGCATCTTGGCATCAGGAGTCAGGATTCCCCAGTGCTAAAGCTTTCACCAAAACATTCAGCTCTATATGTGGACTTAATACCTACCATTAAGCAGTTACTCTGAGTGCATATGCTATGTAGTGATTGCAAGCGTGGGTAACAAAAGAACCCTAGTGAGACTGGAGAATGAAATGGAGGATTTCACTTCTGATGAAGATTAAATGGACTGAGAATGGCTTTGTACATTACCTTTAAGGAAACCTGTATCTTGCCTCAAAAGGAACACCACCTGGTGTCTTAACTGGGAGGATGATAAAGCTTAAATAAACCCCAGATTTCAAGTATGTTCCTTTTGGATAGTGAGAGAAGTCCCACTGAATTTAAATTCCTGAATTGGTTGTTTGTTGTTGCTAGGATGACATGTTGCAGGATTTCATGTACATGAATACTTGGTTTAATGCTTCAAAACAATTTAAAAACTGTGTATATTGACTTGTTTCTTTGTCTACTGCAAACAACGTATTTTGAAAATGCATCCTTGGAGAAGCTTTTGTATAATCTAGGCGGTAACTAGTGCAGTGGGTATCAGCAATAAGTAAAGGATTGAATAACGAATTGAGAATATTACATGCAAACAAAAGCTGCAGGCAAAGCTCTTGCTTTAACGTGCAATTCCAGAGACATGTAAGACCATATTTATACTAACTACTTCTCACTAGGAAAATATTTAATCTATCAATAGGGAAAGCTTTTTACCAATAATTTGTCAGCAGAGGTCTGTCACTAACTTCTTTTACAGTATTTTAATTTTTACCATGTGGGAGGGGAAGATAAATAGCTGCCTATATTTTGATTTATTCATTTCTACTAAAATCCATAGGTTCCAGACATTTTGATATATAATTAAAATCACAAGCAGCCATAGCAAATCATTAGATAATTCTTTCTGTCTACCTCCCATCTCCAAAACTAGCAACAAAACCAGTAAATAGAGCCAAATTATCTGCTGTTTGTGAATTGGCACTCTTCTATTGAGGTCAATAGAAGTGTGTCAATTTACACCAGAAGAAAACCTGACTCCAAAACTTCTCCATTATACACTGGGCCAGATCCTCATTTGATATAAATTGAAGTAGCTCCAGTGAAGTTAACAGTTTTTGAACAATTTACATCAGCTGATGTACATGATCTGGCCTATTGTACATACAAATATAGAAAAGACAGTACTTCAGCTATGCTTAACCTTAAGCACATGTTCAAGTACTGACTTCAGTGGAACTTAAGTATATGCTTAAAGTGCTGTCCTGAATCGGGGCCTAAGGTTTGTGGATGTGGAGAAATCCTTGAATGAAAGGCGTTGGAGCAGCAAAAAATATGTGGAAGTTTAGTATGTTTGTCTCTTCAAGACATCATTTAATATACATCACTACCGTGTTTCACGACATCTTTAACTCATTTTAGGATCACCAAAATAAATGGCCCCAGGCAAACAGAACAAAATTTAATCGAGTGCTAAAAGAGAGATCTTTACCAGGGAATCCTGTTCAGCATCCACCAGGAAGACCAGCAGAACCAAGATCTCAGCATCACATACATTGCAGTGTATCAGAATTTGAGATCACACCTATAGATTCCAACTCTTCTGAAATGCTAGAACTTGAACAAGATGACAGTAGCTCACTGCATAGTTGGTTACAAACAAATCCCGTTGTTGATCCAATTACTCCTTCCATTAAGACTAGCTCAACAGCAAATTGGGACACTCACTTAAATACTTCACCAAATACAAATTATTTTGTAAACTGGAATCAGAAGCAAGTCTCCATGAACTTGGCTTCACCTCTGCACAATCCTGAACTAATATTGCATAAAAACGCTACTGGGTTGAATTTATCTCCAGCATATATTAGTGAAGAAAACAAGAAATATCAATACAGCCTTGGAAACAGACCTCTGTATAATCAGCAACATTTTCAAAATTGTTATGTTTTGGAGCCTCTTCCACCTGATGAGTATGCCAAGGGTCACACACTCCTAAACCAGAAAAACATTTCATCTACTTACAATGCTAATTTTCAAGAATCAGTAAAAGACCAAGTTTCAACTCAGAGTCATAGAAAGCAAATTTATACAGACAAGAGCCATCACAACTATGCTACCAATGGCTTGTGGTAAGGAAACAGATTTCAGAGTGTTATTGGCATAATGGTACATGATGCCCACAAAATCATATTAGAGAAGGCCAAGGAAGTGTTCAGAAAAATCTGATATACATTCAACTGCAGTAATTTATTCCTAGCTTCTAGTTTGTTCATTAGTGTTGATTTCATAAAGTTTCCTTTCTCTAACACTCTTTTTAAGCTTTCAATACTCCAGACACTCCTACATGTGAAATGTACATTGATCTTCATGTGTATCTGCATATAAAGACTGCAGGATCAAGCTTAAGAATGGTAACTGAAAATCTGGTATTAAAGAACAAAACAAAAAACATTTAGTTGCATCATCCATAAACTAAGTCTAGAGGAACCTGTTTTTAGTCAACTTGGTTATACCAAAACCCAGTTTGTGGCAAGGTGGAGTGAAAATCCCTGCTCCAGTGCAATTCAATGTGTTGCCACTCATGTTTCAACACTTGTCTATACAGGTTTGCTTCTTAAAAATCTTTCCCCATTGCAGGTCCACCAGTAGTAGCACTAGTGTATAAAAGGTTCAAGGAGCCAGCAGCATTTTTACCAATCCTGCAGTTGCTGTTTTTCAAAACCTTCAGAGTCAAAGGTTCTTACAAGAATAAAATCTGACGCTGCTAGTATGAAAAAGGCATGAGAGTTTAAAATTATTTATATAGAGCTTGTATGTAGATTGATGGTAATAAATGAAAATTCTACTTTAAATGAACACAAAGGGCCTGATTTTCATCTTACCTACTCGAAAGGTCTGCTCCAAAACCTACTGAAATGAATGGATGTCTTTACATTGACTTCAGTGAGCTTTGGATCAGGCCCAGAGTTTTCCCAAGTTGACTTAATAAAGTTATTCCTGATATACAAGGGTGTGAGAGTGAGATCAGAATTAGTCACACATTGTCAGGTTCACTACTGATGTTTTGAAGCTTTGTGTGGATAACTCAATGAGTTGTACCCAGCAAACAATATTTAAAGGTTTGATTAGCAATGACAATTTCAGTTTACAGATTGCTTATTGGGACTTTGCATCTACAGACCAGTAAATAATTTCCTTCTTTTGTTCTTGATTTTTTTTTTTTTTTTAATTTGAGGCCATCCCAGTCAGCTGCCCACAAGCCACTAGCAGGCCCTTCACCAACCACAAAGCTTATACAGACAATGGAGCAACATCATCAAGACCTCGCTCAACTAGAAGAAACTCGCCTTGCTGAAAGGCAGTTCTCTGGCTTGTTTCCACCTATAATCCCAAGGGTGGGGAGTGACTTGGAGCTTAACACAGAAAGATGTGAAGGAAACCAAGTGAAAATAAATCGCAGCAACTCGGAAGGGTACCTGCTGCAAATGGAAAAGCAAATGCAGCTGAAAGAAAAAGTGACTAGGAAGGTAAGAAAATATGGGTGAGTTAGAAAACAATTTTATATTGCTGTTTCCTCCTCTGATTAAACTAGTGCTTTGTGCTGGTCATCCAGAGATCGCAAAGCACTTTAAAAATGGGGATTATTCCCATTTTACAGAAAGGGAATTGATACTCCAAAGGTTAAGTGACTTGCCCAACATCAAACAAGTCAGTGGCAAAAGCAGATATGGAAAAAGAAAAAACGACTCATAGCTGATTTGACCAACTCACTCCCACACTTTTATATTCCAAGGAGTTGAGGCAATTCACCACTGCATCTTTCTAATCCACTTTTCAGAGATGGTCAGCTGTTAGAACACAGGGGAAGCTGTTGGTCCTTTAAGTTATACCATTGGTAAAATGATTTAGAAAGAAGCCATTTGTATAAGACAGCAGGTAGCCAGGCCTCAAGTCTAAGTAAGTTATTAGCCTTGTCATGCCCTTTTGCAAATCTCTTGGTTTCCAAGGGAATTCAAACTGAACACCACTAAAAGTTACAGGATTTGTGAAGCTAATGTCAAACATTATTCCAGGTCTGCTGACAACCCCATTGTGATCACTTATCAAAACTGAGCTCTGTGTCTTTCTGTGTGACCAAATTTCATACTACAACTATTTAACACTCATGCAATGGAACAGTATAAAGATATCCTTGTACACCCATGACAAATTAAATGTTTAAGAACTTAGCTGCATTTCTCAGTGCAGACAAGCTAAAATGGAATAATTACTCACGTGCTTCATCTAGAAGGCAGTTTGTGTATTGCTGCTTGACTGCCTCTGAGAAGGGTTAGCTGGATTAAGATAGTAATTGGAGGGCAGATTTCCTTCCTTTTCTATTCCCTGTGTTCAAGCCATTGTTTTTGTCCTTTTTTCCAGTAACTTTCTCACACTTATACCTCTGAAGAATTTTGTGGAGAATTGCCTTGTTTATGTCTCACAGTGAGACCCAGCTTCTCACATTAAACAGTCCATACAAATACACCGAAGTCAAATTTAATTGATACACATTTTGGCTTTGAAAATACATTGGAAATGACTACACCTGCTTGCGAAAACCCTGGCTTTATTACATATAGCTAAACGGTTAACTCCTTGTATTAGCTTCAGCTTAAAAAAACAAATATATAATTGTCCCGTAAAGGAGTTTGGATACTTGACTCAGAACAAAAGTCTAATACATTTCAGTCTAATATAATTTCTAATATAATATAGATTTCATTTGTTTGCCAGTTGGGATTGATTTAAAATATGTTCATCATTTCAAGAAATTACTTCCTCGCTGCTAGAAATTCTTTTGTCATTTCTGTAGCTACTCCATTATTGGCATTACTACAGTAGGTCAGAAAGATAAAACAAACCTGAGTCTAGATTATTAAGAACTTTCACTGCCAAACTTTTAAAATTTAGTCCAGCTATGAAAGTTAATTGAGTCTCCTTGGAACAGATGTGAAGAGATCCAGGAATGCCCAGCTCTCTCCAGACAAGCCAGAAAAGCACCTTATCCTGGAGTTAACATAATGGATGGTTAGAAATGGATTAAGATGAAATTCTGGTTCCCCACACAAACAACTAGTAAAAGGGTTTTGCATGGGGGATTAGCACGGAGCTGAAGAGAAGGAAAAGTGCTCTCAAGCAGGCAGCTGGGTGCAGTGCATTTGTGTGGGCGGGACTGAGGCCATTGCAACAAAAACATAATAGGTGATCCCAGTAGCCTTTCCTCTAGTTCACCCACTCCTGGTTCCAACACCTGTGACCCTCCACCTCCATCCCCCTACTCCCTGCACGCACATGCAGAGGGTCCCTGGGCCTAGCCTGCAAGGCACATAGGAAATTTCACACAACCTCTCCATGGCCTGTTTCTCAGGCCCCACCCCCCCATGCCTCCCACATCATGTGGGTATTGCATTTGGGGCCTTCTACAGCAACTAAGAGATCACATTTTTCCAGCTGTTAAGAACTGTAACCTTTCCCATATAGATGAAGTGAGTACAGTCAGAGGGCAGCCAGCATATAGCCCCAGGTCATGATTAGCAGCACACTTACTCTCCCAGCCAGTGCTTAATGCTGTGACTTCAACTCTGTAAATCTGAGTAATCAGCACTTTAAACATCCCCGTCAATTACTCGTGAGCATCTGACTAGTTCAAATATATATGTGTGAGTTGCTATCTTCTGCTTGCGCAAATGGCTGCGAAGATCTGAGCTTTAGAAGTTTTATCACCAGATGTCATTAGAAAGGGTTACTGGCACAGACTGTGGGCTGGGTACGGATAAGCAAGTCTCCCGGTCTCAGAAAATGCCCTTTGTGCAGAGGTTAGTGAATGATAGAAAGTTAAGCTGATTCGGGGCTTGGAATGCTATGTACTGGCAATGGCCTTCATTTTTGCCTGCTGCAGCCAATTCACTTGTAAAGGTTTTGTTCCATCCTACTACAGTTATTTTTTTTAACCTTTTCAAGTGAATGATTGCTTTCAATGAAAAAGGGGGAAAGGATGCTGCTCATAACACTGTCATGTGGCCAAATGAGGTTACAGATAGCAGTATTATTGGGGAAAAAGTAAACTTTGCAATCCCTAGTTATTAGGAACTGGGTTCAGAGTCAACCTAAGGTCCTCTCTTACTTGTGACATTTCTGAGAATGGATGTATAAGAAGAAATTGACTAACCTAATGGGAAAACAGTGTCTAATTGCCATGCATCACCAGTAGAAGCTTTTAAGGGAGAGTCATTTTAGAAAATATTCCACACGTCATTTTCATAAGATTAAGGGAATCTTTGACAACAAAGCACTTTGTTCAATGGATCTATGAGCTGTGGGTTGTTTTTGTTTTGTGGGGAGATTTTTTCCAATAAGTTTATTAATTTAAAGCTACCCTGGCCAGACTCTTCTGGTTTCATCAGTGTAAATTAGGAGCAATGCTGCTAATTTTAGGGTTAATCAAGAATAATTTAACTTGTGTAACTGAGATCAGAATTACACTCCGTCTATCCAAACCATTTACTATAGAACCTCTACCTTCATCCCCAGGTCTTCCTCCCTTCCACTTATTCTGGGTGAAACCTGACTCCACTAAAATCAGTGACAAGACTCCCATTCACTCTAGTGGAGTCAGGTTTTCACTTTCTGCCTTTTTTCCCCTCATATTACTGAATTTGCTATCCCAGGCACAAAGTCTTTAGTAGTTATGAGGAGAAGGATATTATTTATCTTCCTTTTATGAACAGCAAAAGCAGGACATTTTCTGTAGTTTTGCTACTAGGCTTTGTTCAAAAATTCTGTTAATGTTTAAACTGCAAATGCATCGTGATTTTAAGCTGTTCAATAGAATCCAGCTCATGAAATGTAAGACTAGCAAATTACAAAGTGGAGATATGCCTATTCATCATTCAAATATTCACATAATACAGAGAATTTCTAAAGGAATACTATCACATGAAACAAATGACATTAATTCAACTTTGTTTGCTCACTTAACTACTCATAAAACAAGTGCTGAAGTTAAGGTTGAGCATGCAGCCTGAATTCTGTCCCTTTTGTGCATATCCAATACACACAGTCTTTAATTATGTGATCATGTGCCGTAGTACAAGCTGAAATTATTCATGTGTGTTAAATGGTGGTGTAAATGCTTTACATTTCACTAAACTGTCTTCATTGTCAAACTTTTTTCTCGACTCCCTTGCAAAAACTGTCAAAAAGGCAAACCCATTTTTCTCCTGTTGTGTCATATGTAATTTATAGGAGGACATACCTGCTTAGGAGAAATACACCGTTGAGACTTTTGCCCTCCATGCCAACAGTTAAAGGAAAATCTATTTGATTCTGTTTTTAAGACTTCTAGGCCAAAGGACTACATGAACCTGGATGTGACGCTTGGAGGCCTTGGACCTGACTATGAAGCAGTCAGAGAGAAAGTAGGTGTCACAGATAGCATTTTGTCTGCTTTTTATGTTGCAGAGTTATGCCAAGTAAGCTGATGTATGGTGTAATGGAGATTGGAAGCACAGCTGATAAAGTAACTAAAGACTGCCTGGTAGGTTATGTCCTGAACTGAAGCTAGATATTAAATTCCAAAGGGGATGATCCTTCTGAGTATTGGGAAAGTATCTAGTCTCTCTCTATAAAGCATGTTAATCATTCTTGTGGCTCTTCTCTGAACCCTCTCCAATTTTTCAACATCCTTCTTGAATTGTTGACACCAGAACTGGACACAGTGTTCTAGTAACTGTTACACCAGTGCCAAATACAGAGGTCATGTAACCTCCATATTCCTACTCAATATGCCTCTGTTTTTACATCCAAGAACCAGGTTAGCCCTTTTAGCTACAGCATAGCATTGGGAGCTGATGTTCAGCTGACTAGCCATCATGACCCCCAAGTCTTTTTTCAGAGTCACCGCTTCAAGATAGAGTCCTCCATTCTGTAAATAGGACCCACATTCGTCATTCCCAGATATGAGCTTACAATTGGCCTTATTAATACATACATTGTTTGATTACACAAAGCCATCTGGATCACTTGCCAAGGTAGATAACAGCAACCCATCCTCTTTATTATTTACCACTCCCCCAATCTGTGTGTCATCCGAAAACAAAATCATTACTGGTAAAGTTTTCTTCCTAATCATTATAAAAATATTAATTAGCATAGAACCAAGAACAGATCACTGAGGGACCCCACTACAAGTCAACCAACTAATGATTCTCCATTTATAATTAGATTGAGACCTATTAGCTAACTAGTTTTTAATTCCATTAAAATAGGTGCCATATTGATTCCATATCATTCTAGTTTCTTAATCAAAATGTCATGTAGAACTAAGCCATCTAAATGTATTTATCAACACTATATTATAGTAGCACATCCTCACCTTATGGTAGCATCTTGTCTCTGGTAGCAGAGTTGCATGGGGTCCTTGTCCCTGTCTCCCCCACAAACTCTCATTTGGATTTACAGTCACCTTTCTCAGCCTGTCTCCTCTTCTTCTGACTCCCCCTCTTGGTGTTCTGTGACTTGTCCTCCAACTAAGTCACATGAAAGTCTGAACCCATCCAGGGCAACAAAAGCAAGTCCACACATCTTCAAACTAACAGCCCTTTCACACCTCTCAGACTTTACTGTAATTCACTTGTTGGCTTTACCTCAGGCTTCCCTGGTAGGAGCCTAACCTGGTCTGGTAGTTTCTTCCTCTGTTATTTCCTATCTATTAAACCCTCTCCCAGGGCTTTTCTGAATCAGAGACACTGATCTCCTAGGCAGTCTCTCTCCAACTGAGTGCTCTTATAAGTCTGCTTATAAAGCCCAGTTGTGCCTCCTCTGGCCAGAAGGCAATTAGTTAATCACCCCCACATGCACAGCATGACTCTTTGGGGTTTTTTTCCCAGACCTTGCAGATTATGGGAGTTAAGCCCCCATCACACACCTTTATCAACCAAACTTTATCAACCAAACTACTCTCATAAAAAAGATACCAAGTCAGTTTGAGAAACTCTTTTCCATAAACTCATGTTGAGTAGCATTAATTATATTATCCTCTTTAACTCTTTATTAGAGTCCCATATCAGCCATTGTCAAGGCTCTATCTGAGGCTGACAAGCCTATAATTACTGAAGTCATGTCATTTACCTTTTTTAAATATTGGCACCACCCAAGAGTTCTTCCAGTCCTCTGGATATTCCCCAATATTCCGAGACTTGTTCAATAACAACATCAATGGTCCAGATTTCTTTTGAGATCCTGGATATCTGCACAGAAATCTCATGCACACACCAAAAAAGGAAGAAGTATATAACAGAAGGAGAGGCAATTGTATTTTGATAGATTCATCACTCTAGTTTTGTAGTTCCCAGAAGCAGGTATCTATTAAAGGAATGTTTGATAGATAAGTATCCAACTGAAGATAAGTATAAACTGTTTTGTTCTCCCTCTGGTAGTTGAAGTGTAACATGACTTTAACATGACTGAACTGCACTGTCATTCATAGTGCAGAAGATAATCTTATTGAACCTTGGAAGAGAAAATGAAAGTAAATACAGTAGAGTAAGTGCAACAGGGAAGTAGCTGAATGCACATTACTTACTGTTAAGCAAACATCAGATGTTACTGTACCAAAGAGGAGATTGTCCGAGAAAGGGTCTGAATGAAAAATATCATTTGACCTTTTCACTGCCAGTGACTTTACAAGTCACATTTAGCAGATGTACATTTCAAATGCTGCAGAATGTATCCCATGTACTCTTGCACCCCACTAATAAGACAACAACTATTTATATTTATATAGCGTCCTTCACAGAAATGTTGCGGAGCATTATGCAGCTAAAATGATAAAATGATCAGACCTTTGGAGCAGTTTAAAAGCTATAGTGATTTCTTCAGCCTTGCAGTAAATGAGATAGATTGGTCATCTCAAATTGGCATAGGTAGAAAATTGCATTGCTACAAAACGTCCTTCCTCCAGATAGCGGAGGGCTATGTCCCTTTTTAATACTTTGGCAACACTTGTATAGCTTGTCATGCCAATAAAGTGTTATCGAATTGCAATGGGAAAAAAATTAAATGTTGACACCAGCTCTTAACTGAGGCAAACCAAAATACTTTGCTGAGTCTGAGAGTAATGAATGGTTGGAAACAGAGACAGAAAATTGGTTAAATAAATGGACCGGAGTCATTCAAGGCCTACTTAAATGCAGTAGAAGGACTTTAAAAATCAAAGCAAAACTGGGCAGATAGCTAGTGCAATACTTAGAATGGAAGTCATATGCTGAAACAGCTATGTGCCAATAAAGATGCAAACAGCTGCATTTTCAATGAGCTGCATCCTAGATAGAACAAAGGAAGAGCTCGTGAAAATAAAGAATTATAGTAATCTAACCTTGAAAAACAAGATTTTTAAGAAGATATTGCTGAGCAATTATCAGTGGCATATCTATTTCAAATAGCCTCAGAGGCGTAAATGTGAAAGTCCAGCAGTAAACAGGTTAATTAACTAGTCCATCAAAACTTTAAATAACCACAAACCTTTTTCTCTTGCCAGACAGAAAAGTTAAATAAGCAAAAGGAATATGCAAAGCAAGTTAAGGAGCACAACATGAAGAACGTTGCGACTGCGCAGAAACCGCCAGCAAAACCTCAGATGAAGTCATCATTATCAAGACATAAGGTTGGACTAGAAAGCATCTCATTAGAGGGACTAGAACTCCCATTAAAGTGAGAGGGAGAGGGCCTGAGAGACTGGATTCTGCATGTGTCCATGGGACACAGAGAACCATGAAAATTTAACTCCTAGAACCATGCCAGGTTAGGTGCCAAAAGATAAAGTTTTTATTGTCGCTTAAAACAATCCCAGACACACCTAATACAGAAAGCTCCTCAAGGTCAATTACCTATTAATTATTTTTGTACCATCCTCACCGTATTCTTTCTCTTCTCAAGAAATTTATCAGCCTTCAAACTAACCAGAAATGATATTTGCAAGGGACTCCATTGTCGTTAGTCTAAGCTTTGATTTTAAAGTCTTCGAGAGTATCTCCACGTCTTCTGTATCATTTTAGGCCTTTTGTAATGTAGTTTTGGAGGGAGGACAAAGAGGTCAATTATAGAACCAATCTCTATTTTCTGCAACTTGCCACATTTAGGCTATGGAACTCACTGCTACAAGGTATCATTGAGGCCAAGAGCTTAACAGAAATAAAAAAAAAGATTTGATATTTATAAGGCATGTGAGAATATCCAAATACTATTTTTGTTCTAAAAAGTTTTGGAAGAGATGTAAAACTGTATGTTTCAAGGCATAAGACAACCGCTAACTAATGAGGATCAGAAAGCAACTTTCCTTGGGGCAGATTATCTAATAACTGCAGTTTCTTGCACCTCCCTTTAAAGCAGTTGGTATTAATCACTATAAAATGTGGGATTAGACCATTAGTCTGATCTAGTATGGAAATGCTTATGTTCACCTGCCATTAAAAGTGTTGATCTGATTTTACTGTAAATTTCAAAATTCTTTCAATCTTAATATTTTTAGGCTCTGGAATATGCTAAGAAGATTCCTAAACCAAAAACTTTCTCAGCAAAACAATCAGATGAAGAACCAAAAGAGGAAAGCACTCTAGCACATACATTAAAAGGACAGAATTTACCTCAAATGTCATCCTTGAAAACTCTGCAAAACAGACATGAAATAGAGAAGCAAGCTGTGGCTGCTTTCAAAACCCTTCACATTTTATAACAAGTTTGAAATGATTAGGGAGCTGTACAAAGCAGACAGTATCTGCATTTAATTACTTATATGTTTCCCAGATACAGTATGTCAGGACTCTGTTACTTAAAGTAGAGTTTCTACCATCTCAAAACTGATCTGAAAACATTTCACCTTTTGCAATCAATCTCCCTTGTTTTAGTCCAATTTTATTATAACTACATTACATTTTTTTAAAGGTAAACAGTATTTGAAGAACTCTGGTTCTTTTTAGTCTATTGTTTCCTTCTTTGGAAAGTGCTGATTAAGCCATTGTTTCTTTCTGAGCAGTTTATCCAAAAAGTGTGGCAAGTGAATTTAGGTGCCTGCAGGATTCAGCAGGAGTATTGTGAATCACAGTGGAGTTTAAAGCTGGAACTAAGGTGCCTAAACCCTGATTTAGGTACCTAAGTACTTTTGTGAATCTAGATCTGTGAATCTAGATCCAAGATCTAGAGCCTTTCCCAAAACACTCACTCTTTTTCATGCTCTGAAATAAACCGTCAGAAACGTACTAAAACAGCTTTTTTATATTTACATAATGAACTTTTAAAAGTATTGCCATCACATTTAAAAACAGTTTGAGTGACTGTGTGTGTGGGTGGGAGGGGAACACTTGTTTTGTTTTAATATAACTTGAATTGAAATGAAAAGAGGAACTTTTCCATGATGCTTACTGAGCCATAGCCCAAAGAGACATGAATCAGTGATAAAATAGTTGAGTTCTGTCCCAGGTTTCCATAACCCAGTGGAGACAGGTATTCGAGATGTTATTAGCAGTATTTGGTTGAAGAGCACCTGATGTATATATGGTGCTTTTCAAACACACGGGGCATAGTCCCTGCTCCAAAGGGGCTCACAGCCAGTTATAGACAGACAAGTACAATACAATGGTAAAATAAGAGAGACCAAATATGGCAGAGGAAGATCTGCAGAGTAGGCTTCACATACAGAGAGAGGATTAAGGAGGAATCTGTAGAGAGAGCAGTGGGCATTGATACATCGGGGTCAGATCCAAAGCTCCCTGAAGTCAATGCAAAGACGCTCTCTGCCTTCATGGGCTTTCAGTCATGACCTAGGAATGGGAGACTATTCCAAGTATAGTGGCATCATGAATAAAGGCATAAAGCTGCAAGCAGGAGAAGGTGACAAAGGGAGCAATTGAGAAAATTTGCAGGATCACAGAGTGAGTAGGAGGAAAAAGAGTTGGAATGTGGACCAGGGCAAAACTGTGAAGACTTTGTAAGATGAGGACAGAGCTTGCGCTGTATGTGATACAAGAAAAGAAGCCAGATGCAGCATAGTCGCATGGACAAGGCACTGGAGTAGGACTTCTGACCGGATTTCTGTTTCCAGCTCTGCCCTGACTGCTGTATGACCTTGAACAAGTCACTTCAGCTCTCTATATATGGGTACAACCCCCTCTCCTCCCACCCAGATCCCCTGGGTATGTATTTGGGTGGCTAGCCCAAACTGCTGCCTGTTCCTAGCTATCCTGCTATTTTTAGCATGCTAGTTCAAGCAAAGCTAGAGTGTGTCTGTCTGTTCAAACACAGTCCTAGCTGCAGTGTAGATACACCTTAAATATATGTACAGCCCCTAGTACAACGGGGTCTGATCTCTTTGAGCTTTTAGATGCTACCATATACAAATAAACTACCTTGGAGATATAAGGAGGGAAAGATGTGGTCAGAATAACAGGAGAGGAAAACCTAATCAATTCCTGTAAGAGAAAACAGAGAATTCCGACCCAGTCCCAACAGTTAAGTTAAGCAAGAACTGATTCTCACATGTTTTATATAATGTAGTAATCTATCATTTTTAGACAGTCTTACACGTTTGGGTCCTTAACAGGTTTTAACCTGTACAAGTTGACCTTTAAATTAAATCTGGCACATCTTAAATTAAAATAGGGGGAGGGGAATCAACTACATTGTATTACCTTAATATCTGCAACATTTTCTTTCTTTAAAATGAAGAGGAAGCTGTTGACAGGTTATCCAGGAACAAAGCCAAACTAAAACACTCCCAATAACGAAGAAGTAAAACATGAACCAAACATAGGCTATCAATAGGGATATAATAATTAGTTATGCAATTGTTGTTTCATTATTGGTTAATGATTCATAGTCACAATATCACAGCAAGCCCAGGAGTTCAGAGCCTCATCTAGGGATTGAATATGCATACAAGTAATGGCTCTTCATCTAGACAATCTGTTATTAGCCAGGAGTAGTTTGAAGAAGCACTGAAAAACTGAGCATAACGTTAAGGTAATCAAGAACTACACTTTTGGTAGGAAACAGCCTTTAACAGCTTAAGTCTAAAATAAACACATGTGATCCTTGTGATAGTTCTGTTTCTTTAACTTGGTAAACAGAGAATTAGATCCACAGATGAAACATGATAAGAAGACACACAGCAAGGGAGTTTTGGAGAACACACACTAGAAATCTTTTTGAAAATAAGCAATTTCTGCAGGTTCATGTTGACTCTTTGGTTTGTTTTCATCATACTTTTTCCAGCAGAATGGATATGGAATCATGAGCCTGGCTCCATAGTTATGATTACAATCAGGTTCCATCGTAAACCCTATTTTTAGCCCTATCCCCCATATATTTAACCCTAAATATCTGGCATGAAAATTGCCTGATTTATTCTCAGGGCAAAGGAGAATTTTCCTAACAAATTTGAGAAGCAAAAATAAAACACACAAATTCCAAAATTTACCTGGATTTGAAATTTTGACCAGTATCTAAAGTTTCTTTGGAGCCGACTAGCCCCCAAATACCTAGTTACTACCTCTTCAAACTTTCTATACAGTTAAATCTCATTGGAAACAATTGTGCAGGTTTAAAAGACAAGTTGTCATTAAGGCAAGTCATTAACAATCACTGTAGCTAATCAAAATGGTTATACTGTATGGGCAAGGGTGGAGGTTCATGGAATCCTATTTGGCCAAAGCAAAGTTTTGCCTTGTTGAAGACGGTGGAAGGGTTAACTGGGAAATACAGAGGCGAGGGTGAGTTTGGAAAGCTTCAGTCTCTGGGGATGCACTGAGTTTTCTGTAAAAGGTAAACATGGAAATGAGTTCCAAGAAATATTTTTAGTCTTATAACAGGTTAATTCTGGACTTTTGAATAGTTGGATGCAAACTCCTCCTAAACTGCTTGAAGTTGAAGGTAATGTCACAAGTTATCAGGGAGATCATTTTGACTAAGAAGGGCAGGCCATTGAAAGAGTCCCCAGTTGCCTTCTGTGGGTTTTGAATCCCACTCTAAATTATTTAAATCAATCCATGATCTCAAACATTCAGAAACAAATAGCTCCTAGAATTGACAAGGGGCTAAGAGCCATGCCATATGTCATTGGAGAGGTTGCTTCCCCTAGATTTGAAATGAGGTCTTGATCACCTGAACCTCAATTCAGCAAAGCATTTAAGCACATGCTTAATGAATGATGACCTTACAGCAGTAAGACTTACAATCATTTTGGTCTCTTTACCATAAATATTATAGCATCACTGTGGGGAAACTTGCATGAGAAAGTTCTCTGCACAGAGGTTTGGTACAGGTTATGTGCAAAACATTTTGCACTTCAAAGAACAGCAGCAGGCAACTGTTTTGCAGCTTTCAGTGGATCCAAGATAAAACTGCCCCCTCCTTGAATTTTGGATTTGCTCCCTCTTACCTCTTGGACCTTCAGCTCTGTGTATCCTCAGGGTTCATGTTAGACAGACATTTCCATACCATGTCAGCTATAATTGCTGTTTTTAATTATATATTTTTTTAAATAAAATGGTAACACTTTGAAACATTTCTGATGAAGGACATAAACTTGTTGTCTCTGCTTAAAAGTGATAATCCTCCTTTAATTCAAACCTGAAGCACCTATTTTTAATGGAACTTTTAGATGAATATCAAAGAGCTATTTACACGTATCTAATATTTTAATTAGAGTATATTCTCAATTTAACCCATTAAACCCCCTTTGATGCGCCCCATGTTTAGTGTTTAGCCCCAGATGCTAGAGATAATGAATACTGGACCTTTTGATTTAATGAGAATTTCTGCCTTTCTAGCCTGACTCCCTTTGTATTCCGCTTTTTTCCCCTGAGCTATAGAATTCAGTTAATTGAAGGAGTCTCTCACCACCACACATTAAGGAGTCTAAATTAGCATCCCTTTTCTGATTAGAAAATGCAAGCAGACATTTTCCCTTTGATCTCAGCATTGAGTTGATGTAGGCAACAGCCCCCTGAAAATGAGCTGATGGCTTTATTATTAGGCGAAAATGCAGATGCGGCCATGTGTTGCAAAATGCTTAATGTCTTAATTGATCACCTTCCATACTGTTTGTCATCCTAGTACCTTTTATAGCTCCTGTAAATTAGGGTTTTGGGGTTTGTTTTTTTTTAAATAGTGACCTTTTAAGTAACACCACCAATTTCCCCTAACCCCCAATGTTAAAATTTTATCAATAAGCCCAGTCATTAATAGGATGCTTCCCTGTGGCAAATAAATAAAAAGCCCCATGAACATGATCACCTTGCAGACTGTTTGCAAAGGATTGTATTTTTCCCAAGGTGAAATTTGAAAAGATGTTATTTTCAGTATATGTGCAAAGGAAGTCTTTTGATCTGCTTTGATAGTAATGCAAATTTTTTTTTTTTTGCACTGAACAGATAACAGCGATACAAAAGGGTCTGCACAAGTAAATGATGAGCATCCATCTGCTTAAAAGCAAAGGCCAAAACTTAATGTAATTCAGATTAGAAAGACAAAGAATTTAATAAGAAATTGGCTTGAATTCTGCATTAAGCATTCAGGACCACATTCATGATGAGTAGACCCTTACTCTCATATAGTCCCATTGATTTCAATATGGCTATAAATACAGTAAAGTGTACTCAGCATGAGTATGGGTGGTAGAATCAGGCCCTCAACAATTAACCACCGTGCATACGAGACTGTGCCTCCTCTGGCGCTATAGTGTAATGGCGGAGAATATTGGAGCAACTTATCTTCTATGAAACTTTCTCCAGGCTACTTTCGTTCTAGAATATAGTATAAGATGGAGCCTTGCTCTACATGACAGAGCTGCTTTGAGTGAGTGCAATTGCCTAATAGTTTTAAAGTCAACAGTATGTGCTGAAAGAAGTTTGCATCTAGTTACAACTACTGGCCAAGTAGTAGGAGTCACCTGACTGAGGAAAGCGTATCTGAGTGATATTTACATTAAGGAGATCTACAGAATCTGACTGAGTCCCCCCCAGAAAAGTAAAATGTATCAAATCTATCTTTATTTCTGGAAGATATAATTGGTCTTACGCATACGTTATATGGACATAAATATCTGAGGTTCCTTTGTATGTAATGACACTTCCTACTGTTACCTTTTCTTCATTTCCTTCAAACCCCTCAGCACCTCTTTCTTTAGGTTTTTCCCCCCATTGGGTTTAATTTTTATAGGCAAAAAATATTGTGCTGTGAAGCTGAAAATGTGCCTGAAAAGTAAATCCACGTGCTGAAGATATTAGTCATCACTGAAGATCACTTATTTAATTGAAGGGACCATAAGTTTGCTCTATTTTCTAAAAACTTCCATCTATAGACCACATTCATTAATGGAGTTGTCAGATTGCCAGTGAAGTCAGTTGGAATTACAGCGAGTGAGCCCATGACTGGGGCTCTGAGGCTATATGATAATACAAATAATAATTTGGCCTAATCTTTATACTTATTCAGATCTGAAAATTGGCACACAGATCTAAATTGAATACGGCCTCCTTGCACAACTGTTGCACGTGATGTGAGACAAAAATACAGAAACCTCCGCAGAGTAGGAAAATTCATTTCACAGGGAAATAATGAAACATACAGGACCAAATACACGTCTGTCTTGAACGGAATTACACCAAGGATGGATCTGACTCAAACTGGAGTATTTTTAAGAAACAAAGTAAACTATTATCCCTTGAGTTTAGTAAGTAAATTCCAGTAGGGAGTGTAATGCCTTTAGTCTGTGGCTTCCGGCTTATTTCGGTGGTGTTACACCAGTGATAAACTTGGCCCACTACTTTACAAAGCTGTATTGATAGTGGATTATTATGAAAAAAGATTTTTCTGAGCTCTGGAGAAAGGCTTCCCTAGCGTACCTTCCCCAGCGTTAAGTAGTGAACAGGACTGAAGTATCCCAAACCCATAAAATTCCTACTCTAGGTTCTGATAGCGTAAGGTTCTAGACCTTACGCAACTCCATGTAATCTATATAATGTCAACAGTAGGCTCCAAAATGCTTGATTGAGAGAGATTGTTCCACCCTGTGAATTCCACAAACTTGGCAACCCTAGGGTCTTGCCCCACCATCGTAACAGTATTGTAGAATCTTTGTAGTTGAGGACTGGGAGGAAAAAATATAGCCATCATCTAGTACATCTATCCCCCACCGCTGAATAATTGTCTGTACAGTATATTTTCCAGTGCTTTGGCCAGTCTAATTTCACGTGTTTCAAGCAAAGCATCTTCCACCACTTCCCTTTGGTAACAAATTCGTCAATAGATGATATCACCATGGAGAAGTATTTCCTAATACTCAACCTAAATACTCCCTGCACAAAAATAAACGAGGCTGTGAAATAGAGGGCAAGATATAGTGGTTGATTTGGCTACAGACGAGGCATCTATGAACGTGGAGCGGTGTATAGGGACAGTAAATGCAGAGTGAAGCTCTACCGATGACAGCTGGCAAGGATAAGTTAAAGAAGCTTGCCTTACAGAAGAGGCCTGTTTTGAATGGAAGTGCTAGTGAGCCAAAAACATGGATACAGCGGATGCTAAAGAAGTATCCAACAGCTCAAGCTATCACTGATCATGAGCGCAGAGTGGGCAGCTGCAGGTAATGCCATATGGTTAGTTTTCCATGTATGACGGGGATCACTTAAATGAATTTGTCTTGCCTCAATGCCTATGGAAAAGCCAACATAATGCATTGCAATGGTGAATTCAGTCCTCTCTGCAGTATCAAAGCAACTGTTAAGTAGCCTTAGTGATAGCTAGGTCAAATAAAACACAGAGTTCAAGTGGCTTGCCCAGGGTCATACAGCAATACAAAGACATAGACCATAAAAACTATGAATCCTTCCAGATCCACCTCCATCTTAAGCAGGTAAAACCAGAACTGGTATTCACCCTTACGTTTTTTTTAAAATCCATTTGTATTAGTAATTTGAACGATTTCACTTGTGACTGTTCCGAGCACCATCCCAGCCAATTCAACTGGAGTCTCTCCTCCTTTAACTGCAGCACATATCTTTGTGTTTTCTCCTTTTCCCGTAGAATGAGAGTGTTCCCACTCAGGTATTTGTGTACAGTAATTAAATTCCTCCTTGACCTCCTGTTTTCAAAGCTGCACATGTTAAGCTTTTGAACCCGTTCCTCAGAGAAGGAAGTAAGGCCTGGGCTTTGTTAGGCACTACCTATTGATTTTCTGATCAACTACTTCTATTATGACTTTGTTGCTCCAGATTCTCTATTCTATTCTTTTGTATTCAGGTTCTTATATTGCACTCAACACTGGGGTTTCCAAGTGCCTTTTGAGGCTTCTGGACAAGATTTTTTGCTAGTGGCTTTGAAACTGTGCTGTTTCATGTGACATTTGTTGGCTGGGTATTTAAGATCAGAGCATCTGCACCAAGCAAAGGAAGAGTAGTTTGTTCTCTCATTTGTGCCTACAAATATAAAATAAACATTCTCATTGCAGTCAAAGGGGTTTTAGAACTCCTGTTAATTTGAGATCCTGTTTGACACATGTCTTTATCTAACTAAGTGTTTCAACCTTTTCCATGCCATAATCCCCATGTTAGCACAACTAAAAGCTTTGGGGATCCTTCCTTTTGTCATTAAAGACCAGGAGTGTGGTCATGATGCCCTGAAGCCTGTTTGTGCCCCTGATCAGCATGAAAACTCATGGTCTAGACAGACTCGCTCAATTCTTTGCCCTCAAACATAAACCTTCAGAGAAGTAAACCTTGAATAACTCTTCCCAAAAGACGACTTACTTTCCAGATCTTGGAGGCTCAGAGGACTGTGGGAACCATTTCTTTAGGGTCTGGGAGGGAGATGATTAGCTCAGGGCATTGCTAACAGGATACAAATTTATTGACCCCAATTTATGTCACTGGCTCAAATGAGATCCAAGTTGTTACCACTGAGGGCTTCAAATAACCTATCTAAAATAGGTTTCTGATGGAGCTGATGTTCTCAAATATTCTAAGTTGATCCCAACATAGTAGAATCAACAAATGAATCAGAGGTCAGTGGCAATATTTAGTTCTTTTTCTTGTGCAAGAATTAAAGTTATAGAAGAGGGTTGGCAGACATTAGTTAGAACCATAATTTTTACGGTCCATGATCAACGTGAGATGCTGGTGTGCGCCAGCAATGAGAACATCAGCTTTTGCCAAGACATTTGTCCAAGAACTGGGCGTGTACTAAGTGTAACAGAAGGGTACAGCAGAATAAGCTACCTCGCCAGGATGAAGAAGGATGTGTTTTGCATTATAATGATGTGGGAAGACGAAAAAGATTTGGCTTGGTACTCTAAGTATCCAGATTGAAGCCTCTAGGCTAAATTAAAGGATCTGCTTTCCCGGAAGTTATACTCTTCCTAGTGTGAATACTTCTTTCCCCTTGTTTGGTCTTGTTTCTTCTTCCACCCTACAATCAATACTCATTTGCCTTTGTTACCCCGCCTAACTTACTTAATAAGCTCTTCAAGGCATCATAAGCTCCACTTATTACATGCTTGTAATCCACCATGCACACTTATGCCACTGTGTACAAAATAGACTCTGTAGAGCCACAGGTTCATATCCCAGCAAGACTTTGCTAAGCCCTTCAGCCTTCCATGGTGCATAACAGCTCGTCTATTTTAGTGCAGCAGGAGAGGTTTGGGGGAAAGGATCTCAATGAGATTCTGTCTTTTCTGTATGGACAGGAAAGATTGTATGGCATGTGCACAAAAGTGAGGGGTTGCCCTAGGCTCTGTAGGTCTACATTTCCTCTACCGGTTCAGTCAATGCGCCTAACCCAAAGAGGGCTGAATTTCAATGGCCAGTGTGTGTAAATTGCTTCAGAGTCTTTCCAACTGAGAGGCACTCTATCAATGCAAAGTGGGGCCTCACATCCTATGAGAGATTGCTGGGTGGACCCAGTGTGTATTTCTAATCATTCTTTGCTGTAAGCCGCCTTTAGCTGCATTCTGTTCTGATGAGGCTGGATACAGATAACTGTAGCTTTTATCCCTCATGCCACTTCAATAACATTTAAAACAGAAATCTTGAATCACATTGTGGCATTTCATAACATTGCGCTTTGTAGCTATATTTAGACCGCAACTAGCTATTACCACCTGAGAGAGAGATCTTGGAGTCCTCATGGATAGTTCTCTGCTCTATGCACAGCCACAGTCAAAAAAGCTAACAATGTTAGGTGCCATTAGGAAAGGGATAGATAATAAGATCAAAAAAAATCATAATGCCACTGTATAAATCCATGGTATTCCCCCATCTTGAATACTGCGTGAAGTTCTGGTTGTCCCATCTCAAAAAATGTTATTAGAATTAAAAAAGGTACAGAGAAGGGCAACAAAATTAATTAGGGGTATAGAACAGCTTCTATACAAGGAGAGATTAAACAGACTGGGATTGTTCATTTTAGCAAAGAGATGACTAAGGGGGAATATGATAGAAGTGTATAAAATCATGAATGGTGCAGAGAAAGTAGGTAGGAAGTGTTATATACCTATTCATATAACCCAAAAAGCCTGGGGGTTGCCCAATGAAATTAATAGGCAGCAAATTAAAAATAAACATTGGGAAGTACTTCTTCACACAGTGCATAATCAACTTGTGGAACTCATTGCCAGGAGATGGGTGTAGTATAACTGTAGTATAACTGGGTTCAAAAAAGAATTAGATAAATTCATGGAGGATACATCCATCAATGGTTATTAGCCAAGATGGTCAGGGATGTAACCCTATGCTCTGAGCATCCCTAAACTTCTGACTGCCAGAAGCTGGGACTGGATGACAGGGGATGGATCACTCAATAATTGTCCTGTTCTGTTCATTCCCTCTGAAGCATCTGGCACCGGCCAGTGTTGGAAGACAGGATACTGGGCTAGATGGACCATTGGTCTGACCTAGTACGGACATTCTTACGTT
The DNA here is from genome assembly GCF_026122565.2 of Emydura macquarii macquarii. Taxonomy (NCBI): domain Eukaryota; kingdom Metazoa; phylum Chordata; order Testudines; family Chelidae; genus Emydura; species Emydura macquarii. The sequence continues at coordinate 8,268,711 of NW_027130449.1, read as the reverse complement.
CCTAAATTCTTATGTTCACCTGTAAGTCTTTGTAGATTTTTACACATGCCAGATGGACTTTTTAAAAGGCAAAATATCATTCTGCTACTGTCCCACCAAAACTCTTCTAGCCCATTCATTTCAGTAGAGGCAAGGTGTTCCTTTGGATCCAATCACTCCGCAAGAACTGAGCATTCCGAGATCAAGCCCGCTCAGAGAGCACACACTGTCCTCCAACAGCTTGTTATAGCTGCCAACCAGTGTACGATGGGACTAACTTAGCCCAGAACTGGGACCAGACCTTTAAACCCTGCCCACTGGATCGGATAATACAAGGGGCTTTGCCAAGCACTGCCCTTTCTTACAGGACCCTGCAGGTTAAGAGGAACGCTTCCTCCAGCTGTGAAGTTCTATAACCCTTTGGCACTCATTCTTCCCTCACCGAGAAAGAAGGTTATAAGAACTCTACGGAGTTGCCTGCCTTTCCCATTCAGATAAGCGATGAATCCTTCCAATCCGAAACACCGCTTTCCTTATGGAGGGTGACTAAGTGCTCGGAAGAGTAATGCTGCTTTAATCGGATAGCTCCCTGGAAGACCCCCTGTTCTGGAATAAGTCACTTTATTCCAAAATAATTAATACAGTCTCAAAGCACATTAATTATTCTGGAATAAAGTCACTTTATTCCAGGAAAGTGTCCACAGGGGGAGCTATTCCACAGTAGCTCTTCTGCTCAATTTCCCCCACGTAGACAAACCCAAAGTGGCTGAAACAATGTTATTTATACAGTCCTATAAACATACCTTGTGCTCTACAGCCACAGTCTCATGTCCCTATTGCCAGTCCACACTCTCCACGGTCATCTCCAATACTTCAGAAAGTTTCTTCTAGTGCTCGCAGCTGCACTGTGAACAGTATAGTCCTTAGCTACCCACAAAGTTAGCCGAGCTAGGGGAAGATAAGGAACAGGCTTAAGTCAAAATTAAAAATGAACCATTCTTCAAGCAAAATCGGAGCCTCTACTCAAGGAGTTGCACTGGTTTAATTGAACTGGTGCCAGCTTGTGTGGAGACAAGACCCAACAGAGCCTGCAATGCAAACTAGTAGATATCTCCTTTGGGTTACAGCAGCCTCAGTGCTCCTTAGTCATGTGCATCTGCCCTCCAATTAACACCTCGTTAGGGCACCCACCTGCAGAGACTTTACTTCAGCTTGCTGCATTGCAGCCACTAATTCTCTGTATTATAGTCATGAGCACATCAGGAAGGGCCTGGTGGTTTAAAAGACATTTCAAGCCATTATAGCTACCAGTAATGGTCAGTAGATTCAGCTGTCAGGACAAGGTCCAAACAGTCAGTGCAGTCTCAACGTCCCTCGCTCCTCTCCAGATAGTCCTGCCACGTCAGAGTTAAAGGCATGTGAGCAGAGGATGCTGTAAAAGACCCTTGTACTTACCTAGGATTTAGCTAGTTCACTTTCCAGAGCTGTCCAACTAGTGTCTTTCACCAACACTAAACAAAAACCTAGGGTCATGTTAGGGCTGAGTCCACAGAAGATTTGCACCACTGGCCCACAGTATTTGCAGTGTAATGGTGCTACAACTGGATGTTCATAGCAGGCTACAACCAAGAGGTGCCGTCTCCCAGCTGACACGTCAAATTACTTCCATCCAAACTGACCACAAAGCCGCTCAAACAAACATGGTTGGGGGGGGGGGAGGGGGAAGCCTTTGCCACAAATGTCCTTTTCTCCATTCGGGGAGGCAGTTTTCCCGATGTTCGTCCAATATGCAGTCAGAGTCAAGTCTCCTTCTCGCTAACCCAGGAAAGGATAGCAGGAAGGTCTCTTCCTACCACTGTCCCTATCCATTATAAGAGACAAGGTAGAGTATATGCTGCCCTCCTTCCCAGAACTTGTCCTGGTTGGATGAGAGAGGGGAACCCAGCCACACTCTGTAATACAGGCCGCCTACTCCCAGATGCTAAATAAACTGGTAAAACTAGAGTTTTTCCAGACACCAACTGTTACCCCAGACTATTTCCTCTCTCTCGCTCAGCATCTGCCTCTGTCATCCCTGGGGTCTCTGTCTGCCCCAAAACCTCTGGAGTTCTTCTCCCTCTGGCTTTGAAAGCCCAATAAACCGCATTACAGTGCCAACGCAAACTATAATTGGGGTTATAGTGGCTGTAGAAGCCTTTTTTGGTTTGTCAACTTATCTGGGAATGGACTGTTTCTGTCATGTGTTATACAGCACCATGAACACTGTTGGGGCTCAAACAAATATAAATACCACCTCATATTTTCAGCCTCCTCAGTATTGTCTTGCTACCCCCACACTACACAGGAAGACTAGACATACAGGCTTCTTGGAGTCAATGGAAGCTGCAGGAGCGTTGCACCTTTGTGAGTCAGACCCTAAAGCTTGGAGTTTGTATGGCAGAAGGGGGAACATTACTAGGTTTGAGTTTTGTCATGCTGGTTACATTTGGCTGGTGGACCTACAGTAGAAGCCGACTTGTCTTTTAATTTGATTCCAAAAATGAAATAATAATAATAAAAAGCAAAGGGGCATAGGGTTGAGGCTAGATGATGGTATTTTGTAAAGCACAGATGTGGTTTAAGGGTGAAATTCACCCCTAGCAAAGAGACACCACAAGACTTAGACATTGGTTAAATCCCATTTACACCCTATTGGGTGCGTTAATTGTTCCTGGCCCTTGTTCTGGGGTGACTTTCTTTCCGAGGTGACATGCTCATACAGAGTGAGATGACGTCGGAGGAAGACTGGGACCAAATTATTGCTATACACCCGAGTCGACTTCGACTTGTATAGTCTTGACTTGCTTCACAGGGTAGTGACTGCTTAACTCTAGTCATGCACCGTCATTAGCAGTGAAGTCCTGTGCATTGTATTGAACCTTTACCCTTGCTTTTTGCTGCAACAAGCCTGCCTAGTATTTTTGTGGCCTATTCTAGACCTGTGCTTTTCAACCTTTTTTCATTTGCAGACCCCTACAAAATTTTGAATGGAAATACAGACCCCTTTGGCAATCTTAGCCAGAGTTTGCGGCTCCCCTAGGGGGTCTGTGAATCACAGGTTGAAAACCCACTGTTTTAGCCCTTTGTGTATGAAGGGCCAAATTCTGGTATGTGCAGAAAAGTGGGTCTCAGGAGGTGGAACATTGTCTACCCCAATCCAAGGCTCCTACGTGAACAACAGCTGCTCCACTGGCCATCTGCAAGAGGCGCCATGGAGGGGCATGATGGGGTGAAGCATGTGTTTTGTATGTGGGGGTGTGTTTTGCATGTTTATGTGCACAGGTCCACTACCTCTGCTCACACCCAGAGATTATTCCTGCTGTGGGTAAAAATCATCTGCATATAGTGGCAGGGGCTGCTACCTGCAAGCATACGACTCACATAGACTCAGCTAGTGCAGTACAGATGTGCACTAGTTTTGGCGATGTTTGCCTTGATGAGCTTGAAAGTGGTCACACAGCACATGATAGTCCTCAAGTGTTTATTCAATGCCAGTCCCGGGGTGAGTAACATTGCACTCCTCTTAAAGGGGAATAGATGTTTTGCAAATGGCCAATATAAATATAATTCTTAATGCAATGTTGCCCTCAACTTCTGTGTTCCTTGCAACTTCTATGTTTCCTGTTGAATTCCCATAATGATCCACCCTGCACTTTTTCCTGACATTCACTCTGCGTATACTCCACATAAGAGCATTTACTACATGCCTTTGTTTCCAAGAATTGGAAAAAGATCATTAGGAAGTGTGTCATTTCTGTTCACACAGGAGCAAAAACAGTTCTCACTGCAAGAGAAAGAGCCATACCTACAAATGTTAGGAATTCAGAATTTTTTAATGTCACTCAGCATCATGTATATTTTATTTTTAAGTGACCACTTCTATGTATTTGCTTCTGAATGATCTCTTCTTTCTCTGTTTCATAAAACTCTTTGCTGCTAAATCATGCTACTCATAAATCATGAATATCTGAGTCTGACTGAAGAATACGGTGATTTTAAGAACAGCTGCAAATAAAGACTTTGGCATATGCTTTCTTTTAACTGATGACATTGTTTGTGATATCCGGTCCCTAATATACGCTTGTATACAGCATTTCTTAGGAGTTAATGCTATCACTAAAATGGTAATCAGAATCTTAATATTAAAACATCATGGCATAGCAGTAAGTTCCTTGTTAAGTATTAATTTTAATAACTAGGCTGTATGTTGTGGCTGTTTTACTCACACTTTTATTAAATGTTGGTGGTAAACACAAAGATATACCAACTAAAAAAATACTTCCACAGCCTACATGATACAAATATAACATAAGCACTCTAACAAATTAAATATTACATGTCCAAAAATTAGATAAATTAAATGTATTTTCTTTCTTAGTGCTTTGGTTTAGGTATTGCTGGAAGTCAGTGATCATAAATATATGATAAATGTTTCCATCTAGCTGAAATCTCATTGTATTGACACTATTCAATAGCTTTTGCTATAGCTAGAATGCATTTCTAGGTGATTGTCTACAGAACAATGATATATTCTTGATTTTACCCTTTGAACTATAATCTTTAAGAACCTGCATAATTTTGTAGCAAAATATTTTGACTGAAAGTCATTAAAGAAAATAGTTTTCTTTGAAGTGTTTGTAAACACAGCCCCTCCAAAAAACCCAGTCGTTGTCGGGATGTTTTTCACATGTGATCTTTATTATTCTAATTATACTGCAAACCACAAAGGGGAAGGAAATACACAAATTTAAATAATTTATATTTTGCACATGAATCCGGGACATTTTTATTTTTGCAACAAAACTGCATGTCCTACATTCCAAAAACCAAAAAAGTGCTAAGGACAGGCAACAACCAAATCAACTCTTAATTAAAAAAATAAATTAAAAACAATTACCAAAAAAAAAAAAAACCCCTGAAGAGACACTGAAATGGAATTTGGAGTGCTTGATCAGAAGTGGTTTGAAATCGAACATTGACGAAGACTTAAGAAATTAATCTTTCCTTATATTTCTTCGAGCAAAAGCCTTCATTCTATAGCAAATGTCCGTCAACCAGCATTTCGTCATTCCTTCTGGTCAGTACATTATACCAGAAAAGGTTTTATTTCGCTGGAAATCCGAGTTATTTCACTGCACTGTAAATAAATAAAAAGCAAGCCTGAGGCATCAGTAAATACTGTTATATACAACTCTGCAATGCAGAGATGGATTTGCAGTTCGATAGCGTGATATGTTTCAGGGTACCAGGTTTAAAACCGCTGGACAGTTGTAAACTGCGGGATGAAGGCATGCAGACAGCATGCACTCGCAATGAAACATGAGTCGGACTTTAAACTAGTTTATGAACATACTCAGTTAAAAACAAAAATATTCCAAAACGGATTCACATCAGGAAACGATTAATAAAATCATACTTCGGAGGCAGGTGAGCTGTTAAAATTATATAAAATCCATTTTACTAAATAAATTCGATTCAATTTTTCTGGGCGTCTTAAGAAGAATTCAGTTTATTAGCAATACTTTCTCTCCCAAGCCCCCCACCATAGAAAATGTGGTTTTCTTACCTGTTTCTTTAGAGAAACTTTATGCAATTCACTGTTTAAACAAATGCATTCGCTAGGGTGTGTCTGATTTTAAATGAAAATGTACACGAATATTAAGAGACATTGTCTGGATACACCGTTCATTGTCATGGCATTGTGACAGGTGTAGACCTGTTATTTAACTCTGGGCACCGATGCATTGAAATAATATAACGGGTATACACTGGATTTTAAAACGGGCAAAGCTTTACTGCTGGAGAAACGTTACCCAGGCATTTCAAATTGAAATAGAGGGCAGTGATTTTGCTATCTTTGTATTCAGCGTCCAGAACCAATGTCAAATGTGCGCTGCTTGTCTTCCAGTGGTGATGGTGTTTAAACTCTGCGACCAAAACAATCGAGTTGCACCGTGACTAGCGGACTGTGATGTCTTGCTCTCCGCTGATATCATCGTGTCAGCTAACTCGATTGTTCTGAAGTTGTCGTGCTTAAACACGAGCTCAGTTGTGCTTGCTCAAAAGGGGCCAGCGGTGCGAGCTGAATTAGACATAGCCAGAGCGGACAGACTCTCCTGGCAACCAATGCCATAAAAGGGACTGAACCCGTGTCTGTTTAGATCAGATCCGATCCGATCCCGCTCTCCCCCAGACTGTGTGACTAGCTCCTTTCCAGCCTGACCTGAAGATACTCCCTGGCTCCAGCCCTGGCCGGGTCGCTCAGGGATTGCTTTTTAATCGACGGGTCCTACCGAGATTACCTGGCCTTGGTTACTGGGCAGAGGAGTCCCGAGTCGTCACCCTTCGCGGGCAAAGCCAAGAGAGCTGTTGAGACCAGGGGCCCTCCAAAGTCAGCGGGGCGCTTCGCCGGCTGGGGAGGGGAAGGAGCGCGTCTACATGAGATGCGGGGCGGCGCAGAGATCCGCGTCCTCGATGATGTCCACCTCGTCCTCGTTCTCCTCCGCGAGGAAGGCGGGCTGCTGGCGGCGCTCGGCGCTGGCTTTGTCGGGCAGCTCAGCCTCGCTCGAGCTCTGCTCCAGGCTCTCCTCCCCGCTGGGGTTCTTGGGGTCGTCCTGGGTTTTCCTCAGCTGCTTTTTGTGCTTCATTCGTCGGTTCTGGAACCACGTTTTTACCTGGGCGAGAAAGGGGATGAAGGCGTTAGCAAGTGCCCCAGCTCCCGGGGGGGCTCCTCCCCCCCCCCCAGTGCACTGCATGCAGCACACGTGCAGTAGCATGTTACCAGCTCCCGGGGGGGCTCCTCCCCCCCCCCAGTGCACTGCATGCAGCACACGTGTCAGCAGCATGTTACCCAGCTCCCCGGGGGGGCTCCTCCCCCCCCCCAGTGCATTGCATGCAGCACGCGTGGCAGTAGCATGTTACCCAGCTCCCGGGGGGCTCCTCCCCCCCACTGCATGCAGCACACGTGCAGTAGCATGTTACCAGCTCCCCGGGGGGCAGAGCTGGAGGCAGGCCGAGGAGGGTGGCAGCTGCTCCCTGATTCTCCCCCAGCCCCTGGGGCCGTTGCCGAGAACGGGGAGCAATCTGGAGGTCGGGGGCAACCCCCGTGCCCCCTCCCGGGTGGGGTGCTCCATCCCGCTGGAGGGGGGTGTCCAGGCTCCCCCCGGCTGGCCGCGGGCGGGGTACCTGCGTCTCGGAGAGGCTGAGGGCGGTGGCCAGCTCCACGCGCTCCGGGGTGGACAGGTAGCGCTGCATCTCGAAGCGCTTCTCCAGGCCGGAGAGCTGCGAGTCGGAGAAGACGGTGCGGGCTTTGCGGCGGCGGCAGTGCTTGCCGGGCAGCTCGGCGTGCGGGTGGTGCGGGAAAAGGGCGGGCACGGGCATCCCTGCAAGCGCGGGGCACAGGTCAGAGCCTCCCCCACCCCACACACACCTGCCCCAGCCCCAGCCCCCACGCCTGCCCTTCCCCTTTCCCCACCCGCCCTGCCTGGGAACAACACCCGCCCCTAGGACCAGAGCATCCTCCCCCGCCGTCCCGGGACAGCGCCCCCCCCCCCCGCCCCAGGAACTGGATCCTCGCCCCCTCCCCACGCGGCAGCCCCCTGGAAGGGTCCTCCCCCCCCCCCCACGGCCCGGGCACCTTCCGTGCGCCCCAGGGTGAGCGCCCGCTGCCCCGCACCCCGCAGCCGTCTGCTCCCGGCCAGGTGTAAGTCGACGTGGCTCCGTCTGCCCCGGAGCCGGGAGACTCTAGAGTCTGGTCCTGCCAGCCGACAGCCTCTGACTGATTTCGTCCTGCGATGAGGGGCACAGTGGAGCCAGGGGCTGCCCCCTCCCTCCCGCCCCCAAAGAACAGACGGGGGGGCTGGGTAGAATCGGTACAGCTGCCCACCCGGCCCCTTCCTGTGCGTTAACCCACTCCACAGGCAATGCTCCTCTCTACCGCGGTTCGAGGCAACGGTGCCTTCTCCCTAGCCCGTTTTCACACACACACACACACACACACACACCACGAGCACCACAACAACCACCCCACTGCAAGATATTCTTCAGTTCACGCGCACGGTGAAGATTTACAAATTCGCTCTCCAGGTGGACTTCCCGCCCGGTTGCAGTTCGCAAGCCCGGAATAAATGCACGGATGATTCCGATAACCTAGAGTAAGGCACGTGCTATAATGCCACGGACATCGCTGCACAGCGCGACCGCGGGCAGGTGTGATGCACAATGACACACACCTCGAACGTGTGCAGTTGTGTTCATGTAAAGCAGAGGGGCCGGTTGTAGAGTGTCTCCGTCTGTCTACACACGTCTGTCCTCTCCACGCGTTTCATTGCAAATTGTTTCTAGTGACGGTAGCTAAAAATAAATCCAACTCTCGCTTCTCCGTTTGCTCATTCCGTTTCTGTGTGATTTAGTCCTCAGCTGCTCTGCGAGCTCTTTGGAATGGTCACCTGGTTTTAAGCCTAACGGAAGGACTTTATTTGTTTTATTGTACACGGTGGGTTCAGTTTCTTCTCCCTTTTCCATGCCGTTCTGTACTGGGTTGCTCTCTTTGCTTGGTGCCTATTTTAACCAGGCACCTTTCTGCAAATCTAAACTGACTACCAGCTACCGGGGAGGTAGGGAAAACGTTTACCACCTGTGCTGCGAAGAGCAGCAGAAAGCGACTAACGGATTGACTGCTCCAGTGGGATACGGAGAAGGTCAGATCGTAACATCATTTCACTTTTCTAAAAGAACAGACTATTTTTTAGCGTTCACGGCCGCGCTAAGAAATAAGAATAGAAATGAGAGAGAAATGAGGGATTTGACCTTAGGAAACTCCGCAGATAAATTCCTCTGAAGGTTTTGGCACTAAATAGTAAGTAATCGGATGCATTTATTGTAAACTAAAAAGGTGCAAAATCATTTGAAATGGCTTGGAAATCAGGGGTTTTATTTTCATATGCACGAAACTAGCAGAGTTTCCGCTCTTTTGAATTTGCAGGCCACAGAAGTAGGTCAGGGCCGCATGCACCAATCTGTGAATGCGGCCTCGATGGGATTTTTGTTTGCTTAATTTTGAAAGCATGAAACTTGGGCACCCTAGCACAAGATTTTCCCGAAGAAGAAGTGAATAAGCGAAGTGTTTTGCGTGGAGGTTAGACATCAGATTTCCAGGCTCTGACAGCGGGAGAATTGCAAAACGCCTATCATTTTTTGCTAGGATATTCAATATATTCCTACATTTATAGGCGACCGCTAAATCCACGGAGGCCATGGATCCAAGGGAGGGAAATAAAATAAACCAGGAGAGTCGGATTATTACAATCGTCCCCCAAAACTGTAGTACCGGCAGGCGCGTAAAATCTGCCTGGATGCATAACAGGTGCCATTACTTTAATGAAACGTGGCCCTGGCTAGGAGATGAACCCCCCCCCCCCCCCACGTCTGCAGCGACTGGCTTCGCCTGTAAACACACCCCCTTCCTCCACAGCCAAAACAGACCCCAGGAGGGCTGGACACCCGACTTACCCGAGGCGGTTAGGAAGTAGGGGTGGTGGTGGTCCGGCTTGTGGAGGGCATGGTGCGGGTGAGGCGCCAGGATGGTCGGGGTGGGCATCAGAGGGTATCCATAGTCCAGGAGAGGAACCCTGGAGGCTAAGGGGCTGGAGAAATGCTCTGGCGGGACTTCTCTCAAGGGTTTGGGCTTCTGGAGCAAAATGTCTTCGATGAAGAAGGAGGTGGGCCTGGGCGCCGAGATGGGGTGCACAGCCGAGGTGAAGTTGAGGTTCATTTCCGCCAGGCGGTGGGGACAGCGCTGGAATAAAGGGTGCGCGAGGACGAAGGAACGGCCTCCGGTTTCACCCCGGCTGGCTGAAAACCCGCAGACCGGAGGAGCCAGAAGAGAAGATCAAGGTGGATTTGGGCGGCGTGGAGGAGATTTGTGGAAAGGGGGCTCTCCGGCGAGCCAATGGCGAACTAGCAGGGCGGAGGGAAAAGTTCTCCCCCCCCCCTCCTTCCAATGTCACCCAAATTAATTGAGAGGTTGAAAGGAAGGGGGCGCTGGCCAAGGTACTGAATCGGTCCATCAAAGGGCCGTGGCAAGGCTGGTGCAAAGCCAGGGGGATGGTGAAGTACGCAAGAAGGGGTTATGGAAAACCCAGTCGGAGCTGATGGAGAGTCTGAAGCAGACAGAGCCCCAGTGTCTCCACAATAAAGAGAGATGGCCACCTTCAAAACTGTAGGTGCTTCAGCCTTCCAGCACTGGCTTATTAGATATAGGCCGGCACCTTTAACTGGCTCTGCCTCCGTTATTTTTGTGTATGTGTAAGCGAGAGGATGTGCTTGTGCATACAGCGCCGAGCACATGCAGCCATGAGCCCAGATTGGGGCTTCTGACCTCCCACCTCAATACAAACCAACGCTAATTTTTTTTTTTCCAAAGGGAAATAAAGGGCCAGATCCTCCGCAGGTGTAAACCACAGTTAACTTGAATGCACTGAGATCACTGGTGCGACATTAATTTACAGCTGCGGGAGGATCTAGCCGCAGGCCCCTGAGTAGAATGAATATTTTCATGGGTAGGTGGCTTTAGTTTATATCAAAGCAACAAGTCTTTCTTTTGCGCGAATGACTTTTAGAGCGGGTTGAAATGATTCCATTTTTTTCAAAATTTGACCCAAAAGGAACAAGTATTTTTGTTGAAATTGTCCATCGTTTTTGCTCACCTTTTCCAACCACTTCTACTTATCATTTTACTTTCCCCCCGCTGGCTGTGTTCCTCCTATACCATTTCCTATACAGAGCCGCATCCCCGCCGTTCCTAGTTATTATCCTATGGCGGGTTTCTGCCACTCCCCACCCCCTCCTTTCTGTTTGTCTTTTTTCTAATCTGTAGCATTCATTTCTCCGGAGTCAATTTGCTAAAATTAGGGTGATACACCACATCATAGCCGAGATAATTTGGGCTCGCATCTCAGAAAATTGCTCTAATTATTGATGTTAAACTCGGGGAAATTAAAAGAAGGCACTTCTCCTTCATCTCCTGATTTGAAGCTCTAATTTGTTGAAATCGAGTTGTCATCACAATTCCAATCACTACTGTTAATAGTAAAAGTGTTTTAATAGAGGCAGAATTCTCGCAACCCATGCTATTAGATAATTAAGAAAGATGTTAGGAAGGCAAGTGCTAATCCTTGGGAACACAGGCTGCGTTTCCATCTGATACGGCAGGTAGAACAAATTAATTACCAGAATCAATTAGTCCGAAAAGTACAGTTCTCCAGAAAGTGTAAGCCATGTCTTCCATATGCATGAGCTGGTAAACGGTAAATAGATGGAGAAACCTTTACAAGAATAGAAATGGCAATCAGGATATTTTAATGAACCTGGAACTCGCAGCACACGAGTGTTCAAATGGCACTGTTACACGCACATGTGTAAACACAATCAGTTCGATTCTAATTGTATCGTTCAGACAGCAAGCCAGGACGTTGCTATGAGTTTTTAAAGAGACATTTTTAAAGGACATGGGATGCCTCGTGGTTTATTTTGGGCCAAATCTTGCACTCATTTATTAGACAAAACGCTAGCTACACGAATATCCAGTCTAGATAGACAGACAGATAGGAGGGAGAAGAGCACCCTGGACTTACTTTGTGTGTATGTTTACGCACACAAATCTAGCTAGATATAGGAGAGTGCAGAACCACGCCCGTCGTGTGTGTTTATAGAACACATACACACAAATATTATATAAGGGTATTCACATAACACACGCAAACCTCTTTATATTATATACACATATCCAATGTGTATACACACACACACACACACACACACACGCGCGCGTATTTATGTCAATGTATAGACATAAATAAAAAGGTATCCAGCCAACAGCTCTTGTACTTAAAAGCGTAAGTAAATAATACACTCTGTGTGTGTTGGCCTAGTTTGTGGTGATATTTGTTTAGCTGCGGTGATATACCTACCTCTGCTTACACTGACTCTTCTCAATACACTTTTTCTATCCCAGAAATTGACTCTGGTCGGTATCTCTTAGCACTTCTGAGCAGAATTCCTCTCTGCTCCAGAAAGAATCTAGGATCCTCCTCTGAGTGAAACCCCAATTTCTGCATCAACTCCGGGGTTTGGATGGCGCTTTTAAAACCACAACAAGCTAACAACTTTCTCTTAGGAGCAAATGGGAAAGCAAATGAATTAATAGTGATGAAACGGGTCTAATGCCCAACTTGTTAATGGAGGCGGCGCAGCCAGGGAGAGGTAAGCTGCTTGACTAGTCATTTCATCAAATGAAATTACGTCTTGGGGAGAGTTGGCGCTTCTGCTTTAGCCATCAGCGATATTTCTTCTTAAAGAAGATTCAAAGATTAAAGAAATGTTACTTCGGCCAGCCCGGGCTGCAGCCCCGGGACTAAACCAACCGCGTAATAATAATGTCAGATAGCTGGCTGCATTCAGTGCATGGGACATTTTTGTTCTCATTTAAAAGAGGGCAAGTGCCACAATTTGTTAATTTAGCCTCTGGAAGATTGCGGAGAAACTCCTATTAGCCTCCCCTGCGCAGTCATAGAGCTGATGAAACTGCGAGCATGCAGTGGTTCTGTGAGGTGCCCTGGATGGAAAATAAAGTGAAGGGAAGGCGGGGCCCACACGCAGTTTTCTTTCAGACGTGCATAAGGAAGCTGCTTTCTTCAATTAAACACGTTGCATTGGCTTTGGTCGTCAAAAGGGGGCACTAGACACTCCTCACTAAAGATTGACATTTTGGGGGCGCTAAAAGTGCAGGTCCATTTGAACCCAGCATCACTGTAAGGAGTGAAGATGGCCTCTGAAAGGGGTCTCTGCTTCTTGGCTTCCCAGCTGCACTGCATAGGCTTCGGATTTGTTTTACACGGTGGTCAGTTGCCCTGGACTCCCCTCCACTCTACAGTTTCTTCCCTAGAATCGGACTAGGTAAAAACCAAACCCTCCCATCTCTTTTCTCCCCAAGGCCTTTCCTCCCCTGGCCCCATCTTTAAAACTCTCTCATTTCTTCAGCAGAAAAGGCTCCTTTGATGTAGAAACCGACAAAGTCCAGGCAACAAAATCATTCTACTGGCTGGCAGGTTCCTGATCCTGGAAAAGCACATGCTGGAGTCAGCTTGATCGCACGTTAAACATCCACCCCTGAGAGGCAGACGTCATTTCCCTCTTGACATCTGGATCAACGCATAGGAATCATTTCAATGGGCTCCATCTTTCCCTAGTGTCTTAGCTTGTGCTAAAGCCAGAGGCAGTAAGTGAGGGCTGCCCACCGCCTCATCTCCCGAAGCTGTTTCTCCCTGGGTGCCCAGCAGTCTTCCTACACGCTACCAGGCACTTTGGCGCTGTACAAAGATGTCTCCAGATACCCGCTGAGCTGAATCCCGCCTGCGGGCGAGGTTTCCTATCGCATTTCACGGGGTTTTTTTTGCAACAAACTTTGCAAAGCCTTGGTCAAAAGAGAGGCTTTGCGTGACTGCCTGGGACGTTTGTTTCAATGGCGAAAACGCTAGAAAACCAGAGGGGGGACGATGATGGCATCTGAAAGAGAAACAGCTGCCCAAGGAAACAGACTTCCCCCGCAGTTCTGAAAGGCATCTTCTTGGGAGAGCTGGGACGCGAACTGCCAAATGCAACCCCACGGTTATGTGCGCGGTCTGCGCAGGGCGGGAGTGACACAGGAGCCAGGGAGTTTCACTCATGCCCTGCGCAGACAACCCAAACTTGCCAGAAAAGCGGAGCAGAGGCGGCTATGAGGACCTGATCCTTCCCTTCGGGCAAAAAACTATGGCCGGATCGGGCCCATCCTTAGCGGAGTGGTCTTATTGTATGCCTCAGTGGGGCTTGGTTTTTAGAGGCGGCGAGAGCCTGCTGTTGAGTTGTGCCAAGGCTCAGCACTTCTGAGAAGCCAGGTTATCCGGAGTGACCCGAACTCCCCTGCCCCTCGCCCCCACATCCGAGAAGAGCGAGCATCCCTCTCCAACGGAACAGATCAGCGGAGCCTGCGACTGTGTGTCTGCATTTCTTCAAAATGTGATTATCCCTCGTCTTGTGAAACCCTTCAGACTCCTGGAGAGCTGAGCTTGGCCTTTTCCACTAAGAGAATGGAGCAATTTCTGCAAGACTAAAGGGTTTGAAGCCATAGATTTTTCTTACACGTATCTAGAGGTTTATTTATGGAGCCACATGGACTCTGCAGCCATTTCTTGCACAGATTTAATAGCAGCCAAGAAATTCCCTTGGTCAGTGACGGGTAGAGGTCTTGCAATAGGAAGTTTATTCGGAAATGCAAGTGGTTCTGTGCACCAGGAACAGCTAGTAGAGAGAAGTGTCTCTGCCTTGCCACAGATTAGAAATCTAATTGTGATGTGAAATATTGGGCCAGGTTCATCGCCCGTGTAACCACATTGATTTTACTGGGTTGATTTCAGTGGGATTACATCAGGGATGCATTTGGCTGGTTTCTACATAATTGCCATTGCACGTGTCTACCTCTGTATGTGCAGGAAGAGGGAAGGCAGCATCAGATGTCAGTCCCTTCTTGCCTTTAAAGAACGCGCACACTCAAAAATGAAGGGTAAATGAATAGCAAAACCTCAGTTTCCAAGGTGCACCTTAACTCAATATTGCAAAGACTCAGATCCTAACCTCACTGCAGATGTTTAAAGGGCCAGAACCCTAGCTAAGTTTAGGTGGCAACACAGGTAACAAGCAGAGACTTTTACACAAATCATGGTTTAAATAGTGGACATTCTTCTGCCTGTTGCTCTTATCAGAGTAAATTTATTTCAGTCTCAGCAGACGCAGGCAATAGCAGTGAGGAACACCATTTCATTACAGCGGTTAGGAATTTGAAGCTTGTTTCATTTTTGTGTGTCGTATTTATGTTCAAACTTCCCCTTGGCTTTGAAGCCTTTGCACATGTTAATACCTTCAATCCCACCCTCCAAAGAAACCTAATTCGTTATTCACCAAGGGCCCCATCCTGTATTCCTTTCATACCCCAAATCCCTATTGGCTTCTATGGGAATCTGGGGTACAGAAGGAAAGTAGGGTTGGGTTCCAGAGCTGCGTATGAAGGAAACATGGATGAGATTGAGCTTCCCACATTTGATGGGTCCCTGCTTTGCGATAAGTTCTTAGGCACTAGGGAAGCCCATAATATTAGTTATGTTAATCTATAGAGTGGGCCAGGTTGTCAGCTGGTGTACATCAGTGTTGTCCCAATCAAGTCACTCTACCTGAAGTCAATGAAGATGGGCTGAGACACCAGCCCAATAATTTTTAGGAATATATTTGGGGGCTAAAGTGAGTTTTTCATGCCCATGCTGGTCCAAATTAATACAATCTAGGGTCCTAGATACACCTCACATTGCCCCCTCCCCAGGGCCACACACACCCTGCACCACCTCTCATAGGGGTGGCAACAGGTTTCAGAGTCAAAATGAATGGGGCAGTTCACACTTCTTAGAGCTATTGTTTCAGGCTGTCTGCAGACTCAGGCAAGCACTGGTAAATTGCTTTGGGGTTTTTTGACCTGTGAGGGCTGGATTTTTTTTAAATGAAGGCAGAGTTTCTCATTTCATCATGCATCTCTAGGACCTGGGGACCTAGCCATGGGTTAATAGTGTCTGTGCATTAACCCAGCCCCGTGCCCATATTCAGATCTTTGCGTCTATACTGAAGTTTTGCCCCATACTCCAGGTTTGGTTAGGTATCCTGGATGCCTCTTGGAAAGCTGAAGGTTTATTTGGTTTGGTCTGGTTTTTAAATGAAAATATTAATGATCAGGGAGAGGAGGTGAGGATTGGGCTCAGCAATTCTCCAGAGACTGCAAACCTTGGCAATTATCTAAAACCCTGTCTCCACTAGTTTTTTCAGCTGGGTCACTTGGCCATGTCCCCCATTTTAGCACCCGGGGGGATCATTTGAGTTGTGAAAGAATCTGAAATTGGGCAGCTTAGATGGTTCCTTGAAACCTGTTTTTCAATTAATTTCCTTCATTTGGTTACATACTAATTCTTCTTCTATAGCGTGGCCTACACATGGGCATTACTTGCACCCTTGAGACCTTTGTCATTATTTCATCTAATGCCATCTGTACTTTGGGATCCTGGTTAATCCCTTGCTCTCATCTAAATCTATACTTGCTGCTGTGGTCATTGCTTTGCGGTTGCTTTAGCACCTTCACTTTTATTCATTGTCTTTAATTCCAGTAGGGTAACAATCATCTGCACCTCTTAACATTTTCTTATCCATTTTTTGGTTTATTATTCAGGCCCTCCCTCATTTTTCTAATTTGACAACATATGAACCTTTTACAGCCTCCCTTTTAGCCTTACTGGCTGGATAAACATCCTTCTCCCTTTCTTTTTCGTTCCACTTTTGTTTGACTTACATGGGATTCCAGTGTTCTTTTGTGCTTTTTCTCTGCTTTGTAATATACCTTCTGCAGCTCCAGACCCTCATGGAAACCTCCTGTGGCAATTTTTCTTAGTGAATACTTTGAATAAAAAAGTCCTGATTCTGATCTCACTTACCCCTGTGTAAATCAGGAGTAACTCAGCTAAAAATCAGCAGGGATGCATCAGTGTAAATGAGGCAAACATTCGGATTCTCCTTCAATTCCCATTTTGTTTTCTGATTCTTCTTTCTACAGCTTAAAATCTGTTATTGTGAAACCTTTAAAAAATAAAAATCACATCATTCATATATTTCAAGATCATCTAGTCTGACCTCCTGAATAGCATAAGCCAGAGAATTTCACCTATTTCTGTATCAAATCCACATACACAAAGATTTTAAAAATGAATACCCTAGGCTTACATAGAACTATTTATCTAAAGATTTGAAATTGCTTTACCAATAAGAGTGAATATTATCATCCTCCATTTTATAGAGGAGAAAATTATGGTACAGAAGGTTGAAATGATTTGCCCAAGTTACCTAGCTAGTCAGAAAGAGATAGGAATAAAGCATAGGTTTTCCTGACTTCTAAGTACTATGCTATAACCATTGAATAACACTGCCTTTAAATAATATAGAAAAATGTGCATGTGTGTAGGCATGGAAGATAAAGCAGCTTCCCTTAGGACTATTTCCAGCATGCAACCCCCTTAAAGAGCCCCAAAGTTTCCAGTAAACACTATTGTATTGCGAGCAGTCCCACTGAAATGAATCGAACTACTTACTGCTGGAAGCAGGCATGTGTTTGTAGGTTTGAACCCTAATTTAGTCTCATTGTTCTCCACTGTTGGTCTGTCTGTATCTCTCTGTTGCCTCTTGTCTTTAATTGTAAGCTCTCTGGGGCACGGAGAGTCTTTTTGTTCTGTGTTTGTACAGCATCTAGCGCAATGGGGTCCTGGTCCTAGATGCTACAATAATACAAATAATCAATAATAATAACCTCTAGTTAAACAGGCAGAGAGGCAACCAATTTCTGAGAGTCACCTGAGACAAGTTTCAAGATACAGGTTCAGTGTTTCTGCTCTACAGTTTAAATGTACAAACTGTTATATCATCTTCTTGATTATATAATACATATGTACATATACCGCATATTATATACCAGTTTGTACAATCTATATACATACTGCGGGACACAAACTGATACTGTCTTAGATTTAAATTTATATGTATTTTATATTTTTATATGTATAAATAAAATCTTTATGGGCAAATAATTAAATCTTTTTCATTCTTGTCTGCTTCAACCAGACTGCAAAACTAGCTGCACCTAGTTTACCAAAAAGATAACCTTTTTGATGATCAAAGGGAAAGATTGGTTCCATTACTTGCATTAGTCTGAGTTGTTGGTACCATGGCCTTCAGAATAAAGGGAGAAATGTATTTTAGAAAGATCTGAGTAACACACTTTACTCATAACATTTTTGTATTATATTGCTTCTTGACTGTTTCAGCTTTACTCTGTATCTGGGCACTTTATTTTAAGCACTCCAGAAGTGGATGACAAGTCTGGGGGAAAAGGTAGAATGTATCTGACATCAAGCAAATGCATCTTCAAATAATGCTTTTAAACTGGAAGTTATGTTTGGAAATGGCATTTTGTATATTGCCAAGGATGAGGTATTCAAATAAGGAAGTGATGTAAGATAATATCATCTAACATTTAAAACAGTCTCCGATCTTGGCCGGTATCTTGATATTAAAAAACTGCACAAACTATGATTATTTTAATATTCTAGGGAATTCTAAACAAATGATGTTATAGTAAAACAGTAAGGTAAAGTTTTCATAATTTGTCCACACATTAAAAATCAAACAAACCCAATTATTTAGCATAGAAATAGTGGTTCCATTTGGCTGTTTTTCATAGTGCCAATTCCCTTTTTAATTTACTGTGGGACACCCAAAAAGAGCAGAATTTGCCCTTATCATTTTAGTGCTGGATCCAAAGTCAGTAGAAAGATTCTCACTGACTTTGCATGCAACAGAAATGATGATGGTGTAAGTGGGAAGTAAAGGTTACCGGAAATCCTACTTATATAGATCATTATTTTGTCTGTTTGAGTTGAATACACGTTTTTTTTTCTCCAACTCAAGACTTTTTTGGAAAGTTCACCTATCCAGCTCAAAAAGAACTTGTACATATGGAAAGAATTCATGATGCCTAATTATGGTGAAAGGGACTCTATAAATAAATTAGATATATGGCAAAGTCCTGTGGAATTAATAAGGATTACAGAGTAGGGTTCTATAATAATTAGTTTTTGGATTTTTTTTTAATTGCTCAAACACCTAAAGAATGTAATGAATAATTATATCCTTTCTGCAAGATTTTTGAATTTCCAGGTAAATTTTACTACTTACATCCCCCTGCTATAGAATTCTATACATTGGCTTAACAAATTCTGTAAAAAGGAAATTAATCTCTATAAAATTCTATAGGATTTTCCCATTCTGGAGAACTCAAAACATAAATGCATAATATGCTGAACTAATCAGTTTGGAGTTTTTTTTAGAGAAGAGAAATACTACAGGAAACCTGCCCATAATTAAAACGTATAATGGCTCCTTAAATACTGGACAACTGGATACATTTGATTGTGGGGTTTTTTTTCAACTTTCCACTTATTTGGTATGTTTTAGGCATTAATTATATATTGTCCTATTCTATAAATAGATTATCCATGCAGTTTACAGTGTTAATATTATAAGTTATAATCATCCTACCGTAGCAGTAGGATGCTAACTTACAATGAAAATACCTATGATCTCCCAATTCCTGCTCCCATTTTCTATTGACTTCATTGGGACCAGGTTTGGCTCTGTATCCATCTTTGCAAATGAGTTTGCTCTAGTTTTTGACATGAAAATGACCTATAAAAATCACATAGTTCCAAAGCCGTAAGTATCAGTGCAAGAAAACAGCAGTATAATAAGAAGAAACATATCAGAACCAATAGCCTGAAAGAGCTTCAGATATTTTAGAATTTTCATAGCCATGAACATTTTTAACTCTGTTTAAAAAGAAAAGAGACATTTTCTTTGTGTCCAGTTGAGATCAGTCCCTGTGTTCCATAATAAATAAGCTGAGAATGGAGGATTTTCCAGTTTATGTCCTCTTGTAAATGTAATTTCCCTCCCCCCCCCCACACACACATTAAATTCATTTAGCCTAGTGCATTTTTAATAGACATTATTCATCTATTACCTTAATGAGCTTGTGTTGAAAGCATATTGCCTACCAATTTTAACAAAAGCATCTTAATGTTGTCGTAGCTTTTTTCTTTTGCCTTCCAAGGCAACTGCCTGGATGGGGAAAGAAAAAAAACTATAGAGACAGATAAGGTTTTTATTCTGTGTCACAACACTACATTAAGAATAAAACCTTTCACTTAAACACTTAAATGAAAACATAGAGAAACTAATTTACCATTTGTAACTACATGATTTAAGTAGAAGCAGCTTTAATTTTCTTCCCATTTTCCTCATATTCAATGTGAGCCCACATTAGATTTCACTGGCTCAAATCACAACACTTAAAGCCACTTTCAATTTCTTTTTGATTAAATAATTGAAATTCCTGTCACTGCCTGCACTTTACTAGCACACAAATTTTGTATATAAAGATAAATACTCTTTCTTTCTCCTCTCCCTGACAGTGTCTCTTTTTGACTTAATCTTAAAAGCAGGCAAGGTTTAGTTTATTGATGGTTCCATAAAATGGATCAGTACTCCATTCACCTATTTCATGGAATTATACTGCACCCATTAAGTGATTGTTTGGAGGAATTATGGAAACCCATCTTCTTTAATTTAGCTCTCATCATTCTAGGGTTATTGCTATCTAATATTAAAAGGACAGGAAGCCTTGTGTGCCATTTCCTCTCTCCCACATACACATCCATTAAGGCCCAAAGCCTTGATTTTTATTTAAGTATTTGTTTCAATTAGGGTAACAAGTTTTATTAACGTTCCCTAATAAGTTACTCCGGCAAAATTCTAGACACTTTACATTATAGTCAGTGAATGGCATGGTCAATAAGAAACATCAATTTGCACTTCCCCTAATGAACAGTTGAACTCCAATGCTACTTGTAGCTCAGAGGATAAATACCTGAAAGAATCATCCATTATGTTTGTTTCTAAAACATCTTGCAGGTAAGATGGTTGCAAAAACATTTCCTTCTATTGTGCATTTCACACTAAATAGCAGGAAATTTAGGAAGCTTTACATGTGCCCTGAAGCCCACTGGCTGATGAATAGGTTGAACAGGTTGCTTGTATTTCTCTGACCCTCCAACTCTTCTCAAATCTCAACTAAAATGTTTATTTTCTTCCTTGTCTCAACCTCATCGTGGAACCTGATTCTGGAGAGGAGCTGACTACTAACAAGCCGAGAAGGATGGACTTGTGGTTCAGATACTTGACTAAGGCTCAGGAACTCTGAGGTCAGTTCCCAGCTCTACCATAGACTCTTTTGAGGATCTGGGCTGAAGTGATTTAGGAGCATAACAGGACTCATCCGTAAGAATGGAAGTGACTAGGGAAGATCCCATACCAAGTTCAGTGGCAGATGAGCAAGAGGCTTCTCTATAGGACCAACATGGTTCATTTTAGAAGCCAAAGGCCCAATTAGTGGGTCTAATCCCAATGACACCAATACTGTTGTGTCCACTTAGCTGATGGTAAATTTGCTCCAGCGAAAGCCTTCTGCCATGTCAATGACCATGGTCAAGAGTTGGATCTCAGAAGTCATTTGCATTGTATAAGAACAACAACTTTATTGAACCTACTCACATATGAACACCATGACTACACTTTGTTATGTGCCAGTAGATGGCACTGTTTATATTAACTATTTACATATACACATATGTACAGATCTCTTTTACACAACACTCTTATAACATGCACAACCAACTAAGCTTTGCATGCTCCAGAGTTTATTCCACAACAGGAAATATCATACCACTATTAGTGATAAGGGATGAGACAAACTGTGGGGCATAGGTAGAGTTCAAACAACATAATACCTTGCACATCTATAACACCTTCCCATTTAATACCCTAAATAACAACACAAAGGTGAACAAAGCCTCTTTCACAACCATTATGTGAGGTAAGTATTAGACATCTGTAGATGGTAAACAGAGGCACAGAGAGGTTACATTACTTGCCCAAAGTCAGCCATAGAACCAGTATCCCAATTCCCAGTTCGTTGCTGTACCATGAGCAAACATTCCCTATAGACTGTGTCAGTCACCTCTGTTTCACCCTTTTGAAGACCCATGGAAGTAATCACAGAGGAGATAGAACCCTGCAGGATCCAGATCATGGACCCATGTGTTTTCACTAACCAAAAAAACATGCACGCATTTTGTTTGCCTCCAAGAGCCACCTTATCACAGTGCTGCAGCCAGCTCCCTGGGACCACAGGTGTGCAGTGCAAAAACAGTTTAAGATATCATCCATGTCAACAGGTACCATGTGGGAGGGTATGATGGGTGAAGATAGCCCTTCATGTTCTGCAGCAATCCCCAAGCACACAGCAAGAACCAGGAGGGCAATTTGTTTTTTCCCCTACAATACCTTTTTATTGGTACTAAAAGAATGTAAAGTTTAGACATTCATGGGCTGAACTGGGATTAGGTTGTGTGGGTGTCACTGCTGATATGACGTTGAATAAAGTCTGTGCTTGCAAAAAAAATAGGAGTCACAAATAATACCAAGTACAATGATGTCTCTGCAGTGGCATTAACTCCAATTAGAAATGTAGAGAGTGATTCTAAATATGGTGAGGCAATAAAATGGCTTAATAACTGGAGTGCAATGATTGGCCAATCAACATTCCAGCCATGCAAATATTTTGTAACTGCCTTAGCTGAGAATTCATTTGTCTAATTACAGGATTGATGTTCCTCTGACCAGTTACATGTATAAATGCTGAATCACACTTGCTCTCACTTCTTAAATATCAGCATTTCTAATACTTTTGGAAGACACAACTTATAAATAAGATTGGAAGATTTTGATTTTTATCAGTAAATGTCAATTTCTCCATGAACACACAAACTGATGAAAAAATATCTCCATCAATAATAACTGAAAATGACAGATAAGCAATGTAAGAAAAATGCTGTTTTAGAACTTAGAGTTTGATTTAAAGAGGTTTACTTATATATGTTGACATGATGTTGACAATTGGTGTTTTAATAGTTATAAGGGTTTAACTTTTTGAATCTCAACATCTATTGCCATTAAATAATTATCATCTGACACACGTGTACATACCCCAATTTCTCACAACTGTGAATATTCAATTGAATACAAATCTAAAAGATGTTTAAAAATAAACTGTTATTATCCATAAAAAATTATTAAAAAAAAAAAAAAAAAGAATTGAATTCTGCCAAGGCTACTTATAAAGAGATCTTATTTGCCCTTTGGTGTAAAAACTGTCATGAGCTGGGACGTTCAGCTCTCTTAGGAAAAACAAAAGACAGACAGGTTCTAGCATAATGGGAATAAGGCCCTACGTGCTACTGCAATACAATTACATTATAATAAACAATGGATATTAAAATGTTAAGTTTATTAAATTAATTATTCAGCCTAACTGTGATTTAATTAAAAAAAAAATCCCAAAGAAAGAGCTGGAAGGTCCTGGGGTGAAATCCTGGCCCCATTGAAGTTAATGGAATACCTCCCATTGACTTAAATGGGACAAGGATTTCATCCATTTGTTGCTGTTTACAGAAGGATGGATGGTAGTGCCATATATATTATACCTCCATACTGTGAGATAGATCCTCAGCTGCTGTACAGTAGCATAATTCTACCAAAGTTGATGGTGTTACACTGATTTGCACTAGTTGAGGATTTAGCTCACAATCGTTAGCTGAATTTATGTGCGTGAAAACTTATGAAAAAATTGTTCTGTCTGAAAAATGTTATTGGAAATGGAAAAACTATAAATGGAATTTTTTGCTTCAGTTTGAAAAATTGTTTAAGTTTTCACATCGCCCTCTGCCCTTACTCCCACATTTCTGTTCATTATTTATCTTTATCCTCCTCAATCTTTCTCCCATGGGAAAAAGTAAAAAAGTGAGAAAGAGTGGGATTTTTCTCCCACTTTCTCTCAGTTTTTCCCAGGATGTAAAAAAGGGAGAAAGCAAGAGGAATGAACGGGATTCCCCCTTGCTCCCCTTCACAAGCCATTTTGAACAAATAGAACATTTACAAATAATTGAGGGTTTTTTCCATTAAAAATTTCATGAAAAAATAACAGTGTTTGTGTAAAGTATAACTGTCATCAGGGCCCAAGCATAATTTTTTTGGGCCCAGTACAAACTTGTAACACAGGCCCCCTCCCACACACATACCCATGGGGATTGTAGCCTGGGCCGGGCCCCCCAGGACCCAGTAAAATGTATCCTTCCCCCCCACCCATGTGAGGGCCCTGACTGTCATCTACCTGCCCCGCCCATTTTTTGACAAAAATTCTTCATTGAAATTTTTTTCAACTAGTTCATCTACAATTTTTTTCTGCACCATCTTAGCCATGAGTCTTTAAAAAATGTTTAACAATAGTTTGCCAGTATTAAGGGCTGACATCCTCTACTTGGGCACCGAAAAGTCAGATCTCCCATTTTACCACATCCCTTTGTGATCATCATCTTCCTTCAAAAATATCCTTTTCACATGACTTTTAACTAGAACCGGGCACAACTCAGCATTTTCATTCCACAGGAAATTCTGACATTTTGAAGTCTGCTTTCATCCCAGATCAGAATGAAAAGTTGAAATTTCAAGGTTTACTGCAAAATGAAAATTCTGAAGTATTTTGTTTTGGAAACACCAAACAACTTTACCGAAATGAAACATTGTGTGATATATTATACTATCACTTTTAATATAAGTCAACATGATAAAGTCAAAATGAAATGTTTCAACCTTATTGAAATGAAATAGTTTGATAGTTTCTCATAAAAAATCTTGACAAAGTGATTATATTTCCATCAAAATTTCCAATTTTATCAAATTGTCATTTTCCAACAGAAAACTATTTCAGCCAGAAAAAAATTGACCACCTCCATTTTGAATCTTCCCAGAAGTCATGGCTGGCTTCCCCATGATCAAGTTAATGCAATCTGTTAGCTGCAGCCTATAATTTTGAAAGAGAGACCAAAAAAAACAAAAGAGAAACATCTTTGAGATTAGCCCTCTCTTCCCCCCACCCCTTAACTATTCACCCTAGAGAACATTGTTCACTTATAATAACTGCACATGTTGGAATCAATTAGGCAACTCATAATAAAGCAGATGCTACTATTGGGAAAATGATGCAGTGACAGTATGGACTTAGGAAGGCCCTCAGTTCAGACTGGGCTAAGCAGATATGATGCTAATTGAGTTCTTGCTGGTAATTTTTCACCCCTAAATGAACAAGAAAGAGAGGAATCTTAGAGTCTCATCTGTTTAGCTTGTGAACAGGCAAATGTTTTCAAGCTCAATAAATGAGCAATCTAATCCACAGGGTTGTTAGCAGGAGTCTTTTCTTTCTTTAAAAAAAAGCATATTGTCAAAAATGTGAATGGTCTCCTGTTCACGCAGCAGGGGAGATAATCAGATGGGTTATTTTATCTACGCTCAGATCAAGCGAGCTGTGAAAATTCTGACGTTTCTGAAGGGTGCGGTTTTCCCTCATCTGGAGACCAGAAAACTCACAACGCAGTGATCGCAATGTTATAAGTATCATAATTCAAAGCAATTGTGCCAGAATTAAGGGGCCTGATTCACCTCTTTCCTACACCAGTGTAGCCCCATTGATTTCGGCGGAGTTACTTCAATGGGAGCTAGGTGCCTAAGTGTCTTGGAGTGTCTTCTAGGCCTAGGTGTTTCAAACATGGAGAGGAGAATGCCTGTGTAGAACATATCAGGACCCAGGGGTGATAGTGGATCACAAATCAAAATATGAGTCAACAATGTAAAGCAGTTTGAAAAAGGCTAATATTCTAGGGTATGTCATATGTAAGACATGGGAGGTAATTGTCACGCTCTACTCAGCACTGGTGAAACCTCAGCTGCAGTACTCTGTCCAGTTCTGGGAACCACATTTCAGGCAAGATGCAAAGACAGTCCAGAGGAGGCTAGTTAAGTTCTGGAATAGGCTTCCAAGATAGATTGTGTGGAATCCTCATCATTGGAGGTATTTAGGAACAGGGTGGATAAACTCCTGTCATGGATGGTCTAGGTTTAGATAGTCCTGCCTCAGGATGAGGCTGAAGAAAAGATCATGGACAAGGAGACCTGGAAATGCAGGAGAAAGAAGAGAGGGGTTTAGATACCAAGGCCATAGGTGCCGTAGAAAGGCCAGAGTTTAGATAGGAAAGTGGGCACTTGAGAACCAGGCACACACCGAGGGACAAATTCAGGAGATCTCAGCGTTACACCGGTGTAATTCCAGAACTGAGTGGGATTACCAGATTACAGCATCGTAATCAAGATCAGAATTTGGCTTGTCGACATTACAATTACTCTCTCAATAAATACGTTGTTAAATCATTGAAATGTATCAACCATACCAAAGTCATCTTCCTAAGAAGTGAAACGTCAGTATGTAAATATATCAAATAATCTGACTTGATGGGGATTATTCTCAGCCTCTCTATTAGTCAGCTGGTTCCGGTCCCTTATCTCCTCCTGCCGTTCAACCCTGGATCAAGCTCCCTACTCACCAAAATGGCCACTTATTTAACATCGTTTTTACTAAAAGTAGCTCCTTCCCTGAGCTGCCAGTTTCCAAGATCCCTTTCTCCAACAGTCTCCTTCAAAATTTCCCACCTGCCCCCTAAGGAAAGACTGCAGACCTGAAACTTACATTTGTAAGTAGAAAATTTGCAGTATGATGGACCATACTCTTCTCTTGGATACCCAATGCGCCATAAGTTAGGTGCTTAACTCCCTTTGTGGATCAGGTCCTGGGTGCCCTAGAACCTCAGATGCTCTATATCTCAGCACCACAGAGTGGAATAAGGATGGAGTTCAGAGCGTAAACTCCAGGCTGTTCATATCCCAGTTTAAACCTGCTGGATATCTCATTTTCTTGGATAGAGTCCTTCCTTTTCATTGTTGCCCACACATCACAAATGATTTCTCCACCTTGTATTCATCAGTGAGCAATTAAGTCTCCTGAAGTAACCCTCTGCCAAAGAGGCTTTTTAAATTATAATATTTTCCATTTTATTTTGTTAGCTGCTAAATGACAGTGGGGGGAAATTAGGCTAATTACTTCGATCCTAATTAGACACTTACAACAACCCATAATTACAGCCATATTTATTACCTTTGTGTTGGACACTTTAACCTGTTGTGGTTCGTAATTAGCATGTGTATATTTGGTGAGTCTGTCCTAGTGTGTCCTAGCTCTTGGTGCTTTGATTGTAAGTATGACAACAAACCCTCAGTACTGTATGTGATAATTGGTGTAATTTCTGAAACAGCCTAATGAATGGTAATGAAAATATTACAGAAGCTGGATTTCATTTTAATCCACCTCGTGACTCTCGCTAGATTTTCTTGCAGAAAAACTGCAGAAAGCAGTTAAATGGCAGCATTTTCAGTAACAACAGTCATTTTGGAGGTTTAGAGCTTAACCCAGCTTCTGTTCCTGGCTCTGCTGGGTGACCTCGGGCAAGTCACGTCCATGCCTCAGTTTTCCCACCTGTAAAATGGGGCTAATGATATTGACCTCCTTTGTGAAGTGCTTTGACATCTGTGGATGAAAAGTGCTAGATAAGAGCTGTGTCTTATTATTCATTCTAAGACGTGCTGAACATACACAACTCCCACTGCATCCAATGAGTCTGCTCCTGCTCCCATTGAAGTGAGCAAGAACCATTGGTCCTACTCCTTGGCTCAGGAATGTTCAACACAGCTCGGGAAGGGTATGCGCACAGAGCTGGACTTGTTACCATCCATTTGGACTGTCCCATTATAAATAGGCACTAAGTCCTCTAAGTAAAGACGGCAAAACAAAATAAAGCATCACTCTAGTTTTTTCTGTGGTTTAACAGAACCCCCTGGATCCAAATATCCCTGAAATGTCGGGAGGTTTCTGAAATCCAGACCTAGATTTTTCCAATGAGTTGAACTAAACCCCAGTATGCCACTCCCCCCCAACTCCAGACTTTGAAGAAGCTGAGATCTAGGCCTTTTAACCCCAAGGGGTGTTATGGGGTGGGAATACAACTGATAGGTCATATTGCCAATGCAAAGTGAACTGCTTTTAACTGAAATGTCTCTGGTGATATACAGACAGACAAACACAGATAAAGTAAAGGGAAAAAATTAGCATTTTCTCACAGCTACATTTACCACCACCGAGGTCTAACAAACAAGATGCACATGTCTTGGGGGGGGAGAGGAGACCCTGGTGGTTGGGAGCATAAACTGGATGAGAATATATCCCTAAAGTTGTGTGAACCTTCCTTCCTTAGAAATAACTAAAACCAAGGGAAATGTGTTGCACACCTGTGCAACACCCACTCAAAAGTCACAGTGAGTCCCGGCCCATCCGCGGTTTGAGGAGGAAACCAAGCAAAATTTGGCATTATAAGCTAAGTCTTGCGTTGAGATCTTGGACCTGGAACTTAAGAGTGTACCTCAGGGGCTGCAAACTAGAGACTGAGAAAGGTTTTGAGAACCAGAATGGATGTGGGGCTTTGTTCAGCTCAGTGAATTTCAGGCAGCAGATGCTGCGAGCAGCTTTGGACTTCGAACATGAAACACTGCTGACAAGGTCCTGCGGCATTTTGAAACATTTGCTTGATTTCAGTCGGGGTTGCAGGCGTTCAGCACCTTTCAGAATGGGACCCAGCACTTAGCAAATGTAAAATGTATGCTGGCTACGAGTAAGAGGAATATCTTACCCTCTGGTGCTTTGTCAGATAGTTTTCTAGTCAAAGCAAAGCAACTGAAAACTAAACGTTGACTTGGAAAAATCTAATCAAATTCTCATGAATTGAAGCTCACGCCTGGTATCGATGTATCACTGAAATGCATATAACTGAC
Source organism: Emydura macquarii macquarii (assembly GCF_026122565.2). NCBI lineage: Eukaryota > Metazoa > Chordata > Testudines > Chelidae > Emydura > Emydura macquarii. The sequence goes on along the minus strand of NW_027130449.1, from coordinate 8,240,133 downwards.
AATACCTACTTGCCTCCTTGAAACTACGCCTCAGGGATACATCATGTTGACCCTCTGCACAGGGATGAATTTCACCTTTGGACTTCGCCTGCGTAGGTAAAGAAGCCACCATTGAGAAGGAGCAAAGATTTTTTTGATTAATGCCCAAAGACTAAAAAGATAAAGGAATTTTGTATCCAACATACATAAGAGGCAGCCCTAAACTAGAAGAGTTCCAGAGGGGTAGCCGTGTTAGTCTGTATACAGCAAAAACAACAAGAATTCTGTAGCACTTTAAAGACTAACAAATTTAATTTCAGCAGGCATAAGCTTTCGTGGGCTTCAGCTCACTTCCTCAGATGCAGTTGGTAGTGGGCTGAACCCTCAAAAGCTTATGCCTGCTGAAATTAAATTTGTCAGTCTTTAAAGTGCTACAGAACTCTCATTGTTTTAGCCGTAAACTAAAATCCCAGAACTGAATGCTGGATCCAAAACCATTTCAGCAGCTTGGACATCTCTCCCTCTCTCTCAGACACAGGATGAATAAAATAAAATAACCAATCATCCTCCAAGCCTGGGAAAGCTAAGAACCAAAGCTGATCCCCCAACTTTGGGATATTCTGATCTGTCTTTAGTTGGTCTACTTAGATTCATAAAGTTCTAATTCAGATTTTGGATCCAGGGCTCTGGTTGTGACACATCTCTGAACAGAGGTCAGTCACAAAATCTTTCATACCGGGGACTCAAAATGTATTTGTATTACAGTAGTAGTGTCTAGACGCTGAAGCTGCGATCAGGGTCCCATTGTGCTAGGTGCTGCACATACACACATAGTCAAAGACATTCCTGCCCCTAAGAACTTGCAAGATAGACATAGGATCGGAGGGGAAAACAGAGGCACAGAGAGATGCAGTGACATGCTCAGGGCATGCAGCTGCTCAGTGGCAAAGCTGGGAATAGATTTCCTGACTCCCATTCCAGTGCCCTACCCACTGAGAATTGATGGCTCAGGAGGTTGGTTTGACACTGGGAGAGAGCCTTCCATCTCAAGGCCACGTAGGGGAGAATAGTGATCTACATTGCTACCATCTGACAGCTCTTCACCGGCTCCGTCTTGCCAAGCCCCAGCGTTCAAAAATCCTGAGTCAAAATCATGATTTTTTTTTTAATTCAGATTATTTTTATTTGCCTTTTGGTTTCTAATCCATCACTGTTCATTGGGTCACATTTCCAGGCTTGTCTCCACAAACATGAAGTCTAGAGACTTACTTTTTTAACACACAAAACGCTGAGCTTCTCACTCAATCACAGAGCTCCCGGTGCTTTAACACCAAACAGCAAGAGACTCGCAATAGTTGACAACACCGCTGGCCTACGTGAAATCAATTTAGTGACCTCAGTCTGGCTCGCACAGGAGCCTCCACATCACAGATCCCTCCACCACAATTGGCGCTCTTGGTGTCTGTCTCAGTGAAGGAGCCAAGGATTCAGTGGACCCTAGAGACTAACATCCTCTCATGTCTAGGAGGCTGCCTGTCTAGCTCAAGAATGAGGCATGTGTCATGGGGAAATGCACGGAAGCTAGCATTATTGTGACCCGTACTGTACCAGTTCTGTGGCTAATGAGAGGGCTCCAGTCTCCAGGGCTCTCAATGTACTTCAGTTCCCCATCTATAAAACAGGTACTTCCCTACCTCACAGGGCTGTAAAGATGAAAAAATATTAAACATCCGCTGACTCCCTGAACTCCGGAGGGCAGAGCATGCTCGCCCTGTCTGGATCTCTTGCTTTGCCCCTTACCTCTCATGCCTGTTTTTCATTCTCTCCCCCCCCTACAAACAGCTGGGTTCTGGTGCCCCTTCTTCAGGTAAGGGTGTGAGGCCTTTTATTCTTCTTGTGGGCTCTACCCACCACCGCAGGGTTTCAACAAGCTGACCCCTTACAAAAACATCAAATTCACTCACACTAAGGCTTTGTCTTCATTGACACAAAGTGGGAGGGGGCCTACAGCGAGATAACGGTCATGTAATAATAACTGCACTGTAAAATCCTACATGGAGACACGGCACTTGCAGTGTACACCGAGGGGTAGACAGGCGAGGTCAGCAACCCTTGCCCATGGTTGCGCCTGCCTAGCTTACCTCACAGTAAAACGTCAGGGCTTTGTCTTGACTTGTTTTTACAGTGGGATAGCTAATGGGCATTAGTTATCCCATAGTAAAAAAAAAACCAACACACTTCTTTGTCAGTGAAGATATAACCTGGGAGTTAAAGCATAAGCCTTTTCATTTTAATCCTTTGAAGGCACGGTTCTAGATGTGCCCAACTCAGTCAATCCACAGCCATTCAGTGGAAACAAAGCCATAGGACACTGTTTGTTAGCTTTAGATGAGACAAGTTTGGCCATATCACTGAAACAAGGCTGCCTTCATGAAAACAGTAGATGAGGGAGAAAGAGGGCAAGCAAAGAAAGTAGATAAATCATGCAATTTTAGTCCTATAAATTAAGGAGTACCCAACAGGCCACACATGTGAGGCCATTCAAAGCCAATTTATCACTTGTGATCACAGAAACAAAATAAAGCCATTACAACCTTTTAAAAGCTTTTTTGAAACAAACTAAAAATATCCATTGCTGACAGATGCAAGCTATCAATAAGGAATTTAAGAACTCAGTATGAAGAGTGGAAAGTGCAAAGTCTTGATAAACATCTCAAATTGGGTCTTACTCAGCAGGCAACAACTAGTTTATAGTGGTAATTGTAAAGGGCATTTTACATTGAATCAATTAAATGAAAATCTTTTAAACCCTTTTTAAAAAGGGACCTTTTTAAGTTAACAGGTGATTTTAATTGGAACCAGGGGCGTTGCATCATGGGTTGCTTTTTTTTTTTTAAGCATTCAATATGGGTGGAAAAATCAATACATTTCCATCAGCATCTGAACTCCTAGCGTCTTGCAAGTTGAATGTTGAAACTAAACAAAAACTCCAGTTTGTTCTCTTTTTGTGGTGCTTTCACAAGTAATTAAATATATTCCGTCATGACTGTTTGCCATCAAGAGAGAGACATTCCCAACAGAAATTTTTTTAAAAGATTCATACGGGGAAGAATTTGTTAAGACAAAACTATATTTTTACCAACAAACACTTTAAAGGGTTTATTGTTTAGCCAGAACTGAGAACCTTGGCCAAAACCTACCACTATAAATAGGAATATGAGTGATAATTTACTTTACAGTAAGATACTAGAAAGTCCAAACCGGTACTACCATAAGCAAGAAGTATAGCAACAAGCATGAGTATAGCTGCTTTCATCTCTAAGCTCCTTGCAGAAGAATAGCACATGAAGTGCACCTTTCTCTGGGGGTGGAAGGACAGCAGCAACCATCTGGTCAATTGGTCCACAACACAGACAGCTAAGGACACCGGGGCATCTTTAAAAAAAGAAAAATTAAAAACCACACAAAATCCACAGGATCTTCAGGTCCTGACTTTCAGGGTTACTAAACACCCATAAATCCCATTGACTTCAGCTGGCCTGGTGGGTGCTCAGCACTTCTGAAAATCAAGCAAAGCAACAGGATGTGGCATAGAGTCCTCAGATATCTAACAGGAAGTAAGCTAGAGAGAGACATGGAGACAGAGCATAGACGTTCTACCAGACATTGGGTTCGGTCTCATCCATCATGCTGTTGATGCAACAGCTAAATAAAAGCCTTCTACTGAAACCTGGGACTCTCTGCTTTCTTGCAAGTATGACACGGAGCCTCCGTTTTTAAGACTCACCTCCCCGGATGCCCAATGAAATGCATAAATTATCTACTTCAAAATAAAGCCAAGAAAACAATGATTGAAGGGAGCATAGGTTTTGCAAACCTGATGCTTAGCCCTCCGAGCTAATCCTTTCCCATTGTTAGTGTGATGAGTACAGCAGAGAAGGTCCTGAACGTTACTGACGACCTCCCTCCCTTTGGAGTTATCGAAACGGTTAAACTAAAACTCAACTGTTTGACCAAAAAACCCCACATCTTTGAAAGCGCTCTGTCTTGCTTGTTCTGAGCGACAGCTGCCCATGAATTTAAACATGTCCATTAGAGCATCGACAGAACAGCCAGTGTCAGAGCCAGGCTACTGCTTCAGAGGAGACAGCTGGTGTGCTAGAAAGCCAGCATGCTTCACCCATAGCTACAGGAGGAGAATAGAGGCGCACCTTGCTCTCTAGCACCCCCTGTGGCCAAATGAAGGAGCATTATGGACACCCGGGAGGTATCACATGCAACTGCTGGTTATTGGAAAGCCAGCTATTTAGTGTGGGAGAAAAGGGTCAGGGGAAAATGGCAAATTCACAGGGGAACGTACAGGGGGAGGAGAGAAAGACGTCCCGACTGCAGTCCACCTCAGTCTGCACGTAGAGCCAATGAGCAGTATCTGCATACTCCAGAAAAGGTTGTGATGGTAGGGGTTGTAGTTCGGACTTGAAATCCTCTGTTGCTGTGTAAGATGTATTGGCTTGTGAGTGGGCAAGCAGCACTGCCCTCTACCGGTGGAATCAGAACTGCACCAAAGTTTGCAGTGACGTCCACCCATCAGTGGCAGGAGAATAAATGCCCTAATACTGCCTGAATGCTATGGAAGATTCGCCTTCAATCAGAGTGGTAGAGACCAGTGTTTTTTAAACCAAAAACCCCAAGCAAAGCTGGCTGCATTATTTACTGCAAATATTTTTCTTCAAATAGTTCATACATGACTAATTTTTGCCTCATTCAGGTAAATCCATAGGAGAGTGACTATTAAAGATGGTGTAAATAATTTATGCAGTGATTTTTTTCTGTCAATCATCAGATCATAATATTTTGCTGTTACTCAGATAGCTCAAGCTCTCAATTCCATCCCCTGCATGTTACAAGTTTGCAGTTCATCCAGCGACTGCACTATCTGTACACATGCAGCCAGTGGAGGATAGTCATGCCTGGATGATGGCGTAAGTCACCATAGTATCAATTAAAAGCATGTGGACCCCAGTACAGTCACAAGCATTCTGCTCCAGACTATTGCATTGCCAACTCTTGTGATTTTATTGTGCATCTCACAAGAGAGGTTTTCTTAAAAGCCCCAGCTCCTGGAGTCCTTTGTTTAGGTGAAAATGTCAACTTTCATAGAAGAGGAAGTTTCTAACCCTCCTGGTTGTGGACAAAAGGTTGCAAACATGACCTGAATGAACCTAAAGCCTCAAATAAAGGCTATGTAAAAAGAACCTAAAATGTATTATTTTTTAAAACCTCATGAGTTTGGGGGGGCTGACAATACTGGAACTATGAAAGGTATATCCTCAGGATATTGCAATTGCAGTGTTATCTTGCAGTTTTCCAGCGGTTCCACTTTTTCCTCCACCTTTTGAACTTCCATACAGGCGTCAGGGGAGAGGGAAAGAAAAAAAAATCTTGCCTTGAATTTATTTAATCCTTAATTTGATCACTGCCCACTTTCTTGGAAGTGCTTTGCCACTACAAAAGTTAATGCTTCTGTGAATGTGAAATCAACTCGTCTCTTCTGCCTTCTCTTCTTGAATAATCAGCGACATATTTTAAAATGCCTGGGAGCTGTTTTGTTAGTAACGCTTTGCATTTATTTAATATAGCCCTGATTAACTGAAAGCCAGCTCACAAAAGTTCAGTTCTGCCCTCTGGGAGCTAAGCCATGACTTGCCAGCCAGTGCCTCCTCTGTGCTACACTCCAGATCCCTTCCCTTCATTATGAAGCTGGCTGGGACTTAAGAAACCAACTGGAAGTTTCTACAATCAAGGTAACCTGCCTAGCAGGCATTAAAATCTCCACTCCACTGTCAAGCAACCCTGATCATCTGTCTGAGATTCTTATACAGCACCCATTACCATAGTAGATGAGCACCTCACAAATTTTTAATGTATTTGTCCTCACAACACCCAGGGCAGGTAGGTCAGTGCTATTGACAGATGGGGAACTGAAGCACAGAGAGACTAACTGAGCTGTCCAATGTCACACTGGATATTTGTAGCAGAGCAGAGAATTAACCCAGATACCCTAACCACTGGACCATCCTTCCCTCTCTAATCACAGACAGTTATTAATTTTTTCAGGTGTCCCCACTGTAGCTCCTTTCATCCAATGATCTCAAAGCATTTTACAAACTAATGGTTACTTATCCCTTCCCACAAAATGGGTAAATACATGTATCACATCCCCACTGTACAGGTGGGGAAACTGAGGCATGGACAGGCACAGCAATTCACAAAAGACAGAACTCCAAGAGTCCAGACACAAGTATCCAGGGACCCACCCTCCCTACATAGAACTGATGTGCTTCTGTTGTGCACTAAGTGATTAGACTGTGGCTTTGCTTAGTGTGAAGTTATGGAGGGGGAGAGCCAATCAAAGTCAAAACTCCACTTCTGCTACAGCCCTATTTCAAAGAGTAAGTGTTCTGCATTTTTTTCATGCCTGAGACAATCTAGACAAATAGGCTTTTAAATTAAGCAGTGATTTGGAATATAAGTGAGTGCATTTAAGCTGATAAGAGATGGAAAGATCCTAATGGCTGAAATATTTGTCATATCACAAATAAGCTGGCTGTATCAGGAGCCACTAATATAACTAATTTTTACCAAGTCCTTTGCTGCTCTGTGATAGAAAATGAGGTCAGCGCAGGTTGAGGCAGCACAAAATGAGCAGCTGTCTGAAGGCAGCAGAGAATACTGATAAAGGACTCTGCAGAACTGTATTACTTTCCCGCAGAAAACAGGAATCAGGTTGTTAAAATTAAGATATAGTCTGTTCAAAGTGTCCAGGGTTTTTAACATAAAGGCACAAATGAATACTTTTGCTTTCAACAAAACTTGAATACAAATGCATTCTGAGATGATCTATTCTGTCTGCCACCTGATAATACCGTCAACCAGATTTTGCCCTGTTCCTTCCATGTAAATCCACTAAGTGCAATGGAGTTCCTTTGGATTTACAGTGGTGGAACTGACAGCAGAATTTGGCCCTGAACATAATTTATCATAATACTTTTCACTTTTATAGCACCTTCCATTTCTCTGGTTGCCTTCCATCTGGGGATCTCAAATATTTAGGAATTAAGTCTTGGTCACTGAAGGATCCTTATCCCTGTTTTACAGATGGGAAAACTGAGGTGCATAGGGATAAGGGAGGGCCTGAGCCTAGTTAATGAAAAAAATGCCCAAAGTCACACAGGAAGCTCATGTCAAAGAACTTGGGTCTCATGAATCGGATGCCTTCACCAAGAGACCCTCTGCTGTTCTCTGGCTTGATTCCTATTGTCCTGAACCGTGTGCAAACATTTACACCTCTACAGAGTGGATGTAAAATGCTACCATTCTGATGCAGTAGCATTGACATCCATTTTGCCCTGAGTTAAAGGATGACACAAAGCACAGGGCAAGAGTGAGTCGAGTCCTGTGTGTCTTAAGTGCAGTAACATGCCACATAGCTTACGTCTCTGCAGTTTTAAAGTTATTTCAAGCATCGCAATCCCAGGATGGGTGGTTATAAATATATATAAAACTAACAAGTCAGAGAGGGTGTTTATACTGATAAAGGTAGGTTTATAATTAGTACTTTACATCGGTAAATCTCTATGGACTTTACAAAGGTGAGCCAGTAGCAGCATCGCCATTTTCCAGACAGGGAAACGGAGGCACAGAGAGGTGAAGTGTCTCACCTAAGGGCTCGCAGAGTCAGAACCAAGGCTGGGAATGGTACCTAGGCCTCCTGGCTTCCAGCCGAGGTCCGTATCCACTGGACAAAGCTGCATCCCCTCTAGCAAGCCACAAGTTGAAATTAAATACTTAACAAGTGAGGGACTGGATGAATTCCTTCACCTATAGATCACCTTCAACCGAAGGCTCAAGTTGGACAACCCCATTTCTGGATCTAGAACCTTTTTGAGTCTCACTGAAGCCAGTGGGTCCCCCCCATCCAGACCAAATTGCAGGGGCCAGGTGGGCAGTGGCTGAGATATGGAGCATTTAGATGCTCTTTGGGAAAGGAGTGAGTGGTCTCTCCCAGATCGTTACATCAAATTGAAATCAGTGGATCTACTCGCGGGCTAGGTCTGCACTGCACACTTTTGCTAACCTAGCTGAGTCCATCAGGGGTGTTATCCCTAACTGGCATAGCTGGGCCAGCAAGAGCCCCTAGTGTAGACACAGTTATACTGGCAAGACTTCTTTTACTAGTGTACCTTATTTTGCTTGGGAGCTTCGGGGAGGGAGAGTGGCAGGAATAAGCTCTACTTGCAAAAGCACAGTTTTGTTGGTGTAAACATTGGGAGCATTTTGCTGGTATGATACACTGGGGTATAGCTGTACTTGCAAAGTGCTCTTAGCAAAGACCTGGCCATGGAGTAATATACCACTGAACACGAGTATTTGTGCAGCCCCTGGCACTGAGGCTTGTACGCATCATGGCAATATAAATAATCATCGTATCGCATGTACAGGGACTGATTCTGTTCTCACTCAACCCTGTGAAACCCAAGAAGAATTCCACTGAAGGCAACAATGGCCAAAGGAAAGGAGAATCGGGCACAATCTACTCTGTTATACTTCAGGGTAATCTCTTAGAGCAGGAACTGACTTTGCCATATGTCAACATCCATTGAACAGTGCTATCTATTGTTCCTATCCCATGCAATAATCAAATACCATGCTGCACATTTCTCCCATAATAAACTGACCGTGAACCTTGGCAGGGGGAATGTTGACTGTTCAGAAGCATCAGACAATTTAAGAAAGTAAAATCAACATGGATTAATAATAAAACTCAAATTTATGACATTTCCTAAACGGAGCGATAGATGGGTTCATATTTGATCACCATTAAATGGTTTAATGAAATAATTATAACTCAGACTCCCAAGCCCCCAGAACAATCAATAACTATGAGCTCTAAGCAACAGCGTGTTCCAAGTTCTGCCATTTTCGCAGCGCTCCCCGGCAGGCAGCGTGTGACTGTAAATGCGATTGACACTAAAGTCACATTAAAACATTCCCATCAAGGGCAGTAATAGATTAAAGGCTACTGAGGCACTGCAGTTGGCCAGTCAATATTCTTTATTTTCTGCATCACCCCCAATTTCACCACCCTCCTGGACGCTATTAGCGCGAGTCGATTTGCTGTCAATGGCCAGCCCAGCAAAGAAGCATTAATGCATGCTCACAAAGGCGGTGCGCATGGCATTATCACTTCACTCGCTTTCAAATTACACCCTAATGCCGTCGCCAGGCAGCTTGTGACATGTTAACACTATATGCGATTTGTTGGTATTGGGCTAAATATTTCATGTCTAAAGATTTCATCAGAGATTTTATGACAGAAATAAACTACCACCTGGTGGGAAATCACTCCGAATAATAGAATTAGGCATTGTTGGAAAATCAATGAAGAAGGGTTGGTGACAGGGGAGAAAGGAGGATAGGAAAAAGCTTGGAGGTTGTTGATTTTTTTTCCTCCATAGCAGTAAACGGCTGCTGAGTACCTATTTGTCTGCCAATTAAAGGCCTTATTAATAAATCACATTGAAGGAGCAGAAATTAGAATTCAGAGACTTGTTTGTTTATGCTCCAGGTGCAGGAGTTATTTGCTCCGTGCTTGTTTCTCAGAACTGCCCCCCAATGCAAACAGTCCACCCTGCTGTGTGAAATGCAGTGGGTGAGTGAGGGTTTTCCTCCTCTGCTGAATCTCATAAAAATAGGCTTTAAAAATATATATGCATTTGAGAAAATCTGCAGCAGCTCTGCTTTTCCTTTTAAAGGACTTCCATGCTGGCAAGAGGCCCTTGGAAACGGAAATCCTCTATTGACACAAACAGGCAGACTATGTGTGGAACAATGGCAAAAACTTGCCCTGCCATGTGTCTGAGTCCTGATCAGCAGGAACCACTGCTAGGATGAGAGTGTGGTAAGCCCACAAGTTGCAAACGAAAGCATTGTGCAGACACTACTCTGCATTAAACGAGCATGCTGCCGATGACACACTTACTAGCTAGGTTACGCAGACATACTTGGTGATGCAGAGCTAGTACAACTCTGCCCCTTCAGCTCCCAAAAGACAGGACACTCCCATGTGAGATAAAACAAAGCCCAGCTTTGGTACAATCACTAGAGGACACTACGAGTCATCCAGATACACCAAGGCCTTGAAACTGCAACTATGAATGACAAAGGCAGCCCCATGTGCCCACGCAGAGCCAAATTGACTTCAGTAGGACTAAAGCCTGTACAGAAGAGAGAAATGTAGTCTCTTTGCCCTCTGTATGGAGTCCGTCACAGAGACCTTTATCATTTTCTCACTAGGAACTTAACAGAAACCACTGAACTAATTTTCACACAGGCCCTGAAGCAGCCATTGACATGGGCCAGATATACACGGGTGAACTAGAAGGCAAAGGCTCTATAGTTGTGAATCCCAGCCTCCTGAACCATTCAACGATTGCATTACAGCCATTGAAATGGCAGTTCAAACACACACTGTAAACAAACACTCCCAACTGATTAAGCTGGAACAAAATGATCAGAGAGGGACTTTTCCTACAGGAATAATACCTGCTCAGCCAATGGGAGATGCCCAACGCTTCCCTTCTTGCTGAAACATAGCAATAAAGTGGTTGCTTGTGTCTCCGAATCTGGCTACATTTCCTCTGTTAAGACAACGCACCAGACAATGTTGATTTCAACTCAAAGCTTTGACTCAAACCCTATACACTCTAGTCAGATTATGTTGCAACTTACTTTGTACACAAAGCAGAAACTGCTCGCTTTTCTTTTTTCATGCCTTCCTTCTGGAGGATTCTTTTTTCTTCCTCTTCAATTTAAAAACTTCTAGGGCCTTTTGCTGACTAGAGACTGCATGAACCTCACTTTGCTGACAATAGCACCTGATCAGGGGGTTGGGAAGGATCGGTAGTATTTTTTTCTCCAATGCAGAGAATTCTGGGGCAGCTGGGTCAACTAGTTAAGGTCACAGCAGCCCAGAAGGGTAGGTTGTAAATGGGGATGGGTGTCGTGTAAAACAAGCCTAAAAGAATGGGTGGTTCAGTTCCATAGACAAACCTGTGAGAGTGAAATCTGAGGCATGCTTTGCACCCTAACCCAGGCTCTAAATATGCATATCATTTAAGATGGTTCTACACAGAAAAGGGTCTGATTCAAAACATGAGATGCCAAAATCCTGGGGAAGGTCAAATCCAGAGCTGAACTTCACAGCTGACCCTCATGAGACTAGGTGACTTCTTCACAGTCAAACATCAAGCTGGGGGCAGAACACAGAATAGGACCCAGGTGCTCAGGTTCCCAATCCCATGATCTAAACACTAGAGAACGCCCCTCCGCCCTGCTCTCAGCAGAAACCCACCATTTGATCATTAATGATTTATCACAACAAAACACATGACCTACTGCTATCCCTTTTCTTCTAGGACACCGACCACTACTCCGTGGAGCCTGATAGCACACACCATAGGGCTCCCTCTCACGTTGACTGGCAGGAGATGGTCAATGAGTTTGAGAGGAGTGCTCAAAGAGCCTAAAACTATTAGGGAGGAGGAAAGAGGCCCTGTAGTTAAGGTATCAGAGCGGGAGTCAGGAGTCTAAGTTCAATTGCTGGGTCTGTCGGACTCCCTGTGTCACCCTGGGCTAGTCAGCTAGGCTGGAGTTTTCAAATGTGCTAAGGGAGTTAGGTAACCAAAGTGGGTGTCTAACTCCCTTAGGCCCCTTTCAAAATCTCAGTCTTAATCTCTCTGTGCCTCCATTCCCCATCTGTAAAGGGGGGACAATAATGCTTCCTTTGACTTATCTAAGCTGTTTGGGGCCACTATTTTGTGTATTTACAGCTCCTAGCACAATAGGCCCTAATCTCAATGATACAGATAATAATTACACACACTGTATATGATAACACCCAAGAACTATTATGCTGAATAGCTAGATACTATGAGGCCATAATATAATTCCTTGCCTGTCTATAAGCAATGGCATACCATGGCACTTTTCCTCCATCAGTCTCAAAACACTTTTCAAAGGAAAGTAAATTTCATTATCCCTATGGGGAAAAGTAAAGCCCTGATTCAGCAGTTGCATATGCTCAAGCAAAACCCTGTGCCCACAGAAGTAACATGTCCAAGGCCTCATAGCAAATCCATGGGCTTAAACCTTAACCACTGGATCACACTATCTTATAGTAAGCATATCCATGCAAGGAAGAAGAGAGGGTTTTTTCAGATAAGACCAGGATTTCAGGTGGCTGAGCCAGCTCCTAACTCTTGTGGGTCAGGAGGAAACTTTCCCTGCAGGCAGGTTATCCTATAACTGCAGAGTTTCTTGCATCTTCCTCCGAAGCACTTGGTACTGGTTATTTTCAGAAATAGGATACTAATCTAGATGGACCATGGCTCTGATCCAATCTGGCAATTTGTAAGAGATTTGGGAATAGATGGAAAGTCCATGAGATAAAGAGATACCTAAGGGAAAGCTGGTCCAGCTGCCAAAAGCTGCAGTAGGAAATGACCCACACTTTCCTTTGCTAGACTGGAACTCTTGCTGGTTTTTCTCTTGCATGAAGCCACAATGCAAATCTACTAGAGAATTCTTCCCTCAGCAGTCAAGCCCCAAATCAAGATATTCTGGCAGTACCCGTTTCCCTTGTGCTGAATGTTCCAGTAGGATGTTGTTATAACTTTAGTCTAAAATTAATGGCCTTAATCCTTAAAACACACACACACACCAGCAAACATGCATTGTGGGGGAAATCTAGCAGCTGCTCCAAGATGCACAAAGAGTATAAGAAGGACAGTCATCATAGATTTGTATATTGTTCAGAGTTTGATGACTATTATTATACAACACATGCAGCCTAATGACTTCAGGAGATACAAACCCTACAAGGCTGTCCAGAGAGATGAAATCCAGATAGCTTCCCATAACCCTTAAATAAACAAGGAATTAACTTCCTGCCCTTTCTAAGCAGGCAGTAATTGAAGCATGTGATTTATGTGGCATGCTCTCCTTGCAGGGCAGCTAGAGATGTGGGATAATTGGCCAGTTCTTGCAAGGGAAAATACTTATTTCACAAGTCCTAGAAGATGGATGGCCAGTCATCAAACAATTGGGATAACCACTTGGCCATAACATTTGTCAGTTACAAGAGGAAAGCGCTTGAGTGTGCTATTTATCTTGCAGGGCGTCTTGTCTCTTTCACCAACCAGTCTCACTCTCAAGCAGAACAACAAACTATTGCTGTTTTCTGGGCTCTTTTTATTTCCTGATTTTGTTTGTATCATCCCATCTCCTAAGGAAAACAGGATCCTTCCAGATACACAGGAGTTTTATCTCATTAGCTGCACTCTGCATTTTTTCCCCAGCCTCATGCACCATTAGGCTGTTTGAGATCTACATGGTCAACAGCTCTAGTTTCCAAATGACAACACAGAAAATTGATGGCAAGGCACAGACCAATAGCCCATCCTGTCAGATAGGCTGGCTGTGACAATAGTCTATACTGGACACTTCAGAGAACGGTATCAACCCACTGTACAAGCTGTATCTAACTGTGCAATACTATACCATGGAAACAGGGCAGTAATTCTTCCTCAGCATCTCCCGTGTCTCTGATTTCTCCTCTGCTGTCTTCTCCAATAGTCCACACATCTATAAATAGCCTATTCCATTCAGTATGTCCTTTTACCCTTGTAAGAAAAACACAGGGTTGAAATTCTTCACCTGTGTCTTTAGTCCTTGAGAGCTATATACACGCTAATTGGAGCACTCCTGTGACCCCTAACCCAGCCAGTAGCTCACCCTCTCTTAAAATGCACCTCTCTAATTCCTATTAGTCTTACATTCTTAGCCTGTAAATTCACTGGGGCAAGGACCGTAGCTACATTCTGGGTTTGTACAGTGCCTGGTACAATGGGGCCTAGATCCTGGGGAATCTCAGGGCACTACCTTCATAGAGATATTTAATAATGATCATGGTTAAATCACACCCTGGGATAGTGTCCTGGCCTTATTACTTTTCAGCTGTGCCTTGCTCTCTAAAAGTGTTAACCCTAGCCCATCATTCCTACTAACCTGAAAAACTGTCCTCCAGTAACAGAAGCACTGCTTCTCTTAATCTGCACCCATGCAGTTAAATATCTGCTTGGCTGAAAGGTGCACCCTGCATAGGGTGACCAGGTAGCAAGTGTGAAAAATCAGGACAGGGTAAGGGATAATAGACATCTATATGTCAGTACTATCCCTATAAAATCAGGACATCTAGTCACCTTAATCCTGCAATGCTACAGCCCTTGTGCTAAGATCTCTCTGGATAAAACATTTCCACTGGAGTTAATCTACATCCCTAAAAATGAAAAAACATAGCCATTGATTTTCTGAGTCAATTTAATAGATTAATAACTACTGACATCTGGTGGACAACACCAGTACTGTGTCTGTCCTGAGCCGTAGACACATTTACAGCTCCCATTCCTACCTCTAAGGTTGACCCCTTCACTAATTCCTATCTAAATGAAAGGTTAATATTATTTGCAGGGTTTACTGCTGAGCCTTATTTCATGGCCAAACAGAATTCATTTCACTTCTCTCCAGGTTATTATTAATTATTTGTATTACAGTAATATTTAGGGTCTCCACTGAGTTAGGCACTGTCCAAACATATAGTAAAAGACAGTCCTGCCACAGAAAACTTATATTCTAAGTAAACAAGCTGGATGAAGGGTAGGAGAGGAAACTGAAGCACAGATATGTGAAGGTCACAGCAGGTCAGTAATAATAAAAGCTAAACTAACTCTTACATAGCACTTTTCATCAGCAGATCTCAAAGCGCTTTACCGAAAAGAATCAGTATCATTATCCCCATTTTACAGATGAGGAAACTGAGGCCATAAGGTAGGGAAATGATTTGCCTAAGGTCACCCAGCAGGCCAATGGCAGCGCTCGGAGTAGAATTCAGGCCTTCTGACTCACCATCCAGTGCCCTAGTCAGCAGAGTATGCTGTCTCCCCTCAGGTATAAGCACTGTCTGTGTTCAAAGCACAGGATAAATACTATGTAATACTTTAACCCTCTCCAAAGGTTAGGAGTTATTGGCCCCATCTTATAAATGGAGAAACTGAGGCACAGAGAGGTAAAGCGACTTTTCCAAGTAGTCAGTAGCAGAACTGGAATCATAACTTGGGAAATCTGTCCATGTACTGAGGACATCACTCCACCCTCTCAAATTTATACTAGCCCTGGACCTACCCTTACCCCCCATTCTGACCCTCACCTAAAAATTCAAATCAACTATTAATAATCCCAACACCAACCCAGGCATGATTTAACATTATTGCTTATCAAACTGCGATACGAATTCCCAGTCTGGAAGGGTTTCAGGGCTAAAAGGTAAGGTGGTTTTCATTTTTATTTGAGAATTACACTGTGAGAAAAAGGTGGAGAAAGCTGAATTCTGATTCACTGCTGTGGCTGAAACAAAGGGAGTGGCTGCATTCCCTTATATGTTCTTGGGTGAGAAGTGTATGTGAGGATGTAGATGGCACATGTGTGGCCCCAAAAGACACTGCTAGCCCAAAAGGTTCCAGACCTGCACATATGTGGCATACTCTGAATGGAGATTCACCCAAACAATACCTGAAGAACCTGTATTTTCCACAATACACATTAGCAGGCATCTGTACCTTGTCTAGAACTGGAAACATTACTGAGCTACTGCTCTTCAGTGGATAGCATATAAAAAAAAAAGCAACCTCAGAGGATCCCATACGCACAGCCTCCCAGGCCACAGTTGTGCTTAAGGGGAAAGGTCAATTTAAAATAATGAAGGTGGAAAGCATAGGCCAGACGGAGACCAGATTTCAGCTAAGAAGTGACTTTGTTGGAACAGGCCCAGACAGCTATGCAGTTGTGTGTTTTCTGCACAACCCTCACTTTGAATTACATAGTCTTGGTTCACAGAAAAAACAAAGGGTCAATCCTTCGGAGAAACAGCCGTTTCCAGCCCACCAACCATTCAGAGAACTCATTGTTTCTCACCTGCTTGAAATCCAGACTGCTCATCTCCAGAAGGGTGACAGCACCAGCAGATGCTTTTCATACCAGCCTGCCTGAATTCCTCAACATATGTTCAAGGATCCATATCTTGCTGACAATACAGCCCAGAGCTAGCCAGATCCTCTACACATGCTCTTAAGAGACTCATCCACTTTTCATCTAGTATTACTTACATCAACTCACTAGATGGCAACATGAAGCCATTGGAGTGGGTGGGGCAGGTAAGTTCTTCTGTCAATCTACAGCCTTTGCACCAAGGGAGCAGGGTGGGGACAGGTGAAAGGGATACACTGAAATTAGAGAGTATAATTTTTATTTGATCCCTAGAGCCTAGCAAAACTCAAGACAAGAGGAAGGGTAAAAGGCTAATGCAGAAGCCCCTTAGCATTTTTGGTAACCCTGCAGCACTTATCTTCTAAATTAGTTGCAAATATTAACTCCTAAACCCCCACCCTGTGGTGACAGCAAGCCTTACCCCCTTAGAGGTCTGAAGTGACTCAGCAACTAAAAGCTGTAAAATCTGCTCTACGCTGTTGGCACCCTTTATTATTAATGGAGGCAGCCTATAAAGGCAGTGTTCTGTTAACCTACCTTCCACATCTGGGGGAGATGGGTTAATAACAGAACCTCTTCTGTTGCTAGGGTGGGGGGGCTACACTCTAGCAGTCTAATGTACAGGTGAAGCCTTAGACTCAGGTATACTTCAATATGCTCTCTCCACCCCATCCCCACTTTATTTCACCTTCAACATCTGCACTGCTAGTGCTGAGTCAGGCTGCTTTGTACATGTTTTAAGGTAGAGCATACTGAGACCACTGACTGTAACAGTACCTTCACAGTGCTTTAATGCAATGATGAATACTACTTTAACTAGAGTCTCAAGCTTTTAAGTGACCCTATGCTGACAAGCCCAGCTGAAGCAAAGTCCCAGGGCTATGTAAACCCATTAGCCATTCTGGATGTTACACCTCAGCATCCTGATTAGTGCTAATTTTTACTGTAGCCTAAGTATAGCCTAGTTTGCAGTTTACACCTGTGTTCACCCCCATTGAGAATAGCTTCCTGGGAACAGGAAAACTTTTAATGTTTATTTGGTAGGTTAAAGGAAGTTCTTTAACAGGTTAGGAATCATTACTTGCAAAGCAAGAGTTGGTTGTGTCTTCAGACTAATAAAGGCTTTATTAAGCAAGGCTGTTGGTATTACTACAACTTTTGGACAGTGCATATTTAAAACTTTCACAAACAGTAATGTAAGGAATTAAAACTGACATCTTTTGCTAAGAGTTCAGTGCTGTATGTAAGGGTGTCTGGTTTGAGTAAAGAAGCCTCTTCAGAAAGCTATGGTCATAAAAATGGCTTTGGTATCTTATTGTATGTAGCCTCTGATGTCGAGGGCACACTCCCAACACAGGCAGTTATGCACGATGACTAGTTTTACAGTATTACTAAACACTTCAAAATAAGCAATCTTGCTTGTCTTCATGCCACCTTTTCCCACAATGCATGGAGGTAGGTTGTTACGGAGGAGTCTGAATCAAGACAGATTGGGTGATTTGGATGCCTAGAAGCCTGACCTTCTATAACTGCACTCAATTGCAGACACTAGTTTTATGAGTTGTCTAATTGAAACCTTTAACAAAAGGTTTAGAGCTTTGGCAGAACAGAGGAATCTTTAGATCCAGCTGCTATGACTTGTCATGAGTTGCTTTCCAGAGATTTGCTGTGTTGGAAAGCAAATATTAGTCATTGTCCTCCTGCATCAGCCTACTTACCTGGAGATCCTTCAGCTCTGCCAGCCAGAAGCAGCAAGTCTAACCTCTCCAACCTGAGACAAGCCTGAAGAGCTGAATGTAAGCCTCTTGGTCTATTTGATCAGCTTAGAGCCTATGGCTAGAACACAGATCGTTTGTAATAGACTGACATTAATCTTGCCATAGTCAAGCAAGTTCTCACTACTATACCTCAGAACTAGTATTCATGTCCCCAGCAACAGTGGCAAAACGATTGCCATTTGTGTTTTTGTACACCTAGAATTCCTTATGATCAGCTACAAGTTGCTGTTCTTTAACCACGTGAGATTTGAGTCAAGAACAAGAACCTTTTTATGCCAATTAAATAAGTTTTATTCTTTAGGACATAAATTGCATTTCCACTTGTTTACAGTACTGATAAAGTGCAATGGTGTTCACCTTTCCCTCCCTGTGCACATGTTCAAGTATAGAATGCCCAGAAACTATTTATACAGCAGCTCAAATATGGAATTTTGTTTAGACTGCCACTGCACCCAGCCTTGGGTCCTTCAATTCTAAGGAATTGCCAGCTGTGGAATGCTTTTTCTAGTGCATTTAGTCCACCTCTTCAATGGTTGGTCCAGATGAGGCCCCTCCAGAGGGAGCAGCTCCACCACCAGGGAATCCACCGGGCATGCCACCAGGCATCCCTCCTGCACTCTGATACAGCTTGGTGATGATGGGGTTGCAGACCTTCTCAAGCTCCTTCTGTTGATGTTCAAACTCCTCTTTCTCAGCAGTCTGGAACATACAAAGAACAAGTTGTACACTCACTGCAAGTATGCCCCTGACTTGACAACTCAAGAATCAACTCACTGCTTATGCCTTTCCCATTTGACTTATGGCAAGCAAGGAGTGCCAACTTAACAGTAAGCCAGCGTGCACTTGCAAGCCCCTGCCAAATGGGGTTTGCTGTAACACTAGTCAATCTCTATTTGCCCCCATGACAAGGGCTGGGAGAGGGGTATGCTAAGTTATGAGTTTGACAAGCCAGAGGTATAAGAAGTCAGAATCTAGAAGTGTGTGTAAACACAACCTGAACAAACAGTTAAGGAGAAGGAAAGCTACAGGCTAATAGACATCACTGCTAAGGAGCGTGATACTCCTGTAATCTACTTTAACACTCTATAGGACAACAGCTAAAGACACAGTCAGAACAGTTTTGGCACAGAACTGATAGTTAATTTGCTTTAGTCTGAGCTTCTTACATTAGAAGGTAAAACAGTGAAATTTGGGAACCCATTTCTTTTAGCTGAGTTTGTAAGCAGCCACTGATCTGAGAGTGTATTAAAGAGAGGCAGACATCCTATGAAGGGATTCCCCCGGCTGGTAGCCTTTAGAACACCTTTATGGTCGCTCAGACATCCAAGGAAGGTACTTTAAGCCAACACAAGTCTTTTGACTTCTGGTGGAAACTACGAATGGATTTGGAGTCACTTTCATCATAGCAACCATTAGCTGTCTCCTGCCACCCACTTTTCAACAGTAGCTTTGAGCCAGAATTTCTGAGATTAGGCCAATACTACAGCTTCCTCATAGAAAGTAGGAACCCACCTTGGATTTTGGTACTGCTGTCTTCTGTAGGCCATTACAATACAAAAAGACACCAGTTAAGATTGGCACATCTCCTGCCATTGTAGTTTGTTGCTGCACACAATGAAGTGTGCTCACTTTCATGTTTGAATGAGTCAGGTTTGTGGTGAAGAGATTTAATTCCAATTTTAGACTTTGAAGTCTGACTCAATTGTTACTTAACTACAGCTCCATGAGAGAAAACATACCTGATTCTTGTCCAGCCAGTTGATAATTTCATTGCATTTGTCTAGGATTTTCTGCTTGTCCTCATCACTTATCTTGCCCTGGAGCTTCTCATCTTCAACAGTAGCCTTCATATTGAAAGCATAGGATTCTAGAGAATTCTTGGAAGACACCTTGTCACGCTGCTTCTCATCTTCTGCTTTGTATTTCTCTGCTTCCTGGACCATGCGTTCAATGTCTTCCTTGCTTAAACGACCTGCAAGATATGGTCAGTTGGACTAAGTTTGTAAGCAATGTTTCTATAAGAGCTCGTTTACTCAAGCACTTGAGAAATTTGAGCTTTCAGAGACTATTTACAACCACCAATAGTTCCTTTTTGGGTATTTACTATGTAGAAGAAACTTCTGACAATGACAGGAACAGTCTAAAGTTAAGGTCCTACCATATTGAGTTATTAACTGGAGACAAACAGCAGCAGAATTTTAACATAGCCAACATAACAGTGGGTACAGACAAGGCAGCTGCTTTAGCCTGGAGCACTCAGTATGACAGCAGTAATGTTGGGAAAGGAGCTAGGTGGTGGTACTGGAATCACCACTAGAGCAGCAAGAGTTGTGCAATGAAAGCCCAGTCTTGTGTATGCAATCACCCACGCCTTAGGTCATTATGCCATCATACAACTACTGCAGCCATCTTACACACTGAAGGACTATGCAATGCCTACCTTTGTCATTGGTAATTGTGATCTTGTTCTCCTTGCCAGTGCTCTTGTCCACAGCAGACACATTCAGGATACCATTGGCATCAATATCAAATGTTACTTCAATCTGAGGTACGCCCCTTGGAGCTGGAGGGATGCCAGTCAGCTCAAACTTGCCCAGCAAGTTGTTGTCTTTTGTCATGGCTCTCTCTCCTTCGTAGACCTGGGAAGAGGAAAGACAAAAGCCAGCAGTGAGAAGGATTTTGTTCAATGACATTTGATCTGTTATTTGCAAACTAGTGTCTGCGATTACGTTGTCATTAACTATTTTCCTACCCATCAGGAAGTAAAGTGAATTATGCCTTATGGTCGCTCAGACATCCAAGGAAGGTACTTGGAACCAACATAGGTCTTTCGACTTCTGGTGGAAACTACGAATGGTTTTGGAAGCATTTTCATCATAGCGGCCATAAGTTCTCCTTTACAATAAACTCAAAATAGGGAAGAGATTCCTCAAACCCATCATGCCTTTGATAAAGAGACTACTCACTGAGATCAAGTAATTTACCCAATTCAACTACCATTATAAGAAAGCCTTACAACCCTAACCTGGGAGGTTGTTCTCAGGGTAACCTGGATCACCTTAGTGTTTTTGCCGCAGTAGAGGCAGCAAATGGAATTGAGTAGCAGCCCCTTCGCCATTTCAAGACCAGTTTCTCCACCCATTATTGATGCATACCTGAATAAGTACACCAGGCTGGTTGTCAGAGTAAGTGGTGAATGTTTGAGTCTGCTTGGTGGGGATTGTGGTGTTTCGCTTGATCAAGACTGTCATGACACCTCCAGCTGTTTCAATACCAAGAGACAGCGGAGTGACATCCAACAGCAGCAGGTCTTGTACATTCTCAGACTTGTCCCCAGATAAGATCGCAGCCTGAACAGCTGAAAAAAGAGAAAACTGTGTGAAGACATCCCAAAAATACAGTCACTGGAAAAAAACAGGGTTTTTGTTGGTTTTTACTCGCTCAGACATCCAAGGAAGGTTTTAGCCATCATCAGCGAACTTCTGGTGGAAACTACGAATGGCTTTGGAACCTGATTCATCAATGCAAGTAAACTGGAAAGATTCTATCCAATGAGTTAAGAACTACAGCTATAGTTGAATATCTGGGCATAAGTGATCTGGCATTGATATTATTGTGACCAAGTCATCCACATTAAGTGCAAGTCTATGGGACAGTGGGGCTTACTAACCATATCTATACAAAAACACTGAAGCCACAGTTTAAGGACTTTATTCCTAGGTATAGGTGTATTTCTTTGGGTGCTAACAATCCAAAATGTTATTGTGTGAATTGGTTACCTGCACCATAAGCCACAGCTTCATCAGGATTGATGCTCTTGTTCAGCTCCTTGCCATTAAAGAAGTCCTGCAGGAGTTTCTGAATCTTGGGGATACGAGTGGACCCACCAACCAATACAATGTCATGGATCTGTGATTTGTCTAGTTTGGCATCCCGCAGGGCCTTCTCTACAGGATCCAGAGTGCCACGGAACAGATCAGCATTCAACTCTTCAAAACGAGCTCTGGTAATTGAGGTGTAGAAATCAATGCCCTCATAGAGAGAATCAATCTCAATACTGGCCTGAGTGCTAGAGGAGAGGGTACGCTTTGCACGTTCACAAGCTGTGCGGAGACGGCGAACTGCTCTCTTATTCTCAGTAATGTCCTTCTTGTGCTTACGCTTGAATTCAGCAATGAAATGGTTGACCATACGGTTATCAAAGTCCTCGCCACCCAAGTGAGTGTCACCTGCAGTTGACTTTACTTCAAAAATGCCATCCTCAATAGTGAGGATTGAAACATCAAAAGTGCCACCACCAAGGTCGAAGATAAGGACATTCCTTTCAGCTCCAACCTGGAAGGAATAAAGAGTGTTTTTCTGGTGGTATCTTACATTTCTCTGAGATCCTCAGTACTAAGCTCATTAGAAAGACTATTTTATGCTATTTAGCCATCCTATATAGATGCCTTGCTCACCTTCTTATCTAATCCATAAGCAATAGCAGCAGCTGTTGGTTCGTTGATGATCCGGAGCACATTGAGACCTGCAATGGTTCCAGCATCTTTTGTGGCCTGGCGCTGGGAGTCATTGAAGTAGGCTGGCACTGTGACCACAGCATTAGTAACAGTCTATGGACAAGAGAGAAAAAAAGTTAATCTGGAGCCTACATACATATGATATAAAAAACCAAACTCCAACTCCAAAGTTTAAGATTAAACTCTAGAATTTGAATGGTTAACTGAGTAGCTCAAGTCTCACCTTCCCAAGGTATGCTTCTGCTATCTCCTTCATCTTGGTCAAAACCATAGAAGAGATCTCCTCTGGGTAGAAGCTCTTGGTCTCCCCTTTGTACTCAACCTGGACTTTTGGCCTGCCAGCATCATTCACCACAGTGAAAGGCCAATGTTTCATGTCAGACTGGACAACAGCATCATCAAATCTGCGACCAATCAAGCGCTTTGCATCTGAAAAAAGTCCAGTCAGATTAGAAGTGAAAGGCAAATGAATCCACCATTGCACAAAAGCATGCTTGAGATTAACGCTTCAGTTACATCCAAAGTTTAAGTTCACATGAGGCAAAGCTCACACAATAACCCCATCCCCAAATAGCTAGCTATTTTAGTCAGTGGAATTATGGAGACTGACTTGTTTGAAGAATAGTCTACAGCCACTGCATGAGCAGATTTAAACCAAGACATCCTACCTACTGTTAACAGCACAATGGCAGAAGCCTCAGCTTCACTTGATAAATGAAGGTTGCATGATTTAGAGCAGTGTTTGACTTTTTTCCATTTGCATACCCCTAGAACATTTCAAATGGAGGTGTAGAGTGAGCCCTTTGGAATCTTAGGCACACTGTGGACCTGAAGGGGTCCATGAATCACAGGTTGAAAGCCACTGATTGAGGTTTTAACCCGTCTAGTACTTAAAAAGCCAAACAGCTGAACTTTTAATGAAAGCTGAAAATAACGCAATAAGATAAAAAGAGTAACTTGGTTCACTTTTTATTAATGTAATCAGAAAAAGCTTCTCATGCCTCATGCCAATTTGAGCACCAAAACCTGCATCACAGTAGGTGTTGTAGCCATTTGTTCCCTCTTCAGTGGAATTTGTTCATCAAAAGCAAAGACATGCTGCCTAAGCGGATGCCAACATGGAAATGATGGAACAGTGAGGCCTCTAGCTCCTCTGATCTACATTCAAGTTGGCAAGCCCAATTCTATGTTGGGCTACATTATCTGACAAGCTCAAAAGCTATATACCTTATACTATCTAAGTAACAATACAGCAATTGTATACAGTCGAGTTGTTGCATTTCACCACTAACATATTATGCTCCCTGTTTTAAAGTCTCATTTCACTTCTTTTCTTACCAAAGACTGTGTTAGTAGGATTCATTGCAACTTGGTTCTTCGCAGCATCACCAATCAGCCTCTCCGTATCTGTAAAGGCAACGTAACTCGGCGTGGTCCTGTTACCCTGATCATTGGCAATGATTTCCACCTTGCCATGTTGGAAGACACCAACACAGGAATATGTGGTGCCAAGATCAATTCCAACTGCTGGTCCCTTAGACATCTTTGCCTGTAACAGGAAGTAAGTTTTCTGTTAAAAAACTGAAGTGTTTGAATGTGTAGTAAACAATCTATGTGACCCAAGTTGAAAGTTAGAAAAACCAATGATTTCATCATTTGGGTTTTTTAAAAAAAAACTGAAAGCATTATGTAAGCCTTCAGGAGTTTAACTGCTCAAGTTTCTATTTGCTCAAGTACAGTCCCAATAATAAACTGAGTGGAGTCTTGGACATTAGCTACTAGAGTAAAGGCACATTAAAATGCACAAGACACCATGCAGCCTGAGCATGAATTGAAAGTGAACAAGCTATATAATCTGACAAAGTCCTTTGGCACTTAGTAGCTAAATGACTCATGGCACCTATATTTACTGCTAGACCAGAAGGTCACAGGGCCTTTTGGCTAGGTAGACAAGACAGTCCACACCTATAATACAGAAGCCTGTATCAAGTGTTGCAATTTGAGCCATCTAGTCAAGGAAGTTGAAGGGACGGAAAAAGCTGTAATTTAGAACCACTGTGCACACGTGGGGGAGAGGGGCACCACTCCAGCCAGATGGGTTAATGCAGCGGCTGCATGTCAGGAAGTGAGGTCTCCCTACTATACATAGAAACCATAGGAGACTGCCTCACCTAAGGCCACGCACACGTGGAAACGCATGCAGCCGGGAAGCAAGGGTGGGGAAGGGGTCTGCTGCACCCCAGCATGCATCGCGCCACGCTGTAGCAAGCCATGTGCGGGCCAGACCCTTGAACTACATGTCCCAGCATGCCCCGCCGCACCACGTGGCGACGGGCAAGACGCTGGTCCGGGCGCGGTGCTCTGGCGCATGCGCTCTCACCCTCTCCTGCGGAACCAGCCGCTGGGGCGCTGTCACATGAGCAGCCCTCTTCTCCCCTATCCTCCCGGAACCCGCAGGGCGCGCTGCCGGGCACGTGGGAGGAGAAGACCTAGACCGGAACCCAGACAGCAACGTCCCCCCCGCCCCCCATGAACCGGGCGGGACTGCCCTACTTCACTCCCCGCCGCGCTCCGGCCAACGGCAGCCAGCAACCGCCACCGAGGCGGACGTGAGGCGCTCCGCGAAAATGTGGGCCGCCCCTTCCCATCCGCCCCGGGTGCAGCGAGCGCCGCAGCCCGGCCCGCTGAGGGGAACGCAGTTCCCCCCCCCAAACTTTAAAACAGCGAATCAGGTGGAAACGGAGCAGGGACCCCCTCCTCCCGCCACCGAGATCCGAGCCCGGCCGTGCTTCCCGCTGCCCTCCCCCACCCGCCGCGACAAAAGCAGCGAGCCCCCCGCCCTCCATTTCAGTTAAGCGCGAGACAAGCCTGCGTCCGTTATTACCTGCTCCGCGTGCACGGGCGCCCAAAGAAAAGCGGGTGATGCCGAAGCTAGTGTGTAGAGCAGCTGAATGAGAGCGGCTCCCGGGCCCCCGCGAGCTTTATATACCCCTTTCAGAACCTTCCAGAACTGACGCGCCCCTTCGCCGCCAGCTGACCAATCCTGCCGCGCCTTCCGCCGTCAGGAGCCAATCGCGGCGAGGGGGGCACGCCCCCCCTCAGTGACGCAACAGGAAGGAGGCGGGCCTGCCGGCCGGCGTTCTCGAACCTTCATGGCGCCGAGCCTTTTGGGGGAAGGGGCTACTGGCCGGAGGAGGTGGAGCTGAGGGAGGGCGGGACCCAATCAGAGCCCTAGGCTGCCGCTCTATTTGCATGAAGGTAATTTACACGGGCCGGCACTGGAAGAAGGAGGAAAAGACCGGGAATCTAAACCAATCGCATCACAGTGTGCCCATATTCGCATATTCCGCAGGTGGGGCGGGGCGGGGGCGGGGGCAGAACAGCGGGAAGCGAATGACCAATCAGATCGCCGGGCTGGCATGGCTATTTGCATATACGGTAAGCTGGGCGGGGCGTGGGTGCGTAGAGAGGGAGAGAGCGGGGAAGGGAAACAAAATGGCGGCTTAGCTGCGGTGGTATGGGGGTGGCGCCACACACAGTCAGGCCCCTGCCATCAGACTGGTCCCCTTCTCCCCACATGCTCACGCAGCACCTAAGCTCCCTCCAGCCCGCCCCAGCCCCCCCCTGCCCCCCCATGATGCACACGCCTCTCCCTGCTGCTCCCCTGGGGGGGGGGCGGTTCTGCATAGCCCCCCGAGCTCCCCCTCTGTGCATGGCTACCTGATGGGCCCGACACGCCCAGTGCCACAGCATGGCGGGGCTGCCGGGCTAGCTAGCGCCCCACGGGCGTTGGCTGGGAGCCTGGTGTAGACGCTGCAGTGGCCGGAGGGGCCGACCCCTGGCTGTGGTTACCCAGCCCCGCCAGAGGTGTGTGGCTGGGCTGAACTCTCCCCGGGCCTGGCGCTAGCTGCGTCAGGGCCTGCCTGGGGTCACCACGTCTCTCGGGTGAGGGCAAACGTCTCACATCCCCCAGTGACTTGGTTAGGTTGACCTGTTTTCTGCCTAGACCAGGCCCCCGTTACAATCAACAGCCCTGCCACATACTGGGTGCTGTGGCCCAGTGGATAAGGCACCGGACTGGACCCAGGGAGACCTCCATTCTCAGCCTGGTTCTGGAGTTGGCCATCTCTGCTCTGTGCCTCAGTTTCCTCATCTATAAAATAAGGATAATGTTACTTCTTGGTAATGTGCACTCAGATCTCTTGCTGAAAAGTAGCATATAAGAGCTAGGTATTTTATTTATTACTGAAGCAAAAAAAAAACCCCAAACCCCTTTCTCTCCTGCTCCCTGCACACCCATACTCTTCAAGGTCAAGTGTTCCCTGTCAACCTTTGAAAACACATACACACATGAATTATATACGTTGTTACTACTGGTTTGATTTTGTTTTGTTTTACTTTACAGTATTAAGTGTATCGGGGTTAGTTATGAAAATTTTTCACATTGAATAAAGAGGTTGCTAACCTTAAATGACTGAGTATTACTGCTTCAGAGAAAGGTGTAATCCACCCCTACCTCTCCATCACATGCTTCACTGCACCATACCAGACCAGAAATATTGCCCCAGCAGATCAGACCACTGACCCATCTACCCAGTATCCTGCCTTCAGTGGTGGCCAGTACACAGTTGTTTAATTCCTATGTATCCTACTGTACAATATCATACCACAAGTTCTCCATAAAGGGATTGATCTGTCGTTTAAGTAGCTTGGGGTCGTTTCAATTCAGGCTAGTGTGTGGTATTTTAATGGAGAGCATGCACTTTTTGCATCTCACTGTGTAATACCATGCGGGAGGCAATGTTGTACTGGGACTGAAGAGACCTGGTTTCTCTTTCTGGCTCTGCTACTGGCCTACCAGGTGACCTTGGATAAGTCACTTCACCTCGTGCCAGTTTCCCTATCTGTAAAATGGAGGAAATGATACTGACCTCTTTTGTAAAACACTTTGAGATCTACTAATGAAATGCACTATCGAAGACCTAGACATCATCACTATTACTACTACCATGTGTTGGAATAGACAAAATAGTGCATTTTGTCTGCTGTCTTGGCTCCAATAGTGTCCACTGCAGAATGCTTCAGAGGAAGACAACACAAAACAAATGGGTCTATTTATTCAATCTTCTATTATAGAACATTAGCGTATGCCACACCAGAACGCTTTGGGGTCCGTTTTGTCTGATATTCTGTCTCAGATAGTGGCCAATTCTGGATGCTTTGATGCAAGGTGTAACCTTGCTCCCTACATAATGCACTTCACTTTCTCATATACCATAGGATTTTCCAAAGTGGAATAGGTCAGTGGGCTGTCTGATCAGGTATTCTATCACCAACAGTGGCCATTGCTAGCTGATTCAGAGGAAGAAAGGCATAAAAACCTCCATAACATAATGCAATACAGTACCACAGAGGAAAATGGTAATTGCTTCCTAAACCAGCTGGTGATCACTTTATGTCCTGAAACAATTGATAGTACTTGTAATTTTTATCCTAGCAACTGCAGATGCTGTTCTTATTTATAATACATCGGCTAACGCTTTTAAAAAACATACTTAGCTGTTTACTTCAGGGAGTATCTCACAATGTAATAAGCTCTTCTATCAATGTGGGTCAGACTGCAGCCTTCATTTTTATCTTTTGGCAGGGGAGTAGGTGAAGATCCTCCAAATTTCCGTGAACACCCTAATTCCCTGCATCAGATCAACTTGACCTATCAGAGGAAAACTGGCCCTAGTACTGCTCCTATATTTGTGAGAAGGGATTGCTTTAGGGTGATGCAGAGTCTTTGCCATTGAGGAGAATCTAGCCTCAGTGGCATCTTTTCAGTCCCACTTTTTAATCCTTTGTAACCTTCTCTTGCCCATAATCTGTGCTATCAGTGCTAATGTACTGAAGTAAGCCAAGGGATAACAATGCAACAATCTCTACATTATTTATCTGACTGGAAATATAAACAGTAATCCACTGCCACATGCTACTCGTAGTTCATGCTGTCAAAATGTGTTGTGGCAGCAGAAGCGTCCCAGCAAAGAGGATGCATTTAAAATAGCAGCTAGGACATTTGTGAAGAACTGTATTTGTTCACCTATGATATGCTTTTTTCAGGACCTTTGTTACAAAACAAGTATATAGCCCACCACAAACCCTAAAAAGTTGCATCACTTGAGGCTAAAAGATGGTCAGATATCTGTGATCGAATGCACCCCTATATTCACACCTGACATACCATTCTAACAATCTTTGTACAAAATATGATACCTTGAGAGGTATGATTTGAAAACTATTAACTCACTGGTCAATAATATCATCATGATGAAATGTGTATAGCAACATTACATATATGTAAAGTTATAAATATAAGCTGAAATTAGATCTGAAATGTGTTTACTGAACAAGTCTGGGTAAAGCAGTTCTTCAACACAAAGGACAAGCTGGCACCTTTAGCCAGGTGTCATCAAAGTTGATGGGTAATCACTTATCAAGTGGCCATTTTTTTGCAAGGAACGGGGACAGGAACAAACACATCTGCATCTTAGCAAAAAACAGCATGAAACCTCTTTCACCACAAGATTCCTCATCTCCAGCCTCACCGCGGGAATAAACTTTATCTAGGAGTAACCCTCAGGAAAATGTATTTCAAAGGGAGACTGGACTATACAAGTGAGAGGCAAAATCACCTCAAGGTATCTCTCTCTATCCAGCGCTCTCTCTTTCACATAAGACGACAAAAGAAGCAGCCTTTGGACGTTGGGAGCAGAACGTAGCCTGATGGCAATGGATATCTTTGTTGCATTTCATTTTATCATTAGCAGAAGTTTTGTAGGATCTAAGGCCTTGTCTACATCTAAAAGTTAGGTTGACCTAGCTACATCACTCAAAGCTGTGAAAAATGTTACCCCTGTGCATTGTGGTTAAGCCTACCTAAGCCTCAGTGTAGACACCGCTAGGCTGACAGAAGAAGTTTTCTTGTTTACACTACAGTGCTGTAGCTGTGCCTCTATAACATTTATAGTATAGACCAGGGGTTCTCAAACTGGGGGTTGCAACCCCTCGGGGATTGCGAGGTTATTATGCGGAGTTGTGAGCTGTCAGCCCCCACACATGCTTGGGCTCTGCCTGTCAATCATGCATGGAGCTGACAGCCCGAGCTCTTTAGAGCTGGCTGGCCATAGAGCAGTGGTGCCCAACTCTGAAGGCACTGCTGCTCCCAGCAGCAGTGCAGAAATAAGGGTGGAATGGCATGGAGCTGGAGTTGTCAGAGCCTTAAATACTTTCAAAGGGGGTCCCAGCAAAAAAAGTTTGAGGACCCCTGTGTAGACACATTCCCTAAGAATACTCCTACTGGAATACTGAAATTAGAGGGATTGGGACATACAGATATTCAACTACATGTTGTAAAGCTGACTGTTGGCAATCTAAAAAAACCCAGGGAGTGAGTGCAGGGAGGAGCACTGTGTGCTGATAGCCTCATTGAGTAAGAAATTAAGGACTATTAAGCTAATTTGATTAAAGTGACCATTTTACAGAATCTCATCAAAAGAAAGGCTCAAGAATGGAGCTAACAATGTTCCTGTGCCTATTTTATGTTTCAAGATGAACTGAAATGTTTTTAAAAGCAAACTCGCTGCCTGCACCAGAGTCATCTGAGCTCATCAGCCTTTCAGCACTAAAAGCAAAATTGGGGAGTAGGTGGGGGTGTTCAATAGTATGCATTTATTTTTATTATTATTTAATATTTGTATCACACCAATGCCTACAGGCCCCAACTGAGATCAGGGCCCCATTGTGCTAGGTGCTGTACAAACACACAGTAAGAGACAGTCCTTGCCATGATGAGATTATAGTATAAATATAAGCCATATATTTTTCCATAGTTTTGTTTCCACTACTGGGCTACAAAATTCTGGGATCTCTGGCATTTTACAGAACAGACCCACTGTCTGTAGTTACTCCATGTATTTAACTACATTAATACACCTAGATGTAATCACCGTGGAGAAAATAAATTAAAAATAAATATGACAGCAGAATAAGGGGTGATTATAAGTGATGCAGTAATATCCTTCCTTTCTGGTTCAGAGAACACACTTCCAGTAGGTGTGGCTTGTCTTTGTGTTTTGCTTTCATTATTGTGTAATTATAGTACAACTTGTACTCACTGGGTTCTGCAGTAAAGAGCCAATGCCAGTTGCAGCTGGAGACCTTTGCATAAAACATCCACTCAAACAGGAAAAGCCAGAATCTTTGGAATGGAAATTAGTTAGTTTTTAAGGATTATGTTGTCATCTTGCATACCGTTGAGTAGACACCACTGAAATGGGAGGGTTCAGGGGTAAGGATGAATTTCTGTGGTTTTCTTTATTGTAAGAGTTGTATTTGTGCTCTGTCCCTACTCACAATATCTACCCTACCTTATTAGTTTGAAATTTAGACCCTCAACCTAAATATCATCAATTAAATCCTACCTCCATTGAAATCAATGGCAAAACTCTCACTGATTTCACTGAGGCCAGCATTTCACTCCAGACTTACATACTGTGTGTAATTCAGACTGTAAGGTCTTTGGGGCAGGGACTGTGACTTCCTCAGGGTTCTAAAGCAGCAAACACTGTAAGTACAGAATAATTATTAGTTTGAAGACACTCTTTTACCAATGCAGGGCTTTTGCTTGGTGTCTTGCTTGATAGGGTATAGCAGTGATACTCAGACTGCGACTCGCGAGCTGGAAGTAGCTCTTTAATGTGTCTCCTGCAGCTCTTTGCCGCACATGATATTAAAACACCATGTGATTTAATTATTAACCATTCAGGATGTTTTTACTATGTCATTAACCACGTGTAGTTTATAAAATAATAATACTGTACTTGGTCAGTCATTTTGCTATGAGAATAATATATATATATATATAAACAAAATATTTCTCTAGTCTTACTGCTTAAATAAGAATATAGTAAATAAAACAACGAATTCACACTACCATGGCTCTGTTGGGTAATACTGATAGCCTACTTGACTCCTGCCCCACTGAGGTCATAGTATCTCTGGTGTATAGTCTAATAAAGCTCAGAAAGTAGAGCATTTTTACTAGTTTAATTGAACTTCAGACCTCTTAAGTGCAGCATGTTTATTTAAAAAAAAATAAACAAAAAAACAAAACAAAAACCAAAAACCCCCAAACAATTTTATTAAATTGTTGATTCAAAGGAATCTATAATAAATATTTGTTTTCCTCTGTGTTACTCAGACACAGTACAAGTACACCAATTATAGCAGGTAGGACAGAGAAGTAAGCTCAGTTTAGCCACTGAGAAACAAAAGCAAACTACATTAAGAGTGTATGCAATCACACTACAGCAATAATTGGTATACATCATAACAGTAAATGCTTTAAATACAGTATTTTACAAAAAGTTTGGTTTGTGGTTAACTGAATTGTTTCCCTTTGAAAACTCCTGATTCTACCATGATGAACTGCGAAAATGTCCCTTTGAAAACAAAACGCTTATGATTCTTTGAAATAATATCTTCCTCCTACTCCCTTTGTTTAGTTAGCTTTTTCTTTTTGGTTTCATATTTAACAGTGAAGTTCAGTGTCAACTTCATTTTAACCTGTAAGATCATTGGTATCTGGTCTGACCAGCAGTATCATCGGTTGTACTTTGAAGTTTCAATTATAGAATTGCAAGTTTGGCCTGGAATCTAGAGTATCAAGTAAAGGCTCAAAAAGAATATACAGTATCTTGTATCTAGACTTCAGCCAACTCAGCTTTTCGAATCCTTGTCCTCCATTCTGAGGTAACAAGCCTCTGGTTGCTCAATTATGCATTTCGGTAATGAGGAAGTTGATACGGTACTTATTCATATGAAATACTTGTTCCCAGCAATGTCTGAGAATGTAGTGAGGCTACGCTGGGTAAAATTGTAGCTGTCTGTCATCATTCAAACAACAACTGGTGAGATTCAGCCCTGTGCAGAGGGCCCACACAAAAGGTATGTGCTACTTAAAAAGTCACACAGAAGTGGCACTAGTTTTAAGTTAAATCATTTTTTTTAACCAGCTTAGGCCTGGTCTACATGAGACAATTAGATCAGCATAATTATGTCACTCAGGGGTGTGCAAAATCCACACCTCTGAGCGGCATAGTTAAACTGGCCTAAATCTCCATGTAGACACTGCTAGGTCAATGGAAGAATTTAAGTGTAGACAAGCCGTTAGTTAAACTGGTGCAAATCCCTAGATAAACACTTAGTTTGGTTTAAGACTGGATTATTGCAGTTTAGCTTCAACCTGCTCTTAATCAACTTAAGCTAAATCAGTAAAAACTAGGTGTAATATAATTTCAACCACCTGTTTACGAAGGGGTAGGTTAATCGGAAACTTCTTTGCATTTCAACTAGTAATGAACATAAGTAAAATAACATAATGGCCAACGCCATGCACTGTGGTATGATAGCAGAGGTTCTAACTGAAAGATGATACAATTTGGGGGTTTTCCAATGGGCTTTCAACATTAGATATGTGACTGCAGATTGTTCCCTTTGCACAATGATGCAAACACTGTAGTTTGGGTAAAGGATGAAAGTGAATATTTTTGCATGTGAAAATTAAGGGGGTTACTGTTACTAGAAAGTGAAGTTCTCAAAGAATACAAACCATCTAAAATTCCTCACTGATTCCCCCAAATGGCTATCAAACTCTATCTCCTGATGGAAGTAACATTCAGAGGTTTGTGTTTGATCAGGTTTTGGTGCCTCTGGGGGAGATCACAAGCCATTCTTTTCTAAAGTCTCCATCAAAGAGCCTAACATACTGGGTTTTTGTCAGAAAATGAGGTTAACTTTAATTAGTCAAATGAAAGACTCACAGCTTAATACTTGTACGGTTCTCTGTACAATATGTTTCCAATGGACTTCTTCCATGGGATGGAGAAAACACTGTTCCATGGGTAAGAGAAAAACTCAGTTACCATAATTATTAAGTCCTGAATTTAGGAATACAGGAACATAGGACTTGCTGGATTAGACCAATGGTACATCTAGTCCAGTCCTGTGCTTGACAGAGGCACGTACCAAGTGCTTCAGAAGAAAATGCAATAAATACCATGCTGAGCAATTATGGAACAATCTGCCTGCAGGGGAAGTTTATCCCTAACCCATCATTTAGTGTTTAGTTTACAACTTGAAGAGGTAGGGTTTATATTCCCTATAAATGTTCATCCTATCTAATATAATTTGTAAGTTTCTTCTAAATGTCTAATACTTTTAGGAGTCATGCTATTTTCTTACCTCAGTAATATCATGTGGCATAATTCCAGATAAATTAAGTGTTGTATAACAAAATTACTTGATTTCAGATTAGTTTTAAATTTGTTGTCTATTCCCTGTGTGCTTGCCTGAGAGCATCAATGCATCTCAACCCTTACCTGGAAATGTGAGAGACAATTCAACCATGTTGTTCATTCAACTGTGGGACTGTTCACAAGACTTCCTGCAATACTGCTTGTCTCAGACTTATGCATCATTATCTCTGGTACCAAGAAGGGCACACTTCAAGTTCATCCTCCAGGGCTTCACGTCCTATTCAATTACTAGCCCTCACCTCATGAGGGACTTCCTTTATCTGGGATTCAGGGCCTGATTCGGATCTCACTTAGACTGATTTTACCTTTTTGTAGTACCTTTTGCAGTTTTATTCTGGTGTTAAGAGCAGAATCAGGCTCCTTTACAGTGGGACCATGTCTATATTCACACAGTCTTCACTTTCCTCTTGTACCTGCATCCCCTAACAACAAAGGTCCTTTCTTCAGCACAGAAGTTATTTTGATCTGCTACATTAACGCTGCTCCTCAGTACCGGTTTGAGTAACCACTTGCCATTTGGTTTGAGTTCTTGCCTTCTACCGTTATTTTGTTAAAAGGCTAATTACAAAAATATGAAGCAGCTGTCAATTCCCTTTGAAGGTGTTCAGAGAACTAGCCTCACCTAAGATACTGCCTTAGAGGACAAGGGAATGCCTCATTTACCAATTTCTCAAAAACCTGTACAAGAGATTTTCTAAAAACTCCACTGAAATATTTTACATTTTGTGCCTCCGGAGATCCCTTTTTAAAAAATCCTGAGATTTGGTTCCAGGCCCCAGAACATCACACTTAATTTTCACAGTTCTCAGCTGTCCACATTTTCAGAGTATCAACATTCCCCCCCCCGGCCCCTCTTTTTTTTTTTTTTAAAGTATTAACTACAAAATAAAGCCCCCTTTTTTCTCCAGCTTCAGGTCTTTTTAACAAAAAAACTCAGCATCTGAACCTCAGTGTAGGAATATGCAGAAAGAGATGAGGCTGAGGGCTTCTTGTGGAGTGAAAAATCAGAAGTGGTTAAAAAAATAAACTAACCAGGAAGATAAACAAGCTAATCTAATAATTCTTATATGGCTGGTGGAGTGTATAGTAATTCTGGATCGCTGGAGTCTCAGGATAGCTGGTGAGCAGTTAAACGGTCTGGAAAGCCCGACTCTGAACAGGCAGCATGACCTGGGTGGCTCCCATTTTCACCAGGGTGGCATGGTCAACTTTCTTTGGATCAATTTCCCTTCCCCCTGTCTCCACCTGGTTGTACTGGGGAGGAGTTATATGAGGGGTGGCTTCCGTGGACAAAGTCCGTTGGCTGCGAGAGGCACTGTTGGCTGTCGATCTCGTTGAAGAGGAGTCTGAACGTGAGCTCCTGGAACCAGAGGAAGAGGAACCGGGTTTGACTAGACGGGCTTTTGGAGCCTCTGCATCTTCTCTGCAACCAAATAAGAGAGATGGCAGGATTAAAATACCATGAGAACAGGAACAGTAACACCCACAGATTATACTGGATCAAGTTACCACAAAGATCTGGAGATATTTGTTAAGATTCTAGATCATTTGTAAAAGATATAAATAGCCTAGTGGCTTGAGCAGGGTGCAGGGATTCCTGAATTCAATTCCACTTTACATGTGACTTGCTGTGTGATTCTGTGGTAAGTATCTTAAACCAGTGGTTCTCAACCTTTTCTCATTTGCAGACAGCTAAAAATTTCGAATGGTGGTGCGGACCCTTTTGAATATCTTAGATATAGTCTGCGGAAACCTGGGGTCCGTGGACCTCAGGTTGAAAACCACTGTTCTATGGTAACCTTTCATAGTTCACTTAGACCTAGTCTAGGATGAGAATCACTGCCTTAAACTCTTCATTTATTAGTTGACCTAGCTGTAAAATGTGTTTAACAACTCATACCTCACAAGGTTTAATTTTATCTGTAAAGGGCTTTGAAATCCCTGGAATGAGTGCAGAGGGTATGTGCAAAGAGTTCACATACTAATTGCCTACTTAGCCAATCCTCACTCCTCATGAATAAGTACTTACTCATGTGAGCAGAAACCAATGGGGCCAGTTGTGCTAGTAAATTCTGCTGGTGTAAAGGGTGTACAGTACAGTCAGGTACATAGAAAAGGAAGAACATGAAGCAGAGTAGGGAGAGATGGGTGAAAAGATAATTTAGGAAGAGGCAGAAGCTGGGACTGAAAAAAAAAAAAAAAAAGGCAACAGGGAATGAGGGTTTGAAGCAGAGAAAACTGGCAGGAAATCTGTGGGTAGGCTGGGGCTTAACAAAGTAAGCTGCTTACTTCCATCATACAGGCATTTTAATAGCAATCCTGACCTGTCAAAGGGCAGAGAGATCCACTGCTGAATAGATTATAAAGCTCCCTGATTACTGGTGAATGAATGTCAAGTGAGGGCAGGCAGTCCTTAATAAACAGAATTAAGGGTGAAAGAAAGTGATGTGTTCTCCAAGACCAGAGCTTGCTCAAAAGTATTTCCAGAGATTTTTTTCCAGTAATTTCTCTACTGAGAACTTTGGGCAAATTCTGCTAGGGACTAACCTAATGAGTACATCAAGCACGTGTGAGCGGCAGTGTTACGTCAGCACTAGGTGGAACTTCTGTCTCCACTCTCATTCTGGGAGAATTTTCTCACCCTGTGCTAAAGCCAGAAGCAAGGAGGGCTGTTTCATCACAGCCAGAAAGACTGCAAGAACATCCCTGTCCCACAGGAATTGGAGTTGAAAATAAACCATTCAAACAGTTAAGAACTTAAAGAAAGTTCAATCTGAATTCAGTTCAGGAAAGGGATAAATAAAGGCTCGGGAGGGGTGTGTGGAAACTGTGTGGGAGTGAATGAGTCAGAGTGAGTGGGTTGTATTTTATCTTGGGTCTGCCCTTGGAAAACAGCATTTTATATCTCTGTATTTTATTTTCATTGCAAGATCACCACAGAGTGGCCTAGAACTGTGTTAATGACTATTTACATACTGGCTGCCATAAAATCAAACTTCTTAATACAAGGTTCAGAGAGATTTTAGCTTGTTATTTGACAGAGAAGGGAAACCGTATGTTAAGCATCCTAGATCATACTGGGTATATGAGAGCCGATGAAAGTTACCTGATTTCATTTGGGGCCTCCTCTTCTTCATACCTCTTCTTTTCTTTCCTCCTTATGGTCAGCCACACGCACAGGAAGACCAGGGAGAGTCCCACAACAACCCCACACACTGCTCCAGCAACCATGCCAATACTTCGTGCATCTGTTATCCCAGAAAGTAAATGTGTGTGTTAGTAAATTTTCCAGAGTCACATGGCCAGACTCCACCCACATCCCATTCCCTTATGTCACTTCGATTTCATAGAATCACAGAAATAGAAATGTAGGGCTGGAAAGGACCTCAAGAGGTCATCAAGTCCAGCCCCTCTGTGCTGAGGCAGGATCAAGTAAACCTAGACCAGCCCTGATAGGTGTTTGTCCAACCTGTTCTTAAAATCCTCCAGTGATGGGTGTTCCTCAACCTCCTTGAAAGCCTATTCCAGTACTTAATTATCCTTTCTAGTTAGAAAGTTTTTCCTAGTATCTAATTAAATCAAACTGAACAATCAATTAGTAAGCATCATGGGATGTGAGTTAGGACAGAATGTATTTAATTAATCCAATTATTTAGGCCTTGCCTACATGCAAGAATTGCACCAATTTAATTTACACTGGTTTTTAAACCAATTTAGTTGAGTCAGTGCAAACCCCTGTGTGATTAATCTTATTTAAGAATGTCTTATTTTGGTTTAGCTTAAACCTGTTCCTTTACTCTTGTCTACACAGACTTTGCTGGTTTAACTTAAAGTGAGATTTTAAATCAGTTTAGTTAAACTGATGCAAAAGGTTTGTGGACCCTCTTTTTTCAGTTTAACCAGGTTTATTTTTGGGTTATCTTAAATTGATTAGGAATAAGTTTAAACTAAACCAAAATAAGCCATTCTTAAACTGCAGTTTGTGTCCAAACAAGGATTTTACTGGTATAACTAGATTGGTTTAAAAATCACACCTTAAATTAAGCCATTGAAAATTTCTTGCATGGAAAAGCCCTTAGATGTATAGAAATGCTAAAAAGGCTCCTATCCATACACCCTAGGCACCCTGGACGTGGCTTAAAAAAACACTTTCAGTACAGTGGTACAATTTATGATAACCAGCACCAGTAAGCCAGACAATTTGAAACTCAAATCGCTCTCATCTTTGAACAATTCATCACCTTACTTTCAAATGTGTGAGGAAAAAAAGATGATCTTTGCAACATCATCAGATTCAGGCAATTTCGGATTGGGGTGGGGATAAATTGCAGAACTGTGGGACCATCACAGAGAACGCCCATAGCAGCCCCCTCTTATATATACCAGTGATGTTCCTGCTCCAACCTCTCTGCTGATCTCACCTGTGAATTGGGCCCACAGAGTTTTGAAAACCCAGGAAAAATCTGTTTTATGGATTGATTGATTTCTAAACATAGATCTTGGGACACACAATGCAGTGTGCTATCCATAGCCTGGTATCCCGCCCTTTTTCCAGGCACACACACATTCCAGCTGTTGTGGTTAACCAGGTGTGACAGTCTCATTTCTGGATTTTGTGCAGAAGTTGTCAAACATGAATTAAAAATGAAATGCAGCAAATGTCATTTTTAATTAGCATAAACAACAAGAGTCCTGTAGCCCCTTAAAGACTAACAAATTTTTGGGGGCATAAGCTTTCGTGGGCTGCAACCCACTTCGTCAGATGCATCCCAGTTGCAGCCCACGAAAGCTTATGCCCGCAGAAATTTGTTAGTCTTTAAGGTGCTACAGGACTCTTGTTGTTTTTGCTGTATACAGACTAACACGGCTACCCCTCTGGAATTTAATCAGCATGTTATTTTGTTTCATAGTAAGCATTTTCAGTCTGTTTTTAGACAGCTTCGTCTCTTAATTGGGACAGACTCTTAATTTTGGTTTGGGATGTTATAGTCTATAGACATCTACTATACAGCCAGTAAATCTGTAAGTACATCTACCAGTTGAGAGTTTTGGAAACTCAGTAACTCAGCATTTTTCCCAGTGCTCTGCCACTCATTCTTTCTCAGGGGCAAAGGAAACAAGGTGCTGCAACTGAAGCATTTTTGTACAACCGAAGGTTATTCAAGTAAATGTTATGCAAACCCATGAAGTCAGTAATGAGTAAGGAAGAGCTGCTTCAGATTATGCAAGTATTCAGTTTAAACCAAAGGTGTGGCATTTCTCCTGCACAGAAACAGCTTTTATCAGCACAGGAAACTGCCATTGTTAAAGCACTCTGGATACGCACTACCCTCTGATACTCACACTGCACTGTCACCTGCACAACACAACTCTCTTGTCCTGCCTCATTGTAGGCCGTGCATTGGTATAACCCTGTAACCGTCTGTGTGAGATTCTTCAGTAGAACTTGCCCAGGATTGGAAATGTCTGAAATGGAAACAAAAAACAAGCAGAATAAGTAAATAAGTCATAAAAATTAGAGGAAATGTTGTCCAGTGGATAGAGCACTGAACTTGGACAGAGAATAGCTGTATTCTGTTTCCAGACCTGCCACTGACTTTCTGGGTGACCTTGGGCAAGTTGCTTGACCTCTCTGTCTCTCTCTTTCCCCTCCATAGTATCTTTTCCCTCCATAGTATCTCTTTCCCCTCTATAGTATCTTTCATACAAAGATCTCATGTTAAAAGCAATTAATTAGGCCTCAGAACAGGCCTGGGAAGTATTATTACCATCGATCATATTGTCGACATTTAACAAATAAAGTTGAATACTTAGTTTGTAAGTTTCTTGGGGCAGGGGCTGTCTTTTTCTTATGGGTACATACAGGGCCTAGCACAATGGGGCCCTGAGCCATGACCGGAGCGCCTAGTTACCACTGCACTACTTCTACTCAATAGCCTCCATTTTAAAGACAGGGAAATAGGCTGAGAGCAATTCAATGATTTGTCCAATGTTACAATATCAGCCAGTGGCAGAGCTGGGAATAGGGAGGAATAGAGGTTAGGCCTCTTTCTTCCTCTTTAGAGATGACTCTTTCGTTTGTTGAAACATCATGGGAACTCTGAAGAGGCTGGGGATGACTTACTGACTCGTGCCGTGGGTGGCAGGTGTCCGACTTTTCCTTCCTTGTCACTTACACGCTGCCACTGGTACAAGATGGGTGCTGTGCCGGAGGCAGAATTGCAGTGTAAGGCGAGTTCCTTTCCTTCAGATAGCTCGCCTTCCATCCAGCATTTGGGCATGGAAGGTTTCTCTGGAAGAAACAGGTTGGGGGCGTGATTTTGAAGCATGATTTTGAAGTCAATGGAAGCTTTGCCATTGACTTCAGTGAGTCTAGGATTTCACCCCTGGAAGTAAGCTAGAAACCTTGCCACCACCATCAACAAGAAGAACTGAGTTTAATAAGAGCTGAGAATTGCCCAGGGAAATAGGGCAGAACCTGCCAGCTGAATATCATGTGGCAAAAATGTCTTTGGCTTCTCATAGCCAGAGGGCAAGATAACACTTTTTAGAAGTTTCTGAAAGCTGCCTTTCCAAATTAGCCATTCTAGAGGATGCCACATAAAATCGCTGCTGCTTGTTTATTGGCGTGACTTCTGACCTCTTACAGCAATGACTTTCACCAGAGCCTGAGGAGAGGGACTGGATGTGGCTCCTATGGGCCCAGAAGCAACATGACATGCATGCGTCAGTGCCAGTTCCGTCCCTGGGATTTGCACCAGGGTGAAGGAGATCAAAGCACCAGGCTTGTCCCCTTTGAGAATTAGATACTATCTGCCACCCACATGAACAACTAGCAGAGCCAGGAAGGTGAGGTGCCTTGGCTAAATCCCCATCATTTCATCATGGAGCAGCTCAGTACACTGCAATCCTCTGTATCACCTTCTGCTCTAAGTGCACTTCATTTCCTGAACGCCCTGTGGTCCACCCCTCTTCTCCATCACTACTTCCATCCTTATGTCTGCTCTTCTTTTCCCCACTGTCTGCTGGGGGCACTGCATATCCCTCCCCCCCCCCTTTTTTTTTTTGATTAACTGTATACTTACTGACAACCCAAATTGAAAACTTTTAGGCAGAGAGGAAAAAAGGCCAACTCTAGCATCTTGTTACCATCAGACATCTGGCCAGTTCCTGGTACTGGTATCTGAACCCAGAGCTCAAGCACTGTATGGGGTCATCATCAACTCAGCCACAAGGGCTTGCTAGCTTTTGTGATGAAATCAGAGATACAATTCGGAAAGAATGGTTTATGCTATCCTTTAGTTGGCTGCAGTGACATACAAACAGTACTTTACTCTTCCTGTTTGTGTCCTTCACTGGAAAATGCAAAGGCAAATGTGCAGCTTGAATGTGAAACCTGATCATGAGATCCCGGGAGCAGTTCAGGTGCATCTGCACTATGCTGAAGCAAAATCTGCCTTGAGGAATTGAGTCTAGTGGGTTTTCTTTTGAACAACAACAAAATGACCTTACCTAAAACAATCAGGGTGATGCGATGCCACTGGTACTGCCCAGCATTTTTAACTTTACATGTGTACTGCCCTGCATCACTCGGCTGCAGAGATACAATCTGTAAGGAGGCGTCTCCAGCTTGGAAATCGGAGATGAAGGAAACACGACCCTTTTGCTCCTCATTCAGGTCATGATACACATTACCTCCAGAGTAGGTGATAATCTAAAGGGTAGAGTTAGCCACAGATCAGCCAGTCGGACTATTCACTGTACTGTGCTGCTCAGTCAAACAAAAGAATCACAGGATATTCATACTTGAAACCAGGTCAGCTTGCAAAATAGGATTTCTATCTGGCAGTTACTTTGGTTATTAGTAATTATCGAGAGTTTGGTAGTTATTCAGTTAAGGATGCAGTAAGCTTTTGTCCTGTACCTGGAGTTTATCCCTCTAAAAGCTCTGTCATGATTCAGTTTAGCAAACCCTTGTCTCTGCTGGGATTTCAATCACCAGTCTCGCTGCACTGGTACAAACCCCTGGTATAGACACAGTTTATACTGTTGTAATGTGATTTCTATTGGTGCTGCCCACCCTTTTCACTGGTGCAACTAGTGCTACACTTCCATCATTTACCACAGGTACCTATATGGCCCCCATTACTGTAATATGTGAGCATCTTACAGTTTTAATGTATTTATCCTCACAATACGTCTGTGAAGTAAGGAAGTATTAGCATCCCCATTTTATTTATTTTGTAAACTATTTTTTTATTTAGGAAGTTTTAACAAATTTACCAATCTTTCCCATGTAAATATCGGAAACAAAACAATCATTACAATAGTTAGCTTTTGTTGAAAGAAACATTCATACAGGAATAGAGTCATCAGATCTTTCTAACAGGCTGTTACCATATTCCAGAGTGAGCATCATTACAACGCCTAATATGTCATTTCCAGTGATTTTTATTAAGTTGAGTGAAATCTCAATAGACACATATCTAACAGACCAGGCATGTCTATCAAATGTTAATATTCAAAACAATTGGACAGATGTGCTGGCTTTTTCTGAGTATTGAATAAAAGGCATTTCTATGTCTCTCTCTGTCCTCTGTCTATTTTGGTGGATACATAATCAGTGTGTTAATTTTTCCATAAGCACAACTTCCTCTATGTTTTTTAATCATTTCCCTATATAGGAGGTTTTTGCTTTTTCCAATGAGAGGCTACCAGGCAGCTATTGGCAGAGGAGAGATTCATTCTTCATTTCCTCCTGTGTGACCATTTCCACTAGGGGAATTACCAAGTTTATCCCGTTTTATAGCTGGGGAACTGAGGGACTAAGTGGCTTGCCCAGGATCACACAGAAATTCTGTGGTAGAGCAGGGAATTACAGCTGGGTCTCCCAAGTCCTAGATCATCACCTAATGTCTATACTGGGGATTTGTGACAGAGCAACTACAGTGGTGCTCAAATCCCAGTCTAGAATAAGGCCTTTAGGCCAGAATTTTTTAAAGTAGAATCTCATTTGGGGGGCTGTGTATACAGTGTTAGGTCAACAGAAGAATTCTTCCATCAACCTAGCTATCGCCAGCCAGGGAGGTGGGTTAACTACAGTGATGGAAGAACCCCTCCCATTGCTGCAATGAGTGTCTACACTGAAGAACTACAGCAGCGCAGCTGTGCTGCTATAGCGTTTTAAGTATAGATATGCCCTTAGTGTCTGTGAGAGACCTTTGTAAGTCTCTGCCAATTCACGGGCCGGTGTTGATATCAACCCACATGAATAAGTTCTCCCCCTTAAGGCAACATGGCTTCTTCTTGGTGGATGCTCATTGTGGCTGAACAGAGACTTACCACTTTTTGGTCGGCTTTGGAATCATGCAGCAGCCACTCAATATCCAGGCTTCTTGGTTCCGTGAGGCCCAGATGATGGTGACAGGGCAAAGTGACGTTTTCTTCAGCCACCCTCTTAAACTCTGTCTGAGCCCCAGACATCCAAACTGAATAGGAAGCTGAAAGACAGAAACCGGTGGTCGGTGACCAAGAGGAAGGAAGTATCCTATGAACTGACAGGTTCAGCTGGTTCTGATATCAGGGGGCTCTTCCTCATTGCTTCATAGTAGCAAAGAAATTCTGTAGTTTTGCTTACTGAACTGTATCTGATTAAAAGTGTCACATGCAAATAGACAACAGGTTAGATTCGCCCCACAGTGTTTGAGCCCAAAGAACAGATTACTTTGGTCTCCAGAGCTGTCAATACTAAATTCACATGAAGCTTTTATTACAGATTTATTTCCAAGTAAAAATAGTCTAAGCACCATGAATGTTCTCCATAGGCAGATACCATAGTCCTCTGTGCACTCCATAGAGCTCCAGAGTGCTTCCTTCTTTACTTCCTTCTTCTTGTACACTTCCCTGCCTCAGTACCTCGCATTTCAGCTCGTAGCCTTTCAGCCTTTGGAACATTAATGCCACTCCTGCATCAGCCAAACAGGTCCCTGATGAGTGATGTGATGAGAGACTCTCCCTAACCCCAGGGGATGAGTTCAATGTTGTTGCAGCACAGAAAGTAAGAGGTCAGGGTTAAGAAATGAAAGTCCAATA
Source organism: Emydura macquarii macquarii (assembly GCF_026122565.2). Taxonomy (NCBI): domain Eukaryota; kingdom Metazoa; phylum Chordata; order Testudines; family Chelidae; genus Emydura; species Emydura macquarii. The sequence goes on along the minus strand of NW_027130449.1, from coordinate 8,196,243 downwards.
AGCAGGCTTGGCACGAATAGGTTAGTGAGCCGGCCCTGAAATCTGGTTGTGGTGAACAGTTTGCCATGAATAAAAAAAAATCCTGACTTAGACCACTAGAGGGAATCAGATCCTTATGTGCATGTGACAATAAGAAAAAGGAACATGAATGAACAAGACTGGTCAGTGACTGGCAAAGCATTGCATTTATATGCACTTTGTTAATATTAAGGGTCTGAGAGTCATCGTGAAATTCACCTGTTTTGGTGTTTTCTTACAAACTCAAAATTAAGCCCAGTTTCATGGAAATGTTACTAAATCAGGCTCCAAATAAATCTGGATTATATTATGGCTTTGCACTGAACCATGCACATCTCATGGCTTTGATTAGAAATTAGTCCCGAGATGGTAATTTGGATCTTGATCTAAACTGCCCCAAAGTTCTGGGATACTGGGAAAGTTCTGAGTATCTGGCTCAGGGTCATCTCTAGTTCTGACATGAAATCAAGTGAAAAATGGCAATTTTGACTGCATTTTCACAGTGAGTTTTAAGGTTTGTATGAACATATTTTTCTAAGGCTATACTGACGGTGGCGAATTTGCCGCTGTCAGATCAATTTCTCTGGATCGACATACTAAGACCAGCTACAAAAGTAGCGCAGCACAGTGTAGACGGAGCGCAGAAGAGAAGCTCAGCAGTTGATGGGAGTTATGCAAGTTTTTTGCATACTTTGCGTAACTCCCGTCAACTGCTGCCGAATCTCACAGGTAAGTGCAGACAGGGCCTAAGTAAAACTCAAGGTGTGAACCAATACAGAGTAAAACTATCAAGTTTCACAGAGTTTTTTGAAATGTAGAGGATGGCAAAAGTTATGCTGTTACACGTGGAATCACCAGCTATCTGAAGGCAAAAATTCAAGCTGCATGGTACCTTAGTCTTTCCTCTTGTCCCCAAGGGTCAGGCATCATTGCTGCTGTGAAGTAGCCACATGTTTAAAGACACTTTAAGCAAACAGATATGAACACAGTATTGCCAAACTCAAGCATTCAAAAATGATGGGTCAGGTCCCTAAAATCATGAGATTGTCTTAAAAATTATTAGATTTTAAAAAATAAAATAAATTTGGGCTTCTTTTTATTTGCCTTTAGGTGCAGCCAGGTCATGTTTTCAAATTTCCATCTGCAACCATGAGGACTAGTCACTTTTTATTATTTAGTAGTAGTAGTAGTAGTAGTAAAGGAAAGTTTCTGTGATGTCTTGGTTCCATTAGCTGGGGCTTTAAGGAAAAAAAAGTCACGAGACCATCAAGAAAATCATGAGACTCGACAACACAGGGAACAAGCAAGTATGCTTTGTGCGTGCACATACATGTACCACGCTATGAGTGTGTATCGGCATTAGTGTCAGAGCTATGGAACACTGCCAGGTGGCAGGAAAGCTTTGGGTGTGTGGATTGAGTTCATTTCTATGTTTGCTTGCAGTCAGAAAGGTTTTCTCCACCTTTAACCTTGCCTTTACCTTTGTGTGAGGACCAGAGAGAAACAACAAGAATGACACTTCTCTAGACTTTACTTCCTTGCTCTCATCCTCCCCTTGGGACAAACTTTACCCTCAGAAATATGCACGCTGGAGTCAGGATTCCTGGGTCCTGTTCCCAGATCCAGCTCTGCTCCTGAATTGCTGTTTGACCTTCACCTGCTGTGCCTCAGTTCATTGGTCTGTGTTACTTAACTGATATTTGTCAAGTGCTCAGATAAAAGGATATCAGTGCAGTGTAACAGTGATACAATAATAACAAGGGAAGAAAGGGTTTGAATGGTTTAATGAGTGTTCTGAATTAAAAAGCATGCATAGCCTGTAAAATCTCTGTTGCATTGGTAAGAATCAGGATTTCTATGGCCAGTTGCATACACATGCATGCGCACACACACACACTTCATATGCATTTTACAGATTTTTCCCCTTATTTTCCTTACAAATAAATTTTTTCTTACATGGCCAAAAGCATCGGTGACAAATGATCACATCAATCATTCACAGCCAGATTATATGCAGAAGGCGGTGCCCAACCAGCAGCTCTCTCTGCCCTCCTTTATATCCTTGCACTCCTTCAACCTTTGTGTCCACAGAGTTTAAGATGGGTGGAGTCCTGCTGTAAATTAATCACCCCCGCCCTGGTTTCTACAGAAATCACCAGGTCCAGAAGATGCCCTGCTCTGTCATATTGGCTGGTTTTTTTTAAAGGGAAAGTTAATTCAATATATAGCTGGATTCACTGCTGCCAGAGCTTCTAGTGACCACAACTGGGACCGGTTTTTCCATATCCAAGTGCAGTTATTTATTCTTTTTAATGATAAATGCCTGTATTTTCTTACGGCCTAAATTGCTGGGTTCTCCTTCAATTAAGACACTGACACTCACTAGATGATTAATCAATGAGGTTAATTGATCTGCCACTGCAGGAAGTGTTCACACAGCACTGACTAATCTCTCAAAGTCCTTTTTTTTTTTTTTTTGTCAGCAAGCTGGGCTTTGTGTATAACCTGGGTAGGATTCCCTAGGAAGGCAGTACCTTCTCTGGGGTGCTCACCTAAACAAAATGCCCAGTGACTCACAGTCCCTCATGGATCATGAGCGTCATATGGCACCTTCTCTGGGGTGCTTCAAAATCTTGGCCAAGTATATATAGGTGAAATCATTAGGATACCACATTGTCCAGAATGCAACAGCATTATGTTCCATCCTCTCTGGTTTGGGGCTGGGAGAGAGCAAATATCAAGAAAAACTTCAGAGAACTCAGATTTTGCTCATAATTTGATAAACAGATGGATTTAAAAACAAAAACAAGTCCTATTTAATTAATATAAAAAGCAGCTGGCTCTGCTTATGGGTGATTGACTAAGGAAGCAAAACCGCCCATAATTGTCTGAGTGGGTATCTGTGGGCTGGCAGAGATAGACATTTGCTGGTTTGCAACGGCAGCAGATATCATGTAGCACCTTTCCACACATCCCTAAGAAACCTTCCAGCCACAAGAGGGCAGAATCCACTCAAATAAGGCATGGTATGCTCTCATAGAGATACACAACAGATGATTTCCCCAAAGATCAGTTCCTAAATTCTCATCTATTTACGCAGTGGATATGTGAAGTCTGATCCTGTACTCCTCACCTAAACAAAACGCCCAGTGACTCACAGTCCCCCATGGATCATGAGCGTCATATGGTATCTTTCATATAGGTATCTTACTATAGGATCAGATTTTTAAAGCCTTTACTCAGTCCTTACTCAAGCAAACTCCCACAGACAACAATGGAGTTTTATCATCTGATCCTGTATAGCAATTCCTATGTTGCATAAGCTTTGGCTCTTGTCTTGGCATGTAGTCCTTAAAAATGAGTGTCCTCTTTAGCCCCCAGGCTAGCTGATGTGTCATCATCAAACAGAACGATCTGGTGAAACAGTTTTAATATTTAAACATTTGTCTTAGTGTTAAAAGACAATGGAGTTGGTCAACCACACAGGCATTGCAGACAAAAGACAGATTTTCTCTTTCATCCCAGTCTAATATTTTTATTAAAACTACAGAAATGTTTTAAGCAACACAAAAACTAATACACCTAAGGAGTACATGGTGGACAGTGTCAAGGAACAGTTTGCCCTGGGGGCCCCAAGAGGGTTCCCAAATGCAGTAATGTTGTGACCTGGCAGGTGGAATTACAATGCCACTTGCTGAAGTTTGACCTGGCGGCCCCTCCTTTATGACGGAGGAGCAGATGAGCCAAACTGGAGCAGCACTGAAACCCCACACCTTAGGTTGCAACACCCACAGGCGAATGCAGTGGGAGCTTGCTCTCCGCTACTCCTCCCTCCCCTCCCCACGACATCCCCTCGGTGGCAATTTTTTTTGGAAGGGTGAGGGAGCCTCAGTTTCAGATTTTGCCCAGGACCCCTAAAAACCTCTGTGCAGCCCTGACGCTAACCATTAGACTGTATTCCCTCCTTTTGTGTTATGTTTTCTGTTGTCATTCACGATTCGAGTCTTAACACTTCGCTACACTCAACAGCATTTTAAGTAAAAACAAATGTAAAATGGTGTCTTTTTACACAGAGACGGCTCTGTGACATTCTTTTCGCAAATGGAGGAGAAGCTGGGGGTGGATGGAAGTCTCCTAAGGATAATTAGCTCAGCCATGGCTATGTTCTGGGACATCTGCTTTTTGTATTCCTTGGCCGGCAGAGGGATATGGGTCAAGGGTCACCTTCTCCCAAGAGTGTGAGTGCTGGGATTGAGCAAGATCCAGCCTCCACTGCATGTTGCCTGCCGCCTGCCGCCTGCCCTGCTCGGCCTCTCTCTGACTTCAAGAATTTGATTGTGAGGCGAAAGTGTCTCAAATAAAAAATGTGAACTTGCAGTCAGCTCCCGCAGGGATGGCGGGGCTTTGTCAAAACACAGAGGTCAGCAGATCCCATCCATATAAACGCAGCGCTGCAGAGGTCCTCTCTGATTGAAATCACATGTGCTTGGGACTGAGGTTTTAGAACAGGATTCCTGCGCTGAAATGCAATAAAATGGAAGGAACAGGCATGTTGCGGTGTTTCCAAATGATGACGTGAGGCTTTTGGAATCAGAACTGCCAAGGAGTTAATCAGGCCCCAGCAGAACAGAAAAATACAAAATCTAATGAAGGAAAACGTCAGTTTTCAAAGCTAACAGGGACTGAGAGGGGAAGGGCAGGTGGGACTAAAAGCTATTTGGCAGTATGCAGACACTTACCAAAGAAACACCATTAGCTGTGGGAGCATGGGGTGGGATTTGGCCTCCCCTGTTCTGGCTCCTCCAAATATGTTTCAGAGGAACCACTCCTCAAGTCCTCTGTGGCAAGAGCCAGAGAGGGATATTATGGGATGGGAGGGATGTAGGTGTCAGGGGAATGCCTGGTCTGCATATGTATACACAAATACTTCCAGCGAGACAACAGCCTCTTTGCACTGCTCCAGTGCAGCTTCTCTCTCCTTTTGCAGGGCTAGATTGTGTAACTGTACATGGTTTGTGTCTGAGTCAGAATGCAGATGCAAACCAAGGTCTTGATCTAGCAAAAGGTTCCGACAGCATGAGCCCTTAGCCCCTTGCTGAATTCAATGCGATTGTGAACTCCAGGTCATTATCACTGCGTCAAGGGATCATTCAGCTGCCTTTTCAAAACTATACTTAATACTATTAGGGTATAAGAGGGTGATGGCATTTTGCTTTTCTCTTTGTACCTATATCACTAAAACTATTGTTATTTTAGTTACAAATATCTGCTTTGATGGTTTTTATTACTTTTCAATAGGGCAGAGAACACATGGGTTTTGCATGAAGATCTCTATGTTGTTTTAGTCCTTCTAAATACAGGATTGGGTGCATTGGCTAGAAATAGATAGACAGCCCAGCCACGTGGAAGTCATGGAGGGTAACACATGAGAAAAAGGCAGGTATTCTGATATGAACAGTGTACAACATCTGGTGTTTCCTGTAAAGATGGAAAGCATAGGAGCTGCCATAACAAGAACAGTCCAACAGTTCATCCATTCCAGTATCTTCTTCCTAACTATAAATTCATCTTAAAAGATTATAAAACCCTACCAAAACAAAACACTTCATGGCACACACAGTTCTCTCCCTGGGGAGAGGAAGAGAGAGAAAATGAAGCACACATGACAGATGCTAGTAATGCTCAACTGGAAGGCGCTCAGATGTGATGGTGATGAGGGAAGTATAAGAACTAGAATAGAATAGAACAGAATGGAATAGAATCTTCTCCACATTTAATATACACCAGTCCATATGCAATGCTATGACATGGGGGTTAAGGATGATATTTCCTGATTAGTGATCCCATTATGCCCTGAAAGCATAATGTTTGACAGGTCTTTTAATTTTTTTCCTGGTTAAAATCACTGCAGATGCTATCCTTATTTCCATAAGGGTCAAATCCTTTTGTTATATTACTATTATTAGTACTGATTTATTAACTTCAATGAGATCCTGCAGCAGCAAGTTCCATGCGTTAACAGTTCTACATTTACTTTTAATTCCATCAGGTGCCCTCTTGTTCCTACAATATGGGAGTGGGCAAACAATTCTTCTCTATACTATTTTTGACCATATATACCAATATCAGATCCTCTGTTATTCTTCTTTCCATACAAAATAGTTCTAGTCATTTATTTAAAAAAAAAAGGAATCCATGGAATGGTGCAATATTCTACAAAGACTCCGAGAAACATATTATTATGATGAAACTGCAAGAGTCCTGTGGCACCTTAAAGACTAACAAATTTATTTGGGCATAAGCTTTCGTGGGTAGAAACCCACTTCGTCAGATGCATGAAGTGGAAACGTCCGTTTGGTAGATATATCTACACATGCAAGGATGGGTGAGTTACATCACAGTGAGGAGGGCAAGTGTTAACGAGGTAAATTCAGTCAGGGTGGATGAGGCCATTCGCAACAGTTGATGAGAAGGTGTGAATGTCAAAAGAGGGAACATTTTTTTTTATAGTGGGCTAGCCACTCCCAGTCTCTATTCAGACCTAGTCTGATAGTGTCAAGTTTGCATATGAGTTCCAGCTCTGCAGTTTCCATATATACCTACCAAAAAGGAGTTTCCACTTCATGCATCCGATGAACTGGGTTTCTGCTCACCAAAGCTTATGCCCAAATACATTTGTTAGTCTTTAAGATGCCACAGGACTCTCGCTGTTTTGCTAAAACACAGCTACCTCTCCAGAACTCTTTATTATGATGGTGTTTTTTAGAACAATAATGCCCTGAAGCCCAACCAGAATTGGAACCATTGTGCTGGGGGCTCTACAAACATAACATGGAAGACAGTCCCCATCTCAAAGATCTTACATTAAAATTTCTGGAAAAAAATGGGTGAAATCCTGATCCTAATGATGTCAATGGAAACTTTGCCTTTTACTTCATTATAATCAGGGTTTCATCCAGATTCTTGAGTTAATGCTGAGTGCTAGTAAACGGTGCCAAGTTTACAGCCTTGGATACCAGCAGAAAGCAAGATGCTAGAGCTTCATCTTCCAATTTTAGAATGTTTATACAATGAAAGGTGTAAAGTCCATTAGCCTGCTAGCTAAAAGTCCAGGTGTTTTTAAAAGAGTCAAGGTGTCTAGTGCTTACAGTAACATAGCTCAGCTAAGCCGCTGAGTAATTCAGCTGGTAATTTCAGGCTGTGTGTTTCAGATCTGTACAGGGAACTTGTCATTACATATCCCAGATACATTAGGGACTGTCCCACAAACATTCACACAGCCAGTGATGGAATCTGGGCCACCCTGAGTGCCCTACAAAGCTTCGTATTGAGGAAGAGAGAGAATGAGACAGATCTCCATGAAAATGAGAGACATTTTGCTGCCTTTTCTTAATCAGATACCCTTTCATTTAAAGTAAGGTTGAGAATATGGGAGGAAAGATGAGGATGATGAAGGAAATAAAATACTTTGTATTTCTATAGTCTTTTCCATTTGAGGAACACAAAGCACTGTACAAGCATGGATGTATTAATCTTCAGCATCGGGCCAGTGAGGTGGGTATTATACTCATTTTACAGTTGGGGAAACAAAATCACAGAGAGGCGAAGTGACTTGCCCAAGCCATGAAATGAGTCAGTGACAGATGCAGGAATAGAAACTGAGGGTGAAACCCTGACCCCACTGAGGTCAATGACAAAACTCTCACTGGCTTCAGTGGAGCCCGGATTTCATGTCAAGCGACCTGACGCCCAGGAGCCTGCTCTAAGCATTAGCGAACACACTGCCTCTCACTGCTATTTAGTGCCGCCAACTGAAAGCAGGGTTCCATTGTACTAAACATATAGGGTGACATGGCCCCAGTGAACTTACTGGAAGTTTTTCCATTCAACAGAGTCAGCCTTTCACCCACAGTGAAACAGTCACTGCCTCAAAGAATGTAAAGTCCAAACAGACAAGAGAGACAAAGGGTGGGTCTCAAAGATCTTTAACAGGTGTAAATCTATGTCCAGTCAATGGAACAATGTGGATTTGCACCAGCTGAGGATCTGGCCCAGGGTACATATCTTTCCTGTTCAGATTCTCCACTCGTCTACACCGATTCAATTCTATCGGCTTCAGTGGAGACACGGATGAGTAGCTGGGCAAACCTCAGACTGGAGTCTTTACAGGGAGCCTAATTTCAAAATGTAGGGACCTACACTGCATGCCCCCCTTGTGCTCAAATGGGGACCGTAATGGCCCAAGTCTGTACTTCCCTCCTCTACTGGAGGGCCCAAAGATGGAATGTGGGGGTTCAACTGAGATGTTCAGTTCTGAAAATTCAGGGCAAAGACAGATTGGAAAGTTACATTTGTGAGGCTTATAAAAGAATTGCTTCTGACCAAACCAGCATCAAGTCAAGAAGTTTTTGGTTTTTTAGGCTCCAAAACAAGACAAAAGCTCTCCAGAAAGTGCTGGATTATAGCTCTGTTTCCTCTGCTGTTTTACTTCACAGGAGAGTGAATTTCATTTTTTAAAGACAAAAAAAAAAAAAAGTTATTCCAAAGTGAACTGAGTGCTTTATTGCACCTCTTCCTTCCTGCACCAATAATCCACAGCGAAGACTAATGCACTTCCAAGATACAAGCTTCATGCCTGTTAGCCGCTTTCATGTTACCTTAGTGAAAGGCTCAGTTATGTTCCCATAATTGTGTCTTGACAGGGTTTGACATTTCACTTATCCAGCACAAGCATTGCTAATACGATGCAAAATGAATGCCTAATGTATTAGCGCTCTGTCACTTTTCATAGTCCCATCCATTCTCAAACATGCATTCACAGCGTACCCTAGGGCAGAAAATGAACAGCAGCAACAGACCCTCCCCGTTAGTCTTGTGAAAAAGATACATTCAGTTCTGAGTGGCTCCAAGGGATCATTTTTTGAATGAGAGGTGTGGTCTCATGGCCAAGCACAGGACTGGGTATCAGGAACTACTAAAGCCTAATCCCAGATTGGACCTAGATTCCTTGCATCAATCACGTAACCATCTTTGCCTCAGTTTCCCCACCTTTAAAATGGAACTAATAATACTCTCCCACTATATAGGGCAAGTGTGAGAATTAATTCATTAGTTTATGCTTGCAAAGCTTTTGGAAGATGGAATGTAAATGCTAAGGGCTTGATTCTCTTCTTGTTTTATACTGATATCATTCCACTGCCTTCAGTGGAATTTCTCCTGATTTACAAGACTATAAGTAAGAGGAGGATCAAGCCCTGAGTAATCTTATTAGTATTATTTAATGACATTCTCTGCATCCCTCCCACAGTTCGGCATAGCACAGTGCCAACTGCAAGCAATCACTTAGGAATTTGGGTTGGATAAATGAGACTACTATCTGCTCCTTTCATCCTTTCCCATGTTTTTTCCACTACCTTGAAGAGTTAAACAGTTCTATACGCATAGCGTTGTCTCCCAAAAGACAAGAGGTAGAGTTCCATGCATCACACTCCATGAATCACAGTTCCAGCCAAGCAAGGCGAGGAGTGTACTGGAATGTGAATCCCACTGTATACATTGAAAGATAAGCAGGTATGTGGATTTTAGGAAGCAACATCTTCGCTGTCCCCCAGCTTCATCAGAGGTGCTAAATGCAAGTTCATGTTGCACTGAAAAAACACAGCTCACATTTCTGTGAGGCACTGTGTCCAGAAGGATCCCAAGGCTCTTTACAATCAGATTTATGCCCACCTTGCTTTGCATTGCTGCCTCTCTCTATTGTAAGCTCCTTGGGGCAGAAATTGCTACTTCTTCTCCATGCTAAGTAGTTCATTGTGGTCTTTTGTGTGGTCTAAATGGCCAGTGATGGCAAGACACAGTAATACATTGACAGACCTCCTGACATCATCGTTGAAAGGAAGGACAGAGCAGTAATTGGCATGCTAACCTGGGATTCGGGACCTCAGGGTTGAATTCCAAGATCTGCCACAGACTATGTGCCCTTGAGCTCAGCTCTACATCTGTGCAGTGGGTATAATAGCTCTTCCCTATCTTACAGCGGAGTTGTGAGGATAGAAACATTAATGACTGTGAGGTGAACCTATCAAAGACTGGATATTTGTTTGGATAACAGGAATGTCCAGAATGATCATAATTAATGGCAACACATTTTGGAAAGAATATTAAACCTTGTGCTTCAGGGCTTAATCCTTCTCTAACGATTAGAGATCAGGATGAGACCTATAGGGGGGCAGATTATGCCACATCTGCCTATTCTGCAGGGTTATTAGGCCATCCTTTGAAGCATTTGTTTCTTTGGCATGTTCTTAAGTGCGTGGGGCGCTGTCCAACAGCAAAGGCTTCATGAGCCTAAGGCCATTGCTGAGGGAAGCCCCGGATGGGAACATACAAGTGCCGTGTCTGCCAAATATGCCTGTGACCTTTGTGCAAAAGAGGAATGCAGTTCTCATTCGGCACGTGTCCCAGTTTCGCAGTCAGGGCTGCTCTACGTACAGCTGAAGGGGCAGAGCTTTTTGCATCTTGGTATCAGTGTCCTGAGCTTAAGGAAACTCTGACTGAGATCTACGATAGATCATTGAGCTCTGGTGAGCGAGCAGTGTTTCCTACATGTGGAACAGAGGAGGAAAAAGACAAAAATGGCATTCAGGCAACAATTGAGCATATTTACTAATTAGATGTGAAAAGGTCATGCATGTTATCAAGGAACATACTGTAAAGGTCAGGTGGAGTATATACAGCTAAGCCTGGGAGGAATGGGGAACCCTCGTTCATATCCAGCTAAACTCTGCCACGGAGACTATGAATTCTCACCTTCCCCTTATTGTACTGAAAGGGGCTGACCACAACGTAGGCTTCAACCTAAGTAAAAGTGTCATTGAACTTTTTCCTTGTCTCCTCCAGACCCTGGGAAGACCCTATGGCAACTTGACCGACCAACTCCCTCACATCAAGAGCTATTTGCATCAAGAGTGGCTTCAGCTATTGGCACAACAGAGAGGGTATGAACAAACCATGTGGACGTGCAAGGGAGAGCACTGGTCTTATAGATGTAATGAAATATGGGATTTTCCCAATTCTAAACAGAGAGAGGAATGAATCATCATTATTAATTATGCTCTGTGTGATGAATTATTGTACAAATTTGTACTTGTTACCCTGTTTTTTGTATCGCTGGGTTTGTAATTTAACACCGACCTTATATTTAATCTGCACTTTCCCTGACATATCTTAAACCCGCTACTTGTTGCTCTCAGTGGCTAAATACCCTGGTCATTGGGTCCAGCTGAACTGTACTTGCTGCAGAACCTAAGAAGCTGGGGAGAAGTGACTTCTTCTGCTCTTGGGGACAGCTCCCTGGCACCAGTTCTAGCACACTAGTAGCTCACGTTCACTGGAACCGCATTCCCAGGGAATGTCCTCCTGGGCGGGAAGATAATAGAACCAGTGCCTCCAAGCAGATGCAGATCCCAGTGGATTCATGTGGTTTGAAGGCAGATCTTTAGCCTGTTCAGAGGGGGAGGGACAAACCCTGTGGAATGATCAGGGAGAAACTTTGCAAGGGGAAGCCTCAGGGAGTTATCCTCTTTAGCCCCTGCTTGCAGGGAGGGATCTGGCCCTAAAGAAGAGTTTCATGGATTGGTGAAAAGAGTAATGATTTGTGTGCACGCAGCTGCAAGTTGAACTCCTGTCTAATTTATTGTGGGAAAGGTTTGCATTCTCTTAACTATGTTACGTAGGAGGTCAAACAAGATGCTCACAGTGGTGGTCCCTTTTGGCCTTATAATCTGTGAATGAAAGACTTCCGGTCTTGGCCCAAAAGATGGACTTTGGGCAAGTCTGTGCCGCGCTTCCCCCATATGTAAAGCATATGGTAATATTTACTTGTGTCAAGGGGTGAGGGCATGAGGCTTAAATAGTTAATGGCTGGCAAAAGCTCAGAGATCTTTGGGTGAAAAGTGTTGTTATTAACCCCATATAAAGACATCTTCTCGTAAGCAACGTGCATCCGAGCCCCTTGCCTCAATTAAGTAATGCAGGAGATAGACACCAGGCTCTTCACAGAAGGAGCTCTTTGCAATCCTGCACCACTGCATAGCTGCAAACCAAGACGACCATTTTCCATAGGAGACAAGTTTTCAGATATTCCACTGAACAACACCCTCCCACCCCCAAAATGGAGAGACAATCACCAGGCCCCCAGGCACCAATCTCTTTGCAGGCTGTGAACCCGTCAGTCAATATCGCCCTCATCTGTCACTGTGACGCTGACCCGGGCTGCACTTGGATTACAGAGCAATGAAAAGCTCTGTTTGAAAACGCATTCCTGAAATCCCCAAGGAGCATGGTTTAAGCCCAGCTCTTATCACATGGGGAGGGAGACACGGGCCTGCGGGGAATGGCTGAAAAGCTCCTGGCAGGGTTTGGCCTGGAGGATAATTTAACACACGGGCTATGTGTTCTGGCCCTACGCGAACCCAAATAATCCAAGTGTCTTTGTATGCGGGAAAACTCCAGTGCCTCAGCATTTGTCTCTCTTTGTGTTTTTGCTTCAAGGAATCACGGCTGCGAGGGGAGTTATTATGGGCCAAGTTCACGTTCAGGTCTCCCTGAAATATAACGACAAGAATAAGGGATAGATTCTGTGCTGCACCCCCCTCAGAGATGCAGCACAGAAGGTGCAACCCAACAAGAGTGATGCGGGAGGGGCAAAGGTGGCTTTCCATCGTCTTTCCATCCTCTAGATTCTGGGCAGTTGTGGAGGCCAAAATAGCCCCTGGCATAAAGTCCTGAAGCCACTGAGGGCTGCTCTCATTTACAGCAGGCTTTCCAGGGCTCCCTATGGGCTGAGCTACAGCCCAGAATTCCTGTAGTGAGCCAGGGACACAGCTGAGACTAGAACCCCAACCTCTTGATATCCACTCTCTTTAACCACCAGACATGTCTCCCATCTTGCTTTACGACACTAACATCTGGTAAGAGATTTTGCCTGGCAAGACAAACTTTGCATCTCTCCTATCACTCAGAGGTTCCCTCACCTAGTACAGCTACTTCCTTTGAGACAAGGGTCCCACAGCTGGATTCTCAAAGCTCAGCTGCAGTGACGTGAAAAATGCACACTCTGCTTCTAGACAGGGAGACTCTTTTAAATGATTAGGTCCCTTGTAATGTCTGTCAGCCATCTGTCAGCTACATTTACACAAAAGTAAACCCCAGCTATTCCAGCATGTGTGGTCTAGTGTAGAGTTGAGCAAATAATTTATCTGATGAATTTCACCTCTTTTGCTGCTGCCTGGATATCTGTGAGGAGATCACAGTGTCCTCCAATTCATTCATTATTCTAGTATTGACTAAATGGCTTTTTGAATTTTTTTTACTCTGTGTGATTGTGAAAAATCCAAAAAAGAGCTTAATTTTGATTGGTTGGATAAATCACCCAGTGTTGTGTCTTGATTGGATGAGCCTGCAAGCAAATGTGCATATGAATTTAAAATTAGTTTTCCACTAATATTCACGTGGGTGACATTGAAATTCACTTTCAAGATGCCAGAAAAAACTCATTCTCTGGAATGTTCTTGGGAAGTGATTGAAACAGGGCAGTAGTCTCCTCAAAGCAAATTTCATTTAAAAAAAATCAAACAAATATTTACAGAACATTTTTGTCTGATTCAATATCTCTCTGGGAAGATGGAGCATGGCTTTAGGTGCTGGAACTCTTTGGTTAGGTTTCCTGCTCTGCCACATACACTATGTGATCTTGGGGAAGTCATTTAGGCCCAGACTTTCAGAGAAGTGGCCACTAGAGCTGGTTGGAATTTTTATTTTTTCAACAAAAACAAAGACATTTTCAAACTGCCATAACCTAGAACATTTTTGGCTTAAAACCAAAAAGGAATTCGGTTTCCCATTGTTTTGTTTTCCAATGAAAAATTGAATATTTTCAAGGGAGGCAGACATTTTCTGCAACAGATTTTGTTTAGTTGAAAAAATAATTTTCAGTCAAAACAAGGTTGGATCGAATTTTTTCCAAACAGCCCAATGACACACTGATTTTGACTAAATTGAGACACCTTGGGCTTTTTTGCCCTAGAAGCTACACACCCACATCTTCTCCATTGATTGCAGTTTGGGCTGTGGGTGCTGAGCACCTCTGGACACCAGGATCTACATGTTTTAAGTTTAACTTCTCCATGCCTCAGTTTACCATCCCAGAAAATGTGGATAATCAGAAATTATTTACTCCATGGGTGTTAGGAGGTGCTTTGAAATCTCTGAATAAGGAGCACCAGAAGAGTGTAAACTAGGAGAAAGTTTGTTTGTACTGAGCTTCATTCTGAAAACTTTAAAATGTTAATAGAAAATAAATTTTTTCTGCCCTATTTCTTCTTCTCGTCATTGGCCTAGTCTAGGGATTTAAGGAAGCAACATCTGTCCGGTGGCATCCAACCAACTAGAGTCTAGTGTTGCATAAGCAAAGGAACAATCACTCAACTGGCTTCCTCAGCTCAAGCAGTCTTAAAATTACCCTCCCCCTGCAGTGCCTCTTCTGTAAAATGTTACATGTTGCACCATTCAAAAGAGAAAAATGTGGCACTTCCATAGATCCCTTCTTCCCTCAATGTGCTTTTTACAGCCATTAGTTAAATGGGCTTCACAATCTCCCTAGAAAGCTGGTAAGTATCATTATTTCCAGCTTGCAGAGGGTGGGGCCAAATTCATCCATAGTTTAACTCCTGTAACCTTACACTGAGGATGAATTTGGCCCAGAGATATGATGGCACTTGCCAAAGGTTACAGCAAGTCAATAGTAGAGTTAGAATAGAACACAAAAGTCCTGGGGTCCAATTCTCCCTCTGAAAGGTACATTGACTTCAGTGGGAGTTTCTGGTCTCCTGCAAAAGCAGAAGAGAGTGGTCATCCCTGTGCTCTAACCGCTAGACAAAACTTTCTCTAACCAGCTGAAATAACCACGCAGGATGGTCTCTGGCCTTGTTTGTAAAAATGCTGTTATGTCAGCCTGGCTTCCAGAGAGGCCGAGTGAGCTTCTAAACCAAATAATCACCCAGCACTGGCAAACAGGCCGTTTGTGCCCATTGTGTCGGCTCTTTCAATAAACAAGAGATGCACCCTACACAGCCCATGCTGTCCACAGTAGGAGAAAGTGGCTCTGCTCTGCACGGTGCTTCTTGTGGTTTGCAAACAGGCCAGGGAGCAAAGCTAGCCCAGAGCTCGGGCTGCGAGAAGGTGTCTGGCTTCTTCCCGAATGCATTGTTTTGTTTTTCTGAGGCCCCACAGAACCTGGTGTTGCCAAAAAAGGAAGTGGGAGAATGTTACATTCAAAACAAGAAAATGCTTCCTCTCTCTCCTCCTCCCCTTTCAGAGGAAGCATCTCTTCAAGGCTGGCTCCAATCTAGGAGGAGCAAGCTGCCGCCATTACCACCTGGCTCTCATTTTGCAGAGGAAACAGCATGCCTGGTGGCCTGCCAAATGCTGTTCCTGACATTTCCTGCCATACTCCTAGCTGCTGTTAAATGACTTGGCTCTGAAGTGTAGGTGTCACGTTGTGCTCTGTCCCCTCCAGCTGTTAGAGATGCTCCAGGCCCTTTGGGAAAATGTTGCCAGTTTCTTTTTTACTCTGTGCTGGTGCTGTGTTAACAGCTCTAGAGACTGATGTGATGTCCCTGGCTCAACCTTGCACAATTGTTATGAAAACAAAGCAGCCCAGATACATGTTCTGCTTACCCAACCTTACCAGGATGAGGATGACGACGACGACAACAACAAACTAATATTTTTTCTATCATGTCAAAATAGGGAAGAAAGCTACTCACCCAGAGCAGAATTTTGCAAGGCTGCTTCTGCACACAGGCAGAACACAGATAGTGGCACTACGAACTCGCCTACACTGCCTCCCCTCAGCCCTCTCCTGCAGGAACCAGCCATCTCTAGATGTCCTTATGGACCATTTAATCTGTGGCATCCCTGCTGAGGCTATCAGAAAGGGGGCCAATTAGTCCCACCTGCAATGATGATTTTGCAATGCAGACACCACTCCACCCAGAACTGGCCTGAGATCAGCTCTCCCATTTCAGCCATGCCACCGAAGAACTGTTAGATGGGAACCAGCTTTCATCCTTAATGGCCTGAGGCCAGGTTATCAGCAGGTGTAAATCGGTGCAGCTCCATTGACCAAGCTACGCTGATCCACAGTCAGTGAACATCTCCCTCTTTGTCTGGAGTCAGGATGGCTACCTGAGGGTGGCCCCCTATATTATAACACCTAGTTTCAGCAGAATCTCTGAACACCGTCAGAGTTTCTCTCGATTTAGCTCCACACTTCCCATTAAAGTTAGTGGAAGTGATTAGAGTTTATGGAGCCTTAATTAGTGTATCACAGGCACAGCTTGGCAGTGTGTTTTGAAGAGTCGGGTACTTCAGTAAAGGAATTCCACTCACCTAAAGTAGTGCGGGAGGTACATTTGTTTTCCAAAACTCTGGCATATCAGACAGCAATAAACCAGTTAAGGTTATTTGGCACCTGTGTTATACATGGCTCAGCTGAGGATTTCAAGGCTCTTTACAGGCACCAGTTAATTAAATCTCAAAACCACAATGATGATGATATTTTACAAGCACATTAAAAATATACTCATCCTCAGCCTTCATGTGAGCTAGTAACCTTATTTACAGATAGGGAAACTGACGAAGTTAAGTGAGGTGCTCAAGTTTACATAGTCAATCAGCAACAGAGCCAGGAATAAAACTCAGGAGTCCTGACTCCCATTCCCCTTGCTCTAACTTTTTGAAAACAATTTTCCATGTAAACCAATAGGAGTGGCTAAATCCTTGGAAACGAAAAGGCAAGTACAGGGCAGCTTGTAGGGGAGAGCGAACTGATTATTTTAACCTTTCTGGCTTATGGGATGTGTGTCTTGTACCCCGTTCTTCCCCCAGACCCAATGGGTTGTCCCAGCCAAAGGCATTATGAGAAGAGCCGATGACATTTCCATTGAAGCAGTGAGCAGATTCCCCCAACACATCTCAGGCTAAATACACTCAGCTGGGGTAACCCAGCAGCCCAAGCCCTGGCTGCAATTCCAAGTGAAAAGGCATCCTACATCCTGAAATAGCACTCACCCCTCTCCAGCATCCAGCCCCTCCCTACAGACCGTCTTAGAGACTAGGGGGAAAAAGAGAAGTTACATAACAGAGGCAGAAACCAAAGGGAGGAATGAATGTTAGAACTTGCTAAAATGTGAACCCTGGAGCCTTGTGGATTCAGTCTCTAACATCCATCAAATATGATTAATTTTAATGTCACAACATTTTAATGTCAATTACTTTTAATGTCACTGCTTCTCATTCCCTGATGCAGCCACGTTGCATAGCTGGTAATAAATTCCCCAACAGGACTTTTATGTTAAAAGAAAAAAAAAGTGATACATAAACAATGGCCTGATGCCTCTCTGCTGTCCTAAGGCTCCTGACATGGTGAATCTGGCTGTGTTTCAAAGAGCTTTGCTATGGAGGATTAAAGCACTGTAGCTGAGGATATTGCGTTTAGGGTCAGATCACTCCTTAGTGAGATATGTTTCCATGTCTGGTTTACTATGTGACTCATTTGTCTGCTGGAACATGCTTTATCTCCTAAATACAGAGCTGTGTCTCAATGTTATTATTTATTAGATATATTGTGGTATTGCTCAAAAGATCTAGTCATAGACCAGGACCCCCCTGTGCTAGGCACTGTACAACCAAAACAAAAAGATGGTTCCTGCCCAAGGAGCTTACAGTCTAAATCTAAGACAAGAGACAACAGGTGGAGACAGACTGGAGAGCACAAGGAAGAGTTGTGGCAAGGTTCATTTGTCTTCATTTTCAAAAACCGCTTCCAAATGGCACAATGATTAGGGGGCTGGAGCATAGGACTTATGAGGAGAGACTAAGGGAACTGGGCTTGTTTAGTCTGCAAAAGAGAAGAATGAGGGGGGATTTGATAGCGGCCTTTAACTACCTGAAAGGGGGTTCCAGGGAGGATGGGGCTAGGCTGTTCTTGGTGGTGGTAGATGACAGAACAAGGAGCAACGGTCTCAAGTTGCAGTGGGGGAGGTCTAGGTTGGACATTAGGAAAAAGTTTTTCACTAGGAGGGTGGTGAAGCACTGGAATGGGTTACCTAGGGAGGTGGTGGAATCTCCATCTTTAGAGGTTTTTAAGCTGAGGCTTGACAAAGCCCTGGCTGGGATGATATAGCTGAGGTTAGTCCTGCTTCGAGCAGGGGGTTGGACTAGATACCTCCTGAGGTCCCTTACAACTCTAATATTCTATGATTCTATGAATTAGGATCAGATGCTGCGCCACTGAAGTCAAAGGGAGTTTTGCCACAGTCTGAAATGAGAACAGGTCAGAGGATCAGAGCTGAACAGCACTTGCAACTGCACCCGCTTAGGGTATATCTATATGGCAATAAACCAGCCACAGTGCCAAGTCTCAGAGACGGGAACTATAGGATTGGGCTCACAGGGCTAGGGCTCTGAACCCAGTGAGGGGGGAAGGTCTCGGAGCCCAGGCCTCCAGCCCAAATGGGAATGTCTACATTGCTCTTTTTAGCTCTGCAGCCTGCGTCAACTGAGCCAGGTTCTGGGACGCATTGTTCGGAGTTTTTCTTTGCAGTGGCGACATACCATTAGAGAACTCTAGGTAACTATACCCAGAGAATGATGGAGTTAGACTTTTAAAATGGATGCAGTTGTTCCCAATATTTTGCATTCGTAATACTGGAAACAAAATTGATGCATAGCTAAAAACCAGGATCCTTAACAGAGCATTTAAGCCCATGCCTAAATTGAAGGAAATGCTTAAGTCCCGATGGCTTCTTCATCATTCTCATTCTTATTATTAGAAATTTGAAATAAATGTGGCTAGACAATAAGGAAAATAACTGTTGCTAAATACAGTAAAGAAGGCATGACCTAAATGGAAGCTTCAATGCTGGTAGCGAAATTGCCTTTAGTACCTGGGTGAGTGATTCTAACTAGTAGTGGTGAGATGATTCTCAAATTGGGAGAATTATCAGGTACTGGGCATGTGGCTTAGTGTCCATTGGATATCGGAATATTAGGAGACAGCTACCATAGTAGAAATGGGTGGGGCACATGATAATGGGGGCTGGGAAGAAGCTGACCAGTGAGAGGTTATTGCATTGTGGGTTTGCAAACTAGACTTGAACTCAAAAGTTATTGGGTCTGCATTCCACTTGGCGGAGACTCGTAAGGAGCAGACTGAAAAAGAAAGAAAGAAAGAAAGAAAATTCATTGTTGTTTGAAGCATCAGGAATAGCCATTGCTGACTGCAGGGCACCAGAATCAACACAGTCTGGAAGGGAAAACAGCATGTTTCATTGAAAAATGGTGTAGATCACACATTGTTTGGGGGGTATTTCCCCCCCCCCCCCAATGATTGGCTGAATGTTGATTTATATGAACAATCAAGATTAGTCTAATTGCAGAAAAAGCCAAAAAGGCTACATCACTATGTAAGTAAACAGAGCAAACTATGGGGAGACTGTGGCTTTTGTTGTGTTTATGTTTTCTTTTCTGATTGCTTACTTTGCTTTATTCAGTTGTCTTCCTGACAATGTTAACTCTGTATTCCCGTCCCTCTTACATTTCAGATGGACCAGTGCTTTTTTGTTATTGAATATTTATTCATTGGATGAGCTATCATGAAGCATGAGCAGCTAAAATTTAGACCAAATCATTAGGAAGTGCTGAGCATCTGCACCTCTAATGGAAGTCAGTGGGATTTCAGAGTTCAGCACCTCTCAGCATATGGCTCTGAGTCAGGACTTTGGATAAGACCCATATAAAACAAGGATGCACATAAGAAAAGGGACGTAATATTTTCAGATTTTACTATAAAAATGCAAAGTTACACACAGTAACAAAAATCAAGCAATTAAGGTCATACCCTTCTTAAGGGAAATGAGGAAAAGGACAAAAGAAACTGTAATAGGTTGGCAGTGTTTTCCTAGAACTGTCGGTCAGCTAGTGTTGGTCCTGCTGGGAAAGGGTTAAGAAGGTTCTGCTGACTCATTACCCCACCTGGATATAATGGAGATATGAGTGGCTCTATAGAGAGAAATCAAGAGTGTGGGCTGAGCTGTCTTGAAGGAGGAACTTTGTTTCTTTTCTTTTTTAAATATATCCAAACCCAAGGAAATGGGTGAGTCTGGATCCCACACACTGTATGGGCTGCATGTATAGAGCGGTTAGGGAAAAACACCCACTCACAGAAGCCATTAGAGGTGAGTTAAGTTAAAACACTAAATACCAATCTATGTTTTCCTATGAGCATTTGTCAATCTCTCTTAGGTGTGTGAAGAACATTTACCTCCATCAGAGCATTGATTAGTTGTTGTAAAGCACTATGTATCCTCATAGAACTATGGCTCTGATTCAGTAATGCACTGAAACTCACAAATAATTTTAAAGTTTGTGAGTTGTACCAATGTTAGTGGGAGTACTAACAGGCTTAAAATTAGCTATGTGCATATGTATGTTGCTGAATCTAGGCCTCAATCAATAAAATAAAATAATGATAACAAATTAAAGGTATTAAAATTCATAGATTTTAAAGCCAGAATGGACCATTTTGATCATCTAGTCTGATCTCCTGCATAACACAGGCTATAGAATAGCATCCAGTGATTCCTGCAGCAAATCCAATATCTTGTGGTTGAGCTAAAGTGTCACTTTTAGAAAGTCATCCATTCTTGATGTAAGGATTTTAAGTGATAGAGAATCCACTACACCATCGATGAAATGTTCCAGTGGTTAATTATCTTCACAGTTAAAATTTTGCAACTTGATTTCCAGTTCGAATTTGTCAGTGTTTAACTTCTAGCCATGGGATGTGGTTGTCACTTTGTCTGCTAGATTAAAGAACTCTCTGACATCAGACGTCTAATTATCCCAGATGTTTTTAAAACTTTTACTGTAGTCCTGTATTTGAACTCATTTTTCTCACAACGACACAAACCAAGGACAATGAATTCACTCCTTTGCACATATCCTACTAAACTCTTGTTGCTTCTGACGCTGGTGGCAGGAATTGTCCTGAATTTAGACTCCTTTTGAAAGGGAAGAGCTTTATCATGGACCAAGCCTAGCTGTCAGTTGATATCAAGATCTGAGACTCATTCAAAACGGGGAGCTTATATAACTCGGTGTGTTGTGTTTAATTCTCACTCTCCTTTTAATAAATCGAGTCGTTGCACAGGACCTTGCAATCTGGGGAAGTCTCTGTCATGTCACCCTTGCATCTATGCAGGCCTGGACACATCCATGCTTATTAAAAAAACATTGACTATAAATGGTAATCAGGTAAACTATACAGAGTTGCCAAGAGACGTGAGACAGCACATTCTGACAAAGCTCCTGTATACATCTGACAGCTACCATAGCCCAGAGTTGTCTCCCAATCCCAAACCGTTTGCATTCCTTCCCCAAGCTAAACTCTGCTCAGCTGCATTGTTTAAACAAGCCAAAAAGCAGCCTGTGCCAGTGGTTTAACGGAGAGAACTTTACTCTGACCCAGACTCTCTTCAGGCACAAGCTCCGAAACAAAACGCCATGTGCCACACTTGGCTTGTTTATGTGTTTTGCCATCATGAGACAGATAGAACAAGACAACCACTGGGCTTCAGGGGATTCATGAGACCAAACCATCCCAGTGAAACCTGAGGCCACATGAAACTCAACACAAAGTCGAAACCCAGACTAAGTTCCTCAACAGGTTCATCAACCTTTCTATCTAACTCCTCCATCCATCTTCTCTATCACATATATCCATCCATCCAAAAATCCATAAGGCTTGCTAAGGTTCAATGGACCTACATACCCAGCCATCTATCTACACCTTTCTCATGTGCCCATCACATAGTAGTTAGGTGCTGGGGAAAAAAAGTGGTCTTTCATTGAAATCCTGTGAAATTGGCACTGTACATATTGTTATACAGAGCCATCAGTTGACCCTGTTATGTGCCACATTCGTCCCTTCTATGGGGAGCTTGAAATCACCTCTCTAGTGTACATGGAGGTATTGAGTCCCCCACTCCGGGTAGCATCTCAGTTGCTCCATGTAGAACACCCGGAGCTCTCCCTCTGTACACCCAAGGGAGGTCCCTTAGGGTCTGGCTACACTATGATAAAGACCCATGGCATGGCTGTGGCTGACCCAGCTCAACTGATTCGGGTTCATGGGGCTTGGGAATAGGGGCTATACAATTGCAGTGTAGGCAATTGGGCTCAGGCCAGAGTTTGGGCTTTGAGATCCTCCTGTTGCATAGTCGCAGGCTCAACCACAAACCCGTTGTCTACACTGCAATTTCATAGCCCCACAGGGCAAGCCCGCATCAGCTGACCCGGGCTCTGAGATCCAGTGCTGCGGGTTTGTTAATTGCAGTGTAGACGTACCCTTAGGAGCAGGTCCATAATTCTTTGAGCTGAGGAACTCCCAACCATCCCTTTTTGCAAGACTGATTCCTAACCAGATGCAGAGAGAGTTCTGTGTCTGTAATAGGCACTGCATAAACAGCTCTTCACTCATGGCGAGATGGCTGTGGGGATGGCAGGCAACTGGAATTATAGCAGCATAAGCAGGAGAAGACAAAAAAAAAAAAAAAACCATCAGCTCAGGAACATGCAGTGGCAACTGATTGTTTGGCAGATCAAAGTAAGGCAGATCAAAGATTTTGAGTTTAGCAGGATTCACAGAGGGATTAGATGTTTATAGGGATCAAAATCCAAAATTACCCTGGACAGAATTTTTTTTAAAAATAAGGGTAATGTGTAGCCTCCTGCTTCAGGTCGTAACCCAACCAGTAACCTGCTAGGGCAGGGAGAAAATCTCCCCAATGGGCAGGTCAGGATGGGATTCCTTGTTCTTTCCTCAGATGAGATTTCTCGCATCTTCATCTGGTGCTGGCCACTGTCAGAGACAGGATAATGAACTACCAACCTGATCTGGCCTGGCAATTCCTAACTTCCTATTCTCATGAAACAAACACTTGTTTTCAGACTGCAAGCAGACTGACTCACCGACTAAATGCGTTCGAAGAGTGGGAGTGAAATGCTTGTAAATTATGGGCTACTCTGGGCTTTCCAAGCCATTGGTCAGACAGGGCATGAGGCAATCGTGACCACACTTGTAGAGCTGAGTCTAAAGCATGGGTGAATGTGGTACTGGCCATGTGCCAGAAGGGCAAGATGGCTAAAAAAGCATATTTGTCATTTTCTGTTAACAAATATAAAATGGATTGTGAAACTCCACATACCAGGCACAACAGCTGGGGAGAAGCTTGTGTCTCTGAGTTTCTCATGGCAGTGTTTTTGCTCTTCGTCAGTCCTCGTCCAAAGCCCACTGAAGTCAGAAGAAAGTCTCCCACTGACTCCGGGCGGCTTTAGATCAGGCTGTAGGCCCTTTAACAGCACACCGACAGAGCTTGCTGAGTAACTGTACCAGCTCTGACAGTGATGAGAATGAGCCAAACCGCACCCTCATTTAGATGGCTATAATTCCACTGGAATCACCTGGGCCCTGTGTGGCTGTTATTTACAGCACCTTGCAGGATATAAGTTGTTATATGTAGTCCAGTAGTGTCTAGAGGCCCTTTTGTGCTAAGCGCTGTACACATAGGAAGATACAGTTCTTGCCCAGAATAGCTTGTAGTCTAAGGCCCAGTCCACCTCTGTGTAGTACATGAGCATAGGCCATAGAAGACATTAGGGCGCTGGGTAGGGTGACCAGATAGCAAGTGTGAAAAATTGGGATGGGTGTGGGGGTAATAGGCCCCTACAATTACCCCCTACAAAGCCCCAAATATCAGGACAGTCCCTATAAAATCAGGTCATCTGGTCACCCTACCTCTGGGCAGGCCCAGCAATCCACCCACATGCTGCTCAACCAAGATCAAGGCCTAAAGAGACAAGACAGACAAAGGATGGGAGAAAAGGGGTCTGATTGTCCTTGTGTTACAGATAGGGAACTGAGCCACAGAGAGTATGTGATTTGCCCAAGGTCACCCAGGAAATCTATGGCAGAACCAGGAACTGGACACAGATCTCCTGAGTCCCAGTTCAGTGCTTTAGACACAAGAGCATCCTTCCTCTTCAACTAGATTGGGGGCCCACTGCTTATGTATGTTTGTGGGGAGAGAGGCAGAAAGACGGCAATCAACAGGACAGTGTGTGTGCAGTTTTCAAACCCATTCACTGTCTCTGTACAGGAAGAGGTTCAGAAGGGTCTATGTAGTCACTTAGGACCCGATCCTGCAAAGAGATGTGCATAGGCACATCCAAGAGCCTCGTTGGAGTCAATGCGACTCTATGGTTATCTCTACGCTGTACTGTAAACCAGGGCCAGTGGGACTTGAGCTTATGGAGTTTCCAAGCCTGTGTGTGAGTGTCCTTGCTGTATTGTAAACTTGGGCTTACAGTTGCTGGACCTGAGTCTCACAGCTGTGCTAATGCTTCCAGACTGCACTATGCAGACCTACTGACTCGAGTCTGCAGCTTGAGCTGCGTCCGCACTGTAATATGACAGGGCTTGGGCCCGAGTCACCGTGGGACTCAAACTCTGACCTACCCTCCAGCAGGGTCCTAGGATCTCAGTCCTGAGTGCTTGCTGACACAAATGAGACTGATTTGTGTATAGATGGAAGGGGGGTTTGAACTGAAACCTGAGCCAGACTCCAGTCTCAGTGTGCAGTGTAGACATATCCTATGTGGGTACAAGAGTCCAACAGTGAGCTTTTCTTTATGAGGCTGGAGCCTTATTCTGTGGCCATAGTGCCTGCTAGAAGTATATATTGGTGACATGACGTATGGTTCTATTCGCCTGATTTCCAAAACCATATTTACCCTCTCAGCGTATCTCCTTTTGTCTCTGGCCCAACAAGCTGAGCAGTAGAAAAATCACAATGGCCTCATCGTGCTGCAAAAATTATATTCCCTTTGCCTATAAATTAAAACGCTATCCAGAGAAAATAAAAGCTAGGTCTTATTACTATTCTTATTAAAATGTGGAGGAACGGGCAAGAAATCTCTGAGACAGAGACAGCAATGGATCATTGGCACCGAACCACACTCATGTCCAAGTATGGCCCTCTTTAGTATCTATACCAAACTGTGATTATCTGGGCCAGACAACTGGTCTCTCCATTGACCACTTATATTAAACAAGCAAACTCACTTTCAGGATCCTGATTGTTCCATGTGACTCACTTGGGACAAATACAGGAGTTGGCATTATTCTATATGCTTGAGATGCCCTGTTTGGTTTGTAATTAAACTAATTCCCCTTCTCCCATCCATTCTCTTAACCTGACAGCAGGACACTTCTAGTTTTCTCTAAACTGGAAACTGCCAGTTTTTGCGTGCGTGAGTGAGTGGGTTGATGATGAGTTTTTTTCAGGGTTGTTCTATTCAGGCTGTTACATTCAAAGCAAAAACATTTTCCTCCCAAATGAAAACATCTGGATTCTGTTTATTCTCCACCAAGACGACAAAATTCTGGGATTTGGAGTTTTGTTTTTTGTTTTGTTTTGTTTTTTCATTTAGGAAAGACAGCTGAGTGCACATTTCTTACAAAATTTGCAGAAGGGTGAAGTAAACAGCTTTGCAGCTCCTGGAGGCAGGGCCTAAGCATAATTTTTTCGGACCCAGTACAAACTTGTAACACGGGCCCCCTCCCACACACATACCACAATCCTTCATCCCATACATACAATCTCATGAGCCATGAAAATTATTTTCCTCATGGTAATGGGGGTTGCAGCGTGGGCTGGGCCCCCCAGGGCCTCCAGGCCCCACTAAAGTGTACCCTTTCTTCCCCCCCATGTGGGGGCCCTGCCTGGAGGATTGAATTTTTTTCTATTAAATAATGAAATGATACTCAGTTCCACCAACAGAACACATTATGTGCCTAGTTACTATGGATGTATTATAAATTAGAACGATAGACAAGAACTGCAAGTTCTCTGGAAAGGACATTAAATAGCAACAACTAATACTTTGCATTTATTCGGCACTTTTCATCTGAGGGCCTCAAATGCTTTACAAAGTTAAGTAAATTATTCCCATTTTCCATATGGAAAATTGAGGCATAAAGTGGGCAAATGACTTTCCCAAGGTTACATAATCACAAAAAGAGCCAAGAGTAGTGCCCTTGGTTTCTGACACGCACCTCGCCTGTCATTCTAATAGCTAGACAATTCTGCCTTGTCTAATATACTATAATGATACTATCTAGCTCTTTTCATCCCTGGATCTCCAAGTACTTTAGAAAGGAGGCCAGTATCTTTATCTCTCTTTTATAGCATGGGAAACTGAGGTACAAAGAAGGAAAGTGATTTGTTTATGGTCACTCATCAAACCAGTGGCGGCGCCAAAACTTGAACTCAAGTCTCAAGCTGCTGCCCTACCCTCTAGGCTACACTGCCTGCTAACATGCATACCAGAGAGACAAGGCAGGTGAGGAGTAGGGTAATAACTTTTATTGGACCAACTTCTCTTAGGGCAAGAGATAAGCTTTCGAGCCCCACAGAGCTCTTCTTCAGAGCTGGAAAAGGTAGCCAGTGTGTCATGTCACTGCCAAAACTAAACACAAGCTGGGACAGACTGTTAAGCATAAGGGGTTAACACATATTGCAAGAAGCCACTTACAATGAAGAGGGCAGTTAATATCTCTGGGTGTGTACTATGTGACTCCAAACAGCGTGGAGTTCTGAGACCTGCATACTGTTTCTCAAATGCCTTGATTTCTAATGCATACCTAATAAACTTTGCCTGCATAATACATTTTACCTGCTTTGTGCACATAGAGAGGAAAATGAACCATGGCAGCTATTTATAATGCATGCAGAAGTAACATTTATCTGCTGCATGGAGCCTTTCTATGTGCACAACATTACCAATGGTGTGTATTTACAAGGCATATATAATAATTACCTGCTCAATTACAGTCATTATAATGCATGGCTGGTCAGTAAGCATGGCCCATTCTGGGACCACAAAAGCCTCCTGCAACAGAGGAATCATACATGGGTTTGTTTTTAGTTTCTAATTATAATAGTGAAGGTAGCTGAGAGAGGGAGGGAAATTAAGGCCCAATCCGGAGACATATTGTCTTCATTTGTAGCTGAGAACTCTTAGCATTTGCCCCCAGGATCAGGTCCTAATGTTATTCATCTCAGCTCATGGTATTTTCTCTTTTCCTTTATGTTATCAGTCTGCTTGCCATATCCTTGCTGAAAGGGATTCCTCACTTTAAGCCCCCTCTTGGTTGGTTAGGATGGCCTCTTTTGGCTGAAGATTATAGGCACTGACAGTGCTGACACAGAAAAATAAAACCCAGAGTGATTTAAAACAATGAGGAGGGCTCTTTCCTCAAGATCAGGAATGTGCAGCTAATAGATTCCTTTCCTCTTATGGCACAGATCAGTTCTGGGCCTGCCCTTGCACCGGCTTTTGATGAATAGGAGTAATTCATGCTCTGATTGACTTTCATTTATCTAGTCTGCACTTTTAAATTATTTATCTCAAAACTTGTTATAGCTATAAATAATAACAGCAGCAATTAGATCTTATGTAGCATTTCTCCTCCTTGGAGCTCAAAATGCTTTGCAAAGGAGATTTAGGATCATCATGAATATTTTGCTGGACTATTCTGCCTTCTTCTGAGGGGGAAGGGGCTATGTTAAATGCAGTGTGACCTAGTGGACAGAGCGGCAGATCAGCGTGCAGGAGACCTGAGCTCAATTCCGGCTAATGGCATGTTGGGTGACCTTGGGCAAATCACTTCTCCTCCTGTGCCTCTGTTTCCCCATCTGTAAAATGGACATAGTAATACTCATCACACTGCACAGCCAAGGAAGGGCTGGAGGCAGAAGTGCAGTGATTCATAGCCCACTGGTAAGCATCCATTTTCACCCTCCACATGGACAACGGGTCAACTCTCTGTTATGTCAGCAAAACCCTGTTAACTACAGTGGAGCTGCAGTGGTTCAACTGAATGGAAAACATAGCCCAACGGGAGCTTATCTTTGTCAGAAACAGGCAGGGAGCTCACACAAGTCACTGCCATTGCACAAGATTGAATTCAAAGGAATCCCCCTGCCTGGAAACACCGAGAGACCATCTCTAAAAAATAAAAATCACCCCTCTGCTCCTATGGGTCAACTTTAAAGCTTCCTCCAGGGTGTCCAGTACAATTTGGTCTGATCTGTAACAATGCACTAGTTTCTGCTGCTTGCTTAAGATCATCTCCACTGTACACCTCATTAGGTACTTTGCAATAAGTGTATGTGTGTGGATTTTTATCAGTGAACCTGTTTCCAGAGACAGAAATCAGGACAGCGTGGATAGGCGAACCTGCACTAGCTTGCTAAAAATAGTGGAGTAGCCATAGTGGCATAGGCTAGCCGCCCGGGTACATACCAAGAGTCCCAGGAGGGATTGTTCTGGGAACACTGCTGCTGTTAGTCAGCTAGCTCAATCACAGCTCACGTAGGTATGCCTTGATAGGCGGCAATGGGCCTCCTGACTGCAGCACAGACATACCCTTACAGAGGGTCCATCTTGGGGCAACTGTTCACTGGTTGCTTCAGCTATGGACAAATTAAAAAGGACTAGGAACAGTCCATTGCCTTAGTTGCTCTAGGAAGGAGCTCTAATGGGGAGACAGATGATATTGGCATCTTGAGTAATTTATTTAACAGGCCAGTTAAATAAATCCTTCCACATGCATGAATGTTATCAGCTTCTCTCCCCACTCATCTTTCCCTCCTACTGGAGCCTTTACAGAGAGAATATCCAAGCAGAGAGAGAGAAGACTATGAATCCAGATGAAATTCCCTTGAATTCAATTTAAAAAGCTTTACTGCTCTTGCTGATCTGTGTGGTTCAGGAGGTCAGATGGAGTATGTATTTGAAGGAGAATGTTTTAAAAAAATGTGACTAGTTTTTTTGGGGAGGGGGTGGGCCTCAATTTTCAGGGGCCCAACTTAAGACACCTTAAAGGCCCTGATTTTCACAAAACACTGAGCACCACCCTTCTGGAAATCAAGCCCATTTAAAGTATGTCAAGTTGAGCACTCAGAATCACTAGTTGCCTCACTTCTGAAAATACCTTCTGCTTTAACGAAACCTAACCACCCCTGTAAACAAAGGAAGGGGAAAAGCTTAAAGAGCTCAATGTGATTAATTTATCCTCAAAAAGAAGATGGTGAGGTAATTTGATTAGGGTGCATAAGTACTTTTCAAGGACTCTTCAACCTAGTAGAGAAAGGAAGAACAAAAACAACTGCTGGAAGTTGAAGGCAAATTCAAATTAGAAATAAGGCACTATTTTTTTTTTTACTGTCAGGTGATCATTGATCAACCACTAGAATAAATAACCAAGGGAAGTGAAGGATTCTCTGTGTTGTGATGTCTTCAATTCAAGACTGGATGTCTTTCTGGAAGATACGCTTTAATCCAGAGATGACACATAACTGTTGATAGTGCGGGGGAGGTCACAATGTAAAGGTTCTGGTGGTATGTAGCAGGGTTCAGGGCAAGGTATATAAACCCTGGAAGAAATCTGGAGGGACACGTGACCCCATATGCCCCTTCACATATCACCTCTGCTTTAATCTAGCACCAGTTATTGGACTCAATATAGGGGTTTCTGAGTGAAACTCTACGGCCTGTGATATACTAGAGGAGACTAGATGATCTAGTGATTGCTTCCAGCCAGAAAATCCATAAGAACATGCTGGGTCAGACCAATGTCCATCTAGCCCAGTATCCTGTCTTCTGACAGTGGCCAATGCCAGGTGCTTCAGAGGGAATGAACAGAACGGGTAATCATCAAGTGATCATCCCATCAGCCATTCCCAGCCTCTGGCAAACAGCAATCCTTGCCTATCCTGGCTAATAGCCATTGATGGACCTGTCCTCCATGAACTTATCTGGCTTTTTTTAACCCAATTATAGTCTTGGCCTTCACAAAATCCTCTGGCAAGAAGTTCCAAAGGTTGACTGTAAGTTGTGTGAAGAAATGCTTCTTTTTGTTCATTTTAAACCTGCTGCCTATTAATTTCATTTGGTGACCTCTCATTTTTGTGTTATGAGAAGTAAATAACACTTCCTTATTTACTTTCTCCACATTAGTCATGATTTTATAGACCTCTATCATATCCCCCCTTAGTTATCTCTTTTCCAAGCTGAAAAGTTCCAGTCTTTTTAATCTCTCCATATATGGAAGCTTTTCCATACCCCTAGTAATTTTATTTGCCCTTTTCCCTGTCCCCTTAATATCTGTGTGCTATCCCCATGGAGACCTACTGAACTCTGGCTGCAAGCCAGTTTGGGAATTCCTGTGACTGTGGATACCCAGAAAGTGCCAGGGGGCTCCCCAGAGACAGATGCACACTCAGAGTAGATTATAATTAGTTTTCCAGAGGTGTCTTTATCTGCTGAGTGCTAGAGATGTGAAAGAGCCCTTGGCACGGTCTGGAACTGGCCAGAAATTAGGAGCTTTGGCAAAAAAAAGTACACTTTAAGAATTAACTTAGCATGAAGGATATCTTTTTTGTTCCAGCCGGAACAAACCTCTTTCATTGACGTTAATGGCAGCTGCACATCCTCAGCAGCTACAAAAATCAGACTATTGGCCTATAGCCTTCTGTTTGTCTGTCCAGTCATTCACAATGGTGATTGTAGCCATGTGGCCATTGGCTGTCTCTCAAGCACTCCCTTGTGGTCAGTGGTGCCTCAGTAGTACCTTGGTGCAATTCCCCCCCTTGTTAAGGGCTGTTTTTAGAACTCACTCAGTTCAATAATGGTTCAAATAGTCTCCTCTTGGGGGACAATTTAGCGAGTGCTCCAGCGCATACAGGCCATCTAGACCCCAAACCCCATTCAGTGACTCTGATTTAATTAATCCAAAATAAACATCACCTATTCTTCATCCCACTGTCCTTTACTGCCCCTCTCCTGCTTGGGCAGGGGCCTCTGCCAGGCCTTGCTACCTGGAGAGCTTTCTACTTCAGCTTTCCCCCTGTTAGCCATGCAGGAGCCTTCTTAATCCCTACAGCAATGTCTGGAACCATACCTATAATCCCCTAGGCTTCCCACATCCCTGCCCCTTCCTGCTCTTTTTATCCTGGGATCACCTGATTCCACCCATGGGTGGCTCATCCTGTAATCAAGTCTGGCTTAACCCCACGCTCTCCAGCCCTGTTACAGTGATCATCATTAGGGTATCTGAACATTTCCTTGTGTTGTTAAAACCATCATACGTGGGCTCCATATATCTTAGTTCCCACTTCATCTGTAAAGGCAATGAGAGCTGAATACTCACAAGGCAAGGCTTGAAGACCTTCTCCTGACCCCTCTGTTCCTAACTTACAAGTGCACAGTACAGGCAGTTCCCATACCCTGTACTTGATGATATTATTATTAATTCTTATTATGTATTTGTCTTACTGTAGCACCTAGGAGCCCAGACATGGAGCAGGACCCCATTGTGCTATGCGATGTACAAACACAGGGGGGGAAAAAAGACAGACCCTGCCTGAAAGAGCTTGCAATCTAAATAATATTTCCATGTAAGTTCCTCAGAGTCCTCAGCCTTGGAATTGCCACAGTCCACCAGTTTCTTCTATTTAGATCTTGCTTGCTGCTTTTTTTTCCTTGTCACTCACAAAAGGGGGTGGGGTGAAATCCAGCAATAATAAGAACTTGAAGTCACTAGAGAAAGAAAGAGAAGGCTCCACTCCCTTTAGATGGCTTTGCCTACTAATGGGTGTGCATTCACTGCGATCCTGCAATGGAAGTAACATGCCCAGGGCGTTACTAAATAGGAAAAAATAAGTAATTAGAGGAAGTACTACTGTGCATTTACAGGATCATTAGTTCCAAAGCAAGTGACCTCAGAGTCCTCAACCTCTCTCACACGAGGTCATTGTGAATATGAAATAACTAACAGCTGCAGTGTTATCACTTCTTCTGTGGCTTTCAGTTCATTTACTTTGATACAACAATAGTCTGCATTTCTGCAGCACCTTTTCTATGGTGATCTCAAAGTATTTTAAAAACCACGATTGACGCTTCACCAGATTAATGCATGTATTATTCTCATTTCACAGGTGGGAAGCTGAGGCATAGAGAGATTGAAGCCTACATTTTCAGTAGTGTCCACTAGCTGAGACAATTAGGGCCTGATCTAAAGCCCACTGAAGTCAGTGGAAGTCTCTCCTTTGAGTTCAATGGACTTTGGATCAGGCCCTTGAATTTAATTTTCATAGGTGCTGGCCCTCCACGAATCATGGTGGCTACCTGAAAATAGAGGCACTCAAAATTAGTGGGCACTTTTAAAAATTACTTGCCTAAATTACTTGTCACACAGTAAGTCAGTGGCAGAACCAGGAACAGAATCTAGACATCCTGACTCCTAGCCTACTTCTTTAACCATCAGACAATCCTCACACTTCCCTAAAATTTCACTTTTGGAAAAGAAATATGGAAAATAGCAGGCTGTACCAAATGCAGAATTATGTGAAATTGCTCACCACGTTGTCTTAGGAAAATCCACTTTGTGTTTCCAAACAAAGAGTTTTGAACAACCAAAGTAGAAAGAGGTTTTACACAAGCCTGTCCATACTAGAACAGGACTAATCAGATCTGTAAAGATGTCCAGCCAGAATGGATGTGTTAATTCTCTATATTAAATGCTGAAAGTCATAGGCTGGGCTCTCAGGAGATCAGTGCCTCAAAGCAACACCAGTGATAGGCACCTGTAATGAAAGCCAGACTTGCTCCAGCAGGCCCAGATGCTGAGAATGCCATGTGCTGATGTCTGGCTAGATTTGAAGGGCTTCTTAGACCAATAATAACTCCAAAGCCACTGATCTGAAAATGAATTTCTGAACTTTGATGGCAAAACTATCTTATGCACTCTACTGCTTGTGCTCAATGTGGCAAATAATAATATCTTACATCTATATATAGCCCCTTCCATTCCAGGGTACTTTACAAAAGAATAGATAGACACAGATACTGGAATCACTTCACTTTCCTCTGGGGTGGAAACAATGGCTGCTTCACTGCACATAGCAGTCTTGGACCGAAGGAAAAAAAAAAGGGAGGAGTGCCACATCCATCTGTTGTAGGAATTTAAGTTAGTAGCAAGTAATAAGCAGAACTGGAATTTGACCTAGGCACTGGTGCTATTACTCCCATTCTAAAACAAAAAGGATAACAGGATCTTTAATGACCACAAGTGAGCGGAGCCTCCATTCAACATCTTATTCTAAAGCTGCGCAGGGCTGGGACTGTCTCTTCAGTGTGCGTACAGTGCCCATTACAATGGACTCTGATCCTGACTCAGGTCTCTCAGTGCTATCATAATATAAATGTTTAACAATATACTATTACTGCTAAGAAGAGTTCCTTCTAATTCCAGGCTGGAGCATTGGTTCAGTGCTGACACAGAAGACAGAATACCACTCACTGGGTCATCAGTGCTACTTCTGGGACCTGATTAAGTCAGTAGTGGCAGCATACTCATCTTACACAATTACTAGAACACTGGGCTAGGAGCCAGCAGACCTGAGTTCTAGTCCCTGTGCTGCTACTGTGTGACCTGGGGGAATTGTGTGCTTCCCATTCATTGTCTGTCTTGCCTATTGAAACTAAGATCTTTGGGGATTAGGTCTATCTCTGTCTAGGTGTTTGTACAGCACTCAAGCAACATAGGACCCTGATCTCGGCTGGAGCCCTCTGGGAAATAACATAATGCAAATAATAAATACTACTACTAATTCCAATTTTTTTTTTTTGGCTTGAATTGGAATGAAATTTCAAAATTTTTCAGATTGTTTTGGTCCAATCAAAACATTTTGTTTTGGTTTTGACCTCTATGGATGTGTATGTGTGTGTATATTATATATATAATAAAATAAATTCTAACACAAAATTTCATTCTGAAACAGAAGAAACTCAAAACTTTTAGTTCTGAAAAATGTCAAAATGAGACGTTTTGATATTTTTGAAACTTTTATTCCAAATTTTATTCCAAGTGAAATTTTGTCTAAACTATGTTTTTGGGTTTTTTTTAAATCTGTTGAAATGGCATTTTCTGATGGAAAACTTTCTATGAAAATCTTCTGACCAGCTGTAGTGGCAGGTCTCATCTTGCCACAGCACTGGTCCAAATACCTCAGCAGGAGGAATACAGCCTGCTTCGCTGTTAATCCCCCACCACGGAGATGGGTTCTTCAGGAAATTGGCCTGTGGTACTCTGAAGACACAGTTAATTCTAACATGTCCATCAAGTGGGGAAAGTGAAAACAATTTTATGTTATGCAAAGATCCAATGCACAGAAGCTGAAGAGAGGGTTTTGTAATTTGGGCCTTGATTCTGCTCTCACTTGAACTGGTGTAGATCAGGAATTGCAGTGGAATCACACCAGTGAAATGGAGAATTTGGACCTTTAAATCCAGAGTTGCCTAACTGCATCAGTGTCCCAATGGTAACATTGTCATCATCTGGCATTACACATCAGAAAATGATGGGACAGTTGCATTACCACGCTGAAGTAGAACATCCTTCCTGTTTTCCCCAGGGCAGGTCCTGATTAGCAGTTGCTTCATCCACTCTGACCACATGGTCCTTAGCCACGGAATCCATCACTTGTGCTGTCCACAATCTAACGAGTTGCTCTGGGACAAGTTTGGGGTGCATCATCGCCTGACTGCCAATGGGGAGAGCAACAGTTGCCTTTGGTTTCAAGGCTGCGAGGCACAACCCCCGAGTAATTCTAATCACTTACAGCTAGGGTGACATATGCATCAGTCATTCCTCTGTCTTTCTTTAGCCTTCCATTATCTGGGAGGCTTATTAAACGATATAATGGCAAGTGTCTCTTGAATTACAACTGGGCCAAATTCTCCACTCAATTAAGGTCAATAACATTTCCCCAGCAGAGGCTGTGGTTTCCTGTTCCCTGCACAGTCCTCCCTCCTCACTCTCTTTATAAACAATAATATTTTTGCATTTTTACAGCCCTTTTCCTGTAAGGTCTTTAAAGCACTTAACAGGCATCCATTAAGCTTTGTGCAGCCTCTCTGAAGTGCATACTATCCCCAGTTTACGTCAGGGAAACTGAGGCACAGACAAGGGAAATCTCTTGCCTAGTGTTACCCAGCATGTCAGAGCCAGAGCCAGGAACAGAACTCTTGATTCCCAGTGTTCTTCTGTCATCACAAGATGGACTAAGTTTGAGTCCAGTTCCACTGAATTTACCATGGTGTAATTGAACTCAGAATCTGGCCCAGTAATTCCCTTTCTGCAGTGGTTTGATAAATGGTCCTTTGTTCACAAAGCCTGATGTTGGAGAATCTGGCTCCATTTCCCTCTTGTCCCTGGAATTGTGATTGGAAATAATTGGAAGTGGCACTGGAAGTAATCAGAAGTGACAGGCCCTGGGCCATGAGGCTTTTGCTTGAAGTCTAACGATCCCCCACACGAAACAAAACCTAAATTTAAACAATGAAGTCACAAAGTGATTTGCCTTCAAGGTTGAAACCCTGTGATTTCCCCCCCCCCTCGCCCTGAAATGGAAGAAAAAAAAAAAAAGGCCTGACTGTGTTTTAGTTTGATATGCCAAGCTTGTTCTGGTATATGGAAGATCCCTCCTGCCTTCCAATAGTTTCCTAGTGCTTTGCATTCCTGTGCTAACAGATAGAGTTTATTTCTATATTAAACATTTCCATAGGCTTTAAATTTTATCAAGTGGGTGTATGTGTCTCTGTCAGCAGGCTGAGTGTGAGATCCAGTCAGCACATATCTCATAAATATTCTGAGTGCAGGAAAACCACCCCCTGCTGATGCTATTACTAAAGCGCAAATGGGGAAAGAGACAGAGTGGCTTTTATTATGATGGTTATTTATATTACAGTAGCCCCTGAAGTACCCAATCAAGATTGGGACCCCAATTATACTGCATGTTATACAGACATTGTAAAAGAGAGTCCTGGCCCCAAAGAAGGTACAGCCTTAATAGTCAAGAAAAGAGTACAATGCACAAGCAGACGATGAATAGAGAGACTAAGTGACTTGGCCCAAGATCTGTAGTAGAGTTGGGAATTGAATCCATACCTCCTCATGTACATTTTTAAAAATAAGGGCTTCAACCTTGCCCCTTCACTACAGCTTGACTCGAAGAAGAGTGGTTCAGTGGTTAAGGCCCTATGAAGATTCAAATCCCTGTTTGACCACAGACTTCTTAGAGTCCATTAGTGTGTCTAGCTACCTATGCCAGGGAGCACCCTCCCAGCCGCTACATAAACACACCCACAGGCTGCATCTATGCTAGGGGTGTGATTTCCAGCTTATGTGGACATACTTGTGCTAACTGTCATCAAACTAGCATGCTAAAAATAGTAGTGTCACTGTGATGGCACAGGCTAGCAGCTGCCAGTACATACCCACAGGGTTCAGGTGTGTCTGTACTTGACGGAGCTAGTAAAATGCTGCAGCTACGCTACTCTTTTCAGTGCAAGAGCTAACACAAGTATGTCTGTGCAAGCTGGGAATCATAAACCCAGCTTGTAGCATAGATATAGCCACAATCTCTCTGTGCCTCAGTTCTCAGTTTATAAAATGGGAATAATAGCACTTCCCTACCTCACAGGGATCTTGTGAAGGTAAATACAGAAAGATTGTGAGGTGCTCAGATACTACAGTAAAGGGAGCCATATAAGTACTCTACATAGAAAGTGTAGACAGTCCCTGCCCAAATGCAGAGCAAAACAATAAAGGGAACAAACATTTGGAGCCCAAAATTAATTTTCTTGGGGAGGAGGATTGTTTCTCTTAATAAAATTATATTGTGTCATTCATGTAATGAGTTGGTGTCTCTCAGGATAGTATCTAGTGGCCAGGTGTCCACGTTATAAACTCCACCATCCTTTTTGACAATAATTCTTGAGCAATTTTAGCAGGAAGCAAGGACCAAATCAGACCTCTTCTCTTCTCCTTAGAAATTCTCTCCAGATAAGAGTTAAGGCACATCGCTATGAAAAGCTTTTCTGCCTGTTGTAATGATTCCCCTGGATTTATTTGGTGGCCTTTACTGATTCAGCTATGTGCAGATGACCATGCCATCACCTCCTCTGGGTATATTTCAGGAGGTATCAGAGCCAGGCGGGGCAGGACACAGCAGTGGTTGAAGCAGAAGACGCGGCGTCAGGACTCTTGGGTTGTACCGTCTCAACTGTGCTATGCAGTCACTGTGTGGCCTTGGGCAATGGTGTATGCCTCATCTTAGCCCTCTCTAAATAGGGCTAATAACACTGCTTTAACCCTCAGAGAACTGTGAGGCTACATTAATTAGCTTTTACACTTTTAAAAATCCTGTAAGTTACTAATTATGAAAGATGATGTAAGTTACTAAGTGAAAAGTAGCAGTAGTGCGGCACTGAAATTAGAACAAAGCCCATCCTCTCCTCCTCCACATTATTCTCTTTTAACTGTGCACACCTTTCATTTTCAGTTGGGCAGCCTCCCTCTGCAAATGCAACTTCCCTGCCCACAACATTTGCAGTGACCTTTTTCCACGGACAATTAAACTGCAGGCACAGAGCTGCGTTCCTACCCTCTCTCCCTAGCCAATTGCAGGAACAAATCAGCTGCAACCACACACGCTCAGATTTGTGCCCCAAATTCATTTTGTAGGCACAAAAATGAGTACAATCTCCATCTGAGAGTAAAGACTCCAGGTTGAAAATGCACCCGTTAATGTGCAATGATCCTCACAGGAGTGGGATTTTGGTATACACAAGTGTAGCCCGTGCCCTTTAAGACAGGTGATGAGCTAGAAGAACATTTGCCTTCCAGAAACAACCTACCTCCTTCCTGGAAAGGAGGAAGGTGCAGATGAGGATTTCAGAACAGAACTTGTTCATACCCCTGTCCAGTTATCATATCTACCATCTTCAACACACTTTCCAAATATTAACCCATATTTAAGGGAAAATTGTCCTCATTTTACACATTGGGAAACTGAGGCAAAGAGGGGCTAAGTACCTACAAAACTTAAGAAGGACTGGCATTCTGAGAACACTGCCTGTCATACTAACCAATACTGTCTCATCGTTTTCATGTCTTCATCTATCTCTTGTTTTATACTTAAATTGTAAACTGTTTGGGGCAGGAACAATTTTTTTGTTCAGTGTTTGTACAGCACCTAGCACAATGGGATCCTGGTCCATGACTAGGGCTCTTTGGCATTACAATCATACATATAAGTGGCTTTCTCAAGAAGAGAGCATTCAAACCATTAAACCATTAAAACTCCTGTCTTGAGAAATCTTGTGTTCTTACCATTAGAGACCTCTGCTCTGTCACAGCTACCATTCCAGCCACTACTGTATTACCTTTCCTGATCATTCCCCCTTCCAGTCTTCTGAGTGTCTATTCATAACAGCGTGCGAGGAGGGTCCCAGAGCCCGACGTGAGTCCGAGCTCTGAACATCTACACTGCAGTTTTGCAGCCTGAGCCCTGCAAGCCTGAGTCACCTGACATGGGCCAGCCATGGGTGTTTAATTGCAGTGCAGACATACCCTTAGTGGCCTAAGTTCACCCAAGCCTCTTTGCTATGACACTTTTGGAAACTCACAATTTTCTAAAAACAGATGAAGAACCCGTTTGAAAAAGACCCATTCATCTTTGAGACAGGATGATGCCAAGTTTACACTGCAGCCAGAATGCCTCTGCTTTGTAACATGTGCCACCACATTCAAAACACACAGGGAGTCGTACACATAATACACATGCAGTCACGTGTGGCTGAGTTCACATACACACCAGTCATTCCTGCTTACACGCACAGAATACATACTGCATATGCAATCCCACGCATGCATGCACGCTCATGTGATAGCCACCATCTTGGCTGACACTCTTTGGTTTGAACCACAGAGCTCCAGAACTCAAAACATTAACTGCTGCAGCTTGAACAATACAGCCACTGCCAGTGCTGTAACAGAGGTGGAATCTGAACCTACACGCACAGAACAGGCACCATCATGCAATAAATACACCAGGGCCAATTCTGCCATCTTTACTCTTGCACAATTCCAGTTAACTTTAACATCCCATCCCTCCCACACACTGAAAGGTTTATCAGGGTGCTTGTTTACATTATTTTCTCAGGCAATTCCTGAAGATTTAAACAACCCCCAAATTCCCAGCCTCTCTGTCCTCCTTATAAAACCCTGTATTTTTTGCCCTGGAGGAACCAGGGATATTTATTGCAATCATGATAATAAACAGAGAGAGCTCTCCTTCCTTAGGAGTCAGTTGTGCAAGAGTGAACATTTCTGGGAATTTGTGCTACAGTTTCACAAGGCTTCTTTCTAAACAGAGCCAACACCTCACAAGCAGACCACAGATTATTTGAAGGAGACAAAAGCAAGGTGCTGTGTCAGGATGATGGAAACATGCCAGTCGTTATTCCATGGACAGTTTAGAAAAGTTCTCTCTCTCTTTTTTTTTTTAATTTCCTGTTATTTGTACCTCATCAAAATCCTTCAGTATTTCAGTTTTTCCTCCTTTTCCAGTGACAAGATGGAAAAAAGGGAGAGAAAGGGTGAAAGAGAGGGGAGGGGGAAAAAACCCAAAACCAATATAAAAATCTTTTTGTTATTGAAAATCTGAAAAATTTCATATAAAACAAAAAATTTCATTTAGAATAAGGCCATTTTCTGTAAAATATATATAAATGCTATATATAAATGAAGAATTTTGGACCAGCTCTATTCTAGTTCTTACCACTCCAGTTATAAAAAGGTCCTGTGGTGCTTTACACAAGGAGTGTCAATACTGATGTCTAACCAGATTTCAACTCATTTAATTACATTCAGCCACT
Organism: Emydura macquarii macquarii; assembly: GCF_026122565.2. Lineage (NCBI taxonomy): Eukaryota > Metazoa > Chordata > Testudines > Chelidae > Emydura > Emydura macquarii. The sequence continues at coordinate 8,156,253 of NW_027130449.1, read as the reverse complement.
TTGAATTGCTCCAGCAGTTTCAAATCGATATGCTGCTTTTCTTCACCTACTTTTCTAATGTTCACTGCTGTGTACTGTTAAATGGCTGCCATGCCTCATCCTAGATGTTAACATATATTATTGATTGATGGAACAATTCTTCTATGTAGTTGGTATATGTTTTGTTGTCTCCTTTGGATTCTTTCCTGTGACATAAATGTATATCTGTGACTACTTCAGATTCATTCTTCTTCTTAGTATTGTGCTAGTGCATAGGAGCCCATTATGGACCAGCACCCCATTGCTCTAGGCACTGAACAAACACAGAATAAAAAGATAGCCCCTGCCTCAAAGAGCTAGCAATCTAACTATAAGGCCAGAGACAACAGGTGGATAAAAACAGATAGATGGGGGTGCATAAGTAAAGAGTGAGTCAATAATTCTAATACTTACTAATTATAACCTTTCAAAGGAACTCAATAAATGGAATATTCATGACATCACAATGTTACCCAAAGTTTTTAGATAGTTAACTAATGAACTGGGAGATGAATAGTAAGACAAAAACAAAAAATCCCCACATTTTAATAAGGGTCTAGCAGTCAGATCCATTTAAGATCACATGATTTTCTCTAATGATCTTACATTTCTATAGCACCTTTCATTCAGAAGGATTCCAAAGCACTTAACATTACACATACAGATATAAAATGTATAACTTCTCCATCACATAATGGTCCTGAAGCTGGGGTGAAACACATCAGCATAACAATGTAAGAGAGACACAAAATATTTTATCCTGTTGAAACTGCTGGGAAAATTATAGGGAGAAAGAAAGCAATTACTCTACTGGAATTTGACGATAAGACCATTATAGCCATGTGAAAAGTTCTATAGCATCTTTAACAACCACATGTAACGACGACTGGAGTTTTATGTTCTCTCTGAAAGATAGCGTCCCCAGGAACACAGCATACCAGACCACCCTGCTGGTTCAGTACACATGGGGAGGAAGAGTACTATCTCTCCAACACTGCTTTCTCTAGTACTTGGCTTTCCTTTGCAGGTCTCCCATCCAAATTCTGGCAGAGCCTAGTTTATGAGACCTTCTAAACTCACAGTCTGGTGTGGCACAGCTTCAGGTCTGTGCTGCTGGATGTAGAACAAATGCTAATTTATCAAATATGCAAAGATTACTGACTTTAATTCTACAGAAAGAAAAATATGTCCACAAATACAATAAATGGGAGAGTTTATTTGTAAAGATGAATTGATGACCCTGTTATGTAGCACCTACATATTACAGTGATGGGAACGTTAGAAATGTGGGGGATGGAGAGATTAAATAGATTGAGAGCACAGACCGGAACTATTACCCATCCTCATTAAGTTTAGTTTGGAGATAATGAGACAGATCCTTAGCGGATGTATATTAGCACAGCTTTGCTGAAGTCATTGGGGCTATGCTGATTTACACCAGCTGAGCATCTGGCACAGTATGTAGTTTAGAAACAGAGATGACAGGGTCAGCCAGCTCAGAGTTTTGGGGTTACTTAATAACCAGTCCCCTTCCCTCTCTGTTAATTACGTACACCTCTTTTCTGCTCCCATTAAAACCAACGACAACTTTCCCCACTAGGAGCAGGATCAAAGGCCTTTATGACAGACACTCCCCCCACTCTGTTCTCGTGTTATCAGGCTTGCAGTTGCTAAATGCATTGGAAAAGCCTCCATTTTATTCCAGAAGACTCAACCAGGGAACTCTGGTGAGTAGATAAGAAGCTGCACATCCTCTGTCAGAGCCGATCACTCCATTCTGGGACAGCTGAGCTCATGCCAACTGGCACTAGAGGGATTTTCACTATAACCTTTTCTCCAGCACAGTGAGACCATAGGAGTCTTGGAGTTTGATTTACTAACCGTGGACCCTTGGGACAGTACTGAAATACTTCCTTGCTATCAGAAATTCAGAGGACAGAGCTCAACACAGTGCTATGAAATTAGACCAGATGCCAGAAATATTCTTCTTTATTACACACAGTCAGTTTGTGGCATAAATTGCATCTGGAGCGAGGAGTGCAGTCTAATATGTCCCAGCCCTGTGCTCCTCCCAGGAGCTCCTAAGTGTTAACTAAAGCTTTTTCTTCCCAAAAATAATTCTGGGTTTTTTGTCCTTTTTCCTCCAGGCTGGGGGTGGGGTGGGGGGAATTCTTGACCAACTCTAGTTTTAATTCTTCTTTGTCAAAGACTCTCTGCATAACCTTGGTTGAGTCTCTTACCCATTGCTGCTTCCCTATCTGTAAAACAGTGATAACAATACTTACTGAGGATGTTGTGGGGATTAATTAGCACTTCTAAAGGGCTTTGAAGATGATAAGAGATAGAAAGTATTTGGAAGTCAGAGTCAAGACTGTGATAAAGGTGAGTCACATTTCATGCTTTAGGGTGTTCATGGAGAAATTTTAAGGTAATGTATTCACGCTGGAGTCCCTTCCACAACTGCTTAGTTCAGTCTTGGGGAAAACTTGCATGCGAGTTTAGGCAACACTAACTGTACCCTTAGGTCTGGGAGCTAGAGAGAACCACAGGGTATGTTGGAGTCCAGCAACCTAAATAAAGAATCCCCTTTATCTTCATTATAACCTAGTCCTGTCTCTCTCACCTTCTCTTCCCCCACCAAAAATAGTACATATAGCAGTTGCTCTCAGGCTGTGATCCAAGCAGAGAGCAAACTGGTCACATGGCATTGGCTCTTCTTTGCCTCCAGCTGGTCAGTCAATTAAAAGAAGCTATGAATACTTCCCTTGGATTAATTTTCCATGTAAGAAATTGCTGTAGTTCCAACAGGGTGGTTATCTCCACTGTGAAGATCTATGAGGCAGTTTATCTACTGATCTGGAAGTACCCTTGCCATACAACATTGCAGCAGCGCTAAGAGTATTAGGATGGGTTTCACATCCCTCTGATGTATCAAGTCTCAGCCATTGTACGAGACAAGATCCTAGACTAGATGGACGAATGATTTGATCTGGTCTGGCAAATCTTATGCTCCTTTGGGTGTAGAACCCATTACTCTCTGAAGCTAAATACAGCCAGTGTGGTTGCCAACATCTGTTATGTCTCTAGCATGGAGAACATGGGAATATTTTCTAGCTTTGTGATTCACTAAACCTTTCCCAAGAGAAAAGGGCCAAATTTAGCCCGAATATAAGTTAAGGTAGTTGCAGCCACTTACATCAGGCCTGAATTTGACCCAAAGAGTCTAAAAATTGCATGTTCTAATGCATATTTTTACAAACAATTTTTTTAATGGGAATATTTTTCAATGCGACGACAGTTCTGGAACTGGTTGGAAAATGGAAGACAATTTTTGCAGAAAGCCATCCCCCTCGCTTTCTCTCTCTTCCACTGAAATTTAATTTTGGTAGAAATTTTCCAACCAGCCCTAGTCAAATGTTTCCGCCATGTTCTCTTCAGATGGGTACACTGAAGGGCCTCATTCTGTTTTTATTGACACTATCATAAACGCAAAGTAAGTCTACTGAAATCAATATAATTACACCAATGTGAAACTGGCATGATTTTTTTTTCCATGTAACATTTTTTTTTCTTTCATTTTCCATAATTTCATGGAAAAAACAAAAACCTCAAAACTGAAATTTTAAAAAACTTTTCACAACAAATAAAAAATTCAATCAATTAAGCAAAAAGTTGTGGTTTTACTGAAAATTGTTCAACTGGATGATTTTTTTTCAGTTTTTGGTTGCCAAAAGGGAGAAAAAAATTCAGTGTTTGGGTTTTTGACAGAAGTAATAAAAAATTGACATTTCCCACAGAAATTTGCATTTTGACCAAAAAGCCATTTTTATTGAAAACATAATTTGAAAACAAATATTCAACCAGCTCTAGTGTAATTGAGATTGGAATTGGATGTCTCCAGATCTAGAAGTTCAAGAGGGGGGTGTGCTTGTAAACATGTTTTCCTCCCACTTCTCACCTTTTTCTGTTCCCTCCATCCACTCTCTGATTCATGCCTTTTGCCCGTGCTCTGCTCCATGCTTGGAAAAGTCTCTTACTCCTTGTGTTTCAAAAGCACTACCTCCCTTCTTTAAATCTCCCTTCTTCCAAGAGTCATTTGCCCCTGTTTCTCCCACCTTTACCTCAACTGCTGGCCTATCTCCATTAGACTGTTTTGGGGCAGGGACCACCCCTCATCCTGTCCGTAAAGCACACCGTGCATTGGCAGTGCCATAGACATATTTAATAGTAATGGAAAGCCAAGCTGTGCTTCACTTCCCCTCGACTACCCTCCTCCCAGCCCTTACTTGTGTCTTTCAGATGCTATTCCTTTTGCTTTAAGAGTCGGAAGAGAAGTGGGCTGCTGGAGCTTTGATAACGTAGTTGAGAATGCATTGCTTAGCCTTTTTCTGCTAACGAATGAAGCTCTCCTGCCTCCCTATATCTTGCTCTGACATCTGGATCCCAAGAACAGGAGCCATGGTCCCTTCTTATTTTTCTCTGAAGATTATTAGTAATGAATTTTATTTAGCACAGATGAATGGGGCTGGATGTAGAGTCCCTGAAGACCAAATTTCTCTATTTATCTACAGAGCAGGTACAATGGGGGTAGAAAAGACAAAGGACAAAAGGAGGTGCAGGGCTATCTTGCAGCTGAGACTGGGTGGGGTGTGGATACTAAAACTGGGTTCCATTCCCACCTCTGCTATGATCATGGGGAAGTCTCTTAACTTAAACCCTCTTCCAGAATGGAGGTAATAATACTTCCAAGATTCATAAAGGAGCTGTAAGGCTTAAGTCATTCATGATTATTTAGATTAAGTTCTTTAGGACAGGGAACACCTTTCATTATAGGTATGTACAGCGTATAGCATAGTGGGGTCTCTGGAGGCTACCAGAATGCAAACGCTCATAAAACTAGAGTAGGTAGTGCTAATAGTGTGATGGTTCTGTGGCAGACCCAGTACTGACCCTTTTAAGAGGAGCCTGGCTGTTAGCCTTTACCCCAGTGCCTTTGGAAGGCCATGTGCCATCCGAGTCTCCCAAACACCCTCAGCCTGTCAAGACATGAAGGGCTGAGGCTAACGCGCAGAGGGGACAAGCTCCCACTTGCACTTCTGCTGCAGACTTTGCAGCCTGTCTGAGCTGCCTCCAGCAGTCTCTAGCACTCCAGTCCACATCCCCACAGAGGAAACCTTACACTCAGAGCCATTCGAGTGATGAAAACCTTTATTCGCAAATAATTATTCCGACAACTGATGGGGGGAGAAGGGGAATGAATGGAACACATTAGTCGTGATTATTACTCTGCCAGCTCTACTGACTGTCTTGTGTCTCTTGGAACCCTATTTAGAAGGCTGACTACTCTCTCCTTTTCAGATCTATGAGCCTCAGCAGACAAGACCTTCCACTCCAGCATCTCCCTCCATCTTCCTGTCTCAAGCCATTGGGGTGGCTTTCTGACCTGCCCTCAAAGTCTGTGGCACTCTGTGCTCCCCAGAGAGGAGGAGACTTTGTCCTCACGCCCAACCCCTGTCTCCTGGCAGGGATCCAAGCACCATAGCCCATGTCCGGCCCTGACACGAGATTTCTCGCTGAGCTGTCTGCCTGTCAGTGCAAGCCAGTGAGCGGAATGGAAGCAGAGGCTCACTCTTCGCACTGTGGAGACTCTGGAGATCAGGAGACGGGCTGCTCCGAGCCTGTCGTTCAGGCAAAATCCCTCAGAGACCACAGGGCTGCAAATACTTTACTCCAGAGGGCTCCTCTTTAATAAACATCGCTCTTTCAGACTCTCTGCCTTTCTTATCCCTCACTCCCCCATTCATTCTTTCACTCATCTTCCCTAGTTCCTCTGCCTCCCGCTCTCCTTTCATTCCTTTTTCATATTTTCCCTCCTCCATCCACTCCTCTCTCTCCCGTTTCTTTCACCCCTCATTCCTTTCCATCCTTCAGCCACTCCCTTTCTCTTCTCTCTCTTCTCTATTACTTTGTCTCTCGCTCCCCCCATCTATCTCCTCTTTGTTGCCTTCTTTCTCCTTTTCTTTACCTCCCTTCCTCTCCTCCATCTCTCCCCCTCCCTTTCCCCATCTCTCTCTCCCACCTCCCTCCCACTTGCACTTTAACACATCTGTTTCTAATCTGAGCTGTCTGCAGCGTCTACTGGAAACAATAAGCTCTTTTTATTTTTTAACCTGAAATTAAAATTCCTGGATGAAATAAATTAAAGTTAAACAAATTTGACACCATCCCTGGAACAGAGACACTTTCTTCACCTTTGTTTTGTCAAAAAGGGTCAAGCTCCTAAACAGTTCACGGCTTAAAACTGCAGCACCTTTTAAAAACAAAAATAACTCACATTTATAATGACTGGGTTTGAGCAAAACATATGAAAGGAAAAATTAGATTTAAAAATTCTCCCGTTCCCAAACCTGGTAACAATTAAAACAACAACAAAAACTCCAACAACAAAACTAAACCAGTCAGTCTCTGCACTCAACTGACTTTGCTACAAGTTTTTTCTATGTAAGAGCTTCTCCTTTGCTGGACCCAGGGGCATTTTCTGTTGCCCAGAGAAAGCATGTATAAGTTTGATTTCCACAAAAAAGCCCCACTCACCTAGAAAGAGGATGGTAAGTGCAGACATTCCGTCTTCAGGAGAGAGAGACTTTTCCTCCCTTTTTCTTCCTTTCTTCCAGGAATGGCAGGCAGACCTGCACAGAATTCAAAGGAACGCCTCTGGAATGCACTGAGCGTAATTGCATCCATGTGCCAGAAAAATAACCAACTTTGCTCTTTCTTGCCTTCTGATATTCATCCCCTTTTCAGTTTCCATCCAGACTTGATAGCAGATTTTAGATCTCCCTGCCTGTTAATTCAGGCCCTTGAGTTTCTGGAAGAGAAAAGACAGAGGCAGTGCAGCAGGGAGACCCATCTATGGCTGCATGGAAAAATTTTGTATGTCTGAAGAGAAAAGGAGAGAAGAGGAGAAAAAAAATTCAGTGTGCACAATGTTAACCACATGGCTGCCTCCCAGGACAGCCCCTCCCTACCATCAACTGGGATTAGCATTGAAGGCCAGTCATGTGGGTGAGATGTACTTCTGGCAATAAAGCAGCTCTACCTTCTGAGGGGAAACAACCAGACCTCTCCAATGTCAAAATAGTTAAGTTTGGAGACAGTAAGGATTCAGCATGGAAAAATTAGGCACTCACCAGTCAAGGGCCAGAGACAGACTCCCTTGGAAAGAATACACTAGATAAATAGATATACACCCGCAATACAGACAAGCATCTCTGTCATTGGTAGCAGAGAAGCTGCAGAATTCACATTTACAGCCCCACTCAGGGGCATTCCCAGGGTGGTGGTTTTTTGCTGATTTTTTTTTCTTTGAAAGCAGAGTTTTAATTTCCTAAGGAGGAAAAAGCCCCAGCAAAAAAACTGAAGGAAAATTGATTTGATTTGGTGAGTTTCTGCCTTGCTCTGATTGCCATAGAGCGCAAACAGGAGGGGCTGTTTGGGCCAGATCCTGCAGATGGAGCTGCAGGGGCTTGCCTGGAGCTCCATTGATTTAAACAGGGCTGTAAGAGCCTGCTCATGTGAATTCCTTTGCAGGACCAGGCCCTTAGCTGACAGGGAGAGGGACAAATAGAAGGCAACCAGATTGTAATGATGAAGGACACAGAATCTATGTGCCTAGGTCTTTATAAAGTCAGGCATTACTCTGGTAGTTGAGCATTCAGACAGATACAAACAGATGTTTTTCCCTCCCTCTTTTTGATACCTAGATTTAAATTACTATCTCAGTGGGGTCACAGCACTGCCAGTTGAAGCCCTGCTTAGCCGATGCTGCAGCCAGTTTTTCATTCACGTAGTAAGACTACACCACAGCAGCAGCAGCTGCAAACAGCCAGCCCAGGAGAATTTCATGCTAATACCCAGTCATTGTCCTCCACACCAGCATTCAGTCTCCACTGATCTGATTGAACGAGAACGTATCCATAGGTTGAAATCAGTAAGTTAGTCCCTTCTTAAAATAATAGCTCTTGCATGCACATAACCTGTCCTACAATTATCTCAGTAGTCTCACTGCATGCCAGGGGTGCTCAGCCCCTGCACAGGAAGCAATAAGCACCTCACAGGATTGGGCTCAAATTACTTAAAGGTGACATGAAAGGAAACAAAAAGTTGGACTTGTGCCTCTCCCCCTTTCTGATCACAAAGAAAGGCTGAAAGATTTCAGGCTGTTTTTCAGCCTTTTCCATACCATTATCTCATGTTACAATGGAAACCATATGTTTGTAATTTCCCCTTTCATACATTTCAGGACCCCCTTGCCATCTGACTATAAAGAAGGGGAGGATGTTTATGACCACCCTGATACCTGTTTGTGATGCACTAGCAGGTGAAGATCCACGTATTCAAAAATATGGGTCTTGAGTAAAGTTTTCAGAAGTGTCTAGGTACTTAGGAACCTAACTCTCATTGGAAGTTAGTGGGACATTAGCTCCTAAGTCACTTAGGCACTTTTGAAATTTTGCCCCTTGTCTATTCTGGAAGATCTTTCTTGTGAGGGCTAGACGAAACGTTCAAGTGCTGTGATGAAAAAGTGAGTGATCCTCTCACTGCAGTGATTATGATAATAATAATGTTTTATATGTTTGTGTATATCCAGCAACTTTCATCCACAGCATGCATAAAAGATAAAGAAGTCACTTCTATCACCACTGAGATGCAGCTACCTGGGGAGTGGCAGAAGATTCAACACATTGCACCACAATGCGGAGAGCAAAAATCTTGGCCAACTGCACCAGAGTAAACTTTCACTCTTGTAAGCAGTGCTAAGAACTTGTGTATGATGTGCTAGATGAGAGATGATGGTGGTTCAGTGACTAATACACTAGCCAGGAACTCAAGAAATCTGGGTTCAATTTCCTGCTCTTTCGCAAGCTTCCAGTATGACCTTCGACAAATCATTGTCAGTCTGTGCCCCAATTCCCTATTAGTAAAGTGGGGATAATAGCCCTTCCCAACCCCGCCTGGCTGTTATAGAACTATAAATACATTAATGATTTTGAAGTACTCAGATACTTCAGTAATGACAGCCTAGGCTGTAAGATCTTTGAGGTAGGGAAAGTCTTTTTCATCGGAGTTTGTGCAGCACCTAGCACAAGGGGTCCTGGTCCATGATGGAGACTCTTAGTGCTACAGCAATACAAATAAATAATAAGTAGTCCAGATTAATGCATATACCAGTATATCATCTATCACTGTTTAACAGTCTTGGGCAGTCACACCTCCACAGAATAAGAGAACAGGCACTGCAGAGCACTCATCATTAAAAAATATTTTAAAGCTTCATGCAGCTGGAGGGGTGGATTCTGCAACCACTTGATGCATATTTCTCCCAGTCAGCCCTGGAGTGGTTGCAAAGCTGGGCCCAAAGAGAATTTCTTTTCTTGATCTGATGTTTACACTATAAAGCATGAAGCTGTTACCACTGGTTGTTCTATTTCATTTTTAAGTTTCAGTTTGGGTCAGGCTATGCCTCAGGCCTTTGTGTTCAGGTTGGAAATTCCATGCCTAGCTGCCTACAGAAATGTCCCAAGATCAAAGATGCGCTGCCTATTACAGATCAGTAAGTATTTCAAAGGCATTTCTTTTGTTCCTTTGCTAACTGCTCCAGTGTCTCAGGAAACTTTTTTTTAGGTGATAGGGAGCTCTTTGCCACCAGATCATCAATTTGGATACAGCCCAGCTTAGTGGTCACTGAAGCTCTTTAGCACACCAGAGCTGCTCAATGACCAGTGTGAAATGAGCAGGGGGAGTCTAAGTCCAGTTCCTAGTGTACCAGTGAAATTAGCACATACACGCACACACACAATCTCGTCACATCTGGCATGCTCAACTGAATAGGTCACATGAAGTGGACAGCTAATAAGCCTCGTGGCCCCTCAGAATTGACCCACCAGGGGCACATCAATGAGGTGGAGTGAGTGTAGCTTGCCTTGCCACTGGACATGTTCTTTGGAACAAAGGCATCTGTCTCCTGGGCTGTCAGGCCTTCATTTTCCACCCTTGCTAACATGAAAACATCCAGCACTGGGGGGAAAATATAGCCCTTATACACTTTCCTTCCTGTCCTTCAAGGACTTTCGTAACCTGGCTCTTCAATATAACACAGGCTTTTTAAATATTTACTGTAGGATAGGAAATGAGTTTGACAGGAAATGTAGCGACTCTGATCTCAGCAGGAGCTGACATTCACATGGGTTCCATCAGAGAGAAGTGATGGTGATTGGTACCCAAACTTTAAAGAACTCTTTCTCTTCCCATTCCTTTATTAACACATGCAGCCAAATTTGATTCTCAGTTACATCCAGGTAACCCCTGTTGGTTTCACTGATGTAAATGAGAGCAGAATTTGGCTTGTGGTCTACTATACAGCTGTTGTCCAGGTAACAATGACCAAAAAGAGAGCTTTAAACAGCATATCCAACTAGTGGAGACAAATAGCAAAAGCCATCATTAGCAGGCAAATGAAACAGGTGCAAAAAGGGAGCAGCGGTGTGTTTCATCTGCCCATTGAGCAGGATTCCTTGAGAACTTTCCCCCTTACACTTGGCCAAACAGGCTGCTGGTTCTCAAACAGCAGAGTGGATCCGAGAGAACATTGTTGATTTTCGATGTAAGACATAAATCAATGGGGAAAAGTGCATTTAAACCCTTCCCCCGCTCTCCAGAATCCAAGGAGCACGAAGCTTGTCTCTCTGTATTATGGCTCTGACAGGAGATGGCCCGAGCTATGCCATGAGTACCCAGAATGCTTCCTTACTTTAATAAAATCAATGCGTCAGGAACCGAGGGAGAGAAGTATTGTCACCCTGCACTTATTCCCCAGCATCCATTTGAAATCTGCAGAGTGGGGACTAGCATGAGAGGCAAAAGGGAAGGTTGGGGGAGAAAGCCATGCTTGCAGAACTCTGTCTTTATCATCAAAACAAGCCATTCTATATCCTGTTGTCAAGCTATATTTCCCCTCTCTTCATCCCCTCAGGCAACTTGACTTGGGGTAAGTAATGCTTTGAGTCTCTGGGAGGATTCCCCCTTTTGTGTTAGTCCTGCTATTGAAAGGACAGCTCTGTTGCCTGCATAATAAGACAGTTCCAAAGTAGTGACTTAAGATTGGGCTGAGCTGGCTCAGGCACTCAGACGAGGACCTGAAGCAGTTCCATACAAGCCGATTCTTTCAGGATCTCTGCTGGTCAATTTACAGGTAAGTAGGTGGTTTCAACAGCATAATGTCTTCTACTGAAAGGCCAGCTTTTATAGGCAGGCTTGTAAATGATTTTCCTTTGGTCACACACTCAAGTTGTAGTAGAATGTGAGATGTGGGTCCTCGCTCCCCCTCCTGCACCCACCTGGAGAAACTGAGCTGCATACACAGAGCTGCTGGTATTGCTGCTTGCTCCCCCCTCGCACACTGCTCCTCCGTGCACCCCTAGGAGGCTGTGAGGGGTGGGGGAGAGGAGCCACGAGCAACCTCAGGGCTTCCTGCAGCCAGGTCACTTTCCTCACCTGGGCTGCGTAAGGGGAGGGAGCAGCAGCTCAGTTCTCACCTCACAGCCCAGCCCAGGTGGGGTAAGTGACCTGGGTGCAGGGAGCCCTGGGGTTGCTCTTAGCTCCCCTGTGGGTGGGGTGCAGAGGACCGCTGGGGGTTGGGGGGGGATGAGCAGGATCTGTGTGTCACGGCTTACCCCTCACCGCTGTTCCCCTGGAGGAAACAAACGGCTGCCAGCAGCAAACCCTCCCCACACAGGAGGAGAATGAGGACCACTCACCAGGCTGTTTCCCTGGCTTGGCAGCTGCTGTGCTGGGTTCTCAGCACCAGGGGGCGCTGCTGGCGGCTCTCAATACCCAGCCTAACGGTAACGCGCGCGAGCCCCACTGGTTTCGAATGGAGCAAGAGCTCGTGGCTGCAGAGCCAGTTCTGAGGTAAAAGGTGCCTGGTCTCTCCAGGCCCTGCACTCAGAGCGGGAAGGGAGAAAGCCCAGCCCTGCAATATCTTTACCAGCGGTGCTTGAAAAATACGGTGTCAGAAGCGGCTTCGAATAGACTTACCATAGCGTTCCCTGTCGCTGTCCCTCGTGTTTCCTAACTGCCTTCGCATGCTCGCCCTGGCACGCCCGCCAGCCACTCCTGGCCGAGCCAACCTCCCTGTGCTTTCCTGCCTCCCTCTCGTCTACGGAGAGCAGGGGTTCTCCAGCTTCTTTTGCTGGGACCCCCCTTTGCAAACATTTCAGGCTGGGACGACCCACCCACGCCAGGCCAGGCCACCTCACCGGCATGCTTGGGGGCTGACGGCTCATGACCCCCACTTTGAGAACCGCTGAGGGAGAAGATGAGCTCTCTGGAGCAGCGACTGCCCCGTACCGTGTGTATGAACAGGGCTTAGCACCCCAGAGCCCTGGTCTTGCATGGGCTCTCCAGGTGCTACCATACGACAAATAAATAATAGATGTTACTTCCCCAGTGTGTGAACACTGACGTCTTGCAGAAAGGAAGGATGGCCTAGTGGTTAGGGCCTCACTCTCGGACTGGGCAGACTTGGGTTAAGTACCCTGTTCTGCTGCGGGCTTCCTGAATGCCCTTGGCTGAGTCACTTAGCCGCTCTGAGGCCATCAGTTCCCTATAATGGGCACGTCCCTGCCTCCCAGGGTGTTGTGAGGTTCTCACACACCACAGTAATGGAGGCCAGAGAAGTACTTATAACAGACATTTCAAATAGGGGAATGTTGGTGCTTACATGAATGTCTGTCATTTCCCTTCAGCTGGCAGGGGATTAAAATACATTAAACCTAAATAGTTTGCTTTAAACAGCACTGCCACCTGGCAGGAGGGCAGGAGAAATAACACTGTGTTGCCTGTCCCTTCCTTGCTGGGGCTCCTGGCTGTGGAGCTCTATCTCCCTAAATGACTCCCTCACAGTACTTAAGAGTCAAAAGCAAATGCTTAACTATCCCTCCCCTCCCACAAGTGAAGTGGAGGGGGAGAAATCAGACTAAACTACTGTCTTGGATATAGCAAGCAAGAGGAAAATATTCAAGGGAAGTAAGAAAAGCTGTGGGGAAACAAAAATTAGACAGAAGAAAGAACTATCATGGTGGAGGAAAGCCAAATACATGGAAAAAATGGAAGCAAAGGAGGCATTGAAAGAGAGAAAAAAAATCTGAATCTCTGGCAGTAGGATAGAGAATAGAAGAGAAGGGGTCATCTTAACTACTGATTTTAATATATTATACAAAGTCTGAAGCATACCTCAATTTCATTTAAAAGAAAAGCTCAGAGAGATTGCAGTGAGAGTATCTCATCCACAACAAACCTTGTGATTGCTTTTTCTTCTCTGCCGTGATCCATGTCAATTAGTATGAATTGAAGGCTGAAAAATAAGAGCTTTAATCGAGACTCTTGCAATGGTTTTGTTATGCATAAAACAGAGACACGTAACAGTGATAAAAAATACAAATATATGGGTGGCAGGAAGAAAGGAATTTATTCAACAAGAAGACAAACAGCAGCAGCCTATCCTTACTAAATTTCCACACCCCCCCTTAATTAGCATAACCCCAGCTGTTGAAGAGACTTAATTTATAAGCAGACCTTCCTGCAACCTGGAGCTCTTTTCTGAAACAAGTACAGCTCTTACTGCAGAGAAACCAGGTAGATTTAAACTCTAGACCAAAAAAAAATGTAGGAAAAAGAAATGTGACAAAACTTTGGATAGAGTGTACAGCCTTTGTTCAGTCTGACTGTTAAGGGGGAAAAATAAAGGAAAAGAATCTAAGCCTTTATTCAGGGAGACTGGAACATTTCAGGCTTCTTTCTCACAAGTGATAAAAATTCTGATTGTTAGTATCATTAACAAGGACTGAATTCTAACTGTGGCACCTAGGACCTGAGCCTGCAAGGGGTTCTGTATAGATGCAATATCCATATGGTGTTCATGGAGGTTTGGAGTTCCATATACTATTATCAGTCTCCCAGCAGGTGATTTTATATGAAACAGGGAGCATTTAGCAATGTGTGATTCAGTTTTGTGCACAGTCTCAAGCCTTCTGCTTAGACTGAAAGCTAATGTAGTGCTACAAATGAGAAGAGAAATGCGATATTAAATGTGCAGGGCTTTATCAGTTCCCAATTATTATTGAAAAGGGATGTACTGAGATGATAAATTACCAAATTGGAATAAACCTTATAACCTGTATAGGAGATAGTGTGAAGATGGAGTAATTATGTGGCAGTATCATCTAATGGATATGGCATAGACAGGAACTCCGGAGTCCTGGGATGAAATCCTACTGATTTCAGTGGGGACCAGTATTTTGTCCCTGGGAGCTGTTCCTAGTTCTGCCACTGATCACCTTTGCTACCTTGGGCACATCACTTCTGCTCACTGTACTTCTGTTTCCTTTCCCATCCATTGTCTGCCATGTCTTTTTAGATAGTCAGAACTTGGGGCAGTGACAGTTTGTACAGAACTTAATAAAACGAGGCCCCAATCTCAGCTGGGCCTCTAAGCGCTAATCTAGTCCAAATAATAATTAGATTGTTTGCAAAGTGCCTTGGAAATGTAAATTGCTATAGAAGTGCTAAATCCCAGGCTTCTTCAGTGATGAGCAAGAAAGAGGGAGCCACAAACCTGGAATTAACTGAAAAACTTGGGATCTAAAGGGAACTGTAACACAATTTGTTTATCATTTAATAGGGTCAGAGTCCATGCCAATACCAGGAAGCAAAACAGGCTTTGTTATTGTAGCAGGTTTTAAAAATACATATGCAGTGTTTATAAAACAAACATCCAAAGTTCTGTGCTATTCATTTGTGTATTTAAAATTTTTATTTTGTTTTTGTTTTTGTTTAGCACAATGGACATAAGAAGGCTTAACTCAAGCTCCGTCTTGGTTATGTGCAGATCTTTCACTTGTCAAGGGACATTTCCAAGGTTAGTAGAAATAAAGCTTGACTTTATTTTAAATGTCTTATATTAATATGAAAATTCCATTATGATATTTTAAGGGACAAATCCTAAAGTCCTTTCTTCAGTGAAACTCTATGGAATACAAACATTGAGTCTGAACTTTGGGGTTTGGACCTTCATTTTTACTCTCCATCAATCAAATGTTTTAATACTTTTAAAATATATATAATATCAATACCACTCCTGAACAATCCTATGATAATAAACCTGTATGTTCAACTCAGCAGAAATGAGCAACCTGAGAGTAACATGACAGAATGTTAACAGCATTTCTGAGTTATCTTATAACTTTCTTTATACAGCCCAGTGCCCCTAAACAACCTTACAATAATAACCCAGTAGTCTTAAACCAGCACTCAGGAACCTCTCTGTAGTAACAAACCAGCTTGTACAATCCAAGTGCCAGTCCAGAAATAAAACTTGTGTGCACAGCTTTGCATGGATGATGGAATGTAAAAGTATTGGTTAGCAAGCATGATTTCGCTTTCAGGTTTACAAGGGATTACTTAAAAATACTGAGTTGGAAAGAATTTTTTTGTTTTGTTTGTTTGTTTGTTTTGTTTTAAAGTTAGAAACATACCTTAAGAGTTTTTCCTTTTAAATACATTTATGGACACTCAGCAGTGAACTGGAAACTGCTCCAGTGGCAGCAGGCAGGGCCATCCAGAAATACCCAGCTTAGGGAACTAGGCTCCAAGTCCCAATCTGTTGTTCGCTCTGTTGTACTTTTCATTTATTCAAGCTCAGCAGAAAAAAAAAAGTCATTTCTATGTGGAAACGGTCACTCTGTATTATTTCCACATCCCTGCAGCCTCTTCTGTTCTCTTAAGGCAGCCACCAGTTTGTTAGCAGAAGAGGGTGTTGCATGCAAGCCTTTGGCACTAGGAGAGTGTCTCATGTAACCCTAAAGACCAGGAGAGAGTCATACTGAACCAGAACATGGAAAAGAGAGTGACAAGAAAGGGGCAAAATGGTTTGTTTGTTAATTTGTATCTCAGATATAATGGGTTCTTAATTACACATCTTTTTGTTAGAGGGATTGTTATGATTAAAGTTTTGTTAATAGGATATGTGGGTTGCTGGTTTGCATCTTGCTCAGTTTGATAGTAAGCAAAAGTTGTTAACATATAATGGCTGCTCAGTGGACCATGTGAAATGAATTTGGTTGGTCTCAGCCAAGTTCCTATGGGGCACCTGTCCACACAAGTAAAAAACTGCCATTGCAATTGGCAGTCTAAGCAGAGAGGCCAAAGATTAAATGGCCAATGGAGACTTGGAGACTCCATCACCTAGAACTGGTTCTTGCAGGTCAGGGTTCAAGCATGCTGTCAAACTGAAGTCAGCACAGAACAGTGTGTTTGTGAATGGTTGCCCATGTTGCGTATAATCAGTGGCTAGGCAGAGGTCTCTGTCTCAGGTTTGTCATACTGCAGTAAAACACCCACAGCTGGCCCGTGTCCGCTGACTCCAGCCCGAGCCTGGACATCTACACTGTAATTTTATAGTGCTGCAGTCCAAGCCCTGAGTCAGCGGACACGGGCCAGATGCAGGTGTTTTACTGCATGTGGATATACCCTAGCACTGAATGTACTTAAAGATACAATGGAACAAATCAGAAAAACTTGCATGTGCTTTAAAGCAACAGTTTCCAACCTGGGTGGTGGGACCCCTTGGGAGGGCACCAAAGATTACTGGGGGTCCATGAGGCTCATTTAGCCCCCTGAGCTCTGTGCCGGTGCAGCAGCCTTGAGCTCTGTACCGGCTGTAGCGGAGGAGCAGCTGCCCCAGCCCCACACTGACCAGGTGCCAGGCCAGAGAGGAGCAGCCCCAGCCGGTGGGGGCCTGGAGCCAGAGCCCACCTCCATTACCCTCAGTCCATGAGGGATAGGAAGAGGTGGGACCACACAGGACATGCGGTGGTGGCTAGCTTCTTACTCAGGTAAGAGTAATTTATTATTACTATTATTTATGTAATTTAATATTATTATTATCATTATATGTGTTTATGGCTGATGAGGGGGTGGGGCGGGGGTGGGGGCACATATTTTACTTAGTGTTAACCAGTGGGGCTTTCACTCAAAAAGGTTGGGAACACTGCTTTAAAGGATAGTAAATACAAACAATGAACTGGAATTATAGGGAGCAATGCTATGTAATGGTTAGAGTAGGGTAATGGGCCTTAGGACTCCTAGGTTTTATTCTGTCCAGCCTTTTCCACTGACTCACTGTTTGACCTTGGGTAAGCCATTTAGTCTCACTGTGCTTCAGTTTGCCCATCTATAAATAAGTGGATATAATAATAGTACCTCCCTAGTACCGCTAGGGAAAGGGAAAGTAGTTACATTTAATAAATTATTTTTTAAAGTGCTTTGACACCCTCCACTCAAGTACACCATGTGTGCACATTATTCTGTTGCACAGGATCTTTTCTTCCTGAGTTCTCCAGTTGTTGTGCTTAGACTTCTTCTTCTCTTCCTGCTCCTCCTTCTCCTCCTCAACAATCAGATTTGCTAACCTTAGTGGCTAGAATGACAAGATCATTTAATTAAGTATCCAGTGTTGCGTAGGAAACGTGTACAAAGCCATTTGGACAAATTCCTTGTTTGCCTAGTTTGCCTAGTTTGCCTTGCCTAGTTTGCCTTGTTTGCCTAGTTAAGATAATTTGACTTTTAATAGCAGCATTTTAAAAGCACCATCTACATACAAACTTGAACATTAGTACAAATGTGTGAACTTGCATATGCACACTCACACATTGCCTAGACACTCGAGCGTACACAAGCTGCATGATCATTCCTCTTATCTGATGCAGTCTGCTTGAGGAGAATGCCCTGTGAGGTATGTTTGAATAGTGTCATTTAAGATGAAAATTTAATACATATTGCTAATTTCATCTGAGCTGTAAGGAGTGAAGGTAACAAGACCTGGTCGTTCAGCTCCTATTAAAATGTCAGTGTGGTCACTGAAGCCATAACACTGCCTCTTCATGGCTAAGAGAAACTCAGAGTGGGTTACTCCTTAGTGGCTAAATCTCTTCTGACAGTCCTGGTTGCCCAAATCAAAACCATTTAAACCAATGGCCCAGGGTGCGCTTGTGAAGAGTGATAGGAATCCTTTACCAGAGAGGAGGGATACATGGTATCAGAGCACAGGATGCCTTAAAGTTTCCTTTGTACCCTAGCTGAGAAGGAATATTCAACCCCTTCTCCAAAACCACCATAGTTTGGGAGGTGGGGGAAGGGGGGAATGGCAGTGGAGATTATGTGGGTTTATCAAAAAAAATGCTTTAGTGAAAGCATCTCGCTCTTTCCTTGACCTCCTCCGCCCCTTAAATGCCTCTGTTCTCACTTGATGAAGTCTGAGTCCTTTTCCACTAACAGTAAAGTTACATATGCATGAATGAATGGCTAGCTTGGAAGAATCAGGCCCACAATTAATGGGCTTCATTTTACAATAGCTCTGGCTGAGAATTGCTCTGGCCAGGGCCCTGGGGGACAATCACTTTCTGTATAAGCCAGCTGTCACTCAGGGAAATATCTCAGTCAAGCCAACCTCTTCTCACTCCTGTCTTTGTTGACTGAGGAGTAAGACTCCTGCTTTTTAAATGAAATGATTTTTTTGTGCTGCCAGCATTACCACTTAAAGCTCTGATCTTGTCAAATCGTGCAAGGGAAGTCTACGTGCTACAGGTGATGTTGGGGATTTAGTACTCGTTTTTCTGAGTTAGTCCTGAATCAATATCTCAGCTATTGGAGATAATTTCTTTCAAAGAAGATGTAAAATCAGTGTCCTGAATACATGTGTTCAGTAAAGATCCCATGGCATACTTTGTAAAAGAGGGTGTTAACCTTAATGTCTTGGCCAGGCTCCAGCCAGGGTGAATAATTTCTGAGTACCTAAATATCCCCCTGCTGTTTCAAATCACTATGCTACTTTTCTTCCCTTCCTACCTGAGCTGCTATTCACTGCTGTGCAGCTGTTCCGCAGCAATTGCATTTCATTCTAGAGGTGACTGCATTTCAGGAGTGCATGAAAGGACTGCCTTATATCTACTATAGCTTCAGATGTATTTCAGTTTCTTTGCTAAGTGCTTTGGGATCCTTTAGGATGAAAGATGCTGTAGAAATAATGTAACATTATCCCCAATGTACTTGGCACAGGAAGCTTAATAAATTATCTGATCCCAAACTCATCCTTATGTGCCTCCCCTTTTTGAGGGTTAGAACAGTGAGAACTAAATTTTTCAGCTCCAGTGCATTAACATAGCATAGCATAGATATGTCAAGCTGAGCGATCTAGCTATCCACAGCTGTCCCATCTCCCTAGACTTGCTTCACACAGGACCAAGAAAAGGCAGTTAGGGTTAGGCTGTGCTGACGCAGGAAGTCATGCAGCACCTCAGAGAAAATCAGTTCCTTGTCTGATAAAATTAACATTGGAGGCCTAATTCCATCTCTCTGCAGAATGATTGATGAAATGAAGGGCTCTGGTGTTTTAAAAGGTTGTGTTTGGCCTTCAGCTAATTGTAGCTATGAAAAGCACTAATGGCCCTGAGAAAACGGGGAGGAGGGGAAGGGAAAACCCTTTAAATATCTATAGCTATTAAGTCCTTTGGCGGTGGGAGAGAAATGTATAGCAGCTCAGTAACAATTGAAGCATAGGCTGATTGTGAAAGGTTCTTATAGGAAACAGTAAATGTGTGTCTGTCTGTCTGAGCTGAAGAGGGGAAGCTGGTGTTGTGGCTGGTAGGACAGAGAATGGCAGCCTTTTTTATCCCCAGTATCAGACATTAGTTGATGCATCATATGTGTACAGCCCTGAAAGTTCCTCTCCTTTCCCTTGCATGCGCATAGAACAATTTCATTCTCTTTGTGTAAATCAAGCTACCAAGATTTATCATCTTCCTTTTCCTTAGCAAGGTATTACAGAAGGAATGGAAAGGAGGGAAAGTTGAAGAGGTTCTGTATTACTGAGCTACAGATAACTTCTTGTGATTAGGGCACTTCAGACATTTCAGGTAGTTTCCTCGTTAGTCTTTAACTACGTACAAGGGTAAGAGGGCTCTTATCACCATAGTACCTGAGCACCTCACAATCTTCACAAAAATCCTGGGAGGTAAGGAAGTACTATTATCCTATTTTACAGATGAGGAACTGAATTATGGAGAGACTAAAGACTTATCTGCACTGGCACACTCAGGAAAATTAATCTGAATTAACTAAAGGTGTGAAAATCCCATTTACTTCAATAGAGGATTTCACCCATGATGAATAAGTAGTATGCCCCTATTCGAACTTTCTCATAATAACAGAACAAGAGAGATACAATGAAATTAAAAGGCAAAGGCTTTAAAACCAATACAAAGAAATACTTTTCTTTTTAAACACAACATGTAATTAACCTGTGGCACTCATTGCCACAAGATATTATTAAGGTCAAGAGTTGAGCAAGATTGGAAACAATGCATTGCTCTTTTATTTCTGTGAAAAATGTATATAAGGGATACACACCCTCTGGTTTCAGGGTATAATCTGACCACTAGCTGCTTGAGGTTAGGAAGATCTTTCCCACTGAGACAGTTATTCCTTAATTTCCTATTATGGTGTGCAGTGGATTGGTTGGTTGTTTTTTGTTTTTTAATATCCTCCTTTAAAACAGGCCATTGTCAGAGAAAATATACTGTGCTAGATGTTCCATTGGGCTGAGCAATTATGGCTGTTCCTAGACGTCTAGTTTTCATATATTTTAAGACCAAAAGGGACCATTCTGAGCATTTAGTCTGACTCCCTGCATAACACACATCATAGAATTTCACCCAATGGTAATTCCTACATCAAGTCCAATAATTCATGGTCAAAGGACAGGGTGATATGCATCCAGATTGGAACTGGGCTGTTGCTTTGTCATTCTCTTCCATGCCATCTTCTCAATTCTGAACAAATCACAGTAGAACAGTGTGTGTATTTGGCATTGTTTTCCCAATTACTTAGGAAAGGCAGAATTGCCACCGTTCTGTCTCAGAAGAGCTATTTACAGCAATTACCAGATGACAACCTGACATTTGGAAGCTAAAAATACATGAAGTTTCACAACTTGTAATTATATTAGCAAGAGACAGACAGTTCTGGGTCGTACCAGGGGGCTTAAGGGATAAACAACACCATGCTTGGGCTTGAAAGAGATGAATTTTGCACTTTGAGCATCACCATTCAGATTCGAGCACAGAAGTACACTTACATGGCTTCAAGACTCTGTCTCCATTTGTTTGGAAGCATTTGGCAAAGGAGTACTGGGTTATGATGGATTAAAGTCTGGTACCTTGGCAAGTGTCTTCATGGAAGACATAAATTAAAAAGGTTAGAATTGTAGTGATAACCATATTTTGGGACGTGCTATAGATGGTGATAATCTCATTGGGCCAACCCAATGGTAATTTGCTTACGTATTCCATAGTCCAGAACACTGTTCTGACAACTGCACCTGGATAAGAATTCTTCTTGGTTGTCTCATTGTCTTTGTCAGCTGCTCCATGTTAGCTGGCAAGACAAGATCAGCCATGAGGATATTTGTAGCTGAACCAAGCAACCATCTCCATCAGTGCTGTTTTGTTTTCAATGGCTTCCTTGCTATGGACATATTATTAAGATGAAAGACCAATGAATTATGAAGTACATTTACCAAGGAACGCCACTCCATAGCTGGCAATCACATGATGGCCAAAAGTTTCAGCGGTGTGAAAAGATCAGGAGTGATGGACATTCGTAGACTTGAGTGTCCAGCCAGATTGTCTTAATCAGATTGTCTTGATCTAGCTAGAGATAGGTCTTTGATGTGCAAGGAGGCTATATACATCCTTTTGGGATTTGCCAGGATGGTAATTGCAGTGATACCATTGAGATGATAATTGTACATTCATATTAACCACACTGTGATGCTAACTGGCTGTACCGTCAGAAAATCTCATTATGCTGAGATCTCTGTATGTGCTATATGGCCACCAGTGTCACAGTAGCTGGGCATGAGATGATGGCAGAAATAACCTTGCTGGGGGAGTCTCAGGAAATTGCATTTCAGAAGAGCAGCTTACATTGTGGTTAGAATCTCAAACCTTCATGAGAGCTGCCTTGCAAATCCCAAAGCGATGTATCTTCTATCCTTTAACTCGGATACAAATGATAATTTGTAAGACTGTATACTGGTGAAAGAGTTAAAAAATCAAAGCAGAACTTTAGTCTATTGTCTTTCACATCTCATTAGCAAGATAAAAATACCTCCTATCTTCTCCATACATGTCATGAAAACACATGAGATCATTAGGATTTATATAGACAGATTTGGCATTTTTTTCATATTTACTTGGACTCCGAGACATACAAGTCTCCCTCTGCTATTAATTATTAGGCATGAATAATGTGTGCTTTTTATGATTTTAATTATTCTGCATTGTGTTAAACTGGTTTGGGGCATTGTCTTTAACTGTCCCTGGCGCACACAGTTCTCAATGAGGACTCCTCATCCCCTTTTGCAAACATTTAATTAAATGGAAATGGGGAAAAAATAATCAAACAAGACTGTCATATGATTTGGAAGACCTGAAGAAGAATTCTGTATAAGCTCAAAAGCTTGTCTCTCTCACTAACAGAAGCTGGTCCAATAAAAGGTTTCATCTCTCTCACCTTGTCTCTCTAATATCCTGGGACTTACACAGCTACAATATTACTGCATACATATGGTTTACAAGTCAGACATCCATCAGAAATGTAGAAATTCGGGAACAAAGCATAGAAGGATTTTTTTTAAAAGCACCACTTATACTTATGGCTAGAATTCAGGTGCCCTACATCCACTGAATTTCAATGGAAAATGGAAGCCTAACTTTCTTAGGCTCCTATGGAAATCCTAACCTACATGTGCAAATCCCTGTGCAGGAATAGTGATCTGTTGGATTAGAAATGCAATTAGCTTCTCAAACAGATTCATGCAGTACCCTGACCAAAATGTGCCTATAGTCATATCATTTTGGGCTGTGTTCTTGTCATGGTCCATCATCTAAGCAGGATTCATCATAGCCAGTACTTCGATGGGATTCCTCCAAGGTTTATACAAAGTACTCCATGAAGTGATTTTTCAGGATTAAGGTGTGTGTTTCCCTTTGAGTCAGAATTGAAGCAAGGCTCTACCATGGTGTTAGTAGCACTATACTGTGTGGGGTTAGCATCTTTCAGGGGAGAGAGAAACCCAAACTCCTAGCTGCTTTTCCAAGTCTGAGGGTTAGCCCTAATGTCTCTTGCATTTGCCAAAATGTGTATTCAATCCCTATACCTGGAAATTGCCTTGTAGCTTCACTATAAGACACTATTCTTCACTACCTGTCTCTAAGAAACTGCTAGACAGTGTTGGCAATGCAATTGTTATGGCTGCCATCATCCCAGAGGTGAAGGGGAGAGGTGATTTGTATGGTTTGCATGTATATTGTTTGTAATTTCACTGAGAATTTTGATGCGTGTCAAAGGAGATATATAAATCTTAGAGGGAGCATGAATCCAAATCTTAGATCCAAATACCTACCTACAACAGGCTGCCCTGCATAGCAAGTTTGTGTAGGCTGGTGGTGTACCACTCAACTAGATGGCATATTGTGTTCTGAGTACAGACTGCAGTGGAAGGAGGGGTATTACATAGGAGGTCCTATCCAACAGTGTGACTAATAGGGTTGGATGAGGTGTTATGTAACTCACGCTAGAGAACTTGAAGATGATGACGGATACTGAAATGAGAGAAATTTTACTGAGAACTAAAGAAGGGCCATAGTACTGAGTTTTGCTCCAGGCAAAGACACAATCTTTTATTTTATGTAAAGAGAGAAATGCTGGTATGTAGATGCAATGCCTTCAAGTTGGCAGCTGAAGGCAAGAGATCTTGCTTAATGAGTAACTTTGTCATATGATGCTGTATCAAGGAGAGCACTGATACATGGCAACATAAACCTGGATTGTGGGAAGACACTTCAGGAAATATTTGCCTCAAAGTGTTAGAGGCATGTGAGGTAAACTGGTCTTGGGCAGTAAACTGTACTGAAGCTTCAGGTAGCATAGTAGTTATGAGGCATAAAACTAATTATCTGAAGGAAAGAAGGTCTTGTGGTTAAGATACTGGACTGGAAGTTGTGAGATGTGGGTTCATTTCCCAGCTCTGTCACGGACTTCTGGTCTGGCCTTAGCTAAATCACCTTAAAAAAAATCTCTATTTCCCCATCTGTAAAATAGAGATAATGATGCTTTTCCCTCACCCCTTTGACTGTTTGGATTGAAAGTTGTTTGGGTCAGGGATTGTCTCATACTCCATGTGTGTGCAGCACCTGGCACAATGGGGCTCTGGTTCCAGTTGGGGCTCTAGGTGCTACCATAATACATAAGTAGTAATAGTGAAGGGAGGGAGCATTGTCCAGTGATTGAAAAAATGAACTGGGTATCAAAATAATTCCTACATTGAATGCTCAGCTCTGCTGCTTTGATGCATCAATTTGGGATATGTCCCTTCCTCTCTCTGTTCCTGAGTTGTAAGATGGGAACAGTGATACTATATTAACTATGTTAAAGAACTTTGCTTTACTTCTGAGGATCTCAGAGTGTAAAGTGCAAAATATTTTATTATGGGTCTTGATTGGTCCATGTTTGGCTCTGAGCTATTGGATTGCTAAATCCTTGTCCTGCCTTCCACATGGTCCTCCATGCATTGTGCGACCTCCCTAAGCTTATCTGTATACCCCCTACCCCATCCATAATAAGCCCTTTTTAAAGATTGATTTCTGCTGTGCTTACAGTGAACTGAATTGACTTTTGTGTATATAAATTACTTATCACTGTTCACCTTCCCCTAACCTGTTACCTGTCTGTCTTGAGATTGAGGTTCCTGGAGTTGAGGCCATGCTTCTTGCGTGTTTGTAAAGGCTCTAACACATAGTGGGTGCTGCTGTAAATAAACAAACAATAATAAACATAAAGAGCTAGATGTGTGTATCCAAGACGTTTCTGGAGATGCAGAAACTGTGGATTTAGTGATTCTGTAAAATGGTATTTAAGAAAATACCGGATAGACAAAACAAACTAGTTTTGTATTTGGTTATTTTTAATGTGTCAGAGTCTTTAAAGAGACTGCTTTCTGTGGCTCTGATGGGAAGAGAGTAGAGGCAGAAGGATCTTTTCCCCTGCATATAGAAATATTCATGAAGATGTTCAGATTGCCAGGCTGGAGGGAGAGTACCCATCAATAAATAAAGAGCATTGATATCTTAGGACATTAGTGAGGAGAGACTGACATATCTTTGCTTTTATTTCCTTCTCTTTTAAAACATCATGGTTATAATGTTCAGCTGTAACTGATGTTTTCAGCAAGTTTCAGAAGGTTTTTTAAAAAACCCACTCTGTGTTGCACTAAAGGAATCCATTAAACTCAGTGGGGGACATTTGCTGTGTCAGCCCTCCCTTAGCTTCTTAATGGGGTAACTCAGTGCTGCAAACAAAGTCAGACTGCAGGTCTATTTGGTTGTCCTGATTTCAGACTGGAGAGGGTATCAGTGAGATGTCAGGAATGTATGTTGCTCAGCAAGTGTGTGAAGAGAAATATACAGTGTAAGCTGGTGGGGCCAACTCACTGGTTACTGCATCAAAAGCTCCCAACTGCAGCAGAATTTGTCTCTTTATTTGAGGGATGGCTTTATTTTTCAAAAGTGAACAATCCCACATAAACTAAAACAGATAAGCTGCATCCTGCTGCCTGGACCCTCCTAAAGCCTCTTACTCAGTAGGTGTCTCCAGCCATGTCTTTCGCTTAGCTGGCGTGGAGAGCCCCCTTTCAGATGCTTTTCTCTGACACTGGGTCTCCTGCAGGAGTATTCCTGATCCTTGTAAGTCTATCTCCCGAACTCAACTGTTTGCTGGCCTTTTATCTGGACTATTGGCCTGCCAGCTATCAGCTGATTTCTGGCCTTAAACCCACCAGATGGGAGGCAACAAATTAGTCACAGGTGGAGCTAATTCCACTATCCTGAAAAGACCATCGCACCCTGTGACATGCAGCAACCTCTTCTGTTCCACACCTTTCTATGGATTTCAATTCCTGCCTCTTTCAAGGAGAATTTTAGGCCAGCACTTCCATCCAGTGCTTCCTGTAGTAATGGATAGAGATTTTGACTTATCTGAAAAGGAACAGGTGAAAGAATCTAAGCTACAAATGGGCTGGATTTTGCATGATCTCCAACAAGCTCTGAATTTCAACAAAGTTTGGGGTGTTGGGACCTGGGGTTCTGCTTCAATCTTGTCTCTAATCCAAATGGATTAAATTTGAATCCATCAGAACCTTCCATCCAAATCTTGCATGGAGCCTCATTTCTGAGGCTTGAAAAAGCACCAATTACTTTTACATCCCTGTTATCTTTCATTTTTGTGGCAGTCTCTGTATCTTTGGTTTCAGTCCAGGGCCAGAAGCAGAAGTGCTGAAATGCCATGGGAGGCTGGTCTTGGTCTACATCCAATCCAGGTTTGCTGATGTTGGACCAGATTGTAACAGATTGGTGTAAACTGATATAGCAAGCCCCATTGACTTCTGTGAAGCCATGCCAATTTACACCAGTGGAGAATCTGGCCCTTCAGACGCTTGTGTAAGCATTGGATATTTTGGGAATGCCAAACCTCCTGACAGCCTGAGGTTCCCACGGTACTAATTAC
Source organism: Emydura macquarii macquarii (assembly GCF_026122565.2). Lineage (NCBI taxonomy): Eukaryota > Metazoa > Chordata > Testudines > Chelidae > Emydura > Emydura macquarii. The sequence continues at coordinate 8,129,496 of NW_027130449.1, read as the reverse complement.
TGATAGCTCCCCAAACTCCTGAAATGATAATTTTCAGAATTGAAGAACTATAAAGGGGAGTATCTGCCTTTTTCCTACTCTGAGAGTAAGCTGTGGTGCTGTGTTGAGTGACATTGAAATAGCAATCCCCAGTGCAAGTAAAAGTCTCTCTTCTGATGCATCAGCTCTGTAGAGGAGGAGGAGGGGCTCAACCGACACGAGTTCCTGTTCTGAATGACTTTACCTGGAGGTGATCTCTTCCGCCAGGCTGACTTTGACATTAAAAATGGAAGAGGCCAGGGATATTTTCCACCCAAAGCTCAATGGAAAGTGGCAGGTGTCAGATTTTTGCAAATTTCTAACTGTAACTCACAGGCTTCTGCTGACAGAGACTTGAAAGCTCCAACCTGGAAAAGCTCCAGCTTAAATTTCCACAACTAACTTAATTTTTTTTTAAGCAGGGAGGCAGTTAAAGCTAGAATCTGAATGAATGAGACCAGAGATGCAGTGGGGTGAGATCTCACATGTGTGCTGCTTTAATCATAGTGACTCTTGACCTGAATTGAAGCTCAGATTGCAGGGAGCAGGGCTTTCCTTCACATGTCCATCAAACAAGAATGCAGGAAACTGTAAGACAATTCCTAAAAACAAGTGTGATTGTGTCCATTGGCTACTTGAGTTACTTGCCTCATCCTGTTCGTAGTAAATTCTAATTTACCCTTGTTAAGCTGTAATTTAATTCTTTGCACTGCACTATGGGAGGGCATATCTAATGGGGTCTCACATGGGTCAATCATGGGTCCACTACTGTTCAACACTTTTATCAATGACTTGGATAATGGAGTAGAGAGTATGCTTATAAAATTTGCAGATGCCACCAAACCAGGAGGGATTGCAAGCACTTTGGAGGATAGGATTAGAATTCAAAACAACCTTGACAAGTTGGAGAATTGGTCTGAATTCGACAAGATGAAATACTGTGCAAAGTACTTCACTTAAGAAGGAAAATCAAATGCACAACTACAAAATTGGGAATAACTGGCTGGGTAATAGTACTGTTGAAAAGGATCTGGGGTTTGTAATAGATCACAAATTGAATGAGAGTCACAATGTGGTGCAGTTTTGAAGAAGGCTAATATTCTGGGGTGTATTCACAGCAGTATCCTATGTAAGACATGAGAGGTAATTGTCCCACTTTACTTGGCAGTGGTGAGGCCTCAGCTGGAGTACTGTGTCCAGTTCTCAGTGCCACTCTGTAGGAAAGAGGTGGACAAAGTGGAGAGAGTCCAGAGAGCAACAACAATGGCAAAAGGTTTAGAAAGCCTGACCTATAAGGAAAGGTTAAAAAACCTTGACTTGTTTAGTCTTGAGAAAAGAAGACTGAGGGGGGACCTAATAACAGTCTTCAAATATGTTACTGGCTGTTATAAAGAGGATAGTGATAAATTGTTCTCCATGTCCACTGAGGGCAGGATAAGAAGTAATGGTCTTAACATGCAGCAAGGGAGATTTAGGTTAGATATCAGGAAAAATGTTATAACTGTAAGGATAGTTAATCTCTGGAATGGGGATTCCACAACCTCCCTTGGAAGCCTATTATTGGAAATTTTAAAGAACAGTTTGGGCAAAGACCTGTCAGGAATGGTCAAAGTTTACTTGAACCTGCCCTGGTGCAGAGGGTTGGACTTGATGACTTCTCAACGTCCCTTCCAGCTGTACATTTCCATGAATCTGTGTAGCAACCTGCTGCCAGATCAGGAGTGGATGTGGCTGAAAAATTGAACCCAAATGCAGTGTGTAGCCCTGTCCAGAATGGTTGACTACCTGCCTCCAAGGGATACATGAGGGATCTGTCTTTTGTTTTTGCACTTGGCAACACTAACATGGCTTGTCATACCAATAAAATATATTAATTGAATCATCCCAAAGACTAGATCACAGGCAATATAGACTATTAGCCAGTAGCAAGAGGACCTGGATTTAGTGTGCAGATGGCACAAGCTCTGAGTTCAATGCTTAAGTCATGTAACCTAAGAGATCTGTGTTTAATACCATCTAGTTGAGACAGAATCCATACAATAATCAAGGGTCTGGGTATCCGGGTTCAATGCCTAGGTGATCGAGAGAAAACATCTGCTATAATCTGGTGCTTGCTGTGTTGTAGCTGTGTTGGTCCCAGAATATGAGCGAGACAAGGTAAGTGTGGTAATAACTTTTACAGAAGTTGGTCCAATAAAAGATAGTACACCCCCTCCCCCACCACACACACAAATACCCCTTGTCTCAACTGTGCCTCACAGCAGGCATCTCCCAAGCCAGGCATTTTCACAAAACCAGCTTCAAATAATCCATTATCCAGCCTGGAAGATACAATGGTGGATCATTAGAACTAATGGAAAGACATTGAGATATCCCCTCTCTCCATGGACTGAGAGAAAAACAGAGAAAAGCCTCTTAAAAACAGGCTTGTGTTTGAGGTTTTTTATTAGCAGGTTTCTGTTGTGCAAACTGTGTGGTACATGTGTGCCAAAATAAGCTGGTGTCTAGGGTGCTGGTTTTACGCTTTTGGAGGTGACGAACCAGAAGGGAGAAATCCGAATGTCTGATGGTTAAGAACTTGAGGAGGACGGATTTGGGGATGCTCAGACCTCAAAGGGCTGTTGGTATGACCCTACTAGGGATAACTAGGCTAGCAGAAATCAGGGTGAGACCTTGTGCTTGTGGGCAGGCTGCTGGTGTCAGGAGTCTGAACCACAGCTACGCAGCACAAAGGTACCCAAGGTTACAGGGTAGGTGGTGACAGAACCCTTTACTGGTTTGGGTGATCCCCAAAGTGTCACATGAACAATAACCAGCTGTGTCTTCAGCTGCTGGAGTGAAGCTCTATATAATAACATAGGGAGTGTTTGCTCAATCATTGTCTGTCTCTGGACAGGAACTGGATGGAACACGTTTATTTTCCACCTAAATTAAGAATTCCGGCTCTGGATTATTAAAATAGCAGAAAAATGTTGGAAGGAAACATTTTGGTTCAATTAGGCTTCTGGATAGAGAATTCCTGTTAATAAATATCAGAGCCTTTCTCATCTGCAGATGCTCATTCTTGTCACAGGCATCTAAACTTTTCCATTTGCTCTAAAATGAGTTTACTAAGAAGAATGTTAAGAGTGAGAGAATCCCTTATAAACTGCTGCAGCCAGGGTCCAAAACTACTTTTTGCACTCAGGTTACTAGTCATCAGTTGTTTTGGGTTGTAAAGTGTAGGATGCTGCAATATGTTTTATAAAGCTTTGGTGTGCATCTTTTTTCCCCCTCTACATATATCAACTTTATTTCCTCCATATAGATTCTTTTCCCTTTCCACTTCTCTATCTCCCTCTTCTTTTCCTTACTTTCTCCTATCTCCCCTTCCATCTCACTTCATCTGCAGACCCTGTACAATATCAAGGTTATCAAGGTCTGTCTGCTTGCTGGGAAGAGCACCTGATGGTTATATAAATACCTGTCTACAATGTTTGGACTAGAGCTGTTCAGAAACTGGAATTTCCTTTTGATGGGAAATTCCAACATTTCAAAATCAGTTATTCCAAATTGGAGCGAAAAGCTGATATTTCAAAATTTCCCACAAAACATAAATTCTGAAGTTTCAATTCTCAACCATCAAATTGTTTTGATAGTTAAGGCCTCCAATCAACCTTAATTTTGCCCTATAATGATGAAAATATGAAAAAAAATCTAATGTGTTTAGGATGGTCATTAAATGGCATCTCTACAGGACAGAATTAAAGTTGTTTAAGTACTAACTGTCTGTTTCTTAACTTAAGAGTTTCTTTTAAGTGTAATCTTAACTCTGCGTTTCCTGAGTTTATAATGTTTTGTTTGTGAGATAATTACAACACTGTGTAATGTCTTTTACCCTTAAGTAATTGTTATGTATCCTTAACTCCTTTTTAACATCTTTTTGACTGATTATTCTATAAGGGTGTCTGTCAGCTAGCTGAGTACTGACTGAACACAGAACACTTAGTTTTTTCTGTAGAGTAACTTGTCAAGTAGTTGGGTACTGAATACAGACCACCTGGCTGTTTTGTAGGGTGCCCATCTATTAGCTGGGTACTGAACCTAGTGTTCTGGAAGTAAAGCACTCTATAAGGACTAAATGTTACTTTATTGTCTTCCAGTCCGGTTGTCCCCTTCACTTTTCCCAGTCCCTTTCTGTCATTCCAGTCTCCTCCAGCTTTTTTTTTTTTTTCCCTCTCTCTCTCATGAAGCTCATCTATCTCCGGATAAGGAGCAAGTGCTCTGTCAGAAGTCATGTCCTCTGCTGTTTTATTTAAAAAAAAAAAAAAAAAAAAAAGAAGGTTTAGTGATCTATAAACGAATTGTCACAATGTATTATCATGAGCATTAACAAGAATCTTCATAAACAGGGTGTAAAGTGATAGCCATGTGAGTACTGCTGTTACTTTGACAACAGCTTAACATAAACATTTTTTAAATATACACTCCTGCAGTCTTGGATGAAGGGGACAACTGCCAGCAGATGGTTCACAAGGTTTCCTAGATGTTCCAGGGGAAAGACCTCGTGTGTGTGTGTGTGTGTGTGTGTGTGTGTGTGTGTGTGTGTGTGTGTGTGTGTGTGTGTGTGTGTGTGTGAGAGAGAGAGATGAAGTGAAGCTATATGCTACAGATAAAATGCTATTATTATTTGTATTACAGTTTCACCCAGCACAATTACCTGATTGCGCTAAATTCTGTATAAACACACAACAAAAAGACTGTCCCTGCCTTGAAAAGCTTGAAATCTAAGTAAGATCAATCTAAAGACAACCTAACCTCGATAAATCTCTCACAGAGTTCTGTGTGTTTGGGGAGCCAGGAGTAGAACCTGGGCACTTCAGCTCCGAAAATGTAGGATTCTACTTGAGCTGAAGGAAAGCTCTTCTTGCTGGAGATAATACCAATAGTAAGTTTCATAACCTTCCCATGAGACAGTCGGCAACATTGTTCACTCATACGTGCAAAGCCAGTATGCCTTGCAGGTGAGCAATTCAGGAGCGAAAGGTGTTTTGAGTACATGGAAAATGGGTACTACATGGATACCCCTGTGCCTAAACTGCATGTGAACATGAGTTGAAATTGAAGGTATAGGGTCGGCTATAATCTCTTCATTTACCTGGCTGCCAGGATATTCATATCCTGAGAAAAAGACATTAGACAGAACCAGACTGGAGATGCCCACTACAGGAATTCACGTTTTAAGGACAAAAGGGATGATTATGATCATCCGGTCTCACCTCCTGCCTAATGGAAGTCTGAGATGTCCAGAAATGGAAAAGTGCTGTATTTTTCACACATGCCGTGATTGTGTCTGTTAATTAATGTTGATTTCAACCATTCCTGCTGCATCGTATTCCCAAAATCCAGTCTTCCTGTACAGGAAATGATCTAAACCAAAAGGATAGATGGATTTTTTAATGCAATGGAGCCACAATCTGAGGTGGAAAAGACCTGCTGGTTATGTAGCTCAGTCTGCACTGCAAATAGAGGACTGTTCCTTACAGGATGTTTTTTAGTGTTTTGTCCAATGGAGTTGCTTCAACTCCCCAGGGTGACTATTCCATAGTATAAAAGATCTCAGGCTAGCTCCTTTTTCATATTTTTGCATGCATGATTATATGTCCTTAGATGGGGTTGTATACCTGCATCAGTTTGTGTACATTGTGTAACGTATAATGGTCTCTTACTGTGACTTCCTGAGTTAAGGCACTGCAAATGTTTGTATGTATGTATTTTTTATTCATTTCCCTTACATATGTACATGTGTTTGCATGATAGCACCTCTTTATATTATTGTGTGGAACTATATTGCATAATTCTCTCTTCATTAGTGTGCATGACTGTGTCCATAGATTTATACTGTGCATATGCAAAAATTTATCTCTTCACATGTGTGAATTTTCCTTCAGTGGGTATTTCTTCTACCTCTAAATTATTCATAACTGACCTTTTAAAATAATTGCTATTTAACTGAAATCTTTTGAAAAGACACAAGTAAGTTTCATCAGTACACTGTGTGTCTGCATTTGGGATTAAAGACAAAATAAAATTTCTGGAAGATGAATCTCAGTACTGGGGGATGCTGGATGGTCTGGCTATCAGTCCTGGGGAAGTCAGTTTTGGCATTTGCAAACAGACACATTTAACTAGGGTTTCTAGTACCAGGGCTGAGACTAGAACCCGGGAGTCTGCATAACTTCCTCTTCCCATCATTCCAACTTTGAGAGCACATTTCCCTTCAGAATATTAACAATTGTCAGCTGCCTTACATTTGCTTTGCATGTCTCCTATCAAAAGATCCTAAAATACATATATATAAGGATGACTTCGTCCGCCACTGGAAAAAGATACATATTTTTCTGCCTTTTTTTCCCTCTTTAGAAAAATTAGCTTCTCTCTCTACCCTCCTTCCCTTCCTCCTCCCCATTCTTTGGAGGCTCACAGAGCTGGAATTTTCAGAGGGCAATATTTGTTTTCCATCCCAGCCTTCTGTTGAAGTGGTTATTGAATCCTTCACAGAGAGGTTTTTTATTTGTTTGGTTTTTTCCCCTCCAACAGTTTCAGTATGAATTTGAGTTAAATAATGAATCAACAAAAACAATATTAAAAACATACCAAGAGCTCTAAGCAGTCTGACTAAAAGCCCGTTCTTTTCATTTAGGGTTCACTTTATGGCTAAATGTGATGTCCTAATTCTACAGTTTCTCCAGCTGTCCATAAAGTTTTTTTGGGAAAAATTAGTCAAGATCTGAATTTCTAAAATAAATATTAAAAAAAAAAAAAAAAAAAACAACAACAAAACCAACCACACTTAAGACAACAACAAAACCCTGTTTCAGGCTACATTTATACACTGCCAAAAGCAAGAAAAGGCACAAACATAATTCTTAATCTTCCCTTGAAGGTCAATTTTAAGCTATACTTGTCATCTGTTTTCCACTTAACGTATGGAGGCTCCATCAATATGAGGGAGTGTGCATTAGATTTGACCTCTCCCTGTCTCATCTCTACTGCAGCTTTAGTGATTTCAAGAAGCAACACAAAGTAATTAGAGTTTGGGAATCCATAGTAGCCTCAACAGAGTTTGAATCTGTATTGTTTCCCATAGTGTCTAGGACTGGCTTATCATGAAGGATGAAATGTAAATATTTTTTTTCATCCATTTGTAAGGGAACTCCTTGTATTATCTCTCAGATTCCATTTCTTGTTGCAATCTGATGGATTGTTTTCTGCCCCCCAGGAAGTGGGACAGGAGAGAAAAAAATTGCTTGAAGTCAAAAACTGTTCCTGTTCTTCCACAACCAAAGAGAGACTGGTGAAAAGATGCACAGTTCTTCATCTCTGCACTGCAAGCTGTGATGTGGTTTATAAGAATGGCCATACTGGGTCAGACAAATGGTCCATGTAACCCAGTATCCTTTCTTCTGACAGTGGCCAATGCCAGATGCATCAGAGAGAGTGAAAAGAACAGGACAGTTATCAACTGATCCATGCCCTGTCGTCCACTCCCAGCTTTTGGCAGTTAGAAGCTTAGGACATCCAGAGCACGGGATTGCATCTCTGGTCATCTTGGCTAATAGCCATTGTTGGATCTATCCTCCATGAACGTATCTAATTCTTTATGAACCCTGTCTGTTATAGTCTTGGCCTTCACAACATCCCCTCACAACAAGTTCCACAGGTTGACTGTGTGTTGTAGTACTTCCTTTTGTTTGTTTTAAACCTGCCGCCTCTTAATTTTATTGGCTAACCCCTTTTTCTTGTGTAATATGAAGAGGTATATAACACTTCTTTATTCACTTTCTCCACTCATTTATGATTTTATAGACCTCTATCATATCTCCCCTTAGTCATGTCTTTTCCAAGATGAATAGTCTTTTTAATTTCTCATATGGAAGCTGTTCTAGAACCCTAATAATTTTTGGTTGCCTTTCTCTGCACCTTTTCCAATTCTAATATATTTTTTGAGATGGGTCAACCAGAACCGCACGCAGTCATCACTCATGCTGTAGATTCATGATCTCCTTTTCTTTCAAATGAATGTTATTTCTCATGTAAGGTTCTGGATTGACAGATCTGGAACCCTCAATGTATTCATTGAACAGGCACAGCACTGGAAGCAGCATACAAGAATCACCACATAACCCCACCAATATGACTGAATTCTGACTGAGAGTTCCTGTCTTGGGCAGAGAAGAGGAGAATTCAATTCTTGGCTTCTCAGAGAACATTGCTCATCAGAGCTGGTTGGGTGGTATTTTTCTTATGCTGTAAACACCTGTCCACTAAGAACTGGACTGAGACGACAAAATCATTTAAGAAGCTGGTATATGGACCTTTTGGGACCTGTCAGTTGACATCACAGCTCTCTGAATCGAGTAGCTAGGCAAATCCTGTTGGGACATCTTTAGAAAGCCTATAAATGAAAAATAAAAAGATTTTCAGACAGACTTTCAAGTTGTTGCAGATAATGAGACAGATGCTTGCAGCATATTGTGGTTTTCAGAGTCTAACCACAAAAGAAAAGAAAATGCTCCTTCATGAATAATTCATAGGTCATGTTCTGTTAGGATTAGCGCTTCTGACTGGGTGTATGTGTTGACTAGTGCTTTCAGTTTCCTGTAAATTCTGCATGTGTAGGTCTTTGTGTGCGAATGTGTGAATCACACATAGTATCAGATGCTAATTTCTCATTAGTAGCAGAAACCTGTTTTACTATGTAAGTTCTCAGAATCAGATGCACCTTTAGGGAGAGGGAAGAATTCAAAGCAAAATTATGGATATTTTGTGGGAGCTAATGGGACCTGGTGGCTGTAGCAGAGAGAGAAGGAACTGATGAATTACTCTTATTTTGAGGGACTGCACTGTAGTGGATTATATTTTAAGCTATGAGTAAAAAACCTGGGTTCTAGTTCTGGCTTTTACACTGAGTTGCTATGAGACCTGGGACAAGTCATTTAGGTCTCAATCCTAATTTCAATGGGAGGTGAGGGTGCTGAACACCTTGCAGGGTCAAGCCCTTAACCTCTCTGAGTCTGCTTGACTATGTAAAATGGGGGAGACAGAGGTGTTGAGGCATAACTAAACAGTGCTTGTAAAGTGCTCGCAGAGGTAGGAGACTGGAACTTGTATATTCCTAACGCATAGCCCTAAATTCAGCCTATTAGACCATGTGCCTCTAAGGACCTATCATGGCAACAGAATATTTTCACTTCATCTGAAAAATGTGCAAGTGCAAATGTTTATGTATATATGTATTTATTTTTGTAGAAGTGGCTTTTTTACTTTGGAGTCATCCAGATAGCAGTGGATAGTATTGTGTGTGAAAACTGGACTGGGAATTAAACATAAATTTCATTGTGGTTGGAAAACACCTTTTAGGATGAGATTCTAGACTGGAATAGTAATAAGATCCAGCAGTTTTCATTGATAGATCTCAAAGCTCTTTAAATAGGAGGGATATGCATCATTATCTCCATTTTAAAGATGGTGATACTGAGATAAAGAGAAATACTGCATGCTGCAAGGAGGAAGTAGTTTGTTGGAGCACTTTAGGATCCTTCTGGATAAAAGGTGCTATATAAATAGAATGTATCGATGATGATATAATGAAATGAAGTGCTTCAAAGCTAGTAGGAGTCCTGGACTTGAGTTCTGTTAATTTAAATGTGAATTCAGCAGGTGGCTTGATTGCACATAATCTCTTTCCATATTCATAAGCCATACTGTGAAATGAGAGCTAAATCGCACTGGATTTTGGTCTGACTCCACATCACAAATGTATTGAAAATGGCTTACTTAGGCATGGATTGGAGTGCCCCCTAGAGGATGATCAAGGCTACATTACTGCTCTACAACGTTACTGAAAAACCAAAACAGTTAACCATTGTGTCAGAACACACAATGAGCTCAGATTGTTGTTTCCAAAAGCCTTGTTTAGGAATTAGACTCTCCAATTTTTACAAAGCCAATACTGCTTTTTATTACAGTGGAAGAGAAGAGGTTCTCCTGTTTTTGTTTTGTTTCTTCACTCAATTTGGTGTGAGAACAGAATCGGCAAAGCAGCTGTTAGCCAGATCTGTGCCTGGGAGGGTCATTGACAAGATTGGGGATAAGGTTTATTCTGGCTATCAAGTCAAGAACTGGCACATAAAACCTGTGCTAAGGTGACCTTCTATGACCAAATTTCTTGTGTTACTGGGGCATTTGATGTCTCCCAAGTTACCACCTTGTAAATGTAATGCCTGATCTGGAATTAGAGACAAATGGATTTTAGCTCAACCTTAGAGAGAAAGGGCTAAGCAAACCTATTCAGCAGGCCAGAACAGTCAAGTAGATCCACATTTCCTCCATGACACTTTCATTATTCACTTAAAGGATTGCCCTTCAATGCTCTCCTCTAAGTCAGCACAGTAGGATAAGAAAGGGAATGAAAATTTAATGATGGTTAAATGCTATTTAATTCAAAGCACACAACACATTACAAACTAGGGGGCAAATTCTGTTCTTGCTTATATCCACAAAGCCCCTCTGGAGGTTTGTTCAAACTACCCGTGTGTGTGTGTGTGTGTGGTTTTTTTTTTTTTTTTTTTTAAAATCTTTGGGGGTGACCTGTATAGACCACGCAGTCAGGAGAGCTAGTTTTCTATTGCTGGTTCTGTCACTAATCTGCTCAGTGACCTTGGGCAAGTCACTTCTCTTCTCTGTGCTGCAAAATAGGGCTCTACTTTGAAAAGCACTTTTAAGATTTATGAGCAAGAGCTAGGTGGTTGTGGTGTTAAACTTTTGCATTAACACAGCACCCTTACTGATGCTGTCAAAGTGCTTCATCAATATTAATTAAACCTCACAACAACCTTATGAGGGACGAACATATCAATCCATTTTACAGGTGGGGAAACTGAGTCATAAGTAAGTGAAATGACTTGTTTGAGGCCATATATTGAGTTGGTGGTAGAGTTCTGAAATGAACCCAGAAAGTGAGACTCCCAATCCTCCTCTCTATAGACACTATACAACAACTCCAAAATATCCTTCCTTTTGACAAGTACATTGGATTAGAATTGCTACCAGTTACTTCATTTTCCATTTCTTCGGTATATAATCTATAGTAGGTGACTGAAAGGAAAAGGTGTTGCGCACTTGAGTGGAAGGTCCAATCTATTCACAGTGTACATCTGTATCTCTTTGCAGGGGAGGATAAACCATAGTAATAGGATAGATGGGATTTGTAGAATGTGTTCATCTTGCATTGCTACATAGTTCAGATTTGGTGGCTACGCTGTCGCACATTTTGAGCCTGTTGCTTCTTTTTCCCCAAACATTATACTGTGTTTTTTCTTGACTTTTTTTCCTCCATGCATGAGACACTTGCTATTGCTGATAGTCTGGGAAAAACAGCCTTCTCGTACTTTTTCTACTTCACTGTGCAAAATAAAATGTCTCTTGGTTTTGGATGCTCCTCTGTCACATTGATTACACCCTTCTGTGAGAAGGGCATGATGATCTTTAGCAGCAGAAGGCTGAAATTCTTGTATTTTTCATGCTCTGAAGGAAACACTAGGTGTTCATCGTGGAAGCTGCTTTCAAATGGATTTAGGTCAAGTGCAGAATTTTGGTTCTGGATCCAAAGCTCCTCAAAGTTTGGGGATATTTGGATTCATTCTTAGGGACATAGGAACCATCACTCTGGGTTAGGCCAGTGAAACATCTAGTTCAGTCTCAACTCCTGTTCTCATCAGATCAGGTCAATAATCCATATGGCTCACCAGCTCAGCTCCGTCCATCAAGTCCAGCATTTTGTCTCTGAAAGTGGCCAGTACCAGCTGCTTCAGAGGAAAGCAGAAGAACCCTCATGATACGTGACTGTGCCCTAACACACACGGCAAAAGTTTCTTCCTAACTTCAGACAGCAACTAGCATACCAGTAAGCTGCATTCTGCTTGGGGACCATCTATAATTACAAAGCACGTGGATTCCTACTTGGCTGTGTGTGCGTGTATGTGTGTGTGTGTGTCTCTCTCTCTCTCTCTCTCTCTCACTCAGGTGTTTACGAAATATATGGCAGTAGTGGTGGCGCGCATGAGGCACAAGGGGGTCCACATTTTCACCTACCTGGACAATTGGTTTAATCAGGTCCAGGGCCCAGGTCCAGAACAGTGTAAATCTGACATCTGTCACCGGCTGGGTCTGCTAATAAATGAGCAGAAGTCTATATTAACTCTACTGCAGTAGATAGAGTTCATCGGGGTGGTCCTGGACTCTTCCCAAGCGAAAACTTTCCTTTCCCAGCACTGCTTCAAGGCGATGTCTGCCATCATCGCTTGTCTGCACCTCTGCCCAATTACAACAACCAGGCACTGTCTGCAGCAGTTAGGCCACATGATGGCCTGCACTTACATGGCGGGGCTTGCTCAGCTGAAACTCATACCACTTCAGCCATGGCTCGCCTCAGTTCACGCCTCGAGGAGACATTCTCCAATTATACGGTACGGCCCCTGAGTTTACAAATTTATTAAAAATCCTTGCTAATGGGCTTGCAATTTCATGTGCTAGTTCCTTTAATATTCTTGGATGGAGATTCTCTTTCCCCCCACCCCTCCCCAATTTTAGTACCATTAAGCTGTTTGAGTTTGGCTTCTACCTCGGATGTAGTAATTTCTACCTCTGTATCCTCATTCCCATTAGCCACCCTATGACTACCCCAAGCTCATCATTAGCCTAATTAAAAACAGTTTAGATATTCGGCCATGCCTAGATTATCCTTAACCTCCACCCCATCCTCAGTGCTTAGTGGTCCCACTTCTTCTTTCTTGGTTTTCTTCCTATTTATGTGGCTATAGAACCTTTTACTATTGGTTTTAATTCCCTTTGCAAGGTCCAGTTCTACTTGGCTTTTGGCCTTTTTTACTTTATCTCTACATGTTCTGACCTCCAAGAGGTAGCTTTCCTTGCTGATTACACCCATCTTCCACTCCTTGTTAGGCATTCTGCTTTCTCTTAATCACCTGTCTGAGATGCTTACTCATCCAGCTTGGTCTACAACTCTTGCCTATGAATTTTTTCCCCTTCCTTGGGATGCAGGCTTCAGATAGTTCCTGTAACTTTGACTTGAAGTAATTCCAAGCCTCCTCCACCTTTAAATCCATGAGTCCTTCAGTCTAGTCCATTTCCCCAACTAATTCCCTTAATTTTTTTAAGTTAGCCCTTTTGAAGTCAGCGACCCTAGGCACATATCTACTTTTGTTTATCCTTCCATTTAGTTTGAGCTGAATTAGCTCATGGTTGCTCAAACCAAGGTTGTCTCCTGAAACCAGTTCTTCTATGAGGTCCTCACTACTCACCAATACCAAATCTAAAATGGCATCCCCTCTTGTTGGTTCAGTAACTATTTGGTGAAGGAATCAGTCAGCTAGCACATCCAGGAAAATCTGGGCCCTATTATTACTACTAGCACTTGTCCTCCAGTCTATATCTGGGAAGTTAGTTTCCCATAATCACACAGTTTCCAGTAATATTTACTTCATTAAAAACTGTAAAGGTCCCTATCTATGTCCAAATCAGATCCTGTAGCACACTCCTAGCACTGTCCCAGGGGAAACTCTAGTAGTTTTCTTCCCCAATGCGATTTTTATCCAGACAGACTCTGTCTTATCAATTCCATCACTTCTAATTTCTTTACAGTCTACCTCATCATTGATATACAATGCTATTCCACTACCTTTGCCTTTATCTGTCTTTCCTAAACAGCACATACCCATCAATACTTGTACACCAGTCATGACTACTATTCCACCATGTTTCTATTATTCCTATAATATCTGGTTTCACTTCCTCCACCAGTAACTCTAGTTCCTCCATTTTGTTACCCAGGCTCCTCGCATTGGCATACAAATATCTTAATTTTTGCTGTTTGACTTCGCTCATGTTCCTTACCTGATTTTGGCACAGTCATTCTACTACCAATATCGCCTATTATACTGGTATCTACACTACCCTTCCTCTTAATGTCCATTCTGCTCTCCACTGCTGTGTCCTTTCTTACTTCATTTTCCTCCCTCTCAATGCTAAAATCAGGCATGGAGATTACCTGGGCATCTCCCAACCATCTCCCACAGCTCCCTAGTTTAAAGCGCTCTTAATCAGTTGTGCCAGCCTAGAAGTGTATTTCCCTCCCTACTCGGGTGAAGTCCACCCAAGAGAACAGTCATCTGTCCGTGAATGCCTCCAAGTGACCATACATCCCAAACCCTCCTTGTAGTACCACTGCCTGCGCCATCTGTTGATCATCAGAATCTTGTCACGCCTTTGTTGTCCTCTTCTAGGGACAGGCAGAATCCCACTGAAGATCACCTGCATTTCCTTAAGAGTCTTCCCCAGCCTGGCACAGTCTCCTTTGATACATTCCAGCGAGAATCTGGCTATATCATTTGTACCCACATGAAGGGACACAGAAGAGCAGCAGTGACATGGCTTGGAATGGTTTCCTTTACATACAGGGTTCACAGTTTGGTTCAATGGCTCTCAGTACCCCTACTATACAAATTGTTCCAGCACCATTGTGTGGGAGAGGTAGATTTATGGAACAATAGATGCTAAGCCACTTCAGTTCCCTTCAGTGGAGCTAACATTCACTTTTAATAGGAGAAAGCTTTATTGGTAGACTCAAAATTAAAGTGTGTAGTTTTAATATCAGAAATCAGTACTTTTGAATTATTGGACATTTGTGTCATATATATGTCAGGGAATCAGTCTGCTCATGATTGCTCCTTTACTGAAATTATTTAATAAAATTTTTCATTTACTAAATACAGCTCCTGTCCTTTGAAGATTTCAAAGGGAGTTACTACATCAATCAAGCCTGCGAGCTAAGTCTCACAGTTCTTTCATGGATTGGTAAATTGAGGCACACAGACCGTGGCTTCTTCAGAGTCCTAGCACCAGGGGCCACTCTTAGCATTGTGCGCACTGACTGTTTGGTGTTTGTGAGGGGCCTTTAGAAGAATCAACCCATTTATCTTCTGCACTGTTCTCTAAAAAGGATTAAAGAATTGCAAAAAGCTCATCCATGAATAGATGGGTTTGGTAGAACGTCCTGGTTTCCTAAAGAGGCTTGGTGCATTTTTGCAGGTGATGGCTCGTGGGGAAAAAGCTGAGGTTAAGGCTTGCAGCATGAACAAAAAGAGCCTCTGTAATTATTTTATATTATAATACCTTGTGACAGCGATGAGCAGAAGAAAACAATTGTATTAATAATTGGGGTGGGGGGGGGAGGTTGTGTGTTTTTTGTTTCCTAAGCGATCGGAACAAGAATTTTTATGAGTGCAAATCCTAACTTGTTCTCATTCTTAATTATTTCTGTTATGAAAATAATGATTTTGTGATCCTGCCTATTTCATTTCCAACTGTATAACAGTTATATGCAGGAAGGCAGTGTAGCCTTATGATAGAATACTGGACTGGGAGTCAGGATACCTGGCTTTTCTTCCTGGCTTTGCCAGTGGCCTGCTGGGTGACCCTAGGGAAGTCGTGGACCTTCCCTCTGCCTCAGTATCACTATCTATAAAATAGGATAATAATACCGACTTCCCTTTGCAAAGCACTTTATGATCAACCAATGAATAGTGCTATATAAGAGTTAGGTATTGTTGTTAATGTTAATAAAATTGCACAAATTTACATTTCAGAAAAGCTAGGATCCCTAGATATACTTTGTCATTTATCATTTAGACGCAAGAGTCCCAGTTCTCTGTTACGTTGGAGCTGCTTTGTGCAGCACAGTTGGTGGCTTTGGCCCCGGGGGATCCTACACAGAGGTTAGAACTGCTGTGGTGACTCTTAGTCACTCCCTCCCTCAGCTATTGGCATAGTGGTGTGACCGAGGAAATGTGAGTTTAACTGTGATATTCTTACACCCTGCTGAACCCTGACTGCCGGGATGGCCTCCAGGGGCTATTTGCATCCAGAAAAATTTACAGCAATCTAAAGGCTGCTCTGATTGTAACAGAGTGGCCTCAGGATTGCTTTAAACCATCCCCTGCAATCCTAAAATGTGTGCTCACAGCCAACCAATATGTGCTCTGGGCCAGCATGTTGGTCCTTAGAATCAAAGAACCGTTCATTTTATATGCCTTAAGTAAACAAATCTAGTTTCTTATTCAAACGGGGAATGGAGCTCACCTAGTTTTGTGTTAATGTTTCTTTACTTGCTGCTTAATATGTAAATGTATCTATCTGTCCGAAAACTTTGTGTTTGAAATGAAATGAGTACTGAAAACTGAAGCCCAAGGCATGAGATAAGAGGAAGTTCAGTCTCCCATGGACTATTCAATGTTTGAGTTTAATGATGGAATGGCCAACCAGGCTGCTAATTCATGCCGGTGTGATAATGTGGCATCTTGCCTGAGTGAGGAAGAAGCTTGCCCTAGGCCTTATACAAGCTACAAGTTTCTCCCAGGGAATTTAGAACTTGTTTAAATGAACAAAGATCTCATAGGGATTTTGTTATGACTTTGTCCAGTCTGGATGACTGGTCATTTGAATCTCACAAATGTAAGGCTTTGCACCATAACAGTATGGATTCTTTATTTTTATATAATGTTATTTCATTCCAGTGGGGCTGAGGAAGAAATTAAGAGCCTTCAACAAAGGAGAAACAGAAATTTTAACTTGAGATTTGAAATGAGAGGGACCCTTGCTAAGGCAAGGTTACTGAAAGGGCATTCCAGATACCAAAAACTACAGAGGAGATGGCTCCTTTCACTAACCTAATTAAGGTTGCATGATCCCATCCTGTCATGCAGTTGTGACTTATTCATTTGCACTATGGTGGAATCTACAGGCCCCCATCAAAGATTCTGGCCCACCTGTACACAATAGAGCTGGTTGGGAGTTTTCAGATGAGAGAGTTTTTGTCAGAAAATGCAGATTCAAATCCAAAATGTTTCATGGAAACATCTTGGGGTTGATAAACTTTCATCAAATCACCGGCAGGTTTCTGATGGACTTCTGCTTGCCAGGCAAGTCTCTGTGGAATCTTGCCGAGTTTGCTGATGGGTTGCTGGGAAACACAGGCTTCTCTGGTCAATGGCTCAATGGCACCACTATGCATGCTGGCCAGGGGTGGGGACCCAAGAGCTTCCAGTGTGTCTGGTTCCGTGACTGCCCCATAATGTTGGTGTCTCCAAAAAGAAAATTACTTGGAATTTCTGGTTTACAGGAAGTTTGGAATTGTCAAAATTTCCCTCAAAGCAGAAATCCTGAATTTCAGCCAGCTCCAGTGTGCACACATAACAAAAAGAGAGATCCTGCCCCGAAGAGCTTGCAACCAAAGTTTAAGATGAGGCAGCAGATGGCTACCACAAACAGACTGCAGGGGAACACATGGTAATAGTGCAACATTTATGATTGGTATCGTAAGTAGCAGTTGCAGCGCGAATGGGTCATGTTTTCAAAAATACCTGAATAACTTAGGCTCCTAAGTCCCTTTTTCATAAGTGCCTAAAGGCCAGATTTGCGAAGATATTTTAGGCACCTGAAGCTGCAAGTAGATTTCTATGAGATTTTAAAAAGCATCTAAGTAGGTCAGGCTCCTGATGTCAATGGAGGTTAGGCACCCAACTCACTTGGGTGTATTTGCAAATCCCACTTGGTGACTATCCACCTCTTTAAGTGATTAAATACCTCTGTAAATCTGGCCCCATGGCACTTAAAAGCCTAAGCCCCACTGGCTTTTGGTGAGACTGAGGTTCCTAAATTGAAAATGGGATGTAAGGTATGTCTCCGCCATAGTCAGAGGCATGACTGCATCACATGTAGATGCACCTGAGCTAGCCTGAATCTAGCTAGCACCAACAGCAACAAGGCCACGGCAGTATGAGTGTCAGCGCAGGCTGTATAAACCCGTTGGGGACCTGTAAATTCCGTAGATGGCTAGCGTGCACTGAAATCCATGCTGCTGTGGCATCACTGATATCAATACCCAAGCCAGTTCAGGTGTGTCTATATGTGTTACAATTACTCTCCACCCCTGATTGCAGCAGAGACAGACACTTTGTCACTTAGGTACTTTTGATTTTGAAATTTTTACCCTAACTGCCTAGCGATGGTCAGGTTTCCTGTAGGCTGTTCTTGGAGAAGTTTTTCAAATTCAGTCCTTAAACCAGATGACACTTTTCTGGAGTGATGGATTTATTACTTAATTTCATTTAAGCACCAAGAACATGCTCTGTTATACAAGGCACCAAATGAAGACAGTCTTTGCCCTGAAGAGCTTACTGTCCAAAAAAACTCAGGAGTTTAATATTTCTGTGGAATGATGCATTTTGTGCATTCGTTAAATTTTACAAAATTCAAGCCTCATGGTGAACAAGAAAGTGCACTTCAGCTGTAACTGTTTAATTTTCTAACTGTTTCTATAGAATCAATAAGGTCTTGTCCATGTTTCAGAGGACATCACAAGGCCCATCAGAATGCAGGAAATAAACACAGAAGCCAACTCATTAAACCTGCCACCAGAAAGCAATTTTGAATGACTTAAAGCTTCATAGCCTCATCTGCTACAAAGAAAAAAGAGTTTGAAATGATCTTGTGCTCCGACAGTCTCATAACCCTCTGCTTCCCCTTCACTTCATAACAAACATTCCTGGGGGATTAATGGCAATTATTTTCATACAGTACCTATGATTGCCTCAGAACCAACTGCAGCACTGATTGATTGGGACTTGGTCCCCAGATCTTACTGCCACAAAACAAATTCAATGTAGAATATACAAAATGGAGGGAGGCTGCAGGCAGGCAGGGTGGAGAGGGCACAAGGGATCAGCAGAAGGAGAGTCTGGATGAATCAGAGGATTGGCAATAGGTTAGTCCTGAACTTGTAGGTCACCAATTCAAATCCAACTCTGGTCAGCAGTGATTGGAAGCCACTGCTTTCTGAAGATGGCTCTGTGGCCTCCCAGCTGTTCTTAACTGAGTTCCCACTGTCCCAGCTGGGACTACACAAATATTGATCATCCCAGGAAGCCAAAATCACTTGTCTGCTGTCCACGCCAGATGCTAAATTAGTCTCAGCAGAGGACAAGATCTGAAGATGCCAAGAAGGCTTTGCTCCTCTCTCACGCTCGAGGTGGCCCCCCCTCAGGTTGGAGCAGCCATGAGGAAAACCTACATGGCCACTGCTTGTGCTGTACCTGTTTGTGGATAGGCCTGTCAGTCTGCTAACTTTCACAAACCCCTCCTTAGTTCTTAAATCTCCCTGCCTTGTGGCTGTTCCCTCAGTCAGAGCTGAAGATCTGCTATGTGCCAGAAGATGGAGCTATTGCTGAGCATTCTCAGGTAGTGCTAAGATAAAAAACACTTCCCTTCCTCATTATTGTGGGACCTGCTGAATGCACCCTCCTAGTAATTTATAAGGAGTCTGGATTTATAATTTATATAATAATTTATAAAGGAGTCTTTACAAGGGCTAAAAGGCCGAGAGGGGAGGAGCAGCTGCTCTTTTATTTCCTCATGCCCTTCACCTGAATTAGTCAATTTAATGGCTAAAGTAATGCTATGTGCAGCAAGTGGAGACTCCAGTTGCTAGCCTGGCAAAGAGGACTTCATTTGCAGGCTAAACAGACTGAAGTTGATGGCCTAGACTTGGTGGGAGCTCACATCTCTCCTCATTTGGAAGGGGCCAGTGTGATTCACCCTTCCGATGAATATTGTACGAGGTTGGGGCAACAGAAAGGTACTGCAACTGGTTTGGTTATGATCTGACAACAGTTTATCAAATCTATCAGTTCAAGTCAAAATGGATTAAAACTAAAAAGTGGGACCCGCAAAAATCTTACTTCCTCCTCCACCCCAAATTTCTTGATCTATCTTCTCAGTCACTTCAAATGGACTCCTCCTTCCCAGCACAGACTCCACCGAGGGCTATGATTTTTATCAGCTCTCACAAGTTAAGGAGGGTTATTTCAGGTCAATTCTTCAATGGGAGACCTGCAGGTAAAACCCAAGGTACTGCAGAAATAATGACACACTCCCTCTGAATCAGAACCGAACCTTTGCTTCAGCCTGGGATTAAGGAGCATTGTTCTGGATGAGATATAAATGTTCAGGCCCTGATCTCTCATAGCTATTAACACTAAACATTTTAGGGTGCTCTAAGTGACATGGATTTTAAAGTCCATGTGCAAGCTGGATAATTATCTGTTCCTTAACTGTTGTATAATGTTGCAGTGCACTGATAAACAGCTGCCATGTACTGCCTCAGAGATGGCTGCACATCACTGGTATGTAATGATTCTTGTGTCGTGTATGGGATCTTTCCTGGGTGAAAAATGCTCTAGAAATCTAAGGTATTGGTATGGTCTTATGTAACGGGACCTCAGCCTTGTAGCACTCCCTGGCCATCTGCCATGGAATTGCGGTTGCCTTGGCCTCAGTTTCCCTTACTTGGTTCAGGGATTGAATTTGTATCTGTCATTCTTTGTTCGTTAACTCCAGTCCTCTGGATAGATTACTCGTGTCTCTCCTCTTTCAGGACTGAAAGAAATGTGGGCCCAACCAATGTTTCTACCAGCCCCTTTACTTTGGACTGTCATTCAGTAGTCCCAGAAGTCTGGGCTAGGGTGACCAGATAGCAAGTATGAAAAATCAGGATGGGGGTGGGGGATAATAGGCACCTGTATAAGAAAAAACCTTGAATATGGGGACTGTCCCTATAAAATCGGGACATCTGGTCACCTTAGTCTGGGCCTTTGTCTCAGAGCCTCTCCTAATCTTTCTGCTGCTGCTCTCTTTACAAGTATCTTCCTGTTTTTCTACAACAGCAGAAGTAAAGTAAGTTAAAGCAGGAACAGACAGAAGTCCAACATTCCTGTTGTTGCAACCCCCTATCAGGCTTCTCAATGGTCTCTTTCCCCATCTGAGTGGAGGTAGTAGAGGGACCCAAGCCTGCCCTTTCCTCTGGGTCCCAGCTCATGGACTTTGGGTGGTGCAGTCATGGACTTGTTTAAATCTGCTACTGCTTCCATGGACTGATTCCTACCTGAGAGCCTTGCAGGTACCACTTATCTTGTCTTCGCTAATCCTTCTGGAAAAGAACTTGTTTATCTGGGCAGCTTCCTCTGGTTTTGATCCCCTGGAGCCCCTTCACTGCGGCTATCTGTCTCTCTGGCTGCAGCCTTTTATCCCTGCTGCTGTTAGCCTGCTCACAGGCTGCAGCTAGGGAGGTGATTGCTCCCCTTTTTAGCCCTTCAGTGTCCATCCATTGTACACATCCCATCATGCCTTGAAGTGAATGAACAATTTGGCAGGTTCAATGGAAAAACGTGGCTATATATTTGCAGTATATATTGAAAATCACTTCTCAGCAGTCAGTGGACATTTGTTATAGAAACATCAGAATATGTTCTTTATAGAAGGGCTCTTTATGTAAATAGAGAAGACAAATGCTTGAACTTTCAGAAGGAAATGCTAGCTCTGTCCTTTGTTAGTACCTGTCTCTATTTTTTTTCCCACGACAGAAAAATATTGGATGCCAGTGTAATCCAAAAAAGGCAACATCAGACACCAGAAGTGGTGCAATTAGCAGGATTTCATGCTATCATGTGCTTTTCAGATGAAAGTGCTTTGTGTAAAATTTATACTGGGTGGGCTGGTATTTAATGTAAGAGGAAAGAAAAGCCAAGCTGGAAGGTGCTTATTAAATGATGCTAATTAAGATCTCATTTCTGTGTTGTCTATGCTGTTCTTTGGGTGAAGGCCTTTCGTGTGTGGAAAATGAGTTAATGCAAATTAATGAATGGATGTATGCAAATGTTTCCTTGGAGTTGCTTTATGGAGGAAGGTTTTAGAGACATGTTTGTCTTAGGTCTTCAAAGCACATGATGGAGTGCAAAAAGGTGTGTGCAAGAGATGTATGTGCCAGAAGCACAGCTATGGACTTGCATGAGAAGGGGAAGTAAATGTGAATCAGGGCATCTGTTTGGCAGTGTGTGTGAGGTGTGGCATAGATTGTGGGAAAGGCACCATGGGAATTTGTGTGCAAGGTGGACATGGGTAGATTTGAGATATGAGGAGTGTGGCTTATTGAGCTAGAGAAGCATTGGTGTGGATGTGCGCACAGGGGACTGAGGCAGGGATTTGTGTGGGATGTGTGTGCATCAATGCATAAATGGGATGTTGGTGGGGAGAAGTGTTAATGTTCACTTTGTGTGTCTACATGTGTGTGCCTGATTGTTTAATCAAAATATCTTTGAAGCTCTGAATATGGTGGTCTTTACACAGCAGTCAGTTTCCCAACCAGTTTCCCTTTCTCACCAGTGACTGCCAAGGTTTCAGCTCTTCATAAGTAGGGAGTGAATGTGTGGTCTAGTGTCGGAAGCAGAGGAATGGGAGTCCAGTTGGCTGAGCTCTGCTCCTCACTCTGTCAGTGTGTGAACTCAAGGAAGAAGTCACTTAGGACTAAAGTTTCAAAAATGGCCCCTGATTTTGGGTCTCATTATTTGGGTGCCCAGCTTTGTACCTGGGGTCAGATTTTCAAAGGTGCCAAGTGTCACACGCTCAGACCCAGGGGATAGCTTAGTTAGGAGTACTTTAATAAAGCAGCTGTAAGAATCAGTTTTATTATTTATTTGTGTAGCAGTAGCACCTAAGCACGCCAGTGACGGACTAGGATCTCATTGTGCTAGGTGCTATACAAACACAGAACAAAAGATGGGTTTCTCCCCACCCCCCAAAGATTTTAA
This sequence comes from Emydura macquarii macquarii, assembly GCF_026122565.2. Classification (NCBI taxonomy): domain Eukaryota; kingdom Metazoa; phylum Chordata; order Testudines; family Chelidae; genus Emydura; species Emydura macquarii. Next base: position 8,106,718 of record NW_027130449.1, on the reverse strand, counting down.
AATCTACACACAACAACTTCCCATTAATGTGGGGTGTTACAAGGAGCTCAGACCCTACCACATCCTGCTCATCACAGCTCTTCAGAATTGCCAGATTTAAAGAGAGAGAAGGGTTGAAAGATAGTGCTGGCGTTCCACCTAGTTTTGAGTAAAACACTTTTCTCCAGAAAGGAAAAGTTCATTCATATTTACAGTGAAGGAATATTACATTGTTCATTTTAGCTTCTGAATGCTATCTGAGCACCCATGACTCCAGAGGAAATCCAGTGGGGGAACTGTGGTGGCTCAGTACCTCTGAAAACCAGGGTCTCAGTTTAGGCTCCCAAAATTGAGGCCCCTGATAGAAATGTTGGCCTTCTTTGTCCCTCAGTTCCTCCACATGTAGGATGAAAATGTTGATACCTAAGTCAAAAAGATGGAGTTAGGCTATCACTGAAGTCTGCAATGTGCTTTGACATCTTCAGATGAAAGATGACATAGAAGTGCAAATCAGTAGTATTTATTAATAAAGATATTGTATACACAGACCTTAGACAAGGTGTGAAAGACTTTGCCCAGAAATGCATGCCTGTATAGTACTCATAGAGATGTAACTGATAGCACCATGCTTGAATATTTCATGTGGGTTAGTTTTTCTCTTGTTTGATTTATAATCTCTTCCCCTCTGTTTTACCAACTTCACTCTTCTTAGTTCTGAGTTCTGACTTCCCAGCCCTGTGTTTGCTCTGCTCTGCTGGCATCCCTGGAGACCAGAGGATTTGTCGTAATCTTTGCTCTGCTTTTCCTGAGCTTTTCAAGTGTTTAGCAATTTAAACCAAATTTTCAAAATGTTTTGATTGAATACTTATGTGCACAATGTACTCTTGATAGAGATGAAACCACAATTAATTGGTGCTCCTGTGGAGGTACATTGTGTACATCCACAAGAGAACAGAGAGCTGTACTGCCTCTGTGGAAAGAAGGGTTAAAGGCCTAACACAATGCCCACTGTAGTCAATGGGAGTCTCTTTTGGCTCTATGAAAGTGGAGGAGGGGAGCGGTCAGTGCAAAAAGGGAGAGAAATAATATGACCTTCCATTACATTTAGCAGCAGCCCCATAGCACTCGACCGACTGAGTTACAAAGTACAGAAGTGTAGGAATTGCTTTGCCCACAACTTAATTTCGGCTACCTTTGGGATGGGATATGGTAGCTGCATAGCAGCCCACAGGTACACCATATAACAGTTCAGACCAGGAAAGGTTTTATGTTTGCCTCCCAGAGGCGATACTAGCACCCACATCCTATGTGTTAAAGTTGGTGGGGATATCTCCACTCAAGCCTTGATGGGTTCAACAGTCCTAAGAAAAGCTTGATGCATACTTGCAACAGCAGATAGTGCATTTCTCTCTGTCTCTGTGGATCAACAGATCTTACCTTTCTCCTCCTGGTCCTAGGCACTGGGGTATGTTCGCTTTGTTAGAAGGGGTTTCCTTTCTGCACAGGTATATATTAACAAGTCTGAGATTTGTTGCACCAGGAATGTATTGAATCCAGTAGTGAAATGCCCCAGCAATGAAGATCATTAGACTGTGGCAAAGACAAAACACAGCTGAGAGTCTGTATAATGCTAGCAAAGAGAGATCATCCTGGTGGAATGGGTACAAGCCATTTCTCTTCTTGAAAGACTGACCCTCCTCCCCCATTGCTGCAAGTGGAGATGGCTTGTACTCTGAATCCTGGTTTTATCCTACCATCTCCAGCAGCCAAGATCCATAACTCTTCAATAGCCAAAATAAGCGTCATCCTGGTAGATCCTGCTACAGCATACTCTTAAGCTCGAAGCTCAGGGTCTCTTACAACAGTGTTTCTCAACCTTTTTGATATCAGCGACTGGCTTGCTGCCTTCCTAAACAGTGTCAGGGAAATCTCAGGGACCAGCAAGGAGGCTGCCATGGACCAATGCCGGTCCATGGACTAGTTATTGAGAAACACTGACCTACAAGTTTTAGTTTGGCTAGTAAAGTTGGGTTGAGTGGCTGTTACCTCTGATTCACTTTCACCCCTAGGAATTGATTCTGCAGACATCAGCAGGCTGACTACATCCAGATGACACTCTCAGCAAAGCTAGGACAAAAGTAAGACACAGTAAGAAGCACCCTAGCAGGGCAACTCTCTGTCCCAGCGGTTGGGAAGTCTCTGTAGGGTACATACAGCATGGAACTTTACAGCTTAAAAACTTAAAACCTTAGGAAATGACATTGGTAAAAACAGCCTCTGGCCCAAAAGTGCCTCTTTTCTCCATTTATGGAATCTGAAAACATGACAGAAATGATGGGTTAATAAAAGCAAATGCAAAATCCTGGCATGTCTTGCTTGGCTCTGATGGCCCCCATGCATTGGAGTAGTTGCAAGACTTTCATTCTGGGCTTCTTGCTGAGACACCTTGTGGAGAATCATTGCAGTGAATTTTTTCTCCTTTGCTCAGCAGGCCAGGATACAGGTTACCCCATGAAATCACTGCACATTATTCCCCACTGTTTGGAGGGAATGGAACAGTAATCTAATATCAGAAATATTACAGACTTGTCTGAAACCAGAGGTTTTAATCCTGGAAGGTTCAATTCCTCCAAAGATGGATTCATTGATTTCCACGCAATTTCCTTTTATCCAAGATCTTGTAATCCAAAGTTCTGTCTACCCTGCATGGAAGATCCAGCCTTCAGAAGAGCAACGTGTTTGCCTATTGTCTTTGGATGCATTCTTTCTTTCCTCTGCTCTGCAATATGCTGGTTATCTGTTTCATTGCCGCATCACTCTGGAGATGGCAGCATTTCCTTGGTGAAGTGGTTCAATGTGCACATGTGAAAGGGTTTTGGAGGGATCTTCTAGGATGAAAGGCACACTGAAAAAACATAAGGGATTAATGGCTAGAAAGGGGAACTCCCAAGAATGCTGCCACGGGACTCAAGCATTACACGGAGGATATGTTTGTTAGCCTCGGGGATAGGAGTAATGAGGTTACTCCAAAACTCTCACCTGTTCCTTTTTATAGTTTGGAAATTGTGTCTAGAGGTCCAGAACAAAATGTATCATTGAATATCATTTTGAGCTTTGAAAGTTTAATATCATATGTATTCCTTTGCTGACGCTTTACAGGAATCCAGTTTCCATATTCAACTAGCTGTGGGCTTCCCAGCACAGCTCCACTATACAGGAAGGGTGACCCTTCTAGAGTCTAAAGGGTGTTCATTTTGCTGTTTATCTCTGGGCTTCTCAAAACGCCATCATCTGACTTTCAGTTAGGGGCAGATGAAACTGTTTTAAGTAAAATGAGACCCAGCTTGAGCTTTTATCCAGAACTGGAACCCAAACCTTTCCTGAGTCTCAGGAAGCTAGAGTAGCATTTCTTTCACTATCTTTCATGAATGCAGCAGCCATTCCTGTCGCTTACAGCTGAACCAGAATTCTGAAACAGTAGAAGTCTCTCTCCTGATCATTCTCCCCCGAAAGGTTGCAGGAAAGAACTGAATTTTCATAGGGACCTATAGTCTTGTGAAAGCTCCAGGCTATTTTTGATGTTTATCTGGACCAAATCTTTTGACTAGAGATGGACTTGGACTCCAAACCCTGGATCTCATCCTTCTTAAACTTTTGGGGAAGGGGAAATAATTCAAGAGTTGCACCTTAGTTTTGCAAATTTATCCTGTATTTATAAAAAGCTAAATCAGAACTCCAGATCCAAGCAACCTTCAAGTTTTGGGGTGCTTGAAATTCCATATCCCAGTTTTACAGCATAGAGTACATTTTTACCTTTAATCACCCTTCTATATACTCATTATGCTGTTCCTGGATGGGAGGGGAGAAGAGGATGTCTCTGCCAGAGTACCCCAGGTTCTGCAGTCACAGCACTGCCAGGGAGGGCAGGATGGTTTTCTCTAAATGTCAGTCAGTTTTTCTTGCAAGTAAATATCTGCCTCATGTCACTGATTAGCAAGAGGATAATTTATGTGTTTCAGCCTTTCAATGGTTGCTATTGAACTCTCCTAATCCATTCCCCTTCGCTCCCACATTCCAAGAGGTAAATTTACCACTAGCTTGCAGGCTATTCTTGTGGAGCTTACTTATAATCTGATTTGATCCCCAGAACTCAGCATCTTCTGTTTCTTGAGATGATAATACTGAATACACAGAAATTCAATAAAAGTGAGGGCCTTTCCCCAGCAGATTGCAAAGGGGTGTTTAATAAGAGTGTGAAGCAACAAAAATAGACTCCAAGTCACTTGATAAGAATAGCATTTCCTGACAGAGAGCTCTTGTGTAGAAGAAACAACATGGAGTAGAAATGAGATGCTGGGGTTTTGTGGAGCAGTTCTCATTCACAGGGTTCAGCCTATGAACTAGGGGAGGTCTGCAATTCTCTGAAAGTCATGTTTCCCATGAGACTTAAAAATGAGGTCCTGAGGAACTGTAGTAATTAAAAATCCCAGTTCTGATTCTCAATATAATGGCCACTTTAAGCCCCTTACACTGCCAGAACAGTGTGAAAGGGGCAGAACTGAGTAAATAATTGGATTGTGTGTGTGTGTGTGTGTGTGTGTGTGTGTGTGTGTGTGTTCGGTTGCTGAACCGAAAAATCTGAATTATTTTTTGCTTAGGGTCGATCCAAACCAGCATTTTTTTTATTTTGTTGCTGAAATCAACAACAACAAAATGTTTAATGTCCAACTAAATGTTTTGTGTGACCAGAATCAAATTTTTTTTGTTCTCGCTTTATTGTATTTGGGGATATTTTTTACCTTTGTTTGTTTTTGTTAAATAAATCTAGCTACATTTCTAAATGAAAAGTCAAACTGTTTCATTTAGAAAATATTGACCAAAACAATTCCACTGGGAAAAAAAAATCAGTTTCAGTTTTGAAAAAATTTGCCACAGTTGAATCAAATTCACAATTCATTCTGGTTAACTGCATTTTTCAGTGAACAAACAATTACTGTGAAAAATTTTGCCCAGCTCTAAAAAGGAGCATTAATATAAATGGGAATTGGTTCCTCCCATGTAGCTTTTTACAACAAGTAGTCTGGGAATCCTGGATAAATCACATGGGGGTTACTCCTTTTTGTCTTCTGCCCATAGTTTCAGATTGCTGTTTATGTATAGTTTGGTCCCCGTTCAGGGACCAGTGCCCCATTGAGCTGGACACTCTACAAACACAGAGTAAAAGACAGTTTCTGTCTGGTAAAATAGAGATGTTTGCATAAGTAATGCTATTTTCAGGTAGAGAATAGAAGCTGGGTTTCTTCTTTATAATGTGTGGTCATGTGATATAGCTTGATACTTTTGTAAAATGCTTATCTAAACCCTATCTAAACACTCACTCTTGATATGTACGTTGTAAGTTGCGGTTATCTGATTTTAAAAAAAAGATATTCTGTCTGTCTAGCATCTGCTTCTTACCCTTCAAATGCTGGAGGCCTAGCATAGAATCATTTTTTTCCCCCAAGGCACTTCCAGGTTTATTAGAACACTTCCAATTTTTCCAGTGGAACAGAAATCAGTTTTGAAATGATCCACCACAACTCAGGAGGATCCTTCATCAGAGAAAGGAGAAGCCCAGCCATACAGAAGAGAAGTGCTAGCTCTTTGGTCTCTCTGCATAGTGGGCTATGAGCTAATTGGGTCCTGTCATATGCCATATTTTCCCCTTTTCAATAAAGTAAAAGCAGTTCCCAGTCAGATGAAATGAACCAAAGCATGGTGGCTTCAGCCTGCAAGTGTAATTGAGAAAGAGAGAGGATGGGAGGGAGTGAACCTGTTCAGAGGATATAAGTACAGGAATTGAATCTTGGTCCTGAAATTGGAAGTGTAGCTCTGTTCAGAGGTTTTTAAGATCCAGGTTAACTATCCCTGTCCAATTCCATTTTCACTGCAGCTTCCTGGCTGCCCAGTTGCATCTGTGAATAATGGGAAGGTCAGAGCACCATAATGCAAGCTGCTTTTGCAGTATTTCCTGCCCAACTAGAAATAGGAAATGCCATGAATCCCATGAGAGAATCTATCTCCTGATTCCTCTCCAGCTTGCTTCTTTACTGTCTGCATGCTGCTTTTCAAGTCCACATGTCTCTGGGGTTGTCTTTGAGAGAGGCTGGATGTGGTTTCCTAGGGAGGTGTCCATGCCGTTGCTTGAGTCAGCGGCAGGCAGAGAGGTACACCTCTGAAGCAAACACCAAGATCCAAATACCCCAAACTTTGCCATTAGGATCTAGCCTTTGTAGCTTGAGCCTCCCTTTTTATTAGTGGTAGGCTAAACATCAGACACAAGGAAAGAGTCTATTGTAGCATCCCCATCTCGCTTAGTCCCTGCCAAAATGAGAGGAGGCTGCCAGAGTGGCCAAGAGCAGAACACTTCTTCAATATAAATGTTTACCAGTGGGAGGTAGAGTATCAAGGCTTCCCCTCCACTAGTTCTCTCCCCTTCCAAACCCTGCCTGTGTGCATGTGCGCTGCTGAGAAGCCTGCACTGTGAGCTGTGTCCCGAGGTATGCTAACATCCTGTTCCTCTGCTGTCCCATCCCTCACGAGAACAGGCTGCTCCTAAATCAGAAATCTTTGCTTACACAGTGGTAGTATGTTACACAAACTTTGCATGGGTGGAAATGAGGCAGTGAAGCATCACTCTGAGTCCATGATTCTTGACCATGTCCAACCACAGTTTGGGTGTAAGTGGAAAGTGCCAGCTACAGGGAACCACTCCCTGGTAGGGTGACCAGCCGTCCCACAAATCATGGGATAGTCCCTCAATTGGATCCTTTGTCCTGTGTCCTACAGTGACTACACAATGTCCCACAAAAAATGGAGTCGGGGGGAGGGGGAAGAAGGGGGCTGCATGGCTAGGCTAGGCTGCTCTGCTCTGGGCACGGAGTTGTGTGTGGGCTGCCCAGCCAGGCTGCTCTGTTCCATGTCAGGCTCGGGGTGGGTGCTTGGGGGATTTGGAGCTGGCTGGCAGGTGAGCGTGGGGGGCATGGAAGGGCCAGGGCCAGGTGGGAAGGGGCCTCAGGTGGAAGGGGCAGTGTCCATGGGGCAGTGTTGTTTACCTTGCTAGCAAGCTAGCTATATTGATAGATAGAAGCTAGCTACCGAATACAGAATTTAGTTAAATGTGTTGTTTTAACTGTCTACTTCCCGAAACGGGCTATTTGGCTACAGGGTGAAATTAGTGCTCTTGGTTACATTAAAGGGATTTATTTATTTAATTAATTTTGCTGTGTCCTACAAATGAGATCATGCTTTCTTGAAATTGGACTCGGGTCAGTTGGTCACCCTAGTCCCTGATCTTGAGTGGCCTAGCTCTGGTGGAAGTTAGACTAGCAAGGAACTACTCTAACTTGTGCCACTGGTGTAAGGTCTGTAACACAGCCCCTGTCCCACCCACATCCTCAGAAAACCCCTGACACTCCTCCTCCTCCCCCTTAAGCAGATGGTGAGAGATGGGTGCCATAGGAGGTGATAGTGGCATTTTCTCCAGTACAAGGGGGATTCTTCACTGGTTTTCTCCAGCCATTTTAAGGCCATTTTGCATGGCTTACACAGAGCAGAGTGACCTTAATAGTATCCGGCCCTGTGTATAGGCAGGGAGGGAGGCTATTCACAGGTCCAAGCTGGCCTGAGCTTCCATTGACTGACACTACTGAGAAACCCAGCAGCATTTTATTATTGCAGCACACAGTGTTGCCCTAGATCTGCATCTAGCTGTAAAAAGGACAATTTATTCTGCCCTTGAGAAGAGGGGCTGAATTTTTATATTAATTGGGGGGAGTCAAATGGGGTCATTTGAAGGAGCAGACTCTCCCATGGGTACAGTGAGAAGATATTAATGGGGACACTCTCTCTCTGGGTTGTACTTGAGTATACACTAATACACCCACTGTAGAGGCTGTATTATATTCTTGCTGAGTTTATTTGCATCATGAACATGCAGACCATGAATCGTTTGACAGAAAGAGTTTGAAACCCCTGATAATTTTCTGCAGCCTGTCGGTGAGTCTGGGTTCCAAGGAAAAAAAATCCTCTCAGTCCATCCATCCTGCTGTTCTTTGCTTTATTTTTAGTTCTCTTTCTGCCTCAGTGGAGGAAAGTCAATGAGAAGAAATGTGATTATTTCTCAAGCAGTAACCTCTCCTCTACCTTCTGTCAGGGGAAAATGTAACAGCTACATCATTAGCTCCATTCTCTTCCTTACGCAGGCTCAGTTATAGTAACAACTATTGATGATATGAATTTCAAAAGGTTCAGAGCTGGCCAGTAGTGTGGTCTAGTGGTTAAAGCAACTGAGTTGGAACCAGGATTCCTAAGTACTATTCCTAGCTCTGCCACTGATCCTTGGTGACCTTGGGCAAGCAACTTATTCTTTCTGGCCTAGTTGACATTAGCCTTTTTTCCTTAAAATACCCACCATTTCATCTCCACCACTGGAAATCACAGTGGGAGCGCCGGTGTAGATGGGAGGCTGGCATTTTTAACCCTGCTCAGAGCATGTGTAGGTGAGCATGGTGGTTTCAACATTGTTGGCCTGCCCACATTCGCACTTCCACTAGTCAAGCTGCAACATGAAAGAGACCGAATAAAGGCTTGGTGTAAACAAGGCCTTTGTACCTCAGTTTCCCCACTGATAAAATGAGAAGCATACTTCCCACCTTCATAAAAATTCCTCTGATATCTATGGGCCATCTTCTTTTGTTCTATGTTCATACAGCACCTAGCACCATAGGATTCTGGTTCATTCGGGGGCTCCTAAGTGCTACTGCAATGCAAAAATGCTGCTTTTGGCAGCATCCTGGAGAGTGATACCAGCAAGGTGACTGTAGAAAACCAGATGAGAGCACATTATTGATGATATTTTGGGGTAATGTTGAATCCCTTCAGTTAGTGGATGGTGTTGCTGTCAACAGTGATATGAGACACTGTTTGAATTGCAAATCCTGTTAGACAACAGAGCTGTAACAAATGAAATGGAGAAAGGCACCCTTCCCCCCTGATCTAATAAAGATGCTTCATTGCTGGAGACTGTGCAGCTTAACTCCTGGATCTCCTCCTCCTCTCTCTCCTTCTGCCCACGTTTGTTTCAGTAGAAGGAAATTAATTTCTCTCTTAACTGAAGGCAAAGACAAATGCTGACCAAAGCTACATGTTACTTTCATTTCTGAATTTTTCTCCCAGACACCCATGTATTAAACACTAGCTGTTTGGAATTCCCTCTCCTTTCTGACTGGGATATTTCCAGGCTGCACTGTTCCCTGCCTTCACTGTGTATTCCTGACCCAGACAGGTTGCCCAAAGACACCTGCTCGCTTTCTCTTTAGAGATGGTTAAGAGGTGTAATTGCTGCTGTTATAAGGTGTATCACAGCATTTCCTGCGCAACCATGCTTCATTCTTAAGGTGAAAAGCATTGTAGAGAAAATATATTAACAATACAAGAACCTCTCCACATGCTAATAAGCTTACCAGCGTTAACCCCAACCCTAGCATAGATTTTTTGCAGGAAGAGTCCTTCAAAGCCCCACCCATGGGGGATTCTTTGTGGTCACAAGTTCATCACAGCCTCAACTCAGAACATGCACCCAGTTTTATGGAGCCTCAACAGGCTCAGTCCTTCCAATCCCACCCTAAATGATTGGGGCCCGCTGTGGACTAGTGTCCTGTCCACTTGCTGGATAAAGAAGAAGGCCCTGAGCTAGTTTAAAACCAGGTTATTTACCCAAAAACCCTTTCTTTGTATGTTGGGCCCTGAAGAATCCAGTCTGAACTAGTGTATATACACACACCTTTCTGAGGGGGAAGGAAGGAGGGCTTCTAAGGGTTGCTAATGGAGGAAGTTCATTAGCATCTCTCCTCCCTGTTAAAGGAGGTACATATCATGGCACAACAACACGTACACAAGTGCATTTTTAAAACAGGGACCTTAAAGGTATAAATCCTAATTCAATGAGGTTTATCTTAATTCCATAAGGTCTGTTCAGGATATTGTCCGTCTGCCATCAGCCCATACTTCCATGCCTGTATGGTAAGGGTCTGATGCAACTGGCAGCTCCAAAAACCAACCTGAGACTGAAAAAATACTGTCCGGGCCTAAGGGGCTTTTCTTTGGGAAAAAGTCTTCAGCAACAAAGATCAATGCATGTTAATAAAACCCATCATAAAAACCTCCACCATACATACAGACAGCCTGTAAAACCAGGTTTTTCTTAAGTCCACACACAAAGGCTGGAAATATCCATACATGGCAAGAATCCTGAGCTACTGGTGACAGGGTTAAACAGGGACCTACAAAGCCTTCCAGAAGTGCCCTTATCTAGTTTGTATGGGCAACCAGCAGTTTCCTTTATGCTCACAAAGGAGCGGGGATTCTCCATTATGCTTTATGGGATCTGCTGGGTGCTGAGTTCTCTTGAGAATCTGGTCCAGTCATGGGTGCTGAGTCCTTTGGAAATATTTGGCCTTTGCTAATCAAAACTCTTTGGGCTCCAGGCTTAGAATTAACTTTCCCAGCTAGTTCTCCCTTTGATTAGCTCCCATATCTTTCTGTTAGGCAGTTTGGAGTCCACAGCTGCAGCCACACTTCAATCCTGCCCCTTCGTTAGACTTAATGGGGAATCACCTGCTGCAACACCAGCCAAAAGGAACCCAGTGAGCAAGCCACAGTGCTCCCTGAGCCCAAGCTGGAATGCTGTAGTAGCTCTCCTTCACACAGAAAGGAACTCTCCTTCCAGTAACTCCACAGGATATCAGGTGAATTAAGCTATTCGCTCAGCCTCCATTTTTTCTGTCTCTCCTCTATAAGTATCAAACAAGGATGCAGTGAATGCAGTCCCCCAAAACTTGAACAACCCATCCCCCTCAGATTGCTGGGTTTAATGCTCCAGAAGCTTCTGACTGCAGTTTAAGCCAGACGTCCTGCAGTTGATTATAAAAGGAGCCTCTCCCTTTTCCTGAAACTTGGCTGGCAAGCCATGGGATTTTTATACCCTACTTAAATGACTGTTGTCAGGCCAAATCTTGCATCAGGGGAGTCTCATAATGTGACAGCCCTTTGGTCGTTGGGCCTGATTTTCAGAGTTCAGCCCCGTAGTTCCCATTGAAGTTGCCTATTGTCACAACTCCATTTTATATTATTTGTATTACAGTGGCACTTAAAGGCCCATCATGTTAGGTACTAGTACCTAGTGAGAGAGGACGGGTGATTAAGGTACTGCCTAGGGCTCAGGAGACCTGAGCTCAATTCCCTGCTCCACCACAGACTTCCTATGTGCCCTGGAGCAAATTATCCACTCCATATACTGCTCTCATAACCTCAGTATCCGAGTGCCTTCTGTTTGTGCACTGAGTGTTGTGACTAACGTTTATCGTGTGAGGTTAATTCTTTCTCACCTCCTCTCTGTGCCTCAGTTTCCTATCTGTAAAATGAGGGTTATAGAACTTCCCTGTCTCAGAGGGGTGTTGTGAGGATAAATGTATTAACAATAGTGCGGTGCTCACATACTACAGTAATGGGAGCCAGATAAATACCTTAGCTAGACAGATGGTCCCTGCCTCAAAGAGCTTGTAATCTAAATAGATAAGACAGACAAAGGGGAAGAGGAAGACAATATTATTCTCATTGTACAGATGGAGAAGCCCAGAGAGATGAGAGACTTGCTTTGGGTCACACACAGGGTCTGTGGCAGAACCAGCCCTAGAACCCCAGGTCTGTTGAGTCCCAATCCAGAGCCTTCGCTGCAAGATTTTTATTTAGCAAGTGGAGATTCCAAATCTGATTTTTAAAATGCGCCCTTGTTGTTAAGGTATCTTTTGAGAGATGTAACGTGTCCTCACTCAAGAGACACTTCCCATCCCTTGTTCCCATTCCCAGGATATAGTACAGGATGCTGCTGTCTGAACAATAATCAGTCTATTTCAATAGCTGTCTGTGTTTGACGTTGTGGGTGTTACTGTTCGTATGCTAAGCAAAGGTATTACATTCTGTGCTTGAGGGATGTTATACAGACACTTGGTAATAACTGCACTGGGTTTGAACAAAGTCAGAATCAGTTACTTTGCCAAGAATCTGCTCTCTCTGAAGCTTCAGCCTTTTTAATAATTTTTTGACTTTTTTAAAAGTAAATACATTTAAATGCCAAGTGGTAACATTCATGTGAACAGATGTGCAATGTACCTTCAATACAGGATAATAAGCAGCCGTAACAACTGTGACATGCACAGAAACCAAGAGCAATTGGGTTCTAGCTCCCAAAAATGACGCTACTACCCACAGGCAGTTAGCTGTGATTTCATTTAATCATATTCTCAGGCCCCAATGCAACAATGAGCTCTATGAGAGCAGACCCCTACTGATGTGGTCTTTGTGCCAACTCCACTCAGAGGCCGTGTCTACATGTGAAAGCTGTATTGCTTTAACACTTTATGAGTATGGATGCAGTCACGCTAGTACAAAGCTGTATTACATTGGTATAGTTTATTTACATAATGGAGAGGGAATAAGTTGTACTGACAGAAGGCACATTTTTACTGGTATAATTGTATCCATACTAAGGATTGTACTAGTATAATGTTATTGGTTACAAAAAAAAATAAATAAATAAATAAAATCATACATGAGACACGGTTGTACCATCTTAAAACTGAATGTAGATCAGGCCTAAGTAAACCTGATAGTGTTCTTTTTAATCAGACTCCAGCTGGGCAGGAGAGGGTTAGGTTTGTTATTAGGAAAGTCTCGAAGTCTTGTTTTTTATCTATACATGTGTTACAAGATGTTCAGCGATGTTTCAGGAGTTTTTTCTCCTCGAAACAGATGTGTGTTCTCTCTCTCTCTCTCTGAACTGCAGTGAAACACAGACTCCAGCGTGTGTGGAAAGCTCCTTTCCACCTACTCATGTGTACAAAGCAGTGCAGGCAGCATTGTCCTAACCTGAGACATCTTAAAACATCTCCTCTGACTTTCTGTTCTCTCCAAGCTTCACTTCAAAGAAGCCTCGCTTTCTTTTAAAACCTCTCCATATGCCTTCTCCAACCTTTTCCCTCATCATGGGTCTCTTGGCTCTCCTCTGTTTCTTCTATACATCTAGATGCATCCTCATATCTGTCCATTCATGCAACTTTGCAACTCTTGATTTGAGAATCTTCTCCTAAGCAGCTCTGGCAGTCTGGGTGAGCCTCCTTGTATCTGTCTATCCTACAATGCACTTGAATGTCCTAACTAACACCCATTTCAATCGCTAAGCATAATGCACTGCACCCTAATGTCCTGTCTCAAATGTATAACCTAACCTTATGTACACACTGACACTAATAACAGAGCTAGTTGAAATTTTTCCGATGAAAAGTGGCCTTTTAAAAAAAAATTACACAATATTTGTTTCTTAAGAATCTTTTGTTTTTCAACAAAACAACTCCCAAATCTGAGAAATTTAGGAAAAATATGTTTTTGTTTTGTGGAAGATACTTACCGTTTCCTGGCTACCTCTGTAATTCACATTTCATTCTGATAGATGCACCTTCTCTTTCTTTTCTTTTAGCTTGGTGACCATCCCTCATGGGTTGCTGAGATCTTTCTGCCTTGTGAATATAAAAAACTTCAAATTCATAGTTTCAACTTCTTTTCAATTGGCAATTTTTCCTTTTCTTCATAAAACACCTTTTAAAAAGCTATTGTGTCACACCCTTAATGGTCTCTGTCTCAGTGTTCACTACAACATACAATGGTGGGTTTTTTTTACACTGAGTTAGCTATTTCAGTGTAAAATCTTAATGGAGATAAGGCACAGGTAATCAATGCAATACTCCCGAACCTAACGTTTACCTGGACTACCTACATCAATGTAAAGCATACCTCTGCCTCATCTGTGCTAGGACTTCACACCGAGCAATGCATCTTTTTTTTCAGTGAACACACAACCTTTGAAACTAGTCGTTTCTAACACCAAACTTCTAGAGCTAATGTTGACTCTCTAAATTTGCTCTGGTTAAAAGTTCTATAGAGCAGCAGATATAAGCCACATCTTTTGGCAGTGGAATTCAGAGCAGAGGAGCATGCCCTCACTATTTTAGGTTCAGAAGGTTCTTTTATGCTCAGAGTTAATAATGAGCTTAGCAGGGGTAATTGGACCTGTCTTGGGCACCCATGCTGTGTGGAGCTGAAGTATGCTAGATTTGTAGGGTGACTCCAAGGCAGATAAATATAGTTTTAACTGCATGAAACCAAAAAGGGACAGATTTTCACAAAAGTACAGTGAACTAGTTCATAAAGAATCTTTCTTCCCATTTGTTCATTTACTATACACACGCAAATAAACCTTCATTTATTTTTTTAAGTGTTTTCTTTAAATTATGTTTAGAAAAGAACAAAAAATAAAATAAATCATGCAATGAATAAGACAAATTAATACAACTATTGTTATTTCCAGCATTGGGACCAAAAAGTAGAGGCTTTGGCTTTCAAAACTTCCACAAATTTTAATGGGAATTGGGCATCCAGTCCTTTGGTGGTTTTGAAAATCTCACCTGTAACATTTCTAGTTTTGTGCTGTTAGGTTCAAGTTTTTACATTTTTATTGTTAGAACCAAACCCAGCCAGCGAGCCCACTGTCTTTTGCCTACACCCTCCTTTTATTTTAAGGTGATATGTTTGATAAAGTTCCCTCACTATCAACCACCCCATTCTAATCTTTAGGCTGTATCTGAACTAAAAGTGCCAGAATTAGAAATGTACCCAGATCTGAGCATCCCTGAACTTTGAAGTTCATTCTGGTTCCAGACTTAATAGCTCAAATCCATCATGTGCTATAATACTCCAAGAGACACTCTTGTTGACTTATTTCCAGAACTGGAAGCACCAGAAATCTTTGCAAGATTTGCAGCCCAATTTTCAAAGACTTAAAAGTTTCAGAGAATTTGTGTAAACTTCAGACACACCCTATTTTTATTTATTATATAATGTTCAGTCAGTGCCCACAAGTAAATGCATTACAAGTCCCTGCCCCAAGAAAATTATGTTCTAAGTGGATAATACAAGAAAAAGATGGAAGATTATTCTTAATAATAAGCTTTGCCCAATAGTCTATATTTTATCCTCCCAAAGGCCTAACCTTCTATTATGTTTTAACTCTGAAATATAATATGATATATAAATCTATTGCTAAGTTTGCCTGCTTTTCCTTGGCATCTCTTCCTCTCCTCTACCCTTTGCCCATTGTTCCATTTCACTCTCTCCTACTGTATGGTTAGACAATGACTAGTGGTTAATTCTCTATTTATTCTCTTACTGGTGAAATTGATGCCTACCATTTACCTCCTCCTGACATTCAGCTGATGCCTCACACCTGGCACCAGATAAATACCCCTACCCACCCTGCAACAGATTAAATGTTTAGGAATGTTGATGGTTCTGAATACTTAGTTATCTTTTCCAAACTTGAACTTTGACCCTTTAGCCCACCACCAATGTTCCTACTTTCCTCCAGTCCTTAAACTGGTTTTCCTCTGTTCTGCATATGAAATATATATTATTTTTCTTAGCTTGCTGAGCTCTCTGAACCAACTTTGAACCTTGAAGACCTTGTGTTCTGGCAACTAAATCAGAGGCAGAGATCTCACTTCTCATTCAATGTCACAACTGTTTCTTAACAGAGGTTTCAGTGCAGCAGTTGGCACAAATATATGGCCACAGACTTATTCGTGTGAGTCAGCAGCATCAGGGGGATGGCTGCATGCTGTGACATATGAGAGCACGCCCTGCTCAAACTTCTAAGAACAGAGCTGAATGGGATTGGTGAGCTGCAGATGTATTGATTGCTTGGTTCAGTTTGCTTTCAGAATATTAAACTGCTGGCATTCTTGGGAGTGGGAAGTGATGTTCTGTGGTACACCTGCTCAAAGTGCCTGAAAACAGTGCGCATAAAGAGAAAATCACTTTATAATCAATTTCCCACTGACTACAAGCAAGCAGAAACAGACTATATTGTTCCACTTCCAATGACTATTTTCTTTTCTTTACTCTATACACTTCTGAAGTCAAACTTGATTTACTTTTGTGTGGGAAGGGAAAGCTGAACCTTTGCACTGACCAAACTTGCATATGGGTCTAAATCCATCGAGGTCAGTTTTCAGAGATGGCTCTTTGAGTGCCAGACTCTGTCCTGGCTAGGATTTACATCCCATCAAAAGACAGGCCATGAATTTTCAGAAGATAATGGCTGCTCATGTGAAAATTGTCTGATTGAGAGATCTCATAAGCCACCAGTTGGATGGCTACAGCTAATTTTTAGTAGAGCTGGTTGAAACATTTCTGACAGAACTCTCAAAACATTTTGCAAGAAAGTATAGATTTTTGGCTAAATTTTCAACAGGAAATTATCAAAACATTTTGTTTGACTTTATATTTTTTTTATTTTATTGTATTTAAGTCTAAATGATAAAGATGAAGCAAAACATTTGAACCTTGTTAGCCATCCATGTTTATAAGAATCTCTGCATTTCCAACCAATGCTCTCATTAGAAGCCTGATCATGAGAGTTGCTGAGCACCCATAATTTTTGCTGAAGTCATTGAGAGTGGAGGGTGCTCTGCACCCCTGTCTCCAGGCCCAGCCATACTTACTGCCTTTCTTCACATCTCAGAATGGTTATCTAAACTTGGTACAAGAAGGTAGATGCCATTTTGTGTTCCATATAGCACTTACGCAGAGAGGAGCAGTACTTATCTTCTGCCCACTCTAGTGGAGACCTCACTTGCTTTGTTGTTCTCTTAGCCTATAGTAAAGGTCATTCTGACTGAGAATATCTGCTTATTCTTTGTGCATGGAAACACATAATACTAGGAAACTGAGGAGGAGACTATGGAGATGAACTGAGACAAGTTATCTGGTTTTGGAAAAAGAGTCTTTGGCCTGTACCTGATGGCAGTAATGTTAAATGATTGCAATAAAAAAAGCTCAAGCTCCTTCTTTTTTTCTTCTTCTCCCCTCCCTTAGATCTGTAATATAAATGGCTGCCTCTGTGGTTATGACATAGCCAGAGATCTGTATTATTCTTGCATTTATTATTAAATACCCTATCTTTGAGAGAAGCCCTGAGGCCAACATTTTCCTCATTAGCTGTTATTTCTGGTATTTATTATTGTCTTCTCCTCCGGTCCGTCTGTCTCCAACATCAACATCTACCATCTTTAAGTTCCTCTTTGCCTTGACTGCAGTGATTGCATACATGGGGTGGGGGGCATGAATACCAAAAATGCCACAATGCCCCTCCCACCCCATCCCCATTCCCACCCCATTCCCATCACTCTCATTCTCAGTGCAAATCTCCAACGGGCTATTCATCTTTTTGGCTGGTGGCCTGGATTGTAACCCAGGCGGGCATGGCTTTTAACTCCATCCTGAGGTTAACATTGCTACTTTTACAGTGCCCTCAATACACACAGCATGTTATAAATAGTGAATATTAATTCTGTTCTTTAAAGATGGGTCTGAGCTAGAAAGCTGATATCTGAATCAGAACTTACACACAGCTTGGATATGTTTAGTCTCCAGAGTTTTAGTTCAGGCTGTTATATAGATAGGAGTTAGCTGAAAAATTAGGATATAGATCTGAGTTTCCCAGTGTTCAGTGTGGTGTTGGAATTGGTATTTCTAATAATTATTACTACTACTACTAGGTGAGTTGGCGGGATGGGAACTTTTTTTTTAAATTAATTTCAATTTTTATCTTGAATCCAAATTGACCTTTTTAACCCTCATGGGTCAATAGGAGATGGAATGATCTATATTTGACTCCAGGGTTTGATGGTAGATGAAAATCCACAATTTAATCAGGCATTAAGGCTGAGATTTTCAAAGCTTTCTAAAGGATGTGGATGCCCAATTCCATTCTAAATAATTTTAAATGTAAACCATTCTAAAGGGGAAGGTCTGGAACTAATGAGCATATGAAAATATCAGTAATCAAAAAGGACCTGACTCTAGCCCAAGGGGTGCACTGGATGTTGTGTATTTCCAAGTTTGTTTGC
The DNA here is from genome assembly GCF_026122565.2 of Emydura macquarii macquarii. Lineage (NCBI taxonomy): Eukaryota > Metazoa > Chordata > Testudines > Chelidae > Emydura > Emydura macquarii. The sequence continues at coordinate 8,088,680 of NW_027130449.1, read as the reverse complement.
TAGATGGGCCTATGTTTTTGTTCAGCTGTGTGCTGTTAAACAGTGCTTTAAAATTAAACTGTTGGCCATGGCTAAGAGCTGCAGGTCCAGGTGGTAGCTGTACCAGATTTCTCTAACTGCCAGTATAAGGAGAAAATAAAGGGAAACCATCAAATCAGAGAGGGACCCAGAGATGGAAACATGTTGTGCCTGTTTCTTAAAAATGTCTTGGTATGTTAAATGATTTCCCTCACCCCTTAGTCCTAGTGCTCTGCTAATGATTGAGGTTGTCTGTAAACTGCAGGAGGGAAAAGTGCAACTGATTTAGTTTATGTGGAAGTGAAAATCCATCAAGAGAGTCCAACAGGATTAAAGGGCAGATCCCTTTTGAAGTCTGAGCAGTAGTACTAATTTAAGGAACGGTTTTAAAGTCAATTTAGTGCTCATGGAAGGTACTAGATTGGCAGCCCAGGGAATGGAAGTCCTGTTTATCTAAAGCACAGCTACAGCCTGGACAGTGGCGGTGACAGTGGAATCTTCCCTTGTACACTGTGCCCTACAGATGTGCTTCAAGCCTGATGTTCAGGTTCCATCTCCAGGGATCAGAGAGTACTTTAGTCTCTGTGGATTATTCAGTCCTTGGCTTCACTTTACTGAAATTCTCAGAGGCCAAATGAGGTTCTGTGGGGAGAATTGGTCACCTGTGAATGGACACCAATTCCTTTCTGCAAGGTCCATGCACAGCCTTTGTATGGCTAGGACTTTAGGTTCCTACCAAGCTAAGTTAGATTGTAATGGGGGACCCTGGAGTTGAAAAGCTTTGGTGTCTATTCCCAATCCCTCTGTGCACAGTAATAGTTGTAGCCTAGTTTTATTAGATCTAAGATTTAGGCTACAAACCTCTTTTTTGATATAAGAAGCTTGATAGGGTTAAAGAGTTGGAATATGCTGCTCATGAAAAGAGAAGGGAAGCAACTAGATGGGGAAGAGTTGATTTGGGGTTTGTTTTTTTTCTCTCCCTTTGTCATCTTTGCATAAAGAAAATTTTCACAGATGAATTACTTTTCCTCTGCAGCTGAGTTCCAGGTTTCTTCTATTTGGTTCTTGGGCTACAGATGTATTGAAGCTGACGTATGTTTTGGATATTTAGTTATTCATTATCTATATGACTAATTCCCTTTACAAACTGACACCAAGAAAGTAGGATGTCAATGGTGGGATGCTGTAGCTCACTGAAAGCAAATTATGAAGTTGTAATTGTGAGTAATTCACACCAGAAACAGCCAGGCAGGGAACAAAACAATATCATGTGACTCTATGTAGACAATTAAAACTAACTACCAGAGCTCTAATTTTGAATTTCAAGTATGGAATCCTTCCGGTGAATTGCTTGCCAGTGAATTTTAGTCTTTAAATTATTCATGTAAATCATTTGATGAGTAGTTATGAATATTGAAGGAAGTCAGAAAAATCCAAAGCTGTTTGCAGACAATTTGCAATTAGAAGAGAGGCAAAATTAATCAGATACATCCTTCTGCTGTGAACTGTCTGCCTTCTTTTAGTTTCAAACATAGAAGAAAGAACGAAGATGAAATTAGGAAAAGACTAAAAAAGGAATAGTTAGGTTGATCAAAGCAGGGAGTGTAAGTGGAAGGGAAAGGCTACCCTCTGACAGACTCCTTAATGGATCTGAGCATATTTCTAAATCCTTTATTTGCTAATGAGCTGTATATTCAATCCTACAGTAAGCTGACCAGTCGTCTCCTTGGTTAGAATGGCCCAGTGGGGTAAATCTAAATAATTCAGAGAAATAGAGCAAAGGAAGGTTTAGGTTAATATTGTGAAAAGTTTCCTAAGAGCAAGAGAAATGTTTGACTGTAGAATAGTCTCCAAAAAGAAGACAGCAGAACCCATTTGCTTAGTTAATTTTAAACTAAACTGTACAAAGCACTACATTACGTATTGTACCAATTCCCCACCACTAGGCTCAGGTCAGGCTTTGTAGCCTGGTACTGTAATAGCAGTAGATGGTACAACCTGAAACTGGCCAATGCCAGGGGCTGAGTGGCAATTAAGTAACTTGGCAAACCTCAGAAAGTGCCATCACCTTTGGGTGGATGAACACCTAAGGAGGGTAGTGGGACTCTCGATGGAGAAAATGCTATCGAAAGGTGGATGCGTTGAATCATGATTTAACCAATGGAAGCCACAAACTGAAAGGAAGGGAAATAGGAAACCACCCTCTGTACTGTCTCCCTCAAGAACTATTATGTTAGACCAAAGGCAAAGCAATGCATATGAGACACTGGACGATGATCTGCCCCCCTCCTTAAGGCCGGAATTCATGACATATACTGAGGAGGAGTTGCTGGACCTTGAGTACAGCTTGTGGTTATGATGGTGCTATACCAAATACTTTGGGAAGTACAACGCCCAATGCTTGCACCAAGGAAAAGAATGACTTGAACTTTCATAAACAAATGATCAGAGTAGGAACATGGAACAAAAGGAGCAGGTATGATGGAAAGCTCACCATTGTGACCAAAGAATTGGAAAGATAGAAATATGTGGAATCTTGGAGCTGCATTGGAAGGGTAGGAGTCATTTCATGATGATGGATGGATACACAATGTATATCCAGGATCCAAGAAAAGGAGAGAAAATGGGGTTGCAATCAAACATAATAAAAGATCATGGGGGCAGAGTCTTCACTGAGGATGAGGATATTACTGTGCCAGTCTCTGTGCCTCACCAGAGCGACTCTCACTCATGGATGCCTGAAGGACTGCAAAAGTGGGGGGACCTGCTTCCCACTCGCACCAACCATACTCCTTTTTACCCTCCCTCTGGGCAAGTGATGATGGGCCCTTGGATCATGGGTCCATTCTCCCTTCCCGGACCTGGCTGGCCCTCGTGCTGAGAGGAGCTGCTGCTGTGGTTTCAATAGCTGGCCGGCAAGGGTCCATCTCAGGGCACACGTCAGGGACCCAAGTGACAGCCAGGTTGTGGAATGCTCCCTTCCAGCTAGGTTTTAAACAGGAGGGAGGCAATGGCCTTTTCACCTCTGGTGCTTATGTTCATAATACAGGATGACCAAAAAGAGAGTGGAGCTGGAGCCTTCAAATCTGCCAGAGGAAGTGATCTGTGCTATTATGAAAATGAAGCCTGGGAAAGTACCAGGAATAGAGAACATGCCTGCAGAATTGTTAACAACAATTGGTGGATTCGGTACTGATCTTATGTGGAAAATTTGTAATGATGCATGGATGACTATAAATTGGCTGGAGGACTGGATGAAGGGAATTTTTTTGACCTTACCAAAGAAAGGAGACATAACAATGTAGTAATTATTATACCATCTCTCTGATATCGCACGGGAGAAAAATTCTGCTCAGTAATCCAGGATTGCATGAAACGAAGGATGGAAGCTGAACTACCACAACAAGCTGACTTCTGAGAAGGCTGAGGTAGATATGACCAAATAGCAAATACCTGTCACACAACTGAAAAATGCAGAGTACAATCACCCTTTGGTTATGTGCTTCACTGACTACTCATAAGCATTTGATACCATCTGACATGGCCACAACATTTTTTGCTACAACCACTGATCTAATGCAAAAAATGATGGTCTGTAAAAACAGTTAGTGAAGAATATGGACTATTCCTGAATGCAACAATTAAAGGACAAGCAGCAGAGGCAGTAGATGAATTTAATTATCTGGGATCATATATATCCAACCAAAGAGGCTGTTCCAAAGGAATTGGAAGAAGACTAGGGATGGCTCGCTCAGTTATGGCCTCCCTTGAAACAGTGTGGAAAAATTGGCATTTGGAAATATATGATGGTGTGACTGGTGAAAAAAATATTTTTTTCATAGAGATATATGGATGTGAATTGTGGGAATTTGCTGCTGATAAGAAAATGGAAACTTCTGAAATGTGGTGCTGGCAAAGACTCTTGCATATCATCTCCTCGATGGGGGAAAAAAGACACATGCCTATGTTAGAAATATTATTGGAGAGAAGCAGACTCCGTTGTTGGAAATTAGTAAACACAAACTTATGTACTTTGGTTACACTAGGTGTAGAGATGTAAATAACTTTGAGAAAATTATTATGCAAGGAGTGGTGTGGAGAATCATTTTGGTAGGGGACAACCAGCAAGGAGCTAGATGGGTGCTGTGTGGCAGTTAAGTGGAAGGTCAGCTGTTGAGTGCTTGAAGTTAGCGATGGATCGTGAAGACTTCTGAAAATTCTGCTAAGATATCACCAATATTCAGACATGAATAAATGCATTTACTTAGTCCACCCCTTTTGTTTCCTAGATCATTTAAATTACTAGAGGTTCATATGTGGTTTACTGTGTTATCCTATATTCCAGCTGCCTCATTCAACACCAGAAGTTGCCCGATTCCTACTTAGGTTTGTTGCTGGCTATAAAATAACCTATTTTTCTCATTTCCCTATTGGTATTCCTTGTTGGTTGGATTCCCCTCCAAATTACTCCAAACCCACACTGCTGCATTTCCTATCAGGATGAACAAGCCAAACTGCAACTACCTTCAGGATTTTCTGTCCTCCTCCTAGGACCAGCAAACGAATAAGGACCCCCTCCTCTCCATCCCTCCGATTTAATTTTGACACTTGGAATTGTGAAACACAAGCCACAGAGGGGTTCCCGGCTGGAAAAAAGCCTGTTACAGTTGTGAATGATTTAGATGTCATTGTACAGTGTTTCATTCCCAGTTACTCCCCCTTCTCAGTTTGGGACAGAAATGAACACATAGTCTTAACTGATTGTGTGAATGAAGCAAAAACACGGTGCTTGCAGAAATCTGCACATCTAGCATAAAATGAGCACAGGACTAGAAGCCAGGAACCGAGGAGTTGTGCCAGTGACTGATTGTATGGCCTTGGGCAAGTCACTAAAATCTCTGTGTCTTGTTTTGCCCATGTATAAAACTGGGATGATATTTATCTGCCTCAGAGGTTTTGTGAGAACTGTCTTAGTGCTTTGCAAATGTAGAGCTCTGTTGAGCTGCTAAATATGACTATTAGGATTTACTTCCATAGTGATAGCTGGCTTTTTTCCCTGCCTGGGAAATATTATGTTATCCATTTGAACCTCTCCAGCTACTGTTCCTGAGTCAAAAATAGAACATCTGCTGGCAAAAATGAGTTGCAGATTCCTAGCGGACAACTTTTTTTGGAGGCAATGATTAGACAACTATCTTTCACACGCTGCATTTACCTTCCTCATTAGCTGAGCTCCATCAACCCTTTCTCTCCCTCAGTGTTTTCTTGGGGCTTTGAGATCAAATTCCCTTGCTGCACAAAGAATGGAGTAACTTTCTGATAATTTTCTTCTGTGGGAAATAAAATTGCACTGTTGGCTATATCTGCCAAGCTCCTCTGTTCCTGGGGGATATCAGTATTAGAATTAGAAGAGAAAATGAGCAAAAAATAGTCTCCAATTGCATGACAAATATGATCGTCATTAGGGTGTCTGCACTCTCTTCCTATTGACCTTTGATATTGACCTTTCATCTGTTAAGTCTCTCTCATAAGCTCTCTCCTATCTAGGAAAGTTACTGTGTCATTCCCATCAGGCACAGTGAACAGAGTCTACTTTTTTTGGCTAGGATATTTGTATCCATGCAGTTTCAATCCTATTGCTTCAAAGTCAGGAGTGCTGCTCTGGGAGTCTATGCTAGGACTGATGGAACTCGACTTCTAAATAGGGCAGTCTTTCCTGCCCACGGATTCACTCCCTGATTTTGGGTGTCTAAAACATGCGTAACACATTAACATCATCTAGGGAAGGGCACTTAATATAGCCATCTCCTGACAGCTTTCCTGTATGTATAATTCCGGTCATTGATATGACTCAAATGGAATCAAGACACATATGGTGCATCTAGGTATTTATAATGCACCCATTATGTGTGTTATCTGTGTACAGTGATGCAAATAGTACTCTGCACTGGGAGATCATGTGACTGTTGATGGAGATAGGAAGGAAAGAATGTTTTGTGGTATTGCGGGGGTTCCTCTTGAAGGCACAGACTCCCATTGCCATAATTTTTTCATTGTTGATCTCTGAAGATCTCACATCCTGGTTTTCTCCTCTGCCTATTTCTCAGTCTCCCAGGCTGGTGCTGCAGTCACCAGACAGTACTAACTGCCTCCTGCACACAGTAATGGCACACTCTGATTGCCCAGGTAGACCACAGATGAGGAATAGGTGACCTCCTGTCCTTTCAGAGGTGAAATGCACCTGGTTCCCTTTTCTAGCAGAATAAAGAACTACCACCACCAGGTCATTGGACTTTCCTAATGGGGAGTGTCAGGCTATGGCTGGATGTGGGGAGCCTTGTTTCAAGGACACACAGTACAGAGGAGGTCAGAGGGCTGCTAAAAAAAGCATGATAGATTTATTTACATTTTGCCTGAAGTAACCATAGTCAATTTTGTGGTGCCCTCACTTTGGTTCTGAAAATAAATGTTCCTGAGGTAATGTGTGGAGCTTTTTATTTCAGAGGTAACATTAAATAATCAGATCTTATGGATAAAATACCAGGACACTGCTTTATGTAAACTGTGTCTCTGTAAATGCAGAGGACAGAAAAGTCTAATATTTAAAGCTTGACTCTTCCCATGCCAGCAGCCATGCGGGCAGACAGGAGCTGCTGGAGAGCACTCTGACTGCCAGGAGCTCTCCTGTTAGGAAAGGAGTCGTGAATTCAGTCTTGTCTAGGTTTTATTTTTACACCCTGTGGAGAGCTTGTGCTTTCCCAGCAGATGCAGAATAATCAGGTACTGATTTCTGGGAATAGCCATGTGTGGCAGCAAAGTGTTAGTCATCCTTTCACCAAAGGAAAGGGGGCTGAAGGAGAGCAACAATGGCACAGTGATCTTACTCTTGTCTTGTGTTGGCAAAGTACTGCTGTTAGTCAACACAGAATGGATAATGCTACTGATGCTTTGTCCTCTCCATAGCTGTCTTTCAGTCAGTGATCTCAACAAGCTTTACAAATATTCATTAATGAATGAAACTTTGGAATACCTCTTTGAGTTAGGTAAACAGTAGCCTACATATGTCACAGACAAAGAGAGGATGACACTTGTCCAAGGCTGGGTTTCACAGTGACTCAGTGGCAGACTTGGGAACAGAACCCAGGTGCTTGGCTCCACGCCTCCCTGCTCTAATCCTGTGAAGGACGAAGGCAGTGATATTGGCTTTTATCTAGTACTTTCATGAGTAGATCTGAAAGAAAGACAGATTTCCCAAACTGTCACACCCTATGTACAATGTATAAATTCTGATTGATTTTCATATATAGCTGTAACACGCAGTGTGTATTAAATCAGTCATTTGCTGATGGGGACAAAGTAATGTATCACATGCCCCAAATATTGGATATAAGAGAAGTAAAAAGTCTTATTTTCTGCCATACATGATGTTTTCTGATGATGAAGAATTGGCGAGAAAATAAGGAATCACTGATGTTTAATGCACAATCTAAAGATGATCCTAGAAGTTGGAGAAAACATGTGTAGGTTGACTTCAGCAATGGCAGAGATGCTGGGTACACTAATTAGAGAGAGAAGAATGGGATATTTTAGACTATTTAATCTGCTGTTCCTGTTTGCTTAGGGACTGTCAGAGCTTCACTTAAAAATTATACAGGAATTCTCAGGGTACATTGCTTGTTCTATGATGTCTTTCAAAGTATTTGAAGACGAGTTTATGGGCAGACCAGCTCTAACCTAAGGGAAAGGGATCCATTGGCAGAAGCTGGGATATATTTTCCTGCTAGTGGGCCTTATCTAGCTAGCTATCCAACCTAAGTACTTCCCTGGCTCTCATTACAATAGAATCTGAGCACCTTGCAATCTTTAATGGCTTTTTCTTCACAACACTCCTGTGATGTAGAAACAGCGAAGCACTATTATCCCCATTTAATATACAGCCCCTCTGTGCCTCAGTTTCCTAAGTGACTTGCCCAAAGTCACACAAGGAATCTGTGGCAGAGCAGGGACTTAAACCATAGGTTTCCCAAAGTCAGGCTAGTGCCCTGACCACTGGACTATCCTTCCTCTTAGGCCTTCGTGCTAAGGCCCAGTCTTATTCTTAGTAGATTAAATATTTTGAATTTTATAGAGGGAAAACCTCATAGCAGAATGTAGTTAAAATATCAATCTAGGATACTGGTTCCCTCTCTGGTGGGAACCTATTTAATATTTCAATATGTGAGTGTGACAGGGTTGTGTTGAAAAATGTGGTTGAGAAGATGGCTGAAAATAATAGGCTGCAAATGGGAAGCGTGTAAAGATCTTCTTCACCTGTGGGAGACAGGAATGGGAAAGAATCTGTTCCTCTTTCTCAGCATCAGAGCAGAGTGTGTGCACTTGTAGATATGGTTTTTGCACAGCTCTTTTTATTAGGGGTTTATTAGAACCACACACTCATGCCAGATGTTTATCTTTTGTTGTTAGGCAGTGGGAACCAGTGAGATTTCTGGAAACTGTGGATGAGGATGTTAAACTTGTTCATCTCTCTGCATTAGGCTCAGCAGTTCTGATGTGCAAGGGATGTTGTGGGGTGTGGGTTGAGGGGCAGAGTAAGAGGAAGGTACATGGATGAAAAACATCAAGCCCCTAAAAACCCATGATATTTTGGCAAACACCCTTCAAACCAATTATTAGTGTTACAGTGGCACTTAATGACCCCAACCAGATTGGAGCACTCTTTTGCCAGGTGCTGTTCAGACTTATGATAAAGGACAGATCCAGACGGCTGAGAGTTTTAAAATTACCTAGCGTATTGGACAGCCAATTTAAAAGTAATGGAAAGTTGGTGTCCAAATCCCCCAGGAAGCTTTTGAAAATCACAGCCCATAGTCTGTAAATTAAGGCAAGGTGCAACAGGAGGGTGAACAAACAGATGGTGTGATTGGGGACAGAGGGCACGATAGTAGGAATATGAGCTTGTTCATGCACAATTTATAGGTAAAGAGATGACTGTATGCTGGAAAAAATAGAACTCCTGAATCTGCTTTATCTCTGTACCTGTCTGTCTTCTGTATTTCACCCATCACCACACCATCTAGGCACTCTTCTCATGTACCTATCATCCTATCACCCAGCCTTTCCATTACTTGCACTCAACGACCCCCACCCCCAAATCAGTACATTCTGGCAGCAAATAGGAGAAGCCTGACCCTTCCCAAACCAATCTGTTAAATGAAGCAAATGTTGTACACACCTGAACGACTCCCTAACTGGATTCAACCACCTCCTACTTTCCACCCGCATCCCAGAGTGCTAGATACAAATGTGAGGATTCAGCTGTTAGCACAATAGCCTCTCATGCTGATGCTATCAGCTTTTGCTCTAAGTTTGCACAGCAGAGCTGTTTTAAAAATAAAAACCAGTCTTTATCTAATTCCTTTAAAATCTCTTTATTTTCTTAGGTTACATCACCAAATCCACATCATCTGGGAGAGGAGAGAGATTCCTAGCCAGCTGTGCTGAGAGGATGCATTGGGAAGCACAGTGGAATGAAGACCTCCTTAAGAGAGAGGAGAGCTCCTTCCCTACAGCCAGCAGAGGGTTAACGAAATGAACAGCTCTTGTGCAGGCAGAGTATTTTCTTGGCAGTGAGTGGTGGTCTGTGTTACAGTATGTGAGAGAAGGAGTGTGGAACAACAGCTCATTTCCATTCACCAGCTGGCAGGTTGAGCCTAAATCTCAGAATCCGGTGTCTGGCTACAGTGAAGGATCCCCCTCCTTGCCACTCCAAAACTCATCTCTTCCTCTGGATGGGGGGTCCTCTCCTCTTCACAGGGTGGGATTTGACTCTGGGGATGCAGCTGTGAGGAGTTGATATCGGCAGCTTTGACAGGACTTCCCCCGACTGTCTGAATGAATGAGTGCCTTTCAGAGTAGAACCAGGTAAGACTCTCAGCATTACTTTCAAATCCTTCCAGTCAGCCTCCTGAAAACATGATGGGCCAAATTGAGTCCTGGTGTAAATCACTGCAGTCAGTGGGCTTGACACCAGGGATTGGATTTGGTCCATTGTCATGAAAGCAGGTGGGTAACTTGCCAGGTTGGTCTCTTATGAGAAAAGTATCGCTCCTTTTGGTGGTAATCTGTGACACTATGTGCTGTGAAGTGTCCTTGTTGGGGAGTTTTATTGCCTCATACACTATATATGTGGATCATCAAAGTTACAAGAAGTGACTAGTAAAGCTATTAACATGGACTGTTGAAAAGGTTGTGATGGGAAAGATCTGCTTGTATTTTTGAAGGGGTTGGGTTGGTTCTTCTCATCTGCTCTGATGTACCATGTTTAGGTGTCTTTGTGATAGGCCCCCTGTTAACATGCTACATATAACAGAATGATGGAACATGTGTGAGTGTATGCAGAATGTTCTACATTTTCATATACCAGCATCTCTCCTAACACAGCATATTCTGTAGATCTGTTGGTACAGTGACCGGATAGCAAGTGTGAAAAATTGTGTTGGGGAAGAGGAGCAATAGGGTCATAAGAGGGGGGATAAAGGGTCCTATATTACACAAAGTCAGGACGTCTGGTCACCCTACCTACTGGACACTGTAAAACGCTTCCTCCACATATTTCCTTAAATTTAAAAATCAAGTTTTCCTCTCCTGTGCTCATGTCCCTTTTTTGTGTTTCTCACTTTTTGCAGTTTTGCTCACAGAACGCAAATATTCAACCTGTGGGTTCAAGTATTTGTCTTGGAAATGGTGTGCTTAACATGTGAGGGACACCACTTGATGCGGCAGAGCAATAAGTTAGCGAAACCTTTTCATTGGAGCCTTGGCAAAGAAGCAATTAATAAGACGCAAAACAATCTGACCACACCTTTCATAGTTAGTTCTGTGCATGCGCATACAATTGCTTTGCATTTTTGGCTGTGATGAAATTAACAAATTAAACTAGTAAATAACCATGATCTTGGCATATTTTATGACAAGGCTATTTAACACAGTAAGTGAGTGGAGACTGTTCAGGGAGAAGAGAACAAAGGTAGAGAGAACATTTCACAAAAAATTAGTCAATTTTTTTTCACCGTTTTTCTTCCAGAATTTGACACTCCATTTAAAATTTTCATAGAAATTTCAAAATTAAAAAAAAAAAAATTGCCTTCCTTAGACTTTGGTTAACAACAGGAACAGTTTTGTGGAAATTTAATAAAAATTTCTTTCTTTTTAACCAATCCCAATTTGAAAATTTAATTCAAATTTGTGTCAAAACACTGAAATTCAGAAAATTTCAACCAACTCTAACAAACAGGCTTAGGGATTTCAGAAAACATTAAACCATTTTTTCTGGTACATATGGGCCTTTATCAAAGGCATCATTACTAATAAAATTAGATTGCTGTACATTTTATCAGCTGAATGCAGTGTTTAAATTAGCCTCCTTTTGTCACATTCACACAGCATGATGAATGTCTGGTCACATCTTTGCCTAGCTTATTTAATTGCCTCTGTGTCAGGGTACTGGCATGAGGTTTGGTAGCTCTGTTAGAGAATCCATGGATGCTTCAAATTCTGATCCTGGTTATAATAAATGCAGTGATCCAATCAGAGAAAAGAGAATATTCATGTGACTTGTGTGACAATCATGGCTAACCTACTTTTTTGTTTGGCATACCAAGTATTAAATAGTCTCATCAAACAATTTGCAAATAACCCATAAAGTAAAAAACAAACAAAACGCAAAAAAACTTCCTAAAATAAATACAATTAAAAATCATGGAGTTAATAAGAGGAAATAGATTGTGATTGTTACCATGCTGTGATTATTAACATTTCCCAAACAGAAAAAGAAGTTAAATTCAACAAGTAAATGATTGCTGTGAAATTATTTGCTCCACTCTCAATATTTTATATACTATGTATAATGAGAATGGCTGTTCAGATCTGGGTCTTGGCTAAACTCCTGAAAACTTTGGTTTATTTCAGTTAAAATAAGTGGAAGTTTTTTTGTCTGTGCCCATATTTCTTACAGATATGGGTGGATAAAACAGGGTCTTGTGGATTTGGTCGTGCAAACCCAGGAATGATTTAGGTCTGAGTCCCATTAAATTTATTCATTCCTTCCCCACACCACAAAGTGCAGGACAGGGAATCGGTGAGTGGTTTCATTTTTGGCCCAGCCCTAGAAAGAACATGCTGCTTTTTCTCTTCAACATTGATTTTTTTCTATAAATATCCAAATTACTCCACCATTAGAATTAGTTGCTAATTTCAGTCCACTCCTTGGAGCTGAGAGGTGAGGTAGGTTCAAGGGATCTTAATTGTCTTAAAAGCGCCAGAAAGAAGTACAATTAATAATAATACATAGCTCTTATGTGGAGTGGTTTTCATCAGTTGATCTCAAAGCCCTTCTCAATCTTTAATGCAGAGCACCACATAATGGATGACCCCTAAAAGAATGTGCAGGTGACAGAGAGACACCCTGTTCAGCTTCATTCCAGTGTGTGAAATCCTCACACCTCAGATCCTATCGCTTGTGTGACCGAAGCATCCCTTAGTGCAATAGTTTCCTTGCTGTGTCATCTGTGCTTCATGGGAAGCTGACAGGTTGCATAGGTTTGGATCTTTTCCTTGTGCCCAACTGCTGACTCTCCTTAAAATGCTTTCCCAATAAATTTCCACATAAACAGTTGCAGTAGCTGCCTCTGGTTGGTGGTGTGATCATGAAGGGAGAGGAGATATTCTGCATAATTATGACTGGGAGGGGAGATGTCCACAAGACAGTCTCCTTATTAAGAGATGGTGCTCACCATAAAAAACTTTGAGAATCCTCACCTTAGCTCAGAGCATCAATGCCAGGAGCACCACTCATTGTGGCTAGATGATATCCCCACTGTTGACCAGAGAGACTGTGTTAGCACAGTTCTCAGGGAGAAGAGAGTTACTATGGGTCAGTAAGCTAAGAGAAGATGGGGAGGACGGAGTGGGGGGGGGGGAAGTATGTACAGAAGCAGTGAGATAAGGTAGGCAAATATTGCAAAAAGCATTTTTTAGGAATATTTGTTCAGATTTGTAAACAAGTTTGACTGTCTAGTCTGGCTAGCAAGCTTGCTGTTGAGAACATTTGTGGAAATGGATAAATTTAAACAAATACTGGGGATAATTCTTAGAAAAACACATGTAAAAAAATACTGACCATTAGGTCTCACAAAGAAAAGCTGCTTATGTACACCTAATTGAGGAACAGAAACCTACTGTGACTTGGATGACCAATCACAAAGCTCAAATACCAACAGTGAACTGCTCATTAATGAGCTACATAGCTTAAAAAATATTTGTAGAAAGTAGTCTATGCAAACTACCATAAGGCAGATCATGCATAATTCAAACAAAAAAAAAGACAGAACTCATCAAATTATTTGTTACATTTTTTTGCCTCCATCTCTAGTATCCAACCAACAAGAGCCTTGAAGAAACTCTGTCAGAGGCTGAAACCTATAGTAGATGTCACCATCTCCAACAGAAAATGTATAGTTTTTGGTGCACTTGGAAGGATGCAAAACCTGATTAATTTGCAGGGAATATTTTCTAGTGTATGTTTAGTCATGCTTTATGCAAAGGTTACATTTATAAAATATAAAGCTTAATTGATTGTAGACGAGTAGATGTTATAAGCATATTAGAGATGTGTTATGGTTGGTTATAAGCATGTCGGTGGAAGATATTATAGATGGCTTTAAGCCATGACTATAAGCAACCTATTGGTCTGTTCGACCCTAACTTCTGTAACAGTTAACTGTTAAAAAATGACCAATAGATGTTTTATTAAAACCTTTATGAACTATTTATAAATGTGCCCTTAACATAAATTGTGACCACATACTCCATCCTACTCCTCTTGTGGCTCTTAGCCTAGCTTATGAGTTCTCTGTGCTTCAACTGAGTCTTGATTATCTTGATCATGGGTACCAATTTGTGGTGCACAATATGCTGAAATCTTTGGGTTTCAGTTAAAAAGACTCTAGTGTGGCAGGAAGATAAAACTGCCATGAAAAAAGTCAGTCTAAAAAGACAGATAATTCTGTGCTCAGTCTTGCACTGCCTGAAGGGTATGGTTATAGCTACACACTCAGACTGTGTGTTTGAATTCTTGATACGAAAAGATGTATACATTTAAAGTATTATTGTATTCTATCACCCTCGCTTACATGCACCCACACCATGCGGGAGTTGCACTTGAATGGATGTGCTCATACATCATACATATATACATCCTTCCACATGCACACAGTCTTGTGCATATTGCTCTTTCATGTGTGTCACAGACTGAATACACATTCTCCCCTTGCACTGTTACATCAGTCTTGTTCATGTCATCTTTGCATGCATTCATATGCTCACTGTGTGTATTGTGCCTTCCCATATTCAAGACACACAGCCGTGCTTGTCACACTGCTCTACTTAAGATCTTGTCAGCCCTTCTGGTCCAAACACCTGCTGTCATAGGATTAAGCTGTACGCCAACTTATTATTAAACATTTTCTTCCCCTTGGAAACTGGTAAAGAGCTCTTACTGAGAGCATTGTTTGTTTATTTTTACAGTCAGTTTAAAAGCTCATTGAAAACAAATAACAGAAGGCAGATATTCACCAGTTCTTGACACCTTCTCCTGCATGGCTATAACCCAAATTGGCTTTGTTTTTATTTTTTTTAAATGAACTTTGTCAATCTGGTAGTCTCTGAGGCAGGCTACTTTTCTCCTGGTATGTAAACAACATCAAACACTAGGCATACAAACTGGCAAAGACTCAAGGGATGAGATTGACTTTACGTGCTTGACCAGTAACTTATTTATTATGCACATCTGCTGGACTTCATCACACTCAATATCTTGAATTAACATGAAACAAAGTTTATTTTACTGAAGTGAACTGGAGTCTGGGCTTTCTCTTTTTTGGAAGCAGGATCAGGCCCTACATGTTTTACATGTCAGACCATGATCATTAGGCTCTATATTTTAAATACGCATTTAAAGGTATTTAATGAGGAAGAATGGGGTCTGGTGGTTTGGGCACTAGTCTAGGACTTGGGAGACCTGGGTTCAAGTCACTGCTCTGCCATAAAATTCCTGTGTGACCTTGGGCAAGTTACTTAGTCTCTCTGAGCTTCAGTTTCCCATCTGTCACATGGGGATTAAAGCACTGCCCTGCCTCACGGATGTTGAGGATAAATACATTAAAGATTGTGAGTTGCTTGAACACTAGTAATGGGGGCTATAAGTAACTGGTGGATTGAAATGGTTATCACCACCATCAGACTAGACTGTAATCTCCCCCTAACTCCTCTTGAGCATTTTGATTTGCATCTCACACTTTCTTTAGAGCTGATACCTCTTCTCTTCTTCATGGGAGCCTGATAGATTCTTCCTACTTAATATCACCTGTGGCTGACACAATTGTTTGGTCTTGAGCAATAGTTTTTTTTGTCTGGCTTCTGTGTCCTTCAGTTATCCTTTCACCATGCTTTGGATCAGAGATGCGGTATGAAATTGAGTGCAATGCAAAATCACTTCATGCACACCGAATGTGACAGCATGGTGTCTTGTTGTGCTACTTTTGCACACAGTACCTCGCTGTAATTGTTCCTGCTGTATAGTTGTCACCTTTTCACCCCAGTAATGCAGTCTCTAAGTATTCACCCACATTACAGTGCATCATGTTTTCACAGCTCTGCAGTGACTCAGTATTGTTATGCTTCCACACTGCAGCTGACATCACATAATCCATGTGCAATTGGTTATTGCATTGCCGTGCTATAGTGTAGATGATCACCAGTATGTACTCACATTGGTGTCTCCCCATTAGATACTCACAGCACGAGTATTATTATTACACTCTCCCACTATACTGTTGAACAGCACTGTGGCATATCTGATTCTTGCTGATCACTGATATGTTACTGGTATGTTCTCGGAGTCGACCAGTAGCATTTTACTTGTTTCCAGGGTTTATTGCACAGGACCTTGCATCTCCCAGTCTTCCTGCCCCCTTCTGCCTTATAGCCATTGGAGTTTAGTGCAGGATTACAAACAAAGAATTGGGCATTTATACAGATAATAAAAATGCTCAGAGCTCTAATACTAAAGATTAAAAAACAGCAAGAGTTTTGGACAAGAAAGGGATATAACCTCTCATGCTCCAGGGCATAAGCCAACCTCTACTCTTGGAGGTCAGGAAGAAACTTTGCCTGTGCACAGGTTATTCCATAACTGTATATTGCAGGGCTTCTTGCACCATTCTTTGAAGTACAATAGCTGGTGCTGGCCATGATGGAGACAGGATTCTGAACAAGATGAACAATTGGTCTGATGCAGTCTTGCAATTCTTATTGTTCCTATTCTCTCTCTCTCTGCATCTCAGATGGATAGACTTCACTATAACACATGCACCTGGCTCCTGGGCAATCCTCCCCATTGTTCTTTTTTTATTTCCTTGGGAGAGGGAGGGGTCACTTAGGACCACTTGTTTCCTACACGTACTGCATCAAAGTGACGGGGGAGTGGAAATGCCATTGTGAGATGCATATCTGATATGACTCCAACCATCTTCCACCCCCTGCACAACCTGAGGGAGAAGCTAATACAAAAGAACAAGCTGTCCTCTCTCCTTTTGGTGTGACACTCGTTATTGTGACATATGACACAGTAGAAAGGCCAGAGACCCGCTAGCTGTGAGAACCTTACTGCCCTGTTCCCCCCTTAAGCAATGCAGGAGCACATTCCCAAAAGAATTATCAACCTGATCTGACAGGCTTGGTTTTCAAGCTAATTGTATAAAATGTGGGACAGAATATGCATGGAAAGGGGAGATGACATCTTCTCTAATACCTTAAGCCTGTCATCTACAATTGACCAGGCCAGGTGGTTCAGAACCTGAAGTAGCTAGGGTCCATCAGAAGGATATTTACCATGGATGCCAGTGAGCACAGCTGGATGGGGAAGTGAAACCAAAAGTTCTGTATGCAAGTTCAGGCTGCAATGCTGATTCAATTTGAGATAGATGTGGAGCCTTCCGCCCCTCCCCCCTCAACTACCTCTACTTTCCATTTCTAACTAGGTCATTTACAGAAACCATGCTTATTTTGCAGCCCAGATGATTGCAGTTTAACCACATGCTTTTTCCATTCCAGTTCCCCTTTCAGGAATCAGTGGCATTTTTTAAAAGTAGTTTTTTATCTAAAAGGCTGCAGCAGGGCTGATGTTATGAAAGGAATTGGTGTCACTGCAAGCCTGGAATAGAGACTTTTATTTGATGATGGTGTGGAGAGATTCACCTCTGGAACTGTCTATTAAATTTTTTTTATTAGCTCTGTGTTGGGGAGACAGGAAATGAAAAGTAGCCTCAAACATTTAGAGACAACCTGCTTTAGAATTAAAAATTCATGGATGAACCACCCTAGGGTGTTGCTGAGATTAAGAGTAACATACATGAAGTTCAGCTGATGATCTGCAAGTCAGCTGAGGCAGACTCCAGGAGGTGAAACTTTCCTTCTGGGTTTAATAAAACCTTTCACCTAAATGATTCTTGACCTTTCCTCTTGCGTGTTCTGAATAATTTCAAGCAGGGAGTTGGTGAAGCAGCAAAGAGCAGGGACTGCACTGAAGGGTTAATGGGAAGTGACACATGAAAGAAAAGACAAGGGCCTGGTCTACACTGGCGGTGGAGGTCGATATAACGCCGCTTACATCGACCCCCAAAGTATGTGTCTCCACTGGCATGTAAGTTCTGTCAATTTAAAGCGCAGTAAAAGTCGACCTAAAAAAACCCACCTCTCCAAGTAGCATAGCGCTGAATTCGAATTCCATAGGTCGGAGTTGCGTCAGTGTAGGCAGAGCACAATGTAAATCGACACCATTGGCCTCTGGGAGGTATCCTATAATGCCCTGTTGTGATCGCTCTGGACATTCTTGCTCTGCTGTAATGTGGCCATGTACGCAGGAAATAGCTCTTCCCCTCAAGCCCCATGAAATTTTGAATTTCCGTTTCCGGTTTAGACAGCATGGAGAGAGCTTTGTAACTGAACTGCTCGTGGTGACTGCATGGCCCAAACGCGCTCCAGCTTGGAGTCGACCAGAGATCTTGGATCTCATCGGTCTGTAGGGTGAAGAGTCTGTTCTGGCTCAGCTCCAAGCCACCAAAAGAAATTTAGATATATACGAGAAGATATCTTGCGGCGTGTTGGAGAAGGGGCACAACAGGGATGCGCAGCTGAGGCAGGCTTATCAGAAAACTAGGGAAGCTAACCAGCTGTTCTGGCTCCTCGCCCAAAATGTGCCACTTTTACGAGGAGCTGCATGCAATTCTTGGCAGAGAATTGTGCCACTGTGCCACCACATAGCATCAATACATCCGAAGAATCCCAGTCCAGGATGAATGAGGAGGACTCTGTGGACGAGGAGGATGAGGAGAACAGGGTGCAGGACAGTGGGGTATCCATTCTCCCTGAGAGCCAGGACCTGTTCGTTACCCCAGAGCTGTCCAGCCACACACAAGACAACGGGACTGATCAAGATGCAGGGGAAGGCATGTCTAGTGAGCGTGTGTGGCAAATCTTGTTTTTGCAGTTATGTCCCCAGTCCAGCTTCTTAAAAGGAGTTTGTGTTTTTGAGGGGAGGGTCTTACTGTATGGTGGCAAACTTCAGTAGATGGTTACTTCTGGAACAGACTATTTATGTGCAGGGGTATGCTCTGAGAATCCACTGTGGATATCTCAAGGAAACTTTCATGTAGGTAATCTGTTAATCTTTGCAGAAGGTTTCTGGGAAGGGCAGCCTTATTTCTTCTGCCATGGAGGATACTTTTCCCTGCCGCTCTGCTATTAAATGAGCAGGCATCATCACGGAACACAGCATAGCAGCATAAGGGCCAGGCCTATACCCCAATGATTGCAGCAAATCTTCCCTTTCCACCTGCGTTACCCTCAGGAGACTGATATCACACATGGTCACCTCTGGAAGATGGTTCAAGTTTAAAGTGCCCAATACAGTTGCTCTGTTTTATTCCTCTGCTGTGGACGGGGTCCTTTGTCGCTTCCCCAAGACTATTCCTAGTCCTAGTACTGTTGCAATGGGCATTATGGGTTGGGACACTGGTTGCCGTATGTTTTCTGCCACTACAATTCAACCGCAGTGTTCTCTAATCTATTCTGCCCACCTCCTCCCAAACCGGTCTTTGGCATATTACAGGGGAGCATGGTGATCCCTCTCCTTCTTCAAGTGTCGATTGTGGATTTTAGTGCTAATGAAGCTTCTTTATAACCGATGCAAGGGTCCTTTGCTTACCATGTCTGGAGGATGATCTTGTCTGAAAAACTGGACATGGAACACAGGAGATCTGCACAGGAGCAGCAGCATGATACACAGCAGGAGATGTTGCATATTGTAAGGGATCAGTCTGACATGCTGAGGTATCTGGTAGAGCTCCAGGAAGAGCAGTGGCAGGACAGACTCCCTCTGCAGCCCCTCCAAAATGCTCCGTTGCCTACTGCTTTATCAGCCCCCACCCCCAAGCAATCTAAAAGGAGACTGAACAGGGTGCAGTATGTGCTGCACTCCACACCGGTGGAGGCGAGCAGAAGATGCGATGTCTCCTTTAAGAAATGCACACATCCACAGTTGCTTGCACAGTGACACTTTACAATGTTAAGTTATCCTCCTTTTCCCCCCATCACAATGGGTCACATTGGTGAAACATCTCCTGTGATCCACAAGGGTCTGCAACACCATTGAGAAGTATCCCGTCCGGTTCATGTACTCTGTGCAGATCATGTGTGTTCCATGTCCATGTCTAGTTTTTCAGACAAGGACATCCTCCAGACCCTCAGCTCTGTGTCAGAAGCCTATTGATGGCCCTGCACACTTGCATCACAGCAGCTCCAAAGGTGGATTTACCGACTCCGAATTGATTCCCAACTGACCGGTAGTAGTCTGGGGTTGCCAGCTTCCACAGAGAGATGGCCACTCGCTTCTCCGCTGTCAGAGCTGGTCTCGAGCAAGTATTCACGTGCTTCAGGGCTTGGGACAGCTCTGCACAAAGTTCAAAGAAAGTGGCCTTTCTCATATGAAAGTTCTGCAGCCACTGCTCATCATCCCACACCTTCATAATGATGCGATCCCACCAATCTGTGCTTGTTTCCCGGGACCAGAACTGGCGCTCCACGGACTGAAGATGATGCGTGACAGTCTGCAGCAAACGGGAACTGTTCCACTCTATGGCTTGTAGCAGGGCGGCCTCAGTAACATCGTTATTTTCCATGCTGCAGCTGCTCTTTTGCCTTGAAAATACTGCAGGATAAGCCATGAGGTATTTGTGATGCTCACAATGAGAGTGCAGTGAGTGGGCTCCATGTCTCTCCGGCAACAGTGTACACGTGGCATAGAAAAATGGCGCAAAAAAGCGTTTGTAGTTTGAAGGGAGGGGGAGGGAGCAGGTTGCATCATGGGAGGACGACAAGCTTCCCAAAAGCCTTTACGGCTAGTTGCACTGTGGGATAGCTACCCACGGCACATTGCTTTGAATGTCGACCCAAGTGTGGTGAGTGGGGACGCAAGAGCCTGACACAAGGAGCGTGATGTGATCACACTCCTGCGACTTCTAAAATTCGGTGGGTGAGAGTCAATTTAAAGTAAATCGACTTCAGTCTGCTGTGTAGAGATATCCAAGGACACACTGATGGAGGGAGACTGAGGAAAGTAGTAATTTAGGTTGTAAGCTCTTTGGGACAGGGACCATCTTCTTGTTCTGTGTCAGTATGGTGCCTAGTTGAGTCGAGGTAACTCGCGTTCCTAGGTGCAGCTGCAATACAAATGATAACTGTACCCAAGAAATGGACAGTGTTACAGAGGAACAGGCAAGAAGAAGACGGAGAAAGGAAAGAGAGAAGCAGGCAGAGATGGAGGAGACAGAAACAGGAATTGGGAAGAGAGGGAAAAAAGCATGAGGATGCAGAGTTAGGAGTAAGATAGGTGGAAGAGGATGACCTTGAGTTTGGATTCTTTGGGATTTTTTCTTCCCTGCATCTTGTGCCTTAAATGGTAATAGCAGAGATTAAATGAGCTGGTGCCATAATAGACACAGCGCTGCCTTATCTCTGGGCTCTCTCTCATTTAAATGGCTGAGCATATTCACTAGTTAGCTGGATCTATTTTTACATATTTTCAAAATTTAATTTAAACAAATGACCTTGCATAAAGACTTTTTATAAAGATTGCACACACAGCCACCCACACATCCAACCCTGGTAGGGGTGGAGCGCTAAGAGAACAGATTTCAATGAAATGTAAAATATCTCAAGGCTTCTGTTACCAGTGAGCAGGCATGTGGAATAAGATTTTTAAATCAGGATCTTGCAGCCTGAAAAGAACGATGAAACCTTGACCTAGCCCAGTGGTTCCCAACCTTTTTGGCTCGAGGGCCACAGATATAATTTTTACAATCCTGAAGGGCCACCAGTCTCTGCCAGCAGCCCTCCCCTCCCCTCCCCCCCCCATCCCCAACTGCAGCCAGACGGAAGTTCAGTGAGGAGGCTGCCTCCTCACTCATCTCCCTTCCCCCGGCTGCAGCAGGGAAACCGCATGCATCCTGTAGCCCCGTGTGCTCCACCTGGGCCCCTAGGCAGTGGCTCCCTTCTGGAGATCAGTGTTCCCCTCCTTCTGGCTCCAGCAAGGAACCCAGTGCCTATGAACCCAGGTGGAGTGCTTTGCCATGCTCTCTGCTACAGCCAGGGGGAGGGAAGCACTGATCTAGATTCCCATCCCCTTGGCTGCAGCAAGGAGCCTGCCCTGGCCTTGTAGTCTTGCAGCAACATGTTCTGCCAGGGTCCTTAGGTGGCCAGCTCCCTTCTGCAGCCAGCAGGAGGGGAGTGACGGGCCACTTTGAAAGACCCCGCGGGCACAGGTTGGGGACCATTGACCTAGCCTTTCTCACCTCTGGGGGAAAAAGCCTGTTTGACTTGGATCCCTTCGTTTTACAGCAGAGTGATCTGCTGACTTCTGTTTCCTTTGAGGTACAGTGAGATTGCTTAAAATCTTTCTGCTTCGCTTCAGGTTAGCACAAGCTGGCTTTGCATAAGGGCTTGTATACATAGAAGTTATTCTGGAATAACAGTGTCCACACATGGAGTTATTCAGGAATAGAATGGACAAGCCCTAGGCTGCTGGTCCGGATGTGTCCAAGGCATGGCTGTGTTGCAGAAAGTGTGTGTGTGTGCGCTGAACAGTAAAATCCATTAGTTTTCTGGGAGAGGTCTGTAGGTTTCAGGATATATATGTTATCCATGCTGGCAGCTGTGTGCCCTGCTCCTGCTGGCCCCCGCCCCCTGCTCAGCTGTGTGTGTTGTGCAGTCAGAGGCATTGCGTTGCCTTAACACACTCACTCCACAGTGCACATAACACAGCGAGGTGGCAGTGGCCAGCAGGAGTGGGGCACACAGTCACCCCTACGCCAGCTCCACAGGTGTCAGGAGCAGGACAGCTGACCCTGACCCAAAGAGGTCATTCCAACCTGACAGTTGTAGTCAGGTCCTGTAGGGTTTGGGTCTGGTTACAGGGCTCTAGGCCAAGCCGTCAGGTTGTCATTATAATGTGTGTAGGGTTCCCCTTCTTCCTAACTCCACTCAGCTGGGGAGTACAATCTGCTTTGTGTCGGTTGCATTTGCTGTATGTGGTGTGATTGTCAAGCTATTTGTGCATATACTTTGTAGGGTAGTGCTGTGTGCAGCATGCTTGCATGCCATTTTGTCAGTGGTGTACCGCTAATATTTTATCATGTAGCATGTCGCTCCTGTGCTATGCAGAATCAAGCAGAGCTGCCAGGTGTGAGGGGCAAAAGGGACAGTTTGTCGCAGGCCCACACTTTGAGAGGGCCCCCAAACTGAGTGGAGTTGTGACATGGCTCATAGGGTTACCGCACCACTCAGGTTTGGCTCAGACATTCCTCTATCATGGTGGAGGGGCAGCCAGGCCAAACCTGAGTGCCACTAAGACCCCACATGCTGGGATGCAATGCCACTCACTGAATTTTGGTCCAGCTGTCATGGCAGCTAGGTTGCAGCTTCTGGAGCGGCAAGCCAGGCCCACCCTCATGGGATAGGAGTCAAGCCCCTGTTGCAGAGTGAGTTCAGTATGGGCTCACCCTTAAGCTCTCTGCCCTGGGCCTCCCCTCAGGTGGGTGGAAGGGCCTCAATTTCAGATTTTGCCAAGGGCCCCCAAACCCTCTGTGCGCCCTTGGAATCAAGCCCAATATGTAGTGTGGGTAGAGTAGCTTGTGACATAGCAGGGCTTTTAACTGGTTTGGTACTGCATGGGTGTTTGACATCATAGTGTGTGGCATGTTGATATGGAATAACTATGTATTTTGTGAAAAGTTCCAGAGGGGTAGCCGTGTTAGTCTGTATACAGCAAAAACAACAAGAGTCCTGTAGCACTTTTGCTGATGAAGTGGGTTGCAGCCCACAAAAGCTTATGCCTACAGAAATTTGTTAGTCTTTAAAGTGCTACAGGACTCTCATTGTTTTTATGTATTTTGTGTAGAGCTGCTCATGCATGGCTGGGCTGTGTATATTGCAGGCTGATGAACAGTTAAGTTGGGCATTAATGGCAGCTTTGTTATATCATTATCTTCCCCTTCTTGGCCCTGATACTGTGAAGAGGGGTATCAGTAATGCTAAAAATAGGGTCTGTGTGCCCAGCAAACAGATTCCACAGGAAGAGAAACAAGCAAGCTATTACTCTAGTCAGAATATTTTTCTCCCAATGATACAAAGGAATCTAAAACACTGGCATCAACACAGAGAAATTCTTCCAAGTGATGGAAGCCACATGCAGACTCATTCCCTGTATGCTCAGAGACTTGAGTAAATAGAGGATTTATAGGCAAACAGAAAGAGAAGGCAGCCAAATCTATTTTTATCACCTGGTCTGTGTGTGTCTGTTGCCTGCTCTCTTCCTCTACTGGATTTCAGTTTCAGTCCATTCAGCTGCCCTGGCTTTGAAGTCATAGCACCTTTCATCATGCTTCGATAAAGCTCCACATTTCTGCTATGTTTGCCTGGTAGGTTCAAAGCCATTTAGACTTTGTTCGTTTCAGGTCTGCAAATTCTGATTCCAGGGAAAAAAACTGGAGACTGTGATAGTTAGTCTTGATTAAGCAGTTGCCATCCAATAATAATACTTGGCTCTTGCAGCATCTTTCATCTGATGATTTCAAAGCACTTTACAAAAGTGGGGATGTGTTATTCCCATTTACAGATAGGGAAATTGATGCATAGAGATACAAGTGGTTTGTCCAATGTCACACAGATGGTAAATGGCAGCGCTGGGAATAGAACCTGGGAATCCTCACTCCCACTCCACTGCTCTAACTATCAGACCAAAGGGTTTTGTCAAATGTGTTCATGTAGTGTTTATCTCCCATTGCAACTAACCATAGGAGAGACCAAAGCTGGCTATACATAGCAAGCCTGCAAAAGAAGGCATAGACATAGATGTTAACACAAATGGCCCCTTTCAGGGTCTCAGCCAAAGATGGCACTCAGTTGTCAGTTTCAGTGTGAAGGATTCTCTGCTGAGGAGGCTGACGTTCTGTCTGGCATGAATGCAGACATCAAGTGCTTGCAAGAGACAGACAACAGCACCAAAGCATCCCTGGCAGTCATATCACTGTTACAGAAAGCAACATCTCTGGCAACATGAAAGACTGGTGAAAAACACTGCTGTGAAACACCATAGTACAATGGAACTCACAATTGAACTCAATCAAATACAAGTAGATTCTGTTTACAAACCACCAGTTGAACAGTTTGTATGGTCAAACTGACTTTTCCCTGACAGAAAGATCATGTTTTTTATAGGCCACTTCAACAGTTGCAACACTATTGGGGTATACCCCTAACGAAGACAACAGCGTGGAAGAAGTTTAGAAGTGAGCTGCCACAGACAGCTTGACCTTGCTCTATGACTCCAAGGATGAATGTACTTTCCAAAATGCATGATGAAACAAGGTATAACCTTGACCTAGCCTTTGTCACCTCTGGGGGAGGAAAAAAGCCTGTTTGACTTGGATCCCTTCAGTAAAGAAACCATTGGGCTTGGTGAAATGCTTATGAGAGAGATTGGAAAGGAACTGCATGACCATTGGAGGGAGCTGATTGAAACAACAAACCTGTGCCATAAAAGCAAAAAAGCATGGGCCACCACTTGAATGGATGACAACCAAAGTGTATTATCGCAGCCTCTCCCAACCCAGTCACACACCAACTCATCCTAAATGGTAAACCAGCCCACAGAGCAAAACGCAGATTGAAACAAATCAAGCAGGAGTTTCACTCGCTCCTCAGACACCAGTGTCCACAATGAGCAGGTCAGCACTGTGGAGTTGACACTAGCCATGAAAACCCAGAAATGTGGAAAGTCTGGTGGACTTGATGATATACCTGATAAACTATTTAAAGTTTTTTATTAAAGTAAATGTTTCAAAAAATAATAAACAGGTAACCCAATAAAGTTAAAGGGGCAAAGTTATAAAGCATCCAGGGATAATATGCAGGTTATGGGGGGGACACAGGGAGTAATTGGAAGTAAGGGGATAAGCTGCAGAATCCTGGATGGGGGGTGATGGTGTGGGCGCTAGGAGATACAAGGGGATATATGGGAATGGGGGAACGTTACTAAGTATGTGGGTAACGTTCGGGGTGTTTAACAAAGAGAGTAAATAAGTCCATACAAAGTGGTGTGTCCCCCGTCGCGTCCGTTGGTGTGTCCCCTGTCGCGTCCGTCGTGGTGGTGGTGGCTTGAGTCTGTAGGTCCGGAAGAAGAGTCCTGTGGAGATGCTCTGGCCCTCTTCTTGTGGTACTGCCGGTGGCCGGTGATGTGCTCGATGTAGATGTCCCGAGACCACCGGATGGAGTCCGAGACCATGAGGCGACGCATGAGCTTGGCGTAGCGCCGACCCACACCACAGGCCCAGAGCATGGGCTCATTGCGGGGGTCCCAGGTGCCCAGCTTGTTCATAACCCTTTTTTATCTGAATACTCCAAACTGATGGTAACTTCATTCTTTGCCAAAGGTCTACAGACTCAGTAGTGGAAGACACCACTGAAACTTGAATCTTAGACATGGGTAAAGCATATCTTGCTCATGTCACAGCCAGTGCAGTGTTGTTCCTTACTCTGTATTCTTCAGTGCTTTGACCACTAGTCAATTCTTGAATCATGATTCAAGTAATACGGTTCCCATAGCTTTCATTAAGAATCAATTCCAGTATCTCAGTTAGGAAATATTTGACATTGGTCTGAATTACCCTCCTGTATCTGATTACCCGTGATTAAAATTGCAGTCTGGATTTGGATTCAAATTTGCTGAATGGCTCTTTATAATACCTGAACCAAATCCCAAGGTCAGAATGTTGTGGCTCAGAACCATCTCTACAAAAATTACTCTGCTCATTTCCATCCCATTACTCCCTGCTTCATCCCCTGGGGCCTGCCTTAAACAATTCCTCTCCCTGCTTGCAGTTTATACCTTCTGAGTCGTCATATTTTCATTTGAGTTGTCATCTAGCCAAGATGTACATCTGTAAATCTTTTACTCATTGATCAGTCCCTCCACACCCTTAATTATTTTTTCCTTGCTCTTTTCAGAATTATTTCCAATCTTCTGACATTCTTATAGCTCTAGGGTGCACCCAGTAATTTCACAATCATGATTTATAAGTATCCAGGTTCATAGCAGGATGCAGAAGTAGCAGTCTGCTGCATCAATTCAAGGGGATTTTTTATCACCAGTTTCCTTATGAACACCTATGTGACAGTTTCCACTTGGGATCAAAGATGGGCAGTTTTGGCAATTTGCTTCAAAATGAGTAAACAGCTCTATAAGCAACTCTCTCCCCTTTTGGCTTTGTTTTTAACTTCTAGCTTTTCCTCTACAGGATAGAAAAATCAATAGAGAATATTAGTTTCCAGTCTGCTCTGCACATCTGTGCTTCCTGGTCTTTGCCAAAGAAAGCATAAAGATCCAGGCTAAGTTAATAAATAAATACATTTTCAAGTTATATTACTTAACAGTAGAGCAGCCCTAAACTGCTTAATGACTTCCCCCCTCCCCCCCCCCTTCACAGAGGGAAGGTTAGAGTAAAATGTAGCTAGTGCTTATAGAGACTTTGTGCTACTTTGGCATTCTGATATGGTGGAGAAGCTGCTGGTATGATTAGGATAGAAACACCTCTCTGCACTGTCATCTGTCAGACCTCCCATTCTGCCACCCAGGCTGCTGCAGCTTCACTGCTATTGTTATTCCAGCTAGCTAGATCAAAGTTATGTTACAATATAGATGTTCTCTTTATGATGATGCCATGGACTAGAAATTTCAGAAGGGCTCAGCAGCCCTACCGAGAACAGTTGAGAAGCCTCACTTGGAGAACCAAGGCTGCTGGCTACTAAAATCTTTTGCAAGTCTGGCCACCACGTTGAGGTGTCCAAATGGGAGCTGAACACTTTGAAAAACCTAGTCCCAGCTGTAGAGTTTTGAAAATCTGGCTTTGCATGTCTGCATAGGCTCCATGCTGTCACCCTCTGTCTGTATGCTTCTTCCAGAGTGGGGTTCTATTGTTACACATGCATCTTTACAGCAGGTTGCAGCTGCTGCTTTGTGTCCCACTCTAACAGCCAACTGATTTAACGTAAGGAGAGATTTATCAACCTTCAATGAGCCTAAACTGCTAAATGCACAAGTCACTTTTGAAAATGGGGCTTAGGCTCCTAAATCATTTACATATTTTGATAATTTTACCCTCATGTTTTGTCTTCCTCCGTTAATCTGTAAAATGGAGATAATGTGTCTCTTCTCCTACCTTATATATTCAGACTGTGAGCTCTTTGTGCCAGGGATTGTCTCTCTCTTTTGCACAGTGCCTAGCACAATAGCGCCCTGACCTCGGGTGGGGCTTCTAGGCATTACAACTGCTAGAAGTAATAATTTAGTTTAACCAGATATAAAATGGATATAATACTGACCTGTAGTGGTGGTCCTAAAACAAAAAACCCAGATCCAAACAGCCCTAAACTATAAGAATGCTAAGATCTAGATCCAAACTTTATTATTCAAAGCTCATCTCTAATAAATTACTTCATAGATGGAGTTCTGAGATTTAACTCATTAGTGCTTGTAATTTCCTCTGAAATCTTTGGATGAAGGAGCCCAAATCCTTTTTTACTTTTTTTAAACTTGAGCCTGAGCCCTAAAATGAACATGGTCATGAGAGAGACCCTCATCACTGTTTGACTAGAGAATGTTAATGGAAGCCAAAAGCCTAAATTGCTCCCTTTTTCGGGGAGGGGGGGATTTTTTTCTAAGCATTGAGAGAAAAATCTGTCCATTAGTATAATACTTCTTTCCTCTGCTTTTTGTGAACTGTAAAATGACCTCAGAGCTGGGAGACATATCTGTCATCCACAAATGTAGAGGAGATTATTTTGTAGAATGCAAGGCATTGAGGCCTTGATTGGGGCACACGGATTGTAGAGTCCAGGCAATATAAATTCCCCTTGTTCCATAAGTATGTTACAGTATATCATGTTGTAGCCTTCTAAATATATCACATGCTCTTTTGTCCATCCACATGCCTATAGCGGGGGATGATTCTGCTAAGACATTCAGGCTGAGATTTGCAAAGCTGCCTTAAGAGGATGACCCCCCAATCTCCATTAAAAAAAATTCATGAGAATTGTGCATCCTAGTCCTTATATAAGAATGGCCATATAGGCTTGGGTCAATGGTCCATCTAGCCAAGTATCCTGTCTTCTGACATTGGCCGGTGCCCGATGCTTCAGAGGTAGCAGGGCAATTTATTGTGTGTACCTTCCCCTGTTGTTCACTCCCAGCTTCTAGTAGTCAGAGGTTTGGGGACACCCAGAGCATGGGGGTGGCTTTGGAAAAAAAAAATCTCAGCCTCAAAGCTCTATGGAGTTTGTGAGGAAGTTTGGTTTGTATGTTTCCTTTGCAGCAGTGGGAAGAGCTGGTCTGGATCATGTCACCAAGGCCTCTAGATGTCACCTTACGCCATCATCTTCATGAACTGCTTATCCAGGAACAGGAAAGGCTTCCCAAGAGGCTTTTTCATTCAGATCCATTTTCCCATCCCATGTATTACTTTTTCTTTATTTAGCTCTTCCCTGGGCATCCAGGCCTAAGCAGAGAAGAGGAAGATACCTAATCACAGCAACCTAGCAAATCCATGTTAATAGTTTTACTACAAGCATGCTCAAAGATAAATGCTGCAGGTGTTTAAAAGTGAAAAAGAAATGTGGTAGAAATTTCTATGGCATGTGTAATAGTGCTCTGAGTAAAGCCTGGTCTCCTCAAATCCAAATATGCTGCTTCCAAAATGTCATTAAACATGTACATGTGGTCTTAACTGTCCGTTTGCCATCTGTGTGTTTTCCAGTACAGATCTTCTATAACTTGCTAATCATGACTGTGTTTTGCCAGTTTCTTTCGTACACTCTGATCTTTAGCAGAATTCCCCAAAATATCCTTTTCTCTAAAGGATTTCATTCATCAAGGGTATCCCTTCTTCCCTGGAGCATTCCCATACGGGAATGAAACTTAACCCACACCTGTGATGGCCTTTCTGGTTAAGGAAAGATCCCATTGTAAAAAGGAAAGAAATCTATTTCAAGTGGGACACTATCGAGCCCTTAACAGCTGCAAATTAATAACCCAGCCGCAGATAGAAATGAATGCACTTAAAGTGACTTGGCAAGCACAGGCTGTAGGCAATGTCAAGATAGTTAAGAAAAATAAATAAAAACCAACAAACTGACGCACTAATTCTCTTCAGCCATAACAATGAATCTCTCTGCAATGCAATTCTAGGAGGGCTATTTTTTATTTATTTATTTATTTTTGCATCACCCTTTTCTCCTATTACTGTATATTGACCTACCACTTGGTTAAATTACTGCAGATCAGCAGACAGTGTCTCACTGCTTGTATTTCTAAATTGCATCTTAATGGAGCTAATGGCTCCGCACTCCATATTTGGGGTATGACATCAAGATGATAAAGTGAACCCCTCCCTAGCTATATATAATAAGATTGCAGTTCTACCCACAGATTCAGGTAAACAGTTATAAAGCACAAGGGTGAAGTGAATGGGAAGATTGCCATAATCAAGAACTTGGTGCTATGTTGGCTGTACCAGCACTGCTTCTGATAATGGGAGATGCAATCAGGGATAACTATACCACACCTTTCATGTCAGGAGAATAATAGTGTATTCAATCCAGTCATTATAAGGCTAAAAGCAAATGCTGGGAAGTTGAGAATGTTGTGTCTGCCGTGATACAAAGTTTCAACTTCTTCTTCGAGTGATTGCTTATGTCCATTCCATTATAGGTGTGTGCGCACCTCCGTGCACAGCTACTGGAATTTTTTTCCCCTTACCAGATCCTGGAGGGCTGGCTCCGGTGCCCGCTGGAGCCCCGCGCACATGCCACGGTACATGAAGCGCTGCCAGCCCTACGGCCCCCTCAGTTCCTTTTTTCCACCTGCGACGGTTGCCGGAACTGCCTTTGCTTGCTTCGCAAGTGATTCATTCCCCATTGTTTGAACTGTTATCGTTGTCACTTCTGCTAGTTAGGTAGTTAGTTAGTACCTAACGTAGTCCCAGCTGGGACTTAGCTGAGGCCGGTGTATGTCCCGGTCACCGGGTTTCAAGCTGTGTGTCTCCTGCAGGAAGGCTTTCCTACTCAGCGACCCCCATGACAGCTGCCTGAAGTGCTTGGGGGAAGCCTATCACAAGGAGAAGTGTAAGATCTGCAAGGTTTTCAAACCAAGGACTCAAAAGGACAGAGAAATCCATTTGAAAGCCTTGCTCATGGAGGCAGCGCTTCATCCGGCCTCCAAGCAGACCCACTCCGTCTCAGTACTGAGTGTGGGGTCGGTGCAGGGTGCACCGTCGGTACTGGCCTCAACTCGACACCGCACATCTTCTCCCCCTTGACTCTGTACTGCACAGCGGGAGCCTCGAAGGCATCGGATGGTGCCTCGGTGTCCTCCTGCACGGATAGTTGCCGGGTGAGTCACCGTCGACAAAAAGTGACAGAGACCTTGGTGCATGTAGCCCCTGGATGGCCTCAAGAACAGTGGCTGCCCCAATGGCCATATTGGGGCCCCTGGGGTTTCCCAATGGGACTGGGACCACAGTCCATTAAGTCCGTGTGGGTACAGTTGGTGCCACCGGTATTGGGGAAGATCCATCACTCTCTCTTGGAGAATGATTCGGACCCACAGGAGGGAACCTTTGTGGGAACCACCTGTTGATGGGAAGGAGTGCTATCTCCTGTTGTACCCCTCAAATCCTCCTCACCAGACGAAGAAGTCTCCCAAGGTCACTCAGTGCCCCTGGATGATTTCAGGGCGCACCAGGAGCTGCTTAAGAAGGTGGCCTCCAACTTGGGGCTTGAGGTGGAGGAACTAAAAGAGGCATCAGACAGCCTCTTTAATGTGCTTGCAGTGGCTGCTCCAGCTCAAATAGCCCTCCCCGTCCATGAAGGGGTGCTTAAAATAGTAAAGGCCTTGTGGCAAACCCCCTCTTCTGTGGCCCCAACATCTAAAGGGGCCAAGAAGAAGTACTACGTCCCTGCCAAGGGGTTTGAGTATCTGTTCACCCACCCCTCCCCCG
The DNA here is from genome assembly GCF_026122565.2 of Emydura macquarii macquarii. Taxonomy (NCBI): domain Eukaryota; kingdom Metazoa; phylum Chordata; order Testudines; family Chelidae; genus Emydura; species Emydura macquarii. The sequence goes on along the minus strand of NW_027130449.1, from coordinate 8,056,941 downwards.
GGACTCTGGTGGTGGATGCTGCCAACCAGAGAACTAGGCAGGGGCAGCCGGAGTCTATTCCCAAAAACAAGGACAACAAAAAACTGGACTTGTTTGGGAGGAAAATGTATTCCACGGCAAACCTGCAGTTTAGGATTGCTAATCAGCAGGCTCTCCTAGGCAGGTATAATTTTAACCTGTGGGAGTGGCTGAGACACTTCACTGAGGCCCTGCCCCAAGACCAGGCGATTGACTTTAATACCATTGTGGAAGAGGGTACCACGGGGGCTAGAGCTGCGCTCCAGGCAGTTTCAGATGCAGCTGACTCGGCGGGCAGGGCCATAGCTTCCACCATCTGCTTGCACAGATGCTCATGGCCCCAATCCTCCAGGCTGTAACTTCAGCATATCCCACGGATATATCCTATTCTCGTGTGTTTGGATGTACATGTGTATGTTTTATATATATCTATATAATGTGTTTGATAGCTGTATATGCTACATAATCAGAAACTTAGGTATATTTCTCAAGGGTCAATAACATTTAAATCACCAATCCTATTAATAGATTGGGTGGAGGTTTGGAGCCCGTAGAACAAACTATAGCTTAAAGATTTTAAATGGCAAAATTCCACAGCGATCCCCCCCAGTATTTTCTGTCTTTCGTATCCTTTCCCAGTCTGTTCTGATCGATCACTGTTATGGTAGTGAATTGCGTCTGCTTTGAAACAGCCTCAGAATGCAAATTTTAGATTATCTGCTGCCATAACAGGCAACTTATTTTGATAGCCGGGATACGTTGGCTTCAGTGCAAATGTGTTCGTTTTGGGCATGTCTGGTATGTGTCTCTTAGTTGACCTGCATTTTACCCCCCAAATGCTTCTTAATTGCTCTTCCTATAGGGACACAGAACTTTTCATATAGTAGAACTCTAAGGAGCTTGATTATTTGGAGCTACTGGGCATTGACAGCCCCACTGACTTCTTGTGAAGTTGTAGATGCTTGCCACTTTTCAGAATCCAGTCCCAGGTCTCTCATTTCAGACACACAAGTGCAGTGAAATTAAATAGACTCACAAATTAAATAGACCGGCAGACTCTGCAGTGGTTGCCATTAAAGTCTTTATTTTTTTGCCTTTGCAGGTAGATACAGGAGTCTCTATGTGGGGAGTGCTGTGCATATAGTGGTGACATTTGTAACTTGAAAAGCATTGGTAAAGGTTTTAATGTGTCCTCCTACCATATACATATACACTTAATGAAACACATGCTGAAAAATCTCTCATCACTCATTCAAGCATGTGCGCTGCACAAACTTTTATAGTCACCCCCATGCATATGGAGTAAACTATAAACATAGATATTTATAGCAAGTACAAATACACAGCTATATCTGACACACACACACATTTGTACATACAATACATCTGTTTGTACACACAATTAAATGTTTATGAAGGGCCAGGAACATGCATTAATCATGTGCTTAGGGCAGAATATTAGAAGTTTTTTTGCTCCAAAGTCTGAATTTTCCCTAAAATGATTAACAAATTCGTGAAAAGTTAGATGAACGTCATTAATGGCTTAGTATGAACAGGTAGTAAGATCACTCTCCAATAATATGCATGATGCGAACATCCACACAGGCATATTTACTTACACATACATTTACATGCACGTATATGCCCTTATTGTACACATTCACCCATCATGTCCATAGAAAATGCACATGTATCTTAGCTATGTATGTATACCCTCTATCTCTCTACAGATAAAGTTGTGCATGTGCACATGCATATTCACTATTCAAGTGGGAACCTCACTCCCCCCTTTAATTTTGCTGTCACAAAGGGTATGACTACACTGCAATAAAAGACCTGTGGCGAAGTCGGGGGTTGGTCCAGGTCAGCTGACTCAGACTCATGGGGCTCAGGCTGTTGGGTTATAAAATTGCAGTGTACACATTCAGGCTCTAGGGTGGGCTCTGAGACCCCTGTGAGTGGGGAGGGTTCAGCTGACCTGGTCTCTGTGACTCGCTGTTGCATGTTTTTTATCATGGTGTAGACATATCCATAGGGACAGGTTTTTCTGTGAGAAATAAGCTTATTTTCCTGATAATGGCCTTCAGAGAGTCCTGAATGTGTTTAAAGTTCTCAGCAGTGCTTCTGTTTCTTGTCATTACATGAAGCATTGCTCAGCAGGTTCCATATAAACAGCTATTCACTAATTAAAATGAGACTAGAGGCAAGGATGTAGCCTGACATTTGAAACTGGTGCAAATACCTTCTGATCCATTGCCATCTCCTGGTTGTATTACAGTCACTCTTTGCAGAGGTCAATACTACACACATTATGACTGCTGGCACAGTGGGGACAGTTAACTAGATCTAACTATGCATATTAATAAAAGATTTTATGAACAGCAAAAGATAAGTGCAACTAACAGATGTTGTCCCCCTGGAAATTAAAAAAACAGGCTCTGGCATCACACATGGTATCTACCTATGCCCATCTGTCCTGTGTGGTGGAAATTGTCTGACGATATCCTCTGCTGATGTTTGGCTGATGGAGGAAATGGTTTTTTTAAGTTTGTCGTAAAGGTTAGGTGAGAAAATTCCTATGTGATCCACAGTTTGCTGTTAATAATGTAGTAATTATCCCCAGCCTATTTGTGGCCAAACTGCTGACTCATCTTAGAAGTGAAATTATGTCCTTTGCACCAGTCTTTTGCCTTCATTTATTTGTTTCCTACTCTGTGACAGAGGGGGAATAAATCAGGGAAAGGCCTCTCTTCTTCCTCTGAAAAAAGATGCTCAGCCTAATTGACCCAAACTTCTGTGTGGATGAAATGGTTGACTCTAATAAGACCATGCCAAAATAGTTGTGTTAGGGTTAGCCAGCTTGACCTTACTCGTCATCACCCTATGTGCAATTAGTCCAGGTTTCAAAGGAAGTCTTTTCCTCTGTCTTTAAGACGCTGCCAATTATAGAGAAAGGGAGAAAGAGCGTTTCAGTGGAAAACGTCCACTGCAGGGTGAAAAGATCACATCTCCACTTTTCCTGTTTCTCTGACTTTAGACTTCAGCTTAAACAAATTGCTCAGAAATTATGCTTATACTTGAAAGAAAAATACAGTTCTGTCAGGAGATGGATATAAAAGACACTCAAAACTAATGAGAGCCATGAAAAATATTCTTTTAGCTTCACCCTTAATAACAGCGAACAAAGAAGCATGACAGCCGGAGCACTGAAATGGCAACCCAGTTTCTGCCTGTAAACCATTAGGAGCTCTCTTCTGTCCATTTGTACACTTGATTGTCAGGCCAAGGCTATGCAGAATTTTGTTGTTCTCTGTTTTAGAAGGGGGGTTATTATAGGAGGAGAGGGGACTATCAAAGATGAACATAACTTGGCAGTTTCATTTAAGGTGTCATGTGGCAATACTTTTATTTCTCTTTGGTTCATATGTGTTTGCTAACCCCACCGCACCCCCTGATTTTGCTTTTTTGAATGAAAATGAAGGCTCCAGAAATTTATGGGTTGAAACCCTAAGCGATCCTATGAGTGGTTTCTACCCAAAATCCATCCCTGGCATTTGCCCAAAACTCCAGCCTGGTTCCTCTCTCCCTTCCCTCCCCACCTCCCCAATAGTTTGTTTTAAAAAATCCAGCAAAATTTGGGTTCGTCGCAAAATCCCAAAGCAGATGAATTCCAGAACTGTAGTGGGTTCTAGTTCTAATGTAATGGCTCAGTTCTAGTGAATTAAAAATCCACTGCTGAATGTGTGTGACTCTTGTCCCCTCTCTGTTCCTGGGTTTGATTTGAAGTCCTGGAAATTCAAAGCGTACATTTTATTAGAAAGCAGCTCTGAATAGAGTGAAGGGTTTCATGGTGTTACACTTCTGCTTTCTGTTAGAACAAAGGGGCATGCACATATATTAGGGTTTGCAAGACAGGGAAATTACTGCAGGTGATGGGGATGGGCTGAATATGGAATTGCAGGACCAAGCCCATTGTGGAAGAAGAGGTTGGAAGAAAAGAGCCATGAGCACATGTAGAGCTAATTAAGGAAGGGGGGAGGCAAGGCAAGATAGAGGTGACAGGAGCACCAGGCAATGGGAGAAATGCAAGAGGAAAAGGGGGCTCCTCTGAGAGATGTGAGTCACAGGATGTAGGTGCAGGAGAGGCAAGTAGAAAGGATGATTTAGAAAACAGGACAGTTGCTCAAGGAAGGGCGAACTGCAGGGATAGGACTGAACCAAGAAGCAGAGAGTTCTGCAATGAAGTGGGAATGGTTGATGCGGGAGGGAGTTACCAGTGGTGGTGTGTGACAGGATGGCTGCAGGATTATGACATGGCAGGCTTATGGGATGGGATGGCAGGAAGGAGAGGTGTAGCGAGAGTGACATGGGGAGTAGCGTGGGCCTTTGAATTACTTCCTTCAGGAGAAATCAACTTACCTCTCAGAGGGACCAAAATAAAATTTGGAAGCAGATGCATGAATTCCCTGTGCATATTCTGTGTGGCCATAAGCTGTACTAGTGGATTGATTGGTGGTGGACATTTCCGAGGCTCAGGATGAAGGCTGGCCAAATGGAGCTGACCAAACCTCTCTCTAGGTGAGAAATGGGGAAGCACATAGAATGTGTAAACTGAGAATCCTCCTTAACTAGAATTGCAGGTGTGCTTTCTTGACACTGGGAGAATAGGCGCCTTTTCCAGTTGGTGAGAAAGAAGCAAAATGACGAAGATGGTTGTTTTTCCGTGCAGACATTGAGTGAAAATGATTACTGTTCATAGTAATATTCTGCACCTCCAAATGACTGACTCAGCATCCGTTACAAACATTAAAGAATTGTCTGGTGGGGAGATAACATTCCTATTTTACAGAAGGGGAAAGTGAGGCACAGAGATCCATATTCTCAGCTACTGTAAATTGTCATAGCTCCATTTAAGTCAATGGAGTAGTTCCAGCTAATGATGTGGTCAAAAGAGAATAAGTGACCTGACCAAGGTAAAAAAAAATCCCCACTTCTAACGTTTCACCCAGGTGTCAAACTAAACCTAACATTCAGAAAAGTTTTCTAACATTCTCCCCCTTCATTTTTAATGTTTGCATCAGAGTCTGCACTTCTAGCCTGCGCTTCAGAAGAGGATGTGCTAACATACTATCAGAAAGGCTGTTCTCACAGTTTCTAACCCAGCCCAAATAGCCTACCAGAAATTGCTCCAGAAAGCTTGTTCCTAGGGGATTTCTAGCCCAGGTTTGCAGAATGGAAGTGCACAGCCCTCAGATGCACATGTGCATTTTTGGGTACATTTCCTAACGTTTGGGGCTTTGCCCATGACTAATTTTGACATGAGGTTACATTGAACTGGTGCCTAGATTCTATGGTAGCGTGATAAAAAAGAAATACGCATATAGGCAGATGCCTGAATATCACCGCTGCGTCTGTGGGAGTTTGAATCGTTAGCAACAATTTAACTCCAGCGCTGGAAGCACTTGTTGTGCCACTGGGTCTCACAACTCCCTTTGTGAAATAATGGCTGATAGTTTGATTGACAATCAGCTTGGTTTGCATGACGCTAATTTCATATATCGAGATAATTATCTCAGTTTCTTCCCACACAAATCCCTTCCCTCCACCTCTTCTGACAGTCAGGGCTTGTTTCCATGGAGCTGTTTCATCCATACCTTAGGAAGCATTTTTTCCCCCATCGCCTATAGACATAACTTACGTGGTTTCCATGGAAACCTCTGAGACGGGAGGGACTGAGACATCTTAAGCATGTGAGAGCTGGGTCCTGGCAAGCCCCATTTATACATATGTGTTCACATCTCCCATGTGCTTACTAGTTTGTGTTTGCAATGCTTCCTAGTTTGTTCTAGGGTGTATCAAGTGCGATAAAAGAAGAGGCCGTGACAATGGAAGTCCTGGTCCTGACCCTGAATAAATGAAGATCAAATTCTAAAAGATTCAGTTTAAGGAAACATCTGGAATTTAAGACGCTTATCATAGCATCTTGGGATGTGAAACCGGGGCTAGAAAATTTATGGAATAGGGTGTTCTTTTTATCCTCTGTTTTTGGTTTCCTCGCACACATCTGTCAATCTACTTCCATCCTGAGTGGCAGCAACCTTCTACTGCTATTCCAAGCCTGGGCCCACTCATATCTCTGCTAATGTAACTTAGACCTGAGCTGCAGCACTCTATTGTTCCATCCCTGGGGTCTTTCTTGGGAAGATGTTTTTAAGTGTGTCCCAAAAACTATGCTCTTATTCTGCAATGTCCATAAGTGGAAGTAGACTGGGACCTACCATGCTATTTTCACTTGCAAACTAAGATGAAATCTGAACTTGTATAGCTTAGAAGTGAAAGGTAATTACTAACTTGAAATGAACATATTCACAGCTGACTGAGTGAGGGTCTTTGAGATGACAACTTAGTACAGAGGTCCTTTCTTTGCTGTGTGGACATTAAAAGATCTCATAAGACACTTTCCATGGGAGTTTGGGTAACCCTGTGTCTTAGGCTGGGTCCATACCTAACATTTAGGTCAGCCTAACTGCGTAGCTCAGCTGTGTTGTTTGCACCCCAGAGAGATGTAATTAAGCCAACCTAGCCCCTGGGATAGACATGGCTAGGTCAATGGAAGAAATCTTCCATCAACATAGTTACCACCTCTTGCGGGACTGCATAAGTTCTATAGTGCACGAGTACTATGGTGACAGGAAAACCCCTTTTGTCACCATAGCAAGTGTCTACATTACAGAGGCATAACTGCAGCATTGCTGTAATGCGTGTAGTCTAAACATACCCATATCAAAGTATCCCCCCTCAGCCCACGGTTCTACCATGAGATGTTATAGTATGGTTTTAAAGAGCTCTGGGATCCAACATTAATGACTCCTTCTCCATTCAGTGTCAATGAGCCATTTAAAGGGATGCTGCCAAGTCATTTAACACCATAATTAAGCTTTTTCTATGATAAATATTTTACAATAGGTTTGTAAACCAAATAGAAATAGAAATATTGCCATTAAAAAAATGTTAAAAATTACTTTTAGGAAAGAAAAAAAATTAAACCCACCCTCTGAATTACTGAGAAGCCAAACACAGCAGTGTTGTGCAATCACATGAGAACGAGGAAGTAGAGACCATTTCTATGTTATAAGCTGGGTGAAGTTCAGAAAATGAACAAGCTGTGTAAATAGTAATGCCCAGATATGGGGGTGATGGACATGGCATAAGAACCTAAACAGACAGGCAGATGGAGCTGGTCAAAAAGTAGCACCTATTTTGTGGAAAACTTGTCAATTTTCACTGAAATGTCAATCACGCTCTGCTAAATAGTGGGGGAAAAAACAATTTCGATTTTTAAAATTGATTAATACCAGATGTGCAACAATAACCACTGAACTCCTGTTTTGAGTCTTGTTTATAACAACAGATCAGGAATAAATTCTATTTTTAAAAGGCAGGGACCAAATCCTGGAGGTCTGTACTTAAGTTTTGTTTTGTTTTGTACTTAGTCATTCAAGTTGATGGAAGTTTTTCCTAGGTGTAAGAATTTCTGGATCTGGCCCTCTGACTTTCATCTTAAGAGAAATCCTTTCAGAGGCCCAAGCAAAGAAAGGTGGTTGAGAAAACTTCTGAAGAACTTTCAGAAGTTTTTACTTCTTGTACATGTATTATTTCAGCAAAAAGAATCTGTTTCTCAGAGATCTAGGAGGGAGGAGATGTGGAATGACTTCACCAGTGAGTCATAAATGGTGGCTGGGAAAGTTTTGTGAGGTTGGCTGAATTGCTAAGAGCGCATGGGGGAGGGTTGTCAATTGTTGCACTAACAGAGGTTGTGAGGCACAAATCTGAGGAGGATCTGAATGCTGGGAAATAAGGGTCTTGAATTCATCTGTTATGAAAGCACTTCTCTGTGCATTCTGGTTGTTCATTTTACCTTGAGGAACTCTTGAGTTGAAAATGACTTATAGTGGAATATTTCCCTGGGAGTGAACCATTAATATTCATGTGCATCTCTGCTGTTGAGATCAGTGACAGCTGCTGCATTTCACAGTGTGAGCTTCAGTTCACCTCTGCACTAAATTTTGTCATTACGGACGCCAAAAGGTATTGCATTTGCGAGGGGTCCCTTATCTTGCAGTGACATGTTTGTCATAATGCACTAGCCCTTCTGCACATCTCAGGGTCTCAGCTTAGGTCCATCAAAATTCTTAGTGTCCTTGGATTGGCACTTACTTAGTTTCAGGGCTTTGCGTTGAATCTCTTAGCATAGCCATATACGTATGTAGCGCTAGCTTAAAGAGAAGTGGCCTGTTTTTCAAAGTTTCTGATTATATCTAGCTAGGTGTAGGTGTTTGTCAGTTTGTTCCTTGGTAGTTCCTGTAGCTGTGGGTCAAGAAACTACAATTCCCAGTGTGCATCATGAGAATTGCATGCAAGGAGGTGAGAGGAAGGAAAAGGAGGAGGAAATGGAAAAGAATGTGAAGGAGGGAGGGAGCAGAAAACTGATCTTTGATGTTATCTAGCTTCCCAAGTCTTCCTACCAGGGGTGCAGGAACAAATCTGAGTAAATGCAATTTCCTTTAATTCACTACTTATTAATTGTGTTTGTTATAGTGATGCTTAGGGGCTGACTTATAATAGGGCCCCATTGTGCTAGGTTCTGCACAAACTTAAAATAAGAGATGTCCTGAAGAGTGTACAATCTAAACAGAAAGGGATAGAAGAGAGAGGCAGGGTGAACAATATACCAGGGGCCCTACTGTTGTTAGTTTTGGGATTTTTGTTTTGTTTGATTTTTGTTCTTGTTGTTGAAATAATTTCAGTAAGTTTATGTTAGGAAGGGATTAACTAGAAGTAAAGCCAACACAAGGCGGGGAATGAAAGGGGGTTGGAGCAAACAGTCAGTCAGCATAAGGGAGAGAATGTGCTGAGTAAAAATGGCAAAGTGGTAGCAGTGTTGACAGCCCTTGCGATTTGCTTTTACATCTTTTCTCAAAGCCTTCAACTGGTGGAATCGAGTTAATACCAGAGAATCTTGTGGGTTGTTTTGGTTTTTTTTTTTAAAACATGCCCTAGCCTTCGTGGCTGCAGGGAAAAGCCTGAAAACCGCAAAAACTCCAGCATCAGAAGATAAAAAGAACCCTTCATTTATTATTTTTTAAACCTCTTGATTTTTAAGCCAATCTCATGATTTATGAAAGGTTGGGGTTGGCATTGCGGGGCTCCAATGACAACATCCGTATCCCTCTGTCCCTGCTTGAACTGCATCTCTGCTACTTTCAGTCTCTGGAGGGCCCTCCCTGCAATTTAATTTCCAAAGGGCACATGGTTGTGGGGAGGGGAGGAGGGATGCTATGTCTTCTAGTGTACCTGCCAAGAGCTAGTGGGAGGGTATTCTGTTTGCACACATTAGTGTTGGGGTGTTTGTCAGCACAGATGAATGGGAGAGGTTTATCTGCAGAGACTCGTAGAAACAATGAGCTGCAGCTAGAAATAATTCCAGGCTGTGCAGAAATGTTTGCAGGCAGGTGTGTGCATGCGTGCATGTTGATAGGCGATCTGATTTTCTATAATGCTGCATAGTGCTTAACATGACAAGGTGTGGTGTGGACTCATGCTCATAAAAGTCAGTGGGAGTTGGGGCACTCAGTAACATGCAGGCATAGGCACCTGAACTGCATGCGCAAATCTTGCATTTGCTGCATATTTCTGCGCTTGGAGGCAGTAGTGCGGGTCACGTGTGCAGCTGCAGGATTTGAGTGGCTCATTTAGGCAGACATTTGAAAACTGAACTCTAGGGCCTGAGGGCGTGTGCACGTATCTTTGTATGTCTAATATATTTTTAGGTTGGGGGTTGGGCGATACCTCATTGAAGCTGGTGGGTGTAGCAGACCCTGTACATTGAGAAATGTAAGAAGCAATTATGCTTCTTTTGAGTAAGATTACATCTGCACAGCAGCTGGGACGTGTAATTTGCTGGTTGGGTAGATGTGAATATGCTAGCTCTACTTATGCTAAAACTAGCAGTGAGGCCTCAGTAGCTCAGCTAGCAGCCTGGCTAGCAGCCTGAGTATGTACCCAGGGGTTGGGCAGGACTGTACTTCGGTGGCTAGCCTCAGTTGCTGTCCATGCCATTGTGACCTCTCTGCTGTTTTTAAAGCACCAGCTAGAGCAGAGCTGGTGCATGTACCTGTGCTCAAGTTGGGAATTACCCCTCGCAGCTGCTAAATTGGCTGAATCAATAGGAGTCACAGCCCAAAACACAGGACTCATACAAGGCAGGTAAGGAGCTGAACTACATGGGCAAAACAGCTGAATTAAATGGAACCAATTCTATACAAAATTTTTAAAGAAAATTCCTGGAAACTTTTGTTTGTTGTTTTCCCCTACATTTGCCCCCACTGTATTGGCAGAAGCAGCACTGGGACTCTGGGAGAAACTTGCCCTGTGGATAAATAGAAAATATAAGTTTCAGACTGTGAATCTCACACCTTTCAACAGCATGAAATTGACTAAAATACATTTTAACAGAAGGACAGTAAAAAAGGAAAGGATGGTAAACCTGCAGTCAGATTTACACCCTGGCTTGCTGAACAATGTCAGTGTTCATGTAGACACGCTCTCAGTCCCCTCGCAATATCCTAATGTTTTCAGCCGCCTGTCTGTGAGTGGACTATAATAGAAACACACGTTTTCCCACCCAGTGCCCCTCAGTGTAGGGGCTGCTTTGGTGGTATGGGTGATAGGGGGCCATAAAGGAACTGCAGCTAGCCTGGGGAGAAGTCTCCTGATGCAGCAGCAGCACAGGGCTGACATAAACAAAACTACACCACGTTCAGGATAGGGGTGGCACACAGTGGAATGTGCCCCATCACACTGATACCTAAATCCAAACTCCTGTAAAGGTGGGGGATGTTTAGATTCAAGGTTTTGATTCATCCTGTTCTAAAAGGTCTGACCCAAAAGCAAAGTTCCCTAAAGTTTCGTCCAAGCAGCTCCATCCACAAAAGGATTAATGGATACATTAATCCCAGAAGTAATTCCACTGAAGTCAGATGTGTTAGACTAGGGATTATTTTGGCCCATAAAACTAAACCATTAGTTCCTCGGTTTCAGCTGAACTTTTTGAAAAACATAATTTGTACGTGGTACCTTCCATGCTCCTCTGGCTTTTTTGCTTTGTCTGATTGGTTATTGCTAGTAATTAGATGGTTATGTGTGAGCTTCCCTGTTGTTATAACAACAGGGCTGCAAAATAATGGGCCAGGAGATAAAAAGCCAAACAGTCTTGGTGATTGACTATATTTCTCTAATACTTTTCATCCAGAGACAGCTTTGGGTGAAGAGAGGTGGTGGGGAAATTAAAGAAAGGATAAAAGAGTTCTGAATGTCCTCTTGAATTTTAAAATTATGTCACTTCAGCTATATTTGCACCCTTTTTATTTTCAGTTCCTGTGATTATTCTAGAAATGGATTTCATGGCAGGGATGTTAAGTGAAATTTAAGCAAATATTGGTGATAGTGAGTTTTGCATTCATAGTCATAGGATTTACATCTGATTCTAAGCATTCTGCTCATATAGCCAAGGAACAGGTACAAGGCCATGTGATCTGTGTGTCAGATCATCACAGCTCATATATCGAATGCTCTCATCAAATTGCCCAGGTTCCAGCTAAAGACCAGGAATTATTTGTGGAAGTTATTTTGAATAATGAATTAATTTGAGAGAATCATGATCTGTTCACAGGCAATTTGGAAACAGAAAAATAAGCAAAATGTATCGAACAGGATCACGAAGCACTTTGCAATCTTTTTATACAGGATCATTTCACGTACCATTGTAGTGTAACCCACTCTGTGGTGAAACACAGCAGCCTTAGTCTTTAGAGTGCTACAGGACTCTCGTTGTTTTTTCTGAATTTTACAGCTCCTCTTTAAGCACCCCATTGAACAAAGTGCCCCAATAGAGCAAAGCACTTCATGTGCTTCTGTCCCGCTGAAGCCAATGTTAAGCGAGTGAAGCACATGCTTCACAGAGGTGGATATAAGTATGGGATGAAGTGCGTTGCAGGATAAGAGCACCTCCAGGAGCACAGAGCCATAACGCCTGGCTGGAAAAGTGGTGCAATGACGACTTAGATGGAAGTGTATTACCTACTGAATCACCACTGACATGTCTCGGAGAAGCTGGGGTTTTCCTTCTCTCTTTTTGTCCAAGTTCTAGTCAGCTTGACCCCTTTCAGCTCTTAATAGCTAATGAGATAATAGCTAATGAGGAGGTTTGGATGTAGGAACAAAGTTATTTACGAAAGCACCTTACAGTAAATTTAAGGGATTGTAGGGTGTGCAGTTACTAACTGTGAGAAGTAGGTGTTTTGGCAGCATTAAAAGGCATAGTAAATTACCTATAAAGGAAAACCTTGTTATGTGGTTCTATCACAACACCTACAGTTCAGTAAGTGTTTTCAGCGTAATATGCTATTGTTTCTCATATGGAGAGGGAGCTGATGTTCTGTTATAATAATACAGTAGGTGCATGCTTTGCATTTTAAAATATTTCATTTGATTTGTAAGGTATATAAATAATACTGAATGCATAATTCATACCTAGACTTTTACAAACTCATTTTGTATAGACTTCATGTGAAAGGTTAATTTATTTTCCTCCATTCTTGGATTATAAACTGTATTTCAGATGTCTTGTTCCTACGGGGCTGCACTGTTGTAAATTTCACATTTGGACTTAACAGTGGTTTATCCTTGCAGTTCTGTTAGTACTTGTCTCCAGAGCTATCTTATTGGATGCCATGCTACAGCTGGAGCTAGTGAACAACTAGCAACAGACCTGCAAGCTCCAGCAAATGTATCTCTTCAAGCTCTATGGTAAAAGTTATGAGCTCTGTATGGCTTGCATTAGGTCCATATTAGAAGAGATGAAATCTAAGTTACTTCATGCCTAGGAAAAGTTTATGTAGGTGATGAAATCACTGGAAATGTATATTACCAATAACGTTGCACCGTTGTCATGATTTTTTGCTGAATGCCAATCTGTAGCATGTGTGCATATTGATGAATATATTGCTAAATGAAGCTATTGCAAGTTCCCGAGACAGCAAGGATTTCGTGTTTGCAGACAGGGAGAGAGATGGCTGTGGAATCTATTATTACATTAAAAAATAAATGAACTGAGACAGGTCCTCACTAGACTTTCAGTAGTTACCATGCTGTGCAGAACCCACTCAGCTGGAATAATGACTGAAGGGGGACCATGGCTGCAGTGGGGTAGAAGCTCAAGTCTTCTCAGGGGCACAATGACAGGTTCATCTGCTACTTGTCACACCTTTTATTGCGAGTTCTCACAGCTGATCCTTTTATTCCCACAGCTGGAAAGACACCTGCCCCTGCTTTTTCTGTTGGCAACCCGACACTTTAGTCTCAAGATTTCAAAGCCGAATGTCTTAGATATGCCCTCAAAGTTCGCGCACACAGCTCTGGCATGTCAAATGAACCATAGGATCAGATGGTCCAATTCACTGCTGGCATAACCAGGGACAACTCCATTTGAAGCAATGCTTGTGGAGAATTTAGTTCATTGACTCATTGAGGTCAATTGTGAGAAGTGGGCTGAGGATCACTGACTCATTTCATATAGGCCTCCCAATAGCCATATTGTCTGCTATTAGAGATTCTGAGCCAGATTTGAGGCTGTTGAGAGAGAGACTCAATCCAGGCCTCCGTTACAGTCAGTGTCTTAATTCCATGTCCTCATCTCAGCCTCCCTTTCCTCCTACTCCTCATGCTCTTAGAATGTATAAGAGAAGTCCTCTGAGATGAGTCGTGTTTCTGCTTTTGTCTTATTGTGGGAGCTGAGCGACGTTCCTTACATTTTTCACACATGTTCAGTTCACACTGGTGTTGCAATAGCATCTGCTGAGGACTGGTACATGTCCCTGCAACGTCTCCTTCCCTGCACATCGCTGCTTTCCTAATTACTGCAATTACCCAAGAGCACGCTTCATGCGGGAGCTGCCAGCCAGCAATTACATCAGGTGCAGATTCCCCAATCCCAGAGGAGATGCTGGTAGCCACTTGTTCATTAAGACGACTGACGTGATTCTCCCGTAGCTGGAGGGATGCTTTGCCTCCCAGAGCGGGGCTTTAATTTCTCAGCTTCCATATGAGTTTACTTAAGTGGTTTCCTTGGGGGAGATGCTGACAGGTTTTATTTAATTATTATTTTTTTATTCCCATGACAGAAACCTTCTGATTTTCTCGAGCAGATTCTGCTGAGTTTTCGCTTCCTTGAGGAGGGAGGGACCCAGGCTGCTGAGCCATCTGTCCAGCCCTCTGCCACGTTATTAAGTGCTCTGTATTTAAGACTATGGGAGTGGATCCTTGTGATTTCTCTCTCAGCTGAGGAAGTATATGCATATCTCAGGATAATTTGCTTAGTCAGCTACGCTGTGTACAGTTTCTGTATGTAAGTGTGAATAATTGGAATAACAGCAACAATCACAGTAGAGGAAAAAGACCTTTTGGGTTATTCAGCCTGCAAGCACAGGATGATTTCCTGCAAGACACTTTTTTGACACAAATATAAATGTTCAATATTTAAATAACACATTTGCAAATGAAGTTTTGTGCTACTAGAACTTCCTAGGTATCGGTATATAGAGACTTGCATTGGATCTGCGTAGTGCTGCCATCAGCACCTTTTAATTGTGCCTATGCTTAATTATAAAGCCCTTCAGTTATTTTAGACCCAAATCTATCTCTAATTCCAGTACATACAGACTCTCCCTCAGATTTAATTGCTAGACATTATTCACACTACAGACACTGATTCCTGCAAAGTAGGTAATAATCAGCATTATATGTATTAAGAAAGAAATTAATCTCACACCATGCTGAGCTTCCACTTTCTTTGCCTGATTTGAGATCTTAGTTACTCATTTAAGAAGGTGTCATTACACAGTTTGGTCCTAAGAAGTTGGTAGGCGCTGAATGTTGATAAAAGGGCGCAGAATTGCCAGCTTTTATTTAGGACTTTCTTTTAGCATCATCGTGTGTTCACATCAAAGTCTGGCTGAAAGGGGAGACGGGAGCTTGACTCCATGCACTGCAGAATGAATGGCAGGTATATTTAGAATACATCAAAGGAGTTGAGTCAGTTGTGGAATTGACTCCTGCAAGGGGTATTGACTTAGATGCTGATCCTGGACTGGATAATTTTTTACCAAGAATTAGAAATGTACAGAACTCTTGTAACCAAACCCCATAACTAGAGTATGTGTTTTCCTCTTTGTCTGGTTTGCGGGTTTGTTGCAAATGTATTGACTTCACTGGATTTATTTTATTAATTTTTAGTATTAAAAGAGGACCTAGAAGCTCCTACAGAGGTTGGGGCCCCATTATGGAAGGCAAGGCATTGTGCAAATACATAGCAAGAGAGAATCCCTTCCCCCAAAGGATTTATAATCTAAATAGAACAAAAAAGACAGAGTGGGAAAGAGAGGTAGTATTAAAGCTGTGTAGCAGACAGCAGGATTTGTTACGCTATTTATACATATATGTGTATACCAGCATGGGAGTCTAAGCAAGCTCCGTCTGGTGAGCTATGGCTCCTTTCTCATGCAGCAATGAGGATAAATCGCCCACTGTGTGCAGTAAAGCTAAGCATATGCATATCAAAATGTTCTGAAGACATCAGAATAGTATGAGCATTCAACTGGAGTAATTCATGATGTTACCAGAATGCTGAGAGAGATGCTGCTGTATTTTAAATTTATCAGCACTGCCTTTTAGATATTTCTAAAAGCTACCATGTGATCTTAACAGACATTATTTAATTAAAAGATCAAATAATACTAATTAGAGTTGGGTGTGAAGCAAGCCATTCACCCCCAGACATCTCCAAGGTCAGGGATGACTGTGGCTTGTTCTAACCTCTAGCAACACTTTCACTTCTAGCAACACTTCAAACAGAACCCTTTATCTGAAGATCTCAATTTAATGTGTAAAACTGGGGTTTCAGACATTTTATGAAGGGTCCAGCTCATACACAGAGGTTAAGTGACTTGCCCAAGGTCACACATCAGGACAGTAGCAGAGATGGAATTAAAATCCAGGGGTCCTGTGCTCAGACTAGGTCTTTTTATATACTACAAAATACTTACCCATCTGCTGCTCCTGCCTGTTTAGCACAGCTGAGAGGGAAATATTTTTTCTACAGAATAGTTTGGGCTTTCATTGAAAATTACATTTTTGTTTTGTTTTGTTTGTTTTAGAATGTACTGCTTTTTGTGGTTAAACAACAAACATTTTCAACAAACAGAAAATTTTTACCAAAAAAAGAAAAATTGGTGGAAAATTATGACCGATTGTTTAGTATTTATAGGATTCGGTTTCCCTGGGAAACAAAAGGAGGAACCATTTTATTTCTTCTCTTCCTCCCTCCCTACCCCCCAAAAAAAAAAAAACAAAAAAAAAAAAAAGAAAGAAAAAGAAAACATTCAGGGCTGAATTCTTCCCTGTTGTAACTACACTAACTCATTGATTTGCACTAGGGATTAATTTGTCCCTCAGCAAATTTTGTTATATATCAGGCCTTGCAGGCTTGCCTAACAAAAACCCTATTGTACAAACCACATCCTGTGCCCTAGAACATCTGACTGTGATGAGAACATTTTAAGAAAATCTATCATGAAGGAAAAGAAAGAGAAACTCACACAAGACAGAAGGGAAAACAAAGGTCTCAGCTAAAGCCACAAAATATCCACCTGATTCTATCTACTTTTCCTGTACCAGCTCAGTCATTGATCTACTAACACCTTCTCATAAGCTTTCCTCTTTTGCAAATGCATCTGATGTAACTTCAGAACATCCTGTATCTTGAAGCAAGAAACATAAATTATCCCACCTGCTGGAATCAAAATACCCAATGGAAAAACTGTAGAAGTGTTACACTTGTTTAAAAAAAAAAAAAAAAAAAAAGACCAGGGGATCTTATTCAGGGGGACAAGGCAATATACCGTGTTTATTGTAAATGTAAGAATATTAAAAAGCAGTCACATTCACACACACATTCATACCCAAGAAGTTCTGCAAGCTGGTATGATATAATTACCAGTCCTTTTATGCATTGCTTGAGCCAGCCTAGTGGTCAACTAAACTGGGCACGAGGAGGGAGCTGGGCCTCTGTTGGTTGCGAATCTGATGCTCCAGATGACAATTGCAGAACGAGACCCAAAGTTTCCATGTTCTTACCCCATCTTTTATACTTGCTGGCTCTCATGCTGCCTCTAGGTTCAGTATAGTTGTTAATCACCAGCTAATTGCAAGCATGACTCTTCTCTTATTTCTGTACTTTGTTTGTTCCCAGGGTGGATCCTTTTGTACTTTAAGGTCATTTATTTGCACTTTAGAGTCGTTGATAGGTATTCTTTGGCCTTCAAAGTCAGGATGGCAGTTAGTGTCTTTACTCCCCTTTCTGTTGTTAGAGCAGTTTAGGTTAGTGTCTTTTTATGCCCTGCACATACATTCCTCACACACATGCAAAGAGAATTAAGATATTTTTAGGTTTAATAGTACAAGTTTCAGGAAAGAGTTCACTTCAAGAAACTAACAAGATGGAATCCACTTATGCCACACTAAATTAACAGTAAAGGAAAAATCTCTCTCTACCTCTATCTCACTTTATACAATAAAACAAGGAGTCTACATCTGATTTGTTTGCACAGCTCCTGGGGATGGCTCTCACAAACAGGGGAACTTTAGTTCCTGGATAAGCAGTGATATTGTTGATATTGAAGAACCCAAGGTGGCAAGTTGGAGCATGCAAAAGAAACCAACTCCACAGGCTGTAAGGCAAGAAAATATTTAAGATCATGGGAAGCGCTTAGTGCACCAAGATGCTTGGCTGAGAAAAGATGGTGAGATCTCAGATATCTCTGCACGACTGCTTTGTGAGAGAGATTTCTTAGAACAGTTGGATGAATGAGGGGCTCAGTTTGTTTGTAAACAGACCGCAGCATGTAGGCTACTTACAAAGGAGGATAATATTCTGTGTGGTGCTGAGGGCCCTAAATTCCCGCCGACTTTAATGGGAGCTAAGGTGTTCAACACTTTGCAAGATCAGGATGATAATATTTCCTATAAAATGTCATCCTCTGCTCCCAGAGATATTTTACAACATGTTGGTGAGGAGGAACTATAATTGTTTTTTTGTTTAAATTTTCTTCAAATGCATTAAAACTCAATTTATTTTAAACAGTCTTACTTCCTGCATTTATTTAACCACTAGAGAGCAGTAGGATCCCATTGGTAGAGGATCCCTTTGCAGCTGTCCCCCACTCCTACCATACTTGGTCATAGGGAATCTCTGAGTGTGAGGGTGGAGATTCAGAAGGCAGGAGTGGATCAGAAAAGGGGACCCGGATCCAGTGTGAAGAGCTTACTGATGTTCCAGGAACTCTTGACCTCATAACCTAAGGATCAATGTTAAGTGCTCTGTAGCAGAGGCTGCACTTTAGGTCACAATCCTTATGGTGAGGGGAAAAGCTATAAAATGCATTTGAGACCGTGTCCTTGTGGCAACTTCAGATACTGACTAAAGTATTGGCATCTAAGAGCAGGATTGGAACCATTCAGGTCTGAACTTTCCCAAAGTTCAGAGATATTGGGATCAAGGGTTTTGCCTTTAGTCCATCTTTATCATTATTTATATTGTTGTAGCTCCTAGGAGCCCCTGTCATGGGCCAAGACAAAAAGACAGGCTGTGCCCCAAAGTGATTACATCTTTATTTGCCACTCAGGTATGGCTGGCAAATAATAATAATACCCAGCTTTTTTATAGCGCTTTTCATCAGTCGATTTCAAAGCACTTTACCAAGCCGGTCAGTATAATTATCCCTATTTTACAGATCAGGAATCTAAGGCACAGAGAGGTAAAGTGACCTGCTCAAGGTCACCCAGCAGGCCAGCAGCAGAGCCAGGACTATATAAGCAGGGGGACTTTAGTTCCTGGATAAGCAGTGACATTGTTAAAACAACGAGAGTTCTGTGGCACTTTAAAGACTAACAAATTTAATATTTGCAGACATAAGCTTTCGAGAGACGTCAGCTCTCTTCTTCAGATGCAGTAATACAGAAAATAGGTAACATAGAGGCATCTTACAGATATCCAGGTGCATTGAGAACAATGGGGGAGGTGGAGTCCGGGACTTAAGACCTAATGACGACCATTGAGTAGGAGGTGAGAATGGGTGAGCAAAGTAATTTACCTTCCATAGTGAGACAGTGACATTGTTGATATTGAAGAACCCCAGGTGGGGAGTTGGAGCATGCAAAAGAAACCAACTCCACAGGCCGTAAGGCAATATAAGCTTTAAGATCATGGGAAGCGCTTAGTGCTTAGACTGAGTCCTAGACCAGTGCTCTCTTCACTTGCCTGGTTATTGTTTCTCCATTATCAATGGTAGGCAGTGTTACACACTAAGAGATCACAGTGATAGCGAGATCTTGTGTGCTTAATAAAACACCTGTTGAGGGGCAAGAAAATCCTGCCAGTTGCTGTAAAAAATGTTTTCCACATGTTACAATTTGCTTCCTGTGGCACTATGCTGGGCCTGCCTGCATTCATCATGCCACATGGGTTAGGTGGGGGTTTGACTGTTTAGAACCAAACCCCTCAACCTTGGAGTTAAAATAATTAATTCTGTTCCTCACTTTTGAAGGTTAGGCTTACTGTGCGATGACGCTGAGTGAGTCCAAAAAAACCCCACACAAGCTTCTTTATTAAAGCAACAAATTGGAGCAGATTTTCCTCTGGCACAGGCCCCCAAGTTTAAGTTCAAATGCCTGAGGGAGAGGAAATTAACCTAGTCCACAATATATAATATCACTATTGGACATGCTAGCTGTAAGTTAAGAGCTGGGCAAATAATGCAAAACAAGCCTGTTAAAAGTAGTTAGGATTTTTAAAGCTTTGACCAGACTCCAGGCACCTCCTGTGTTAATTTTCTGTGAAGATTCAAGTGATCATATTTTACTGACCCAAATATTTACGAAATGCTCATTTCCAAGCTCTGTGTGTGAATGTTTGCAGAAATGGTTTTTTAAATTTATTACTTATGTTCATTTATGTGCTCCACATGCATTCAGGGAAGACAAACAATACCCATGTTATTTATCTGATGTATCCCAGCTAAGCAACACAGTTTGATTTCCATTGCAGCTGCCCCTTCCAGTGCAAGGGCATGCAATTTTCATCCCTGCTGGCTCAGAGGGATGCATCAAGTCCTTGGACTCTGTACTTTGCCTTTTATCTAAGGATCTCAACATGATTTACAAACATTCTGTAATTACTCTTTTATGCCCTCTGTATACTAGGCAAGTATCATTATCCACTTCTTACAGATTGAGAAACTAAAGCACAGAGTTATGAAATGACTTTCTCTCAAGAATCCATGGGAGAACAGTGATCAGGACCAAGGAGCTCTGATACCCAGTCCTCTGTTCCGGCCACATTTTGTTAGTCTGGCAATCATCCAGTATTAAGCATTCTCAGACTGTTCTGCCTACTTAAGACTTTTTGTGTTGCTTGTAGTCCTGAGGGAATGTTTGAGAAACCATTTACATGGTATAAAATATGATTTAATGGGGAAATTCTCCCCTTGTGCTCACATGTAAAAGCCATTAGCATTAGGAAAATCCAATGCACTCCTTGAGTAAAATCTCAGTATACTAAAGTGTGAAGTATATTGTCTGACATCACTTAGGAATCAAAACAGATGAAGAAATGTCACCAATCTCTGCTGCTGCTTTTTTACTGAAGGGCACACAAAAGAAATGAGTAAGTGAATGTTGGTTTCAGTGGTTATGATAGGTACTGGCATGCTAGCCCCAGGGACAGATAAAAAGATAGAGCACGGCAAGGACTCTGCTAGTGCAAGCGTCCCCACAGTGTGCCTCAGCCCTGACCTTGGTGGAGCACCTCTGTAAAATTGTTGACTGTGCTTTGCTGAGTCTCTCAGTAGGGGTATTAGTGAGTGATGATTATGGAGGTGGTTTTATAAGATATGGACTCTGGGCCACTGGGAATTGGATTGAGACTGCCGATTGATTTCATGTGAGACACCTCTTGGGGACAGATGGTCATGATTTTTGGTCACACTCAATATGGAGCTAGATTCCAACCAGTGAGCTAGAGTCCGTGGAACTTCCAATGTGTAACAGCCTGTAAATGGACTTATCTTATAGCCTCACTCATGTGAGTGGTTCCAGGGAAACTATGCAAGCCACAAGTAGTTGGGGTGATATCAACGACTGTCCTGAATTTCTCTCTCTCTCTCCCTCTTTATGAAGAGAGAGAGAGAATGTATGTATGTATAATTTTTTCTCTTTCTTCCCTCCCACCCTTACCTAGTTGAAAGGCAAGCTAAATCCCATCTTACATTAGCAATGTACTGTTTGTTGTATACATGTAGTGTGAGCACTTCGTGTACACATATGGTATGCAATATGTGCTACATGCCTATGGCAAACATACTGTATGTGGCAACTGCATTGCACATGCAGCTACTTTGTGGCAAACATATGTATATAACCCATGCATTGCCAGTCACTGTATACATTCAGTATAGATTGTGTGCTGCTTGCATCACAAACATTGCATTGTATATGTGATCTATGCTGCATACATGAAGCATATAGGTATATGAGTTTTATGCTTCAGGCTTATCCATGCACAGTACACATACAGTTATTGTATGCTATATACATGCATTGGGCATGTTTCCTAGTTGCATTATGTGCTGCATGTATGTTGTACATGCACTGCACAAAGATGCACTACGTGCTGCAGATGTGTATTTCTGTAAGAATGAGTGGAGGGCATGAACATGGATGACAAAGCTAACTAGGGTGGAGGTTTTTCACTTGTCCCTGAAGCATTTCCCAAATAGCTCCATTCAGGAGAAGATCATGAAGAGAAATGACACTTCCTCCCGCGTTTATCTAATTTAGGAAATAGGCTGTAATGGCCTAGCCACTGAGCTTGTGGATAACAGAGAGATGATGGACAGCAGTGGTATTTATGAAGCAGTTTCTATACACTTCTTATAAAATGAATTTACCCATTGTAGGCAAGAACCTTCTGTAGATCTGTGGCTCCTGGGAGTTGAGAGCAAGTTATAAAGGTTTCCATTTAGCCTCGTGCAGCATGAAACTCTGAGTGATAGTTCTCTTACAAGTACTTTTTCTTTTGTCAGAGTCTTGTACAGTACTCAGCAGTGCTCTGCTTACCTCTCCTCTGTGAGAGAAAAGAGAGGAAAGTGAGAGAAAAGTCCAGCAATTGGTTTGGAATAATGCCACAGAGAGAGGAGGGAGGACATTTCAGGGAATTAGTCACCCTATATGATAAAGAGACTTTCCCAGGGGGCAGGTTATCCTAGAACTGCCATTTTTCAGTTTCTTGTGCCTTCCTCGGAAGCATTTGGTCCTGGCCACTCTGAGACAAGATACTGGAGTAGATGGAACACTAGTCTGATCCAATCTGACAATTCCTATGTTCCTCTCTCCCTTTGTTCTGGGAAGCCCTGTATTTTGTTGGCTTGGCCTGAAACTGTCGCTTGCCTTTGTTAAGGGGACTATTCTGAACAGAAGCCATTTCAAGCTACCATCCAAGCATGAGGCTTTCTACAAACCTCTCCCCTAGCTGCTGCTCCTTATGGTGTGGGTGGTGTAGGGAAAGGGAAAGTGGTTGGGTAAGTTTTGGTCCAATATTGAACTCTAAAATGTAAACTCTAAACTCTAAGATTCTGGTATCTGAGAACTTGGGAGCAGGCAGGATGATATAAGGCACATGTGTAACTTCAGGAAGCCAAAAGGGAGAAGGGAAAAACAAGAATTTATTTCAAACTCAAACACTTTCAACAAAAAATATAATAAACCAAAATGCATTTTTTCCTCCAAGGATAAAGCAGATATTTACAAGGTAACGTCTAGGTTCATTTCTGTGCGTGTTAGCCTGGAAGAACATTTATCCTTAGGTGAGCTTAGGCCATGTGCTACTGGTTTAATGTATACCTGTGCATTGCGGCACTTGGCTGATGGACTGTAACTATAGCTACTTGTGCATATGTGACCATGTTGGCTGGTAGCCCAGGATGGCTGTGAGCCCTAATTCTGCCATCCCAAAGAATCTTTAGCTCAAGTGGGAGAGGGTTGTGTTTGTGGAACCCAGAGTCCTGATGCTGCATGTGTAGTTGTGCATGTGGTATGCATTTGTGACAGCGGGTTTTGTGACGCCTGAATGTAACACCAGGTGTTTTCCTGTGTGGAATAAAGGCCTGTCAGGATAAGCCATAAGATCTGGGTACACCTTTGAAGTGTGTTGTGCTGACGGGGCAAAGAAATACCCAGTGACATTGTCAGACACATTGCAGTATGCCTTGGGTCTCTCCTAGAGCTGGTGTGTGTATTGCTTTATGTGCCGGGCTGGCTTAAATACAACAATCTACTGACCTGAGCTAGTGAAGCAGATATTCTAGCTGAATAGGAAAGAATGTGCTGTTCAAAGACCTTTTGTACTTGCAAGCCGGTTCTCCTGTGATTAATTGTGTGTGCTGTGAGCTGTGACCTGTTATGAAAGTGCTATACAGGTTCAGGAAATCCAGAGAAAGTTGGAGTGAGTCACTCGACTCCTACGAAATGTGTATGGGTTCTGAAAACTGATGCAAGTTCCTAGGGAAATTCACCTAGCTGGGTGTCAGAATTAAGCCATGTGTGACCTTAGGGCAGTGGTTCTCAATCTAGTTACCATTGTGGACCACATGTGCAGTTCTCTATGTTTTATGTGGGCCACATCTACACAACATATGTTCTACCTGCATGTCTCTGAGGCTGTCATGTGGCTGCAGCTATGTGCTGATTGGGCCACAGGTTGAGAACCACTGCCTTACGGCAAGGTGTGGGTTTATGTTCTTGCTACTGGGTCCCTGAATAACTGGCTTCTGCATTCTGTTCATGGGTGTGTTTCAGATCTCAGTTACACCAGCGTAATCCAGAATAACTCACGAAATTAATAAATTTGCTATGGATTCACTCCAGTGTAACTGTGAGCAGAACTGGGCACCATGCACTTGAGATTTATTGAGCAGCATAGGTATGCACGGTGCCATACAAGCACCAAGCAAGATGCAGTTCAAACTGCAAGGCACTTGCAATCTAAACTTGGCACAGAGAAAACAGCTCGAGTAGAGGCCCAAGCTCTTAGAGACCCAGAGTTTTTGTTTTGCTGTTGTCTATTTGAAGGATTGGTATTGGAAGGTGTTGAGATTAGTGATTATGTGAATAAAACCAGGTAGCCTCATTTTTGTGGCTGATGACCTGTGAAACACTCAACTATCCTCTTTCATTTGGACAAAGATCCCATTCCGAAGAGCTTCCCTTAAAAGGAAAGGACTAAGTATGTCGCTGCAATAACAAAAAACAAGAACCAAACAAAAAATGTGTTTTGTCATTCCCTGCTCATTTAATAGTCAAGGGATTTTTGGATGGCAGCTGAAGGCCTTGGGGTTTTTTACAATGCACAAGGCCAAAGGTTAAATGCTTTTAACTACCAGGGTATACAAAATCTGTTAAGCATAACGCACAGCCATAAGCCTTTCATGGCTGTTGATGACACAGGAACTGTTTAGTTTTAAAAAGAAAGATACAGTCGGACACAGGTGCCTATTAGATATTGTTGACTGGAGTGTGACATCACTCACATCCAGTCAAAAATCTCTGTTGGACTCTAGCCTCTTTAAACCACTTAATGAGTTATTAAATGTTCAGAAACGTGTAGATAAAGCAATACTAAATGTATTCCATACATTTTCTGTTTGGTTCAAGTTTGAAAGCATAAGATGGCCTATGTTTAAGCCCATTTCTGGCTTCATTGAAGGGCCTGCAGAGTTTGAATTCTGGTGCTAGAATTGGGACATAGTTAACCTTGAATGTGTATTCCAGTTCTAGGGTCAGACTATGGGGTTAGGGCCAGTGCCTGTGATTTTAGGATTAGGATCAGGTGGCTTTATGCAGTATATGAATTACACCTCTATTTTGCAGACCACTTCCAGGCGGACTTCGTTTTGGCCAGTCCTGATAGATGCTGGGCATCTGCCACTCTGAATTGCAGATGTTGGGTAACTCTCATTATCAGATTATTTGTGAGGAAAGAGCCTGATTCATCTCATAAATAACTGAATAAATGCAGCAAAGCAACAGGACATGTGCTGCAGAAGTACTTCTGTCTTGTTTTTTTGACACACTGAGAATTTCAGTCTATGGCTAGTATTTCTCACACCACAGGCTGAAATTTATGGTGTCTGTCTGATAATGGAGCCCCTGCATGTCCAAGAATAACACATGCAGGTGACCCCCTGTCCTATGTCCAAAATAAAACTGACCCAGTTTGTTTAAATGTGAACAACTATTGCTTAATAATAAGTGACTTAAAGGGGCAAGCCTTATATTTTTTTTATGGAAGTAAAGACAAGTCAGAATGGATAGATCACAACAAGCATATTATTATTATTACTTATTTATTAGCTTTACTGTGGTGTTCATCATGGTAGTATCTGAGTGCTTCCCATATGCTAAGAAATTTATTTTCACATCATCCCCTGTGAAGCAGGGAAGTACTAGCATCTCATTTTACAACTGGGGAGAGACTGGGGCACAGAAATTCAGTGACTTGCCCAAGGTGACACTGGAGGACTGTTGCAGAGCCAGATACAGAAACCCAATCTCCTGAGTCACCATCCATCCCTGTATCCACAAGAGCATCATGTTCCAAATTCTAATTCTAGCTGAAGGTATCAGGGTATGTGTGCACTGGACTCATGGATTTTTAGGGACTTCGTTTCTAAAGGAGTGTTCCAGTGCTGGGCCTTCATACAGAAGGAGAGAGCTTTTATTGGGATGCCAAAGAGAATGGAGAACTTTGCACAATATTTATAACAACCCATCCATGAAAACACAGGTCTTTGCTATTTATTTCAAGTTCACACAAACACACAAAACCACCCTGTGAAATTTTATAGTGAAAATCTTCAGTAGTTTTGGAATTTTGAATTCAAAATTTTGTCCTTGCAAGGATCAGTATTTTGTCTGAAGCATGGAAGATTTAGTAAAAACTGCCATTTTTGAGGTGTGTGTGGAGGAAATATTCAGCAAATTAAATTTTTTGAGCTGCAAAGGACTGGAATTAAATTGATTTGGTGAAATTTTCCAAGCATATATTTGCAGTAATATCCCTTGTCTAATTGAAAGATTTCTTAAAGCATTAGAAGGGCAAACCTCACACATCTGAAGGATTGTTTAATTTCCTGAATTCACTTTGGGGGTTTTCTGTATTTGTAAACTACTCTGAATTCACAACTATCTTTGTCCTGTATTTTATATCCGTGTCTTTTCCCCTCCTTCCTTACCAAGAATAATTTAGTTTAAAAGAAAGTTAACTAATGGGAAATCTAATTTGCGTAGTAAGGCTAGAAGGACCACACAGAATTTGAATTAGTACAAGTAGACACTCTGCATTCAGTATATAGAGTTTATTTGTTTTTCAGTGGATTTTTTTTCTCTGTTCCTTTTTTCACAGTCTCTCCTAAGCAGGTTGCAAACCCCAGAATGTTTGAGCTGGAGTCAAACTTCCAAACAGGTTCAAAATTAGGAAAAATTGAATCCACCTATTCACCAATTCTGATGCTAATCTGAAGAATAATTCCTTTGCCATGTCCTGGCAAGGAGCTAAGGGTCCCAGAGCCATGCCTGATGATGCTGGCAGTATACTAAACAAAAAAGAAAAACACTCAACAAAAAACCAAAACAGAACAAAAAAAACCTCCCAGCAACAACAAAAAATAGCGTATCTTCTCCAGGATCATGCATCTACACCAACATGGCCAGTTACAGAGACCAAACAGGGCAGAGATCCAGCAGTGCAAAGAGAGCCTCTCAGAGGAGCAGCAACATCTCTCCTTTTTGTGTGCTGCACAGTGAGAATTTCTGTCCATGGCTGGTATTTTTCACACTGTAGGTCAGGAAGTTTGAGCTCTCTCTCTTATTACGTAGCTTCTGGCTTTCAAAGCACTTCAGACAGGTGTCCAGTGTCCTCTGTCCAAAATAAAAATGATCCAGAATGTTCAAGGATAAATAAGTGTTGTTTAGTAATCACAGAATTACTTAGAGTTAAAGGGACAGACCCTGTGCTTGTTAACTGGTTGTGTCTCACTGGAGAAGGTTCTCGTGATATGAAATAGGGAGAATTCTGCACTCAGAGATTCTTTATCATATGAGGAAGAATCATGGGATGCTGACAAAGTCAGATTTTGGAGAGATCAGAGAGAGATTTTGGAGGAAAGAACCTTGTGTTGTGCTGTGGACAAATCCTGATGGTGTCTTGGAGAGGGAGGATGCAGGGTTGGATCCTCATGGTATTGGACGAGTCATTTTTATGCCATGCCGGTATACATGGGTGTAGAAGCTATTCCTTTCTTTCCAAAGAAATAATGAGCAGTCCGTTCCAAATGATGGAATATTTGCTTTGAGCTGCATAGCTTGAGTTTCTTGCTGATGAACTAGATACTTCGTGCAGTGTTTTGAAGGTGTAACATGCTCTGTGTGTTTTATTATTAAAGCAGGAGTGTGAGTCTGGTTGGGGAGAGGGAATTATTCAACTTTTTTGAGCTGGTTTACCTGTCCCTAATATATAACATCCAAATTAACCCCACACATTTCACAAAGGTTTCCAGAGGAAATCAGACCCACTAATGTACGTGACCAAACGTGTTAAAGGTGGCCAGTGGACTGCTCATTTACATGCTGCAATACATTAGAAATGGGTAGAGAGTTCATAAGCTTTGCTGATAATGAAACTTAGATGAAAAATAGGAACAAAATATTTCATCTCCCCCACTTCCAATTCCATTTTCCTCTCATCAGAATAAAGCAGTGCAAAAAAATAACCCAATATAGAATAAAGCGTAGATGTAATTCTTCCTTGTATGCTGTACTTTAGGGACCGAATAATAGAGTTTTGGTTTCCAGACATTCTAATAGGATGCTCACAATAAATTTTTAGTGAGTCAACAGGTGGCTAGTAACAACATTACACTTGTGGCTGCTGAATGCAAGGTGACTTACTATGGAAGCTCTTAAGACATTGGCTGTTACGACAGGTGACTGCAATTCTCAGGTAGTTGTGAGTGCATGTTTCACTGCATTACAGAAAAATATTAAAATAAAGGTATCAATTAATCCTTGTAATGAGCAAATAATACGCGGGTGTTTGTGCTGGACATGAAACAACAAATCTTTGGCTCTTTTGTCTCCTTCGTAAGGCTCTGTGTTTTCTTACTTGAATTGATGCTATTTTGTGCTTTTTGAGATATGTGGGCATTCACAGGAGGGGGTGGTGCACTTCATGTGTTTATGGAAGTCACCTAGATACCAGGATGGTGCATGCTTTAGAAATGGATAAATATAGATTTTTGCTTAAAGTTCTAGCCAAACACTTAGATTCTGACAGTGGAATTTTATTGATCCCCTGGACACAGCACATTCTGGCTGGCTTGGGCTTTCATTACCAAAGTTTTGCAAAGCTCTTCCATTAAGCTATCCAGTCCTCCAAGTATGTAATCCTTGACAGAAAACCTTGTTTCCTCTTGATGTGGTCAGTGCCTGGGAATCTTCAGCAGGGGTGTGTGTGTGTGTGTGTTTTTCTCAGATATGTCCTGCCTGTCTTATTGTTTCTGTGGTATTTGTCTTTTCAATGTCGGTTCCTAAACCCGGGACCTTCTGTCACCAAAGTGTGTCATTTTGGAAGCAGCCTCCACTCCTAGATTTCTCTGAAATTAGCTTTCCCTAATGTGAAGCCCTGGCAAAAAAAGTCAGCCAGCAGCCAGGACCCAACTCAAGTGCCACCGGCTGATTGATGCCTTTTAGCTCTCCTCAAACCCTCTCACTACTCCTGCCCTCTGTCTGTGCATTCAAACGAGGTGGAAAATAACATATTTAGTCACAAGATGATGGAACTTGAGGTCCACTCCTTCCCCTCCCACTGCAGGGTGGGACGACCAAATAAGAAGGTGGGACAAAGGGGAAATCTGGCCAATCGCCTTGCATGAAAAGTTATTTTCCC
Organism: Emydura macquarii macquarii; assembly: GCF_026122565.2. Classification (NCBI taxonomy): domain Eukaryota; kingdom Metazoa; phylum Chordata; order Testudines; family Chelidae; genus Emydura; species Emydura macquarii. Next base: position 8,027,753 of record NW_027130449.1, on the reverse strand, counting down.
CCCTTATCCTCTTTCATTAAGCTGATGGCAGGAGAGGCGTGTTCGGTAATATAGAACCAATCCCTCACGATCAGGAGTGTGGTTACACTTGCTGCAGCTGCCTGTGTGCGTCTTATCTACTACAGAAAAAGAACTACCATCACCCTTCTCCGATTTTATCTAGTATCATTGCTTCCCTCCTTCCTTCCCCTCCCTCTCTCTTTCTCTCTCTCTCTCTCTGACCTCCTCACAGCTCCACATTGCTTGGTCTCCCAAGAAGATTGTTTTCCATCACAGCCCTGGAGGAGTTTTCACTGAGCCACCAGTAGGCAAAGAGCAGAGAAAACAGCAGAAGGAAAAAAGACAAGACAGCTCAGCAGTCCTCATACCAGATGTTAAACTCACTGCTCTGAAAGAGATCAGTCAAGAGAGGAAGTTGCTTCTCAGAGTGAAAGAGGAGGAGAAAATAAAAGAGAAACTTAAAACTGGCTCCCCTCGTGGCCTGAGCCCCCCGTTAAATGAAAGCACCCTGGAACATGAGATTTCCTTCTCAAGGGGGTGGGAACATGCTGAGCTGGGAAGGAGTGGAATTAGGCAGCGTTTAGCTGTGTGGTTTGGTTTGCAGTGATATCAGAGAGAGCCAGCAAGCAGAGGTAAGAGGGGGAAAGTGAAAGGGGATCTGATGCCTGCTGCCAATATGACAGAAACCCTCCAGCTCCCAGCACTGCAGCTTCCAGAGCAACAGGTGGCCGAGTGCAGCCGGGCCTGGTCCAGTTCGTCCACCCCAACCCTGCGCAGGAGGCGCTTCAAGATGAGGCGGATGAAGAACGTGCAGGAGCAGAGCCTGGAGGCCAGCGGGTTCCATGACTCTCCCTCATCCAACAAAGAGTTCCTGCAACTCCCATCCATAGAAATCACTCCCTCCAGCGATGAGGATACCCCATGGTCGAACTGCTCCACTCCCAGCGCTTCTCCACGGCGCAAGCGCTTCCTGCTGCGGAAGTGGCTGCGCGTGAGAGAGAAGAAGGAATACAGTGAAAGCAGGTATGTTGTTGGCCAAACATCCCTTCCCCTGCAGCTGAGAAGGGCCCGCCTAGGACAAATCAATAGCACCTGTTGTTACCTGTGGAGGGCTCAACCCACTGCCCAAGAGGGTCTTTGTCCCCCTTTAGTGGCTGTGCTACTTAGAGTGGTCTATTAGAGTATTGCTGTCTCAAAGCTAATAGATGTAGTCTTTTAGTTCAAACCCTAGAGACTCATGCTTTGGATCCAGATTAAATCCTTGATTACTACCTGCCACACACCTTTAAAGTGAATTTAGTGCTGGTGAAAAGTGTCAGATTGATGGCCATGGAGATTGAAGACCCTAAAAGATGGGCAGAGACAGGGCAATCTTCCTCCATGCTGCCCCGTCAGTGTGACTGGACGCTGGTCTGCCGAGAAGGAGAGGGGAGTTAAGTCTTCATGCCCCATTCAGTCATTGACATCTCTGATGAGACTGCCAAGGCAGGGGCCAGTTGATGCCCGACTTGCCAGTGGTTCTTGTGATGTACACACTTCTCCTTAGGAATTGGACTGAAGTTCCCTAATTCATGTCATACAGGCTGTTGCATGTCCGTCAGATGGCAGTGAGAGGACAATGAGGGGCAAGCTGGCCTCATAGCTAAAGCATAGGCCTGTAAATGCAGGAGAGGTCTGAGCGCCATCCCCAGCTTTGCTACAGACTTCAGCAAGTCTCTTAGATTAGATGCTCTTTGCCTCAGTTTATTCATTTGCAGAAAAGAGAATAACACTCATCTGGGTCCAAAGGGCATTGGGGGGTTTAATTCATTAAGAACTCTGAGTTTATCAGATAGCAAGTGCTATCAGAATGCAGCTACTATTGTTAGACATAATTTGGATCTCTGCTGACCTGGGTGTAATTTAAACCATTGACCAAACAATGTCAGTCACTCTTTTCCCTTTTCCAAAGCATTCCAGTCTTCTGGAATGACTGTCTGAAAACTGGCTCACTGGGGAATGTGTTGACACTTGTTCTTCTGACTCTAGTGTTAGAGTTGGAGTTGCTATTGCCATAAGCTTTGATAGCACTGTGAGATCTGTGTGTGTTGGCTGAGTTGCAGCTCAGAGACAGAGTTCAGTTTTTTGTTTTTCAGCAGAAACCTGAAAAATTTCAAAGAAAATGAATTATTTTTTGTTGTTGTTTTCATCAATTCTTTTGCAGGCATAAACAATAATTTTCCAATCAGCTCTGTTTGGGGGGAAAAAAGTCCCCAGACATTGTGAACATTCATTGACATTTAGCTGTAATTATTCAAATGACAGTTTAGGGTACAGATAGGGATAGTCTTGAAAATATAGGAGAGATTGTGTGATGTGTGTGTTAATGTGCGCTAGAGAGAGGTGTCTAAATTACAGAGTTCAGATTTGAATTTCATGAGAGCTGATGTCTTTTTTAGATGCAGAATTTTTATTTGGGTCTATCTCTTGAGAGAGAGAAAAAGAGAGATGTCCAGAGACATGCAGATAGTTTTCTGGTTATTAACCCTCCTTAGCAAATTTCTGCACTCTCCGTGATTACATTTTTGAAATGGTGACTGGAAAAAAAGCTAAGGCAGTTCATGGATTAAGTCGCATTAGCATACCAAAGTCAGCATGGCACCTTCTCTCTTCAGATATTACAGGCTCCAAATCTGTCCCTTGGCAATGGAAAATATATCAGGTTTTCAAATGGAATTCCTCCCTTCCCAGCCCAGAGGAAAACAACATCTAATTTTTCTTCTACTCTTTTCTGCTGAACTCACAAGCTTGGAGAACATAAAGAGGATCAATGAATGCACTTTTAGAGATCAGCAGGAGAGGGGAAAAACAGGGGTTGCTCGGTCACAGCAGGGAGTTTGTCCAGGCAGGCTATAGTGAACCTGAAGAATTTTGGGAGTGGGTGAACTACAATGTCTGAATGCTGCTCCCCAGTTTGCACTTCAGTATAAGCCTCATCATGTCGTGAGGCACCTATCCATGGCATACCATGCTCTGGGGAGAAGCGGTAGCAGCAGGAGAAGGCTGGCCAATTGAGAAACAGATTAATCATTCTCCATCCATCTTTCCATACTCTACACTTGGTTTCCAGAGTGCCAGCTCTTCTTGAGTAATATCTTGTCGCTATTACATTTATGATGTTGATGTCCATGTGAGTCAGATGCTAGTCACATCACTTACTACACTATTCATAGATTCATAGACTTTAAGGCCAGCAGGAACCAGTCTGATCTAGTCTGACTACCTGAATAACACAGGTCATAGAATTTTACCCAATAATCCCTGCATCAAGGCCAAATCTTGTGGTTGAGCTATAGAATGTTTTTAGAAAGACATCCATTCTTGATTTAAAGACTTCAAGTGACAGCAAATCCACCACATCCTTTGGTTTGTTTTTCCATTGTATAATTACCCTCTTTGTAAAATATGTGTGCCTTATTTCTAGCTTCTGCCTTACTGGAAGGCAGTCCTATCATAATGATGGGCATGGTATAAGAATCTGACAGAACAGAGTGTCTGCTGTACTAAAACCCTTGACGGTTGGTTTAATTTTCTAGACTTGAGTAGGTAGGTCTAGCTTCGTTTTTTCCTCTCCCAGAGCCCAGCCGCACACTCAAAATCACTAGTTTTTGTTGGAAACTTGGGCCATAATCTTTCTGACAACACAGTACCTTCTGGTTACCTGAAACCCTTCCTTAGTTTAGTGATGGCACAATCGCCAGGAAAAAGAGGTGACTGTTTACATCAGCCCAAAGAGATAACGAAATTCCAGGGTGTGCTCAAGGTCAGTTTAGGTTGGACATCAAAAGCATCCATAATGATTGTAAGTTGTTTGGGGAAAGGACCACCTTTTTGTTCTGTGTTTGTACAGTGCCTAGCAAAATGTGGTCCTGGTCCATGGCTGGAGCTCCTAGGCACTATGACAAACGATAAGTAAAACATAACATCTTTCATGAGGCTGTGAAAACTATCTCCAGTTTATAGCCTGTTCTTCACCTCCCTGTGTCTCAGTTGTTGCCCCATCTGCAAATTGGAAGTGATGGTTCTTGCTTACTTTTGTACCACACTCTGACGTCCTCAGGTTTAAGGCACTATGTAAATGCAAATTATTATTTATATTATTTATTAAGGCAGAATGGTAGCAGCCATTACGATATCCCTCACAGACAGGCCAATGCAATCTGTTAGCATTTTGCTATGCCTGCAATGAACATGCATTACTTATGCAGGGAATGTGATAGTGTGTCTGTTTTAATTTAATATTTGTTTTTGTTTGTTTGTTTAAAAAAAACCCACTCAGAGTAATTTCTGGGAGCATGTATGCTTCCTTAGAGACAGTGCAAGAGCTAGTGTCCACCCAAAATAAATGGAATTGACCCCATCCCCCAAATTAAGCTATTAAAATAACAAAGATGCCCGGCCCACACAATCATACTTTGGCAAAAGTTAGGAATAAATTGATGGGCATTGCTGTATGTCTCGAAGATTGAGAGACCCCTGCTCTGATACATATCTCTAAGTAAATAGTTAATAGGTGATGCTCAGAAGAACATGACGTGTCCTGCATTCCATAGGACCAATACATCCTGTTGTAGTGCACTGCAAACAGCTTCCATTATGCAAGTCTTTACACCAACTCTTAACACAATGGACCAATTCAGTTTCCAGAGAGGAGGATCCTCCATTAAAAACTCTTTGACCCCAGACCTTTAAATCTGCAGACTGTCAGCAAGAGCATTTATTCTGTTAACTTTTCACTTCCTTTCTGCACCATGGAAAAGTCCTGGGGTTCGTACTCAGGAAAAATTCTCATTGTGGGTATTTTGTTTAAGTAAAGACTGAGTGAAAAAACCAACAGAGTAAAGATTTCAGAAACTCCCATAGCAGAGAGCTGCTGTGAAGAACAAACAATACCCACCTCAGTGAAACCCCTGGCTTTGCCTGTCTTTATGGTAGAATATAGGGTTCAGGAAACAGGAGCTAATGCTATGAGAAATGCATGTGGTTAAAAAAGTATCTATGGAACAAAACTCTGTCCCATGATGGGTTTCATTTCATGCTCTAGATTTCTGAGAAGTGGCAAACTGAGTCAGTCTGTGAATTTAGCAGCTTCCAGGTGTCTTTGGCTTTCAGAAATTTCCACATTTAATTTTCAAGTCAGGGTGGAGGGTGGGAACTTCCCCATTAGAAATGTTGCAAGTGACTAAATGTGGCACCAGCAGAGTGTGTGAGTCAATAATAAGAATGCAGCTCTTCAGCTACCCGGATAGAAAGAAGCACTCTTGGGTTTAAAGAATTAAGGACCTATATGTTGATTAATTGAAGAGGGTTCAGATAAGAGCTATAGTAATGATTAAACATGCCTTATAGTGATTGACTTAAGAAGCTCAAACTATTTAGCTTGACAAAGAGAAAGTAAGGGGTGATTTGATCACTGTTATGTTCCTGGCATAGACACAGAGAAGTTACATAAAACATAAAATACTCTTGCTGGAAGATTACAAAGTAATATTACTTTGTTTCTTAGAATTCAGAATAACAACACAGAATAATCTAAAAACAGAGAGAGAGAGAGAGAGAGAGAGAGAGTCAAAACAGGCTGCTCCCTAAAACAGAGAGGCACAACTCGCCCTTCCTTCCTATAGGCTGTCTTTCTGCAGACTGCTGCTGGGCCCAGCTCATATGCTTCCCCACTGAGCCTCCTAGCCTGCAAGCATGATTAAGAAACCCCTTAAAATTTAGAGTGACAGCTTACAATTTTAACACAGCTCTCAATACATCACAATCACAGTCTATAAACACCTACAAGGGGAACAGAAATCTGGTTGAAGAGGGCTCTTCAGTCTATCAGACAAAGGTATAACAAGCTCCAATGTCTGGAAGTTGAAGCTAGATACATTCAAACTGGAAATAAGGTGTACATTTTTGAAGGTGAGGGTAATTATCCAGTTGGAACAATTTATCAAGGGTTGTGGTAGATTCTCCATCACTGGCAATTTTAAAATCAAGATGGGATGTTTTTCTGAAACATATGCTCTAATTCAAACAGACATTGTTCTATGGCAAGTGTTAGGCAGGAGGTCATGCTAGATGATCACAGTGTGACTTCAGGCCTTTCAAACTATGCATGTATGATTTCCATGATGGAACAGAGAAATGGGCCCAACTTTTTTAGTATCCTGCTTGTAGCAGTGGCCAGTTATTGATGCTTCAGAGGAAGGCAAATTTCTTCAAGCATGAGTAAGGCCTTTTGGTTTTTAACCTAGGTAGTGTCTCTGTGGAGGCTGCTGTTATTCATGTCAATGTCTTTATTTTGTTAAATCTTGCTGAGTGCACTTCTCCTGATTAACCTCTTCTTAGCATATTGCAGGAGTGGCCAAACTGTGGCTCGTGAGCTGCATGTGGCTTTTTTACAGTTAAAGTGTGGCTCGTAGAGCCCCCTGTGCACCCCTCCCCATTCTCTCCCTACCAGACTGGGATGGGGAGCTTGGAGCTCCCGCCCTGCGGCAGAGTGGTGAGTCTAGAGGATTCTGCCCAGGAGGGAGGGGAGTTTCAGGGGGTCAGTAAGTTTGTCCACCCTTGGCATATTGTAAAAAGCTCTACTTTATTGAATAAAATAGGAGTGATGATGAGTGAATGTCATAGGATTTGGCTTTGGCTGGAATAAACATTCAGAAATGTAGCTGTTACCAGGCTGTCCTGTATCTACAAAATGGGACTGGAAATTTTATTGGTAATAGGCTTCCTTGCAAGACATCCGGTACTTTCTGCCTTTGGCTGGTCTGGATGTAACCATTAGAGCAAACCTTCCATTGATGTTGTGGAATTTCTGTTTCTGATCCAGCTGTGTAACCTGGAAGTGCACAAACTGCTATGAAAATGAAAAATAATGTAGAAGTTGGGTGCTTAATTTGACCATTTTTTAACCATAAAAAGTTCAGTTTAGGGTTTTTTTTAAACTTCCTGTGGAGCTGGTTGAATATTATTTTTTAAAAATGGATACATATTTTTAAAAAAACCATGAAACATGGTTCACTATGATTCCTGTATATATAATTTGTGAGTGTTCCAATGAATGCCATGTATCTCTGAATCCCAGCTGCTTTGTGACCTTCTGGTATGATTCTTACTACTTTGTACTAGAAAGAGCATTATTCATTATTTGTCATTTCTTTGTTTAAATGTTTGTCACCCAATCGCAGACCAGAAACAATAGCTCTGTGACTTATGGGTGACCTTGAATACATTGAACACATTGAATAGTGAAAGTTCACAAACAGCCTATTGTTCGTCTTGTATATTCAGCAAATGCTACCAGGGGGACCATCTACGTTTCATGTCTTGCACAGCACTGAGCATATTGGCATTTAACAACTCATCATCCTCATCATGTTAATCGTCATGATTGTCCTCAAGTTGGACTTCATTGTTGATTTGAATGTGGTGCTTGCTAATGAAAGGGGCTGGATTGACAGCTCTGTAGACTGATATTCTCTGTTCATTTGCAAAATGGATAAAGTGAAGGGAGCAGCTGTGCCCATTCTGCACCACTAAATACATCTTTACCCTCATCTGCTGGACCCCACCCATCCCCACTGAGAATGGAAGCAAAGATTACTAAGTAGCACTAATTATGGTGGTGGTGGTCATGCATGTGATTTGAGCAACCAATAGCTAGTAGGGCGTGGACTGGGCAGATGTCAGAGAGCTCTTCAATCACTAATATGTTTTGAATTTAAACTTTCCTATTTTCTTTATGTAGCAGGCTGAGTTAATCAAGCAAATGAGATCTTGGACAGGAAGTGCCTCTTTTGGTCTTGGAAATAAAGAGTTAGTTACACAGACTGTAGCTAGTGCAGGCTCTGAGCTTAGCATGTCTTTCAAAGTTGCTCTGTTCTAGTACTCCAACACCTTCTAGAGCAGGGGTTCTCAAACTGGGGGTCATGACCCCTCAGGGGGTCGTGAGGTTATTTGGGGGGGGGGGGGTTGCAAGTAAGGATGACATGGCATGGGAGGGGGGTCATCACTTTTGTGGGGGGTCATCATAGTCTGAAATATTATCAAAGGGGGTCCCAGCAAAAAAAGTTTGAGAACCCCCTGTTTTAGAGAGTCTGTGCATAAGGCAGATGGCAGAATCAAGTGGTTAGAGATGGAGACCAGAAATCAAGAGACCACAGTTCCAGTCCTGATTCTATCACTGACTCATTGTGTTACCTTGGGCAGCATCCTTCCATTCACCTGTGCCTTGGTTTCACTGTCTGTAAAATAGGGTTGACAGCAAATTTTACCTAACTTTGTGATCGGGGTCTAAGATTCTTGGATGGAAAGGAACTATTTAAATACAAAAGGGTGTTGTAATCTTTACAGACGTGTTACCATCTGCTGGCTGCTTCCAGTATCACATTGTTTCAGTGCAGAAACATGCTTCACTGAACATCAATCCCACTTATCTTCTTTTTAATAAAGCCTGATGATAACTTGTTGCCTCCGGCTGTAAGGATGCATTTCTCCCCTGACAGCTTTATATTCATATGCTGGAAGTGGGGGGTGGGAACTGGCAGGAGCTAAAGGAAATCCAGGGCTGCTGGTGCTTTTATGTCCAATACACTGTCCGACTGCTTCAGGGTTATCATGGGGAAACCTTTGTGGATGTGTGTGTCAGACAGGTTCTGCGGTCTCATTATCCCTTAGAATTTAGGCCAATGAGTTTTTGATTATTTCCCCCACTGTGACAGGCCTCTAACAATTCTTAATGGTGGGCCTTTATTTTAGGAGCCACTGCTGCCATAGCAACACAGTACTTTTGATAGCAGGAATTTCATTTGCCTGGGCTGATGATTTACTCTCAGAAAGTTGGGACTGGGTTTTTTATTGCTGCAGCTTCATGGAGGATCTGAGGAGGCAAAGTTCTGGGAACAATCAGCAAAGCAGCCAGGTGAAGCGAAAGACAAACATGCAGATGGATTTTAGACCAGAAATTTTATCTTTCTCTCTTGTTGAGGGGAATGAGTCCGAAGGATGCAGCTCCTCTCTGGATACACCCGCGTCTCTGATTTCAGTCCTGTACTGATTGTGAGATTACCACATTGTTTGGTGCCTTACAAATAAAGAAAGCTGGAAAAAACATTCATTCAAACTTTTTTTTCTTTTTTTTTGGATGAAAAGCAGCTTTTTGACAAAACGGAAATTTGGGTAAAAAAAATTCCCATTTTTATAAGAAAAAGTTTGGGTTTTCACCAATGAAAGCCAAAATGTTTTGTCTTAAAACCAAAATTTTGAAGATAAATGATGAAAATGAAAAACAAAATTTCATTTAATTTTTTCCTGGGGAAAAATATCATTTCCTGATCAATTCTACAAATAATTATAATTAATACTAGAGATGATCATTTGTTTGTAGCAGTTCTCATGATGTGTTAAGCGATTTCCATGCATTGTAAGAAGGGATAGTCTTTATCTTGTGGAGTTGACTGCCCCAAAGATGAAGAAAAATCCTTGATCTTGTCCACTATTTTAAAAACAAAAAGCTTTGCAAATACGAAAATCTTTGCAAATCTGAATAGATGCACTGATTTCCATTCATTGATTCATGGGATTGTATTATTCATTACCCACCTCTCTTTTTAACAACAAGCAGGTATTGGTGAAAATATTCACAATTCCTGAACATTTCACAAATGATCACATCAATGCCTATTCCTCCAGATGTATGGCATGCATTTGTAGCAGAAGTGCATAACTGATTGTTGATTATCTGTTGTTCTACTGTTTTGAAATTTGTTTTTTATCTGATTAGAGTGTTGAAACAAAACCATGTGACTGAGGTGATCAGTCAAACAATGTGAATACTAAATATTCTGATGAACTCAGAGGGTGAAAACTATTTGCTGAACTTATTTGGCAAATAGTTATAGATAACAGTATTTGCAATAATCACATTGTTTTGTGAATGAATCATTACCTGTCTCATTAAGAGATTAAATTTCCCTCAATTTTTCTCCCCTCTCCCCCTATGTCTACCATGCTCTGAAAATAAACCTATAAAACTTATACCCAGAGTCTACAATGCACAGTAAGATATACATACATTCTATCACTTTTCCATACTCACCGTGCAGAAAATCACATCCTTAGCTGAAAATAAAGTGATTTTGTAGCTGGATCATTTATCAGATACTGTTATCCACAGATTTGAAGGCTCAAAAACTTCATGGAAGTTGAGATCAATTTCTCATCTTCTGTAAATAATATTTGTGCATCTGTAATTGAATCACCATAAGAAATTGCACTTTCTGTTGCTTATGGACAAGTAAACAACATCCATCTTGTTGCATGCCAACTAGCTGCTTTTTCCAAAGATGAAATAATAGGCTGATGTCATGAAATAGTGTATGTATGTCTGTGATTATATACTTCAATTCAGTGGAATAGTTTATTCTGGAGTAAGTTATTCTTGAGGCAGGAACACAACTATTTAAAAACAGAATTATTGAAGTAATCTAGATCTCTTCAAGTTTGGTTATGGGTGTCAGTGTTCCTTGACAAACTGCTGAATGTGGAATGGGGAGAGAAAAAGCTTCATATTCTTACCTTTATGTTCATTGGGTTTTATGGGCCAGATTTTAAAAAGTGCTTGGCAGCCCCAATCAAGGCCAGATTTCTTTAAAAAAAAAAAAAAAAAAAATTAATAAAATTAAAAAAAAAACCTCAGCACGTTGAGTGTTGAACACATAAGAAAATCTGGCCACAAATATTACAAGGGAGCAGCTGTGTGCTGAGCACTTCTCAAAATCTGTTGCAAAATGCTTGAGTTAGAGAACTGCTTAAGTTTAAAAAAACAAATTCAACCTTGAAACTGTGTATGGGGTCTTGGCTGTTTATTATAATTCAGAGACTGAGACCCACATAGGAGAAACAAGCCTTTAACATATTCCGCAAAGGCTTGAAAACTAGAATACTGCAGGAAAAAAGTGTCTTGGTGAGTATTTGTTTAAGAACCTAAGAACGGCCATACTGGGTCAGACCAATGGTCACATAGCCCAAGTATCCTGTCTTGCAACAGTGACCAATGCCACATGCTTCAGAGGAATGAATAAAAGTTGAATAAAACTTGAACATTTATTTCAGTATCTGTAACCTTTTTATTCATTTTCTATTAATATTGGTACAAGTGATTTTGTGTGTGTGTGTGTGCACACATATGCATGCATAAGAACATGTTGGAGGTCGATATCATGAGTACTTGTATAAATATTTATTTACACAACACTTCATGCTGCAAGCATTTTGTATGTCCAGCTTGAAGCTGACTTCAGTGCAACACTGCATATATTCAGTGGTGCCAATGATTTAAGCCCTCTTCCTGTTTATAAATGCTCACATCCAACCAAGGAGCAGCAACAATACCATGCGACTTAGCTTACCATTCATGCAGCAGAAAGAGTGGATGCTCAAATTAACGGTGCCAGTGAATACTTTGCAAGCAGTTTGTTAATGGGAACATGTCTCCATAAAGCATTGGTTAAATAATTTCAAGGACTGAAAAAAATTGACAATTGAGCTGAGAAAAAATACTAGTGAAGAAGATGATGCTCAGTCACTATGGGGCTGAAGCCCATATAAGCACCTAGATAGAGAAGGGCATGTGGTAGTAGTAATTGAGAAGATGAGAATAGCATTGAGATTTCATTGGCACAACAAGCTATACTAGTGTTGGCAGTGACAATAGTGATGAAGATGAGGCTTCTGGTGGTGATAACGGAGATGGACATTTTCCCCCAGGTAGCAGAGGTAAAGGTGGAAATAGTGGTAATAAAGATGAAGTTAAGGCTCATGGTAGTGTTGATGAACATAAGAATAGAGGTGATTACTTCTGCCCTCCATCCTGACTACACTGTCACTGTGAACTTCATTGTAATGTGGAACCGAATGCCTATTTTTGTTTTATCAATCGTTGTAAGAATCCGTTTTCTTTTACACATTTATTGGCTTCTAAGGAACTGCTGTCAGAGCTTTATAGGGAGAACCACCCTCTGCAAACCTGCCTCTTGCTCATCTTCACTCTAAGGATGTTGAGACTGATGGGAAATTTTGCATTGTTTACAGCCAAGAACTAAGAGAAATCTTTTCTATAAGGCTTCAGAAAATGTGATCTTTCAGTCAGAGAGAAAAACACATGATCTGGGGTTCAGAGTACACAGGCTACAAATGCAAAACTTTGTGTGAAACCCTTGCACCCAGCTTGCTGAGTTAGCATCTGTCATGGTCCCTGGGTAGGCTACCCCTTCTGAGGCCCTTTTCCAGTCTCCTAGGTGTAAGTAACAGGCCTGTGCCTCCATTTTTCTTTGGGGATGGAATCTTGTGATCCAAGTGCTCCCCGGGTGGGTCTTGAAATTGTGGCTTCCAACCATGTTACCTAGAAGAAACAATGAAACCTGCAAGAGTTTTCCTTTGGGACCCTGTTTACAGTAATAGTTTGCAGTGACACAGAAGCAGCTTTTGCAAAACAAAGTATGATTTATCTTATCTAAAGGTATACAGCACTCAGAGAAATGGATTTAAAAAAGAGACTGATGTGCATATAGTCTTATCTATGATTTGGTATTCCCATCAAGCCCCCAAAGTAGACATGACTTAACCTTGGGGTCTTCTCTTCTCTCGGGGACCAAGTTACAGGTGCTTTGCTGCAGATTCTTGACTCTGTCAGGCCTGGTCTACACCTAAAACTTAGGTTGACCTGGCTACATTGCTCATGGGGGTGAAAAGAGATGTAGTTAAGCTGACCTAAGCCCCAGTGTAGACACTGCTAAATCAAAGGAAGAATTTTTCCATTACCTAGCTATCACCTTTCAATGGATTTACTACAGCGAGGGAAAAACCCTTCTGTTGGTGTAGCAAATGTTTACACTACAGCAGCATACCAGCATCGCAGGTGTGCCGCTGTAGCACTTGTAGTGTAGACTTAGCCTCAGTCTCTGTGTTGTCCTACAGCAGCTGATACCTTCTTCCCTCCCTCTCTGTAGGGCCAGTCTTTTAACAGATCAGTGTCATTCGATCTACCGCTTCTCAGCCTTGACAAAACAGCCCTGTCACCAGGTTGGATGATGATGATGGCTATAAACTTGGTTATTATGTTTGAGGGGATGCTCCTTATCTAGGCAATTGTTTTGCCCTTCCTGTCTGATTTCTTTCATAATCCCCTTAGATCTAACTCTGCATTCAGGCAGGGTAATATCACACAGATATACTGAAGAGCATATGATATTTATTTAAAAAAAAAAACCAAAAAACATTTCACAACACTCCACAGCTTCATGGTACACAGCCACTTGCCTGGCATCATTTCAGGGGACAAGCTAGAGAGGGCTAGGAAAGATGCGTCAACAGTTTAATAGTTAAATGGCTCAGTTAATTTGTAAGCACTTCAGCAGTTTGTGCGGTTTAAAATAATGATCAGAACATGTCTAAGTGAGAACTGGCTGTGATCACATGATAACCCTCACCATAGAGGTGCTGTGTCACTTTAGCAATACATATCTTAGAATCACCAGATAACTCCAGACACATTTGTCAAACTCCAGCCTCTGCTTAACCTGCATACCCTAAAGGTTTAGAGACTTGTCTGAGTGTCCGTTGTGCACCATTAACCTTTGGAATGAGGTAAGGACCTTACTGTTTTGTGGCATTTGCTGATTTCCCAAGTTTCAAAGTTTTCTGACCTACTTCAGGCCATTTTTGTGTCTAACCAAAAATCATATAAGTCATTAGAAGGAGCACTGTCAACTTCAAATCTAGTCCATTTAAAATTAAATAAAGGGTATAATTTGGTATTATATCTGCCCTCAAGTCAGACTGTCAATTTTGGAAGAGGCTTAACCACATTTTCTCATATGCAAAATGTTTTTTCTCTCTCCTCCATTGTGGTGTGTAAGACCCACACAAAAAGGGGGAACCTACTGTAGTAGAACTGACTAAATAGAGAGCTGTGTCAAATTCACGAAGGAAACAGACTGAAAAAATAGAGATTATTTGTCCTTCTGATCTCTTTCAGCTCTAATAATTTTAGGTGTCATTTGCACCAAGAGTTGGTAAAATATTTTCGGTGTGGTTTTTAAGTTGGCTGTGTCTCTTCAGATATTTAAACTGCTTGACTAGGAGGACTTTATCCAATAGCTTAGCCATATGGAAGTAATTAATTAAACAATATAATTTTTAGAATTCTATAATTTTGAACTGGATCCTGAAATGAATGGGAAGCCGTTGGACATCTTTTGGCAACACATGACGTGATACATTCTCACCTGTTGATTTTCCTTTAGTAATTACTAACAAGGAATTCTCTGTAAATGTGAAATCTTATAACTTGGAAGTAGGGTTCTAATGCGGCTGGCCAGTGTAGCTGCAATATAGGATTGTAGGTCGCAGCCGTTTGGGGGGATAATACAAACCTCACATGATGTTTTGTACAAAATGTTGGCAATTTGGAAGTAAACAGTGACATCTTGTGGATTCAGTTTGTAAGTCTCCAACTGAAATTCAGTTCCACTGGCCACTTTCCTCCATGACAATACTCAACATACCACTGGGGTACTGGAAAGGGAGATCACTTTATTTAGTACATATAACAGCAGCTCAAGGCACAATGAATTGGAATAAATGCAACCCTTAAGTACTGGAGAAAGATTTGCGAAGTATGCAGTGTGAGCGAGAGAAGAGCCTTATATGAATTACAGTGAGAACTAGCACAGCTCTTAGGCTCAGAACTGACTCTGACCTTAGATTTGGAATGAATAATTCCTTTAGGATTGGAGAAAATCCCCCTCTGGTATCTAGGATCTGTTGTGATAATGCCCTCCCCTTGCATCATCCAATGCGCTGCACACCTGTACAGTTAGACCCCTAATGTCATTTCTTGGGAGTGTTTTTAATTTGCAAAAAAACAACAACAACAACAAAAAACCCCACGATGCTTGTTAAAGGATTTTTAATGAAGTATTGAAGTCAAGATTTGCATGCTAAACCGTATGAAACCATTCAGATCTGGCACAATGACATCCTCTTCAAAGATCATCAGCAAGGCTATTACTGAACTTTTAAAATTCCTAGGAAAAGGTTACTATGTGAAACTCATAGGTTTCAGTCCCATTAGGGGCATTTTTGTTGTTTTTCAGGTATGTGTGCACCTCCCTAGTTCCCTTTAAGTTTTGGTGTTTGCCCATAAAAACATGAAGCAAAAAGCCTGGATTTTTGTGGTTACTTTTTGAAATTACAGAGTTTCATACAGACTCCACCAAAACTAAACAGCAGCTCGTATTTCCTACAGCCTCAGCCTCAATTTTACTAGTCTAAACCCTGGAGTTTTTATTTGTGATTTGGCCCTGAGTTTTCAGACATTCGAGCAAGTTTGTAAGAACTCATAGGGCTCGATCATGTTTCACACAGCCCATAGTAAGTGATGCTGCATAGATGTTCCACCCTGTGAGAAACACTAGAGGAGCAGACAATTGTTTGTGAGGTACAGAGGCAGTGATGCAGCTCAACATGACTTCTATCAAACTTTCTCCATGTGCAATTAGACATGCAGGAGGTAGTTTGCAGGACTGTTTTGTGGCTTGCCCTTTGGGCCCGAGGGATTCATGACTTTGCTCTTCCCCACCTATTTGGGGGAGGGAAGCATCCTCTAGTGCATAGTTCCTGCACCCCAGAGCACCTGGACCTGTGATCCAGGTGGCTGTAATGCAGCTTGCACAAAGAGGGGGAGTCCTAGTACACCCCCACATGGTCACATATGCCCAGGCACGATTGAGCAACGTAGGGCAAGATGTGATGCAAAAAGTACCTATTATAAACTTGCTACTCTCTTACTTGCAAACCTAAGGCCTGGCCTATACACAGTGCACTTGTAGGAGTGATTTTGGACCAGTTTAATTAGACTGGGGCACCTCTGTGTGGACACTGTTCTATTGATTTAAGAGTGTTCACACAAGGAGATTTGCATCAGTTTAAGTAAATTAGTTTCCAAACCAATTCAGTGAAATCACTGCATGCACTGTGTAGACAAGCCCTAACTCTGTGCAGTTTAATTCTGTTCCTGTTTTCTTTAGGAGAGTGAAGCAGCTGGTACATCCAGAGGTCTAACTGCTTATGTCTTTCTGTCTCTTCCTGCAGTAGCCAACAGAGCAGCCAGCAAAGCAGCCATGATGATGATTCATCCCGATTCCTGAATCCCCGAATGCGTGACGAAAGGTAGGCCTGTCCAGCTCTGGGGAATTGGGGAAATGACTGTTACTTCACTTGTCCTGAACATTGTTATTGGTTTATGTTGTTTGTTTATTATCAGGAAAATTATGGCTTTTATTTAAGGTGTAAAACTATTTGGTTTTAGATGTGTTTTCTTGAATTATGTTAACAAATATCCCAGTGGCTATCCCCTGAAGCCCTGTGCTCCCAGTGATGAACTTGCACCAAGAATGCAATGTCATCAGGGTATTCTCTGCAAACATCTCACCATTGAAAATACAGTGAATGTTGGGTATTTTTCAATGTATACTTTGCTTTGAGGTGTTGTCAGTTTAAACCCAAAACTAGAAAACATAATTATAGTGGAAACACAGAAGGAGGAAGCTGCAATCAGAGGTAACCAGATGAAACCAAGTAACACATCAAATGTAGGTAACATTTGTAAGCACAAGTTTACATCAATTCAGGTTGTGCACTGGATGCAAGTAGCCTTGCAGACAAAGGTAACAATACATATAAGTAAACACAACACATGCAGCAAGCAGCACGTATTGTATATAAATGCAGGTTATACTGTAGTCACAGAAAATACTGAATAGATCCTCTTCCATAGCAAATGATGATATTGATATTTGATCAGATACTGATGATACATGAAAGTGACTGTGTGATGCTGCACAGCAGGGAATCTAGAAATGTCTGGAATATTGGTACAGCATATGAGAAGATGATAAAGCAAGAAAAATTCTAAATGTGTAGAAGAGTTTGGATATTTTGTGAATGGGACATGCATGTATGGATTGTATATACAGTGAAGAGTTGCTGATGTTGCTCATGGCATCTGAACACCAAGATATTTGGTGGGTCACAGTGAGATAATGGAAAAGAGAATAATGTGTTGGAAAATCAGAAGATGCTAAATAGGAGGAATGTCTGTGAAATGAGGAAGCAGGACGAGATATGTGTCAATTTATGGAAGAGCACCGTTCATCATGGTTTGCTTTCTCGGAAGGTTTGACAAGGATTGTCATCATGGATTGAGTGTTGTGGTTGTCCTGGGTTGTTTTACATTGGTTGTTTTTCTGTCTAAAATGCAAATTGCTCTCTCGTAATTTTAAAGAGGTTGTTAGAAGCATGTACTTGGGTGCCTAAACCTAAAGGGTACAGCTACACAGCGATTAAACAGCCCGGGTCAGCTGACTGAGGCTTGCAGGGCTCGGGCCATGGGACTGTAAAGCTGCTGTGTAGATGTTCGGGCTCTGGGACCTTGTGAGGGGGGAGGGCCCAGAGCCTGGGCTCCAGCCCGAGTCCAAACATCTGCACAGCCATTTTTAGCCCTGCAGCCCAGGCCCCACGAGCCTGAGTCTGCTGACCCATGCCATGCTGTGAGTCTTTTAGTCCAGTGTAGATGTACCCTAAGAGGCATAGGGCCTCATAGGACAGGGCACGGAGCTAGGAGTGCGGAGCCCTGCATTCTGTTCCCAGCTGTGGCCTTGGGCAAGTCACTCTTGGTGCCTTACTTTCCCCATCTGAAAAATTGGGATGATGATATTTATCATCCTCTGTAAAGCACTGTGAGATCCTTGGGTGCGAAGGACCATATAAGTGCAAAGTAATATTAATATTAATATTATTATGGTTAAGATGCCTTTAAGTGGGTTTGCTTGGCTAAATTATCAAATGGGGTATCATCAGAGGAGGTGTGGCAAATGCAGGAGAGTGGAGATTGACTGGCTGCTTTTACCTTTTACATTATCTGCTATATCCAGCAAAACTGAGTACAGGAAGAGGCAACCTGAGCTGTTCGCCAGTCTCCCTGATTCCGTGTTGCTGTTCAAAACCTCTGTCCCATTCTAGTGAGGTGAATGAATTGGCTCAAAAAAAAATGGCTCCCTGCCTCAAAAGAGTCCAAAGTGCAGTAAAATCATTGGCTGATTGATCATCCTAATACCCCTGAAGTAGGTAATTGCCATTTACTAATTTTACATTTTGGGAAACTAAGGCCACGGGGTGTGTAAATGACTTGCCCAAGGCCACACAATAATGCAGTGGAAACGGAAGGATTGGAACTCCTGAGGTCCTCACTCCCAGTTGCATAATAGTTACTTATGTGCCTGATTTTAATTTACACTTTACCTGCCAAATCGTAAATGACGCATCAGTACCAGATCCTTACTGGTCCAATGTAAACTCAGGGTGTACATATTGTGATTGGCACTTTTGTTCAGCTCTGGGTGATGGCTGATGACGGTGAGCTGACAGTGAGACATCAGATTTTCCCTGTCTTTGAGTTTATCCACTTTTGGCTGTGCATAGTTCTAGCCAATATGCAAGATGCTTTTCCCCTTTCCTAGCAGCACTAGTGTGAGCACTGGGAAGAAACCCACTGGCACAGGTGTTGATTTTGGAAACTGAACTGTTTTTCCCATGTGCTTTGCAAGTCAAAACTTGAAGTCACCTTCCTCACATTTATCTTCCAGACTTTTACCCAATATAGAAACAAAATGCCTTTGCCTATTGATCATTAGCTTCCTCTGCCCCTTAATAAACAACCAACTGAACCTGTACTGGATCTGTATTCCCAAATTTCTCTGCAAGGCTAATGTTGAGACTAGGGCCATGTCTATGCTACAGGAACTGCAGCGGCACATTTGTTCCACTGTAGTATAGATGCTTCCTACAGCAACAGAAGGGGTTTTCCATCATGGTAGGTAGTGCACCTCCCCAAGCAGCAGTAGTTAGGTTGATGGAAGAATTCTTCTGTCAACTTAGCCACATCTATCCTAAGTTGGGTCAGCATAGCTATGGCTCTCACAGGAGTGAATTTTTCACACCTGAGTGTGTTGTCCTAATTTTAAGTGTAGACCAGGCCTAGTTTGTGATTGACCTGTTCCTCTGTCTGTTGTGTTTGGGACAGTCGTCGGGTATGCAAGGCGGATATCCAGCACCTGGGTAAAGGTTGCTGTGAAATTTCAGAAGCCCAAATTCATAAATTTCAGACTCTTGTGGTTGATTTATTATTGCTTCTTACTGCAGCATTGGTACAAAAGAGGCTGAAAAATGAATATCTATAAAAGCTTTGCAAATTATTTTTATTTCAGCCAAACCAGCAGAATTAGTATTACTGCATCTCCTGATCTATCCCAGTCCATTTTCTTCGGCTACACAGGAGCTACTGGCTCTGTGTTACTGCAGCCTCTTTTACTGTTCTGGGCTAGAACCCTTATTTTATTGCACCCTCTAGTCCTGTTTTACATCTGAACTTTGATTTCTTAAATTGATTAGGTCCTGTTACTCTGTTACCACACTGTTCAGCTCTGAGGTCAGGCAGTGTGGCTTCCACTGATCCCAGGAATAGCATAGAATCACAGTCTGATTATTTAAGGCTTTTAACATCTTTCTTGGTGTATGGTAGCATAACTAAATGAACGGCTAGAAAGAGACACTTAAGACAAAGGCTCTTAGTGAAGACTCACTCTATAGCATGGGTTGCATTGGTGTCTGCTAAACCCTGGATAATAATCTTCACTCACAGAAAAGGTCAAACCCTTTAATTGAATCTTTTTTTACTTTCAAATTAGCGGTGTATTTGCAGCATTTGGGTAGTAGTTTTCATGAATTTCTAAAGCTCAGTGACTAGCATGGGCTTCCAGTTTTATTCTCCCTTGACTGCATCTAGGTCAGATTTGCTAGCTTTACAAATCAAAAACTGGTTTCTGCCAGTGTTCCAGACTCACCCTGTGTCTGGCAGCAAATAGAAAGGCAGGCAAGCCCTGCTGCCTCCGCTGCTTTTCCCCTTGACACAGATGGGGACACATAGCAGAGAAGTGACTTGCCCAAGGCCAAACAGCTTGTCAGTGACTGTGCTGGGAACAGAATCAAGAATCCTTGACTTTGTCCCTCAAACTCTCAACACTGGAATTCACTCCCCTCCTAGTGCCTTCTCCCCACCACTGAGAGCTGAGTGCCTCTCAGACACATAAGCAACTATGAATCAAAAACACTAACAGAGAGCAGATTTATGAAGTCAGATGCCATTTTACTTGGTTAATTTTCCTACTATGAGCTGCGGTGATAAGGGGAGAATGAATAAGCTCCAAGTTAGTAGCTGTTTACTAATTGTTATGTGCTTGCGATGCTGCATACAAAGTTAGATGGTTAAATACCTTGCAAAGACGTGGCTGTATTGCGCGTTTACTAGTCCCAGCTACTCTTCTCCTTGCAGAGGAGAGTGCATAGCCCCTTCAGACACAGCTGGAGTTAAAAACCTTATGAAGGAGGAAATGCTTCTTTCCTGGATGAGCTGAGGCATCTCTCCCATCTTGGCTCCTCTCATGGGGTCAGAGGTCCTTCCTACTCAGTGTCTGCTAAGCCAAACTTCCATTGAATTCAAATTTCCCCAAAGGAAGTCAATGGGAGATGAGCTGAGTAAAGACTGAATAAAAGATTAGTAAGGACCTGAAGATTTGACTCACTCAGGGGAGAACAAGTCAACCCTAGAGAGCTAATTAATAACCCAGCAGAGTGTTTGGCTCAGAAGTAGTGCTTGCAGCTAACCCTTTCCTCAATATGTTTCATGCCAATTATTACTCTCTCTGGTGCTGTTGATCCTGGCATAATTTAATAGCTGAGAGCACTGTGTACTACTAGTTCATGGGGAAACTGACAGCAAAGCAGATGGGTGCTTAGATAGCTGAGTTTTGTCTGACGCTGGGGAACATGTGAAGTCATATCTCCTTGGTCTGGGATTTCATAGGCTAAGCAAGGTCAGACCAAGGCAGCCTCCAGGTACAGAAAGAAGTGTCCTGGTGATTCAGTAGACAGTGTCCCCTTTGAGCCTGGTCTGAACTAAAACCTTGGTGGTAGTGTACTGGATTGCTGGAGCCACCACCTTTCAGATGGAGTGCAAAGCGGAGGTGCTGACCGTCTAGTCATTACTAAAGATCCTCCTTATAAAGCAGTATCCTCAGTGACCTGGGTCTTATAAAGTGACCTCAGGATTGCTGCTGTTTATGTTTAATTCCAAGTAATTTTTATGTATTGTTTAACTGAAAAAACTAATCTTAAATTGACCTAAATCTAGGGTTGGTAAATTGCCTTTACCTCTATTGTTTGCAGTTGTCATCATGTCAGGCTCCAGGGCAGAGATGCAGCCGTGTAATCTCTCTTTGGGGAGAAGTGGCTCTCGCTCATTGATCTGACACAAACTCACATTCATTTTTAGTTTTGTGCAACGCATTATGCTGGTTATGAATTAGCAATGGGGGAAACATCTAAAAATTTGGGATCTAAGCTGGATCTTTTTGTGTAGCTGGAGCTTCTTGTGTAGGCTTGGTGAACCTCTTGAATTTGCCAGCCTGGGCTGTAAATTGGGTGAGGCAGATCTTTCCCATGCAACTTGTTTATTTTCTTTCAAGAACAATAATGACTCCCCTCCCCCCACCTTTGTAGACTCTGAGCACCCTGCTCATTATTTACAATGACAAAACCAAAAGTGCTGTTCACTTATCTTGCCCCTTCTACCAAGAAGCAGCTCTGAATACAAATAACAGCACCCACTACACCAACCAGTTCTTCAATATCCCTTAACTCTCCTGAAAGTCCAGGTGAAACATACAGATCCTGCGGCGTGTCCTGGGTTTTCCAGAGCCCTGCGGTCCTTACAGAGAGCAACCTGCCAGTCACCCCCTCGTCTGTTATACTGAAGAGAATGTAGCATCACCACTGCTTCTGCCTCTTGAAAATGTCAGCAACTTCACCCTCCAGGAGGTAGCAGATTCTGGACAAGAAGAGACAGTGGTGAAATTAAAGGTGGTGACAATGGTGGGGAAGATTGTGAGGTTTTTTTCAAACTGCATTAAAAGTTTGGTGTGACTTTTGGGGGAATCTTAACACAAAAAACCCAGGTCCCCCCTCCACACTGCATATGCCAAATAGAACAAGCCTTTAAAAGCATCTACCAGGTGCTATGTATCTGCCCACACCTGTGTTGCTGAGGCAGTGCTTGCACATGCTTCCAGTATGGCCTTAATTTTTCTGAGCCTTCCGGTATACATATCTGAGGTGATCCTGCAGTCAGCACTTTTTTGCTGACTACAGCAAAAAGCAAGTTCAGCGAACCCCCTCTGGAATCAACTTCCCTGTGCAGCCAGCCAGGATCTGAAGATCAACCTTGTTGCTCCCCCCACTCCTTCCCTAGCACACCACATCTGACATCACACACAGGTAGAGCTCTGCACGCAGAACCATTTCATCCCTGCAGAACTAGGTCAGAGAGTACCTGCACCTACCGTGATACACATGGGAAGCTGCTGGGAGCTGAGGCTATCCCAGCCACGAGCAGAAGCATGCTGGACCTACAGGGCAACTGTGGAAAGATACCAAAAAGGAAGGTGTGACTGGGGATGGCTGATCTCTTGACTGTGTCCACCCATATCTTCATTACCAGCCTGCACTTAGCAACAAAGATGGTATGAAAGATATCACCAGTCGAGTTAACTTGTAAGTGACCTGACTCAACAGGACAGACAAACTCACAGCTGTGATTCATACAGGGCTGAAGCCTCGGATTCCTTCAAACAGGACGCTGTCTTTGTCCTGCTGTTGGAAGCAGACCTTTTAATTGCTGCTGTTACTATGCCACTCCATGGGTTGTAGGCACCACCACAAGGCACAGCCATGGTTCAGAACCCATGCCCCAAGAAGGTCTCCTGCAGCACAGTGGTGAAGCATCTCTGTCATTTGCGTGCGTCCTCCCTGAGGAAAAAACTCACCTTCCGCAGAGCCATGTAAGTTGACAAATGTGGGTGAGGCTGGGCTTGGATCCTGTGCTGGGGTGGAGTCTGTGTGCATTATGTTTGTGCATCCATGTATCTGGGCATGAGAGGTGGCTGAGCGCTGTGCAGGTGTTTTCAGAGTCCTAGAAGGGGAGAGCTAGCCAAGCAAACTAGGAGGGAGTTTAATTCTGAGGTGTTGGACTGGGACCTAGGAGATCTGGGTTCAGTTCCCACCTTTGTCAAGATTCCCTGTGTCACCTTGGGCAGGTCTCTTCCTCTCTGTGCCTCAGTTCCCCATCTATAAAATGGGGAGGAGAATCCCTTCCCTACCTCCTATGAGCATTGTAAGGATGGGTTCGTTAATGGCTGCGAGGTGTTCAAATACTGACGTGTTAGCCACTTAGGCACCTAAGAGTTGATTTGTGATGCCCGGATGATCTTAGCTCATAGTTGCTGCTCTGTTTTAAAAGAGTGGCTCAAAGATTGACTAGGGCTGGGATAGGGGAACCCCAGGAGGCCTGGGTGAGATGAGTACACAGCACAGTTGAGTTTTTTAATCAGTGCATAAAGCTGGGGTTATACACAAACTGCACCAAACTGTTCACCCCGTTGAACTGCAGGTTCAGGCTCACTCATGTGCTCGCTTCTGTTTGAACTGCAGGCTTGTTCTTTATTGTGCCCCTGAGGCGCCCCTCAGGCTTATAGCAGAGAGCAGGCTTAAATGAAGTGTAAATGCCATGCTGCTAGAGCGGGAAATACAATCCGTAGACTCATATGCACAAGAACAATCTGCACCCCTAGCATCCAAATGTCCATGAAGAGAAGAGAAATAGATGAGGGGAAGGGAAGGAATGGAGAGGAATGGACAGAGAGGATGGGGAAGACAGATGGTCGAAAGAGACTGAAGGATAACAGACTGAATCAAAATGGGAGGGCAGGGAAGGACAGTTCATTTCAGGATGGCTCAAGAGGTAAAATGTTCTGTTCACAAATCACACCAAGAATGCAAATTAATCACTGCCCAAGGCCTACGCAGAACCCGTGTGCCACTAATCCTGGTGTAGCAGGCTCTGAGTCTTCTTTCTCTTACACCAGTGCCACTCTATTAAGGTCCATGGAGCTGCTCTTGGTTTACACCAGGCAGGAATGAGACACTCTGAGAACCAGCCTCTTTGTTGTTCCCTGCGCAGTCCTGGCCTGAGCCCCCAAGGGCAAAAGCTGTGACAGAGATGAAAAATCATGAAAGGGGAAAAAAATAACCCAAACTTTTCAAACCAGGAAAAAAAATTGTGAGACGTTGTTTGGGTGAAGGTGCAGGGCATGCTTCTGGACAGCAGTTCAGGTTTGAGATGAATTTGGGGGAAATGCTGGGGTTCGGTTCCCGAAGGTAGTTTGGGCCTGGGGGAAGGTCATGGGTGGCCGTTCGATTTGGTTAATATTTTATGTGAACTGGTTCATCCATCATTAACCAATGTCATCCCCTCTCCCCCTCCATCCTGACCAACAGTTTATTTTGAGCTTTTTAAAATTTTTCCTTGCATATTCCCTGTGTGGCTCAGGATTTATGAGACTTATATGTATGAGTTGTCTGTGTTGGGGCTGGGATGGTGGTGGGGGTTACAGGGTGAATGAGAGGTGGGGCCAGACCAGAGCTCTGGCTCTGCATTGCACTCCTGCCATGAACTTTGGGAAAGTTTGGATTCGGATCCAGATCCAGAATCTGCAGAGCCTTATGGATACAGTGCCAAACACCTGAGCTCTGGAGGGATCCAAATCCAAAGGATTCAGCTCCCCTCTGTTAGCAATGAAGGAGTATAATCCTTAGCCTGTTGCCCCCTCATCTCACCCCATCTCCCATCCCCCACTGCTGCTGAGACAGCCCTTGGTTTGACTTTCTGCTGGGACTGACAGGAAGGGGCCATAGCAATTTCATGAGAGCTGCACTGCTCCGCAAGGACCAGCGCATTTGCTGCTGTTGGCAGACTAGTCACGGGTGCAGAGATCACCTGCTCCCAATTCCTCCTACGCCAGCATTGTTCTCCCTCCAATGTCTCAGAGGCAGGCTGTTAATTATAGCACATGCTGCTGCAGGCCCATGGCTTGCATTGTTGGGTAAAGTAGGTTTTGACAAGTGGCTGGAATAAGATAAATTCCTCCCTTCTCTGCTCAGCTTGGAACCTTTTGCACCTGGTGTTCCAGCTCCAAGAGCCCCCAGCTGTCCTTTGGAGATGTATCCAGTACAGGAGGAAAGATCTGTCATCCCCATAACATGAGCTCCCGGGACACTCTGTTCTCAGCAGAATAGGGTCTGGTTTTTCATAGCCCTTTCATTAGATCAGCACAGATTCTGGAATTTGATGGCCCTCAGCAAGATTATGCCATCTTCCCATCTCTGCCATACTTCCCTTTCCTCTTTGATCTCCTCTCTCCCTCCATGATCTGCTGACTCAGGATCTGAGAAAAGGGAAGGAGGGTGTCTTCTCTCTGATGTGGTTGGGCGGTATGTGGAGGGCTGGATAAGCCTTCCCTTTCCCTCTTGTTACCCAAGGGGGTAAGATGCAGGGAGGAGGCTTAGCAGGATAGGTCTGTTTTGTAGAGCCTTTTCTTGTGCTCTGAGGTCCCCAAGTCTTAAGGAGTTCCATAGTTGCCACTTATTTGAGTGGGTGACCTGAATTTTTGAATAGTCCAGTGCTGTCAGTGAAATTAAGAGGGATGGATAATTGTGCAGACAGCTATAATGTTTCAGGGTATCAGCTGATTGCTCTGTGCAAAAATTCATTCTTGACTCCTGGGGCAATCAGCAGAATGCATTATGGATGCTTTTTCCTCTAAAACATCTGGTATGGGCCAGATGCTGGACTTCATAGGCTACTGTTCCAAACTGGTATAATAAAATGAAGCATGTCTATTGTTAAATCCCTTGAGAACATAATACTAACAACAATAACAATATTAAGCTCTTATTCAGAGCGTCTTATCTGAGAATCTCAAAGAGCTTCACAAAGATAGGTTACTATAATTATTCCCATTTCACAGATAGGGAAATTGAGGCACAGGAAAGGGGAAGTGCTTTGTCCAGGTTAAATAGCAGATACTTGGCAAAGCTGGGACAAGAACCCAGGTCTCCCGCCCAGCCTCCTTCCCACTGGACCAGAGTATCTCCTGTTTGGTTAGATAAACCTTCAGATGTCCCTGGCATGTCTTGTTGCACATGGAGAAAGTTTAACAGAAGTCATGATGAGTTGCGTCACAGTCCCAGGAGAGTGTGTGAGTGGGGTGAAGACAAGATGCTTTTAGTTCCTCTTGTTTCCAGGTCTGAGAAGCTGACTCTGATGGTCTCAGTCCTATGCCTACCTGTTTCCAAGTGCAGAAGGGTCAGTTGTTTAATTGCATTCCACCTGCTGATTTTATGTAGAGACAATTGCTTTTTTTTTTTTTTTTTTTAAAATGATTATAGTTAGAAAGTGACCCTGTACAAATGACATTGTGCAGTTCCACATTCAGGGTCATGTTTCCAGCCCAACCTTAACCAGGACTTTCTTTTTTTTTTTTTTTCTTTTTAATGGGGACAAATTGCAACTATTTATTTCTAGTCCTTAAGGAAAAGACTCCAAGAGATTTTGGGGTTTTGTTTAGAAGAGCAATGCAAAAATTTGGGTGCTGATCCAAACTTCTGAGAGTAGAAATCTTTTAATAGCAGCATTTCCGCATGAGACTACTGCTACTTCCTGCATTTGGTTATAATGGAAGTTCCAGAAGAGAGCTGTGACAGAGTGGGATACATTTGTATCAAATTATGATCTTCATTTTGTATTATGTGCTGAACACATAGCTAATCTTGTCCAAGGCAAGGTTACTGAATTGCATTCTAGACATCTCCCTTGCTCAGGAAAGGTGCTTGACACCTCGTTGAAGGGTCATTACAGAGCAATCTGGACTCTTAGCTGCTGGCCCAACCCCATGGAACAATGGATTTCCTACACACCAGCACAGGGAAACCAGCATGGCTGGTGGAGTGACAACTTTTCAGCCTGGGAATATGGCAAAAGGAAAGAGACTGTATTTAAGAAGGGGTGCTGCTCTGAAAAGGAAGGGGTTGACCATTGCCATATATAAGTAGAACATGGAGGAGAGAGGAAGAGCAGGAGGGACTCTGCCCAGCCTGAACGTTGACAGATCTTAGACTCTCAGATGAGGTATTGAGAGGGGTGTGTTAGGACTTGTGTTTTTCTCCAAAGATTTGCAACTCTCCAGTGCCTTTTAAGATTAAAGGGTCTGTGGTTAAGAAATTCCTTTGAAAAACCTCTTCCTTGCTTTCCTGCCACATTGTACCCGAAGGGATTAATTAGAAGCCAGAATGCCCAGCTAGGAGAAACTCTGAGGGAATGAGTGTAATCAGATAGGGGGCTTAGGAGATCTGAGGCACTGGTTTCGGGGACTATGGCAGCTGGACTGTGGAGCCCGATGTTCCAAGGAAGGACTCAGATGAAAGATCTGAGCCTGGAAGAGTGTTTTTGAGTCCCAGCGCTAGATACAGTGACTAGTCTGTACAGTGCAGTATTGGGCCAGGTTATGACAGGCTGTTTTGGAGCCTGGATGAACTTTAGCTTCCACTCCCAGCAGGAAGAACAGCCAGAGGTTCAGAAACAAATGGAAAATAATAATTGAAAAATATTATATGAACTTTCTCCAACCTTGAAAAAATCTAGACATATCACTAAACAGGGCACAGAAGTAAGTGCTCCACAGAGACATGGGACCCAACCCCAGATATTGAGTGTCTGTAATCAGCATCCAGATCTGAATTTTGCACCTTGAGTACATCTTTTGAGAGAGGGAGAGTGGGGGGAGTTCTCCCTTTGCAGGGAGGCAAGTAACCAACTCCCTACAGGAAGCAAAGGTCTAGTCCACCATGCACACCCCCAACACCCAAACAAGTTCTTCATACAAGACAATATAGCCTGATAGCAAATTTCCTCCCCAAGCCTTTCCCCAGGACCAGCCACTAATTGCTTTTTCCTCCCTTTGTTCAGCTCAGCTAGCTAGGCCTTGTAGTGAAATAATAAAGCTGAGCTCTTAACCCGTAGAGCTCAAAGTGCTTTACAAAGGAATGTAAGTAGCATTATTCCCATTTAAGAGATGGGGATAACTGGGGTACAGGGAGGGGAAGTGATTCACCCAACATCACACAGCAAGTCAGTGGCACCGCTGGGTATAATAGAACCCAGTTTGGTCTCCTGATTCCCAGTCCAACGTCCTATCCACTAGATCTCACTGTCTCCAACTGTACTGTATTCCCGAAGCCACTTAACCCTTCCCTATCTGGTTCCAAACCCCAGAAGACATGGGAAAAAATGAAGGTTGTGGGCTTTGATACCGCTTAGTGCCTGTGTCCCAGCTGTCTCTGAGTGGGCCTCTTAGGACCCAGACTGGTGGAAACATCCCATTGCAGGGTGGTTCAAATTTCCAGTGAGATTTCATGTTGGTTTTTTTAAGCCAAATTTATTCAGTGCTGCATCTTTAAATGTAAAGCCTTCTCTTGCTGGCTGCTCTCCTGAAGTTTACTCTTTCATTGCTAATGTCTCTGAAGAGCATATTCTTGAACATCAATAACATTAACCCTTTCCCAGTGCCCTCCAGGGCAGGAGGAGAGAATGGCACAGAGGGATGTCCCAAGGGCTTTTGATTTTTCATGGGGGAAAATCCTGGCATCAGATTTCCTCCTTCCTTGACACTCCTCCTCACTAAGTGAAGTCCTAATCTTCTAGTCGCTTTTAGGGGTTACTGGGAGTGATTAGACCAGCCCCAGGGGATAAGAGCCAGCCATGTGCTGACTGGCTGCTTGGGGGGAAGGGGAGAACAGCTCTTGTGAATGAGTCAGCAAGCAGAAAGCAAAGAGAAAGTGTGCAGGATGCACCTTTCTGACTTGTGAGTTTGCACTGAGCTGCCCGACCTGCCTCTCTTATTGCGGAATTAGAATCCCATGCATCCGGGCAGAAGGAGGAAGAAGTGGAAAGACTCCACTCTGATGGATCAGCAGTAATGGGACTATTCTCTCCGGCTCTTCCTCTGCAGACCTAACCGGGGCTTTCCTCTGAATGCCCTAGTATCCTTGCTTTTGATGGAAAAAACCCGCTGCTATCAGTATTGCCAAGATTCAAGTTCGCCCTTTGTTGTGGTCTCCGGACACAAGTGGAAAAAACAGTTTAAATGAGAGCAACTTCACTCTGGGAAAGAGGTTAGCTTGAAAGAAACTCTTTCAGTTAATCCCAGTTATGAGAATTTGATTCTGATTGTTATTAACCTCAAATCATTTTGGTTCTGGTCCAAAATGCTTCTCTAATCTTTCTGGGTTTTGCATCTTATCTTGTGGCGCAGTAGTAGCAAGTTCGGCAGAGACCCGAAGGCAGCTGTGCCTTGAAAATTGGTTCTCTCTCAAGAGAAGAAATCTGAGAACAGAGAAGGGGAGATCTGTGACTCTTTGCACATAGCACAAACCCTTTGTAAATTTCCCCATCGTTGCCCTCTCATCAGCCTAATCCATGTCTCTCTCCCTCTGGGGCCAAAACTCTGGAGTCTACCAGAACCATCACGGTGGTGGAATTGCACCTGTCCACGGAGGGATCTGAGATCACCCCTCTGCTGCTTTCACTCCAGAAGTGCTGCATGTATGTAACTGAGCCAGGATTTCTATCTTCCCATGGCTTTGGCACCATCACTCCCTGATTGCTGGGGTGGCAGTTGCTGCGGTTCTGTGAATGTTTTTGGGGGAGCATATTGGAGCACAGACAGACCACCATATCCCTGTAGGTGACTGTGACTGTGTCAGTGCTCATTGTGATCTGTGTAATCCTCCTCCTGCACCTCCTTTCATTGCACTTGCTTCCTGGTCTGCTGCAGAGTGTTTACGAGTGTTCCAGTGATATGATGGCAGCATGTGTAACCCCAGTACACCAAGCACCATAACAAGGTTAGCCATTTTAATCAATACTAACAAATCTCCTTCCCTCTCTCCCTGACTCTTGCTATACTCCTCTCCTGCCATAACCCCATCCTGGACCCTGCTGCACTGTTCATACTCTCCTCCCAACCCTTTAGTGGTAGTTCCCACTGCTGCATGCTCTCTCACCCTCCACCCTTTTCTTTTATCTAGAGTATTGGATTGTGTTCCCCCTGGGAGATTAAGGGAGTCAGCCAGGAACTTGGACCCACCAAAGTTTCAGGCATCCTCTCTCTGCCCTGGAGAGAACCAATCTGTCTCTTGAGACTTAATCACCCATCATCTGCTCTTCCCTCCCTTCAGGCTTTAGAAATGATGGGTCAGTGGGCTTTCTTTTGTTCTTTTATTTTAATTCTTTTCCAGTTGTTCCCCTTGTCACTGTCCTTGAACCACATCCTTCCTGCCTCCAAACTATCCTGTCCCAAACCAAACCTGCACTCTTAATGTCTTCCCAACCTCTTCTCATCTCAAATTCTCTCTGCAATGATCATTATAGTCTCCCCATTTCCACTACCCTCAGACTCTTACCTGTCTTTACACCCATAAAAGTCATCACTCCTTTTTACTTTACCCTCCCACTTTGATTCTAATTGTTTCTACCTCTCTGTAAAAATTGACCATCCTTCCCGGTTTCCACTATGGTTCCCTGAATTGAACTAGTGTTTCAGAGAATATCTTTCTACATCCCTTAAAAAAGTCTTAGCTAGCAAATATCCCAAGTATTCCCTATTTTAAGAGAGAGAAGGTAGGTGAAGGCCTACTTTTATTGGACCAACTTATGTTGCTGGAAGTGACAAGCTTTTGAGCTTCACAGAGCTCTTCCTCAGGTCTGGAGACAGATATGACCTCACTTACCTTGTCTCTCTCATATGGGACTGACACAGCTACAACAACTCCCTGAATTTAAGACTTTGCACATGTTCCAGAACTTGCTTCCCTGTAGCCCTTTCAGTTTATTTCTGTCTCTTTGTATTAATTCCTCTCGCTCTCAGAGGACACCTCATTCTGCAGTCCAAAAAAGACTTAAATTGATCTCTAATGGTTAGGAATAGGGATGAGAGCTAATCTGAGGGCAGATTATCTCATATCTGCATACTGCAGGGCTCTTACATCTTCCTCTAGAGAATATCTACTGCTGGCCTCTATCAGAGGTAGGAGACTAGGCTAGGTGGACCTTGTATCTGATCCAGTATGGCAATTCCTATGAAAGGTGCTATGGTGCAATATCCCTTAGTACAGTATCAGAAATCTTTTCAAACCCAGAGATGGGATGCAGGCTCTGTATAAAGACTAGTTTAATTATTTTACTGTCTGTCTTACACATTAAGGCCAAGGTTTTCAAAGGGGTAATGATTCTTGGTGTTTCGACACTTGGGTGTCCAACCTGGCACATTTTAAAGGATTATCTGAGGGTGGGCGCTGAACACTATCGAAAATCATGTTCCTTTATGGTGTCAATTTGTGGGCATCCAAAATCACTAGTCACTTTGGAAAATTTTGGCCTAACAGAAAGTGGAGCTGATCTATTACATAAATGACTGCTTTGTCCATTTCTCAAGAGGAAAGAAACCCTGAAACATCATATCCTTCCACCTAAAGGTGTGCAAAATACTTACAGTGAAAGTTGAAATTGGCAGGGTGGAGGGATCCATTTATTTACAAACTTAAAAAAAAAAGGATGTATTTTACTGAAAAATCCACCAGATTTTAAAAAGTTTTCTCTTGAACCCAGGCCCCTTTTGCACAGCCCATTTCTGAAAGAAAACAAGCCCCTCCAGAGCAAAAGGCAGCTTCAAAATTCACACGGTCCCAAGCTTCTAACGCAAACCAAAAAAAGAAAAAGCAACATTTTGTGAAACTGTGTGTGGAAATAGTCTTCGTTCTGTTTTGAGCAGTTTCAAATCTAAGTGGCGTAAATTTAAAAAAAAATAAAAATGGCTCCAATTCCACCCTTTCTGCTTTCTTCCTCCTTTCAGAAAGCCTCTTCCTAGCTTCCATAGGAAAATATCCTGCCTTTTTCCTGCTGCCAGGAACACTTCATTCTCTGCTAGGTCCCTTCATCACCCCACCTTTCCAGAGAGAAAATCTTGTTTCCCACACCCTCTCTCAAGACCCTCAGGCATAGCCCATGCCCTTTCAAGCACCCCACACATTTAGTGCAGAAGTAAATGGTTTTACATCCACCCAGCATGCTGTAACAGAACTACTACAGCTCCCATGATTCAGTCGGGATGTGATGCCTCTTACTCCCGATGCAAATGCAGCATCACATGATTTCCCAGCTGTGAAGCACAGAGTCAGCTCCTCATGAAATTTCTTTCCCTAAGGAAAGAGGTGGATCCTTGTTGAGACATGCTGAGGTTGCAAATAATCTCCTCTGACAGCAGAGATTCCAGAGCTGCGGAACACTAACTTCAGAGAGGATTCAGCAGTTTAGGCATTTTTTTCCAGGGTTCATTACTCCTTGCAGTCGCTATCCCTTATGTTATTTCTGTTCCTTATATTCCTTCAGCCCACGCTGCACTCTCTCCCTAAGCATACTTCTTGTTCTTTCTCTCTCCTTGAAATCTCTTGATGTGTTTGTTGTTTTCCCTCTCACCAGTTCTCTTGCTAATAGTTTTTGCTTTGCGTCCATGCAGTATACAAAGCCCCACATATAACTGGGGCCTGCTACTTCACCATCCCTTTTGCTCTGCTCACAGTTGTGCAGACTCCCTTGTAGCTGTGACTGACCTGATAAACAGCATTACACGTAAAGTGGCAGGGCCTAATGCATAGCATTTTGGTCTAAGTGCACATGCATGCACAGAGTTCCTAGGAGACTGATACAGTGGGTCCCTCTAAGCCTTTTGGCTTTGCTTCTGTGGATGCTCTAACAATTGTCCCTTTATTATTAGCATTGCATTCCCTTGGATGTCCTTGGACTCCCGCTGCTTGCTAGAGAGGAACTGGGACAGGAATAATTCATTTGCAGCAGCTGGATTATCGTCATGTACCCCTGCAAGAGTAGGCCATTATGGCTGTGTGTGTGTGTTTGTCTGGACGTGCACTTTGCCTCTGCAGCCAACTGTGCTTGCATGAAATGCGTAGAGCATATGGCATTTGAGACTGGCTAAGGAGCTGTATGGGGGAGAGGAGAAGAGCAGGGGAAGGGGGGAGTTTGGATGTTGTTTGTAACTCCAGTTAAAGTCAGCATGGCCTAAATGGCTAAAATTGAGCTGTATACTTTGAAGATTTACCCTACTCTCTGTTAGCGATGGATGACCCTTGCAGCGTATGAAGGTTTGGTTTAGTTAAGCATCCAGATGTCTGGGAGCCTGATTCTGATATTTTGGTGGGGTTAATAGGAAGTAACTCCATTGAAGTCACTGGGGTTAGGTCCCAAGGCAGCTCTGAATCCTTACCAGAAGCTTCTCTGATCCTTTTATATCTGCAAAACTGTGCTTCTGATTTCATGAGGCCAGTTTGACACCTAAAACGTAGGTCAGCCTAGCTATGTCACTCAGCACTGTGAAAAATGTCATGCCCTGAGCACCATAGTTAGGGCTACCCAACTCGCAGTGTAAATGTGGCTAGGGCAATGGAAGGACTCTTCTGTTGAACTAGCTACCACCTCTCACAGAGGTGAATTAACAAGAACCCTTTCCATCAGTGTAGGAAGCATCCATGCCTGCAGCTCTGCTGGTGTAGTGTAGAATGCCCTGAGGGTGGGGTTCCTTGGGTGATTTCACCATCTGCTGTTTCCAGTTTGCTAGGAGAAGAGCCTCTTTTGTGTGGTCTTGGCTCCTCTGCCACCATGCCCAGCTGGAACTGGAGGCAGTTGCTGCAAAAATTAATCCAAATGTTAACGTAACTTCTTTTGGCAATTCAAAAGCCAGGCTGAGTTGGAGTTCTGGGTGACAGTTGCTAGGGCTCCCTCCTGTTTTTGTCCAGGCTTGTTTGCCAGTTGCTGCTGTGTGTATATGTTTGTTGCAGATATACACAGGGTGTGTGCTGCTTCTGCCAATTGGTTCTACAAAGCTTTTTGAGCAGGAGACAAGGCTCTAGAACAATGTTGTGTACACTGACTTTGGAGGGTGCGTGTACTTGCTACTTATGTATTTGTGTGTACCTTGGTTGGTGTGTGGTGTTTTCATTATTTATACTGAACCCTAGTCAAGGCTCAGGACCCTATTATACAAGGCATTGTAAAGTCAGGTGACAAAAAAGACAGTCCTATCCCCAAAGAGCTTTTACAGCTAAACATTTTAAAAGTTGGGGGGTGGAGGGAGAGTATGTGTGGACATGAGATGGTATGAGGATGCATTAGACCTGCAGCCATGCTGAGGGAGCATCAACGTGACAGTATCAAAAACTGGTGTTGGGACCATGTCCCCATGTGTGTGTGTTCATAGAGTGAGTTTTATTATGAACCCTGATACAACCACTGAGCACATGGTGTAGAGAGTAGTTCTGAATTACCAGGAGAAATGGTAATGGTAACGTGACCTGTATGTACATGTTCATCAGTGTATAACTGGGTGGGTGGGGCAGGTGTGCTGTGAAATGCACATAGCCACATGCTCTTCGGGGGGGTGAAAAATCATTACCTGAGGTGCATAAGCACAATACTAAGCAGACATGCGTACTTTCCTGTGCACCTGTCAGGGGTGCAGTGGAGTTTCTGAATGTCATGTATGTGCATCCTGCACACTGATGGTCGTGTGTGTGTGTGTGTGTGTGTGTGGGTTGTGACCAAAATATCTGTGTCTGTGTGCAGACTCTTAGACACTGACAGTTATGAGTATGGTGTATCTGTGGGTTCGTGCTGTATATTGGTGAACTTGGTATGTGTGTGTACTCAGACTGTCTGGTGTATTTTAGTGCCTTGTTGTATGTGTGTATAATGCATAATGGTGTGTGAGTTCTGTAGATTGTATATCAATGTCCTATAGTCTGTGTGTACTGTACAATAATGTCTGTGTGAGGGTGTTGTAGATTGTTTACCAGTGCCCCATACTCTGTGTGTATTATACAGTGGTGCCCTGTGTGTATGTACATTGTTTGCTGTATATCTGTGTGACGGTGTGTTTGTGTGAGAGAGAGAGAGAGAGAGAACACCTACAGGGAGTGATGTTTCTAGCCCTGGGCAAATTAAATTTGACCTGATTCTACAGTACTTTCCCCTGTCCCCCTGCTAGGATTGCTTGTGTTTGCCTAACTTACCAAGGTTAGTGCATTATGGCCAGTTGTACTCATCCATTCCCGGGCTGGCCAGCTAATACAATCCAGATTGATTTACTGTAGTAAAGTAGGCCAAAAAGGAAAACTGCAGTAATTGTGAACTGAGAAGCTGTCCCTGCTGGTCAGGAAACCTCGAATGATGAATGGGGCTGTATGAAGTCATCCTGCTCATCCAATCAGGTGGTATGTCTCAGAAAGGCAGGGCCCTCTGCAGATACAGCTGCCTTTCGACATGAGCTGGTACAAATTTACCTCAGAGGATGATTTTTCAGTGTCAGAGCTGTGTGTGTGAACCAAAGAGTTCCCAGTTTAGGCCCCAAAATTTTCTGAGTGTTATTGTGAGGTGAGTGTTTTCAGTGGACTGTGGGTAACCACACTTTCTTCCTACACCCGGATTTCTCTTTAAGAACATCTCAGGTTTATCCTTGCACCTACATCTGTCTCCGCTGCACCTGTCTGGCTTTTCCCCTGAACTCTTACCTTTCTTTTTAGAAGCTGGCTTTTTCCTCTCTGCATTCCTCCTTCTTAGCACCCATTAGATGTAACTTTGTACCCATTTGCTGTCCAGCATCCATCTGCTTTTCTCCTACCTCCACATTTCTATAGTGCATAGTGGGAGGTTCCTGCGGTTGCTTTCCCTTCTCATAGAGTGAGAGAAGGGAAGCAGCATGTCGTCTTGTCCAGGAGGAAGGCAGTTTGCTTACGTGATGCCTAAAGAAGCTCAGAATGCAGAGGAAGATGGGAGGATGCTCTCTTCCTCAGCAGCATGCTAGACCTATGGATGGCATGGGGGTAGCTGGTGAATGAATAATTTCTCCTGCTGAAATAGCGTGCCTGACTCCAGCCAAGAGTCTAAATCAGGATCTTGTCAGGAGAGCTTACAGGGGCAGAGAAGTCAGCCTCTGAGGTAGCTTTCTCCTCTTCCTCCCCATCCGGGGTAGCTGGGAAGGCCTGGGGATTACTTCTTGACTGATTTTCCTTTTATTCTCATCTGCCTGTCAAATTGTTTGTCTCTTCCTCCTCATCTTTGACTTTCCCTTTGTTTCCCCCCCCTTCCTGAATGGTCTTGTTTACTGATAGGCCAAGCAGAAAACATGGAGGCGTCTGATATGGCGACAGCAAAGGTAGGATGGAAATGCTGCCGGCCTCCTTGTGCGTAAGTGGCTTCGCTTGGCAAACTTTTCTTTTTTCATTTGTCCTTTTCTTTCTTCCTTCCCCACTTCCACCATTCTGAGGGCTGTGTTAGTGCCAGGGGACGCTAGGCACAGGAGCCAAGTTCCACGAGTAAGTTACTTTTAAACACCTTCAGCCTTTATATGCCATTTTCCTTTGAGGTCTGATGTAACTTCTTCCTGCTCTAAAGAGTTTTTGCTGTAGGCCGTTATGGGGATTTTTTTGGGGGAGGGAAGAGTTAAGCAATTGGTCTCTTGGCTGATGACCTCTGTTGCACTTGGTTGCATTCCTCTGCCCCTCACAGATTAGCTGGGACAGTTTGGAAGCTGGATAAGGCAGCGTGGCTGTATGTAGTATATCAAGAGAGACACTAGAGTGTGCATTAAAGGTCGGATTCCCACTCTAGGGGAAACTAGATTGCAAATCAGAAATGGCTTTCAGCAATTTATTGCTACAAGAGGATGGGGGAAGGGAAGTGATCTAGTGAGCTGAGGTTATAGATGCACTCACTCATTTGTGCAGGGTTCCTGCATCCCCTCAGCACATTGCCTGTGGTCTTTGCTCTTGCCAGTTTATAGGTGTGATTTTCCCACGGGCTTGAAGATTGGAAAGCGGTGTCAAATGACAGGATAGACCAGAGTGAGTTTGCAGGGGAGAAATGGGCCAGGAAGTGTGCACCATGCACTGTGTCAACAGTGTCCAGAGGGGGATTTGCATACATATTTGGCCATGGCACTGTTATGTATTTCGGCGCCAGTGCCCATGGCAGCAGCTGTATCAATCTGCCACTATTGTGACTTGATTAGACAGGAGAGTAGGATTGATATATGGTGACCATAATGTCACTGCATAATGTCTGTAGCCATATCACTTTGTGCTGTGATCTCAGCAGCTCCTGGAAGCTTCAAACTGAGTAAATATTTTCCTTTGACTAAGTTCCCTCTTTCAGCTGAAGTTAGTATTATCCACCACCTTTCTCAAATGGCTGTTAAGTGTTGTTGCTTGCTGTTAAACAGCTACAGTGTTTTTCCCCAGAGGTGGCTGCATTTCACTGCTGTTTCTGTGTTTGTAGAATGTTTATAAATTCTGTGATGTTCTTCTGGATGGAAGATGCTATATAAACTTAAGATTTTCCCCCTTACTATATTTGCCTCCTGGTTGTTCATCATTGCTCAGCCTCATTTACATCCAGCTTACATAGAATTGATATTGTCTGTCTTTATTATCTGAAAAATAATTGCCATCAAGAATGCTGGAAGCCAGAGACTATGGGCCAGTTCCTGAATCAGTGACACTGGTGTAAATGTGGAGTAGCCCTACTGACTCACCTAGGGCTGGTCAGAAATTTCTGAAAGAAAAATTGCTTCATTGAAAAAATGGTCTTTTTTCAAAAACCATAAAAAATTGTGAAAAAAACTGTTTGTTTTTGTGACTTTTTAATCAAAAATATTATTGACACCTTTATTGTAATGCTTACTGGAGTTATTTTTATTTACTGGAAACCCAGTAACATTTTTGTGTACATTTCTAAAAACAGGTCATTTGCAAACCCTGCAAAACAGAAACAATTTCAATTTATTCATGGTTGGTTTGTTTGTTTGTTTGAACCAGTACTAACTTTGGTGCAGATGCTCTAGATTTACACAGATATAAATAACATCAGGGTTTGTTCTAATGCTGTTTATATTAAAGTAATATATCCTAGGTGGTGGTAAGTTTTCTGATCTTATATATGTCCTTTTATCCCGTTTTAGCACTCTGTCCCATATTATGCCTTGTTTGGAGCCTTCAGAGGGATGAAACTTACATTCTTTAAGTCCCTACACTGCGTTTTAAAAGCTGAAGCAGAAAGTCTCAGAGCCTGGGTCTACCGACCTGGGTTCATGCTATGGTGCTGAAACAACAGTTCAGATTTTTTCAGAGGGGTAGCCGTGTTAGTCTGTATACAGCAAAAACGAGAGTCCTGTAGCACTTTAAAGACTAACACATTTAATTTCTGCAAGCATAAGCTTTGGTTTTGAGGCCAGGCATGGGGGTGGACTTCCGACCCCAAGCTCCAGACCAAAGCACAACATCTATACTGCTGTTTATAGCAATGTAGTGTGAGCCCAAGTCGTAGACCTGGAGTCTGAGTCTTATTGCTGGGGTTTTAAAATGCAGTATAGATGTACCTTTGAATTCCTTCAGGGTAAAAGTCCAGCTGCTTAGCTCTGGAATAACAGAGAATTCCTGGAAAAAGGCTTGGTTATTCTCCTAGCCCAAACACTGAGGTCACCAATGGAATATAACAACAGGATGTTAATTACCACCACAGATACTTTCCATAGTGTTTGCACTGTTGTCTCTTTTTTGCTGCTTATGGTGTGTCAAGAACTGATATTCCCCTGATGTATCAAAGAGCAACCCCAAATTCACTGCTTCATATCCCCATAGATTTGGGGCTTCCATGTTTTGGCCAGTGCTCCTGGGTAGGGTTATGTGACCTTCCCGTGCCTAGGGTAGCCAACTGATAATGCCAAGTTCAGGGCAGGCTGCAAATGGAGAGCAGATTCTCCCAGCACTGGTGGGTGGCACTGAAGCCAGACTTCCCAACCAGCCACAAACTGCACTTCTGAATCCACACAGAAGCCAGTATACGAATGCACAGAGCCCCCTTTACTGCATTTCAGCCTCTGGCTCCCAGTCAGCCACTAGGTCCAGTAAAGAGACCAGTTATTTAAACTCTATGCTCTTTACTAAAAAGGTTCCCTCTGACCCCAAAGGGTCAGCCACAATACCAGTTCAATATAAGTTTGGATCTTACCTAAAATATCACGCTGCCAGCCAATCCTTTAGTAACTAAAACTGAAGGTTTATTGTAAAAAGAAAGAAATAAACCATAAGAGAAATGTTAAAGGGTCAAAGCAAATCAGATACATACAAATGACTGAAAGTCCATATACATCAAGTTTCTGGGAGAATTGTGGAGTTGCAGGCTTGTACAGTTCCTCTGGCATACATCCAATACCTGGATGGGTCTTAGTCCTTCGGTTCAGTTGCAAAATGAATTGATCCAGAGGTATGTATGTGTCTGTAGCTGAACAGGAACAAAGACAAAATGGTTTCCCAGGCCACCGCCTTATAAATATATATATATATATATATATATATATATATATATATATATCCATCCCCTGGCCTTGGCCATGCTGTTTGTGGAATTTCATAGGAACCAAAATGGAGTCCAGAGTCACATAGGCAAGTACTCCAGAGTCACATGAGAAAGTCCTGGTGCCTCATCAGGCATATCTCCGGCTTCTCCCCCTTGCACGTGGGGATGTCTCAATGGGCCATTAAGCAGGCTATTGTCCTGCAGCCATCCTATCTGGGGTGTTGCCCAGGCAGCATCATTTGAAATACAGATATCTCAAATATATCTATAACTTCCATTTCACATATTACACATGAACATAAGTATTATCATCTAATTTAGCATATTATAACCTTTCTAACAGTACCTGACATGGCATATCTCTCATGAATTATTATGATTTTGACACACTGATGTTAACCAATATGACAAATGCCCCCCCCCGAATCTACCCAGCATGACAGGTTAGTCTTAATCATAGGGTGGTTGGCTTGCATCCTGATTTTGAGGCTTGTGGGATTGTCATTGGAGTCTGCTGAGAATTGTTTTGGGCCTGTGCACATATTAGGACCCCGTGATTGTTTCATCATGTGATGCTATTGACATGATTGGAGATTTTTTGAAGCCCAAGTTAGACAAACACCTGTCAGGGATACTCTAGGAGAGTCTATGTATATTTGGTCCCTCAATGCAGGGGGCTGGACTAGATGACTTCTCGAGAGCCTTTCTAGCCCTACATTTCTATGATTCTTTGATGGTCATTCAGAGGACCTCATGACTTTCATAGAATCATAAAAATGCAAGGGCAGAGTAATGAAAGAGGTGCCAGGGCTCAAGCAATGATTTTACATTCATGACTGATGCAGCAAGCTCAGAGGTCATGGGGCTGTGAACTGCCAAACCTCAAGGTGCCGGGGCACAGCCCTACCACAAATTAATAACTCTGGAAGAGACCTTGAGAGGTCGTCTAGTCCAGCCCTCTGCACTGAGGCAGGACCAAATAAACCTAGCCCATCCCTGACGGGTTTGTCCAACCAGTTCTTAAAAACCTCCAATAATGGGGATTTCACCTCCCTTGGAAGCCTATTCCAGAACTTAACTACCCTTACAGTTAGTTAGAAAGCTTTTCCTAATATTTAACCTAAATCTCTATTGCTGCAGTAATTGTCCTTCCTTAAGTGGATGTGGAGAACAATTGATCATTGGCCTGTTAAAAACAGCTCAACATATCTGAAGACTGTTAACAGGCCCCCCTCATTCTTCTTTTCTCAAGATTAAACATGCCCCATTTTTTTTAACCTGTCTTAATAGGTCAGGTTTTCTAAACCTTTTATCGTTGTTACTCTCCTCTGGACTCTCTCCAGTTTATCCACATCTTTCTTAAACAGTGGCACCCAGAACTGGACACAGTACTCCAGCTAAAGCCTCACCGATCCTGAGTGTGACAGTTACCTCCCATGTCTTATATATGACACATGCTAATAAACCCTAAATGATATTTAGCCTTTTTTGCATCACATCGTTGACTCGTATTCAATTTGTGATCCACTATAACCCCCAGATTATTTTCAACAGCTCTACCACCTAGCAAGCTAGTCCCCATTTTATAGTTGTGCGTTTGATTTTTCCTTCCTAAGTGAAGTACTTTGCAATTGTCTGTATTGAATTTCATCTTGTTGATTTCAGACCATTTCTCCAATTTATAAAGATAGTTTTAATTCTAATCTTGTCCTCCAAAGTACTTGCAATCCTTCTCAGCTTGATGTCATGTGCTGATTTTGTAAATGTACTCGACACTCCTTTATCCATGTCATAAATGAAAATATTGAACAATGCAGGACTCCACTAGATATTCCCTCCCAGTTTGACAGTGAACCACTGATAACTACTCTTTGAATAGTCTTTCAACCAATTGTGCTCTTATAGTAATTTCA
Organism: Emydura macquarii macquarii; assembly: GCF_026122565.2. Classification (NCBI taxonomy): domain Eukaryota; kingdom Metazoa; phylum Chordata; order Testudines; family Chelidae; genus Emydura; species Emydura macquarii. The sequence continues at coordinate 7,986,260 of NW_027130449.1, read as the reverse complement.
TCTAGATCACATTTCCCTTGTTTGTTTATGAGAATGTCATGTAGGTCTGTGTCAAAAGCTTTACTAAAATCAAGATATATCTACTGCTTCTCCCATATCCACTAGGCCAGTAATCTTTTCAAAAAAGGACTTTACAGCATGGTGTTTCAGTACAAGTTTGTCCTGTTATAACTGGCACCCCTTCATAATCTGTGCCCACTTCTGAAGGAGAACAAGGGGGCGGGAAGTAATTCATCCAGCAGAGAACCAAGAAAATAAGCTCCAGTGTGAGGCCAGGAGATGGTGAGTGGGGAGGGAATCAAATCCCAGGTAAAAGAGACCAGTGATAAAGGAGAACCCAAGTCTGAGAGCTGCCTTTTGGTCCCCTTTACTACAGAGTTTTCATTCTCTATGCTGCAAGTATTCAGTGGGAATATCTTGGAAGAAACTAGGGGGAGGAGGAGTTAATTAAACACCTGATACACTTGTTCCATCTGGCAGAAGATGTGTTTTCCTCTGTTATGCACTGTAATTAGAATGATGAATGATGCCAGAAAAGATGCCCATTTACTGTATCTCAGCGCTTTGGATTACAGATTGTTTATTTCCTTGCCTTTTATTAGCCGGCAGCTGCTCAGACTGGGATTGCAGGGGGGTGACTAATACGGTGTGTCAGGGATTTGAATTGAATTTAAACCTTGAATTGAACCAAGGAGTGGGAAAAAATGCAGTTAAAATATATTTGTTAAAAATCCATTATTTTATCAAACCAAATCCAACTGCAACAGAGAGTAAAGTTATTATCAAAAGGGATTTTAATTTCCCTGGTTGCTTCTGTACTAACAACTTCCATCCAGGATTGGAAAGATAAATGCTGAGATGCTATAAGGAGAAGCTCATGTCTTAGGACCTAACCATAAGTGCAATGTTGAAGAGGACCTGGGACTATTTCATCCTTGTCTCTCACTTTGTACAGATATTTACCCCTGTGCAAAGTGTGTGTAAAACACTACCCAATATGAACAGTCACATTTTGTAATCACGTCACACCAGATGTAGGGCAAGAATGAATTAGCTCCTCTGTCATTGAAAGCATTCCAGCCTAGTTTTGCAGACTAAAGAGGACTTGATAGTTTGCAGATGAGGTTCAGAAAAGCATCCAGTCTTCTCTGGGTGGCTTCTCCTCAGCCTTTCTAAGGTTTGGAAAAATTATGCAGTTTTTTTGCTTTTGTTATTTTTTTTTAAATGTTCGTGTGTGGCTTCAGTTCCCAGTTCTGGCTGGGAGGAAAAGATCAAAATTCCATGAGAGAGGCTGCATTCATGGGATTTTCACTGGACTAGAAGCTCTCATTACAGACATTAACAAATTTACCCTCACATCACCCAGTGAGGTAGGGGGAGATATGATCTCTGTGTTGCAGATGGGGAAATGAGGCACAGAGAGATAAAGTGGTTTGCCCAGTATCACAAAGGAAGCCTGTGTCAGAACCTGGAATTGAATCTGGATATCTTGGGTTCCAGTCCTGCTTCTAAATCACAAAACTATTCTTCCTTCGTGGTTGCTCATTTCATGGGGATGGTATTCAGAGTACAGTAGGTACATAATCTCATTGGAATCCATCTCACATGAAATGGACTGTGTGCTTAGCTTCTACCAGCTCCATGGAGGCAGTTGCAATTGCTGTGCCTAGTCCATTACTCACCCCCCCATGCACTTTTATGTTGTCATATTTAATATTTTATACCCCTTCCTTTCTGCTGGTGTGTGCCTGGGCACAGGGGGAGCAGAGGAGAGGCCTTACCCTAGCAGCATTAACTGACACGGATGGGCAAGGCAGTGGAAGTGCAGAGCTGAGACTGTAACTAACAGTGACAGTGGGGATCACCTGATGGGAACCTACTGTAGCTGATTGGCCATCTGCAGCCCCCTGACCAAGACTCCCTTAACAAGGATGCCAGAATGCAAATCCCAGCTGAATTCTCACTGAGGGGAAGTCGGTTCTGCCGGAGTTTGCTGCTTATACTTGCCCCTCAGCTTTTCTCACTCTTGATAATTTCCTGCTCACCGCAGTGTTCTTATAAAACAGCACGTGGCTGCGTGCTCAGTCTCCCCCTGCCTGTGCTATGATTTCCAAACGTGTGATTCTGCAGCACTGGTCTGTCCCAGATTCACCAGACTTGCAGGTCTCCTGACCCATTTTACAGCATTGCAGTTTGCCACTCTCCATGACTACCTGCAGGCCACAGCCTCAAAGCATCCCAGGGAGGGTGAAGCAGTTTAGAAACTGAGATGGGCCTAAGCTGTGGATCTAATGAGCAGAGTGTGTGTGTGGGGGGATTGTATGTGAGGTTATGTAGGGTGGGAATTATGATTTCCTCACTCTTTACTGTTTGTGGTGATGTGAGGAAATATGCTTTGAGAAACCATAGTACTAAATTAATGAAGCTGTTTCCCAACCATGAGATTCATTCCGGAACTAAATCCTTCTAAAGTTTGGAGATATTTGGATGAAAGGGTTTGGTCCAGGTCCAGCCCTGCTCAGTATTGCATCTGACCCTATAGGGGTGCTGTGTCCCCATAGCTTCCACTAAAGTCAATGGGAGCTGAGGCTCCTCAATACCATAAAGTATCAGGCCCTATATTGGTTGCTTTAATCAAAAGCAGGTACCAACATGTTTGACAGACGATGCAGAAAGAGTGCTGCTTCTGTCACAGATATCGGCAAACCAATTTGGATAAAGCTAGCATTGAACTAAGTTTTCCCCTCTGCCTCAACCAACCTTTTTTGTGGTTTGAACTTTTTTTCCTGGCAGTCATAATTCATTTCCTCCTCCCTATGGTTTCTGGCTGGGCATAAAATGACCAAAACAATGCAAGAGAGATTGTCTCAGCCTGACTTGAAGTAGGGAACTTGTTCTCCTGATTGTGTAGACCCAAAAGGATAGTTCAGAAAAAGTTTGGGTAAATCGCCCAATTCCTGGGTGCTCATCTGAACAGCCAGGAAACTGATCATTTGAGGTTTAGTCTTCTCTTCACTTAAGAGAGATGAAGGCTTCCAGTACTAGCCATCTCTACAGACAGGCTATCAAATTAGCTCAATCATTGTTCTCTTCCACTAACATATCACTTATGTTTTTAATATAGTTAACAACACTTTCAGGGAGGGCTTTGAACATCAGCACTGAGACCTTGAACTGGGCCTTTTTCAGTGGGGAGCAAGAGGAATATTGCAGTGATGTTTCCACAGATAAACTTGTGTTACTAAGCAGATGGGTAGTTACATTTACACTAGTTTGGGGCTTTTCAGGGTGCATGGCTTCCTTCTTACATATGAATTGCAAGTATCAAACATGGAGGTCACAAATTTGGGGGCTATCATGGCTAGATATCTGCACTGCAGCTGGGAGCAAGCCTCCCACCTGGAATTGACAGCCTTGTGGTAGTGGGACTTGGATTAAGTTAATTCACTTCTCTGAGACGTGGTAGCTAGGTTGACAAAATAATTCTTCTGTAGACCTAATTGCATCTGTAGTGTGGGTTAGATTACCTAACTACATGTCACAGGCTGTGCAATTTTTCACAGCCCTGAGCAATATAGTTAGGTCAATCTGACTTTTCCGTGAAGACCAGGCACCAGGCCTCAGAGTAATGCAGGAGGAGTTGCTGATGGTGATTCAGTAGCTGCCATTCTTCCCTCCAAGTCAGGACTGAGCCAAGACTCAAGCATGGTGTTAAGGAGAGCTGTGTTGCAGGAGGCACTGACCTTCTGGTGGGATGTAGGGCTGAAGTCCTGACTTATATAAGTTGGAGTAGGAGAGTGGAAGGGGAGAAAGAATACCGGGTTCTTTTTGTTGTTATGAAAGATCCCATGTGCGTTCCAGATCAGGCTGCTCCAGTTTCACCTCCGCTCATGACTTCCTGCCTTCCTGAAAATTTCCCCTTCAGTTTCAGCGAGACACAGGCTGTCCCTTCACTGCCTGCTGTTGCAACTAAAACCGTTACCCGGCTGTTACATGGGAGCGGCGGGCCAGCTGACTCAGTCCTGGGGATGGAGTTTGGGCTGTAAAGGGCTAGGGGGCCGATGGCGCTGAACCAAAATGCCAGGGTGGAGGCAGCGCTCCGCGTAGTTATGGGACCCCCGAATCTGAATTGTCCTGGCTGGCTTTTCCTTGGATCCTGGGCTAAACCAAAACCCTGGATCTGAACAACCTTGAACTTTTGCTGAAATGCTCGTGGGCTCTCTGCGGTCCGGGCCCCACCCTCTTCAGCGCTAGGGGGTGCCCGCAGGAGAAGGGGCGAAGGCTGCTTTACAGGCCCTCTCATCGCCGACCCCTGCCCGCTGGGCTTCTCCCCGGGCTGTGCGGAGCAGCTGGAGCCTGGAGTGCCCGGGGCGGCCCTTGCTCGGCCGTGCGCTCCCCCTTCCCTGCCGCTCCCAGGGCAAGCAGCCCGCTGGGGCTTTCGGGGGCGGCGGGGCACGGAGCTTGGCCCGCCTGCCTTAGGGGAGCGGACGGGGCTGGATTGCCCCCTGCCCGTCTCCTCCGGGGCTGCCGGCCGCGCCAGGGCATGTTTTCCAGCCCGCTGCCCTGCCGGCGCCGCACATGCTCAGCAGAGATTCGTCGCCAGTCGCCGGGAGCTTGTGTTAGCGGGGCGCGCAGCCGGGGTTCCGCTGGGCAGGGCAGGACGCGGCTGCCTCCCAGCCCCTGCCGCAAGGGCGCCGTGCATGGGACGCTGCGCTGGCCGGGGGGCCGCCTCCTGTCCCGGCTGCTCCACTATGTCCTGGGACCTCTGGAGCCGGCAGCGGGCGGACAAGGAGACGGGCACCGGGTTGTCGTGACTGTACTGATGAAAGGGTTCAAGCTGTCCTGGTAAGCAGAGGAAAAAAAAAAGGGGGGGGGGGGAAGCAGCAGTGACACCCTTCTCCTCCTCCAGTCCAGCTCTCTGCACACCGCATCCCTGGGGCGAGCGAGCCCGGGCACTGCCAGCCGCCGGGGGAAAGATGTACTCGAATAAGTTGGTTCCCGTCTCCAAGGCGAGGCTCTTTATTTATCGCTGCCGCCTTAGCAAGGGGGCCTCGGCTCGGGGAAGGGCGCTGCAGGGTGCCGAGCCAGACTGCAGCTGGGCTGGAGCCACCAGCGGCGGGCGTAGGCTAATGTAAAGATTTCCATAGCGAGCCTGGGCATCTCTGCATCAGGACTGTGATGCAGTGGTACTTCCTCTGGTCTGCCTGCCGCTTCTCCTCCGCCACCGCACCTCCCTCTCTCCCCAGTCCTCAGTATGTTTGTGCCTGACTATCTGTCTACCTTCCTATAGAAGTGAGTAGCTGTCCAGAGTTAGATCTGAATCCTGTGTCGGTAGAACAGTCTCTACTGAACTTGTTCTTGAAAGAACTGGTCTTGGGGTACACCTTGCTGGCATGTTGTTTCCCTGACGGTGTTTCAGAGTTGGCAGCCTAGGGACCAGCAGCTGCATGGCAGGTACAGAGGCCCTCACTATTGCTGCTGTTTTGTTAACAGTCCCCCGACATTCTTAGAGGAAACTCTTTAATTTTCAGGGTTTGATAGCTTTGCTGTAAAAGAAAATGCACTGTTGGAGGAAATTTGGCCAGCGAGGGGTGTGTGTGTGTGGGTGTGTGTGTGTGGCCAAGTTGAATATATATAATTAAAATCAAATCCACTCCACTGGTGCAAAATATACATTCGATTGTAAATTATTGAGATGCAAAACCAAAAAAAAAAAAAAAAGTGTAATCAGAACTTTATCGAATGGGGATGGTTCCATCCTTTTCACTGCAACGTAACTTTGTAACTTAAAATTAAATTTGTCCATGACATTATTTCACAGTGTGCTGAACTAACTTCTTTTTAAAATCCTGTTTTCTGTTGTTTAAAATGGGAATAAGAAGAATAAAATTAGTCCCCTACATTATGGTGGTGCTATGAGGGTTGCTTTGTTAATGTGTATAAAATGTTTTAAGATCCTTACATGGAAGGTGCTTGAGAAGGGCAAAGTTATTATTTTTATTTTATTTCTTTTGTTATATGGAAAAAAGCACTTGAACATGTAGCATAAGGAAAACACCTTGCTGTGGAACCCATGGATGGACTAGTGCCAGAGATGACTTAATAGGTCTATTTCATCTCTAATTTTTGTAGTTCTGTGTTTATGTGCAAACACAGATACAGCCTGTGATATGTACGTGCATATGCATATATATATATATATGATATAATACATATAAATGGCAAATTTATTAATATCTGCGAATCCTACATGATTTTCTCTACTTTTTGAAAAAAACTTTTCACCAATGTACACTGCCTTATGTGTCATTGGCTGAGTTGATGAGTTGCATAATGGCTTAGCGGTACCACCCAACAAGCAACATATGTGTTATAAGTTCTGTAAGCATGTGTATCTAGTAATACAGAACCCCATTATGTTAGCCGCTGCACTGCTCCCATGACCAATGCTGGACATTTTTTTTAATCAATAGTGTAACTACACTTGACACACATTCAGTATATCTAATATTCATAAAGACTGAAACAGCAGCGGTCATATTGGGTTGTAATCTTGTCAGATTTCAAAAGCTCAGCAGAGTTTGGTAGGATTAGCACTGAGCAGGGGACTTCAGTTGATTACCTAGGGTCCTAGCTATTGAAAGAAGTGATGTTGGTGTTTCAGTAGGTGTCACTCTTCCCTCTGGTTTAGAACTAAATTAGTGTCCCAGCATGATGCAAGGGGGCACCATGGTATTGTAGATGCAGGCTTTCTTTTGAGAAGCATAACTCAGGACCTGAGTGCTTGGGTTCATTAAAGATTCTGTGGCATTTTCAGAGGAATAGTGTGTTAGCCCTAAGTGTGCTGGCTAAATTCCAGTTTGTTCTGTATCTCTGCGTTTCCTCCTTCATAGTTCCAGTAGGAGAACTTGTTCTGCATTTCTCCCTATTAAAGATATATATAAAATATCACTTTCCTCCCCAGAGATGACTGCTTTTCAGTGGCGGGCAAGAGATCCCTTATAGCATGTACAATTTTGTAAAAACATTTGGGATGTTGTAGGCTGTTGCTCTGTCTTCACTTACTCCACTGTACTTACGGTGTTTGTGTCTCGGAAATGTGAACAGTCGGTTTTATTTGCCGGGTGTGCTGAAATTCCTAGGCACAGAGGGTATATTAGGGATGATGTTTCAGGGCCTTTTTTTCCTAGTCACATGTAGTTGCCATTAATGGCATTATGTGCATGCCTCAAGAGGAGACTTGATGGAAGGCTGAAACGCAGATGTCTCTTGTGCCTAGGCGTTTGTCAGACCCATGCAGGTTACATTAATGTGTAAGTTGTGTAGTCTCAAATTTTCATAACAAAAAGTCTTTATAGGAGGGGTTATATCACTTGCTTATGGAAGAACCGCAGTTTTGGATTGGCAGTATTTGAAACTATACCATCAAGCAGGCTAATGCAACTTTCAGTCTTATCTGCCTAAAAGTCACTGATTGCAGCTCCAGGGGAGAACAGTAAGGTTACTGTAGATTTCCTCATGGAGCAATTTTCTGAATGGCACTTGATTTCTTTCTGCAGTAGAAAGAGTTACAGCACAGGGACATACTGCTGTCAGCAGCTCTTTCTGACTGTGGACTCACCGTTTTCCATTTGTAGGACAAGCCTTTGCTTCACAGGATCATGCTACTTTATTTCAACATCATGTTCTGAGGTAAGGTTATCATGTCACATTGCACCGACAAGATAGTGTGATGTCAGATCACCATACTGTGGGCTCCACATCCTAATGTGGTGGTGAAATGCAATCATGTCTCAGTGTAATCATGTTGCAACACAACATTGTCACCATGGGACACAATATAACAATGCCATAATTCAATGCCATAAATATTTCAATGAAACTTCATACATTTGCATTAAGTGATCATGTTCCAGTACAGCATTATATCATGGTGTCATTGTGCAAGGTTGTCACGTTACATTACAACACAATACTAGAGCATTTTGATGCTATCATGTCAGAAAACATTATAATGACATCACAACACAGCCTCATAACATGATAATGCAAGGTCATCATTTAACGATGCAACAGCATAATGTGGTATCTTCATGTTGTAATGCAGTATCACAATGCCATGGTGCATTATTGCCATATCAATTCAAGATCATCATGTCAATACTAATGTCATAATTTCATAGGATATCATCTTATGACATAACATGCTCATATTGTAATGCATGTCACCATGTCAAACAATATCATTATGTCATGACACATTGAATTAATTTGCATTCTGTAGAAGTGCAACATCATAAAGCATCATTATGGCATCATGTCATGGATTTTTAATGACACTAAACAGGCAGCACCCTGGTTTTATATTCCACAGAAAAGTCAGCAACTCTAGCAACACAGTGCTTCCCTGACACCAAAGAGATGTTGGTTCAAAATGCACTTAAAGGGAGAAGCACCACCTATGGAATCACCAGCAGCGCTCTTTGCAGCATCCTGGGTTGATTGGTTGGTTGGTTGCTTTTTTTTTTTTTTTTTAAATCTCTCAGATGCAAAAATAGAGACAGGTGGCAACTGTACCAGCTTTCTTTCAATGGCGTACAGAGGTCATCTGTTGGGCTTAGATCTTCCCTCCTCTTTTCCCTTTCCCATAAATAGGATGCTAATAATAGGTGATCGGTTTGGTTTCCGTCTTTCACCACTCCCTTTGATTTCCTAGTATTAGATTATTGATTATAATGTTTCTAGAGCCTGTGGAGAAAATGAGTGTCAAAGAGTTGACCTGAAAACCTATAAATCTCTAATTTTCTTTTCACTGTCCCTCTGTATGTGTGAGCAAGAAACAAATGATGTTTCAACCCCCTAATAGCCTGCAGAAAAAGGTGTATTTTACAGTTGTGGGGGTGAGGAAGAGCTAGAGAACTCGGTATGGTTATAGAACATCAAAACTAAAATTAGAAGCTGTAGCTGTTTGATCTCAGGGAGCAGTGGGATTAACTTTCAGCAGTTTCAGTTATGTACATTATAAGGATACTCACTTCAGAATTTGTTTGTATCCATGCCATGCTTATGAAAGCTGCCCTCTCCCTTGATTTTCATTGTCTCATAATCATCATTGTGTAAGATGGGGAGTGGAACCTAAGAAGCCCATAAGCCATATGTGACTGAAAGATCTAGCCATATATCCTCTTTGAAGTTCGATATAATTGAGCAGCAAGAGAAAGTCAGGGGAGACAAATTCTGTTCTCAATTAATACAAGTGAAAATCTGGATTTACCCTACAATCACTGAGAGTTTAATTTAACTGTGTGTGTATCTGGGATTCTCCCCATTTGCCCCCGATTACATAGGTTTGCAATGTAGTCCTTAATAATTTCCAATTCTGTATAGATACTTTAGAGGTTTCAGAGCTACACTATGCCATGGAAATGTACTTTGTTTTATTGCATATGGGAATAAAAATTGAATGAATCAAATGAATTTTTTGCCTTTTTTTTTTTTTAAAGGAAGCAGCCTAGCTAAGTAGTTCAAGTGAAGTTACATAATGTACTGTAGTGTTTGACCTTCACGTTAAAAGTTAACACATTACACTTTTTATGTTCTTTTCTGTATATTCAGTAACCCCCTTTATCTGCAGCTTCCCTTCTCTATGCTTTATTTGAAAGAAAACATTGATGATGCTAACCCTCCATTGAAGACTGGTCAAATAAGCCCTGTATATGTGCAAGTTACAAACATGACTCTGTTAAATTTTCGAAATGTGAGCTTTCAAATTGAGTGTTTTTAAATTCTGTGATTTAACCTTGGGAATCAAAACTTTTGAATCTTGCTCTTGATGGTATTGTAGGAAGAGAGGGTATAACGTATCTTGCAGCATGTCAAATGTTTCTCCTTTTGGCCAGAACTTGCACAAAATACCTTTTGATTCCATTGACTGGATCTTTGTCTATAAAGGGAACACTACTTGTTTCCTTTCATTAGGAACATAACTTGATGAAATTCTTCCCAAAATCTTCTGATGCATTTCTGACCTGTGTCGTGTAAATATAGTAGGTACACATGACAATAAGGTCAGATTAACAGCAAGTGTTGTGCTAGTTTCTCAGTACTTTGTGGGAGTGGGAAATAATAATGATAGTATTTCTTAGTATTTCTATAGCTCATTTTCATCTCTTCACCTCAAAGCCCTTTACGAGGGTGGATGAGCATCATTACCTCCATTTTACAGAAGGGGAAACTGTTGTAAAGAGGGGCTAAAGGCCTGATCCAAAACCCATTGTAAGTCAATATAAAGACTTGCATTGGAGCTGGGCTTTGAATCAGACCCTTAAGGGTATTATGGACCTGGGCTTGTGGGCTCAGTGTTTCCATGTCTGTGGTTGAGCGTTGACATTGCATTGTAAATCTGGGCTTACAACTGCTGAATCCGGTTTCACTGCCATGTTAATATGTCCATACTGCACTATGCACTTCTGACCTGGGTCTGTGGCTTGAGCCGTGTCCACACTGCAAAATGACAGGGCTTGGATCTGAGTCACAGTGTTACTCGGGCTCTGAACCACTCCACTAGCAGGGTTCTAGGACCGGATCCCTGAATGCTTGCTGACTCAAATCTGTGTGTGGTTGGAGGGGGGCTTGGATCCAAACCTTGGTGTGCCATGTAGACATACCCTAAGCTACTTGCCCATGGCCACACACACAGTGAGTCAGTGGTTGAGCTGAGACTAGAGCCCAGGCCTAGGAATAGAACCTGTGCACTGGACCTCTCACGACCACATTCTGAGTTAATACCATTGGTGGCACCCTGCTAAGTACTGATAAAATGACTATCATAGGAAAACTTATTTGCAATGAATGTGGACTGTTTGGAGATGGCCTGAGCTAATGATGGTGCAGGCCTGGGGCTGATATTTGGGTTGCTCTGGCCTGAGACAGTTTTGGTGGAAACCCTGCAAAAACCATGAGGGTTTTTCTTTTTGTTTTTTGTTTGGCTCGATTGTCACCTGCAGTCAGTTTAACACCCCCCCCCGGCCCAATATTTTCCTTTCTTTTTTGGAGGGGGAGGTGGAGGGTGGTGCTCATTCAAACCTAACACACAAAAGGAATGTGGTTAGAGCTGAGTGACATTTTTTGGCTGAAATTTTTTTTGTAGAGGGTGGGGGGAGCTAAAAGAGCAGGTTAGGTGACACCAAAACATTTTGTGAATTCATGTCAGTTTTGTGGAATTGTTTGTTTAAAAACAAACACACAAAAATTCTAAGAATGTCAAACAAATAGTTTTGATTTTTGGTTCAAAATGACTTCATTTCAAAATGTCCTTCAATTTGATTTAAATATTTAAAAAAACATTAAATGCTTGTACTTGAACAAAATGTTTCATTTGATCTGAAAAAAAATATATTTACTTTTCAATTTGCTAAATATTTGGAAAAAATTTCCTTTTGCGTTCTACCCAAAACAATGGTTCTTTTGTTTTTTGGCATTGCCAGCAAACCAAAAATCCATTATTCAGCTGGCTGTATATGTGGATCCCTGTGAAACCAAAGAGACAGAAAAGCTGTCTCAAACACCTGCAAATTGATGGTACTGAGCTTTGCAAAGCTCTGCTTGCAACATCCCTGTATCTCTGCTTTCATGTCTGTGTTTGGGCTAAAGATTACTTGGGCTAAATGAATCCTGATCACTTGTGGCAGTCTAAAATTGCGTTGTGTGCCTTCATTAAATGGCAAAGCCACCTCACTCTGTACAGTCCTTTAGCCTGCTCAGAAATGTCAAGTAAAGGGGCCTTCTTAGAACAGGGGCTAGAATTTTATAGACATCAATTCCACTGGACCTTAAGTAAAGATGACACTGGATTGCTGGAGAGACCTTGCTTCTTGACCCTGCAGAGCAACAAAGCATAGAGAGATGAATGCAGTCGCATGAGCTATAGGTCAAATCCAGTAAGTGGCAATTTTCCCCCTTAGGGCTGAACTGGTGCTCAGGTGAAGTGCTACTTGATTAGGTGGCACCTTTTAGATGAGATATGGAAGTAAGATTCTGGCTACTTGTGGAAGCCTGGCCCAACAGATGGGTACTGGGCAGGAAGTCAGGAGACATGGATTTTATTCCTGGCTGTGTCACTGACTTTCTGTGTGATCAATTTGACCCTGCCTCAGTTTCTCCATCTGTAACATTAGGTGTATCATACTTGCTCTTCCTTGAAAAAACGCTTTGAGATCTACAGATGAAATGTGCCACAGTGGCTCAATTCTGCAGTGCATTGAGGACTTTTGTCTCCAATCCAGAAAAACTCTTAAGCAAGTGATCCATTTTAAACACATACATAATTCCATGGAAGTCAGTAGAACCGCTCACATGTGTCACATTCCGAGGTGGAATCTAGACCAAGGAGAGTTATGTCACCACCTGCACTGCAACCTGCGGTGCCTCTCAGTGCTTTGCTGTTGTAGTTCCCAGTCTGAGTCCCTCAGAAACAGCACACAGGTTACAGTCAGTGTCTGTGTATAGCCAGCACCTCTGAACCCAGCAGCCTGTGAGCAACACACCAGCCATATTCTGGCTTCCAGCAGCCTTGGTTTCTACCTGCAAGGTGACCCCAACATGTCCCAGTCCTGAATTTTCCCCCAAACTTGTGTTCTTCACTGTCCAGCCCTCTCCTGGAAAATTCAGATGTTATAGGTTCATCACCCCTGTAAGTGGTCAATATGCAACAGTTTGCTTTTTAACTGGAGTTACCAAAACAGTTCAGTTTAAACACAACACTGGATTAGTTTTCATTAAACAATAAAACAAGTTTATTTAAATACAAATATACAGATTTGAAGTGAGTACAAGTGCAAGATATTAAAGTCAGAAACGGCTATGAGAGAAATAAAAATAAAATGTTTCCTAGTAGCTAAGACTTAAGGAAGACTTGGTTCAAGGTCAAATCCTTACCACATGTTCTCAGGCAATGTAGCTGACCAAATTCTCAAGTTAGGATCTGCCCCCAAAATCCAAAGGCTTGGTTCCTTTGTCTTAGGTGCAAGAATGATTTAAAGAGATAGAGATTGATAGACTCACTTTTATAGTCCAGTTCCCCTTTGAAGTGGATTCTTCTGAGGATTACCCCTCAATGCAAATTGTATTCAAACAGTAAAGGCGAGGTAGGGTCTGGGGGTGCTCTTTCTTCTCCCCAGTGTATGCTGAAATGCAGATTTGCCTTGTCTCCCTCTTGCTGTCTCAAGGACCCTGTTTACTACCTATATGTAAATGGAGCAGAACACACATCCCTTTGTTTAAGATAGGTCTGTTTAACCCACTCCTGCCTAATCAAGGCTATATGGATTTGAACATGTGCTATCAACATCATACAGGGGGAATTTACAACTATACATATAATGTTGCTACATACATTTCATTTCATTCTGTATAAAGGTAAAGTGTCATTATTATTATAATTGTTGCTTATTTTATTATATGCATCAGCTGTTAATAATCCTCACACTTTGAGATTTGCCAAAGCCATTATTTAAATCAATAAATAATAGTTATCCAATTAAAAAGCAGCCATAATCTCAGTAGGATGTGCTTTCAGAGAAGGAGGAGGGAGAGAGAGACTGAGGGTGCATTTAAACTGCATCCTGCTTTCGGCAGTGTGTAGTGTACATACCTATGTAGGCCCCCTAGCATGGGTATTAATATGGGTAGACAGGGAGGCACAACTTAGGCAAGTAGAGACACACCAGAAGTCTGTGGGTACATGGTTCTCTATTCGCCAAGCCATGCTTCCCTGTTGACATTGCTATTTTTAGCAGCATAGTAGTCCTGCTGCCTCCTCTCTGGCAGAGCCTTTCACTGACCTGCACAGCTATGCACCACAGTGTGGATGCAGTGTGGTTTCCCCTGCAGCGTATATGCTATACACTGCCACCAGTGGTAGGTAGTGTAGATGTTGCCTGAGAGAAATGCCATGTATAAATGAATAGCTTTTCTTTTGCTACTGTAATGTTATGCTCTTGCTAGAATATGTGCTCTAAGTTTCTGCTTTTCTAATGGTTTTCTTTTGCACAGATCTAGGGGTACACTAATGTCCATGCTCGGCTTTTTTAGTTCTCTGAGGTTTACTCTTCATAGCCATTTTTCCTAGACGCTGCTGCATGTGGCCAGGTAAATTCGCTGGGGCTGAATCTTTACTGCCTTTCAGCTCATGCAGGGCAAGTGCAAAACAGGTGTAAATAATCACTGCTATTCTGAGCTGGTGGCAACACACTACACCCACTCTGCCTATGTGTCAAGGAAACAGACTGAGGCCTGTTTTTCCTAACTTCAGTTTGGAAAGTTCAGCTTGAACGCTACTGTCTTCTCATTCTGTTTAAGAGAAAGAAAGGGTGGAATAAAAGAAGCAGAAATGGGGGGGAAAAAAAAAAAAAGTCCCGGTGGAAAGATGGAGGAGAGAATTGGTTGAGTGAAAAACAAATATGGGGGGGAGAGGACAGCTTTGGGAAAGAAAAAGGCTAAATAAAAAATAAAATATATTAAATGTGAGGCACCAAATTATGCCAATCCAGCTTTTTGAATGGCTTGTATATCCCTAACACAGAGCATAGACAAGATTTGTTCTTATAATTGAAACACCCATGGGCAGCAAACAAACAAACATGGGTTTAAATGGCAGAAGACATGATTGGAAAGCTTAAGAACTCAGGAAAAATAGTTCACAAGGTTTCATCCATCCCTGGCGTAGGTGGTGGTGGTGGTGATGACACATCAAATGCTGTGAATAAAGACTCGCACTGAAGGCTGAGGCATTGTAGGAGGCTGGTGGAAGACTGGAGCTGCCATGCTGATTCATTTCAACCCCTTTAAAATTCAAATCAAGCACAGAGAGAGATTCGCAGGAAGTACACTCTGCTTGAGATGAGGTTATTGAGGCTGTATAGTCCATCCAAACTGTGATTATTCTGTTTACAGCTGTCAGCCTTTAGGAAATGAGAAGTCACTCAGTGGCCTTTGATCGTTCATTGTGGGAGTGAAGTTGTGGGAGGTTAGCTGTTGCTGAGTTGTAGTTGTGGCTGTTAAGAGAGGATGTATGTCCTGTAGACTGAGTAGGAAAGCTGCCCAATACTTTTGAAACAAACATGTTCGTAAGGTTCTAAAACATTCATTGTTGTTATTTGTATCATGGGATAGCTAAGCACCCCTGCTGAGATCAGGGCCCTGTTGGCTCGATGCTTTATGCACGCAGTAAGAGACAGTCCTTTCCCTGAAGAATTTACAGCCTGAATTGGCAAGAGACACAAAGGGTGGAAGAAAAGAAGTATTATCCCTCTTTTGCAGATGAGGTGAAATAAGACTAAGTGACTTGCCCAAGGTCACCTAGTGAGACTGTGACAGAGCCAGGGAAGTGAACACGCATCTCCTGAGTGCTGCTTCAGTGCATTATCCACCAGGTCATCCTTCCTCTCTATGTTATTTGGATAATAGTTTTTACTCCTGGGACAGAAAACAGAAGTGCCCAAATGTAGCACATCTTTTGTTCCTAATTAGAACCAGAAGCACCAGAAATCTAGCAAGAGTGCTTGTTCTTGCAAGGATTCCAGCCCAGCATTCTGGTCTTGAGAACTTCCGGTTCTTTGGATAAAGCCATGCAAGACTTTCTTTTTAAAACTCAAAAATCACACAGGGATTTGGCTGAGTTTCACTGGAGAGTTTTGGGGTCGTACAGAGTTCAGTTAAGCAAACTGATGGGAGCATGTTGAATGAGGATGGCCGAGCAGCCCTAAACCTGTCTCCAAACCTGACACAAACTCTTAACCTTTAAAGATGCTTCCATTACTGGGTGACAGCAGTGACTGACAAGCTGTTGGAACTGGACTGCTAGCTATTACAGGACATTCACAGACCTACTTAATGTATAGGTGGAAGAGACCTATGGCATTAGGTAATTAATCCATTTTCCTGCGAATGCAGGTTTTGTCCCCTGTTGTGCATTTACTAGTGATTTTTTCAGTCTAGTTATAAACATGCCGAGTGATGATGCTTCCACAACTTCCCTAGTTTTCACTGTTGAAAAGTTTTTTTTCCTGATGTTCAGCTTAAATGTTTCCTTCCTTTCTTTCATCCAATTACACTTATCTATACTTTCTCTTAGTACACTATACAATTTCTCTCTTCTTGGTGTTTACACTGTTCAAATATTTGTTGGCTATTATCATAACACTATATGTATTTAGCTCTTTTAGTCTTTCTTTATAAATCAACTCCTCCAGCCCCTTAGTAATTTTTTATTGCTCTTCTTTGAACTCCTTCCCACTTGCCAATATATTTCTGGTAATATGACACCTAAAATGATATTCCAAGTACAGATACACTCATCCTGTGTGACCAGTTTATTACCTCCCTGCTACATGATGATGTCGCTCAGTGTATGCTTCCCTAAACTGCATTAGCCTTTCATGCTGCCATATTACATTGCAGGTGCATGTCTGATTTGTTGTGTGCTGCCAGCTGTAAGGTTCGCTTGACATTACTGCTTTCTAGGTTTCTCACTCTCTGTGACTAGCTGGGCCTGACAGATTGGGTTTTCATTCACATCTGTGCAAGGCAGGTGCAAAATGTTGCCCAGTCAGAATGGTAGCATTCCCCACCCACTTTGCCAGGTGTGAAAGATATCACAGGTTACAAATCTATGAGTGAATCAATCCCCTTCTATGTTTTGGATTATTTCCCCCAATGTATGTATTTTGTTACCTTCTACATCTTGTAATCTCTCAAGGTTGTTTGCACTCATGTTGGGATGAGGGTAGCATTTGAAGAGATGGTCTGTCTTACCTTGAAGACTGGAAGTGGGAATGTGGTGAGGTCTCCCTCTATGGAGTGTGGGATTTGTATGCAGTGAAAAACAGGGTGAAGTTTTTGCAGATTCTCACCCCTAGGAACTGTGTAAAACTCTCTGAACATCAGTGCTCCCCAAATAAAAGAGTATCAAATTTAAATCTATCCTACAGTCTAATAAATTGAGTGAAGACAGCATTTATAATGTGTTTCCAAAAGGTCCTCTAATTAAATGGGATCTCTTCTTCATCGTTTTCTTCTTTTTTTATTGATCATTGTCACTTTTTGTGTGTGACCCACCCTATTATTTTGTTCATTCCTTATGCTTGCTGTTGTCTTAAATTGTGCACTGACTTTCTAATGAGATGCACTTAGACAAACCCCTGCACTGTGGGTTTGGAATGGGTACAGGGTTCTTCCTACACACACCTCAGTGCGGGGTTTGGGGTCTTGGATTGTAAGCTCTTTAATGCAGGGACCATGTTTTCTTACCAGTACTGCAAGATGCCTCTCATCCTGTTGG
Organism: Emydura macquarii macquarii; assembly: GCF_026122565.2. Classification (NCBI taxonomy): domain Eukaryota; kingdom Metazoa; phylum Chordata; order Testudines; family Chelidae; genus Emydura; species Emydura macquarii. The sequence goes on along the minus strand of NW_027130449.1, from coordinate 7,968,922 downwards.
GCTCTGTAAAACAGCAAGCAATAAGAAAAAGTATTCCTTTAGCTCCATGAATAAAATCCATTGATCTCACTGTTTTAAAAGCGTTATTGAATCAAGCCTCCCACTGGCCTTGTAAAGCAGGGTTATAAAGTATCATGATCATTGTACCCATCAGCAAAATGCAGCCACTTCTGGGGTGAAATATATAGCAGCTGTTTAGTGGTGCCCTGGAACAAGACATAACAGTTTAGGACAAGAAGCGGAGAAGAATCTTATCATCAGTTGAAGCTGCCAGTGGAATGCAGGGAGAAAGAATGTTTGAATTTAATAGAGATTGTAAAAACAAACAAAAAGCCAGTAAAAATGCTGTAGGAATTTTTCAAAAAAATATGTATTCTTTTTAATTGAAAAATGCCAACATGTTGAGATTTTAATTAAATATTTCAATTACTGAAAGATTTCAACCAGATCTAAAAATGCCTGAAATGGCATTTCAGTGAAATTTTCATCAAAATATTTTTTGGTGTGGGTTGGAATGAGGTTATTTTATCAAAAACTCAAAATATGGAAAATTTTGACCAGCTCTGGGTTTTAGCCAGGTCACTAGGGTTAACGCCTCAACTTTTTAAAATAAAGTGCCATGGGTTCCTTGATGATCCTATATAATCAAAACATTGATTTTATGTTTCTCTTGAAAAAGACACCCCTAGCAACAGAATGTTCCCCAACACCGCACTGTGGGTAAGATCCTCACCCTCTGCTCTGGCCTCTTTACACTGGGTAAAAGAGCTGGAATGGCAGAAAGGGGATCTAAAAGCTCCGCATCTGAGGATGCTCTGGTAGAAGAATTGCAGAAGACAGCTATATGGCTAACTTCCCGGGGCCCCCTCACAACTTCTAGTGCACAGTGCATGCTGGGGCTCATGGTGGGGCATGCGGGGGGCAGGACCATAGCATGCAACACTGCAGAGATTCTGCCATAGGGCAACTCAGGAGGCTGTCATAATTTAGACAGAGGAGTTCTGGGGCATGACAAAAGTCACAGAATTCAGGGCTGGCTGCAGGCGCAGATTTAATCAGTGTCACTGTTTAGTTTCTTGTCTTTCCTCTGCTCAGTCCCACTTACCTCAAACAAAACCTTGGAAATCTTGCCTGGAAATCGCACAAGAATGGGCTGTTCTCATGAAATTTGAGACATTTAAGCTTCTGCTATGGCTGGAAAGATCTTTGTGCTGCTGGTGGCATTTCAGCATTTGCCACTCCTGGTCCTGAAAATGACAGATAATTCTGTTGAACCTGAAACAAAGTCCGGTTCAAGAGTCTGGCTGCCCTGATCTAAAACTAATTACCCAGCTGTGCATATCAAGAGTCCATCCAGTTCTCAGAAATACAGTCCAGTTTTTGAATGTCTCAAGAGATCAGACTTTCAGCCATTCCCTTGGGAGTCTCATGGATATTCATCCCATAAACAGTTATCTTCCAGCAATATCATAGAAATTTGAGATAGAAAAGACATATGAGGTCACCCAGACCATCCCTTGCCTGGGTGCTTAGTCCTTTCTAAATTATTAATATCCCCCTTGGTTCCCAGACTGGGGCCTGCAGTCCACCAATAATATATGAAACATTTGTTTGTGGTCTGCAGAGAGATAGCTGGTCATCTGGTGCTGTCCTCCTTGTTCCCAACTATTACATTATGAATGTAAGAATGCTAAAAGCACCTTAAATAGCCTCACTGATATTACCTGCCTATGAAGACAATTGCTATAGTTGCCCCAGGGATGTTATGCAATCCCAAGCAGGAAGGCTGCTGGTCCATGGGGAAACTTGTCTAGGAAGACGTTTGTCCTAAGCAATGGAGCTTCTAGCTCTTCCAGCAGGTTTCATGCCCGTCTCATATATTTTATTGTCTTGATACTTAGCCTAACTTCCTCCTCACTCCCATTTCTTAGTGTGGAACTATCCTTCCTAATTCTGGGAAGGAGTTCTTCACAAAGAAGTTCCCAGCGTGTCACGTTGGGGACCATGGTGTGGAGCTCTGTGTTATTTTGTTGAGGTGAAGGATATGCTGCCATGAGCACCTTCAGCTCCCTTTGTTGTTATTAAGGAGAGCTAATTAGTCCCCTTTCGTGCAGTCTTCTTGCAGAGGTAGCTGACCTCTTGTTAATCCTGGATTAAGTTCTTACTGAGAACGGGCTCTTTGTGTGTCCCAGTTAAGATGGTGACACTTTGTTCTTGAAGAATGATCTCTCTCTCTCCCCCTCCTCCCAGTGTCTTTGAGCACATGATTGCCTGCCCCTTCTTCCCTCGCCACTGTGGGAATTCACAAGCATTTGGCAGCCGCAGTGCCTCATGCCATGAAAAATGCCATTGTGCGTTCAGAATACCCAGAAGGGGGTGCACATCAGGAGGAGTATTGCTTGATCTGGCACCTGAAAGCTCTCTGTAATGGTGTGAGGACTGAGCCTTGGCAAAGCTCCTCTTTGAAGTTTTTGACAGCCTGCCCTATGGATCAAGGTGGGAGCAGAGCCTCCGTAAAGTATAGGTTCCAAGGCCTAGAGCCTGTTTATGTATTAGAGGGGGTCAGAGCACATTCTGTGCACTGAGCAGGAGCTAGTAAACAGTATTCCATGCCCCGATGAGAGAATGGAACTTGTACAATGTTCTGCGTTATGGAGGGAATGGAATCCATGTCCTGGTGGGCAGACGGATTTCATTACATGCACTAGGAAAGAAGCAGATTCTGTGCCCTGGTGAGTGGGCAGTATTATGAACTAGGGAGAAAGCTGAGCCTGTTCTGTGTCCTGACTAAGGCACATATTAAACATAGGAAGAAGGCTGGGCCTATTCCATGCACCTGATATGGACCAGACACCATTTCATATGTCTTGAGGAAAAAAGAGAGCCTGTATTGTACTCCGCATAATGGGCAAAGCCTGCCCTGGCCTCTTGAAAGGGTACTGAGCCTGTTCCATCCACTGGGGAATGACAAGAGCCTGTGAAATACTCTGAGTTGGGGCAGAGACATTTGTATGTGCTGGGAAGTGGGGTGGAATCTTCCCAGACTCTCTTAACTCTTCTGGTTTTAAAATTGCTTGTTTCATGGATTGGGGAACAGGCTGGCCCAGCTTTGTACATCAGGGAGGAGATTGTCTTCCCTGGTTAGAAAGAATTATGCATCTGAAGGTTAGGGTGGACTACTTTTGGGCTTCTGTCTCTTAAGGGCGCACTTGCTGGGGTTTCCCTCCCACACTTGGGTGGTGTCTGGCACGAACAAGCCTTGTATTCTTCCTTCAGATTCCACAAATGCATCATTTGACAGTTTTCTTTGAATTCTCCCTTCTTTGCCCACGTCACATTCACAAGCTGTTACTAAATGTGCTGCAAAGGCCTGAGCGTTTCCTTCTACATCTTGCAGTAGGAGGCAGAGTGTGTGGGTGGCTCTGGAGATAAGTTCACTTTATAGAGACTAGTGAAAGTTGAACCTCACAGGGTTGAGAGTTTGGATTTGGTAGCAGGTTCTAGTGGATAGAGTTGGGATGCTAGGATTCTCTTTTAGCCTCTGCCACTGAGATGCTATGTGATTAGGTCCAAATGACCCATCCATCCATACCTCAATTTCCCCATCTGTGAAATGGGGATCATGATACCTATGTATTGTGAAGCCATTTTGACATCCGTTTGTGAAAAAATGTTACCTGTGTGCAAAGTGTTAATTACTATCCAGATTATCTGCAACTCTTGAGATTGCAAAACTGGGCTAGAAATCTCTTGAAGATAGGCTCTCTCAGGAGGTTTCTGACATGTCTCCTTTGGGTGAATGCCATAAATACCATGAGAACAGTCACCTATTCTTTTAGGTCTGATCTCAGCTAGGAAACAACTAGGGGAAAAAAATCCAAAGGTTTTAGATCTTTAAAATAGGTCCTGTTCAGAAACTGAACAAGGGTCACTGTGGAGGGAGAAAGGAGGGTGGTTCTTTGTTTCCAGATCAAATCTTTCATTCCTCATGGAGATTTTGTAGGCAAGCTTTTTAAAGCCCAATGTCCATTTTATGCCTCAGATATGCCCTGCGTGAAGAGGGTAGAAATGTCCCTGTTAAATATAAAGTTTGTCTTCAGCACAGCAATACCTTTGTAGACCCATATATACAGATACTGCACTGCCTCCCATATATCCATCATCAGCCTCGGACTTTAATTACCTGGACAGGTGCGTCATTTCCCATCACCTGAGATGTGCAATATTAATGAGTAAGCTTGTGTTACAGCTGGGTCTGAGACAGCAGAACAGAAGCCAGCCCCACCAGCTTGCATGGCTGACTTCAGCAGGCAGCAGAAGTACAGCTCATGCTGTCAGGGTAAGCACTAAGCAGTTTGCCAGAGAAGTGCCCATCCTGGGTAAAACATCCTCCAAGCAGGTCTACATAACTTGAGGAGCCCTGCTGTGTGTGTGTTCTCCTTTCCAGAGGATTAATTAATTATGTGATACTGTCACTCCCCTGATTAGTGGTAGGGTTTGGGGACATTTCATACAATGTTTAAGCTCAGCATTCAAGACCCTTTCACTGCAGCTTTAAATATCTAGTGCTAACGCTAGTCCTCAACCCTATACTCTAACTCTAGTCCTACAGTTTGCACCATAACACTAATCTGCTAACGTTGTCTGGTCTCTATGAAATCCATGACACAAAGTCTTAGCTATGCTATAACCCATGCCCTAATCCGGTTCTGCTCCCTGTTCCTAAACCTTGCATCCTGTAGCCTAACCGTTATCTTCAGGTTGCGTTGTGGCTGTCACTTCGAACACTGTCCTTGGGTCATGCTGTACGCTAAACCTGCCTAGTGATTGCATTATTAAATTATTATGTGGTACAGTGAAATAGAATCCTAAATCTAACTAGTTTTATCCTTCCTAAAGATGGGTATGACTTAAGCCACAAAATTTGTCTCCAGGTTTGGATTTCAGCCCCCCAAAGTCAGAACTATTTGGAGCTAGGTATTTGATTTGGTCCATTATAGAGAGCTGGATTCCAAACCCTCCCAAAGTTTAGGGCTTTTCAGATCCAGGGTTAGGATTTATTCTTTGACTTCAAATGTTGCCTTATAGTGATGAAGTCTTGAACCTCAAAAAGGCAAAGTACCTAACTGAAAAAGGATTTATCATTACAGGTGGAAGTTTCCAAGATCATAAAATGCAAGGGTAGGCACAAACCAATTCAGATACAATAAGAATTCCCCAGTACTTAAACCAAGCTTGAACTGATACTTTTCGTTTTAGTTTGCAAAAAGTTTTTGAATAATTCCCCCGCTCCCCACAATTACTTTTCTCTGCACTTTCTGGTTCTAGATTAGTACTACCAAAATACCATCAGACAGGCAATCTTTACAGTATTTCAAACTTGAGTGGTAGCAGGAAGAGACAGAAATATAATGAGAGAGCTTGTTCTTGTGAGAGCTGTAGCCAGTTTTTGCAGGTGTAATAAGGGTAGGAAAATCATCTGAAATTCTGGTTTCTTTGAACTCTAAAATATTTTGATCTTTACATAGCACTAAAAATAAGTCTAAGGAATTGAATGAACTTTTTTTTGTTTAAAATCACTTTTTATTTTCACAACTCCCATCTGGGGCTGGAAATACAAATGCCCAATTTTGTTATATGCAAGTGGTTTGGAGAAGTAGCTGAACTTTTATCTGAAAGATTTGTCACTTCACAGTATGCTGTCCCTACCTTGTGTTCTAGCCTAAACAAAACTAAATTAATGACAGTTAAGATTGCATTAGTATGCACACAAATCCTTGAGAGCATGAAAATAACAAGTTAAGGGGAAAGTCTGAGGTACTTCTTGCCATCTTCATGTTGCCCACAGTGCTCTTGATAACACACTCGGTAAGGCATTCACTTCATCCCAATACGTATTAGAAGACAATATGTACTTTGATTTCATCTAACTTATTATATCATGGAAAACCTTGATGGTGACCTCACGCTCTCTTATTTCAGCAGGTTGACATATGTAATTGTCACACAGTCCATTCATTGGGAAAGGAGTTCTGCTTTAGTATGCTGAGGCCACCATTAAAGTTTTGCATGATGAGCTCTGATTTGACTGGAGGGAGGGAGGTACATAAATGTGGGGCTCTTTTGTGGGACACTATGGCCTCTCATCGGCAGGGCCAGCAGCAAATAATAAGTGAGGAGACTGGCTAATGCGTGTCCAAAATATTGTCAAGCTGTAATACATTGACCCCATTTTGTACCCCGCCACTGCAAGATATCGTAGTTAATCCAAAATGCTGTGGATCACTTCTACTGAAAATATTGTATAACTCTTGCTCCCATAGCATGGCTCTTCATTGCTCTATAGTGGCAACCCCACATGTTGAGGTTTATGAGCAGAGCCCTGCAAATCCGTAGATATCCATTTTATATCCCTGGACCATTTTTTGCAGATTGTGAATCAGATGAGGATCTCAAAGGCGGGGAAGCAGTCGTTTACAGTTCGTAGCTTTTGAGGCTGCTTTTCCGCCTTCACAATCTGGGGTGGGATCTGGCAGCTGATCAGCTGTTCGGCGGCTGCTGGCTGGCTACGCAACAGCTGATCGATGGCGGAACTGATCAATGGTGGAACAGCTGATCAGGGGAATAGAGGGGTGGGCTGGTTGCCAAAGAGCTGATTGGTGGCCTGGGGGCTGTGGGTATGGTGCGGATGCGAATGAATATAAAATAGGGAGTGCGTATTGCAGGTTGGATAGAAGTTGATTCTCGAGGATGCAGATCCACATTTTTGTATCCATGCAGCGCTCTGTTTATGTGTCTGCTCCTAGCTTTGTCCTAATGGTCCTAATCCTTTTGCTGAAGCAGTAGCATGCTTCTAAATCTGTGGTTTTCAGCCTGTGGTCTGTGGATCCCTAGGCGTCCGCAGACTATGTCTAAGTGCTCCAAAGGGGTCCGTTCTTCCATTCAAAATTTTTTAGGGGTCTGCAAATGAAAAATGGTTAAAAACGACTACTCTATATGCAAAAGTCCAGGGTTCATTTCCCTGTGATTGAGTCAAGTAAGGGCCTCATCCCACGTCATTTAGCCGTTAGAGGGCGGTAAAAAATGCAGACATTGTTAGTATACATTATACACTTCTCTGAGTGTAGAAATACAATGGGACTCCACACAGGGTTTTGTAGAAATTCAGATTCCGAAATGTGTCTGCATGGACTGAATCTGAGGTATATGGCTCTAACAGCATGGACCTCTAGTGATCGATGTAAGTGAGCAGGTTCATTAGCTCAAAGGTTGTAACTCAACTCCTTTGTTTTTATTTTGTTTTGTTTTTTGGTAGGGTTCTTTTGGTCCCCCTGCTTCCAATAATGCTTTAGAGAATTCAAGCAGTTCATAAACCACAGTAAACATTTGAAATTAAACATCTAACTCAAAACAGATTTTATAGAACACTTTCACTCCATTAAAATGAAAAACTTCATGCAACCTTAACTATGGGGTCACTATCCTCTCTCCCTATTTTTGTACCTAGACAGAGATATTCTGCAATATTACTATTTAGTAGTAGTATTTGCATTGCAGGAGTACCTAAGAGCCACCATCAAAATCTCCACTGTGCTTTTTATTGTTGATTTGTTGCCAAAAGTATACCAGGTACTTCACAGAAGGGAAAAAAATTAAGATGTGGTCCAATAAACTAAATTTAAGGCTCTGATTCTGCGACTGTGTAGAGTCCCATTGATTTCAGTGCGGCTTCATGTTGGTGCAAGGTCAGCCTGTACACAAAGGATTGCAGGAATCCTCTTTGCCTATATCTTCATTCTGCGGATGGATCCTTAGGCTTGCACCCTATCCTGTGAATGTCAGTGCGATTCCCCATGGGGGTAAGGTTCTGTCCTTTATGGATCCTTTACACAGCTGGCGCCTAAATTCAGACATTACTGGATAAATGGAAATGACTAACGATGTTGCCAACTGTTGTGATTGTTATCACGTCTTATGTTTTTCGGTGCTTCTTTTAAAATCTCAGTGCTTGTAGTCCTGTAGCCACATGAGAATCTCAGTTTCTTTTTTGTTTTAATGAAAGTTTCTAGCCCTCATGGTTACATAGAAAAGCTTGAAAACATGATCTTGGTGCATCCTGAAATTCAAAATCCAGAAGGCAAATAAAAAGAACCTCCAATATATTGGTTTTTATAAAAACGTCTGATTTTTAATCCAGTCTCATGATATCTGGGGCCCTGACTCATAGTTTTTGAATTCTTGGGAATGGCAGTTCTGCAAACATCAGGGAGGGAAAGGTACAAGTCAAAAGCTAGATCACAGCAATAATATAGCAAAGTGACTCAGTTTAGGCTGTGCATATTGTGATGGTATGAGACATATATATATATATATATATATATATATATATTTAAATATTTTTAGTATATGTGTGTGTATGTGTGTTTATATATAGAGAGACAAGACCTTTTATTTGTCAACTCTTGGAGGCAAGGATTATGCCTTCTTAACATATTGAAGATGCTACTGACAACAAATAAATGGCATGTATTGTTAATGTACAATGTTTAACAATAAACTGCTAGAAAATAATTGAAGATGGCAGAGGGGTGAGATTCAGTTTAGTGTTTACTCCTGTGATGGGCCTCAGGGCTTGACTGTAGTGATGTTGCTGTTCAGGAATAGCTGTCTTGGAATTAGTGTCCCTGAATAATGTATATGTGGACACACTTATTCTGGAATAAGAGTTCCTTTTTGCTGAATTAGCCAAATCTACTTTGGAAGTGAATTAAAATAAGCCAGAAAAAGGCAGTCTTTTTCTAGACTAAGACTGTGAATACAGGGAGTTATTTCAGAATAGTTATTCCACTTTAATTTGTATGCCACCTTATTCTGGAATAATTTTCATGTGTAGACAAGACTAACATGGGGTTCTGGTTTGTGACTAGGGCTTTTAAACATTATACTAATACAAATAAAAATATAATAATAATGAGATTTTTTTAAAGCATAGAAGAAGTGTATGGATGCTCCATGTATAGTGGAAATGTTTTCTTAAAATTAAAAGAAGACAATTAAATAATCTGCATTTTTCAAGTATTTCCCTACAGTATTTGCAGCCCAGACATTAGTGGATTGTGGGGTGGCCCAATCCTGCCAGGTGCCAAGCACTTTTGCTGGGTTTTGAGCATCTTCCACTCCCAGTGATTTTGACTAGAGTTGAGGGTGCTTAGCACCTGTTGGGATCAGGCCCTTGGTGCATTAGAAGTGAAAGGTGTAAATGACTATAAAAAAAGAGAAACTAACCCATCCTATGTCACGATGGGTGTGGATGAAATGCAACAAAAGGAAGCAAAGAGCACAGTAAGAAAAAGATTCTACACATACAGTGCTACACATACATACGCTGCAGCACGTCTGGTGAAGACGCTCTATGCCAATGGGAAAGAGCTCTCCTATCAGCATAATAAAACCATCTCTGCAAGTGGTGGGAGAAGGTCTCCTGCTGACATAGCACTGTCCACACCGGCACTAATGTCGTTGTAACTTATGTCGCTCAGGGGGTTGGTTTATTCACACCCCTGAGCAACATAAATTATGCTGACGTAAGCTGTAGTGTAGACATAGTCTAATTTATACTGGTATAAGCTAAAATGTGAATTTAAACTGCTATAGTTATAAAGGTGTAATCCCTTGCATGGACACTCTTAAAGGACTTGTATACTCTTGTAAATTATTTCAGATTAAGTTGGGAGTAACTTTAAAGCGAAATAGCTATTGCGGTTAATTTCCCCATGTAGACAAGCCCTTATTTCATATGAGGGCCCTTTTTTTTGTTTTGTTTTTATTGCTTTGAAATGGGCGGGGAGGGCTAAGATAAACTGAAAAAAGCCACCTATGAGCATCGGGGTGGGGGGGACAGACTGGTATAACTGTTGTTTAACTATACTGGTATAATAGCTGAAACTTCCCTATTAAATAGACAAGCCCTAGGTGGTGTAAAAGTCAGATCGGTTTTGAACTTTCTCCCCTTAGTGTTAATAGTCTGAAGTAGTGGTGGTGAGAGGCACAGGTAGGGATGTGTGGAGATATATATATGAGAGACAAGGTGGGTGAGGTAATATCATTTATTGGTCCAACTTCTGATGGTGCAAGAGACAAGCTTTTGAGCTCTACAGAGTATATAAAGTGTGTGTGCATACATAGGATTTTTAACCTGGCGATGTCCCTGTAAACCCCCCTGTGAGCTTCATTTTGGCTGGATGGCCCCTCTGAGGTTCAGGGGAGCCTTGGATAAAAATGGAGCCCTGGCAGCGCACCATTCAGGACAGACGTGAATAATTGAGGAGGCTGACTGCACCAAAGGGGTTGCATTATGTAAACCGACCAGCAGCAGGCTCTGTGCGTGTGTGTGGATGTGTGCGTGCGTGTGTGTGTGTGAGTAGCGAGCAAGCAGCTGTGTGTAAGACACCCTGACAGAAGGAGGGAGGCAGAGCGCCCTCCCTATGTACAGCCCAACAATAGATAGAAACATAAAATAACCCAAAAGCCCACGTTGCTGGAGGGGGTGAGGGGCGGGCAGAGACTGAGCTATGGCAGGGACCCCAGAGCTCTGCAGGGCTGCAGACAGAGAGGGCTCGCTCAGCCATTGAGCCCCCCCGCCCTCTTTCTTTAGAGAAGGGCTCTGAGATGGTCCAGGAGGTGAGTACCCTCCCCCCACACACCACTGCATGAATGAATGAATTCCTAGCGGCTCTGCGCTGTGCTACGGTCCCCAATGGCTACCAGGTTAGTGCTCCTCTCCTCTTCCTTCTGCTGATGCTTGTGTGTCTCTCTCTACCCCTCTGTGTGTTGTGCTCACTGTTTGCAGTGTGTCGATGGGGGGGAGGGAGGAGAAGACTTTCTGGGTGCTGTGGGCTTGCACAGGATTGCTGGGGATGCGGGAAGACATCTCCTGTCTGAACATACGCTTCCCAGGCAGATTAAATCCGGAGTCCATGTTGGTTGCTGCTGCTTGTCTCTCTTCAGGGGACTGGAAAGCAGCGAGCGTGACATCATGTTGCAGAGATGCTTCGTTTCTTTCCCCTTGGTGGGGTAATTTCCTTTCCTCCAAACCCGCCTTCCACACACCCCCCCCCACACACCCCCCACCCCGTGAGAATTGCTGAAGCAGTGATTTCAGTTGCTGAAAATGACATGATCAGTGGGATCTTGCTAGCCTTCACAAGCCTCCCTTTCCTTTCTCTCTCCTCCCCCCCCCCCAGCTCTCAGACAGGAGGCTGCTGCTGCTCTCAACATCTGGGTGGGATTGAGAGAGATAAAAGAGGACCCTAGGAAAGTAGATGGTTGAATTAGCAATGCGTCATGGAGCAGCAGCCACAGCTGCTGCAGGGATGTGTGTATCTGTGTGTATACTCATGTGCTCCCTGGCTACAACACACACACGCTCACTCTCTGTCTCCTTTGCACTCCATCCTCTCCTGTGTATGTATTTGCAATGAGGGGAGAAGGCAGTCTGTGAATGATATTACTTTACAGGTAGCTTGTATCTGACAGAGGGGGATGATGGGGAAGCAGGACTGATTGTACCGCCGGTGTTTTTAGATAGTGGGACACGTATAAATCCTCTGCTCTGAGAAAAATGATTTGCTTTTCCTTAATCTGCTGGTTGATAATATAGCCCTTTCTGACACAAAAATTACTCTTTAAAAGAGACATATAAATATTTTGCATACGTACTGTGTGAGCCAAATGTATCCCTGGGGTAAGTCCTTTTCACTGAGTGAGTTACACTGAACATGGTGACTTTGGGCCAGCAATATGAAATTAAGCAAAGGAAACTTTACTCTGAATTTTAGGAATAATTTTCTGTCAGGCTGTGGACCATTCTGTCCAGGGAAGACCCCCAGCTGCCTGACTCATTTAAAAGTAAAGCTGGATAAAGCAAGAGAGAATATGCTGCATGAAGAACAATCCTGCACCAGCCCCCTTGGGGAGATGGACTGTGCATGACCTAATAGATGTTTTCATCTCTGTCTGATTCTATGTGTCTGCACTGTTGGCTTCTGAAACTGAGCAGCCCCTCTACCTTGCTTATTTTTAACCTTTAGCTTGAGAGTGTTGTTGTACTAGGCAGGATGTGTGTGTCGGAGTAGGGGACTGCAATATTGATGTTTCCAGGACAGTAAATTGGAGCAGGATCAGGTGACCAGCAGAGGAAATCGATTTGATCCCATTAACCAGCTCTGAAGATCTCAGCATCTTCCATTAGCCTATGAAAGACAATCCATATGAGCAGCAGGTACTGAGTGGGAGGTTGTCAGCCTCTTGCTTCATCTTCCTGTCCTGGGAAAGACAATCTCTCTCTCCACCCCCACGTTGTCACTAGCATGATGTGGCATGAGGCATCATGAAGCTCCTCTAGACATTCATCTATCTGTTACCAACCCCCCCCCCCCAACCAGAAGAATGCAATATGTCCAGGGAGACACTAGCATTGGTAGGTGCAAAATGCCTAGATTACGCTTTTGTCATTGTTGGGGGATCTTGGGAGGGAAGAAGGGGGATAGAAAGGAAGAGTACCTGATCCTTCACCTTATGTAATCTAGGTGTTAACACTGGGAGGTGTACATAGAGATTCCCTTCCAAAGAACAGCATTGTTGTTTACCATTGAATTTGATTTTTGTGGCAACTCCTACACATATGTACCCGTCAATATTGGTATAGGGGCAGTATCACCTGTCCCAAGCACTGAAAAATCAAGTCAGGCCCCTCCTCCTTACCCAGTCATGAGATTAGAAATAAAATTTGTGGGTTTTTTTATTTCTCTTTTGCTTTTAGAACCTTTAGGGTGCACTCTGGTTGCATTTTTAATTTTTTCTCCACAGCCAGGAGGGCTAGAAATATTTTTTTCTCTTTAATGAAAGCTGCAATTCTCCTGTAAGCCCAGGACTCCAGATTCTGAGGCTTTCAAAAAAGTACCAAATAGCCTGGGACTCATGATAAAACCACAAGAGCTGTCAACTCTAGTGGGGAGAAAGGGAGCCTATGTTCAGTCCAAATTCATATCCCAGCTAGTTTGATTTCATCTTTATAAGTTACAGAGATGAAGTTCAGTGCAGCTGCCTGTGTGGGGGCTGCTCAGTGGAGACCTTAGAAAGCAATAATCTGTCTGCGTCAGAGGGATGCTAAACACATTTCTGAAGAAGTTTGCCCCTTAGCCAAATTTCCCTCCACTCTCCATGCATCACATGGTGTGCTGGTTGGTGGTTTGCTTCCTTCTGTCACAGACATTGTTGTATTTCAGTAGTGGGGATGGCATTTTTTTCAGTAAATAATTTGTAAAATGCTTTGTGTTCCGACAAGGTGAACAGTGCTTGATAAAAATATGATTTCTGTGTTATTGGACTGTTGATAATATCATTAATGGAGACTGGGCGTACAAGTCATCATCCTACTCTGCATTGCTACTAGATTGTTGCTGGTGCTTTGAAAGCATCTCCCAGCTCTTCCTTGGGATCTCCAGAAGTATTGCTAGGTGCTGTGGGCTAGGAAGAGAGCAGATAGTGCTCTGTTTCAAGCATAGCAAGATGGGAATTTCCTGGAGAGATCAGACCATTTATCCACTAGGTCTGATGTTTTGCCTCCAGCAGTGACCAATATCAGATGATTCACAGAAAAGCAATGGATGGCATTATTAAGAATATATTTGACTGACTGTGCAATGCCATATATGGGTGGAGGGCAAATTCCTTCTTGACACCTGCAGTGAAATTTTTATATCCTGAAGCATGAAGATTTGATTAATCCTATCTTATGCATATGTAAATACGTTGTAGAGTTTCATAGAGAATGAAAATCTTTTTAATATAAATTTTAAACCAATATCTAGAATTCTATAGCAGGGATATCATTCTCTTTTAAAGTCTATAGGGTTGTTTAAAAATTCTATCAAAAGGACTGGAGTCTCTGATAAGTTTTTAGCAAAATTCTCATAGAATCCTGTGTAATTTCTATACAACCTTACTGGTTTTTCCCTGTTAAATTTATAAGATTTTTCCCAAAGGGTAGCCTGTGTAACAGCAATATGTTGCTACTAGTCATGGATGACTGGAAAGCGTAGGGAATAGGTTGAGGGTATATACAGAGATTTTTTATCCTTAGGTTGCCATTCTGAAGCCAGTCCAGATTGGAAGTGACCAGAAGTTATCATCTGATGGCTGTTTGATAGCCTGCATGAAATGCGTTGGTGAGTCTCAACCCTGCTTCCAGTGGACATGAGTCCATATCACAGAAAAGCTGCCTTCAGAGATGGCACTATTATCCTGCTTGTTGACAGTTTGTGCACGGAAGCTGCAGAGAGTAACTCTTACCACTGCAGGTGGTACCTTCAAATCAGGATTGAGACACATTGGTGATGGAATGGTTTAGGCTGCTGCCATCAGTACTGTCTCTGCTTTGTGTATAGGTAGACGACTTCAATCTTGATGGTTGCCAATCTGTTAACTTTCAGCTGCACTGAAATTTATTACCCATGTATACATAAACATTGATCCTTGCCCCTTTTCAGTTTTAGACACAAGCCTTGGCCCAGTGACTGGTAAGATGGTTATATAATAAATATACTTTCGTCCATAGACCCCAAAGCACTTTAGAAAGATGTGCAAGTATTATCCTCCTTTCTATAGACATAGATACTGAGGTACAGAGAGGTGATTGAGGGTCATACGTAGAATCAGTGCCAGAGTTGGGAATAGAACTCAGGTTTCATGACTCCCAGTTCACGGTCCTTTCCATAGGACCATGCCGTCTCATGTATATACTGTGTGGAGCACCTGATTCCTTGAAGCTTCTTGGCTGAGTCTTCTTCACTAGCCTCTAATTACGGAGCAACATCCTCAATGTCAGCTCAGCCAGGTGGGTTCAGCTCATGTATGGTGGAGATTGGGGGTCAGGGAGCTTCCTGCATAAACTGTGAGTAGCAGAAATAGGTGAACTTCAGAATATTCAGGCGGTTGGCAAAGTATTCAGAAGTTTGGTTTCATATCTGATTTATCCCAAACTCTTTGGTGTGTAAAGCTGCACAGGAAATCTTGTGAGAAGAGGATTTCTCAAGATTTCTACTCTCTGTTGGGTCAGAAACTCTGAGAGCAGCCTTATTCAAAAGAATAATAGAAATGTTGGGCTGGAAGGGACCTTGAGTTCTTCTCGTCCATCCCCTTGACTAAGGCAGAAGTAAATATACCTAGATCATCTCTGACAGATGTTTGTCTAACCTGTATTTAGCACTTCGCACTTGGGTAGAATCCAGGAGAGGAGAGATGGAATAAAAATGAGAAAAAATGGCTGGGGGATGGAGAAGGAAGGAAGGAAATATTTTGGCCTCTCCCACTAGTTTCATTTTGGAGTTAGTTCGAATTTGAGCAGTGTTTTTCACTGCTTCATATTTTATTCCTACTGGCTTGCTTTTCTGTAATGAGTAGATGACAGAAACCTAGATAGGTGGCATGTTCTATGCATGTCAAAGTAGAAGATGGAGGAAGCAATTTATAACGAGGGTATACATCTAACTTTTGAACATAGAGCTAACTTTTTATCTATTCATTGATCAGAAGCTTCTCTCTTTACATGTTCCTAGTCCATAAAGAGGTATTGCTTTGACATTAGCCTCTCCGAATGGCTGCACAGTACTATCATTTCATATTCTCTTTATTATTGTATTTTTATTTTTGTAGCACCAACTGTGGGCTTGACCAGTGCTTAATTTCAATTGTGTCAATGGGACTACACAAGCACTTGAAATTGAGCACATGTTTAAGTGCTTTGCTGGATCAGGGCCATAATGCTCAGCACCTTGTAGCATCAAACCCAGTGTGCTCAGCACTGTACAATAACCACTGTTCCTTGCCCTGAAGAGCTTACAGTCTAGCAGAAAGGAGCCAGAGGTAGGGATAGTTTCAGTGTATTTATTCAGGTTGGGTTGGGTCAGAACTTAGGGAGACTGCCTAGGAACACCAGGTGCTACAGGAAGTGGTGTTGGTGAGTCAGTAGACAGCGCTCTTCCCTTTCAATAATGAGTGATCCCAGTGTTGGCTGAAATTGCCATTTTTTCAAATGTGATATCCTGGACATTAAAAATCCTTTGGTGCTGTTTGCAATATAATGATCACTAGCCTGTGACCTGGCTAAATTCTAGTTCACCTTCTACATCTGGCATATTCAAATTGATTTAATATTATTCACTTCCTCTCTTAAACTATTGGGTATCATTGCTTTAAAAAGTACTATTGTATTTTACAGTAATAGCCCAAAACACTACAATATTACAATCATAAGATGTAGTGTTTTGGACCATTGCTGCAGAATACTGTTTTAAGGGTAATGTTGGTATGGGCTGTTAAACAGTTGTTTCTTTTTAACCCAGAGGTGTCTGCATTTTAGTGGCATGTGGTGTGATTTCAATATATATTAGAATAGCCAAACTCATTTTGCCCATTTTCAAGACCACTTGAACATTAGTCAGCAAAATCAATCAAAGTCAGGGGTTTTGCCTGAGCTCTTGGAACCGCAGGAGCAGAACAGGGGTGGTACTGAGGTTCTCGTTATTGCTCAAAGAGATGTAAGGATAGCTCCTAGAGTAGTGATACTCAGACTGAGACTCGGGAGCTGCAAGCTCTTTAATATGTCTCCTGCAGTTCTTTGCAGCACATGATATTAAAACACCGTGTGATGTAACTGTTAAGCAATCAGGATGCTCTTACTATGTTATTATCAATTGTAGTTGATAAAATAACAACACTTGGTCAGAATAACCAAGAACAAAATGTACATTTATTTATATAAGTAAATGAAACAATGAATTCACACTGCTGTGATGCTTTTAGGTAATGTTGATTGCTAGTTTGGCTCCTGAACCACTGGGGTCTGAGTATCACTGCACTAGAGCATGAACATAACTTGTAACCATTCACAAATGCTGCTATTCATTGGATTCTCCACTCGTCCAGGGATACAAACCCTTCGAGACAGTCTTCTAGTAGAAAGTGGTTTCTCGTCTTATCCCCATATCCCCATCAAATTTCATCCTTGGTCTCACTCCATTTAATCGGCTTCAGTGGAGTTATACAAGGGTTGAATGTGACCAGTTAACTCCTCTACATGCTACATAATGAGGACAGACTGCTTTCTTTTCCCACCACTTAGATGTAGCACCCAGTTCTTTGCTATGTCAAACCAGTCACTCCATTGACTTGAGTGCAAGTGGGAACAGAAATTCTCCCCATCTTCCTAGCCATCCCCTCGTTGTTATTATTTCATTATTATTTATTGTTTGTTTTGCCATAGTGCCTTGAAGCCCCAGTTATGGACCAGGATCGCATTGTGCTAGGCACTCTACAGACACAGAACATAAAGATGTTCCCTGACTCATCTACCTTATAAAGGGACTTCACTTGTTCTCTGGCTGGATTGTATTTGTTCTGTCGCCTAGTGTGATCTACAGCAACTTCTCAAGACAACCTTGTAGAGGCATCTGAGGGGCTGAACGGCTTCTTGTCAGCTAGGCCTGTAAAGCATTATTTGTTATTATATTTCAAAGTGGGTCAAGCCATTTTGGCATTTCAAGCATGGATTCCCCGTTCTATTGCAGGCCGTGGTCACTATGGAAACAACAAAAAGCGTTCGTCATGGCTGTTCCTTGGGTCAGATTCAAAACTCTTGGAGCAAACAGGAGCAGCGGAGGGTGTTTCAGGGGATGAGGTGGGGGAGGTGAGCAAGGACAGGGCTCCGCATTTGTGTAATGTGTGTGTTGTTCTTGTCCTTTTTGTGCTTGAGTAGAAAGGCTGAATAAATATACTCTTCACACACTTTATGTGCACTCCAGCAGAGCTCTCTGTGTGAGGAATGGGGATAGTCACTGTTGTTCAGTGGCCAGGTGATAAGACTAGGAGTCAGAGTCTCCTGAGTTATAGTCCCACCTCTGCCACTGACTCAGTGTAAGGCCTTGGAGAAGTTCATCTCTGTCTCATTTTCCCTGTCTGTGCAGTGGTGATAATCCTAACAGGATTGCTGTGCAAACTGGTTGGATTTATGTTTTGTAAAGCACTTTGAAGATGGTAAATGTTCTGGGTTAGTTTCTGCTCTCAGAAGCACCATTTTAAAACTAGGCAGATATTAAGGTGGCCACATAGCAAGTGTGAAAAATTGGGATAGGCGGTGAGGGGTAATAGGTGCCTATATAAGAAAAAGCCATGAATATCGGGACTGTCCCTATAAAATCAGGACATCTGGTCACCCTAGCAGATATTGTGTGTGTATATATACCGGGGTGCATATATGTATGTATAAGTTGGAGTTTGTGTTAAACATTCATTACAAACCTGGAAAGAGGCTGCCTCATTCCAGGTTTTATTACAAATCTGAAACTCTGGACAGTTGGTGCAAAAGATTCCCCAACTTCGTGGCAATCCTGAGCTGAATTTCGCATGTGTTTGGAGGTCTTGTTTTGAGCTTACCAGGGCTGTTTTATGTTTTCTGGTGGAAACCAGGCAAGATTCGATGTTCTTTCATAGTTTTAAGCTAAAACCAAGCAAAACTTTGATTGAATTTCTCTCTGTGCTTTGGGGATTTGTTTGAAGCTGGACCTCAAAGTAAAATTTGTGCATGTGTAAACTTCCATGAACTGAAACTGTTAAGAAAGATTTGCACAAACCTTACCAAGAAAGTCAACGAGTTTCATGCAGCTGCAGTAGGGATGAGTGAGCCAGCTCGGACAAATTTAGTGGTATGTCTTGTGGACATTCATTTCAAGTTCCTGAGCTGAGTTTTGGAGCAAACTAAGCAAGAGACTTCCCTCAGAGAATCCATCCCAGATTTTATGTTGTGCCCAGTGCATGCCAGGGACAGGACTTTGGAATTTGATGCAGTGGTGTGCAAACATCATTCTACGCAGTGTAAATGCCATCAGTAGAGCTCAACATTTTGAGGTACCACATTATCAAGTTTCAGGTCTCTGATTTAAGGAGTTCCTAGTAACCTCAAGACACAACATTTAGAACCATCCTGAATTTTCATCCAAACTAAAAGTGGACACAAACATTTCTGGTAAACTGTTACATGTTTGTACAGCGCCTAGCACAATGCGGGGGCCTGGTTCATGACTGCATACTACAATGCTGCTATTAATGAAAAACAATGCAACTTGGCACATCCTTTATTCAGCCTGGAGAGAAAGCATTAATGCCAAATATACTATGAAAAAGTCAATTCTAACTGAACTAGCTGGGATCTTGCAAAAAAGCCTGCTGCTTACATGGATCTTCTAGGTTAAAGAGGTCCAGACATTATCTCATAAACCAGATAAATAACTGATCTCTTGCAGGTGAGGGTGGGGATGGGCGTTGTCCAGTTCTCCTTTTCTCAATCCTTTGTTTTAATTACCCTATTTCTAGTATGGTCCTGGTGGATTAAACCTTTGGAAGTTTCTCTGACAGTGCTGTGAGCATACTTAGGGTTTTGAATATCTGAGCAGTGGCCAGATAGAACAGGACATAATAGAGAATAGAGCATTCTGAACAATGTGGCAACCCTGCGCTTCAGTCATGCTCCAGAGAGGTTGCCTGAACATTCTCCATTATTAACTGTTTAGTACTGCAGTGCAATGTATTGCATAAAATTCCAGCAGCCTATGTGTGTTTTTTGTTTGGAGGTTAGAGCAAGGAACTTGGGTGTCAGGATTCCTGTGTTCTCTTCCTGTCTGTCCCACTAGCTTGTTGCCTGATGTTGGGCATGTTAGTTAATCTCTCTCCTATTTCTCCTTCTGTAAAATGAAGAGTCTTCAAAAAAGCATTTTGGGATTTCACAGAGCTGAGTGAATAATTCACAGTGAATAATTTAATCAACTTCTCTTCCTGCTCCCAGAATATCTGTGAACACATCTTGGTTTCTGCCTATTTATTTGTGATTTGCATGAATTTTTCACACTTTATATTCTCTGAATTGACTCATACATTCTTAGACTTTAAGGTCAGAAAAGACCATCTTGATCATCTAGTCTGACCTCCTGTACATTGCAGGCCACAGAACCTCACACACCCACTTCTATAATAGACCTATAACCTCTGACTGAATAACTGATGTCCTCAAATCATGGCTTAAAGTCTCCAAGTTACAGAAAATTCACCATTTACACCAGTTTAAACCTGAAAGTGACCCATTCCCCATGCTGCAGAGGAAAAAAAAAAAGTGATCTGAGTGCATCCAAAAGGCTTGAAAACCAGAAGATAAATAAAAAGAACCCAATATTTATTATCTCATTATTTTTAAGCTAATCATGTGATTTTTGAACATCGGGGGTAGGCAATACTGTATTTTACTCCCATCGCTATAACTGTGAGTCATAATGAGGGGAATACTCGCTGTATAATGCAGCTGGCTGAATTATTCATTGGAAATACATTATCTAATAAATTGAGCCCTTTATTTCTGTTCATAAACCAGCCCTGATTTCTGCTATTGTATTTGTAGGTAATTTAACTGTATAATTTATGTGCACAAAGTTCAGCCTATAGGTTATTAAGGAACTGTTCGCTATTCTTTACTCATGATGTTGATTGGTCATGTAAGTCATATAGCACTGTTTCTGTTTCCTGATTGGCTGACTGGAGCTTTTTAAACAGGAGAATACTGGTAAAGAATGAATAATGAACAGCAGATGCCCTTGATGTTGAACAAATACCCATGTTTGCTTGTGAATACTGATATTCATAGCAACAAAAGATATCCCCCAGACGTGTATGAACATAATCAGTCCACGCTGGACAATTTTCACTGGGAAAAAATTCCAAGAGTTTGTGAAATGGGAATAACAAGAGACACAAATGAGATCAAACTCAATTCAAATCGTTATTTGTTTATGGTGCTTATTCAGTGTTTGATTAAATCTGTTGTGTAATAATGGCCAGAAGATGCCCAGAGTTAGGTTTGGTCCACACTTACAGCTTTTGCCATCTTAGCTATTTCAGTTAAGGGGTATATATGTATGTTTGTTTGTTTTTTTACTTACATAGCTGTGCTGGCAAAAGTCCTAGTGTAGATGCAATTATGCCAGAAAAAAAGTCCTTTTGCTACTTTGCTTGGGGAACTGGCATATGCTGTGTCTACACTAGGAAGTTTTGCCCATATAGCTAAACCAGCAAACCTTTTCTAATGTAGGCAACCCTTTAGGGACCTGATGGCATATTTAGGCACCCTAAATAGATGGTCTGATTTTAAGAAGTGCTTTGTACCTGCGGCTTCTAGTAACTTCACTGGGAGCTCTGAGTGCTCAGCACCTTTGAAAATCAGGCCATTTGCTTAGGAGCTTGAGAGCTTGTCTATACAGGAAAGTTTTGTGTTGTACTGCTATAGCTATACTGGTATAAACCCTCAAGGTAGATACTCTGATTCTGGAATAAGGGTGGCTTTTTCAGTTTAGCTTAAACTCCTTCCCAAGTGACATAAGCTAAATAAACAAACAAACAGCTCTCTTATACTGGAATAAGTGTGGCCACACAGGCGATTACACTGGTATAACAATTGGTTTATAGTCGTACTTTAGCTTATAATGGTACGTTTCCTACGTAGACAAGTCCTAAAGGTGGCATTAGGTGTCTAGTTTCAGGAAGCCAGGTGTGGGAAGTTTGGCCAGAGGGCATACAGAAAAGCCACATGGCACTATCTCCCCTTGTACCAAGCTATACTTGCTGTGGGTAAAACAGTTGTTCTTGGCTTGAGCGTCTCCTGGCCTATGGTTATTGACTGTGCTCTTTCTCCACCCAGCACTGCCAGTAACTCGAACCGCAGCACGCCTGCCTGTTCCCCAATCCTGCGCAAACGCTCCCGGTCTCCGACTCCGCAGGACTCCTCAGGAGACGCCATGGTGGAGAAAGGCTCAGACCACTCTTCAGACAAATCCCCGTCCACTCCGGAGCAGGGTGTGCAGCGCAGCTATTCCGCTCAGTCAGGCCGCAGCGGGGCCAAGAACTCCAAGGTGAGGCGAATGACCTGAAAAGCAGATGCCCACACACCCCCTCCAGTATACACTCCAGTGCTGTACTTGCTCTTTGTCCTGTGCCTTTCTTCTCTGAATATCTCTCCTCTCCCTATCACATTTCCCAAGGTCCTCTGCTGAGTTGCCCATTGGCTACAGGGCACTTGATTGGTTAGGACGGAGCTGAGCATATGCTAAATACACCCTTTTCTCCCTCCCCTCCTCTAAGCTGAGACCATAAGGCACTGGTTGCTCTAGCACGCGTGGCCATACTGCAGCTCCATAATGGCTTTTATGGGCTGAACTTTTGGAACCAGTGTCCCCTTTCCCTGGGAGCCTGCACTATTCCCAGCGGGACCCTGAAAGCCAGCTGTAGCGATCATTCCATTTCAGCCATTCATCACGAGGTTCTGAGGCATAAACTGGAGAGAAGGGCTACAGAAGAGGCTCTGAAAAGCTTCTGGTTCACTGAGGGTGAAGTGCATGCTGCACAGAGAGCTGGCACAGGTCCTAGACACCACGTCAGTCCTATTTAAGCCCTAGTTTGAGACCATAAATGGGATTCGGGGGCAATCGTCCACCCACAATCCCAGGTTTCCTTGGCTGCAGGATTACTCTCAATGTATCCCATCCAAAATGGGTGCGCGGTGGATTTTTCTCATCGTTCCCCCAGCAACTGCTTTGCATCCTCTTGATGAATGTATTGCACCAACCTACTCCTTTTCCTCAGGAAAAGCACATGGCAAGAAGTAAAGAAGAGGCTGACATAGATGGCCTCTCTGCAGCTGCGCCCCACCCACTGTGTATCCTGACACTGCCAGGTTGAAGGAGCTGTGTAAAAAGCCCTTTGCTTCCCCTCACAGTGCCGGTAATCTCAGTCTAGAAGGTGACTGGGTTTACCATTTTCATGACCTTACTGGAGCCAACTGTACCTTGATCCTCACTGTACAGACGGAGTAACAGGGAATTGCTCAGCGAGTGACTGTAAGGAGATTTGGGATGGACCTGTTGGCCCTGCTCATTTTGTTAGCCTTGGTCAGTGGTGCCTTGTGACATACAGGTTCCTAGGCATGTGTGAACAGAACAGGAGCTTTGATGCCAGCCCTAAGGCTTGTCAAAAGAAAGCTCACTAATCTGAAGTATTCGTGGCTTTTTTGAATTCACGAGGTAAAACATTTCACCCTGAGTGCCGTCAGAACATCACCAGCGACTGCACATCCACATCCACGCTGTTCTGGCTGGTGTATTCTCAGCCCAGTTCATCATTGTATAATTGTCTGTATTACACCCCACTCCTTACAAACCATTATCCTTGCCATCTTCATTGTCAGTCTTAGCAGACAAGCCCTGAATTCATTAGTCCATAGAGACTGAACAAGTTTCTCACCCAAGAGGAGGTCCCTTTGGGTGAAGTGTGTCTCATTGGTAAGGGGCAGTGCAGGGGAAGCTTGAATCACCATTACCCGTGCCGTGCTTGTTCTATAGGTGGAAGACTTTGGTCTCTAGCTCTGCCAACCCACTGGCTACAACAGCATATGTTCATTTAAGGCCCATTTGAATCGGGAAAAGGAAGGAGATAATGTTCCCTGTTGTGTTTGTGGATTTTCCTCCCATTGTTTTGTGAGGCGTATTTTGTTTTTAAAAAAAATATTTCTCTCTTTTCCCTCCTGCATGCTCTCTCTCCGATTTAGTCACACAAGCGCCTCTCTAAAGTAAGCTTTCTTTCTTCTCCCCCATTCTCCACCATAGATTGTCTTAACACTGAGAAATCCTCCCCGTGGTACTGAGTAACACCTCTCGGAATGAGACATTCTCCCAGTGCTTCTGTGGAAATGTTGGTGACCACTCACCCAAACATCTGTAGCTGTGAGGCTGGGTTCGCTTGAAGTCACTGTGATTTCATTAATATTCATTCACATTGCATGAGAACTGGTCCATTCATTACACTCCTTATTTTACTTCTGTTTGACCCTGTAGTTTATTTATTTTGTGATTTGCTTTTCCTTTTCCTTAAATTCACTCATTTTCAGTTTGCAGAGTAAGACCTCCAGTCTGTGATGGGCTATATAGGCCCATAGCACCTTCTCTTTCTCCTCTTTCTACTTCGTAACTTTTTAGAAGATTGAGACCTGCCAGTTTATCTCTGTTATTTCTCCACTATTTTTATGACTGGTCACTTCCCCTTTCTGAGGTGGGACATTCATGCCAACTGATCACAGTTAGGCTGGACCTCAAATGTTTTCTGTGTGATTTGAATATTAAAGATCAGTGACTGCAAAAGAATGCAGCTGTACCCTTAGAATAGACCTGCTTCCTAAGGAATCCTGAGAATTCATGGGCTCACTGTGAAAGGTGTATAAATGGAAAATGTCTCTCAAACCAACTCCTAAGGGATGGGGTATTTGGGCTTGATTTTTTGCACATCTGAGCAAAAACTAAATTGCCTACTGGAGATCAGAAAAAATAAAACTGGTGATGGAGTGATTCAGGGATAAAGTACCTGGCTGTCTCTGGAGATGCTAAAAGTGAAACAATTTGGATAGCCTGGTGTCCCAACATTCTAGTCTTTTCCCAGTGGAGACCTTGGCTTCAATTCTGGATTAGTTCCCAGTTGACAGTGAAACTGATG
Source organism: Emydura macquarii macquarii (assembly GCF_026122565.2). Lineage (NCBI taxonomy): Eukaryota > Metazoa > Chordata > Testudines > Chelidae > Emydura > Emydura macquarii. Next base: position 7,944,286 of record NW_027130449.1, on the reverse strand, counting down.
GTCCAGTCCCCCATTTGTTCACATTATAAAATCAACACGAATTTGGCTCAGCCTTGCATTATTGTTGGTCTAGGCTCAGGAGATGTTGCCTGTGGGTCAGAATGCTGCAAATCAGGAATATGGTACTAGTGTTGCAGATCGGGACTGAGGTGGATTGAAAAGAGTCCTGTGGGGAACCCCGGATGGAATAGCAGGGTGCTCTGCTGAGGTTGCAAATGGAAGTGCATTAACGGATCTGTTTGGTGGGAAGATGGTACTGGGATATTTCTGAATGGGGTGCATTGGCAGAGCTTAGTGGGCGGCTCACCACTGGAATGGCAGGTCAAGATGAAGATGCATTGGGAGAGCGCTGTGGGAGTTCTCCACTGGAATGGCAGGTGGGACTCGTGATAGGTCAAGTTGGAAGTGCACTGACATAGATGCATGTGCAAAGCACATACAAGGTGCTAGCTTGATCCACTTACAGTCTGACTCTTGCTTTCTTGAGAACAAAATACTCTCAATAATATGAGATGAGTTCTGAAATGAGGATGATGAATAGGTGGAAGGAGGGAGTTCTGAGCACATTCCCCAACAGTCAGCCAGCCACGTTCCAATGCCTTATGCAGTTTGTCTCTATTCTGCTTTCACAAGCTATTTGTGCTGAGGGAATGCCTCTGGTAGAGCTGATATGAAGATTGAATCCCCTTTTGACCCCAGGAGCATCTGGTCATGATAGATCAGGGTTAATTTCCACTGGTGGCACAGTGGGGAGAGGGAACCCAGGGCTAACGAACATGGTGGAATAAATTCCTTTCTCAGCCCAGAAGATGATGTGTCTGTCCAGGTCCAGGGTCATGAAAGAGAGCAGTGTTTGGGGATGCATACAGAAATGCAGGATGAAGAAATTGATATTTCATTTCTCAACCTCTTTTTGTTTTATTTCATTTTTTTGTTTTGCTAACAGAAAAACATGCTGCTTTACCAAACAAACCAGCTCAGATCGTTGAGGGTGGGGGAAGGGCTTGAGCCCATGAATTTGACACTGTGTTTATACAGTTGCCAACAGCTGTACTGGAGTAATTTTCCCTTTCATGTTAATTGTTATGACACAGTTCGACCATCAGAGGGACCCACTTCACTTGTAATTTTTAATCATTTGAATAAGCCTGTAATAATGCTTTTTAAGACGTTTCTTTCTTACCCCATCTACTGCTAACAAGTGAAATTCAGACATCCACCAGTGCAGCAAGCAGATACTTTGCTCCACCTCCGCCTTAGATTGCCAGCCAGCTGGTAATGCACATTGCACATGGGATAGAAGCTACTGTTTACTGTTAAAGCATAAACAGGTTTTTTAAAATGTTGTTTTATTTGCTCTTGCCCATAAAATGGGGGTGACCCCACTGAGAGTCTGTTAATCCCACTCACCCCCTCATGCTGAATCTGAATGAGGAGGATAAAATAGATCTGTACTGTCAATATAGTTTGTGCAGTGCCTAGCAGTAGAGGGCGTCCTGTTCCATGACTATGGATCCTAGGTGTGACGATAATACAAACAAATAAAAGCATTAATTTACTTATTAGGTTTTATAGGAAAAATGAGCTTTACAGTGTGTCCTGAGGTCAGCAGGTTTGAGCTATCTTGGGCCTGGGTGGATTGTTGGTGCAAATTCCATCGCTTTCCATGAACAACATAGCATTTTGAGCCCTCTGGAGAGTCATTGGATAAAGCAAACAGGTGCTTGAGCTATTGGATATGTCTGCACTTGGAGCTGGAGGTGTGATTCCCAGCTTGAGGAGACGTGCTAGCACTCATCGAGCTAGTGCATTAACAACAGAGCACAGCTGTGGCAGCACGAGCTGAGAGATGGGCTAGCCACCCTGAGTACGTGCCTAGGGTTTCTGGTGGGCACATACTTGGGGCAGCTGGCTCCCTGCCACTACTCACGCTATTACAGCTATGCTCTGTGTTTCGTGCACTAGCTCAATCAGAGCTAGTGCAAGTATGTCTGCTTGAGCTGGGAATCTCACACCCAGAATCTCACGTACCTTTAGTCTCTGAAGTTTCAGCTTGGTAATGGAAATTCAGTAGTTGGTAACAGGTTAGAGTTACAAGAGAAAGGTATCAAGTGGTTAGATTGGAAGTCAGGTCTCCAGGGCTCTATTCCAGCTCTAATCTTAGGCAAGTCATGTCACTTTCTTGTGCCTCAGTTTCCCCAGTTGTAAAATGTAGATCATGGTGCTTCCATCCCTCCTGGATGGTGTTGTGGGGCTGAATTATTTAAAGTACATGAAGTGCTTTGGATTGCTCTGGCAGCAGCACTATAAATGAGCAAAGTATGATCCTGCTCCCATTAAAATCAATTACAAGACCTCCATTGACTACACGGGGAATAGCCAGCAATCTGAAATTCATACAAACATTGCATGATATCTTGCTTCCTATCCATAGCATTACCTTTAATCTCCCAAGGCAGAGCTGCCATTACGTGCTGTATGGTCGCTAACCCAAGCAGGTACTTGTTAGACAATGCTAAAATAGAATGAGAGATGCAGCAGGATATAAAGAAAAGACTCATTAAAGAGCCCCATCCCCTCCCTCATCAAGGCACCATGAGAAGTGTTATCTGGTTGCAAAAGATGAGTAACTGTGTGCTGTGACATCCCTGGCATCTGCCCCCTGTGCCTATGTAACGCTCTGTACTGTGGGTCAGTGGCAACGCTCCTCAGTCCTGTGTGTGATTATTTTCACCTTTTATGATAGATATTATTTATTTCCTTTTCTCGTTTCAGTTCTAATGGTTACGATTTCTTTTTCCAGTATGACAGACTTAACCTGATCAAAGTAAGAACTTGTTTCTTTCTTTTTTAAACCACCTGCTGATTCTCCCAGGCTTTTTTCTTTATCCTGTCTCCCTCTCACCTTGTAAAGAAATAAGTGCACAAGCTGCTTTGGAGATGAAGCAAGGAGCCATGTTTAAGCTTAGGCTCCCGATGCTGTGAGACGGAATCTTCATCTTATATAAAGGTTCTTGGCTATTTTGAATTGACATCTTTCTCTGTGCTTGTTACTCTGGTGCACGAGAGGAGTGGTCCATAGGCCTCCCTGAAGCCACAATAGTCTTCCTCTTCCAGCTTCCTGTAACATACGCTTCCATACATACCTCCTGTTCTCTTTCTCCTAGGCTCCTACACCCCATAATCCATTTCCCTTCACTTTGTGCTCTCTGTAATCTCTCCCCATTGGAGTTCTCCTAGGATCTATAGGAACTCTGGGAGCAAGCTAATGTCAGGGGACTGGAGGCTCAGGGAGAAGTTTAGGGAAACCTAGTGTAGATTCAGGTCACTTTCTGCAAGATCTTTTGCTGCTTCTAAAATTCCCTCTTACCCTACAAATATTTCCATGCATCAAATCGAAGCTTGGCAGAAGTAAAACAGAAACCCCAGAAAATGAATCTCTAGAATAGGAACAAACATAACAGGATGAACTTGCAGCATGAAAAAGGGTAAAGGAAATATAATAGGTAGTGGATCTGTTGAATAAATGCAGAAGCAAGAGCATGTGCCCAGCTACCGAGTTTCCTTTAGACACTAGAACATGGGTTATAATTATGCAAGAGAAGGCCACAAAGGGTTCAGTTCTGGGGGGAAACTCACCCAGAGAAAAAATGACACCACTTTAATACAGAGTTCTCTAGGCAACTAAGGTGCTACAATTGCAGCAGCAGAGGGGAATGAAATCTCTGTTGGAGTGCTCTGAGTCTGCAGCACATGCAAGCTCATTTCAGCAGCCTCCTTGGCAGTAATGTCCCCATTTTTCTTCTGTTACTTTTGGTTTGATGTGGGGTGGGGGTGGCATTACTTTTCAGGCACTTTTGTGCTTTGTCTGCTACCCAGAGGGTTGCAGCTAAAGTAAAGAAATTTGCGTGAGAACCTCTCCATCTCAGGTACCCGGATGCCATGGTGATGAGTTCTGGGTGGATAGACAAACTCTGTCATTAGCATGAATTGAGCCACATGATGCCCTGGTCTCTGTACCATTTGTGGACAATAGTGGCTTTCTCCTTGCGCCTTTAGATGAAGATTCCTTCAAGAGAAACAGCAGAGGGTAAGACCAGCCTTTGAAAAGGGATGGGTCAGAAGGATGTAGCCAGTAAGAGATTTCCCCCCCTCCACAAGCTGATGGTTGTTCTGTGTCTTGAAAGCCTGTGATTCACTTCCTCCTGCCAAGATTTGTGGGAGAGCCCAGAAATGGAGGCTTTATGTTCTCAGTAACTCTGCTTCATGGGGGTGAGGATGAAGCCTGTTGCATGTTCTTGTGGTGGTTTTGATGAGATCTAGTGCAGCCCAACAGGATAAAAATTGTCCAAGGATGCACAGGGCTGTTGAGTAGGGTGACTTCATGAGTGAAGTCTGAGTGCTTGTAAAGTTCTCCATCTGTACAGCAAGGTGGGGGAGAAGGAAGGGGTTTGAGCAGTTTTCTATGGTGGGTTGTGAGTCTGCTGCTATCCCTGTCTCTGGTTTTCCACTGGAACAACCTGGATCCCTTTGGACACCTTTGTCATCTGACACAGGAACTCATGCAAAGAATTCTGGGAAGCTTCATTCACAAGTGATCAGCTGGTACATTACAAACATAGAGTAGGGTCCATGTCACAGAGCTGATATAATTCAAAATGCAGTGGTGTTCAGGCCTCATCACCAGTTCCAGGTTGAGAGTTATGTACACACCACCCTGCCTATAAAATGAGCGTATATTGTAGAATATGAAATTAATATGATGTTAATTTTACACATGCCTGTTCTTGCCTGGCCTAGAGCAAATTTGGACAGATGACATTTAGCATTACCTGGTTTGAGGAATGTGAACTCAAAATTGCCCTGAAATCCATATGGTGTGAATAGCAGCACAGCAGCATTTCTAAACTAAGTTCCCGTTACTTAGACCTGGGCAAAGTATTCGTTGTAAAAAGATTTTTAAAAATAGCTTGTCATCAGGCTAGCAGAATTGCAGCATTTTTGCAAACATCGTGAAGTCATCATAGTTTGTGGGGGTGTTGATAGGCAGCGTGTTAGTCGATGGAGCCCAAAGCTGGGAGTCAGCAACTCCTCAGTTCTCTGGTACTATCTGGCCTGAGCAATGCTTTACTTTTACAAACAGGCCCAACCCTGTACATCCTTAGTGGTGTGAGTAGCCCCAGCACAGTCAGTAGAACTGCTCACGTGAGTAAGATCTACTCATATGAAGGAGGATTAGCAGGTCAAGTCTACGGCAGCATTATGCTTCCTAGCATCCTGAAGATAGATAATAAATATCATTGTCCGCATCTTACAGGTAGGAATACTGGAGCCCAGAGAAGTGAAGTGACTTGGCCAAGGTCACAGAGCAAGTCGAGTTCAAAGAAGGGATTACAACAGAGTCCAGGTCTTTGAATCCAAGTTCCTTCCTTAGTCCCTAGACCAGACTTCCCCCTATGTCTCATTTCCCCATCTGTAAAATGGGGATGATAACACTTCCATGCATGCCTGGAGAGGATGGAAAGTGCTACCTAAGCATTAGCAGTATTACTAGGGGCACTATGCTGGAATGCTCCTACTCCTTACGATTGGACCGCTCTCACCTCCCATTGAAACTTGGCAAGTGTGACTTTTCTGGCTGGACTGGCTTTTCCACGTGCTTGAATGTGACAAATGGCCCAGCCTCCCAAAGCAGTGTGAAACATCTAAATAACGGGGTGCAAAATCACAGGCAAAGGGGCAGAGGAACTCTTCACACTCATCAGTTGTGTGTCATCCGTTGTGTGTCATCAGTTTTGCCTAGTTCTACTGAGCACTTCTATTAACATTCTCTCTCTCACTGTCTTTGTTTCAAATGCTTCTAGCCTGATGTGAGTGACTGAAGTGAAATCAAGTTTCTAGCTCACCCTGGTAGTTTCTCGAGAGTTTATTTTGAAGGGGGTCTCAGAACATGCTGTAGTTTTTATCAGCTAGCCAGCAAGCCTGTGGAAAAACGATGCTTGTAATAGAAATGATTGATGGTCATTAGCTCTACTGTTGCTAGTGGGTTGCTACTGTTCTGCAGAAATGATTACAAAGTGTGTATGTGAGAGCCTCCTGCTATAAACTTATATTTCTGGGTTTGTTCTTAAGTCAGCTAACTGGGAATAAACATGTTAGACTCTGCTTGGAAACCTGCCAAAATCTTTTGTCTTTATACCCCCCTTCTGCTAATTACTTATACTGTACATCACAGATGGGTCCTGGTCTCTCTCTCTCTCTCTCTCTCTCTGGTACTAAGATCTCTGCACTAACTAATACTTCTCTTTTATTTTGTCCTTACAGAAAAGCCAGAGTTGGTATAATGTAAGTACTCCAGTTTCTGTTGTCCCTTGGTACATGTGGGGTGGAGGGAGGGCGAGTTGGGTTCAAAGGGGCTTTGCAATGGCACTAGGGCATGTTGATCATTTCCAAAAAGGAGGGATGGGGAATGGTTCAGAGCTGGCAAGAGGGGATTGGCCTCTTAAGGGTGGGATATCAGAGAGAGGAGACGCCAAGAATGGGATCAGATGATGTGTCCTCTCAGTCACAGGCTTCCTGCTTGAAGGAATATAGTCAGGATCTCCAGATCCTGTCTCTTATTGGATCTCCTTGGAAAAGAATAGACTTTGGCTTTATATAGCATCCAGTACAGCTACCAATATATGAAAATGTACACGCATTTTGGAGTGAATTGGGGTAGGAGGGGAATTACCTTCCCACAAAACTTGCACAAACTGTCTTTCACATCTGCCTTGGTCTGATTTTTTTCCCTTTGCGATCATGAGTGGTAGCGTTCGCAGGCACAAAACTCTGTTTTCCCACAAGCAAATAGTGGCAACTTTGCTTTGCACAGATGAACTCCACCCCTCACAAGTGTTTGATAGTAGATACCAGCCATGCAGTGGCTATACAGTAGATACCAGCCACCCTGCTCCTAGCACCAACTCCCACCTACAACCTGGGATCTTAGCAGCTGGGATGCTGAAAGAGGGGAAGGTTAGCCAGGATGCTAGGGCTGTACTGGTCAGTAGCATGGTATCATTGAGTCAGATTCACTCACTTGGTGCAACTCCACTGAACTGGATTGGTCAAAATCAGTAGTATTACAGCAGGGACAGGTTTGGTCCTCTGTCCTTTATTGTGCTAGGCATTAGCGTCTTTCCTTTAAGATCCCATCTGAAGAGCAATGCCTTTCCAGCAATCACTATACTTATGACTTTTCCTGGAATTGGGCCCAGCTGGAAAGTAAGAGAGTTTTTTTTTGTGGCAATGGGGAGGGAAAAGGACACAGTTTTAGAAGGGTCTGGCATATTCCAAGGACTGATAATGGGGAATGGACCTTTCATCTCTAGGTCATTATCACATGTCAGTAGCTGCTGAAAGTTGTGACTTAGGGCAGATGTTCAGCTGCCCTAGTTTGGTGAGTCTCCGGGAACAAGTGTCTGCTACACGAAAAAGAACTCCACAGCAATTGTCACTAAAGAGGCGGGGGGAAGCTCTGTTGGAAGTGCAGCATAGAGGCCAAGGACTGAATAAAACATGGAGATTGAACTTTCCTCACACCCCAAGGTGGTCTCTGTAGGTCATGGGGAAAGCACATGGCTGGGCTGCTTTGCTTATTGTAAATTTTCTTAGGCTAAAGAGACTTTAGAGCCAGATTTTCAAAGGAGCTCAGCTCCCCTCAGTGAAGTGTGCTCAGCACCCAGCTACTCCCATAACAGACAGCAGCAGCTGTTGTGATCTGCGTACTTTTAAAACTCTGGTCCTGGAACTCCAGACTTGTGGCTATGAACCTTTTTACGGGCAGAATACTTGCTAAAAGTACATAGTTTCAGGAGTGTTCATGGCAGTTTTTGGCAGGAGTGAATCACTGGGCTGGAGGTCTGGGTGATATGTCTGAGAGTGTTACTCAACAGAAGTCAGCGTAACACTCCATATCTTATATCACAGTCCATCAAACTGAGTTTGCTGTGTCTCTGGAGTCCATTAAAGCAGAAATGTAGCTGAGATTCCCACATGGGGAAGTGAAAGATTTTGGCACTTAAACATGAGCTTAACTTGGGACGGATTCTTAAAGTTAAGTGCATGCTTAAGTGGTTTGTTGAAGAAGAATGGATTTAACGTGTGGCATCTATGCTTTGTTGAATTGGGCCCGTCAGCTCCTCGATTAAGGGTTCCTCAGTCATCTGATGCAGACTGTATGCTAACCCAGCAGTAATAAGGCCAGGCTTAGTTGGCTTCATGCTTCCCAAGCTTTAGACTCTTCTGGCTACAGAATTCCCAGCAGGTTTCAGAGTACTATGACCAACTACTGTATAGGCTCTTGGCAAGGCAGAGTCAAGTTTAAAAACAAACAAATCTCTTAGTAAAGCCAAAAATGTCTACAGGTGAGTGAGCATACCAGGATTTCTCATTCCTCCTTCCCTCTGCCCTCTGAAGAGCCTTCTTATCCTCCAGCCTAACTCTGGACCTATCTCTGCTGGGTGCTAGGAGAATTGTGGGATCCTTGGAGCCAGTCTGTGAGGCTCAAATACAGATCTCTTACCTTAGAAAACCAAGAGTAAGATGAATTTGGAGCCAGCACACATGGGAATCTGGCTACTGGAGAAAGCAAAGCATAGATCCCTATTAACCTAGGAGACTAGACCCCAGAGAGGTCAGAGCAAGGATATACCTTCGAAATTTAGCCCATGTCAGACAGATTCCACGGTCTGTTGAACTCTGTACACATCACAATCATACAGCACTTGCATTTTTTTGTGAGAGCTGAATCATGGAAATCACAGGGATCAGATATTTTATTGTGTTGCACCAAAGTATCCTTCATCCACACCTCCCACCCTCCAGTATATGATGCCTATCTCCTCTGGGAGTCTAAGAGGCTGGGGCAGGAACTTGCTCTTCACTCGTTACACAGCTGGAAAGACACCAAACTTTTCCAAGCACTTTACTTCCTTCCTTTACTCACTCACTCACTTTACCCATTTGCCAGTACCTTCCTGTTGTCACCATTATTTATTTATTTTTAAATTCCCTATATCTCTAAAATGAAATCTCCTAGCTAACTAGTTTAATTCTTAATTGAGTTCTGGTTTCAAACAGGAGTTTTCCCCATGAGAGGTGGGGTGTAGGCAAAGACAGACCTCTTTGGGAAGGAGAAAGTGTACAATAAGGATAGGCAGGGATGAAGATTGCAGCATGGGCAAAAAACAATAGACCTCTTCCTATTGAAGTCAATCACCAAACTCCCTTTGACTCCAGTGGGAGCCGGTGTGCATCCAGTACAGACAGCCAGGCAGGAAATGGACAGAAGCACATCTGGTTTCGGGGGCAGATGGAAGCATGGAGGAGGCAGGGTACACAGATGGTGTTAGCAAGTGGTAGGAATGTGGAGAGACACAGGCAGGGTTGGAGGAAATGTGGACTGCAGACAGTAAGAAAAGGTAGGTAGAAGTATGGAGATAGACATGAACAGAAAGGTGGTAGGTGCTGAGAAACAGAGCAGACAGAAGAAGCGTGAAGAGGTGGCATAAAGAAGCATATTAAAGTCAGTAACCATAGCTGGAGATGGCATTGTGTTTTATATAAGAGTTGCTTGTTTCTGTGGCTGCTGGGAGCCATACCCTGCTGCATGATGCTTTGGTATGATCTGCCTCTGTGTTTTTGTGTCCTCTTTATTTTATCTTTCTGTTTTCTTGTTTTTCCTCCATGTATTTTCAGCATGAGAGACAGCACATCCGGAGAGTAAGCCCTGGCTGCGTTCTGCGTGGTTTTTTCTTTTCTTTTTTTGTTCTAGTTCACAAAACCGTTGTGGCCAGATGAAAGCAGCAATGTGGAAATAGGGATGGGTCACCTGGGCTACAGGAAGGGAATCAGTGCTAGTGCTAGCGTAAGGATTGTCAATAATTTGCTACTGCTTTGCATTGTATTGGGCCAGCCCCTCCCACACTTCTTGCCAGGATCTCCAGCACTGAGGACAACCAGACACTTTCCCTTCCTCTCACCTCCGGGACAGCTCCATAAATAAGAGTCCATCTCCAGGGAACAACTAGAGATCCCACCTTTGGTGTAGGCTTGCAGTTTAGTCTGCTCTAGAGTGTCTTGAAAATGCACACGTGAAACACACGTACACCTGCACTTGCCGCATGCTGATTCACTCTTACTTATGGAGCCTTGTGCACCCTAGGGGTGTAAATCTTCCCTGAAGCACTCCTGTCCTTCAGCTTCATATTAATACACTGGCCTTGGCTGTGGAGGCGCCAGCCCTATTCCTGCTGCTTTTAACTGGTTCTCTTGTTTCTGTCTGGCCTGCTATGTTGTTTCCCTCCCCTTAACACCACTTTGACCTGTCCCCGGCTTTCCCAGTAGAGGTCTCTCCGTCCCGTGTTCCATTTTGTCTTTTCTTCTTCCAAGACAATAGCAACTCCAGCTGTGAATATTTTCTTTAGAACAACCTTCTTCTGCCTCCTGATGTGTTCTCTGGTTGGGGCTACCAACATTTGCCAAGAGACGCATGTGAAATTTGCATCAGGAGAAGATCAACCGGGGCAGGGGGGGAGAGTGTACAGTTTGTGAAATTCAAGGTACAGGACTCATAGAAGAATAGGAACTTCTTCCCCCAATGGTAAGAGACCTTCCATCTGTCTTAGCGCATCTCCTTCTGTGCCCTCTAGGTCAGTGGGATAAGCTGATAAGCAGGTGCCCTGTCTGAGAGTTAAAATACAGTGCCAGTTCAGGTCCTTTTCCTCAGGGCCAGCTTAGTACCTTAAGGAGATTTCCAAAACGTGATCAAAGTAATACAGAAAACTCTTGATAGCCAACAGAGGCCCTTCCAGCTTTCAGCAAGCAGGACGGGAGAGGACATGTCATTCTCCTTTGGTGACCTTTCTTAGATATCGCCTACACCTCCTGCCAGGTACTCATAGTGAGACTTCCCTGAGCGCTCATCTCCCCAAGGCTGAGCCACTAGAATTCCTCTATATAATATCCAGCAGCCAGTCTTCTGACACTTAGTCAGCTACTCTGTCTGGAGCCTACCGCTTCCAACAGTCCTTGTCATAAAGGGGCTAACAGATCTCCTGGCCAGTGCTCTGTTCCAGAGAGCTTCCCAGCATTAGAACGCCACCTTGCACGCTTGCCATGAGAACACAGGGGCAGCTGAACCATATAGTACCAGAGTGAACACAAGCAGCCCTGTTATTCACCTGTACGCATATCTCCTAGGTTGAGGAGCATGGATTTATTGGCTGGCGGGTTGAGTTCACCAGCAGTGAAAAGGAAAGCCGCTCAAGGCGTTTCCAGAGCTATTGGTGAGGAACAGCATACCTGAGCCCTGGCTTGTCAGAATTACTAGCCTGATTGATTAGAACTCCTATTACTAAGTGCTTGCAGGCCTCTGCAGCCCATGCTTAGCCCTTGGGCTGCACTTTGAGTGTCCCTTTTCTGGGCTTAAGTGCTCTGTGTCAGCTCATCAGTGAAACGGAGGTAGGGGCATGCAGTGACGGAGGTCAGGAGTGAGTCGCCATGCCGTTCTGTTTACTAAGAGGGTTCTCTGCTTTGGCACAGGCCTCTTGTCATGAGAAACAGGTGTGTAATCTCCTGCCCAGTAAATCTATGGAGGTGATGGAGCTTTTCTCAGGCCTACTCTGCCCTAGAAAAGGTTTGCTAGTGTAGCTCTACCTATATACCCTCCCAGTGTAGATGCAGTTTAGACTGGCAAAAAAGTGCTTTTGCTAGTATAGCTTATATCAGTTTCCTGAGCAAGATAAGCCCTTTTATGCCATGTGACTGTGTCTGCACTACGGCTTGTGCCAGTGTAGAAATGTCACCAAAAAAAATGACCCCCTTAAATAGTATTGCTATACCTGTCACCCCTCCCTGGATCATCTAGGCAATGGAACCTCCAGCAACCAGCTTTGAAAAAGACAGAGAGCAGTAGTCCCCCAGGTGAACTGTTGGGGCCCCAGTACAAAAAAGGGCAATCAAACTTTGGGGATATGTTGGTAGCTTAGGAGGAATTTCATATCTAGGCAAATGGATACAATTCTGTCCCTCACATCTGTCCCCTCCTCATAACAAACCCATGCATCCCTGATATTTGGTTATGGATAGAAATCACGTGTGAGTTTACGGCAGTGGGACCCAATAACTCAGTGATCTTCACTATTCTTCAAGCGGGAGCCACTTTGGCAAAAAACCTTTATCATGAGAGCCACTTATCTCCTGCGTGCTGCCGCCGCGCCCTAGCCCCTGCACTTACCCACTGTGCGGTGCCTGGCTCTGGCTGAGCTCTGCCATCCTCGTCCCCCCTGCACTTACCTGCTGTGCGGCACCCGGCTCTCCCACTTCAGCCCCGCAGCCTGGCGCTGGCTTGGACGGGGCAGCCTCACCCCCCAGCCTAGGGATGTGGGGGGGGAGGTGCCAGGCTGGCACTTCATGACATGCAGCGGGGGCGGGGGGTACAGGAGGCTCTGAGGGGTGGCAGGCGGGCTCCCCACCGCTGCACATTGTGAAGGGCCTCGGTATGCAACTGCCTGGCTCCTGGCAGGTCCTGGCGTAAAGCTGGGAGGCAGGCTGCAGCCACCCATCTCCCCCCTGGTCCCTACTCCCAGCCGGGAGGGCTGCAGCTTCCAACCTCCTGCCCAGTCTGGAGCAGGGACCCCCAAAGTGCAGGGTCTGGGGGCCGCATTTAGGGTCAATGGGAGCTGCCACTGGCTCCTGGGCCTTGCAATGAAGAACACTGCAATAGCTTATCAGCTCACACTGCTATTACATAGAGGGAAAAAGGACTGTGTTATGGGCCATCACCATCCTGTGTGTGAGCATTGTAGTAGATGTGCGAAATCGCCTCACTGCTGTTTTTAAAATTAGGTGTGTTTGGTAGAGCTATTGTCCGATTGTGCTGTGTAGAATGATTCTTTTAATCCCTTTTTCCTGGAGAATGCAGCTAGCAGAGCATGGGGTGTGTCAAGAGACCATCCCGGCTGTGCAACAGCTATTTCTTAGCACTGAAAAAACAGGACAGAGGGCAGTATGGCCCAGCCCCAAGTGTTCAGGAACCATGAGTCAGGCTCCAAAAATTGTGAGATTATTTTAAAGATGATGGATTTGGAATTATTATAAATGTTGGATTCTTTTTCTTTACCTCCTGGTTTTTGAGACATTAGGGATCATGTTTTAAAGTTTTGAGGACTAGTCTTGAGGACTAGAATCTTCCTTTTTTTGTTTTAAATGAGAGCTGGGATTCTCGTGTAATAACGTGACTCCAGGCATTTGATCTGTAAGAGAAACACCAAATATTGTGAGTCTTGGAATAAAATGGCGAGAGTGGGCAACACTGGGAGAGGGTCTCTGAGGCTTAGTAAAGGAGTTGAGATTAGGAAAGCATGGGCTAGTGTAAGGCCCAGTGCAGGGAAAGAAAGCATGGAGGTGAAAGGGAAAGCTGAGGTGCTAACACCCATAAGAGTAAAAATGGGTATGAACAACAAGTTTCAAATCCAGAGTCAAACTTTTCCAGGATTCGTAGTGTTTGGAGCAGGGGTTCTGGTCCAGCCCATTCTAGAGAGAGGACCCAAGCCATGAAATCAGGTTGCAGATCCAATCCAGTCTTCTCCACAGTTTCTGAGTTTTCACATCCACAGTTTGGGTTCGGACCCATCTCTGGCACAGAGCTAACAGTGTGGGAGGCAGGAACTTTCTTAGCCCTAATCCCCCACCCACCAAATGTTTTGAAAATTCTATATGTGTATTCTGGAAACATTTCTCTGCCAAAAAAAGGTCACCTCCTTCCTTTCCTTCTCTCCCTGCTTGGGGCGACAGGCTCTGTTCCCTGTCAGAGCATGGAGGATTCAGTTTATATTCCTCAAGTTCCATATCCAAGGTCAGAGCCAAGGCGGACTCTCTGGGATTCCCCTTGGAGACACAGAGCCCGCCCAGTCTTCCATTCTTTTCTTCTGCTTGCTCCACTATAAATCAGTCTGATGACCCTTCTCTCTTGACGGTTCCTAAATAGGAGCATGACCTCAGGGTTCTTTGCTGTCTGGTGCCAGAGTGTCGGGCTTCTCCAGCATTTCCAGCTGCATCTGTAGCAAGTGCTACTTCTGTAAATCACCTTCTGTGATCTCTGTGCAGATAGAGGCCAAACAGCTGGGAGGGGATGCAGCGGAGCCGAATATCCTTCCCCAGTAAATGGTGAGAGAGGATTAGCAAGAGTAAAGAGACATCCTTGAAGAGTTAGAGCAAACAGAGCTGGCTCAAAGGACCTGAAAGACCTGTGTCCCTCCATGGGATTTTCTATTGACTAATCAGCTCCCTGAGCCAGCCCTACCCCCACTGTCACCCCCTGCAACTTGCTGTGTGTGAGTGTGAGTGAGAGAGAGATATTTTCCTTCTTTGTTTCTGTCCCTCAGTTCCTCCAGCTTTTCTTTTCCCTATAGCTCACCCTATGCACATTGGCTTCATGATAAGTGCATCAGGGAGTTCCAGACTGGCTACAAAAATCATTTACAAGAACTCACCGCTTGCTGCCTACATCATTGAAATGCCTCTAGAAACATTTAAACTTAGACACCTGCTGAAAGGCTCTGACAGCCACATGATTCCACCCATTTCTCTTTGAGAGCAAAGTCTGGGGCACAGCACTAGCCACAGACTACAACGAGTGGGACAATGCACCAGAAACTCTGCATTGTCTGCAGTTCTCTACACAAACACAGGAACTTTCCCAACAATGGCTCCAAAGGAGAGCTAGGGCTATTACCTCTGCTGATCTATGCACAAAATTGAACATTCAGCTTCTGGTACCATCTCCGTCAAAGCAGCATTCGCTGCCTTATCATTACAAAGCACTATAAGATCAGAGATAGGATTGTGATAAGCACATACTTCTCTCTCAGGTCTCTACAACATTATCATCCAAACCCTGTTCAAATTGCAGATATGTTCTAGATGTTAGACTGAACCCTAACAAAGGCAGTATACTGGTTGCTGGGAAGGATTGATTGAAGTACAGCATGCAGTTAAGTGCTATAGTTCCACATACAGCAGCTTTGCTGTGGCATATGCCTCACAACAGTTCAATAACAATAATACAATCAGACTCTTGTCAGCTTTAGCATCAGGGCTGATTTGCCAATACCAAGCACAATGCATCACCATTTGCACCTGTGCAAAACAGGGGACATCCACCCACCCAAACAGAATGGTAGCTTTATACACTCGCTTTGCACAGGGGTGAATGATGGCACAAGGCACAAGATAGCGGAGAATCAGAGCCATGGTGTACACTAATTGAGAATAAAAAATAGGAGAGACATAAGGCCCATTGGAAAGCTGAAGAGGAATGATAGTGTAAACAGTTAAATGGAGGGGAGACTTTTTTTTACAATACCCTGCTTCCAAAATACCAAGAGGTACTGTACAAGAGAGAGTGATTCAAGCCCTCAGAATAAAAGATCCCCCCATCCCAAAGAAAAAACAAACAAACTGAGGGAGATAAACTATGTGTAATTTTGAGAGAAAGGAAATTGATGGCAGAGATGGCTTCACCATTGCGTCAGCCTGAGCTGCTGACTTAGAATCAGACAATGACACAATATGGATGGGAGGGAAGGGTTGGGAGATGCATTACCCAAGCCCCAGTAGCAGAGACAAGTAAGCAGTTTGTTTAATAAACACCAGTTTTCATTTGCTTGTGAATTGACTGCAACCAGCTTGAAATTTTTCCCAAATGGCAGCATTGTTTAAAATGATTCATGGGGTAATTTCTGCAAATCATTCTTGGTCTGTATCTTGTTCAAAAGCAATTTTCAGTGTTCAAACTTTGACCTGCATTGTTTAGTTTTGATTGGGCATGTATGTCATTGTGATATGGTCTGTTCCCTGATTGGAGGAGTTTAACATGAAGCCCAGGTCTATTTTTGATGTGTTTGTTGGCACACCTATATCACTCAGGGGTGATCTCTGACCAGTGTAGCTGTGCAGGCCAAAGCCCTAGTGTAGACACAGTTATACCAACAAAACTATGTTTTGCTAATGTAGCTTGCTTTGCTTGGAGAGAGGAGGAATAAGTTTTGCCAGTATAAGCTGTGTCCACACTAGAGCACTTGGCTGGTGTAGAATACTGGTAAAAGGCATTTGGTGCAAATGGTAGTGATTAGGAATTCACCATTTGTTTTCCACCAAAATTCCCCAATAATTCCTTGAAAATTACTCAGCATTCCTGCCATTCTTGTTAAAAATGGCTGAATGCTGGCAGGAGACTCCTTTAGTTAGAATATTTGGGGAAAGCGCAAAAGAGGCTGTGAACACTGGCATATCAAAGACATTGGAACAAATATTGCAGAGTATTTGGCCAACTTCCTTGCTGGTGTTAATGGGTGAAACAACCTTGATTTCAATGAGGTTTTGCCCTCTTGTGCCAGCAGAGAATTTGGTCCATTGTTTGTGGTAGGTGTCTGTTTCAACCCCAGAACCTACGTATGTCCTTCCTTAAACTCCTGGAACCAAGTCCATCCTTGGTGCAGCTCTGAGCAGAGGATTTGTCTCCCCTCCTTCTCAATGTCTCTCATGCTCTCCTTCAGTTTTGTGTTGTACAATCCCAAACCGCCCCTTGCCAACCCTCCCTGTCCTCTCCCTCCCACATCAGTTGTTTTAGATTTCCTGCCAGAGAATTTGTATGTGTGTTTGAACAGCCAAAGCCAGGGAGTTTCTCCACATGAAATCCACCCCCTTCCTCACCATCTCACCTATCCTTGCCCCCCCACCCCCCCACCTCCGTGGTGCCATTCTGTCCCAGCTCCCTGTGTTTGTGATAGAGTTAATGTTTACCATCACCACCTCCGCCTGGCTCTTGCTATCACTGTGTGCTGCTCCTGCTCTGCAGAGGAGGTGGGTGGATGTGCAGAGACAGAGAAACATCAGTTGTCGTTCCAGGTGGTTTTGGAAGTAATTTCTCAACCAGCTCCAGCAAAGGGGCCCATTCATTAAAGCGACCAAAGCCCTTACGCTGCAGTTGTTTGCATCACTAACCCCCCAACAGCAGCTGTTGCTGTTGAATATAGTAGTGTTGGTTTGTATAAGGGACCCTCCACTGTTCTTGGCAGATGGGGATATTGCTTTCTTCCTGGCTGTGGTAAGAGACAAATCTGTGTCCAGCCTAGCTTCAGCAATTCCACTTTGGAGTGTCTGTGGTGAGAGATTACTGAATCAAACTAAAACTGCTTGCCTGACTTCCCAGGAGTCTGTCCTTCTTGTCGGTGAGTCTCAGTCCCTGGTGCTGAAATTAAGCCTTATTCTGGTTCTTTGGACTTTGTCAGAGTTGAGGATTTTGTGGATACACTTTTGTACGGCAGCGTGCAGGGTACAGACATTCCCCCTCCTCCCCGCAATGCTTTAGGGAGCTGAGTCTTTTTCTAGATAGACTTTTGCCCAGCTTCCACAGAATCAGCATAATCAGTGACCTGCATTCTGAGCAGAAGCTGTGCCATATTATGGGAATCTTCCTGTTCATTTCCTCCTTTGAACATTTCTGCACTTTCAGGGGGTTAGGGGTAAGGAGCAGGGTAGTCACTGTGGATTGCAAAGGAAGGTCTAACCAGTCTCTCTGAAACCCTCAGAGAGTCCAGCTGCCAGAGCTTGAAGACAACCCTGCCTTTCAAACGTGGACCTGGTGACTTGAATAAAAGAAGAAGCCCCAGTTTTTCAGAGGCATCTTGGGGTAACAGAGCCCCAGATCAGTCCAGCTCTTAGGGTCTCACACTGCTGATTTCATCATTGCTGTGCTCTTCTCCTCTCTTCCCCTCCCCCTAAAGGCAGGCTCTGTCCAACAACTTTCCATTACAGGAAACATCTGTTGGAGGCAGGGCTGAGCCTGGGTTACTGCAGGGCATTGGCCAGATCCAGTAACTTAAAGCATGTGCAAGTCATTTCAGTATCTCCCCACCCGCGCTGTCCATGAGAGAAATTAACAAAGACCAAAGCTGCCTTTCAGAGCAGAAGAGAGATGGGAGAGGAGAGCCTGAAGCAGGCGCTGGAGAAATAAGTTACTGCTTCTCTGAGCAGCAGGCTGCATTGGTTGAGCTGCATACTGTCCTGTGCTGCCCTGGAAATTGGGGCTAGATCTGTGATTTACTGTCCTGGAGATCTGGACTGTGTAAGTGACCGTTTATCCTGAGCCACTGTGGAAATTGGGACTGGGTCTGTAAGACACTGCTGCCTCCTTGCAGCCTTGTTGTGGACTTTTCCAGCTGAAGGAGCACTCTTGCAGTGCTCCTTTAAGGGATATCCAGAATGATCAGCCAGTGAGAGAAGTCGGCAGAGCGCAGAGTGCGCTGACCAACGAGCTCCTCTTGTGAGCCGCTTTTTCAAAGTCTCCCGGAGAGCTGTACCTCTCTCTGGAGCTGCAGAGACTGCAAAGGCTGAAGAGCTGAATGTGAGAAGGAGAGAAGAGAAAGCCCCACATCCTTTAGCAGGTTGCTGCTGTTGTGTCTTCATTGGCTTTGACTCTGAACCAGCACACGAAGCAGTGTGAGCAGGAGAAGGGGAGGGTGGTGGGAAGATCGAGGGTACTGAGGGGATATATGGATTCCTTGTTAGAGTGTGGGGCTCTCTGGGGCCCCATGCTGGGTCAAGAGAACAAGGAGTTGCTGCGGTACCTGGAGGGGCTTCACAGCTTACCCCAAGGATTTGACAGCCCAGGATCAGAAGAAATTCCAGCCGTGAGTGTCTCCATTTATCAATGTCACAGAAGTTCTCATGCCACCTCTCTGTCACCTAGATCCCACGGCCACACATAAGACTCTGGGGAGTCCACTTTTTAAATATGGGAGCCTGCACGGAGCATCCCAAGCCACAACTGCGGCTCAGAACATCCCTGACTGCAGGAGAAGGTTCTGATCCAGATCCAAACTTTACCAGTCAACTCAATCTCTCTTATGGGCTGAACCAAAACCTAAGTTCTTATTGCACCTCTTCTTCCAACTCACCCCACTGTGAGCTTTGGGGAAATTTGGGTCAAGGCTGGAACTCCTCCACAGGGCCCACCTCTAGCCCTGAGCCCACATTTGGATGCTCAGACTGGCATATTGTGAGTAAATTCCCAGTTCAGACACCTGTCAATTTCTGTGTCAGACTGGGATATTGAAATGAAGTGCCTATCTTTGGGTCCGCAGATGCTCGTGAGACTGTCTCTGAAGGGCCCAGATGATGCTAAGAGCTATTAATGACTTATTAATCAGTCATTATTAAACTGGGGGGGGGGGGACACAAAGGGGGTGCAGCTAAACTCTTAGGGAGACAGATCTTAGGGGAACAACGGGGGGTGATTTTGTGTGATTTTTTTTCTTCACTCCTTCCTGTGCTGAGACCTGGCAACTTTTGTAACACAAAGTTACAAGTGATCTCCCTGGCTTCCTTTCCCTTCCTAGTCAGGCTTCCTCTAGCAGAAGGTGGCTTCTGAAGTCCCTGTGTTCTGCCCTCATTCACCTGCCTTTCCAGCTCAGGGAAGGTGTTGCCCCGCTAGAATAGAGGTGGGAAGGGATTTAGATGGAAGGGATTGTACTCCAGGTCACCTTTCTTATAAACGAAGGAGAAGGGAACATTATGGAGTAGAGGAGAGATGCAGTTTGTGGGCATTTCAACCTGCTTCCATTCATAGCTCACCACAGGCTCCACGTACAGGGGAGGTTTAGCAGTCCTGAGAAGCCAGCATTGTGCGGCAGGTGGGAGGCTGCATTTAGCTACAGTGCCAGAGATGGAGTCGTACTAACATTTAGTAAATAGAAGAGATGAGCCAGCTCCTGGTCTTGCTGCAGCCAGTGGCAAAACTTCCATTGATTGTCTTCAATAGGGTCAGGGTACAGTCCTGTGCAGCCTCTTCTGTCTCCCTCGAGAGTGCCGGCACCACACCAGTCGGCAGCTGTGGGTGTGCTGGGGTTCCACATTCAACATGGCAGCTCCTGCTGGGGGAGCTCCCGGCTTCAGTCTCTGTGAGCTCCCACTGCCAGCGCTTGTATCTCATTCCCCGCAGGGGAGACACTTCACGCTGGGGTTCCTATACTGTTCCCTGTGTTGCCTCTGTCTGGAATAGTGGGGGGGACACACACACCACATCCAGAGCTTCTTTAGCGCCTCCTGCTGGGAAAGTCTGGGACTGCAGTCAAGGAGTGCTTCCCTGCAGGTATCACTTCTGTGCTATTCCATGCAGCGTGGCATAGCCCTTCTGCTTTCTCCTCCCACTTCTCTGACAAGTCAGGTTCTCTTTCTCCTTTATTCCTGCCTTCTGCACACTTACTAAACTAAGCCACCCATTTTCCCATTGTTGGGTCATTGGGATAACATCTCCTCGACTCCTGCTTTGTAAACACATTGAATCCTCTCTGTGCACCACCATGCCCAGATGTCCTTGTCCTTCTCCCCCTGTTCCCAATCCCTCTCTTTAATGGTCACTCTGTTATTTGCAGGTCTTGAGTCCGACGTATAAACAGCGTAACGAAGACTTCAGGAAACTCTTCAAACAGCTTCCCGACACCGAGCGCCTCATAGTTGGTAAGGCTGGCTGGGTTCCTACATGCCCTTCTGCACTGTGCCCTGCTGGGTTGCAGGGAGACATTTTGGGAGGAAGCTCAGGAACAGGTGCATGAGTCTGTTTCCTTTAGAAAGAGATCACCCCAAGATCTTGTCTACACTTGCGGCGGCGTGTCAGGTGCATGTAGCTACACGCTGCAGTGGAAGGCCGGCTGCGTCCACCCTGTGGTGTGTAGCTGCACAAGGCAGTGAGAGGCTGTGGCAGAGGTGAGGCAACCCTCCCCGCTGCTGGAGCCTTTCAGTGCAGTGGGGAAGGGCTTCAACAGCTGGTGGGTGTGTAGAGAGCCATGTGGGTATATGCCCATGGGTTCTGGCATGTCTGTACTCTACCACCTGAGCATTGCCTCACCGTCTACACTGCTGTTCATACCCATGCTGGGGGGGGGTGTGGTGTCTGTACCCTGGAATATACCTGCTTCTCCCTTTCTTTCTGGCTCAGCTCTGTGGCTTGTTTTGGGATTGTTGTGGTTCTGTCTGGCCTGCCACTCCCAGCAGCGTGCCCACGGTCCTGCTCCCTGCTTATCTTCTGGTATCTATCCACAGATTATTCATGTGCGCTTCAAAGAGACATTCTCCTGCAGGGCCGACTCTACCTCTCTGAAAACTGGATCTGCTTCTACAGCAACATCTTCCGCTGGGAAACACTGGTAAAGACCTTCTTACTTCTCCATCAGTGTTGTGCTTTCCAGGGTTGTTAGCCCCTTCTTGCCCATCTTAAAAGCATTCTGGGCATGCCATGGCTTCTTCATTAACTCACCCCTTTATCCTCTTTCTCTCATCCGTTTTCCGTTGTGCCATGGCCCTGACCATAGCTGACAGTCCGTTTGAAGGATATCTGCTCCATGACCAAGGAAAAAACTGCACGGCTCATTCCTAATGCTATCCAAGTTTGCACTGACACTGAAAAGGTACGTCCCAGAACCCTCCGCTCCTGGCCAGTCTGCACAAGGTGAGTGCTGAGCTAGTCTGGTGCAGGGGTGGTATAAATATCTAGTGTGGGGCCAGCACTGATGTTGGCATTGGGTAGACACAGGGATGCAGTATACACACAGCACACCTCTGGCATAGTGTTGGGGCCATGAGGGTAATGTAGGGACAGCCTCCAGACCCTGCAGATAAGGCTCACTGATCTAGGGACAGTGAACGGGGAAAGGGTTATACAAGGATGGCATTGGGAAAGGGACTGGGAAATTGTGGCTCCTGGGTTCTAGTCCCTGCCACTTAAGAAAATCACTTCCCCTCTCTGAGCCTCAGACTCTTCATCTCTAAAATGGGGATAATAGTATTATCTCCCGGGGTGTTCAGGGACCTAATCGAAAGCAATTTGTGATCCTCAGTAAGAAATAAATAAATGCAAAGTGTTGCGGTGTGATGTTGGGCAAGGGGACCATAGGAAATGTTACACAAATCCCCTGTGGATTTTGAGCATTAAACTCTATTTGTTTGGTGTCCAGTGCCTGGGGTGAGGTGCTTTGGGGAGAGGGGTGATGGGCAGAGAGTCAGCAGAGCCCAGCATGGGGTTGGTCTGCAGCAGGGATAGAGCACACAATCTGTGGAGCAGCTAGAGGTTCTCGCCCAAGGCACTAGCGGTACAAACCCCAGCACGTGAATCTGTCACTCAAAATGTAGGTTACTGAGTTAAAGGCTAGTTATCATGTCCTCTAACATTCTTCCTGGGGTTAGTGGCACTCAGATGTCCCCTTTGCTTGGTAATTTTAACAGTTCTGCTTTCAACAAGCTCATCTATTCTCCATGTGTTCTGCTCATGAAGCCTGAGATCATGTTCCTCTCTTTCGCTGGCACTCACTTTTCTCTCTCTGTCTCTGCCCTTTCAGCACTTTTTCACTTCCTTCGGTGCCCGAGACAGGACGTACATGATGATGTTCAGACTCTGGCAGAATGCGCTCCTCGAAAAGGTATGGAGACTTTCCTGCATGCATGTAACAGAGCTTCCAGCCACCTTTCTGGGGCAGTCTGCTAGCTGGACATGTGCTGCCCCAGCTCGGACCCATGCAGGAATCCACAATACTTGTGGCTAATCCATGTGCCTGAACCAGCAGGTACAGTAAGTACACATCTATACAAGCAAGTCAGGTAATTGTCCAGGTGCAATTACCCCTGTTACTCACAGAATTACCTTTATGCATAGGCGTATCTGCACACAAATTAAAGCTCTTCTGTTAAAATGTGTCCCACCTCTTTTACCACGGCTTGAGTATGAATACATGTGGGACCCAGCAATAGTTCTCACAGGGCCCTCATTTTTGAACGGGCCCAGAAAAAAGTAGTTCTAGGTTTTAGCAGAAATATCTGACCATATCGCCAAAGGCCATAGCAGGCCCATAGTGCAGGAGGGAGAGTCAAGGATGGGACAGAGACAGACATCCCAGGAGTGTCTGGGAGCAATGGAGAAGATGCAAGACACATTGGGAAACACTGGAAGAGTGTGTTCCAAAATGTACCAGGTATAGCTACCTGTTTTGCAGGAGCTGGAGTCCCAAATGTATCTGGTTTGACTCGCAGATTCCATCCTGTACCAGTATTTCCATCCTCATTGCAAGATTAAGAGTCCAGGATGGAACAGAAAGGACTATCAGCACGTAGAGGTGTGTTCATCAGTGTCATAGGAGTGTGAGCTCACAACGTACTAGAAATGTCAACTAAAGTATATCACCAGCAGGCCTTGATTTCAGGACAAGACAATGTGTTAGTGTGTAGCAGGATAACTTCCCTCTGGGATTTGTATCACCCATGTAACATTGTGATTGAAACAGACTTATTTAAATTTATATGGAAAGTCTGTGTCCTTAGTTCAAGGCTTGAAATAAACAGGAACTGAGATTTGGAACAGTGAAGACAGGAAATACTTGAAGCTCTCTTTCCCCGAATTCAGGGCCCAAGGCTGGTAGGGGGGAGGGAGAAAGAAAGAAACCCAGCCAGGTGCCTTTGATAAGGCATATGAGCTTAATAGACTGCAGCTGGGAAGAGGATGAAATGGAAGGAGAGTTCCCCTTGCTAAATCTGTTTCCCATTTGAGCCTTGCTATCATTTTGATTATTACTGTGACATGGTTAAACATTGTAACCTTAATTAAGATTTTCCTGCCTTGACACCGACAACAACAACTGGAAAAATTCAAACCAGCCAACTCCAGAAAGATTAACCGGATTTCTTTTTTTTAATTAGTGAGAAATCCTTCTTGTCTGTCATATTCTTTCCTGTTGGAAACAAACTATCCCTTTACTGTGCTCCTAAAACTTCAAATCACAAGTTCTGCTGCTGCTTCCCTGTATAGCTGGAAGATGCAGTCACGTTCTGATCAGCTGATCTTGATCCCCAAAGAGCTAAGCTTTAAAGATTGACCTTCCCGGTAATTTTATGTCTCTTTCTAAGAAGTGATGTGTATGATCTTTTCACACTACTGCCAGTGAGTCCACCTCTTCACAAGAACACAAGTCTTCTTCTCAGTTTAAAGCCGCAGGAGAAAATATCTTTGTCTCCTAGAAACCACGGCTTCAGGATTTTTTTTTTAATGGCTTTCTCTGTGGCAGCAAATTGTGGTCAGCCTCCATTAAAAAAAATGAAACGGACTTGTCAAAAAAAACCCCTAGAGGTTCTTTGTATCACGTCAGTGGGAGACACATAAATAGGAGGAGCAGTGGCAGCGCATGAAGAAGAGAAGTACTTCCTAAAGGGCAGAACTGCCATTGATGATGATATTTATACAGCCCCATGGATATGCAGGGAGATTTGTAGGCAGAGCTCCCTCTCCAGGCTGCTTCAGGACTATCCTCATCCTGGTGCTTCTTTCTCCTCTTCTCCAGGTGTCCGAGGAGCCATGAGGCTGTTGCACAGGAAATCCGTGGGATTCACCTGGAGCTATGTAGGGCAGAACTTGAGCTGATATAAAAGCTTGCATGTAGTAGCAGTGTGGCTACTAAACCAGGGTAGTCCCTAATCCAGGGCATTTTCTATATGTGGGAACATGTATGCCCTCAGCCTTCGGTCACCCAGTGAGTTTTGTGACAGCCTCATTGTTGCAAACGGTCAATCTCGCAGCATTGCTGGAGTTCATTGTTGGAAAGAGACTGCCACAATCTTGCAGCCCTGGGAGAGAGGATGCTATGACATTGCAAGCTAGATTACTGAGCTCTCACTTTGACTCCCCAGGCAGGAAATTAACCATCCCCTGAAAATGAAAGGAATGACTATAAATAAATAGAGAGATCAGAAGCACTCTAAGAAACTCTTGCGCCCAACAACAGTTCCCAGCCTCAAAGAATGGCCAGATGCTTCCACTAGTTCCCTAGGGCTGAGACCCTCCCATAGGCATGTTGATGCCAGGCTTTTCTTGGGCTCTGGCATTCACTGGGCGGGAGTGTTACCTAATGGTTGGAGAAGAGGAATAAGTATCAGGTCTCCTTGATTTTATTTGCAGCTGTGGCACCTTGGGTGAGTCAAATGTGGGTGTCGTGAGGATGTCGGTCTTTGTTAGGATGACATGCTGAAGGTGTCAAATCCTGTGTAAGAGCTAAGCAAGATGAATTAATTAGTGTCTGGGATACTTAGATGGAAGATGCATGGTGTTATCCTTTCCCCCCCATAGCCGCTGTGTCCAAAGGAGCTCTGGCACTTTGTCCACCAGTGTTATGGGAATGAACTGGGGCTGACCAGCGATGATGAAGACTATGTGCCTCCTGATGATGATTTCAACACTATGGGGTGAGTGAGTGAAACTAGCTTGTGATGTAGAATTGTGAATGCTGGTGATGTCCTCAGGAAATCAGGGCCCTGATACCTTGCGTGCTTCCAAATCCTATTGGCCTGAGTGTTCAAGGAATTATGGGATCAGGTTGGGGGTTTGGACTAAGCACCTAACATTTCAGATGCTTATCATGCACCATACCCTTTTACATATCCCAGCACCACAGGGGTCGGTGGACCTTCAGCACTGAAAGCATTGTCCCCTGCTGTTTTTGCTAAAGGAGTAGGTCTGTTAGCAAGTAGCAGGCTGTTACAGTGACTGGAGCGAGCCACTGCAGTGGGGATATGGTGTTGCGCACAAGCCAATGCATTATCCTGAAAGAAGATATCTAAACCTCTTGATAATTTGTATAAGCACCTTAAATGTTGGGGTTGGAACCATTTTTGGAAAAAGCTGTTCTCACAAGATTCCCAGTCATATCTGCTTCCATTCAGGTTGGAAATACCATGAGAACATCCTTATTCCAACATACTCCATCTCCAGTCCCAGCCAGACCTAGTGAAATAGAGTTACAGATTTGTGTGTTCTGTCTGGATTTACAGCTACTGTGAGGAGATCCCTGTAGAAGAAAATGAAGTAAACGACAGCTCCTCCAAGAGCAGCATGGAAGCCAAACCAGAAGCCAGTCCTCAGCTGCCTAAGAAGTCCTTCACCGCTAGCACGTTGACATCCACGGGGAGCAGTGAAGCACCAACTTCAGTACGTGTCCTCTTCCCCGACTCCACCCCAAATCTGATTGCCGTTGGAGGCCAGGTGCATGCAAACAGGCTGAAGGAAAGACAGGCTTTGACTTAGGTTCAAGCTGTTTGCAGGAATGTCTACCTTGTTGTGCTTCTATAATTTAACGTTTTTTTATGAGGCTAGGTGATTGGTCCATTGCTCAGCTCCAGCCAGTGAGCTGCTTGTCCTCTGGTCCCTACTGTTTGACCTGTCTGGCTTGGGTGGCCCTACCATGAGTTAAACTCCCAGTGTGTAAGGGTGCAGTCCCTAGGGAAGACGTGTGTGTGTGTGCCAGTCACCCTGAGAGCTATTCCAGTGGGAGTTTTAAGTGTGTGTGTGTGTGTGTGTGTGTGTGTGTGTGTGTGTGTAAATTCATATCACATAGCTGTCTGTGATGGGATCCTGATTGCCTTTCTTGCACTCTGTCCTTGTCCCAGTTTGATGGGGTGCTTCCAGAGGAGGAGGAGTTGGTGGAAAGTCCCCTTGAGAAGGAACTCACCATTGAAAACATCATTGGAGACAAGATAGAGATCATCGCCCCAGTGAACTCCCCTTCCCTGGACTTCAATGACAACGAGGACATTCCAACGGAGCTCAGTGACTCGTCGGAGACCCATGATGAAGGTGAGCAGTGAGGGCGAGTATGGCTGCTCCTGTGGTGTCCCATAATGCCCTGTCCCACCTGGGTACGTCGGAGGGACACTGTACTACCCTTCTTTTCTGGGCCCATGTGGTCTCTTCTGTTTCTTAGCACCAGAAAGACACCAACAACTCAGCATCATGGGCAAGATGAAAGGGTAACAATGAAATAACTCCATGGGATGAAGTACACTACTAATGGTACAGTCAGTGCCCTGGGGTCATTAAAAGAAAGGGAACCAGCAATGTCTCCTTTAGGCTCTTCTTCTTTCTCAGACTGTAAATGGTACAGTCCTGGCACTGCAAAAGGGCAGCCTTTGAACCTGGTGCAGAGTCCTTTGGCCAGGAGGCCAGCAGCGCTCTCACCTTTTTCTGTCTCCTTGCAGGGGAAGTTCAGGCTTTTTACGAGGATCTGAATGGCCGGCAGTACATGAATGAGGTGTTCAGTTTCAGCGTGGACAAACTGTATGACCTACTCTTCACTGACTCCCAGTTCCAGAGGGATTTCATGGAACAGCGTCGGTTCTCTGGTGAGCCACATGCCGTCCCAGTGCATGCAACATGCCCAGTGACTGATCCAGGGAGAATCCTCTGAGGATTAGGAGCTGAGGTCCTTGCAGAAAGGGGGTTTCTGCGTGCAAATCCCAGCACATCACAGAGCGGCACAGTCTGTAGCACAGGCAGAGAGTGATCCTTGGAGTGGTACTGTCCATCTATTTACTGTAGCTCTAGCATCATCATGTGGGAGACAGAGAGACCCCCTGACCCTATCCCCAGTGCTGGACAAAGGGGGGAAAAACCAGGCTTCAGAATCAGAATTCCTCAGGCATTTCTAAATCTAAAGCAATGCTACAATGAGCCTCTTTCTACATGTTTTATGCCTCTACCCCAACAGGCAGCCTCACAGGACTTGAAAAGTGTGGTGGCTGGAAAGGTCAATACAAAACTCTATTAAAAAAAATAGAGTGAATGTTAGCACTGTCAGAGGGTGCTGGATTGACAGCCCTAGAGAATGATATCCCGGTGTATCTGCGGGACAGTCAGCAGCTTCCCCAGCCCCTCCACACCAATGTGCCTCTGTCTACGGAAAGACCATGGCTAGAGGAGGGAGAGGTCTTCAGTCTCCATGGTCCATTTCAGTACTTTGAGTCTCAAGCCTGCCAATGAGGGGAGCAATTAGGGCCAATGCAATTGGGTCTGTGTGTGTAGATAGCTTCCCACGGAGAACCCGCTGTCAATTCAAGATTCTAACTCCCTGGCCTTCCCTTTCCCAGATATTATTTTTCATCCATGGAAGAAGGAAGAAGACGGCAATCAGAGCAGAGTAATCCTGTACACTATCACCCTCACCAACCCTCTTGCCCCGAAAACTGCCACTGTCACTGAGACTCAGGTATGTGGAAACAGAACAGGAAGGTGCCAGGCAGAGACTGATCAGAGACTTATATTAATACCCTGGGCTCAGGGCTGTACATGTGCCCTTCCTCTCCCCTGCACACCTTTCTCTGGTTTTGATTTGCTGCTCATTATCATTGCAAATTGTAATGGCCAATTTGTGCCCAGTGTGCTGTACTATAGCGAAGTGACTGGGAAATTCCCGGTGAAGGGAAAGCTGTTCCCTGAACAAGCAGCCTAATTATGCAGCAAAGCTGCTGTCTTCACCTTCACCACTTGCTGGTGGTCAGTAGGGAGCAGGCGGGTCTCAGGGTGGTAGCTCCTCTTTTCAGCTGCCTGTGTGGGTGTCCAGGCTCTTTATTGGATAGAAGTGCTCAGCCTATAAAAGCAGCTGGAAACACAGAAGAGGAGCCAGTCTGGCTGTCTTTACTTAGAAGCTGCAGCTGCACAGGAGGGGAGCAATAGCTCTGCTTTGAGACCAGAGCCAGCAGTGGCGCTGGAGTTGCCAGCCATAGCCCAGGAGATGAGCGTCCAGGCAAGCAAGGGAGAAGGTCACGAGGCAGCCAGGAGGAATGTCCTGGAGAGTAGACGACAGCATGGCTGAACAGTTGTCTGGGGGAGCAAGAGAGATGGGAACCCAAGCAGCTAGAGAGCATTCGTAGGAGATGAGGAGGACCATGCAACAGGGAAGCATGTGCAGGAGGGAAGGAGAAAGGCGTCCAGGTAGCAGAGGATCATGTTTGGGAGGCAGAGTGGGGAGAGAGAGGAACAGACCAGAGTGGGGAAAAGGTGAGATGAAATGAAGAGCAGAAGGAACCAGCACAAATAACTTTATTCCCAAGGGGACAAAGCACTCATCACTCTATGGAAAATGTGGCAGGCTTGATCCTTCCTTAAGGTTGTTTTTCTGTGTAAGCAAATGCTGCAGCTCTTACAGAGGCATTATCCAGGTGAGTGAGGACGTGGCCTGCATTGTCATCGTGGGAGGAAAGATGTCCATGAGATACTCTGGCTATGTCTTCCCTGCAGATTTAACTCCTCTTGAGTTAGCTTAGCTTGAGAGACAGTGGCCCCACTGCAAAATAACACCTGAGTTGCACAGAATGACTGTGTTGGCAGCTAATGAGTTGTGCTCACTCATCTGTAGCCTGTATCTCCATCCACCAGCCCCTGACAGGCCAACTTAAATTAAAAGCACCTCCACGCTTGAGCTAAGGGTTTCTATGTGGATGGGACTCAAGTTAGGGGCATCTCTCAAATTATAACTCGAATTACCTCTGCAGCAAAGACAAGCCCTATGAAATCTCTGGAGAACCCTTTGTCTGTACAGTCTCATGCTTGTTAAAGTGACCCAAGAGCAGTAACTATGAGGGACCTTTAATGAGGTTATCTTGTAAAGTAAATGAACTAGACTCTCCATTGTCCTGCACCTTGTGTAGTCATTTTCACCAGTGCAAAGCAGGTGTGAAATGCTGCCAAATCCAGAATGGTAATGATCTACACTCATCTTGCACTGGTGTAAATGATTTTGCAATGTACAGGGCAATAGAGAATTAGGCCCATTGACAGCAGTAATTGATTATTCTATCCAGTAAAGCAATGCTACTTAGTCTTCATGCCAAGAAATAGATTAGATACTATTTATGTTGTTTACCAACATTTGCAAAATTCTTCTTAATGTTTTTCCCTCTGTACAATAGAAAGAGCCAGAGATCTATTTATTGGGGAAAGTTAGCATTGGTCAGTTACATAAGTCAGCTGGGGTATTGTTTCTGATGGGATGAACTACATAACTAACCAGAACTGCTTTAGTTTGAACATTATAACAACATTTCCAATTTGAAATTTGCCATAGATAAATATTTGAAGATACATTTTGTTTTTTATGCATTTTCACACCAGAAAAGCTCAGCCACTAATGGAAAACTTAACACAGAAAAGTCACATGGGTGGCTCTCAGTTCTGCATGAGATGTTTTGCATGATTGCAGTGAGGAGCTATGCTCTGTCCTGGCATCACTCTGCCCAGACTAACCACTTCCCTGTGCTCTCCTCTCCGCTTTGCGCAGACAATGTACAAAGCCAGCCAAGAAAGTGAATGCTACGTGATAGACGCAGAGGTGCTAACTCACGACGTCCCCTACCATGATTATTTCTACACCATTAACCGCTACACGTTGACTCGTGTTGCCAGAAACAAAAGCCGACTCAGGTACTGTACTCAGAGGGGCTGTGGATTTGTTGATAGTGAAAAATACTCATCCCCAGCTCTTCTAGAGCACCTTTCCTCCCAGGATCTCAAAGCATTTTACAAATAGTGAGGGTTGAAACTCCTGCCCTCTGCTTTACAAGGGAAGGGTGGAGAGACTGCAAGAAGCCTGTCTTTGCCCCCCATACCTTGCCCCTTGCAAGTAGGACCTTTCCATAGCTCTTGAGAATGGTAGGAGAGTGGCTGTCTAATGCACTAGTCCTTGAGCAAACACTATAGTTGCTGCAAAGAAGGTCTGGGGTTAGGGTTGGGAGGTGGCCGAGAGCCAGAGAACATCTGTCTTTGAATAAATGGTTCCTAGGAACAGCTGCTAACAGCTGCTGTGTACTGTAAATTGAATCTTGTGAGCAATGGGATCCGCCTTCAGAAAGCCTGAGGCTGTGAGAGATTGAGGGGGAAAGTGGGGAAGCAGGTCTAGCAGGAGGCTAGTACTGAGCACAATTCAGCGACTTTGGAAGTTTGGGTTTGGCTTGGATCAGCGCTCTAGCATTTGATTGCGCATCCAGCACGTCCGAACTTCCTTGGGGGGAGCTTTGAAACTGGGCTGAAAAGAACTCCCACAGGGAGAGGCTTTCCACAGGAATGGACCTCTGGCAGCGTTTTGGTGCTTCAGCCCCAGCCAGAGCCACAAAGGGCTAAGGCTGCTACAGAAATAATGAGAGGGAGAAATAACATATGCTCATTTGCTTTAGCAAAGGTTTGTAAGTTGCAGGTTCACCCATCCCCACTGCACATAAGGGGCAAAGGTTGGGAGAAGACGGCTCGGGAGTAACTGGTTCATTCCTTTTCTCTTCCCTCAGGGTTTCCACAGAGCTACGTTACAGGAAACAGCCATGGGGGCTTGTGAAATCCTTCATCGAGAAAAACTTCTGGAGTGGCCTAGAAGATTATTTCCGTCATTTAGGTGAGAGCTGCAGTAGCCCATGCTGCAGCCATTGCCAAAGGGCCATGGTGTGTTGATATCCGTGCGCACACGTGTCCCAGCAGGCAGGCAGTCTGGTGGTGTGGGATCCAATAATGGACTAGCCTGGGTCACATTATGTGGCTGGATTTTAAGCAGAGCTGCACAGTGCTATTACTGCACATTTAGTTCTGCCTCCCAAACAGGTAGTGCGATCTCATGCTTTAGCATGAACACAAGATGGTCTGAACCAGACGTTTGGCCAGATGCATTATGGATGTGTGTGCTTTCATCACCTTCTGAAGCTGCCAGTGCTGGGCCCTGCCTGGGCCCAGAGGGTGCATTGGGAAGAAATCATATTATATAAAAGTGTCCTCGGATAAGAGACCCTTAGTTATTTTCCCTTGATATTAAACTTGTCACCTCACTTCCCTGCAGAGAGTGAACTGACCAAAACCGAGAGCATGTACCTAGCTGAGATCCACAGACAATCCCCCAAAGAAAAGATGAGCAAGCAATCCACGGTTCGCCGGAGGAAACGGCCCCATGCCCACCTGCGGGTGCCACACCTGGAGGAGGTGCTGAGTCCTGTCACCACCCCCACAGATGAGGAGGTGGTGCATCGAATCAAGCACGTGGCAGGTAGGGTATTGCCAGCTAGGAGCTGGGCTGTTCTGGGATGGTGATGGTATGGGGCTTGAGCCCCTCTGGGGGCTGGGGGTGGAGTGGGGGACTGGAGGCCAGACCCCTCTGGGGGACAGGAGTAGAGTGGATCAGGGCCTGAAAGGTGATTGTTGGAGTGTGATATGGGAGTGTGGAGGGGAAGGGAATTGGGTTTTTCCTAGGATATTACTTAAATCCATGACAAAACGCTTCCCCTCAGGTTCCACGCAGACGCGGCATGTCCCTGAGGACAGTCCTGGTAGCTTCCATCTGCAGAGCGTCTCCAAGTTGCTGGTCATTATCAGCTGTGTGTGAGTGATTCTTTACGCCCTCCTGGCTTGCTCAGTCTCTCTCCTTACGTCCTTCTGTCTCTCTGCTCTTTCGCTTCTTGTCCCCAATCTCCACCCAAGTCTCACTCCAGGACTAGGAAATGCAGAAACTGCCTCAAAAGCAAAAATCAAATACATTAACCTTTTTAAAAAAACAACACTTCATAAATGTTATGTTCAGGGGAGTTCTAGCTCTGGCCGAAGGTTCGGGTTGGCTTCTGCTGGATGTGATCCATATCTGAACGTTGTGACTCAGACTCCTGTCCATTCTTTCTTTATCCAACCCACTCCCTTCCCCCCAGGCCTGACTTTGCCCTCAGCCAGGCAGAACCCTGCATTCCTACACATTCCTAGAAATCCAAGTAGGTAGCTCAGCTACAGAGTACACTTTGTTCTCCAGAGGGCTGGGGAAAGGGCAGGCTGTGTGGGGAAGGGGAAGTCTATGGTCAACAGAGGGGAAGGGAGACTAAGTAGATGAGAGGCCAGAGAAACTAATATGAACATGAGATCTCATAAATAATAACTGAAGAGAAGGGATTGGAAAGAACCACAGAAATATTTTTGGAAAGTGAGGAATAAAACACATGCTTTTTATTGCATCCAGCATCTTGGTTTAGATATTTTGCAGATAAAAATTTTCCATACGTTATACAGAGACTAATTTTTTTTATTAACCTCAGTACCACCTACAAACCACCCGGCAATCCCCATGAAAGTGAAAATGTGGTGTATTTGTCATGCAAACGATTATACTGTAGTGATAATGATGAAGATACAATACTACTACAACGTGTTCAGTATATTGATTTTTATGGTATGTGACAAGTTGGTTTGCTACCTATTTTCCTCTGATCACATCCCAGAGTGAAACCTTGGCTGCTTGCAAACATGTATGTTCCAAAGTTGTGGGTTTTGGAGAAATTCCATCTTGGAAGGAAACCAGCCCAGTTACAAAAGATTTCTAAGAAATCAGTTTATAAACAGAAGCAGCAAGAAGAGGAAAAAGGGGTGATCGGCAAGAACCAGGTATGCTTGTAGAATGGTTATAGCAGGCTATTGAAGATCAGGATTTCTGGGTTCCAAACAAACTTGGTCCAGCCACAAGACCTCTTTTGGGTCTCCATTTACCCATCTATAAAATGGGAATCCTAATGCCTACCTGCCACTTAGGCTGGTGGGAGGTTAATGCATTCATGTAAATGACTTTTGGAGGAAAGGCACTGTACAGGTGCCTGACGAAGGATTAATGATGTATTGTGACCTGCACAGAGGGGATTTAGCCTAACTGAAACATGATTCTAATAACAGAGGATCCGCTGGCTCAGTTTGGGGCAAAGGAGATTGGGGTGGTTCTTCCTTTATCCAGCCATTTCAAAGGTTTGGAAAAGTCCACTTTACCATTTTCATTTTAGTTTTTTTAAATTTCTGTGCCACTTTTTCTGCACTTCCTGGCCCTGACTGGGATAAGGTTGAAAATGCTTTCTGACAGGGCTGGTATAGTGAGCATCAAGCCAGACACTTCCTGCTGGATGAGCTCAATAACTCTGGCACCGTGATAGGCCTTTTCTGCTAGATGCACATTTGGCAGCACTGCAGACATGTGGCAGGTGTTTGCTGCTGAACATACCACTACCACCTCCACCAAGACACTTTCTGCCAATGGACCTGACACATCCCACAGTTTAGGTAAGAAAGCACAAACGGTCAGTTTAGAGTAATCCTTGTTAATAGGCTACCAGACTGCTGTCTGATTGGAAGGACCAAGAGGCTACCAATTCATCTGCTTCCAAACTGGTGCTCCAGAGATCAAAGCATTTGTAATGTTTTCAGAAGACTGTATCTTGCCAATTGCCATTAGCCAGAACCCTGTACCAGAGAAGTGGGCTGGTCCACTGGTTCTGGGGCTTTGGGGATGTTCAGACAGCCCCAAACATGTTAATTAAAAGCTTCCCAGCTTGGCTGCCATCTTTTATCTGAGCTGCTGATGTGCATCTAATAGATACAATGACTGCAAATGCCAGGTTGCAGAGACCCTGTATATAGTCAGAGCATGGGTTTGCATGCAGTGCTGTCAGGCTCCTCTCACACAGCATGATGCAAAGAGAGAAGGAGGTGCTTGCAATTTGAAATGTGAGTTTATAATCCAGATGACACCATGTGAAGGTGCTCCATGTGTGCTGGTCAGCAGGAACCACCCAGCAGCTGCTGTGCTGTTAGGAAAAGAAGGGCATTGTCCTTAGAGGAACACCATGCAGCTACCACATTGTCCTTAGAGAAACACCATGCAGCTACCACTTTCTTCCCTTCTCTCTCCTCTCCTCTGCTCCCTCCACCTGTTTTTCCCTTCCCCTCTGTGTATTATATGTATCCTCCAGAAGCTCCTCCTCAGTTTCTCCTGTCTCTGTGCTGGTCTGTTTCTAACCTTCATCTCCTCCATCTTTTCTCTTCCCTGCTCCCATTAGGATTTGTTTCAGGTACTGTCTCTTTTTTACCTCTTGACTCTAGTGTTTTTCACCTGCTTTTCTCAATATCTGATGTAACTCACCCACCTACTTAGCTGGAATCCTAATCTACCAAGCTTGGTCCATACGTTGTCTGATCTGGTCTGTCAGTCTCCCCCATTGCTCTGCTCTGAAGTGCTGTCTGTCTGTCTGTCTGTCTGTATTCCTCTCAAACTAAAGCTTCAGGCCCTGATCACCCAGTCCTTACTCTGACAAAACTCCCACTGACATCAACTGACTAAGGCATTAGGCCCCTGGGACCTTTTTAAAAATGGGCTTTTTCTAGGGTGGGGCTTGAATATGTATATAGTCAGGGATGTTTCCACCAGTATCTTTTTCACCTTCCTAGTCTGGTGCTGTTGGTAATTCTCAATATGATGCTGTTCTACAAACTCTGGATGTTGGAATACACCACCCAGACCCTCACCGCATGGCAGGGCCTGCGGCTACCGGAAAGGTAATTGTGTTTTGTTTATCTTTGTCCCTCGTTGATTACTTCATATAGACATTGGTGGCTTTTCCAAAACTCTGCAGACCAGAGCTGCCCTGTTGCCTCTTTCCCAGCCTGACATGCTAAAGGGAAGATAAATTATTTGGATTGGATCAAGCAAGCTGATACTTACAGTGAGAGAGCAGGGTGAGACTCAGGCCTTTCCTGCCATAGGCTGTGCTAGACAAATAGTACTCTCCAGTGGTGACAGCAGGGGGCAGAGAGTCACCTGGTGCTTGTTTTTGGCTCCGGAAGGGAGTGTATCGTGTAGAGGGATTCAGGACTCCTGTGTTCCATTCCTAACTTTGCTACTGACCGTTGTATGACCTCAAGCAAGTACAGTCACCTCTCACCTCTGTGGCTCAGCTTCCCTCCTATCTATAAAATGGAGTTAACAATACCTACCTTACCAGGATGTGGGTTGGGCGCTGTTTTGTATAATTAACTGAATGCAAAGCATTTTGAGATCTTCTGAACCAAGGTGTACCCTGTTTGGGCATATCATCAGTAAAGAGTGGGGCAAGGAGAGAGGAAGAGGGGATATGAGGAACTATACACTGGTCTTGCTGTGTTCCCCAAAAGTGCTGGAAGTTAAGCAACTTAAAATGATCATGGATAAAATTTTTAAAAGACACTTAGGAGCATAAATTCCATTTATTTGAATGAGATTTCATCTCCGAAATGCCTTAGACCCTTTTGAAAATGGTACTTAATCACCTTAGACATTTGGGTGCTTCTAAAAATATTACCCCTTGAAATGATTCATTGGACCAACTTCTGTTGGTGGGAGAGAAAAACTTTCAAGCTGCATGAAGCTTTTCTTGAGGTCTGGGAAAGGTGTTCAGAGTGTCATAGTTAAATACAAGATCTAACAAATAGTTTATAGCACATATTCTAAAGGACCATTCAAGGTGAAGTGGCCTGTTAACACCCCTGAAGTCATAGGACAGAAAAAGGAGTTAGGGGGCTACAGATTGTTGTAATAAATCATAAATCCAGTGTCTTTATTAAGATAATGATTTTTAGTGTCTAGTAAAGATATGAATTTAAGCCCCCAGGCTGAAAGTGTTGTCTAGGTTTTGAGGATGAGGACTGATAGGTCAGATATAGAGTGATCACTTTGTGAAAAGTGTTCACCCACAAGTGATGTGATGTTTTTGTCTTTTATCTTTTTCCTTTGTGTGCTAATTTGATCCTAGTGATTGCCTTGTTTTACCCACAGTTGTTGTTGTTGTTTGTGTGTGTGTGTGTGTGTGTGTGTGTATAGCTTGTGTCTCTCACCAACAGAAGTTGGTCCAGTAAAAGATATTACTTCAGCCCCCTTGTCTCTCTAATATCCAGAGACCAACATGGCTACAACACTGCATACGCCTTGAAATGTTCATTTTGAAGAATCTTTGCTAAAGTTTGGGTTGGGTGGAAGTTTCCAAGGAAAACAGTGTGTGGTGGTGGAAGTTTCTAACTGAGAGTGCTGAGGAGGCTCTGGCTATGCGGTAAACCCTCAGTGACACCCTTTTACTCAATGGCCAGGAATCCCTGACATCTGGCCCAGCCCAAACACCAGTAATTACTTCTCCAGAGACAGCCTGTTTGTATTTTGTGTGCATCTGGCAGGTTACCCCAGTCTCAGTCAGAATGGGCCCAGTTACTAGAGTCCCAGCAGAAGTATCATGACATGGAGCTGCAGAAATGGCGTGAGATCATCAAGTCCTCTGTGATGCTTCTAGACCAGGTGAGAACGGCATCTCTCAGCCACTTACCCCACGAATTCCTATGACGTGAGACTGGGTGGAACATTTCTACAACCACCCTGCTGCCTGTCTAGATCCTTCCTCTTTACCTATCCAGGCTGTCTCTAGCTATCCCCACATGCACATCCTGATCTTTCAGGCCCATCTTCAAACAGGAGCAGTGCAAGCAGGTAAGCTTTGAAACCTTCAGAACAAGCCTGAATTCTGGAGCATCTTCTTGACCAAGTACCCTAGGCCAGAAGGTGGGCCTAGGGGGCCAGAACATCAGGTCTGGAATGCTTGGAACCAGGTGTTCACATCCCAGTTTGATCCACTCAGCCCGTCACAGTCCCATGACAGAATAGACAAATTGACCTCCATGCAGCTTCCTGTGTGTGGGTCTACCACGTGAGACTTGAAAGAGAGAGGGTCTGCTCCGTGGGCACCAGAGATCCTTTAGGGCAGGGGGATGATGTTCTTAAACACTTCCTCCCCACTCCTCTACCTATTTGCTAGTTGGTGTCAACCCTTCCCCACAGAGAGGGGGCTGCCTGTACAGACTGTGCCATTTGTAACATGCTTTTGCTTACAATCTTTCTTTAATAACATCCATCTATCAGAACCCTGGTCCCTAGCTGTTGCTCTGTGCTCCATCTCCCTGGCTGGCCATGCACCTCTCACTCCCTGCCTGCTGCCAAGCCAGGCACTCTGCTGCCAAGCCCCGGAGTGCAATATGAACACTTTAAAAGGCCTGCTTGTGCCATGGTGGCAAGGAAAGGTCCAAAGTCCCAGCCCCTCCCAGACTTTACAGCAGCGAAACACTTGGGCTGGCTTTTGTCTTGCAGATGAAGGAGTCACTAGGAAACCTTCAGAATGGCATCGGGTCACGTGACTATGGATCGGAACCAGAGGAGAAACGGAAGCGTTTCCATTAACAGGCATGAACACAGGAGGCCAGAGGATTGTGTGCAATATGTGTATACAGACAATATAAATATATATATATATAATATAAATATATATATTATATACAGATTTTAAAAGAGGAAATAAGCCTATGTACTGAGGAGGAGAAGAGTGGGTGCTGACCTCCAACACTGGCTGAACTGGAGCGTCTCTGGGGTAGGACGGGATGCGATGCGGGGGGCTGTGCTCTCCCAGCACTGAGGCACTGTCCAGGAGAGTGCAGTCCGCGCTAACCTGTTCCCACACACCTCTCTTCTGTATATTCCTGGCTGTTTGTTTGTCTGTTTGTTTTAAAGGGAAGAATTGGAGCTAATGCCCCTCCCCTCCCTGCCTGGGGGTCCCTGAAGGTATTTAAAGGGGACAACTATCAACTTTATCCTGTTCCATTGAGGACAAAGGGGATTTTGCTATAAGATGTCAGTCCCTTGTGAGAATAGCCTACTGGAATATTGCAAGCATGGAGCCATGCGGGTTCTATAGGAAATTACTTTCACTCAATAAAGAATGGGCTTTGTTCTGAACCAGCTGCTAAAACTCTGTAGCAGGGATGCAATTTGCCATTAAACTAGCCAGCCTAAAGCACAGAAACTGAACCAGATTCTCTCAAGAAAATATTTCACTTTATATTACTAAGTTACGTTGATGACAAAGTAGAGGGACGCTGATGTGGATTGTTACCCAGTAGTCCTAGCTAAATCCAGACCCTGCTGTATCTCATTTAAGTCAGTGAATTTGGCCCTTTGGTTAATTTTTGCTTACAGTGTCCCCTTTACATACTCTTTTTTCCTCAGCCGTGGGTGCAGTTGTGTCCCTATCAATAAGCCATGCGTGTGCTAAAGAGCTGCAGCTGTGCTGACATCCCAGTGGGGCATATAAAGTCTAATGGCTCTGACTCGGTACAACACCCTGATTTTTTTTTTCTTATTCACTATTTTTAACCCCCCCCCTTCTGCCCAAAAAAAAATAGTGGCTAGGTGAGGGCATTTGGCATGTACCAATATCTACAACATACAGCTTACCTCTGGTGGAAACTCACGAGAGGGAGCAGCTTCCTTTTACAAAAAAGAAACCACAATTGCAATTAAGTAGATGAATGCATCTGTATCAGTAAGCCACCCACGCTGCAATTGCACGTCTGATCCTTGGAGCAGTTAGAAGTGGGGTGGAAGCAGGGATTCGCCTCACAGGTAATTGTCATTCATACAGAGAGATCTGTAAATGGGGGAAGGTTGGATGAGTCTCCTACTGCATTGCAGTGAACCTTTAGAGTGAGGGTGGGCTGGGGCTATAAATAGGGCAGCTACAGGGGCATTCATGCAGGAGGCAGCATAGAGGTTGCCAAGGTGCAATGACATGTATTTATTTTTAAAGATAATTTAAAATGATTAATCTTCAACAATCGGAGATTTTAACCCAGCAGAGGCCAAGTGGGACTGGTATTTATCATACCCAAGGGATGTGGTATGTATTGTACTGGGCTCAGTGTGTTAGTTGGGTAGCTGCTGAGATGTCTGTCTAGGTTTGGAATCCCACAGCAGGTGGGCATGTTTTTTGTCTTGGAGGAGCAGGAGAGGGACAATGTGCAGTCACTGGGCACTTGAAAATGTCATCCTTAAGCCTGTGGCCTTTGAGTGAGCTCCAGTGACTGGAGGAGAAAAGAAGTAAAGATGAAGATGAATGAATTATTGTTGGACACACTGAACAAATAGGAAACAACACCGTTAGAGCCTGATCCTGAGGTACTGAGGACACACACGTCCCACTGACATCAGAATTATACTATGCCTTTAAGTTGTGCTTTGCAAAACTGGGCGAGTATCATCCTTATTTACAGATGGGGAAACTGAGTCACAGAACGGTCACAAGTGATATGTCGGTGATAGAGCCAGGAGTACAACGGCATGTCATCAGTCCTGTGCACTAACCACTAGACCACACTGCAGGTGATCAGCAGCTCTCTGGATCAAGCTCTAACAGTGGATTTTCTGCTCCCTCTTGCTTACTGTGGCACATCCCTTTGCATGGTGAAAGGATAGAAGGTATTTGTTGTGGTGACTAACATGCTTCCTCATCTCACCTTACCAGGTGGACTAGTTGGTCTATGAACCTTCTATCTCCACCGTCTCTGACTCTGAAAGGATTTTCTGAAGCAGGTGAGATCACCTGACAGCCTGGTTTGGGGTAATATTGAGGACTGGATGATCTAACAGGTCTGTTCCATCTTTAAGCTTCTGTATGTGCTGAAGGAGCAAGATGAGCAAGTGGCCCTTCTTGCACCATATAGCACTGGCCTCCACAGCTCCGTGTGGAGGGGAATCTAGAAGGGACCGAGCCATTTCCCCACGTACATACTCCGAGTAAAAATGCTCTTGCTGTCTAGTTTGGCTGGGGAGATACTGCAGATTTTGGGGGGGGAGTGTTGGTGTCCTGTGTGACTGGGACTCTTAAATTCAAACTGTGACCATCTTAGCAGACTACCATTTCGAGAGGAGGAGAGAAAAAAGGCAAAGGACTATAGGCAAAAACATGCCCAGGAACCTGGGGAATGTTCTACTTTATATAATTTATTGTATTTATGCTTATTTATTTAACTGAATGCTGCTTAGTACTGTACAACTCCCCAGCATTTCCCAGCAGAGCCAGAAGCTGCTGCTGCTGCAATGGATGTGTAGGGTGAGCCTGAGTCCCTAGCACCTGAGGAGAAAAGAGACCAGGCATGGAAATTGGGACAGGGCAGTGCTGCCTGCTGTGATGAGGATAGGTTTGTGTCTTGCTGCTGTTCTAAGGACAGAAGAGCCTAGACTCACTGGTAGGACCCAGGGCTATGGCTAAAGTTTTCATTTCTCTTTTACTATGGGTCCAGCTTAACCTCCCCCTTGCCATGGGTTTAATTCAGAGGAGAGTGGTGAGCCTAGTGGTTGCTGTCATAAATATGCCATTGGCTCAGAATGTATTTGCAAGTTACTCTAGATCTGGAGGTGAAGCTGTGGTGCATCAGTCTCTGTAAATCTAGCACGTGGGTTATGTGGGCAGATATATTTATCCTGTTTAGGAGCACAGGAACCTGCCCCAGCTGTGAAGGCCAAAGATAAATCATAGCAATCCAGGTTTGTTTCTCATAATCACAGACCTATCAGTCTCCTACAGTCAATTAAAGCTCTGCCCATCTAGTCTGCCCCTTACCCCAGCAGTACATTTTCTAGTGTTTTGTCCAAGAACCCTGGCTTCCCAAATTACTGGGTGTTCACTTATAGCCAGTTTTGAACTGGTATCAATTGGTATATCTTGAGCCTGTAAACTTACAAGCCAAACCATTCAGAGTGTCCACATATACAGTGACACCAGTTTAATATCATATTGTTAGCAAAATCAATGCAACTCTGTATGTAGAGAAGCCCCTAGTGTCAGGAAGCTTTTCCTGGCCCACTGGCAGTAATTCCTCTCTGGCTTTCAGTTATGTGTACATTTATATCCTTTGTTGTTTCTTTCTTCTGTTTATTTAGCCTTTCTTAACTCAGACCCTCATCCTTTGCTTCTCTGCTCCACCTGCTGTGAAGAAACATACCTGTTTCTTTGGCTCCCTCACTAGCGGTTAAAGTGGATTATTAAATATTGATAGGGAGCCAGAATGAAGACACAAATAATCTGGGATTAAAGGAGCCTAAGAAAGTTAGGTACCCAAATCCTATTGCACTTCAATGAGAGTTGGGTGCCTAACTCCTTCAGGGTCCTTTGAAAATTCCAGCCTGTGGTGCTTATAGTTAAAAAATTTTTTTATAATCTAGCAGAGGTTGCTAAGGGTAAAACAGAGACAGATATAAATGGAAGGGAGGATACTGCAAATTCAGATGAGGTGAAGGTTAGTTTTCACCGTGGGCTCTTATCTCTGAGGTTTACCCTTTTTGACCAAACCCGATCATGTGGGCAGACACATTTATTGCCCTGCTGATCTGTGTGGAGGGAGGAAGGCACTCTGCCCGACAGGCCCTCATCCTTCCACTGTGAGTAAACAATTGGGTTCACAGGCAGAACGGTTTGGTTTGATTTTCAGTGTCTGACCAATTGTGAAATAGATTTTCAAAGGTTTTATCTGACCAGTCCACTCCACTCCACTCCCCTTCATGCGGCAGCTAAAGCACCAATCAAATATAACATACACAACCCGACTAATCAGATAATGGCCTAAATAGTGCTGAGTAAGGTGCTGCAGCCCTGGAGGGAGGGATGGAAAGTCAGATAGTCTGGGACACTGATTCTCAGTTCTAATATGTGGAGAAAAAAGGAGTTTCCTTGCTAAACCCGGTTTTCAAACTTGGCTGCCTAAATTGGGTACTTACATTCTGCCCATAGGCGCTTAGTTGAAAACGGCTATTTTGGTCTGCACTGTTCATACAGTGCCTGTGTTTGAAAACTGGGTCCCAACTACGTAAACTCAAGACTTACTCATTTGTCCTAGTGTAATTGTGCAGTTCATATGTGGGAGAACTTGGGGGGCAGAGTGGAGGAAGAGGGGCAGGCAAACAGTCTTAGAGTCATTTCAAAATGTAGGCATTAGTGGGAATGCTGTGTTCCTGTTAGAGTGGGGTCAGAATAGAATGGAAACAATTTCAGTCTATTTACCGGACTGTAAAGCAACCATGCTTTCGGAATGGGTTCTATCCCTAATTTATAATACTAACCACCCATTAGCTAGGAAGAATCATGACTGAAAAATGTGTTTAAAATATAGACAAAAAATAGAAAGGTTTGCAAACTCAGAATCAAGTTCACAAAACTCTGAACTCCCCATGCAGCTTTAGCCTGAACCACGATTTCAAAATCAGCTTATACAGTTTGTAAATATTTTAATCTTGGACTGTATTTGTGAATGTCAGTATCTAACCCTGACATGAACGCTCCAGCTTTGA
This sequence comes from Emydura macquarii macquarii, assembly GCF_026122565.2. Classification (NCBI taxonomy): domain Eukaryota; kingdom Metazoa; phylum Chordata; order Testudines; family Chelidae; genus Emydura; species Emydura macquarii. The sequence goes on along the minus strand of NW_027130449.1, from coordinate 7,901,408 downwards.
CTATTTTGCTCTCTGGTGAAGCTGATTGCACCATTAATCGCATATGCCCTTTTGGTACCAATTTCCTATTTACAATCTCTCTTTCTCAGTATGTCTACACTGGAGCTGTTATTTCTAGCTCAATTAGACATACCCATGTTAGCTTGATAAGAGCGAGTGTGGGTATATCTACCCGAATTGGAAAATTACAACTCCAGCTCCAGTGTAGACAAAACCTATGGGCCGAAGGGGTGCATCTCCACTGAAGTGTAACTTTATACCCAAATATAATTTTTAATGCACAGTGTAAAAGAAAGCGATAGTTTTGGCTGCAGGTAAGATGCTTTGGCTTTGCCTGAAAGCTGCTCTGTGGAAACAATGTGAGTTGTGGAAACAAAGTCAGTAGCAGCACTTAAATGGACCCATTTTCCCACCCCAAATGTAAACAAATAACGATCAGTCAGGTACAGAAGGCCAAATTCTGCTTTCATTTAGAGCCAGGCGATTTCACAGGCTTCAAAGATTTACTTGGATGTAAAGGGGATAGTTTGGCTCAGTATTTCCTCTTGATGTTGAACCACTACAGCTAATTTTCTTAACCTACATTTTTATAGGAGGGGGAAGTGTAGGATTGTGTGTTACAAATGGACAGCTGCAGTCAAGATTTAACCCCCAGGTGTCTGATGTGCACTGCAAGATATTTTGTGAGGGCTCTGCAGTGATTCTCAAGCAAGTAAACAGGAACACCCTGCCCCTCACTGGAATGCAATATTGCTGCGTGTGGGTCAGGTAAGCATCTAAGAGATTGACTGCCTACCTTGGCAGCCCTCCAAACTGCTGAAGTGTGTTGAGTTGGGCATGAACTCTCACAAGAACAGCCTCTCTCAGGGTGCTGTGGCTCCTTTGCTTCCAGTGGTAGCTAGAAACTTGAAGCACAGTAGCATGACAACACCATAAACACTGTTAAAACATTGCCTTTAACTCAGCCCTTCCCCACTATAGCTTCAGATGTGTGCTGTGATGCCAAGGCACAGCGGGGATGAATGCCTGACACAATGGCAACCCTTAGTTTAAATTTCTGTGCATTAGAATGGTAAACACACAGGAGTGCACGGAAGAGGGTTCCTTTCTCACAAGTACCTGGGAACAGGGCACTTCCCTCTCATATGGCCCAGAGTCCATTCCTCTTCATGGTAGCTTTGTATTCCAGAGCTTGGACACTCATGACCTACCGTACAGCTAGCAATATCAGAATGGAGAGGAGTTGGAATAGGGCAGACTGTGGCTTTTCCATCATTCAGCACTTGAACGTGGAATTGGAGGAAATCTCTTCTCTCCATATCCAGCCCAAAGCTAAAATGGCCAGTGCTTCTCTCACCAAACAAGCTGTTAAACAGAGGTTAGTGTCAGACACTTCAGAGAATCAGTGTTTCTCACCTTCCCCCTCTGCCCTTCCTGGATAAGCAGGGTCTCCAAAGCTGCTGGAAAGAGTAGGGACACCTCAGGGGAGGTTGGCTGTTCCCCTTTGCCTTTCTGGGGACCATTCAAAACAGATGGGTTTTTCCTTTTCTACACAGGTTGAGGGAGGTAATCCATCCATGAGATACACAGTCAAGATGACTGTAGTCTTTCTAGTGGTATTCTAGGCAGGATATGAACATCCCACGATAGTTTGTATCGGGTCTGAGGCTAGGATCTTTTGGTTAATTACTATGATTATTTGATGTTTGACAGAAGAGCATAGCCAACAATGCAGGCTTCTGCATGCTCTTTAGCTCACTCCCCCACCACATGCCACCAGAACTAACCTTCTGTAAAGAATACTACAGTACCCGAGAAGGGCCTGCTCCTTGCCATGACTATTCTACACTGCAGTGTTCTGGGCTTGTTACTGTAGAATTCTGTATATTTTTGTCAGTGAAGCTGCTATTCCTTCCTCCCACCCCCAACCCTGCATGCATCTTCTGGGGGTTTTATGTATTTCAGCACAGCTGTACATGGCAGTTTGCAAGCCATTAGGCTCTGATTTGCTGATGGCTCCTTGATGGGCAGAATGGAATCTGGCTTGAGGTTTTGAGAAGTATGAGGGCATTGGTTGTGAAATTACCTGCATATTCTGTTTAAACAAGACTGGGTGGAAACCACTAGACCAAAGTGTCTGGAGTACCCAGACTGAGAAATGACCACCATAATGTACTGTTTGCAGGAGAGAACTGTACTGAATGTTCACTCACTGTGTGGTCAGACTGTGCTCTCTCTTTACGTGTGCAGTTTCTAAAGCATAGGTGAATCTCTTTTGTGCCATAACATGCTTTTTTCTAGATGTGCAAACCAGCCAAAACAATGTGTTACTCTCCCCCCCCTTGCTCAGCCGTAGCTGGACATTCCCTTAGTTACACAGAGAGAGCAGGCATCACTCTCTTAGTACAATACATGCTAGAATGTGGTGTTCCCCAGGAGGAGGGGAAAACTGGCCCCCAGAATACATTCTGCAGCTACAGTGCTTGCATGGCTCCATTTTCTCCCCTCCCATACCTCTCTACTGCAGGACAATCACCTCCTTTCTCTCTCAATCTCCCTCAGTCTTAGATGGACTGACCCGGTGCTATCCCTGCTTATCACTCCTTACAGCAGTTTGTGTTATGCTATGAAATGAATGTGTTTTATTTTGGTGGGGAAAGGATTTTCCTTCTGGGGAAGGAATTATATTTGCACATGGCTCAGGGAGACTCCTCCTCCTCTGACCATTTTTGTTACCTCACTCATTTTGGTCAGTATCATTGCTAAGGTTGAAGGGCCAGCTTCCTGTATCTGATCTTTGAGTTAGAAAAACGCAGCATCTAGAACTGCTCGGGCATTTTCTGTTTCCAAGCTCAGTCTAAGCTGCCCCAGCAGCACTAGAATGTGAGAGACTGGCTCCTGCTGCTGCTAAAATACAGCAACTTTATCCAACAAAGGATGGGAAAAAAAGCTTGTGTCACATCAGCATTGTTCCTCTCTGAGATGGCTTGAGACCCACGTCACCCTCCCCCTTTAAAGAGCACTTAACAGAACAACCAACCTGCACTCTTGATACTGTACATTAAGGGCCCTTTTGCAATGTTACCAGCAGGTGGCAATGCATTTGTTTTTTCCACAGCTCACACCTCATCAAATGCTCCACGGCCGACTAGTGCTGCTACATTCCTGGAGTACCTTTCCCCACATAAGGGCCAAGATCCTGCAACCCTGATTCAGGTGAGTAATCCTTACTCTTGCAAATAATCCTATTTGAGTAAGGATTTACTCACATCAACAGGAGTGGGTTGTGTGATCAGGCCAAAGGTGGGCATTTCCCCTCAGACTAGTAACATTCTAAATGGGGGGGGGAAGAAATACAAGCCAAGGCTCACCTCTGTCTTCTTGAACAGTCTGTGGTGGCAGCACAAACTCTGGGGCTGGCCACATGCAGAAGGAACAGCAGTTGTGTTTTGAGGCGTTGTCTGGCTATCTGTGTTTGGCTCTGTAACTATAACAAACTTTGCGCTGTGCGCAAGGTGTGATGAAGATACTTACCCACTAGGAACCTAGAAATTATAAAGGCTACACAGCCAAATCTTAATGTAAAGTAGCTAGAACAATGGAAATACATTATGAATAAAAAAAGTATTGAACAAATGACAGAGTGACTTTTGAGTTGAGTGCTTCATTGTTTTTTATTGTCCTACCTAAATCTAAGTCTCTCATGTCATTTCCATACGCACAGAGAGGGGTCTTTCCTGATACCAGTGGAGGATGATCTTCCCAGAAGACACATTATCTCATCCCTCCTTTTTCAATCAAAAGATAGGAGTCCTAATACAGCTTTCCCAATACATAAATTCTGCCTACCTAAAAATACTCGAGCGGGTAGTCATGTCTGTCTGCTGTAGAACTTCATAAATTGCAGGGTTAGTGGAAGATGAAAGACGCACAAAAAAGCATCCTGGTCAGTTTGAGAAAATCAGAAAGGGCTGTGGAATAAAACAGCCCTTCATTTACTCTAAGTAGGCTCTCAAGGAGTTCTAACAATCGAGGAGGTTAAGTAATTTGCCTAAATGCCTTCAGCACATTGAGTGTCACAGTCAAGCATGAAATCCTGGAGCCATAACTCCAATTAAGCGTTAGTGTTTGTCCCATAGCATTTTAGGCTGAATAAGCTGGCCTAGGAAAAATGAAGACATCCAATAGAACCAAAATAAGGGAGAGTTCTTCCTCCATTTAAACACTGGGTTCTAAGAAACCAGTGCCCAGTCTGAGGCATTGTTAATGGAGCGTGCTTAATCTATAGATGAGCTCGAGCTGTAAGACGGGGGTTCAGTTTCAGACACCCTGTGGGTCAGGTCTGTTTGGAACTGGGTTTTAAATTTACAAAAATCAGAGCAGTCTGTAGCTCCTGATCCTGGTTAGGACTCTGAATAACCACCACCTAGAATTCTGATTTGGACCTATCTAACTTTGTATGTGTACTCTGCATTTATGCATAACAAAGCAGAGGAATTCCATATGCAGGAAGCATGCCTGGGCCAGCGAGTGCTTTACTATTTATTTAGGAGCAAACAGTCTGTGTGGCAGAATCATCTTAACTCTTGCAAGCTGTATAGGAGTCATTGCAGCAGGGATATCACATTATCTGCTAGGAGCAAAAACTCTCCCCATTTCATGATAAATGGCATTCACCAGCATTTCACACTCATGTGCGACTTCTGTACATAGACAAATGCTTTCCCCAATAATGTCAGAGTCTAAGATTAATGCTTTGAATGGGAAACTTCAATCACCATGCTTAAACGTTTTGTGTTTAATAAAGCCAAAAAAAACCCACCTTGCTATTGTATCTGCAACAAATTGTGTGTGTTTATAAGTGAAACTTAATTTGCACGAGAATTGCTCCGCAATATTAGGTCACATCAGACTAAAGCCAAGTATTCAGCATGGTGAATAATTATCACAAGAAATAATAATGGCTACAGGAGAAAATAAGCATTGTTTCCCTTCTATGCCTCTAGGTGGCTCAACTGTCCCACCATGACTTTCAGTTAGCTATAAAAAGCTCCACAATTCCAAAGCCTCATAATCATTTTCCCATTTGGGGATAAGCAGTCCATTTCATTCACTTGCTTACCTAAACCAGATTCTCTCTCTCCTCCCTTCAGGGGCTCCGGCCTTTTACTCTCTTCCTGAAATTAGCAAAGTGTCCTCACACAGGAGTATCCTCTCCCAGGTTGCTCTCCTGTGGTTGTTGCAAAACACTAGTTGATAGAGGTTATTTCCAGGATAAGCAAACACTTATCTGCTGTGTAAGTTAACATAGGAAGGCTAATGGAGACATCTAGAACTCTGACAAACAAGTTGCCAAATGAAACAATCACTTCTTGAAATTGTTGCAACTTATAGCAGGGAATCCCAAATTAGCAGTGTTGCTTCAGCCTGAGGGCATGGCTATACAGAGTTAGTGTGCAGCAAGCTGGGCTGTAAATCTACATCGCACTAGCTTGCTGTGTGCTAACTGGCTGTGAGAACCCTGCTTCATGTGCTAAATGTTCTGTAGCAGGTCAAAGCACAACATATAGAACTTGTAATATGCAGGAGTAGGGTGTGTACGGCAAGCTAGTGCACTGTGGATTTACACCCCAGCTTGCTGGCCACTAACTGTCTGCCTGCTGGGCACCATCACTGCTTGTCTCCCATACACTTTGTGCAGCTCTAAGCTGCTACAAACCTTCTCTTACTCCAAATCCTTGTCCCATGGTTGCAAAAGTAGCCTAAGGTCCAGAGTGGCATGGGGAACAGGCATTTGAATGGGAGACAGCAAGAATTGGGTGGTGCAAAGTTAGGATATTCTATTTACTAATTAAAGAGACTATTTAAGCTTTACTAAATGGCTGAGCACCATGCTAAAATGACCTTGCTCTTGGTCATGTGTGTTAGGGTAACGTGACATACCGCGAAGCGCTGCAGTGTTGAATTAGCACATTTTGCAAAGGTAAGTGGTGGGAGTAATAAATGATAGTAGTATTTACAAAGCCATGAGGTGACAGTGGGGGCAAAACTTAGGAAGGAGCAGTGCCACCCGCATCCCAACCCACTTTGCTCAGCATGCTTCAAAGGAGAGTCCTTTAGCAAATGGAGTCATGAAGCCGAAAGTCAAGGCTGTGCAAAGTCCAAGGCAAATGGAAGAGAATTTACACTTTCCCTTATTTCCTCCTGGTGCGGTAGTTCTCCCAAACCTGGCTGGAGTGACTTGGTCCTTCCAACGTCAGAGTTCCTGCAAGGAACAGAAGCCCACCCCCCACCTTGTGATTAATGCTTCCTTATCAGAGGCATGGTCTTGTATATCATGATAACGGATATTACCGCTGTTCACAGCACCTGGGAGACCGCACAGACAGCTGCATTGTTAAAAATGTAATAGCGCATATAATCAAACACAGAGGGGCCTTGGAGTTCTACACTTTAGGTCGGAGCCCTATGGCTGAAAATATAAACACTGCAGCATCTTCTGGAAATAACGGGAACAACATTTACAAAACAATCCTGAAATAGCACCAGGAGCAGGTTTGGTTTTGTATTAACTGGGGAGAGATGGTCAGGGGAGCATATACCCCACACACTGATCAACCAGAGCCAAACCAGAGTTCCCTGGTGACTTTAGGGTGCATTAGAAGAATGCCTACAAAGTGTGAAGGGCTGGACTGTAGCTAGCAGTAAAGGAATGGTTCAGCACTAGCCTGGGGTTCTGGACTAGCTGGCTGAAATTTGGGGATTTTGTTACTGTCACATTTGCTTTCTTTGTGATTGAGAATGGAAGCAGATTGACCAGCATTTCCCAGATCCCTGAAAGTTTTGTTTCAGAAACCCCAAAATGCGGTGTTCCTGAAACAAAATATAAAATTGTCAAGAATGCCAATTTCACTTAGCAGCAGAAATCCCAAGGCTGCCACAGAGCTGGGAACCCGCTGGCCCCTATAGACCCAGCTTCAACTATCTTTATTGGAAAATTGCTGTATGGTGGAGAAACTGGGTTCAATTCCCTGCTTTGCTATAGACTTCCTGTGTGACTTGAGCAAGTCTCTTTCTGCCACAGTTTCCCCTCTGTAACATGGATATAAAGCCATGCCCTACTTCACGGGGGTGTGTGTGTGTGTGAGGAGAAATATATTAAGTGTTCATCTACTGTAGTGATAGGAGCATATTCATGTCTATGATAAATACATTCTTGGCAGAACAAGGCTAAGGCATAGCCAGGTCTTTTGCTATTAAGGTTAATAATTGTGGATACATTTAGATTAATCTATACATGTTTCACGGTTTCTAGGGCCAAGGCGGAAGTGTCAGACACGAAGCAAGCCTGGGATACATAGATATTTTCCCCCATTTCTCCAAGCCTTTTGTCAGTATGACATAACCTCCCCATTTTAGTGCACCTCTCCCTAGTGGTTTAAAGGTGCCCCACAAGTGGTGGGGGGTGGAATCAACCACATTATGTGCACAATGCACTAGCCACACCCTTGTTTTGTATCAAGCTTGCATACCTTATTGCGGGTCATGTCTCATCTACCCTTGGCTACTCCTCCACGGGCACAGCGCAGTTTTCCTTGTTTTCCGATGGAATGGCGAGGTAGTCAGTCCTACAGATCGAAGGAGAGCGCTAACCATGGGTAAAAAGAACCCTATGTGGGTGCTAGCTGCAAACGTAAGCTGAGCTGCTTGAAGGATAGGACATACTGAGACTTGCCATGCTTTGACGTCCTGATTTGCAAAGGCGCCGAGCACCCGTAACTTGGCACCTCTGAAAAAGCTTAGCTGCCCTGAGCTGAGCTAAGTGCAGGGTGACACTCATTGCAAAGAATGCCCCTTCAGAAAATGTTTGCAGTGTACTTCTTCCTCAAAGGCAGGTGCAGAGTTTGACCCAGGATAAAGGCCTAGGAATATTTTCTCCCCACTCCCACTGCACACAAAAGGCATTGGTACCTGATGTATATATGAGGGAAATATAAAGTGTGGAAATTGTGGAATAATCCCCATGTGTCTAAAGCTTGAAATGTCTTTGCCTCAGTCTTTTTAAAAAATAATTTGTGATGCTTATGATCATGAATTAGGCATACTGCAAGTATGTCCCGGGGAAAGTATCCCCTGCACTCTTCTGACAAGGTGCCTTCTGACATTCCAGTCATGGGACTCTATGCAGCTTGGTTAGTGCGCCTTCATTCCGAGTTGTAACATTGTCCCTTGCTAAACTAGCATATGGCCTCTCTCAGCAGAGACTCAATCATGCTGCATTTTGCAATGATTCTGAGATGCAGCAAACACCCATCAGAAACGAATACAAAATCTAAATGCTTCTAATTGAGGCCAGATCCTTTGGTGAACTCTCTGAACCATCCAGATCTTTCTGCTGAAGGTGGGATGCTCGCTCATGTATGGGGAGGTCTGTAGGGTTTTTACTTACGCATTTTCCTGGACAGTTTCCTCTGCTTTGGAGACCTTCCTGTAGCAATAGACCATTTCAATCAGCAGCCACAAGGTGAGGAAGACCAGGAGAATATACATCATAATTTCAGAGATGACTGATGTGAAGTCTTCTCCAGCTGGTGGGGAAACAGAGTTTAAAGAAAAAAATCACTGGTGTCTTAAGAGGATGGTCGAGTACAAAACTGCTTTTCAAAGAACCAGCCCACTCCTGTTTTCAGCCAGATAAAGTTACCTGCAAGAATGAGCAACAGAAGATACAGGATTATAGGCTTAAACACCTCCCTTATTGGAACGAAGGCCAGCAGGCTAAGTACTCTGCAGAAAATGGGTGCAGGGTCTTGATGCCATTTGAACAAGTAGCTCTGAAGAAGCTTAGGAGGCTGTGGCTAAGCAAAGAACAGGGCCTGCCAGTATAGCTGCTGCATATCTCCTTGCACTGCAGCAGAAGTTGTCTGCTCCTGTCCCCAAACCAGATGCTGGAAGTCGAGGAAGAACCTCAACCTGGCCTGAGGGGCAGGGTTTAGATATGGGGAGACTCCCATCAGCTGTTCCACCGTGCATGCAATAAAATACACAATTCATGTTTGCCACTAATTCCAGTTATGTTCTACTAAGAGCGCGCACACCAATTTTAACCCATTTTATCCTGATGCTGATTTGTTTTCTGGGTGCTCTTTATTTTTCTCATCTCTGGTGCATTATTAGATGTCTTGTGCAGCAATGAGGACAGGAGCGTGAGACCAAGAAGTAGCAGGACTTGAGGGGGCAAGAAAGGGAAAAAGATTCACAGCAGGGATGGATATGGGATGGAAATCCTGGCCCCCTGAAGTCAGTGACAGCACTCCTACTGACTTTTAGTATGGCCAGCATTTCACTGACTGGGGGAGGGAGAGATGTATGTAAAGAAAGAGAGGAATGCGCAGCTGAAGGCAGGAAAGAAACAGAGGGAGACAGAGAGATGGAAAGAGGTGCGCACACAGTGGGGGAGGGAGGAAAAGAGAAAGGGGGTGGTGGGAAGCCATCATCAATTCAGCAAATGCACTGGGAGTAGATCGTGTACTGAGCTGAAAACCAGGAAGCCCATTGCACTTTGCTTTGTACCCCATGTTTCTGGTTGTTCCCCTGCCCTGGGGCTGCTGGCTGAGCCCAGCTTGCTTACATCTCAGATACATTTTTGAGCTCCAAAACTGGGAATACGCCTAGCGCAACAGGTGCAAGGTTTCATATCTGAGCCTATGTCAGACTTGCTGTAAGAAAGCGTGGTTGGGGAGACGGAAGTATTGGCAAATAACCCAGCAGTTGGCAACTTCCCCACCCCTTGCCAGGGATACCATTGAAAAGAGCTTTGTCTGGTTTGCAATAGACTTGACCCTTGGTAAGACAGGTCACGCTAATGGGACAAGACATTTCCACCAGTCCGCCGTACCCTTCTCTACCACAGTGAGATGGATCAATCTGGAGCTTGTGAAGAATGGGCGGTGAATCTCAAAGTCAAACTCCCGGGTGACATTACAGGTGTAGATCCCCGAATCATTCATGGTCACATTTAATACATTAATGGACACGTCCTGCATGTCTTTACTCCCGTTCCACTGTAGCCGGCCACTGAAGCGGCTTGGAAATTCATGATGTACTTTTCTGTATTCAAAGATCTGCAGAGAAATGGGGGGGAAGCGGTCATTAGTCACCTATACTTTCTTGGGTACATCCTACTCTCCACCCTGGGATTCCCCTCCAGCTACCAACAGTGCCCAGCTATCACATGGTTTAGATTTCTCTTCTTGAACCATCATGTGTTAATACTTTATTCTTCTATCGTGCTCTTCATCTGGAGATCTCAAAACACTTTACAAAAGGGGCAAATAGAATTACTTCCATTATACAGGTGGGGAAAATGAGGCGTAGACAAGCAAACTGACTTGTCCAAGACCAAAGCAGGTCAGAGTCAGGAGTGGAATCCTTATCTCCTAGGCTAGTGTTCAATCCATGAGATCAAGCTGCCATGTTAAATACAAACCATTGTGTTTGATAAGCACTGGAAATTGTGATTCAAATAAAGGTGTTGCAAGAGAAAACTGAAAGCATGATAATGATAAATGGAATGATTTATTATCAAAGCCATCAGCATTGGAGATCTGCACTTCAGCCTGCCCTGACCTGGGCCTCCCTTTCTGCACTCTCAGCTTTAGGAGCGTAAGTTGTTCTGCACTTGAGATCATTTCGATGAATGGTTGTACCCACAGAGCATGTACTTAACGGCTAAATGACCTAACGTGTGCCCACAAATAACTGCAGGTGCAAAACAGCACCCACAACTACTTGCGCCTACAAATTGCAGGTGTAGAAGGGAGGCAAGTGTTTAAAAATCGCTCCATTTCCTCTACATACAGGCATATGGGCTGCCTGTTAGAAGCTCATATGAGAAGCACTGTACTGTGGTATATAGGAGGTTGGTGAGAGCATGTGGCCCCTCTTGCCCGTTCCCAGTGGGCAACAGTCCATGTCACTAAAACGCCCTGAGTCACACATTAGCATGCTCAGCAGATAAGCCAACCCTGAATTGCCTGCTCATTCCTCAAGTGGCCCCTCCAGATCAGAGCTCAAACAGTGGGGGAGTATTTGGAACTCACCATGCAGCTTCCTCTGTTCTCTGGATGGAACAAAGGCTTTAATCTAATTCTTCACATGCACATATGAAGATACACAAGAGCTGCATATATTCAGGCCTCCAAAGTACTCAGGACTCATTAGCTAAGAAACCAGTTGCTTCTTTTCCATCATATTCATATCTGTCTATTTTAACTCATTTAGAAGGCCTGTTCCAACACACTCCCAGGCAGAAGTCAGAGGTGCACACAGAGCTTCAGGAAGCAGATGATGGAGTAACTTCCATAGAGATGTCACTGTGCCATCATTAAAATGGTAGGTAAACAAGCTCTGTTGTGCTACATCCTGGTCCCAGTGAATTCAATGGCTATGATTCCATGGGTTTCAATGGGACAAGATTTGACTCAGAGAGGACAATCGCTGGGAATGAAGGTGAGATCTTGGGGTTAAATCATGGGGTCAGGAATCAGTACACCTAGGTTCTATTCCTGGTTCTGACACTGCTTTCATATGCATCCCAATTTTTATGTAGACTGTTCAGCCAGCTAACTGCCGTGTAATAGAGAGTATCGAGATATGGCAGCGCAGCCTCCAATCTTGTACTTGCGCACTCCCTAGCCATTTCGACTGACTGCATTGCTACCCTGCAGTCACACGGTGCAGTTTGGGTTAAGCCAAATTACTGTCCTCTGGCAACCTCTGACTGTCCCAGGCAGCAGCCTGTTAAGCCTAGTCTGGGATCTGTGCCCTGGGGGGAAACATGTCGGCTGTCTGCTCCTGTAAGTAGCCTAAAGCAAAACAGAATGCAGATTTGCACTCGTGCCACTGACCAACTATGAAACCTTGGACATGTCATTTCACATTTCAGTGCCTGTTTCCCCTCTCGCTATTCAACTGTCTTGTCTATTTAGGCTGTAAATTCTTTAGAAAAGAGCTTCTCTTTTACTATGTGTATGGGCCTTCTGAGTGCTTCTGCATGACAAATAACATCTCAGTTTATGGATCAGTGATGTGAGGGGAGACAGTTATGAGACCATGTTTGTAAAGTGCTTTGGTATCTCTGGGTGAAAAGTGCTATATAAATGGAAATGCTGCAGTGCGAAGGTGGGGTTAAATAACTTAAGGTGAATTGTTATCTTCAGTAATGTGTGAGTGCCCTTGACATGTCTGTTCTCAAATCAAACAACAAAAAGTAACAGAACTACATAACCCAAATTACACTTGCTTCTCTTATTTTCCTTCTATGATCTTCACCAAAAATTAAAGTACAGGACCAAAGCTAATGCACGCACACTCCTTTTTGCCTCTCTCCACCCATATATTTCTTGGACGTTTTTCCTCTATCTGTACTATGGGCTATGGAAGCAGTGAATTAGGTTAGCAAATATACATGCCAGCTCATCTCTCCCGCCTTCAGTCTTATAGAACCATTCCACAAGGGTGCTGGCAGAAACCTCCTCCCTCTTCATGCAGGAGATACAGCGCAGCTTCATGTCAGTTCCTTGGACAGCTTCTGTCTCCGAAGGAACTTCCACACAGACGGGAGAACAGACACCAACTGATGCCAATGGGGATAGAGTAGCAGCAGACAGAGAGCCACAGGAGAGAGCAGAGAAAAACAAGTGATCTGTTATTCAGGTTGCATCATTTACAGACCTATAAACCTCAATGGAAAACCATCTGATTTGTTACTAGTGCTCATTGACAACAGATGAAAATCTAAACCATCAAATTTTACAAAGCTTCTTTCTCCAAGCTGAACTATATTAATATGTAATTAATAATAATTAACAACATGTGATGCCCTGCAGCAGCATCTGCTTTGCCAGTCTTTTTTTAGAGTAATTAATGCTACTTTGGAGAAGAAGCAACATTACACATTGGATCTCACCCACTCATTACTGTCTCATATATTAGAACAACTTCTGAATCCAGCATCTAAGAGCAATTCTGCTCTAAGTGAAATGGGATGAATCTTTCAGGGTGCTGTTGTAGGCTTCACGAGGCTCAAACCTTCCAATTTTGTGGTTTTGTAATTTTTATTTAAGTATAAAAAGGCTGGGAGTCAGGCAGAATTGGCAGTTGGATAAGCTATAGATTATGTTCGTGTGCCTGTCCAAAAATGCTTTCAATTAGGTCAGCTCAAAAATTGGCCAGTATAAAATATTTCCCTCTGTAACAAGGTAGAATCCTCTTCTATATAGCTAGGCACTAGAGCCACCGGCTCATAAATGCCACCATGACACAATGTAAACTCATGTTGCCATGGGATGGGCAACATCATCAGTAGTGTCTGCTCTGTATGTGGCCATATATGTCTTCATTCTATCAAGATGCTGATTGACTGTTATCTTCAACCTCTTTCCTATAGTGATGGGACCAGGACCCCCCTTGATTTTGCCTATTGCAGGTGTTCTACTTTAAATAAATATTATTTCAGCTGACAAAGCCTGCACCACCCAGTATATTGCGTGGTTAGGCTGCTTACCTATGTTGTGAGAACTCTGCATTTTCACATTCCCCTTCTGCATGTTATAAGGAACCATGAAGAGATGCCTCTGGCATCTCTGATGCACGCCCTGGTTTCTGGTGTATAGTAAGGAGGAGCTCCCTTGCTTTTTGCCTCTTGAAACTGTTCCACATTAATTAAATACTGTTTGGCCAAAAACAAAAGCAAGACTTGGTCTATAGTACGGTGGTTTAGCTACCACCTTGGGTTGTGGGAGGTGTGGGCTTAAATCCCTGCTATGTTGGCCTTAAAAAGGGCTTTGGCTAGGTGATGAATGCAGCCTTGGTGGTTGTGCCTGAATATATCTGGTGTAGCAATGAGAGTTCCAGTCCTCTTGCCTGTGGAAGCTGGTAAACCTAAATGTTATTGAGGCCAGCTGCAATTTGTAGTTCCCTCTGTAGTCTGGGGATTAGGCTGTATGTCCGTGGTGTCGGTGCTGTGTTCAAATCTGCCCTGTTGGATAAACCCTAATGTTTCTGGAACAGTGTTGGTGAGGTCTCTCTCCTTCTTTTCGGCCTGTTGAAGCCGTTCCACTTTAGTTAAAGGTGCTTTGGGCCAGGCCTAATGCTAGCCTCCCTCTCTAGTCCAGTGGTTAGGATACTCACCTGGGTTGTCGGAAAGCCGGGTTCAAATCCCCAGTCTGCTTATTCAGCAGGGGTTTGCACCGGGCTTTCCGGCCTCCGTGGGGACTGTCCTTTAGGGTGTTCCGTCCTTGGGCGAGCCCCCTCTCTTTCTCAAGAGCCGTTGTCTTCTTGGGAAAGGGAGGGGGCTCTAACAAGGGCGGCCCACCCTGACTCTCTCCTAGGAGGTGGAAGCCCCCAGCTCACGCCCCTCAATGTCGAAGGGGAGTGCCCTGGGGGCTGCCACAGCCTGGGTGCCTATCCTGATCACAGCGGACAAAAGAGGGAGGGGGGCGTTTTGGCGTAAATCCGCAATAACTCTTTAGTAAAAAGCAGCAAGAGGGCCTGCGAAACGCCCCTTGCTCCAGTACAAGGGCTCCCCTTTCACAGGCCAGACTGCCTCCCACAAGGCAGCAGAGGGGGATTTGAACCAGGCTCAGCCAGGCCCTAGGCGAGCGCTCTAACCCCCACAGCATCGAGCGCTCTGCAAGACAGCCCGCTTCCGGTTAATATGTAGCGAAAGAGGCGCAGCGTCAAAAGAAAAGACTCCGACACCCACTCCAGGAGCAAGATTTGAACCAGCACCAGAACCAGAACAGCTAACTGAACCACTAGACTACATAGGACTATTACTTTAGCTTGTGGCCCAATGAATATGTAATTAAAGTGGCCCACCTTCTCCATAAAAGACAGAGAGCCCCACATCGGAATACCTCTTAAACCAGCACTTAGGCCATTCACCTGAGAGGTAAAAAGCTCAATGTTCAAATCCCTTCTCAGTCAGAGGAACTAAACCACATTCTCCTATGTGCTGGGCAGGTATTCAGTCCACTAATCTACACAGGGTGGTCTGCTAGAAAATATGGCCCAATGAGTATGTAATGAAAGTGGAACTGCTTCAGCAGAAAAGGTTGAGAGGTTCTTACAGCTCATCAGAACACCGCTCTGTGCAGCAGCTGGATATTCACTTGGAAGGAGAGAAAGCTCTTCAAGTCCCTTCTCAGCAAGCTGAGGAAAAAGTTGAACCAGCCTGACCCACATACTGGGCAAGCACCAAACCTGCCTAACACCCCACAAAACAGCAGAGGGGGGAGGAAGCAGAGGCCTCCCAGGTAACTTTTAGCCTAGTGGTTAGGGTCCTTGCTGGTGATGTGGGTGGGGGGAACCTGCTTCAGCTGGGAAAAGAGACAATTAAGGTTGGATATGATAAAGATCTATACAATCACGACTGGTGTGGAGAAAGTTAATAAGGTCGTGTTAGTTACTCCTTCACATAGGGCAAGCAGCAGGGGTCACCTGCCAATGTTAGTAGGTAGGCAGCAGGTTTAAAGCAAACAAAAGGCAGTGCTTCTTCCTGTAACACACAGTCAGCCTGTGGAACCAGTTGCCAGTTGATGCTGCGAAGGCCAAAACTATAAGTGGGTTCTAAAAAAGAATGAGACAGTTCATGGAAGAGGGGTCCATGAGTGGCTATTAGCCAAGATAGTCAGAGATGCAGCCCCGTGCTCCGGGCATCCCTAAACCTCTGACTGCCAGATGCTGGGAGGGGCCGACCAGGGATGGATCACTTGATAATTGCTTTGTTGTGTTCACTGCCTTTGAAGCGGCTGGTGTTGGTCACTGTCAGAAGGTCTGATGCATTATGGCCATTTTAATGGTCTTAATTGCCCCATCTGCCTGATGAGAAGGGATTTGAAGAGGGCTCACCTACCACCAAGGTGAGTGCCCTAATCAGTGGGGCAGAGTGTGGGCTACAGTGATCAGAGCTGCAGCGTTGCCAGTTCAAGCTGTTCCACTTTAATTAAATAATATTGGGGCCAGGGAGAGGCCGGGACACCCTCTCCAACCCAGTGGTTGGGCTTCTCAAGGGCTGTGAGAGCTGCTGTTTCAAATCTCAAACCACAGAATCATAGGCTTAGAAGGGACCGTAAGGGGCCAACCTTTGTGTCTGCTGAGCAGGGGGTTTGAAGAGGCAGCTCTTGCAGCCTGGATGTGTGCCCTGCTTAGACAGCTATAGCTTCATGAAGCCAGGCTTTCAATGCTGTGCTGACCCGGGGTCCACACTGGGACTGGCGTGACTCAGTCCCTCGGGCAATATGCCAGTCGGAGTGTTAGACAGCCCAACCCCTCCCGGGGAAATCCAAAGAACACGTCGGACGTTGCTTGGCACCCGTGAGGCATTTCCACACAACCCAGCATAACCAACAACCCCTCCCGCAGCTCGACGGGGATAACGGCACCAGTGGGATGCTACAGCCACGCGGAGCGTCTGACATGAAGAGCCGGGGGGAGGAAGCAGGTACACCCCGCCACGCTAGAAAACCGGGGGGGGGGGGGTCTGTGACAAGGCCACTAAACACCCCCCCAGTGGGGCGACTGACCTAACAGCGGGGCCGTTTCCTCCCCCCCGTCAACCACCGGACCAGGCGCCGGGCAGGCCGCGTTTTATCCGGCTGAGCGCTGGAGGCGGCTGGCCGGGAGGCGCCCGTCGATGCTGCAGCCGCCCAGCGCGGGGCTGCTTGGAGGAGCCGAGCCCAGCCCAGCCCAGCCCAGCCCAGCCCCGCCGCGCCTGGGGACACCTACCGCACAGCGCCAGCAGGAGCGGGGCGAGAGCCGGCCCCGCCGCGAGCGCAGCCATTGCTCCGGCTGCGGAGAGGAGCCGCGCGAGTCCGTCTAGCGGGGCGGGGGGCGCCGTGTGTGTTCAGGGGCCGCGGTCCCGTGACGAGCCCCGCGCGCGCCTGGCCTCAGCACCTCGGACAGGTCGCGCCGCGCCGCGCCGCGCCGGCGGAATCCTGGACAGCGCCGCGCGCGCAGGAGCCGAGCGGCTCAGAGCCGGCGGGGGCTGGGGCGGCGGCGGCTGGGCTGGGCGCGCGGGTCTCCGAGCCTCCCGCCGGCCAGGTGCGTCCCTGCTGCACTGGCTCCGGCCGCGCATCGGCGCCCAGCCCGCCCAGCCTTCCCCGCGGCTGACGCCAAGCATGCGCAGGCATCTCCCTGCCCCTCCCCTCCGCAGACACGGACCCCCCCCGAGAGACCCCTCCCGGGGGGAGCCAAGCCTGGGCTGCCCGGCCTCACCTGCCCGGTCTCCCTGCGAGGCCGGGCAGACAATGTGAACGCGAACGCCGTCTGGTTAATAGCCAGGGCTCACCCCCCCCCCCCACCCCCCTTCAGCTCCATCACAGCGGAGCAATAAAGGCCGGCCACATCCTTTTTTCTGGAGCGAGCCATGCCCGTAAGCCTGCCAGGAGAGGTGGGGTTGTTTTGCTGTGGCCCGGGCTCCCGTCTCCTTTCTGGGCATCACCAACAGCAGGCGACCAGAACAGCAAGAACTTGGTGCTTGCATGTCACAACACGTGCCCTTAGCTACGTCTGCTCCCAGCCTTCCAGAGTCACTCCAGCGGTCAGCAGCTCTGCATTTATTCTTCCCCCAGCTGCACTTCCGGGGCAGCTTTGCACGGCCAGCTGGAGACGGCAGCAGTCACCCGCCCCAGCCCCAAAATAAAGCCGGGGGAGGAGGCCTGAGATATTTATCCACTGACAGACACAGGAGGGCCTCTGCCTGTGAGGAGCTTAATACTAACATTTGGAAGGCTCTGAAGGTCATTAATGTAACAGTGGGAAATAGTGGGAAATCCTCTCTTCTCATGTATCAGCCTGTTCCTCAGCAGTTAATGCCAACAGCAGGTTGGGCTTTCTCCTCTTGGAGGAGAGCCACAGCTCCCAGAATGTGCTCCTCCAACTCTGGAGGGCACCCAAGGTTGCAGCTATGCAGATTTGGGAAAAGGGGATGCTTGCTAAATGCTCCCTCTCTCTCTCTTTCTTTTTTGGTTTCCCTTTTTTTCTTCTTGGCAGAATCAGGACACAGAGCAGCTGCTCCACTGGCATGATGGGAAGCATGGTCCTTTTAATTAAACCACCTGGACCCAGAATAGAAAGGCAGAAGGGTGATTTCCAGACCCTGAAATCAGGGCCACCCTAGGGGATGCAGAGCCCGGGGCAAATCACACTCTGTGGGTCCCCTGCCAGCCGCCTGCCCGGTCTGGCGCACAGCCGGGACCCTGGTGACAGCTGCCCACCTCCCAACTGGTCCCAGCATACAGCCAGGAGGCGGATTGCAGCCGCCCACCTCTCGCCTGGTCCGGCGTGGGGCTCCCCAAAGCACAGGACCCAAGGCAGTCGCCCCGATTTACCCTACAGTAGGGATGACTCTAATTGAAATCTAAAATGACAGGTGTTGGTGCATGGCAGTTTAAATGACGTTGGACATATAATCACACAGAAAGATCCCCCCAAAACATTTGATATAAATTTGCTGTGATTTAACAAACTATAATTGAGAGTTCAGCTCCCCTCTCTCAAATGCAGCTGCTGTGGGGTGGAACAGAGCATAACCAACCTAACTACAGAAAAGGTGTAGCACGGGGGTGTGAAGACTGCCTGACTCAAATCCACCTGCAGGGAGAAATTTAGGTTGGCGAAATGCATTTAGTGTGTAAGTGTTGCTTTTCACCCCTCTCTCATCTTACATTGTGATTGGGGTGTGTGGAGGTGGGTGTCTTTGGCTTGCTTTTGCTAAAAAAAAACTAGGAGAAAAGTGCTTTGAAGCTTTTCCACATATGGTCTGATCAAATTTCACTCTGTAGGAGAGTCTTTAGCCATCTACAACCACACCACTGATGAGAGAGAAGTTACTGTCAACTCATGCAATTTATCTCGTATCATAATTCTCCATTGATCTCTAGACATGCTACATTTCTACAAAATAAGAATATATAGTAACTGTTATCCATTAATAACATAATAATTTCTATCCAAGTATCAGCCTGGAGACGTCAGTTAGGATCACACTCCTGTTGTGCTAGGCAATATCCCAACATATAGAAAGTATAGTGTATAGAGTATAGTATCATGTATAGGGAGTCACATGATGCCCTGTGCTCAGGTAATGAGGGATAAGAAGCCATAGTCTTGTGTTCCCAGATAAGAGGTTCCTTCTAGCCTTCCCCCCCTCCCACCCAAAGGCTGCCCTTCTCCAGTTTAATGACTCTTGCAGACTGAACAAGGCTCAGTGGGAAAACAATTCCCAGCCAGTAAGACCTGGGGCACAAGGTAAAACATAGTCCATCACATTGAGTATTAAGCCACCTGCTTGCTCTCTCAGTGCCTGGGGCACATTGTAGACACAATAATTAAGGGCATACATGGGAAATTTACTGGAATAGTTATTCCAATTTAACTCTCCATATGAACGCTCTTATTCTGGAATAACCATGCCTTTTTCAGAGTGGCCCAAGTTACCCCAGAATAAGCCAGAATAAGAGTATTAACATGGAGAGTTAATCTGGAGTTGATCAATCCTATTTTAATCAAGAATCATTTCCCCATGTAGACAAGTCCCAGATAAAGGACACCGGAGAAGGAGCCAGACATTGCCGTTCTCCTAGAGATATATAGGATTTGCCCTCAAGTCACCTGCCACGGTCTAAATTATGCCTAGTGGGTGGATGCTGTTTCGTAGGGCTTTTTATAGACATTCAGAAGCTATTGAGCAATGTTGCTGGCTGTCTCATCTGACAGCCCCGTGTTTAAAGAAGTGCAGTGGAATTAACATCTGTTCTGAGCAAGCCAGGTGCACTGATGGAAAACACAAGTTCCTGGAAAACACAGGACGTTTGGAGTAGCAGGGATGTACTTCATGTAAGATAGCTGCTCTAATTGCAGCCACCTTAGAGAATCCTGAGAGTGAAGAGAAAGGAGGCCTGCCTGAGAACATGCAATTAAGGGGAAGCAGAAGATCTATAGTGCTGATTCAGTTAGCAGCCATTAATTGGCTGTGCACTTTCCTATTTCTTAGCATGGCTCCCTCCATCAGGCACCTGACCTAGTTACGTCTTCCTGGGAAGAGGTTTCATATGAGTGAAGCCCTCTTTCAATCCTACCCCTGGATTCCCTGGCCTGGCAGGGTGAGGGTGCAGAAAGCAGAAACACACATCTCACTGAATTTAAAGTTATATGGTCAGCAACAAACGACACATTAAATAGTAATCATGTACCGTACTCCAAGACCTACCATTTGCAGGCCTAAAGCACTTTGCAGTTATTAATGAATTAAACCTCAGAAGATCCTTATGTGGTTGGTGTTCTTACCCCGATCTGCAGATGGGGAAACTGAGGCACAGAGAGGAAAAGTGGCTTCCCTGAAGAAAATATGTGGCAGAGGTGGGAACAGACCCCAACACAGAAATCCCTGGACAATATGAGCAAATGGAGACTGAATTCCCCTGCCCAGGTTTGAGGCGGGTGGTTATTCTTAAATCCTCACATGTTTTTAACTTCATGGAAGATAGAGAATAAAAACCTCCCACATGCTAACTAGAGCAATGTGCAGCCACGCTGGGTAGCAGAGTGCAGCTTCTGCCACAACAGGAGAGCGGTTCTGTTTTGTCCGTTTGTTGGGGTTTGCTCAGAAAGACCTAGAGAAGACACACTCCTTAACACAAACACGTCTCTCCCCATGTGCACATGCACACAGAGTAAGTGGCGGACGCTGTGGCAGGCTGCAGGTGTACCATGTAGGGGTGCTCTGCAATGAGCAAACCTTCAGCCCTTTAAGACCTCGGGGAGGAGGGGGTGACTCGAGAGTTGAAGGATATAAATGTTGATTGCTTCCAAAAGCAGTGCCACTTACCATGGCGGGGTTGCTATGGCAACCCACCCAGATCCTGCAGCAGAGGAAAAAAGACTGAAGCTTTTATGTCAGCACATTCAGGTCAGGAGATAAAAATAAATTCAGCTTAGCTGCCCCCAACAACTCCCCTTCTCCATAATGCCCCTTGGGCCAGGACAGGAAACCTGCCTGGCTGGCTACTGTGTAACGGCTGTTCGAGCAACACTCCTCCACCCTCACAACAATCAGTGATTTGCTTAGACTGAACTGTTATCTTCATTCTGCAACAAACATCAGTAGGCTCCTTCCCTGCACAGCCGCTCCTGGCTGCCAGGTTACGACACAGCCCCAAACCCGTCACCAACTGCTCACCATCAATCACTCCAACCTCAAGGCCACTGGAACAGCACAACGGCCAAATAGCAAGAGGCAATGGCAGTGTTACCTCCTGATATGTAATTAATGCTGAGGAAAATGATCTGGAAGGAAGAAGATCAGATCCCTCTCATACAGACATACACCACTGCCCTTAGAGAGGAGTCAATCATTGGGATGGAAGCAATAAGGCTCTTTAAAAATGGACTAGGGGCTGATGTGCAGGATTTAACAGAGAATGGCATCCTTTCTTCAGTCTTTCTAAAAACACAGTATAGGATTCTATAGCAGGGATATAATTCTCCAGTAGCTTCTGCAGGACAATTTGAAGTTTACAATGTGTTATTAAATCTATAGGTTTTTTTCATTCACAGGGTTGTAGTTGCATTCTCTACACACAGCCAAAGCTACATCCCCATCACACACCCTTCTGCATACAGCGCTGCATCTGTAATCTCCAGACATGTACATATTACTAGGCCTACATCTCCATCACACAGGCACCAGTGCACAGGGCTAATTCTGCATTCTCCGTACACACACAGCCATAGTTGTATCTTCATCAAATCCACATATACCATCCTAAACTGGGCTTCCTCTGTGCTCTCCATACTTGCACATATACCCAGGATTGTCTGCCCCTCATATTTGCTCATCTCTGCTCAGGGTGTATCTGCATATTCTGTACATCTATCCATCTAGGGTTTTCTCTCCAACACATGCCAATACACACTACACAGGAGTTCACCAGCATTCTCCACACACAATATATATACCCAGGACTCCATCTCCATCACTGGACACATATATGAGCCAACTGCATTTTCCAAACACAAACACACCCAGAACCCCTCGTTCATCACAAACAGATCCTGCATGTCTCTGTTCTCCATACACTTGCCTGATCAGCACCCTGATTTGAGAGTGTGCTGCCCTACTTTGCAGACAAGCCAGCTCTACAGGGGCAGCTCTCCAACTAGTGTCATCCCTTTAAAGCCAGCTGGTCCTTTTTAAATGGCAGAATACCTGCTTTCTGGGTCCCTCCGGATTCATAAGGAAAAGTGCCTTTGCCATCCTCGCCTGCCAGAGGAAATACAGCCCCATGGCTGCATCCATTCACAGCTGGCATTGAGCACTGTTTTGCTTTCAGGACTGAATCCACTTAGGGCTTGATATTGTACATGTTAGCCCCTGTGAGGAATAGGAAACTCAAACAACTGTCCATCCATATTGTGTGTCTTTAGCAATGTCCCTAATGGCGCTACCCTTGTAGTAAAGGGATTCCCAAACTCAGAACGGAATCACATAAAGCAAAGGATGATTGTGGTTGAGATCTTTCAGATAAGTCTAGACACATTAAAATGGATGATGAACTTATATCCCCATGGACTGATTTGAAAATCTTCACCCATGGGTCTGAACAGGAGCTTCCTCAATGGCCTTCAGGAAATCATCTCTTGAGTTTCATTCCTGCACCGCTGATAACATCCTGTGGCTTGCACCTGAATTGCCACTTTGCACTTTTACCCAGGCCAGCGTGTTTTACCATCTGTGGCACCTTGCTTGCAAGTGCATTATGTTCTACATTACTTCATATAGGAAGGTGCCACCCTGAAAACAGCAAGACCTAGTATTACCTTAGAAAGGTTGTGGGCATCATTCCCTGGGACACAAAAACAGCCAAGAGCAAAGGTACACACATGCATGTCAGCGAGACTTCAGATGCCCTAAATACAATCAGCAATCTAATGGGCTGGTACCTTCCTCAGGGATACACAGAGAACATGTCAGTTATGATCATATCAGGTCAACATCTTTCAGGACTCTCACCACTTCATTTACCCTTTGGTAATGGATGACAACCCATTAGCATGTCAGAGCTCTATGCACGTCAGAGCTTTATGCATATTTATTCACACTTGATCATTTGATTTTTGTCCTATTGCTATGGGAGAAAAACACTAATGAATAAACAGCTTCAATTACTTTAGCAGCACAGTGTCTGAATTTCCATACACAAAAGTTTGATCAGTAATAGTTGAACATTCCTTACCTTGCACTGGATGGAGAGGAGTGGGAGGTTGCATTTTCTTTAATTGTGTACAAAGATTTAATTTCCTTGCAGATCCCAAAGAATTGGTGCATACTTCAAGAAACTCATTTGCAAGAGTCTGAAAGTGTCACTGGTCTATTGAATGCAGGATTTGTTCACCCTAAGTGAGATCAAGCGCGCATAAAGGCTTCTGGGTTTTTTGCCCTTTCACGGTGAAACAAGAACATATTTGGAATCCAGTAGGAGTTGGGTATTCTCAACACTTTGCCACAGGTATTCAGCACTGTGCAGGATTGGATCCTCCATTGTGGCTCTGTCACACCAGTCTTGTATGTGTGTTTTCAGCTTTCTCACAATAACCTGTGCAATTGTTTCCATGGCTAGGTTTTTCATGTTGCAGTTGTGTAGGCCAGTCTGGTTGAAATTCTCCCTACTGATCCCAGGAATGACCTGTCAAACGAGGAATTTATCTTCTATCTGAAAGGATAAATATTTAGAATATCAGAGAGGGTGCAAGAGCCAAGAGAGAAACTGTTTTTGCTTGTTTGGATGGAGCAAAATGTTTCCTTCTGCAAACCAGGAAAGACCCCTGGGACAAATTCCCAGGTCACATCGAAGGCAGTCTAAGTTGCTCATCATTAGTGAGTTCAAGGGAGTCTAGACTGCGTAGTTTACAGCAGGAAGGGCAAGGATCAGAAGGATGTAGTTAAAGTACGCCCTCCCTACACTTGCCCTTACACTTTCTTGTGGCTTCCAGCTTACATCCCTTTATGTCCTCTTATGCGCGCTTAGCGCCTGATCTTGCTTCCATTATGGCCGATAGGAGCTTTGCTGTTGGGAGCTGGATCACAGGCTGAGATTTTCAAAAAAAGCCTAAGGGAGTTAGAGGTGCCCAACACTCATTGATTTTCAATGGGAGCGGGATAGCTAACTCTCTTAGGCTCCTTTGAAAATTCCAGCTAGAGCCTTTTACTCTTTTATGCTCACTTAAAGAGTTGTAACTTCCTCCTCCATACACACCATCTCTGAGCTGGGTCCCCTCACTGGCCCCCCACCATTCAATACTAGTTTAAAAAATCCATCCAGTTACGGTAGTGCTGCTGGGGATTCAGCAGGTGGCACTCTTCCCTGTCTGTGGAAGCTGAATAGGGAAGCAATACTCTAGCGTGGTATTTGCATACATAATAGGCTGCTGGAGGTGCTGTCTTTTGCATGAGAGGTAAATGCAGGGTCCTCCTAGCCACCTTCTGGTCATTAGAGGTCCCATGGCTAGCTATAATGTCTCATTGTTTCCTTGTATTCCCCCCATGTCTTTCTGTCTGTCTCTCCCTGTCTTCTCTGATACTTAGATTGTAAACTTTTGGACTCAGGGAATCTCTATTTTTCTACGTTTGTACAATGCCTAGCACAATGGGTCCTGGGTCCATGACTAGAGCTCCTTAGTGCTACTGCCATACAGATAATACATAGCATAATAGTAACAGAGCACTGGAGTGGGACTCAAGAGACCTGGATTCCATTCCCAGTGAGGCCATTGGTTTGCAGGGTGATCTTGGGCAAGTCACTTCCGAGCCCCCCTTCAGTTTTCCCATCTGTAAAATATGGTAAATGACACCAGGAGCATTTTGTAAAGCACTTTGAGATTTATGGGTGATAAGAGCCAGATATTCTTATTACTACAGTTCAAGGTAGATTAATTTCACTTTGCCTAACTAAATTCCCCCAGCGGGTGGAAATGGATACAGTATTCCTCACCTACTTCTTTTGAACAGTCGTGTAGCAATTCCTTTGCATTTTTAAACAGCTGAAACCAATCCAACCCCAGAAATGTCTGTATTCCAGTGGTAGGTGAAGGGATTACCCATCACA
The DNA here is from genome assembly GCF_026122565.2 of Emydura macquarii macquarii. Lineage (NCBI taxonomy): Eukaryota > Metazoa > Chordata > Testudines > Chelidae > Emydura > Emydura macquarii. Next base: position 7,876,239 of record NW_027130449.1, on the reverse strand, counting down.
CCTGTCTGGTTTATTACATTGCTTTGGGGTGAAAGGTGCTCTATAAATTAAAGATGTTGATTAAGAATAACAACTAATAAGATCTTACCTGAGCCAGTCTCATTGCAACCCCACTTAAAAGAAACATCAAACAAATATTTGTATCATACAAGCAAAACATTATCCAAAAAACACCACACATTGCATCAACATTGGTGGTGAATGCTGATGCAATGAGCGTTACTTTTTGGTTTATGCCTGATGAGGGAGGGACAGGATCAAAGCTATCAGAGCTCATGCCAGAACTTTATGCAAGTCTACCTTTCCCACAGTTAGTCTTTTTCTGGTGTCTCTGTGCCAGTAATACCATCTGAAATACCCTGCATCCTTTATTGTCTATGCAAATCTCATCCTCTAGCTCTCCGAGGGTGTGTCTACAGTGCAAATTAAATACCCTATAGCAGGCCTGTGAAAGCTGAGTTGGGCTTGGGATCAGGGGCTGTTTAATTACAGTGTAGACATTTGTGCTGGAGCTGGAGCCAGAGTCAGCTGACACAGGCCAGTGGCAGGTGTTTAACTGCAGTGCAGACATACTCTTCATTATTTAGCTGATTAAAACAGCAGAGCCTGGACTATTCACACTTCGAAAAGTTTCACCGTATCATGTAGCAAATATCTGTTTAGCACATAATTCTCCAGGCCTTGCAAAAAGCCACTGCACTGCTGCATTTTCATCTGAGAACCTTCAAGTGCTTTCTGAAGATGGATAAGTATTACCACTCGTTTCTGACAGCTGGGAAAAATGAGATACTGAAAAGTTTAAGTGACTTGTTCAAAGTGCTACAATTCTGTGGCAACAGTGGGAACAGAATCTGCTCCTGACAATTATTTCCCTGCTCTAACTTCTAGACAGCCCTACCTCCAGTTTATAGAGTTTGCAAAATGAGAAGGGCAAAAGGAGTCAGAGAAGGGAGAAGGGACGAGACGACGGTAGGGAGGAGTGAGGGAATGGGGAAACAAAGGGAAAGAGAAGATTCCAAGTAACAAGTGAAGAGAAGAGAGGATGGGGAGGGGAAAGAAGAGAGAGGGTAAGGTGGGAAAGACAGAAAGCAGAATAACCACCAGAGATTATGGTTTTCACATTTGAGGGGAGACACTGCTGGAGGTGCTCATAAAGAGCTGGATCCAGACACAGAGGAGATCTCCAAACCAGTGTAATCCTTCTACCTCCGCACTTCAAAGGAGTCCTTCAGAACTGAGTGAAGCCTGGCACGTCTCCACTGGGGAGCAGCACAGAACAGTGTAAAAGTTTTAGCATCGCTACAGACGAGGGTGTGTGCTGGGGTTTAAGGCTGCTGGGATTTCTTTCAGACACAACTACTGAAATCAAAGTATAGATTGAGCAGGGATACTGTTGAGTGTTAGAGGGGCAGCTGTCTCTGGTCTGACTATGGAGGATGCTTGAGAATCTAGCAGTTCCAATATGTTTTCAGAAAGGGTTAAACTACTGATGTGAATATTCCCTGGTAGTTTAACTGGTCAGAAAATTGGATTTTTTCCCCCTGTGGAGGTGTTTTTTGTTTTTGGTGGGGGGAGGAAATCCCTACTGACATTTCAATTTCCCACAGATACAGCAAAATGAAACAATGAATTTTGTTTCAACTTCAAATGTCCTTGAGTTTTATTTATTTAACTCCCCCAAAATTGTAGATTTTTAATTTCACCCCTTTTCCTGTCTCCGTTTCTTCCACTGGACAAAGGAGGAATAAGGTTAAAAAAAAAAGTGGTGAGGGGGAGTCAAAACCATTTTTTCACATCTTACATTGCTTAATGAAAACAGTAAGAACTGTGATTTTCCCCACTTTTCCTTGCTTGCTAACTGTTCCAACTTTTGCCATTGCAAAGTGATGGAAATTGGAAGGAAATCAACAATTTCAAAACAAAAATACAAAATTATATATAAAATAATAAAATAAAAAACCAAAAATTCAAGATTTTTAACTTTTTATATTGAAATTTTTTTTTGCAAAACCATTTTTTTCCCTAACAAATTTGCATTTTTGATGAAAGTTTATTTTCTGTCCAAATATTTGTAATTGGGATTTTTTTTTTAGCAGGTCTACCCATTATTAAAGGGAATGGAGAGGGGGGATATTTGTGACTCCAGCAGCATGGAAAGGGAGTTGGTTGGGCAAAGCAGCACACTGAAACTCTGGGATAGAGCGGAAGGATGGTCCAGTCATCAATGAGTTAGCCTGGACTTGGGCAACCTGCGTCCACGACAGCTGGACCTTGGGCAAGTCACTGAGTTCATGTCAACACTGCAATGGAAGCTCAGGGTTAAAAGCCAATGGGAGTTTGAGTATGGATCAGTTACAGCATTGGGATCAGTTACGGCCCAATCCCAAAAGATGCTGAGTGCCCTCAACTCCTATTGACTTCAGTGGGAATGCAAGGTGCACAGCTCTTGCAGGATAAGGGCACTTGGTTAGTAGGGGTAAGGGAAAAACATTAATAAACAGGGAGTAAGAGAAGAGAGGGATGGGAAGGGGTCAGGTGGTACAGAAAAGCAGGATTGGGGAGTGCTAGACTTGTCTGGAAGGCAACGACTGAGAAATTAAGGCTTGTCTCCCATTGCATGGCATTATGTAATAATCCTTGTAGGACAGGAGGGGTTGTAAATGCCTGTGGCCCCTTCTTAACAAGGTAACTATGCCCTTGGCACCAGGCATGACTCATTTGCCACTTGGAAAGGAAGCTTTTGGCCACCTAAAAGCACAATATAATCACCATCTGCTTACTGATCTTTGGCCAGGTCTGGCATGGTTCTTCCTGGTGAGACACTTTGGTAAGGTTCATATGGATTATGTAAGAGAGTCTATGGTTATGAAATCAGGAGCCACCACAGCATCTTGGGTCCTGGATCCATGGAGCCAGTCTCCCCAAGTGGAGAATTTCCACTCTTGGAGAGCTGAGGAACAAACCCAGGCATGCAAAGCCCAGCCATGTGCCTCCCCCCACCCCCTCTGCTTGGGGCTCTCTCTTTTATTTGCATTGCACCATCTCTTGTGAGTACTCCCTGTCCTCTTTTAAATCTTTATTATTTACACAGCATGGCTCAGTTTAAAACATTCCTGTTTTCTTTAGCCCACAGCTGACACTGGCCTCTGCCCACTCCTCCTCCTCTCCCATTCCTGTCCCTTCCACGCCCTCCACCCCACCTTCCACGCCCCCACTCCTGTCCCCTCCATCCCTCACTCCACCTTCCCTTCCCCAGAGCCTACCTCTTTCAATCCCCCCACCTCAACTTCCCTTCCCATCACTGTATCACTCCCCCCACCTGCCTCTTCCACCCGCTCATTGTAACTAGCCTGCACAGATACACATTTGCATCTTTTCTACTTTTAAACATTATCCTCCTTGGCCTTTCAGTTCCCCCTTTTTTGCTGTGTCCCATCACTGCCATAGCTGCCTCTCTGACAGGTACTTGCATGTTTCTGACTCCAGCATGGTGCCTATACAGAGCACATTGTCTCACTGAGTGGGGAGGACGCTACATAAAAATAGATTCATGGCATACAGCAACCAAATACAGTGAGTCACGACTTGAAAAGAAGTGGCAGACAATATAAAACATTGGCTTTGGCTATAATTAAGCAACCTGAAGCTCTCCAAAGAGTGACTTATTAATGGCTGATATCAGACGCAAGGCTCTTTGTGTCCCTGCTTGAAGTCACTCAGTTATTGCAAGTTAAAAAAACAGCCTCTGGGGCTGGACGAGGTAGAAAGCAGGGGAAAGAGTCTCAGGGCACTCCCACTTCCCCAAAAAGAAAAGAGGCGGGAGTAGAGGGGGGTTCAGAGAATTGGTAATGGTGTGTGGAGGTCACCTGTATGAAGGTCACCAGTTTAAGTCTAGGTAAGGCTGGGATTAACTACAGCTGGTGGCCTGTGTGAAGGGGGTTAGAGGGAAGCTAGCTATCTCCACCTTTGGACACAGCAGCATCACATAATCATAACCAATTTTAGCACTAGTTCAAGGCATTCTTCGGCAGTGTCAGCAGAGATGCTAGGGACTGAATGGTGATGGAAAGAAAATCTCTGCCCCACTCAGTCCCAGAAGTAGACTGTGGTTAAGGTGCACTGGTGGGACAGTGAAGGGAAATCCTTCCCCTGATAAACCCATCTTCTGTGGAAACAGAGAACTTTAGGCCTAAATCTCCAGCAGATCATTCTCACCGCTGGCTGTTCTCATTTAGAGCATGTCTATGCTGCACTCAGAGGTGTGATTTGCTGCTCATGCACCTACGCTAGCTGTATTCTTGGTAGCTTGCTAAAAATAGCAGTGAAGATGCGGTGGCTTGCACTTCAGTGCAGGTTAGCAAAGCAAATACGTACCCAGGGGCTGGATGGATTTGTGCGGGCAATGCTGAAACCACATTGCCGCATCTTCGCTGATATTTTTAGCGATCTTGCTAAATTAAAGCTAGTGCGGGTAACGCCTACCAAAGCGCCAATCACACCTCCAACCCCAGTGTAGACATAACCTCAGAGAATGAGTGTGTTCAGCCTGTCAGATCTGGGGGGGGGGAGATAGCAGGGCAGTTTGGTATTCTGTAGGCAGTTTAATTTCATTTGTGTTTGTAATTTTTGGCTTGAATTTGGTTCCCCTTTTTATTTCTATTTATTTATTTGATTGATTTCTATAAAAAAGACGAACTATTTAGACTGTGAGTGTGCTAGGGCCGGGACTGTCTCATTGTTCTGTGTATGTACAGCACCTAGCACAAGGGGATCTGTCCATGATAAGGGCTCTGAGGTGCTATGGTAATACAAGTAATAAATAATAATTTACTGAATTTTGGGAAATGAGTTGCACTGATTCCTTATATCCCTGGAAAGCAATACCATTCTGTTAGACATCCTGTATGTGTATTTGCTACAGACATAGATCTCTCTCTCTCTAAAAATATGGATGCAGTTAGATAACATCCACGCAATCATGAATACCTAGTAAAAATGAGGTGAGAGGTCAAATCTGTGACCTTATTAAACCTGATGAGAAAATTACCACTCCAATGGCACAAGGCGTGACTGTCAACTCCCACCAGTTTAAAAAAGTAAATACCCAATCATTCACGCAGTCAGAATGCTCAGATTATATGCAGGTGCTTGCTACTTATTCTTATTTTCCTCTTGCTATATGAACAATCGCTGGCTGAAAACACTTTTGAAAAGGATTAAGGAACAATCATGTTCAAGACTTGAAAACATTTTATACATTAAAAGAAAGTCCTAGCTGCCAAATTACTCCTGCTAGCAGCAAGAGTGAGGCTGAGAAGGGAGCACATAGCTAAGAAGAACTGGTTGGATTTTTTTTTTAATTTAATTTCCCCGTGCACACTTTCAATGAAAACAAAACAAAATTCCATTTAAACTTTTTATAAAAAAAACCCACATTACATCAAAATATTTTTGCATAATTTGACAAGACAAATTTTTCCATGGAAAGCAGACACGTACTGCAAAATCTTTCATTTAGTCAAAACGCAATTTTCCATTGAAAAATAGTTTTGATAGACATTTTCAACCATCCCTATTACACGTGCTCCATTTGTAAGAGGAGGGTTATACTCATACTATTCTCAGCCCACACCTTGTCGCTTTCACACCAGGAGGTTAAGAACAAGGGGGCGGGGTGTTCTGTGGGAATTTTGCAAGCTTGGTATTCAGGACAACACCCAAGAGTTTGTACCCTTACCTCCTCCTACATTTGCTTTGATATACACCCTGAAAAGACTTACAGCATCAAGGCCATAATCTATCAGGTTTCCTGGACGTATCTTAAGAGCTGTGTGTTCCATTAATAGCTTTTTCCCTGCATACCATAGACAGCAACCACCCTGCTCCAGAGTCCAAGAACAATATGGGACAGATGATGACAAAAGAGAAACATCTGTCACAAAAATAAAGAGAAAAATGCATCTTTCTGCAACATAAGGAAGGTGGAATTCACAGAAACTCTTTCTAACAAAACCATAATCTGAAACAAGAACAGTTGGATTTCACACATCCCTAGAAAAATGTGAAGTTTAATTCAGTTTAGTGGGAAATTCACCATTTCTGTCAATTAAAATAGCTTTCTCCATCCCCTCAAAATGAGAGTGTCCTGGCAGCAGAAACAGATTTGCATTTTCTAGCATGCCTGTGGAATTGCCGCTGTTCTTGTCACTGGCTTTGCTGACAATAGGAATTTTTTTCTTTTTTTATAAATTAGCACTACAGTACACAGCACTACAGTAAAGATCCAAAAGCACAGTAGCACTACTGTATGATGAAGTGTTTTGGACCATTACTGTAGTTTAACTAATGTGTACAGTGCTTTGAATATATACCACATGATAAAAATGCTAAGTATTATTATTATTGATAATAAACTACTGTAAGATTTTATTTATAAAGTTAGTAATTTTCATCTGAGGATCTTAAAGTACCTTACAAGCATTTAGGGTCAAATTTTGCATTCAGTTATGTCCATGCAACTCCCCATGGCCGCAATGGGAAATGAGTACATTTATCTGAAGGTAGAATTTGGTCTTAATTACTTATGCCTTGTAACATCCTCTCCCCTACCTCCCTTAAGATACCCATTTTATAGAGAGGAAACTGAAGTCCCAAGAGATACAGCGATTTGTCCAAGGTCACAGGGTAAGTCTGTGGCTGAGATGGGAGCATCCTCTCACAAACCTCAGCTTCCTGTTTTAACTATTAGGTTATGCTGTCTCCCCTTATGAATGAATCCCATGTATTCACTGTTTTCTAATGACAGTGTGCTGGCTTCTTTAGCAATGTCATACATCGTCCTTCTTCCACACAACCTACTCAGAGCAAAATCTTCCCATCTCATTTCTCTTTCTACTAAAAAGCATCTCAATTCATTTCTTTCCCCACCTTACCAAGCTCTTGGAATGTATTTGTGACATCCTCTTTTATATGGCTTAATGACAGCAATGTTAGAGGTGTTGTGATAATTGGGTCTACACATTTACCCTAATTGTGAGTTCAACTGTAAAAAGTGAGATGTCATAAGATGTCACAATAACCTACAACAACAAATGTTGATGGGAAAAGGTACAAAAAGAAAGACTGAATTAGTCCAAACAAAAAGGCCTCCCGATATAACTCAAGGTCTGTATTAAGATCATGCCTGGTAAATAAGAAAAATGGAACCAGAAATCAGTGAACCAAAATTGGTATCAGAAACTAAGCCTAGTTGGTGGACAAAATAATCAGATGATGGTCTGTTTCGCCCATCACTCCCTTTTGGGGACCTTGAAGAAAGAGACTTTGGGGAGAAAAATGGGCTACTAGAGCAAGCTTCACCATCATGGCTGTCACCCCACCATCTCTGGGGACCCAGAGCCTTTGTCATGATCATACTGAGAGAAGTCCTCACCAGACCAGACCAGAGAGAGTGACCCAGATGACATTGCCACCTTTACCGACTCCAGCTGAATCCCAAACACCTCCTGAAACACCAATCCTGAAATGGGATTGGACTTTAAAAACAACAGCAGCAGCTCCAGCTCATCTCAGCTAATTTCTCTTTTCCCCAAAAGGCCAGTTATTACTATCTTTGGTACCATTTAAGAGACTGTAAAACAAGGATTGTTTCCTTCTAAAAACTCGCTCCAGCTAAAGGGAAAGGGAACAAGGAATGTTGTTAAAATGAAAGCCTTCATACTTTACATTTCAAATGCTTTAACTTTTTTTAAAAATCTTTCTTAAAAGGTTAAAAGAGTTTTTTATCATGCATTTACCATGGTATTAAGCAGGCTGAGGTCTCTGTATACAAAACCCCAGGCCTTGTTTAACACTATTTAACCCAATCACTGTCCAACATTAAATAGTGTTAAACAACAGATGCCCAGGTCTAGGTTAGTGATCCAATTTATTATTTCAGGTGACAGTGAGTGGATGACAGATACGCCACCAAAATATGATATTTTAGGACACTGGTTGAAAATTTGTGACTAACTCAGGCACAGAGCATCTCATTTCTGCTGACAAGCAAGAAGTACGTCAGTGCATTAAAATACCAAGTGCCTTTGTCTTACTCTCTTTGATAATAGCAGCATTGTCTTAAGCTAAATAAATTCCTAAACAATTGCAGGGCGTAGACATGACAGCAACACAATGTGAGACCTTCATTCCTTCCAATTATATTATACAAGAGGAGAGGGAAATGAAATGCAAAACAGGATAGATACAGATGAGGATACACAAAACTAATTGACAGCGGTCCACCCCTGGCTAGCACGGCTGGTGCACTCATTCACCTACGGTAATCCTCCTGGTTAAAGTTTGGTAAATAGAACTGGTGACCCCACAACCTCAATTTGCCCGTATCTGAAGGTCTTTCCTATTATGACTTTTTCATGTATTCAGTTATTTTTAAAATGTGTTCATTTGACGCCCTTCTAGTCACATATATGCCATGAGGTAACATTAGGTTTTCTGTAGCTCAACTCTTTCCTGCTCTATGTTATTCGTATTGCAGTAGCACTTAGGAACCCCAGTCATGGACTAGACCCCCATTCTGCTAGGTGCTCCGCAAACACAGAACAAAAATAGGTAACCTTCCCCAAAATGTTTATCATCCAACTGTAAGACAAGAGACAACAAGGGGACAGACAGACAGACGGGCGGCACAATGAAAGAGTCAGCAATTCGTAATAGAAAATAAATAAATAAAGAGTGAACCAAATTTCAAGATTCTAGCTCAAAAGACCCTGGAACGTTTGAAATCCAGTAACAAAGTTGGATGACCTTTTGGTGGCCTACAGTGAAAAGGTCAGAACTGTATTCAACAGCACATAACGAATGTCTGCATGGACCATATTTCAAGAATCTAGCTCTACAGAAATGTCAACATTTGTTTGGTCAGCCAGTCACCATTTTAAAAAACATCTGTATTATATTCGGTATCCTTAAGAGTCCGTTAAAAATAAAGTTGGTTCGTTTTATTCCCCAAATTTCAGTGAAAAAATTACATCAACCCATTTTTGGAGCAGCTTATTGAACTGATAAAAATTTTCAAAATGGTGACCAAAATGTTCACTAACAAAATCCCCCACTCCAGGAGCACCACCATTTCATGACCAAGTGTACTGCTGCTACTGGACTTTCGTGCTTTAACAGCCACATTCTGCCCTCAAGTACATGTGTGCAGCTTACACTGATACACCAGTACACACCCCGCCTGCCACCTTTGGTGCACAATAATTATGAAGCCCAGTAATAAAGAACACGAGCCTGGGGCCCTAGTGCACAGTTCCAAGGGCAGAAACAGGCTCTCATGGAAGGTCTAATGCAGACAGGAACACTTCCATCGCCATATGGATTTTTGCATGTGTTATTCCAGTCTCATGGCCAAACTGATAGTTTCAGAGACTGAGGTTTGCTGATTACATCCATCCAACAGGTACAACATGGGCAGCTGCATGGCAAGCTTACTCTCAACACTCTGCCAATGCACCTCAAAGCCTGCTGGAGACTAGTTCAGTCTCCATGGTGCATTCAGTCTTGGTCTCTCTACGACATGGTTGCTTCCCCACTTTAGGAAATGTACTAAGACTCACCATCTCATCTCATGTAACCCACCAAACAACAATCAGAGGGGAACAAACTTGGGCACAGATAGCCCAAGCTGGATTCAGACTTGGCGATGGAAAGGTCTATATTTTATTCATTAGAGTGGATGGAAAAGCCAGTGAAATCTGTTGAAAAAATGATTTTTTTCACTGCTTTTTCATTTTTTTAAAGTCAAAGAATAAAAAAAAATTTAAATTCATTTTGGGAGCAAAAAAATGTAAAAACATTTCTAAATTCCAAAAATATTGACCAGCTGTACCCATTACCAGGTCCATAAGCTATCTCTTTGCATTCCCAAGTGTCCTAAAACACCTCTATTGCTCAGTACTGTTTCATCTTTTAGAAGAGAATGGAACACTCTCCTTCCTTTTATTCTGGAGATTTAAAAAAGAATCATCATCATCATCTATGTGTTTGTAAAGCATCTTTCACTTGTATTACAGTGCTGCACCAAAGCTGGAAGTAGAGTGTAAGCTTCAGAGTGGAAAATGAGAGCAGATTCCAATGTATCAATAAAGCAGGTACTTGGAGAAGACATATCAACTGTTGCACAGTGAAAGGTGGAAGGATGCATTCAATGGCAGATCTTGCTACTCACTTCAATAACAGGAAAGGAATCTTGGGAGCAGAGCTGTTTTTCCTGCCATGTCCTGCTGTAATGAGGTCGATCCAGTCCTGGTTTCGATGGGGATTTCCTATTGCAACAAGTGCAAAGCTTTCCAGCCCACGCCTGGAGCAGTCTAGTTTGGTGCTCACGTGCAACATGACCTCTTTTCTTTCTGAAGGTGGAAGAGGGGAGGAAACAGCAATCAACCACGCAATCCATACTCCAGTTTCTAGCTGATATTTCTGAGACATTTATTACATCCCTTTCATGTGCATCACAGCACTTTTTAAGGTGAAGGCCGCAAGTGGAGTGGAGTTGACAAAGACAAGCAGCAAACAGAACTGAAGTGCGGCTCCCAGCCCCGTTAGGCATAGAGAAAACTGAGAAGAAAAATCACTCTCAGTTTAGGCTTAAACTAAATGTACTTTGGTTCAACACAAATATTTAACCCTTAATTTCCCTGATGTATTGAAGGTAAATAAACTAATCCCTCCTCCCACAACTTCACCCTCAATGGCAGCCTCAAACTTCTCGTTGTCACTTAATCTCTCTTCAGAGGATTTGCATGGGGAGCAAATGTCTGGGAATTGGGCACAGTTTCCTGCAGCAGGTGAAGTGAATCGCATGGAATCACATATTCAAGGACCATGGAGGGTTTCTGGGAATGGGGAGTCAGTGTGGCTTGGGATTCACTTCACGCAAGTGTTTTGGCTTGCCTCACCTGTCAGGAAACTTTGCAGGAAACGCTCCCGAACCCAATCTAGATTAAACCTAGCTCAGGCACATGTACCAGAGCTGTAATCTCACCCTATGACTGTAGTACGGACACACTCTGTGAATCTAGCTGGTAGTCTGAACACCAGTACAGGACACTCAGGCTGACAGCCAGTCAATAACACAGCACTGAACAATGACAAGTCACCGACAAGACACTGACTACAGCAGAACTTCCACCATGATGGGGTTGGAATCCTATTTAGTGGTCCTGAAACCTTACACACACACACACACACACACACACACACCACACACACACACACACACACACACACACACACACACACACACACACACACACACACACACACACACACACACACACACACACACACACACCACACACACACACACACACACACACACACACACACACACACACACACACACACACACACACACACACACACACACACACACACACACACACACAACACACACACACACACACACACACACACACACACACACACACACACACACACACACACACACACACACACACACACACACACACACACACACCACACACACACACACACACACACACACACACACACACACACACACACACACACACACACACACACACACACACACACACACACACACACACACACACACACACACCACACACACACACACACACACACACACACACACACACACACACACACACACACACACACACACACACACACACACAACACACACACACCACATGGGACCCTCAGAAAAGGAACTGAGCAATTTGTTCCTTTGAGGTAAACACAGGTTTGCGGAGGCTGGGTGTGCTACTTACAAATACATGCCTGGAAACAGAAAGTAGGCCAGCAACCAGCTTATCTGAAAGATGAAGAAACCTGCATTTTGGTTCCCTCTTCTGGCAGGGACTCAATCACAGTGACAAACCACAGGGTTCTTCAACTACGTCAGAAAATCCTCTCAGTTAGTGTGACCAGGTATGGCAAGGGCTTAGTTACAACACCAGATTCATCATAGACAACACCGCTTTAAACTACTTCCCGGGTGACCTATATAACAAACCCAGACAAATTAAGGGCTGAGTAATAGCCTTGCTGAAGGTGGAAGTTGGCATGGCTTCTTCGGGCTCAAGAAAGGATTTCAGTCCCCTTCACTAAGCACTTTTGTAGGTAAAACTTTGTCCGTGTGGGATGTGAAAACACACCCCCTGACTGACATATGTTTTACTGACAGAAGTGCCTGTGTGGACTGTGCTGTGTCGGTGGAAGACACTCCCGCTGACATAGCTACTGCTGCTCATTAGGGGTGGTGTAATTATGCTGATGGAAAAGCTCTCCCATTGGCATACAGCGGGTACATGGGAGACCTTAGAGTGGCGCAGCTGCAATGGTACAGCCGTGCCACTGTAAAGTCTCTAGTGTAGACATAGCCAGATCAGGTTTACACTAGGACAGAGGCAGAGCTACGTCTCTGAGATACACACTTTTGATACTGGATTGCTCCAGGAGGGGATGATACTTATTTGTTGTCATTTTTCATGAGTTAATTCTCTTGCACCCACTAATTCAGTCATTCTGATTTTATCAGCCTCTACCCTTGGGCTGGTTCCTCTGAGCTGGGCCATCCCCACACAACCTGCCCTGGAAACAGAGGGACAGGACTACTGAGAGCAGAGAGACAGGTTTGCTCTCCTAGAAAGTGATCCAGCAGAGAGAATTCCTGAAAATCCCATCCACTGGTGCCTGGTTCTCCTCTCACTCTGACAACCCCAGTGGAATGCCTCCTGATTTCAATCAGTTTAAGTAAGAGAGGAATCAGGCCCTGTGGCAAATGGCACAGGTACATTGGTTCAGGAGGATAAAATAATTTCAGCTGACAACCAGACTTTTCATACCAGATTAGAGTTTTGTTGTAAGGGGCCTGGTTTTACATAGGAAGTCAGGATGCTCTGCAGCTCACAGGAGACAATAAGAAACTTGCAGGATTGAGTCCAAGGGTAATCCATAATAAACACCCGCATCCCCTGAGGGAGAAGTATAAAACTGGGATTAAAGACAGTGGCCTGGAAACAAAGTACAGATGCACTCAATCGTGACTGGGTATTCCTGAAGCATGCCCGTTCCCCAGCATGCCTTGAGAATTTTATGTACTATGGTAGGAGAGGGTTAGTGTAGGTTATTAGCACTTTGTATCCTGCCATGTGGGCTATGAGAAGCATTCACAACAAAATTCAACAACTTCAGAGTGTGAAGGTGTTGCATTCTCTTGCAAACTTATGAAAGTATCCTGATCCTGTGAGAACCCTTCAAATATAATTACCAATGGACAAAATATCCTGGTCTTTCCTGATATTCTCCTCTGCACTACCAACACTTGCCTTAGCACTGCTGTCATTTCCTTCTCTTCTCTTCTTCCTGCCTATGCTTTCCTCTATGCTGCCTCCTTCACATGGGGCACCCTCATCAGCCCTGTTTACCAAGTCACCCTCTTCAAAAAATCTTTCCTATATTCTCATGTCTGCTGAGACACCTGCCAGAAACGAGTTTATACAGAGCAAAAAAACAAAAAAGTGACACAGCTGCCAAGATGGGCACTGAACGATGTGTTTGGTATATAGGCCCCAATTCAGCAAAGCATTCAAACATGTGCTTAACTTTAAGTGCATACTTTATGATGAACCAGATTCACAGTGGACTGGTCTGTGGGTGGTCAGCTGTTTGTTTCATTTGTTACAGACAAATATACCCTTTGATAAGTAACAGTATGATCTGTATGTTTGATGACTGAATATGTTTTCCTACCCTCAGTCCACCCCATTTTTGTTACTTTTTCTTGCTACGGCATGTCCGACACGTAGACTGGAAATGCTTTATGGCAAGGTCCTTGGACCAGATTTGCAAAGATATGTAGGTGCCTAAGGATGCAGATAAGTACCTAGTGAAATTTATAAAAACACTTAAGCAGGTTAGGTGCCTAACTCCCATTGAAAGCCAACAGGACTTGGGTGTTTAACTCAGGCACTTTGCTAAATCCAGTTATTCCTATCTGTATCTTTAGGTGTTTATATACCTTTGTAAGCCTGATCTCTTCTCTCATATACATACACATATGTACAGACATACACCAATGAGACAAGGGGCCAAATTTACTAAGCTATTTAGACAAATCTGTGTATGTGCGCATGCACACGCGTGTGTGGGTATTAAAACGCCTAGAACACTTTTGGGTTTTGTAAAAGTACTAAACAATAAATTATGGGTATAATCACCCAACTATCCAACAATGCATGATGGAGCTGTAAAAATAGTGTATATATGAGGATTTCACTGATTCATCCTTATATCTATGTTTCATGGTGCTGGAAAACTTTCTTAATTGGAGATATGGTTCTGTGACTCAGTTCGTTTGGTGGATCAAAATTAAGATGCTGTAACCTATTTGTCTGGTCTCTCTGGGAAATATTTAGATTTCTTTTCTTCCTGCGAGATCCTAATTGTACAGATGTTAATTGGATAAATGTTTTTTCTTTTATCTTCTCAGTGCTTATATTTTGTTTAAACATGCTAAATTAAACACAGTCAACCAGTCACTTAATCACTCCAATCAGGAGAAAATTGTGTAATTATTCTTTATAATACAATATACTTCCTATAGGACCAATCTTTTTTTGAGTCTGAGATTGTTTATGATGCTATTTTCCTCTGTGAACTGCTAATGACCCTTGCAGAAACTACTTTGAAGTTACATTAGACTTTTGCTCCTGCTAGAATGTAATTTAATCCTTAGATCTGAAAGTTAGGTATCATATGCATTTATCTTCATGTTGTAGCGTTACTTTAATAATTACTGTAATTCACTTTAGCATAATATTCTAAGCAATGAAAACTTGAATATAATGCTGATTTATTTTATGTAATAAAAAAATAAAAACAAATGTTTTAAGAACCTCCTATTTTGAACGAAAACCCAGAAACTTCTGAAATTTTGAATTACTAAATTCAAGTTATGTTCAAGCAAAGATTAATCTTTCACATCAAAACATGCAATACGCCAAATTTCCACATGTCCTGATGCAAAACATTTTGCACCCCTTCCTCCTCCCCCCTAAAAAAATGGGGACATTTTAGAATTATGAAATTGCCTGGAATTGAATTATTATTTTTGCGCATGTGAGATGTCTATAGAGAGGTTTACATTTACAGCTGTGCAAATATTAATCAATTTATTTTAATTAATGAGGGGCTTATTTCATTTCTGTGCATTATATGAGACTGAAACGTCTTCTGATTACATCCACTGCAACATTTGTTTATACTATATTGTCTGTCTAAATGACACTATAATTTAACGCAATTGCACTAAGCTCCTTGAGGCAAAGACTGGAATTCCCTCTTAATGGTGGAAAATATCTGGATAGTGCTCAATAAGGCATCAGTTCAGCAAGGTCCTTCAGCACTTGCCTGTCTTTAGACATGCAAAGAATCCTCTTGATGTCAAGGAGGAGGAAAACACTTCAAGAAAGGCTATTTTTAGGTTACTTCCTTCAGGAACCAAAATCCTATTCTCAGGAGATTCCAGCTCTAATATCACACTAAAAGGAGTCTACATAGTTTCTTGGACTCATGGGATGCACATGGAACCAAGGATCCCAAATATTTGATGATTGTTCTTCATTTACAGTTCCATCACCTCTTCCAAGAACTACTTTAAATGCCATGCTGTTTCCTAGCCCAGTCATCTAAGAGTACAAAAGGGAAGGAGCCAGTCGCTCCATGAAAAAGGTGTAAAAGAGATTCGCAACCAAAGTTTTAAATGGCAATTAAATCAGCTGGCTAGCTTGATACTCAGTTAATGTAGTTTGTGACTCTGGCAGTTTGGGAACCCATTTATTACTCATATTTCAATAGCACTTTTGTATAGTTAAAGTGTTGTGCAAATGTTAATTACCCCCATGGTACAGGAAGGTCAGTTTTATTATCCCCATTTCACATATGGGGAACTGAGGGCTGGAGATGTGAAGTGATTGGCAAGTTTGCTTCCTGCTGATATAAGGCTGGATTAACAGTCCTATACAGAATCAGAATATCCCATAAACATTCAAGTTCTTTTTACAATCATTAAGTCAATGTTACAAGCCATTGCCTCCAATTTCATACTGACAAACTAGCTTCTGAACTGCCAGTATGACAGGCAATTGGGCAATTAGATCCCAAATTTAGGAGTGTTTCAGACCCTACGATTTGATTGGGCTCATTACAGAAACAGGAGCTGTAATGTAGCCAGCAGTCTGCACTATGGCATCTGAGTCTGAATCATAACTTAGTGAAACCCTGTGTGATGACTGAAGAAAGAAATTAATCAAAAACTCAAAGTTCTGCAAATTTCAACCAACTCCAGTATTAGTGTAAAAGCTAGAGAGCCAGGGAGAACCATACGGTCTGTCTGAGACCATAAGCCTCAGTAAAGAATCCCCTTTATATTAATTAAAACTTAGTCCTGTCTCTTCGAACTCCTCTCTTCCAGGATCCCAGGTACAAAGAAGTTTTGATGCAGGATTCATTAATATATGTTCGAGCCCAAGTGCCTACACTGTCCATTTCCATCTGGTCTATGGAGCTACAGAACTGAATGCAGAACCCTAGACCGCATTGTGAACCAGAGCTAATGAGATCCTAGAGCACAGGCACCCAGCTGCTAGCACCCAGCAGCAGGTTACACAATGCTATGTAAAAGATAGGAGGGGGAGAGCTGATATTCAAGGTGGGAGATGGAATTCCCAGGCAGACAGGCATGTTACTGGAGGCCTCACACCAGTGTGCTGGTGAGGGGATGGAACTGGATAGAGGGGATAGTGAGGATGACTTGAATATGTTTTCAGGGTTGAGGGACTCTGTTTGGGGTTACTGAGCTGATTCCCAACCTTACAAAAGGATCCAGTTTGGACAGATTCAAAAAAAGTCCTGAGCTAATTTTTGTCTTAAGTATTGCCAAACTCTCACTTCCACATACAAGACGCACAATTTCCATCGATATGACAGTCCACGCACCATCCAAACTTTGCTCCTCAGCCTCCGCCAGACATGCTTTTGCTATACAGCTTGCTGCCACTAAACAAGGCCTAACCTTTTGGTGCTCACACTCTTCATCGAGAGACCCAGCACAGAATCTGCTGGGTCCTGTGGAAGAGCCAAACGAATTTATAGGGCAGCTGGAGAGGAGGCCTGCATTCAGAGTTATTGGATTTGGGTGCATTCCACTGAAAGCCAAGCCCTCTGTCATTATCGTTAATTTTAAACACAAACCCTCATTGACTTCATTCACAGACCTCAAAGAGCCTTACAGTAATGGACAAGAATTGTTATCCTTTTTGACAGGAGCTGGCTGAACATAAACAGACATTCCCTCTTGTTCTCTCCCTGACATTTTCTAGGCGGTTCTATTTTTTTTTAGAGATGAGGTAACTGATGACTTGTTCAAGGATTACACAGCAGGTCACTGGCAGAAGCAGGTATAGATTCAATTCCCTGCTCTGCCACTGCTTTACTGGGTGATCTTGGGCAATCACTTCCCTCTTTGTGCCTAATTTTCCCCAGCTGTAATATGCAGATAATGAATCTGTGGATGAAAAGTGCTATATATAAGAGATAACTATTATTAGAATTAATTATTATTATTATTTGGGGGAGTTGTTTGTTCGTTATAGATGAATATGAACTTCTATAAGTATTTATAAACCTTTAAAGATCATTTTAAAGGTTCAATTCTGCAAGCCTTACTCAAGCTCAATATGCAAAAAATCTACGTGTTTATACATGTATCTGGATTTTACAAAGTGTAAAGCACTTAGGCTCTAGAAAATAATCTAAATAAATAAATATATACACTATCAACAGAACATTCTGTAATTGCTATCGATACCAATGAATCACCTAACAAGAGGAATATGAAACAAAAACTAAAAGAAATGTTCATTCAATTAAGATACTAAAATATATATACAAAAATTAAACAGATTTTTATATACACATGTACATGCAATATCAGTCATGCTATCTTTGATGAGACATTTCCAAAATCTAGCACAGCACAACAGATAATATTTGGTACATAGTGAACTAAAAATTTCAGCATCCCTTCAGGATCTCCATTCCATCAGGCCTGGAATAGTGTCTCTAGCTGCAGCAATGGCCAATACTTGATGTTTTAGAAAAAGGAGGGGGGAAAAATCACAATGTACCTGGCTAGTTGTGTAATGCTGCATAACAGAACAATTCCTTCCAGATCCTGGCAGTGATTTTGCCCTGAAGCATGAGATTTCATCAACTTTATTATTATCTTTGCCTGTTTAAACTATAGTTATCATTAACAAGTCATAGAAAATTAAACAGAACATATATTCTCAGTCTACTTGAGAGTTACTTCAGAGGAAGAGAAATAATAAGAACGAACGAAGTAGGGACGGAGGCAAAAGCCCTGTGATTGTGATAGTATAATGTGGACCTCACTCTGCCAGGAATTGGAATCTGACGGCTAGGCTCCCAATTCAAGACAGCACTTAAACACATGCTTAACTTTAAGTATGTTTAAGTGCAGTCTTGAAGCAGGGTCTAAGTCACTTCTTATGGAACTCGATTAACTACCAAATGATAACAGTTTTTATTCACTGTCAGCCTTAGTAAGAGTCAAACTGGGAATTTAGAAGCAAAAGGTCTTGTATACTCCCTGAACCAGCAAACTCCCTCTAATGTATTTTAAACCACCGGGAAGTAAACAAAGCGCAGGCCCTACTAGCTGAGTTAGAATCTTGGCAGCGTCAGTGTTTCTCATGTAATTGCCACTCCGTCTCTGTTTACATTTAACTAGTGGGTAGACTGGTTCTGAGCAGCCGCTCAACAATATTTAGCATAAATCAAATTAAAAGATGTTTGCTACCATGAGAAAAGTAGGTGAAAGGTCCTGGGTAGCATGTTAGGTAGGATGGATTTTCCCATGGCAGCTACACCAAGATGTGAAGAGCAAAGTAAAATACTTCCCATCTACAGGGGCACATACAGCCTTGGTGTAAGTAGCTATAACTGCTCTGAAGTCAAGCAGGCTCAGCTCCATTAGATCAGAGCTGGATTTGTCCCATATAGTCTTGCATTCAGATACATGCTTTGGGGATGGTGCTGGATGGATTGCAACAATTTCTCTGCAGCTCTCTGTCTCACTTACTTTTTCCTCTTTATACCCCTCCTCTCCTTGTCTCCCCCATTACACACATACACATCTGTATCTAAGAGGCTATAAATCACTCATCCTCCACTTTCCCCGGATGGAGGTTTCTTTATTGTAGAGTTTATTCTTTACTATGACATTTTCCCAGTCTTAATGTGTGTCCAAATCCTGATGTCCTTACTATACTTTTACTCAGTCCCTTACTCAAGAACACTATTACTGAAGTCAATGGGAATCTGATGGAGCAATACAGTGAACAAGGATCTTAAGCTTTGCACCCTGCCAGCAAAAGTGCAGGGTGTTTAAAGTCTGCAGCAGACAAATGAGGCTACATTTCCAAAAGTAGTGAGAAAGTGCATCATGAACTTAACACATTGATGACCCCCAGCATCCCAACCGATTGCCCCATTCTGAAAAGCTGCTACATAAAAGGTTTTAGTAACCATGCCCTTTACCATTTAAAATTGTTTGTCACCCACTGGGGAATCGCTAACCATATTTCTGCCTGTAGGAACCTTAAGTGGGGATCAGGGATAGGAATAGGAATGTTTCACCCTTCTATAGCCTCCAGGCCACAGTTTTCAAAACCCCTTTACAAATTTTGTTCAACTAAATCTTACAATCCACCTGTGGATCCTTCAAATATTATTACAGATGGGAACACTGAGGTTCAAAGAGGTCGTTCTGTGTCAGAGTCCTGGTTCTTGGCTGGAAGCTTTTGCCAACTGTGAGCCAGTACATTGGCGCACTCACCCTCCAGCTCTTGCAAGATGTGACTGAGCATTCTGGTGCGCTCCCGCTAGCAACATTTGCAAGCTGTGAGCCAGCATCCTAGCATTCTAATCTGGAAGCACTCACAATTTCTGTGCTAGTGAACTGACATTTTCAGCGAGCAGAAACTCGCAGGTGAGATTGCAACAACAGCTGGCTATGATGGAAAAAATTACTAACCTCTGTAAACAACTTAGATGAGACTAACTGACTCATTCTTAACCACCTGCCAGTAGAGGTCATGTAGACTGTAAACATCTGGTCACACACTCCTTACAGTTCTCCAATAAAGGTCATGCAACCAGTCCAACAACTGGTCAGTTATTGGTTAATTATCTGCTTACAGTCTCAGGACTATGATGACCTGCTTCTCCTTCTACACCAAACCATAAGTTGGTACAGTAGCCCTACAGGCAAAAGAAGCATTTCTGCCAAAGTAACCATTTTGACTATTGTGCTTTCAGTATCAACTCAGGAAACAAGTATTGTCCAACAAAAGAGTGACTTTTGATAGGTCCTAGAGATACTTGTGGTGACCTTGGCCACTGCTATACCAAATATAGACACAGTGGGTAACATCTGCATTTGGAAACCATTTCTACGAATAGATTGCCTTTCACAGTCAATTATGGGTGGGGTTTTCAAAAGCATTTAAATATTTCTTAAGTGGCTTAGGAACACATTTCCCGCTGCCTTTCAACAGGACTTGTGTTCTAACGTAATCAAGCATTTCTAAAAATCCTATCCTGTGCTGATTATTAGGAGTATTGCCGACACGTTATGACTGACATGGGTCTCCTTCCTTAACTCTGTAGAATTGGGTTTACCACAGAATTAACTGTTGCCCCTACCTCAAATCCCATCCAGACACGAATACCCTTAACTCAAGCGTGATGGTGCTATTAACTCGAGTTGGCTGGCCTGATAGGAGGCATAAAGCTTGAGTGACCACAACTCATCAGCTGCTAACACAACCACATTGTGCAGCCTGAATGTTATTTCACAGTGTGGCCGCTCTCCTTATCTTGGTATTTCTAGTAACATGGCCATCATCACCATGCCATCTGTTAATCTTATGGACTTTTTGCTTCATTAGCAGTATATTTTATCATTTACATTTGATACAGACGGTTCACCATTAAGAAGTCTATATTTACCAGTCACTCCCATAGCATTACATGTCAGGTATTACTCTCTATATAGAGTAGGAGAAATCTGCAATATTGCAAAAACAATGAGAGTCCTGAAGCACCTTAAAGACTAACAAATTCCTTCAGGCATAAGCTTTCGTGGGCTGCAACCCACTTTGTCAGATGCATGAAATGGAAATCACAGATAGGAGGTATATATATACATTCAAGGGTAAGAAACAACAAGGGGGAGGGCAAGTGCTAACAAAGTCAATTTGTTAGTCAATTTGTTAGTCTTTAAGGTGCTACAGGACTCTTGTTGTTTTTGCTGTATACAGACTAAAACTTTGCAATATTGCAAACACCGCTATGTGGGAACAGTTGACAAATGTTGACTTTTTGATGTCTCCCACTTTAGGAGAGGTCCAGAATGACAAATTATTGTTAGCATCAAGACTTTGAATTACACATTATTGGAAAGATATGAATTCGTCTACTAAGGAATTGTGGTATGGTAAAACATGGACTGTCCTTGTAATGGAAAAGCTTTCACACGAAGTATGTACACAAGAGAAGCACTAAAAAGAAGATAGGTATTTAGAAATTTGGTCACCTTTGTTAGAGTACTTAGAAGAGGAAGGCTCCCCAGTCATCAAGCAAGTCAAGTTCTTTGAGTATTAACCTGATTTTGAATAGTAATGTTCAGTGTGGTATGTTAACTTTTTATTATAACCTTTCCTCAATAAAAAGTTAAAAATAATGTTTGTTGGCACTCAGAGTATAATTAAATATCTTACTATCATTAGTGTGTATCCTAATATTCCTAAGCAGAAAGTCCTTCATCCTTAACAAATAAATTGTAGAGCAGGGTGAAATTTTTCACATTTGTAAATAAAAATAAAATAAAATTCCACCTTTTTATTTGGGGGGGAGGAAACAATTCTCTCCAAATATTTGTTAAAGTTTGTAACTCGTTGTAGAGCTGGCTGCAAGTTTTCTAATTAACATGGGGAAAACTGAAGAAGAAAACAAAAACTCCTGACCACTTCTAGTAGACTAAAGATGATTTATTATACGGGACAATGTTCTCCCGTTAGCTGCATACATGAAGCTCCACTGACATCTGTGCAACACTAATAGTATATCCTGGAAGTTTGCAGAGGGTAACTGAGGGAAGAATTTAGCTGAAGTAATCAAAACATCCAAAAGAAACATGGGACTTCCACAGTCCCGGGGGCTAACACTACCCTTGTAGCACCACAAGAATTTTCAGTGCACAATTATCTCCCTCTTCATCTCTCTCTGTCTAAAACAAATTTATTACATTAAGTGCATACATGGACTTCCTGTGATTTAAAGCTTTAAAAGAGCCACTGTCACAGTCCTGTTCATATTTACAGATTCTTTCTCCCATCACCTTTACTGTTATTTATAGACCTGGCTGAATTTGTTCCAACTTCAACATTTCAATGAAATTTTGAAATTTAGGGGAACAAAATACGGAAACTCTTTGATTAGATTGTTCTGAAATCCCCCTGCCAACATTTTTCAACTATCTTAGAGCTGGTTGGATTTTTTTGGTTCTCAAAATTTCAGTGAAATTTCAAACACTGAAAAAGACGGGCAAGCAGAGGGGGAGAAGTATGTGATTTTACTTCCTTGTATTGACTAGCTCTATTATTTATTAAAACCCACCTGGGGAACTTGAAACTAAAATATGCTTATCATCTGACACCTGTCCAATATCCTATTTGAAATCAGTTGATGTTCTCAAGCCAGTTCCCTGTAGACAGGTGCGCATAGCAGAAAAAAAAAGACACACTTTTTACTAAATAACTGACCACCTCAGCAGAGAGCCCAGTAGTTGACTGTTGTCAATTTAATTCAGCAGACTAATGTATCACACCATAGCTCCTCATGATCCTTAACCCACACCCTTTTCCTCATCTCACCTATTCCCTTCCCCTGCTCCACCACTCCCATTTATTCGCCCAAATCCTCCTTCCCGCTCACCTTTTGTTCCCAGCCATACTCTACCGCCTCCCTTATTCTACTTCATCTCCTCCTAATCCAGCACCTGCGGCAGTAACTAGACATCCTAATTGTTCATTTAAAACCATCATTTTAAAACAGCAAAGATGAATGTACTTAAAAGTCATTTTAAAAAAGTAAGGAAAACCAACCAGAGAAGTATATAGCCAGCAAAAGCAAACACATGACTCTCTCTTTGGGCAAGGACTGCAGTAATCGGAGTGTGTGCAGTAATTAGCACAATGAAGTCCTGTTTTTGGTTAGTCTCTCAGTATTACCACAATACTGTCATTAATAATAACCCTCATCCTCTCTTCGTTCCTACATTCCTCCATCCTTTTCTGTCTGTTATCACTCTCTGTTATGCTGCAAATCCTTACTCATGCAAGTAGCCCTGATGAAGCCAATCGTGTCAGGATTACTCAAGTGAGTAAGACTATGTAGGACCAACCCTTAGACTACAAGCTCCTTGGGCAGGTACAAAGTCTGACACATTACATGTCTAACTTCAATCAGAGATGTGACTGCAGCATGTGTAGACATACCTGAGCTAGCTTTGATCTAGCTAGCTCCAATAACAATAGCAGTAAAGATGCAGCAGCACGGACTAGCTACTAAAGTACACTCCTGGGGTCCTGGGTGCACCTGTGCTGTCGTGGCGTCACTGGTATTGTTATGTGAGCTACCTAGATCAAAGCTAGCTCAGGCATGTCTACAACGCTGACTGCAGTAAAGACATCCCCTTAAAAAACAATGGAGACCAAATTATGCTTTCCCCACTAGAGGTGTGAGATTCCATGTTGGGGTTGAGGTACATTGGCAGGGCAGAGCTGGGGGGAGCTTTCTCTAGGGCTGCTCACGCTGGCTCTAGATTACCAGATCAGCACATGTTCCCAGCACTAAATTCTATTGTAAACACAGAAATAGGGTCGTTACCCTGTGAGATGAGAATGATGCAAGCACCTAGCAAGTGATTGGTTAATAAAAGAATGAATCTGACAATTCCAGTCATCTTAATTTGGTTATGAATAAAAATTTTTTTTTAAATCACTGTGTTTAGGGAAGAGATTTCTATGTCTCACACCTTGTTTTGATATCACTTTGGCTGAACTTTCTTTATCTGTAAATGTACCACAGGCATGTATGGAGGAAGAGGAGAAGAGACACATCATCATCAATTTTCCTCATTCTTCTTGCATTGTGTGCAATAAGGGTTAGGTAACTATTCAGACAAATAGCTCCAGGAAGGAGAAAGAGAAAATGGAAAGAACAAGAAAACTACCTGTGTTACTGCCTTGCTTTGGGTCTAACTGTTTTCCTCCCAAAATAACCTCTAAGGACAGCAACCCCCAGTGAAGGATCCTTACAAAATTTAAGTGCTTTTACAAGAAATTTTCATGCTTCATTTCTTTTCTCTTTCTAATTTATATTTTATTGATTCCCCGAAAATAAGAGAACCTCCCTATAAATAATAAAGCAACGAAAGAGAAGGAAAGGGAAAAGGAAAGCGACACCTAGGTTTCCTTACACTAGGAATTAAATTAAAGATTTCTAAAAAGTCAGACCAAATCTTTTTGAATTTGTCTGAGGTCCCTCTTCTCCAAAGCATTACCCTGTCCTTCGCTGCCAGGTTAGCCAAGTGGCTGTGCCAAGCTTCTGTCTCTGGAGGCAGTCTGCTGCTCCAGCTAAGCAATGTGCATTGTTTGGTTACAAGCAGTGCTCTGGAGACCCCCAGTGATATCACAGGGAGTTGTGTGCATGGAACAGGAGCAGAATATGGCCTGTAAGATCTCTTTGCCTAACGATTCCCCACCCACATCTAACTAACTATGACTCCAGTGCAGCCTCGCATTCACCTTGCTCTTTCTGTGTTAGGTTAGGTCTATGTCTGACCTTCGCACTGGTGAACGGGGATGGAGGGGTGCAAGAAGCCTGCTTGTTGTGCTCCACCCAGGAGTCCTCGTGCTCCCCAGAGCACAAGGTCAGCTTCCTGCTAGGCCCTTTTTGATTACAAGCCACTTCAAGCACACTGGAATGAGTGGAAGCAGGGCCAAGGGTTAAGGTAAAAGGGAGCAGAAGGCTCCCCTTATTCTATTAAAAGGATGATTCTTCCCCTCCCTAGCTTAAGGGACCAGTGCTCCCATGCAACTCTCCCTCCTCCCTGGTTGCTACAATGGGAGCTCCCTCTTCTGTTTCAATCCACTGAGGCACCAGTCTATGGAGCTGGTTGGCTGCAGAGCGTGGGCATGCTGCATCGCTCCAAGGGGTGGTGCTGCTCTTGCTCTGAGAGATAATATGTCTCATGGCACACAACACAACCTGGTGCTTCCCATGGGATGCCGCAACTCTGCACCACCCTCAAGGATGGGCTTCCCACAGCAAAACTGCTCCTTTCTGTTTAGTTTTGGTTTCGAGCAGAATCCTCAATCCGTTCTACCTTTAGGGAAAAATGTCTCCTCATAATCAGGAGTGAGCCGGCAGCAACACGCCAGAGCCAGATGCCCTTCCCACATCAGATGACTTAAGTCGGAGCTTTTGTTAATGTAATGTTAATGTCGGAGCTGTGTTGTTAATGTAATGAATGAATGAAAACTGGGGTTGTTATTTAACTCTTGCTCCTTCTGATGACTCCCTTGGAAAGAGAAGTAGTATACCTGTAAACAGCAGCTTGCGAAACCAAATAAAAGCACAGATTCACTCACAAGGCAACACAGGTTTCTGCTGATATCTGAATGTCACAACAACACAAATGTTAGGGACATGGGTCCCAATTCAGCAAGGTGCCTAAGCACATGAATATCCCACTGAGACCTACAGGACTACTCATGTGCCTAACGTTAGGCACATGCCTTGCTGAGATTCCAGTTCAGCAAATCATCTAAGCAGACAGAATCATAGAAATCACAGAAATGTGGGATTGGAAGGGACTTTGAGGAGTCATCTAGTCCAGCCCCCCTGAACTGAAGCAGGACCAAGTAAACCTAGATCATCCTGGACAGGTGTTTGTCCAACATGTTCTTAAAAAACTCCAGTGATGGGGATTCCACAATCTTCCTTGGAAATCTATTCCAGAGTTTAACTATTCTTACAGTCAGAAAATTTTTCCTGATATCTAAACTAAATCTCCCTTGCTGCATATTAAGTCCATTACTGCTTGTCCCACCTTCAGTGGACATGATCACACTTCTCCTTATAACAGCCCTTAACATATTTGAAAATGTATCAGGTCCTCCCTCAGTTTGCTTTTCTCAAGACTAAACATGCCCAGTTCTTTTAACCTTTTCTCATAGGTCAGGTATTCTAAACTTTTATCATTTTTGTTGCTTTCCTGTAGACTCTCTGCAATTTGTTCAAATCTTTCCTAAAGCATAGCACCCAGAACTGGGCACAATACTCCAGATGAGGCCGAACCAGTGCTGTGTAGAGCGGGACAATTATCTCTCGTCTTATGTACAAATACTTCTACTAATATACCCCAAAATATTACCCCTTTTTCAGCTGCATCCCACTGTTGACTCATATTCAATTTGTGATCCACTATAACCCCCAGACCTTTTTCAGCAGTACCACCACCTAATCAGTTATTCCCCATTTTGTAGCTATGCAGTCAAACTGAACATTTTGCAAGCAACCCAAAGGCTGAAGACTACTCCAAATAAATGAATGATAAATATATTAGTGGACATTGGGGTTAATTTGTGAGCTCAAAAGGAGTTCAAATTTGTAAGAAACATTATTCATAATTAATATATGGACGTATTATGTATTTGTATTGCAACAGTGCAACAAGGCCACAATCAGGGATTAGACCCCCATTGTGCTCAGTGTGGTATACACATGTAATGAAAAGACAGAATCCCTATAACTAGTCTCTGACATCATTTTATTGAAAATCACTATCACTATTTCCACAAGATAGATATTGCCCAAGCAGCATGGAGATCACTCAAATACTGCTACATGTAACAGGAGGGTGAACTTGTGGGTGGCATTTCTAAAGCAACATCTGCAACCCTAACTTCTTTCTACATTATCTTGTCTCAGCTGCAGGGTAGCCTGGTGAATTAAATATGGATTCTTATAAGTTCTATAAAAGTAGTGTTGTTTCCTCTGTGATTCTAAAGATTATGTGGATTCCTTCTCTTGAACTGGAATGGAATTCTAATAGTAGCTGGCTGTGCAGATGGGCTGGCAGAATATGCTTCCTGCTTCACTAAGGCTGGTCTATACACAGTTTTTGCACTGCTTCAACTATATTGGTTGGAAATCTGAATAGTTAAAAGATTACAACCCCATAATGCAGCTTTGCCAGTAGGGTTTATTCCTATACATTTAAGGGAACAAAATACATGAGTGTAAGTCACCTTTAAGCCGCTATAGTTGCATCCAGAGTAGAGGCTGTCCCAGTGTAACTATTTCAATAATAAAACCACACCCCAAATGAAAGAGGTAAGCTAGTACAAAAACCGTGGGTAAACCAAGTCTAAACGTTTTGGGTGCTCTGTTGATATATATGGTGGCTAATCTGCAATTTTAACACTGATCCTCAGGCAAAATGGTCACAATTTATAGAACACATTTCTTCCATCTCCTATTCTTTGCTTGCAAAACCTGCTAGGGTGGCGCAGATAAAATTCCAAACCATGAATAATTACTAAAAATCTTAGTCTGACCTTATCTTTGCAAATCTGTGGATGTCTCAATATGCAAGGACACTGAATCCTGATTTCCAGGTACCAGTTCTTACTTGTTCCTGAGTCCTCTGTTCATCATTCTTCCTGGCTCACAATTTCTATTCTGCAGGCCCCTCTGCACGAGTTTGATCCCATCATTCACTAATTAGGTTGATTTGTCCTTGCACCCTCTAGTTCCCAACTCAATCAGATCCCTAGCTGTCATTTTCCAATTTGCAAGTCCTTTCCCCCCTCATTTCCAGTCCCAAGTCTCTGGTTTTAGATCCATTTTGTTCTGTTTGTGTCCCCCAAGCTTCTAGTTCTCTAGTCCCTGGTGCCTATTTTAGGTCACAGTGTAATAAATTACAGGTCTGGACTCACTGGAGACGTTGAACAGAACATTACTTTGTGAATTATATATATTGTGACATCCCAGCTACTTATTGACATATGAAAGGGTTTATACTGTAGCTGTTCCCAATTAAAGGCCCAATCTTGTCTCACTTAACTAGGCCCTAAATAAAATGAGAATAAAAGCCCTTCCATTTATCCATCTGTATATTTATCTTATGCCATTCACCACATGATCCAAGGACCAGTTGAATCATGCTGAAGACAGGGAATTAGGAAACATGAACCAGGAATTAGGAAACTGGAAAGGAATCTGATTCAGTTTCAGAATATTAGTCATCATATTAAAAGGGACTCGACCCCCATTTTATTTGGAATTTGCTCTTGATTAATTACAGCATGGATTTAAACCTGCTCCTATAGAAATCAAGAAGTGATTCACTGTTGACTTCATTAGAACTACAGGCTGTATATTTTTAAGGGGTCAGTGTCAGTGATTTAGATTAGCAATTTTAATCTCCTATCATAATTCAGAACTCATGCTAGAGATCATGGTATTTAGAAGCATACAGAACCAGGCAATTCAGTAGTTTCCTGAATTATACCATTTAAAGGCCCCATTATTGAAATACTCAGCCTTACTACAAGACCAGTTTAGTCAGTTAGAAATGAACATATTTTTCAGAAAAAATATATTAAAATAAAAAGGAATCTTCCTCATATTTGATTTGATACTTAAAAAAAAAATTCTAGAATACCGGTGGGGGAGGGGGGAATGAGTCATTTCTTCTATTCTGGCCTGGTTAGAAATCATGCAAGCATTTTACACATTTTCTGCTGATTTCTATTTCCTCCACCAAATATCAGCTAACAAAAAAGTTACCATTGCTTTTGAATGATGGGAAATGAAGGTTATTTACCTGAAACGGGAAGTTCTTTTTGCTGTGTGGTCCCCATCCGCATTCCACATGTGGGTACACATGCACTCAAGTCTGGAAATTCTAACAAGCAGTGTCCTTTGGCCTGCAGATGCACAGTAGATCTTCTCATGCTCTCGACCGAGGGCATAATAGACAGTGCAGGCTGACGCCTCTTCAGTTCCTCTTCTTACCATGAAGCCAATAGGCTCTAAAGCAGAGAGGGTGGAGAGTTGGTGGTGGAATAGAGATGGGGACCATACATCTAGAAGAACTTCCAGTTACAGGTAAATAAACTCCATTTCTTCTTTGAGTGCTGGTCCCTACGTGTATTCACACGTGGGTCATTGTCAAGCACTGCTCAGACTGGGTGGTACTATGAGGAAGCCGACAGCAAAGATGCTTTCAGTACTGCAGTTCCCAATATTGCATCCGCAGCAGAGACCTGAGTTAGTGTGCAAGTCTAGCAAACATGTGGATGGAGCTCCAGATGGCTGCTTTGCATATACCTAGTATTGGAATGTCCTGCAGGGATGCTGTAGAGGCAGCTTGTGTCCTTGCGGAGTGTGGCCTGACTCTGTCAGGACAAGGTATGTTTATTAACCTGCAGCACTAGATGACGCACCCAAAAATCCGTTTAGAGACTCTCTGAAAGGATACTGCTTTACCTCGTGATCTTTTGCTGTGGCGAGAAAAAGTCTTGGTGATTTTCTGATAGGTTTGGTGCTTTGCAGGCAGTATACCAGGGCACAACTGATGTAGAGGGGATGAAGTCTTACTGCTTAGGTAGAAATGTGGGGTTTTGGAAGGAGGACAGGCAAGTGGATACTTTAGTTGACATGGAATTCAGAAATAACCTTGGGGAGGAACTTAGAATGGAGGCAAATGGAGACCTTTTCCCTGTGAAAAACCACAGAAGGCGGGTCTCCCAACTCACTCGCCCTCCTGGCCAAAGTGATAGCAAGTAAAAATGCAACTTTTGTGGAGAGGTGGGACGTGGAACATGTCACCAAGAGTTTAAATGGTGCTCAGGATGAAATTGAGCCCCCATTGAGGTGTAAGTCTGGCCACTGGTGGAAAGGTCCTGACTAGGTGCCTCATGAAATTTACTGCAGTTGGGTGGGTGATAACAGAAGTCCATCTGCCACTAATCTCTGTCAGTTGGACCCGCAGCAAGCCAATGTAAAGGCTTGTGTTTTTCAGAGACAGAAAATGACCAGAATATCTGGAAAAGGTTGATTATGCTGCACCCCAATCTAGAAACAGGGTGCTCCATTGAGCTAGGTAGCAAGTTCTAGTTGAACCTTTCCTACTTCGGGTACGACAGCCTGAATGGGTGCTGCACCTGAGCATTGTATTTCCAATGCCCATCCAAACACCAGGCCATGAGAGGGAGCCAGTCTGGATTGGGGAGTCTGATTCTGCCTCCCTCCTGAGTTAGGTGGTTTGGAAAGGAGCAGATCCTGACCAGGGGACAGGTCGACATTTTCAGGAGCTGTAGGAGCCAAAACTGCCTGGGCCAATTGTGTGGTAGGAGAATGACTCAGGCCCAGTTCTGATGGATCTTTCTCAGGACCTGTGGTAGTAGAGGAATGGGAGGAAAGGCATATCTGAGATCATTCATCCATGACAACAGAAGAGCATCACCATGGCCTATACCTCCCCTGGAGCAGTAGAGAGGAAGTTTTCTGTTCATTTGGGATGCAAAGAGATCCCATTGTGGTGTACTCCACTGACTGAATATTTCTCCAGGACAGAGTTGTGCATCTCCCACTCGTCGTCCACTGATTTATGATCGCGCCTGCTCAGGTTGTCTGTTAAAAGAGCACTGAGCACCTGGAAGGTATGGCTAGTGATGTGGTTTGTGGGGTGTTCCTTCCTGATGGTTGGAGATGAGACTCTTCCTGAAACACTGAAGTAATAACGTCCAGTGTAATAACGTCCCTCAGGAGGGCTGGGCCAGAGACAACAGGAGACATCGTATGTGCTGGTGTCTGGGGGCTTCTGATAGTTGGGATCAATGGTTCCAGCACATTTTAGGAGGTAGTATGATCCTTGGACGAGCAAGCTGGTACTGACAATGAGTCTGGACCCACACTCCTAGATGGAACCAGCAGGTGACAGTCCTTGTGTTTCAGAACACCTCTCCAGCCTGGGGTTTGCAGGGGTGCTGGTCCCTTAGAAGCCACACGTGAAGACTGAACTGCCCTTGATAGGCTCCTGGAGGGCGTGCATCTCTTGTGGACAGTTCTGGACAGGGATCGGTCCTTGGAACCATGAATGTGCACCTATTCTCATGGGAAGCCTTAGAGGAAGAGTCCTGGGGTTTAGGGGTGGCAGACTCCACTTCTAAGATCATGCTTGGGGGGGCGGGGTGCTGCTCATCTTTTGGGGCCAGTGTACGGGGGGGTCTCCTTGGCCTGGATCAGTGTGCACCCTCATATCTTTTTCCATAAGGTGTTTCCTTAGATGACGCTCACGAGCGACAAACACTGCACTTTGCACATATATGCATCTCATCCAAGCAATAGAGGCAGTGTTGGTGATCATCACTCACAGAGAAGGAGCAAGGGCAGGAGACAAAATTCTTGAACACCAGGATTCTGGGCATAGCCCCAGATCATGGGAAGGGAGTCCCCAGTAAGGGAAAAAACAAGCTATATTAACTAAACTATACTCATATAAAAGCTATGAAGTATAAAAACTATTTACAAATAAATTTACATGTTCTATCAGGAGAAAAATTGCAGAAATCTGTGGACAGAGGGATTCTGATTCTGGCCAGAAGTGGTATGAAGGAACTGAAGAGGTGTCAGCCCGCATTGCTTTTTATGCCCTCGGTCAGGAGCATAAGAAGATCTACTGCGCATGTGCAGACCGACAGACACTGCTTGTTAGAATTTCCAGACCTGGGTGCATAGCATACATGCATACCTATGTGCAGAATACAGATAGGGACCAGCACTTGAAGAAGAATCAGCAGGTATAAAAAGTTTCATAAATCTTCTCTCAGCACATGTGGTATTTCACTTGGAGACCTTGTAACTGCTGCAAGATAAATACTTTAAAAAAATTACCTTGTTCTGATAATTGCTTAGAAAGTCCTGGGCAGCAGTTGCCTTTCTTTTTTCTTTTTTACAACCGCAGGTTAAAAATAAGCACAAACAAACTCAATCTACACCAAGAATAGAAAAGTCAAAGTGCAAACTTTTAAAGGAGCTCTCTCTGTGCTATGATAAATACAATCCAAAGTTACTGAATATATAGCACCTATCATGTTGGTATTTGCATGGCATAGTCATGTTATTTTAGAGACCCCATGCAGATACATGTCAGATCATTGAAAGGGTAGTAAATGACAAATGCCCACAATCTCCCTGCTCCTCCACATGTTTTGAAGACACCTGGAAATCATTTACAGGTGGATGGTGCTGGAGAATCTCTGAAGGAAACTCATTGCATTTAACAAGGTGAATAATGTATCTGTTCCTCATTTGGGAGCAAACATTGCAAAGAAATAATTAGAAACTATTTGACCTGGAACCCACATGCCCATTACTGTGGTATTTTTCCACCTATTACGGGTGAAGCAGAAGATGGGCTGAACCTGAAAGAGGAGGGGAGGAGTGGCAGAACAAGTGCTTATTTATAAAGGGACAGCAAACAGTACTCTCTCCCCACAGGCTTTGGAAGGCGAACCTGTCCTGCCTGAAGGATGCCTAAGTGCGGGGAGGATTCCAGCTAACATTGGCTTTCCAGTTGGGAAGAGGCTCAACCCCTGCGAGCTCTTGCACTCTGACAGCCACAACAATTCTGAGCGACTTGCATCTTGTGTTTATACTGCTTTTCCTTTTCATCCAAGCACCTTTCCTTAGTATTTATCCTCCTGCCTGAGAGATCTATTGCTCCATTTGAGCAGGGAAGGAATAAGCTCACAAAAATGGGAAAGGTGAGTGAGCGGTCACTGAAACAGCTGCTATTTAAACATCTGGCTTCTTCTGCTAAGCTCTAAGAAACAGAATTTATTTTCTAAATTAAAATTATATGTATATTTGAAATGGTTTGCTGTATACATGCATGCTAAGAAAGGAGAAAAATGGGTCAGAAATGCAGATAATTTTGCTTCATAATGGTTGATGGGAGAGCCAAAGAGATCGTTAAGTCTTTCACTCTGTCTTTGCAAGCAGTTCTAACCCTAAATGTTTTAAACCCAGAAGAGCAGAAAGATCAAATAGGAAGGGGAAATACTTTTGAGAATGGCTTGATTCTTCATCCACAAAGACCTTGGCATTTGCAAAAGAGACAATCTGAGAAGGTCTGAGAATTTAGGGTTAAAAGGAGGAACCCCAAACCTCTCTGGGAACTAAAAGGAGACCTTGCAAAGGAAGACAGAACAATTCAATAGCTTTTACTTATCTCCATGAATCTTCTCTCCTATTCTCCTGTGTCTCCTAAAGTTACTATAGTCCATAGAGTTGTTACCTGGTCTCCTCTCCTCATGGAGACTTGAAAAGCTGAGCAGGTTTTTGGTGGGATGGGGAAAGAAAGGTGGAGGAACAGGAGAAGAGTGAAGAAGATACGTTCAGTAGATAACCCCAGCTTGTGTATCTTTAGAAAAGCAGCAGAGAGAGAACTCCACATAACAGAGATGACCTTTATCGGGGAAGTATATGATCAAAAAAACTGAAATGCCCTAGAAGTAGTCATTCTGGGAGTTCAACTCCTCAAAATATCCATGGGGACAACTTCTCCTCCACTGCCTCCTTCCACCTGTCCTCCTATAACCCGCCAAAAAAATGGTCAAAATTATAGCATTCCTCAAACTTAAGTGCACCTAAGGGTTGAGATGTTGTTTTGTTTGTTAGTTTTTAGTTCAGAAACATAATAATTAATATTTTCGGATGCTCTTGTCAGATGTTATACACCCATTATTTTAGCTATTTGGTTTTGTATTTTTTTAATTGAAATGTTCAGTTTTAAAAAAATTTGCTGAGATTTTGTCCGTGTGGGAGTCCAAACGTTGAAAACTGTCCTGCAGACGTTTACATATATGTATTAGAGATAGCTTGTATGCAAACATAGCCAAGTAAAACAAGCCACTACCTGAAGCTCAGCCAATAAGTATGATTCAATCTGAAGCTCAAAAGATTAATCTCTAAGGAATCCAGTGAGAATGGGGTCAGCCAATAGTTCTTCCAAGGAATGGCATGCAGTTAACAGAATAATTATGAGCTGGAACTTTATGATTATAGAAACCAGTGAATTAACAACACGGGAAGTCTGCCCTTAAGACTGGGCTATTAGTTTATACTGAGGAGGCAGCAGAAGAAAATAGTTTACCAATAAATCTAATGAAATTAAATGGGTTTGACAGCTTCTCTAGACTAGGGGTTGCTATTTAAGCTGTATATACACTGCAGAGAACTGGCAAAAACTAGGTGAACAGTTTACCAGCTCCTGCTCTGCTCTGGGCACAGAGAAAGAGGGATCACCCAGTACTCTGTGAACAAGAGAATCACTCTAACTAGGAGTGCAGTTTTTGCCTCAAGGTATCACTATAAGCCTGAAAGGCCAATTAGACAGTGCTGCAAAATGTCATGATTTTATCACGAGTGCTACAGTATTAGATGTTTTTTCTTAAAGTCAAAACTCCTGGAGTCATGTCAATATGAGAATCTTAGCTTTTATTTGAAAAAAAAA
Source organism: Emydura macquarii macquarii (assembly GCF_026122565.2). NCBI lineage: Eukaryota > Metazoa > Chordata > Testudines > Chelidae > Emydura > Emydura macquarii. The sequence goes on along the minus strand of NW_027130449.1, from coordinate 7,841,450 downwards.
AAGCTAAATATGAAATCGCAAATCATAAAGACTCTAACTGCAGAAGTCAAATAAAAATATGCCACATTTTATTATTTTAAAAATTTCATGATTTTAAAGGCAATTTCATGATTTATTTCGGGCCTAACTCATGATTTTTGAGTGATTTGCATTCACAATGGATCTTGGGCAATATTTTTACCCTTAGGGCCACATCCTCAAACTCATCTAAATTACCATATCTCTACTGAAGTCAATGGATCTATGGCAGTTTGCACCAGCTGAAGATCTGGTTATAGCTTGTGTAGTGTACATTTATGTTAGAGAAATTTCAGGTGCAGGACAGCACCATGCACTATCAAGTTCCCAGGAGGAAGAGACTGCAGCTACCTCTGAAACATGGAAATCTCCGAGGTCCTGGCTAGGCACAGTACTTCACTGAGTCCCTTTAGCTACAGTACCATAGGATCACACAGCAACACCACGTATAATAAGACCAATTAGACCTAACTTGCCTTCTCTCTTCTGATTCCAGAAAAGGTCTGACATTTACTCTGTCGAGATCCATGGCACAAAGGATCTGGAGAAAACAGACAAGGGAGATGAAGAGGAAAAGTACAAAGACCTGAAAGGCAACAAGAAAAAAAGCAAGAAGACAGATGAACTTAAGAAAGAACTGGACTTGGTGAGTGTCCTTTGGGAAGCCCTAGTCTTGCTCCTATTGACGGTGCAGGATCAAACTGACTTTTATGAACAGAACGATGCTTGCAGAAATTAGCTGATATTGGAACAATATCTTCTCTATTCCTAGCATTTCTCATCAGGTCTGTATTTTCCTAAGTGAAGTGGTTATAGCAGTGTTTCACCATCACCTCTTTGGGTAAGGTTCCATTGGCACAGAGCAGACTGACAGAATGATAGAAAGATAGAAGCCAAACTCTCAGTTCAGAAGCTGGCAACATCTTAAAAATGTGTACTAGATTGAAGTGAAAAATGTGCAGGCTGAATGGTTGCAGAGTGGATTAGTAGCTAGAGCTCTGGGCTGGAACTCAGGAGAACTGGGTTCTATTTCCAGCCCTGCCAATGGCCTGCTGGCTGACTTTGGGCAAATCATGTCCTCTTTCTGTGCCTCAGTTTCCCCACCTGTAAAATGGGAATAAGGATGCTGACTTCCTTTATAAAGTGATTTGAAATCTACTGATGAAAAGCATTAGATAAGCACTAGGTATTATTACAGTACCTTTAAAGGGCAGTGAGTTCTCACAAACATGTTACCAAGGATTATATTAATAGCAGTACTTGTGCGGTGTTTTTCATCTTTCAAAGGTCTTTACAAACACCAAGTAATTAATTCTCATATCCAACCCCCCAAATGCAGTGAAAGAGTATTATTATTATTTTCATTTTCCTGATGGAGAAACTGAGGCACAGAGAAGTTAACTGACTCAGCCAAGGTGACAGGGAGTCAGTGTGTCAGAGCTGAGATGAAAGCCTGAGAGGTCTTGGCTTCTAAGCCTGAGTTCAGAACACTAGACAATGGGTAAAATTATTAAAAATTCCTAAGTGATTTAGGAACCTAAATTCCATTTTCAAAAGTGACTTAGACACTGAAATTCAATAGGACTTAGGCTCTCTGGTGCCCATGTCACTTCGAAAAATGTGTATTTTTGAAAATTGTATCCCATGTCTCTCTCCAACACCAAAATGAAGTCCATGAAATTCCTGTTGGATTGTGTCTCTATAATATCTACCACAATGGGCCCCTGATCCAAGACCAAGGTGCTTCAGTTTTACTGTAATACAAATAAATAATAAATTCACTCTAAAAAACTAGATTTCTAACAGGATGAGATGGAAACATTAATAATCTAACTATCATATTTTAACACCTCTGATGTAAGTTCTGCCCTTGTATAGTCCAGAAAAGGCAGAAAATATAGTTCCAGGATTTGTGGGTGGTTCCATCTGACTCATTGGATCTTGGCCATGTTAATCTCTTTGAGACCCATATGTAAAATGGCTATATGCCTACCTCAAAGGGGTATTGTGGGGCCTAATAATGTTGGCAGGCTCTGAAAGTTGCTATATATGGAAAATAAAGAATTACCACCACATGGGTTGAAAAAAAAAAGTCATCCTCTCCCTTTCATCCAGTATTCCACACTTAGCCCCAGTAACCCATGGGTTCTTACAAAAGGGTCAAATGTGTGGGGCGCCAGCTTTGTTGCAGACCATAGATCTGAGCAGTGCACTGGTAGCGATCAATATACTTCCTGGGCGCAGGGGTGAGGGCACTGAAAGTGCATGCGCAAGACATCTATGCAATGCTTTGTTCCTGCAGAATCACAATCAGTGCATTCTAGTTTGACCATAGATTGACTTTGGAGCCCCTCCTACTCTTTTTAAATGATGCTGTTATGAGAAGAACTGGGGATAAATTGCTGTCATGTTAACGATGATCAAGATTTTCTGGCCTGCCTGCCAATCTTGAGAACATCCCCTTATGGCAAGCATTTAAAACTCCCATACCATCTCCTGGTATCTGTTTGATCTCTGTACTTCCTCCTTCCTTCATGCCAATTCCCATCTCTGTAGCTACACCCAAGATTTAATCAAGTGGATTGTACCACTAGGATGTCATTGCAGGGAAAGGAGAAAAATTGTCAAGTCTCTCCCTCCAGTCATCCCTTCCTACCAATGGTAATAGCCTGCTGCCTCTGGCTAGAATACTGTATGATTGCACATGACATGTTATTGCTATGGTGCAGACTGCATTCCTATCAGAGAAGGGCAAAGATTTTTATTACACACACACAGACACTGTAGCACTTCTTAATTCAGCATGTTAACTATGGCGCTTAATGTTTTGAATCCTACAGCATCTGGGGATTTTAAGATTAGCTATTTAATCTAAATGAAGCAGAGTTATTCATCACATCCAGCCTTACACAGGATATGTCTACACTGCAGTCAGAGGTGTAACTGTAGCATCTGCAGACACACACCTGAGCTAACTTTGCTGGAACTAGTCATGAGCAACAATAGCAGTGAAAGTGCAGCAGTGCCAGATAGTCACCCGAGTTCACTCTCAGCATCTTGGGCAGGGTTGTACAGCCTGGAGTGCCACAGCTTCACGACGACTGGTACTGAAATAGCTAGATCCAAGCTAATTTGGGTAGGTCTACACAGAGTGCTGTCCAGAGGCTTCCTCAGGCTTAAATTTTAACCCTCACATAGACCTGAATCAGACCCAAGTCCACCCAACCGGACCCAAACCTGAGATGGTTGAGTCGTTTTCTGCCATGACCCCAAATCTTCCCCCAAACCTGAGTCAGTGCTGCCCCCACCTATTGCCCATGGGGTTGGCTTAGTGGCGGCCGCCAGCTGCTGTCCCCTGCTACACTGTGTGCGCGCTGCAGACCAAGAGGCACTGCGACTCCTTGGAGTGCACACAGCACAGCAAGGTGGCAGTGGCAAGTGAGAGTGGGGCATGTAGCCACTGCAGCGCTGACCCCACCGGAGGAGAAGACCTGACCTGAGCCCCACACTTGCAGTCAGGTCCTGTCAGGTTGCAAGAGACACCTCAGATTGCTGTTCCTACGACAGGCTTATGGGAAGAGGCTGGGGGCAGAGGGAGTTACAGAGGTTCTGAAAAAATATGGACAGCATTTCTCAATGCTAATTTGCACTCTACTGGCTCTTTAAATCTGACAACGCACTTTACAAAAAGATCAGATAAGCCACACAACACCTCTGTGGAGTTGATATTTGGTGTGACACCCATTTCACATTTGGTTAGGTACAGGGAAGTGATATGATTTGTAAAAGGCTACATAATGAGCGAACGGCAGAGCTGGGATTATAACTCAGAAGTCCTAGCTTTATGGCTACAGCGGCTCAGAAAAATTTGTAGTTTGGATAAAAAACTGTTTGGGGGAGAGGTACGGGGTTTGAGAAAAAAAAATTCCCTGACCATCTCTATTCCCAATATCTCATGATAAGCCAAAAGACTGCACTGTGTCTATTTTTGTATGTAGGTGACTCCCCATCACTGTGGAGTCTGATCACCTGCCAAATATTCAAAAATAGAAATGATGTCTTAGTGTCTAAGATGATGACCTGCAAGCGTGAAAGAGGAATCTCCCGCTCCATCTTCCATGTGCACAGCTCTGCATAATTAGCTGTGTGTGTTATGGAGGTGGCTCTTACTTTCCTTTGAAGCATCAAGCATTTACCACTCCTTGAAGCATGATACCATACCGACAGTTGGATCAAGAAGCAAGAACCCAGGACAATTCCAGTACTCCTCAATCCCCAAAATACTGAAGTTTTCAGATCCACTTTCAACTTTAAGACATTCTGCTCACTCCTTTTGTCTCTTTCTTTTGGAATGCAGATTGACCACAAACTCAGCAAAGCGGAGCTGGAGGAAAAGTACACTACAAGCATTACCAAGGTAAGTGAGTAAGACATGAGCAAGGAACAGTATGAATTAAATATCCTTAGTTTATCGGTGACATGATCCAAAGCCCATTAGCTCGGTGGAAAAGTGTTGACATCATCTGGGTTTGGAAGACCTCCAGAATCATTATTAAAAGCACTGTAATTATAATGATAGGTAAGCACTGGAATAGGCTTACAAAGGAAGTTGCGTAATCCCCGCCACTGGATGATTTTAAGAACAGGTTAGACAAACATCTATCTAACCTAACTCTCCTTTGCTGCAAATTAAGGTGATTACTTCTTGCCCTATCCCTGGACATGGGAAACAACTTATCTCCTATAAAAACCTTTAACATATTTGACAGGTAATATGTTCCCCTTCAGACTTCTCTTCTCTGGCATAAATATGCCCAGTTCTTGCTACCTTTCCTCCTAGACCTTGTTTTCTAAACCTTTTATCATTTATCTGTAGTGAGAAAGCTCATTGCAGATGACTTTACTTTGAAGGAAACCCTTGATCAGTGAAAGTCCATGGACTTGACCTCCTGTCAACACCCATGGTGGACGCACATGCATATCATGGCATTAACCATACTTAGGTATAACTGACTTGGTATGAAATATGAATTTTATTCACTAGGTATAAATGCAGTAGTGCAGGGTATATGAGTGTGATGGGGTGAAGACTGCTGGAGGCCTTGGAGTCCTACCACACCTGCCCCAGGCAAAGAGCAGAGGAGGTGAGACCTCCAGGCTGCCTAGAGTGGCTGTGGGGAAGCAGCCAATCAAAGCGATTGCAGGGAGCAGCCAATCAGAGTCCAGCAGGCTCATATAAAATGAGCTGCTGGGTAGGGCAGTCTCTTTTGCTTATTAGAGCCAGAGGAGTGAGGAAGGTGCTTCTGGGTGATTGCAGCAGTTTCAGGACCTAGACAGAATGGCTGTTGGGAGGGATCAGGGGAGCAAGGAAAGTACTCCTGGCTGACTGCAGGGCTGCAAGTGAGATCTTCAGCCTTGACCTAGTAAATTTGAAGGGACTGTGGGGATGTGGCCCAGGGGACAGTAGCAGTGCAGAGTAAAAAGGGATGCAGTATGTGGTTGCTACTTACAGGGTTTCTTAGTTGGAACTGGGAGTAGTGAGTGGGCCTGGGTCCCTCCCAGCATCTGCTAGGGAAGTGGTTTGGGCCCTGAAGAAGGGTTATTTGATCAGGCCCAAGAAGCCAGTGAAGGCCCTGAGGAGGGTCAGAATTTGTGGACTCTGATACCACTCCTGGAGGGAGACTGAAGTGTCTCAGCTGGAGAGCTGGGGTAATAGAGGAAGAGCACTGCTGTATACCAGACAAGGGGCAATTTGAGAGAGCCAAGATGGGGCTGAGACAGTTTGAACAGGGTACTGTGATAGGCCCTGTTGCTCCAACTGAACTGAGTGGAGACCTCAGCCCAGGACAGAGCTGCAGGCTGATACCAACTGAGGGGGCTAGGATGGATCCTGTTGGACCGTGTACCCTGGAAGGGGCATGGTTTGTTGGAAACCCACAAAAGCCATGTTGACTCTTCCCCAACAAATCATATTAATCTGTGTCTGATAATTCTCTTTACTATAGTTTCAACCAATTTGCCTGGTACTAAAGTTAGGCTTACCAGCCTGTAATTGCTAGGATTGCCTCTGGAGTCCTTTTTTTTTTTTAAATTGGTGTTATGTGAGTTATCCTCCAGTCAACTGGTACAGAAACCTATTTAAATGCTAGATTACATACCACAGTCATTGAAAACCTGCCTGAAAGATTAAGTGCCAACAGGGGTCATTGCAAGCAACATAGCATAGCAGACAGAGTAGGCGGATGCACCCAGCCAGCAAAGGGTGCTCATAAGAGGTGTGTGGGTCCCGTCAGTGAGTAAATGTGATTACATATAAGAAAGAGAATGGACCTCTGAAGGCTTCAAATAAACAAGGGGGCAAAAGGGAACAATAATTCAGGGATTAGAGTTTACCTCAAAACGCCAGGTTCCAGAACCCATTAAAATACAAGGTCACAGACTATGGACAGTCGAATCCCCATGTCCCAGGGAAAAAAAGAGGAAAGCAAAGTTCCAGGTTTCAAATATGCAGTCTGTTGTCGGACTCAATGTTAACTATGTTTTTTGCCTTTGCAGGGTCTCACTAGTGCAAGAGCAGCAGAGATTCTGGCCCGAGATGGTCCCAACGCGCTCACTCCCCCTAAATCCACTCCTGAAATCATTAAGTTCCTCAAGCAGATGGTGGGGGGGTTCTCAATCCTCTTATGGGTGGGGGCTCTCCTCTGCTGGATTGCATTCGGAATTCAACTTGGTCAAGGTGTTACTTCAGCATTTGACAATGTAAGTACTATGCCAGCTATCTGATCACCACCTCTTCATAGTCTGGTAGGGCTTTTTAGAGAGCTGGGATCTCCAACCCTCCTACTTTAGTACTGAATCACTCCAATAAATGCCTGATTTATTGGTATACTGTCTGATCTGTTTATCTGTCTTAAGGTTTTGTATTGCCACTCATCACCATAGTATCTGAGCACTTTCAAGTGCAACAGTGAAGTCCCTAATGGACTTCATGGAGTCTGACTCTTCTCTTTTGGGGTAAAAAAAGTTTCCTTGGAGAATGTTTTTTTCTTTGTCTGGTTCTGGTTGTTTGGTTGCAGGTTTTGTTTTGGAGGAGATGAGGAATGATGGGGGGCTGGAGACTGAGCAGTCTTAAATACAGCTTAAACCTGGTGTGTTTGTGGGCTCACTTTTATGATGGTCTCTGCGTCTCCTGGTTTGGGGTAAAACTTTCAAAAGCACCTAAAGGCTTTAGAAGCCTAAATCCCATCTTCAAAAGTCACTTAGGTGCTTTTGAGAATTTTATTCTTCTTCTGGATGAAGAAATAGTGTCATAAGGGCATTCATTCACTATTCCCAATCCAATAGTGACCAGGAATTGCTGGAATTTTCATGAAAACACTTGTGAGCACTGCAGACTGAATATGAAACCCTAAAGGGTTCAAAAGTTGGGATTGGCGCCTTCTGGGGCAAATCATCTGCAGCCTTCTAATCATGCATGTCCACCCTGACCCCCCAAACAGCTGGCTTGGCCTCCATTCAGATGAGATTCTTACAAAAACTCTTAAATTCCTGGTTTGTCATTTGATAAGCCTATAGTCCTTATTGCTTATTAACATGCATGAGCAGGTACTAGAACTCCACAGTTCTCTCTAAGCAGTTAAACTAGTTCCACCTCTGGCTGAAGAGTTTATCAAATTGTGTAATTATGGCTTGTACGAGGACCAGCAGTAAATGATTTTAAACTCTAATCATTTCTCTTATTGATCAGCTGTACTTGGGAGTAGTCCTCGCACTAGTTGTCATCCTCACCGGCATCTTTGCTTACTACCAAGAGGCTAAAAGTACCAACATTATGGCCAGCTTCAGTAAAATGATTCCACAGGTGAGTGGCCAACTTCTCTCACTTTTTGAAGAGCAAGGGATTGAGATAGCAGGAGATTGAAAACTTGAAATGTATTAATGGCACAAAGTTGGTGTTTAGAGTGGACACCCTCTTTAATGGTTAAGGGAAAACTAAGTTTCCCTTTCCACTCAATAGTGACTTTGCTCAGGATATCCCCATAATAGAATTCAACCTCCAGGGATTTCTGTGGATGAGATGCAGAATCCAGTCTTAGAATACCAGGAGTTGGGAACTCTTTTCTCCAAATGCCATTCTCCAGAAGGCTGTAGATCAGTCTTGGGCAATTTAGCCTCACTTTCTTATTCAAACCTGAGATCCTTCAGTCTGTTTTACTAGCATAACCTAGTCTAAAGTTATTAACAATTATCAAGAGTGCCAAGCACACATTCATACAATACTATGTACATTGCTACAGGCACCTTCCCCAATTAACTTTTGTAGCATAATATGGAGTTATTGTTCTGCCAGGTGGAAAATTAATTCAGAAAGAATTCACCAAAAAGAGCTGGACAGCAGCATGATTACAGCAAGGAAGACCTCCCATTCCTATTCCCCAATTCTGCTGCACATGGTGTATAATCTTAGGCAAGTGGCAACCCCTGTGCCTGTATTTACTCATCTGTGAAAAAGCAATAGCATTGCTTTCCTTGTAAATCTCTTCGAGATCCTTGAAGGAAAGGTGCTATACCAAGTGTTAGGGGTTATCTGATCTTTCACTGGAGATTTACATGGAGTTCAGTAGATAAGGAAGAAAGGAATTATGCTGATATGTAACAGGGGAACCAGCAGGAGTGAAATTCAGCCCCTGAGCAGAGCTCAACAGGGTGTAGATGGTACACAGGTCTTGTATCTACCCTCCACACAGGGGCGAATTTCATGCCTGGTGAAATGTTGGTGAAAGCAGGGGGACATGGAGGATGTAGGATTGGTTGCACTCTTGTTCTCTTATCCCACAGCAAGCTCTTGTCATCCGAGATGCAGAGAAGAAGGAAGTGACTGCAGAGCAGCTGGTGGTGGGTGACATCGTGGAGATTAAAGGTGGAGATCGGATCCCAGCAGACATCTGCTTGATCTTTGTTCAAGGGTGTAAGGTAAACACCAGTTTGAGGACATACAGGGATGAAAAAGGATGTCAAGTTTGTCACTTTATTCAGAGATTGCAAGAAAGGAGAGACCATTTGTACAGAGAAGATGACTGAGCAGCCAGTAGAAACCTTTGTTTTAAACATGCCGTGCCTGTGCAGAAGGTCCACTGTGGCGCACATGGGCCAAAAAAATCCTTTTCTTGTAACAATTCCCCACTACAAGGAGAGTCAAGTGGAGCATCTCTCCATCATAGTGCTACAGCCAGTCTCCTGCCAATGTTATTTCCCAGCGCAGTGATGGAAGTACTGACCCAGTAAATCTCTGCAGTGTTGGAGGTAGCAGTTTGTTACGTTTCCTCCAAGGCACTAGGTACTACATTGGTTTGACTATGACTCCATGATAATAGAGGTATTTGCTCTGAATACTCTATCAGTGACAAAGTTAGTCTTCTGATTATCATAGCCCTACCACTGCAATTGCGGCAACCCTTCCTTACAGGTGTACATAAATGAGGGTTACCAACTGCATGTGTTTTTTTTTGACTAACAGGTGGATAATTCCTCACTCACGGGGGAATCAGAACCACAGTCCCGTTCCTGTGACTTCACCCATGAAAACCCCTTGGAGACTAAGAACATTGCATTCTATTCTACAACCTGCCTGGAAGGTACATGCGGACTGAAGGATGGGGCTGAGGAAACTGCTTGTGTATAGGCACCACATAACTGTTACTAACTAATTCTCAATGGGGCTTTTTCTAGGAATCCCCAGTAAGGTTTAGGACCAAGAAAAAACAATTAGCAATTACAAAAAAGAGAAATACTATGCAAACAAAGGGACCCCAAAGCACTGGGCTGGCCCTAAATCTTAGCAAAAAACATGTCAGCTGTAGATCCTAGCTATCTGGTCCGGTGCTAGATATACACAATAGCATCAACTCCTACTTGCTTTTGGCTATCCCATCATTATCCTAAGTCATGTAAAATCAGAGCTGCCCATAAATAAGTGCTTCAGATGCTTGAGGAAGCCCCTCTTATATTCAGAGGAAAAAAAGTACTTGGTGCCATATATATCAAATTATTTACTACACGTTTGTACAGTGCTGTGCACAGTGGGGCCCTGACAGTTGATTGAGGCTTTACAGTGATACTGCAATAGAATTAATGAACAACATTGATGAAAGATTGCCACACCCTCCTGTCCTTCATTATGTAGATTAATCTCCCAGGTTTCTCAGATGAATTCACCACAGAAGCGTGTCAATGTCTCTAAATTAAAGGTTGAGAGGGGTTCCTAACATCAGGACAGTATGGAGCACACGACTCCTAGCACAATGGGGTCCTGGTCCAGAACTGCAGCTCCTAAGTGCTACAGTCATTATTAATTGTAATTCTCCTTAGGGAACCAATCCCCCTCTTCTGATGTCCCCTTTCCTTCCAGGCACTGCCACTGGCATGGTAATAAACACTGGGGACCGCACTATCATCGGGCGCATTGCCTCACTGGCATCTGGAGTCGGGAATGAGAAGACACCCATTGCTATTGAGATCGAGCACTTTGTGCACATTGTGGCAGGAGTGGCTGTTTCTATCGGGGTTCTCTTCTTCATCATTGCTGTGTCCATGAAATACAAGGTTCTGGACTCCATCATCTTTCTCATTGGCATCATTGTGGCCAATGTGCCTGAGGGACTGCTAGCCACGGTTACTGTAAGTCTACACAGGCCATTAGCACTCATTGGCTCACTCTCTGTACAGCTTTGCTTCTGCTCAATACCAGGGTTGATGTCAGTGTGCATCATAGTACAAGGTGGCCTAGTAAAATAGGGCCAGTCCTAAATTCCCACAGTCCTGTTGACAGCAGGGGATCCCCGATTCTCATAATCCCTTAGTAGAGCTGGGATTAAAATAGGTACACTTTCCATGAGAAATGGGCTAAGGATGGAACTGTTTACTTGAATCATCTGAACTTTGGGGCCTTGGACCTGACCTGGTTTTCAAAAATCCAAACTCAACTCCCTATCCCATCACCATGTTCGCCCATCTCTAGCTTTTGTAATCTTGTAGCAGATGCATCTGCTGTTGTTTCAGTATTCACAGGTGACCTCACGTGAACTCATGCCAGCCCTGAGAAGACATTACACAGATCGTTTCAGAGTTGGGAATTTCCCAATTCAAGATGGGACACTCCAGTTTCAGAATTAACCAAAAGGCATTAATCTCAGACTAAAACTCAACAACCCCATGTACATGTGTACACACACCTTTTAATATAATCTTTCTGTCTCCATCATTGACCTGCTACGTGACCTTAAGCAAGTCACTTCCCATGTATCTGCATCCCATTCCATCTGTGGAATAGGGATATTACTACTTCACAGGTGTATATGAAAGATTCCATTCTCTGACAGTTATATAGCATTGCAAACCCTCAGACAGAAGGCATTAAAGAAGCGCAAATTGTTGTTAGTACCATTAATAATAGTACTAATCCCATCTCCGCATTTAGCTACATATGCACTTCATGTGGGGGAAAAACTGCCACACAGATTGGTCATTTTAGCCACAACCATACTCAAGATGTGAAACTGTTGTCAGTGATCTTGGTGATGAAGAACAATAATTAGCATCGGGACACCAAAGTGATGATCACCTTGGAAATAATAATAATAATAATAATAATATGATGATGATAGTAATGCCAGCTACCTTTAGCTCCGCAGTTAAGAGCTACCAATTCACTCCTTTTACTGGGAATATTCTCCTAATTGCTGTCATGCCCTACTCCCATCAAGGCAACAGTCTTATCTGACCACATATGAACCTGTGTGCCTGCTGCAGTATTTGCTAACCAGAGGCCTGATTCTGATCTATTACTCCATTATAAATCTGGAGTATCTCCACTAGCATCAATGAAATTACTCTAGATTCCCATGAACACAATGAGAATTAGGACCTATTGCATTGATTTGGAAATACACCAGGATTAAGGTTGAAAAATACCGATTTTTTAAAAATAATTTAGAATGTTTTGTTTTTCCAAAAAGTCCAATGAATATTTTCTGGATTTTCAATGAAAAATGTTTTCTTAAACTGTTTTCAGTTGTCGTCTCTTTGAAAAAGAGAACCCATTTTTTACTTAAAATCTAAGTTTCACTGAAATGCTCAGTTCTTTTCCTTGAAAAATTTTAGTTATTTCAAACCATCTTGGGTTACAATCCTTTGTTAAGTTATGCATGGCTTTCTTAGTGTTCACTGTAATGGTACCTCACTAAGAGGGGGCTGCAATTCTCCCATTCTCCTAGGTGAGTTTGTCTCTGACAGCCAAACGAATGGCTAAAAAGAATTGCCTGGTAAAGAACTTAGAAGCTGTGGAAACACTGGGCTCAACTTCCATAATCTGCTCTGACAAGACAGGGACCCTCACACAGAACAGGATGACTGTAGCCCATCTTTGGTTTGACAATCAGATCTACTCAGCTGATACCAGTGAAGAACAAACAAGTAAATATATGTGGGAGCTGGGGAAAGGCAACAGGGTGGCTTAGAGACCACATGGATGGCCTGAGCTAGATTCAGATGGATGACAGTGGTGACTTGTAGTCACATCTGATGGCTCTTCGGTGGTCTGGCTTCAAATGAGCTGGTGGGACGTAAGACAGGTCCCACTGGACAAGCACCCGCATCAGAAAAAGCAATCCAGTTGGTAACAAGTCTCTCCCAACCTTATTGACACTCTTAGTAGAGATGGCAAAGAGTGAATGAAGCCTCATGGTCCTTCCAAAATCAGGTTAAGGCACATTGTATGGGTGGGAAAAAGGGGGCCTATACTACTTTTCTCTGTACTATAGCTGTTTTGTGGAAAAACAGTACTTCATTCTACAAGAAGTACCAATCCAGCCCCTCTTGGCACTAAACAAACAGAAGCTCATCACCAGAGTGACTCTGGTAGGGAGGTAGGGGTGGTGTGTGGGGGGGAAGGATATGGGTTGAAGGATTTTTATATACCAGAATCTGTTACAATGGCTGTCTTCTTCTGCAACTCCTTTGAGAGAAGGATGCCAGCATCTAAAATTGTGTTCTTTATTGTTTCTTGTTCAATATGTTTTTCTTTCTTTTCAGCCCAGTCCTTTGATCAAAGTTCTCAATCATGGGCAGCTTTATCAAAGATTGTAACACTGTGCAACCGGGCCGAATTCAGAGCAGGACAGGAGAACCTTCCAATAATGAAGGTATCGGCTGCTTTATGAAAGCTCATTTCTTTTCCACTGAAAAATTATGTGCAAGGTTTTTCTGTTTTTAGTGATTTCTTGCCTTTTAAAATGCTCCTCACTTGTGTTCCTTACTTTACTCTTGAAAACGTTAAGTGGGAACAGACACAAGCAATAAGTTAAAAGACAGTTCATATATCAATAGTCTTTCCATGCCATTATCTAATCAAAAGATGGCAAGAGTAAGAGCTGTTATTTCCCTGTAGAGTATTTATGGGCAGTAATCAAGTGATTAGAACAGGGGACTCCAGATTTGTTGGATCTACTCATTCTGTCACGGACTATGACGTGCAATGGAAACCACTTGACAGTTGGGTTTACTGACCCACTGACATTAAGTGGGTATAACATTCATTTAGCCCAGAGCAGAGTTTTGAGGTTTCTAGTAGAGCAGAGAACAGCCACAGATCTTCCACTTTCACAGAATGAAATACAAACTTCATCTCTTTGTAGTAGCTTTGTCACAACAGCAAAACTAAAGAACTGCTTAGTATTACTACCCTAAAGACAGCAACTAATGATACCAATGGCAATACAATCCACGTGCTCCCATGGCATAATACAAGGGAAGGATGGAAAACAGCCTGGCATACTGATTGTGCTTGCCTTAAGTAAATTGGTGGGTGCTTTGATGCTAGAGTGACAGAAACTTTAGAAAGGACACTCTCTATCACAGATAAATGTGTAAAGTTCTTTCAGCTCCTTGGATGAAAGTACAGAAGTATTACTACTAAAAATACATGTTTGTTCTTCTCTGCACAGAGAGTTGTGGTGGGAGATGCCTCAGAAACAGCCCTGCTGAAATTTTCTGAAGTAATCTTGGGTGATGTAATGGGCATTAGAAAAAGAAACAGAAAACTGTCTGAAATTCCTTTCAATTCTACTAACAAATTCCAGGTGAGATTTTTTTCTTCTCCCTTTGGAAAACAAGCCAATCCATATCCTTGTCCAACCTAATGTTTGGCTGGGGCATAATGACATTAATGGGAGAATTCAATGTCATACAGTTTAAAATCCAAAAACCAGAACCACCTTTCCATGGAGGCACTTACCCTGATAGAACCTTTCTTCAAAGCCATGCAATTAGTTCTAGGGAATTCAGGTTACATTATGAAAGAGGGAATGGAGCTGTAGCCCATGCAGTGTGGCCAAGCTGCTTTGATCAATGTGGAGCAGTTGGAACCTAGCATTTCTACAAGCCATGTCTCCTTATTAAAGATGAAGGTGGATCCAATCTCCATTATTTTATGGAAATAACAGTATTGACAGCCCTCAGACTTCCAGAAAGTTGACAATGCTGCCTAAGATTGGGCAAAGTTTAGGCATGTCCATCTTATTAAAAGAAAACTAATGTTAATCACACAGTGATCTTGTATGTCATTACAGCAAGGTATTTCCTTCTATCAGATCAGATTCATGACTTCAGAAGAGATACTATACCTTTACTGAGTAAGAGGAGAAACATTATTTTTCTCCATGTCAAGTGGACTCTCTTATGGCCAAATGTTGTCAGATAAGCATAACCAATTCCCATTACTTTCACAGTGCGGGGGAGGGTGGTGTTGTGCATATTCCACTATTGGTGGGTTACTGTGGAAACTGAAGGGGACCATCCACTTTCAATCATTCCATTTCATGGTGCACAGCTCTCAATCCATGAGACTGAAGACCCCAATGATAAACGCCTCCTGCTGGTGATGAAAGGAGCCCCAGAGAGGATCTTAGAGAGATGCAGCACCATCATGATCAATGGTGAAGAAAAGCCACTGGACAGCGAGAGGGCTGAGGCTTTCCAGACTGCGTACATGGAACTGGGAGGTCTGGGGGAGAGAGTATTGGGTAAGTTTAACAGAGGGGACTGAAAATGCATTGTAACAGATAAGGGAACGGGAAAATCAAAACAGTTCAATGCCAGTGGTCCTAGGCAATTGGCTGTTATAATAATGGATGCATTAGGTGTGCAGGGGAATATTATACATGTGACAATCCTCATTCCAGTCTTGAAATGACATTTGAAAATGGGTGAACTCTCAGGGGAGGACAGGGAACAAACCATCTGCTCATTCATGATTGAAATAAAAAAAACCCCTAAAGATCAATACTGGGTTAACAACCCACATCTGCACTGCTGTAAGCTCTTCTGGGCATGGACCATGTTTGTACAGTACCCTGCACCCTGGGGGGCCCTGGCCTTTGGGCACTACCACCATGTAAATAAAGAACCATGAATGTATCTGGTATGTGGAGCAAAGCCCTCTTTGTTGCTGCCCCAAGCACCACATACCTCACTTTGAATGCTGGTGCTGTGAGGGAATACTAATGCAGCAGTCAAAGGAATAAAAACTCCACCCTCCTGAACCATGCCTCCCTTTCCCCTCCACATGGCTCTCACTCAGCTCTCCTGTATTTCATTCCAGGCTTCTGTCATTTGTACCTGCCAGAGGATGAGTTTCCAGACACCTACCCCTTCGATACAGACTCCATGAACTTCCCCACTTCCAACCTGTGCTTTGTCGGGCTCTTATCCATGATTGACCCCCCTCGCTCCACTGTGCCTGATGCGGTGTCCAAGTGCCGCAGTGCTGGGATTAAGGTAGGTTTTCTGCCAGTCAACAGCACAGTAGTTCTACATAAAGGACTTCTAAAACACTTTTGATCTGGCCTAAAAAGTTCTCTGCATCGTGGTAGCGTTTTAGTGTATTCAGATAGTTTAAATCTTTTAGCCGCTATCATTAATGTTGGCCTGGGATATTAACCTGGGAGTAAATTTACACCCAGTCTCTTCTTTACACTGTCAGTGGTATGATGGGGATTTGGTGTAAATGGGTAGCAGGCCCATGGCGAAGATGGGCTGGAACCAAAACCCCAGATACAAAAGGATTCTAAACTTTGAGGGAGTTCAGAAGTTAATCCAGATCTCAACTTTGTAGCTCAGGCCCATTTCTAATACATAAAGGAACTTCTGGAGCTGGAATTATTCATTCTAAACCATGAAAGAATGTCAAATGCTTCAGAAAGGGGAAACTAAACTGGGATCATAAAAGCTGAAAACTTCTTTAGACTATGCTATGCAACAGCTTCCCTAGCTGTCTTGCCTGACAGTCCTCAAGTATATATTCAGCTCAAGACTAGTGAAGGGCAGTTTCAATTGCAAGGAAAGGTAAATGAGTCTCTTGAAGCAACTGGTCTAAGGCAAAATGAAGGCAGAGTCCCCATACGGGGTAAATTGCTGGCACTCTGATGGCCACTAAACCTAATACAAAGCATTTTTCTCCCCTACAGGGTACAAAAGACTTGTGTCCCAGGTTTCTAGGACACCTTATGTCACAAGGGCCTATCATATGTTGTGATTTTTTTCACTTATTCCAACACATAATGCAAATTCATATATAAAAATCTGCTTTATTCTACAGTCTTGGTCCCCGGCAACTCAATGGCAACACAACAGCATTTGGGGTTATTAGTGTACGATATAAAAATAAACAAGGGGCTCCTGTTTAGGAGGAGGAGTAAGGTAGATTAGAGGAAGACCCTACATGGCCCTGGCTTCCTAAGCCAAACATTGTTTTTCACTCTGTTAAACAGTGCCAATGTATCGCTAGCAACAATCTGAATGTCTTTGAAAACCTGGCTGCATGCTAAAGAACAAAGCCATTCCCTGATGGACAATAACCACCTAAGCTCATGTGTCCTGCTGCTGCTCCTAAGTTTCTCATTCAATGTGCTTTTCCCTTCAGGTTATCATGGTCACTGGAGATCATCCAATCACAGCAAAAGCAATTGCCAAGAGTGTAGGCATCATTTCAGCCAACAGCGAGACCGTGGAAGATATTGCCAAGCGCCTCAACGTTCCAGTTGAGCAAGTCAATAAAGAGTAAGGGCAGACAGCACACACCTGTAGCTATCAGGAAATTAAACCTTTCCTTCTCCGATGATGATTACCCTGTTTCTACAAGTCTCCTGTTTCTTGGTACCTTCCTAGCCCTGATATCATCCAACTATCCATCTCTTGTAACAATAACCATGCATCTAGTCTATTCTGACAGGTAGTGAGACTGAATGGCATTATCTGATTCTGTCAGAAGAATGAGATGGAGGTTAAAAAAAGCTGAGCACCCACTCTATCACTCCATCTCTTCCAGTCAATGCAGCATTGCTCCCTGCAGCACATTCGCTACTCTTTTGCAAGGTCTAGTGATGGGGAATTGTAATATGTTGCATTTCCACAGTGCCTTGCATGCAATTCCTGCCGATGAACAACTAAGACTAGTTAAAATTAACTTGCTTATTGCTGCTGTTCCCAATCCATTGAATTGAGTGTGAGTGTACTGTTTGCATCTAGCCTTCATGTCTGAGTTTCACTGATTTCCTGTGGCTATTACAGGGATGCGAGAGCTGCCGTAATTAATGGAATGGAGCTTAAGGATATGACCACGGAGCAGCTGGACGAGATCTTGATCAATCACTCAGAAATAGTCTTTGCTCGCACCTCACCCCAGCAGAAACTGATTATAGTGGAGGGCTGCCAAAGGCAGGTGAGTGAGAGGGCAACAGATAAACAATCTGGCCATAATGGATGTGTATAGTGATGGTATTTGCTCAGATATCAGCAAGAGACACGGGATAACATGGTGGTGGTAGAAACTGGTGGGAGGGAGGGAGGTGAGTTCCAATGAATCTCACTGCTGAGGTTTTCCATTGTGCAGCCATTGGAACCTACATATCGCAGTGACCTGCCTACTGTGCATGTGGCATCACCGTCCTGCACTGGATAGAATCGAACCTGCTCTATTGCATGTCAAAGCCCCATGTTGGTACTGCCTAGCTGTTGCAGGGGCCTGTGCTTTAGGGGAATTTCAGAGCGCTATCTGCACTTTTGGTGTGAAGCGATCGCTGTGGGGGGCACCACAGTGATGTTCTTTAGAAAGCTGCAGCCAGTGTGACATCCTCAGGGCCAGACAGGTAATATAGATATTATGTGAATGTGGCCCGCATAATAGAGCTGCATATGTGGACCACAATGATAAATAAATTGAGAACCACTAAACTAGAGCCTATAAGCACTTTTGTACATGGTATTTATAACTGTATCACTTTGCAAAATCCCTCAAGGAACAAGACCTTAAGACAAATACTGAATCCGTTTGCCACATTTTTTCCCTTGATTTTTCCAATTCTACTCAATGTTCCCAATTCACTAAGCCAGAGCATCTCGGAGAGGATTCATTGGCTACATTAGGAAGTTTCTTCAGAGGGGGCCAGGGAGACTAATCCAGAGAATTGGGGGACTCTTCCTAGGTCACCAACTCACATCCAGCCAGGTTGGCAGAAACTAAAAGTGAGATTAGCATTTAGTGGCTGCTCAGATGAGAGCCCCTCTGCCCCACCAGCCAGGCATCTACATCACAATCCACACCAAAACGGACACCCTGTATAAACATCTTAGAAGAGGCCAGGGACTGAATGGACCATGATGACTGAATCCCACATCCACCACAGAGGGTCCCTGGTTTTTTCAGTCAGGGATGGGATGCACTGGCATGGCATTGTAGAGAAAATGTTTGCCACCATTGCCTATATTTTTACCTGGCTAGACAGAATGCCTTCAGACCAGGGCTGCCCATCCTGCAAAAATTCACTTTAAAAGAACAGCTCAAGAGCACAAATTAATTTTAACTTGTCTTGAACTCAGTTCCAGAGGTTTTAAAGGTTAGGAGGCCTTTCCTTGCTGGAAGATGGACTAATTTTCTCAGTCACCTGAATCCCATTGTGTTCCAGGATGCTGTTGTTGCCGTGACTGGAGATGGAGTCAATGACTCCCCAGCTCTGAAAAAGGCAGATATTGGAATTGCTATGGGTATTGCTGGCTCTGATGCAGCTAAAAATGCAGCTGACATGATCTTGCTGGATGATAACTTTGCTTCCATTGTCACCGGAGTGGAGGAAGGTAAAAATAAGACTCAATATTCTTGTCTCTAATGTAAGATGCAAGCAGTCTCCTAGGACTTAGTCACTATCCCCTGCCTCGTTGTTGGGTGTTTATTTTCAAGAGGCTAACTTGCATGCACTGTTGCTCACTTATATTTGCATACACCATTTCCTGGAATATGCATGCAAACCGAGGGACTACATGTTCATTTTGTTACAAATGATTGCATGCATACACACACATTGGTGCATACCTGAATCTTTCCTTATATTTTTAAAAATATCTCCGAGGACTAAATATCAGTTTATTGACTTTTATAATAATTATATACCCAGTTCTGCATGCACTGGGGATGTGTCCTTTAACACCCTAGACAATGTATTCTATCTCCATGGACTTAATTTCCTCATTCAAGCTTCAAACTGTAGGGATGTATCTACGATGGGATCAGAAACGTGGTAGCTATTTTCTTTAAAGTCATAGAAAGATGTAATCATCTCCAACCACAAACACATTCTAGGGTTTTAGTACCTGTTCACAAAGAGCAAGGCAATATTACACAGATACTACTTGCTCAGTTCTGCTATTCTTATTGATTTGAACCTCGAACAAAAGCCCTTCATTCATGCCTGATCCCCATATTGCTTTCAGCCTCAAGTTACTAGTGCTGCAGCAATCTCCTGTACTCTCTGATTTCTATTTTTTGTTTGCCACCCTCTTGCCTGAACCCATCTGCACTACCACCCCTATGTTTCTTTCTAACTCTGATCTGCCTGAAGCTTCCATTAACATTAAAGCTGATCAGAAAAGGAGGAAATCTTCCCCCAAAGAAAACTACAAAAATGGTTTCATTTTCAGTAAGTTTAAAATGAGAATTTGGCTGTGTGCCAAAAACAATTTTTTAAACAACACTTTTTTGAGGAAAGCAGATTTTACTGACCATTTTAATTTTCACTGCTGAAAAAGAGGATGGAAAATTTTCCACCAGTATTGGCCTAAGTGAGCATTTTTAAATACACTTGTTTTTCCTCAGGCCGCTTGATCTTTGACAACCTAAAGAAAACCATTGCCTACACCCTGACCAAGAATATTGCCGAGCTCTGCCCCTTCCTGATCTACATTATTGCCAGCATCCCACTGCCCATTGGCACAATCACTATCCTGTTCATCGACCTGGGCACAGACATCGTAAGTTGTCTTACTCCAAACGTGGTTAAAACCAGCTGGCCTTCCTTGCGATGTATGTGCATTTTATGGACGAGGGGAACGAGTAAACAAATAGGGCTTGAGTGCCAAGGAGACTTTTGAGCCTCGCTGGGTGTGAAGTAATTAAATTTGACGTACAGTTGATTTGTGGGATGAGTCACCTGTCATGAATGGAGTTTAATCATAGGAGATGCATAAAATAGCAAAACAGGTAGAGGCCTAGACTGAAAACAGCTGGATTTTTTTTGGGGGGGAATCTAAGATGAGGAGGGTAGCAAGGGAGTGGAAGGCTTCCTTCATGTGCATTGACCATAACTGCTCTCTGGCCAGGCCTTTTGATCAAGCCATGCAGACAGTGAACTATCAAGAGAGCACAAACATTATCACTGTTAGATCTTCCTCAAATCATCTGTTTGCTACAGTATTGTGAATGACCACCAGACCTACAGATCAGGTGTCCTCTCCCAATAGATTCAAAAGACCCCTCTTCTCATTTCAGCATCCTCCAACCCTCTGGGGTGGAGAAGCAATATGCTCATGCCACTAAGGCAGGCGTTTCAGACCTCACTCAAACCCTGCTATGATCCTGAACTGCAGACTTGATTGAAAAGAGCCTTTATATCACTTACTCCTTGACATCTGGCATGCTCAGTCACTGTTCATATAATCCAGCTAACAAACATTGGAGAAAGAAAAGACAGATTTTATTGAACCTCCTAGAAGCAGGCAGAAGTTTGCCACAGGGTTCTGAAAACTATTTCTCTTTTAGATTCCCTCTGTCGCCTTAGCCTATGAGAAAGCTGAAAGTGACATAATGAACAGGAGGCCCCGGCACAAGAAGAAGGATAGGCTGGTGAATGAGCAGCTTGCTGTATACTCCTACCTGCAGATCGGTACGTAGGGTCCTTCTCGTGAGATGGCTAGGCTGGATCAGGGGAATGAGTCAGTGGAAGGCGTTTGAATTTGGTTCCTGGCCACAGGAGGGAGTGCAGAATAGTGGTTAGAGCAGGGGAGTGGGAACCAGGATGCCCTCTGCTGTGAATGCAGATGTGCAATGGTTACAGAAATGCTTTATCCATAGAAGTTGGGAGTCCTAATCTAGAGTGCTAAGTTTCTTGGTTGAAAGGCTTCCTGTACTATCCATGTGAAGTACTATGGATCCAGAAAGAGCTAGTTTAACACTCAGCAGATAACTTTTTCTTGAGTTTCTCCCTCCTACATTCTCAACTCATCCCTTTATTTCCCCCTCTTCTACTTTGCAGGGATCCTACAGTCAGTTGGAGCCTTCTTGGCCTATTTCACCGTGTATGCTGAACAGGGCTTCCTTCCTTACACACTGCTCGGCTTGCGTGTCAACTGGGAAAACGATTATTATAATGACCTAGAAGACAGCTATGGGCAAGAATGGGTAAAGCATCTGTATAAAAACCTCGTTGGTTAAGTCCTTAGTTACAACTGGAAATGGCAGATGCTCTCCCTATGATGGAGGAGGAGGGAAGCTTAGAAATGTTGGAAGGTGGAGTGGATGGGCAAGAATTAATTTGAGCGACTAATTTTATGCCACTAGATGTGAACTAAAGTTTCTCAGGTTAGATTTCTTGGAGCTGTTCTTTAACTTGTTCCTTCAACTTCAGAGTCCACTAATTCAACTTCTAGAATTCACCTCTTTTCCCCTTCATTCCTCTTAGCCCTGACACCAAACGTACCTTCTTTCTAGCTCAGCTATAGGTCTTTGTCAATAGGAGGCTCCTTCCTCCCTTTGTAGAGTATGTTTGGATGCCTCTACTCCCAGTACTACTACTAGACACCCCTGCTGTTCAGTTGTGATGTACTCTGGAGTACCATACTGATTCTCCATTCCCAACGCGGATGCAAGGTTGCTTAAGTTCCACAACCACTGGCTGACATTAAATAAGTGTTAAATCTTCTGAGATTGTGGTTCTATTTAATTCCATTGGGTATCCACCAAACTCAAAATTCAATACTGAAACTAAACTCTGACAAGCACTGTTTCCTTGAGGAATTCCTTCTGCTCAAGCCAGAGATGACAATAGATGGAGCTCCCCCACAACCATCCTTTCATTGTTCCCTACTGAAATCACCATGAGCAGAGGCAGTAGGTGAATTAATGTGAATTCCCCACAGCCAATGTGCTCACAACATTCTCTACAGCAATAGATAATGGGAAAGAACAATGGGCTGGATTCCAATCTGTTACACAAGTGTAAATGTGGAATTATTCCAGATTTATACCTGTAACTAGAATCAATCTCGACTGTACAGCCCTTCCTGTAATGTAAATACATACAGTGCCAGACATGTAACAAAGATGCATTCTATTCCTTTGCAGACTAAATACCAGCGGACATACCTACAGTGGAGTGGCTACACTGCCTTTTTTGTCAGCATCACAATTCAGCAAGTGGCAGATTTGATCATCAGGAAAACACGGAGGAATTCCATTTTCCAGCAGGGTCTTTTCAGGTGGGTGCTAAAAATTCATTAATGGGTAGCGGGACTTAGCATGGAGTCTTACAGTCTTATCTAGCTTCTGTTTATTCCTGGGGTGAAACTGGAGTCAGAAAAAACTTGTGCCTTTTTTCTCTTGTTCCCACCAACTTCCTCTCCCTGTCACCCAAGATTTCAGGTAGCAATGAAAACAGCCACAAGAAAACAGCTGATCAAAGTTGTTCAGACATTGAACTTTTCAAAATCAAAAGTTTAAAATGAGGAATTTGACATTTTTGCAGTTTCAAACAAGTCCCCAGCCCCTTCAAAAACAAAACAACTATAGTGCTGACCACCATTTTGCAAAACTTTCAATTTCAAAAAGAAAAATTGAAGCTTTCACTAGTTTTCAGCCAGCTCTTGTAGAATGGAACCTCTCCACATCAGTAATGACTCTTGATTCCAGGCCAATCTATGTGGCACTGAGCACCCTTCAAGTCCCACTGAAGTCAAATGACTGAGGCCACCTTATAAAAACTGGATATCTCACACATATGACCTTTATGCTTCAGGATGAATGGACTGTATTCAGTCCTGCGTTCAAAAGGAAAGACACTGTCTAGCCAGCATGCGTTTCAGAACAGCAGTTCCTTCTGAAAAGCTCATTATGGACCATAGCGCACAGCCTACACCTACCTAAGTAGGGCTTCTACTCAGATTTGTACCTTTAGGTTATAGGGTGTTAAAATAGTACTAGCCAATCATATACTAACCTTGTTCTGATCTCATAACTATCTTCATTATTGGTTTTCTTGTAGGAATAAAGTCATCTGGTTGGGTATATTCTCCCAGATATCAATTGCTCTGATCCTCTGTTATGGTCTCGGAAGTGTTACTGCCTTGAACTTCACACCCCTCCGGTGAGTATCAGTTCTTCTGTGTACATCTATTCCACCTCCTCTTCAAATGTACATACCCCCACTAAATGTTAGGTAATACTATATTCAATGGCATGGATGACTGGAGGGGCGTGCCACAAAGTAAACTTCTCACAGTAGAGTTTAAAGACTAAGTTTCAGGACATATTTACTGAGTTGGCTAAAACATTTCCCAGCAAAAAAATTGGACATTTTTCATGACCTTTCACAAATGTGTCCCCCTTTTTTTGGGCCAGCTTTCTTACTAGGGATAGAGAACAGTTTATATAGAATAAGAATCTCTCTCTCCCTTATTCCAGAACTCAAGCTATTTGAGCCTATAAAATATTGGCTTGACTACACTTTATTTCAAATGACTGACATCTCATATGCTAATCCAGTTTCTTGGGTCTAATGAGTTCACAATGCCACAAGAGCCTCATTTTCCAGCCCAATTTTCAGAGCAAACAAGTTCTCCTCATTTACAGATTCAGAAAGGTCAAAGGGCCAGATTCTCCTCTAGTGCCATCAGAAATCAGCTGTTTGGACAGGAGGCCCTCATAGAATTCAGCTGGATGAACTGCTCCTTTAAGAGTGAGATCTTACCCTTTGAATCTCTTTTCTCCCTTTTCCAGAGTTCAGTACTGGTTTGTGGCCATGCCTTATGCCATCTTGATATGGGTCTATGATGAAATCCGCAAGCTTTTCATCAGGCAATACCCAGGAAGTAAGTAGAACCTTCCCTGTGACTAGTGTGTCAGTGTCCATTTCCACTTCCACTATGTTTCCCAACCCCAGCTGTATCATTTTGATACACAAGATTTTAGAGTATCTGGATCATGCCTGATTTCCTTCAACTAGAGAAAGTCCTAATTTCTTTTTTCCCCTCCTCAGGTTGGTGGGACAAGAACATGTATTACTGAGGCACCCTTCATCAGTGTGCTCCTTTCTCCCTGCTGGACAGTGCTTTGACTGTTTCACGTGGCCTCTGCTGCTGAAGGGTCCTATCTGTGCAATATAAAATAATCGCAGGGGTTCCCCTCATTATGAAGAAACAAGGACCTGAGGCTAAATAACCACCTTACACTGTACTGTAATGCTTAGACTTGGTTGAAAATTTAAATGCTATCTATTTTTTATAAATACTTTTTCCTGTTTAAAATGTATAAAGTTCAATGAAAGAAATTTCTTGTGTATATAGATATTAAGGAAACCACACATTTGTAGTAATTTAAGGCATTAACTTGCACTAGGGTTGTTAAAGCTATTTGCTGTTTTGGTGCAATCAAACTGAGTGACTGCATAGGTAGCTCTGAATTGTCACCAAGGATGACTAGGGGGCATAGGCACAATTTGATAATAAAAGCCTTTTTTCCAGAAAGGAGCTTTCTTCACTACTAATTTTCCAAGGGCACAAGTACAAAACTTCAGCATTGTTGGATGGCTGAGGGGAGAGGGAACAGACCAGAGCCATTGGACAGAATCCACCACAAACTGAAGTGACTAAAGACCATTATCAGGAGGATGACTACGGAAAATTCAGGATCTCAGCTTCCACGAGAGGCTATGGAATTGAGGGTGTTTGTCACCTTGCCCTAGCTGCTGAGCAGTTCACAGGATTGCAGCAGATGAGAGTTAAGTGAAATAATACAGGCTGCTGCACAACAGCATGTAGGATGTGAATGAATATATTTCTTCTTAACTCAACAGTGCCAAGAGCTGCAAGTTTTAAAAGTCTGCTTTGGCTCTAATTAAATTAGCCCCAGTGGTTATGCCTTTGTCTCTAAAAACAGTTTTAAGGGGTGATGTCAGCATATGTTAAGGGGCTTGACCTAATACACACCTTCTAAGACTCCCATCCACAGTACTATGGTGCATTTCAGCTTGCTTTAAATTACAGTTTAGGAGGGAGCAGCCTAGCACCTGCTGGAGTATAATCTACCTCATCTGAAATAGAGCTTAGGAAAGTTACTTAGACAACTCACATGCTCTAATACACTAACTCCTAGGCCTCTTGACAGTCTTAATGAGGGAAAAAGGCAGGAAGAGCAAGGGTGTAGGGACAGAGAATAACTGGGACCTATAGCAAAAAGCAGGAGAAGTGGGATACCTTTAGCCCTACAACCTGAATCTTTGGACACTCACATGTCAAGCTCCTCTGCACTTCCTGAGCCCTCATCTCCCTGGATTGCCTCCCTGCATTCCAGCTAGGGCCTGGATAGCACTTAGCTTGTCCCATAGCCACATATCATTGATCCTCCTGCACTTACAAGTAAGGGGACTTAAAGCAGGATGAAGGGAAACAGCAGCAAACATGGAGCAGGATTGGAGGCAGCCACCCTGTTGAGCTGCTTATCTCATAGTATGCTACCACTGTGCGATGCCAGGAGCCAAATCAAGGGCACCTACAAGCAGAAGTGACTGAGGAGCTACCTGGCAAGAGTATGGGCCCCCCGCCCTCCCACAGAGACAAGGACTGAGGTGTGCTGTTCTGCCTAACTACATATATACATCTTCCTGTCATTTATAGTCTTGTATTCAGTTCAAACCACTAACTGCTTTTGCCTTAATTGTCTTGCACTTAGGAGACATTCCCATACTAGACCAGGCCAGTGGTCCATGCTGGTTTGTTGTTCTGCCTCCAGCCATGGTCTAGTGCTTCAGAGGAAAGAGACCTTTACTTAGATTGTAAACCCCTTAGGACAGTGACTCTCTTGTTCAGTTTGCACAACGGGGTCTTTGTCCATGACTGGGGTTATTAGACACTACTACAATGCAAATAATAAAACCAGCAATGTGTAAAACTCATAACAAAATGCAATACTACTTGAAATTTGAAGGATGAGAAGAGCATTGCATTTCAGTATGACCTCAAAGATAACCACTGTTTTGTAAAACACTTTGTTAAAGCACCAGGATTTTTTTAAGTAAACATGGCCTGTTTTTCACTGCAAAAAGGTAGTTTCTAAACATAAAATGGAAGAACACCCATTTGGGGAATAAAGTTCTTCATAGAAACCATCTGACAATTCCCCTTTTTCCCCTCCCCCAGCTTTTCAAGGAGAAAAGTCTTGTTTAAACTATGACTAAAGTGAAATTAAGTGGTGTGTGAACTTCCATAAAACAAAGTCTATGGATTTCACACAGCTCTGCTAAACTCCAAGCAATATTATACAAGCATTGTCTACCACACGCAAATTCCCTTGTAGTATAAAATAACCAGAGGCACCCTTCTAACTGATTTAGGTTAGATTACAGTGTATAATGTTGATAATGCTAAATGGCAGACTATTCTCACACAAAGTCCAAGGGATCATAAAGCACTGAGAAATTAAGCAGACAATCTGAAAAACAATCTCAGATTAAGAAACCTGATGTCTCCTGCCTTCAAGAAACCAAATCTGGGAAGAATTCTTACAAAGAGGTTATCTTGTTGTGCTTAAGTCTGGCCCACATCGTGGCGTTATAAGCACTTCAGGTTAAGAGTGGGAGAATGTGGTCTTGCAGAACAGAGGACAGGGCACCAAGATTCCTGAGTTCTCTTCCTGTTTCTACCTCTGATTGGTACATTATTATTTGTACCATACTATGGTAGCTCCTGTGCCCCAGTCATGGACCAGGACCCCACATACAGAACAAATGATGGTAAAATCATTATATAAGATTTGTTGATCCCACAGTCAAGAGCAGAAATCTTACTGAATGGGATAGCAACTTTAAAACCAGCAGATGTTTCTGAAATCTATTCTCAGTATCGGCAGGGACTTTTCCATCACTAGCAAGATAAGTTAGGAATTTTCAAACACATGGTTTCAGTTACAAATCAAATCTGAAGCCCAGGAGAGGTATGCAGCTCAGCAACTATTTTATAACGTGGGCTCCTGCACCTCCATTACACCAACCTTTTTTTTATTTTAAAAGGGGGAATGGGGGGGGGGGGGGGGAGGGACATTTATCCCTTCACTTAGATCCTCCCATGCTTTTTGGGCCCACTCATCAGGTTAATCCAGACTGGCTATTGAAAATGGAAATCAGACTTTAACTAACAGTGAAAACTCTATTCTGGTTTCTCATATCAGTAGCTAAATGAACAGCAACAAACAGAGGTAAGCAAAGCACTTAAAATAAAAAAGGCAAGAGAAGAGGTGAAGCCCTTAACCCTTAAACACAGATGTCCAGTGCCTAAATTTCAACCTCTCCCCAATACTTATATATAGGGATGTCAAGGGTTAAGAGAATTATTTTAATTAGGTTACACAAGGACAAAATCTGGAAATCCCCCCACTATATTACACGCATAAAAGGTTAAAATAAACGTGTCCAGGAATTACTGCACTAGACAGAAAGGATGATTGCACATCATCATCTGTGGAACACAACTGATGTGTTTTGCAGTAGGGCCTAGCTGCACCAGTTATGGAGCTAGACCCCACTGGGCTGGATGTTGTACAAACACAGAACAAAAAGAAAGTCCCTGCCTCAGTGAGCTCAGGGCTAGATTTGTAAAGGTATTTAGTTGCCTTAACATGCTGATAGGCTCCCTGTGGGATATTCAAAAGTGCCCGGGTGCCTGACTTCCTTTGATTTCAATGAGAGCTAGGCCTGAGCTGCTTTAGAAAATCGCACTAGGTGCCTAGCTGCATCTTTAGTGCCTAAATATCTTTACAAATCTAAGCCTTGCAGTCTGAGTAGAATAAAAACAAACCAAAGGAACGTGACCAATGGTCACTTTGTTGATGGTGCATGAGCCAGCATACTCTCCCTGCATCAGCTCTGCATGGCTAACATGAGTCCAGCCTTGCTTTCCATCAGTCAAGTAAGCAGCTGTGCTTCAAAGACACACTGGGAGGGGAGCAGAAGTAACCTCTTTACAGAGTCAGTCATTTGTCTTACTACTGATGTGCTGCAAGAATACCAAGAGATAAGTTTCTAGCTCATAAACTGAGTGCTTTTTTAAAAAAAATATGAAATGGTGCTTTCTTGCTTCAGCCTTGGCCAAACCAGTTGGGCCAGCTTTCCTTACAGCTCAGTTTTTAACTGCTTGACTTTCTATTGCCTTCTTTGTCCCCTTTTACACTTCATTTCTTTGCACAATTTGCTCTGGTTTGAACTAGCTTTCACCACCCCTCCCCCAATGCACACACCCTTCCCTGTGTGTCTTGTTGCTAGCATATTCCTGCCTCCTGGACCAGAGGCCACAAGATGAAACCTGAAAGTTGGCTTAAAATGAAGTGTTTATCTGCATTAAAGCGAGGGGAATTCTACAAGGGCAGTGAACTTCACTTTATACTGTGATCAACTCCTTACAACTATGTAGATAGGCAAACTGTGCTTCTTTCTGCAGCCAGAGGTCTGAATCCTGGCACTACCAATGTCCTGCTGTGTGTGTGAGCGCATGCATACACACTCTGCTTCATAAGGAGATTGGGAGCATGATCTCTACTAGTTAGTAGACTTGTGCATGACCCCTATGGCACTCAGACACTGGGAGTTTGTATTACCTTCTAGGCACTCAGAGTTCACAGGAGTCAGAGGCATGAGCACTTCACATCCTGGCATTAGTCCATCTTAAATACAGTAATAATATCTTCTAGCTCTTATATCGCTATAAACACTATAGCTAAAGCTCTTATATACAGTAACATAGATGCTGCTCTCAGATCCACCCATTTAATTCTTACTGGAGTCAGCAGGAGACTCACATGCCTACCTGAGGGCATTTTTTGGTCCCTTCTGTCAGCAACTCAAGCAGCATATGGTTCCCATCCTCAGACCCCAGTGGCTCAGAGTCTGAATCCTGAGAAGTTGTAATTATATTCCCGCAGTCAGACACTTTGTTTGAATGGTCCTGCTATGGGGCTGCTATTCAAACAGTCTGTGTGTGATCGGACTATTTCAGTCCATAGACCGATGAGCTAGCCGTGCACTGACACTACCACAAGAAACACTCACCAGCCTGTATATCAGTTACTGAATCCCAGTACCATGCACTGTCATGCAGATCTCACTTAGGATATTCTTGCTCTGTCCTAACCCTAATAATCAGGAATCCTAACTCTAGCCTTGGCACCACACATTTAATGACCTAATAGGTCATAAGAGGACAGGCAACTTGAGAAGGCCTATCATGACTCTGGTACATGTAATTTTAGGAAGTGGAGTGCATCTCCACTGCCTTTAACTCAGAGGTAGGCCTCGTATTTTGAAAATATAACCACAGCCAACTTACATGGGTGGGGAATTTTTCCGTTACCTTTTCAGCAGCGTCACCTCCAGAAGATGGACCGTCTCCAAAGAACAACACAGCACAGCCCATCAGTGGCTATCCTGTTTGTGGCTGGAAGAAGAAGAGAAATGTAGCTGTTAATTTTATTTCCTCCACACATCTCCCAACAGCTGTTGGTTTTCCAAGATTCACTACAGTTGCAACATCTATTAAAACTAGAAATGGCTACAGGGATGCTGGAGTGACAAATCTAACCCATTGTCTGCCTATCCCTATAACTGTAGGGTTTATTGATGGCGGACCTCATCAGTGAGCAGTTCCTAGTCATCTAACAGGCATGATAGAAATGCAAGACATTCTGACTCTGTGTCTAAAATGATGTAAATCCATATGCACATATAAAATATAATGACGACAATGTTCAGGGCTGATAACAGAGGGCAAAGGGGAATAATTGTACTGGGGCCTGAACTCAGGAGTCCCCCATAAACTCCAGTAACATCTGTGTAGATAAAGTGAAATGGGAGAGGGTGGGGATCCAGCAAACAAAACCAAGGGCCCAGTTTTCTCTCAATGGGCCTGATGTTGCTCTTGGGCCTTGACAAGGTCCCAGTGTAGTCTCGAGCATGGCACAGTTTGGGGCACCCCTGATTTAAAGCCAGGCCCCAAGCCAACTACTAGTTCCCAAAGATTACCAGAAATGCTCTGTCCTTGTGAACTTGCAAATTCAGGCATTTCCCCGTCTGCTGGTACTAGAGCTTTCACACAGGAAAAATGCCTTATCTCCTACATCACATCTGTATGTGCTTGTTAAACCTGCTCTGATCAGGAAAACTTATGAACTGTTTCCAAATCAAGACAAATCAAAGCAACTGAAAAACTAGTACAGACCCACCAGTGTGACAGATGTCCTCTGAATGGAAGCTTTCTGGCAATATTGCAAATTTCCATCCCTACTTGCCTATAATCACTCTATGTATCTAGCCCCCAGGTCACAGCACCATAGAGGAATATGTAGTTTGCATTCTTAATGGAAGTCAGTTCCTTACCCAGACATTAATTGGATTCCATTTAGCTTAACATTTTAATCATTCCATTTGTAAAGTGAGGCAAGAAATCATAAATTTCAATTATGGATGAAAAATTGTGGGCTGGAGAAATGATATACAGGCAGAAAAGAAATGCCAACCGCAGAGATCACTTTCTCTACATGTTTTAGCTATACTATAAAGCCTGGTGGGAATAATCTCTAGTCTGAACAACGGTAGCTGCAGAGGTATGAACTATTGTGCGCTGTCCTTTAACCCCCATTAGATGTTATCTTCAAAGCTTATTAAGGATCATTTAAATGCTCACATTACTAAGCATGGCTATTAGGAAACAACACTCAACTGGAATCAACTTTGACTAGTTCAGTGCTGTTGGATGATCTGTGTGTCTTGCCAGAAATGTTCAAGAGAATGGCACTATGCCACCTTGCTGCTGCCTAATGCATTGGGTAGATAGGGCTCCATGCACTGCCCCGGATACCCCATACACTGGAGTGTCAAAAAGCATGCAGCTGTGGAATAGCATCCTGGCTTTTATACAGCACCTGAGGTGCAGTCATGTTTGAGGAGGAGGGTGGCAACTTGAGTGGGTCACAAATTCCCAGCATTTGCAATTTCAGTGGGAAAAATGGGCTGAAATTTCCAAGGGAAATTTTTGCAAAAATGTCATTCTGGTTTTTAAAACCAGCTTGGGAGCTGGCTCCTATTTTTTGACTAAATATTTAACAGAAACTTCAATTAAAACAAACGCACGTGCAAAATAAATAAAAGGGTGACGCGATTGTGAAAACTAGGAACTTGGATACCAACTTTTGGTGCCCACTAATTGTAGCCCTGATTCTGCTCTGATATAATTCTGTGTGGAGAAGGGGATTGTCAGAGAACTCAAGGAAGCTGTCCTTGCATACAAGGAATTCCACTGACTTCAATGGGGTTACTCACATGAATAAGGATAGCAGAACCAGGTCTTCTTGTATATTGAAGTTATTGGGGCTACTCACATGAATTAAGTTTGCAGGCTCAAGCCAACTGTTTGTAATGTAAGACAATGGTAAAGGGTACAAAACCAGCACTTTATGTCCCAATCTCTGCCTATCACTGTCAAAAAAGGTACTTTCCTTCCAGCCATGTGCCTCCTACATTTAAGAACAGGATAGTTTTGAGGAACTCTTAAGATAATTGTTGGTATTAAAGCAATGACTAGATTACAGCAGAGCCCAGTGTGGATCAGGGCTCCACTGTGCCAGACACTGTACAGACGCATAGTAAGAGAAGGTGCGTACCATAAAGATCTTGCAATCTAAACAGAAAAGACAGAAAAAGGCTGGGAAGGAAAACAGAGGCATAAAGAAAATGAAGTGACTTGTTCAAGATTGTGAGTAGATCAGTGAGAGCCATAGTCTCTGGATAGCCCCTCCCTTTCACTCCACTTCCATTTAACACTTGCAAAAAATTCAGAAAGCTGCACTAAGCAACATCTGACAGTACAGAGCTGTGTGGACCAGAGGCCTGTGAAATCATTACCTATAACTGCCAAAGATAATAAGGGATTTTCTTTTTAAAACCCAGGAAGAGCCACACAGAAAGACTATGCTGGTTAACCAACAGAAATTGTATGTGTACATATCAGAGATCCAGGCTGAGAGGCTGATTCTCCAATGGCAAGTGTCTACAGGGTAAGACATTCTTCCAATCAGGACCCCAGCAGAGTGAACACTTCACTAGATCAGTGTGCACCAACAAGCACCTACACGTTTAGTCGTGGTCCCTTTTCCACCCAAGAGAGGGGTGCAGAAACTGGAGGTGCTGGACCCAACCACCCTGCAATTCCCCGAGGTCCTAACAGCAACCAAACCTTCATGCTCCTTGATCTTGCCTGGGTATGTTGAAGCACCTAGCGCAAACTAAAGGTCCAGTCCTGCAAATCTTATGCATGTAAGTAGTCTCACTGAAGTCAATGGAACTAAGGTTTGCAGGACCTAGAACTGCCGGCAAGGCACTTAGTGTTCCAAATCCCCAGAGCACGGTGATCCTGAGCCAAAAGTAGAATAGAATCATAGGGTTAGAAGGGACTATAAGGGTCACCTCATCTACCCTCCTGCCAAGATGCACGATTTGTTGTGTCTAAACCATCCAAGACAGATGGCTATGCAGCCTCCTTTTGAAAACCTCCAGTGAAGGACCTTCCACAACCTTCTTCTTCTGCTGTGTGTGTCTGTCAGTTGCCACCCTGTACTCTAGAGATAGCTGCATTTCAGTGTTGTTGCTATTAGGAACTTACTATTTTTTATTCTAAGTGTAGGAATCTAGTGTGGTTACTAGAGTTATGCAAGGAGGAAGTGTTGAGTTTTAGCCTCCCGCAGGTAGTCATGGGGCTTTTAGCTGCGGGCAGGTAGGTCTGGGTATCCAAATAGACCAGGTAGTCAGTTTGTTTGGTTGTAGCTGAAGCACTCTTTTCCCAGAAAACTTGATATGACTTGAATGATTAGGCAACATTTGCATTTATATGTTTATTAGCCTGCAGCCCTGTTTTTCTTCCACAGCTTGACCTTGCTGTATTCATTCAGTAGGTATTGCCACTACTGCATATAGAAAGGTAACTGCTCCCGAAGGCGGAAATCCCACCCCCAGCGCTCAGCCCATGTACCTTTATGCTGGCAATTTTCACTAAGGCAGGGGTAGGGAAAAAGGAATCTCAGGGCAGTGGCCACTACTTAAAATCCAGCCTCAAGTCAGAAATGTTTTCTGCAATCTTCAAAATCCCTCCTAGAAGGGGTCAATATCCAGTGGATCTATAGGGCAGAAGACCCACTGGTTCCAACCTCTTCCCTGCCCCATCAAAGAGAGCCGCCGTATGTGACTTTGCAATGGGTGGACTTCTGAAATCCCTTTTCCACAAAGCAGTAGATCTGACTCAATTCTGCTGCAGGCAGGACTCTCTGCGTGTGGAGCCTGATCCAAAGCACACTAAAGGAGATATTTCCATTGACTTTAATTAACTTTGGATCATGCACTTGCAGAGGAGAGAAGTGTTAAGATTTGGGTCTCAGAGGCTGCTTCCCTAACTGCACACTACTGAGCCCTGGTCTACACTTAAAATTTACATCATCCTAGCTATGAAGGTACTAATATTCACAACCCTTGAATCTGTAGTTAAGATAACATAGCACTTTCTGTAGCCAGGGCTAGGTTGACGGAAAATTTTTTCCATCTCCCTAGCTACCGTCACTGTGGGAGCAGATTGCCTACACGGACAGAAATCCCCCCTCTGTCAGTATAGGAAGTGACTACACCATGGCACTGCTGTAGCACTGTTGCTGTGCCACTGTTGCACCCATAATGTAACCATGCCCTGAGTCTATTGCAAGTTTAACTCTTAACTTCTCTGCTGACTTACCCCTTACAGGTACATAAGGGTCAGACACGAGTTCCCTGAACTTTAAAGTCCACAATGGGGAAATGGAAACCCAGTTCTCAGGCCTCCAATGTGTTCATCCAGTCATTTCTAGTCCAAAGCAATCAACTTTAGCCATGGAATTCAGCAATTAGTGTTATAGGAACACAAAGGAGTACAATTGCGTGCTCATTACCACTCCCCATCACAAAAGGCACTCGGCTGAGAAGTAATCAAGAGATTACTCTTTTTAGCAAGCAAGTCTGAAAGTGTAACATGAGGCAACAAAGTCAGTATCAGCCAAAAGAAATAAAATTCAACTTGCTTTTATTATTATTTACACAGCACGGTTCTTCTAACAAGGAAATCACTTCCCCACTTTCTTGGTCTGGGGTGGCATGTTTTTCAGAGGCACTGAGCACCTGTTGTTTTATTGACTTCAATAAGGTGAAAGCTAATGATTTTTGAGCACCTGGCGATGGCAATGCTATTATTGTCCATGGCCTGTACTGGGGATTAGCCTTCATTTCAGTCATCAGGGTAGCTTAACCAATACAAATTGCAGTTTTCCTACTCTGGGCTTGGAGCTTGCCCCAGGATAGTTACAGCAATGGCTGGAAGGAGGGTTATCCCCATTCTAAATGCCTGATATTACCAGCCTTTCCTCACATGGGCATTCCTTCCTTGTGAAATTGGCCCCCTTAGCTTGGGTCTCCCTGGACAAAAAGGTGAGTTCTTAATGCAGGGTAACCCTAGTGAAGACAAGGCAGTTTGTCATTTTTACATGAGTCAGCAACTCAAGTTTATCCCTAGGATCCCCATCGTCTTTACCTTGAGCTGCTAACTCATGTAAAAATGACACACTGCCTCATCTTCACAATGATTTTATCTTGATTTCAGAACACACCGTCGTCCCCCCCCAGTGAAGACAAGGCCTTTGATTTGGGGGGGTATTAAGGGCTAAGAAAAGGTTACACCTGTAAGAGTTTGCCAGATCAGCCCTTCATCTTGTGTCATCTCTTCAGGGCACAGGTTTTATAACTCTAAGGGCTGAAATTTCCTTAACGCAACTTTGATAACTTGAGTTAACACCTCTTGCATTAGCCTAACTCGAGTGTGGAATAACACTCAAGCCCTACATAGTGATTGTGTTAGCAGCTGATGAGTTGTGTTCATGTAATGTGGACATTCGCTGTCGTTGGTAGTCGGGCTCAAACCTGGGACCTGGGGAGCTTAATGCATAAGCCTCTAGTGCATGAGCCAAAAGATGCATCTCTCTTAGCCAAGGCTGTAGCAGACTTATCAATTGCCAGCTCATAGGTCCCCAGACTGTGAGCCATGCTTCCCTAGGAGCGTGGTGGAATGTTGGGGGGGCCAGCAGGGCTCAGGCCAGCCCCCATAGGGAACGGGGAGAGAGCGCCACCCCGGCCTGCTCTGCCTTGACCCTGCCCCCCAGCCATGGCTCCAGCCTTGGCTCCCAACCCCCTGCCACAGTTCCTGACTGTGGCCTCTGTTCCCCACTCGGCCCCCCACGGCTGCCGTGGCCCCACTCCCAGCCTTGGCCCCCACCAGGGGCCATGGCCTCAGCCCCCAGCCTTGACCCGCAGCTCCCGCTCAGCCCCTGGCTGTTGCGGCCCTGCTTCCAGCCCCAGCTGCGGGGTGGGGGGAAATGGACGGGGTAAGGGAGGGGGCACAACCTAAAAAGTTTGGAGGACTACTTCTCCAGGTCTCTAGCAAGGGGACAGAATACCACACCAAGCAGGCATGGGTTACACTCCCTCAAGCTTTAGCCTATGCTCCCTGATGGGCCAGGCCAGCCAACTGAAGTTAAAAAAGCACATTCAAGTGAAGGGTTTGCGAGTGTGGACAGAGTTCAGTTTAGGGCAATACTCAAGTTAACTCTGCAGTGACGATGAGCCCTAAAGCACCAGTGCACACCTACAGACCAGCCTGTGTGCAAATGCACAGTAGCAGTGACAGGGAGAACTCCTGGAGCGCCCCACCCACTGTATCTTGCACAGTATATTACTGGGAGCCCCTGTCCTGATTCCTCCTGATACCCCTTTGATTGCTATCGGTGCGAATGCTTTTAGACTCTCCCCCGCAAACCCAAAGCAGGCAAAGCACAGAGGAAGAACATATTGCTGCCTGCACCTCTTTCTAGGGCTGGCTAAACTCCTGCTCTAGCAGATGTACCCCTTGAGCTTCCATGAGGAATTCTGCTGATTCAACCAGGACTGACCCTAGAAGTTTCAGCCATTGGGCAACATCCCTGCATCCCAACCCAGGGTGTAGCATAGGCCAGACCCTTGCCCTTAAAATAAATAAAAAACAAAACGTAACCCACAACACTCTTATAAGCACTGAACTGATTATTACCCCATTCAGCGCCTCACTTTGCAGGGCTGTAACTTCATAGCTTAGCAGCAGCTCCTTTAAATAATGAAGACCTCCATCACATCCTTAGTTCAGAAAAGCAGAGGAGTTTTATATATTCAACTCACTAACTCAAAGGCTGAGGCATTCTGAGACAGCTATCAACAGCCAGAAAAGAAGCAGACCTCTGCCAAGCAGTACAGCTGTGCTTAATTCCTCCTGATTAACAGTGAGCGTGCACATCTGATTGCAGGTAGCCTGTTACAGTGAGCTGATTAAATGCAGGGGAAAGGTCAGTAATATGAAATGATAGCAAAGCTCTGTCATCTAGACATTAAAGCCTAATTTCATGTTATACCTTTGGTGCTGGGCACTGATTGAACAAAACATCCTCTATATTGATGTAATAGATGTATCTGCATCTCTTATTCAGCTGACTAGAGTGGGGTTTCACTTGAAATCAAAGCACATTTCATTTCTGTTTGCATACAAATGCCTAAACTCAATTTGTTACTAGAAATCTTGTGTTCCTTAAAAGGTCAAACCTTGAAGCTCTTGCTAAATATTGATTTAGGCAAAACTCTCAGTAACTTCAATTGCAAGTTTCCTTGAATAAAACCCTTCAGGAAAAAATAATTGTATGTTTTTATTCTTACATTTTAGGAATTAAAATTATATATATTAATTGCTTATTTACTGAAGCCAGGTTTTTTTTTTTTTTTTCAGATTTATGAATAAAACTTTTATAAAAAGCAAAGCAATGTACTTGGGGCCATAGATCATAAACACTAAGATCATAGAGACATCGATAGGAATGGAGCCTCACTGTGCTGGGCAGTGTGTAAATACAGTCAGTGATCTCCTCCAAACACTTGTGCATGTGTTTAACTTTGCACATGTGGACAACATAAGCTCTTCTGGATATGGAACACAGCACCAGTATTAGTCCCACATCCAGCACAATGGGACCAAATTACTGATTGGGATATCTTGTTGCTAGAGTATAAATATTTTAAAATAACTCATCTAACTAATAGGATGGATTTGGCTAATGTGTTTACCTCTGTGCCCTTGCATAAACTTGCACTGCCAGGCCAAATGAGGGCTGTTCAACACCACCTACCCACTGTCAATAGAAAGAGGAATAGGCAGTGATTCACATGCACACCATTAGGAGACATGCAGCATGGTCTTGCGGTTAAAGCACAAGCCAGAGAGATCAGGAGGCCTAGTTTGTATTCCTGGATCTGCCACTGATATCCTGTGTGACTAGGTCCTGGCTTTCAGAGTTGTTGAGTACCCATAACCCTATTGCCTTTAAACAGAGTTGGACGGTATCCAGCATTTCTGAAAAATCAAGAATTGGAACCTAAAATAGTATAGGAGATCCCTGCCTCATAGCAGTACTACCACCTGCAGAGAAAGGTGCCTAGCAATTTTGAGCCATTTGATGTGTCACTGCAAAACTTCAGACACTTTAAAGGGGTCTGATTTCCAAAGGGTGGAAGCGCAGCAGTTTCTGGTCCCTCAGATGTCTCAGGTTGGGACTCTAAAAATCACTAGTTTTAAAAATCTTCACAGTAATTCATTTGCAAAGAACTTTGAAATCCTTGCCTGGAAAGCACTATAGAAAGGTAAGAGTATTATTATTTTTTATGTTAGTGAGACATACCATATATGGAGGGATGGGAAAGAAGTTTAGATAAAGGAAAGACCAGCACAAACCTTTGCCCAGGACCTCCAGTTCAACGTGTTGAGGTTTGAAAAGTTTGGCTATCCAATTTCTCTCCATTATCTTTGGTAACGTTTGCTGCCCCTCTGAACTGTCTTGTTCTGGCCAGAGCTGCCGGCAGAAGTGAGATGGGCTCTTCGTGTCTTATTTCCAGCAGCAGTGGAAATGGAAAGGTCCAGAAATGTCATGTACAAAAAAAGACTACTACTTGCCTGACCTGCAGCCCAAATCTGCATAAGCCTCCAAACCCGCCGAGGTTCACCTAACACATCTACCGTAACCACAGACAGAGCAAAATGCAGGACTGCGCTGTATACAAGGATGGAACTTCAGGCCAAATTCTGGTCCCACTGAAGACAATAACAAACCTCCCATCAACTCCAGTGGGAAGAAGATTTGGCATTTTACCTGTCACCTGGGGAGAGTCGGCAAGGAATGTCCTGATCCAAAGCCCATACTGATAATGAAAATACTGCAAATGACTGAGTTACTTATTTTTCCATTTGGTGAATTCAGGTCACCCAGAGCTTCTGAGTTCTATCCTTCTACCCTAACACCATATAGTCTCCATACCTCCCCAGCCATTAGTCTTGTAAAATTTCCCACACTAGAAAGTAGATGACTTTTCAGTCTGTATATCTGAGAAGCTACAAGAAAAACCATATTGTTTTGTTGAGGCCCAGCCTCTCCTATGAAAAGTTCTATAACGTCAGCCTGCCAGAACTGAAGCTCTGGGAGATTGCATTATAATATTCCAGACCAGGGATTGAGATAGGGCCACTGGCACTGGCCACCTTCTACTCTGATACAGGATCACTTAGAGACACTTGAGGTAGCAGTCTTGCCTTGGCCAACACATTTGATTTGCTGTATTTATTTAACAGCTATTCCAACCTCATGCTCTTGGAGCCGAAAGCAAAGCTAACTGTAGCCAGGGATGGGCATGTCAGAGAGAGCTAGAACAATAGTAAAGAACTATTCTGTTCAGTCACTGATGAGTCAGTTCCAAGCTGATTTTCTTAGCTCAAAGTCTGTGCCCTCCAGCCTTTCACAAATCCAGCCACCCCATCCCCGAATCTTTGCACCAACCTCTCCTCAGAAGCATCAGTGCATCCTCTGCAGATTCAAGATCATATTTGGAAACTAGCAGGCCTGTCACAGATTACAGAGCTGAAACAGGGACAATGTTGTTTGAAAACAGCAAAGCAGCGAGATCCACTTCTGCAAGTCCTGTGTGTATATGATGCCCATTGGCTCCCCCGAATGAATTGTTTGCAGGATTAGGTCCAGATTCAGGGGAGTAGGTAGGAGGAAGGTGCATCAGATTGCAACTTCACCTATGCAGCTAAGGCTCGCCCTGGCTGAAGAACAAGGGAAATGTATTTGGAAATAGGCATTTAGATGAGCATTTTCTACTCCCCCAGAGTCTCTCTCTTTGCCTCATCTCTCTCACTCACTCTGTATGCAGATTGTTCAGAGGCTTATATGAGACGAGTTTGGTGGGGCTAAGTCCCACTCGAACAGGTGCACTTCGAAAAAACTCACAAAACACCATTGTAATTGACACTTACTGGCTCCTTTGGCCTCTTGGAAGAAATGGTAATAAGGACAGAACAGGGACATGGGATCTGATTCAAAGGAAACACTCCCATGGATCAGGTCCATGGAAAGCAAAGGACACTGACTCATTCCTAGGTCAGAGCTGAGGCTACCTTGATGGTGGGAGCTTGTCATGGCCACCACTGTGGGTAAATAGAAAATTTCAGTCTCCTGGGCCCCTTAAAAAATGTGCTGGTACCAGCCTGTACCTGAGACTGGAGATGTGCTGGTACCAGCAGGAAAGGCAGGGGAATTGTCTGTGATGGATGGATTCATGGATAGATTGCACCTTCTCTTCTCTGCTGGTACCAGCAGATTCTCCTATCTTTATGCACCACACCCCTCCAGGCACTGACACCTCCTCTTTGGTCTCCTCTGTCACGCAGGGTTGCTCATGCTAGGTCACAAGAGGTCAGGGCTCCAGCAGAACAGAACAGTCACTCTCTGTCTGTGCTGGGGGAACACCTGAATGCATGGGGGTACAGTAGGCGGGTAGGAAGTGAAGCGAGGTAGCTGGAATATGCACTTGCCTCTGTAAATCCTCTGCCTGTTTAGTGAGGGGTGTAAATAGTGGGCTGGAAATTGTGAACCACCCTATTTATTAGACTGGAAAGGTATGATTCATAGATTTTAAAAGCCAGATGGGGTCCTATAATGATTATTGATTCAGGAAAATCATTTCCCATTGCCAGTTGGAGAGGAGAATGGAAATACACAGCAGAAGAGGGAGACACAATAAAGGAAGAAGAGATGAAATGGGGAGAGATAGGGAAAGAAGAGAATTATCTTTATTTAAACCCCTTAAAGACTCACTTCTTCTGTGAGGCCTCACAAACAATACATATTTATTATCTATGTAACCTCCCTCCTTTGGGTACGTCTACCCGGCAAGCAGCAGATAGTCTCAGAGCCTGGGCTGATAGACTCACACTCATGCTACAGTGCTAAAAACAGCTAATGTGTCATGGCTCACATCTTGCACACCTTCAGTCAAGCAACAGCCTTCCTTTCTGCTCCCACAGCAGGGATGTTCTATGGGACAGCAATGTCTTGTTGGCTCTGGCCATCTCTTGCTTCTATTCGGTGGAAGGGGGCTCATCTTGTATCCCTATTTTTTGTCTCAATTTTCTTTTTAAAATGCAGTCAGGGCTGACCAAATGTACCGTCTACTAAGTTCCCAGGATGCTGAAATCTTCTATTTATCCACCATGCAACATGGGCAGCAGCAATGCAAGATCCCTCCTACACTACCCAACCAATACATGACATGAAGCGACCCACAATGGGAACCAAAGGAAATACTGGTCCCACACCAGACGCAATAGGTCAGTGGAACTCACTGCCACAAGATATCATTGGAGCCAAGAACTTAGCAAAAAAAAAAGGATTGGGCATTTATACAGATAATGGACATACAGATAATGAGCATATCCAGAGTCATAATGGTAAGTATTAAAAATAAACAGGAGTTTGGAGAGGGATATAAACCCTCATGCTTCAAGGCAGATGTCAAACTAGTAAGGGATTAAGTGGTGTATAAATCTTGTGCTGGCCTTCTGCACACCACTGGGAAGATCATATCCATTTTCTATTTCAATTGCAGAGGAAGGGCAGACATTGGAATTTAGTCCTTCCTCTCTCTCATATATTTTTTTCTGCAAAGTGTTTTGTGAACTTCTTTGTGAATCAGATCACATAAAAGCTGCCTTCCATTCACCTGTGATAAAAGAAACAGAAGTATAAACCAGAAAACTCCAGCAGGAGCCAGGACTGTCACGGGGCTACTACACCCCATTCCAAAAGTGTCTCATAATGAAGAGTTACAATAGCATTTTACTAGAACCGGTTCTTGTGCACTTCACAAACCAAACATCACAACCCACCATCCTAGCTGGCATTTGCAGCAGGAAGTCAAAAAACTACAAAGAGTGAGTTCCTATCTTTGAAAGTAGGAACTGACAGACTTGATCAGACCAGCACTTCACCTAGTCCAGTGTCCTGTCTCTGACAACTATCAGTACCAGCTGCTTCAGGGGACAGTGCAAGAAACCTTGTGGTTATGAGATAATCTGTTTCCAAGAAAAGTTTCCTCCTAACCCCTAATTGCCCATGTACCTTCAGTCCAAGGTCTCTGCCATGAAGTCTTAAATGCCTTCCCTGAATGATATCTAGGGTGCACATCAGAAAATAAAACAAAGGAGAGTAAGTCCAAGTCAATATTTCCTTTCTGAGCTTGAGCAAGAGATCAGGTTGTTTTGCAAAAACAATTTTCCAAGTTGTGTTGGAGAAGCCAGAGTAACCAGAGAGTTTATAGCACAGCCTCAGTATCTTCCTCATTCTTACATTTACTTATAAGTGACAAAGGACATGCAAATACATTAAAGGAAAATCGTGTAAGATGGCAAATCATTAACTGGGACTATTTAGTTACTTAACACAGAACAAATACCATTTAGAGTTTAAAACTAAATATCTAAAAATAATTTTCACCCATACCAGAAAACTGAGTTCAAAGATCTATGGAGCAGCTACAGGGGCACAGAATCAACAATTTCCTCCTGAGCATCAATAAAGAATCAGTTTTGGATTCCTTGAAGACATAATAAACCTCAGATTCAGCTCTCAGCTAGGAAGCACGTTTTCTAGTATTTCTACCCCCCCCCCCCCCCCCCCGCCCATCAAACACTGAACTTTTGGTGTATTCACATGACACCAGGGTTTTAAGTAAACATGCCCCAAAATTTCAAGAGCTGGTAACATTGGAGTGTCATCTGGTCCGCCTGCAGCTTCAGGCTCTGCGGGCTTAGCCCGGGTCTACACAATCAACTTATGTCGGTATAACTACATTACTCAGGGGTGTGGAAAATCTGCATTTATACTGACTGAACCCCTGGTGTAGACAGCTCTGTTACTGGGAGGGTTTCTCGCAGGGAGGTGAAGTACCTACGCCAACAGGAGCTCTCCTGTTGGTGTCGATAGCATTTTCACTAAGTGCTATAGCTCTCTAAGTGTAGACAAACCCTTGGTCTCTGCTTTATACTCTATGTAATTGATAAATAATTAAATATGCATTGGGCCAGAAAAAGAATCCAAATCACTATGTAGCCCGGTGTTTAGAGCTCCCACTGAGAGGAGGGAGACCGAGATTCCAGTCTCCCTGCTCCAGTGTATATGTAATTATTTATACACAGTGGAACAGCTTTGCTGGGACTGACTGAGCGAGTCCCACACCAGAATATCTCATAGCTCAGTGCTTAGGACATTCGTCTGGGATAGGGGAGGCCCAAGTTCAAATTCCTTCTCCACATCAGGCAGAGGAGGTAACTGAACCTGGGTCTCCCACATCCCAGATGAATTTTTCTAACAACTGGGCTAACAGTTACAAGAGGGGGCTGCTGCCTCTGTTTTTGTGGGTATAGGCATGTTCTGAGCACACCTTCAACATCATTTCCAGGCAGCGAGACAGGCAGGAGAAAGCCTCCTTTGACAATCCCAGTATGTCTTAGGCTTGAGTGAATGCTGTGCACATGCTGACTGGCAGAAACTGAGCGCCTCAGAGACTTTAACAGTGGACGTTTAGGCACCTACAGGGTTATAGGTTGAGGATCTCAGTGGTGCTTGAATATTGGTGGTTGGCCCCTCCATTTTTAAAGGTTTTTAGGTGCCAAACTCTTATTGAAATCAGTGGCCCTTTCCTTTAGTGGTTTTTTTAACTTATTTGGTACATATCTATGTTCTGGAACCAGTAAAATGTTTTGCTAAAAATAACTAAACAAAACAACTCAATTTACTGCACTGTTATGGGGAAGAGAAGGTGTAATGACGCCAATGGCAGGGCAACCCTAGGCTGGGGGTAGCTCCTTTACTCTACATTTGGTTCCTTCATTTTTTATAGAGAAATAAAAGTGTTTTTATGGTCAACACTTTGATTGTTTCATTGTGTTTTATGAGAGGTTGATTCTATCTTAAAAGCAACACTGTTTGGATACAGAAAGCACTTTGAAGCAGCGAGTTTGATCCAGCAGCTCTATATGATTAGCTGACCCTTATCTCAAAATACCGATGAGCAGTTTTAATCAGTTTGCACTATTCCCACGTAAGGTTCACTCAGTTGAAGACTTTAACACCATGCAAAGGGTCAGGGCCAATCAGATGGTTATGGGAGCTGATGTGGTGCAAGTCAAAGGTAAAAATGCTATAAAAATTCATCAAACAGACACTTTGGCAATATGGCTAAAGCATGTAGAGTTTAAAGTGACCTAACAGTGGGGCTGATTGTGCAAGCCGATGCCTGGAAGCAGCTTCAACCCTGGCAGCACTGGAAGCCAGGCGAAAGAGGGGTCTCTCTCAGGGCAGCTGGGTTCGCTGCTCCGTGGCAGGATCCTGGCAACCCATGAAGCCCCCCCTGGCTTGAGCTG
This sequence comes from Emydura macquarii macquarii, assembly GCF_026122565.2. Taxonomy (NCBI): domain Eukaryota; kingdom Metazoa; phylum Chordata; order Testudines; family Chelidae; genus Emydura; species Emydura macquarii. The sequence goes on along the minus strand of NW_027130449.1, from coordinate 7,796,900 downwards.
GAGCTATCCAGGCTGCTAAGCTCTCGGTTCTGTGGGGTGCGACTCTCTGGGCTGCTCCTGACTCCAGGGGTCTCCTCAGGTTCAATTTTCCCCCTCAAACAAATTGTCAAGTTTCTTTTCCACAGGGTATTGTGAAATTTCCACTTTTTGTTCTGAATTGGACCAAAACCTTTTTTGAAATGTCAGCATTTTCCCCAGAATAGGAACCCCATGTTTTGTCCAGCTCTAGTTCTAAGGTCCAAAGCTCTGTGCATCCTCACCGACCCCTACTCTGGCCAGCCAAGTCAATGCACTTCTTATGCTAGCTTCATCTTGTTTATTCCATGGAGACTTCCCTTATGTTTTACTGAGAATGTGTTTGTCTCAGTTGCTTTATTGTGCTGTTTGGGAGACCTTTAAGAGAGGGAGAGGTGGCTCTATTGAGATGCTTATCGGTAAGATCAGCATCTGCATTTACGTGACCTAAAATAGAAAGTAGGTTAGCTATTGCGTGAGGTTCTTTGGCCTGTGTTATACAGGCGGTCAGATTAAATGGTTGTAATGGTCCCTTCTGGCCTTAAAATCCTAAAAACAAGGGCTACCAATCCTCACACTGAAGAGCATAAGCACACTCGCCAGATAGGCTTGTGTGTTAACATGCTATCAGGGTTGAATATGACTATTAGACCAGATCTCCTCTTATGCTAAAACATGTTTGACTAACCCTATGGATCTAGTTACAGCTGGTTGGGAAGTGTTTTTCCTTCCCCTGCACAACATGTTTTTGTTGCTGTTAAAATTTTCAATCAACATTTTCAGCAAAAATGCAAAAGCCTTCTATGAAAGACAAAATTTATTGCTGGAGAAAGTGCTGGCCTGTTGAAAAAAACATCTAATTTTTGCTTTGGGAAAAAATGTTTTGAATGAAAATTTTCAACCATCTCTAGCTTTAATATATCTTGTGAAAAGGCTAAAGGCTATGGCTGGGGTTACCTAGGTCCAGGAGAGGATTCCTTGATCATCAGAGATGGGAAAAATATTCTTCCTCATGTGTTCTTGGGTGGTTGAATGACTTCTTCCAAATTCACCTGCATTTGACTATCAAAGTTCCAAAGAAACCTGCAGTGAAATCCTGGCCCCCATGAAGACCATGGAAAAAAATGAGGCCAGAATTTCATCCTTGGTTCTTATGTATAGAATACCAAAAAAGCATGGGGCACTTTTAAGATGGTAAAGAGAAGAGGTCCCTGCCCCACACAGCATACACTCTAAATAGGCAATGAACAGACCAAGGATGAAATGCAAGAAAAAACAAAATGTATTAAGCAGCGAAGTATAGCACACGTCTTATTAGTTTGTCCTATTTTCATTAAAAGCTCTCTTTTTAAATTTTGTCATGTTTTTTGTTAATGCTTCCATAAAGCTGAGGGACCAGTGTTTTTAGGTCAACAGGAAGAAGGGTATTTTAAGGAGAGACTTAAAAGAAGAAAAAACATGGTGATATCTTAGATCAGGCCAGGATATTCAGACAACAGTTAGCATTTTGTAGCACTTTTCATTTTCAAAGGACTTTAGAATGGTTCATTAATTCATCCTCCCTGCATCCCTGAGATGCAAGTAACAATCATCATCCCTATTTTACAGGCAGGGAAGCCAGGACGCAAATGTCAATGTCAGGAATGTCCACTACTTTTGGGTGCCTATCTTGAGCCACTTGCGGAGAGAAGTTGGCCCCCGAATTGTTTTTTTGTAATGTAATTGGTCTTATTTTTTATTAAGGAAATTATGATGCTTCCTGGTCATCACCCTGGTTGTTTTACAATGAGATTTTAGATATTAAATGCTAGTCTACTGCGATACTTATTCATAGGCATAGCATCCATATTTACATGAATGAGATGGAGATCACAGGTTTGTAAAAAAAAAAAAAAAATGTAGGTGCATGCAGTTACTCAGTACAGATGCAGGCAGGTCACTGCTTGCCAAAAGACCTAAACTAACCATATTCGCTCTAAGGTACAAAATAAGCACATACAATGACATAATTCCCCCCAACTCATTGTATATGTTCAAAGCATTTGTGGTGAAATCTTGGCCCCATTGAAGTCAGTAGGTCCAGGATTTCACCCTTAGAAAATTTGTTAACAAAAATATCCCTCCACACAGTATCAATGATACAAACAATATCATTCCAGGCACATTTTCAAAATTACTCAGCCCCCATTTGAGCATCTAAATATGTGGCAAGAGTTTCCAGAAGTGCTGAGTCTCCTGTAATTGTCATTGCCATATGTTTGTTTAGGCGCCTAAATGGGAGCTATTGATGCTGCATTCTGTTGGATGTCTGGTCTGTAGGTCTGGTCTGTAAATACGCAAGGCCTGATTTTCCACAGCTTCCATTGACTTCACTTTTGCACTTTGGAAGTCCCATTCCTCTGAAGATCAGGTCTATGTTGTGCAGACCCTGACTATTGCTGAGATCTCATTCCTGGACTCTCATCCTTACATACAACTATCGTCTGACAGCACTTGCCTTTCAAGGACTCCACTGGTATGCCTTAGATCAGTAGGTGCTTGTGTCTTTGCTACAATGGCTTCACCTTGACACCAGTCTCAGTCCATCTTGCCCCCCCCCCCCCCCCCACACTAAACCCAAGAATACTTCTCTTTTTAGAGGTGCTTAAACATGAGGCACAATATGATCTGGTGATCAGAGTGCAAGAGTGGGAGGTCTATCCCCATTCTGCTACCGACCTGCTGTGTAATCCTGGGTAAGTCACTGAACCTGTCTATGCAACCTAAGTCTTTCCATCTACAAAATGGGGATAACACTCCACCTTTGCAATGTATTTGTGATCCGAGCATGAAAGCTGCTATGACCATCTGGACTGATCCACTCCGGATTCAATACCAGTGTAAGTGAGAACTGAAATTGACCTTGGAACTTTGCCAATCATGCACAGGCATTCTAAATGAACATATTTTTGACTTACCCAGTTGGTACTGCAGAGTAGAGGTCAGCTTGGGCCTAATTTGTTAGCCTGACCCAGACCTGGACTGGACCCACACCCACCCGTGCAGATCAAGTAGTTTCCCCACCCAACCCTGACTTTTTCCCTGAACCTGAGTCAGCACCACTGCTGCCTCCTGCCTAAGGGGTCACTACATGAGCTGGTGGCTGCCTGCCCCGCTGTGCGTGCTGTGCAGTGAGAGGCGCTGACACTCCTCGGCATGCCCACTCCACAGCACAGCAAGGTGGCAGAAGTCAGCAGGAGCAGGGCACATAGACAGAGCCACCGACCTCACGAGCAGGAGGAGCAGAGCTGATCTAACGAGCCCCAGAGGGCTGGGTAATTTGCCGATCTGACCCACCCCAAAAACAACACTTGTAGCTGAGTCTTGTGGGGTTCGGGTTGGGTTGCAGGGCTCTACCACAGGGTGACAGTCACAAGGCTGAGAGTCGTGGGGCAGATTCTATTGCTGGTTCTGTTCTGATGCTCTGGTGTAAATAGAGAGTAACTCCAAAGAAACCTACTTCTTTAATGTTTCTGTCTTGAAGGGAGACATGTATGAAAGCCATTCAACACAACAAACAGCGGTAATGGCTCGCTGTCACACTCAGGGATAACACAGCATAAGGCAAAGGTTACATAAATCAGAAGGAGCAAAGTGGAATTCACAGAGAAAGTAGACAAGCGACAACACAACCACCAACTAGTACTCTAAAGGCTCCTAACGTTTCAGATTCCTAGAGCCAACCCATCAAACAGGTGCTTCACAAAGGAACAAGCCAACAAACATGAAACAATGTTTTCAAACAACAGCGGAAAAGAAGGAGGTCCTCCAATAGCTCAGCACCAACCATCCCTGGGGATACACCACTATCAGGGTCTCCTGGATTGTTTCGGAGAAGAAACCATAGTTTTAGTCCTGTTGCCCTGGGGCGATGGACTCCGTTTACCTGTAGCAGAAACACACAATGCTCATGGGTGGGTGCTGGAAATCCAGGGGGAACATAACAGGATTAAACCCTATGGTCTCCTCATTGGATTTCAGAGACTCACCTTCTGTAGATGGAACCCCTAAGAGCACATTTGTTTTTTTGGCAGCCTTTTTAGATTTCACTCTCGTAGAAGAGACCTTGGAATCTTCCCAGTTCCCCAGTTTAGCTTCAGAGAGAGGAGAAAAGGACTCTGATTAGGAAAGATCCGAAACTTCAACACTTGTACTTCCATGGAACTCACAATCTGATTTCACCCAAACCAACTATCACACTAATTGTATAATTAATATCATATTAAAAAAAAAACCCATGCAAATAAAAAGGCCAAAAATAAATCAAAGATTAAGGAGGAATCTGGTACAGTTATTCTAACAAGAGACTGGGAGTCAGACCTCTCAGATTCTATTCTCAGTTTGGGGAGTGTAGTCCAGTTATTAGGGAAGGTAACTGGGCAATGGGAGCATCTTGGTTCTAGTCTCAACTCTGCCACTGACTCACTGGGTGACTTTGTACAAGTCATTTAACTGCTCTATGCTTCAAATTTCACCATTGTAAAAGGAGGACAATAATAATTACTAATCAGAAATAGTGGCTCAATTCTTAACATTTGCAAAGTGCCTAGAGATCTTCAGATAAAATATTCCATATAATCAACTACTTAGGCTCGGAAGGTGAGTATGTGCAGAATAAGTGAGTACATGCAGAATAAATAAATCACCTCTGTCACTTGCATCCACTGATTGACAATACGATGGACTGTTATATCAGTTACCTGTCTTGATCTGATCATAGGGCCACCACACTACTAGGTAACTGGTTTTGTCAACTGCAAAGCCATATAGGCAGTCAGCAAGGCTGGTGCCCAAACAAATTCTTCTTGCTCCTCACAGCCCACTCTATAGTGTGTTAGCCAAAAGATGTATCACTCCCAGGAAACACTGGGCTAGTTTAATCATACATTGAAACAAAGGAGCTCACTCTTTCCCAGGAGAGGAACATGTTGCCTGCAGCATGCAAGCTTTCATTAACCCAGCAGGAGACGAGACAAGCCTGCTCCTGTCCAAGACTCCAATACACCACCATAAATCAAAGGAAATTCAGAGGCACTTTTGATGGAAATGCTTGCAGAAAGGACACTGTTGCCTCCCAAGCACCCCCTTGCAGCTAAGCATGGCTCTAATAGGGGCTAATCTGCCCTATGTCTCCAGGGTTTAGGAGCTTCTGCTCCAAAAGGCCCCGGCTGGGATAAGTAGGGGAAGCAAGGCCCACCCACTCCACTAGGTTTCAGCTCAGGGCTCTTGTTTGAAACAGCTAGAACCAGTCCTTCTCTGTCCCTGGTTGTTCTCTGAGTTACTTCCTATCTCTCTAGTCTTCTCAGACCACCAACCCACCTTCTCTCTCTTTGGGGCATTGGTTTTGTCTGGAAGTTTCTCACCAGTCCACTGGAAAGATTCTCTCTCTGCAATCCCTCAGTCTCAGTGGCAGCAGTAGTCTTTCAGCTCAGAAGTTCCCTCTGTGACTGAGGCCCTTTATCGTGCCCAGGTGCTTCTCTGCCTAATTAACTGTCTCCCAGTTACTCAGTGAATTAACTACTCACAGGTGTAGACCTGCTGCCTCTGACAATGCCAATTTGGCTCCAAGAAACTGAGAAGAAATATTCCTAGTTCAGACTGCAAATTTAAATCTTTCTCCCTTGACTTGGGCTTTGCTCTCTTCCTGAGGAATACAGCTGAGATGGCAGCTTCTTTTCTCTCAGAAATAAACCCAACATCCTAAGAAGCTTTGTGTATCAGTCTCATAAGAGCATCTAGATCAGCAGAACTACTTACCAAGGAACTTAGGGTTAATAACTCCTTCATCTTTCAGTAGCGGTGTAAATACTGCCTCTGAAGAACCTTCATGACCTGTGAGGGACAAAGAAATTTCATAAAGAGAGAAAAATTTATCCTGAGGATGCACTGCCTAGTGGCCAGAACTTTGAGCATTAGGAAACCCAAATCTGATAGTGACTCACTGTGTAGCTTTGGCCTAGTCATTCAGGCCAAATTTTTCAAAAATGTGCTCTGATTGGGGGCGCTTGACTTTAGACACATTGGACCCGATATTCAGAGAGTGCTGAGCACATGCAGCTCCCACTGACTCTGATTGGAGTTGTGGGTGCTCAACATCTCTGAGAAATCAGTGGTTTAATTTGGGAAACGCTCAAATTAATCCTTATTGAATATTTCCACCTTAACATCTCCTGTTTCCCCATCTGTAAAAGAGGAATGATAATACCCACTTTGCAAAGGGCTGTAAGATCTGCAGATGAAAGGTGATGTGTATCCTCAAACTGTTTTTCTCTGGAAAAGGCCACAGAAGGGACTAATCAAGATGTCACTGTGCTCTTGAATGGAACCACCTCTCACAATGCTAGGAAACACTCATGAGCATGCTCAAAGCATGGACAGCACCTATGAATAAGTCTGGAAGTGCTCTGCAACTCTAGGACCCTTGCGGTAGGCAAGATGTGTGATGGTGCCTATCCCAAAGGAGAATAGGCATTATGCCCTGCACACGTCTTGAGTGGTAAGTATTAGATGATGTAGGAGATCTCACCACTCCTCTTTCAGATGCTAGGGAGAACTGTCACCATGCCCTCCAAGTGCTGGCCTCCTTTACAAGCCCCCATTTCTTTTGCTAGTCATCAAAATGCTAGTGGCCAAAATGCAGAGGCATTTTCCTTTTGTGGGACTGACAATGCTGTACCTACGTGTGACACTGAGGAGTACACAGATCTCTCTCTCGCTCAGCAGCTCTGAGGCATAGCAATGTTGGTTTTGAAGCAAATTCTTCACCTGGCCACTGTCATCTGCCAGCTCGATTTCACCTGCAACGCATAGCACAGTTCAGGGCAGAAGGCCAGCGAGCAAATGTGAGCTAGCGGGAGATGTGGAAGCTGACAACTCTCCACATTATGAATAAACCAGAGATGGGCAGCAGTAGCACAAAACTGAACTGGATTTCACAATACCCCAAAGCCTGGGAGTAGGTGGATCTGAGGAGTGTGATTGAGGCCCATCTCTAAAACAAACATGAAAATCTGCGTAACAGATAACTACAGACATGGTTTAGTGACGTATTTCATGTGATTTAACATGCTCCTGGGTCCTCCTTGGAGACGTTGGCTGCCTGTCAGACCGAGACCAGGGTAATTTGGAGCCAGTGTATCCAGCTCTATATGGGACTATATGCAAGAGCACCAGAGCCAGGCCCTGCCTTGTGGCCTGATCTGAACTGGAATATCAGAAGAGCCTCGTGGCACTTGACAGTTACAATATGCAGGGAGATAGTGTGAACATTCTCTCAGCCTTCTACCTTCCGAGGCTTGGTGATGCCCCCACCCTGAAAGTGAAGGTCAGCAGAAACCTGGTGTCAGGTCAGACTGCACAGTCAAGTAAGTTGAGCTGAGGCCCTTGGAAAGACACAGAGACGCACCATACCTTCATTCTCACAGCCACAGCAGCGTCTGATGCTCTCCAGAAGAAGCTGCACTTTACAGTGAATGTTAAAAAGGGCCTTTTCGTTTTCTGTTGAGAGGGACATAATTCACAGGGCAAAAGTTAAACTAGTTGTGGCAGATGGGAGCAGACCCATCAAGAGAAATTTGGGGCCCTGGTACATCATGTTCACTGAGGCTCCAACCCTCCTCTTTTGCTCCCAGTTACAGATACTGAGCTCTGGGCCCCACTACAACTGTCTCCCCTCCCCTGGTCAGCCCTGGCTGGGAGCTCTGTACAAAACAAAAAGCTTTCTCCTTAAGCTACTCTGGCTCAGCCTCTCCCAGCAGGAGTCACTGTAGGGAATGGTTCAGCTCTGGGGAAGTCACAGCTACTCCTCCCTGGCTTCTCTAAGCAAGAATCACTCTAGGGTATGGTTAAGTGTTGATTGTTAGTGGAGATCACAGCTATTCCAGCCTCAGTATCACTCTCAGCATGTGTCACCATAGACAAAAGAGCTAGAAAACAATTGCAAACAACAAATACATTCAAAATAGCATGGAAATGGTATTTTAAATGTTTCTATTTTCTTTTCTTTTTCCATTTTCTAGGAACTACTATGGAGAATGAAAGGATATGTTGCATAACAGTTCACTCCAAAGCTGTACTCCAATGGCAATGAGGCAAGGGAGAGTGTATGGTTAGCGGGGTATCAGCACTCTTCTCAGACTGTAAAGGCACATATTCTTCTTCCTTGTGCTTTCTCAGGGCACACCCATGGGATGCACCAGCAGACCATTAATGCACACCATTAATGCACACCTTTGTTTGAGTGACTCAAATGTCATTTTAAGATGTGATTTAGACACTTAGGATCCTAAATCTCATCAATTGTCAATGGGATTTTGGCTCTTAAGGGCCTAAATCCCTTTTGAAAATGAGATTTAGGTGCCTGCATTAGTTATGCATTGCGGTGCTGAGCCTAGCAGCGCCTAAATACCTTTAAAAAATCTGGGCCTACAACACTTTTGAAAATGCAACATAAGCTCCTAAATCACATAAGTATTTTTGGAGGAAGTTTTCACGTACCTTCTCCTAACATTAGAGCTGGAGAAGAAATGTCAAGTATTTTTTTTTGTAGGAAATTTTGAAAAAGGAAATCACTTTCTGTGCAATGTTTTGTTTTTGTTTTTTTTCCTACCAAAAATAGTAGACCCAGTACGGACAGGCACGCTAGCTTTGTTGCCTCTTTTGTCCTGAGTAACTCAGTTCCTTATAGACACGTAGGGGACAACAGAGATCCAAGGCTGGCAAGTCACTTACCTCCATAAAGCACTGTTATAAACATGTCTGCTAATAACCTAAAAAAAAAAAGCAAGGAAGAGATCAGTGACAACTTTTCCATAGCCTTATACTGAAACAGAAAAGCAATCCCAGAGCCTGACGTAAGTGCCCCCTGCAAATGCTTTGAGTTAGGTGTTTGCTCACAGCCAAGATGTGTTCCCTAGACTCATCCCACTCTGTCCTCTGCGAGAAGCTCATCCAGGTGCTGGTAAGCGTCTATGTTCTCCCAAGACAGAGCTGAAAGGGTAACCAGACACCCTGTTCCAGTTTGCCTATGCAGCCAAGGAACGTCAGAACCAAGGCATTGAATAAGCGAGGGAAAAAATATCTAGGAGGGGCGGGTACCTGAAAAATATCCCCCAGCTGGAAAGACCCTGAAATTCCTTCACATCTGATCAGGCAGTCAGCTTGTAAAAGCCAAACTGAGCATGTCTGTCCCGGATGCTAGGCACTAACATGTTCTGTTTGTCTCTCTCATGACACCACCAGTGCCTACCACACGCAGAATGACTCTGTAAACATTTGTTTGTGCTTGGGAACCAGCGGGTCTGAAAAGCCTCTTCATTAGGCAGCAGCTGAAAAAATATTGCTTCTATCAATTAAAGGGGCACGGGCGAGGCTGCTGGAATCCAATAGCAGGCACCTGCCTGTGTGGGTTGCCAAGGTGTTATGCTGGCTCCCAGCCAGGAAGCTTTACCTTACTATACCTTACCTGGAAGCGATCTGAAGACACCTGGGGAGAAAGCAGGGGGAGGAGACTCCAGTCCTGCACTGCAAAAGCCAGACACACTTCACAGCCAGACTCCATGTGCCTTCCTTCCAGGCAGGGCTAAGGAGTAGAAGTGACAGAGTTCCACAAAAGATGATAAAGCTTCCATTTCAGGAGTAGGTTTCCAAGATATGGACGGTGTGCAGGCACTCTAATCTCAGCAGGAAGCACTGGAGTCAATGGTGTAGGGGTGCTGACTGCTGGAGTGGGAGATCTCACTGCTACACACCAGCCCCAGCTTCTCTCAGCAGGAGAGGCTGCCAAGAATAATGTAGGCACACTAACTGCAGCGGGAGTTCAGTCCTAGCCTCTGGCAGCTGAAGTTGATCCAAGGAATTGTATTGGGGCACTGGCTGCAAAGGGGGAGAATTCACATCTACTGCACTCTGACCGTCTCCCAGCAGGAGTCATGGCAGGAAAAGGTGTTGGATGTCAGGAAGTTTTTCTAGCCTTTCCCAGCTTGACTAGAGAGTGGAGCTACTGAGTTTCACAGTAACATGTAGCACAACAGTTGAAAACAAGATAAGTGAGTGCAGTGACACTTTAAGACTGGGAGATTTTAAATGTTACACTGAAGCTCATTGCAAAATTCTTCCTTGCTAGCAGGAGATACCGAAGACGAAGCTCAAATGAGTATGACTTGGTAGTTATGTGTATGGTACAAGAGGGTCTCATGGAACAAGGGGGACAGTAACAAGGACCAGAATAGCTAAAATTCTGTCCATTTGTTTTCCTATTTCTTCACTTGGATTTTTTGAGACATGAATAATTTACAGTACAAAACTGTTATTTTAACATAAGAACAAGAATGATCTGGACTCCCACATGTATTTTGGATCTGAAGTTTTTCAAGTAAACTATTTTAAAGTCCAATCCATAAATCACAGCAACTATTCCTCACCTCTCTCCCAGCCCTGCATTTTTACCTTTTAAAACATTTTCTTCTTTCTACATTTTGAAATTCATCATTCCAATGTAAATTTATTTGAGCTCCATGGATGGAAAGGGCCGAGCTGAGTTATTAATCAGTGATTTGGTTACAAGTTTATGAAATTCAGCACGGGGGGCAGCAATCACAATATCCTCACAGATGTCTTTGGTATTTCCTGATCCACCCTTCTTGGAACTGACATTACTGCTTGAGGTCATCTCTAAGCAATTAAAAATCAGATCAGACAGGACCAAAGCAGCCTTTTTTCCAGGAAAACGGATAACTTTAATGGTGCAGCCTATATGAGATGCACATAATTTATTTTGCTGATGGGCAGAGGTTGCCTATAATGTATGTGAAGGGTCTAATTTCTGACTCTCTTTTTGTCTCACTGATTGAGAGTGATATGTTCAGAATCAGTGAGTAAAGTTAAGAACACTGATGTCATTTTCAAGCCTGCACAGTTACGGATGACTAACAGCAAGTATGAATATATTTGAGTCTACGTCTTCACAGATGTAAAGAATGTATATGTCGGAACCTCAGTGTGCATGTGAACATCTCTCTCTCTGTACATGTACATCTTTTCATGAACATATGTATTTCAGCATCTTAACAAACTGTATCCATCAATGTCTTTGCTTCTGAGCATGTATTTATCCGCTGATATGAGTCCACATAACCCACATCATACGTGTATGTATGTTGGAGGCTGTATATCCTCATATGTACTAGCATGTCACTGTGTGTATGTACATGTATGAATGTCCCATGGAAATTAGGCATCTGTGTGTGCACAGGGCTGTTCATCCCAGAAATGATGGCACACCATCACGTGGATGCTTTTAGCTGGTATAAAGGGATTGCTGGACTGCTTCAGGAGATGAGCTGATGGCCATTGTGGTTTGCAGAAGATGAAACAGTTCAGTTTCTGTGTCTTTAATTCTCTGAGCAACACAGCTCCTCTTAATTTCCAGCAGCTGGGCCTGGTCTCTCTTCGCAGCCCAGGATTCCAGCTGCTCTGTGAAGTGCTGTGCTTCCTCCTCATGAATCATGCCCAGCGTCTGCCATAAAAATGTGAAACAAAACAACAGCACAATCTCACGGAGTCACTCAGCACCAACTAGCAGATACATTCCCCCTCAGGCAGCCTGGTCTGCTGGGTAGATGTAGTACTTGGAACCAGGAAGCCTGAGTTCTATTCCCAGCTCTACCATTAACTCACTCTGATCTTGAGCAAGTGAAAAAGAGTCAGTCACCACTCTGTAACATAGGGATAAGGATACCCACCTTTGCAAAGCATACTGAGATCAAGGGTTCAAAAATACTATATACTCTGCTCTAATCACTAGTTTACACTGCCTCAGTGTTCTACCAAAAGCTGATCTGATGGAGACCCACATACATGCTATAAAGTTACCAAACCTTCTAGAGCATAGCATGCCCTGCTAGGGGCTAAGTGAGCCTCGAGAAGCTTGGGTTCTGCTGATGACCACACAGTTCAATAAACTTGCACAAGCCAAGCCTTCTTCTCCTTTTTCCTGTGCTTCAGTAGATATCTCATTTGGCATGAGGCATAGGTAAGTGGCTGATCTTCTGTTGTCACCTATATTCTGGGGCTAGATTTCTGGAGCACAGGGATGTCAACCTGCATGCAGCGTGATGCAATGTCATGTGTGTCATAACAAAAGATAGTGATAGGAACATAACCTTACAATGCAAACTGTATCCTGGAGACTTTATCATGGAGGAAAAACTTCCTTCTAGTGTGACGAGGGGAACTCATGGTACTGGAGCTGATGGGTCTTCAGGAAAGGATGATACTGGTTCAGGGATGTCTGAACTGTTCACCTAGCCTGGCTCTCCTCTCTCACCTTTTGCAGCACAGGAAGCTGAATCATTAAGGGCTGAACCAAGGTGAAGGGAAACTGTTGTGGACACCTCTGTGAGGTTTGGTAAATGCATCAAGTCCATGAAATTGGGTCATACCGCAAATGATTCCTCCTGGATTCTGAGCTTCTGGTCCAGTAGTTCTCCCTCCTTCTGGCTTGTCAAGGCCTGTACTGTAAGATGGAAGAACTCCTCATTCAGCCCATCCAGCATCTCCTCCAGGTTTGCAACCTTCAACAAGAGAACACAAGCTATTGAGACCCTTCAGTCAAAAAGCCCTCCAGTGTGCAACCAAATCAATTAATACTCAGAAGAACTGAAGCCCTGATCCTGTCCACATGGCCTGCAAGAAATACACAGTGCGTGGATGCAGAGGTGAAATAAGTCTCACAAAGGAGATTGGAGAGATCACACTACCCACTGTAATTGCAGCCTTTCCCAGCAAGCCATACTGACAAGGCTTTCAAAATTTACCAGAGATTTGGGTGCCCATCTTTAAAGGGGCTTGATTCCCATAAGTAGGTGCTTTTCACTTTCAGAAGTTCACACCCCTTTAGGAGGCTCCTCAAAACTCAGGCACCCAAAAGTCGTGGTGGCTATTGGCATGGGGAAAATTTTAAAATAAGACTGAAAAATAAAGAGAAAAATGTCACAAATTCAACTTCTTAAATATATAGGGGTCTGATTCCCTTTTCTCTTACACTGCTGGAAATCAGGAGTAATTCCACTGACACGATGGAGTAACGTCAGGGAAGAACTGATGTAAGCAGGCTGCACACGGTGGCTGGCACCTGCGAATGAAGTAGGTCCAACTCCCTTGTGCCACAACAGGGGCTCCCAGTTTGACCAGTTAAGAGGGTGAGCAGCACCTGGAGGCTATAAAAGGTCAGGGAAAGACCTGGTGTCAGTTAAGAAAAGTCAGGAGACTGGAGGGGGTCTCTAGGGAAAGCTGCAGATAGCAGGAAGTTCTCTGCACGTCCTCTCTGGAAAGAAGGAGGAATTATCAGGGAGCCAGTAGAGGGTGTAGTCAGCTGTCCTTCCTGAGCCAGACACAGCCAAGGCCAAAGAGGGCTGGAGGCTGAGAGCACCAGAGGGAGCTGTCTTCTGGCTCTTGGAATCAGAGAGCTGAAGCCAGTGGGCCAAAGATGGCTGCTCTGGAGAGCTGAGGCATGGTGAAGGATGCTGGGGTTGGGCTGGGAAGCTGAGTCATGGTGAGGTACTCTGGGGTGTGGTGAAGGACACCGAGGCTGGGCCGGAGAGTAGGGACATGGGGTGCCAGAGCTCTATTTGATGTATTGCCTGGATTATGGTGTTGGTTTTTATGATGTGCATGACTTTTTCTTCCGTAATAAATTATCGCCACAAGGGCCATTTGTACTCAAGGATACCTAGGACTATTTCTGGGGACTCTGAAGGATGGAAAGAAATGTTGGTGGGCCTGTCATGCCATGGCCACAGGGGTTGCCCTATGATACAGGCCGATAGCCTATGAGTGACTAACCTGAACACCAGAGGAATCTGCATTGCTCTTGTCCCCGTCACCACTCCACTTCATTGCTCCTTTTCTCCTTGAACTTTCCATCATATCCTGAGTCTCCGCCTGAAGCTGAAAACATTGGTAACGTTGCAACCTAGACAGACAAAACACAATAGGCACTTCCAGTGTGATTCCTCTGGTCACCCCCGAGAGTCTCCATTTTAGTACCTTCTTCATCTGCAGTGGGAGGGAAGGGAGTTGGGAAAAGAGGATGAGAGAATGAACTGATTCACTTGCAATCTCATCCCAAGCCTGGAAGTAAGTCCAATAGGGTATGGCTATACAGTCCGGGTCTATAGACTTGGGCTAGCAGGGCTTGTGCTAGTGCTGTAAAAGTAGCTGTGGGGACAGCACTTTGAAGTTGCAGTTCAGGCTGTGAACCCCATCCCTCTCCCTAGGGTCCACATGCATTAGTAGAGCAAGACCTGACTACTTCATAGATTTATTTCTCCAGAAAAAGTCACTACAACAAACAAAGCTACTCAATATCCAACATGTTCCCACTCTCCCTTGACTCTGGGTGGGTTTGACATATTTTTGGCATTTTTTGCGGCTCCATGCAGCATAAGTACACTGTGAAATTTGTCCTATAGTGAACATTCATGTAGCATAAGGGGTTGAACCAAAAGCAAGCAATGAGACTTCACCATTTTTTTTGGAGGAGACAGTCTAATGCTAATCCTTGGGAATTTTCCCCTTATATTTATATAGCAATAATTTTAATAAAATACTTTACAAATACTAATCAATTACACCTCACAACTCCTGCTGTGAAATAAGTAAGTTGCATTAGCCTCATTTTTCAAATATGTAAACTGAGGTCCACATGGGGGGAGGATAAGTCACTTGTCTGACTATTAGAACCTTAGAGTGCACAAACAACCAGACCACACCTTTCTTACTGCACACAAAGCATTTTCTGTACTCCTTTCCCCGGCTCCTAATCAGAAACTCAGCTGGGATGTAGTATCAGTGGCAACAGCTGCACCCGTGGCTTTGATCTGTATCCAAATGCAATTTTGAAAGCAGAAGCAAAGTCCTCTAACACAAGAGTAGGCGAGTTATATGCCAATTACTTAATTAGGCAAAAACTCAACACAGGAATGTACAGTAGTTTCATTCTGTAATTCCACAAGGTGCAATTCATAGAATCACAGATTCCAAGGCCAGAAAAAATCATTGTGATCATCTAGTCTGACCTTTGGTATAATACAGGGCAGAGAACTTCCTTAAAATAATTCCTAGAGCTGATCTTTTAGAAAAACACCCTATTTTGATGTCAAAATTGTCAGTGACATAGAATCCTCCACAATGCTGGGTAAATTGCTCCAATGGTTAATTACTCTCACTGTTAAAAATTTACATCCTATTTCTAGTCTGAATTTGTCTAGCTTCAACTTCCAGCCATTGGATTCTGCTATACCTTGCTCTGCTAGACCAAAGAGTCCATTGGTAAATATTTGTTCCCCATGTAGGTGCATGTAGACTGTGATCAAGTCGCCAATGGCACCCCTTAACGTTCTCTTTGTTAAGCTAAATAGATTGAGCTCCTTCATTCTGTCACTATAAGGCAGGTTAATAAATCTCCAATTTATCAACATCCTTTTTGAATCGTGGACACCACAACAGGATACAGTATTCCAGTATACCAGTGCCAAATACAGAGGTAAATTATCCTCTACTCCTACCCGAGATATCCCTGTTCATGAATCCAAGGATCACATTAGTCCTTTTGGCCACAGTATTGCACTGGGAGCTCATGTTCAGCTGATTATCCACCGCGCCCCCCCAAATCTTTTTCAGGGTCACTGGTACCCAGGATAGAGTCCCCCATTCTGTAGGTATGGTGTACATTCTTTGTTCCTACACGTATACATTTACAATTAGCTGTATTAAAATTCATATTGTTTGCTTGTACCCAGTTTATCAAGTGATCCAGATTGCTCCATATCAGTGATCTGTGTTCTTCTCTATTTACCACTGCCCCAATTTTGTGTCACCTGCAAAATTGTTTTCAGCTTTGTGTTGATCTCCCGTACCTCTCATGTGGAGATTTCTCAAGGAACTGGGTATCTGGTGACATTCGGATGCTCAGAAGTTCTTCAAATATTGTCCGGGAGTCAAAGCAAGTGGATGATTTATCTTCTGCAGGATCCTAAAATGAGCGCCAAGAGAAAGGAAACAACCCATGGGGATCATACTTCTGAAGAAGACATTGTTTAAACTTTGTACACTATGGGCAAATTTTTACTCACTGCTCTGTGCTGTGGATCACGATTCATCCCTGAGACCAAAGGGAGATTTGGATGTGACATGAGAGCAGAATATACAGTAGAGATTCACTCTGAAGTTTGAGGTTCATGTTTCACTTTTGGGTGTTAAAAATGAAACTCAGCAGCACCTCCGAGCTTGGTGCTGATACCATGTAAACCCACTAGAGTGTAATGAATTCAAGCTGAAACCATAAATCAGCCCCAGGTTTGCTCAGAAGGTTACTGAATGCATCAACAAATCTTGCATGAAGTTTGAATTTGCAACAAACCCAGCTAAACCAGGAAAGTTTTGGGTGGATTGGACACATTTCACACTGCTCTAATCCACCATCCCCTTGATTTGCATGTGTGACTGCCACTGCTGCTAATGGAAGTCACATAATCTGAACTACCTTCTCTACTGCTCCCCAGGAACACTGGAAAAAGGCATTGGCTAGAGCTGTGATGCCTTTGTTGAGTTCCATCTGAAAGCAAGAATGAGCAGTGGCAACTGCTGTAGATCCTGGAGAAAGACAAAAGTAGCTAGAGTCACATTCCGTTCACACTATTCATCTTTAGCTATCACAGTCCCTTTAATCCCATCGTATAACCTCCTTAGCCATTAATTGCCTCTTCACTGAGTGCATATGATAGCAGACAAAAGAGTAAGAAAGACAAAATTAACCAAAGGATCTGACAGACAGAAACAGTTTTAGAAAGAAAGGAGGATGACAATGAGAGACACAGGGTTCCATATACACTTAGGAAGTTTCCCCAAACATTGTAGTTGGGATTTACAACTAGTTTATCTGAACAAGGGTTAAAATCTGTACCAATTTTTAGAGAAACATCCCCAGTGTAGACAGGCCTACAGTGTCAAAGGGACCGAAGCTGGTGGAATTAAAGGACAGCTACAACTAGAAACAACAATAACTCCTTTCTCTTTTACTAATGCTAATTAGCAAGTGATTAAACAGAGAGAGCAAGAGAGAGCGCATCTATCTAATTATGCAAATAAATAAACAAAAACCTACCTCTCATTGCAAAAAGAGAATTAGACAGGATGAAGTAGGTCAATCTGACTGTATAATGATCAGAATGCCACAGTAACATCGTACAGGTATGTAACATATTGTGTTCCACTGGAACTCAAAGTATGTCCTACACTCTGATTTTCAGGGGTGCTGAGCACCTGCAGTTGGAGTTGTAGGGGCCCATCACCTCTGAAAATCGGGTCCTGTATGTGAAGCACCTCAGACGTGGCTGCATTCCAGTGACTCAAGGGGGTACCCAGCAAACCAAAGACAAGCTGTAGTTATGGGAGAAAGATATTCATCAAGGACATTGGGGCAAACCCCTATTCTTAGGAGAAGTGCCATGAGATCTTTAGGGCCTGATTTTACTCTCACAAAGGAGAATCAAGGCCTTGATGTTCACATCAGGAAGATGGGACCTTGGCTTTTAAGGCAAACACCATATTGGTCAGAAGGATGAAGGGCAGAATTGAGCTGAAAGGTATTTGAACCTATAGTTCTAGTCAGTTCAAACCTGATACTCAGAGTCCTGAGACAGCCCCTCTGGCTGGAAAACAGCACATTTCATTACAGGGAATGTCCAACTTGTATTGATCATGGTGAAATCCTAAAGTTAATTAAAGGGACACTCAGGAGCCTGCCAACCCACCCAGGATACGTATGCTACTTTCACTATCACTGGACATATATGGCCCATCTAGCATACACCTGGCCCTATTCTCTACATATGGATATAAAGAAAAGATTAATTAAATTCAGTGACCAGAGGGGGAACCTTGAGATTGGGGATGATGTAGGAGTTTTGAGATTCACCTCCATTGGTTTCAGATCAGTAGCTCAACAGTAGCATAGAAGCTGCTAAAATTCATTAGCTGAAGTTATTTGGCTCTGAAATGTCACCGAACTCCAAAGCTCTAGCATGCGATGGTCTGACATTCCTTGATTTGCATGGTAATTACAGGGTAAATGCATGTTCTCTTTCTCTTGCCAATGATCCACTGTGAAGCACAAACACCACTAGTTGCTTTCTGCAATGATGATAATGATACTCAGCAGTTGGAGCAATGAAAAAAATGATGCAAACACCTTAAAAGGACAGATCAGTGCACTCTCACCAACTCTGGAGCTTGCAAAGGGACAGAAAATAATAGTCATATCAAGGCCAAATCCTCAGTTGGTGAAAATCAGAGTCGCTCCGTTGACTTCAAGATTTATTCAGATTGTAGTCCCTGCCCCTAAGAGCCTGTCTTATGTTGAATTTGTGCAGCACATAGCATAATGGGGTTTTGGTCCATAAGTGGGCACCATGTTAATACAAATTATAATAATAATTGTAACAGCTGGAGACCTGGCTCTCAAAGAACTTGAACACTAAATGAAAGCCTCCCTTTATTTGGGCTTGATTCCACTGCTGGAGAGTGCCCAGTGCTTCTGAAGTTACTCCTCTGTTCCTAGGCTTGGGCCCTAGTATCAGGGCTAGAAAGGGATCTGGGGAGAGGAAATAACGTGAGTGACCTCACACAGAGCAGTACTGCAGGACTCTAGATGGAGCTGTGTCTAGGAGCAAAGAAAACCTAACTTTGCTCAGACAACAAACTCTTAGCAAGCAACAAATAAATTATTGGGGCTATGAAGACATCCCCATAAAGGAACTTGTTCCTCACCTTCTGAGTCAAAGATAGAGTATAAAGAGCAGACACCTTACTCCCATCAATTGCTGCCATTCATACCTGCTTTGATCCATGCCATGGCATTCATCAGGATGGCTATAAATTCGCCAGCATTCTCCAGTCGTGCTGAACATATATACAGGAACCTGTTGGTGGCATCATAGTAGAAATCTCCAGTGCTTTGGAGAACTTCTTGAACCCTTTCAGGGCTTTGATCTGGGACTGTCTGAGCCAACATGAGTACCACGGCTGGGTGGGAGCAAGCCCTGCTTAGCAGGCGAACCACAGTGCAGCCAAAGCGGTAAACCACAAAGTGGCGAGAGGACAAGCTGGCCAGATCTGTGGTGACCAATGTATTCTTGGTGGGCCCTGGAGAACTGTCACTCAAATACGGCTCTGGAAAAGAAAAGACACATCATTTCAGGTAAGTAATCCAGCATCATTCCCCGCTCCCTCGAGTTATCTTCTTCCCTCTGTCAACCAATACCATTTCCTGCTCCCTGGGGATGACCTACACTTGTCAACTAGCACCATCCCCCCACTATCCACAGCTCTCCTCCTTTCTCTATGAAATGCTCCACAAGATACAATGCTGCAAGCTATTTCCTTCCTATTATCACAGGCTTCCAGAGAGATACACAGGTTTAATGGCACCCTGAAAAGAGGATTATGCCATTATAAACTGTTGGGCTTTTTAAAGCAGGCTGGGGCAAGTGAATCCAGTGCCCTCTGCTAAGCCACGCTTTTCTGGTCTCTGTATACAACCTGCCCCATAATGATACTTCCCATTCCTACCCACCTAGCCATGATCAAAGGCTCCCTGCAGCTGCAGGTCTGGCAGCTTGCCTCAAGCATGTCCTGTCCCCAGAGGAGAGGTCTCCTCAATCCCCCCAAAGCACCATCACCTCTGGCACTCTGACTATTATTTTCAGCATACAGGCCAAACGGTGAGTGGGTCCCAGAGACTGACTTTTCCTCTAACCCTTCCAGGTCAGGATTGAGGCATGCTGCTAGGGAAGCTTGCCCTTCTAATACCTATGCTATACATGTGGATCAACAGAGGACTTTAGTCTCCAGGGAGTTATGACCCATGTTAAATTAATTAATGAACTGCAGAGATATTTCATGTATAAGACTATGTAATAGTCACTCATTTGGGCACAACTGTAGTGTGGACTTCATAATTATCCATTACCCCCTCCTGCCAAGTCCTGTGTATTTGCATTCTGCACCTCAAGGGGCACAGGCTGAAGGACACGCAAGAGGAGCTTTGCTTCATTACCTGCAGCAGAAGCAATAGGACATGGCTGCTGCTTCTCCAAAGCCTGCCTGATCTCACACAGGGTCCTGGCAAGGGGGGATGTTGCCATCAGACTCTCCACCTCAAGTTCAGTCAGACAGGCCTGCGTGGCCCTTCCAGGCTGCAGACCTAACCCTGGTGATCACAGACATGGCATGTCAGCTAGGGAAGCACCTCCAGGCCTGGAAAAAGGAGGTGGCTTCATGCAGATGGCTGGGCAGTTACTGCGTAACATATTGCCACAAGCAAGAACTGTACTGCCTAGAGACAACATTTCTCCTCAGCCCCAGGTGTTAAGAATCATGGAGCTGATGCTTCTCCATATCCAGATGGTGTAAGATTCTCCTGACAGAACCTGATCAGTCCTGGCTGATCCGTGGCGTGGCATCCAACCTCTTCCACATGAGGTGGTTGCTGAGTGCACGGCTGCAAAATGACAAGGGCTGCTGTGGCTCTCCCCCCATCACAATATCATTTTCTGCCCTGGGGGGCAATGATCCCTTTGCTGAAGAGCCTTTATTGGACTGGTGTGCAATGGGAGCTTGCTGGGCAATGCTTATTCACCTTACCAACATCATAAAAAGACCTTCCTATAAATACTAGTCATAAAATATCCACAGAAAATTTAAAAAAGAAAAAATGTCGCTATCCATTTACTTTGCTGATTATTTTAACCAAGTATCTCTCAAAGCAGCCTCCTACAGCACTCCCTGAATTGTTACTGTGTCCACAGCTGAACCATTGCTCTCACCTTGTTCTTCACAGGAAACAAAGGTGCCTTTCCTACTGGAGTGTCCATGCTGCTGTAGCATGCCAGGATCCTGTAGGACAAACAAGGCCCAAGTGTCATGGAAATGGACAGAGACCCAAGTCACTGGGAATAACAGATGTCCATTTTGGGGTCGGCTGTTCTTTACCTGCTCTTGCTCCACTCCTGTTTTTCTTTGACTGGCCAAGCTGGATTCTGCTGTCCCATCCAGTACATGCTGTGCTGGCTCTCGCTTCACAATTGCCTGCCCATAATGGACTTTACCAAGCAGGATTTTCAGTGCTTTCATTAACTCCGTTGCCTCCCGCCACTCAGCACCTAATGCATTTAGCAACAACAATAATCCAGGGTCATTCCACACATTTATACAGCCCTGCTCATTCCCAAGTGCTTTAAAAACTATATGCAAGTCTCATTTATCCACCACTAACATGCAGCTAAGTCTGGAGTTCAGTGTGGCTGTGTATGGTATTTTGGGATAGAAAGCTAAGAATGATGTTCTTAACCTACAGGGATAATTTACAGAAGCTTATTGGAGTTAATGGAGCTGGGATCTGATTGGGGTATGGAGGTTGGGACTAACAACCTTAGTAGAGCCTCAACATCACACCACATTTGAAAGGGAGCTCAGGAGACAGCCCAGTTCCAGGCTTGACTTGCGCCTCATGAAACCAGACCACTGCTGATGGCAGTAGGTTTACAGAAGATAGGGCCATCGATGGCTTTTAGCCAAGATAGTCAGGGACATAACCCCATGGTCCAGGTGTCCCAAAGCCTCTCGCTGCCAGAAGCTGGGACAGGATGATAGGGTATGGATCACTCGCTAATTGCCCTGTTCTGTTCATTCCCTCTGAAGCATCTGGCACTGGCCACTGTCAGAGACAGGATACTGGGCTAGATGGGCCATTGGTCTGACCCATTATGGTTCTTCTCCCCATTTACATGAACCGTGCCTTTCCTAAATATACTGTGGATGGCTCTTGGAGCGCTATCTGCAAGCCAGTCCCTACTCTCCCTTCCTTCCATTCTGGTTCTCTCACCTGCATGGCCCATTGCTTGAAAGTCTCTGTTGGTCAATTTGTCATTTTGCCCAATGCCCATGGCTGCCTGGGTGTTGCTCTGGGTTCTATCCACAGAGATGCTTTGCCTGGTGAGGCCTTTCAGCCCTTCAGAGTTCAGAGGTTGCACCATATCCTAGTTACAGAAAGTAGCACTATCACACTATAGAAAGTAGCACTTGTATTCACTCCTCCCTTTCCCAGCCTCTCCAATCAAGCACACAGACACCATTGGCTAAATGCCGCCTTCACATGCAGGTCCCATGCTGGCAATCCCAGGGCAGAATTTGACCCTAGATTACATGCATTTATAAGGATACTATAGTATTTGGGTGACCTTTGTATGGCTTAGAATAAGAGTATTCTGTACCCCCAAATGATAAGGTGTGCATCTCCTGAACACTGGGAAGCTCCAGGAAGGATTCCAGGAGCCTTCAGGGAGCAAATGCACTGCGGTTCTTTGCAGAACTACAACGGCTAGCCCATACTCCTGTCTGTAAAGTGCAAAGAAATCCAGCACCTCCCTCCTGGACTAGGCAGTAGCATGAGACTGAGAGCAAGGAGCCATGCTTTCAGCAAAACTGTAGCAGGTATCAGGAACAGAAGTGGCTATGAAAACCACACTGGGCATTTAAAATGAACTATACTTCTGGTTACTGTGACCTGGGCAGCTAAATTCCAAAGTGCTACCCGACAGATCTCTCCTGAAAGGAATGTTGCATTGTGGGATTTCAGCTGGAGGACAGCTTATACTGGTACAGTTCTGCCACTTTGTTAACAAAACTGTACTGGCAGGAGGCTCATGTCTCTCCCCAAAAGGAGCAGAAATGCCAGAAAAAACAGAGGGTTTTGTGGTTAGGAGACAGAAGTAAGCGTGGACACTCGCCAGGCTGTGCTGAAAATGGATCCATTTTGCTGGTACAACTTTTTAGTGTATACCTAATAGACACTGAAAATCTAGTAATAGGCTAAGTGCCAGAGATCCAGAGCCTGCATGCAGCAGAAATCTGGGGCAAAGAGATTCATCCAGTGTTGCACTACTACATGGCCAAGACCAGGCTCAGTTATATTTCCACTGGGAGCAAATTCCAGAAGTGAAATCTAGCAAACAAAAATGCCTTTTCCTTGGCTCTCATTTGTGTCACCCTGGGGACATGGTGCAGAAGCACTGCAGTGGATGTTCCTGCTGATCTGCCCTGCTCAGAAAGTGGATCACTGTAGGCTGCCCCCAGTAGCCTTTCAAAGTTAGGCCTGGGTAGAGGGAGCTGCTGCAGTCTAGCCTAACCACAGTGAGGTGAAAGCAGAAAGATGGAATCTCTTGCCCAGATGCATGTGTCTCTGTGCATTGCTGCTACTGGTAATCCTCAGGCCCAGCAGCTATGCTGAGTAAATTCCTACCCAGTAAACTATCTATGCTACAAGTTCCAAGGTTCTGAGATCCCCTCCCTTAAGCTCCTCTCCATACTGACCATTAGACCCTGGATCCTCTGGCTGATCCCTCTATAAAAGGCCAACGCATCCATCCTGTGTTTTGCCATCTGAGAAGCCAGGTGAAGGTTTTGGTCCTCCAGTTTATCATACAGGGTGTGGACGCTGAAATCTTCCAGGTGCCTTACTGCAGGCTGCTCGCCTGAAACACAAAGCACCTCTCATTTCCCATCACTGACTGAAAGGCCTGAGGGTGTTTCTCTCTGTGGGAGTCACCAGCTGACTCTCCAAGTGGCTATGATCTTGTAATATACCACTGCATTTTGGGCCAGATCTTTAATATCAACCTACATCTTAGCATGCTTCACTGTGTGCAATAAACTGTGATGGGGAGAGAAAAGTGTGGCGTGGAGGAGGAAGGGAGAGGACAGTGGATGAGGCAGGGGATACAGGGAGGCTCTTCCACATAGCTGGAGCTGCAAGTGGCTGCAGAGCAGGAGGCTTTCACACTAACAATGGCAAGGCTGTGTGGAAGGTCAGAACTGATGCTAGATGCCTGGAGGGAATGGAACAGAGCAAGATAAAAGCCCACCGTGAGAGTGATTGGATAAAGTGCCAGGAGGGTTTTAAAAGCCAAGAACCCTCCATGGATCTGCCTCCTGAAATGAAAAGGGAGACCCCATGAATCGGCGGATAGGAGTGATGTAGTCAGGTACCTTTGTATGTGAGAAGAGAGCAGTGGTGTTCTTATGAACTTCACGTTTGTTTTACAAAGCTCACTGGAGTCAGCCCCATTGGCCTTTCCTTGGCCTCCAGAAAGAGGTTTTTGGAACAGAAACCCAGTCTCAGAGGGAAAGGAGAAGGAATGCATAAAGGGCCAGCTACAGTCCATTCATAACTCTGCCCTGTACTTCCTGGTTGTCATTAAATCTGCATGTGTTTATTCTGCTGATCTCTCCCACAGGGACAAAGAGACCAGCCTTTATTATGCGCTTTGAGACTGTGGCTGAAAAGTGACAATTAAGTGCTAAATGTCTTTCATTCTCTGACATTAGCATTGGGTTTGTGTGGCTCACATGACAGCAGCTTTTACTTAAATATATTTACTATTGTTTTTCTAGGAGAAGCGAAAGAACAAGTGCCTGGATCCAAGGATCGGGGTGGCAGTGGAAATGATAAAGCCATCCTGTCTCTCAGAGCAGGGGGCAGTAAAAAGAAAGCCACAGGGCATCGGCACCAGGTGCTCTTTTCTCAGAACTCCAGGGACCCTTGCAGAACACAGCATGGAATCTCCTCCCATTGGAAGTTCCAAGCCCCAACCCACTGTGTCCTGTTAGACAGCACAACAGTTCCCAGAGCCAGTAGATGGTGCCACCTCCTGGGCCCTGTACTTACTGCATCACCATGAAGCACACCGTGAGCCCATCACCTCTGAGGTGCTGTTTCTGAAGGAGGGGAAGAAAGACTGTAGGATGTGGGGAGCTTGGAGAACATAAGAGCCAACAGCAGAACACTGGGCCCTCATTTTCCAGGAGCTTGGCTTTACTCAGTAATGTTGTGCATCCCTCCCTCACCTCAGATGTCCTGAGGGTGGTCATCCTCTCACCATCAGCCAGGATGGAACTCTTAAACCCATTACACAGCTGGCAGGCTACCGTCCCCCTCTGAGGGAAGGCCGGGGGAGAGTGTTTGAACGGAAGGATGAGCCTATAACATGTTAGTGTCTGTGAGTGCAAGTGCATGGCAGCCTGAGTGAGCGTGTGACCACAAACCTATGGGCATCAGCATGAGTTTCCAAGTGTGCAGGCACTTGAATATTACAGTGATGGGCGCGGTACACAAACGAGAACAGAACAGAATAGAGTTGGTGGGAGTGAGTATAAGCAAATCAAAAGGAGAGAACCCGCCTTTGACTAAGTGTTTTACCTGGACCATGGATAACTCCTCTTTCTCCACCACCGGTTCCTTCTCCAGAACCCTGGGGACCAAGGGCTTCATAGAACTGAAGGCTGGAGAGAGAAAAAGAATGTGAAGCATGTCCATAGGTGGAGCAGCCATGTCCCCACCCGCAGAGCCAGTGCAGTCCCCAGTAGCAGCAGCAGCTGCCACAGTGTTGCCAATGCAGTTCAGACACTGGATCAATGTTTTCCTTGTAGATTCTGGAGTAAGAGGGATATGAAGCCGAGAACCAGGCAAAGTGATTCATGCCAAAAGAGGGAAGTGATGGCACTGTGCAGGGATGCTTGTGGAGATGTGAAAAGGAGGGCCCTGGAGTGCAATAAGGGAAACCATCACTCGATGGGGAAGCAGAGAAGATTCATCTCCGTCCAGCTAAGGATCATCGGACAGGAGTGCAGTGCCAAGGGGCACCAGGGTTCAGCACCCCACCTGGGCCATGTAGTAAGAAGCCCGTTTCCTTTATTGCTCTTGCACTCTATCCTGCGGGCCTCTATTTGTGTGCTCCAAAGTTAATGGAATCCCAGCATGTAGATAGCCTCACCTGTCTTTAATGAGGATGCACTCGGGTGGGATGTGTGGCTCACCCAGACTCCTCCACCGTGGCTTCCAGCTGTTCACTGGGCTGGGGCTAGAAATGGTGGGTCTCAACATGATAACCAGAGTCATCAGCACAACCATCAAGAAGCCCAGGACAAAGAGCACAGCTAGAAAGATCAAGAAAGCCAGCTGGGCGAGGGAGCTATGGGTCAGCACCAGATGCTGAATGCATCCACAGTACCGGGGATGGGACCACAGTGCATAGGGTGGGGCCTGGACTTCCCTTTTCATCAAGTGTATAATTGGGGGAATCATGAAGGGCATCATCTAGTGATGGACTGGCCTTGCTCATCCAATAAGGGAAACCCTAATGGCTACCTGCAAATGGAATCAACAGCATCCCATTGCTTTCATCCACTGGTATTGATGCCTCCAGGACCCACAGCAGGAGGAGCACTCACCATTTCCAATGCCCAGCATAAGAGGGGCATTTGGCAATCACCACTGACGTGCTTCAGAGGGGCACTACCTTCTCCATCTCCAGTAACAGGGACATCTAGCAACCTCCATCACCTTGGCTAAGCACTCCCCTTCTCCTCACTCCCAACCTCACCAAGAGGGACATTTAGCCACCCACCTTCACTAATCACACTCAGGTAGGAGGGATTACAGAACAATCGCTGTAAGTCTGGCATGCGTGTGGATGGAAGGAGAGTTCACACCAACAACTGAAGCCAGTGATAGAAGATGGTGCTCATACCTGCAGGCTCCATTTTCATACATATTTTTGTGCTCTCTCTCTCTCTCTCTGCTAGCTGAGCAATGACAGAACCAAACTGTGCTCTTAGGATCAGACCTTCCCAAACTTTTTACGATGCCATTTTTCCCTTCCAGTTTATCAGGGAAACTCTAACAATTGCCACTCTGGTGCCGAGAAGAAGGTAACCATCTATTACCTGCATTCTTCATGTGGGGCCTTGGGGGAAAGACGGCTGCTCAAGGCATCTCCCCCTTAACTCTTGCCTCAGGCCTATTCCTAGATAGGGACAGCAGGGAGCCTTGGGAGGACTGGCTCCAGGAGGCCAGGGAACTGATTAGAACTGGAAAAGGCTAGGGGCTTGATGCTATTTCCAGAGAAGCAGACTGGGTTAAGCATTTATAGATGTTGCCCCATTTGCGTAAGCACCCTGTTCCTCTGGTACATCTGGGGATGGACTGGTGAATGCATGAAAAGGAAGAATCTGCCACCGGGGCAAGAGGAAAGTGGTGAGGACCCCTTACATAAAGAGTAAACAAGTTCCCCTGCGGGGGCTTAGCACTGAAGCGCTCTGAAGTGCATGGTGCCTTTTCATCCCTGACACAACCCCTTCAAAGTCTATAGTACTATGAGCATGTCATCACTGTCAATTAACTTCTGTCGCAGTGGGACCCAATCTGACAGTGGGGACTAAAGTGGAGACCCCTGTTGTGACTGCTACAGCTACAATTCAGGTCTTCTGGAAACTTGCAGAATGTAGCTCGCCATTCACATGCTCAAACTATATTCATCTCACAACACATGTGTCTCTTTGCAGGACAAGGGTACTGAGAGATGTTCCCCACAAATGACAGCAGCTGACCTGCAGGAGGTACATAAGTGTACTGGGCCAGCCAAATTAACTCTTGGAGCAAGCTCACTAAAATCAAAGGGTTTTCACCAGTGACAGGTTTGACCCATCAGTGCATGATGTCTATAAAAGACCTTCCCTCTGGTTAATGGAAAGAGATCCCTATTAAAACGGTATGTATCAAAGAGGAGTTCATTCTCACACATAGGTACAAGGAAGATCACCAACAAATCCCTTTGGTTTAAGGTCTCAATGTGCCTTGGCTGCTGTACCTGTGATAGTTGCCCAGTCAGGGGCTAAATTTAGTGCCTGATGTTTCCGAATCCTGTGCCTGGCCAGCTGATATGGAGAGGAGGGCTGGAAGGAAGCATTCACAGGGTCACAGCCCATGTTCTCCTCATTCACAGCCACGATCAAGATATGCTCCTGGACAGCGCTATCCCTGAAAACGTATCTCCCAGGATCTAGGAAAACGTGGGCGAACCTGAAGGAGAAAAGGGGTCGATATAGGCAGATGGAACGGTCTTTAGTGTTAGGATCCACAGCTACTAGCTTCTCCAGCCAGATAAGCTAAATGCCTCATCTGGAAGAACCATTCTTGTAGGACTCAGTGTTCATGATCACTCAGGGCCTGATCTAAAGCACACTGAAGTCAATGGGAGATCTTTCCAGGGACTTCAGTGCATCAAGCCCTAAGTCCTGGATTTTCACATGCTGCTCCCCGCTATAGACCTAGCCTTTCACTGAAGGAACCACTCTCCTCCAGAAAGAAGGGAAATGTACAACATACGTCATCATAACAACATCACTTACTCTTGAGCTCCCTTCCCGCATTAGCATTAGGAGTTACCTGGAGATGTTAAGGTGAGTTTCCTGAATTAGGTGGTCCAGTCTTCGGAAGGGACCAAAATCCCAGCCAGGATTGCTGTTGTACAGATGCTGCTTCTGATAGACGGGGTAGTGGCTGGAAGCACGATCTGGGAATAAGCAGCACAGAACTAGCAATTTTGAGCCACTGGGTTAGGACTGATACAACCACGCCGTGCTTACTTGCCTGAGGTTCGTTGCTTGGGACTCAAGGGGTGTTATACCATCTAACAATAACACTTGGTATGTTCACAGCACTGAGGGTCTCACAGCACTTTACACACACACTAGTGAAGCCTCACAATCAGTCAGAAGGTACTTTTATCCCCATTATATGGATAGAAAAATTAAGACAACAGTTAAGTGACATATCCATGGCCACACGACAGATCCTAGAATAGAACCCAGGGGTCCCCTGCAGGCAGGCATGTCTAAAGGTAGAAAGGCAGGGGACATGTAGAAGAGATGCAGGCATGCAGTTCCAGCAGACAGTTTCGTATACAGTCATATATGTGGTGGATCTAGGCACACAGGATGATTGCAGTGACTAGCAGACAGCACATGAATGCACACCACAAGACTCACTATGGGGATGGATGGTGAGCTGGAAAAGGATGGCATCTCCCACATTCAAACACACAATAGGATTTGGGATGCGGGGTAAGGGGTGGGTGTCCTTGGAGGAGGCAGTCTGCTCACCACGCCGACCTCTCTGCAATGGCAGATCGAACCAAAAATCTCCTGAGGCAGGTGGGGTCAAAAAATTGGGCAGGAGTGTGAACATTGCCAGGAAAGAACATGCCAAAGAAACAGCATCAAAGAATATCTACCCCTCGACAATGCAAAGCTACTTCCCTCCCACCTTTCTGCTCTTGGGGCCAAACTCTGCTCTCACTAAATTGGTGTAAATCAGGAGTGACCCACCCCCACTGAAATCAGTGGTCAGCTGGTGAGAGAGGAGCATCAGGTCCTTTCTCGTCAGTGCATTTGTCTGCAAAGATACAGAATCTTCCACTAGTTTCTTGGAAGGCTGAAGCAATCTCATAACTATCAACTATCACTTAATTCCCACCTGCCCGAGGGGTTTGAAAGTGCAGCCAATTAATGTCCCTCTGAACAGAGGGCCACATTCAAAGTTTCCTGTAAAATGAGAACCCCTCCCCCATGTAATGTGGAGCATTTGAAAACAAATTCCCTCTGCACCATGTAGCTCAAATTTAGAGGAAATTTAAGGCTTAATCTGCACGGAGCTATTTGCTGACTCTTCATCTTTACCAAGATCTCACATCTCACCTCTGAGAAATGCATCCAGCACGTTTGTGCTGGAAATGATGAAACCGAATACACCAGTAGGGCCAAATAGAACCAAGTGCACCCGCTGGCTCTTCTGCACATGTTCATCTGGGCCTAGAACATTTGTCACCTCCTGCAAAGAAGAGCAGGTCCATTGGGGGACAGAGAATTATTAGTGATACTATTATCCTTGAAACCAGCCTGCCTCCCATCTCCCAGCCTCATCGCCACCTTTAATTAAATTTGCCTATGACTGTCCTATTGACTCTTTCCCCAACATTCAGTCACTACTATTCCATAGGGATTCACCATCCACTCACCTTCTCAGTATTTCCCGTCCTCTGAAAAATACGGAGCCACTCCCCTCTTTTCTGTTCACAGACTGGCTCCTTCACATTACACCAATTTCCTGCCTTTGAACCCAGCCCAGTCCCCATACCTAGCTGCAATCTACTAGGTCTCTCCAGCCTCATACCACCTGGAGAGCAGAGCCCTGCCTGTTTTTACTCACTCTGTCCTCTCCTTCCTCAATGCTCAGAAGTAGCTCTGAATCAATGCCAAGGCTCAGAGAGATCTGGGGCGCGTTCAGCAAGCACTCTCGGTTACACAGCTCTTCGGCAGAGACATACTGCTCACAGTGACACCTTGCCAAGGAGAGAAAGGGTCATGGTTACTAATAGTCTCTGGGAAGCAGCTGCAAGGTGCTGATGGTCAACTAACTCCATTATTCTATGATCTAGACAGTGAGGTGGTCAGTTCTGTAAAAGTGGAACACAGGAATTGCCAGAGTCGATCAGACATGAGGCCCATTACTGCAGTATCTTAGACAGTGGCCAGTACCAGATGCTTCATAGGAAGGTGTAGGAACCCCACAGCAGGCAGATGTGGGATAAGCGGCCCTCTTACATAGGTCTCATCCTGGTCTCTCACAGATATTGGTTTAAGTCCTAAAGCATAAGGTTTGTATCCCTTCCAGAGTTTTTGCTGAGAGCAAGGAGAGGTGAGAGCAATGCACATAGTGATTCAGTGTTCTCCTGCTTGGTTTCTATGCAGTCTACCTTTTTACTTTCTGGAGATGTTTTTGTACAGCAGTTCACTCACACAGAACAGGGTAAAGTCCTACAGATAATGACTGACTTCTCTATTCAAGAGCCTACACCTGAAACCATGAAGGAGATTTTGACCAAAAAACGAAGCATCTCCATTAAGAGGATAAATGAGGAGTGAACTCTGAATTTATCATCAGTTTTGGCCTTAATTTTCATAAGCAACTAATGATTTTGAGAGCCTAACTTGAGACATCTCAAAGTGCTACTCACCCACCCCTGAAGAGCAGGGCCCTTTCAGAGATCTCTAGTTGAACACCAATAGCATTATTTACTTTTGAGAATGTGAGTGCCTTGTATTTACACTTCCTTGTTTAGCAGAGTGTTAGCGAATGGAGCTGGAGACCCAAGGCCAATATTTATCTACAGAAAAAGTTCAGCAAGGGGAAAGTTTTCACACCAACTCAGCCCTGCCCTGAGAGACACTGTCCCCATATTCCCCAGATGCCTCTAGGGTGGGGCTGACTGGAGTTTACTCTCCAAGATCCATTCAACAATTGGCCCCTCTACTGAGCCTTCCTACAAGGAGGCCACCTGTGATACAGGCTCTTCCACAGCTAGGAAATGGGCTGAGGACATCACCTTGTTTCACACAGACCGCTTAAGAGTCACATCACTTTCATCCGTTAATAACCTGGGCCAAATTCAAACTATTAACTGAGCATGAAGTAACTGGCTCCACAACTCATCACTGACACTCTGAGCTAGCTGGTGTGAGACTGAGACTTACATGCTCAACTCTGCACTGAGTTCTCCTCCCAGTGCACCGCAGAAAGGAGAGCAGTCGTATAGGTCAGGGGAAATGCATTTGCGCGTGGATGCCAGACGGACTTCCCCGGGAGCACAGCGCTCCTCCACCTGCAACAACAATGCCCACATGAGTGCAAGATAGGGTTAAGCACTAACGTTACACCGTGATCACAGGATCACCTGAACTGTCTCCCTGGCCCTAGCCAACAGCCAAACGCCAGCATTTTGGGGGTAATCTCTAACCCAGTTAGTGCTGTTACAAGAAGCAGTGGCCAGAACACAGAGGGGAAAAATGAGAACAATGTCCTTTCCAGCACAGCTCTCCAACCAGCTCTAACTGAACAGTGCCAGAATGACAACGCCGGAGACATAAGTCCCATAGATATGGCCTCTATTACCATAGCACATATGCACCTCACAGCACCCTGGTGAAGGAGGGAAGTATTATCCTCATTTTAGTGAGTGGGAAGTGAGGCACAGAGAGACTAACCGTCTTGCCCAAGGTCACAGAGGGAGTCTGTGCAGAGCTGGGAATTGATCCCAGGACTCAAGTCCCAAGTCTGTGTCCTAAGCACTGCACCATCCCCCCAGATGTTACATTACCAATTCCCTGAGCCATTCAGTCTCAGTGCACAGAAGGGATGTTCTGCAGCAGTGTCTTACCTGAGGCTGGCAGCCTTGGTCACTGTTGGTGTCCGAATTTTGCTTGCCTCTTTCGTCATAGTAAACGTATCCTGCTTGGCAGATACAAGAGCCATCTGACTCCTGAAAAGCCCGGTTCAGCCCATGACAGCTACAGCTGCTGGCCCCTTAAGAGACAACAGCCACAGTGCCGTGGAATTAGGTGTGCAAATCATTGGAGGGAAGCATGTTTTGTGGTACAAACTGTGCCCACAAAAAGGGAGATCTTCCCATGTCATCTGCTCCCCAGCTGACTCCATGGTGTATCTGCTGACTTTACTGACGCACCAAGTACGCAGCCACTTTATCTTTGCAAGGTTGATGTGGCTATGTGGGGGAAGAACTTGATTCGTCTCTGCCTTGTGCAGCCTCAACACCACTGTCAGATAAGGTCCTGTGGCAGGATCCTTTGCACTGAGAGGCAGGTAGACAAACCCTCTTTTAACTTGTCCATTGAGCCATCTGGGTGAGGAGGGGGCCAGCTGAGGGCTCTGTGGATCGCAGGTCCCAGCCGACTAGGGATGACTTGAAATGTTAGCGTGGCTGTTACTGCACACACTGCAGCGCTGTGGGGCGGGGAGTAAGAACTGCTTTGCGCTGAGAGCTCTGGGGTGAAACCCTTGTTGGGGAGGGGGATCAGGGTTTCTCCCACTTTTCCTGGCCTAAGCTGGTTATTTCAGATCACCTGCTCCTGCCCAACAACAAGCCTCCAAATTTCTCTATTGCATACACCACAGTTCTAGGTAAATTCATTCCTGCTGTAACTAATATTGAATTAAATGGAGTTATGCAGCAAGACAGACTCTGGCCTGTTATCTGTTCTTCCCTTTCTCCTGTACCAATGGGACTAAATCCCCTCAGCTACCATAGTTTGTGGGGCGCAGGAGGTAGGTGCGAAAGCTGGGCACTCAGTCTCAGCTGGAGGACAGAGCAGTGGCCAGCTGGGTGTTGGAGGCAAACACAGAGCATCACAGAGGCTCCAGCTGGCTGTCCTGTTCCAGGATCAGCAAGTCATTCATAATGAGCACAGAGGCCAGTGTCTTGGTGTTTTACCATCACTCCCTTTGCAAGCAAGGCGGCTTTCCCCACACAGGGGGTGACTTACCTGGCTGTGAGGAGGAAGAGCTTCCGCAGGGGAAACACCCTGTCTGACCATAGAGTTGGTTGAAGGAGCCGGCAGGGCAGGCATGGCATTCCTCAGGTTGCTTTGCCAGGCTGCTGTTCCCGTAGGTCCCGGGGGGGCAGGGCACAGGTGCAGATGCCAGGGGAGGGCAGTAATACCCCCTGGGGCAGGGCTGCTGGAGATAACTTGCACTGCCTGGGGAAAGCAATGGAGGCATTTCGGACACAGAGGCTGTTGTCCGCTCCACTGGGGTAATGCTGGACAGAATGGGAAGGACCCAGGCCTATGCATTCTGGAGACAGGCAAGGGGAGTAAATTATTCAACTGGGGTCTGGGATGGAGCTAGTGGCAACCAGTGTGGCGGATACATGAAGCTCTCCATGTCCTGCACAAGCAGCTAACGTGTCCAGTACACTTAACAAAGAATCCCAGTGGAAAGTTGCCAGCAGTTGTTTGAAAGAAGAATTCCTCTCCCCTGTAAGCTAACAGCATCGCATGGTAAGTCCTGAGAACCCTGGAACACCCAGACACACAGCAGGATCCCCTGTAATATACCAGCCCTCTCACAATCCAGACTGACAGCCATGTCCCCTGTATTGCCCCAGCCTCCCCTCCCCAGTAACCTTGCGGGCAGCTGAAGCCTGATGGACAGGGCTGGCAGGATGGGCTGATGAGGGAGTCGCTACGGTAGGTTCCCGGATCACAAATCCTGCAGCATTTCTCAAAGGAGTCCCTTGGACCAGTCACATTCAGGGCTGTGTATCCACCCTTGCAGAGCAGTGGATGGGCACTGCCTGGGGGGCAGTAATAGGGGAACACACACCTAAAGGGAGAGACAAAGGCAGGAAGCTGGGTGAATGGGAAAAGCTCTTTGCTGTTATTCCTGGTGGCCAGGCTGGGAGAGAACTAGTCTTCACAGCATCTCAGGACACTTATACAGCTAAAGCAAACAAGGAGAGAGGAAATAATCCTCTGGGAAAGCAGCACTTAAACCTGTGCCTGGGAGGAGATAATTGCTACATTTTAAGAGGTGTGATAGAGTGGAACCTTGTTCAAATAGAGTGAAGTATCTATATATAAATTAGTGAAAGTCCATTCAAATGCAGTGAAGTGTCTCACTTCACTATAAACAGTTTCACCATATCACAGTTCGCTGAAAGCAGGTTCCAATGCACTGACAGCTGTCTAAAAAACAGAGCTTCAGGGAGAGTGATGCTTTACATTGATATATTCAGAATGACCTTGAACTGCACTAGCAATGTAATACTGGACTGGAATATTAGACTACACAATGTGAAAATAACATCATACCAAATTTGCAAAAGCAGCATTTAAATCAGAACCCTTGGAAACGCTCAGACATTTCTAAGCACACAGCCCTGGATTACAGTGCCACAGCTCACGCACAAATTCTGTTTTGCATTTGAATGCACATGCCATTTTCCCGAGCAAATCTACTTTATAACCTCTCAGAATGCATTTGCAAAAACATGAAAATGAAAGTTCAGAGGTCAGTTCAGTGCAAACTAAGTGCACATTTAACAGGGTTCTCATCAGGCCAAATTCCTGCTCCCTGCCCTACTTCCCTCCCCAACCTCCGGCTGACTGCTACAAATTGAGGATCACCCTAACCAGCCCCAATAGTTTAAATCCTACTATTTCAACATCTTTGATTGTGATGGAAAATACTTTTGCAACATTTGCAAAATGTATGAAGGTTGTGACTAAAACCTGATTCTACAGCAGGTGTATTTCAGAGTGTACAATGCTTCCAGGAGCCTAGTACTGCCTTCACCAGGAATGCTCTATACTCACAGCTGCTCAGGTATGTTGTATGTGGATGATCCTTCTGGGCAATAATATCCACCAGGACACATGGAAGGGACCTCCGTGTGGAGCCCGCAATAGAAGCCAAGCCTGCATATGATTGGATTCACTGAACCTGATGGAGACATAAAAACTGTTGACAATGTGATTTTCCCAGGGAGCAGCAGAAGGGGATGGGGATAGATATTTAAACCCTGTGATCATGCAGTGAGCAGAACATGTGATTAGGATGATGGAGGACAGACCAGCTAAGTGTCTCATGGAAAGACATCCTTATGGTGCCCAATCTCATGGCCAACCAAGCAACAGATGGAGGAATAACATTGGGCAAGACCTAAGAGCTCCTAATGTGAATTACCATCATTGGGAAAAATATTCCCTTGACAGAAAGATGGAGGGTGGAAATTGAGAAACTGACCAGGGACTTGTGTGGTCTATATAGTCAGGGAGTAAAGTACCATCCCTATATGCCTCACCTTGCTCACTGAAGAACACAGACCCGTTTACTGGAAGTCCATCACCTTGCCTAAAACTTAAACTTTAACATAGAAAGGGACTGGCCCATGTCTGGCTGCTGCAAGGCACCTGTTCTTCTCCAGTCCCAGCTCATTATGCTTGGGGGTCACAATCACAGCAAAACTGGGAATGGGATTCAAGGAGTGACAACCAGGAAAGGCTTCAGGATGCTCCACCTGCCCACGTCACTTCAGGGTGACCAGCACCCATAAAGCTCACTGCAAGGAAGTGAACGTGGGGTCATCACTGCCTGCTACAATCAGGAGCCATTGTACTCAGTGTCGTGCATGGCAGAAAAAGGGAAGAAAACAAGGGGCACGGGCACCTCACCTGGTGGGCACTCATAGCCAGGTTGGCAAGGAGATCCTTGGACATTGGGCAGCCTTGTCTCTGTGGGGTCTGGGCAATAAAATCCAGGAGAGCAGGGGTCACACTCTTCCAAAGATGCTGCACCAGGTTGGGTCCTGAAGGTACCAGGTGGGCAAAAAAAACTTTCCCCTTTACCTGGGCACCAGTATCCTGGGGGGCAGGGGTAGTCTTCAAAACTGGTAAGGCCTGGTGGAGACGAAAGAAAAAGGAGTGAAGGGAAAGAGTGGCAGGATCCACAGGTTCTCCCGCCTCCATGAACATGAGTGACTCATGCAGCAACCCCTGGAATTTCCATCCCTCCTGTCTCAGAGATTGATCCTGCAGCAATGGGAGATTTGCATCTGATTTAAATAGCAGCAATATTTAGCCCTTAGCTGGCAGCTCACCTGGTGTTTGGCAGAGATAACCTGGAGGGCAAGGTTGGCAATCTGCTAAGCTCTGTGCCCCTGATCCTGTGCGGTAAGTATGCTCAGGGCATTGCTGAGGTGCCAAGAGAGTGATGGGGTCGGTGCCATTCATGCCACCACAGTAGTGTCCAGGGGGACATGGGTAGGTCACTGGGTCCCCTGAACAAACAGAAAACAGGAGGATCAGCAGAGGCACTCTCACACTCCAGCCAGAACCTTCTTCCCTAGCCTCCTCCTGGGGCATCTTGCATTGGATCCTATTGAAACACTCACACTTACAGAATCCAGCCACAAACAGCACACCCCTCTGGAAGACTAGAACTACAGGGCACAGCGGAACTGGAGACTGGATTTGGTTTGGGGCCCCTCTATAGGTTATAAAGCCCTGTTTACATTTACAGAGCTTAATAAAATAATAAAAATTAATAGTAATAATAAAAGTATAAGTGCATGAAGTGTGTATTTATTCTTTCTTCTGCAGTATCCAGCACTGGTCACTCACTGATGGAGACTGGGTACCTTACCAGCTGGGACCATGGATTTGTCCAACCTCCTGTGTTCCACATTCCAGTATCCTACATCAGTACAGCCTGACTGGCTCCTGATTTCACTCACACTCACTCACACACACACACTCTCCCCTCCATGACACTTGATCAATAATTCCCACTGTCTCTCGAGTCCCGACCTGCTTTACACCAGCGGCCCGGTGGACAGGGCAGGCAGTCCTCTCTCTGCCTAGCCCCTGGGATAGCTCTAACGGTGTTGGGGGGACATGGCGTGGGTACCTCAGAGCCTTCTTGGCAGTAGAAACCTAAGAGAGAAAAAAAAGTGTCCTTTTTTGATGGACAAGGTGACTCAGTGTCTATTTCCCTCTGATACAGGATGCAGGGCTGTGGCTGAGCCATTCGCACAAAGAGCCAAACCAGTCACCTTCAGAGCTTGCCAGGTCAACAATCCAGCACTGTGAATTCGCTCTGGCAGACGTTTGCCTCGTTATGTTCTATCAACCACCTCCTGACAAGTCACAGAAGTGAGAACTGACTGTGGGCACGGTCCAGAGCTCCAGGAGTCCCACTCCAACATACAGCAAAGGCCAGAGGGCTGGCTACTTCCCCTGGCAGCTGATCCAGAAAAGCCCACACTCTGGGATCCTATCTCCAGCCCATGGGGAATGGTTTGGGGGTGATGAAGCTTATGGGCAAGAGTCAAAACTGATCATGCGAAACAGTAGTTCAATGTCCCCTTTTGACAACAAGGCATTCCAACAAATATCCAAAGAGCGAAGCATGATGAATTATCACACAGGAGATCAGAGCTTGTGACTCAAGGTTCTTGCTCAGAGCTCTGCACAGAAGGGCAACAGCGTGGAGACAGCTTGCTCAACCCCTTAGGGCAGCACTTACCAGGACCAGAGGCATGAGAGCTAGACTGGGGCTGAGGCATAAAATGCAGCCAGACGGGCTCCGGTTAGACACTGGGATTTCTTGGACCTGGGATTTTAGGTCAGGCATGTCTTTGTTCAGAAGTTAGGGAAATGGATGGAACTGATGAGGCTCCAATGATGAGGCAATAACGAATGCAGCACTTTTGATACAGATAACGATCCCCTTGACTCACCTTAAACTGACGGGATCTTTAAAGCAGGGGTCAGAGCGGGTCATGCAGAGATATCAGACACTTGCTTATTCAGAGTCCTGGGGTGGTTAAAAGCAGGTATCTACTGTACACTTTACATACCACTGTGATTCTCACTCACCTGCTGGGCAGAGACCCGCACGCAGCTGTCCCCAGCGGCATTCAGTCAGGGAGTTCAAGGGAAAGTCATGGCCCTGAGGAGTAGACTCAGAGCTCCCGGCCTGGCAGAAATACCCAGCAGCACACTTCCCCTCCAGCCGCCCGCCCCTGGTGTAGAGAGAGCAGTAGGAATTTACATGGGAAGCTGGTGGAGATGAGACACACATACACTAGCTCATGCATTGCACCCTGCCTACAATGCACCTATAAGGCTGTGGCAAACCAAGAACTTTATAGCAATAAAAGGTGCAGATAGACTGAGGGACTGGTCCCTTGTTTCATAAAGGCAGAGATTAGTGGGGAGAGCTGGAATGCCAGCTCTGACACACGCCCTTTCCATGACCTTGGGCAAGTCATTTCCGGTGTAATGGACAATGATGTTCAGTGAGACTCAGGCTCCCAAGTGATAGTTACTTTTGAAAATGAGACTTCGCTCCTGAGTCATTCTGATGCCTTTGGAAATGTTACCCATCACCTCTCTCTCTGCCCCCGCCATCCATCCCCTCTGTACAATGGGAATGCCAATGCTTCCTATCATTGAGAGATGAGCCTCAACTCAAACTCTGCAGCTCAACACTGCCAATGTTCGGGAAGTTCACTTCTGACACCAAAATTTGTGCCTGGGGCCTATCTCTATAGTTTCTGCAGCACAAGGCTGTTGTGGAGAGTCAGTAAATAGCTAATGTCTGTTAAGCTCTTTGATGATATAAAGAGCCACTGAAGTGCTAAGCATAATTATTTTCACTTGCTTTCTTGAAGCAGGAAAAATCTGCAGAAACTGCTTTAAGCACTTTTCCATACTTTGTTGCTGAATAAAATGAGCAGACTGTCCCACCTGAGTCCTCAGTTTACCCCAAGAAACTTGAAAGAGTGTTTCTAAATTTTACAGTAACATCTGTCATGGCATGATACATGTCTATACAGTAACAAATGGCTTACAGAAGGAAGATCTGGCACTTATGCTCTCCCTCTCTCGTAGCACAAGAACAAGGAGACAGTCCAAGGAAGCTGGAGATAGTTTCCAAGGCAGGGCAGTGCAGAGGCAAAAGGTGGAGGGTTCCTTACACACACAGCTCTTGGTGGCACAATTGGGGCTGGAGTAAAGGTTTCTGGCTTGAAACCTACGTATATGGGGTCACTTCACTGGCTATTGAAGTACAGCCACCTCTGGGGTGGAACAAAGCAGCTGCTCAATAGTGCGTAACAATGTTACCCGACTGTTTAGGGCAGGGAGGAAGAATATGGGATCCAACTGAAACTACAGAGGCGACAAGCAGCATAAGAACCTGCAGTAGTGACCAGGTGAACAGGCCAGGCATTCTTTCTTCTCCCTGAGGCCAGCCATGTCTGGAGGGGTGAACGTGCCATCAGGACACGGAGAAGGAACCAGTGTACCTAACATAGAAACATGAGAGTAAAGATAAAGCCAGAGAGGGCCTGGAAATGCTGTACAGCACTTCTTGCACGCAGCTGGCCTGCTATTTGCAGTGACTATACTGTTTGAATTGGGAATTCCTGTTCCATGGAGCTATACTGGCACTGTCAGGGTGACAAAACCTACCACGTCACCAGCATGCTCTCACTCACAGGGCATAATTGTTCACACGCTCTGTGCTGACATGGATTTACTCCAGGCTATCAGGGTCTGATCCGTGCAGAGGGGATTGCAGACCCCTTAACAGCAAATCCCTGCAACCTGAACCCAAGGCATCACTTAATGAAGAAGAGCTCTGCTCAGCTCCTATCTGTCTGCTCACACTCCGGGGCTGCCCCTCCCTCCCCAATGCCTGCTCTCGGCTTGTAGTCTCACACATACTTATGCCACTTCTTCCCTCCCCCTTTTCCCTGCTTGGAGGAAGATGTGCACAAGTGCCTGATTCTTGCCTGCCTGGCACCTTGTGTGTCATTCACACCAATGCAGAGGGAGTACATTGTGATCGGATAATGTTTTACATCCAGATCACACAGGTGTAAATGACTCCACCAGGTACAAGGCAAAGCTAAGTATGGCCCAAGGTTCTACTCCCCATTCCCCAGCTTGCAGAACAATTCTTCCTTGCTTGTCATGGGATGCCCAGACATAGGATCAATGAGAAGATACATACCCAGCAGGGAAGGGACAAGGAGTGGAAGGGGAAGCAGCAGTAGCAGGGTGGTGGGAAAGGGCACGTACTGGCCCATGCTATAGAGAAAGGCCAGGAGAGCAGTATGAGCCAGCGTGTGCTAGTGTGTATGTGAAGGACCATCCCATACGTACCTTCAGGACAGTAGGTGTGTGGTGGGCAGCGCTTGGGGTCTCCTGCAATTGCCTCTTGGCAGTAGAAGCCTGGTTGGCAAGGAATACAGGACTCAGAGCCCCTGTTGGGTTGGTATTGCCCAGTGGGGCAGGGAGCTGGGTGGGCCGACCCCAAGGAACAGAAGTGACCCTAAGAATCAGAAAGAGAAGGAAGAGAAATGCACAGAGATCCAAGCAGATTCAGGGTCTGTTTGTAGGGCCAACTCTTGGAGCTGCTGAGGCCCGTGGCAAAACTGCTCTTGACTTAACTGAGGCCAGGATTGGGCCCATGGTCGCTGCAGTTTCTCTCCAAGCAGAAGATGGAAACTCTTTACCTTAATGTTAACAGGTATTATTGGCTGTTACTAGTGGGCAATCCCAGCAGTGGGGCCAAAGACTGAATGGGTATGGAGACCCAACCCCCTTCTCATCCCAGCCAGTGGTCAGTACCTTGGGGCAGAGGAATGCAGTGGGGCTGAAGGAGCTGAAGTTTGCTGGGCAGAAGAAACCCACAGCACAGGGTCCCGTAGGTGAGCTCAGACCGATGCTAGCACAGAAGAATCCAGGATAGCATGGCACACAGCTGTCGTGGGAGGAGCCACCTGGGTGGGGGAGCTAGAGTTACAGGGGAATGGCAGATGGAGGAAGAAGAGCTCATCTGAACCACAGTAACATCCATTTTGTATTTGCTATGTTAATTATATGGCAATCAGCTGGCCAGGCTGCACACCACTGCCCCTTACTGGCTGGAAACAGACTGCCCTCCTGTGTGTTATAGGCACTCCACTGATGAGAATCTCCCTAGGGCCTGTGCTTTTGTAGCTGGAAGGTCCAAGTTGCATCTTCCTTGTCCTGTATTTTCCTAGTGACCCTGGTGTGGCCGCTGTGACCACTGTAATGTTCCCTGGTAGCTACATTTGTTACCATAGGCTGTACACGCCTTAATTAACTAAGCTGCATAACACCCCTGTGAGAAGAGGTGTTATTCCCATTTCAGGGACAGGGAGAGCATATCCCCTGCTTCTCCCTTCTGAAGAGCTGAGGCCAGCTCTCATATACCAGTGCCAGTGCAGAATCGCCTCTCCCTTTCATGTACCCAGAGCTGGACAGGGATGTACTGCTATTTTCCCATATCCCTCCTCCTAGCCCCTCCAGGGCTTTTCCTGTCATGCTGACCCATGAAGTTGTTTCCTATAACTCAGCCTGCTCCTGCACCCTCACATGCTGGCTCCATGATCCTCAGCATCACACAATTCCTCCCACATAGCCGCTTCTGACTTTCTGCACCACTTGGACATCTGCCTGGCACTTTAGGAGGGGAGCGCATTGGCAGGACTGCAGCCAATAATTCGGCCCTGCTGCTCCATGGATGCCAGGAGAAATCCATGCGGGGAGCCTCACTCACCTGTGCCATTATTCAAGGTGCCCAGTGGACAGGCGACGGGGAAACGAGTGCCCTCTGGACAGTAGTGTCCAGGTGGACAGGGCCCATTGAGAGGGAGCCCGGGTGTCCTGTGTGGGACAGCATCGGTGGCACCTGCTGAGCAGTAATATCCAGCGGAACACAGACCTGCCGTTGGGAAAAAGAGGGTGCTCAGGGCTCAGCCCATGGCACTTAGCTCTAGCAAGGTCAGGGGAAGTACCTACCCTGGCCCCAGAACTAGGCAGCTGGGTCCAGGATGGAAGCAGCTTTCTACTGTCTCCTCAGGCATCCATCAGAGGCTCCCTTCTGTTCCCACTTCCATCTTCTGACTTCCAGGGCCTTTGTGCTCTAAACTGACACCCCATCCCCATCTCTACATTCTCCCCCCAAATCATTCGTACTGACACCCCCAGGTCTTTCTTGCCCCTCCTCTACTCCCCTCCTGGTTCCCCTCGTGACCGTTCCCTGGAATGAGCTCAGTTTTTCCTCTCTTCCTTCATAACTCTAATCTTTGCATCTTGGCATCCTCTTACTTGCTCTGTGCTAGAGAGAGGCAGAGATGGGCTGAGGAGACGACAGAGAAGGTGAGAGTACTTGGGGGCTAGAGAGAAAAGAGAGATGGGAGAAAGAGTAGGAAAATAGAGAGCAGGAAGAAAGGAGCGAGAAGGGGGACAAGAAATGGAATTGACGGTGGGGAGGGGAATGCTAAAGGACTTGAGATGACATATCCAAATCCCTTTGCACAAGCTCGATTAACAGAATGACAGAGTGATGGAGTGAATGAGACACAGAGAGGGAGGGGCAAGGGTTCCTTCAACTCCCTTCCTCTGATCTTTCAGGAATCGCCCCCACCTCATGGCCTCATCCAGCTCAGAAAGCCCACTCCCTTCCCTTCCCGCATTAAGCAAATGTAATCCCAGTGCTTGGTGGCCCTGGACCTATCAGGACAACTTACCATCCGGTTCCCAGTTTGCATCCCCCCTGCAGTACCTCCCCACTGGGCACAGTTTGCATGCGGCGGGTGAGAGTGCCCCCTCCAGGGTGTTCAGGGTACCCTCAGGGCATGGCAGGGGTGTGGCAGTCCGAGCTGGACAATAGTAACCTGTAAATACAAAGGGGTCAGTTAGGCTCTCCTCATCAGAAAAAATTTGCCTTGGAATCCTGGCTCCGCCAAAGTTGAGGGCAAAACTCCCATTGAATTCAAAGTGAGCAGGATTCTGTCCCACGAGCCCTGGGGTCACACACGATATTTTCTGCCCTGCCAAGAAAAGCACCGCTGGGTCTCGTGCACAGGGGGGGTGTGCAGCAAAGGGGAGCTGTGTGCATTCCCCCTCACACCTTGCACCTTCCCATCTTGGGTTAAGGGCTCTGCTGGACAGCTGGATTCCTTACCTCTGGGGCAGCTAACTGGCTCCACAGTGG
Source organism: Emydura macquarii macquarii (assembly GCF_026122565.2). Lineage (NCBI taxonomy): Eukaryota > Metazoa > Chordata > Testudines > Chelidae > Emydura > Emydura macquarii. Next base: position 7,753,498 of record NW_027130449.1, on the reverse strand, counting down.
CAACGTGCCTGCAGGCTGTACCAGCTGGGCAGGGAAGGCAGGTGCTTGCTCCAGGCATAGGGCTGAAAGTGCCCGGCTCACAGGGTATCTCTAGTCTGGTGCCAGTGGGACAGTGGAAGCCACTGGGGCATTTGTAACCATTAATCCCATCGGAGGGGCAGGGAGCAGAGTTTCCTTCATGGCAAACATACCTGTGAGTGGGAGCAGAGAATTCAAAGAGCTGAAACATGGGCCTCACAGCAGCACTCAGATGGGGGCTGGGCACATCTGGGACTTTTTCTTTTTCAGTGTAAATGATTGTTGTAAAACATTTGTTTGTTTCTATGACTGCAACTTAGGGCATGGCTACAGTGGGAGTTGGAGGTATAAATTCCAGCGTGAGCAGACATACTTGTGTTATCGAGCTAATGTGCTAAGAACACACCTCCAACTCACAGTGTAGATGCACCTTAGCGCCCACAGCACGCCCCAGTCTGGACGAACAGGGCTTTTCACACTGACAGGTCTGGAAATTGCTCTTTTCAAAACTGAGGTTTTCACTTAAATGAATGGGGCTAAACTGCTCAGCTCTTCTCTTCAGTCAGAGTCAGGGCACAGCCGCTGAGAATCAGGCCACTTTCGTTTGGGTGCCTATGCCTAACTTTATTTATTTATTCATTATTGAGGCACATTTCTGCTGCACTGCACCACAGAACACCAATTCCAAGCCTGGGTACCCCAACAACTTCTTTAAACTCCATCTGATAAAGCAAACAGATGCCAGTAATTACCTCTGGAGATCACTGCCCCAGTAGTGACATAAATACAACAAGCACTTAATAAACTCAGCCAACAAAATCCTCATCCTCCTCGCAACTTCTCCCACCTCCCTATGGGCTAAGGAGACCACATGGACCCCACAGCAAGCCCTAAAGGATTACAACCTCAGCCCAAAGGGAGTTGACTTCCAAATCTCCCACAGGGAGACTGTCCTGCCAGAAGCCTTCTTTCTTATACCAAATGGGGTCCAACTCTGCCCCATGTAGGTACTTGTCACCTGATCAAGTCACCTCTTAACTTTCTCTTCAATAAACTAAATGCATGGAGCATTATTAGTCTCTCACTATAAGGGCTGTTTTGAGCTGGATGAGCAAGGGCCTAATGGCATTTTTTCTTCCGCTGTCACTTGGATTGTAACATTCCCTTCTTATTGATTGTTGCACCACCTTGTGGGAGAAGTGTTTAATGCAGGAGGAGAAAGGAAAACAAAGAGAATGTCCGTGATGATAATTTAAATAAATTGTGCTGTTACTTGGGCATCACAATAGGCGAGATATTGGGCTAAATCATGAGTTTGTAGCAAACCAAACACCTTTATAATTAATTTAATGCTGATGGAAGGCACAAGGTTGAGAGCCATGCAGACTGAATGCTTCTGTACCATCTACAAAACAGACAAAGTGCAGGCTTCATAATTGGCCTGAAGGGACCAGCACGTCCAGGGATGAGAAGAGTGTGGTGTCTGTGATTCAGTTAATCCTTGACATCTGTTTGGAGATTGCCAACAAGAGGACCAGCTGTGTCGTAGGACCGGACTTTATGTGGCCCTGCCTCTTGTGCAGTTATTTACACCAGTGCAAAGAAGGCTACAAAATGAAGCAGGTGTTGTGTGGTTGCAAGTTACACTCTGCTGGATATAAGTTTAATGTAAACTCATATAAGTATTTAGGCCTGTGTATCTGCCTGAGGTGGGATTCCAGGCCTCTGGGCCAGCCTGAAAGTCAAAGTCTCTGAGCTACACATGTTAGCAAAGAACAAAGACATAGTGTGTTCCTCTTGCCTGTCTGCAATTAGATGGGTTTTTCTTTATTACTGTGAAAAGATAAGGGATGCAGTTAAAATGTTTCAAGGCACAGTGAAGATGTGATATATGAATGCACAAGTGAGGGAAAGCTCTGTCTCCCTCTTCAAGACAGATGCCAGAGCAAGGCCAAGCAAGTGGCTGGGAAAGCGAGGGAGGTAAAGGGAGGTGTTAAAAAGAAACATGAACATAGGGCCATAAACTGACCATGGCCAAGATGTGACACCTCTCCCTGCCCCTCCAATGGGGTACAAAAGGGGTTGTACCAAAGCCCCCAGGCCCAGACTCCCCAAAACGGTATATGACCATATATTGAAAGCGGTGGTATAATTAAGGCTATCAAGAAGAAGAAGGTGGGAGAGGGGGTTTCGTAGGTATACGGAGCCATGGTCAGGGAAAGAGGGAGTTCCATGGGCATACAGACCTAGGATTGGAGGAGAGGGAAAGGAAACTCTATTGACGTATAGAGAAATAAGCCTGACTGGTGTGAAGGGCTTGAATACGGTTATGGTTTTAAGTTTGTCAGTGTAACCCTCAATGAACCCTTCACAGAGTGCCTGCAAATTGGACTCTGAACTGTATCTGGGAACAGAGAGGACAGGGCAGGGCAGCCCTAATACACATAGCTGGTATAAACGATTACACACAAGGTGCAGGACATCAGAGATTCAGACCTAATATCTTTCATGTTTTGAACTCCTGTCCCAGCAGAACTGGACTGATATCACCAATGCGTTTTGCATAGGTCAGTGAGTAGTCACCTGATGGCAATGACATTTGGTGAGTATTAATTTGGGCTGGATTCTAACTGGTGACCTAGGAGGCAAAAGCTCTATATTCTGTTACCAAACTACCAGGTCACCTCAGCCCAGGGCCCCTATTGGTCAATGATGATGATTTATCGGGTGCCCCAATGTTACATCCAAAGGAGGCTTGCTGGTCTTGGTTTGTCAGTACAAAAAGGAGAATGATCACATTGCCTTACCCTGCATGACATGGCAATGTCTGCGACAGCTCAGACAATCCTGCCTGACTGCAGTACCGTCCTGCTGGGCAGGGCTGGCATTGCTCCTCTGCTCCCAAGCCCAGGGAGGTAGAGTAGGATCCAGGAGGGCAGGGCATGGGATGGCTTGTGCCACTGGGGCAGAAATGCCCAGGAGGGCAGATGTCATTTACAGGCAGAGGTAGGCCAGCAGATTCCACCTGTGAAACAAAAATAAAGAGAAAGAGGAAGAGAAAATGAACACACAGGAAGCATGGATTTACCAGTTAGTGTTGCAGAAAGACTGGAAAGCACGGATGGGAGCTGAGAGCTGCAGGTCTGCTCCCACTGGAGCTCTCCCTGTAGGCCTGGCTTGGCTTAAAAAGGGGCCCTGGGCATGTTGCTTGGTCCGATGTTGTCCAACATTTGTGCCATGAATTAGCCAGAGGGGTTTCTAAGTAGCACAGCACCAGTGCGAGAGGTGCAGGAACGAAGACCTGGCAGGGACCGATTCCAAGGCAGCACACTGGAGTATCACATGCCATGCCACCACCTCCTCCTCTCAGCAGTTGTCAGGAGTGGAGCTGCCACTCGGTACCAAGGAGCTCACTTGCAGCATCACAGGACTCTGCTGGCACGTTCCCAAACACCACAGCTTCCACTAGTGTCACTGGAGTGTTTGGGAGACATTACTCGAGAATATTATTATTATTATTAGGGGAGAAGCCCTTACTCCCTAGCCCAAACCCTAGATCGTTGGGATTGGGGATGCCAGGGTGGGCAGCCAAGCCTTAGCCTGGCATTCACTCACCCTGTGTTTGATTGGGGCTGGGTGGATGGCCCCTCTGGTGCAGTAATAGCCTGCGTGGCAAAGCCCCGATGGCTGGGACAGCCCTTTTGATGAGCAATACATGCCTGAAATGAGCAGAAAAGAAATCCTAAATGAGAGGGTCTCCAAGTCTTCTCTATGTTGCATCTTCTGAGAAAGCCAGTAGGGAGTAACTGAAGGGAGAATTTGACCTTTCATCTTTCCCCCAAGTCTTCCTCAGATGCTCCATAGATTCTTTGTGCCAGACATTTACTTACCTGCTGGGCAAGGCTCACAGTCAGATTCACCAGTGGCACCAGTCCTGGGTCCAGATGTACCCCGTGGACATGGATGTTCTGTACCAAAGCTGGTCCCAGGTGGACAGAAGTACCCTTTAGGGCACAGTCTGGGTGTCTGTGTCCCAGAACCTAGAACACAAAGAATGGCAACTTGCTCTGGAGACTTCCTGATTATTTCCTCTGTGACTAGGGAGTTTTTATTTGTTGGTCCTAAACTCCTGCCAGAACATTAAGTCTCTCTTGACCCCTGTGCTGGCTCAGCTAGACTCAGGATGTCTCAGTTCTTGTCCTAAACTCACTGAGCATTGCATAGAGGCTGCCACCTTCCTTGTAGGTAACTCTTGCTGAGTACTTTGGGTTCTCTGAATGAGAGGTGCTACAGGAATGTCCATCACCATTACTACATTGCTATATTTGTCCGGCTGCAAAGCTTCATTGCCCGAGAATGGCAGAAAAGTCTAGAGCTGCCCCACTCCTACTGGACTTGCTACTTGACTCTCTGACAGGTGCATTTCTTCCTCACCCAGTGGCAGAACTGACATGCCACCCTTCCCCTCTGTACCCATGCATGCAGTGCGGACCTGGCAGAGGCGTACTGAAGTGAATAAAGACACGTTGAAGTCAGGGGAATTGCACTTGTGGGTCTCAGAGATGAACTTGCCCCAGTGTTTAATTTGTAATGAAACAGGTACCGGGGCTCAAGCAATTTGGTGCCGGGTCTCAAGTCATTCTTTTACATTCATAACGGATGCAGCAAGCCCAGAGGTGCCAGGGCTATGAACTGCCAAGCCTAGAGGTGCCAGGACTATGAACCACTAAGCCTAGAGGTGCCAGGACTCAGCCCTGGCAAGCCCTGACACAAATTAAGCACTGTTACCTGCTCCCTGGTGCTTAACAGGAAGACTCTGTTCACAGCCTAACCTTTCCCCCAGCAACAGACACCCCCCTCTGCACTGACAAACACAGCTCCCCCAGGACCCCTTCACTTTTGCTGGGTGGTTCACAGAAGAATCCTGCTGGGCAGAGGTCACATGATTCTTTCCCTTCTTGTAACTGTTGGGTTCCCTCTCACAGGCAATGGGAAGAGCAGAAGCTGCAGGGCAGTAGAAGCCTTGGGGGCAGCGATAGGAGAGAGGAGTGGCTGAGGTCAGGCCTGGCGGGCAGTAATAACTAGCAGAGCATAGCCCCTCGGGAGCAGTTTTCCTAGCCCTGCAGTTTCTAAGGAAGAAGACCCTTTTGGTTCCCATTCTAGCCTCAGGAGCGCGGCCTTATCACACGACCAGTTCAAATCAGGAAGCAAAACGTTCTCCACAGTGAGAATCCAGCCTCAGAAAGACAGACACTTATTACTGTATCACCCAGGCAAGCCAGTCACTGCACTGATCAAATCAGAGCTCTGCTATGCAGTATCTGTCCTGGGGAAGCCTGGGCTTCTGTTCAGCTTGATATGAACCAAGAGCTGTGAACAATCTACCTGTGGGACAGGGGCCTCCGATCTTGTCCGGGATGGGAATGCTGGCAATGGTAGATCCCAATGTGCAGTAGAACCCTTCTCTACATTGCCCCGTAGGGACCTGGAGGCCAGTGGAGTTGCAGTAATGCCCAGGTAGACAAGGGGAGCACTGGGTCTGTGAGAAATCAATGGAATACAACACCTTGAGAACATCCACATTCTCACTTCTGAACAGATATGAATCTTGCCTCTGCCACTGATTTACTGTGGGATCCCAGGCAAATCATTTCATCTCGTTGAGCTTAAGTTTCCCATCTCTGCAATGGCAGTAACTTTCCCATCTCATAGGGATGCTAAGAGGCTTAGTAAAGTGCTTTGCCAGCCTCAAGTGCCATGGGCTCTAACTCTGGGATATTACTTTTTCAGTGTTTTTTGACAGAAGGATTCAGGGGATTATAAGCATTTAAACAGTCTTCACATATCTGCTCAGGCAGAGAGGCACTAGGCAGAGTTCAGCTCTCTAAGGGGAAAAGCACCATTGCTAGTTCACCCTGTGCATTTTCCTACCTCTGAGCTTAATTTGATCCTTGTGCTGAAGGTTCCCACAGGACAAGGTTTTGGGACAGCAGTGCCCTTTGGACAGTAGTGGCCTGGAGGACAAGGGCCAGCCTGACCTGCAATCAACAGGTGAGAAAGGAGTTCAGCTGATCAAAGGCTATGGATGGAAATGAGTAAAAAAGGCATTCATTGCTTCTATAATGGCCATGGTCTAGCTATGTAGATTTCCCACAATTCCTTAATTCTCTCTTATCTAAGACAAAGTTAGAACCTGAGTTACCATACAAGGCCATTGAGCCATTGTGGCCTCATAGCTAGAAAAAGTGAGCAAGAATCTGAACTTTAGGGTTCTATTCCTACCTCAGGAAGTGAGTGTGATCTAGTGATGGGACCAAAGGATTGAGAGGCAGGATACCTGAACTCCATTCCTAGTTCAGGGTTAGAGCGTCTAGTCATTGGAACTGGGAGACGGCACTTGAACCCGGAGACAGGGCAATGAACCCAGGAGTCTTGCCTTTCAGTCTCCTCCTCTATCTATTGCTCCCTGCTGCTGAGGACAGGCTAGATAAGGTGCTGAGTCATTTACTCACAGTTCACACATCTGGGGTTCAAACAGTGAAAGGGGCTCTGAATGGGGCCAGAAAAAGGAATTCTAAACAAGCAGCGGAACCAGAAGCCTGAAAACAACTAGGCCTGGAGGCTCAACTCTGAGGTTGGCATCACCACAGAGTCACTAGACTGAACACCTACAAAAACTTTAGCAAAGGAAACAGACAGTACCTTGGAGCCTGGCCTCTGGGTTGGGCCTATCTGATCCCTGTGCACAGTAGTAGCCTTCCCAGCACTCTCCAGTCACGTCTGTTGCATTACGGTACAGACAGAATTTCCCTCCATCACAAGCTCTGCACCCACTGCTGCTCTCCAGCCCTTGCTCAGGGCTATAGGTCCCTGGTGGGCAAGGCTGCCAATCAAGACCTGTTCCTTTGGGGCAGAAGAAACCTGAAAGGAGAGCATAGTCATGTTTATGGGATGGGAGAGAGACCTAAAGATGATAAATCAGTAACTGAGATCTCAGCAATGGGATCCACATGGTTTTATAGACCCACTAGTGTCGCTTGGACTGAAATTGTTGCACTGAGCATGAAGCTGAAGGAACAGAGACAGGACTCGTGTCCTGGTTGAATTTCCATGGCCCAAGGTCTCCCCTGCACACATGGGCTTCAGGAGAGTCTCTGGAAAGCACGGAGCAAACTGGACATTTAGTGGATGCACGACTCACCTTTAGGACAAAATTGTGGCTCCTGATGTGGGGCACAAAATTTACCCTCTGGGCAGGTGTAGCATTTTTCTCCATGTGTATGTGGCATATAAGTACCAGGGAAGCATGGGATGGGACTCTTGGTTCCCAGGGGACATGAGTGTCCCATGGGGCATGGAGCTCCTGAGAGACCATCGCTGGGTATTGGTGTTTGGGCCCTGGCAATGCAGTAAAACCTGGAGGAGCAAGAGCAGAAATAAGAGACTTCAAACTCCAACAAGCTAAAGTGAATAAACAATGCCCCTAAGGACATACATAGGTGGATAACCAACTGAGCAATAAGCATGAGGAATCCCCAAGGCTCAGCACATGAGAATGCTGGATCCCCTTCGTACTTAGGGAAGGCACATTTCTGCAGCTCCCAAGCCCTGTGCTGACAACAAAGGCACACTAACTACAGATGGCCATTCCTATCGAGGGTCCAAGAGAATGGGGCCCTTCAAGTGAGGAGTTGTGTGTTGTTCATGCCAGAACTGAGCATTAGAATCTAGGACATCCTAGCTCACAGCCCCAAGCTCATTCCAAGAGATAGCTGCTGCTGTTTCTCATTACAGTTACAGGAGAGAAATGTGTTCTGTACGGTACCTACCCTGGACTGCATTGTCCTGATGGGGCCACCAGTCCAGTGCTATTGCAATAATGTCCTCCAGGACAAGGCTGGCATCCCCGTAGATTCTTATTTCCTTCTTTGCTAGACCAGGTGCCATGCGGGCACAGAGATGGAATGGGTGTTCCTGATTAGATAAAGTGCTTCAGAGCCCACTCAGTAGCAACACATGGAATTAAGAGATCAAACCATGCAGAGGGGCACTGAAGTCAGAGTGAATTGGTCATAGACATTAGATTGACTAAGCCTGACCCAGGGGCAGAGCGAGCCCAACACAGCTTTATCCTGCTGACATTCACAAAGTGACTATGGGATAGTGTAGGAGTCTAGGCTACAGAGGAGCTGAGAAGAAGATGGTCCAGTGGTTAGGAACTAGCCTGGGTCTTGAGTTCAAGTCTCTGCTTTGCCACAAAGCTCCTGTGTGACCTTGGGCAAGCCACTTAGCATCAGATGTGAGAGTTAGGTGCCCAAACACCTTTACAAATCTGGGATTTAGCCTCTGCAGGAAACACAATCTCATGCTTCACTGGAATTTAGAAGAATTGTGTTTAATAAGTGTCTGTACCTGCAAGACAATAATGGCCAGGAGGACATGGGAGCCCTGTTATTCCATCTATTGGGTCTTTTACTCGGGCACCTCCTTTGCACCAGAATCCTTCGGAGCAATCCCCTAAAAGGCAGGATAAACATTTATAACTATAAAGGAAGCCAAACGAAAATCCAAATGAGGATTTAAATATAAATTCCAGGATACAGACAAACAGTGGAATCACTCCACTAACTCAACCCCATTTAGCTTTGTCTGTACTAGGGAGTAGAGCATGGAGGGCAAGTGCCGGATTGGCAGCCTCTGGAGAGTGAAGTGCTGTGTTCAGCTCTGATTCAGCACTCCATCCCTAGTGAGCCAAGCACTTAATCTCGTTTCACACTAGGCACATGCTTCACACACGTGTAAAGTGAAGCATGTACTCAAATGGTTTGCCGAACTGGAGTCTTTATACACAGAACAAGCAGTGATAACTTCCCCCACCCTGACTCAATGGGCCATCTCTAGGAGTGAAAGGGGAGTTCAGTCAGAATGGTCTATTCCATCTTTAGCTTCTCTGCTGAGCCTGACAACAAAGGATTTATTATTACACAGATACCTGTTACACAGATATACTAGGATTATGACTGAAACTATGAACTAATTTTAACTAGGCCGGCAAATAGCTATCATTTTGGGCAGCTACCAACCCTGGAGAATTTCAAATAGGTATCCTAGAAGTTAAAACACCTGTATCTGAGTTCCACTCCCTCCAACCATTCAGCCTTGCAATTTTATTTCCTTCCTTTTAGAATGATCTAATCAGGAAGGGAACAGTTGGGTCACTTGTTCATTTTAGCCAAGTATCCCAAGGCATTTTACAAAGGTGGATCTTATCCAAATGTTATAGATGTGGAAATTCAGGCACAGAGAGGGGAAGTGACCTGACCAAATGCACAAAGTGAGTCACTGCCCGAGTAAGGAATAGAACCCAGGAGTCCTGACTCCCAGTCCTTTGCTCTAATCATCAGGCAACAACATCCCTAGATGCACAGAATATGCTTAGACTGCCCAAGGATAAATGGCAACATACCTGTTGGGACTGAGAGCCCAGGAAGCTCACAGTATTTCCCAGGTGGGCATCTCTGACATTCCTGGATACTCTTCAGCTTCTGTCTGGGACCAAAGGTACTTGGGGGACAGCTGTACTGAGTGCCCTGGTGTGTCCTGGGTGGGCAGTAAAAGCCCTGAGGGCATGGGTAAAGGGTGAAATCACTAACTGGCCCTTGGCTGCTGTCACAGTAATAGCCTGAAGGGAAGGCAGAGGAAAATAAACCAACTTAGTTACTGGGAGATATTAGCTACCAAATGCCTGCTCATTTACAGATGAGAACCCCAACAGGCTCTCCTAGGAGTTGAAAAGCTTTTAATTAGTTACTCAAGGAAGAAATCTATTACTGATCTTTAATTATTATTGATCTCAATTACACCACTGCTGGTGCAAACAGACAATTTTCCAACCACTGCATACATAAATTAATGTCAGAGGCCAGTGATCCCTTGAACATGGGTCATTGGCTGTCAGGAAAACACTTACTCATGTCCCCAAGAAAGTTAGCTGGTCACATGGCGCTGGCTCCTCCTCCTCACTTCCAACTGCTATATCCCATGAAAAGACGGTGAAAATACTTTGCACCTCTCCCTAATGTCACTGTGTCATGTGAGCCATTGTTGCCTTTGTCACAGGAATGCTCTTCGATGGCCAGTGGGAGGCGAGGTGGAGTGTGAATGGGATGGGGAGGTGGTGTGTGCCACAATGAATGCAATGCGGGGAGAGCACAAACAAATCTCACTGTTAAGATGTAGCCCACACTACGAAAGCCCATATCATAATCTATAAACTGCTGGGCTATGTTACAGTGTCCATCCTCCCACAGTGAATATGAGAAAAACTGCCCTCTGCCAGATGGCATATCAGACCAGCTCAAGAATGGGATTGTTTCACCCACTAGCAGCTAAATAATGCTAAACAATCTACATCATCAATATCTCTCTGATGTCTGTGAACATATAGCTCTCAAGGTGCGGCAACAAAAACTAACACTACTACCTGGAGGGAATGTTCCATGGGTTCATGGCACCATGTCTTGTGACTCGTGGCATCCCTGTATTCACTCCCTACATGCTACAAAATATGCCTTCTGAGGTATCACTGAAAACTAACACCAGACTCGTTATTAATATTATTGTAATATATATGTGTTAATGCTACATGTAAAGTTATGAATTCCCTCTATTTGAGGTTACTAGAACATGTTTAAGGTCAGACTGCCTAGCCTAGATAAAGGTGATAATCAGGTCTCTCCTAGACAAATTAATGTGGGTTTACCTCAGTTTACCTCAGTTTACATATTAGCAGTAATCAAAGCCATCAAGCTAAATGGGCAGGGATTATCCTGCTCCTGAGCTTGAGAGACAGAAAATCAGCATGACTCTTGCACCACAGAGAGACACAGAGGCACCACATGAGGCCTTCATGACTTGTAAAACAAAGACTTTCCCTTTGGGGATATAAGGAATGGAGGGAGACTCCCTTTTATCCTTCCCCTTAGAAGACAAAGGAACCAAGTGATTTGATCTATGTGATGGATCCTGGCCAGTAAAAGCTGGAAGGGAGACTGTGGGCGAGTGAAATTATTTTGAACAAATACTGTAATTTGCTAGATTAAGTTTTTGTCTTTCAGTTGCGTGTTTTCACTTTTATTTGCTTTTAACCATTTCTACCTGTATCCCTATTACTCGGTATCACTAAACATATGTCCTTTGTTAATAAACTTGTTTTATTTAAACCAACTCAGTCCTGCATTTGAAGGGAAGGGCGTCACACGTATTGGGGAAAAGGATTGACAATGACTCCACATTCTTGGATGTTTGTCTGGACTGAAGCCATTCTCTGAACCTCCTGTTTGTGTCTCCGTCCCCCCGTCACTGAAAGGGAACCATCTCTAGCTTTTCACCACTAAATTAGTGAGTAACAACCTTGTACCTACTGAGTTATTAGCCAATACACACATGCCTACTCTGTTTCCCCAGATCCTCTCCCTCCTCCCTTTCTGCTCTCAGCTGTCTGTATCCCTGGAATTACTCTTGCCCTGTACTGGATGCTGCGGTTTGCTCTCCTATGCCTTACCTTCCCAGCACTCTCCAGTGGGGGCACTGAGGCCAGAACCCTCACAGTAAAATCCAGAGGGACAAAGCTGGCACTCTGAAACCATGCTCTGCCCTAGCAGATTGGAAAAGGTACCAGGTGGACACAGCCTGGGCATTGTTGACCCTGCAGCTGGGAGAAGAAAAGCAAAACGTAACAAACTGACTATGAAACAGTCTGAAGGCAGCTGTGAGGAAACAGGGACTGAAGGAGCCCAGACTGACACAGAAATAATAGTGTCGAGCTCTTAAAAAGCGCTTTTCAGCCAGAGATCTTGAAGTGCTTTACAAAGGAGGGTCAGCATCACTAGCCCATTTTACAAATGGGTAATCTGAGCCAGACAGGGGAAGGGACTTGCCCAAGGCCACCCAGCAGATGATCCAGGAATAGAACCCAGGTCTCTGACTGTCAGCCCTGTGCTCTAGCCATTGGTCCACACTGTCTTTCAATATTTTGCTGCAAAATCACTTATCAACAGACCAAGCATTCTGTGGCTAGGAATTCTCACTCCTCTCTCAGGGCATTCCAGATACTCACTGCAGTAGGTGCCCAGGGGGCAGATATTCCCAGTAACACCATCAGTTGGTTTAGGACTGGCTGCTCCTCCTGTGCAATAAAATCCAGTGGCACATTCCCCACTGGGTTCAGACAGACCTGGGGATTGGAGAGGACAAAGGGGCTCAACCTGAAGTCAAAGCACTATGACAGTGGGATGGAACCAGCAGGAGCACATAGGAGTCAGCAGCCTGCAAGACAGCAGGCTCAAACCTTCCCAATGCGTCAGCGTCAGAAGAGACAGCTGAGCCCCAGTCACATACTGGAGCCCTGGCTGATCCCCAGGGCTCAACAGGTCGTAAGCAGCTGTGTGCCCCAGAAAAGTATTAAGCTAAAAACAGCTTATGTTAAACACACCAAAATGGTATTGAAAGAACAATAAAAGCAGCAGGGAAAAAATGAACCAAAGGCTGTGATAACAGTATCTCCAGCCCCAATGGAAGCAGAGAATGAAAGGAGTCTAATGGGACACCCTGACCTTTTAGAGTCAAGAGGTTTGGACAGTTGGGCTCAGCCTCAGGACACTTTCAATTGTTTATCCAGACAAAACCTTATGAGATTTGAACGTTGCTGTCTATAACCACCAAGGGGCTCAGTGACTCACTCAGGCTCACACAGTGAATCCATGGCAAAGTCAGGAATAGACTCTAAGTCTCTGGACTCCCTGGAGTCCCTCTGGAACTCAGTGTAAGTATAATGGCTGTAGATGGTGCTGAAATAGCAAACTCACTGGGAAACTGAGACAAATATTTGTTTCAAAATTCTCTCCTTCAAATTGCCCCATGCCAGCTCAGCCCTGATCTGCATGGCTGTATCTCACCTGATGCATGGCAGTAAAACCCTGGAGGGCAGGGAATGGGCTCATGGCTGCCCTCAGGGCAGTAAAATCCAGCCATGCACTTCCCTCCGGTGGCTGTGGCTGGACACAGGCAGTTGGCATTGGTGTAATTATCCAGGTCGAAGGGCTGTGCGGTCCATGCAGCTGATACACAGAACCAGCCTGAGCAATGAAAACCCAATAATATAGCTGAGAAAACAGCAGCAGCAGCAGAGCCCAAAGAGTTACCATGGATAAACAGGGTGTATGGTACACCAGCTTAGTACAATAGTTAATCCACTGTGCACACAATAGGCCAATGGTGCAAGGGTGTAATACTATCATGGTCCATTGTGCATGGACAGGCTGATAAATACAACATGCCTGTACCAGTGTGATGGTGCAACTATATAAATAAAGACTACCATGGCATATAGTGATAAAATCTCTAATAACCCCAACCTCAGTCCTTCATGGCTTGGGCGAGCAGACTGGGAAGGCTCAGGAGAAAGTTGCTCTCAGTCTCTGGAGGGAGAAGGAACACTCCTTTCCAGCCACTTTAGGTGGCTTCACAGAGAGATGCTACAAGGCACCACATCTGGCTCACTTAGGCAAGGACCAGCCAAACTATCTTCAGACCTTACTAAGAGGAGACCCTTCCCCATACCCAGTATGCACAGAGTGCTACTTCTGCTGGGCTAAACTGTGAGGCCTGAATTCTCCTTTGCACTGAGGCTGGAGTGTTGTAAAGAGCCCTTCACGTAAAGGAGGATCAGGTCTTTAAAACCTATGTGACAGCAGAAGTCACAGCAGAAGTGCCCCTGTGTACAGAGACAGAAGAGCCATCTGAGGGTGAGTGCAATGTGCACACATGCCTGCACACTTGCTCCTGTCTGCACAAGCATGCAGGGCACATGAGCTAGTCAGGAACTTCACAGGGGCCTCCACCCTTTGGAAGGTGCAGCCAAACTAACATGGACTCACCTGCATCGCACTTCCCCGACATGACTGTTAAATTCTCCTTCCCGCAGTAGTGTCCTGGGGGGCAAGGCAGGCAGCTATCCAGGCTTTGGGTCATGGGATCAGGGTTATAATAACCCCGGGGGCAAGGAAACTCAGTGGCAAACCTTGTAGCTAAGAAATGAAGAGAGATAGAGAGAACTTTTCCTGGCATTCAGAGCACATAAATACAATTTCTACTATAAGTTTTTGCATTACAATTCAACACTGCCCCTGATGGTGTAGCTCAGCTCATCCTGCATATGGGGGTAGGTCAGATTCCAAGGCCCAGTCAGTCTCTGGACTCTCTTCTGAGGTTGCAGATATGGGAGATTTAGGCAAGTTGTGTTCATGGTTTGTGTGAGCCAGACACTTATCCACGAAGAATTGAACTGAGACCCACAAGCTCATTTCCCAGAAGCCACTTAGAACATGAATATTTCCATCTGGCTAATAGCATGTTTAGAATCCCAGCCTGGTGTCGCAGGAGCAGGGCTTGTTTCTCACCTTTGGGGCAGTAGAAGCCAGGTGGACAGGGGTAAGCATGGTAGCTGCTGGTGTTTTCAGGGCAGTAGTAGCCAGCTGCACAAGGCATACACACAGCTTGTCTGGTGAGGTTGTTATAAGTTCCTGCAAGGCAGGGAAGGGGATAGCTGGTCCCTTCTGGACAGAAGTGACTCACAGGGCAAGGGCCTCCTTTCTGCCAGATGTCTATGAGGAAGAAAGAAAAAAGCAGTGAGAACAAAGGCAGCTACTGGGTGTTTCTCTTTTGTTGTGGCCATTGTGATCCCACAAGGGAGACTGAGAGGAGGCAGTGCCAGGTTAGGAAATTACCAGCCACCACTCTCCAGGGTATCTGAGCTGTGGGAATAATCAATGCAGTATGCACAGAGTCCTTCCTTACAATATACGTCACAGGCAAGACTGAGCCAAATCTTACCCAACATTTAGCCTTCCTATGTTTTTCCATGGAAACATTTTCATGCATTAGCCTCACTTGAAGTAGCTCTGGAGAATGTGAAAGGAGACTGAGCAGCCGTCAGGGGAGTTGAGGTTCTAGGCCTAGGAAATTATTTTTCCTCAGACAGCATGGAGTACAAAAGCAAAGATGGGAGAGTGGGATACGCCCAGTACTGGTTGGGGCCTGCATGTGTTGTTACAAACACCCTTCCCTAGTGGGCAATGGGTATGGCTTCTGCAAGGGCCTGGCCAAATTAAGATAGACAGGGGCATTAAGCAGATAAAAGGAACAAGCATAGTTCCTCTGCTGGTGTTAGGGCTCTGGCAGCTGAGCGGGCTGGAGACAGTAGCTATTAGGGAGATGCAAGGGAGGAGGTCAGCAAGGGAGAGATTAGAGGGGTGGTGGAATCCTGAGAAATCAGGTTGTACTCCCCAAGGCATGTTTAGGCCCGTGTGACCAGGTGGCAATGCATTAAGCAAAGTTAAACACCCCAAAGCAAATGCCGCAGGCAGGCGAAGGCACCAGCACTTACAGGCTTATGGTAAATCATACCTTCACCCAGTGACGTCCTCACCTGCTGGGGAGGAGGAGGAGGCTCCAGATAGGCAATAGTAGCCAGCTAAACAGGGTCCTGAGGGCGTTGCGAGACCCGCTGAGCTGCAGTAATAGCCAGGTGGGCACACAGTGCAGCTGGACTCCAGCCAGAGGTAGAGCCTGGTGGAAACAATTGTGGCATAGCTGGGAAAGAGGGCAGCTAAGGCCAGTGTACCTCATTCACCGCCAATACCTAGCACCATGTCCTGTGATAAATATTCCTATTTACAGGAGTCGTCTTGCTCTTTATATCAATCTAGGTACAAAAATCACATTTCTATGATCCAGAAACCACAACATGTATCACCCCAACAGCCCCACAACCTACCCCATTATCACAAATCACATCACTCCCCTGCACTCAAACTCCAGTACGTTTGGCCATTCCTTTTTCCATGCACTTGTTGTCTCCATTGTGGTTTGGTCCTTTCCCTGCATTTCATTCGTCACAGTCTTGCAGTGGTACCACCAAAAGTGCTGGCACCAGCATTGCAAACAAGTCTCGACTCATGGGGGATAGAAGGAGTCTGAGGCTTGTGTGGTCAATACAAAGGTGAACCAAACAGCACTGCACTTTGCTGTTTAAAGAGTAAATATGAAAAACCACCTGGAGGAGAGAGGGAGAGACTACAGAAGCAAGGAAAGAATGCATATAGTACACTTGATCAAGGGAACGTTAGGAGAAAAGACAGACAGACAGACAGACAGAGACTCTGTTTTCAAGCCAGCATGACCACAGCCAAAGAGTTCACCTGTCTGAGTATGTGCCCACAGGGCATGGCAATGGGATGCTGGTGCCAGCTGGGCAAAAGTGCCCAGGTGGGCATGGACCTCCGGTGCTTGTATTTGTGGCCCCATCAGGGTTTGGGACACTGGCTCCTGTATTGAAATACAAAAGGAAAACAAATCCCAGTGACAAACATTGCAATCCTTTGGCCAATTTGGCCCTTCTGGTTGAAGAATGATTTCCTTTGCAGGCAAGAGAGAGTGGGGTAGGTATTGCTGATATGTGGCGCAGAGTCCATCAAGGGAAGGTGACATTACAGCTTGCAACATATTGGAACAGGATCACTAGATCATTACTGATACTTTGCTTTTTTGTACTTTTCTCAAAGAGAATCTCAAAGCTTCTCAAGAATATGAATTAATTACGCTAACAATCTCCTTCTCATGTATGTAAGTATCATGATCACTCTTATTGGTGGGGGCACAGAACAGGGACATGACTTGCCAAAGGTCACAGAATGAATACATCAGTACAGCTCCACTGTGCATCGGTACAGCTCCATTGCTGATGCAGCTTTTTAAGTGTAGACCTGCCCTAACAAATAATTAGCTGAAGGACAGTGTGTGTGGAGCAGCTGTTATACTTAGAACACGTCTACACTATCATTTATGTTGGCATAACTTTTGTTGCGCTGTGGTGTGAAAAAACACCTCTGAGCGACATAGGTTTTGCTGGTATAAGTAGCAGTGTGCATAGCGTTATGTTGGGGGAGAGCTTCTCCCGCTGACATAGCTACCACCACTTGTTGAGATGATTTTATTATGTCGATGGGAGAGCTCTCTCCCGTCAGCATAGAGTGGCTACACATGCAATCTTACAGTGGCGCAGCTGCATCAGTACAGCTGTGCCACTGTAAGCTCGCTAGTGTAGACATGGCCTTACAAAAGGTGTTGGTGTGGCTGACAAGTTCAAAGAGTTACTGTTCACATGACAATATAGGGCTCTGAATGCTGATCAGAACAGAGAGTCCTCTGCACAGCTAGGAGCACAGCTCTGATGTGTGTGTTGGTGGTAGATGTAAAAGCATAAACAAAGGGACATACTGTGTTTAACATAAGCTCTCCTTGCATTAAGGTGCAAACACCACAGGTGAAGGCTTGTTTCGGAATATTCCATCTGGACTGGACTCCATCCAGGGGAAAATCGTAGGCGTGGGCTCAGTATCAATAAAACATTAATGAGAATCTCCCTCAATAGAGAGGAAGCATGGGTAAAGATTTGATACGAATCTAAGGAGTGGCCAGGCCTAATAACCCCACAAGGTAAAAAATGAATTCAGGCCTCTAAAAAATGTGATTTTTAAAATTTTTTAATTGGGTTGATTTGATTTGTTTCCTGGTTTTGGAGCCTTTCAGTTGCACTTGGGTCACATTTCAGGCTTTGCTCCACAACCATGGGGACTAAAAACGTACTTTTTTTTTTTAAATCAACATTGAGATTCTCATGAAATCACATGAATCCAGGACCTGGGGCTTTAAGAAAAACATCAAATATTCTGGACTTTGGCAGCACAAACACTCATCAGTGAGAAACCCATGTGGTTTGATAAACAAAACCTAGGGAGTGTTTTGTATTGTACAGAAGCACCAGCTATGGCCAGAGTTCAGAGCCACTGCTGCTGCTCCCCTCTCATCTTTCAGCCCCTTGGCTCTGAGAAACCTGAGTTCTGATTCTTTATGAGTATCATCACAGAGAAGCCTAAGCATCTGCTCATGCACCAGAATCAACCTTTCATGCTTCTCGTATAATTTCTGTCACTTGCCAAGGGTCGATACACAGTTTCTAGCTCTATCCTGCCCGCTAAGCACTCACTGCCTAAGGGATTAACTGTTTGCCCTGCCAATAGACCATGCCAACACTATCAAGCCAACCTCATGCTTCAAAGCTTCTCTGCCATCACCTCATATTAATGCTACTCCATCAGCTTCCTATCACAATGCTAACATGCCAACCTCACATACCAGCCCACATTGCCATCCTCACATCCAAAGCTTCTATACCAAACTCATGCCTCAGCAACATGGTGGCAACCTCTCTTTCCAGGAGGTGGCAGGACAAATTAAAGACAGGGCAGAAGAGCTTAGGGAATATGGAGTAGATAAATATCAAAAGAGCCTGCTCTCCTCCTCCTTTTGCCCTTGGGAATGCTAAATCAAGTACCTGCAGTGCAGAAGAATCCCGGCAAGCAGGGGCCACTTGGAGAGGATAATCCAAATTCTCCACAAAACATCCCTGGGAAAATAGACAGGGGAGAATATCATTTAACTGGAAAGAGCTCTGAAAGATCCAGCGTACAGTGTGCATTGCTGAGCAGGGAGAGGGTGAATATGAGAGAGATCCCATCACAGCATCATCACAACTGGAAAAGCATCTTTCGAATTTTAACTGTGCTCCCGTGAGACACCATGGATGAAAAAGCCTCCTTATCTCCTGCAAGGCATTAGCAGACAGTGGTTCACAATGGGGACACCACAGATAGCATTTAAGTATATTTTGATAGTATTGTTTATTATACATTTGTTTCCTGGAGGTAAAATGCTAAGGGTTTGAGACAATGGCACCAATTCAAATGTTCTGGGGTGGGGGATTCCAGTTCCCACCCTCCCCAGCAAGAATCCTATTTCAGTCCTCACTCATCTCCCACCCCCTGCAGGAACTTCACGCTGCCTCCGCTGTGGAGTCTCCCCACTCTCTTACTCACACAGTGTATGAGCTGGTGCATCCTGGAGTCGAGTTCTCAGCAGACTCCTCTGTACTCTGCTGTACTAGAACAGACTCCCTGTGCACCAGATTGCAACACCATTTGGCCTGGATGTCACAGAGGGGCAGATGGGTCAAATTTGAATGGCGTTGCACCATGCAGCTGGAGCGATGCTCTGGACTGCTTCAGAAGCAGCTGTTCCGATCCAATACAAGACCACTGCTTAAAAGTGGTCAGACATGCCCCACAGGTGGTACATGGAGCAATCTCTCTCTTACAGGATGGGAGAGCTGGAGAACTATTGGTCTAAAAGGTGTCATTACCTGCAGGGCACCGCTGACACCTCTCGGCCTGGCTGATTCCATAAGATGGGTTGTAAGTCCCAGCTGGACAAGGGTAAAAGCTGATTCCAGTCTTCTGGGGGCAGTAAAAGCCAGGTGGACAGCGGTGCATTATGCCACGCTGACAGTGAAACCCAGCTGGACAGGGGAAGCATTTGTCTTGACCTGCGAGGGCAGTTCAGGAAAGGAAAGAAAAAGCATCACTGAATGGACTCAGTTCTGTAGGATTGTTACTTGCTTGATTCTGAACTTGAAATAGAAGGACTGGAAATACCGCACAAATGGTATTCTCTTTGCTTTCCTGGATTCACCGGTCTTCATACATACTGGAAATCTCACAAGACAGTTTGTTCTAGCAAGTCTTCCTGCCCTGGTTTGCAGGTGCAGGGAGTTGGCAGAAGCATCTACATTTCTGGGTGCTCACCCAAAAGGCCAACAGCCATTGCAGGGGGATTTCTACTCACTTCCAGTTCTGCCCACTTGATGATGCCCAACAATGAGGAAATCTGGTTGAATATTTAACAGCTCTGTACTTGTAGAACCGGAGCTGCTGCTGTGCTTCTTGGACTTGGGTTGCTTTAGGAGTGATACATATGGAACACTGTCCTCTGGGACACATCACCCTATGACACAGTGAAACAATTGCCTCCCTGTCATGCTGCAGCGTCTTCATGATGTGACAGTGCAACAACTCAGGAGGTATTTGGGGATGTATTTTCATGTCTTTCAGCCTCGCTTGTAGGACATGGGTCGGCCCCATCCCAATCAGAATAGGTGGAGATCCTTCTCTTACTTGCAGGGTTATTTAAAACCATGCTGCAGGGGTTCATGCCTGTCACACAACTAACTCCTAGGAGGCACAGCTTAGGCAAAACAGTCCTTTCCCCAACTCCTGACCTGTTGTATTGCTGTACTCCCCATCTGGGCAGGGAGAGGGTTCTGCTGAGCCTGCAGGGCAGAAGTGTCCTTCGGGACAGAGATCCCCCGTTACAGCATCTGTTGGCATTGGTGTCCGCGTCCCTCCTGTGCAGTAATAACCTGAAAGCAGAGAACACACGGAATTCATCACTCACCTTGTTGTGCTGCAGAAGTGGGAGGGCACCCAGCAGAAGAGAAGAGCGATGGTGAGAATGAATTGGCTGGTAGCTGTAAAAGCTGTTGCCATGTCTCACCTGGTGCACAAAGCCCTGCAGGCGAAACGCGGCCTGCCACATTGCAGAAGAACCCAGGGGGACAGAGCAGACACCAGCTGGCATCCTGGGCTCCCCTCTGCTCATTCCAGGTCCCAGCAGGGCATGGCATCTCCCTTGGGTGTTTCGTGCCAGCAGGGCAGTAATATCCTGCTAGGCAAAGATCACCAAAAGGAAGTCCCACCTGGAGCAAGGGAAAGAAGGTGGATGATGTGTATGCTGCACTTCATACTGTTTTAGGGGATGGCACTCCACAAGTCAGTCCAATACTCACCGGTGAGGAGCTGTGGGACCCTTGGGCACAATAATATCCTGGCTGGCAGAGTCCCTCAGGCATAGCCAGACCAGCTGTGCTGCAGTACATGCCCGCCATGCAGGGTTTGCAGGATCCTGTCCCCGTGGCACCGGGTATGTCTGTGTAAGTGCCCTGCACAGAGAGAGCTATTGAAGCCCTTTGAGGACAAGAAGTCTCCAAGGAAGAAATTCTAGATGGAAGGAAACACACTTGACTCTTACCACTGGACATGGGAGAGGCAGGGTACTCTTAGCTGGGCAGTAATGCCCTTTTGGACAAGTCACAGGTTCAGCCAGGCCTGTCTGATTGCAATATGTCCCCTCTGAGCACTCCCTACACTGAGACTGACCAAGAACCTAAAGGGGAGAACACAGCAGACCTGAGTGTGGAGATAAGATGTTGCTGCTTAAAATGAGAATGGTTAAACTCAGCACTCTTTGTATAAAGTGTCAGAGCTCCCGCTGATTCAGAATGAAGGTTGTCAGCCATCTGAATGGCAGCACAAGTGTCACAGGCCCACCTGTTGTTGTGCGTAACACCATGTGTCTGGATAGGAACAAAAGGAGTAAGGTTTTCAAAGCAATCTAAAGACATCAGAGTAGATCCCTCTCCTGGATTGCAGGACACACTGTCCCTCTTCCACCTCGTTCCAGACACGGGCAGAATTTAGTCTGTTGCAGATGGGGTAAGTGTCAAGCTGGAGAGAAAACCTGAAGCCAACAGAGTTTCACCCAGTATGATGCAAACATCTCACAAACATCTGCCCTGATTCACCTTCTGAAGGCTTTTATGGTCCCAGAACAGTCTGTAGCTTAGGTCATTGTACTTACAGGCTGGAAACTCCCAGGAGGGCAGGGTTCTGGTCTGAAAGCACCTGCCAGTGAATAATGGCCCTCCATGGTCACCTGCTGAAGGGCAGTTTTGGCAGCTCCAGTACAGAAGTAGCCAGCTTTGCAGGGTCCAGTGGGAGCTTGGCTGTTTGCCCCATCACAGTACAGCCTGGGTTTGGAAAAACACACGCCGTAAGTAGCAGCATTTCCTTTTGTCACAGGAAAACATTGTCTTAAAACAATAAATGCCCCACTGCCTGGCTGGAATCACATAAGATTCACAGATCCCATATGTGCATGGATCTTGTAGGGATAATGCAGAACAGGTGATCATTTTCCCAGAATTTAACTCTTTTTATCAAGACAGTGTTGTCTTACATTTAACAGTTTGATATTGAGAAGAATAAAGCTTCATTCCTGTGAGTAACTATTAGGGAAACGTGAACCACAAACTTCTCAGTAGAGATCAGATTCTCTGAGTATTTTGTGTGTGCTCACCCAATAATATCTGATAGGAGCTCTTTGCATCCTAGAGGATGAAACCCTTATAGTTATTGTTAGGGCCATATGCTGTCCCTCACAATCATCCATGCAACTTCACAGATCCTTAGATTCTAAGGCCAGAAGGGGCCATTGTGATCATCTAGTCTGACCTCCTGTGTCACACAGGCCATAGTACATCCTTAAAATAATTCCTAGAGCAGATCTTTTAGAAAAACATCCAATTTTGATTTAAAAATTGTCAATGATGGAGAATCCACCACGATCCTTGGTAAATTGTTCCAGCGGTTAATTACTCTCACCGTTAAAGATTTATGCCTTTTTCCCATCTGAATTTGTCTAGCTTCAGCTTCCAGCCGTTGGAAGCCCTGGCTGTCAATGGGAATGCCACACTGAACAATGGGGGGGATACCCCCACCCAGTCTAAACAAGAAAGGCTATCCCACTGACGACGACTAGCATGAATTGGGTGGAGAGGCGGTAGGTCATGGCACCCTGCACTTAGGGTTCATCAAGACTAACTTTACGTATGCGAGTAGCCAATGGGGTCAGTTCTGTACTGAAAGTTCCTCACCGCAGGGCCCCTGAGGATCACCTGGCCTGGTTTACAGCGGGGGAGAGCAACTAAACTGCAGCTTTATAAAACTGAGCAATGTTCTTCTGCAGAATGGGAAACTCACCCGGGGGGGCAGTCTAAGCACTGATTCAGGCTCCTCAATCCACTCACATTACTGTAGGTCCCTGGAGGACAGGGCATAGGTAACGGGTAGCCAGGTGGGCAATATGCTCCAGCAGGGCAAACATTGCCTGTCACACCATCCATGGGCAACTGAAATTGGAAAACAGATCCTTTAACAATTAACAGAAGAAGGAGTAGACATACCGAATGAGATGAGTATGCTAAATGGATATGCTGATTTAGTGCCAAGACGATACAGATCCTTACATCAAGGGATGTGGTTTCTTTTTTTTTTAAATTCCTATGACATTTTTTATTTGCATGTAAACACGCCCCTACCATATTTGCAACCTAAATATTGCAGCACTGTGAGAGCTAGAAAGAGAAACTGACTATGAAGAAAGGTGATAATGGTGAGTCTCTCTCTGATGTCCAAGATGAGAGAAATGCAGAAAAGGGACAGAGACCATTACTGGTGAAAAGGAAAGTAGATCTGAAAATCCTTTCACTTTTAATGACAGATGGGCCCAGACTGGCACATCAGAGTTCAATGTGCTAGTGTGGTAACAATAGCAGTGTGGATATTGTGGCACCAACAGAGGCTCAGTCTAGCCACCTGAGTTTGGACCTGGTGATAGGACAGGCTTGAGCTTGGATGACTGGCCCTAGCCGCCAGCAGTGCCTCAACATCCACACAGCTATTTTTAGTGTGCTA
This sequence comes from Emydura macquarii macquarii, assembly GCF_026122565.2. NCBI lineage: Eukaryota > Metazoa > Chordata > Testudines > Chelidae > Emydura > Emydura macquarii. The sequence continues at coordinate 7,729,934 of NW_027130449.1, read as the reverse complement.
GCTCAAGCCCTCTAGTGCAAGTCTGTCTATGAGGGCTGGGAGATTGCACCCAGCTGCAGTGTAGACTTACCCCTGGAGTCCTTCACTCCTGGGCCAATGAAGCAGAAGTCTGCAATGGAGCCTGGCTTTGAGTGAGGAACTTCACACACAACTTACCGGCGTCACTGCTCTGCCCTGGCAGTGGAATCCAGCCTCACAGAGGCCACTTGGGCCAGTCTGTCCTTGACCAGCACAGTAGAACCCACCTCCACATGGGCTGCAGTCCAGCAGTGCAGCCAGCCCCTTCCTGTTACTGTATGTGCCCTCTGGGCAGGGCTCAGGATGGGAGCTGCCTCCGGCACAATAAGAACCCTACAAAACAAAGCCAGGTTCTTACAGGGCTAACAGCTCTTACAGTAAACCTGGACTCACCCCACCTGCCTTCCCTTTTATTACAGAATCACAGTAAAACAACTTACAGCTGGGCAAGTTTTGGGCTGCGTCATGGCAGGAGAGTCACAGTAGTGCCCTGCAGGACATGGTTTGCAAGTATTTCCTCTTTCCACAGCAGAACCATCCCAGTAGAAGCCAGGCAGACAGGGAAAAGAGAAGGGGAATCCAGTCCCTGGGGGGCATGTGTATCCTGGGGGGCAGTCTCCAGTCTGGGAAACAAAAGACAAAAAGGATCATCAGTCATGGGGTTGTCCTTGTTATTTCAAGTAGGGACGGATTAAACCGTTCAGATACAATAAAAAGTGGTTTGAGCTTTGGCCAGAACTGGAAACTTTTATTATTATTGGAGCAGGGCAGAAAAGGCGAAGAAAAAGAAAATCCCATAACATTTTTTAAATTAAATTTTGTTTGTTTGTTTGTTTTGAGGGAATAGGTAAAAAAATTGATGAAAAATGTCAATAAAATCTTAAATATTGAAAAATGTCAACCAGCTCTCTTTATTTATTCTTGTTCATTGTGTTGAGTGCTGACAATGTGCTCGGTGCTGTGCAAAGCCCAGTTGGAAGACACCATCCATATCTCACAATGTAGGCCCTTAAAGGAGGAAGCGTGGGAGCTGGAAGAGAGCAGAAAGAGCTGTAGGAGAAAGGGGATGGAGGGGATAGGGGAAAGGAGGGGTGTGGTTGAGGTACAAAGAGGATGGTCTGGTGGATGGAAAGAGGGAGGCAGTTGCATGAGCAAAGGACAGGGTGAATGAAGGTGCAAAGAGTAGATGCAATATGCAAGAGAGCCTAATAGCGGAACATCAGCCTCATTCTGTCTACTGAGCTCCGCCCACTGTAGGTCAAAGGATCCTCCCACTCGCTCCTGACACAGTGTGGAATGACTGGGTTTTTGGGATGCCTATAAAGTCCTGGCGGCTGAGACTCTTTTCCATCATGGAACAGCCACACTGTGGCTTGGAGCACGCGTCCCAGTGCATGTAGACAGACATGCTAGCTGCTGCTGGAGTAGCCTGGGCAGTGGCTCAGGCTAGCTCTCGAGTATGAACGCAGGGGGCTGGGTGAGTTTGTACTCTGGTGGTTAGCCCAAGCTATTGCCTGTGCTACTCCCAGCTACACTGCTATTTATAAACCAGCTAGCTCAAGCAGGTGGGAAGCATGCTCCCAGCTACAGTGTAGACATACCCCCACTGGGGAGGGAAGGGTAATATGGCTTGAGTATGGAACCCTGCATTGACAAACTTCTCTCTCTCTCAACTAAAACTTTGGCTCTCCCCATGGTGCTGAACCTCCAGTCTAATTATTTTTATCACAGATTTCTTCTGTACATCTCTTATTGAGGTCAGAGTCCCCCGGTCTTTGGAGATGGGACTGCCACAACAACAGCTCCTGAAACCCTCTAGAGCCAGAGAGGCAACAGCTGCTGGCACTTGGGGTGCCTTTCATGGGCTGTATTTCATCAGAAGGCAGCAGCACTGGATAGATAAGCAATATGCAAACTATTACTAAGAAGGCTCCATCACCAGAGTCACTGTAGGAGGGCTCCTAAATTTGAGGGCACTTACTGGATGGAGAATTCCTCGGGGCTCTCTCCATTCTCTGTAGCAGTACTTCCCTGCCGGACATCGCAAGCATTCATCCTCTCTGCCCAGACCCTTCTGCTCACCATAGGTTCCATTAGGGCAAGGCCTGGCATGAGAGTCCTGGAAATGAAACACAGACAGCTCTTTAACATAGTGTTATCGCTACTGCATCCCATAATGCAAAACATCCTGCTGCAGAACACACAAAAGAAACCCCTTTTGGGGTCTGGAAACAAGAACACGGGAAAGGATATTGGGAGCCGGATGTGGAGGCTGTGAAGATGACATTGGGAAGCAGGGGGGGGCATCAATATTTAGCAGGCATAGACCAACACTCAACTTTGTGATGATCTGTCAAGGTGCCTCAGTTCGCCATGGATACAGTTTCATACTGTACCCAACTACCATGGAGATTTGTGCAGACATGCACCATCCAGTGCTTCAGAAAGACATTTTCCTGCCAGGCCCCCCAGTCACTAACAGGCATGGTTAGGGCCCTTGGGAATCCTTTTGCTTTCTTCTGGAGTTGGGATTCTCCAGTCTTTCCATTCTGCAGATTGTTTCGTAACAGAGGAGTATGTTTGGGCTACATGTCCCAAGGGTGCACGTTCCATTCCTGCATGTCTGGCTAACAGATGGTAGGGTGAAAGGCAACTGCATAGACTTTATTCTAGATTCTGGAATTCTTATCGAGAATCATGCTGCTTGGGGCAGAACTGTCTTTTTGTTCTGTGTGTCTACAGCACCTGGCAATTGGTAAGGCCTTGGTCAGTGACTAGTCATCTTAGGTGCAAACACAATAAGAATAAGTAAACAAATAAATATAAGAGGATCTAGGTTAGTGAATCCTTTTATTCAAGGTATTAAATCTTTTAATCTCTTAATTAATCATTATTGTCATCATCTGTTGGCAGCAGCACCCACGATGTGTCGGGGTTTCTACAGAAAGAATGGTTCCTAATCTGAGTAGCTCCCAGGGCAAGGACAGATGGACAAGTAGACAGAGGAGGTTAAAAGGAAGGGAAGCTACATATATTTATTTTTTAAAACATACATCTTAATGCAGTTCTCTGTAGGCAGCCTGGGGGAAATGACTTAAAGGTGGATGGGGTACAAGTAACAGCAAGGAGGCGATGTGTACTGCTTACATGCACATAATGTAAAAATCTTAATAAAAAACTGAATTTTTTCTAACAATTTATAACAAGAGAAACCAAAATATCAAAAACATTCTTAAAAATACATCTTGGAAGGTAAGAAAAGTCAGAGAGAAAGGTAAAGAGGCCCACATTATGCACAACCATATACACGGCAAACACCAAGATCTCTGAACATCAGGAAATCATGGAAGCCAGAGTAAAAAGATCAAAAAGCCTACAGATGGGTAAGGACTTCAGCAGCAAGAGTGAGTTCACTCTAGTTTCCCAACAGCAAAGTCCAAAAAAGACAAGCGAATCGTGAATGACAATAAGAAAGCAGATCTCCTTACAACGTCACCCCTGGGACAGTAGTATCCTCTTGGGCAGGCATTTCTGCTGGCATCGGGGGTGACTGCCTGTCCTTCGGGGCACAGCAGGCCTGCAGGGCAAACCATAGCAAGCAGCATGGCCTCCCTGCTGGTTACCTCACCAGCACAATAATGTCCAACGAGGCAGGGCAAGCAGGATGCAGAACCTGGGTCCTACAGCACAGGGGACACACAATACAGTTCTCATTTCCACAGCACACAAAGACCCCAAAGCATTTTGCATGCTGTGTCCAGGCACAGAACACTTTGCAAATGAATGCAGCTAACTCTGGGGTGGAGGATTGCACACAGGCAAACAAACTGCCCCTAAAATACTGCATCTGAGTGGAATGATTCAAGCTCAAGGGCATTGTGACAAAACCCTGCTCTTACAGAAAATATCATGTCATCTTTAATATCCGCAAAGGAAATAGAGGGACCCTGGTTTCAAGGTCTCACAATACAGACCTCTATACACAAAAACATGTAATTCAGTTTATTTATTTTGGAAGCATGAAGGCTTGAATCTCTGAACTGGGAACCTCCCCTGCCAATGCTCATGGCCTATCTGTGGATAAAGGACTTTGTTCTCCAGTCCTGTCAATCCAACACCTTTCATCAGTACAATAGGGAAAGAGAGGAACAAAGAAATCCCCTGTTCCCCCCAGCTGCTCCATGTCACGCTGAACTGGAAGGCGCAACAGAGAGATAATCTGGGTCTATCTGTCATACCTAAATCCCCATTCATCATTTATCGACCCTCTCATCTTAATGAATAGTTCCAGGAATAATTACCAAATCTCTGCAGCAATAGAAAGCTGGCCCGGGTGGAGACAGTAGGGCGATTTGATAGCAATGACATGCCGGTTTCCCATCAATATGGAAATTTGGTAATTATCACTAGAATTATTCATTACAGCTTAGTGACAGACAAATAAGGAATAGGTTCAGCTTTGTTTGTCAGAATAGCTATTTCACCCATTGTCCCCTTCTGCGGATCTGACCCATTGTTTTACCTTCCATGGTCAAATGAACATTTGACTTCATTGCAATCCCCCAGGAGCAGGGGCTGAACAGAGGAGCATGCTCCCCTTCATTCCTCTGCAATAATTAGCTGACACTGAAGGGGAAAAAACCCCATCCAAATTACAAACATCTACAAAACTGTGAGCAGCCAGCTGGGGGAAGCAAATGAAACCAGAACCTATTAACATGATGGCTATTTCCATGGCAATTGGATTGTGGCTACAGCTGTTCCTTTTACTTGTATTTATAATCATGGAAATTAGGGTTAGGACTGGTCTGCGCAGAGACCCAGAACCCTGGACCTGCAGGATTGTTTCCTATATTATACTCTCTAGGACTTCCTTTGATTCAGTTTTTAAACAAAGCCAGTGACAATGCTTTTCCATTGCTTTCCATAACAGACAATCCCACAGTCAAATAGACTCCACTGTTCGGCCTTGTTTGTATTTTATTTAACATTTCCCACAATTCCACTCCTACCAGTGCAGTTCCACTGGTGCTATGGATGACGAAAGCACTCATGTGAACTCCACTAGTGATAGCAACTAATGCAGACAGACTACAGGCATTTTTACCACTGTATCATCTACATCGGCTCTCAGCATGTTTAGGTGACAGAACAGTAATAATGCCAGTGCCTTGTCTACACTATGGCTCCCACTCTTGCTACCTCCACTGTCAATGCAAGAGTGAGAAATGTTAAGAAAAAGCTCATTGCAGACCCAGCTTTGGAACCCAAAGGGAAGGGACTATTCTAGTCCATGGTTTGAGCTTTCTTTCCTGCCACCTTTCAATTCTTGTGCTGCCCAGCAACTAGCATGAAACAATTGCCACTTACTGAAAAACTGCCAGCACCACACGCTTGGGGAGCCACAGTGCCAAGCTCTGGGCAGTGGTATCCTCCAGGGCAGGGGATGCAGTCTCCGGCCATCTTTGCTCCTGGCTCAGTACGATAAGTTCCCCTGAATAAGGAGAGAGGGGAGGATGCAGAGTCACCTATGGCAGCAAATTTGGTGATGCATGGGTGTTGCTCTTTCCTTGTATAATACAGAGGAGAGGCTACAGGAGGAAACTCAGACACACTGAATAAACTCACCATTTCCAGAGCCAGTAGGAACATCCCACCTGTGATAGAACTCACACAAACCTTGACCATCCAGAAACATGCAGGTTAAGATGGAGCACTCCACTTGCAAACACTTATGATGTGCACACATATTGCCTACACTGGGATAGGGATGAATTCTGAGGTCCCCCTGGACAACACTTTAAACCCTAATCAAATGGGTCAGCACATTGGTTTCAAGGTCCCTTTTTGTACAACACACAATCTACTTACGCTGGGCACAAAGTTGGTTTGGAGGTCCCGTTTGTGCAGTACGATCCCATGGGGCAGGCAGTGCAGTCTTCCACTCGGCCATTTCCCAGCCTGGTACTGTAGGTTCCCTCAGGACAGGGGAACTGGGTGCTTGTCCGTGTACCTTTCCCAAAGATGAGAAGGTGAAGGAGATCTTAACACTAACCCTTATTTCTAAGTGAGAGAGAATGGAAAGGTGCTTCCCTATCTAGATCTAATGAATACTTTGGTGACCAAGTTTACCAGTAGGAATAATCACTGACACAGAAGATATTGCAGAAACTTTGCAATCGGTTTTGAATTTGGAATCATGAATATTTACTTGATTCTAAATCTTATGCTGATGCAATCAAGTGATGGAAAATACCATATGACCTACTTGCCCAGTCCAAACCGCTTGAGTTTCAAATATCAAATATTCAGAGTACAGTTTGCTATCAACCCACCAGCCTGAAATACATTGGTGCAAAACACTAGCTGAGTAAACAATGAACAAACAATGAAAAAATTGCAATCTGTGTGCTGATAATTACTGAACACAAAAATGAGCTAAATTTCCCCTACTCTGCTTAGTATCTACTTACCATCTGGGCAGTAATGTCCAGGGCTGCATCTCCCTGAAAGCACATGAGCTCCTGCCACACAAAACCAGCCTGCAGGACAGAACAAACACTCCTTCTCTGATGCCAGGCTTGTCCTATTGCTCCAGGTGCCTGGTGCACACTTGTATTGTGCCAGATGTTTTGTGCCTGGGGGGCAGTAGTGACCTACTGGACACGGGACAGCGGGCTTCTGTTTCCCCCCTGTTCCTGCAAACACAAAGATGGCCATTAGGGGTCTCAATGTGACACAGTGGATGGAGCACTGGACTAGGACTCAAGAGACCTTGGTTTTGTTCCTGGTTGTGTCACTGGCCTGCTGGGTGACCTTGGGCAAGTCACTTTGCCTTTATGTGCCTCAGTTTACCCTCTTTAAAATGAGAATAATGCTGTTGACCTCCTTTGTAAAGTGCTTTGCTATCTATGGATGAAAAGTGCTATGCAAAAGCTAGGGATTATAAATATACTGATCCAAGAGTGAGTCACTTTGCAGCACACACTCTGAAGGGTCTTCCAGGGACCGATGTCCAAGGAGAGCAGTCAAAGCGAAGAGGCAATGAATGAATCACAATATTTGGGAACCTATATGCCTGGCTGTTTGTGGGTCAGTTTATTCATGCTATGCAGGGCTTTTTGTGCTAGAGCAGTACCTGTTGACTTAAACCAAGAAAAGCCTTACATTCAAATTAAGATCTAAGCTGGCACAGGCACCATCTTAGTTACACTGGATGAAATCTGCCCAAGGCACTGAGCAGTTTGCATTGGCAATAACCCCTGGGAAGTTTACTCAGTGCTATGGTCCGTAGTGCTGGGGTACTGGGACTTGCTTGGTGCCTACCAGTGCACTCCCCGCCACTGGGCAGGCAGGAGCATGGCTCTCCTCATTTGCCCAAGGCTCTGGGTTATCCCAGAGGGGGCAAAGAGAAGCTAGTTAGGTTCTTAACCCATGGCACTAGGCTACCTAAGGGCATGTCTACACTGCATAGTAACCTGAGTCTGAGGTTTGTGGACTCTGTTTCAAAGCCTGCACACAAGCATACACATTGCATCCACCCGGGTCTCACAGACATGCTGACATATCCATACTGCATTACACAAACCTTCCGATTCAGGTATGTGGCTTGAGCTACATCCACACTGCAGAAAGACAGGGTTTGGACCCAAGTTACAGCAAGACTCAGACTCTGACCCCCCCCTCCCAGCAAGGTCCTAGGACCTGGAACCTGAGTCAGTCTGATCTGTGTGCGGACAGAAGCGGGGCTTGGTTCAAACCTGAATCAGAGACTGGGCTTAGTATGCTGTATGGACAGATCCATAGAGCCAAGAAAAGCTCCCACCCCAGTGATCTATAGCACTGGCTCATTCCCATAGAAACACAAGGGTCCAGGGAGTCACACACCTCTTGTACAGACGAATCTAGCAGGACACGTTTCACACTGAGACTTATCAAAAAGGTGAAGATGATTGCTGAATGTTCCTGGAGGGCAGGCGTTGCTGGGAGCATGAGGGCTAGAAGACCCCACTGGACACACATAACTAGAAAAACACAAGCAAGCTGGCTGGGTCAAGGGTTCAGATATGATAGAGCTCCTCCCGCCCCTCCCCAAACATTGAGACCACTTGTCACAGGGAGGAAGCTGGGGATGAATTCTGCAGCTAGGCGGAAGTTGGACCACTTGATGTTGCAGATGAGTTAGCCTGCTTGATGGGGGCTTGCAGCCTCTGTTGAAATGGCAGGTAGGTTGAGCGACTGGTTTAGAGACAGGACACGTGTGAGGGAGCTGCAGGAAGGCCATAGAGGTGGGAGCAAGGTCAGGGCGCTTCTCCGGCATGGGAGGAGAGTTGGGTAGCATATCTGTGAATAGTCCGAAGTGGAACTATAGCAGAGCGCATGTATAGCAGAGCGCATGCACAGGGTTGAGAAGAAGACCATCTTTTTATCCTGTTTGTACACCACCTAACGCAATGGGGTCCTACTACATAACTGAAGCTTCTAGGCAATACCCTGCCCCCTGCATTAACAAAACCAAAGAGGCAGAACCAAAAAGCACAGGCACAGAAAACAGTGCAAAGAAGAACTGATACTTACCCAGCCATGCACTCCGAGTCTGGCTGGGACAAGCCAGCCTGGGTACAAACTCTACCTGCTGGACAGGCCCTGCAGTCTGTGGCATCATCCTGTCCCTGGAGAGGATTATAGGTACCCGGCTGGCACGGGTGTGGGTAACTAGCACCAGAAGGGCAGAAATACCCAGTGGGGCACTTCAGACACTGTCTGGATCCTAAGGAGAGGAAGAACACTTATGACCTCTAGAGAGCATGGCACTGCAAAGAGGTTGTAGCATACAAAATATGGCTCCCTTTCCTTTACCCTGATGAGTCCTACTGCAAGGAAATACGATGAAGAAGTGCTCCTTAGACAGGGTGATAAAGCCACTGCAGCACCAGAGGGTGGTGCTGTTGGACTAGCTGAATGTTTCCTTGGTTGAGTCGATTTTGGAAGCAATTGTTTTCCAAGCCGATAATATGAGAAATAGATACATTAAAAATCAAATAAATACACCAGCCTGCAAACACACATAGATGCAGGTTAGCCAGGGTCCCCTTCTTAATGTATTTAATACCCCAAATTTCTGGATTCTCATCTTGAGAGAGCCTGGTCTGTATAACAGTTGAGCTGTTTCCATGCTTGTATTCTGGATACGGAGCGATGAATGAGTTTCATAGACAGGAGACATACTCAGCCCAAACACATAGATAGCTGCTTGAATGACAACTATTGCAGACGTGACAGCCTTTGAAGCCAGTGCATTAAACAAAGGAGGCTCCCATTCTGACTTAAGGGGACAGTGTCAAGATTAAAAAAACAAACCCATAATTAAAAATCATTCCTTTCCAACGTTATTTCTCCTGTCTCAGGCTTATAGAGTGCCTGCCTCTCCAAGGATCCCAAATTGCTTTACATATTTAAAGCAAAATACAAATTTAGCAGCCTTTTCTGGTTTGGAATACAGAAGCTGTTCAAACAGCACACAGCAAGTATACCAATTTAGGACAGGAAGGAAAGAATACCTTATTCCACTGAAATGGCAGAGGGAATTTGAGGCAGGAAAAATCAAATTGCTTGAACTGGGATTTGTCTAGGATACCAGGATTAACATGAGGATGTATAAAGACTAGAGTTGCTCAGAATTTTTAATCTAATCTCCTCTCCCCTGTTGCCAAAGAAAAATGGCTTCTCAACCAAAATGAATATGTCCATTTTGGTCAAAATTATTTGATTCTTCAATAGCAAACAATCCACCACCATAACCACCACAACAAAATCTGAATGTTTTTTGGTACAAATGTGCAGTTTTGGGTAATTTTTAGTTTGGTTATTCATAAAATAAAAATAAAAAGTAATGTTGGTTTCCAAAACCCAGAAATTTCTACAGGAAAATTTTGCCAACATTTTTTTTTTGCGTCAAACATTTTTCAGTTTTAGTTTTTCATCAAGAAACCAGAAACTTTTGACCAGCTTTACTGAATAAATAACCATGAATTGCCAAGATCTAAGCTTTACTCCTTAAAGACTCAGGAACACAGCAGTTTTGATGTTTTGTAATCCTGACCGATGTCACGGGAGTGGGGGCAGGGCTAAAGCTCAATCTCTTATCAGAACTCCTGCATGTCACCCCTTTGGTACTGGAATGTTCGGCCCTGACTTAAAGGAAAGTGCGTCACCTTCGGACTCCTCAAATGTGTGTTATTTGAGAATCTCCCATTCAAACACCAGCCCAGCACCCCTGGGTTTAGCAGAGTTGACAGGATCAGCACAGAAGGTAGTACAGCTGCAGGCTAACAGTTTAGATTATTAAACTGAAAGAGTTTTTAAAATCTAATTTACTTTGCACCATCTAAGATCTTTGTTTAGATGCCGCTGGCCTTGTCTGTCTATTGAATTTCATTGTGTGGCTGAGATTTGAGACTTCTTCCTAGCTGCGCTGTGAAAATTCACTTATGATTTTAATTTCAGAAGCGGGAGGGAAGCAGTGATGTCCTAGTCTTAGCCAGTGAGCAAAGAATCATTTAACAGTCAGGATGCTTTAGTAGCCGAATTGTCCACTAGCAAGAAATGATCAGACAGAAGAAAATATGCCTCAATTTTAGGAATGTATTACCTTGTTAATACATGTGCATTTGAGAGACAGTGGTGCCTTGTGGTTATAGCAGGGGATTGGGAATCAGGACTCCTGGGTTCTGTTTCCAGTTAGGACTTTGTTAGTGCATGACCTTGGACAAATCATTTAGGGCCTCATCTGAAGTCAATGGAAACACTTCAGTGGACTTTGGTTTATTCCCTTAATCTTTCTGTGACTCACTTTCCCTATTTGAAAAAGAGTGATAACTAATTGACAGAGTGTTACGGGGCACTGTTACTGTTTGCAAAGTGCTTTTTCAGATCAAGGCAGCATAAAAACACAAGGTATCATGATTGCAGCAGAACATCGGTAATCCACATCCATTATAATTCACATTGAAATGCAAAAGTCCTTCCTTGTGCCTTAGCAAAAATGTAGTAGCAGAGGAGGCTTTAGAGAAGCTGTGTATTACTTAGACATGATTATTTGCACCAAAATATATTACATTCCACTCACTAATACACTATGAAAAATAAATAATTAAAAACAAATGACAATTATCAAAACAAATGAACCAAGTACAGTTTGGGAGGCATCATTCTGGGATTCTTTTTTTCTTTTTTTAATTGAGTTTGCCCAATTACTCGCTAATTTGCAAAATTCAGTGATTCTCAACAGGTTTCCTGACTTCACAATGTTCTCCTGTAGGAAAAACCAAACAACAACAATGCAGAAGGCAAATGGAAAGCTGCAATTTTGTAGCAGCTGATTTCAAAAGGTTGCTGATTTGGGATTTTTCATATTTTCTTTTACACCACACAAAAAGACTATTATTATTAATTATTATGATTTGAACTGCAATACTGCCTAGGAGCCCCAGTCATGGACCAGGACCCCATCGTAATAGGTGCTGTACAAACACAGAACAAACAGCGGATTTGTACCCCAAGGAGCTTACAGTTTATGTACATTACTTTATGCTGCTTCGTTGTTCTTCTCATTAAAGATTTGAAAATGAGGTTGTGCATGGCCTTGAGGAGACATATTAACTAACACGATGTTAAGCACAACATTACAGTCACACTGCAGGCAGAGTCAAGTCTGTTTAACACCAGGCTAGCTAGTTTTGATTCATCCTACAGTTCACCGGTTGACATGAAGTTAGACACAACAGGGCCTGTCTAAACTGACTGCTATGTCATATAGCTCTGCCACTGGCTTGCTGGGTGACCTTGGGCAAGCCATGGCATTGCTCTGTGCCTCATTTTCCCTATCTGCAAAATGGGGATAATAATATTTATCCTTCTTTGCATGGTGCTTTGATATGTACAGATGAATCAGATGAATGCTATATGAGGCTAGGCATTCTGCTGATTATGCAACAGGACTCCTCCAGGCAAAAAGACGTAGTTTTCTTTTGCAGACAAGTCTGTTGGGGATGTCATTCTGCAAGCTGCTAAGGATTTCTGTATTTTGTGGATGTTGAGGGCCCTCAGCACCTTGCAAGATCAACTCCAAAAACAAAATACAGCTGAACTAGGGGCTAGCGCCTGCAAATCCTTACTCATGCCCAATCGGTGTCATACACTGAAAGCCGGACTCATTGTTCTATAGTCAGCACACAGAACTTTAATCAGCTCATGTTTGACATAGTCCAGGTTTTCTCAAGATAGGGCCCAGGAGTCCTTTAAATGCTTTACAGAGACATAGACTAATCTGCATCCATGTTCTCACAGGATGATAGGCAGTGAGACTAGTAGCAAGTTCAGATCAGGCCCCGATTTTGTGCATTGGATGCATAGTCATGAAGGTGCCCTCTGTTTCAGAGGAGGATGCTCACGTGGTCTGTTCCATTAAAAATAGGTTTATTTCACTTACAGGTGTCATCCATTAGGACAAACGTCATGACAGAGGCCATTGGCCCAACCATCGATCTCCTGTCCTAATGGATGTCACATGTAAGTAAAATAAACCTGTTTTTTAATAGAATGGACTGTGTGAGTGACCTCATCTTTTTAAGAGCATGCCTGCAGGGATATGCATGCTGGTCTGCATGCAGTGGCACCAGATATCCAGATACCCACAGCAGAAAGTAACAGACCTCTCCCTGACGTATTCAGAAAAGGAAGCACTTACCAGTGACTTGTGCGCCAGGTGCCTAAGCTTTGCCATACCAGGTTAGAACAAACAAACCGTACAGCACCTAACCATTGTGCAATGCTGTACTAAGGGGGAAATTTCTTCCTGGCCCCTGCAAGCATCAGCTAGTGTGAAGTCATCCCTGTGCAGAGGGCCAGCCCCCAAGACCCATTTAATCCGTATTTTGAGGAAGGACATAACTTTGCGCTGTCTTTCTGTGCCAGGGTGAATTGCACCCAAAGTGCCCTGAAACATAGGCTTTGACCCCTTCCTGATTATATATATATTTATCTATAGATGTTTTTATTGATCATAAAGAAATTCAGCCTTTTTTAAACCTTACATATTATTTGACCCACATCTCCCCCACCCCACAACATTTCTTCTGCCTTTCCCTGGAATTTGTCATGAAACTGTAGTTTCCTTCTTGTCTCTCTCCAGGTGGACAGTCATGGCAGCTCTGTGTCCGATTCTCTCACCAAGCAGCTTTAGCTAGTGAGAAACTGGGTGGCTGTGAATCTGTGGCAGGAAGGCACATGGGTGCTGGAAGGACTGCAAATGTGTGGGCACAAAGCAACCAAAAGGGGCTAAATTTGAATGGCGTTGTGACCCCGTGCACCAGGCTGCAACACCAGTCACTCAGATTTGGTCTTGCCACCCATGTGTCTTGCCAGCAGGATGATGCTCTGCTGTTAGGCTACCCAGCTCTGTTCAGGGGGCTGGGCCTCCTGGTCCCTTCCCCACTTGTTTTTCCCCCACCAAATTCAGGTTCTCAAAAGTGGGGGGCATGGCCACCCTGTTTAAAAAGTGGGGGGTAATGGCTCTTTGACTTCCCCCATCTCCAGCATCTATGGACATGCAAGTAGGATCCCCTGTTCAGTGTTAGGAGAAAGTGACTCGTCCTGTGATTCTTTTGCAGTGTCCATGGCCTGGTTCTTAGGAAGATGTGAGGTCTGAAGTACTGGAGTTGGCAGTAGTTCAATGTGTTGGGGAGGCTTGTGCAGGACCATTGCAAAATGTCTGTTGCATCCCCCTCTAGTGGCTGATCTGTAATCAGAGCACAGCTTACTACTGAAGGCAGCACATAGAATTACTCCTTTAGCTCAAGTGCCAGAGCTCTGTGTTGCAGATCTGAAGGATCTATGTTCAGACCCTACTGACTGCCTATTACTCTGCCACTGCCCACATCTTATGTATCCACAGATTCAGCATAAGACTTAGATCTCTGGGACTGTTAATCTTGTACCTTTCACAAGCCAAAATGTATTTGAAATCTCCTCTTCTATTGCACTTTAAATAACTTCCATTCCACATAATAACTCTATTTTATTTTATTGTATTGTATTTTTAAGGTTCTAATAATTCCTGAACACTTTGCCGCACATCTGGAGGTTAGAAGGCGATTTTCTGGGTGTTCTCTTCTCTGTGCTCTACAATACCATCTCAGCCAGAGGGTAGTAAATAAGCACTATAACTGTCATACCCTGTATAAGCAACTAATTAGCAGGGTGATTTAGAGCGAGAATTATTTCCCCCATTGTGCAAAATGGAGATGAAATAAAACACAGACCTGGCAAGCATGAGGAGCTGTCACTGGGCTCGCAGAACTGCTCTCTGGGCCTGAAGTTCCCTGCTGGGCATGGAGGGGCTATAAATCCATCAGCACAAAAACGACCTGAAAGAAGAGGCAGTCAGAATAATGTCTGTGTCTGGGAAACGACATTCTGTGTAGCTCACTCTACTGAGAGGCCACTACAGAGAGGAGATGGTTCACTGCCAGGCTGTTCCACATGGAGCATCAAATGGAGGCCACAAGTGTGTGAATCAAACCAATCAGGTGCAGAGGCGAATATGGGCAAGTCCCAAGGAGTTGCGGGTCCCACTGTACCATGCTCTGAGACCTCAGCTTTCGAGTGTGTATGGGCTGAGGAGAAGGCAGCAGAGTGCTTACAGCTTCTGCACTAGTGGCCTGATAATTGGGTCTGCTCCTCCTGTCCAAGGGTGGAGTCTCAAAGTCCTGGCATTAGGACATCCCGAAGATGACACAGTGATGCAAATGTCACAATGCAGGTTGAGTTCATAGATTGGTGGCTGATGCCCAGCTCCAGTATGTTAGGGTTTGGCCAAGCCTACATCACATTGCAAAGCACAACGTGTGAAACAAGGCTGGCAAGTGATTCCCTCCTCAAGCACACATTTTACTCTTCTGTGTGCAGAGTGATACTTGCAAGGAGTGGGGGTGAGTGTTGTTTAACTGCAGGGTGCACTGCCTGGGAAAAGGAACCCCAAGTTCAGGTCTTCTGGGATCTAAACCAAAGCCCACTGAAGTCAGTGGGGATCATTCCACTGAGTTTTGGCTCACACCCTCTACAAATGCCTGTTAGATGGGCGGATGAATGCAAGCACTAGAAAGTGTACAGCTCACCTGATGGGCATGGCTGGCATCGCAGGCCTTCTGGTGACTCAGTGGGTCCGTGGTCCTGTTGGATCTGACCCACAGTATCCAAACAGCAGGAGCTTTCATTGCATCTTTGGCACTCGCTTTGCCCAGGGACATCGGTGCAGGAACCAGGTGGGCAAAGGAGAGGCTGGACGGTACCAATGTGAGGACAATGATGCCCTAAAATAAAATAAACAGTGAGTGATGAGGCAATGTGATAGAGCAGCACATGGTCTCTCAGTGCCAGTGCATGCTTCATGCACTGAGAGAGAGCAGCTGAGGCCAGTATGGCCCCTGGTCATGAAGCAAGCTGGTACATTATTGATAGGAACAACGCAGAACCTGTACAGGATGGCTGGCTTAGTAAGTGCACTGTCCTCCTTCTTGAAGCTCTGATAACTTACACATTAAAAGGGTTTCAGAACTAATGGCCATGAGATGCCAGATTCACTTAAAGGAAGGGAAAGGAAAATATTGCAGTACTCAGAGCTCCAATGAAACCCCACACAGAGTGTGAACGAAAGCCAAGTGATACTGGAGGTCAAAAACGGACTCACATTACGTATCTCCTACTCCCTCTCCCTCTGACTCCAGCTCTCTTACTCAGTAGATATGTGTCAGCTGCTAAATTGTTTCAAGTCAGAGGTGAGGAGCATCTGGGGATAGCATAAGAAACTGCCCTAGAAAAGTCATCAAATGAGTTGTAAAGCACTTTGATTTTCAAAGGCAGGTACATCAAACAGACATAGACAAGCAATTTTACAGCGTTTATATTGAGAGAGACCAAAACTGAAGAACAGGCTAGAAATCCAGAGACAGGGTTTCCATCAAAGCTCCAAAAATGGTTATTTTTCAATTAAAAAAAGAAAAAGAAAAAAGAGAATCCTGCTTTTTTATTAACAACATTTGAAAAGCTGAGATCAACCAAATTTCAAAATCAGAATAATGGCAACCACCTCCATAGCTGATTGAAAAACAAGAAGAAGGATGGATGTGAAATTTTGGTTGGAATGCTTTTTCAGTTGTTTGTGTTGAAATTTCAATTAAAATTGTCATTGAGATTTTGAAACTCAAAAACATTTCAGCCAGCGCTACTGTGTATAAGCCCAGAGAGCTGTAATTTAAGTGAGTGACAGTTCTTTTATCCAAGAACCTACTCATTTCTGGAGTGCCAAACAATGCTGCCATGAAGAACATCAACTTCTTCTTTCTGCAATATAATCAGAGACACATGGACACAACAAATGGCAGAGACCCACTAAGTCATCCAATCCATTGTCTTCGTTGAATCCAAGTGCTGTTTACGAGAGGTGGCCAAAATCTATTGGATTTTGAAATTTTGACATTTCAAAATCCTAAAAACAAATCAGAAAAAATGTTCATTGAAACTCTCACCAGAAAATGTTTCTTGTTTTTGAACCAACCATAGAGCTGGTAAAAATGTTTTGAACTTTGAAATTTCAACAAAATTTCAATTTTTGATGACATCTCAAATAAAAAAATTGAAGATTTTTGTTGTTATAAATCTAATTTTTTCCTCCTTTTTTTCCAGTTATATCTTTTCTTAGATCATTAATGAAGGTGATACATGAGATCAGATCTAAACCACTGAGTCCTGTTACTTCATCAAATATCCCCCCACAACTTTATACATCAGCGGATATCTCCATCCTTTATTTATGGTCCTTCTGCCGGTTTTCATTTAACACTAAAGTGTTCATATCCAAGCCAGTTTGAATTAATTTTTCAAAGAAAGATTTTGTGGGACTTGGTATCAAATGCTTTACTAAACTCCAGATGGTTATTTGAAGAGTGAAAAAAAGAAAGGATTTAATTGTGGCATAAAAGTGCCATTGCTCTGCTGAAATATATCCCAATCTATCTTCATAGCAATGGCTCTTAATTCACATACACACACGATATTCAGTATACAGATTACAGATAATTAAAGTCAGTCAAACAGCAGAAAGGAACGTCATGAATTCTAGGGTTTCAGTTCCTTTTGACCATATTCAAACTCTGTAGTATTCCTGAGCTTCAAAAATGGTCTGTATGATTCAATCAGTCATATATCTGATGTTTAGCACATGCATTCTACCCTTTAGAATACCGAGAGGACTGATTTTGACTCTCAATATTAAAATCCAACACTGGATACTTTGTAAATATTTCACCTGTCACCTACCTAGAGAGTCCCTCTTACTGTGTGCATGAACAGCGCCTAGCATTATGGGGGCCTGATCCTGGCTGGAGTCTTTGGTTGCTACTGCAATATGAACAATAAGAAAGTAATAGTCCCATCACTGTAATATCTAAGATCTGGCCGTAGTCTGCCATTTGTTCACTTGTTTAAATATTTGCAAGTGCTGAACAGATTTGCAAATAACAGAGCTGGTTTGCAAATGCTTCACAAAGTCTACAGAAGCCAACATTTCCTGGATTTTGTTTTCAGCAAAGATTACATGTCCAACCCTCTATACAACATAGTAAATGATATGTGTAACATTACACACATCTCCAAAGTCATCCTCCCCTCCCACATTTTACTCAGGTCTCATACATGAGTGCTATTTTTCATCTATCCTTAGTCCCAGTAGCTGAAAGTTTCTTAACCTCATCGTCTGTGTTATTCAATTTCCATAGTAGTGAATTACAGACGGCATCTGAATCTGAACCACGGGAGCCTTGATGCTATCCCAATCTTTCTAGCCACTCCATTTCTCCTTTTATCAGACAACAAGCAAGGCCACTAGAATACAAGAACACTTCATTATTTAATAAGAGGGATTCTAATTACAGACCTGGGAATCAAGTTACTGGGTTCAGTGACTCTGCAGGAGACACCTGGAGCTGCTCATTAAATACTTCAGCTTCAGATGCCATGATGTTGCCTAGAGGAAAGGACAGCCTAATGTGGCTGAAGATATGAACTGTGGCCCCAGTAATGGTACCAACCACTCACCTGCACAATACACAGCTATTACAGTTCCACCCTCTCCCAGCAGGAGGCAGTGTTAGAATGGTGCTAGCAAATATAGACGGTGCCAAAAGCCAACAGCCAGAGTCAATTCAAGGAACTACACTGTAGGTTGTCATGGTTATCGTGAAGCTCATAGCTACTAATGTTCCATTCCCAGGCACTTCTAGCTGAGGATATGGTGGGGAACTGTATAGTACAGGGAAGCTAACTCGGGTGACCTCACAACTACTTCCAGTCCTGTCTCCCTGACTGCAAAAGAGGTGGTTTGAGGGATCTCACACCTGTGGCCCCAGTAATGCTACCAACCACTTACTTGCACAAACGCAAGCTATTCCATTTCCACCCTCTCTCAGCTGGAGGCACTCCGTTCCCAGCCTCTCTCATAGCAAAGGTATGTCCTCACTTTAGAGTTAATTTGGGTGATCAGCACCTGGGTCTGAGCACCAGGCTTATCCTAGCCCAGCTGTGAGCAGCTGCACAGCAAAGCCATACCAGAGCTCTTGGTGCTGTACTCCCGTGTGTGTCACTAGGACTTCAGGGGGCATACCCCACAGCTCTTTGTGCTACAGTAGAGCTAAGCCACTCTTTGATGCTTTCCCAATTAATTATGGGAGAACTTGTCTGTCCTTCTGGGCATAGAGAGAGGATTGTGGGAAGGCACTGAAGTGATTTAGCCTGCAGCCTCGCTGCAAAGGGGGTGGCCTGGGCTACCAGCTCAAGTGAAACCTGCACTCAAGCTTTAGCCTACAGCCCCAAACTCAGGGCAGAGGTTTTGTGTGTATGGATGGGAAGGGGGTCAGGGGCAACACCCAAGTCAAAACCCAACTTAATTCTGCAGTGAGGACATACCCCAAGAATGCTGGTTTGGGGACACTCACAGCTACTGCACCCCACAGCTACTCCCAGCCTTTCCCATTGGGAGCTATTCCTGAAATTAATATGGGTCAATTACACCTGAAATGTTTGTGGTGCAGAATATTTCTGAACAATGCCTGTGAAACGGAACTTGGTTGGTTTCACGTGTTTCTCCTTCATTTTATTTGCCTGTTCTCAGCTAATTAATCATCTGCATAATATTTTACATTCATAATTTTCAAAGACAATTATTTTAAAACAAAAGTCAAGTCCCTCCCAGCCCATCTTCCTACCATACTTGATTTTGCACTAATATCAGAATGATGAATTTGTGACACCCCTGTCATTCCCACAATGACAGACTGTGATGTCCTCAAGACAGGATTATTAGAACTTCACTGGAATATCAAACAGAAAGAGGAAATGGGCAGTAAAAGTGAGCAGTTCTTCAAATAGCAACTCACAAACAGAAATGGGAATTCACTTATTTATTTGCACAGCAAGCTCCTTGGTAAATAAATGCTCTCTCTCCTCCAATTTAAAGCCAGTCTATAAAATAATAATACATCTGTGTTTGAGGGATCATTGTCTATTGGTTTAAGCAAGAGTCTAGGAGTCATGACTCCTAACTTTTATTCCTGGTTTTGCCACAGACTCACTGTGTCACCTTGCCCAAGGCACTTGAACACTCTGTGCTTCAGTTTCCCCATCTAGAACATGGAAATATTAATACCCTCTTTACATGGGTATGTTTGAGGATTAATAAATCAAGGTGAAACTGAACAAGATCCTCAGATAGAAAGTGATATGCTGAGTGCAAAACATTTACAGAGGTGATCGGTTAAAATCACAGAGTGAGAGCTGCTTTGTCATTGAATAGTGTCAGAAGGTAACTGTCGTGTGGCCAGGCAATACTTGTGTTGTCACATTGCATCGACATCTCAAAGCTATATCATCAGATATTGACTGAAGTGGACATTAAACATCAATTTTTGGATCTGATTTCATATTCCATCCATCATGCCAAAACTTGGGGTATTTGGATCTGGGGTTTCAGTCCAGATCCATGACTATTCCTGATAGGACATCATGACATGGAAGCCTTGCCCCTTCTCCATCCTCTGCTACTACTCCTTGGCTGTTGAGAAGCTGGACAAAAGTGTTTTCCCTCTCTCCTTTAACTAGGTGCAGATTCAGCTCTTACCTACAGCATGCAAATGAGTTTCACATGCTGCCATATCCCATTTGCTCAGTTCCTTGGGATCCAGGCAGTGAGTGGAGCAGTGGTCAGTGGTGGGGACCCCTTATGCATTGCAATGTACAACATGAGAGCGACATGTGCTCCAGAACCTTGGGATGAGGTTCACTGTGCAAAGCGTTGTTACTGGTGGGACTCTCTCAACCCCCAGGTTTGAACTCTAAGGAAGGGGCTTGAGGATGCCTACCTGCTGGGCAGGGCTGGCATTCCAGAGCTTCCTCGGTGGAGAAAGAGCCGAGAGTGCAGGTTACACAATGCGTGCGGCTGGGGTTTGGCTCCTGACCAGCTGAACAACGCTAAGGGGAGAAAACAGAGTCTGAACGTGGTGAAGATTGATGTTTCCGCGATATCAGAAAGGCCAAAACTGTCTCCTGGTCAGGACAATGCCTAATAAAGCACCCGGCCTAGCACTGGCCTATATTTTAGAGCTGGCAAAAGGTGTTGGATTGACAGGACTGAATGCCAAAACCCTGTTTATGCACAGAGCTGAAAATACCTTTTAGAGCAGCTGCCCAGCCAAAATGCCTCAGCCCTGCTTTAGAGGGACCATCTTTGGGGGCAAGAAGATGCTCCAGACTCCATCGTTCTTTCAATCCATGGCCTCTTTGCTGAGACATTTAACAGCCAGCTGAGGTGCTAGAGTTTTTTTGTACATGATCACAGATTTACTGGACTGGACTAGACTGGACTGGTACTGGACTGAGACTCACCAAACTCATTTCACATAAGACACCTTATAGAAAATCTGAGAATCACTATGAACCTGGGCTGAATTTGAACTGGCATCCTGATAGCAAAAGGCTCCAGTTCCTATTATCACCCCAGAGACATGCCCTCTTCCTGATGATACACCCACATCACCTTCTTCAGGCCTTCTTTGTTTAAGATGAATGGGGATTTGTGCTCAAACGGCATCATGCTGCAAACAGTACCTGTCTTTTTCGTCCATCAGGGCAGACGTATCCTTGGGGACACTGCCAACACTCCAGTTTTCCCTCAGGTGAGTATTGACCAGAATTACAGCTCCTCTGCAAACCGCTGTGTGGGTCACATGAATACCCATCTGGGCACAAGCGACACCCAGCTCCTGTCTCTGAGCTGATATAGCCGTCTGGGCAAGCCTGTCAGTGGGGATTGGAAACATCAACAGGGCAGATAACTCAGCATGTTAGTCCCACTTTTTGCTGACTGACAGAAACACACCCATAACCTGCAGAACAATCATCAGTAAATAAGCAGCTCCTCCATGTTCCACCCCAACCACTGGCCTCTTCTTGCTGCAAATTAAGGACCTCTTTAAATCCCTCTGAATCACAAGCCTTTGGGGAGCTGGTGAATAAACCTGGGAGTGTAGTAAGTGTAAGAAGTAAATGGATGATTCCTCTCAATCTCCTTGCAGTTATTCTTCCGAGCCCTGGAAGGAAGGGCAATGGGCTACATAAAAGTATGATTCCTTCCAGGGGAACGGAGCAGGTGAGTACCCTGGAATCAACATGTGGAATGACAGTATTTGTTTTACACCTCAGTCAGAGAAGAGCCAGAATCAGAACTGCCCCCCTCCCAAGCTATGTGATTTTGAGACGCAGAACCTTGACAGAAACTAGCCCTTAGATTTGCAAAACCAACACCCAGCTGACAAGATTTTGAAAACACAAATCCACTTGCAGTTTGGTCTGCCTCTAATGTATTACTGATGGCTGGAAAAAGCACTAACGCTTAGATGTGACATGACGAATGATAATACTAATAAAACCTAGCTCTCATATAGTGCTTTTCATCAGTAGGCCTCAAAGCGCTTTACAAAAGGAGTTAAGGATCTTCGTTCTCCCCACTTTACAGATAGGGAAGCTGAGGCATAGGGATGGGATGTGACTTGCCCATGGTCACGCAGCAGACCGGGGAACAGACTCCAGGTCTCCCAAGTGCTAGTTCAGTGCTTTATCAGCCTCACCAAACTGATTCATATGACTGCGGAGGCACGTCTCCTGACGCTGCTGAGACGTGTAACAAATAAACATAAGATGACCACTCAGGTATTGTGCATGCTACTTACTGATATATGCTGTTTGGCCCAGTGTGTGCTGTGTGCCAAGAAGAGTCCTAGTACTGCATTACACTGCCAGCAGTGTAAATATTGAACTGGGACATTGCATTGCTTTGTAGCCCCTTGCAGAGCCCTGCTGCTCTCTATAGCTGACGGAGATATCCCGGGAAGATAAAGTGGGTGGATTTTGTGACAGGGTTTAAAACTATGCTGGAAAGTCTGGGAAGAAGGCAGGAGACAGACCAGTCACACCATCTCCACAAACAGATGGGGAGTGCCACTCCCATCCCCACCCTCAGCCGCCTCCTCATCCACCTGCTCACCTGGCAGGCTGTGAGGGCTGCTTGAGCTGTGAGCTGGTTGGCCGTTCCTACCGGGCATTTCCGGGGAGCTGCTCCACCTCCTGGGCAGCTGGATTCAAAAACAACAAGGCCAGATTAACCATTTCACTCCTCTGTCTTTTGCTGCCCCCCCCCCTGCAAGTTCGGTGTCACTGTCGGCTTCCTTACAGGCAGTGCCCCGAACGTGCTGCTCAGACACCCATCCGACCCGCCTGTGGGGCTGGGGATTCAAGTCCAAAGCCCGCGGTCGTCTCCTTGTCCGAAACTCCAGCCAGCAGGACCGGAAGCAGCCAAAGGAGGGACTGCTGCATTGGGAAGGGGGCGGTAATATGGCCGCCCCCCAGAAGCCCTCTGGACCCAGAACTGTGCCAGGGAGACCTCCTCTCCAACTGTGGGGGCAGGAGGAGCCAGCTGGTGCCTTTGCCCCCCACCCCCATGTGGGGAAAACACTGCAGGAGCAGCCAGCCAGCGAGGCCGCCTCAGGAGCAGGCGCTGCCACAGCAGCGACCTCTGGACATTCCAACGCAAACTAGAATGTTCTCCAGCCTTCTCTGCTGGGCGCGCTTTGCTCCAGCTCGCCCCCTCAGTCTCTTGCCCTCAGTTTCACTCCGTACCTGCCCTGCTCACCCTCGCTTCCCTTCCTTTCCCTTTTTTTCCATTTAGTTGATCCCCTCCTGAGGGAAACCCACTGTAAAAAACCCCAAACCAAAAATAAATAAATAAATAAATAAATAAATAAAACTGTGGAACTAACAGGCCATTTGCCCCCATCACACCATTCAGTCTACTTGTGTTATCCCCTTTCCCCGCACCCTGGACTGTCTTGTCTGGCTACACAATATTGTCTGATATTGACTCCCCTGTGTGTCTGTTGTCTCTTGTCTTATACTTAGATTTAAGCTCTTTGCGGCCATCTTTTTGTTGTGTGTTTGTGCAGCACCTCCCACCAGGGGGCACGGTTCGTGGCCCAGCAGTGTCCAAGCTGCTGTGGCTCTCCTCAGGGCCCTTGGTACCCAGGCTACACCACTCCCAGATTAATGCTTTATGCCGAACTAGCACAACCTTTCTCCACTGGCATGTTTGCAAACAGGGGTCCAGAAAACAAAACAGACTTGAAAGCAGAGGATTCCCCTAACCAATGGCCAGACTCATTGCATGTGTATCCTGTATACTAAGAGAGCTGAGACTGAAACACAGAGCCTTGTGCTGCTGCAGGTACTGGTGCTAGTTCTGCCCCTCCTTGGCTGAGTGGAGTTGTGAGTGCTCAGCACTTTGGGAAATCCCCAGGTAGCTCCCGAGGTAGCATTACTAGGATAAAGAAATGGATACTTTCTTGGCTACAACCAGCTCAGTAGATGATCCACCTATGAGAGACTAGAACTCCCAAGATGTCCTCTTCATAGGTGCTAATTCCATGTTAGTAGCTGGGGTGGATTCCTCAGGGCTTGTCTCTATACTGGGTATTTCAAAGTCCTGGACAGGATTATAGAGGGGAGAGAATTTCCAGGACATTATACAGCCTTGTTAATTAACAGAGGAGGCTACAAACGTGAGGAACTCCATTACCACCTCTTCCTGTTGCACCCTACCTGCTTAGCCTGTTTACAGATTGCCTCCTGAAGTTTTCAAAGAAGTGGAATGATTTCAAGTCTCTCACCGCCAAACCTCCCTAGTGTTTTATTTTCCTAGTGGGGTGTGTGCAAGGGGAAGGGGAATTATCAGAGGGAAAGATGACGCCCTTACTAAAATCCGACGGGGCACTCCAGACAGTTGCCCGCTATGTAGTAGTGACCTTTATTGCAGTCAATAAGGCAGCAGGTTTGGCAGTCCATGTTGCACTCTGCAATCCTGGAGAAGTTCCCTGTAAGGAGCAGCAAGAAGGCAGATGAAGGGCTAAGCTAAGATGTCAAGGAGCTCCAAAAGCCCAGCTGCCAGACATTATCCTGCCATGGAACAGCACAGAGCTGGACACTCACCTCCCACTCTTATTTCCTTATTAATAATAGTAATAATACTTTGCATGTATAGCAGCATCTTTGATTTACAGAACACAATGCACTTTACCACAATTCATTCATTCTCACAGCATCCCCATGAGGCAGCCTACATATGGCAGTGATGGGTGCATTAGAAATGTGTAGAAAAAATATTTTACACTTAGTTTGGAGATGGGGAAACTGAGGCACAGAGCAATTAAGTGACCTGCTGAAGTTTATACAGTCAGTGGCAGATCCAGGAATAAAATCCAGGTGGCCCTGATTCCCAACTTCTCTTTTAACTGCTCAGCCACGTTGTCTTGCTTTTGGTGTTCTGAATCATTCTTCATTTATGATGGTCAACAATGAGAGAAGACATCTCAGATGCTATTGAAGACTGTTTTCATTAAATTTCCACCTGAATATCTTCAGCAGACTGCTCTGGAGAAACTCTAGTAAGCTTCAGATATACAATCTAATTTTAGATGTTTATTCAAGCCAAACTATTCCAACTGGAAGTGGGTTGATAACAGGAGAACATACATTCCACAAAAGAGCACATATATGTATGTCTGAATGCTGTGAACTCAGTTTTCAAATAAGGAAAACAGCATTGTGTAGTGGTGAGAGCAAGGGGCTGGGCATCAGGAGACAGGTATTGTTGTGAGATCTTGAGTAAGACACTTCATTTCTCTGCCTCAGTTTACCAATCTATACATGAAGTACATAATTCTACTAACCCTCCTTGAGAAACCGCTTTGAGATCTCTGCATGAAAAGCCTTATAGAAATCTAACGTTAGTTGTAGAAAGTCTGAATCCCATAACTGGATGCTGAAATCAGCACTTACCGTGTAAATGCCCTTTTTGTGTCTCAATATCAGTTTGTAGGTCCAAAATATGTATGGATTCTAGGATTTAAATATCCTAATAAGCGGCTTGACTTTGAACACTGGAGCTCCCATGCACCTATCCTAACCCATCATTAGGATTGTATGTAAAATTCCTTATGGAAGACAGAGAGAGAGCATGTGTGTGTGTACGCATGCAAGAGAAAAAGTGCTTCCAGGATTGAGGGGAAGGAAGAAGATTGCATTTTTCATATTTCTACAGAGTACCTCATTCATTTTCAATTTAATTTTTTTTTAATTCCCACAGTGACTGTATCATACTGCAAATTAATCAGACAGAGGCATCTATTATTATTATTTACACCTATATGAAAACACATCCAAACTGATATTTTCCCCTTTTCAAAGGCAATGAAATTGACTGAAAGTTGAGGCTTTGTACTGCAAATTTAATCTCAAAATACACTCTGGTAAATGTTGTGTTTAGGGTGGATCTGTAGCTACCATCTCTCTGGCTTGTGACAAAGACTGTGGCTTTTTAGCTAAATGCCTGTCATCTCTCATTCTTTTGGGTTGCCAAAGGTAAATATGCCAACACGAATAAAGAGAAAGAAAGGAGGAGTCAGTCCAAAGGAGGTAAAGTTTTCAACTTACCTGTCAAGAAGGTACTGATGATATAGAACAAAATTAACCAGCTCAAAGCACTAGCCATGAGGATAACTGAACAGCCAGATGGATCAGCTCTTTCAGAGAAACCCAGGGCTGTGCATAAACTGTAGGAGACCTGCTGCCCCAGCAACTGGTATTTTCCTTTGCTGAATGTAACCAAATCTCTCCTGGGTAATCACTTTCCAAAAGAGCCTGAAGTGAAATGAACACCAGACAGTGGAAAGAGACAAGAACATATATGTTATGTTCATCTTGTGGGAAATGTTCCAGATGTATCCTCCTTCAAATCCTTCCTTAAAACTCTCCTTTGCCATGATGCCTATAAAAAACATGACAGCAGTTTGACTGTGGGTGTGCAGAGATCACTGACTGTATTGACTCATTGCTTCCTTGTGCTCCCCCATTGAGCTGTCAGTATCCATCTGTTCTCTCTTGTCTTATACCTAGATTGTAAGCTTTTTGGGGCAGGGACCATCTTTTTGTTCTGTGATTATACAGCACCCAGCACAATGGGATTCTGGTCCATGACTAGGGCTCCTTGGTGCTGCAGTCGTACAAATAACAAATAATAATCCCTGCTGTTCAGAGGGGGAGCAAAGGCAAATATAGGTGCAGTGCTAGGACCCAATCCAGCGTGATGCTTAGCATCCATGGAACGAGCTCACTTATCCGAGAGCTGTTATCACCTTGCAGATCTGGCAGACAGACAAATAAGCAACTCTATATAGAGACCTTGTAGAGTCTCACATTTATTCTGTTTTATGCTAAAAGGCTCACGATTAATAATATGTTGTAAAAGAAAAGCATGCAATAAATCCAACTTAGTTTTCAGGTTCGAGACTCTAGGTAGGTTAAAGAAAATTCATTTAATAGAGGACCACTAGGTGACACTTTGAATGATACAACCAAACTTTTTTTTAAAAGAAAAAAGATTAGTTAAGCAAACAGGCATGCAAGTCCTATGTTACAATTATAGTCACACTCAAAGATGCAATGGGGTATCAGTGGGTGATCAGTCCACTGACAACAGAGTGAAGTTAAACCTTATCATTCTGGAACCTTCCAGTAATGTTTGGAGGTTAATCAAAGTTCTTTACAATTTAGCAAAACTTCTTATTTTATACTCCATTATAATATTAATTGACATTAAACTGCCTTTTACCATAATTACATGTCTGACATCTTCTTACCGGCTCTCTACATTACCCATTATTTAAATTAACATGTGCATTAATGTCCTTCCCATACTATCAATATAGATAGATTTTAATAAAACATTTACAATTCTCAAAAACACTCATTAAAACCTTGCTCAAACCAGTTATAATTGAAACATAATGGTTACATAATCCGGGTTCGTGTCCTTGCTAACTCCTACTTTCCTATAACACACTGTCACCAATTTATCTTTGACTTTCCTGACCCTAGCAACTTCAATTTTCCATACCCCTCTACACTTAGGCTACAAACCTAAATTCTACTTATTTTTTAACCCAAATAGGCTCCAACAGGCATGTTCCAAAGCTAGTCTCATTCAGGTCTCCTCAGCTGGTGGTGGGCATGACAAGAGATCTCGCTGTGATAAGAGAAGAGTTGGCTCAGAGTTATGGAGTTTTGACTATTTTTTGTCACTGGGTTGAATCTGGCTTGGGCCAATAGAGGGCAAATGTCATAATTCAATTGTTGATTGTTAGTTCACATAAAATTAGTTGACAGCTTCAAGTCTGGTTTCTAGTGTACAGTCCATGACAAGACACAAACACTCCCTGCAGCTGGCAAGTGTGTCAGGGGTCTCAGCAAAGAGTCCAAGTAGTGGAGATTCAACTGCCTTCTCACACCAAAAAATTCCTCCAGAAGAGCATTGAGACACATTGGCAGAAGACAGTGTGGATGAAAATGAAGCTTCTTTTGACCTTGATATACCATCTCTGCATCTAGGGAATTTCCAGGATTGTCCATCTGTCCCCATTCCAAAAGGGATCTTCAGGGTAGGATCAGGACATGAAAGGCTCCTTATCCCTGGGTAACACAAATCCACTGAATGAAAGTATGCTTCAGAATGTGTAGGAGATTGGGTTTAATCAGCAGGATGCAGAAGCATTCTCCTCCACAATGAAATTCCAAAGGAGCCTAAGTCCGTTTCACTAGCTAACAAGGTGCCATCTGTTGCCCTTTATAAAGTCTTTAATTAAACTCTTCCAGTAAAACTCAGATGCATCCATTTCCTTCTATTTTACAAACAATTCCTGGGATTCTATGCAATTAACTTACATTACAGACAAGAATTGCCAATTAAAACTTAATCAACACACTGTAAAGTGAGGCACCTGGCCAACTTTAGCAGATTCCTACGAGTTAGCAACCTACAGGCACCTTGTACTTCAGCAAGTTCAGAAAGACAGAAGAATCAGAGGAGCAGGACTTAGACTAGTGAATAATTTGATTAATTTCACCTTATTTTTCTGTTCACTGGAAAATTGTGACATTCTTAGATTTTTATGTGGATCTCTTGAGTGTGAACTTCATCTCTGTGCTGAGGGCCAGCTTACATAAGAACACAAGAGCGTCCATACTGGTTTAGACCAATGGTCCAACTAGCCCAATATCCTAACTTCCAACAGTGGCCAATGCCAGGTGTTTCAGAGGGAATGAACAGAACAGGGAAGCATTTCCACTTTCATGAAAAACTGTGTCAGATGAAACTTAGGCACAGAGAGGGTTGAGTCACTTGCCAGAGATCACATAGGGAGCTGGCAGATGCAGAATTGAACTCAATTATCTGGACTCCCCAATCCTGAACCTCTAACCCATTCAACACACTGGTCCTGATTCCCATCTCAATTACACCAGTCTTACACTGGTCTATCTCCACTGATTTCACCAGTGTTATTCCTGATGTGAGAGGAGAATCGGGCCCAATGCACTTCACTTGAAGAGTAATGCTAAAGAAACAAACTGCTGTGAGAACACAATAACCTGGGATTCATTCCAGGATACTACAATTTATTTTCATACAGCAATAGCATCTGTCATGTGAAAGATCACAAAACACTTTACAGTTTACATGAAAAGTCAGTCACAACTCTGTATTGTTGGATATAAAGAAAACACAGGCAGCCACTATTTCAGTTTCTTCTGTCAAGAAATAAATAGACATAGATTGAATTATAAAGGAAGGTGAAGTATAGAAAGTGTAAGTCCAGAGATTAGGAAGACTCCAGAGGAAGAGAAGTCTATTTGCCGCCCAAAAGCGTATGGTTGCTGGAAACTACCAGCTTATTTATTTCTCTAGGATAAGATATGCTTGATATGCTAAGGCTGGAAAGAACCCTTTGGCAGCACTCTAGACTATCTGTAAACACTGGATGAAACCCTGCCCAGCCTCTGGAGTCATAGGGTGTTCTACTGTTGACTTTAATGGAGCCAAGATTTCACACACCATATTTATATGTGAGAGAGGGAAGAGAAATTTGGGTTTAACTTCAGCTTCTGCTGTTGGCCACAACACTAGTGAACTCATACTCATAACTTGTAAGCACAACAGGCCCGTTCCAAATCAAAATGAAACATAACAAATGTCCTACTTGTTGCAAATATTTCATGCTGTTCTAGATATAAGCTACACTACTAGTGAAAGCTAATAAAGATCCCCCTTTGGACAAGTGGGAAAGGTCTTTGATTTTTGGACCAGAAGGCTCTGAGTTACAGAACTGGAAATTTCAAAGAAGCCTAAAGGACAGAAGCATCCAACTTGCATTGACCTTTAATGGGATTTGGGTTGCACATTCTCCAGTCCTTATGTTACTATGTGCATAGTTTACACATTGTCTATTGGTATGGTAAATGGCAATGAATTCATTATACACTCTTCACTGCCTGGGATCCCCCAGTTCTCCAGGGCAGTCATGTATCCTCAATACTCTTCTTTTATCCCAATACAAACCATGGTCTGTCCATTTATAAATCAGCACGTCAGACCTAATAGGCAGCTAAAGGGGGAAATGTTCTGGATTTATGTATGTAAATCGCAATTAAATTTCAGTTAAAACTAGCACTTTGGCTCATAAAAGAGCAGTAGCTACACAGATTGATCAGAGATAGGGTCTCCTCTCATCTGCTTTTCTTTCTCTTTTTTGCCTGTTTTCATCATTATTATGCTGTGCTGCTTGGAAGGCTGTGGATTAATGCACTAAAATTCCAACTTCAGAGCTGCAAAGTAAGTGCTGTATCCCTTTCTCTTCCCCCCGCCTTCTCACCCAACATCACGGGAAGCAACCAGGGTATGGCCACACTGCAATCCAAAGTGTGATTGAAGCATGGGTGGATGTACGCAAGCTAGCTTTATTCACGCTAGCATGGCTGTCAAGAGCAGTGGAGCTGCATGGGCTGTATCAACGCTGGCTGTATCAGCACACCAAAGACCCTGGGCATATGTTGCATTTCTGGTCCACATTGACATCCGTGCTGCTGCAACTAGACTACTGGTTTTAGCCATGCTGCAGCAAGCAAAGCTAGCATGGCTACATCTACCTGTGCCACAGTCATACCTTGGATTGCAGCGCAGACATTCTCCAAGAGACAACTAGCTTGCCCGTCCCTGCTGGTGCCACAGATAAATCATGTGCATGTTTTGTGTCTGTTTACGGGTTAGTGTTGTGCTGCGTCATTTATGCATTCTGAAGATTCGTTAATTTGTTAACACCTCGGAAGCAGGAGGACACAGGACTGTAGCCAACAACAAAAAATGACACCTTCCACTCTAGAAGCCACAGACAGGCCAAGAGACGCGGCAGAAGTACAGCTACTGGTTTAACACTGTATAGCATCAGAGCAAGTTTGGGTCTAGAGGCAAGAACTGTGATGTTCAAAGAAAGAGCAATCAAACTCCTTGACATATTAAATACATGCAGGCACCAACCATCTCAGCTGCTGTGTGACCCCACACATTTAACACTCCGCCTTCTCTTCCAAAGATATGGAAGTTCCTTCCTTTCTGTGAGAAGCTACAGCAGTGAAATGAATTACTGGTGTAATTTTATTCTGAAGAGTACTTTGCATGCAAAATTCTATCCCTAACCTGGTCACAGAGTTAAAGGATTGATTTACAGAGATTAATAACTGCAGGAGGAGAGAGAAATTAAAGGATATATACAAGAGTGATATTTTCAGATGGGATTTGAACTGAGATGGAGAGCTGATGAGGCAGAGAACTAGAGCAAGCCCCTAACAGAGAGAGCAAGCTGCAATGATAACCAAAGTAGGGCAGCGAGAAGACCAGATGCAGCGAGAAGGCCATTCCTGGTTAAGCAGAGTGAGCAGGAAAGTGGGCAGAAAGGGAAAATAAAGGCAAAGACGGCTGAAATAACGTGACCAAAAAAATCACACAACTGGAAAATGGCAGAACTGGTAATAGAACACTAAACTATATTGAACCTGTCATCTGTGTGTCTTAAAGCAGGTAAATATCATAATACCCATTTTCGAGATAGGGAAAACCATGGAACAGACAAGTCAAGTGACCTATTCAAGGTCACAACTCACGTGAGCAGCAAAACTGGGAACACGGCTCAGATCTGACTAGAGCCTGTCAAAAAATGTTTATTTCAACTTTTTTTCTGAAGAAAAATGGCAGAAAATGTTATGAGAATTTTTGTGTGGATTTTGACAAAAGAATTGAAAAACAAGACATTCAGTGTTTGTTTTCTTCCATTTTTTTTGTGGAAAATAAAAGTTTTTGACCAGCTCTGCTCCTGACTTGTAGCCCTGTGCCCTATCACATAGCTGGTGCTGTCTCCCATCACACCCAGAATCACATATGCACCTTCCCATTGGGCTTCCCAGTAGTCAAGACTCCAAGCAGAAAGTAACTAGGAGTGAAAACAACAATTTCTGCGGGCATAAGATAGGAGGTATATATATATACATCCAAGGGTAAGAAACATAACAATGGGGAGGGCAAGTGCTAACAAAGTCAATTCAGTTAGAGTAGATGAGGCCTATTCACAACCGTGGATTAGAAGGTCAGAATGTATATATATACCTCCTATCTGTGATTTCCATTTATGCATCTGACGAAGTGGGTTGCAGCCCATGAAAGCTTATGCCTGCAGAAATTTGTTAGTCTTTAAGGTGTTGCAGGACGCTCGTTGTTTTTGCTCTACACAGAATAACACGGCTACTCCTCTGTGACTAGGAGTGGAATTTGTTCTGTGGCTGCCCACTGACATTGTGATGGGGTGGGCGATGCTTCCATAGCATCAGAATGCATGCTGTACAGCTAAATATATTTGCAGTGGCATCTCGTCAGCACTCTCTAAATATCAGTGCACTGAGAGGATTCAAGCAGCATTTGCTTAAGTGATTATGTAATTACATTGCGATTAATGAAAATTATACTCTGGCGAGAGATTCTCCAGAACCTTGTGTTTCTGTGCCTTCTCCTAATGGAGAAGTGGATTGGAAAGGCCAGTTCTCTTTTGATCTTACTGGCCCATCTCCCCTTTCACTTTCTGCTGTGCCATCCCGCGGAGGCAGCTCCAGAGCTCGATTAGCATTGCATTTGGATTTGTTGCCAAAAAGCAGATTTGAAATAACACCAAAGAGCTCATGTTCTCTTCTAAGATTCCATTGCTGCAATATTAAACATGGCCTGCGGGGGATGAGGAGAGGAATTAATAAATGTGTTTTGTGCATTGCTCAAAAGTAAATAAATAGATGAAAATGTATTCAGGGATGTTGACTTACTGCTACTGCCTAGTGCTTCAGTAGAATTATGGGATTGTAAACTCAGTGAATCAGAGCTGACTTTTCTGGAAGTGAACCCAGAGGAATCAGGGCCAGTGCTCAGCAGCTGAATTAACCTGATGACGGACTTTGTTAGGGGAACCAGGATCAATGTAAAACAGGCTTGGTGGAGAGGCCATGAGAAATATTTAAGGGCACACTGAATAATAAACAGGGCCAGTTACAGCTCTGCTGCCTGCTGAGTCCACTCCAGCCTGGAACAAAACCAGCCACACAGCTGGCATTTGGAACATCAGCATGCCATGGGGTTCTGTCCCTTCCCCATAAGCTAGGCAAAAGAAACCAGTTTTCACTGTGTGACTTTGGACAAGTTACTTATCTTTTCTCTGTGTTGGTTCCCAAGGCCCAAGCCTTTGTCATGCTCTGATGGTGGCACAAAGCAAACCAAAAACTAGCTTGTCTCCCTATGGACTCCCCTCTGGTTGGATTAATGCTGGCCTATGAACTAATCGCCAAGTGCCCACCCAGATAACTAGCTTAGCTCTGGGATAGGTGAGTGCAGAGATTACTTCAGTAGTGCAAAGGCCTAGTTCAAGCCCTCTGCAAAGGGGCAAATTGCATCCTACATTCACAAGCACTGTACACCGTGAATATCTCAGCCAGAATGTCAGAGTATCAGAATATTCAGTCAGAATCTCTCTGTGACACAGACATGTTGTGGGATAACAGACCCTTACCACTGGCATCCCCTGCCTTTCAAATGCTTAGCTGTGCTACCTAAATTCCCCATTGATATAATTTTATACTACGAAACCACTTTTCTTTTTTTTTTTTTTAAAGTAGAGAGACATTTTTAATAGAAAGGCACACAAAAACACCTGTGACCCCGTAGTAACTTCTTATTTTGTTGAACTCCTGTAACCTAAAAATAATGAAACAGATTTTTCTAATTTTATAAAAAGCG
This sequence comes from Emydura macquarii macquarii, assembly GCF_026122565.2. Taxonomy (NCBI): domain Eukaryota; kingdom Metazoa; phylum Chordata; order Testudines; family Chelidae; genus Emydura; species Emydura macquarii. Next base: position 7,696,045 of record NW_027130449.1, on the reverse strand, counting down.
ATAGCTTCCTTCTCAGCTCCTGAGATCTTGTCTGCTGAGTTGCAGCACAGAGCAATTTTTTTAAATAGCGGAGTGATAAAAGGTCTGAATAGAGGGGATTTATAATGGAAAACACTGGCAGAACCTTAACTGGAGCGTCTTCAATACCGCCCTCTGATAAATCCTACTTTCAAGCTGAATTATTCATAGGTAAATGGACAGAATTCTTTCAACAGAAAGGTTAGGCCAATAAAGCACATTCACTCTATTTCCAGCCCAGGAAGATTATATGCTTTGTTTGAGTGCTATGGTCCTTGGTAACTAAATTGGTGGGTATGTAGTTTTAACAGATAGATGGGATGTTAGATTCATTGGGCCAAATTTGCATGTGGTGTAAATAGGCACAACTCCATTTAAGTCAATAGAGTAATGGCTGGATGTAAACCTTCATGCTTCAGGTCATAAACCAACCAATATCTGCAGGACAGGAAAAGATGTCTCCTAAATGCAGGTTATTCTATAATTGCCCACAATAGGGGTTCTTGCAATTTCCTTTGAGGTATCTAATATTCACCTTTGTCAGAGATAGGATATTGATCTGATCCACTATGGCAATTCTCTTGTTCCTAGGTAACAGTGGGCTAAATTTAGCTTTTTCTCACAATATGATAGGAGAACACTATGGCTATGAAACAACTAAAAATGTAAATAGATTAAAACAGGAAAAAATGTGGTTAATCAGCCATCTAATGTTATTGTGCGTTACAAAGCAAGTCTGTGGCAGACATAGAACGGGAATATAGATCTCCTAATTTCTAGCCCTGTGTTTTAGCCACTAGTTAATATGTTGCTATCTCTCTCCCTCTGTCTCTGCATGGAGTAAATAGCCTGAAATCTCTTAACAACATGGTGAAATGTAGCATCTGTTTAACAGAGCAGAGCAATGCCTTACAACAGTGCAGAGCAAGAAGTGCTCAGGGAAACCAGAATTATCACTCCTACACTTGCAAAAAGTGCCAAACAATCATTAATGACTATAAGGGGTCACAGCCTCAGATTTTTGTGTCTTAGCTGGAAGATATCATTTCCCAGAGTACCATACTGGAGAACTAGATTGCTTCTCACTAAGAAGGAAGAGTGTGCATCATCTAGTGAATAACCAACACCACCTGGATTTTCTTTGGAGGTCTCCCATCCAAGTACTGATCACATCTGACACTCTATTAGTTTAGGAGAGGTGAAAAGATCCTAGCTTATGGTGGTGCAGGAAGTGAGGAGATAGGCACCTAATGCAATAATCACAACAGAAACTAAGATCCTGGAGAGAGAGTGTCACCCTGCCCCCATCCCCCAAGAAGGATGGAAGTTTCTTATTGCCAAACAGCTCAGACTTACTCTGGAGACAGAATCAGCCTTAACGTGAATTCAAAAAAGACTTTTTAAATCTTGTCAAGAGATTACAAGAGGCCTTCCCTTGGGAAATGGCCCATGGCTAGAAGTGTCCAAGGACAAACTAGCAGTATCAGTGACAAAGCATAGAAAGGAAAGGTTTGACCAATGTGCCAGTAACAGGACACAAAGGGGAAGAAGATGCCTTCATTCAGTGGGGCCCAGAAAGAAAAAAAACCTCAGGCTTTAAAAACACTACCAGGCTGATCATTAATCAAAAGCTCCAAGTGTTACATTAAAGGACCTCACGTAACCCATCAGAGGCACTTGGTAATGATTTCATCCTAAAGCACCGATAAATTAGAGGCGCCTAATATCTGAATCTGAGGATCCCATTAAAATGATGAACAGCCTCTTGCAGGCTCTGTTATTCACAGGACAGGACGGATGAAGCCGACGTGTCCGTTAGCCACTCGAGGATAAACGTAAGGTTGGTTGGATTCCATCAGAAGTTTAATGGAAAGACAGAAATTATTTTATATGCATGTGCAATGTAAAATAGCAGCCCAATGCACAGCCACAGAATATGTTACAATTCTGCAGGCAACACAGGATTTATTCACATTCGCAAGAGGCAGTCCTGGCACCAACATTACTCTCCCCTGAGTACCCTTCTAAGAAGGGTGCTTCTACCTCATGTAGATTAATTCCAACAATTCTGGATATTTATTGTAGGTATAATTTGTACACTCCTCCACTTGCAAGTATGAAAAGTGATACAATCTGGCCATCTCTTGGGCAGAGCTAGGATCTAGTGGTCAGGACTCTGGGGCTCTCTTCCTGTCTCTGTGAATGTCTGCACAGCAGCTGGGTGGGTTCTTCCCAGCATGGATGGACCAACATGCACTAGCTCTGATCAAGATAATGTGCTAAAATTAGCAGCCTGGCCATGGAGGCATGGGTAGTGGCCCAGACTAGCCACTCAAGTATGTCCCCAAGGGGGCCATTGGGATTGTACTCGAGGAGCCACCACTCCTGCCACTGTGGCCACACTGTTATTTTTAGCATGTATGCTTGAGCAGAGCTAGCATGTGTCTATCTACCCGTTCCAGCTGCTGTGTATTTGTCCCCTCTATCACTGACTCATTTGGTATCTTTGGACAAAGGTGCTCAGATGCTGCAATGATGAGGGTCACGTAAGGCTTATCGACTCACAAATATTGCAACACTTTAACTAGACCAGTGTAGTTATATCAATACAATCCCCCTTTTTTTATCAGTATAAAGGTGCCCTAAGCCATATCTGCACTACGGATTGCTGCTGGCATAGCTCAGTCAGGAGTGTGAAGAGCCCTGACTGACATAGCGGTGCTGGCAGAAGCCCCTCATTTCAACGCAGTTATACTGGCAAGACCGCACTTTCATTAGAAATGGAATAGTCTGTACTGATAAAAGCACAGCTTTGCTGTTATACGCTGAGTGCACACTAGGAACACCATTGCTACTATAGTATACTGATATAGCTTTACCTCCTAATGTAGACATGTCCTTATATCACCATAGCTAATTTCACCAGGGAAAGGGAACAAATTATACTGAGTAAGGCACCTTTATATCAGGACAACTGAGTCCACCTTAGGGGTTGTACTGGTATAACCACCTCAGTAAAAAAAATCACACCCCTAACTGACACAGTGATACTAACATAAAAACGATGTAGACCAAGCCTAGGTATCATCCCCCCTCTATATCTTTGTTTTCCAATCTGGAAAACAAACAATACCCACTTTACAGAGGTGATGCAAAGTTTAATTAATGATGAGGAAGCACTCTGAGACCTTTGAATGGAAGATGCTTAAAGGGTTATTTTAAAGTTACTTGAATTTAAATGCCTCACCTCTTGTAGCAGTTGCTGCTGCTGCTGCCAGCATTTGCCACTGCTTGTCTGGGTCTACCCGGCTCTTTTGGAAGAAGAGTCCCAAGCCTAGCAGTCAGGACAGGATTGTTCCTCAGAACGTGCAATGTCTATCCTGGTTGTAAACTACTCAAGTAATGAGGCTTCCACAACTGCCCTTAGGGCCTTCTCTGTCTTTCTTATTAAAAGCATTATCCCTTCAAAGAAAAGCCTGTGCTACTGCGCTTGTGGAGCTTTTTCTTTTTTCTGATGAGTCACTCTATCATCATAGAAGGCAACGTGGGAAAATGAACTTCAGTGATTACAGTGTTGGTATTTTTCCCCTTGTAAAATCCATTCTAAATATTTAAGAAAAGTGTGCTAAATAGTAGTGATTACTGAACTCTAATATAGTACTTTTAGTGGTGAAGCTGAGACACAGAGGGAATCAGTGACTCACACAAGGTAGCTGAATCGATCAAAGCCTTACACATATGGACCCCATCACCGTAGTATCTGACTATCCCACAACACCCCTGTGAGGGAGAGCAGTAATAATACCCCTGTTTTACAGGCAGGGGAACCGCGGCAGCCAGCCAGACTAAATGACTTACTCAAGATCACACAATATGTCAGTGGCAAAGTAAGGAATTAAACCGGGGCTTTCTGAATCCTAGGCTAGTGACCTAACCGCTGGACCTCCTCATCAAGAACAGAACCCCTTTCTCTAGATGCCCAGCCTAGTGCCTTATCCACTGGCCTATGCTATCTAATGGAACGGCTGAGGTTAAAGCCTGCCAAGGCTTCTAAAAATGATTTCCATCCAGCATGCAACGAGAACAACCCCAAAGTCATTCACCATCCATGAACTTCAAATCCCACAAAGCTTCTTCATTTGATAAGTTCTTTTCCTCCTCCACTTCGCTTTGTGCCTCCTACATGCCAGGTGAGCTTCAGAAAGGATAAACACCTTGTCAGATAAGTGTAGGTGATCAATCTTACAGAGAATCAGTTAGTATATTATTTTATTTATTTTAAATGCCAGTGCAGACATTCAGTTCCATTATGTTACAGCCTTGTCTGCAAGTCACTGATATACTCTCCCGTTCACTCCCTCGACTGATATATTTCCGTTATCCGTCCTTTTCTCCAGCTCATTCAAATGCATCCAAGTTATATGCATCCCTTAGATACCATTACAGCAAGCTACAGCATAACCTTATAACTTTATAATCAGAAAGCATCATCCTACGATCTTTACTTAATTCAAACTCTCCCCACCCTGAGAAAAGTTTATTTATAGAGTGCATTTCAGTCACAATTAAAGTTAATTGACCTTTTTTTAAAAAAAAAAAAAAAATCAAGGCCTGAGTTACTAACTGTCCCACACAAACATTTTCTTCTTTTATCTCTTCTCTGTTTAGTCTAGTGTGAAATTGTTTTCCAGGTAGTGATTAATTCTGCTCTGGTTTTTCCCCCTTGTTGTGTAATTTGCAGTGTTTGAGAAGTCTATCTACGCTAAACTGCAGCTTCCCTTTTATCAGCAGTGTCATTACAGCTGTGTCAAACACAAGCCCTTACCATCTCCTGCCACTTGATCAGTTATATTATCCTGTATTAGTTTTCATATCTGCTTCATTTGCTTGTTTGTTTGTTTTGAGGTAACATCAGCTTATCTGAAACAAGAAGAATGGCCTGGCAGGGTGAGAGATAGAATCATAGAAATGTTGGACTGGAAGGGATGTCAATAGGTTATCTAGTCCAGTCCCCTGCACTGAAGCAGGATTAAGTATTATTAAGACCATCCCTGACAGGCATTTGTCTAACTTGTTCTTAAAATCTCCAATGATAGAGATTACACAACCTCCCTTGGTATTTTGTTCCAGTGTTTGACTACCCTGACATGTAGGAAGTTTTTCCTAATCTCTAACCTAAATCTCCCTGGCTGAAGTTTAAGACTATTACTCCTTGTCCTGTCTTCTGTGGTTAAGGAGGACAATTTAGCACCTTCCTCTTTATAACAACCTTTTATGTACTTATAGGCTGTTGTCATGTCCCCACCCCCTCAGTTTTCCTTTTTCCAGATTAAACAAACCCAGGTTTTTTCAGTCTTTCCTTGTAGATCATGTTTTCTAGATCTTTAATTGTTTCCTCTGGACTTTCTCCAGTTTGTCCACATCTTTCCTGAAGTGTGGTGCCTAGAACTAGTACTCCCGTTGAAGCCTTATCAATGCTGAGTAGAGTGGAAGAATTACTTCTCGTGTCTTGCTTACAACATGCCTGCTAATACATCCCAGAATGATGTTCACACTTTTTGTAACAGTATTACATTGCTGACTTACATTTAATTTGTGATCCACTATAACCCCAACATCCTTTTCTGCAGTACTCCTTCCTAGGCAGTCATTTCCCATTTTGTATTCGTGCAATTAATTATTCTTTCCTAAGTGTAGTACTTTGCATTTGTCCTTATTGAATTTCATCCTATTTATTGGAGACCATTTCTCCAGTTTGTCACACTCATTTTGAATTCTAATCCTGTCCTCCAACGCGCTTGCAACTCATCCCAGTTTGGTATCATCTACAAACTTTATAAGCATAGTCTCTATGCAATTCTCCAAATCATTTGTGAAGATATTGAATAGAACTGGACCAGAAAGATCCCTGCAGGACCTCACTCTATGTGCACCTCCAGCTCAATTGTGAACCATTGATAACTACTCTCTCTGAGTATGTTTTTCCAACAAGTTGTGCACCGATCTTATAGTAAGTTCGTGTAGGCTAGATTTATCTGTATTCCCATGAGGAATGGTTATTAGTTGCTGGCTGTGATCTGCCTCAGTGTCTAATCCATGGAAAGAGAGCTTCCCCCTGATTGGAAAGGATCTGTTCATATCTAGAGTGGGGTCAGGAATAAAATCTCATGCCATGCTTACGGCACAGGGACCCACCTTGGACAGATAATTGGGTGTATTATATCTAACAAACTGAAGATGTGGGAGGAATCAGTGCACAGTGATAGGCTGACTTTACATTGCAAGCAGAAGATCTTGTTGTGGTCTTTTCTCTCTAATATTCACGGGCATTCAATGTCCTTTGGTCCTTGGCCAAGAGGGAAAGATCTCTTCTTTGTTTTCTGGACATGACAGATCATCGTGGGGGAAGTAACAGCATGACAAACGCAAGCTTCAGGTTTAGGATACATGATCTAAGGACTCTTCATGCTTAGAACTACCTTTGGGTGGTAAGAGGAAATAGTCTAGAGTGCCGATATAGCAACCACACTGAGCTGGGCACTCTGCAGGGATGCAGCAAGACACATAGTGAAATCCTGGCCCCACTGAGTCAATGACAAAACTTCCATTGTCTTCACTTGGGTCAGGATGTCATAGATTAATAGATACATAGACCCTAGGACCAGAAGTGACCTCCATGATCATATAGTCTGACTTCCTGTATGCAAAGGCGTAGAATTTTCCCCAGAAGATGGATTAAAGCATATCTTTTAGAAACACATCTAATCTGGTTTTAAAGACTCCAAAAATGATGAGTCCACCACTCTCCTTAATAAGCTGTCCCAATGTTTAATAACCTTCACTCCTATGAAACTGTCTCTTATTTCAAGGCAGAATTTGTCTAACTTCAAGTTCCAGTCACTGGATCTTATTAAGCTTTCGTCTGCAAGACTGAAAAAGTCCCTACTATCAAATATCACCCATGGGCCCTGCCCCAAAGAGTTGACAGTCTAAGAAGGTGATCCTGCAAACATCCAAACAGGTGAGTAACCTTCACATGAGTAATCGTCTTGAGTTCCGTGGGACTACCCATGTGATTAAAATTACTCATTTGCTGGTGAGGGCTGAGAATATTTATGTGGAATCAGTGGGATTACTCATATGAGTAAATTCATTCACGTAGTTAAATCTTTGCAGGGCTCTAAATAATCAAAATGCAGAAGAACAGAGGTGTGAGATGAAAAGAGGTGTGTGTGTGAGAGAGAGAGAGAAAAAAGGATGCAATACAAGAGCAAAACACATGTGGTAATGTGCTACGTGTCTTATCAATTTCTTTGCATGAAATCTTGTTTGCTTTGATTTTACTCTTTATAATCCTGTGTTTATATTGAAATGCAAATTAAGTACCTGTTTCTCCCTGGCCTGTGTTTTTTTCCTTTTGAGTTGCTTTTTCCTTTCTTTTAACTCTGACTCATCTTGCCTGTGAAGTAAAATAAATCCATCCTCTGGGTGCTTTCCTGTTTAGTGCTGTACTTTCCAACGGTGTGCTGTATTTTAATCCCAGCGTATTATGATGTTTGTGGCTTTGTCTGGTTGTGTCCTGTTTTTTCTTTCTTGTTTTTAGTTTCTCTGTTTGTTTTTAAGTCTTTTCTGTTTATTCCCTTCCCTTATATTAACACTTCCTGTTACAACTTCTTCTGTCTCTCCTTTCTGACGCTGAACTCCACTCTTCTCTTCCCTCCTGAGACCATGTAGTCTTTTGTCTTTGGTTCTTCCCATCCACTGCCAGTTGTTCTTCACTCCCCTGTTACATTGACATAATTGGACAGTTCAGGGATTCAGACAGTTGGGTTTCTATCTGATCAGAACCTATGAAAGACTCTTGTTCCCATGTAAAAGACCATGTAGATTAATTGAAATCTATTCACCAGGAACATTTGCACAATTCTATCAGTAACGAATACCCTCTCAGAGCTGCATTGTTTTCCCACCCACGCAAACAGACACAGTACTTGCCCTGGAAGTTCTCTCCAACAGCCAATAAATCAGCTTTTGAATTTTCCTCTTCGTTTTGGATGTTCTTGGTATCCTGACTCCCCCTCATGCCCCAAACAGTCCCATTGATTTCAGTGCAGCTATTTGCAGAGGGAGGTACTACTCAGCATGAGTGAAGATGGCAGAATCTGTCCCATTGTAAGAGGAACTCTTCCGTCAGTCTTTTGGTCGTAAGTAAACAAGGGACAGGTTGAGGTCCAAAAATAGCACTGCAAGGAGAACTTACTGCTGCCCTTGGTGGGCTTCCTGTCCCCTGCCTCTCTCCAGAGTCAGTCACTGCACATCGTGTGTGAAGTCTGAAAGCTTTCCACAAAATGGTGGCTAGTGTCTGACAGGACAGGAGGCCTGTCAACCAGAGACAACTGGGTGTGCTACAGCCCAGCCCAGCCCAGCCTACCTGGGGATGAATTGTTTTGATTCACTCCATCAATGGAGAAAATGATCTTTTACAGTGTACTCTTCAGGGTTACTCCCAGTAAGAGCAGGGCAACATGAAAAACTTTCAATCAGAACTGGACAAAATGTTTCCAACTTTTCTTTTTTTAAATGTGGATTTTTGTCAAAACCAAAATTTCTTGAAAGAACTGTTTTGGTTTTGATGAAAATGTTTGTGTTTTTGATAAAAAAATGAAAACCAAAATCTTTGTTTTAAAATGAAAGCTTTTGAGTTTTATGGGTTTTCAGTTTTTCACTTATTTACAAAAACCTGAAATTATTATCAGAACGTTTTAAAAAGGTTTGTCATTGTTGTTGATGTTTTTCTGGGGGAAAAAGCATAATTTCTCAACCAACTTTACATACAATTTGTATTCAGGATATTTATTGCTTTAATTATTGTTCGTGTATGAAATATCTGGGCATCTGCAGTCTAGATAATTGACTAGCCGGTTGGGAGATAGGGCTCCTGGGTTCTTTTCCTAGTTCTCTCAGTGAGAGCTCATAGTCTTTGCTCAAATCATCATAGCAGAAGACTGGGAACCAGGGGACAGAGTTTATAATTCCAGCTCTGGCAGTGACTTGCTATGTGACTGTGGGCCAGCTTCTACTTTTGTACAATGTGGATAACAACACACACACACACCTTTGTAAAACACCTTGAATTCTATGGATGAATATCCTATATAAATACAAAGTATATCATATCTCTCAGTTGACTGTACTTCCACAGACACTTTCAAATAGCTCTGGAAGCTGTATCAGATCACAGGCAGACATTGGCAGCATACAGTGCAATGTAAGCAACTGCTGTGGCTTTTGTGTTAGAAAATCCAGTATGGTTTTTAACTTAGCCTTGTCCTGTGTGATCAGTTCAGAAGCCAAGCAAGATACAAGAACACTGGCATTTGGTGTCATATTCATATTGCTTCATATTCGTATTGCCTTCTGACATTTTCTAAGCCAGGAAAATACATGTTTCTGATCCCATTATCACAAGTATACCACACCTGGAAGAATTGCACTTTGCTATCTCTAGCTGCACAGATGTTACAGCCGGTGTAGAGGAAAAAAGCAGATGATTATGCACATGATCTATTTATAGACAGGGCCTAGATGGCTCAGGGGATTGGTATTGGGCTATATAGCCTTTAACCACATGCTCATCAGTGTGAATCTAGCCAAGGCAGTAGTGGCTGAAAGCTGCTATCCTCTAATGGCAATTTGGTGGATGATGTGTATTGAGTACAGTTTCCAGGGGACAAGAGTAACTGAAATCGCCCCACAGTTGACAGCAATAAGCAATTTTGTTGTCATACTCAGAAGAGGTGCTATGGGATGAACGGACCATGGAAAATTAACTTCCCTTCCAGATCAGAGCTGAGGATCATCACTGTTTGCAGAGCAGTGTGAGAAGCGTACACTGCTATCCGTGCTGTACCTGCTATGAATAAACAGAAAAAGCCAGCACCCCTGGTTGTCAACCCAGCACCTTTCACCAGCATTAGTAGATTAGTCTGGCACCAACTGAGGTCAGTGGCAAAGCCTTCATTGATTAAATGCACACCTATTTATAGACAGTCATTATAATGATATAAGATCTGACAAAATAGAACAATTAACCCAACACAATACTATGCCTTTGTTAGTGGTCAGCCCTGGATGCCCCCCTCAAATACACTTTAAAATAGCTGAACTTACCCATGACATTTTATATCATGGGGATGGGAGCAATTTCATCCTGTCTCCAGCTGGTGATCAAATGATGCCCTAACGCATGAAGAATTACACTAGTCAGTGAAGTAATTGCAGAGGGAATTATCTGGGAGGGAGGGAAATCTTATGGTTAAAGCATAGGACTGGGAGATGGCATAGGCTTCCTTCTGTCTCAGTTTCCTCAATAGTAAAATGGGGATAATGGCATTCACTCACCTTACAGTGAGGTTTCATTCATTAATACTAGTAGAGCATTTTCATATCCTCAGATGGAAGTCAACTGGAACAGACGAAGCAGCGTTATTGTATTACTTACATTTCCATATTACAACATAAACAGCCTCCCTGGAGGAGAGATGCAAGTTTAGGGTATTGATAGTTATTGCTCTACAGAGTCAAGAAAAAACATAATAATGGCAAATATTTTATCACTAACTGTATTTTTCTCACCAGCATCAAACCATATCTATATATTTTTTCTGATTCATATGATTAAATAAAACCCAGGATCCAATACTACTAGGACAGATTTCTTTTAGCAAATGACACTATTCCCAAAGCAGTCACTGACTGGAGCCTCATTGTACCCTTTTCTATTGTGGCATTTAGAGAAGGACAGAGATTCTTTTCTGCATAGTGGCAGGAGAACTATTCATTAGGAGGCTGATCCAAAGACCACTGAAGTCAACGGAAAGAGTTCAGTGGTCTCTGAATTTGATCCTTTATTAATATCAGTGGCATAGAAAAGTAGTGGGCTACCCTAGTATCAATTTGGCATGATGTCAGGCTATAGGTTGCTTCCAGAGCATGTACGTTATTTTCCTAGCATCTGTCTTCCTTTATCCCTCTCTCAATATCTCACTGTCAGACAAATGTAGTCAGACATGTTGGCAGAAAGATACTGTGTATTTGCTAACATTTCATTAAGAACTACTGGTTGTTGTTTTTGTTTTTAATGGAAAAGGATAACAATACAATTAATTGACTGCTATTCAAATGATTCTGCAAATGGTTGCTCTAGAAACAGTGACTCCAGGTCACTCTGCAACCATCCCGTCCCTGTCTAATTTCATCCCACCATCTCCCGCAGTAATTTACCCACACAGATGTTCATATTTTGAAGGTCATGAATGAAACCTTTTGTCATTTCAAAGACATGGTAACTGCATTGGCTGGCTCAGGCAGCGCACTGCAGAAAGTTGAACTGTGATACTAAATTCAGCTGAATTCACTGTGTTAGTCAAGTGAATCCTATATTCCATGGCTAGCAGAGAATGCCTGCCGTGAGGGACTTTATCCAACACTTAAACTTCTCCTTCTGTTGGGAAAGGTAGGCACTCATTTGACTCTAAGTAGAATTCACTGCAACTGATTGGGCCAGAAATAAAGAAGACTTCCTCCTAATGAAGGGGAAATTGCAATGCAGAGCTAAGAGCATTTTTTTCTGGAAAAAGCCATACTGTCTCAGCAGGATAGCAACTCAGTCCAGGGACCTTCAGACACCATCTGTTCAAAGGCAACACAACTGAGCTCTTCAGAAACTAGCAAACATAGTAATTATAAGAGTAGAAACCGGCTTTATGTTGGACTACAGGAAACAATTCCTTTATTGCCCTGCAGAATTTAATAGAAAATGACAGCCTTTCTATAAGACTGTCTATAGTCTTTAAGACTATAAAAGGTGAACATGTTCAAAAGATATGCCCTTTGAATTTTACTTGTAAATATTTCTTTCACCTCTAGGGCTGATGAAATTAATGGGCCTTCAATACAGCTATGTGGATTTAGACCAGCTGAGGAAGTGGCCTAAGATATAAATATATAACTAAAACCACAGAGTTCTGTATGACCCTAGTAATATGTTACATTTCTGCTGCAATATCCTCAAAAGCAAATGTGGTGAAAGCAGAAAGCAAGAAACAGAGATAGAATCCCATTCACTAGAAAAATTATTGTCTGTGATGAAGATCTGAACTTGTTAGGAGTTAAATTTCATGTTGTTAATGCCACATGTCTGATGAGAATCTAAACATTTCTATTTGATCAGTAGAAGTGACAGAATCTCTACAACTGGTCTTCACTGGATCTGACACAATGGTGTCATTTTTTTATATACTGATTTAAAAAATTTTACTGCCAAAGAACATTTAAAAAGATTCTAAAGGGGATTTAGAGGTAACTGACTGACCCTGGGAGTTTTTCCCAGTCTGATCAGGCTTGGAGAGATAGTCAGTCAATAATTACTCCTTGGGCTTGGAGCCTGACTGTGTTACTAGCTGACTAAACTGCTTAACAAAAGCACTTTGTGGAGTCTGAGCAGGAGTATGAATGGTATTGAAGCAGGACAGCTTTATAGCACATCAATAAGGTGCGATGTGCTAGGCTGCTGTGTATCAAATGCATTTTTGAATAAAATGAGAAAGAAACTGAGAGGGTTTTTTTCCCCCATTGTAAAGCAAATACCAGTTATTTGCACAGAACCACTTCAGTTTCCCAGAAACTAAATTGTAATTGCAGTACACTGAATCCAGAGGGGACTTTCATTCCATTTTACTAGAAACTAGAGACATCCTATAGCCAAATGTATGGATCTGAACAGCCCTAAACTCTGGGGAAGTCAAGAATCCAAACCTGGATTCAGATTAGCTTTATTATTTGTATTAGAGTGGCATCTTAGGCCCCATCAGCATCCGAGAACTATTGTGCTAGGTGCTGTGCAGACACAAGGATGACATGGTCTTTGCTCCAAAGGGCTTATAATATAAGACTCCAATCTGCAAATACTTATGTGCATAAAGTTACTGGCATGCATGTGTAATCCTATGGAGCTCAATGAGGCTAACTCATGTGCGTAAAATTATTCATGTACCTAAGTGTTTGCAGGATCATGGCTCATTATGAAAGAAAACGTAAGTGAGAGTAATAAGCAATAGGAGAGAAGAGGGGAATGGGAGTAATGAAGATAAGATTACATGGCTACACATGCTGATGTCCCATTGAAGTCAATGTATGCTTTACTGAATGGGGACAGACTTAAGGACATGCTTAAGTGCTTTGATGAATCAGAGCATTAGCATACTAACTAATGGTTCCAAATCACCGGAAAGGCCCTCCCCCCACCTTTTATTAATAAAAAAGTAGTTACAGCTTTTCCTGATTGCCATTCAACTAAGCCATGGTTAGCTTCTTGTAGGCATCACAGCATATGTGGTATTTATGTGGGATTTGAAGATGCAGAAGACCTTATATATCTGGGGCCAGATCCTCAGATGGCATAAATTAGAATACAGTGGTTTACACCCGCTGAGGATCTGGATGCTAAAGATTAAACTGGGCTCAACCAAAATCCTGCATTCAAACACCCAAGGTGAAGCTGAATGTCATACCCACTACTCAAAATGGTGTTTCACTATCTACAAGTTAAGCTCCTACAGTAAAAGCAAAACTAAGGGCTAGTATCCACTAGACAGCTACATGGGGGTAGAGTACAACCTTGAGGAGTCATGTCAACTAAAATCCTGCTGCCCATTTCTTTGCAGTCACTACAGACAGGGGTAAGTCATGTTCAATATTGTATCAGAATGCATTCTCCCAAGTAGCTGAGATGACGTTGACCATGACTTATCCCTTGAAACACCATCTTGTTAGTTATCGTGACTCCTCAAGGTCTGGTGCTAACTCACTATTATTTTCTAGTGAAGACAAGAGCTAAAATTGTGATGTTGGTGTGGGCTGACATCAGTCCACAGACATAAAGGCTCTAGAGTCCCCTATTTCTAACCCTACCATGCAGTGGTTAAAGAAGACAAACAGCAGGGTAAGCTCTCATTGTTCCAGCTAAGGAGGAGAGGCACTTCTAGGGGAGTGCTGCTTAGTCAAGCCAGGGGAAGGATAGAGAGCTCCCCTCCCTCCACTTTTAGCAGAAGACTGGGACATGTACTCTCTCCCATTCCCCTTTCTTTCACCCCTGATACTAAGTCGATCCAGTTTATAGGAGACATAGAGGTGAGCTGCACAAAACCCGCACAATCTATTTACAAATACCCCTCCTAAAAGAACCACGTCTGCCCCTGGCATCACAAGAAGGCACCGCACAACTGCATTTCCAACATCCTTTTGCTGGAGTGACCCATGCTAACCATGTAGTGAGACTGTTGTATCACTTCTGAAGCCAGAATTTCCATCGACTACTGTGAATTAACCCCCAGCATGGAGGTCAAAGTTTACAAAATTCAAGCCCCAACATAATAAAATGATGTAGGGTATGGGTGTCAGACTGCCCACAAGTATTGGGTATTACACATGCCGCCAGCTTCTTAACTAAATGGGGGTGCTGAGCAAGACCACAAAAAGAGAAAAAAAGAAACGAGACTTGAATTAGGCTTAATTTCGTGGGCCTCCATCTTCAAGGTGGTAGCATAAAAGAGAAACCATATAATGAGAAGAAATAACAGAGCAAGGAGGAAAAAGCTCTTAAGCTGTGTGCTCTATCTCCTATCATTTATTATTTATGTGGTGCTCCCAATGTACATGGCACTCTGTAGTAGGAAAAATTAGAGATGAGCCCTAATGGCTTAATTTTCAAAGATTACTTGAATTGGAGCTATAGGTGCCTGGCATCTTTGGCAGGCTGTTAATAAACAGAAAAGCCTGGATCTGATTCTGAATAAATGCAGAAATTGGGAAGTTTGCACTTGGATTCTGAACCAAATTTGGTTACTCCCTCCTAAGAGAGGATGTATAACTTTAAAACAGTACTAGACACTTCCCTCTGCCCCTGAAAACAAGAATGAAAATGGTAGATATATCTTATCAGAGAGCTGTCTTCCCTCATCAACCCTGCTTTGCCTGTTGTAATCAGTCTTTTGGGGGCCAAGAGAGATGAAGAATTCATTCTAGCATCCTCTTGCCTTTGCAGTCTTCAGCATCTCTTCCTGTGCTTTGATCTCGGTTAGAGAATGCCTCTCTAATTACTGATGTTTTGCAGCCGGGGAAAGAAAAAGAGTGTTCTTCTCGCCTTCTTCAAATGGCTGCAACTGTGAAACACTTTCAGCATCTGAAACCTCTCCATAGTCAAACAAAATAACCCCATCCAGCCAAACAAACACACAGCTGTACGTTAATGTGCACGGTGCAAGCTGTTCTTGTCTGCTCAAGACATGGGATTTGATTTTATTTTGCAGCAACCATAACACCTTTTCTCCAAGATGGTCTCCAAGTAATTTACAAACACAGAGTTACAGCAGAACAAAATAAGAGCGGGGGCATATAGGTGAAGAGAAAGTGGGTTGTCAGTCTGTATTGGAAAGTACAAACAGTGGGTGTTTTTCCAGCCTTTTTCATTTGAGGATCTCAAAAGACTTTATCCGTTGATTAGTTAACACTAACACAAACCACCCTGTGAGAACAGGAAGAACTAGAACCATGCAAGATGCTCCTTTTTAGAGCCTATGAGGTTTCCACAAGACCTCAACATTTATGGAAAGAGTCTATCAAGTTCTTGAATCTTTTGATTACTGGCAGATTAATATTCTAAGCAGTTTATCCAACAATTATTTCCTGTCAGCTGTGGAGTAGATCTGTGGTGAATTTTTTCCCTCCTCTATTTAACCAGCAATATCAAAAGCCAAACATGTACTTCAGCTACGTACCTCACTATCAGGTAAAGGGTCTTGATTGAAGGGTTATAACTGAGACTGCTGGAAACAAAACACCAGACTTGGCAGGCTGGCAGGCTGGCCCGGTATAAGTGAGTCCTCGGATATGTTATCATGGTCACTCCGTTTAAGGCCAGTGGGGAAACTAAAGCACGTAGTTAATGAAAAGATTCTGAGATCCAGCTAATAACAATTCTGTCTGTGACAGCCCCAACAACACACAAGGAAAGAAGGCAATCGGGGGGGGGGGGGGGAAGAGAAGCACCCAGACTTTCATACAGATGGCAGTTATGATACTAGGACAATTAATTGCATGTCAACTGTCTACAGAAGCCAGTACTGTGAGCAGCATTTTGATTTCATTGCTCTAGATGTTACCAAGCGGGGTTTCTGTTCTAAAACTGGGAAAATCGACACATGCTATTCAGAAAGAACAACATGCAATTCAGGTTTACTCCTGACCATCTTTCTGAGGGGCAGGAAGCGGCAGCCATGCCATTTTACTAGCTATTACTGGGGCCATTACCCACCAAGAGAAATTTCACCCCAGCAGAGTTCATGGGTCTTAGATATTTCCCATTTTGTAAAACTTTTTGCCAACATTCAAGGATTTTCCGTGCTTTGGATAGAGGGATAGTATGAAAAGAATGACCGGCTGATGGTGATACAGTCAGCAGATGAGATGCTGCAGTTCAGCTATTTCACTATGCTGGGCCCTGGTACTGAGACAATCAGCTACAGCTATGGAGCGGTTTGGTTAGCTATGGGGCACTGCTTCTAGGATTGATTGCAGAGGATTGATGCCCTGCTACTTGCAGAGGCTTTTTACAGACACTTGCAGTACTCATCTTTATTTCCTGCCCTATAGAACTCCATGGTGTTGAGTGCTGCTGAACAACTGCGGTATTCCTTCCCAGCAGTGGCCACATTTTAAGAGTCGGATGAAGAGGTTTGTGTATATCTGTATGTAGCTTGCAGAGCATATGGGGATGAATCATCCTGTGTCAATGCCAGGTCACCATCACTATGGGGACTCACTTATTTGAAATGCAGCTCTGTCCCTAGAAGCAGCTCTTTTATGCAGGCCCACCGCAGCCTGCCAGCACTCAGGTGGTTAAATGCACAATTGGCCTCCCCCAGATAGAAGGCAGGGAGTCTCTGAGTCACCATATGGATCGTTTCCCATGTTGCCAAAGCAGCAAAGTAAAGCGGAGGATGCAGGACAATTAAAAATCCTGATGCCTCTTACTCCCGAATCCCACAAGATCTAATTAGGAGAGTATGGGAGGAAGCAGGTCAGCACGTGAGTTCATATGTATCACCTGCTGTTGTAGCAAACTCACTCCCCAGCAGGAGTAGAGAGCCATCTGTTTAGCTGACATTTGCCCGGGCTGTGCATCCTGGGTACTAGGCCCCAACCAAACCTTCCCCTTCCCCCAAGACACGGGTGCTCAACTCCTCTTGCTATTTCTCTGGAAGCACATGGAAATGGACCTTCCTAACCATAATCCACATCCATATGTGCATCTGCCTAATAGGCTGCAATTTGTCATTATTATTATTATAACTGCTCCTATCATTATTACCAAATTATCATCATCATTAGGAGCAGCAGAAGTAATTGGCTCTGGGGTTGTGTGAATACACAGCAATAAGCCACATGGAAAAGTGCAAATATGGGGATTTCCATCTCCTCCTTCCCTCTATGTAATAAGGTAGCTTGACAATACAGAGTCAGAAAAATCATGGAGTGATAGAACACAGCAAACAAGAGTATGTCTCCAGCAGGTCAGGCGATGGGGAGGAAGCTGGCCTATTGAGAAATACCAGGGACTAAGGGAGAGAGAAAAATACAAGGGGAGCAAAGGAGCAGTAGAGATTATAAAATAAATATCTTTAAGAACTCAGGTTTTATTAACTTAAGAATTCTATCTGAGCATCCACACTGTAGGATGCTTCTCTGACCTGAACTAAACCCCCTTTTCAGGTCCAACAATCTATAGAATCTCACTAGGAGTGTCTTCCAACCACCCTCTTTGCATCCTTCTCTACCATCTCCTGCTTTCTTCCTTCCATCATCCAATTTCTCCTTCCACCCCTTTTGTAGTACAGGGGGAAGACATCTTTCACCCTGCAGAAACTGGTTCCCAGGAGCACTGTTACCCAGGAGAACATGGGCATTTTGGCTGCTGTTCTTTGACTAGATGTCTGCTGCTGTGGGTGAGAGGAAGCCTCTGCAAAGTGCAATTGATCGGCCACATGGTTGCCGTGCACTGTTCTAAGGAGTGGTAAGCCTACTTGTTTTAGACAATAAGTGACTAGCACTGTACTGAATAACACGGATGAAAAAAGCAACCTTCTCAGGCTCCACTTCCCCATGAGCATATGATGCCTGGAATAACTTCTTTAATAGCCCACATGTTTGTTAATCTCAGGTTCTCATATGGTCTCCCGGGTGAGCAGGGGAATCTAGACAAATAGTTTGGACACATTCAAGAGTTTAACTTGAGAGGAAGGATGATTCAATGGTTAGATCACTAGCCTACAATCTGGGAAACTCAGGTTCTAGCACTGACTCTGCCACAGACTTGGGCAAATCATTAGGACGACATGCAGAAACCCAAGGTCTTACACTACCATGTACCTGATTTCTACCCCTAGATGGCTAGTTAGAGTGGCAAACCCTCAGATCCATGTCCTAAATCTCAGTTGCAGGTGCAACAGCATCCTTGTAAGGGAGTCCTCACTTCTGAAAATGTCTCTCTCAAGTATTAGTTGTTAGTTAGAAAAAATAGTTAGGCCAAATACTGCAATTAAAAAATGCCTAAGCAAACCACACATGATTTAAAAAAAAAAAATTCTCCCAACCCTACTTAACTCAGTACAAATGCTGAATCAAGTAGTTTTTATTTCACTTACTTTTATTTTAATTAGGGGGGAGGGAAATCAGTTAGCCACTGTCTGCTCTTCAAAAGAAATCTCTCTGTCCTGACCACTATCTGTGTCTATTATTTATCAGCTCTTGCTGCTGGAAACAGAATCACGGGAGGAGGATGCACTTGGATGGGACCTCATGTAACCCAGGACAACTGGAAGAATTTGACACTGTGTTGCAGATAGCTCTTCCAGATGCTAACCAGGGTTGTGGCTGCTCAGCCATGGATGCTGTGGTCTGCCAATTCTCAACAAGCTGAGTATTGTGCCCAATAGTAACCAAGGCATCTGCCTGCACATTCCACAGGAATACACTGGAGGATACCCACCCCCTCCCATCCTCACCCT
This sequence comes from Emydura macquarii macquarii, assembly GCF_026122565.2. NCBI lineage: Eukaryota > Metazoa > Chordata > Testudines > Chelidae > Emydura > Emydura macquarii. The sequence goes on along the minus strand of NW_027130449.1, from coordinate 7,676,903 downwards.
GTGCTTTTTGCTGCCAATACCATCTTCTGTGCCCTGCGGTTGCCCTTGATTGGAGAGCAGATAAAGGGCTTTCTCTCTCTTCCCGCTCCTCTTCATGGCTGCAGCAGTGCTGGAGGCCCAAATCTGATCTCACTAATGGTGGACGGGGGTAAATCAAGAGTAACTTCACTGCTATCAATGGAGTTTCATCAGCGTAGCTGAGGGAATAATCAGGTCCCATGGATAGGATACTGTTGGCGGGGAAGTTTGTAGTTTTCATGAACAATATATCAGTTTTGGGAGTGGGGGAGGACTTCAACTCCTGGGTAAGTTTCTTCGGTGAGTTATTTATCATCGATTGTCTTCCGAGTCCCCATGTCAGCGTTGTTCAGTGGATGAACATTAAGTCACCGATAAGCAGGACTAACCATAAACCATATCGCTTGGGGAACAGGGGGAAATGTTGACATCAAGTTCTTTCAGAATTGCTATACAAAAACATTCAGAAATAGTGTCACGCATGGAACAGATGCTCTGTCTTGTTCTATATTCCCTAGTTATTGAAATTAGAGAGAACAGGATACATAAGGTATAGCTGTCCATCCTTGGGTATCAAATAGGAAGATCAGGCTATTATCTATTCTCAGCACCTTTGGAAGGTGAAGGCCTCTTGTGCATTGTTCCTGCCTGTCCATTCATTGCCACTATTTTAAACTCAATGCAGGGTGAACATATTTTCAGTGTTTTTCCTGTCTCCATTCTCGCTATCCACAGCTCTGTTGCAGAGTGAAAGCCTCTTCAGCATTGTCGCCTACCCATCTATCTGTCTCAAACACTCTTATCTCATCCCAGGGCAAGAGGTCCCATCTGTCCACCTATTGGCCATTTTCAATCCTCTATAGTGTGAAGGCTTCTTCAGTGCTCCTCATCAACATTTCTGGCAGGCTGCAAGAAATAGGTGGCCTTCCAACTGTTTTATGGAAGGTGATTTTGTGCATCCATGAACTGACAGGCTGTTTTAAGAATAAGGTTTGGTATAAAAGGAGAGAACAGTACGAGTAAACAGAACCTCAAAGATAAATTAGCTAATCTAATTCCTGCCGTGACACAGTGTTGATGTCCAGGGAAAATACTCCCCCACTGATTAACTCCTCTCTCTTTAGATTCATACAACCCAACCACCAGCATATTAGAATGCCAGAGTTATTCTGTTCATAAGAACTGCCAGACTAGATTTGACCAATGGTCCAACTAGTCTCCAGTTGAGGTCAATACAAGCTTCAGAGGAAGGTACAAGAAACCCTACAGTTATGGGATAATTTCCTTAAAGGGAAAGTTTCATCTTAACACCCAATGATTGGAAGTTGGCTCATTTCTTGAGCATGAGACAGCAGACCTCTAGTACACAATATCTTCCTTCGCAGCTATTTGAGAGGTGTCTGGGTCCAGTGGTCTTCCCTGTCTTTGGAGCATGATGAAAAGGAAGTGAGAGACAAAGACAGACCCTGACTATGCAGACAGTAACAATGTCTCCAAAGCCAGATGTCATCAGCCTCCACCAGCTATGAGTTATTTCCAACAAAGCACAGCAGATCAAATTAAAGACAGGCCTCTTGTTCCATGGCAGTTTACTTAAGTAGAAGAAGATTGTGGGATGGAGGTGACAGCTGCTATCGAATTACTATGGTTTTCAATATACAGAGTGTGATATTACATCTCAAGAATCAGTTCAATCTCTTTTCTCTCTGACTAAATAATTTCATACACATCAACACACTGAAAATCAACTTAGAGGGGCAGAAATGCCTTTTCTATTCATTCCTTTATTAGAAAACCCATTGGGTATTGCAATGCCGCAGATCACCTTCTGTGTAAATGAGGGACACAGAGGTTGCAGTGTTTTTATTTCCTGTAAATTCATTATCTTTGTTCTTGCACAGATCTTTCCTGCCAATCCACTAGGGTGTGTTCAGATGCTGAAAAGGGAGGCTAGAAGCCATAAGCAGCATAAGGAAGGGTGATCTAGAGGATAGAGCCCTAGACTGGGACTAAGGCATCTTGGGATCTATTCCAAGCTCTGATCTGACCTGCATTAATTATTTGTATTGTGGTAGCACCTACAAGCCCTAGTCATGGACCAGGACTCCATTGTGCTAGGCATTGTCTGCATGCAGAACAAAAAGACAGTCCCTGCCCCAAAGAGTTTAATCCAGGAGATCTGTTCATAGACCAGGAGCCCATTGTATTAGGCACTCTATAAACATGTAAGTAAAAGACAACGTCTGCCTCAGGAGCTTCCAGTTTAAGTGTAAGACAAGAACAACAGATGGAGGAGTGCAAGGTAACAATGAGGTAAAAATAGTTCAAGCAAGAAAAAGCAACGGTTGTAGCACACCTGTGCTGCCTAACCATTGGTGTGGTTTTTTGTAGGCATCATAGCAGAGGAGAATTTTAAGGACCACAATGGGGGGAGGAGGGTGCGCTTGGCAGCAGTTCTTCCCCTCACTGTGCCTCTCTTGCCCCTCACCCAATCCTTTATTTGTCTTGTTTGTTTAGACCATAAACAGTCTCATAATTTGTCTGTACTGCACCTAGCACAATCTGAGGTGCTCAGATGCTATGGGAATCATGGCTCTATATAAATCCTGAGTAGGTTAGAATGAGCCCTGTGCTCTTGTTTTTAGGAACGCGGGCTGCTAGTGTAATGTAAATAATAAATAATTCTAAATTCAAAGGACAACAGATTCTGGAAGGGATTACGTGGTAGAGAAAGTAACTGGAGCCCACTGAGGGTGACTAAATGTCCTTTCCCTTTGATGGTTGCATGAAACAATACGATGCCTTCATCTTGGCTCCCAGATAGAAATGCACTCTGATCAATGCTGCCACCCATCACTTTTGTTGGCAGCCTCAGCCAAAAAAGCCAAGGACTAAATGGACTGTTAAGAATGGTCCAGCCTGAGAGGAGAGTCTTCCATTGGGGGGGGGGGGGGGGGAACCTTGCCCCATCCCTGCAACTTAATAGAGGACTTCATTGTCCAGGGTTGCTAATCCAGCCCCCCTCACCAGCATGAAGTTCTCTGGAGAGATTTTTTTTGTTTTGCTGCTGTTTAAGAGCCAGCAGGTTTGACTAGATAACAGGAGAGGGTTTTTTTTCCGGAGAGCCATTGGATTATGGAACAGTCTGACAAAAGGAAGTAGACAGGGCAAACAAACAGTATACATGAGTTTAAGGCAAAGGAAGGTTTTGTGCACACACAAAAAAATAATCTGCTGAAAGATGATGGATGGACTAGGTGGCGTCATGGTTTTGCATGATTTTTAAAACTTCCAGGTCTAAATCCTTTATTTGCCATGTTGATTGCAGAGACTAGAAGTGCACCCTGTGCATGCAACTGTTCAGAATGAGGCGACATTTTTAAAGCAATGCCAACTACCAGATGGAGAAAACAGTGAAAGAATCTGGGCACCATTTTCACAGATGATTTTAAGTTAGGTTCCCTTACAGCTCCTTACACTTACATTACCATCTACTCTTAAAGGAGTCTAAGATGGTATAATTCATATGGGCGGGTGCTTGAAGAAGGTTTAAGACAACCAAATCCTAGCTCTTCTTCCAGAAGTTTTGCTTTGAAGTTGCACCAACTTAGACCCCTTAGATGTTGATAGGGTAGGTGGATGTAGCTCTAGGGAGTCAAAGTTGTGAAGGGCGATCTAACTGACGTATCACCTCTGAATCAGCCCTGCAAGATGAGATACTCCAAATAAAATTGACCTAAAATGTACATTGAGGAGACTGGAAAGATGTGTAAGTTATATCTGTTTAGATGCCCTATTGCCTTGTAGGCTCATCTCTGAAGGTGGTTCTGGATAGCTCAACTTAGACCGCCCCCATGGTTTGGAGAGACATTCTCCTTCCTGTAGTTGAAAAGAGACCACCCAAAAGGCTGGGATAAAAATGTCAAAAGCTTTAGAACTTTACGTCTCACTTACTTTCAGTGACAATTAGGCTCTAGTCCGAAGTGTCTAAGTCACTTTTGAAAATTTGATTTAAGCGCCTAAGCCAGTTAGAGGCTCTGAAAAATGATATCCCTGGTAAATATCACCACTCTACCCTGACATTTTGGGCATATCACTCTCTCACTGCTCCCGCAAGGCAAGATTTTTAAAAGTGACTAATGGTTTTGGGTGACCTTGTTTTCAGGAAATGCTGAGCACCCATCCCCTGAAAATCAAACCTCTTTCTGGTGTCTCAAGTTGGACCCTCAAAAATGGAAACATCCAAAATCAATGGTCATTTTAAAAAATCTTGGCTCTGGTCTGCACCCTGCACTGAAACAAGTATATAGGGAACTGGGGGGGGAAATAAAATGCCATCTAGTGACTGTATTTTTCAAGATAGCGGCCAAACGAAACAAATTAAACTACCTTGGTTGAAGAAATTAAGCAAAGAGGGAGGAGATGCAGGCTCTGCCTAAGAGTACCACACCTATTCCCCCTTAATATAAAGCAAATTGATCTGAACATAAAGTGATCCATTGGTTTACAGTTGCTTTAGAGAGAGCTGCTGCAGACCTGGGCCATGTGGGCAAATTAAAGGGAACAGACACAAGCTCAATGGGGTTTCAAGCTGGATTCTGCAGACTGCCAGGCATGGGAGGATTTGTTTTTTAACACTGCCATCTCGCTTCCCCCACCCCCTTCCATTTACTTTGGTATTAAAGGAACACAAAGGTTACATTAGCTTCCTGGAGAATATAGTATTGGCCCAGCAGGACCTATGAAAACCCTGCAGTGGTTTCCTTTGGAAAGAATAAATAGCTGTTTTCAATCACTTCATAAACAACTTTAAAATGAAGCAGGAAAATAAAACGAGCCACAGTGAAAAGGGATTTGATACATTTTTCTCTGTGTCCCCTTCCTGAGGGAAGGTAAGTGGAAAGAAACCTCTTATCAACTCCCTCACTCTTCTTCTTTTAATGATATATTGTGGCAAAAGATCTATTCTTCAGAAATGTTACTCTGATCCTCTCCTCTAAGCCTCCTTCTTCTTTCTCTGTAGAAAGCAGCAAGGCTGGATTATAATGAATGCTTTCTACTCAAAGAACACCTTTTCAAAGTGCCTTATAAACAAGAAGTCTCCCAATGACCCTGTGAGGCAGTATATAGCACTTCTATAGCAGCACTTCTTGTGCAACATGCTTACACCTCAGAGTGCTTTACAAGAGATAGATCAGTATCATAGTCACCATTCTACAGATGAACAAACTGGTGGCAAGGCTGGGAATAGAACTCGGGTCTCATGACTCCCACAGATGGCCTCCCTCAATGGGGTACACTGCCTCCACCTTCTGGGTTATTAGTAGACACTGATGAACAATGGGGGCAGGGGCACGATCCAGGCTCTGTTCTCGCAAGAGGCCCCCATTTCCACTAGGCTTTTCAGTGTCAATGCAAACATCACTATGTCTATTCAGACCCTTCATCAGATTAATTCACCTCCTTCAATTGCATCAGCAATCAACTCACTGCATTTCTATGGCCTACATTTCATGCACCTAATCTGACCATCTGACTGTAGTGGTCCCTTCTGGCCTTTAAAAAAAATGTGAATCTGTCCCCAAGATGATGGCTTTTGATTTCTTCCCCTCCTGAATACAAATAACATTCCCTGAACTATGCCTCTGACACATTTAAAACAATTGTCCCCCTTCCCCCTAATGCACATAAGGGCAGACAGTTATTGCAACTAGCCTGGACAATTTAATTCATATGCAGATGAACTTGCTTTGAATTATGTTTGTAGCTCTTAATGAGTAATTAGCAATTTTAATGGCAGAGGCTTCCCTCCAAGGGCTCTCTAAGATTGGGGCAAGGATCTGACAGCTCCCAGTCACTCTCACTCTGAAGTGATGCGCTCCTTCCCCCTTCTGAAGGCAATTTGCATTCTTCAGGCAGTTTGGCATCAATATTTTATTAACCAATTGTGAGTTTCTTTATTCCCCCTCTTTTTTTCTAGCCTTACTTAGCAACTCCATTTCATTTGCCTGCTCCTATTAATAAGAATATCTGTTCAGCTGTGTCCTAAAGCCACGGTACTCTCCAATGCAACAAGGACTACCCAGACCCAAGAGCCCTGTTTCTCTTTCCATCGGGGATGTCTTCATGCCTGCAGCAGTTCATATTAACATGAGGCACGCAGTTACATCTGGCTCAGTCGCTAGATATTTGTCACCTCTGTCAGCACCCAAATAGTGTCAACTTGGCAAATCTCTCCCCTACAGCAAAAAAAGCCCCCAAAGCTTCTCTGATATCCTCCCTTGATGGAGCCAAAAGAATCTTCTATTTGATAGCTCTCTCCTCCATTGACCATGGAATGTACCACTGAAGTACACATCAGTATAGAAAACAGTGTATCACAGGTTATGTACTTTTTGGATCCCACTTTGGACCAGAAGAGAGAGGGTTGATGGAGGAGTTGAGTGTTCTTTGGAAAATGATGGGATCCAGCAAGTAGGGGTTTATTCCATCTATTAAGAGATACAGGACTTGAAAGATGTGTGTGTGGCTGGAATTTCTATTATTATCTATCATTTGTACTGCAGTAGCAACTGGTGGCCTCAACCAAGTCAGGGCCCCATTGTTTAGGCACTGTCCTAACACGTAGTGATAATCCCTGCCCTGCCCCAAAGAATTCCAGATGAAAAGACAAGGCATAACTAATGGAAGAAAGAAGTACATAGGCACAGTGGGGAGGAGAATGGGTTAACAGAAATAGGAAGAAGTTTTTGGCCTGGACTAGCTGTGTGCACAATTCAAAGTATCTCATAATTCAGTAGCTATAAGCACTGCTTTCCACCGCCTCACCTTTATCAGATGGCCATTGAAGTTTACAGTTTGCAGAAACAGCTCTTTCAGTTTTGCGACATTTGGGGAGATTGGACCAAATTTCCAAAATTTGGACCCAAACCTGGAACCTAACTTTCTCTAGATCTTTATTTAAACCCAGCTGAGGGTGTTGTGTGATCAGCAGAAGTGAAGACCTAGTGTGAAATTAGGATTCCATTCTTCTTTGGTCAAGTCCCTTTCTTAACCATATGCTTGTGGCATTGCACAATTTAGATGAGTAGCAGTTGGAGCTTTGATTTGTTTTATCTGTCTCTGTGTTTATATTTGTTACATTGTCCGATCTCGCATGCAAATTACAGATATCCTCTTAGTAACTGGATCTGATCCCAACCAGCCTGTGCAGTGAAAATGAAGGCTGTGTAAGAGACTCTCACTCTAACAATCTGTATCTGATGGTGTTGTGTGGGTGTTGGGGAGAGGAAGGGGGCTGGTGCACAGGTTATTGTAGAATTGATACTCAGAGGCTCAGCACACTTTTCTTTTTTGAGTATTTAAGCATTTTCTGCCTTTGACAATAATTTTAAATCCTTTCATCCAAGGATCTCATAACTCTTTAAAAACCTCACAGCCCTCCTATAAGGTCAGTGGGGGATCACCGTTCCCATTTTAGAGATGGGTAAAGGTAAGGCACAGAGGTGTTGAGTGTCTTGCCCAGTTGGTCAGTGGCAGAACTGGGAATAGAACCTAGAATTCCGGGCTCATTCTTTCCTGATCTAACCTCACTGTGTCTCATTCACCATACGCAAGCTGCAGTTCCATTACTCTGCACGCACTGCTATTTACATACACCAGACCATGCTTTATGGTAGGTGAAATATACTGAGCCAAAATAAAATGCCTGCCCCAAAGAGTTGAGCCCTTTGACAGATGCAATGTAACTTAAATTTAAAAAAAAAAGTGCAAATTTAGTGGGGGTATGTAAAGCCTTCAAGAGGCTGTTTGACAAAGCAGAGGTTTTCTTCTAACTTATACCTTCTTACCTCTTGTGTGACTTGTTTTTCCTTCTAGATCCCTCCCTTCCAGACCTCTGGCATGTAAATTATATCCATTTAGATTCCCATATACTCAAGTCCCCGCACACCCAGATACTAATGCACAATTTACACCTTCTCATACATACTCTCAGAATCTGATCGCAAAACTATCCACGTGAAATTAATTACTGGTTGTCTTCAGCAGCATTTGAATTGATCCTATGTTCTCCATCCCTATTCAGCACTTCTCAGCCCCCTCCCCAGCAAAGTTACAATGGTTAATATCAGCTGCACTTCCATTTGCCCCATCAAAATGATCAAACCAGTTCATCTTTTCCCCAGTTTCACATCCCCATGAGTTATTCTGTATGAACCGGAACCAAGCCTTGGAAGGATAAGAGTGCCTGGTTGTCAGTGGTGCCAGTGATGTCATGGGTTCCTAAGCAACAGCCAATCATCTTTTTATGAAGTCCAGGGTGTTACTGGGTGGGGGTTGGGGGAGAACAGCATTTGGCAAACCCATCCATTTTCCAGAATGAGAGAGAAAAGAAGCTGCTTGGCAGTCCCCACTCTGCAGAGTCAGGAAGATTTTTCACAGCTGAGGAGGCAGTTGCCATAGAAATGCGACAGTGGGTTTTGCATTAAGATGCTGTTTGGCTCTCGTTAGAGGAGGAAAACTGCTGGGCCAAAACATCAGCAATTGCATTCTGCTGTCATTTAAGTTATGGGGCCAGCAGCACTTGACTGGCAAAGCCTTCTGGCTGGTACCATTATCTTCTCATCCCTGAACTGTCCACAGCAAGGAGAGTAACTAGCTCTGCAAAGCAGCAAAATTACATGACACTGTAGTGGGGGCTGAGGGACACCACGCAGAGTGAGTTTGTGGTTTGTACTCACAGGGATGTTGACAAATATTGACTTGCAGTAGTGTTCCAGCCCTGCTCTCTGTGGGGCTGATCCAAAGCCCATTGAAGTCAAAGGGAAGGCCTGCATTTACTTCAATGGGCTTTGGATCAGGATTTATATTCTCAGCTGTAGATTACCAAGAACAGTATACAGTACCCGATTCTCCACTGTCTGGCACTGTGTCATTTACAACTGTACAAAGTAGGCATAACATATGACCAAATCAGAATCCTCCAACTCACATCCTCCACTGAGTGGATGACACGTGGTGAAAGGCAAGTGGACATTCAGGTCAATGTTCATTCAGGTCTTTTTCCAAAAGAGAAAATACAGAGAGAAAAAGAGGGATATGTCTCGGCAGAAGTAGGAAGAAAGAAACCAAACACAATCTGAACTATGGGTCATGGAAACCTTGCACCAGGGAATCCTGTTTATGTGCTCTAATAATCAGAGCAGCTATTGCATTTAGGCCAAATCTCTGAATGCATTTCCCCTGGCTCCCCTGGGTCAAAATTAGTCATTGCTATTCTTGATTAAAGATCTAGGATTGAGCTTTAATAGATATGCAGAAGTGCAGAGATGATAAAACAGAGAACAAATTCCTTAGGAGACTATCATCTGAAAAGGATATCCAGAAGTATAAGACTACTTTCTACTACAGCTATTTGGGGAGAAAAAAATCTTGAACATTTTTTCATTTTTTAAAAAAATGTCCACCTTTTTAAAATGTGAAAATTGGGGGGGTGAGGGGGGGAGGGGGACGACGACGACACCAGGTCTACAGGTAATTTGGGGTAGGTGGAGCAGGTTTTGAAATCAAGGAATTTTCCCTGGAATTTTTCAAATTTCAAAATGATCAACATTTCAAAGATTTCAACCAACTCTATTCCTAGCATACAGGAAGCAGAATCTCCCCATTTCCAAATGCAGACAAGTGAAACCACTGAAGATTACAGCATCTCACATTCCTTGTGACTGACTTTAAAGATGTCTGTGAGCCTTGCTGGAGGGAGTTCTTGTTCTCTACGAATTCATGGGGCTCAGAGTCAGATCCTCAAATGGTGCAAATCAGCATAGAATTAATTCGTGGAGCTATGCCGATTTACACTTCCCAAGAACACAAGTAAAATGTGCAGTGGCTCACACCTCCAGCATTAAATGGAAGAGGGTGAGAAATAGTTGCTGACGTAGAAATCAGTGAAACATTCATTCTGTGACAAAGCAGGGCAATGCAAGCCAGGAAGAAAATTCTTTAGAACTTAGAGAGCTAAGGGAGCCTGAGGAATTATGAGACATTTCGGAAAAGTGCTGCATCTGACTCACCCAAAAGAGACCATTCAGAAACAAAAGACTCTCCAATAATCCATGTGGGAGGCACAAATATTCTTTCCAGTTATTCTACTGCAGCTTTTTAATTTGTATTCACAAGGTCCCAATTCATCCCTGGTTTAACTCCATTGAAATCAATGCAGTTACACCAGGAATTTCTTTGGTCTATGTCAATTATTGCATGTATCAATTTCTCTACTCTTGTAGAAACCACAAAGATGGAAAAGCTCTGTTAAATCTACCCCTCATGATCAGTGTATGTGTGGCCTCTACAGTATATTCTCCAGTCCTTGGCCCAGTTCAGTTTGAAGCTGTCCCAATTAAGGGGCTTCCTTCTATAAGATAGCCACTGGAATTCTATGCCTGACTTTGGAACTTCAGGTTGCGCTTTTCTGTAATGAAGTATAGTAGAACCTCAGAGTTACGAACACTTGGGAATGGGGATTGTTCGTAACTCTGAAATGTTTGTAACTCTGAACAAAACGTTACGTTTATTCTTTCAAAAGTTCACAACTGAACATTGACATAGTACAGCTTTGAAACTTTACTAAATCAGAAGAAAAACGATGCTTTCCCTTTATTTTTATTTTTTTAGTAATTTACATTTAAAACAGTACTGTACTGTATTTGTTTTGGGTTTGTTAGTATTTTTTGGTCTCTGCTGCTGCCTGATTGCATACTTCTGGTTCCAAATGAGGTGTGTGGTTGAGTGGTCAGTTCGTAACTCTGAGGTTCTACTGTCGTCCCTTCCCAGTTCCTCATACCTCAGTTCTTGAAGGGAGACCTAGCCTCTTCATCTCTCCATTCTTTTTTCTCCCATCACTGAGAACTTCAGCCACCTTCCAAGACTCACTCAAGATAAGCAATCTCCCATATGTGTTCAGTCTCTCCAAGAAAGTCTCCTAGCAGAAGAAAAAAAAATCAACATCAGTTTCACTCCACTAACATCCGGCCTAATTAATGTTTCAATATAATTCCCCTGCCCCTCTTCCACACTCAGTCACTCACTGCACCAATCAAGAATTCCAATTCTCATCCACCCCTCTCCATAGATTATGCCTTCTTTCGCCTCCCATGGCTCATGGGAGCTCAGGATTTTAGGCTTTTTACCAATCCACAGACAATCTACTTATTCTAATAATGATAAATTGAGAAAGCACGTATCCCATGCACAAAAAAGCATGGCTAGTGTATGTGTATTATGAGGACAGGAAGTGGGGGTTGGGCAGGGATGGTGAAGATTAAATTGCCTTTTTCCTGAAAGAACCAGCATTGGCCACTATCACACATACGATACCTGCCTAGGTAAGCCATTAGTCTGTTCTGATCATGACAAATGTCTATGGCAATGATGGACAACATTTTCCAGTGATTTACAGCTGGTTAACCATTGGACGTGAAAAGCAGTTTGGAAAAAATATACTGTGACCTATCACTGTGTTTTGACTTCTCTGATACATACTATACACTGGACCTTTTACATGTAACTAGCTGGTTAAGTTTGTCATTATTCTATTGACCCTCCCTCTATCCTTGTCAAATCTGACCCTATCCAGCTGTTCAGCTGTATCCTGTGGCTTGCTTTGGAGACCAGAGCAATTCCTGGAGTTCAGTGGATATGCTGAGAGAAGCTAGCGTGCCTTCAGGAACAAGCTGTTCTCTCTACCTCTTACTCTCCTTCCTCCTATTAAGAAAGCTTGCATGACAGAACTTCCTCCAGCACAAGAACTGGAAAGCTCACCCTTCAGATCTCATCATTCCACCCCTAAATCAGCCATCAGAAGCTGTGATTGAAATAAGATGAGGCACTTTCCCTCCTCCCCTTCAAACCAGATGAAGTTCCCATTTTTGACAGATCTCTCAGCTTATGGAATAGGAAATCAAGCACAGGTAGGAAGCCTGGAAGTCTCCCTTCAGTAATGTTAGGCCACTGGGTCAGATTTATCTTCTGTCCATTATCCAAATACAAACAATCTTCAATTACATCTTCATTTCTCTGGGGCCTGCAGAATGAAGCAGGCAGGAGACAAAATGCATTGACGTTTGAACATGAATACAAGCTCATTACTAAGAATTGTGAGGAAGGGATTGCCCTGTAATGGTTCCAAATAAGCTATCTGATATCTACAGAGGCTGTCCATCTAAAGGAATCCCTGAAGAGGACAAGAGTTGCTTAACTTTCATAAAATCTCCTTTCCCCGTTTCATTTGGAAAACATCCATTTTGCAAAATAAAGCCAGAGTCCATAATCTTAGCAAGGAAAGATCCCTGGGAGAGTGAATTACACTCACTGAGAGGTTCAGCGGTGCCATTTTCAACGCAGAAGGCTGTGTTTTGTTTTCTTCCTAGGTTTTTATTTTCAAGCACTGAGAGAGTATTGCCACCAGCCACTTTCAAGAGCAAACTCACAATAAAGCCAGAGTCCAGAATTTCCCACTAGCTAATGATAGTGCTAGAAGATGCACAGTTGTGTTGATTTTACTTTCAGTGCACTAAATCAATTCTTGTCTAAAGCACTGAATGAAATCCGTGCAGTATTCAGAGATTTATCTGAATAGCGGTACAAGTATGGAAAAAAATTACCTCCCCCTTTTCCAACTAGTTAGAAGAATAATGGTGTCCATTGCTCTGGACATGATATACCTCTTCATCATTGGGGCATCTTATAGATATAAATGCATTTATCATCACAACATACCTATGAGATAGGGAGTTTCAACATTCCTTTTCCAGATTGGGAACTTATGCAGTAGGAGATGAAATGACTTGCCCATGTCATGCAGAAAACCTGTGGGAGAGGCAGGAATTGAACCCTCATCTCCTGCATCCCAGTTCAACGTCACACCCACAAGACCACCCTTCTTCCCCATCACAGCTAGTAAACTAAAAAAAAAAATGATGGCAGGTGATGGGTGTTTGAGCGAGAAAAGAATGAGTTATTCAACAGAAAGGTAAACTGATTTGTACAAGTACTTGCTGTTTTCGGAAGAACATTAGCTGTGGAATTGCATTCAGTAATTCACATTACAGATATAGTCCCATAATGTCTTAAGTAGGCAATACGTTAGCCGGTCAATGCTAAAATAAATGGAATCTCCATTCCTCCTCCTGCTCTAGTGCCAGCTTATATTGGAGCCTTTATGCTGGACGGCTGGGCTGCCATGGTGATTCATGCTTCCAATTGCTTGTTTTCATATTCTGACTTGGTTTTGACATTGTAATCATCAGGAGGTCAGGAACTGAGACCCTCCATGAAATTGAATTGCAGCTTAATTGATGGCTCTGAGAGCTCCACAGTGAGACAAAAGCCACAAAATGTGGGCTTGCAACTCATGTCCATGAAATCTTAGCAAGGAAGGATTCCTGGGAGAGTGAATTATACTCACTGAGAGGTACAGCAGAGCCATTTTCAATGCAGAAGGATGTGTTTTGCTTTCTTCCTAGGTTTCTATTTTCAAGCACTGAGTTTTGCCACCAGCCACGTTCAAGAGCAAATGCATTAAAAGGAAGAAAATTAATGTACCAACTGTCCGCAAAACAAGAAGTGAGAGAGATAGGGGGGAGAAGTTTAAGAGAAAGATGTTATTGTATTTTCTGAATGTCACAGCAGGTATGGGAGGCAATCTTATTAAGGGAACTGGGAATGAACATCAATCATTGAAAGAGACACTGGAGAGTATAGCAGCAAGCAGTATTAAGTGAAACAGGCAAATGCTGGAATCAGAGTCACCGAGTGGTCACCCCAATAGCCAAAAACATTTCCCACTTCCAGATGGTGCTCTGCATTGCTGCTTACATGGCAAATTCTCTTTAATAGCCACACAGAATACGTGATAGCTCTCAAATCGTGTGTCATGGGAATGCAAAGCTTTGCGTTGCCTTTTATGGGGCAAGATACTGCCCACCATAGGCTCCCCAGATATTGGTAGTGTACAAGCTCCCCACACTAAACCAAAACAGACAAGGGTAACCTGCAATGAGAACTACTGCCCTTTGTAGATATAAGATGAGGGAAGTGGTAGTGTGAAACCAAAGGCATGTTTTGCACATGTTCATGAGGGAGTTCCCAGTTGCCACAGACACCAGGCCGGTCTCAGGTGCAGGCTTATCAATGTTGCAGCCAGGAAGCCTGAAGTTCACCCTGCAACCTCACCAGGTGAGCACAGAATCATTCACCCAGGCTTCAAACAATCCCACATCTCAGGAGTCCTTCAGCCACATACCCAACAAATTTATCTCGTTGCCAAGAAGAGAGCATCTATGCTCTGATTTTGGGAGCATAACACAAGGCAGCCAAAACAACATGTGAGGCGGATGGTCAACCACAGAATTATAGACTAAATTTAGACCAATCCTAGGGCATTCCTAGTTTCCTCTGGTGCAGCAAGAGCCCTGGTTTTTCTTGCTGACCTTTTGACAGATCTAGCATCACAGACAATTGAATCAACAGAGACAGCCAAGATGAACAGATTAAACACAGCAGTGTCATTTGGAGTGTTTTATTACTTTGTAAATGAAAATGATAGCTTCATATCTCAGAGGTGCATTTCTCAAGATCCTGACACAGGACCTTCTACCCAAGTGCTATTTCACATCAGGCATGGGATGGATTCTCTCATCTTTACCACCTTTCCCTTCTTTATGCATTGCCCTGTACAAACAGCCACAACCCACTGTGGTGGGAGATGGCACATGGGGAAGTCCCTAGGGATAGCCAGGAAGAATATCGTTTGCCCTGCTCTAAATGATCTTCACCCACTTCTGTGAACTGGCTCTGATGGACGTGTGTCCATTTTGTCTACCTCTTATAAGTTATCACCAGCATCCACTGATCTAGGCTTTGCCCACACACAATTGGCACTCTGGGATTTGATGGCTAACTGGTGTGTGCACCTCTGGGAGCTGAGTGTTGCCACTTTCCAACTAAAAGCAACATTTAGATTTAAGGCAGATCTTTAAACTGTGTTTAATTCTCATCACACCCCATTCCCACCCCAGCCAAAGAGAGAGTGGAGATTCCTCCAAACCTTTAAAACCAGTAGTTATGCCAATAAGGCACTCCATAGTATCATGTTCAGAAGGCCTGAGTGGTGGCTGATGCTATTAAAGAGAAAAGGAGGAATTGCAGTGTACACAAGCAGCAACGCTGAAGATGAACCAGGAAATAAAACATAAAATGATGGTTTTACTTGAATCAAGCGTTCCATCTAAACCTGCTGACAGCTGCGTCTTCTCCAGTTCCCCTGCTCTCCACCCTCCAAACAAGCTCTCTCTTGACTACTCCCCTAGCCTTTTTCCTCTGCTCCCACCTGTATGCCTTTTACCACTCCATCTGGTATGTCAGAGACATCTCCATCAACATTGGCTTTGCCCCCATCTCTCTTTCAAACCACCATTTCCAAAAAGTGTATCAGAGTTAACATCAACCTTCCTCGTCCCCCCGCCCCACACTGTGCTGTGAACTGTCCATTCTACAATGGCTCAGTCCCTGAGATCCTGATGCCAAAGGCCATGGAAGACTCTTTCCATTAACTTCACTGGATTTTGGATTGGTCCCTAGTGCTGCATAAATGCAAAATCAAATGCATAAACAAAGAGATAGGATGATACAGACAGAGTAAAATAGTCACCTCAGGCTGTCCCTAGATAACACAGGGATGAATGAAGGGCCGTATACATTACGATAAGATTGGAATTAGGGTACAGTAAGATTAGACTAGGCAAAGATTATTTTGGATTAAAACAGGATAGGATAAAATTCGATTAGGCTAGGATTTGTTTGGATAAGGAGATGATAAAATCAGATTAGGCAAATTTACGATAGACTGGAAGCAAAGTATAAATTTAACAAGATTGATTCTTAGGTGGTTTTAGTAAGTCCCACATAAGGCTGGGTGAGCCAGTTCATTCATTCATTCATTTGTTCTCAAGTATTTATACAGCTCCTATTTCTGTAGCATCTTAGTGCCTCACGATCTTTAATATATTTATCCTCATGTACCCCTGTGAGGCAGGGAAGTCTGATGATCCGTATTTTACAGATGGGAAACTGAGACACTGATAAATTGACTTGTCTAAGGTCACAAAGGAAGTCTGTAACACAGCATGGAACTCAAATTAGGTTTCCTTAAATCCCAGGCTAGTGGGGATCAGCTCTTCTCATCCCTGAGTTTAGCTCAGGTCCAGAAATGAACATTCTGATTTTGTTGGTATTTCCTGCCCACTCAGAAACAAGAAAAACAACATGCACAGAAATCTCACTCCATTTCCGTGCCAATTTTGTAGCCTCACTGATTGGATAGTTCCAGCAAACACCTGAATTTCAATATAATTCAGCATGGAAAGACCTATTAGGTTTTCTGTCTTCAATCCAGGACTTTGGAGCTTTGCCCATCACTGGTGTTAAACGGGAATTTCAAAGAAAGAGTCATTTGCTGATGAATGTAGGGATTTGTAGTGATACCACAAGGTCTGACCAACTGAGATAAATAGGAGGATGCAAGTACCAAATAGGATTTAAACACAAAGAATTGTGGAAATCAATCGTAAATGAACTGGTAACCAGAAAAGGGAAGCCAAAGAAGGTGGAATGTGCTCATATTTCCTTGTTGCAGTCAGATACACTGCTATGTTTGGAATGGCATTAGCAAATTATTGAGCAATCCAGAGAACAAAGCATTACGATAATCAATTCTTGTAGTAATAAAGGCCTGAACTAAGCATTCTGCTTCAGTACCATTCACACAGTCCATAATTTCAGAGATATTGTGTCAGTGAAGGAAAGGAAAGCTCAGCTCTGTTATTTATCTGCAATTACTTTTTCTGTGCGAATACATATTTATTAGATTTTATGCAAATAAACATTAGGAGTAAAAGGAGCTACAGAAAATCAATCTTGTATGCAATATAAGCAATGGATTTCCAGATAATAAAGTTAAAAGGAAAGGACAATAGTACATTGTATACCTCTATTATAGCTAAGTCTCCTCCCCCCATCCCTCTTACTCGACCTTCCCTGCAGTAGAGGAACTTCGCAAGCAAATGAAGGTTTGCTTTAATGGGAGTTTCATTTTGCAAACTGCAATGCACTAAAACAATTCAAAATGCATTTTTCTAAAGGGAATTTCATCTGCTGACAGTTCATTACAGAGTCAAGAAGTCTAGTGGTTACAAGAGGAAACTGGGAGTCAGGACTTCTCATTTTCAGTCTGGTCTCCCATAACTTGTTGCAATGCCAAGGGCAATCATTTGTGCAATGCACCTCAGTTCCCCTATCAGTCAAAAGGAAATACTGGTACTTACCTAGTCAAGACATGCATTATGAGACACTGAACAGTGCTGAGCACTAGCAGCTCTCACTGAATGTGGTCAGACTGTCTGCACCTCTGAAGAGGGGGCCCAGTGTTTGTAGGTGGAAAGGCAGGATATAAGCTCAAATTATTACACTCTAATATCGTAGAAGTAGATTCCACTGTACTTTATAGCATTAACTCATCTATATCATTGTGCAGGGGATGGTGGGGGTTACATTTTAGTAAGGATTTTAGATCCTTTCTGTACCAGATGCATTTTGAAAACATTAAGTGTACTGGGTAGTCATGTACACACACACACATGCGTACAGTCATAGTGTTCTGGGGAGCCATGTACACATACATACACACAGTCATAATGTACTGGGGAGTCACTTGCATGCGCACGGACACACACACCCATTAAGATAATTAGGATTTATCCACAGTGCCATGGAGAGCTCTGACCAAAATATGGCACTCAGATGAATTACATAAAATGGCACTTCTATTTCACACAGGCCAGAGATCAGAATTTGATTCACGAATCTGATTCTATTTCTTTTTTCCCCCCATCCAGTATTTAAAGAATGAATTGACAAGACTCAACATAGCAAGACAACTGAATCGACAGAGGGTTTAACAGAGAATAATACACCTGTGCATCATTAGCACGGCACAGAAAACCAATTCTATGTTTGCTAACAACTTGCTACAGGGTTAGTATATAAATAATGAGATAAAATCTGGCCAGAATTGGCCCTTATGAGGCCCCAGAGATAAAGTTAGCTAAGGATGAAGGACAATTACCTACTGAGGCAAAAACAGGAGCTATTAGCTTATAGAAGAGCATAATGCAATGCCAGCTAGCTACAAGTTCAATTAGACAATGAAGCAGGCTGCAACACAAGGATAGGGAATTGCCATCACTGAAGAGTATCTAATGCTGAAATTGATAATTAGCTGTTGAGGACGCTTTAGAAATCATGCTGAACAGTATTTTGCCACCATGCTGCAGTGAGGATGGACATTTCAGCCTCATTTCAAATCTGCAAGCTGAATTATTTCCTTGGTTCAGAATCTGCTTGCAGTTTGCATCTCCCACCTGCACTTTGGTTTCAGCACACCCCAGAACTCACAATGAAACTATTGAAATGGACGAGCATCAGCTGAATTTGCAGCAGAGCTAGCTTTATCCATGATTTCTTCATGGCTTCACTGTCCCTCAGTGAGTCCCAGACTCCCCTGCGATTGGAACGAGCTTTGCTGTAAAGATTTGTGAACTTTAGCCAACGTTCTCATGAACCTGGTCAGAGTTTTTGAGCCTGCAATGAAATGCAAAGCCAGGTGAATGCCATGGGGTTTGGGAATTTTTGCAAGTATTCCACATAATTCTATAGATGGCCCCTTGAGATCCTTTTCAACCCTAAATAGCTAATCAGTGTAATTAATTCCAGCTCAGATTTAGCACTGGACTGGGAGTTAGGAGACCTGGGTTTTATTCTCTGCTCTGCCTATGACCTACTTTGTAGCCTTTAGCAAGTCGCTTCCCCTTTCTATACCTCAGTTTCTCTATCTGAGATGTGGAGGTAATGGTACTTACCTTATTTTGCACAGTGCTTTGAGATCTATAGATGAAATGTGTTTTATAAGAGATAATATTATTTTCCACTTCAATAACATCCTTCATCCCAGGATTTTATTGACATTAATTCTCTGCCCAGGGAGGCAAGCTAGTACTACTGAGCCCATTTTACAGACACCTGAACTGATGCACTCAGCTCTTAAGAGACTTTCACATGGCTGTACAGTGAGAAAACAGAAGTTCTAACTCCCAGTCCACTCCTCTGACTACTAGACACCTGGGGCCAGATCCTCAGCTTTTGTAGATCAGTGTAAGCTCCAAAATGAAGCCATGCCAATTTACCTCAGTTGTGGGTCTGTTCCCCTAACCATCCATCCAGGGTCTTATACTGGCTCCCGTCACCACTTCTGTGGTATGAGTCCTCTCCCATCCCTCAGGGACCATCAATGCTAAGAGCTATATGCATTCTAAACACCCCCTTCCTGAGACAATATTGCTGTTTTTCTTGTCCATTTTCTGTTGCAAACAAAGAGGAGCAGGGCCACTGAAATGCACAAAATGAACCCGATAATGGCTTTTCGGATGCTATTCCTAATTTAGAATCCAGCAATGTGAAATGTCTGTCTGGTTCAGGAGCCGCGCTTGTTTAATCCTTTAATTGGTACTTATTCTAAACAGTTCATTAGAAAGGCAGCTTCTTTTGCCAGATATTACAGACTATCTGACCTGACAAGCAGGAGGCCAGCTACTCAGATCAAGAAAAGCCATTAATTAACAAGCCCCAGGTCAGCCCCATGTTTATAGACATATTAGGTGCCATGGTGAGGTTGCAAAGGAAGCAGAAGCAGCTTGTAAAACATGATTGAAACTCTTCATTTCCTTGTTTCACCTTTTCTGGCAGAGTAGCGCACAGATAGATTAGCTAGGGCAGCACCTCTGGCATGACAAGGGGGGGATCCGGGGTGCACCATTTAGCAACTGGGTCTGGGACATAGTCATGTACCATTCTTTGTATTAGTCAGTGTTATATTCTAGAAACCAGGTTGGTGAGGTAGTATCTTTTATTGGACCAACTTCTATTGGTGAGAGAGAAAAGCTGTCAAGCTCCACAGAGTTCTTTTCCAGGTCTGGGAAATGCGCTCAGTATCACAGTTAAATACTATTGGTACAGATTGCTTAGCATTAATAGTTAACATACTATTTCAAGGGACCATTCCGTTAACACCTCTCCAGTCATGGGGGGAATAGAGCAGCGAGTGTGGGGCTAGTGGGTTATAGATGGCTGCAATAAGCCATAAATCCAGTGTCTCCATTCAGTCCATGGTTTTTAGTGTCTAGCAAAGTTATGAATTTAAGTTCCCAGGCTCATCTTTTGAAAGTGTTCTGATGGTTTCTTTTGGGCATGAGGACTGAGAGGTCAGATACAGAGTGATCACTTTGAGAAAAGTGTTCACCCACAGGTTTTATGGTATTGTTGTCTTTTACCTTTTTTCTGTGTGAATTCATTTGAGTGCAGAGATTGTCTGGTTTCACCCACATCGTTGTTATTGGGACATTTAGTGCACTGGATGAAGTTCACCACATGTTGTGATAGGCATATGTAGGATCCATGGATCTTGAAAGGCATGTTGTGGGAGGCATTGATCATCATAGCAGTGGAGGGCTGTCTACAGGTTTTGCATCTGTTGTTCTGGCAGGGTCTGGTGCTGCTTTGAGCTGGTGTGTCCTGTTCTGTGGGGAGCTCGCTTTTGATGATGAGCTTACAGAGGCTGGGTGTTTTTTTGAAGGCCAGAAGAGGGAGTTCAGGAAAGATTTCTTTCAGGATGTGGTCCCATCAAGTAGGGCTGTAATTGTTTGACAATACCCCATATGGATTCCAGTTTGCAATGGTAAATGACAACTAAGGGTGTGAGGTTGAAGGGTTTTTTTTTTTCTGTACGGTGTTGTTATATTGCATAATTTCTGCAGAGGCAGCATGGTCCAATGGAAGCAATGCAGCTCTAGTGGGCAAATATACAAGGGCAGAGGAGGCAATTTGCTCTCCCCTTGTATTCAGGGACTGTAGGAGACTACAAAGTCTCTGGCATAGGATACAGTAGCCCTTAGTTGTGTGTTTGATTCAGTGAGCTCTGTGGTGTTTTGCGGGGGCAAAAGTCTGCTCAAGTTATGCCCTGTCCCTCTGCCTGCCCCAGGATGGCCCCTATACATGGGTCTACTGCAGAGGCAGCAGTACGGGGGTCTATGGATCTTAGAGCCTGATTTATCACGAACCTAAGGGCACCAATGAATCAGGCCCTAGGAGATGGGAGACCTGGCTCCTGTTCCCAGCTCTGCTATCCGTTTGCTGCAAGACCTCAGACGAGTTACATGAGCCAAAGTTTTCAAAAACTTGGGTGTCTCAGCTGGACGTTAATGGAAGTCATGGGTTTCTCAGCATCTCTAAAAATAGAGCCCTTTTCATTTCTATGTCTGAGGCCCATGAAACAAGATGAGGGCATCACAGTCTGTAATGGGGTTAACAGGTCCTGTCACATGACTGCTCAGCGGGGCAGTATAAAAGGAAGTGCCAGCTAAGTGAAAAGGGGATCTTAATGGAAGAATGTGTACTCCTGCCCCCGGGATGGTTAACACAGGGAAAGCCTATGAGGATAATAGTCCAGAGTGTCTCACTTCATTTGATTTTTGTTTTATGGACAATATAACAAGCCCTGAGGAAAGGGCCTTACAAGTCCATTGCCTGAAGTTTTATTCCTCTTTCCTCACTGGTGAAACTGCCCACAGCTTCCAGGCCTGATTGAGCAAAGGTTTACCCATAGTAGCGTTATGCATGTCACACGGAACGACCCCCGTGATTAAAGTTAGGCCTGTGTTTGCAGGAGGTCTCCATGCATGTGTGCATGTTTGGAGGGTCAGGTGCTTCAATATGGTTTTGTTTACTTGATTTCAGGCACCCACGTTTGAAATTTCTAGCTTTCGCCTTTGTGCCTCAGTTACACCATCTGACAAAGGGGGATGAATGACACTGGCCCTCTCATGTAACACCCTCAGAGCTGCAGCTGAAGGGTAGATACTATCAGTGAAATATTTAAAGTGTGTCTACATGGCAAGCTGCCGCGCTGCAAGCTAGGATGTGACTCTACAGCTTGCTGCCAAGTAATATCCCGTGTGGACACTGCTAGAGCATAGTGAAAGTGCTGGAGTTGAAACCACTTTCCATGCCTTTCACTACACTGTTGCAGGGTGCATGTGGGATGTTACTGCCTGGCCAGCTGGTGCTCTGGCTTGTCACCACTGGCTTGTCATGGAGATAACCCCTTAGACTGCAAACTCTTTGGGGCAGGAACCATCTTTTTGTTCTGTGTTTATGCAACACCTAGCACAATGCAGACCAGGGCTATGACTGAGGCTCCTATGTGCTACCACAATATAAATTTATTTTCCATCCAAATAATTTGGAGGAAAAGAGTTTGTAGTGCTAGTTTCTGAAGCAAACCACAATTTGAGGAGGAGAGAAGAGAATTAAAGAAAACAGTACGAGAGAAAAAGCAGATGAAGGAGGGAATACCCCAGCACACAGCATGAACCTCTTGAACAACATTCCGCACTCAGCAGGCACCAAGGCAAGGGAAATACCGATAACAACACAGCTCAGTGATGAGAAAAATAAACCCCACACCACTGTGTTCTGGGAAAGTTAACCTTTCTGATGCCACAAGGCAAATACAAGTTTGCAGTTTCAATGGCATTTTTTGGTAAACATTTTGACAATACACGGAAAGGATGGAACATTTGTGTAAATTATGTCTCACTGTTCAACCTGCTCTTGGGCAAAACTTTCAAATGTCATTCAGGAGCCTAGGTCCCGTTTTCAAGCCTGACTTAGACACTTAGGAGCTGTCACTGGCTGTCCCCTACGTCACCTTTGAAAAAGGACTAGGTGTTCATGAAAATGTAACCTCTAGTTTAGTCTGAAGCCACGTCTGGCTGGGAAGGTAGTTTCCGTCCTAAATGTGCTTCAACTTGTTCAGGGCAGCTTCTGTCTTACAGTCACCTCCCAACCCCGTGTAGACAGACATGCAGTAGCTCAGCGTGCGGACGTTGAGGCCCAGGCAGTTGCATGGGTTAGTCATCTGAGCTTAGACCATGGGGGTTGGGTGAGTTTGTACTTGAGGAGCCAGGCTGTTACACTGCCCCTGCCATCACATTCATACTGCTATTTTTAGGGTGCTAGCTCAAGCAGAACTATGTGCATGTGTCTACCCATGTTGGGAGGCAGGCTCCCAGCTGCAGTAGAGACGTACCCACAGAGGTTTGGTCCAGAGCCCACACAAGGAAATCTTCTCCTGGCTTTGGATCAGGCTATGTGCGCTGTGCTGGGGAAGCATCCCCTAATGCACAACGACAGCACAGAACAGCATCTCCAGATCTGCTGCCTTTAAGAAGAATGAAGAGCCCCTTTTCTCTTTGAGCTTTATTGCCAGTGCGATGATAGCTCAACTTCTGCTGTGACATCCTCACATTATTTTTAATGTCTGGAGTTCAGGGAGTGTAATGAATCACTGTAGCTGATGGGCCATCACCTTAGCAGCTGGATTTCATAGATCACTCTGTAGTAATGGGACACCAGCTTTCATTACCTTGGTCTTGGTTACACAGCCCAGGCTTCAGGGAGCTGGGGCGGGGGGGGGGGGGGGGGGGTGTGTGTCACACAATTCCCCGGAGAGAGGATTGATTTTTTTTTTGAGATTAGGGTGAGTAATTGTCATCTGGATTTCTTTATATGGAGATAAAGTGACAGAACTGCCAGCAGGTTACTTTCCTCCCGTCTCTGCTCCACTGCCCCTCCACCTCCTTAGTACACACTCCCACCTGCTCCATCTGTATCTGAATTTGTCTGACATCACATTGCGTTATGCCTTATATAGATGAGATTTTTTAATAACTTTGTCTGTAAAGCGCCATAAACATCTATGACACCATAGGAATACAACTGAAACACCACTAATTAACACACACCTCCTTCCTCTCATCCCTTTGTAATGGTATGGCTTTGTGTTCCCTGGTTGTCCAGACTAGCATCACAGCACTATACCGAGACTGTACTTTCACAAAAACCTAACCTTTCAGAACTGGCACAATATCCTTCATGGAATAAAGTTAAACATCAGGTTGGCAAACTTATTGTCTCAATGCCGTGAACACAAGAGTGGCCATCTCCCTCCTCACTCAAGCTGTGGCATTCAAGAGCTTCAACAGACCCCTTAGCGGTGCCACCACAAACCACTAATACCTGGATCTTATGACTTACACAAACTGAAGTTATAATCACTGCCCCTCACACTCCCCCCGCATCTTGACGTTACTAAGTTTCCCATCGATTCCGACATCTATGACACGGAGGGCTTCCCAGGCACAACTGAGAAATAAGTCATTGCTGGGATGGGATGTTTTTCCATCCCATTGGAACTGGATTATTAGCTCTTACTGTAGTAGCTATTGCAAATTTTACCTTACGTTATTTCATATTTCTGAGCTATTAAAAGGCCCACTGACTATCCATCAACAACCCCGCTCCTTCCTCACAAATTCCTGGCATGGCAAATATGTACTCACTATTGTCCAGGTTATTTTCTTTAATATCGTTAATGCTTTTTTATTTCAAACTAATTATGAAATCTGTGACAGGAGAAATTAAATCTATTCATACTTAATACAATGTATCCACAGATTAATTTCCTGTTTAATCAATTATAATGGTTTCTCCAAAATGATTATTTTTCTAAAAATGCACAAAGCTGAAAAGATTTTCCAAATAGTTCAGTCAAGCCTTAATTTGGCTAAGTTTTATTTTTAATATATATTTAAAGAATGAAAATGATACCTGTAATTTAATAGAGAAAATTGCAGGTTGTGGAGATTTAATATCAGTTATAAATGATCATATCAGAAATCAGACATTTGCTGTGTACTTTTTTGCAATATATTTAATTAAATGGCTTTTTACTTGAATTACACTCATTGTAACAAATACAGTATGACCCACACACAGGCAAGCTGTGTCACGCAAGGAATCATTACCATCAATGGATGGAGGCAAAGCCATTAATCAAGAAGAGCAGAGCTTGTGTATTCGGTCAGCATAATCCCTTAATGGAAATTCCATATGCTATTTCGTGACATGTATAAAGGGAGATTTTAAAGTCCAGAAGGTATTTTAATAAACATTATTTTCATTTGATTATTTCAGGTATGTCAGAGGATCATGGTATTTAGAGATAGGGATGACTGGTTAGATCGGAGATCACGAAGGTTATCCCTCTGCAAGGACAACATGTAATTTTCCAATAATAGAGCTGATTGACTATTTTGATCCATTTGTTCCCCCAACAAAATTATTTTCAAGGGGAAAATGTCTAATTTTCCGACATGCAATGAAACGTTGATATTCCATTTAACATTTTGAGATATTTGACAATTTGATAATCTGAAAATTGAGATTCAAATTGACATTTTGAAATAAAATATTTAGTTTTAATTAAAAAAAAAAATTTGAATTTTTGTTTCAACATTTCCTAATCTACATTTTTTTAAACTTGCTGATCTGTGAAAAGTTTTGATAGTTTGACATTTCCTTTTTTTGGGGGGGGACAAAAACAAGTGTCAAAATAGCCACCTTTCCCACTGGATGGAAACTTTGTTTTCCAAATTACTTCGCCAAATAGATAAATAATAATGAGCACTTGCATGCCATTTTTCATCTGCAAAACATTATATAGCAGGTAGTTACGTATCATCCCCTTTTGGAAATGGGGAAATACAGGCATGGAGAGGCGAAGTGACTTTTTCAAGGTCACATTAGATGCTCTTCTGCTTTTGGAAATATGAGGCAACACAGTCTTTCCACCTCTGTCTGTCTAGTGCCATGTTTCTTGTTCCATTATAGTCTATTTTCATGACAACAGAATCTCTCTCAATGGTTTTCTTGTATGTCATCTGTTCTCTTTTGCATCTTCCACCAGGCGGTACCTAAACATTGGCTTGTCTAGGATTACAGTCTGATATCTGGAGAATATGTCCAAATCATTTCAGCCTTCTTTCTCAAATCGTCTACAGTCTTTATATCCAGTTCCCAGCTCTGCTACAGGCTGCCATTGGGACCTTGGGCAAGTCATTTAATCTCTCTGTGCCTCAGTTCCCAGTCTGTAAAATGGTGATAATGCTGTCTTGTCTATTTAAACTGTAAGTTCTTTGGATCAGGGACTGTTTCTTTTTATGCATTAGTATAGCACCCAGCACAAAGTGACCCTGATCTCAGCTGGGGCTTCTACATCCTACTGTAATAAAGACAGTATAAAGTTTCAACCCAAAGTGCTTATACCATATGCAAGGGCTATTTGAGGGGCAAAGGTGTCAGGCTGGAGCTCAGCCTGGTCATACACCCACTAGAGACATCTGCCCTGCCCCCAAAAGAAACAAAACCACAGTGTGGCAGATATTTTCTCTCATATGAGTACAAGAGGCATGTCTGCCACCATTCTGTGAATTGAGTGCCTATTAGACACTGGGACAGACTCCCCTTTCATTCACACTGGCTTAAATCTGGAGTCATTCCAGTTAGGTCAGTGGAGTTTACAATTGGGTGAGAAAAGAAGCAGGCCTACTCAATTACAAACACATATAGGAGAACAGACCATGTCCTCTTGGGCTGTATTTCCTGTGCATACTCAATGGACCAAGTTCAGCCCTGAGGTAACTCCATCACAAAGTCAGAGTTGCACCGAGGATCTATTTAACCCAATCTCTCTTATTAACAAAGGTGTGCTAGATGTAATTAATAAGTGTGATAGTTTCATTGTCAGATACCTTATACTGTGCATCCACTGAAGAACATTATTTGCACATGATAAATAGGAGGATGTTAACAGATGAGTAATGCAGCTTTCGCAGGAAGGTGATGGGTGGGAAATAAACCCAAATCATTGACGTCCTTGAGAATTTCAGTAAATGCCTTTGTCCCTCAGACAGGAAGAAGGAGGAGGAAAGATGAAATACGAATGGAAGCTGTATAGATAATGCCTAGTCAGCAGATTGTATTTGTAGGGAAGACAAGTCAGCTGGGTCTAAGGATTTCACTGTAGCCTTGTAAAATGGTTATGAATAATTGTTAGCTCAAGCAGTATATTTACTTAACCAACCTTTACCAGATCATTCTTTTTTTTTTTTTTTTTTTTTTTTAAACTTGCCTGCCCAAAGACAAAGTAGTTACTGGTTGTGGTGAGTGGACTTTTGCAAAGCTGCATTAAATGAAACCATCTTCAAAACTACACTTGCAATGTTTTCTCTCAGTAGCTAAGTAGGTGAATATTAATATCTTCATTTCATAGATAATGAAACTAACTGAGAGATGCAGCAACCTGCCTCTTAGATCACAGAAAAGCAGATGCTGTCACTGTTACTCATATTAATTAGTACCTTCCTCCATGAGTGCTTTGTACCGAGACTGTGGGACCAACTGCAAAATAAGGTACGATTCTAAATGAGGAAGGAAACAGAATCTGGCACAGAACAAGTCAGTGGCAGAACTGGGAACAGAATCCCAGAATCTTTACATATGTCCCAGAATTAACCACTAAACTTCCAACAATAGCCCATAGTCTTATTGCTGAAGGATTCTCCAGCAGGAAAATCAGCCATTTTTACAAACTCTTCCCATCTAGCATGACTGCAGCTAGTTCTCTTTCACACAATGTAAGTGTCTGAGAGTGAAGCAATTGTTGGCCTGCAGCATCTCCTGGAATGATACCAATTAAACATCTAGTATTGCAACGTAAGCATGATTTATGTGATAACAATGATGCTGCATATAATAAATATCCTCTTAATGTAATCCATCATATGCTCCCAGGGCATGCACACATTGGCTCTGATTTTCCTTCTGCAATAGAACTCCCAGTCTTGGAACATTTGGCTTTTGCTAAAGAAGACAGACAGATTTCCATTGAGGTGGACATATGGACAAACACCCCTTAGCCTAAAGGGAGGGAGTGAATCAAGCTGGTCAAAGGGGAATGCTGGATATCAGCAGCTTCTTGGCAGAAGGGAAATGCAAACTGAAACAAATGAGTGTAAGTGCAGAGGAAAAGGAGCAAATGTGGATATACAATCAAAGACCTCAACTCTGTGTCTTCCACAATGTATTCCTAAATCTCATAGGATTAATACACACTTATTTTACTACCCACCTACTGCGCAAGAAACTGATCCATGTGTTTGTTACTTTGATTTTGATGCATTTGTTAAGATTAGGAGGACATATATATTGTGTAATTAATTGGCCAAAATTCTCCCTACTGTGCACTGTGGGAAAATGATATGTGTAACATACAAAGATTTGTGAAGCAGTTTCTCTCTCTTTAGGGGTTCGATCCTGAAAGGTGCTCTGCATTAAGCACATGCGTAGCCCCATCTTTGAATCTGAATTTTTCAATATGTTAAACCAAACCAGAGATACAGCCTTCGTCCACATATGATCTGAGCTATGATTTGGCATAATGGAAAATTCAGATTCAAGGATTGTTAACTAAAACCCTTGAAATGAGGTGAAGATACAGAGATAAGAGGTCAAGCACATACCTTTGTAGTGCCATCACTGCATAGCTATTCACTCCGTTGTACTGATGCTGGTTTTGGGTTCACTCTCTGACAGTGTTCTAGCCCAGGATTCATTAACAACAGTGTCTGCAGCAACAGCAAATTTTAAGTAAATATTGTAGAACATTCCTGAATAGTGAAAACTACTCACATTTCTGAAGCCACACCAGAGATCCAATCTGGAGAGTTACTGCCCTCCACTGAAGGAATGGAACAGCACTGTGGGACCTGGGTGCAACCTCTTGTCTCCCGCAAGTACTCCAAACTGATTGTCTGCAGTTACTTTACTTATCAACCATTCTTTGCAGAAATTATGCTGCAAAATAATTCCAAACAAGGTGAAATTCACCCTGGTATAGAGGGCCAGCACAGGGCTTGTGTGTCTCATAAATTCTCAAAATAGGGTTTAAGTGGGACTTAAATGGGTGCATAGCTCTTGTGCCAGTCTTCTGCACAGGGGAGAATTGAATCCCTGTTGAATACATTCGAGAAGTTGGTTTTTTTGATAATTCACATGCAAAAAGAGAAACTAAGTGTGTCAAGTAAGTTTACTGCAAATGATTCGTTTGGCTCAATTGGAGTGAGAGCATACGGTCCGTTCCTGAAGTCCTAGCTCTTTTTCTCCTCAATGGGAGTTTTCCCTGAGTAATGACTTCAGAATTTACCCCAAGTGAGAGCCCTGCTGTCTTTGTTTCTCATATTATTTTGCTTGTTTTATTCAATCCCTTGGTTTTTGAGCATTTGGAGCAGATATCAGATTTCTGTCTAAGTCAATTTTGAAGTCATTTCTTTGATGTTGAAAGCACAAGAAACTGATCTGTTACAAGTACACATGCACATGGAGCAGCATGAGAGAGAATATATGAAAATTGCTTTGGTGTTTTAAATTTAATGAGTTCTAAAAACACCATTCCTTGGATATGGCTTCCTTTTAAAAATAATTTGGCAAAGGATTAGCTCATATTACGAGCCAATCACTTATACTATTTAAACATCTGAGATATATGTAGGAGGTTTTTAGATGCTGAAATACCAAAATTGCAAAGAGTTCAATTCTGAGAGGTATTGAAAGACGTGACTTCCTCCTAACATAAGTAGATTCGCAGTTGCTTAGCACCTCAAAGATTCAGACCCAAATGGACCAATTATGGGCAAACTCCCCAGTTTTAGACTTGACTTTTTTATCATGTGTGTTTCTGTTGTTAGAGTGATCGAATCCAAGATGTATTTGTATTTTTTTTTAATTTATGGAAAAGTCCTATAAAATTTACAATAATTAAACTAATCAGATTCTATAGAAATCGCTCTCAAATCCTGTAGAATTTAAATAGAAAATTATTTTTGCTTATTTTTAAGCCATCCCATAGAACTCTATAGCAAGGATATTATTCCATAGGATGATAAACAATGGTTATGTGATCATATAGAATTCTAAAGGATTTCCTCCCATTATTCCAGTCCTGATTTTACAGATTTTTCCCTCTGAGTATACAGATACAATGCATATCTCATAAAGTGCTGTGCACCTTCACATATATTAATATCAGCTAACATGAAAAGTTAGTGTCACTTGAAGGATGACTGCAATAGTTTCTCTCCCTGCACACTGTAACATCTTTCTTCTCAAGATAGCAGATCTTTGTTGTGTTTTAAGGTTTATTGTGCTTAATATTCAGTTTGTATGGTAATTTCAGGAAACAGCTTCCATTAATAACATGCAGATTTATGCAGCTCTGTCTCTAGTTTGCATACATAATTTTCCCATAGAGTTTGTCTGCTTTACTGTAATTCCTCTGATGTTTACTTTGTCTTAATATTCTTGCAAGGTTAAAAAGGAACTATCACTTGAACATTCATTATTAATTTCTCCTAAGTATCTCCAATTAATTCTCTGAATAGATTGGTACTTTATGACATTTGTTATTGATTGTTTGGAAGCAAACTTCCAATTACCAAGGATCACAATTTTGCTAGCTTAAAATTCTTACTTGAATATTCCTCTACTGAACAATGCAATCTTAAAGGAACAGTGCTCCTTTTCCTAGAAAGGCTGAGTATTTACA
Source organism: Emydura macquarii macquarii (assembly GCF_026122565.2). NCBI lineage: Eukaryota > Metazoa > Chordata > Testudines > Chelidae > Emydura > Emydura macquarii. The sequence goes on along the minus strand of NW_027130449.1, from coordinate 7,646,215 downwards.
CCCCAAAAGCTTGGCTTTTGGCCCTGAATCTTCTCTCACATTAAACTTGAGCACCTTGACTGACTTAAGCAGAGTTACTTGTGATTTACACTAGGATAAATGAGAGCAGAATTAAAGCCCATTTTCTTGTGCCATGAATATAGTAAGGGAATCCCAGTTATGCATTTTCACCACTCTGCGATGGCTCCAATTTTTAATACTATCACTTGGTATAAATGCATCACAAACAAATTCTCACAACCCCTTGGGAGACAGGTAAATATGATCATTTTACAGATGGGTAAACTGAATCCCAAAGAGGTGAAGTAACTAGGCCAAGGTTTCACAATGCAAATCAGCAGAAGCAGTGGAAATATTACCCAGAAGTCATGATTCCCATCTCTGTTTTTACAATTCAAATTCCAGATGATGCACCCTTTTGGACAAACCCAGCTGTAGCAGAGTTCTGGCAGCAACAATAACAAGTCAGGTAAAAGTTAAATGACCACTTCATTTTGAATGATCCCTTGAAGTGTGTGTTAACTACTTATGCTAAGCAATCAGTTCCACCTTGTATTTTGCTATGACACTCTGAGTATGTCTCCCAGACCTGAAGAAGAGCTCTGTGTAAGCTCAAAAGCTTGTCTTCAATTGAGACCAACAAAAGTTGGTCCATTAAAAGATTGGATCCACCTTGCCTCAGGAAAAAGTTATGTCATTTCTCTTATTTCCACTCCTCCATCTCTCATTTAAGATGCTCTGACCTGGGGCACTTGGCTTAATCTATCCCAACTGAGCTATACTTGAAAGAGGTTTGGGAGGAACCTCACACTCAACTGAAGCCTCAGAAAAAAGGTCTCACTCTGCCTGTGCTTTTGCAGAGACATGAGCCCAGTGAGGGCACCCTGCCTTTTATTGCTGGCTCTATACCCAAGAGCGAAGGGGGCATTTCTTTGTTGACCAGTGTCCAAAGCATGCTCATGGGCACCCTTGTTGGCACTGTCAAGAGGGATGTGTCATGAGACCATTCAAATGAATCTCTGACCTCCTGCTAATGGCAGCCCCTTTAGGGTAAGGTTCAGACTTATTAGTCGGAGATAAATATGGAGGGAGGTTTTTATTGCCAGTGCTGTACTTGTTCTCTGGGTGAATATTAACAGGTGTGCCTTGCAGAACCACCCTTCATGCAAGCCTGACAGAGCTGTATACAAACATACACCAATTAAGCCTTACAACGCCTCTTGGGTGGGGGCCATCTCCAATATACAGACAGGAAACCAGACCCCCAACTAAGCCACTAGATCTCACAAGTGAGTGGCAGAGCTGGAAATAGAAGTCAGGGCTCCTATGGTCTCATTCCGTGGCCTAGGCACTAAACTATCTGTTGTGTCTTTTGCTCTTTCCACAACAAGCAGGATATGAAGAAACCATATTGGCATGGTGGGACCCAAAGAACCAAATTCTCTGAATACATTCAACATGCAAGGCTTAGTTACATGGGCACTGCTGCTCTGTCTGGGTCCTGCTGGCATCTAAAACACAGAACATAATGAGCATCAATGAAGGGCTCACAAACATTTTAAAAGGATACTACCCTATTCCTATACACTACATTATCTCCCCCTGCACCCGCTCCCAAGGCTACTCCTTCAGGACCAGGAATCCAGCACCAAATTTGCTATATGCTATACAACAGAAATCCAGGAACTTTAAATGTAAGGCAGAAATCATACCACTTGATCTGTTATCTCCCAAGCCACCTGCAAATATGCTTTCAAGCTTCCCTCTCCTCAGGCATCACTGCCTCAGCTTTCAAGGAGGTGCAAATTGCTCGGTAAGATTTATTTAAAATGGGTGTTCTCCCTCAATTATTTCAGAAGGAAGGACAGGAAAGATGGTCCTGCCCACCAACACCCAAATTAGCGTCACATGGGGATTGGAAGGTGCTGTATCTCACTCTGGACTTTACCCACCTCAGTTAGTCTGCAGGAGCAAGTTGACTGCTTTTGCTTCTGCTTTGTGACATTTCCAGGATTGTAATAGAGCCAAAAAGCCAACCTTGATCAATACATCTCCCAAACACTTTCTGCCATATAATTAACAGCTCTGGGCTGGAAGTGTCTAAAACTTTTTGTAGTGGTGGCTTGATTCTAGGATGATCTTTGGGTTCTAGTGGCAAAGCAGTAAGAAGATCCTCCGCAAAAGGCTGCAGAATGCCTAGCCACAGGTGGCGTCACAGGGATATCTTTCCCAGCACACAGTAGACTCACTATCCTTAGTAACTGAGAGACGTTAATATGGTACCATGACTTTTTGCATGGCAATTTATATGGTTTAAAATTAAGGGAGCTTGTCAGGCCTTTAGAACAGGGACAATCTAAATGGAATGTGAAGATAAACAAAAACAGGGAGTGAAAAGAGGGATACAAGTGTTAAAAAAAGTCTACAAAAAGGAGCCTAGTGAGAAGATGGAGAGAGAGAGGGCAAGATGGCAAATGTAAGAATGATCAGCAAAGGGGTGATAGAGAGAGAGCAATTGGGAATGTGAGGTCCCCCGGAGACAAATATAGAGGAAAACGGATGGGTCCTAAAGTAGGACAGATCCTGGGGAATGTCAGTGGAAGGGGGAAGGTAAGAGGAGAACCAGCTATAGATAAAGTCACGAAGCCTAAGGAAGAAGAGGTCTTATAGAGAAATAGGTGGTTTCCCAGAATTGGAAGGGTTAAGAGGCAGCTGAGTTATGTGGGATAATGAAGTTGTCTGGCAAGCCTCTAGTGGGTTATGATTCACAATGGAAACAACCATATGGTATCATAGTCTAGATTAAATGATTATAATGTGGGTGAACAACTGGTTGAAAGATGGTACTCCAAGATTAGTTATCAATGATTTGCTGTCGTCTTGGGAGGGTTTATCTAGTGGGAACAGTGATCATGCTCTGATTACATTTAATATGGCCAAAGAGAGGATAGCCCTGATCGGTAATATACATACGTGGTTCTTCAAAAGCTGAGTGCTTCATGGTGCATCATAAATTTCCAGAGCTCAGCAAAACTATGAGCAAAATTGACTAGATGAAAAAAAGTAGACAAAAATGTGAATGAAAATTGGGAGCTATTGAAGAAGAGATTATTAGATAGCCCAAAAGCCATGATACCACAAAAAAGAAAGAGGACAACTTTGGCTAAAAGCCAATCCAACTTCAATGGCAAAGTAAAGGTAGAAATTAGAAATAATTAATATATATTTTCTATTTTTTTATATATATATATAAACAAATAGAAAAGAGGATAAATAGATAGTGATCAATAGCTAAAGACATCATGGAAAAATCCATGGTTGGCAGGGCTAAGGACAGCAAGGAGTAGTTTTTAAAGTAGATTAGTAACAAGAGAGCCCATAGCAACATATAGGTCATTACTAGATGGAGACAGGAAAATTGTTAATAATGATGCACAAAGGCAGGAGCATTTAATAAATATTTCTGTTCTGTGTTTGGAAAGAAGCAAGATGATGTGTTTGTGCTACATGAGGATGATGAATTACTTTCCAATCCATTAATAACCAAGGTGGAGAGCTGGCTGAGGATCTCTCTGACCTACTGATGTTAATTTTTAATAAATCTAATTAATATCAGGCCAATTCCAGGATACGGGAAGAGTGCTAATGTTGTGCCAATATTCAAAAAGGGCAAATGCGATGACCCAGGTAACTATATACTGCTTAGCCTGACCTCAAACACAGGCAAAGTAATAGAAAATTTAATATAGGATTCAATTAATAAAGAATTAAAGGATAGGAATATAATTAAGGCCAGTCAACATTGTTTTATGGAAAACAGGTCTTGTCAAACAAACCTGATTTCATTAATTGAGGAGATAACAAGTTTAGTGGATAAAGGTAAGTGCATAGATTTTCATCAGGCACTAGACCTAGTACTGAAACATTCTGATTAAAAAATAGCATTATAACAATATCCATAGAACACTTGCTACATAGATTTAAAATGACAAATTTCAAAAGGTGGCCATCGATGGGGAATCATCAATAAATTTGCAGTTAGCACACAGGTTGGGGAAGTGGTAAATAATGATCGGGGTAGTGCAGTCAGATAGAGGAATCTGGATTGTTAGGTAAACCGGGCCCATAAACTGCGTTTTAATAAAGCCAAATGCAAAGTTAGACATTTTGGAACACGGAATGCTGGCCATATCTATTGAATGGGAGACTGTATCCTGAAAAGCAGTGACTCTGAAAAGGACTTAGGGGGCACAGTGGACAAAACTCAACATGAGTTTCCAGTGCAATGCTGTGGCAAAAAGGACTAATATAATCTGTGGCTGTATAAACAGGGGAGCAGCGAGTAGGCGTAAGGAGGGGATTTTACCTCACTACATAACATTGGTGAGATCGATATTACAATACTGTGTCCAGTTCTGGTATCCGCATTTTTTAAAGGACATTGAAAAATTGGAGAGGGTGCCAAAAAGAGCCATGGAAGTTATTTGAGAGCAGGAGAAAATGCCTTATAACGCACTCCAGGTGCAGAAGCTCGCTTAAAACCACGGGATTATGGTTGTCCTATGGTCCCTTTACACCTGCCTAACTAGGACAATGAAGAATCTGGAGCAAAGTCTCTAGTTGAGTGATAGCAGGCCTAACAGGAGGGTCAGGGTCCCAAGGATATCCACTTCTGGCTATGACAAAGCTGACTAAAGGCATGGCAGTGCCACTACTCAAAGTACAGTCCACTTAACCTCTCCATCCAACACTCATCTTGGGAAGAGCCTCTGTAATTTACATCTGAAGCATCTACTGATCTTGTAAAATCCCAATCTCCTGCCCTTGGTTACCATGTGAATTTTCCCTTTCAGTCCCCAACACATACACACACCACATTCCCTCTCCCCCCCACATTTTCCTGACATCTTCTAATTTTCTTGCCTTATGAATTCAGGGGCAAAAGAGATCAGTCCAAAAAACTTTGCATGTTCTCTAGTCTAGGATGTCTGTGACACTCTGTTGGAAAAGTGTTGCTAGGTGACACCCTCAGCCATGTGTGTGCTGCAAAAATATGTGGTGAAGAGGAATATAACAGGAATTTGTCAAAATGATGATTGTGAATAAGGATCCTCGGTCATGGCTGGAGACTAATATTCCCTGAGGGGTAAGGGGTCAGTTTTTGTGATGTGTGGTTTCCATTCTGACAGACAGATGTTATCCTCTGTTTGCCCAAGTGGCCCAACCAGTTATCTCAATACATTTCAGAGCCTGATAATGGCTTCCTAAACATCTGAAACTATAGTAACAAAGATTTGCAAGACCAAGAAGGGATAGAACTCATAAATAAGAGCCAGTCAGTACAGAAGGTTATCACGGGGGAACATGAGGCAGAAAAGCCTTTACCAGAGACAACAGACATCTTTCTGACTATCTGAGTTGGTACATTGAGCAGAAGCCTAGAGTCCCTGTCACCTAGTAGCTAATTTAGCCAGTATGTAGATGGGCAAAAGGAGGACCCACAGAGCACACCTCCATCTGCTATCCTTGTATCTTAAGGTTTTATTATTTTTTTTTATTTTACTTGGTCGGCACTGCTGATACAGAGTAACACAGAAGACAAATTAAGGTTGAAATTTCTTATTAAAAAAAAACAGTAGGTACTGATTTTACTTTGCCCAAGAGCTAAGGAATCCAGCTGCTGGAATGTAAAAGGGAAAAGAGACCTGTGTGGGAGAGAGGGGTTACTAATAGCACCTTAATTAGCTGGGAAGTTTAACTAACATTTCCTCCCCTGAATCCCTCCCTCCCCCCTTCTCTTCTGCCCCTCACAAAAAGTGCAACCGTTTTGGGTCAAAACATTCATCCAGCTAGGAAATAAGTAAAAGGGAGCAAGCTACCAATACATCAGTATTTCACTTTTCCAGCCCACTGCCTTACCTTCTTTAGCCCACGTCCCCCTTTTATCTCAGTCTATAAGTGAAAGAGTTTGATTGATGTATAGGGCTTGTTTGCTCACTTGCTTATGTTTGTGTGGGTGTGTTGTGTGTGAGAGAAGAAATAATTGACAAAAAGGTTAGTCAAAAGTGGCAAGAACCAGGGATCATTACTGTTGCTTGTAGAAGTCAGTTTCAACTCCTGCTAAAGTTCTCCCTCCTGCGTTTACCAGACTTCCAAAATCTCTCAACAATTGCATTGTTCTGGTGGAGCAAAAGCATTGTGACAATTTATGGTCGTAGAAAGAGAAGGAGCAGCAATTGCCCATCTTTCCAAGGGCACTCCTATAGAGGGCTTTGTCTGTCAGGACTCAGACCTAGAACTGGACTGTATTCAGAGAGGGGGTCAGTGTGAGAGATAAGGGCACTGAGATGACGTGTTCACAGCCCTGTGTTGTTAAACTTCCAGTTAGAACTTTTTCAAGGGTGTCTTAGAGAGACAGACAGCTATATCCCTAGTGACCGCATCAGTGGCACCCCGCTATTTAAATGTTAGCCCTCACTGAATTCTCTGAATGTCAGAATTTCAACAAAAACAATGGCAGAGCAGCACCGGTAAGGCCAAAGTGGAATCTATGCCATTTCGATCTCTCTCTAGTATTTTTTATTCAGATTTAAATACTAAAAAAGGTATCTATACAAGGCTCAAGGTGCTCTAGCACGTAACCCCAGCAGCATTAAGAATAACCCTTTGGACAGGAATTCTGCCAATCTGCCCCTTGCCAACAGCTGTGCCTGAGCCATCCCAGTCTCTTCTTAGCACAGAGAGGGACCTGGGCCGTTCTGCCCTCTTCCAATCTGCCAAAGGCAGAGTGGCCCCCATGCTGCTGCAATCTATCCCTAATCAGAGCAGGTCCCACAGTGTTTTGGAGGACACTGTCAGCAGGAAAGTGAAAAGCTCAACCTTAGCTGCAATTTGGATTTTATCAACCCTGGACAAGATACTTAATTTCAGTCACTGCCACAAGTATTTGGCAGGCACAAAGAGCCTGATCTGATGTGTCAGTAATGTTGCTTCTCTCCCCACTCTGTCTGGTGTAGATCCCTTTCTGCCTGGTGCCTGCGATGCTGACTGGAACTGACAATGGAGTGGACAGGTGGCGGAACATGGCAATCTCCCTCTCATCCCTAATCACAGGCTGCTGGACATGTGCTGGTCATTTTAAATCAGGGGAAGAAGCATCCAGCACTTTCAATCAGGCAGAAGTCTCTCAGGCATTAATACAGGTTAATGCAACGTGAAAGGCAGAGAGAAGGGGATGGGATAAGGTGCACAGCTAAGTCTCCCAAGAAATCCCCGGCGTGGAGCTACTGTTAGAGGTTGCACGTGGACTGCGCTGACTTCAGGAGGATCAGGGGCAGTTCAGTTAACCAGGTTTCCTTTCTCCCCCTCCATAGCCTCGGAATTCCTTCCTAGTCACTAGTATTGCAGCTCACAATGTATTATGTTATCCAGCATGATCACTAGGGGATTCATGGTTCCATTTAACAGCTGTTGACAGATTCAAAGCAAGTCATTAACAGTGTATCTCAGCAGTCTTGAGAGAGGATCAGGCATAAATCCTTCTGGGGAGGGGGGGTTGTTTGCATGTGTGTGTGTGAGGGAGACTGATACACTTGTAAGCTCTCTAAGCTCTGTCTATGGATTGTCTTCCTACTTTCTACTCGTACAAATTTATTTATTTCACCAAACTCCAGTCTGGTTCCTACCACCAGTGGGACAATGGACTCTTACAATTCTGCGTTACATCCTGTCTACAATGTTTAACTGCATTATTTCAGGTGTATTCTTTGTGCCCATGCCTACGCCTTTGAATTTCAAGTAAAAGGGTTGAATAAGCAGGAAGAACCTCATTTTCTAAGTCTCCATCTATCTGCAATAAAGGATGCCTGGGGAGCATTTTCTACCTCAAACACCAGCTGGGTTTTATATTCTAGAAGTGTCTGCAGACAACTATGGACTACTTATTTCTTTGTGTGTGTGTGTGTGTGTGTGTGTGTGTGTGTTAGATTGGATGAAAGGAGCTCTCTGAATACTTTCTGTAGACATACAAATTAAAAGAAACAAAATCAACAGCCTTCCCCTAGTTCTGTTGAAAGTCTCAGGCAGAATGGAAGAGAGCGCGCGAAACTGAGAAAATCTTTTCATTGGCCATGGACACATTCCAAAATATTTATCATTTTCTTGATCAGCACCAAGAGTGGAAACATAGAATACTACCCCTCTGGAACAGACAAATGCTCCATCTAGTTCAGTGTTCTGACTCCAACAATGGCCAGTGTCTGACATGAGACATATTAGAGAATTCCCCCATAATCCATTTAGCCAGTTTGTTTCCTTCCTTCCCAAAGGTTAAAAACACAAAACAAAAACAAACAAACAAACAAAAAGGAGGATATGAACTTACTGCTAGTGAGGGGTGATGGAGTCTCAGTTCTGGACGATAATGATATACTCCAAGGAACTCAAAGCACTCACGGCACAGTAAGGCGCTGTAAATATTCCCAGTTTAGAGGTGGCTGAATCAAGCACAGATTAGTGATGTGACCATTTTCTCTTATCCTTTTCCTGTGAGAGCTCATTTGAGAGCATCGTGATGGTCTGGTTTCCCCCTGGACCTAGTTGTTATTGGGGCATTTCGTGCACTGGATGAGGTTCACCACAGGCTGTGATAGGCATATGTAAGACCCGTGGATCTTGAAAGGTATGTTGCGGGGGGTGTTGATCATTGTAGCAGAGGAGATATGTCTGCAGGTTTTGCATCTGTTGTTCTGGCAGGGTCTGGTGCTGCTTTGATTTGGTATGTGCGGAGCTTGCGTCTTAACAGGGGCTAAATTTTTGTTCACGTATGGGCTGGATTTCAACTGGAGGCCTAGCACTTACTTTCACCTGAACCATCCTGCCCGGCTGCCCCCTCCCACGTTATATGTTGCCACTTGAAAGAAGTAACTGGGGGGAAATTCACCCAGTTACAGAGCGCCCAGCTCAAGGATCCTCATACCAGCCTCACAGTAAGAGGCTAAGAGGCACAGAGAAGCCTTGTATGGAACCTCTGTGCTGGGGTGATATTCACCTTGCACTTATATCACGCCCAACCCTGGTGCATTCACTCCTTTGCATGTAACCGGTGTGTGTGAAATCCTATCTCCTTGTTCTTAGCATTTATATATAACACTATACATGGGCAAAACATTTTACACACATTAGCCGACTTACTGTGAAGTAGACAGACTCCCATTTTAAAGTGGAAAAATAGAAGAGGTTAAGCATACAGCCAGAACTAGTCCAGATTTCCCCATGTCTAAAGCACTAGAGAATACTGAATCAAAAATTTTGTCAGAACCCCTTCGAATCTGATACCACAAGCCAGAAATATCTCATGTTAATGATAAAGGGTATTGCCGTAACAGACTTGTATAGAATTGGATGGGCGAGTGGCTAAGGCACCAGATTGGTATCCATGACATCAGGATTCAATTTCCACCTGCATCACAGACTTCTTGTGCGATCTTGGGCAAGTCACTGAAGCTACCCTGTCTCTCTAAGATAGCATTTCCTTACCTTATAGGGGTATAGTGATAATAAAATCCACTAATGATTGTGAGCTGCTCAGATTCTACCTGCAGTGATGGGGATACACAAGTTCCTAGATAGACAGACAGAATGAGAATAAACTAAGTATGCCTGCTATATGTGAGAATTTCTGCTCATATATAGAATGCAGAAATAACAAAAAGCATAGGAATGAAAATAATAGGGTGCATAAGGAGAAGTTGTCGGAACTTTTTGGTCTTGCAAGAAAGGGTCTTTTGGGGTTTTATTCAAGTTTGAAAGGGGGGAGGGAAGGGATTTTATCCAACCTAATTTACCTATCCTCAGCTGCGCACAGGTCACCAGAGTCCAGTTCATAAGGCAGAGATAGACTCCTAGATACATACCTCTACTATATGAGAACAGAAATTGCTGCTTCCAGAGAACAGAAGCCAGAAACTATAAGACAAGATTATATTTTCCAACTGATTTATCAATTTATCACTTCATAACTCACTTTGGGTGTGACATATGACCTGCTTAACTGTTGTGAAATAAAAGCATAAAAAGTGTATGTTTATTTATATATTTTAATGACATCTAATAAAAATTATGTTCTTAATTAGAACAAGTCAAGTTATGAATATTTGAGACACATTTCAAGTTAGATAAATGATGAAGGGTAACTTGCATTGACTTTGTGCTATATCTTCCATTAATGTCCTTTGAGGATTGAGTTCATAAAAGCCCCATGATATATTGCAAAACCCCGTGCCAGTGTGCATTTAATGTGCCCAAGCAAATAATGCAGCTATTGTCAACTTTATTTAGTCCAAGTTGTTTCACATCTTGTACAAAATAAATCATCATCATTACAGGGCAGTATTTTAGAGGGGGATATCTGAGGACTATAAAACTGTTTCTAAATGATAGCATTGAAATTGCTTCATCTTGTTAAGAGCTCCTTATTGGTTCTCTCTATGATCAGAGGTGTACAATGTATGCTAGGAATTGCATTAGTCCCTGTCCTAAAGAATTTACAGGCTAAACAGACAAGAAAGGGTGAGAAAGTTTTATCCTATTATAGAGATTGTTAACTGAGTCACCAGGAGATTAATTGATTAGTGCACGGTCACAGGATGACTGAGGCAAAACCAGAATTTGAATTTAAGGCCTCCCAGGTAATCACAATCCAGTGCCAAAACAACAACAACCATTTTTCATTTCAATTTGTAAGGATTTGACTTCTTTTTTCTGCTTGTTTTTCTTGTTCTGTAACTCAATCATGAACGTTCCTTGAGAAAATTTGATCTCCGCATTCAAGCCATTTGGTTAGGAGACTGAAGTCAGTTGGCATTGTTTCTGTTTGATGAGCGTAACTTTGAAAGATCAAGTTTCCAGTGTGAATGTTCATGATTATGAAGTTGGATTTTGCTTTCTGTGAATATTCTCCAATGTAAATTTGCCATTTACTGCTTTTGTAAACATTCCTAGCAGCAAAAACAACTGAAGTGAATTTATTAAATCTGGTCAAATGTTCTTGCACAATATTTTGTAGCATTCAGAAAGCTCAAATCTTCAACAATGGTAAATTGATTGGGACACAATTACCCAATATTCAGATGCATCACTGAGCCTCCATCCTTGATTTTCAAGTTTCAGAAGAGACTAGTGATTTTGGATCCCATCTTGAAACATATTTAAGAGACCTCATTTTCAAAATGGCAAGTACTCAGCACTTTCTGAAAATCAGGCCCCCTTAAATGACACCTCCAGTTGGGCACCCAAAAAACTGAAGCATCCAAAATCATGAATCACTTTTGAAGGTCTTGGACTTCTTTTTTTAAAAAACTGCATTTGAAAATTCATAGGGGGTGCCCTTTTCTTACAGGTATTTGGCTTCTCCATATAATAATCAAAAGTAAAAGAAATGAAAAATGAGGAAGAAGTTAGGAACTTTCAGTCCTCAAAAATTATTCTATATTTGAGTGTGATTCAAGTTTTTGATATAGGATCAAGCAGGTTCTTATTTTATCTGAACTGGTTTGTCTGCTGGTTATGTTTGGGACCAAAGAACACAAATTATGATAATTAGAGAGAGATTACAGTAGACATTGCGTGGCTTTGAGCCAACTCCACAAAGTTTTTTTAAAAATAAAGAATAAGTAAGCTATGTACACATTAATGCTAAATCTCTTCAGCCTATATTCAGAATCTCACAGCTCTCCAAGGGCTCTTCACAATATTTTATGAAGCTACGTTCAGCCACCTTGGTTCATGAATAGGAAATCCCTTTGCTAATGCATCAATTTATTTCATGCTCATTATCTTATTAAGGCTCTCATCTTTAACAAAAATAATTGTGTGCTTATGAAAGTGAGAGATGATCGCACCGGTTAAAGCCAGATGTGGTGTGGGCTTTAAGCTGTGCAAGCTTTATACAGATAACTACCAACACACCTCACTCCTGACCTTCAATACCCTCTGCTTTTCTAGTCCAAGGCTTCTCCTTATGGCTCCATTGATGTAACTCATTCCTATCCCACAGCAGCCCTTGCTTCCCTAGTTTTTGACACCACCACAGGAAGAAACTAATGTGTTATAATCCTGACATGCAGCATCCCTTGTTGTTCCAAACAATTCTGATAGAGGCCTTCAGTCCTAAAAGGTAATGCCAACCTCTATTGTACCAGTCTTGGGTACCACACAGCTCTGCCGCTGCACATCTGCCCTGTCATTTTAATTTTGAATTTACAACTGTCAATTTTCCAGTGTTCTGACCAGGGCACACATCTAAAAGGGGGCAAAGATGAGGCCTCCCAACAGTGCCTGTGTGACAATATCCATAGTGTCTCTGTAAATGCTGGGGTTGAAGATTAAGTAAACTCATGACACTGCTGAGTCTCCATAGTGGTCCTGTCTTATTATCACGTCCATGTCTGTACCTCATCCCCTCGGATGACCCTGAAAGGTATTACAGACAATAGTGAAGCCTCAGCATCCCAGTGAAGTAGGTATTGTCTTTGTTGTCCAAATGGTAAAAAAGGAGGCACAGACAATGCAATTAAACATCCACGGTTGGCCCACGTCAGTTGATTCAGGCTTGTGGGGTATAGATGTTGGGCTCGGTCTGAGCCCGAAGGTCCATACTGCAATTAAACAGCCCTGAAAGCCTGAGTCAACGGGAAGGCTGCGGGTGTTTAATTGCTGTGTAGAGATACCCAGAGAGGTAAAATGACCTTTCCATGGTCCCAGAAGAAATCAGTGGCAGAGACAGGATTAAAGCTCAGACAGCCTGACTCGCAGTCCTAAATTTTAAGCACAAAATCATGCTGCCTTCCCTATGAAGCCTCACAATGCTCCTGTGAAGTATTACTATCCCCATTTTAGAGATAGGGAAACTGAAGCAGTGAGAGAGTAAGTGATTTGCTGAGGGTCATTCAGGGAATCTGCAGAAGATCCAGGAACATATCCTAGATCTCCTGACTCCCAATCCAATGCTTTAGATCTCCCCAAGACCATCTTCTGCTCTACAGCACTATTTGCACATTGCAGCTATCCAATCAATACCTTAATGATGGGAGAGCATACCCCCCTCCATCCGTTGTATGGGATGAGAGTCTAAGCACCTCTTAATTTGTTCATACAACTCCCTGACTGACATTATTAGAGTGCACTAAGGATTTCAGGCATGCAGAAGAGGATCACAGCATTAGTGCTGTTTGTCTTGGCATTCTAAAGCCTATTGCTAAAAATAATGTTATTTCTCCTCTCCTTCTGCCTCGTCAATAAATTCAATCATTAAAAAGCAGGGGAAGATGGGATGAAAAATGCCTGCAATCCTCACACAGCATAGCAACTGAGATACTTCGATAGCTAAATACATACAAGTTCTTCCCCATCCTTCAATTCCTACTCCCTTCCCCAGCAGCTTGGTGTCAAGCAGTGTTTGACTTTTAAAAGCATCCTTTGGCTGGGGAGTTCTCTCTGACTGACACTGACTGAGGAAGAGAAAATGCAAATGGGAGAGGAAATGCAAGTGTGGGAACCTGCTCAATTTAACTGAAAAATAACTCATTTGGCAGGAATCGTTTAGAGAAATAAATGCCGTCAGAGCCAGAAGTCAAATGGTAAATAAGCCTTACCCAATTTAAACTTGTAGCTGCTTAAAAACATCCTTCACAGTAATGTGCTATTTAAGCACTTAGGAAAATTGTCAAGAGGTGTCAAAATAGTGAAAAAGTTGGAAAATAAAACAAACATTACATGCAAACACATTCCCAACCCCCCCACACACTTCCTGCACCAGTTTCTGACCCATGACTGAAAAGTACTACCATTACAGCAGGAGAAAGATGCCTGTCACCCATGCACATACAGGGGATGATTCTTCTCTCACTCATATTCCTGCAAGTCATGAGCAAATCAGTTCTTCCAAGTCTCAAAGCTTTATATCTGGTCTCGGGATATTTGGTGTCTTTCCTATAGCATCAACTCCTGGAGTCATGTGATTACGCAGGAATTTCAGCTTGCATTTAAAAAGTAATTTCTAGTCCACATGGCTAGGGAGAAAAGCTTGAAAACACATACCCAAAGACCTAAAAAAAACCCCGGAAAGTACCCACTTATTTTTTTTTAAGAACCTCAAGTCAAATCTCATGATTTTGAGGTGTGACTCATTTCTGAACACTTGGTGTTAGCCAAACTGGTAACTCCAGTAAAATCAATGTATTTACAACAGTGTAAGTGAAATCAGAACACTGCCCTTTGTCTTTCATGGGAAAGATTAGACCAAAGTAAGCAGATGTGCTTAATGGCTCTGCCATACAATGCTTATGTATGTCTAACATGGGAATTCTTTTTTAGCCTCTGATTCTGGTCATGGCTAATGAATATATTAACTTTCCTTTTGTGTATTTATTTCTCTTTTAGGAGTTTCATTTTTCTAAACAACTTTAAAAAAAATCCTTTCTAAGAAATGCATTTAAAGCCTTCTTTGAGTCACTAGTAACAAGAATGATCCCAAAACCAAAATCCCAGATCTGAAAAACTTCAAACTTGGGGAAGTTTGAGTGACTATACAAACTCTGTATCTTAGCCCCAACTCCACTTATAATTTCTTAGAGACTATTAGACGTTTGTGTACAAATACAGTATTTAAAATTATATTGCACCATTTAGGCTGTTGAAATGTTTGCATTTGCTAAATACCTACATTAGACTAGACATTTTCACTTCCATGTTCTCATGCTCTAATGTCAAAACACCCATGAGGATGGTTCATATTTTAAAATTATTTTCATGGATTTTTTTAAAAAATAGGATGGGATACATTTATGTCTATTGTATTTTTAAAGCACCCTCTGCCACTTCTCCCACGTTTTAGATTTCTCTCACACACACAAAATTTGAGAATCAGTTAATTGAAAGTTTCTTTTTAAGGGTAAGGCCTCAGTGCTTCAGCACTTTTAAAAGATAGAAAAATATTTGAGCTCCTTGATAAATTTAGGATTAGAAAGTGAGATCTCTGAGATTAAAAATAGGATGAATAGTTGGATTAAAATTAAATTTTGGAATTAGTGTTAAGAGAAGAGAAGAGAAAAGAAATGCAATTGGGCAATAGCATGCAAGACTCCAGAAAGCTGCAGGCCACCCATGAACATTAAAGAAAAGGTTTAATGTACAAATTTAGGCCAGATTGATATAGAAGTGTTATTGCTACGTCTAAAGTAGTAAGTGAAAGAGGAAGGTTAATCCATTTACGACAGTCATTAATGCTAGAGCAAAGTCTATAATAAAATCCATTATGCCACTGTAGTTTTCGTGACTAGGCCTTTATCAGCTAAAGATACTTAATCTGAAACCTATTCCACAAAAGTATGAGCAACTCACATTCAGTTTGATATGCAGCAAATATCAATGCCACCTCCTCCCCCGTAAAGATTTTCTTAGGAGAAAATTGTCTCATTTAATGACTCCCACCCCTTTAACCTGAGGTTACAGAACAGACATTTCTCTCATTGTTTTGTTAGTCCTGAATTCCTAACAACTCCTTTTGTGATAAGTAGGAGCTTCCAGTTCAATTGTCCATTTATGTTGATTTATTCTGATACATGGGGGGTGGGAGGGGAACAGACATCTTATCTTATAAAACACATTTTGTCTGTGAAACATAAAGCACTTTGTCTTCTGATTTACAGAATAAGCAGTCCAGAAACGTAGCAAGCTGTATAAGGGTCTCTTAAGAAGATACATTGGAAAGCGGTTGAAATAAGTGAATAGTTACAGTGATTATTATGGTCATTATAAACAAGTCATACTGAACGCAGGCCCATAAACAACATTTTAGTCAGCCCACGCCATGCATAACATTGAACAGGAAAGGCACAGAATGGGGAAACTATGTCTAAAAGGCACTTCTTGATTGTGTAGTCATGGCTGATTCAGTACTCTGTGCAAGAGGGGCAGGAAAAGCCAAGTCTATGGGTTTAGATTATGGGTAACATTTTCAAAGAATTTAAGTGTCTTAGGAGTCCAAGTTCCATTTCAAAAGTGACTTAAGTACTTAGGGGCCTAAGGCTCACTGAATGTCAATGACACTTTGATGCTTAAGTCACTGAAGTAGGACTTAGGTGCTTTTGAAAATTACCCTATCTTTAGCCTCACTCCTATTTCTTTGGCTATTGCAAATTATGGCCCACATTTTCCAGAGTTTATTATTATTATTTGTATTATTCTAACATCTAGGAGCCCCACTCATGGACATCATGCCAGGCGGTGTACAAACACAGAACAAGAAGTTAGTCCCTGCCCAAAAGAGCTTAGAAGATTGACTAATTATTTCATTTGCCCCACCTTTCGTGTTCAAGTTTTTCTTTATAACCATGAGGGCTATATACTTATATTTTCTTTTAAATTAAAGTTCTGATTCTGATATGGTCACATGATTCCAGAATTTGGGGCTTTAAATAAAACACCAAATTCCTCAAGACACCCATAAGTCATGAGTTGGCATCACTTGCTCAGGGAAAGATTGAACATATTTTGTTGGCCTAAAGTCTCATTTTATAACCAGCGCTTTATTTGCCTTGCTTGTTCTCCCCAGGAGCTGGAGAAAACACCTGTTTTTCACTTGTATCTGAATGAGATCTGCACTCATTTGTTTTACACCCTGTCCCCAGAACCTTGTAAATCTAATTAATTTAAGATGTTTTAAAACCCAGATCCAAGGTCCCAATTGTTGTTTTACTGCTTTGGGGATTACATTACTGAGAAAGAACAGACATCCCCAACCTTCTGCAGAGCTCCTGGTATTACCAGACAGCTGCTTGTTGGCAAAACTGTGGAAATGGAGGGTCAGGGAGATAACATGTGTAAGGAAGACACACAAGTGACTTCCTGCACTTAACTATTTCCTAAACTTACTCAACATGCTGCAATACTCACTAATTATTTATTATTTGCGTTGTGGTAACATCCAGAAGTACCAGATATGGACCAGGATCCCCTTGTGCTAGGCATTGTACAAGCACAGAACAAAAAGATATTCCCTGCCTCAAAGAGCTCACAATCTATTAGTGGTGAACACACTGCGTTGGCAGGGGAAATTGAGACTGGATAGGATGGCAGAACAGCTAGGAAACAATAATATAACTGTCTTTTCCTGTCCATTAAGTATTTTGATACTAATAGTTTTAGACATTAAAAACAGACCATCCCCATGTTAAAGAAAACATAAAAGCTAATAAATTAATCAAGAGGAAGGACATGCAATATCACTCAAAGCAGAAATTATTAAAAAAAGAATTAAGACCCTTTGAAAAGCTATGGAGTCACATTATATACCTTGCTCCATTACAATATTCCACTTTGTATAAAGCTTGCAAAATCTAACTAGAGACATGGAGCTATTTATGTGGGTTAGGTGCTGCATTTTAAGCCAATGCATCCTCCCCTGAGTCAGTTTTTGGTCTTTCTAGTAACCGGGTTATAAAACTGGCACCATTTTAGCTACTTGTGCTAAATCATGTTTAATCAGATGCAAATATATGCAATTCATTTAGCTATTTGCATAATAAGTGTTTCTGTAAAATGTCTTTGCCACTAACTCCCAAATGTTTTGTTATTAATTATGTTTAGCAAAAACTGGAGAAAAAATGTTATTTGAACGTTGGTTATTTGTGCTAAAAATTCATAAACTGCTGGCAATTTCCAAATACACGAGTCCAGATTATGGTGCATAGAAAGAAAATCATATTCCGGAACTTGGCTAAGATCTAGACACTGGGATTACATTTGCTAACTGGCAAGGGTAAAAACAAGCCCAGGAGAACGATCACTAGACATTATCTTCCACTCACACATTGGTAAAATCTGCAACTAGAGTGGATTGAACAGGTTGGAAATAGATTAAGATTTTTATTTCTAAATTATGGATTCAAATCCTGCTCTGGACAAAAGTGACTGAAAAAGTCATCATTGTCTGATGACTATGTGAAATAAGTTGGTGAGTCTCAGTTCAGGTCCTGTGGGGCAAGGTGTTCATATCACAAAACCAGCACATCTGGCACTCATCAGCAGCCTCAACAGATGCCAAAGGACTAAGTGGACAATCAAGATTTAATACACCTCTCACCCCCCAGAAGTGTTCCCTCCTGGGGAAGTGTGTGGAACAGCAGCTATTGCTGTTATGTAAGGGTGGCGGGTGTGACTGGAGAGTTCACAGGGTCACCCTTTCCCATAGGAATGCTGGGTTCTGAATGCTGAACAGAACAGAGACCTGCCTGCCGCAGCTCAGAGCAAGCGCTAGGCTGTGTTCTGCTAGGTATGGTAAAGTTAGGACTAAAAACCTATTCTACTTTCTTTGCACTGACATTTCAAAACAAAAAAATTTGGAAGGGATATTAAATCTAGTGCTTCAGTTATGCCCATCTCTAACTATGAGAGACCAGGGTGACACCAATCTGGGGGGGCATATTATCCCACAGCTGTCAAATGTGTCCTTACACCTTTCTCTGAGGCAACTGGGTATTGGCCATTGTCAGAGACAGGATACTAGAGTAGGTTGACCTTGGGTCTGATCCAGTCAGGCAATTCCTATGGGGACAGCCATACAGTCAGGTTTGAAGCTCATTAGCTGAGGCAGTGAGGGCTGGATGCTTGAACTGCTGCTACACTTGGTCTCTGCATAGAGAGGACTTTAGTCTTTGCGACTATAATCCAACACCTTTCACCTGCAATAAACCACAACAAAGACATCTACAACACCTGGATATTAAAGGAGTCTCTTACCTCTCCACCCCCAAATATAGGTAACATTTTTTAAAGCTGTTTGAAATTGAAGAGCAACATCACTAACTAAACTGACCCTCGATTGAAACCTACTAATTAAACAATAATTTCAAGAATAAACACAGTCCATGTAAATCCTTTATAATATAATGGGGAAAAGATCATCTACATTTAACAGGTAATCTATCCCCAAGACAACAGGTAAATTAACTTTTTCTCTTGCCCTCTGTTGCAGAAACCTCTAAGCAATGAATCTGCTATTTCTTTACCATTCCCTCTAATTCCCCTTTTAATTTAAGAGTGGGCAGGCTGGACAGATTATACAAATTCTGTCCTAGGAATTCCCATCTCCCACCCCCACCTATTGATTTCTTATTTCCATTATCCTTTTTCGTTTTGTTTTGTTCAAAACTTTCCTGCCTTGTCTGCCTATTGTGTATTGTCCTTAAACAGCATGTAAGGGAAGGTGGGCTTATGTGTTTGTTATGCCCTGAAATATAAAGCATCACCCAGCCCTTTTCAACACCACCGAGCCAAGTTTATCCAACAACCATGAATTCAGAGTAATCTAATTAGAAGAACAGTATTGTGAGGCTCCAATTTCTTCTGCCCACAATTGTTCACTTGTCAATGTTTCTCTTGCATTATTCACAAGAATAGATACATTTACCATGCTTGTTTCCCAAAAGGCGTGTTTACCCTTTCCCTGTGTGAGCAATGATAAACAGTAATTAGCCTAATACTACCAGCCGTCTTTTCAATACACTTGGTTTCTATTGCAAGTATATTTTAAATAGAGGAATAGCAACAGTGAACATCAAAGCCCCCAGCTGTGCCATTACACACTGTGACTGTATCAGTTCTCTTAAACTAAGCATGGTTAGACTGGACCAGTATTGAACAAATGCCCCAATAGGGAGTTGAAGCTATTTCTTAAATCAAGATCTTAACTATTTTTGGCACATAAAGATACTGTGACACTTTTCTTACAAGTAGGAATGTTCGATTTTTCTCTTGGCCAAATTCCAACCTATCATTCATCTTACACAAACTACTGCTGCAGTTTCACTGCTGGGGGAATATTGCTTTTTACACAACTGCTGCATGCCATGCCAGAAATGGCTGCATTTAAGCAACAGCAGCGTTGTGATTCCTTATAAAGTGTTTCTGCATCCTTTAGGTTGAGAGATGATTATATATCCTTTTCCCCTACACAACTGACTAGGATGATCTTGAGTCACACCACAGTGCAGGACTAAGGGGATCTGGGTTGTATTCCTGGTTCTGCAGTAGTTTTCCTGAGTGAACTTGCCATATCACTTCTCTGTGCCTCAGTTTTCTGATCCGTGAAATGGCAAATTTCACAGCCTACCTCACAGGGACAAGTTAATTAATACTAGCAAAGATCTTTAAGATCCTCAGCTGAAAGGTGCTAAAGGAGAGTGCAAAACTTTATGCACTCAGTGGATTGGTGAAAAAAAGATTTTTTTGTTTGCATTCTGTAACAGTTAATGAACTTGGTAAACTTTTCCACCTGAAAAAGCACTGAGGGGTGAATAAAACCTGGTCAGGGGAGAGTAAAGGAAAGAAAAAACTTTCCAGATTAGAAGAAACAGCTGCCACTTGTCTGCATACTCCCCACATGCTACCAGTTTCCTCTTATCATTCAAGGTTGTGCTAACAGCCTCCAAGGGCAATAAGTAAGAGATATTAAATATTAAATTATCTTTAGTATGTTGATTCGCTCAAGACAAGACTTGGGAATCAGGCCAGTGCGCCTGAAAGACAAAGCAAGGAGCAGTTGTCAGAAGCACATTCAAGTGGAACGGACTCCTGACAGCTCACACTCACTCATTCACTCTACCCTGCACAATGGGGTCTGAGCTTTGGCAGAGAGATAGTTCATGAACCCAGCCCATGAAACATTCAGTAACTTTTTTGGGAACCATTTGTGAATTTTCATGCCCTGAAGTTTCATGAGTAGGGGCAAAAATTATGATTTTAAAATGCTGAGAGCATCTTTTTCATAAAGAGGATTTTCACTTGCCACTTCCAAAATTCACATCCCTCATCTTTCCTAATCTTCTCCTCCTACTCTAAGTGAATTATGGAAGAAGGGAGTGCGATGCCTTTTCATTCCATAGGGAGTTGGGTGAGAGAGGACCTCTGTAATTAGGATGGCATTGCTAAGCTGTGGCAGCAGCTGTGCAAAGTGATCTCATGGAGTCGGACAGACCTTTATTCTGATAATGCTTCTTGTTACAGAGATGCTTTTGGATGGAGATGATCCTTGGGCTTCTAATTGCTACAAATTCACCAGGAGGCTCAGTCAGGACCACCTTCTGACATGAAGTGCAAGAGACCATGAAGTTCTGAAAATGGCACTGCTTACCTGTAGCTTATCAGTGGACCATTAGCCAGTTTCTAATTAGTGCCTACACACCTAAGTACCCACAACACCCATCAGTCAGGATTAATTTACTGAGAACATACATTACACACTGGCCAATGTGTAGGTCTTAGGGTATGTCTTCACTGAAGTTAGAGGTGTAATTTCCTACTCAGGTAATCACACTCACATTAGCTCTGATCATGCTAGAAGGCTAAAAATAACAGTGCAGTCGCAGTGGTGCAAGCAGTGGGACAGGCTAGTTGCCTCAATTACAATACCATCTGAAACCCTCAGGAGGCAAGACCATCCTACTGCCAGTGCACTGTTATTTTTATTGCTCTAACTTAATCAGCATTAGAACAGGTATACCTACCTCACCTGGAAATTACAACTTTCAGCTCCAGTGTGGACATACCCTTAGGTGTTACCATAACATCCAGGAACGCAGTATCTAAGGACAGTAGAACCTGTGGTTAGGCGGACATGAATGCTCAAGGTGTAACATTAGCATCCAATACATCATTTGATTGTCTGGACTCAGAAAACAAGTGTATTTTAAATGAATAAATGTGCAATAGCCTGAGACCCATAATCCAATGCTATCATTACAGACAAAGTAAAATGTTTATCTATGCTGCTGCGCTGTATTAAGCCAGACTTCATCCAAAACCCTAAACATTTTATGGGGTATAAGGCCCCAGAGGCCTCTAAGATTACTACTCTTTGGCCTCTGCAACACAATTACATCACAAATGGCTGCCTGAAAAACTTGAATGCTTTGTATCATTTGATTTACTTTTCAAGGCTACTTCTCTATTGATATTTATAAGATACACAAAGGTAAAATAGAGCTTCAGATATGCAGAGTTACAAGCTCCAGATCTTGTAAACAAGTTTTATACCCTCAAAAATATATTGTGCACAAGGCATATTATGCATTTTAATTCATAAGGAAATCAACTAAACTGGATATCTTTATATCTCTTGATTGCTAAGAGAGCTATTCCCATAAAAAAAATCTTTTAAAAATACTTCAAGCCCCACTTATTAATCAGTCTCACATCAAATCCATACCAATCTGACTTTTAAAAAGTATAGATGCACAGCTACATACGCACAAGGCAATTCATTCATAACTCAAAATCGCCCAATTCTTGCAAGAATATGATCACTATGTTAAATAGTTCACAACACATGAGGATAATGTAGTGACCTGGGAATTATCCCCTCCAGATTCCTGACCACAGGTTTGGAAAAACTGAAGAAGTAGTTAGCCAATGAGGTTCCTTTCCAGGTGCTACACAGAGGGTACTGTACATTGGGGCAGGATTTGGGGGAAATTAGTGAGTGCATCATTAATACTCATGTGCTGCATAGATGATCAATAAAGCTTAGAATACCTCTCTATTGAGGAGCTACCAGCAACTCAGAAAAGAGATGGGAAACAGAAAAAAATGGATTCAATTGAAACTACTCTGAGAATGTATTGTAACAATCTGTGTTGTGTAATTCCCCCCAAAAGGAATTGGCTAGCATAAGAGGACTTGTATTCACATACAGTGCTACAGTGTCCTTAGTGAAGATGCTCCTACCCCAACGGAGCGATTCTTCCAGTGGTATAGTTAATCCACCTACCCAAGAGGTGGTAGCTATATCAGAAGGAGAAGCTCTCCTATCTACATAGTGCTGTCTACATGTGGGGTTCAGTTGGTATAATTACATTACTCAGGGGTGTGCATTACTGTGGTTAACTGCCCTACTTTGTGAAGTGTTCCAGGGGTTAACAACAAGCATGGAATTCCATCTCATCTGAAAACTGGTCCTTGAAGGCTCCCCCCATCCATGTATTGGCTGGCCTATAAGCACAGTGTGAGGTTTTATAGCTGTAAATGAGGCTGCAATAGTTTCACCATCATGAAGATGATAGAAAAAGATATCCAAGATTCTAGAAACGGCTAATGCCTGTTATTCACACCTGTCTTCCAACTTGAGCACCCCAGCATTCAGATAAGCACATTTCAAGAAGTGAAACAGAAAAAAAAAATCCCCATAAAATAATTATATTAATTCCCCTATTGCTAATTAGCAACAATAATATAATGAATTTTTTTTTGTTAACAAGGAAACAGAAGTTACTTAAATGTCCAATTATTCAGTCAGCTATTTTCAAATCATAAATATGTATTTGCTTTGAATTACAGAGTTCAAATGATACTTAGGAAAATGGTGCACCATATGGAAATGTGATTAGCATATCAGAACACTGCATCATGCCAGAGGTTTTTTTTAAATGAATGCCATAGCCAGGTGCTTGCAGTAAGATTTAATATCTAATAAGTCTCTCCCATTAATCCTCCTCATTCAAGAGAGAAGAGTAGCCCACTTAGTGTTTCTCATAAGTACACAAGGTAGTACTTGCTAACACAAGAGTTATTAAAATTGAAAAAAATCCCCTAAATTGTTGCTATTCTTTTATTTAGAACACCCAAATATACGTTGAGCAACTGGCAGAAAATAAGCACAGATATGGGCCCTGCTCAGAAGAGTTTTGAATCTAAATACAACATAACCAGTCAGGGTCATGGACTAACAGGCTGCCAGGGAAAAGGCAGAGGAAGGAAGAACAAAGGCTGTGTGTGATGGGGTGTCATACAGAAACCCCACCCTGAGCAACAAGGGGTTAAGGAACTACTCTGGCTCAGCCAGCCCCATCCTGCCCCATCTTTAGTAAATGTACCAACAGGAAAAGGAGCTAAAAGGCAGGAGACTGGCAGACCAGGAAGGAGAGCTGACCTGCTACCTGCACCTCTACGGAGATGAGCTGAGGGAAGACAGAATCTCTCCCAAAACAACTGCCCAAAGGCCCCTCCCTGAGGGAAGGGAAGGCATGCTGCAGAGGCAGCCTGAGAGGGAAGCATTGCCCTCTCCTATGAGCTCTGGACTTGACTGATCCCCTTGATTTTTGTTTGGACGACCCCAGCTGGGGAAAGCATTGGACTGAGCTGGCCCAGGAGGCTGGAACATACCCCAGGAGGAGGCAGTTGCCCTCACACTGCCTTACCCCAGACTGCCACCTTGGGACAATTGTAGGAAGGTGGCAGGAAGTGGTCCAGGGAGGGCTGCCTTAAGCCTCCGCAGCTGTGAGAGCAATAAGAGTCCTCCAAAAGCCCAGGGTCAGAGCCCGATGGAGTGGGAGGCCCAAGTTCTCCTATCAACAACCATCTGTATGTCACCGGCCTAACCACTAGGCAGTGCTCCCCTCCCAACCAACCCAGAGCAAGGGCCATCACACTGTGATAAGATTACATGGTAAAATGTGAGAGAAAAATTACCGATTCAAGTAGGTACCAGGATGGATTCTGTTCTTACTTACCCCAGTATAGGAAATCCATCAGAGTCAGTGGTGTTGGCTTGGATTCCTACCATTGTAACTAAGCAGAAATTTGCCTGAAGATTTTACAAGCATATGAAGCTATACATAGGGGTATACATGGGGCTAACTTGCCCTTATTATACTCACTGCCTTGCCTTCATTATATTCTGTCTATTATATTCAGCAGTAGTGTAAGGAACCTACAGGCCTGTATCGTGTAAGACATTAGCTTTGGGTGGCCCCTGAAGCTAAGTTCCATTAGTCTTCCCTTTGCATAAATAGCATGAAACTTTCCCTGCTGACAGGAGTGTTTAAAGGCATCCTATCCCTGGTGGGTAGGCTAGGTTGTCTAATACAGTGACCATCATCCTGATGCTTCTCAAGGCCCTTCCCACACAGATCCCTCCATATTCCACTTGATGTCTGTGGGGCAGGGTAGAGCACTGATGAAATTAGTGCCTGGCCTGAACTTCCATTGATGTCAGTGGAAAGATTTCCATTGATGTAAGTGAGCCTGATCAGATCCCAAGGTGAGAGTCTGAACGAGAGAAGTTTGGGGCAGGAGACGCACAGGCTGCCACAAGTGATTTGCAGTGTGGCAGCCTGACAATGAATTATGTATTTGTAATGTTTCATTCACCCACAGTTCCTTGGAGCCACAATGATACAACACCAAGATGCAAACACTGCAATGCAATGTCCCAACAACATGCTCTGATACGTTTAAAGTTAAAAACCAAAAAAGCCATACACCATGCATTAACTAAATAGCTCTGTGACACGAAGTTGGAACCAATACAAACTTCCCCCATGTTCAGTGTGGTTCAGCCCCAGGGTTTTGGTTCACACCCATTCAAAATCCAGGATGCTGCAATCATTAGTTTAAATATAAGTCAGGCTAGAGTAGACCCTCCCTTCTTGATTTACTGTCTTACAGAATAGCCTGTATTTCCCTTCCCTCATAGGGACAGTTTATCCAGTCCCTCTGCACGATCTGGTATACTTCCGTTAGGTCACCTTGTGTTCTAATAAGCCACTGTGCTGAATCTTTCAGCATGACACACATTCTTAAAGCCTGCAATTATCCTGGCTGCCCCAGATTACACCTTTGCTTCAGAGAAACTGTGTTCTTCCTATAATGAGAGGGCACTTTGTGGGTCTGAATCAACAGGAATATCCTTGTGGGAAGCAAAGACAGCGAGCACCCGTCCATCTCTTGAGTGTCAGAAGGAAAATGGAAGCTATTACTGATGATACAAGATTCTACAAATTAACTTTCTGCTCTGATCGTAACCCCATAGGTAAGCCTCAATTTATCCTAGCGATGGAGAGAGAAGGTGCCACTTCTAAGATTGAGGATGAACCAACTTTAATTTTACTCCCACCATATTCCATTTGCAACATGTTGCATTAGTATTTTCTTCTTCTTCGCATACAGATTACTATTATGAATGGATGGGTGGGAATGAGGGGGAAGAAGGGGTACCTAAGTACCTAGATATTCAGTCACTTTGTTTTTTCCCCTCCCAGTCAAAAGGATTAGTAAATCGCCTCCAGTAGGCAGCTGGCTCATGTTTGCTGCTGTCAAGGCTGAAGGGTCTTGGACAAGAGACCTGATTTGAGAGTAAACAACAACAGGAAGCAAAAAGAATGCAGCCAAGTAGTGGACTAAAATATCCTATTACTGATGGTCAAGGAGCAAAATGCTTGCCCCCACTCAACATCTGATTGCTGGACAATTCTGGCATAAGAAGGGTATAAATTCCAACTGGAATCAGTTGGAACATGACCTCTTTTCACCATTCCCCCTGAGATACAAGCAGCAGCAATGTGGAAGCACAGACCAATCCATTATTCTACTCCTGAAGTCACTATAAGAAGAGTGGGGGGCTCCATCACGTTGCACTATATTTTTCTTCTGCTCTCCCCTGCTTTCCTAGCTCTGCTCCCCTGTATTGCTCCCAAGGCTGCCAGGCAGCCTTTGCTACAGGCAGTGCTGCAGCTGGTGCAGTGACTGTAGGTGAGAGTGAGTTTACAGAGCACATACACGGTAGCAAAGGTCAGCTTGGCAGCAATTTAAACATGAGTCTGATCAGGGTCAAGAGGGCGGCAAAGTCATGTCAATTCTCTTTTTCAATATTCATGTCCAAACTATAATGTAGCAAACAAGGTTAGGGGGGAAATCTCATGGAATTCAGCTACAGACATTAATTAGGAAATTAACAGAGCAATGAGGAACATACTATCACTAATGTCCGTTGCACCTAGCGGCCTCAGCTAATGTTGGACCCTATAGTGCTAGGCAACATATAAACACCATACCAAAGATGATTGCCGCCTCTCCTCCCAGAGCACATATATATATCTAAGAATAAGATGAGATGGCAAGTGACTGCCGCAGACAGACAGGGGAAGCACAATGAGACAATACTAGTCAGCATGAAAAGCAGCAGCCACAGCACTCAGGCTGCCTAATCACTGTTACTATCGGGAGCTGCCCGGCTCTGTGATAGGAGTCATAATTCTTGTAATGCCTAGGAACCGTTTTTCACTGGCCTGAAGGAGCTGTCCAGGGTACTTAGAGCAGGGATGAATGAAAAGTTGCCCCTAATGGGTATTTGGAATAGATTAGTATACAAACCTGGACATCTTCACTGTGACTGAAAATATAAATGAGCAGGCTGGACAGAGTAGCTTATTGCCAAGAAGGAGCATCCGCTTGCTTTTCCAGCTGGAGGTTTTTCTGAATATTTGTAGATAATTAACAAATTGGCTAAATCTTCGGCTGTGTGCACCATTCCTCATTAGCTTTTTCCAAATTTAGTCACAGTAATTGTGTTTAACTTACTTGTGCTTGCTTTCTGCTGCATGCAAATGTGGTGAAGAGGAGCTCTCAACCCCAGACTCTGGCTTTCATGGACAGGCACAGTCACCTATACAGGAGGGGAGAGAGAGAGAGAGAGACTGAACGACGTTTCATCCCTGTGCAACTCCACTGAACACAGGGGAGTTACACTATGGATACATTTAGTTCTGAGTCCCCATGTACATATGTGGGTCTGTAGTGCGGGTGCAAGCTTGTGCACGTCCCTGGGAGCATGAGGGAGTATGTACATAGGCCTTGCTGTGGTTGGGTGCGGGTACATGTGCTTACTTTCCTTAGGTAAGGATGTGGGTGAGCATGAAGATGCATGTGTACTTGCATATGTAAATGTGTACATGTCAGTGGGTGTGAGCATGCAGAGCCCTATGTCCTCTATGCGTATGTGAAAACATCTGTGACAGAATAGTGAGAAAAGCTTTCCCTCCTCAAGGATGGGAGAAGGTTAGATAAAAGTCAAGAGGTTGATTCTACCAGGACCTTGTGGGATTTTCCAGTCTGGCAGATTCATTACTTTTAGAAATGCTAACTGATTGTGTCTGAAGGGGGAAAGAAAGGGAATGATTTAGATCCTGTCCATTACCTGTCAGCAAATAACTTCAGCAAATGCAACTTCAGGGAATGAAATGAGTACATCTGGCATCACAGGTAGTTTTCCAGTCTGATTTTCCTTTATGCTGTTTACTGTTAGGTCCTAATTTTTGTGCTAAAAAGGGTTTTTTCAACACCAGGCATCTCTTCTTATTAAAATATCACTAGTTGCCATTACTCTCTTATTCCTCTAGGAGTTTGCCAGAATTAAAATGAACAGCAATTCATGAAACAGGTACCCACACATTGGGCATAAAAGATACAGACTTCTATGTTCACAGATGATCACATATTTGCCTATTTCTTGTTAATACAGGTAGGTTGCAGAAGCTTTTATCTCCTTCCTTCCTTCCCTCCCTCATCCCTCCCCTTATATATGGTCTAAAGAAGGGGTTAAAGTAACGACACTTTCCTCTTTTTTCCTCAGGCTTGTGGATGCAGTTTCCCAGCTCAGCTACCTCTTTAAGTCTACTGTCACCATAGTCTAAATCACGAAGGCCTGTGAGATAATGAAAAGACCCTACAAAAGGAACATCCTATATATCCCTTTCATCTCTTTCTGATGCAAAATATCTGCAAGTCACACAGACAATGTTTTAGGTAATGACATTAACTGGGCTGTTTCTCAGATGGCCATGGAGTGTTTTAGGAAGCATCAGAACTGACAAGTTGATCAAAATAGTGTTTTCCTTTTCAAAGTCCTGTTTGGTATCTTGTTCTCTGAGATGGGTGCCTTTTCTCATGTCTGACTGGGAAGCTACTGATCAGTGGTTTAATTCTGTGTTTGTGTTTAATTGCCATATGTTGTTCCTCCTTGAAAGCACAAGTGTACTACCTGTCAAAAAGAAATGGCATGGAAGAGGTTCCAAGTCGATTCCCTTTTTGTGACTTACTTCAAGATAAACTTGATTAATTTATAAACCAGAAGTGTTTCATCCCAAAACTTTAGACTCCACCTGGGATCTGAAAATCAGGCTGGGTTATTTTTGCCTCTGAAATCCTCACCAATGATAATGATTCTGCTATTGGAACATAGCTGGTGATTCTGCTGAAAATGCATGAGACATCAGAACACAGCTGAAGCTGAAATGTATTGAATTTGTGTCAACGAATGAATGGAAATGTTCTTTAGTAGCTGCCCCATTTAAGATGAGTCCAGAGCCTTAGAGTGAGGGGTAGTGTCCATCTTGATCTTCCAACGGGGTTTGAGAGCCAGGGGGAGAAGACATAGGTGGCTCTCACCTGGGCACACAATGGCTGTTCACCTTGTTCCATCTCCTACATGCAAGCTGAGCCAATGGCAACAGCAGGTAGAGTAGCAGCTTAATTGGGTTAATGCAGCTCTACAGCCGGCTTTCCACCAATCCAAACAATTCCTTCACTCCAGATATTGGTGCAAACGAAGTGCTTTGCCAAGGAGTCTCTAGGGAGATCCTGATACTCTCATGCATCATCATAACCCTACTCTGAGATGTCACCACATGTGGCAGGTGCAAGCCGGATGGTCTCATATCTGACTCCCCAGAAGGCAAACAAAACAATCACTGTCCACTGCTACAGGCTAACTTGGAACACCCACTTCCAGACATCACCTGGCAGCAGAGCATGATCTAGTGTTTGGAGGAGGACTCTTGGGTTCTGTTTGTGTGGCTCTTACTGGTTTGGAATAACCTTGGACAAGCCACTCAGCCTTTTAATGCCTTCACTTCCTCATTTGTATTGTAGAGATATAGATTCTCACTCATCTTTGTAAAGCACTTCGAACACCTCCAATGAAAGGTGCTATGTAAGTATCCATAGTGTCCACAGACTCCTAGGAACTACACAATTACTCTGCGGCACACCATGGCCCTGAGGATCTTCACAGTAGCAGCAGGGATCCTCCTACTAAAAGTGCATTACCCTGCAATCTTGAGCGATAGGAAGGTGTCCATTAGCTGTAAATAGCATGGAGTCTATGAAACACAGCGGAACAGTTTCAAATCCACCCAGTAGAGGGCAGTAGTAGGCACGCACACAAGCTCATTTGTTGAGTTAAAACATTATTATTACACACATGCTACCTATAGATGACCCACTGGAAAAACAAATACACATACATGTAAGAGAAATTGAACTAAACCCTGTATTCTCTATTATTTATGGTTCACTTTGCGGTGTCTGCAATAGGCCAGTAGCTTGTCAGATGTGCAAGATTAATATCAGCAAAGATGTCCTGCAATCCCAGTGAATCAATACAAGCTCTGACACATACCTGTGCACTGAATTAAGAGCTGACAGGTGGGTTGTAAGCACACAATGTTTAACGATTGGACGGGGTGTTCTCTTCTCTCTCTGTTTCTCACAAGAATACCTCCTTTTGTGTTGGTGTGACTGTGCTGTAGACAGAATCCCACACCATCATCCAGCAAATGCCTGTGTAAACAGCCAAACCAACTGCTTGTGGATGGAAATTTGAGAGGCAACGCAGTACAGCAGTTAACACAACTGTAGTGATTTCCACCCTTGGGGTGCCAGTGAAGAGTCAATTTAGGACCCTCAGCACCAAAGGCAAAGACCTCTGTCACTTGAGGGTTTAATTGGTTTCCCCATACCACTAGATTCTGGAAGCATGAATAAAGAAGATAGGGAGACCTGGGCAAGGGAAATAAACAACAGAGTGCTAGGGCTCCAGGCAACGATTTAGTGCCTAAATGCCATGGTGTGGGCCACCATAAAAATAATAAATAATACTCATGTGTTTCCACAAGTCACATCAAAAAGGAGCTGAGCAAGCACAAGAGGCAAGGGAGGAGGCAATCTGTGGGTGGGATTTTTCAAAGGTTGGCTACAGGGATTTAGATCTTTGAGATGAATGGGAGCTTAGACCCATGATTTTTATATCTCCTTCTAGTCAGCTTTGAAACTCTCAATCCTCATCTATTAAGTGTCCTACTACTAGATAAACTACTTTGCCTTCATAAACTCTCCCATACATTGGGTGCATCATTCTCCAGATCCGTAACATTAGGGCCTCCCTCTGGGGAGATTCCCACTGACCCAGTTGTTTTCTTCTTGCTCTTTTTTTCCTCACCAGCAAAATTGTTTAGCAACATTAAACAGACTCTCAAAGCCAGTGATCCCAACAAGCTTGTGCTTTCCCCAGCAGATTCCCTCTCTTTCCATAAATATCATAATGAACACCTCTTCTGGGAAGCACGCACATGGAAACAGAATTCTGAGTGAGTAATGGATAATATTAATGGAAAGTGAACTTTGAATGTGTAGTAACCTAAACATTACAATGATTGAAGTAAGGAACAGAAGGATGCCATGCAATCTTTGTGGCCAAACAAGTCCATTCACATTTAGGATTAGGAGCTAGAGACCAAGAATTATTCATTGAAGTTATTCAACCAATCATTCTAAAAACCAAACAGGTTGTGAGCTATTCAGGGAAGAGGTAGTCTCATGTTTGTCCAGCACCTAGCACAGTGGGAACTGACTCCTTCCGAAACGTTATAATAATACAAATAAATAATTGGAGAAAAAGTTGAAGTCTGTTCGTTTAACAAACAGCAAGGTGTCATTTTAAAAGGTATTCATTATAATTTGTTTACCCAACTCTAGTGACAATGTGATGTGGAGATTCTGAAGAGGTTGATGCAAAATCCTTGCCATCAATAACCCTGAACCTTCTATCATTTGAATTGCATTCCAGTGCATTGGTTTATATTATAAATACCTCAGGGCAGAGACCTTGACATTTTACATTATTTGCAAAGTGCTGTCTGCGCTCATGGCATTCTCTAAAACCAAAATAAAATTCTTTTAGTTTAGACCCATTACATTTAGGTCTTGTCATTAAGAGTCTCGTTAATTGTCATCTGAATGATAAAAAGCTACCTCCCGTAAATATAGACATAGCCCTGATTACAAACTCTCACCCATCCCTCAGTGACCTCCATATATTTAATCCACTTAATCATTGATCCATTATAGAACTCACTAACACTGAAAAAGTATTCAACAACTTTAAATCATTAATTTGCCTCATTGGTTTTGTGATCCCCTTTTGCTGGCTTTTGCAAACATTTGTACAAGCAAGTGATCATACTAAAGCATTTGCAGTAAATGTTGCAAGCCAATATATGAATCTTCATGCTGGTATTCATGCCAGAAGTGTTTAGCAACCAATCTGAACACTCAGTTTCGGAGACATTGAATCCAGGAACAGAAAATATACCACGTGACACAGATAATCAGTCACAAATATTCAAGGCAATTGTCATGATTAATACAGTTTGCAAGTGACCTATAAGTTGAAATATGCCTCTATAGACCGTTCAGATAAACAGACTTTAATAAGTCCATCTATTCACAGAGAATTTGAAGAGAAACAATTAAAGAGAAACTATTAAATTCATTGAATAAATTGTTTTCTTCAAAAGCTCCCCCCCCCCCCCAGCTTTGATCTATTCTCCCTCCAAACCATAGTCATCTCAGTTCTTTCAGTTTCATTAGCATTCATGTAATTTCAAAATGTTCAATAAGGCAACTGAATTAAAATATTAGTAGCCCAATGAAATAGCAGAAAATAGAACCTGCCCAGCTTGGAAAATATGGGGCAGTATAGGGCAGTTAGAGTATTTTCCCATATGATCCCCCTCTACCACTGAATAACCCCTAATTTAGTGTTCATATTGCTTTCACGCTCATCTCTTTTCTTTTTCTAAGTGTGTTTAATCTGCTGTAAAATTGTTTTCATGACTGCAGTGAATGTCATTGTAACTGTTTTACAATGGGCATTATCTTCACTTTATAAAAGCTTCTACCTTCTGTATGCAGATCAGTGTCTTACCTGCTGTCATTCAAGGTGTGCCCCTTGTCTAGCTTTACTTAGCAATCCTCCATGTCATTGGCTGACATGAATGTCACATCCTTTGGGGCGGATGTAGTAATACAAGACTGGGAACCATTCCTAAAATAAAAACTGAACTTGGCCTGAATCTTTGAAGCTCATGAAAGTTTTAGGTTACTTTATTCCATTCTGTGGCCACCTTTGCACCACCAAGTTCAGCCAAAAGGAAATAACACAGGCTGCCTTGGTGGAGTTTCCATCCTGGCCCAGTTCAGAAGGCAAGGTCTTCAGAGAATTCATATGGGAGTCCACATCTGGGTGTTTATTTGAATCAAACCTCTGAACCCTCCCTTGTTTATATATTTTTTTTAAAAAGCAAACTCTCTGGGCCAAACCCAACCCTCATTTATCCCCACGTCTCCCCAGTGACTAGCAAGGTTGCACATGTGACAGTGAAGACTGATGTTAACCTTCCTTTTGCCTTGGGTACTGAAAGGGGAAGGTGTATCCAGGACAATGAGGAAACACTTTACATTTCTATAGCACTTTTCATCAAAGGATCTCAAAATAATTTACAAATATTGGGGGGCACTTTAGAGTAATTGCTTAACGGACCTATAGACAGTTAATACAAGATCTTCCGGCAACATTTCTGTCATGCAAACGGTGAAAAGTACTGTATTACAAGAGTGTGGGAAACAGACATTCTGTAGGGAGCTAGGCAGGCACACACTGAAGGGTAAAAAGATTTCAAAATAAATGTATTCCATAACTGTTTTGATCTGTGCTTTGCCCATTTACAGTACATGGCTTTACAGTCCCATTGTGCTATTCAGGAAAATAAACTGTTATTGCTTCACTATAGCTGCAGGAACACAGATCTGGACTTCGGGATACTACATCCCCTGTCAAAGGAACTTAATAAAGGGGAAACATTCCATACGTTTTTTTCAGGAGATCCCCTGCCAATTCAATCCAGAAATGGCAACAAGGACACACTGACAGCTATGCAGAGAGAACTTCTGGAAAACCCAAGGCTTGATTCTCCACTGCCTTGCATCTCATTCACACTTGTGCAAAGTGGGCGCAAAATGCAACTGATTTTAAAGTTACCCTACAACAGTGCAAGATAAGAGATTATAAACTCTTTAATCTGTAAAATTCCAGGAGCTATGCAGCTAAACATAGTGTAGATATGAAAGCCATAGAGAGGGCGATGTTTTCTGTGTAGAAAAAGTCACTGGAGCAGGTGCTAAATCAAGCTATACTGACTTCTCCATAACGTCCATCCTCTTCCACAGTGAACAAATTTCAATGTAATGACTAACTTTAATGCCTTGGGCCCTCAGAGGCATATTGCAACTCTGATTGGTGGCCTTAACATTACATTTACCAGACACTGATTGGTCTTAACCAGTCAGCAAAGTGCCCCTGCCCACCCCAGCTCTGTGATTGAACTCAGCTGTGGTAGTGTTCAGGCTGCACATTGCAACATTCAAAACAGTCTTCTCAAACCAGTTGAGCTCTGCCAGTTGAGCCACAAGGATCTGTACTAGTAACAGTGTTCTTCAATGTATTCATAAATTATCTGGAAAAAAGGACAGTAAACAGTGAGGTGGTAAAGTTTGCAGATGATACAACATTACTCAAGATAGTTAAGTCCAAAGTTGACTCTGAACAGTTACAAAGGGTCTCACAAAACTGGGTGACCAGGCAAAAAAATGGCAGATAAATGCAATGTAATGCACTTTGGAAAATATAATCCCAACTATACATACAAAAAGATGGGGTCTAAATTAGCTGTTGCCACTCAAGAAAGATCTTGGAGTCATGGTGGATAGTTTTCTGAAAACATTTGCTCAATATGCAGCTGCAGCAGCAGCATCAGTCAAAAAAGCTAACAATGTAAGGGACCATTAGGAAAGAGATAGATAATAAAAAAAATGCCACTATAAATCCATTGGACACCCACACCTGGAATACTGCATACAGTTCTGGTTGTTCCATCTCAAAAAAAGTTATATTAGAATTGGAAAAAGTATAGAGAAGGGCAACAAAAATGATTACAGATGAAAATGCAAGAGGCAGGAGGAATATGACTAGCTGCAGAGCTGGTAATTAGAATAATCACCTCTAAACTTGTACATTGTGCAGATCTGATCTAGTAAGCTATTGAGAAGTAATAGGAACCCCCACGATGCCATTTTACAGTATCACTCCTCTGACTATAAGCATACTCCAAGACTACTTGGGCAGCCCAGTTTTCAAGATCTGCTTTCATTTCAGCATATGAACATTTGAGGATTCAAGGTAACCCCTTGCTCATCCTTCTCTAGGACAGAGAAACCCACAGGGCTTACAGAGCTATTAGATAGTGATAATACTAATGCCTCTGGATCACAATGTAGACAGTCAAACTGAGATACACAAATATAAATATGTACCCCCTGGTTAGAACCACATCATGCTCTCCATCCACATCAATGGCTTCCTAACAGACATCTGATTTACATTCCCCCAAAGCCTCATCTCCAGGCATTTAGGAAAAATGTGGTGGTGATTAAAACCCCAGTGCTGACATTGTTTGGATTGCAAAGTTTTGCCGACTTTGGTGTTGCACCAATTTGCCAAAGCATTTAATGCTCAGTTCTAACAGCAGTTCCTATGCACACTCCAGATAACCTATATACCACATTCTGCTGGCCTATAGGGAGATCTTTGTAGCATTAGGAGGTATTCTGTAAAACACACACTTTACAATGAGTAATTTATGAGACATTTCATTGCAAGGGGTGGGGGGGAGGGTGTCACATTTACTTTCATAACTCACTGCAGTTTGTTACAGTTCCGTACACAGCACATATATAAATGTATTAGGAGTATATATGGGGCACATATTATAGTAAAAGAAAATAGGGATCAGAGGATATTGAAAGTCACTTAGTCTGCTGTGCAGAGATGAGTAGAACAGGGATGGTGAATTAGATCTGCCAGAAGAAAGGATGACAGAAGCTAGGATATTGGAAGACCAGGAAAGGAAAGAGGTTGTAGGCAGACAGAGGAGGTTGTTCTTTTAAGTATCCCAAAGATAAGGGGCTAGACAGAAATTATCCCTGATGTCACTCAAAGGACTTCAGTGGGGATGCAGAAGTGGATTCAGTCTCG
Source organism: Emydura macquarii macquarii (assembly GCF_026122565.2). NCBI lineage: Eukaryota > Metazoa > Chordata > Testudines > Chelidae > Emydura > Emydura macquarii. The sequence continues at coordinate 7,610,175 of NW_027130449.1, read as the reverse complement.
GAGGGAAAGGGGGTGGAGGAATAGCAGCAGCAATACAGACTTACTGAGTAGAAGGCTCGAGACTGGAGCCTGCAACTTGCTACCCTATGTCCTCTGCTTGGCAAGTCACCCACCTGTTGGGTCTTGTCCTTAGGACTGCAAATTCTGAGGTTGGAGCTGACTTTTCACTTCATGTCTGTACAGCAATAAGCACAACAGGCTCTTGATTAGACTGAAGCCTTAAAGTGCCACTGCAAATTCAGTGTTAAGTAATAGAGCTGGGTGAATAACTGATGTTTTGGTTCACTGGCAGTGCCGGAAAAGTCATTAAAAATGTCATTTAGAGTCCAACAAAATATTTTATTTCCAGACATTTTAACCTTTTAAAATAAAACCAAATGGAAATAAGGGCTAGATTCATGAAAGAGGAGGAGGAGGTCGTGATGGTGTTCCCCCCACTTTACATACAATAGTTTGGGTACTCACCTAGGATGGGGAAACTGTAATCCCAATCTCCAGTCTGGAGTAGAGACCTGAATCCAAGTCTGCTTCTTCCCAGGTGAGTACCCGAATACCAGGCTATGGGCTATTTTGGGGTGGCTATTCTCAATCTCTCCTGCTGAAGCTGTTCCACTTTGAATAAATAATTATCCACTGGAGTAGGGACTGTAACCCAGCTACATTCCCACCTCCCAGATGAGTGCCTGAACCGCGAGACTAGAGAGTCACTCTCATTCTCTCTCTTTGCCCCAATGGCTATTGGGGTATTTTGTACAAAGTAGAACAGTTTCAACAGGAGTAAGACCCATTAGGGCAGTATCACTTCCTCCTCATACGGTTTTGTGAATGGAGCCTAAGGCGCATTGTGACTTTAGACCCCCAAAATGTCTGAAAACTATTCAACAATTTTGTGTCAAAGCTGAAAATAGTTTGGCCAACCTAAAACTGCATTTTTTTGGAGAATCAACTATTCATCCACAAATTTTTGCTCAGCTCTAATAAATAATAATATGGCACTATCCTAAAATTCAACAGTGGATCAAGATCAAGGAATGAATTACTTTATGTAAGATTCTTCATCCAAAGTAAACTCATGTTTTAGACACTTCAATTTTATATCCCTCTTCACTTCCTGGCCACAGGCAGAAGCCAATGGAGCTGAAGATCACAAGAAAAGCTCTTCTGCCCTTTTCCTAACCCAACCACAAAACACTGGAAATCTTACAATGAAAGCCTGTTATCAGGAGGTTTCCACCCTTACCTGTGTAGCAGAAACACACAAGTTAAACTGCAGAACCTTTGAGCTCCTCCTGTCATTTGTACTTATTTCCAACAGATTTATCATGGACTAGCCCTGCATTATTAGTGCCTTGTACCTACATAACCCTTTATATCTTCAAAGCACTGAACTGACTGATACACCTGCTCCCCCCCTGTTAGCGTAAATGTTATTATTCCCTTCGCACAAGTGGGGAAATTGAGGCACAGTGTTGAATAGCCTCATTTTCAAAAGGCCTGTGCACCTGTAGTTACCACTGAAACTAATAGGGGCAAGCAAGCACTCAACCAGAACCTCTGAGAATAGATCAGGCCCTGGTGAACTTAGTGCAGAACCCTGCTCCCTGGGGTCCCAATATCAAAGTTCCAGTCACTGGATAACACTGATTATCTTGCTGAAGCAGCCAAGCAAGGTGGAAGTGGGTGAAGATGTCTCTCGAAGGCAAAAACATCAGTATTGTACTAACACGGCTCCACAGGAGCAAAGTAACTTTTTTTCCAGGGACTGATAAATCTGCAGTGCAGACAAGGAGTGACAAGCTCATCTGCCTTCATGTCACTCCAGCCTCCCAGCACATTTGTGCTGCTGTGTGTGCAGAGACTGTTTCACTCAATTGCTGGCAATGAGGGATTTTCCACCATGAAGTACCACGGTTCACCAATTAACACAGGAGGTGACTAGTGACACAATTTATATGCACAGCAGCTTTGAAAATTAGAATTGAAATCCCAGCTGAGAAGCAGAAGCCCTGGAAATTGAGTGGCCAGTCTCACCACAGCTGTACCAAGGGCAGGGAGGAAAAGAAAGGAAGGAATTATTTTAGCATCAACTAGACACCCCCAATGGCCTGTTTTACCCTCTGGGGGAGCACAGAAAGCAACAGTTTAGGAAAGTCAGGGCAGAGTTTGACACATGTAGCAAGGGAGAGAAAAGGAACTAGGTAATGAAAGGGAAACTGAGTCAAGCCACCTGCACTCAATCTTTACCCAACATCCAAAGTGAACTTCACGTAGAATAACCAGACTGTCACAATCTATCTCCTTTGGCTTGCTCATTTCTAGTGCTGCCTCTAGCTCCTACCAGTTGCAAATGGGATCAGAAACCAAAGTGGCAAAACACCATGATGGAAACTTTTATTCCTGTATTTTTAGCACAGCAGGAAGCTACTAGAGGAGTATCCATTTTATAGACCTGCACTAAGAGAGGGCCCTGCCCCAGAGAGTATACAGAGAAACACAAGGGGATAGGCAGAGGATATCACACACATGAATGCTGTGGAAATCTCCCAGGATGGTCGGTTCTCTTGAGATTTCCAGACCATGCGGCGCACAGAAGTCTGGGCAGTTCAAACAGATATCTTAACATCAATGGGCTTCTCCAATATGATCCTCTGAATTCTGCAAGAGCAGCTCATTGCTTCTGCCAATTCCACCACATAGAAGTCAGGAGAATTTTAAAATAAAGATGACTTAAAAATAAGTTTTCCATACACACTGGCCATTTTAGAGATGGGGTCATACCATACATTTCTGACCCAGATTATGAACACTTCAACATTCAGGGGCTGAAGATGTTCTGATCCTGAGTTTAGGAGTGAGCTCATTATAAAGATAAGAGCCACTTGCAAAGTTTGAGCGTGCATTCTTAGCACCCCCAAATTGCAAGGGTATTCCAGTCTGGGATTTTTGGTTCATGTCTTTAGACTGCAACAATGAACCAAAAAATCCTCATGGCAAGAGGGCATTTTGCATTGACACTATCATAATCCTGATGCTGTATGTGCACAGCACAGCCCTCTACAGTATGGAAACAAAACTGACACAGCGTGTCATAGTCCTTATGCTGCTCTCCTCTATCTGCAGTGACAGAGTCCTGAACTTTTAGAGTTCTACCCCTACAATTGCTGTGAAATTCTATACCACCTAGCTTCAGGGCTATCACTACACTGCCTACTGTGGCCACTCAGACTTGTTACAGTTATCTCATAAGTTACCCACTTGTTCCCAACCTCCCATTGTGTTTTCCCTTCCTGTCAGTTTACAGGCAAAGGACAAAGTTTACAGCAAAAGAAAAAACACTCAAGCCACCCATAGCCATTGACCAGGAGACAGGATCTCTGTTTCAGTTTATTTTAAAGGAAGAAAGATTTTTTTTTTTTTTAAATAAGTGAGATGTACCAAGTGGTCTGGTGGGAGAAAACAGCCATTTCTAATCTTAATTTACTTTCAGATATAGCGAAAGAACCCATAAATCACACAGCACTTTAAAAGGGTGAACAACATTATCTTCACTCCATGTATAAGTAAATTGGGGCATGGAGACTTGCCCTAGTCCACACAGCAAATCTGTACCAAGAACCCAGATCTCCTCTTAACTGCCTTATCCACTAGACACCAGCATCTTGACTTTAAGCTACTCCATCTGTCTAACTTTTTGCTTCAGCATTTGAACATGCAGTCAATTCAGAACAGAAGAATGAAAGAACCCAATAGCTCAATGCAAATAAGATAGACCTTACTGAGCATACTGATACCATGGAGACCATAACAATGTTACCTTTATGGCACCTGAATAAATCAGGGTTATTGGAGAAATTTGCCCTGAAGTCACAATCACCAGCTTTACAAAGAAAGCTTTCACCATTACCACCAATTTCCATCTCATCCATTTGGTTCTGTTTCAACTGCTTATTAAAGAAAGGTCTTAAAATTCCACATTCTACTAGAAGAATACTTTTTAAAATTTTCTTTTCTATTGGACACAGACGTTCAATATTATTCAATGGCATTCACCCCAGAGGCAGGCTTTATCTAATGTTAAGGCTCTAAGACCATATGGGTCCATTCACCTTCACCTTTCCTACCTTTTTTCACCATGCTCTAGCCCCTTAAACACCTGAGAGAGGCAGATAATTTGCTCCATTCAGGCTCCTTAATGAAGTAGGACACATCCACTAGGAGAGCAGCTGGCTGCAGGGCTAATAAAAACCACTTCTGAGAAGGACAATAGGAGCAGGAATATATTTCTTCCTAAAGATACATACGAACAACCGCTGACTCAGCTGACACTTACAATTCAGTTTGGACAGTTACATTCTACCTACTTCCACCATCCTTCTGTGCTTCCACAGGATACAGCCTTCACCTCCCGCCCTAAACTGTTTGATAGTGGTGCTGGGCTCACTTAAACAGTTGCCATGGTATACACTATAGACAGCTGCATTTTAGTGGTCTTCATGTATGACAAAATGCAGAACACTTCAGACCCTGAAGATGGGGAGGTGCTCTGTAAGTGCCATTATTGTTAATATGCATAGAGCATGACAACTCCTGATTGCCTACCAGCCAAGTGATCCAAGAGTAGGGGAAGTACACTAAAATGTGTTTCTCCAACAGGCTTTATGTATATTTTAGGATTGTTAGATAGAAAAGGGACCCAAAACTTAAGTCACATCACTAACAAAAGGGGATACCGTACCCTAGCCCTTCAGAAATACAGCAGCACATGCTCACTCTAGAGACTTTTCTTAAACAAAGCTTCCCTACCCCTCAGGCAGATGCTTTTATACAGCTCCCAGGCTTACTTCTGAACTGCTGATTGGGCTTTCTGATTACATTCAGCTGCCAGCCTATTCCACCCTTCCTTCCCTGGGAGGAGAGTGAGGACCTGGGCTGGTTAACTCTGTATGTGCTGCTCAGCTCTAGATCTTTGCTGCAAGGATCCCCTGATTGTGTAAACCTTTTGTTCACAGTTCAGGTGGAGGGACACAGACAAACTAAAGTGGAGGAAACTCAAAAATGAGTGGAGACTGCTTTGTTCACTCCCCTCAAGTATAATTAATATTCTCCATGAACTCAGCTAAATTTTTCTGAATTTCTGCTGTATACGTTGTAACTGTGATTTAGAATGTTTTGCACTTCCTCATGCCTCTCATCTGAGGACCTTACCGTTACAAGCATTAATTGGTTAAGCCTCACAACTGTGTGAGGTAGGGACATTTTGGCCCTGCCACACCCATGTGACAGATGGGGAAACTGAGGCACAGAGCAGTGAAGCAACTTTCTGAAGGTGACAGTGCACAGTACCAAAGCAGTGGCATGAATGGGCTCTCACCACAGATACCCTGTGTTTACATTCAGGATTTGTAAAGAAGTCACAGTGATGAGTACAGTATAAGTGCTTAGACAGACAGCATCATGAATAGAACCCCACCATCCTGACACTCAGTCCCTTGTCCTAATCATTAGGCAGCATTCTTGCCAAACTTCTGGGTAACACCAGTTTGCTGTGGGACAAACGGATGTTTGCAAGTCCAAAATGGGGGACAACTGAGAGGTGTGAATGATTTTAGGCTCTCGTCCTACAATGAGCTGTGCATGGGCAGAATCCTGTCCATTGGTTTCGGTGGGTTTCTTGCAGAACAGGGTAAAAGTCTCATTAGTAACTCTTCTGTGGAACAGTTGAATTCATCACTGCTAATCTTTGCTGGCAGCATGCAGTTCAGAGAGCTGTTATGCTAAGATCCTAGCCTCAGTATCTGAACCAAACCACCCACAACACAAAGTTGGCTCAAAATATTTTCGCTGTTCAACCTCCTGATCATTTTTAAAAGCAAAATCCTTTTAGCATGTTGGACATCCATATTAGATGATTACCCTTGACAGCAAACGGTTGGTCCAGTGCCGTCAGTATATCCCCAGTCTGCCTTTGTCTATGAGGTGTAGTGAACCCATTTTTAATCTTTACGATGGAAGCTGATTTGAAGAGCTTTTCCTATAACCCTTAGGGGTAAACATGCTATTTGCAAAAATGCATTTGCAAAGGAAAGGAAAGGAAAAGGAAAAGGAAGAGGAAATTTTTTTAAAGGATCCTTTTTGCTTGCTGGAGCATTTGAGCTCATCTCCAGACAAGAGAATGGTTCAGTATTACAGTGCTCTTCATCGTGTCAAAAAGCAAAAGCCGTCACAGTCCACATTCTACAGTGGGCAGTGAAGCTCTGGCTGCCATCCAGTTGTCCCACCATTTTAGGCACTAAAAAGAAAGTTTAAATTCTCATTACTGCAGGATGAATGCAATTGTTGCAGAGGTCTGATATGTTCTCTCTCTCTCTCTCTCCCTCTCTTCTAATTAACTGACCTGCATCATCCACTTGTGTGCAGTAAAGCGATCAAGGAGAAACACTGCATCCCCAAAGTATGCACAAAGAAGCCACTCCGACTCTTCCTCTGCAGCCATGGAAAGAAACAGAGGCCACAGAGCCCCAGCAGTTCCACTGTGCTAGGGCAGGCTGGATTACCACTCCAAATCATACGTATGCAACACAACAAGTTATCACCTTTCTCTGACTCTCCCAGTGTGTCTTGTTTAGTGCTTGTCTACACAGCAAAGTTTTAGCTTTCATAGTTACATTGGTATAAACCCTGCCCCCCATGTGGACAATCTTAGGCTATATTTACACGACAGACTTGTGTTGCTCAGGTGGGGTGAATAAACCACCCTTGTGAGCGACATAAGATACACTGACATAAGCGCCGGTGTGGACAGTGTTATATCGGTGGGAGAAGCTTCTGCTGCTCGCAGAAGTGGTTTTATTATGCTGACAGGACAGCTGTCTCCCGTCAGCATACAGTGGCGCAGCTGCAGCGCTGTATATGTAGACATGTCCTCATTTTGGTATAAGAGCAACTTTTTTAGTTTATCTTAAACCTTGTCCCAAGTGAAATAAGCTAAACCAAAAAGGGCCCCGCTTGTACCAGAATAAGAGTGTCCACACAAGTGTTTATACCAGCATAACTATAGCAGTTTAAAGTCACACCTTAACTTGTAGCAATATAACTTTCCCGTGTAGACAATCCCTTAATCTTTGTCTTTTAGGAACCAGTCCTGCAATAAACTCCACTTGGGCAGATCCGTGACCCATATGCAGAGCTCATTGCAGGATCAGGGCCAAAGACTGTAAACATCTTGGAGCTAGACCAAGTTTAATTGGGACACTATCCATGCACAATGAATAAATAATGATAATTAGCTCCCATTATTTCATGTAGCTCACTCTCCTTTTCAGGGTGGGAGGGCAGGTATTTCCTAGCCTTTTTTGCACAGCTGTATGTTGTATATCAAACAGGAAGATCAAGCCCAAATATTTGAGACCTTAATACTGGTGTGAGACGACCTTGCAGACCATTGCGTGTGCACAAAGATTTCATCTTTACATCAACTTCTAGTTCACGTGCCACATCACAGGGGAAATAGTCCAACCTCCACCATTTCCTATTCCTAGTCCTCTTTACACAATTTGCTGTTATCTAGGACACACCCAAAGCAGTCCGAGGCATCAGTACTTTTCTCATCATCTGATGCAGCCAGAAGCAAAGATCTATAATATGCTTTTTTGAGCTCCACTGCAATTAAATACAGTCCCAAAAGCTTTGCCTTTTGTTCCAATAATGCTATTAGCAGCTACACTCAAGGTTTGACATTGGTTACACTACAGAGGCTTTCCTCTTCTAGCTCTACTCAAACCCACTGAGATCAGTAGCACCTAATAACAACACTTTCTTTCCTAAGCCCTGGGTGTTATCTCCATTTTACAGATGTGGAAATTGAGGCACTGACAGGTAAAATGACTCAACTCAAGATGATACAGCAAGTCAGTGGTAGAGGTGTGACTATCTCCCTGTTCTCCTGAGTGCTAGTCCCTATCTACTGGACCACACTGGTCAGTAACTTCCTGACCTGTGTAATATGTCAGCACAGACTAATTCATAGTGGGCAACTGTCACAAACCTACAGCCACATTCATTCCCTTATTGGCAGTCTATGCAGAGGCCAAGGACTCAATAGGCCATGGGTAGTGGACTCTCCTCTCTGAAAAACAGCTGCACTGTACTGATAGAGCAGCATGGGGTGAAGGAAGTTTTCAGTGCTATTGCCTGTACTGTCCCCCATTCCAGGGTAAACAGAGAACTTCGACCCAAGGGCTGTCACTCCGGCACTGTTCACCACTACGGAATTGAGTTAAATAAACCGTATCACAACAGAATCCATACAGCTTGTCCTTTCCTTACACAATCCAGATCTTCAGCTGAGTTGTTTTCCATCTTCAAATGGATTTTCTATTAAGTCTCCTTCTGGAGAACGAAACAAAAAACCTCAGTATAATAATAGCTTGTTCTGTGTGTCTGACAAGAAACAACCTCAGCATGAGGGGGTGAGATAAAGGATAAAAGATAAATATAGACACAACTGTATTTTTAAAAAGGAGAAGGAGAGCTCAAGCTCAAATGATATTTATATTATCAGCAGCTCAATGGTGCTGCATGCACATCAGGCAGGCTGGAACCATCATGGGTACAAAGACTGACGGATTGCACTGACACAAATTAGTCATAGGAAAGGAGGATGTTCTAGCCATCGGTGAGCACTGAAAGTGCCTTTCCTAACCTAAAGCAAGCTCTGCGGGCTGGGACCAATCTCTCCCCCTACCCAGGGTGTGTGTGGCTTTAGAAACAATAATGCAACAAAAACGTCATCAGAAATCTTCTCCATAGCCTTGGTTGTTCCTATGGCTCCAGGACTGCTCTGCGCAGACCCTAGATCTTCTATCTAAATAGCACGTACCCTCGGCCATTATACCTGGGTGGAATAATGAGTCTCTCTCCTCTGTGAGTCATCAGAACCCATTTAACACTTTCCTAACAGGATCAACACCTGCTAATGCAGTGGCAGGCTGGGTAGGAGGATGTTTTGGATGAACACATTGACAGCCTGTTACCTGACCGCACTTAAAGAGACAAACAGGAGTCAAACATTGTAGAGCAGAGGGAGAAATCATATAACAGATTCTACGTTTTAAATATGTATAGGAGAACCTTAGGATTACTAAACCACAAGAGAATAAACACTGCATAGTTTTGAATCCCTAGTACGGTGCCAAGTGCCGCATAGCCAGAGACAGGAATGGTTAAAGGAGACGACTAATTTCTTTTTCATATGTACTAAGCCAGAAAATGCCTTCCTGCCTTGGAAACTAGACATACTATGGGCCAGTTTATGCTCCTACGCTGTCGCCCATGCTGACGTTGATTTAGGGAGAAATGAGCTGCCCGGGGAAGCCCATGAAGATTTCTGGCAGAGTCAGCTAGAATGCCTCTTCAGGCTCCAGAGCAGCCAGGCTGGAGTGCCAGCTCTGCTACCTTTATAGAGGGTGCAGCACGTCTGGGAGCTCTTCTAGCAGCTGTGGTGTGTGCCTGGTGAAGAAGGCTGTGTTACTGCCCCCTCCTCCTGTGGTTGACAGTGTTAACTTAAAGCAGTGCCTTTGCTCCCCAGCAGGAGTGTGCTTCTTCCACCAGCTTTTCTTCACTGTGTACCCAGGGAGGGACAAGGCCCAGTTGTCTGGCTATCATGCCATGTCTCCACCCAGTGGCTATGGTGTCTTCTTGTGCTTGGTTGAAGCCATTATTTAGGAGTCTGGTATCTAGGGTCTCATTCTCAGTTCAGTGATACTTCTAGGTCAGTGTGGCCAAGAGGATTAGATATGACCCCACTGCAGGCAGGTTGTTGTGGCTTTGTTCTGAATGCTGGGAATTTGAGCTCTGCTCCACTGTTGACTCTGCACTGCAGAACTTGCACTCTGAAGGGCGCTGTCTGAGCTGTTAAGCCTCAGGGCATTTCACCCCTTACACGTTCTGGACCGAACAGTTCCCTGGATTAATTAATAGGGAGCCTTTAGGGCGGTATCTCAAGTGTTTGTCATCACTAGTCTTTGAAGAGGCTTCTCTCCATTTCAACACTGCATCTAGTTCTGATAGCCAGCCCAATGATCCAAGGTAAATAGCAGTATCATTCACAGCAGTAAATCACTGCATGGCAACAGAGACAGATGATTCAAACACAGCAACATAGAAGATCTCTAGCTACTCAGGCTGTAATCAGGCAAGGGCAGGGGAGGTGGGTAAAAACTAAATGCCCCTTTATATCTAGATAAAGATTACAAAGCTAATGCCCACAATTTGTGTGGGCTAACAGGTGCAATTCTCAACACAGAGCCATGGCTGCTGGCCATCTGAGGGAGTTCCTAGTAATTAATGTCCCTAGAATCTAATCAAAGCAGATGCTGAATGTGACACTAGATGGCTCTGCACAAGACCTCTTGATCTCTCCCACCCATCAGAGTCCTGTAACAGGGAGTCTAATCAGCTTTTCTGATCTCTATTACCTTGATGAATTTGTATATTGATTTTTAAATATGTTTTAATTACTGGTACGTTGTCAAGATAGGAATAAAACATTTAAAACCCACAAGCTCTTATGAACAATGAAAAGCCTCAACTCTGTTGACACAGGGTTAAAAATACTGCTTTCTAAGACATTAATGTCCTTCCTCTTGCAACTGTTTCAGCTTTTTTCTGTACCCTATTCACATTGCACATTTCCCTCTGGGGCTAATGTCCATTGTGTAGCCTAGAGGAATTAACAGTTCATTCCATGATTTCCTAGTTCAGGCCAAGACTTTGGGATCCCCTATAAGGAGACATTAGGCAATAGAGGCTGTTTTTGTCAGATCAGGAGCTACAGAGTCAGAGAGAACCACAGGGTCTGTCTGTGTCCAGCAGTCTCAGTAAAGAATCCCCTTTACCTTCATTACATCAAAGTCCTGACTCTTTTCTATCCCAAGAGACATCATATGTAGCATGGTCCTGGCCATATTAGATGCTTTTTCAGATCTTTGCTCTTAGGTACCCAAGGCCACCTTCACCAACGACTTCCATGGTATTTCAGCAAGGACAAATTAACCTGTAGTGAATATACTATGCACTATTCGATCCCTTGGGAGAAATTTCTTTTCTTCACTCCTGCTATTGCAAACAATTTTTATATATTAACTCATTACTTAAACTGATTCCACAAAAGTTTCTCTTGTAAAATTCACCAAAGTTCTATATCTTATACTTGGCTTAGAGGAATCCCATATGCAACCAAAACTGGAGAGAGAATTTTAGAGGGATAACACCTCTGTTCCTGAGATAAATGCCGCAGGATTGTTTGTGACCATAAGTGGTCAGGACTAGAAATATAACTTATTTGATGTGCAGGATTTGTGCTGGCCCTCTGGATGAAGCTGCATTGCACGCCTGGTGCTTATGTGCAAGTTATGTGCCTCAGTTTACCTATCTATAAAATTGATCTAAATTGTCTGTTTCATGGAGTTGCTTAATTATTTATTTTTTGCAAATTGCTCACCACTGCAGAGGCAAATAAACAAATAAAGGGATCAGTCTTGCTCTTAACTGATATCAGCTACAAAGCTCCTATGCATTCAACTGATTCAATTTATAAATACAGTTTCAACAATTCTCAATTCATGCATTTATTTAACACAATGTATTATATTTAAGGGAAAAATACTGGCCCTTCTGAGGTCACTGAGAATTTTGAAATTGACTCCAATGGGGGTCAGGATTTCACCTTAGGAATTTGTAATTTGTCTGAACGCAATAAAAATGTGTAAATTTAAAATTAGAGATAGGATTGAACTGAAAAACTTTAAGCAGACAGGGATCTGAATTTACTACTATAACTTTAATGGTCCAACACAAACATTATCTGGATATTCCCAAACTTAGAGAAAGTTTAGACATAAATTTATATTTAAACAGCTTATACTCATCTCTATTTCAAATATTTGGAATGCGAGTGTGGAAGGAACCAGGAATTATTATATTAAACTGAATTAGCTCTGTGTGTGTGTGCATGTGTGTCTGTCTGTCTACTGGCTAGCAGCGGATCTGCTCAACTACATGCTATAGAGCATATACTATGTCAGCTAAAGGAGATTCTTTAGAATTCTTTTGGAGCAGGTTGCTCTGTGTTCTCTCCTTGTCATTGTGATGCTGATATCAGTGTGCAACATGGTGCGAGTTATACCCGTCTAGGTATAACAGCATAGGTAGCCACAGATTTCTTATATTACACGATAAGAATAATTTTTAATAAAGAAAAGTCTCAGTAGAAACCATTTCCTCCAATATTTCCTAAGCTTTAAAATTATCCCCCCATTTGCTAACAGTTACATGTGCATGTGGATGGGAAAGGGAGGGCCTCTCTAATGGCCTGAGATTTGATTCTGCTCATCTTGTTCTTTTGGCATCTTACACAGCTTTTCTCCTGATGCTTAATAAAATCTAAACAAATATTTTGCTGTCAGCTTTCCCCACATAATTTATTTTTCTAAAGCAGAGGAGTCACAAATGTCAGTTTAATAAAATTGTATTACATGAAGGCTGGGAGAGGAGAGAGAGAAATCTGATATCGGGAATGACCTCAATAAAATATACATGTCTGAGAGTAACATCATGTTTCACTGAGAACTGAATCTTCTCACTGCAAATTCCTCTTCAGGAAGATTTTGTCCTCACAAGCTAAAAGATGGGGGACAAATCCTGAAGACCTCTTCCAAGCTGTGATCTCTCTCACAATTATGCATGTCCTTAAATGTATACACTGTGAGTAGGCCCATTGAAGTCAGTGATTGATTTCTATAGGCTACTTATAAGCAGAGATGATTGGATCTTTTTTCCTCCATGGAAAATGTTGGCATTTTAATACAAATAATCTTTGATTTTTGTTTTTCAGCTGAAAACTTTTGATTTTCACCTTTCAGATTAAAAGAAGAAAAAGTTTAACAGAAAGCAAGCAGGCTATTTTCTTTCCAAAAACCCTCCGTTCAGATGGAAAATTTTCAACCAGTCCTACTGGTAAGGTCTCTTCCTGCTCCAATACAACTGAGAGGGAGTTTTGAAATGGATTCCAGTAAGATCAGGCTCAAGCCGAAAATGAAACACATGAGCAAGTCTTTGTAGGATCAGGCTCTCACAAAAGTAAATGGGCATTTTTCCCAGTGAAAGAGCTTGCGCAGCTTCAGGGCCTGATTCTGATCCCTCTTACCCTCATTGTACAGGGCTTCGTATTGGAAATGGTACTGAATGCCTTCCTGGTTAAGGGACTGGACTGACTATCAAGAGATCTGAGCTCTTTTCCTTCCTCTGTCACAGACAACCTCACTGGCCATGGCTCAATAACTTAATGTCTGTGTGCCATGCTAGTTAGATTTTAAGCTCGTTGGATCCAGAATTGTCTCTTGTTATGCACAGTACAGCTTTGATCTCAACTGGGGCTTAGGAGATACAGTAATGTAAATAGTAATGGACCAGATCCCCCAGCTGGTGTAAATCAGTGTAACTCCATCAGCTTCACTGATTTACACCAGCTGAGGACCTGTTTAACTCCACTGATTTCAGTGGAGGTTTGCACCAGCATGAAATCAGAATCAAACTGTGATAAGGACTCCTCAGTGTAACCCCGTGTTACATCAGTGAGGTTAAACTCATTTTCTATTATAAATGGTCTTTATTATAGCAGTCTGAATTTAGTCCAGATTACATCTGAATTATTTTTATGTGCCCAAAAATTGCAGCTAATTTGCTGTCAATTTGGGGTAGTGAGTAGAGACCAGTAACAGGATTTCGGGGTCAGTTCTGCAAGGTGCTGAGTGCCCTCAAGTCTTGTTGACTTCAGTGGTGCTCTCAGCATCTTGCAGCATCATGCCATTCTCCTGTAGGCTGCCAACTGAAATCCAGCACAAGTCAGTGACGAGCTGATGTGCACCGTGTTGATGTGCTGAGTGCTTGTATGCACAAACATGACAATAGGCACTCCTGGCCCCAATGATCTTGCAAATCTGACCAGTACAACTAAATTTACTCTGTGAGCTCCTTAGGGCAGAAATCCAGTCTCTGGCTGTACAGCAAAGAGCCAAGCATAGTTACAGTAAAATACAATATTATTATCATTAATAATAACAACAATCTAAGAAGACGAGAGCAAGTATTGAGGGGGTATGAAGGACAAATTGCCATCTGAGCCCTACACACTGTTCCTCCAGGTGAGTAACATGGCACCTTGGCAGAGCAGTGTGGGGTAGGGGGAACCAGACCTGTGAAAGCCCATGCTGTACCTGTCCTGAGGTTAAACAGAGGATCTTGATCTCCTAAAGCTGTTAATCTACCCCTTTACAGTAAGGCTACATTCATTAAAAATGTAAGAAATGGGCAATATTTTGCCATTTGGCACCATTTATTACATTTCTCTGAACCGAATCAGTTTGCTACTAAACCAGTTAGCCCAATATCCTTCAAACTCTATGGCTGTTCACAATCCATAATGTCATCCTGGCCTTAACAGCGATTAATGTCTAAGGCCCAAATTCTGCAGGCCTTACTGGGGTAATACTTTCACTGGCTTCAAAGGATATTCTTCCTGTATAATGACTGCAAGATTCAGCCCTAAGAATATATATATTCCTTAACATACTTTAGTATCATTATTATTTCACTTACCCTGTTGCATTTTTTACCCATTTGAATAAGGAATTAATAACTTCCAGTATTTAAAATTAATAGCTTAGGATAGATAGAGAGAAAGACAGATAGTCTTGGAGATTATATATACATATGTGATAAATGACTGACCAATTGAAAAATTGGCACTGAACTTTATTGTAGGTGGCTCATCATAGACCAATCCTCATTGAATACATTGAAGTTACACAAGGAATCACTTCTAAGAAAATCAGAGGCAAAGAAAAGATCAATCAGGGATTAATTTCAGGCCACAGGTGCTGATCAGAGAGGCAAAAAAGGGAAAATATTTCAGACGTCAGAGCCGTTTTTGTTGAGAAATTGTGTTGAGAGCCAAGCAGTATTTGAGAGAGAGGATCAGCTGGCTTTCGTATTCCACAGCAGACCGCATCATACAAGGATAGTAAAGTACTACACTTCAGCTCCTTCCTGACTGCACAGCTTCCTCCCCTACAGCTCACTGAGCAGAAACATTGCTAAAAGGACTACTGCAACAGTTCAGGCTGCATTAGATAGAAGCAGCTAGAAGCTAGGCGGAATCACATTATATTTCGCAAGACTGGAGAGAGAGGTTTTTCCACTGTGCTTCTTGGATTGTGCAAACAAACTGTTTTGTTTCTTCTCTTTATTTAAGGCCTGTGCTGTACAATATCCTGTACCAGTCTGGACTCACTAACAATTCTAATGTAATATTCACCTCCTGAAAATTATTTTTGGCCTCAGACTGCAGAAACTGTAGCCTTGCTCACCTTTCACCTGTCTGCTTGCTTCTGACAACAAAAGTCAGAGGAAGAAGGTGAAGACATTGAGCTACAGTCTGTTCTCACTGGTGAATGGGAATGAACCTGGAGTATCTCCATTAATTTCACTGTTATACACCAGTGTCATTGACTGCAAAATCTGGCCCCTGGTGTGTTATTTATTAGGTTCTACCTTTCAATTTTAAAGGGGTAGGTGAACTTTCTAGGCCCAATTCTGATTGCACAATGGTATAACTCCATTAACGTCACTTAAGGCCCAGTTTAGGAAAGCTCTGAAGCATGTGTTTTCCTTCTTAAATCAATAGGATTTAAATACACACTTAAAGTTATCCCCGTGGCTCAGTGGTTTCCTGAATATGGATGGAATTAAGAGCCGGATCAGGCGCTAAATTCAGTGGAGTCACTCCTGATTTACAACTCAGTAAGTGAGATCTGAATCAGGTTTTCTGCTTATCTGTACATTTCAAATCCCACCTCTCAGAAAACAGGAGTGGTAGGACCCAGCCCACATGCAGCCAAATTTCTGCTCTCAGTCAGACTCATGCAATCCCACTGACTTTAGCAGTCATGGTCCTATTTCTGCCTGGAATTACACCAGTATAAATCACCAGGACCCCCACTGACTTCAGCTGAGTTATTCTGGGTTTATACCAGTGTAGTTGATAGAAGAATTTAGCCCTCTGGGTGGTCTAACTGAGAGCAGAATTTCACCAGCAATATTATTTTGGCCAATAACCACAGGTCAGTAACAGAAATAACTTTCAATTCTTTACCCCCTTGCCCCATCACTGTAACTGGATGGAAACAACAGAGCAGGTGTTTAACCTAGAAACACTGACTGTGTTCAGAGCCCTTCTGCCTGTACAGCCTGCGCTCTGCACTATTGTGCTCTTTACATCCAGTAACACAAGCTTGAACTTGGACAAAATTGGGAGGTTCATGCAGGGGGAAGATTGGAACAACACCACCACAAAATCGGTGGCACCCGACTCAAGGCTCTGCCTGAAGTGCAGAATGGTAGCATATTTCTGCTTTTAAAAAAAAAAAAAAATCAGCAGTGAAGTCGCTAAGTAGGTTGACAATGGTAGAGAAAAAAAGTAGAAGATCTCTTTGGAGTAGGGACCATCCTTGTTGTTCAGTATTTGTACTACGCCCAGTACAGTGGGATCCTGAACCATGACCAGGAGCTCTAATCCTTACCACAATATAAATGATTACTGTATTAATAATAAAACAACAACAACAATGTTGATAGATTGGACAGTAAGCAAGACAAGATGGTCACAATTGTCTGAATTCCCCACATTCATTATCCTAACACATTTGGATGCTAGAAGGGTCTCCTGTGATGGTTTTAAATTTCACCTTTCTGTGGGGCGCTTTCCCCCATCACTCCATTTCAGATATAATTTTTAGCAATAAAGATATGTTTTGGTGCCTTCCTGTTTTCTGCTAATGGAATATTAGGGAAGTGAACCAGAGATGAAATCAGGTAAAAAGAGAGCATGAGAGAGCTGAGAGGCTACTAGCAGCAAACACCTGATATAATTTGCATATTTACCATCAGGACATAAAATGAGCAGGGCTTTATGACTCTTGCATACAATACAGTGCACTGCCTGCGTTCTTGTAGAGCAGAGCTGCTTTCAGCCAGGATAGCAGTAGGAAAGGTATAGGAAGAAAGTTTTCAATCTCAGCATGGCATTGTGTGTGACTGACAGAATGAGGACACATTCACATACTGTAAATGTGTTTTGCTGGGGTTGGTAGTTGGGGAGGGGAGAAAAGAGCTGGGTAGCAGAGGAAATTACCTTAATAGATGTTTCTACAGATGCCACATGTCATCTGCAGAGCTAATCCTAACATCTATGAAACCTGCAAATTGAAGGCATCAGCTTTTAACAACCCTAGATTTCTGGTATAAGTTATGTCTCAATTTTCAGCTGAGTTATAAGGATGAAATAATAATAAATAATAATTAATACTGGGCTGTCCTATAAATACCTGTGTATTTCCACTTTAGCATGCATATTAGAAATAATGAGTGTGCTTTTTTAACTTTAAAATTTTCTGTTTTACAAGCCTTCACTTCAGTATAATGTGCTCATAAAAGAACAGCAGAGCAATGTGGAGAGAGCTAAATTAAAAATTAATGGGCCCTGCCAGAGCTTGGATTTCTCCGAGCCAGTAGATGATGGAAGGAAAGAGTGTTCTCCCTCCCTGTGTCATCCTACAGGTACTGCAAACAGTCAGTGGGACTAATTCTCTGTCACCCTGAAACTTGTGTGGTTATTTCACCAGTGCAAAGTTTGGTAGCATTATGCACCCACATATGTTAAGCAAAAGCAACCTACTTCATTACTCAGAAAGAAATTCTGCATGAGCTATGCAAGGTGCTCCAAGAAGGGTTTTAGTAGATGGCATTCATCCCATGAATAGATGATGCAGTCGTGCTGTGTACTGGATCAGTAAACATTATTTCTTGTGGCTTAATACTGCAAAGTCCCAGGCACCCTCAATTGCCACTGATTTTCAGCTCTTTGCAAGACTGAGCCTTTGGTCTTTAAAAATCCCATGCATGTCCCTAAGTGAAGAGTTTACCCTGTTATCTTATCTAATCCTTAACAGAAAGTTTCCCACAGAGTGTAATGGGGATAAAACCACTAGGGATCTACAGGAATGAAACAAGGTTCTGTAGAAATTACTGTAAAAAACTATTTGAATATGATCCTTTTATGGAATTTTAAAATGAAACTATAGAATTGAATAGCGAATTATATCCCTGCTATAGAATCCTATGGGTTGCTTTAAAAAGTCAACACAGAATTACATCATTTCTATTCAACTGTGTAAGACTTTTCCATAAGGGACATCACAATTTGGTGAATGTGTTCTGCCTTTCTAAAACTCTCACTCTAGGGCCAGCTCTTCAGTGATGTAATTCAGCATAGCTCTATTGAATGGAACTACTCTAATCTACATCAGCATCTGGCCCATGGCATCCATTCGATAAGATGTTCTACACTTCCTATCATAAACTGCTGCGTATTGTTAAACTGTGTAGTTCTGTTGTGGATTGTTAAACAGCTTCCAAGTTTCACCCCAGAGTGGTGGCATTTCAGCGGTGATGAAGGGATTCCAGCATGCAACGTTTATAAAGTGCTTTGAGATTGGTAGTGCTATTGAAATGAACAGTATTGACATTTTCATCTGTCACTAGGTTCATCTCGCACCAGTAAACCCTAGGCTTCTGTTCATTTACAGACCACGCACCGGAAATATTCCTGCCTGCCCTTACAATTAGGTACAACACAGAGTCAGATCCTCTAGGGCTCTGATCACCACTCTGATCACATTCTGCCTTCTGGCACTTTACCGGATAAGACACATGCTTTCGTGAGTCACTATAGACTTCTTTACTTGTCTGGACAAGTGCCATCGTCTTTCATGATATGACAGGACATGTGGCATTCTATCCCTCCCATTGCTGTTTCTGCTCTATATCAAGCTCTTAGATCTCTTAGAAAGCTCAATAATCTCTCAAGTAAAGTGATAGGAGCCTCGTCCCTTGGAGATATTTAAGGCTAGGTCTACACTGCAGCGCTAATTTAAATTAGCTTAATTTGACTTTCAGCAGCTGATTTATAGAAATTGCAGCAGAGTGTACACACTACGCTGTTTGCGCTGGTCTCTTGCATTCACACTGTCCAGCCTTAATTTGAATTAGAAAGCAGTGCAATGTGGGTAGCTATTCCACAGTGCAACTAGCCACAGTGGCTGTTGGGACGAATGTCTTTGTCCCAGGATGCACCACTGCTTCCCCTACCCTTCTCTCCCCCCCCCCCCCAACAAACAGGAAAAGGATTTTCGTGCTGTTTTTTTACTCCCCACGATCGCCATTGCTGCAGAGACATGGAGACAGCTAAACTCTGCACTATAATTCTGATCGTGACAAATACAACGTGGCTTATCACAGAGTACTTTAAAAATAGAGCAAGAAGACGAAGCAGGTACTACACCTATGCCACCGTGGCTGCCCTGCTACAAGCCATCGAGCAGAACAATTCCCAATTGCTGCAGGCTGCAACGTTTCAGCTGCAGTCCATGGACCATAGGTTCTGGTGCAGGGAAACAAGCACAGACTGGTGGGGCTGCATCATTATGCAGCTGTGGGATGATGAACAGTGGCTGCAAAACTTTCGTATGTGAAAGGCAACTTTCCTCGGACTGTGCTTGGAGCTGTCACCATCCCTGAAGCGCGTGAACACTCACTTGAGACAAGCCATGACAGTGGAGAAGAGAGTCACCATCACTCTCTGGAAGCTACCAACCCCCAACTGTTACCACTCGGTTGGGAATCAATTTGGAGTTGGTAAATCTATAGTGGGAGCTGCCATGACTCGAGTGTGCAGGGCCATCAATAGACTTCTGCTACAAAGGTTAGTGACTTTGGGAAATGTGCAGGACATAGTGGAGGGGTTTGCCATGATGGGCTTCCTAAACTGCACACCTGGCAACCAGGTATATAAACCGCAAGGGGTACTTTTCCATGGTCCTGCAGGGGCTTGTGGATCAGAAGGGTTATTTCACAGACATTAATGTGGGGTGGTCTGGGAAGTTGCATGATGCTCATATATTTCATAACTCGGGGCTGTTCAGTAAGATGCAGGTGGGCGCTTTCTTCCCTGACCAAAAAATTGACATCAGGGGTGTGGAAATGCCCATAGTGATCCTGGGGGATCCTGCTTTCCCCTTGCTCCCTTGGCTAATGAAGCAGTACACCGGCCACCTTGACAGTGACAAGGAGTGTTTTAATAAGAGGTTAAGCAGTTGCAGAATGGTTGTAGAATCTGCCTTTGGGTATTTAAAGGGTAGATGGAGGAGTCTCCTCACGAGGCTGGACATGAGTGAGAAGTACCTCTCTTCTTTGATATCTGCTTGCTGTGTTCTTCATAATGTGTGTGAAGCGAAGGGGGAAAGGTTCCCCAGGGTTGGGCTGTGGAGACAAAAAGACTGGCCACCAATTATGAGCAGCCAGGTGCAGCACTACGTGGCGAGCTAACCGCGGAGCACTTTGCATTAGGGAAGCTTTGAAATCCAGGTTCTGCAATGAGATACAGGAGTGATTTCTGTTCAAGTATGTTATTTGCCTCTGATGATCGCTCCCCCCAATCCCTCTAGTTAGCATAGTGAAGAAAGTGATACAAATGTAACTATTTCAATAATTAGACCATGAAACAATGTAGCAAATGATTTCCTCCCTCTGCTCGGATTTCAAACCCCTACAGAGACCAACTGCGGATGGCGTGGTGGTGGGGGGGAGACAATGCTTAAAACAGAGGAAGCCATGATGCTGGCTACCTTGATTGCAGAGAAAAATCCAGCTGTGGAGGGATGAAAAGGGCTGCCCTCCCCTGAAAAGCTTTTCCAGGCGAGGGAGGGATAACAGATTACATACATTAAATGTCCCATGTGATATCAACTGATGACAAACGTAGCGTTTCTCAACACATAAAACAACTGAGCCCTGGGTTACCACCCAGTACAGCCAACGAAACACCTGAGATCCCCCTCATGCCCCCCCCCACCAATGTACAAGGACAGAAATGCTAATAAGAAAGAAAACTCACCAGATGTGCCTTCCACGGGATCATTTGTGCTGTCCTGTGTGCTGGTGGACTGCTCGGGGGTCAGGAATAACTCCTGACTTTGTGGGAGAACGGACACCCCACTCTCCTGCACCCTGCTATCCACAACTTCCTCCTCCACCTCGTCCATGGAGTCCTCCTCATTGATCATGGACTGTGAAGTAGCGGAGGTATCGAAGCTGTGGGTAGGCAACATGGTGGGATCGCCACCTAGAATTGAGTGCACCTCATCATAGAACCTGCATGTTTTGGGAGAGGAGCCAGAACGGCTGTTAGCTTTCCTGGCTTTCTGATACATCTGGCGCAGCTCCTTGATCTTCACTCTGCACTGCTGAGTGTCCCTCTTGTGTCCCTTCTCCAGCATGCCCTGGGATATCTTCCCATAAATGTCCAGATTCCTTTTGCTGGCTCTGAGCTGAGCCAGAACAGACTCCTCGCCCCACAGCCTGATGAGGTCTAAGACCTCTGGTCGACTCCATGCTGGGGCGCATTTGGGCTTTGCAGTAGACATGCTGAGAACAGCGACAAAGCTCTCTCCATGCTGGCAGCAAGCACAGGAACTGAAGATTCAAATCTTCCTGGGGCTGCTTCAGGGGAGGGGACTTTACCTGCTAGTGTGACCACAGAGCAGCACAGTGTGACTGTCCATAGTGGTCAGAATGGAGCATTACGGGATACATTCCGGAGGTCAATTAATTCGATTTAAGTCCCATTGCGTCTACACTGACACTAATTCGAATTAACAAATTAGAAGTAGGCGCTATGCCACTTTCAGAGCTGGTCTTATTAATTCGATTTTACAGGCACCCTAATTCGAATTAACAGTGATGCCAATGTAGCTCTGGGAGTAATTAATTTGAATTAAGGGACTTTAAATCAACCTAAGTCGCCAGTGTCAGAAACCAAAAACCAAAAACCAATAACTTAGCATGGAGTTAGTGGGTGCTGTGGTGCAGAAGTGTAGTCTTTGTCAGTTGAGTCCTAAAATCAAGATGGTCCTGATCACCTGTAGTCATTAAAACTTTGGGTGTCCTGGCCTGCTTCAGACTTGGACAACTATATTCTTCCTCTCTAAATCCCCCTATAGTTTAAATTTAAAAGAGTGTTTTTCCACTTTCTGATGTAAAGCTCTGGTGTAGCGTTACCCTGAACCCTCAAACAGCTTCTATCTTTCATCCCAATGGTGGGTGCATTTCAGCAGTGGTCCCTGTGTATAGACGGAGTAAGGTCAAATCATACAGGCCATACCCAGGTAAAAATTCACATTGGCTTTGAGTGGGATTTAACCTCATAAAATGTAAGTTTCTTTGGAATCCTTCTTCATTTCTCTGTACTTTTAGAAACTATTCTCCACACACTTACACTGCAGATAGCATTATACACACACTTCATGCACAGGTGAAAATGACAACAGAAGGCCCGAGACAGTGGAGAATCTAGCCCTACAAGTCTCCTATATGTTGAAGTTTACATGTACATTGAAGTATCTCATTCAGGCGGCTGAATATCATATTTTGAAGGATTTTTTGCATTAGAAATTACCCTATATTTCAAGACTAATGTCTAATTGCCCCATTAACCCAGCTCAAAGAAGTCAGAGCTTCCAAGGAATACATAGCCTGAGGAAAACTGTCAAAAAAAGATAAAAAAGGGAGTTTTATCCCATCACTGAAACAGGCCCACACGGGGGGTTTTGTTAACATCTGACCTCCACAGCACAGCAAGTTTAATCAGCTGGCACGAAATAATTTGGTTGTGTGTTGCTGGTCTTCCTAAGATTGGCATCTCTAGCTAAAATCAAGCTGTCACTATGTCTATTAAAATTAAATATTATTACGATGGTGCAGCCTTTTACAGGAATGAATAGAGCGAAGAAAATACTGCACAATTGTATTAAGAAGTATTCATCCCAGTAAGAGCCACAACTCTATCTCAGTATTCATAACGCTTTCTTTATTCATTTCCTACGCGGCTTTCATGCAAGTGATTTCTTTTTGCTCACAAGAATGTTCAGAGGATGAAATCAGATTCCTCTCCCCCGTTTGCAGAAGATCAGCACAAGGCCCAAGCACTGGTTCAGAGGCTCAAGATTTGAGCAGAGCAAAGACCTTGTGCTGATCCTCTGCACCACTGAGAATTGCAGTCCAGATAAAATCTTTTGATTATGAGTTGCACAGAGGTGTTCACAGCATTCGAGCTGGTTAAAAAAAATAAAATTGAGACAATGACAGTGAAAAATTTCAACGCTGTTTCCATTTCACATGGACCTATTTTCTATTTTTCTGCAACATTTTCAGTGATTTTCAAAAACATATTTAGCTGCATTTTAATTGATCACATTTTATGTATTCATATTTTGTCCACATTTTACTGATATCATTCTTGTAATTATTATTGAAACTTTTCAATTACCAACCCCTCTTCTACACTTTTTCTTACTGAAAACTGGAGTTTTGATAAATGAAGAACTTCCATGATAATTTTTATAGTTAATTCAATTAAATTTGGATGAAAAATACTAAAAATATTGCTGAACATTTTCCACCATGTTTACAATTTTTTTAGTTTCGTTTTATAAAAAAGGACTTTTTCAACAACTTTTTATATGAAAATTTCAACCAGCTCCTCTCATCATTGTCTTGAAATCTCTTTGATGTCTCTCGTGTTTTTAGAATCTTCAACCACCCAGTCAAGAATACCCCATGACTTTAGTGACCAATCACACAACATGAACAACACACACACAGCAACTAGTGAAAGACATACTCCAACTGTACCATTCATGAACAACCCATAGGGTGAAATATGTTTGAACAAAGACTTTGTGGAACAATTTCAAATCATGCATACATTTGTAAAAATCAAGTCTGTTCAGAGATCAGTTGTAAAGAGAAAAAAATGCCTAAATTAATCTTCATTCTGTTTGCTACTAATAGTTTGTCCAACTCTATCTACAAAACAGAGGATGCAATGGAAGAGTTTGTATAACAGGGAAATCAGAATCTGCCGTGGAAAAAGATCCAGTTGCTTTTCTTTTAAAAGTCTTCCTTCGGAGGCCAATTATAGCACTACATGAAACTACAGAGCCACATTCTAAGGGCATATATAAGTGTCACACAGGCACCTGCCCCCTGAGCCACCCTCATGGACAGAGGTGCCTCAGCAATGCCTTGCCTCTGTTTCCCCCCTCTTCAGATTCCTTTATGAACTTTCTCAGTTCAATAATAGTCCAGACAGTCCCCACTAGGGGTTCAGTTTGTGAAGTGCTCCAGTGCACAGAGGCCTTCTAGGACCCAAGGCCACTTTGGTCCCTCTTTCTTAATTAATCCAAAATAACACAAAACTTAAGATCATAGATTTTCCAGTCTAGCTGGCCTTTACACTCTCTCCCCGGTTTGACGAAGGTCTCTCCCAGGCTTCCCTGCCAAGAGAGCTTTCACCCACTCTCTGCTTCTTCTTCTGCAGCTTTCCCCCGATGACTCATGGTCCTGCAAGAGCCTTCTTGCTCCCTAGGTTGTCTTCAAACATAACTCAGGCCTGGTCTACACTTATCTTGATATTCGGTGGCAGTCGACAGGAGTTACGCAAGCTACACAGAGTAGCTTGTGTAACTCCCATCGACTTTGTAACTCCTCCTCTACGTGGCATCTTCACTGCACTGTGACGACGGGAAATGCGTTCCTGTCGACGCAGCGCTACACTAAAAGGGGGTCGTTTTAATGCGGCAACTTCCAGATCAATTGAGCGGGGTCTTCACTGACCGATCAATTGAACCGGATAGATCATTCTGACGGCAGTGAATTTGCTGCCGTCAGTGAAGACATACCCTTAGTCTCCTGGACTTTCCCCCTCTTACTGACTCAGCCCAGGTGTTGCTCACCCAGTAGTTAGGGCTGGCTTAGCCCCAGGCTCTCCAGCCCGAAGGAAGGCCACTCTTTTACAGTAAGGTGGATTTCCTTGCACTAACTTAGATTTACTTGCACTGATGCCTAAGGTAACTACTGTAACCTACATAAGAGGAGCAGGAGGCAGGGATAAAGTAAGGTGAAGGTTACTTTAATTTACACCTTCTTTCTGTTCCTTACATATAAATTACATTCGTTTAGATTCCCTTAGACTTTGGCAATATGGGTGAAAGTAGCTTTAGGGGAATTTCAAGTGTAAAGGGTCAGGGGGATGGATGGACTCTAATTGAAACATTTCCCTCCGAATCTGGCTCATCACCTCTGAGTTTATGCCATTTCTCCTTGTCGAGATGGTCACCCATAAGGTCACTTTTCGAAAGAAGTTATCCCTTCCTATATTTGGACCAAAAGAGAGATAGCATCAGAGAGACAATTTCCAAACATTGAACATTTGTTCCCCCAACTCACCAAAACCAGTTGACCCTTATGCTGCTTGTCTTCCACCTCATCTGCTGCGGGGCCATCAGTTTGCATTGGCATCCATGAAAGGGTAGGACATACCTGCTTCATTTAGCAGCACACCAGAAGCATTCCACCTGAAAGATTCCGGAACGTTCAGCAGTGCGTTCTAATTGGAGGCACCTGGGACATTCATGAGCATGGGAGGCATGCCCTAATTGGAAGCACCTGGAACATTTAGTAGTGCAGCAGATGTCTTCTTATGGAAGGCACCTGGACCAATCTACTGCATGATCCTGCAGCTGCACAACAAATCCATTCCAACTGAAGGTGCCTGGAATGTTTAGCAGCACAACAGGTGCATTCCATATTTATGCTGGAAATATTCAGCTGCTATCCAATGATATAATCCCTATTCTCATGCATGTGGAATATACCATGTAGGCCAGAATTCACCATGAGAGACAGAATAAATCTGCTAATTAGGCATGGCTTGCAAAGTTATGTCAACACTCTTGTAGGATCTGGACAGTATTGGATTGTCACCACAGCTCCTGTAGAAAGCCACTCCTCTGGCACCAGGGCTGTGTGAACATGTTTCCTCTGGGAATAGAAGTGCACCAGATTGAGATCTATTGCCACTAGATTGCCTTTCCCTGTCAGCAGTAAGAAGGGTAGAAAGCACCGCTCAGCATTGCTAACTTGCCTATTACTGTCTGCAATGTGGAGAAAATGGTCACCTAGGAAACCATTACAGAGATCTGCTGGTGTCCAGGGATAAGGCTCAGGATTGTGTAACTGTAACAGCTACTCAGAGGCACCCAGGGCTTGTGCCCTTTGGAAACTGGTTGCAGAGCTAGCAGTTTCCATAGAAATGTTATGGCAAAGCTCACCACGAGCTTCCTCCCAGCTGTTCCACTTCTGAGTGCAAACAAAAAGGCCCAGTGATGGCAAAGGAAGAGCAATAGGTACAAAGGGAAGCAGCTGGATAATGCTCTGGCATGAGTGGCAAGGAAATGACAGTTGCACAACTTTCTTTTCCTCTTCTCAAAGCCTTTGATCTAGTGGTGGGCAAGCCGACTTGGATAAAGTCAGAGCTATCGAATCTGTGTCTCTATCAGTTTATCCATATCCACGTACCCATAGCTACCCATAGCTACCTGTATATGCCAGTGTCTATCTATCTGCTGGTGTCCATTCCCCATACCCTTGCAATCTAAGAATGAAATTGAACCCTGTGCAGAGCTTCAGATATATACATCCCCTGCATCAGCTTCATGTGTCTCTCCACAGAGGGCTGAATTTCACTCTTATGTCAGCACCCAAATGTGGAACTGGGTGCCCTAACTCAGGCATCCCAGACTGAAAAGCCAACACTCTGTCTTTGTGGCTGCAGACACCGTACAGCACTAACACATGGTCCATGTGCCTACAATTATCCGTGTAAATACTCGCAGTGCCCACTTTTTAAGATGATTCCTAGTTGTATACAACTGAGGTCAGTGGAATGACAGAAAGGATGGATTTGGTACTCGGAGTCTACAGCCAATTCTGCTACTAAAAGGTGAGAAGAAAAACCTTCTACATTGCTGAGTTATATCTGTAAAAACAATGAATTTGTTCTGCGGTACCACCTGTGAAATATCAGTCTGGTTATGCAGGAGGTCTTTTATGTGTTTTTACAATAAATTCCATGTCTCAGCACTTCTCTGGGGAAACAGATGGTAATATCCCAGAGACTACTTCTAAAAAAAAAAAAAAAAACCAAGGAGGAGAAGAAATCAAGAGCGAGAGAGAAGAGGAAAGTTGAGGAGTCAGAGATTTAAAGATTTAAACAGATACATGGTTAATTAAAGGTAAATATATCAGAGCAGAGAAAAAGGCGAAGCAGGTAACAATGCAGTAGAGACTGGAGACAGTAGGAGCTCTCAGAGACATCTCACACTCTGGGGAATTCCTCAGAGAAACCATCAGTGACTTAGATATCTGTTTTCTTTTCTGCAATATATACATAATTGTTGGGTTTTCGCTGGATTTTTTTCATAAACTTTTTCACACATTTCCTGCGTCTTACCTCCCCAAATATTTTTTACATCCATTTCCTCTATATCCCAACTGACAAAAACTCTTTTATTCGTTTCAGTCTCTTATAAATAAGAGCTCAGATAGCACTCCAACTAAAATAAAAGTGAAACATGCAAGTCAGGGAGCAATTTATCTCAGAACAAAAGAAAAGAACTTAACATCTGAGGGCTTGTCCACACATACAGTGCTGCAGTGGCACAGCTGTACTGATGCAGCTGCACCCCTGTGGCGCTTAGTGAAGACACTACCTGCACCAGTGGGAGAGCGTCTCAGTGCAGGTACTTCACTCTCCAAGAGGCAGCCCTCCTGTTGTCATTGCACAGTCTAAACTAGGAGTTCGGTTGGTATAACTGTATCGCTCAGTGGTGTGGATTTTCCACACTGGTGTCTGTAGTGTAGTAGACCAAGCCTGAGACTCTTAGCTAACATCCATGAAAGATCTTTCTGTGACAGGCAATCAGACATGGAAATTGACCTGTGGTTGCTTTGCAGTTTCTTTTCCCCTCAGGGAGCCACTCAATAAACAACAAAGTTTTAGTGAGAAAAAAATAATCAAATATTACTTTCTCTGATTAGCCACAGGACAGCATGGCAATTATTACAGCTGGGATGGAGGTCTTTGATGGTGGAACAATGGAGAATTTTGATTTGAAGGAGCTAGGCAGCAGGGAACACCCCATATACACAGAGCTTTGTCTCTGGACATTTAGAAGCAAGCAGATTGCAGATTTCACTGATAAGCATTTCCCAACTTGGAAGATGTATGGGCAAGTTCAGAGCTCAGTCTTCCGGCTGACCTTGAGGCCATCAAATGGATGTTCTACTCTCCGCTCTGTTCTACCTGCAAAGGGCCAGTAAGTTTATGAACATTTAAACCCTATTTTGAGGGGTTAAGTGGTTGATGGGACTTCTACTAGCCCTCTGCACAGGGGTGAATTTCATCCTCAATAGATTGCCTGGATTTCCCTCTCCTCTTCCAAGCCCTTGAATAATTTCCATTCATGCTTCTTGTTTGCTTTAGTCTATGACTGACACTAAACTTCCCGCCTAGCTCCTCCCCATGTCATTAATGTCTCCAGACCCCCTCACTTCACTCCCCTACTCCTTCTTCCTGCTCTCCATTGTTGTTGTCAGTGTTCTGAACACATTGCAGCTGCTCATGCAATATATCATGAGCTCCCAATTGGAACAGGAATCCGAAGTGCCTGACCTGCTGTGTGTCATGCAAACAAACAATGCCGAATCACTGTTTGCATTCATAAAGCATCTGCACAAGGTGCACCGCCAGTTTTGAGTGTGTAAAACAAGCACTGACTGGTGGGATTGCATTGTTATGCAGATCTGGGATGACGAGCAGTGGCTGCAGAACTTTTGAATGCCAAAGCCACCTTCATGGAACTCTGTGCAGTGCTCACTCCTGCCCTGCAGCACAAGGACACCAGAATGAGAGCTGCCCTCGATGGAGAAGCAAGTGGCAATCACTGTGTGGAAGCTGGCAACTCCAGACTGCTACTGGTTGGTCGCTAATCAGTTTGGAGTCGAAAAGTCTACTGTTAGCACTGTGTTATTGCAAGTGTGCAGGGCCATTAATCACATTCTGCTATGAAGGACTGTGAGTCTTGGAAAAGTGTGTGAAATAGTGGATGGTTTCTCAGTGATGGGATTCCCTAACTGTGGCAGGGCGATAGATGGCACATATATCTCAGTTTTGGCATGGATCATCTTGGATGAAGTACATCAGGAGAAAGGGGTACTTCTCTATGGCATTTCAGGTGCTTGTGGATCACTATGGGCGTTTCACTGACATCAGGTTGGGTTGGTCAGGGAAGGTGCATGATGCATATATCTTCAGGAACACTGGCCAGTACAGAAAGCTGCAAGCAGAGAATTTCTTTCCAGATCAAAATATTTCAATGGGGGATATTGAAATGTCCATGGTGATCCTGGGAGACCCAGTCTACCCCTTACTGCCATGACTCATGAAGCCTTTTATGGGCAACCTGGATAGCAGCAAGGAGCGCTTCAATAACAGATTGAGCAGGTGCCGAAAGACCATTGAATGTGTGTTTGAGAGATTAAAAACTCACTGGTGATGCCTTTCTGGTAGGTTAGCTCTAAATGAGGAAAAAATGGCCCATGGTTATAGCAGTCTGTTGTGTGCTCCATAACCACCGCGTTGTGCCCCTCTAATAGCCGTCAGTATAGACATACCCTTGTTGTTATCACTGTTGTTTTTTTTTTTAAACAGAAAATATTTTGGAAACTGTTTTTCATTTAAATAATTGGAAAAAGTTTGACTAAAGTGAAAGTTTTCCATGACATTTTTTGTTTTGGTTGCAAAGCCATTTTTTGTTAAAAATTGTTTTTGATAAAAATCATCAACCAATTCTAATAATAATTCTTCCTTTCCCTGGCCCTTTGTCTGTCTAATCTATTTAGATTGTAAACTCTGAAGTAAGATCTGTCCTTGACTTTGATTCTGCCCAGAACATATCATAGTAGAGGCCTCAATCTCAGGTGCAGTCTGTAGAGTCTATCATAATATAAATAACAATTACACATATTTTAAACTGTCTTCCACATTTAGGATTTGGGAAACAGCATGACTAAAAACCTTAGTTCTACCAAACATGGCAAATTTCTCTGAGTGCCATACACAGTCCTTAATTAGAACAAATGGTCCAAGCCACAAAATAAAAGAAAATTTATGATTTGGTGACAGCTAATCGTTCACAAAAAACAACAGATGCACTTACAATGAAGATATATTTCATGTTTTTCTTGCAAAGTGCTTCTAACTGACTGAATAATGCATTGTACTGATTAGTCAAATAGTTCCAAATATGATTTTAAGAATTTATAAAGCTCTTCGTCCTCCATCCAGTCTTCCATGAGTATTACTTAATTTGTGGCATATGAAAAATAAAGGACAGGGGGGTATAGGCTTTTCATCCTACTTATGCTAGAAGTGTATACATGGTGATGAAAATGAAATATACTTTTGAAGACAGAGAGAGAAAAATCTCAATCTAACACAGAATGAAAGGATAAGGGTAGAAGGCCTTGTCCTAGCATGAAATGTTGTATCATGAATTTTATTGAGATAATAATAATTTACACTTACTGGGCTTGATTCTCCACTGCCTTGTGCGTTGTGTGATCATTTACACCTGTGAAAAAAGGAAATGCATGTGTGTGAACTGCTACCATTGGTGAAAGTGAGTGAAGAATTCTAATGTGCACTCATTGTACATAGATGTATCTAACTACACAACATACAAGGAAGGGGAGAAACAGGTCAATCATATCCAGCACATTTTATCTGTCTAGCCACCTGGGAACTTATATACCTCACTGTAGTATCCAAGTGCCTCACAAAGATTAAGGGGAAGATTCTGCCACCCTTAACTTCCATTGAGAAGCACTTCACTCCATGAGTACTCCCACTCATTTCAAGGACTCTGCTTGCAGAGTCAGGTACTACTCAAAGGGATGAAGGGTAGCAGAATCTGGTCCTAATGAATTAAACACCATTGCAGGGTGGGCAAACATTACTATCCCCATTGTACAGATGCAGAACTGAGGCACATAGAGATTAAAACAATGGTCCAAGGGCACACAGGGTAAGTATGGCACAGTTGGGATTGAAACCCTGATTTCCTGTGCTCCAGCCCAATGCCACATCACAAGACTCTCCTTCCTCTGGCATCTCAAAGTCTGATACAGAGATTAGTGAATTGAGTTATACAACATTCCTATGAGCTACTCTTACTGCAGCGATCATGGTTATTCTTGCTTCATAGTGGGACAAACTGAGGCGCAGAGAGATGAGGCGACTTCCCAAAGCTCACAAAACTCATCATTAATATCAGTGATTATTTGGCCTGAGTCAGGACTTTAGGATTTATTTATATATCATTTTGCTTTCAAAATATTGTGCAAACAATAGCCAGTTATTAAAACTCTAATTCTTCAAGACATTAGGAAGAGATATTACATAACTGCCCACTTCTGGATGTCTTGTGCCTTTTTCTGAAGCAGCTGGTGCTGGGTCACTGTCTGAGCCAGGATACTGTATCTGGTGATCATTGGTCTAATCTGGTTTGGCAATTCCTAGATTCCTATTACTGGCTAATATCAGAAGCAGGGTAGTGATTTAGATGATCAATGAACTGATATGGCAAATCCCCTATTCCTAATACCTTTAATTAAAGATGTGTTAAAATAAATAGACAAAGAATTAAAACAATATTACTAAACTCACATGAAAAGAACAGTGGTAATTAAGCAGTTAAAAACGAATATCAGAAAACACAGATGCCAGATAATTCCCACACCGAAGGACTAATTCTATAGGGCAGACCCTCCCAGCCTAATCAGCCTCAAAGTGTCTCTCAGGTATGAGTTTATTGATAGAAAATGTTCAGTGTACCTTGTCCATTTCTTGCTGACATAATTGTAGCTAATTAGAGACAGAAACCTGACACTTGCCTCAACAACTAGGATGTGATGAGAGGCAGATCATCCCAATGCCCCTTTTCTTTGTTCTCCCGTCACATAATGGATTCCTTTTACCCCAGTGCTTTCACCCGAGCTGGTATCATAAAAGATCTATTTCTCTTGCAATCTGTCACCCCACAGATTCCAAAGCACTTTTTAAAAAAAACAAATGAGAAGCTAGGGACATGTCTCAGAGTCAGAAATGATTATTTTCCTCCTGCTGTTAGAACAAAAGGTAAATAACAAAGCATTATGGCGGTTTCCTTGCAACACACACCACCCCAGGGAACAGGATATCTCCTCCAAACTAGCATTTGTTCCCAGCTTTCCCCTCTCTCAATGTACCATCTGTCTTACTTCGGCACTTGTGATATGAAACATTTTCTCCACCCCCACTGAAGTGAGAAATCCATATTGAGACAGCCATAGGTTTTCCATACACACTATCTCATCAGCAGTCCCTAATAATGATGCAGGGGACCACCTTCTTCTGAGATAGGAAGGAAAGTCAGTGGGCCCAATTCCCAGTTACATTAAACCCCCTTTTACATTGCTCTAGCAGCAAAAAAGGGCATTAAAGGTGGGGAAATTCCCCACCAAGAATAGCCCCTGCCCCAGAAGCCTTCCCAACTGGTGTAGTGTTGAGGCATCCTGGTTTAGGGGATTTGTGGAAAGAGGATTTAGGCCAGTGATGAACAGGAGCCATGGTTGGAGGACACTGTCTTATGGCTATTCTCTATTTCCCACAGCCCATTGGGGGGCAAAAGAAGCAGAACAGAAACTAGAATTCGGCAGACCCACAACCACCCCAGATTACAGAGAGCATCTTTAGCATTTACCCTGCAGACCAGAAGATAAATAAAACTAGAGTTTAAAAGTAAAAGTAGAGCAGCCCCAGGGTGCAATTGGCCCTGCACAGTCTTGCTCCAATAACAGAGTGAAATTCATGCATGGCAGAGGGCTAGCACGAAGTAAATGCCTACTGACTGCTTATCTTAGTGTTGGCTCTCCGTCCTGAGGAATTTCCACCAGGACCTGGACCCTTTCTCTGTCCATGCACCTACTCTTCTATCATTTACGGTGTCTGCTTCTGCCCCTTTTCTGAGCCTGAGCTTGCTCCCTGTGAACTCAAGTGCAAAGCTCCCATTATCTTCAGCAGGAGTAGGACTGAGCCCCTTCTGGTCTATGCACTGTATCCTGAACCTTTCAGCACTTCTCCAGGTTCTGTGAATATTTCATCTCCTCACCCCACCCACAAACCCCTTTATATCATCATAGTGCATCTGACCTTTTTGTCAGTAGCTAACACAACTATCATTTCACAAATTTCACTCCCTCCACATCTTTTCTGCATCATGGTAGTAGAGGCAAGATGAGAAAGATTCAACTTGCTGTGGACAGGTCATGATTAGCCCTCTCAGAGACTCCATTTTGGCAAAAAAATGTATGTGCAAGTGCGGGGGAAGGATTCCATAAGTTACACTGAACCGCTTCTATCCTACACACGGTTGGGGTGTGGGTAGTGAGGGGTTAGTCTAATAAATACAGAATGTGGAGAAAAAAATTATCCAGTAAATCACGTAAATAATTTTTTTTTTTTTTTAAAAAGCTTCTATTGACAGTTTTCTGTGTCTTCCTCAGCAAACAGATGCTAACAAAGAGGAACAAGTAAACAACAAACAAACACAGCAAACCCAAACATTACAGTCTGCTCTCCAGCAAGGTGCAAGAGGCAGGAGAGTGGGGATTTTCATACAGTGGGTGATTGATGTATTTGACCCACCAGGAACATGTATAAAAGGAGCCTGTGACCTCTTCGGATAGATGCCCCAAATGTTCTTAAAGAGAGCTAGTCATCCTCGGGTGTTATATTTCCCAACAAAATAAAAGCATCCAGATTTATTCCTATTCCACATCCCTCTGCTCTGCATTCTCCTTAAAGGGATCTTAGTGCTGGTGAATACTACTAGTTGTCAGACCATGAGACACAGAACAGGTATGTTGAGGGCAACCACAGCACAAGCTAATGTGCTTTGATCCTGCCCTGGTTTTTAGAGAGACATCATTTCCAAGGATGAGAGGGGGAAGGGCCGTGTCTATTGCTCAGCTTCTCTCTTGAGCCTGCCAACATTATCCATTGCCGTGGTGGCTTATGACATTATCCGTTCGCTAGGAACCAGAATGAGGTGCACCAACCCATTTCATATGGGCCACCAAACAATCGACAAATGGTGACAGCTCTCAGCCATTGATGTGTTAAATTGGATTTGTACTAGTGTCATTGGACTAGATTTTCAAAAACTCCTGAGCACTGTGGGGTGCACAATGGGAGCTGCTGGGTGTGGAGCACTTTTTAAAATCTGGCCCTTATTTAGGTGACTACATGGGAGCTGAACTCTTCTGAAAATCTGATTTCATTTGTCGGTACTGTGCACTTGAAAATCTGGCCCTGACCAGTTTGGGAAATCTAATCTCTAGAGGTGACAGTCTCTGTAGCTCACTGTCAATCCCCTGAAAACTCCAAGCCCTTTGTTAGTGAAAAAATGTATTATTTATACCTCCTCAGCCCAAGAAAGGAGGGGGACTTTACCCTATGGTCATTTCCTGCTTCAGAGAGACCATGGTTCAATGTTTCACAGCGTCTGTAGAGATTAAATGTTCCATAAGTAATTGTAATCATTTGAAAATTACTTTTTAGTGTTGTGTCCTTGGAAACTGCCATTGCCCATTCCATTTTATAAAACATCTATTGATTTATTTTTAGTAGTGATATTATAAGTGCACCAATGGGTTCCAATATGGTAGGCACTGTATGTACAATAAGAGATGCTCCCTGACATCTTACAATCTAAGTAGACAAGACAAAGGGGAGGGGAAAGAGGCACAAGAGAAACAGCAACTTGCTCAAGGCCACCAGCTGGTTAATGGTAGAGCAGCTCCTACTCTAGTGCTTTAGACAGTAGACCATGCCGCCTGCCAAGCCAGCTGCATAGTGATGTTCCCAGAGTTCTGTTAAATGCTTTGAAACCTGTGTGGCTTGAGGGACTCACAAATCTTAACGCCCTCTAGAAGTCATAAATTGTATTGGAACCAACGGGGCAATAATTGCTTGATTCCTTTGATTTAGCTTTAAGATACTGAGCCATAAATAAATGGCTCAAGTCCTATTACTAACAAGGAATCAAACAATGTTCACAGTCAGAAGCTGGGGAACAGCTAGAGAACAGCCTGGATTAAAGGAGTCAATCATAAGTGTTGACAGAATATGTGGCTTTCATTATTACTATTTAAAGGCTGTGAACACTTTTGTTGCAAGTGCCTTACATACTTCTATTTCACTTATCTGCATGACATTCTCTCCTTTCCCTCTTTTTTTCCCTCACACACAGAACCCAATTAAATCACTTTCTAATTCACAATGTATTAAGATAATAATGGGAACTGAAGTTAATAGCTGTGAGCCTGGAATTTGCAGAAGGCATTTATGTGCTTGTTTCATTAGGTACCTCAGGTTAGGATGCCTTTTCTCCAGCCCCCACGAGCAGTCATGAGAAGCATGCATTGATTCAGATTTGGATAGAAATGGATATCCCGGGTGTGATCATTCAGAGCCCTGTTACTGGACCTCTGAAAATATGCATCAGAGGTATTTTTTGCCCATTTGCCTCACTAGTTAACTACCAAAAGTTTCAAATCTCTCATAGAAAGCCCAGGTCAAAGCTCCCATTGACATGAATGGGCTACAACCCCAGGTGCCATAAACTGAAGTTAATTGGAGCTACACTGATTTATACCAGTTGAGGATCTGGCCCATTCCATTTATTGGAAGTGTCCAAAAAGGAGAAAGAATGGAAGACTCCGTTACTGCAATAGGTGTATCAGAGACACAGAGATAGAGATATTTAGTAAGTGTTGGACAAGTGAGCCACAGACTAGATAAAGAACTTCAAAAGGACTATATTAGGTCACAATAATACTTTGAACTTCTACAGTGCCTTGCATCTGAAGGTCGCAAAGTGCTTTCCCAGGACTAAGGAATTCCTTTGAGCCTCGAACACCTCTGTGGGGAAGATCACGATTATTGTCCTCCCACTTTGCCTCTTCAGAACATGATCTTTTAGATGTAGTAGCTGGACAGGATAGATTAGTGCCGTAATCATGAAGGGTAAGATCCAGCTATCTTTTCTCAAGCAGAACTCCTATTGTCTGAGTAAGGACTGTAGAATTAGGGCCTAGGCTTGGAGGAGCTCTGTTACACTGCACTAGTCTGTCAAGAGAAGTAGTGGAAGCAGCATTGCTCCAGTGTTGAAAACTAGTCTGGGCAAAGCAGTGGAGAATGTACCATGTGAAGAGCATTGTGCATGCCCAAGGACAATATGGATGGACTTAAGGGGTTTTACTGTCTCTCATTACTATGAACACATGACACTATTTAAGTGCAAGAGTTCTCAGGATGGCTTTATACATGCTTATACATGGTTTTATCCACTGGAGCATGGACAGTGTTGGGAGCTCATTCACTGATCTGACTGGAAGAAAATGAATTCCTGGCAAGGTGAATGACTAGATAATATTTTCCCCACTTCCTTCCCAACAGCATACCTTTGCAATTATACTGCAGAGCCTCTTGTAACGGCTCCTATTTGGTAGAATTACAATACATAACAAGAGTGTCAGTTTCCAAGTGAATGTCCTGCAGTGTTTTCTCTTTGCCAATTTTACCTTCTCTTTCTTTCCCTCCCTTGTTCCCCCTTCTCTTTTAACAGAGTTATATTTGATCCCCTGAACAAATGAGGAAACATAACTTCTTTGCACTGTGTTACAGAGGCCTGGGGCAAACCTGCTTAGCATTTCCTGTATCACATTTTATTATCCTTTATCATTAACCTGCACTAATCTCGGTAGACAGAGAGCCAAGGGGCAGAAAAGACGCTAACACCCTTCCCATCTTGTCGATGCCAAAATAATTAAACTGGTCCCTCTGGGTTCTTAATGCCTTCTTGTGCTCTTTTCCAAGGTTGTTCACTTCGTGGTTGAGAGATTTTATTTGTTTTAATGGATTGACAATGTTACACAAGCCAAAGCTGCAGAATCTCTCCTTCTAGTTACAAGATGCATCCACAAATAGCTCCTTATAAATTAAGGCTAATTCTTTGTACTTCTATAGCTTCTCCCAAGGCAAGATTACAAGGACCTAAGCAAATAACAACTGGAAATATTCTCCTCCCACTTACCCTGGTGCAACCCCATTGACATCACTGGGTTTAACACTGTTGTAAGTGAAAGGAGAATTTATCCCAGCTATACTCTTAGAAAACATTATGGATAAGCCCCATCTATACTATGACTGTGACTTTCAAAAGCACTTGGCTTTAATCAGATGACTCCCATTAAAGTCAGTGGGAGTTTTACCTTTTACCGTCAACTTTCATGGACGAGGAGTTCAATCAACTCTGACTCCTTTTGAAAATCTTACCCTAAAACCACATTCAGGTCTAGGAAGCTTCTTACAAAACCATTGTTCCCTAACCTGTGCACAGGTTACATAGGTGCATTATCCATGTCTCTGTAGCTAGATTTAAAGCCTTGGACTGAGAGGGAGCTAAGTACTATTAGCCTCTGCAGTTTACAGAAGGGTAATGAAGGCACAGAGAGATTGAATCTGAAACAGAACTGGGCATAGTATCCATATCTTCTGGGTTTTGGATAAGGTCCCCGAGTCCCAGTCCCATTCCTCAAACGCAAGAGGCCCGATTCTCAGATACACTGAGGCCACTTTGCATAGCTCTGGACATGTAAATGTGAATTGGGCCCATGAACATCTTTGCTTCCAGAGATTCTGCTGCTGTGTGAAGCAGGGAAGTATCACTTCTCCAATCTCCAGGAGTGATATTTGGGACACTCCTGGTCAATGGTGCCAAAGGCATCTTTCAAACATCCCAGTCACATCCTTTAGCTTGACAGCTCCTGTGGGTACAGTAGATTCCCAGCTATACACTGGACACTTTATTTTTGTTTGTAGTTGATGACATGAAGAAATGCTTGAGAAGTGGGAGAGGAGAAAGACTCTTCTGAACCTTCTCTTTTTTCCCTGGCCGGCAGCTGTCATTACTTCTCACTAACACAGGGTCTGTTCTTTTACTTGTCAGGTGCATGATGAAAACAAATCAGCAGGCCAAGGAATCCCATGGTTCAATTTCCTGTTGCTGTTCAGTAATAGAAAGCAGTCAAGTACAAACATCCTCAGTCTTCAGGTTCAGCCGTAAGGCTGTTCTAAGTTACACTGGGACTAACACAGTTCAAAGCTGGACCAGGATCAAGAGAGCACAAAGATGGTTTAAAGTCACTGTAAACACCTTCAGATCTGTGCTGCTCCCTCCTTGACTTCTATTAAGGATCTGGAGTTCCTGGACCTATAAGGCCTGTCTCCCAGCCCCCTCAGATTTATCCAGCTATTATTCCTGTTTGCACGTGGGAACAATAATATAATATAATATAATATAATATAATATAATATAATATAATATAATATAATTAATTAATTAATAGCTTCAGTAACTGAAGTAATTTTAGGAAACAAGAGAACCAAATTGTTTCAATCCCTGCAAGGCAGTAATCTAATGAATGTGCCAAGATCACATTAACCCTTTCTCAAACACATCCCTCATCCCCTGACCTCCTCCCCTTGGCAGTCCTGAGACTTGAGAAACAGTTTGACTCAGACCCACTTCTGATTAAGCTGATTGATTATCCCTCAAGACAATTCAGCTGGTTTCATCTTCCCCAGTTAGTTAACAAATCACTGGGTGTTCTTTTCATAGTGCCTAATAACTGTCCCTATTGAACTGTTCCTCTCTGAACACAGGTATTAAATTAAACTTTTCTACCAGAAATGTCTAGGTAGTAAGAATAAAAAATCTTTTCTTTATTATTAAGCTAAATTTATCCTTTCTCTATTATGCCTGTCATTTAATAAATCTTTTTCCTTCTTCAATCACTTTTTCTTCCTAGCCACCTCTCACCCCCCATTTGCCCCTCTTTTGCCCCTGTGCAGTTGGTCCTAACATAGGGTTGGTTAACAAATGCCAATTATTTTTCATGAGAAACTTTGGGAAAAAAATCATTTTCCATCCCAAAATTTCCCGCTATTTTAAAAAAAATTTATTGAAAATTCAACCTCCACTCCCTGAAAAAAATCTGTTTTTAAAAAGCAAACCCTCCAAATTTCCTGAAAACTGAAAAATGTTCATGTTTCTAATACCAAATTTTTTTCTATTTTATTTTTGTCATTGAAAACCTGGTATAAGTCAACCAAAACAAAAAATTTTGAAAACAAAAAACTCAAGCAAAACAAAAATTTTGACCAGCTCTCTGCCTAAAAAAAACCTTTGGGCCTATTCACCTCCAATATTAAGTCTCATTTAATTACATAGGAATTGCTCGTATCCTGGATACAAACACTCCCAAACTTTGCAATTTACAGAATGCAGCAAGACACTGGATTTCAGGAAGCCAAACTAAGATCTCTTGGGCTAAATCATCCATTTCCAAGGAACTACAGTGACAACATGAATGACAATTTCCCTGCAGATTCTGCAAAATTCATCTTCCAAACAGATGGTGAGAAATCCAATCTTCTTCTGAAGGGAGGAGGGTGAGGGGGCTGTGGAGAATCCCATCCAGGAATCTAAAAGCAGAAGAGAAGCTCCTCATCCTCCACCTGGTTTCAATAAGCAGTGCCCTCCTACCTCTGATCCCCATCCTCCTTCATTTCTTTAGTGAGATCTCCCTCTCTTGTCTTCAGCCTACTTCACTCACTGATTCCAACCCACTGATCCTCTAGATCTGGCAGGTTCATCCCTCCCTGATGAATTTCTGGCCCCGCTCCCCATGGCAGCATGGAGGTTACAGGGACATTTAATAGTAGCAAATGTACAATACAGAACAATTTTCCCTGGCCGAAAGATGGAATACATGGATTAATTTTTTGGCTTTTTTGCTCTCTAATTTCTGTGTATGTATGTGTACATATATGTCTATTAGAGAGGAGAAATTAGTCATCTACTCCATCATTTTGCCAGTGCAATATATATGTATATGTACACAAACACACATATGTAGGGGGAAGTGTGGGTGATGATTTTATACATACAATAGTCTCTCTCTCTTTATATATATGCATATATACCTAACTCCTTTACAAGATACTGATGTCTTATTTAAACCTGGTGCTATGCCTCCAATATTCTGTGCTGTATGAAACATATAACAGAATATCTGTGAATAAAGCAGCACACATATGTCTGAACTGGTATCCTACTGTGTATTCTGCATAGTTGCCTCTGCATGCAAGCATTTGCATCTCAGTGCCAAACAATATGCCCATATGATACACCTTGAGTTTAAAGTTCAGACCCAGCGAATATTGAATTTATAAACAGTTTTATGTCTGAAATCATCTCTAAATGCCAGAGCATGAAGATTCAATTCTGTAATCAGCACATCGTGGAGGAGATTTCACAATTCAGTAACATGGGGTAGAAATGTGAATAGAAATTCAAGCCACAGCAATGCAAAGCAATCACACAGCTTTGCTGTGGAGTGAAACTGAAAGAGAATAAAACATGATTTGTTTGTGAATTGTGGGGGTAGGGAGGAAGAGCTGCTCTCTGGCAGCCAGACTCTGATCTCCTTTACAACTGTGTAAATCTGGAGTAACTGACATCAGTGGAGATATTCCAGAGTTTCAATGGGTGTAGCTGACAGCAGAAGCTGGCCCTAGGTCTATTGCAGCATTTTACTGATCTGTGGGGATAAAAGATGAGAAGTCTTCTTTTATCCCCTAATAGGGTCTATAATTATCGTATATTCAATTATTTGATATATCTTATTGCCTATTATCTATTATTTGCTAACTGCCTTTTGTTCTTTATGTGATGGTAGTGCCCCGAGCTCCAGTTGGCATAGGGGCCTCATTGACCTAAGCACTGTACAAACAAGCAGTAGACAAAGTCTCTCCCCAAAAGCTCTTATAATCTACGACCTTCATCCTGCAATGAATTGCATGTGGACAAATCTCTGTGTGGAGGTCATTGCTGGCTCAGGGCCTACGCAGGTAAGGAACTTATGAAGTTAGCAAGAAAATCAAATATATACATTTTTCATATGCATAAGATAGATAGATAGATAGAATGATAGAATGATAGATATTGACTTTCCACAACTGCCCCTCAGCAGTCAGCTGATTTCTAATAAGTATCACTGCAGAAATGGGTCCTGAAGGATTTGAAGTAAAAGAGGGGAGTAGCCTTACAAATGAGTTTAGGGAGGATGCTCAGTGTGCAAGTAGTGGCATAGAAGAAAGCCTGAGGATGTCTGTGAGAGAAGAAGACAGACGAGTGGATGGTGTTGCTATAATCAGTGAAGCAGACAAGATAAGGGGCAATGTGACGACAGATAAGAGCAGATAGGTAGGAAGGAGTAGAACTATAAAACGTTTTGGAGTTTAGGACAAGAAGCTTGTAACTGATGAAGTGGGAGATGGAGAGATGGGACTGAAAGATAGGAGCGATGTGCTCAGAGTGATGGACAAAGATGATGTTCTCAGCAGCTGTGTTTTGTAGGTGTTGGAGGGTGTCACTCTGGGTGTCAGGAAGCCGCAGGAGAATAGGTTGCAGTAATCAAGATGGGAGTTGAGCGCCTAAGTGAAGGTTTTGGCTGAGCAGGCAGAGAGAAAAGATTTTGAAATATTTATGGAGGAAGGACTGGCAAGATCTGGTGAGATCCCTGATATGTGAGGCAAGGGAAGGCAAAGATGACTCCCAGGTTACAATGCTGATTGACAGGAAGAATGCTAGTTTTATCAAGAGTGATAGAGAAAAGGAGAGGTGAAGAGAGCTTGGGAGAAAGATCAGGAGTTCGGTCCTAGGCATGCTAAGTGTAAGTTGATGGCAAGATGCTGCTGATTATCATATACTCTATACTGTTTGTTCTTTGGAGGCTAAATGAGCTAGACCTCTTTGTCTCCTATTGAGAGGGTAATAGAGAGCATTTCACCACTGAAGGTCAAGATGATCACGTCAGGTTGTCCACAGATGTCGATGAAACTCAGCATCTAAATCCCCTAAGTGAATTGAAAACCTCAACCTAAAGATTCAATAGCCCATTCTTACCGAGCCATGGATATTTCAGCAGTTGTGATAAATGCAACATCCTGGGTGAAGCTAGAGACAGCAAAAAGGCAAAAATAGGAAGAAATACAAAATGTAATTTTTTCTGATATGTATGAATCCTATACCCTTTTTTAATTCTCCTTGAATATTCTTCTGGAGAAGACACTCCATTTGCTTTTATTGTTACCTTTTCTGCACAAAAATCTTAATTCTCTTCTTTTTATTTTATCTGAAATGTCCAATTAAATTCCTTCTTTTAGCTGCATAATGCTTTATCGCTTGTCCTGGAGGTACAATATTTCTAATAAAGAGAGAGAGAGACCACATACTAGCAAATTGTCAGAATGAAACAGCAGCATTAAAGAAGCGATTCTTCTCCTTCATACTCTGACTATTCCTCTGCCTTTTTACCCCCTGTTCCAAAGCTCCAAAGCAGAAGCAGAGAAAGAAAAGAGCTTTCAAATGCACTAAACAATTATGTTATGTATTTTAGAAGAGTGGTGTTCCAGATAAAACATTATGACAAGGACTCAAAAGACAGGAAACACCTCTATGAGTAGCAAAGCAGAAAATACCAGGCCCAGTTCTCTTCATCCAGCCCTCAGATGGGATACAAAAAATAAGGGGAAGCAGTGTAAAGTTAGACGTTTGGTAGTAATGTTCCTTCTGATGTAAATCGTTTAAATATATCTTATTTCCACATGGGCTTCAGAACAGATGTGAAATTGAAAGGACCGATTTCTCCCATGGTACTGCCTAGGAACCAATCAATAATGGAGCCCCATTGTCCGAGGTG
Source organism: Emydura macquarii macquarii (assembly GCF_026122565.2). Lineage (NCBI taxonomy): Eukaryota > Metazoa > Chordata > Testudines > Chelidae > Emydura > Emydura macquarii. Next base: position 7,567,173 of record NW_027130449.1, on the reverse strand, counting down.
CTGTACAAACACATAGTAATAGACAGTCCTACCCCTGAAGAGCTTATAATCTAAAAAGAGAAGACAGACCCCGGGTGGAGGGGAAGAGGAATAAAGCTTGTGTGTATCTTACTTTGCAAACAGCCCCATTAGGCCAGACTGTGGCTCAACCTGTGCAGCCATGAACGAAAGGGAAAGTCAGATTCCACCAGACACTGCTGCACTGCCTCCCTGCTAGAGGGGATGGTAAACAGATACCTGGTACTCTTGGTCCCCCGTGAACGGGGGTAAGGAATTGATGAAGATGGAGGGGGGAATAGATAGAGCCTGCTGTCCAGCCCTCTAACATACTAACCTCCAACCACTGCTACTGGAAAGGGTCAGTAGCAGATGTGTATTCCCTCAGAACAAGCAGGGAGAAGGGAAGGAATCATTTTTCTTTGAGGCATGATGCCTTTCCTGGGATGCTCCTGGGGTGACACACTTATGTACCACCCTGTATGCAGGGCAGGTTCTAAAAATACAACCTAACCCATGGAAATCAATGGGACAGCTCACAGAGTCGGGTACTACTGTCCATGAGTACAGGGGCAAGGGTGGAGGGGGCAGGATCTGACCCTAAAAAAATTCTTGCTTAGCCCTACAAGGCATATATTGTAGGAAGCCCTCCTGCACTGATGAGAGGATAGACTGGATGGGACATAATAGGACTTTTTCCTCTCTAATTATAATAATTCTGTTATGATGAACGGTGATTTTTTTCTCTAAATTTTTCTTCCTATCATTTTCAGAATGTTTTTTTTTATTTCTTTCCCATTTACTGAGAACTCAGTTTTCACTGAGACCATGTGATTTTCAGTAAACAAAACAAAACATCTTAAATAACAATTATGGCAAACATTTCCATTAAAAACATCCTGGACAATTTCACAACAATTTTGATAATGTTGACAAGTTTTCATAAAAAGTTTCAATTTTTGTAGAAAGACCATTTTTCAATGAAGAAAATATTTAGTACAAAAAAATTTAAGTAGCTCTAATCCAAATCCAAAAAAGATCCCATCCCCACCCTAAAACTCAAGGGTGCTCGGAACTAGTTTAATTATAGAGACAAGGGACAAAAGCTAAGTTCAGATCTGAATCCACATTTGAATCTTTCCAGGTTGTTTGGATTACAGGGTTACCATTGGGCACACTGTCTAGGAATGTCGATCTTGGTCTGGATCAGAATTTTTCCAAAATCAGGGAACTTAAGCCCTAGAATTTTAATTCTGGCCCATCTCTGCTGGAGAGAGATGGAAATTAGACACACAGTTACCTTTGGCAAAGCATCTCAATGCTGATGGACACATGGTCCCTGATATCAAATCACTTCAAGGCAGATGGACACACAGCTGATGTTGCCCTTTTTGTTCATTCTGTATTCTATGCCATGAAGCATGGACGTGAGCAAGAAAGAGAACAAAACTGATCCTTTCTTTGTGGCCCTGGGAACTTTTCCTGAGAAATTATTTTAAATTCAGAAAGAAAAGCATGTCTTGCTTCTCATCAGAGGTGTCAATTGAAAATAAATGTTTGTACAAAATTATAGTGATTTGTGGCTGATAGAGAGATGTTTAGTATCTGCCACATCCTAAAAATCCCATTTAAACTACTTTTTGCACCTTTTAAGCATTTAGAAAAAAACACTACACAGACTAAAAAGTATGTTCTGCTTCCATTAAGCCTTGTTACAATTGTTATTTCCTATAAAATATAAACCAGTTAATAGTTATGGCAGCAGAGTGCATTGGTATTCCTTAAAGTAATTTATGTCATTTTGTTTCTCATCTGGCTTGAGATAATAATTTTAGGAATATATTCATTTAACGCTGGCATTTCTGCTTCACCTAATGCCTTTTTGCTGTTGATGATGTATGTGTGTTTTACATATTTACACAGTAGTTGTGGATAAACACTGAGCAGGAAAATGCATTGAGAGGACAGATAGACTGTATCTAAGAATGTGGTGGGACAAAGCAGAGCTGACAATAATAGGGGGAAATGTGATTTTTTGCTGTACATTTTGGAAAAAAAGGAAAAGTTAGGTCAAAATTCCTGCAAAACAGACCAGAGTGGAGACTGGGAAGTGATACTATCTCCACGTTTCTGTACTGGATTTGCAATCAGTGGAATGATGATCTTGTGGTTAAGGGTACTGGGCTAGGTTTAAGAGATCTGGTTAAATTCCTAGGCTTTACCACTATCTGTCTGAGTGACCCTGGGCAAGCCACTCATGTCCAGATTTTCAAATTTACTCAATCTCCACCAGGGAGATGGCAGATTTTTAAAAGAGCTCAAAATCTAGTACCAGTATCTGTACCCAGCACACTGGATTCTACTGAGCTCTTGTGAATACCTGGCCATAGGTGTCACAATAGGAGTTGGGAGGTGCTGAGCAATTTTCGAAAGTCTGGTCACTTATTTAATTGCCTTTTGAAAATCTTTTCCCCACTTGGGAGGCCGAGCTTTTGAACATCAGTCCCCATATCTCCCTGCACCTCTTTTCCCCATCTGTGAAATTGGGATGATAAGATTGCCTGTCTCTTACCAATGTCATGTCTATTAACTATAAATACTTTGGGACAGGGATTGTTGCTTACTACATGTTTGTAAAGTGCCTAGCACAATAGGGGCCTGATATTAGTTAGGGTCCCTGGGTACCACGTAATACCAAAGGCATACCATCTATGTAGGGAATGAATGCATTGCATGCCTATGAGAGCCCTGAATATGACTTCCTGACTGGCTGGGGTCATGGGACAATTCTGTCCAGCCCCCGGACATGCATGGAGAATGTTATTTTGTTCTTCAAAATGGCGTTCTCCACACAGCCTTACCTCGCCCATGCCATATGTGCAAAATCACATCGCATAGTGGACTCCATTTTGAATGCAAATATTGAATAGCATGCCTTCTTAAAAATGCCACACCCTGCCACCGCATAATACAAGGAGTAAATCATCATTATCAGCAGCAAGATACAGATTGTCACCTGTAAATGTTCAGTGCAGCGGGGTGTGGAAGGTTGTTATGGTTCCAGGTGAGCTCCACTTGTGATCTCTCTTTCAGTGGGCATTTCTTTCAACTGACACACCTATCTCTGCACTTTGCTCAGAATGGAATCCCCTGATTCACCCCACTCTTGGCCTAGAACACCAGGCCACAGCAATCCTATTTACCAACTGTATGACATCCAGCAGTGCCAAATGGGTTTTGAACTAATCTTCTCTCAGAGCCATGATCAGCTGGTAAATGCAGTTACAGAAAACAGCTTGTTCAAAAAAGAGTATGATTTAGTTATCCATAAAGAACATTTCAAGCAGAGAGAAAAGGCTAAATGCATATTGTCTTACCTAAACTTAGCCTTGCCAGTGTAAGCCAGGCACCCACCAAACAATGGCAAGAGAGTCAGGTGGAATCCAATCCCACCTAGTCAGTATATTCTGTTCATATCCTAGGCTGCATTCCATCCCTTGGAAAGTTCCTTTGTTTAAACGTTCCCACCAGGATCCCCCACCTCCCCAATCATTTTGGAGTCAATAGCCTGCCTGCAGACTAGAATACAGTGGGTGTGAATTTACAAAGGAACTGACACTTGTACTGGGTGTCAAATATCAGAGACTCGGGTTAATATACCCATTGCCTGTATTCCTAAATTCCTACAGAGCCCTGTTGGACTGAGTTAACCCTTAGACTTCCCTATAGCTGTCACTCATTTATAATTAAACAAATGGAGTTTTGTTTAATATTCATAATAAATAATGCAGATAGCACCCATGTTCTCCACTGAGAGAAAAGAGGGCCCTTAACAATCACCTGATTCTTGGTCCATTTTGAACTAGACCAGACCCCAAGCACAGGAGATGCTGCCTATCTGAATCAAATTTTAAACATCTGAATGAGAACACATGCAAAATGTTTTGAAACAAACTCTGACAATGAACAAACCTCATCTGGTTTTGTTTCAAACTTGAAACTCAGACTGTGTTTATCAAAAGTTTTCAAGTGAACCCATGGCCCTATTTTAGAGCTAAACCCTGGTTTGATATGAAAACCACAGTCTGTGGCTTCCCATGACTTCGATGTGAAACCAGATGAAAAGCAGGGTGTTTCGCAGAATTTTGCTTTGAGATTTTAGGTTCATTCATACTCAGAATCTCAAAGCAAAACTCGAGGGAGCAAATGCCTCACAGATCAAATCCCATGACAGTTTGCATAAAACCCTGTGAGCCAACCTCGCTGAGTTTGACACAGCTCTACTCTGAAACATTTGAACTTTACCCATCACTAGTAATTGATCACACTAAGGCTTAAGGTATTTTTCTTCAAGATCATGGAAAGCTGGAATGAACACTGAGGTCACAACTACACTCATCTCACACGATGGAAATGTGCAAGGGACTTCTCAAGGGTCAAGCTTGTCTGTGCAATTGACAGAACTTTCTCAGGGGCTAGTCCAAGACTGTGGAATGAATTCTCACAGGAATGAGGAAACATCACAACCCCCATCACCTTTCATTTCAAATGCCCTTCTTTGATCTTTATTATTATTATTGTAAGTATTATTACCATTTTGCTGAGGAGCTCTGGTCATTATTATTGCCATCAGTTATTCATATTACAGTACATTTATATTACAGTTGCTATTACAATAGCAACCAGCAGATCTTAACCTGATCTTAACTGAGATTAAGTATCCCTGTGCTAGGTGCTGTACAAAAGCATAGCAAGAGACAGTTCTTTCTGCAATCTAAGTAAACAATACAGACAAAGGTTGGGAGAAAGAAATAAAATACAGTAACAGAAACTTGGGAATGAGGCTTAGAAAGCTAGAGTTAGTTGCCTATACGGAGGCTGTAGCAGTGGCAGGAATTAAAACACAGTCCCTTAACTGCAATGCCAGTGCTTTAAACTACAATACTGTCCTCCACCTACATTGCTGACTCAACCCCTCCTCACCCACTGGGAGAATGGAAATCCGCAGAAGGCTTCCAGCTTTTCCCTCATCTCAGGAGTGCTCATCCCAGCCTTGTTTCACAGCATTACTCATGCATGTTCCCAAAATTCATTTAATCCATCAGGAAATGCTGCCAGGCTGGCTGATTCTGCATATTTATTTGGTGTGAAGGGTAGGGCAGGGGGAAGCTGATGAGTGGAACGCTCCCTGAAAATACAGCCTGGTCAAAGCCTGTTAATCCTATGCTTTGTATATCAGCATGTCCATACGACTCTGGTAAGAGCAAATCTCACAGGCCTCTCTGGAGCTGCAACTGACTTGTATGACTGGAAAGCATTTCTTTTTGTAATCTGAATAGAAACTAATTCAGTTCCAGGCCATCCTGGGGTTAGTGGGTTTATCTCAGGCACCCACATGGTTTAGTTAGTCAGTACAGACAGATAATTATACTGATTCAAACTTTCAGGATGGGAGGATGGTAGGCATAGGATTCAGGGATGGGCGATAAGGGATCTGAAATTTCAATAGCCCAATGGTTCTTGGAGAGCAAATTCTTAAGGAAAGAAACAAGTTGTGTGAAATGCTCATTTAGGCCCCAATTTAGCAAAGCACTTAAGCACATTCTTAAAGTTAAGCACATGCTTTAATTGCCTTGCTGGGCTGGAGTTTAAAAGCCTAATCCAGCATGGCTCTGAGTTCTCCTGTAATCTGCTGAGCACCCCCACCACCCATTGACTGCCGTGTTTGACGGCTCAGCCCCTGTCAGAAGTGTTCTGTGCCTTGTAGGACTGAACTTTTGCACCATGATGCTGTTCTGTCACTCAACCAGTAACTTAGTTTTAATGAATCATCGTGATGAAAATAAAAGAATGATTAGGTGACCTGTTCCACCCCCCTTCCAATGCAGAACTGTCCCCTACAGCATATTCTCTTGTGTTTTGGCTAGTCTATTTTATTGAAATGTATCAAGTGGTGGAGCAGCCACAGTGAAATACATCTCACCATTAGGGTCTTTTTCTTGACATTATTAGTCATCTGCTAAATTACATCCTGTTGTTGTTTCATCCCACTGCAAGGCAGCATGACCTAGAGGCAGTTTGGAGACCATACTCCCTGTGGGACACTGGGCCTGTCACTTAAACCAAAATTTTCAAAATTTCCAGTGATTTGGGATGTTTCCCAATTTGAGGCAATTCGTGTGGGCCTGATTTTCACCGGAAATGAGTACCTGGAATTTTCACTGAAGTCCTCTGGAGTTGCAGGGTCTCAGCACCTCTTAAAATGAGTCCCCGAGGAGGTAGATTTTAAAAGGTATTTAGGCACCTAAGGGTAAGGCAAACTGACTAAGCCCTTCAAGGTCTAATGAGCCCATCAGACAGCTCCACTGAAAACTAACGGCATGCTAATGAGAGAGTGAGAGAGACTGGGACAGGCAGCTTTGTCCTGTCTATTATTAGCAACCCTTAAGCGAAATGTAAAGAATGAAGGATTGGGATGAATGTACCTTCCTTCTAGGGTGCCGCTGTCCTGATCACTGGACCATTAAATGCCTAGCAGAAGGAAGGACAGGTTTGTGTGAATATTAATGAAGGTGCTGCTTCTGCAGGTTTTCATCTAGGTCTAGAACTACTTGAGGTGGCTTGACCTAGCTAAAAAGGAGACTAGCATTTTTGTTCTTGTAACAATGGGACAGGGCATGTTTCAAAATGTTTGCTTTCACAGTGGCTAACAAACAGTTATTATTTAACAAGTCTTTTATTCTTTATGATTAGGAAGTACCTATTCAAGGCTCTAGGTGATTATATAGTTTACAAATTCTATCGTACCTCCCCAAAATAGCCTCCACCCAGCCAACTACCTTTCATAAAACCCTCCATCTCTCCCCTACCCTCAGCCAACCCACTTATGTCACCCTCTATCCACCACTCTAGGGAAAGCCTGGGAGAGCAGGTAAGCCTTACCTTTTGCCATCACAGCCAACAAATTGAGACTCTGTTGGACTAAGAAAAGGGAGTAAATTCCTGAGTCCTGGGCCCTCCACAGTGAATGCTCTATCACCAGCCGGGTGCCATTGAAAAGAAGGGGTTTGCCAGCTACTAGTATACTTATAGTATACTAGTCTTAGAACTAGAGATGGGCTTGAGCCAGAACTCCAGCTCTGGCACTCCTGCCAGCCCCTTGAACTCAGGAGAGGTTCATCTCAAGACCTCTTTGTGACTTGGGCATTGCCTCCACTGTTTTGACTTCAACAGAACTGCTCCACATTTACAGCAATGTAGCCAAGAGCAGAATTTGCCCCAGCACATTAAGCCTCATGACAGCCCTGTGAGAGAAATAAGTATGATTGTGCATGTTTTACAGCAGATACACTGAGGCATGGAGAAGGAAAGTGATTTGACACTCTCTGTCTCCTGATCTGACCATTGGACCTCATTAACTAGCACTTCATATTGAACCTGAAATGGTCTAGTTGTTCAGATCAGACAATAACGTAGGCATTTGGCTGCTTTATTTGAAGTATCTGAACCACTTAAGTTCAGACTGTCGGACTGGAAAACTCATAAGAACAGATTTTATCATTAGATTTATGATTGTCATTATTACTAATAATAAATATTTAGCACTTGTACGTACCAATTTGAAACTGTTAAGTATATTATTTATTATCATTATTATTCATTTCAACAAACATTAAATGGCTAATTAAGATTTCTGATGCTTCAGTCAGGGAAGAACCAAGCCCTTGGGATGGTGCCTTCCTATGCTTAGTACAACAGGGCCCTGCATTGTGATTGGCACCTCTGGGCACTACCTCAGTGCAAAATCACCATCATCACCATCATCATTGTCATCATCAGTGATGCCCTGATCCTGCAAAGACTTATGCATGTGCTTAAAGTTATGTACCTATGTAAATATCTTGCTGAACTAGGGTATATGGGTCTGCTTGTCATTTATCTTAAAGCCTTTTTACCCCACTTTGGCAGTGCAAAGAGGCCTTAAAGTGGATGCAAATGTGTTTTATTCCCACTTTAAGCCTATTTTACACTGCTACAGTGGTGTAAAGGGGCCTTAATGAAAATGAGAATCAGGTCATTGTCACAGACGCATGACACAAAAATACAAGTAATGTGGATGAAAAGTTATCCACACATTTCTGAATCCTCACAAAGCTTCAGTTGCCAGCTTTGATTGAAGGATTGGAGTGCTTATTTTCCCTGTCCCAGTTTCCCCACCTCTAGATAAGCTACACATCAAATGATCCCACAATAAGCGTACACACAGCAGGCATCTTCTGTACAACCTGCAGATAGAGAAACTCTCAGCAGGAGAGGGCAGCTTTGCTCAGGCCCCCTAATCACTCTTGAACCCACAAATGCTAATAGGATCTAGCGTTGCTAACTAGAGAATCTTTTCTACCACCCGACTCAAGAGAGTTAAAGCAACAAAGAACTTTTTTCTCTTCAAACAAAAAAGCCCTAAAAAAAATGTGTTGACCTTCCCCAGTCAGATGCAGCATGAAGATTAGTGCACAAATCTAAAGCTTCTGCATTGCCCACAATAAAGTGCCACAGAATGTTTTATCTCCCTAGCAATGTACTTCAGAGGGCTTGAACCTGTAAATCAAGGATAATCAAACACTGGCTCTGAAGTGTGCTGTGGGCTGCTGACAATTCCTCAGCAGAGAAAATGAGGCTGTGGCATGTGTAACTCTGCAGAGATAAAGATATTGGATCAGATTCATCCCTGGTGCAGACCTATTGGCTTCGGTGGAGTTACACTAGAAAGGGATTTGGTCCAAAGCAAACAAGGAAAATGAGGCATATGGGGCTTCTCACATGCCTGTAAGTATAGGAGCTTATCTATAATGCCCCATGCAGCATCTTTTGAGGCGGTTCACAAGCAAGGGAAAGCTGGCAACATCTGGCCTCTCTGGGCATGGACGGCTTAGATCCTGGATAAGTCTTGTCACTGTTGTCACTGGCAGTTCCACTGTCACACAACCAGTGTCTGGAGCTGGGTAAACAGTTCACAGAGAACAAATAATCTAACACATTTTGTCCCACTGCCACTGTAATTTTATGAATTTGTCCACTATTCTGATTGATGTGGTGAATATTGAATACGCACAAACGCCAGTCCGTAGGCTGCTCACCAGCTGCCTTTAACATATTTATTACCCGCTCTGTCATTGTTGACTTTAGTCACATGTTGCACCACCGTAATCCCATTGTCTTCAGTGGTGTCGCTCCTGATTTACACCAGTGTCAGTGGGAAGAATCAGGCTTATTTTGCCCAGGTTTCAATCATTACCCAAGCTGCATGGTGGTGGACAGTCATGCCCATAATGTTCATTTTCTTCACCAATAGAACTTTATGTAAGATGAAGAAGATAGACAATTGTTTTCAAAGGACAAATGCAGTCTTTCTTCCATGCATTATTACATGTGTTTTCTAGGATACACTTATACATTGCTGGCTGCTGCTTGTTTCTTAATGTTATTATGTTTAGGGACTGATTATGCACTTGTAGCCTTAAGCAGAAATTAATTAAAAAACCCTCATGTGAACCTCTCTTGTATGTGACAGCAGCTTGTATTGTCTGATTTGATGGGGTATTTACACACATGGGTGTGATGTGATGTGGTTGACGGAGCAATGGCTGCAAGGAACACTCTTAGCTTGTAATAAGCTAGAAATAGTACATAAAAAAAATCTCTCTCTCTCTCTGTATGCACATGCATGTGTTTGCAAGTGCAATGGCAGATGCAAGGGCCATACTTGGAACAGACAGGAGCAAAACTACATGCATTGGCTTATGCGAGTTTGGTGATCTCAGCCTAGATCCCACTGGACCGGTATTCGCAGCACAAAACTATCACCCCAGCTGGTAATGGTTGGTGCTCTTGTTGACAAGAGAGAGGAGAGGCCAAAGACTGAATGGACCTTGGATGCCCCTCTCACTCTTCAAGTTTGTCTACACACAAAAGTTGCACTTAACTTAAATCCATTTGAAAACCAAATTAGTTAAAGAAGGTCAACTGCTGTGTGGACACTCCTACATCAGTTTCAGACTGGTTATATCAATTTATCTTGCAACTATAAATTTACCAATGTCGGCTAACCTGATTTAAGCAAAGTTGCACTGGTTTAAATAAATTAGTTTAAAATTACACCTTTAGTTAAACCAATGTGACTCTACATGTAAACCAAGCCCTAGAGGTTGTCCATGCTGGTCCACTTAGAGTGTGCAGCATTATGGCAGAAACTAGTTCTGTCAGTGTTTATGCTGTATCTTTCCTGTGGGTTAAGAGAAGACATAGGTCCTGATTGCCAATTATACTAAGGCCTCTTTACATTGTCCTTGTAGTGTAAGGGACTTAGTGTATATGAGAATCGGACCTTTATTTCTCCAGGGATCTCCAGCTGGTCACCTTTCACCAGCCCTAAAGTCACTTAGTGTCTGACCAAGCACCAATAAAATTATTGGAAAGACTTCCAATGGACACCAATGTGTGATGGATGAAAATGGGAAATGAAAATAAGAGAAATGGGCTGGGTTATTTATTTTTACTTTCAGTGATAGTTACAGAAGTAAGGAAAGGGTTGATTTTCTATAACAATGGGCACAACCAGGGTGTTTTGTTTTGGCTTTTGCCATGGTTGGTCATGTTTCAAGCTAATTCAAAACCTACTGTCCCCCTAGCAGAGAGTCTATTTGACCTATCCATAATTATGAAGACTGATTTTGCCTGCAGCCTGAGCCATAGCAATTACAGAAAAATTAACCCAGCCTCCAAAATGGGTGCCCTAAATCTGTTACCAAAACCAGAATTCGGATGGAGGCAGCATCTAGATAGGGCCATAAACTCTTATAAGTTAAACAGCAAGGGCATCATTGATTTTCCTAGCACTGAGAGGAGTTTTATACATCCAATTCTTATTGATTAATTAGAGTCATGTGGCTGAAACTCCACATAGCACTCAGGAAATATAGAAGTTAGTATCACTGAGAGCAACTGTCTGTCTCTTCTCCAGCCCTCTAACTGAGAAGGTCCTAATTCTGCCCTGGTTTCATCCCATGCAACTTCTTACAAGTTAGGTTCTTAGGTTGCATGGGCCCAGGACAGAACTGGGATTTAAATTATCGAAGTGAATTACTTAGGGCTTGGAGAAAAGAAAGAAAAAGAAAAGGGGAGCACTGAGAAAGAGAGGGGGGGGGATAGTAAAATTAATTTCACAAATTGCAAATGGAATGTTTGGACAAGCCAATTTATGAAGAACAGTAGGAAGGCAATTTGATGACACTGCTGTTGGCTGGGGGAGTGATTGGCTTGTTTAGGAATCTGGCAGCTGGAGGAGGTATTTCACCCTCACCCCAAGATCATTTCAGCCATCAGCATTCTGCCAGCCTGATGCCAGAAATCAAATTTAGGTATTAACTGCTCCAGCAGCAATAAATCTTGCAGCCTATTATAAAGCAAAGCATAAATTCCATGGGGGGAAGCAACCATTCTGACTGAGTGGTGTAAGATGTGGATGCTTGGCTTATTTATTCGTAAACAAAATCACCTCTTGGGGCTTTGAAAGATTAACCTGAAATCATCTGGGATGCTCTTGCTTTGGTTTGTCTCCTTGGGTATCTATAACTATATTTACCCAACCAGACATGCCAACGGCAGTTTATTGCAGATTATCTGCCCCATCCAGGCTGAGCAAAGAGGGCACAGACAAATGGATGCTGCTTCCAGAGGATACAGGAAGCATGGCAAAAGTCAGGAATGGCTGCAACCCAAGCTGCAATATAACAATTCCTTGGGCATGGGAGACCTCCCACTGACACAGCAAGAAAAAGTGTTGAAGAGTGAGCTTCATCTCCAGAGGATAAAAGAGGTGCAAAACCCAAAAGAAATGCTCATTGCTCATCTGGGGTGAGTGTCAAACAATTCAGAACAGCAACATGTTCACCAGCTCCCTGGGTATTCATATAGTATAGCCAGGGGCAGATGGTTGCATTTCTATGTGGCAAATGGTAGACATATGGGACAGATTGCTTCAAATCTCTGGCTCTGCCCAGTACATGTGTGGGGACATGGTACACCTGTTTATGGGTGAGACAGAGAGGAGCTTGTGTGATAGATTCTCCCCTTGTATCTTCCAGGTTTCCAGGAGATACCAGTTGGATTTGGATGCACCACCCATTTCATCAGATGAGAACTGTTCCTGATTTCCATCAGTACCAAAGACTCAACCCCGAGTAACTATCCCACACTACACACTTCTGCCTCCTCTGCAGCACAACATGCACAGGACTCAGAGAACCAACCCTGAATGGTCCTGCCATAGTAACCCTGCCCTTTCTTCCTTTGCCCTGGGATTGGTTTGCGGACAGCGAGCTCTCCAGGGCAGGGATTGTCTTTCTGTTATGTGTGTGTACAGGACCTAGCACAATGGGGCCTTGATCTGTAGGTGGGGCCTCTGGCACTATAGTGATATTATTAATAATAGCAATGAACAGGCCTGATTCCCCACTGCTTTGCATCTTGTGGAGATGTAGTGAGATTAGAACATCAGGACTATATCAACATTTCTACTGGAACGTTTGGCAGGAATCTAGTAAGTACATCCGTGCTAGGTCCTCTGTGTTTTTTTTATCTTAATCCATATTAGAACATTCTTTCTCTGGGATCCAATTAGCATAGTGCCTGCTGAAGGCCTAAATCCAGTGTCTCAACAGTTGCTAGCCAGAACCCTATCAACACAACTTACTGTTGGGAGTGCACAGCTGAAAGATGGACCATGCAGACTCCTCCTTGGATGCAGTGAATGAGACCTCTTTCAATTACTTCCCCTGGCAGTGAGCCCACGGTGATCATGACAACTCAGATCAGAGATTAGCCAATGGACACTGCTTACCTTGACCACTAACCCCGCAGTACAATGGCCATCTCGGTATCACAGAAGTTCATAGCACAGCACCTGCAGGACGGCAGCAGAGACAACACAGCCGGCTGTGAAATCTGACACTAGAAATCACAGCAGGAAACTAGCACAGAGTCCAAAACACAAGAGCAGCATCATTTGGAGATAGTACCCAGCAATTCAGTCAGCTTTTCAGGTGTCAGCTAGACCAGGGATGTGACTTCCTATGACATACGAACAAGCTACCTTGCCCCCTTAGAGCAGCTGCTGTTCCACTGCACACCGCACACGTAGCCTTATGGATGTGATGCTGGATGCCCATTACCTCTCCTAGGGCACACACTGTTGGATAGTGGGCAATGGAGTTGATTTGACTTTAGCTCCTCTGCTCAAGGGCTTGAGAGAGAGAGAGAGAAACAATTTTCTGATCTAATTCAGAGAATGGATGGGATGTGAAATGAGTTTCATGGAGAATAAAAGCCCCGGAGGTGCTTTACCGTGTCACACTGTATCAGGCTTCATTGAGCAGCCATTGCATTAACTCCATTGTACAATGTGATTCATATTCCTGATACTTCCATCTCCAGTAACACTTAAAAGCAATTCACCGCCCACCCCCACCCCCAAAGATATAGTGAAGGAAAAGGCTGCCTATAAAGAAAGTAATTTTTTTTTAAAGCATTTGAATCATATAAGGCTAAAAAACCACTTCCTGATGTATTAACTCAGAAAAGTAAATTATTCAAATGCCCCAGTAGCCTCAGTAAACTTTACTGTTGGGAAAAGAGCACCCCATGGAAGAGATACAGCCTCATGACTCCTGTTCTCTCAGAAGGGAACTTCCTCTATGTTCCGACCTTCTGATAAAAGCCAGCAGCCAATAAGGGGAAAGAACCCCATCTTGATCTTATATTAGGCTTAGACAGATGCAATTGTGACCCATTCTGGTCTCTGTTGCATAAAGCAACAGTATCAGGGTATGGGCAGGATTATACGCCATTAGCTGGACTTTCTACTGATGTAGTTATCCAGGTCTGGATGCCATTTTCTCCTTTTTCACGCACCCCAATTTTATTCTAGTGCAATTCCATTGACTGCAATGGGGTCACACCTCTCTGACTCTGATGTAAGTGAGAGGAAACTCAGGACCTTGGCACTTCTTTTGCTAGACTCCTATGGCAAAGTGGTGGGATTGCTAGGATACTGCTACCAAGCATCACTGGAACAGATTTTTTTTCATTTCAGCAGATACAACAATGCATATGAATCAACAAGGTACTTCCACTCTTCTCTCCCATGAGTGCATCCCTAAAGCTTCTAACTAGTCATGGGCTCTGCAAGTTCCATGAACATTCCCAAAGTTTGTGGGACCAAGAGGGACAGTTAAATAGGATGTGACTAGGAGAGCTAACCACCTCCTGCATCTTGAGACCCAGATCTATTGGGCCTGATATTCCATTCCACTCATCACTTAGACAAGCACAGAGTGGATTTAAAGTGCTTCAAATAAGTGTGGCAGCATTTTACACCCATTGTGTCCAGGTATAAATGATGGTCCCAGGTGCCAGGTAGCCTGAATGGGGTCTCTCAAGTATAGTTACAGCACTGCATTGACTGTGCTGTTATCCATTCCGCGATAGCAAATTCAAGCTTGTGGCAATATCGCATTCTGCTGCTTTCTTCTGCTCTCCTTCCATCTTCCCTCTTTCCTCTTTCTTTGCTGGCCTTTGGGGGTGATGAGAGAATTATTAATGAATGTTGTAGGATGTACAGGGACTGGTAACATAATTAGTGGCCTGGCCGGGTGTCAGAGCTGGCATCCAGCCATTAATACCATTCCAGCAGAGCACAAACTGCAGAATTACACTCCACAATCCTGTTAGCCTTGACCTCGGCATTGATTTCCGCAGCGTGGTTACATCGAACTACACAGACCTACTGCACCTTTCAGAGATAGAGGGACTAAAGTGATCTGGAAGTACTTCTGCCTTGTGTGGCAGCCTGGTCTAGTTGACTTTGGTAGAAGACTAGGAGCTTGGTTCTCAGTTACAATGACTAAGGCCTCTTTATGCCACTCAGGCACCCTTTATGTGGATGGAAGCAGCCCCAAGTGACTGGGGTAGGGGTGAGTAGAAGTAGCACAGTCCTCCTCAGCTAGGATAGAGTTTGCATAAGGCAGAGAGGCCTGACAGAGTTCAGCTGGTGGGAGTAGAGGTATGGTTGAAGCACATTGCACTACAGCTATTCTCCACATCTCATCGGGGACCCTGGGAAGAAGCATGTAAGCCAGAGCAACCTTGGTGTTACTATAACTTACAGCAGGAGCTAGACAGATTGCTGGATGCCCCACGATATAGAAAGGGCAAAGGACAC
The DNA here is from genome assembly GCF_026122565.2 of Emydura macquarii macquarii. Taxonomy (NCBI): domain Eukaryota; kingdom Metazoa; phylum Chordata; order Testudines; family Chelidae; genus Emydura; species Emydura macquarii. The sequence goes on along the minus strand of NW_027130449.1, from coordinate 7,551,899 downwards.
TTAAAGCCACCATCTCCCTTTCCCCTCACTATTCCTGCCCTACGTCCAGGAACAACGGAGCTGACAGTGGGGGCCTGGGAGTCAGGAAGTCCTGCATTCTAATCTCAGCTTTGCTGCTGGTTCCCATTAAAGCTCTGGGTCAGTCACTTAGCCTCTGTGACTCAGTTTCCCTATCTGTATAATGGAGACCAGGACACTGATCTCTCTTATAGGGGAGGAGGTAATGCTGATAAATTGCTAAGAATTATTACTCTGTGTGTTTTCTTCATTCTCTCATCCTCTGCTGCCTCCCAATCAATTCCAGCCTCAAGAAAGCCAAGCATGTTGGCAAGGAGTGAGACCAAACCTGCTTCCTCTGTCTTGCCTATCACATGGAGAGCAACTGTGTGACATGGCTTTGGGATGGAAAGCGTTAAAAGCAACTGTTTATTCTGAGCATTTGATTAGAGGAATGTGAAATACAAATCAATGTCACGGCTCTAATGCTGGCTGAAAAGAACCCAAGCACTTCAGCAATCCATCTCTCCCTCAAGAATGAACCTCCAGCAGGCTGGACCAGGCTCTCTCATCCAACCCCAGGCAGGCCAGGAGATGCCAGCCATTCCATCTGAAGCTTGGGACACTGCCTTGCTTACTATGGGTTCATCAGTCATATGGGTACGAGCTTATCCAACTCCTGGTAAACAAATTGATGGTTCACAGTATAAATAACAGAGTCTTAAGCAATGCCACTGGAGACCCAGCTGTGTTTTTCTTTGGGATTAATGACTGCCTGTGAGAGTCTTTGCTTTGGGCTGTTAAACCCCATCAAGTCATTAAAGTTCTAGGAAATTCAGACTGATCTGAACTTATTATAATGGGTAGCTTTGTCTACTGGTGAGAGTGCAGGACTGGAAACCAGGATCCAAATCTGCCTTCTCCTTCAGGTAACTCCTTGGGAGAATTACATCCCTTAATCTTAACACCAAATTTGCAAAAAAAAAAAAAAAAAAAAAGGCACCTGCAGGTCACTTACAGTCAGATTTTAAAATGTATTTAGGTGCCTAAAGATGCAAATAGGTGTGTAGTGGGATATTCGAGAGCACTGAGGTGCCTAATTCTCATTGAAATCAAAAGAGAAGCCTAGTCTACACCTACCTGGAAATTCAGCAGCAGTTGACAGGAGTTATGCAAGCTACACAGCGTAGCTTGCGTAACTCCCATCGACTTTGTAACTTCCCTTTAGCGTGCCGTCTCCACTATGCCGCACTGATGGGAATTGTGTTCCCGTCGACTCAGTGCTATGTCTTTTGAGGAGGTGGTTTAATGGAATTGACTTCTGGATCAATTGAGCTGGTGTTCACTGCCGCTCAATCGATCCAGATACATCGATCTGACAGCGGCAAATTTGCCTCTGTCAGTGTGTACATACCCAGAGAGAGAGAAAGAGAGAAATAGATGCGTAGTGGGATATTCAAGATCACTTAGGTGCCCCGAGAGAGAGAGGTTTTAAGAATAATAATAGAACTGGTCAAAACTCAGAATTTCCCATCCATGGAAATCTGACATTTTGCAACTTCCTTTCATTCTGAATTGGAATGAAAAATGAAAATTTCGAAATTTCCTGTGAAACAAAAACTTCAAAATGTTTTGTTTTTTTTTGAAAAAGAAAAAACAATGAGAGTACTGTAGCACTTTAAAGACCTTATCAAAACACTTTCTTTCAATAAGATTGAAGCGATACATTTAGATGTTATTGTTTAACATCCACAACTATTTATATTATATCGTATTTATTATATTATAGTGTAGTCCAAATAATATATTTGAAACAAAGCGCTTCAACCTTATTGAAACAAAATATGTTCATAAGTTTTCATTTTGAAACAAAATGTTTTCATAACTTTTCATCAACATTTTTGATTAAATCAATATGTCAGTGCAAAATGTTTAGATTTTACAGAATAAGCCTTTTCCTACAAGAAAACTGTCCCATCAGTTTTTGACCAACTCTAGATAATAATCTTTCCTTAGTCAAAAAATATTTCTTGTCCAGTGTTAAAAGAAAGCTAACTCTCTCATGAGTCTCTTCCATTGTCACATGACTTCTTAGCTAAAATTTCTACTCCTTTAATTGCCTTCACTCTGCATAATGTGCTAGTTAGCTGTCACTGTCCACCCGAGAACTGGCTGCATTTCATATATATATGTAATAGAGCATTTTGGGTTCATTCCAGGAGAAATGTATTGTACATATAGAAAATATTTGAATTCAGGGTGGGTAGTGACCCTAATTAAAGCTCATGTGTAGTTGTCATAATGACACCCACCAACATAAACCTTTCAACCAGCCATTTGCAAAAGGCCAGATGGCAATTCCTTTGTCTGTATTTATACTAATTTATTGGACTGATATAGCAACTTCTCACTGCCAGCTAGTGAGAGAAGGAAGTCATATCTCAAAATTATGATGTGGTGAGAGTGACATATTTTACAACTATGATAATACAGCCATAAAAGAAAATATTTTTAAAGTGTGAAGAAACTCTCAAATTACTTTATTTTCGTGTGGTATATCCCAATAGGACATACAAATGAACTAATGCTAACTTATGGTGACTATAATAATGCTTTGCCCTCAAATAGCAACTTTCAACCAGTAATCTCAGGGTGCTTTACAAATATTAGGGACCTAATTTTCAAATATGCACCTTGAGCTTGAAATGGAGTTTGGGGTACTCTTAAAATCATGCACTAATTAACTAAGTCTTGCAATGTCACTAAAAATAGTTAAATGTTACAGTATTATCCCTATCTGACAGGTGAGGAACTGAGGCACAAAGAGGCTAAGTAACTTCCCCAGGTTCATAAAGAAAGGAATTGGCAATATTGGGAAACAAACCCAAGTGACCTGATTCCCCATTCTTTACTCTAACAGCTACACCACATTTCTTCCCAGGGAGTTCCTGGATTGCTGATTGGCTAAGTTACCTCTGAAGATTCCTACCACCCACTAATGTCTGTCTTGAAATCCAACTGCTAAGAGTGGAAAGAAAAACAGAATTTTAAAAAGTTGTAATGGCAGATTTCAAACAAACAGTATCTTAACAAATAAAATAAACATGCCAGAGGGCAGAAGGATTTTAATAAAAAATTTTTTTTCCTTGCAACATTCTATGTGATGTACATACTTAAAAACACAGGAAAGCTGAATATGGCTGTAAATGCATCACAGGGGTCTGACAGCATCACAATACCCACGAGCATTGCTTTTATGATTACTAGAACAACTTGAACTGATCCCTTTGAATGTATGGGATATCCTGCCTGAGGGCAATAAGGTTAGCCTTTGTGTTGGATCCTTTGGTTATGGTCTGCTGTATACTTAGCTGATTGTTCCTTCAATCTGAGTTTAATATTTCATCTTGATTGATTTTACAATGCCTTTGGAGAGGGGCCTTGTAAATATTTTAAACAAATATATCTGTCTCTCTGTGTGTGGAATAGGAATGTGTACTGAGGCTGAAAGACTTTTATGGATAGGTTTCCAAAAGATCTCAATGCTCATCATCTAAGGACCTAACTAAGTACCTTCCTTTTCAAGTACTCAGCTCCCAAAAGCACCTGTTGTTCTCAGGGGGGATTGCTGAGTGCTGAGCAGTTTTTAAAATCAGCCAGATTGGAACTGATAAAACAGTGATTAGGTGGAATTGAAGATTAGGGAAGTTGTGGGGAAGCAATTTGATGTGGCCACCCAGTCCTATTTAAGGACAGCCTATGTAGGTAGAGCTATTGCTGCATCAACACAAGGAGCTTGAAATGCTTGGAACTATTGTTTAAGTAGGAATGTATTTTCTTCCCCTCATGTATTAGAATTGATGGTTATTCAGGTCTGTTATTGTACTGGTGTAGGTTAAAATGGGACTGATGGGGTATTTTAATTTTCAGCTACTCTCTTGGGTATGGTCAAAGCATGAAAGTGCTTTGAAATAAGGGGAAGTATTTTTGTGAAGGTGCTCTTAGTAAGTAAGCTGATTGTTTTGGAGGTTAGTGGAGTTAACTTGTATTTGTTCTTCTTGATTGTGTCCTCTTCCCTCCAGTTGTCTAGAACACACATTTAAATGAGGGGAAGCCTTGTTTAGCCATGATAGCAGTTAAACTAACCACTTCCACCTGGAGGTGGTCTAAAAGTATGTCTGGATAAAATAACACCTTGTCACTTTGTGATTTGACAGTATACTTTCTTCTGATATTATAAAGCTAATATTACTATGGGAGTATTGGCAGAATTCTGTTCTGCCTTCTGTGCTGTCAATAAGTGCTGTTTTGTAGATGCTTTGGGACAAACTTTCTGCTAGCATAAATAGATGAGAAATGGAATTATTCCATGAGGGTAAATCCCTCTTACACTGGCAGAGACTATGGGCAGTTTTGCCAGCCCTTCTGCAAAAGACAATTTAGGTTAGGATGGCTGACTTCATAGTTTTGTTTGTATCTAGTACTATCTCTTGGATTAAGAACTGGATTAAGGGGAACAATCCTGGAGCCTGTGCAGTGATACTATATCTTGAATCCCTTTTCTCACTGCATTAGCACTTAAAAAGGCTGTAACTCATGAAACTTCTCAGTGGGTTGCAGTAAATAAAGGGCATCCCTAGAACCTGATTCTCTCCTGCCATGTTTTCTGGCCATGCTCACCTATGTGAAGGGGTGTATATTGCTTCCATGTGAGTGTTCCACTTGATTTGCTGTGTAAATGAACTCACAGGGTGAAGGGCAGAAGCGAATAATGTTGTAAAGTCTTTTCTATATTAAACTTTTACCAGTGTAACCAAAACTGATTTAATTACATGCTGGGATACTGGATTGGATTTAGCTCAATGTAGTAAACTAGAAAAGAGCTGGATAACTATTTAGATGCAGGCATGAGTCCTAACACATACAGTACACAGGCACTTCAAAAGGTCTTTGGGCTTGTACCTAATAGCAAAGTCTCAGAAGTGACTAGTACCTTCTTTGGGTACCCAATTTGAGATGTCTATAAAGGGTCATAATCAGAAAATGCTGACCACCTGTCCCCTCCCCAAAAGTTAAGGACACTTTTATTGTCAAGTTGGGAGTCCAAAACCACTAGTAACCCAAGAACTTGGTTGATGTACCTGTCCTTTAAACATAATGCAATAGGCACTGAAACAGGAAGAGACACTTTCTGCCTTTAAGAGCTTAGAATCTTAAAACAAAAGGAAGAGAGAGACAAGGGGGGATAATGGGCTACCAAGCAGGGAAGGGAGAGAAGCCCTCAGTGGAGGGACTGAGCTGTGGTTCTGCTGGGGCCAGGTGTCCCTGGTGAGACAAGCTTATTGTACTGATTGGTTAGCATGCGTGGGTGTTAATGGAAATTTTTTCTTCTCTTGTAGGTGAGATGCTTGTCACTGGTTTCTAGGATGCTTCTGACACATGGTGGAGGTGTGGTACCTTCTGTGTCTCCCTCAAAGCAGCAAAGACTCTTTTGCCTCTAGTGCTGCTGCCTTCAAAAGGAGGGGTTAATCCTCTCCATCACACTGTGGTTGGTTCTTGTGTTGCTACAGCAGAGCTCCCAACATGGGGAATAGAGTTGGCAAAAGGAAGCGTCTTGGTGTGGCTGACAAAGCTACAGACCAGAAGGTTGAGACAGCATCTGTGGAGAGGGACGGGACCCTCGCAGAGACTACATTAGACACCGCACAAGTGATGGGCAAGGCCCACTGCACTGAAAAGCCTGCACCAGGGACCACTGAGGAAACACAGGTTCAGACTGCCAGAGAGCATGGTGAGGCCCAGTCTAGCGTAGAGACCACAGAAGTGAATGAGTCTCAGTCAGATGCACAGATGCCACAGGTAGTCCCCCAAAACACTGAGGCCCAGCTTGACACCGAGACTTCAGAACACACTAGTGAAGCACAGCCTGTTGTGAAGAGTGCACTAGGTTCCACAGACAAGACTGAAGCTGCCATGGAGCAGGACGAGTCTTCTCCCATTGGAGAGGCCACACAAGTGACTGAAACCCACCTTAATGCACTGGACGCACAAAAGCCTGAGGCCCAATTTGCTGATGAGGCTCAGCCTGTTGAAATGAATACATGGAAGACTGAGGCCCAGCCTAGTGCACGGAGCAGAGAAGAAATTGATGTGCCAGTTACAATGGCCACCATGCAAGTGGCTCTCAGAGAGTCTGAACCTGCTGCACCAACTCCACAAATGAATGGAGAGGCAGAGTCGATCACAGAAACCCCACTAGTCTCCATAGAAGTGGTAGGGGCTCAGCTTTCTGTGCCATACACACATGTAGGTGAGATGCAACTTGCTGAAATGGGTGAGTCCCAGAAAGCAAGAGATGATGCTGAGGCCCTGTCTACTGCAGAGCAGCCTGTGGAGGTGACTGAGGCACCGCCTACTTCCACACAGGCACATGAGAGCCGCCAAGACACTGATGGCTCCCAGCCTCTTGCCGAGAAAACTCTAGAGACCGCAGAAGTGAGTGAGGGGCACACTATGGAGCAAACTACAGAGGAGACAAGGGAGGGCCAGCAAATCGCGCAGGCTATAGAGGCTGAAGTCTGCTCTATTGAAGAGACTGCACAAAAGGCCACACAAGTAATAATGGAACCACAGTCTGCTGTGGTGAGCACAGGGGTGACTGGGGGGAGACAGTCTATTGAGCCCACGCTAGGCATCCTAGAAATGGCTGAGTCACAGAACGTCACAGAAATCAGTGAAGCCCAACCTGCTGCAGAGACCACAGAGAGGACTAAAACACAGCCTATCACACTCGATACACAAGAGGCCAAAGTAGTGGCTGAGGGCCAGCCTGTCATGGAGACCACAGAGGTAATTGCTGACTCCCAACCTACTGCACTGGGCAAGCCAGACAGTGAGACCCACAAGACTGCACAGATCCTAGATGAAATTGGTGAGGGGCAAACTGCTCTGCTGCTCTTCACCAGCAGGCAGAGTCTCTCACAGGATACCTTGCACGGCTGGCAATCTCTAGCAATCCTAGAAGAGATTCCACCCATGACTGGTGAGACCCAACTTCTTGCAGTGACTGAGACAGTGTCTGTTGTCCCAAACACACAGACTCTTCAGGACACTGGTGCGTGGCCTTCTGCAGAGATCACAGAAGCAGCTGAGGTGAAATCTACTGAACAAATGGCATTAGACACTGCAAAAGTAAGTGAGGCTCAGTCTGCTGGAGAAAACCAGGTCCATCTTAACACAGGGGTAACAGAAGTGATGGAGGTACAGGCTACTGGCTCAGACACCCAGGAGAGTCCCCAGAAGACTGAGACCATGAGAGAAACTGGTGTGACCCAATCTACTGAATGGAGCATGCCAGAGGGTGGTGGGGCTCTGCCTACTGCTGAAGAAGCTCAGGCAGAAATTGCTGCATCTATTGCCCAAAAGGCTGAGCCTGCTACAGAGATCATAGCAGCGAATAGTGAGTCCTGTCCTATTGCACAAGCTACAGAAGAAATGGAGGTCCCTCTTGTTGCAGAGATTGAGGTTCAAATGACTGTCCCGGCCACACAAGAGAGACCCCAAGACACTAGTGAGATGAAGCCTATCAGACTACATGTGCCTGAGACTGACGTCCAGTTGTCTGTGCAGCAGACTGAAGTGTACACAACAGCACTAACCATGCTAAAGATTATTAGAGAGACCAGTGAAGCTGCTGCTGAGACCACAGAAGAAAATGAAGCCTGTCCTAGTCCAGGGATGATGTTGGAGACCACAGAAGAGGCTGAATCTCTGCAATCATTGATTGAGACTATAGAATTAAGGGTTGAAAAGAGGGATCAAGATCCTCCAATTCTAGCTAATATAACAGAAGACCAGGAAGCAGGGGGAGATGAAGCAGGGAGCAAGGAAGAAGCTCTGAAAGCTTCTGAGGCAAAGGTCTCTGCAGGTGCTGAGCCAGAGCTACAGCAGTGCACTAAACAAGAAGACCCAGCTGATTCTCTTGATGCCGGTAGTGAGTTCCCTCAGAAACTGGAGCCCAGTAGTGAGACACAAGCTTTCCAGCCTCTGGCATTCACAGTGACTGTAGTAGATGGAGTCCAAGGAGAGGTTCAACAGGCTCCTCCAGCTTCTGAAACCCAAAAGGCAAAGGGTGAAATGGCTCTGAGTCCAGACTGTGGACCTATTGGCAGTGAAGCTGTACCTTCTAAGGGGATCTCTGGAAGAGAAGCACCTGACCTTGTTTCTATGGCCTGAGAGCCTCTATCCCAAGCAGAAAAGAAACTGGATCCCAGCAACGGTGCCAGCCCAAAACAAATGAACAGACTCCAGCCTTTCGTTACAACCTGTACCTGAGCTGTGCTGTAGATCTTGCCCAAAACATCCCATGAGACTGCAGTTGTGTAGAATTCAGATACAGTATAATGGGCTTCTGCCAATATTAGTCTAATCTTTTATAGGTAGGTAGTAACAACTGAAAGGACAGCTCATCTGTGTCTAAACTGCCGTAAACCTAATCTCCTATAGATGGCTGTCTTCCCTTTTAACGAATGTGCATTAAGAATGCTTTGCAGAAGTCCAAAAAACCAAGTGGACCTCAAAATTCTATATTTTAAAGCCTTAATTATTCTCCCTAATTGCCTACACCCTTCACAACACTCACTGTTATATATTATATCCCTCACTATCTTCTGAGTAACCAATAGATCACCTGAATTAGCCTACATACAGCTGTCAAACTAATGCATATACTATTCACTTCTCATTAGAATTTGAGGTCCAATTTCTGACAGATATCGAAAGGCCACTTAGTATTGTAGAAGAAGATACTGAAATTATGTAACTGTCTAACCATTGCAAGTTAACATGCATTCATACTGTACACAGCTGGGAAGAGGATGCACTTGAGTTCATAGATGAGAAGAGAAGACATGAGCCTGTATATTGTACTGTCAAATACTAGACATGTTTTAATGTTTGTGTCAATAAATGCTATTTTATGCTCATCACTCAGTGTCTCTGCACATTGCTCATCATGTCTGCCCTTCTGTTTTCTATGTAACTGTTGCCCTTTGTATGAACAGAGAGGCTTTGCTGCACGTTAGCCAGCCGATGAAGAGTGCAGCTTGTACTATTACAGAATCCAAACCAGAAAGGGGCCTGGGTGTTCCTTGGTAACGAAGGCTGGGACTTTCAAAGCAGCCGAAGGGAGTTGGACAGTCAGCTTCCATTGACAAATGCCCTCAGGCTACTCTATAAATTCTTGCCTCAATCAAGACTGGAGTCTTGCCAAAGGATACAGGTTTTATCTAAAAACAAAGGTTGTACTGATTAATTATACCAGTATAATTAAAACAGTACAATTGCTTATCTCTGCAATGTGGATGTGGTTATCCTAGTGTAACTTATACCTCCCTGGGAAGGTGAATGAACTGTAGCTATAGAAAGCCCCTCTAAGGAGTTAAACCAGCCTAACATAATTGTTTTACTAGTACAAAAACTGTAGAGCAAACCTCATATTCATAAGGAGCTCAATCAAAACCATTCTAACCTGTGGTGTCAGATTCACATGACTCTTCTGAGCCTTCAGCCACAATATTGTTGCTCCTGTAACTCAAGTAGCCCCCTTAGGTAGTAAGAAGTTGGGGAGTGATCTCTGTTCTCCATGCAGCATTTGCTTTTTATGCATCCAGTAGCTACTCAAGGCACTAAAGAGCCTTTCTGCCCTTAGGATGGCAGCTCCAATGTAGCTAAAGTTGTCTGACCTAGCTCCAGTTTCTTGGACACAGGTGAACTTCTGCCTCCTCATTCCTCTGGTAATTCTTTCAAAATCTGTCCTGTTTGTTCTCTCTGACAAGTAGACCTGGGCAAGAAATGTTTCCTATCCCATAACATTTCCTGGCCTGCATTGTGACAGAACTGTGTATGTGTTTGGGGATTTTTTTTCCCCACAGGATGTGGGGTAAGAGGTCTACCCTAGTACAGTCAATATCCTAATGAATAGGGCACTTGGCGGTGATGCAGGAGCCCCAGGTTTCAGTCCTAAAGCAAGTATTTGAAGCTGGGTCCTTCATATTGTAGCTAAGTGCCCTGGCCATTGGCTATTTTAGGCTAGGAATGTCTCTGATTCTGAGCAGAAATTTCATCTCTGACCTGAGAAGCCTTTCTCTCCAAAACTGTTGTTGAAATTGGCTCCTTTCCTAATAAAGCTTCACAGAACTGGCCTTTTTCAACAAAGGTTTTGTCAAAATATTCCTGACCAGCTCTGCTACCACGCCTGTCTCTGAACCTTGGTCTGTCAGTCCAATGAGGCTGTGGTAAGGTGGTTTTCCTGGTCTGCTACTATATGCCACCTTTAATCTCCCCTCTGGCTGCCTGGCCATCTACAAAGACCTGAGCAACTAGCATAAATCATAGCATGGGGAAAATAACCTGAGGCAATGTACAAGTTCTCCACTCTACAGGTGTGCACTGCTAACGAATTATAGGCATGTTTTGCTGGCCTGCTAAAAATTCCAAAGAACCAGCTGGGAGATGTCTGGAGAGACAGTGGGGGTAGTATGAGTTGCTCATCCTTATCTGTCTGCGTGTGAGAGATTTCATCCATATTGAAATAGGTTGAAGCAGCAGTCCCTCCCCCTCCAAATTAATCTGGAGCTGTGTGGAGCGTAACTTGTTTCCTAGGATTTATGAACCTGTGGCAGCTTTGAGGGATGGGCTTTCGCTTTCTGTTCTCTGGTAGCAAAGAGAAACTTGCCTTCAGTGGGTCCAGAGGCTCACAGTGGGCTAAGAAGCATTTTAAAGGTAATAGCGCGTGTGGCTGTAAACTTGGCATTAAGGCTAAATCTCCACTATAAGCTAGGTGTGTGATCCTCCTGTGAGTGTAGCTCTCATCAAGCTAACATCAATGTGAGCATAAATAGTAGCATAGTTGTGGATGCACAGCTCATGACATTCATGTAGGCTGAGTATGCAGCACGTGGGTTTGCACTTGTAGCTAAGCCATGCCTCTGCTGCTGCTACCACAGCTATGCTACTATTAATGCTCCCCGTAGCTGTTCTTGAGCTAGCATGAGCATGTGTACGTGAGCAGGGGAATCACAGCTCTAGCTCATACTGTAGATATAGCCTACGAGACAAAATTGGGACAACGTTGCTCTATGTTTACAATTTCCCTTAATGCTTGGGGTCTGCAACAGCTAGTAGGCACTCAGCCTTGAGAAATAACCATATAAAGGGTTAAATATGTACAACAGAATAGCTCCTGATCCTGTAAACACCTATGTATATTTTCAACTGTAAGCAGTTTAGTAGTCCTATTTAAATCACTGGAACTACTCATCTGCTTGAGTTAAATGTAAGTGTTTGGAGGACTGTCCTTGTTTTCATCTAGAAGTGCACATTGCTTGGTGTACAAAGTGTATTATCCCATTGCTCAGGATGCATTAAGAATATCTTAGAAAGGGATATGATATTCCTCCTCCCCATCAGTCAGGTGTCCCAAAGCCCATCCCTCAACAACAATCTATCTACATCTTCACAGGAGCCACTCTCAATACAGGCTGCTAGGTCTAGTACTATAGTCTTGGAACCTGCACTCTCGGCAGAAGACGCTATGACCAAACTGTCAGTTGTTGGAATCTCAAAAGAGACACCCTTGGCCATCTCCAGTAGCTTTTCCTGGCTGTCATAACTTTAACCATATGTTTCCTAAAACATGAGGTGGGAAGGGGAAGCTGGGTGGAAGCCTGGTGAAATGTACACTTCTAGAGAACTTGCAGATCTACTTCTTGCTCTTGAGCCTATCATGGGGTACCAATCAAATGCTGAGAATGTCCTTGCCCCTGAAAATTGAAGACTCACTATATAATGGTGCCTCACACTGTGGGCAATCCCAGGCCTCTTATAACTGGTATCTTCTATGGGTTTATACAAACCATGCCTATACTGTCCTGCAGTTTGGACTACAGAGGTGTGAATAGCAGTGTGCACCAAAGTGACGCACTTTAAATTTCACTGTGTGGACACTGTGGGCCCAAACTAAAAGGTTCCTAGTTTATATTAAGGTAGTTCTGTTTGAAGAGGACTATATTAATGTGAACTAGCAACCTTTTAGTTTGTATCCACAAAGGGTTGGGGGAAAGAACGGTTCAGCACAGCACTTCAATGCACACTGAGTTTCATACCCCTGTAATCTAAACTGCAGGGTAATGTAGACAAGCCCTAAATCTTAATCTGAGAATCTTTTTTATGCCATTCACAAACATTTTTCCCACCATGTCACTTTGCCATTTTCACATAACACCAGTCACTTAATTCCTAAGGCTGGAAAGAGTATTTTCCTCTAGATTTCAGAAACTAAATCTAGATTCCCTTTTCCAGAAGCCCCCTGGGGAGTGGTGGGAGATACCAGATTTAAATGCTCTCTGAATTACTGGAGATCTATAACTAAACAGTTCTCTTCACTGCACTAGACTTTCTTACTAAAAAGAGAGGGAATTTCCTCATGTTCTCAGCTGGAGGGTCCTATCCTGAAGGATATCTGCTTGGGTGGAGCCAACAGTCTGGTGTCCTTCAGGTTTTTATGATATGTTACTGTCTCCCTTTCAGTATTACAGGCCAAATTTTGATCTGTTCCACAGGTCAAAATCAGTAATAACTTTAATATAAGCAAGAGAAGTATGCTACTCTTGCAGTGGTGCAAAAGAGTAGAATATGGTCCTACTTCCTTCCATGATAGCATAAAATATGCTTTCATTATTACAGTTATCCAGATGATTTTCAACCTACCCTCTCTTTGGTCTCTGCTCTTATTTTCAGACACACTGTTGTAAAGTGACTGGCTGGCTTCTTCATATGTATCATTGACAACCTCCATCGCCTTCCTGTTATCTGACTGCATTGTCATCAACCCTTAAGCAAGCTGCCTTCCAAGGCTTGTCCTCTAGATCCATCCTTCATTGTGGAAACACTGTGCTATTGGCCTCAGGATGTGATTACTGAAACCTTTTCTTTCTAACATTCCACTTCAAATGGTACCCTTGAAATATCTTTTTTTTTCCCATTAAATACCTGCTTTCAATACTAGCACTGACTTCCTGTCTGTTACTAAAATAAACCAAGCTTCCTGAATTAACATCAAGGCTTTAAACACTTTCACCCTCTTTTATCCTAACTCTTCAATCTGTGCTAAATTTGTACCTTCAATCATACTGACATTAATGTGTGGCATGCTCATCTGTTGTCACTTAGCCTATGCTGGAATTCTAGAGATCACACCTACAATGCTTTTCTCACCCTCCTTGACTTGAATTGCTCTATTCAGATCAGACTTTATGGGCTGGATTTTTCAGAGGTATTTAGGTGCCCAAAGATGCAGAAGGGCATATAGTGGGACTTTCAAAAGCACCTACATGCAACTTTATATTCCTAAATGACTTTTCAAAATCTGGCTTGAATCTCTTTAGGGCAATGGTCATTGCTCAGTTATAAATCAGTGTGTGCATATATACATAGTGCTATCAAAAGTCCTTACAATTCTAGGCTGTATAGTCATGCCTATTTTATGCACTACGAAACTGGAGTCTAAAATGAGATCATCTTTACCTTAGCCTGTATAGCCCAATTAAATAACTGTAGCACCATATGCAGAAGATAAAGAGGTAGTCTAAAACCAGAGCATAGAAAAGCCTGGGGAATTGCCAATTATGCAACAGTGCATTGTTAACAGTGCATTAACATAGGGGCATCCTTATCTTGTCCTACCAAAAACCCCAGAGAAATCACTTTGTCATTGACTGTGGTCCAAAGGGAAGAGAAAAGGCTGGCAATGGGGTTTGGTGCTTGTCTATAGCTTTCTCTGCATGTGATAAATTGTATCCAAATTGAGATAGACTGTACATAGAAGTCTTTTCTCAGCCTGGCGAGTATTTGTATTTTGCTTTTATTTGTTTCCTGTTGCTTACTGAAACCACCAAATGCTGAGGGACTGAGCTCTAACTCCCATTGTGGTATGAGATTCACAAATGCATCTAGCAAATAAAATAACCGGATTTAAGATTCCTGTATTCTTAGCAGTTGAGCTTACACCTTGTTTGAGCTACCTCCACTGACTGGTTCCAGTCTCCACAAACATATATTAGGGCAGTCTTGATACATATTTGCAAATGCCCTCCAGTGCATAGTTTCCCAACTAATTAAGAACAGTCCTAATCATGCTAAATGACCATATGTGTGGTAAAATGTGTGTAATGAAATCACTCATACAGTATTTTACTGGGTCTCCAAATATTTAATTCTATATGTGTATGTTTGTTGTGGCCCATATTCAGCACAAGGAGAAATAATTTAAGAACCTTAAGCAAATGCCAAGTCTTTCCTATTCAGTGTTTATTGTTCCATAGCCTGAGGTGCAGTAATATATAAAATGAAGTTATATCCTATAAAAAGATGTGATGCTTCACCTGGAGTCACCTGATCCACTGATCCATATTTGTGACAAAATCAAATTCTTTCGTTGCAAATAATGGTCAAAAGAGAAAGAAGGCAGGAGGTATTCTGTTATCGATTTCAAAAACTGTCAGATCTCTTCTCTTCTCAGCAGTTTTAATTCTCTGGTCTCTACATTCTTCAGATGAATTGAAAATAAGAAATCCATAAAAGCCTTTGTGGGAGACTTGTAGAAGAAGCCTACAAACCTGTTGTGACTTAATATTCAATGCAAATGTAATATGCTTGCAAAGAGAGTCAACATACAGGATAATCCCTACAGTAGCTGCAAGCAAATTAAGTTATTGCATTAGCACATGAGGTTGATGTCTAAGCTTTGGTGCTGAAGAGCAGTAGTATTGCCAGTCCCATGAATTAAAAAATAATGAGACTGTAAAAGACCAGGAGCTGGCTCTGAACAGCAGGCAGGGGCAAAGCAGGGACAGATGAAGGCCAAAGTTGACTAAAATCAAATGACTATACAGAGCCCAAAACCTGTTTCGTAACTTCAGGGCGGGTGGTAATGGAAATAGAAAGTCCCAAACTCAGTCATTAATTATGGGCATCACAAAATTTGGGAATCCCAAATCACAGAATCATGGTAGGTTGGGGATAAGATGATCCATTTGATCCCACCTGCATTGGCTATTGGCTGTGGAACCTGATCAGAACAAGTCTTTCCACTCCAGCTTTTAGGTTCACTGGTAAATTTTGGGCAAGGAGCAGGATTTATGTTTTCATAATCCAGATATGTTCTGCTCCTTCTGTCTCATTGCTCACGAATGAGAGATCCGAGCAAAAGTGGTGCCACCACAATGACTCTTAAGATGCCCAGTGGCATGTGATCTGGTAATATCAAGGACATCCATCTGACTTACAGCCACAGTAAAATCTCTGCAAGGGTGAGCCATTTGCAGATGGCAGTGAGGAGATATGGGAATGGTTCTCACCTAAACCATCTTTTTAAACAATAGTCCATGGTATTATCCAATAACAAATATCACCTTTAATGCATATACCTGCATGTGCCTAGCCTCCTGTGCAAGAGTTTGACTACATGGTACAATTTTAGGCTCCAATCCCGCAAAGTCTTAAACATGTACATAACATTACACAGTAGTCTCACTGAACAAAATGGAACTACTCATGTGCACTAAGTCATGCATATGCTTGAGTCTTTGCAGGATCAGGGCCTTATTAAATACATCTGAATCAATACTGTAAACTCAGATGCTGAGACATAAAATTATGTTGAAAGGGGCATGGAAATATATATTTGTGACCATTTTTTATTTTTACTTTATTTTTTAACTCTGTAAAGAAAAATACAATGAAACCAAACAAAACAAAGAAAGTTTGAGTAGAAAAGATTCAGCTACAGAATGTGTAAATAGCCATATATGCAACATTCAACTCAGTTCTTCGGAGACTTAAATAGGCAATAGTTGTGTGAGGGGGAAATTAATTCAGTGGAACTAGTGTTCAGGGATTTGTGGGGAAGTAGTTCTGTGTAACCACCTACCCCTATATAAGAACCATCCATTGACTTAGCAGCTCTCACAGGTTGTGGTACTAGCTATTGAGTGGTTTGAAGTAGAGTTGAGATTGGTTTGGAGGTAAGAGTTCTCTCTCTTTTTTTGCTCTATTAAAATGCTTCCCTGATCTTTAATTATGGGGCTGTATATTACAATGGGATTATGTATCTATATGTCTTGCCATTACATTGCTTGCTACTGAAGTATGGTATGGTTTTAATGTAAGTTGGGTGATTGTGTGATTTGTGGGTGGGGGATGGTGCATGTGGCTTATACATCATTGATGGTTGGAGTCTATTAACAAATCCTATATGTATCCTCTGTTGCTTAATATGTAGGCTTATACTATTGTTAGCCTGCTGATTCTGCTCAGTAGCAGAATATTCTGCTGTTTCTGTGGCACTCACTATAAACTGAACTCCATTGCCCACAACTTTCTCTTTAGGTAAAAAAATACCAGCTTTGCTAGTCTCCTGATCAGCCATGTTTAAAAAACCCTCAAAAAAACAACCTCTTAATGAGGTAACTAGCAGTCTACTATTGCCACTGCATGGGTAGGATAGAAGAACTCTTATCAAGTTCTGATTGCTTGGCCTTTAGGAACTAATCAACTAAAAACTGTGGTCTGTGGATCCTGTGTTCAGTTAATAATATTGGCGAAGAATCCCCTCTCGGCTATCTGCCATTTAAATGGTTTCCAGAGACAATGTGCCAAGACAGCAAAACTGTAAATTGACAAGGAAGCCTGGGGAAAAAATAAATAAGCATATGTAGTCCTTTTCCTCTATTTTTCCTTGAAAGGCTGTAATGTCACACACTAGGTGCCAATAATATCAGCTTTGCTACATTCAAACTGAGCATTCAGCTCATTTGCTGTTTTATGTGTAATCCATGGTGCATTTATACTTGTCCCATGGGTGAATGTTTCAATCAGTTCCTGGTACTGGAGTTCAATGTAGTAATAGAGGGTTGTAGCACTGGTTTCACTTACTTGGCTCACTAGGGAATGTGGATTGGGTGTTCAGGGTTTGAGTGCCAGGTATTCACCTACCTTTTAGCTACTTGATCACTGCATCTTGTATCTCCTCAATCTTTTTGTCTTTACAGCCCTTCCTCTGGTTACTAACATAGATTGTGCCCCTGACCTGAGAAGTTACTGGTCTCAAAGAAAAGCAAGTCACTAACCACAGCTGTTGTGGGCTGCTGCAGTAGCACTGTGAACATGGGAGGCAAACTGAGCAAGAAGGGGCTCAACATGGCTTATGAGAAACCAATAGGCCAGAGGGTTGAAGAAGCTACTGAGGCTGCTACAGTGAAGTCAAAGGAGAGTGAGGAAGTCCACCCTGTTGCAGAATTGATGGGACCCACAACTGAGAAGAGGGACCAAGATTCCCAGGTCCCTACCGATGAGACCGAAGACAAGGAAGGAGGCGGAGTCCCTGAAGTGGGCCTGGATGAAACCTGTGAACCTGAACCAAAACAGCTAGATTTGGTGCCTAATGAAGAGCAGCTGGTGGCTACTGCCAATGAGGAAATTACTAAATCTTCAGAGGCAGACCCTTCCCCGCTTCTGGAAGAAACTGCAGCTAAAGGTGTTGAGCACAGATAGGAAGGGGATACTGAATAGATGGAATCCCCCAGCATCTTAATGCCAAGTAACTAAAAAAGTGACTCCACCCTGGTTTCCATTTCAAGACCAATCTCATTGAGACCTTCTGCAGAGTGAGCCTGGCAACACTAGACTACTCTCTGCTTTTAAAACCTCAGACTGTTGCCTTGGCAGACTTCAATCCTTCCAGCTACTGACTTTGATCCCTAGTGCCAGAGTGAAATGGACTGGACTTAGTTTTACTAGCATTACCTACCTTCTCTGTGTGGTTCCATCAGTATGGTGAGCTGTATCCTCACTCTTAGCCAAATTTCAGTCCTTTGTAGGGAAATAAGCAAGTAAGCCTGCATGCATCTAGTGTAGAAAATGTATTCTATCAATTGCACAATGTCCTGTGTCTTTAAGGCTGGATTATCTGAGTACAGCACATCTCCGTACCTACCTGCACTGTCATAAATGAACTTCCCCAGTGCATAGCCATCTTTCTCTCATTTTTAATATAAATGAGAGGAAAAATAGTATCTAAGGGTTTTAAGGCTTTGTGATATCATTTTTTTATATGCAATGAATGAGTGGCTTTTTAGGACAAACTTGCTTCCCTGTTTCCTTGTTGTTTTGCATGATGTGGCTATCAGTCCTGAATATAGTTAAAATGTAACAAGTTGATGCCTAGCTTTACCAGCACGCTAGTTACAATTCCAGATCCATTTTGAGGGCTCACTGCCACTTCAAAAACAGAAGAAATGAATGTAATTGCTCACATTTTGTGAGTTAGTAGAGCTGCCTCTGAACAATGTATCCTATATGTGCAGTAACAGGACATTGGAGGTTTATGGAAATCCTTAGAGTAACCTGCTGTGACTGAAATTCTCATGTTTGTCAATAAAATATTTTGTACTTGCAACAAGCAAATGTCTGAAACTTGTAGCTGGTGCTTACTTTCACTGACAGAACTTTAACTATGGACTAGCCAGGGAGTAGAGTTGCTACTGGATATGGGTATGAAACTCTACTAATTAAAAAACAATGCATCTTAACTTACAGCATTCATTACTATACAATGTTAGGGGAATCTTCCAAAAGCCCTAACATCTGGGAGAGTGGTGAGTGGATCCTGGGCACTATTGGTAATCTTACCCCTGAACACTAACACATGAATGCTCCATCAGGGTTCAGTTCAGGAGATGAATCCCTCTGAGGCCTCCTGGACTCAATAACACAACTGTAACATTCCATTAGCTAATACTGGGGCTGTGCTGGGTGGAGTCCTATTGCACACAATCTGTTTGGACTCCTAGCATGTAGGTGAAGTTCTACCACAACACCTTTCAGCCTTTGTAAAGGCTGAGCCTAAGCAGCACTACTCAAATAACTAGACTTCTAGTTTGCAGGAGTAAATAGCAATGATGTTGAGCAGTGTTGTAGTGTGTGGATCCACTGCTCCAAATTGGAGGGGAAAATTCTTCCAAAGAGTAGAACGCTTGCTGGCTTTACACAGAAGTAACTGACAATATGGTAGAGGTATCCTTGTCTTCTACTGGCCTTAAATTATCTACCATTATTCTGACTACTGCCTCTTCAGAAATGTGGGGAATAAAAACAGAAGTGTCTTCCTTGAGTTTTCTGCTCACTTCAGCCTCCTTCCTCAACTGAATAGGCTGCTTCTTCCTAATATCTCTGCTTCCTTGTTTTCATCAATACTGTCTAACTCCCTTGACTGCAATATTGTCTTTACAAACTTCCTTTCTCAAATGTGCCTTTCATTTCTTAAATCCCACCTCACTTCTTTCATTACTACTCACTAAATACATGATCATACCAGAGTTGTAAACTTCTTTCACCACCTTGCCACTCTAAAAACGTGTCTCAAGCAGATTCTGTTTTCCTTAAACAATAGTTGAGCTGGTAGGGAAAGATTTGCGTGCCAAAAAAAAAAAAATTGAACAATGTTTTCTCCTTCAAAACTCTTCGGTTTTTCTTTTTGCTTAAAGTTGGTGCTAGAGGAAAACACACAATGCTGTGTGAAAGGGAGCCTAGGTGCAGAAATTTCCATTTTAACAACTAATTTTTTTTCTTCCTAGTGTTGCTGAGGTTTAAACCCGCTCAGTTGTAGATCTTCTGTCATGCCCTGTATTTGGAACAGCCACCTGCTTATTGACCACCTTACAGTGTAGATGAATGTACTTTACACTGACTAATATATAACTAGCATGGCAGTAGTAAGATGTACAAGATTTTAATAAATGACAGCTGTACCAGAAGGAAATCAGTCTAAAAGAAAAGACCCAGCTATTGAGGGGGGAGTAAGAAAGGCAGCAACAAAAATAAGTTTAAGTTTTTCTAACAGGGACTAGGGTTAAGCACATTTAGTAATCAATAGCTATAATCACCATTTGTTACCCACCATAAACTGCTAGCTTCCAACCACCCTTTGTTTTCCTACTTTAAAAATTGTTCCTACATGGATGATTTCTCAGCCTTCTGTAAGTTCTTAGCCTTACTGTGTTAAGTCTAAACAATGAGAGTTCTGTGGCACCTTAAAGACTAACAAATTTATTTGGGCATAAGTTTTCGCGGGCAGAAACCCACTTTGTCAGATGCAAGATGTGTTAAGTCTGAAGCTTTATTTGTAAGCCACCATGTACATTCATACTGCTATCTAAATGCTTAATTGTTCTGAGCTGTAGCTTCAAACCCATGCTTTAGACCACAAGCCTAAAATTAGAGCATATGCTTAGCTGGTTATGCAAAGTATGAACAGGTATTATACTGTGAGGCAAGAGCATAGAAAAACCATCTCACACAGCAGTTATCAGTTCTATGTACACTGCACATTAACATAGAAGCCTCCTTATCTTGTTCTACCAAATATCTAAGAGAAACCATATGCCAGCTAAAAGTGATCCAAAGGGAAGTGAAAAGGCTGGCAGTGAGGTTGGTTGTCTATATTCTCTGAATGTAAGAAATGGCATCCAAGTTGAGCTACATTGCATGTAGGAGTTTCTTTTCTTTTATTTAGACTAACCACTATCTCCCCCCAGGTTCCTATTTTGCTTCACAAAACTCACTACATTCACCCAACTTTGATGGACTGCTCTCTGCTTTCTACAGTTGTATGACCATAATTGTGGCTAGGTGTATGAAGCAGCTCCTTTACAGTCAGCAGTAGGATTTATATTTGCATATCACATTAAGAACTGCTTATGTAGGTAATGGTTCATATCCCTGCAAAAATCAGTCTCATATGTTTGGACTATCTAGACATATATTTGCAATTACTCTCCAGAGAATGTTTTTTCCAGCAATTATATGACCATTGTACTGTAAAATGTATTACCTATGTACCATCAGATCTCTTGTATATTACTGGGTCTCCAAATGTTGCCAATAGTTAGCCCATCCAACTCTCCTGGGACCCTAAGTTAAATGCCCACCCCTCCGTGCATACTTCCCTACAGTGAATTAGCAATAACACATGATCACTTTCCCACCAGAATGTCCAAGGCTATTCCTTCCAGGTTTAATCATCATCTCACAAATATTTATCACTAAAATCAGCTTCCTTACTTACAAAGGAGAAAGAGGGCATGGGCCGTTTTGTTGGCAATTTCAGTTTTTAGTTGCTAGCTCTCTCTATTGATTGATTTTATGTGTCTGCTGTTTACATTCTGTCCATGAGCTCTGAGTCATTCCATCTGATCCTGCTTCAATGTGCAATTGGCTTTGGGAGCATTGATCATTTAGGAGAGTTTAGGGTTCCTCTTTCCATTTTGCAGATGTGCCTTCTTTACATTACACTGTGCAGCAGAAATCTGAGTATGAGTGAGGCAGTGACAGTATCCTCTATGGCAGGTGACCAAATCCCGCTAGGGACATCCATCCAATCAGCAGCCACAATAAAATCTCTACAAAGACAGGCCACTTTCAGATGGCACAAAAAGAAAAAAGGTGGTGGGTTTTCACATCAAATTGCTTGTTATTGGACAAAGCAGGGGCAACTTGTTAAATAACATCACCCTAAAACACATCTCTGCTTCCACCTGTCGGCTTTGTCTCCACAACACAATGTGTAGACCCTAATCATGTACCCACATACACAGGTAGTTAATTTTACACATTCTGAGTAACCTCATTGAAGGCAAAGGGACTATTCACAATGTGTAAAGTTAAACATGCAAGTAAGGTTTTGCAGGATGGGTGCCTCTAGCAATCAGCAGTCTGCATAAGCAGGCACATTCATACCAGTATTGTAAACTCAAAGCACGATCCAAGTCAAATTACATATTAAGAGACATGGGGATATGTATGTGTGGGCCACTGGTTTTTATTTTTAATTTATTTTCACTTTTAAAGCAAAGTGAATAAAGTGAAACTGTTACAAAGTGAATATAAAAGATACAGTGATATGGTTCTAAAGAAGTTAAAGGATGTCCATCCTTCACACAATATAGCAGCAAATAATGGGGTCAGGGGAAATTGATTCAGTGGAACAAATGTTCAGGTTCTTATGGGGAAGTAGTTCTGTGTGACCACCTACTGCTACATAAGACCAGCCTAGGTGTGGTAAATGTAGCTGTTTAAGTATCCATACAGAATGTACTTTTAGAGCTTGCTAATGAGCAGGTTTTTTATTTGGTTGGTAAGAATTGTCTACTGAACTCATGTTCTGTTAAAGATGCTTTCCCTGGTCTTAAATTGTGAGCCTGTATGGTGCAATGATATATATTTTTATGTGATTGTTGGTTTGGGGTGGGGTGTAGTGTAGTGGATGGGTGGTGTCACCTTTAATAGGTTACATGTGTTCTCTATACTGTCTAATATGTGTGCTGATAGCAGGGGGGCTGTCTAATCAGCTCCATGTCAGTGTGCTCTGTTCTATGCCTGATCCTCTCTCTCTCCCTTGTTACAAATGTAACAAATTAACCTGACCACTCACACCTTAATATTATTTTAACTAAAGAAACAAACTTGTGATCTGGAGAGGTAGCATTTGCCCCTTTCTTTTACAAAGCAACTAAAATATAACTCTAGTAGTGAGACAAACTCTCTCTCATTGAGTTCTGATTGCCTGGGCTTTAGGAACAAGTCCTATTTTGTCTAATCCATCTAAACTCTCTGATGTTTAGATCACCTGGTGTTCAGTCAGTAATATTAGATGCAAGAGAGTTACTATTTTGTCTTACTTATCCTTTAAATGGAAATAATGAGCTAATCCTTTTCGTGGGTGAAATTAAACTGACAAGAACTCATTGAAAAACAATTAGAGAAATGCACGTGGCCCAATTACTTATGTTATCCATTAAAAGGCTGTCATGTCTCAGTGGGTGCTAGTAGTATCGGCTCTCCTGTATGCAGGCTTGGTATTAGGCTCATTGGTTGTTTTATGCATAATCTATGGCCATCTTTTTCTTGTCCCATTTAATGTTTCAGTCATCTCTTGGAGGAGAATAATACAGAAATGCTCTGTTGGAGAGCTCATCTAAGATGTACATCCTCTGACCACCCAATCCTTATTACTCAGAGAAGTTTCGGAGCTTTTGTTAGCAGATGTTCACTAACCTTAGCTATTTTATCATTGGATTACATATCTCACTTTAGCTCTCTCTTACAGATCTCTCATTGGTTACTAACAGTCCTCAGCACAGATCCTTCCTCGTACAGCAAGATTCAGGTTTTCTCAGAGAGAGATGCAAGTCATTTACTGCACTGCAAACACGAGAGGCAGACTTGGCAAGAAGGGGCTCAATGTGGCTTATGAGAAACCAATAGCCCAGAGGGTTGAAGAAGAAGTTACCGAGGCTGCTACAGTGAAACCAGAGGAGAGTGAGGAAGTCCACCCTGCTGCAGAATTGATGGCACCCACAAATGAGAAGAGGGACAGGGATTCCCAGGTCCCTGCTGATGAGACATAAGACCAGGAAGGAAGTGGAGTCCCTGCAATGGGCACGGAAGATACCTGTAAACCTGAACTGAAGCAGCTAGATTTGGTGCCACTTCTCCAGTCAAAGGAAACGTAGTGACATTAATATAAGAGTATGCAAGTTAGTATTGTCTTCTCAATAAGTATTGTATATGTACAGTAACAGGACAGGGGAGGCTTATATGACATCTGTATATATCCTAACCTGACTTAGTGACTGCTTTATTCTAATGTTTGCTATCAATAAACATCAATTTATAACTGTCACAGGCAAATGTCTGAAACCTCTGGCTACGTCTACCTTCAGTGAATGAACGTGAGCTATAGACTGTTGGGTGAGCGAGGAGATGCTAGTGGACATAGCTATAAAAGCAACTACTGTACTAAATGTTGCATTTTAGCAGTCAATGCTATACAGTCTACAGTATAGCTTTCAGAGTGACTACATCCTCTCTGAAAAGCTGGGCCTTGGACCCTATTGATAATCTTATCCCTCAGCTCTGAAGATATGTGAAAGCTACATCCAAATTCAATTCAAGAAATGGTCATAGGCAAACACTTCTGTACTCGGGCCGGGGGAGAGCTTTCTAAGTGCACTTCAGTCATACAACTATAACACTCTAGCATTTAATAGTATATGTTTCAATGGGCCCCAGTGCACATGAATTCTGTTTCTTTGTGCACATAGAATTTCAGATAAGAGGTTACGAGGTACTTTCTCCCGTTGCAAGGAGAGGGCCCATTCAGATCTGCTGAAGTTGATATGCCTCTAGTCTGCTGTGGCCAGGTATTACTATAGTTTGTTGTAATAAGATGAAAAAGAGCCCTTCTTCCATAAGTCAGCTTCTGACTTCTAAGCTGAGAATGGCAGTTAGAAAGGAATACACAAAAGGGGGGCGTCGGGACATGACTTTTCAGATACCACACACCATCTTACTTGCTACCTGTCTTGAATACTTTTGATTCTGGCTCTCTTATATTACTCTGAAACTTCATTCACTTACCACCCTGATTTTGTCACTGAAGTGCTTGACTGCACTGTAAATCTTCCTCTTCTCCAAGCTGGCTTCCGCTCTGTTTGTGCTGAATCTAACCATCCCCTAGGTAACATAAACAGCACTTGCCTCATTCTCTTTTAGTCCTATCAGGTTTCAGTTCATTGATCAGTTTTCCCCCTTGTGTTACTGGTTTCTCCTGCACCTCAATCTGTAACTGCATCTTCAATGTCTCTATTAGTGAGAGAAGATGAGAAGGCTCCAGGACTGTTTTGTCCTGTGCTCTTGATAGCTTGAGACATGTTCTGATTAGCAACTGTGCTCTGAATCAGAGGGGAACACTTCCATGAAATTAATGGATGATTCCTGGATTTACATGGGTGTAATTAAGAGTACAATGTGGGCATCTCTGTCTTCAGGCAGCCTTAGCCTATCTGTCATTATTCTAGCTCTTCATGTCTAATGCTCCAGTTGTCTAGATTCCCCTCTGATTTTTTGCTGTCATTTCAAACTGTGTCCCCCAAACCGAACACTTTCCTGATATCGCTCTGCTTCCAGCATTAACCTCTGCATTGGCCTCTGATTCCCCTGACTTCAGCATTGTCGTTGCTTGCTCACTGCCTCTTCTTTCTCTGGCTTGTCTTGTATTTCGTAAATCTATTCCCCCTTTTTTCCTCTCATCATTTACAAATCTCCATAGGATTATTATACACTTCTGTCACCACTTCTCCACTCTAAACTCCACCATGAAATTAATCTCTCTCTTTCTCTGAAGGTGTTAATGACTGTTGCCATTCTGTACCACCTTTGAAAGCCCTCACTGACTTCTTGTTTTCTCCTGTAGAAGAGCTCTGCTGGTGAAATCCTGGACCTATTTAAATTAGAGGCAAATCTCCAATTAACTCCAATGGGGCTAAGATGTGGCCTTGAGTCCTTAAATTCAAGGTCATACATCATCACACCCTTTGAACCTGATTTTGCCAATTTTATTTCTTTTGTTGAGCTGGTAGGGAATTGTTTGCAATTTTTTATCAAACAGTGAAATGTTTGGTGTTAATTTTACTTCAAATGTTTTCAGATTTTCATCATAACAAAAATAGTGGTGTTTTGATGAGAATACAAAATGCTTTATGAAAAAAGAATTATTGTAAAAATACCTCCTTTAACCAAAAGAAAAAAAAATCCCTTTACATCAAAACTTTGACAAGGTTTCAGTCAGTTCCACCTTCATTATTTGGTTTTCTATCTTCAATTATGCTGACCTTTGTGCTTGAAAAAGCCAAGGCTTGTCCACCTATTTATCATATAGCCAAGTATAGTGTATGCTGCTAATCTATAACCAGTTTGGCTGTGGTAGGTGCACAAACATAATAAATGACAGTCTCTACCCCATGAAAATCATGGTCTAAAAGACAAAACAAAACAAATGAGGAAGTAGAACAAAGAGGATAGGGCAGCAAAAATAAGAGGGGATTCTTAGCACAGACCAATGCCATGTATAACTTTTGGCTAATCAGTTGCCATAATTTGCAATTTGTCACTTTGCCATTAGTAGACAGTAGTGTTTAAGTACCCTTTATTTTCCTACCTAGGTATTCATCCTAAACTGATGATTCCTCAGCCTCCTTTAAGCTCTTACTCCTGCTGGGTTAAGTTTGAAGCTGTATTTGTAAACCACTATGTACATTCATACTGTTATCCCAATGCTCAGTCATCCTGATGTGTAGCTTCCAACCCACTTGGCATACCACAAGCCTATAATCAGAGCATTCACTTAGCCACATATGTAAAATATGAACAGGTATAGTCTAAGAAAAAACCCAACACACTGTCAATTATACATCCAGGTGCTCTTCAGTGTATGTTAACATAGAAGCCTCCTTATCTTGTTCTACCAAACATCCCAGAGAAACTGCCTGCCAATTGAAAGTAGTCCAAAGGGAGGTAAAATCACTGGCAATGAGGTTGGTTGATTGGTTGTCAGTGCTCTCTGCATGTGAAAAAATGGTATCCAAGTTGAACTACATTCTATGCAGGAGCCTGTTTTTAGACGTCACTAACTAGTATATTCCAGTTTGCTATTCTCCTTCCTAAAACTCACTAGACCCACCAAACATTAACGACTGCCATCCTTTTCCTACAGTAGTTAGATAGTAATAGTTGTAGTCAGAAATAAAAAAATTCCTTAGATGGATATTGCAGTTCCTCTACAGTCAGCAGTAGGATTTATACTCCCATAGATTAGGAATTCCCCAAGTAGGTAATGGTTCATATCACTGCAAACAGCCTTTTCAAAGCTAGATACATATTTCAATTCTCCTGCAATTATGTGACTACCCCAGCCCTGTTAAATGTGTAAACTATATACCATCTATTCACTTGTACATCCAGTGATGTCTCCAAACATTTTGTGCATCCGATGTTTTGGTTTTGGCCCATATTCACCCCATCAGACGCTTCTAGAATCCCAAATTAAATACCCACCCCTTGGTAAATGCAATCCCATGGTGCATTACTTGGATTGGGTTTTATGTTTACAATGTTGGTATGTATACATTAGCCACATAAGCAAAATATGAACAAGTATCATATTCTGATATGCAATTGGCTCTGAAGCATAGATCATTGCCTTTAGGTCTATTGGGGGGAGGGAGAAAGGGTTAGCATTCCTTTTTCCATTTTGTAGATGTGCCCTCCCTATACTGCATTGCCCACCAGAAATCTGAATATGGTGCAGCAAAAGTGATTTCTGCAATATTCTATGGCAGGTACCCAGATCCTGCTAGGGACATCCATTCAATCTGCAGTCACAATAAAACCTCTGCAAATCCAAGCCACTTTCAGATGGCAGAAAAGGAAAAATGGCAGAGGGATTTCACATCAAACTGTTTGTTGCTGGACTTGTTTAAATTCCATCACCCCTAACATATTTCTGCTTGCACCTGGTCAACTTGTGCAAGAGTATGACTCAACATACATGCTTCATTTTGCACACTGTGAGTAACTTCATTAAAGTCAATGGGACTATTCACAATGTGAATGCGTAAAGTTAAACATGAGAGTAAGTCCTTACAGGATCAGTGCCTCAGCCATCCCCAGTTTGTGTGAACAGACATACATACAAACATTGTGAATTCAAAACTCCATCCAAGTAAGTTACATATAAAGGGAAATAGGAAAATATGTGTGCGCCACTGGTTTTTATTTTTACTTTATTATTAACTTTTAATGCCTGGTACAATATTAAAAACATTAAAATATGAGTATAAAGATAGAACCACAAGATTCTAAAGATATTAAAGGGTCTTTCACTTCTATCCTTCACACAATTTAGCAGGGAATAATGGTGTCGGGGAAACTGATTCAGTGGAACTAATGTTCAGGGACTTGTGGGGAAGTAGTTCTTTGTGACCACCTAGTGCCTTATAAGACCAGCCTGCTGAGTAAGAAGAAACTGATCAGAGACTGACATTAGAACAGCTGAAGTGACTTGGAGCTGGTAAGAGTATGCCTTATTTTGTTTGTTTATGGTGTGTTAAAAATAGTCCTTTGTTTGATCTTTAAATGTGGAGATATATGTTATTGTGAACTACCAATCTGATAGTTCAGGGGATGTGGTTGGTAGAAAATCTAGCAAGAAAACTGTGGTTGAAGGATGTGCATGCTTGGAGCATATGGGAATTTTTAGTAAGTTATGGGTTTGGAATATTATTGTACTACTTCAGCTTATGGCATTGTAACCATATGTAACTGACACCCTAAGCTGAATTTTGTATTGTATTCCTTGCTCCTTTTTTTTTTTTTTTTTTTTTTTTTTTTTCCCTCCCTTCCTGCTGCCCCCCCCCCCCCCCCCCACTACATGAGTAGCTTGTACTGCAGTGATTTTGTTTTCCTGTAATAGCTATTAATGTAGCTGTGGCCCGTGAACATATTTAGTTCATTGGCTGTTCTTCTGTGTAAACCATGGGTCATCTTAGTCTCATCCCATGGTGAATGTTTTAATCCTCTTGGGGGGAGGGGGAGTACTCGGTACAAATTAGACCAATGCTTCAGCAGTCCCCTGACTAACATGGGCTGGGTGTTCAGGGCAATCACTTCTTTACTATCCAGTATTCCCTTGTAATGATTGAGTAACTTGGATATCTTGTATCTCACTTTAGCTTTCTCTTCCAGGTCTCTCACTGGTTGTTCAGTCCTCAGCCCAGATCTTGTTGCATCAAGAAGCAAGTCATTTACTACTGTAGCCCTGCAAACATGGGAGGCAAACTGAGCAAGAAGGGGTTCAGTGTGGCTTATGAGAAACCAATAGCCCAACGGGTTGAAGAGGAAGCTACTGAACCTGCCACAATGAAGCCACAAGGGAGTGAGGAGGCCTACGGTGCTGCAGAGTCGATGGGACCCACAACTGAGAGGAGGGACCAAGATCCCCAGGTCCCTGCTGATGAGACCAAAGACAAGGAAGAAGGTGGAGTCCCTGCAATGGGCACAGAAGAGACCTGTAATCCTGAACCAAAGCAGCTAGATTTGGTGCCTAATGAAGAGCAGCTGGTGGCTGCTGCCAGTGAGGCAACCACTAAATCTCCAGAGGCAGACCCTTCCCAGCTTCTGGAACTAACAGCTACTAAAGGTGTTGAGAAGAGACAGGAAGGGGATGCTGAATAGATGGAATCCCCCAGCATCTGAATGCCAAGTAACTTCACCCCAGTTTCCATTTCAAGACCAGTTTCAGTGCAGAGACAACTTCTACAAAGTGAGTGTGGAAACACCTAGTACTGCTCTCTGATTCTACAACCTCTGAGACTGCCTTGGCAGAACACCTCAATCCTTCCAGCTGCTAACTTTGATCCTTAGAATCAGACTGAGTGGACAGACTGAGTAATGCTAGTGAAACTACCTCCTCTGAATGGTTCCATCAGCACTGGTGAGCTAGATCCCCACCTCTTCGCCAAACTTCTGTCCTCTGAAGAGGAACAGGGAATAAAGATGGCATGTATCTTAGATGAAAATGTGTTCTACCAGTTGCATAATGCCCTGTACCTTTATGGGTGGACTGCCTGAAAATACAGCACATCTTTCAATACCTGAACTGTCATAATTGCACTCTTCAATGCACAGCTATCTTCATCAGGTTCTCTTTGCCTTAATATGACTTCTCTCTCTATATATATATGCAATGGGAAGGTGGCTTTAAGACCAAACTTGCTTCCCCTGTATGCCTTTCATTGCCTTAAGTTGTGGGATGACACTGGGTATGTGTCCTGCATGCAGTAAAGATATTGTGGGTTGATGCATGACTTAATCAGCATCTGTTAACTACAATTCCAGCTACATGTTTGAGGCATCAGCTGACACTTTATTCCAACAATAGCAGGCAACAGATGAAATTTAATGTAATGGTTTATTGTATCAATTAGTAGGGTTTCTTCAGAACTACTTTCTTCTGGGTATAATAGGACACTGGAGGCTTTTGAAAGTCCTATATATAGTAGCCTGGCATGGTGATTGATGTATTCTAATATTTGCTAGTAATAAATTTCATTTTATAATTGCAATACGCTAGTGTCTCAAATCTATGGCTTCTATCTACCCTAACTGAATGAACTTTGGCTGTGGACTGTCTGGGGGTGTGTGTGTAAGGTGAAATATGTATCAACATTCCATGTTACAGTTTTACTCCATACCCTTTCATAGCTATGTAAGAAACACCCCATGACTAACCGCTTAAATCCCAGTTTTTAAAAAGCAACTGAGTCCCTAGGCATTTTTGATAGATTTGCCCCTGAACTTGAAAGATACATGGAAAGCT
This sequence comes from Emydura macquarii macquarii, assembly GCF_026122565.2. Taxonomy (NCBI): domain Eukaryota; kingdom Metazoa; phylum Chordata; order Testudines; family Chelidae; genus Emydura; species Emydura macquarii. Next base: position 7,521,571 of record NW_027130449.1, on the reverse strand, counting down.
ACTTTCAATTCAAGTTTGCAGTAGACCCTCCCAGCCAAAACATCCCTGAATTCTGGAGATTCTTATCTTAAGCTTTCTAAGCATACCTCAGTCATGCAACTAAACACTGGAATAATGAAGACTCTCACTATGCTTGCAGTGGCCACCACGCAGAGAATATGTCTCTATACTAGTTGTCAATCTTTTTATGAAAAAAACAGCCTACTATAAAGCAATGCCCATACTGCTCTGCTTGCATAACTGGGTTCTTCTGGCTCCATAAACACAGGGGCTGTTCCCTGGACTTAGACTGGTTTAACTGAAAGTACAATGGGGACAACCCATCTTCAGGAAGCCTGCTACTATATATAACTATTCCAGCTACCACCTCTTCAAGCTTTGTTACTCCTTCTAGCTTCTCTGCTGCCATTTCAGATTGTCTAGGTGTAAGAAACAAGTTCAGTTTTGTATCAAATCTATTTTCTCATTATGAGGTGACATCTGCACTGTCCTCTGACTTCCTTGACTTTGTGTTACCTTTTATCTGCGTACTGCCTGATATCAATAGTCTTCCACGGGTATTTCTTAAATTCCATCCCTCTTCCTTTTCCGATCAGTGATGCGTTAATCTTATGGAAAAGGCTTTAACTTCACAGTGACAGACTTATCTTCCTCTGTGAAGCGACCAACTATTTTTGCAATTCTGCACCTATCAGTCTGCAATTCTACCATTTATTTCAATGAGCTAAGGGTTTTTTTTGTTTGTGTTCCTTGTCATTAAGTTCAAGGTCCTACATTCTCACTACCCCACAATCTGATTCTGCTATTTTATCTGTCCAGTTGAATTGTAAGGAAAATGTTTGGGATTTTCCTGCAACTTGAAACTTTTTTCTTTAAAACTTGTTCCAATTTTCACTTTAAAAGGCTTTGAAAATATTAAACCATGCTGGTCTGGAACTTTCCATTTAAACAAAAAGCCTGTCTTTCATTCAAACTTCAATGTTTCAGGCTTTCCCCTCACCCCCCTTGTCATGCTGAACCCTTGGCTAGGGCAATTTATATTGTCAATAAGTGTGCTGTGCTATACTATGCCAGCTTGGCTGGAGCTTTTTAGGCTAAAAGTTTAGGCACAAAACTGGAGGGGAAAGAACAAGCATAGAGCAACAAGAATAAGAGGCTGTTTATCAAAGACCAGTGCTGTGCATAACTTCTAGCCAGTCAGTTGCAGTAATGGCAATTTGTCATATGCCTTAACTGTTAGCAGATGGTAGTTTCAAACCATTTTGCATTTTCCTATGTGTATGTCCTTTCATCTACTGATGATTCCTCAGCCTTCTTAATTAAACTCTCATTGTACCTGTGTTAACTATGGAAACTATTTTGAGAACCGTTAATATTGCTGCCTAAAAACTTAATTGTTTTGGCTTATATCTTCCCACCCACTCATCATTTCCAAACATGTAGTGCATTACCTGTTTTGGCCTGTATTCATCCCATCAAACTCTTCAAAGATTCTATGTTAAATGCCAACCCTTTGCATGCTCTCCCATGGTGTATTAGCAATCACATAAAAATGATAATTCTATCTCTGCCAGAATTCTCTAGACCCTTCCTTTCAAGTGTACCGATCATCTCACGCCAATATTTGTGACAAAAATCACCTTCTTTCAGTGGATATAACAGTCAGAGGAGAAGCAGGACCTTGGGATATTTTGTTTGCAGTTTCAATTGTTAATTGCCAGCTTTGTCTATGACATAGTTATAAAATGTCTGCTGTTTACACTGTTTTAATTAACTAAAATCATATGAAAAACAAACACATTTGCTAAAAAGTTACACAAGAAACCTATGTATGTGTGATGACTTTATATTTAATGTAGGATAATAGCCCTTGCTGGCGGTGAGTGTGGAGACATGACTAGAATCTGTACAGATACTATATAACAGGTTTCTTTTCAATAAATCAAGGAATGTGCTAGATAAAAACACAAGACATGCATATACTATATATTCTATCCTGCCTGTCATGATGCATCTCAGTCTTCAAACCACTGATTTCTTTGCATTTAGGCTGGGCTCAGCTGGTTCTGTGGGAGGTGGCTCTAGTGAAAGCAAAAGACTCCAGGATCAGTACAGATATTAAACCTGAGTAAAGCCTGTTTCTTCTTATGCAGAACAGATGGGGAGATGCATGGAAGGCAGGTATTGGGATAATGTGAGGATAAGGTCTAACACGGAGTGGACAGATAAAATTGCAAGACTCAAATGTGGTTTCACATTTTCAAGGGATACAGGTAATAACAGACAGCCCTACACTCTGCCCACCAGAAATCTGAGTATGAGTGATGCATTAGCAGTAACTTTTCCAATATTTTATGACAGGGAACCAGATCTTGTTAGGGACAACCATCCACTCTGCAACCACAATAAAATCTCTACAAAGCTAAGCCACGTTCAGATGGAAGAGAAGAAGAAGAAAGGGTGGTGGGTTTTCATTTCAAACATCTTGTTACTGAATAAAGCAAGAGCAACTATTTAAATCACTCCTAAAATACATCTATTAAGTTAGGTTAGCAGAAAACTAGCTAAATGGAAATGCGGTGGTGGTGTATAAAAAGCCACTTAGCACAAGCAAGATAGTATTGAAAGAGAAAATTGTAGGAGGTCTGATGATATCATCAATGCCCATTTGGCCTGGCTGGAACTGCTTTGTGCAGCAGTTGCACCAGCTACAATCTCTGGCTAGCTTCTCCCTGCAGTTCTTTTTCCCCAAGTCCACATGGCGAGGGAGAGGGGGACACCAGATGGCTCTTAGTGTCAGTGATAAGGGGTGTTCCCTATGGACAATTCTGGGTCCAGGGGAGCTGTGGGTAATCGTGGAGATTGACTCTTTCCTTCTTGTACCTTCTGTTTTGCTACCATCTATGCTGTGAATAATCCCCACTTTTCTGTTATTTCCTCTCTCTACTTAAAAAGAATGTGTCCACAGATACCACACAGGAAGACCTTTTTCTGATTAGCCAATGTCCTCATGGTGAGCAGATCTTTCCATGATTCACTGAAAACACAGTGGCAGGCAGGCCCCATACTTCCATACTAAGCTACTACAGCTAGTTCCACTGACCTTGGAGCGATTTTACAGTTAGTAGTGAGGTTAACGTTCCAATAACGGATTAAAAGACAGCTCCTAACCTCATATAACTGCAACTGTCTTCCTGAAAGGAGCAACCACTGGGACAATCTCATTCCATATGTAAAACTGCCTTCCAGGGTACAAAAGGTCCAGTAGTCAGACATGTCTAGAGATATACCCATCCTCTGGTGGAGATATCCATGGTTTCACTTCTCAGGCTGCAGTAACAGTATCTTAGAGAGGGAAGCAAGATTTACTGGGGTTTCATTTTTTTTTGTTTTGGTTTCTCTTTTGATGGTAGAGAGATAGTGTTTCAATTTAAAGGTATGATCAGTGTCTATCAGTTTTCCCTGCTGTTCAGTATGTAGGCTTATACTAAGGGGAAGCCTAACAATCCTGTAATCTGGGAAACTGGACGTATCTAAACACCTGCTTAGCTTGCTGACTCAATGCACACTTTCATCTGTCGGCACTATATAGGCAACTCTCTTATGGAAGACCCAGTTTGATTTCATCCTTTTGCCTGATAACAAAAACTTTCAAACTCTTCCTGTAGAATCTTCACTACCAAGTGTTCTGTAAGAGACAAATCCCAGCTTGGTTTTCAGATGTTCTGGCTGACTTTATAGTGCTTTATGAATCATAAATCTAGCAAGGTCCCTATGAATCTGAGGAAGCATAAATAAGGAGCTTCACAATATTCTCAGTACCTTTTTCTTCCTATATCAGCATCTTAAAACATTTACCACATGGAATCTGTGGGTGATCTGCTATAAATGAACTCTGTGAAACAACTGGTTAAGTGACTTGCACAGGAGTAAATTCCACTGGATACTGACTAATGCTATAGCAGAGCGGCAAGAATACAATTGAGCATCAGCACTTACAAATGACACACAGGGACAAATATCAGCGGTACTCTGCCCCATGCACCAGATAACTTCTTGCAGTGATAAAATGGCTAAGGTGTGTGGGTGGTGATAAAGCTTTCTCTCTTTCTTCCAGGTGAGATGTTGCCAAGACACTGGTCAAATAATTACCAGGAACTTGGTGCCTGCCCTCCAGCTTTCCTTACCTCAACAAACATTCTGTCACCTGCAGTCAGTCATTCGTGAATCACAAAGCAAATCAAATTGCTGTAGAGCTCCTAACATGGGCAACAAATACAGCAAGAAGGAGGAGCTCACTGTGACCTACGAGCAATCTAAGGGTCAAAAAACTTTAGTATCTAGCAATAGGGTAGAAGAGTTTACACAAGAGTCTAAAGCCCAGCCTGTAACAGACACCATGCAAGAGACCACAGTGGGGACTGGTGGAGTCCAGCCTGCTGCTGGGACCAAAGAATTGAAGGATGAGCAAGACAAAGAGCTCCATAAATCTGATTCTCTGAATGAGAACAAAAAGGGTTGGGGAAAGCCTGCAATTAACAAGGAAACAAGTCTGAAATCTCAAATGGAGACCAATGCAGGTTCACGCCCAGGGCCATAGCACTAATCTAAGCAACTGCCAGTTATGAAGCCTCTTACTTTGGAGTCCAGCAGTGAGACAGGTGTTTCCTACCCTCTGGAAGTCACTGTAACTTCAGAAGAGAGCGAGAGCTATTCCCACATCTCCTGAAGCCCAAGGAACTGAAGGTGAATTGGCTCCTGCTCCGACTCCCAACCTAGTGACAGTGAAATGGCACTTTCTTCAGAGGTTTCTCTGTTGAGAGAAGAGGATGACTCCATTTAGGTATAGCCTAAGGGTCAGCAGCCCCAGCAGAAGCACTCAATTCTTCTGAGTTTCTACCACTTAACTTTGATTCAGCTGTACCAGTGCTAGATTAAACGATTAACTTACCCTGGCCACTAGAATCATGCTGTTTGTAAATCTGGCTTTTAATCATATGATAGTCAAATATTGTATCAAATACGATGTGGGAACAGGGGAATTGTATGGAATCTAGATAGCACGGATACTGTATGGAAACTTGGTACCATAAATGTGTTTGTTTTTTGTTTTTAAGATGGTGAATCTAAAAGCATCTTTGTATCTGAAATATTGTAACTGTACTAGCCAATGCATGGCCATCTCTTCCTTGTGTAACATCAAATCCTTAACTCTTATTTCCATTTGCTGTTTCTTTGTCTGACACCAAAAAATGTATTTGAATATGCAGAAGTCTGTAGATTGCAGCATGAATTTTAACATGTAACTGTCAAATTCTATGATCGTTGAAATATAGTAGTGTCTCTGTATATAATTTCTGGTGTTGGTTAAATAAAACAAAATCCAGTTTTGTACCTACAGTTCTGTCTGTGAGTTACCAAGCAGGTGATCCTGGCCATAGATTCAAACAGTAATCAACCTCCCAAAAAGCACTTTGCTGTAGCTGGCATTATAGCGCACTGCAGTGCAGAAAGGCTAAAACTTTCAGGATTACCTAGATCATTTAGGAACTGAAGTCCCACTGAAAATACTTGTATTGATGGTCCATTGAAACTGTTAAAAACATGAATTTTGCAGATTGTGAAACTAGCCCTTTTTTCTTTTTAATAGCTGGATACAATTTACAAAAGTACCTAATTCGCTTTAACAGCTGAAACCCTAAAACAAAGGGGATTTAGGCACTTTTGAATTATTTCCTATAAAAAAGTCAGATTAATCTGTTTTGCATGACAAAACCCCTCTCTGATGACAAAACCCCTCTCTGTTTGGGAAAGCTTTAATCAGCTCCTGATTCCAATTAGTGACCTCCTTCCTAACTTCTGATACACTTGTTCACCCACTCTTTGGCCTTCTGTTCTGATCACCATATCCATTCCTCTCCACATTTACCATACTCAAATGCATTGAGCATTGTGTATAAGTGAAATATCCAACACGGGGTCACAATCTCCATTAGTTCACTGGTCTAGTAAGTCTCCTATAGAGGAGAGTAAGAGCTCTTCCTCTTTGAAGCCCAATGATAAATAAAAGTATTACTGAAGAAACTTACAGACAATACACTCATGTTCAAGGAGAGGTTAAAAAAAGGGCCTGGATTTTTTCCCTTTTATCCTACTTTTATAGCAATACACTTCTGTTGACTTGAATGGGGTTGCTACTAGTTAATACCAATGTTAATAAAAGTAAGGCCTGATAGGGCTATTTGCTTTAGCAAGGAGAGGATGTGAGAAGTATAAGGCAGAGAGAAAAAGGCAGCCAGGAATTTCAGTTAGCTGCCTCTATAGGAGGAACTAGCCGGAGACTCCAACAGGTAGGAAAAGCTGCAGAAGCAGCCAAAGTAGGATCCTCTGTGCATTGAGAACTTCCTGCAATTTTGACTTGATTTTTTCTGCCCAGTGCTGATTGTGCAGGAATTAACAGGATGTTTGCTGCCATATTGTTCACACTGCTTGTGTGCTTACCCTTTGCCCAAGTCTGTGTCTGTCTTGTCTATTTAGATTTTAATCTCTTTGGGATAGGGATTGTCTGCTACTCTGTATTTGCACAGTGCATTGCACAATGATGGCCATTCTTGGTTGGTCCTTAGCTGATAGCATAATAAACATGATTAATAACATTAAGGAATAAGTAAATGCTTAGTAAAGATGAAAGACAGCACATTTATAACTACCATCATGGATTTTTCCCCCCCACACAATGTGTAATTAACTTGTGGAACTCATTCCAATGAGATATTAAGGCATAGAGGTTGCTAGAGTTCAGAAAGGAGATGTAACATTTATCAAGATTAAGATTATCACATGTATTTGCACTAGCTCAGAAAAACCTGTAATTAAACATTTATGCTTCAGTGCATAAATTGGTTGCTAAGTGTGCAGTATCATGCTCTGTGTATCCTGGGCGGTTCTGAGTGCTCATGACTGAGTTTGAGGGCACTCATCACTTTGTAGCATTGTGCCCTATCTGCCCGAGGTTAAGAAAAAAACTCCCTCATAGATGTGTAATTGCAAAATTGTGCATTCATACTATACAATGAATCAGCTGATTCTGCCATTATCAGAGCTAAAATAACAGATTAGATAGAACTAAGAGAGCAATGCTTACGTTCTGGTGACCATTCTAATTTAATGGGCCGTGCAGGCAATAAATTTGATGACTCCATATTCAACACAGATACTAGAGATTTCTCTCTTTGTTTGTGTTATTTTCTTCTTATTGGTCAATTACCAATCCGTGTTCTGAGGAAGAGAGGCGCAGCACCAGCGATGGCTGTAATGTACAGTTGTGGGGGGCCAGTTAAGGGACACCAACAAAATCTTCAGCCACAGAAAAACTATAAGCTCCACACCGTAAGCCACTTGCACACATCAGGAAAGCAGAGATGGCAGTGAACTGTCACACCAAACTGCTTGATACTGGACATGGGCTAACATTTTTTAAACTTGTCTGCATGTGTGACAGCAGCCATCTTGGCTCACACCAGGAATTTAACCAGAGACCTCCTGAGTTAAAATATTAGTCTCTACAGCTTGAACTAAAGAGTCAGGCTGCCAAGCTTTGTCCGGTAACAAATTTGCATCCTCTGTGGATCATCTACAGAGCTGAGTACAAAAGACATACTGACCCATGGGTTACATATGTCCTCTGAACTGAGGAAGCTCATCCTAAGACTCTGAAGCCCAAAATAGCTCAAGTTCTAGACAATCCCTAGACAAGCCTGGTACAGCTGCTGTCTTTTTCAACACTACAACTGAACCAGAGTTCTTTAGAACTAGAAGCATGAATTACTATAGCTCAAGCTAAACACCCAAACATTCTAGGTGAGAGCTGTAACAGACATCATCTGTGGATCACATCCCACAGAGGGGGACATGAGACACACATTGACCAGTGAGTTATATATGCCCCTATTTTGCTGTGCAACAGTCTGTCTGCACACAAGTGTCAAGTCTTTCAGAGCTACTAAGTATCTGCAGCTCTCATTGATTTCACTGGGAGGTTTAGGAGCTCATTACAGCTGAAAATCGGGTCATAATTTGCATGAACACATATAACACCATATTATATAGTATGTTGGGAACCCAGCCAAGAACACAGAAAAGGGCACAAGAATCTATATGTGTATAACTATAGATTTTTAAAATGTTTATTATTAATTATTATTATTATTATTATTACAAAGTAAAAGACAACAGGAAAAAGCAAAAGAAGTCTGAAGTCTGCATATAAATGATGCAGCCACACAAGTTTTAAAAACTTTGTTAAGTGTAACATACATCCCCATTCTTTAGATGCTATAACAGTGAACAACGGAGATACGGAACAAAGATTTGGTGGAACTAATGTCTAGGGAATGTGGGGAAATATTTCTGTGTGGCCATGTAGCTCTATATAAGGTTAGCTGGCTGGTAAAGGGTATAGTTTAGGAGGATCTAATGCAGGGTATGCAACTGTAGAAGCTGGTGGTTTTTGTAGGTTGGTAAGAGATTTTTTTCCTTTTTATTTAAGTGTTAAAAATGTTTCCTGGCTCCTTAGTTAGTATGTAGTGTGATGATGTGTTTTATATCTATAAAGCATAATGGGACTGGGTAGGGGTTTTTGTTGTTGTTAACAATCAGGGTAATTGAAATATAAAGTCTTAAAAACAAAATAAATATTGTTTCTTCCTTAATGGTCTTGCAGACTAAAATGAGAAAAACTTAGATGACTTTAGACTTTGCAAAGATAAATTTTGGGTTAACTTGTTTCTAAGAATGTATGGTAAGGAGGTAGGATAAGGGGGTGTCTGAGTAATATCTGTAATAATAGGATACTTTACTATAACTCATAACTTGGCTGTGATCAGTTAATAACTTTGTAAAGTAACATGTGCTTGTTTTATTTATGTAAACAAATAATTCTTGTTTTTGGTGCCACATTCCAAACCTCTCTCTAGGCTAGATTCTTCCTTTTTCTCCTATCTGCAGTCATAATATAATGCACAGTTCTTGACTTCAGAGCTCTCTCTCCTGTGATTAGTGAAGCTATAAAACTTAGTTTGGGTTGCTGGATGAGTTAAAATGGGAAAACTACTTCTGACTTGATAAACTGGGAGTGAGTAACAGGACAAACACATTCTAGCCCTTTAATGTTCAGCTTCATGTGACACCTGTTGGTCAGTGGCAATAAGGTTCTATCTGTAGTATTACTCATCTGAATGTTAACTGTAAAGATAATTACCTGCTTTTTCTATCTGATACTGCTGTAATAAAGAAATACAGTAGTAGCTGACCAGCTATCATTACCAAGCGGGCCTATATTAACTTGTAAAATAAACAAACACACTTTTTTAACCCATATTCCTCTATAGGATTGAGTAAGTGGCTAAAATGCTTGGCTGCTCATGTTGTTCCTTCTGTCTTACAGCTGAGTTCCTCTTTGGTGGTCACTATAATATACCTCAGACAGAAGCCCAGCAGCCTTTTCTGTTCCTCTTAGTGCTGCTGTGAAGAGGTGGGGAGTTCTTGCTGTCACTTGGTTCAGAGTTTGCTCCAGCACCCCACCCATGGGAGGCAAACTTGGCAAGAAGGGGATCAGGGCAACCAAAGAAACAGCTGAAGACCATAAAGATGAAGGAAAAACAAGCAAGGCCCAGCCTGCAGCAGAGTGCACAGAGCTGGAGAGTGGCAAAGATTCCCAGGCTGAAAACAAGGACAGCAAGGAGGACTCTACAGAGAGCCAGGAATCAGAGGCAAGTGCTGGTGCAAAATCAGAGGTGCAGCAGCACACTGAAGAAGAGCCTGTGGCTTCTGCTGCTTGCAGAGAGGCTGATCTACCCCATCCTCAGGAAGTCACTCTCTCTAAAGTAGAGGAGAGCAGAGATTAAGACCAGGCTGAAGAATGTCAACTTCCAAAGCCCAAGGCATCCAGTGTGGCGAGACTCCAGCATCAGACAGGATTTGTTAGAAATAATAGCTTGCTTTTTTTAAGCACAGAGCCTGTAACCAAAGTGTTAGACTTCATTCCTGTCGCCTTGAGTCTTGCAATCCAGCAGAATTCAACCTGTTTGAGAAACTCACTGTAGCAGAGCCAGAGTGAAATAATCTGAGTTGTACTTGATGCGTTCATCGCTCTGACCTCAAGCCACGTCTTCCCCAAGAGAATGTCCTGTGCAGTGGAGAAAGGAGTCCAAAGAACTGGTGGGGCACAATGCATTCTGTTAACTACCCAGATGAAGTCCCCACTCAAACTACAGGTGCCCTAGAGGCTGAACTCCTGAGAATGTACTTCTGTTGTGATGGGGGACTGGAGTGATACTCGAATCTACCTTTTGCATGATCCTGTTAATCTTTAATAGTAGTCTGATAGGGGTTGTAGGATGATTTTAAGACTAAGGTAAAGTGTTGGCTGAATGGGGAGGGAAGGTTCATTAGCAAACCCCACTTAAATGAGCTAACAACTTTCGTTTTGTAAACTAACATCCTTCAAATTTTCTTGCAGTGTTCCCATGAAATAGCATGTCGCTATGACTGACTGAATCTACTGTCCTTCTGTTAATAGATCTGGTCATGATAATTTAGGCTCTCATTTCTGGGATTTAAATTCTGTCACTGAGAATCATGTGCAATGGGTGTATTGAAGCTAATGCAACTGTAAATAATGGAACCAGACAACATTATATTCCCTGCATATGTGTGTTGAGTAATGGGCATGGAATCTGTATTACAACCTGAAGTCACAAGATGACCTGTCTTAATGTAACTGCCAATAAATACTATTTATGATTGCTGCAAGGTATGTCTCTCTAGATCTTCCTAATACTTCATAGCCACAGCCTTGTGTGGGACATAGGGGCAGGAGCGAGGGGTTTCTGAACACGAATAAGGTACTCCTAGGCACCTAAAAAGGCAAATGCTTCAGGCCAACACCTAAGCACCAGTCACATTCTCAATACCAGGACTCAGTTGCTGTCTGACTCTGCAGGCATTTAAGTTTTCACTGCTCAGCACCTGCAGAGACCCAAGCTCTGATCCCACGCTGAAACTAACAAGCTGTTAAGAGCCATAGTGAAAGTCAAAGCCCTGGTGGCCCCGAAGTGGGATTTTCCAACTAGGTGCCCACTGCCTGTCGTGCCAGTGGGGCTCAATCCTCCAGGTGTTCTGTCACCAGCCAGACACTTCTCACCCCACAAGAGCTGGGGTGCATGAGCATGTCCAATATCCCAGTGGTTAGGGCACTCCTCTGAGAGGTGGGAGACCGTTTGGATCTCTACTGTGCCTGACTGAGAGCAAGGCATGAGCCTGAGTCTCCCTCAGGCCCAAGGAATACTTAAATATTTCAGAGTAGAACAGCTCTGAGAGATGGAAAGACCCACCCCAGAACACTCAAGCGCCTTGTTTAGGACACTCACCTGGAGCGTGGGCACCTGGCAGAGTGGGAATTTGAAGCAGGGTATCCCATATCTGGAGGAGTGCCCTGACTGAGCATATGGGTCAGTCCAGCCTCTTTCCTTCAGGGGAAAAAGGCTGACCTGCCTTATGCTGTACTGTCCACTAGAGTGCTCCTAGCTGAGAGGAAGGCGGTGGCCTGTCTATGGGGCACCTACATGCTGAACTCCCATTGCTCTGGGCCATAAACCCTCTGACTCACTCCTGCCTCACATGGGTGGTTACTTGCTGGCTTCTTTAATGCCTGGGAGCATAAATGGCACTAAGCTTCACCAGGCAAGGGGGTTAGACGTTGCAATACTTGTATCTATGTGAAGCAGGCTCTAAGTGATTTAAGAGCACAAATCCAATGGGTCAGAAATAGGTCAAAGGTGCTACTCGTGTGATGAGTTTGGCCTTGGAAAATTCCCTGTTTAGGATTCTGCGCAACCACCTACGTTTTGCATCTCCTTGTACTTAAATTCAGAAGTAGGGAGGCTTCTAGTTAACATTCAGCTGTGCACAAACTGGCTTAACTTAGTGTCAACCAAGCCCTTCCTTGCCATTAGCTGAGTTACTCTAGCACAGCACTGCAGAGCCAATCTGGACTATTATGTCTTCTGCATTAACAAAACTGTCTGCTCCTGTCAGTGGATAGGTCCTTTGAGTGGTGGTGTTAAAAGGGAAGGGAAACTACTTTTTCAAATAAGTGCTTTTAACTTCCAGTTGAGCAAATGCCAGCTCAAACTGTTTAGGTGGACAAGAATGTGCCCCACTCTGTCACTTTTCATGCTACAATAGCACTTCAAACCTGGAATTCTGCTTTTTTGCCCCCAACTCTACCTGTATGCTCCTTGGCTCTAGCTAGGAGCCTTAAAAGCAAGTCCAAGTGCTGCTCAGCTTACAGCTTAAATTCATTCCCTTCCCTGTTAATTTGCATTCTCTTACCCTATGCCTCCTGTCTCTATCTTCCTTTCTCAATCAAGCTTGAGAGTTAGCATTAGCTCAGAGTTTTCATGAGGAGTATCTCAAGGGGCCTCAGTTCTAGTTCTAACTCTGCCCCTGACTAGCTAGTTACAAATATCTATTCTGTATATCATGATTTTCCTGGGCTGTAGAGGGACTGTGTCTTAGCCTACTCTGTATGTCTTTTTCTCAAACTGTTCTTCAATCCTACCCTTTCTTTGTGGCTGTTAGGTTGTGAACTCTCCCAGGCAGAGAGTGTCTCTGTACATCACCCAGGGCAATAGAACCACATTCTCAGTTGGGACTCTTTGGCTCTTCCATAATAAAAATGTATTACTATTGTTTTGCAAATCACAATGTGTGCTTATGGTGTTTTGAAAATGCTTCTCCATTCTGGCCTGTACTTTTACACTTTCTCTTCGTATTATAAAGTTCAAGTGTACAACAAGTTAGTGTTCCTTTATTTTTACTTGATTAACAACTTAGCTATTTATACAAAACAGTCTACAGCACAACCGGGAAATGTAGTTTGGGATGACGTATGAGTGGTTGCTTATACAACTCTGCCCTGTTAATGGCTCTTTAGCATACTGATGACCTGATCCTACCTGCCAAAAATTTCAAAGAAAGCCCTAAGTAGTGGAGGGGTGCCCAGAGAGAGGAAACAAGTCTAGAAATGGGGTTAGTTGCTTATCTGTCTACTCTCTGCTTTTTGAGAAACTACCTCAAAGTCCACACTGACTGAGTACAGGAGTCCTTGTTCAGTCTCTTAATACCTATCTCTGATCTAGTACTTTTCATCAGTAAATTTCAAAGAGTTTTACAAAGAAGGCCAGTATCATTATACCCATTTTACAAGTCGAGAAATTGAGGCACGAGAAATTGAATTGACTTGCCCACAGTCACCCAGCAGGCCAATGACAGAATGAGGACTAGAAACTAGGTCACCTGAATCCTAGTCTAGTGCTCTATTCCCTAGGCCCCATTGCTAGAGCATTTGCCAGTGACCTTTAGTTTATAGGGCTTTTTGACCTCACAAAGAGATTGGCCCAAAACCTCGACTCTGTTGTATGTGTTGATGGTGCCAAAAATCCTATACTTAACTAGGCTAAAGGTTTTTTATGACCAGTGGTGTGGTTAACACCATATCCCCTGATTAAGAATTCCCTCAGTGGTAATGGTTTACCAAGCTGGAAGGGAATATATTTTAGGATACTCTCTTCACATATTTACACTTGCTCTGCAATGCACAGTTCACAGTTTCCTGCTGTATAAAAGATGCACAGTGTAATCTCTTTGATTCATTACTCATTTTACAGATTGTACAATGCTCTAGTAATATATCCGTTTATCCCTGGCGTTGTTACACTGACTTCACTTACACTAGGGATGAACTTGGCCACCTATGTTTTTGTCACATACTGACTTTTGTCATGATCATGTAGGGTTATGCCCATTTCCTGGTGAACAACATCTCACCAGTGACTTAACAGCAATAGTACAATGGTGCAGTCACACCTAGGTCCAAGAAGCTATGGGTGCCCAACCAGAGGGGCCAACAAGGGAGCGCTGGGCCCAGGGATTGACAGCGAACCCACTCCACACTCATCCCACAGCGGTGGCTCCTGTGTGCCTCAGGGCTGAGCCCAGATCCCTGCTCCAGGCATGTGCCCTGGCACATAGGATCACATCACTGCTCAAGTTTGGCCCAGTTGCCCCTCCATCATGACAGAGCGGTGGCTGGGTCATATCTGAGTGCTTAGTGTGATCCCCTGGTCACAGTGCCTATCACGATTCAGGAGTGGCATGTGGGGGGAGCACACCTAATTTCTCCCTAGTGTGGCAGATTGTCTTGAGTGGCCTCTGGGAGCTGGGCAGGACCTAGGGATGGAGGGCGGAATGGATTAGGGCTGTAGGGGAACTGGAACGGGGCTGGATTGGGACTATGGGGATCTAGACAGGAATTAGAAGGGTGGAGGAGGACTGGACTGGGTCTGTGGAGGAGTTGAAGGGGGTGGATTTCAGAATTGGAAGAGGGTCCCTAAACTATTCTTACACCAGGGACTCCCGGGGCCTTGTTATGCCGCTGCTCACATTGCCAGGGGGCAGTCAGAAGATCCTATGAAAAGAAGTGAAATTTTCTTTCCTCCTTGAGTAAGTCCAAGTGAGTTAAGGATCTGAGTGAAATATATGTGAAAAAAATGAAAGGCTTGTCTGTGAAGTAATGGGAGAAAGGGGTGCAGAGAAGGGTAATGGCCATTTCAGCTTTTCATTGCCGAGTGCATTCCGTTGTCAATTTCAATCATCTGCTGCTTACATTCTTTGCTTAAATTGAAGCCCAACAGCAAATACATAAAAGCATTTTAGGAAGAGTTATATAAAGGCACTACAGAGCAACCTCTCTCCATTTAATATGGGCATGTGATTTAGGTGAGCTCTTTAGAGACATCATAGATACTAGAGATGGGGAGGCTGATTTAGCACTTTCCTTGGCAGGCGATAGACCTCATAGAAGGTGAGCAGATTAAAGTCAAATACTGGCTGAGCTGACTGAAAATGTGGAGTCCTAAAACTGATTTCATATTCTGAGGGGATGGAAGTGGATATCGCTGACATCATATCGTATTGTGTATTTCTAGGAAGTGGGGTAGTGGAGTCACAAAACTTGAAACCCATTTGGAAAATGTATGGGTCTGGACCACCAGATCCATTTATCCTGATTTAATCCTCTTCGGGTTCTGGAGCATGCTCAAGATCTGCCTCTGTCATCCTGTCGTTGGGGTTGATTTGTTATTTGAAGTGGATTCCTCTTTCCATATTGTACATGTGCCGTTATTATACCATATCTCAATACCCACCAGTGATCTAAACAAGACTGGTGATGCAACAGCACTGCATGATCAGCTCAAATTAGGGACATCGGCTGACTCTGCAACCGCAACAAAACCACAAACCCTGCAAGTCTGACCATCCTTGTACATGATAGAAAAGGAGTGAAGGGGTTGGTTATCATCACAGCCTGCTTAGAACAAGATAATGCTAAAGTCTGTTCTTTCAAAAACAATATCTTAGGTTTGCATGTGCCTAGCCTGCTTCACAACAGTGTGTCTACATTGTGTATTGCCAGTGATCATCAACTGTCATAATCACATGTTGCATTTTATTTTATTTCATATATAAATTGTAAAGCAAACTATAAAATTGCCAGATATATCTAGATCCTGAATATAAGGAGTGTAGTCACAACATTTGTTGTCCCAACAGCAACCATAAAGGACAGGAACCATGATTTGGTGGAACTAATGTTCAGGGAGCTGCAGGGAAGTGATTTTGTGTGGCTTCCCAGGCCTATTTAACACCAACTTGTGGGGGGAAAGATAGGTGTTGAGGATTTAATATAATTTATAGCTTTGGAGATAGTGTGGTGTTTTAGAAGCTGTGTTATAAGAGACTGGTAAGTAAATATCTATTTCAGTGCAAGAATGCAAGTACTTCCCCAGATCTTTAATTCCAATGGATCATGTTAAAGTGGAGTTAATTCACAATTACAGTGAAAAATGTCTTGTTGGAGGGGTTGGCTAGTTCTTATTCAAATAGTTGCTGAAAAATATGACATTTGAGGTTCTGTAGCCCCTCAATATGAAGAACTCTGTAAGCACATTGCAGAGCCCAAGTCTTCTCTCAGGTACATCTGTACAACCCTATTTTCTCAAATTGATTTGCCCAGCTATAGTTCAGGGCAGAACTTGTTCATAGAGCTGGAGCTTAGTTAATAGCTGTACTTGCATCAAGCAAAATGAAATTTTCTTATTGACTACCCAACTAAAAAAAAGAAACAATAACTTTGCTCTGTAAGTAAATAGATAATCACTTACACAAAATTATCTCTTTAGTAAAAGGTGCATTTCTTACCCTGGCTTTTTGAACCATAACTGCTCTATAATCAATCTCTAATGCATGTTTTCTTAATATCAATGGCTTTGCCTTGTAAACAAGAGGAAGTTAAAATATGTTCTACGGAATGGCAGAGGAATTTGTATTAGCCACTTTCCTACCGACAGTCAGACTAGCCATTCCAGCTTGCTTTGCAAATAGCAAACTGTCTTACTTCTGTCACAAACCCTGTAGAACCAGTGCAGCTATGGGAGAGTGAACTGGATTCTATCCTGCATGCTATACGTAGCGTCTCTTAGCACTGCTGCTCCAAGTAATAAAATAAGCTCTGATGCTGCATGGCTTGCATAGACAACTGCAGTATCCCTGTGAATCTAAATGCAGGACCTTTGTCTTAATGCGTATAGTTGGGGTAGTGGGCAGGAAGCCAGCAGTTAGGCCACAGTCCTTCTATAAAGTATACAATTTGGGTTACTAGTTCTGTCATGCAGAATGTTAGCCCCTCCTATTAGCCCAGTCTGCTACTAGAACGCAACCCTCACCCTCAAAGGGGTGTGTGTCTGTGTACAGGAGGTAGTTAAGTGTTGTTCTGTGTGTAGCAGGGTTTCCTTGTCATAATTAAGCGTCTAAAATATGTAGGTGTTCTATCTTGCAGGTGCTGCTGTAGAACTCCACCATGGGGAGCAAGTTCAGCAAAAAGGGGTTCTGTGCGACTTATGCAAAACATAAAAAACAGAAGGCTGAGGAAGCAACTGCTAAGGTTAGTGAGACTCCATCTACTGCACAGACCTCACCAGAAGCTTTAGCATGGATTGAGAACCAGTCTCCCACTCAAACCATGGAAGTGTCTGAGCAAGATCATGCTGCACAGGCCACAGAAGAAACTGAAGCTGCTAGAGACTCTGAGACCCAGCCTCTTGCAGAGATGAGTGAAGGCCCCACAGGAAAGACAGAGCCTCAGCTTGCTGCACAAATCACAACAGAGAACGAAACTTGCTCTATTGCAGAGTACATGCAAGATACTGATGGGGCCCAGCCAGCGGCACAGACCGGTCAACTAACTGTAAGAGACCAGTTTGCACAAACCATGGAAGAGACTGGGTCCCAAGCCAACATTCAGACTGCACAAGAGACTGTATTAAGCTTAGCCTCAGCAGAGACCAAACAAGTGACACCAGAGAATGCAGTCGAATCCATTCTGCAAGACACCAGCATGGTCTCTAGAGTATGCAGGGTGCCTGAAGAGAATGTACTGCAGTCTATGAACCACTCTAGTGACTCAACCATGCAAGAGAGGCAGCCTACGGTACGGATGACACAAAAGATGGAGACCTTGTATGGTGAAAAGACGACAGAATTGAAGAATGTTCAATGTCAGCAGAATGTCAAACATCCCAGAGTCCCTAGTGCTCTGACAGAAAATAAGGCAAAAGAGGGGAACTCTTTAACTACTGAGGAAGATCAGGCACCTGAACTAGAGGCCACTGCAGTAGTAGTGCATGAGCAGAAACAGGACATGGAGAAACTGTCATTTCAAGAGGCTGTGTCAACTTCTACTGCTGGGACTGATGCCCCTGTGAATCCAGTGCTTGGGAGACAGGAAGTAGATTCCCAGCTTCTGGAAGCCTCAGTGCCTGAAATGCACAAGAGCAGGGGGGAAGAGGAAACTGCAAATCCTTGGACTCTCTCAGCCCCAGAAACCCAAGGATCTGAGCGTGAAGTAGTCCCAGCTTCAGGCCCAAGATCTAGCAACAATGAAGCTGCACTGGATTCAGGGGAGTCCCAGACAACAGAAGAAACTGACTCTCTCTGTGTCTGTAGGAGCTACAGCCCCAGCAGAAGAGCTAATTTCATCTGCTGTTGCAGCAACTAATTGCAATCCAGCTGGATCAGTATCATAGTAAAATGGACAGTAAACCCTGTCTACAGTTCTTCAGTGAATGCATAGCTGTAGTTCAGTCTCATGCCTGGATACCACCATGGAGTGGGGTGAGGGATGGGGCAAAAATATTTAAAGAGTGGGAAGACAGGGCAGCACACTTCAGTAACTATTTGCAATGCATTGTCATCCCTCTCACTGTGTAAAGGGGACTTGGTAGCTTGCTCTTGTAAGATGCCAAGCCAATTGAATATTTTCTATGGATTTTACACTCTTACTTTGAGACTTTATTTTTAATATGGTGGATGAATGCTCCCCTATCCCAACACCCTTAGGTGTTTTTACAATGCTAATCACTAAACTATTTCACTAAACTATGTGTCTTGAGTGTCTTTCATTTGAATTGCCCTTAAGCTTTGTCTTTAGAGAATAGCTGTGGGTCACTGCATGAATTGCCACATTTTCAGATCCATTGTTGGGTAGGTATAGTCACTGATAACCAAAGAAATAAAGATACTTAACTTCAGTGCATCCATTGTATCTTTAAAAGTTAATGTGATGTCCCTTTTTCAATTTGACAAGACAAGATGGGAAATATAGTCTCTATTGGAATATGTGGGTCAATGTATGCAACCTGAAAGATCAATGGACTTTTTAATGTTTGTAACAGTCAGTGCAATGATCATAAAATAGTTACTATGTAAGAACTTCTGGGACATTACTTAATGGGTGGCTTAAAGGGAGAGAAACAACTTCTAAGGGTTCTGCCTGTCAATGGGCTGGTTTTACTTTACATGGCAGCAAAAAGACAGTGACCAACATACAAAAGCTTCATCTTAACAAGCTGCCTAGCTATACAGTTCAGCAGCTCTTCACGATTTCAGAAGGCTGAGGACACATGAAATTAAAGCACAGATAGGAAGCTCTTAATAGCCCCTGTCGGGGGGGAGTTTATAGTTCCAAGGAAAAAGTGTGCCCACCTGATAAATGAGAGAGAGTCTCTGTTGCAGAATCGGATCTTAAAAAGAGGTGGGGAGGGGGAGATGCATCTCCAATACCTCACTTAGTAACATCGTGACAAATGGCTCCCTACAGCATTTGCTCTCTGAAGTCTCATACTCTCACTACCTTGCAGTGGTAGAGCCATTCCTAGGGGCTGCTTGATTGTCATTCTACATCAAGAAACCTGTCTCAACTCAGATAGCAGTATTTCCCTGCTACCCGAAGAGTAATTCTAACCTGTAGCTAAGCACTTGTTCTCCATACAGCCAAATTCAAGACTAAAATGACAAAATATTCCTTAAAACAGTTTAAGCTACACTCACAAAATTTGTGAAGTCATACCGTGAAGCAGAGCCTAGTAACATCCACAAAAGAGGGCTACAACTTTTCAAATATAAAGCCATCCACTGGTAACAATAGAACACTGGTAAGATGCTCTTGTCTGCCAAAGAAACGACCCAGCAGCTGAAACTATGTACAAGAGCGGTTTAAAAATGGGTTTTGTTGCTTGGCCATATGTGTTGTCTCACTGGCTTTCAGAAATAGTGTCAACCCTTACCTAGAGTAACAGAAAAGTACTTTAAGCTAAGCAGTGTCCCCTAGACGCCTGTTGTACTTGAAGCCAGAGACTTGATGAAACTACAAAGAAATAATCCTATCTTGCTGGTTTGTCATAACTAATAAACCAGTTCAGCTAGCTCCAGAACTTCCTTTATCTGCAGTGGGGTTGAGGCTAGCATCTCAAATTAAGAATGGTAAATTGCAATTCTTACAAAGGACAGAGTGCGTCTCCAATCACTTCAACCTTCAGGGTCACAAAACATAAAGATTACTACCAACCTGTCCCGTGTATAATATTGCCCTCTGGTGCACAGAAAGGTAGATCTGCTTGTGTAAATTTTCATTGCTCCATTGGAGTCAATAGCACTATCACAACTTACACTAGCTGATGATCTGCCTCCAGAAGAAGGAGACACTCCCACGCTGTTAAATGACCTCTGAGAGGTTAAATATTCAATTGCTCATAAAAAAAAAAAGTTGTCTAAAGGGCCTAGGGCTAGAGGTATGTGGGGCTAAATGTGTCCCTGTTGTGACTTGACTGAAGTTAAACAAGTGGGAGAATTGTCCCTAGTTTTTGTTGAGTTCCAAAGGAGGCTTATCTAGAACTATGTGTAAGTGAAAGGCTTATCCCTTGGTGACTATATCCATTCTCCTACTGCCCAGGCTGCTGCAAAAATGCCCAACCTCACTTCTTTGTTCTATATAAAAGGAGATTGTAGCCCTGCATTTTTGGTGTAATCCATGCCATTTTCATTCATTGCTTTTCATTTCCTGTCTTTAGCTGTGATCTAGCACCTACATGCACGATAATATTAATTTTCCCAGTGTTGTAGTATAGGAAAGCATGTTAGCTAACAAGCACTTTGCATTTAGTGTGGACGCATAACCAGCACAGTTACTAGTGACAGGAAAGCCTTATGTTGTTGTTATTTTTATTATTGTACAGGCAGGTGCTAGATCTCAGCTGAAGACAGGAAGTGAAAAGAGATGAAGGCCAAAAATGGCCTGGATATACCAGAAATACAGGGCCACAATCTCCTTTTTGGAATCATAAAATTTGAGAGTCAGGTTAAAAAATGATGGGGTCTAGCCCAGGTGATCCATCTGATCATGCCTAAATGTACCACTGGGGCCAGAGCATGATCAAGACTGCCTTTGGGGTTTATTCATTTTTCAGTGGGAATTTCCCTTTCTGTAATACACACGTGATCTGTTTATGTTTGACTTTCTGGTGGTGGACAGAGCAAGAGTGATGCCGCTTCTGTGACTCCTGTGATGTCTGATGGTGAGTGGTCAGTTCAGGTTAAGATATCAATGAATGTACAATCTCAGTAAAACAGCTAAGGCCGTGAGCCTGCAAATACTTACACACGTCTTAACTTTAAGCACGTATGTCCACTGATGTCCAATGGGACTGCTCACAATACATGCTTGAAGTAAGTACATGCTTACAGTTTAAAGCTTTGCAGGATGAGGGCCTAACTCTGCGAGACTGGCCAATTGAGGAGATCAGAAACAGATAATTTTCAAACCCAGCTGCGTGGTGCAGGATATTGCCAATGACTTTGCCTTCAAAATCATCTTTACTAAGTCTTATCTGTGCATAGGACTATGTTACATGACAGTGTCCCTGTATAGTTAGCAACCATCCTCAGTTTGCATGAATGTCAGTACATAATGCATTTTGTTCTTGCTTTATTTTTACCTTTTAAAGCTATATACAAAGTGATTAAAATATTTGTATCCTAAACATAGAGGACCAGCCACACAACAGTTCAAAATGTCACAAAACGGGACATTCATCTCCATCCATGTTTAGAGTATACACAAATAGGGATCATAGTGTATGGGAACAGTCTTTCAGAGGAACTAATGTTCAGAGAACTGAGGGAAAGTGATTTTGGAGACACCCAGCCCTATTTAAATCCAGCTTGAAGACAGAGGGGTAGGTGTGGATGGTTTAACTGAAGCTGTAGTGTTAAAACCTCTGATTATTTTACAGGGGACTGGTAAGTGGGTATTTATGTGATTAATTAAATATTTACCTAGTTCTTTCATTACTGTGTTTAAAAAGGGGTGAGACATATTTTTGGATGTGGTTCTTCTCTTGCATGTTTCTGAAGCCTAATTAGTCTAACAATAATATGTGTGGACATATGTTGTATTTTTAGAGACTTAGAAAGAATCTTGGTCGTGGGGCTGGTTCTCTGAAAATTAACTCTGTAAATATAATATGGGGGAGAGGAATATATGTATTTTCTGTAATTGGAGGGATTGCAAAGTGAATTCCTGCTGAGGTACGTTATTGTGTTGCCAGATGGCAAAGTGACTTGTATAGGGGTTTTCTAAGGCACAACTTGCTGCTGCAACTGGAAGTTATTTAAAAGTTCCTCGTTTCCTAACCCAATATAGACAATTCTTCTGCCTTTCAGCTGGCCTGACTTTGCAGAGATGAAATGTGGAAAGCAATAACTTCCTTGTTGCTAAAGCAAGCAGACAAGATTCTGAATAAATACAGCTTTGTACTTTTTAATAAAAAGTTGCCTTCCCTTAAACTTGCTTTGCTAACAATAGCTGCCCTAACAGATGACTTCTGTCTGAAAATATGTTACTCCTAATGTCAGTGAATTAGGCTTGCTCCTGGTTGAGGCTGAATACTATATCTTGTGAAATGACAGAACAACTCTGCATCATGAAATAATGCCCCACCGTGCTTAACACAACTACTCCTTAGTTCTCTCTGCAGAAACACTGCAGCTGTGGGACAGTAACCTGAATTTGCATCATCAAAAGCTAATTACACTGGCTTTATTCTTAGTCTTGCTATGAGACAAAACTGATTTCTATTTCTTGCATCTGACAAAGTGGGTTGCAGCCCACGAAAGCTTATGCCTGAAGAAATTAAATCTGTTAGTCTTTAAAGTGCTACAGGACTCTTGTTTTTGCTGTATTCAAACTAACCTGGCTACCCCTCTGTAAGATTTGCTAGTTTGAAGCTTAAACCTCTTAACATGTAAATCCATGAGACTATACCTAGAGATGCATTGTATTGAAGCTGGAGGGGCTATGCAGATGAACTTATGTTGTGGGGGACAAAGCAGGTGAGTGAGGTAGGCAGTAAACATTCTTCTACTATATGTAATGGTCATGGTTGCAGGGCAAGCTGTGCTTTAAACCCCTTTTAGTTACTGTCAAGTACATCCCCATGGGGACAGGTTTTGCTACCTTCACCCCTCTCTGGGTGGAACAATGTGGCCCTAACCCTCTTACACAGGATCTTTGGGCTATAGCCTTCTTATCTATCAACCATGTTAATCCAACAGTGTGACAGCTGTAAGCCCTTTTCTTACAGGATCCTGTAACAGGAGCTGATTGAAGTGAGTCAAACAACTTCTTCAAAATACAGCATATTTTGTACCAAAGATACATAGCATATGGTACAAAGGAACTAGATGTATATCTTCCCCCTTGCCTCAAACTTAATCTTTCCTTGCAAGCCTCAGTACACTTTATTCTTCAGAGTTACCTCCATCTTTAGGTTGGAAGATGGCCTGATTGATGTCTGTGTCCTGTATCCTCAAAGGTATTTAGGGGACTAACTTCTATTGAAATCAATGGGAATTAGAAACCTAAATATCTCTGAGCATCTGAGCTTGCCTTTCTTGGTCAGAAGCTCATTTCTGGCTACTGCTGACAACCTGCCCTTCCCTAGGCTGGCCTATTTAAGATTCTAGTATCCTCTTTGATCCTAGGCTTAGGTCTGGGAATCGTAAATGTTGCCAGTCTAGTTGAGGAATGCCCTTACCCGGCTCCAATTAAACAGCTTGCTGTTTGTTTTCTCAAGGACTGCTGGTATCTCTTGTATTGTATCTTCTCTGCCATAGTTTTGTTTTGTGGATGGAGATGCAGGGGGAGAGAGACACAAACTCTTGACTATATGCAGTCAGGTGAACTGAGCTGCATATGTTCATCATATTTAAAAACACACATGCAGAGTTCACTGAATCTCCACTGTAGTAATAAGCTTAGTTTGGGTATTGTTGGGGTACTCTAGGTTATTGGTCCTAGCACACTCTTCACTCCTACTGCAGTAGTAGTTTCTGAATGGCACAGCAGCCCTTCCAGAAGATGGATGGCAGCTGGTGTCTGGTGTGCCTTGGCCCATGTACCAGGCATTCTTTTGCAATGACCGAGTAGCCAAACTGTGTATTGTTCATATCTTGCAGGTGAGATCTTTGCCGGCTACCAGGGTACTTCTGGCACAGAAAGCAAGAGCCTACCTGCACTGTATTGAGGGCACCAGAAACAGTGAAGCCACTTCAGAGTATTTCTAGCTGGGCTACTGCTATAGGCCTTCAGCATGGGGTGCAAACTCAGTAAGAAGAAGGGGTTCTGTTTTTCTTATAAGAAATCTAAGGACCAGAAGGCTGAAGGAGCTGCTGAGATTAGTGAGACACTTCATACTGCACAGACCTCACAGGAGGCTTCTGAATGGTCTGAGACACAACCTCCCACAAGGACTAGAAAAGACACTGAGGAAGCCACTGTTGAAACCCAGCCTATGAGGTATAACAAGCTGCCTGCTGCACCCAGCCCACAAGAGATGCTAGAAGACAAGGAAGAAGCCCTGTCTGTGCTGCAGATTGTACGAGACTGTGAAGCCCTGGCTACTGTACAGAGCACAGAAAAGGCTTCACAGGAGATTGATGCCCAGCTTGCTGCAAAGATGGAGCAGGAGGTCAGAGAACCTGAGCCGAATACAAAGATAATACAGGACAGGCAGCTTGTTGCACAGACTCTAAAAGATAATGGGGAGTCCAAGCATGCTGCAGAAATCCCAGTAGAGGGGGCAGAAGAAACTAAGATTCTGCTGGATGCAGAGATCAAGCAAGATCCTGAGACCCAGCCTCAAAAACAGGACTGGCAGTCTGCTTCATGCATCATGGAAGAATACATAGAGGATCGGCCTGTATTCAAGGCAATGCAAGAAGCTGGTAAGGCGGAGACATCTGTACAGACAACAGCAGTGATTGCTGAGGGCCAACCTACAGCAAAGAGCATGCAAGAGACCCACCAATACACTGATGAAACCCAGCCTACTCTACAGATTCCTCAAAATGAGATCCAGCCCATGTCTGAGACTCCTGAGGACCAGCCTGCTGCACAGGGTGCACTAATCACAGCTGAGGCTAGACCTACTACACAGAGCATGCAAGAGGTCCCACAGCACCCTGGGGAAGCCCTGCTTGCTCCACAAAGATTGCAAGGAGCAGAGATCCAGCCTTCTGCACAGGCCACACAAGACACTGGGGAGACCCAGCCTGCTTTAGAGAGTGAGGTATTGCGTGCTATGGAGTCTGAACAAGAGGTTGGTGAGGCTTGGTCTGCTGGAGAGAGAACAGAAGAAACTGAGGCTTGGCCTGATGCAGACAGAGCACAAGAGTCTAGGGCCCATTCTGCTGCACAGGACAGAGCGCCTGCTGCTCAGTCCCTGCCAGGGCCCGCAGCCTCCCTGCCAGCTGCATCTACCACAAAAGCCACTGAAGAGGCTGAGCCTACTTTGCAGACTGCACGAGAGAGGCAGGCCCGAACCACTGCATATGCTACAAGAGAGAGCTGGACTGCACAAGGCACGGTTGAGGCCCAGTCCGCTGCAGAGGCTAAAGGAGAGACTGGAGCCCAGCTAGTAGCACAAGGTCCACCTGAGACCCAGTCAACTGCGCAGGCCATAGGGGCTCCACAGGACACTGCTACAAACACGCAGACTGTGGAAGACATTAGCATGGGCCTTGCAGAACCCAAGACTTCTCAAGAGAGTCCACTGGGGTCTGTGATCCAGCCTACTGCCCAGGTCAGACAAGAGATGGAGACTCTGCATCCTGTCCAGATCAGAGAATTAAAGGAGAACCAGAGTTGGCAGAATGACACTGATTCCCAGTCCCCTTGTGGTCTTGCAGGAGACAAGGGGAGATGGGAGCATTCTACAATTCAATGGGAAGAAGATCAGGCACCTGAGGTAGCAAAACCAGAGCAGCAGCTGAATGTGGCGCAACTAGCACCTCCTCAAGAACTGCCAATTTCTGATACCCCTGCAAATCCAGTGCCTGAAAGTCCGGTAGAAGAGTCCCAGCTTCTGCACGCCTCTGTGCCCAAAGCATGTGAGAGTAGAGGGGAAGAGGAGGCTGGAAATGCTGAGAATCCTACAGCTCCTGAAACCTAAGCATCTGAGTGTGAAAGGGCCCCAGCATCAGACTCCAAAGCTAGCAAACTTGTGTCTGTTTCAGGGGTGCCCCGATGAACAGAAGTAATTGACTCCATACCTAGGCCCTATAGCCTGTGCAGAAGGTCCTGTTCCAGCAACTAATTGAGATCCAGCTGGATCAGAGGCAGAGTAAAATGGACAGACTGAACACTCCTATTTTTAATGCTGCTTCTCTCAGATCAATTCCTGATCCTGCATCGTCATTGCCGAAAATCCCTATCCCACACAGTAAGGCTGGAAGGCAGATACCAAGCATGCCACAAGGAAAAGGCTTAAACATAATTTCTCAATGTCATGTAAATTACTATGACCGTCTCAATTTGCAGTGCATCCGCCTGTATCTTCCACTTCCTGTATATTCCACTTCTCCAATATGGATTTGGGAGCCTGGTTTTCCCTCTGGGCCAGGCCAATCAATCCACATACACAAAGGTTTTTATAGAGCCACACTTTAATGTAGTCAAGAAATACTTTTGTGTCCCCTACACTATTCACTTATGCCCTTCACTGTCTAATACCTGAACTCCACTAACAAAGTTCTTGGGCTATAAATCTGCATTTTCCCATTACTTGTAGAAGGAAGGAGACTTTCTCCTCTTGTTTTACATCAATATATCTAGAACTACCAAGACATCAACTATCATTGTCAGATGCATTAAAACTATTTAATTGTCTTAGATGGTACAAGTGTTGTGGGGTATCTGCACAGCTGCTATACAGTATTAGTGAATAGAGAAATCCTTGAGCAATCTGAAGTAATGAAGCAACATTTTTAGTATTTGCAACTCTCAATAAACTGTCTTTACTAATCTTTAAAGCTTGTGTCTGGTTCTCAGTATTATGTTTGTCTCTACACTGAACTTGTCTCATGTACTTAGATACATAGAATGTACATATTTAAGTACACAGTAGGAAGATCATAGGAATTAACATATACAAGCATGTGCTCTGTTAAGTACAGACAGGTTGTTTTTACTACTTTCTGTCCCGTAAAAACCAGCTAGCAGCTGAAACTAGTCCAGAAAGAAAGTGAGGAATGGAGGGGAGGGGTTACTTTACCACTTATCTCTCATGTAGTTGACAACTTTCAACTTTGCCTCCACGAGGTGTAGGTGTCCTCTTCCACACTGAACAGTGTCCCCTGCAAACACAGTGTGGCTGGTTCCTGAGATTTATGAAAATAAAGCAACTGGTCCCACTCTCCTCAGAATTATTTACAGAAGAAAGGCAAAAAACACTCTCAAGCTTCAATCAGGAATGGGGGTGGTATTGCTCCCAAACACTTCATGTACTTAGTGTTACTCAAGTCTGAAGGCAAAAAAAGGCATCTCTTATGGCTCCTTGCTGTAAATTTCAGTGCTATAAATTTTTTTAAAAAAGCATTGAGACTTTCATAATCATTCTGACTAATAATAATTGAGAGTGGGGAAGAGAATTTCCATCTTATGGGAAATTGTGAAAATTGGACATTCCTTTTCTTCCTAAAGGGGGCAGAAAGTCAAAACTCTTCCCGGAACACAATGTTCCATAAACCTCCCCAAAAAAAAACAATTTCTGCATTCCTAAAACAGAATGGTTTGGGCCAAATTGACGTTAATCTCAAGTAGTGCAGAGTACAGGGATGTGAATGGGCAAGTACACCAAAATGTTGTGCACTATCTGCCCCAGGTGGATGCTACTGGTGCAAACTAAAAGATACCTAGTTCACATCAACTTAATCCTCTTTCAAAAGAGAACTACATTAATGTACACTAGGTACCTTTTGAGTTTGTTCCAGCAGTGTCCATATGGGGCAATTAGAATGCAACACTTAAATGAACTTTCAAACCTGCAATCAATAGTGGGGCACAGCACATATGTAGTCTTACTTTTTGGCCTAAGCAGTCATAGTGGCTTCAGCAAGCTGCATTTCCAGGTCCTTCATGCTTCCTTTCTCCTCTAGACACCTGGCTTCTGTGTCAGACTACATTGCCCAGGGAGAATGGCTCACTCTGCTTGAACTACAGCCGTGCCTCATAGGAAATAGATCATTTGAAATATTTTGAGCAACTCTACTTGTGACACTGCCTTCCTGCTGTATTTTCACTGAACGTAAACCAGGAAAACACTTTGCCTCTGTTTGCATCTCCTATTCCTCTTGGTGTGGCTCATCTTGACGATGAGTGGGTGAAATGCCTGCCTACTCCCCAGTCCTAGTAGCCGCATACATACTATGCTCTGCAAAGGGGATCACGAGGGGCTCTCCCTGAGGTCACTCCCATGAAATATGTTCAGGTTCTTAGTCAAATGTTTGTAAAATAAAATCTTTGCTGAAAGTAGTGGATCAAGGACTTGGCAGGATTAGATTTGTATTCTTAAGTGTTGATTTCACAGGTGGATGTGCACACAGATGAAAATAATGTTTTATCAATAGTTGAAATTTACTAATAGGCAAAGTGAGAAAAATCCTGCTTCAGAACTTAGCACATCCAAAAGAGGGAAGCCTTACAACCATAGTTTCATCTCACTGCTACAGCATGGCTCTAAACTACATTGTCTCTTCTCCCCAAAACAACCCCAACCTTTCCCTTCTGTCCTCACTTGATAATCTATATTTAACTCCATTTAAATACCACACCCTCTGTCCTTCTCTTCAACCCTTTTGTTTATTTAGAATATTTCAGTTCAGCTCATCTTTCTTTTCTGCTGTAACATCATCACCCTTTCTGTGGCTTCCTTTGTCTTATGTGAAAGTCAAGCCCATGATCTCAAACTGCTAAACAGTGTCTTCCTCATGTCTTGCTTCTGCTCTTTCCTTCTATCACTCCTGTATCATATTGCTCTGCTATTGTGGTAGTAGCTTCCCTATTTATGTCTGCTTCCTTTGAGCAAAACAAAAAATGTTTCTGTAATTGTGTTTTGCACATATTGATTTCTTCTACTTTCTGTGAACTGCTAGCCTATCTCTTGTATGATGTTTGGGAGAGGGACTGTGCCTTATTCTGTCTTGTATGTTGCCAGAATGATGCTGCTATTTCAGTGCTTAGTGCTTCTGGCCGGTACCTTAACAGTTCTTACAACAAAATTCAAATCTAAAATAAAGTTACAGATTATACCTTTGTATGCTCCTTACCTTAATCAAAAGAACTTAGCCACTTCTACAGAACATGAACAAGTCTAATCAACCAGCTGTTTTTCACCACACGTTTATAAGCATCACATAGTCTTTCCAAAGAATATCTAAAAGTTTCATAGTTAATTACATTAAAATGTTTGGAAGGGACATTATATTTTGTGCTTGAGGTTGTAAGCCAATGTCTAATTAGTAAAGATCAGGATGGGACCTGATGTAAGGGATAAATTATTCCATGCTGACTACTGCAGTGTTCTCTGAAGCCTCTGATGCTGGCCACAGTTGGAGACAGGAACTGGACTAGAAGGACCATGGGTCTGATCCAGTCTGGTAATTCCTATGTGTTTTAATTCATCCCTGGTGTAACTTCATTGATCTCAGTAGAATTACATCAGGGATAAACTGAGTCTACAGTCTT
Organism: Emydura macquarii macquarii; assembly: GCF_026122565.2. Lineage (NCBI taxonomy): Eukaryota > Metazoa > Chordata > Testudines > Chelidae > Emydura > Emydura macquarii. Next base: position 7,492,032 of record NW_027130449.1, on the reverse strand, counting down.
ACTTATTGGCCTTATTCACTTTCATCTGCATTACCCAATGCTGTGTTCACATGACATTTCCAACTCCTCATGGACATGCTGTTCAGTATCCTACTTCTCAAGGTGGAGCTGCAGTATCTGGTAAAGGGGAATACGTTTTCTTCCCTGAGTTCCTGAATCCATTCCTTCCAAGGATTTCACTCAAGTATTTCTATGAAATGGAAAAGGATTCAATGGAAATAATAGTTAAAAGGGGACATAGGGAATGGAAAATGGCGATGGAAAAATGTGTCTGATTGTCAGTTATAATCATCTGTTCTTTGGCCTCTTTATTAAATATGAATCCCACAGCAAATACTTAAAACCAAAAGTGTGAGAGTAGAAATCAACAAACCAGTGGGCTCATTTTCTTTAGCATGGGCACAATAGGCCCTGCTGGAAGGAGTTTTGGTGACATCTCCAGAGTCTAGAATTCTCAAGTTATGGGAAAATTAGTTTGTTCTTAGGCAGAGACGTACCAGACCTGAATTCAGGGCAGGGTCTGAACAGCGCAATATTAAGGCCTAAGGAAGCCCAGATCAATAAAATATGTAATTCCCCTGAAGTGGTATTTTTCAATATGCCTGAGACAGGGTTTCCATGACTAAATTTGGGATTCAGTTTGAGGGCTGACTTGCCTGATCTCTTTGATCCAGTCTGAACCCGCCATTGGCTTGAGGGCATGATTGATACATCATACTACGTCCCTTCTGTTGGGAGTCATTTGGAATTTGAGGGGGATCCTGCTTTCCACATTGTAGATGTGCCTTACTGTCCATCACCGAGGTGAGCAAGACTGGTACAGTAACACTGATTCTCGTGATGCTCCCTTTTGGATGATCAGCTCATGCTTTCAATGGGACTTTCAACAGGAGTAAAGTGCCTAAATACCATAGAGAATCTGGGCTTTTGTTTAACAGCCTTAGTACCTCAGCTAACCTGGTGAGATGTGTGCCACTTGCAGACGAGGAGCGACTGGGATCAGGCTCCTTGCAGCTGTTTGTTAATGGATAATAGCATAAGCCATCATTACAGAGCAATACCCCAGATGTTTGCATCTGCCTGAGCTGCTGTGCAATGTTTCCCTGGCACAATATCTTTGTAACAGTCAGCAGCTTATGTGAATTATGCATATGTATTGGACACTTGGAGCCTAATCCTTCAATGATTTACAGTATGTGAAAACCCCATGAGCAAATACAGAGTCTAGGCCTCAGATTCAAAGCCAGCTGTAAGCATATGGGGAGGACAAGATGAATGCCACTGAAATTGTGTGGGTCCAGTGGATAGGTTGCTCTCCTGATATACAGGACAGCTGGGTTCTAGTCCCAGCCCTATCACTCAGTTGCTCCATGATCTTGAGTAAGTCGCTTTGACCTAGAGCCACAAAGGTATTTAGGCTCTAAACTTCCATTGAAATCAATGGAAGATAGAAGTCTAACAACTTTGTTGGTCTGGGCCTTCACCTCTCAGTTTCCGCACTTATCATCCTATTTAAATTGTAAACTCTTCAGTGTACAGATTATCTCTTACCAGGTATATGCACAGTGCCTAGCATAATAGAACCCTGATCTCAGTGGGAGGCTATTGTAATGTGTTGGAAATTACTGATCCATTCAATGTAGTAATCATATTCCCACACATGGGGCATGTTTAGAAATATCTCAACAAATACAATGAACTACATAGTAACAGAGTTAGCCCAATGACATAGCCAAAGCCATGAATACTTAATGGGATAGGGAACACTCATTAGGTGGAACTAATGTGCAGGAAGTTGGGGAGGATTTAGAGGGTGGCCACCAAGGCCTATTTAAGAAGAGCTTGAGTAGCAGAAAGAGAGCTCAGGAGAAATCTGTACAAGTGGGTTAAGTGTATTGGTGCATCTTTCCCTTTAGGCAGGTAAGAAAGTTATTTTGTTTTTTACTATATTAAAAGTGGGGTTTCCAATTGTTTGAGCTTTATGTTACAATGGGGGTATTGGTTGCTTTACTAAAAGCAAAGTAGTTTGAGGTGCTTGTGTAAGGGGGAGGTGGGTATCTCTGGCTAAGTATTTTGTGCTTCTGATGGGTATGTAGTATGTTATGTGGGGAGCTAATATTATGAACAAAAGCAGTTGATACTGGATAGAAATAATGTCAGGGTGATGTCTTCTGTTTGTGTAAACTTCTTGCTAGAGAGCAGGAAAACTGAGGTTGGCTCTAGTTTTAAGTCTCTAGAACTAAAATTAGAAGCTGGCTGGTTCTGGAACCTAGCTTACTAAAAGCCTAAAACTTAAAAGGTTCAGATCAATGGCTCTAGTTTTGCATGATCTATGCTCCATAGAATGTGGAGGGGAACAACCTCTTATTTACCCTGCCTTCTTGAGGGGCTTGTTTTTTGCCATACTCCATGCCTTGTGTTAACTGAGGGCCAACTACCTTGAGTTACTGCCTGTTTGTTGAGACTATGGTGGCCACTTCCTGCACACTTAATCTAGGCTACAAACACTTGTTCCCTCTATGTTAGACTCTCCCTTTATGGTAGGGCCGGCCGGCCTGCCTGCCTGCCCTAGGTGTCTGAGGAGTCCCTCTTGAGTTCATTAACTATTGCAAGTGGCTGCTCCTAGAAGTATGGTAGCTCCAAACTAACTGGGGATGAGCAAAGGGAGTTCTCCTGTGTCAATTAAGTATCACTTAATAAAACTGTCAAGCTAAAAGGAGAGTCTGTTCAAATGTAGCCTGAAATGTGCATAAATATATCTGGCTTTTATAAAATAGAAGATGAATGGAGATAATGTCCATCAGAACTGTAAAGCAATACCCTCTTGGCATATCAATAGCAGTGTAACCCATACTCTGATAGCAATAAGCTGTGGCAAGGGGTGAATTAAGAGACAATTGAACTTTTTGGGTGGTTTCTGGCTTTATATGTCACACTGTGTGCTGGAGTATTCATCAATTACCTAATGATGCATGCCTTACCTTGGTTTAGTGTCTTTGTAACCCTGGCTGAACAACTGACTATTAGCTGTATTCTGGGTCCTCCATAACTAGCTGATAGATGACACCCTTCTTACTCCCCTTTCCCCCACAACAAAAAACAAAAAAACCCACTTTTCCATTGTCACAATGCATCACTAGCACTATCCGTATAAATTCTTCCTTCAGTTTTGCCTGTTCAACTCCACTGAAGACCATGTGGCAGAACTTGCCCTGCAGGAATTTTAGTGCTAATTTAAAAAAATACAAGCAGAGATAAATGCAGTTTGACCCTCAGATCCCATATTAGTAAAACTAACAACTCTGCTGTTTTTGCTAGTTGTAAACTGTCCAACTCTGAGATGGAATCAGCTAGAGACAACACACATGGCTGTTTGCAGAGACTTGTGCTCTGAAATAGACTAAGCACATGAACTGTGCTTTTACTGAGCGAGGCTCTATATCTCTTCTAAACAATAGTATCTCAAAAGATTCTGTTGCCATTGAGATGGTATGAGAGTGCTTGTAGTCAATGCTATTTTGACACTACGCTGGCTAACTGTACTTGCATTTGTCCTACTGAATTTGGTGTCTTTTGTTGCAGCAAGCTGTTAGCCTTACTGGAAAGCTGTACATTCCTTGGATAGGGAGTGGGAGAAGACATGGGTTCAATTCTAGTCTCTTCTGTCCTAGCTTGGCAAAAATTAGCCAACTTGCTATCCTGGAATGGGGGGAAATTATTCTTTTCAAAAGCAATTCAGATACTTTAAGATCCATGGATGACTATCATAAAAGTGTGAGTTATTTGAAGGCATATAGCAGTAACTAATGATCACTGGAAACATGATGCTTCAGGGTGATACCCATATTTCACCCATTTTATTTTAACTATATGGCTGATTAGGAATTGCTCTTGTATTTCTTCTCTCTGTTTGCTAGTGCAGTCTGACAGTCATAACAGAAACTTGGAACTCCTACTTTGTCCCTTTTCCTCCCCCCAGTCCCTGCTATCCAGATCCAAAAATGGGAGGCAAACTTGGCAAGAAGGGGTTCACTGTGGCTGATAAATCGAAAGACCAGAAGACTGAAGGAGCGGCCACTGAGCTAGAAGATACTGCCAAAGAAAATGGGGAGCCTATTGCAGTGACCCCAGAACCAAAGGTTGTGAAGAATGACAAAGGTCCCCAGGTTCCTGCTGAAGACACTGCAAAAGAGGGAGACTCTGCAGTAAGCCAGGGAGATGTCACAGAGGATGAGCCAACAGTCAGTATGGGTGCAAAGGCAGAGCTGTCAGAGGGTCACGATGCTGCTGATATTGAGGCCTCTGAAGCTTCAGAGCCCAGAAGTGAAGCTGAAGTTTCCCAGCCTCTGATACCCACAACTAAAGAGGATGCTGAGAAGATTAGTCCTACGGTACCTGGCAACTAATAAAACTAGCTCCAGCTTCAGGCTCATAATACAGTAGCAGTGATGCTGCTACCTGCACAGATGACTTTGTCAACACAACAGTCATTCTATTGCTAGGACCTCCTCCTCTTTCAGAACAAATGAAGTAGCTAACTGGATCAAATTAACACCACTACCAGAGTTAAAGTTGATGTATTTGGGAATAAATGGCCTCTTATTTGCAGTAACTGGCTACTGATCTGGAAAGGACCAGATTGTAAGTGGGAATCTAGCTAGTATGTATGCTACAGGGAAACACAAATGAAGCTTTGCCTTAAAGTACAGCTAATGTTAACTTTAACTACTGTAAATGCTCTCCCAATGCACAACTTTTCATTGTGTAAAGCATCTGGGACCCTTTATCTGGTCCTGCTTTCTCAGCACAGCTCTTAACTTAGTCTTTTTAATACAGTGGATGATAACCCACTCCTGTCTACTTTCCTCAGTGCTATTTACTTCTCTAAAGATTACTATTAGCTTATTCCCAATATAATCCTACCTAGACTTAAGTTACTGGTGCATGTATGTGGCTGGTGCAACTTGGCATAGTTCAGTCTATTGGTGACTAAAAAGCCTGTTGAACTACTGCGCTATTTGTACATTATAGTAACTCAAGTAAATATTTGTATCATGAAAATCGTTGAGTAGTTCACTGAAGCTGGTATTAGAAACTGAATGAATTCTGTAAGTCTCTATTGTAAGTTGATTGCATCAACTCTTTGGCATTTACATCTGTCAATAAACAACTTTTTATGACCACTGCAACATACCATTGTATTGATCTGCTTGACTTCTTGTAGAATTAAGAAAAATCCATATATCAGGACTATGTCCCTGTCTGGGGATTATTGAGGAGGTGGTGCTGTATACACAAACTTGATTTCTCAAGCAAACTGAACGCTTCTATAAAAGAGATGCAGTTCACTACAAATTAAATTTATTAACTTGGAATAGTTATGATCAGAAAAGTCTCTGGGGCTGGGAGAAATGACCTAGATATTCAATCCTCTGTATCTGTTCTGGGTTATCCCTACTTTTAAATGAAGGTGACTTTTTTTCTCTGCCATTTGTATTGTCTCCACAGTACTGTATTGGGTGAGACCTGGCTTCTATTATGCCTCTGATGTGATCAACAAAACCCACTGAAGTGACTGAAGCCTAATTTAATGATCTAGACTCCTGCAGTAATAGTCTTTACAAAACAATCTCTTGTACCTGTAACTTGATGATGATCCTAGAATAAAAATATAGGACCTAATCAAATCTTTCCCTGGAGACTTCACTGTGAAACCTCCAAGATTCTAACCTATAGCTTAACACACAGCACCTCCTGTAACACAAATCCAAAATATAACTATTATATGCATGCAAAGGGATGTGATACGGCTGCTAAATATATATTTAGGAATATTCATAAAACCTTCACCAGCAGCAGAAAGACTCACCTAGACAGCAAGGGAGTTGTCCATTACAAATTGTGCACAGTTTAAGAGAATAGTAACTGAGGCAGCCTTATCTTGGTCTGCCAAAAATCTCAGCAAAAGCAGGCTATGCAGGGAAAGGGTTAAAAATGGTATTGCTTGTGTGTAATAGATATTATGTGCAATGGCAGAATGTCACCATGTCTGCTTACACTGTAGAGAGGAGTGGTGCAGACTAGCTGCTGTCCTTCAGGAAAGAGTGCTTTCCAAGACTTGCTAAACTGCCAAAGAAGTGGCCTCCATAATCACCTCTGGTATAGAGGGACTACTTAGCTATTGAGCCATAGGTAGGAGCCTCCTTAACTAGTGAAGTTTTAATATTAGGATGGTGGGGTAACTCAAGCATCCTAAGAAGGGACACCATGGTCATAGTCCAGTCCCCTCCTAGTGCAGGCACCCCTCTCTTTACAACCCTTCATAAGATGGGGTTTGAGAGTAAAACTAGTCTGGCTTTGTTGCTCCCATTAATTTTCTTGGAAGGCTGCTCCAGAACATCACTCTTCTGAGGGTCTTAAAAGATTTAACTTTCAGCCTAATTTTATTTGTGACCCTTTGTTCATGAGTATAAATAGTTCTTCTCCCTCCTTGGTGTGTTAACAACCACCCATCTCAGGCTCTACTTTGTTTAGTCTCCACTAAGATCAGCCTAGTAGCCCTCCTCTGAATTCATCTTTCTCAAGGAGTTACATACTAGAACTTGGGTGATCAGAATTATACACCATTTTCTGGGTGATGTCTTAACAGTGTCTTGTACAATTATATTAGCTTCCTATCTTGTCTTTTTCAGCAGTGCATCACACAGGTTCATAGTTGCCATGTGATTAATACACCCAGTCTTACTCCTCTGCCACTTACAAACTGGGGGTTCATCAGTTGCTAGCAGAAATGTTTGTTGCTGAAGTGCATGATGTTGCACTTAAATTTCAGCCTATTTCTATTACTCCAGTCCATAAGGTAATCCAGTTCTTCCTCTCATCCCCATTTTTTAAATTCTGAGCCTGCTCTGTATTTGCAAGGCCTCCTAACTCTATCATTAGCACTTTCCTGCTTTTTGTGAAAGTCACAAGTATAAACATTAAAGATCAGATTAATAATGGAATTTAATAATGGTATTTCTGGCCACACTGAAATCATATTTCAGAGCATGGTCTAGCAGGATATCTAGCTCATTGTTCACATCAAATAGTTCAGATAAGCCTCTCATGTCAGCTGATCCTCAGGTTTTTTTGTGATTTGCCGGTCACTTAAAGATGTGCTCAAGATTCAGAACTTTCCCCAAATTCAGGTTTATTCATTTGGTTTGGCTGGGGAGAGAGGAAGGAGATAGGCATGAAGTTCAGTTTGAGTCGGAGCTTCCTCCAGGTTTGGAGGTGTTTACATGAGACGTGTGTGTCTGGTCCCATCTCTGTGATCGCTAAATGGTACACTTACATGGAGCAATCTGTTCACACATAAAGAATTCCCAGACTGAGGCCTTAGGCCTGGTCTACACTCAATCCATGCCTATGCCAACCTAATCCCATGTGTAGATGCAGGTAGGTCAACAGAAGAACATATCCATCAACCTACCTACTATTGCTCAGGGAGCTGGAGTTTCTACAGGGACAGAAGAACCCATTCCATCTCTGTAGGCAGCGTCTATGCTACAGCGGCACAGCATTGGAGCTGTGCTGCTGTAGCACCTCCTAGTGCAGACATGGCCTTAGATTTTTGGGCAGGGTATCCATCTTTACTGGCTGGTGTTTATTTGAATGGTGGCTACCTATGACTGCTTTAAGCATTGAGACTCATAATTAATGCAAACATACCCATTTTAATGTTCATTATCCCCATTTGTCTGTTCCCTCATGCATCTTGCTATTAACTTTGACTGAGTTCTCAGTGGCAGGTACTGGTTTTATTTTACTTTGTTAGTACGACACCTAGTACAGGGCCCTGCTCTCTGATCAGTGTTCTAGGTGCTTGTGTAATACAAATAATAATTCGTCTTTACAATAAAGCACCATGGTACTACGTAAGCAATACCTAACCATTACTAACACTGATTTTATTTTGCAGAATATAAAATTGAAACTGTGAGCAACATGAGAAAATGCAAGGTATAAGTACTGGAGTTGCATGTACGTTATAGAAACTTCCTGACTGTACAGATTGAGATGAACTCCATTCAATGTGTTATTCCTATAAACTACATGCATGTCAGTTTATTGTGGTTAGTGGAATGCAGTCCTACAACCCATAAGATGCAGAATGACTATTAGGGTTTCTTGCAGTGAGTGGATAATAAGATGTTCGGTAGTTAACAGAACGATGTGGCAAAGAGGAGATTATTAGTGTGAGAAAAGCAAAGGAGAGAGAACTTCATGACTGGGGGAGGGAGGGAATTTTTATGGATTTCCAGCATCCAGGGATCAGTTATCAGAGCTACAACTCAGTTCACAAACAATATTTACCTCTAACAGGGGAAAGCCGCTCTGTTATAGGCGTTGGAAAGAGCAGGTTTTGATTATGAAGTTAAAGGAGAAGCAGAGCCTCCCAATTTGAGAGTAGCCTTTTCTGATTATGATGGCAGCTCTGTGGCAGGTCTGGAGTGAATCAATAATGTTGCCCTCTGAAAGGCTTAGTTTATGAAAAGTTCTGTGAATTGAGGCTGGCGTGTTCCTGGCAAAAATATTATTTCCTTCTTACACACACATCTGGATTTTCCTGGAGCCAGACTATGAACAACCTGTGTGCAAGTGTGTAGTGGAGAAGGGGTCACAAGAAACAACTCTTTTACCTTTTGTGTGGCTGATACAAGGGCAGAGCATGACGGACTGCCCAGCCTTTACTCCCTCAGAGGAGCACATCGGCCAGAAAGGGACAAGACGGACACATCCCCTGCCTACCTACCAGCCTAGGACCACCCTCTCTTGGTGCCCCCTCATGTGGACCCAAACCACCTCTGCGTAGGGCCATGTGCAAATTATATAATTCTACTCTCTCTTTCAAGTCAATGGGAGTTAGTAAATAAGGTGTATGGAAAGGAAATGTCTCAAAGACTTGGGGCTTGATCCAGGAAAGTACTTCAGCATGTGCGTAACTCTAAGCATATAAACAATCCTTCTGAAGTCACAAGGCTTATGCTTTATGCTCATACTTTAAGTTAAACATGTCTTAAGTGCTTTGCTGTACCTGGTCCTTAAAGAACAAGCCTTCTCATTATCTGACATCTCCTGGAGTGGTCTGGAAATGAATAAGAAATGTGCAGCGGAGAGAGTCTCTCTCAATAGGCTAAATGGCCAGCCATCTTTAAGTATTCTCCTTTTCATTTTTGCCTCTTGGCTGTAAATCTTAGATGAGGTAAACCAAGCCCAGCTGATGTGTAGATGTAGAATATTATTAAACTATCACCTGAGGGACCACTCACTCCATTTCCATAGCTGCCTTCCTTTTAGGGCATTAATGATTAATTACCTGCCTTTGCCCCTACCCTTGTGAGGCTGAGGAAATGAAGAAATATAGGCCCATTTCAAAAAGCTCATTAAAGGAACAAGGAGATTTCCCCCAGATGCTGGCTTAATGCAGCGTTTCAATTTTTGGGCTACAGGGAGTTTTCAAAGGCACAAGTGGTGAATTAAGCACCCAAGTCCTACTGAAATTGAGTAAGAGTTGAGCACATAATTGCTCTTTTCCTCTGAAAATTTTTCCCACGCATTTTTCTCCCTGTGACATGCTCGGGGATTTCAGCAAATATCTATGATTGAGGATGGATCTCTTTACCGCATACTCTGCTTATATGTGTACCTGTTTCCTACCTAGTACGTATGTTCCCAATCCTGGATATCCTGGGTTTGCTTCTAATAAATCCCAGCCTCAGTCAAAATAATAATGCTGAAGATATACATCTATGTAGAGCCTTTCATCTGATCTTCTGAAAGCATTTTACCCCTCACCCCCAATAAGAGAGAAATCTACACTCAAGTATACACATATGGAACTAACAAGATATAGGCCCTTTATTGCCCTAGTCAAATACTGTGGTTCTGTGTTGTAAACCATTTGTATGTTTTCTTTCTTTAGGCCTCAATTCCGCAAAGACTTAGACATATGCTAAACTTTGAAGTACCTAAGTACAGCCTAAATCTTTGTGGGATTGGGGCCTTACACTGTCAGCTTCTGGATACATTGTGGTTTCCCATATACCTGAATGATGAGTTTATATGGCACCTAGCACATTTACATAATAGCCATGTAAATAATAAAGTAACTAGAGATGGATGGATTTTTAAATGATCTTTAAACTATTTTTCACAAAAATATTTCAAAATCTTTCCTTTTTAAAAAAAAAAAAAAAAAAAAAATCACCATTTTTCAATCTGTCACAGAGATAGCTATTATTATTCCTGTTTAACAAGTGGACAAGCCGAATCACAGAGCTAGAATAATTGCATTACTTATGGTCACAGAGGGAATAAGCAGTAGAGTTAGAAATGGAACCCAGGAGTCCTGCCTTTCAATTCCCTGCTCTAATCATTAAACCAAATGGGAGGGGAAAAACTCTGTCCCACATAATTGGAAGTTTCTAATGTAAAATGTCTCCACTAGCAAGGAGAGCTATCTGGGAGCAAAGTGGAATAAAACCTGAATAAGTTTCCTTGACAAGGGGTCACGTTCACTTGTTTGAAGATGCAGCTTTACTGCGTGCACAGCCCTTAATCTTGTGACCTTTCCTTTTCATGAAAGGGTATTGTTGTGGCTTTGCAAAAGACAGCTGGAATCAGAACAGAAATATTTAGGTGCTGCAGAATTTGGGACTCAACTGTTTCTCAGTGACTGTCATATTGCCGGTGTGGAAGTTCAGACCACCCATCCAGAAAGGACTGTGGTGCATTTAGTTTTTGTCTTGAGCATGTTGTCTCTGTGACGTGCCAGCTGAGCCTTGGTTGCCTAGATTTCAGCATACTAGGTACTTTGAAAATAACGTTGTCTGCAGCAGCAAATGAAAAATTACAATAAAAATGTGTGTGCTGTGTGTATATTAGTGTGCAAGCTTGCATGGCTATATCATTTGTGTTAGGTGTGAATGCACGTGGGACTAGTTTGCATTGTCTTGGGGAGTGCATGAGTCTACGGTGTGCATGCAAGTATTTGTGTGTGTGTGTGTGTGCGTGCGTGCGCGCGCACGCACGCACGCGCACACCTGAATGTGCTGTGTGCGGTCATGTATGTGTCACATGATCATGATTATGTAAGCTGTATCTTCCAAGTAGTCCAACTCTTTCATTGGCTTTTGGATGGAGAAAGGGGCAATTATGATTAAATTAAATTAAATTAAATGAAAGCTTGTTTGAAAGTACTAAATCTCATATATACATGCTGTAGGTATATTTTTTTTGCAGTATGGCTGTTGCTTATCAGTTTTTTTTTTTATTGCACCTTCACTGAATGTTATAGCTGCTGGCTTGGCAGAGACCACACCATCACTGCTTGTGGGTTCTCCCCTCCTCCTCCTCTCTGCACTCGGCAGGCACTTTCACTTTTCATTTTGTATTTCATCATTCACAGCTGACTAGTGGTTCCGCAGAGCTAGCAGCGCTGTTAACCTCCTGAGCTGCTTTGACCATTCAGTCCCTCCTCCTTAGCACTCAGAACAGTAGTCCACATGGGTTATTTGTTATAAGAAAGTACCTTTATGGGCAGGGAAGCTATGCCTGAATCTGTGCTAAGAGTGATGGGGTTGTGGTTAAGGTATTGGGTTGGGGTGCAGGAGATTGGGGCTCAAATTCTGCATTTACCACAGACTCCCTGTGTGACCTTGGGAAAGTCATTTAGGCCCAGATTCTCAAAAGTATTTAGCTACCTAAGTCCCATTGAAATCAGTGAGAGTTAGATGCCTAGATACATTTGAGGATCCAGGCCTTAAACCCTCTGTGTTTCAGCTCCCCATCTATAAAATGGAGTTAATGATATTTCCTTTCTCCTACAATTAGTTTGTTTAGATGGTAAGGGCTTCAGGGCAAGGACTGCCTCTTGCTTGTGTTTGTACAAGTGCCTGGTGCAAGGGGACCCTGATCTCATTTGGAGCCTCTAGGGGTATGTCTACAAATTAAATGCCTGTGTCAGCTCACTCAGGCAGGCAGGGTTAAGGCTGTGAAGCTGTTTAATTGTGGTGTAGATGTTCGGGTTTGGGCTGGAGTCTAGGCTCTTGGACCCCAGTAGTGGGGAGGATCCCAGAGCCCAGGTTCCAGCCTAATTCCGAACATCTAACCAGCAATTAAACAGTCCAGCAGCCTGAGCCGTGTGAGAGCCGCATGAGCTTGAGTCAGTTGATATGGGCCAGCCATGGTTGTTTAATCGCAGTGTAGACACCCAAAATGTTCTGATAACACAAATGATGATGAAGATACATAGGGGTGTGTGCATGTTTATATAGACCCCTGTAGAAGTGTCCATATATATGTGAGTACCTACATAAGCGTATGGACCCAGTACACTTAGACCAAACAAACAGACTCTTTTAATAGTGAAATCATCTGCAGTATTAACAATCAAATTACAGAACATTAACCTAAAATTAACCAGTGTTTGTTTTGGTTTCCATGCTTGGGTGTTTGGGTGAATGCAACTTTGCTGGCTTTTTTTTCTTCTTTGCAATATCCAATGGCACAACCCCTAATATAATGCCAACTGCTGAAAAGGAACAGAGTCTGGCAAGGGCACTGGAGGACAATCTCATTAGGGTTCCAGTCTGATGTCTAGACCTCATCCCAAGAAATGGGTCACACACCTGATTCATTTTGTACACTTTCAAGATGTAGCATACTAAAGCTCGTCTGGGTAAGTGGGTTGCTTCTATTACTGGCCTTAAGAGAGAATCTCTGCCCAATTCTCTTAAGGAAAGCAAAGATCTTTCCCTGAGTTCCCAGTCCTAGTCCCTGCCAACATGCGCTGGGAGGAAATTCCTTCCTGACCCCAGTCCAGTGATCAATTTAACAATAAATACCTGAGCAAGAATCACTGTCATTGAGCATCTAATCCTATTTGTTACCATTGTTACCCAAGTCATTGTCCTTGCTCAGGCAGCATTTTTACAGAAGTCGATGGGAATTTTGCCAGACTAAGGACCTCAGGATTCAGACCTTTCTTTTTCAAAATAGAACAATGATCAGTGGTGCCATGTGAACAAAAACAAGGATGTAAAAAGTGAATGACACTTAGTGGCAGCCATTAGATTACATGGTAACCATAGTAACAGCCCATTATTAATCTAGGTACCTGAAAACCCAGGTAATAGACTCTGCTTTCACATTTTTCTCCCTGAGAAGATGGGGGAGTTTAGCAATCAAAATGGTGTGACAGGTTCATTTACTGGTACCTAGTGACTTGAGAATGGATGAATAATTAATGAGACTTCCCGTGGCTTGAAAATGTCTCTCCTGCACTTGTTGCAGTGGGATGGAGAGCGAGGATGGATTGATTAATCCTGCACTAACCTGTCACCAAACTGTTCCTTCCCACACGGGTTTGATATCAACAAAGCAAGGCCCTGAAACTGTTGGCTAGAAAACTTAATCATAGAAAATGGGGCAGTGGGGAGCGTAAGTCCAAGCACTCTTGTTTAGGCCTGGGAAGGCTGAGCTCTGTGGACCAGATTTTCTGTGCCTGAGCAGTATAAAGGGACCAGAATCTGGCTGCAACTGTCCAGATAATTCCCTCAGTGAGGAAGAACCATTGGCTGGTATACAGTTGGCAGAGTTAGTTCCTATGCCAGCCACTCCACCCCAGTGTAGATAACATGACAGTAGCGTGGAGGGCAGGGGAGGAGGTGGGCAAATGGTCCCTTACGATATATCTACACAGTCCGCAGAAGCAAGCCCTGCAGTCCAGGTTGACGAGCTCAGGCTGAAATTTGAACTGTGAAGCCTCGGAATGGGAGTGGGCTTCAGAGCCTGAGCTGCAGCCTCAGCCACAACTTCAAAGCACGGTCTGCACAGCGACTTTCACAGCACTAGTGTGAGCTCTGCTAACCCAAGCCTGTGGACCTGGTCTGGGAGGCTCTCTTCCATCAGCTGCAATGATGGACCCTAACCCTAAGGCCTGTAGACAGCTTTTGTAAGTTAGAATGGCCCCTAGGCTGTTCTAAGTTAAATGGGGATCAGAGCTGCTGCAGCTTAAGAATGAAGCTCTCCTCATCCTGTGCCAAATGGATCTTAGTGCAAAAAAGAAAGTGTCCCAATGTGTTCAGCTTTCAGAGGATAGTAAAGAATGGCAATTTCCCATAGAGACATAAGAGAACCTTATGTGAGCCATTTTCAGAAAAAGTCTGTAAATTAGTACCTGCAGGGGGGTGTGTGTGTAAACATGGGTGCACAGCCATCTAAGTGTGGGCGTGGGTGTGTGTTTAAATGCCCTGAATGATCAGAGAGATGGATTTATTAATAGAGCTGGTTAGAAAACTTAAACTTTTTATCAAAAACCTGGAAAATTAGTATTTCTGGTAAAATTCTATTTACAAACGAAATGTTTTGGTTTTCCAATGGAAAATTGAAAAAATTTCAAAGAAAACAGATGCTTTCTGTGAATTTGTTTTACCTAATATCTCATTTGCCCTCAAAAAAAAGTTTTGATGGAAATTTTTCTATTAGCCCTACTTGTTAGGTCTCTTCCATCTGTCTCAATTCCAATTGGGAGAAGCAACTCTGCTGGCATCACTGAGTGAGAAGAGACTTAGACCCAGGCAGTGAGGTTAGTCATTCTAGTTTCAATGTTCATGATAACAGCATAGAGGAAGGATTGTCCATTAGTTGGGGTGCTAGGCTGGGATGTGGGATCTTTGGGTTCTGTTCTGCTCTACCACAGACTAGCTGTGTGACCTTGGGCAAGTCACTTAATCTCTGTGCCTCAGTTCCACATCTGTATAATGGTGATGATAGCATGAGAAGTTCATTTTTTAAAAGTGTCAATCATTCACATACTATGACAGTGAGGGCCATTTAAGAACCCTAGATAGATAGGAAAGTGCAAAAACTAACCAGAAAACATGTGAAAAGTAAATTACACTTGGCCACATTTTATAATAAAATGATTGTAATTACACTGTAGTTACCTACCAACTATAATGCAATTGGACCATGCTTCTGCTGTAGTCTATCTGAAATTGCCACTAATTTACTTAACCAGAAAGTTACTAAAAGTCTGAGAATAATTACAAAATCAATACAATTCAGTTTAAATGCCTGGATTCTAATAGTGTTTCTATTAAGAGTAAATTCAAAGGTAACTCCATAATTATGAAGTTAACTTTCTGGTCATATGAATTAGCATTAATTATGTACTGGAAAACAAAACTGTAGTATAATTACATTCTAATTGCAAGGTAACTATACTGTAATTAGTCACTGTAATAAAGAATGACTGTTGATTTTTAAACCTCTTTCAGTTTTAACAATCTACAGTGTTGCTAGTAACACAAGTGAAGACTTTTTGAAATATATGGTAGAGCTTGCTGAAAAATAGGAACATTTTTTGAGAAAATTGTCCCTTTTTTAACAAATTTTGAATTTTTATGACCTGCTCTAATATATCGGTTTCATCCTGACAGAGCCCCTTTAAAATTAAACCAGGATCTCAGCACTTTTAGTTTACTAAAACTTGAATTTCTGAAGATGTGGTTCTTTTTGACAACCACCTGACTGTTCTCTTTTGACTGGTTACTAATGAACAGAGATTTCTCAGAGCTGACATTTTCCAAAGGCAAATATCCCAGAGAGTTGCACCAGGCACAACACTGTTGAAATAATGATGGAGTTAACCACTGCACCTCAGGTAAACCAGCATGAAGGACATTATTTAGAACAGCTGCTGTTTGCAAACATTTCAGGCTCTCATAGATAGTGATTTGTGTTTGTCTGTTAGCTCCATTTAGTAAATGACTCCACACCTTACAATGCATATTAGACATTCACAAGGCAACACAACTGGTGAAAACATTTGAAAACTGGTGAAGATTTGGGTTTAAAGCTTGTTCATAGCAGTTTTCCCATGTGTAGTAGATAGTCAAGATTAAAATAAAAATCCTGAGCCTGATTAGCAGTTATAGTAAGGCCCTATTATACTGCTTTGGTGTCGCGCTCTGCCAGAGTAGTGTAAAGGGGTGTTAGTGTATATGAGAATCAGGGCCATATATAAAATATTCATTCCTAGGTTACGGATAACACCTTTGGTTTCCAAAACTAAAAAAGGCATAGGGGGTATATTTTCCATGTCAGCAAACAGATATTAAGACATCAGGTCTCTTTGAAAATCCCAATTTAAAATTTCAAGTACTCACATCTGCGCCCACAATTCAACTGTGGGTGCAAAATGTGGACACAAGTGTTGTGCCTGCTAATTGAGCTTGGCCAAGGGAGACCATTCTTCCGCAAATTCACCCCTTTATATCCTATCCTGTTCCTTAACAAGTTCAACATCATTAAAATATATTGGCTGGATCCTTGGCACGAGTCTACTGAAGTCCATGGAACTATGTCAATTTACACCAGCTGAGCAACTGGATCCATATATCTTTTATAGCACGTTTATAAACAGCATTGGCCAACAGCTACCACTCAGTTGTTTTCCATCATAAATATAAGGAGAACCTCAACTATCTCAGATACTTCTGTGAGATTACAGTTGGGAAAAATCTTTCCCCCAACTGTTGGCTGTCTGGAAAATGCCAGCATTCTAAGAGTTATATCTAAGGCACATAACCCTTGCTCTGTAATGTTTAAATCCACTAACATAAGCTCATATAAGAAGTTTATGAATGATTCTAGTTCCATGATATTAGACTGACACGGAACCACCAACTCCTCTGAAGATATTGAAGCAATAAGGGTCCTTTCCCAAGTAAAGACAAGATCCTTGCACTCTGCCCCATCCCTGCCATGTTGTGCCCCTTGCAGTGCTACCAAAAAACAGACAGAAGCCGCGTCACTTTCCTGGATCCTGAGCAATATCCCGGCCCCATTAAAGTCAATGAAAATTTTGCCATTGACTTCAATAGCTTCAAGATTTCACTCCCTGTACTTGCTTCCTTTCCCCCCGTCCGCTCCTCCAGGCACCAAAAAAAAGTCCTGTTTGAGCATGGTCAGCCAGAAGTTATCATTGTCTACATGCTCGCTGCTAATGAAGACAGAGAATACATGGCAGCCTATTAGCAAGGCACCTGTATCTGATGGAACAGGAGATAACAGGCATCATTAGGGCAGCTGAGCTCAGACTGAAGAAGTAGCTGAGGCAGGACCTTGTAATCACCGCCATGCTCTTCAACTCAATACAAAGGTGGTAATTCAATTTCAGAGTTCTGCCTCAGTGCATCTCTTATGATGTTAGCAGAGAATCTCTCAACTGAATTAAAGGATTATAACAATTGGGAGGCAGACGTTATTTATTTATATATAAACATTATATATATATATATAATATATATAAAGAGAGCAAGAAAGACCATTTGTGTGTGAATGTGTGTGTCTGCACTGTGTTCCAATCTAATTACTTATAATTGTAAGGTAGTGGGATGTGAAATGCTAATTGAACATTTTTGGTGCTTACGTCTCAGAGTCTGTGGAGAATTTGCACGCCCATCTGGTTAATAGGAAAGAGATTGTATTTTCTAGATCATTGATTTATCATCATTAAGGCCACAAATACAGAGTTCTGTAAGTCAGCTTCAGGAATATGTTTTTTCCATTACGTTTACACTCTGTCTAAAATTGCCTCTAGCACCGTGAATGTTAAAATTGACTGAATTCAATTTAGTGTGATCGCCTCCTTGCTCTGTCAGGGGTTATTCATCTCATTTAGCTTTTGTAATGGAAGATTTTTTTTTGAGAGAGAGAGAGCCACACAATTATTATTAAAAAAGAAACCCGAAATGTATCGATTTGGAGTGATAAGAATGTCTTGATGGCAGCCTTGTATAAAAACACTGAATCTTGCCAAGTTGAATCTCAATAACAGGCAGGAAGACAGTTTTTTTTCCCTTACATATAATATAGGGAAGGTTTCCTTATAGGTTCTTGAAAACTTTCTTTACCATCGTATGACAGGGTGCATGAGGTGCTGCATGGTACCCAATCAAGAAGGAACTAACTCCAGCACAAATTACCTTTCTCCATCTCCTTGCCCAGGGGTTCATGGGAGGTCTATAAGAGTGACTGCTCATGAGACAAAAGAGAGAGCATGCTTTGGGGAAAGTCAGGTTCCACAGCTAGGGATCCTATGATCTGTCTGGACATCACTTTGGGGAGTTAACTTTTTAGGGGCTAACTTTTTTTTCTCTTAGTTTCTCTTGTTATGTCCATTATTCCTTAAGGAACAGACCTTTCTGACTGCTACTCCTTTTTTTTGTTTTTGCTGAGTCATCATGCCTGCTTTCTTGCCCACATAAAAATAAATATTACAGTAACCGGTCAAAGGATTCTGACACCCTTGTGTAGTGCAGTGCTGTGGACCATTTCAGCAGAACACTGTAGTGTTTTCTTTTTACAAGGGCACCTTTTTATCATCAGTAATTGCTGCAAAACGAGGTTTCGAAATGACTCTAAACACAAGGAAATTTACTAAGATCTCACCGAACAGGCCTAAATGCATAGCGAAATCCAATGGATGTGAGCCAAAGCTGGATAAACTCGGATTAGAAATAAGGTGCACATTTTTAACTGTGAGGGTAATTAACAATTGGAGTTTCTTATGTAACAAGAGACTTTAGTTCAACCATAAGATATGGCTTGATGCAGGAGTTAGTGGGTGAAATTCTATGAGCTGTATTATGTATTCAGAGAGTAGTTATGAATGGTTCATTGTCAAACTGGGAGGGTGTATCTAGTGGGGCCCAGCATGGTGTCATCTGCAAATATTATAAGCATACTCTCCACTCGATTATTCAAGTCATTAATGAAAATATTAACTAGTCCAGGGCCCTGGTCTATGATTGGAGCGCCTAGGAGCTACTTCAATACAAATAATAAATAATGCTACATTTGACGGAAGAGAGAAGGGTAGCCCTACTGTCCTACACTGTTTTTTACCCTTGCTGTCCCGTGTAAACTGCTGCTGTGCAGAAGGGATGGCACTCCAATGGATGGCAAAGTAGCTCCTGTATGTATGTAACTAATGAAGCACTTTAGATGCCTTCACGTTGAATGACCCTATGTCAATGGATAAGGAATTATAATGATCAGTGAAGGTGAAATTTACTCATGTGCAGAGGGCCAGCACGAGGCCTGTTGTAAGAAACTGGGTAGTACACAGGCTTTTATTCTGGTCCTTTGCACAGGGTGAGTTTCACTTTGAGGGAACACTATGGGTATAATCCATCACCCACTGAAGACAATGGAAAAGCTCCTATTGACTTTCCGTCTGATCCTAGGAGAAAGCCCACCGGCCCCAATCTGTAACATGAGGATAATGCTGCTATGAGCTGGCTGCACATTTTTTCATCTATTTTTAATATTTAAAAAAGCCTTTTTGACTAAAATAAATATTTTCAGTCCTCCCCCCAATCCTTTTGTCCAGTGGTTGGAAAGCTTTTGCAGAAAATACCATTTTTCAACCAGCCCTTACCTTTCTCTCTCTCTCATTGTAGTGCTGAAAGGATGCGTCCTTTAATGACTCCGAGATACTTAGATATTTTGAGGACAAGGGGCATATTTCCACTGACTTCAATGGGCATTGCCTAACCAGCATTACCAGCCATCAAACAAAGAAAGCCCTGGTGTAGTCAAGATCAATCAGAGGGTAGGTCAGGTTATTTTTCATGAGCTTTTAGAGTTGCACTGAGCCTCACAGCAATCCCCTCTGCTTACCCACTACCCTATATCTCTTACTCTTCTCACCTTCCAATGGCAGAGCCAGCTACCTCCACACTGTCCTTCCACCACTGCAAACCTTGTATGAATTTCCCATTTGACTTCTTGCAGCAGGAGCCCTGTGGAGGAAAGAGTGCCAGTATATAAACATTAGGCTGAAAGGAATCAAATTTGCTTTTAAAGTTCTTGCAAAAAGGACCTTTTCGTGCAGCATTAGCTTCTGTACATCTTCCACTCCTTAACAGAGCTGATAGTGCTGAATGCTGCTGATTGCTAAATACCTTTTGAAGAGTGCATGTTAGAAGTCAGACATTTACACTCATCCAAACCAATCTGTGGAAATCTAGTGACAAGACACTCTTACATTTACAGCAGAGCTATTAAACTTTCTCCCTTGCTGGGTGCAGCTAGCCTGCCCCAGGCACATGTTCAAACATTGACAGTGTTACAAGACAGAACAGAAGTTCAGAGATGATGCTAAAATGTACTTGGTTATTCCCACTCTGTAGCAGGTCCTCATGCTTTTGCTGGGCTTTTAAATTGTTATATTTATTTAATTGGGTTTATAATAACATCCTACCAATAAGAACCCATCCAAATTGTTCCAGGAGCCACAATAACTAAAAACCCAAATGTCAAAATAGTAACAGGACACTAATTAGCCTACATTTAATATCTATAATAATCCCCTCAGAGCTCCATAAACAACTCCCTAGAATCACAAATAACCCCAAGACATCACTGGAGGTTAAGGGCACTGGCCTGGGACTTGTGAGAGCTTAGTTCTATTCCCAGCTCTGCCATGGACCTCTTTGGTGACCTTGCACAAGTCATTTCTTTTCTCTGTGCCTCAATTCCTTCTTTCTAACATGAGGAAAATACCTACTTTTTGAGGGGGACTAGAGAGGGGAAAAAGTAAAGCTAAATCAACTGAAGTTTGTGATGTACTCAAATGCTAAAGTAGCACATTGATAGGGAGATTATCTACTCCTTCCCCCAATGTCAGAAAAAAACTATTCTGTTACTAGTAATTCTCTATCATTTAAAAAGGGAGGGCTTTACCCTAAGTGTTTCTGCTGATCTCAACTCTGACAGTTACTATAAGGAGGTAATCAGTTACTGTTTGGATTCTCTCCCAAATCCTTTAGGGCTTTCAAGATCCAAATGAATGTGATAGAGCGACGGTTCCCAACCTGTGGTTCATGGACACGAGGCTATTACAGCAGGTCCGCGGAAAAGAAAAATAATAACATCCTCACCAAGGAAATGTACAATTTCAAATAAAAATAGTTTCATATAGTTTCTAAAAACCTACTACTGTAATTTATTTACAACTAGCAGCATGTGGTGGTCCGCGAAATGTATGGAGGTTGAAAAGGCATCCGCACACTCAGAAAGGTTGGGAATTGCTGTGATAGAGGCTTATTGCAAAGGCAGACAGACTATTTGTGGTTTATATTGCTTTCCCATTGAGTTACAATTCTAATGGCCAGTGCAGTTTGTATATTGACATATGCTCATTCAACATATTTTGTTCTGAAGAATCCTTCAGTGCCTTAAAAACTAAGGCCAAAATTCCACTCCTTCTCTGTAACTGCAAGATTTTGTATGTATTTTGGCTGGCCGCAGACAGTGGCCTAAGAGTAGATTCCCAAACTGCCAGGCAAAAGACTTAGGGAAAGATTCTCTGCTATCTAGTTTCCAATGAGTGCAGCAGGAAGGGGTGCTTCTAGGGAGCCAGGTAAAGCTCACTGATTCTTTCTGGTCCCAGCCCAGGCATAGCAAGAGCAGCCTGGGGTCTGATATAAAATGTACCACATGGGTGTGGCTCCTTAGGGGCCATCTGCATGCTGGGGATGCCGAAGTGCATCACTCTACAGGTACTCCTTTTGCCCAGCCTGATGCATCTTCTGCGCCGAGGACTGCAGGTAGGGAGGCACAGGAGTTAGCTCCACATCCATTAGGGATTCCCTTACATCAGAGAACTTAGGGAAGGTTTCCATTCCCTTTGCACCTCCTTAATGGTGAAAAATGAGTGGAAAGAAGTTGTGAATCTGACCCTATGGCTTGATGCTCGATCTCTGGCTCTTGCTTTCCTGGCTGGCGGAGACTCAGAGGGAGTGACTCATAGCAGCGACCTGTTGTCCAGTGGTCAAACATGATGTTCCCCATATCTGATGGCTGTCACAGTGACCATGATCAGACATGGGGGTGACATGAAATAGAGAGGAAAGTTCACTGCTGGCAAAAGTGGATGCAGCTCCAGTTGTCAGTGAACTGTAGCAAACAACTCTCCTGGGCTGAGCTGCCAAAAATATGTGCTGAGGTTGTTTTGGTTGGAGGATGCTCTTTGCCTTTTGTGTATGACCCTGTTGGGCCAATTACTATGTCCCCAGTTCCTTGGGATATTTGAGAGATTGTCTCGGGGGTGGGGGGAAGAAATTACATAAAACACACCAGAACATTTCCAGATACCATCAGGGTGGGAGGACCCAGTAGCAGCAACAGCCAGAAAGCTATGTTTTCTGCTGCCCACAGCTAACAGTGGGAGGCGGAATAAATTGCACATGTACATGACTTGTGGTAAAGGTGTCGCAGCAAATATAGCAACTGTAGTGGAGGAGTTGAAAATCCTACAGTGCAGCCTAATGAAGAGTGATTACAGGTGCCGACAGCTCTGTGGCCTGGAGGAAACTAATTTCATGGTAATCAAACTATCATGAATTGAGGAATAAAAAATACTAGTATTGTATAGCAGCAACAGCCACCTCCAACCACTTTCCACCTTCCTGCAATCTGCAAACAACTTCAAGGCCAGTTCTCAGAGACCGCCATAATCCTGTGAATTTCAGACAAAGAGAGGGATGCTTTTCTTTTGTGTATGTACATGTCTGTGTGAATGTATGTGAGTGCATGTCCATGTAAATGTCAGTGTGTGCACACATGCATGTCAATAGTCAGGGCATGGTTGTGTGAATGCATATGTTTATGCATAGGTGTGTATGTATGTAGTGTGTCAGTGGGTGACATGACTGTCAGTGCATGTCTGCTATGTATGTGTGTTTGGTCCACAGTGTCTCAATGCCTCTCTGTATGCATATGAATTTCTATAGTATATCTTTGCATGTCTGCCAGTGTATGAGGGCATGTCTACATGAGTGCATAAATACATGAATAGATGAAAGTATATAGTATATGTGTATATGTCCTTAGTACATCTGCATCTGTCTGTCTGACTGCATGTCTATAGTAAGTCACTGCATATGTACATGTCTATGTCAGTGTGAGAGGTGAGGTGTTAAGCTTTCTCCATTTGAGATGAATGGAGAAGGGCTGCTTATGTAAGATATCTTGGGGTTTAAAGTAATAAAAGAATGGGTCTTCATGACGATAAGCAGGAACCAGAATTCTAAAACCATTGCACCTACATCTGGCAACAAGTGTATAACATCTCACCAAAGTCTATTGGACAGAGATTCCTGGTTGTGGTTATATCTGTGTAAGGCATACATTTTTAATAATGAGGATAATGAACCATTGGAGCAATTTACCAATGGTTGTGGTGGATTCTCCATCACTGGCAATTTTTAAATCAATACTGGATGTTTTTCTAAAAGTTCTGCTCTAGCAATTATATGGAGGAAGTTCTGTGGCCTGTGTTGTACAGGAGGCCAGACTACATGATCACGATGGTCCCTTCTAGCCTTGGAATCTATTAGTCTGGTAACGTGATATTCCTGCCATACTATATAGCACAGACGGTTTAGGAGTTCTAACTCAAAGCCCGCACATTTAGTATCAGAGACTGAATGTTCACAGGCAAAGGTTATACAATGCAAAGCCACCAATAGGGCACGATGCAATGAGATAGTATGGTATCTCTTTAATTAAAGTGTTTTTCCTTTTATAGAAATACAGTTACACCGCAGGGTATATGTAGCTGGAGCAATGCTCAGAGCCTGATGCCGTGTATGTGTGATGCATTCATGTTACTGTCTGGTTTAACAGGAGCTGACCTAGGCTGTAACCCTTCTCAATGCTATCATAGTGCAATTCACGTCCTAGTCCAGAAGGTCAGTTGTATTTTCAGAGGCACATTTAAGAGGTGCTGAGAAAAGCCAGCCTCCTGACAGGAGTCAGGTAACAGGTGGATAAGGCACAAACCCATTTGCTAAACACCTCTTGAAAAATCACAGGCAGCATAATTGACTTTTGCAACTCAGATAATGTAGGTCACTGATTTAGTGTACCAAGAAAATGAATGTACGTTGGAGTGAAAGACAGAAGGGAAGTAATTACAAAATATAGATTAAATAGCCATCAGATAACAAGCATAATAATAAGCCTCAATACAGTGGAGATAGAGAAAAAACAATTTGTTAAATGGATTGTAGCTGGGTTCTGAGAACCCTGTCGGCCTCAGATAGTGTTTTTTTTTTCTCCATGAAGTTTGCAGTGAATAAAGTGTTCTCTTCCCTTTTTGGGATTTATATCCTATATCTTGTGGTTTCAGCTTAGAGCTTTTTCCTACTAGAGAGTTATTAAGCTAGCACCTGGTGTCACAAACAGACATCTCTTCACTCTTCCAGAAACAGGAAGAAGCCAGGAACTCCCAAACAAACAAGAACAATCATGGTCCCAACCCTGCACAGGGCTGAGTTCCTGCAAAGACTTAATGGGGATTAGGGGGCTCAGCATCTGTTGTAGGATCAGGCCCAAAGGAGATTTTAAAAAGCAAGGGACTTGTGAGGTTGGTAATGACACACCAAACCATTCACCTCCAGGTCACTGATATCAATCCAACCTAGGTCAATTGTGCTCAAAAGTCATCACCATCAGAGGGTTGTTCAGTGACGTGTGAAATAAATTAGGAGGGTCTTCTGTCCATTACCTAGTGAACAGGTGTGTTCACATCACATAAAGTCTCCATTGCACCTACCCCCCCTTGTTGGTAATGAGGGAGGTCAAGGATCAAATGAGATGTGGAGACTGATTTCAGTTCCCTCGAGGGGGGTCCCTTCAGACTAGGGATACATGACAGCAGACAGAATGGGCGGGGGAACTTTTACAGCTGCTGCTTGTGCTGAATCAGTTCTATAGATTTTACTGGGATTGCATTGTAGTTTGTAGAGCAGGGTAGAGCTGGTCAAAATTTATCAATATCAATTTTTGATGGAATTTTTCATTGAAAAATCAAATTTCAACCAAAATAAATTGTCATCAATGGTCTAAACATAGTTTTTATACTAATAACTATTTTTTCCCATATAGTTATACTGGTACAACTGTTATGGTAGACACAGTATAGCTTATTCCCCTTCTCATACAGGAATTGGTATAGTTAAAACGGTACAACATTCTAATGTAGACAAGGTGTAAGAGAATCACAGTGAGTTTAAGAAAATAGAGTGGAGTCTAACTTAGTGTAATTTACGGGTTGAGGAGCTACAAAGTACCCCAGCTTCCTCTCCCTTAGAGT
The DNA here is from genome assembly GCF_026122565.2 of Emydura macquarii macquarii. Classification (NCBI taxonomy): domain Eukaryota; kingdom Metazoa; phylum Chordata; order Testudines; family Chelidae; genus Emydura; species Emydura macquarii. The sequence continues at coordinate 7,466,813 of NW_027130449.1, read as the reverse complement.
CATATCTGAATTCGGCTCTATGTGATCAAATAGAATTTCACAATAGGCATTCATCAAGAAGGGACCCCAGGAGCATCCTAGAAGTTCTGGGAATGTGGAATAAGGATGACAGAGCATCCTTCAATTCACTTACATGTCCCCTGGAAACTCATTACACACAGTGACATTGGAGGAGGCTGCCTACCCCCTCTCTTTGGTTCACCACCAGGTAGGAATTGAGTGCAGCAATGGCATATGGAGATAAATAGGATATTGCATGAGGTGGCTCAGCAGCATTCATGGGGAGGCAAAGATCAATCCATGCAGACACAACTAGTTCCATTGTTCAAACTGGCCAATATCCTGCTTAATCCCTGATTATGTGAGGTGCTAATCATCTTCAATGCCCATAAGAATTAAGGATATCTCATCACCTCTCAAGAATACTCCCTTAAGGAGGTGGGAACTGTGTTGCCTCTGGTTTGGTATCTTGCATTTTATCAGACAGAAAGGCAGCTAATCCACAGGCACAACTGCTGGAGTCCAGCAAACAGACCTTTCTTGTCATTCATTCACAGCCCATGTGGATGGAGTGAGAATGAAGCAGACGCCCATCTTGGAAGAGCTCATTCTACTATATTGCTTTATCAAGGGAGGGCACTGACTCACTCACTCTATGGTGCAAAACACAAGCACTGACAGATGTCCTTCTTGAGCATCCTTCTCCCCACATGCAGCTCCTGATTTATGGTTGGGATGGGATCATCCTTGTCCTTTGCTGCTGCCTTCATTAACTAAAGGTTCCTTTGAATGACAATGAATTCAGAAGGGGCTTGGGTGAACAGAATAGCAATTTGCTCACAGCTTGATAATTACGCACTTTTCAAAATAAATTAATGCCAGGACTAACAGCAGCACAGTGTTTTCAGAAGCCTCGCTTAAAGAGGAATTAATTGGAAACCACATTGATTGGAAGGGCTGTTGAGCTTTTGGAATTAATTTGCACACTGTTTCAAAGCAAGGCCCAGACTGCTTACCAGGCAAAATGTTTCACCTTTGCTCAAACATGGAGGGAGATGAAAAAAGAGATGAACAGTCTCTGCCATTGGAAATGGCATTTGGAGAAACCTGGTATACCCAGGCTTCCTTTCCTTAAAGAATAAATATGTTTGAGGGGGATATAGAGAGAATTTTCCTTAGTGGTCCCTTGCTTCAGGTTACCCAAAGCAAGAAGACTGCAAGACCAATTCAATGAATCAGGCACCTGGAGATCCATATACATGAATAGTTTCAGAAGAAGAATGGATATAAAAAAGAACCATTCATCTCTTGCTTTCTCGAAATTCTGGAGTTTAAATAAATAGGGGCCAGATTAGAACAATCCCCCCAACCCCAGTCACTCTCCATAGTTCAAAGCACCCAATCACTTTAGAGGGCTCAATACCTCAGTCCTGTCGATCACCTGCTGTTGGAGAGGTGCCCAAACTTTAGGACACTGAAGGACACCTTAGCAATTTGCCACTTGATATAAAGAGGGGAGAAGAGGGCACCTTACATATCTATGGGCCCCAAAATGCCATTCAGGTCAGATTTCAAAGACACTAACTTTATAACGTAGTAACCTGCAACTAGACACTCTGTCATTCAATAAGGCTACTGAAGTCTTTGGAACTGTTACTGAAGAATGCTATAGCTTTTTATGATGGTGGCTAGTTTTCCCTCTAGGACAAACATATTTCTGTTACAATTCTGCTTGTCTTACTGGCCTGCATACATTTAAAAGGGCAGCTCTACATAATAAATTGCATATGTATAATCAAATATTTCAGTAGATCAGATTGGTTTTAATCTGTTTATTCCTGTGATTCCTTCCCCATCCTGCACAGTTCTCACAAGAGGTAGTGTGACTTTAAATAACGGGGGCTTGCCAACTCTCCCGCTGACATATGCAAGCAATTAATGCAGATAAGAGAAGATGGATTTCACAGGAGGATTGCAGCTCCGTGCGTCCACTTTACAATTTTTGCTTTTTCACACAGTGTGCAAAGAACGAGGTTGCAGGTTGTAAGGAGACAATTACTGTTCTCTTCCTAACTGCTCAGACTGGTGTATTGAGACTGCAGAGCAGAGTGAGAAATCCTGTCCTCTCAGGTGTATTTAGAGATGTGACGCACTTTAAGAGGAAAAAATTGGCCACACTGGCAAAACAAAAGCTCAGGTTTTATGTTGTAAGTAACAAATGATAATCCAGCTCTAAACAGGGGCCTGAGATACAAGGTTCAGATCCTGATCTGATTCCGAGGCTCTCCTGAGTTTGGGAGTGTTCACCTCTAGGGCTTTGGCTTGCCCCATTAGAGATAGGTGGGACCAGGAGATATGTATTCCAGTTCCCCAAACATCAAGTATGTTTAGATCTAGGGTTTGGTTCAGGTTCCTTCTATCTGTCTGTCTGTTTTATACTGCTTCCCATCCCTGTAGTATCTGAGCACCTTCCATGTAAAATCAGTAGCAATAGCTAGATCCCCTTCGCTTTATACAGCTTCAGAATAAAACAAGTGCAGCCTGCTCGAGTTGGAACAGTTTCCCTGGACAGGCTGAGGCATTTCTATGAATAATTCATGCAGATCTCTGTGTTCCATATTCAGATGAGAGAGAAAAGGATTGACTAACTATATCTGCTCCGTGCTTGTGACTTTCCAGCTGAGACATCATTATTATCATAATTAATTAATAACAATAATAAATAATAATAAAAATCAAAGCCCAGGGGACCAACCAAAAACAAGAGCCAAACACTAGAGTGAAAGTCAAGTGCACTGCCCCCCCTTGACCTGCTGTCTCTTAAGTAGGTGGAGTGCTGCATTTATATAGGAAGTAGTGTCGCTAAGGTAACATCCTGCTGTTGGCTGATGTAGGGATTGCAGTGATGGAGTTAGCTCATGCAGTTTTCTGGGCAAGTTTCTGCACTGATCAGCTGTGGCTACCACGCCGTTCTGCTCTGCGTGCTTTTATTCTATGTTCCATGTAAAAGAACTGGGGCCACATCCAACAGGGATATCAGAAAGTGAGTTTCAAAGAGATGCTCTCAAACTGTTAAAGTCATTTGTATTTTTGGTAGTGCAAATTTTTATACACACACATTGGACAAACACACCACTCACTATCAACATACTCTTCCATGAGCAGGCCTTTACACACAACTTTGCATACCACGTACTAGAAACGCATTCATTTACACACACACCCATCCATACTACACAGTGCACACATGCTTACCCACATACAACATACAAATACTCACGCACAAACAGCATGCACTTGCACCCAAATCACACACATCACACTGTGCTCAAGCTCACTTTGCAGTTATACTCCCATCCAGGCGCCATGCATATACACGCACACCAACCAGTGCACATGCATACTGCTATGCACATATCGACCACATACCAGACACCTTTAACATATTCTCTCTCACACACACACACGTACACACCACAACAGCTTAAATCCTGGCCCCACTAAAATGAATGAGAGTTTTTGCCAGTGACTTCAGTGAAGCTAGGATTTCTCTCTCACAGACACAAGTGCACACACAGAACAGTATATGCACATGCAAATGTAAGGAATGTTTTCACACACATATATAGCAGTACATAGACACACACACACACCAAACACTATGGACATATTCTATCACACATACACTAGGCCACATATACAGCAATATGCACGCACACTCTGAATCACCTTTAATCAATTCATCTGGTAGTGAAGAGGTCTCTCTCAAGAGTAAAAACAATGAGAGTCCTGTAGCACTTTAAAGACTAACAAATTTAATTTCTGCAGGCATAAGCTTTCGTGGGCTGCAACCCACTTCCTCAGATGCAAGACGAATTGCATCTGACGAAGTGGGTTGCAGCCCATGAAAGCTTATGCCTGCAGAAATTAAATTTGTTAGTCTTTAAAGTGCTACAGGACTCTCGTTTTTGCTGTATACAGACTAACACGACTACCCCTCTGAATCTCTCAAGAGTGTTAGCTCTGGCACTGGGCCCAGAAGCATGGGACAAATCTGCAGGATCAGGAAACAAGCAGCTTGGTCCATAACAGAGCTTGAACTTCTTTTTCAAGAATGAAAAACAAAAAAAGTTTTCAAGGTAAAATGCAAGATGCCCAAGTGCTGAGAAAAGACAGCCAAGTTTTGATCATATGTTAGCTCAACTATGCGCTTTGCTGCATCTTAAAATCCAAGCTGCATGGAGTTAATTGTCCCTCAAAGGCCATGGATTGTGGTACATGTGGTCATATTCCAAGATTTTTTTTGTAAAGTTTCTCTTTTAGCCAGTTGCATTTGTTTTGTTTTCATTTCTCAGGGGATCAGCTGAGGACGCATGAACCATTCCTGCTTCTCTATTTTTCTCCCCTTGCTCTAGACACTCTGTTTGAATTGGTATTCAGGGTGTGAGACAGTCTGTAGGACATTCTATTCATTCCCAAATGAACTGGTTATAGTTGTGCTGGGGTGAACTGTTCAATGATCTCCAGGGAAGTTTTACTAGCTCTGCTGCTGGCTTGATATAGCACAATATTTTAAGGAGACCTTGGGTTTGCAGAAGACAAGGCAAAGACCTGATTTTCCAAATCTTCCCTGCTAGACAAAATACCTTCATGAAACTTCTTCTCTGTGCTTGCCTGAGGCTATAAATCTCCTGCTGCAGGGCACAAACTCATCACCAAAGGCATCAGGTAGGAATTTCCATCCTCTTTCTCCCCATCTATAACCCTGCACTTTCCAGTACATTCCTTTTTGGAGGTGAGTTGACTTTCTCTGAAAAATCTGGTATTGGCAACTGCAGGAGTAGATGGACCAGCAGCGTGATCCAATGATGGCACACCCTATGTTCCTCTGTGTGAGTGCCTGTGTGACTGCTGTCAAGATTTCTCACTCTTACATTGTTTGCATCTCTCCTTTTAAAGAAATCTATCACAATCTGGTCTAATACCACAAAGCCTAGTCTTGAAGTACTTACTCAAGGCCATGTTATCCTTTATGCAGGAAAAAACAGTAAGGAGCAGGGAACTCTCCAAATTGTTCCGTGTCAGGAAGAGGGAACTAGGTTTTCAACCCATGGACTGGGAAGGGAGTTAGACCCACCAAACCTGAGGCTTTCCCAAGATCTGCTATGAAATCCTGCAGATCTCAGTACCTATGTACCTCCACACTAATCCTTGGGCACTAACCACCCCATCCTCCATGGCCGAAGAGCTCCTGGATTTCACCCTTCAGGGCTGTCTATCTGGTAATTTTCACCAGAATAGTTCCTCTCACAATATTTCAGCCCTTCAAGTTTGGGCTCCAAATGGAACAAGAAGTGCAAACTAGTAACTTTAGCTGTAAGTCCTTGGGAGTTTATTGCATATGTGACCTACTGCAGTGCAAGGAAACTTCCTGTAAATCTCTTCAACAGCTAGCCCTTCCTTACGTGTAACTTTTTCTTCTGTTAGACTAGAGATAGGCCCAGAATGCAAAGTTCAGATCTCATCTCCCCCACAGTGCAGGAGTGTTTGAAACACGGCTGTTGGTTCAGACCTGTCTCTATATTTGACCAAGTTCAAATTGCCTTTTCACAAGTATCCTTTCCATTCTGCTGAATAACTGACCTCAACAAGGACCCCTTTCTCAAGCACCTCTGTTCCAAAGACACCAATCTGCATTGTCCTGACCTTTCTGAATAGCTAAGCTTCCTGAGTCCCTGCATCATCTTTGTGGTGCTTTTCTCCGGCTCAATTCTATCCTTTTATAATAAGACTACCAGACCTGCACACATTATTCCAAAATTGCCCTTACTCGTAGTCACTGGCATTGACCTAGAATAATTTTCTCCCAATTTATATTCTGTGTCTTTATTTATGTATCTCAGAATCTGGCAGCTTCTTTTATTGCTGTGCTGAAGGTTTAAAAATATTAGCTAACAAGAAGACAAGGAAGCAGAAGGCAACTTTATTTTTATGGATTCAGGACAAGATCCCAGATCCAAACAACCCTGATCTTTGGGGTAGTTTGGAATCTGATCCTGGACCAGAAGTTTTCACATGACAGTCTCCTGAGGGAAGTGATGGGAACTCTATGGCTTTGGACTCTTTAAATTAGTCTGGGCAAAATCCTATTAAATGCTGGGTAAAATCTTGCACTGGCTTTGGGAAGATGGTCTCAGTGATCTGCAGTAATAGGCCTGACATGGTGCCTTAGAATGGACTGAACCAGCATTCATGCTCCAAACACTCTTGGATTTTGAGGTGTTCACAATTTGAATCTCAGTGTTGCTGACTGGGCCCAGCTCTAATTTATGATATTATAATGGACAGAAAGTCCTCTCTTTCTCCACTAAAAGGATACAGGACAAGCAGGGAAAGCAAGTTTCTCCCACACCATCCGGAAGCAATTTCTCTGCCCTGTAGAGAGCACATCTACAGGTAAAAGGGAAGCTCAGTTCAGTCCTATCTCCATTCATTTCTGGGCAATATTTGGTGATGTTGTCACCTGCCCTCTAGCAACTGAACCATTTGCACAGGCCATCTAATGTTCTGTAGATTGTGTCTTTTTGGTCCCTGCTAACCTGGGATATATTAGAAACCAGTTTTTTAGAGGTGAGAGGCCTTCTGTCTCATTATCAAGCCTCGCAAGACATCCAGTGTCTCTTCCAGACAAAGGACTTAGTATACGCCTATAGCCTTCATTAGCAGTATATTGGGGATATACTGCCCAGGCTGGAGCTCCAGGGGTCCTGGAGTAATGCAGACATTGCACCATTCTTGAAGAAGATACAGTCCATACTCACAGACTTGCATAGATCCTATCTATTTGCTAGTGTGAGACAGGAGAATCCATGGCCGTGTCCCACACACCCTTGCCCCATACACCTCTTTTGAAGAGGGCGGTACCACTAAAGGCACTAGATGGAGAATTTTCTAAGTTCCCACCTGTTTGTGGGAATCATAAGGGACTGGAGGGGAAGTGAAGGTTCATAACACCTTCTTTCTGCCATGTTCACCTGCACGAAGACTGGCTGCAATCACACCTTTGTTTTCAGTCGTGGGTGAGTTCAGGGGGGAGTGCCAGGCTGAATTCTGAACTTCCTGGGGTTTACCTAGTCATTCCTCCCATCAGTATAATTATTATTAGCATTGCTGTAGAGAGGATGCCCAGTCCAGTGTCCTGGGCATTCAACCAGAGGATAGGATGCCTGGGATCTATTCCTGGCTCTGCCGCTGACCTGCTCTGTGACTGTATTTCCTTTCCTACTTTTTGTCCATCTTGTCTATTTAGACTGTAAGCTTTTTGGGGCAGCCATTGCATTCTACTACGTGTATGTACAGTGCCTAGCATAATGGGGCCCTGATCTCAGCTACAGCCTCTAGACCCTACTATAATACAAATAATTAATAATAATGCATTATTGTGCTGTTTAATTTTAAGTTGCTTTTTTATAATTAATACTAAAACTTACACCAACTCTAGAAAGCATCTTCCTGCCCATAGACTCTCCAAACTCTTTCAGATTGCACACAGGAAATTCTACTGCTCTACTAAAATGCAGCCACCTCTGCAGTGGAAGAACATGACAACTCTTTTGCAGCACACAGCAACATTAGACAACAGCTTGGGGCAGAGGGATGCTGTATCCAAATTGCAAATGCCTCTGTACTACCTAAAGTACTAGAAGCATGGGGCAGAGAGTACCTTTACTGATGACCAAATCCAAAGCTCATTGAAAACAATAGAATGATGCCTGTTGGCTTCAGTGAGTGTTGCACAAAGCCTCTAAGTACATCCCTATCAAAAACCATTGATCATGTGAATTAATGCAGCTGCAGAGCAGTCCAGGAGCAAAGGGGTCAATGCATATGAGTTGCTTCTCTGCAAACGGAATAAAAACTGCCAACTGATGTTTGTCCCTCAGCAGCTGGGATGGCTGCCCAGTCCAGTGTCAGAGGAGCACCCCAGAGGCTTGCAGTTTTCTGTAAGACCTCTATGGTCCTTGCTTCATTAACTCCTTTGGGCTGCTGCACCGCAAAGATAGGAAAGCAATCAATGATTTTTTTTCTTTTTAAATAGGGGATGGGTGGGGGTGGATAGGCAGCACACAATTAGGGGCCTCTGAACTTCTGTTAAAAAACCCCAAATGAATAAAACAGTTCTCGAAGACTCTCCCGCCTGCTGCCACATGGTAATTGTGTCTAATTTCTTAATTTTCATGCCGTTGTTGCATTTGCCTCCTGTTAATGAGATGTAAATATGTGTTGCCAGTTTGTGGATTTGTTTAATTACAGGGTAGCTAAACTGTGATTGGCCGGAAGGTTAGTTTTAGGTTTATTTATTTAACACAGAGAAGGCATTGCAAAGTTTTGTCTTAACCAAGCAGAACAGCAGAAGCACCTTCTGTTTATCTGATAGTCCAGGGTTTTCTTGCAAGGAACCTTCTTGATTTGCAACTTGCTCACTACAGGCCTTAAAAAAATTCCTGCCACATTCCAAATGTAAGAAATCGATTTGACTAATTCCTGTTTGATTAAGGTTCCTGAGTTCGATCACTGGAGCTTAAGTAAAGTGAGCAATACACTTGCAGGGAAAATTGGCAGTTTCTCATTCAACAGATCTGCCCTCTCTGAGCCAGATTGGGATCCTTTTTACTCCCATTGAATACATGCCTTACACCATGAGTAAAGCCAACGGTGATACTTATGGAGTAGGGTAATATTCAATGGGAGTAAGACTATCACAGTCTGGCCCCCTCTGAGTGTATAGAGAGTCAGGTCTGCAGACCTTAAGGACCTGAAAATATTTTGTTTGACTACCCTTTACTCCTGTTACACCTGCAGAGCCAACCCACCTACAGGAGAGCGAGCAGGAGTGTACTGCATCTTGAGCATTGTTAACCAAGTTGTTTACTGAGTAGTTGCAATCAGTTACACTGTGCAACCTCCTTGACCAGCAAACAGGTTACACGGGTTACTCTGAGGGTCTAATCTGAAGACAGTGGAGTTGCATAGGTGTAGCAAAAGGCCTAATTCATTCAAGCAGAAACTTTATTACTAGTGATGATGCACAAGCTGTAAAAGACCCCAGCTTGACTGTCAGATCCCAGGGTGATTTTTGCAGCACTGGCAGTTTAAAAAAAAAAACAATCTTTTTTTCTTGTGAATGTAGAACATGTGGTACAGAAGTCATTGAAATACACATTTCTTCTAAGAGTCAAAATTCAGAATAGAACTACACTTTAAAAGTGGAAAGACAGAGTTAAACTTTTTTCTTCGTAAGTTGGAGGCCAACTCTTCTGTTCAGCTTCTCCTCTGCAAGTTGAAGTTTCTCTCAATAAAAATCAAAGTACTGAGAGTCTTAAAGTTACAACAACCTAAATCGTAGTGAAATGTGAGAATGGCTAAACAGATAAAAAGTATAAGATTTTCACCATTTTTCTACATTTTGGCTTTAATCCATTTTATGGCATGTCTATGTGCTTGTGTAATAGCTAGCTTCACACTGAGGCATGCAAATATTTGAACTTTTGCAATGATTTAATGTAAAAAGAAATTGTATTAGCCTGAGGTACAGTGCTTAGCACAATGGATCCTGTTTCACAGCATCTAAAGGCCCCACAGTGTCCTTTAAAACAATTGAACTGAAATTTGACAGCTCAAAAAAATAATCGTTTCCTCCTCATTTTCCATTCTGATTCCCTATGGAAACATGTCCCAGCTACTTCACACGATCAGACTATTGTTATTATTACAGTAGGATCTGGGAAGTCCAATAGAGGATGAATGTGCAATAAAAGTGTTTACATTTTAGGGCATTTTATCATCAATATTATGCATAGCTCTAGCCCACACATGAGACTTCCCTCAAACCGTGAGATGCTGATCACCAGAGAGAAATCTTCCAGCTCATAAACAGTGAGAACTCTCTCTTGATATGAGTCATTTCTGCAAGTTTTGGAAGTAGATGGTGGTAGGGAGGGCGATTTCAGCTCCATCCGCCTGTTATTTTTTCATAAACAGATAGATAAGAAGGTAATTGGCGTGTCCCACGGCCAAGGGCCACACTTCTTTCATCTGTTGTCAGTAATGGCCAATAACGCAACCCTACAAAGTAAAGGGAAGTGACAGCAGGGAAATAATTTAGCCTTTAACTGACACATTATCCAGTTAAAAGCCATTTACCTTCTGCTGTTTGGTGTGTCATTGTTCATTTTAGTTTTGAAGTGACATCTCCCTGAGCACCATTAACATGCCGCCACTGAAGGAGAATTTATAGTGAGTGCACCCTGGAGAATTATAGCCTGGGTGAAGGAAAATGTTTTGTGGACTTTGTTCATCATAATAGCCTCTGTCCTACCTGATTCTTGCATCTTGGCAGAGGGTTAGACTAGATGACCCTTGCTGTCCCATCTAACCCTATGATATCATTCTGAATTTCTAGGAGGGAAAGGCTCAGAGACCTCTACTATAACCATCTTCTTCCTAAATAGCATGGAATGAATTGATAACTAGTAAGGTGCCACAGGACTCTTGTATTACAACAGTGATTTTCATCCAGGGGATCCCAAAGCACTTGCAAGAAACAGCCCTAGAGCTTTCAAATTCCACTTCCTGCAGGAAGGAAAGCTCTCTCCTAACTGCATCAGTAAAATGCAGCCACTTCTGGGATAGGAGTATGGCAGCTGTTCAATAGCAAACACAGCAGTCCTGAACTTTAATGTAAAACTCTGGGGAGTTTAGTGCAACAGCATGACCCAAAATTGAATTTTGCCAGGACAAAAGCTTTGCTGTTGAGAAATGTGCTCTGGGGTACTTAATGACCATAAAGCATCCAAGTGGAATCACCCAGCTCACAGCTGCTTCTTTCTTTGGGCTACTTGAGATGGGAGAAGGGAAGGAAGACACATTTTCCACTGGAAGGGTAAAGCTTGTCTGTGCAGGAGGCCGAGTTTTCTCATTTGCCAATCCAGGACTGTGGAACAAACCCCACAGGAACTAAGGACCATCACAAACATAGTCTTTCATTCCAAATGCAAGGCATGCTTCTTCAATCTGCCTTTGCTAATATATTAACAGTGTCCGTATAATTTAGAAAACATACGCACTGCACAATTCTACCCTGAGGAGAGGAGCTGAGAGAATGAACCACATGTGACAGATGTTAGCCATGTGGCTTAATGAACTATTGGAAGGAGCTCAGATACTATGGCAACAAGGGTGGTATAAGAACCTGAAGTGCAAGTGAAGTGACATGAAGCTTAAAAAGTGGTGTATCTGGCCAACACAAGTCTCAACTCCCTTACATCAATGGGTCTATAAAAATATGTATATGGCAACAGCTGAAGAGAAAACCCTTCCTCATCACCAATTAGAGATGGATGCTGTCTGTGAAATTCTAGCTGCACGTTGGGAAAGAAGGGGATTTTGACTTGAGACCATGTCTCTTATGAAATGGATAGGATGAGGAGTGAACAAGGATTTATCTGCAAAGGTAGTTGTGTCCCTGCCCCATCTCTCTTAGTAGCCAGTCTGAATTTCAAGGCACTGAACAAATTGTAATTCCACAAAAATACAGAATTAAGGGAAAGAGAAGCTGCCATTTATCACATACACAGAGAAGTTGTAACAAGAACCTTAGAGCTGGTCTGCACTGGGAACTTACGTCAGCATGGCTATGTCTCTCAGGGATGTGGAAAATCCACACTCCTGAAAGAAGTAGCTATGCTGCCCTTACCCCTAGTGTAAACAGCACTAGGTCGACAGAAGAATTCTTCTGTGTACCTTAGACAGATATGTTTACAGCTTCAGTCATATTCGACATGAAGCAGCAAATGCATCCAGGTCCCCTCCCCTCTCACTCCTGAAATAAGAAGTCCACGCAGCACTTGACCACACCCTGCCAAGAGATTCCCATATGGAGCTGCCTTGTTTTCCTCATAGCTGGAAGAGGGGCAAATAGTTGGTTATTGAATTGATAGTGGCCCTTTACCAGATCCATTCAGATGACAGAAGAATCTGCATTTGTTTAATGTGAATCACTGCGGATAATGGAAAACAATACCTGTGCTAATGAGGAAACAGAGCAAAACCTTTGAAAATGAATCATTATTTGTTAACCAGCCCGGGTGTGGCTGATTAGAAATGGCATTCTGATTAATAGCTCCATCTATCTCCTGGAGCTCTCCCAGACCTGACACCTCTGGTTTGTCATCTAAAGGGGAGGCCCTGAGCATTTTCTGAGAGCTGCAAATGTACAATGGTACTTCAGGTAAAATGGGACAGAAAATACTCCATGGCCAAACAGATTACAATGAGAACAACAAGGATAGTTCAGGGGGCAGCAGTTCAGGGAACAGGTATGTGGAGACATCACAACTCCAATACCATGGTGATGAGATGGTCTGATAGACGGAGGGATAGATAAGTGGGTAGATAAGTAGGGAGATGATAGACTAATGTGTAAGTACTTAAATAGATGATGGATAGAAACATGTCTGCCAGCACTGGAAACAGAAGAACCCCAGTAGTTATAGTCAACATAAATTTACATAAATGTACACTGATTTCCATAAATTGGCATAGATAGATTGTTTGCCCCACTTACACCCACCGCATGCATTCAATACTTAAATTCACATCCAGTCATTCTACACCCACTTTCACTCCACACCCCGTCTTTCAGTTCACCCACCCACTCCTCAGACACAACTCCCTCCACACTTATCTCTACTGATGCATTCTGCGTGTACCTGTGTGTGTGCACACACATGAAACCCATTCCAAATATATATAGCTTCCCGTTCTGCACACCCATTCTCAGACATCTATATTCACACCCAGACTTGTCAGTGCTATGGGATTTCAGACTCCTACGCATTTGCAGGGAAATTTCTGTTTTCTGCTGTCACCCTTTCCCCTGCTTCCTGGGGAAGGATAGCTAACTAGAGCTGCTAGAAAATCTAAGTTACTTACAACTTAGGTCAACATAGTTATGTTGGTCATGGGTGTGAAAAACTGCACCCCTGCCCAACATAGCTATCCCGACCTAACCCCCAGGGTATACACAGCTATGCCGTCGGAAGAATGCTTCTGTCAACATAGCTACCACCGTTCAGGAGGGCAGTGTTCATACGCTGACAGAAACCCTCCTTCTGTAGGCGTAGGCTGCTTGGATGCTTTGGGGCTCTGCCGCCAGAGCTACGCTGACCTAGCTTCTCTGATCTAGGCTCTGCAGCGTAGATGCAGTGCTGGTGCCGCAGCCTGTATAGCGTAGCAAGCAGAACACGGCTGTGAGCAGCTGCCCCCCTCCCCCACCCACCCACCCTTTGGGTCACTGAACCACGCAGCAGCTGCCTCTTTTTCCATTAGAATGCTCGGTGCCTGGCCACCGATGCCCAGGACTGGGGCAAAGCTTCCGGAACCTTCCGCTCCCCGAAGACAGTTGGCTGCTGCTGCCGCCTACGTGCCACTGCCCCCACGTGCGCCACCATCTGCTTCCCCATTCTTTGACTCCTGCCTCCATTTACTGCCCCACACCCCTGCGCTATTGCCCCCTGATTCATCCCCTCATATATTGCCTCTGCCCTCACTTGCTGCCTCTGTCCTATTTACCTTCGCCCCCATTTGCTGCCTCACGTCCCCAGTTACTCTGCCCTCCACGTGCCCCATACGGTCTACCCCACCCTCCTTTGCTACCCCATGCCCCCATTGCACCTCCGCCCCCTTTGCTGTCTTCCACCCCCACATAAGCTGCCTTCTCCTCAGAGTGCAGCTGGCTCTCTCGCCCCTGGACCCAACTCCCCCCTTACCACAGGGGTCTTCGTATACCTCCCACTGCCTTCAGGGGAGCTCACGTCCAGGCTGCAGGTGCCCACCCAGAGCCGCCACGGCCCCCTGTTGTCACAGAGAGCGCTGGGTTCTTCTGAAGAGGGAGAGGGACGTGCACACAACCAGCCCACCTCATGGACGGACTGAGTTCCGTTGGCTTGGTCCCTGGTAGTTCCATCCCTTCCCCCCTGGCTGAGGAGCGGGTGTGGGGGTTTTCCCTCCTCAGAGAACGAACATTCTCTGAGGGAATGGGGGGACGTGACCCCTCTTGGCTGGCACCCCAAAGACTGGCAGTGGTGGGGGAGGCATCCCTGAGGGAAACAGGAGAAGCCAGAAAGAACAGAAAGTCCAGGTAACATCTTTTAGTCTTTAACCAACGGGAATGTTTTAGTAATGTCGTGTTTCAGCTTGTGTTTCCTTGGACCAAGTGTCTTGTCAGTCACTCATGACGGGGGCATGATAAGAAACAAGAGCAGTGATGTAAGTAGAGCTATACCAACCCTAATATACTGGCAGAACTGTGAGAGGGCCTTGGAACGAGCAGGCCAATGGCAGGAAAAAATTTAAGTATATGAACAAAGCTTTGTTGGGTTCAAGGGCTGTAATAACCACAGTGTTTCGGGGCATGATTCAGAGACACCAGCACAGCTGTGTGGGGACTTGTAATATGTCATGCTGCTAATTTATCCTTGTACTGAATCAGGTGAAAGGAGATTACCTCATTCCTGCCTGCATGAGGGTCAGAAACTTCTCTTAGTCCCCTCATTTTCACCATCCCTCCCAAAAAAAGGTTTCAGTTAATGATATTGTAAAGAGGGGGATATGGAAGAGAAAGTATGATTATTCCATCTGCTCGACTGACTGCACCCAGCACTCCATTTCCATCATTACTAGTGCTGTTGATATCACAAGTATTTACATGCTATTATATCAGTATTCATCAAATTCAGCAGCACACAGACTCCTGAGCAGCACTACTCAGCATCTCTCAGAGAACCACTGCAGGGCAGGATACCTCATTATCTTAAGAACATAACAACAGCCATACTGGGACAGACCAACAGTCCATCTAACCAGTAGCCTAGGCTCCAACTGTGGCCAGTGCCAGGCGCTTCAGAGGGAATGAACAGAACAGGGCAATTATCGAGTGATATATTCCCTATCATCCAGTCTAAGCATCTGGCTGTTGGAGGTGCTTTCTTTCACATATAGTTAGAGCCCTGTGCGGATACAAAATGTGTATCCACATCTAATCCGTCATCTGCAAACATGGTCTGCGGATATCTGCAGATTTTCAGGGCTCTACATATAGTGTCATGCTCCCCACCAGTGCAACTTACTCTGTCATTCCTAAATATTTTGTTCTGGGGATATTTTGTTTTAGGATTCTCCACTGTCACTTCCCTAGGTGTTTGAATATCATCCCTTAGAGCTCCAAAATATCTGACCAGCCAGAAGCTTATGGTGTTAAAGCAGCAGTCTGTTCCTCAGCTAATTTTCATTCTGACAGGGCAAAACCCAAGTAATTGAGCATTTGAGAGGACTCAGAACCAAAGAATCTTCCCCATCAAGAGAGCATGACCCCATTTCCGTTAAGTGAGCTGGCTTTGTGTTACCAAGGCCGGAACAGATCACTGCCCAGCAGGGGCACATGCTGCTGCTGGAAAAGTTTCTCTCATTTTACCCCTTTCCCTTCCTTTCAATAATGTCTCCTCCTGTGATCCATTATGCAGGGTTAGACAGATACTTCATCATTAACAGAAGCAACGGGAGCAGTTTTTCTAGCTGTCCCTGGGCCTTCCATGACCTCTCTGCTAGAGTAATGGAGTTAAACTGGCAGAACAACTTTGTCATTGGTTTGAGGACAAATCGCTTTACCTGCAGGGTTTTGGCAGGGGCAATAGTTCGTGGGTGAACTTAGCGCCTGTGAAACTTATTTAATAGCATCTGGTTTAGTCTAGACAGGGAATGTACAAGCTCTGCCCATAGAGCTCTGCCAATGCACTGCAATCCATACATGAAATACCAGCTGCCGCTCCAAGCCTGGGCCCCCACACAGCTGTGACAACATTCTGCATTCCAGAACTACAGTGCTACACAAGATGCACTTGAATCCTGATTTGCAGCATCTCTTGCCATTCTACTAGGCCTACAACCTGCTCTACCTACAAACCAAAGTTAAAGGAAAGGGAAGGGAATAACAGAGCAGTGGCAATGGGAAGATACGAAGTGGGTGATGCAAGAGGGGTTAAAGAGAGGGGGACTTATATATGGTGGTGAGAAGACACAGAGTTTGAAAATGAAGCAGTTTACATTTGTGGCTTCCTTGCATTAAAATCCTGTTCCTGGCCTTTTTCACTGGAAAGATTCATGAAGTACAGGCGGCTTTGCAGTATCATTTTTGTCTCTGTAACCTCCATTGCTCTTAGTGCATTAAAAATTCATAAATGTCCCTGGCAACTGTTGGTGTGTTTTGGATCTTGAAGAAGCGGAAGAGCCCATGGTGGTCAGAAGTGCAGACTTGTGTCACCTTTTTCAGCTTCAAGTCATTAAATCTGAAGACAGGGTGAAGACAAGCTCTGTGAGAAGTAGCCTTGGCCTCCAGAGTCATCACACCAACAGAAACATGTTCCTTCGGAGCTTAATCAGACCCTCTGGGTGACAGAATCCTCCCCCGACCCTGGAGCACTCCCCTCATCCTTCTGTCTCCCCAGGATGAAGTTGTACTGCAGTGGAATTTGACACTAATGTGCATACTCAGTCTACAAAAAGTCCCTTTAGGAAAATGTTAGGTGAGAGCTAGCTGTCTTTCACCTATCTGTCTTGCATCATCTTGAATCCATTTGCCTATCATGAAGACTGAAAGAAGTACTATTGCTCTCTTTTCACATAGTTCCCTATCTGGCTTTTTCTATCTTACATTACTATTATTTTTAAAGAAGGTGGGAGGCATATACTACCAGTTAGAGCACTGTACTGGGTGTCAGAAAATCTGGGTTCTATCAGTGGGCATATCACTTAACTTCCCCATACCTTGGTAAAGCAAAACCTTATTAAGGACTGATGAAAGGCAAATTTCTATCTTCTTTCTCTTCTGTTAAGCAATAATAGTCACTTTTATGGAATACTGTCTATTCAAGGAACTAAAAATATTTTGCAACCATTTAATTAAACTTCCCGATCCTGCTATGAAACAGATAAATAATTATGGGGAAACTGAGCCACAAAGAGGTTAAATGACTTGCCCAAGGTCATGTAATTAGTCAGGATATAGCTGGGAATTGAACCGAGGAGTCCTAATTCCCATTGTTCAACCCACTAGTCAACATAGCCTTTCTTCAGCTCTCTTTTAAAATTTCACTGCATTGTTTAGCTGACCTCCTCTAAGGTATCCTGAAAAGTCCCCATATTCCCCCTGGAGAGCACTGGAAATCCGGGGACTGGTGGAGTCATAGCACTGAAATCCATCTAGTTTTAAATAGCTCAAGGTCATCTCAGGAGGTAAACAACAACATTGGATTTCCAGAGACTTCATTCAATGAATTGTTGACTGGAAAAGCTCTTTCAGATCCCTGTGGAGGGGAATCTGGAAGAAATGTGTTTTCCAAAAGGAGGACAGTGGGTAAGTTGTTAATGACTTCAATAAAGCAAGAGAAGGCACATTAGGAGGTTGGCCATAAGGGTAAAAAAGGAGATTGGTGTAGTGCTCATTAGTGGTTTGCTAAAATTAACTCCATTACCATGTTTGCTTTCATTGCAAACCTTCCATTTAATTGCAATTACTGCTGAAGTGCAAAGAAGGGACCCTGCTAGGTTCCACAGGTTATCAGAATACGGAGTGTAATACTGAGCTGTGTGAGTTGCTACTTTTAGGGATTGCCTAAACAGTTTAGCCTGTTTGAGCCTACTGCTGCCAGTGATTCTGCTGTATATGTATCTCAGGAGACGAGCATATACTTCCTGTTGTTTGCCTTCAGGGAGCTCACATGCCACGTAGTTTTCCAACAGACAAATGTCTGCATAGATGAGGCAAGATGGATTCTCTGAAAGATGAGGCAATCAGAGAGGGCCTGATCCACAGTCCATTGCAGTCAGTTAGCACTTTAGCATTGACTTCAATGGGATTTGGATCAATCCCAGGAACAAGTACAATTTTTTTTAAAACAAAAATCCTTCCCCCTTTCAAATCTCTCTCTGTCTTTCTTCCACTCTCTGTATAGCTTTCCGTGGTGTATGTAGTTTTGCGGCTGAAAGCAGTGGATACTGTTCTATTTTCAACATTATTCTGCACCTTTAAAGACAGAGGAGACCTGTCTGTTTTTTGTGGTGCTGGCTGCCATTTTGTGTGTCAGTTCAGACCCAGAAAGTTACAAAGGGAGTCACTGGGATGTGGAGTATTTTTTACCCAAAAGAATGGCAAGGTATTTTGCATTCAACTGACTCATCAGTGAAATGCAGCCAGCTAGCACCTACCATGACTATGGAGGCAGAGACAATTTTGCCAAGGACACAGTCCTTCACTTACATTTTTAACGTCTGAGATGCTGCATCTCTAGGCCTGATTTTCTCTTTTCTCAGTGAGGTCAGTGGAGGTTTCATGGTGTAAAACAGTGGAGAGTCAGGCCCTTTACTTTTAGGATCTTATTTGAAACCTCCAAGAAAGTCAACTACATCAAACTCATTGTAGTGCCTTAAGAAGAATGAAAGGCTAAATTGCCCATGCCTGGATTAGAACCTATGCATTTCTGGTGTGGAGTTGTTGGAAATATGGGGCTTATAGCTACAGTCTTTGTAGTGTTTTCCCTCCCACTCACAGATGGCAACTGATTTTGGGAAAAGAAGCAAGTTTGGACTGAAAGAGTGGGAGAAAAAGAATGAATGAAAGAAAAGGGAACAGAAAAGGAGGAGATAAAATTCTTTTATGAAAATAGGTCAGACTTGAGCTCTATGGACTGGCTGTTTGGGCTCCTTAAGAACAGAGAAAGCTACAGTTTGAGATGGAGATTGCACTGAGAAGTGAAAGCAGCTGTTTTCTGAATGCAGTTAGCTACCAGAAATAAAATGCTAAGTGTTTGGAAAATGCAGTAATCCAGTCTTCTGATTGCTACTTTTGTACCTCCACCACTGACCCTGCAACAGTGCTGAGAAATTAGAGCAGCTTGGGGTTTTTTAAAGAAAAGAAAAGGGTAAATGGCTATAAAGTTTTAAAGTGGCTCACCTCATTTTTATTCAGACTCATGGGGGAAGAGTTGTCTCGTTCTCATAAATGGTTTCCAACCACTGCTTCCTGCTAAATGCTTGTGTTTTGCTTCTGTGGATCAGATGTGAATGCAGCTAAGCTGGGAGTGACAAGAACCTGGCATCATCTTCTTTGCTGTAGTTTGTGATCAACAGAGCTGGCTGCTGGGACCTATGCTACTTTTGTCCTGGGAGAGCCCCTTCAATCTGTGCTGGAGATGGAGGGCAGCAATATGTGGGAGAGTCCTAAATATGACATGGGATGGTAGGTATTTGGCTATCTGAGATTGTAAATAGGTGGTCAGATCCCTTGGTGATGAGATCATGGGGGAGCATTAGAAATGCCTGGGTAAGTACCATGGATTATGGAGGAAGATAGATAAAGTGGAATAGCTCAGTAGGTAGAAAAGAATGGATGGCAGATAGGGACTCCTCTGTTTGACTAGTGTTAGGCTGAGTTATCAGAGTGAAAATCAGTTGCTCCCTGCTTGCCTGCTCTCTGCCAAGAAACCAGTGCAGCCAAACCTTAAACACTAGGCTGACAAAATTCCTCCACAAAGGAATGTGACATGTTGTCCCATCAACAGAACTTCAGCTAAAGATAGGATGCACGGTCACTAGTGAAGAAGAAATCTGAGTGTGCGGATGCTTCCCTAGACCTCTCAGCTCTGCCGGTCTTACAGCAACATGTTCTTCCACTTCCTGCCCCAACCAGAGCCAGGGGCACAAAAGCCACCTTGAAAAAGAAAAACAATGGGCAGGAAAAATGTTAGAGCCCGGGGTTGGGTCCAAGCTGTAGGTGATCCCTAAAGGGCAAGGTTGGGACAGAGAGGAGGGTGAAGTGAAAAGCTTCCATGGCTTTTATACTCAGTCTTGGCTAGAAGGTGGCTTCAAGTAGCCCATTTGACACTTGAAATCTTCTTTCATGGGGAAAAGCCCCCTTATTGAGAGTCTCTGAGGCTTGTTTGGGTGAGCCACCAGCTAGCTAGAAGGAACACAGTTCAGAGGAGAGGAAGATGTGAGCTGCACTGAAACACGGTTGCCTGAACAGCATCAGAGGAGCTAATCCAGCCCCTTTGGTACCAAGTGGCTTTGATGTGGTCCTGAAATCATGTCTCACTGGTTCTCTCAAGCAAAACATTGCATCAGCAATGCAAATTGCTGCTGCTCCCTGCAAAAAGATAATAAAGAGACTTTGGATTCCACCCTGCATCTGACCTAACCAGCTAAATAGGTTACACTGAGTTTTGAAAAATGCCCCAATTTTATCTAATAGGCAATTTTTCTGCATAATTTGCAGAACAAGCAAAAAGCTATTATGTAAAATTTATCAGGCACAATTGGCTCTCATTAGAGATTGGGAGCAGGCAGTTTCCTCCTAGGAGGGGGGGATTCTCTAAAGTTTCATTCCCGAGCTTTGGTTGCCTGACGTTATATTGCACCTCCGTCCCAAGGGGATCCAAATTTCTGGTCAAGGACAGTAGCTTCCTATGACACCCACAAACACCGCTCTCATATCTCCCAAGGGCTGGTCCTGCTGTCAGCATGACAGTACGAGTCCTTCACTGCCTAAGCTGCGAGTAACTGATGGTCCTGCCAACACATCATCCAGGCTGAAGAAGATATCTGTAAATTACACTATTATTACAGTTATTATGGAAAATGCATAGTAAACTTCGCTGCTTGGGTGACAAGCAAAGCTCCAATAGACAGGTACAAGTTCAAGGGCATTGGGATGCTCCAGGCAGAGCATTTTCCTTCACCAGGAGTCAGAACATTTGCTTCTGTTTGTACCCATACAACATCTGCTAATTTCAGAGCCAGCAATGCACTTCCTAGTCACTACGTTGCCTGACTGGGGGACTGAGCTCTGGTTATCTCCCCTCTAAAAGTTTGAATAGGTGCTGTGAGTTGTTTTACCCTTGAAGGAGATTTAGTAGGATAGTGCCTGCCGTTCTAGTTTCAATGCCAGAAGGAAAGATCAAGTTTGCCTGAGCATTACCCAAAGCCCTTGGTTAGGGATGGCCCTGACTGTGCCTGTAAGTACCTTCGGCCCTATATGAGTTAATCATCAGGGACCTGTCCCATTCCAACTGAAGCCCATTGGCATCTTTCCATTGGCTTTAATAGGAGCTGGGTTAGATCTCATCTGTTGGGCATTGGAAGCCTTGAAGAAGCCCCTTCAGGATGCATCTTTCAAGTACTCTTGTGTTGTTCATGCCAGAAAAGAGACAGGACTTGACCGTGCTGAATATAATGAGGTTTCTTTATTGAGGCTGCCGGACACAGGCAGAACTGACTGTCCTTCGTGGCTTTCTAGCCCAGAGACTGACTTTGGCTTTGTCTACACCATGAGCAAAGAAGGTGATTCCTCTGCTCACATACAAATACTCATGCTAGCTCTCATTAAGTTAGTGTGAGTGTGAATAGCAGCACAGCTGTGGTAGCATGGGCGGCGTCAGCAGAGGCATGGTTTAGCCATGCTGAGTACAAACCTGCCTGAAACTGGTGGCTAAGCAGTGCCTCCGCTCCCACTACCCATGCTACAGAGACTACACTGCTATTTATGCTCACTGAGAGCTAGTGCAAGCACGTTTAGGTAAGAAGGGGGATCATACCCCTTGCTTGTCGTGTAGAGTAGCCTAATATAAGCCGTGTTGCCTACTCTTACCACACAGGGTCTCCATAAGTCCTGGCTTGGATGTAGCAGCCATGGAAGGGACTACTGACTACCTACAGGTGCCACATATCCCAAAGAGACTGAAAACCACCTCAAGGTCTGAAATCATTCATGTACTCTCTGGGCTACATACGGGCCCATTGACTGCACCTTAGGATGTCTACAGCTAGTGTTTTGCGGTAGGGCAGGTGTGCTGCGGTGTACCTTCCTATGGAGAGTCATTTCAAAAGGGTCTTTTGGGAAGCGGGAGTTATTACTGATGCTGAAACACTCCAATGGGAATTTTTTTTCCCTTTCTCTTCCCCTACAGTAAATGTTAATTATAGATGAAGGTTCACTACAGCAGAAGGGATTATAATTAATTTATATTTGAACTATAATAGATTTCACTACAGACTGCATTTCATTGCATCAAAGTGTATTATTACTGTTGTTTGCTGCCAGTAATTTACATAAACAAGCTGCAAAGCATTGCGTCCATTAATCTTGCAGTAAGGACAACAGAAGACAGATAAGAATATTAAAAGGAAAAAAAAGAATAAAGGAAGTCTTTTCAGCTGTAAACACTAAGGCCTCAATCTTGTGGCAGAGTAGGGTAACCTAACCTGAGAAATGCAGGCTTGAAAGGGATTGGTCAAAATGGGCTTGAGATGTAATGTCTGGATCCTGATCCATGTCTGAACATTCTCAAAATTCAAAAGTGTTTGACCTGGGATTTTGCCCCTGGCAAAATAAATAAGAACCAGCCTGGAAAATAACAGAAGGTTCCTTTGCTCTTTTATAGCACCTTCAATCTGAAGACTCCAAAGCACTGGAGTGGCAGTAGGGTCTAATGAATTAGGGTGTTGACCTGACAGCCAGGAAAACTGGGTTCTTTTCCTGACACTGATCTGCTATGTGATCTCGGAGAAGTCACTATACCTCTCTGTGCTTCTGTTTCCCTTCCCATTCATAGTCTGTTTTGTCTCCTTAGATTGTAAATTCTTGGATGCAAGGTCTGTGTCTAGCACAATAGGAACCCAATTGCTTTGGGGGCAGTAGGAGTTATTGTAATATAAATAATATAGTCAAGCAAAAACCTATGCTAAAGGGTTGTTCAGGTTGCAAAGTCAAGCACTCTTAAATTAGGAAAAGTTAGTATTAAGATTGCCCAGGCTTCCTTAATTTGGCCCTTTTGGGCATATACATTAATCACATACTATTTTTTTCCAGAGGACCTCCTGTCTAACTCAGTGCATAGCACTACTTGTCCCAATGCGTTACTGGCACCCCCAAATCCACCAACTCACCCCTCTGCATTTCAGTCAGGGGCACCTGCCTGTCAAATTCCAAGCCTGCTCCAAAGCACATTCAGTTCAAGTGGTTAAGGTGTGGCAAAGTTATAAGCAGCTTGAAAACAGGATCCTAAAATGGGAAATGTCAGAACACCTAAACTATAGGCATCACTACCACACTGCCGATAATAGTAATAATAAACAACTTCTCAAACATTAACGAGCTCAGCCACACAACACCCTGGTGGCATATAATTCCTGCTACCGCTCTTTTACAGGTGGAAAAATTGAAGTGAAGAGAGATGAAGGTAAAAATTTTGAAGTGCCTTAGTGTCTTAGGACCAGATTTTTAAAAGTATTTCAACAGGAGTTAGGTCCCTAAATACCTATAAAAATGTGTCCCGTAGGCTTATTAATCAGTTTCAAAATATTATCCAAAAAGGTCATGAGCTCAAGGTCACAAAGACGCAGGTGTCCTGATTTCCAGCCCTGCCTCGAGACAATTTTCTTCTCTCTCCTAAATCTCAAACTAAACATTTTTGTAGGTTTGGGAAAGTTTTGTTTTTCCCTTCTATCATCTTTACTGTTCAGTGCAGCCTCTGAACTTTATTGCTTCATCAGGGATGGGAAGCAGAAGTGCTAAAATGCTACAAGAGAGGCAGTTTTTTAGTCTGACTAGAGAAGCAGGGATTATTAGAAATTCCCCACAAAAACCTTTTCTCATGAGATTTTCAGCTCATTCTACATTTCCAAGATATTCAGAGAAGTATATGGACTTTCAGTGGTTTCAGTGGTTTATCTTGACTCAAATGAATCTCCATCTGTTTGAGGACTGTCAGATTCAACTGTCTTCATAAGATTTTGATCAGAAGATTGGCCTCTAATTGCCGTAACCCAGGTTGAAAACTATAGGAGATGGTGTGGGCCTGGGCATTTGAACCCTAGCACATTCAACACCTGAAACATGAAGGTTCTTAGACACAGTTCCAGTTTTGTCTCCTCTCTGGCTTTGGTGCATCTGTCACAAACACTAAGTCTTTAATGTTCTTCTCCCAGGTGAAAGTGCCATGGATGCTGATTTTCTCTGTCCCTTCTCTGTGATGTTGCCCCACTGAAAAAGCAAGAAAACTGATTGTCACTTGAACTAAAGAAAAGCAAAACTGAGCCTTGTGTTTTTGGAACTAAAAGGAGCAGGATTCTAGTCCCTGCTCCCCAGATCTGCTGTGATGGGGGTGGAATTACCTGTTCATTGCTTCTGTGGACTGCAGCACTTTGATTCATCATCTGGGCCCTTCCTGCACCTGAAGAATCTTCACTGAAGAATTTTCAGAAAAGTTCTGATGCTTCAGCTTCCGCCTTCCATTCCCTCCCCTTCTCTAGTCCCTCCCCCCTGAACAAAACACGTCAGGCTTTTGGGCATAGCCAAGAACTCCATCCCTGCTGACTCAATCACAGATAATGAAAAAGGGCAAACCAGCCTGCCAGTGGCTTGAATGAACAGCTCAGCAGCTATTGTAAACAACTGAAAGGAAAGGTCAGGCCCAAACTTCTTCCACCAGTGCTGAGCATACCATCTCCTGCATCGCGGGGCTCCTGCCAAGTAACATGAGCTGGAGGAGAAAGGACCTAGGGGAGAGAAGCGACAAGAACAGGCACCAGAAATAATCTCTGCTTTCCCAAAAGATGACTTTGAAACAGTGACCAAGATTTCCAACAGGCTGAAGAAATTGCTTGAAAAAAGAAAAATCCTTTCCAATGAGGTGATCGGGGCCATTTAAATGAGCAACTGGATCATTAATTATCCCTCTGCCATTTATCTTATGACCTTTAATCATGATTAACCCATCTGGGATTTATTCCATTGTCACAACCAGCCCCTCTGAAGGATTTGCACTCTACTCCATGAGTGTTCAGATCTTATGGAACAAGCGTTGCTCAGAAAGTCCCCTGGCCAGGGAGCACTTGGCATGGAATCTGGTTTCGCCTACACTGCGGTGACTGTGGCACTGTTTTTATAGCAAGCTGTCCCAAGTTTCACTCTGTCCTGAGATGGGAACTGCTTCCCACGTCCCTGCTGCCCCAGGCTGGGAGGGATAAAGGGCAGCTGTCCCCAGAAATCCCTTCACCCCATGGCTGGAGGGAGTAAGAGGAGATTCTCCCAAAGATCCATGCTGAGAGGGAGAAGGGACATGTACCACCTAAGTCCATTTTGACTCATACTTGGAGCCAGGAGACCATTCCAGAGATCATCAGGGATAGAAATGTTTCAGCTTGGCAGTTCAGGTCTTGCTCATTTCTACTTTGCTGTCAATAACAGTGGCCCCATAAATGATACTTACAAAATTTGTGCCACAAGCTGTGATGCTCCGGGCTGCCTCACTGGTCTGTGAGGGTCTTTATCCCTTTCTGTGACACTGTCTTGCAGCTGGGGAGGTATTTCAAATGCAAAGCTGGCATCACAGTGAACTGGCTGGCTGCATGCAATGCTCCTCTCTGAAATAAGTGGGGGCTCCAGCAAACTAAGCTACCCTAGGGGTTATTTTAGTTATTCACAACTTGGTTAAAAAAAGCAATAACTCATGAGACCAAGAAAATCCAATAAAGAAGCTTTGGGGGAAATCAGACTGCAAAGCCAGATGCAAATGCAGCCAACTAGAAACCAAAAAGGAAAAAAAAAATACTGAGGAGAGCAAGCAATTAGTATGTTATCTCAGTTACAGGATTTCAGTACATATGGCTCCAGTACAAAGTCGCTTCCATTTGTGGCTCTAAATGGGCTAGAGCTGGCTGTCTCAGGAATCATCTCTCTCCCTACATGAACCATATCCTTTGCTATCAATTGAGTTTAAGTGATTAGACTCTGGTTTACATGGGAAAACACTGGGACTTGGTCCCTGTCTACATCAGCAATATTGCAAATCCCAAGAACTGAAAATTCACGAGTCAGGCCCCCAAAATCAGGAGATCAGCTTTAAAATAATGAGATTTTTTTTTAAAAAAAATAATAAACGTGGGAGGTCTTGTGATTTGCCTCCTGGTTTCTGGGTCACATCTTCAAGTTTTTCGCTGCAACTGCGAAAGCTAGAAATTTGATTTTTGTTTTTTATTAAAGCTGAAATTCTCACACAAACACATGACTGCAGGAGCTGGGGCTTAAAGAAAAACACCAACTTTTGTGAGACTTGTAGTAAAATTGTGTGTTGGCAACACTGCAGTGGAGATATTTGTACCAGCGCAACTACGATGATGTAGGGGTGAAAACCCCCAGTGTAGTCATGCTGCATTAATGTAAAGCAGGACTTAAACCAGCACGGCTTGTTTATGTACTTTACTAGACTAAGCCACCCTAGTGCAAACCCCACATTATGCTGGTACAACATATCTGCATTAGGGGTCTGCACCCCTGCAAGGATGAAGTTACATCCCTGCAACTTTCTCTAATGTACATAGTACTTTACGGTACTCCTTGGAGCTTGGGTTTATTGGGCTTTAGGGCATTCTGCAAGGCTGTCTCTGGCTTCTCTTGAGGGGATGGGATTGATTGAGGTGCTCTCTTGCTGGATGGCAGGGCAGAGATTCTCTTGGAAGTAAGCTGGGAGAGTTTTGTGGCTATTGATCTGATATATTTTTAATGTCTCTGTTTCTTAATAATGTCCAGATGCTTTAACACTTGGAGCAGGTGTTTTAAATGAAATCTAAATTGTAATGAATTCATTCACTAAAGCTCTGAACTCTTCATGCTGTACCTTTCTGACAACATTGTTTGCTTTCTAGTGCACTGGGAGCATTGAGGAAGGAAGCTCTCTGTGAATATGGAGGATAGGAAGGGGAGCGAGGGGAGCTGCTGGGCCTTGGGGAGATAGGAGAAGCAGCCAGTTGAAGGCTGGGAAGGGGCATCGTGGAGTTCCTACTGCTACTCCTACTGCAGTTCCTTGGAGGCTGGTTCTGGTGCTCTTTGACCCCCCACCAAGTGCTTGGCAGCTGGTGCCCTGTGCTGTGATGCTCCCCTGCCGTCCACTTAGGTACCAGTATCCGGTCCACCATCTCATGGCTGCTGGCACAGATGCTCCTGACCCTCCCCCAGGCCAGGTATCAACCTGGGTAGCTGGAAGTTGGTCTAAGGAGTCACATGAGTGGCCGCCTCTCCTGGCCAGCTGTGGGCTCACATTACATCACCCCTGTGTGGCCCCTGCACACTAGCCACGGCCGCTATGTCCAGCCGAGTGAAAGAAGACAGGGAGAGGAGAGCTGCTTCTACCAGCTGGCCTGATCTTGTGCACCACAGCGGCAGTTCAAACCCCTCCTCCAGGTCCCTTTCTCACCACTGTGAGATCTTAGGGGGCGGGGTAGAAATTTACATCAGCCCCCCAATTTTTTCATTAGTGGGACACTAGCACACACACCCCCGCCCAGTTCCTCTGCCTCTGACTAGGAGCCATGCTACCTGTTAGAATGAACTATCACCCTGACTGGGAATCTGGGCAGAGATCCCAAAACTGAGTGAATTATGGAGACCACTCCCATCTTCTCTGTTCTGTTCTTTTACTCATCCTCATCACTGTGGTGTCTGAGCTCCTTCTGAAAGAGCATTGTGTGACGCGATTAACATCTGTCACATGTGACTCATTCTCCTTCTCTCTAGAAGAGGTTCTTTCAAGACAAGGTCCAAGGGATCTTGCACTGCAAGAAAGCTAATCCCAGATCCAACCATCCCTTCATCTTTGGTGGAGTTTTGAAATCTGAACCCAGATCTAGATCTGAATTTTGTAAATGGCCCTCTCTCTGTAATGGGACCAACCAAAACTCTGGATCTGACTACTTGCAACCATTGTCATGTCCAAAATCTAGATCCACATCCAAATGTTAGGGCTCAAGCCCAATGTGGAGTGTGTTTTGCTCGAAAGGCACAGAAGGCGGCCTCATGCCGGTAATACACACATGCACACATTGAGAGAACAAACCCCTGCATCTTTAAGGCATCTATTAGCCACCTGTCCTGGATTCAATCCCCAGGAGATTTTTTATGGTGAACTAGTGCACTGTTCCTTATGCATTTCACATTTTTCTGCAATATTTCAGCTTGTAAGGAGCCACTCAGTGTATTAATGATCAGGAAATAATAACATTGTCAACCTAGGGCCAAGCATTTCCCATCTCTCTGCCCTCTGTAACAGCTGAGTGTTTAATGGATGCATCTGAGATGGTCTCACAGCAACCCTTCAGGGGGTTGTAGCCACACAAAGAAGGTTATCTGTGGAGTGTCTATGGGAGGTCATTGGAGTTGATTTTTCAGCACCAGTTTGGTGACTGCTTTTAATTACTTCATTCCCTGGTTACCTGCAGCTGATCCCTTGCCTTTCCCTCCTCCGTCCTAAGGGCTGATTTCCCCAGCTGCACAAAGACAGGCACCTCATGGAGTTACCACTAACCTCATGATGCTGATCATAAACAGCAGGGATCATGGATCACAAAGTCCTGGAGGTGCCTAATCATTGCCATCCATGGTGTACTGGAGAGTGGGTGGGCAGTATCAATCCTGTTTTAAATCTAATACATATATGGTTTTTACTCACTGCTGTAAATTGACACTGAGCTGCACCTTTAAGTGTGAATTTTGCCAGCTCACCCCGCAGTAGCTTTATCCAGCACTGCCTCTGTTTCACATTATCTCTGTTGCATTTTGGAATACACACATAACATGATATCACAATACAGGCATCCCATCCCACCATGATAGAAAGTCCGTTCTGAGGAATACATCTCAGAATAGCCAGTCACAGAAATTAGACCTGCAAACAATCTATTCCATCATTAAATTAATCCCTGGATTTTTCAGATGTACTCTAGTTCAAACACAAATTATTGGACTTGATGCAGGAGTTACTGGGTGAAATTCTCTGGCCTGTGTTATGCAGGAGGTCAAGTTGGATGATCAGAATGGTCCCTACTGGGATCAACATCTATAAATGCAGGAGGCAGTGTCAGAGCTAAAAAGGACTTTGGTTCTTTTCCTAACTCTGCGACTGATGTGCTGTGTCCTTGCGCAACTCATTTCACCTTGCTTTGCTACAGCATCCCCACCTATATAATATTACTCACCTACCTCTGAGGTATAGTTAGTTGATAAATTATTGCATGTCACTTTCTCTGAGATCCTTGGATTGAAGGTGCTATTTAAATGCAAAGTATTATTGATTATCAGCATGTTTATAATATTTTCTTTTATTATTTATTTCCTACTGCTGTAGATTTCTAGCATGTCCCTAATAGGTACCTCAAGGGACACATTAATAAAACACTCTGTTTACACAATAAAAAAAGGAAATGATTTCACTAATATACTCCCCACCCACCCATTGGTACAGAAATAGCCATGAACCTGGCACCATACTCCAAGGTACTGATCCATGAGCCCCAGTTCAGCATAGCACTCCAGAATGTGATTACCTTTTGCTGCTGGAAGAAATAAGAGTGTCTGCTAACCTTGCCTTCGAGATAATTACTGAAAGCCCACCTCTTTTGCTGGCCCTCCCCACAGTAGCCTCCTCATTCTCCAATATCCATTGAAACAAAACCAATAAGCCTGCTTCTAGGGACAGATAAGAAGAGGGGGGGGGGGATCATTGTCATCTTTTAACTGGAGAGAGCAACTTCAATACTACGGTGACGGGGCCACATAAACATAGACAGATGGACAATGGCTGGTGGTGATAGATAAGATAGCAAGCAAGTGGCATCAATTGACTTATATGGAACTACTGGGCTGCTCAAAGTTAAGCATGTGCTTATTTTTTTTGCTGGAGCGGAGATAAAGTGCTTTGTGAAGTCTGATATTAAATGACTTCCACTTACCATTTACATGGGAGATCATTCCACAGCCCAGCAGTGCCCTCAGCATTGGGTCATGTCTCCTGCTATTTTGCTGATTCCTCCTGCTCAGTTTGATCACCTTGCCTCCCAGTTCCTACCCCCTCTAGGTGTGAAGTTAGCTGAGTTGGCATGTCTCCCCTTTCCTTCCCATTTCAGTGAGTCTCCACACCCAAAATCCATAGTGAAGAAGCAACAGCAGTGGTTTTGCCCATCTGCATCTGGGCTGTAAATGCCAATTGTGATATACAAAGACCTTGTTAGACGTCTCGGCTACCTTTCTTTTCCCAGAGAAGAAGAAGCATTCTCATTCATTATTAATCTCCCCTCCACAGATGCAAGCTCTCTCCAATGCTGTATCAATTATTTAAAACTTGTTTAAAATTTTTCCTGGATTAAAGAGATTAATTTGTTGTTGATTTTAATAATTTCTCCTGCTTTTCCATCTCCAATGCTGTGAGTACAACACATATGCTGAGTTCCAGTTTACTTAAACTTCACCCTATCCATTGGCAATCTAGGAATTTTATTTCCTTTTATAATTGCTAAGGCCTATCCTTACTTTGAAGAAGCTCCAGCAAACCAGATGTTAACAAACCTTTAAAGTGACACTGGAAAGCTAAGGATTGCTTACAGCAGAACACCAAGAATGTTTAATGTTTTCTCTTTCCTGTACAACCAGATACTTTCAGCTGAAACAACTTTATTTTACATTATGAGGGCAGACAAACAAAAAAGAACAAGAGTAAAGTCTGCATAAAAAAGAGCACAGTGTGCATGTCTCCTCTGTAGCAGTCTTCTCTTGTATTGCACAAAACATTGCTGCTTGTCTGAGGGTGGCAGAGCCAAGAAATTTAAAGATGCAGTACACATAAAAGAAAATCATGTGACATGGCTGCATAACAAGAAAAGAGGAACAACAACAAAACTATTTTCATTGCAATAAAAAAAGAATTTCATGGAAATATTTCTATTGAACTAATGGTTTGGGTGCTTTTATAAAATGTAGGTGTTGGGCTTAAAACAACCTAAGAGTTTTCCTTTAACCTTGCATTGCTAAAGGACATGAAAATCCTGTTGTACATTATCTTAAATCCCGTCTCCCTGCCATTGCAATTCCCCCATGAAGCCTTTGGCAGAGGGTGATTCATAGCAAGGTTTGTTGAGTAGCCTGAGTCCAAGAAGGGAAGGATGCAGTCACATGCAGGAATTTGGGGATGCCTGTAAGGATGGACTTTATGAGGATGATTCCTTCAGACGGTGTGATTTTGTGATGGAGGAGCACCACTTTGGTGATTAAGGGACACTTTTTTCCACTGAGTGGCCTCCCTTTTGCAGAGACAATTTATACCCACAAATTGGGTACTTGCCTCTGTGACCACACAATTGCCAGCATTCCTGCTGGATACAGAGGGAGAAGTGCAGACGTGGCCCACTGCTCCTCTCCTATGTGGGGTTTGGGCCATGTGAATCTATGTTCTGAGCAGTCCCATTGTCCGAGCCCAGCGTGTGGGCAGCTGACCACTGCCTCACCCACTCCTACACAGAGGTGAAGCAGAGTCATGCCTCATTGGTTTTTCACAGTCTGGGCCCTCTGTACAATGGAAGTTCATTCTTTTTCTTCTCTACGTTGTGCAAAACCCTAGAGCCATTGAAAGCATTTAAGGACTTGGTGCAATTGGCCATGTACAACCCCAGTTTAATGCCATTTTTATATCAGGGAATTTGTTTAGCTTAAGGTGCACAATCTTACTGCTCCAGATCTTAAGAACATTGGAGAACATATACAGTTCTCTGTGAATCTGGAGGAGCACAGTGCACCCTGGCCAGCCAAGGAAGAACCGCTCACCTGATCCACCTGAGAGTTATAAACTGGACTGCACCTGGCACTTAGAAATCATTACCAAAAAAAAAAAAGGAGGGGGAGGAAGAAATAATCAGAGAGCTTTAAGCATCACAAAAGCAAACAGGATTATGAAATATACATGAAAACACACTAAAAACTCAGCCCCAGCATTATCTCTCTCCTGTGCAATTATTAATTCATGTTCTGTCTCTGCCATGGAAAGTAAATTCCTGTAAACAAGTCCCTTCACCTGTCTAGTGATGCTTCCAATTGCTTCTTGCTTCTTTGGCCACTGCTGGCTTACAGTCCTGCTTTTGGCAGATCTGGAGGTATTGAGATAACCCAGCACATGAGCTGTGGGACTCCCACATGCCTGCTCTCAGTGCACAAGGTCGCAGAATGGGAGGTCGTTATGTTCAATCTTCACCATGCCAAGCCTGGTTTGATTCCTTTGGGTAGCGGATGAACCAATCTTGTCTTAGTGGTAGGAGAAATTCAGATGGTTCAGAGGTTCATTGACTAAACACCCACAAGGTAAGAAACCTAATCAGTCTATCTGGACTTTTGGGAGGGTTTACAGTCTTGTTCCGCAGACCCAAGAAGTTTGGGTGAGCATCTGAACTTTGGGATGCTTATCTGAACTGAACTGAACTTCCAAACAAGAGATTTGGCCACTACTAAAGAATGACCATCCCTCCTTTCTAGGCAGTGAAAAAATAGACTTTGCAGGACTTGCTTTAAAAACAAAAGGTGCCAAAATAACAGTCACGGAGAATGAAATCCTTGAAAGACTCATGGGGTGCCATAGTGCAAACTTTTCCACTTGTATACACCTCTGCCCTGACCTGGAGAGATTGCTTCTAGGCACAACCGGGTAGCTTACTCTCCATGTTCCATTCACTCCTTGGCCTCTCTCTTGAGAATGTTAAGAGGCTTTCTCAAGTGATAATCCTGGTGGAAGCCTTTGTGATGTGGACATTTGACCCACCAGACCCACTAAACTGATCAATTCCATACAGTGTGCACTGAGCAGCCATCAGATAGGAACAACTTTAAGACACTATGAACCTGCACTGGCCTCATACTGGTAAGATGAAGGTGAAATACTCCATAGCCCATTAGCAGTCCCCTAAGCAATCCATTCTGCATTTAAGGTCTTTGTTTGTTATTTGTGCTACTTTATCTGTCTAATGTATTGTCTTTGTTATGATATTTGGATATAGGCCATGTAAGAGATGGAAAGAAATTAGCCAGGGCAGGAGTTGCAAAATTCAGACCTGAATCCAAATCCAGACTTCCCCAAGGACTGAGTGTTTGGAAATGGGGTTTTAGTTTGCCCCATTATTTTAGCTATAGGGACCATTTGCAGAGCATGGAAGCAGATCTGAATCCAGATCCAAATGCTGCAAAGTTCTTGAGCATTTTATATCTTGGGTTTTGGTTTGGTTCCATCTCTAAAAGAACATACCCTGAGCTCCACTGAAAGTAGTGCTGGGAGCAGCAAAGCAATCTGCGGATGAAAAGAGGGGAAAGATGTGTCTCTCTTGTTATAATCATCAGCTCTGAACCCAGCTCATCGCTCATCCTAAAATGAATGTTCAGTGACTCCATGCCATCCCCATGGTATTCCAGCAACTTACCTTCGTCTCAAAGAACCAGCTCTGGAATCCTATTAAGCAAAGAAATGAACCCACACACTGGAGACACACAGTGGTGGGGTTTCTTTAATTACAAATTAAAGGCAAAAAAAATAAACAGTAAACTCATTCCCACCACAGATTCATTGCTAGGAGGAATCATACGGTCCATTATTTTTCTTTCCAACTGTTTCACGCTGCATGATAGACTTTATCAATCAGCCCCAGAAACCAATCTTTGCCCAGCCTCCAGCACAGTCATCATCAATCACATCTGTGAGCAATGGCACTGGAACCTCGTTGTAACCTTTTCCTTGCTAGTGAGCATCACAGCCGCAGGAGAGAGGAGGAAGGAGGCTCATATTCTGAATATCGATCATTCTCTCCTGCAGTGAAGAAAGAGGAAGAGAGACTGCATTAAAATATACTATTTTTCTTACCAATGTCTTGGGCTGGAAACAAATAAGTTGCTGGAGCTGAGAGCAGGAAGAGGGAATGTCATGAGCAGTGATGGGAGTAGTTCAAATAGGGAGAAATCCAAAAAGTCATGTTGTTGTTGTTATTATTATTATTTATTTCATTCATATTACAGTTACACCTAGATGCTGTGTCTAAGATCAAGGCCTCATTGTTCAGGCCATTCTACAGGCACATAGTGAGAGGCAGTCCCTGCCCCAAAGGGCTTACAATCCAATTAGTCAAGAGAGAAAAAATGGAGGAGGGGAAACTGAGGCACAGCGCAGGGAAATGATTTTTCCCGAAATCCTAAAGCATGAAAACAGCCAGGAACAGAATCCAGGTCTCCTGAGCCTCAGTCCAGCCCC
Organism: Emydura macquarii macquarii; assembly: GCF_026122565.2. NCBI lineage: Eukaryota > Metazoa > Chordata > Testudines > Chelidae > Emydura > Emydura macquarii. The sequence goes on along the minus strand of NW_027130449.1, from coordinate 7,432,599 downwards.
CATCCACTGGATAATATTGTCCATTTGTAGGTTATGCTTGTATCAACTGTCATGTATATTTCCAACTAGGGGACTTATATTTTAGGCTTTCTCTGTACATGAGAAAGGTGTACTGATTTAACTACATCACTTTATTTGGTGGTTCAAATAAAACAGAAGTGAGATCTAATCCACTTCTGGATTTTAGTTTTGCAAAACCCTAACACAGCCCATCTGTGGTTCTGTTATACCGACTGGGTAAGCTGAATCACAGAGAGGTTATGTCATTTATCCAGAGTTAGCTGCAGAGTTGATAATCGAACCCAGATTTCCTCCTGACTCCTTAGCTTCCTGCTGTAACCGCTACATCATGCTCCTTGGATTTGTGCCCATCACCCTGTCATCAAAGCAGACAAAGTTTTCTCTGTAGCCAATGGAGAACAGCATCAAGAAGTAAGGGGCCTGGAGGAGATGGCGATGCAATGGTAATTAAGCTGACAAAGAAAGTTATGTGAAATCAGATCACCTCAAACCTTCGTGCCTTCCCAGTCTTTTAATGAAAACGATTGCTCTGGTTGCCAGTTCGCACTATACCTCAGTCTAATTGGCTCTTCGTTCTGGTGAACCAAGGAGAGATTGGGCTCCATTCTCACAGCCTTTGTGTCCCTATTTCCTGTCCTAACTCGGTTTAGTCTTCTGTGAAATTGTTTTCTCTGCAAAGGCAGAGTTTTCTCATCTCTGGTAATTCCACTAGAATAATCCTTGGCACTGTGTGAGAAAAGTGCTGAGTGCAGTCACTGGGGGGAACATTGGTGAAGCTTAAGCACACACACACACACACATACTTCTGTGATGGGGGAGCTCAAACAAGCTGGAAAACACTGGGGATTTGCAAGTCTCCTTTTCTTTTCTTTTTGTTTCTTTTCCCTTCTTTTCTTAAGGATGTGCATAAGCCCTGCTGAAAAGATACAGAGGGACTGGGAGTGGCCAGCACTTAAGGCATGCCTAGTAAGCAGCAAAGTGGGGCACAGAGGTGGCAGTTAGAGGAAAAAAATTCCCTTTCAGAACCCCACCACACATGGAGCAGCAAGTGAACTCTAAAATCTGGAATGATGCGGCATATGCACAGCCTGCTACTGAGACAGCCTTATTTGTTAAGTGGCATTTAGATACCAAGGTGATAAGCATGGAGGGATGGACACCTCCTGCAGATAGTTAAGATTAAAAACACCAGTGGAAATCAAAGACCCAAAGTCAGAGGGGGGAATTATGACTATCAAGAAAAACCATTGACATTTCATGCATACAATTTTTATTTTGCAAATACATCAGGAAAGTCCAGAGTTAAGTGAGTGGAAACTATCTTATACTGGTCCAGAAGTCTAAAATATAATCTTTCTGTCTGTGTCTATTGATGTATATGATCTGTTTGTATCACACTCATCACCATGACATCTGATTAGCACACCTTGGTTACAGTGATGTGTCAGTGATCTTAGGGGAAGCCTTATTTACATCCCTTACTTTTTGACTCCTCTTGCAAATAACTCTTTTGTTTCCAAGCAACTGGAGTGTAGTGTATCTCATGTCCAGGAAAAAGAACCCATTTGCATGGGAGATCCATTTGCATGGGAGATTTACCTCTCCAGATCCATTGAATAGAGTAATTCAGTTCCTGTTCATCTCATTCATAAAGATAGCTGATCATAAAGATCAGCCATAGTATATAATTTCTTTATGGTCTCTTTTGCCTCAGAAATGAAACCCTCCTTCCTCCTTTAGATAAAATCCAAAGATAATCAAATCCCAATTGCAGACAACCAGGCTTTCAGGCATAAGGCTCCGTGACAATTCGTCTGTGACCTGATTATGTATTTCTGCTATTTGATTCAGGCAAGAGAGCAAGAAACGAGAGGGCCATGGGGACATTCCACAGTTCCCTACAAACATGTAGGCAAATTCATCCAGGGGTTAACTTCCTTCATATCATTGAGGTTATCACAAGGAAAGGATCTGGCCCAGTGTGTAGCTCTGGGAGACAGATCAACCCTGGAAATTCAGTTCTGGATGTTTAACTCATCCCTATCCAGTGCTGGGGAGTGGTTAGATTGCGGGGTGGGTGTTAATCCAATGTTAAAATAGGGAGTGAATTGTGAATTTGGGATTTGCATTTAGATCCACCCAGTATTCTGATTCTGAACTCACCTAAAATTCAAAGTGATTAAGAACTGGGATTATAATTCAGGTATATCTCTTCTAGTGATCTTTACTTTAGCACCAGGAAAATGGATTAAACTAATAATGAATAATAGAATGAAAATATATCTAGATAACCATGATGTGCCAAAACAGCTCCAGGAAAGATAAACCATGCCTCTCTAATCTATTAGCATTCTTTAAACATATCAGCAAAATAGTGTGTAAAGGAGAATTGGTTCATTTATTTGCACTTTCAAAAAGCCTTTGACAAATTCCCTCCCAAGAGGTAATTAAGGAAATTTAAATAGTCATGAGGTCATGAGTCAGAAACTGACTAAGAGATAGAAAACAAAGATTAGGGGTGAGTTCAATTTTCAACCTGGTGAAAGATTAACCGTAGTATTCTGCAAGGTTTAGTATTGGATCTGAGTTGTTTAATCTATTTATCAATGATCTTGGGGAAGGAGTGCTCAAAACCAACACAAAAATTATTAGGTGAGTCAAAACGAGAGACAACTGAAGACCTTCAGAGGGACCTAACAAAACTAGATGAATGTGCAGCACTATAGCAGATTAACTTCATTGTTGACAAATTCAAGGTAACACACACTGGAAGGAGTAATTTGGAGTACATATAAACCTTCCTGGCTTCTAAATGAACTGTAACAACTCAGGGACAAGACCTGGTTGTCAAAGGACAGCTCAGCAAAAACCTCTCTACACACTGCAGGGGCAATCAAAGAGAAAACAATGTTAAGATGCGTAAGGAATGGGATAGAAAATAATACTGACAATAGTGTAATGATATTATATGCATCAATTGGGTCCCCTCACCTGGACTGCGCTGTTTAGTTCTGGTCAAAAAGCTGATAGAAATAGAGGGGGATAAATATCCAAACTTTCTGACAGGTCAAGGAAGTTCAAAACCAAGGGTTTGGTCTGAGATCATCTCTCTTTTTGAGGCATGTCCTAACTTCTTCAGATTTATGCTTGTTTTTCTCTTGTTGTCTGCATTCTATTTGTTCTTAAAAGTCTTAAGTAGACATAAAAGGCAGGAAAAGCAGTTGATGTGAATATGTGTGAGTGCACATGCACGTGCAATGTTTGTGTTCGTGTATGGAGAAGTGTATCCCTCCATCCACACTAGGGCTGTGAAAAGAGTTCCCAATAAAGCCTGAAGCAGCATGAAATTTACCTTATTTGGATTTCATTCCAAAGAAAATTGGTCCATATTTGCATCACTGAAGTTCACATATTTTTCAGTTGAAATGTAGTTGTTTTATTTATTTTTTCATTCGAAATCACGTTAAATTTGTAGTTTCTCTTAGCTTGGTCACAGGAATGAGCAAAAAGCAGCAGTTTCGAGTAATTTGCACTTGTGTCAGGGTTTGTCTGACACCAAAATTCAAAGAGGGAGTGTGGTAGGAGGGTTTTATAAAACGAGAAAAGAGAATGACAGCAAACCTATCTATCTATCTAGGTACTTATATGGCCCCTATCACTGCAACATCTGAGCCCCCTCTCCCTCATCTCTAACTGATTGTATCCTCACAAGACTCCTGAAAGTGAGGAATTATAATCCCCATTTTACAGAAAAGGATCTGAGGTACAGAGATAGTTACAGGTAAAATTTTCAAAAGCACCTATTGATTTAAGACCCCAAGTCCATTTTCAAAAAAGTTCCTAAGTCACATTTGAAAGTGGGACTTCGACTCTTAAATCTCCTACATGCTTTTGAAGGTGTTGCCCTAGGTGACTTGGTTAAGGTCACACAGGAAGTTGGTGGTTTATCCAGAAATCGAACCCAACTCTCCTGCGTGCCACAGCAGGGCCCCATCCACTGGGTCAGACTTCCCATGCAGGGCTAAATGGGAGAAGAGGACCAAATAAATCAGAATAATTTGACAAAAGTGGGTGAAAATTGAAAGAGAGAGAGAGGAAAGTGGCGAGTGTAAAATGTAAGAACTGCCATGATAAAAATGATACATTGTCCAGGCAACACTGTCCCCAATCTTGAGAAACCTGTAAGTGGAACATTACTTGACAAGAATGAGAGCTATTAGCTAAACTTGTTCACATTGACATCTTTCCAGGGCAGAAAATTACTGTCCTCCTTTTTTTTTCCGACTCTCAAGTGGGTGCCTCTTAGTGTAATCTAACATACATTAGGTTAGATTAGATTAGATTAGTGAAGAGATCCCTGAGTTTTATGTGTACAGTACAATACCACTCTTTCTCAGTCACAGTGAAAAAGTCCACAGAAATGAACAGAAGGCTCTCAGTCTGCTAACTCCTTTCGTCCAGGTTGTAGTTTTAAGTCACTGACCATGCTGGAGAAGCCATATTGCAGTAGGAGTGTCTGGAAAAATTCAGTGTGGCACAGGCAGAACACTGCAGGGGCTGTAGGGACGGTGCACTACGGAGTGAGGACTCCATTCCCTTATGAAAGGGTCCAGCTAGCTACTCTATCCCTGACTCTGCTCAGCTCTGCCACCAGCATTCATGTGGTGCACTGCCTGACCCCCACATCCCACCTTGCTGCAAGCACACACAGGGGAAACCAAGTGAGAGAGCCTTCACATCCTCTCCTCACTGTGCACTCATACAGGGCCAGTCTGGCCCTATATATGTAAAACTGCATGTTGAGGTTCTCATTCAGGCAAAGCTCCTCAGTGGGAGGTTTTGGCCCAGAGATACCACTTAGGAACATTTTGCATGTCCAAGCCACTGAGACTACCAGCACAGTCCACACAGGCCATTATTAAACCATGAGATGGGAGTGACTTTCGGTCAATACCCCAGACAGTCTGAATTCAACCCAGTGACTTAGGTCTCGTCTACATTAGAAGTCTTTTCCAGTATCATACTATTAATTAGGGATCTGATTTTTTACAACGTTTTTATACCAACAAAAGCCCTACTGTAGACACAGTTTTACCAACATAAAAATGCTTTTGCCAGTATCGTTTTTTTCCAGTGAAGGAACTGGTATATGCTATACTCCTTTGCCAGTATAAGCTGTGTCTACACTAAGAGGATTTTCTGGTACAGTTAAACCAGTTTAACTATCTAAGCAAATCCTTTCTAGTGTAGACAAGGTCCTACAAGAAAAAGGTTCTGTGCTCTGACACCAATCCCCTGAGCCATCCTATCATCTCCCTGAAAAGTCTGTACGTTAGACCCAACGAGAATATTGTGCTCTCTGTTTCTGCCATGCCACCCAGTCCTGCCACAGTTCATGTCCCCAGGCCAAAGAGACATGGTGAATAATGGAGTGTCATGTTTATCTAATGGATTTATCACTACTTACCAATGCAGCTTCATCAACAAAAGCAGGAGAAAATCAATGAAGAGACAGCTAAGTGAGCAGCGCAACTCGGCATTTATTGATAGTCTTGATGTTTTTTATCTTGAGGCAAAGTCGGGAACAGAAATCAGCCTGGATCATTGCTTTTGGACAGATCCGCAGCCCCGTGTGAGAGGGTGAGGAAGTGCAGACTCAGCTATTTTGGGTGCAGTGTTCTCTCATCATTGTTCATAGGCAATAAGAAGCTGAGCTATACTGAAATTAATGAAGACTCCCATTGACTTCCGTAGGCTTTGGATCCAGCCCAAATGGAAGAAACTGTCTTTGGGAGATGAGAGTGTCTCTCTGCAATGTTGGGCCGTTCTGGTCCCCCAAAGACAAGAGGAAGGGCAGTTTGAGTCTGTTCTGAGCACCAGCAATTGCCACTGAAGTCAGTGGGATCTCCATGTGCTCTAAGAATGAGACCGTATAACAGAAGAGCCTGGTGTTAGACTATGAAATTATCTACCTAAAGGACATGATTGACGCCCTGTCTCTTGAGTCATTTAAAGCTAAACTGGACAAAGAAGTGGACAGAGCATGGAAGTGGAAAATTGTGCATTGGAAGAAGGACAAGGTGACCTAACAGATTATTTTATTGCAAATAAAATTTCAACCTCGAGAAAAACGGACAGAACTCCCCACAAAGCAGCAATAGGAATAGTGCTCATTTACACTAGGGCCAAATTTGGCCCTAGGATTGCTTATAAAATGTTTCCATCAACTCTTAAAAATATCTTTTAAATAATTCATTTGATCCTTTTTTATTTATTTACAGTTTTGATGACCTCATACAATAACAACTCTGCTGTATCACTTTCCATCCAAGGTTCTCAAAGGGCTTCTTTCAGCCTCACAACACCTCCCTTAGCTTTTACAGATACAGAAATTGAAGCACAGAGAAGTTAAATAAGGGTGTCCAAAGTTACACATTGAGTCAATGGCAGAGCCAGAAATATCTGGTGATGAGCACATTAGAAATATGATGAATGGACAGAACAGAACCCAGGAGTCCTGGCTTAAGCCACTGGATGAAGTTTTTCCTTATGAAGCTGAGACACTCATCAGAACAGGAATCAGCCATATGCACACAGAAAAACTGCACTGTGACCGGATATCTGCACTTCCTAGATGATTTATAGGGTTCCTTCCTAGATCTTTCTCCGCTTTGACTCCTCTCTCTTCCTGGTCCACATTGTGAATATGTCTTCTCAACAGAAGATGGGGTATCCTCTAAGAAACACCGTCCCTGGCAGCTACTAAGCTCTAAGATTCTCTCAGTCTCCCACAAGCAGTGATTCAACTGGAGGCAGGAGGAAGGGAAGATGTCTCAGGCAATTGTTTGGTTTTGTTGTTCATGCAAAGGTTGTATCCTTGGTAAGCATGCTGGCTAGGGGTTTATTTGGCAAGAGCCTCTGCATGATGAGATTTGTATCAATTCATTAGGCACATGATTAACATCAACTCTTCTTAGGCAGCCAGAGATCCTCTACTTGTTATAGACACTTAGGAGCACCTTGTTCATTTAGCCCTTACTTTCCCCTCTCTGCCCTTCAGCCCTGATTTGCAGGGGAACAACGGCACCGTATTCTTTCAGGCACTCCTTGTGCTCCTCCATGCGTTTACCTTGACCGACTTTCCCGTGGTGAGACTGGGAATTCGGGCTGAGAGTTTCAAAGCTGCCTAAGAGATTTGGAAGCCCAAGGCAGCTCTGCAAAGCTCAGCCTCCCTCCATATATTCCTACACTACTATGATTCCCAAGACAAGCCTCAACCCTTCTCCTGAAGGAACTGCCCTCTCTCAGGGTGAGAAGGAAATTTGTCTTGGGGTCAGATTATCAGATGTGTCAATCATTCTAATTCCATTGAAGTGAACATCCCTTCACGTCAAGTGCTTCTTATATTTTTCTCACATTGCTTGACCAATGGATCTTAATGCTGAGATAGTGATTAAGGAGTGAGTGATGCCCCCTGACTCTATGGGTCCATATAATCAGGTTGGCACTGGAAGTGGTGTAGTCCGGCTGCCCAGCATATCTGCATCCTCACATGCCGAGCAACGGTATGCCATGAAACTGTGGAGATGGATTTGGGGATGTGCATAAACAGTGAATTCCCTGACTGACCACCCTTCCCACCCCTTCTTGTCATGGGGGATATAGAATCTTCTTAAGGTAATGAAGCTCTGAGCCTGCAGCAGCAGCAGCTTCAGAAATGGACCTGTGGGTCTGGGGAGGAATCTGTACCCCCAACCAGGCTCACAGCCCATTCACTCAAGCCACGCATCTGGCCCAGTATCCAGTGGGAAATAATCATTCCCTAAGCCCAGGCGTGGTGGTCAATGCAGCCCTGACTCATGGGAGTGAGAATCACCCTAACGCCTCATGTAACCCTATTCATGGCCCCAGGATGCCCTCAGTGGTCATGAAATCATCCATCAATGTCACATTTCCTCTTTGGTAGTCCTGGATCTTTCAAGGAACCAAGCTGAGAGTGGAAGGTCATTTTACCAGTCACCCCTTTTCTACCCAGCAGGGCATGACAGCAGAGTGGGTTCGACTGGCACAGAGTAGGTCTGTCCAGGCTAATCCAAGAACAAACAAGACAGTTATATACTGTCTGCACCATCATCTCTCTGCTCTAAGACAGTTTGATATAGCAACTGTGGTTTCAGTCATTATCCCTGTAATGACCGGAACAGTCTTGGTCTCTCCTTGCATATTGAGAAATGTTGTCTGTAGTTTGTCTTCATCACCACGATTATCTTGAAGATCCCTTAGAAAATTAATTACTAAGTAAACAAACATGATGAATTAATGTAAATATGTATTTAGCTAATCTGGGGTACAAGGAGGAAGCTATCAGGGAAATAAATGTATTGGTGTTGAAACCACTAGGAGCATCATGCTCTAGCATATCAGACCATGGCATAAAGTGGCTCTGGGAACCTCCCCCCTCTCCTTAGGATCTGCAAAGAGTGTGAAGATTGTGTTTTTCAGCTTGTACAATGACATCAAAGAGAGTTATGATGCTAGCCAGTTGTCAAGAAGCACACTGGACAGTTATAATGGCTAGGGATGGGTCTGTACCACAGCCCCCAGATCTGAATGCTCTTCATCTTTGATGGAGGATCAGAATCCAAATAGCCCCAAGACTGTGCTTCTGAACACCCCTGAGCTCTGGGATATTCAGAATCCAGACTCAACTCTAAATTTGGCAGCATTTGGCTCCTCTTTATTATTTGTCCTTGAAAGTGTCCCATCGACATATATGGGATGATGTAGATAATGACGGAAGCTCTACCCAAGCTGGACCCAAAGAGGGGGTTCAGAAACAGGTATGGGAATTTAGGCCTGGAGGTTCAGGGGTGTTTGGCTCTGGGGTACTGGTTAGACTGATGACTGGCTAGGATTTCTGCAAATGTGTTTCATACCAGTCGACACTGGGAATTAATAAAGTAGTCTTCTGCCTTCTCTGCCTGTAATTCACCTTCTAATAAATTGCAAACCATGTAAATTCAAGACCACCATGACGTAGGTTGTCAGAACGCCCGTAGACATTGGTACAGCATGGTGGCCCCAACTGTATTGGACATGAGCTGCTAATAAGAGCCTGTACCTCCAGCAGACATTAGACACAGGAACCACCTAGTCAAATTCTCTGGCCTGTGTTATCCAGGTGGTCAAACTGGATAGTCAGAATGGTCCTTCCTAGCCCTGAAAAATAGGACTCTAACAGGAATTTGCTTCTTCTTTCAGAGAGAAGACTGTGTTTGGAACTGACAAAACTCTACGGAAATGAGAAAGTAAGTGATCTGCACACCTGCCATTTCATACCCAGATAATAACAATACTTAGCTCTTATACAGTGTTTTTCATCAGTAGAGCGTGAAGCACTTTACGTAGGAGGTCACTATCAGTATCCCTGTTTTACTGATGGGGACACGGAGGCACAGAGTAATGACATGGCTTGCTCAAGGTCACCAAGCAGGCCAGTGTCACAGAGCTAAGAATAGAACCCAGACATTCTCCTTGCCAGTTCCATTACTAAAGCACAGAATGACTATCTTGTCACCATCTGATTTTCTTTATCTGAGCTCCACATAGCTGAGGCTAGCTGGAATTGTCCCTGGCTGTAATGGTTCAAAGCTGCAGCTTTGTGTCCTTGGTCTTCTGAGAGTTACTTGGCATCACTTTGCCCAGTCTGGCATTATCATACCACAGAGCAAATAAACAAAGAGACACAGGCATTGCTTACAATTCACTTTGGCTGCTTATTGCAGTCTGGCGATTCTTCATTATGTTCCTCTTCATTATGGATACAGATAACAGGCCATCGCAGGCCTACTAGCTTTATCCTAAGGAGATAAAACTAATCTGTGTGCTTAGATCAGCAGCACTGCTTTTGCCTAATCAGACTTTGAAAGACACAGTAATTGGAGAAACAAAGAAATTAATCAAATGGGAGGGGGGAAACTACACTGAGCAGGTCTTCCTACTCCCAGGCCAGTACACCTGTATTGGGTGCCCAACCAGAGTTTTTCTGAACGCTGTTCATTCTACACCTTGCTTCAAAAGAAAATGGTCTTTTTACAAGGGTGATTCAATTAAAATAAATAAATAATGCATATTTTATAACTAAGAGACAATCAAAGTCCTGGAATCAGGATAGAAGAGTCCCTTGTGCCCAAATCTTGGCTGAGACAAGGGGGCACTCTGTGTAAAGCGTATTTGTTTTACACCAGATGTCTTCTGTTTTCCCCAATCTGCTCCTTCTTTCAGTTTCTCTTCCAAGTAAGACACAAACCTATGTGTACAGCACCTAGCGCAATAGAGCCTCAGTCTCAGCTGCAGCTGTTGCACTACCCTAATACATAGTAAATACACTAAGAACATCAGTGTTCAAGCTGGAGTCAAACTTCTAAACTGAACCTGTCTGAATGGGTTCAGAGTTTGTGCATCCGCTACTTTCAGCTAGAGAGGGCTCAGACCAAACCACCACATTCAAATACACCTAAACTTGGTTGTGTGGAGGGACACTCAAGTCCAAATCCTGATCCAGATCTGAATTTCACAAACAGTCAGTCCCCTATTCTTAGAGTGGGATGACCTAAATCTGTTGATCCAGCCCCCTGCCTTTAATTTTGTCTAGATGAGGAGTCTCCCTAATATGAACCCTGCTCTAGATCCAAATTTCACTAATGGCTCCTATTTTTATAACAGGGTAACCCAAACACCCAGGGATCAGACCACCCCCAAATTCTGGGGTGAACAAAATCCAGATCTGACACTTTTGCTAATCTTCCCCACTGCCTTCGGTTGAGGTTTATAACAATGCCTTTCCACACACAATCCTCCCTGCTCCTTCACCTCATGCCATTGCAGCCTCCTCTGAATCCAATCCGAGGCTGTAGAGTTATTTTAAAAAACAGATTATAAAATCTGTGGCTTGCTATTGCTTTTGGATATCCAATGAAACAAGACGAGCATTCTGCACTCAGGTCCCCAAAAGCTGCCATGTTCATCTCTCCTCTGGGCACTTCATAGTATTGATCCCCATGTTTGTGTCACCTAAATGATGGATTATCACATATCAAATTTTGCAGTATTCATTTAACGCTTCTGAATAAAACATTACTCACAGATTAACTGAACAGTTTTAAGCGAACAACCATTTTCATCTGTTTTAAATTTTCATGGGTACTTTTCTGGAGAACAAGTACATTGTTAATAATTTAAGGGACTAAGACTTTGCTAATCTCTTTGTATTTTAATAAAGTCTTATTGCACCCCAGTCATTTATTTTTAAAATCTTGGTGTTTATAAAATTCATTAAATTTTCTTTTACTCCCTTTGAAATTAATAATCCTGATATTATGTTAAAAGAAATAATTGTTTGTGAAACAGAGATCTGGGTCTGCATAGTGTCCAATGAGCTATAAATGTGGATCCATGATGCACTGAAAGTGGTGGAAGAAGACCATCTTTCAGTGGGAGCAGACAGAGAAGCATTGGAATAGAATGTTTAGATGCATACAAGGATGGAGAGATAGAAACAGGAGACAGAGAGATGAGAATATGGGAGCAATTTAGACAGAAAAGCAGATGGGGAGATAAAAACAGGACAGAAAGAGAAATAAATGAGAGAGATATTTAGATACCCAGATAGACAGATGAGTGTAAATATATATGTATATATACAAATATCTGTGTCTAATCTATCTAACCATACCCATCTTTCAATCTCATTCGGTCCTATTTTTATTCCTCCATCTTCTTCTGTATCCCAGTGTCCTATGCAATTGCTTCCCTACTCTATCTCTCTTTGTCTCCTGTTTCTCTCTCCCCATCCTTCTCTGTATCTCAGTGTGCTACTCAACTCTTCTTCTCTCCCTGTTGAGAGCTTCTCAAGCTGTGACTCTGCAAAATCCCAGTTTTCTCTGTTTTACAAACATTATTTCTTTTCATATGACCTCAGGATTATTCATAGAATCATAGGACTGGACAGGACCTTCTGGCAACTTCATCTAGTCCAGTCCCCTGCACTTATGGCAGGACCAAGCATTATCTAGCCCATCCCTGACAGGTGTTTGTCTAACTTGCTCTTAAAAATATCCAATGATGGAGATTACACAACCTCCCATATAGACCAACTGCAACTTGGCTTGGCTGGACTGTACTGAGTGGCCGGCAGCCAAACCCTACTCTCATAAACATGAATCTCTGCTCCTCCCAGTGACCCTCTTTGAAACAGGGTCTATTAAATGCTTGACAGTAATTTGAATGCGAGTCTCCTTTTGCTCTTTTGCTTTTTTGTCTTGATGAAATCTTGCCAGTGATAAAACCACTGCAACGATCCCAGGATGTGGAGATAAAATGATGAAGCTGTACTGGAGGAAGTGGGGGGAGGGAGTTTGGGTAGGATTGAACAGCAAGGCTTCTGCTTGGATTGGGTGAGTGATTTCATGCAAACCTGCTGTGTGGGAAAGCTTAAAACAGTTTCACATTAAAGTCTTACCTCAGTGGAAAAATCAGTTTTTGAACTCACAACTGGGAGTAGGAAAAGGCAGAATGGGAACATAAGCCAGATTTCTTAATTCTATATTGCTAAACCAGGTTGGCCTTGGTCAGTGTTTAGATGGGGGGGGGCCTTGGAGGAGAACCCATTGTGTTGCAGGAAATGGTATTGGTGAGCCAGCACCTGAATGGTAGTGGAGTGTGCTTAGCACCTTTTGTAAGGAGGCCCTCAATAAAGGAATACACCTGTTATGGGGCTGCACTGAAACAATACCGCAGCAGGGTGGTAAGAGGTGCTGTCTTTTGGATTAGATGTCAAATCGAGCACATGACTATTTGTGGTCATTAGGAGTCCACTAAGAGCAGCTTGATTACTGACATTTAGCCTACCTGTTATCCCCCTGCATTTGAACTGGTTACAGCATCTTTCTTCACTTCCTGTCCTTAACTGTAGGTAGTATTGCTGTTAAAGCACTGCCACATTCCATCTCAGAGGTGGCTGCATTTCAGTGCTGCGTGAAATGGTTCCTATTGTGAGATATATAAAGAACATTGCATATAAGATGAGCCAGATTCTGAGCCCTGCTCCAGCAGCTTTATACTACTCCAGAGAGACACAGAAGCTGGAAAGCTAGATTAACCAGCTACACAGAGATTTTCTGGGTGGTGGAGAGCCAGTCATCATATTCATGGCCCCTGGGGATAAAAATTGTTCCCAGGGGAAAGGAGCATTGGATGCGATAGCCCTGGTGCCTGGCTGCCAGAATGGCCTTTAGGCTGCTCTAGTTGATGTCCAGGACTGGTGCCCATTAGTGCTAATTATGGCATTCAGTTTTGTGAAATGACATGATTTTTATCTTGACATGGGGCCAAATTTATCTCTGGTGTAAAATCCACTTAAGTCAGTGAAGTAACAGGGGAGAGTAATTCAACCCTTGCTGAGTGGGATTTTCACAAGTGAAAATTTGTGAAAATCCTACCTGGGATTTGTATGTATTTATTCTTCTCGTTATGTCTCTCCTTGAATGTCCAGGCTCTTGCACCTATAGATAGCAGAGAACAAGTCTCTCCCATAAAGCGACTAGGAGCTGACTTGTCCTTCTCTTGAAAGCAAGCTAGAGGCCTGCTTAGATCTGTCCATTATGCATTTGTTTAATGCAATTGCCTTTCTGCCACTCAGTAATCTCTCCCCACATACCTTCTTGTCTTTAAAAGGTATAGACTGCTGCCTTCCCAGGGTCTGGGCCCTGCTGACTGTGACTGATGACTTTGCCTAGAGCTTGAGAGCTTCAGGCCAATGGCATGTCTCAAAGGAAATAAGGATTTAGCCTTTTTTAGAAAACAAATGACTAGTCTGGAAGTTCACTGTCTCTCTGGAATATAATGTAATCAGGGCTCACACAACTGCTACTCATACTCCCTGTGACCACAGGAATAATTCAAGCCAGGGCTCAGCTGCAAACCCTTTGTGGTTGCGTGACACACACTCATTTACTTTTGAACTGTAGAGTTTCAGTTTTTCTTCCCATTTGTAACTCTGATTTCTTAAAAATGCTATTTTTGTAACTGACTTGTCCCAGACTGATTTCATTGTGCTGCTGCTCAGCAAATGCACCTATTACTCACACACACACACATGATATCACAGGCATTCAAAGTCCTAATCACATATGCAAACACACACACTGTCTCTCACACACTCTCTCTCTCACACACACACAATTTTATAAACACTCAAACAGAATCACACATGCAGTCGCAAACACTTCCACTCATCCACACATTTGCTCTTATATTTCCACAGTTAGTCACACAATCCCTCACGCTGAGATTCACATATGCTATCTCTCACTTTCTTTCTTTCACACACACATACACCCTCGTTCACAAACACATAGGTCCAAATTCAGCCCTGGGCTAAGCAGATGCAACTTCACTGAAGTCAGTGGATTGGCAACATTCTCTATGTATACTGAATGAGACACACACAAAGTTACACACAGATCCCCCCCCCTCCTGCTACATGCACTCTCTCAGTATGGAGAGCACATAAATGGGTTTATTTTATTTTTATTTTATTTAAGCTGGACAAAATTAATTAAGTGAACCTCACTCTGGGATCAATAAAGCAGCTCAGGGATGCTTAGAAATCATGTTGCATTCAGACCCTGTTATTTTTTAATATCCCCATTTCCCCAGGTGGATTTTCAAATATGATCTATGGGTGAATGCCGAGCCAGCTGTAACCCTGACAACAGCAACCCAGATGGTAATCAACAAAATGAACTAATTGAATAATGTTGGGTTAGAATCCAGCACTTTGCAGAGCCCTGCTAGACCCTGCAGTAACTCAACATTATTTAAAGACACCAAGTGAACAGTACAGTCCCCATTCCAATCCCACACCTGGGTAGGCTGAGAGTCTTAAATGGGGACACTGTAGTGGGAGATACCCCTTGAAGCAGTGGTGAGTGTTTAAGGAGATCATTGTGCCATATAGAATTACCTGGGAAAACAGGACTGTGGGTTAGGAGGGAAGAGATGAGTTTTCAGGCTATGCTGGGTGAGTAATGGAACAGGTCTTTTTCACCAACAGGACAATAGCTAATATTGCAAGATAACAGTGGGAATGTTGTCTAGTGGTAGCAGGCACTGTTTTTATCCCATCTTGGCTACTGACTTACTGATTCAGTTTCACCTCCGTGTGCTTCATTTTCCCCATCTGCAAAATGTGGCTTATGAGCTCCGTTATCTCCTGGGCTTGGGGCTGTGAAGCTGAATTCACTTACGGCTGAAAAGCTCTTCGGAAGCGTTGGTATGCAGAAGGATGTCATTCCCCATTCTAACTAGCAGCCAGCATCCAGTCTTGGCTGCACCTCTTATATTTGACACCAAAGACCAGATTCATTCCTGGGTATCACTTCGTGGAGTTCCAGCAGGGATGGATCGTGCCCAGTATCTCTAGCGGTTCCCAGTTCAGGCATATGAACCATCATTGGTACTTCTGACTTTTGCCCTTGTTGCTTGGCTCATTGAGCTCCCCTCACCTGGCATTCCCCAATGTTTCCTCCCTACTTACCTTAGGGCTAATTTGTGCCTTTCAGACACAGCCCTGAGTAGAGTGTGATGTACAGCTGACTTGCCCTGTGGGAAGGTCGGTGCTTCTTGTACCTACCATCCTTCCATCCTCTGTGCTGAGCCCCAAAGCACTGTTGTGCTTCCCTTTCAATTCTACTGGGCACATACTAGCCCACAAAGAAAAGCGGGTGACTCCAAACCTCAGTTCATATGATCTGTAGGAGCCCTGGCGCCACGGCAGATTGGAACAGGGGTGCCAGGCAGCACACTTGCATGAGATTCCAGCACAAATGCAGGGCATCATTAGAACAGGGAGTGGAGGAAGCCATTGACTATAGAGGGAGGAGGTTTCTGGCTGCAGAGAAAAAGGATAAATAAGCAAGAGGCTCACTAGAGGAATGGAACAAAGAAGCTACTTACGCAGGAGATGGAGGGACAAAATGGCAGAGGAGCCTAAAAAGGATGGAAAGGGCTGGGATAATTATAGAGGCTGGGTGGAAAAAGAATGATGGAAGGGCTAGACCCAAGCAGTGAGAGTGCTGGGGTCTAGGCTTAGAGGTGACCGGCAGGAGGGCTGGGCTAGGAAGGAGAAGGGGAGGGCTGATCCATGTTGGAGTGCAGGCAGGGCTGAATGACAGTGAGTGGGGACAGGTGGTGCCAGTGGGATATGCAAGGAGGGCTGGTCCTAGTGGGGAACGCAGAGGGTGGGTCCCAGTGGTGAATGTGGGGAGCTGCACCCAGTAGTAAGTGCGGGGGACTGGGCCCAGTGGGGCAAGTGAGATGCTGTGAAGCCACTAGACTGGTGCCTGGGTCCGTGCTTCCTTGAGCTTTGAACAGGGCCCTCTGCAGAGCTGGGGAGTCAGTGGAAGCAGAAGGGAAGGTGTCTAGGAAGGCTGGAGGGGGCATCCATATTTTGTGGGTATATTTTACCCACAATCTTTGAGGCCTTCCCTGGCAGCATCAGCAAGGAGAGATGTACTCAGAAAGGAATAGTGAGCGATGGCTGGTGGTGTCACCAGGCAGAGAAAGCTCCAGCTGGCTGATTTATGGGATGAGTAAATAATTCAGCCTGCCCCCGCGTCACTGTATTAATTCTGCCTCTGACACTGGGGCTCAGATGTGTCAGGGCGGATTGGCTGAGGACAGCTGTCTGACAAGTTTCTTCTCCTCGCAGTGCCTCAGGGGATGAGAGCTGAGACCGGAGAGGTGGGTAGGGAAAGAATAGGCAGCTAAAGCAGCTGCCAGAGCTGATGAAAGGATTCACAGACACCGTTCACAGAGAGATTGTGGGAGATGCAGCCGCATGGTGCCCCCGCTCCAGCCATCCACGTTGCCCCCATTCCAACCCTACAGTGCTAGGGAAGTTTCACCACTCACATTGCAGTTCCACTATGCATGGGGAACCATCACCAGGGGAGTAATAATTGAGCCACTGAGGAATCACTCTTTGGGGCACAACTAACATTTCCCTTCCTCCTCCCACAACTGCTTCTCATTTAACTGGAAAACCTCTTTTCCATCCTTCCCTATGAAGTGAATCTTCCCCGCTGTCCCCAGCCAGGAAGGGAAAGCAGGCTGGGGGAAGAAGGTTGGACACTTTCTGCCTCATTCTTCATTGCCCTGCACCTTGTGTAGTGATTTACATCAGAGCAAGGCAGGTGCAGAACACCAGTTCTCTGATAGCACTGTGCACAGCTGTAAATGGCTGCACATGGTGTCGGGCAATGTAGAAACTGGCCTTGAATCCTGGGCTCTGCAACTAGGGTCTTCACAGGAATCTTCAGCTTCGCTTTTGCTGGTGGATCTGAGGAAGCATTAGGATCAGTGGCATTTCTGCTTTGGCTCAATCTCGGCTGGCAGCCACATGCACTGGAGCTGTACAAGTTGAGCCTTTAAAACACAACCGTAGTTGAAAATCTGCTGCTGGAAGAATAGCCCCATAGCATCTGTACTGATTCCCTGCCAATGGTTTTCTGGATTGGATGAGCTCTGTTTACAAGTTAAAAGATTATCTGGTTTCTTGCTTTTGGTTTTTCCCTTCTATCGTCCTGCCCTGAGAACTCAACCCTTGGGACAAGAAAACCCAGTGGGGATCGTCTGCCCCCCAGTCACAGAGATCCTGCATGCAGGTCTTAGCTGGCAGGTTAGCTGAGGATGATGTATGAGGCAGAGCAGAATCCAGCTCACCACCACTGCTGTGTCAGCTCTATGGGAGAAATGAGAGCAAAAACTTGTTTTTATCAGGGAAGAAGGAATCACTATTACACGGGCATTTCTCTGACTGCCAAAACACTCAGTTAAGGTAAGGCTTTCTGTCAGTTAGAGCAGAGGACTGGGAGTCAGGTCTCCTAGATTTTACTTGTGACTCTGCTACTGATTTATCTAGTGACCTTGGCCAAGTTAATTCCGTGTCTCTCTGCCTCAGATTTCCCCACATGTACAATGGGGGCAATGGTAATTAACTACCTTATTGTAGGCAGGTTGGGATGTTTAAATAATGAAGTCATGTTTGTAAAGTACTGTGGGATCATGGAACGGAAGGAGCAGAGTGTTTATATTCTTCTAGGGAGGTGATGCTAGCTTAAAATCTATTCCCACTTTTTTTCCTATCCATTTTTTGCCTGCAGAAAATCCAGATGCTGTTCCGTGTGCCATAAAATTGGGGACCATTCCACATTTCATTACCTTGTGCCCTTTCCCTCTCTCTTACCTCTTTTTAATTTTTTGATTGCAGCCCACCACTAGCTTATTTTCTTTGTGGGCAAAAGCAGGTCCAAGCGCCTTTTGGAAACAGAGCCAGTAGGGCTGTTGTAAATTCAGGGTGGCTTTCACTATCCCAAGCAAAGAATGGGTACTTGTCAGTATCTCACTTCACAGCATAAGTTCCTGCAGGTGCATCCCTTCTGTCTGTCAGAACAATAGGATATTGCGCTATCCGGGATTCCAGGTTGTGTGATAAACCAGGAAGAACTAAAATTAGCTCAGCAGTATGAGTCAATTTGCAAATCAGGAAAATCCTTGCAGGGACTGATAATTATCCAGGAACAGTTCTTGGATAAACAAACAGCCCGGAGCAGTGCAAGGTAATTGCCAAAGGCAAGCCTAAGTCAGTCCAACCCTGGAGCATCCATCATTTCATCCATAATAAGTCCTGCAGACGCATGGTTCAGCAGTGTCCCTTCCTGTTCAGTTACATAGACGCTTGGAGTTCGGACCAAGGGACTGCTTAGCTGATGAGGCCTGAAGAATCTGCAGTGTGGTTTAGGTCACAGGGAATGGCTGTGAGCCACTGAACAATGAGTGCACGAGTCCTTCTAGTGCACTAGTCCTGTTAGTGCACTAGTCATAATTACTCCTTTTAGTGCACACCCTCTGCTGGTCCAACAGTCCTTACAAGTCCCATTAGTGTGTGGGGAGCTCACCACTCTGGAAAGAAGTTTAGCTCAGAGCTGCATTCACAGGTTCTTCTCCCAGCACTTTCTGTGTAGGGGGCAGGGGATGAGAGGCCGGGGGGACGAAGGGAGGGGAAAGGCAGTGAGAAATGGGAGGGATGGCAGTTGTGTGCTTTTGCCAAGATAGTCTGGATGGCATCTGACATTTCAAAAAGCTGTAAAAAGCCAGAAAGTAAACAAGCTTCATTAATTCCAGCAAAGGGCAACACACTTAGCTGGCAGCTTCTACTCTTTTCTCTAACTTGCTGCCTTTGCCCTGTATTGTCTATGGGATTTGTTATCATTAACAGCTTCACAAATTTCATCACAAGCAGAGCTCTGAAATATTTAAAGAATGGTTAATTGATAATGCCCCTTCTTCCCCCGCTGGGTGAACTGACCCTTCCCCCCACCTTCCTTTCTTTCTTTCAGTCCCTTTTTGTCCTCTGCTCCCCCTTTTCTCTGATCTGTGTATTCTCTCCTCTAGCTATCTTCCTCACTCTCTTCCTTTGCCTCCTCCTCTTTCTCCCTCTTGTTCTCCCTCAGCTGCTTGCTCTGCCAGATGATGCCTCATCACTCCCTCTGCCCCACAGCGTTTCGCACAGTTGTTCTCCTGGCTGCTGGGATGTCAGAGATTTGGGATGGAAAATTTAAATGAGGTGAACCATAAACCAGCTGTTTCCCATTTGCGTCTGTTTCCTACTGGCGTGAGATAATCTGTACATCCACTAGGTGAATTAAAGGGACAAAAATGTCAGTGCCATGCAGAGCCCTCTGTGGCACACAAGCCCCTCACAAGCATAACAAAGGGCTGCAGAATCTTAGCCCTGAGGCCCAGTTAAACCCAGGCTAAGCCCCAAGTGCTGAGATTATGGAGGCTTGACAAATTCCCACGTTGGTCTGAGACTCAGTCCTAAAGACTGAGGCTAGGTAGTCAGGCTTCAGAACCTTTTGTGGTTCACCTGTCACTGCTTGTCAAGTTCCCTGCTTCATGATCCTGAAATGCGCTCACTTCCCCAGCCTCTACTGGCCACTCTTCATGGTTAATAGCTTTGCTAACTTTATTGCCACTGGGATCTTTCCCTCTGTGCTTGAGAATCACCATGGAGCCCCCTGCTGTGTCTGTGTACCCAGCACACCTCTTGACCTGGGCATTAATCCTTCTGTAATGTACCACAAAATCAGCTTTAGCTTGGAGGACTGATCAAATAAATATGAAAACTGCTCCCAGAGGAAGTAAATATTCACCAGACACGCAGAAAGAAAAGCAATAATGTACCATGTAAGCTACTGGCTTTTATTAGCTCTGCTCCCTTTTCTCCCCTTGTAAGGTATTGTTGCATTGTTATATTAATCTTTACTCCGAAGCAAATTAAAGCAGGGACAGTTGTCAAAGTATTATTAAGAACATCTGTTTAATTAGGCTGCCTTTGCATCAATTTGAGAGAGCAATGTAACGACCCTGTTCAGCCACTTCACTCTCTCGCTCCCGCCCCTCCCTTTCTCCCTCCCTCCCTCCCTAAACTATGTTGAATATCAGAGGAGGAATGTGTTATGAATGCAGGTGCACCAGAAGCCCTCTATCATTCCTTATTCCATTACCATGCCTCCATTCACATATGGTGTCAGTCCTTCCCATCAATGCTAGTTTTGGGGGAGTGGGGTAATAAGTACTTTGTGTTTTTTGAGGCTCTTCATCCTGAGAGTTCTATTCCCTCCCTTCCTTGCCTCAGAAAAAAAAATCTTTAAAATGATAATGAACAACTATTAATGATCATTAGTAATTTGCCATTCCAGATCAGATTTACATCTGAGAATCTCCACGCAGTTTTAGAAAGGCAAATGACTCAAGTCTTCCCTGTGAGGTAGACTGTTAGACTCACTTTACAGTGAGTGGTTAGCCATGTGAGACGGGCAGGGTGCTTGCAATCTTCTGACACCTGTTCCTGACCAGCCATGGGGATAAAAAAACCAAGATTGAAATATTAGGACCTAGACTGTCTGTCTCTAATCTCTGCAGCACCTGAGTGCCTAGACACTATTCCCTCTGTATTTCTATAGCCTTTTATCCAGGTAGCCAGCAGTGAATTAATCATTATGTCCAGGATCTTGGCTCAGAGAGGTATTGACTCTGAGATTCTAAGCTTGTTTGTTATTTGATAAGACTAAACTTCATTGGGCTGCCCAAGGTGTCACAACAAGCTGTTTAATGAACTAGCTTTCCAAACTGTGGAGGACAGCGCTAGATCTGAACCTTCTTGAGCAATATGAAGCTTGTAGATTTGATTCAGTCCTGTCAGTGGGGCATCACAACCATCCTTAGATCACCATAATCTACAAAAACACTGACTGAGAAACAACTGTGTGTTCACTAGTGAAGTGTGAAACATCTCACTTTTCTCAACTCTGCCCCCCTCCTTCCAGACCTTCATCTGTCTTTGGAACTAAGCTTGAATCAAACCTTTTCTTTGAGGGTCTGAAATGTTCAGATCCCCCATTTTCCTCCTTGCACAGCCCCATACACTTGTAGGGCCAGATTCCCTGGTACACATCAGTGTTTTGTGCCTCTGCAGTTATGCAAAGTGCTGTGAGCCTAGGGTATCTGGTCATTGAAGCAGAGTTTATGGCTATATCAAGTCACCTGAGAGGTGCAAAGCAGTCAGAGCATACCAGTGAAGCTGGCCCTGTGATTCCAACTAGGAACTGAGACTAAGCTCTGAAATACCCCAAGAAAGACCAAGGTTTCCAGATCAGTTTTGCAGATGCAGGAGGTTTTGATTATTTAGAAAAGCATCTGGATATTTGGGATATTCTCATAAACTCAGACTCTAAGCCTTTGCCCTTTCTCCATCATTAGAAGTATTTATCCTATGTATATATCTATGTATCTATGTATATACATATGTATTTATCCTTCCATATGTATTATCTAGGTATTATCCATAAATGCCCAACCACAACATCACCACCATTTGCCATAAAAGGAACTCAGAGAAAATCCTTGCCTGGAAAATTAAAGGGGCTGAGTTCCAGTTAAACAATAGCCCCTATACATCACACTGTCAGTGTAAAGGAGCCTGGAAGTTGGAGTAAATTACATCTACCCCAGTTCTCAAGCCCCTTCACACTGGTCTGGTCGATGATCCCTCAGAGTTCGAGAATGATTTGCTTCCATAAAACGATAGCCAGTTATCACTGGTGGAGCTTCAGATGACTAATGAGACCAGTACAGGATCCACAGATCTTGTCACAGTTGGGGCAGACATTTCCCAAGGGTAGGGGTGGATCTGAATTGCGGACTGGGGCCGTGGCATGTTCTTTCTTCCTTTCCCATTTCTCCATATCCTGTGGTCTCCGTTGGATCTTGCAATACTGGGATCCTCGCCACAAGGTCCTTTTCCATTTTGATCGGTCAAACCCCTTCATGCTGTCAGTGTGGTTAAAAGGAAGCTTTAATATAACAGAGAATCAGGTCCAAAGTGGTCCCAGAAGATCAGAAATCTGCATGGAAACTAGTGCTCAGTGTCAAGTTTAAACTCCAGCCATCTACTCGGCTGAGGTGCTCTCTGACATCTAGTTACAGAGAAGTTACCTGGTCTTATACATCATACCCTTTTTGATGGAAAGCCTTCGAACTGTGCTCACAGGCTGGCTCTCAGTACCGATGTGCTTGGTGCTCTTCAGGAGCTGATCCTGCTGGACAGTTCCCCGGTAGCTGGACAAGCCATAGGCAGACAGATACATAACCCACAGTGCTGGTTTGATCATGTTATAGAGCCATGACAGCTCAAGGCACAGGCCCACTCACACATGCAGCACCAGCCGTCATCTGTCTCGCCCCCAGCCTACCCCAGTTTTTCATTATGATTGAATCCCAACTCTCTGAGCTCAGGTCAGTCTCAAAATTCAGGTCTTTCTTCTCTGCCCTTTCCCTGTCTCAGATTGTATGAAACAAAATGAAGCTTTGGGGGTGGATAGGATTTTAAAAGTGATAGAGCTACACTTCGCTTTGCCTTACAGCTGCTTCAAGCTTTCCTTGGTGAGATC
This sequence comes from Emydura macquarii macquarii, assembly GCF_026122565.2. Taxonomy (NCBI): domain Eukaryota; kingdom Metazoa; phylum Chordata; order Testudines; family Chelidae; genus Emydura; species Emydura macquarii. The sequence continues at coordinate 7,409,503 of NW_027130449.1, read as the reverse complement.
AGTGGAGTCGTGGACACAGCATCGTAATCTGGGATTTTTAAAGGAATCCAAGGGAGCTAGGCAGACAAATCCCATTGAATTGCTTCTTTCCCTTGGATTCCTTTGAAAATCCCAGGAATTAGCACAATCAGGGTTCGGGTCTTTGAGCACTTTGTTGATTATTGTTGCTGTTGCTCTCAAAATGTGCTAATCACTGCACAGACAGTTAGGAAAAGATAGTCCCTGCCCCCAAGAGCTTCCAGTCAAAAAGGACAGACGAAGGAGAGCGGTATGCAATGCAACACCCAAACAGAACAATTGAAGGGGTGTTTCAAGGGATTTGGTTAAATATATATTATATCTGTTAGAGACAGGATTGTTTGTACTGCCTATTACTAAGATTCTCCAACACTTCCCATTGTAAGACCCTGCTTTCACTTGCTTATAACATCTCACATCTCCTACCTATGACTGGAATGTGATGTGCTATCACCACAGAGCGACTGAGCATGCTCCAGCCCAGGACTGTAGAGGCAAAGACAGAAAAACTTTCCTTACAATTGCTGCTCTGGGGTGGGGTGGGGCCAGGCACTGGAACTGAAAGCTGGGAGCCCGTCTCTCTTGTGCTCTCAATGACACCCAGGCATCATGTAGAAGGAAGCTGTCTGATTTCAATGCAGAGGGGATGAAAGCTGGACCAGGGAGAAAGGAAAGGAATAGATTGGTGCAAGGAATCTGGTGAGACTGGAACCGGAAGAGGGGGAGAGAGAAATGTGACTGGAAATTGGAGGAAGGAGACTGGGAGTGGTTGGGCAAAGAGACTGGGACTGGGAGCCAGGGAGTTAAACGGTGTGGGGGACTGGGAACCAGTTTGTTGGGGAGGACAGTGAGATTGGATTAGGAGCTGGAAGGAGCATTGAATGAGACAGAGGCCCTGTGGAAAAAATAGCATGTATAATGTAATAAAAGACTTTATCATAATGCATACACACAAAGGGAGAGGAATTAAAATTGCATAGGGAACCTTAATTCTGGCATATACTAACTTTTGAGTGCTTGACTTTGAAACCTTAATAATGTTCCTTTAACCTAGTTTTTTGTGTGTAATATGTATTATATCAACAAAATCTCCCAAGGATATGAATGCATTTAAAAGCTAACCGTTTGAGCTTTTCATTCTTTTTCTTCTCCTTCACACACACATTACCAATCTTAGTCTCAGGGGATTTCTTTGTGGAGGAAAAAGCCCATTGCTAAAGTGCAATCTAAACCCCAGGATTCATTGAAAGAGCATTGGGCCCCTGTAGCCAGCTGAATCATAGCTCTGCAAAGAACAAAAGCGGACAACTGCTAGCAGCAGCCAGCACACTCGTGTCCTTCAGAAATGGGAAAAGCTTGAGCATGGTACCCCCACCAGTATTCTTCACCCGGCTCCATGCATGATACAGCTCGCAGATCCCACTTCACAGTGCATGGCATTTCCTCTCACATGCCACGGAGCCTCTGGAGGAATAGCTTTGCACATAGTGTGGGTGGATCAATGAAATTTGCTGTCTCTTGGTTACCTGTAGAGAAAGACTGTGAGTGAGGAAAAAGTTACGCAGAAGCTTTCAATACCCATCAGCATAACTCATCCACCACAGCAGCAGGCACTTGACTCCATTTGCCTTGAATATGTTTTCCTGGAACAGCAACGTCTTTCTCATTCCATGGAAGCTTAACACATCTCTCTCACACACACACATTAACACACCAGGCTAGCCCCAGGTTTACATCACACTTATCCTCGCAAGTCAAATCTAGAGTGAGAGCCTGATGCACTAGCCTTATTCTTGACCATTTGCTCCTCATTTCTGAGACATGCTTTATATCAGGCCTCTGCGTGGGTGTTTGCTGGCTGCCAGTGAAGATTTCACCTTCTGGGATGAGGTGCTGTCGTAGTTTTCAGGGCAGTGATTTATTAATGGGTTGGGGGAGCCAGGGAAAGTCTCATCCTCCCCATTCTAAACTGTCTTCTCTGTACTCCCACAGAAATTAGGGTGCATGCTTTCTGACTGAAACAACAAATGAGCCACCGTTTGCACACACACTATGCAGGAAATTGTGCAGATTGTGCCCATTTGCACACATGACTAATCCATTTGGTATGCCCAGTGAGTGTGCAATTGTGGGCATCTGTGAATGGGTACATTTTTGCTGGCACACCCATTGTATCAATCTTCAAAACTGTAGAGCTGCATATTCAATAACACCTGCCCCAGGTAATGTACTTCCACCACCCCCTATCATGTCTCTCTCTTTTCATATGCTATTTGTTATTCTTATTTGTTGATAATAGTGTGATGTGCTGTTTACCTCAGTCAAAAGGTTGAATGCCTTCCCATGCCTCTCCTCTTTTACGAATTGAACAAATAAATCACTGCTTTGGAATGCAGTTCATTAGAGTTCACTGCTCTGGTAAATGGTTTGCTATAGCTCTAAGCATAATGTAGATGTAGTGGTAGGTTAAATGCTACAGTGCAGTGGTCTGAGGGCAAAGTCACTGCCATTATATTGCTAGACTGGGATGCTAAGTGGGTAGCAATGAACAGAAGTGGGAAGCGCAGGAAACACGGGCCCTGATTCAGCAAATACTTAAGCACATTCCTGACTTTAAGCATATGAGTAGCCCTTTTGAAATCAAAAAGGCTGCCTGCATGCTTAAAATTATGTGCTTAAACACCTTGTTGAGCTGGGACTTTGACAGGAAGCAGGTGGGTGTTATTGCTGAAGGGAGAATGTAAAATCTGAGCTGCTTAGTCAGAAATAATAACAGGTTGAAATACCTTTTTCTTCACTGCTGCAATCCTTGTTACACTGAGAGACACAGTTTGCTGAAACAGTAGGATTCCATATGCTCCTAAAACTAAATAGTTGATCCCTATTTGGGTTTAATCCAGGATGCAGATAGGTTAGATGGCTGGAACATGTGAGGTGATTACTATAAAGTCTTACTTGCAAACAAAGGTAGCATTGACCAGCTTGCAGCTTTGCAGAAGGTTGGGTTGCCTGTGGACCTTACAGCTCCACAGATCTCTCCCTCTAGGAAGTCACACATTATCCCATTTCTGCAAACTGCTGAGCATTCTCATTTCCCACTGACTTCAGTGGCAACTGATAGCATCCAGCTCCCTTGCAGGATAGAGTCTTGCATCAGAAGGAAACTAGAGCATAGGCATTATATAGCAAGCTAAAAACTTCTGAATACTGCCCATGTCCCAGTGCTTGGTGCTAGCCTTGGGAATGGGGATAGAATAAGCAAGGCCTAGATGCAAGTCAGGAAGTAAACTCAAACAGAAACAACTTCCTCCTCAAAAGCTACAAAAGAATGTTCTGGAGCAAGGAGAAAGCAAGGAGCAAGGAGTAAAATAATAATATGAGCCTAAATGTAGTTAGATCCAATGTTTGAGTTCAGCCTATTAGAAAAATAGGAGCAAGCTGCAAAATTTGGATTCAGAGATGAGTTCCTATTTTGACCATGCTCTGAAAGTCTGGATCCAGAGTGTCAGTTCAGAACCAAGTTGTTTGCATTTTTGGGTGATCTCTGCACATCCTGGTTCTGGCTGGGACCCGAAGTTCCAAAATACCATCAGGGAGCCTGTTCTCATGAAACCCTAAACCCAGGATCACCAATTTAAGAGGATCAGCTTGTTCTGATCCTTATCCAAAATGAACCTCCAGACCTTCCGAGTTTTCCCCCACCTCTAGCAAATAAATCACAGACAAAGACCCAGGATGTACAGAGGAAGCGCTCTAAACTGAGGGATCAGATGTTTCCTATTGAGTTGCCGCAAGGGGGCAGCTGCAAATGCACTTCAAGAGTGATATTCGAATATAAGATGTTTTTGGCTGGTTGAAAGAAATAAAGTGTCTGTGAGTCCTGGCAAGTGGGTCTGTTATTATAATAATGCATTAAGTCGCTAGATCTGCCTCCTTCCATTCAGCAATGAACAAGAAAAGATACACTGTGTGCTTACATAGCACTGAAACAACTGACAGGCCACAAGAACAGGAAATATGTGACTTCTCATCCAATTTAGGAACATAATTTGGATAATGACTTTCTGTGGATGGGATCCAGATCTCATCTTGTTCCCCACTCGATGGTTTCACAAGCATGGCTTTGTTCTCCTTATGGGAGAGACAGAGAGATGACAGTTTCCAAGCAGCCACCGAATGGACACAGCATGACCAAGCTCCCCCCTCACCTTGCCCCATCAATGTACCTCAGATCTCACTGAAGGGACACTCCCTGAAAGTGACTCATTCTCTTGTCCCTTTCATGTTTGGTCTCTGCAGAGACTTCTAGCAACAGGGTCACTTAGCGGCCACTGCAATGGTGGGCTACTAATGCAGAGACTTGTCTGCTAGGATCAGGACTGAGACTTTCCAAACTCAGTTCACACAAGCTATCCAACAGCCATCAGATGGTGGCAGCTCTCGGTCACTATTGACCTGGGCTGGATTTAAACTGGTGACTTAGCAGTGACAGTGAATTGTTCCTTTCCCAGGGAACAATTTGAAGCCCCATATTGCACCTCGACCTTCCCCCTGTAGGCTTGGGGTTAAGAGGTGAATTGCTAAAGTTGTATTAAAAAACCATACACTGTAAACGGAGACCGCAAAATCAGCAACAAATCATCTGCTAGATTCTGCTGCTACACACCTGTAGCCCCATTAAAATTAACGGCTGCGTGCAGGGTGACAGAGAGGGGAACCTGCTCCCATATCCATAGGGACTAGAACAGCATGGACCTGATTCTTAATTGCTTCAAAGCGTTTTCCACCCTTTTTGTGCAAGTACAATGATTACACAGGGCCTGAGTCTCATATAATCAAAGGTCTCTTTACACCACTCTGGCAGTGTAAAGGGGCCTTAAAGTAAGGCTACATTACACGTATGCCATCTCAAGGCCCCTTTACACTGCTGGAGTGGTGTAAAAGTGTAACTTAAAATTCAGACACCAGGCTGCAAGGCAGTGGTGAAACTGGGATTGATTCTAATCTCACCCTGACTACAGCAGTGTAATCCTATTGGCTCCGTAGAGCTAGGCTGGATTTACACAGATGTCAGAGAGATCAGAATCCTGCCATAGTGCTTTTAGCTGTGAAGAAATTGACACTTCCAGAAATAATACAGGCTAGGAAGGAGAATGGGATTTTTCCAACAATTTGTTTCAAAAGATAAGGGTAGGATATTGATTTATTTAAATCTGGGTGGAAGGTGCTGTATAAATATTAGGCATTGTGAAACAGGCTGTATCATTTGAGACCTGAAACGGTTTTTTAAATTGTTTCCATTAAAGCTTTGCAGTTCACCTTTCAGCCTTTTATGGTAGGTTTTAAATTCTAATGTGCAGGGAGAGGACAGGGGCAGGTAACTTAAAGCTCCTTCCACATGGTGAACTCTGGCTGCCGTTATGCAGAGAGTACTCTGTAGTAATTAGGTAGCCCTGTGGCGCATAAGGCTGTGAACATGATATCATAAATGCAGCTGGGCTTCTGGTGTCAGGCCCGTGAGGGATCTGTGCTGTGTTTGCCTTTTCTATAGAGTCTAAGGTTAGAATCACCCTGTTAACATGGTAACCATCATAAAACGCTTGCTGATTTGGTCAGGGATCTTCTGATTACAGCTGCCATGATCACCATGATACAGAAAACTCAAACCCAGAGCATGGGACACAATGCAAACATCCCAACGTGGGCTGTTCAGAACTCAACCCTGAATGGTGCTTGGGTGGGAGACAACAAGTTAAAACCCAGATGTTGCAGAAAGCTGTATTAGTGACTCCTCCCCCTGAATGAGGGACCCAGAAGAGTGCTAGAAGAAACAGTGCTCCTAGTGGGACCTTTATGACCAGGATCACAACCTCAAAGTTGAGGTTTCATCCATGTTTCCAAGGTCCTGATTTCTTGGGGTCGTTAAAGACCCCACAGTACTTTTGGCAGGAGCAGCATGTGTCCTGTTTTTATTCCACCTTGGACAACTTTCTCCCCTCTAGTTTCAAGTGGATACGGGATTCTTCTTTCTGGTTTAAAGTGTTTTCTAACCACACTTTATGCTGTCAAACAGCACCTATGTGCCACCCCAGAAGTAGTTGCAATTTAGTGATGGGTTAAATCATTGGCTCACAACCTTTCCAGATTACTGTACCCCTTTCAGGGGTCTGATTTGTCTTGCATACCCGCAAGTTTCACCTCACATAAAAACTATTTGCTTACAAAATCAGACATAAACATACAAAAGCATCACAGCACAAAATTACTGAAAATTTGCTTACTTTCTCCTTTATACCATATAATAATAAAATAAATCAGTTGGAATATAAATACTGTGCTTACATTTCAGTACATAGTATATAAAGCAGTATAAACAAGTCATTGTATGAATTTTAGTTTGTACTGACTTCGCTAGTACTTTTATGTAGTCTGTTGTAGAACTAGGCAAATATCTAGATGAGTTGATGTACTTCCTAAAAGACCTCTGCTTACCCCCAGGATACACATACCCCTGACTGAGAGCTTAAACGATACCTGGTTTGTAAAGCTCTTTGGAAGGCAGCTAACTTCAGCAACTCCTCCAACACCCTTCTCCTCATCTATCGAACTCTCTGCTAACTTAGGACTGTTCCAGCATTGGAAGCATAAACCCTACAGAAGGAGTGTCAATCTGCCCCACACATATGATAGAGGCACTGCCACTCTAACCTCATAACCACTGGCCACTTCCCCATGACCTTACAGGACAGGGTAACCCCTAGCTCCCTGCGGATTTACTTCTGCCATGCAATGTAAATCATATTGACATGCCCAGATAATGGCAGCCTCTTTCCCCGTTATCTCTTCCCCTGCCGATATGATAGGCCCAATTATGTGCTGCTTACCTGGTTACGAGCCGCTTTCCCATGACCTTTGCCATAGACCCATTTTTCTTTTCCCTTCTCCTAACCTTCTATGCTTTCTCTCTCCCCCTCCTCTCCACCTCTTCTCCCTTTCCCCTTCCAGTATTCTCCCCTACGTCATCTCCTCTGTCTCTATCCTTCCATTCTCTCTCTTCCCCTGCTCCCATCTCCCACCTGCACAGCACTGAATGTCCAAGCTAAGTACAGTGTTTGCAATGCTCTAGCCATCTGGCATCCCCAGAGGGATCCCACCTCCCCACGCTGAGCCAGCCCCAAGGCAGCATCCTCGGTATCTGTACCATTCATCACACTTCATCTCCTGACCATCTCAGGCCTGGGATACAGAAGGTTGCATTCTCTTTCTCAGCTCACGAAAAGTGGATCACAGGCTGGGGAGTGAGGCAGCTCAGTCTCATATTGTTGCAGAATGAGATCCCATGGGGCAGCAGCAATTACTCAGCACCATCTGCCAGTGTGCAAAGTCTTGTAGGGCTTACAGTAGCTGGAGGAGATGTCTCTCCATTGCCACCTGTATGCCTTTTAAATTATGCATATTGTACCCCATCCCCTGCATCTCGGTTTCCAAATGCACAGGCAGAGATGAGGCAGCAGGAGCAGCGACTGCAGGGATATTGCCAACTTGCCTTTCCGAGCTGCTGTAAAATGTTCCTTTTGGGCCAGATTCGGCTTGCTTCCTGCATGGGTGCTCCAGGGGGAAATGGTGCATTCAGCTTTCCCTCCCACCCTCTCCACGAGCACCTCACTCCCAAACTCAGGCCAAGCACCATTACAATCTCCCTGCCAACACTCAGAGCCTCTGCATACCAGGCAGTGGCGTGCTGCAGCAAGTACATCCCCTGTGTGGTCAGGCTGCTCCTGGGGTACTAGGCTCCCCTGAGGACAAAACCTCCTGGAGTCCTCTCTTAATGGGCCCTTTATCTGGGTGAGGAGTGGGCAAAGGAAGGAGAGTCTACAGGCCAGGAGCACTGACAAAGGGGAAAGGGGGATAATGGCCAGGGGCCCGGTGATTTAAAATGGCCCAGGTGGATGGGCGTGTAGATATGTATCTTCCTCTCCCGCACACACACCTTCCCCCTGAGGACCCCTCAAGCTGTCACGCCCCAACATGCTTTTTGTCTTTGTTTAATCTGAGTAGATTTAGCCATGGAGACTGATCTCATGTGCAGTCTGGCCAGTAGCCGGGAGATCTTCCCCCCACCATGCCTTACTCCTGTGTCTCCCTGCTGATGTGGGAAAACCAACTTTAAGAACAAAAAATCAGTTCAGCCTCCATGGTCCGTCCCATCCTTTGCCAATTGTAGATTCATCCACTAGGACCAGAGCTGAGGCCTCCAATCTCATCTCATCTAGTTATTAATTTGTATTAAAGCAGTGCCAGATGCTGTGCAAATGCCTAATGAGAGACAGTCTAACTCCACAAGACAGCTAAAGGGTAGGTGGGAAAACAGAAGCAGGAAGTGACTCACCCAAGGTCACGCAACAGACAGTGGCAGCACAGGGAACAGACCACAGCTTTCCTGACTCCTATTCCTGTCCAGTGCCCTGCCCACTATACCATGGTGCCTCTTAACCATATAAGCCAACACACCCAAGAGAGGGGAATTTTCATCCCTTATCAGCCTGACCCATATCTGAACCAACTAAGTCCATGGCTATACTGCAGCTGGGGATGAGCCTCCCAGCATGGGGAGACAGATTTAAACTAGCACGTCTCGAGCGAGCATGCTCTCAAACTCCAGGGTCCAAGCTCGGGTGGCTAACCTGAGTCTCTGCCAATGCTGCAACATCCACACTGATATTTTTAGCAGGCTGGCTCAATCCTGCTAGCACAAGTCTGTCTACCTGGGTTGGGAAGTTTGCTCCCAGCTGCAGTGCAGGCACACCCCAAGAGAGGAAGAGTCTCTGTGTCTTATTTTCAGTCCCAGGAGCCATCCATTCCTTCACCTCTTCTTCCCCACCCTTCTCTCCTGTTCTTTTTCTTTTTTCAAAATCAGGGCCCAGCGTGGAGCACTGGAGCCCAAGTCCCAGGCAGATTATTAACACCAATAATGAAGAGCACATCTTTACGAGGACAAGGAGTTTGCTAAACTCATTAATTTTACTCATAATAGAGAATTAATGTGCAGAAAGGCAATACCGGGCCTGCAGTAATTGCTTTTTGGGTTTAGAACACTAAGTGGGAAAGTTAAAAGTCATTTCCAGCCACTGCTTTCTTTCTTCTCTTTCACTCTCTCTTGCTCGCTCTCTTATTTTTGCTTCACAAGAATTGATTTTTTTTGCCTATGCCTTTTCTTCATTACGAGTCATTATATTTCATCATTACAAGACTTTGGTCATATTTCACTGCTTTCTCATTAGGTTTTTATAATTCTCTCTCCCAATATTAACATACAAAGGCAGAGCCAGAGAGGAAAATTCAACAGGCTCGGGTCTATATTAATGCCATGGCTCATGCCGGAGTTAATTAGCAGCCATATTTCCAGCCACTTTTGACCTTTACGCAGACAGCGGCAATCTGTTTTCCTACTTCCTCCCCTTGATCGCACAGCCTCCTTCCAGAGTAACTCCTCAGGAGAACATCCCATGAAATGAAGATTAATACCTTGTGAAAATGTAAACACCCCTTTATTCCATCGTTGGACTGTGAATAGCTTTTTCTCCAATGGGACATCAGAACTTGGGTGCCGGAGGCATGGCTACTGAATAAGGAGACATAAGAGGAGCTTTGATCTACACCAAAGCTTTGTTAGCCTTACATGGCACAGTGGTGTTCTCCCCCCAGTGAGCTGGAAATGGAGTCTATTTTTGCTGTAATCAGAAAGGATTTTCAAATTAGGTTTGCTGCTGTTGCAATGCTGCACTCCTGGAAGGGTCAGCTGGCAGTAGGGACTGAATCTGTGAGCTCTGGAGCTCAACCCATGAGCCACTACTGCCTGAGCTAAGAGACTCCTCTTTCAGGCTATGTCTACACTCACGGCGGCAAAGTCGCCACCGTCAGATCGACTTCTCTGGATCGACTGAGCGGTCGAGAAAACCTGAGGAAATATAGATACATTTCCTTCCAGGATCTTCCCCCCCATCATGTCGCCATTTAAAAATGCCCTCATCCACCCCTTGAAGACTGACTCAGTTCCCCTTTCCTCGCCCAGCCCTTGTCCATTCCCCTGTTGCTTTAAGTGGATGATTACAGAGCGTGTTGGTGCTACTCCTCAGGCAGAGGGGAGAGGAGCTTGTTGCTCTCTGTAAATTTATTTTGAAATGTTGAACTCTGCTCTTTGTCACAGAAGATTTATCCCCTCTATATTTTACAGCTGCCTTCCGAGCGCTCCCACACTCGCCTTCCCCTCCCAACCCTCCCCTAGATTGAACCACCATTCTCAGCAGGCGAGCCCTCTGGGGAAGTTTCATCTCTAATTGGCTGCAAAGCTCAAAGTCTCATCCAAATCTTAGACAGACGGTGACCGGTTATATCCCATCATTAGGAGCCGTCTGTCTTCGCCACCAGCAGGTTGGCATTCAGCACAAAAGTGATTCCCAGGCCCCCTTCCTAAGGAATGACTAGTGCTAAGCAGCTGATCCTGGGAGCTGCCAGCTACCCCCATCTCCCGCTCTGGGTGCTTACTGTCCCAGGAACTGCTCAGCATCTGGCAGCATCAGACCCTGTTCCACAGGCCTGCAGTGTGATGCAGACAGGCACTGCTGCACTTCAGCTTCTTTTTCTTTTTATGGAGAAGTGTGGGTCACCCATCCAGGGACTAGTCACAGTCTCAGGCCCTATGATCCGCTGAGCGCAGGGACAGATCCCTTGGGCCCCCCTCAGGGGGGCAAGTGACCCCTACGCCTACTACTAAAGGAGTAAGAAGGAGGTAAGGCTGTGGCCCATGCTCTTCTCTCGGGGCCTGCCATGCTGTCTGGCAGAGGAGGGAGCACACTCTGCACTCTTCTAAAGGGGAAGCACAGCATCTGTGTTCTGTCAGGGCTCCAGGAACTGCTGAGCACCCCTGAAGCATAGTGCCGCTTGCACTGCCCCCAACACATGCCTATGTCTATTCGGTACAACCCATCCTCGTAGAATTAAATTGTCTCCTTGTTAGTACTCTGTAGCAACGAGGCTTGGGACTGAATGAGCATAATAATAAATGAGCATAAGAACTGCCCTACTAGATCAGACCAGGGAGCCCCATCTCATCCTGTACCCTGTATCTGCCACTGACCAGTGACAGGCACTCCAAGGAAGGTATAAGTATCTCCGTAATGCACACTTATGAGAACCTGTCTTCCCACAGGGGAGGCTCCTTTGTAACCCTGGTTGGCATGTGTCCTGATGCAGGAAGGTTTATTCCCCTAATTCATTTTTATCTTCTGAAGTAACTGTATATGTTCTCATTATTCATGTCAATCCTGTTTTATTATACTCTTGTCTTCAGCGATAACTTGAGTTCCATGGGTTAATTATACATTTAAAATAAATAATTTACTTATAGTCATCTTACATGTGTTGCCTTTCCAGTTTCACCTAATGTCACCTTGCTTAAGTATTGTAGATAGATTGATTTATATAGTGCTTTATATATCTAAAGCACTGTACAAAAGAGATTGAACTCCCCTTTTACCCCAGTGAGAGCCCAGAGTGGTGGAGGTGCCTATGCTGTATGCATTCTATGGATCAATAAGATTTTGATCTCTGGGGCTGTCAATCCAGCTTGTTTCACCAGCACTAAACTCACATGAAGAAAAATCTCTAAATTCAGTGTCTAGCAAACTCCCTCATTTTCTGCAAGTTTCTATTCCTCATCATGTTTGACAACAGTCTCATCTGCACTTTAAACGTCCTCAGGCAAACGAGGCAAACTGGTGGTGACAGGCTGAGTCATTCCCCTCCTCCCTCCCTTTGCTGGGTCTATCTCCCAAGCCTGGTGTGGGAGGAGATGAAGAATTTGGAATTCACTCCGCCCTCTGCCTGAAGGAGATTTTTCAAAATTAAGTGCAATGGGGAGTCATAATGAACAGCCTCTGCTTAACCAGGAAAAGTGTCCTGTGAATACCGATGAGCGGCTGATGGATGACCCCCCCAGACAGGGTGCTGAAGAAAACCAGGGACTGCTTGGGAGAGACAAGTTTGGAAAAGCCTAACTGGCCCTACAGTGACCTAATGAGAGATCTTCCGTTATATTCAGCCTCTGACATGGTGATCGCTTTGGAGAATCTGTAGTTGCCTTGACAAATACACTGGTTATTGTACAGTGGTTTGCAGTTAAATGGTACCTGAAACTGTAACAAAGAACTGAAAGGTGGAGGTCTTCTGTCACTCAGACTGGGAGAGTGAGTCTTCGCACCATTACCTTTGTGAGTAAATCATGCAGTGCTCTCTACCGGGTCCTCTCCTATCCTCGTCACTGTGGTATATGTCTACACTGCAAAAAAGACCCGCATCAGTCAATCTCAGAGCCTGGGTCAACGGACTCTGGCTCATGATGCTCACACCAGAGCACTAAAAACAGCAGTGTCCACATTCGGTCTCAAGCTCTGTTGCCCAGTGAGGGGGTGGGTCTCGGAGTCTGTGCTCCAGCCTGATCCCGAACATCTACCCTGCTATTTTTAGCCCCACAGCATGAGTCCTGCGAGCCCTAGTCAGTTGACCAGGCTCTGGGACTCACTACCACAGGTCCTTTTTTTGCACTGTAAACATACCCAGAGTGTCTTCCAGTACCTCATTAAACTACATGGCTAACGTTTGTCCCATGTGGTGTATGCTCTTACCCGTTCCCAAGGGGAGAGTTGGGGGGAAGAGAGGGATTGTTTTTGGCAGGGGGACGGTTAAATGTACATTCTGCTTGTGTGTGTATGTTAGAGATGGCAGGTCAAAGACCTGTGACTTGCACTTGGAGCAGAGGGGATGAGGTTTGGAATGGTCCTTAATTCCTGCAGGAGTTCATTCCACAGTCTTGGACTTGATCCTGAGAAAGCTCTGTCTCTTGCACAGACGAATTTTACCTAGGGCACTAAGTTAATAGTCACACTTCCTGCCTCTGAGCTCTTTAGGAGTCACCCACTGGAGCTTTAGGAGCTGATATGTGAATGTTGGCAGTGATGCATTATCCCTGTCGTTTGATGCTCCAGTCTCTGAGTCCTACAGTATTCATAGGCTGGGAGTGTGAATCTTTCAGTAAGTGTTCTGCAGCGATTATTGTGCTCCTGCACTGGGAGTACGAATCTTAGCCCTAATGCCCTGATGTGTCTCCTATTGCATTTAAATGCTCATATTTATTTGTGTATGGGAGGAAGGAAATGAAATTATACCCTGTATAAAAGGGTTGTAAAGTCTGGATCTACCTCTGGATGTAATATTCCGGCAATTGGTAAAACCACTGTGCTTTACACATGTTAGGGATTAGGTGATAAAACAGACATTTGGGTGGGCCTAAAGTACTCATTGGAATTAATGTTACATTGTGAGATATGGCCACTAAAAAGCAGCCGGAAAAATGAGTATGTTAACCCAAATAACAGATGGTACAGTCCTGGGGGATACAAAGTTAAGAAGACTGATTTCTTGTCAGTCTGAATGTGTGTCGTCTGAGGAAAGATTCGGTTTCATAAAGAGCGAGTTTCCCCGATTCTGATTCCTCTCGACAGTTTCTCTGTGATGTTTGGGGCCAGAAAGCCCTTAAATGCCACAGAAAACACAGATGAGGGCAAAACATTTGCAACAACTTTTGACATGGCTGAAATGTTGCAAATTCAAGATTAGTCAAATTTTTGTGACATTTCTTCATCATCAAATAAAAATGGACCCGTTTTCTAGCAATATTTGCTTCACAGCAGGAACATGTGCAACATGTCATGTTTTGCCTCCAAATTCCCATAAAGTTTCACAAAAATGTGAAATATCAGAGGCATGAAAATGGCAAAATAAAAATATGGAATTTTTCACAAAATCAATGACATAATACATTAATAAAATTTAGTAAAATAATAAATTAAATAAAGGGGATATGGGCGATATCTGATGTGTGTGTGAGTATGAGAGAGAGAGAAAAACAGACCAAGTAAGGATGTGTACGTATCTGATACGTTGCGTGGATAAACAGCTCACAGTCATGCCGCTGGGCACCTTTTAGGTTTTGGTTTTGTTCTGTGAGTGTGGTCATGCTGGCTCAAGAAAATCTAGGTACTAGTGACTCAGCAAGCAGACTCTTTCCTGAATTAGCCCTGAAACGGCCCCCCGGTGTGCTTTTAGGGGAAGCTGTGCTGCTGAAAGTGTACTTCTGCACATGGATCATAAAACCAAGGTCTTAACAATTTGTCTCCATTAGAGAGTCCACAGCACTATTTGCAGGAATATGGATGTTAACTTTGATGCCTTGGCTAAATTCTGGTTACATTCATTCCACCCCCTTTAAAATACCCATGCAGCTTCAGATGGATGTGGCATGTCTCACTGTCTCCTTTGAACTGTTGTGTAGTCTGACTGTGTGCTGTTTAAGGTCAGCTGCCTTCCACCCAGAGCTGGCAGCATTTTAAGAGGCAGGTGATGTTTTTCTGGCATACATAGTTTGTAATCAGCTTTTTTTTTTTTTTTTTTTTTTTTTAAAGTTTGCTGTGTCTTTTGGGATCTTTGGATGAAAAAAAATATCTAAGTTAGTGAGGAGGGGACAGAAAAATGGGTATAAATACACATATGTACACACACACACCTGGCATAGTATGTGCCATGTACTGAATATGACTGTACACAATGAATATTATTTGTATATACATTTGGTGCATTTCTGGCCATAGCTATGTGCTTTATTCTCCATATAGATTCCTGCCTTAATCAATCTCCCTTTCCTTCCACTGGATTGTTGTTTTAAACTCTGCCTCTCTGCGTACCATGAAGGATGAGTAAATAGGGAGCCAGAGAATGGACAGAGGCAGCTGGAAGATTATTAATATTGAAAATATCAGCATGGATCAGCCCTTTCCTCACAAGGCATGTTTACAAAAAGACCTTTCCACCGCATGAGGATACTCACATACCCCGCCAGACTAGTTGATATTCAGTGCATGCCTCAGCATCTGGTTCTATCTCCCACTCTGTGTCTGTCCTGAGAGAGATTGTAAAAGGAGCCGACAGGTAGATAAATAGAGAGAGAAAACTGGACTATCGTCAAAGACAAATGCAGGTTTATGTAGATTTAGCTTGACAGGGGGCTGGGGAGGGATAAGTCATGTTTTCAGTCTATGTTCTTGGAAAGAGTTCTCATGCTGGCAGCTGGATGTCTCTATTATCTGAGTTCCTGGAGGGTAAAAGCCCAGACAGGGTAACTGGCCTGTTTTTCTTATTGCCAGGTCACTGTGTACAGCTGCTTGTCAGGCAGGGACCGTGCCTTCCTGTGTGTTTGTACTGCCCTCAGCCCATTGAAGCTCTGATGGTGATTAGAGCCCCTGGGTCATCACAGTAAAAGAAGTAGTTCATAACCCATCCTCACATGAGTTATTCTGAACCTCCACTGAAATAATCTCTTCAGGAGAGAATCTGAATCATCGAAATTAGAGGTGGAAAAAAAACCTGCCAGATCCCAGCATCCAGTCCTTTTCCCCCATCAGGGTCCTAGGGTAGGATTGTTCCCCACCCATTGTATTTCCCAGGGGATTGCCCCATCCAGCCGTAAATGCTACAAGCAATTGGGCTTCCACTGCTTTCTTTGGGAGACTAAGTTTCTTTTGGGAGATTAAGTTGGTGGCAATTAATGGGTACTGGCAACACCTTGCAGTTGAGGGAATTGGGCAGAAAGTCTCTTTATTATATGCATACAGCATCAAGTACGATGGAATCCCTGACAGATTCCTCTAGACACTACTGCAATATAAATAATGATTACTAATAATTATTATTATTATCATTATTAATAAACATCCATCTTACATTTCTCTCTGCCCAGTTCCACCCCACATTGACAGGTATTTTTAAGAGATGGCTGAGTAATGGAAAAATATCTTTTGTGAAACTTTGTCTAGACACAATACAGCTGTTCAGTTCAACCATGCCTGCACTCCTTTTTATTCACTAACACACAGAGGGGGCTGGGTGGCATGTGTGGTACACCCAGGAGGTACCCAGAGTTGTGAGGCAGCTTGCTAGCACCTGCCCTTAGTGTGAGGGAGCCTTGTCTGTGCCTGCCAAGAGTCAGCTCCTTGACTGCACCAGTCACAGGAAACACAACCACAACCCTCTCAGCCTACACAGGCTCTGCTGTCCCTCCACAAATAAGCAACAGGCACACTCCAACCCCCAAGACCTTCGAGCATCCCCCTGGAGTGTCCAGCCCCTGTTCCACTGGATACACTCAGAAATTATAGATCTGCTACTCCCAAAGGAACTGTAGATCTCAGCTTACCAGCTACGCCTCAGGATCACAGCTCTGCTCAGCTCACAGCACTTAGATACTTCTATAATGAAAACATGTGTTAGTTCATTTAACAAGGAATAGCGATTTGAGAAGAAGCAAATAGAATTAATGGAAAGAAAAATGGTTAAATAAAATAAAATAACATCCTTTCTAGAGCCTAAACAACTAACAAGGCACTTTCCTGTCTAATGAAGTTTAGCTTTCCCAAAGTCTCTCTCCAAACTTGGCTGTGACCTTCCATTCATAAGACAAACATGCTGACAGCTGTACCCTAAGTGAAGGATACCTTTGCGAAGGATACCTTTGTGAAGGTGTACCTTTGTACCCCCCAGATATAGTTCCAACAATCCACAGTCTTACTTCTAAACAGGTACCTTCTGCGGCTTGTTTTTGCCTTGTAGAGAATCTCCTCTGGAGATTTTGCAATCTCTTGATTAGCATTTTGTGCAGACAGTAAATAGGCATTCGTGTATGAAGTATCCAATATGCAATTCACATATAGCCAAACAGGTAGAGAAGCATCTCCTGCCTGAAAACAAATTGTTTATCACTTTTTGGTGACCAGCCCTAACTCACTAACCTTAACAACATAATTTTCAGAATATACGCATAACTCCTTACATATTAGCTGTGCATACATTTCACAATAATTATGATAGTCAGCGTGATACAGGTTTTTGGCAGAGACCTTACATGACACCCTTTGATGAACTACTATGTAGGAACCAGACCCAGCAGATCCCTGTCACCCTTTGCACCTCTGTGCCCTCTGCCCATTTGCACCAAGAAGTCTTTGGGTCACAGCATGACTGTTTGGGGAAAGATTGTTCTTCGTGCATGGAATTCCCCCTGTGCAGAGGGCCAGCATAATGCTCCATTTAGGTCCCATTTAAGCACAACTTTGAAGGTTTAATGGGGAGTTGCATGGTTTGTAGGCCTTGTACAAACACTCTGCAAGGGCTGAATTTCAACCTACTGCAACTGGTCCCTTTCACTTCAAAGGATAGTAAGTGTTTGCAACATTGTGCTTTAAACTGGATACCTGCAGTGTCCCTTTAAATTATTCTGCTATAGGTGAAACATTATCTTCTGCTAATGCTCCCACCCACCAGACCAAAATTAAACTGTAAATGGATATGAGAAATGAATAATTCCTGATGCCACATGAGAAAATATCCTAAGGAGGAAAAATACCTTAGATTTAATTCATATGATCTACAGACTGAAAGGAAAGAGAACAATGACTGTTTCACCTATCTCTGGACAGAGTATGCCTTCAGACCTCTCTTATCACACACAGGAGCAGGTTTCTATATCATTAATTAGCTCCTGCACATATCTCTCTCTCTCTCACACACACACACACACTGTTTCTCCTGTATCTCTCTCCCACAAAGATGAGCAGGTTCCTATTGCTGTAATTCCTGTATATATACACAATCTCAGACACATAAGAGCAGTTTTCTTTAGCTTTAGCTCCTGTATCACACAAAAGCAGGTTTAGTTCTGTAATCACAGTAAAGGAGCATTTTTGTATAGCTTTCCATTATTAAAAATAAAAGGATTCTAGTACTCTCTTCCTGTGGCACACAACAATTTAGTCTTCTGAGCACTGACATGCTTTAGTCTAACACAAGTTATTGAGCTCCTTATAGGGGAATCTGGGTAAAAATTTAATGAGCTGTGATATCCAGAAGGTCAGAATGATCTCTTCTGGCCTCAAGCTCTATGAAACTATTCAAAACAAATGGCCCACAGCCCTGTAGTATCAGTGTAGAGTAGAGCTGGTGGGAATTTTTTTGTCAGTGCGAAATGGCTTTTCAAAGGAAATGCAATTTTTCATGGAAAAAATTCGCTTCCTTTGAAATTTTATAATTTTTCACGGAAAAACAAAAACTGAAAAACGTACTTTAGAACAGTATGGCATTCAGTTTTCTAACATTGAAAACTGTTATTGAAATCCAAAAGTGTTTAATGAAATTGATAAATGTTCAGTTTTTGAAAAACTTTTTTTGTTGTTGTTTCAGTTTTCCAATTTTTTTTAAAGAAAACTTTTTATAGAATTTTTTTTAAGATTTATTTTTTTCAAAATTCACCGCCAAAAGAAATTGGCATTTTTGACCAGCTCTACCAGAGAGTTTTGAGGCATTGCTATCTATTTATACATTTTTACTCTATTTTAATAAGAATCTAGACTAATGTTTATATAATAATCTTCCATTGAACCCAGGACCTTCTGCACAACAGCATACTGCTCCCGGTAGCAGTAGTAGGCAGTTACCCACTGGTGAACCAGCCGTCAGAGGGAAATGTGACACACATTTTCTAGAAGCAAGGTAGATGAGGTAATATCTTTTATTGGACCAACTTCTGTTGGTGAAAGAGATAAGTTTTTGAGCTTAGAGCTCTTCTTTGTGTCACAGCACTGTGTCACTCAAAAGCTTGTCTTTCACCAACAGAAGTTGGTCCAATAAAAGATATTACCTCACCCAACTTGTCCCTCTAATACTCTGAGACCAGCACAGCTACAACAACACATATTTTCCAGTGTTACACTAACAGCGACTCCTGTTAAGAGTGGATAGCCTAAAACAGCTGTGAACTCCACCAGGGTGAATGTTACTCTAGTACTGTCTGTAGCATACTTTCATGGATGACTGGGAGCTGAGTAAGTGGTAATATTCCTACATCAATTTATAAATTATTAACCATGTTGTATATATCGTATATCAGTTCCAGCCCAGGTCTGGATTACACACGTTATTATTACCCCCCAAGATAAGTACCCTGAAATGATATCTATAGGTGTAAAGGGTATTTCTGTATATCAGATTCTTTCATGCTACAAGGATGAAGGTTTTCAAATGGACTCTAATTAAATTAAACTGCTTTTTTTTTTTTTTAAATCACCACAGGCAGATCAAGACTGTGCTGCAATTATGGGGAAAGATCTATATTTATAGTGTGAAAGGAATTTGCACAGAAACAGCAATCATCTTTCTGGCAGGCATGACATCTACATTGCTTCCTAATGTTATATAACTTCCCGGTAAGTAAAACAAGTATGTGGCAACTACCAGGGTTGTAAAACTAAATCTATAGATCTGCCTCTCTTGTATGGCATGTAGTACAGAAGCTGGACCTAAAGAAAGAGCATTGTACTGCAAAAATATTGGAGCTAAAGAAGCAACCACTCTACATAGTCAGGAGTTCAAAAGTCATGAGATGGGCCATAAAAAATCATGAGACTGTTTTATAATTCATGAGATTTTCATAAAGAAAATACATTTTGAGCTTATTTTATTTGTCGTCTGGTTGCTGAGTCTTTTAGCGTGCTCTTGGATCACTGTCAAAAGCTTTTCTCCACAACCATGAGGGATAGAAATGGAACACGGAGGTTTCCCCAAAGAACTAACAATTCAAATAGACAAGCCAGAGCAGGTGTGCGCTGGCCCATTTAATATCTCTGCAGTGCAGCCTTCTGAGCAACAGACTGCTTGTGTGAAATCCTGGCCCCTATGAAGTCAACAGGAGTTTTGCAATTGACTTCAATGGAACTAAAATTTCACTTCTAATGTACTGACTCTGATCCCTTGCAGCTAAGAGCAGTTGGGTCAGATGCGTATTTATTTATTTATTTGCCTCTGCTAATAAACAGGCAGCCTCTAATTCCTGACTCCTCTTTGTAATCAAGCCATTTGCAAACATGCTGCAGAATTATTTACTGAACTCAGTTTAACAGGCTTTTGGAATAAAAAACATTTAAGATGTCCAAGGGCTCATACTGGTTGAAATAGCTCATACAATCTGTTGTTCAGTAATGAATTATAATTCCAAACATGGCATTAGTTATTCCACTGTGTGGAGTCTAAATGCACTGCTGAGGGGACAGCAGATAACGCCAAGGAAGACATTAATAAAACTCATTCCTATTTGCCCACATGTAGACCAGAGCTGAGTGACACTAGCTATATGAAGAGTCCATTCCCTATTGGTTTCCACAGCCATGAGTAAGGCGAAGCTCAGTCATACATACAGTTAAGAGCCCATTAAATATCACCTCTTCTGCACTTACACTGGCGGGATAATTTGTCTTTTATACATTGGCATCATACACTGAGGATGTGGCACGTGAAAGTCAACTGGGGAGTTTGACAACTCAGGAGCTTCTCAACTCAGTTCTATTTTTGTTGTCCCTGATCTAACATTGCCATGTACCATTGTGCTGTGTGTAGGAAGACCTATGCTAGAGAAGACACTAATGTCCTCTGCCTGTTGCCTATCAAATGTTACAGGTTCAATTTAATTCAATAAAAAGAGATGTCATATAGCTATGCTCAATCAACTTTATGAATTACATTATTAGCCAAAGATTAAGACAGCATAATATAGAAAGCCCATTATTATCAACCTATCTGGAGGCAATGGTGCAGCTGGTCAACTATTTACAATCTGAGCTTCACTTTACCTCTCTATATACTAGGGTTGTTCACAACAGATGAGGGTTTCACCATTTTGTTGCATTACTTTAAACCTAACTATTCTTATCTATCTTCTCTGACGTGTTTCTGGAAATTTTTTGCTAGGCTTGCACAGACCCTGCAGTAAACAGGATGCAGATTGTAACTAGTTTATTTTATTTCGACCATCGCGTTTCAAAAGTCAGCAAAATTTTAGAGACATCCTGCATCAGCTATAGCTTGGTACAGAGGATATGTTAGCTAAGCATCAACAAAATTATTTGTCTTATCCTTTTTCTATGGAATGTCTATCTACCTTGTACTGAGACTGTAATACTGCACACCTCCCTTTGGTTAAACAGCTTTACCGAAGTAAAAAGCAATTTGTATGCACTTAACATGAATAGAATTTACAGTTCTGTAAAAGTATACATGATATTATATATAATATTTTATATGATATTGGCTAACACTAAACCTTACAGACTTTATCTCATCTGGCTCCATACTTATCTGCAAGACAGAAGATCTGTAGTAGCAAAGCAGAGCAGAATACCTAACGACTGGCAGGTTGGGTTATTTCTCAAGCCTTGTATTTTTCTGCAGTACACAGAGCAAGAGTCATGCAAAGGTTACAGCACCTAACTATAGTACAGTTTTTGAGTTATACAAATCAACATTAATATAAAGCATTCTAAATATAATGTACTATACTTATTCCCTATAAGCTACTTTCTTATTTGGATTATATAACATCTCATTTTTAATCACACTTACTGCTACGACAACAAATAAATCCCATGATTTGCTTAATACATTTTATTTGTGAGCTGAATGCAATCTATTTTTTGGTAGTTAGCAATGACGCAGTTTAACTTCCTGGTTAATAATTCTGTTTTTGAGAGGTTTTTCCCAAGATACTTTGCTTACAAGAATCAGATTCACAAACTTTGATAAAGTCCATTCCTTATCTGATAACTTCCACTACAGCATTTAGCAATGTAAAAACAGTAGATACCAGGTTCATCCTCACACTGCAAAACATAGCTTCCCTCTTATTTAATAAGCCACGCAGCAAACTCTGACTCTGAAATTCTGATCTTTGGACACCTGTGACTTCACTTCCAGTTTCTGTCTGTAACAGAAGCCAGATGCCTCCCATCTGGAAATCTTAAATTAAAAGTAGTGTCCCTGCTGATCACCCTTTGAAGCCACTGGAGTGCCCTCATGAACTAGATTATGAGGGGCCTGGCTCCCTGAAAGAAACCAGAGAGAATAAGAGATCAGAAGGGCTTCCCCTTTCCCTGTTCTGTTCTGCCCCCTCCTCCTACCCAGGAGACCTGGATTGTGTGAAAAGACAGAGGGCCCGACAGTCTGCTGGAAAAGGGGATTTGCTGGTATCTGATGAGGAAAAGTGTAGGGGCCTCAAATACGTGGTCATGCCCCATTTGCAGATACAGAGCTCAATCCTGCCAGCCCTCCATGTGCAGGAGTCATTCATGTACAGAGAGCTTGCAGGTTCAGACTCCCAGCAGTATCGATACAGCCATGGCAGACGTCCCTGGTACTGTCACACATTACTTCTCTGCAGGACTGGGGAGGCTGCTTGATTTGGGGTTTTTTTTAAATTTTTAAATACCTTCCCTGTAGTGAAAGTTTCCATTTCCCAGCCAGCAAGCAATGTAAGAGCCTCCGGGAGGGGGGCTGCCTGAAAAAGGGCAAAGAGCATCCATTCAGCACACACTGCCATTTATCGCCTGCTGGCTGAGGCCATCCCATCTGCTAATGAGAGAGGAGCCCTCTTCTACAGCCAATCACCAGCCTTCAGGTGCCAGTTGAAAGACAACAGCAGTGAATGTGACAGCATGTAATTAAGTGACAATGGATGCCCACGTGAACCCAGCAGAGAGGGGTGAACATGAGGGGCTGGCAGGAATCTTATCACCTCCTCCTGAACAGATGGCACCAGATTTGTCCATTTTTTAACCTTTTAAATAATGAATTTCCAATCTGGTTAAAATGGCCCCAGCTGGAGCCTATATCCCTAATTGTTCTTAAACCTCTCAGTTTAAGCCAACCTGTTATCACCCTAGTGATAATTGGAGCCACAAGATTGGATTGTTGTGCCTTTATTACAAATCCTGCAATTCCCTTTGTGCTGGGATATAGGGTCCTTCAGGAAAGGCATCAGGGTGGTATGACCATCCAGAATCTTTCCATTCAGGATTGATCCAACTTATCTCATTCTGTATACTATCCCAGATGTCTGTATCCCTGAATATCTACATTGCAAATTAAGTTGGGGATACTCTGGCCACTGTCAGAACAGTGTTACAAGAAAGTAAGGATTGGACAGAGGCAAACAACCCCACCGTGGGACAAGGCAAGAGCTTCGCCACTCGCCCACAAATCGCACAACTGGAAATGGAAGTGACACAGTTTCATCCCCCATTAAATCTGGGATTAAAAACACCCCCTCCTAGCAGGAGCAGTCTGGCCAGAGGCATAACTTGGAGGACATTCCACTGCTGGTGTGTATAACAATAGGAGGACTCCTTCCATCACTCACCAAAGAGATATTCTGAAAATGGCCCTGTGGAGCATAACCATGTTCAGCTGATCCTACAAGATTCCATGAGCCCTGGTGAACGCCAAGGTGAGAAGAGGAGGTGTTCAGAGTGATACAATAAAGTGTAAATCAGAGCAAGGGGATTAAATAAAGCAAAAGGAGCTTTACATTGATAGTCAGGAACTATATCCTATTAGACTGTGGAATAATCCCAAGAGAGGTGCTGGGATGTGGTGGAAGACATTTAAAACCAAATTGGAGAAAGCACTGGAAAACAATCCTGCACCCACACTAGGTGGCCTAATCAGTCTTTTCCTTCTCTAAATTCCTATGATTCTGTGATAGCACAAATCGTCCTTTTGGATCTCCCTTATAGCATGTTCACATTTCCCTAGGATATATTCTTGATAACCCACTCGCTGCTGCTTACTAGTTCCAACTGTAGTATGTGCTGGATAACCTACAAAGAGCTCATCATATAGTCTGACCTGACAGTGTTCCACAAGACAGACCCGTTCTGCTCTTCTTCCATAGACACGGAGTATATGACTACACTAGAGTTTTTAATTAGAGTTGATCGATTGCCATTTAACTTGAGCTGGCTCACTCATTTGTACATGGTAGTCTGTTGTTTACCTTAGGTTTCAGCAAACCCAAAATGTTTCTGTCCTGGAATAAATATTTGTGGGGTGTCCAAACTAGTTAGTTAACTGGCAATCAGTTAGCTCGAGTTAAAAAACTCTGGTGTAGACATATCCTGAAATGTCACTTACTATCCCAAGAATCCATGAAGAGCGGGGACTATCTGAAGTGTACAGAGCAGCATGCAGCCAGGGCTCTTACCATCTGTTCCAGTGTCTGATCGTGTCAGCAGCAATTGGAGCCAAAGACTGTGCAATACAAAAAACATTTCAGCAAACAAAAGTCTTATCTTAACAGGTCATTTCTCACCTTTGATGCCTGCATTTATCAAACAGTCTCTGAAATAAAGTTCACACTCACTTATATCCCATCATGAAAACGCAATGTGCTGCTGAAATGAAAGCAATTAATTGAGGTCTTTTATGGAGACCAGCATTAGTTTCTTTCATGCATCACTGAATTAATTATTTAATGACATATAAAACCTAACGGTTCAAAAGGTCTGGGACTGTGTTGGAACCACGTAGCAAAGTTGTCTTTCGTTTATCTCTGCTCACAGAAAAACAACTTTTAACTTTCTCATAAAGAAAGAGCTTTCTCTTTGATACAATGTTGTGGCAGCCATCAAAAAGGTGTGATATGAAATGTTTTTTCACGGACAGATCCCAGAAATTAAATGAAAAAGAACATATGGGATTGTTTGTTTGTTCATTATTTCCCTGATAAACCCTAAAGACATTTTCCTATCCCTCCCTGTCTTATTAATATGTGTGTTTGATCCACTATTTGTTGACCTCATGAGAGAATATTTCTCAGTAAGGAAATATAGCAAATTAATTAATTTATATAAAGCCTGAGCATTTTGTTGTTAATAATAACACCACTTTGGATTTACTGTTATTTAAGAATTGCAAAGTGCTTTACAAATATGAATTAATTAATGACTATTGTGAGGCGTTGTTCTTCCTCACCCCTGATTAGGAGCATACAAATCTCACACGGACCATGGCACTATTCCCTGCTATGGGGGCGTCCTGTTTGTGCCCCCCCAACCTTGCATTGTGCTGAGCACTCAATTCATCACTGAATTCAATGGGATTTGAAGGCAGCTACCACCTCATGGGACTACGCATCCAGCGTCTTGCTTCTTACCACAGCTAGGCTGACATTTGTTTTGCAAACTGTCTCACGGATCATTTATGTCATGTCTTCCTGAGTTATTTCACACTCCAGATATTCTTTTTTGTGACTGGCCAGCCCACAGAGAAGATAAGGGACCTATTCCTGCTGCCAGCTGAGGACCATCTCTTTCAGTTCAAGTGGTAGAAGACTACTTCTCAAGTGGAAGAACTAGGTTCTAGCTTTAATTTGGTGTGGGTGTATGACACACAGTAGCTGGTTGTTATCTGTAGAACTTCGATTCGTTATATTACCTCTGCATTTTCATTCCCAAAGCTGTTGGGCTAGTAATTCATTCACTGCCCCAAATACAAAAAGATTCTTCTCCAATTGTTTGCTTCAAATATGGAATATAAACATGACTGCTTTGTCACACCCTGCAGTAATTGTCTTCCATATGATCCTACCTGCTCCTTAATTTGCAGCCATCACATGCAAGGATTTGTGTGACGCCTTCTGCTTCACAGAGAGAAATGGCTATTTGACAAAGCCCTTGTCCACAAGATAGAAACAATTGTCCTTTACCCTAGGCTGTCTTTTTCCAATGTGTTGACTACCTTGCACCTTGCTGTCTTTTTCCAATGTGTTGTCTACCATGCACATTCATTGGCAATCAGTTAACCCAAGGCAGGAAAAAAAAAAAGGGTGTAGCATAAATGTTCCCAGTGTAGCTTGGGATGTTTGGACCTATCTATTTGTGGCTGAAACAATGGGCTGAGCAAAGCTGTTTGGAAAAATCTCAGCTACCATCCAGCTCTGCAGATCTTCCTATGTCTGCCTCTCCCAGTGATGAGGTCAGTCAGATATCATAGCTGAGCATTTCTTTCACCCAGAAGGGTTTTTTATAAGAATTCCCTCTGTGGCATGCTTTTGTGCAGAGCAAATTGCTGGTGGACAAACAGCCAAAAGTTCAATATGGAAAAGCTTCCAGAAGCTTTCAGATGCTCCTCCATGTATGGGCTTGCATAATCAAGCTGGAAGACTCAACAGACAGGATTTCTTCCATTGCCTCCTGTTGATCCAGAAATATCTCAAGAGAAGTCTCTCTCATCGCTTTTGAGTTTCTGGTCTCCAGCACAACCAGAAAATACAGTGTTTGCTGTGAAAATGAGAAATAACAGCAATGAAAAGTTATCTGCACTTCTTTAAACCTAAATTCTGTTTGGGCAGAGTTTGGGCATCAATGGACAGAGTTCTTACTTTGTCTGAACTATAGCTTTCCTTGCACGATCAGGAATGGGAATAGTGTGGTTAGGAGTCAGACGGCATTGATTTCCATTTCCAGCTCTCCTGGGGACTTGCTGCCTGACCTTGGGTAAATCATGTCACACCTCTCTGTGTCTCGGTTTCCACTTCCATTTTTGCATAGCACTGGAAGATTTTTTGACAAACTGCACAAAAACAAAGAAACAAACAAAAATAGGATTTCCGTATGCATTCTTAGTACTTCTCAAAAGCTAGTTTAATTCCAATCAAAGTATTAAATGTGGGTCAGGAGAAATGAAGTGGATAGTGTTGGAAACAACAGATTTATCCCACTACGTGAGGCATAGAGATTTCATGTCTGTCAGCTCTTGCATAACAGGTTCCTGCCTATTTTCGTAGGAATAGTATCCCATTATCCCACTGCAGCTCCTTTTGTCTAGTCTTACGTTTCAAACTATATGTGTTGTCTTACTCTCTTTCTCCCCATCCCCATTCCTGGGTCTGTAACCTGAATGACCACATCATCTAGCATCTTCTCTACAGCTCATCTTGGGGAAGGGGTACAATTTTTCCAGCAAGTCACATCTGTTATTCTAACATCTTAAACTATTGTCAGAATGATGTTCTTCCATCAGGGATAACATAGCTGAAACAAATGGGGTTTGAAAGAGGCTGGGACTGATTCTCTTTTGACTCGTACCAGTTTTTACACTGGTGTAAGTCTATTGCTTTGAGCATGGCTACACCCAAGTGACACTGCTGCAGCAATGTGAGGAATCAAATCCACTGTTTCTAAAGGAAAGGGTCTCCTCAGTTCATCAACATTACTTCGGTACCTTTTATTGAAGAACTGCCACAGCCTAGGGGAAAGCTTTGAAAAACATTTTATTTAGAGACCATCGTGCTTGAGTTTGTTGGCGTTTCTGTTCTCTTTTTCTTGCCACACTGCTAACCTCTGCATGAAAATAAAATGTTTATTCCTTGGGTGTGCATCCACTCCTGCTACTGCTGCCTCCCCATCTGAAGAGTGGGCCCTCCTCAGCTGCTGGTATCACAACTTGCCTTTGTGGGAAGGCTCAACGGCATCAGAACTGGAGAGTCAGAGTTGCCAAACGTGGCAACAGGCAGCAAGAGGCCAGAAAGAAATTAAAGTTTGCTTCAATGTCAATTCTTCCTATGAGGAAAGGGCCAAATCCTTCCTCACCCCATCCCAGTACACACACACACTAACACATGCAAAGACACATACACACACATGCATCAAGTCTTGAGTTGCAAGAGTCCTCTGGCACTGCAGGATGAATATCCCTGCCCAAAATGCCACAGAGAGGCAGCAATGGATGGTTTGAGCAACCACTATTGCTGGTGCAGCACTTGTGGGCCAAAAGATCCATGCTATGCAGATCTGCAAACTTCCCCCCCCCCCCCCCCCTGACTCCTTCCATCTCATCCCCGTCCCCGAAATCCATTGCAAAAGGAGCTCCTAAATTGTGCACAGGACCAGGACTGCCTGCATGGGTGCCCCAAATCTTACCTCCCACACCCCCATACAGTGGGGCCACGCTGCAGACAGGATCCTCCAGAGCCAGAGAAGAGGGAATTGGCTTTGCCCCAAGTCGAGTGAATAAAACAGAAGTGGGGAATACAGATGCTAGACAGTAGTTTCATCGTGGTTACAAGGCCTGTTACAGCATCAAGCCCTGTTCCCTGCAAATGCAGGACTTAGTCCCACAAAGAGAGAGTCTAACAATTACTACAGACTGATCCCTGCGCCTCTTAAAACCGATAGCAAACCTCCCATTGACTTCAACAAAAGAAACATCATGCCTTTGATCCTAGCCCAAAAGACCAAGACATGCTACATCAGCAGGACTGGTTCTAGAAGGGAATGTTTTCCACGGAGTGGCTTTTAATACAAATAATTGTCAATGGTCACTGGCGCTCAGTGGATCAAAGGAATAGCTGAGCTGATAAAAACTAGCAAGAGGCGTATATGTCAAAGAGAATGTAGACAGAAATTGGCATGGAGGCTGAGGATTGTTCCAAGGATATTTCATACACATAATGTAACAACTGCTGAATGTTTTTAGTGATTGATCCCACGGCTGTTTTATGAAAATGGACATTTTCATCTACTTTCTCTCTGATCCCTTGTTTTAACCATGATTAACAGATTCTCTGTGTTTTCCCTACCTGAGGGAAGTGGATGTAACTGAAAGACAGAAGACCATGAATTAACCAGATCCACTGTGAAGGTGGGTGTTAGTGTCTGAAGTTGCCCAAACTCAGATGAGGCACACACAGAATAGATGGGAGCCCTTCATGATGGTAGAAGAGAAGTGACTGATGACCCAGGCCATGAGAACCACTCCTAATATATTTCAGTCACACTTTTTAAATTGTGTCTCAAATAAAGATTCCATTTAGATTCTGTCAGACAGCTATTGGGTGTTAATTAAATGCCAGCTGATGATGAAAAACATATTTATGGGGACTCCAAAACTGCTGATGCCTTTTAGAAAACCTCTTACTTAGAAATAAATTCTGCCTCATTAATTTTTTCCCTTTTAAATATTTCTAGGAATATTACATGAAAAGGAGGGTCTTTCCTTCATAAGAGTTTTTCTTTCCCAACTTCCAAGCTCTCCATTTGGAGTTGAGGAAAACACAATGTTTAGTGTCATTGTTACTGTATATTAAATAAAAGCCAGCTGGATTATTTATCGAGTTGTTAAAGTGACACAGTTGGCTGTACACTTCCGTTCGAATCAGCATAGGACCAATGCATGCAACATGATGTTACAGGATGCTGTACTGATCTGGAGCAGACCACATTCAACAAATCATGATCTCAAGTGAGAAAAAATAGGACTGTGGAAAATGTGTCATCTTTGCTTTTACAGGTTGTTATATAAATATTTTCTTCATTTTTGATCCATGCTGGGCTAACAACTCTACTTTTGCAAAGTGTCATGAGCAGGGCTCTGGTTTTATGTTGCATTCGAAAGAGGGACCCCTCCATCAGTACATTATCCTGTAACATCGTGTTGCGTGCATTGGCCCAGTACTGATTAAAACGGAAGTGTACAGCCAACTGAATCACTTTAACAACTTGATAAATAATCCAGTTGGCTTTTATTTAATACACAATAACAATAATACTAAACTTACCTTAATTGCATAGTAGTATATGTGTCACTTAATCTTAATTGTTATTAACTTAGTTTCTATAATTATAGCAGATGAACAACCTTACTTGAGTTTCTAAGAAATGTGGTTATAGATTGTGTTTTCATTCTACATAGTAAATCTCTTACAGTAATAATAAAAGTAACTTACATTATATGTGTCCTTCACCTCAGAGAATTCCAAAGCACTTTACATAAAATGTTCAGGAACCCACGACTGAAATGCAGCTACTGCTGGGGTGGAATGTTGCAACTGTTTAAAAACACACAATACCTCTACCCAAAATTCAGACTAGCAACTGAAGAACAACATGTCCAATAGCTAACAACGTGTGGCTCTCTGTCCTTCTCTGGTGGCTGACTCACAGAAACTGTTTTATGAATTCATTACTGCCAACAAACTAACAACTTGCCTGTATGTTGGTCCTTTATCAAGAGGGAGTAGCTCAGGCTTTTAGATCCAGATGCCTTGAGCTCAATCCCAGCAGATGACCTAGTCTGGTGAGGTATTTCATTGTGTCTGAGGGAGATGCGCCTTTTCCAACAGTAGAGCTTTGTAGACAGACTATGGCTACTCAGCACATGTAAATTCATAAGAGGGGAATCCTGTGAGGCTATGACTTTAATTCCCATATTCCCCATTTGTGCGGCAGTCTCTAATTACAGGCCTGCAAAGTTATTCAGCAGCTCTTACTTCCTGTTAAATAGTTTTGCTAATAGTGAATGTCTTGATGGACCCATCTACCAGAGCAGAGAAAGAACCAAAGCTCATAGATTAAAAATGAATGGAGTATTTACCTGTACATCATTTTAATGGATGGTGAAATTCATTCTCATGATAGAGCCATAAATGTCACTTTCTGTCTGCCACAGCAAAATACTTCTGTAATGGATGGCATGCTACATAAATACCCAACAAGAGGACTTTCAAAGCAGCTTGGCTCACCTCACACACACTAATAATGACACAACCTGGGATTTTTATTCATTTCATTGATGAGGGAAGAAGCAGACATACCACTGAAATCCTTGTATGTAAGTGATGGAATGGGTGGAGGTACGGTAGTAGGACAGATAGAGGATATGAAAACAAATAATACAACATGGCTTCCTGTCTGTAATGAAATTCTTGAGCTTGGGTATATTCCATATGCTCTCCTGAAAACAGTAAAACTTCTGCTTCTCTAACTCATCACGGTCTCCTCCTTACTTTTCCACTTCCCACAGTCACTTGGCTCACCTGGCCAATGCTCAGAAAAGCTGATGGTCCTCGTAATTGTCTCACACTCACCAGTGTAAATAGGGAGTAATTCCATTGAAGTCCGGAGGAGATTAGAGACAATGACGTTGAAGGCTATATATTGTTACACTTGCGTGAGTGCAAAGAGAATCTGGCCCCACATCTCTTTGTGTCCTGAGCTGCTCCAGGGGTGAGAATGGGGTAGGAGCTGTGTCTTTCTGCGTGTCTGCAAAGTGCCTTGTGCACACTGGGCACTATAAACACGATAAATAATAATCCTCATTCACTCTCTCTTCTCATCACCCCGTTGGGCAGTGTCACGTCCACCTTTGTCCACCCTGCTCATCAGGCTCCATTTATTTGACTACATGGAATTCTAGAACCAGGCAGGCTAGAAAAACAGAAGCTCTAGTGCATCAAACCCCCCTCCCTCCAAAGCTCAGGGGCTGTATTATGATTGATGTGGAATGGTATCTCTAGCTCTCATCTCCATCATTGTTGCATGTCACAAACAGGGACATAGTGATAATGCCAATGACCTGATTGGATACTGCTACTATCATGCTGTATCTAGACCTTCACAAGTATTGCATTCCTTCCTAATAAACAGCATATTAATTAAAACTATCTATCCCTCTGTTATGTCCTATAGACTTTAATAGAGAATGATATCTCTTGTACATGCAGTGCTGTTGTAGCCGTGTTGGTCCCTAGGATATAAGAAAGACTAGGTGGGTGAGGTAATATCATTTATTGGACCATCTTCTGTTGGTGAGAGAGACAAACTTTCAAGCTTGCACAGAGCTGAAGAGGAGCTCTGTGTAAGCTCAAAAGCCTGTCTCTCTCATCAACAGATGTTGGTCCAATAAATGATATTAACTCACCCACCTTCTCTCTCTAATATATAAAATTCTAAAGGCTGGTTTAAAATATAAATAGAAAGATTCTCCATTCAGTTTTACATGCATATCTATTATCTTAATATTTCTAATGCACCCATCCTTGTGATATTGAATTATCAATGATGGATATATATTGGTGTCTCAAGATCATTAAACAGCTACCTTTGGCAAGAAAGTGCCCTATGCTCTGCATTAGGGGCTAGTCCTAGAGAAATGAGCCCTTCAGGAGGTTTCTTGAATCACCTCTTTACAGCAGAAATAAGTTTGGTTAAGATGCCTGTGCAAAGTTAATACAGATGCAGCTAACACTTCCTGCAGTCCTGTCTACTCCAACAAAGGCAGGTGGTAGGATATAAATTTGGATGGATTTTAAAAAAAAGGTGCCCAAACTAAAACTAATCAAGGGGGAATGCTCATCTGTCATTCAATAAATAGGATCAGAGCCCGAAGGAATTTAACAAGACTGCAGTTATTAACCTGACTCATTTAACTAATTACAAGATTTTTTCTTCCTCCCCATCAGTTTGTACCTTTATGTCCTACTTTCCTCACCTTGGCTGCTCAGTTTCAGCTGCACTTCAGTGAAATATTGAAAGGGCAGGCCTCCACTATTAAAAACTGCCCTGGTTTAGATTCCAGGACCCAATCAGTTTTACTAACTGAACTAAATGGTTAATGGAGCCCAGATGGACAGGTTGCTAATTAGACATTTCTGTGTTAGAGAAATGCCCTTTTTTCTACACCTTCCAACTTAAATGTCCTCTGGATGCCAATGCTCAGAGCCACAAACTCTTTCATGTGATGAAGCTGCAGGGGAGAGAGAGTGCATAATGCAGAATGCTTCTTTGCTTGCCAATTCCAATGAATCAATGGCCATTTTCCTTAGGCTTGGCTATCTCTCAAATGGCCCCAAAGAATGCAAGCGGCCAGTGCTGCTCAGCATTTGGATTGGCTTATACCTTGGGCTTTCCAGCTGAAAGCTGAGAACATCTGTTGCTCTCATGAGCAATGTGATTGGATCAGAGCATATGGCAATTGACAGAGCCTCAGTGGAGATGCTATCTGAAGGGTTCATCTGCTGCTGCTATTTTCTCTCACTGAGTTGTTGTGAGAATGCGTTTAAGGCAAATACCCCTGCTCCACTCCAATGGCCTCTCTAGTTTTTGTATGAGGAGAGAGATAAATCTGTAGCACTATTTCAAGAAAGCTTGTTCTGTGTATTTGAAAGGTTTGAATCATGAAGGGAAGGAGAAAAAAAATAATCTTCTTACGTTATCATTAAAAGCATCAACTAATCCTGCTGCAAAGTGGTGCAATTTACTAATCGGCAGGAAAAAATTCTGCTGCATGGAAATACATATCACCAGCTAATGAACATTTATTCTCCAGCTCCTACAATAGTTATCTGTGTCTGATCAACTCTGCACCCCTGCCTGCTAAACTTTGTACCCCTGCCTGGTTAATTCAGCATCCCTGCTTGGCAATACCATATCCCTCTCTCTAAAATACATTTTTTTTTCTTTTCATTGCTGTGTGAATTTGGTACATGAGAAAGCAGAGACTAACAGCTCTGGAGTTTAAATGTGACATGGCACAGGTAAGTGACAGAGTGGTCCAGAAGATAAGGACTGTGGATTACATCCTCAGAGGTATTAAGACACCTAACTCCTAAATAGGCACCTAAATATCTTTGAAGATCTGGGCCTGTGTTCCTGGCTATGTCATTGATTTCCTTTGCTGTCTTGGGCAAGTCCCTTTACTTCTTTCTGCCTTTGTTTCTCCCCATCTGTAAAATGATCATCATGATACCCAACCCCCTTTAAAAAACACTTCGAGATCAATGAGTAAGAAGTGCTTCCAGATTATGGTTATGAGGTGGGGAGTTTTATCTGTCCTCCTGCTCCAGGCATGGTGGGGAAAGGGTTAAATCCCTATCCCTGAGTTCTTGCAGGATTGCAGAGACATTCTACAACAGGTTGCTAATGGGTATGGTGTCAGGTGTACCAATTCCCTAAGCTGGAAGGAGAAACTGCATGAGAAGGTCCTGGTGGGATGTAAAGTCTTCCTGAGATAACAGAGCCTTGGCTGGCTATGGCCACAGACAACTTCACTGGGGTTAGTTTTTGTTTTGTTTTGTTTTGTGTATTCTCTGGTAGTGAGAAGCCTTTTATTTTGCATTGGGCTAGGGGCATATGTAGGCTAGATTGATCCTGCAGCAGCATCATAGTGATTGCAGGGTAATTGATCACAGCTGCAGAGTCAGACACAGGGCAAACTGGCCACTCTGTGTTAACAAGAAATCCCCTCACATATTTCTCTTCTCCATTTCTACACGGAACAGTGCCACTCTCCCCCAGTGCTGGGCCTCTCTTGAGCAGGACTGCTAATCCTTGGCATGTATCAAAATGTCCCCTGGGGTTGGAATAAATTGAGAGCTTTTATCCCCTGAATCTCAGCTATCAAACTTTGTGGGGTTTAGATTCAAAGTAGTTCAGTTCATTTTGATCCCTGCTTTGCATTTTCACATTCATGTGGGTCCTGCCTAAAAGCAGCAGAGCCAAAATACTGCAAGGGGGTCTGTTCTGCTGCATTGCTGGCTGGTTGGAAACACCAGCAACTCATGAGTGACCGTTACAGTCTTAGTAGCTTCCCAGCCTGGTTTTGCAGACTGAAGCAGCAGAGAGTCCTTTGGAGTTCCTACCACAGGCTACCTGGCTTTTGGTCATTGTGGAGACTGAACTGCCAGTAGGTGCAATGGCTCCCTGGCTGCCAAGATTCTTAGATGATCACCAGCCATAGCACTTCCCAGCCAAACCCTAGTGGGAACAAGAGAGCTAAGGCTTGGACTAGATCTGAGATGGAAGGGGAACTGTGGAGCTACAGAAGTGCTGAGGCTGGGAGTGGCATTTCAGGACAGGGGAGTTCATTTGGGAAGATGGGTGAGTTACTGCCAAGAGCACAAACAACAAAGGGGTAGGGGCAAGAGGATTTCATTGCAGCGGAGGAAGTTCCACTAACAAGCCACTGGTGCAACCAGTTAGAAGCAAATGGGATGGGTCAGAGTTAGAGCAGCAGATGGGCTCCCCTGGGAGTAGGGTGTTTGGCATTCAAGGAGCTGGGAGGGGGACATAATCTTAAAGATCCCAAACTAAGCAAAGAGAAATGTCTCCAACACAGGGCCTGCCCCTTACCCTGAGTGCAGATATGACCCATACCCACCATCGCTGTTGGCTGAGACAGAGTTTGGAGCCAGCTGGCAGTAAAAAGTAAGTCTTTTCTTTCAAGGTTTATTTTGTGTTACTGATTTTTTAGTACATTTAAGTAATTGCAACAATGTTTTAAAAACTGAACAAATGATGTTTGGGCTTCTTATCTCTCTTATTTGTTTGTTTTAATGAGATGCTTTTTGATAATGAAATGTACTGCTTCTTACGAAAGAAAACAGCCCCTGGTCTGTCAACTGAATGTTTGAGGGTGCAATGAACCCGAAGTACTCGTGTACCACACTGAAGCTCAGTGTTAAGTGCAAGGATCCACCAGGTTGGATCTGATTGTAGGATTGGGACTGTAGGCTCTGATCTTGCCAATGCTTACTCATGTGAGTAACATTTCTTGAATTCATAGGGGCTACTTGTTTGCATGTTAAGCACGTAAGTGTTGGTGTGATGGCCTACCTCTTGACTGCCACACCAGGGGGCTGAATCAGGGAACTCCACAGTTGAAACAATGAACCTCTGTAACTTGAGCTAAATAACTAGGCCCTGTTATTAGTGCTATAATAGCCCTAGATCTTCTATGGATTAATTCCAGAGGTGAAAGTGTAATGCATACTGATCAGTGAGTTATATCTGCAAGATTGAGAGCATAGTCTCATATTTTGCAGGAGGGAGATTGGAAAGATTGCATTTAAATAGAAATTTTGTTTAAAATATTTTTAAGATCCATTTAAAAATAAATTGAGGGTTTTTTCCCGAGAACAAGTTACATGGAAAAAAAAATATAGCTATAGTGTTTTGTGAGGGGAAAACCTTTTCAATGCAAAAATAGTTGCATTTATGAAATGGATAAATTGATAGATTTTTTTTTTTTCCAATCTTGTTTAAGGGTAAAAAATAGCATTACCTTTTTGACAACTGCTGCGTTTTGCTTCATGTTTGAATTGAGTTCTCCCTTTGGAAAGTGGAACAGCTTCTCATCATTGGATATTTTTGTTTCTTTGGAAAGATGAGGTGTCTTATGTGTGCCTTCCCTACATGGAAAGGGGAAGTGGCAAGATGTGGGGGAAAAGCGAGGTGCTCTTTTGGCTTTCAGATGAGTTTTGACTTCCTGAAAACTTGTGAATAGTGGGGAGTCATTTCCAAGAAGTTTTGTGCTTAATGTGATTGTTGCCTTTTACATGGTGGTGGGAGAACGTTGTCTTTTATGGTGAGCTTTGAGCCAGGAGGAGTAGTGTCTGAAATGCCAAATCTCCCCCTGAAAACTTCAGGGTGCTCCTCTCCACGTGAACCATGTTGGGTTTTCCTGTCCTAGGGAAATAGACCGAGATTAGGGCTCTGGGCCTGCTATGACCTCTGCAAAAGCAGACTCCTGCCACTTTGTGGACTTCCATTGTTTTTAATGGGGATAACCCACCAGTGCCAGGGTGAACAGCTGCCTCTAGTTTTCGCACTCCTCCTTCAGTTCCTCCATTTGGACAGCCTAGTTTTCAGACAAAATAACTCTTGAACCTCCCCTGCACACTACATCCCCCTTAGTAGTTTATAGAAGCAGCCTGGAGATAGCAACGGGTTCTGGCCAGTTGCCTGGCTTTGATAGTACAGCACCTTTGTATACAGGCCTACCACAGAAGCACGGCAAAAAGCCAACATCCTCTGTGACTCCACAAATCCATGTGGAGGGAGTGGGCAGAAAGTGGGTGAGAGGGGCTGGGAGGAATAATTCCCCATCCTTCCAGCCTCACGAGAAACCAGGAAGAGAAGAGGGAACTAGTGCAACCTAAGGCAGGATTGTTTCTTCCATGGCCCTTCGTCCGTGCCACGCAATCCCCTGTTGTGCAGAGAGGGAGGTTCTGTAACAGACATTGCAGAGCAGTTCTATTCAAGCCATGCTGCCCTGGAGTTGGGGGAGCAAGGTCTCTTACCGCCAGGCTCTGCTGATGGGATCCCTCCTTCCATGGTGGGGTCTTCCCTTCCCTTCCCACTCCTTATGGAGTTTTCTACCATCTCCCTCCGGAAGATCTGACCTGGGTCTTCCTGATTTAGCCTTATTCACCCCTGCTTTGCTGATGGTACAGATTGGTGAAGAGATCCAGCATGCCCATGGCAGAGTTGTAAACAGAGCCCCAAAGTCCTGACTTCCCAGTCTTTTGGCTTAACCACAAATCCATCCTTCCTGGAAAAGGCACATCGCTTCCAAGCAGGAGCAGCCGCAGCTTGGCATGTCTGCTGGTATGTTTCCATGAGAGCACCGGGAAGATAAACACAGTGTAATTCAGTTAAGAGGGAAGGGGAGGCAAACTCATCATAATAGTTTAAAAAAAGGAAAACAACAAATAACAGCTGCCTTTGCAGGAACAGCAATGGCCAATTTTATCTCTCATAAAAGAGAGCGATGATGTGCGTCTGGGAGAGAGCAAACCACAGCTGCAGCCGCCGCTGAGTGCAGCTTTAACCAAGTTTCTGAAACAATATGATAGATTGTATCTGCATAATCAAAAGAATGCAGAATCATAACTGAGCCGAACTACTAATGGGCCATAAAGCCAGGGCACTAACAGGCACACCCCATAAAGCACCTAATCAATTACCTTTATATTTATACAAGTGAACAGTGCCTATGGATACATTTTGGTTGAATGCAATGAATTTCTGTGCTCTTGTAAATGAGGGGCTATGGCTACATTAGCACATTTTCAGGCAGGCATTTGGAAACTCTTCTTTATAGCTTTGCCAGAATATCCCTGACACCCCCTGCGGTTCCAAGCCACTTCCAAGCCACTTCTTCCCCACTTTCTTCAAGCCCCAGCTCTTGGAATCATGCTATTTCCTGTGAATCTCAGCTGGCTTTGTATTTGTCTAAATGAAAGTTTCCAGTCCTCGTGGCTGAGGAAAAAAGCTTAAAATTGTCACCATACCCCCAAAGGGTCAAAAACCAGAAAGCAAATAAAGATCCCCCAAAATTATTACTTTTTAATATTTCATGATTAAGTTAATCCTGTGACCTTTTTCAGGGGGTTCTGAGCCATGATCTGTGTATGTTTGGGGTAGGCAATGCACTTCAGACCTGTGTGGTGTGGTTCTGAGTTCACTCAGACCTAGCTGGACACCAGCTCTGACTTGCATGTGACCAAAGACCCATTTAAATTTGGGCTTTCAGAGGTAGAAGGCCATTCTGCTAATGTGCTGTCAGACCCGCCTTCCCTGCCTGATAACGGCTTGGCATGTATTGTACAGAAACACTGCCTGAGTGGTTTTAGCCCAATATGAGACAGGAGGGTGACCTCAGAGGATGTTATTACCTTTGCTCTCTTCTTCATAAGAGGAAACTCATTTGCTTTATCGAGCAAGGAATTTAATATTCATAAAAAAAAAAGACTGTCCTGTCTTGTTATGACAAAGCGAATGTGTATCTGAGCTGAACCACCACAATCTTAATGTCCCAATGAGTTTTACACCTCTTAGAAAGGCACTTTCTAGCAACCAGCCTGTGACGGGGGCAGTGGGCCAACAGTAAGGGCTATAGCCCTGGCTCGCCCAGCACAATCTGTGCAGACAGCATGCGCCCATCCAGTCAAAGCTCTGCACATGGGTGATAGCAGCACAATCCTCTGTCACTGTTCCTCCCTAAAAAGTCACTCCTAACAGCTTGCCTACAAGGAGCTGGGGAGGCAAAGCTCACACATGAGCACAAAGAAACATAGCCCCTGAATGTGTGTGCGCTGTAATGACCAGAGCAAACTGTGTGATCTTGCTATGGTCTGTGCTTCCTCTAGCCTACCCAGTTTTCCCAACTCTTATGTTGAACTGGAAAAGGTACAGGAAGTTGTCTTGTTTGAGACGAGGTGACCAGAACTGCACACCGTATGCAAGGATTTCTATAGCAGCATTATGATACTTACTGTCTTATTGTCTATCCCTTTCCTATCTTTGCATTAACTTTTTTGATTTGTCACTGCACACTGAGTGGATGTTTTCAGAGAGCTATCCACAGTGACTCCCAATTCTTTCTTGAGTGGTAACAGCTAATTTAGACCCCATCATTTTATATGTAAAGTTGAGATTGTTTTCCAATGTGCATTGCTTTGCACTTATCAACACTGAATTTCATCTGATATCTTATTTCCTAGTAACTCAGTATTGTGAGGTCCTTTGTAACTCTTGCCAGTCTGCTTTGGACTTACCTATTCAGAGTAATTTTGTATCATCTGCAAATTTTGCCAACTCACTGTTTACCCCTTTTTCCAGATCATTTATGAATATCTCATGATTTTAAGACAAGTTCATGACTGTTTTTTAGGCCCACCTCATGATTTTTGCCTGCTTGAGACTGGCAGTATGGCCTTCCCTTCTTCCCTTGTTGTGTCATGTCTAGTTTATATCGGGAGCATTCTCTGGGCTGGGGCTGTACCTGTACTTGTCCCTGTGGGATGCTTGGAATCCTAGGGGCAATCAAAAATATTAAATATTCCTAATATTGATGGAATATCATAAAATGAATATGTAATCCTCAAAAGCTGCCAGTAATTTTGGGAGGCTTAACTTTTGATGCCTCAAAGGGGGCTGATGCTCAAAAGTGCTGAGAACTTGCCCTCTGGAAATTAGGCCCGTTTGAGATGTCTTAACTTAGGCTCCCAAAGTCTCCAATCGGTTCTGGAAATCTAGTTGGTTGCCAACAGGACAATGCAGCACGCTGTGTTGCTGGGATTAGAGCAAACCAACCTCATGTTTTGGGACCTGGACTGGAAGACCAGTGAACCCAGGTGCACTTTATAGCTTCGCTAATGCCAGGCCTCATTTAGTCGGCTGTGTTGTTTCTCCTATTTTCCTTAGTGTCTTCCCACAAGTTTGTCCTCCTAGGCACGAGGAGGGAAAAGTTCTCCCACCGCTCACTGGGAAAGAATCACAGAGCAGCTCAGCTTTGTGGATCACAAAGAATCCTGCCTCCAAAAGTCCTAGTGATGCACTTGGGTGAGGACCCAGTAACTCAGGCCTGGCTTTGCAGTGTGGCTG
Source organism: Emydura macquarii macquarii (assembly GCF_026122565.2). Taxonomy (NCBI): domain Eukaryota; kingdom Metazoa; phylum Chordata; order Testudines; family Chelidae; genus Emydura; species Emydura macquarii. Next base: position 7,369,553 of record NW_027130449.1, on the reverse strand, counting down.
CTCACATATGGGTGAGGCTAGCCCAAGTGCCAGTCACCCAGGCTAATGCCTCAATGAAGATATACCCTCGGTGCAGAAGGCCACCAAATCCCAGCAGGGTATGCAGGCAGACAAAAGGAACCTCATCTGGATCATGAATCAGAAAGGAATCTGCTCCCCACCCCCACTGGCCATGCAGTACAAGGGGAATCATTGCTCTTCTCCATCAAGAGCTCTAATTTCTAATTTAGAAAGTAATTCTAGTTCAAATTAGTGCCTCTTGTGGATAGAATTAGAGTCTGTGTGATGATTTGGAAAATACAATCAATTTACTCCAATTGTTCGTACATGTCAGATCTCTCCAATAATGAAGAATTTACTCCTCCTGCACAGATACAAACAATGAGCCATTAGTCATGGGAGACGAGAGCGTCTGTCATAAGCAAACGGTCCAGGATGCTAAATGCTGCATTTAACAGCAACAAGAAAACGCCCTGGGGTGTTGGGCTGTTGTGTGCGGGGATCCTGACTCGCTCGGAGGCTGAAGGTATGAAGTGCTGGGGCCCTGCTGTGCACTCACAGTTTTGTTCAAAGCCCCAAGGAGAGGGATCCCATGGTGCTTGGAGGCTGGAAGTGAAAATCCTGCCACAGAGGCCCTCATGCACTTGAAGCCTGGGGCATTCGAATCCTGTCACTGATATTCTGATGTGAGGGAGCCTTCCTAACTTGAGGGTGAGAGCCTGCTACTAATGCTGGCAGTTGAGGGGCCCTTTTTCTGGCCAATGCTGGGAATCTGAATTCTGCCACCGACCCCAGAGGAAGGGTTGCTGCATTCTCTCTGCTCCTTAGCAGCGCTGCACCCACGTGGGAAGCTGCCACCTTGCCCCACCTACAGGCAGAGCATCCCCCATGGACCGGGAGGGACCAGCCTGGGCTGTAGTGAGCAATCCGGGGATTCTTTATTGAGGATCCTGGATATAGACAGACCTGGAGGTTCTCTGTGACTGGGCAGCTTGCAGACTGACCAACACACTCTGTGCTGCCTAGCATCCTCATTAAAGGTCTTCCTAAATCCTGGCCTGAATTATGCAGATGTGGAAGCAGCTGCTGAGTAAACTACAATGACAACTACTGCTATGACTTGTTTTCAGCCGTACCCATGATGGACTACGGGGTTTCCAAACATGAAAAAAGATATGGAGCCAGATCCTCAGCTAGAGCAAAGTGCCACTGACTTTAACAGAGCTAGGCTGATTTACAGCACCCACTGCTATGCCCACTGCTCCCTTAGAACTCTAAAAAGTGCAAAGATCTCACTGGACCCATCCTCTTTTTCTGCACTTGTCTGGGATGTATTGGAGGAGAAGTTGAGTGACTGTTATTCTAAGCATTAATTTCAGGTCTTTTCATGGTCTGATTTAACCAGCTCTTTAGTAGGCAAGCAATATGCATATTTCATGAAATGCATTTCCATGTCTGTTTAATTGTGAGCACTCTGTGAGGCTGAGAGACACTAACTGCTCCTAGTTAAGTCATTTGAGCTGACTTAACAGGGAGGCTGCGAGAGGGATAATGAATTTCCCAGCTTTAAGCCTCCGCCAGTCCGACCCTGTCTCGCTCTCTTTCCCTTCAGAAGCTGGCTCTCACATCTGACACTAGAGAGGAAAGCTGAACCCAAAGTGGCCTGGAGTACAGGCGAGGATGTGAAAGTTCCTCACTCCCACCTATCCAGAGTCAGAGAAAGAGTGACCTTCTGGCTGAAGCCTGGGGGTCAGGAGACCTGAGTTTTGTTCCCAGCCCTCTCCCAGAATTGCTGTGTGACCTTGAATGAATCACTGACGTTCTCTGTTCCACAGCTTCTCCCCTACAGAATAAGAAGGAAGATGATTATGCCCTCCCTCGGTGCTGGATCCATCGTCTGTAAAGCACATTGATGTATGGTTTCTGCCACCAAAGGATAAATGCCAAATATTGTAATGAATTGGCTGGTGCATGTATGTGCTGCTGGATGGAATCCAGATTGCTCAGCTCTGTTTCATAGACCCTGTATTGCAGTAGCTGATGAAGATTCTCCTTTAGCTGAAGTGGCAGGGACTTGTGTTTTTTGGACAGGTAAATCCCAAGTTCTAGCCTTAATGTTTCCAAGACTGTGATGTCCTAGGTGGCTGTGGACTTGAACAGTGGAAATTACTGTCGTTTGTGGGATACACGTAGTTTTCTTCACCTTCAGAGAGCTGTCTACAAGTTCTTATCCAGTCTGTAGAGAGGCTGCCCCACAGAAAGGAAATTGCCTTGTGCTAACAAGATCTATTGCAGAGTGATGGAAAAGACCTCCATTACTCACATGTTTCACCCTCCTCTTCCCAGCCTAACAGAGATTGCCACATGAGGAACGGAGAAGAATTCTGACATGCATTCGTTTTTGGGGGAACCCAGCAATCGCTCATTAGTGGCTTGGCTCAGCCGATAGTTTAATCACTGTGATGCTTCCCTGCACGAGACGACCTGCTCGGAGAGGGGTCACGGCTGGCAGGAGGCTACATTGTCAAGTTCACCTCTGTGTAAAATCCAGGTAACAGCTTCCTGACACCATAAATTACGTAGGCATTCAGATGTTTAAGCATATGTATCCTATCACCAGGGCCAGCCTTAATGCTCTGGGATATATATGAGATGGTAAAACCTACATTATCTGGGATTTAGGATGTTTGCTTTGCAGAACGAGGGATTAGAGAATAGAAAGCCTGAAATGACCATCTGTCTGCAGAGAGAGATCCTGTGAATTAAAATTTCCTTGGTGGTTTTTTCTAATCTCTTTGACTTTATTTGGTATCTTCCATCATAGCTGATCCCCCTCGGTGCCCCAGACAGTTCTGTATCTTAATTCTCACATCCACTGGCTCTCTGCTCACCTAGTTGCTGTTCATGGAAAAATGTATCAGTAACTAAGAATTCACCTACTTATCACTTGGAATTTTCTATTACCATAATATCCAGGCACTTCCAGCACCTTCCATCCCCTTTGGATTGCAAGCTTAGCCATTCTTAGTATGCATCCTGCTTTATGTGGCTTCTAAATCTGCCACTGAAATACAGCTGCTGCTGGGGTGGAACAACGATGACAGTTGAACGGTAATACTACATGGTGGTTTAGGACAATAAGTGTGTAATACTCCACACCTACACAGCAGTATTGCTAACTCTTGCAACTTAATTGTGGGCATCATGGTATTTGGTGTCCATCCTAAAGTCTCCGCGCCTGAAGTCACGGGGCTCTCTGCTTTTGTTTTTTTAATAAAAGTTTCTGACTCTCATGACTGTAGATAAAAGTTTGAAAATGAGGTTTGTGTAACTTAGTTTCTCAAACCATAAGGCAAGTAAAAGAACCCAAAATGTATTTATTTTAAATCGCATTATTTTTTAATGCTTGGTGTTAGTAATATTAGGCATCTTTCATTCTAAGGCATCCCAAACAGCTTCACAATTATAGACACACATGACATGACTGGAATGACCCCACCTCCTGGGTGGAAGGTACTGGGCAGCACAGTACTGGGCTGGGGATTTTTTGCCCAAGGCATTGGGACAAACTGTGTTCCCAGTAAACAAAACATCAGAGGATCATTTGACTGCCACAAAGCTCAGAAAGACAGGCCCTTGCTTTTTAGGACTGCATCTGGAAGACCCACATACAGTGAATTGCACGGGCCGCAGCTTGTCTAACTTTGGAAGAGTGAGAGGCTGGCATTTAAAGTCTTAAAATTTCACCTGAAATGAAGGAAGATGGTGTGGGCTTTTTTTTCTCCCTTTTCAAACAGGAGCTCAATGCTTTCCAATGGAATTAACTCTGCAGCACACAGAGGATGCTGATGCACACTCAGTCACTGGCATCCTCTGAAATGCAAAGAGGGCTCGATGAGCATTAATCACATTGGCAAAATAACTTGCATTTGCCCTGCTTTTAGCATGGGCTCTCGACAGACCAGTGCCAGCCTAGAGAGCAGAAGTCCCTCGGCATGTAAATAAGCAAAACAGATAAATATTCATAACCACGTTGGAGATGGCTTTTGTTGGTTTATTTTGTTTTAAGTGTCTCAGCGCAAACATTTCCATTTACCATTCCCTTGTTTACAGCAAGGTGAATCGTATTTACAGAGCCGGGGAATTTATCGGAGGCAGCATTCTGCTCGTCAGCTGTCTCTCCCTTTCAGAGAGCAATTAGTAGGCAGCAGGCGGAGCATGTGAATAAGGGAACACGTTGGAATGGGCTGCTCACCAAACTGTGTGGAGCAGCATCACTGCCCATCAGCTGCTTCTCCACCTTCACTCTCAGCCTAACAACTCTGTTATACCAGGGTACAGCACAGCCCCTGTGCACAGGAATGCTATATGGTAGGTCAGGAAGGGAGGAAAAATAACACATCTGCTTGGAACTGCTGCTGGAATTTAGGGAGGCTGAATGGAATGACCTTGAGCAAACACAGGGGCTTGGAGCTTGGGTCTGGCCCCTTTCTTTCCATATGCCCTGCAGATCTTGCATGTTCTTCCTGCGAGACTGTGTCCAGTGTGGTGACCCTCCTGAACTGTTCTAACATTAGAAAGGGAAAAGGGACTTTTGGGGAGCTCTGTCATGGCATCAGCGAGGCTTCCTAGAAGAGCAGGACAAAAGACCTGCAGTCTTGTGGACCTAAGGTTTAGGGGCACATTCATGATATCGCCGTCCTAGCTAATCCTAGCCGTCCTAGTGTGCTTGTGGGGGGGGGGGTTGGGAGGGGCCGCATGCATGCACAGACTATACATCTGTACTGTGTGTATGTGTCAGTAATATAATCCCTACTCACGGAGGGAAAATGTTAAGCAACCTTAACCCAAAGTCAAGAGCCTGTTTCGTCTCGCCAACACAAGCCAGGGCAATCTGGGGGGAGTGAAGTGAGTGATCAGGCGTTGAAAGCGAGCACTGTGTGTGTTTGTCCGGAGCGGAAACATAGCTAGGAGAAGAGAGCTGATTGCAAGCAACAGCTCTCATGCCAGATGAGTTCTGACAGACAACGGTTCCTCCATCCATCAGTGCCTGAGGAAATCCAGCTCTCTTCCTAACTGAGGCTGATGGTGTGGGAAGGGTTAGCTGTAGGAATAGGTGAACATGGCTGATTAATCTGGTAACAACCCATCTTGTGACTTGGAACTGAGTGGGAGAGAGCATCTGAGCAGGGTGGGACCCAATGCAGCAGACTCCACTATGCTGTAAGGTAGACTCTCTCCAAGGCCTACCCTGTGTACGAGCCCCTCTCAGCTAATCTGCCTACATCTGTTTTTTGCCCATAAGATATTACAGCAGACTGGCTCTAGTGATGAATCAGCTACAACATATGGCTTAAAAATGGCTTTCCAGGAGCCATTCCTCTCACCAGGATGACAGCACCAGTGATTCCTTGAAGCTAGGAAAGAATTTCACTCCTGTCTGGTCCCTTCTTAGCTGCAAGTAGAGAATGTTCATTTGTGGAAGGGCTCATCAAGGCCGGTTCTAATTTGCCTGCACAGACTCGGCGCTAACATGCCTCAAAGAACTCATTTTTCCACTTTTGCACCATAGTTCCCTTCAATTCACATCTCTGGTTTGGAAAAATCATGGCTTTATTGATCTGCACTTAAGGCTAGAGCTGAAGCCTTTTACTCAGGCATGACTCTGATTGACTTCAAAGGGCTTTTAGGCAGCTTTAGGATTTGGATCATAAGTAATTACTTAGATAATACCTACCAATAGGAGGGGGTCATAAGGAAGCCCTTGTAACAGCTCTCTCTGTCTGACTCATCTGGCTAACTTAAATCCACTGAACATTTTATTTTGTTAGTTACCAAAATCCACAATAAGAAACTAATTTAAGAACATCCAAAAAATTGCCGTATCTGATCAGACCACTAATTCCATCAAATCCTGCCTCCTGCCACTTTAGAGGAAGGTATAAATTCTCCCAGCCAATATTTTTGAGGAAATGTGTATCTGTGGTTCCTTCTTTACTTAATGTCTCGGAGATGTAGTGACTTTGCTACTGACACAGCTGGTGATGTGGGAGTGAAATTAAATCAGAGCAGAGGATGCCCAGACACCACTACGCAGATTTCAGATGTTACCAAATATCTCTTACATTATTAAATGAACAGAAACTAAGTCTATTACTCCATCTCAATAGCCATGCAGGGGAAATGTGTTTAGACCAAGCTGTGAAGCAAATGGCCAGAGAATGATACCTTGTTCATCTGGAGTGGAAAGATTTGCTATCTTGTTATTAGAATGGAGTTGACAATGTGCTCAAAATACAAAAACGAGGACAGTCCCTGCCCCAATGAGCTTAAAGTCTGAAAGATAGGTGCTAGGAAATAGGAAGCCATGGAAATCTAGAACAAGGCATATCTTGGAGGGGGAGGCATAAAACAAGTAGTTTACTAAACTCCCTTCTTGAAGGAACTGTGGCATACGTGAGTTATTTGGAACCTGAAGCTTTGTCTTGGATGTGCTATGACTGTTAACTTACTTTTGGTTCCTATACAGCCTGATCCCATTGTATTGGAAGTGAATGAGAAATTTTACAATTAATTTAAGCCGGAGCAGTATTGAGCCTAGGCTAGACTCTCTCTTGTCCGAGCACTTCTTCTATCTGGTAAATCCTGGTTCTGCTGAAGTCCGGAGGACCAGGCTATGCTGATCTAGACATACATGTGAAGGGCAGCATGGCTCTGAGGAATGTGCATGGGACTGGGATTCAGAAGGCCAGAGTCATACTTCCAGCTTTGCAGCTGTTTCCATATCTGTGAAACTGGGCATAATTTATCTCACAAGGGCAGGCAGCAAGGGTTAAATAGCTACAGCACATTAATGTATAATATACAATGCAGTATATTAATGTTTGTGTGTCTTTCCAGTTCCCAATAACTTTGTGTCCACAGTGCAAAACTACCACCACAGCTGGCACGAATTCATCCCCTTCCAAGCAATCTGAGCAGAGGCCTAGTGCTGACTGGGCCATGGAGTCTGAACACCCCTCCCATCTGTGGGATACTCCCGGCAGCCCAGATTTGAGGCATGCCGGTGAGACAAACTTGCCTTTCCACTTGGCCGAGCTGTACCCGCTCTGTGGAGAAGCAAGAATTCAGCCTCCGGGGTCCTTAATCCACCAGCGCCAAAGCCATTCTTTAAAAATTCTGATTTGCTGTCTGTACTGGTTTTCCTCTGCTCCCCTCATTTTGGCGGTTGATGGGTTTCACTTGCTGTTTCTTGTCGGTTTTATGCCCTCCCTGGTGCACGTGCAGCAGGTGGCTGTGTTGGAGTTTCCCGTGCTGCACCTAGGACTGGAACTCTGCCCCGTCTAGCTCAGCAGCCTGGAGCTAGAAAACAGCCAGTGGAAGATTTACTTACACATGGCTTCTTCAGCTACTCAGACTCTGTGTTTTGACCCTTAAAACGCTCGTTTCGTTATGTGGCTGTCACGTCCTGTTTTCTTCTCTCCAGGTCATTTCTGTGGGGCTGAGAAGCCCAGCCCTTAAAGGCCCATCCCAAAATGCTACAATTGCCGCCTACACTAGTGCCTAGCAGAGGACCCAGCTGAATATTCAGTATGTGACAGATGCTGTTTTGGTTTCTGCTGAGTCCTAAGGGAGAATGACCCAACGAGAAAAGGAAAATAAATGTTCCTTTCTCATGTTTTCCCTGGGCTGAGCTGTCCTTTTCCCTGTAAGAGCTTCCCAGTGGAAGCAACTCTTTGCTGCAGAAGAAATGCTGGGATGGCATCGGTAGCAGGCAAATAGCTATGTATCATTAAGAGTCGTGTGTGCTGGGGGCCTGCTCTGACTTGGGGGAGCTGGACATAGATGATAGCACACATACAAACTCCTACTCCCACTGCAAGCAGGGAAGGACGGATGGGAGAAGTCTGTGGGGAATGCTACTTAAATAGCGTTATTCACGTACAGATCTATAGGGCTTCACAAAGGGGGATCAGTGTTAGTATCCCCCCTGTACTGATGGGGGAAACTGAGACACATGGGGGTGAAGGCCTAAAGGGAAAGGTTTTCAAAGGCACATTATGAGCAGTGGGAGTTGGGTGCCAACTGCCACTTGTGCCTTTTAACATTTCCCCCTCACCCCCCTGATGTTAAGACCCGGGAGGGGAGGGGTCTAAGATTAAGCATAATCAGCCACCTAAATATTACTTTATTTTTTCTTCTGTCTGGGGTGTTGAGCAACTGCACCTCCAGACATCGTCAGAGCAGTGGTGAGACTAGAACTGAGGTCTCTGATCTCCTATGCTGGTATCCAGAACACTGCTGGTTTAGGTTTTGTTTGTGCCATGGACATGCTGGACTCTCCATGAGAGCCAAGAAGAAAATGACACTTGTGCAGGGGAAGCAGTGTGCTCCAGTGAATAGAACTAGGTTCAGATTCCACCTTTGCCACTTGCTCCCTGGGGTAAATTGCTTCCTGTCTGTGTGGCTAGAAAATGAAGACTAATATCTAGCTGTTCGGACATACTGTGAAACTGAGTGCAAAAGTGTTGTTTAAAAGCTAAATGTTTACTTGATAATATTACAAGGAAGGTCCCAGTTACTTGGCAAAGGAGATGGCTGGATACGAATGCTGCATGCAAGCTGTATGGCCCCAAACACTGCAGGCATACATGTTATACACTCATGGGATGGGCCCTAGAGGCAAAATTCAGATCCAACCAGATTGTCAACCTTCTGCCCCTCAGCACAGAGTCTTGGTCTGAAATTGAGTATGCATCTGTGTACCTGCACTGTGGTATAAAGCTGTAACTTCCGCTGGCCTGCATTTCCCAGGCAAGCTTTGGATCAGTGCATACTCCAAGTAAGGTAGCTTGAAATCAATGCACCACTGTGCTGCATGCCTGGGGAGCATCAGGCTCGTTTAGCTTTAGACCCAGGGTTCTACTTGTTTTTCCTTCTGGAATTATTTAGGCAGCTCTTCCGCCCCCTCCCCCCCCCTCTTCTTCCTCCCCCTCCCCCCCCCCTCTTCTCCCTCCCATGCTCTTCAGTCACAGAGAGGTGCAGCAAGTCCTCAAAGCTGACAGCAATCAGAGGTTGGGAAGAAGTTACTTTTGCCATGACTCTGCGTTAGTGGAGTTTGATCCAGACTGAGCCTGTGATATTTGGCTTGGTAGAAGGTGAGAATGCTGGATGAGGAAAATCCCTAGAGTAGGGGCAAGAGAGCGGAGGGGAAATAAAGCCCCAGGCAGGGCAGAAATCCTTGTGGGATGAAGAAGAGGATGGGGGCAGTTTATACAAGCTGCTTAGCCCAATTACTGCTCGATTTGGCTTGGTGGAGGTAGGGGGTACTTTAGCTGATCCAGCCTGACAGTGTTTATAATCCTGTTTAATGATTGATACTTTGCCATATATTTGTCACACTGCTCCTTCCAAAGGATCACAAAGCAAAGTTAAAAAACAAGACTCACTTCGCTCATTGCCCCCCAGGGAAGGGATCTGACAGCTGTAATACTAGCCTTTGGAGGCAATGGGTATGTGACCCCGGCATGTTCCCATGAGAGTATATTGCAGATCTCCAATGCATCTGGGCCCTCAGCAGCTATTGAACAGTACAGAAGAACACTTTGCAACTATATGGGTTGGGAAGTGAACTGAAGAACCACTCTGAATCTAGTTGCACCTATGTGGGAGAAATTTAAAAGAGGCAGAATAAGATTACTCACCAGGATATTAGAGCTAATTTCCGTTGGTTGTGGATTTCTAGTTGCCAGTTGTGGTCAGGATTTGGTTTCATGACTCATCTGAATTACAGCATGGCAGCCTCTGCCCTGACTATTATGACTTGAAAATAATATAGTCTCTCAACAAAAATGAGTATTATAAAGATACTTTTATTTGGACTTTTAACTATGGATTAGATTTGGATTGTTTCTGGCTTTTAATGGAATTAGCTAAAATAGAGACTTGATGAGAACTGACACTACCTGCCGGGTTTATTCTTGTACGCTACAGTTTGAACTTCTCGTTCAGTATTTGCAAATGACTGACATTTGGCCTCCTTTTATTATAATTCTTTTTTTCTGCACTGCTCATTGAGAACGAGAAAGAGGGACTCACTGGTAGCGTAACAGATCAATTGTGAAGGTTCCAAAGCCAGGGCCCAACTAGGTTACTTTTTTTCTCATGGGGGGTGGCCCTACTGATGCTGACATGAGAAAGGAACTACAGATTTGGGGTCCCATCTGATTGGGGAAGCTCCCGAAGAGAGGCACAGAGTGACTGATTTTTTAATAAATACTGCCTGTGATTCAGCAATAATGCTTTGGTGAGAAGTGCATGGAGGGAGAGTGGGAGGCATGTGATAGCAATTAGTGGAGAATAATAAAAGCAATTAAATATGGAGGGATGAGATGCAGAAGAGCTGGGCAGGGCAGCAGTGGTTGTGCAGTTGAGAGGGCTTGATTGTGTTGAAAGGTGATTGTTTAAATTCCTTCCCTAAATGCTGATGTCTGCTGGCCTGGGATTTTGTTATTAATCCCAATACAAAGTGTTCGTCTTTCACATAGACGCATCTTATTTAGAGCTGAGCCTCCAGAGAAGTTAGAGCGATGAGCAGGCTGAACTCCTACCCCATCTTCAGCAGAGCTCCCAGACCCTGAACAAATGTACAAACTCACCTCTTTTTTTCCCTGGGGTGTGGGTGGATTGCACACAGCAATGCACTATAAATCTCACCCCCAGCTTCCTCCTTGAACTTGGGATGCCCCTGCTATGGTTTCCCTGTAAGACCTCCTTTGGCCCTAGTTCCCTCTAGGGAGCCTGCCCAGCCTCTCTCATAGGAGGGGTGGAGTTAATGATCTGCACCTGTCACAATCAGTCATCAAGGTTCTTGCATTTGGTGTGTCAACACACGTCTCATCGTTATGCTGCTGGGATGACAGCCTCAGAGACTGATGTCCTCTCCAGCTGGTGCAGCCCAGGGTATATGAGTGTGCAAGTCTGCCCTACCAACAGGACTCAGCCCTAGGACCAAGAGGTAAATTCAGTCTCCATGACTTGGTCACTCTTTGGCCGTCCTGCTGAGGCTGCCCATTATGCAACCTGTCCTATTAATAGCGTTCTTAAATAGAGACTTCAAACAAGGTACAAAGGTGGGAGGAAAAGCCCAAACAAGCATAATGCAACATTTAAGCCTGAGGTTTGTGATCTCTAGGGAGCAGAGATAAGCCAGAGCAAAAACCCGGGATCCACCACACACACACACGGAGGTGTGCATGCTCCCTGCCATGGCGCACTATAGCAAAGTTTGGGTCCAGATCTGTGACCCTGGGTCTAGAACAGGCCAAAGCAAAACCCCGAACCTCTTGGACAGCCAAACCGAGATGGGAATCTCTAGCTGGGGCTTTCTTGTGGTACGTTGGGCCTTTTGGAACTCCTCACCCCAAAGTGTAGTCTAACAGAGAAATTCAGAGCTGTCATGAAACTCAGTGAAGGTTTAGATCCCAGTCCTCCTGCAGTTAGATTCCACAGCCCAATTACAGACCTTCTCCCAAAGGGCTCATGGTGAGCAAGTGATCCATGGAGCTCTGTGGGAAGTGTGAAGAAGAGTGCGCAAGGGGAGATGGGGAGGCGTTTCTGTGCTTGTTTGCTGCACTCTGGGGGTGGTAGAAAGAATTCAGGCTATCCCTTACATTGTTGGGTAATAAAATGAGCAGCAAGGATCTCCTCCAGGCCTCTGAAGTAGAAAAATCAGGTGTTTTTTTCTGAGACTGGCCGACTGAATGTGTGCGTGCGTGTGGGCGGGGGAAGGAGGGGGGAGTATTATAACTGATGTGCAGCCACGTGTGCCAAACCCCGGCTGCGGACCCTCTCTTCCAGCGGACAGCTATCAGAGGCAGCGTCAGAGCTTCCACAATCTTTAGTATGACCATGCACGTCCCCTACAAATTCCACATCTAATTCTGCTGTTGCAATTCCTCCTTTTCTGGCTTAGATCCTGTGGGCTGGAAACATTCTTAACACCAGAGGCTTTATCTACCATTCTGCAGACTCGATCCTTCAGCTTTGCAAATGGAGTTTGCATCCTGCATTCTCAGCTACATGAAGGCTCCGCACTCCTCTGCACTAATAGCAAAACTAGACACAATCTAAAAGCTTTCTGATGGGCTACTGCTAAGTCCCAGGCCCAGAAGGAAGTTCTCCTCATTCTCTGAATGGAGCTGGAGTACAAAGGGGACTCTCTTAGCCCCACCTATGGATAGTGAAGGTCGTCCAGTGGTGCATCCAGGATGCCGCAGGAATGCGTCAGTTGCTCTTGTGGGTTTGGAGGGATGAAAGTTGAGCAATGCTCCCCAGCGTTAACCCCAAGCTGCTTTTGTTTATTCCTCCAAACCCATCAAAAAGAGACAGGCTCCTCTGTTTTGTTCAACTGTGACTTTATCTTTGTTGTCAAAGCAGCTAGCCAGGCTGGGCTGAGAAGGGAAGTGTAATTAAAGTTTGCACAGACAAAGGCCTTTGGTGACGAGATACAGTGTTGCTGAATCCACCAGGGGCACAATTAACTGATAAGAGTAAACTAATTGTTATTCATATTAAATTAGGGCACAGGTGATTTGGAAAAATCTATAGACACTCCCATATGCTTTGCAATTTTGAATTGCAGATTATGGTTTTATAAGGCCCTTCTGGGATTTGGATTATAGAACCAGAATGTGGAGTTGTATCTAAACTGAACGTTTCTTGCCCTGATTTAACTACATGATAAAAACATAAATGTGCACATCCGAGGATTTATCTCCATGTTTGCATATTAATTTTTTAGGCATTAGCATTGGAGGCTTTTATAGACCTGAATGACTCTAGTTAACAGCAGTTGTGTGAATCCAGCTCAGGCAACATGATTCTAGTGTTTGCTGTATATGATGGGGCTGTGTGTGTGTGTGTGTGTGTGTGTGTGTTTGGGAGAATGATAAGTCTTCGCATACACCAGGGACCTGGACGTTGCTTGAGTGATAGGAGGCCATGAACACAAAGGTGTGTGTCTCTGTGTGAAGTGTTTGCAGTCCTTTCTACTGTGTGTTGCATGGGTTGTGCTGTCTGTGGTTGTGGTGCAGCTGGGCCAAACTCAGCACTGGCTTGCAACCTGTGCAATCTCACTGCTGTCAACAGAATTGAATGGGGACGTAAATAGGAGTCGGATTTGGCACTGTGGTGTGTGTTGTTTTGCTGTGCAATAAGAGCAGATTGCTTGGTCTTTCACTCAGATTCTAAATCACCCAGTTCCAATTCCACGTTATTGGTTTAAGGTGACCCTAAAACTTAATATTTATAAATGATAAGTAAAGTTTTTGTCTAAATTGCGTACAGGCTCTTGGGGCATGTGGAATGTTATGTGCCTGCTTCTTTTTTTTTTTTTTTTTTTTTTTCTCTTCCATTTCATTGTTAACAATCCGACAAGGTGGGAGGGATAATTGTCCCACCTTGTCACAAATTTGTGCCTGCAGGAAGATTCTCCACTGGCCAAGCCTGCAGCTGGCTGGGGAACAGCTGGAGAAGAGCATGACAAGCAATAGCACAGGGAGGGCATGTCAGCAAAGCAATTAAAGCAGTTGTGCAGAGAGAGAAACATATGTGACTTGCTGGAACTTCCTTACAAGGTTCCTTGGCCCTGAAATCAGGGGGGCTATGAACTCCAGTGGAGTTACCGCAGGGCTGAATTTGGCCTGGAATGGCGCCTGAGAGGCCAAGACTCCAAGGGTTAGCGTTCGCAGCGTACATGCTCTGTCTCCCTCCCTTTGGTTCTCAAACTGCAGTATCCAAAGCACAGGCAAGCTGCTGACCTGCCTGCTGCTTGTTCAGGGAGCTGTGGGTTTGGAAGCAAAGAGCTTAATTACAGAGCAAAAGCACAGAGAGCTGGAACGCTGACTCTGTTTGTTTTTTGGTGGGGAGCTTTCCACTGAATTAAAATCCCACTGAGAACAGTTTAAAGACCTGTGATATAGCACCAAGCAGGTTGCACTAGTCTCCGAACAATCTCAACCTTGGACTCTGGCCAAAGTAATGATGGGAGATAGGTTGTAGCTGGACCAGGAGTCCAGGGGTTATTGAATCACTCTTTCCAGCGACTCACTAAACCGTTTGCTTTTAGACATTCCCCTGATTTAACTCTACCTGCAGTGGATCTTTAGCCCATGCAGGGATAGAGACTAAGAGCAACTGGTTTCCTCCAATCCTTTGAGAAGCACTGCTATGAGATGGGAGCTCTGGGTGACTTATTCCATTGTTTTCCTTGCTTTTGCATTAATATAGACTGAGCCCTTCTCTCAGGGGAAATGGGTCTTTCTTGCCAGCTCAGGGTGGAGGTTCCACCACTGGATGAGAGAACCCAGTAGTGAAATGCCAGGCTAGGGCTTGCTGGGATTTCCTCTTCCATCTTGCATTGTTCATGCAAGGCCTATAGGGCTTAGTCCTGTTGCTGACTCAAAGAGGAGAATGCAACCTACTGATGTCCCAACTCCACTTTTTGCAGCAGTGTCCTGAGACCTCCCCTCCGCACATTAATCCACCTGCTTGGTTTACGAGAGCCGCTGCGATGGCAGCCAGAGGCAACATAGCTACAGACTTCTAGCAACATTCAAATGCAGGTGTCCTTGTTAGCTTCAAAGCTTGAGCTGGGTGAAAAAGTGCCAGAGAGATGGAGTAACAGGCCCAGAAAACATCTTTTCCTTTTTGCAATGCTACAATGGAGGGGTGGTCTAGATAGACTCCTGATGATTCTCTGCCCTTTCATTCTGGGAGACTTTCCCTTCCCTCAACCACCATTGACACACACACTCTTTCTATCTCTCCTTGTTAGATATCAGTGTCATTGCCCATCTTCTTCGACACAGTAAAGGGGGCCCAGTGATAGCATCAGCCCTGAAGGCACTGGCATATTGTAAAGTACTGGCTAGTGCACATGCGTACTACTGCCCTCTGGAACCTGAAGAAGCTTGTCCATTAGCTCAAGTGGGAGAAGTATTTTTGAAGTGGAAACCTTGACTTATGTCCCCTACACTAGAGAGACAGAGATGTAGTTAAGGGGCCATGCTATGCGCAAGTGGCTGTGAATTTGTTAAAGAATCACTGTTGACCAGCTTCCCTCCTGCAATCTGTCTAGGTCCCAGAGCACAGCCAGTCCTGAACCCCTGTTTGAGTGGAAGAACTCCCATTTGGTAGGGAAAGCTGTCAATTGCTGCCACCTGTACTCAGAAGGCATCGTATTATCCATCCTGGTAGACTGAACTTGGCAGCAGTAGTAGGATCTTATCCTCGGTGCAGACCAGCCCCTGGAGGGGGACATAGCATGCATAGCAAGCATGTGTTTCAAACACTAGACAATGGTGCATTCATGCTGGAGGGAATTGTGTTCACAAGTGAAGGGTGGCTTTTGTGTTGCCTCCTTTCAAGGCTTCAAAACAGAGTGACGTTTTTATTGCATAGAGAGTAATGGGAGTGCTAGTAATTGCAGCTTGTGCTTAGGAGAAACTCCCATGTGGGAATAAGTAGCAGCAAAGCGTATTGGGAAAGCTGAGTGGGGACCAGAAGCTTGAGATTTTCATCTTGGCTGCACCATTATTCCTGTTTGCCATGGGATAGAATGGCATTAAATCAGGAAAACAAACATATTTCCTGACTTCAAGTGACTTTGGCCAGAGGTAGCTCTGAAGAGCTTATGGCTGTTGGGTTTGCATCTTCCCTAAGTAGGACCCATCTCTCTTTGCTGCCTCTGTTCTAGTCAATGTTGCTTGCAGAGCCATGGTACTGAAAGGCTGGTTGTTCTGTAGGCTGGCCTGAGAAATGCCACAAAAACCTGAGACTAGATGGTTACAATGATGGGGCTCCCTAGCACCCAAACAGAAGCAGTTGCTGTTAATGGGGATCAAGGTGCATTGGCAGAGCTGTGGCTGGCATTGCAGGTGAGGGCTTCAAGTCAGGGAAGGGATGGATTGTCCAGGAGAAATATACACAGTGCTAGCTCCTTGCAACACTCCTGCTTCTAGCTGCTTCTCACCATCAACGAAGCATTATAATTGTGCATGCACACACACACAGCTAAAATATATCCAATTATTTTCTAAATATTTGCCTTCATTATCTCCTTCACTCCACCTCTAATACCATTATTGTTTAGCAATGGAAAGAAGCATTCTCTCCTGTTTGTGTCTAGCTCCAACCAGCTTTCCAACACAGACCCTCCTGACAATGCCAGATGGCGAGATGTATGCACTGGGGACAAGGAGGAAAAGAAGCTGAGCTTCAGCTTTGCCCTCTCCTGGGGAAGAGCCAGTCAAGATTCAGTCTGCTCCAGCCCTGCCTCAAGTGAATATAGTGTCTGGGAGGTGACTAAAGAGCGCTGAAAAGGAACTGGGCCACCCAACCACTCTAGCGAACAGGCAGTATGTCAGGCTGGGAGCTTGTTTGCTCCAGAGTTTGTGTCGAGTTGAGGGTTTCTTGTGCCTCCAATCCTGTGGTAATAAACTTTACATAAACCTAGCCAGAAGCACAGCATTAATATTGAAAAAAAATGACATTTAAGATATTGAATTTACGTTGCATCCACCCAAAGTATATTTTTGGTGCACATTTTGCTGAGGGTGTTTGTGCTGCAATAAGAAAGGGGGGAGGGGGAGAAAATAATGCTGCTCAGTTGATATACTCTGCTGTTGACTGCTACACTGCCTGTTTTAGATTCATGTCCAGTATAGAATGCTCTTGCTCCTAGGCAAACACCCACCCTAACCCCCCCATTACACCTAAGTTTCCTGGGATATTGTCTGAAAACCTGTTCATGCCCATCTCCATCTTGCCCAGGCTTGTCCTCCCCGGAAGGTGGCACCAGCTAATATATGGTGCACACAATACCATGCACACTAACATGTTAATGTGCAGCCAGTCCAAGCTTCAAAGAAACAGCTTTGGTGAATGGCAAAGCAGCAGCCCTGCACCACTGCTGTGCTGCTTGATCACGGAACAAGCTCAAACTGAATTTCTGAATCTGTAATTTTCAGTTTGCTTGTTTGCTCCCTCCTCCCCCTCTCCCTCTGCACTCTTTGCTATTAGCAATAGACTAAGGCTAGAACCACATATCCCAATACCCCTCACTTTTATAGGTCTCCTGAGACTCTGATTCAGAGCTCAGCCTGAATTTTGCACCTCCCTTCTATTTCTATTATGCCCAGATCCAAGGAATGTTAGCATTTTGAGTGTTAAAACTATACAGCTGGACTTTATTCCATTTTCAATTTCTTTATCCCTTTCCTCTAGAAAGTCTAACCCTCTGCCCAAATAAAGCCTGCACCATGCATTATCTGTGAAATTCTCGACAGGCCCCTCTCCTAATGAGAGTGACCCCAGATTGCTCTTTAAACATGCCCCAGCTCACAGGACAGCATCCACCCTTTCGATGTAATGACAGCATGAATTTTTAATAGACGTAGAGCTCAGTGAAAACCTTATTACCAGCTGAATTGGCACAAAATTGCCCAACGAGTAGAGTATTTGGGGCTGAGCTCTCCCTAGGTACCTTGCTGAAAATGATAAAGCCCAATGACAAAAAAGGGTCATGTCCTCTTCCCGTGCAGGAACTGGACCCTTTGTGGGAAAAGCAGCAGGGCAAAGGCTGGCCTGGCTTGGATTTTCTTTTGTATGTAACACTTTTGAAGTCTAGCTCTGGTGAAAGATGCTGGATTGACAGCCCTGGAGATTGAAGTTGTCTCCTACTTACCCATGGAGCAGGTACCATGTGGGGGGCAGCCACCGGGCAAGCTTCCCTGGCACACCAGCTCCCTGCTATTATACTTCAGCCCTGCCCTGGAGACATTGCCTCTACAGAGAAGGGACACATGGCTCTCTACAGCTTATTCAGTCCAGGCCTCCCTGCTGAAACTGGCAACAAGGGGTCCCCTTAATGCCATTTATGACTGTGATGGACACCTGTCCACTGAGGACTGGACTGAGACCATCAACTCACTTCACATAGGTTGCACAGAGGTGACTTTTAGCCACTACTGGGTCGGGCACACGCTGAACCAGTGAACTAGATGTGGAAGGCTCTGTATTCCATTATCCCGTTCAGAGCCATCCAGGTCCCCATGTCTTGTCTGGAACTGTGTTGCAGGTCTCATGTCTGACCTTTGCTGGCACTTCAACAAAATCTCTGTTCCTCCCTGATACAAAACCCCAGTGGATTCAGGCGAGACTCCCATTGACTTCACTGAGAGTTTTGCCTCCGTAAGCTCCTTAGAGTTTGGCCCACTGAGAGGAAGGTGAAAGCTAACGTGATAATTAATCTGCCTGAATGGTGCCTGATGAACAGACTCCGTTTAGATTGTTAGCAGGCAGCCGACTCCATGACGACAACTCAGTTAGGGAACTAATTCATGGAAGTGTGGGAAACTGCATCTGAAGGGCAGAGAGATGAAAGGGGAGAAGAAAAGCAGATAAAGGTGACATGCTAAAAGTTCCAGTCTTGCTAAAGTGCGGCAAACTGGCAAGTGCGTGCCTGCTACCTTTGCCTGTGCTTGGGTCCTTGGTATTTTGTAGAGAATGTCTAGAACTCTCTGACCTCCATTGGAGACAGGGTGGCTTACATTTGAGTCTGAATGCTGGGGTGCTCACATTGCTGCCTTAAAGGCAATGTCCTGAGAACGCAACTGTCATTGGAGCTGTGCAATCGCCTGGTTCTCGATTCTTCCATGACTGATGTTTCTTACAACAACTAGCAGGTAGCTATTGTTTTTCATTGGTCCTTTTTATTAACCTGTAGCTAGGTCTCTCTCACCACACTGGCAGGGTTAGTGATGACATTGTGATCTGCGTTGGGGGTGCGGCGCATAGCTGCAGCTACAGGAGGGGTGTGTGTTCCAGATGGGAGATAAGGGTGTTGGGACCAAGGGTGGCAAAAATGAGGTAGTTAGGGGGAAGGTGGCAGATAAAGGGTAAATTAGTCCAAATTTGACTTGGAACTCTATATTGATTGGCGGGTGAAAGGAATTCATTGTTCTGAGCATCCTTGTGCTACTTCAACCAATGGGCAACCCAGGCCTGGACCTAGAGAAGGCCCTTGGTTCCCAAGTGAAGTGTTCATGTCCCAGTTATTCAGGTGCAGACTCCCCTAGTGTGTATGACATCCAGAGTACCTAAACCTCCCCATTATTGAAAGACAGTGGGGTGTAGGGCACTGCACTGGGCATCAGGAGACCTGGGTTCTCTTCCCACAATGACCCAGTTTTTGACCATTCGTAAGTCATTCCTCTCTGTGTGCCTGTTTCCCATCACACCCTTTGTCTTGTCTATTTAGGCATAATCTAAAAAGGTCAGGGACTGTCTCTTTCTATGTGTTTGTGCAGTGGATCGGAGGGATATTCTGAATTTCCCTTGCTAGATAGTTTTCATAGAGAGCAGGGTGGGTGAGGTAATATATCTTATTGGACCAACTTCTGTTGATGAGAGAGACAAGCTTTTGACCTACACAGAGCTCTTCTTCAGGTCTGGGAAAGGTACTAGATGTTTATCTCTATTTATGATGAGTGCCTTTTCCTTGCTGGTCCTCTTCCCCTCTCTCAATGTCTGGAACAATGGGCTGGGATGCTCTCCTTCCCTGAGGCTTTTCCTACCACATGGATCTTTCCAGTGAGGCATGGCCAGCTGGTGGATGTGGGCTGTCCAGAGAGAGGGGTGAGGACCCTTCTGCTGGTGCTGCTAGGAGTCTGCCTGCTGAAGACTGGCCTCCTCCATGATGCCAGTGCAGGGCACAGCAGCCTGACGCCCCTGCTGGTTTATGGGTGAGGGAATGAGTTCCTTGCCTGCCCATTGGGTTTGGAGCATCCCCATCCTGCCCCTTGGAACTGGTCAATGTCTTCTATACAAAATGAGGACAGTCTTATATCTGTGCAGCCATGTGGGGCAGCTCTCTGCTCTCCCAGGCAAAGCACGGTCCCTTCATTCACTCTCCATGGTCCTGCGACGCCCACTGCAGCAGAGCATCCCTACCAAACTTCTGTCCTGTGCTTCCTGCTTAGAAAGTTACACTTCAGCTCCACCTTCTGGCTTCCTGGCCCACGTACGAGGAGGGGGGTGAAGGGATGCTGGGATCCATGCAGGCAGGGTGTAGGGGATGCATCCCAGATGCATCCCAGAAAGATCAGGGAGAAGGAGGAAATGATAGAAAACAGGTCCCAGCCAGAGAGGGAGTCAGGTGATGAGATCTGGCTAGTGTTACCCTCCCCTTGCAAAAACCTAGGGCCAACCCTGCTTAGTACCCAGCAATAGCAGGCCTGGGGAAGAGAGTGGGATTAGGGGCGGTGCTTCATTTATGCCAGGGCTCGTCAGGATGGAGCCTCGGCACTTCTAGACTTGGCAGTTCATAGTCCGGGCATCTCTGGCCTTGCCTGCTCAGTTAGGAAAGTAAAAAACAAAATTGCTCGATCCCCAGCACCTCTTTCATTACAAATTAGCCACCAATTGTCAGCACCAGCCCTGTAATGTGACATGCCCAGCTCAGCCCCTTGCATCCCAGCACCCTCGCAGCCTGGCTGTGACCCACCAGCTGAATTCTGCTCTTGGTCCCCTGCTCCTGTAAAGGGCTGAGCCCCCACCTCGCAATCCAGGGCAGGGCGGGGGGCCCAGCTGCTGCTGCTGCGGCCCAGCTGCCAGGGACAGCTGCCCCGGAGTCCCCGCCCCCGGCCCCCTCAATTCTTTCCCGCTATGTCGCTGCGCGCTGAGCTGAAGGTGCGTCTCCCAGCGCTCGCCTGCCGCTGCAAACTCCGGGGGAGAGGCTGAGCCGGGGCTAGCGGGGAGCAGAAACCAATTCCTGGAGGGGACATCGCGGAGCCTTCCCCGGCTCCGTCCCCCGTTGCAGGGAGAAGTGCCCCCTGCCTCCGTGCAATAAATTGGTACAGACCATTAGCAGCGCGGGTCCTCCTCCTTTGGGGGGGGGGTGAGGGGGGGCTGTCAGCGCTGCTTTAAACACAAACCCTTCCTCCCCCTCCCCACCCCCCTCCTCCTCTTCCTCCTACCGCCGCGCTGCAGAGCCAGACCTGGGCAAGCGGCGCGCACAGCAGCCGGCAGCTGGAGGCGGAGGGTCGCTCCGCTGTCATCTGGTTTGGGGCGGGGAGGGGGTGCCGCTCGGTCTGTGCCTGGATTAAAACACGACCCCAGACAAAGGAGGAGCGGAGCTGGGGGGGAGGGAGCCCCTGCAAAGGCGAGGAGCCGCGCTCAATCGTGCCTCTGTTCCCGAGGATTGGGGAATGAATGGGCGCCGCTCGCCATGGAGAGAGGCGGCGATCCCGGCTGCCGGGATAAGGTAATCGGCGCTGCTCCGGCGGAGCCGCACGGAGTGCTTTGTGCGCCGGGCTGGGGCTGGGGGCCAGCCGCGGAGCCTGAGCGCCTCCAGCCGTCCCCGCCTGCAGAGGGGGGCGAGGCTCCAGCCGGGCTCCGGGAGCTCTTCGGCTGCGCCTGGCCGGCTCCCGAGGAGCAGGGTGGGGAAGGAAGCGGAGACCCGGTCCCTCCATCGGCACACCTGCCCCGAGGTCTCCGCCCAGCTGCCGGGCCGGGAGCGCGGCCTCTCCGCACCCGTGCGCAGTGCCCGGGTGTTAGACATGGCCGGGGCGGTGGGAGCCTTCCCCCCTCTCGTCCTCCTCCTGGGAAGGGGAAGGGGGGGGGGTCCTCTCATTCTTGTCGGCTCTGGTGAGAGTCAACTTCTGGACTGGCTTAAAGGAAAACCTTTCAGAGCTCTCTTCCTGGGAGGAAGACGGGGGGAAAGGGCATGAGCCCTCTTCTGCTGCGGGGTCTGCATGGCAGGTTATGTTTGGGAGCAAGGAAGAAGGGTGTGTGGGAGGGAGCCTAGCAATAGATAAATAGATCTCTCTAAAAATCTCCCTCTTTTTCCCCCTCCGGCCCCTCTCTCTCGGTGACTCATTTCCTGGGTCCATGCTCATATTTCATCTCAGGCAGAGCAGAAAGTGCAACTTGAAATAGCGGTGGGGGTGACTCAGTCCAGCCATTTCTGGGAGAAGCATTGACATATTTATGGGTAGGAAACCCCATGGGTCGAAAGCCCAGGGACTCCACGTTGTGTCTGGCGATCCCTAACTTGATTTGCCACCCAGAGATTGTTGCAGCAGCCAGGGATACATAATGTTGCAAGCTGTCCCCAAGTGAACTCCAGCTTGGGGGGCTCTTTCACTTGGTTTTTTTGCACATGATTTGATATTAAGGGCCCAGCATGTATGTGTGTAATATCCCATGCACTCCGAAGTGGTGGTGGTTGCTATAATTGCTTCAGCGAATGTAGGGAGCTTAGTGCAGCACAGTTGAGACTCAAAGGGACCATACCAGTCTATTGTATACATCCGTAATCGCTTGTGTCTGTGCAGTGAGCGTCACCAGCTTGTGTAAATGCAGAAAGAGTGTGGTCTAAATTTGAGGCTAGGATGAGGTAAATGCACAGTGGGGAGAGATCTTTATTAATCTTGTGCAAGTAATCCTTGCTCAGGCAGGTAGGTCCGTTTAAGTCAATGGGCCAGATCTTGTCTGCCTTGCTCACGCAAGTCATCACATTTACGTCCATGGAACTACTGGCATGAAGGAGGCGGGTAAGACTTGGCTCAGTGATTGCATGAGTAAAGATTACTTATGTGAGTAAGGGTTGGCAGGATTGGGCCCAAAGCGGGAGGGGAAAATTATTGGAGAAAAAAAGTTCTTGCACTTTCCATAGCAACCAGTTTTCAAACACTGATGAGTTAAAAACCATTGCCCAGTGGCTCTGGTTCACCCAGCTTAATGCTCAGGTCGGGATCATCCTGCAAACAGATGCCAGTTAAACCCCATATTGTCTGGTGTTGACTGCTATAAAGTCCCCACACATCGATGGTTTCAATGGAAGCTCCATTTTCACTGGGCAGTGCTGAAGCATCATGGAGGAGGAGGGCCTGGCACTAAAGGAGTTAAATAATTTAGCTGTACAAATGAGACAATTTATACCACACTGGTCCAATCCTTGAGATGGACTGAGGGCCTGGGAACCAGTCATTGAAGTACCAAAAGGGGACTTGAGCTAGAAGGTAAAGGCATTTGATTTGTCATTTTTTTCCCTTTCTTACGCTTCTTGAACCCTGATTACTGGTCAAACACACATGTACATGCGTGTGTGCATGTGCCTGCGCATACGTGTGTAAATTCATACAGTGACTGGTGGCTCCAAGGGGACTTTCTTTTTTTCCACACAGCTCACTGAGTTACAAATCCTGCTAAAAATAGGAGATCCTAATGAAACGCTGTCAGCCCTTCCAACATAGTGGTGTGAACTGGAGTCATTAGCAGCCCAGCAGCAGCCCTAATGAGAGCTATCTTCCTCAATACAAGGCTTATGTGAGCTGGGCTGTGGGTGCGCTGATTCCCGTGCCCACATTTTGCCCGCGCATCCGTTCCTTTCGGTGTGACATTTCCAGGCAAGCACTTACTGCCAATAGGGGAACAGGAGTGTTCGTTGGACTCTGAGAATAGGGTTTTCAAGGGCCTGATCCAAAGCTCACAGAAGTCAATGGAAGGCTTGCCACTGATTTTTGGATCAGGCCCTGTGTGAAGGGAAGAAGAGGGGAAAGGAAGGTGCCTTCAATTCACAATGAAAACAGTCTTCCCCTTCTTGTGCGCCCCAGGCCTGATCCAGTGGTTTGGTTCTGTACTTGTATAGCCTCATCACTGTAGTATCCAGTAGGACTCCCATTGGCTACCATGGGCTCTGAGTTAGGTGTTACACACACCTTCTCCTCTATCAAGAAAGCCTCCATACTCTGCCTTGTCCTCCTGCCCCCACATCTTGCCTTTACTTGCAGTGCTGTTCCCTGGCTTGTCTTTGTCTTTTGTTTGACCCGAGGTTGCAAGTTCTTTGGGGCAGAGGGAGCATTTCATGCTCTCTATGCAAAGTGCAGCTTATGGCGCAGTACAGGCAATGATTATTTGTGACAAATAGCAGCAATAACTGGGGAGAGTTGCACTTCCCATAATGACTGATGCAATTCCCTTGTAGGGAGAGGAGGGGGGAGAGAATGTGAGTGTGACAGAGAAAGATCAACAGGAGGTTTTCAGGCACTTTTGCATTGTGGAGAGCTCACTGTCAAACCGAGGGGGATGGTTTCAAAGGGGAAAATGGATTTTTCTCAGCTGCCCTTTGGATGCTCATTTAATCGTACTAAAAAAGCAACAGCAAAAGCCTGTTGCTTTGCCCCTAGTGGTCATGGGACACTAGGGCAAACGTATTCTGAGGAGCCCTCGGTATTTTTTATTTGTTCTGAACCTTTTGCAAGGCCCTTGCTCTCTCTAAGTCCTGCCCCTCCACAGCCAGCTCCAGAGATGCTGGACAAGAGCCATTTTCTCCCCCAAAGCCTCCTTCAGTTGGTAGGCTCAAATTGGAGAGAGGAGAAGGTGCAATATAGTAGCTCGTACGGTGTCACTGCCCATTTGTCCTATGGGGATGAATCAAGTCCCAGAGCCTGGCTGAGTTCCAGGGTTTCTTTTCCTGTGGACTTGCCAGAGGTCTCTCGTTTCTTTTGGACACTTCATCCCTCTATCTGCATCCCCTTCTTTCAGGATAAAGGCCTCTGATGCATTTTTCCCTTCACCCAGCACCCTCCTTCACAGAGTACCAGACATTTGCTCTGGGAGTCAGGAGGGGCTAAAGCTATAGGAGCCTTGCATTTGAAGGGGGTATTTAATAGCATAGAAAGAGCCTATTATCCAAGACAGGCAAGTGGCTGGTGAGGTCTCCTGGTTATCCCATAACTGCAGGATCTTCCTCTAAAGCATCTGGTACTGGCCGCTCTTGGAGACAAGCTGCTGGACTAGACAGGGCATTGGTCTGATCCAGTCTGGCAGTGCTTGTGTTCCAGCAGGTGGGGGAGGGAGTAGCATCTGCAGCAAGTCCAGAGAAGGCTAGATTTCCCCAGCGATGCAGGTGCATCCATCAGGGATTTCTTCTAGATCTTTGGGGGGGACATCTGCTAGGAGCAACTGCCTCTCTGAGCAGACAGGTCCCCCGCATGGTCACTTCCTTGGGTCCTCTTTCGCTGGAACATGTACAGTTTGTCTTTCTGCATAGATCCTGAATCAGTTAGTTGTCTCTGATCCCCCTCCTCTCCCAACGATCAGACGTCCAGAATATAAATCTGGGACAGAGAAGAGGGGATGATCTTTGCCAAGTGAAGGCTGCAAATGGAACATCCCAAAACATTCATCCTCTGAACCCAACAGGAATTTTGTTTAAGATTAGGGGGTGGGACCTATAATCTCCACATACCAGTCTAGTTATTCACACTGTAACATCACAGTGCTTCGCCATAACTAATGACTATATCTCCCCACATTCCTTAGTGGACGCTCCAAACACCGGGGGAATGGAGGCACGGAGAGATGGAGTGTCTTGCCTCAGGTCACACAGGGAGTGACAGAGCTGGGATCTGAACCCAGTCTCCTTGTCCTGTGCCTTAACCATCCTCGCTCTCCCTGTTAATTTGTGTGCAATAACATTGTTTCACTCCCCCCTTTGGCAAATTAATATTAATTCTGTGTCTTGGCCAATGCAGGATTATTCCCTATTTGTTCTACCCAATCTAAATTTGAAATGTGCCAATCAGTGGAGATTTCACCCCTTCCCTAGGAGTGACTCTTCCACAAGCTCCTAGACCTCATTTGCAGGAACTATTTTTCCGACAGTCAGCCTAAATCATATCCATTTCTTAAAAGCAAACACTGCTTTACACAGTGTATAGTCAGCGGTCTGTGGAATTTGCCAACTCAAACACAAGCAGCTGGGATTTTTTTAAGGAGCTGGATAATTTACAAGCACTGATATAGTAGGATGGATTCTAATCTCATGTTTCAGAGCAGCGGTTCTCAACCTTTCCAGACTACTGTATCCCTTTCAGGAGTCTGATTTGTCTTGCGTGCCCCCAAGTTCCGCTTCACTTAAAAACTACTTGCTTACAAAATCAGATCTAAACATACAAGAGTGTCACAGCACACTACTACTGAAAAATCACTTACCTTCTCATTTTTATCATATAATTATTGAAATAAATCAATTGACATATAAATATTGTACTTCCATTTCAGTGTACAGTATATAGAGCAGTATAAACAAGTCATTGTCTGTATGAAACATTAGTTTGTACTGACTTCGCTAGTGCTTTTTAATGTAGCCTGTTGTAAAACTAGACAAGTCTCTAGATGAGTCAGTGCACCCCTGGTTGAGAACCACTGCTTCAAAGCATCACCTGAACATGGCAAGTCGTTTGCTTGAATTGTACAACTGGACAGGGAAGAGGCATCTGAGAAGCATCAGTTAATGGCCACTCCATTGCCTAGAGGCAGGATACCAGGTGATGAGACATCCACTGGTCTGATTCAGAAGAGCAAATCCTGTGTCCTTAATAACTCCTGGGATTCCTGCTCTTCCCAGTGAAGTTTTAACCAGCTGTCTTCATCTCCTGTTCTTGGCTGAGCCTGACCTGGCCGTTTGAGCTGTCATAAAAGGCTCTGTAATGAGGAATTCAGCAAAGATGACTTTCCAAGGGCAAAATGAACCTGTTGCTCTGCATTAGTCTGGTCCAGAACTCAGCAGCGAGCTGCTCCTTCACTGCGCCCCCTCCCCTCAGTTGCTCCACATCCCCCTCCAGCTCAGGATGTGGTATTCAACATCCCAAGGCTCTGAGCCCCAGAACTTTTGCTGACTAGGACTCTGTCACATTGACGAGCTTCATTTTACGCAGCATCCTCTCTGGAGTGCCTCCTTGCACCTCTGAATGAGCTGACTTTCCGCACAGCTTGCAGCGTCACTGCCTGGAGTTGGTAGGGGACAGACCTGTTCTCAGCATAGAGCTCTAAACTGCAGCACAAGGACTGGTGTGTGGGTAGGGGTGTGGGGGGAGGGGGGATGTGCACACGCACGTGCGCACGCAGCACTCTGCTTAGAGCCCAGTCTAGTACATCCTTAATGCTCTAATATGTTCACCAGAGTGTGGATCACATACACACAATGGGTTTTCAATTAAATTGCCTTGTGACCGCAGCAGCTCTCCACTGTCACCCAGATGAGCATCTTCTGCCTACTAATTAGGTGTCATTCCCCAAATCCTTGGTCACATGAGCCTGCTTATTGCTCTGTTTGTCTCTAGTTTATATGCTGATGTTAAATAAGGGTGGGGTTTTCTTCTCCCACTGGTTCCAAATTGCTGCTAAATGGTTGCACAAAATTCCCCAGGCGCAGCTCTGCACCCCTTTTAGAGACCCTCAGGAACTGGCCAGCCCCCAGGGAATCAGGGCCCCTAAAAACCAGAAATGTGAGATCTGTGTTATCCACTAGGGACAAGGTTTTCAAATCAATTTGAAAGGGGGTGGAAGAAACATGAGGCGGTGGAGGAAGCTTTATCTAGTGGCTAGAGAAAGAGACAGACAGGGCTCCTGAATTTTACTGCCAGCTGTGTCACTGACTTACTATGTGATCTTTGGCAAGTAACTTGTCTCTCTCTGTCTCCGTTTCCCCATATGTAAAACAAGGATACTATTTTCCTACCTTATAAGAAGGTTGGGAGAATTAATTTAATGTTTGCAAGTCATTTGAGAGCCTCAGAAGAAAAATGCCATAGAAGAACCAAGTACGCAAGAATTGGTGTAGGGAAAATCCCCCTGTAAAGAAGTTCTATTTAGCCTGGACAAAACCCACCATGGCGAGAGCGGGATAAAACCCTGGCAGGGGCCATCATTCTGCTGGTACCTTGAGTATATGGACAACGATTTTCCAGAAGCCATTAATATAGGGTTTTCTGAGCAGTATGGTTAATTTAATAATTCATTCAGCATGTCTATGGAAGATCAGCAATTCTGACATGTCATTAGGTAGCAGGCTTTTCTGTATCTCTGATGTCTTCGGCCCATAATCTCAGCAAATTTCATCTGTCTTGTTTCTTCCTTCCCTCCATCAGGAGCAATACAAAAATTGCACTAGATGCTGCTTGTCAGAGTCCTTCACATACAAGCAAACATAAGCCCTGGTCTGATCACAAGTACATGTAACAACATGCACCTCACACTTGAGTCCATGTACATGAACACGTTGACACGTGTGGCCATGCAACATGCTTCCCCTCAGATACATTTAGATGTGCACCCTGTGACATATGACATGTACTTGTACAAAGAGATTCAACATGCATGCACATGCTGTAGCACACTCCATGCATGTATTTGGATGCGCCCTCAATGATACATCCACCCCATGTAGACGTGCAAGTGCACATTGTAGCCTGCACGTCCAGTCTGCAGCTCTCACTGAGAAATGCAGACACGGAATCTGTCTGTCTCCCCTCCAGATGCCCCTTCCTGCCTCTCTCCTAATGGAGGATTTCTAGACTCTTGACATTCCACCGCTGAGAAGGCTGGGTGTTGGGAACTATAATGTCTTTAAGCAATTTGCCAGCTGCTTTACCCCAGGCCCTTGTTCACAGCCAGGCTAATGCAGAGTTAGTGAGCACTCACTGATGCAGTTTCAACCTTCCCAGAGGGATGAACAGGAGGTATTTAAGGTCTCCAACTGCTATGGGGAAACAAGGCTTTATAGCTCTGTGGTGAATGGTTCTTTTTAGTGAGCTGGCGATGGTGAGTCTGCACTGTGCCCTGGAGACCAAGTACAAGGGGGGATCTCCCAGCCCCAAAACCCCCTCTGGGTGTCTCCCTTGGTTGATGCACCACACTCTACAGGCAGAGAGTGTGGGGGACAGTGTGGCATTCATGGTAGTGAGGGTGGAAGCCCACCATAAAGTCAAGATGAAAAGGCAACCGGACAGGAGAGCAACTGGCTGTGCGCCACCTTGCATCAGGATAAATTACTCACTTGAGGGATGCAGTGCTCACCCCAAGTGGAAAAATGAGTCTGAGCTGGAAATCCACCAGCAAGTGCCGATGGAGCAGAGGAGCTGGGCATTGAACCAGGCACCTTACTTTTTCTGGCGTCCTCAGCAGGCACCTCGGACTTCCTCCTCTCCAGCCCTCTCCTACTTGGGCTTTTTTACCCATCCAAGGCTTCAGTGGTCTGTGATTTTTAAACATTTTGGCCATCCTGGCCACAACAAAGAGAATGAGACCCGGTGGCCTCTAGAAACCAAACAGGGGAACCAGAGAGACCGGCTGCAGAGATTGTAAGGAGGAAGGAGTCGTAGACTGAGCGGGCAGGTGGGTCAGGATGAGGGGGCGAGGGTGTCTGTTATAGAGCAAGGTGTTAAGGCTGCAGTGAGGGAGGGTTCATGGAGAAAGGGTTGGAGCCTGGGCTGAGAGGCCGTGGGGTGGGAAGAAGAGGGAGAAATGTGCTTGCGACATGAGAAACTTTCCAGTTCTAGGTTCCAAAGCGTAGTTCTGGATGGAAGGGCAATTGTGCTGTTTGTGTGTAACACACCAGCCAGCAAGAGCTGTGCTAATTCTAGAAGAGGTGGTTACCATTCTCCTTGGATATCAACCCCCACCAAAGGCAGGATTCAGTGTTTTTGGTGGGGCAATTAAATCGAGTTTGGTGTTTGTTAGAAGGAAAATGAGCTCCCTTTCCTACAAACCTAACTGGCTGAGGCATCCTGGTCCACTCACGCTGCCCTGCAACTTTGAAAACCTTGGAGAAACTGTTGTAGGTCTCAGACTCGAATAAAGGGTGAAACTGCAGCTCAGGTGAAGTGTGCCATTAGAGCCTCAGTCAGTTAGCTGAAAAGCTCTGCTAGGGTGTTCGTGTTGGGTTGCAGATCCAATCCTCCATTCAGGCGGGCCCACTTCTTGGCTATGAACAATTCCCCTGTAGATGGGCAAGCCCTAAGCTTTTGTAGGAAGGTTCCTGAGCTGCTATACATATTTTAATGACTGCTGATGTGTTTATTCTCAACAATGCGGGGTTAATTTGTCACTGCTGAACCACTGCAAGCTCTTACTCTAGTCTGTAATGATATTTATTGTTTGTTTTTACTGTAGTGTATTGAGGCTGCAGCAGAGATGAGGGGGCTAGGTGCTGTGCATATACATAGTTCCTGCATCAATGAGCCTACCATGTTAGTAAAGACAGAGTAAGTATCATTGGTGCCACTTTACAGATGGGTAACTGAGGCCCAGAGAGGAAGTGACTTGCCTGACATCACACAGGGAGTCTCTAGCAGAGCCAGGAATTGAATCAGGCCTTCTGACTCCTAGTCAAGTGCCTTACCCACAAGACCATCCTTTCTCTCAATGTGCAGAGCAGGGTTTCTTATAGCAGAGCGGAACAGCTGTTTCTCCATCATGACTTGAGGATAAGACCAGAGAAGGGAAGGTTCACTTCTAGGAATTTTCTGCTATTTCCAGGCTGTAGTGTGTCAATAGGTAACCAGCGCACAATTGCAGCTGGATTGACTTCGTAGATGTTTAAAAGGCTGTGCACTCGTCCGCTTCTACCACTGGAATGTACTGATTCAATTTTAATTGGCAATAATCCCTATTTAACCCTGGGCTATTACAGGGCAGTGTGCTACAGAGCCCAGGGGGCAGAGTTTTCATTAAGTCCCTTATCAGAATCCCCTCCACATGTTACCCTTTAAACTCTTGTCACCCCCTCTCTGAAATCTACCTGATAGAATGTGGAAACTAATGTTTAAAGTCCTGCTCCCAGCACCCAGCCCATGCAGTCTCATGGACGGAGTTGGGTTGCAATAATTCTTCGTTCTCCTATAGTGCCCCTCGACAGAGGAACATGGACAGCTTTGCAATCACGTTCATTTAGCCTCCCAGGGGTAGGTAATTAATATTATCCCCATTTTAAAGTTAGGAGACGGGGCACAGGGAGTGAAGTGACTTGAGTCAGGAATTGAACCGAAGAATCCTGGCTCCCAGCTCCACCCATTTCCCTACTGTACAAATGTATAATACTTTGCATAACCTTAGTTACAGGGGTTTAACACCCGTCCTGATCTCAGTTGTTCTGCAGGATGTTAGTTCTTAAGCATCTCTGCAAGTAGCAGTCTCGTCCCTTCCTCCCTGGACTCAACACCTGAAACTAGCTATGCATGCTAGTCCAGGGAAGGAAAAAGCTTGACTCAGCCTATTTCCCTTGCCTTCCATCAGCTTGGAGAGAGACCAAAGATGAAAGGCTGGACTCTGAGGCTCTGGTCTGGATTTCATGAATGGATGAATGCACAGAGTCAAGTGAGATTCTGAGGGGATTTGGCTGCCTGCTCCAGGATTTGTCTTATGCTCAAAGTGTTTATAACATTTGCAATGTTAGGATAAAGGTACCACCACCAGCACAATTCAGGGTCCAGCTCTCAGTGAAGTCAAAGGCAAAACTCCTATTTCCTTAAATGGGAGTATGATTCCATCTAATCATTTGTAGTTCTTGATTTTCCTCACTCTTTCTGATTGTATAAGTGCATCTGAGCAAGCCAGGGCCAAAGAATTTGCATGCATCACTGTGAGTGAGCGTGCATGTGATCAAGTGTGTATGGATGTGGAGGGGCTGAGCAAGCTGTGATAGTAACTCTGGCTCTGAGCAGCCCTCTTCAGCCTGTTGTACAGAAACACAAAGTGGCAGCGGTCTCTGTGCCTGTGATGCCTCGCCCTGGGCTTGGCTATAAATATCAGCATGGATCTGAAATGGTCCAACTAAACTCTTAGCTTTCTCATTCGTTCTCCTCTTTTCCATCCGCTTCTCTCTAGCAGCCTCCACCATGCACAAGAAACACACACACATTTATCCAAACACCAGCGACCCTGTTAGAGCCCAGGATATAAATACCAGAGGTGACTCTGCATGCGCAGATGCTGGGAGAATCCAGTTGCTGTGGAATGGAAGGGGGAGAAATGGGTGCAGAGAACAGACTGTAGGGAATGCTCCTGCTCTGGCCAGCAGGGGGCAGACAAGGAATCGGTTTCACTTCTGTTGAATGTGGTGCAGCCAGACCAGCTATGCTGAGCCACTGACATCCCCATTTCCCTATGCTGCTATTGGCAGGGGGGAATCTAGTAAATTTTCCCCTGCTTGAGCCTTGTCTTGTGCAAAGGAGACCCATCCAGTACTGACTGCATTGCAGTATTGGCCTGGAGGAGGGGGAGGTCACACTACTGGAGCCGCCACTCTTCCGATAAGGGCTTCAACCAAGTCCCTTTTGCTCATCTCCTGTTGTCCTGTGCAACATTCTGGACCAGGCTTCCCCCTGCTACCCTTCCCATCCCCACATGCACCTGTGCAAATCATCTTCTCATGTCAGCCAGGGCTGCTGTGGCCCAAGGGGAAGGAGTCCACCCCCAGGGTCATGGTAAACAGCATGCTGCGCCCCTCGAGGGGTTCTGCTAGATTGAGGGCTGCCTTAGAAGCTGGCATAGCTGCAGCAGGGGGGATGCACTGAATCAGCACATTGCCACCCCTCCAGGCTCCTCTGCCACACACCCTTCCCAGCCAGCATCGCTCATGCTCAGCCCAGAGAGGTTGAGCCTCCTGGAACAATGGTAAAACTGGTGCTGTACCAGGAGGCATAGGAGCCATTGCCCAACACAGGACAGCTGCTACACTGCCCTGAACCGTCAGCCAGGTCACATTCAGACCTGGTAAAAGCAGGAGGAACTCCACTGATTGGGATTTACACCAGACCTGAACTTGTGACCCGTATCAAATTCCTTCCTAGCCCGTGACTTGTGGGTGCCTGGGGCAAAGGGTCTGGTAAGATCCAGTTCTCTTCTTTCCTTCTCTCCCTCTCATTCTGTAGGGAGCTGCATCGCTTCCCTCCTGTTCTGCCCGGTCCATGATCCCTCCATCATGCAGTGCAGGGGGCTGTAATTGAAAACTCACAGGAAGGGTTGGACTTCTTGAAGTGTAAGGGAAGTGACTGATGCTGCACTGTAGCTGTTAGTGAGGGACATAACCCTAGAAAACCTCCTCCTCCTCATCTGGTTAATCATCTCACATCCCTCACCTTAATGAAGCCATAAAACTGACTAGTGGGATTAAACTAGGGGAGAAATGCTGTAAAGTTCCCCTTCCAGACAAGGCGGGGGAAGAGGTATCTGCACCACAGAAACTTTGTTATAGCCTGGATTCAAAGCCAGCAACCCATGTTGGCCCATCAAGAATTTGAGGTTTACTTCCAAATTATAGAGGAGAGATTTGAAGGTTCTTAAGGGGTGGAAGTCCTGGTGGGCTGAGCCTCTGTGGATGGGAGTTGGGGGAAGGATAGGATCCCTCCCACAGAATAACCCTGCAGACCTCTTAAATTGAGCTTTGATCTTGTTACATCTCAGAAGCTGAGCAAGATTGGGTTGGGTCAGTGTGTGGAAAGGAGACATGAACAGAAAATGCAACACAGAGAGTGAATTTGGTGATTTCAGATGGCCCTCTCCTCCCAAAGTCTGTATTGAGTCTATACCTCAGCATCATTTAGTTGGGGTTGGTCCTGCTTTCGGCAGGGGGTTGGACTAGATGATCTCCCGAGGTCCCTTCCAACCCTAATCTATGATTCCATAATTCTATGATGATAGGCATGGATGAAGGCACAGTTCTTGATGATGAGTTGTAAAACCAAGGTACTGATCAATTATTTTTGTTTGTCTAAAACTTTGCATGAGTGCGTGGTGGTATTGGTAGGAGCCCTAAGGCTAACTTCCAGGGAAGTGTATTGCATTCTATCTTTCTGTATTACCTTGTGGTTTCAGTGGGATACAGGATTCTTCTTCTTCCCTTGTTGCCCTAAACTGTCATATAGTGCTGTTGTGTCTCCCTACCCAGAAGTGGCTGCACTTCAGTGTTGTGTGATGTGATACCAATATCAAGAGGCTTAGGCATATACGTGGCGGGTTCCATGGGGGGGGTGACAGGTGGTTATAGACATTAGAGACCGGGAAGTAGCCTGTGATGCATAATTCTTTCAGCCTTTTTCCTCTGCTGGTGGAATATCCAGAGTCATGATTGTCTCTGATTTATTTGAGTTTTTTGGACACACATCTCTCTGAAGCTTTTTAGTCTTATGGATTGGATGGTTTTGCTTCTTTTTCCATGTTTAGATGAGCATGCAGCATATTGAATTAGACTCGTAAGAGTAAGGCCAGAAGGGACCATCATTATGATCTAGAATGACCTCCTGCACATTGCAGGCCATGGAACTTCACCCACCCACTCTTGCAATAGGCCTGTAACCTCTGGCTGAGTTACTGAAGTCCTCCAATCTTGATTTAAAGACTTCTCATTACAGAGAATCCACCATTTTGGCAGATTCTTGCATGGAAAAATTGAGCTAAAGTTTAGAGCATCATAGACATAGACACAGTACCACATGACATTTTCATAAGCAAGTTAGGGAAATGCAGTCTAGATGAAATTACTATAAGGTGGATGTGCAACTGATTGAAAGACAGGACTCAGAATAATTATCAGTGGTTTGTGATCAACCTGGGAGGCTGTATATAGTGGGCTACCGCAGGAGTCAGTCCTGAGTCCACTTCTATTCAATATGTTCATTAATGACTTAGAGAATGGAGTGGAGAGTATGCAGTGACACCAATCTGGGAAAGTTTGCAAGCGCTTTGGAGGACAGGATCAGAATTCAAAACGATAGTTTTCAAATATGTTAAGCGCCGTTCTAAAGAAAAGTGTGATCAGTTGTTCTCCATGTCCACTGAAGATAGGACAAGAAGTAGCAGGCTTGTTCTGCAGCAAGGGAGAGTTAAGTTTGATATTAGGGAAAACTTTCTAACTAACTATTAGGCTCTGGAATATGCCTCCAAGGGAGGTGGGACCCCTGTCATTGGAAATTGTTAAGAACAGGTTGGACAAACCCCTGTCAGGGATGGCCAGTGCCAGAGGATTGACTTGATGACTTCTCGAGGTCCCTTCCAGCCAACCTTGTTATGGTTCTAGCACAGGTGCTGGGGATGCACTATACAGTTACCCAGGCACCTGAGGGGTGATTCTGATGGGAATTCCAGTCCCATCCCTTTCCACTTGCTATTCCTGAGCGACTCTGAGAGGCAGTTGGTTCCTACACAACTAACTCTTGGGGCTCTCACTGCTGATACCCTGTTATTTCCCTTCACTTCCAAATCCTTCAAGCACAAGCAGCAGACATCCAGCCGAGCACTGGGTGGGGTGCAGGGATGGTAAAAGGTTGTGGGGGAGAATCATGTCAGGCAGGAATATCTGCTCAAAGCAGGACCAACCTATAATGATACATCCTCAGGGGAGATTCTAAATGCTGTAAAAAACTTTTTCCTAATGTCCAACCTAGCTCTGCAGCACTGCCACCACTGGGAAGGATCCTCCCTGGAACCCCCTTTCAGGTAGTTAAAGGCCCAGCAAGACTGCAGCACCTTCTTCATAAGCCCTCCAGTCATTTTGAAGACATCCTTTTTGTACTGGACACAATATTCTAAATGGGAGCCGAAGGAAAACCACAATAAAAGGTGCCTTTCTGCAAATAAAATGAAAACAAAAGGCCTGTAGATGGGATTCAGTAGCACCGCTCGGTGCTGGAGCAGTTGCCTGTGATGCCCATAAGTTATTGTGGCTACTGCCGCAAGAGAACTGTAACGAGCTGCTGTGTGCATGCCATGGCCCTCTGCTAGATGCAATAAGCTCAACACTGAGCAGCTGATGGGGATTCTGATGGCATTCAAGTAGTGGGGGTGCTGTAGCTTTTGGAGCAGGAGGATCAGAGTTGCTGTTGTCCTGTCCACAGCAGGCAGTATATTGACAGCCATGAAGCCCTAGGAGACAACAGATTTGTTACAATAGTTTAATGCCTTCAGCCCCTCTTCCCCCTCCAATTTATCTTTTAATAACGCTGCCAACATTATTTTTCATCTCTGCCTCACATGCCCCGCTCGCTCCATGCTTCGCCTGGCAGTCCTTTCTGTCTCACCCGGCCTGCTCACACAACACCACTCTAATAGGAAGAGACACCGTCTGCTGCAGTTAATAACTTATGTTACAGACTGAGTCATTCCTGTTATGTGGGAATTGCAAACTGTGCAGCAAGCTGGAGCTGGGACCCCATTCTCCGAGGGTTGGTTCTGGTTCGGATCTGGGTTGCGGGTGCTTCCATAATGCCAATACTTCACCTGTAGTGTTTTCACCTGTGGACTTCGTAGCACTTCCCAATGCTGTGTCACTATCATTTAGAGGTGGGGAAACTGAGTCACAGAGAGGGGAAGCCACTTGCTCAAAGGGGGAGTCAGTAGCAGGCTGTGTGATGAGCCTAGCCTGGTGCCCTCTCCACTGAAAAGGCAGCACATCTAGAAGAGGTGATAGGAAATCCTGTTTTTATACAATATGTTGTGACTTGGGAGGATTTGCTTTTGCAGAATATTGAAATAAATCCGCAGGCATGGAGAGATTTTATGCCTCCCTCTATGTTGCAAGCTATGGTCACTGGGGGATTGGGACAAATAGCTTAGTAAGTTTCATTTTGCTTTTAAAGATGAGTAACTTTTAGGAATAACATCTGCAGTCATGATAGCTTAGATAAAATGACAAACACTCTCAACTCTCATGCTTCAGGACACCTACTGAGGTTAAAAATTGCTCACCCAGGGTGAGCGTTGCACAATGAGGTGCACTATGCAGGAGCGAACACTTTCTTTCCTGCATTAGCCACTCTGAGAGTCTGCTGACTACTATGGGAAGCCATGTTGCATAGTGGATGGAGCACCAGGCTGGGACTCAGGAGACCTAGATTCTATTCCTGGCTCTGGCAATGGTTTGCTGGGTGACTTTGAGCAAGTTACTTCCTTTCCCTCTTCCTCTATTTCCCTCTTTGTGAAAAGGGGATGAGGCTCTGCAAAGCACTTTGATATCCATCGATGAAAAGCACTATGCAATATATTTTTTTATTATTGGCTGGCTGGTTTCTTCTGGCTATGGAACTTGCTATGTTAGAACTTGACACTCTCCATCTTCCACCCATCTGGATTAAAGAGCCCTTTAGTACCCTGTATTTTGTCACTGAGAAGATACTAGTGTACCATAAGCAAGATGGAGGAAGCAGGGGCACAGGGAAGCAGTGATTTGCCCAAGGCCATGGAAGGAGCCAGTGTCCGAGCCAGTGTCAGAACCAAGCGTAAAACTAAGGTAGAAACGGTCAGTCCGTCACTGGAAGCTGGGCTAGCTGTGTAGCTGGTATGTCCAGTGCCAGGCATTCTGACCTAGACTTTGACTAGGAGCCAAATCTTCCCTCCCTGAGCCAAGTTTGAATAGCCATGCTGGGCACAAGGGGGTTTACGGGGGCGGGGGGCCCAGAATGACAAAGGAGTCACTCTGCTTCAGACTGTAAAAGGAGCTGCTGCTGCTGATGTGGCCCTACGTGGGTGGGGGAAACCGCCTGACTTGGTTCCCTAAACCTTGCTGCCAGGGTTGCAGAGGGAGGTTTTGTGTAGCATGGCTTCTTGGTGTGCGGAGGCATGGACCCCCTGTGTGGGCTCCGTGTGTCATGTCCCCCTCCCTGCACTTTGGAATCCCACTGGTTCCCAGGGAGGTGGGGTCCATCACAACCAGCATGGAGAAAGGGGTGAGGAGAGACCAGACTTGCTGTGCAGTGGGCACTGATCACCTCCTTTCACCAGCCCCACTGTGGCCAGGAGGCAATGTTGAATCCTGGCCGCAGGCAGCTCTGGCAGTTAGTGAGGGAAAATGGAATTGGGAGGCGGTTTGAAATGACCTCCCTGCCCCCTTGTTTCCAGGAAGGGTGGGTGATTTTATGGTTGCACTAATGGACTGTGGGGCTGCAAGCTGGGATTGATCACACTGCATGTTGCTGAGTTATTGTTGGGTGTTTGGTTTTTTTTTTTTTTACCCCCTCCCTTTGCCATGGCATTTAAAAAAATCGATGCTAATCCTTGGTCCCATTAGTGATTTGTACAGAGGTCACAGCCTGGCTCTCTTTATCCTCCTCTGCCCCCAGACTGAGCAGGGCTTAGAAAATGAGCCATACCTTTAAAGAAACCATCCAATGGGCATGTGAGCCAGGGATCCACGCTGGCCATACACTCTGATGGGCATTGGCAGGGGACCAACTGCCTGTTGGGTATTCTGCTGTTCTCCTGACTTCAGTGTGTCCCTCGATCCCGGCCAGACGGCAGGAAATGGTATTTGTGCCTCAGCAGGCACCACTCGTTCCTCGGAAGCGGGGCTGGTACAATGCCCCCAGCATGGCATCTGGTGGTGCTTTCACACTGGGGTTGGTGTCGCTCAGACATGGTGGCCATTCAAAATCCCGTGTCTCCAGCTGCATGAGGAGGACGCAAACGTTTGGGTTCTAGTTGTTGGTTGATTGACAATGTGCTTGTTGTGGGACATTCTGCCTCTCAGAATGTCACCGGCACTTTCAGTTCTTTGCTTCCTGTCCTGAGCGGCTGGGTGTGTGGTTAACAGCTCTCCAGCTGTCCTCCAGATGCTGCCACGTTTCTGTGGTATCTGCATATAAAGCCCAACGTTTTCAAAAGTGACTTGACTCTGGGAGCCTCGGTTCTTCAATGCCCAGCCTGACACCCCTTAAAAGGTCCTGAGTGTTCAGGAATTGCCAAGCTGCCTGCCTTTTGAAAATCTGGCTTCTTCTCAGGGATTCCAGGTTGGCAACTGAATGTCACTAATCTCTCTTGGAAAAATCTTGCCAAAGTCTGTGACACAGCTCTGGCATCCTCGGGGATGAAGGCACTAGAGATAAATGCAAAGTGCTGTTTGTTAGAAATAATCAAACAGGTTGTCCCGAGGGCGGATTGGGGAGATGGAACCCTTTATAGCCTGCTCGTTCCACCTCCACGCCAGGAGTGAGCGACGAGGGGGTTACTTTACAATTCTTTTATCCATAACAGTATGTAAATGTATACATTTCCAGCAACTCCCCATAGACCCTTATTTGGTTACATTAACACTGACAAAATAAATATTAATAACTACATGATGAATACAATTATACCCGCCCCAGTTTGTTGTTTACAGGATTATTGCACAGAGCGCAGGCACATTACCTTGAAACTTACTGACATTCTTTAAAATATACTGTGTGCAAGTGAAGGAAAGAAGATAATGCTGCATTCCCACCAAAGACCTTGAACAGAAGGGAGAATAGTTATTTGTTAGTCTCATTCCTTATGCAAATGGCTAGGAGGGAAGGGAGAGAAAAGAGATAACAGACTCTAGCTAAAATTCCACCAATGTAACAAAAGCAAGATTTGCCTGTGCCATAAATCCATTCATGTACCTTAGGCCTGGTCATTTGTCCAGCGTTTAACTCTTTACTCTCCTACAGTGTTAATCTGCCCTACCTGTCCTGTCCCTCTGTCTGTCCCCTCCTCACAGTAGGGGAGAGAGAGGTTTCTCACTATTCTCAGTGCTGCATGGTTTCATGCTTTTTTCTTTTAAATATTGTATTAGAATTGGGTTATTAATAATTTTTAAAATAGAGCAGGACTCCTTTTCCTTCTGGTTTCAGTAATTAAAAATAAGTGCTGACACCTCAGAACCAAGGGCTTGCGCATTGAATTAGTAGGATGTTTTCCAGCTGATGTTCACAGTAGGAAAAGGCGTGTGTGTGTGGGAGATGTTCAAATGGCTCTGATTGATTGCTGAGCAGTGAAACAGGCCCTGCAGAGTTCCCTCTGCCTCTCCCAGCACCGAGTCAAATGGCAAGGCTGTGTGGGAGGTGAGGAATTTCATCTCCACGTCTATAATTGAGAACATAATGCAGAGCCCTCTGGGAGATCAAACTGGGGAATGTGGCGCTCTGGGTGCAGCCCTCATCTCCTGCTGATCCGCTCATAGCACCCAGTGTCTTTAGAGTGGGCGGTAGCTCCTGGGATCATCTGTTATCCTTGTAACCCAACAAGAAGAAGGAAGGATTCTGTGATCTAGCTTGCCCACTGCTGGGGGAGGCAGAGAGTTCAGTATCACTTCTTCACTGGGGGAAGTTGGGGAAAGGCTGTTGCTCCTCTGTGTCCCATAGTCCCTCCATGCTCCCCCCTCTGGTGACTTGCTGAGGTCCTGGCATCTTGTCAGAGTGGGAGTCTCTAGCACCTCCGCCAGAGCCAAGCCAGTAGCACACATTCAGCCAGCAGCAAGCGCTGGCTCAGCAGTAACTACTCGGTTGAGTCTCCATACGTCTCCTGCTCTGTTGGTTCTGTGCAAGGCTTGTCTCACAGGAAAGGCACAGTGAGTTTTCAGCTGCTGGATCTTAGCTGGGGGTCAGTCTCAATAATACAGTGCAAGATGCCAGCAGTGATCCTGGCTTGGGTAAATCTGTATAACAAAAATAGCACTTCTCATACACGGATCTCAGAGCACGTTACAAAGGAGGTCATTATCCCAGTTTTGCAGATGGGAGAACTGAGACGCAGAGATGAAGAGACTTGCCCAAGGTCATCCAGTGGGCCAGTGGCAAAGCTAGGAATAGACTCTAGGTTCCCTGAGTCCCCATTCACTGCTCTATCCACTTCCCCTACCCCAGAATGAATACAACAGTTGTGAGAACCAAAGGCTAATTAAGGGGAGCTCGTCAGGCTTTTAGCATGACTGCCTGATATCCACCCACGCCTTTTATGATTCTTGACCCACTTGCTTATTGCCTTGGTATCCATTTTATAAATCTAATTAAAACTCATTAAATAAACTAAAATAAAATCAAGAGAACGTATCACCAAAGCGCAGTTGTTGTTCCTCAAATGATGTCAGGATTGATGGGCTCCTGGACAGGAGAGGTGCTGCTTCCACTGTAGGAGCCGCAGTGGCACTGCAGGATAACAGTCAGCAAGGTGGGAGAGAGGGGGACTCTCCTCTGAGCCCCGCTGATCCAGCGCGGGCAGTGCTCCAGCCCAGTTCCTTATTGCTTTCTAGCCAAATCCCAGCTCTGCTGGAGAGCAACAAGGAGTGGTTAAAAAGGCTGCCTGGATTCTGAGGGGCAACCTGGGATTTCCCGTCTGCAGTACCCCAGAGGCCTTGGTTCCCTGGGGATGAGGACTTTGCCCCTCGCCCCCATCCCTCTGGCGGCCCTTCTGGCCGGCGTGCAGAAGCTATTCCCAGAAGCTAAGCCAGATAGAGCGTCCAACATGTGGCCCCACATACCCAAAGGACCGCAGTCTCCACCTGCAGCACCCCCGAATAGTCTATTTCTGGGCTCCCAGCACAGCCCTGGGGCTGCTCCTCCGCTCTCTGTCCCTCTGCGATTCCAGCCTCGGTCCCTCTCCATGGCTCAGACATGGTACCTCAATTCTGAGCTGCAATTCCACCCCACTACTCTAGTCCTGGGCTCCCAGCACAGCTCTGATCTACTTCATCCCTGGCCAACAGGCCTCTCCTGCTATTCCAGTCCTGGGCTCCTTTTCCCAACTCAGCTGGAGCGCCTCAGTCCTGACTTGCAGAACCCTCTGCTAATCCAGCATGGAACCCCTCCTGAGCAGAGTCCAGACATTCACGGCCAGCTGGGTGGGTTTTGTGATGTGGACCACACGAGAGCAGGTAGGCAGAGATCCCCACGGCCGTTTTATCTGGGATGCGAGAGAGGCGTGGTGCCCTCTTTTCCAGGGGCAAAGGGCAAAGAATTACAACTCTTTACATAGTGCTAATAGTGCTCAGGCTATTTTATGGACAAGACGGAAGATACGATCCCTGCCCTGAGCGCATCAAATTGAATTGGACAATCTCTAGCTAGGTGATGGGCTATAACAGACAGCCAAGGACAAAGTGGTGGGGATTAGCACTGTCACGATATTATCATGTTCTCTAAATAGGTCTGTGCCGTGTCTTATCATTTTGCTCAAGGCCAGGGATCCCTTCTTCATGTGGTGTGATGTTACTCTGGAAGTGGGTGCGATGAAATCAATGGGCTTTACCTGTGGCTTAAGGCACTGCTTGCTGGGCCCCATATCAGCACAGCATGATACTTTAAGCATGGACTTAACTGCTTTGGTGAACAGTGTAGACTTAAGTATGTGCTTTGCTGAATCAGGGCCGTTATAAGTAAGGGGGTGTTCGTTCGCTCCTCGTTGTGGTGCAACCAGTTGTTTCAGGTGAGTGTTCAGGTTTATAGAGGAGATGATGTAAAACCTCACCACCGATCTTGGGCCGCTGCTGGTTCAACACGACAGACTTCTGGCCCATTGGGGTAAGGGGTAGCTGTTTAGCTATCGGGGTTGAGTGTGTTTTTCTGCTGGACAGCAGAGCAGGAAGTGGTGGGTAATAGATCATTTGAATCATTTGACTTAGCTCTAATCCTTGATTTGATTTGGCCTTTGCTTCATGCATCCTGGTACAGCAGCTCAAGCCTGGGTAGCCCATTTCCTCTTGCTCCATTACACACCCTCGTGGGATCGTTGTAGTACCAAGTTGCCCGTCCCCGATTCCACACTTCAGCAAAGTCTAAGGTTAAAGCTGGCAGCTCTGATTAAACCCCCATGTGCTTATTACTATGCATTTGATCTGGGTCCTTTAAAAGAGAGCATGCCCATCCTGTTCTTCTTAATAACTGCACAGTAATTAGCTTCACAATTCTAATAATAGCCACCGTTAAAGTTAGGGGGTTTAGGCAGTAATGGCTTACAGAGTAATTAATGAGCAAGAGGCTTTATTGCTACCTTTATTTTTAGATTGTGTTTTACAAGCCATGTCTGCCAAATGTCAAAACCTCAAACAAAACGTCTTTCAGTGACGTTCCCAACTCCGCTCCTCTCCTCCCAGTTCTCCCCAATAAAGAAACCTGGACTCATCAGGACTTGATAGCCAATTATTTTTATTTCCTGTGTGTTGTCCAGTAGTTAAAGCAAGGAGCTGGACAGTGGGGCTATTTATAGCTCTGTTACTGACTTGTTGTGTGACCTTGGGCAAATCTCTTAACTGCTATGCTGTCTGGCTGTCTGCTATGCTATGTGCCTCGGTTACCCCATTTATAAAATGGTGGTAATAGTGCTTCTCTAGAGCACCAGGTGTTGTGAAGCTCCGTTCGTTAATGTTTATGAAGCACTTTTGAGGTGCTTGGATAAATTATGCTATTGAAAGGGAAGAATTTATTCTCCTCTCACCTTTTGGAGGAAAGCTGGATGAAACCTAGTTTTATATCTTAGGGCTCCTTACAGTCCTGCTGAGCTGCAGCATTTTAGTGCCAAGGTGGGATGATGTAGCATGATGATCAACTCCAGTGAAGTTTTGTGGGTCAGTTCCTAGTGTGCAGGTATCCCACCAAAGAGAACTCTATCGATGTGTTGTTTATGGCTTGCATACAAGCATCTGTAGATATCCTAATCTGTGTGTGTGGGTGTGTGGGTGTGTGTGTGTGTGTGGGTGGGTGGGTGGGTGTGTGTGTGTGGGTGGTGGGGGGACACAGAGGGCTCCCCTTCCACCTAAAAGGTGGGCAAAGTGAGGGCTCCAGAGTACAACAATGAAGGAGAAAGACAGGCTAGCCAGAGGTTTTGCTATATAGGCAGCCGATATTTTCCTGAGCCCAGTGCAACTCATCCTGTATCAGATCCTTTCCCGCCTTGGCCAGGGTATTCCCTGGGTGACCCGTTTCACCTGCAATGCAGGGGTTTTTGTGGCTGGCTAATGCATTCCCCCCAGGGAGTGAGTGCACTAAACTGCTTTGTGTTTGCAAACTGTCCACCTTGCGTGTGCTGGCTAAGTGCTGTACACTGCTTGCCAAGATAACACCCAGATAAAATACAGTCTGCTTAAAACTTGTGTGTGCTTCTATTGAATAAGACTAAGCCAGTGTGGCAGTTTAATATACTCCAGTCCTGTCAGTTCAGAGAGGGAAGAAATGAATGCAGAACAAGTTTGCAGGAGACTGGAGGCCGCGGAATAGCTTCGTCTAGAGGGCAGAATTGGGAGTGGGAAGGGTTAGATTTGCACTGAGGTTGTTATAGTGACACGAGGAGTGCAGAGTAAACCATGTCATTGTAGCAACCTCCCCAATAGCATCTGAGCAAAGATCTCACATCAGATAGGGGCAGCACTGGATACTTTGAAGAGCCCTCCATCTAGCGCAGCATAGCGCAAACTAGTGGCCAGAACACAGGACTGGGAGCCAGCTCCTGTGTTCTGAGCCTGCCTCTACCATTGGTTTCATGTTGGGCAAGTCACTTAATCATTCCGGGTCTCTGCTTCCCTGCCTGTGCAATGGGAATAGCACCTCGGAGGGGGCTCCTGAGGCTTAGTTGGTGACAGGAGATACTCTGAAGATGGAAGGGGCTAGTTATTGTCCCCTCCAAACTGGCTAGTGACTCCCACTGCCTAGAGTACTCCTGGATTTCTCCTTT
Source organism: Emydura macquarii macquarii (assembly GCF_026122565.2). Taxonomy (NCBI): domain Eukaryota; kingdom Metazoa; phylum Chordata; order Testudines; family Chelidae; genus Emydura; species Emydura macquarii. Next base: position 7,325,252 of record NW_027130449.1, on the reverse strand, counting down.
CTTCTGTGCAATGCTGGGAACAGTTACTATGTGGGGGAGGGGAAGGCTGGCCTTTTTCTCACTGACCTGGCCCTGCTGCTTTGGCCGTTTAGAGTTTGCCAGTAACAAAGCGGAACGTGAGGTGGCTGGTTACAGCTCCTGGAGGCTGGTGTACTGCTGTAGGGTCCCTGCAGGGGAACAAGAGATGAGCGCAGGTCACAATGGCAGGTGCTGTGTGCTGGGTGTGTTCTGAGATCCATGCACACGGCCCGCGAGCTCTTGCCCAGGTACCCATCTCTCAAATGCACTACGCTGTCTTCTTGCAAGCCGGTGCTTCTTTGGCTGCTCTGGAGCACCACTGGGAATGCAAAGCCTTCTCTGCCTCCCTGGCAGCTCCTCAGGCTCCTTCCTTCCAGGGAGGGTGTGTTAGCACCAGGATGGGTCCCTGAGAGGCAGCTGTTCCCGGAGCTTCTCTCTGCCTATTCTCCTTTGCTTTGTGCTTGCAGGCTTCCTTCCTGAGGGGTCCCTGAAGCTTCCACCAGTGGCTCCTGCAACGCCTTGTGAAAGCGCCCCCTGCGTAGCCTCCAGCCTGTACCGCGGCTGGATCTCCGAACCTGCTTCTGCAATGGGTGGGTTGTGAGCACTGGTAAGACCTGCGAGCTGTGTCGCTTTTGCTGCTCTCTCTCTGTCCTGGTTCTTTCTTGCCCATTTATTTCTGTTCTCCATGTGCTCTGCTGTTCTGTCTCTGGGGTTTTCGCTGTCAGGTAATGAGGAGCTGTGGGTCCAGTCAGTCTTGGAGATGCCGAAGAGAAGAGACATCCTGGCTATCGTGCTGATAGTTCTGCCCTGGACGCTGTTAATCACCGTCTGGCACCAGAGCACCATTGCTCCACTGCTTGCAGTGCACAAGGGTGAGAGAAACCGATCACCCCATGCCCCATCCCCATGTCTCATTCCATCGCTTTCATGACAACCATGCTCATCTCCACTTATGGCCCATGCTCAGGCAGCAGCCTCCCCTCTTCTGCTACAGGGAAAGCCCAGAGCTTGGAGGACTCTTGCTAAGCTTCAGATCCTGTGGCTTGGAAGCGGGGACTTGACCGATGGGAAGTGGATAGCTCCTGTGGTCATAAATATAGAGTCCATACGATAGCGCCTTGAGTGAGGATGTGGATCATTGCCCCGTGACTGTGTTTTCTGCTCATAGTAAGCCAGCAGCGTGGGTAAAGGGCAGTGGACTTGAAGGGGTAGGCTGGGTAGTGCATTCCTGAGCCGAGGGCCTCAGGCGGAGGTGCACAGGTCTGGGGAGAGGGTGCTCAGGACTCCCTGCTCGTCTCACCATCTGGAGTAGAATTTCAGGAGGGAGGTAGGCTCTGAATTACCCAGTTCCCAAACCTGTGAAGTGGAGCTCTGGTCTGGAGTAACCGAGATCAGCTGTGGGTGGCTGGTTCTCAGGTGGTGGATTTTTGCTCAGTTTTCAGAGGCGCAGCAATGTCCAAGGAGCACAAGCAGCGTCAGGAAGATGCCGCCTCAGCCAACACGCTTGCCAGTGTCTCCTGTTTGCCTTTTTGCTGGACCCTTGGCTTCCATCCTGGGGAGGAGCACTGGTACATTTTAGGGAGGAAGCTAAGCTCTGTTTCCCCATCTCTTGCCCATGCTCTAAACTCTCTTTCCCTTGCCTCTGTGCTCAGTGTCCTCCAGGCCCCCTTCTCCCCCTCTCTTTGCTGTGGCTTTGCCTTACTCTCTACCGGTAGTCTGTGCTATTTAAATCTGCCAGCAGCTCAAAGACCTTTTGAGTGGCTTCACCTCCTCTCTTAGATGAACTGGAGAAGGCCCCCCCGTGTGACTCTGTCACAGAAGTGGCTCAGGCCAGACCTGAGGGGAGAAGTTCCAGTTCTCCCCACCATGAGAGGTTCAAGTGAGCAAGAGCTCACCCCTTGAGTCCAGTGCAACAAAGCGGGGAATACTGGAACTGAAAGGCGAGTGTGTTGATGCTACTAAAGGAAAATGGTGCCCTGTTTCCCCACCCCTCCTGGCTCAGCTCAGTGCCCTGAACAGTAAGAGACACTTCTGTGAATGAACAGTGTGACCTGCAAGGTAGAAGGGTGGCCTTGAGGTCATGGTAGAGGACTGGGAATGGCTCCTATTCCCAGCTCAACTTCTGACTCACTGAGACACCCTGAGCAAAATGCTTCCATGCTCTGTGCCTCAGTTTCCCCCAACTATAAAATGGGGATGAAGAAAGTGGCCTGCCTGAGAGAGGTGTTGTCAGGATAAATCCATTCATATTTGTAAAGCATCTTTGAGAGACTTGAATGGGAGGTGCCAGAGAAGAGCACATCAGTGTTGGACAGCATGGAGTGTGAGGAGGAAAAGTGCCAGAGGATTTAAAGCTAAGGTCATGACCCACAGGTGATAACTAATCATCCCACGTGTCCTGGCCAGGTTGCATTCTGGCTAATTATGTTCTGCCTCTCTGCTAGCAAATACATTTACAAAATACAAATACAGTTGTTTCAGGGTGTGTACATTTTCACATTTCCAGGCTGCTGGCTGTGCAAAGTGGATGCAGTTTATCTTCGAAAGGGCCTGATCCTGGTAGGTGCTGAGCACCCTATCCACCCATACATTTCCACTGGAGCTGGAGATGCTCAGCAGCTTGTCATGTTGGGTCTTAAGTCACGCACTTGTGGTGTTAACCCCAACATCCAGGTTAATGGGTTAATCCATAGAAGGATATGCCAAGAATGTAGGAATTGTTCTAGTAGGTCCGGACCTTATGGTCCATCTACTGTATCCTTCGTCCTCTGCAACTAGCACTATTGGAAAGCATCAAAACCCCATACAGACAATTATAACATGCCTTGCAGACAATGGTTGGCTTATATCCTGGACCATAAGCATTGATATCTCTTATTAATTTTTATCACTCCTAGTGTAATTATAGATTATGTTTTTAACGGTACAGATGTCAGGGCTGCAATGCCCTGAAAATGGCAAACACATGAGTAGGCTTGGAAAGATTTTTTTTTTTTTTTTAATTGGTAAATGTTCATTTCGTTGTACACACACACACAAACAGACAAAATGTTTCCATCCACAATAATAGAAATTTACAGATGGGCAAAGTAAGAAAAATGCTGCTTGAGAAATTATTAGAGTTTGATTTAAGGATATTTACTTTGTAGTTTGACATGTGATGTTGACCATATTGTATTTTAATGGTTATAAAGCTTTGCCATTTTGAATCCCGACATCTACTGTTGTTAAATAATTATTCTGATCCCCGCAACTTGAAACTTTAAATAGAAAAAAATAGAATCAATGTTTATTTTTAACATCTGTCAAAATTATTAAAAAAAAAAAAAAAATACTAATCGAATTCAGCTAAGCCTCCATGTGAGGGTTTACCGTGTCTTAGCCAATGTAGAGTGAAATTCTTGGCAGGTGATTCTGAAGTCCTGGTCACCTGTACTTGTTGGACTGTTGCAAGTGTCGTGGTGTTATTGCTCGTATCTGTAATGTCCTGTAGATATCCCATCCATATTACTGACCAGGACTTTGCAACAGCCAAATAAGATTAATGGCCTCAAAAGACCCTAGGCCCTCCTGGGAGGTTAGTCAGAGCCACCTGAACACTTGTGAATAGGTGACTGCATCTCAGTATCTCTTCTCAGAACCTGGATTTAAGGAGCACCCCATAAATGGGGAATAAATGTTACCGTGGCCAAATCCCAACTGTAGCTAACCCCGTTCTGCTCACCCATAATTGTCTCTGCAGCTCCCACTGGTTACGGTGTTCTTCCCAGGCTGTCCTGAGCTGTTGCTATGCCTTGGCGCACAGCTGCAGCATCCTGCCCCTGCGGCAGGAGCCGCTCCGTGGGGCATGGAATGCAAAGCACTTCGGGATCCTTTGGGGTGGGAGGTGCTGTCAGTGTCAGAGTCTCTATTATTCTACACCCATACGTCACGCTCAGTTGTCCTTTCTTTGGGCCCTTCAAGCGTTGCAATCTGAGCAGTTCCCCCCTGCTAGCCTGGAGCTGTCAGAACTTTGCTCGGGTGGGTAGTTCACCAGCTGGAATCTCTTTCTTGTGGGTTCTTGTTTCCTGCAAAAGGCCTCTGTTTTCCAGCTTGTCTCCTTTGCTCTCAGAGCAAGAGGGTGACCTTCCCCTGCTAGCAAGCTGCCTGCTGGCTTTGCAGAGGGACTGGTGGCGAGGAGGCTGTTAGAAGACTGACTGCATGCACTCTCTTTCTCTCATGCCCTTGTGCAGATGATGGTGGCGATTCCAGGCGTGATCTGGCACAAGGCTCAGATTCCAAGGAGTACTGCCTGTCAGACCGCGACATCGTGGAGGTGGTGAGGACAGAGTACGTTTACACCCGCCCGCCCCCATGGTCGGACACCCTCCCCACCATCCACGTCATCACCCCCACCTACAGTCGGCCAGTGCAAAAGGCGGAGCTGACGCGCCTGGCCAACACCCTCTTACATGTGCCCAACCTGCACTGGATCCTGGTGGAGGACTCTCAGCGGCGCACTCCTCTCGTCACCCGGCTGCTGCGGGACACAGGGCTGAACTACACCCACCTCAACGTGGAGACGCCCCGCAACTACAAACTGCGGGGAGACATGCGGGACCCCCGGATCCCCCGCGGAACCATGCAGAGGAACCTGGCCCTGCGGTGGCTGAGAGAGACCTTTAACAAAAACAACAGCCAGCCTGGGATTGTTTACTTCGCCGACGATGACAACACCTACAGCCTGGAGCTCTTTGAGGAGGTAAGATGCAGGCAGGGCCTGCTCAGTCGAGTTTTGCTCCCCTCAATCCCTGCTGCCGGCAAATCAGCCTGAGCTCACAGGCCGCCGTGTGGGTCCCCAGAAGCTAAGCCCAGGAACATCCATAACAACGCAGAGTGACAAGGCGCGAAGGATCAGTGAGGCTATTCCAGCCAGCAGGTAACACAGTTATGTGCTCTCCTGAGCCCAGGGCCGGCTATTGCCACTTAGTTTAAATAAAACACACCCTTAAAGGAATGTCATCTTCTGGCAGGATCAGGCCCTGTCTTAAATGGAAGCCTCCCTGGCCACATCTTGGCTGTTCAGGGTACAGCCATCTGGTTGGCTCCTCCAGTCCCCTTTCTCCATTTTGGAAAGCTGTAGAAGCATGTGCTACAGTTGCGTCTTGCTTCATTAGTACTGTCTGGAAATGCATCCAGTGTGAAACCTTCACTGGTTTCTCTGGGCCTAAGCATAGATGAGTGTGCATGTGTGACACAGGTCTGGATGGCTGTAATATGCCCGCTAATGTCCTTAAAGCAATCTCTGTGTTGTAGATGCTTGTAGGGCTGGAAGGTAGCTATGCAAGGTAAGGGCAGCTGTGGAACGAATGGCTTCAGCAAATGAAGGAGGAGTAATGGGTTTGTTGCAGCGAGATCCAAGGGATGTTGGTGACATTTTAAACTCTGGGAGAAGAAAGGGAGCCACAAGAATGCACTGCAACCTTTACTCGTGCAAGTGGTTGAGCTGAAGCCAGGGGACTATTCTCATGAGTAAGGGCTGGAGGATGGGCGTGTGGTTCGAGTCCAGGCCTGGGAACCATGAGCTGTGTTGAAACAGAAGCTTTCAAACAACTGGCAGTTGCGCTCCAGGTCTAGTTTGAGTGGTGTCTCCATTCCCATTCATTTTGGGAATGGCTTTCACTGCCTGTGACCAGCCTATAAATACCCCTTCCTAGAGAGCTGTGCAGGAGTCCTTGCACATCGCTCTGCTGGCGTTTTGAAAGATGCTTTCCCTTGTCAGACTGCAGTATGCTCTCTTAGTCCATAGGGGTGACGTTCCCCCTTGTTCAGAGCACCAGCCCAAGTTCTGTGTGCCTCTTACATCCCACCAAAGTCCTCATAATAGGCCTCACGTGAGACTTAAGCTGTTCCTTGGCTTTGTGCTTCTCCATTCTGCACAGGCGGGGATTTCACCCTGGTCCCCTATCTCTGACATCTTCCCCAGATCACACTCCATCTGGCTTTTTGTTAATCCATGTACCATCTTATCTTAGGCACCACAGGGTTTTCCCTCCTTCCCTCGCTGTTTCTTTGCCCCCATCTCAGTGTCTTTATTACTTAAATTCTGTCTCTGGTAAGAGCCTGCTCTGCATAGATCCATGGCCTCTGTCAGGGTAAATAGAGCCCTTTCAGCGTTCTCTGAGCAAAGTCAGGCAGTACAATGGCTGCGCTTGCAGGACATCTTGTTCAGGGACACACTGTGCAATTGTCTCTCCAGGCAGCGGCACATGCATGAAAAGCAGGCATTTGTCGATACTTGTTTGCTTGTTTGTTCTGAAGAGCGTAACCCTTCAGACTCTGCCATTGAGTTGACCAAACCTAGGCTGTAAGATACGCGAGCAGCGCTTGCCTTGGGCTGCTGCTTTTGCAGCATCCAGAGAAAAATGGGCTCCCAGGTTTTTCTAACTCAGCTGGGAGATATAGTGGAAATTTCAGCCCGGATGTCTTCCACTGTTTCCTTCCAGAAGTAGCTTTAAGAGGGCACTGAATTTATCCAAGTCCTTTCATAATTCCTCTTTCTGGACAATCCTCTGCGTGTTTGTGTTTACACGTGCCTGCACGCTCATCTATGTTATGGCAGAAAAGAATCAAACCTGGCCTGATCTGTAGTCTGTCTCCATCTGGGCCTTTCCCTGTAGATGTGCTTACCTAGTGGCAATTGGGGGGCATCCCTCTTTTTCAAGAGGCGATGCTGAACTGAACCGCAAAAGGTTTTATTCACAATGTATTATACTACCTGACAATGATGCTACCTTCATTGAAGTGAAGTGTGATAAGAGTCCAGGAGAGCAAATGATAAAAAGTTTAGAAAGCCTGACTGATGAGGAGAGTTTAAAAAAAACAAAATCTGGGCATGTTTTAGTCCTGAGAAAAGAAGATTGAGGGGGGACCTGATAAGTCTTCAAATACGTTCAGGGCTGCTGTAAAGAGGACAGTAATCAATTGTTCTCCACCTCCACTAAAAGCAGGGTGAGAAGTAATGGGCTTAATCTGCAGCCAAGGAGATTTAGGTTAGATATTAGGAAAACCTTGTTAACAAGAAGAGTAGTTAAGCTCTGGAACAGGCTTTCAAGGAAGTTGTGAAATCCCCATCATAGGTGTTTGGCTAATATATTCTTATCAAAAAACAATCAGGGATGGGCTAGGTTTACTTGGTCCTGCCTCAGCAAAGGGAGCTGGACTTGATGACTTCTCAAGGTGCCTTCCAGCCCTGCATTTCTATGATTCTGGGGTGGGTGGTAATGGCAGAAGCCAGGAAGCTCAGAACAAAGTCTGCATGGAGTGTATTTGATGGTCTCTGCCTCCAGCACAAAGAGCATATTCCCGAGGGAAGGATTCTGTTTGTTTGGAGCTTATGTATGTTAGTTCAAAGCAGGCTTCCCGTCTTCGCCTTGTGTCTGGCCTGCAGCTCGGGGTTTATTGTCCCAGGAGACAGTTTGCGCTCTTTGGGGAGGCAGGATTATGCTCCCAACACTGCAGTTTTTAATCTGCCCCAGAAAACAGTCTTTTAGGATTCCACCACTGCACTGATGAGCACATAGGAATAACCTCACGGAGAACCAGAGACTTTAGGGGCAGGAAAGATCAGTGCCTCCATTACTAGTGAGGACTGCTTCTTCCCTGCAATATGTTCCAGTCTAGATTTAATATCCCAAGAATGGGGGCTCCCACCACTTCCCTTGGAGACTGTTAGGAAACATCTTTTCATACTCAGCCTAAATTCACTATTGTTTTAAATGCCAATTGGGAGACAGTGTCTCCAGTGATAAGGGCTGCGAGCCAGGACTCCTGGCTTCTAGGCTTATCTATGCCACAGCTCCTCTGGAAGAAGCCAAGTCACTGTTATCTGTGCAGGTGCTTATCTGTTCCCCATCACTGAAATCCCTCTGCTCCTCACATAAATTAACAAAATTATCCTGGTGAGGGTAGGGAAGGGTCATATCCCTATTTTACATATGTGGAAACTGAGGCACAGAGAGATGACTTGCCCACGGTCATACAAGGAGACTGTGTCACAAGAAGAACTGAACCTTATCTCAAGTCTTAACCTAGTGCTTTCCTCACAGGGCCCCCCTTCCTCCCTTCACATCTCTGCCTGTCTCCTCCACTATTAAATGGGTACCCTAACACCTTCTTTACAGCTGTGTCAGGAAGCCTGATGAACATTTGCAAAGGGCTTTGGAAACCTGACCAGAATAGTGTTGTTTTTTAGTTTCACCCCTTTGTGGCTAGTTCTACACCTCTCGGAGCCTAAACCATCCCTCCCTCTCTTCTTGGCAGACACTTGTAGACATGTGTGCAGTTCCCCGAGTCACTGATCTGAGACGATTTGTTGCCTTCCACTCCTGGAAGCTCTTGCAGCACAAGACAAGACATGATGATCCCCTTCCTCCCCATCGCCATGCCAGAGGGTCCCCTGTTCATTCTCTTTTGAGGTACAAATACTGCACCCATCACCATGGTATCAGGGTACCTATTCCTCCCCCTTTCTTGAGGTCTTCTGTTTTTGCTTGCTTTCATTTGCACAGACTGGTGTATTGAGATCAAGAGGGCAGGTTCTCTTCTTGGCCATTTGGCACAAACCTAAATTCTATAGCAAAGTACTCGGTAAATGAGGTGTGTACGTAAGACTGCAGGCAGACCAGGCTGAATGCCGTTTCAATCCAGTTGCCTGATTACTTCCTTCTCAGTGGAGGGTTCTAGCTACAATACCAAGCGGTACCCTGAAATGAACTCTACATATTAGGACAGCATTAGGGACCCTTTGTTAACTGACAAGATGTTCACGGATGCCTCTCCTCCCACTGTAACCTAGCTGCATTTAGGCACCAGGGAGCCCGTGAAACGGGCTGCACAATAAATGTGTGAGATCGGTCCCTGTGGAGAAGGGGTGGCATTAGCCTGTGTGTAATGCAAAAGGGCAAGTGCCTTCAACTCTTCAGGTCTCTCTTGCTGTAATTAGCACTGATGAGATTAGCTCTGGGAAGTCCCTGATCTGAGAGTCTGGGTCAAAAGCAGAGAATGTGCAGCAGGGAGAGCAGAGACAAGGCAACGGATAAACTTTTGCATGGTTTGCTTGGAATTTACTGGGGAGCCAGATTTCTTAACTGTCCCTCATTTGAGAACCATGTTCATAGGATCTCATTCCAAACAAACCTAGTGTTAGCCCATTTTCCATGAACAGTGACTAACAATGGAGGCTACAGCGAATGTAACTTGATGCTAATCCTCCTGTATAGCTTAATTTTCAGAAATGGTTTGTCTTCCTAGCTCTGCCACTCACTCACCATGTGACACTGGACGAGCTCTGTTTCCCCATCTGTAAAAGGGGGGTAATTATACTGGCCCACTTCTGTGCAGTGCTTTGAGGCCTGTGGATGAAAAGCAGATCTTAAAACTTGGATGTAACTCTTATTTGCTACTTTTGTTCCTTGCATTAAACCTTTGCCATGCACTGAGGTCTCAGCAGAAGTAATTAGTATAACAACTAATCTGCATCTATGCTAGCATCTTTATCTAAGACTCTCCAAAGCACTTTATTAGCCCCTCTCCAATCCAGGGCTTATCCTCTTGTACAGTTGGGTAAATGGAGGCAGACGGGGGTTAAATTTATGGCCAAGGTCACAAAGGGAGCCTGGGGTGGCACTGGGAACAGAATCCATGACTCCTGGCTCTCATTTATATAATTTAATATAATATTTATACTGCCTTGTTTGTGTGTGTCTGCCAGCCTGTACCTGCTTCAGAAGACAGGGTGTCCAGGTCTGATGCACGTAGAGCTCCGGGGGCTAGACATCTCGCTGGGGATTGTCCAGCATCACTGCGCGTTGGCATGTGTGGGTTGGCCTGGGCAATAAGTGTGTGTTAGCAGCTGTCAGAACAGGTGTCTTGTCCCCCCACCCCACCCCACGCGCTCACTGTGCCCTTCTCTCTTCTGGCCCCCAGATGCGCACCACCAGGAAGGTGTCGGTGTGGCCGGTGGCCTTCGTGGGCGGCTTGCGTTACGAGTCGCCCAAGGTGAATGCCGCGGGAAAGGTGTATGGCTGGAAGACTGTTTTTGACCCCCATCGTCCCTTTGCCATCGACATGGCGGGCTTTGCTGTGAACCTCAGGCTGATACTCCAGCGATCTCAGGCTTACTTCAAACTGCGAGGAGTGAAGGGTGGCTACCAAGAGAGCAGCCTTCTCCGGGAACTAGTGACCTTGAATGACCTTGAGCCGAAAGCTGCCAATTGCACTAAGGTATGGACTCCTTCTGATATGTGGGATGCAAGAACCCACTCCCTTGAATCTATCTCTCAGTGCCCATCCAGTCCATTATCCTGTCTCATACAGCTGCTGGTACCAGATGCTTCAAGGAAAGACACAACCCCCCTCCCTCCCAGTGGACAGATATGAAGTAAAATACAGTGGGGAAGTTTTGTCTTAACCCCAGACACTTAGTGGCTGGTTTCTGCGCTGAAGCGTGAGGGCTTATCCCCCCTATGAATGTCTCTGCTAGCTATAGTAACTCTAGATGACATCCTTACTATTTACATGAATGCCTAATACTTTTTTGGTCTCACTGATGTCCCGTGACAGTGAGTTCCACAGATTAATTATGCATTATATGAAAGCACATTTCCTATATGAAACGTGCTGCCTTTCGGTTTCAGTGGGGGGTGACCTTTTTCCTGTATAGCAGGGAACACAAGAGTGAATTTGCAGCTATGCTCCTGCTTCTCTAAAAATGTTACAGGAAAACATGGATTTTAGAGGGGTGAATGAGGAAAAGAATAATGTCCTACATTATGCTGGGAAGAAGACAGGCATCTGTGTGGGGTATGGTGGCAGACGGGATCCAGGGCGGAGCTGAAGAGGCATGAAGCAAATGTTGTTGACTGGGAGGGTGGCATTGGACATCCTCTCTGCTGTTCTACCAAGAAAATGATGAGTGGAAATGTGTCCGAAGAGCGCAGGGAGATGAGAAGTGAGATCTTATGCTGGTGTGAAGGTCGGGCATGGGGGGAGAGGCATGTTGTGTAGAATACATTCCAGGTTGACATCCTCTAGAATGATAAATGAACAGGAAGCAAGAGGCAAGGAAATCCAGTATCAGGCAAAGGTTTCCTTACCAACACTTAAAGCCTGAAGCTGGTGCAGCAGTGGCTGCACGGCCTCTAGATATGCACACCGAAGAATAGCCTTTGATGTGAATGGAGCTGAAAGAATAAGGCCTTGTGTGCTGGAAAGCTGGGGCAAAGACAAGGCCAGCTGCAGTGGGACACACTGTCAGGACTTCATTTCCAGAGCAGGGAGAGATTCTTGTTGCTTGAGTCAGGATGCAAACGATGTGCTGTTGGTCAGGAATTGGCGAGGCGGTGGCAGGAGACACTGGCTGGGATTAGAAGATGGCTGTTTCTTTTTTGACATGGCAACGGCGATATCACAGGGACCCGGTTTTGAGCAGGAAACTGTGTGATCCTGACAGACTCTCAGTACTTCACGTGTCCAGCTTTGCCTCTCTGCTTCCAGCTGCCACTAGCCTCCCTTCTGCAATTATCACATAACTTATCTGCCCAGCATGGGGTAGACAGAGAGGAAATTCAAGAGCGGCAGAGCTCACAGATCTGCCTCCGTTTCTAAACACGGGAACTGAGTGGTTTGTATGCTATGCAGGGATATTGCCCAGTGAGGAATATTAGCAGGGTTTAGAATCGTTAGAAAGGGCAATGTATGTCTGGAAACTTTAACTTGCTAATGGGAACCAGTGAATCGCTCTGTTGTGACCTCTCTGGGGGTGTGGAAGGAGAGTAATTTAAGATGCGCTGGCACTGAGTCTCTCAGCATCACCACTAGTGGCTGTAGGCTTATTCAGACTCCACCCGAGAGGAATGATGGTCCAGTGATTAGGGTACCAGCCTGTGACACCAGAAATCTGGGCTCCATTGCCTGCTCTGCCACAGATTTCTGCTGGGATGAAATCAGGAGTTGGGTGTCTAAATACCTTTTTGAGGATCTTGGCCTTAGTGTGTCTGCCTCCATCTGTAAAATGGCACTTCTCTGCTTCACAGAGGTATTGAGAGGATGAATACAGTAAAGATTGTGAAGCTCTCAGCTACGATTTGTTAATGGGGGCCAGACAGACAGACAGCCCTTTACCAGAGATGCCTCCTTACACATCGCTTGTGTGCTGCTCTGGGATTTGTTTTTATCTCATCAGACTCAAACACACAAACTGGAGTGCCTGCAAAAAGCTTATTTATTGGCCAATAAATAAGTCTTGTGTTGCATGCTCTCCTTGGCTTAACACCTGCCTGAAAGAGGAGGAGTGAAAGGAAGAAGATTTTAACTGTGCGCACTGCAGGAATTTCCAGACAAAAGGAAGCAGGCAGCCCTGAAATCTCTTCCAGGAGTTGCAAACGCTGAGAGGAAAAAATGAAAAGAGAGCTTTCTCCATGGAGATGAGGTAGATGTGCTTCTCTGGGTGAGGCAGACGTGGTGTTGAATGGCTTGGGTAGCAATTTATCAGTCACATTTAATTAAATATCTAGAGTGGCTGCAGTTAAGCGCCCGCCTTCTACCCCTTCTCCTCTCTCTCTCGGCTGCATGCACCAGGCTCCAATCTCAGACTAAATCTGTGGGCTTGAAACTGTGTTGGGTGGATGCCAGTGAAGGGGGAGCCCGCCTGCTGCCTAGTGTTGGTCAGAAATGCTCTGCTACTGCTGAGGCAGAGTATTTGTGGGCAGAGCGAGCTCATATTAGATGCCATAGACATAATAAGTGTGATGAGCTACCATCAAGGCTACAGGCTATGAAGGCTGGGGTTGACAGGGAAGAGCAGAGCTTCCTTACTAGCATTTTAGGTGAAGAACAACACTGCAGCTGTTGCAGGATTTTGCACTAGCTCTGTGAAGAGAAATAAATCCTTTGCCTAGATAAGATGGGGAATCTGGGAATCCTGGTTCTCGCCATGTATTTTCCAAGATGCAGAAAGGAACTGGTTTCTTTGTGTTGTCACAGATATGAAATAGCTCAAACTGGCCCTAGGACAGAGCGCTTCCACTGATGCAAGCAGCAGGTGAGAGGGGCTCTTTGGCAATAACTTCCTTCCTTGTCAGATCTCCTGTGTTAGTGTGCATTGAATGCAGTGCTGATGGAGGGGGAGACCAGAGCTGCAAACTCCATTTGTATTCTCTCCCTCCCTGTGTGAGCTGAGCAAGTAAACCTGCCCTGGCAGATATACCCTCCCGGCCTCCCTTTCTGCTTGAGTTATTCCCTGGTGATAGGGAGGCTTCCTCAGCGTCTCACTGCTGCACTTATGTGGATGGATTGCAAATATCCCCAAGCTGAGAGCTATTTGATACTCTAGCTGCCAGTGGTCACACAAGGCCACCTACTCTTGCTTCTGACACCAGACTGGCTGAACCTGACTCCTTAATAATGAAGAGGAAAAGGTTGGAAGAAGCTGAAGCTCCTGAGGCAGTGGTTGCAGATAAGCAGAACTTAGAGAAATGTAGGCTTTGTCTGAATGGGGACACGAGTGCTGTCTCCTACTTCACATAAAGCTAAACTGCTGTAACTACCGTGCACCAGGGCAGCTTACCCCGGATTCTAGCCAGGCAAAATTCCTTTGGTACAAATAGTGCCTTTGCTTGTGCTGGTGCAGTTACACCAGCAGCTGGCCGAGCTGCGGGTCAGGTGGGGGGTATTAACTCCCTAGCATAGATAAAGCCTTTAGAACATTTTAGCCCTTTTTCTTTTCTGGGCCACAAATGCTTTGCTTGAAGCTTTAATTCTTGGCTCCGATAGGTTTCTCTGAACCTCACTGGCTGGGGAAGAGCATATATTCCTGTCAGAGTAACTATGGGCATGGTCACAGCTATAATAGGCACTGTCTGAGCTTTGCCTGGCTCATTGGCCTCTGGTCAGGATTTGGGGAATCCTCATACTATGTCAAGCAACATCCCATCCAAGATGAGCTATCCCCCTTTCAGTGCAGCTACTTGTGTGTGTACAAGCTTAAAAGCTGCCACTTGTAAGCATGAGCTGGAAACTTGCTTTTCCAGAGCAAAATATGCTGTCTTAGATGTTTGCAGAGGGAGCATGCTTTAAAATCTGAGCAAACAGCTGTGTAAATCTGACTGCGGGGGGGATTAGCTCAGCTCTAACGACCAGCCAAGAAGCAGAGAACTGCTTCTTCAAGTGGGCTGTCCAGAATGCCAGACTTGTCCTGGGCCACCTGCAAAAATCCCCTGCAATAGCTTCTGTCTAGAACCTTTATCCTGAGTGTCTGCTTTGGAATATATTAAGTTTGGGTCACTTAGGCAGCAGAGGATCAGACCCATCTCCTTTCACTTAGGGTTGTCACTTATACTTGTGCAGGGGTAGAAAATGCCACCAAGTAGAATTCTTTGTGCTCACATCAGCCATAGAATCTTATGCTTGCATTGCACTGGTGAGATATGCAACACATGGTGAAAGATGCGAGAATTGGGTCCAGGATTGTTAAATTGCACTGTGTGCTGGAGATTGAATTTGCTGGTGAAGTTTACTCTCTTTGTAATTCCTTGCTACAAAACAGTGAAACTCTCCTAAGGAGAAGAATCCTGCAGTGACAGGGCAAGGGGGTAGGTTATCAACTAAGTCTTTTCTTTTCACAGGTCCTCTGATTCTAAAACTCAAAATTATTGCCTGGGTTTAAATGCTGTAGCCCTGTGTAAGAGGAGATGCAGCTGCCAGTAATCAGAAGTGGATCCCCTTAGAGATATTTAAAGGGGGTGCCCTGACTGTGATTTGTGAAGTACTGTTCGAAGTGCCCATTGTGCCAATAGTCTGGCTTTTTGCTGTTGCTTCTGAGCATAGTAGTAATACAAATGTGAAAATAAGTTTTGAGACAGCAGGCCGGACTATAAAGGGCCTGTAGCCCTACTGTATTAATAAGCCAGGGTGTATTTTCATATATGATCCAAACCTCCTTGTATATATCAATGGAAATGTATTGTCCTCAAAGTTACAGACAGCTGGCTGAGAATGAGAAGCTGTTCTTGTACCTTACTGTTGCTCTGTACGAGGTGATAACTCCAGCTACCCTACTGAAGAGCATGGTATAAAGACTTAGGTAGGAGTTGTAATCATGGGCTGCATATTATTTTTAGTGGCCCACTAACCTGTTTCTGAAGCCCCTCGCAATCAGACATGGGAGGGGGAGGCAACTTCAGTATTTACTTTGATGAGTAAGTACTATAGAAATGACCCCTGCAGAGTTGCCATTGCAGTGCGCTGGTACAGATAAAGGCTAAGTTTTGACAAAAATGTTCCGTCCTCTGACAAAGTGGTAGGGAAAGCAGCCCAGCCCAGGTTCTTTCCAGCTGTCGGAGGCAGACAGCTGTATTAATGTTACAAGGATAGATTCATCTCTGCTGCAAGTATTGCACACCTGCTGAAACCAGAGCTGAATTTGGCCGGTAGGCTTAACTAGAAGGCTGTGAGTAACAGGGAGTCGAGTATTTAAGGATAGGCAAGAGGAAAATGCTGAATTCATCCAGTGGAAGCAAAATGTGCTCTTGCACGTCTAAGGAAAAACAAGCCAGCACCTTTGATTACAAAATGGATCATGGAAGCATGGATTAAACATGCAGTGTATTGTCATAGCAACAAGAGGGGAGCCCTCAAGGTAAGAAATATCAGTGCAAACCGGGTAAGAAAAGTAGGAAGCTGTAGCTCTCCAGGGACCTAACTGCTATTACAATTCAGGTGCTAGGAGGAGACGGAGTAACCTTTATTTTAGTGTGGGTACAGAGTGTAAACCAGGTTCCAACTCTGGCTGCTTAGGAATTTTAGCAGAGCAGCTAGAAATCTTTTATGATAGACAACTTCCCAGACTTAAGATTCTTTTCCTCCCTTCCCCTGCCACTTTTTCAGAGGAAAGTCTCAACCATCCTTTTCATTTTTAGAAATTCACTGTCAACAGTTTCAAATTAACTATTTTTTGTGCCCTATACTTATTTTGTATCCCGTTCTAAAGTTTATACCACACTGAGATCAGTGCAAAACTGCTTCCTAATCCTTTACAGCTGACCACTGGGAATAGGCTCAAATTGGGTCAGAGGCTTTAACAGCAGCAGGCTAGAGTTGTAACATGCTTGGGCTCTGCTTTAACTGGATGAATAGGGTTTCTTTAAACAGAGACCCCAACTCAGTTAATGGCCCAATGCTTAAGACAATGTCCTTAAGGCGGTGTAGAAAAGTGTAGGAACAGCATTTTCTGGGCTGCTGTCTGCACGGTACTATGGCCTAGGTGGAGGGCAAGCAGGGCAGTAGCATCTCTCAGGGAATTTCTACGCACCCCAAAATATGTACAAAACCGAAGGCTGGCACTGAGCGCTGTGTCCCTCAGTCAACCACCATGAAGCCAGTGTGGGATGCAAAGAAGAAAGGCAGCAGGTGCTAAAGAGATCCCAAAGCAACAGTCACCCAGTCTCTTAAGGGGATGCCTTAGAAGAATAAATGGACAGTGGACTGCAGATGTTGCTGACAGAAAAGCTCACAGTAGGACCCAAGAGCCCCCCAGCTCTGCTTTTTCAAAGGTATGATCCCCTCTGAGAATCAGGCCTAGTATGATTTCTGACCGTAGAGATGATGGCGGCCTGAACTGACGACTCAATGTTTCCTTCCTGTTACACCTAGTAGTTACAACAAGGAGTGTACAGAGCAACAAGGTGCCTTTCTCTTTTCAGCCTAGCTGCCTACTGCTAGAGTGGCTTGATACACAGCCACTGGGGGTATGCCTACTGTGCAGCTGCAGTGTAATAGTCTAGCTTAAGTGGAGACACATGCAATAGCTTTGACTGAGTGCCCATGCTAAAAGAGGCATGTAGCCATAGTGGCATAGGCGAGGGCTTCAGCCAGCTGTCTGAATGCACACCTATCAAGTTCAGGTGGCTAAGCCTGTGCAGGTGACTACCAATTCTGTTTTTAGCCTGCTGGCTCACTCAAAGCGGCTGGAAATTACACCTCCACTCCAGCCCAGCCACTCTGAGTCTGGTGGGTGTGTGGCGCTGTAAATACATACAAGATTTTTGATTCTAGAGTGATGATGGAACAGCCCCCCATCAGAGTGAAGAATGATACTCCTTCAGTGGAGTTGGTTGATAAATAGCTGGAAGGAGCAGGTTAATGGCCTGAGACAGCATACTGTCAAATGGGTAATTTTTGCACATGGTACATTTCAGAGTTCACTGGCCCTGGGCAAATGAAGCTTTAGGCAAACCTGCCTAAGGCTGTGAATGAGCCATTAGGCTCCAGGGTATGTGGTTAAATAGCACTCTTGGTTGAATGTGCAAGGGTATTTGTTAGCACAATGCAGAGATGCGGCTAATGACTTCTGTGGGCTTGGTTCAGATTCTAGTCTGGCACACAAGGACGGAAAAACCCGTGCTGGTGAACGAGGGAAAGAAAGGCTTCACAGATCCCAATGTGGAAATCTGATGCTGCATGGCTGAGCGGAGATCAAACAGGTACAATCTTCTGTATCTACCCAGAGGGAGGAGAGGAAAGAAAAAAGAAAATTTCCTGGAGAAATTTTTCAAGAAAAGTACTCACTCTCTCTTTGAGACGCCACGTTTGAGAGTAGAAGGTGTAGAGAATGGGGTGATATTTAAAAGGGAAATGATAGGGGCCAGAAAAGGAAAGTATTTAGAAGATGAGGGTGAAAAAGTCTTGAGTGATTAGTTGAGGAGGCAGTGAGAAGGAAACTTGAAGCTAGGAAGAAAAAGTATAGTGCTGACAGAGGGAAGGTTTAGAAGGAACCTTTCCACAGAGCTTGTACACAAGGCAAATTACTGCACAACAATCCACATTGTTAATCTGTAGCACACCACCTTGCCCAGCAGTAACGGACCACGTGGACCCCGCTACAGTGCACCTAAGTTCCGCTAAGCCATGCTCTGGGAATTTCAGAGACTGCATGCTCTACTGGGGCACACTGGCAGGACAGCATGGTGGAAGTCTGCACTGCCATTGATGTAGCTCCTTTTTGTAGAGAGGACATCACTCTCCAGGGCTCACATATATTCCTTTCACCAATACCCAGTGGCCTAGCAGTGACAGTCACAGAGCCATGTTCTTAGGCGGGCTAGCTCCGAGGGGCAGTAACTAGGTGCACTGAGGCAGAGAGGTAACGCACCCATTGGTTGTCTTTCTCTTGCAGAACTTGCTCTCATCCTGCAGGCTCCTCTACAGCAGCTAGCCAGACCCACGCAGCTGCCAGGACCACTCCTGACTTCCAAGTGTTTTAAACATACTGAAAAACAAGCAAGTTAGTACAACAACGAATTATACCTGTATCGCTCAGACTCTCCTGATCTTCCTCCTGGACTCTGAACAGAACCCGGCCCTCTGGAGACAGAGAAAAAAGCACAGAACCTGTAGCACTGACCTCACCTTCCATACAAGGTACAGAGCCTGCAAGATGCTTGGTTTGGAAGGAGCATGGGGAGGGCATGATGCACTCAGGAGGAGGCTCAGCTGGAGCCGTGTTCCAGACCACGGGGCTGGTTTCACAGCAAAGATGAGAAGCACCACAAGGAGTGAGACACTTCTTCTGGAGACACACGTATGTTGTATCTGTGTGCAACCGCCTCAGCCACTCTCTGGTTGTGGAGGGGACAGCTGCCCTCTGAGATGGCACCTTTGCCCTTAATTTTGAACCTACATTATTCAGTATTTATTACACTGCACAAGAGCGGGTTTTGGGGAGGGTGAAAAGCAAGGCAGGTAAGAGCTAACCAACAAGTAACTCTGCTCTTTTTCCAATTCATCCCCCTTTCATCAGCTCTATGGCTTGGAGGGTGGTCTGACAGATTTGACATACCTCTGCATAGGTGTAGTGAGTTGTTTACACCACCTGTGACCATGCTAAATTAACTGGAGGTGGGTCCCCATGGGACTCCTGCAGTCTAACCCCTTACAGCTTCAGAGTGTGGGTCTGAATCTTCTGGCTCAGGCCTATCTCTAGTGCTAACTTAACTGAGACAAGCTTTAGGTGTCGGGCTCTCAGCAGTGCGCACCTACCTCAAGAAGTGATGGCTCAGCATTTCACTAAATGCTGCTGCAGTCTCCAAGTCCCTACCCTAGGCCTAATTTCTACTGTAAAGAAGGTATCACGCAGCAACGAGCAAATCCACTTCCCTCTCTCCCCTTTCTTTAGTACATTTAGCATTGATTTTAAATAGGGTCCTTCAGCCTCAGTCCATTTCAGGGCCACATCATGCTACTGCTAAAAACCTGTGCCATGACATGCTGCCAATAAAGAGCTACTTGAGCAGCCTAAGAACTGCTATTACTACAGACGAGCACACAGTAAGATTGCCCAGCGCTGTACAGCTTCCCCTTCAGTGTCTGTGTTGCTCCAACACCTGACTCCATGAAGGATTGAAGAAAAAAAAAAACTGAGCAAAACAGTGCAAAATAACCTCACCCCAACACCTGAAACCATCTTGGTACAAGGCTTCTTCCTGCAGGAGGAAGTCACACAGAGCAGTCAAAAAAAACCCCACCCCAGTAAGTCATAGACACGAGAAGCAGTGGGCTCTAGTATCTTAGGTGGATGGATGCTTCTATGTCTGAGACTCAGACACACTGGCAGGATGAGACAAAAGGAAATAATCTGTTCCCCCTCCAGCCCCTTTTTAAAAATTGTTTTCCTAGATTGCTGCTTAGGTCTGGTCAGACATCAAAATCTAATCAACCCCCACTTCTGGAAAAGTCTGAAGCACAATTCACATGTGAGTTAAGGGAAAATGTAATCCTGTAAAGAGACTCACTTATTTTTTTAAACCCTTAACAGCATATAATTAAAATACATATAGACTATTTCTTGCAGAGTATTCACTTCAGTGGGCAGAAATCGCTCATTGGACTAATGACAAATCTATATTTCCTAATATTTAAAAAACAAATTGTTTGAATATTTTTTATTTTCCCTGGAGTAGTTATCAAAACAATCAGTGGGGAAAAATTTACTGTCTTTAGCTGATAAGGTTCTTTAGTTTCCATTCATGGAAGCCTTGCTATATTGCTTCTATGAAAACCTTCCTTTATATACAATGGCTGAAATCCAAACTGGATAGCAATGATTTTATGCAACTGGTATCCACTTGCATTTTGGGAACAGCTATTGGTAGCTCATGTAAAACAGTGGTGCTCTGCATCAAAAGCAGGTTTAGTCCACTATTATACAAGCCTCCCCAGTGCAGCGCTCAGTCTGGGTATTCTAAAGGAGGCACAAAGAGGTATTTTCAAAAGGGATACAAAGTTTTCATGATACTCAAGTTGTTTTCAACGGATGTCCTAGCTGCATGTCTGTTTGTTTATTATAATAACCCTGCTGGATTGCAGCCTTCCATCCTCTGTAGGGAACAACTCCCCGTGGAATGCAAAGGACTAAGTCCTAAAGACAACCCTGCAAATTCAAATACGCTCCACTCTCCTTGGAAAGTCGGCTACTGGAACCTAAGCCTTTCCAGCTGGTGTGGGGGTTGTGGCCCCGGAGAGCAGAGGTACAGATTCTGTGGTGAGACAGGCACTGGTTGGGACGGAGGATGGAGTGTATTACAGCTGCACTGTCTGTTCTCAGTTTTAATTAAACTGTATTTAATTTGTTAAATAAAATTAAATATGGTTTTTAACAGTTAAAATTCCCTTGAAATAGATTGTTTCTGCCATTGCATCTTACTCCTCATCTGTAAGTGGGGTTAAACTACTCCCATAAGGACTGACTTGACCCCTCTTATAAGGCTACTCAAAGTCAGTGTGTGTTGGTTGCAGGAGAGATGACCAACTCTTGGACACAGCCAATTCCACACTGACAGCTACAGTATGTGTGTGTGAGGGTATTTAAACTATCTTCCTTGTACATTAAGTGGGGAAAGAAGCTGAGCACATTTTCAAAGACAGCAGTGGCTCTTCTCAAAAGCTATAGGCCTATCATTGCAATTTGAGCATAGCAGTATTTGAACTGTCAAAGAGGGACCCTTCTGAAGATAAATAATGCTAACCCTTGTTCATGCAGCATTCCCCCTGAGGTCACCAGATGGGATTTGGGCCCCTTATGAGATGGAGTAGTACAGCCTATAGCCCTTTGCCCACCAATACATATTCTTTACCATGTAACATACTGACTCTAAAGCAGTGGTCTACTTGTCCATTCCCCCTTCTGAACCTGCTCTTTGGAAGGTTCATAAGCTGCCTGAACTCAAACGCTAGTTCGACGTGACAACAGTCCTGCTCTGGCGGCGGCTGACAGAAGAGAAACACAGGTAACTTTAGAAATTGCTTAAGGTTTTTTTTCCCCACAAAAGAGAGAACCTCAGAATATTAAAAATTAACATCCAATCTGGCTTCCACTAATGGAATAAACCAAGCCTCTTCTCTACACAGAAAGGCTGTTTCAATTCTCCTGAAAGCCCAGCAGAGCATTCTTCAGGTGGTTTTTCTATTTACCACAGAAATACCCTTTTAAATCAAACACGAGATGCCCACATCAACTGTTAGTCTCAGACAGGGGCTGGGCTCAGCTCAGTTTAGAGGGTCCTTGCCCTTGGATTGTCCATTACATCACAGCCACTGATTCAAGCTGGAGGCCAGCTGTAGTGTTGAATTTGGAGTGCTCCATGTCCCTTGATAAAGACATGGACTCACCTCTACCTCCTAAACCTCATTGCCAGGGAGCAAATCTTTTACACAGATCTAGTGGAAGCCAGTCTGTGCTGCAGGTGGTGCTTCCCCACACATACACCAAGGAACATCCAAGATGAACCAAAGGGGGAGGCAGCTCTCCTGCTCAGTCCATATAGTGGGTCCTTCCTAGATAAGGCAGATCTACGGATTGTATGATCCGGCCTGCGGAGCGCTCTTCAAAAACGATAATCTAGGGAATAAAGAGATTGGGGATGAGGTGGAGGGGGGGATCCTTTTAAAATTACAATCAATGGCCCTTCCCTCAAGGAAATATTTTTCGGACTTGAAAATCAAGCCTGAGTTTGAGGGGGGCAGGGAAGGGAAGTAGTAAAATGGGGAATTTAGTAGGATGCTCCCATTGAAGGGAATGTGGTGCATATACCAGCCCACGGGTTCCAGTGTGTACCCAAACCCTGGATCCTTATTGTTACTCTATTTAGTCTCCCATGATTTGACACCCTGGCCTGCACTAAGACTTAGCAGCAGTGAAGAGTAAACATTATAGACACCGATCCCAAATCAGGTGGTCTTGCTTTTTATTTAAGTTATGTTGCCCTTCTATGTGTATATGCAATACTGATCCAAAGCCACGATGCACCACAGCTGCTCTCTTGTTCTGACAGCCAAGGAAAACTGCAACTTTACTGGAATCCCAACCTTAGATAGAGCTAAACCCCCAGTGCTTTGTGTAGTCAGATTAAGGTCAGTTTTTAAGGCACTGTGCATTCCTCGCTGTCCTTAGACAGACATGAGTCAAAGAAGGATGTTTTTAATCAAGAGCCTCTTACCTCATTGTTCCCAGGCTGTAGCCACGTTGCAGGGAGGTAGAGTGTTTCCTGGGGTCCAATTTTCCAGTAGCGTCCTAGGTTCTCTCCATTGATGAACACAACTCCTTTTTCCCAGCCCTAAAATAGACAGCACAGCAGCGTTACTGAACAAACTTCTCTCACAAGCCAAAGCACCCACTCCCAGAGCTAACCCACTGAGACACTAATATTCTTTCAGGCCACCTGCTCCTAGCCATCACTCTTCAAGGAAGTTATAGAGACAGATTTTAAACTCTCACATTCCACTCCAACCCTGCCACTCTATACTTCCTTACCTGCGGAGATCTATCGCTGTAGCTATCCCAACTCCCATCTGCTGAGGGCAGTGACCAAAAAAACAAATTACTTGTTTTGCAGTAGCAGCTAGCGGCCTTAGTCAGGCATCGTGGTGCCAGATGCTGTATGCAGCCTCCATTACTACAGTAATTCACAATCTTTAGTGTGTTTATCCTCAACACCCCTGGGAGTTGTCCCAGTTTTAGAGAGGGGGAACTGAGGCACAAAAAGAATAAGTGATTTGCTCACAGTCATATAGGAAGGCTGTGACAGAGCAGGAAAATGAACTTGCTCTTCCCAAATCTAGGTTAGTGTAATCATCTCTGGACCATTCTTCCTCTCACAAAACAATTGCTCCTGCCTCAAAGATCTTACAATTGGAGTAGTTTTAAAAATAAGTCAACACTACTGTCTGTCTATCTGGTATACTACTGCCCTCATCAGTGTAGCATCTGAAGGCCTTCCAATAGTGCATTGCACTGTACCTAACATCTGTCATGTGCAGTTCATTCTCTCAGCCTTCCCAGGGGCTTTGGGCTCCTGTTGGTATTGCAGAGCCAATACAGCCAAGGGAATGACAATGAACAAGAGAATCATTAGCTGGGTTCTAACGGCAAGGATAGCTGCCCGAATGACAATGAGGTTGGATATATGTAACTGGGGTGGTGGCCTCCAGCACCTCATTACCCGGTGCAGATGGAGTTGGGGCAATTCTCTGGATCCTGTCAACTCATTTCTGCTGCAGATGTCTGAGCCCTGAGGCTCAAAGTAATACTTCTAAAAGCAAATGCTAAACTGTCCAAGCTTTGCTCTTCTGAATAGGCCAGATTGCAACAAAGAGCAGGTTTATTAAAAATAAACAAACCCCACAACTTCTCAAGGCAAAATATCCTATCCCTGAGAGCCTCTTGGAGGTCTTCCCCTCCCATTTCCTGCACTCTTTTCAAGCAACACTTTATACTATCCATATACTTTGTCCTCTAAACTACACTGAGACATGAAGGGCATTAGTTAAGAAACAATTAAAACAGCGCCATAGAGATTGCGCTGGGGACTGAATAAAATACAAAGAGGAAGAAGTTCAAGACTTAACAATACACACAGCACTTTTATCTTCAGTGCTATACACACACAGCACCACCATCAAACCACACCTCTGATGGAGGTCATGCAGCATCATCCCCTTTTACAGACAGCACAGAGCAGGGAAATGATTTGCCCCATGTCTCACAAGACTCGGGTACTTACAGCTCTGTGCTCAGGGCCAGTAGTCCTTTGCTACTGGAAGAGGAATTGCACCTAATTTACAGTTAGCCCTGCTCATTACTAGCTCTGCCTGGATGCTGTTAGATAGGCAGGCCAGAATCACCCTCAGTTGTCGTAGCAGGGCCTGTGATGATGGAGGCCCTGTTAGTGCCATCTGGCACCTTTAGGAGTAGACTTCTTGCAGCCTCCATGGGTAGCTTGCTTTACCACAGACCAGTGAAGAGCGCTACGTGCTGCCTGGGCTTGCCCTCCAGCATGCTGGTGCTGTTATGCTAGGGTCTCTTTTCAGCCACATGAAAAGAAACAGATGGTAACTAAGAGACTCACCTCAAGTTTCAGGAACGTGTCCTGAGGCAGATACTGCACTTGCAGGTTGCCTCGGAAGAACGCAGGACCCACGGCGTAATCCGGGATCGTGCTCCAAGCAGTAACACCTCGCAGGCTGTGAGGGAAAGACAAACAGTTAACAGAAGGAAAGCAACTTCCTGACAGGCAGTATTCATGGGTCTAGGGCTGGCCTTGGAACCACTTCAAACAGGAGGCCACTGTAGAGGATTTACAATGAAGTAGCTATTCACCTCCATGCCTGAAATGTGAAGTACTTGCTGCCCACTGGCTTAGGGATGAATACTCAGCATGCTGCATGAGGACTTGGCTGTGCATTCAAGGCAGGCACCTGGCTACCACTTTCCTTACTTCCAAGTTAATCCCCTTGTGATAGAGGTCTTGGTCTTCACCTTTCTGGGTCAGTAAGGTGAAGGTCTCCATTGTGAATGCAGTGAGACACAGATGTGCTGCCACTGCTTTCTCTGCTTTGCAAGTGAAAAATCCCTGCTTCAAACTCATCCATTTCTGATCTCTCAGATCACACTGGCTGTCGACCAGTTTCCTGGTGCAGTTCAAGGCGCAGACATTAAGCTATAGGGATCCATCCTGGGTATTGGTGAAGTGCCCACTGCACTCCCAAAGTGTCCTTGTAGCAGCAGAGAACAGATGGGATACTGTCAGACCTGATTTAAACTCTGGCTAGGTAAGTAGTCCGGGACAGTGCATTCTTAGTGTGTGTCTGTCTACACTGCAAAAAAAGGTGTGTTCTTAACTCAGGTTAGAACAGCAGTGAAGGCATGGCAACTCAGCTTTTCACCTGGGTTAACAGTTTAAGGCTATCGGAGAGCCTGGGCTGAACTTGAGCTGCTAACGTGAAGAAGAAGCTGTGTGGGCATGTCTTCATTGCTATTTTAACCCAAGAGCTAATGACAGTTAGCTAACTCAAGTTAAGAACACACTTCTTTTCTTTTTCAGGGGGAGAGGGGAAATGTAGAGAGCAACACTGATGGGCTCATGGCTCTGGAAATCTCTTCCTCTATTGGTGTGACAACATCAGAGTCACTTTTAGGGTATACTCAGAGGCTTATCTCCACCCTGAGTAAGTGGCATGAGAGGCAGTGAGTTTCTTCTGAGGTTTAGGAGTTGAAGTTGCCTTTGATCTATTTCTGCTCTTTGTGTTGTAGAATGTTTTTTAAAAGACAATAAACATGCCCAGAGGCTAGTGATATGAAGCAAAACACGAAGCCCTGTGATCTAACAAACACTTCCCTGGGAAAAGTTGTTCAGACTTCACAGGTAAAAATGGGTCTCCAGCACAATCTGGCCTAATGCTGAATGCTTTACTGGCTGACCTCAGGCACTCAGATAAAGTGTCCTATGGAAACTCTGCCCCTCCACAGTTTAGAGAGTCTGCAAAAGTCCTTCCTCCATCTCTTCCAATTTAGGCAAGCCTTCCAGTGTGTTTATCTAGACTTCTCTTGACAAAACTAAAGCGCCAGTTCAGCAAAGCACTTCCGCATGCTCAATCAGGGCCTAGATTAGCCACATCACCCTTGTGCAGCCAGACTTGCCCCAGGTACATGTTACAAGACTAGGTTTTAAAATACACAAAGCAAAAACCACCACCCACACTACACCTACTGCACAATTTTCAAAGGCTCCTAACTCAGCGAAATCAAAAACACCTTCTTCTGGAACAAGAAAGGACACTGCCACCTTCAGAGAGGACTACCTGACGGCGGCTACATTTCACCTTTCGGACCCCACTATTCACATTATAGAGCTGTTTAAAGGTTTTCTCCAGCACTAAAGTTTTTTTTTAAACTGCACACATACTCAAATCTGCTGAACTATTTCAATTGCTCCTGCTTCAAGTTTTACCTTACCTTGTTTGTTTTGGGGGAGACACAAAAACTGTGCAAAATGCTGCCAAAATTAAGTTTCAGAAAAGAAATAAACTTATGAGTAACTAAAAATAGGGACTGAGCATGGAGACAGCCACACAATCTTAACTACCATAGGGGTTGCAATTCCTCTTAGACTAAAGATTGTAACATTTTATATCAATATTAAACCCCACAATTTCTAAAGTGCTTCTAAAGTTGTATATAAAAAACCCCCACACACCTACCACCATAATGCAGCCACCTCTGGGGAGAAACACACCATGTGTAACAATCTGCAGCATGACAATGGTTTAGGACACAAGATCCTTCTTCCAATTTTTGAACCAAAACTCCTTTGTCTTGAGAGCACACTACAAACCTATTTGTTTCCTGTCTTCACCATCACCAAAGAACTACTCCTAAACAGGAGGCAAGTCAAGTTTTCTAGACCGTGACATCCTCTGTGTAGAATGCTATGGAAACCTAGACCACTGTATTTAGCATTTAGATATTACAGTGATCAGTACTCTAGAAATACCTTAGAAATTCCCCAAATCATAGGATGCAATGTTATGATGGCCAAATGTAATTACATAGGGGGAGCTTTGGTTAGGACACTCAGGTGAATGCTCTGCTCTTCTGAGAAGTATTGCAGGATCTTTATTGCCCTCAAGGAGATCAGGCCTCAGTTTTAAAGACGCAGCCCAAACAGCTCCCCCATAGGCCCAGTGCCCCCTAAAACTATATTGGGTCAGTGGATCAGGTATTAGTGAATGCCACCTACTAAATCAAACACATCACTTCCACTAGCATTGGGTTTTTGGTTGTCATCTGCCATCCAAGTATGAACCAAGTCCAATCCTGTTTAGCGCATGAGATTAGAAATCACTAACTGAACCAGCATAGATGCATCATGTCTATTTTGGAATGCATAAAGGAAGGGCAGCCTTCATCACATCAGGGGGGTGTTAGCAAGTTATTGTGTACGCTCCAAGTTTGCATCATTTCTTGCCTTCCGGTGCCACAGGTGTGGTGCGGGGGGTGGTGATGAAGCAGAGAGAAAGGGAGGAGTTTAGGAATTCCACAAGAGCCTCAATACCTTATCAGAACATGCTCTCCCCAATCCCGATCAGCAGTATCCCTGGATTCAAGGGAATTATTGACCTAGTACAATATGAATTCTGCTCTCTTATAAGCCTGGAACAATCCCATTATCAATACAGCACACTTCGGCTTCCCACTCAGTGATTTCTACCTATGATGTTTTATTGCTAATGGTCAGTTGCTAGTAACTGCTCATACTGCTGGCTAATCTTGCTTTTATGCCTGCATGGCAGCTCACTCGCTTCTATGCCTTTGATTGGGAAAATCCTTCTCTAATGACCCTACAGCACAAGGCTGGCGCACACAGCCTGTCAAAGAGAATCCCTTGCAAAACCCCCACGTAGAATATTTAACACTGCTTGTTATAGCACTGCCCTTAGAAACTCTTTTTTTTAAAAAGGGCTTACCACTTGGTCATCAACATTTATTTCAGATCAGAATTAGAAACTTTCTACCTTTAAAAAAAACCTAAAATGTAGTTTAATTTGGAATACAAGAAAGAAGCTGCTGACATTATCTGACTTAAGATGAGAATTATTGGAAAAAAACTGACTAGAGCAGGTGTACACATGGCTGCCATCTACTGGACAGAATAAGAACACAATTGTGTGTGTGTCAGCCCTTAAGTGTCAACCACTAACAGATTCTCTCCTCTGGCTCAAGTGGGGGAGTGTGGGGGGGAGGGCGCCTGCAGCTTTCCAGCAGAAGTACTGGGGTTTTATACCTTCTGTCACGGTTAAGTTCCAAGTGCCTAGAGCATGCAGCAGCATGACAGCTATGCAGTCCTAGAGCCTTACCAATTTGTTATATTATTCGGTGATACTAGCATTGCCACAACAAACTCTTTTGAGATTTCTGGCAGGAGTCCATAAGGTGATCTATGCATTAAGAGTTTGTTTTCAAGTGTCTGTTGCTCAAATGACAGAAACCTGATTAGTTACTTCTCCAAGATTATTTTCCTTAACACTGAAGCACACAATTTAAAAACATGAAATAAGGGGAAGCCATCTATGTTTGGAGCTTCCTGAAATTACTCCCCCCTCTCTATCCATGGAGGGAGTGTCTTTTGCTGAAGTGTTTAGTAACCCCAAATTTCTGATCCAGATAAAAACCTGAACTTCTACAAAATTCAGGAGGGTTTGGATTGGCTACATCTGTATAGGCCTGATCCAACACCAATTCAAGTAAATGGCAGTCTTTGCATTCCATTCAAATAGGGGTTGCATTGGACCCTGAATAAAAGTGCAATAATAAGTGTTGCAAGCTTCTGTACAATTTTAGTTGGAGTTATCGGCGTGAAGATTCACCAGGTGCTGCCTTTCTGGCACATGTAACTGCTAACTAGATTTGCACAAATAATTTGGCCGAGGTGCACAATGAGGAGGCTATCCATATGGCCTCTTCATCTGCACGGATAATTTAGATATTTGTACATCTCTCTCACAAACCTTTCCATGAAGCTAGGTTTCATCTCCAGACTGTAAATCTTGAAGTTCCTCAAGGGGATTTTATTCAGGAAGATGTCACCAATTAAGCCTGCAAGAGCAATGGAGGTAATAAAGAGTTGAGAAGCAACTAAGCTGACGGATCCTTCCTATTTCAATAGAAGGAACAGTGGGATATGAAGAGTAGTCATGCTCTGCAATGGAATTAGAGCCCATGTGGTCCTATTGCTCATCCAGATGAAGTGGGGAATGTTGTCACACTTTGGCCTCTCCTCTCCATCCTTTGCTTTAACTCACTAAGATAAGAAACTCCCTCCCGACAGAAAGCACTGTTGGCACACATAGTACATTGATTTTTTTATTTGGCTGCCCTCCATCGCAGCCCGCAACCCACACTGGCTGCCTTCTACTGCCTGACTACAAAGCTAAATTAGCCACGTACAGTGAAATTCTTGCGTGCCTGCATACTGCTCAATCCACCACCCAGGATTTTAGCGTTCGATCTGGAATGTTTGTTTCTGAGGGGTAGGAACCATTTTTATGTCCTTGCTAAAGCTGGATTTAAAAAGAAGCCTTTATCGGAGTTCTCAGGCTCCTGCCCCAGCTTGGAAGGAAGGAGAGAACTTAACCTACCTTTCTGTTGCTCATTCAGCATAAGTCCATAATTGACACGTCCGCAGTTCTCTACCAAGAGCCTGAGCTGCCTGAAGCCCTGCAAAGAATGGATCAGCCTCTGCTGAATCAGTGCACAGCCAAGTCCCAGCTCAATCATGTTGGGCAAAGAGAGAAATCAATGGGATCATCACTCCGGAGGGGCGATTGGGGGGGGGGGGGGGAATTTGCACCAGTAGCTTTGGCAGCTGTTTACTGTACTACAAATTACTGAACTGTGCCAGTGATACCAGGTGCCAAGCTGCAAGTAACTATCACTGAGGATAGTTCATCACTTATGAAACGGTAATATTTTGCTGTTAAATGTTAATGCATTGTGAAAGTGAAATGGTATGTAGAGCCACAAACAGTGTGTGTCGAACGCCACACCGGCTTCCACCACACAGCTCTGCCCACGAGTCACAATCCTGATCTTCAATATTCCCACCCACTCACCCAATGTAAGCCCTTGGAGCCACTCGCAACTCTGCCAATGCATATCTACTACTGGACGTACTACTCATACAGCCAAACTGTTCAGTGGTTTTGTGATGCAGGCTGTGCGAGCTCAGAACACAAGTGAGACCTATCCGACAACTCATTTCACTTGTGACCTAAGAAAAAGTAAAAAGACTGAAGCATGATTTGTGCCTAGGAACGTACAACCTGCGTATTCTGTTCCCTCTCATGCCTGGCCGCAGTTTGTGGGTGTGGCAGGAAGGGGATTAAATTTAGTGCATCATCTGAAGTGAACCTGCAGCCGGGAGTTTTGTAAAAGTATTTCCCCATCTCAAAAGGATAACGTGGTATTTTAAACCACTCTCTACTCCAGCTGTGGAGTCATTTCTGCTTTGAGTACAACAACTGCTCTGACTCTCATCCTGCTGCTTCCCTGGTTTGAACGAAGCTGATAGCAGACATACTTCAAGGCTCTATGCATTTTGGGGGGCTGTTTTGGGTTGCAATTCTATTCCCTACATACCTCTTATGAGTGGTCTCACATTACTTACCTGTCCTTCGGGAATTGACAGCTCCACAGTGTTGTAATCAAGGTATCCAATGAACACAGTGTTAACGAAAACCTGCAGGAGACAGCACAGCAGACAAGCAGAATTCCTAAACCGTTTCAAAACGCAGGTACACTAGATAAAGGATTAGGGCCATAATGGGGGAGGAAGCATTGTCTAATGGGAGTCAAGACACTTGGGTTTTATTCCCAGGTCTGCCATTGACTCATTCTGCAATGCTGGGCAAATCAAGGCATTTCTAAAAATGCACAGTAATTTCCTTCCATTAACTTCTGAGGACAGATCTGATCAGCTGCGGGCTATTTGAGCTGGTATTATTGGAGTTTAAACAGACTTGGACCTTGAACCTGGGATTTAGACAGGCTGGAGGATGGTTATGAATAGCATAAGGGAATCACAATTCTGCTCAGGGAAAGCCTACCACCTTGGTTTGCGGCTGGCCTATTTCATGCCCAGCTACCACAGCCAAGCTGTTTGCCTGTCTGTAGAGTCAGAATCACAACTGCCCTGTACTCTTTACCTGCGCTCGGTCCCGGACGTGGTCCCTGGAATGCAGTTGCCCTCCGCCAGAGATGACCGTCTCATAGAGCGTATACCCATAGGCCTGCCCATTGCCATCATTCACTGGCAGGTTCTCCATGTTAACTGGGAACTCTGACTTAACGGGCTGCAAAGAAGGAACAAGTAACTACAGAGGGAGACAATGTGGGACAGGAGACAGGCTGCACATGGACAGCCTCACTCAGCCAAGTAGCTGCTATGTCCCACAAACCAACATTTACACAAATCCTACGCGGCAGCTGCCTCTTGGAGAGCAAAGAGCCTCAGCTCAATGACCAATTTCAATCCTTCCGACACCATCCCTACTAGACAGGCATTACTCCTTCATCAGATATACCTGTTCCATTATGGCTATTTCATAGCTTCCCTTGACAACCTGTTCCCTTGCCTAAGGTTCTGAAAGCTTCTTCCGTGCTGCAACTTAAACCCATTACTTCTTGTTCTGCCTGTGTTGAATATTTAGAGTAATTGATCCCTGCTTTCTTCATGTCGGAGGTAGTTTTGGTGTAATGGCTAGGGCAAGGGGCTAGGAGGCAGGACTCCTGAGTGCGATTCCTGTTTCTCTTGGTGTGCAACCTTGTGCTAGTCTCTTGACCCGTCCTGTGACTAGGAAAGCATTACTATCCGTATTTTAACACTCCTGGGGACTAAGGCACAGCGGGATTGTGGAGGGTTCTGTAAAGCTCTGAAGTGCTCAGACAGAAGGAGCTACGAGTGCAGAGTATTGCTTAAATGAAGAAGGTGACATAATGGGTGAAGCACCATATTTGCAATGCCAAGCATCTCTGAAACTACAGGTTCAAATCCCAGCAGCCCCACATCTTCCTTCTAGGTAAATAAATGGGAGTTCCATACAGCGTTCTGTGCTGAGGTCTTTCTGTTAAGACCTTAAAACACAGGTCTCCCCCTCCCACCTGGTGACATTAAGGATCATGTAGCATTTCAGCGAAGAAAGACTCTGGTATTCTTAGCCAAAAGATTCCATCTCCTCCCCATTCTTGTCCAGCATGTGGTAAACAAACTGGTTGACTTCCTTCACCCCAGAGGTGGCTGCCTTTCAATGCTGCTATATATACACAAAGTTTTTGAAGCACTTTGAGATCCTTCAGAATACGATTATATTATTTCATAGTGCAGTGTGTTTCTTGGCACAGTCTCCAGCTGCAAGGGCAGTACCTACCTCTACAATAGATGGCAGCACCTCCCACAGAGAGACATACTGCTGCAGCAGGACTGCGCCATATGCTGCTTTGTCTGTTATCATAGGAGGGAGGGGCAGAGGCTGCCCTACAATGCAGAAACAAGGCAGGTGTTATTTCAGTTCTACTAGACAGATGCTACAGAACACGATAAGGGGGTTTAGGGGCCTCCCTGATTCTACCTCTGGACCACAGCTCTGTGTCTGGAAAGGTCTTTAATCAACCTCCCTACGGGATCAAACACAGCACTGTATCCACCTCAAAGAGAGCTCAAGCAAAACTGAAGGCTGGGCCCAGGGTTGGCGTATTTATTCAGCAGTGAGAGCTACCTGTCCAAGTCCAGAGTGAATAGCATGCAAATAGGATCTGTACAACAAACGCATCTCCCCCAGATTTGCATTTGTTTTAAGTTTGCTGGCATGACACACTCCTGCTGCCTGTGGAGACTGTTAAATGCATGTGTCCTTCCCACTGCTCAGAAGTCAGCTGAAAAGCCATTTCCGTAACAAGATGCTCTACATCCCTGGTCCTCCCACGCTTCAGAAAATGCTTCCAACTAATCAGCTGGACACATTTGTGCAGGGAGCAGTGGGGACCCTTGGTGGCCAATTTTAAAGCTTCTCTGGTATAGCACAGGCCCGCATTTAAGGGCTAGAAAAGCAGCTGTGAGGTTGATCATCACCTATGATCTCGGTGAAGAGTCGACGGAGTTTGAAGAACTTTGACGTGTAGTCTCCAGCCTCTGTCAGCACGGCATCGTAGTCTGGAAAACAAGCATGCACCTGTCACAGGGCATCATCAGCTTTAGGAAAGTACTCAGTACAGAGAGAGGTCAGAGCCAAAGAGGTAATATGTTTATCTCAGGTCTTGTTAACATTAAGGAAATCTGCATCAGTATAGCTAGGTCGATGTAACTATACCAGTGCAAAGTTCCTTAATGCAGACAGAGCCTGAGACATTGCCCCACTATGTGGAAAGACAAGTACTTAACAGTAAAGGGGTTGTGAAGATGGGAATAAAATAAAGAGCAACAGCTTCGATCCCATGCCTACTGCTGGTATAGTAAATGTGTATGGTCAAAATCTGCTTCCCACATTCACTTCTAAAATGCCCTTCTGAAGTCAAGGGCATCAGTGCATTAAAGTTTGAGGACACAATAGGGCCATTCCTCTCCCATATGCCAGCACCATGAATTCTCCCATTATGCTTTATGGCTTTTCCCCTGCCTCATACAACTGGCTGACAAATAAAATACATTCTTTACTGTTGCCAAAAGCCAAAGATGAGGGGAAGAAATAGGGATGCATGTTAAAGGCCTATGTTTCAGGTATGAAATCTCTCCACTTCCTGCAATCACAGGCTCAAATCACAGCAAGCTCAAGTCAGTCCTTCTTCCATCCAATATAAATACACTGAGGATAGTACCATGCAGTAAATGGACAGGGGTCCTATCTGCTTTGCACAGTCCCAGGCACCTTTCCATAAGAACACAGATTTGCCTTAAGGTCTTAAGCCAAAATTTCCTCTTCTCCCTCACTCCTGTATTGTGTTGTGCCTGTTGCTCTTCTCCCCAGAACTGGCTGCACATATTGTGGGTCCCATTCTGCACCTGCCCTTAACTCCATGTAAGATAAAGTCAATAGTTTTGGTGATCAACTTCTGGGATGAAAATTGCTGTAAGATACTATTCAAATTGTTAAACGTCAAAGCCAAACAAAACTGTTTTGGTGATAGAGGTCTCAGATGGTCTTTCCTTAATCATTAATTGAAAAAAAGAGAAGAGATGCTATGGAGAAAACTGCACCACTTGATGTTAACTATGTCTTTATCTACCCCAGAGGTTTCTAACTCAATTCATAGCGAAGGGTTCCCTTAAGTACTGGAATAGGACTAGAAACATGGAGTGTTAAAGGAAACCCCTTTGTCACAGTTACACTATCTTCCCACGTAAGCCGAGATCAGGGTCTTTCTTCTCTCCTGTTTGGGTGATGGTACCATGTTCAAGGTCTGTCCTCAGAGACGGCACCTTGATCCGTCCAAAAAAAAAAAAAAAAAAAAGTGATGGGCATAGAGCTTTTCATCAGCTGCAGCTGGCCCAAAGGTCATGCCCCTGCTGCAGGCTTGCAATGGGAGCACAAGCGAGGCAATGAATGAAAACTCACCATAGCTGGTGACATCTGGCTTGTACTCATCAAAATCCAGAGCACCATTCATGAAGCCAAAGTTGGTGCCCCCGTGGAACATGTAGAGGTTGATGGATGCTCCTGTTTTGAGGACATCTGCTACGGAATTGACCATATCTGTAAAGGAAGGAAAACTCCGAAGAAAGGTTCAGGGCATCACAAATCAAGAAGCTAGTGTAACACAGTACGGACTGAACATGCAGACAGTCCAAGAATTTAAAAATCGAGCATTTTGTTTACAATCATCCCCCTCTCCTAATGCTTCATGAGCCCAATTTATGCCTGGGGTAACTCCAGTCATTTATAACTACTTTATATAGGGCAACCTTTCCAATTGAAATGATCTGCAGGAATAAATCACACACACCCCATCCAACATAATCTGCATTCCCAACTCAGGCAAAGTTTTCATTTACTTCAGTGGGAACTCTGCTTAAGAAAGGACCTTGATTTGCTATACTAATCAGGGATAAAAAAAAGCCAAAAACACAGCAAAGTGTGAATCCACTAAAGAGGTTATAAATTTACAGGGACCTGCACATTGCTGGATAGGAAACCGGATGCAGACAGAGTTACTGCACCATTTTTGTTTGTGTTCAGCAATAAACCCTAACTGTGTGATGATAATATAGGGTGCTCACCATCTGCGTCAAAGATATTATGAGGGCCGCCCCAGCTATCAAACCATCCAGTCCAATACTCCATCACCATCTTTGGCTTATTTTGCTGTTATAAAAACAAACCACAGAATTAAATGGCTGAGATGGCACGGTGATCCACTGCTCAGCACTCCTGATTTCCAGAGATCCATCATCTGAATGCTGTTTGGGGGAAAAGGCTCACAAAAGGATTCTTCCTAATATGACAGAAAAGATCTAGCGACAAAACATCCAGGACAGATGGGCAAAGCAAAGCCTGCAGCATGCACGATTCCTATGATCACACCATCAGAAGTGAAACACAAAGCAATTAAAAAAAAACCACAGGTGACACTACATAGTTCCACATATCATGACTTTGAGTGACTGGAGCAAAAAATAAACCAACTGCCATGGTTTAGCTTCTGCTAGAAATTCACATTTATAAATGTCTACTTATCGGCCACACCACTTTAGTTTAGGGGTTTGCAGGTGTGCTGCTACCAATGCTTGCCAAGGTGGGAACAGCAGACCATAGCGGCTTAATGCCTTTTTAATGCCACATATGGTGATGGCAGAAAAGCAGTAGCCTTTGCAGGAATTAGGTCTTCATTAAAAAGCAATTGCTTCCCATTTGTCACTGCTCGCCAGCTCCTTTACCGCTTATGGAATTCCGCTTGGCCCCATCACACCAAACCGTACCATATGTGATCAGATTTGCCAGCACTCCCCACTCAGGACGTTTACTTCTAGTCAAGGCAATTTCACCTTGTGTTTGATGCGCATGGGTTATCTGATGCTATGCGAAACGGATAAGGTAATGAGAATGAAAGAAAATGGAAGCGCAAGTGGCTGTAATGTTCTAATTGCTCCAGGTTCAGAGCAGCTCTTGATAATATACATCATCAATCAAGGTATTTAATCACCACCTGGAATAAGAGACCATAACAAGGACAAACAAACCAATGATTCAGACTCCATAAGAATGCACAGGGTCAGCCCCCCAACCCCTATAATTAACTAGTGTTGCAGAAGGAGAGCTGTTCTCCAAGGGTCACGCTGTACCTCATGATCCGCACTGATTAGGAGGTTGGTGGAGAACAAGCTACTTCTTGCTCCAGTGCCTGCTCAGCATGGCATGGCCAGTTACAGCAGAACCTCTCTAGCCTGTGTGTCATAAAGCCAGGTGAAAATGGCTGTATTTGCCCTTCAAAGTTTCCAAGAATATGTAGTCCCAGTTAGGTTCCAAGCTGGAAATAAGGGAGATGAGAGGACAGACAGGCGACAACCCAGAGTCACAAAACATTTCTGCAGATCGGTCCAGGCTGGCATTTTGGGGAGGAAGGGAAGGTGATGGAGGAGGAGGAAAGAGGATGCAATTAAAGAGGTGCTTGCCATCGTTTAAAAAATAAACTGGATCCCGTTTCACTGCTGTGGCACCTCACAACCAAGCTGCTCTTTGAGTGGAGTGCTCATTCGCCAATTCCCCAACCCATTCCTGTTAGAGGGTTGGGGACTGTTAGAGCGTTGAATCACTCCAGGGGAGGGCAGGAATGAAGCTACTACTGTTTGCCTGACACAGTCTCAAGACATCACCTCCACCGCCCATTGTATCAGCTACAAAGGTAAGTGTACAATGGGTTAATATACTGCTTGTGTCCTTTGAAGATCTGGGCTTAAATTTGATTTGGGTCAGAAATCTAACATAGTTCACCACCTTAGCTTATCCAAAGAGTCTGGCAATGCCCGCGCAGGAGAGGCTCAGGCTTGGAGTGGCAGTGTGAGGGCTGCAGATTGGCTGAGGTGCACTGGCAGAGCGGGGTGGTACCGTGAAGTGCAACAATAGGCAGTGGGGGGGCACTGCAGGTGAACACGGGAACATGTCGCAAAGCGGTGTAGCAGCTAAGATTGAGGTAGCAGGGGAGGACTAGGATAACAGAGGAGAGAGCAAACAGTGGCTACATACACGAGGCCCAATCAGCTCATGGAATCCATTCCATGAACTCTGTAATCCAGACCCTTTTTTCAATTTGCTCTATCAGAGGAGACTGAACTCTATGCCTGCGCACTGGCCTGCGTGGCAGTTCACTGGCCCCTGGATGATTAAATATTTCTGAAAAGCTGCTGCTCAGCCTGACCCTGACTTGGCTGCCTGTGTCTTAGGCACTGGACCTTTTATTTTTCGCCTGCTCTCGACATGGCTGTGACTGCGTGCGAACCAAGCAGCTTGGCAAACAGAAGGAGCCTTCACTCTGCTTAGTGAGTTCACTTGACTTGAGAAATACTTTAGTCCACACACAAAAAAAGAATTGATAAACAGGGGATTCAACTTTAAATTACCCTTAATCCCTCAGATATTTAGTAAGAATCCAAAGAACCTTCCCAACACCTCCCCGTTCATAAACAGTGGAGGGGATAAGATAGCTGGCTGTCTGAGATAGCTGGCTACAATTCACCATTACAGGACAGAAGAGAAGGTATTTCAAGCCAGGAACAGAACAATGCCAAGGCTCCTGTAAGTCAGGCAGAACTGCAAGATCCTCTTTAAAGGAAAGCCATAAACATCAGGCTAGCTCCATTTGCATAAAGAGCCCTCCAGCTGCAGGAAAGGAGGTCTCCAGTTGCAAGATCCAGTGCTATCTGCACATTAATACTCAAAAGCAGAGAGAACGTGGAAAACAGGAATGCTGCCAAAGTGAAATTATTCTGGCCTCTTTTCAGTGGATCAACAGCGGCATATGTAACGGAACAATGAAAATTCAGGTGAGAGGAGTCAGATCAGGACTTGGAAATAGGATATCTGCTCACAGATATCTCCAGACTCCAGCAGAACACTTCAGAATGCCATCTGTTCTCCCCACCGGTAGGCAAGAGGCACTGGGTTACGGCTGTGAAGGACACGCTTGCCAGAAAGCCTGCTGTGGAGTCCTGCCTTCTCCTGCCAGAACTTGTTCACTTTAATTGTTTAATCGATCACTCAATATTAGAAAAAGAATTACCAGACATTCAAATCCGTTAAGCACTAAAAAGGGCAGACAAACACAGACCTCATGCTGCAAATTCAATTCGGGCAAGGGGAATAATTTAATCACATGTCGCTGGTGGCTGTGTGATGTAGCAAATCTACCGTGGACATCTCAGCATCTTGCTCTTCCACCTCAGTTGTTCCCACCATGCCATTTCCTACAGATGCAGCTGAACTAGTGCCTCTCTCTCCAAACACTGTATAATTGAACAAGGAAGTTGGGGGGGCTGGTTATTGAATATCCAACCCATATCAAATTCTGCATTTTGCAACAGCCTGTACCTTTATACAGTGCAACCCAAGTTTTGCATATTCTCAGTAAACTGGAGGTTGGCTGTGTCCCCTCAGGGTTGCAATGGCTGCGGCTCCACTCTTGAAAAGCTGCAGC
This sequence comes from Emydura macquarii macquarii, assembly GCF_026122565.2. Lineage (NCBI taxonomy): Eukaryota > Metazoa > Chordata > Testudines > Chelidae > Emydura > Emydura macquarii. Next base: position 7,286,689 of record NW_027130449.1, on the reverse strand, counting down.
TTCTGTCCTGAACATTGAATCCCTGAAGCTAAACTCTTAGAGTTGGGAAACTCCCAGCTGCCCAAACCCCCAATTTTATGAGTATCCATGATCATCATGAAATTAGGATTCACCCAATATGGACTCAACCAGAACCTTACATCCAAACATCCTCAATCTTTGAGGCATTCAACGTTCAGAGCTTGATCTGCAGCTGGCATCTCTCTCTGCATTATACCAGAGCCACGCCTCAGCGGTAGAAATTCTGATGAAATGACACACACACACTACTCCTCTCTCCCCCCGCCTCCCCAAAGACAGATCCCAGGTTGCAAACACTAGCCAAGCTCCATAACCGAATGGCAAAGGAAGCAGTAAGTGAGCATTGGGGTGCAGCCACATTAAGATCCCATCCAACTTCCACTGAAATCAATGGAAAACTTTCCATTGATTTAAATGGGATTTGGCCATATATGAAGGGGAACCTGGAGCATCCACCACAAAAGCAAGGTATCAGTGCTTGGAGGCGACTGTTTTAATTATAACAATAGGCTGAACAAAGACAAGTCTTCTCATCTTACCTGTATTGTGTCCAGGTAGACCAGGAGGCTGGACTCCATCTTCTGAAAGTTAACAGTGGCCAGAGCTGTTGAGAAAGGAGTCTTCATTAGTGCTGATAGGTAATAAATACCCTCAACCAATGTAGTGTTTCCATATATCATGATGGGGCATCAACTCATCTCAGTAGGAAGATACACCAGCTGGTTTATGCTTACTGCTTGCTAGGTGAAAGGCACTGCGTCGTCCAGGAGAACTAGTGCACACGGCACTTTGACAAGGACCTTTCTCTGGCACAACATACATCACTGCCCCGTAACCCAATATTCACACCACAGCCCCTGCCAGGTGGAGGGAGAACCCTTAATGCTTCTTGTCCTTGACTCACATTCAAGACACACCAGTCCAAGAGCTCTGAGAGGTAAGGAGCAGTGGTACACGTACTGTTAATACAGACTTATGTTATTCCATTGTAATTTAAAAGAGCTGGCGTCAGCTCCAGCCCGTTCTGTCAAGCACAAGGATTCAAGCAGAATAGTTACAAAAGCCAGAGCCAGAATTTCACCATTTTAACCTTGATTTTATCAGATTTCTATAACTAATGGGAAAACCCTGAGACTGTGTCACAGATGAGCAAGTCATTTCTTTTATAAGAACAAAACGTGAATTTACTGCTGGTGGAACATGGTGGTTGAAAGCCCTGAAGACAAGGTGCCCAGTACTGCTCTCAGTGCAAATCAAGAAGAATGCCATTGGAACTGGTGGGAGAAGAAAATCGAGCCCAAGGTCTCAGATCAGGTACAGCATGGACAGCAGCAGTGTAAACTTTACGCACATCCCACTCCAGTGCACTTCAGTCCTGACCTGGAGGGTCCAGGAGTTTGGATTCTGTGGCCCATTCATCCCTTAGGTTCACTGTCAAGACTGCCAACGAGGTTGCCAATTAATGCAGACAGTGATGGTGGTTTATAAGGGATGAGGCCACCTGTCCACTAGGAACTGGTTTGTGGACACTAATACATTCTGATGAGCAGCTGATGAGACACTAGGGAGTTATAGACCTCTCGCAGATATGATGACGACCTAGCTAACTAGGTTCTCTGAAAGCTCTCCTTCCCTGTCCAAAGCACCACCCACCTTAGGAAAGCACATGCAGCAGCTTTTGCCAGGATGGCCCCAAAACAGCCACCCATGGCCTGGAGTCTAGTGCCTTGGTTGAAATTGTAATAGATAATCTGCACAGAGATGCAAATCCTGTTCCCAGGGCCCAGAATGACAATGGGCTGGATGCTGGAGACTGCTGTGGGGGAAGATACTTCACCCTACTCCAGCCTGTGGAGAAATACTGAAGCCTCTCTGCATAGCCATTCCACCCTCAAGGTTCAAAGCACCTCTGCAGCTCTTGCTCCTCCTTCCTTAACCCAGGTTGATGGCTGATGGTTCCATACACGATCTACCAGCTTCAGTGCTACCCCCAGATGTAAGGTCTGAGGCCTTTTTCTTTGGCTAAGCAGCAGCCACACTCGGACAGCAGCAGCCATGAGCAAAGAAGCAGAAAGTCACATCCCCTCTCATTTATATCAAAACTATGTCATATCGGGCTGTTAAGAAGGCGCTCCTGTCCTAATAGGACCCACCATCACAGATAAAGAAACACATCTTAAGACGCTTAAACAAAACTTTGTTTAATAGCATTCTGTCTGGCAAAGAACCACTTATCAACAGCTGTGATTGTAAAATCTATACCTCTTTATTGTTTTGCCTTTATGGTCCCTACTTCTCTATTGTTTATCTGTACGGTCTTTGATTCCTTGATTGTTTCTGTCTGTTGCGTAACCGATTTTGCAAGATTCAAATAAACGAAGGAGGTGGGGTATGATTGTTTAAAGAACTGTTTTGTAATGGGCTAGGAAGATAGATGGAAAATACTGTTTTGTAGAACATCTGTTTAAAATGATTGGTTAAGGTACAGCTAAGCAGGACTCAGGTTTAGCTACATACCTGGGGTCCAAAAGGAAGTTCTTTGGAACCTAATGCCAGGACATAGCCCAAATCTCAACACTCTGTCAACCATATTGTGCAGAAGCTGGAGGAACCCCAGAAGACCTGATCCTGACTGGTCACCAGGAAAAGTTTGTCTGCCTTATTGGGAGCATTGGATCCTTAGCGTGCATATTCTGTTTTGGTAACTATTAATGAATAGAGGCTATGGATATTACCGTGCAAGGCTCTTTAACTGGTAAAAGGCCACACAGCATGCAGAAGTTTACACACTGTGCTCTAGGAATGGGGTAATGGTGGGTACCTAAATTAACCAGGTTACGCCCTCAGCTCTACGAATTGGGTATGGGTGGCCCTGAGCCCTAGGGACTGGATACGAGTAGATGCCTTTTGCTTGGAGCCCTATGAACTGGGAAAGGGGTGGGGTGCCTAAAGTAACGAGGTTATGTCTTGAGCCCATAGAAGAGTAAAGCTGGGGTACCCTAGAGCATGCGGGTAACTCAGAAAGCCACAGCATATGGTATATGCCAGGGGTGGCCAAACTTACTGACTCCCGAGACCCATCTCCCCAATGGGCAGAATCCTCTCGCCCCACCACCCTGCTATAGGGCAGAAGCTCCGAGCTCCCCATCAGACTGGTAGGCAGAGAATGAAAGGGGCATATGGGGCTCCATGAGCCACCCTAACTGTAAAAAAGCTGCATATGGCTCACAAACGACCGTCAGGCCACCCCTGGCATATGCTGTGTCCATGGGTTTGGAGGGACGCACACCACCACAAGCCTTGCTCCCACCACTGCACTGATTCTGCTGCCAGCGGGGCCCTTCACAGCCACAGAGCAGGGCCCAGGAGAGAACTACAAGGCTGGTTACGATACCATGGGCAGATGCCTTTCCATCACAGATATGCTTCTCTGCAAGGCACCTGACTGCCTCCCACTAGCATTAATGGGAATCATGCACATATTTTAAAAGGAAACCAAGTCTCCACTGACCAGAAGAACAAACCAGCCCTCAGGACCATTGCTTTATTTTCCTCTCCAGTCTCATGACAGCAGTTTCTCCTCTCATCTTTCCGCCCATTTTTGCAGCAGATTCTATTACCTTCCCTTTTGTGTTTTCACAGCCACCTTGCTGCTGCTGCTGCATTGCTTTAAGCCCTAGTTATTCCGCGTTCCTGATTACTTGACATGTTGACTCTAATGAGCAGATTGTTATGACATCTAAAAGGCGAATCGGTATCAAAGCCCTCTCATCACACAGCCCTCTGGAAAAGACAACGCCAAATAAAGGAGAGCTGCAAGGCAGTAAACATTCCCAGAGAAGGCAGTGAGTGATAAAAAGGGGATTTCCATCCACACCCCTTCCAAATGCTGAGCTCACTGGCAGGGAGAGAGTGACCCTGTGTGGACAAGGCTGGAAACTGCTGCAGTTGAAAGGAAAACTAGAACAGGCTACACTAACACATGGTGCAACTCCAGAGGCTTCAGTTATTCCAGGAATGCATTTGGCCCTCCATTATTTTTTTTATTTTTTTTTTAATAAAAAAATGATTTAAATGTAAGAGCAAAGAAGAGTGTGGAAAAGCTCTTATTTTGTGATCTCCCTGCAATTCTCTCTGGATTGAACATCAACAACACTTATGACTGTGACTTAAGGGGTACAAAACATAGCACTGGCCCTGCAAACTGTTACACAGTAGCCCCAGTGAAGTCAATGGGAATCATTAAGTGATGAAGAACTAGTTGTGTGCGGGAGGGTTTGCAGGATCAGGCCTGGAAATAGCACCACCACAGTACGGTACTTTATACATCACCATCAAATCCAGACCACACAGAAACCGGAGCTGATGCACTTGGGTTTCTGTATGGCTAACAGCAGAGTAGCACTTAACTGGGTTTCTAGAAGTTATTTTCAGGGAAATTATAGCTCGTTGGCAGGATTTCTTTTTTTAAAATAGTATTTAAGAAAATATTTCCTTTGATTTATACCACAAAAGTCAACTTGTCCCTCCCCTGTCCTCTTCCTATCCCAAAAGCTCTATGCTCCAGGACAAGCATGCAGACACCACAGTAACCCTCCACCAACTATTTTCAACACTTCTAAAATGTGAGATTGTAAGTTACCATTCTGGCTTTTAATGAAGCCTTCTGTCTTTTAACCTAAAGCCCAAAATCCTAATAAAAGGTAATAGCACTTTTAATAATTGTTAGGATACCTGGTGCTTACATGTAGGCATTTTTAATATGTTAAAGTGAAACAATCAACCAGGGGCAGTATTTTTAGCAATCACAATTTCAACCTCTTTGCTCAACACCTCTTGGTATCTGATCTCTTCACCGTCCAATTAACTACAAAGGGAGCTGCAAATGCCCATCACCAAACAGGAGAAGGTAGCTATTTATGGTTAAACCTTATTATATCCAAGCTGTTCATCTGTATTAGCCCTTAAATCTACCACATGGCCTGGAAAGTGCTATATAGCTCCTCAGTGTTCCAACAGGCTGTGTAGCCATGGTGCAACTTTGCTGCCACCTGTATCCCAGTCATTGCATTGAAAATAAGGAGTGTGCACTAAGCTCTCTGGGTCAGGGACTCTCTTTCAGTTCCATGTTTGTACAGCACCTAGCACAATGGGGCCCTGGTCCTTGACTTGTGCTCCTACGTACTAATGCGACAAACAAAAATTAATTAATAGTAAAGATATACCCAAGGAAATACACCTCACCACATTTAAGGCATCAATCTTTTCCACCACCCCAGACTAGAAGTGTAGATTTATTTTTCCCCTTGAAAAGCACTGCAATGCTACATACCTCCTTCCACATAGCCAGAGGACAGTCCATCCTTGTTGTCAGAGGTCATTAACAGTTCCACAATTCCTCTGTCTAACAGAGCCTAAATGAAAAATAAAATCATTGTGCTGGGACCCAATTTAACATTTCACCTCGACACTATAGTAGTATAGTTCAGTATCATTTTTCTTTAGGTTGGAGGGAAGAGGATAAGGAACAGATGTCTTACCCTGAAGCTTCCAAACTATTTTTCATCCATCCACTGAAAGGAATCCAGGAAGCTTCATCTAGGGCCACAAGTGTGGACTTCATAGTGAGACACTGTGTTACTTTCTGGCCAAAATGGGCTATTTAAATATCAAACCACATCTTATTCCTGTTTCCATTGAAGTTAATGGCAAAATTCCCATTCATTTCAATGGAGCAGGCTCCTTCCCTTGGACGTGCTCACATTTTACTACAAGCATATATATTTTGAAGCTACCACAGCCCATTATCCCATCTCCCTTCATTTTTGCCCCCCAGAGATTCTTTATTTGACTGGACTGGCTCTCTCACTATCCTCTCAAATTTCAGGATTTACATATTTCTGTTGGGCAATATTTTGAATATATCTGGTAATTTCGCTGCTTCCAACTCCAAGGGGAATACAAGTGAAGGAGGGAAAGAGGAACAGTCTGCCTTCCTTACTGTGTAACATAAAAGACAAAGGTGGGTTAGTTGGATTGCCAAGTAACGGATACATCTCTCATTCATTTCTGGGCAAAGTCAAAGGGAACTGGCAAGGGAATCCCTAATGGTAAACTCTGAGTGGTGGCTTTTCTAAGTTCTCCAACGTCATTGGACAGTAAGTGAGGGGTTTTCAAGCTTTTGTTAATCACAGTAGAGCCTTATTTTAGCTTGTACTTTATATTTGTATTAGAAAAGAGCAAGCTGATGGTACAAGCTAGGGATGTAAATATCAGTTACAAAAGGTAACCATTTAAACTATTAAAATGATATCGGTTAACCATTTAACTGATATTTCACTTATTTAATATTCCTAGAGTGCTGCATTAATGCTAGGTTTGTGGTTATTTACTTATTTATTTATTTTACTTGGATGTAAGTAAAAAAACAGAATTGCTGCACAGTGAAATGCATTACAGGATTTCGGAGTGCAACAGGAAAACCAGAATTAGAAACAGAGTCAAAGGCAGACACGTGTCTGTACTCAGATAATCACACCAGCAGGGCTACTGAATGTGTGCTCATGTACCTTGTGCTGCTGGTACAGGCTGCCATGACAAGGACAGAGAGGGGGAAAGGCAGTACCTGACAGGGTATGATGGTGAGTTGTACTTTAAGGATTTTTTTTGTTTTTTAATTTAGATGTGAATTTTAGGACAATTGCACAGTGTTAACAACAAACACAAGTCAGTCTACCATCACAGATGGTCAAAGCGAGGTGAAGTAACCAGCCCATCACACTCAAACACACACAGGGGCCAAGCCAGGAACAGAATCCAGGAGTCCTAACTCTCAGTCCCTCTGCACCAACACTACGCCACACTCTCACCCAAAGCTAACAGCAGAACCTGGGAGTTCTGGTTTCCTAGTCCCTCCTCTCTAACCACTAGACAACACAGCCTCAGACAGCGGATTTCACACACAATACCAGAGCAGAAGGAAACAGCCTTGCAAAATTCTACTCACCCACTCACCTGGGGAATGTAATTTGTTTTGACAGGTGAGTGAAATATCATTAGCTCTTTCATTGTCATCATCATAATGGTAAAGGCGAGCAAGCAAATTACACCAGGGCTGGTAAATTGTCAAGGCTGATCTCAGGGCAATGCAATAGTGTCATCCTCATGCCAGGGTGGTATAGGACCCAAACAGCCATTTACTTACATACTCCTCACTTGATATGGGAAGTAGGAGTGGGAACTAGATAGACCTTTTAAAATGGCTCCGGCATTCTTTGTTCAGGCCAGAAATCAACCTTCTAACACATTAACCAGGACATTTCATATTTAACCCTCCAAGCAGGCGCTGACTGAGTCAGTGCAGGAGGGGAATCATTCAAAGAGGATTAGGAACATCGCCATGGGACTCCTTTGGTTGAATATTTGCAGGCCAGTTGTGAGGAAAAAGATGATTTGAGCCAGAGCTCATCCAATTAACTCTGCAACTGGCTTCGAGCACAAGGGTGCTGAAATACCTGCCAGGTTATAGCAGGAACTGCCAATCTCCTGGTAGAAAAGCAGGGGACACGGTGAGTTTATGGTGCAAACTTGGGCCTGTACACACAATACTCTAGGGAACGGAATCCTCGGGGCACAGGAGGACTGTGCCATCTGTTTGAAGCCAAGGGATGTGTGGGGAAGAGGGTAGGGAGGTCAGGCTTCATCCACCCCACCCAAGATCTTAATAGTTCCTCTGAATCTGACACAGCTGCAATACAAGCATCTGAAAACAGCACCTCTCCCGTCACTCACGCACACATACAGCAGGATTTTTAGGTTTTCACGCAAAGATCACAAAAATGACCCTCTGAGCTATAAAGCAGCCCCAGTTAACGTCTGCACTGGCAGTGGTGTTTTGTTGGCAGCAGGTGGGTGAGTCAGCATGGCTTATCTCTGATCCACAGAATAACACTGCCTCCTGAAGCGCTCACCAGGGGCCCAGCTCTGAAGCGCAAGCTGGGGCACGCTCTCTGCTTGATGAGGATGAGGGAGGCATTAAGTTAAATTAGCCTGCCTGTCCAATGTTGAGCTCCAGATTACAGAGGTTTAGGAAGAGGCTGTCTTTGGTTCACAGAAACCTCCCTCTGAGGGAGGGCATTAGGTCTGGCAAGCCTTAGAACAACCGCAAAACTGCTCCTGACATGGATAACAGGACTGAGCACAGACAGGAGACAGCCTTGCCCAGGGCCAGGTAGGGTGTGTCCCTTGTTGTCTGGGAAGACCTCATGAAGTGCAACTGTCAGCATACAAGGGCTCTTGTATGCAATGCATGGCTTAAACACGATCTCTTGCCCCACCCCAACCCCCCAGCAGGAGACAGGTTGGATCCCTTCACCTGCTAGAAGAAGATGGGTATGGGAGGTTGGCTGGATCAGACACTGACTCTGCTGAGGCTCTTCAAGTATTCTCAGGTCTCAGGAGGGGTTTGCTGGAGTGAGGAGTGCAGAAAAGGGGGAAGCTAGAGAGCATGCTTAGGAGAAGTGTGCCCCAGGAAAGAGTGGGCTTTCCAACATTACCATTTTAATGTAGGTCAAGTAGTGAGGGTCTTTGGCGTAGGAACCATATTCATTCTCCACCTGCACCGCGATGATGGGGCCCCCTTTCTTGTACTGTAGGGGGAGAGGAGAGAAGCTGATCACCAGCGCTCATGGTTTCTAACTTAGCTGAGACTGGAGTTATACCAGCCCTGGGCTCAAGGAATGAATCAGACTTCACCAGTTAAGATGGAAAAGCCTCTGCCTTCCGAGCTAGAGAAAACCTGCACTACTGCTGGACAGAGGGGCAGTGGGAGTAATTCAATGGGAGAGTCATCTTTCTGAGCACCTTTTTTCCCCACCACAAAACTACTCAGGAAAAGATGAGCTAAGGTTGTTCCCAAAACCCCCACTTAATAAGCAACTCGCTAGAGCTGTGAGGCTACCATGGCCAGCTGCTGTCCAGGCTAGTTCGTAAGGTGGAGTCAGCATGTTTGCCAGTTATTCTGCTGCTACTGCATAAGTGGACTCCAATGCTTACTGCAGCCAGGTCCTGGACAGAGAAGGTGATGAATTTTACTTGCCTGAAGAGGGACCACTCTGGCCATCAAGTGATCAAAATAGGCATCCACCGCCTCCGTGAAGCCCTTGTAGGTTGTTCTCAATTGCATTTCAGGGTCTTGGAGCAGCCAGCTAGGAGAGAATAGAAGAAGACCCCTAGAATAACAAACTGTTCAGGAGAAGCAGCAGCAGAGGGAAGAAGTGAGAAGCTCCAGCCCCATTAGTGCCACTCACTTACACATCACTGAGTTCAGGCAGGAAAAACTGCCATTTTTAGGTCATTTTGCTCAGCAACAGCTCCATCGTGCAAGGTGCTGAGGGCTTCTTGAGCGATGTTTAGCTCCCACAGAGCTAGATGGGAGCTGAAGGCACCCTGCATCACTCAAAGCACATGGCAACATTGGACCCTAAGCTAGAGGTACTCAGGACATAAACATGGCCTTTACTTTTATCCGGTGCTTTCATACACAGACAACAGTGATTTTGTCCTGGATTGACATTAACTATAGCATCTCAAAGGTCCAAAGTGCAGTTCCAGGCAAGACAGTGACTCATGACATGACACATTGTAAAGTTTGCTTTATCCTCTCTTTAGCTCACTCCCAGATCAAAACACACTCGGTTTCCAAGTCAAAGGAGCTTTTTTCCCTAGCAGATAGTTCTCTAAAAGCATTTGGGATCTCAGTGTCATGCTGGGCTCTTTCCGTTTCAGACATCAGTCCCAATAACAAAGATCCTGCCGCAGAAGTTTAGGCATTAGTATGGATAATGCAAGAGGCAGACAGAAGCCAGTTTGCTCTCCCTAGACTCTGCGCTGCGCCAGGAGGAAAATGTTTGCTTGTGTCATCAGTTCAGCAGAGATGACACAAAGACATAGAAGGGGCAAATGTTCTAAATGACGACAGTGACGTTACATTTATATAGCATCTTTTATGACAGAAGGAGCTTGTGTGTTGAAATCCCTTCACCCACGACTGCAGGGAAGCCACCTCTCTAGAACGAAATACAGCAATTATTTAGCAGCACAGAGCAACATTATGCAGCCCTTTATGTCATAAAAGAAAAAGGAATCCCATGGGGGATTTGAGCATGTTTCATGTAAGAAAGGAACACTAACAGAATCATTTTCCTGACCATAATCCCATTAAATATGTTTTACAATGCAAACCTCCACTTACGTTTGTTAAGGACTCCAAACGAAGATTCTGGATTCTAAGCACCCGAGTCACACCCCCTCTCAAACCCTGTACTTTGAATCTGAACTTGGGAGACTCAGTCCCATGCCAATTCACATTCACGATATCTCACGGACTAAGCACTGGACCTCAGAAGATAAAAAGGTTCTTTCTTTTTGAACTGGATCATTCTTGAGCCATCAGTGGGAAAAAAAAAAATGCCCTGACACAAAGAGGTGGGGGCAAATTGTAAGAGCAGCCAAGGACCTCCAAAGCCTATAGCGACAGGGAGGAGGAGTATTCTTGAATTTCTATATTCTTATAACCAATGCTCATTCATAAAAATCCATCCTAAACCAAGCTTCCAGCCCCTTCCAATCACCACCCCAATACACGGTGTCCTTTCAGCTGATCTCTCCCTTCACTTCTAGTGCAGGTTTACAGGATTTTACTGGTTTGTTTGAGATAACACAAGAACAAGTGATACATGTCCAAGCACAGCACACTGCATAGCTATTACAATCTAACCTCAGTAATCTGCTCATTGCCTCTCCCTACAGGAGGATGAATGAGCTAATGATAAGAGCAAGGATCTGAGAGTCAGAACTACTGGGTTCTATATCCCACTCTGCAACTGTCTGGCTCCAGCCAAGTCACAACCAGGCTTTGCCTCAGTTTCCTGAACTGTAAAATGGGGATACTATTACTTACTTTATCAGGCAAAAGGGGCTCTATGAGAGCAAAATACATTACAACGGTGACCTGGGATCAGCTAATAATGCTGTCATTTTCTATTAATATTATTTCTAGCCAATTGCTTCTTGTTATCACAAGCAGTTGTGGCATCATGAGTGATGAAGGGATGGGACAAGAGAGAAGCTCTGGAAGACTTCCACAATCTCAGAACTCTACTTCAATTTTGATTCCCCGGTGGCAGCACATCCTGCTGCCACCTAGGCCCCCAAGCTGGCACAAAGCAGTTTGTTGCATATTGTGGCAATGCGTTAAGGCAAAAGCTTCACACCCCTGCAGGAAGAGTTTGACTAAGGCCCCAGTGGCATCAGTCAAACTCATCTCCTGATAAGATTACTCTAATTGCATTAAATAGCCAAAACACTCTGAACTCATTTTGTCTGAGAGCAGGAAGAGTGTGAGCTGAAGCAAAAGTGAGAGAGATGCGTGAGGAGAGATCACCCCAAAATTTCATCTGAACCAAGTGCCTCCACTGAGGTTAAAGCTCTGGTGAGCAAGACAAGGAAGGATAAACAAGTGGGACTGAAGCTGGCAGCTGTCCCATTGGGATCTGGTAACCAGGAGAGATTCTCAGTGCTTACGTGTTCGATTTGGCTCTAAGAGGCTTTTACCATGACCGAGCTGCTGTAAACATGAGAGTCCGCTCATGCAGTGGCAGCGCGATAACTGGTAAATGTGCTGACTCCACCTTATGAACCAGCCTGAGCCACAGCTGGACATGGCAGGCCTCACAGATCTAGTGAGTTGTTTATAAGTGGAGATTTTGGAGATAATCCCAGCTCTTTTCCTGAGTTTTGTGGAGGAAAAAGATACTCAGGAGGACAAAGCTTTAAAAGAAGTTATAATAGTGGGTTGAGGGAATCATGGGATGTTATTGCTCCCATCCACATCATGTGTTTGTCCCTATAGAGCTATTAAAATGAGCCCTAGGGTGAATGAATCCTTACATCAAGTTGCAAATATTACTCGGTATTTTATAGATGGAGATGCATAAGGAAGGTAAATATAGGTCACACACTGAGTCAATGATAGAACGTGGATCTCCTAAAGTTCTAACCTGGAGCTAACCATTCCCTGCTCTAATCATTACTCAGCACACACTTAAACAAACAAACAAATCAGAACTGTTCACAGCAGAATTCTAATTCCAGGTTTACTGTTTGTACTGCTATGAAAGGACCAATGACTTAGTGGGAATCTTTCTGCTATGGGACATGACCATCACCTTGGAATACACAGGCTGAAACATTTGTTTGTTTCTTAGCATTATTTCTGAATCTCTGTTGGAGGCTGGGCTGCATGACCCAGGGAGCTTTTGTGTTGCTATGAACTTACAAATCCAAAATATCCAGTTTGTCTCAAGTAAATGTCTGAACACCTGAGCTTTTGAATCAAACAAAGAACCCAAATCCACATGCCTACCACGTATACTCTTACCTGGGAAGACCACCAAGATCCCATTCAGAACAAATATACGGTCCTGGACGCAGAATCACCCACAGTCCAACTTCAGCTGCCATGGTAAGGAACGCCCTAGAGATCCACACAACATTAATTATTATCTTGCTAAAGAACCACCTAGTTTCTGTGCATTTCTAATGCACCCATCACCATGGTTTGTAGGCACCAAAGCCAAGGAAATAGTTTGATGCAGCAACAATAGGGGATGATTCCAAATCAATGGGTTCCAAAGGTCCCAAAAAAACTAGAGAGGTGGTTGGCTCCATGCAGATGCATGATCTGTGGCAATACCATTGTTCCATTTAACTGGCATAGCCCGCCACCTACTCCACACAACAGAGAGCTTCTGACCTAACCATGAAGGCAGGCTGCCTGCAAAGTGAACTGAGGGCCTCTACCAGAGAAGAGGGATGATTCACCACTTGAAGATGGGACCAGCAGGCAATCTCTACCAAGCGCAATCACCACTCTACACACAAGGGAAAGTCAGCGGGGCAGTGCTCAGAGTCCATGGATGAGCTTCAATGTTGCCGAGGATGGAAGGGGAAGAGAGATACTTTGGGGGAGGTGGGGTGTTTGGAAATTGGGGAAATAGGGAATCCCAGTCAACTCTTCCTACTGTGGGTCTCTGAAAGCCTCAAGACCCCCCAAGATGAGAGGAAGTTGCCATCTTATCTGTTTTAAGTATTTGAGAATGAGAAAGAAGAGTCAGTCAGTGCTGGGTAAGACAGCACATGTGGGGGGCTTTTGGAAGGAGAACAGAGATTTATGATGGGCCCATAACATCTTAACAAGTATACCAGTAAATCTCCAACGCAAATGCAGACTAACTACAAACTTTTGTGGATATTTACATAGCAGAGCATTTAGAAAATGCTGCTCTAACCTAGAGGTGTCACCCACAAACTAATCAATGCTATTACTTGGCATTTCTGTACTGTTCCCATTTTACAGATGAGAAAGATGAGGCACAAAACAGACTGAGTGTTTTGCTCAAGGTCACATAGTCAGTGGCAGAGTTAAGCCAGATCTCCCAATTCCCAGTCTCCAGTTCTAAATCACTAGACTACACTGACTGGGTTACCCAAGAGGATATCCAGGTTGGGAACAGCTCCACGCTCAACAAAAGAGTCGCTAAACATGGTTGCTGTGAGTAAGGTCCCAATAGAGTTTGCCTCACTGATGTGGTCAGGAATCGTGTTAGAACCCTGCCGTTGTCCAGAGCAAAACTTAGAAAAAACCCTGCATCCTTTTCCATGCTAGAAAAGCAAACCAGCACACATTTACTATGTAATCACTTCTCTAGCAGTCCAGTTTATCCTTCCATAACAGAAACTTCATCCTAAAATTATTACTCAGGGAGAGACACTGAACCTCCAGACGGACAGGGTCAGAGATGTATTTTTACTCTAAGTACAGTCACATGCAAATCCAACAAGCCACTTGGGATGCAAACAAAGATTGAAACACACAAAGCTAATTGTTTTCACTGTTATTTCCCCCTGCCCTGCCCCCTACACTCAAGCCAATGATAGCAATAGAGTAAAGAACAAAACTGCCCCACATCTGACACACAAACATACACAACTTATTGCACCACGTACTCTAAATCCAGGTTTCCGCTGAAATCAAACTTCCCCCTTGCTGCTTCGTGCAAGTTCCATGGCACGTACCTGAAAAAACAAAGTCAGAGCAAGGGGCTAGGAATTCACACTGAACAGAGGAGCTAGGATTGTGGAGCAGGGGGATAACTACCTGTCCTTGTTCCCTTCTGCAATACACTACCTTCTTGTGCACACCCATCTCTAGCCATGAACAGATTCAAGCAAGCATACTGCTATTTGTGCATGTCTGTAAAGGCATATGTATCATTCCTGGCTGGGATGATTTAGTCGGGGTTGGTCCTGCTTTGAGCAAGGGGTTGGACTAGATGATCTTCTGAGGTTCCTTCCAACCCTAATATTCTAGGATATGCTAATGCTACTTCAGACTAAGGAGACAGCAGTTAGAGGAGGGTGGGGCTGTCTTTATACCCCCACTTCTTACACTCTCCTGTTAGATGCTTTTCTTCCTACGTTTCTTTCTTCCAGCCTTTCAGTACAGGAGTTACACCAGCTCAGACTGCCTTAGACTCAACAGACCAAGCTCAGAGGATCAGTAAGAAGGGAGGCCAGTTCAAGGCTGGGAAGAGAGTGGGAGTCTAAATAATGACGTCTGAGTCACTGTAACTTGCACACTGAAGGGCAGGTTAGACTCAACTTGGAATTTAGTCTTTGGTGTCCAGACACCTCTTCATTGCCAAGGCTGATGCAGTTTGCAAACCATTGTTAGGTTAACTGGCTACTGCGAGCCTGGACCTGCCTTGTCACTGTGTCAGCGCCATGTGACCACCCGCATCAGACTCCCTCAGACATACTTTGAAAGCCAGGACTAACTGAACAGATTCTTAGGGTGTATTGTAAGCTTAGAGAAGGTTAGAGTCTTATTTGTGGACCAGCAGAAACTGAAGATGGTTACCAGGGTAAATGTCACAAGTCAAGCAGGCCTTCATTTGCTCCTTGTGGACAGAACACACAGGGCCCGCTGCACAACACCCCCCAGGCTCTCAAAGATTCAAAAGCCTCATCTGTCTGCTCCATGCAGGACTGAGAATATCAGCTTAAAAGCATGATTAAAACAGGCCCAAATCCAGCATCATCTCAAGACTGCACATTATACTGGTCTAGAGCAGTAGTTCTCAAAAATGTACTTGCTGGTTCTCCATGAACAGCTCTTGCATCATTTAGTGCTGCTCTCCTCCTTGTTTCCAGATGCTTCTACAGACATCCAGGCCTGGAGGCCTGCAAAAACAACTAACAACAAGGAAGACACAGCTGGCTGGTAGGGGCTGCTGATATACAGCAGAAGAAGCGGAACAAATAGGAGGTGCCCCTGGGACTCAGAGCCACCAGCAGGACTGTAGCTGGTAACCATCCACTGAAGAATGTTCAGGGGAACAAGAAATTAGGTAGCTGGATAGCATATCCAGGGGAAGGATGATGACCTGATGGCAGGAAAACACGGGCAGGGAAGCAGGGAAAAGAACCAACTTTTTTTTTTCCTTTCATGACTTGAACAGAAGCTGCATTTTGGATCTGCCGTAGCCAATGGCAAAAACCCCACCGACTTAAATAGCCATTTTTCAGATCCAGAACTTACGTAGTGAGGGTGTTCAAGCCACATGTCTTCATCTTAACCATGCGGTCTCTCCAGTATTCCTTCGGGACTCGGAAGTAGTGCATGGAGCCCCCGAAGATACGGAAAGGCATGCCTTCGAGGGAGAACTCAGAATCCTCTGCCTGCAGGCCCAGCGTCCTGCCCCATAGCTGCAGTGGTACCAGACTGCTCCAGTTAAACCTAGAATGGGAGGGAAAGCAAGTTAACATCTGAAATCCAGCAAAGAGGACCTCCAGTGAGATGAAGCTCATTTCACCCCACCTGCCAGGGTCAACTCAGTGTTTCATCCTTTCCAAGTAAATTGTGCACCATGCAGTTGTTAGCATGTGGGTGTTTCAGATGAGCCCTTGAAACCTGTTTGTCCTCTGTGGACATTAAAGAGCCCAGGACCCTTCGTGTAAGAGTCTGGGATTTCCCCTGCTGTCTTGAGCTAAGATTTCCCCTTCTTGTATTAGCATTTTATGTGCAGGTTATTTATTGGCCTGCACTCCAGAGGTGATTGCATTTCAGCCAGGCTGCGTGTGTGTATAATTTGCAGAGTGCTTTGGAGTTCATTTGGGATGGAAGCTATGATGCAAATCTAAGTTATCATTAGATCTGGAGAAGCACTGAACTGTCTAAGCATATTTAGAAGCATTAGCATCCCTCTGATGCTTTCTCTTTCAAGTCATGGAAGAAAGGCTGGGTCTCTTTCCTGCTCATATTTGTCAGAGAAGATGGGAGAGGAAAGATGGAAGCATATCTAAGGTTTTTTTAAAAAAAAATAAAAATAATAATGGGCCAAATACATCACTAGCATAATCCCAGTGAATGGATGAATTGGGTCCATAATCCACAAATCACTGCTGCATGATCATGCTCTTATTTCCCCCTTCTCCTAATCCTCTAATTGTCTATCATGATGCTGTCTATGACATCACCTCCAATGCCTGGAATTCTCCCACTACCCATCCTTCAAGTTCCTCTTGTTCTAGGAATCCTCCTCTCTTTGCTCCCTGTAAATTATTTTAATAGCTTTATCACTTTACACTAATTCTTCTAGGATATTATCCTAGGTGCAGAAATGCCTCTGAATCGAACATTTAAGAGTTAAAGGTAGCTTCCACCTGGCTAAGATGATGCACGAACAGGTCATCACAGCCTATAAGACAACACTGAAGCAGGGCACCTTTCCTTTTCAAATGGCAATTTTGCAACAGTGTATTAGTGGGAAATTGGACTTTGTGAGCTCAATTTTTCCCGGACACGGGCACCTTAATAGGATATCCACATTTGGACACATACTGGCATCTAGATGCCAAAATAGAGCACTTGTTTGCCTAAACACCTGCTTGAGCTTCCAGAGACACAAACAACAAATGAGCTTGTGCTGTGTTCTTCTACCTCAGGCAGGTCCAAGTCAGGAAAAATCTCACTCATTTTTCTGCATTAGAACCGAAAAAACTAACATTTCATCAGGTGGCCAAGACGATTCAGAGAATGAAATTCTTCCCTGTTCTAATCCTGCCATAAATCATCAGGAACACCCAATGCAAAAAAACAGAACAGACATCACATTCACAAGCCCTTGAACTGAATTACCTGTTTAGACAATTATATCTGATTTCCCTTCAAGTTGATTCCTTCATAGCAGAAATCACATCCTACCGATTAGCATTAGCCTCTAATCTACCAGGCCTCAATCCAGTAACCCTATAAGCAAGTCAAGACATCACTGTTGTCCATTATCCCAGAAGTACTTTAATCTCAGCCACTTCTTCTAGGAGTCCAAGTGTAATTGATTACTACAGAATTCAAATGAGTAGCTCTCAAAGCTCACTACAAAGAATTTAAACCCCTCTGACCTCCTAATCAGCAGTGGGCATGTTGTTTTCTTCAGCCCACCCAGGTTCCAGAACTTCAAACCCAGCCCCACAAGTACAATGGCAGTTTGTTCCTATGAAACAAGGTCACAGTCAGATGCAAGAAATAGCTTCCATTCTGAGCTGACTAAGAACAACCCACACATTAGAGAGAAAGGTCACATTTAGAGGTGATAATATATAAGCCTCCAACAGTCTTCTACACTAAGAGTCAAGTTTTAACTAGGGGATGCTGGCAGAAGGTAAAGAGGACATTTCAGAACACATGGCTTACATGGGATTGCACAGAGGAGATCTGCAGAGATTAGCTCTCTTGGAACACAAGACAAGGCCACTACAAGACAGCTAAATCTAAGACTTGCAATGCGTTGCAAAGGCTAGCTGACAAGCACAGACAGTACCTCTGTGGCACAGCATTCTCACAGGCCTCTGAAACAACCGGCAGGCATGGGTAATACCTGGAAAAGGAAGCCTGGATTAAACACCAATGTCTTTCTTTAGTCATTGAACACTCAAGTGGATTTATTGTCGAATCATTTAAAAAAAAATAGTAATAAGACAAGTCACAATTCAGAAACCACCATTATCCATAGGATCTATACATTGGTGCAATAACAGATCTACACTCTAATAAAGGAAGAATAGCCCATATAATAGTACAAGAGGAGCAAGCATGAAGTGTCTGACATGGCTACATCAGAAGACAGCCCACATGCAGGTAAACAGGATCAGAGAGACAGATCCAATCCACATGTGCAAGTGAAGAGAGCCAGAGACCACTGTGTGAAGAATTAATCACCTTCACATCTCCTGTTCACTGAAGATCTACAGCTGGACCAGTATGCCAAAAGGATCAGACGGCTCAGTAGTCAGACCCAGTCTTTTCCAGGTTTGCTTCTGTTCCACAATGCAACTGTATATGAGAGAAATCATTTTCAAATGCCGACAGACTGGGTTCATCCTCAAGGCTGATAAACTGGTAACTCTAGAAAGGATTTCACTAGCATTGGCCACACTCACTACTTAGGCCCATGTTTCTAAGAGTATTCACAGACTTGTGGGTGCCCAACATGAGACATCTTTGGCCTGAATTTCAAAAGCATTGGATGCACATCACTCCATTTTAAAGCGATGGAGGCTACAGGCACTCAGCACCTCTGAAAGTCAGGGCCCAAAGCGTCACACGCTGGGCATCCAAAATCCATGGTCTCTTTTGAAAATGTAGACCTACATAACTACTGCATTGTTCTTGTGGCTTTCCTATAACCCTGTCACTGCAGTATCTATTTATCTTCCTACAGTACCAGTCACTGCACAATCCAAGTGCTTTGTAACCATACAAAGCCACTGTATTTGGCAGACTTGACAAAATAAATAAAGAGTTCCATTCAAAATTATCTGTAATACAAAACACGTTTCCAGGGTCCAGCACAATGGGAAGTGATTCTAGGTAGAATGACTTCTTTCCACATAGCTACATTAATTTGAGCTCTCCTTTCCCATACAGAAAAGTGACCATTCCCCTTCCTAAAGTTTTGAACTGTCAAAGAATTTATTTCCAAATTCAAAGAGAACTAACAAAGATGATCAGAGAAACGGAGAACCTATTTTATGAGAGGAGACTAAAAGAGCTTGGCTTCTTTACCCTAGGAAAAAAGAAGGCTGAGAGGGGATATGATGGCTTTCCATAAATATATTGGGTGTGTAAACATCAAGGATGGAGAAGAGCTATTTACGTCAAAGAAAAAAGATGACAAGAAGAAATGAGTAAAAATCTGGCTGAGAGTACATTTAGGCTGGAAATTAGAAGACGTTTTCTAACCATCAGAGGAGTAAACTTCTGTAACAGCCTCCCAATAGTAGTGGGAGCGAGTAAACTAAATAGTTTTAAGATAGAGGTAAGTTTATGAGCGGGATAGTACAATGTAGTTGCCTGTGACTGCAGATGGCTGGGTGCAGTGGTCTAAGGGGTCTCTTCTGGTCCTCTCTCTTGTGTCCTACATTTCATGCTTCAGGTTCTCAGATGGTCTCATGCAAGGGTCAGGAAGGTTTTTCCTCACTGATATATTCTGGGTGGGTTTTTTTAATCTTTCTTCTGAAGTATCAGACATGGCCACAGGTGGAGATGGGACACCAGGAAGGATGGTCAGTATACTGAGTTAGTACAGAGAATTCTCTCATGCTTGGTTGATGGGTTTTGCTCACATGCTCAGGGTCAAATTGATCACCATTTCAGGGTCAAAAAATATTTTTTCCCCAGCATAGGGTGTGGGTTGCTTGCTAGGTTCAACTGAGTCTCTCATCCAAAATCAATCCTTGCCATTGCAGGTGCTTTGGACATTCAGGAACCCCAGACCCTCCTATTCTCTATCTGTGGCACACAGTAATTTAGTTTCCAGAGGGCTGTAATACTTTGGTCTAATCCAGATTACTGGGCTAAATGCAGTGGTAACTGGGAGGGGGTCAGTAGCCTGTGATGTGCAGAGGTCAAACCAGATGATTGGGTGTGTAAACACCAGGGACGGAGAAGAGCTATTTAAGTTAAAGGAAAAAGTTGACAATTTAAAGCATTCATGTTTGAAAAATCTGGCCAACAAAAACCTCAAATGTTTATATGTTCTAAGCTCATCCTCCCAAACTGAGTATATTTGCCAGTGTTTTGTACAGTCTAGAATAGATTTTAATATCCCCAGCAAAAAGCCTCCCACCAATTTCCCTCGGGACACTATTCAGTTATGTTGGAGCTCCCACTGAAATATAAAATCCACTCACCCACTACAGTGCTTTCATATCAGAAAGGACATGAACCACTTTGAAACACAGTGCCAAATCAATCCCTGGTATAACTTCTTTGGCTTCAGTGGGAGTGACACAAGGGATAAAGTTTGGCCCATAATAGACAAGTTGAGGGGAGAAGAGGGCCTAATACTTTGCTAAATAGAAATTTAAACACAGCCCAACTCTGCAACTTTAGTCATGCTGAGTAGTATGTTACTCCACCGTAATTCCGTTTGTCTCAAGGTACCACTCAAAGCAGGGTTGGTACAATCAGGCCCAGAATAAACAGGATATATCCAATATCACACACAACAAGACAGAGCCCTGATATGAAAGAACAAGAGATACCCCTCGCAGTTTCAAAAATGGGTTAGATCCAGAACAGAGTGTGACTGATTTGTAAAAGCATGTCATCCATCAAAGAGCTCCAGTGATTTTAGTAAACCCAACAGGCGCCAAGGTCATTGGGGTAACTTTAGCTTAACGCAGGAACTGATTTATAGTGCCAAAAATTGGTCTTTCCTTATCCATTACTTTTTATGATAGACAAAGAATTGTTATATTATGTGTAACATTTATTTAAAGCTTTTAAATCATTTCCATTTGGTTGCAGCATCACTCTCCTCATACTTCTCGCACTAGATGGATGCTCCCTGTCAATGATTGATTCTGAATAGCGCTATTTCTCTCTATGATTCTGATAAGAGAAGATGTTGCTTCAGTTTTATCGGGTCTGAGCTCTTATGAATCAAGAGCAGATTTTTTTTAAAGCAGCGAGGAGGGAGCATGAAGTTTGTAAATGTTTCCACATTAACGGAGTCTCTATTCTTCATCTGAATGCAGTCGGTCACTAAGGTTAAGGGGAGTTATGTTAACACCGAGGAGAGATAGACCTTTAATCAGAAACATTACTCAGCAATGATAACAGAAGAAAATTGGCTTTTAAGAGGGGTATTGGCATTACACCTGCAAGCAACAGCAAGCATAACCTGTGGCAAGCAGCAGCTGGCATACACTGAGTTTACAGCACATGGTGAGCGGTCCTCTCCTACAACCCAGTTTCAAGTACTATATTACCATTTAATCTCACTTTTCATGAATATTAGTGCTAGTTAGAAGAGGCTGGATTGACAGTTCTAGAATAATCTATTCAGCCACTGGACCGATACAAAACCAGCACTGATAAGGCAAGCTGCCCCACCAACATACATAAACTCTGAATGAATGGACCATCCATAGGGTGAGAGAAGAGTTCTGCCTCAAAGGCCCCATTCAATGCTTGGTAGCTCTATTGAGACTGCCAGCAAAGCAGGAGGATAAGGAATAGTGGGATAATTAGTACCAACTGCAACAATGCTCTGAGGTGAGGACAACTGTCCTCTGAAAAATTGACTGAGACCCAGCAAACTCACTGCACACAGGCTACTGATGGTAGCAGATGGTAACCCAAACTAGATTCAAACCACATGAAAAGGTTCAAGAGTTCCAGTGCCCCGCAACTTCACAGCACCCTATAACCTCACTTCTTGAAATATGTGCATTATTCAGATTTGTCTTTTTGTAACTTGATTATTAGTACTTCACTTGAATTCATTGCTACATCTATTAATGTACAGTTTTGTGCCTCCATTCATGAGCATCTGAACTGTTTAAAATTGAAAGCTGCTGCTAAGACACAGTAAACAGGGCTATGGGCTAAGGATTAAAGGGACATGTGAAGTCAGTTTAGGCTCCAAAGTCATAATATGTAAACAGTTACACAGTCTAATATATTTATTATTAAACTTTCCTTTCAAAGTTTATATTTGGTGGAATAACATCCCTAGAGAGAGACATGAAATGGAACCAACTAGACGCATAGGTTAAAGCTGGCCAGTCTACTGTCACTGCTCAACCTGAGAGAAATGCAGGGAGTAAATGAACAGGTTCACGGCTGAAAAATAAATTTGGTTTAATGATTTCCGGTGCTATTAGTAATCCAGCTAAAGAAACCTGTTACGTGAATTTAACCTGACAGCATTCCTTTCAGTACTCCTTAACAGTATGCCTGAGGGACATGCCAGTAGAGATCAAGTTCATTTAAACTGCAATGATTCTTGACCCAATACACTAAGCAAATAGGAGTCATAAAACAAATGGCCTCAGTGACCTGAGGGCCCTATTGCTCAGCAGAGAATCACTGTGCTGATAAGGCTAAGAACAGCCGTTTAAATCCGTCCCAGAGGACAGTAAATCCAGCAACACGCAAACCTGATGGGGCAGAAAGAGCACAGCCGAGAAAGTGGAGTAGGGAGAAAAGAAGCGGAAGAGAAGAGGCACACGGCTGAGCTTGGATGTCTGCACAGACCTAGAGTGATGGGAATCCCATGAGGATGCTTTAAAAACCATCACTCTTTTGGCTGAAAACTTGTGCAGGTGCAGCAATTCCAGGCAAGGAAGGGGATGGATGCCTTCTTCTCTGTGGCATCTGGTTTGTGCAGCCCACAGCACTTTGCATAGTCAGTTTCACCATTCCCCCTGCAGTCTGCCAGTCAGTTCCCCATGTTGTTCCTGGGGGGGGGATCTTTCAAGGGGGAGAGCAATTTAGATATCGGGAATGTGACTGGGAAAACGGGGGGGTGCAGGCCCTGGCACCACTTCCCACCCACGCTCCAAGCCCGCGTAGATTTGAATGGACTGGGAACCTTCCGCGAGCCTGCAGAGGGGGAGTCCGTGCGGCGGGGCAGGGCGCGAGGACAAGCGGCTGCCAGGGGCTGAGGGCAGCGGGAGGCAGGGTCAGTAGGGAGAGGGTCCCGGGCCGGGGGGCTCGGCCCTAGGGGCATGTCCGGACGGGGGGGCAGGGGGGAGGGGAGTGTCCCAAGGGGGCAGGGCTCGGGGAGCAGAGACAGGGCCGGGTGAGGGGGGGGAGCCGGGATGTGCGTCGGCCCACCCGGGATAGGGGGAGGGGCGACAAAAGGAGAGGCGTTCGGGGGGGGGAGGGGCAGGTAGGGCCAGAGGGGGAGGGGCCCCGGGGGGCCGGAGTAAGGGGGAGGGGCCGGAGTGAGGGGAGGGGCCCCGGTAGGGGGAGGGGCCGGAGTGAGGGGAGGGGCCCCGGTAGGGGGAGGGACCCCGGGGAGGGGGCGGGGCCCGGCCGGTCTCACCTGCGGAGCAGCAGCCCCCCCAGCAGCAGCAGCAGCAGCAGCAGCCCCCCGAGGCGGCGGCGCTTCCGCCCGCCGCAGCCCCACATGGCGGCCCCTGGAACTTCCCCGGCCAGCCCCAGGCCCACGCGCTGCTGCCTCGAGCGGCGCCGCTCGCCACCTCGCTGCCGGGACAGCGGGGACAGGGGCACGGCTCCACGGGACGCCCAGTCCCTCCCCGCCGCGCGCCTGCGGCTCCTCCCACCGGAGCACCGTCGCCTCGCAACCCGCCCCCCCCCCGGCGGCCTCCCATTGGCCGTCGCCTGCCGCCCACGGGACGGGGCCGCCCGTTGATTGGGCAGGAGGCCCAGCTTTCTCCTGATTGGCTACAGCCGTGCCGCGGGACAAGACCCCGCCCCCCCGCCACAGGTGCGCCCGTCCGCCAGGTGAGCCGCGGCTGGCAGCCTGGGCACGTGTCTGCGGCACGCGGGCAAAGGCCCAGGCCAGCCCCTCCCCCCTGTCGCGCGCCCGGCGCAGGCCCTGGGGCAGCCGCCGCCCCCCCGCGGGCAAAGAGCCCCCCCGCGAAGGTGCAATTCGCCCGGCTGGAAACCTCCTTGCAGCCTGGCCCTGCCTTTGCAGAGCCCGCCGGAGTGCAAGGCGGGGGTGTGTGCCTCCCGCCCCCCCCGCACCCGGCCACCGCCCCCACAGGTGCAGCAGCAAGGCGAGGCGGCTCCTTTAACTTGCAAACTGCAGCCCTCGGTTTGTCTCCCAGGACAGCCCCCGGCCCCGCCTGCTTTTCTGCATGCACCCAGCGGGGGTGGAGGGGCAGGGGCTCCCAGCCAGCCCCTGCAGCGCATTGCCAGGTCACAGGACTGGCTCCGTCCATCCTCCTGGGCCCTTCTTACCCCGCTGGGGACTCAGGGCTCCTCCCCCTGCCACTTGTGGCGATGGAGCTGGAGATTTAATACAGCTGCCTGCGAGGACCTAGGCTGAGAGCTAGTCACTGCACACAGCTGCTCTGGAGAAGCCTGCAGGGGTAACAACATTCAATGTGGGCTGAGATAGGCCATTTATGCCTCAACTAGTCAGATCATCGCTTTTAGCCAAATTAAATAAACCGCAGTTTGCAGAGCACTTTGGCATAAGCCACCCGGTGAATGAAAAACACCGATAAGGCTTTGCAGGCTCCCTGATTGGACAGCACAGGGCTGGGCCTCTCTAAATATTTGCCTAAAGAATGGTTACTTACCACTGGTTGATTATTTTTTTAAGCCTGCTGTTTATAGTATTAAATACAGTCCGTTTAGATTTTAGCTTTTACCAAGGCAGTCTGTACTGTAGAGATCAACCGTGTCTGCGGAGCTGCTTACAACACAGTTGAAACATGTAGTGTAGGTGAGACTTAAGAATGTCACCACTGTTAAATGACACCCTCAGTACTCTTAGGTCTTGACCATCATGTTGTAACTAAGCACAGACAAATCCTGAATCGTTAAGCGTTTCTATGAAGAGCTTAGCACAGCTTGGCTCCCTTAAAGTCGAAAACACTCCAGGATGACAATCCTTTCCCTCCCTATCCTACATCTGGAAGGGTCAGACCTTGACCATTCCTTCAAGATGAACACACAAGTTACTTCAGTTCCTTAACATTACTGGAAAAAAATCTCCCCCATCTGCCAGTGTCATTTTTTTGTTGTAAGTACTGAACAAGGAATGTTGCCCCATGATTAAAGCCAGGAATAGGAAGTCAGCCATCTTTGCCATTGACTCCTTACCTTGTCACTTCCCCTCTCTGCACCTGTTTCCCAATCTGTCAACTGAATATGTAAACACTTCCCCCCTGGAAGGGGGTGTTAGTTGGGAAAGCACTTTCAGGAGCTAAAGAAATGCAAGTTATTACTAATCATCGGGATTTTCCATTAAGCAAGTTGATTTAAAAAAAAAAATACGATCAACTAAAGGCAACATATTCAAATTAAAAAACAAGAACGCTGCAAAAAGAGTCAATGACCAGAGCTGATGAAACCCTCTTGTGATTTGTCATACCTTTATTGATTCCAACACTGAGGTGGGGAAAAAAAGTGAAACTGATCAATGCTCTGACTCTACTCATCTTGTACATTTCTGGGTAGAGTTAATTTGAGAATAAGAAGCCCAGGTTTGCTTGTGTAAGATTCTCTCATCTATCCCTCTAGTCCCATTACCCAGGATTCATAATGTTAATGAAAGCCGTAACTGGGATGGAGTAGAGCAAGAGCCATTTGCACTAGATAAGAGAACTCTAGGAAATGAGAAGCACTGATGCTTCCAGATTAGCACCAGGCACGCTCCACTCCTTTCACTGGATTTAAAATGCTCACTGCACTTTGTAACAACTCAGAGACACAGTCTTTATAGATGACTTGCCCCAGTGCTGCAGCGCAACGGCTTGGAAAGACAAGGGTTTAAACAAGGCAACAGATTTTCCCTATGATTCACAGGAGTTGCCTTATTGATCCATAACAAAGCACAATCTTGCCTGAAATTAATCAGGAGGCTATGCCTCCACATCTGCCTTAGAAATGGCCCAGAGAAGGAGAGGGTCTGACTGGATTCTCTCTGTTTTAATCCTGCCCTGGCAGAAAGGGGGACTGGATGACTCCACAGGTCTAATGTTTCTGTCTGAGGAGGGTGGCAGTGGCCCATGCTCAGGACATAGGGGGACAGGCTTTCATTCATGTCTCATTTTTATCGTCAGCGTCCTCGATACCAGACTAGTACCAGCAGCTCTGCCAGGCACCACATAAAGCTGGGAACCCACGTGGCCTGCATCCAGCTGTGCTTGAGATCAGAAAAAGTCAAGAAAGTTTCCACTGTTACATTCCCATCTCCCACTTGCAGGGAACGAGTCTATGGACACAGGAGCAATAGACAATGTTCTAACTAGAAAGTCGAGTGCAGTAAGGCTAGGCACCAGCTCCTGGCTTTACGCCTGTAATAGACTCCTGGCCACAATCATCCTCATCACCTCATTGGTACCTGCAGCAAACAAAGACAGAGAAAGAAAGAGAGAGAGACACACACACACACACAGAGATGCTCATCAGGTAACTGAAAGCCCAATCCTACTTCCACTGAAGCCAAATGCAACAATCCCAGGATTTAAACTCCCAACAGAGCAGTATGCAATCGGCAGGGCAGTTATTCCATGTCTCCATCCAGCCTGGTGCAGGCTGAGATCAGGGCACAACCTGCTGGGATCTGTAGCCTACTCTATGGAAAAGACTCCTCTCAAGGATGAAGGGACTTCAGGGCATTAGTGGGTGTAGAGGAGAAGGTAAGATGTAGATGCCTAGAAAAAGACTGCTCGTTAAGCCAGGTATTGAGCACATTTAGCTTCCACTGCCATTACAAGGATTGTAGGGCGCTAAGCACCTAGCAGAACTGGGCCCATGCTGAAAGCCAGATTCTCTTCTTTACCTACTGCTACATATGTATATCCTACCCCAGAGTACAAAGGAGCGTAGTAGGGGATGGCCAAGATCACACTCCTTCCAGATACCCTACTTCCAGGTGAATGGAGTTCAGAGAGTAGCTGTAATAACGATTAAAAGGCTGGATGAAGAATATAAGAGCCAATACTTATAGCATAGCTCCGCTAAGGGGATATAACCACAAATATCTCTACAAGCATCTGAAGGTGGAGCAGCACGCAGAATGAGAGGAATTGTTTAGGGCCCAACGATGGGTGTCAGTAGCAGTAATAGCATGAAATTAAACAAAGACACCTTTGGTGTGAACATCAGGAGACCTTTCCCTCCTGTCAAATTTTCCCAGGGAGGTAGTGGAAGCTCCTTCAACTGAGTCTCTTCTGTCTTTTACTGGGTTGGAAATACCTACAATGGCTACACAAATCTGCTATAGCCTAATGAACTCAGATCCCCTGCATGGATTTTGGTGCCAGATCATGAGAGACCCAAAGCCCAGCATGAAAGAAGTGGAATTTGCAACTATTATCAAAGTCCCTGCTCTCCAGTGGGACGGGAGGTCAAGGTCACAGCCAATGGCCAGTTTTGATGGCAATACCCCAGGTTACCTTCCAAGATCTGGTGGACTCTGATGTCTCTCACAAACTGCTGCACAGCATAGTCCTTCAGATAGCCATAGCCCCCATGCATCTGTAGGGCCTGGTTGCAGATCTGAGGAGAAGAGAATGTTGCTGAGCCAGGCACAGAGGGGTGTAGTGACTTGCCCAGGGTTACACAGTGAGTCAGTGGCAGAGCTAGGACCAGAACCCAGGAATCTGGACTAAGTTTTCTCTAACCACCAAACCACATTCCCAAGCAAAAACAGAAATGGAACCCGAGTCCTAAATTCCAGTCTCTTCTGTTCTAACCACTATATGCCACCCTGCTTGCTGCCATATTTCCAGATGTGCTATTTTAAACTAATGGGGTCATCTTAAAGAGAATGCTGCAGCATACAAATCCATGGGGTGCATTTAATTTCTTCTTAATCAAGGTGGTTTCTGCCGCATTTCTGAATCTAGTTGCAAAATTAAAATGCAAGTTCACCATCTAGTGGCCAGCTATGCTATTTACAGGATAAAAAGCCCTTTTTATTTAAAGATCAAGATGAACTAAGTCCTATATGTGAGATACACCAGACTGGCAGTATACATCCAGGGATCTAATGACGGGTTATTGTGGTTATTCCAAAATATGACTAAGCCAAGCCGTTTCATAGCTCAGGACTTTTTTTTTTTTTTTCCTTTTAATTAAATAGCATTCTGTAATTGCACTAGAGTATCCCACTCACTCCTAGTGGGACGTGCTAATCAGGAATTAATAGCAAGTCATGGACACCCTGGCATACACACGTCTTACCTCAGCAAAAGGTAGCTGAAATCACCAAAATGAAATGCTCTACTCTGCCTGCGCCCCCAGGCTCCTAGAAGTAGCAGATGGCATTGTGGCATATGGAGAATGCCCAGGGAAAAGACCATGGCCTGCAGAGGGGTTGAAATTCCAGCCTGCTCACGGGCCAGGATTCTGGCCCACAAAAGGGGCCCCAAGACTCACAGGTGCTGGAACTTGGTGTGCGGGGCAGTGCCGCTATACCTCCTGGCTTGAAGTGCTTTCCATTATACACAGGGTGTACAATTTGGTTCACTGGCTCTCAGCACCCCCCACTATAAAAATTGTTCTAGCTCCCCTGCCAAGACTACATTTCTGGCCCGCCCTGCAGACAATCCCAAGCAGCATTTGCCACTACAAGGCGACTCTGAACTGCTCTGATTATGACACCCCGCCACCCCCCGGCAGAGATTTGGAAAACCTACTGTGAAGCACTCATCAGTGGCGAAGACCTTGGCCATGGCGCACAGGGCGATGGCGTCCTCCCGCTCCTCCTGCAGCGCCTGCGCCGCATTCCGTACCATGAGCCTTGCCGCCACCAGGCGCACCGCCATCTCGGCCAACATGAACTGGAGGTACTGCCGGGAAGGAAGCAGACAACGCATGAGGGCACAGGCTAAGTTAGAGGCTCAGTGAGGCCCTACCGTGAAACACCTCCCCCTACGCATCCTGCCCGGATATCATCCCCCTTCCCGCTCAGTTGGGGCCCTCTTCTGAATCCCACACCCCACCCTTTCCCTCTCAGGAACGGCCCCCCAAACATCCCCCAGTCTCCTCCGGTGCTTCCCATACTGCCCCCCATCCCGCTCAGGAAGGGCCCCCAGCTTTGTGTTTCCTTTTCAAGGAACTTTCTCTGAAGGGCTTCCCTTCACATAAAGCTCAGGGCTTCTCCGATTCTCTGTGCCAGGGCCCCTGGCTCCCCCCGACTCCCGAATTCCTCTTTCCTGGCCTGTCTTTTTCTCCACCTCCTTATGAGCGTCTCTCTCTCTTCATTCATGAGGCCAACAAGTAATGATCACGTGCTGTCTTCCGCATGAGGCGAGAACCCACCCGCTGCCCCCATCTATTGCCACCCCAAACCTCGGGAGATGCTATGAAAGAGGGTGCGAGAACATTAGCACTGGAAGACGCTCACAGCTACTGCAGTCCCAGCTTCTCCCAGCAGAACGTGTGTAAGGCAGGATGTGGGAGCTCTGGCTACTTGGTCAGGCAATAGCCGGAGGGGCACCGAGGTGGAAAGAGCAGAGCTTGTAGACGGAAGTCACCTGGTTACTGGCCAGGGGTTCCCCAAACTGTTTGCGGATGGTGAGGTGCTCCTGGGCCAGGAGGACAGAGGCATGAGCAGCTCCTAGAGAACAAGAAGCTGGCAGAGGAAGCCAGGGGCATCAAGTGAATATTACCTTACAGCCACCACACTAAGCTAACACTGAGGAGATCACAGGCCTCTCCCTTCTCCTTCCTCACCAATGTTGATCCTCCCTCCATTCAGGCCCTTCATGGCGATGCTAAAGCCTTGTCCCTCTGCTCCCAGTCGGTTGGCCACGGGAACAGCACAGTCCTCAAAGATCACGGCCCGAGTCGGCTGGGAGTTCCAGCCCACCTGCAAAAGACAGGAGCGACTGAAACTCTCTGCAGGGGGGGCGAGGCCCATCCAGCTCTCCATTGGAGAGCCGTCAGGTCTGTCACTCACGACTCTCGCCCTCCACTGCCAGGAGAAAGGCACTGTAACGCAGACTCCATGACGCAGAGTGTGGTGCCCCACAGACCCTTCCAGCTGGATGTTGACAGTAACTTTTAGGAGCGTCTGGGTGGCTCCGTTTTAGTTCACCGGATTTGTATCTCCAGACACCTGGATTAAAATCACTTGGGTCAGGAGTTTAGTGATCTCCAGAGCTCTGTTGTCCACATGCAATGGGCCATGCAGCCCGGGAGTGTCTGCTCTGGAGAGAGCTCATTACTAGCTTAGCCAAGGGGTCAGGACTGAGCTTCAGCAATGTTGCTAGTGAGAGTCGAGGGTCAGGTTCGCGTGAAGCTTGCGCGGGGGCTGCCTGCACTGTACATAACCCTGATTGGCTTGAAGAGCCCTTAAACTTCACGAGCAACTAAATCCGCTAGAAACTGAAATGCAAAATGTCTAGAGAAAAAGTACCGAGCCAATAATCCATATCAGGAGCTGGCTTGACAACGCTAGAGATTAAAGCATGCAAGGTTTCCCCACACCATGCGTCTCGCTGGATTATCTGGGGCTACGGTACAATATGGTGCAGTGAGGAAGCAGGACAGACTAGACTGGGTCCAACTGTCTCACCGAGGGCGGGGCTGAGGCAGGAGAGTGGCCTGGATGAGCCTGTGATCTGATCAGACATGGGATCACTGGTGATCTACTCTACTTAGGCCTGCCTCTGCTGTGTTCCCCCCACCTTGACATGTGGGTCTCTCACCTTCCTCTCTTTCTTGCCAAAGCTGAGCCCTGGAGTTCCTTTCTCCAGCACCAGGCAGGAGATGCCCTTGGCGCCGGACCCTCCTGTGCGACACATGACCACATACACATCCGTGTCGCCACCACCACTGATGAAGGCCTGGCAAGGGGCACAGGAAATGAGACAGCATTAGCACACAGAGAGCCCATGCCCAGCCTAGGAAGGAGGACAGAATCTTTACTGGGCACCATGTCCTGAAAGGGATTTTGGGTGTCTTGTGCAGTGACCCAAGGGAAGAGAAAAGAAGCTGAGAGGAGGGTGAGGGGATCAGAAAGACAGAGGAGGAGGGCAGAGAGGGGAGAAGACACAAGGGGCCGGTTTACACTGGAAGTGCTGCAGCTATGCCACTATAGTGCATCTGGTGAAGACGCTGTATGCCCATAATCACTTCGGAAGCTACGTCGGTGGGAGACACTCTCCCGTCAACATAACACCGTCGTGGACAGCACTTAGGATGCCGTAATGCACGTCGCTCGCGAGGGGGGGGGGGGGGTCTTTTTCACTCCCCTGAATGATGTAAGTTGGATCAATTTAGTGTAGTCCTGCCCAAGGAGTCAGAGAATCTGGAGAGGGAGCCTGAGGGATTAGTTTATGGGGTGAAACCATGAGCTGAACAAGTGTAGCCTGGCAAACTGAGGCTGGAGAGACAGAAGGGGGCAGGATAACCATCTCCAATTACGGGTGGTTAGGATGTAGAAATTCCTGGGAGGGGAATCATTCAGGATGCTCTGAAGGGGTAGAGCTCGGAGTAGCGGCAAAGGAAAACAGACTGAGCATCAGGGAGGGCTTCCCAACGGTGAGATTTACTGGGCTGTGGAACCGTGTCCCCCAGGGAAGAGGCGGATGCAAACAAAGCCCTAGAGAATATACCGGGGGACATGACCATGCCCTGGGAGAAGCAACTGGAGAGGATGTGACCTAATGGGATATCTCCAGTTCCACAAGCCAAGAGGAAGAGGCAGAGATGAGAGGGGAAGTAGGGGAGACTGTGCCAAAGAACCTCTCACACATGCAGGGTCCCCAGGGGGTTTCCAGGTGAGAAAAGCTGGTACCTTGGAACCGTTAAGGACATAGGTGTCACCTTTCCTCTTGGCTGACGTCATCAGAGAAGCTGCGTCACTTCCGCTTCCTGTTTGTGGGGAAGGAAAAGAGCCAATGAGACGGAAGGGCTGCCTCTCCCTTCCAGAGACTGTGTGTTCACATGGACCCATGAGGAGTCAGACTCTGAGGCCAAATGCATCCCTGGAACCAGAGAGTATAACTCCTACTGACCACAATGGGAACTATGCCCCCTCATCCCAGAGCTGAATTTATCCCCTCGAGCCACGCAATCCAGAGCGGGGTGGTTAATCAAGTCATCACAGGTTGAGCAACAGGTCTCTCTCAGCCCCTGTGGGATCCTGACTGCCCAGGGCTTTCAACTAGAAATGTCAGATCTGTGTGGATTTATTGAAGTGTCCTGGACAGAAATTCACCCTCTTATCTCCGTATTTATTCGTTTTGTTTAAGCATCCTTGAAAACAGGAGCTGCAGGCCAGTCAAAGTGGGTCTAGTTTCGTTGCATATTCTGCAAATACCCATGTATCCCACCCGCAACCAACCAAGGCACCCTTTTGAACCTTCGGTTCCTCACTCATCCCTGCCCTTCCCACCATTGCTGTATGCTAAGAAGAGAAAACTGCCAGCAAGATGTGCCACGTTGGGTTACTACCCCTTGCTACACTGATATGCCAAAGCACAAGCCACATGGAAGACTGGATAGCTCAGAGCAACGGCAGGTGGAGTTTCACTTCTAGTGACTGAGACAACATTGCTGGGACTCAGAACAGAAAGGGAAGGAAATTCTTTGTACATGAAGCTCACCTGGCTCGGTCAGGCAGTAAGAGGCGAACTTCTCCATGCTACAGAGTGACGGGCAGAACTTGTGCCTCTGCTCCTCGTTCCCAAAGGTGTCAATCAACCAAGCACACATGCTGCATCAGGAGAGAAGGGAGGGGGTTATAATGCACGCATGCAAGCATGGCCCTAGGAAGAAGGATGATCAGAAAACACTCATGCCATGGGCACTGGGATCCAAACAGAGCATGAGGATGTGGAAACTGGGGAGATAAATCTTCCCCAGTGTTTTCTCTGCTCTTAAACTTCACCCAACAGTAGAGAGATTTGGAGGTTTTCAGCCTTTGCTGGAGCTAATCTAACCTAGCCTACAAAACAGACATTGCTAATATCATTCTAGACTTGGGGTTGTATGTAAGACACAGAAGTAATTATCCTGTTCTACTTGGCACTGGCGAGGCCTCAGCTGGGCTACTGTGTCCAGTTATGGTGCCGCACTTTAGGTAAGATGTGGACAAACTGGAGAAAGTCCAGAAGAGAGCAACAAAAAATGCTGGGTTTAGAAAATCTGATTATGAGGAAAGGTTAAAAAGCATGGGCATATTTAGGCTGAGGGTGGACCTGATAACAGTTTTCAAATATGTTAAGGGCTTTTATAAAGAGGACGGTGATCAATTGTTCTCCATGTTCTCTGAAGTTAGGACAAGAAATAATGGGTTTATCTGAAGCCAGGGCGATTTAGGTTAGATATTAGGAAAAAATGTCTAACTCTAAGGGTAGCAAAACTTTGGCATAGCTTCCATGGGAGGCTGTGAAATCCCCATCACTGGACGTTGTCAAGAACAGGTTAAATAAACACCTATCAGGGTGGTCTAGGTTTCTTTGATCCCTCCCCAGCACAAGGAGCTGGATTTGACGACCTCTCGAGGTCCCTTCCAGCCCTACATTTCTATGATTCTATAATGAATGGCACCCCTGAAAGCTGCAAGATGATAGGATTAACAGACCCAGCATTCACAGTACGAGTACTGTTCAGCCAGACTGACCGCAGATGCTTAGCCAGTTATCCCACACTCACTTATGGATGCTCAAGTAGGCGGTGGTGCTGGTACATCCTGTCGACAACGCCTCAAAGATGACGGAGGTATCGAGGCGTGACAGACCCGAGCCACCTACATCTGGTTTCACATAGATCCCACCAAAGCCCAGCTGGGCTGCCTTCCGCATCATTTCCACTGGGAATATTTCCTATTGAAGGCACAAAAGGGGGGGAGAGGGAGAGGGGGAGAGACATCACCAGAGATCAAGAGCAAGACCAACTTCTGGTAAAGATGAGCCATGAAGTCCAATTCTGAACTTCCACAAAGCTTAAGTGGGTAGGTAGGCAGCTAGAGAGAGAAGATAGCCACCTTCAGGGAGCAGACGCAGGTTTTCAGACGTCCCAGTGCTGCCTGCTGGTAGCCCCTCTGAAGGGTCACGGATGGCAGCTCGGTCCAACTGCATTAGCATCTCTGAAGGAAATCTTTGCACATCACAATCACAGCACTATGCAAGAAGGGAGGAGCTACTGAGGATATTACTATCTGCAGGGCTGGGGCAGAGGACGTTGGGAAAAAAAAGAAATGACTAGCCCTTCAATGCAGACACGAGGCACTTCTGAGGAAGGAGAGGGTGTTGGGTGAAACATCCCTTTTGTGGTTGGCAGCTGGCCTGTGCTCTCACCTTCTCATCCCATTCTCCCATGTAAGGGGCCATCTCCTTGGCAGCAAAATCAAAGGCGACCTTTTGGAACTCCTTCTGCTCCTCACTCAGGCCTGTGGATGCTGGAAAAGCAGGAAAAGAGCAGATGCTTTCAGAGGAAGGAGGCTGCAAAACTCCTCACTTCTTTAATAGCCCAGACAAATATGAAACGTAGTTATTGTTCATAGTCCAGTGTCTCTTAGCCCTATTATCTACACTAGCCCACTGTGGTATTGCAAGCATCAGCCGTGCCTCTCAGCGAATCAGTGCAACAAGTGCCTCAGCATGCTGCTACAAGACAGTGGGCTAGTAGAAGGGCTGCCTTGTGATGAAATAAAACCAAGGTCTTGATCTTTTGTGGACACTGAACATGAACTGCAACACACAACTAAAACTGTGTATGGGCCCTTTACTGTTCTTTATGATGCATAAAGGCAGCCTTGATATACTACAGGGTTGGGTTTTTTTGTTGTGTTTGTTTGCTTGGGTATTTCCTCTCCCTCTCCATTAGAATTATCGCTTTTCTGGAGAGCTCACTGCAGAACTGGGGAGAGGCTTCACAGAGCAAAACTTACTGCAACCAACTCCAGCTTTCATGCAAGACCTAGTCTATAAAGGAGAGGTGAGGGGGATGAACCCATGTAATTAAACCCAGGCATAGGTGTGCAAAGTCACACAGATGCAAGCATGTGACCTTAGATCCTGTACTGTGTAACTACCTGACAATTCCATCCCTGCAGACAAGTCCTGAGGGGAGAAGGAATGCGGAGTTACACACACTTTAGAACTTTTTGTTTTTTTTTCCAGAGTTAAACAAAACCCAACCAAGCAAAGCAAACACCAAAGAATTTCAAACAGAGTCGGACCCCATTTCCCCTTCCCCACTCAGTTACAGATAAGAAAGCTGCACCCCAGGTTTCAGAATCCTGCAAGTAAACTGTTAACTCCCCAGGCCCTTCAGAGGGTTCTCCAGCAAAAACTGCAAAGACAAGAATGGATATTCCCCATTTTAAAATCTTCTATTGTAACCACACTCAGAGACACCTCCCCCCCACAGATCAGAGCCCTGTTGTACTAGGTGCTGTACAAACATTCGGAAACAGTCCATGCCTTGAAGAGCTTACACTCGAATCTTTATAAGATAAAATACAAGCAGAAAAAAAAAAGAAACTTTAGGACTGGCCTTGCACACCATAAAGAGTCAGTGAAGTCTATAAGCAAAGGGAGCCTGCGTTTAAAGACCCCATAGCCCTTTTTGCAAAAGTGGAGACCGACATCCCAGTGCCTGGCGTGGATGATTACATTCTGCTCCCTGGAATTCCCACTGCGCTTACAACCAGACACGGAGGAGTTTCTTCTCCAGGGCAGGTCCTACCCTGCATCCAGGTGCCGGGGCCAGGCGGGGGCCGCCCCCACTTGACCTTCCCTCGGGAGAGCGCCCCCCCCTGCACCGCCTGGCCCCGCCCTGCGCCTTACGGTCAATGCAGGAGACGACGCCCCTGCGCCCCAGCAGCTGGGCCCAGCCTCGGCTCTGCCGCAGCTGGACCCCGAGCCGGCAGCCGCCTCTCCACGCCATGCCAGCCCTCTGCAGCGGACGGGCTGCCTGCCCCGGCCGCCCCGCCCCGCCCCGGCGCCGGGCTCGCCGCGCTGGACCGCGGGCCTTGTAGTCCGCAGCGGAGGGCAGCGCGCGCAGGACGCCTGGCGCCGGAGGGGGAGCGGGACTACAAGGCCCAGCAGGCACCGCGCGGGGAGGCGGAGGGCTCGGGAGCTACGGTCCTGACCCCGCAGTGTGGCTCTCGCACGGGCCGCCGGGCAGGGGGCGGGTCTTAAAGGCATGGTAGGTTTGCATGACTTTTATTGCCCGC
The DNA here is from genome assembly GCF_026122565.2 of Emydura macquarii macquarii. Classification (NCBI taxonomy): domain Eukaryota; kingdom Metazoa; phylum Chordata; order Testudines; family Chelidae; genus Emydura; species Emydura macquarii. The sequence goes on along the minus strand of NW_027130449.1, from coordinate 7,250,417 downwards.
CGACCGTAGGTGGGGGGGGGTCTACCGGGGGGGGGGGGGGGGGTCAGCTGCGGTGCAGCCAGGAGCATCCCTTCACTTGCAGAGGGACTGGTGCTGCAGCTGGGGAGGAGACAGAGCAGCAAGCCCCGCGCAGGGGTCGGTGGGGGGGAAGAGGTAGGTAGAGCAACCCCCCCCCCCGGGCATGGGGAGAATGGGGAGAGCAATCCCCCCACCCCCACGCCTGGGGAGGCAGCCCTGGCCCTTGACAGAGGCAGGAAAGCGAGCCGAAGGATGAAGGATGGAGAGAGGAAGGAGCCCTGGACATGGGATACAGGGTAGTGGGAGGAAGCTGGGGCTGGAGGGAGCCTGTGGAGCAATGGGGGCTCTGCTGTGGTTACCAGCAAAGTTGCCCATTAGCGCCACTCGGGGTTCGTGACATGGACACTTCTCTGCTGTGCCCAACCCCAGCTCCTCACACCGAGCAGGCTTCAGGCTGGTGCCAACACCTACCATGCATGGGAGGATTCAAACCTGCGGACCTTGAGCGGAAAGGCTGTGTCCTCTGACCCATCCAGTCCCGTGCTCCCAGGATAGGACATTGCGGCTGCACCTAAAAGAGGGACGCTTCTCCCCTTTCTCCAGCAGCAGCAGCAGCAGCAGCACAGCTGGTGCCAAGTCTGGTTCAGGGTCGGGCTGAGGGAGAAGGTGGACGGGGACAAAGGGAACATTTGTCCAAAACAACCTTCGAAAGGTCCCAAATTATTGTTAGAAAGGCCAAAATAGGTACAAATTTCCAATGTTATGCAGTAGAACTGCAGCTGATGGGAGAGTTTTCATCCCTTGTATATATTACAAATCACAGCAAGATACTAGCAGTAGCCAATTTTTACGATTTTAAACTCTTAAAATGAATGGAATTGTTTCTCTGTCCGTTTGCTTGAATAAGTGATAAGTATTTCCCACCCTGTATCCTCTTCTCCCCCCTACTTGCAGAGAAACTAGTTCAAGGAATCCAGAGATGTCTCGGCCAGGCAAAAAGAGAAGCAGAGCAACATTGGCAGGTCTGTGCAGAAATCTTAACCGGCTCAGCCTCTGTTGCTTTTTGTCTGTTAGGTTCTCGTATTTGGGAGTGGGATCCAGTTTATAGTGAAAACATGGACAAATACTAGCTGTACTTGCCTATGAACTGCTCACCTTTTCATAGGCAAGGATTGTGCAGATTGTGTGTTCCTCTTGTACAAAATGGCTGCAGGACTCATACAGGCCTGATAGGAGTTTCCCCAAGCTGTGTAATAAGGGATAGTGATGTTTCCCTATCTCATAAGGGTGTTGGGGAGATTTAATTCATCAATACTTATAAAGCACTCTTAGAATGTCCATAGTAAAGACACTCTAAGTCAAAGTATCATGTAACGTTATTATAATACTTGCTAGGACACAAGGGGGTATTATTAAATAACTAACAAACTGCTGTAGAGGCAATGTGATCTAGGGGTTAGGGCCTTGGAAATTTTATTCTCTGCTCTGCTATTGCCTGACTGTGCGAACCTGGGCAAATCATTTTTTCTTTCTCTGTTATCCTTTCGTCTCTTAGCTGCGTGCTGTTTAAGATTTTAACCATTTTTGGGCAGGGACTATCTCTGAGCACGTAGCACAGTTGGGCCCTGACCTCTGAGGCTTCTCCGTGCTGTAATACAAGAGACAACAATTCTACATCGAAGTGCACTTAATTTTAAAATGTTCACTTATGGGCTAATTCACAGAATTTGGTTGCCTGCACTTCATTTCCCATCTGTTAGTACAAATTAATCATGTTCTGTTCCATTTCATTAGGGCCAGTTTTCTGAGTCAAGCAAATACACTATTGTGGCTTTTCTAAAATTAAATTACAGCATGAGCAAATCGTTAGAACACAGCTGTCCATCCAACAGTAAAAACTCGTGTTTTTCATTCTTGAACACATTCCAGAAATGCTGAAAATCTTTGTAGCTGCTTAACTTAAGGGCTGGTACCCACCAAAACTCTCCTTTTCTAGCCAAAAATTGTCCTATATCAAACCCACTGGGTTACGAGTCAGGTGTTAACTGCAATTGTCAAATTAGGATCAGTGTGTTCTGATTTCTCCACTCATGTTGTATTTGTTTAAAGGTAAAGAGAGGCCTGAGGCTAAATTAGCCAAAAGTGAGGAGGAAGAATGCACCATGCCTGCGGCTCAGGAAAGGAGTTCAAAACCCATGAGGAGCAGCACAGGAAAAGCTACCAAGAAAGAGGCCTGCCCTAGTACACAGGGAAGCAAGCAAGAATACAGCCACTGGCTTATGAAATCAGAGCCGGAGAGCAGGTTTGAGAAAGGAGTGGATGTGAAAGTAAGCACTGGACTTCCTTACTGCCACCATCTCAGCATGCCTGCTCAGGGATGAGGAGGGATGGAAGCTGTTTTATTTCTAGCTAGAGAGCTAGTGTCTAAACTTTATGGATTGTGGGATCAGAGGATTCAGGTTCTGATTAACATCAAAATTGCCTTATTTCTTTCCTTCATAACACAGAGTCACCCTCTTCTCAAATACCCTTCTCTTGCTGGGAGCAGACACACAGATTTCGTTCTCTTCCAGGCACAGAGAGATCCTGTCAGAGAGCTACACCATTCACTATGTGAATAACTTCATGTATGTACCTTGTGACCATGAATGGTTGCATTAACCCTGCTAGGATTTTAACCCAGGGCAGCAGGAGTCTATTTCAGATCTGGTCGTTAGGCTGCAAAGCGTTCCCTCTACGGTTTAACTTTCTTTACTTTAAACCAAGCAGGGACCAAAAGCTTTGGAAACCAGACTATATGATGAGAGACACATTAGAAACACACATGTAGGAAGTACATAGACAATAAGAAAAGCTTCTGTTCATTAAATCCAAATAGATTACAATCAAAGTCTAACCTCATGTTTTTAATATGATTGGGCAGTTTGGCATTGAAGATTTAAAGGCTCAACCCAATCAGACAGCATGCTGGGACGGAGTCAGGAATTACCAGGTAAGGAGCAGTGATTGAAGGCCCGGACTGTAAATACAGCATCGCTGAAATATCACTATTGAAACAAGAAAACAAAAATTAGCCCTCTCTTTATAAATACCAAAATGCAGGCAAAATAGATGACTTGTTCATCCTGTCTGCTCTTGTGCCCAAATTCTTCCCCTGCATACCCTACGCTAGTTGTTCCTATTGCTGCACTTTGGTAAGAGCATATGTGGCTAATTATCTATGGCATTAAAAAAATGTCCCCAGACATATTCAGGCAGGCGAGTCCTCTGGCAAGCCACCTGACTGACTAGTGTCAGAAAGAAATCTGCAGGTTCAAACCAAACATCAATGCTGATTTTTTGCCTTTTCTTTCACCTTCAGTTTTTTCCTGCAAAGCCCCAGCCCACATGACTCCTGCTTCTTGTCTATGTCATTTTCTGTTTGGGCACACTGAAGCAGTGGGAAACCCAAGTCAAATGTTGTCTCTTTATGAACAAAACCAGCTTTGCTGCTTGTTCTATAAGAGAGAACTTCAGACTCCTTCAGTTGCCGAATGGGGATGGCAGAGCTGCTGAATTCCAATAGACTTTATAGCCACTAAGACCCCGAGTCTTCAGTCTGCTTTTCATACTTCAACGAACTTAGAGAATAAAACATCTGGACATTTATAGGAATGTTTGTAGGAGCAGGTCTGAAGCACTAGTGGCCTCCATGCTTCCTACAGGCAGCAGTTCCATTCTTCCTTCCTGTTTCATTAAGCAGCTAATGGGACAGCCCTTTGAAAGCTTCCTGTAGGGGACACTGCAGGCCCTCTTCATGGCTTCATTACAGAGTTCAGTGGTCTCTTGTCTAATCATCTGACAGGCGCGGAATTTCATGAGGGACATGCGAGTTGGACAAGAAGCCTTTTTCTATCATAGTAACTGCAAAGAACCTGGGATTGCTGGCATTATCAAGGTGAGAGCCTCTTTCTAGTCCTTGCAACAGTGTAATATTTCAGGGCTGGTCTATTGGAAAAAGCTACAGATTAGCCCGACTCCTACCTCAACCCCAGAGGAGTGCAAGAGTAGCCTAATCATTAGTCATGGAGAGCTGACAATCACTGGTTCACAGACCAGCAGCGCTGACTCACCCCTTCTCCTTCCCCAATAGAAACAGCCAGCTTCTGCAATCTCACTAGTTTTATGCTGGAGTGTTTCCAGCCAAGGAGTTATGCCAGATATACACGAGTGTCTGAACAGAATCTGGCCCATTAAGTTCCACACAGTTGTGTGTGTGTGTGCGGTCTTTCAGATTAGACTTTAAGCAGCTGACCTCTGTGGGTATGCAAGTTTTTTTTAAATTTGCTTTTTAAAGGGTACATGGGAGTCCCGCGGACATGGCCTTTATCCACTCTCTCCCCTCCACTGCTATGCACTGGCGAGTTGTTGCTCTGTGTTAAAATGCTTTGGGCAGAGAATATAAAGAGAAATATCATCCCATTAGAGTGAAGCTCCTGTGGTCATACCCAGGGAGAAAGAAGTTAACTCTGCAGCAGTATTGCCCCATTACTCCTTAGCAAGATCCTCACATCTTCTGCTGCTAGGAATACTTAGCTAGCTGATCATGCGAAAGGTATAGGCAGAAAACAGAAACCTCAGCCCCTGATCATTCATTCTACCAGCTGCACTGCTCCAACACTCAGTGACTTTATCCCGAGATGTGCACTTTTGGCTGCTGTTAGGTAGGGTCTTGAGTTCTAGGCCCAGTTCTGACTGCGGCCTTAGGCAAGTCACTCAAACCTAATTCAGTTTACCCATATGGAAGCTGCATATACCGTACCAAGCTCAGAGGGTGGCGAGATAACGACTTAGTATTTGTAAAGCATACTAGAAAAGAGAGCGCTAAAGATTGCTTTTGATATGCCCTTCCTCTCCATTATGGTGGGTTAGGGGGTGTCAGTGACTCCAGTCTTACTCATGAGTCCTCTGCTCTGCTTCCCTTTTAATTTTAGATTGTGAAGGCGGCTTACCCAGACCACACTCAGTTTGACAAGAAGGATCCTCACTATGATTCCTCCAGCACCAAGGGGAACCCCAAATGGTCGATGGTAATGTATGAAGTTACATGCACCGCCAGTTCTGAACATTGATGTGGCAGGCAGAGGAGGGAAGAGAATGATGGCCTCCCTAGTCTGTGAAAGCTCCCGTTCGAACCTGCACCACCTGTCTCATGAGCTTCCTGTTGTTCCCCTGCTCCTTTGCTCTACCTTGGCCCCCGTCCTGGAGGATGCAGAGATCCATGCATCCCTAAGTTTTTACCTCCTCACTTGGAAACCCTGCTGCCTGAAAAGAGAACCTCTAACCCCTCCGTATTGCAGAGCTCCATGGCTGGGGAGGAAGATTACTCTGCACATATTAAAGTCCCAAGATGAGTCTATGCCAGGCAGTGTTTATTCTTGAAGCACAAGAACAAAGCCATAGTGTAATATTAGACATCAGCCTCCCGCCCCTCATAAAGCTCATCCCCCAACAAGGAAGTGGACTCCTTGCTCCCTCACTGTCCATCTCTCCCCACTCACCAGGTGGACGTCCAATTTGTGCGGATGACTAAGCGCTTCATCCCCCTGTCCGAGCTGAAGGCTCACCACCAGGCACACAGAGCTTCGGGAGGTCCACTGAAGGACATGACGCTCTTCACCAGGCTGAGACTCTCTGTCCAGCCCCTGACAGAAGGTAAGAACCTTTCTCCTATAGGGGGTCTTGGCAAGATGCCTTGTGAGGGGAACCCCTCGCTTAGGATGCTAGTGTGTTCTGCTTCTGACTCTTTTTTTCCTGCCCTTTCACCCAGAGGAATTTGAGTTTGTCTTGAGTCTTGAAGAGAAACCACGTTAGACTGCAGCAGGAGATCCCCCATCAAAGTTGGAAATGCCCCCCCCCAGCCTGAACACTCCCTCCCAAATTTATATTCTCAAACCCAGCCACAGGGAAGAATCTGCGAGCAGCCCAAAAGGAGGCGTACATATTCCCTGTTGTTTTGGTGCACTGTGCTTATTTTAAATAAAGCTTTTTTTTTTTTTTAAAGTCAATTATACCTACTTGATTCTCAGAGATGGGGAAGGGTTTCCTGACAACAGAGAGGACTCCTGATTCCCTTTCTGATAGGTGGTGCCAAGATACACAGGGCTCCTTCCACTTCTCAGTGAAAACCCTTCTGTGCTGCAGAGGAACAGAGTTCTCTCAAAGCAAGTCTGTCCCAACCCAATCAGTTCAGGACACACATTCAGCAAAGCAGGCCTCAGATGTTCACCTGATGGATCGTTTAAGTCCTGATTTCAAGTTCTGAATACTGTAGCCTTTAGGGCTTAATGAGGGGAGGTGTGATTTAATCCTTGTGATGGGAGCCAGTTCACTTATTGAACTTGCTCTAGGTCCTAACAAAAAGGAGGTAAAGGAGAAAAGTCAACCCACTGGGAAGAACAGCTGTAAAGGTCACCTATCAGCATGGCTTAAAGTGGGGACAGTTAAACTTCCCCCAATAAGAAGCACTTCTGCTCCACACCTTTAGAGGCAGCACGGTGAGGGAAAAGGCTGGGTTCTCCGTCTCTCAATTGCCTGCTGAGTGCCCGGCTTGAGGATAGGTAGAATAGTCAGAGCTGCAACGTAAACCAAGTCAGACAAACCAATGCACAGCATTTGAAAGCCTGGGATGGCCCTTTTAATGCGAGAGACAAAAAAACCCAAAATGTAAAATACAGTCATTGAAAAGATAATGAATGAAGAAACATGTAAACATTGCAAAGGCTAAATTACAAGTTGCACTGCTTGGATCAGTACCTACACACTCCCCTCCAGCGAGAATCTGCCTGGAGGAAAGGGGCACCCACAGCACAGGGTAAAACAACACAGTTTGGGGTGGGCTGTGAAAGCTGCAATAGCTCCCCCCTCCTGTAATAAAACTATCGGCCTTTTCTTTTCTGTAGTGTCTTGGAGTTGAATTTTAAGGTCTCTTCTCTCAAGAGACCATCCTTACAAGTGGAACAGGAATCTTTCACCCCAAACAGAGGGCATAACAGAAAGCAGGTTGAAGGATCTACTCCGAGGAGGTAAAAAGGGCAGGAGAGGTGGGTTAGGAGCCTCGTCCTACGCCTGGGGATACACAGAGGGGGAGAAGTTAGCAAAAGGAAATATTTAGGCTCATGCACCTTTCCTGACCCCTCTCACAGCAACAGGCAGATGCTGTCTGAAAAAAATCTCTCTCGGGGGACTGGGTCTTGCATCTTTAGGTAATCTCATGTCCACCACTGATCCTATTTAACCACGCACCTATCACAGAGATTTGTTCACCCACTGGGCTGCTGAACGCAACACATACGACAACCAAGAGAAGTATTCAAGCACAAGGATTTCAGGGTGGCTGCTTTGAGATGAGGCGAAGGAGAGGGTGGGTCACGGTGCAGCTGGGCTAGGCTCAGCCGTGCACAGATAGCATCTGTTACCTGGACTCCCTCCCAAAGAGGGCAGATCGTGCATTGCCACAGGGCACAGGGAGCACTCTCAGAAGGGTAGGAGCAGAGCAGGTTAGCGGCAAGAAGTAGCGTCCACAGCCACTTGCTACCCGAGGCCCAAATCACACCGCTACCCCTGTGTGTGATGTTACAAAGCAGCTGCCTTTAATACGACTTCGCTTCAGTTTGAGGGAGGAGATTGCTGTTCCAGCCCACATACAGAGGCAGAGTAAGCCACACATCTTCACTACTACAATGCAGAACATGGCGTGACACTCGTGTTCACAGAGGAGAAGAGGCAATTAGCATCCCCTTGGCCGGAGCAGGACTCTCCAGCTAGGTTAAGAACCATAGCCCTATGCATGATCGATGAGTGAAAATGAAATGCAGTTTGGCAAGCAGAAAACATACATTTATCACTGAACTACAGCAACTTTCTGAAGACATCACCCCCTCCCACCTACACCCCACCTCACTACAGGCACCAGGGCACTGTCTCACACACAGCATGTTGCAGAAGATGCTTTGACTTCCCAGCAGCAAGATAACAGCTCTACATCCTGACAGAGGAAATTCCAGATTCAGAAACAAGCCTGGCAGAACGTCAATGGGCTACACAACCATGGGAAAATCATCAGGACAGCTCCAGTTAGAGGGAGCCGATGTCCCTGTTTAGTTCAGGTTTCTGGCTCCAGCTGCTGGTTAGAGGTTTTATTACCTGCTTCCTAAAAACAGGATTTAAAAAGGACAGAGAACATCTAAGTTCAATCAATCAACTAAGTTTAAAAGGCCATCTCTAAACTTGAAGGAGGAATGAGTCCCTTCTGGAGACATTCTCATGATCCACTTAGCTCAAAAGAGTAAATGGAGTTTTATTTTCAGAGTGAAAGATGTCCCCATGCTTAGGCCTGCAGATAGCTTCATGCTCAAAGACGACGATTCTCATCAGGACCAACTAACCAAGAGCGGGGCTGTATGAAAGCTTTGCCAGCCACCTCGCTGCTTTGCTTTGCTTCACTTCGCAGCACATACAGGCCAGTAGCTCCTTAAACCAAGATGTCCCACTTGCCAGGAATAATAATAGCACAGCCCAGGTGCTCAGGGACTACCCTTTCAAGCCTTTTGCATACAGGTGTGCTTAAATAATGCCCTGTCCCCACTCCTCCATCCTGCTATTCTTCCAGATAATTTTTAGCTAATCAGAGAAGTTCCTTTGAGGTTTAACCACAGCAATACTAGGGTGAATCCTAGGGCCAAATAAAGCGGAGTTTTGTTCAGATAAATTGGAAACAAGGAGAAAGCCAGACGGGAAACACTCCCATCACCTACCGCAGCTCTTCAGAGGCTGCACAGACCACTGCGCTGATTCAGTTCTCTCTCACACAGCAACGCTTTTCCCTCTGCAACTTCTAGAGACCTGTCTGCAATGGCTTCCCACAGCAGCATGTGGAATCTGTACAATCGCTCCGTTTCTGAGATAGAAGAGTGTGAAAGAGCACGCACAAGCTTCCCAGGTCTCAGCTGCACCAGCTTGGCTGCATCATACAGCATGGATGACAAACTGCAGCCTGACATCCCGGGGGCGAGACGGTAAAGGCTCTGCGCGCTCTCTTTCAGCAGAGTTTCCTCCCCGACTCACTGCCTAGCAGCTCTGCCAGCTCACCACATCTCATGTGTGCTACACAGCAGCCACACTCCTGTCACAGCTGTTATCTGGGTTTTTAATAGTAACCAAACCCCCTACCCCCCTGAGACGCTGCAGCCATGAGCTCCCAAAGCAGGGACACAAAGGCAGCATGATCTGCTATGCTGCACAACCTGACTGCTATTCATAGGGCTGATTCAACTTGTTATATAACCACTTGCAGCAGAGAATCCAGGAACAGCACAGTGGGGGAGAAAAAACATCAAGCAGGCTACCCCTCAAGCTGAAACCCCGCTCACGCACATTCCCGCCTTCCAGCTAGAATGCTACATCAGACTCCCTCCTCCCACTCCCCTCACGCAGGCTCCTGGATGGCAGCTAAACGCCTTCCTTCATGCCCAAAGACACACACACACACAGTCGAGGAGGAGCATCAGATTTCCCCTTCGCCCTCTCTCCTCCTCACTGCCATGCTGAAGGGGTCTCCTGGCAAAGGGAAAGCCAGGCAGCCCAATGGCCCCTGCCTATAGCAAAGCAGCCAACCCCAGAGAAACGTAGTAGGTTGGGAAGTACTGAGGTACGTTCAACTTTGTGCCATGGTTGCTGTAGCTTGCATTGCCCCTCCCCACCCTACTGGTCCTTCAGAGATCAGAATTAAGTCAAAAAACCAATATTGATTTTCATAAGTCTCCATTGAAATAGTTTCTTTTCCCCTTGTCGCTGCTGCCCGCCCTGGACGCTTGGGTTCTGCAGCAGCCTCACTCCGCAGGGCCTTTCACTGCCGGCTGTTGTTCTCTGCAGGCTGGCTGGGGGTTCTGGCCTCAGCATGGGAGGACGTCCCCTCAAACCGCTGAGAGGCGATGGCTGCCTGGTGAGACATGCTTTTCCTCACGATGTCTCCTTTCCGCCATAGCACCACCTCCTGTCACAATGCAGACAGCAGGGCTTGTTAGAACATGCAGGAGCTACGCTGGCCCCACCCAGGCTGTCCTTTCATAGGTCTGGACGTCTGCCTAAGATGCTGGAGCAGTAACTTGCATCCATCCCCATAGGCTGGCATATTCCACTCTCGACCCTCCAGCTGTGAAAGGCCATTACAGCTTCGAGGGAGGGACCCAGGCATTGCAGACCTCTGGAAGGCTGGAGGGTGGCATTCCACCGAGGATGGGCCAGAGGCGGCCACTAGATGCCAGGTCTGTCCTACGGTGTTGGACAGCACTGCCATGGTTAACGAGCTGAAGGACAGCAACTTATGGCACAGTGCAGAGAACTGACAGGGGGGAGCGAATGGGCTGATTACGGTAGATAAGCCCTCTCCGAGGTGCATCCCTAACAGGCCCAGATAGGCAGGTGCATTCTCTAGCCACACCCCAAATGATCTGGCTCCAGTGGTTACTCCGGAAGGAGCATCTTCCCCCACATCGCCAGCCAGGCTGCCCAAAGTTCTTCTTTGGCTCGCTATAACGCAGCACCTGAAGAGGCACTTGACCGTCTGGTTACAGTCCACCCCACAGCGCAGTCGTGCCCTTCTCACCTGCTGTTTGAAGTAGCGCCTCTCTTCTTCATCTATCAGCACCAGGTTGAGGTAATAACGCACTGAGAACTTCTTATTGATGTCCCTCATAGTGGGCGTCAGCTCATAGCCTGCCAGGAAGAGTCTAATTGGAATGGACTCCCCTGCAAAGGACATGAAAGGCATCAGCGTAGGCACAACAGATTGATTCAAATCTTACAAGGAAAGCGTCAGCCCAACAAGGTGAAGCCAGAGCACACTAACTCTTGCAACTCTGTGCCTGAGTCTGGCATGGGATGGGGTACAGGCCAAGTGCCCTCAGCTGCCACAGAATAGCAGTTAGCAGGTTTGCTCCTTAGCTGGGTCGTGCCTTCTGTGGCAAGCGTCCTTCTTCCACTCCAATAGCACAGGGTCCCTTCGTTGCCCACACCCTCACAGCATTGGAGGAGAAAGAGAATGGGATGACATTTCTTCTAGCTACTGACATGGCAGATCTGGAACATAACTGCAAGTCACCATAGGTGAACACGATCATCAAGAGAGACCAGACGTCTCAGGGGATTGGCAAGGAGTTAAGATGCCACCTTTCAACGCTCTGTTCTGAGACCAGGCCCAGGTCAGTAATAGAAATCTATTCCTAACTGTATCACTGACTTGCTAGGAGACTTCAAAAAAAAAAAAAAAAGTCACCAGCCCTATGCCTTAGTTTCCCCCATGTTGCAGAGGGGGGCTAATAGCTATCCAGGTTTGTTAGCTGCCATGAGATTCCCCAATGAAAAGGGATGCACAAAAGCCAACTATTCCCCACACAAGAAAACAGGAATTCCGTTGAAGACAGAAGATGACTTTATGGAACTCTCAGTAGGTCCCACATTCCTGTAAAAATTAATGGTGCAAAACGAGCTCTGGTCCTCCAAAGATTATAGGTGAGGAATGGAAATGGTTCCCCACCCCTCCTCACCTCTCACAGGTGCCCCATCCATGATCTCATATTTAGCTATTGTGTCATTCTCGTGGTAAACGTTGGGTCCGGTCCCTGTTGTCTCTCTCTTGATGATATCTATCTCCATGTGTTTGATCTTGATCCGCACCAGCAGGAAGTAGATTTTTCCAACAATCACATCTTTTAAGTGGTACCTGGGAAGGAAAGGGGAGAGAGAGGCAGGATCAGTCTCTACACAATAGAGCAGGAAACAAGTTGATGAGCTAGAACATGACTGTCAGACACTTCCCCCATTCTCCTCAGGGCCCACTTTAGATTTTATGGGCACCCCGGCCCCATGTTCTGGGCTGCTCCAAGTGATAACTATGCATTCATGCTCAACTCTCTGGGCATCAGCAAGCCTGAGTGGGGTTACTGGATGAAATGAGATGACGGCTCAGGCTGCATGCACATTCAGAAGAACTTCCGCATAAGAAGATCCAAGTCTCCAGAGGCAATTGCTTAGGTAGTTTAAAATGACACCCTGCAGGAGGACACTCCAGCACTGGGTGGGAAGGAAGGGCTAAATGTAGCCTGAACTGGTAATTTCCAACTTCTGTGCCTGCGTTAACAGCTGCGTGGTCCCACATTTAATTGCGCCATTCTGGCAAACAGCAGAAGCTGTGCCATGGACTTCCCAGTACTCAGACCAAGTGGAGTACTAAATCAGCGTAAAATAAACCGACCTTCATCCCAGTTCTACGCATATCCCCCCCACATCCCCCAGTATGTCGGTGCAGATGCCTCCATCTGGACACGTGGAGAGCCAAGAGGAGATATTACAACACGAGCTGCCGCTGCACATCTCGTCACGGTAAGCAGCCTCTAAGGGTATGTCTACACAGCAATTAGCCGACTCAGGCTCACAGGGCTCAGGTTAAGTGGCTGTTTCATTGCAGTGTAGGCTTCGGGACTCAGGCTGGAGCCTGGATCCTGCGCGGTGGGAGGGTCCCAGAGCTTGGGCTACACCCCAGGCCTGGAAATCTACACTGCAATGAAACAGCCCCACAAGCCCAAGTCAGCTGGCCCAGGCCAGCCCTGGGTTTTCCTTTGCAGTGGAGACATACCCTGAGAGTCCCACTGGCCTAGCCAGCAGCCCCTCACGCAGGGAGTTCTCCTCAGAAGGCGTTCTCAGGACACTTACTTGGATTTGTTATACTCAAACTCGATGTGCAGGCAATCCTCGATTCCCACCTCCATCTTAATAGAGGAATTGAGCTCCGGGTAGGTGCTGAGCGTGTGCACGACTATGTCCATCTCCTTCACCACATCATTTAATCTGCGGCTGACGGTCGCTCGGAGGAAATATCTGCAGGGGCAAGCCCTCACCAGTTAGAACCCTTGCAGACTACCCCATAAGGGGCAAAAGCCATGGAAGGAGGCGATCGGGTGGGAGAGAGAGGAACATGGGGTTTGATGGAGCCGCTCAGACCATCTGGTCCATCCAGTCTGGTAACCTGCCTCTTGTAGAAGACAATACCTGATGGTTTAGAGGAAAGTGAAAGTCCTTCGCAGTGCACCTGAACAACTGTACAATGCTGTACATAGGGGAGACGTTCTAGCCGGATCCCTATGGCTTATTGCCCTAAAGATGCGAGTACACTAATCACCAGCTACATACTTCCAAATATCAATCATAAAATATCCAGCCCTCTTCAATTCAGCCCCAGCACTAGACTCCGGGACTAGATTTCAAGTTGACAGCACACCCTTACTGCCCGGCTCTGAAACAGGTTCTGCAACGTGTAATGTCAACAACATGTAAGCAAGGCATTTGTTTGCGTCCAGGCCACGATTAAAATAAGCCGCCCCGATTACAGAATTATTGAAACAGATTTAATGGACTCTGCTGGAGACTGAAGGAAATGACTGGGCATTGCTCTTTTATTGCCCAATAAATTAGAGGTGTTGGGGAACCAGAAGAGACTTTGGTTTCTCTTGGCATTTATTAAACAAGAAAAAGAAAAGCAACTCCAGCCTGATCCACACGCACAAGAGAAGACACAACGGGCTGTCTTTTACTACTGAGCCCACCGCACAGTTTGTGGAATTGCACTCGGTGCTTAGCATGCTGTCCCGAGGGGGCGCTGCATTCCATTATCACAAGTGTTGTTAATTTAACATTCCACTGCAGCCCCGGATCGGATGCACCGAGCCTCTGGCTGGGGAGGGCCATCTCAGTTACAGCACAGACAGGAGATATCAAGAAGTAGCTGCAGACTGGAGGGACAGAGGGGAAGCCAGAGAAAGAACTGTGGGTTTTAAAAGAGGGGGAGAAAGAGGGATGACAAATGGGGCCGAGACCTCCTTTTTCAAACATGTGGCTTTCACAAGAGTTGGTAGATTTTCCAGAAAACCCAGACATCCACACACAGTGGGATTCAACCTGTCAATCTACCTCCGTGCCACAATACTTCAACACTAAAAAAAAAAACACTGTGATGGGCTGAACACACGTGCACACACATGAAAGGCCACAATTCAGTTTAACAAGGAGAGTCCAGTGACACAAGCTTAAGATAACGACGTATTTACTAGAGAGACATCAATTAGAAATTAATTTCTTCAAAAGCCTTTAGAAATTCTCATCACTGCTCCGTTCTCTCTGCAGGGTTAATTAGGAGTGTGGTGCCTCTCTCAGCTGGGAATGGCATTTTAGCAATATTTCCTCCCTGCCGGAACGCATGGGAAATCAGATTTCAGAAATTACTGTAAGCGTCTTTAAAATGATGGAAAAATGATTAGTTTAACAGTAGTTAAATCACTTTTCAATGACACACCCTTTTAAACAATTAATACTTCTGTGCTCTTTAAAAGTCTCTGATTTCCCACTGATTTCAAAGACAAGACTCAGACCTGGTGGCCCTAGTCTATTACAGAGTTGACAGTTCCCTATTGGATTTTCAATTGTTCGTTATTATATTTAAGGCAGACTGAATTGGGAAGACTAGCTAGAATTACAAACCTTAGACATAGCCATGAGACCCTTGTTGCTGTACTATCTGTTGGTGTGTGTTTGGTTGGGGTAACTATGGTGCTAGGGCTCAAGCTATAGTTCTTGCTAGAAAGACAATGCATGAAAATTAATGCTCAGAGAGAAGGCTGAAGCTTGGGATGGGAAGAAACCTGACAGCAGGAGGAGACTCACCGTAACTTCACGTTCTGCCCTGTGTAGGACTCGTAAGGTTTCTCCACGTGTGTGAATTCAAAGTCAAATGTCTGCGACTGGGTGAACTCACCAGGACGGGCCAGGTCCTTTACCAGAGAAACAAACTCGTGATGGTTGCCCCGGTCATAGTAGAGCTCTAGGAAGAGAATACTCGGTTAAGCAGTGCTGCTCCATCAGATGTGAAGGGCCAGCTTTGGGGGAGGAACTGCAGGAAACAGGCATGGCTAAAAGGAACCACTCCCCTACAAAGCCTCTTTCCAATTCTATCCCTTCTCCTCCACTTCCCAGAAAGAGACTGTCTCCCCAGAAATCCTGAGGTTCAAACACAAAAGGCCATGTTTCATCCGGCCCCATCTGGGCCAGACACACAGCAAGAGGAGTGAGCCAGGGTCTAAAGAGTACAGGTGCATAGTTAGCTCCTTGAGAGATCATGGGCCCAAGCTCATTTTGAAGCACCAGAAAAAATGAGGACCTGATTTTGCAGGCCGGTTTGTTCAGCCTAGAAGTGAGCAGTTCTGTACCCCTCATTGGACAGCTCCCATTTGCAGTTTACATTCTCCTCTCTCAAGTGCATGACGGAGTCCAATAGAACTGGAGGAGTGCTCTCGTAATGGTTCAGTTTAGGAAGTCTAGACTCCTGGATTCCATTCTTGGGTCTGCCACTAATTTGTTGTGACACCCTCTATTCTTCCTTTTCATGTGCCTTTTCCCCCTGTCAATAAAATGGGGTCATCTACACACACACACACACACACACACACACCCTGGAGAGCTTTTTTGCTAAATTAGTATCTGTAAATTGCTTGAGGATCCTCAAAAAGCGTCATCCTCCATTGTACAAGGGAGAAGACATTGTACAGAGAAGACATAAGACAACCCATGAGCTCATGCAAAATATCCAGCCTACAGGTAAGGGAACAGGACGGGCTGATGTCAAAAACAACAGAGGGTCAGTAAATATTCCACTTCCATGAAAGCAGAGGAAGAGGTAGGAGAAAAAGGAGAAGTGGATATTCCACTGATCTCTCTGCAGCTTTACTCACTTATCCCTACCTACAAAAACAAACCAGAACATCTACGTGGGTCAGTTTAATCAAGGTTAATATATCCAGACTACCTGCAAAAATAAGGAACCTTCACAGAGCAAATCAGCAACTAGTGCCATCCCTTCTCTAATTATTTCCTACAGATCCTCACCTTCAAGGCCTAGGCATTGGAGTTAGGAAAAAACAAAGTCCCAAGGCTTCCCCAAAATGGGGATAGCAGAAACAAAACAGAAGTATGGGGCTAGGAGGCTTCCATCTGTCATTGCTCAATCCTGACTAAGAAGGTTAAAGCAATAGTGAGAGCACAGGTAGGTCCATTAGCTCCAGAGAACCAAAAAAAAGGTAAAGAATCCCACTGATTCTGTATCCTGCCAGCACACGACCCTGCAGAGAACACTTCTTCAAGGGGTAAAGCTGAGCTGATGGTTATACGTCCAATACATTTATGGCCAGGGAAATGTTAGGGAACAAGGGTGTGTGTGGAAGTATTGCTCAAACCAGCTGCAGGAGATGAAAAGGGAAACATTTTTCTGTGCCCTCCTAATTGTTCCAGCAGTTCTCCAAGCATAGCAGTGACCAAGTGACTATCTTTAAAATAAGGGGGTCTGTAGGAACTATAGCCGCCAGAACTTAATTCTCTATCTTGATCCAAGATAACAGAAAGTAACACACTGGGGGACCTGTATTCAGCTCCCTATTATACATCAGGATAAAGGCAATCTACTCCAGTTTCCTGCATGCTGGGCTCCCAGAAAGTTGCCAACACAGCCCTTTGGTTAGGCAAAGTTTGGGCAACCCTATTTCTTATAGTCTGGAGCTGGAGTCACAGCTAAGGCGAGGTCAGACATCATACGTCCACTGAACTCTGCTGCAGAGGCTTTTTGAAGGGTGGTCTTGTGATTAGGGCACTAGCTTAGGACCCAAGAGAGCTGGGTTCAGTTCCTCTCTCTGCTCCAGACTCAGTGTGTGACCCTGGACAAGTCATTTACTGATGTGCCTCATCTCCCCAGCTGTAAAACGTGGGATAACGCTTGGTCTTGCCCCACGCTTTTGTCCATCTTCTCTCTTTAGACCGGAACTCACGGGGGCGGAACTTTCTCTACTGTGTTTGTATAGTGTCTAGCACAAAGAAGCCCTGATCTTGGTTGGCATCTCGGGCTCTAACGTAACACAAACAAATAATAAAGTGTCTCTCCATTTAACACAAGTCCACACAGAGAGAGGAGGGATGTTCCTTTATGTGATGGGGAGGGAATGCAAGCATGACATGCAAAGAGACATGGACTCATCTTACTGCACACTGCCAAAGGCAGTGACTGAGTTTAAACTGGGAAAAAAGTGACTGACAGCATATTAGGCTCCTAGCAACTACTGCTCAGGGGCTGAGACTGGCACTTCACAGACCTTTAGAGGAGGAGCTAAGGATTCTTCATATTTAAAAGACATCAGCACATCAGACATTAGAAAAAAGCCCCCATTTGAGTTGTTCAATAAATCCAGAGTTTTCCATGCTGAATTTTTTTTTTTTTTTTTAAATCTACCAACATTTTTTAGATGACCTCAGAGAGCTGGAGACAGACTGGTGTCCTAAAAGGAATCTGCACACTCCATTCATCAGAGGGGAAACTGTCCTGGACATTAACCAGAGAATCAGATATGGGACTCATGGATTCTATTCCCAGCTCCATTACAGACCCTGAGACCCTAAAACAAGCATACCACTTTCTCTGTGCTTCAGTACTCCCATCTGTAAAATGGGGGATCTCAGAGGGGTGAGGAGTCTAAATCTCTAATGCAAGGCATTTGGAGATGGAAGGTGCTATAGAAGCACAATTAGTTATACCATCTTGTAGACTAGTGGGGTTTTTTTTGTTTTGTTTTGTTTAAAGGTAATATGACCAAGCTGTACCTCACGTCTGGTCATGAAAGCTCTCTTTGTACCTTAACAGACACATACTATTTATGTAGCGCTTCATGAAGTCAAAGCATTGAGCAAATGAATCCGTCTTCAAAAATCCTCTGTAAATATTATTTTTGGACTAACAATGCCTAGAAGCACTAGTTTCGGACCAAGACTGCATTGTGCTAGTCAGGCACTATACAAACACACAACATAAAAAGATGGTCCCCCTGCCCCACGTAGCTTATAATTTAAGTGTTCATTTTACAGATGGGGAACCGAGACCGGTGAAGTGCCTGTCGAAGGCTGCGCAGCAAGTCAGTGGTAGAGCAGAGCTCATGTTCAGTTTACTCTGGAGATTTTACCCCAGAGGCAGGTTAGAATTCAGTTTCTGATAATGGAGCCTGTTCATATATAATTAGCTACGTGCTTTCTCTGACCCCAAAAGTGTAACATGTGGTGCAAGTGGAACCAGAAGAGAAATTAAGTGAAGGGGGGGAAATCATCTATTTAATCTTCTGTGGCAAGGGATTTACAAGGAAACATTATCCATCTCAGGTTGAAGATGCTGATCACACTGACGTGCAGGTGAATAGCTTCACAGAGATTTTTTGGGTTACCTCAGAGCAGACAGGGCCGTGGATTTAAGGTCTTGTCTGAAATGCCCCAGACATACATGGTACAGAGTTAATAAATGAATAAAAACGGTGCAAATTAATCTAGGGTTTATCAATTCTTTTAACTCAAACTCAGATAAGTCCACGAAATGTTTAATTCTTTACACCAATGGCATAGCGGGTGCGGAAAGCACTTATCTAAATTGGGTTCCACACAATATAAAATCACCACATTCAAGCTGAAATCACAGAAATAACACCTCAGATATCAGATGACTTCGTATGGATAAGCGCTCAGCCACCCAAACAGGAAGAGCAGAATCAATGGAGCTGGAGACAGCAGGCTTTGAAAGGAAGGAAAGTTGATCCACAGGGGTAGTTTGCTTCTGGGGCATAGCTCGAGATTCTAAATGTGCACATACACTAGCTGATCTGTTGCCTTATACCCTCAATATAAGCATCACCTCCCAAAACAGTCCTCTCCATCACATACAAGATAATCAATAGCACAGTAAATGCTGCTAGAGATCTAGCAACATGTTAATGAAAGGGTTGGGGAATAATAAAGATCCCAGCTTATACACTGTAAGGGATGCTGCTGCCAAGATATTTTAAAACTTAAAAATAAGCTGAAGGTTTGAACGTGCATTTAAAAATCTATATATATTTCAGAGCTCAGGTCACTGAATAAGCAGAAACAGGAAACAGGATGAGAGAGAACAATGACCTGGAAAAAGATTACCTCCCTTCTGCATAGATTCAAGTGTATATAGAACACATGGATTGTCCAAATTTAACTGGGAATTGGATATTATTTCTGATAATCAAGGGACTTTTCAGCGTAATTACAAGACGCCGGGGATCATAACCCAGTTTGTGAGACCAGGATGCACTGTAACTCCATTTCCCTCTCCTGGACCTGGGCTAATGGCGAAAGAACCTTGCCAGTGTTAACATTTAACTATATTCAAGCTAGAGGAATTACTAATGCAAAACAAATAAATAAAGCTCTGTGCAATGCACTGCTATGTGTGACAGCTCTCAATGGAAGGTTTTTCATTTCTGAATTTCAGAGGGAAAGAGCAGTCAGACTCCAACCAGAGGAATCATTGCAGGATGCAAGGCCTATGAATGAGCTGCAAGCAAGCTTTAGGAAGCTGAGGCCAAGCCACTCCTCCATGTCCACGCAAAGTACCCTTCCACCCTCCCAATTAAAGCCCCTGGTGTGCCACAATGCAGTACTCACGCCCCTTCATTCCCCTCTCACCAATTTGTCCGATGAACTCCACCTTGATGCCCTGGTGCTCCAGCCGCTTGTTTGGATGCTTGAGGGTGAGGGTGACCCGACCCGAAACCGTCTCCCCATCGTAGAAGAGGAAATATTTCTCCTTCTTGCCCTCTTCAGTCTTGTGCTCAGCTCTGCGCCTGCTCTCTGCATCGCTCAGCACCAGCTCCAACTCTGCACTCTGCCCAAACCCAAAGAAGCTCATCTCACTGCTGGGGGAGGGGGAAGGGACAACCCCAGCGGGCTAGTGGGGATGCTGTGGGGAATGGGGTGTACTACCCCAGGAAGCACAGCAGGAGTGGCAACGTCTGGGGCTTTTGTTCTTTCTTCAAGAGGCTCAAATATTATGGTGATAGAGGCAGTACAGAAACCCAGATAAGGAGGGCAGGATGCAATCCAAGTTTGGGGATGAAGACTGGAATGCTAAAGGAGTTTGGGGAATTCAACCCTTGCAAGCTGGGGGGTTTCAGGATGGAAGGGGATTCAATACAGCTCAAAGGCGCTAGACGGCTATTTCAGGGGGAAAGGGATAAGATAACCTCAGGGGGCTAGAGAGCTGCTCTGTTTTGGAAGGGGAGTGTGTTGCAACCCAAAAGGCTGCAACTTAGGAAAGGGTGGTCCAATGCCACCAATAGAGGGCATAGAAAGCTGCTTGGAAGGGTGATGCAACAGCCTGAGCACCTACTGCTGCTGCTTAGGAAAAGGATGCACTACAAAAGGTCACCTCACCTACGGAGTCTGCAGCCGCTGCTAGGAGATGGAAAAAAAGGGAGGGCCTCTACAGCTGGAGGCGAAGGGGTTCAATGCACCCCCGGGCGCTCTGCTGCCTCTCACCTCCACCACTCAAGAAGCGATGGGGGTGCTGAGCAGCCAGACGGGAGCACTTACCGCTTGGGGTGGGTGGGTGGGGGGGTTGCAATGCGGCAGGGGCACCACGGGTGGGGGAGGGAGGTGCAACAGGGAGGATCCCCCCGACGGGAAGATATAGAGGGCGTTCCCGGGGGCAGGGGGGTGCAATTGGGGGGTCCCCAGCGAAGGGGGATGCAATTGGGGGTACCCAGCGGGGGGGGAGAGGGTGCAATGGGGGGTCCCCAGCTGCCGGGCAATGGAAGGCCCAGCTGGAGAGCGCCCGGCCCCCGTTGTCCGTGCAGGGCCAATGAAGCGCAGCGGCCGGCCACCCCGCGGCGGTGCAGGAGCCGGGCTGGCGCGAGACGCGGACCCCGCTCCGGGCTGGGGGACGCAGCAGCAGCAGCAGCTCCGCAGCCCAGACGCGCTCGCGCTCTGCCCCGGCTAGCAGCTGGCTGCGCTCCAGCCTGTCTCCCCGCGGGCCGGGTCTCGCACTGCGCAAGCGCCGCCCGGCCCGGCCTCGGCTCCTCGCATTGCGCAGGCGCCATCTGCGCGTCCGGGACGCGCCCCTTTACGCAAGCGCATTGGTTCAGCGGCGAGCGCCGGGCGCAGGCGTAGTGGGGCCCTCCCCTCCCCGCCGCTTCCGGGGCCTCGCTGACGGCGGACGGTGATTGGCCGCTGACAGCCCGGAGCGCGGATTGGCTGGTTCGAAGGCAGCGGCGGCGAAGCGACGGGCGAGCGGGATGGCGGCGGAGGGCTTGCAGCGGGCTCTGGAGACCTGGGGGCTGCGGCGGGTCTCTGCGGGTGAGCCCTGCCCTGGGACCTTCGGGAGGCCGGGGGGAGGGGGAGAGGCTCCAGGGGGCTGAAGGAAGGAGGAGGCCGGGGGTGGCGGGGAGGAAGAGGGGATCCTAGCGGGGGTGGGGATGGGGATGGGGATGGGGGAGGAGGAAGAGGAGGGTGGAGGGAGGCTGAAGAAAGAGGGGCCCTAGGGACCCGAACAGGCGGGGACCCCCCCCCCCCCCCCCGGCCGTAAGGCCCTGGGCTCAGAGACTGTAGGAGGGTCCTTGTCCGGGTCATCGCCTCCCCCCTACCCAGCAAGATCCTCGCCCTTCGTCAGTTACACTGATCATTTTCTCCTGTCTCAGAAACCACAGTGTATTCGAGGATCCTTGTGCTGCCCGGCTTGCCAAGGTCCTGCTGTAGTTCGCTAGTTATTAATAATGCCATGGATATTAAAGCTGTGATGGGTCTCTTCTGTGGATGATAAGAAGCGGCTCAGATTAGATAAATCGAGCTGCCTGGTTTAACTTTTGTTTCTAGTTTCATTGTTTTGTGTATCAGAACCTGGCCTTGCAGAATGTGTCGTTTTCAAAAACAGTAGGGGGATATTTGTGTCTTCTAGCAGCTGCTTTTATTTACAGACATTTTTGTTTGGAAAACTATTCATAAGATGCTACAATAGTTTCTTATGGACATCATTTTCAACAACAGATGACAGATGTATACAATAGATGACATTTGTTTATCAAGTCCAGTAGGCTATTTGTGTTTAGTTTGGCCTTGCTGAAAATTTCCTTAAGAAGGCTAAAGCAACATTTTGGAGTGTGGGGGGAAAGTATAGAAATAATTCTGTTGATTTTGGGCTTTGTGTATAAATAAACAAATAAATAAGACAAACACAAAAATCGAGCCAAATTTTGATCTGACATTCTTGCTGAAATGTTCAGCAACAGCAAATCAGATGCATATACTCTATCGGACTTGCATATAACATCCACATGCTATTGCTGTAAATTCTATTTGTCAATAAGAAATTAATATGAAATGTAATTCTCAAATTTATTGTTTAAAATGTGCAATAATCTTAACTTTTGCATTCAATTTTAACTAGATAACCATTAACTTCTGAGGTTTTTCTCTTGGTTTGTTGCTAGTATAATAATTTAAGTAAATAAAAATTACAAATGGTATTTGGGGATAAGACTTATTTTTATCCATAAAAATCATATAAATATATTTACATCCAAGTTTGCATTTTGACACATACACAGGCATTACTTTTCCCAGCATTGAAACACAGCCAGCTACAGCCTGGAATATGGCAGCTGTTTAACAGTGCTCAGCAACACTACACAATAATTTAGTGCAGGAAATGCAGAATACTGTACCTAATTGAGAGCGCTCTGGCATTATTATTTTTTTTTAAAGAGGGGAAAAAATAAATTACAGTATTTGTAAACTATTGTAAAAATGGAGGGAAGATCAGATTTTCATCCTGCCAGCCAGAACTAAATCATCTTTATTTTACTGCCTTTGAAAGTGTAATTGGACTTTCACTTGTAGTTGGAAAAGCTACTTTCCCAAGAATGTCAGGAACATGGAGAAAAATTTGAGTGTGAAGATGATACTTAGGTAAAATAATTTTCCAGCAACTGAAAGGTACGACTATAAATAACCTCAATGCAAAGGAAAGATAGGTTTAATAAGAAGCCAATATGGTTCCATCCGGCACTCTTTAATGACCTGGAAATCAAAAAAGAATCCTACAAAAAGTGGAAACATGGCTGAATTGCTAAGGAGGAGTACAAAAGATTAGCACAAGCATGTAAGGACAAAATCAGAAAGGCTAAAGCACAAAATGAGGCAATAAGAAGAGGCTCTTTAAATACAAAGAGCAAGGGGAAGATGAAGGAAAGTATAGGGCCTCTGTTTATCAGAGAGGGAGATCAAATAATTGATGACATTGAGAAGGCTGAGGGGTTTAATGCCCATTTTGCTTCAGTTTCACTAAAAAGATTAATGATGATCAGATACTCAACTATCCTTAATAAGCTATTATGAAGGAATAACTTGTACATCCTTGTGTCTTCTTGTAATTACTGTGATCCACTAAAAAGAAAAAAGAGCATGGAATCTCATAGCAGAAAGCACGCTGACAGGCACCTGCATGGGGCAAATTCCACCTCTTTCTGAGCTCCCCATAGTTTATGATCTTTGGTAGTGAAGTGCTTTCCTTTCACCTCAGTCATGGAGAATGCCGTAGCTTTTTACATTTTTTTATAACCTGCATAGGGACAAGAAGAAATAGCTTCTAAGTTTTTGCCCCATATAGTTTCAAATGGTTTCAGATACAGAATCACATATGGAAAGAGACTGACACTTCTGTGATTATCTGAGGCTCCTGAGTTAACAGACCTCAGGGGGTGGCCTGTGGCCAGATATTTTTGGGGAAGGGTCCTTGACTCTGAAAGTGTCCTTTGCCAGTTCTTTAATACAATATTGATTTGTTGATCTTCATTATATAATGCAAGGCCTGTACAATTTCTGAGGTTTTCTTGAACAAATTGGGTGTGTGGGGAAAACTTTATTCTTGGTGAACTGACGCAAACCAGCTTTTGAATATTGACTTAACTGCATTTTTGTGTGTGTTTTTTTATAAATTGTATTTGTGTTTGAAGTTTAAATAGGTGCATTTAATAAGTCAAAGAGATTTTTCTTTAAAGGTTTGTTGCTTTAAAGGTTTTGTTTCAGGATTTTTTTCAGTGTTAATGCCAGCCCAAAGAGCAGGTATCTGTATTCCTATCCTAAAGTGTTGTAGACTCATAAACAGCTGCCACATTGCTTCTCAGAAGTGGCCACATTTCAGTTGTAAGAGTGATCCCTGTTTATATTTTTAGATAAAACTTATACAGTGCTTTGGAATGAGACCTTCTAGATAAATATATGATATTTTTTGAACAAGTGTATGTGTGTGTTTTGTTGTTGTTGTTTCCCCAGCCTGGGTTGATACAATCTGGGAACTAGATTTCACTGAGACAGAGCCTCTGGATTCCAGAATAGAAGAGGAGATCACAGAGGATGGACTTGATGCCTTCATTCAACTTTACAAGAATCTCTATTCTTTTGCTGCTGAGGACCATGGGACCGTGGAAGTAAGTTGGAAATTATCCATCTTTTTACTTGGTGGCAAAGATGCAACCAGTGGATTTTCTTTCTGTTCATACTCTCCCTATCTTTCTGTAGTAATTTAGTAGTTAAATATTTTAACCTCAGAATGAGTAACTGAGATTTTATACAGTAGTATTCAAAGAATACATATTTGAGATGCATATTAGGCTGTTTCAGAGAAGGTATATTAAAATCAAAGACCTATGTATCAGGAAGTGGACAGAAGGACAACTTTTCAAAATCTTAATGATAGATAATAGGAAAATGTATTGCCCTGTTGTGGTTCACAAAAGAATTCTATTGCTAAGTTGTGGCTAGACATCATGTGATCTTAAGTGTTATTCTAACTGGTTTTCCTCCATCCATTTGCTTTAAATCATGAAAGAAAATCTCTTATTTTAAATAGGTTTGGTTATCCCAAGTGGATTGGTTCAGTGAATTTAAAAAAAAAAAAAAATTCCTCTTGCGAACGACATGTTTTTCCTGAAACCAACATCACAGCTCCTTTGTATTCTTTTTAACCAGAGTCGCCATAACAGCAAGTGCCCTCAGAGGGGTGAATTGATGTGTGAATTATCATAGTTCTTACTGTCAGTTTTCTGCTTTATCTCAGAGTATCTGGACCCTCTTTGCTGAGAACAATCTCTCCCACAATGCTCTTGTGGCTGTGTTGTATCACTTTGTCCAAGTGGCCCAGAATAAAAAGGCTAATGTACAGCAGCGGATATATGCTCTCCATGCTGCTGGGCTGTACTTCTTACTGCTTGAAATCCCAGGTAAGTAGATAGACCTGCCTTTCTGTCCGTGCTAGTGTGGCGAATTTGGCTCAAGCTGTCTGGACAGTGCTTTTACCTGTCCCTTGTTCATAAGAAAGTGAAGTGGGATAGATAATGGCTGTTGAGTTGTCTCTTTCTGTAGCTGTGTGTGTGTACGATGCAGGAAAGTTGCTATAGTCTCAGTGGCTTGGTGGTCTACGTGAAACAATCTGATGATCTCAAACCAGGTCCTAATTGCCACACATCTTCATCAGTCTATCCCCCTTATTGGCAGTCTTAGCAGAGAGACCTAAATGTGACATGGAGATTGAACTTCACTGCCAGTGCTTGTGTTGTACCTGCTCTGTAGATAAGAGAGGATTTAGCTGTCCAGTGCTTCCAGGCTGGTTCATTTATGAAAGCAAAATTCTCTGATTAAAATAAAAGGTAATCAGAGTTTTCGAGCAGACTGATTCCATGGCAGTGTCCTTTTATGTTTTAAGACTGATGTACACTATAGTTCAAAGTTTTGCAGCTATTTATAATACAGCAAATTCCAAACTGGCTCATTGTCCTTTTCTATAAACACCAGCGGAGAATGTTTTTGCTGATTTCACTCCTCTCTGCAGTTTAATTTTGTTAATTTAAATATTGATTTTTTTTTCACCTCTGAACCTCAAGGCACCAGGATGTATTCTAGTCATCTGATTGTGCAAACAAATGGAGTAGGTGGCTGACCTATTTTATGCTTTTCATGTATTTGTAGTTTTGTTCTGAAGATGGCTTAAATCCTGATCTGTTTTGTTTCTGGACAGGCAGTATAGCTAATCAGGTGTTCCATCAAGTGATGTTTGACAAATGTCTCCAGACCCTGAGAAAGAGCTGGCCTCAAGGACCTGAATCAACTAGGAAAAGGAAAAAGGATCATCCTAAAAGCTCTCAGGCTGAAGCAAGAAGAAATAAAAAGAAAGGAAGGCCAACCAGGAAGGGGAACTTTGATGTAAGATATTCATACAGTATCTTCAGTTACAGTACCCTTGTGATCTCTGTTTATGAATTATCAGTAGGAAACTTGTTTAGTTTCCAAGTCAAATGAGACTTCTCTTATCTTCCAGCATTTTACCCTCCACCTTGCATTCTGAACTCAAACTGTATTCTTTTTACTTTGCACTTCATTACAAACTTCCGAAAAGTCAGGTATGCAAAGTTAGCTGGCAGTTTCATTGCTGATGAGTGAGTTCTGATAGAAGACAGCTCATGGTTCTGCAGCATATTGTTAACACATTCAGCAGTAGAGAGATAAGTTGATGTTAATCACTAATGCAGCCTGTAGCCGTCTTGTATATTTGAGACCTGTATGTTAGTAGGATTAGAAGTCTAAGGGTATTCAGATCTCTGTACTAATTTAATTATGGGAGACTAAGGGCTAAATAATTGCAGCCTCCCATGAAGTGCACATGACTACACCTCTTGAAAAGTTTTGGCTTTTCTAAAACCTTCTTTGTCATATTTGTTTAATATTTAGTTGAGTCCTGAACTGGACATCAGAAATCTGAGAGAACATGAGGGCAGGATCATGATGAATGAGGGTGGAAAAGAGTAGGCAGAGCTAGGAATTTGGTTTTGTATAGATCAGTGTTTCTCAATTGGTGTTCTGCGAAACCCTGGGGTTCCGCGGGAACACCGTTAGGGTTCTCCGTGCCACCGAGAGCAGCTGTTCTCCGCGCCGCCGAAAAAGAGAAGGTGTCTCGGATTTTCCGGCGGAGGGTATCCAGTGTAAGTGTAATTTAAGTGAGAAATGCTGACCTTTGCTTATTTCAACATTTGAAGACTGTTAAGAGTTTGGGGGGTTCCGCAATTATTTATGGAGTTCAAAAGGGTTCCATGGCCAAATTTAATTGAGAAACACTGATGTAGATCAATATCAGAATTCAGACACCCAACCCTAGTTCTGGAGGGGTTTTCCTTGGTAAATTCTCAGACGGAAATAAACTGTGTGAGGTTTTTCTGTGTATCATAGCCCTCCCCCTTCTCTAATACTAAATGCCTTTATATATTTTGAAAGAAAATGTTTAGTACGTTGGATACAAATTCCACACATGCTTTATTATTAATCAAGTAAATTCCAGCCTCAGTTTCTGCATAGTACAAACAAGAGTTTGTACTTTCTAAGAAAAAAAATGATGGTTAGCTATGATAAATGATGGTTCTATCTTCTACTAATCTAGGTGGATGAGATTTTTGAAGACGAGGAGAATCAAGAAGAAGAGAGATATTTTTCTACAAATGACCTGCTTCAAATTCGAGAAGCCATCTTCCTCCTCCTGAAAAACTTCTTAAGACTTCTGCCCAAGTTCTCTCTAAAAGAGAAACCTCACTGTGTGCAGAATTGCATGCAGGTAACTAAGACTACTAAAGACTCAAGCACACAGACAGATCCCCACCTCTGCCCCTCACATAACCTAACCCCTTTGCTTTTTATCTTGCAGACATTTGTTGAGCTGACAAGTTTCGAGCCTGCAGCACATGAATTTGAGTTTTCAGGAACAATGTAAGCTATTATTTTTTAATGTTTATATATTGTTTTGAAGAGGTAAAGTGGTAAATGTGTTTAGTATTATCCTGCGAATGTTAACATGAAAACAGTGATTCTTTTCTAGATAATATTGGAATGTGTGTTCTTCCTGTGTTTACATTAAAATGATATTCAGTGAATTTTAAACATCTTTCCAATTAATACAGAGTATGTTTGGTCACTTTAATAAAATAAATAAATATCCAGTAGTAGGTGAAGACATCTCCATGTGTTCTTTTGTTTAGGAACGTTAACCAAGCAAAATACGTCCCAGAGTTGGCCTATCATGGGCTGCAGTTGCTGTGCTCCCCACTTCATGGTGTAGAAGATAAGGTAAAAGTCTTAACAAAACCTTTCAGGTCTTTATACATTGAAAAGAAGCAACTATTTCCCCCTTAAGCAGGTCACTTTCATTATATATGTATGTTTCCCAGCTGAAGGTGGATTTAGGTACCTCTTTTTCCTCATTCCTATTTCCTGCGACTTCCGTGATGATTTGCTGAGTATCTATACAGCGTAGTTTAATGAAAACCTTTTGGCAATTTGTGTTTCAAAATCAGGATAGCTGTGTAACGTTGCATCTCTTTAATATCATGAAACAGAGAATCTGAACAGTTACTGGCTTTGACTGACAATTCTTTTGCTTCCTGCTAGTGGTGCTGTAATACTATCCGTCAATATTCTCTGTTGTGGGATTGTCTGGTGATAGTGGACAGTGGGAATTGTGGGAATATTACACACAGTGGTAAGCAGGGCTAATGCAAGCTGGCAGAAAATTTTCTTATAGGAACATTTGATTCTGCTAGAAATCTGCAGCTTGGCCTTTTTTATTATTTTGTTAAATCAAGCACCCTGCATAAATGTGTAATTATATGCATAATGTATCTGTTTCCATTGGGCATCTGAACTTAGAAAGTATTCTTGTTTTTCTGGATTGTTAAATAATGTCAAGAGCCCACAAGTGCTCACTTATTCAGAATTCGAACCCTCCTTATTATCTCTTCCTTGCCCAGGCCTCTGAGTCAAATGATATGAATAATAGGGACAGTGTGACAGCTAAAGTATGGCAAGCACAGAATGCCAAAAGTGTACCACCTGTGCCATCAGTGCATAAGGAAGCAATGGCATTTAATTTAAGGTGTTTTATGTGAGAAAGTAATGAATTTCCCCAAATTCTGTGGATTTCTGTTGATTCATAGAGATTAAGGCCAGAAGGAACCATTAGATCATCTAGTCTGGCCTCCTATATACCACAGGCCATTACATTTCAACCTGTTTCTCCCATATTCCAGTGGAAATTATGCACCTTTTTTTAACTTGATTGCCCTGCTAGCAAGTAACTTTAGGTCATATGGGGCTTGTATGAGATCAGTTAAGGTAAGTATTTCCCCAGTATAAAAAAGATTCTCCCTGTGTATGTAGCTTCCCTTTTAAATTATTCTGTTTGACTTTTGTTGGGAAAAATTATTTGGTATGAACCTGCCTGGATTTAGATGATTTTATTAACTAAGACAGAGTGCTCTGCTTGTTCCTGTACCTGTCTTTCTCTTACAGACTCTGCGACGTATCTTCCATCGGCTTCTCAATGTCATCCTCATGGTGGAAAGGAAAGAAGGATCCACGCATACAGTCCTTTCTGCCACATCGCAGGTTATTAGTGCTAGGAATCATGGAATAAAATTCATCAGGTGAAGTACAAAGTAGCTGGGTTTTCCCTCTGGCATTTTCTCACTCTCCAGTGCTAGTTAATAGAGGGATTAGAATAACTACGGCTCACTGTGAAGTGATTGTGTATAGGTGAGGATTAATTTCAGTTTTTGTCATAAGAGCTTATTTAGAACTTGTCTTTTGGGGCGGGGAGGGAGCACTGAATGTTGAAGAGTGGGGTGAGAAGACAAAGACCTCTTGTTCTAGACTTGCAGCAAATTTGGGGGATTTTAGGTCGTTATGGAGTGTGGTGAAGTCGACATTATTAGTTAGGAATTTATCCCTCAATTTTCCACTCAGCTTTTTGTTTCTTAGCTTTTTGCCTTCATTTATGCTGTCCCTTCTCTGCCAAAGGCCCGTTCTTTCCTCCAACCCTATTAAAATCCGTTCCTTACCAGAACCCTTCCTGTATAGGCTCTCCATCTCTCTGGGGCACCTCCTACCTACTGCTGTCCTCCTTCTTATCTACTATAGAACACAGCTGTTTGGGATAGATGAGGCATATTTAATTTTGTTTTGCAAAGTGCTTCTTAAGTTTTTGGCTCTGTCTAAATGATTGTTTAATTGCAATTATCTGGTGGGGACTTCAAATACTAGAGTACTGGTGGACTTAGTACCAGAACTGACCCAGGTATGGAGCTTCAGAATGTCATGCTATGCAGCAGTCACAAGAGAGTGAGGGGTTATTTAACTGTTACATGGAGTTTGTTTTTAGTACACTACTTCTAATGTGTTGCTTTTGGAAGCAGCTGCTATTTCTGATTTCCTCTTCCTGCACTTACAAACAGGAATATTTTAAAAGCATAGTTTATACAGAGACTAGTGAACAGTATTTAACAGTCAGGATAAGAATAAAGAAGCTCTGTGTACAGCTGCCTGTCCGAATGTAGGATGGCCTTGTGCTGAGATTTGCTCCCTATTACAAAAGCAACCTGTTATAAGTTGCTTGTTTCTGTTTCATGCAGCTCTATAGTGGATGAACTAAAGGAAGTCGCCTTTCCTGTGCTCCGAATCTTACTGCAGCATATCTGTGCCAAGGTACACTAGGGCTAAAGACAACTGCGCTATTCTAGGATAGAATGTGATGCCTATGAACGGACATGGAGAATCCAATTTTTTAACCTGTGAAAGTTATCACCAAGGGTCTTCTGTTGGGCATTTTAGTATGTCTGAGGTTCTTGTGGCTCTTAGATCTATGTGTTTTCAAACATTGTCAAAGTATGGCACACATCTTGGCAGAGAGATTCTTGTGGAGAGTTCTCCACTGTTCACAATTGCTTGTACGTTCAATTTACAACTTTAACAAAAACATTTAAAATCTTGTGACAAATCAATTGCTTATGTGGCCAACTAAAATTAGGGAAACATTTAACATCTGTGTAATTACTTTCAGTGTGACTTTAGTAGCTGGAAACAAGGATTACAAGAACCCTGTGACCAGCTAGCTGTCCATGAACCACACTTTACATCAAGATCAAGTTTTTCCATTCTTCACAGTGGCCTTGGGAAGCTAGTGTTATCCCCATTTTATAAAGGGGGACTCTTTGCTTTTGAGGGATTATGACTTGCCCAAGGCCATATGTTTACCCATTGGCAAAGACAAACTTAGGATGCTGGAATTCCTGGTTGCCAGTCCTGTGCTTGAACTGTTAGGCCATAGTATGCTCTTGAATAAATTGATATTTATTCTGAAGACTGAAATGCTTTTTAGCTATCATAACAGACCATTAGAATATTGGTCTTGGCAAATTCCCTTTGTCCTTGTTTTGCAGGTCCCAGATAAATCTGATTATCGTACATATGCTGCGCAATCCCTGATGCAATTGCTGAATAAACTCCCTTGTGCAGAGTATGCTGACTTTATAGGTTGGCTTTATAGATACTCGCATAATACCAAAGTAAGTGGATATCCTTTTTAATATATCAGATCTTTGGACATAGCTGTATTTTGAACATGTGAAACCTTGTATAAGTACTAAATAGCATTCTTATTGCTGATAGCTGGTAACAACTAGATTACAGCTTGTGATAGTTGTCTCAGTGCTTTAACTGAGTATTCTTACACGATAGAGAATCTTGTGTTCTTCACTTCCACAGATTTCCTACCGAGTGTTTGCCCTTGATGTAGCCTTAGCTCTGTTGGATGTGCCAGAGAGGAAACCGGACAGCTCCTTGTCTGTGGAACATCAGAAGCTTCTAAAGCACAAGTTTCTGGTTCAGGACATGGTGTTTGGCCGCTGCTCAGACAAGGCACCTACGGTCCGCAGCAAAGCACTCTCCAGTTTTGCTTATTGTCTGGAAATGAAAGCTGCCACTACCGTGGAGAGTGTACAGGAGCTATTACAAGGCAGTAAGTATAGCAGCTGAATTCAGTATTGCCAAAGGTCTCTTGAATGTTGGGGGGAATAATTATAGGGAGATCAAAGATCTAATTGTCAAGGAATTAGAAATCTACATGGGTCCCTCATGTATTGTGACAAAGGGGAAAAGTAGATGTCTTATTACTCATTAAAATTTATATTTAGAAAGGCTTTATTGACCATATGACTTTTTTTTTTAAATAGACTCCTCCATGTGACGACTTTGAAAGACATTTACAAACTACTAAAATCACTCATTTAAAAAACAAATTCCTCATTCCTGACACTTAGTTATATTCAGAAACCTTTAGTGTCTGGAAAGTTGAATTTCTCATGTTTAGCGTGCTAAACTTCCTGTGGTGTGATAAAAAGCCAGATGGCATGCTCTAGTAGTTCATATGCAGTCTCCTATTCTTCGACTACCTGCTTGATTATTTTTGGAAGGAAGAAGAGTCCTGAATGGAATTATCTTGTTTGATTCTTTTTTTCTTTCTGCAGCTTCCGGTCTTACACTTGTAGACACAAACAACTATCCTGAGACTTTGCTAACCCACACAGAAGGTAGTCTTCTTTTAGAAATGTTTGTTTTTCCTCCACATCCCTTATGCTCTACAGAGAAATGATTTTGATATATAAAATCTGTGGGGGGTACATAAAACTCTCCACTTTGTGATGTACCACACTGCACAGAGAACATGTCCCTTTTGTATTCTCAAACATTTGATTTACTGATGTATTTTTTTTATTTTTTTTTTAACCTCTTAGCTCCCTCCAACCATCCACTGAAGACTCTTCCAACTTTCAAGACCATCGAATTAACCAAGGATGGTGATACCACTGTATTTGATGGTATGTCAAAATCACACGTGTCTTTTCAGCTGATACTAGGTTTTGGAAGTGTCTAATGGCAATCAGATCCTCCTATGTGTACTCAGCATCTAGTTTTCTATATAAGTAGACAGATCTTTCTGTGGAAATTCTAGGTTCCACTTATATGTGATGGGGGGCAGGAGGGGAATTGTCACTCTTAAAGACATTCCATTTCCATTTCAGTCTGGAAGGACCACTCTGGAAATTGTATTTAATCTTAAAATATTGATGTTCATTTTTGCTGATGTGGAGAAACACTTGTTAAAGAGCAGGTTAATTACCATCTCTTTTGGAAAGAGTAAATTATGTGGATTATAACACTTGTAGCTTCATAGTTTATAATAAATTTAATCAAATCTCTTCAGTGCACAAGGAACAAATTTATTTTCCCCACATAAAATATTGCACCTCTGATTAGATGCATTCTGTGGGAGTGGAATTCACCTCCCTGCAGCATTGGCTACTGCTGAAAGCAGGTTATGAGACTAAATGGACTGATGCAACGTGTTACTAGTCCTCATTTTTCACATAATAAAAATCGACACACAACTTGGCAGCTCAGCACACATTACATCATTCGCCTCTTTGAATCCCTTCACCAGCTCCTTTTCTTTTCCTTATGTTCAAGCTTCTTGTGCTAAGCTTTTGGGAACTGCCCAGCTCTACCTACATATCTGCTCTCATATTTACTAATCATCCCCTTTGCACTGCTAATAATCCCTCTTGACTATTCCCCTTGTATCCCTGATGTATGTCTTCATTACTTCTCCCATGCTGCTCCTGTCTCAGTATGCCAGGCTCCCACCTCCTCTATTAAAATCCTTCCTTAAAACCAATAAGAACCCACTCAGTAAAACATTTGATATTGTTATAAAATCTACTCTCTCAGACAGAAATGCCCTCTAGGCCACTCAATGTATGATGTGTTCTCTATTTAGGTTGGAGGCTCCCTGGAGTAGAGAGTGTGGCACTTAATTAAAACAAATTAATAACAATAACTCAGCACAGTGGGCTGGCTTTGCTTGATAGGATAGCTGGAACAGCTGGGATATATGGGCCAGAGTTGAGGTGCATTAGCAGAGTTGTCTGGCTGCATTATAATTGACTCAAGCCTTTCTAATTTCATGAGGCCCAAACAGTTCAAATATTTTAGAAGGAAAAGAAATTGTAGACAACGTATTCAAAATGTGACCAAACCATGTGTGGAAGAGACAAAAGACTAGGGATGTTGGCCCAATGCGGCTAATGCATGTCACAGAGCATGCAGTGCCTGATGTGTACTACATCCACTGCATCATGTTCATTCCCTTTTTAGTCCTTCTCAGCCTGCTGAAGGTCACCTTAGTACTGTTCCTGTCCACCAAGCTGAAATGCTCAGTCAGTGCCAGTTGGCAAGAGCATGATTATCTTAGCCAGTTTGTTCCCCCTGCAATAGTTGAGTTTGCTATGGACTGTGCTCCCCATAAAACTTGTTGCCATTCATTGAGGCAGTCTCCCTCTGTTCCAGTAAAAGGATCTGATCTTGTCAAGCCATCTAACAGCTGGAATCCAGTGGAGAGAATAGCACTCAACTTGTGGAACCCATTGTCAGGGGATGTTTTGAAGGCCAAAAGTATAACTGGGTTAAAAAAATTTTTTAGATGAGTACCTGGAGGATAGGTCCATAAGGGATGCAACCCCATGCCAAGATAGTCAGGGATGCAACCCCATGCTCCGGGTGTCCCTAAATTTCCAACTGCCAGAAGCTGGGGCTGGAACTGGAAGGGGTTGGCTCTCTCAAAATTGCCCAGTTCTGTTAATTCACTTTGAAGCATCTGACACTGATCACTGTCAGACACAGGATATTGGGCTAGAATGGACCATTGGTCTGACATAGCTGTTCTTATGCACATACCTTTCCTTCGAGATTTTGCCTCAAATATTAAAGCGATACACAGAGCTTTAAAATTACAAAGGAAATTTTTGAAAATCGGTTTTTCTTTGACTTACCTGCCAGGTTGTGTGTTGTTTTCCTTTCTCTGTCAGCAATTGATACTCAACAGAGTGCAGAGCTGTGTTGTACCCTGTCATAGTGTGCTGTTTGTCCTGTCAGCGCCTCCTGCGTTGGATCTCATGACTGTCTTTCCATGCTTCCCCTGGACAGGGAAGGAGATCATGGATATGCTAAGACTGAGAGCAGGGGATGAGAAGACAAATGTCAGGAAGTCTGCACTTCAGGTATATTCTCTACTGAGCACGGACAGTGCTATTAATATAAATATGTAGGCTAAAGTTCTGCAGTGAATGCATGCAGTCATCTGCCCATATGGAGCTCATTGAAGGATCATGGCCTTATTTTGCTGTTCCTGTAGCATACAGGCAGGTCTTGCAAAATGCCTTCTCCGCTTGTTCCTGATAACTGATGAGTGGATAATGCAAGCATGATGATGAAGAAATTCTCTCAGTACCCTAGTTGAAGTTCACTTGTTCCATCATTTAGAAATAGGGCTGCTTTTCAAATGTCAGTAGGCTTTTAATTTAAGCAACTTCCTTATATAAATTGAGGCACGTTAGTTGGATAGTTAGTCTAGAATTCATGAACTCATTTACAAAAGAACTGGATTTTATCCAGCCTCGATTTTGGAGCATGCTGCTTTAGTTTTAAAAAAAAGTCTCTTAGAATAACAGGCAGTTGGTCTTGAAAGACTCTGTTCACTTGAAATCTAGTCAGTTTAAAAAAAGAAATAAAATAGTTAGGCATATAGCCACGCCCCACAATTCTGCTGATTGATTTATAAATTATGCTTTTATAACTATATTGTTTTGGGGCTTTTGTATGTTTTCCTTTCCCTTGTTGTTGTGTGATGACCCACACAAATGCAAAGGGAAACTGACTGTACAGAGGAAGAGGAGAAGCTGACTTTACGGAAGTGCAGTTACAAAGCCTGTTCACTTTCAGTTTTTGTGTCCCTCAGTGGTGTGTCTAAGTCTTGGCATTTACTGTGATTGGGACCAGTTCTTCTCCCATTGAAATCAATAGGAAGTGGATCGGATTTTTCGTTGGCAGCCAAATATGCACCCATTGTATTCCTAACAGTGTGGTCATGGTGTTTGATTTCAAGGTCTTCATGAGTATCCTGAAGCACAATGTGATCCCATGTACCCAAGAAGACTTGTCTACTCTTCAAGATCGCTGCCGGGACCCTGCCATCTCTGTACGGAAGCAGGCACTACAGTCTATTACAGAACTCCTTATGGTGAGGGGAAAGAATGCACAATATTTATCATGACTGGCAGAGCATAATTTTATTTCATTGGGGAAGGGGGAGACCACATTCATGACTAGCCATTTATTTCTCCACTGAGTTTCTTTAGATTGATTTAACTTTGTTGCCTTTGACATGAAAGACATATCTTATGCATACTTGTGAATAACATTAGACATTTCCTATTGTTATACACATCTCTTTCTGGCTCTGATATAACTCACATATAGCAAATTGATAAATTGATTGTTCACCGTGTCAGGTAAAAAAAAAAAAAAAGTCTGAATCATTGTACTGAGATTGCGGTATGCAGAGTGTATCATTGAAAGACTTCTTCTGCTTTGATATTTATCTACAAAAGGTTAGTAAAGCAGGATTGGAGCACAAGTTTTTTTAGGCACGGCTCACTCCTATTAGTTTTAAATAACCTGTTGTAGTGCTCTACTGGGACTGATTTTAGTTTTCGTAAATAAATATTACAATACCACAGGTCAGTAGGGATAACTGATGTCTAAATCATGAATGTAATATTCAGCAGTTCCATGGGGGAGTAGAGATTTGAGGCCACTGGTCCCACATGCTGTAAGACTTCAATATTACTTCATCGGTACTTTGGAAACTAAAATTTCTTGAGTCTCTCAGCATGTCTCAACTCTCATTAATCCCACCATAGCATCTGCATGTGTACAATCTGAATTACTGGCTTCAAAGGATTTCTAATATGGAGTTTTCTTCTCTTTAGACTCAACAAAATAATGTCATGATACAGAAGGCTTGGTTAACTGGTGTGGTCCCCGTTGTGATGGACAGTGAGAACTCTGTGCAGGAAAAGGCCTTGGACTGTCTTGATCGGCTTTTGTTGCAGCACATTAAACACTATAGTAAATTTAGACGTGAAGACCGAAACCAGACACTAGCCTGGGATCTCCTTGCTCTCTTCACTACAGAAAACCAGGAGTTGAGGTAGGTCAGTCGTACTGCTAATTCCAGTCAATAAAGAGGAGTTTGGATTCTTATTGGACTCCAACTCAGTGTTTCTCTAGGCATATACTGCTGTTATAATGCTTGTATTCATATAAAATACTTGAAATGTGTCCAGCTAACCCTATGTCAGGAGATTATTGATTGTGCTCTGGAACAATAGTAGCTTGTCTTGGTTAGAGTAGAGGACTGGAACACAAGTCCACGGTTCTGTTCCCATCTCTGCCACTCGCTTGCTGTATGACTACAAACTTTGTGCATCTCCATTTTCTTCATTTACTTACTGTTAAAATGCATATAATATCTACAGCACAGGGATATTGTGAGGCTCAATTAATTTTTGATAAAGCACTTTGAGATCCCCAGGTGAAAGATGTAATGCAAGTACTTATTACTATTAAGTGATGCTGTCAGTGCTAATGTGGGTTTCTTATATTCTGAGCTCCTTGTGTTGCTCTACAAGTTTATTGGGAAGAGCATAGCAGGCTTGCAGATCAACAGCCAATTATTGCTGTGCTGGCAGTTGGTGACCATAGCACAGTTCTCCTATGTATTGGATTTTTTAACTTTGCGGTCACTGATGCCTTGTCCTTGAACTCCAGCCTTTGAATGGGAGAATGACATGTGTGGTGTCTCTTTTTGGTGTGTTGCTAGGAGCTTAGCACACCCTCAATTAACTTTTATAGTCTGATGAGAAAAATAACCATCTATATATTTATAGAGATCAGAGTACATGGGGTTTTTTCCCCCTCTTCATTCTGGTGTACAATATGTTACTTGTCTTATGACTAATAGTATCTTTCTGCCTTTTGCAGAACGCTGTGGGAAGTAGCAAAAGAGATGAGGTGACACACAAAACGACAGGGACATAACACTGATTAAAAGCAGCCTTATGTTTATTAGTCAACAGCATGTAATAGTTCTTAAATAGAAACTGATCTGTCAGTCGTGCTGTCTTTCTGGCTTGCAAAACTGTTTTACTAGTCTAATTTTGGCCCCTGTATATCATACTTTACACATCCATAACACTTTCCGACTGAGGATTTCAAAGCATTTTATAAACATTGAGTCTCAGAATTCCCTCAGCATGAGGAAGGCAAGTATCGTTGTCTTTATTTTACAAAAGAAGAAACTTTGTGGTAAAGTGACTTGCCCAACGACACACAGAGAGAGCTTCCCCAAAGATGGGGATAAACCCAGGTCCCATAACTCCCAGCCCTATGCCTTAATAACAAATTTATCTTCCTTTTGGTTTGTGGATGTTGGCTAGAAAACGTCCAAAAAAAAATCTTCCCCTGCTGGATTCTTCTAGTTAAATTTTCTTGGCTATCAGCACACCAGACATTGGGCCCAATTTATCCGTTACCTGAAACGTATAGTGTTATATTCATGTCTATATAGCAGAAGGTTTGTGTGCACCTGAATTATGAATTGGAATATGGAAGAAAGGATGTATATATTTGGGGGTAAAATGGAAATCTTCATTTGGTCAGAACAATGAGAAGTAAAAGCTCTTTGCATAAATAGCAACCAACCAGCAACATCACAGCTTCGTTGTGTTGCCTGCTGTGTGAAGGGTGGACTGGCTAAAATTGCTGGCTGTTAATACAGATCCTGAGACTAACTATTTTGTCTGTGGTGTGCTTAGCTCTTTTCTCCTTCCTGTCTTCCTTGCAGCCGTTATTTAAACAAAGCTTTTTACATATGGTCCCAGAAGGAGAAATTCTCCTCCACTTTCATAAATAACGTAATGTCACATGTGGAAACGGAGCATGCTGCATCAGCCTGGATGCTGCTCGCCAAGGTAGCAGGTTCTTCACCCAAGCTGGATTACTCCAAGATAATTGAATCCTGGGACAGTGTTAGCAGGTGTGTGCCTCTACCTTAATCATCATTTGGCAACAGAGACATATGCAGGGTGGGCCAAGAGAACAATCTCCTCTTTCTGCCCCTCCACAGGAAGAGTGCTGTTTGGTGACTGCTTAGATCAAAGTGCTTAATTTAAACTAATGGTGCTTCCATCTATCAGGCAAGCAGTGGCCCGCAGCCATGACTAGAGTCCAATTATCCAGTACCTCAGAGTCGCCTTAGAGCTCCACCATGTTTTCATTCAACCTGACAGTTCTGTCTTTAGCACGCATAACCCAAATGAAAGGATTTTCTGACTCTAACCCGCTTCTCATCTTGGATGAATGTTTCCGTTTGTTCCCTTTACGGTCTTTCAGGCAGCAGAATACCAGCACGGATACTGCAGGTCACATCCTGTGTGTAATTGGGCACGTTGCGAAGCATCTCCCCAGAAACACACAGGGCAGGCTGATTGGTGAGTGCCTTGGTGTGGGTTAGTGTTCAGAAACACTGTATGTTTGTCTTTTTATTAATAGTCAGTTAGCATTAGCACTTGCCTGAGCTAGGTGTTTGACCTCATTTTCAGATGATATCAAGTGCTGGCTGGAGGGATTTCAGTGTCCCCTTGAGGTGATTAGCCCAGCTGTTGAAGCTCTGCAGAAGCTCTGCCATGTGTATGCAGATGCCCCTGAGGACACACAGGTGGGACTTGGAATACACTTTTAAAACAGTCTGTTTCACCGAAGACTCTCTCTTGAAGACAGACATTTTCCTCTCCTGAAAATGCAGGTTTCTTCAGCACACAAAGGAAAGAGACTTCTAACTCTAGAAAATTGCACCTCTGTAACAATCTGTATTGGTATTCATACCTGTACTGGC
Source organism: Emydura macquarii macquarii (assembly GCF_026122565.2). NCBI lineage: Eukaryota > Metazoa > Chordata > Testudines > Chelidae > Emydura > Emydura macquarii. The sequence goes on along the minus strand of NW_027130449.1, from coordinate 7,210,762 downwards.
ATACACTTTTTGTTAAGGATGGGTTGGGAGGTTCTGCTTTCTTCAAGAGGATGTTCTGCAGTTGAAATCCCCTGCATTCCCTTCCTTAAGGAGCCTACAATAGTGCCTGTTTTTGATGCTGGGTTTTGTGTTTTGGATGCTTTTCCAGTAGGAGTTATATTGAGGCTACAGATACATTTCATATGTGCCACCATAGATTAATTTGGTCACTACCAAGCTGCTGTGGACTCATACAAGTGAAAGTAGATGACAGTGATTCTCCGACTATGTTAGTGGAACAATTTGAGACAAAGCCATGGCATGCTGAGAAGGGGCACTGGTTTGTGTAAAGATCTTTCTTTTATAATGAGGTCTGCAGAATGGGGAAAGCCTAGGGAGATTCTAACTTACTGGTGGAAAATTCAGCATTCCTTTTAACTTTGCCACCAGGTTTCCCTTCCTTTTTATTCCCCATCTGTCTGCTCCATCTCAGTAGCTGGGGAGTGGGCTATCTACTGTAACTAAGCTCTAGAGTTCACCCTAAGCATTTCTTTAACAAGCATTTGCCTTCATCTTAAAACAGAAGCTGCTGAACCAGGTATGTGGAGATGTAATATCTGCCTGTGAGTGCTACATCTCCAGTATAGTCCTCAAAGAGGATGGAGCAGAGCAGCTGCAAGAAGATCTCTTGGTAAGCTTGCTATCCTTTCTGTACTGATTGATTGATCAAATAATTCATCTGTTCCCTCTTTAAAATGATGATTCCATGATGGTCCAGCTGAGCAGTGTTCTCTGGAGTACTCAGCCTTTTGCATTCATACAGGATCATTTTTGTTGGATTGGTTTTTCGGCCTTTGGCTTGCTTTTCTGATATTTACTATGAAAATAAACATGAATTAGAATCATATATGTGTTTTAAAATATTCACTGGAATAGTTCATGAGATGCAATACTTTGTTCTCCTGTGAGTCCTAGAGAACAGCAGGCCTGGGCCAGTCACCACAACATGTATCTAACTAGTTTGACACAGTATAATACACAATAACAAGTAGAGTTTGGAAAGTAGGTTGCAAATGGAAAGCTTTCCTTGGTGAGTGGGACAGCCCAGGCCATCAATTTCTACAGAATCTAGCCTTTATTTAAACTACAAATAAATACATAGAAACAAAACCTCTTTCTGGCCCTTAGGATAATGAAGACAACACTCCAGATGTGATCAATGCAGTGACCTTTTCTTCAATTTCAATGGCTCTACATCAAATATGCTTGTTTTATGGGAATTTGTCAGCAAAATTAAGTCTCTGGCTTGAAAGTCAAAATAGGTTCCTTCTGATTCTGATTCGACCACAATAAAGCATTCTGTAGACCAAACATTGTTCTCATTTAGACCTGTGCAACCCCATTATCTTAAAATTATAACCTCAGTTAGATCTGTGCAGCTTTATTGTTTTCACTTGGGATGCACAGATGGAGCTGAGCTCTCAATTTGAAAGCAAAGTGGGATTGGACAGGTGACCACTGCAACTGGAATATGATTAAAAGTATCTTGTTGATGCACAAGCCACAATAGAAACCACTTCATTCTCCCACAGTTGTGTTGGTTTGGCAGGAGTGGCAGTAGTTAGAAGTAGTAAAACCTCTCAACTAACATCAGCAGATGTGACTTTAGTACACAGGGAGCAGCTCTGACTAAGGAATTCTCATGTTCACATAGTCACTTGTCAGAGCAGACCATTCTTAAACAAATATGGTCATCATTTGCATCCATTGGAGGCTGAAGAAGTATAGCTCCTCTGTTCCCTTGTCACTCTTGCTTTCTCAGATCTTGGGATTTCTAGAGAGGGGAGATCATCATTAGGTTACAGTTATAGGGAAAATAAGAAATCCATGTGTTATTGCTGTGAGTACATGTCTAGAATCTTTTGTATCAATGATTTGATATTATTCCTAATGGAAATTTTGAGTGATGTGCCAGAAGCTATAGAATAGACTTGATTTCCAGAGTTTTGGGGGAGCTGCACTGCTTGTACTAATGCAAAAGGCACCATGTCATTGCCTTTGTTTTTTGAGAAAAGTAGGAATTTAATTCAGTTTCCAACTTCTCAGTAATAAATGTCACCACTGAAATTCACTGTGTAGTAGAGACAGAGCTAACGGAATTCCGCTCTCTGCAGTTATAGTAATGCATTAGATCTAACTGAGCCTCATACAGGCTCACATCACAGGTGATGCCTGCCCTTTTAAACGGCAGAGGAAAACTTGTTTTGGAAGCTGTAGCACCATTGAAATATTGGCTGACTTAAGTAACGTGGAAGTATTGACGTATAGAAGGTGGTTGATTTAATTGTCAGCCCTGCTGTTGTCCTTTGATTGCAGTGTTGCTTTTGTCTTTAGGTGAGACATCTCTTCACCTTGGGTGAAACTGCACAGCTATGTCCAGCCAAAGTGGAGAAACGCATCTTTCTTTTGATTCAGTCTATTCTGGCTTGTCCTGTTAATGTAGAACAATGTGAGGTCCTCTTATTACTCTTAAATTTGCATTTATGAACTAAAACTCTCTGATCTTGAGGGTATTTTAATTCTTGGTCTGTTGTTCCCCAGTGTCTAGTCCTCCAGATGGTGATGAACTCCCAGTTTCTCAACCACTGTCCCAACGAAGAGGAGCCGCTATGCCCTCAGTGGTCAGAGCCCATGCGTTCATTACACTGGGTAAGAGCTGTCCTATAGTGGAAATATACGCTCTGTACAACTGATTCCTGCTCTTTTCTCTCTTTCCTGGTTACAGCTGCTACAGTTTTTGAGCATGAGCTTAGACACAGACGTGAACAATATTCAATGTTTATAGTGCTTTTAGCTCCAAGCTTTCTGGTAATTCCCTGCAGTAACAAGATGTATACACCAGTAAAAATAGTGGAGTGAGTGACAGTATGTACTAAATCTATTAACTAATTGGGTTTATAAAGCTTTACCATATCAAACCAGTGAGTAGCACAGTTAGCAGGACCCAAAGAACCCTTCAGACTTGCACCCGCCTTGTACTCATGTGAGTTTGATGGCATCTGACTATGGAACCACACAATGCACAAGAGGTTAACCGGGAGATGGAGGGAATTCCACGTTTTCAGAGCAGCCTGTGCTAGAAGGGATGTCTGATGACGGTTCTTATTTTTTATTTATATGACTAAGGAGCCAGAGCATTTGTGTCGAAGGCCGGGTAGAGTATGTGTCTCCTCTATGAGGAAGGATGTTAGGACTAGGTTCTGTTCCCAGCTCTGCTTTATGCTTTCTGTATGATTGTGGACACGTCACTTCTCTAGTATGGGAATAATATTGCTTCCTCACATATCTCAGGAAGCTAAATCCTCTGTTCCTAAAGAGCTTAGAAACCCTTGGAGGTGCAAAATACTAGTTTTATTTTTAAAATCTTCTAGTACTTTTACTGGGGTGGCTCTTTTCTTGTTATGCATAGGACAATAGGCTGCACTCTTAACTCCCTATGAACAGTAACTTCTACGGAAGAATGGCTCATTGGAAAAGAGGAAACAGGGTTTCTAGACCCATGATATAGGTCTCATGTTTTCTCAGAATAGGGATGGGAGAGCCCTCCTCCTTGAGTACCTTTCCCTTGAGGTGGGTAGCAGGTTTCTCAAACAGTCTCCACTAAGGCTTTCTTGCTTTTATTCCATTATTTACTTCTTGCTCTCACTATTTTCTGCTTTCTTTTCTCCCTGTCCTTATTTGTCTGACCATTTGTTTTGACTGGTGTGGAATCAAGAGGAGGTGGAAAGATAACCCTAAGGAGGTAAGGAACTGTAATATTCACAGCCCTGATTCTCTCCTCTCTCTGTGACAGGTAAGCTGTGTCTGCAGCATGAGGATCTAGCAAAGAAATGTGTTGCAGCCCTAGCTCGTGAACTGGAGGTGTCTGAGGATGTGGCCATTCGCAATAACGTTGTCATAGTTATGTGTGACCTGTGTATCCGCTACACCACCATGGTGGATCGATACATTCCCAACATCTCCATGTGCCTGAAGGACCCGAACCCCTTCATCCGCAAGCAGACACTGATCCTGCTTACCAACCTCCTGCAGGTGAGCAGAGGTCTTAGGCAAGTGTTCAGTACTCCATTCCACAGCCTCCATCATACAGAATCCTAGTGCCCTGCACAATCTATATGCTGCTTTCAGATTGACCCCAAAATATTTTTGCAATCAACTTTAAGATGCACTTAACAGTGAACTGTTACTGCCATAGTTTAACTAGGGTGAACAAATAGACTTCCAGCGTGGTAGTTCAGCAGGCTAGCCAAGTGATTTTGGTTTAAGGCTTGACTGTCGTCTTGTCTTTTCTTCTGTTTTCTTCAACATGCAATTTCATCCCCGGTAGATGGGTGTAAGTGTCAACCAAGTGGAAGCAGGGCACTAACCTTCCTCCCTGGCTATCTGTCAGTTGTGGTGTGTGAGAGGCAGAAAATATGTGAGAGGCAGAAAATATGTGAGAGGCAGAAAATATGTGAGAGGCAGAAAATATTCCACTACTTGTTTAATAATGTATCCTAAGCAGGCAGACTACTAATGTGTTCATTCATGAGAACAGTGTAAAGGAATGTCTTATTGGCACCTCAGCATTGGAGTTCTGGTTTTTGTTTGCTTCCCTTGTTCTGCTAATATTTAATGCTACATCAGGACACTTGTTGCTATGGCATTTAAACACATGTAATATATTTTCAGAATTAAGGAATCTTGAGCTTTATTTTGTGTGCCTCCTGTTACGACCCAAAGGGTGTATCTGGGGGCAATCTGAAAAAGCAGGATGGATCATTCCTGGTTCCTACTGATGTTTCACAGTCTACTTCTTTTCTGTAGGAGGAGTTTGTGAAGTGGAAGGAGTCCTTGTTCTTCAGGTTTGTCAGTTCTCTGGTGGATCCCAACCCAGATATTGCCAGGTAGGATACCAATTCTGTAAAATATCCAGAGAACAAAGTAAACTGAATTTCACATCCCAGCTGTTAATTTTGCCCATTTCACTCCAAGCCTGACCTCATCTGGAAGTATAAGAGAGGCAGGAGGGAGAATAATGCAAGAGCAAAGGCAGAGCAGTGAGCGGTGCATTCTGTATCCTCTTTCACGTGTGCATGTAATTGGGTCCTGGCCTCTTAAGGCCAGAGGATGTGGCTTGGGAGGCCAGTTACTTATTCCATCTGTTCAGGAAAAGCAGATGAGGGCTGGGAAAATACTTGAAGCAGTCATTGGGAGCGAGGAAAATGGTCTAGGGAAATAGTTAATGTCTGGGAGAGGGAAGATGTGGGACCATTCCAGACCATTATTCATTTAAAGCCCCAAGACTGCCTTATAGACGAGGCAGGGCAAGACTCCCCTCTTTCCCAAGCCAATTCTGACAGGTGTTTGGGGCTATTAGACCCACTTGGGAAGGATCAAGAGACTGATGAATTGACAAGGTAAGTGACTCAAAAATAGGCTCCAGGCCCAATCAAGGAAGAACTGCCAGTAAGAGCTGCTGAGAGGAAGAATTCAGCCAGCACACAGGCCCCAAGAAGGAATGCTGTGCAGCCCCTGAACTTGAGGGGAGGAGAGTTTGCAGGCCATCAAGGCTAGGACTTAAAACACTGTCCCCTAGAAGAAGAGCTGTGAAACTCTGAACCTAAGCAAAGGCCAAAAAGACTCTGTAAGGAACCAGATAATATTTAATATTCACTCTCTCCTTGGGTGTAAAGATTCTAGGTGTAAACTGGAAGGAAACTGAGGTAAGGTGCCAGAAGGGCCACCTCAGGCCACAAGGAGATGCCCTAGTCTACAGTGCAACTCTCCACCCTTTTTATCTTGCCAGGATTTACATACATGTGGGAATGGGAACTTTGAAATAGGCATTCTAAAAACTGCCCTTCCCACTTCCCATAGTAGACGTAGATTACAGTTCAATACTCTAACTTGTTTTGTATGTTATTCCTTTCCCTCTTAAACATCATACCGCTGCTTGAAGACCTCCTGCCATCCCAACACACAACAGGGATCATGCAGAATTAGCTTGAAATCTGAATTGCAAGGGGTCTGTGGGCTTAGAGATCTTGATGTTACTCAAGCGTAGTTCAAAAGATGACCCTAAGTCATTACTATCTGACACCTGTTTTGGCCTTGTGTCATCAGTAACCTGATGGTTCTGGTCTTGTTCTTAATGGATGGGTGTGGATATCAAGCTCCACTGTATTTGGTACTGACAGATACCCTTGTTGTCAGTCTTAGTAGGAAGGGCAAATGGCTGAGTGGGACATGGAGAGACAAACTCCCTTGCAGGTTGTTTCTCTAGGGAATGGATGAGTAGATGATGTGGGTATGTTGTGTGCAGAGGAAGCTTGCCCAACACCTGCCAGTGTTCCTGCCGACTCCAGTTAAATTGAGGATTACAGCCTCCAGGGCCATCAGTCTGGGACCGTTCATGAGCACTTATATAATGTTCAGTCCCGGTTCTTTCCAGTAGGTGGTGGCATTGCAGTATCGTGTTCAGTGCTTTCAGTGTGGAACAATAATAGTTGCTGTTCAGAGCCTATTTCTGGGCATTTATATTCAGCAGGTGCACACAGACAAAAGCCCTTTATTCCAGGCTGGGATTGACACACAGCTCTTGGCCTTGCAATGATTAACTTTGCAAAATATATAAAATTGGATTTTTGTTTCGTTTTCTTCCCTTTTTGAGTTCTGGGAAGTAGAACACATACATGCTTTGATTTTCAGCAGCTGCTTTGTGCTCTCTTGCCAGTTAGAAACTAATTTGTCGGCTGCTTATTCTTTTGTACATAACTGGTGATTTTTGGTATGGGGGAGAGGAAAGGAGATGACCTTAGCTACAGCTCAGTCATAGGCATTTCAAGAGGTATCTATTGCTCCTCTACATCAACTGCTTCTCCTGATATTTTATTGTACAGTAGATTGAATTGAGTTTGAACCCTTCTAACAAAATACCACTTGAATCAGCACAGTCACTGATTCTCACATATCAATACTAGTTTTTACCCTTTTGGGAAGGGAGAACAACCCCGGTGATCTGAAAGCAGTTCCATTGAAAGCAGTTGTATTTTTCTTTTCCAGTGACCAGTTTAAAATACTAGAATGAAAAGGTCTTGCTTGGACAACAACCTGCATTGTGTGAATGCCAACATAGATGTTTATAATTGAAATAGTAACCTTAACCCCACAAACCTATGTTCAAATAGGGTTAATGGTCTAACCTTCACTGGGCTCCCAAACCAGTGCTTCATAGCAAAGGTTCAAGCTGTCTTCTTATCTCACCATAATGTGCTTGGGTTTTGCCTGCATGTGCTCAGTGCATACGCGCACTGACTCCATAAGCTGCAATTGCTAGGCACAGCCTACTGAGTTGCTGACTGAATTCATTTTCGTTCTAAAATTCTTGCCATAAATCTGAATTTATGAGAGAACACGGAGAGTAAGCGATGCGTCAGAGCTGCCTGCATCAAAATCTTTTCCAGGCCAGAGGTTTTTTCCAGTCCATTCCCCCTTGTGAGAACTGTAACACTGTGCAAACATGCATAGCCTCCACCTGTTGATATCCCTTGTGCCTGAGGTCAAGCCTCAGCTGCTGTCCAGGGGTCAGATCACTGATAACAACTGAGTTCAGGAAACTCCCTGGCTATTTTGCCAGTACGCAGGTGTTTCCTGAGTGACCATCATCCTTTGTATTTCTCAATAGGAAGTAAAATCAGTCACACGTTGCTCATGACTTTTCCATGCACAACCTATCAGCTGCCCCTGAAAGTACTGCCTAGACCTCTTGCGTAAAAAAACCCAAAAAGTGGATCTGCAAACTTAAATGAATTCATAATTTAAAGTCAGTTTCAAGGATATGGGACAGCTTGTTGCAAACTCTGTCTCATGGAATGTGTACTGTTTTGTCCTGAACTTAAGCCAGATCTAATGCAGGTAAACACTATGGAAGCTTTCATACACTGCTGTGCCTGTGAAATTCACTATAGTCGAGACCCTCCAGTTCAATCCTTTTGTTTTCCTGGTGCTGCATCCCCTCACTGCTCTGCCAGCATATCTTCATCTGAGCAGGCTTTCATATCTTCCAGCAGTTGAGGCCTGCTGTTGCAGTTTAACATTCTATCCCTAGCAGCAGCTGCCATTTATGTGATAACTTTGAAATGAGATTGCAGATACAGCTTCTCATAGTGCTCATCACTGTAGTATCTGAGCACGACACAAACATGACAGTGTTTATCCTCACAATCCCCTTGTCAAGTTGGAGCAACTGTTACTTCCATTTTATAGATGGGAAGCCTAATCACAGAGAGACTAAGTGATTTGCACAAGGTCACAGGAAGATTATGGCAAAAACCAGTTCTAGTCGAGTACCTTAACCATAAGCCCATCTTCCTCTTCCTTCTTTTGTGTGTGGCCAATCCCACAGTCAAATCTGAATCTCAGCAGTGAACGTAATCCAATGTCACTGAGCTTTCAGAACCCTTTTAATTGTTTAACTACTTTCTTCATTCACAACAATGTGTATTCCAGGCTGAGAGGGATGAAGAAGCCAAACTGTTTGTAACAGAATCTTGTATTGTCAACTCAACTGACCTTTGTCCAGGTGAAAGCTGCCTAAATCCCTTCTGAAAATGAGATGTAGGCTCCTAAATCAGCTAGGTCTTGTGATGCTGAGTGCAACAACACCTCAGTACTTTTAAAAATCTGGGCCTTAGTCTTTGAAGTGTCTACATCACTTTTTAAAATGCAACTTAGGCTCATAAGTTACTTAAGAGCTATTGAAAATGTTGTTATGCCTCGTTTATTGTTACTTCTCTCTCTCTCTCTCTCTCTCTCTCTCCTTTTCACTGTGTTGAATTATAAATAGAAATAAACTCGCACTAAGGATGCTGAAAGCTTTTCAACACAACTCTGGATGAGGGGGAAAACGGGGTTTGAAGTAGATATTCAGTATCGTTCTCAAGGCCCTGATGCAGGGAAAGGGTCAAAAGTCGTATAGTGGAAAATGTAATTCCCCAGAGTCTGTCTCTGCCTTGCCGTTTGTGTACAGCCTATTGGATTGCTGAATTAGCTGGATGCTTTGCTATGTTTCAGGAAGTGGCCTCCAGAATGGAAGTAGTTTTCCGGTTGTTCTAATTTCTCAACCCTTTGTCCAGGTTTGGGGAGTTCTGCCTCGTGCACTTGTTACTGAAGAGGAATCCAGTCATGTTCTCCCAACACTTCATTGAGTGCATTTTCCACTTCAACAGCTATGAGAAACATGAGAAGTACAACAGGTTCCCCCAGAGTGAGCGGTCAGTGAATATTTGGCCACCTCTCTTTTAATATTAATGGGATTTGAATGTGACTATCAGTGGGGAGCTGAGCATGCAGTCTTTGGGCCTGGAGCAAAGCTTTCATGGTCACTCTTTATAGTGTGTGACAATGGAAAAAAAAATCCTAAAAGTAATTCATATTAAGCTAACAATACTCTGCCTTCCCTCTGGCACCTTTCATGAGAGGCTTCTGAATAGAATGTGTGTGTGTGTGTTATGCAGTAGGTTTCGAGATCTTTAAGGTGTCATTCAAATGTTTCTTGCCAGATTTAAAATCTTGTTATTTCTATACTTTCATGTACATATGGTGGCCTGAGGTAAAATGTCTTTATCTACACAGGGAGAAGAATCTCTTTTCTCTGAAGGGGAAAGATAACAAAGGAAAAAGAATGCAGATCTACAGGTTCCTGCTAGAGCATTTTACAGATGAGCAAAGGTTCAGCATCACTTCTAAAATCAGCCTGAACATCCTGGGTAGGGGCATCATTTTTGGTACATTATTAGTATTGAAAAAATAAATCCTCCTGTGATGAGCCAGTTGCATCAGTTAAAGTATTAGTCTCTGGGTGCTGCACAGGGACCCTTCTGCCCTCGCTTATGTTTAGCAGCATGGTCCTGGGAATAAAAATCCTCCTCCTCCCGGTCTCTTACAGCATGCTTTGTGGATGGCATCCTCCCATTGGACATGGAAGCCAGTGACCTTCTCTCAGACACATTTGAAGTCCTTAGCTGCAAAGAGATCAAACTGTCTGCTATGAGATCTAAACTAGATGAAGATATCCAGCCAGATGAGGATGAAATGGCCATGGCCAATGCTGTCATGCAGGCAGCACAAAAGAAACTCATCTCACAGGTGAGTATCAGTTGGCATGCAGTGGGAAGCAGGGTCACAGCACTGAATGAAATCTAAACCTGAAGCTAGGGACACTCTTGATTAAAGTCATTGATCTATAGTAGAGAATGCCATCCATCTCCCTCCCCAGACTATATGCCCAGACTGCCTCTATGATCTGGGGACATGTGGTACATCCGTGCAAGCAGCATGTGTTGCAAAATGAAAACGTCCTAAAAAGGAGGGTTGATTTCTGGAGGTTACCTGCACTGGACCAGTCCATTTGAATTAGAATGTGCCAGCATTTTGGTGACTAACGTGTTTTAAAATGATTTCTCCCTAGCTCAAGAGCCAGACTTGGTGTAAACAGACAGGACTCCACTAATGTCAGTGGAGTTACGCCACGGCTCAGTTTAGTTCCAACAAACTTACAGGTGAAGTGTTTGAAGTTAATGATAGATTTTGATGCAGCTGTCAGCAACTTGCCATTAGAATGACTGACGCTGTGGACCAGCGTAAAAGGCAGATCACTTATTGGGATAAAGTGAAACCGTCTCTATACCACACATGTGCTCATATACACGTGGGATGCAGGCACGTTAAGCTGTTTCTTGTTCGTTGTTTAAATGCCATTTATCTACATAAGAATGAAATGAACCATCCCTTGTCCTGTCATGTAAGTGTTTGTGTCTTGTTTAAACTACAGGTTCAGAAGAAGAACTTCATAGAAAACATCATCCCAATAATCACTTCATTGAAGTCTTTGTTGGAACAGAATAGGATTCCAGCTCTGAGGGACCTCATGAACTATCTCCAGGTAAGGGAAGACTTGTGCTTTTCTCTCGGGTTGTGAATATGGAACAGTGGCCAGAAGTAGAATCCAAGGTTGAGTCCTGCATGGGACTATTTTTTTTTTAATCCTGTCCTGCACCATAATACCCAATCCCACCCGTTCCCACATTGTTTCTTACATTTTATCCCATTCCCACCGCAAAATCCTTAGATATTCTGCGAGAGAGACAGATTCCTCCATGCTACTTAAAAAAAAAAAAAGTCAATTAATATATATAAAAATGGAATTCAGACACAATTTTTACCATTAAAAGAATAAAACAAATCTTGCTTAAAGCAAAGTATTTTTTTACATAACTCCTGTTATAATAGACATCAAATCTCTTTCTATCCCTCACTTAAATTTAAGTATTAAAACCTTTTTTTTTTTAAAGAAAAAAGAGAGAAAAACTTGCTTTATGTTGCTGAAATTCCATTTATGACAAAAGGATGAGAGATTTAGTGCAAATTATTGCAGTCTGGGTTTTTTTGCCCACCCAGTCCTACCCACAACGAAGTACATTTTACCCACGCCTGCTGTTATGGCATCTGATCCTACGGGATCCCAGTCCTGCTGCAGGGTTCTAACCCAGAGCCTCCGTATGAGGAGGTTTTGAAACCCAGTGAAACGTGTTTCACTGCTTTGTATGGTAAATCATTCCTTTCCTATAGCCAGGTTGCTCTGGTGGAATACAGATGAGGGATGTGTACTACATTAAGTAAAAGGCTTCTCTCTGTGGAGTGGACAGAAACCTTTAACGTTGATAACAGTGAGAAGCATTGTACAGTCATGAATCAGCAGCAAACCTCTTTGATAAACTCAGTCTTTCATTTCAGCAGAAATAGTTCTGCTGTCCCAACTAGCATTTCCTTTTGGACTTCAAGAGCTGTGATGTGAACGTGGGCATTAAGTGCTGATCAGAAGACATTTTGAGATGGGGAAGCAAAATAAATTGCCTGTTGTGCCTTCCAGGAGGTGATGCAAGATTATCGGAATGAAATCAAAGACTTCTTTGCGGCAGACAAACAGCTGGCAGCTGAGCTGGAGTATGACATGAAGAAATATGAAGAGCAACTGGCCAGGGAGAGAGAGATGGGAGAAGGTCAGGATGCGACAGTGCAGGCAGAGGTCATGAACACAATACAGGTACTGGCCTCCCCCAGAGTAAGGTGTATGCTGCAATAGCACCCAGTGGTCATACAGCTCAGGTCTATAAATCATGCTACAGAACCAGTGGCTGGTACCTCACCACTTTGTCTGTATCTTTCTCACTACTATCATGCCTGTAGACCAGGGCTTTATTTTTTTAGAGGCATTGGTAACAGGTTTAAAAACCGCATCCAGACAAAACCTCTCACAAATCAATCAATTCTAACAGAACTTACAGCCTAATATACTTCTTACTATATATCATGTGCATTGCTCTGTACTTCCATGGTGAAAATATCACCAGTCAGTTTCAACTTCCCTTTCTAGGCAATTTCAACTCCTAGTTCTCTTGCATTAGAACAATCCAGCAATGTTTGTTTGCAAGCTATTCTCTGGTATATAAATCCAAACCATGCACAATGTTCATAAAATCAGAAAAGTTAGGGAGAACATTTTTGTACAAAAACCAAAACTGCAGGTCTAAGCTCCTTGAGAGCATCTGTTTTTTGTTAACTTTATAAAGTTCCTTCTCTCAATGGCTGTTGAGGACCTGGAAGCTGTACTTCTTGTAGCTCCTTCTGCGATAAGGAATTCTCTTCCTACATTACACCTTGTGAACAGAACTCTCTGTCTCTCTCTACTGAAGTAACTCAACCTTTCCTAGAAATAGCAAAATTATATATATCTTCAGATGTTGTAGGTTGAGACTTTCAAAAACGATGGGTGATCCTTAGCACCTCAGTTTTTGGCTACATAACATGACATTTTAAAGGGGCTTTACTTTCAGTTCGTGCCCTTGAAAATGAGGTCTCCTTTTAAGATGTGTCTGGTTGAGCACCCTGATTCACAAGTGATTTTTTTTTTTTTTTTGATCTTGTCCTGTAGATACTGCTCCTTGGCACGTCTTTAGACATATTGTATACATACCATGATATGTTTTGTGTGACAGTCCTATAAATTACATGCATAAAATAATAGAATTATGGCAAAGCTGTTTCCCCTTCTCTTCCCTAGCAATCTCCAAATTCAGACACAGCAGTACTTCCTAGTGGCCAAAACAACAAAGCCCAGTCACCTGTTGCTGGAAGAAGATCTTCGTTGCCTGGATCTCCTGCCTCCTCTGCTCCGTTTGAGTTTACTACACCTAGAGCCATCATTTTGAAACAGCAGCTGTATAGACCCAGGTATGGGTTTCAAATTTAACAATGGGTTAGAATGGTGCTCTGCAGATGAGCATTAAGTAGGATGTCAAGGATCCAGAACCAATGCATTGCCTGTCATCTTCTATTTGCTCAGCTCAGCAAAGTGGATGCTATCAGTAGTTAGACTCTGCTATTTCACGATAGCCTTATCTTTTGTTTTCTGTATGTGTGAGAGGTTGCTGGGCATTTGTAAGTGAGTTGGACGTGAGCAAGATTTTATCTCATCTGGAGTGACTTGTAGAAGGAAACCTCTTAGAGTGTTTGTGGCTTCTTGTGCCCGATAGGCAGAAGTCCCTGAGCACGCTTGCCATCCTGAACTCTGCCAAGAGAGCTATGGAAGCCAGTAACAAGCAGCGCAGCAGGAGTGTGGGAGGAAGGCCGCCTTCTCCTTCTCCAGCAAGCACAGCTGGCAGCAAGCAAGGTAAAGAGCCAAGAGCAGGCTTTTGCATGTTACAGAGCAGGTTTAATGCGAAAGCAGGAAGTGTGGTTGTAGAGCTGGCTTGGTGAGCACTTTTCTGTCTTTAACTTTTTTTTCTTGTTACTTTTAGAGTCTTTCTGTAGCCTAAACCAACAGTCTACTACAGCAAACATTTCTCTGGTGGGCCGAGCAATCAGTACTCCTGACCGTAAGTAACTCACCTGCCTATGTCCCAAGCTACCCACACACTCCCTTCTTTGTACTGATGCACCAGTGTCACCCCCGCATAGTGCAGGGAGACTCAACCTTTCAGTACTGGAGAGCCACTGATCACTGGATTATTATAGATCTGTATGGCTGTGGTGTCCAAAAGATTGAGTCTTGAGAAGCCACAGCATGACATGCTAGTGTGGAGTCAGTGTATGATCAGGGCCTGTACTCCTGGTTGCTGAATGGAGGGAATAGTTGCTCCTTTTTTCTCCCAACTTCTGGACTGCTGAGGAGTGGAGTTTCCCCTACGTTTTCCTGGCTCATCATCTGATTGGAGTGCTCACTAGACTGTCCTGCATCTCCTAGAGTGCCTGTGCTATTACTCAGAGCACCACTACACTAGAAAAGGCACCTGCTGATTCTCGAAGTTCAGCCTCTGACAGTTATGGGCCAGGCATTTTCCTTCTTTTTGATAAAGAATCCAGCTTGGGCCAGCTGAGACCTATTCTATCATTGAAGGAGTTGACAAGCTGTGATAGCAGAAAAATCTTTTTACACTTGGCTTGGATCTGATAAAGTGATATTAATAACCTATGAAGTATTCTGAGAGAGAACTTTTCTCTAAATAGGAGTTGAAGTGAGTGTTGGGGAAGCAATAATTGTTTTGTTCTCAGCTCTGGAAACATGCTATGTAAAATGCAGCAGCAATGAATTGGGAGAACTCTGATACAAAGGGCATTAGTAAGTGTCTCTGCCCATTATGTCTGCGGCAGCTAAATTACAACCTCCCAAAACCTGACCTTAAAACATTTCCATTTATTGGAGCCATCTCTGATAGAGTTCCTGCATGTTATGTTTTGTGATAACAGAAGACTGTTGTGTATTAATTTCTTAGGAGTTTAGAAATATCCAAATTACTTATGGCAATAAGCCAAATCTCTCTGATCATCTGAATGGGGCAAGCATGTACAGAGATGGTGGGAAATGTGGCAGACCACTTCCTGTTATCATTTGTAGGAGATCCCTGGGGTAGTTCCTGGATGTCAGTACAGTTTGAGCCCCATTTTTATACTGGAGCATGGATGCAGAAGGGACCATGAAATGTTACTATGCCGAGCTGCCTTATCAATGCATCTCCTCCGCTCCCCTTTACCTTTCCCGCTTCTGAATTTCTTTAGGGCACCTACTGTCCCAGTCGCTCTGTGTTTGGGATTAGCTTCCTCATCTTCTCCACAAAAATAAGGGAAACTCCATCTTAACTGTAGCAATGACAGGTCAGCTGTCATTAAGCAGGTTCAGCCTGATACTTAAAGTTAGGTGTGCACAATTGCCTGTACCTCAGTTGTGTAGGAATACCTAGCATGCACACACAATCGGTATTCACATACGGCAGTTAGGCAGCAGACTGGCTGCATCCATGTGTAAATATCTGGTCTGCATGTGGCAAGCAGAAGCCAAGCCCAGATAACTGCATTTAATGGAAAATCTGACCCTTATCTTTGTGTATTCTCCACTCTCTTACACTGGTTCCATCTGTCTAGTTATCTACATCACACCAGTCCACTGCGCTGCTTGAGCACTTAGTGCTTTTTGCAGAAAAGAGGATGACTACTGGGATGCTTTACACAGCAGAAATCTTTCCTTCATCTGCTGCGTGTCTGTCTTGAGGGCTTGCACTGCTACTCCACTTAAGAGCCATATGCTGGAGAAATAGGGAGAATGCTAATCCCCAGTGGTACCAGGCCTAAAATCCTGCTCTGTTTCCTGGCAGCCTGCGTTCTCAGCAATGACAGAAGCTGTACATTGCGTTATCACTGCTTCAGTTAGTCTGTACTGAGCCACGTGCACGATGGCACTGTGCTTTGTTGGTTGTTAGAGGATCAGAGGAGAGCATTTTTCTGTCTCTGGTCTATCATTTGTAAAATTCCTGCAGATGCAATTCTTTCTAAATCACTTCTGACTTTAGCTGTTGAGAGGCAGGCAGACTCTCATCCCTGTATCTTGTAAGACTCTCTTCTGGCTAGCAGATCAGTCTCTGCCACCCTGGAGTCTTTCTCTCATCTGTTGCTTGCTCTTGACAGTGAAAATGGGTGAAAGGGCCTGGGAGAGAACAGACTACTTCACTATGCAATGTAATTGTAAACACCAGGAGTAAGACTACGGGATATATGGAGGGCTTCAAAAAAACAGGGTGTGTGGAAAGAATACTTGGTAATAATTCTGTTTGCCATTTCTTTCTCTCCTTCTTATACCAAAAAGCTGTAGCATGCAGTAAAATGAGGCAGATTTAGTCATTTACAAGATGTGAAAACCACACTACCTTAAGATAAGGCTTTCAAAACTGCGTAAAGTCAGGAAATTCAGAGGCCAGTCGCACAAGAGTCAAAAGCCAATCCAGGCAAGATAAGTCATTGGTGATCCCCTCTACTATGGCTAAAGGCAGCTGGACCATGGGGTCCTAAGGGTAGCAGACAGGGAGTTGGTACCCTGAGAGGTCAGAGACAGTGTCTGGATGCTAGCTGCAGTTGGCTTAAAAGCATTCAGGATCCAATGTTTGAATTCAAACACAGCAGTCTGGTAAGTGTCCAGCAGGGGGAGCGCAATCATGCGTGTCTGAGATGGTGTGGACAAGCAGTTGTAGATTTTAAGGAAATAAGAACTCTCCAGTAGCCCCCAAAGAACTAAGGTTCCTTCAACTCTAATAGTGAAAAACAGATTATCATGAACTAGGGCATGTGTATTACCTTGAAGATAGAGGAACAGGTTTGCGCCTTATACTTCCAAGACAAGAGGGCAGCTGGTGCTTTTAGAATGGCCTTTAATGACCAATTCTCTTGCTTCCTGCTAGATAGACTTCCAAGGCTAAGTGTAGAAATCTACTATAGGAAATGGAGATGTTTTGCTAATGCTCCTAGCTTCTTATTAAAAACTATTCGCACCGACTTGAACTTAAAGGTTTTATTTCTAAATATTAAAGAACAAGTTGTACTGAGTAGTTAACGCTTCTAGCTAAACGTCGGTGGAGTTTTATTAATTCACTTGGCAAAATGTGCCTCTATCCTCCTCCTGAAGTACATTGAGACTTAAAAATACTAACACAAGCTATGATTTTACTACCTGGAAGGGATAGAGATTTGCCTTGTTTAGGTTCCTTGAAGTAATTCCTACTCTCAGGCACACAGGGCGAAGGAGATTTTTGCAGAAGTGCAATCAGTATTAGATATAAAGTTGATTGTGGGTGATGGATGACCAATCTCATTGCACTGCGTTTGTCCTGTGTAAAAGATGAGCTGATACTTGGTTCAGTGGGCCAGAAAGAAGCATGCGTGTTTGTTTGAGCTGGGTATGAAGGGCCTGTCTTGCCCTATGGCCATATCACAAGCTGACTGCTGATCTGTGTGTTTCTTTCAGAGACCGTGGATAACTTGACCTTTGGGGCTGGGGTCAGTTATATCAGCCCAGCACACACACCTGCTTCAGCTCAAGGCAAGTTATTTTCATGCCCCTAACTTTTTAAAATAAAACCAAAAAAAGAGAGAGAAAGATCAGATGTGTGAGTTTAACTTGTAAATGTCGCTTGCAGAAAAAAAAGAATCCCAGGATCAACAAAAAGAAGATGTTCTCTGTCTGACATCACCTGATAAGCCGTAAGTTCAACCCAGGCCTTAGCTACTAGTGGCTGTAGGTAATACTAGCGTCTTTTTAAAAATAAACAATCACTCTGCTTCCTTTCTATAGAAGGCCCCTGCCTCGTCAGTGGAAGGTAGAATCTCCGTCCAGGAGAAAAAGCAGCCCAACTGCAAGTCTAAGGAGATCCCTGCGGAAAGCTCCCCTGAAACCAGCCAACTGATAATTCC
This sequence comes from Emydura macquarii macquarii, assembly GCF_026122565.2. Taxonomy (NCBI): domain Eukaryota; kingdom Metazoa; phylum Chordata; order Testudines; family Chelidae; genus Emydura; species Emydura macquarii. The sequence continues at coordinate 7,192,948 of NW_027130449.1, read as the reverse complement.
CCATCCACACACTTTAACTGTGTACTTCCAAATCACTCTTGTATAGAACCTTCATCACGTTGACCATGACTATTCCTCTTCCCTCTAATTATAATTATGGATCATTGTGTGTACAAGTGGCCCTCCTTACCCCCTCCAATTTATTGGTTTTTATATATATGCACACAAAAAAATTCACTTTGACCTATAAACTGGTGTTTTTGGAGCAGTTAATGACACTCTTTGTTGTAGGACAACTGGGAGTGCCATGAAGCTGCAGTATCTAATGATGGCTGACTAACCACTGCATGGGACTTATGGCTTGTCCATTTTGAAATCTAAGTGTGTCTTGGCCATAAGCTCCAGTCCACTGTATGCTAGTGAGTGCAGCCAATAGGAATACTGGCTTGGTTGAATCAGTGCATGTGTCACAGTTTGTGTTAGCCTATATGACTGGAATGGCTATTGGCTTAAATCATTCCCTTGGCGCCATGCTGTCCCCTGTTCATAATATACTAGTTTTTGTATTTTCTACAAATGGAGAATAGCTTGACGCTGCCATAACTGCAAATCTGATATAATTGCAAGTTATTAAGGATTTCTGTATGGTAAAAGGTCCAGTCTATGTATATATAACCTACCTCTTCTTACAAACTAAATGGAATATTTCCACTCTTGGACCAAGTTCTTATTTCCAGCTGTTATAATTTTATGAAAAATAAATGTTTAGAGAACAAATTCCACCCACTTCTCAGCATTTCTTGCTTTGACAGAACCAAATTATTTTCTTCTGTAAATCTCTAGCCTTACCGCATTCACCTTATTTCTTGCCCACTGCTTTTTTCTCTTCCATGCCTTCGTTGAAGCTCTACTGTTCTGACAGTCACCCCCGCAGTTGGTGTGCTCATCCATATAAATACTTGAATTCCTGTGGGATCCCCACCCTTTAGAGCAGCTGCTTGAAGTGTCCCGATCCTTCCTAGCACCCACTCTCAGGGCTGATGTATCTGACAGCCAAATAAAGCCTCTACCACCAGCCAGCTAGTGTGACTTATGTATGCATTCAATACAGCTGCAGCTGTTAGAACAGCAGATTTTGAACATGATCTTATTCATTTCACTGAAAGCAGGTTCTGAGTATTTTATTGAAGATGGTAAGTCATTGCTGAACTTTAGGGTTCAGTACAAAAAAGCTGCTTTGTTCTGTGCAAAACACTAACGTTAATGCTGAAACTGCACAGTTAAGGTTGAAAGCACAGCCTTCTTGGTGCCCATGTGAACGTGACTGAGATCTTCCAATGCTCAGCTTCAAAACTACTGCACTACCTTTGCATTGCATAACTTGTTCTGTAGCTCTCAAACTCTGAAACATAAGTGACAATGCATTTTGCTTCCATAAGCATTTACTTCTGTTCTAATAAGGCAAGAGCTGCTCCAGCACAAAAGAAAACTGAACAAAACTGAAACGGGAGAGGGGCAAAATTCAACTTCCATTTTAGCCTTACCAATATAGTGGTCACTCCCCATCTTCTATTTAAAAGAACTTCAAGTGGTGGTCAGACTTTAATTTCAGCATTAATGTAGCGAGATTTGTACGAGGTTAGCTTGAGTGGTTTTGACTTCAGGAATGGCTAACTATGACCACCTCCTTTTTTAAATTTGTTCTATCAACATCTTCCCCCCACACAAACAATTAACTAGACATATTAAACAGTAAGACAGCAGTGAGTCTGTAATTATACTGAGTCTAGTTCACATTTTAAAGCTCTTCAGAAGTTTACTTGAATTGTCCTGTCCTTAAACAAAAATAGGAATAGCCTAGGGGGCAATGATCCATATCTTCTAGAGAAGAAACGGGATGGAGAGCTTCCCACAATAAACTGATTGATGTAAGTATTTACATGCGTTTTGCAATACCAGTTTAGCTTTTTGTAAGTCACAAACCGAAGTGACAAGCAATCTGTCAGAAAACAGAAGGAATCTTTCACCCGTTACATTGTCTTGAAAGCAAACACAGGTTAGGATTTAATAGGAATTTAAAAAACCCACAAGGATGCTTTAATACCTTGATATGTACGTAAAACATTTCTGGCAAAGTTAAATGTAATACATAAGTACAAACCTCTAGATTAAACTATTTACAGTGTATTCTGTAAATCAAATCTGACGAGTTATGTCTTGGAGGGTGTGGAGAGAGAGTCTGTTCATCCCGGTAGAGATGCCACTGTCACATTTTTTTGTTTGTTTTAGATCTGAAAAATAAATCTGTAGTCTTCGTGCACAGAGTCAGCAAGCTGAGAAATCCTGCCTTCGGCAGAAGGTTAAGTTTCAGCTAGTGTGCTCCCTATGGTGCCAGAAGCTACTGTGAGTCCGTAAGCTTTTTCATCTCTCCCTTATCTAATGTTCTATAAGCATAAAAAAGGAGTACTGGATACAACTGGAGGGTAAAGGAGTGTCTTAGAGTACCCTAGTGTCATGTTGACTAGAGGATAACATGCAGCCAGTGTACAGTAACACCTGGTTTGGTTGAAGAGCACATTTTAATGTGTAATCATAAATAAATTGCAAGGTTTCACTACCCTCAGGAGAGCACACAGGTATTGCTATCCCATCTTTACCTCCACTTCTGATAGCAAAAAGAGAAAGTGGTGGGACTATGTTTAAATAAATGCAGCAATGGCATGTCCAGCAAGGCCCCAAAAATCACTCAATATGTGGTGAAAAAGTCCAAGGCAGATTAATACAGAATAAGAGAAAAATCACACTGACAGTCCAAATTGTCACGTATTCAAAGTACTGACTGTATGCATCAAAAGTTTGACCATTCAATTTATATTTGAAATACAAGAACACTAAATTATGCTACATTAAAACCATTCTTTAACCACAGCATTGAACTGCTCTAGTGTTGCATCTAAGTATTTCATATTTAACATTTGCCCAATGCTGTAAGTGTACATTTCTGAAGAACAAGGAATTCTAAATGATCCCTTTAAAGCCAAGAAAGTGGTAGCTGCAACTTTTCTTCAGATGATAGACACTAACATCTTGAAAGCACTTTTGTGTCAAGCTTTTTGCTTTTACCACTCCAGAGATTTTTTTTTTTCTTTTTCCCCTTGCTATGCAATCTAAAGATTCTGAAGAGATGGTTTAGCTGCCACAGAGTTAGAATGAATTTAGAGAACTTGTGGAGAGGTTTATCATCAGCAAACATTAGTCACTCTGTCACCTGGTCAGAACTTAATTAAAAAATCATCACAGGATATTTCTTGCCAATAAGCGTTGGTCTTTTGCAAGAAAATAGTAATTTGAAATATAAAATTGAAGAGCTGCTGCCTCAAACTTATAAAAAGTATCCCTGAGTGACTATGTTCTATGTCCTATAAAACCTCTCTTGGCAAGGACAATGCTGAAGCGAGCTTGGGAGAAAGAGGATGCTTCTCTGTCCACAGTTTGTAAAGTTGCTTGTGCTGCACTCTGCAGTAATACTGATATGCTCTGACAGTGCCATACATGTAGCAGCATTTGAGCTTCTGGCTGCAGTTTAAAAAGGACCTGTTTTTAAAAAAATAGCGACATTATTTAACACTGTTGGCATAACAACATATTTACATTTTAAATAGAAATGTTACCTGCGCTGAAGTAATCAAAATATATATTTGCAAAAATTTAGAACGTAGAATTCTACAAAATCATAGGGGGCCTGTAAAAAACTTGAATTCATCTCCGTACCATTTTGGGAATCAGCCCCCAAGAGTGGTTTTGGCTTTAAATTTCATATAAGGGATTTCTTAATGCTAAGATTCTCTACCTCCAATATAAGAATCTTAAAAATACTTAACTAACTACACCACAGACAAGCCTGCTTTGTGCAAGTTAGAGTTAAAAGCTGCCTGCCTACAGTGAGTTTATGTAAAACAGGCAACAAAAGCAATCCTGTTGGATTGATGCTGTACATGTGGGGAAAAAATGGACTGCACCACGGCTGGCAGAAGGGCTGAGAAATTTAAACCAGTTAGTTGCTTATATTGTATCTGCAACCACCCCTCTGGGCTTGACTCAGAGTCTGGCTCTGCAGCTGCAGAACCAAATCCTGATTGGGGGTTCCTAAAGTCCACAAAAATCAAACATGTGAGGCCAATGCTACACACTTAACAGAGGCGAGCTAGTGAGATCAGTAGCTTGTATGGCTCATGCCCATGAGGGGCCCCGCAGGACTGATGTGATAGCAGTTCTGTCAGTTCAGCCTAGCAGCGCTTTCAAGATAAAAGTTACACAAAAAGAAGGGCATGAAACCCTCCGTTGCATAGTTGGCAAGAGCCCTGTACAATTACAACTAAAGGTTGCTGGCCAGGCTCAGGGATTGAGCTACTAAGCAAAAGATTCTCCCCTTTTGTAGATAATCTTATTTAAAATGTATGGCCACATCAGCACCTTTTGGCTATCAGGTCAAGATTCCCATTTACCTAGAGCTTCTCCCCTGTTTGGCTTGGATGTTCTGGCTATGTGTTTGCACCACAGAGAGAAGGCAGTTCCACAAGCAGCTGCAGCGCGGAAGGCTATGGCTCTGTGGAGGGGAATGCTCTCAGTCCTTTGGAAGGGGGAAAAGCTCCTCTTTAGTGCGAGGAGAGATGTAGGTGATTCAGGTGGTATCTCTGGGGGAGGAAAAAGACGGTTTTGGAGTGAGTGCAGTTAGACTTTGGCAAAAGAAAGCCAAGTGGGTGTTTTTTCTAAACTCTTCCAAGCGCACTTTGTTCATCTTTCTGCTCCTGCGTTGAGTTCCTGGCGGAGGTATATTCAGACGGGTTCTGGCTGCTTTGCAATATCCTTTTGGCATCTCAGATAACAAATGAAGATTTGTGGCGGAAGTCACCCTGCAATGAAACAGCGATGAGTGTAGCAACATTCCCTGATGATCTCCAGGCACCCCATCATGCCCACTCTCCCCAACCCAGATCTACCCTTACAAAACAGGTGCCATGTGTGTAACCTTCCTCCCCGCCCAAAGTCTTCTCTAGGCCCCACTATCTCACACCATCCGATAGAAGCAGGTAAGGACAAGCATCCACCAGTAATACCCAGCTCTGCACATCTCTGCTCCTCACAGAGGTGAGATGAGGAAGATTCCCCCCTACCACTTCTTCACGGTCACTGCCCATAAGAAGTTTAGCCTCTCCCTGGCTGGTGAGCAGTTCATCACCTGAGATGTAGACATGCTACTCTTAAATCAGCAGTATGGACTGTCCACTTAATCCAGGGAAACCTATCCCGAAGGAGCAGCCAATCAGCTGCCTAAGGTAGAAGAGAGCTGTCTTTGATACATTTGGGGTCAGTCCCTTAAGACAGGCAGTTGTCTAATAAAGGTGGCTCTTGGACAGCTTCACTAATGGAATATAAGTGATGGATCAAGCCATAGCATAGTCTCAGGATTAAATGGCATCATTCACAGTATGGGGCCTAACTCCAGAGAGCATTTAAGGACTAAGCCTTTCCCAAGGAAATGACTCGGATGTTCTTCCTCTTAGTCCTGGTCCTCACTTCATGTGCTGTGTCCAACCCGCTCTGGAAGAAATTCTGCTCTGGAGAGTGACTGCATGCTCTAGTGGTGTGAGATTCCTGAGCTGGAAGGCCCTTCTCCAGTCCTTTCAGAGCTCTAAAATGAAAGATGTAATGTGCACATGGTTTCCTTTCCCTGAGCTTACCTCATCGTCTGTCTGGATATAGTGAACACCATCTGGCTTGGCTGGAGTCTTGTAGCTGAAATAAGGGAAAGCAAGTCTCATTCCTGTGATGATGGGACTTTGGGTTCCGAACCAGAACTGTTTATTATTAATAATATTTTTGGGAGGTTGAGGGGGAGGATAACTAAAGTTATTATTTGTCAAAATGAGAGCTGGCCTGGGTGTAGCTAGTGCTGCTTTCCCCCCTGCCCCCAAAGCGACTTGGGCTTTCTCTATTAACTACAACCCCCTACAGGAGCCCTTCTTCATGGGGGGTGGAGGGGGTGTAAAGTGCCAAATGTGTCTCCATCAGTGCTATGCTGACCACAGCAACTGTGAAAAGAGTTTAGTTTTCCAGCCTCCCACCCTCTGGTCACTGTAACATCTTCCTCTGTCACCATGGCATACTTTCCTCTGATAATTACTATGCAGTTAATTTTAAACCCTTCATTACCTGCTGGCATGCTTACTTACAATCCTTTATTATTGCACAGGGTTATAAGCAAGCACCACTAGTTTTGGCCAGCATAGGAATCTAAAAATTCATGTTTAAAGTCCTGCTGCTCCAGCATGCGTCTGCTTAGAATCATGTTTACATGGAGGAGTTGGGGCCTCTTGCAGATGGGGAGGAGTCTCTTTCTGAAATGTGACACTGAACGAGGCCAATCCAGCTTCCAGCTGAGGTTACACAATCCCCAAAAGAAGCTCAATATTTGAATAAAATGTCATTCCGTTTCTGATCTTGGAAGCTATTTATATTCTGACCCCTCGGCTCCCACAACACTGCAGTCTTAAATGCTCTGTACGGCTCAGAAACACACGTCCTCATCGATTGGATCAACTCAAAAATGGCTGTTTTAATCCCAAACTGAAGTGCGGGGATGTACCTCATAAGATGTGCTTTCCAGTTTGGGCCTGCTTTCCCTCACATTTTCTGAATATGTCCTGATTGATTACACAATGAGCTCTGCTCAGTAAATCCCTGACTTCTAAATGCCAGCAGCATGTGACCAAAGGAAGCTTCTGCCAAACTACTGCGTAAATGCAGCTGGGATGGTTGGGAATTAGCACGGCTAAGCTCCTGTCTCCGTGCAAAGTACCAGCGCGTGAGAGCAAGATTTCTTCCTCTAGCCTTTCTTGTCACAGGACATCCCTGTGCAGCAAGTGGGAGTGGAGACTTGCCAAGGTTACCCCTCCTGCACTCCTACTTCTTCGTGCAAAGCTGCATTCAAAGAGCACCTGTGGAGCTGGGTGAAATTGGACAGGTCTAGAGAGTTCATTGGGGAAATAGGAAGTAGAATTTAAAAGTCAGGCAGTGACCTGTGCGCCAGCCAGCAGGTGCCAGGCCCTGCTATGACAGCTGCATGCTAGGAAAGGCAGAGGGGTATAGGAGAGAAGGTTGCAAACCTAGCCTTACCTTTTCCCAGTCTGTTTGTTGTTCACAAAGTAACCTCTTCTGTAGGCACAACAGATACCAAGTGTTATCAGCACCAGAACCACCACAACCACTAGGACTCCACCGACAATCCCACCTATGTTAAGATCATCTGGAGAGAAGAGAAGGCATCAGTCACTGTTGCCCACAGGTATCCTAGTCTTCTGCCCACACACAGATTAGATAGCACGAAACCTTCACCCCTAAAAGTCCACCCACCCCTAGCCAGCCTCTGCTTAGGAGTTTGGGAAAAGCCAAGACCATCCTTGACGCTCCATGAGATACCGATAAAAGCCAGCCCCCACCACTGCCAAACTTCTGATACATAACCCACTACTTCCTGCAGATTGGCAGAGCCACTCACAGATTTCCATCTCCTGCTCCTCGCACTTGGCGGAGCCGGCGTCGTTCGTCGCTATACAGTAGTACCGACCAGTGTCGCCCTTGTGCACAGCAGCGAAGACCTGTTTCAGAGGAAGCATGATGCGTCAGGAGTCGGCACCACAGCCTTTTCACAAACAGCAAACAAATGTGTGGGAAACTACGCCCACAGCTGCAAGAGGCATAGGCCTTATGGCCCTGCAGGACGACAATATAAATCAACGTACACAGGCATTTCTTCGTTTGCCTTTTGATCACACCAAAGACCTGTAGGGAGCAGAACATGTCCCCAGGTCTGCAGCCTGGTGATATTCTAACTGCACGGGAACCAGAGCGCCCCAGAGCTTCACCGCTTTTAGAGCACAGTGCAAGAGCTCTCACTGCAACAGCCTTCCCTTGATAACACGGGCTGCAAACTGGACCCAGAACAGTTTTCTCTTGGGAAGACAGCCATCAAGAGAGACCTTTCAGGGCCAGAAATGATGCTTTTCTTCCTTTTGTACAGCACAGAGTTATGGTGATAGGTTCATTAGCAACCGAGAGAGAAAGAAAAGTGTGCGTGTTATGCCATTCCACCCCCCTCACCACAGGGTGCTCTGGCCACTCTAGACCCAAAGGCAAAGACTACAACCTGGGGGTCACCTCCTCTGGTCCCTGGAGTTCTTCTTCCTCCCCCGCATCCTCCTGCTGGATTCTACCAGACTCTCAGAACACCTAGCCCAGCGGTTCCCAACCTGTGGCCCACAGACGCCTGGTGGTCCGCCAGGCTACTCCAGGGGGTCCGTGGAAAAGAAAAATAACATCCTCACCAAGGAAATGTACGATTTCAAATAAAACTAGTAACATGTGGTCTGCGCAACATTTGGATGTTGAAAAGGGGTCCACACACTCGAAAAGGTTGGGAACCGCTGGCCTAGCCTATTCCACTTGTTCCCTCCTCTTCAATCCACTCATCACCTGGGCATATGCAAAGAGAAAGTCCCCTTTCCCTCTGCTGGGCATCCCTAACACAGTCCAGCAACATCCTTCTCAGTCATTTCCATGAGAGCATTACCAAAGTGCCCGTTCCAGGGTTCAAGATGAAGGAGGAATTACGGAATTTGGGGTTAGATTTGGAGTCGGTCGGTAAAGGTTCACTGTTGCGGTACCAGCTGTAGGTGGACTCTGGGTAGCCTTCGTTCTCGTGGCACTGAAGGGTAGCAGTTTTGCCCACTGGTACAGCTTTAGGGACTCTGCACCTGGGAGTGACTGGTTTCACTGGGGGAAGAGACATAGAACATGTGAATCACATGGCCCAGCCCTCTGCTGCACCCCAGCTATTCCAGTGCCCCCGTGGACCCCAGCCCAGCCTAACTGGGGCTGCTTCCCCTCTCCATGCTTCCAACAGGTATGCTACATTGCAAAGACGCCAAGACTTTCAGCCATTTCACACTGTCTGTCTGTAGATGGCAGAGGAGAAATGGATCGTCTCAAAGTCAATCAGCATTTCCTCAAGCACACAGAAGTGCTCCAGGGAAACCAGCAAGGCCCATTGTTTAGCCAGGAGTGCCCGCAAAGGGGCCCCGAGCTGAAGCAGTACCTTGCACTGTAAGTTGGATGTTTATCTCATCTACTATGTTTGCGTCTTCGGGCGCTGCCACTTCGCAGCGGTAGGTGGCAGTATCCATACGGGTGGTGTTTTTGATCACCAGCGACGTCCGGCTGAGAATTTCTGCACGCGTTAAGAAGTCTCCTGGAGAAGGGAGGAGAGAGAAGGAACTCATGACCAACAAGAGAGACCTTATTTCCAGCTGCATCCTCCACCAATGCGTTCTAAAGGCTGCAGCTATCTAGTTCTGAATTGGAAAGTGTGACACCTGCTGCAAATCATAACACCAGAGAACGACTTTCCAATCCCAGTCACTCACCAAATCCCAGGGCTGGCAGTGCTGGGGTAGGCAGCCTACTCCACCTTAACAGTAATCCCCTTTAAGTGAGTTGGAAACAGCACTGCAGTGACTACCCCAGAGAGCAGCCCTTATCTGGAGTGATGGTAGATCCTCAAAGTTTCCTACGGGACTGGAGAGGAAAAACGTCTGATCCTGACAGCCATGCTCAGGTTTGCCCTGTAACAGCCAGTGATTGCATGTAAGGACCATGGGTCCAAGATTAAAGGGGCTGCAGAAATTTCTTCCTCTCTTCACCTAATAAATGGTTCCACATAAAGGATGCAAAGTTTCCCCTTCCATTCTCACGACAGCTTTCTTTGTGACTCCTCATTGCTGACCATCCAGTTATGGTCTGACAGCAGGAAAAGAGGATCCAGACCATACTCAGTTCTGAACCTTGGCTGACCAGCGTAGGTTTTGGAAATAACTAATAGAAGAACCAGAATTCCTGCATTTCACAGAAGCATTTGCTCCCAGCCCTAGTTGTTTCTGTGGTTATAAAGGGGAGAGGAGCAAAAGGGCAACAAATCTTCATACCCTGCATTTTATTGTCAAAAAACACATAGGAGGTTTCACTGCCTCTGATTTTCTTCCACTCGATCCTGGGATTGGGTGTTGTGGTGGATTTAATAATGCAGGACAACTCCACACCTAGCAGCAGAAATAAAACAAATACAGATTAACAGGGAGCAGCTGTGTTTACATGCTGATCCAAGCTGCCTCACACATTGTTTTACTGGAGAAGTTGCCCCTAAAGCAAAGGCCCTGTCTTTCATCTGCCTTGCAAACAGGAATGCCACTGGATTCCAGGAACCTTGAGAGAAGATGGACCTCGCCCAGCAAAAATAATAGTAATGCAGACAGCGACCTCTGAGAGAAAGGACCATACTGTGCAGGGCGGTGTCTGATTTATAGCAAACAATCCCTCACATTGCAGGCACCCAGAATTGGCTTTGTTGCTAAGGAGCATGCAAAAAGGAGCAAGGATCACCATTATCTCCCAGAGCAATGTCTGAGTTATAGATGTCACACTGGCATTTACAAGAGAATGCTTTGATGTCATCTACTGCTTCCCACATCAGTGAATTCCGTAGCCCAGTCCCCTCCGAGAGAGGCATTTTCATCTCCATTTTACCTGCGACTCAGAGGGGGCGACTTCCCCATTACACTGGAAGTCTGTGGCAGGGCCAGGAAGATTTACATCTTCCAGATCTCAGCCTTACTCACATCACTGCTCCCTCCTGCATGTTTAGGTCCTGTGCTTGAGTCCTGCCAGTATGCTCCTGGATGTTGCTTCAGCACTTTTTTGGGGAACCAGGACACAGCCTCGGACGGCATTTCTAGTACTTGCGTTCTGGCACTTCTCGAGTGCAGCACGTGGCCGCTGTCTAGGCTCCACTTCAGTTAAACACTTAGGACTGATCCACACCTACAACTTAGGTCCACCCAGTTACGTTGCTCAAGGGGGCGAAAAAGTCACACCCCTGAGAGATGTAATTACGCCAACCTGAGCCCTGGTGTAGACACCGCTAGATCGACGGAAGGATTCTTCCAACGATCCTACCTGCCGCCCCTCCAGGGGGTGGATTTACTACACGGATGGAAAAACCCCTTCCGCTGCTGTAGCAAGCGTCAGCAAGTGACAGCAGTGCCACAGCAACGCTTGTAGCGTAGACATATTCCTAGGCGCATGCATAAGTGCCAACAAGTTCAGTGAGACTCCAGTAAAACATTTAAGCATGTGCCTAATTGCCAATGGCGCTTCAGCACAGCACTTCAGTTTAAGTGCTTTGCTAAACACAGGGAGAGATGCAAGAACACGCTTACGCACTCTGCTGAAACTCAGGGCCTTAGTTCTGCTATGCCCTACACAGCACATATCCTGAGCTGTGTGTCAAGTTTTCCCGATTGCATGGGTGGATGCAAATCTACCGCTACAAGGAAGTGGCACGATCATATTACAGAGCCGACAAATCTCCCGCAGCACTTACGTTGGAATTCCTGCACCACGGGCTTTGTGTTGCTGGATGTCAGCTCCACGGCCAAGACTCTGCAGCCTATAAAAACAAACAAAAGGGAATAAGAATCATAAGTCCCCCGGTTAGAAACTTACTACCTGGTGAGAAATCCTCCGAGCCAGTTTCAATAAGGACCAGCTTCCCTAAAACAAAAGCTGTATCTCTGGCCTCAAATGCTGGGCCAGCCAGCCAGCCACTAGCCTCGTGTTGATTTAGAATCAATCTCAGTGCAAATAGAAAAGGTTAAAAGCAACAATTAAAGAGCATTGACAAACTGGCACAATACCAGCAGAAGACTCTTCCTCCAGCCATCCGCTCCCATTTACATGATGGACAAACACACATTCTAAAAATGGCCAAAAGCGGCTTGCAAAATAAGGACATTGGAGTTCAAATTAATTCCACAGATGAGATAAAGGGAAGGAAAGAAGCAAACAATGTAATTTGCTCTTTAAAATCAGGAATTTGTTAGCTCTGTCCATAGTCGATTCTCAGATTATATACTTCTCTGTATGCTTTGGGGAGTCCTCAGTTTAAAAGGTGCTATGGAAATGTAAAATGTCTGGTTAATAAGCTATAGAAGATGGTTGCAAGAGAGAGCTGGACAAAGAGGGCAAGGAAAAATGTAGGGCTCAACCTGGGCGCACAGGTAGGAGATTGGAATTAAGCAGTTCTGGCAATGACAAATTTCCAATGGGCTTCAATCAGGCCAGGATGTCACCCTTTGAGTGGGATACTCCACATCAGCCTGGTTCCGCTCCCATCATGCTCAGCTCTTCCACTGGCTTCAAGGACAGCGGAGTTAAGCTAATGCTGAGTGCTGTAGAAAATCCCACCCACCGTATGCAGCAAATCTTCCGTCCACCCTGGGCTGTTTTCATTCTCCAGCGTCCCTGCTTCCCCCTCCTTGCTGCTAGTCCAGCCCCTTGAATGTTCCTAATTAGTGCTGCAAGATTGACCTTTTTACAGTATTTTCCTCCTTGAGACCCGGCCTTTTATGGCTTTCCAAACATAATAACGCCTTTCATCCTGACAGGCACAAAGGGCAGCACCAACCACAGACATGCACCACCACTCAAATGTACACACAGCTCCTCTGGGACAGAAGGAGGCAGCTAGCCAGCATACAGCACTGCCCAGCAGGAAAACGGGACCGCATGAGCAAACCCTCTCTCCCCCATGGAGAAGGTTTAACAGCTGAGTATCACCTCCCATTCAAGCATACCCTCCCATAGAGCGTGGGCTGTCCTGTCTCCCAGTGGTAGGTTAGGGCACACAAAACAGTATGCAGCAACAGTGCACCAGGGCCCAGCATGGAGACTCATTATTATCCAAAGCCCACCACAGGCAAGAGAAAGACTCCCATGGACTTCAGTGGGCTTTGGACCAGGCCCAAAGGCAAAGAGGTGAAAACTAAAGCATCTGTGACCCTGAAACACACAGAAATCAGGATCCCGCTTTATCCAGGATGAAACAGACCAGACAAAGCTGAAGACAAACCAGGGAAAGGAATCAAAATGAGACGTGGAGAGGAGGAAAACAGTCTACGTCATTAAGACAAACAACTGGAAATTCCCACGTGCTTGGCGTTTCGGGTGGAAATGTTTCAAACTAAAAACCAGCGATGAAAGGAAGTTAAAATTCCTACAGTTCGGTGGATCAGGAGGATACATTGAAGAAACGCTGCTCTTTGCTGCAGGACTATGCAGGGGAAGAGGGGGAGAGTTTATAACACCTAAGAGACATTCCCAGCTGGACCTGATGCTCTTACATCCTTTAGACACTTGGAATTCTCCCCGCTAATTACCACTGGTTATTTGTTAAGTGTTGACAGTTTGCTCAGTGCCACGCTGGGCCTAGTTCCTGTCTCCGGCAGCTTTCTCGAAAAGGCAAAGAGGCAAACTTGCAAAGGCCTCAGCCGAGCTCCCGTACTAGGAAGGCAAATTACTCCTTGCCTCTGCACTCCTCTCCAGCTCAGCATTTGGAGACCTCCGCAGAGCACTTTGGAGAAGCCGGATGTTGAATCAAGAAGGCGACAATTCTCTGTTCCTGGCCAGTCGGGGTTAGAATGAATGACAATGCAATATGCGGGGAACGTAGCCCTACGGGACCTGGGATTCAGTCTGAAAAGTCTTTCACTGTAGGAGCACAGAAGAATACCACCTTCCATGCTGGATCTCAGCAGGTGAAAAAGGCTGTTCCCGTCTTGGTTTACTGTCATCGGAAGGCAACGGCGTAGCTGTGCAAAGCACGGGTGCAGGCCAGCAATGAGAGAGAGCAGAGCACATTTATACCAGTCCTGAGGTTTGCAGGCTTAGCTCTGCTGAATGGGAACCAGGCCACACAGAAGCTGTAACATGTTCCTTTCCCTTCGCTCTCCCTTTGATCCTTCTTGTTCCATCTAAGATCCCACATGGTGAATCTATGTTTTTGATCCTTACCTTCCTCCCTGGTGAGCATAAGCAGATCTCACTAACCTCAACAAAAGCCCAGAGCATTAAAGTAACCAGCCATATGAAAGACAAGCGAGGAGCCTGGGGAAATCTCTCTGAAGTTCCCTGGAGCACTTTTAAACGGGCTCCCTGCTGCCAGGGAGGCCATTTTGTTTCTGAATTGAAATTTCCCACCTGTCAGCTGCAAAGCACATATTGCCTCAGCTCCATCCCTCGCTACCCACCCAGAGCTTGGGTGTACACATTCTTTTCTCACCATCACCACTGTGCTGATGCTTCTGCTGCAGAAAGGCGATTGCCTTTCAAACCCACACCGACTAACGACTCATGTTCTCACAGAAGAGAAAAGTCTTCTCTGGACACCACTAATTAGCCAAAACGTCCAAGGAAGAGGATGCAAACTGGTGAAGATGCTTCTACCACTCACACGAGCTTCCCTAATACAGGCGATATCATTCTGAGAGGCAGGAGCCAAAGACTGAAAAGGAAGCGCAATGGTTATCCAACTCCCCATCTCTTCCCCTGTGCACAGCACTCTCCTCAAGGGCTGTGTTGTGTACCGGGCCTCCCCTTCGTCTTATCTTTGGAGACTTGGATTTATCTTGCATCATAGAGAGGCTTTGGTGAACTCAGCCATGAGTCTTGGGACCTGCAGGTGCTCGTCATCTCTGAGACAGGCCCCTGCTCCCTAAAGGAGTAATGCAAAAACAACCACCGCAAGGGCAACGTCTCCTGAGACCAGGAATAGCAGGAGAGCTATGGGAGACAGCCAGGTTGCGTTGGAAGAGCCAGAAACAACAGTTTATACAGCAACTGTGCTCCAGTCTGTGCTCGTCTATCACATCAGCCTGGCTTTCCCCAGTGCACAGATGCACCCAAATGAAAGCAAAGAGGGGCCTGCGTTACTTAGAGGAAAACATCCACTGCTGCAGAAAAATAAACCTTTCACCCAGATCTATGTATACCATGTGCCCTTGTTTACAATAAGGAAGCCTTTTCCAGAGCAACAACATCCCACCGAAAGCTGTGCTGACTGGCTATAGAAATACATCTAGTATAATAACTGTTACTGTACACTCCCAGTTATCCCAATAGCATAGAGGACATGGATGTTCTTCAGATAATCGAGAGTGCAGGAGCCATTCAGCACCAAGGTAGCCTCCCCCGCTGCTGGGGTTTTGTCCTCTTCCTTCTCCTCATCCCAGTCCCGGGGTCTCTGCTCCATTATTTGATCTCTGCATTATCTGAATTCCTTCCGCATGAGCTACCTATGGGACAGGGACGGGTTTCAGATCATGCAGAGGTTCAGATAACAGGGTTTGGGATAAAATAGATTTGTAGGTGGTTTCATTGGAAGGTGGCTGTAACACCGTAATAAGTAGTGGTGGTATGATATTCCCACAGGAGCTGTGATCCTACAGACATTACATCCAAAGCAATAGGACTCCATCAAACTCTGGCCTTTCTCAGCTCTTGGAAACACCCCTCACCCTTTCCTACCCTTCCCTACCCATTAAAAACAAGATTTATGTTGCCCCATAGCAGGCCCATAGCAGGACAGCAACAGATTTAAGGTAAACGCTGGCTGCCTGGAGCCATCGGGAGTGGTTCCCAGATTATGATGTTTGTTGACTGTGGACACAGCGTAGCAGCGGTTCCTTAAATCAATGCGAGGCCAGATTGATTGTTTCCGGTGCAGCCAGGGAGCTCCGACGCACGGCATGGAGGGGAAAGTCGCGCAGGGAGCAACACACGGATCAGAGAAGCTCCAAAGCAGCAGCAAATGATCTTCTCACGGGCTGTCACTATCACGGCCCTGAGCCCCACCAGCATCAGTCTTATGGGGACAGTAGAAGCCATTAAAAAGTCAAAGTTCCCAGCGGTTATCACTCTCCTGTTTAAGTAGAGGGGAAACACTGTGGTACGTCAGACGCCACGGCTGTTGGCACATGCTGACTATTTTAATGGCAATTGCTGTATTTGCTTTGTTTGGTGTATTACGTGATCGTTAGTTACAACATCCCCTCCCCGCCCGTTAGAGGAGCCTTACACTATGGATACACATCTGGGTGAAATTCACCCCAGCGCAGTGACTGCACAAAGCTTGTGTGTTGTTGAAATCCCACCTGAGCTTTCAAAACAAGACGTAAATGGTGTACAAGGCTTGTGCCGGATCTCTTCTCTGCACGGGCGTGCATTCCACCCCCTAAAGCCCTCTGCAGTCCTTGTGCTGACAGCCTGCAAAACATCAACACGTACAGCACTGGCTAGGTACATAATGGACTGGGAGGGCCCACAGAGAGACAAGTTTGAAACCAGCACTCAAGAACTCTGTGCAGGACAATGCAACAAAGTCTGCTGGGTATCTCTGCTGTTATTCTGGCAAAGAAGATCCAGCCCACATAAATTATGTCCCAAGTTACTGGGAGTGCCTTCAACCATTGCATTAGGACTGAATTTAAGTAAGCAATTATCAGCTTTACTGAGCATATCAACAACGTATGGACATCTACACAGCACTAAAATCCCTGTCAGCATTCACCGGGTCTCGTATCAAACCCGGAACGGGGGCGCTGGGGAAGCAGTCTCTTCTTGGGGCTGCTCCAGAGTACTGAGCAGAAATCTGGAAGGGATGGGAATCTTTCTAGGGCACTGAAGCAGTTCTTGGGCTCCCCTTGTCACACCTGACTCCAGCTAGAAGGAGTCTTGCTTGTGCTTAGCTGGATGGCAGATCCCGAAGACCACCAGCTTGTTAGCCACTCTCACCCTCTCCTCTGGACTATGCCAGCCCTTACTTTGTCTTGCAGTTTAACAACAGATGCTCCCCAGTCCTCGAATCTCTTTGCAGCGTTACCCTGTGATATCCAGCCTCTGACACTGGCTACTACCAGGCCCTCTCTTCCCCACAGAACAGAATGCACCAGCTTGTAAGATTCAACTCAGGACCAGCGCTTTGCTCAATATTACAGCCCAGGGCTATATTTATACTGAAACCCAGAAGAAGTTTATTATCCAAGGTTCAAGTGATAGTGAGTAAGGCTATCAGAAACAAATGGTTACATATAAAACCAGATCATACCATGCTTTCTAGAGACCCAACTTAACGAACATGTTAACCTCCTGTCTAAAGAAGTTTTATCTCAATGTCTTCTGCAGCATTGTTAACCAAGACTGGTTATGGTTCTGTTTTCATGAATGCAAATGCGCTGTCCATTTACTTCCTAGGTGCAGGATGAGGGGATGTCTTCTTTGCCTCCTAGATATACTCCCTAAGTCTCTGTCCTTGCTCCCATACAGGATACCCACCCATGGCTTGTTTTTCCTATGTGCTGTTAACCTGCTGACTTCACATCTCTTTAACATTTTACTTAGTCAACAAACAGCCATTGTGTTAGCTTACAATATTTCATTTCCATCCCAACAGAGAGACAGGTGCATAAACATCTCTTGTCTGACAGCAAATCTGTTTTCCATTTTGGCTGGTGACTAGCCCCTGGATACAGACGCTAAGAACCTATTTTCAGTGTATACACACACAACTCCTTACATAGTACCAGTCCATGCATTTCACCATGATATTATTAAGCAGCGTGACAGTGGCTTTCATTTGAGATCTCACGTGCCATTCTTTGGTGAACCAGAATGTACACACCAGATGCAGGAGACACCTGGACTCCCCTGTCAGTTGGCATTAACAGACTCTCGGGTCACAGGCACTGTAGGCTAAATGCTCTCGGAATTAAACATCAGAGCTGGTAAAGATTCCAGTCGAGCTGTTGCCTCAGTCTAACCTCTGATGGCAGGCGGCTGAAGGGGGGATTCCAGCGGAGCGATTGCTACCAACTTCATAGTTACTCGACGCATTCATTTATCTTTTATAAAATACACTTGTAGGAGAGTGAAGAGTTAAAAGCTGGACAGTGGCCAGGCCTAAATTACAGGGAACGGTCAAGGCACGGGCAAACTGTGAATTGGTGTGAATTTTAGTTAGAGTCTGTTAGATCTCTTCTTCTCCTCCCTTCCTGGCCACCTAGGCAGGGGATGAGTCTATCACTATTTCTGTGCAAGGCCTTTTGGTGGGGAAAAAAGTATTATCTTCCTTCTCCTCCTGGCATGCCTTTGCTTCAAAGAATGTTAGTAAGTTTCAAGGTGATGTGCCTGCCCTCTGTATGGTAATCCTGTAAACAACTAACAGGGGTGGGTGTAATTGTATTCATTATGGAGTTGTTAATATTCATTTTGTAGGTGTCAATGGTCTATGGGGAGTTGCTGGAAATGTATACATTTACATACTGTTATAGATAAAAGAATTGTAAAGTAACCACCTCGTGGCGTCGAGGTGGAACGAGCAGGCAATAAAGGGTTCCATCTCCCCAATCTGCCCCCGGGACAACCTGTTTGATTATTTCTAACAACACTGTGATGGGATATGTATCCCACACAGGCAACAAAAGGGTTAACAAGGGCCTGAGAGGCCAATTAACACACCTGGTTGCACCTGGAGGGCAGGCCATACCTAGTGATAAGATGAGTCCCAGCTGGGGAAGGAGTTGGCTGGTTTCTGTAAGGAGAGGAAGCCCAGAGCAGAAGGTAGTGGCAGGAGGAGGAGGATTTTGTAGCCTCTCTCTGAACAGCAGGGAGCAGAGAAGCCTCAGGAGGGTGTTTGCAGCCTTGGCCCTAATGGGAGAAGGTGGCAGGGATGAAGGAGACTCTTGCAGTGGGCCTGAGAGACGGCCACCCACCGGCAGACAGCCATGGGGGCAGGCTGGAGGTGAGGAACCAGACTAGGGGCAAAACTCAGCAGAGGTAGCCCCTGAGAGTCAGCATCCCGCAGCAGAAGAAAGCTGGGGAGACCCCCGCCTGGATTAAAAGTTTACGCCCAAGGAAGGGGGCAGAAGCTGCTTTCACTGTGGTTTGTGTTTCACTTTTGAGTGTGGTTGAAAGACTCCAAGGAGGAGCCATGGGCCCAGTGTTCTGACAGAAGAGAGGGATCGGGGGGGGTGTTGTCTGTTTGGGATGCTGGTACCCCTGGAAGGGGAGAAACTTTAAAGAGACCAGGCTGGTGGGTTGAGTCATGAGAAGAGAGCCCACGAAGGAGGAAGAGCATTAAGACAAGGGGAGAGCTGCTCCACCACGCCCAGCCATGAAGGGATGCCACAGCGGTGAGTTAACTCTTTCTTATGCTTACATCCTCCTCCCTCAAAAAGCAACAGGTCCGTTATGCTGGGACCTCCGTCATCACATAATCTTTGGTTGTTTTGCGATTCAGAATGCCCCTAAGGCCCGTGAGAATCCCATTATTATTATTATTTATTATTATACCTTATTATGCATTATTACTAAGGTGACCAGATAACAAGTGTGGAAAACCGGGACAGGCGTTTGGGGGGTGATAGGCAACTATGTAAGAAAAAGCTCTGAATGTCGGGACAGTCCCTATAAAATCGGGACATCTGGTTACCCTACTCATTATTCTCCTGGTGGTTACTTCATGTAGCAAGAGTGCTGCTGAGTGGGAGTGAATGATACCCCTTTGGGCCCTGTATGCATGTCAGCAGAACACTCTGTGTGTCAACATGTCTGACAGCCAGTTTTGAGAAGCATCCTGCAGCATCCATTGTGACAAAGATGGCATGGCAGAAATGACAAAACAAGCAGATATGTCAACCTGCTGCGCAGAGCGACGGAGCTAGGGCAGCCCAGCTGAACCAGTGCTGGTCCTGTCACGCCAAAACCATGCTATCTGTGTGCTTGCAAGAAATAGAACAGTTCCCATTTTTGTCAGTCCGCTTCCCCCATCCACTCTGGTGGGGGAGAGCCAGCAGAGTAGAGAAAGCCGCAATGACTAGTGAACAGGGGAAGGGAACAGGACTTAGGAAAGCTGCTTTCTGTTCCCACCTGATGATCCTGAGTAAATCAATTTTTCCATCTGAGAAACGATGATAATGATACTCAGTCACCTTTGTAAAGTGCTTTGGGATACACTGATAGGAAGTGTTAAACATATGCAAAGTTATCAAAAGGCAGGAGCGTTATCAGATGGATCCAAAGACCTTGGATACTTTTGTCTTCCCCAGAATGTCTCAGGAACTTGAGCATGGACAGAGCTAGATTTATCAATAAGAAAGTCAAAGTGTCGCATGGGAACCTTCTCTTTACACTAGATCCAGAATAGCCCCTACGCCATTAGCCATTTCTCCCAGATGGTCAGTTGTGCTGCAGTTCTCAAGAACCCTGCTTTTCATAACCGGACAGTGGCGTTCAGTTACACCTGCACCATTTGTCAGTGCGCTAGGAATGTGGGGTGCTCTGCCTCCCTCGCCCAACCGGTCCACGTCAGAGGTTTGTGAGCCTGCTCCTGCTTTCAACTAATGGCCATAGGCTGGGATTCTGAATGAGCCCAAGGGAGTTAGGTGCTAGCTCCCATTCAGAGTCAGAGAGATACAGGGACCAGATTTACAAAAGTGCAGATTGGCAGCTAGTGGGATTTACAAGTGAGTTAGGCACCTAGCTCCTAATGACTTCAATGGGAGTTATGCCCCAAACTCACTAAGGAGCTTTTAAAAATCCCACTATGTGCCTATCAGCATCTTTAGGTGCCTAAAGGCCATCATAAATTAAGCCCTTGGTGCCTAACTCCTGTAGGTCCTTTGAAAATCCCACCCTCAATCCATTAGCTCCTCTGTGCTTTTAGTGTTGAAGGTCTAAGGTTCAAACCCCACTGATCACCCACGTGGAGTCAGTCATATATTCACTGGATTGCCAAAGGCCCAGCAGACCCACACGCGCACCGCCAGTTCCAAGGCTCTCTGTTGGCTGTTTGCCGAGGGCAAATTCAAGCCTGGCTCTGGGGCAGGCTGGGGAACAATGAAGATGTGTAGCTGAAGATTAAGAAACAAAAGCCGCTCAGCATTCAGGTCCAAATTAAGCAACAGTCTGGTTCGGGGCCTGGTCTGTGTGGGAACTGATAACAGTTCGAAAAGGCTATCCTCCCACTGGCAGCCAAATGTATTGGAAAACACTCCAACCAGCCATAAATCCTCTGTGCTGTCATAGATGCCTACGCTGGGAGGTTTTTATTTTTACCAGCTACATTAAACACTGGCTTATTTTAGATGCACATTTGTGTAAAAAGGAAGCCAAGTCCCCCACAGACTCCTACAAACAAAGGAGACATGTCGGCACAGGCAGGAAACATGCACAGTAATTAACAAGAGGGATGGCAAATGGAATGGTGCAGAGAAGTCTGTAACGGCGTTTCTCCACATGCCATAGTGGGGTTTTTTTCCCTTCCTTCTCCCTACCCTTCTGCTGCTTTTCCTCTCACTCTCCATCTCTTGCTGGTAAATCCAGCATGTGCTTTGTGCTATTCTACGAGCATTGTCTCTTTACTGGTTTATGATCCGTGCTCTCCTTCTGTGTCCAGTGATCTGACGTCGGTATATTATTACTGAACGTTTGTATTACAGTAGCACATAGAAGTCTCCATCAGAGTGGGACATCATGTAAGTGATGGGATCCGTCCCAAAGAGTTTACATACTGGAATTGTCACAGGATACTGCTTGCCTACTACAAGCAAGGGAACAGCCTGGTCCAAGACGGTTCTAGACCAAGCTCTGCCACTGACCTGCTGCGGGGCCTGGGGTAAGTCCCTTCACCTCCTTGTGCCTCCATTTACCCAGCTGTAAAATGGTGATGATACCGACCCACCTTTGTGAAGTCTTTCGCAAGCCTTTGATGACAAGTGTCATAGGAGAGCTAAGGAGATCACTGCTGGTAACTTGCAAGTGATCAAAGCGAGGAGCCAGCACTCCTGGGCCAGTGTTCTACTCCAATTACCTCCATTTCATTATCTCTAAAATCGTACAAATTGCATCACATTAGCTGGAGTTTCCTGTACCATGAAAGTGATCTGCTACGTTCTGACTGCCTTACAGAACAGAACTAATGCTCAGACAGTAAGTAACTGGGTGCACTTATTTTATTTTATTTCTTTTTGGAGGCCATTTTTGGCAGGCTAATTTATTTATTTAAATTTAGATCACCTGACAAGTTAGCCATCAATCTGATTGGCCAGCACAAACGATTTGGTATACATATAAAGCAATAAAGCTGGCCATAGCAGAGGGCACCTAAAGCACCCCTTTTGCATGGGCACAGAACCTCCAGAGTGTGACAAATCCACACCATCCTCGGACTTCCAGGATGCCATCAACCTGCACGCCACAGCCGCACAGAACATCACACCGACTGCAGGCACGGAACACGGATCCACCTGCTTCCCCCTGCCCCCGAACTGTTTGTTTCGAGCCTGTGACGGCACAGGAAGCAGTAATTATTCCATCTAGCAGAGCGCAGCGGTGCACATCCACACTATCCGTGTCACGACTTTATGCTAAGAAGACATGTGGGGCAGCCTGGTACAACAGAACCTCTGAAAGAAAGGGTTTGGGGTAGGAGTTAAATTAACACCTTCCACCCCATCACAAATACATTTCCCTGTAAGTCACACATTCGTGTCTGTTTCAGCGCTTAACAGCAGCAGGTTTTCTCCCATGCCAGTCTTTTTCGGGTATTGTGGAGCCCTCTGCCTGAACCAGGCTGGTGGTCGGGCTTTCCCAAACACAGTGTGACTGAAAACCACCTGTGTTCTCAGCCCTGCACAGTGCATAGGCGGGTCTGAGAGAGCTTTACGAGACCAGGAACGGACAGATGTCAAACATGGGAAAATTCCTTTCTTTTTTTTAAAAGAGGAGACACAGACATACACACACCCCGCCCTTCATCCAATGCAACGCAAACGCCCCCGTGTTAACTGGAACATTCGATCGATAGGTTGTCCAGAGCAGAGACCAGCTTCATCTTCATGACATGTACAACAATAAGCACGTTGTCGGTGCGAAACGAATAAGGGCCTTGATCATGCAATCAGCTCCAGGCAGTAGTGCCCCTGTCTCCAGGTGGAGCTCATTGCAGGACTGGGTCCTACCTTTGCAATTAAAAAACCAAACCATCAAATGCAAGAGTTCAGGTTCTCGCTCATCAATAACCCCATGAGTGCTCATTGCTAAGCAGGCCATAGAAATGAATGTTCATATATAAAGTATGTGAAATTTAACAGTGCGACAAAATCCTTAACCGGCGAGTTTCCTGGTAGAAATCTGCACCTTGAAGACCTTTGTGTAGTTTGTGCAGAGAAAGCCCATTAACAAGCAACCCATGCACACAGCCTGTTTCTGACAGGGGATTTACTGTTCTGCCTCAATCAGACAGCAAAGCGGTTTGTCCACAGGCAGTCTCCAAGCCAGTACAACAGAAAAACAACAGACAAAGACCTCTCTGCATGAGTGATCTCCCGAAGACAAACCATCTCCCTTCTTCTGGTTATGGGGCTGCAGCAGGTGTTCGCAGGGCAAAGTCTGTGAAGATCAAGGATACCTCCTAACAGCTTTCTGAATTTTCATTTCACGCTCCTTGGGTACAACTGCAGGCGTACTGCATGACGTATCCATCTACCCACGGCTCCCCTTTCAGAACGCTACGAGCACCTCACCAACTTTTAACCTGTGTCTGCTCACAACACAGCACTGCTGTTATCCCCAGTTTACAGAGACACAGAAGGAGTAAGTGACTTGCCCAAGTTCACACCAGGAAACTGAACCTGGATCTCCTGAGTCCCACTAGCGGCAGGACAAGCACAGGAGGGGAGTCAGACCATTCCCCAATGGATTGTAAGCTCTCTGGGGTAGGCACTTGTCGTGTGTGTGTGCACAGCCCACAGCAGCATGGGGCTCAGAGGGGAGCTTCTAGCTGCAGTACTTACAATAAACGATCACCATCCCCAAGGGAAGCCTGAGTGAGTCAGTTGCCCGTGGAACTGAGGACTGATGTGTAGCTGGGGAGAACGTTCAAGCCGCACAAGAGGCAAGCGAGCAAGCCGGCACCCTAGGACCAGCATCCATGAAAACCTTGGGTTCCAAAATTCCTGCTCCCTTCCTGCAAAAGGCGCATCACCTGGGATGTTTTTACTTCCCATGTGACTGGCAGGGAGGAGGGAGCACAGAATACATTGAACAGCAGGTACCTCTCATTGGGTGACTACACCCAGCCTGGATGAGTTAGTGGGTTTCTCTCATCATTGACCTCAAGGATCAACACCCCCTATGCAATGGTTCTAAGTTTGCAACATCACAGCGGCTCCTGGGAAATGACAGACACTGGACCTGTTGTATCACTGCATGACTCAGAAGGGAGGCAGATAGACGAGACAGCTTCCATCGATGTGCGCACAGAGTCTTTAGCAATGACCAGAAAAGCAATAAAGAAACAAAAACAGATCACTTGTCTGAAACTTGGATAAAACAGTCCTATTCTATTGACCACTCTTCTTATTGCTCTAATTAGCAGACACAGAGCTAGCAGATCTTAGAAGTGCTCTGCTTTCCTGCCCATACTGCTTGAGATTTTCCCCCCTATCTAGGGGATTTAAACACCTCTCTTTCATTAGTAAAATTAGTTGTGGATAGGTGTCTAAGTTCCCTAGATGACTCTGCAAATCTCATCCACTGTGTTCTTCTACCGCAACTTTCACTGGACAGTCACAACTCTTTGCAACCATTAGTTACGCCTCAAACCCACGTGATGCAGTACATAGGTATTACCCCCAAATTATCAATGGGGAAACTGAGGCACAGAGAGCGACAGGGATTCAATGAAGGCGACACAGCAATTCAGTGGCAGAGCCAGAAATATACTTTGAGGGTCCTGTACTCTAATTACTAGGCAAGATGGCCTCAGACAGCACAGATAGAGGCCAGGAAGAGGAAGGGTGAAAAGGGACAGAATATTTAAAAGTGAGGATTTGAGGCAAAATGCCTCAGAATGAGGAGTCAATATGCTTTTCTGCTTCTGCTTGTGTTCCACTGCCCGGCCCCGTGGCAGCTGCCGTAATCACATTGTGCGCTGTCTGTAACTTGCGGAAATAAAGTTGCTGCCCTGCTCCACAGTGCTGTGAGACCAATGGCAGGTTTAGTGGGAGGGAGCAAGCAGATGGCAGTGATGTGAGGCAGGGAGGATGCCCTGATGTCATCCCAGACAATGGCCTTTCCCCAGTCGGAGTCCTCCCGCCCAGACTGTCCCTTGGCAGAGGCCCTGTTACATTCTCTCTCTGGACGTTTCAAGCAGCTGCAGAGGAAGCTGCAGATTAGAGACGGGGGCAGTTCCGCAGTAGCTCCGAGTTCAATGCCACCTGGCAGGGATTCAGGGCATGGAGGGGAAGGGGACAGGGTGAACCTTATTTTGTTTTCAATCGGTGGGAGTCTTGCTTTGAATTTGGGGAGAACCCAACATGCCGGAGCAAACTAATTCCCCTTCCCCGCCCGCCCAACATGGGTCGTTTCAGGTGAGGAACAGGTCCTAAATCAAGGCAACAATATTGCCCAAGGCAGGCGATGCAGCTCTGGGCCGCACTTCACACCCACAGCAGCATCCTGCGAGTTAGGTGTTTCTTTCTGCACACGGTGTGGCGAAAAGACACTCAAAGCCCAAACTCGATCTTGCAAGGTGCTCACTTCCCACAGGAGTCGGGATGCTCACTGCCTCCCTGACGCAAGCCCTGGAGGAGGAAGAACATCACTGGCTGCCCGCAGTTCAGAGAATGCAAAGAAGCTGAAACGCTCCCAGCACTGGCAATACTCATTAACGTCTGGCTGAGTGGCAAGCAGCAATACAGCGACCTTCAGACCTTTAGCCTAGAATTCCCTTCCTCTGACTCTAATCTCTTAAGTTCTTAGCTCTTCTCCATCATGGAGCCTGACCAACAGCACATCAGCAGCACTTCAGATCCGGCCTATCATCTTCCTGTGGCAAAAATAGGAGTTGGGAAAAGACCAACAATCAGCAAAGCCAACAGCCCAAAAGGGGCGTGGAGAGAGGATTCTTTATGATGGGGCCGGACACAGCTTCCCTTTCAGGAACGCCTTTCCTGATTTTACAGCATCATTGCTCTGGCTTTTGGTATCATTTTAGCCGAAGGTAAAAGATGCAGCTGCCAAGTGCACAGGGACATTTCAGAATGAACTTTGTAAGTGACAGATTGCAGGTACTAAGGGAGTGTTAACATCTGCCTACAAGCTCACTGCTAAGAGCCTGTGAAGTGTCACTGCCATCGTTTCACACTGGCGGGCTCCGACCATCTTCTCTAACGCAGCTTTGACACTGCGCTGTGCATCTGCCAGAGCAAAGGGGGTCGATCCAGGAGAAGGGTGACAGATGTTCGGAATGAAGCTGCATGGAAAAATGCAAGTTAGGCGAAATTCTCCTGGAGGCAGCCACAATTCACTGTAACAAGCTGACCGGATTTACCAGACTAAAACCAGCCCTGGTTCAGGCCTCAGACTTTCGGGAGCTGCCTCCCTTTGTGCCAGGGAATTTGACTTCTTGACTCAGAAGCAGCATCAGGAAATGGGGAGGTATTAGGAGCCTGTGAGTAAGGTCACCCGTAGACATGAAGAATGCAAAGAACAACACTGGGGCAAAGCTGGCTTAATTATCCTTGGGGAAGGAAAGTATTTTGAACTTCCCTGCATTTATATCTGAGACAGTGCCTGGCACAACGGGATTCTGGCCATGGTGCTATGGTGAGACAAATAACGATGATAATTCTGGCCCTTCCAAGCCTGGGTTTCTGCACACAGTCATCATTCATAATATAGACACTGGATGTGACCCTTGGCATGAAAAAGTTAAAAGATTCTGCCATGTAGGAGTCAAACTTGCCACTTGGCTGAGAACTAACTTCTCCTAGGCACTTGGGGTTTTTTTAAAACTTATTGTTATTTTTAGCCAAATATTTTCTTAGCCAAATGCTACCATGCGTATCCTGGTCAGAGGCACTTTTCCCATGGGACTCTGGCCGCAGCAGCAGGAAGTTTGCTGTGTGCGTGGAGGAATTTTATCGGGCGTGCAGCTCTTGCATATCTCAGTACAGTTTTAGTCGCTTGCCCTGCCAGGTTCGTGGGTCTATCTATCAAGACACCAGCGTGTCTCCGCAAGGAGGATATCTGAGATCATCCACACCAGCACTCGGCAGTTACATGTGGACCCTCTAAATGGTGTGGCCAGGCCCCAAAAGCTAATAAAAACAAAACAAGAAAGTCTGCGATTTCAAGATACAGCAGCTAAGCAGGCTGGGGGCAAATGAGACTCAATAACAAGCGTTTAAAGGGTGTGAATGCCAAAGGAGGGGAGACGGTGATGAAAAGGACCATTTAGGCTGAACAATGGGATTAGCTTCTAACAAGAGCCACTGGACTCAGAACAGCTTCCCCTGGAGAAGCAGAGGAAGTCTTGTTGCTTCTGCATTTCAAACTAGGCTAGATAAAGTACTAGGAAAACACACTGAAAGAAACAATCCTGCCCTGGATGGCGGAAGTGAGCTACGTGACCTCAGAGGGTTGCCACATCCTTCCCTAAGTCCAAAGGCAGCAGCTCCTAACTCCCTCCCTCTAGCTCTCCAGCTTCGCAGCACAGAGCAAGCTAACAGAATAGGCAACTCACTCTCTGCAAAAATTAGTTCCCGCAATGGGATTTGGCCCTGCTATCATCAGAGATGCCAACTTCTCAGCTGCTCGACTCTGGCATGAGCCTCTCTAGAGATGGAACATTCTTGGGACGCACGAAGACGCTTCTCAGTTCTGCAGGTCACATGGCCCATGCCTTGCCACCATCCAGAATCCACTGAAATCTGCTAGTGCAGAACGCGCTGCTACAGGAACCCACGAAAGGGCAATGCAATTACACCGTCACAGAGGGACCAAGGCGGGGTTCAGATGCGGTTCTGTGGTGAGAAGGGACTGCACAAAGCGCCAGCAGGATTTATCTTTTACTCTTTGCACCGCGGGAGTGCTGAGAAGCCACAAGCAGGACTCAGGGCCCCACTGAGTTAGGCGCTGTACGTGCTTTTGTTGAAAAGACAGTCCCTTCCCCACAGCGTGCTGCCATGTTTAGCAGTTGTGTCGGTCCTGTGCTGTGTGTGAATAGCTGCTCAGCGCAGAGCACAGCGTTTGCCCCGTGCAGCCACCGCAGCTGCGACATCTAACTCCTTACTTTTAATAAAGCCTCGTTACATTCCTTAAGCAAGAGAGGCAGCAAAGAAACCCCAGTTCTGCTTTATTCTCTCTAGGGCAGACGCTCCCTTTGTGTAGTGAACCGCTGCTAATAGCTCTGCCTCCTCGGCCAGCATTTCGGAAGCCAGGCTGCAATTGTTTTGAAGTCTGGCGCGCCGCAGAACGAGCTGGGATAATAAAGCCTAAAGGAGAAGATTCCTCCTGACAGGGCCCACAATAATCTAGTAATCCTAGTTAAGTCCCTGACAACGAAAAGTGCTGAGCGGCAGTAAGGCAATGGAGGCACCGGGGTGCCACTCCTGCCCCTGGTCACGCTGCAGGCAGGGATGGGAGAGCCCTGGCTAATGGAGCCGGCTCTGCTCACCCACAGAACAGCTGCCTAGATAACGCAGATGTGGAACCTGCTGGGCAGGTCAATGGGGAGTTTGTACTGGAATATTTCTGGCCTAGTCTGTCCGTGACTCCCTACCGCATACAGAGCCTGCATTACTCACAGCAGAGATGGCTATGCGCAGGATGAAAGCACAGGCCGGCTGAGGCGCTCAGAGAGCAACCCTGGAGGTATCTCCTCTGATGCACCTGTCAGTGGGGCATCCGGATATGGCTCTCTGCATGAAGGTGGGATCGCCTGCTCGGGGACCCCATCGCTCACAAATGGAGTCCAGGAGGCTCTGAGGCACTCAGGGCCTGTTCCCGCAGGAGCCAGCCATGGCGTTCTGTGATGGCCGCCATCTCGTCCAACACTCCAGGGACTGAGCCAGCAGAGCTGGCTGCAGCTTGGGCTGTACCAGTCTCCTGTCCTCCGTGGCTCAGGCACAGACGGTGACACGTAACCCACTGGCCAGTTGCACGTACACCTGCCTCATGTGCCGGCCACAGCCCTGTTTATGGTAGGGCTCAAATCCAAAAGCGCAGTCACACACCCAGATGGCATGGCTGCATGTTCATCAAAATCACCAAGGAAAAGACAGCCGAGGCCAAGACTGGGGATCAGACTGGTGATTTGGGGAGCCTCAGTTCTCCGGGGCCCCGCTTGAGACACTGGAAAGGGGCCTGCCTATCAGGAAGTGCTGAGCCCCACCCTCTGGAAAGACCCTTTGTGGTGTCTCAAGCTGGGTATCCAACATTACTACTCACTGCTGAAAACCTCAGCCCCAGGTTCTCTCCACAAATTCCAGATCCATTTGCTCTGTGTCCAGTTTGAAAGACAATTTTCTGACTGCAGCCCCGGCCCTGATAACCCAGGTGGGTCCTTTCCACCTCCAGCAACAGAATCTCTGCAACCAGGCAGTGCTGCTGCTGCTGCATCAGGGAAGACTAGCACTCAGCTTGCTTTCCTGTTGCTGCATTGGCTCTGTGCTGGTAGATCTGACTCCGACACAAAGGAAACAGAGGTGTCCGATAAGAAAGGGGCCTTTTTCGCACCACAGCTGCATTTTAAAATTGGTTTACATCCTAAGCAGGAACTAAATCACCCCCTGTCCTTTCTCTTCATTTAGCTGGTATCAAGCCAGGAGACGAAGGGACCATAATATCACTGAGCATCCTGGTTAAGAGCATGCTTAACAGCTAGCTGTTAGAGGAGCTTCAAGCACAGAGAAGCAGCTGTAAATTCTGTAACAGGTACTTTGGCTTTTAAGTGAAAATGATTATTATTATTTGTTGTGTATTGTGGTAGCTCCAAGGAACCCGAGTCGTGGACCAGATCTCCATTGTGCGAGGTGCTGTACAAACAGAACAAGAAGATGGCTCCTGTCCCAATGCTACTGTTGCAAATTGAGGGGAATTGAACTCCGGACTGAGGGGAAGAAAACAGGGGAAAGGGAAAGGAGATGGGGTACTGCGACAGCAGGATAAGGTAGTAAAAGATGTTGCATCATGTCGGGAGCATGAGGCCGATTGACAGATGCGGGGAGCATGACACGGGTCTCTCAGAAGTGACGGAGGAGGAGGCCGGAATTGAAAAGCTCTTGGTAGACATTCAAGCAGCCGAAGCCATTACGTTTTTGTCACTCAATTGCAAGATGTTTCCCACAACGCTCGCTACAAGCACTTTCACAGCATTGCAGCCAGGGGGGCCGATAGATCGCATTAGCCCGGCCCTTTACAGAGCTACGTGATGCAGGTGGAACCACTGCGCCAGGACCCAACCCGGTTTGTAACCTTTGGTACAGAGCACTGCCTACATGCCACCTGCATCGATCCGGCTCACCAAGCTGTCTCAGCAGCAGGCCAGTTTCACAGGGGAGGAGCAAGGTTGTGTGAGCTGTAGGCCAGTAAGTGTGCGTAAAGAGGAGTGGAGCTACACTGGAGATCTGAGCCGCTGGTAACTCACCACGCTGGACGGCAGTGGTGCAATCAGCCACGGAAGAGCCCCTGGGGCAGATACTGCCCCCCATTCCTTCTAGTCACTCCTCAACCCACACACTTCAATCTATGCCTTCTCCAGCCCCTGGGCATGTAAATTATGTCTGGTTACTAATATGCATCTCAGCACCATGCACATCACTTTTGACTTAGGCTCGATGTCTCCTGTACCTAGTAGAGTTATTTGGCATCAAGGTAAACCCTGATTAACTGAATGGGTGCAATGTCTGCACTGAACCGTCAAACCCAGCCTACCAACCTGGCCACCAGCTGCGAAAATGAGGCTATCCCTAAATGCAAACAAGGCCTGAGAGGAAAAGGAGTGTTTGAAAAGGAGTCGGGGGCCGCAGTGGATTGCTGGGAGCCCCGATAATTCATGCGAACAATAACTCCCACTGAGGAGTGGGCAGGAACTCCAGTGCCCTGCTGGCTAACAGCCGCGGGGTAACTCTGGGAGCAGGCCGCGGGGTCGTGCCATGTAACCCATCCCACAAATGGAAACTGCCCTATGATGGAGCTCGCTGCACCCAGTAAAATGCCCTAGTGTCCCCACGTCCCAGAGACACTAGCTCAAATCCCAGCACAGCTGTCGGTGCTGGGCCAGGAAGCACAGTCAGCTCTGTACGGAAAGGGGGGCAGGGGGGCAGTGGAGCAGTTTAGAAGTTGTTCCCACTGAAAGGAAACAAGACTTCAAAGGATTTATGACTTATCCTCCCCTGAGTGGGAGAGGGACTTATGAACTCATGCAGTGCAGCGAGGCGAGGACAGCTGTCCTCTGGCCAGGCTCATCAGAGCTTCTTTGTGGAGAAAGTCAGTAGCTGATTTCACACCCTGGCTGCGACGCTGGCCCACAGGACAGCACCTCAGCGGGCAGAGCTACCATGCCCCTTATTCCTGGGCTTCTCACAGTAGGTAAAAGGAAAGCGGGAGCTCCTTCACGGCCTCAAGCAACAGGCCGCGCTGAGCTCTGACTGCCAGGCAGGGGGCTGGAGCGGTAAGGAGACACGCTGGCCCTCTAGGCCACAAGTTCAAGGACAGCTCAGACCAGCAGCGACTCATTTGTAGCTATCTAGCGGGCGTTTGCTGGCCGATGTGAAATAAGCTGGGGGGGGCCATCCTGGTTCCTCGTGGACAGCCAGGTCACAACAGTCTTTAGCACCTTCCTTTGCAGGAGAAAAGCAAAGGATGGAAAGAGGCAGAGACAATAACCTCCTCCCTTTTAGGAGGTGCCCGTCCAGCAAGACACTTGAGCACATGCCTCCCTCTAAGCCCCTGTCTAGCCCCACGGACGTCAGTGGCACTATCACGTGCTTAGAGGGAGGCATGTGCCCTCGTACCCTGCTGAACCAGGCACACGGTGACAGAGGGCGGCGTGGGGGAGAAGTTTGACCTTGGGTCTGCTTGTGCTGTCCTTGTTCTGTGTTCAAACAGCGCAACTAGCATTCAGGTGAAGACAAGACCTTTCACCAGCAGCAAGGGGCAGGTTTGCAAAGGCTCCGAGGACAGTTACGCACCCAGTCCCCCATCCACATGGGCGGCTCACTCCCACCTATGGCTTGGGAAGGTTCCCCTCTAAAATAACCTGATTGCTGGTTCAGATGACTCATAGACTCTAAGGTCAGAAGGGACCAATATGATCATCTAGTCTGACCTCCTGCACAACGCAGGCCACAGAACCTCACCCATGCACTCCTGTAATAGACCCTGACCTATGACTGAGTTATTAAAGTCCGCAAATCATGCTTTAAAGACTTTAAGGTACAGAGAATCCACCAGCAAGTGAGCCATGCCCCATGCTACAGAGGAAGGCAAAAAAACCCAAAGCCTTCGCCAATCTGCTCTGGGGGAAAATTCCTTCCCAGAGTTAAACCCTGAGCATGTGGGCAAGACTCACCAGCCAGACACCCAAGAAAGAATTCTCTGTAATAACTCAGAACCCTCCTCATCTAACATCCCTTCACAGGCCATTGGCATATCTACCACCAGTAGTCAAAGATCAGTCAATTGCTAAACTAGACTGTCCCGTCAGACCATCCCCTCCATATATTTATCAAGCTCAGTTTTGAAGACAACTAGGTTTTTTGCCCCCACTGCACCCCGTTGGAGGCTATTCCAGAACTTCACTCCTCCGATGGTTAGAAATCTGCTTCTAATTTCAAGTCTAAATGTCCTGGTGGCCAGTTTATATCCATTAGTTCTTGTGTCCACATTGGCGCTGAACTTATATAATTCCTCTCCCTCCCTGGTATTTATTTGTAGGGCTTGGTATGAAAAAAAGAAATGGAGATTAACACGAAGACTGGGAAATATATAAAAAGAGCACCTGATAAGATCCTTCTAAGGGATCATCATTAACTGTGTAAAACCCTGGTTAAAAAGGTTCCTCTGCTGGAAACGATTCGAGCCCCTCTGGAAAAGCCCATTTGCTGCGTGACACAGGAGCAGGGTGCAGTGCAATTAACGGAGGCCGGGGTATGAGGGCAGAGACTTGGCAGTTAGCTCATGGAGACCTTCCCTTCCACTACCGTTACTCGGTCGCTGCGGATGCCACCTTGGCAATCTACCGTAAGGATTCCTCTGAGTCTCTGTGGCAGCCCGTTAGGCCCAATCCTGCAAATATTTAGGCCCATGTGTAGCTTTAATCACATGATGTGTCCCAATGGGATTTGGACTGTAAAATCCTCAGGACAGGGGCTGTCTCTTTGTTCTGTGTTTGTACAGCGCCTAGCACGCTGAGGTGCCAGCCCACGACTAAGGCCCCTCTGTACTACTGTAATACAACAACAGTAACAACAACAGAGTTGGGGCCTTTATTTTCCAGCGACTGATAACGTGGCTCTGACATTCTCCACCCCCATCTCCCAAGGCTAATCTTGGTCTAAAAGAAAGAGCTTTGTACAGCTTCGCTGTCTGTTTGCCCAGAGGAATGGTTTGTATTTCTGTTACAGGTCAGTCAAATTTAATTAGATTTGTCATCACTGTGCTTAAGATGGGTGAGCAGACGGTGTGCTTCGGTTTTAACAATGGCTTTGTACAACTGATCTTGTAGTTTAAACAAAACCTGCTCAGTCAATTCTAAATTACAGGTTTGGGGGAAAAAAGTGCAAGAAGTGCACATACATTTATCTCTATAGACCGTGTGGGGGAGCAGTAAGGGGTGTGTGTATACATATATGTAAACGTCATTTGAAATTGGCTGAACTTTTGGACTAATACCACATTACATTTTAGTTCGACATTATATATTTTAAAAAGTTAGCATTATGTTATTCCAAACTACAGCCTAGACTGCTTTTGCATTGTAAAAGGGGGTGGGTGTTCCTTTGTTTTTAAATGCCCCAATCCTGCAACTGACTACACTTCAGTGTAGCACAGAGACCCACAGATGTCAAATCCATGTGGCCGCAGGGATCTGCTCACATGGAACAGGTAGCAGGGTCGGGGTCTCAATATGAAATTGTAGGCACTTTTATAAAACATTTTTAAAGATGCAAGACTGGAACAGGAGAAAAAGGGTCAGGTTTCACAAGGGACCTAATTTGATCTGATACCTGGAGCTCAGCAACACATGCTGCTGTCTGCACTGCTACCAGACATGCAAAGGCTGCTTGGCATGTAACCCTGGCCTCTCTAAAAATCGCTTTCCTGAAACTCTGCCTGCCTGTCTGCTCCATCCCTTATTGCTACTGAAACAAAACTCATGTCATATTTTGGAGATTTAGCATACGGTGTGCTATATATTTAGCAGCCTCTGAATACTTTTATATCAAACTGTTCTAGTTTATTTCATTGGACCCCTGTAGACAAACTGGCCAAGATTGTCAAAAGTGACTGATGATTTCAGGTGTCTCCCATTTTTGGGGGCCCAAGCTGAGCCACCTTTAAGGGAGCTAATTTTCACAAAGTTCTGTGCTTTGGCCTTCTGAAAATCAGGACTCTTTTATGGTGTATAAAAGTGGGCACCTAAGAACTGAAGCCCACAAAATCACTAGGCACTTTTAAATATTGGCTGTTTATGCAATGGATCTGAATTGTTCCAAACATGTATTAGGACTGGGATTTTCAAAGGAGGCTATAGGAGTTAAGAACAACAGTTCCATTGGATTTCAATGGGAGTTAGGTGTCCAGCTGTGTCAGGCTCCTTTGAAAATCTCACCCTAAGTGAATAGACATTTTCAAATGTGTCATTACAAATCTACTTGAAATAAGGCTGAAGCACCTGTTACGAACATTTACTCTTTCACACATACACTCCAGAGATATGACAAATCCCTGAAGGAACATAGAACTCAGTTTTAAGGCTCGAAGAGTCTTTAAATGGGCCAGCTGTACCTAAATAATTTAAGAGGTCTCTGCGCTCCTGGTGATCTTACATTTGTGTTCTAATAATCAGGCACACTGATAGGATAAGGTTAGAGAGAAAGAATTCCCTTTATTCTGAAATCCCTGGGATTTATGAATTTAAAAAAAAAAACCCATAGGGTGACCCTGAACATTATTTGAATGCACTTTAATTTTATCTATCACATTCGTTATTGCTTCGAAACCTTTATTTTCTCTTGAACTTGTAACTTGCTCTCTAAAGCTCTTTGCAATCTCCTGCATGAAGGACATTATCTAACACGATAAATTCTATCATCGTCACCTGTGATGCAATTTATGCATCACGGGGTAACTCAGATTAATATTTCAACCTTACACTGAGGACATGGGGGCTACTGGGCCAAAGTATTATTTTAATTAATTAATAAATTCCAGCCAGGTGCAGACTACACTCCTATCAAGAGCTTCCACGAGCCTGTATTTCATCCTTCTGGAATCCAAGGCTGATGATTAGATTTCAGCTGTAGGGGGCCGTGTAGATCTTGATTTGCTCTTATAAAACTTGCACCTGTATCTGTTGCTGGCAACATTCAGGGAGATTTTATTCCAGTCGGTCGTCTAGTTTGGACCTAGATTCCTCTTGTTTCAACCCCAAGGAAATTTACCTTGACGGCCCAACCGCCATGGGGAAACAACTTAAACCAGGTGCTTTAGAATCTGGAAGAAGAGCAACCTCTCCAGAACTCGCACTCAGCTCGCGGCGGTGCTGTTTGTAAAGATTTTGAAAGCCTGCCTGAGGATGCTTTAACACGAGTCATGCACCGGCTCTATTATGCAGCTGTCTTAATGTTTTCACACTACCGAGCTGTGTGCTAGACAGCTGTACTTTATCAGAGGAGCTGCACAAAGCTTCCTTACAGCATGAAAATCAAAGAAAGAGACTGCAAAAGAAGAGGTGATAACAGAACTGCAGCTGATAATTCTCTTGCAGGAAACATCTATAATACACACCTCCCACACAGTTTATCCCTGGAGGATAGCTGCTCAACCTCCACTTATCTACAGGGAGAAAGAGAACTTTGCCAGGATCCGACTATCCTAAAGGCCAACACAGCAAGAACTCAGAGAGCAACTAGCTGCCCCACGCCAAATGGACAGAGACAAACAATAATCTTTCGTGGTTAAATCACTAGAAAAGAACGCATTGTCAAATAATTCAATTCTAAGACAGCCCTTCTCACTCAAATTAACTGGAGGCGGGTAACATCATGGGCATGTAACTAGGTCAAAGGGTGTGAAGGAAACGAAGACCTTGCGGTTTTGCAAAAGGGTCATGTCCAATTTCCAGTTAGAGATTCTGGGTAGTGTTGTCCAATGGGCATTTCCTGTGCTGAGTAGAATTATAGCAGAACTACAACTAGAGGGCAGGCAAAACACTGCGGGTGAAATTCAGCGGAGTGTACTACTTAAATGGAATTTAAACCTTCAAATAGTGCTTAGGTCATGGGCTGCCCCCAGCATTTCACCTAAGATGCCCCTATTACTACGTTACACACTTTACTGATGTTTATTGGTTTGCTTCTGTCTTTGAGCAAAACACAATATCCCCAACTAAGTACATATGGGGTGGCAAACAGCCTTTATCACCAGGGAAATAGATGGCAAGGTTTATCTGCCTGTTGATAGAGGAAACAGATTGGAAATGTAATTACACTCGTTAATTTTATATCTTTAATTCATCTGTTTTTATATGCTGCGATTTCAAAACAAGCCTCCAGGCACCAGTAAAATGATGATGCAAAGAAAGTAGTTATTTTATCCTGTCGAGGGGAGGGTTTGCAATAAATGCTCGTGTGTTGCATACAGGAAGTTATGACTCCTGGGATCCTGAACGCAGCACATGATGCTCTCTGGAAATTGTCCCCCTGCCTCAATGCTGCTTCATAAAAAGTTCACACACTTTCCTTGGATCACCAGGGTTTGATGCAATCAACTATGAAGCATTAGCTCTAAATATAGGACGCGGAGGCCAGTTTTGCCTCAGCGCACACACCAAAAACCAAAACCCAAACACTCTAACTGCAAAGAATGCCAAAGCAGAGAACACAATTTGCAAGTGTGAAACTTCACCAAAACAAAACATCTCTCTACCCATCCAAATGAGCTTCAGGGAACACAAGAGCTATCAGGACTGACCAACCTTCTATCTTTTGGAGTTGAGAAAGGGCAAATTGGCAGGAAATTAAGGAATCTCGGACACACACGGGCAACATGTAAAGCAGCTACTGTCCTTGTTTGCTGAACTGGGTGCAAAAGGACATTCTGCTTTGTAAACTTGCTTAGGTAACTGCTGGCAATTCAAGTCGTATACGTGGTTCAACTTGCAAGCACACAAAGGAATAACTGAAAAAAGTTATGTTCAGTCCAAGAGACACAAAATTTAACCTCCACAAGGGAAGTAAACTGGTCTGTAAAAAGACAGCCCAAGTTCACAGCTAGGTCATTATTGCTGTGCAGCTTTCTCTCTCAGTACAATAAACACATTTTCCTCCTTCAGCCCACTTGTGCTTAAGGAACAAAATAATCATCAGAAGCATTTAGAGCAAGAGGGAATTTTCTGGTATCACATTCTCTGTCGACAGCTGTAAAGTGGATGTGCATGAAACTTGCAGCAACTTCTGTTACACTTGGGTGGCAATGCCAAGATATTCCACACTCGACTGGAAGCACCAAACCCTTCCTAAGAATTTTTCTTTTTAACCTGGCGTTAAGCATCCACTTTTGGTCAGGGAGCTATTTCTCCTGTTGGTTTTTTAAATTGCCTGTTGCAAATAGAACAACACTGCACGACTTGCAGTCAGAAAATACTTACATACAACTCAACATACCCGTTCACAACAGCACTAGAGCTAAAAACACTGCCTGTAAGAAGCCATCTGTGGCACCAACAGCTGACTCTGAGCACTTGTTTGCTTCTGAGACAGGTGGACTGTATATTAAACAAAAATCAGGCGACTTTTACTGTATAATTTAAAAATATAAACATTTGTAGTATCAAACATATTAGTGAACAAACAAACTTAACTCAAGTCAAAATAAGTTGTCAAATACCAACCCAGTACAGCAAAGCATCAATAATATCTATAAATATTTTCATGAGAAGAGTCCAAATCCAATCTCTGGGTCCAAGTACCTCAGAGAATTCAGGGGGGGGTCATTCAAAATCCAAACTTGGATCTGAATTCCACAGCTCCACTTTCACCCCAGAAAGGGTTGAAATTAACCAGGGAATGTTCAAAATCCCGCTAAAGGCGAGTCTACATTAACTGTTGCAGCAGTGGAGCCGTGCTAGTCCCAGGATATGAGAGAGGAGACCTGAAGAATGCTCGAAAGCTTCTCTTCCACCAACAGAAGTTGGTCCATAAGACATTACCTCACCCGCCTTGTCTCTGTCTGCATTAGAGAAGTTATACTAGTGTAGCAAAGCTGATGGAGCTGCGTTGCACTGATGTAAAACAGGGCTCACACCGACATCATTCATTCCACTGGTGTAGTTGCTTTAGCGCACATTTCCCTAACGTAGCTAGGCTCTTCAGTTTTTCGACAGTGCTCATAACTATGTTGTTATTTTTTTGTATCATGGTAGCACTTCAAGGCCACAATCGAGATCAAGGCCTGACTGTGCTAAGTGTGGTGTGTACACAGAGTAAGAGGCCGTCCCTGCCCCGAAAAGCTTATATTCTAAGGCCTGGTCTACACTCAACAATTAGATCGACCTAGCTACACGGCTCAGAGCTGTGACAAATTTCACGCCCTGAGCACTGAAATTAGGTCGACCTAACCTCCAGTGTGGATGCGGCTTGGTCATCGGAAGGATTCTTCTGGCAACTGAGCAAAGGTGGATGAACTACATCCACGGAAAAACTCCTTCCACTGACGTAAGAAATGGATACACTACGCACAGCTGCAGCATCAACATCAGCTAAACAGTGCTGGGAGGATCCAAATGCTCCAAACCTAAGTTTTGCAGCTCAGGGCCTCAGCTGGTTGACAAGTTTTAGGAGCAGAATGAATTTTCCATCCAAATCTCCTCTTCCGTTTGGTTTTAAAATACTCAAATGGCATCAAACGTGTCCCGAAGATCTCAGAACCCGCTGACCCCTTTCTCTGAGGCATCAAAGCCACAGGGGTGCAAAGCCCTATGCACTTGCTTAACTTTACGCCCTGTGAGGCATTCTACTGGCTTTAACAGCGCTGCGGGGAGCGCATAAAGCTAAGCGTATGCGTAAGTCTGTGCTCAGGGCCTACGTGATCGCGCCGTAGTAAGCGATCCCAGCCCACCCGCCTCCACATACACTGATTTCGCCTTCTCCAGGGGGCTGTCTGCACAGAGCAGCAGGGGCTGAGGGCAAGGCACCCAGGCAAGCACACCAGCTGCCACCCCACCCCACCCTGCCCCGCCCCCCGCCTTTATTCAGAGTCAGACAAGTGCGTGCAAACTCATTCCTGAACTGGGTTAGCAAATGTTTCTGCCATTAAAACTGCCCCCGTTTACGCCGGGGGGGCCCTGTACAATAGGGGCCTGTGCCATGGAGTGAATGGGCTCCTCTGTCCAGCCCGCCTGCCTGCAGAAGCTGCGCATTCCTGGCACCCGCTGGGACTCGGGCTGGCTGAGAGACGTACATTGAAAACCATCTGCGATCCGAAGCCCTAGAGACCTTCATTCCCCAGGGCCCCGCTCCCGGGGGAATCTCTGAGCTGAGCCCGCCTGCACAGCCAGACCTGGGGGGGCCTGCAAGCTCCTCCCTGACCCCCAGGAAAAGCCGGGGGCAGAGTCAGTGGCACATACCGTGGGGGGGGGGCACTGGCCCCTCTGATCCGAGAAATGGGGGAACCCGCGGGGGCAGGGGGGGGCTACACGCAGGCAGCCTCCGGAAGGTGCTCGGTGCCGGGGGGGGGGGGTCTCTGCTGGCCCCGGCTCCCAGCCCGGAGCAGCCCAGGATGTTCCTCCCGCTCTCCGGGCTGGCGGGCCCGCTGCCCGGCTTCCCCTCGCACCCGGGGGGGGGGGGGCGGCGGGTTCCCAGGCGCGGGGCGTGAGAATCTCCCCCCTCCCCGTCCCCACCCCGGCCGGGACTCACCGAGCAGCGGCAGCAGCAGCAGCAGCAGCAGCGTCCGCCGCCTGAGCGCCATGATGGGCTGTGCGGAGCGGGGCCCCCGGCTGGCGGCTGCCGGGCCGGAGATTGCGCACTGCCGGCCTGGACCAGTCCCAGCGCGGGCGGGAGGCGGAGGGAAAGATGCTGCTCGGGACTTGGTTGCCAGGGCAACTGTATCCAGGAGACAGGGGATGCCGGAGCTCCGCTGTCGGGGCAAGAGTGCCCATGTCATTGACATGTCACAAGGATGTTGGAGCCTGGGTATCCGGGGAATTCCGCCTAGGTTCCAAGAGATGCTGGAATTTGCTTACCATGGCAACAATATCCAGGCTACCACAGGTACCAGGACCTGGGTGCCATGGCAACAATATCCAGGCTACAATAGGTACTGGGACCTGGGTACCAGAGGAACAATATCCAGGCTAGAATAGGAACTGGGACCTAGGTACTATGGGAAAATATCCAGGTTATAAGGCATGCTAGAGCCTTCCTACTCCAGGAATAAAGACAGCAGGTGAAAGAGAGGGAGGGGGATGCCGGGTCCCGGGAACCCCAGGGATGTAATTTAAATAGAGATTGAATTTACGTTTTATATTGATTTCATTGCTCTCTCATATTTATCTCCTCTTTAAGAGGGGGAAAAAACCTTTTATAAAAAATGAAATGAAGATCCTGCCAAATTTCCAGCCTGACCCACCAGGGACCCAGCCCCAGAGCCAGGCTGCACCTGCTGCATGCATAACCATGCATAAAATCTCCATCTCTAGGGCTGTCTGTCTGGCACCTTTCCCCAGCACTAGAGTCACTGCAGATTGTTTTTAAAGATCTCTTGGCGGTGACAAGTTTCCGTTCTGTAGCCCGTGTCCGGGGCTGAGGTCCTGTCAGAGGCCGGGAGCTTTGGGCACTCCTCAGCCACGTAGGCTCATCACACGGCCTGGTGGATGGAACGCCATCCCTGAGGACAGACCCTTTCATTTGAGAAAATGGGAAATTCCTCTTAACCGCAGAAGGCCTGTGGGCAACTTTGTTCAGTCAAGGGACACATTCCAACAGAGCGAGTGGTGTTAGAAGGCCTGGATCCTTTCCCAGGTTCATCCTCTGTTGCATGCCTAATTGGTGACAGTCAAATCATCAGTGAGTGACAGTATTTCACTCAACGGTATTAAGAATAGCCCAGTGAGCAGCACTCTGCACTGCCAAGTGAGAGGGATGGCACAGCTCTGGGCATAGCTTTTACCCACAGTGGGCCAAATTGCATGGCCCTTTCCCCTTGGTTCTTCATCACTGAA
Source organism: Emydura macquarii macquarii (assembly GCF_026122565.2). NCBI lineage: Eukaryota > Metazoa > Chordata > Testudines > Chelidae > Emydura > Emydura macquarii. Next base: position 7,151,775 of record NW_027130449.1, on the reverse strand, counting down.
ACCGATGGCAGGTTTGTTTGAGTAAGGACAGTGTTGGGACGTGTTGATTGCACCCACTCGGAGACCACTGGAAAGCAAAATCCTGCCTTCCATGGGTGAGTTTCCCAGGCGACTTTTGGCTTCTGCGCCTTTTATAGCGTCTTTCATCCGAGCATCTCCGAGGACTTCACTAGCAGTAATTAATTAAGCTGTGCACCCCTCTGTGAGTGAAGGAGTCGACCAACTGAGGGGAAAGTGAGGCACACAAGTATGCGTGGTTTGCCTGAGGTCACACAGCAAGTCATTAGCAGAGTCAGGAATGGATCCAGGAGTGCTGCCCCATCCCCTCTCACTGTAAGTACAAGTTGCTATTCCCTGCTCCCTCTTGCACGGCGTCGTACACATACGTTTGTATATTAAACTACATTGTGATTAATTCAGAAAAATGAGGGTTAAAGGAACACACTAACTTCCACCGAGGTAAAGCAGCCTGAGAAATCAATGCTAAGGTTACAGCTAAAATACCCAAAGCCCCCAGGCATTAAGAAGGATGGCAAAGCTCTGTTATTTAAGGCCACTTTTTTGCATCCCAGGTGCTTTCTGGGTCAGACTGTCCTGAATGTCTTGCTACCTGGTAAACTACCCAGACCCATTAAGTTAATTCCTGGCCCTTTCCCTTTGACACTCCCTAGCTGTGAAATCCTTGCTAACTCAGAGCCAAAACGGAGTACCCCATCCCTGCTGTCCCAGAGCCAAGCTGGGACCCTCCCCCCCCACTCTAGCACAGCTCACTTCTCAGGAACATTCAGAGTTTAAAATATATCTGTATGTGCGAAGCTGATACGCTCCTAAGCCTGGCTCCCGCAGGGTGTCAGTCACGGTGGTGCTTGTCTGCCTGCTGTCTGCCTGCCTTTGTTTACGGATGTTGGGTATTTTTAACCCAGCCCTTCAATTAGAAATTGTTTCTCTGTTCAGACTGCACGCCACCCGTCTCATGTCGGAGATCAGCGGGAGTGGCCGAGGGCAGTGATCCACACCCAGCTGGGAGTTCATTGTGCATTGAAATCTAACCTTGAGATAAATGCCAGCCCCACTCTCTCCATTGGTGCAGACCCTGGAGGACAGGATGTGGTAAGCCGGCCCAGGGGAGAGCCCACGCTCCTTGAGGATCCAGACACACCAGTGTGCAGCAAGGTGGCTGGTGCAATCATGACTATATGGAGGCACCCTGTGGAGAAGGAATGCAGCTGCTTCAGAGCCCTTTGAATCCCAAGGACTGTAGCAGCTGTCACCAAGCAGCAGGACTAGGATTCCCTGGCCTGGAGGGGTGGGTCCCCCCTGGGGCATTCCTGAGTGAAAACTTCATTAAACTCAGGCATGGTGCAGTGGGGGAAAACTCAGCCCTTGAGGATCACACTGAGAGATGGCCTCAAAATGGGTGCCCTGATCTGGACTCCCTGAACCCGGGATTCCCTTTGGCAATAACAAAACCCAGCTGATCAGGTTTTGCAACAGCAGGACCTGCCACATCCTTGTTTTTGCCTATGTGGCCCATAATGATGCACAGAGTCTCTCCCCAGCCCCAGAAAAGCCTGAGGAGGTGAGGAATCTGCAGCCTGCATATGGTGCATGCAATGGATGCTTCCCCCTGCAACAGATAAACAGCATCTGTTTGACAGATCATGCCCCACAGGCCGGCTGCATAGCTCTGCAGATTCCCTTTGGCTTTGTTCACAGCCAGCTCCTCTCCCCCCTCGTTTCCCCAGCAAACCACAGAGTTGCAAAGTACAAGGCCAGCGGGTCCTTATCACATTAGGCTGCTCAGTTCCCAGTGCCATGAAATGCCTGGAGGAGGGCACTGATTCTCTAAAGCCATGTCCTGAGCCCCAGGCCTTCAGGCTGGCGAGCAAGCAGGAGCTCACTGCCCCTCTGGGGTCCATGGACCCCCAAGGAAGGCTGCCCAGGTAGGAACAATGCCAAAACCTCCTTCTCCCCTCTCAGTGATGTGGAACCAGGAGAGAAAGGGTTACGTGTTTGGGGACGAGATGCACCTGGGGCTCCCTGCTTAGTAGCCATGTATAAAAGGAGGAAACAGGTGGGCTGAGGGTTTAGAAGGGGAAGGGTGTGTTTGTAGATGATCTTGGGAAGGGTCACCCTGGTTTCCCCTCCGGGGAGGCCTCCCAAAATAACAACAACACTGGGGTGGTTGTTCTAAGGCCCCAAACCTCCTGTCTTTCTTTCCAGGCAACTTCCCACTGAACACAATGGGCACTGATTTGTGTAAGAGGTGTACCGATGTCTGTCTGGCACGCAGCACTTCTTGTTATCAAGCAGCTCCCTAGCTTCTCTGGTCGCCCCACCAGGGGGGAAACTGAGGCACAGAGAGGGGACGTGACTTGCTCACAGCAAGCTGGTGCCAGAGTGAGCCTTAAATGCTGCTTCCTGAGTCTGAGTCCTGCACTTGGACTGCACGCGATGCACCAGCCAACTGCGATCCTGAGTCCATGGTGTCACTTCCAGCAGGACCTTGTGTATTGGGCCCATCTTGGCTTCTTTTGTGGGTAAGTGTAAATAGCTCCTGTGTTAACTGCTTGTTGCCCCCCCCCCCCCCCCATCATATTAGTGCCTGACTCTCGTCTTGTCTGTGTCCCCCTGCTATTCACTCAGTCCCACGCTAGGTGCTATTTACCCTGGCGCAGGATGAGGCAGAGAATCCTTTTGGTTTTGTTTTTCCAACAATAACTCTATCACTTTCCGGGCTGTCTGTTTCAATCGTTTATACATGCTTGAATAGCAATAAACCGTGTCAGCCAAGGGCCTTTCCTCCCCCTGTGCTTCAATAGCCAATACACACACACCCTGGTACAGTTTATCGCTTACCCGCCCTTCCCCTCCCCACTCCGTGGGGTGATGGTTTGCTGCTCAGCCACCCTCTTGCTTTTAACCACTGTAGCTCTCCTTTGAGTTCCCTGCTAGTGAACAGCTCCATGCCCCCCTGCTCCATCCCTCCCAGCGAGCTGCCCCTGCAGACTCTATGTGCTGAAAGATGCCAGTGGGCACAGAAGTCGGGCACGGTCCGTCCCAGGTTGGTTGCTGCAGTAGGCTGGAGTCCCCTTCCTTAGACACGGGTGTGCAGGCTGTGGAGAGCAGCCCCTCTGGGTGGCGTGTTCTGGTGGGTAGGGGACTCAGCTGGGAGCCAGGAGTCCTGGATTCTGTTCCTGGCTCTGCCGATGGCCATCTCTTTCCTCACCTGTCTGAGGATACGCACCCAGCCATGTAAAGTGCATAGATATGTAGACAGGGCGTGCTGTGTGCATGCACTGGTATGTTAAGGGAGTCCCCATCCTATGCCTGGACCCCTGAGGAGGGCAAGCTCCCATGTGGGCCAGTGGGCCTGAGTATGAACTTTGGTATTAGCCCATGAATGAGAATGGCAACTGCCCTCCCTTTGTGCCTACTGGGGCAGGTGCCCTCCCCATAGGCAGCTCTAGAAGGATTTGAACTCAGCGTGATTGCCCCACTATGGGTGGTAAACTAAGGGGGATGTATCTGTCCCCTCACTTCCATGCAGTGTTTTCAGACTGGCTTGGCAGAGAAATCCCACTAAAGAAAATTGCTGCCTCTGAGTCTGAGACCCTGGGCCCACAGGCATACATTTTTAATGGTGGGAGTAATTAACCATGGGAATCCCTTACTAAGGGTCGTGGTGGATTCTCCATTACTGACAGTTTTAAAATCCAGACTGGATGTTTGTCTAAAAGATCTGCTCTGGAAATTGTTTTGGGGCAGTTCTCTGGCCTGTGCTATCCAGGAGGGCAAACGGATGATCACAATGGTCCCTTCTGGCTGTGGCATCTAGGAATCAATGAAACCTCCAAGGTATTCCGGCTCCTAACTCCCATGGATTTCAGTGGTAATTAGGATCCCAAATACTTTGGCGGATCTTGGGCCCTGGTGCCTTAATCTCTGCTAGTTCAATCGCTGTTGTAAAGGCGATTAGACATATGCTGCCTAATTCATGGTAATCGGGATGGAGGGTGAATTTGCCACTTATAAATGGCAGATGAGCAAACACATCAAAGCTGTGTTGCTCAGCTAACGTGCAGAGACATAAACCCAATTTAGCTGCACATTTCTCGCTGCTAATCCCGCCTGGCTGTGTGTGTCCTTTTCGCTTTCCTTTTCTCCTTCATGCTCTCTCCCGGGACTTGCAACCCTGTGGTCTTTTCCAGCCTTAAATTCTCACCACACCCCTGTCTCCTTCCCAGTCACTAGTGTTATCCTGGTTTTCCACGGTGACGGTGACTAGGGAAGTGAAGACTCCCTGGTCTCCCGTGTGTGCCTCTGCCAAAGACAAAAGAAGCTGAGAAATTTCTGTAGCATCAGGACGCAGGAGTGTTACACCCACCTCCCCATTATTCTGTAGGTCTCCGTACTAAATGATCAGTATCTGCCCTTCCAGCTGCTGCTAGAGTTTTTGCTCTTTCAGCATGCACATTGCTATATCCTGAAAACTCTCTGGCTCCACGAAACACCCTTATAGAGGGGCAAGTGGAACTGAGAGTATTAACAGCCCTGGCCCTTTAAATTTCTTCTAGTCTTCCAAGGGATTTCCTGCTCTCTGGGGTGAATGTCACTGAACAATGTTGAGTTCCTGTAAATAGGCCCCATGCATCCTGCAAGACAAGTAGGGTTTTAAGGGGTCAGGACCATAGCATCTTATACACGCCACCGAGGGGCCGTGAGGGGTAAGTGACCTTATTTCCAGTTTACATAGAGGGGAACTAGAGGCATGAAGGCTAATTGACTGGTTCAAGGCGACGCTGGAAATCTGTCAGAGCCAGGATTGGCACTCAATAGCTCCTGGCTTGTAATCCTGTGCTCAGACCACTAGGCCAGGCTGCCTGCTTGCAAATGGCTCAGGACTTGTTTCGTGGCTTTGGATGTATGTAAGTGGGAGAGATGGGAGGGATGAAGCTTTGTCCAAGGGGGTTTGCCCTTTGTGGTTCCCAAATTCTTCCCCCCCCAGGTGGAGGAAGGGCTGTGAAGGGGTCTCTTCCTTCCTTTGTGCTACCACCCACCTGAACAACACCCCTGGTGCACTCTCTGCTGTGCGGGACGTGTGTGCTACCTCGGTGATGCTGCTTAAAGAAGTGTCTGGAGATTAGCTCTCTGAGGGGGTTAAATAGACCTACTGGGAGCAATGAGATCTCTATAACAGGCCCTGTTATGCATTCCCTTATGTCCATGCAACTCTGCTAATACCTGTGGGTAGGTGCAGGCAGGATTTGGTCCAGCGGTTCTGTGCTAGTCTGTTCCTGGCAGCAAGTCTGGGACCTTCTTGGACTGTTCGGCCGGTCAGCAGGCAGTCCTCCTGGATCACCCCTTACCTGAGGGAGAGGTGTCTACTCCTTAACGCTGATGACAGCGGAGTTAGAGCAAACTTCCCCCAGTGGGCCTGCGAACAGGGGGTGGGTGGGATGGGAGTTCAGAAGAGTGCACAGGCTCTGGGATTTGACTCTAGCTCATCTCCATCAATGTCACACAGTTACAGGGCAAAATCCCAGATCAGATTGTTGGTCCTATGTGACTCAGTAACCTGCACCAAGCACAGATCAACGCCTGATGCTGCTGGCGAGCATGGAAAACTTTCCAAGATGCTTGACAAACTGCAACGCTGCCCCGTCCAGGGTGGACGTCCTTCCTGGGTGCCGCCAACCCAGCCTACAGCTGAACATCTCAAGCATGAGGGTCCTTCAGCCCTTGTCAGCAGAGCATTGTCCAGTGATCAGCATAACCAGGGCTCCTTATTCTGAACGCCCTCTGGCCTGCAGCAGGGTGCTGAGTGTGTCTCTGGGTCTGTTTCCCCAGAGCGCTTTCAGACACACAGCCTGGCAGGCCCAGATTTTCCATCCCACAGCCTATTCCAGGACTAAAAATAAACAAATACATGAAGAAGAAAATCCAAACTGGAACAAAAACAAAAGTTGAAATTTCCTGCAAAACAAAACTCAGAAGTAAGTTTTGTTTTGGGTCAAACCAAATATTTTATTTTGACAAAATAAAATTACTTTGTTCCCATGCCAACCTTCCTTAATCTTTTTTAATAAGATCTAGAGAACAGTGACTTTCCCTTAGAAATGAAAAATCAAAACGTTTCGTTCCAAAAACATTGACATTGGCTGTTTCTACCTTATTAGAATGCTTCATTTGGGGTTTTTTAATTACATTTTGTCAAAACTGGCCCATCCTTGAAACATTTCAACTTAGACCAATAGTATTTTTGTTCTAAAAAATGTTCGGGTGTTTTGTTTTTAGAGATACAAGTGGGGGAAGTAATAGATTTTATTGAATCAACTTCTGGTGATGAAAGTGAAGTTTTTGAGCGACAGAGCGCTCTTGTACACGCTGAATGCTTTTCCCAGAGCTGAAGTTTTGTTGTTCCTGTTAACAAAAAATTTCCACCCAGCTCCACTTTCAGACCCTCAGGTGAAAGGCAAAGTATTAGTTTCATGAACATCTAGGGAGCTAGACAACCAGTTGACATGTGAAACAGGGAGCTGGTGAAGCCTGTATAAGCCAGGACATACACCGAGCAGAATGCACCTACAGCTCCTTCTGGTTTTGATTTTTCCAGAAGGCAGTGGGAGCCATGAGGAGTGTGTGTGTTAAGAGACACACAGAGAAATGCTGATGCTGGCTGTGTCCCAGCCAGCAAACTCCCAGCTGTCCCCCTTCAAAGGGCTGGCACACTGTATTGTGTATCAGCATTTCTGAAAATGAAGAGAGAGGTCTAAAGGTAAGGTCTAGAAGGGAAAAATAAAACACAGAGCAAGGTATTTTGATTGGCTGGGCTGCTTCCCAAACAATGCGCTGGCTACAAGTTAATGCTCCCACTGGCTGTGTTAATAAACAGGCACGCCTTAATTTCACTGGTCCAAAAGCATTCGACACACTGTATAGAGTGGGGTTGATTCAATACTACAATGCAGCCCTGGGCTTGCTCATGACCACGGGGGGGCTTTTTGGGATTCAATACCTGCTCCCAACAGGCCACTTTCTGACTGGGGGTGGTGGGGGGGCACTGCAGGGAGCTCCTGGGAGTGGGCTAGGTGAGCTGCACGCAGATGCAGGATAACAGCTCCAGCTTGATAACATTATAACCGTGTCCCCTGCCTGGCCTGGCCTGGCCTGATGAACCTGCCCACGTGCAACCGTGCGGCTTTTAGTATAAAAAGCCAAAGACTAACCTCTGCCTGTTTTGCCCGTCCTCACCGAAGTCTTCCTGAGGGAGGAGAGGGCAAATCCTGTGGCCCCCTCAACCTTCCTCCTGAGGTCAGGACAGGCCAGGTGGCAAAGTGGCCTCAGAGGCACGAACCCCAAAGATAGATGCTGTGTCGAAGCCTGGCTCTGCCGGGTCAATGGAGTGGGCATAGGGTGGGGGGAAGTGGGGGGAGAGGCAAGGCTGAGGGGTGGGGAAGGGGCAGTTTCAGGCGTTAACCGTCAACACGGGAAGGATTAAATGGCCCCTTGCCAGCTCTTTGCCCAAGACAGAGCCCAGCAGCTTGTAGGGAGAACAATGCATTGGTGCTGCCACCCCGTCTGCAGTCTGGATAGAGCTGGCGCCGGTCCCGGGCGTGTGTGTGAGGCATATGCACGAGTGAGCGGGTGTGACGTGCTGCGTGGCCTTGAATCTGTGCGTGGCACACCCGGGCCACGGAGGGAGCCCGCCCCGTTGCATTCTGGGCTGAACGTGGCTGGATTCCAGGGGCTGGCTGCGGGGCCAAGATGCTGATTCTTTTGAGTGAGAGGAGAACATCTCCTCCCGGGCGACTGCAGTCTGAGCCCTGGCCCTGCTGCCTGGTGGGTCGTCTGTGTGCTGCCTACGCCCACCCTGCATCCCTCACCCCCTGCCCCGGCTGCCCTGGCTGGGGGAACTGTACGGCCTTCCATTCCCGCTGTGAATCCCACCCGCCTTATGCTTCTATCCTATAGGGTCTGGAGCTTCTTTGTGCCTTTCCCTCTGGAGAGAGCAGCACTAACCTTGGTGAGCCGGGAAGAAGGGCCCAGCGGCAGGGTGCCAGCAGGGGATGGGTTTGATGACGGGCAGCCTTTCTGCCCATCAGTGAGGGGAGGGGAAGAGGCGAGGGTGAGACTTGAGCCCCTTCTGCAGCAATAGCCAAATAGAGCCCGGGACACCTGCAGACAGCATCCTGCATCTGCATGGCCCTGGGGGCGCCTGTCCAGATGAGCCCACTGCTCCTGTTGCCCTAATGAATGGGATTTTCAGAGCAAGTGCACTGGGGAGGGCTGGGCCCTGCAAAATAGGCACCCAGCACCCTGCAGGATCAGCCCCTGAAACAGGAACCATCCCGTCTTCAACAGGATGGTAGTGGATGGAGAGCGTCCCCCTGCAAGAGCAGGATCTAGTCCCTCTGAGAAAGGGGGCTCTGGAGATGGGGCACGACTTTGGCTTGAAGCATTATTGTGTCTGCTGGAGAGGAGCTCTGCTGGTTTTCTTGCGGGAGGGAGAAGGGGGGGGGGTTAGTGCAGGGTTGTCTAGCTCCTTCAGGAAGAATTTCTTCCAGCCCAGGGGCTCCCTCTTGTGTCAATAACCAGTTTTTATAGCCGGCTACACCCGCTGGCGTTCACAAGTTACACTGTTGCACTTATTTCAAGGGAGTGGGTGGTGGGGGGACTGCAAGGTAATCAACCCCAGCCTGTTCCGGATGGGAATGCTAGCGTTGCTTGCTAAAGGAGCCCGGCGGGCTGTTTAAGATGCCAACGTCTCCCCCATTCAGCTGCCTTTAAAATATGCAAAGCACAGTAGAACTGCAGTATTAGTTGTGTCCAGAGGCCCCAGCTGAGATCTGGGCCCCACTGTGCTAGGTGCGGTACATACACATGACATGGTAGGAGCTAGTCTCCCCTCTGAAGAACTTACAAGACAAAGGGTAGGAAGGGAAATGGGCACAGAGGGGGAGGTGACCTGCTGAGGGGGGAACAGAACGCAGGTTTCCTACTGCTCAGCTTGTTTCCCTACCCAGTGGACCATGTTTCCTCTGCAGGGTGCTGTACGGTGATGGTTCACTCCCCGGCCCCAGTTTCCAACACACTCGGCGGGATATTGGGGGCCATGGCTGCAGAACACCATGCTAGTGGTCTTTAGATCACCTGCCTCGGAGCACCCCTGTTACAGGGGTAGCGGGTAAAGTGCCTTGCACGTCTACAGGGCTATGTAGGGGCAAAGTATTAATGGTGATTCAGCATCTGAATGGCAACACCTGCTCCCAAGGGGGAGGTCACAGAGGCTCAGCGGGGTGAGGCTGTGTCTGTGCTAAGGGAACGTTGCTAGAATTGCCTCCCATTGCTCCCGGGGGTTTGGTGCGGCTGGGGAGAGCGCTTAGGTCAGACCGGGCTCTGGGCAGGGGCTAACCCCGAGCAGGTGGCTGTGACTCTGGGCCGTTGGCACCTGGCCCACCACGGATCTTCTGCTGTCCTGGCAGCAGCAGGGAATTCTAGCTAGCCCCGCTGAGTGCAGCTAAGCGCCAAAAGATGCAGTGCTGAGGTGGGGGTGCTGGATGCGCTCATGCCCCATCTCCTGCAGGAGCCCCCAGGGCACCGTAAGAGATCAGCGCCACTGGGGCTGTCTCTCTCCCCCCGCACAGCTGCACCAGCTGTGACCCTGGCTTTGCTGGCCTATGGCTCTGCCTCTGCTTCTGGCTTTCTCTAGCCTTTTGTCTGGGCTGGGTGCCCCTGCCCCACGCTCGGCATTGGGTCTCAGGGCAGGATGTGGGCTCTCCGTGGGGCCCTGGGGATGGGTAAGGCCCCTGGGCTGGGCCAGGAATGGTCTCCCTGGAGAGGTCAGTGTGGACTCTCAGCGGGCCAGCAGAGTGCGCAGGGAGCAGGCCCTCTTCTCCGAGGGGGGCAGTCCCACGAACAGGAGAGTGCAACTTCCTTGCACCCCGTCATGTGTCAGCACATTTTCCCCACTAGCATGAATCCCATCTCCCAGCTGCACAGGGGCGAGTCGTGCCCCCCGCAGGGAGCAGGGTTTATTAATGACTACGTGGGGGCCGATGTTAGTCACCGCTCCCACGGAGCCTCAACAGCAGCCTCTCCTCTTGCTGCAGGGACAGAAGGATCCTGCGAGCGCCTGTAGTGTCCTCAAAATACTTGAGAGGCGTTCAGGCGGCAGTTCCCTCTTAGTCACACTTGGCACAAGGGCCGTGTTCCAGCGCCCACCGCAGGAGCTGACAGGAGCTGCGAGGGTGGCTGGGCAGGGACTGGGGGATTGAAACTCCTCTGGCTGGGCCCCACTCCCTCAGCTGTCTGCCTGGTCTAAAATGCATTCAAATCTTACAGCCCTGAGGGTGGTAGATTGGCATCATTAGCCACAGGTGTGGGAAACTGAGGCACACGGAGCTAGTGATGTGCCCAAGGCCACATGGTGAGTCTGTGGCAGGACAGGGAACATAACCCAGCTCTGTGGATGTCCAGGCAGCGCAGTGTAGCTTAGCTCTTTTGGGTATGTCTCCAGCGAGCCTCTGGGCCGGGGTCAAGAGACAAGTGCTTGTGCCCTTGTGCTAAAATAGCCATGCAGACATTGTGGTTTGGGCTCTGACACCCAGGCCGCTCCCTCGGCTTCAGAGCCTCCGCTCCAGCCCTGCGCCATATACACGGCTCCCGCGAGCCCACGTCTGCCAACCTGTGCTCGGAGACTCTGCCCCTCGCCGTGTAGACAAACCCTTCCTAGCATCGAGCTGGGCTGGGAGAACTCTTTAGAAGGACTGTGCTTGGCAGCATTAGATCTTTATTGGTATATGTCAATATCACCCCACACAGACAAAGTGAGGGAGGTCGGTAATAATCAAACCTACAGCCAGCCAACGTAAGCAAAACGCTGCTCGGGAACGTCAGGGTGTGACTTAGGGAGATTTACTGTGTCCGTTTTGCCATGCAGCGTTGACAGCTTGTGCTTTCATGTCATCCAGCTTTCACTCTTTGACTCAACCTCTGCTGCTGTTAAATAACTATTGTCTCCCCCCTCCCTCCCCCTGACGCCCCGCTGCTGTGAAAATGTAAATCCGCAAAAAAACTGGACAAAATGCTTAACAACAAATAGCCATGTCATCGCTGCAATACGCCCAGTCTGTATGTGGTCATGCTGGAGATTTAACGGGGGAGGAAGGGGAGGCAGCTTCAGGCTATTGTGTAAAGAGCAAGAGGCACAATTCGGCTATGTGGTCTGGACAGTCGGGGAGGGTCCCCTGATGCCCCCATCCCTTGATACTATGTAAACTGGGCTAGACAAAGCAGTGCAGATCCTGCTGTAGGCAACAGCCCTGACTGTCCTGGAAGAGAGAGAGAGGGACCTGGTCTAAGGGTCAGAGGACAAAACTCTACCTGGGGAGTCCTGGACTGTGTATGTGGCTCAGGGGCTGCATTGCCTGACCACCGGCCAATCCCCCGTGCACCAGGGATTATGTTTCTCCACCCTGAAGATGAAAAGGCTGGTGTTAGCCCCTCTAGTAGAACTTTGCCCGTCCCAGCTTCTGCACGGCCCTGCCAGCTACCTGAGCTTTAAGATGAAAGGTTTGAAAGGACTTTTTAACATCAAATTTAAAAAATAGTGAAAACCTGCCAGTCTGTGCCTCAATAGGGGGGCAAAATAAGTGGGGTGCCTGCACCCTCAGGTTTGAGTGCTGGAGGGGCCAGCGGGGGAGGGGGCTAGCCTGAGTGCCAAGCGGTTTAGCTCCACCACCACCAATGGCCTGGTTTCAGAGACAGCTGAGGGCCCACGTGGGAGTCCATGGGAGCTGCATTTACTCACCACCCCTGAAAACCTGCGTTGTGTGGAGCCTTGAGGTTCCCATTAGCTGTTAACATTAGAGGGAATGTGATGCACACAGGCTGGGTCGTTGCATTTTCTGGGAATACCCTTGCATCTCTCCACCCCTTTGGTGCTGATCGCACTAACCAGGATCAGCATTTCAGATCACTCGGGTCCGGACCGCACAAAGGTTGTACCATGGCTGTTGGCTAGCTAGCGGGGCTGGGGGAGGACTTAGTAAGGGTGGAGCAGTGATGAATGAGGTGGTGCTGTCTCTGCCATTTAAATGCATGGGGCTTTCTCTGGTCCCACGGGAGCTGTTCCCTCCTGATGTGCCGGCCTTCAAAGGTGGGAAGCTCCAATATGCAAAGCTTTAATTAAGCATCTCTTTGAAATATAATTTGAATGCGCTTAAACCGAGTCCTTGGTGCTTTGAGATGGGATTTCCTGGGAGGGGAGGGGACTGACTCTCGCCGGGAACAGAAAGATGTCATGAAGGCCCCACCACCCCCAGTTAAGAAAGCTCTGCCATGGCCCTGGGGGGGAGCAGAAGAGGCTCACCCCAGCGTCCTGGCTCCCCATTCAGAGCAGGTGTAGCGGCAGGAGGCGAATGCAGCAATGGCACGTACGCTGCAAGCGGCGTGCGCTCAGCTCCGGAATAGCCAACTTCCCATGGAGTCAATGGAGCTGTAGGAATTGGAGGGACAGATCCAGCCCCTCTCCTCTTTGCCCAAAGCTCTCCACAAGCTACTGTAGCTATACAGGGTGCAGCGAGCTTTGGGGTGAGGGGAAGCAGCCGGCGAATTGCAGGGTGAGAGTTCTGGGCAAGGGCAATCGGTCTAATCCCTACTCTGGGTGGATCGTTAATGTCCACCCTCAGCAGACAGAATCTTGGTATTCGAGGTCTCGGGTGAATAAAACCTCCCAGTACACTGCTGGGTACGTGGGTTCTCTGCTGTCCCTTAGCAGGCTGACTGTCCCCTGCCGGGGTTTGAACCTCTGACTCTACGAGGCCTAGGAGGCAATCAGCAAGGGTTCAGTCTGGTGCGGCTCCGTGGACGTCTCAGGCTGCGGACTCCTGGGCTGAAGCTGGCAGCCCTTTGGGGTTGCGCCCAGGAAGCCACCTGCCCCAGGCTATCCGCTTCTTCCCAGCAGCGCTGCCCACGGCCCTGCTACCGTGCGCCACCCCTCACAGAGGGCCATCTCCTCTCCGGTTCCCATAGCAATCGGGCAGCAGCTGCCCCTGCTCTTTAATTAGATTTCCTGTCATAGACACTTGTCAGGGAAAGAGCTGGAATCTGAGTCAGCCTGAGCCGCAAGAGGGAGCCCTGGCCCACGGCGTGGAAAGGCGGCAAGGCAGCCCAGCATGCGGGTTAGTGATAGTCATGGAGCAGCCAGTGCCACGATGGGAGGCAGTGGAGGAGGCTGGGTGCGGCCGGGAAGCGGGGCACAGGTGTAAAGGTGGAATCGCCTCCAGGGGGAACCTGGGAGCGAGTCGCACTGGCTGGATTTGCACGAGGGTTTGGATCAGGCAGAGCTGGGGGGCGGGGGCCCCTGGGTCTGGTGTTTGGGATTGGCTGTTTAGAGCCAGAGGGGCCAGCCATGAGACTCGGCGGCAGGTAGGTACAGCCCTGGGCCGATCCTGCCACCACGAATGTCCATGACCCTCCGTTACGTTAATGGGGAGTGGGCTCAGGGGCTGAGCGCCGGGCCAGGATGCCTGGGTTCTCTCCCCGGGTCTGCCATCCCCTTGCTGGGTGACCTTGGGCAAGCCACGGGCCCTTCTCTGTTTCTCCGTTTCCCCAGCTGCAACACCAGCTTGCTGGCCTGTAAAGCCCAGACCCGTGATGTCAATGGAAGTTGGGAGCCTAAATACCTTTGTTCTTTGACAGCATCTTCCAGGCAAGGATTTCAAAGAACCTTAGGCTCCGCAAAGTGCTACCAGGAGGGGATGAGTCCCCCTGCCCTGGCGTTTCTGGATGCTTATCTCCCTTCATTGTCTCTGCACTGGCAGGGTCTCTCCACCCAAGCGGCCCCTGTAGCAATCCGAAAAGCAGTCACTTGGCTGCAGCCCTGGGATCCATGCAGCGTTGCAGTGGGAGCAGCTGCCAGACTGAGCCGTTTGGTAAGGCTGGCCCTGGAGTTCAGGTGCGTGCAGAGCAGACGCTTTCCCTTGAAACGTCTTGGAGTGATGGGCCCAGATCAGTGCCCAGGGAGGCGCCATCTGGCTCAGCTGGATGGCTGAGTTCCACCCACCCTACTGCCGTGACTGATCCGGCTACAGAGAAGCGAGCTGGATTCTGTTCTGCCTCATGCCTTGTCAGCCTGGTTCCCTTGGCATGATCCTGGCGACGCTGTCGGCGGCACAGAAAACCCAGCTGGATTCTCATTCCTGCACTTGAATCTCTGGCACCAGCGTTAAAGCAACTACTTTGCCACATGCAAACTGAGCCGACTGGGTCCGGAAATCCCCAGAGAGGGAGAAGGATGGGCTGGTGACTGAAGCTCAGGTCTGGCAGTCAGGACTCCTGGGTTCCATTCGCAGCTTTTCCCTTGACTTGCGATGTGACTTTGGACAAGTCTCTGTGCCTCAGTTTCCCCATGTGACATAGGGATAATGATACTGACCTACCTCGCAGTCAAGAGTTGGTTCAGGTTTGCAAACTGTGTCTAGAGCCTCACCAAAAGAGGGTTAAAGGTGTGCAGGGAATTATCCTATGTGTAACTGACCCCCCCACCCCCACCACGCCATCTCACTCGTTTCTCTGACCAAACCTGCCCTGGGCTCTGCTCGGCCCCTTCCTGAAGGACAGAGCCAGGCTTAGACTCTGTTTAAGAGCTAGAGCTCTTTGGCTTTTCCTTTCTCCCCTGTAAAAAGTCCTCGCAATCCCCCGAAGGGCAGGCTCACGGTGCTGCGGGTGGGCAGCTGCTGTGGAGTTTGCACCGCGAAGGTCTGATCTGGATGGGAGGAGAGAGAGTTTACAGCTTGTGCTCCATGGGTAGAAGAGGACCGTCTGCGTGTGCGCCTCTGTAGGGGTGCATGTATGTCTGCATTTAACCCTGCTTGCCTGTGGGCACGCTCATGTCTGCCGGCAGTGCGTACGTGTGCGTGTGTCTATGTTCCAGGCTGGGCATGCCCCTGTATACAGGTGTGCCTGGCTGGGGATGCGCACACCTGTGTGTGAAGGCGTGTGCATGCACGCTTAGTACCCGTCCGTGCGAGCACTGTTGTGCACTGGGAGGGAGGGGTTTCTGTCGTGGGGCATGTACCGTCTCTCTCAGGTTCTCTCCTTGGGGAGGGAATAGTGGGTGGGACGCATTCCCAGGCAGATCTGCAGACGGGCTGCGTGTCTCCCACCCACCCCTGTGCTGGAGAGAAGCGAAGCAACACGACTTGGGGAGCACCTGCCCCCTCTTCCCTCTCTCAGCTGGTGCTTGGCAGGCAGGCAAACAGCCTGTCCACCAGCGCCTCTCATCCACCTCCCACTCCTTGTGGGAGGCTGGGCTCCAGGCCAGCACTGGCACAGCTCCTTGGGAGCGTGTCCTCTGCGACCCACGGCGCTGCACTGCCGCCCTCACCCCCACTCGGACGGAGCCCACCAAAGCACTTTCTCCCCCAGGCTGGGCAGAGGCGGGGTCGTTTGGCGTGTGTTGTGAGTCCCCTTTATGAATAGGAATAATAGGAATAATACCAGCTGGCTCTTCTACAGAGCCATTCCTTCATGGAGCTCAAAGCGCTTCACGAAGGTCAGGGGCGTTATCCCCATTTTACAGAGGTGAAATGACTTGCCCAAGGACAGCGAAGCAGTGGCAGAACCATAGTCCCAATGCCCAGTTCACCCTACTCTAACCACTACCCTGCACCCCTTCCCTGGGCTGCAACTAGAGCCCAGTGCTCTAAGCGCTACCCTGCACTCCCTCTAGACTGGGCCTGGAACTCAGGAGTCCTGACGCGCCGTGACCTGCTCTAACCACTAGTCCACATGGAGCATGACAAAAGCTGTAAATATAGTATGGCCAACAGGAAGTTCCAGGAAGCCGAAAAGATTTTCAGGCCAAAGGGTTCTGAACCTTCTGCTGCTGGCACATCTGTGCTGTTAATTTCCTTTCCCCTTACAGCATTTCGATTGGTTTTTTTTTTTTGTCATCCAAATTTCTCCTTCCTTTTTAAAATCCATTTGAAGGGCAGCAGCTCAGCTCCCATCCGCTGTGAGCACCGAGCACTGTTCTAATCTCTTGCATAGCAGTTTTCCTAACAAGGCAGCTGCTGGGAAAAGGCAGCCACCTCCGGGGTGGACAGTGGTAATGAGCCAGCCCATTGCACAACCGTGGTGGCAGGAGGGTAAATTTTGGCTATTGGCACAGGAGCAAATCCCTGCACTTATGGCCCCATTTGTTCTTTAAAGCCCATAACTCCCTATCCCCACCCCCTTTAAAAATTGTTTTGTCTGCCTGGACGTTGGTTCACCGCTTTGCATGGATGAAAGGGCTCATCTAATCCGCCTTGAAATAGTAACATTCAACGCAAGGGCTCCACAAAAGAGGATAATTATCATTTTACAGCTGGGGAAACTGAGGCAGGAAGAGACCAAGTGACTTGGCCAAGGTCATACAGGCAGTCAGTGGCAAGGCTAGGATTAGACCACAGCTCTCCCATGTCCTAAGGGTGCGTCCTACCTGCCCTCCCCTTTGAAACTTCCCGGGAGCACTAGGTATTTGAACCTCTCTGCTTAGCCTGCCACGCTGGCACCTCCGTTCCATGCATGTGTTCTCTCCTTTCGTGGCCTGTGCATCCACAGGGCTCCCTCGACCTCCCGTGGCTCCTCTGTCAGCTCCGGTCCCACGGCAGGCAGTGGTGCAGAAAGGGTGTCTACAGGTCCCAGGTGTTGGTCTGAAACCACCAAGGCAATTCCTGGGGCTGGGCGACTCTCAGGTGCCTGAAACCCGGCGAGCAGCTGTCTGGGGGCCAGTTATTCCTTGCCAAAGGGCTGAGGGTAGCCCACAGTAGGGGAAGAAGGGGATAGAAAGTGGGAGAGGACACTAATGCCGAACGGACGCAAGGGAGGCACAGAGGAGCAGGGCCATACAGCTAGGCCTCATTGTACCACCCACAAATGACCTGCCACAGCTGTGACCTGCTCCCAGCACCGTGGCTGCTCCCACTCGCCCAGCTCAGCGTGCAGCTGTTCAACCTCCTCCGGAAGAGACAGCTCTGAGTCCGCTGCTGTTTTGCAGCTTATTGTGTGGGCTCTGCCAGCCACCGTGAAGAGCCACTCTAAAGCAGGGAGCAAGGCTTAGCTGCCAGAGCATGGCACTGGGAGCCTGAATGCCTGGATTGTGTGCCCTAGCGGTTAAAGCATGCCACGGGGTCTCAGGACTCCTGGGTTCTGTACCCAGCCTGGGGAAGGCTGGGCTAGTGGTTAGAGCACAGCACTGGGCCTCAGCACTCCCAATAGTAGGAAGGAGCAGGATGGGCTAGCGGCTAGAACACGGCATTGGAGCTCTGGCCTCTGCTCCTAGTTGTGGGAGGTAGGCAAGTGACTGGCAGGGAGCGTGGTTTAGAGCAAGGGGGAAATTAGGACTCATGGAGTCTGTTCCCTGCTCTGCCACTGACCCAAGGTGTGACCTTGGGCAAGTCTCTTAACCCCTTTGTGCGACTGTTAAGTGGGGGCAAATAATCTACCCTGCTTTCAAGCCAGCCCCTCCCCACCGACACTGCCTTTCACCCTTGGGCTCTTCTGGCCAGATACAGAAGCAACGGTTGGAAGAGACCTCTAGACGTCATTAAGTCCAACCCCTGCATCGAGGCAGGACCAAGTAAACTTAGACCATCCCTGACAGGGGTTTGTCCAACCTGTTCTTAAAAGCCTCCCACGATGGGGACTCCACCACCTCCCTTGGAAGCGTATTCCAGAGCTTAACCACCCTGGGAGTTAGAGAAAGTTTCTCCTAAAACCTAACCTACATCTCCCTTATTGCAGGTTGAGCTCTTTATTTCTTGTCCTTCCTATCCTTTTCCTACCGTGGAGAATATGAATGTAGGCAATATTCCCCCCATGCTATGCTGAGGTCTGACGGTTGTCTTCTCAGCACATTAAAAACCCATCTCACGCTGGCCTTAACCAGCGCCGCCGAATTCGTGTTAGATGCTGGAATTATACCGCTCTCCCCATTGAGGAGGGAAGTGGATCAAGGCGCTCACAGAAATCGCCTCCTTTCAGAGACGATAAGGCCATGGAGACAGAGATGAGGGAATCTGGCAGCCATTCAGGGAGCGTATTAACAAAAGCAGCAGCCCCAGGAAAGAAAGCACAGATTCAATTAACTCAGCAGCGCTAGGCCGCATCCTGCTGTCAGTGCCACTGCTGTGAAGCCTGAGTATGTCTGTGGAGTTAGACGGCAGAATCTGGCCCAGGGATTTCACCGCATAACGGAGCAGACGTTCCAAGCACAGACGAGCACCCTGCTTTGCTTCTGGTCCCTCAGAGCCCCAGTCCCACCTGCCCGTGCCACTCCGGGTTTGACTCATACGACGCGGGCTTCACGGGGCGGGTGTGGGGGACCAGCATGACCTGTTGGGATGAGCGCGGGTGGGAAATGTCACCCTGAGGTTTTAAAAACCGCCTGCGATGAATGTGAAATAGTGACCAGCCCCACGTACTGCAGAGGGAGCAGGAAGGGCACCCGGGAATCATTGTAGCAGCAGGCCGAATTCCCAGCCTGCGCAGAGCCGGATAGCCTTGCAGGGAATGCCGCATCCCTCCGGTGCTGACTCCCCCAGCTGTGACACTGCCAGCTGGGCTGATCCCCACAGATGATCTCCTTGTAGGTATGTGGCCATGGTTCATCATCACCTTGGGAACACGGGGAAGCTGAGGGATGATAACTACCCCCAGCCTGCAGGCAGGGCAGGCTGTAGCTCTGCCGTTCCTGGGCTTGAATGGTCCATGCTCATCCCCTGAGCTGGAGTTTGTGGCTAGTGGATCAGTGAAAACACAGCCCCAAGAGCGTCCCTCCCGGCCCGTGCCGGGGGTCCCCGAGTGAGTGTCGCCTCCTTTGCACCTGGCGGCAGCAAAGCTCCTTATGGTGCAGCAGCAAGAAAGCCCCTGCTCATCTCGGGACATCTCTGGGTGCAAGCTGCAGTTGCTGGGCTAGGGAGACCTCCACGCTGAGCACGGCTGTTCTTGTGGGGGGGGCTGGACCCTGCTCTGCAGGACTGCCCAGTATGTTTCCATTCTTCCTTTGCCTTTTTCACCTCCTCCCCCCAATGGTCATGAGCCGGGCGTGGCCTCATGCAGGGAGGAGAAGGCCTGGGGGGGAGTGTTGAGTGCAGCTCAGCGGTAGGATCGGGGCCCTCCAGTGGACCATGCCCTCCCTGGACGGCATTTGGATTTGAAAGCGAAGCTACTTTGGAGGGAGGGGAGCTGTGCTGGGGCAGACCTCCAGCTCAGTCAGGAAGAGGCTAATGAGCACGTCTGGGCCCAGCTGTAGGGAATAGACACACCTGCAGAGCTGCCCCGCCTGGAGGAAGTCAGCTTAAAAGGGAGTTTGTCAGAGCAAGAAGGGGGCAACCTTGAGAGGAGGGTGATCATAGCGCAGAGTTTGGTGACTCTTGCACCAGAGCGGCTGGGGGGAAAGCAGCTTGTGACGCTCTGCCACCCTGAAGGATCTAGCAGGCCAGGTACAAGCTGATTGCAGCAGGGCAGGGCAGGGCAGGGCTGGAGATCAGCCTTGATCAGGTATCTAGCTGGGCCTCCGCAGCTCTTTGAGCCGCTTGGAGACTGCCTGTAAGTGGCAGGCATTTTGATGGGACAAGGGCCTGAAAAATGCCCATCTGTGACTAGAAAAGCCCAGCCTATCCCAGGTTGCCAGTTAAGTATCTAGCTGTCTGAGGGGGCTTGCCCTGCAGCCCCTTGTTGTAGCGTCTTGGCCCCTTCCGTGTTAACTGGACAGCCAATAGCCAAATCCCTAATGGATTTCATGGGGCCCCTTGGCTCTTCCCTGTCTGCAGGTGCAGGATGTTCTGCTGGTCTCCCTTTGGGGAAGGTGAGCAGGAGAGGTGGTGCATCTCCTGCTGGTGAGGGTGGGGAAGCTTTAGCAGCGAGGAAGGGAAGTCGAGTCCCATTCATTAGACAGGCATCTCCCCATCCCTTTGAATGCTGGCAGAGATAATAAATAGAAGCAGGCCTGGTGCCTTTTGTTTTGAGTGATTCCCATTTGATTCTTATAAACAATTACTTTTCAGTGCCAAGTCTCTGCTCAAAGTGATGTGTTAGAGCCGCTGCCAAAAACCCTCTCTCCAGAAACAGCAGCGAATAGGCCTGAGCTGGGCTCTCTCAGCAGCGTCTAAATGCCTTCTCCGCCCCACCTCTCACGCCACTGCTCTGTCATTGGCATATTTAGCCCCTCACTCTTGCACGTGCACACACAGGCTTTTATTATTAACTTGTTTTGCAGTAACCTCCCGTGGTCCCAACCCTATCGTGCTAGGTGCTGTACGTACATATAGCGAGGGACAGACTCTGCCCCCCAGAGCTTACAATTGAAATAGTCCAGGACAGGCAAAGGAAGGATTATGCCATGTGACAGCTCGTGGACTGAAGCACAGAGATGTTAAATGATTTACCCAAGGGCACTTAGGAAGTCCGTGGCAGAGCTGGGAGTTGAAACCGTATCTCCTTGGTGCCAGGGTCCCAGCAGGGATTAATGCAGTGACACATGCAGCCTACCTCTGTGCTGCCTGCCCACTATTAATGCATGGACAGAAGCGCACATGGAAAACCCTCACTTAAAAATTAGTCTGTAGTATGGAGGTTAGCACAGGTGAGTGGGGGCCAGCGCTCCTGGGTTCGATTCTCAGCTCTGTCATAGTGGCCTTGGGCAAGTCAGGTCTCTCCGTGCCTCAGTTTCCCCCCATTGGCCACAGGAGGATAATGATAGTTTGCTGAGCCCGTGGGATGAGAAGAGAGAGAAGTAAAGCAGGTGGAAGCACTGAGCCGAAGGGCTCTAGGGGCTGGAGTGGAGCATGAGGTGTGTGCTGGAGAAGGTTGGAGGAACGTGCGTATTTCTGGAGGTGGCTTAAGCACAAGCCTGGCTTGCCAAGGGAACAGAGGGCAAATAGAATAAAGGAGAGGGGAGCCAAGCAGCTGCGTGTCTGGAGAGCAAGCCTGGCTTTCCAATTACGGCTCCAGACAAAGAGCCTGTGCTTAGCGCATGCCGTGCGTCTCTCCGAACAAAAATCCACCCCCCAAACTAAAAGGAGACGAGAATCCGAATCAGCAGAGAGGATAAAAATATCCCCGCTCAGCCTCTCCGCACCAGCCGGGCTCTGGTGAGTCAGTGCTTTTTGGGGGCGCGCACGCTCACCCCAGCTGCTGGGCCGTGAGTAAGAGGGGAGCCAGCAAGGCGGTGTGTACGCCCGAAGGACGTGCAGCTGCCTTGCCCTCCGCCTTCCCCGCTCTCCCCTCTCTTCCCCGCGCTCTGCCGCATTCTCGCCTCAGTCCTCGCCTTCCACCTCCGCTCTGGCGTGGGCAGCTGCAGCCGGTGAACGCTCCTGCCCTGTGGGGAGCGATTCCCTGGCATCGCTGCAGAAGGCAGGCTGCTCTCAGCAGGCCGGCGAGGGCCAGACCCCATGTGGAGGTCCCCCTGTGAGGATGGGGAGCAGGATTTGGCCCTAGCAGGTGCTGATGAGGGTTGGTGGGCTGAGCCCTGCACAGGGCTGTGTCTGTCCCCACCCCGTCCTGGCCCTGCCGTCAGTCAGAGCTCAGGCTTGGCGGGTGGGCCGCGGAGCCATCTGCGTGGCAGGCCCCGGCGCTCGGAGCAGGAGCCTTGCACGTGGCCTGCTGGGGGAGCTGGGCTGCACGGCCCACGCCTGACTTGGCAATGTGCCCTGTCAATAGGATTAGACTAGGGGCTTTACAGAGAGGGGGTGTGTGCCTGGGCCTGAAACCAGCCCTCGCTGAGAGGCGGCTGCGCTGCTCAGAGAGAGGAGCTCGGGCAGCTGCCGAGGCATGGTGTAGCTGTGGTTCCTCAGAGCCTCTCCACGTGGCTTCGGCTCACTCCCTCCTTTTCCCTCTCCCTGTTCATCTCCATCTCTAGCTGAACTCCTCCTCCTTTTCTCCTCTCCCCTTTCCTCTCTGTCCCTCCAGGCCTTTCCTTCCTCCCAGCGCCACACTCTTCCCCTCCCGCCAGCTTGTTCTCAGGCAGGTCTACACTAGGCGTGCTTTGCTGGTGGAGCTAGCCCGGGCCGCTGTACTAGCAAAGTGCTCCTTGTGTGACTGCAGCGTATAACTTAGTCCAGCTCCGCCCCACCCAGCGGAACGAGCTTGGCTGGTATAACTGCATCTGCACTGGGGGCTCTTGCTGGCATAGCCATGTCAGTCAAGGATCATGCATCTTCCCGGCCTGGAGTGCGAGGATAGACCTGGCTCTTGCTCTGGTCCCCTAGCTCCACCTGTAGAAGGTTTGATGTTGTCTTAATGAGAGCTTGGAGAAGCCAAACAGATTGGGTGGCGTTCACCCACTGGCTTTTTCCCCCCACCACAGATTAATCTGACCCCTCTAGACAGACTAAGTGACGAAAGGAGCATGTGAAAACAGCCAGAAGGGCCTAGACTTGCCAGAGAGCTTAGCACACTGGGAACTGAGTTCTCTGAAAAAGATGGCCTCATTTGCAATATAGTCAACTCTCACCATGTTAGCCTGAGTCTCATGATACTTGGTATCTGGTTGTTTGTTTTTTTTTAAAGCCCCAGCTCCTGGAGTCAGGTGATTAAGTATGCGAGACTTTTGGCTTGCATTTAAAATAAAAATAAAGGTAAGTTTGTTTGTTTGTTTGGCTGCAGAGAGAGGCTGGGAAATGTGAGCCTCAAAGGTTCAAACCTCCAGAAGGCAAAGAAACAGAACCCAACATTGATGCATATTTTAAAAATCTCATGATTGTATGGCTAGTTTCATAACTTTCGGGCTGGCTCATGATGTCTGAGGGCTGGGCTAGCAGTGTTGCATTTGTGAATGCGAGGCACTTAGCAAATCTGCCAAATAATCTCCTAGCTCTTAAATCATTCGTGTGGCTCTTCTCTGCCCCTTCTCCAATTTTTCAGTAGCCTCATGGGTCTCTTTGAAATATCTGTCTTCAGGCTTTAGGAGGAGCCTCTCTGCACCGTGTCTAAGCGCTGCTGAGAACCTGTGATATTTTTGAGGTTCAAAAACATGGGGTTGATTTACTCCCCTGCCCATTATTCTGGACCTGGACTCTCCTCCCCATGCCTGCTTTGTACCTGGCCTCTTTGGCTTTTTAAACAGCCCAGCTTACGAGTGCTGGGTAACGAGCCCAGTCAATGCTGGCCCCTGCCACCTTCTCCTGCCTGCTTTGTCTCAATTTCTCCTTCCTTCTATAGGGCTCTCGGGTCGAAGCGCAGAGCCCCAGCTGGGTCCAGTAGGGTTCTCAAGATCTCCCCTGCCTCATTCTCTCCCTCAGGAGTGTGTGTGTGTGGGGGTGAAACTTGTGCAGTCCACACAATGAAATCCTGTACTCTCAATCTCTCCCTGGACAGATCCTTATTCATCCCCCTCCCCTCCCTGCTGCTGCCCTGTCCCCAGCTCCAGAGCCCCAGACTTGCCCTGCGCCTGGCAGCTTTAAGGTCTGTGATTGATGCTCGGTGTGAGAAGTGATAAAAGGGTGAAACCATGGCAAGAGCCAATCCGATTAGAGTGACAAACAATGTGTCAGAATCATTTGGAGGGGCAGTGCTGGCTGATTCCACCTGTCCGGCTCATCTCGCTGGGCTTCTGTCTCGCCTATGCCAAGCCGATGCTGAAACTGAGGTGCTAGCATTTCTACGCGCACGCACGTCATCTGCCCCTGCAGCTGCATCCTCAGACTCTCACACGGCAGAACTATTTATAGTGTGACTGGTGTTAAATAGGTGCTTTATCCGATGGCTTATTTTCATCCAGTAACTAAATGGTTTAACGCTCTTCCCCCCCCTTTCACTTCCAGTCCATTACATATGGGTTAGCTAGAGCAACAGGTGCCCCCTCTGTTCTCATTGGTGAAGGGGCCTGAGGGAGATGTATTGTTGCAAGGAATGTTCTAGCTTGTACTTGAGTCACTGTGACTAATTAGTCTGCTTTTGTCTGAGAGCTGGGTACAAAAAGTGCTCTGCTTTGAATCTTGGGCCCAGATCCTCAGTTATTTAGGAGCCTAACTGTCACTGAAATCAAGGGGAGTTAGGAACCTACATACTTTTGAGGATATGGGCCTGGGAGACCCTTTGGAACTTCTCTGAGGGCCACAATCTAAGAGGTGTTGCTCCCCCGCTGCTCCCATAGGACTGGCTGCCCATGGCTTCTCACAGCTTGTCTCTCCGTATGTAATCTGACTGTTACCATTTATTATTTGTATTGCAATAGATTTAGAGGCTGAGAGCAGGGCTGTACATACACATAGTACGAGACAGTCCTTGCCCTGAAGAACTTGGTCTGAACAGATGGGACAAAGGACGGGAGAGGAAATAGGCAGAGAAAGGGGAAGTAACTTGCACAAGGTGACCCAGTGGGTGGAGAGTTAAGCATTTTGAAGGACATTCAGATGGGTGCTGGGTGATTCCTCCGTGCGCTGAGACGCACGGATGCAGCAGTTGCACTTATTGAGATCTAGCAGGTTGTTAATTTAAGGCTGAGTAGAAGAAATCTATCCCTCCCATTCCTGCGCTTATGCCTTGAGGTTAATTTAGCTCCTGCAATGGGAGAAGGTGACCTCGAATTCTCCTCCCAGCTCTGCTATTGACTCCTTGATTGACCTCAGGCCAGTCATGTCCCCTCACAGTGCCTCAGTTTCCCCAGCCATTAATGGGATGCTCACCAGCTGATCAAGGCAGGTTTTGAAGGTTCGCATTTGTAAAGTGCTTTGAGGTCCCAGATGGAAGGCATTCTGCAAGTGCTTGATTATCATGAAACAGGGCAGGGGACACCCCCTCCCCCTATTTAGATTTCCGTTTTTAATTAATGTCACCCATGCAGGAGCAGCACAGCTCTTGTAGTGATATAACATGGCAGGAAGCCTTCCAAGGGTGTAACTAACCATTCAAAATGTGCACACCACGGCTCCCTAGCCCTCTGCAGCATCCCCATAAACTCCCAGAGCAAACATAGGATTCCACACAATCTGATCACTAACCCAGCAGGGGCCGTTAGATAGCGCAATCTAGCAGTGTGTGTGTTAATCAAAGCGTGAGTAAGAAAAACAAGATTCTGCCAGTTGCTGTAAGAAATGTTGCCCCCAGGAAATGAAGAAGCAGATGCTCGGAAGCGATGCATCCCTTTGTGTAAGGCTCTTGGAATATTGTGTTCAGTTCTCCTTCCCGCCCCCCATAAAAGATATTGACAAATTGGAAGCAGCTCAGAACAAAGAAGCCTGGAAAGGAGAGGGAGAGGGGTTGGCTGAGTGACAGCTACCTGAGGACATGAAAGTTTGAAAACCAAAGGGAAATCGGAACATTAGGATACTGAGAGGAAGGCTGGTTTTGTGGTGAAGGCACTAGACTGGGACTCAGGAAATCTGGTTTCAGTGCCCGCCTTTGGCATGTGACCTTGGGCAAGTCATGTCCCTCCGTGCCTCAGTTTCCCCATCTGTAAAATGATGTGTGTATGGCACCTAGCGCAATGGAATCCCAAACTCAGCTGAGGTGTGTGGTTGCTACTGGAGACCAATAATTAATAGTCATAGGGGAAGGGAGAAGAGCTGCAAGTAATGGGATGGAATTAGGAAAGAGAAAAATGCAGGCTGAACTTCAGGAAGAAAGAGAGGATAACACTTGGCATATCTGAAGAGCCATCTATCTGAGGCTCTCCGCACATTCATGAAGTAGTAGTATATCCATTTTACAAACAGGGAAACTGAGGCATCAAGGTGGGAAGGGAATTGCCTGATGTCACTGACTTGCAAAAGCACCCAGCTGCCGTTTAAGTACCAGACTAAGTAGCTAGTGTTTCAGAAGTGGGTGTGCGCTCTATTAAAGATCTGACTTGAAGTGTCTCAATGGGAGCTGCTAGGGGCTGGGCGCTTGAAAACCTTGCCCTTACATAGGTGCCTACAAGGGAGCGGAACTTCTGAGAATCTGACTCTCGGTGACCAGGAACCGATCTTCTGTGCCCTATTCACGACCTATAGATTGTGCTTTCGATCAGGCCATGCAACCGCCTCCCAGGGAAATGGTGCAGGCCCCCCATCATCTTTTGGCAGTGCTTCAGAGTCCGGGCTCCAGCCTGAGTACAACAGCTACAGTTAATTTTAGCCCCGTAGCGTGAGCCCAAATCCGTAAAACACCGAGCTCTGAGACTCGCTGTGGGTGGGTTTTTTTTTTTTTTTTTTTTTTTTTGGTAGGGTGGACATGCCCGCCGATACCCAGGATTCCCAAAACTGCTGGGACTGATCCTACTCCAACCCGTGGGAGGGACAGGCTGGGCCATTTCCTTTCCAAACCTCTAAGGTTCCATGCGACGGTGAACCCGGCGCTGCGTATGCCCACCCATGTCCATGCAGCATGTGGGGCGTGCTGTTCTCGCTGGATAAAAGTTTGGAAGGGGTTTCTGCAGCAGGAGAACTAGGGGCAGGGACAGAGAGGCCCTGCGCTGATAAACCGCCAGCGTCAAGGCGAGCTCAGATGGAAATGCTGTTTGTTCAGGGTAACCTTAAAGGTGGGCTCGGAGGTGGGGGTTTGGGCCCTATCCAGTGTGTTGCGTTAGCAGCAGGATGGGCTAGAAATGGACTGGTTTATTTTTAGAAAGATACATCCTACTGTTCACCTCTCTCCTGCATCTCTTTTCTCCATCTGTCTCTCTCTTGCTCCTCCCATGGGAACCGCATTGTGTAATTTATCGCTTCCATAACAGGGAACCCAAGGAGCGGAAAGCACTAAGGTAGATCTGCACTGCCAGTGAAGGTGTGATTAGAGCGTGGGCGGACGTACCTGTGCTGACTTTAATCTAGCTAGCATTGGTAACAGCAGTAGCAAAGATGTGGAGGCACAGAGTCTGCCGCACAGGTGATGCCCCAGGACAAGCCTGAGAGGGAACCTGGGTATGTATGTGGGGGTGCCAGCCCTACCAGCATCCAGGCTGACCTGTCTTCACTAGTATTAAATCTCTGCCTACTTTGCTGCTATTACACCTTCATCTGCGGTGCAAGGGGACTGTAAATGACAGCCCCTGCCTGCAATGACCTTCCTTTTCCAGTGGCCTCCAAATGCTGCATCCTTTCCGGGCTGCCGACGCTGTGACAAAGAGCCGGATGGTGGCAATGCCTCGCTTGCGACCCTCCCTTGTCCCAGTGTCATTTATAAAGTGGGGAGAGGCGTCCTGCGTTCCCTGTGGGGCTGTGAACAGGAAGGTGAAGAGCTGCAGGCTCGGATTGCTAATAAGCACACAGCTCTGCCAGTGCTTTTCACTCCTGACCCTCTCCGCCCTTTCCTCTGCAGGGACCATCTGGAGTAAGATAGGATGTAAAGTGAATGAACTATTCCTGATTAACTCCAGGTGTGAACGCTGTTATTCCAAGTGGATTTAGCTAACTTGGAATAGGGCCCTCTTATTCCAGAATAACTCCACGTGTGGACGCTGTTAAGATGGAGTCGCTGTTCCAGAGCACCTTCCCGCAGAGACAAGCACTGAATCGCAACATTAGCCTTTCTCGCTCATTTTACAGGGGTGTAACTGGTGTAGTGGCAACAGGGCCTCGGACCCTGTGTGCTCTCCTGTGTATCAATCCAGACGTGTGCTGCACCCCGTCACCCTGCTCTCTGCAGGAGTATCTTGCAGACGTGCCATGTCTGTTTCTGGGGGAGGCTGGCCTGTGTTTCTGGCCGTGCTGGAGCAGCATTGCTTCCCTAGCCTTTATTAATCTCCAAGGTGCACTCATACTCCCCAGTCCATGCTGCAGGGCATGAGTGATGGGCTCTTTACACGGAGAAACAAATCACTCTCTGCAGACAGCTGCTGCCCGAGGGATGGAGCCTGGCTGGGTTAGGAAGTCTCTTCCAGAGACCTAGATGCCTGAGGCAACTTAAGGCCTTGGGGTGGCTTTGGCATGGGAGAAGCAGCTCTCTGGTGGGGCAGCTGGATCACCTTGGTTCAGGTGGAAATGGAATGAGTGTGCTTCTGAAAGTCCATCCCAGCTGAAAGCAACACCCCCTCCATCCAGACATGAGAGTTTCCTCTGGGGGATCCCCTTCATGGCGTCTGATCTGAGGCTCTCCGAGCTTTTTATGCGCCTGAGGCGTCACAGTATGCAAGGCAAGTATGATCTCCATCTTACGTCTGGGGAAATGGGAGGAGAGGTTCAGTTGTAGTATTTCTCTGTATTACCATAGCGCTTAGGAGCCCCAGCTATGGACCCAGAGCCACTGTGTGAGGCACTGAACAAACAGAACAAAAAGATGGTCCCTCCCCTAGAGAGCTTATATTCTAAGTCAAGAGACAATAGGTAGCTGCCGACAGACGAGGGAGCCCAAGGAAACCATACGTGGGTGACTAGTTAAGCAGAGAGAGTGTGGGGCAATAGACAGGGAGCCAGAAGACTTTGTTTCTCTCACTGACTCACTATGTGATGATGGCAAGCCTCCTGTACCTCAGTTTCCCCATCTGACTAATGATGCACACCTGCATTTGGAGCACTACGGTTTACTTAAGGTCACGCGGTGAGTCCATGGCAGAGCTGGCAATAGAAGCTGGGAGTGCTGATCCTCCGCATTCCCCCTCGCTGGGCCAAACTTTGCTTGCAGCTGCGGCCCGCTTTGCCTCCCCGGCGCTGCACTCGGGTGAGCGAAAGCCGAATGGTCTCCTGTCCCTTTCAGAAGGGAAGACGAAAGGGTTGGCTGATGTGATGGGCATTAGTAACTCCTGTAGCTGGCTGACAGAATGAGGAGGGTGATCAGATGCCGGTGTGTTAGCTGATCTGCTGCTATGGGAGTCAGCAAGGACTTGTGCACCCCTTCTTCCCCCCTGCCGCCCCTGGAAAAGCACTGCACTCCTGGCTCGGTGTGTTACTGGCTATTTCGTGTGAAGCATCAGGTATTGGCAGCTGTGGAAAGCAGGATACAGGGCTTGATGGCCCAACTGTCTGATCTGATCTGACAAATCCGGCCTTCCTTTGCCTGTGGCTGCATCCCAGGGTAATGGAAACAGCAGAGAGATGGAGACACAAACCAACCAACCTCCAGCCCTGAGCTGTCTAGTAGCTTCTTGAGGATCAAAGCCAGACGGAGCAACCTGCCGGCAGAGAGAGGGAAAGCTGGCGAAGTGAGGAGGCTGCCAGGGTGGGGCTCTGTTAAACATGGAGCTGCTCCCTTGTGTTCTCTTGCTCAGGATAACTCGCTGTAGCTTCTCCTTGGCTGCGCAATCGCCTTGTAACCAAGTCATTCAGGCCCGTGTTTCTGGCCACCACGGCAACCCAACAAGCCAGCCTGGGGCTTTGGGGGCAAACCCGTCCCAGTTCTGTGCCTGGGGGGGCTGGCAGGTGGCCTGAAGCCAGTGGATCAGGGATCTGATAAAGCTGCGGGGAGCTAACTAAACACAGATCGGCTCCGGAGCCACATGCCAGCGGCGCCATGCCAAGGGGAATCTCTGGGCTGTGAGCCAATGGGCGTTCTCCCAGCGGTGCGCCAGGGGCAGTGCTCCTGGGCTTTCATCTGAGGAGACTCTCTTAGTCTCTGTGCGAAGGGGATCTCCCTCAGGGAGCCGCTGCTCCTAGGCCGGCTGGCTCAGGCTGGTTTGGGTGGGCAGGGCGGGCACCTGGCTGCTCTCTGCCGGCCTGTCCCAACCTCTGTGTAACTGTTTCTCAGGAATGTCAGCAATCAGCCCCCCACTGTCCACACTTCTCTGTCATCGTGGACACTGGATCCTAGGTCCCCTCCAGCCGGAGCATGCGTCCTCCCGCCTGCCTTTGCCACTGGGTGCGTGCTGCTCCCAACCACTCCCAGCTGCAGACAGGCATTTGAATTAGAGAGCAGCCGACCCGCTAGGAGCCAACAGGAGTCCCAGCCCCACCCACGCTGCGTGTACCCTCGCCCTGAGCCCAGGCCTGCTATTGGGGCTGGAAAACACCTTTAGGAAATCTGGCCACTGGTTATGGTACTTAAATGGGGGCTGATCCCGTCTGAAAATCTGGCCCATTATATTTACCTTCCTGCCTGGGGCGAGGGGTTGTGACGCTAAATTCATTCATGGGTTTAAAGATTCCTGAGAGTGTCTGATGGAAGGTGCAATAGACGTGCAAAGTTTTGTTTCACGTGCAGGCGCTGCACCAGATTCTCACGTGTGAAGGCAGCGCAGTGAATACATTGGCTTTTACGAATAATAATCCCCAAAGGAAGCTGGGGTAGGGCATGAGATACAGGGGAGTGAGAGCTGCACCTGATGTGACGCTATCTAGAATACACACTACAGAGGCTTCAGGGCAGGAGCGGAATCCTAGCTGGGGTTAGGAACAAACTCCCCCATTGCCTCCGGGCTGCGTTATCGGGGTGTTTAAGCACTGACCGCTCTGAGCTAGGGTATGGGACTAGACGCAGCAGGCGATTTCTGTGTACTTGGGCCAGGCAGAGTTCTGTATACAACTATCCCCCGCAGGAGGAAAGGAAGCAGGGCTGGTACTTGGACACAGAGGGGAGAGACGCCCTCTGCTGTCGTAGCTGGGGTCCACTTAAGAATCAGCTGGGTTAATGTAGCTACCGAGCAGAGCATGACTCCGGGGGCCGAGCGCCTTGGCCCTAGAGAAGCGGAGCTCTCCCAGCTCTGCACTGAACGGGGCCGGGGAGCCTGCCGGAAGTGCCAGGTGCTAGTTCCCAGCTCAACCTTTTCTCCAGCCTGGGTGTCTCCTGACAGCCTTTTCCCGGATCAGCCCCCTCTCCCCTCTTTGGATGGGTTAAGCTGAAGTCGTCATCGTTTGTTACATGTGTTGTAGCTGCATAAATCAGGCTGGCATATGCCAACGTAGGGGGCTCCCTCCGTCCTGGCTCACGGGTAGGCATGGCTCTGGAGCGTGAAGAGCAGGGACTAGAAGGGGAGCTCGGGGGACATGCAGCCTGTGTGCACGCTCAGGTCTGTGTCTGTGCACTGCCGTAGACGTGCAGGCCTGGTGGATCAAGGCTAGAAAGGCTGCTGAGGTATCACAGTGTTGGGGACTTGCAGACGTTTAGAGCCCTACCCTCACTCCACGAGTCCACCCCCAAGACAGGCTCTTCTTCCTGACGCCCGCCTCCCGCCCCCCACCTCCTAGGATGGACTCTTGTCCTGAGTCCTCCAACGTCCTCTCTGCCTTCTCCTCCCCCCTGGTTGTTGCTCTAGCTCATTGCTAAGGCCCCTGCCACCCCTCCCGCTCTACGTGTGCGTCTGTGTCTGAGCCATGCAAGGCGTGATCAGGTCGGGAGGCGTAACCCTTTGAGCTGGGGAGCAGTGAGTTCTCTGGACACCCCCTGCCAGGATCAGTTCTGGTTTTGCTTAGCTTAGCTGGACAGGGGATAAGGGCACCCGTGTGTGTGAGGACAGGCCTCTGGCCAGAGTATTTATACCCGCCCCCCAATTCTTCGCAGTCCGCTCCACCTTTTCTGTCCTCTTTCTCTCCGGTGCCGCCAGTTCCCCGGATGTGGATGTTAGTAGCTGTAATTGATCATCTCATAGCCTTAGCTATATGTGTACTGGAAATGCTGCGGTCCCGCTCAGCCTGCTGCAGAAGGGGAGGCGAAGGGCAGCGTCAGCACTGGCTTTTCATAGGGTTTTCTGTGCCCGTTCTTGGATCGTTGTTCCTGGAAAGGCCAGCACAGTCTGTCCTTCAAAGGGCAGCTAGTATTTTAGACAGGAGGCAGGCACCATGCTAAGAATTTACCCCTCGATTAAAGATGCTAAGGTCCAACTCTCCCACCAAGGCGGAGACTCTGCACTGCCCACCCCTAGCACCCTGTTCGCCTTTTCCCTTCCCTGGGTTCCCTCTGCCACCGGCTCACAGACCCATGACGAAGGAATGAGCAGCAGGTTAATGCACTGGTGCTGCTGCTTCTTGAGAACTAGGTTCAGACTGTGATGGGATACAAGTGACATGAGTCTGTCCCGGTCTCAGCCTTGTTTGTCTTTTTGCACATCTCAAAAAGCACCAAGTAATTCAGAACGATTGGCAGTTTCTGTTCCAGGAGGGACCTGGGCATGGAGGAGCAAGCGGAGGCTGTAAGGCAGGAGGCTGCATTCAGAGAGCTGGGGGCTGCAGATCAGAAGTGGGGTACACCGAGGGGGCTGCATGTCAGAGCGGGACGCTACAGGCTAGCATTGAAAGGCACCGGCAGAGCTGTGTGCGGGTGCTCAGGACGGGGCTAGCAGGGGGCGCTGTGGATCAGGATTAAGCAGCATTGGCACAGCCATGTAGACCAAGAAGCGGTGAGCCTCTGAAATGCTCTGCTGAGGAGCTGGTAGCATCTCAATCGGTGTCAATAGACACACACCAGCTCTATTTATAACTTTGACAACTGGCCAAAGCTAAAGCCCTTGGCTGGGGGAGCTAGTCCCTTACACTGCTCTCCATTGTCTCCCTCTCCCCCGGCTGCTTCCTCCTTGCGGATGCACACGCTTCCCATTCTCGTGCGGCAACGGGAGGCAGTGCCCTGGCACAGAGGGCGCTTGCCGGGCAAGAGCTGGGTTTGCCAGCCGAATGTGGCCTCTACTGCTCCCTTTCCTTCGTGTCCTACCCCTGACCGCCCGGCCCCTGGGGCGGCCTGCCTCGGGGAATGGGATGAAGGGCTCCCCAGCAGACGAGGCTGGAAAACCGTGGGGCACAAAAGACGGAGGAGAAGGATGGCCCGGTGGTTAAATGCACACAGGGGATGTGGGAGACCAGGGTTCAAGTCCCTGTTCTACCACCGCCGCCTTGTGTAACCTTGGGCAAGTTACTTAACCGCTCTGTGCCTTATCTGTAGAGTGGGGATAAGAGCGCTACCCTCCCAAGGGGGTTGTGAGGCTACAAACGTTTGAGTGGGAGGGGCTGAGATAGGTACCGTAGAGCGATGTGCTGCATGTATGTACAAGGGGGTATGGGTGCAGGGGTTTGCATGGCTGGGCTAGGGACCAAGAGCTACTCCCCTGCGGGGGTCTGAGAGCAGCTCACTCCCCTGAGCTCCCTTGAGGCTGTGGATAATCTTGAACCCTGACACCTGGCTGGTGATGTGGAGGGAATGAAGTGTCCATGTTCCGTGCCTTGGGCCAGGATTGGGCCGTGTGAGTCTCTCTCTCTCTTTCTTTCCCGCTGGAGCCGTCCCTCCTGTGCAGAAAGGCAGGTTGTTCCTGGCAACCATGAGGAATGTGTTTGCATCTAGCCCGGGCGCGATGCTGCCACAGAAGAGGCATGTACTTGTGTGATGGGGACAGCTGCCTGCCCTGACCCCTGCCCTGAGCTGGGGCAAAGGAAGAGAGGCGTGAGGCATCTGCTGTCTCTGGAAGGCATCCAAGGATCAATACCACATGCTTCTGGGTCGGGGTGGGTCTTTCAGGGGTGCGTGTGGCTACTCTGATTTAACAGCCTCCGGACACTGTTCTGAGCAATTAATCTGGGTCAGGACATTGGTTTTGAAAATGGGAGAGCCCGGATCTTGTTAGAACCAGGGCCAGCAGCGCGAGGGCAATGTGCAGCTCCCCGCCTCCCGCCTGCTTATTATTCCGGACAAGTAGAGCTCAGCGCACAAGTCGTGAACACTGCGGCACTGGGAAGTTCCCCTGCGCATGCAGCTTCCACAGCGACTCCCGTGCCCAGCACCTCTGCCGGCTGGGGGGCGCGTTCAGAGGCGGGGGGCAGGAGAGCTGGACTGAGTGTGGGGCTGGGCGGGCATGTAGGGAGGCACCAGCAGGCTTGGGGGATGGAAATGCAGGCAGCCAGGCAAACTAAGGTTTGGTACCCAGCTGGTTGGGTTGGGGGTGTGGGGGGCGAGACCCGGTGGGCTCCATGCCCAGCTGGTGGAGAGTTTAGGGATGGTGGATGTGGGGGGAGGAGAGGGGACCTGGTGGGCTCAAAGCCCAGCTGGCAGAGCCCTTGGCTACGGAGCAGGGTAGCGGGTGGCTGAGCGCCCAGCTAGCAGAGCAGCGAGTGGCTGCTCGAGTCCCAGCCCACCAGAGCAGAACGGCTCTGTTTTAAACACCGTATTCCCCCCACCCCTGCCCCAACGCACACCCCGGCGTGATCTGGAAACCGGACCGGGCTCCTGTGCTCTCATTTGATTCCAAGCCCACAGCAGAGACGCCCGCTGGGCTGGGGAACAGGCCTGGAGAGGCGAGGCAGGTTGGAAGGCAGGAAAGGCTGGTGTCAGCGCTTGCATCCCTCCACCAGCTAATCTCACCCTCCGACCCCCCTCTCCCCCCCAGCCAATCTCAGGGATGACATCACCGCTGCAAGGGGCTCAGAACTGGATTTTTCTAATTAGCAGGGAAGCGCTGCATTGCATGATTCAAGGACTTTTGAGGGTCTCCGCCACTCTGGTTTTTTTTTTTTTTTCCCCTTCCCTTTTGCATCAGCTGCCTGAGTCCTCAGTGCTGACCTATATCCATCGCCTAGCCTTTTCACACAAGGCACCTGGGTAATAACTTTCCCCTTCCACCCAGGGATCTGCACACACTCCTAACACATGCTAATTACTAAGCCTTGAATTCCTACCCCCACCCTGTGAGGAAATTTTGTTATCCCTGTTTTACAGCTGGAAAAGTTGAGGCACGGGGCGGTGAAGTGACTTGCCCAAGGTAGCCCAGTGAGCCAGTGGCAGAGCTGAACAGTGAGGCTAGGACTCCTGATTCCCGGTCACCTGCTCTAACCACTAAAGAGCACTTCCCCCCTGAGCTGAGAACACAGCCCAGGAATCCTGACTCTCCCCCCCTCCGCTCTCAGCACTAGGGCGCACTCACTCAGAGCCAAGAACTCTGGTTTTCTAAAACCCGGGTCCCTACTCTAACCACAATCACATCCTGCCCTCTTGGAGATGAGAACAGAACCCTGCAGTCTGGCCTGCCAGTCCCTGGCGCTGTCCACTCGGCCACACTTCCTGCATGCCGCTGAGGGACACGGAGGATAGAAGTGGGGGGCTTTGCTCTGCAGGGTTTCATCCCAAGCTACCCTCTAGCTCCGAGCTGGGGAAATTTTGCATCCCCAGAGTTTTGGCCCGGAACAAGGCTCATTTAAAACCTGGTGGGGTCCACCTGGGTTCACAGCAAATCCCCAAATGGGGTCAGCTTTGCCCAATGAGCCCAGGGCAGGACTTAAGCATGGATTGAGGGTGTCATTTGGGACAAAGCCTTCAACCCAGGCAAATATGGTCTGGTGCTTTATACTCTACCTTCTCTGGACTGCCCACCCCACCCCTGGATTGACAGCGATGCTGGGTTCCACAGGCCAGACTCGGCTCAGGTACCAGGGACCGTGGGAGGGACCCAAGGGCTCATGATTGTTCTAGAAGCAGACTGTGGGTTTCCGCCCAGCTCAGTGGGCCTGGGTTCCCCTCCACAGCAGCGGGAGAGATGGCAAGGGAGCAGCCAGCAATGGGGAGCCTCTCTGTGCCTGGCTTTATGTACAGGAGCATATGTGCTCCTATCTGCTCCATGCCTGCTGTTTATCCGCTTCCTTCCCGTTAACGTATGTTTCCATTGCCGTCCATCTGTCTCGCTCGCGCTCTGTCTCCGTTTCGTACTTTCTCTTTGCTTCGCTCTCTTCCACGCACCGGCAGGAATCTCTGGGCCTGATTCCACAGCTGGCGCTACAGCCACTCACACACCGAGGTGGCAGAATTGGGTTTCCCTGCCTTGTGGTCATTGGATCAAGCCGCTCAGCCGGTGACACTCTTGAACGGCTCTTGGAAGGATGTTGCTGGAGCTGGCAAAGGGCGGGTGCTGGGAGTCTGTGGCCCATAGACGGAGGGGGATGTCAGACATATGGGTTCTGCGATGGAGGCCTAGGATGGTATTTCTCCTTCTGTTGAATGCTGATGAGTGTCTCATGTTGCTCTGGGCCTTCTGGGGTGCCCTGGCCTCCTGCCCCCTATGGTGCAGCTGGTGCCCCCCCACTGCCCTCTTCTCTTGTTTTTGTGGTGCCTGTCCCCTGCCATCACTTTGATTCAGCGCTCACAAGCAAAGATCCATGTCTCTGGCTGAGACGGGGGTGAAGGACCAGGAGCAGAGATCCAAGTGTGGGATGCAGGGTTCCCCCTCTTCTGTGGCGGGTGCTTGCTCTGGGCACAGCGGCTTTCTGCCCTCTCCAGGGCAGGCTGCAGTGACGAGACATCTCTGGCCCTTCCCCGCTCCAGACCCGTGCGCTTGGCTTTCCTTTCAACAATCAGAGGTCTAGGCTTCATGGAGAGTTTTGCCATCCCCTCTGAAATGCAGATGCTGTGTTAGTGGTGCTCTGCGGTGAGGTATAGCTCTGAGCCAGGCGAAACAGCACATGCATGAGGAAGCTGCTGACACAGAGGCAGGTGGGGTAGCGGTTTCCTTACCAGGATCCTGCCTGGCTGCTGCTGCTTTTTTTTTTTTTTTTCTTCTTGACAGAGACTCATCAACTCAGGCTAATAATGAGAAAAGATTGTCGCCTTTGTACTGCCAGGGAGCAGAGGGGAGGGAACCGGCTGGAGTAGGGAAGCGAATGATTTAAGAAGAGGCCAAGAGTGGGAAGCACAAATTACAGTGGCGGAGACCCAGGGCCCTGGGACGGGAGGGAAGAGCCCCCCTGGAGCATGCGATGCTGGGTCTTGTGCCATCCCCATGATATCAGGCCACCTGCTACATCAGTGCAGCATGGTCTAGTGCAATGAGCGCTCGGCGCCGGGGAGGTCTAGTCCCAGCTCTGCCCCGACTCGCTGCATGGCTTCTCCTCTTTGTGCCGCCGCCTTGCCCTCTGTGGAACAGGACCATTGAAACCTGCCGACCAAAGAGGGGACTTGGCAGGAGCAGTGAGTTCGTGTTGGTGTGGAGCTGAGCTGGGCTGTTTTTACTGGGTGTGGTGCCGGGGGTGAGAGTGGAGAGAAGCCAGGCAAAGCCTGGCTGGGCATTCCTCCTGGATTATCTGTTCGCAGTCTGAGGTTCTTCAGGAGACAGGGTGAGCTGCGTCCCTGCCCCAAGTATCACACTCTTCCCTTGCGCTGTAGCAGAAGCAGCAATGGGGTGGGAGTCTGTCCCCCAGGACAGCACTCTGGAGATGCTGGGGAAAGGGGTGGATTGAGGATGGGCGGCATGGATTGTGAGCGCTTTGGGGAAGCAATTGTCTCCTCGTTCTGAGTTTGTGCAGCACCTAGCACAATGGGCTCCTGGCCCGTGACAGGCTCCTCCGTGCTATTGCAATACAAATAATAGATGGTGGGAACAGATGGAGATCATGGGGGTGAAATTCTGGCCTGGGGCATGTCCATGACAAACGTCCCACTGACGTCAGTGGGTCCAGGCTTCCATCACATGAATCCTTGCACTGACGGGGGGCTGGCTCCCCAGCTCTGTCACCCTCCTGCCTCTCTCACCCGGGAGATCCCCCACGGGGAGATCCCCCACCTCTTCAAAAGTGGCAGGATTCAGCCCACGAGCTCCATCCAGCGGGATGTGATCCCTGGGTGCAGCGTACGCTGGCTTTCCCCCGGCTAACGGGCTGAGATGAGTTACAGATTTGGGCACGTCCCCACTTCACTCTAAAGTGCTTCTTGCTCGTGTAACCCTGAGGGCTGCTGTGAGCCCAGCTAGAGCCCGTCCTGCCTCTGCGCGGACTTGCCGCCTCCCTCCTCCTGCAGGGCTCAGATGCTCCACCGCTGTCGCTAGAGAATGATGTCCTGCATTTGTGCACTGAGCGGGTACGGCAGGGGGAACGGGGCCAGCCGTCCCCTCGCCACATCAGCTCTGAGCAGGAGGCTCCAGCCCACGTGACAGCGAGGGGATCTGGCTCCGGGACCCACTCAACCCTTGGCCTCTCTCCTGAGCTTGCCCACAGGGCGGCTAATGGTTGCCAGCTGAGCCGGTGGCTTTTGCCATGTGAACACCTCTCCACGGGGAATGCGGCTGAGACCCCATGGTAATTGCACAGAGGTGTCTGGAGAGCCAGTAGGCGGCGGCTAGGAGATGGGGTAAGCGAGACGTGCGGAGGAGCTTGGGGCAGGGCCAGCCGTGGGTCCAGAGGCATGGTGGCAAAGGTGGGGAGCAGTAGATGCGAGCACAGAAGTACAGGGCGAAGTGTGATTGGAGGGGCAGGGAGAGTAGTAGGCCTGGGGCAATCGATACATAGCTAGGAAGACAGTTACATTGGCAAACATGGGGCATGTGAAGCATGGTTTGGAGGGTGTGTGTGTGGTGGGGGAGGGCTGGGGCATGTATGACATGATCAGGGGGATGGGGCTTGCAGAGCACAAGATGTTGCACTGCTACAGACTGGGGACCGACGGGCTAGGCAGCAGTTCTGCAGAAAAGGACCTGGGGGTCACAGTGGAGAAGAAGCTGGACATAAGTCAGCAGTGTGCCCTTACTGCCAAGAAGGCTAATAGCATATTGGGCTGCATTAGGAGGAGCATTGCCAGCAGATCGAGGGAAGTGATTATTCCCCTCTATTCAGCACTGGTGAGGCTGCATTTGGAGTATTGTGTCCAGTTTTGGGCTCCTCACTACAGAAAGGATGTGAACAAACTGGAGGGAGTCCAGTGGAGGGCAACAAAAATGATTAGGGGGCTGAAGCTCATGAGTTATGAGGAGAGGCAGAGGGAACTGGGCTTGTTTAGTCGGCAGAAGAGAAGAATGGGGGGGATTTGATAGCAGCCTTTAACTACCTGAAGGGGGTTCCAGGGAAGATGGAGCTAGGCTGTTCTCGGTAGTGGCAGGTGACAGAACAAGGAGCAACGGTCTCAAGTTACAGGGTGGGAGGTCTAAGTTGGATATTAAGAAAAATTTTCCCCCTAGGAGGGTGATGAAGCACTGGAATGGGTTACCTAGGGAGGTGGTGGAATCTCCATCCTTAGAGGTTTTGAAGCTGCGGCTTGACGAAGCCTGGCTGGGATGACTTAGCTGAGGTTGGTCCTGCTTTGAGCAGGGGGTGGGACTAGATACCGCCTGAGGTCCCTTCCAACCCTCATCTTCTCTGATTCGATGTGGTCAGGAGGATGGTGACAGTGGGGCATCCCATCTCCAGCCCCCTAGCAGGGCCGCCATCTCCTCTCTGAGCTCTGGCCTAGGCCCTGTGGCCCATTCCCTGGGCGCTGAAGCAGGCCATCGGGAAGGAAGAACCTGCCTTTGGCAGGTTGTGGAGAGGCAGCCGCCAGGCTGTGGGCCCCATTCTGCACCAGCGGCTCTGAGAGCCGGACGGCAAGACTGTTTGTTTCTCTCTGGCTGTCAGTGAGGAATGGCTGGTGGCTGGGTACCAGGCGAGGAGATGCTGCCTCTGGGTGACAGAGACAGTTGTAAGTCTCCTGGCATGTGTCAGAACCGCTTTCCCTGCACCCCCAGCAGCTACATGGCAGCACCTCAGCGAGCGGCTTCATTGCCAGGGGAGAGGAGCTGTAACCGCAGGGAGCTATTGCTGCCTCTCTTCAGGCCGGCCCTTCCCTCGCTCACCCTCCTCCTTCTGTGGCTTCTTTTGCTCCCTCTCTCTCGCCTCCATCCCCCCTTCTAATCACGTCTCTCTTCTTCTGCTTCCCTTTGTCTCTCCTCCGATGTCTCCTCTCTCTCTATCCTCCTCCCTCCGGTCTCTCCCTTTCCTGCCCTAGCCCTGCTGAGATACCTGGCTGCCATCCATCCATTCCCGAGGGCTGCAGCCCACCCTCGGGTCCGCTGGCGGTTGCTGGTCTCAGAGCAGGTGCTGACTCTCTGCTCTAATTGTCAGCGCTGCAGGGAGGGGGTCGGCCAGGCTGGCTGCACAGGGCAGAGCTGGCCCCTGACTATGACTGGCACTGACACCATCCCATTCCTTACACCGAGAGCCTTAGTCAGCCTGGCCTTGGAGTCTGCTCCTGAATTTCAATCCAGCCAATTAACTCATTTACTTCTGGTCTGTCAGTGCACCTGCTGTACTGCCAGCACCCATTCGCCACGCTGTAGGGGCCTCGGGAAACCAGAGCACGCTCAGCTACACGGCAGGGCCTTTCACCTGGCTGATCTCAGTCCTTAGACTGCGAGCGTCTTGGGGCAGGGACCATCTTTTTGTTCTGTGCTCGTACAGCACCTGGCACACTGGAGTTCCTAGGGGCTTTGATGATACTACTACTGAGAATGCAGCCAGCAGCACAGTAGGGGCCTTTTCTCTGGTGCACCTTGGATGACCAGCAGCAGCTCAGGGGTGAGAGAAAACCCGCCGCAGGGAAAGATGATCTCAGGTCTGTCCCCTGCTCTCCCTTATAAATTTCTTCCTCAGGTGTCCGGGGCTTTGTCCAACTGTTTGGCTAGAAAAAGAATGGAGGCGCCCCCGTGAGCAGGTGATGGCAGTGTCGAGCTCTGATTGACCCCAGCGGGGCGACTGACGGGCCCAAACGCCCCCGCCTGGGTTAGCTGGAACATCCCTCATTGCACGCCGAGGCAAGGGAGCAGTGCTGGGATGCCCCGCTGAGCCCTCGTTCTTTGTGGTTCCCTTCCCCCAGGGCCTGCCGCTGCTCAGAGCTAATGTTGACATTTTTCAGTCCTTGTGTTTGCTCCAGCCTGATGTGTGTGTTAAATGTTTCCCAAGCTCCTGAGGGCCCCTCCCCGCCTTTCTTCTCTTGATGTTGTAGCTCTCCCATCTCTTCCCCACAATATCTGCTTTCAGGATTTATTTTAAGGGCAACAGTCAAGGGGGAAAACAAAACCCACCTCTGCATCTCCACGCAGAGTGCCCTGCTCAGGGCTGCCCTGTCATCTCAGCCAGCTACAACGGCTCCTCAAGCCCTATCCAAAATGCACCTGCTTTTCTCGCAGGCTCACGTAGCCCTTTGTGCCTGCCGCCTCCCACTTCTCAAGGCTTTATTTATAGTCTGTCTTGCTCTCGCTTTCCCTCCATCGCAGTTGAGCTGCTGAACCTCTTAATATCTTGGAAATGCATCTTTGTCAGCTCAGCTACACTTGGGTATTGTAAAAGAAGTGGCTTAAAAAAAAATCACCTCGGGAACTTCCTCACGTCCTCACTAGCACCGCTCATTGCTTCAGTTATCTGCCCAGTGCTCGGGGGAGTCTCAGCCCTGCTCATTTCTCATTGCTGTTCTCCTCTCGGATCCTGTGCAAGTCTGAGCTGATTCCCCTACCATGCAGCGCCTCTGAACTCGGCAGTGGCATCGTCTGTGTCACAGAGTGGGGGACAGATTCTCCCCAGGAGACTGGCCAGATCCTCAAAGTTGTTTAGGTGAGTTTCTGCCTCCTTATTACCCTCCTGTGGTAGTGCCCCGAAAGCCCCCCGGGCACTCAGCAGTCCCAGCCGTGATTGCAGAGGCCAGGCCGGGCCTCATGGAGTGGAGAGAGCGGGCATCACAGGCTGCGTTGTTCAGCTTGCCAGCCAGAGAGAACCACAGGGTCTGGCCGTGTCCAGCACCTGCAGTAAGGAACGGGTAGTATTCACCACGGCGGAGCCCCCTCTCTTTTTGAGCACGAGGGGCAGTGCGGGGTCTGGATGGACTCTCCTGAGGCTGGCATGGAGGGGCCATGCTCCGTTCCTCCCATGGAGTGGGTTCCCCAGATGTGCTACTGACTCCTCCTGCCTGGAGAGGACTGAATGCT
This sequence comes from Emydura macquarii macquarii, assembly GCF_026122565.2. Classification (NCBI taxonomy): domain Eukaryota; kingdom Metazoa; phylum Chordata; order Testudines; family Chelidae; genus Emydura; species Emydura macquarii. The sequence continues at coordinate 7,110,248 of NW_027130449.1, read as the reverse complement.
CCTTCCCCAAGAAATCAGGGCTAATTAGGCCCTGGCTGGTGCAACTGGAGGAGGGACAGAGCAATCAGGGCTCCGTGCTTGCATTAGCCGAACCAAAAGGCAGGGAAGCTGCGGGAGATGGGGGAGGTGAAGAAAGGGAATGTGCAGGGGGCAGGGGAGGTAGGCAGGGACAGGACACATGGTTACTCCTTTTAGCACGGCCGTTCCCTATGGAAAGAGCAAACCAGCTAGGGGAGCAAAGGGGGTGAAATATGTGACGGGGGGAGTGAGATACAACACAACGTCTGCAGGCTGGTATCCAGCCCCGGGTAAGACCAGTAGTCAGCCTGAGCTGGCGGTGGGCTCTTTGTCCTTTCTCTAGCACCGTTCACCAAGGCTTGCCCAGCCCTTTGCAAAGAGGGGACAATGTTATCAGCCCAGTTTCGCAGCTGGAGAAACTGAGGCACAGAAAGGGGACACCACTTCTCCAGGGTCTCATAGCGAGACAGTGGCAGAGTCCGGAAAAGAATTCAGGACACCCAATTCTCAGTCCTCTGCTCTCACAGGCCAGAGACGTGGTTTTTCTCAAGCGATCATGCCCTACTAAACTGCTAGGAGGGCCGGTGATTAGATGAGCTCTAGGAGCCAAGGTCCTGGCTGTTCACGGGTGTGAAAGATCGCCCCGCACCTTATGCTAGCAAGGAGCCCCAGTGCTGTGGACAAATTGCCTGGAAAGCTCTGCTCTGTCCGCGTTAGAAAAGAAATTCCCCAGTAATTTCTAAAGTCGATGACTCTCTCATCCCATCCTAAACTCCTCTAAGCAGACTCATAGCTCAGCGACGTCACACCAACTGTTGTGTACTGTTGCCACGTGCTGTTGTGCTCCCCCCGCAAGGCTGGGTTGAAATGCCCCCCGTAGCCCGTGTGCTGAGCAGATCGGTTTGAGGTGATGATCACACCTATCCACCAATCTCGAAGCACTTCACGAAGGAGGCCAAGATCCTTCTCTCCATGTTCCTGATGGGGAAGTTGAGAGACAGGCAGGTGAAAGACTTGCCCAAGGTCACCTAGCAAGCCAGTGGCAGAGCCAGAAATTGCATCCAGGACGCCTGAGTCCCAGCCCAGTGCTCTACCCACTAGGCTGTATGGCTTGGTCAGCCTTAGCACTCAAGGCTCCTGGAAATACCCATCTGTTGATCATTGTCCCCGTTCTCCTGAGGATGCAGTAGCTGCTTTGGGATCAACATAGACACACAGCCGCTGTGTCTAAGCGAGCATGAAAGACTTGGACGCTGCAGCTCAGCTGATTTCCTTGGCTTCCTTTCAAGCATGTTAATGACTTCGTTAGGCGCTGTCCTAGACAATCCTGTGTGCCCATTGCCCATGTATTATTTCAGAGGCTTCGCTATTCGCTGTTGCCTGGGTCTCTTGGTATTTCCCACTGTGCCGGTTGGTTTCCTGGTGCTTCAGGAACGTCAAAGCTTAACAAGACGGTCTCGGGGCTGGCCCTAATCCTCCCGCACAGCAGGCTGCGAAAGGCCGCAGCCGGGCTTTGGACTGGACGTGGGGATCTCGGTTTGTTTGTAAGGTGCAAGTCGCCCGGGTGCAGAGAGCCAGCACAAAGGCCGGGCCCCGCTCAAGCCCTACTTCGACCCTATTTGGAGGAGTCAAGTGAGCACCGGGCCTTGTTCTGGTCCCACTGCACAGGGGCGAGTTGCTGCAGAGCGGGGAAGGGAGGACTTGACAGCCCTGTAGGCTGAAGCCCTTTGTTTAGCCAGGAAGGAGGGACTGCACAGGCAGTGGCGGTACGAGCTCCCCACTGCTCCCATCACCTATCTGCATGACTAGGGTGCCCCACCCTTGCCCTACAAGGGCCGCCTGGGCAAATACACAGGTGGGTGCATGCTTGCATACACACAGCGCTACATGAGAGGGGAGAGCAGGCTCTGTGGTCCAGTGCTCTGGGGACTGGGGCTATAGTACAGAAATGCATTTATACCGGAGAAAGCTAGGTAGCCGGCATGCCTGGTGAGAGGTAGATGGCATGCAGGGTGAGAGAATCACGGCGGAGCTGCACAGCACAAACGGAGGTGCTGCGTATCCACCGTGATTCTCTCCCGTCCACTGCATGCAGAGCAGGAGAATTACTGTGGCTCGCCCTCCAGCGCTGAGACTGCTCAATGCCTCCCCCAGTGCCATGTGTCCCCATCTGCCTTCCAGGCTTCTCCAACCTGCCAGCCGCTCTGCCTGTGAATGTTACGTGAGGACAGGAGCCCACAGTCCAGGAGATGAATGCGCCTGGATTGAGCAGTAGAATATAGGGCTGAAATCCCTCCTCGGTGCAGGAAGGGCCTAGCCTTGCTGTTTGTGGAGCGAGGTGAGAGGAGTCCAGGGCCCAGCCTGGGGACCGTGGCGTCTCTCCGTTCACACTGCAGGGACTGCATTCCTCTTTGAGCAGCCTGGGCTAGGCGATGGGTGCAGGAGGCCAGGGACCGAGCGAACAACGAGGGAGGAGCAATATTTCCTAAAAGGGGACCGCCAAGGGCGGGAGCGGCAATTTTGGGAGCCCCAGCTGAAACACCTCCGAGGCTTTCCAGAAAGGGCTGAGCTCCTGTTGGCTTCCGTTAGCGTGGGGGGTGCTGAGACTCAAGCCCTTGGGCGGCGTTGCAAGTTGGGCCCCCCGAAAAATGCAGCTGGCCAAATGGAGGGTAAAGACACGGCTCGAAGAGGCGCTGAGCACGTTCAAGGTCCCTCGGCCCCATTTTGACGCAGGTGGGGTGGCTGCAGTGGCACAGGTGTGGGGCGGACGGGAGAGGCACGGTGGTGTGAGATGACCTGGCCGTTGTCTCCTCAACGGCCCATGGGGCCAGGCTGAATTTCCCTCCCCATCTCATGCTATCACAGCGCTGGCCTCCTTTTCCTCCGGTGGGGGGGCCTGGGGGAGGGAAATGAATAAAAATAACCACCGCACAATAAACAGTATCCCTGGGCGAGAGGCTGCCATCTGCTGTGTGGGTGAGAGAGACCAGACGAGCTGCTGGCGCCTGGCGAGGCAGCTTGGCTCTTGGCGATGCCGAGTGCCTAAACGCAGGGGCAGGAATACACCGCGTCCCCCTGGGATTCCTCAGCAGCGGGCTCCCCGGGGGTCCTGTTCCTGCGCCGTCCCTGCCGCAGCGTGGGGGGGGGCCAAAATACAGCACCGCACGCTTCCCTCCTCTCTCCCGCTGGGGCTAGGGGTTGCTGGACCGCAGGGTGCGATCGCAGGCTGCTGAGGGGCGACGCTGGGGCGCGTAGGTGCCGGCAAGCAGCCCTGCGGCCTGTGCTTTTGGGGGTCCAACGCGAGGTGCCTTGGGCCCGGGTGTCAGAAGAGTCGAGCGCGTTGCAGCTCTCGTCGGAGGCCCTAGGAGCTTCAGTCGCCTGCTACAGATCTGTGGCCGTCTCCGTACCATCCATTGTCATCTCCTGCTGTGTGTTTCATCCCCCCCCCCCCCCCCCGCCTCCCCCCAGCAAAGGGCTTTTTTGTGTGTCTCCAACCACAAAGCAAACCCCGGCTGTCAATGTCCCTCCAGTGCTGGTGCCCAGCACAATTAAACAGCACCTTCTGCTTCTCCCATAGCTGGCGCCCAGGGAATATGTGCTGGCTGGTGTCAATCCCTTCACTCCTCAATTAGTTGCTTTAAAAAAAAAAAAAAAAGTGTTATTGAATATTTTCGAAGGAACGGTGTTTCCATGGTACCCAGGCAGGAGCTGCCTTTCCCGAGGTTTGCTGCTTCACAGGGATCAGTGAGCGCCGGAGATTGGCCTGAATTGACTCTCCTGCTGTGTTACCAGTCGTTTGCTCTCTCTTTCCCTCACACACACACACACACACGTTCACATGCACACATGACTGCACGCCCACAGAGAGAGACAAGCAATCATACACACACACATGCATGCTCACACACACGTGTGAATACGCAGGTGGGTGCATGCTTGCACACTCACAGCGCCACACACAAACACAGGGCCGTGCACACACAACATCATCCCTTAGCAACAGCAATGTTAGGTCGCAGAGCTCTGTCTCAGGGTGATGCAAGCATCACTGCCTAGTGGTTCCCCGGATCACAGCACCTGCTCGCACACTCCAACCCCAACCTCCCTGCAAAAATAATTCCTTGTTTAATTACAAACCTAGGAGAATGGGAATTTGACATCGTCTTGCTCTTGCCAAAGGAGGAGCAAAGCAACGGGTGCAGGAGCAAAGTGGCGCAGGAGCAAAGGGGCGCAGGAGCAAAGGGGTGCATTCCAGCGATTATGGCACAGAGCAGCAGGCCATGGGTGAAAGGTGCCCACCCAGAACTCAGGAAGGCCCAGGAGTCAGCCGGGTGGCTCAGTGGCACTCGTGCTGGATGGCCAGTCTGAGTACCAGCGAAGGTCTGTTATACTTGGATTAGGACTCAGGAGACCTAGATTCAGTGCCTGACTCTGCTGCAGGGTAAACTCGGCCAGGTCACTTCTCCCCCCCTCCCCCCGCACCTCAGTTTCCCCATCTGTTATATGGAGATAATGATACTGACCTTCTTTGTAAAGCGCTGTGAGATCTACGGAGCTCCGTGAGCTAGATGGTGTTAGTACAATGGGCTGGAGATGTTAAACTGACTACTCCCAGGGGCCAGGTGGCCAGGCTAAATGCCAAGGCATCGTTGCAGCTCCTAGGTGAAAGCAGCTACTGGAGGGCGAGGTACATGCGAGGGAGGCCAGCCTGTGCCGCTGCAGGGCCCAGGGGTTGTGGAAGATGATGACTGATCAATGCCGTGGATGCTGCACCGCCTGCCCTGTGTTGCTGGGGTGCACCAGGGGAAGGACGGCATAGGAACGCGCTCCTTGCCCAGCCGCGTAGGTTTCTGATCTAGAACGTCCGTGGCCCAGAGGGCCTGGCCTGCCGGCTAAAGGGTATTACCAGGCTCCAGGGGGCTTGGGCATGTAGTTGCCCTGGCAGCTGAGCCCTGCTCTTTTTGAAAGGTTCAGCCAAATGTATCCTTCTGCTGAGGCTAGCCCAGCCCCCGTGAGCCACCCTGGGCAGTGTGATGGCTGTCGGATCGGGTATGCTCACCCTGTGGTGCTCTGTTTCCCCCCTCCCACCTTAACCCTTCCACCAGTCAGGGCGGGATATTGCCCTCAATCTTGAAAGCTGCTGCCCCAGTGGAAATTCCCGCTAGCTCCGGGAGCAGAGCTGAGGGGCTGCTGCTGGCGTTCGAAGCCCAGCTTTTCATGCTCAAGCTCAGGTCCCTGAAGAGACAGGACTCTCCTCTCCTGCACAGGCCGTCTGCCCCACCCCAGCTGGCTACGGGAGGCGCAGCGAAGGGAGCCTCATGCGAGGCCTCCTCGGCTGGACGGGAGAGTTGGCAGCTCTGAAACCCAAGCAGGGGACAATTAAAGCAGTTTATTCCCCTTGGCCGGGAGCAGAAGGGGCAGCTACATCTGCCAGGGACACCTTGCTTGCTGTGCAGAAGTGCCGGCGCGGAGTGAGCGATGCATCAGCTGCAATCTCCCCCTCCATCTCCATCGTCCTCCGTTAGCCCCGAGCGTCAGAGCCAGTGTGCGGCTGACCTCAAAGGCGCTGTGTTCCCCTGCACGCCGCGGCAACCCCGCGCCGCTGGGGGGAATAAAAGCTTTGCTGCTCACTGCCAGAGAGGAACAGAACAGCACATCACTCAGTGGCCTCCACAAGAGGCGTCTGTTCTTCTCTGTGCATCAACATGGGGGAATGATTGCTGCCAGTCCACCTACCCCATCCTTCTCCTCTCCCCTCCCCTCCCCGCGGCCCGGTGCATGTGACAAAGAGCTCTGCTGTGCCGAACAGATGGGGGAAAGCAGGCTGAGCTGAGTGATAAGCGTTCCCGAGCCCACGGGCGAGGTAAGGTGGCCCTGAGTCACTGCGCTGTGACGGTACGCACACCTTGCTCATGGGAAGAGGGGCCTAGCTGTGGGAGGGGTGGGGGACGCGTGCGTCAGAAAAAGAGCTACAGATCGGTGAGGAGCGAAGGCTGGACAATAGGAGAGAGGCTTTGAATGCACTCATTACAGGCACTAATTGGAGGTGATTAAGCTGAGGAGGAGACGCTGCAATCAGCACTGACACATATGTAAGGCAGTGCCAGGTCTTTGCAATGTGTCTCTGGCTCATTCCCACGTCACCCTGCTCTGCTCCTCTGGAAAACTTTCTCGCCTGTGGGCTGAGTTCTAGGGAGAAATGATGCACAGCCGGGATGAGGCAGTGGGGAGAAGGCGGGATGCAACGCAAGGCACTGCTGTGCATGCTGCAGGCCTCTTGGACTTCATCAGCACACTTCAGCAGGTGCTGAAGTTTAAGTCCCATCGGGATGGAAGGACCTGCTTAACTTTCGGCACCTACAGCAGCGCGTTGCTGAATAGGGATGGATCTAAGCACGTGTTTCAGTGCTTTGCTGAATCAGGGACGCAGGGGAAAGGGAGAGGGTGGGCTCCACGGGGCCTGCCTGGGAAATGGCTTTGTCTCACAGCAAGCTGGTTGGCCAGTGCTTAGTTGTAATGGAAAAGGTGCTGGGGCTCGAGCAATGTTTTTACATTCACAACTGATGCTGCAAGACTAGAGGTGCCGGGGCTGTGAACTGCCACGCCTAGAGGTGCCGGGAATCAGCCCTGGCACGAATTAAGCTCTGTGACAGGGATCCCAGTTCGCTGACCCCGGACGGAGGCAGGGCTCTGGGGCTGGAATCTGGCAGTGCAGTGAAGGAGGAGAGATGATGGTGGCTTGATGTTTAGGCCACTGAGCCATCGTCCTGGCTTGGATGCTTCTCTGCCTCTCTCCTCCTCACGCGAGCTTCCTGGCTGGCTGCCTCGCTTCGTTTCCCAGCTCAGTTTTGCTGCGTGTGTGGCTGCAGCATCTACAGAGACCATTCCGAGCGTCTCTCCGGCTCCTGCCCCCACTTCCCGGGGCCCTCCCCCCGATGAGGACAGAGCCATGTTGGAGGTGGCTCTGCTGCAGAGAGCAGGGAGCATTTGAATTCACCTGGCTTTGCTCAACCCTCAGCTTGAGGAGGTTCAGGTGCGGGGAGCTGTCAGGCGGAACTAATGCCGCTGCTCGGAGCCAAGAGGCACGGGGAGGCGATCCTCATCCCAGCCGCCATGGACCGGGCCTCTCAACAGGAGCCACGACAGCTGCACCGTGGGCCTGACAGCTGACGTTGCGGTCCGGGAGCCGCCAGCAGAGCATGCGCAGTCAGAGAGCAGGCTCCTGGGAGTGCGAGGAGGGGGTGTGCACAGCGTCACCACACGGGCCTGCGTACCCGGGGTTAAAGCAGCAGGCACACTGCTCAGCCCCTGCACGGTGCGCGTTCTTGCTGCTTTGCTCTCTCCTTGGCCTGACCACACAGGAGCCCTGAGCCGGCTTAGCCTAACCTGTGAACTGCCACCAACGTAGATAACCCGGGGCAAACCCCCATGTAGATGCTCTGGATTCGGTTTAAGTAAGCTTGATTCGATTGGGAACCAGAATCGGAGTGTCCACACGGGGCTTTGCACTGGGTTAACTGCATCGTGTGCAAACCCGATTGAAGTTAAGCCGGTGCAACATTCCCATGCAGACAAGGCCCATTGTTCTTCTGCTGCCTGACAGCATTGTGCTGGAACGCAGCCCCGGCTCCCTCCTTCCTGCTGATCCCTGCACCGGGACCTAGACACCTTTCTGTCAGGATTCGGTCCTCTGATCAGAAGAGCCATTAGGCTGCGTGATGCTTTGTAACTGGCAGTTTCCCTTCTTAATCACCCGGGGTAGGGAGACCACTGGAGTCCTGCAGCCATTAAAATGCAGTAAAACAGATGCACTTGGCTGATATAACACGTAAGGATTATTTTAAGGAGGAAGAATGTAGGAAACCTCCCTTAGCCCTCAGTTTTTTAAAGCCCAGCTTTGCTGGAGCAGGCATACAGGTTCTGCCTAAGCTGCTGGGATCCTCTGGGTAAACAGCCCCCTGCCCTGCTCTGGGTTTAAAGGTTTCCCTCCTAATACCCGGAGATCAACCACCATAGCATAGAGATTGAGGTGCTAATGGAACAGAGCCAGAGATGAACTGGGAGCAGCTTCCAGAGTGAAACCTGCTTGTTAGTGGAATGAAACCATCAGCAGCCATTAAAACTTGGGAAGGGAAACTGGCCCTTGAAAGAGGAAGTCCCTCATTTGTTACGAATAAGGACTTGCAAGGAGCTGGTGTTCAGTGTGTGGAGGGTGAATGGGGAAGGCATTTCTAGAGTTACCGCTGTCCTGGCCGGAGGGAGCTGTGGGAAGAGGGGGAACCCAGCAGAGGGATCCAGGATGGGCCAAAGCTCATTTATTCTTCTACCAGTCTGTCACAATGTGTCCTGGGTCAGCTGGGTGGAGTTGGTGAAAGATGAGGTGGACACATTCTGTTTATCCACAGAGCAGGAGTAAATGTCCCACGCGCCCCGCTGCAGACCAACCCTTGCCACCCCCTGATCCAAAGGCCCAGGGGTCTTCATGGCCTGGCCAGGCCCTGGTCTCAGTTGAGTCTGAAAACAAGGAGGACTGAGACCCCACAGCTCGTTTCACGTTGGCCGCTGGGCTGCTGTCAGGTGGCTGGAACTGGCTTAGACTCAGTTATTCCTCTATGCAGCCTCATCGTACAAACAGCTGCTGCTCAAAGGGGAGGCAGAGACTGCAGTCAGGAGTGAATCCCGTGATGTAGGGACTGCTTGTGAGTCAAGTCTGCTGCTGAGACTTCCCCTCCATGTGAGCCTTGTTACTAGGTAACGGGGTAATGGGCCATCGCAAGATGAGGTTGCACCACTGGCTCTTTGTGACACCGCCAGGTTATGCTCCAAATAAACCCGGGTTTCCTCCATTCTTCCAGGGCCCATGGGACACAGGGGATACTTCAACACAGAGAGGCATGGGGTGGGGGTGGCAATGAATGTGACGTGCCAGGAGTAGCTAATACTACCCCAGTGCCACCGGGTCAAACTCCTGCTGCAGTGACTCCATGGGCCTCAGGGGAGCTGTCCGGCGAGAGCACAGAGCCCCAGAGTTTTACTGTGCAAACATGGCATCAAAGGGGGAAATGTGATGTGGCGGCTACCCCACAGTTGCCCTGAAGAGGCTAATGGAGGCCAGATGGGCCAATTAACTGATTAGGCTGAAGGCTGAGAGGAAAGTGCTAATTAGGGAAAGGAAGCTCACCTGTGTGGAACAGGCGGGTCTCCTATAAAGCCAGGGAGCTGCAGGGCAGGCCTGTAGTCATGCCCTGGGAGGAGAGAAGGGGGCTGGGGTGGTTCTTGGGAGGTGGGTGCCAGAGAGGAAACAGGGTGCCTAGCTAGGAAGCAGTATGGCTGGGGACTGAACAGACCTTAGCTGCATGTTGTGGGGTCCCTGGGCTAGTACCCAGGTTACAGGACAGGCCTGGATTCCTCTCCCCTCCCTGCCCCTGGGGGAGCAGATAACTGGCAGATGGCCTGGGTCACTGTGTGAATAACTGAGACTTTGAAGGCCTGTACCCCAGAAGGGGAATGCTGCATGACCTGGCCAGAGCATTGAGTCCCAGAGAGACCATTGCAGTGCCAGTTTCTGGAGTTGGGGGGGAGGCTGCAGACCAGAGAGAGAGCTGCTGTGACTGCATGCAAACCATGGAAGGGGTGTTGGCATCAAGAACTAATCCCCAGCGTGACCAGGAGGAGGTGCTGGACAAGAGGTGAGTGGTGCACCCCATCACAGAAACAGCGGCAGAACTGTCTCCAAAGCACTAGCTCCTATAAAACCCAGAGCCACTTACTATGCAGGCCACAGGCCTTCACAGAGTTAGACACTCAATCCCCCTCTTTGGAGCAGTTTTCTCTCTGCCTGTCTGCCCTGCCATCAGCTTGGGCTTCATTCTTTTACAGGACCCTCTCCCAGCATGTTCTTGTGCTGGCTGGCCTTTTAAATGGGGGAGGGATAGCACCAGCCCCCCTAGGTAGTAGCAGTTTTGCATCTGATTGCTGTGGGCTGTATCTTCCCTGTGGCCTTCTAGGTGGTGAGTGGGTTTTTTTTTAACCCTAGAGTTCTCTCCAGCTGGGGGTTATGTGCCCACCACTGGGGCTGTGATCCTGCTGGGTCTTGTGTGCAAGTGAGGTTGGATCTAGCCGGCTCTTGCAGTAGAGACAAGAAATGGATGGAGAGTTGTTTAGGGATGCTCTCTCAGAACTGACTTTGGTGTTCTCTGCATGGTGCTCGGTGCGGCTCTGCTGCCACAGGAGCTGTCTAAGTGCATTATGGGGCAACAGGACTGTGTGTTGTCTAGGAAATAGACCTACTGACAACAGGGGGCAGCTGAGCTATTTCACTGGTGTAAACAGAACCAACCCATGTTCAGTGGCTTCTAATATAGGGTGACCAGATACCCTGACTTTTTTTATTTTAATAGGGACAGTCCTGATGTTCAGGGCTCTTTCTTATGTGGATGGCTGAGTGGTTCTCTTCACTTCCCCCCCCCCCCCCCCAAAAAAAAAAAAAAAAGGATTCCCATTTTACAGACAGGAAAAGTGAGGCAATGGACAGGGACAGTAAATCACCCGAAGCCTCTGAGACAATGTGACTTGTGGGGGCTCACTCAGACCAGGAAGGGGTTCTCTCACTGCCTGCCCTGTAACCCTGAATGTGTCTGTGCAGCTTTGGCTCCAGGTCCTGACCCAGCGGCCTGCTCACAGCACAACGGTCTGACTCTAGCTTCCAGCTCAGCGAGTCCCAGACCTCTTCAGAACGGTCTCCCCTGCAGTGTGCAGTAAAATGGACTGCACCACTCAGAGGTAACACCAAGTGTGCTGCCTCTGAAGGGCCACTCCACATAACAGCTTGTTAGTTCAGCTGGGGTTAACCACTTCTCCCTAATGCACAGCGCTGAGACAGTTTGTAGTAAAACTAAACTGATGAACCAAGGACGTAGCTGTAAGCTCTCTCAAGCAAGCGTGAAAGATACGAACGGGATACCAGCAAAACAAAAACATGCTTTTTAGTGTCTAAAACTTAATTCTAGCAAGATACGGCTATGCCTACCACAGCTCTTTACTCTCTCGGTCTGTTTCCAGCCTTTAGCAGGGGGCTCCATCCTTGAGGTACAAAGTGCTGCCTTCTTTGTACTTGCACGTGGTGGATCCCAATTCCTTATCCCCCTAATTTACCTTTTGTCTTCAAATTCAGCAATTCCTCCTGGGGGCTCCGCTTTCCTTGTCCCCCAGGGAACCAGCGCCATGTGAACTTCGCAGTCTCCTGTGATTTACAATGCAAATGATCTCTCTGCAACCTCTGAGGCAAATGTATAATACATAGTCTCCCTTATAGCCTGAGGTGTTGAGTTTTGTCAGGGGGATGGGACCAGACGTGTCTCCTTTGTCCGTTTACAGGCTCCAAAACCTAATATCAGAGCATATCCCTAATTTCATGTAGTGTTGTGACCAACATCTCACAATGATATTAATGACCAGAATGGTGGTGGGTTTCAAATGATCCATCTCTTAAATGAATGTCATGACTACAGTGCGTGAGATGTATTGGGCTGGCCTGGCTTGCCCACATTTAGTGTTAAATAGCAGGGAGCTTTTTGCCATTTTGTACTGGGGTGTTATCAGGGTCGCAGCCCAACAATGAGCTGGTGTCAGGTCCAGGAATAAAACCTGGGAATCCTGACTCTGGTTCTGTGGTAACCCCTAGCATTAGGTGAAGAGAAATCTACTCCAGAGCACGTTCTCTCCTGCAAACAGCTGTACAACCCACAAATCCTGACTGAGGGCCTCGGTCCCCTCCAACACTTAATCCCTGCACAACCTCCCCAAGAGCAATTAAAAGCCAACTTGTCCACAAAAATACCACGGACCATGTAATGCTGAACTCTTACCAGTGAGCATGCGTCTGACTGGCACAAGCGGGGGAAACCTCATCCAATCTCTAAGCCAATCGGATTGGCGCATGATGTATCGTTTTAAACGGTTGCCTAAGCAACTGTCACTCCTGCAGCAGCATCCATCATGCTGAGCATCTCCGAGCCATTATCATTCCTTCAATATAGCGAAGCTGCGGTAAAGGCCCTGTAAATGAATGCTGCTAGGCGATAAATATGACCCACGTCACCTTGCAATTTATCTAGCAGAAAGCATAAATACCCCCCCTGGCATATGTATGATCGCAACTGATGTAATCTCTTAACCTACCAGAGCTACCTGTGCAAAACTACCCATCCGGAGACCCATGTCCAAGGAAGGTTTCAGTGGAAAACCAATTAAATTTTTAGAAACCAATAAGTTCTGCTAATTGAGTTTATCCTTCTAAATTAATAAAGTGTGATCTAGTGTGTTTATGCTGAATGCATGTGTAAATTTAGTTCCACCCTATTTAAATTCTGTGGGGGTGGACAGATAAAGCAATGCAAGACCCCATCCCCTCAGTGAGAGGGGCCACAACGCAAAGTTGAGCTGATTATAGACAATGAAGAACGGGAGGGGAGGCAGGGTGCATAGCCCAAACAAGGGGCCCCGGGGGGCCCAGAGCCAGAATGGACCAAGCAGTGAGGAGCACAAATGGTACGGCAAGAATGGGGGGGAAGGTGTAAAACAAGGCAGCCAGAGGGGGACACGGAGCAGAGAGCCCAGCCAATGCCCATTGCTCTGTGGAGGAGGCTGAGGAGTCAGTGGACGCTCTGCCCAGAAAGGGGGAAATAGGCATCACGGTCGTAGAGCTGGTACCTGCCAAGTTTGTTTTCCTGGGCTCATGGAGGAACAGTCGTGGAGCTGGAAGTTCTCTGTCTACTGACAGCATAGGGGCAATGGCAGGACAAGCATCACTCTCCAGAGCTGTGCCTTGTCAATATGCCTCCTCCTTTCCTGCAGGGTCCATTTCCAAGTAGCGCGCTCCACAGCTCATGCGGACCATGGCCTCTCCTGAATGTGCCCACCGGGCCGCCAATGCATGCAAAGTAAAGGGGAGGGGGGCTCCTGGCCGTGACCCATGTTGGAAAGAGCTGGGCTGGGAGCACTAAACTCATTTCACAGTCCCCTGAAAAAACCCCAAATGGTGCCAACTTCTTACTGCTCCCGTGCCTCGCAGTGAAAGGTTCAACTGCCCCCTTGGGCCGAGTAACCTCCCACGGGGTTATGATCTAAAAAGTGCCCCTGCCGCGTGTCCATCAGGCTGGGTCCTGCAGGAACAAGACATGGAGATTGTCTAGCTGGGGATAGTGGGGGCAAGTTAAGCCGAGTTAACTAAAAGTGTGAATTTAATGTCCATGGCCACTCTCAGTCAGAATTCATGTGGTCTTAATTCATTTCCAAACTGCCTGAAGTCAATGGAGCTGCAGCAATTTACACTAGCCGAGTTTAAGCCTGGGTGTGACCTGCAGGACCTAACAGTTCCCCCAGGATTTCATGACCAACAGAAGATAAATGCATGATGCCTCTGTGCTCCCCATTCTCTGCTCCCCTGCACCGTCTCCAGCCCTGCAACGTGGGTGCAACATGCTACCCAATCCCACTGGGGTGTATTATCCCTACGTGGCACTTGCTGTGCACAGCTCTGCATGGCTGGGCAGGCCAGGTGAGGGGGAGATGCTATTTTTAGTAGCTGCGGTAGTGTGCTCAGCAGCGTACAGACAGAGAATGGAGAACAAGCACCCTGTCATTAATACAACAGGATGGGGCACTGCATGCTGTGCAAGCGAATAACGCCTCATGAAATCATTGTCATATGCCAGCTTCTAGGCACACAATGCAAGGGTGGAGGTGGCAGGGAGGGTGATGAGTACAGGGGCAGGAGGAGCTGTTCTGGAAACAGGTTGGTGGGAGGGATGTGTGAAGGTGTTTGTTTTAAGGGGACGGGTCTGAGGGGAGAAAGAGTTCTATGCTGCGGGGACCACCCTAACCAAAGGGCATTTGCTGGCTGACTTCACAGGCAATGGACCCCAAGCTGTGGGTGGAATGAGGGCATGTGCTAGTCCAGCCTGAGGCTAAAGGAGCAGGACTTAGCTGGCCCTGCCCCAAGCACTTTGCAGACTAGATCTGGGCTCAGACCAAGAGTACAGATCCACACCCCCTCTCCGGAATTTAGGCAGATTTCAGGCTGCATTCATGGCTGGCCAACTTCTCTGGAATCAAGTGAACTGCAACCCCATGAATTTATAATTGTTTATATTACGGTCTCAACTGAGACTAGAGGCCCCGCTATGCTCGGTGCTGTACAAACGAAAGGACCCTCTCCCAAAGGGTGGGAAGGAAACAGACAGGGAGGGGAAGTGATTTTCCCAAGGTCACCCAGCAGGTCAGTGGCAGAGCCACGTCTCCTTATCCAAAACTAGTCCTTGAATCATTCTGCTACACTGCTTCCCTGACCCTGTGGGCAGGCTGGCTGGGGGTTTGAGTCTTGCCCTTCTCTGCTCCAAAGTCATTTAGAGCAGAGGGCGATGGTATGTGCTCAGAGTCAGACTTCTGTTAGTCACCCCCAAGCAAGAGCGTTGTAAGGAGGGGCTGACTCTGCTAGGTCCAGGCTGAATGAACAGCTCCCTCCTCTCTGTAACCACTCAGGGGCAGTCAGTACAAGGCCCTGGCCGTATCGCTGCCTCCTGGGCCAGGCCCTGTACTGCAGTTGTGCTGCTTTCTCCTCATTGCTAATGGGTCAAACCTTCAGGCCCCTTGCTCCGTTCTCATGCAGGCACAAATTCCAGAGATTTCCATGGACTGGCCCCTTCGCAGACAGAAATCCTGTTGCTGGAGCTGGCAGCTAGGAGCTGACTTTTTCAAAGTCTCTTGGCTTGAAAATCAAAGTTGCCTGGCAGTTTATAGCCTGTAAATGCCCCAGCCTTCACCACCTTGTTTATACCATAGCAGCAGGAGAGCATTCTGCGGTCTCAGCCAGCTGTGCCCCAGCTAGCAGTGTAGTGTCCCAGATCATCCAGAGCCTGGAATTCACACACACCGTGCCAGTACTACATCCAAGTTAAGAAATCATCCTTCCCAGCAATCGCTCCTCTAATGATTAAAGCACAATTTGTCCTAATTTACTTTTCACTGGTGAGGTAGTTTGTTTGCTTTTTAGGCATTTAACCCAGCTCAGCGGGTGAAATCAGATTGATTCCCCCTCCCTTGTTTTCTGTGTTTGCTATCTCATTCTCCAGTCTGATGCTGCTGGGCTTGGGTTGCCGGTGGCACGCTGACATTCTCTCTCTAGCAAAAAACACCTATTTAGAGTGACTTTGGAAATCAATGACAGCACGGGGGTGGGGGGCAGAGGGCAGATCCTCAGCTGGTACAAATCAGCAGTGTGGAGGAGCTGTGCCGATTTATACCAGTGGAGGAGCTGGCTGCTGGGTTCTCTGCACTGAAGGCAGCCAGGGAGGTCTCCACAAATGGCTGGCCGGAGCACCGTGGGAGACTCATTGTCACAGAGTATCTGGCCCTTTCAGGGGAGTTGGGGCCAGCTTCACCTGTGACTGATCAGCCATAGGTTGGCTCCAGTGTCAGGCCGGGGACTCCTGTGAGTCTCGGGTGGAGAAGACCCTGTAGGGAGTAGGTAGGCCCCTGCAGAAGAGCCGTGCTTAGGGGCAATGACTGGCTTCATAAGTGGAACTGATGCTGAATTGTGAAGACATAGAGCTGAAGTCCTGAGAAAGAGGAGGGGTTGGAGCAGACTCCAGGCATGATTTGAGTCCTATCTGGGCTGGCCTGTGGAGACAGGCCAGCAGCTTATGCTCACTCTAAGTGCATCCAGCAGGAAGTGGGGTCACATAAGTGGGGTCGTGGGATCAGTACCCCAAGCCATTGCATGGAGCAGCAGCAGGTTCTGCTCCGGTGTCTCCCTATCCCCCCATCTCCAGCGGGCTCCCTTTGGCTGCCGCAGGAAGACGGGCATTTTGCAATGGGGCAGCGACGTGAATGGCCGTCCAAACCTGGCATCATTCTCACAGCCCAGCAGGAAAATTCTCATCCCTGCTGGCATTCGGGAGATAACTGTAGCATGGCAGCTGCCACTTGGAGCGGAGAGGCCCCGGGTCAGTTGAGGGCAAAGGCAGGGAGGGGGCTGAAATGTCAGCAGCGTGTGCGGCTCGTGGGGTCAGCCCTGGAATCGCCACAGGGAAGGTTTAAAAAGCACTTAAGTGGAGCCTCCTTAACCCTATAATTTTTCTGGTGAGCAGTGCGATGCTGCAGAGCCAATAGCTTGTTAACTCCCCGGCCTCTGATGAGTAGGAGGCAGCGGGAGGAGGAGGGAGCTGGAGCGGCTGCTGTTGATTGTTCTCTTCATGTTCTCTTCTTAGGTTGGTTGGTTTACATTTGTGTTGTGATGGGTTTTGTTGGTTTTTTTGTTTCAGGGTTTTAAAAATAACCTTGCGTGTCTCCCTGAGGTCTGCCAAAGTGCTGATTGCACAGCTGTATCGCAGGCGCACCTTACATCTTCCTTTAGGCTTGGCGGTTGCTATGGATGGGCAGACATAGGATGCCCGTCTGGCCCTGCTGATGGGATAGTACCGGGCTAGCAGGGATCCTTTCACTGCCTTTGCTTGTTCCTGGCTTGCGGTCCCTTGGATTCGCGCGCCCGCTCACCTCTGGTGGGATAATGGCTGTGCAGGGTGGGATCTTGATTTGACACCTCCACCCAAAGACCTCGCCATGCTGAGACACTGGTTTAATGCTAACTCTGAGAAAAGGGTGACACCTCCAGCATCTTCTTTGGTAGGTCTCCCATCCGACTACCAGTGAGGCCTCGCCCTGCTTAACTTGTGCAATACAGCAAGGTCGACAACATAACAACACTGAGCCAAGTCTGTAGTCCAGCAGATCTCCTGTGGACTTCAGTGGGAGGTTTGGCTGAGCAAGAACTGCAGGACTGTTCCCCTGCTGGTTTTACAAGCCATTGGCCAAGTCCGTACTGCTGCCCTGAAGGCTAGGTGTGAGGTCCTATGCCTTTTTGCCAAGCGATTTTTTTTTTTTTTTTTTTGCTTTGTAAGCTGGTATCTGATGTACGTCTGCAGCGGTGCGTGGGCAGCTGGGCTGTTGGCATAATAGCTATTTTGCAGTAGTTTCATTTCTTTAAAAAAACCAAAACCATAATATGGCTGGTTGGAACATAGCAAGGGTCAGCCGTGAACTCCCCCAAGTCAAGCAGGAGTACAAGGCTGCACGCTCTGTCCTCCGAGAGGTGATATTTCCCCTCCCACCCGGGTTTGCAGTAAGATCTTAGCTGCTCACAAGGCGACGGGTGAGATCCAGGGTAGCAGGGAGATGAGTGAGGAATAAACGCCAGGAGGGGGGATAGTTGTGGGGCATGGATCGTTTCTGTACTTATTTTCCCCACACTTACTCAAAGGCTGTTTTTGGTTCCCATGGATGTGCCCGATTCGTTGTTGCTCTGCAGTCCGTTTGCACGAGGTAAGGAGCCTTAAGGCACATTTAAATCCCCTGCCAGGTGGATCCCTGGCCTGGGCAACCCTGCACTTCTGCCCTGGGCACAAGGGGCTTTCCAGGGTTGAGGTGGGATATTGGCCGGCAGGAGGAGAAGAGCGGGAGGGGGCCTGGTCAAGGCAGACCTACACCCTGGTGATTCTGCGTCCCTGCAAAGCCCCACAGGGGCCATTGAAGCAGAGGCACAAATTAGGGCAGCTGGAGGATATGCCAGCGGTGACCCCAGTCCCATGGCCTGTGCAGTGCTGGGATGACTCGGTCCCATAGTCATTGCAAGGGGCCAGCTCCAAAGCTGTTACCCTGCGCTTACTCTGGAAAACCTCTCCTGGAAATGGGTGGGAGTTAGGATTAAAATGCACATGGGGACCTGCACCGCGGCCCCCCTTCCTGTTCCTTTCCCAGAACGGACTCCGTAACAGTCACTAATTCATAGTGTCTATCGCATATATGTGGTCCCCGCCAGGGAACCACGTATATCCGCTCGACACCAGGGCCGTCCGTACTGTGCATTTCCAGTGGATGGTGCCTTTGACGTAAGGATCTCTTGGAGCCCCAAAACAATAGAGGGAGAGTAAGAAGTTCTGCTCAGCTGTGGGAGGATTTCGTCCGTGTGGTGTGCTATTAGGCAGAGTCACTAGGAGACGATATGACCCCTGCGTGTGCCCGAGCATCTTCCACGGTCAAAATGTCCTGCTGCTGTTGCTGCCTCCCAGTGCAATAGGTTGACTGGAGGGGACATTTATTTCCTTCAACGGCTCACACGCACACAGCACCCTCCAACGCAGCGGAAGCGGACTGGCCACACTCCAAGGACTGGGAAGAGAAAGCCACTAATGCTGCCACCGTGTTTGGGCTGGGAAAAGATTGGCCCATGGGCATCATCTCCTCATGACACTGAGGGATGGCTCCCCAGGTTGGATTAAGGGTGTATGGCGCTCTGGGAACAGATGAGCAGCAAAGCACTGATGTACCAGGGCCGTGGGACCAAAACCCGCTGACACAATACCAAACCCTACCACGGGTCTGGCACGGCTATGAAAAGGCATCGCAGCAGCGGCACGGGGCAGCAACACTGCACTGATGTGTGACCATGTAGCCTGATCAGTGGGCATGTTACTCCTTGAGATCGAGTCCTGCGGTGGAAGGCTGCTGTCCACTAGAGCTCTTGCCTCCATCGTCCTTGCAATTAGCCCAGCCCAACTTGGTAAGCTCAGACTGCCGCTGTAAACAGGGCTGTTTCTCTTGGCGCCTGGTGATCTGACGCTCTTCAGCTGTGACAGTTCAACGTGTCCTGATCATACTGTAGGACTTGATTGGTTTGAATAGCAGTAATCTCTGGAGCCCTTTCTGAAATCATGCTTCTACTTGAATAAGGCAGTGAGACAGCCGCTTCTGCCTGCTTTCGGGAGCATAAATCTGGGCCTGTAGCGCTTTCCTCCCCCTTCCCCCCCAGCATTAATGGGCGTTGTTTACAAGGTACTTTACAAGTTCTTTCCTCCTTCCCAGGAAATATTTGCATATTCAAATACCCTTTTCTGCAGGCGCTGAAAGGCACCGTTAGGTTTGTTTGTTTTTCAATTTAAAAAAAAAATCTCCTCTGAGCTGCATGCTAACGAGGAGCTGGGCCCACCTGGCAAAGGCAAATGGAAATGTGTTTGGAGAACAGGCCGGGCTGGCGGCCCAGAAAACAGAAACCCAACGGAATCGCTGCCACCTCCTTGCGTGAGCGTCTCAGGCCTTGCTTGGAAAATGGACCCTTCTATGGGTAAGAAGGGAGCCTCCTGGCCCCTTCAGTCCTTGGCCTGTCGACTGAGACTGCTAGCACTGGGCTCAATTCATCTCAGTTGTGGTGGGGGTGTTTTTGTGATGTGGGCACCTGTATCGGGGGGAACTGGAGATGCTCTTGTTTGTATTAGGGCAGCTGCTAGAGGCTTCAGCTCAGGTCTGGGCCCCGTTGTGCTTGGAGCTGTACAGGGATGCAGTCAGGTTGAAAACTCTTCTGGTCTTTTCCAAGACAAAGAGTTGGAGACGAGAAATACCATTGTCCCCATTTTAAAGATGAGCAGAGGCACAGAAATGACGTGACTTGCCCAGGGTGTCACATGGAGCCTCTGACCGAGCTGGGGATAAATCCAGATTGCTGGAATTCCAGTGCCCTCTGCACAAAAACATCCTTCCTCCGATTCCTTCCCTATCCTGGCCATGATCGCTGGACTGCCATCCTAGAGAGAAAGGTCCCTTGCTATAACTCCACGCTATCCAGTCTCTCCACTCTGTCCCGGAAACTGTTCCCACAGCGTGTGCTCTTGCAGCAGTCACTCCGTTTTGAGCAATGCACTTGCTGCCCGCTCTAGGCAGGAAGAGGGATGGTAGAAATAGAGTCATGGCTCAAGTCTGATGGAAGCTACAGCAGCAGTAAAACAATATTTGTTTTTGCTGCAACAGCTTTCTAACAGATTCTTTTGGTGGCGCTGATGGCAAACTGCAATCTTAAACTGTAGGACAGCTCCCGTTTCCAGCTTTTGGAGTGCGAGACAAATTGTTTGGGTTATAAAAACATATTAAAAGCAACACATTTTGTTTTTTCTGGAATATACATAGCTCCGCGTGCCAATTTTTTATGGATGAATTTCCAATCCACTTCGCAGATGCTTTTTAATAACTCCTTGTGTCTCTAATTTGCTAGGGGTGTGTTTCAAAGGGCTGAGCATGGAGCTCCTGCTTACATGACCCAAAAATCTCAACTATGGTCTGTTATTCCCACTCCCAAAGGACCAGTCGCTTACCCCAAGTCAATTGCTCCTGAGATCCAGTACAAAAGACAATGCTTGTAGCCAATCCTATAACACATTAACTAAAGATTTATTAACCAAGAAAGTTATTTACAAGTAAACGTGCACACACAAATGAGTGAGTTTTAGGTTTCAAAAGATGATAGAAGCTGCTGTGATAAGCAAGCTCTATGTCCTTTAGGACTAAGCAGCTGGAGATTTCTTGTTTATGCTTAGAAAACTTTGCCACTCAGGGTGCAAGCGGCATAAAGAAATACAGTTCCTCCTTGACAAGGATTTTTATTCCCTTGCCCCAGAGTTCAAGCTGATGGGACAAATCCATCTGTGTGTCTCCTCTGCATGGGTGGGGGGGGAAGCAATCAGCCAAGTTTTTTGTCCTGTGATATTCCGCAGTGGCTTGTCTGCTGTCTCTGGGCCGTCGTTTGTTGGGCAGGAAATGACCCCTCTTATGGAAAAATAGCATTTCGTACTTAGTGATGCATCTCTCCTGACCAGGGGTGTAACAGTTTCGGAGTCAACACCTAAATGCTATCTCGTAACAAGGGCTACAGGTATGAGAGGTGAGATTAATGCAAGCATCTCCCAAAGTCTAAACAAACTTTTATAAATCGAAGACCTATTTTAACAAGGCTAACACACAGGGGAGCCAGACAGGCTTCTAGCACTTCATCTGTAAATGTTCAGTGAGGCTTGGGGCCTTGACAGGAGCTGGTACCTGGTCTGCCAGTGTCACAAATAGTACATATGTCATGCAAGAATACTAATGATCCGCGAGTTATTAATTTTCCCGAGGCCTATTACGTGCCACCGTTTGGGTAAATATGATGACAATAGTGTTCCAGCTGGCAGTGGGGTGCTCTTAACATCACGATGTCTTATATTTTATTGACTCCTGCTATACTCTTTGTCTAAATGCTATCTTGTGGGAGCGAGTCCCACAGGAGTCACGGTTATGGGGTTAGCTGCACCTCTGCCCCTTCTCTAGTCTCTCCAAAAGTCTCAGACCTTGTGCATGGGACAAAGTCCCACTCTTAGACTGGGACCTAGAATACAGCGCCTTGTCTATCAACCATGCTTTTCCAGTAAGTCCAACTAGGTTTGGTATCGAAGGTCCCTTCATGAGCCTGTAGCCAGCAGCAAATAATACAGGGACCCAAAAGAGCTGCCTTAAACCAAATATTGCTTAATCTCAAGAGCAGGAACCAAGTTTAACATGTGAGAAAAGGATTTTTAAAACAACCAGAGGTCTACATACAGCTGTCTGAGTCCTAGGCAGGTTTGTCTTACCCCCAACGCTGACCCTGAGGGGTCTGTCTGTTTTCCTTCACTCCCTCTCTGTTTCTGACCATGAGGGCCTGTCTTTAAATCCCCCCGCAAAGTTCTTTGTTCTCTCAGCTCACGCACTTCACCCTGCTGTCCAAAACCAGTTTGTCGAGCTCTGCCTGGAGTCAGAACCAGAGCATCAAAGCAACTGGCTCTGGTGCTGTCTCAGCATTTGCTGGGAAGCTTGTACTAAGTCTAGTGCCCTCTGGTCCGGATATGCACCCAGGAAGAGGGCATTCTGCTATTGCATAAACAGTAGACATCACAATACCCCAGACACATCACAATACACCACAAGACAACACCTAATAGTCATGAATTATTATGGGCAACTTTGAATCTGTCACAACAGGTTAACTATGTATTGTGGTTAAAAAATACCACAGATTTTCTTTGATTTATTTTAAATGTATCATCTTTCTCCTCCCTGGAATGTCCCTTTGCTCTCTTGAGGAAGTGTCTGATTTCCTTTCTCTATTCCATTCCTCATTCTGCATATCTTGATCACATCTCCTCTTTTGATCTCTTTGCTCAAGGGTCCGTACCTTTGCAGTCTCCCACAGGCTTTGGATCTATTTCTGCTGTTAGTTTTTTGGAGATGGGGTGAGCGGAACTGAACCCAGCGTGGATTTAGCAACATGTTTTTCAAAGTTGGCATCAGCGGCTCTTTACATAAAGAAAAATACCCATGGACTACTTTTAAAAAGCAACCTGGCACTAAAGTCTGGTTTGTAATTAAAGAGCGCACTGTTTAACAAGAGGTACCAAAGAACCCTAGAAATTTGACTATTTTTATATACTTACTCCTATGGCTTGTGTTTTCCTCAGTGCTTGGAGTTCCAGTTAAAACAGCCCCTGTATCAAACCATCAGCTTTTTAATAAAAGCAGGAGCTAAAAATACAGCAACCAAACATCCCCCCCGCTTCTCCTACCTCTATGGCTTTGTAGCCATCTGAATCTTGGTTGGAGGGATAATTGTGTCTGCTTTTCTGCCTTTTCCAGTGTCAAACTTCAGTTGAGCAGCACTGGTATTTGCCCATCTTGCAGTTGTTACTTGTGGTCACCACGTAGGTCTGGGAGCCAGGGATCTGTTCTTGCCTGATGTCATGTACAGTGACAAGTCACTTCTTCAGCACCTTCCATCCAGATGGATCCTAAAGCATTTTGCAGATTGCAGGTGAAATCCGGGCTTTGTTAAAGCCTATGGTAAAACTCCCAGTGACCTCCATCGAACCAAGATTTCTCCCTGCATACACAGGGAATGCTTCACTTCCCGAGGAAGTGAAGCCACTTCTGGGGTTGAAACACAGCAGCTGTTGTACACCATGCAGCAGTTTGGGATGGGAAGGGAGGAACTGGAATAATTTTTCCGACTGAAACGTCAGAGTGGGGGGCAGAATTTATGGAGGCAGAATGTAGCTATCCAGACTAGAAGATAGACAGGACTCTGGACTTCACATTTGGTTCTTATAAGTGCCACAAAACCTGGAATGGCCATAGAGGGTCAGGTTCTCCATTTTGCAGCTTATCTGGCAGGCAGATCAAATATCACTGAAGATCAATCCGGCACATGGGCAAGTAGCTGTCTGGAAAGTATGGAATGTGTTTTTTGGTGATTTTTTTCAAGACGCCCCCTGGGCCCCCCCCCCCCCCCCCGTTAAACTGAAACAAAAACTTGCATAACAAGGGAGCCCACACCCCCAATGTGTTATGTAATTTATGGACACCCCCCAAATGTAAACAGTCAATCCTTTAGAGAGAGAGAGAGAGAGAGAGGGAATGACTTGCTTTCATTGCTGCACAATACATTGTTGTTCCTTCTATCTTGCCATTAATGTGCCGATAACACTAAAATGCAGTAGTTCTCAGCTGAGCCTGGGGACTGTTGTTCAAGTTAGACAGATGGCTAGAGAGACGGCAGGTAAATAGCTATTAACTAATAACCAGAGTCAAGCCCACATAGTAAAGCAAAAAATGTGAATGCAGTTGAAGAGCAGGCAATTGAATGACCATGAAAATGGCTTAGATTTACAGCCAGCGAAAATCACAGTCAGGCCCGTCAGCCCTACCAGCATTACCCAACTCTTACAAATAAAATAAAGCCGAGGGAATTATATGCGGAGAGTCAGCCCTGCCTTTGTAATTGAGGCACAGGGTGGCCTGCCCAGAAAAGTGGCTCAGAGCAGCTTAATAACAACTCTTGTACACTTACATGTAGTGCCTCTAGCCCATAGGATCCCAAAGGGCTGCATGTCTCAGCCTGCCCCAGCTCAAATGAACAACTGCAGATGGAAACGGAATGATGGAGTGGGGGTGTTTCCAGTGGGATTCCGCCGAGATAGGCTCTTGGCCCTACACTATTTAACATTTTCCAGTGACCTGGAAGAAAACAGTATCATCACTGGTCAAGTTTGCAGATGATGCAAAAATGCAGAGCGATCTGCATCGCTTGGCAAGCTGAGTGCGCTCAAATGATGCATTTTAATATGGCTAACTGTACATGTCTACATGTAGGAACAAAGAACGCAGGTCAGTGGTTCCCAACCTTTTTGAGTGTGCGGACATCTTTTCAGCCTCCAGACATTTCGCGGACCCCCACGTGCTACTAGTTGTGTTTTACACTCTGGTTTTTATGGAAATCTAACATAATAACAAAGAGAATAAACACTCAGTAATAATTTGTAATGTGCACACTTATATGAAATTATTTTTTATTTGAAATTGTACATTTCCTTGGTGAGGATGTGGTGGGGGTTTTTTCTGCGGACCTCCTGTAGTAGAGGATCACAGTTTGGGAACTGCTGACGTAGGTCATACTTATACGATGGGGACTCTGTGTTCTAGAAAACAGGGACTAAAAAAGATTTCAGGGCCAGAGTCGATTATCAGCCAAACATCAGCTCCCAGTGTGATGCTGGGACCAAAAGGTCTAATGTGACCTTGGTTGCATAAATGGGGGAATCTCCCATTCGATTAGAGAAGTATTTTTACCTCTATATTTGGCACTAGTGTGACAATTGCTGGAATCCTGTGTCCAGTTCTGGTGCCCACAACTGAAGATGGATCCTGATAAATTAGAGAGGGTTCAGAGAAGAGCCCCGAGAATGCTCAAAGGATTAGAAAATATGCTTTATGGTGACTGACTTAGGGAGCTCAATCTATTTATCTTAACAAAGAGAAGGTTAAGGGATGGCTTGATCACAGCCCATAAGTATCTACATGGGGAACAAATATTTGCTAATGGGCTCGTCCGTCTAGCAGAGAAAGGTATGACACGATCCAACAGTTGGAAACTGAAGCTAGACAGATTCTGACGGGAAATAAGATGTGAATTTTTAACAGTGAGAGTAATTAACCATTGGAGCAATTTACCAAGTGGTGCGGTGGATTTTCTATCTCTGGCAATTTTTAAATCCAAGATTGGATGTTTTTCTAAAAGCTCTGCTCTTGGAATTATTTTGGGGATGTCTCAGGCCTGCGTTATACAGAAGGTTTGACTAGATGATCATAATGGCTCTTTCTGGCCATGCAACCTATACATCTGTGACCTCTCTAGGTGCTGCTGTAACATAAATAATAATAGCCTGTTCATCTTCAAGGTACCAGGTATCATTAGTATTATTACAAATGTCCTAGCTTTTATATAGCACTCATTATCAGCAGATCTCAAAGTGCTTTACAAAGGAAGTCAGCATCATTAGCCCCATTTTACAGATGGGGAAACTGAGTCCGCAAAAGGCGCTGTGATTTGCCCAGTAGGCCAGAGGCATAGTTAGGAATAGAACCTAGGGTGCACCGAATTCACTGTACTCTAGGTCTCTAAATACTCTTATTGCAAAGAGTTGGGACAGGCGGTGTTGCAGAGCACAGATGCTATTATGAGCAATGAGGTAAGAGCACAGTTTCACGGGACTGAAACTTACTCATGTAAAGTCAGCAAATGAGCCACAAGGGGAAAAAATTGTAGTACAAAATCATGTGGTCGTTATCCTTTGTTGCTGGTTAGTGAGCAGGGCCAGCTTTGTGGGATAACTGTCTGTTCTTTCCCGGCCATTCTGGTCTACTTGAGCTGCAGATCCATAATCTCTTCCTTAGCTGTTTTGCAGTTGATGCAAGAATCCGTTTAGGACTGATCAGTTCCCTTTCAGGCACAGGCCTGTTCTTATGGTCACTGCATGCTCTTTGCCTTTTACACCTCATTACCATTTAACTGCTCTCAAACTGTACAGCGTGTCAGGGCCTTAACAAACACCCACATAAGAAATCATTTTAAAAAGCCGCCTGAGCTAACTCAGTACGTCTAGCACTCCTGTCAGCATGACACAGGAGGAACCATTCCCAGCAGTAAACAAGTGAAGGGGATCCCAGTGTCATGCTGTTCCTTTTAACCAGCCTCCAAGCTTGATACGCCTCCCCAGGTGGTAAAATTATGCACACGTATTAAAAGTCCTAGAGAGCCCAACACACTATCCACACGACAATCAGGCTGTGTTTGGTGTGTCTTAGATGGAGCTGGGACCATCAGGGCATGTCTACACTATAGAGCGCTCCAGCAAACAACGCAGCCGACCAGCACCCAGACCCCAGAAGAGGTGTGCAGCTATAGTGTTGCAGAGCAACGGTAACACACCCGGGGGTGTATGTGTGGTGCTTGTCGTATACGCTCTCTTGTGGGGCAGGAATAGGATGATCCCAATTGTACTGTGCTAAGCTGAGATAGTGAAATACCACGGGCGCTTGGTGTGGATGGTTGCATAAAGGGAGCTGCCGCTCGGCTAATCCGTTATGATTCTTTGCGTTCATATGGGGCTTTGCCAACATTCATTAACCAGAGTCGCAGCTCCCACCAAGGGGTCTGCATCTTGCAGGGAGGGAAGTAAGGGGCTTTGCCCCAGCTGACACAGTGGAACAGTGGCAGATCCAGAAACAGAAGCCAGGAGTCCCGACACCTCATCCCTTTGCCCTAACCTGTAGCTTACGCGCTTTTTCCCGTCGTTGCTTTTGCCCATGTTGCCAGTGTGGCGAAGGAGAAGGTGGCGCCGGATGTACTTGTGAGATTGCTGTGATTACGGCACATGTTGAAGTCTGAGGTCTCCATAAAATCCAGCGATTTCCAATTAACTGTTGCTTAATTAACTTCATGAATATTCAGAAGCCTCTCGCCAGCTCCTGGTTAGGCAGCGCGCTGCCCTGGATCCTCTCCATCAGGTTCCATTAGCGATGCCCTGCCTGACGGGGAGGGGTTGTCAGAGACTCGCATTCTCCCTCTGCCAAAGTCGCGGCTGATGATTGCTGCGACCTGCCGCCTCGGTTAGCGCTGCCTCCTGCTGGGCCGCCAGGGCCTTGCGGGTGTGAGGAGGAAGTGTGTGTGAGACTAAAGGCGTGTCTGCATGGGACATTCGTGCACATCGGAGCACACTGCAGGACTTGCCACGTGCCGTAGCACGGGTCACGGGGGGTGTAACTGTGCGGCAAGCCAGTGCGCTATAGATTCACACCCTGGCTCGCTGTCCCGAACCGTCCTGTGTAGACAAGCCCTAAGGACTCCAGGGGCATTCACTTCCTATCTGAGTGATGGCTGGAACGGGCAGAGCTGTCTGCCCCAATGTGTAAGCGGTGCCTCTAGCTGTGTGTTATCTGGGTGTGAATTAGTGCTGCTCAGAGGTGCCAGGTTCACAGCAGGTGAGAGGTACCTGGGGCCTCGTGGCCTCTCCTGGGCTGCAGAGCAAGCACTAGAGACACCAGCAACGCAGGCCTTCTCTCTGTCTTGGCTCTGCCCTGCCCTGCCCTGCAGGACCATGGCTAGCAGTCAGACGAGACTGAAATCTCCATTTGGCTTTTGGCCTCACCGCTGAGGCTGCCCAGTTTTCCAGGCCGTGCCGGAGATTGGTCGTGCTCTGGATTCCTCTAGAAGCTGGGTTGGAAACCACCAAACCTCCTTTCACCTCAGTCACTGAACAGCCCCCACTTCTCTCCCCATCCGTTTGAGTTGCATTTCAACCCTCTGACTTCGGCCTTGTGGGTCGCTGGTGGGCAGCTCTCCTTGCCCCGCTGCGGCTAAGTGGGGGATGATTTGCACCAGCTGGGTTTAGCCCTGCTTGAAACTGGCGTTCGCTCAACCTGTGCAAATCCTGCCTTTCCTTGTCTGCACTGAGTGCATTGACGCAGCTCTGCCACCTCTAGAGACGCCCTCTGAGCCCAGCGTCTCCCTGGGATGGGCGCGCGTACACAGACACACACACACTGCTTTCCCTGTGGAGCTCACAGGAATTGAACGTGAGTCTCCCGAGTTGCAGTCCAGCCTCTTACCCACAAGACCCAGTTCCTCTAGGCAAGCCCGCAGGCTGATGGCTGTGTAGCCCATGCCCAGTCCCTGAGCCATCCCGCCACGCTCCTAGCACTGTGGCATTGAGCCGGAATTCCCAGTTCCCACACTCTGTACTGTACTCCAAATTCTGCCCTGAGGGCCCCCTGAGTCTGCCCCTAGCTCAGTGGCCCTGCCCTTGAAGAAGGTGACCGTGTCCCAGCCTTAGACAGACTGTCTCTCGCCTCAGAGGCGTTTCATTTGCTGCGATCTCTGTTTAACTGGGAGGTAATTTCCCAGAGGTGCCTGCGGTTGCTTTAATGTGAGCTGTCAAAATGATGCAAAATTGCACTGTGCTGGCTGCACCGCTCCCTTTATTCAGATACATCTAATGTGACAATTTTGTCACAGCTCGTTTTAAAAAGCTGTTTTGACTGGGTGCTAATGGCTCCTTCCTAATCAGCCAATTGCGGGCGCTGATTTCCTCCAGCTCGGCAATTGGGAAGTGATTTGTACGAGCGAGTAAGCGCTCCTGCCTGGGGGACGGCGCTCGGCCAGAGTGCAGGTGTTCTGATGGCCCCGCGAAGGCAAAGGAAGCCATCCTGATGCCTGCAAACAGGTTGTGAAGGCTGGCTGGGGACTTGGGGACTTCTGCTGGCGTGTTCAGTGTGGGAGATGTTCAGAAAACCCCTGCACTGATGAATAGGAGCTGCAGGATGCCTCAAAGGCAGAGGGGGGGAGCCACAACGGGTCAAGCAGTGACTTAATGCGCCAGCCTCTCATCTCTGGAGGCTGGAATGTAAATGAGCGGCTCGCAGATAATCGGCTTCCTCAGTGCAGGGAAGAGCTGGTTATGTGATCTCGCGCGGGAAATGAGTAGGGAGCTTAGGTCCAGGCTGCAGAAGGTGCTGTGGGTCAGGACAGAGGTTCACTGCCAAAGGCTTGGATGGGGATTGGGGGGTGCGCGCTTGGGACTACAATAGCAGGCGGTGCTGTCGGACAGGGCGAAGGTGCGTTGGGAGAGCTGCATGGCTGTGGGGCGGGGTTGAGGTGAATTGGCCGAGTGGGAGCTGGGAGTGCAGGGGGCAGTGGAAGGCTGGAAGGCAGGGGATGCTGCAGGCCGGGACTGAGGTGTGGTGGGGAGGGCAGGCAAGGCAAGAGTGGTCCAGGGATGGATTTGAACAGAACAGCCGGGCTGCAGAAAGGCCAGGCTACGGTGCGAGCCCAGCTGTGGTAGCAGAGGCTCTCCTCCTTTCACCAGTGCTGTAATGCTCTCCCCTTCTGTGCTGGGGAGGGAGAGCCCAGAGACCCCGGGATAAGCCCCAGCAAGGATGAATTCATCACACGGGTGGGTTGGTGGAACTCTCCTATGGAGAGCCTGCCACCCTGGTGTGTCCTGCGCAACAGGCCCGCCCCACCCTGTGCTCTTGGCTGTGAGTGCGGCATTAAAGGGAGCGGTGTATGGAAGATCTCCACAAGAACAAGCCAGGAAAGAGCTCAGACATGTTCTTCCCGGCAGGGCAAAGGGCTGGAGCTAAGGGCAAGAGAATAGGGGCGCTTGGGGAATGCATTTGGACCGGGGTGGTGCAGGATGTGTGCAGGGAAAGAGAGGACAGATCCCAGCGGGCAGTTGTGCATGGGAACTTGGAGAACGCTACTTTCTGGAAGTGCTTGATTGAGAGGCACCAGCGTATAGAGAGGCAGGAATAAAGCCTGCACGTTGCGCTGCCTTGGCTCTCTTCTTATGCTGGAACACTGAACAGTCCTGAGAGCTACTGGATAGTCGCAGCTCCCAGTGACGCCAGCCTGGCCATCTCTCAGGATCTGACCCAAAGGGCAGGCTCTCCTGTGGGCAGGTGTGACAGCTGCTTTCATGGCCAACGCTGGGGATCTCCCGTGTTAGAAGCATGCGTCTCTACGGCCTGAGCTGAAGCAGGGACACGTAGCACACATGGGCCAGAGGGCTCCGCACCCCAGCTCCCATTCAGGTCCATAGATGCTCCACCTGGGTGAGCGTGGGCAGGTCACTGCGTGGTCTGAATCCATCCCACCTAAACCACTGGGAAACTAGCATGGAACCCAGCTCGCCTGCGGGCCACAAGAATGGGGCCCTGCCGCCTGCGCTCTCCTTAATAACACAAACGTTTAAAAATAAAAATCAATAAACGTCAGATTACCAAAATGGGATTAATAATATAACGTTTAAAAAAAAAAATCCCTCTAATGGGATTTGGAGGCTCCATAATCAAGGCAGAGGATTAGAGATGATCAAAACAAATCCCCAAGGATGAGGGACGCTTCCACTGTATCATCTTAAAATGCCTCATGGCTAGTCTCAGCCAAGATGAACCTGGCTGTCAAGGTGGGTTTGCAAAGTCCGCATGACTTCCTCTGCAAGTGCCAGGTTGCCTGGGCAGGAGGGGATGGATGATGTGACAACTGTGGGTGGAAATTCTCACGTGTACGACAGCCACAGCGGTAGTGCAAGGGGGACGTGGCTATCATTGCACAAGCAAGTGGTTGTCTGTCTTTCTGCAAGTGAGCGCGTTGCACGGCGTAGTCAGTGGAAAGCTCCAACACTCGTTCCTGTGGGGCAGTAATTGACGTGGAGGGCTATGTGGGGGCAGTGGTTTCCAATGGGCACCGAACAGGAAACTGTAGAACGGCATTTGATGCCGAGCTGGTGCTCGAGACGCTGGGTGCGTGGGGAGCTGTTTGCACTAATCAGGATGTTCCGTTACGTGAGAGCGAGATGAAGGCTGTCTATTGGCATGATTTGGCAGCAGTTTTGGGGATCTCCATTGTGAGAAGAAGGAAAATCTGCACTGAATGGTGCATCCTCGCCTGGCTTTAGCCACAGCCGGGTGTTTCCTTCTTGTTAGTTGTTTCCACCCGCACAGCTGCATTTTCCCTTAATCTCCTTGTTGTCCCCCCTGCTCCGCGCACACTGTCATGCAGATCCCTCCTGAAGTGGCCACTACCTGCAGGTAACCTTTATTGTCTCCTGGGAATTGTCCAGACGGGCACGCCCTGTACAGACTACAGCGGATAACCCTGCTGCTAGGCAGATCCCTGGCACAGGTAGAGAATGGGGATTAAAACCCTCATCCTTCTCCAAAAACGCAGGCCTCTGCCACGTGCGCCAAAGAATACCAGCACTAGGTGGGGGTCTGTCTTAATTCCCTATTGCTTCCCCGTCCAGCAGAATTGTCAGCCTGGTTAATCAGTTGCCCTCGCTATTAAGTATCATTAAGGCTTAATTCAGTTCCCTGGGAAGCATCTTGATTATTAAGTGGAATTGCTGATTAAGCAATTCAGGGTAAGGGCAAAATTCTTCCTTTATGGAAGCAGAGGGGCTGGGTCGTGGGCGGGGTGGGGGTGGGCATTGAAGCACGGCTGGGCAGGTGCATTGAGTTCCATGGGGGCTGGGGGTTTCAGCCGGACTGAGACCTAAAACTGCAGCATCGTGCTCTGTGGTGGGAATCCTGGCCCCAGTGATGGCAAAGGGGCGTTAGGCCATTGTCTTCGATTGGGGCAGGACTCCACCTCCGTGTGCTGTCTGTGTGCGTGCAGCACGCCGCATCTGGGTGATCATTTAACCCACCTTCTCTTCCGCTTACCCTGCCCTGGCCTCTCCCGGGACCTGCCCAGCTCTCATCCTCCCCGGCCAGCAGCGGGAGAGCTAATGAGCTAAGCAGTGCCACAGACCACGCTGACGCTTTCCAAGGCGTTTCCTCACTTTGTAGATTTACTCGACATTTGCCCTATAAATAAAAGCCAATTAGGTTGCTTGCTTGTACGGTAAATATGGGCCAGTGACCTGGGAATCGCCCATTCATCTTGGCCAGTGACAGCTGGCAGGCGCTGTCATGGGAAGGTACGTGGCCAGAGGACAGGCCAGCCTGCTAACAAAGAGAGCTGCATGCGTGTCACGCTTCTGCGGCACCCGAGCCGGGCTGCTTTCTGCCTTGCTGTAACAGCCTCGGCTGGCAGGCTCTTCTGGCGAGGATCACCCTCCGCTTTGGCCACTCTTCATTCAATGGGCCGCCGATCTGCTTCCTCAGCCCCATTCACAGTCCAAAAGAGCCCCTGTCGACAGCAGCATGGGCCCATCACTTGGCACTGGGCTGGGACCCAGGAGACCTGGGTTCTGTTCCCGCCGTGTGCCCTTGGGCAAGCCTGTCTCTGTTCTCCCTCCCACGTCGGCCGTCACAATGAGCCCTTTGCTCCCTGGTTCAGGCTCCCCCTCAGTCTGTGCTAGGAGAGTGTATCAGCTAGACCAGGTGCTGGGAGTTACCTCCTCCCGCTGCCGAGACAGCGGGAACCTCTCCCCATGGGACCCTTCTTCCTGTAACTCTGCCGTTCAGAAATACCCCAGCTGGGTCTAAGCTGTACCTGCCTCCCAGCTCTGCCTTGACTTTGCTCAGGGGACAACGTGAAACCACTGGAAGAACCTCCGAGCTTAAAGTGTGCGTGTGTGAGACAGAGCA
Source organism: Emydura macquarii macquarii (assembly GCF_026122565.2). Lineage (NCBI taxonomy): Eukaryota > Metazoa > Chordata > Testudines > Chelidae > Emydura > Emydura macquarii. The sequence goes on along the minus strand of NW_027130449.1, from coordinate 7,077,908 downwards.
GGTGTTGGAGTGGAGATGGGGGGAGATAGAAAGGGGGGGTTGAAGTGTGGAGGGTTGGGGTGTATTGAAGCGGGTGGGTGTGGATGTGTCTGCCGTGTTCTTGTGTGTGTACCCCTGCATGCGTGGAGCTGACGTTGGCGGTGGGGAGAGGATCTCTCCTGGGGAGGACAAGCGTGTCTCTTTTGTTACGGTGTGGTGCTAGGCTGAGGTCGGTGCAGCTGGGGCGGGGAGAGCCCCTTTGTAACTTTGAAGCCCCCTCCCCCACTGAAAGTGTGTGCCCTTCTTCCAGGGCTGGGTAGGGGGTCCCAGTGGGGCAGGCTGTGCCTAGGGGAAGGCTGGGATTTCATTGGGAAGATGCTGTGGCAATCAGAACCCAGCATGATGCCAGTGTATGCAGTGGGGAAGAAAGGAGGTGAAAGCAGTATCAGAGGTACTCCCACCACTCCGGTTCAGCTGCTGCTCGGCCACTCCTTGGCACCCCTTTCAGTACAAACCAGTGCCGAGTCGGCCCTTTGTGGCTCGTTATTAGGGGCGAGACCCAACGCCCATCAATGTCCACCCAGGCTCTTCTTAACCTCAGCGGTACAGGATCAGCTGCTGGCGACTGCTTCGCCTATGAGTTCCTCGCCTGCCGCTGCCCTGACTGGGTCTGGAGCGCTCCTGGAGCGCTGGCATGGCCATGGATGGGCAGCTGCTGTGCTGTGTGTCCCGAAGGAGCCGGGGCCTCTGGGCCGCGATGCCGCCAGCTCCTTAAAAAGGTGTGGGCTGGGATTTGTCTTTCTGCCACGCTGGTCGATGCCATCGAGCGGGGAGGAGTGAGGAATCAATTGCGATTTGGTGGACAGGCCACTGCAGGAGTGTGAGGAGTAATTAGAACAGCAGTGCCGGCGTGCGCCAAAGCCTCCACCAGGCGGGGGCTGCTTAATGAAGCCGGCAGCCAATGGGATAGTGATTAAGGTGAGGATGGGGTTTGCTCTGTGTGTGGGGGGGGCAGGGGCCGGACAGATCAGTCCCTTCCCTCCCCTCTCCAGTACACACACTTTCTCTCTCTGACTCGCCAATTCTCTGCCCTGCAGGATGGCTAGCCACAATGCAGGGCAAGGAGAATGCGGCGGAGGGGTCTGATGGACTGTCCAAAGGGATTAAGAAAGCAAATGAAAATAAATAAGGAGGGTTACAGTGCCAGATTCTCAGCTGGCATAAAGGAAGCGGATTTACACCGGATGAGGCTCTGGGAAATGCAAGAATGAAGTGTATTTCTTTTTCCTGCTTTTCCCTGCTGTCGCATGTTCCATGAATGGGTTTCAAAGCAATTCAGAAACGTTAATGATCTACGTGCCCCACCTCCCTCCGTCCCACGGTAGGGAAATGGCTTTCCTCTCCAGGCTATGGATGGGGAAACTGAGGCATCAAGCTGGGAAATTATTTGCCCAAAGTCACCCAGCGATTCAGCAGCAGGGACGAGACTAGAACCCAGGAATCCTGCCCACTCAGTTCTGCACCTTGATCACATCCTTCCTCCCCCACCCAGGGCCACTGGCAGGTAATATGTCGTCTTTCTACTCCGTCCTCCCACCCCGAAAAGCCCCACTGACGTGTACAGGTGGCAGACACAACTGAACATGTTACCCAATAAAACCGCTACGCCAATCACGGCGCAATCCCCCAGTTCGGTGGCACTGAACTCTTCAGGAGAGGGGCGGGGAGGAGAGGGAAGCTTTCAGCAAAGCACTAAAATAAAGCCACAGATCCCATCATAAAATCCCATTTCCGCTGCCCCTCCCCACAACAACCTGGCAACTTCTACCTACACAGCCACAGGCTCCTGATTCCCAGAGCTCTGATGAAAAGAGCTGTCTGATACTCCCCAGCAAGAACTACAGACCATCTGGAATTGGCCGACTCGTGAATTCGAAGCTCCTTCTCCTAGACTTCAGGAGGGTTTATAGCCAATGGAAAGCTCCCCTTTGTGGGGGGCGGGGGCTATGGACTGAATCATGGTTGGCCTGGGGTTCGGTGCGGTCAGACGGGTTGGAGGGGGTCTGGAGCTGGGGGGGCAGGGGCGGAAGTGGGAGTATGTGAGCTCAGGAAAAGGTCACGGACGCTATAAATAAATGGGATTCAGAGAAGGAAATGTCATTGTGCAGCATGAGTAACAACGCCTGGGACGGAGAGGGAGGGCCCCCGGGAAGTGTGCAGAGAATCAGGTGGGTTTGTGGGCAAAATGGTTTGTGCTGATGCACGGTGAGACCAGGGTAAGCAAATGTCATGCTTCAAGGCGTAGCCACAGTCCCCAGGTGGGTGTCTCTTCTCCTCCCCCAGCCCTGGAAGGACAGAGCTGCCCGGTTAGCCCAGGCTGCCTTCCCTCAGAGCATCTAGAGCTGGCCATGCCGGGAGGCTGGATACCAGAGCAAAGCGCTGATCCGCCGTCTTGCATGAAACCAGGGAGGGAGGGTCCTGTGGGATCCAGGCTGCCAGGGCCTTGCTCCTTTCAGTGACCTTCCTCATCGAAGACGGGTGAGAGAGTTGGAAGGGGAGCAAAGATGGAGAGGTGGTGGAGGAGAGAAATTTGGGGAAGATGCTTTTCCTATGAGAGCTAATAGAGACAGCTTAGTACCACTCTCTAGTAAACACCGTAGCCAGTCTGCCATTGCCTGGTGCATGCTATGTGCAAGACGGCCTCGTAATGAATTCATTGGCTCAGTGTGAGGCTGCTGAGATCTGAAGGGAAAGGACATGCCAGAGCAGGGGTTCCTGCCCAGGGATCTCACGCCCCAGCTGGCTGCGATCTAGCCAGTGTAGCAACATCGGTCCATCAGTGTTTGTTTGTTAGCCAGATGAGCAGGGGTTGCTGTTTGCCAGAGGTTGGGAATGGGCGATGGGATGGATGACTTGATGATGACCTGTTCTGTTCTGTTCTGTTCCTTCCCTCTGAAGCACCTGGCACTGGCCACTGTCGGTAGACAGGACGCTGAGCTAGATGGACCATTGGTCTGACCTGGCATGGCCGTTCTTATGTTCCTACCATGCTTAGTCACCTGTCCCTGATTCCCCACGTGGAGAAGCCAGGGACCAGAGTGATGTGCCGGCTGCAGATAAACAGAGCAATGGACACATAGATTGGGGCAGGGGCCATGCCCTTTAACATGATCATGATTCAGTCTGTGCATCTGTGCAGCATTTTAAAGGCGTATTGGGTGACCTCCGGCAAGTCACTTTGACTCTGGACCTCAGGCGCTCAGCAAGGACGGGACGGTGCCCCCGACCCCCAACCCTCGGGACTTCTGGGGTGCCCCCTGCCCTATAGGAGAGTGAACGTCGGTGCCAGTGGCCCGGTTTCCCATCCAGAGGGGCAAGTGAGATGCGCGGCCTGCGCCAGAGGCAGTCTGTTCCAGCATTGCCTTCCTTGCGTATGCCACGCTGTGTCTGGGAGGGACGAAGCTGAAGGAGATCTGCAGGGGTCATGTCTCTCTCTGTGCCTGCCAGCACAGCCTCTGTCCTTGGACCCCAGGGCTTTTCATCTCTCCCACGTGGACACATGGTCCTTGTGTCACTGGCGGGGAGTGAGGGTGGGCGGGTGGCCCGGCTGCCAGAGAAGTGCGACGACAGGACGATCCCGAAGTGGGATGGGGAGGAAGAAAAAGGCCAGCGCCACGGAATGCCACGGCCTGATCTATGGATTTGTTTATCATTATTGCTGCTATGAGCGAGATGTGATTCCTGCTGGCGCCACCTGCCGGCCACTGGCCTTCGGTGCCGGCAAAGTGCTGCGTGAGGCCCTGGTGACAACCGTGGGAGTCCATATAGACTATACAGCCCGGGTGACTTTGGCCCAAGGTGCTGGGTAAAAGTTTGGCATTAAGAAAACCAAGATCTTGTGATGCAGCCCTGAAGGAACAGTGGGCATCTGTTGAGTTCCTTACCAGTCCAGCAATCCTGGGGGCTGGGGTGTGTCTAATCTTCCATCTAGATCCCCGCACACTCACACATACATACTCTTTCTATCTACGCATTTTGATGTAGACTATAATAGAGTTTTTTAAATTGTTTGTTTAAAGAAAATGGCTCAACTAATTAGAGAGATGAGGCATTTTCTAGAGACGCTGCATGGGAGGTAGGTTTAGGGGTTGGAAGATAAACAAGTGGTCAACGATCCTTTAGAAAGTGGATTTCAGGGAGTAGAAAATGTGATCCAGTAACCGGCACATGCGACCGCAGCTGGGAGTTCTATTTCCCACTCTGCTACAGATTTCCTGGGTCGCGCACCTCCGTGCCTCAGTTTCCTCTTCTGTGAAACGGGGAGAATACCCATATTGTTAGGATTCAGGGTTTGCAAAGAGCTTTGAAGATGATCAGGGCTGAGCATTCTCTCATTTGTCGTGGGCAATGTGAGTATCATCTAAACACTCACCATTCAGTGAAGATTAGAAAAACAAACTGTTTTTCTGTCTGCCATGAGCAGATCTTTTTTCTCCTGAGAACTCTGTTAGCTGATTCAGTTCAGTTCTAGTTCTTATACTGCCCCACTTGTTGTGGCATTTGAGTGTCTTCTACCATCAGGAACAGACCGTCTGTCACTTGAGGTTTCTTCTCCATTCTCCATCCCTCAGGAGGGAGGAGTTATTTGCATGGGTTTTCCTTTGGTGTAAGTCTATCGCCTCTCTCTATCCTGGCTAATAGGCTGTGGCTCTGTTAGGGCAGACAGCTTGGGCGTGCTGTGTGCTCAGAGTAATCCTGTTACAGGTGGGTTTCCAGATCATCAGACAAATCATTTAGAAGGGGGAAGATATTGCAATATAACACGGCAGCGGGGAGCAGCTGGTTGGCATGTCTCTGTACTGCATCACGCAAGAGTGGAGAGAAAGGGACAGGGGGACGGTGAGGATCTTTCAAGAGACCTTTTCTTTAAAAGAGAGAAATCGGTGAGGGCGTGTGATGCTGGTGAAAGGAGGGCGCCCTAAGAGACTGATGCCCTGTTTGTCTACGACCTAGGTTCAGTGGGGGAAGGGGCACCCAGCAAGCTGTCCTACTAAGGGGCCTGAGTCCCGCCCAGGGCGATCACTTCCAGCAGTAACAATGGAGATCAGTCTCTGTGGTCCGGGCATGTCTTGGGCCCTTTACTGCAGTTGCCAGGGACTAAGTGCCCAGTGCACTGGAGGTTTGGGAAAGTTCATATTCTGAGACTGAGACCCAGCAAACTCAGCCCACCCAGCCACCCAGCAGCCATGTCTGGCTGTTTCCATGTGCTGACCTGAGTCCCCCCTCTGGGCCGTGCCTGCAGATTGCAAAGTTTCGTTCTATCACCCAGTGTGGCTGGGAGGGGGCACGAACGGGCATCAGCTGCTGTCCAAGAACACCTTAACCAAGGCTGCTCTGAGCTTCCCGAAATCTCTGGGCAGGTCTCCAGCCAGCCCCTCTGCAGGACAGCACAAGTGCTTTTCAAGCACCGCCTCCCAGCTCCAGCAGATGGAAGTACTGGTTTGGCGGCGGGGTCCTACATCCCCCCGTAAAATCCGGTTCCCTTTGAACCAAAATGCAGCGTTTGGGGAGGTGGGTTCCCCCCCCCCACCCCCAAAATAGAAAACACTGAACCATGGTGTCTGGGTTGAAATGGACCATTGTGAATGTCAAGCTGCATCCAGCCCAGCCCCTCCCTGGGGAATGTGTCTTGAATCATCCCTGTCCCCTGAGTAACCTTGGAAGCCGGCCAGGGAAGTGGGGGGCTGTTCCCAGCCAGGCCTGTCCCCCGCTCTGCTGGCTCCCTCCCCAGCTCCGCCGCTGCACCTCAGTCTCTTGCTCTGCGAAGCTCCCTGCTGTGACTGCCAGGATCATTTCATCCTGGGCAGCACCCGGCCCAGGCTAAACGGGACACTGCATCTGAGGGGCGTTGGAACCAGCGCCACCCCGCCTGCCCTGGCCCATCCTCTCCCAGGGGGAGGAAACCCTTCTCTCAGTGCCTCCCTCAGCGGGGGGCACCTTGGGGTTCCCAAACACGCCCTGGAATCTGCCACGACGCTCGGTGCGGAGGCTTTGGGGTGTGGCGGGCAGCCAGAGGCACCTGCTGCACAGCAGGGAAGGAAGCCGGGTGGGTGCAGGCTGGGTTGCCCAGCTGGCTAACTGGCGGGAGGGAGCCACTGGGAACAAACATCCCAGGGAGGGGGAAGGAATCATTAGCCCCCATTTAACAGATGGGGAAAGTGAGCTGCAGATTGGGAAGTGACTTGCCCAAAGTCACAGAGCCGGGGCTGGGCCTCAGGAGTCCTGGCTCTCAGCCCCCTCCCCTGCACTAACCACTAGGCTGCATTCCCCTTGCAGGTGTTTTATAGTCCATGAAAAGTGGCCGGAGGAAGAGTGAGGCAAAAACGTGGCTGCATTCATCCAGAGCCTGCTGCTTACCCTCCTCTCCCTCCATCCCCCAGACCAGAGCGATCCCCTCTATCTGTCTGCATCCCAGCCCCCAGACTCTTCCTCTGTCCCAGGCCATAAATAACCCCATCTCCCAGCGCCATGACACTCGGAGGGGTCTGGCTGGAGACGCAGGCCCCGGCCAGGCTCTGCTGCGGGCTCTCTCCCTGCTTGCTTGCCAGTTCCCCTCCGTTCTCCTTGTCTCTCTCATCGTCTTTCCCCATCTCTTCTGCCGCTTCACACTTCCCCTGGAGTTCTCCTTCTCGCTCGTCTTCCTCTCCATCTTTCTCTGCCTCTTTCTCCCTCGTCTTTTTATCTTTCCCTCCCCACCCCTTTCTGTTCATTCACCTGCTCCAACCCGTGTGTCTTGTTTCTTTAAACCCTTTGAAGGCTTCCTCCCTGATGTCAAGGGGAATGCAAGAGACTGAGCTTCGTCTAGGTTCCACACACCAGCTTGCACTTACTCCAGGGAATGCCTGGGATACCAGCACCACTGGAAGGGTTTCTGAGCAGAACTCTGCTTTTCTCTTCCCTGCAGCTGCAGCACCAGGGCATCAGCTGGCGAGCACATGAGGTCCTTAGGTGAGGAGCTGAGGTTGTTTCCCGCTAGTTTATTAGTCTTGGAGCGACGCAGAAGTGGGAGCGGAGCCTTCGCTTCCTCCAAGGTGAACTCTGTCCTTCATGAAGCCGCATGGCCCTGTGGAAGTGCTGCTGGATCTAGGAGAGAGAGCTGTCAAGGACCTCCGGCAGGTTTCCTCTTTTCCTACAGCCCACGTGCCATGAAGCCAGGGAAGGAGAAGCGTTCGTGTTAAGGCTCAACGGGGCTTCTTTGGTCAGCAAAGGAGATCGATGATCACAGGGTGAATCTCTGCTTGTTTTCCCGGCGTTTGACGCAGTGGGGAGAGGAGAACCAGCCCAGGAGAGATCAAGGAGCCAGCCTCCAGGAAAATGGGCAGGAATGGGAGGAAGAGAAGCTGGCTCACGGCTCGTTTGCTCCCTTGGATTTATGCGCTCGAGATGCAGTTGAAAGCTCTGCCCTGCACTTGCGGGCCAGCGAGTGGTGCTGTGGCTGTGTTTCTGATGCCACCTAGATTAGTGGTGCCTGCGTCTCCCAATCCCACACAGATTCTCCCCTGCCACTCGAAGGCCTGAATTCAACAGCTGGGGAGAGGCAGCAAAAAGAGGCCGGGCCTCTAAGGCTGCGTCTACACGGCAATAACAAACCTGCGGCACTGAATCTCAGAGCCCGGGTCCGTTGACTCTAGCTCGCAGGGCTCCAGTTGCAAGGCTAAAGATTGCCATGTTAGACGTTCGCGTTTGGGTTGGAGCTTGGGCTCCAAGACCCACCCGCTATGCAGGATTTCACAGCCTGGGCTCCAAGTCTGCATAGCAAATTTTAGCCCCAAGACCCGGGCCCGCTGCGGCTGTGCAGCGGGGTCTTTTAATGCAGTGTGGACATTCCCAAGGGTCCCCACTCATGCCTGGGAAGCTGCTGGCTCTGTCTCTCCCTGAGCATGGTGACTTGCAGAGTCAGAACTCTGTGTCTGGGCCTGTGTAGTGCCAGAAGCAGTTTCTTGTCTCTAGCACTGCCATGCCTGGGCCGCCCTTCCCCAGCTCTGTGGGAAGGGAAGAACAGCCTGAGCCAGTGCTGATGGTTAATTCAGTCCCTCCCCTGTCTTTTGTTGCATTCCAGTTGGATGGAATAAATGGGCCCAAAGAGTTAAAGGTGTTAACATGACCCTGTCGCGCTCCAGCATTAAACAAGGTTCTGGGCTTGGTTTACGGAGTCCTATGGCAAACACACCATTAAAAACCCTTTAAAACTTTTTATTAAAGAGACTGAAAAGAAGGGAAAACAGTTAATGCCTTTGAAATGTAAAGCCTTTCTTTTTCACAGCTTCCCTTGAGCTGGAGAGAGGGTTTAGAAGGAAAGTCCCCTCGTCTGACATCTTTCAGATGGGATCAGAGATGATGGTGATTGTCTTTTTGGGGACACGAGCCGTTGTTGCTTGTAATGGGCCGGAGCCGTTCTTTAAAGTATGAGCCTGTTTCCTAGCCGGCAAAACCAGACAAACCCACACAAAAGGGAGAGCGAGAGAAACAGCCAAGCTAAAAATGCAGCTTCTGTCTCTGAGGTTGGCTTCCACTTGTGACCTCACTGCTGCAAAACACAGGCCCAGCACATGGGCTTGTCAGCTGCTCAGTGACCTGGCAAACTGGTGTCTGCATCGGGCTGTTTGGGGCACTGCATTTAGCTGCTTCTCTCTGGTCCCCGGCTCACAGCAGGGTTTCAAAATATACAGTCTTGCGCTGGCAAATGGTGAAGTGATTTCCGTCCCCCTCCTCCAGTCAGCGAGTGTAGCAACAGCTGCTGTCTCTCTGGCCGTATTTTCCTTCCAAAATCTCTCATTTTTACGAAACCTAAAAGGGAACGGCCCATCTTCTCATTATGTTGTCCACCAATTAGGTCTAATTCCTGACACACCAGTTTTGGTTCATTGGCTTTTGCTCCCGTGCTTGTCTTGTTTACCAGGCAGGATCTCCGCACAGTCCTTCACTCCGCTGGCCCTTTTGTTTGGACCAATTCGGTCTCTCTCTCTCTCTCTCTTTTGCAAGTTTCCCCACCAGCGTTGGGTGTGGTAGGCTATTGTGACCTCTGAGGAACGTACACTCCCGTGCGCTCGCACTTAGGTACCTTTGTAGGCCCAACTGTCAGAAGACTCTTCAGCTGGGCCCTGCTGATGGCAGTGGGGAGCTACAAAGTCTATCCTCAAATTATCAGTCGGAACCACTCTATAAAAGAGAAGGTCGCACTCACTTTCCTCTGCTTCCGACTGGGGATTGAACCCAGAGACCTTGGTTACTGTCAACTGGAGACTGAGCCCTGGGCTCTTGGTTACTATCCAGATGTTCTGCCAGCTGTAGACCGAACCTTCAGGACCTGTTGGCCATGGTGCGGGAATGTTTCATTTTCCAGGCGTTTCTTGGTCTGTCCTGTCCTAGTGGATGGAATTACAGCGCCCGCATGGGCTGGGGAGAGCAAAACCCACTGTTTGTGTATCCTGCCCCTCGCTATAGCTGAGGCCCAGAGTGGGGGTCCCGATAGGCAGCTGCTCCAAAGGCAGCAGAGACCTTTCCCTCGGGGCTCCTCCATTAGAAACATCTCTCAGCTGGAAGTCTGCCAGTCAGTCACTCTGGGGCTGGTCTCTGTACCTGCCCGGGTTCTGCATGCCTGTGAGGAGAGGGGCTGTACAGGGAGCAGCCAAAGGGGGAAGGACTCTCGGTGCTAGGCATTTCCAAAGAGATCCAGGGCTTCCGATTCAGGAACAGCAGATCGTGTTGTGGCTGATGATCTTTTCCAAGTCAAGGGATCAAAAATGCAACATTGTCCAGAGATTAGAGCGGGGGAACTGGGCAGCTGGCTCTGGAGGCCTATTCCCCACTCAGCCGCTGACTCCCTGGCTGACCTTGAACAAGCCACTTGCCCTCTCTGGACAAGATTTTCCAAGAGGCTCAGGGCCAGATTTTCAAGTATTCAGCACCCAAAATTGAGGCCAGATTCTCCTGCTCCCAGCAGCTCCCGGCATGCTGAGCACTATGGGAAATCTGGTCATTTTATTTTGGCGCCTACGTGGGAGCTGAGTGCTTTTGAAAAGCTGGACCTCCATACCTCAGTTTCCCCTGGTGAAAAAATGGGAAAATGTGCTATTCACTGGAAAGCCAGGGCTGCTGTGAGGCGTAATTCATTGGTCTTTAAACAGTCTTAATGATCCTCAGCTGAGAAGTGCTAGAGATGCACAAAGTATCATCGTCGTCATCCTAATGAATGGAGTCAGACCAGTCTCAGTGCGTCTCTCAGCCATCTAAGAACGTTGTAGTCACCCTGTGGCTCCCTTGTTTCATTACATAGAGTCCCAGCAAGTAATTATGTAGGTGGCAAATGTAGCGGTGCTGGGATTGCTGTGTGAGCCCATGATCTAGATAATATCACACCACAGTTGCGTCTGAGATGGAAAGCAGTTACAGTGCAATTAATGTCACTGAAGAGAAGATGCTTCAGCTCCACCCTTCTCCTTTCAATGGAGCCCATTGCTTTACTCATCCCAGCGGAGATGTTATACCCGTGGGTTAGAAACTTCCAGGCATGACTGTGCTGTGCTACTGGAAGCTGTAGAGGAAAGGGAATAGCTATGGGGCCAGATCCTCAGCTGCTGTCGGAGTAGCCACACTTGTGCTTGATTCTCCATGGCCCTGATCTTTGTGTAATCATTTTACCCCAGTGCAAATGGGCAAGGTAGAGCATGAAACGCACTTTGCAGTGGTGCAGACAGCTACGCAAGAGGAAGGCTAATGGAGCACCTGGCCCACCGACTTCAACACAGCACCGCTGATTTACACCCTCTGAGAGCTCTGCTGGGGAAGCAAGAACATAGGACCCCTATGAGCTCCAGAATCTCTCCCTGCCTCATTTCCTTTTACAAAAACCCGCCTGCTCCGAGGTTGAGCTCTGAGCTGCTTTTATGAAAGGGACACGGGGTGGCTACAAATGCTGGGGCCTGATTCTCCACCCTCTGAGCCCAGGGCCTGTTGGGAGTAACGTGCATGAAGAAAAGTTAGCTAGAGCAGTGCAAACCGCTCGAAGTGAGAGGAGCGTCAGGCGCTGTGTGTGGGATATCTTGTTCGACACCTTTCCCTTTGTTACTGATAATACCCGACGGGCCAAATTCTAGCTGCCCCGCATGCACAGGCTGTGGGGGTGTCAGGAAAAGAGGCCACATGGGGGCCCTAACTCCCCGGTGCACCTGTACAGAATGCAGCCGGTTGCATGGACTGAACACAACTGGGGTTGCAGCTGCATCTATCAGCGCTGCCCCCCTCAAAGGGCGCCCTGGAGGCATCAAGTCATGGTGGGCTGCAGCGCTGTGGGGGGCATGCGTTCCCCTTTGGTACTGCTGCAGCAAGCGCCCAAGCTCTGTGCATTGTCCCCAGTGCCCTCGTCCTATACAGACATGGTCCCCCCACACCCCTGCTGGACGGTCCCCTTGCTCAGCTTTCCCCCGCCCCTCATGTCTGAGAGCCATGACTCAGCCCTAAGTTATTACAATGGGAAGGATATTAAAGCTGCATTCCCCTTTCCCCATGGAGGCTGTTTTCTTTCCAGCCCTTCCCTTAGCTCAGCAAGGGAGTAATTCACTCCTGGTCTGCATGGGAGTGAATGTCACCCCAGTGATACTAAACTAGTCCGCTTCGCTTCCTGGCAAGGCTCTTGGATTTCAGTTTCCTTCACAGAGGAAGGAAGGTTAATTACTGGTTTGATTTTTAACTTTATTTTTGTTTTTTTTCCATATGCAGAGGGAAAAAAAAACAGCCCAAAGGAACCGAGAAGACAAGAGTTTTTTAAAAAATGACTTTATCTGTATACCTCGATTGGGTAAAGGACCCGGGGCTGTGTTCTAACTGTGGCTGAAAATGAGCCGTGTGTGGTTACTCACGTCAAGGAGTTAAGCAAGTGCTTAAAGTTAAACACAAGCTAAGTGCTTTGCTCAGTCAGGGCCAGTCTCCTAGGGCCCTCATCCTGCATTTGGGCCCTGGCACCTGAGGCTTTCGGGGGGCGGCCAGCACTCCCCTGGCATGGGGCTGAGAAGACAAGTCCCGGTAGACCCTGGGAAGGATCCAACGGGCAGCAACTTTTCCCAGTGATTGATTTATTTATTGTAATGTCCTGATGTTTTCTCTGACTGAGAGATTGTCCAAACTTCTCAAAAGAAATAAAACCCTAAGTATAAGGTCTGACCCTCCCAGTTGTCTCCATTGGTCACACAGCTGGTGGCCCCAGAGCCTTTGGAGTTTGAAAATCACGGGCCTGAGTTTGCCCCTGTTTCTTTTGAAGTCAGTGGGGCAGAGCATACTCTGCCTTCCGCAAGTGGGGCTCAGCACCTAGCAGGACAAACCCATTTTTATATGGCTTCAATGAGCTTTGGAGCAGGCCTGGTGGGCCTGACCCTGCACCCCTTGCTGTCAACGAGAGTTTTGCTATTGACTTCAACGCAGCAAGATTGGGTTAAATGAGTCCAACCCCCACCCCTTCTCCTCACGCGAGGAGGAGTCCTACTGCAGTAAATGTGACTGCTCATGGGAGGAAGGTAGCAAGGCTTTGTCCCGATGGGACTCCTTTCACGAGTAAAGCTCACACACGTGAACAAGGCTCACGGGATTGGGCCCAATGACTGCCTGAACCCTCCTTTTCCTCCTCCTGCAAGCATTAGGAATTTTCTCCACTTCCTTCTCAGGTGGAAATGCAGAGGAGAGGGAGACTAAGAGACAGTTGTGTTAGAAAAGTCACTGAAAAGATAAGACGGGGGTATTCTATTACCAAAGCTGAATCCTTATACGAGGTTAACAAGACGTGACAGCCAGTTCCTACTGCCTGGTACAGTGAGTGTTGTGCGACTCAGTGTACTAGTGGGATCGATGACTAACACCATACGTTGGAAACCTGCTAACGGGAGGGAAAGTTGCTAATATGATTCAACTGACCCTCCCTGCATGAATTACCATGTCTTTTTTTTTTCCTTCTTCAAATGCCACAGGTGGAGTGTTCTGAGACTTGGTGCCAAAAGGGGAGAGAGACGTCAGACAAGTCGCCTGTGCCAGCCAGCTGCTCCGGTGAGCCAGGAACGAACGGCCGATCACGCAGGGAAAGTGAAAGGAGAAATGCGTTTAATGTAAAAGACCCAGCGGAAGCCACATGCAAACTTGAGCCTGTTTGACTGTTTGTCCTTTGAAAACTCAGTCAAGGGGCTGTTTTATTTTTCAGATCACAGCCTTGCTGTATTCACAGCGACACTGAGGGCTGGCTCAGCATTTCCATTTTAAGCTCTTGTTTTCACAGGGCTTGTGTGTGCTGGAAAAAAAAAAAGCACTCTGCCCTGAAAACCATCGCTCTCAGTGCTGCAGCGTGGCTGGAGCATGCCCCCTCTCCCTGCTCGGAGTATTGGGGTGTGGGGAGGATAGCGGTGAGAGAATCACGACACATGGCATATGGAACCCCCTGAAATGTGGGAGGTAACAGGACACGGTGCTTCACCCCACTCCAAATATGGGACACCAGATGCCTGAAACGTGGGATACATACAGAGCTCCTTGTGGATCAAGCCTGACGAGATTCATGTCCCGATCTTGCAAACACTTACACGAGTGAGTAATGTCATACAAACACAGTGAAATCTCCCTCTTTTGCATAGGGCCAGCACATCAAGCCCCTGTTGAAGGCTTAATTGACATACTGACCTTATGCAGGCCCTCTCCCAGGGGTAGATTTCACTCACTGAGAATTCCCAGTAGTTTCTGGGACTATGTGTTTGCAGGATCAGGGCCTGAGCTTGCTCTTTTGTCCTAGAGGCCTGCGTTCCTGCTAGTCCGCCACAACCGCCGGCTAGGCCCTTTGGCAGAGGCAGGACCCAGCATGCCTGGTCCAGAGCCCCAGCCATTTAAAGCAAGAAATTTGGGGAACTCCAGATGGAGCAATGAATGAATGGGGATCATGGGACTGCCTCTGCGGACTGTAGAAGGCAGAGCTGGCTCCCCGTGCCCGTCAGAAGAAGTTAGCTGTGGTGGGGGTTTTAGACAGTCTCCCCTCGGGGGGAAGGCTTGTGTTGAGTAGAACTTTGTCTGTTAATAAACTAAACCCCAGAAGGGAAATTTTCATTTGGAAGCCTTAGCTATGCACTGTTTGATTTACAGAAAGGAAACTGAGGTCTGGCCAAACCAATGCCTGCAAAGTGGGTGAGCTGACCCCGTTAAGAGAAAGAGGACGCTGCAGGTGGGAAGCCAGAATCAAAGCCCAGGTGTTTTCTAAAAGGATCCTGGCCAGTCAGCCTCTGCTCTTTACGTAATGCGGAGGGGCAGCTCATCAACTAGCGTCAGTCGGTGCAGCTCCAGTGAACGCACGTGCACCAGCTGAGTCTGCTGCTAAATCTATTCCAAGTGTTTTGGTTGTAATCTAAAAAAAAATCCTCACTTTTTTTTTTTAACTCCTTGTTATTTAAAGATGGTTTAAATTTAACAGTGGCCAGTTGTCAACTGACTCATCCATAATTAGCATGACATGGGTATGGTGTATTTTTGGTTGTGGGCTAGAATCAGTATGGAAAGGCTAAAATATTGAAGTTGCAATCCTGATGTGTGGGGGAACTCTTTTTTCTTTTTCTCGTTCTCTTCCAATGACTTTTATTCTCTGGATTGTATTGCTCCGTGGAGTCAGCTAGTGCAACAGATTAGCAGTTAATAGTTCCAGAGCAGACGGGGGTTCCACCGGTCAGTGGGGGCGAAGGGGGAGAGAGATGAGGCTGGGGATGGTGTCGTTTTGCTGCTGAAATGTCCCTGCTTTAAAAAGCAACTAATCCAGAATTACAGCCTGGAGTCGCCCTGGCCTGCTGGGCAGGGAAATCTCACACACATCCCCAGTCAAAGCCATGATGCCTTCATCTGCCCTATCTAGTCGTCTGTCTCTGGGGGGACAGGGCCCGAGGTCCTATCTTGATGAGGTTGCGTTGGAGGGTGGAGTTAAAGGATGTGGCCTGGGCGTGTTTTGGATGCTGGGGCCTTTGCCGTGATGCCAGAGGCAGTTTTGGCATAGTGGCTACCGTGGCGGGAGGTATGTGCAGGGGGAATCGCAGAGCTAGCATCCTAGTCTCCTTCCTGTGCTGGGACCCTGCATTGACACACACACCTGTGCTCCTGGGAACCCAAGCAGGCAGACTGCTCCCACTGGGGATGGGGGCTCTACTGATGTTGCTCCTAGACCCTGTTCTTCATTGACCCTCAGGTAGCTCCACTGACTTCAATGGAGTTAGATGGGTGAGAAGGCAGAGCTGGGCTTATCTACCTGTCAGGAGGGACACAGTGATTTCAGAGACTCTTGTCTGCTGGATCACTGCTCCCTATGCGCCTGCATGTGTGAGCTTTTGATCAAAGCTGGGGGCTAAGCAAGGGGCTTAGCAAAACCCAAAAGAACCCCCAGCTGGCTGATGACACCATCACTAGCTTGAGTAATAACTACACCAGGTTGGGGACCCAACCTGCCATGTGCCTGGCAACTCAGAATTAAGCCTGCAACTCCATTTGCTGTGTGTGGGATTCACCCCTCAGCTGTGGATCTGCCCGAGGTACCACGGGATGCTCTTTGGCAAAAGAGCATTCTGTTCTGTGTTTGTACAGCACCTAGCGCAGAGGGGGCCCTGCTCCATGACTTATGTGATATGATAATACAAATAATATATGACATATGCACCACTGAAGCCCTAGGGACTAGAAATCCGGTCTCTTGATTCCTCGTCTCAGAGCCCTGTGAGTTTAACTGGGAGGTAATTAGTGCAAAAGCCTTGTGCTGGCTGCTTTCTGGACAGGCAAGAACTCCCCCAGGCTCAGCGAAGTAGGTTTGTGCCATGACTCTAATGCTGTGCACATAGGGATCATATCCTGGGGTGCTGAACACTAGCTTCACCCATTGGCTGCAGGGAGAACTGCAGGTGTTGCTCAGCCGGTCTCTGGAACTTGCTTGTGAATTACTTCCAGTCCAGTTAACCATTGGACTGGCCCTTGTACCTAGACCTGGGGCTCATGGCCAACATGCCCTTCTCATATGGCTAAATGGGAGGGGCATCCTGGCTAGATCCCAGCAGGTTGCGTAGGCGCTCTGAGGGGTCCTGGTATACACAAGATTGAGAACCACTTACCTAAATGATGCCATGCACTCTATTGTCCTCATTTGATCCCAGCTTGACCCCAAAACCAGACACACAGTGAAGGGACTCTCCCTATTCTATTTAAATAAATACAGCTACAAATAGAGCTGAAGTGTGAAAACAGCCGGGAAAGAATCTCATATAATTAACAAATTAGTCTGGAAAAACAAGGGTGTGAACCGACATCAGTTCTCTTAACTGAGGAACATATTTTCAGTCTCTCGATGAATGATGAGCTCAGAAAGCCACATACCAGGAGCAAGGCTGGTCTGGCTCCATCTATCACGGGCTAACAGTACTTTTGATGCCTCCTGAGTCTGGCTGCGCCAGTATATGTGTAATTGGTGTTTTTATTTTTCTTAGAATGGGGGCAAAAACCCAGTTAAAACCACCAGGAGTAGCTGTGTCGTGGGAGGAAGAATTTTTTCATTGCTTAAATAATCTAGAACCTACTAGGTTGACTCTAACAACTTGTGTAAGTATAAATAAAGCTCCAAAACCCCTCATTTCTCTCTTCCTGCTCTTTGCGCTTGGTTTTCCCTTTGGAAGTGTATCTTTTAACTCTCTGTGGCAGGCCTGGATACGGTTGCTACGAAAGATGCTCGATAAAATGAAATTGCATGCGGTTCGCTATTGTAATGGGTCGCCAAGTCCAGTGCTCTTTGTACGTAACTGGAAATCCTACGCAGGTGAGGCTCTGCTCTAGTGTCTAGAGGGTTAATGGGGGCTGTAGGTTTTAAGCCATTGGAAGCCAAGAGCTTGATTTTCCTAAGTGCTGAGCACTCACGTTGCTGAGTGACTATCTATCACTTGCGCTTCTTGAAAATCAGGACCATGGTGCTTCCATGGTTGCTGGGTGCACTGCACCCACCAGGGGCAGTTAAAGCAGCCGTATCATCCGCTCCTGCCCCCACCCGCCACAGGCACTAAGCTGACATCAACAGAGGGTGGGAACTAGGAAAAGACGACAAGAAACCTTGTAGAGGGACAGTCACGTGAGGCCTGATCCGAAGTCAATGGAAGGAGTTCCATTTGCCTCACTGTTTTGGATCAGTCCTTTGGTGCTAGAGGCTAGTGCAAGCTTTCACTTCCTTCCTCCAATAAAGAACTGAGTCAGACTTTTTTAAGATCTCAGGTTTTGCTATGAAAGCAAACTGCTCAGAACGTGGGCTAGAATTGGTGGGGACCTCTGCAAGGTCTCTGCAGGCCTTGGGATCCCTCTCCCTATAATTGCCTTCACCAGGCCACCTAAAAGCCTCTGGTTTAATGAGCATAAGGAAGCTATAGAAACAGTGTGTGTTTTACACCCCAATCTTGCCCTATTCCCTTGGGGCTCTCAAACTTCTGTAATAATATGCTTTAAGGAACTTTTCTGTCTATTTCCAGGGACCACAAGAGGGAGGAAAATAAGAGGTAAAGAAGAACATCAGCAAAGCAAAAATGCATCTCAAAGTAAACCACAACCAGCAAGGTGATTGCAAACACCTGGGGTTGGGAACCAGGTCTGGGGTTGTTTGTAGGTGTGTCCATGAAGTCACAGGCTTTTCCCGATCCATGCTTGGGCCCTCCACCCCCAACCACAACCCTGATCCTCTGTCTCCTCACAGCCTAGCTCTCTGCTCCCAGGAACCGCAGACTCTCTCCTTGCTGACATTGTCTTCTTGCCCGGAAGCTGAGAGGCATGCTTAGCCCCATGGTGTTTCGAGATAAGTGAGTGAGTCCATCTTGCTTCATTAGGAGTTCCTTCAGGAGGGTGCATCTGTCTCACCCCTGGGGCATCTTCAGGGCCCCACTTCCCTCTCTTCCACTGAGGGGACATCTCTCCTCTACCTGTGAGCTCCCCCTCCTCTGCGGCTCCCGTTATTGATTTACTGGTATTGTGGTAGGGTGTGGACGGTGGAGGGCCCCCCAGTGCTAAGTGTCATACCTGTAAATAGCGCAAGACAGCTGCTGCCCTGCAGATCCTCCAATCTAACAAGGCCGGGCAGACACGGGGTAGGAGAAAGCGGGGAGGACTGCCTCCCTTTTCTAGACAGGGTCCTGAGGAAGAGAGAGAAGAGTTGGATTTTCAAAAGGCCTCCACTCCCTTCTATGGGGTGAAACGAGGGGCCAGAGGTTCCAAAGAGCTTTGCGGGGGGGGGGGCCTTGGAGAGTCACAGGGGGCCGAGCCCTCCTTTTAACCTGGCCGCAATGCGCCCAGCTCATGCAGGAAGGCTTATGGCAGAACCTGAACCCCTGGTTCTCCCTCCAGTATCTTAGCCACAAGCCCCTCCTCTCCCGTGAATCTGGCTGCCCCCTCCTCCCCCAGCCCCGGCTTAGTCTCTTCTCCCCAGGTGTCTCTGCCCCCTCTCCCTGCGGTGACAGAATTACCCGCACCCCCTCCCTACTGCAGAGGATCGCCCCAGTCACCACCTTAGAAATGGGTCCTGCCCTCACCATTTCCCCATGGGGGCGAGTGGGGTGAGGGTCCCCCGAGAGCAGCTGGGAGGCAGGCTGCAGAGGTGTGTGTGTGTGTGGAGGGGGGGGGGCCCAGCGGGCTGGGGGAGCGGAGCGGAGCGGTGCACGGAGGAGCGGTGCAGGCGGGGCTCCTGCAGGATGGCTCATCCCCTACTCAGGACTAGCAGCAGGCGAGCGAGCAGGGGCTGGAGTCGCTGGGTCAGTGCAGGGCCCTCTCCGCCGCTCTGCAGCGTTCCCCGGGCGGCAGCACTGCACTGCACGGCCCCCCCTCCGGCCCAGGAGCCCCCCCTCCTCCTCCTCGCGGGGCCCTGGCCATGCAGCGCGAGCAGGCGGGGAGGGGAAGAGGCGATCCCCGACGCCTTCTCCCTGGCAATGCGCATGATTCTGCGGCTCTGTGCACTGCGCGCTCCAACCCACCTTGAAACGGGGCCGGTCCGCCCACCGCCCTGGCACTGGCAGCGCTTCAAGCCAATCAACGCCCACCTTCTTTCCCTCCGGCCAATAGACGCGAGGCGGGGGCGGACCAGAGGAGCTAAAGAGCCCAGGCTAGGCTACGCCCTGAGACTCTGGCTGCGCTGTGCGCCTGAGCTACCAGTGCAGGTGCTTAGTGCGTGTCAGCAGAGGGGGGCTGCACTAGGCGAGGAGGGATGGGGAGAGTGGAGGGGAGGCAGCAAGGAGAAGGGCTGAGGGCATGAGCCGGGCACCAGGGGGGATCCTTTGCACCAGCCAGGGGCTCTGCAATGGATGGTCTGCAGCAAGAAGGGCACTTTTGAGATAGGATGATGCTCCGTATGGGTGGTCGGTAGTACTATGATTTGGTATGTGGCCACTTTGATAGCAAGTGTAATCACCACCAGAGGACTTGCAGCTCAAGGTGAGTTGAAGTGCAGCATCTCGCTGCTGTTTCCCCCTGCCCCCCCCCCCCTTTCCCTGTCCTGTCTCTTGCAAACAGCTTCTCAATCTGCCTTGCCCCCTTTTCCCGTCCACCCCCCCTCTTTTTTTTTTTTGGCCTGTGTCTCCTGATTTGCAAGGACCTGACTCTTTTTTTTTTTGCAAGTTCCACTCCCGGAACTGGCAGGGGGATTGTATAAACTTGCAAACCTAAGGCAGCTCGTTTGGGTGCCGGGAAGCTAGTTGTGTGAGTATTTCAAGAGGCTGCCTGCAGGAAAACCTTTTGGTCTGCCAGTAGAGGATGCTTAGAAGAAAGAGCAGGCTAGAGAGAGAGAATTTTTTTCTTTCTCAGACTTTTCTGAAACATCAGAAGCAGCATAAGTTGATATTTTATATGTAGCCAGCCTATTGAATTCTTCGCTATAAGAGCGTCTTAAGCTTTTAAGAGCTGTGGTTTCTTTATTTGTTTCTTTTCTTTTGTTTTTAAGACGTGGGGAAAGCTTTCAGACTGTGTAGAAATTCCAGCTAGACAAATGTAGAGTTGGCCAATAAATTATATTTTTTTAATTAAAACGTTATTGTCTTAGAGAACAGTTTTCTTAAGTGATCAATCTTTAACGTTGCTGCTTTAATAATAATGCTACAACAGAGCTGTTATGGGGCTATTAACTTTTTTTTTATCCTGAAGAAAAATATCAAATGGGGCAAAAACCCAGTTTAGCAGAGAAGGAATTTGTTTCTGCTAGTGACCAGTTAAGAGCTCACCTTTTGCCTTGAAAGAAAGGGGTGACTTTAGAGACTTCATTTGAATCCCTAGGATCAATAGAGGAAAACCCGAGTCTTCTTCCATGTTTTATTTTTCCTTAAAGCTGAGCAAACTTAATTATGTGGCAAATGCCAGCTAGGAAACATTTTTTTCCAATCCGTTGTGGACTTGTAGGTGCTTGTGATCAAATAGACAGGTGCAAACTTCTAATGGGAGGTGTTGAAATCAATGCAGTGGGCTTGTTTGGAAGGCAGTGGAGAGGTGGGGGGAATGCGAAATCTTATTCAGAGATGTGACTTCAGAGCAAACGTCCTTGCCTTCAGCGATGCGCTGGTAAAACGGGCTGACTGTTCTGCTATGTGGGCTACCAGTTACAGCATGAGATGAGACTCGTTTCATGTGCATTGCTTATGTATGATGGTTAAGTACTTTAAATGATTCTGAATAGTGCCTGGCAAAACGGGGCTTTTTATTCCTTTTAAGGACGCTGCAGAAAAAGAGCTAGAAGCACCCGGAGCATCTTATGAAAATGCTAATCATTTTTAAATGACCTCCCTGAGGGCAGTCAACCAAAACTCATGAAGTTTATGAAACATTAGCTTGCACACAGCACTGTGCATTGTGTTCTCGGAATTGTCGTCCTTTGAATGCTGCAAAAATACTCTTGAGGGCTTTGGAATTTTCTCTTTCAAGAAGTGAACCAGATGAGCCACGGCTGGAAAGCAGAGGAGGCTGCAAGTGACTGAGTCCTATGTGAGGGAAGGCAGGGAAGCCAAGATATCTCACCCATGCCAGCAGGAGGCATGCTTCCTATAGGTTTCTTTCTTCATCTGCTTTTCACTGGGCCAAAGTGGCCCTCACCAGACCCACCACTTGAGGGGGCTGGAGTGGGATGAAGTTTCTCCTGATAAAAAGCTGTATCCTGCTTTTAGTGAGGGTGCAAATGGATGTGGTCAATGCAGAATGTTTCCCGTATTTGTTTAGCGAGCGTATCTCAGTTCCTCTTTTTCTCTAGGCATAGTGGCTTTTGAACAATGTCAGCCCTGTCCTGCTGGTTGTTAATGGCATTTCTCCAGTGCCTTCCATCCTTGGATCCCCAGGAGAACTACACTTACTAAAGTCTTTAAATCATGATTTGAGAACTTCAGGAGCTCAGCCATAGGTTATGGGTCTATTACAGGAGTGGGTGGGTGAGGGGCTGTGGCCTGCAACGTGCCGGAGATCAGGATGGTCCCTTCTTAAAGTCTGTGAGTCTCAATAAGCCCCACATGCTCCCTTTGAGAGGCGGGTGGTATCTTCTCCATTTTACAAATGACTAACGTGAGATGGAGATTTGTTCAAGGTCGCTGAGGCAGAGCTGGGAACAGAACCCAGAAGGCCTGGGTCCTTTTCCTGCTTCAGGCACTGGGTGCCACTCCTTCCCATCATTGATCAGTTGCATTCCCCCATTCAACTGGCTGTCACCAGCAAACACCTTCAAGTTCAGTGTGCGGCCAGAGGGGTGTGTCTAGCCAGCTCGCTCCATTGGGCCTTGCAGCCAGTGGTAACCAATAGGACTCTGAGGTCATTGAGCTGAAATGGTGAGATGACTACTTCGGTTCCAGCAAATGCCTTAATCCTGGAAGCCTGATGGAAAATTAAATTCTTGACTTCTCAGTGAGTGCTTCATGCTTGGAAGTGAGATTGGCATCTCCACAAATGAATAAATCCATTGATAGCATAGCAGTCCAGTGGGCTACTGAAAAAACATTGATAATAGCCCTTTCTCACCAGCCCTCCATGTGATTTTCCAATAGCTATATGCTTATTGGATAGGAAGGACATTTATCAAGAGTCGTAATTGACCAGGTTTCCCCTCTCTCCTGGCTGCTCCCAAGGTGTATCCCTGCGGGTACATGATGATTGCTATTAAAAGGAACCCTTTGCTAACAGCCACCACCATTATTTTCACTTCTGTGTACAGGGGAAAGCTGGCATGTCTGTTTATTCTGGGTACTATGGTAGTGCCTAGGAGCCCCAGGCAAGAACCAGGACCCCATCATGCTAGGTGCTGCACAAATACAGAACAAAAAACCAAGACAGTATCTGCCCCAAAGAGCTTACAATTTAAGACCAAAACGACAGATGGACGCACAAGAAGAAATGTGGCCTCCGTTAGACTGATTTGTACCTCAAATATGGGCCCTCCAATCAGCAGCTCTACTCCAAGTTCTCCAGTGGTGCAGGTTCTGCTGCCTGATGGCAGGTATAAGCTGTGTTAGGGGTGTAGTGCGGTGCCATCTGCCATGGTTACTCCCTGAAAGTTGACGCTCCTCCCTTGCTGTTGATGGGCTGCACTTGGCATCTTTATCTGGTTTAAAGAGTTGGCCAAGCCCTTTCCACCAGCTGAGATGCCGGTGTCTGCTGAGCAGGACAGTTTGCAGTGGCGAGTCCGGAATGACCCTCTGTCTCATGGAGAGATGAAGAGGGGAAGTTCAATGCATGGTCACTTTTGTTGCCTAGAAATACCATGAATAGGATCTCTTCTTCACTGGAGGGTCAGGGGGCTGCTCCGCCCTCTTCCTGAGTGGAAAGTGACTCTCAACTCCGCGAAGCCTGTGTGTTAGACATGGGGATACAGAAATGCTGGGGCAGAGCGTATGAACTGATGGGCGCCCAGGGATTTGGTGTCATGCGTGTGTGTGGGTATGCGCGCACGTGTGTGTTGGGGGTGTGCGATGAGTGAGTAGAATATACGTGATGAGTGAGTGTACTATGAATAATGTGTGGGAGCAGACAGTGAGTAGACTGCGTGGGGAGGATGAGCTGTGTGTAGTGAGTCTGCATGTTGATGAGATTGGAGTGCGGCTGTGTGTATCATGAGTGAGTATTGCGGATGGGAGGGGATTGCACATGTGTGCGTGTGTGTGTGTCCTGTGCACAGCGAGTGCAGTGTGCGTGTGCTGGGTATAGTGAGCCTGTGTGTTACGAGGGAATATAACGTGAGCGTGCATGGTGCATCGTGTGTGTCCTGTGCACAAGGAGAGCTGGGAGTGTGTGTTTGTGTATCAGGAGTTAGTGTGATAGATGTGTCAGTGCATTGTGCTGAGTGTGTCCTGTGCACAGCGAGGGTATGTGTGCGCTATGCAGTGTGTGTGTGTGTGTGGGGGGGGGGGGTACAGGAGGTCAGTAAGGATTTTTCTCGGGCAGGGCAGGCCAATGGGGGGAGCTGTCTGTGGAGCGCTGCACTGTGTGATTCCTCAGAGCAGTGCTTTTCAACCTGTGGGCTGCAGACTAATTGGCATCTGCAGACTACATCTGAGATTTTCAGCAGCTCCATTTGAAATATTTTAGGGGTCTGCAGATGGAAAAAAGGTGGAAAAGCACCGCCTTCGAGAGATGACTAGCCTGGCATCCGAGTCCTGATTCTGGAGAGCTGTACTGGATCCTCTCGGGATTCCTCCACATGCATCCTCTCTGCTGGTGCAGCCCAGCATGATCTTACCCTTAACCCGTGGATCTGAGGCAGGACAGAGCTGGGCAGCTGTCTGCATGAGCCCGCCTTGCTGGCTTGTGTTTCTGCAACTTCAGGGTGTAAATGAACTGGGAGGAGTTCTTCTAGTGCAATAGGAATTGGAGACCAGAGGTTGTCCTCACCAGGCTGGTAAGGGGTGGGAGGAGCCAGGGTTCTCCTCTGTCCTCACGCGGCAGCTATACACAACAAAAAACCTTCTGCGTGTGAGACGAAGTGGCCAAAGCCAAGGAACAAAGCCTAGAGTGAGGGCTTAACTCTGTACTGCCTGCGAGGGGCTGTGGAGGAAGCTAGGTCGTGGCAGCCTTTGCTCCCCAGTGACTTGGCTTTGCTGAGTTGGTGCTGAAGTCAGCAGTGTGGGTTTTTTATAGCCTCTGCGTGCGCTGGTGGTGTCACTGCAACTCTCACACCGCAGGCAGTCTGCGCGGTCCCTCGAGACCCCCGTGTTCTACTACTGTGCTCTACGGCACCCCTGCTGGGAGAAGTGGGGACTGCAGCAGTGGTGTGCGCCACGTTCCCGGTAGTCGTGCGGCAGCTGGGCGATGATGGTACTGCAGCAACTGAGGGCTGGGGGCAGCTAGCACCCCGCTCCCTGCAGCCCCTCCTGCTGGGCGAAGCCGGGATCGACATAGTGGTGAGCTGCTCCATAGCCTCCATCCCACACCATTCCCTACCGAGCAGCAGCGGAGGCTGCTGGAGCTGTGTGCGCACCTTTGTTGCCATCGCTGCTGACTCCTCATTGCCGTGTGCAGTAGATGCTGTTCTAGAGTCACCTTAGCATCCCCTTCGATAAGCATCAGTCCTCCCAAGTCACCGATTGGAGTTCTTAAGGGCAGCCCTACGTCGCCTTGGACGCTGACTTTAGCCTCTTCTCTTCCCCCACCCCTCCGCCCCCTTTCTGCCTGCTTCTGGCCTCTGCAGCCCTCACCAGGATCTTGAGTGGTAGCCGGCTGGCAAAGAACGGATCCAGCGCTGTCTCAGCCTTCTGCTCGCCCCTCCGTGGCCCTGCTGGGGAAACGGGCGCCAAGAGGTCACGCGGCGACCGCGGCATGCTGTGCTGTGACTGCCTTGGCTCTGTGGTCCTGCCCTGTCTGGCGATCGCTGGCTGGGCGTCTGCACTGGTGCTCCGTGGGGCATCAGCCCTTCTCTGTCCTCCTGTCTTGCTGTGGGTGGGTGGATGTTCTCTGTTGCCTCCTGCACACAGGAACAAGGAGGTTACAGGAGACTAATAGCTAATAGTGCTGTGGCCTGTTGCTGCACCTTCTGAATGAGGGGAGGAAGCCTTGTTATCCCCCCCACTACAGTTGGGGAAACTGAGGCACAGAGCAGGGATGTGCTTTCCATGAAGTCGTTTCGTGAGTTAGTCGCAGAGCTGGGATCAGCACTGACTGACCCTGATCCTGTGTCTTAGTTAATTACAAGACTTAATGATTATCTTTGCTCCGTAAAGGTGAGCACCCCCCCAGCCTTCCCAGGGAATTTCTTCTCTCATCCCCAGCTCCACAAAGAGCTGCACCCTCTTCCTGTAAATGAGAATCGCTCTAACTGGTGATCTGTGGTAGTCCTGGCATGGCCCTGAGGCAGACGGTTGCTCGATCCCCATGGGGATGCACTCAGGAGCTCCCTCCCGCTACAGAACTGGCCCCTTGCGGTGCAATCTCTCTTTCAAGACCTGGGCTGGTAAGCATGGCTGAAAAGACTCCGTGCCGCTCCCTTGACTGACTGCTGTAGCAGACCTCCTCCTGAGAGCTCCCCATCCCTTCTCCTGGGCTAGATCTGAAGTCCTGATTGCAGGGCTTAGCTAGCAGAGACTGGAAGGATCATTTAAGGCCTTCGCTAAAAGATGTGGGCTCCTGTCTCCTACCCACCGCAAGTGGCTTCTTCCTTCCTCCAACTTGGGGACTCCAGGGGAAGGCATGGCAGCAGGGACCACTCTGCTCTGGCTTGGTGACCCCACCAGCCCCGCTGAGCTTGGCGAGATTTACTTGAGTTACTGTGTGGAGTGCTGAACTCTGTGGGCTTCTGACCTGACGCCAGTTCCACACAGGTGAGATTGCCCTGGGTTCAGTGGCATTATTGTAACCTTGTGCTGGAGTCAGGGAAATTGGAAGAAGGCCGTATTATGTCAGGGAGAGGCAAGGGGCAAACTGGGGAGTGGGTTCTCCACCCTTGAGGATTTGGTGTGAAACGCCCACGTTTCTCTAAGCAGTCTGCAGGAGCTGCTCGGGCATTGTCCCGGGTCACTTTTCTCCTGCTAGAGGGCTCATCGCCGCCAGGACTGGTTACCTCAGCCGAAGGGACTGCAGGGTGTTACGCTGAACTCTGAGCCTATAGGTCTCCGAAGGTCCTGGCTGTCCCTGTTGGAGCAGCTTCTCTTGCCCGCTCTTGCGTGAGTTAGAGCAGAGGGGGCTGGGAAATGGCGTGCCAAGGACCCAGTGCCTGGTGGAAAAGGGTCTGGTTCCATGCCTTGGGTATCAACGCCCTGCTGGATGTGTGTGTTCGTGGGAGGATTTGGACTGGGACCTGTCTGCTAGGATTGGGCATCTGGTCCCAGGCACCTGCTGGGGTGTTGAGTGGGAGGGGTTGGTCATGGGCCTTGTACTGAGTGTGAACAGGGGAGCTCTGGAGTCTGCACACCCTCGGTCATATGCTTTGTGGCCATGCTTTTCTGCCTTCCCCTAGTGTGTCCCCAGGGCGCGGGGGCTCAGAGAGAGCGGGAGGCGGGTGGGCGGGTGGCTGTCCCACTTGGAATAGCGGTAGATTGTGGTGGTGATTGTTTAGCTTAGTTGCCTATGGTAGAACAACCCACCCTGTGAAGTCTGGGCCCTGGCACTCCCCCACCTGCTCGTCCTCAGTGCTGCTGCTATGAAGAAGAAACCTCAGGATGGAGTGTGCGGCCTGGGGGAGCTGGGGCGGGCTGGGCTGGGCTATGTCCCCATCTAGCTTTTAATCTTTGCCCAGTGGCTGAGACTGGGGGGATCTTTTCCTCCTCTCCCTTCCTCGTCCTTCTGATGTCTAGAAGGGCAGTGGGGACCAGTAATCCTCCAGCCTTGGTGTGGGACCAAAGATTAATCTGATTTATCTTGATTACTTTCCAGCCTCTAATCAAAGAGCAATGTAATCGCCCAACTCCGGTGGCAGGGAGGGCTTCTGCTGGAGTCCCAGCCTGGTAGCATCCTCGCCGATTGGGGCAGAGCGGCTTGTACCTCTTGCTGGCTCTGGGGCGCCCCTTGTAATCCTCGGGGGAAGAGGCCTCGCGGAAGGGAAGGCCCCATCTCCCTGCCTGGCGCTCTGTCCGGCACTGCTGCTGTGCTCTACGCACGTGGGCGTCCCTCTGGGGACAGATCAGAGGAGGCGGGGCTCTGACAACCGGCCCCTCTGGAGCTGTGGATTGGGATCTGCGTTCTGAGTAGGGGACCGAGGAGGCGGGTGTGTGGCCGGGTGCACTGCTGTGCCCCGTCGTTCTCCCGGAGCGCCCCGTACTGGCAGATTCCTGGGAGCTGAATCGGGGGCCGCCGGCCGGCGTCTCAGCTGTCGGAGGACAGAGAGTTTGTGTCCGAGTTATGTGTTTTAGGGTTGTAAAATTGCCATGTCCGGAGCTCTTGTAAACATAAGCTAGTTTCATATCTGCTGTTCTGCGGGCCAGGGCAACAGCGATCAACTGTATCTGGTGACCGGTGTTTGCAGGCGGCGGCCGGGTTCTGCAGTAGGATTCATCACACCTGCTGTGCTGCGCTGGCGTGCCGGACCGTCATTCCCGTAGCGTTCCAGTGCTCTGGGCACCAGGGTGACCACACTTCCCCTGCCGAGCTGTGGATGGGGCCTGCTCTGAGTAGGGAGAAGGATGCAGTGTGCAGAGACAGCTGGGTTCGCTGGGGATGGCTGGTCTGAAGCAGGTCTCTGACCCTGGGGTTTGTTTCCACTCGTCACTGCGTTTAGGGGTGGGGGGAGTTGGTGGATGCACACGTGCGAGCAGCTCTCGGGGTAGCCAGGTAGGCAGGCATGTGTGCGCTTCCTTTGGGTCCTGCTGCCCTGGAGGGGAATCCCAGGGGATGCAAGTTCTGTACGCTCTTCCCTTTCGTGGGTGTCTCCTGCTCGGTGCACATGCCGGGTTTGGCTACCAGACTCCAGCAAGCCCCTAGGACTCTGGTTTGTAGAGTTGACCTGCATGCGCCCGACTGTCTGCTCAGCCGCTGGCACGGTCTCACCAGCAGGGCAGAGCGCTGATTCCCATAAAGGCACCGTGCCCGTATTCAAGAGGAAGAATGATCATCCTGTGTGTGCGTGTATTGGAGTGTCTGTTCCACGAGGGAGCTGGAACTGATGCGTCAGAATGGGCAGCTTTGTGCCATTGTGTTGTGTCTGGGTCAGTGTTGTGCTGTTCCTAGGAGGTGAGCGTGCCGTGGCTTGGTTCGGACAGGAGAGGGCCACGGTGTGGGTAGCCTGTGGCGGAATACTTCTGCCCTGGTCTGCTGGCCTTGTGAGAGGCACTGGTACCTGGGGATGGACCTTTGCCACGTGCATCTTAAACCAGAAGAGCTCTGCTGCGGCTTGTGGCTGGTGCCAAGTTATCTCCTGAGGAAGGTGTTGAGTCTAGGACTAATGTATGAGATGGGGGCAGGAGTTCTGGGGTCTACCCCGGCTCTGCCACTGACTTGCTCCATGGCCCAGGGCAAGTCACCTCCCTTCGCCATGCCTCAGTTTTCCCATCAGTGAAGTGTGGATGATGCCAACCTCACCAGGATGGCCATGGCCTAATTCCCAGTTGCCCAGCACTCGAGGACCCTTGCACAAACCAGCCCTCAAAGCTAATCCATCGATATCAACACAGCGTCTTTGGGAGTACGCTCCCTTTCTGTGTGCTTGAAGGGGAAGGGAGGCCCTCCATGGAGTGGGCAGAGCAGTGCCACAGTTAGCAGGGGCTCTCTGCCCAGGTGTTGGGCATGAATCCTGCAGCAGGACTTGCTGACTGTGTTTTGGAGCTGTGATGGGGTGTCCACCCCACACAGGACTGACGGGAGTTAAATTGGCCTAGCTGGCCACCTTAACTTCACAGGCTGCATCCGTGTACAGGATCTTATTGAAAGCAGGCTCAGCTGGGCAGGAACAGGTGGGGCCTGTGAAGCCAGGTAACTGGTAACAGAATGGAGCTGCTGCTGGGAAAGGACAGTCGCTTCCTGGGAGGAGGATTTGGAGCTGGTCCATCCCAAGAGAGAGAAGGGGAGCAGGAAGCAGTCCAGAGAAGGAGCAGTGAGGGCTGGGAGAGGGAAGCCCAGAACTGCTGAGTTGAGGATTCTTGGACTGGCACCCAGAGTAGGGGTTGGGCCTGGGCTCCCCCAACCAACCACTGAGGGCACAGTATAGACCCGAGGCAGTGAATGGGGAGGCTATCTAAGACTGCTGAAGGGAAGACTTGGATCTAGTCTGGAAGGATGTAGGTTGGGTGACCTAGCCGGAGGGTGAAGTCACGAAGAAGATGCGAAGGTTCCCGGAGCAAGAGAGGGGTGGCAGGCCAGCGAGAGTTGGAGCAACGGCATGCAAACGGCAGAAGGGGGCATCACCCTTGAGAGCTAATCCCCAGAGTGATCAGGAGGAGACACTAGCACAGCTCTGAGTGGAGCACCCTGTGACGGGAGGGGAGCGGTTTAGAGGCTTTGTCCGTCAGGTGCTAGGTAACCCCGATCTGTGCTCTGGTGGAAGCGAGGTGCCATGGCTGCTGCTTGAAATGGGTAAATGAGATGAACCCTGGTTTCCTGATGAGCATTCTCTGTCCAGTGGTTTGAGCTGTAGGTGAACACCTAAAAACTGCAGCATTTGGCCATGTGGTTTCATTGGGGAATTTTATTTTTAACAGCTTCAGCATTTAACACAGCAGAGGCAGCTGGGCAGGGCAGTCTACTGGGAGTCAGGAAACCTGCCACTGACCAGTTGTGTAGCCTTGGGCAAGTCTTTTCTCATCCCACCTTTTGTCTTGCCTACCTAGATTGCAAGTTCTTGGGGCAGCGACTCTCTTACTGTGTGTATATACTGCACCTATCACAAAGGGTCCCCGATTTCAGATGGCACCTCTATGCACGATTGCAGTACAAATGATTCTTTTCAGGTTCGACCCCCCTTTTGCCAGAATAGATAGTTGCAATCTTAACTACAGTTTACCAAAGTTATTTCTTTAGGAATTTCCTTGGTTTTATAATCCTCTTGTCTCATTCATGTGGCCTGGAGTGTGTGGGAGAATTCACAAAACAGCGTTTTGGAAAGATAAGGTGGGTGGAGGATAAATGCTGTCTATCATACTGGATGGGACAGGCCAAGGACACCACTATGATCTTGTACTCTGAGATGGTGCCAGGGGATCTTAAGTGTAACCACAGGGGAGGCCTGCTCTTACTTAGAGGGTCACCACTGAAAGCCCCCTGCATGATGTTCTGCTGCTGAAGGAGGGATTTGAACCTGAGGCTTCAGAGAGCTTGCTACCCTGAACCTGTTGCATAGACCACTAAGCTGTCCCCTCTAGCTGCTCCAGCTCTTCCCCCCGCCCTTCTCCGGTTTGTGCTGTGTGATCTTGAGGCAAGTCAGTTGACCTATGTGTGTCTCAGTCAATCCATCTGGAAAATCAAGTTGAAAAAAAGCAGCAATCTCGCTGCAAACCCAGATGCTGCTTCTGAGCTGAGGTGAAGAAGTGCGCGTGTGTGCGCATGCGCAGGGGGGCGTGGGGAGGTTATTGATTATGGCACTAGTGGGGCTGTTATCCTGGGTGCTGGATCCAGCTAGAGGGGCGGATCAGGGAGTCAGATTCTCTCAGCGTGACCCAGATACCCCACCGGCAGTGTAGATTGCCAGCTTTCTAGTCGGGAGGGGCAGGCAGCCCTGCAGAGTCATGCCGGTTTCCTCAGTGGTTCTTTAGATGACTGAGCAGCTAATTGCAGCTTTCTGTCATGTGCAGTTTCTAACTGGCTGAGCAAACCCCCACAGCTCAAGCAGAGCCACTCGCTCCTGTCATGTTCCGCCAGTGATGTGATCTGGGATGGCGGGGGTGGGCGCGGGAGGGAGGTGGATGGACTCCAGCTCTCTGCTACCCTCCTGGTTAGCAAGGGCAGAGTCCTCACCAGCTTACAGTCCCTCCCTGCTTTCTTGTGCCTCCCTCGGTGAAATGCCAGTGGCTTGTCCTCCGAGATCCCTGCAATATTCTGCCTTTAATGCTGTGAATGGGATGTGTCAAAGCAGATTTCGTCTCTGCACGGTGGCTTCTCGCGCTGCTCGGCGGGGTGAGGACAGGCCTCTTTGCTACTGGTCTCTGAGCACTTTGGGCTGGGCTTATCCCGCCACCGCAGGATGTGTGCCTGCTGGATGCATCGTCCCCGCCCTTGGCTGGGAAGCAGGGAACAGCTGGGCTCCCCGGCTTGTGCATCTTGCCTCTCTACTCTCCAGACACCAGACCAGGATTGGTGGTGGGCGGCGGGTCAGGTCGGGTCCAAATGGGTCAGCGGTACCTCTGTGCTGATTGGTGGTGGTGCATGCAGGGTCAAGGCGTCCAGGCCTCTGATTGGTGGTGGAGTGTGGCTGGGGGAGGAGAACACACATCTGTCACTGATCTCCTGGCCCCTGATTGGTAGGGGAGGCACATCTCTCAGGCGTGTTGTTCGAGCCCCAGCTGGTCCTGCGGAGTGGCGGAGTCGGTCAGTGAGCCCGTTAATTACTTGTCGATGACGGAGGGCCCCGTGCGCATCACGCTTTGGTGAGATGGTGCTTTCACCTTCTCTAAGCGTTCCCGCGACCTCAAGTGAACCTTGTGATTGTGCTGGCTGAGCGTGGGAAGCTTGTTCCAGCGTGCTAGGCACTCCAGGAGCTGTGTGGTGTCCCGGGGCACCAGCGGAGCATTAAGGCGGCTCTGTGGGGACCGTCCCCGGGAGATAGAGGGGAAGGCTCAGGCCCACGTCGCCGGTCAGGCAGAACTGACTAGGGTAGGGTGTTTGTCTGCACCTTCTCTCCTCTTCCTCTTGTTGCTGGCTTCCCTGGGTCCAAATGTTGTCACTGTATTGCCAGTTGCAAGCCTGCAAAAATCATGAGTCAGGCCACAGACATCACAAAACGTTTAAATAATAAATCTGGGATCCTTTTTATTTGCCCTCTGGTTTTTTTTTGTTTTTTTTTTAATTTTTAGGTCATGTTCTCAAGCTTTTCTTCGCAAACACGAGGGCCAGAAGCCTACGTTTTAAATGAAAGCTGAAATTCTCCCCTGATCACATGCCTTCAGGAGCTGGGGCTTGAAGAACACTGCCAAATATTGTGAGATGTGTAAAACCGTGGGCGCTGGTAACACTGCCAGCGCCAGTCGCTATAGCATCTATAGTGCTGTGTTGTACTTTGCAAGTTTTTGGCATGCATGGTGGCTTTGCGTACATATTTTGTAGACTCAACAGGTACCTATAAAATATGACCCCACCCTGATTTGGCAGTTACCGAAGAAAACTGCTGCTGTTCTGGATGTTGTCCCGTTTCCCTTCTTTCTTCTGCCAGATCACAGATCTACATTCAGGCATTTAACTGCACGTCTCCTAGATGCGTGTAACTGAATGGGACTGTCCCCAAATGCACCACTTGGGTTGGAGATCCAGGTAGCTTTCCCCTCATCCCTTCTCCCTGCCCCAAGGATATGTGATGTTGGCATCTCCTGCAAGATAGCCCTGTGTTCCCGCCCTCCCTCGGAGAGGGGAAGTTACTAGACTGGAAGTGGCCACTAATGTGCAGATGGAGTGAAACTTACTAGAGAGAGAGGGGCAGCTAGCTGGGCATGTGAAGCAAGCAGGAGAGGGAATCCAGAGCGAAGAGCAAGGCTGGGGGGGAGGGGGACTTGCGCGGGTGAAATCAGGGATCTCTTCAAGAACTGTGTGCTTGTAATTGTACTGGCCAACAGCTTTACTCATGTGGAGGTGAAGTCCAGCCATGCATGTGGTTACCCCACTGGCTTTTCGATTAGATAGTGGCACTGCAAGCTGCCAGAATCTGACCCATTTTCCTTTGCTCACATCTCAGCACTTCCATTCCAGAGGCCACTGCAAGGCAGGTGTGTGCTGCCTGCTTCCTCTGTGCTGAGTCCATGTAGACAGCAGTGGGCGCCAAGCACTTGGCGACCCAGGAGAGTGAAGTTACATGTGTGTGTGTAGTGGATCCTGTTGATCCACAGGCCCTGTAGGTGGCAGAGGACCAAGCCTTCCCCTCCCATCAGTTGTGCAGGCAGCTCTGACCTGCCTGGACTGGAAAGGGAGTGGGATTTCATTCACCTCGTGTTCATTCAGCTCTGTTTGCCCCAGTTGGCTTAAAGCTGGGCCCGTATTTGCTTGGTCCTGGCTCGGTTTGAAATGGGGATGTTTTTGAAACGCCCGTGCACACCTTTGTCTTGTTCATCTGTTCTGTCTCCTCACACATCTGTTCTCTCCCACTCATTCCTTCTCTCTCTCGCTCATCCGTTCTCTCTCCGTTTCTCTTGTTCTCCCGTTCCTGGGTGTTCGCTCATTTGTTCTCCGCTTTGCTCTTTCTGTGCGCTTGTTCATCCGTTCACACTCTCTCTCCGATTCCCGTTGCCTTCCGGTTCGTTAATGAGCTGGTTCTTGGAGCTGAAGTTAACCCCCTCTGTTGCCCATGGGCTGTGAATCTTCATGCCCAGCTGATGCCAGCTCTCTCCTGATTGGTTGGGGTGGAAATTCTCCTTCCCTCACTTTGGCCATGGTGCCTGGAAAGGGCTTATTGTCAGGCTAGTTAGAAGGGAAGGAGCATTTATCTCTGTATGGGACAGTTCTGGTCTTTTCTCCTAATTTTTCCACAAAGAAAAGGGGCTGGTGCAGTCAGTCCCATCCAGCTAAGCTGCTGCTGCCTCATGGAAGGGGTCCAGGTCCCAGAGTCGGCTGCCGGGATTTGTTCCATCACTTCTCAGCTTTCTGCCTGCCTCGTTTTGCAGCTGTGGAGGACTCTGATTACATCCCCTGACCTTAGTCCCCCTAATGGCCTGATTTCCAGAGGCGCGGAACACCTGCAGCTCCTGGTGAAGCTGTGTTTCTTCAGCACCTTGGAAAATCAGGTTGTGAGTCTTTGCCTGGGACATGAAGGGTGGGACGGGGATGTTCGGAGAGACGTCACCGTGTGGAGTCAGTGACGCTTTGAGGTGGACAGCAGGGGCTCACTTATCTGTCGAAAGGTTTTCCATAGCGCCCGTCACCTCAGTGTCTGGACTTGCAATAACAGCTGATGCACAGGAATCCCCTTTCATCCAGTGATCCCAAAACACTTTCCGAATGCCATCGCTGATCAACATTGTGCCCTAGCTCGGCCTAGCACTTCCCAGAGGGGAGACCAAGGCACGAGTCCTGGCTCTGAGTTTGCAGGCTCAGGCAGCGTGAGGTGATGAAGACAGACCAAGGAAGGGGGTTCAAGCAGTCAAGCATCTTATGGAGAGAGCGAAGCCTATTGCAAGCTGATAGCTTTGAGGAGGTGGGATGGGGGAGTGGGGAGAAGCCTTTGGTGGAGGAGCGTGAGGAAGAACGAGACCCTTCCAGGCACAGGGAGTTGAGAATGGGCGGGTGAGGGGGGGGATGTGCATTGGGGGGATGTGCTCAAACCCCTGATCCTCACTTCGTTCTCAGGGACAGGGTGCCGGGGAAGAGGCCTGAGGAGTAGGGGGCGGGGGTGACCTGGTCAGAGCAGTGGGGGAGAAGCCTGCGTTACCTGCTGGGTAGAAGGGACAGGCCCGAGAGAGAGAGAGAGAGCTTGGACTTGTGGGCCATGCCATCCAGCCCCTGGCGGGTGGGAGAAGTGCTGGGAAGCGGGGAGGATCCTGGCTGTGAGGGGCGAGGTCCCAGGGAGCCCTGAGGTCGGGTGCCGGAGCTCCGGGCAGGATGGTGGCAGTGGAAGGAGTCGGGTGGGCAGAGGGGAGCTGCGTTAGCCGTGCATGGTTTGAGGAAGCAGTGGGGCAGCCTCCAGGAGGTGCTGGGGAGATGGCCATGGGCCGGAGGGGGAGCTGCAGAGATGGGCGTGTTGCCAGGATAGCGCTGACAGCAAGAGCACGGGAGGTGACTGGGACAAGTGTAGAGAGAAGTGGGGCTGTGCAGGAAGAGTGTGAACAGCTGGCTCACCAGCACCCCTGCCCCTGGGGGGCCAGGATTCCCTTCCTGAGCTCGGTACTATGTTCCCTTGCTTCCTTCTCCTTCCCTCCCCACACCTGCTCAGGGGCCTGCGTGCTGCTCGGGAGGATGGGGTTTAGCTGGTGAGGGCTATAAATTAAAGGGCTCGTTATTCCGCTCGCCGTCCTCTCTGCAGAGACGGGCTGCCAGGGGGGCTCAATGGTTTCCTCCCAGACACCATGGGACCCTTTGTGTTGGGCCTCAAAGATACATGCCCTGTGCTATTTTCGTCTCTTTTATGTAAAAGCCTCTTTGATGCTGCCTGGGAGAATGGGCTGTCCTGTCCAGGCGATTCAGTAATCCCTGAACGGAGAGATGGATGCTCCGCCGGGGCTGGTGTCGCTAGACTGTTCCTCGTGGGCTGTGCATGCCAGTGGAGGGGGCTGCCTGCAGTCCCAGCTGCACTCAGCAGGAGGCGCTGGAAGGAGTTGTGTTGAGGATCACAAAGCTGCTCCAGGACTTGGCCCTGAGCCACTTTGGCCAGTACCGTCGGCAGGGCAGTGGTAATGCTGCGTTGGGTACCCATCCCGTGCTCATTCTTTCCTTTCCACTGGCCCATGCAGACAGCAGTGACTGCGGCTGGTTTTTTTTCCCCCCCTTTGGCGCTGAGAAGCTTGAAGAAGATTGAATTACTGACTTCCTGCCTGCTGGCAAGGAGGGCCTGGAAACGCAATCCGGTGGAGAGGAAATTACAGTTGCTAATTGTGCAGAGAAACCTGGAGGCTGGCTGTGAATGGCCATGGCGGGGATCAATCAGCTGTCTGGCCTGACATCACACGGGGAGTGGGGGGGGCTCTGCTTCCAGTTTAGACTCAGATTTCTTCCCAGCTGGAGCCGGATGGAGGGCTGGGAGCTCCTCCTCCTCCTCCTCCTCTGCCTGTGGTCACTTGCAATCAGATCTCCCCAGAGCACAGCCCACAGGGGTCTAAGCTAAGCAGCCTCCGGCCTGGTGGGTTGTAGGATGGGAGCCCATTGGCCGTGGCAGGTGGCGTTGGTCATCTTCATGTGGTGCTCTTCCCTGGGTCAGCGTTGAACCCAGCCCCCTGGCGTTATGACGAGGGGGGGGGTGATGGCAGTGGGTTGTGTGCAGGGCTCTGGTCTGCGCTGGCCACAGATGGGCTCAGTTCTTCTCAGCCACACTCTCGGGTTGCCCTGTCGACAAGCCCTGCGAGAGGGTCCCTCGGTGTCTGGGCTGGTGGCAGGTGCTTGTGCTGCTGCTGCTGCGTGAATGGAGAGGACGAGCCCCCTCGCAAGGGCTTTAAGGCCATGTCAACAAAGCAGAAGCTGGGCCTGGGCTTGCCTGCATGCGCCACCTTGAAGGCAGCTGGGGCGGGTAGCAGTGGTGGTAAAGACAGGACAGCAGGGTCTGTAGAGGAGCGTGTGAGCCGGTTACCTTCCCAGGAGCCGCGCTGAGCCGTGCTGAACCTGCGCACGGTGTTTGCAGGGTTCGCTGGGGAGGAGGGGAGCCCCGGGTGCTGCATTTCTCGGGATCCGCTAATCCTGGGGCTGCTCTGGACTTGGCGCCCTCCTCTCACTTCCCAGAGCACAGGAGCCCGGTTTGTGCAGGGCAGGGGCAGCGTCTGCCGACACGGGGTAAAATGCAGTTGGCAGCAGCTGGTCGGGGCCGGTCCGTTCCCCTGCAGCTGCCGAAGTGCGCTGGCCGCATGGGAGCGTGAGCTGCTTTAAATCGGCCTCTGAAGCTGGTTCAGCAGCCTTGGTGAGAGACTCCTTTTGGACAGGGCCTGCACGCCCCGCGCCCGGATCCCAGAAAAGCTGGCGCGGCATCCCCAGAGCTGGAGCTCAGCGGCCGCCTTGCCCGGTGATGCCAATGACCGCGCTTTCCTAGGGTGGGCACAGTGGTTGGGACGGCGTGGGGTTCGAGGTGCTTCTTCGTTGCGCTCTCTCCCCCCAGCTCCCTGCTTGCTCTTGCTGTGGGGGCAGCGCTCCGGCGTCCCCCCCTTGTGCTGGGAACAGGGCTCTGCTGTCAGCAAAGCCCCCTGAGCTGGGTTCAGCTTCCCTGGGCGGGAGCTCCTGGAGGCGGGTGCTGAGAATCGCAGCCGCTCCCACTGCACGGCATCCCCGAGGGGGGCTGTCTGCTTTGCGTTGCGTGTGAGGGGGCAGGAGACGAGCTTTATTGGAACAGACGGAGATTAAAATGCAAGACAAGCTGGGGAAGCCGGAGCTGGCAGAGGGAGCTGCTGGAACAGGGGGAGCAGCGGCTGTCGAGCGCTGTCAGAGGGAGCGAGGAACTAGTGCTGTGTCCGTACCAGTAGCCGCTAGTGCTGGGTATCTGGGGCCAGGCACAAGCAGGAGGCTGCTGCTGGTGGTGCTTTCTGCCTCCGGCTCTCCTGGCCCGATCCTGTGAGGTGCTGAACGCCATCCACTCCCAGTGACCGCAGTGGGTCTTTGTGCTGAGGCCTAGGCCCTGTCTGAGGTGTGTAAGGCAGATACCGAAGCCCCCTTTGGCTGAACTTTCACTCACGCTGCCCAGACCCTTTGGGATGGCGTGACTGAGGCCTGGCAGACTCATCTCACCAGTGTGTCTGGGTCAGCTGGTGCAGGCAGCGGCACGGGACCGGCTGGCGCTGCCAGTGTGTATGGTATTGCGCCTCACCCTCCCCTGCCCTCCGGCCAGCCCCTTCCCTCGCCCTTGCACTGCTCTTGCAGGCTGTGTGGAAATCTGAATGCAGCTCAGGTGAATGGAGGGCCTGGTGCTGACTGGAGATAAGAGAGCTGGGGACGGTGCCAAGGTGCATCAAGTCCTACACGCGCTGGCAGGGCTCCAGCTGTGTGTTAGGGAGATGCTGCAGCTGCTGCGTACCGGCGAAGGCTTGGATGGGCTCCGAGTTTCTGCACTGCACAAGCTGCTAGCTGGGGAACACGGGGCTGGTGAGGGCACGGGAACCTGCTCAGTCCCTGCTGGAGAGGGGCTGGCTGGATATGCAGGTCCTTGGTACCCTGAGGCTTCAGGGCACGCTTGAATTTTGGGGCGTGGTAAAGAGGTCTTGCAGATTCTCCTGCCCTCTCACAAGGGGCGTTGGTTGGGATCTGGTAGCTGCTGTCACATGTAGATGGGGGGCGAATGCTGTAGTGTGGAGCCAGGCAGGTGGTTGGAGGATCTCTGGGCAAACCCCCTGATTTCTCCTGCTGGAAGAATGGCTGGCTCGGACCAGGCTCCTGGGTCATTTTCTCAGATGCCGGCTGAGGCGCAAGGAACGGTTTGGCCTTCAAATGCCCTGTGCAGACCCCAACCCCTCCCCCTTGCTGCTGCAGCTGCTGTGCTGTGTCCCCGCCAGGCCGTGCAGAGTCTGCTGCGGCATCTGAAAGCAGGAGCCATTCCAGAGCTGGGGGGGGGTGTATCTGGAGCCAGCCTGTGGCTAGTAAGCCATGGCGTTGGCTCCTTGCAACATGGGGTGGTTGCACTGTGGAGGAGAGGCTAGTAACACACAAGGAAATGTCCCCAGGCCCCTGGAGTGGGAGAGGATGGATGCCAATCCTGGGAGCCCCTCAAAGCATTGCAGATTTCAGGGGTGGAGGCTGGGGTGGCGTGGCAGCTGAAGTCATCCATCAGCTGACCAGGTTTGAAAGCCTTGGCCTCATTGGAAATGCAGCGATAATGAGACCCAGCGAGGTGCAAACGAGTCCTGCACAGGTGCTGTGAACGCCGGGATGGCGAGAGGCGATGGAGACGGCTATAGCTACTTGCTGCGTGACCCCCGCCTCCCCCCCAGGGTGTGCACGCACGCGTGACACCAGCGACCAGTTACTCTCCCACGTACGTGCCCCAGACTGGAGTGACGGTCCCTCTGTACCCTGTATGCAGCCATGGTATCAGCACTCACAAACATAAACCCTGTGTCCCTCCTAAGACGCCTGCGCCCCAACCTCCCTTCTGACACTCTTCTCCCCACTACACATCACCCCAAGTGCACTCTTACCGCGACAGACCCCCTAGGCTTTGCCTGTCCCCATGTCTGGGCATTGCTGGTGGCTGTGTGCTATCAGACTGGTGCATGCTTTCCCCTGCGCTGGCGTAGCTTGCAGAGGAACAAGGCGGTGGCTGCTGCCTGCAGTCCCCGCAAGCAGCGGCTTGCCATGGTGCCGAAGCCACCTGGCTCCCGTGTCCCCGCAGGAACTCTGATGATCAACCTGCCCAGGGGGGCCGTGTGCTGGTTTACCTTTGTGTCCGTGCCAGAAATAACCAGTGATCTTACTCTCCTGTTGTGGAAAAACAGTGATGTCACTGCTGGCCAATCAAAGCTGGCCCTGAAGAGCAGAGCGAAGGATCTGGGAACATGCCTCCCTGAAGAATGAAGATGCTTCGCGGCAGCCGCCTGAGTGGCTTCCCAGCTGCATGCGGAAAGGAAAGGAACCTTTGCACGCTAGAAAAGCGCTGATGGCCGAAGCCGCAGTACCACGGAGCCACTTCACCGAATCCCCAGGCTCTGGCTTCTGCAAAATCCAGGCAGGAGCTGACGGAAAGTTGCTTTTAAAAACCGCTGCTCTCCTGTCCCAGTGAGAACGGCACGGGTGAGCGGGGAGCTCACAGCAACTCCAGCCCCAGCCTCTTTCAGCAGGCATCTCTGCCGAGAACGGGGCAGGACGCCGGTGGTGATGGAGGCTCACGGCATCTGAATCCCCAGCCTTGCTTGGCAGACATGTTTTGTAGGAGCACTGGTTTGGGTGGGGACGGGGGGACTCTGAGCGACTGTAGTCCCAGCACGTCACTGTGAGAGATGCTTTGGGGAGTGGCGCAGGCCCAGCACAGGGTGCTCTGGGGACTGGGGTAGGGGCAGCTAACAGCTGCTCTGGCCCTCGTGGGTTGGTAAGATTGGGCGGAGGCTGGTGGGGTCGTGGGATTTCTGGGTTACAAAAGGCTCTGAAGCTGCCCTTGACGCTGCCCTGCTGCCCAGGGCTGGGTGGTGTTCGAGACGGTCCCTGTGTGCCAGGAGTATGGTACCCACAGGCTCTTGCTATGGAGAGACCCCTTGAGTGGGCCTGTCCAGAGTGGGGCTCCCCCCCACCCCCCGCCCTTGTAGGAGAACCGCTGGTGCTGCCTCTAGGAACTGTATCAGAAGCTGGCTCAGAGGAGGGAGAAGGGGAGGCGTGGGTGTGCGATGAGCCCCGCACCGTGCTCTCAAATCCTGTACCTGCTAATAGCTTGCTTTATCTATCTCTAGAGGCATCTCAGCCCCCTGCATTACCCCTGTGACTGTGCAGTGGGCAGGAGCATGCAGGGGAGGCAGTGTGGCCTAGCAGATAAAGCACCCAATTTGGACTCTGGAGAGGTGGCTTCTGTTCCTGGCTCTGCCACTTGCCTGCTGGGTGACCGTGAGCAAGTCCCTGTGTGTCTCTCTCTGCCTCAGTTTCCCCATCTGAAAAATTGGAGCGAAGGATGCTGACCTTCGTAAAACACTTTGAGTTTCTGTGGCTGAAGAGCACGAGCTGGATAGGAGCGGGACAGGTGCGGGCAGGGCTTGCTTTTGCCTGTCCTGAGTTGAACTTAGCTGTTCAACATGGAAATTGCAGGGGGGGGTGTTAGTTATCCCGTAGTAGAAGTTGGCCAGAACTTCAGTGGCACAAGGGGCCCATTGGGTCTGTGTTTTATCTGAAAGGCTGCGCCTCCAGCAAGCTGCCACCCCTGGGCTCAGACCTGGGCCTTTCGGGTCAGAGCGGACCCAAAGGAAAGCACGCCGCCTACTGCAGTGCCAGCCTCCGTCTGAGCAGTACGTGGTGGGCTCGGCTCCTTTCCTGCAGGGACCTGACCCCACCCTGCTAAGCTTCTGAGTCCTCGTGTGTTACCAAGGGGAAGCAGGCTGGCTGCAGGCTCCTGCAGTGTGTGGGGAGGGGGCTGGCTGTGGTCTCTGGGGACCCCTGTGTTTGGACTGGGGGTGGGGTGACTAGCTGTGGTCTTTGGGAGAGGTGATCCGGCTGTTGCAGGTTATGGACACTGGTGGGGGATGAGGCGCTGTGGGGAAAGGCGTCCTAGCTCTGGGGAGATGCAGGCGGGATGGCTACAGGGGGGCAGGGCTGGCTCAGGGCTTGGGGGTGGATGGCTCAGTCGGGTTCCCGGGGCTCCGTGCATTGAGTGGCTGTTTTAGTGACGCTGGCACCGCCCGCTGTGCTGAGCTTCGCAAGGCCTGTGCCAGGGACTCTTGTGCCTCTCGTGGTAAGCGGCTGGCGGGCGAGTGGGTTTGTGAATGGATGTCTCCCCTGCCGAAGGGAAGAGAGACGCCCCCGAAGACATTACTAGGCAGAGCGGAGCCGATGGAGGAGCCGTGCGTTTTCCTGCCTGTGCCGCTCCTCCTCCTCCAGAACGGGAGACGGGCGCCTGTGTGGGGGGGCTGGGGAGCCTTGCAGCGTGTCTCCATGTGCTGAGGAGGCAGGGGGAGGGGGAGGGCCAGCTGGGCAGTCTGGGGGTGGGGGGAGCCGGCCTCAGGGCAGGTGGGCTTGAGGGCTGCCCCCGTGCTTTGCTGGGCCTGGCCAGAGTACAGCCCCACTGCGCTCTCTGCCCACACTCACAGGCAGAGCTGCAAGAATGGGTCGTCTGTAGGCGGCATATAATCCCCCCCGCTCGCCCTCCCTCCGCTCCCAGCCACTTCCCTTGGGCCCCTGGCCCCGCTCTGCTCCCGTCCCTTTCTGACTGTGGACACGTTGAGTCTGGAGGCCAGTCCGGGGCACATCAGCACTGAGATGCTGTCTGCGCGGCCTGGCTCTGGCTGTGGTGGGAGGGTGGGGGGCCAGTATAGGTGCCTGTGGAGCAGGTGGGGGACCCAGCATCCTCGGCCAAAGCTCTGGGGCTGGCGTGCACGGTGTCCTTCTCGGGCAGGGCACTGGGCGGCGTGTGAGTGGCGGGCGCGCGAGGTGCCTCCGGCAGGTCTCGAAAATCCCCCTAATTAACCTGGTTGCGCTGGCACCGCCTGTGTTCCTGGCAGACCGCGCGTCTCTGAGTTGCGGTAGCTGCTGTTTTCCAGCGGGGTGGAGGGGCCGAGCGGGACCATGTGTCCCTGGGTTTGGACAGGGCTTCTCGTTCTCACGCTGCGGAGGTGGGGGGCTAGCACCATCTGGCCCCGGCCCCGGCCCCAGGCAGCGCAGCAACAGATGCCTGTGGAGTGGGATATCCTCCTTATTCGGCGGGCTCTCCTCCATGTGGCACTGCTGCCCTTGTCTGCTCGCAGCGGCTAGATGGGAGCGCAGTGCTGCTGGCGTGCTGCCCTTCGCAACCTGGCTGCCCTCCGTCTGTGAGCCGGACGCCGGGGCTGACGGCTGCTGCGCGATTGGGGCGTGCGCCATTCCTCAGCGCCCCAGCCGGGCTGTGGGAAGCTCAGCTGCTGGCTGGGGGTGGCTCTGTTTCCTAATCAGGCCCACCTACTGGAGCCCCACGCCCTCGCCTGCCCTGCCCCTTGTGAGGGAGTCACCACGTCTCCCCCCGCGGGAATGAGCAAAGAGACTGACTCTGCCCAGCTGACTTTTTTTTTTTTTTTTTTTCTCACAGGTGCCCACGGCTCAAGGGAGGAACCCGAGTTTGTGACGGCTCGTGCTGGCGAGAGCGTGATCCTGGGATGCGACGTGATCCATCCGCTGACCGGGCAGCCCCCTCCCTATGTGGTGGAGTGGTTCAAATTCGGAGTCCCCATTCCAATCTTCATCAAGTTTGGGTTTTACCCTCCCCATGTGGACCCGGGGTATGCAGGTGAGTTGCAGAGCCCTGGGCCCCTGTGCTGGGCCGGCGTGGGGCTGCCACGCCCGTTCCGCTGGCCTTGTGCTTCAGCATCTTCACCTGGAGCCACCCGCCTGCCCTAGGCTGAGGCGGAAACACTGTGTCCTTCAGCCCTTAAGCACCGCACTCCCATCGGGGAGGGGGGCACGCCCCGTGCCCCTTCCCCTCAGCGTGTACTGTAGCATCCCCCGGCATGCTGACTGCCTGTGGGGGCGGGCCCCTCTGAGCCCCTGGAGCCCCTCAGAGCTTGCCGCTTGGCATAGGGAGGTATCCAATCTGCCCCCTTGCAGGAAAGACTCGCTTTCATTCCATTCTTTCCACCCGGTCGGTTTTAATTAAGCGGCAGCATCAGGAAGCCAGCTGGGCTGCGTGGGACGGAAGGAGCCAAGGCAGCAAAACCGAGGGCAGCCGCTGCTGCAGCTGCTCTCCGGGAACGGCACAGAGCCTGGGCTGATGCTTCTGGGGGGCAGGAGCCTTGCTTGGCGTCCTCAAGGGAGGAAGCTCCTGCTGCATCTTTCCCCTCTGCAGCAATGGGAGCTGGTCCTGCTGGCTGCGTCGTGGCCCCCCCCGCCCGGCTGTTTGGTTCAGGGGGGCACCCTTCTGCTGGGCAGTGGGGAGATGCAAAGGAATAGGGTAAGTGGGGCAGGCCCAAGTCAGGAGGTGGGGCTTGAGGTTGGTGTTGAGAGGGCCGGAGATGCTCAGAAGCGCCAGGCCCCTGCTGCCCCTGTGGCAATCCGTGGGGCGCTTGCTGAGGTATCTGGGGGGCGGGGAGCTCATCCCCTCTGGAAAGCAGGTGGGTGGGAAATAAACAAGTGCTGGGGAAACCGAGTCAGAGAAGGGACTGGCCTGGCCCGGTGGAGCGACTTGCCTGGAGGGGAGGGGAGAGCAGGTGGCGAGCTGTCCACACAGGTGGCTCCGTGGGCCTGCTTCCCATGGGGCCTGCGCTTTAGGGTCTCTGCCCTGCGCGGCTCTATTTGCCCATCACTGGCTTCCTAGGGACTTGTGCTGCATCCCTTTACCACCCTTTCCTCCCCTCCAACCCCCCATGGCTGCTGGGACCTGAGGAGGGCTGGGGTCACAAGAGGCGGATCAAGACGGGAAGGCAGCTTGGAGATGCAGCGGCAGCAGCTGGCCATCCCGGTGCGGGGAGGGGACAAGGGGCACAAGGGGTCGTCCCTGGCTGTGACTTGGCCTTGGGTGACTGTGGCAGGTGTGCAAAGCCCTGAGGTGAGCCACTGCATCTCCTTAAATGCCCTACCATTCCCCCCCCGCCCCTGCCAGCCAGCCCCTTGCAGCAGCAGCGGCAGGGAGGTTGGAGGTGCAGTGTCTGTTCCTTGCACGTGGTGCACTGTACTGCATGGCGGTGGTAGCGGAGGAGGGATCACGTGCGATGGAGAAATGATGCCGTGCGGTCCGTAGCCTGGAGCACGGCTCGGAAGGGGGCGGGGAACCTGTTCTCACACGGGCTTTGATTCCAGCCCTGGGTGGACACAACGCACAAGTGGGGGAACCCTAAGCTGAAGCATAGACCTGCCCCTGAATGAACTCCCAGTCAGGTGGGGAGAGCAGTCACTTGGCCGAGAGGCACCCACAGAGCTGAGAGGCTGGCCTGTGCGTGGGACTTGGCAGACGATAGAGGGGCTGG
This sequence comes from Emydura macquarii macquarii, assembly GCF_026122565.2. Taxonomy (NCBI): domain Eukaryota; kingdom Metazoa; phylum Chordata; order Testudines; family Chelidae; genus Emydura; species Emydura macquarii. Next base: position 7,033,593 of record NW_027130449.1, on the reverse strand, counting down.
TGCCAAGGAGGCATGGGTTCCTCCTGCAGGTAGGTACATCGGTTCCGCTCTCCGGGAGGGGAGGGACAAGGTGTGCGGGTGCACGCCAGGAGCAAGGGAGCATCTCCAATATCCAAGCCCTGCCTCCGCTTCCAGCCGGTGCCATCGCTCTAAGGGGGGAGACGGGAGTTGGCCGGGGGCCCTGATTCCCAGCAGGCGGTGTGGTTCAGGAGCTGCCAGTCTCTGGAGGGGGTCCAGCAGGGAAACTCGCTGGCAGCTTGCTCTGTGGTTCTCTCTTCTGCCCAGCTGCGGCAGAGCGCAGAAGAGCTGTCGGTCTCTGAGCAGGGGTGGCTTAGGATTGCAGCGGCGGGGTGGTGCTGCAGTTCAGGGTCGAGGCGTGAGGCTGGCAGAGCAGTGCTGGATGTGAACTTCATATCCAGCCTGACCGCGCTGAGGATCTTTGTCTGCCTGCGGAGTGGGGCTTCCCAGAGGGGTACGTGCAGGGTGCAGCATGGCTGGGGAGTCTGGAGGGTGCTGGTTAATGGGACCCATTAGCGTCTCTGACTGCAGTAGCTCCCCCATAGGGAGACAGCCATGCTGGGGCGGTGAGTTTTCCCCCTACTCTGGCTGGGTCAACCTTCAGCTTCCTGTCTGCTTCCATGCCCTGCGTATCCTGAGCAGCCTCTCTGGGCGTTGGGCGTGAAATTGCCTGCACCAGGCCCAAGAGCTCTGTGCCGGCCCTTTGGGGTGTGCTGGGGTTGGGGGGCCTTGGGTTCTCCACAGCCTCGGCCAGTGCCATTCGGGTGGCTGGGTGGCAGACGGTGGAGTGAGGGGCGCAGCTGACGCTGTGGAGAGCTGACTCCCTCCGGCTCCGTCCGTGTCTCTTCCAGGCCGCGCCAGCCTTCATGACAAGGCGTCCCTGCGCATCGAGCAGGTTCGCTCGGAGGACCAGGGCTGGTACGAGTGCAAAGTGCTCATGCTGGATCAGCAGTACGACACCTTCCACAACGGCAGCTGGGTGCACCTCACGGTCAACGGTGAGTAGGAAGGGGGGGGCTTCCCCGCCGCACGCGCCTCTCTGGGCAAACCTGCTTCTACCCTGGCGTGTGACTGACCGGAGCTGCAGGAGACCAGGTCCCTGAGCTCAGCTACCCTCTGGTGTCTGGTCTGCGCTGTCCAGTACTGAAGCACATGGGGGTGTGGTAGCGGGGACACCCCCCCCCTCCCCCCCCCCCTTCACCTGGGTATTTCCCTTCTCCTTCGTATCTCTGTTGAAACTGCCAGCTAGGGGCCTCCATCATCTCCGGCTTCCGCACTCCTGTGTTCTAGGGAGAGCAGCCAGTGGTCAGGCCCCATGTGCTGCCATTTCTCAGACCGCGCTGGCAGCAACCAAAACTGCAGCACCAGTGGTGGAGGGAAATCTTAGCTGGGGAGAGAGGAGTGGATCAGAGAGAGGAGGGGAGATGGTGGGAGAGAAGGGTATACAGTGAAAGGATCCCTATATCCAGCACTGAAATGCAGCACTTCTGAAGTGGAACATGGCAGCTGTTGAACAGTGATACTTCTACAACTATTCGGGAAGTGAAGCCGCGGGAGCTGGGGTAATGGGATGTAATTCCATCGGGGCACAAGGGCTAACACCCCTACACCTCCCCACATTTACCGGAGATCTTTAATGACCACAGCTGACCAGGACCTAACTTCTGCATGGCCAGCAGCACAGCCCCCCCAGCATTGCGCCGGCACCAATACTGACTCGGAGAGGAGAGCCCCGCGGAGAGTCAGCAGCACCGCTTCCCACGTGTCCTTCCATGGCGCTATTCCTTGGCGTGCTCCCACTCAACTTCTGGCCCAGCCCGTCCCTACTCGGCTAGATGCAGGCTGCTTCCCCTCCTCTAGATCCTGTTTCAGGGCTGTTCTTCCAGGTTTCCTTAGCAGCGCTTTTCACAGTGTCCCGTGCCCGTTCTGTGGTGGCTGAGTCTCTCCGGGGGCGGAGGGGCCTGGAGCTGCCCTCCTCATCATGAGAGGCGATGGGGAGAGAGTGCTGTCCATTTATCCTGCTTCTCTAGCCCCCACCCTGTAGCATCTAGCACCACAGTCCTCAATATCTTCACAACTCCCCTGGGAGGTAAGGAAGCACAACACTGCCTGTTTGACTGATGGAGAATGAAGGCACGGAGAGACGAAGGGACTTGCCCAGGCTTACACAGGATGTGTGTGGTGCTGCAGGAATTGAACCCAGGCTTTTCCAACAAACCAGGCTTGTGCTCTAACCACTGAACCCTCTTTCCTCTTTGGGTCATTGTGAGGTAGAAGGTGGGTGAGCCGTGCTGGGACGGAGGCAGGCAGCAGCTAGAACAGGGTAAATCTAGGCTGCCCGATAGGGGGAAATTTTAGCTGGGTCCTGAGTGTTCACTAATCAGCCAAGTCGGGAATAACCCAGCTGGGGTAGGTCTAGTCTTCCAAGCAGGATCCTGTGAGGCAGGACCCAGGGACAGCAAAAGGAGTGTGGCTCAAGTCTTAATGTGCATTTGGTACACCTGAAAGGTGGAGGGAGGAGCGGGATTGCGAGAGGCTCTGCAGGAGTGGAAGTGGGTGGGATGGCAGCGTGGGACTATGGAGTATAACTGCTTCTGTGATAGGGTCTGTGTTAGCAAGAGGGAAACCAGTGAAGATGAGCACCACTGCTACGTGGCAGTTCCCCTCTCTGCCTGTGCACTTGTTTGACATGTCCCTGGATGGGTTTGCTTTGTCTCCACAGAGTGGCTAGGAGAAGGGTGCCCCAACCTAGGGCTCGTTGTCTGCATTCTGCTAGTGAGTTGGGTTTTTTTTTTTTTGGTCCCTGCTTGTTAACAAGTTGAGCGGATGAGCAGGTGGCCATGTCTCGGTGAGATGAGCCTGAATCCCACCCCGGATGGAGGGAATCTGGATGTCTGGGTCTCGACCCTGTGAGTGTGAGCGTTCCACTTGTAGGACTCGGGAATATTGCTTGTGAGCTATTGCAGGATTGAGCCAGAGGTGTGTCAATCCCACTGAAGGAGAGAGGAACTGCCTGGTAGGAGATGTCACTTGGACCTTGCCAACTCGCAGGTGGTACCAGCTGTACTAAAATCAGTTTTTAAATCAGTTTAGTTGCCCCTGTGCCAGCCTCTGTCTGGGTGCAGGTAAATCTTCACACTGGTTGATGCTGACATAGTTAACGTTGATCAGTTGCCAAGAGAGTGAAGTGCCTCCACACAGGAGTTGCACCCATTTAACTACATTTAAAAATTGGTTTTTGTTTAACTGGTCCTATTTTTGTAGACCAGTTCTGAACCTGCGCATAGCCTACCCTTTAATTATGCGTTTGAAAAGCTCGCTCTCTGGAGTGCCTATGGGTGCTGGGTTTGTTTGCAGAGAGCTGCACTGACAGCCTGCAAGTTGAACCGCACAATACATATTGCACAGGTCCTCCCTTGGGCTCCTTCCTTTCAACTGGAATAAGAAGTCAACCATCGAGACCGAGAATCTGACTGGAAAGAAAAGAATCCGATACGGAATGCGCTTCCATTCATTGTTGTATTTAATCAGCGCCGGAAGGGTGTCTGGGGAACGAAGTAAAGAGAAGTGGGAGGACTGGGGTGTGCGACGCATTAGATTTTGATCCTCCTACTCGTGCTGGATAGCGTTTACTCGCGGAGTAGCCTCATTGGCTTTCAGGTAACTTTGAATGGAGTAAAATTCAGCGGGCGTAAGAGGATCAGGATCTAGCCTTCTTTGCCTTGGCTTGTTACATGTTCGTTCCCATCGTTCCTATTTTCAGATCTTTCTCTTTATTTCCGTTTCTGGTCTCTGAACTCGTGTCTCACGCAGGGATTAGGATTTTGGAGAACAGAATGTGCCTTGTGACAATGTGAGTGGAGGTGGCTCCACCAGACTCTATTCTAGCCTGATGCACCACCACAGGCTGCTGCCCTGCACCCTGGTGTGTGGATTTCAGGTTTGGTTAAGTAATAAATGTACACAAAACCCATTTAGAGCTGGCAGCTTTTGCCCACAGGCTGTTGCAGGTCAGGAGTGGCAGGGATGTGTGTGGGGAAACACCACGCTTGAATAGCGGGGTCAGGATCAAGGTGTATTCCAAGGCATGTGTAGGAGGCCTTGGAGTGGAATAGGGAGTTCTGTGGGTCAGGGTTTAGGGGGATTGGCAGATCTGGGAATAGGAGTGGAATAATAGCGAGGGATGCTGGAGAGCCGGACAGCTGTGTAGCAGCAGGAGTAAATGACAAGCTTAGACATCACCTGCCTATTCAGTGATACTTTGTCCTTCTGTAGCACTTCACAATGGAGAATTGCAAATGCTTTATAGGTGTTAACTAGTTAAGCTTTGCAACACCCTTGCGAGTTGGCCAGCGATTGTGTGAGGATTGCTTTCCCTGCCTCTGGAGCGGAGCACGGCAGTCGTTTAACAGTGCACTGCAGAACAATATGAACGAAGGGCAGGAAATGAAGCCTGAGATCAGTTGAAACTGCAGGTTGCCAAGATGCTATTGGCTACTATGAGGGGCTTGCGTTAACCCCTCCACTTCCCCACAACGTCACCTGGGATCTTTAAGGAACACACATGTGGGGATCTCGGTTCTACAGCTCATGTAGAAGCTGGCACCTCCAGCAGCAATGGGTGGGGGGAAAATGCTTGCCTGTGTCTTGCAGAGTTTTTGGCTTTGGTTAAAAGTCACTTATGGCAAGTGCCATGATAACCTGTTCCCGTTCGATACCTGGGTATGCGTTTATTATTCTTTCCATTTCGCAGATGAGGAGACTGCGGCAGGGAGAGAGAAAAGCTAGCATTTCCCAGCATGGTCTCTGATTTTCTGATGGCTCAGTTCTTGGGTGCGCAACTTGAGTGGACCAGGGCTTGCACTTGATTTTCAGAACCAGTGTGAGACAGCTCCGGCTTCAGTCAGTGAGAACTGCAAGCGTTCAGGTCTCTCACACTGAGGCACCCAAAGTTAGGCATCATTCTTAGAAAATTTTGGGCAACATGACTTGTCCAGGATCACACAAGTGAGTCAATGGCGGAACCAGGACTAGCTCCCACAGGCTGGACTCCCTGCTGCACCTTAACCACTAGATCATTTGTCTCCGTTCATTTGAAAGCTAACATTCTTACCTAATGGTTTTTGTTCTCTTCCATTCCCAGAGTATTGGAATTTGGGAGTTGTTGGTGGAAGAGTGGCAATCCAATTGCAGGGATGTTGGCAGCTTAGTGGAGACCCCAATTTAATTGTGGTGGGTTTTTTTAATAACAAAACACAGCAGTTTTCATGAGTTTCAGTGGAAACAGAACATGTTTCATTTAACACTTCCCTGCGTCGTTTGCAGCTTAAACGCTGCAGCATTGTGGCTGGAGAAGCAGGAAGTGAAACCAACCAGTCTAGTTTAATTGTCTGGATTTAATGAAGTACAAAAGATAAACTAACGTGTGGGTTGGCTCGCTTGCCCTAGGGGGCTGGGATTCTGTCTTGTCTTATTCGAGAACTAATGAGGCATTAACTTGGCTGAGTGCAGATCCAAGAGCATGAATGTAAGGCCCTTTTGCTCAGCCCAGGATGTACAGACTATGATTGGGATTTCCCTTAGTTCCCCAGTCTAATTCTCCTGTACCTCTGCAAAGGGTAATGGGGGGGGGGGGGGGGGGGTGTGTGTGTGTGTGTGTGTGTGTGTGTGTGTGTGTGTGTGTGTGTGTGTGTGTGTGTGTGTGTGTGTGTGTGTGTGTGTGTGTGTGTGTGTGTGTTTCGAAGGCGATTAGAGAACTGTTCCCCCTTTCGTCAGAAGGGCTGGGAGGTCCTTTTGGATCTAGGCTAGTCACTGGTACACTTCATAGATGATAGCATCCTTTCCTACTCTCCTGAATCGATGCAGGATTGCTTCCTACAATCCTCTAGTGCTTTGCCCAAGTTAGTTCAAAATTTCTCAGAGGTGGGGCTTCCCTTGTGGATTCTGTTCCATAGCCCAGCAGATCGGGAAGAGCATATTGATACATAAGCCTATGTTTTCCTTCATTCATCTCATTCCTTCTAGTTAACATTATGGAGCAGCTCTTCTCCCTCCTTCATACATATTTGTTAAGGCAATCTCAGGCCTGATTGCTTAGGTTGGATTGGGAAAGGGGGGAGTTTTGGAGATAGGCAGGGATGTTTCCCAGGCCTGACTACGGAGTAACTCAGGATCCCAGAGGCCTGAGATTGTCTCGATGATTAACTCGAGCAAGTGAGACTGAGTCACCGGAAAAGATGATCCAAACAGGATGGAACTTTAATCAAAACAGAGTTATCTCTCTTCCTTCCCTCCCGCCCCCCGGATATGTAATCATCAGGAGAGTCTTTGGAAGGCCCATGAGGATCCGAGGTCTGAAAAGCACATGTGTCAATGGGGAAAGCTGAGCCTGTGTCCTTTCCCCTGTGTGTAGGGAGCCTGGCAGCGGCTGTAGCCTTCACAACCCTTGGGGAGGGGCGGGTGGTTACCTCCGGCGCACCCCTGCTCTAGGGACTGTTGTCCCCGTGCCCTGCTGCAGGACTAGGGTGATGGCGTGTAACAGAGGTAGGCATGTGTTTGTGTGTCTGGGTGGGGTACGTCTGCAGATGCTGGTGTACCCGTGTGCGGAGAGCACAGTAGGGCAGAGTAGGTGCTTTGGGCTTCCCTGAAGGTTTTTGAGTGGGTCCATATGTCTTGAGGGGAGGATGCACCTAAATGGGGCCCGTTCATTGCCTCAGCTGTGAATAGCTCTTGGAAGCTGCATAGACAGGAGACGGTGCTGCGGTACCTTCCCGTTGTACCCGCCACAGGGCCAGCTCAGCAGTTGCTTCCTCTCCCTTGTGGCAGGTGCTGAGGGTGGCCCAGTGTGGACTAGAGGCCGGTTGGCAGGAATGCCTGCCCCTTTCACATGGCGCGTGGCTAATTCTTTTTCCCTTGGCACGGCTAGTTCCCATGGGACCCTTTCCCTCCCTTTTCCCTCCTCATTCAGGAGTGAAGTGGTGAGCTCTGGAAAGCTGCAGGTGCCCCATTTCTTGCAGCCTATGTTTCCAAGCGACCCTTTTGCCGTTACTGCCCACAAACTTTCCTCAAAGGTGCGTCTGAGTGCCCCATGGCGTTGTGTTGGCTGCATGCGCCCTGTCCCGAGAAACCTGTGTTTCTCTGTATTTTATAGAGTGCTGAGCACGCAGGGGTATAATACCTGAAATAATCACCCTAATCCTCTAGGCCCAGCCGAACAGTATGAGAAGAATTGGTTGCAGAGAGAGGGCTTCAGTCCTTCGGGAGCGCATTAGCTCACTTCGTTTCCTTAGGAAAAAAAAATTAATCATTTTGGGGGAAACCACATACTCCTTTTCAGCATAGATTAAATTGCCAGCGTGTCTCCCTAGAAAGTGGGATTTAACTACTCCTGGTAATTAGGGGCGTACTGTGATTCTGCCAGCCCCTTTCATCGGAAGGAGACGCTCTCTCTGCAGTGCAGTGTTTTCATGTGTTGTGACAATAACAAGTTAAGGCACAATGGGAAAAGTAACTCGCAACTGTAAATGGGGTAGAGCTCAGGACTGGGGGGCGGGAGCCGGCTCTGGCGGTGGCACCTCGAGCCAGTCGCTTTACCTGGCTGTGCCTCAGTTGCCTGCTTCACCGGAGGGTTGGGGGCTTAAATGGTGAGGCCAGCGCTTTCAAAAGTGGCCTGTTCCTCACTTTCCTGGGGGTAAGAGTTGGCTTTGCTCTTTGCAACTAGTGCTGGGCCCCTCGGATGGAAGGAGCTACGGACCTGCCACGGGGGGCTGTTGTTTGCAGAGGGCAGGTGACTCACTGTGGGCCTTTAGCTTTTATGCTCAACATGCATCTGGCATAAATGGCTGAAGACAGTGCACGTGACTGTGTCACTGCTCTGTCTTTGGCTTCAGCCGAATGGCTCGGTGCAGGTGTTTGTACGTGGCTGTTAGCCGCCCGCCCGCTGCCTGTGGGCGCTGCCGGAAGGGTGCAGGCAGGTAGAACCTCCCGCGTGGAGCACTTGGTCCTCGCTGATGGTGGTGTTCTCCGCTGAATGCAGCCTTGCCTCTTTGTGTCTCCCCTGCAGCTCCCCCCACCTTCACGGAAACTCCCTCCCAGTACGTAGAAGCGAAGGAGGGCAGCAGCGTCACCCTGACCTGCATGGCTTTTGGGAACCCCAAACCTATTGTCACCTGGCTGAAAGAGGGGGACCTGTTAGGCGCCAGTGGCAAATACCAGGTAAGTGTTCTGGCCTGGTCAGCTGCTGTAAATGGTTCAACCTGACCCTTCTGGCGGGTGAGCTTGGCATGTCACCACTGCAGTGAGTTGCAGGGTCTCAGCCTCAGTGCAGAGGAAGCTCCGTCATGCATCCGATTTCTGTCTAGTATCAAACAGGAGCCCATGGGGCTGAGGGAGAAGCTGCCTCTGCTCTCAGGAGAGGTGCTGTCGAGGTCGGACCGGGCTCCAGCTGCACAGAAGACCCCATGATGTGGTGCAGTCAGAGCCTCTTACGGAGGGGTGCGGGTGTTGCCGAAGCAGCCAGCGTCTCTGGAGCTGTTCCCGCTGCTTCAGCGCTCCCCTCTGCCTCCCCAGTCCCCTCAGCCTTTTGAGATTGTTTGTCTTGGCTGTGAGCTGCTGCTGATGGCATCAACAGGAAAGAGCGCTCTCATGCCCCTTGCTGTGACCACCGTTCTCCCAGCCTGTCAGGGCAGTGGTGGCTGGGGAGCAGGGGCTGTGGCCAGAACCACTAGGCTCTGGCTGGCATATAGGCCATTATTTTCCCACTCTTGTTTTCCTCCCTTTTTTTTTTTTTTTTCTCCTGGCTGTTTTCCACCCTCTCCCCAATCTCCGTTCTACTCTGTCTTCCTTCCGGATGCACTTAACCCATGCGAAGGTGCTGCCCCACGGAGAGCTTCCTTCGCCTCTCGGAGAAGGGGTTTTTCTCAGCCCCCTGCTGATGAGATGCCTTTCTTAAATGCTGCCTGCGGGAGCCGCTCGGGTGAGGATGGGCTCACGGGAGGGTCTGAGAAGCCGCTTCGGGAACCCCCTGTTCTTAGAAACGTCCAGCCTGATTCTTCACTTGCTTTACTCTGCTGTGTGAACCAGGAGCAACTCCGTGGAATTGCAGCCGGGTGTAGGAGAGAGGGGAGCCAGCTCTCCACCCTTGTGTTATCTGGAATGGAGGAGCTGGCTGGCACCAGGCAAGTGCTTGAGCCAGCCATCTTTTTGCTCATCTCCACACATCCATCTGTTCAGTTTGCTCAGTCCCCCTCCCCTCCAGTTCTCTATAAAATATGGGTTTGAAATCCGGAGCGTTTTGAAACGCAGAGTAACAGTCAGTGAGTCCTTCGCTCGCCTCCCCCTGCCCAGGCAACCCGTCCTGGGGTCACTATTCCTGCCCCACAAGTTTGACTGTGGCATTGCTTCATCTTGTCTCCCTCCTATGCTTATCAGTGCAGCTCGATGAATTTTCCTTCCTGGGCTTCTTGTCTAGATGCAGGAATGCAAGGGCCCTGCTGGCTGGGGCTGCGGGTCCCCTCTGAACCTGCGCTGAGGGAAGGGCCGGGCTGTCTGGAACTGCAGCTATGGACAGTCTGAAACCCACATTCTGGGGCCCTACTCGGCCCGTCCCAGCCCCAGACACCACTGCCATGCTGTGATTGCAGAGAGAGGCGTGGGCCGAGCCCGGCACCTATCGAGCTCGGGGGAGTTTTGCCATCTGGTTCAGAGGGAGCAAATCTGGCCGATCTAGTCTGTGGATTCTACCTTTGTTCTCTTACCCTCATGGCCAGTGCTGGATATTGGTCCGTTAGGGAGGAGTGTGTGCGCATGGTGGGGGGACGTATTCACATGGAGATTGCTGCACTGACGTTCCCTGGAGTGAAGGTGGTGAGCTAGGAGGAGGGACGGGGAGGATGTGTTCCTTTCCTCGTCACTTCCACCCCCAAAAGATGCTTTGTGTGTCCTAGGACGCCTCTGGTCCTCAGCCCAGCCAGGGATTCCCTGCAGCTGAAACTGGCAAACCAGGCATTGGAATCTGGGCAGGCCCTAATGAGAGTCATTAGGAATAATTTGTTGCTAATTGAAACAGAAGGATGAGGCAGAATGAGCGCTGGGGCGGGTGGGAGTGGGGCGATGCTCTCGCTGCAGGGGAGGCGGCGCCTTACCTAGGGGGTGCTTCCCTCCCGTCCCTCTGCACAGCAGAAGCTGGATCCTTCCTCTGCTGCTTCCCCGGTGCCCGGAGTGAGGAGCTGTGCCCTCCCCCTCCAGCCCTGGCTGCCGTCAGAGGCAGGAGCCCAGCCATGCTAAGGAGAGGATGGGGAAATGGAGCCGGTTTGATAATGGTTGTCGATTGCACCACAGACCCCGTGGGACAGGTTTCTGCTAATGTGCCTGCCTGGAGGAAGAAGAGGGGAGGGGGAGGGAGGGGCATGGTGCGGATGACCATTCCACATCTCTCCTGCTGAGAGCTAGCAGTGCTTCGGTAGGTGATCTTTCACCTGCCAGCGGTAAAGGGCTGGGATCACAGGAGGGTTTGAGCAGCCCCGGCTCCTTGCATCGAGGTGAGGAGGAAAGGCGGGGAAGGAAGCCGAGCCGCGGGGCAAGCCGGGGAGTGTAGTTGGTTGTCAGAGCACTGAGCGGCCTCCCCGGATGATGATGCTTTGGTCTCGGGTCTCAGCCCTGCAAGAGAAGGAGCCTGTGACTGGCTTGCAGCAACGTGAGCGCCTATGTCAAAGTAAGGCATGGACTTTTGGGGCCGATTCTCTGCAGCGGAGTTACGCCTGTGGAGAACTTGTCCCCTTAGGGGCTAGTGAAAGGTGCCATGCTGATGGCCCTGGAGTCTGAAGTCCTGTTAATCCACGGGGCTGACACAGCTCTGGCAGGGCTACGCAGGGTCCTTCTCAGCACTGCCCTGCCTTGTCCTAAGGCGATGGCTTCTGGGGATGAGAGGTCAGCCGTCCTGGGACGCGGCATGGTCCAGTGGTTAGGGCCGGGGATGGGGGTCAGGCTGTTTTCCCAGTTCTGTCTGTCTCACCCAGTCACTGGGCCTCAGGAATAATGAGACGAGCCCCCTCCTTTGGGAAGTGCTTTTCTGGTATCCGGATGGGAAGCCCGATAGCAGCGTTGGAGCTGCTGGAGCGCTTTCTGCGTCCCTCAGCCTGGGGTACCCCTGCAGCGGCAGGCCTCTAACTCGGAACTGTGACAGGACGTTGGCGTGGCAGATGGGAAGGACTTGAATGCAATGGTGAGATCAGCCCTGGGAGTGGGGAGCTGACTGTGCAGACACTTCTGGGGGTGAGAATTCAATCTCTCTGGCCCCAGTCAGTGCTGGGCTCCCTCCGTATTGCTCTATCAATGGACCCCAGCCCGGCGCTTGGGCAGTCCTGACCTCCCCGCAATCTCTCATCACCACTGTGTTGCTGAAAGGAGGGAAGCTGGAAAGAGCGAAGACTTGGAACAGTCTGCAGGGAGTACATGCAGGGCCGTGCGCCAGCGTGGGAACGGGTGACTGTGTGGAGTAATGCCCCGTTTTGAGGATCTAGGCTAGGGCTGGGTGTGGGCGCTGTGAACGGGTGTTAGCACGTGTGCTAAAGTTTCTCCCTTGTTCTCGGTCCAGGTGAGCGATGGGAGTCTGACTATCTTGTCGATCAGTCGGGAAGACAGAGGCGCTTACACCTGCCGGGCTTACAGTATCCAAGGAGAGGCCGTGCACACCACTCGCCTGCTTGTGCAAGGTAATTCCTCGGGTGGGGGAAGCCCCTTGTGGGATTCCTAATGCTGTGCTGCAACCGTGGTCTTGCATGTCTTGCAATGAGGGCATCTCCAGACAGCCGGGCAGAGAATGGCGAGCCCTTAGAACGGGCACTGGATAGTCTTGTCAGGTATTGACTGGCTACAGGAATTATGGGCGTTTAAACCAACCAGTCGCATGCAGCCCAGGAATGCCCATCCGTCGGTATCGCTCGTATAAGCTGCGGGGGAATAAATGGTTGTGTTTAGCTGCCTGTTGCTGATAGAGATTCTGGTGACGGTACAGGACTTTTTTTTCCTAGAGGCTGACGACCAATATAGCAACCAGTAGGAAAGCAGGGTTTTGTTCTCGGCTTTGCATCAGTCTTTTAACAAAGGATATTCCACGTGATCCAATGTACAGTGGCGTAAGCTAGTGGTTAGAGCAGGGGACTGGGAGCCAGGACTTTACGGTTTTATTCCAGGTTCTGTTACTGACTCACTAACACGTGCAAGTGACTCCGCTTGGCTAGCTGTAAAACTGCTGGTTCCTACCTTACGGTGGGGTTGTGAAACTTAACGAGTTAATGTTTGTAAAGTGCTTAGAGATCCTAAGCTTAAAGCGCCGTGGAAATACTAAATGTTTTGAACTCTGCTGGTGAAAAGCACTATGTGAGAGCTTAGGTATTGTTATTATTATTATTAAATATTTATATTGCAGTAAGGCCTAAAGTCCTCAGACAGCTTGGGCTCCTTGTGCTAGGTGCTGTACATACACATGGTAAATGATTGCCCCACTCTATTGTCTAGGCCTGTATAAAACAGGGCATGTACTGTACAGCTTGGAGTAGTCAGTGTGTAGTGTATGCAGCATCTTCCCCTACACAGCTGCAAGGGGAGGATGCATCTCAGGGGTAGGGACTGGCTTTTTGTGTCTGGCCTGCGCTGCCTCTTGCTAGAGAGACGTGGCCTCCTCCCAACCTTCCATTAACAATGCCATCAATAAATAAACAAGGAAATTCAGCCCAAAGCCCAGATGTTTAAATAACATCAAAAGCTGCCAGCTCGACTGACCAAAGGCAGGAATGCGAAGTGAGGGCTGATGCGCAGTCCCACAATGAAAGCAAGAGGATGGGGATGCTGGCTCCAGCAGAAGCTATGCTGAGTCTTGAGGGACATATGCTGATTGTCTGTGGTGGCATGGACCCACGTCTTCCCGCCTTGACTTGGCAGGTGTCCTCCGAACTGCACTGTGCATAGAGAGGGCGGTTCCGGTCATGTCACGGCACAGCATTACATTGCATCTGCCCCAAAATCTTTTGGGAGGGAGTGTGTTGTAGTGCATAGGGTGCTGGGCTGAGAGCCAGGAGACTGTGGCTCTGGTTCTATCAGTAACTCTGTGTGATCTTGGGTAAGTCACATCCCTTCTAAGAACTGTAGTGAACACGGTACAAAACTGAATCTACCGGGTTTGATGGTGTCACAGCGAGGACTGTCCCGCAAATATCAGTTTGGTGGCAACCTGCAACCTGTCCAGAAGTGGCATGACATACTTGCAGGTCTTCAGCATCTGCCCTGTGGCTTTATTTAAAGGGGGGAGTTACTTTTTTGAGAGGGGTGTGTGTGTGTGTGTGAGTGACATAGCTCTAATTGCGCTATAGAGCATCTAAAACTCCATTGCTGAAAGGAACAAATAAAGATAAATAAATATTTTGACTGTTTCCAGAAGCAGTTGCTGTAGTAGCGGCTATGCCTGGTAATCACCAGCGAGTGAGATGAACCCCTCCCACGCACAGGCATGGTTCAGACATCCACTAGACAATCTGTCTGTTAAGCTGTGATCCACCTTATGAAAATGTTTGCGAGCCCCTGCTTCAGACTGACGTCTGAATCCCTGCTCTGTCAGGGACGTATCACACTGGGACTGCACAGAAATTGCTTTTCTGGGGAGTCCACGCTCCTTTTTATTAATAACAGTCCGACTGTCACCCCGGGGGAGCCCAGAGCCTCTTTCGCACTTTACGTGGGAGCGCACGCGCACATGCGCGGGGCATACATCTGCTGTGTTAGCACCTAATGGCTCTGCATCCCATTTATACTACAGAAAAATCCACTTAATTGGGGCACCCCAGTGGACTGCCTGTCGTTTTGATTAAGCAGCTGTCCCGATTAACAGAGAGGCTCTGATGATGATTTTTTTTTAAAAGACGTGTGGGAAGACGTGCAGACTAAAAATGACACCTGCTGTGTCTCGTCCTCATTGGAATCCTGCTTCCTCTCCTGGCATAAATCTTTTATTTGGTCGACTTCTGCTGTAACATAAGGAAGCTTAGAATTTCACACCTATTGAACCACTTAATAATGCTCTGTACTTGGGCGCTGTTTTCTATCTTCAAAGTGCTTTGCAGACGTTAACTAACTAATCCACATTGCGTTCCTGGCAGTTGCGGCTGTCGTCCTGCTTTGTACCCATGGGCCATGTCTATGCTGGCCAAATGCCTCCTGTTAGGAAATGTGTTAACTGTCATAGCCAGGGACAAGTTGTGTATCTGGTTATGTTTGTTTTCTTCCAGCATGGACAGGTAGCTCGGGGTGGAGGAAGGAATCTGAGATGAAGTGACATGCCCAGGGTCAGATAGGAAGCCAGTGGCAGAGCTGGAAATGAACCTAGGAATCTTGACTTCCAGTCCCCCTTGCTCTGACCACTGGACAGCACATTCTCCCATAGCTGGAAATAAAACCCAGGAGCCCTGATTCCTGGACTTCACTACTGGGTAACAGTCACCTACCACAGATGGTGTTAAAAACAACTCTGCTGGTTCCTGGAAAGCCTCAAGGGTGGAGGGAGGAGGCAGCTGGAGGGAGAGCTCAACAGAGGGTGCAGTGTGTGTTGCATTAGTACGCTTGCGCTGGCAACAGTAGGAGGATGGGTGTCTGTATGCCCCACTGTCCATCATCCCCCCCACCCCCCACTCTCCTTCCTCTTCTCTTCCATTGTTTCCCCTCTCCCCTGCCGAGGGGGATTTCAGAGGCTGAATATAGAGCGTCTGTTTCATGTGCTGAGCTCTCCCTGCGGGAATGATTAAAACTGGCCTTTGGGGAGGGCGGGGGGAGACACTGGAGACCAGCTAGCGGGAAGCTCTGTCCTCCCATCTAGACCAAGGTCAGAGCTTATGCTGCTCTGGAGTCTAACCCTGTTCCGGTCCCCACTCCTCCCCCCCCTTCCCCCTTGGCTGCTTCTGCATGATCCTCTTTCAGCTTAGCCAGCAGTCACTCCCTGCATGCCTTAAAGGGACAGAGTGCTGGGCACCCATTGATCTCTTTCTCCCAGAGGGCCTCAGCTCATCAGAGTAGTCCCAGTGTGAAGGGCTTTAGCTCTCATCTGGTTATGTTTTGGCAGAGGCTCTGGGTTGCTAGATCAGTTGAATACATGGAGAGGCATGCAGGTGTCTGGACCCTGTGTGTCGGGGAGAGAGATGCTGTCGGGCCTCTTCCCGGAGAGGCTGCTCATGGCCGGAGCTTTTCAGCTGCTGAGGTAACTGGTTTTCTCGTGCTCCCCCCAGGACCCCCCTTCATCGTTTCCCCTCCAGAGAACATCACCGTCAACATCTCCCAGGATGCACTCTTCACCTGCCAGGCCGAGGCGTATCCGGGGAACATGACCTACATCTGGTACTGGGAGGAGGAGAACGTCTACTTCAAGAAGTAAGCTGGGCCCTGGCTCTCTGCCCCTCTGTCCATGCTGGGAAGAGCTGCTCCCTTCGGAAGGCCGTGCTGTCTTGGCCTCCCTGCCGGTAAAGGAAGGGGGTCTGCTGTTCCAGAGATCCCTGTGTCCTGCAGTGATCCCACAGGACACTCTCCTAGCAATGCTCCTTTGCCCCACGCTGGGCCAGTGCACCCATCCAGGCGTTGCTGTGCTGGCCTGGGGTTTGCCAGTCAGCTCCCTGCAGCTGGCTGTGTGTGCTGCTCCCTCCACCATATGAGGGGGACTCTCTGCTGACTCCTCATCAGCTTCTTTCCCAGCCCTTTCGCCCACCTTTTCCCTTCTGTTCTCTCGCCCTCCGCAGTGACCTGAAGCTGAGGGTCCGGATCTTGATTGATGGGACGCTGATCATCTTCCGTGTCAAACCAGACGATGCTGGGAAATACACTTGCATTCCTAGCAACAGCCTTGGCCGCTCACCCTCTGCTTCTGCCTACCTGACAGTGCAGTGTGAGTGGAGATGGTAGGGCAGAGTCCTGCGGGATCTGTGGACCGGGGCTGATGGGCCCTACCATGCGGCGGGGAGGAGATGGCTTAACAAATGTCATTGCTGGCCTGGGGGCATTCCTAGTGCTATCCCAGTGTAACTTTTAGGGGTACTGTGACATGACAGTAACACACGGAGTGGGGTGGAGGAGAATAAAATCACACTAGATTACTGAGTCGGATGAGACCTGGGCTGGGTGGCATAGTCTCTGGTTCATTACTTTGTTTCATGCAATGGTACCTGGCATTTGCCATATTGAATCAGACAATTGATGCATCAAGTACAGCATGCTGTCAGTACTGATATTTCAGAGGAAGATGAATCCCCCCCGCCCCCTGCTAACAGCCTGATCCCATGCAGGGAGGAATTCTTGCCTATGTGCCCATCATCTGTATTGTGGTGGCACCAACAATACTCCCAAACTCCCTATCCCTGCCTGCCCTGAAGCATCTTTATTCCAGAGATTTCCCACCATAACCAAAGGCAAGGAAACGCTAGTCTACGTTCACATACAAAATACCGCACACCTTCCATGCAGGGTCCCCAGACGCTGGTTCACCACTGCTGTGCACCTTGTCTGGGCAGTGGGGATTAAAATATTACCAGATCAGAAAGTTAGAGTTTGCACTCACTCTGTGCTGGTATGGGTGACTGCACTTTGTGCAGACCAGCTGTGATTTGGGGACCTGCTGTCTGGGGGCGAGAGAAAGAATAGAACCCACTGTGAATGTCTGTCCTGGGTAATGGTATGTGGATTTAATTTACTGGGATCAGATACGATGGTGAAGGGTGTTATTGAAATGCCTCAAACGGATGGATGAGATTGCTGTCCTATTAACGTGTCTAGGTGCCAAGATGCCTATTGGTTCCAAACTCTCCAGCCTTTCAAAATGCCAGCCACAGTGTCTGACTTGACTGCTGATGTGAGCACTAATAATAGTGTGCCTTGATTATCTGTTGTATTCAGTCTTGTTCTGTGTGGGATGTAGGGCCGTGACACATCATATTAAGTGTGCTTTTATTTTTATGTGTAATTATAAAAACCTGTTAATGCTGCCTTGTATTCTGGGTGTGTTGGCATCCTGAAAACATTAAACATGGAGCAGTAATTGATCTAAACAAATTGAAGGGAGACAGACTCTGAAAGGAATGTCTTCACTTTTAGCATGCCTCACCTCCTACAGCGTTCTGTGGTAATGATCCAAATGACTAGTGCTTACAAGAGTGATGTTGGAGGTAGTGTGGCCTAGTGGATAGAACACTGGCCTGGGGCTCAGGTTCCACCTTGGCCCCTAGCATACTGGGTGACCTTGGGCAAATCAGTTCACCTCTCCCTGCCTCAGTTTCCCCATCAGTAAAATGGGGCTAATGCTACTGACTTCGGCTGTAAACTGTTTTGAGATCTACTGATGCGGAGTGCTGCATGAGAGCTAGGTATTGTTTTGTCCTGTTACTATAGAAGAATGTCGTGTTTTATAAGGGGAGGGAAAAGCCGGGACAAACTAATGGGCCTCAGGCTTGACCTTCAAGGCCAATACATTCAGGCTTTGGATAGATCACTAGTAAACACAAACAAAGGAGCTACCATACATTGGCAGACTTGAGAAGTCAATTCCTTCTTGTATATGAAGTCGCGAAGAAGCGAGGTCCTGAGCCAGAGATCTGTCTTCCAGAAGAGCCCTATCCCAAAGGTTGCAAGTTTAGGGACTGCTTACAGAGGCATCTGGGCTGATTTTAGTTCTGGGGAGGGTCTGTTGCTTCACATCATCAACTCTGTCTTGCTACTCATCTAAACCTCATTGCAAGGCTCACAACATCAAAACCGCCCTGGAGAGCAGACATAAAGAGATGGGGTTTGGACATGTTTTTCTTCCAGATGGGTCCTGGAGGTGCGGGTGGGCTTCTTACACTTGGTCACTGAAAGCTACAAGGCGTGCTCGGCTTCTTTTAGCAATAATCTATTTTCTTGGTGGGAATAAACTACCCTGCTTTTATCCTTGTTCCGGGATCTTCGCTAATCCTCTGTGAGCTAGTGTGCCTTGTTTTCACGTAGTTGCATTTTCTTCCACTTAAAAATAACTATGATTTTTGGCAGTAAATGTAACACCAGTGGAAGGTGCTAGATAGGCAGCCCTGGAGAATGCAGTCCTCTCTCTTTCTCTCTACAGATCAGGGAGTCCTGGGGTAGTGTCAGCACAAATGTCCCAGATGCTTCTGCAGCAGGGAGATTCGTCTCGTCTGGAAGTATCACGTTTAGGATTGGTGGGGACACTAGGTGGGGAGTCTGGTCTCAGGGCCTCTCGGTGACGATTGGCCAACAAGAGGAGTGGGCAGTTATGGTTGTGGTTACTCTGACGTGGTCACCTCTCTGTTTAGACTCTGTACGGAAACCGCTAACTTGTTTCACCCAGGCCACCATTGCAGCTCTTGGAGGGTAACAGCTTTTGGTCATTGCTGAACCAGGTTGGATTTCAGCCAGTGACCTAGAAGCGAAAGGCTCTGTATCCCATTTCCAATCCCCTGAGCTGTCCAGTCTCGTTGATTACATTTCCCGGGACGTGATGTTACACTGTGGAGGATAAAGCAAGTTCCATATGATGAACTACTTTCCAATCTGGGTTAGGGTGCCACTGCCAGAATCACGTGACCTTTGTAACTCATGGTTGGATATTGGCAGTGTGGAGAGAGTGATTGGGGTTAAAAATGTCAGACAGTGGGCATGAGGAGCAAAAAACACCTTCAGCATCCCCCATATTCCCCCCTTCCACATATGTGCACCCAGAATCCTGCAAATACCGGTGCAGAATGGCCCCAGAACACAGCCAGAAAGCAATAATATAAGACTCTTGTATGGATTTTAATAATTCAGTTTCCAGCCTTTAAAACCTTTGCAATTTTCTTGTGTTTTTGTTCCCGCTCCCCCCCCCCCCCACGCGGCCATCCATCAGATATGGAGATGGGGAAGGAAGCAAACAAAAGCATCCCCTAAAATCCAGCTAAAATCTTTTCTATTGCCTTGTTCGTGTTCCCCTCAATTTTAGAATGAAATCTTCCTATCTTTCCCCAGTCCCTGACCATGGCAGGATAGTCCCATCACTCTGTGCTTGTCTAGGGGAATTACTGACACCTTCTAACGCTTTTCCTCTGTGTATAATGATTGGGGTGGAAGGAGGGAACTGAAAGTTAAGCAGGTGATTGGGTCACTAGACCAGCAAAAGGAGAAGGGAGGAAAAAATGATATTCCCTGTTTTCACATGGGGGTTTTGTGGGTTGGCGTTAGATGTAGCTAAGTCGTGCATGTAGATTTTTAACGTTGGGTTGGGGAGCCCCGTGTGTGCCTTTTGTTGTATCACCTTTTCAAGAGGAACTCCTTTTCATTCCAGGTACTTTCAGTTAAGTAGCCCTCAGCTCTTACCCTTCTAGATGGTGGGCAGAGATGGGGGTCTGATATCCTGCGGCTCCCAACTTGACTCACCCTTCTGTTAAAACACTGGAGTCACTAATTAGCTGTTGGTTTTGAATTAATTGTTGCTGTGATTGGACATAAAGAAGCAAAACCGGGCATAACCCTGGATTTTTTTTTTCTTTTGCATGCCACCTCTAGCTGGATTTGTCCAACCTGCTATGCCCAGCGTGTGTTTAGCTCCATGTGTTCTCTTGACTCTAGAGTTTTTATTTCACTTTCTGGATCCAACAGGGTACTGAGTTGTAGAGCCTGAGTGGTCAAGGTTGAGTGAGGAAGATCTTAGATTTTGCAAGAGAGGGAGTGTTTTAATGGTATCATGAGGACAATTACATTGCATGTGTATTTTTCTTTAAAGATAATTGTTCATGCACCTGCAGCTTAGGGAGGCTGACGTGAAATGCTTTGAGTGCATAAAGCTTGATAGAAATTGGAACTATTCTAATGGATGCCATGGAGTTAGCGTTTAGGCTTTGAACTCCGTTATACCGATGACGCTGACCCTTCCAAGCCAGGGTCCAGTGACCAGAGCAGGTCATTTTGTTTGTGGAGGGAAAAGAGGGGGTAAGATTATGTTCAACGTAACGTCCTACTGCTCCCGCACAGATCCCGCCCGTGTGGTGAACATGCCCGCCATCCTATATGTTCCCATTGGGATACACGGGTACATCCGCTGTCCAGTTGAGGCGGAACCACCCGTCACCCTCGTCAAGTGGAACAAAGATGGACGCCCCCTGCGAGTCGAAAAGGTAAAGGCGTGTCTGGGCAAAGGGAGGCGAGGTTGTTTGGGAAAGAGACCTGAGAGATGCTTCGAACGCGGTGGGCGGTGTGGATGGGTGACGCCGCAGGGAGCTTTGGGGAAGGTTCTGGAGGCGGCTGGCCTGGCGTGGACTGGTCAGGCAGGAGTGTCGCTGGGAGCAGTGGGGGAAGGTTCTGGAAGGGTCAGCCACTGAGGGGGGATATGCCCCCGGTTCTGTCTCTTGACCAGTCCTCTTGAGCCATGGCAAAGCTCTAACTGCATGTCTTCCCATGAAATGCTCCCTCGGCTGTTGTCAGCCTCCCCTTGAACCACCCCCTCCCCCCCCCCCCACACACAGACTGGGTCAGCCATTCTGTCTCTGTCCCTCCTTTCCTTCCCTCCGGGCTGCTGCCACAGTTGCCCCTGCTGTGCTGGAGGGCCAGGAGACCATGGTCTCCTCCACCTGCCCCTGCACTGCCTGTGGGGGCACCCAGCGGACCCTTTCAGCAGCTGCGTAGGGAGCCAGAGGGAGCACCGGAAGGATGAAGGCGCCAGGAGAACTAGAGAGAAGGGAAGGGGCAAAGCCCGGGCTGGCTTTCAACCTTGTTCCCTTTCCCTCAGCTGTGTGGTTGGCAGACAGGGAGCTGGTCAGGCTGGGATTCCCCAATGGGACACCAGTGGGAGAGGTCCTGGCAGTGGGTACAGAGTGGGCCAGTCAGGCAGGGATGCTGTGCCAAAAGCGTGTGGCAACAGAAGTCTGTTGGTGTGAGGAGCTGCCTGTTCTTTCTTGCTCCACGTGGCCCTGAGATAATGTCTGTCTGTCTGTCTGGACTCTTAGGGCACCTGTGCGTTGCAAAACAAACGCCCATGGCAGTGAGTCTCGGGCCTGGGTCAAATGGCTCCGGCTCATGGGACTCGTGCTGCAGAGCTAAAAGTAGCAGTGTAGATGTTCTTGCTTGGGTTCTGAAACCTCATGGAAGGGGGTTGGTCTCGGAGCCCGAGTGGGAGTGTTTACACTGTTGTTTGTAGCCCTGAAGGGTGAGCCCAACTGCATTAACCCAGGCTCTGGGGTTTTTTTGCTTGCAGTGTAGACATACCTTTGTGTGTCATTAATGTTACAGATTCCTGTGGTGAAAATCTTTCTGCCGAATTGGAAATGGCCAGTTTACATATTTCCCTTGTCTGTTTTATTTTAAAAATCAAGTTGAGAATGAAGAGTTCAGTCCAGAAAAGCATTTAAGACCTGCTTCAGTTGGCTGCTCATTGGGCTTAACAGTAAGCGGGTGCTCAAGTGCTTTGCTGGATCAGGGCCAGAGTGCTCAGAACCTCTCAGGATGGAGCCCTGAGTTGCTGGCATTTAGAGCCCCCCAGATGAAATACCCACTTCTTTGTAGATGTCTCAACCTCTTCCTCCCACAGCTTTATTCCCTTCTCGGTCCAGCAGAAGGTACGAACTGCCTGCACTGAACAAATCTCAGTGTGATGCGCTGCAAAAGGGGGAGACATGCTATTTTTAACGGGGAGAACCTGAAGGCGAATTCTGCCATTTGTGCTGAGTGCCAGGGCTCATAACTCCCCTACACATAGAGGGTGATGCCCGCAGAGTCATTCTGCCACTCGCCTTACTACACCTGGAGGGTGAGCCGGGCCCATGTTCCAGCCTCCATCCCAAGAGGACTGGGCATTGTGTGGAGTGAAAGAAAGAGGATGGTGAGGGTGGGTGGGAGAGTAGAAATGGAGGGCGGAGGAGAGAATAAACTTGGCCAGAGAGAATAAAGGAGGAGAATAAGACGACCTGAAGGGAAGAAATGCTGAGTTGGAACACGGGAGGAGGTGTCCTCTGCCTCAAAGGCTGCAGAGGAAAACCCTTTTTAACAATTGTGAACATGTTTTTAATTGAAGAAAAACCCAGCAAGCTGGAGAAAGAGAAGCAGAATGAAGGAAGGGAGTAGGGGAAAGGAGCATGTGTCTGGCTTTCTAGACGGCATGTGCATTTGGAATCTGACTTAACAGTTTGGTTCTTTCTAGCAATAACCCCCCTTCCACTGAAAAAATCCATCCTGCTGTGGATGCAAGGATGGGGAATCTCCAGGGGCAGCTCTTTGTAAATCCACCTTCCCCACTGCAGGGGGAAGGGGAAACCCTGGGCTTCATGTGCCAGCTAAACTTGTCCTTTCATGGACTCATCAATCTAGGTTCTCTCATGGCTCTTGTCGGTGCACTGTCTGACCCTCAAGAAGCTCATGTCAATGTTGCTGTTAAGGTGACCACCATGGTGACATTACTTTTTATGGGAGGGTGATGTTAAAAGCCCTTTTAATGAGTCTCTATCCTGCTCTGATCCTGGTATAACCGTCTGAGCAAGGACTTCAGGCTTTTAATATTTAAACTAAATGTTCAATATTTAAAGTTTTGTTTAAATATTAAAGGTTTAAAGTTTTAGTCTCACTGTTCAAACCAGAGATTGCAGTGGATCTAGAACGTGGTCTGCAGTCTCCGGTATCAGCCTCTCATGGTGTGGGCATCTCAGATGATGTGACTTCCATAACATGGTTGCTGAGGACATTCAGAAATCCCGGTTGTCAATATAAACTCTTGTCCCGGTTTAATTTTTGGTGGAAAGGTCTCTTTTCATTTTGTCTGGCTGAGTGAGACTCAGAATTTCTTTTACCCTCCCTGCTTTCTTTCACCTGGCACATGTGTCAATACCAGAAAAAAGGGTTGGTGGCAGGTGCTGGATCAGTAGCCCTGGAGACAAGCATCCATTGTCCACAGCACAGGAACTGACAGTGCAAACGCCCCATGTGTCACCTCAACCCTGCCCTGTTGTTATGTCCACTGCTAGGACTGAGGGAGGCATTCAGTCTCTCTGGCCCATCGAGTTCTTGACCTCTCCATGGAGAATAACAAAGGCCTGATAACTTTTTTTTCCTAATGGGGATACAAAAGAGAATGGACTGAGGACCTCATCAACTCATGTTCTGATAGTAATGACTGTTGAACACCACTGAGCTGGGTGGTTTATTTAAATTAGTGCTCACGGCAAAGTATTCTGTACCCCGTTACCAGGGCCCTGTGCCAACGGTTTTCCCTACAGCAATAGATTTATAGCATTCAGATAGATCCATTATAACTAGCCATCTCAGCTGGTAGCAGCAAAATGATTACAATATATTTTAATATATATTTAAAATCCAGTGTGTTCAGAAGAGCCTTGTTTTGTTTATGAAATCACAAGGTAAGTAACCAATGTTCTGTGTGTGAGTCTGTGTCTCATTAGATTGTGATTTCCTTGAGGTAGTGACATTACCTCTATGTTTCCTTTTAAAACACTTATTGTTACAGATAGCATCCTAGGTGTTTTACAAACATGGGATGCGTTACCTTAGCAGATCTTTTTTTTCAAAGCTTTTTAGTGGATTTGGACATGTTACCTTAAATGTAATGGAAGGTGTGTATCAAGATCTCAGCCATAGCCTGTACGCAGGAGAGATGCAGAAGCAAAACGATGGGGTTAACCATTTCAGTGCCCCTTGACACGAAGCACCTGGCATAAGCATGCTGATGTTCGAGAGGAATGTTAGCTTAGTAAAACACACATCTGCTTTTGGCTGCAGTGCTGTTGACGAAATTGGTTCCAGCAGCTGTCATGTTAAGTTCAACCTCTGCGTGTCTTCCCACTGGTGAGGAGCTGAAAGAGAATTATGTGGAGCGTTGGAAGAATTTCAGAGAAGCAGCAGCAATATGACTTCTCTAAGGAAGGATTAAAAGAATTTGTTGAAATGACATTTTGAGTGGGTTTTGTGACTCAGTACAAATATTTGAATGGCAGAAACGTTGTTTGGGGCGGTCCAGAGGAAGGACCGGGACTAATGGCATGAAATTGAGCGAAAGAAAACTCAAGTTGAACATCAGGAGGAAGCAACTTCCTGAGATCAAGATTGGTTAGGGTGAAATGCTCTCCTGAAGGAAGTGCTGGCACCTCCATTGCTTGAAACAATAGACTAGATTGGATACAGTACATTCACCAGCAGATTAGACTGCAATCTTTGTCGGTGCCTGGGATGATGACCTTGGTGGACCTGATATGGTACAGGTCTTTCCCATCTCTGAACAGAGGATTTCACACTGCAAATAAAATTAAGCATCTTAATGAGACTAGTCTGGCCTCTGCTCCCTGGAGATAGGAAGTTATAGAGCTAAAGGGGGCTCTGGAATGCTTTATAGAGCAGAGTGCCTGCTGATGTTCCACTGCTGTGTATTGGCTCCTAGGGGTCTTTTTTATGCCCTTGAGTAGCCTTGCTTTGTGGCAGACTCAACGAGGGATGTGGTGGATTCATAATTTTTTTTTTTTTTTTTTTTAAATGTATTTATTTTTAAGGCCAACAGGGAAACCCATTATGCTAATCTAGTCCAAATGGGCCAGAAGGGACTATTGTAAAAATCTGGTTGTCATTTTAGAGCTTTTCTTTCATAATCTAGAGAGAAATTAAAGAAGCTGAGAAGGAAAAGTTCTGGAGTGGTGGAAACTCTGGACAGAGGGAACTGAGGTCCCAGCTCCTGACCATGAAAGTCCCCTTTGTCTGATCTCCAAAGGGGATCTCCTACATGATACAGAGCTGTAATTAGCAGCTGTGCTGTGTTGGAAGGTGTTGCATGGTGAGAGTAGCAAAGGGAATGAGGGTTCTCAGACAACACAGAGGGTCTCTAATCCAGAAATTACAGGGACTCATTATTACAAATAAACTTGGGAATGGACAACTTGCAGAAGCGTTGCAGTCAACATTCGGGGATGTTGGAGATTCACGGGTAAATGAAAACTTCTCTTGGCCTCGTGGTAACTCCCATCTCTCGTGGCCTTGCAGTATTCTGGCTGGAACCTGTTGGAAGACGGGTCAATTCGAATAGAAGAGGTAACAGAAGACGCTCTCGGCACTTATACCTGTGTGCCTTATAATGCCCTGGGTACGATGGGCCAGTCCCCCCCTGCCCGACTGGTACTGAAGGTAAAATATCTGTTTGATTCCTGGCTATTCTGAGAGAACTTTTAGTAGTTTCTTAAGTGATGGAATTCTATCCTGCCAAAGAGGAGTTCTCTGGGATGGTGTTTGGGATTGAAGCATATGCATAGATTTTATTAAAATCAACGGGGATAAAAATCATGACTTTTTTTTTTAAAAAAAAATTGATGTCACTAATTCTCTTTCTGTTGTGTAGTCTTTAATTGCTAAAGTGGGTGGTTTGTACTTGTTTCTTTAGCTCGCCTTCTAATAGTTAGTAGCATTTCAGATCTTTACATCTAAAGTCTGGCAGCTAGGGATGAAGACAGTAACAGTCATGCTGTGTGGAAAAACTACAAGCTCAAACACACAATTGATTAGTAAATAGCCTGTGCTAAATTTGTGATGAACACCACTTTCCTATACATTGAACTTTTGTAAGTTAAGAAAGCTGAAATGCTGAAGTGGGTTATGCTTCTCCATCGGGATTATAGTTTAAAGTCTATGGGACTTGTGCTCCGAATCACTTAGATACTTTTGAAAATCCCACATTAGGTACAAAGTATGGGCTTAGGAGCTGAACTGTAGGCTCCTATTTTTGAAAATGTTGGTTGGTGTGTGTTTAAAAAAACAACTTTCCTAAGATAGAGTCAAAATAAGTTAACATTGAAGCAGTTTTGTTTTGAAGTGACAAAGATTTTTCCCACTAAAAGAGGTTTTTTAATAAATGAACAATTTTAGCCCCAATGCTGCAAACACATGCTTAACTCGAAGCACACTAGTATTCCCAGTGAAGTCGATGAGATTGTTCTTGTGAGTAAAGCTCCTGCATAATGTTTTGTGACAAAAAGACCAGCTTAACGTTGGAATGGTTAACGTTTTATTTTGATGTTTTACATGGCAATGATTTGTGAACCTATTAAAACCTCTAAAAGAAAGGGAAAACGTTAGTTACATAGCTGCTTAAGTGTTTGAAAGTTCAGGGCCTTAATTACCAACATTTCCCCCCTCCTACCTCTATGGAGTTATGTAAAATTCAGAGATGATACCCAAGCAGAGTGATCCTTTAGAATCCCCCAGCATGTATAATTTAGTTTGGAAAAGTGTGCACTTTCTGTTAGTTAGTTTTACAAAGCCTCAATCTGATTTTAAATTAATGAATTTCTTTAAAAAGTCAGGTGATTTTCAAATTAGTGATTTAAATCAAGGTGGTTTTAAATCATTCCTCTGCCATGAGAACCCACTAGTTCTTAACTTGATTTGTTAAGAGCGATTTTGTGCGTTCATGCGTGTGTGCTCGTACATGTGCCAGTGTGTGTGTGTGTGGTGACAGTTACTTGAGTTTTCCCTCGACTGCAGGACCCACCCTATTTCACGGTGCTACCAGGCTGGGAGTACAGACAAGAGGCAGGGAGGGAGCTGTTGATCCCTTGTGCTGCTGCAGGAGACCCCTTTCCTGTCATCGCCTGGAGAAAGGTACCCGGCCTGCCAGACAAATCTGCAGTGCCTTTGGCTTTTGATGAATATTGCAGACAGAGAAGCCACACTCTCTGTCCCGGTAAGAACAAACTGCAGGTACAGCTGCTTCGCTTCGGGCTGTACCACTGCCGTCCTGTCCCGCAGGTGGGTGGGGGAAACCCATCTCCCGGCAACAAAGTATTTAGTACCGTGAAACCTTCACAGCAGCATCTGCAAAGCTGAGCACTGCCTCCATCCCCTCTTCCTCTGGCTGCTCTACACTGGTATCAACTTCAGGAACACCCACCTGAGCTTCCCCATCTGTTCTGCTAGGGTCCTTGCCTGCAGGATGGAATAAGCCTCCTGTGGTGCTAAACTGGGATGGTGCAGCTTCTGTCCCTCTACATCATCAGTAGATGATGCAGTGGCAATGGGAGGACAGGGGTTCCCTGTGCCTGGCCTTGGCCACATTTCTGAAAGTGCCCCTCACTCTGGAATCTACCAGGCTTTTTCAGTGAAGTCCTGCAGCTGCTTTGATCCCCTGTATATTCTACAGCCGGGGGGCATTTGCCCCCATGTGGCTTGTTCGTGGTGAAGAACCAGTTTCTTCCTTTAACACCGCCAGATAGCAGGTAGAGTTGGAATGGAAAGAAATATTTAATGCTGCCCCAATTGTGTAAATGGGGCAGGGTCCCCAAGTGCCTCTGTGGTGTGGCCTGCATTGGCATGATCAGGGTAGTGTCACTGTGATGTTATCCCGATATCCTTCTTTAATTTGGGGCCTTTTAACTGGCAAGTTCTGGGATAGCTCCATGACAATGGCTACGATAGCCCAGTGGATTTTGCCTGAAGGGCAGCCTCCCCCCTCTTCCCCCCCATCTATCCAGTCTGGCAGCTAGGGATAAACGAGTTCCATCCTTGGAACTGCTTCTTCTGCCCAGACACACAAGTTGCTTGTTCACCAGTAGCACCAATAGTCATTCCTCATCGGCCGTTATGGTCACTCATTTTGGGCTTCCCTGATGCTAGCCGGGGTTCCCCTTTCACCAAGTCTCCATTCCCCTTGTAGGAAAGCAGTCAAACCAGTGGGACCTGTAGGGTCTTTTTTTCCCCAGGCCCCTCATCCTTTTACACTTTTTTCTCTATTTGCTGCTGTTTCTGGAGCTGCCCAGCCCTGCATACGTGATCTGCAGAGCTGGGATTTCCCACGTACTGCGTTACCTCTAGCCTAGGAGAGGGAGTGGGAGATGGAAAGGCTCCCACCAGGAGAAACAACTAGTCCCTCTGGGGTAGCCAGTGCAAGCGTGCGCCAGCTCACTGTGGAAGACCATGCACAGCTGGCATTGCCCTTTTAATTTTCCTGGGTTCGAGGCGGAAGATGGGAAAGTAGCCCAAGTGCATTCTTCGGTGGACACTGGTAAGACATTAACACAAATTGAAGCGGATTGGCGTACTGCTCTAGAACACTTGCCTCTTTTTATCCATCTTATTTCCTCTCTCCTTCCTTTCTTTTAAGTCTCTTCTTTGTTTTTCCTGCTTTTCACCTTTCACCCCCTGGGTTTTTTCCCCCCATTTCTTTTGTCTTGATTATCCCTGGGCATGTCATCCTCCAATGTTTTCAGTCAGGGCTAGTCTGGATTCACCTGAGTTCTTCCAGAGAACATACACCCAACGGCCCCCACACGCTTTGCAGACTCACGAAAGCCACTGCCACCTCAAACCTGGCTTCCATGGAGAGGCCGCTAAAGGCCTTGAATTCAGCATAGGTAGCCACTTGAGGCAGTTAATCACCCTGTTCCCACAAAAAAAAATCTTGCCATTTACAGGTGTTCCAGGTACTGAAAGGTAGGGATCGCAAAGAAGGCCAGTAAATGCCAGCAAAACTGTGCACAATAAATCCTCAAAAGCTACGCGCACACTGTGGAGAATGGGGGCTTCAAAGTGATTTAGGATTTGTACAACTTCAGTTTCTGGGTGTGAATGTCCGTTGTAATGAATTTAGCATCTTAGCGAGCAAAAGCGAGACGGTCCCCTTTTTTCAATTCAAAGAAAACGAAGTACGTGGACTATTCTTCCTGAATGGTCCTAGCCTGGGTAGCCCTGTTTGTAAAATGTGTCCTTTTGAACCTTTACTAAAGAACACTATGGTGTGGATACAGTTTATTTTGTAAGAGTAAATCAGAGTATTATTTAAGGCATTCAGATGCAGACCTATTCTCTGTTCAGTTGTACCATTGCAGCTGAGACAAGTTTGCTCTCTAGTCTGGAAACTTTGAACCAGGTAAAAGACAGAGATCTCATTTTTTTTCAAATGGGACAGGTTTGTTCTTAGTGCTGCATTTGCAGGCTGCAGTGGGCCCGAAGTGGTTACTCATTTTAGGTTCTGAGTGTGTCAACTGGAGCAATCAGATCCACATCACTCACCCTGACCTCAAACTCTGGTTTAGTGTGCGTGTGTGATCTTATCTCCCTCTAGTGGCTGGCACCATGGACTACAATAGCCTGCTACTTCCCTCTAAAGGAGTTCTTTTATCTCAAGGGCTCGAGAGACTTGTGCTTTGAATGCCGAACGTCCAAGGCTGAATTGCCTCTGAGGTCCGTGGTGTCTGTATATCTGCGTGTTCTTGGTTTATGTCGCCAAGTTGCAAACACTGGGCTCTGTTCTGCATGTGTATGCCTAATTATCTTGCCATTTTTACTGGCAAGTTTAACTAAAAATCAGTCCGCTAGCTGCCATCTGCCGATCTTTCTAGCCAGCCCCACGTGTTGGAGAACCTGCAGCCCCTATGACCCTCTGCTGCTATTCTGTGGGTCTCGCTAGTAGAACCTGGTTAACAGAGTGTTGCCTCATGCCCCTGCCTGGCAATGTGCTTCTGAGTTGTTGTTGTTGTTTTTCTTCCCCTCTGCTCTTTCTGTTCTTTGCCCAAGGTAGGGAAGCCCAGTAGAAGCAAGCACAACACCCTTCCAGGTGGCAGCCTCCAGTTCCGGTCTCTCAGCAAGGACGACCACGGAGAGTGGGAGTGTGTCGCTACCAACGTAGTCGCAAGCATTACTGCCAACACTCACCTTACAGTCATAGGTATGGGAAGGCAAGGGCTGGTTGGGGCGTGGGAGGGGATAACGGAAGGTGAATAGGGAAGGGTGTGTGGGTGCAGGGGGGATAGACGGGAAGGAGGCGGTGTGCTCAAGAAGGTGGGGGAGGAAAGGCCATGCCCTCCATGTTGGACGTTATCCCATGCCCGTGTGTGTGTGTGGAGAGGGTGGGGAAAAATATCTTTGGATTCCTCTCCCAACCTTCCCTTTCCCCCTCCTGTGTGCTGAATTGGTCTGGGTCCTGCATCTCCAGAGGGTCCATGTGTCTCAGAGGCTGGTCCCTGATGGCTTTGGGTACATCAACGCTGCAGTTTAAGGTGCGATTCTGTTGTGGGTAGGCAGATCTGCGCTAGCTTCAATTTAGTTAGCCCAGGTAACAACGCCACTGAAGATGCAGCAGTGCGGGATAGTAACCCAAGTACCTACCCAGGGTCCCCGGTGGGCTACGGTCACGCCTTAGTTCGTGGTGTAGATGTAGCCTTTTGTTTGCTCCTGGAGTCACTTACCTGGGCTTTCAGCTTGTGAATGGACTGGCAGCTGGACAATTTGGAGGCAGCGGTGTGCTTCTGTGTCAGGAGAGGTTCATATTTCCTGTAGATATTGCACCAAACGGTGTATCTGAAAGGCACTAGTCAGGGACGTTTCCCATGAAGAGAAGAGCAACATTATCCTTTAATTTCACACTCCAGTGAGGCTGTCTTTTTAAAACTGTCCTTTTATTATGGCCGTGTCCTGAGGCAGATTGAAGGGCTCCTCTCTTCGCTGGCCAAGTGTGTCTTCCCTGCTGCGGCACAGCTAGAAGACAATTTAGTTAAATTGTAATCCTGTTCTCGCCCAGATATTAAAGTATGTTCCTCTGAGGTTACTCTTAACAGACTCGCCTCCTGAGGAGGCTAGGTGTGCAGTAGCTGTGTGTGGCCCAACACCCAGCACACCTGTGCATTTCCCGACAGTGCCTTCTGCTGGGAGTGGCTGATGCTCGGAATGGACTCCTTGTCTGCATTGCCAGACCACCGGGATAGCCAGAGGTGGTCAGCGCCCCTGACCCATCCGGGTGCATTCTCTGATGTGACAGATCTGGCCTCCTGAAAGTAAAGCTTTAAAAGCCTTCTCTGAGCGCAGAGAGGCAGGGGAAAATGTTCTTCCACTCCTAAGAACAAGCTCCCATTTTTTCTAGGTCTGTGTTTTGTCTTCTAAGCAACCATAAATTCCGCAGTCCAAGGGCTGCCATTCCTCTGGGTGTTCTGGGGACTGGGCTCATTGGCCGTGCGTGCGTGTGTGTGTGTGTTGCCTCTGACACTGAGTTTTTCTCTCTACCTTCAGGCACAAGCCCTCACGCCCCGGGTAGTGTTCATGTCGCGGTCTCCATGACCTCTGCCAATGTCTCCTGGGAGCCTGGCTATGACGGCGGATACGAGCAAACATTCTCAGTTTGGTACGGCCCTCTGTGAGTCATCCCAGCATGCTTTGCTCTCTGCTTCATTTCCTTTCCTCTCAGCCAGAACTCGGAGCAGGCACGGGTGGGCGAGGAGGTGAGGGGAGCATCCCTCAGCCAGGACAGCTGTGGAAAGCATGGGGTCAGATTCGAAGCCTGTGTAAATCGGCATAGCTCCATTGATTTGAATGAGGCTACGCCCGCTTACCTCATCTGAGAATCTGGCCTGTGACATTTTTGCTTTGTGGAGTCCTGGTGCCTCGGAACAGTTGGGGGTGCAGGGAGCTGGGTTTTTTTTTTTTCTGATCATTTTTTTGCTGAATGCTCTGCTGCTGCTTAGTTGAGGATTTATCCTGGTGGATTGTCTCTTTCCCCTTTTTCTTATCACCACTGTCAGTGGATCTGAGGCGGATGTATAAGTCTTGACACATACAGTTGTCAACCCCTTGCCCTTGTATGTGTTTCTGTTGCAGAACTCTCTAGGCCTGCCATGTTTTCCTTTTTTCCTTCTGTACTGGCTGGTCCTTCTGTCAGCCCCTGAAAACTTCCTCTGCTTATATTCATGGGGAAACACATTTTTACATGAATGTAACTTACTCCCACCTGCCCCTAGTTAAAGATGAACGGAAAACCCTGTTTTGAACGTTTAGCAGCCAGATCGCTGACAGAAAACACAAAGACTTTAAAGTATGTGCCGAGGAAACATGGCTATATCAAAAGGCCCCTTCTTTACTCCATGGCTGCCTGTGGGTATTCAGAGTCCTAATAATACCACTTAGGACGTGCATAAAGTAAGGCTCCTAATTTGCTGACTTCAATGAGACAAGTGAGTTTTTGTTACTTATTCAGTCCTCTTAGCGTTGCAGAGCCAGTGCAGCTGTAAGAAATCAAGCTGGCTTCTACTCTCGATAGCACATCCGCAACATACGATCCTGCTCCCATTGATGTCAAAGGTGAAATTCCGGCTGACCTCAATGGTGAAGGATCAGGCCTAAATTCTGAGATGAAAAGCACTTTTTCCTGTTGAGATACACCATGGGTGAAGGCCATTTCCTGCTCCCTCTGTCTCTGTGGAGAATGGAAGCCTCAGTCTAAAAGAACTCTAAGAAAGAAGACAGATGCTTAATGGAAACGAAGAAAACTGCTTAACACCTGGCCGAAGTAAACATCCAATTTTGATAGCTTTTGAGTGTGTCTGGATCCACACATTATAGCAGTCATGCCAAGTTGCCATCCAGCATTTCCACACCACAGGGGTTAGTGCCAGCGTTCAATCAACCGCTTCCCAGTGTGGAAGGACTTGCATGATAGTGCCAGGATTCCTGCACCAGGCATGACAGACGTAAGCGCCAGAGATTCACAATCCCAACTTCGGACTGAGGTCGGGCCCCACGCTAGCGCCGCTTTTTAAGGCAGCCTTCCTTTTCCGCGTGAGTTGTGGCATGTTGAGATGCTTCTGCAGTCATCCCTTGCCATGGGAATCGTGAGCAGCAGCACAGGCCAGCGTCTCATTTAGATGCTGAGCTTGTTCTTATTCTGTTCCTTCTCCGGATCGCTGTCAACTGGACTCTGAAGTGTAAAGGTGATGGTGACCTTCCCTGGTTCAGCCATAGTTTTCTTGTCCCCGCTCTCCCCGCCCCCAGTTTGTTCGTTCGTTCTTTTTCTTAATTTAGCCAGATGGAGTCTGCTGATAGAGTGGAGATTGGATACATGCTTCCCATGATAAATTCTGCTCTGCTTTAGATAGAGGACCGCAACAGAGCTTGGAAAGTGTGGTCTGGGCAATAGCTTGGGGAGACAAAAGAGAGGCGATAGAAAGAGGGAGAAAATGAGAGAGAGAGAGAGCCCTGAATGAGCAAGAGAATGGGCTTAGCGTGCAGAATTCACACAACTGCTTCTGATTAAAATGTCCTTGAGAAGGAACGATTAAACCTCCTTCCTTTCGAAACACGTCTCACCTTGGAGGAGGCTGCCAGCTGCTGCTGCTTGCTGCCAACTTCATCTGCTGATTTGTTTTGTCTTATTCCTGAGAAGCCAGGATCCCCCCACCTGCCTTGAGATCCCGAACAAAATGAGACTAAAGTAAAAGATGGGGAAAGGGGGACGTGTAGATGGGGGAATAGTAGCTCAAACCTTGTGTAAGACTATACAGTGGTGTTGGATCATAGAGACAATGTGTTGTGGGAATCACTTCTGGGTGAAGGAGGAGGAAGTCCAGTCTGCTTTGCTTGCAGAAAGTTATCCTTCTGAGCTGCTCGTGGAAAGTGTCAGCCAGGGAAGCCCTATGGGATATGGAACCAGATGGATTGGGGGGAGAGAGGCGAATCAGGCTTGTCTGCTGCAGAGCTACTGTTCATTATTATGTCCACTTATCAATGCCAGCCCAAGCTCCCTCCTGCACAGCCTGAAAACCTGTCCCCTGACCAAGGTTTTGCATTCTTCTTCTTGCTGTATTTATATGATCCTCCTCAGAGAGAGATCCTGCAGGTCAAGCCTTTTGGAATCTGCTCCTTCTCTTCTTTGTCCTTATTCACAGCTGCTGCCAACCTTCTCACTTAACATTTTCTCCTGTTGTGCTGAGCTCCCCCTGTTGATGCTGTTGGATATGGAATAACCCTTTTAGCTGTGCTGGGAAGATTTGATTATAAATTTCACCCGCTCTGTCAAAAATGACAATTTCTCTTCCAACGAATAAACCAGAATAAAGCTCCAGAAAGCTGAAAAGTTAATTCCATCCTGCCCAGTGCACAGTATTGGGAGCTGAATTCCAGTGAGATTTTGTGGTCTGTTGTGTTGGTTTAGGATAGAATTGGGGGGGGGGGGGGTTGAACAGCACCTTCCATATTCCTGGCATCCCAAAGTGAGACTTATGGGAGTGAGACCTTGCCTGGGGCTTTAGCTTTGCAGGCTAACAGAGAGGCCCATGGCTCACATGGAGTCTTGGATGCTACAATCTGTGTGTGAGAGGAGCATTGGCCAAGTCTCTGAGGCTGCTGTGTGTTTAAAAAAAAAAAAAAAAATCTAAGTGTTGTTTACTTCGTCTTCGTTAGCATCCAGGTGGGTCTGAGAGAGGAGAATGGCATCTGTGAAAAATGTACCGTTATTAACAGTTTGTTCCCTCCGATAGAGTGCATTTCATCCAAGGATCTTAAAGCACTTGAAAATATATCGGCACCTTCCGGATATAGGTCTAGCACTGGGATCACACACTGGTGGGGACAACAAGTCCCACGTGTAGCCCAGACTCCGTTTCAGCACTTCCTCCTCCTCCTCCAGTTTTTGGTGGGTGCTGTGAATGCAAGTCCAGTGCCGCAGAGACATTCAAAGAAAGAGTCCATGGGGCAGCAGCTGAGCAGCTCAAGCATGCCACTTGTTTATGTGCAGTCTCTTTAGGGAAGAACTTTCCACATGCTTTAGTGATCAGTGCTGGATTTATAACCCACCCACTTCCTCCCTGTGTCCTGCTGTTCCAGTTACTTTGCTGCCTTACTGACACTGACAGCTTAAAGGCCTGGGCCAGTCATCAATAAGGAGCCAGTGGGAGGAAACGTGAAGGCAGCGAGGTTAAATGCCAGACAAACATATTTCACGGCAGCTGGGAACTGGAGGTTGTTTTTAGGTAGTTTGGTTAACCAAGACCTATCCACCATCATGTCTCTGCAGCACTGTGTGATTCTGGTGTGTGCTGAGTTATTCTGTGCACGTGGTTTTGTGCCGCAATCACTCACTTCCAAAACTTGGTGCTTCCTTTTCCACCTCCCCTTTCTCCCTCCGTGGTGGCATTATCCGTCTTCTCCCCACCCTTTATCTCCTGCTTTGTAGGTTTGCCCAAATGTTCAGCTGGTGACTTTACAGTGTCCTGTACACCGTAATTGTCTCACTAATATAGATAAAATATTCTACTGACACTATTCTAAACTGCAGCTTGTGGGGATTATTGCTGCAGTATACGTTCCTAATAGGGGTGTGGCGTTTACACACCATTGCAACTGAGGGATGCCACTTTGAGACATTCAAGTGAGGCTAGTTGCCATGATTTCACATTGCCATGACTTGGAGATGTAATCTCACAAGGTCACGAATCCTGAGGAGAACACCTGGGAACCTTTGGTCACCCTGTTCACATTGGGTCTGTGGAATGGATTAGTAAAAAGATCTGAGGCTATCCTGTCTGAAAGGTTCCCTTCTCTCACTATTCTGGTTCTGAATTCTCTGCCAATCAGGTAGGTGATGATCTGCTTCAGGTGCTTGTGTATGTATGAATACGTTCCACTGTAGGTGTGTGTGCACCCAGTGCACTCGGGTCGGACACTTGCCGTACCCATAGGCGGCGTATGCATCCTGCTCTTTACATGTGCCAAGTGACGGCATTAAAGGGGTGTGGGCAACGCCTCTCTCAGGTCCTTCTCACCACCCTTGGCAAGAGATGAAGCTCCCTATTGCTCTCTGAGCTTCAGTTAATCAGCCATAGAGGAAAAAATGTCTCCTTCTGTGTGTAGTTGTAGCTTAGTGTTAGTTTTTGGTGTAGTTGGATTTTACTGAGTTGAGAGGGTTTAATATGCTGAAATCCCCAGGTTTCAAACAATTTGTCACTTTCAGGGCTGTGATCCCTATTAATGACAGACACAAATGTTGCTGAATCTGCTTAGATGAGGGGCATGTGAGGGACAAATGTCCATGAGAACAAAAAAGCGGAGGGATTTCCACATCAGAGCCCAACCCCAACCACGGCGAGTTTGTCCATGAGGTGTGCCAATCCAGTTGCCCCAGTTTCTAAGCCCAAGTAAGGTGAGAAACATCATTTGTCTTTGACTCCAGAGGTCTCCTTGAAATGCCCAAAATCCTCCTCATGCTCTGAGATGGAAAGCTATAAGTCTCACAAAAAGGCTCTGGAAAGTCCTCCAGGGCACAGTCAAGGTCTGGTTGGAAGCATCCACATTCATTATCCCCATCAGAGGTGACACCCTTGTCTCTGCACCAGAGGGGCTGTTGGGACTGCTGTTTTCACCCCTACCAGTGAGACTGTTGTCTCCAGCACCACCAGCTTTAGCAGCCGAGCACTTCCATCTGCTATCGGTGCCATGGAGCCTGCAGGCACTCATTGCAGTAAAAGGCCGTTGGTGTGTTCCTCTCCTGGACTCTCCTTCGTTGCATCGTCCAGTCCCAATCTGAGATGCTGACCCATGTGTCTGAGTCAGAAGAAGACTGTGAGCATTGCAACTGCAATCTTTGTCCTCGGTGGTCAGGGTAGCCACCATCAGAGGATAATAAAAAAAGGAAATCAAGGGAAAGAAATACGGGATGTAGAGACCTGTGCCCAAATTTTTAGCTGATGCAACTCCATTTACTTCAGAGAATTTGCTCTCTATGTTCTTAAAATGCAGCTCTTTTATTACTGGCACCAGAAGTGTGCAGTTCTCTCTGAAAAATCACTCTAAAATTTGCATCCACAAGATCCCTATTTGTCTCAAACACTTCTTTACTCACTTTCCAAGTGCAAAGATACAGGGTTTTGTTTGGTTGGTTTTCCAGGGAGAGGGAAGGGTTCCGCTTAACTGCCATTGCCAACCCTGCAATACTGGATCAGATCCCAACTTGTCTGATTTTTTTTTTCTCTCAATCTGACGTGTGCTTCATCACCAATTATGAAGATTATAGTGGATAATTTTTGCCCTTGTAATGTCTGTGTAAACCCATTGGGATTGATTCTCATTTACGATAAGGCTCCTTTACACTGCTCCAAAATGTAAATGAAATGTGCTCTCGCTTTAAACCCCTTTACATTGCTCAGGCTGTATAAAGGGGCCTTGGTTTAAGTGAGAATCTGGCCCATTGTCTTTAAAATTCTGCTCTGCTTTGCCCCACATGGGTTTCATTGGAGTGACTCTTGGTTTACTTATATGTAGTGGATGTCACAATTTGGCTCGCTGTCTCCAATGGGGTTGCACTGTGGGGAAAAAATTTGCCCTGTACCTGGGAATTTACTTTATTTTACAGATGAAAAGTGAGCAAGAATAGATTCCACCTCCTTCTGCCATAACTGTGGCAACGTGGCAGTGCTAACAGGAATAAAAAGTAACACAATGTCCCTTTGTCATGACCAGTAATCAGGATCTGACTCTGAATACCCAGAGATCAGGGAAAGAAGGTGCTATTTGTGGCCATCATCATACTGTAAGGGCTTTTCGTCAAGGGTCGGGTGTAATATAGGAAGAAGGGCTGGCAGGAGTGTCCGTATAGAGTGAGGCTGAGCCCCTTGACCCAGCAAACCTCTTTAGTCCCTTTCTCTGTCTTTCCCCTGACCCCGTTTCAAGGCAGTTCCCTTCTGTAGGTGGCAGAATATCAGCGCCTTGTCCTCACACGTGGCTGCTATGAAACCCAGTCCCTCTTTCATGGTGGATCCATTATTGCTGAAGGGATTGACTCTGCCTGTCCTCTTTCTTTCATTCATTCATTCTTGTTCTCTCATAAGCACCTCCACTTGAGTTGTTTGTCTGCTTTCTTGCCAGGATGAAGAGAGCACAGTTTGGACCCCATGACTGGCTGTCTCTTCCAGTACCAACTGGTCCTAGTTGGCTGCTGGTGGACACCCTGGAAGCAGAGACTGCGTACCAGTTCAGTGTCTTGGCTCAAAACAAACTGGGTACGAGCACCTTCAGTGAGGTGGTCACTGTGAACACTCTAGGTGAGTTGGGATGGCAGGGGAGGGGTGGTAAATTCAGAGAGTCCCTCAATGAGAGGAGTAGGGAGACTGGGGATGGTGAGATGAGGACGGGTTCTTCGGTCACGTTCAGTAGGTCCTCTGTGATTTTAATGGTGTCAGTGACGCTGCCTGTGCAAGCATCTGTATTCTAGTGGCCATTACATGGCTTTATCACGCATCAAAGGATTCACCCCTTTGCAGAGAGAAATGTTGAAGTCTTGTCTTGTGAGTGTTGACTTGTTGGCCCAGGAGTTCAACACCTCAAAACCATTCACCTTCAGGTCTCTGTTTCACATGCAGCCAAAACTCATTGGCACTTTACCGGTTGTCATGTACACCAAATCTCAGTCCAGGTCACAGCACAAAATCACCATTCCCACTCGTTCTCTTGTGGGTGGTCTCGGAAAGATCCAAGAATGAGTGGACTTTCTAATACCACATCCCTCTGTTTCCTTAGCCTCCTAGTATCTGTGACTGTTCCCTTTCTCATAAAGACTTCTTGGCTTCTTTCAGAAAAGAGACCTTGGTGATGGCACCTGTGTGGCTGCATGTCTTTAACATACCACGGCAGAGCAGTAGGAACTGCCCTAGTGAATCAGACTAGAGTCCCCGGACAGCAGCTCATGGCCAGTGCTTATGAGAAAGTAATAGAATCCCCTCAGTGCACCTCCATTGTGCATCCTTTCCCATGACTCTTGCAGGGGGTTGGTGTATGCCTTGAGGCCTGTGGAATCACACAGCCCTCGTGGCTTGAATCCTGACTCGCACAGTTGCAGGAGGTGTTGGAGCTGCAGAGCAAGGGAGACAGAAGAGGAGGGAATGTGTGCAAATTGAAGTGAAGCCACTGAACTGGAGAGAGTAGCCAGCTGTGGAATTTACTGCTTTTCTCCCCCCCCCCCTTCATTCCACTAAATGCTTTTTCTGCCCCATCCCCTCCCTGTCCCGTGTGTCTTCAGCATTCCCTGTAACAACTCCAGAACCCCTGGTGCTGGTTACCCCACCGAGGTGCCTAACAGCCAATCGGACGCAGCAAGGAGTCCTGTTGTCGTGGCTTCCTCCAGCCAATCACAGCTTTCCAATTGACCATTACATCATGGAGTTCCGTGTCGGGGAGAGGTGGGAGATATTGGACGATGCCATCTTGGGGAGCGATAATGACTTTTTTGCCAAGGATTTGTCTCAGGTAGGAGGAGGTCTGAGCACCCTTGGGTTTTGATAATGGACTGGCCCTTCATCTAGGTTACTGACTGCGCACCAGCGGTATTGCAGCTCTGGGAGAGCATTCACGGAGTACTTTCAGGATGTCTGTTGCTTATTTCCATGTTAGGGGCTAATTTGGTGTCCCGAAGAGTAGAACCGGTGAAGAACATATCCCCTTTTCAGCCCAGGAGAAGGGCAGTCCCTCTCGAACAATGTTGAGGATATCCATTATCTGGTCTGGGGAAGGCATCCTGGTGCTTGATTTGGCTCTGGTGTGCTAAATTGTTGAAGGAAGCTTCTGACTAATGGCTCATGTTGTGTTTGGTGCCGTAGGACACCTGGTATGAGTTCCGAGTTCTGGCTGTCATGCAAGACCTCATCAGTGAGCCCAGTAACATTGCAGGTGTCTCCAGTACAGGTGAGTGTCCTTCTGTCCTTCCAGCCCCAAACAACCTAAGCATAGAGCTTAACATGGGAAGGCAACATCGCATTGTGGTGAGATACCGGGGCTGATCCTGCCAAGTACTTTGGGAATTGAGGGCTCTCTGACTTCAATAGAAACTGAGTATTCTGCAGCTCACACGCTTACATCCACAAAGAACTGCTGGGCTATGCAGAATGGCAGAGCTTGGAACAGGAAAGAACAAATCAGCGCAGCACAATAGCACGTAGGCCAGTAGCAAAACAATGTTCCATACTGTAACACAGCACAATGTGGTGCCAAGTGACGAAAGCAGAGCCCGGACCAGGGAGTCGGGGTGCCCCGCAGTTCTGCCACATGCACTGAGAACAGTGCTCGAACCCAGAAATGCACAGCCTTGACGTGGAAATGAAAGCTGCATATAGGGCAGTGCGGTAAAAACAAAAGCATCGTACCGCCACATAAGGTACCGCAACACGTAGCAGCACAAGAAAGCACAATGCAGTCCTGCATACACCACAGCACAGAGGACTATTTCACAGACTGCAGGAGAACCCAGCATACCACAAAATAGCACGTTATGGTGGAAGGAGAGATTGAAATACGAACTGTGGGA
This sequence comes from Emydura macquarii macquarii, assembly GCF_026122565.2. Lineage (NCBI taxonomy): Eukaryota > Metazoa > Chordata > Testudines > Chelidae > Emydura > Emydura macquarii. The sequence goes on along the minus strand of NW_027130449.1, from coordinate 6,993,491 downwards.
ACCTAAATTATACCAGCTCACAATAGGAGAGACCACCAGTATCTCGGTTCTGCTATGTACAGGACAAATCCAGTCTAGCACTGCCCTCAAGTGGTGCTATGCAGAAACACTTTGCTGGATGTTAAATTGCATAATTTGCTTTTGTTTTTTTTAAATTAGATTCCTCTAGTGTAGATTGTGTCTGATTTTGTGAGCTCTTGGGTATGTAGATGACCTCCGCTTACGTCCAGGGGTAATTACACGATGGCAGTTACTACTGTCTCAGCCAGAAAAGTTCTACAAGCTGGTGCTAGTGTCAGGTTTCCAAGCACTGATATGAACAACCAAGTGGATAGTTTAAGTAGCTTGCAGAAACCATGTAGATTCACTTCCCAGTAACTGTACGCTCACACATACAAATAAGCTAAGGTCACATTTGCTGATTCAAATCCAGCCAGGTCAACCAACACTATAAATTGTTGTCGGGTAACTGTTCAGTGTACTAAGTGAGTGGGTCTCCGTGCTCGTCAAGTGTCCACGTTACCTCTGGGGTGCTTGCATACCACGGAGATACGCATGATATAAGGACACCGGAGGGGTGGACAAACAGCACAGTTGGTGTCTTCAGAAAGATGAAGGACCGAGTGGGGACACGGACTGAATTTTCCTTTCACTCCTAGAGCTGATCCCTGCAGGTCATAGTGAAGGGATATTGTCAGGCAAGCTGCCACTGGCAGTGCTGTAACGGCTCTTCATATAAGTGGATTGCCAGTTATGATGATGCTTTTTGGTGATGTGGATATGTCTTTGCTAGGTCTGGACTGAGACCCCAAAGTATCTCCTAGGCCACCTCCCAGGCATCTGACAGTAACAGCGTTCACTCGCTGCCCCTCTGGGCTGGATTTGAACCAATGACCTAAAGGGAAAAGGCTCTGAACCTGGACCTTCCGATTCTGCAGCTAGTTTAGAAGCCCTATGCAAACCTCTCTTTGCAGACCGTGATGAGGGCCCTGCTTGTGGAGGACAGGTTTTTTTTAGAACTCAGAGGGTTTCCTTGACCTTGTTTCTGCAGACATATTCCCCCAGCCTGACCTGACAGACGACGGTTTGGCCCGACCCGTGCTGGCTGGCATTGTTGCCACCATCTGCTTTCTGGCTGCTGCCATCCTCTTCAGCACACTAACTGCCTGCTTTGTCAACAAACAACGCAAACGCAAGCTCAAGCGCAAGAAAGGTGAGCCTGACTGCTCTCTCCTGCCTGCCCCCCGGGGCATTTTGTGGTAATCTTCCCGGCTGGTCTCCTTTCATCCCCGAGTGTCTTCAGGTGAAGCATGCCCTAACTTTAACCTTCAGCTGTTACTGTTTGGATCGTGGCCTTTCCCCCCTCCTCCCCATTCCTCACCTTTAATCTCCCCCGACGGTTTAAAAAATAAAAAGTGGCAGAAATGTGTACTGAGGTCTAGACACTCATTCTGAGGGGACCCCAACGTCTCACGGTTCAGACAGAAGAAGAAAGTACTTCTGTGCTAGAGCAGAGTAAGGAAAGAGCTGCATTCTAGCTATTCTGGAGCCTCCGCTGCTCTCTGAAACGTCTTGTGATCAGAAATGGTAGAGGCAAACTGGGATGAAGATGAAACCGAGAAAGGTACCTAGACTGACATTGCAGGGGAGCCTTCCTAGTGGTGGTATCTGTTAGACCATTGGGTTTGGGGTTTGGGGAGTTTTCATTCTTGGATGGAGGGAGAGAGAATCTCCTTGCAGCCTGCTTCCCTTCCCATGGCCCTCCAGTGCTTGGTTCTCAAATCACTTTCTTCTGAGGGCCACCGGGAACAGCTGCTCATATCACTGGTGTTTCTTGGACCATATAGAGTGAGAACTGTTGCATTTTAGACTATAGAGAATCACCCAGAGGAAGAGGTGGAACTCCCGTCACTTCAGTTATATAAACTGGGACTGGCACAAGTCTTGCAGGAATGCCCTGCCAGGAAATTCACATTGGCTGGGGGTGCAGGGTGTGGACCCTTTTATCTCTAATGTGTATGATTCTGTGACAACGGGATTGGTGGGAAACTGTCTGGATTTGTTTGTTGTCTGTGACTATTAAAGCACTAGATCAACCAAAATTTGGCCGCTTGTTGAGTCTCTTTTTTTCTTCTTGTTGATGTAAGATTTTTGTTGCCTCTTTCTGCCTAGTTGCGCCTCCTTAGCGTTCTCTTCACTTCCCCTTTTATTCTTTTCCAGACCCTCCTCTCTCGATAACCCACTGCAGGAAGAGTCTGGAGTCTCCGTAAGTATCTCCGTCTTAGGGTGCCACTCAGGCTGTGTTCTGTCTGGTAATTTTGGAGGCACCTGTTTGTAGGGATGCTGCTCACGTGAAATGGAATTATCTGACTTTGAGTGTCTCAAATCTGGTGACCCTGGTGTCTGTTGGGTTTGGTGTTCTCTGAACTCTTTGGAACAAAATAGCCTGCAAGAGACTACCAGGCTTCGGAGCAGGAGCAGAGGAGATAGGTACCAAGGAAGCCTGTCATAGGAGATCTTCCAAAGGAGTAGTGCAGATCTATCAGAACTGGACTTTATTTTTAAGATGGAACAAGATTGTACTGGAAATTTTTAAGTGGTTGCTTAAAAGAAGCAGTGGTTCCTTAATGCAAGTTTCACTGTGTCTGTTTTTTCTTTAACTGGGAAATTTAGAGTTTTACGAGCAACTCTTTTTGCCTTGAAGAATCCCCTGTTTTATCTTCCTCTCCACACTCCCTTAAAGATCCTGGATCACTGTCTCAACTCCTTCCAGAGCCCATTCGCACTACTCCGTGCATCCCCCAGCAAGGGTAGATAGAGACAGGGGATGTGTCTTTGGTGTGAGCGTAATAGTCTGGCCTCTGAGCATCTCATGGTAGCTTCAGGAGCATCATGGAAGACACCTGTGCTGACCCTGATACTTCGTATTTTTTATCTCGTTCTGCTGATGTCCTCTCTTTTTTTTTCCTCTCCCCCCCCCCCCACCTGTGCGCTCTTCCATTTCATAGAGAAGACCACACTTTTCAATTTCCTTGCCCCCATTATCTCAGTTGGATCTGCTGACTCTGTGTCTTTAATCCTGTTTGTCCCAAGACAAAGTAGGGATGGGTGAACTCTTCCAGTAATGCAGCTTCCCCCTTCCTCCTTTTTCAAGCCTTAACCCTGACACTCAAGGCTTGCGGGAAGATGATTAGCGTTTTTTCTTCTCGGTTTGTGGGCTGGGATCAGAAGCTGCCAAATTCTGCAAGAGGGAATGTTCTTGTGCTGTTCTTCCCCAACTGCAGGCTGAAGCACTAGAAATGTTCTCCCTCGTGTGATTTCATCTTATTGAGCGGTTTCCCAGCCTAGTTTTGCAAGAGGCTCAGATAGTTCAAGTGAACGTACAAACCTTTGAGTACTTAGCCAGACTGAAGCCAAGCTCTGGACCTGTTTTCATTCAGTCCTAAGGGGTTGTGGAGCTAATTTCAAGAAATTGCAGTGGATTGCCTGCTTGAGGGGGGGAGGAGAGAGCATGGCGCACTGCTCAGTTTGGGAGAAGTAGTGACCACCTGCTTCTCTTCTCTCTTGCCCCTCCCCAGCACACTGAGCTGCTGCCATCATAATAATGTCCACACTAAATTCTTCCAGGACTCCCTCTTTTGTGAACGATTAAGGCTCTTTCTTTTTGTGTCCAGTTGGGCTAGCCACAGATTTTTCTCCTCTCCCCATGATGATCCCCCGCCTTTTTTTTTTTCTTCCCCTTTTGGTTTCTCTCTTCTGTGGTCCAGGTTGTCTTCCGGTAAAGTGAGTCCTGAAAGCATCCGCACACTCCGCCCCCCCTCGGAGTCCTCGGATGACCAAGGCCAGCAGGGCAAGCGTATGCTGAGCCCCAGCAAGGAGAAGGAGCTGTCCCTGTACAAAAAGACCAAGAGAGCCATTAGCAGCAAGAAGTACAGTGTCTCCAAGGCGGAGGCTGAAGCCGAGGCTACGACCCCCATTGAACTCATCAGCCGTGGGCCAGATGGCCGCTTTGTCATGGACCCCTCGGAGATGGAGCCCTCACTCAAGACCCGCCGGATCGAGGGCTTCCCCTTCGTGGAGGAGACGGACATGTACCCGGAGTTTCGCCAGTCGGATGAAGAGAATGATGACCCCATTGTGCCCTCCTCTGTGGCAGCCCTCAAATCTCAGCTGAGCCCTCTCTCTTCCAGCCAGGAATCCTACCTTCAGCCACCAGCATACAGCCCCAGATTCCACAGGGGCTTGGAGGGCACAGGTGCTCTGGAGAGCCGCCTGCAAGCCACTGGTCAGGCCAGACCGCCAGCCCCCCGGCCTTTCCACCACAGCCAATTTTACGGTTACCTCAGCAGCAGCAGTCCTGGAGAGATGGACCCTCCACCCTTCTACATGCCAGAGGTCAGCCCTCTCAGCTCTGTCATGTCCTCCCCTCCTCTGCACCCCGAGGGGCCGTTTGGACACCCCACCATCCCCGAGGAGAACGGAGAGAATGCTTCCAACAGCACATTGCCTCTGACCCAAACGCCAACGGGGGGCCGGTCTCCTGAGCCGTGGGGCAGGGCTGAGTTCCCTTTCAGCGGCCTGGAGGCGTCTCCCATGATATTCCCTCACCAGCTCCACCAGTGCGACGTGGGAGAGTGCGTGCAGCCGACGCAGCCAACAGCCTGTCTTCCGAGGGGCCCGCCTCCGTCCTCCCTCCAGGTCCCTGCATCCTACCCTGGCATTCTGCCCCTGGAGGCACCAAAGAGTTGGACTGGCAAGCCACCTGGCAGAAGCCAACCCTCTGTGCCCACCACCACCAAATGGCAGGACAAACCTATGCAACCTATGGCGAGTCAAGGGCAGCTAAGACATACCAGTCAAGGTATGGGCATACCCGTGTTGCCTTACCATGAACCGTCTGAGTCAGTCAGCCACAGTGGCACAAGCACATTTGGCCTGGACACCAGGTGGTATGAGCCCCAACCCAGACCTCGGCCTAGCCCTCGGCAAGTCAGGAGGGCCGAGCCCAGTTTACATCAGGTGGTGCTACAACCTTCAAGGCTTTCCCCTCTGACCCAAAGCCCCCTCAGCTCCCGCAACAGCTCCCCGGAGCTGACTGTACGTGCCAGACCACGGCCGGGCCTCATCCAGCAGGTGGAGATGTCGGAGATCACCCTGCAGCCCCCCGCGGCGGTCAGCTTCTCCCGCAAGTCCACCCCGTCGACCGGCTCCCCGGCTCAAAGCAGCAGGGGAGGAAGCCCCAGCTACCGACCTGCCATGGCCTTCACCTCTTTGGCCACTGGTTACCCCTCCTCTCAGTGCCCCTCCCTGCCCGGGGACAGTATGGATATATTTGGACAAATTCCCTCTCCCAGGAGCGTTGGGGAGGAGATTCTCAGACCTGAGCCTACACTGACAACATTATCCACTTCGGGGTAAGTGTATGAATCCTTTAGCTGCCCTTTATCTTTCCTTCCTTCCCCACCCCACCACATCCGCTCCTGCCATCTCCTCCCCCATCATCATCATCTGAAATCATAGGGGTGTCTGGACACGCTGCAGCATCCCTTTTGGAGGTGACTTCTGGTTGGCATTGATAGGACCCTGCTCTGAAGAGGCTCTTGCTACTGGCACCCTGCCTGGCACTGATTAGGGCACAGCTCACATGAGTGGGTTACACAGGCAGAGAGGAACATTTGGTTGTTCATGGTGTATTGCTCTCAAACTGCTTCTCTTCCCCTCGCAAGTCACTTGGGAATTGGGAGTGTCTGTGTCTTCGGATGTGCGGAGACGGGCCAGTCCATGTAAGGAATTAGATTATGGGTTTCGTTACCTGTGTTTGTTGGGTAAGTGACCCAGGGTCACCGGCAGTTTCCTCTTTTATTTCCTGGCTCTTGACTTTCCTGGAACATTAGGGCGTCCCTGCCTCTTTGGCTTCTTGCTGCCCTTTCCCACGGAGACTAGTGACCATAGTGAATGACAGAGACGGCCACAAAGGTCATCTTGCCGCTCCATCTCCAAAAGCGATGCTGCAGCCCCAAGACTCGGGCGGGGAAAGGGACAAGGATTTAGCCACATGAACAGCATGTAAGGAGAAGAAATTCATCCGAGTGGAAATCAGGAAGCTGCCGGTATTCTCAGATCCTGCCCCAAAGAGCGAGGCTGCTGCACTAAACTCCAGCGGCTGGTTTTCCAGGTACCAGGGTTGCTCCAGGCAAAGCGTCTTTCTCTTTCTTTCTTCTCTTTCCTTCCGTCTCTGCCTCTTTTTCTGCTTTCCCTCGTCTCTTTCACAGCACCTTAGATCCTGTAGATGCTCTTTCCTTCCATCCTTTTGTCTTTTTGTTTTAAATTCTATTTTCCATATAGTGGGGTTTAACCTCTCCATCTCTCAACTCGTGGAACTCGGGAATTCATGGCTCGAAGCAAACTCTAAGATCAGTGCAGTTTAAACTCCGTGAAGACAGGAGCTTAGGAGAGAGGAGTCTGGGGCAGGCCAGGAGGAGGCTGATGATCACGCTCGAGGCCAACATTGTCTGAGTTGTAGGAGATTAGTGTCACCTCAGGAAAGCAACAAGGTTTGGGGGTGGGAGCCTGATTTTTTCACCCTGCGGTGCCCCTTGCATTTCACTTACTCTCTCTGGTACCTGGAAGCTTTAAATCCTTAGAAACCCTATTAGTCCATTCAGCACTGTTGTTGGTTGCTGGTTTCAGGAGACTGGGTGAATGGGACAGAGGGGTGCTTATATTAGAGGGGAATCCTTCTAATATAACAACAAAATCAACCTTAAATCAATTCTGTTGTTGCTTTAAAAATATAGATATGTAAATAGATTGTGTGTGTGTGTGTGTGTGTGTGTGTGTGTGTGTGTGTGTATGTATGTGTCTCCAACCAATCTATATAGCCAGGACACCTTGATGAAGCCCAGGTATGGGGAAGTCACAGGACAATTTTGTGTTCGAGCACTGTTGTCTGCGCTTTTATGCAGTGTTTTCATCCACTTTATTGATTTCTTTCTTTTCTGTTTCTTTCCCCTTTCCGTTTCCAGCCTCGTTTGGTTTCGGTTTTTTGGTATCTTTCCCCACTTCTCCTCCTTTGGCATTCTTGACGTGCTGATGTGTTGCGGAGCTCGGCTCCTTGCGGGTGTTGTTAACTGCTTTGTTTTTGATTAATCTCAGCTATCTGGGCAGTGTTGTCGAGACAAGCTTCTCCTCAGCTCAATAGGTAAGGGTGATCCATGTCCGAAAGGATGGTGTGGGGGCTGTTGGAGGGTGGTAGGGAGCGGGGCATGGAAGGGGCTTTTCCAATACCATCTCTTCCTTTAAAGGGGAATAAGGAATTGTAAAATACCAGGACAAAACCTTTGCACATACTGTCTCTGTGGCTTTTGGGTTTTCCAACTCAGCCGTGCCTAGATGTCTTCATGTCTTCAGAGAGGCCTAGCTATACAGGGGGCTGTGACTTTTGTGGGGGCGAGCGTGGTGAGTGGGGGAGACAGCTCCTCATTCTTCATTGTTTAGAGAGGTGCATGGTCTAGTCTATTGAACAGGTTTGGGAGCCAGCAACATGTGAGTTCTAATCACAGCTCTGCCACTGACTCACATGACCGTAGGGAAGTCACTTTGCCTGTCTTCGTTTTAAACTAAGTAACTTAATTGCAATAGAAGCCTCATCTCTCTGATATTCTCCTCAGTGACACCTTGCAAGATGTCTTCAAATCACCAACAGTGATTAAAGTGCCTTAAGCACATCTTGCAAGATTTCTCCAGGAAAATACTTCTTGGAGACTCTCTTTCTGGGAGTAGTTCCACAGATGTAGTCATGTCCTGGAACAGAACTGGAAGAGATGAATTGGTTGTAGTGATTAAGCTTCCTTTTCTCCTTCCTTTCACTGAGTCCTTTAGTGTGCTAAGCTAGATGCTATCCATTATCAGCTCTGGTGGCCTGAAGTGAAGGCCAGCTGATGTGACACACAGAACAATACCAATTGGATTCGCTACCAGTGATGTTGTGTCCCAGACTTGCTTTTATTCCCACTATCTGAGAGCCTACATTGGCCCATACAGTAGTCGATTCCCAGAAATTGAAAGCAGCTCTGCCCGTGCTGCTTATCAAAGGGTGAGATCCTGATCCTGGCCCAGGTTTGAGCCCAGTATCTTGAAGAGCCTGTTAGACTGGATAAGAGAGCTGATGAGTGTAGTTCAGCAGCCTAGTGAAAGCTGGAAGTGGTAGCCAGAAGAATACAGTCCCCCCCCTAGTGCTCTCAGAGGATCGTGCTGGGATCAGGGAGGCAGGTCGGAATGTCTGGATGGTATGTTTGGGGTGAGGCGGACGGGAGGACGATACAGAGTTGGACGTTCAGCCAGGAAGAGAATGAGGTATCAGAATGGTGGGTTTATAGCACTGAGGCCCAGCTAGAGCATGGGGGCAGATTGAGGCATCTGGATGGGGAGGGAGTGCAGAGTGTGACTGACAGAGGAAGTAGTGACATTTTTACTGTCCTTTCAGAGCTCCCCACCTTGACAGCTTCCGTCCTTTTCAGCAGAGCTTCAGAAGCCCCTGAGAGAGATGCCCTCCTTTCAGGGTGTTCTGTTTAGTCCTAGCAACCTGGGAAACTTGCTGTCCCAGACCCCACACTCCTCTCCAGGCATCCATGACAGCCTGAAGCCTTCTTCAGTCCCGTTCCAACACTAGTTCCAGGCAGAAATATTCATGAGGGCCTATAAAAATCTATGCCCTATAAAGATCTCAGCAGCGAAGTCACAAACACGTCCACCAGCGACAGCCCAATGACCAGGGACTGAAATGCATCTTACTCTGGGACTTGGGTGCAGAATCCATTGCATTGGAAACTGAGTTAACGGTCAGGTTCTCCCTCAACTAGAGGGACACGGCCATTATCTCAAAGGGGAAGGCATGCAGATAATACATCCTGCATGCTAATAAGAAAGGAATCCCATAAACGGCACAGCCAAGTAATTTCTTCATGATTTAGGGTCGTAAAATTGTCAGTGGCTGAGGGGCTCCAGTGTTTTATACCAGGCCAGCCAGGTTTTATGCTTCAGTTATAAAAGCAGAGGGGAAGAGAGAGGCATGGTTTACGAGCTCTCTGACGGCTACCAATCATCACCGGGGCACTGCTAGTGTGAATTGGATCTCTGCTGTGAGGATGCATGCAGATCAGGCTGGATGGGACAAGGAGATGGGGGCAAATAGAGGGGTACAAATGATTGTCTGCATGTAGTGTTAATTTATATTCCCCCTGCATGCCGTGAGTGGGAAGGCTTTTGCAATATCTCTTTCTGTGTGAAGGGCAGGCAAGTTTTTTATTTAAGGGTGTGCATAATTTATGCCATTATCGAATTAGCGCTAGTAACGTTCCCTTTTCTTTTAATTGAACCCAATGTGCCGTGAATGTCTCCTAATTGAGAAGAGTTTATTCTGTCAACTCACTGCAGTAGGAAACCCAAAAACCACAGGGAAGGCAGGCGAGCACCTGTGCTACCTCTGCATCCGAGGCTGTCCTGTGCTGGCAGTCCCAGCTCCTCTCCGTTCGGACAGCGTAGTCAGTACCTGGTACTCAAAGGAAAAGAAAGTAGGTTCCCCTTTAAAGACTGTCCATTTGCTGATCCTCTGCATGTGTTTCACACCCACTCTCGCTTGGAGAAGTTGAGTCCTCTTGTCTGAGTGGTTTTCTCTTTTTCTTTTTGTCTTTTTTTTAATTTCTCACTTCTGATTTCATTTATCTTCCTCTTCTCCCCCTGTGATCTTTTTTCTTCTTCTTGTCCTCTCCTTTCTCCCCTCTTCCTCTGCTGTCATCATGGTGAAGTCCGCTGTATAGATGAGTTGTGTTGTCTGCAGACCTGTAGAAGGGATGCCATTTTCCGGTGTGCTCCCTGCTGTTCTCAGCTCCTTCTTATCTTTCTGCAGTGGTGATGCCTTGGTAGCCGCCCTGTGCTCTGTGAAATGGGAGTGTGACTTCTGTGTTTCTCTAGCATCTTTCATTTTGAAGGCTCTCAAACTGATCCCAAGTGATATACTCACAGCATCCTCTGGGGTGTAGGCAGTAGTCAATCCCACACAAGATTGGAGAGGAAATACCTACTCTTAAGAAAAGTCTTATGGGATCTTTAGTGTCCATGAAGCTCACAATGGGTCTTAGCTTGTAATATCTCCTTGCATGAAAGAACCCCCTGTAGATCAATGGAGTTAATAGTCTTGGAAGGATGTAGGATAAAGTAACCCTGGCCAGGATTGGAACCTGTGGGATATAGGGTGTCTAGATGGTTTCAGACCAGACCTTTAGTTGCTACGCTGTTGCTGAAGTTCTCTATCCATTTGCTCAAAGGAAGAGAGACAGGGAAGACGTGTGTTGTGGGAGACTTTCCAGCGAGGGAGAACTTTTATGTTGCACCCTGAGATATTTCAGCCTCTTGTGTCTTGGCTTCCCATGCTGGTGGAGATGGGGTGCAGTTCTTCTCTAGGCTTCTTCATTACTGCTCTGGTCTCCTCCGTGGAAAGACATTTGAAGAAGAGCAACAGAGATTCTTTTCTGGGTTGGACTAGAGGAGCTGCTCTTTTAGCCCAGTGATAAAGCTCTTCTTGCTATGGATACCAGAGTCTTGTTTTAGCTCCCCTAAGGAGGAGTAGTGACGTGCAATCTTTGTAACTCTCTTCTCTTCTAGATATTGCCCTTCGCATGCTCAGTTGGTTGCTCTGTGCACTCCCTCAGTAACTCAGGTGCCTTTGATAACTTTCTGTCCATATGGTTCTGATTCACGCTCATTTGGAAGTGCAGTAAATTGAAGACAGAGAGAACTTCTCCATTAGTTTTTCTGACCCAAACCTGATGCTTTGTAGAGCCTGGGATCTGAGTTCCACTCAGAACCTTGTAGAAAGTACCTGCATTTTTAAAGCTGCCCTGCCTTACTGTGACCCAACACTCCAGAGTGAATGAGTGCAGGGATAGGTTCCTCTGCATCACACACGGTGTGTTCTGGATGTTCCTTCTGCATAGGCTGCTGTCCAAATATAGGGCTGGGAGAGTCAGAGTTCTTTTGCTGGGCTTGGAAACAGTTACAACAGGAGGGTTGGAGTTGACTGCAGAAATCAAGTGTGGGTAGAGAGGGTTTAATTCTGTTGGTGAGTAGCTGTCATTTCCTCCTCTGTAGTACACTCTTTACATCTACAACACTTGAGGTCAAACATTATTTATGGTGAAATATGGGTTTAGTGCATTTGCTCTTTGTGGCTGGAAATGGGGGTGAGGGAAAGGAGTTTGATCCTAAACTCGAATGGACATTTTTCTAGCAGCACATGTCACCATTGCTAATCTCATCTTAGAAGAGGCATATGGCAGAAACGGCAGGGGCTGCTACAAGTCATGGCTGAGTGGCATGGATATAGCTGTGTGGCAGTGGGGACCAGCAATGGACTAGTTCAGGACTGAAAGAGCAGAAGAGGTTTCAGCCTGGGATGGAACTGGATGGGGGACCAGGGCTGGAATTGCAGGGGTCACTCTTGGTCAGGACTGAGTTACATTGTCAGAACCATTTGGAGAAGTTCATTTGGTGCCTGTCTGGATGTAGTACCCCACACTGGCTTGTATTCAATTGATCTAAAAGTGAAAACTCAGTGAAATCGGATGGAGTAATGTATGTGCGAGCTGGGTGATGAGGGGGGCAACCGTGAACGTTGCCTTTACCAGCTGTCGTTCAGCAGCACAAAATAATGTGAGAACACCAAATAGAGAGATGTTAACTGGAGCACTAGCTTCTAAAATTAAGCTATAACCCTGCATTCATCACCTCCCACTGGAGACAAATGTTGGCTTACTGAGAGGAATTTAACTATAGTCCCTTCACTCTTTTACATCCTAAATCTAGCCCTTCCTAGAAGGGTGAAATTCTCACTTGGCTCCAACAGGAGGGAATTGCGGCTTGTCTAAAGAGATGTTTTGTCCTCTGCTGAGGTTAATGCTGCCTGCTTTCTGAGGAGTTTCAGCTATTCCATCAGAGATGGAACTGAGGATCAGTCTGTCTCTTTGCATGTTATTCCAGCCTTTGTCTATGCTTGAGTAGTGACTATGAAAGGGGCAGCTTTATACCCTATGTCTTACAGCTTCAGTTGCACCTTCTGATCCCTAGCTGCTTAGTGAAATTACTGAGTATATTCCGTATGCTTCTCAGTGCCGTTTACAAAATCGAGAAGCTTTGCCTGTCATATCAATGTCTTTAAAACTTTGGAAGTCACTAGCCTGCCGTATTCTAGCTAAATATCTACTGCTACAAAAGCCCCTTCCCACCCAGCATAAAGTCTCACCATCCCATTGCAGCCTCAGCACCAAAATGCAGTGAGGGACATAAAGTCAAGTAATGGGAAATTTCCTCGAAAATAAATGTTGACTACAATGAGATGCTATTAGCTGATCAGGAAGAAAATAAAGAATATATTCTTTTTTTCCACGTCCAGATTTTCCCAGCTGAATGGATGGAATGCCCTGAACTCAGCCCACAGATACCCAACTCCTCTGCAATGCCTTTTATCAGGGCATGTTGCAACACTTTAAGCCTCTCAAAACTCCGCATGAAGTTGGTGGTATCTGCATTTTACAGATGGGGAAATGGAGACTCATAGAGGGATAAATTACTTGGCCAAGTTCTTGCAGTGACAGAGCAGAGAATAGAATATAAGTATCTACTCCAGTCCCCCGTTCTTTCAGTGCTTCACAGACCCATTCAGCACCAGATTTATCTGATTGCAACCAGGTATTGGGTCTCACATATCTTGCAAGTTCTTGTGCTTTCCAGAGACCTATGCACTTTCAATCATCTTAAATTCAGGGTTAAATCCTGGGCTTTAACATAACAGAATGTTTTATTTTGTAATTTGCTTTTCTCTTTGTGAGCATTAAAAGGAAAGGCAAATGCTACTCTTTCTGACCTGCTGTAGGGTCAGAGGCTGGTTTCTTGATTAATACTTCACATTGGACAGGAGGAGCCTTCTCCTTTTGGATTTATCTCTGGCAGGGCTCCAGATGACCAGATAGCTGCTAAAGTAGAGTTCACAGGGGGTATGTGACAGTGATAGAGAGCTCCTTCAGTTTAGGGCCATTAACAGTGCAGATTCCCTACAGACTCAGCTAAACCTGACAGGCCCTTTCACTTTTTCTCTATATATGGCACTCTGTCTGTGGGAAAGGCAGTGGCTAATGTAATCAGTGTCTTTGTCAAAATTCTTTTTGCTTCTGCTGCTCCAGCCTGCCCTATTTGCTCTCTCCATCTCTGTCTGCCGCGGTGTCTTTGCATGGGGAAAACTAGAATTCCCCCACTTCTTTACCTTAATCTGCCATGCCACAGGCATGCAAAAGTGAATTTTGCTTCTCTGAACACAGCTTCTTCCATTAACCCCGTGCTTATCAGTTCTATCTTGGTTTCTTCTGCTGTGGTTGAAGGTGAGCACAGAGGAGGCAGGAGTTGATGGGAGTGAATGAGAATCCCAGCGGGCTGGACTACTCTTGATTTAATCTAAAATGCTGTGCAGTGTGAACAGAATACCAGCTCCTCTTTGGGTTCAGATTAACCCTTTCATGGGAGTGTTACCGAGGTGCTCATGATCTGACACACAGACACCCCGTTCCTGCTCCCATTGACATCCGTCTCTATTTCTTTGAAGCCTCAAATTGACAGGTGGGATATGCAAGTGCAGTGTTCCTTGCTGGTGCTAATCCTTTGAAACGGTCACCTAGGAAACAATTGTTGCCTTTATTTTCCTCTTTCTCACAGAACTTTCTGTGAAGCTTGGTCAACCTCTGTGCTTCCCCAGGCGATGCAGAAGAAAAGACCTTTTTTTTGTCTGACCACAGCATTTACCTGCAGTATCGCAGGCGACAGAGGATTGGCTGACATTTGAGTAATGCGAACACTACCCGGACCGTGAGAGCCTGGGAATTCAGGAATTGCTACGAGCCATCCCTCTCTTAGCAGGTGTTTTCCAAAGGTTTGATCAGTGGTCTCCAGTGAGAGAGTTATGATACCAAAGGAATGTCTCCTTCTACTTTGAAAGGTATGACAGAGAGGGGGGAGCGTATGGAAGGTTCAGTGGGTTAAATCTCTATCCTTTCATCTCGGCAGACCTTGGCCTGAGTATTGGCTTGGTCACAGTGAAAACCACTTTGCGGGCCTGGCCTACTCACTTGTTCGTATCTCACAACCCTCACCCTCTTTGGCACTATGCCCGGTAGTCGGGGCTGAGTCACTCTGCTACAGCCAGGGGCACCAGGGCTTGAGAGAGTTAAAGGTCAAAACTGAGATGTGCTCTTAGAGCTGCGGGAAGATCCAGTCCAGCCCTCGTCTGTGGTGTATCTGGCCCTAAATGTCGATACTCCGATTCTACTTCTGTGGGTACCAACCTCACAGTTCCGTTGGAGAGATGCATTAAGATAGAGCCGGCAAGAGAAAGGTATGGGAAAGATGGACAAGAGGGGGAAAGTCAGTCAAGACTTTGAGAAAACCGGAAAATGTATAGATGGACAGACTTTGTCCAGAGGGAAGGGTTTTCCTGTACTCACCTGCCCTCTCCCCAGAGTCCTGTCTGGCAATATCTAGTCAGGGAAGGACTAGTGCAGTGGAAAGAATTGTGTAAAAACCGTATGCAAAGAGCCCATTTCCCATGCACCAGTCGCTAGAGAAAACATTTATCTTGTAACAGAGGCTTTGGTGGAAGAATAATCCAGCCAGAGAATAAATCAGTGAAACGGGCTGGTGAAACTCATGCTACTGAACCCCTGCATCTGAGAGTTAAACAGAACCTATCATCAGAACCTCTTATTTTACTGTGTTTCTGTTGTCGCTCGTAGCTGTGATCCTGGAAGGGGATACCAACTTGCCAGCCCCAGCCATGCTGGCTTGTAAACTCTTCGTGTTTCTGTTTGCCGCTTGGTCCTTGTTTTTGTGGTGGATTTGGGGAAGGGAAGGATCTCTGCTTGTGTTCTGTCTGTCTGGGCTACTGTTGCTGTAGCTGGTGATTGTGCATAGCAGTAATGTGGGTGCCACTGTCCTGCTTTCTCTTTCTTTGAAGGGGTTTGATGTGGGTTCCCAGAAGTGCCTTGTCGGACATAGGATCTGCCCCTCTTTACCCACTTTAATGGTTTTGAAATTACAGAAATGAATGCATTTAAGACGTGAGCCTTGGTACCGATTGTTTTACAGCATGGCTCTTCCAATTCCTCTGCAGCTTAGCCATCATCAGGCATTTGATTCTGTCCACAGGAACCACCAGGGCCGGAGCCTAACACTTCTCTTTAAACTTTGCCTGTTTCTGCCTGACCTACACTCAGCAATGGTATGAGAGGGAGGGAAACAGTGGAGCAGGGGAGTGTGTGTTTGTGGGAAACTACAGTTATCCCAAACATGGTGAGTAGACGGTGTCATGTTTCCACCAGCATCGTGTTTAGCTCCAGTGCGGCCAGCTGACCGTATTCCATCAGCCCAGGATCCCTCACATTTTCCTTTCCATGGCAGAGGATGACCAATCCCTCCCCACGTGAGAGCTCTTCTGGCCAGAGTGTGACAGGGGGCCGCTGATGGCGCATGTCTGCTTTTCCTTTCTAGAAAACGTCCATCTCCATCCCGGAACGCTGCTGCACCTGAGAGGCTCGAAGCTCTGAAATATCAGCGGATAAAGAAGCCCAAAAAGTCATCCAAGGGCTCCTCAAAACCCAGAAAACAATCCAGTGAGTGTGAGGATCACAAGACTCCCAACTAGTCTCCCTGTCCATCCTCCTTTGGAGGCCTGATCCAAAGTTCATTAAAGTCTATGACTCTAATGGGGGTTGATTCAGGCCCGTAGTCTGTAGGTCTCTGTTTGAGCTCATATAAAACCTATGTTTTATTCTCTTGCTCAGCAATTCCTTACAAAGGAGGTAGGCTCTTTTTCTTTGAAGCCACAAGGGCTTCCCTGCTCCTTTCATCTGTAAAACTGAAGGCCCTATCTCCTGGGTTTTTTTCCCTTGGGATGTTACTCCAGACCTTAGTCCAGAAGAGGAAGGAGATAACTTCCCTTTGTAGTCCTGAACCTAGCTGGAGAGCCTTGGTATGACCCTTCTTCCGATGCCTTTAATGGCTTTCTGTCCATTTAAATGCAAGCTCCTCCTACATCTCTCCACCTACATTTCTGCTGTCATTTCTTCCTGCTCCTTCACCAGCTCCCTATCTTCTCCTCAGGTCCTTTGTCCTGACGCTTCCCTTTGTCTCCTCCTCCCGCTCTGAGCTATGTGCCTTCCCTCGCACTGTCCCCTAACTTAGAACAACCTTCCTCTTCCTATCCTCCATCAAATCCCTCCAAAAATCCTCCTCCGTCAGCTGAGCATCCTATGTTAACCTTCTCCCCAACCGAACCACAGAGGTTGGCACATTATCCTGAGTTAGACTGTGAGCTTCTGAGGGCCGGGACAAGGAATTTGTTTGACAAGTTCTGTAACGCACCACATCCACCCATGGCACTGTTCTAGATAACTGATCACCTTTATTTCTTGTCCTTCTCCCTCTTCCTCCCTCTTCAGATGGTTCTGCCTCCCAGGTTCAGCAACTTCCCAACTCTCAGGTACTGTGGCCTGACGAAGCTGTCTCCCTCCGCAAGAAGAAGAGACATTCTCGTCAGGATCCCTTCGCTCGCCTCTCAGCGTTAAAGGACGACCTCTGCCATCGGCAGCTCTCTGAAGACCAGACAGCTATTCTCAACAGCGTGGACCAGGATGACTCTGGCGGGCACGCCACCTTGCTTTAGCGTAGCGCCAGCCAGAGAAGGTTCGAGGGGAGGGGAGGAGGGAGAGGAGGTCTCATGACCTACAGACACATTGCGGGAAATGTGGGGAGAGAAAAGGTGGTGGGGAGAGGAGACTGGATGTGAGCTTCAGCCTGAGTTCTCCTACCAACCTGCTGAACATGCAAAAGCAATTCTATCGCAGTGGGTGCACACAGTCTGTTTTGGTATCGCATCCAGGGAACCCAGCGTCCACTCTCTGGCCATTAGGGAAGGCTCTCCCCTTCATAGGACACCTTCTGTTCAGTGCATCTCATGTGGGGGAGGGTGGGAATATCCTAAATGAGAAGGATGGAGGAAAAATATCCCAGCCTTCCCCCACGTGTCATTTGGCTCTTCTTCCAGAGCAGGAAAAGGTGAGGTTGGGGCATTCAGTGCTCAGAGTTAGAGGGATTCAAACTGGGTGTTGTCATAAGACTCTGTTGTCCCTCGACTCCCCCTCTCTCTGCTTCGGCTTCAGTTTTATGAGTCCTGGAAGAGGGATGAGATTTGACATCATGGTTTCCAAAATTATGTATAGATTTAAAAAAAAAAAAAAACATAGGTGCAGATTATAATGTATATTTATAGAGTGTGTATTTAGGTAGGAACGTGGAAGCACGCAAATGACCTGAATTCACAGGATTCATTTGGATTCCACAGAAAACAAGTGACACAAAACAAACAATCCAGATTGGAATTGATGACCCGGTTAATCTGATAATTTAGTAATGCATTATTATAAAATCATCACAGAAAACTTTACCAGCGCAAAATTCCTCGCCTCGCTACCTTTTTGCCTGACGAGGAGAAGGAGGATAATAAACACACCAATGAGATTTTACTTATTTATCCAAAAAACAAACAAACCCCAAATCCCAGGATAAGTAGGTGTGTGGAAACTTGCAAGGCCACACACATGCGCACACTCAAAACTTGTTAATTTTTGGTAACATCTCTTTGTAGACCTGCAAAGATGGTGAGGAGAAGAAACTAAATCCAAGGATCTTCTATCTCAAACTACTCTTTGTTGACTTTGACGAGAGTAGTTTAGATTGACAATTTATTACGCTACTTCATATTACTAGTAAATGTTCTGTGGTTCACTTCGTATAATTAATGAAGTTTTAGAATACAAGATCTCACTACAGGAGTGTTTGAATTCTTCAAGCTTTGCTGTAAAGTGAGGAGAGAACTGATTTTTCTGTATAGAGTATGTATGAAAAAAGTTCATACCCCCCCCCCAAGTGTAGATTTAAACACTTCAGTCTGCACCTTCCAACCTATTGCCCCACTGATCAATGTGAAGAGGAGAAAACATAGCAACATCTGAGAGAGGACTTTTGGAAGGTAACTTTTGATCTCAGGAGCGGAATTGCTTCTAGCAGCAAGCAGTAAAAACAAATTCCATCCCCTTGCATCAGTTCTAAATATGTTGCTGATATGTCCCTTCCCTTTTCCATCTCCACCCCACTTTTAGAACGAATATGATAGATGCTTTGGGTTTTAACACTCCTATGATTCATTATGTTGTCCTCCTCTTATCAACGCCATTCCGATTCTTCACCAGAATGTATTTTCTATTCATATTATTTTGACTGATTCACATGTTCATCAGTTTCTCTCTGGATTGCATAGGTCTATATAAGAGGGGCAGCTCTGGTGTAATGGGTGGCATGTGAGGCTAGGAGTCAGGACTCCTGGGTTCTAGTCCTAGTTCTGTCACTGGCTCATTGTATGGACTTGGACAAGTCACTTAACCACTCTGTGCCTCAGTTTCCTTATCTGTAAAATGGAGATAATGATACTTAAGCTCCTTTGTAAAGCACCTAGAAGTCTACAGATGAAAAGTGCTATATGAATGGTGAGTATTATTATGTCCCTATATTCAAAAATATTTAGCTACTTTCTAAGTGGCAAGATGGAACAGTGCATCCAGGTCTTTGTGCATTTCTTCCCATGTGGTTGAGTGCTAAGATCATAGCCTGCCTGGGAATAAAACAGTTACACCTCTTAAAGTAGTTCATGTGGGTATTTTGCTTTAAGTGGATTCAGGATGTAGAAAAAGTCTCAGGTGAATCCTGGGAGGACCTAGAGATTTCTTTGCACAGACTCTCCATTGCACAGGATTTTCACTTGTGTACTTCGCAAGATTTTTTTTAAGTGGGATGGTCACAAGATATTTTTCCCACTCTTGCTATGGTTAACACATGCTTTGGTTATTGTTCTTGCTAATGGTTGAACCTCAAAAGACTCAGTGGTTTGGAGAAACATCCAAGAGTTTCAGATGCAAAAATGAACAGTTTTGATCAAGCAATATCAGTGAGTCAAGTTGTTTGGTGAAATTTTAAAGTAACCTTCTGTTTTCATCCCAGCTAGAAATATCCTGAGAAGACTTTTTTTAAAGGTATTTGTTTCCAGTCTCAGCAGGTGTTAAGAAACAACAATAATAATAAAATTACTGAATGTTTTCAAACTTCAAAATCCTGATTAGGTTCAAACCACATCAGAGAAAACTCTATGATGAATAATGGTATTTTTTTCTAGCTTAAACAATTTCATCCAAAATGAGACAGATTTGCTCACAAGGGAGAGGAGGATATTTTGAATAATATCTGAATCTCAAGCATGGCTCGGGACATTTTGGCAGGTATACAGTTGATGGCCCTGGCTAAGTGAGAATCCAACTTTGCCTATGGCCTGAATGAGTATTTCTTTTGTTTCTGTGTGTTTGTAAGGATTGCCCTAGACTCCACTAGGACCTGGATTGGATTTAATGTTGCATGCTAGGCAGTAAAAACTGAGCCTATGTGACTTCAGCTCACAGATATTGGTGCCAGAGAGAGAAACCGAAAGTAGCTTGCCCAGGTCCCGCAGGCCAGCTGTTGATTAAAATGTCTTTTTTCGGCCAGTGGGGAAGGAAGCAGTTAGCAGTAGGTGCCGTCTCAAAATTTTCATGGAACCTCCACCTTCCAAGGTCTCCATCTTGCTGTGAATGTGTGGGTGTGCACCCACGCACGCTGATGTCACAAGACTCTGAATTTGCTCCAGTTGGTGGCACTACATCGAAGCAGACTCTTTACTCCTGCTTCCAATCTATAGGGGAAATTTGCCCCTTGCAGAGGGACAGCACTCACTACTTGAGTCTCTCTGAAGCTCTATTTGGATGAGATGCATAGGCCTTCTGCTGGCTCTCTCTACAAGGCAAACCTCACTTCACTTGCAAAGACCCTTCTTTCTTCTGCTCTTGCTTTGTAAGCGTCCATGTGGGATGTTTACTTTTTGAGCACCTTCTGGACTATTCATGGTAGCTCTTCATGTTAACAGGACAGTATCTTGGGTCTCTTGGCATGACTGTCTCCTCAAGGCCCTCTCACTCTCCTGACTTACGTATTCCTAGAGGACTTTGACGCAGGGGAGACTGGCAGAATATGCCAGCTCGCTTGGTCACCCTTCTGAGGGTTTGTTTCTTTTGCAGACACTTTGAGCAGTGGGCCCCCTGCTTCCCAGGGCTTTTAACCTTAAGAGACGAGCTGTGGGCCCCCTCCATTTCTCTTTCAGCTCTGTGCCCCACATAAGACCAGTCAGGGAGCCTCATAGAAGCCTCTTTACTTTTTCAAACTGATCTCTAGCCTTTACCGCCATCTCCTCCCTATCTCCTGGACCTTAGCTACTATAGTGGTTAATGTCTGGGGTAGGTGCTAGGCATGAAGGGAAAAAATGTCAGCTCCTCTCAACCATAGCAAATGCTGCCTGTTCCATGGCAAATGGCCTCTCTGCTCATTCTGGAAACTACTTTCATAACCATCTGACTTTGGCTTCACAAGGTTTTTTTATTTTGATCTTGGCAACCTGGGACATTTGAGCTGTGCCAAATGTTCCCAAAAGTCCACCCTGTTTAAAACTTCGTCTTTTTCTTGGTCAGCTGCAAACTGCTTTTTATTTAACCATGGCAGAAAAATTCCTGGGGCCAAATCCCTTCTTTGTAAACCTGTCCTAGTTAGACATTTTCCTGTTTTATCAGTAAAAGTGTGGCCACCCTCCATGGAAATACAGCATTTTTGTTGGGTTTCCTGAAAAATCCCAGGCAACATTTAAAAAAAAAAAAAATTCACAAGAACCATGAGACACCACCGGCAGCTGGAATGTTTTTTCCTCTGGTTCTACAGAGCACTCCTGCTTTGTCAAGAGTGTAAATCTAACAAGATCACATCAAATCCATAGATTCTCGCATCTTTTGGGAAGTTGATTTTCCTGCTGGTAGAATGATATTTCTGTGTGGGGGGGGGGGAGGAGAAACAAGTCTCCCCATCACAATCCTTCAGTTCCTTTTCCACATTCTGAGTTGCCAGATTTTTACATGACAACTTTTCCTATTACACTTAACTGTGGTGATGAGGAAATGGGCAGCGATGTTTGGGGGATAGGAATGAAGGGGGCATTGTTACCATTTCTGCAGGTTGAGAGTGAAGTTATACCGCAGATGTATACCACGGGTGTCAGCCACATAAGGGCAGAACCAGTTGACTGAAGCAGGAAAAAATTGATTACAACTTTATTATTATTTTAAATCTGACTGCGCCTTTGAGTTCCTTTTAAAAATGCAGGTGGGAGAGCAAAGTAGACCTTTCTCCCTCTCTTCATTTTGTTCAGCAAAAGTATATGGTCTCCCAGGATTGCATCTGGATGCCCGTATGTAAAAGTTTCCTCTGCAAAGGGCTAGATGGTGCACTGTTAAGAAGAGAGGAGAACTGACAAACCTGCTCTGCAAAAGTTGGGGTGGTCCCCCCCGACCTCATCAGAGTGCAGGATTTGCATGGCATTCCAGCTGGCCCTGCATGTTCATTTGAAAAATTTAGGCAAAACTCTTTGAAGCTACGATTCGCCTTGCAAATCTGTTCTTTGTTTAGAACTTTTTCTGTTTATGAGCAAAGTGTATTGGTGTGAGGAGGGAGAATTAGTACGTGGATTTGGATGTTTATACCTGCATTTAGGCATGGAAAGTAGGCACTTTGGAGAAGAATGGTTTTGCAGCTATGGTACCAGGTTGGAATTCTAGAGACCTGGGTTCTATTCCCAGCTCTGCCACAGACTGTGTGAGCTTGTGAGTGACTTAATTTCTTTGTGCCTCAGTTTCCCTGCCTGTAAAATGAAGTAGGAATATTATCCCAATCTCAAGAGGAGTTGTGAGGCTTAGTCGTTAATGTTTCTAATATGGTTTGATATCTTCAGATATAAGGTGCTATGATATATATGGTCATTGTATGTAAATATGTCCCCCAGACACCACAGGGACAGGTGCATTATAAATTCACAGCATAGCAGTGCAACGTATTTCTTACCAGATGCTTAAATATCCTTTGAGTGCTGACCTATCAGTCAGATGCTGCTCCCAGATGCAGAATTGAGCACCCTGTCTTTTACTCCCGGAGTTGATTTCTTGTATCCTCTTTTCACTAATACAGGAAACCCTAGTTATGGGAATAGACGATGATTTTTCCAGTGTATAGACTTCTGTACCTGACCAGCAGCTGGAATACCTCCTTGGCCACTTCCATTCTCCTGTTGTGAATTTTGGAGGCTGTCCTCAGTATATTGAAGGCGCTGTGACAGTGTTTGATGTTCGTTTACCTCCGTGGCACTGGACTGTGATGTCAGCCATGCTTTCAGGGAGAACTGGAGACAACCATCCTGTTTCTGGTTAGGTGTGGAGGAAAAGCTGAGTCAGATATCCATGCAAATTGCAGGAAATGGTTTGGTGATAGCTACTGAACTGCATATGTAACGTAGGTTTGGTAAGTGAAGTTATCCCTTATTAATAGAACTGAGAGGCCTGTTTTGAGCATAGGACTGGGAACCAGGAGTTCTGTTCCCATCTCTAGCACTGGCTCTCTCTGTGGCCTTGGGCAAGTCACTTCACTTCTCTTCCTCAGTTTCTCCATCTGTAAAATGGGGACAATAATATTAATTTACCTACCTCACAGGTGTGTTGTGAGGATTCATTAGTTACTGTTTGTAAAGCCCTTTGAGGATAAGATGCACTAAAATGCTCAGCATTAACTGCACATTTGATGTGCTGTTCTGATGTATATTGGATTGGGCTGGCAAGGGAGGGCTGAACGACAGAGCCCCTACCAGTGCTGATCCGGAGTCAGCCAGAGGGTCATTCTCTCCTCCTTCCGTTCCAGCCATTGCCAGCTTGACAGAAGGGCTGAATTGCAGTCCCAAATTCACACTTCCTCCAAACACTTTGCCCAAACCTGGTTCTTGGTGGCTAATGTCGTTCGTGACGGGGACACCATTTTCGGTTTCTTACGGCGTTAATCAGGTTTTTTGTAAACACCGGGTAATTTCACTCCTGGGTTGTAGGTGAAAAGCGAGACGTTTGGATGGAAGTGGAAATATTTCAGGTTTAATCAATGAAAATAGATTGGATTCACTGTTTCAGTACTGTTAGCTAGGCCTTGTTTCCATGAGAAAGTTGGCATGGTATAATTTGAGTTAGTTTTTAAAATGATATAATGAACGGTGCAAAAGGCAGTGTGAACACACGTATGATGGGTTAAGAGTGGTGTATTTTCAAATAGTTACACTTGCTCCTAATTGGTTTCAAGGAAACCAAAATAAGCCTCTCTAACATGAGTGTCTCCACAGCCTTTTGCACCTGTCAACTAAATCACTTTAAATTCTCGCCTATAATTATACCAACGTAACTTTCTCATGTAGAGAAGGCTTTAAGGTACTCTTAAACAAGAGTGTTCACACAAGGGGAGTTGCATCCATTTAATTGAATAGGTTGGTATAAGTTTCTTGTGTACATATAGCCTGAGATTTATTTATGTGCATCTTTAGCTTTCCTGTTCCCTTCAGTATTATATACGTGGAGCAGGATTTTTCCACCGCAGTACAATCTAGCAAGAAAATGTAGGACTCTTTGGGCTATAAGCAAAAAATCATGGCATTTGTTCAGGGGCTCTTGTGTGGATGCACAATTCTTGAGGAAATCAGATTTCAAAAGCCCCAAAGGGTCAGATTCTGGTGCCCAGTGCATTGGTGTAAATTTGAAATCACATCAATAAACGATATGACTAAAACCAGAATTATCCTTAAAAAAAAAAAAAAAAAAATTACATTTGAGAAACTGTCCCCGTTTCTTGAGGTCTAATGATAGCCTCATAATAGCAGAAATTGGGTTTTAATAAATAGTTGCAAAGAGTTAATTGAGGGTATCTAATGCATGCGCAATGCACAGCTTCAGCGTGTTAAGTCTGAGACGTGTTGGGCTGCACCCCTGTGGCTGCTGTGGTGTTAGTGTGAGGGATTAGTAAGTACACATCCATGGGGATTCAGCTTCTCCTGGAGAGGTTGACAACATGCCCCTCAGTGAACATATCTGGATGCGTCCGTCTCTTCTGTAACTCAAGTGCAGGCAGTGCTGCTATCCTAGGGATACATGTGGCCTATTCTCTGGACTCAGCTGGTATTTTATACCTGGTGACTTTGCTTTCATTCGGAAGTTGCTATTTATCTGAGACACAAACCATTTTTAGAATGGCTTCTTCTCCTTGGGGAATGAGGAGTCCCTCCTGGGCTTCAACAGGTCAGAGAGACTAAGGAGTGGGGTGGATCAATAGGAAGCATGAGCATGGTTAGGTTTCTCCAGCCCAGACTTGTCCTTGTCCAGTGGCTTTTGGACAAGGTGACTGACTGCATTTGAATCCTGTGCTGCTGCTGCTGCTACTATTTTAGAATCCCTCCCTGGACAGCATCAGCATAAGTGGTTTGGTTGGGGTTTCAGAGAACTCATTTTTAATTGAATTAAAATGATTAGAATTTGGATTTCTTCAACTTTCTTTTGTTTTGGTCTTATGTCCCTGTGAGGTAACTGAGATCCCTCTGGATCATCCTTGCTGGCGGTCCCAAGATTCAAGGGCAGGACCTCCAGTGGCAGGGTTTTGTCTTCCTTCCTCATGAATGGTTATCGGAGTCCCTCCATAACGAGTTTTCAGACGTTAGTGGGTTCTGTTGATTTGTGATTGTATCATTTTTTTCCATTTGCTCTTCTGTTTGGGTCGTGGAAGCTTTCACTGAGCGATGTGGGGAGGGGGGTCAGGAGCCAGGCCGATGATCCCAATTTAGGATGATTAATTGCTGAATTAATTTTTTCCTTTGTGATCACTAGTGCAGAAATCCAACACTTCTGGCCTGACAGTCCAGATAGGAGAGGCAAAAACTAGTAACACTTGCTGGCCTGTATTTAACAGATGCTTTCTGTTGGATGTCCTCCTCTTGCCCTGTTATGTAAATGGCGAGGGCTCATAGGAAATACAGTAATACAAACAATAAATAATAAGCTCTCTGATTTGGCAGTTGTTGGTGCAGTGGATTTTAATGGTCAATGTTAGGTGTGCCTTCCCCCCACCCCCCTCTTTTTTTTTTAAACTTGCTGGGAAATGCAATTAACCTCAGCCCAGGTCAACAGCTGTCAATTGGTTTTGGATAGGAATCATCAGCAAAAGGAGCCAGTATTCATCTCCTCTGCAATGCATAGTCTGCCAGTACAAAGTGCTCAGGCGAGGGATGAAGACATACATAGGTGACTTGTCTCCTTTTTGTTTTAGTGGTAGGCTAGAACCAAATCCATGGCTCCAAACATATCTGAGCTTTGAGAAGTTCAGATCCAAGTCCAAACTTCATGGCTCAGACCCATCTCTGCTTGGATTTGGAGGCTGCAGAAGCACTTTGCCAGTGAGGATGGACCAATCACTTCCAACTTCCTCTCTTTCCCCACTTCCTGTGAACCTCTTGGGGTTCAGCAATTACTCCAGCCCAAAGCTGGCAGTGTTGATCCTTTCATAGAAAGGAACGTTCCTGAGGGACTGAAGAAAAGAAATGTACATAAGTGATATATAAATATGTAGAGAAACGTAGGGGAAGTAGTAGACATCTAGCCATAAGGTTTGGATGTATTTGCATGTAAAGGGGACGTTTGAGAGTCCTAGGGAGAAGGTTAGATGTTTGGCATGGGGTGGGGGTGGGGAGAAAGCAAGGGAGGAAAAGGTATAGAAGCAATAAGATTCTGGGCAGGGTATGGGAACAAAAATGGGCATGGAGTGCTCCTCTCAGATACTCCATGTTACAAGGGCCTGTCCTTCATTTTGTTCCTTGATTCCCCGCACCAGGACATGCTGTTTTTCTCTCTTTAACCATTGCAAATAATTTAAATCACTGAATCATGACACCAAGGTGGCAGAAATGGACCTCTCAGCCTCTTGAGCTCTCTGCCAAGGCCAGCTCTGAGTACTGCAGGACCTTGTGCAAAGTCTGAAGTGCAGGGGTCCCAGCTGGCTCGGTCCCATCTACAACAGGGCCCTCCTCCTCCTCTGCATATCTGGTGCCCCTCACCCCGAGCTTCCAAGACAGCACCAACCCATCTGGGATGCATTCAAGCCAGCTGGCCCAAGGAGAGGGGAGCAGCTTGGAAAAGGTGTTTAGCCCAGACCCCATCTGGGGTGGGAAGGATCTGAGGCTAAGCAGAGAGGAGTGCAGCTTCTTTTCATCACGTGTACTGGAGCTAAAAGTCAGTGGGCCCCGGACCCCACGATGCACCAGGTTCTTTGGGACCATGTAGACCCACAGCTCCACCCGTTGTTTCGGGTCTTTGCCTTGTGTGTGGACTATGGCAGGGTGAGACGGCTCCTGAACAGGAGAAGTGAGACGTGGAGTGAGCAGGGCATGTCGGTGTCTGCTCTGCCAGAGTCTGTTTCCTCATAGACATGCGGTGAAAGCTTTTTGAGGCGCAGTGAGTGATCCCAGCAGGACAGAGTCCGAGGGACATTGGGCTGAGAGGGTTCTCACTTGTTCGCTAGCTAGCATCTGACCTGAGGGTGATTGAAGTGTGGAAGACGCACAGTAAATGCTGTGCGATTCCCACAGACCTCATATCTACTTCCCACCATGACCAGGAATGACATGTGCCATCAGTGTCTCTGCGCAGCTGTGCTGGGCAGAACAGACTGTCAGCGCAGTGTCTCCCCGGCAGCTTATTTCAGTATCTCCTCTGTTCATGGTGCAGAGGTCAGGTAGCTTTGTTTCCTGTGGGCTGGCAAGGGCTACACTTTTTTTCTAGCAAGGCTATGAGCTGTTACTGGTGGCCAAGTCAATGCAGCAGGAGGCCTCAGGGTATCTTGGAAAGCAGCCTGTCCCGCTTTGTGAATGCATGCCTTCACGTATGCAGATGCACACGTTGCATGCTGTCACAATCCGTGTGTGTGTGTGTGTGTGTGTGTGTGTGTGTGTGTGTGTGTGTGTGTGTGTGTGTGTGTGTGTGTGTGTGTGTGTGTGTGTAACCCCAGTGTATGCACACACACGGGATGTTAGACTGGTGTTCTTAGAATACGAGGAGAATCGAGAATATGCTGCTGCCCCATGTTAAGATCTGATTTTGCTCCCCATTGTGTGCTTTGGAGTCATTATGTCTGAAATGTGTGAAAAGTGCTTTCAGCTCTTCAGGCTGATGGTAAGTGCAATGTACTAAAGAATAACGAGAATGACAGCCGAGAAAGCAGTGATGACATTGCTGCGCAAAGCTGTGTGCTCTTAAACTAAACTATGGTGTGGCAAGATTTGCACATGTGAGAGATTTATGTAAATTGGAGAGTTCAATTTAATTTGCACTAGTTTTTTACTCTCTTCCCCTCTCCCCCCCGCTTCACTTTGTGGTAGTAACACCAATCCCTATATGGAATTATTAGTGTCCAGGTATTGCTCATAAAGCCTTACTCTGCTCTCTGAGAGAGGGGCTTGAGGCAGTTAGATTGGGATGAGGGTTGGGGAAGCTAGGAAGTGAGTTCAGTTCTTCCCTGCTTTCTCTGTAGGATGTACTCCATGCAGAAAACTTCCTTTGTCAATTTATTGTTCTGTTCCCATCGGTGATCCTTTGAGATGTATTTTTTTCCCTTCTCGTGTTTTAGCCTGGTCAGACCCTCTCTTTTCCTCGCCTTTTGTATGGCAATACATTGATTGCCCCGTTTTGCTGGGTAACCTCAGGACATATGCAATCGAGCCGAAGGGCTCTGGGAGTTCTGATAAATGCTTGGCTCAGGACAGTAAATAAGGCGAGGCAGCGGGGGAGAAATGGGAGGAGGATGTGGGTTGGTCTGGGTCTTGGGGATTCAGATGTTGCAAGAATGCTTTATGGTGATACATACAGATTTTTAAATTAAAAAAAAAAAGGTGCGGAGGGGAGGGAGAGTGTTCTGATAATCCCAAGTAAGGCTGGCTGCCAGCTGCTTGTTTCAGGACAGAATCTAAGAGCTGATGAACACCTGCAACTTCTACTAAAGCCAGGTGGCTGGCAGCTCTCCTGGCTCGGCCCGTTAGCTGGCAGTGCATTGCACAGTGCAGTGGAATACCTTCTGAATGGCTGGAAGCTCTGGGGAGCTGTGGAATGAGGGATGTGATGTCCCGTAACTGCCTGTGTGTGTACAGGAAAGCCTGTTTGTGTGAAGGAGCCAGGAGACCGTGTCCCTTTCACTCCCTAGTGTGCCCAGAAGTCTCCTTGATCCTCCTTTCGTTCCCGACAGAGCAAGATTTGGAGCTGAAAGCTGCCTTCCCGGTGCCCACATTCAACCCAATTTACCTCTGGGTGTAACCAAGAGGAGAGTTTGGTCCAAGATTTTGAGTGACCAAAAGCAAGGTCTCTCTTAACAAAGTGGGAGAGCTTCTTTTCTATTTCTCTTGAGGTCACAGGATAAAATTCCCTTGAGGAATGAATGGACCTGTAGGGCATATACATCTCCTTTGGAGAAGTTGATCCTGGGGCCTTAAATTGCATGTACATCCCCTGTTTCTGAAACACCAGGCGACAATGAAACTGACCTGACAGGCCACAGTGTCTGTACGACCCTGTAAATACATGATCTTGGCGTATTGAAAACAGCCTTGTATATAAGTCTATATAAATATATATTTACCTTCTGTTTTAAAGGGGGAGGAAAATAATGAAAAGGTATTGAAAAGAAAATACTTTATTAATATGCATCCAAAATGTCTGTGAGTCTAGAGAGAGAGGCTGGCAGAGATGGAGAGAATTTAACAGCAGGAGCAGAGCATGTGTTTTTTAATTGTGTTGCATTTCGAATTCTCCACTTCATCAATATATAAACAGAGATATATAGAGATACAAAGTCACATAGTTTGCTTTATTTTTGTACCCATGCTTAGCACCATTTCAAGCAACACAGTATCTTAGGGTGATCCTGGGCTTTAAGACGCAACAGATCTTCTGTGTGGCCCAAACAAATTGTCCCAGCTGAAGGTGTCTTCTGGATCAGATGGGTCCATTAGGAATTCAGATGATCTTTTACCCTTTCTGGAAGCACGGGGGGTATTGGACAACACAGCCGGTTTGGATTGCTTACTGTTTGAGCTTCAAGTCTATTAGTTATTGCAATTCGTGCCTGTGGTGCAGCTTAGCTGTTCTGTGAAGTACATTTAAGTTGTCACTATTGTATACTATCACTTCGGTGTAAAAAAAAAAAAAAAAAACAAGGGGGGAAGGAATGGAGGAGGGGAATGTTTAAAAAAAATAAATAAATAAACTAGAGGAGGTGGAATGGATGCTGCAGAGTCCCACCAGACTGCTCTAAGCTGGGTGTGCAGACCTTGCCCAGTATTACAGCATTCTTTTTTGCAGAGTGCTGTTTCTGAACTAATGTGCACGCTTGTGGATGCTTCTTATAGGAAGCCTCTTGTGAGAGGGAATCTGCTGCTAATGTGAATTAGGCTCGAGTGCAATGAGGTGAAGGTGCCTGTAGCTGCATTTCTGCTTTAGACAGTATTTGAAGTTTGTTTTTCAGAGAAGGGGATTTGTACTTTATTTTTAAAGCATTTTATTTTAAACTAAGAAGTCAAAGTCCTTAACAACCCTGCAGTTACCATGAAAGTGGATTGACTGTGTTTTCACAGCCCAGGTGGACAGCCGCTGCACTGGATGAACTGGTTCTGGAATGGCCTGAGAGGAAAGTTGGGTTTGGTAATGTCGAACAGGATACATCTCTGCTGATCTGTTCTAGGACCCTCCTGAACTTCTCCAGATGTTGTAGGCCCTAGAAGGGGCACCCCGTTACCTCACCATGGTTTCCATTGGTTACCAAGCCTTGTAGTCCCGCTGGATTTTAAGAATCTTGGATGCCTTTGCAAAACCTGCAGAGAACTCAGTGTCTTTAATGGCAGGGCGGGTTGCGGATGGGGGCAGCTCAAGCTGACATTTAAAGATGATATATTTCATTCAGCACATTGGAATGGAGCAGCCCTCAGCACCTATAAACTTTTTCCACGGGGGGCCTCCAGTTTTCAGGGATACTCAGTGGAAGCAAGGCTTAAAGTGGATCTAATTTTCTTAAGCGTAGGAAGGCTATGGAGACCTCTGTTCCGACGTTTGCAGGGAGGTCCTGCTGTGACCTCCAGATCACCTCAGTAGGGGGGATGTTGTCTAGGTTTCGCACTGACTCAGCTGCACACTGTTGCAGGGCATCATCTATCTAGGTACTTATATACCTGTACTAAAAGTATGTCAGACTTTGAAGCCTCAATAGGTGTCCTCTGGGCCTGGCTTTTCCTGTTCCTCTCGTGAGGCTGTCCAGAGCTGGGGTCCTGTCTGGTACAGGCAGAGAGAGTGTAAGTGTGGTAGAAGATCACAACGCTCGCTCCCACCCTGCAGGATGAATTCCATTAAGTAACACACCTTTCCTGCGTGAAAACCAAACCCCACGCCCTCCCTACTGGAGATTTAAAGGGGCAGGGTTGATGGCGACTGCACAGCAGATGCAGTGGTGCCTGCTACTGAATTTCTTTTCAATTTCTTCAAAGCAATATTGAACAACACCAAAAACACGACTCAAAATTTGGGAGAGACAGAGGGAAAGTCAAGGGTGAAGATAACTTCTGAATGGCTTGAAAGACTCTTTCTAAACTTAAGGCAAAACAATGCTCCAGGATCCTCACTCTGGCTTTCTGTTGCATGTTCCCGCTGCTGCCCCACCCCCGTGGCATGCTCATAGATTCCCTGTTGGATAAGAGCAAAAGATGAAACTAAGATCTGCAGTGTAGGTCAGAAAAGAGTCTTCACAGTGTTGGGGGATTATCTGTGTGACAGGTGAGCCCAACAAATTGAGACTCCATTGAAGCGTGCATCAAAACTCCTGTGGACTTCACTGAGATCAAGGATTGGCTCAAAACCTTGAGAAATGTGTGATCTGCCTGCAGGAATGAGCAGTAGGAAGCCCTGAGTTCTAATCCTGACTCAGACACTAGTTTCCCAGAGTGCCTTTGGGCTTTCACAGTGGGAATAATCCTTTCCTGTTTAGCTTGTCAGGTTGAGGATTAACAAGTTAATAGTTGGTGCAGATCTTGGAAGCTGGAATCTTGGCCTGAATACTTTCTAAGAAATATTTGTGTGGACTTGAGGCTCCCAACGTTTGGTTCACTCTACCTCTTTGGGGGTCTGCCACTGCACCACTGGAGTCAATGGGAGTTTTGTCTCTGATTTCAGTGGGAGCAGGTGTAGGCCCTATATGAGTAATGGGGAGGCATTTGCTACTGTTCCCATTATGCTGTGAGGTCGGAGGTTTGGTCAGGACCACCAGGCAGGTCCAGTCTGCTGCATTTTCCTTGGGATTGTTATCTGAATTTGACAAACGAAGGCTGAGGTGGTGGCCAGATACTGGGCAAAAAGCCTTGTCATTCACTTGCATCAAGCAAAAGTGGGTCAGACGGGGTAGTCTGTGTCTACCTAGAACGGGCTCTGACTGTGCTCCTCCAGTCACTGGCCCTGTAGCCTGACACGCTCACTCATTGAAAGGTGTTTGGACTCCCTTTGATGTAGCCACATAATTCCCCTGTCCGGTTCCATGTAGAATGGTGTATGTTTGGTCTCTTTCCACTGGATTTAGTCAGTGTGTTTGCTTTGTGGGTGACTTTCTCCCCACTCTGCAGAGCAACCAGGCCAGTCATGAGTACGTGAGCATGATCTAAAACCTGAAAGTGGCCATGTAAACTACCATCCTCCTGCCACTCGCATGGTGGGTCACTTCACAGAAATGGGACAGGCGAGTTGCCTAGGACAGTGGAATTCTTATGTATACTTTGTGACGTTGACCGTGTGGCTATGAAGGACATGCAAACTCCAGATGTCACACTGATTCTTCCTCATGCAGGCTAGGAAGCCTGTTCTGTCCACACTGCTTCATTTACTTGTCCTGGGACGTTCTGGGCTCCAGCTTTGAGAATCCTGCCAGCAATAGTCTGGCTGACCTGAAGAGCAATGGATTGTGGATAGAGAAGTTCTTTGTGTCCTCCATGACACCAAACCATCCTTGGCTTCAGAGGAACAGCTGCCGGTGGTGGGCAGGGAGGAATGCACGCTTGAGGAGGAGAAGGGTGATTGTTTCCCCCCATACTAAAAACTGTTCCAGGTCGTAGCAGTCATCTTTTTATGTGTGGCTTCCCAGCTAGGGGAAGGGAAAGATAACGAGCACACAAGGAGGAAAAGGCGATGATGGAAAAAACACAATGCCGACCGCCAGTCCCTTTGTTACCCCACTGTACTGTACATCAAGCAAGTAGATAATGGGGCAAAGAGTAAGAAACCCATTAGAGGTGGCCAAAGGACAGTCTCTGTATAGAACAGGCTCCAGTCCCTTTCTCCAGACCTTATCTTGGAAAACTTCCTTCATCCTCAAGAAAGCACTGCAGCATGGTGGGGTGGTATCGTGAGCCAGCCCCGCAAGCTATACTGCGCTGCTGTCACCAATTCTTCCAAAACTAGCCCGGCACACCAAGCTCTTTGTACCAGGGTGACCCCAACCGACTAAAGCATGAATGTAACCCTAGAAGCTCAAGCCCTTCTAAACGGTGCAATTTTTCTTCAGTGTCATGTGTGCTGTTTCTTGATCTTTTTTTTTTTTTTTTTTTTTTTTTTTAAGGGAGTGTTTCCAATTACAAGCCAAGATTTGTTCAGCACCAATTGCCAAGATCAAAGGAAAGCATGTTAGATGGCACCTCTAGGTTGTGTTGATTAGCAGTAAATATGTAAAAGACGAAACAGTAAGAAAGACAAGGACTTTCCCCAGTCACCTTGTTCTCTTGTATTCAGGCTGGGTGGCTGGATTACCCACTTTTAGCTTGGGACGCTCAAATTGTGGTGGTGTTTGTTGGGGGGGGAAGGGGTGTTAGCAGCTTTCTTGTTTTCCCCCATCCCTCCCTCACCCCAGAAATCACTTACAGGAAAACAAAAAGAGAAAAAGTAATGGAGAAAAGATGTTTACAAAGCACACTTTCTACAATAATATTATTAACCTTCCTGATGCCAAATGCAGACCAACAGCACCTCGTCTCCAGCCTAATACTCTAGGGTTTAGGGAGTAACCTCAGAGATGCGCATCTGTTCTTTCTTTTTTATACACAAGGCCCAGTGTCCATCCGTCTGTCGTGGCCACTTCAGATATCGTGCCCGTTTTTGCCGTGGTTCTTGCAGAATGAAGCATTTGGGGGATTTGCTTTAAAGGGCTGTTCTGGGAACCTGAGACTTTTTAGAAACGTTCAAATGACAAAAAAGGAGCGAACACAGCTCCAAAGGCCTTTCAGTAAGGACCCCGGTGAGGCTTCGTAAACGCCCCCATACAGGATCAGAGGTGAGGGAGGGTGAGTGTACAGCTTTTCGTGGACACTCCTTTGACTTCGATCTGCCACGTGGCTGTTTTTTTGGCGTGCTCATTCATCCTCCTGCTCAAACACACTTTAAGGCCAACCTTACTTTTCAGGTCACAGTCCCACCCCTGCTTCTTCCCAGTGTTTCATGAGGGTTGCCGACTACAGAATGGATCTGGATGGGCTAATGATCTTGGGGATGCTTTTTTCCCCTTCACTTTGTTCCTTCCATGGGCTTTGTATATGCGTGTCCTCCCTTCTCCCCCATGGTCAATAACGACATAGACTTCTTTTAGAATGATCCTGTCCTGGGGCGAGGATGGAGTGAATAGCACTCTTAGTCCCGAAATTTAAATAAAGACAACTTAAGAACTTCAGTATAACTGTGTGGACTTTCTGTTTGCATTTCTCTTGTGGGAAAGCC
This sequence comes from Emydura macquarii macquarii, assembly GCF_026122565.2. Taxonomy (NCBI): domain Eukaryota; kingdom Metazoa; phylum Chordata; order Testudines; family Chelidae; genus Emydura; species Emydura macquarii. The sequence goes on along the minus strand of NW_027130449.1, from coordinate 6,959,580 downwards.
CTACAGAATTTTAATAACAAATGATCACCTTTCTATTGGTCTCTTGAGTCATCCTATGGAGTTTAATAGAGAATTCTATCCCTACTATAGAATTCTGTAGGATAGTTTTGAAACCTCCTAAATAAAGCTTATCATTTCCTATTCAGTGTGGTAAGTTTTTAGAGTCTGTGGAACCCTGTTAAATTTCCATAGACCCCTATTGGTTTAATTCCCTGTTAAACCTATAGGATTTTTCCATAAGGTGGGATTTGCTTTAGAACTCCAAGTGATCTTCTGTTGTGTAGGGTATTTTTTATTCCTCTTTTCAAAAACAAAACTTGCCTCTATTTAAGAATGACTTTAACCCTTGAAGACCATTCAACCTTGTTTCCATTTCTTGAATGTCGAGTATTACAATGTATAACACACATTAGTGTGCTCTTTGGTGCTGTTTAAATGGTAGCCAGTGGAACTGACTTTTTTAATAACAATAGTAATAAAAGAAACATTAGTCCCACTGGTTCCTTAATGTTTGTTGTTGTGGTTTTCTTTCTTTTTTTAATAAAGGTTAGTGATCTGAACTGAATTTCTGTGGTATTGGTTACTGATGTGCACATCAAACTCCGAGCCGCTCTGTCGATGTGGCGGCTACGGCAAGCTGGGTTGGCTGTGTAACAGTTTAACAATAGTTGGATTTTTTTGTTTTCTTTTTTTTTTTGCATTTTGTTTTTAAATTGCACAGATGCACACAGCAAAAATATTCGACCTGAGCCCGAATGGCAACTAGAAGGTTAATTTTTGAACTTCAGGTATGTTATTCAAGAGAATAAAATTAAAAAAAAAAAAAAAAAGAGAAGAAAAACAGAACACTATTTTTTCAGTAAGCTTTTTCTTTCTGTAAGCGGTTTAGAAATAAATCCAAGACATGATGGTGCTGTACCAAAGCCTTACACAAACCTTACTCTGCGCGCTATATAATCTCTATATCTGTATTGTTGCTCTCAGCCTCTGGTTTTGTGAAGGTCTGTAAAATACCAGCATGGGGAAGTAAGGACTGGGACTTGGCCCGGGAAGTTTAGCCAGCGCTGGTGCTTTTTCCGGGGGAGCCCGGGGCAGGGACCCTCATTTGTGCTGGGCTCTGTTCAGAAGGAGATGGGAGAGAACACTGGTCACATTTTGTTCTCCGTCCCTGACTTTGTAATGAGGGGAGGAAGTGCGGATGCCCTCCCCAACTGGGTGCTAATTTGTTCCTGGCAGGTAAATTTGACCTCCTGGGGGATGGTGACTACTCCTCTTTGCTCTCCCCTCCCTGACTGCCTCCTGGGAAGCTGACTATGCAGAGAACCCTCAGGAAGCTGAGTGTTTCCCTTTAAGAGTCTTCGGGGCCAAATTCCTTTCTCTCACACTGATGCACCCTGCTTTTGACACTCGTGGATGTGCCCAGGTGTTATGAAAAAGGCAATTTGGTACTGGTGGGAAAACAACCAGCCAGGACTGAGAAATCTTCCAACTCTGCCACTATGTACCTTGTTTGGCCAAAGCAAACACAGACCCTGCCTGGTTCTCTCCTTCAAATGACCTCTAGGCCTCCCCGCTCTTTCTTCTACCTTTCCCAAATGAAGAGCTAACCTGATTGGCATTCACTGGAGGCAACTCCTAGCCGCTTCTGGTTTGGTGGCTCTAAGCAATAAACCGCTCTGCCTGTCAAGGATGTTGGCCCCCTTGGCACTTGGACTGCTGCCAGTTAAAAATATAGTCTAATAAATATTGGAGGAAAATTAATTTGAAGCCCTGCCTTAATGCGAGTGGCTTGTCCCTAGACTTTTACTTGCTGGTATTTTAAGGCCTGCTGAGTACTAAACAATTCATCACCAGTAACATTGCATGTTCATAGATTGATTTTTTTTTTTTTTTTTTTTTAAATATACCCGATTAAGAAATTATGGCTGTGTTGCAATGTTACGTAAAACTAGCGATTCTGTAGGAGAATGATGGGTTTTGGAATCGATAAAAATTTAACATTTAATTGCTCCTCATGTAACATTACTTTGCTTCAGAAATGTTTTGTATTTTGATATAAATAAACATTTGCTTAAAAAAAAATCCTGGCCTGTGGCATTTATTAGTTTTTTGTTTCTTCTTGGGTGTTTTGGTTATAACTCCAGGCTTTGGGGTCACGTTGACTGTGAAATCCCGTCAGCTCTCTAGTGACATCTCAGTCTATGTTCTGTCTCGTGAGGCTTTTGGGATATTCCATCAGTGTCCTGTGGGTGATGTCGAGTGAATCTGGTGCGTTGTTGCTACCATTGGGGTGAGTGACTGGAGAATTCAGATTCGGCCGCATCTTACAGTCACGTTAACCTCATGCGGCACAAGACTCAAGAAAAGAAACTGAACTGGAGTTCTGTGCCTGGCTGGAAAGGGCTGTGTCCCGTCCCCCTCCTGGGCTCCAGCCACCTCTCCACAGCCTTACAAAAGTTCTTGATGTCCCCGGTGTTCACATAGCTGTCCCACTGCTGGCTGTAATCAAGTGTTGCCGGATCAGGGAGGCAGTCTGACCTTTCAGGGGAACTCGGGGGTGTCTGTGGGAAGGGACACCTGGAATTGTTCTAAAAGCATTGGTTCCAACCTACTTTTTGTTGGATTTCCCCCTTCCAAAAGACTGGTGGACGTCCTTGCCCTCTGCATCTCCTCAGCTCATTCCCTGGCACAGTTACCATGTCCCCATGTCTTTTTTTTTTTTTGCCATCAACCACACAGTTGTTAACTCTAATCAGTTAATGGTAGCTTAGTCACCTACCTTCTAACAATGCTGTTAAAAGCAGAGTTTCATTTTTGTTCTTGTTCCAAATATGAAACGCTAACATTTTGAACAGAGTTGAGCACTTCTTTTTATACAAGTATTTCTCCATCAAGGCATGTCAGAAAAGGGATTGTATCTTCTCTTGTTGCTCACAGGGCTTAGGGAGCACGGCACTGTACTAAATTGTTATTCTTCAGCAACTTTCAGCCTGGAAGATCCCAAAGTTCTTCCCAAACCCTGTGCTGGAAACACTTCGCTCACTGCTGAAATAGAGACGCTTCGAAAGTGCAATACAACAGCTGTTTCCACAGAGCACAAACAACATGGCCCAACTGTTTAGGGCAGGAAGTGAAGAATCCCACAGAAACTGCTGCAAGGATTTAGGGAGGTAGATGGCAATACTGAAAAATACCTCGCTAGCTAGAAACTGGAAGGTCCTCAGGGGAACAGAGTTACTGCCTCCTCTTCTGCGAAAGGTACCCTGGGATCTTCAGTGGCCAGGGCCTCAGCTGTATGGCACCATGGCAGAAAAGATGGCAACTCCAGTAACACGGTGCCCTTAGCAACCTACTGGGGCATTGGAGGAGAGAGGCTGGGAGCTGAAAGCATTTAGGTGACCATTGAAATTCAGCTAGGCACCTAACTCCGCTCTTAGGTGTCTGTGAACACCGGGGCCGTGCGGTGAGGGCGGCCTAGGTACCACAGTGGGGAGGAGCCCAGTAACTTCCATGGAAGGTCTAGAGGTTTCAGAAGGGAGACTCCCTGCTCAGGAAACACAGGGACCCCCCTCATTACCTCTTCCACGAGTGCCCCAGGGGTGAGGGGGCAGCACAGGGAGACATGGTGCTGCTGCTACCCTACCATTGTTACAGCGCCAGCGGTTGCTGTGCCATGGAGCCTGGTGATGCAACAATGCTGCCCCCTCTGCCAGGATTCTTACTATATAAGCAGTTCCTGCAGCGGAGGGAAGGCTCGCCTCCCAAGGAAAAGGATGATTATTTCCACATGGGCCGTGTACATCTTGATCCGTAAATCCATTGGCTCTCGGTTCCCACCCAGCAGGGCGCCGGTGAGGGGGCAGGGAGAGGGATGGGGTTGTTCTCTGGCTTTGCTGTGGGCTTCCCCCAGGGAAGGAGGGGGATGCATGGGGTTAATGCCAGCTTCACCCGGTCTGATTCCTTTCAGGACAGAGACGTCGTCGAGATGGAGATGATGTCTGTCCTAGAGCACTGGCTGAGGAAGGTGAGGACGCGAGCCAGAGCGTAGCAGCAGGCCCGAGTTAGCATGAGATCCTAGCCAATAAGACGCCAGCAAGGATGGTGACCCGGGGATGGGTACCGTGGCAGCACTTGGATGGTAACGGGGGCACTAAGCCCCCCTCAGATCAGTTCAGTGCCTGGATGCTGAATCAGGGAAGGATATTAATGCTTAGGTACTTTGATGCCAGCCCTAGGGGTGGAAATGGGGGGGCGGAATCAGATCCTGGCTCTGATGTTTTAACACAATGATACTAATTGGGGGTGACTCTGGAAATGCCTAGTTACCTAGATGCTAATTAGGAGGGAACCAAATTTAATGCCCATGTATCTGGATGGGTGTGGACTAGGGGCCTGGTTTTAGGGCCGGGTACTTGGCCGGGTACAGAACAGAGGGGAAGAATGGAATGTTAACGCCCATCTAGTTCAATGTCAGGGTAGGAACCACCCTTATTATGAAAGAGAAAAATCTTGGAGAATAATGTCTCCCAATACTGTGGAAGGGCTTGCATTTTTGGTGCTTGGCTGGTAAATCTCTCTGATAGCATCACCAGGGACCTTGGTTCAAACCTGCCTGGAGGGCACTTGGAAGCCAAAGGCTCTGAAGAGAATTGGCCTAAGATCCACTGTCGTGTCCGTTTAATATGGGATACAGCTCCAGCTGGGGACGACATTCTGGCCTTCTAAGAGGACTGACTTGCTGGGTTGCAGGTTCAACTCTTCCGCCCTTCTGTGTTCCCAAGGTGGGATGGTACCTGCTAGGAAGCCAGGAGCCTAAAGTGTTTTCCTTAGCTGGATAGATGCTTTGTTATTAGCCCTCAGTTACAAAGAAGCATGAAGTAAAGCCCGGAGTGCATGGGAGCCATGGAGGCCTGATACCTGCACAGTTCATGATAGCCACTGGGCGCCCCCAAGAGTTGCAGGCAAAGCTGCCTAGGGAAGATATTGCTATTCTACTTCCCTTGCAGATTGAAGAAGAAGCTTCCAAGATTTTTAAGCAGAAACTGGAAAACAAGGTGGAAAACAAGGCAGAAACCAAAAAAGAAGTCAAAGCGGCCCCGTCTGCTGGCCAAGATTCGGGCATGACAAAGTCTCAGGTATCTCCTTGGGACAGTGTCTGTGGGGAGCGGGGCCAGTGTGGGGAGTGAGAGGTGGATGTGTCCTGTAATGCCGTACAGCAGAGCGTGGAAGAAGCAGCATCCTTGTGGCACATGCCTTGTGTTAACACACCTCCCCAGGCAGCGATCTGAGCAGGCTGGGTCAGCATGTTCAGTGGAGGCCAGTGGAGTTACATCAGGGAAGCATTAGGTGCCCCAATACCTTGGCAGTGGGTGAGGTCTGAGAACCTGAACAGGATAGGAGCCAGTACTAGGTTTTCCTGCTGGTGTTGATACCAAACTTGGCTTTGCCAGGGACACTCCCACAGCTATAGGTTGCTGAGTCTGTCTATCATCTTGGTTTGTCGTCCCCTGGAACTGGGTTTAAAGCATTGTCTTGTGCCAGTGGGATTGCTACCCACGCTCCTTGGGCAGCTGGAGCCAGGTTCCCCAGGGCTCATCACTCACATTCAGGGCCAGGTTTTCCAGAGTTTCCCTCCCCTTTTGGCACCCTCTAAACATGGGCCACATTTTCAAACGTGCTCAGGAGCCAGCTACTGCCGGGGTGACACTTACACGCTGAGCTCTTTTGGCTATCTGGGCCTCGCTGGTTTGAATGGCGTCCTTCTCCCCCGAGGATAAACTTCCCAGGCACTAATTCCTAGCTTCATTTTGGTTTTGCTCACTGTTTCCTTTGTCATCTTTTGCTCTGCAGTTTAAGGGGCTACTCAAATATCAGCTACAAAGGTGCAAGGCGGTCGGATACCGTCAGGAAGGCTTATCCTCCCATCTTTGTAGTTTTATATACAGCTGGGTAGTTATATTGTGGGTTTCCTCCTCTTCCTCTGAAGCATCAACTGACCTCTGCCAGAAGCAAGATTTAGAGGCTGGTCCAATGCTCATTGAAATCAACAGAACGACTCCCGTTTGACTTCCAAAGGCTTTAGATTAAACTCTGAAAGCGTAAGGGGCAAGGAAAGGGGGTGGGTTTGGTTTAGTTTTGTATATAAAAGACCATGCACACCAGTAACGCCAGGTACAGCGTTGCTGGAGCAGTGGCTTGCGCCCGTATGGCAAATCTTGCTCTCCCCTACGTTCCACATGAACTTGAAAAGCAACCTGTCCACATAACTGAAATGTCACTGCACGGCATCCAGGTGCAACAGACACTTCTCAGCTGCATTTCACATTAGCCATGATGGTCTCATTAATGCCGATACAAAGTAGATTGTAAAAGGGTTCCCCTCCCCGCCACCCATTAAGACTCTGAGCTGCATTTCATCCCCGTTTCTCTTCCTGCCAAGGCTTGCTGCTGTGAATAATAAGGCCTGCTGTCCCTATTCTTCCTAGATGGTTCAAGTCTCTAGCACGAAACTGCCAGCATCGTCATCTAGCCACGTCCTTCTGGAGGAAAGGACAAGGATCCAGTTCATAAGATGGAGGTAGAATCCCTTGTAGTTATCCCCTTGGGAGAGGCAAAGGCTCTGATTCTGGAAGGTACTGAGCTGGAATAGTCCAGTGGAAGCCTTGCTGAAGTGAGGAGGGGGGGGGGGGAAGAGAAGGCAAAGAGCTTCAGTGGGACCAAAGGAGCAGATCTTCAGCGGGCGTACATCAGTGCAGTGAACTCAACGGAGCTGTGCTGCTTTATGCCAGCTGAGGACGTGGCCCAAAGTGGGCCATGTTTGGCCCCGGAGCTGTGGCGTTCATATATTCCAATGTATAGAAATCAACCCCAGCCTTCCGCAGCTCCATGCTTACGTGTCACGCTGCAATTCTGATCTCTCGGGTCCTACTAGAACTGCCATTGCAACGAGGAGCACTTTTATCTTGGAGGATACAGACCTGCCATTGGGTATGCTGGGAGAACACAAAGGTTGGGGATCTCCACAGAGCAGGGCTTGCATGGGGAATGCTGCATGTTTTTTATTGGTGACCGGGCAACCATCCTACAAATAGCTGAATGGACTTGTGTGCTTCTTGCAGTCACACCCAGGTCTATCAAGTGTCGAGTGACATGAGAAACGAAGCCATGCGGGAGAGGCTGGAAAAAGTGCGGAACAGGTGAGATCCTCTTGGCGGGGCCCTTGAAACGCCTGCCAGTCCATGCTGAGGTCATGCCCAAAAGGTACCCGAGGCTGCCCAGATCCACAGGAAGACAGTCCCTGCCTCAGAGAGCTTATGGTCTCAGTGCTGAGCGCTTTGGCCCGAGTGCAGTGGGACGATGGATGTGCTGGAATGGGGCCCGTGTGCTGGTGTCCTACGGTAATATGGTCAGGATCCTGGGCGAAGGGAGGCAGGGCTAGGGGTAGGAGCTTGGGATCCCAGAACTGAAGCCCGGGGGTCAGAGCCAGTATCAGGGTCAAGAGTCAAGCTGAGGTTCAAGCCAGAGTCAGGAGCTAAGCTAAGGGTCAGAACAGGAATCAGGCTGACGGCCAACACCAAGAATTGGGATCGAGGTCCCAGGGGTTGATTGGGGGGCAGAATCCAAGTCAGAGCTGAGATCAGCGTCGGGAGCTCAAAACATGGAGAAACAGGTCGGTCATGGCAGCTAGCTGGGGATCCACATTGTTGACTGGACACATCCTAATACACCTCATTGGCTTATATAGGGACCCAGAGCCGCTCAGGGACTGCTACGGCCACTGTCGGCCAGATCACTCGAGGGGGAACTTCCCATGCTGTTGAACCTCTGCAGATTGTGGGTTGCAGGGAGTGGCCAGGTTACAGCTGCTGCTGCCTGGCACTGTGGGGACATTGGTTACATAGATTTCCTCGTCATGGTATCCAGGTGCAGGACACTGTCTGAACCCAAATCCTGTGGTTCGGTAGCAGCATATTTTGGGTTTTTGCTGGTGCTCCGATCCTGCAGTGATGGGCACCTGTGCAAAACCGTGAGATGGATGGATAGATGTTCTCCCCAGTGTATTGCTGGGTCTCACACCTCCGTATAATTTCTTGTTTCTTCAGCGTGTCCCAGGTCATGCTCCAAGCAATGCAGAGCAACACATCAAACACTGACATCCGAGCCACACTTTCGAGCTAAATATAACAGGTAAGGTGTGTAGGCCAGGTAGAACACTGGAGTTGTCTCAGCTCGTTCCTTCATTCAGTGCTCCTAGCTTCCTCAAACCTGCCACCTCCATAGACCTGACCCTACAGAGCAAGCCATCTGTCTTGCGGTTAGAAGGGAGCTTGTTCTCCATTTTATTCCTATCACTGCTTCTCCACAGGTGGCCCTCTAGCCTCCCAACCTAGTTAACTTGGGCCCACGGCGAAGGGCTAACATTTGTACTGAGATTGTAGGTCCCAGTGAGAGAGTGTCAGGATAACAAAAAAGTGGAGAGTTCCCCAGAGTGAATTATGGCGAGATTCCCACCCAGCCGTCACTCCTGGCCTTTATTGCTGGGGCAAGACCAGTTGACACCTTATTCTGCCCCTTCCCTTCCCGGCACCTGGCCTGGGCATGCACAGGCACCTGACATTTGAAAGCCCCGGGTGGCTCAGTGGAACTTTGCTGGCCTTCTCTCTCCCACGGGGAACCTCTGGGGACTCGGTCCCATGCCATCCTGGCTGGCCACTTTGGGCTAGTGTCAACTGCCTCTGTAAGCCACCCAGAGGGCTGAGAGTCGACTTACCTAATCGAGTTCTACCCGGAGCTGCATGCTGTCAAAGCCTGGCGGTGGCCAGAGAAGCCGACCCGGCCAGCAGCTGCGGGCAGGGCCAGAGGGAAGGCACCAAGGTTCTCCTCTGCTGTCTGGTGGGCCATGCACATTACTTTCCCCTCGCAGCAGAGGCAGCTACGCAGGGGAGAAGTGGGGTTTCTGTCCAGCGTGGCTTTCTGTTCTCAGCAGGCCCTGACGCCTGGTCCCCAAGAATTCAGCAGGGGGAGACCTTATACTTTTGGGGTCAGTCTGTATTTTGACTCCCAAAGCCAAGCGCCGGGTTCTGGCCTCGGCTCTGGTGGTATATAGGGGAGGTGAAGGAGCTGCAGTGGCCCCAGGGCAAATCCCCCCCTGCAGAGAAACGCGATTGAGGCTGGCATGCATGCCAGGAATGGTCTAGCTTATGCTAGGGGTCGTAGTGCCCTCGGAAGCAGGGAGTCTCCAGGAGACGCACAGGTGGTTTAAAGCCACCTCCCCCCTCCCAGGCTGCCCCTTCTGGGCCGTGTCTCCCGAGAGGCCCAGCCCAGACTCTAGCTCGAAGGCTGGACTGAAAGTCTCCTGAGCCCTTCGCTAAGATCTTTGTCCACTCGCATGGCCTGACCCTAGCTGACTAGCTCGGTAGCTCTGAAACTCGGGGCCCTTCCAGGTGAGCCGAGCCGGGCAGCCCCCGCGCGGTGGCCAGGTTTGAAGATGTTGGCCTTGACAGCTCCCTGCCGACACGACGCAGGACAAGAATCCTTGTCTCCCCTGCGGTGCAAGGGGGTGTTGGGAGATGTCCTTAGTGACTGCAATGCCGCAGTCAGCTGGGCGGCTCTTGCCGGAGCTCCTGCGGCAGTCCCTGCTCTTAGGGAGAGTCCCTGGCTGGGGATCCAGCAGAGCTGGCGTCCTCTGACCTGCAGGGTACGGTGCCAGGTCTCACCCGGCGAAGCATTCGTTGGCCTGCAGCTCGTTGCAGACCCATGGAGTAAGGCTGGCAGGGACTGGTTGCAGTCCCTGGCAGTGAGCGGCTTCATTGAAAGCACTGCTGGTTGGTTTTTGCATGTACCCACAGGCCATGGTGATGGCGGCATAAAACCCACTGACTAACCGAAGTGCTGTGCGGTCCCTGGTGGAAGGTGCTAATCCTATTTATCTCCTTGGATCCTGACCCACTGGCCTGTGTGGTGCCGTACCTCTCTTGCTCACCTCTCTCGCTTTGATTTTTGTCCAGCCTGGGGCTCCCGCTGCAGAGACTGGCTGCATTTGAAGTTCTTCCTCCAGCCGCTTCGGAGCGAAGCTGGCGAGCGTATTGCCATGACAACGGTATTAATAACCCCTGTTTCGTAAACCTGAGCTGGTCATAAAGACACTTGTTATTTAGACTCTGCTCTGGCCTGCTGCTGTGCTTCTGTCTGCCCTGCGTAAGGCAGGCGACGCGGGATTCGAGGGTGGAGTCTGTGACTTTCCGGCCTGCTTGGCAATGACGCTCCACAAGATGGTGGTGTTCGCTTGCGAGATGGCAGCAGAGAAAGAGGCGGGTGGGGGAACCGGCGAAGGCAGAACATGAAGGAAAAGAGGGAGGCAGTGAGGGGAGCTGAGAGACGAACAAGGGACGATGCACGGCGGCAAACGAGCAGAGCTTTTCCCACTCCCCCATGTCCTGTCTGTCTGTGCCTCTTTATATGTCAGGGTCCACAATGTTCGCCCCCTAGGAAGGGACACTCCTTTCCCCAGCTGCTGTCAGTCGAAGGTTGGACAGAGGTTTGGGAAAGGGGAAATTGTGATGGTTCACCGAAGACCGCTCGATGCCGGGCCGGCAGTGGGAAATGTTTTCTAAGGACTGAAGTGGGAAGAAGGGAGGGACCTGGGCAGTGAGCTCGGCGAGGCCATGACCAAGGCGTTTTGGGAAGCTAAATGGTGCTGATCAAGCCAGTCAAGGTGTTTGTGCATCATAGATTTCGCAGGGGCACAGCGCTGTGTGTGGCTGTGGCAGGAAGGCTGAAGGCCCCCTGGCAACTGGCGCTGGACTGATGCGCAAAGCCACAAGCAGCTGCAACCAGGGTGCCAGCCTGGGGCTATGAGTGGAAGGAGGGAGCGAGGATTTGAGCAGTGGCCTGCACTGGAAAGCTGTCTCCAGCAGTTAGAAAACATGCCTTTGTGACAGACTCAAGGCACTCAATCTAGTTAGTTTAACACAATCAAGGTTAAGGGCTGACTCGATTACAAGCGATAAGTACTTACACGCAGAACAAATATTTGATAATGGGCTCGCCTGGCAGAGAAAGGGTTAACACGCTCCAATGACTGGAAACTGAAACTAGACAGATTCAGACCGGAAACCAGGCCTACGTTTTTAACAGTGCGGATAATTAACCCTGGGTGGTTAACTGTGGTCGGTTGTGGGGGTAATTATCCGCCACAAACTGCCAAGGATTGTGGTGGATTCTCAATCACTGGCTGTATTTTAACCAAGATCCGATGTTTTTTCAAAAACTCTGCTCTAGGAATTCTTGCAGGAAGCTCCCTGGCCTGCATTACGCAGGAGGTCCGACTGGATGATTGCAATGGTCCCGTCTGGCCTTGGAATCTATGTATCAATCAATCCTTGGGAGACCTTACTGAAATAAGCTTAAGAAACTGCAGTCCATTGCATTCAATGAGCGGTTTACACGTTATTATGGGCCGGGATTGTACTGAACAATGGGCCAGACAAGAATGTGTGAAGCGGTTTTCCTGGGGCATGCAAATTCCCCACCTCTGGTTATGCAAAACCCCCCAATTTTGAAACTACTCACTGAGGAGTGGCCATTGTGTGCTGATCACCTGGTATGTGAGGCCGAGATCAAAGGCCTAGGCTGTATGAAGAAAAATCTGAGCTGTTCAGGTGAGTCTGGTTCTGAATCTGAGACAGTTACAAATGTGTACCCAATGTGGAAAACCCAGTTATGGATTTTAGCACCTACCAGAGCCTATGGTTGGAGCTTGTGCGGTTGGGGGGGATCTCTGGAAAGCTTTTCATCTCTGAACAGGTCTCTGTAGGTTTTTATTGTTTTTAATGTGTTTTCTCTGTAATGCTTTCACTTTAAGAATAATTGTGCTTTCTTAGAAAGAGCTGTGTGGTGGAGGGGAATACAGGTGCATTTGCCCTAAACTGCGACACCCGCATTCTGGTTTATTTTTTGTGTGGGGGAGGGGGAATCTGCCTCGGGCTCTTTTGTCCCCTCATCGCAGTTCTCCTGCTCTGCCTAAAACTGGACACGGCCAGGTTAAAGCCTCGCTCTAGTTACTTAGCAACAAACCCTACTGTCCTCCGCCAGGTGGGGCTCCCCTTGGCTCTGATGGGGCTTGGGTGCCAAAGGGTCTCTGAACTGTATCGAACACTTGTGTGGACCCAGAACTGGGACTGGAGCCCCCCCCCCACAGGGCCAAGCCGCAGGAGGGGCTGAACGTGGAGTCCCAAGGACTTATGTGAAAGTGTTTATCGGCTCTCTGGCTTCCTCCCGGGCGAAGCCACAGTGTGGATGAGAGGCTGCACTAAGTAATTCAGTCTGGGGTTTGCATTGCTGTCCGGGGGCCGGGGTGGGGTGGGGCGGGTTTCTAAGGGAAAGCCCAGTTGCCTGCCACAGGCAGACACCGTGGACCGAGGCACAGTTGCAGCACGTCAGTGAATTATTGATCAGTGTTAACGCTACAGCTCTGACAACACCATTACTGGCTTCGACTTCATGTTTAAATCATCGCTCCAACGGCTTTGAAATCCGTGATCTCTTGTTTAATACATGCTCAACGGCTCTTTCGGAGCCTGCCACCTTGTTTATTCTCCAGGCTATTGCTGGGGGCTGGGGGGAAATGGGCAACCAAACGCAGCGCTGTTGGGATGAGGCAGATGGAGAATGCACACAGTAATGAGGCTGGGCTAGGGGCTTAGGTTGGGTGGAAGGTGGGTACCAGGTTCTTGGGGGTGGGGCAGATAATAGTTGGGGTTGTGGATTTTGTTCTCATATGAATGACTTAGGGCAGTGGGTTTGGGATGCGGATAACACTTGGTATTGAGGATTACCAACCCGCGAAGGGGGTCTCGGGACTGGTAGGTGAGCCAAGGTGATGCTGGCAGATGGGGGCGGTTGGGGTACCAGTTTTGGGGGTATGAAGAGCAACCCAGGGTTCATGTGACTGTTGAAAAGAGACACCCTCTTCACTGAGCACCACGGAGCTGTTTGCATCTTCGGGCCGTGGGAGAAGGCAACAACAGGTGCAGGGACTGGAGAGAGACTGCAAAGATAGAGTTGCCCTGGCTCATTCTTGCTTGTTAAGGCGAAGTCGTGGGTGCGGGAAACTGGGCCCAACATTCAATTGTGTGGCACCAAGCAGCCAGAAGCGCGCCAGGCGGCACTGCTATGTCACAGACAGCAAAGGGGAAAGGAGCTAAACCAGAAAGAAAGCAGCAAAATTATTCAGCCTGTTTTCCAGTTATGCAGCAGGCTCCTGCATGCCACGTGCAACCCCCCATTCCTATCCCGAGAGGGGATCAAAAGCAATCCAGGACGCAGCTGGTCTTTCAAAATTTTGGGAACTTCCTTCAGAGGCAGGCAGATGTGAGCAGGCGCAGGCTGACCTGGCAGCAAGCAGCTTTGGTTTCACTATGGAGTTCCCTCTTCCTCACCTCCACCCCTCCTCCTTAATTTACTCAGGAAGGAAGGGGAGGCTGAGAACAGATGGGTTTCCAGCTGTATATTTAACCCCGTTGCTGCTGAAGGATGATAGCCACATCTTGGAGTTGCCTGCCCATGGATCAGCATGGTGGGCTCTGTACATCCAGCCAAGGAAGTGTGTGGGCCTGCCCTGTCTTTGTAGCCCTTCCCTCCTGCCCACCCCAAGGCAGCTGGAAAAGCCCTGGCATGTCTAGGAGTTGCCTTATGGGGCCCCTGTATGGTGCTCCACAAGGAGGGCATCTCCTGGAGCAGGAGCAGCTACACAGGATCTGACGGTTTCCCTGCTCCTGGGAAGCCAGAGGAGCATGGAGATGAAGGTGTTACGGGTGCTAGAATGGGGATTGCATGGGCAGCAATAGAACAGGCTCCCCTGTGAGGTACCTCCCCCCATGAACTGCAGAGAGACCCCCCTCCCCACCCCTTCGAGGGCTGCAGCGAGAGCTGTCTCCATTCCCCAGTCACTGAGCTGGGCAGGATTGTCACCCACGCCAGCACCATCCCACTAGCCTCTGGATGGACGGCCCAGGCTGCCGCGGGCAAGCCTGGAAGAGCTGTGTCAATGGAGGAGGCGCACTCCCGCACTGGGCCCTGCAGGAAGGGGAGGGCTTGCTGAGTCAGGGGTGCAGGAGGTGCCCCCGAATCCATGTGTAAAGGGGCTTGGGGGAGGGGGAGCCTCATGCACCATGGCACTCTCCAGCTAGCAGGTCAGAGCTGCTCACTGTGTAGCAGGGTTCCCCTCCCCTGCCCCCTGTGACACTGATCCTGGAGATGTGGGGCAGGGAGACCCACACCCTCGATTCTGGGCTGCCTTTCAGCCCCTTTATGGGCGGGCCTGGTGCACAGGGGGCGGAGAGCAGCAGATCTTCCCCCTCAGGGTAGCGTTGCCCCAGCATGACTGCCCTGCATGATGTCCCCCGTGCATGGACGTGCCGGGGGCGTGAGGGGCTGTGACCAGTGCACTTTGCTCTGGCTGTGCTGGGCTGCTGGCTGGCCCGTTGTAGCCCGAGTGCCAGGAAGAGCAGCACCGGGACTGCTTGAACTCACCCTGGGAGCTCAACTGACTCCTCGCTGCCCCAGAGCGCTGGAGGTCCACAGGGGGCATTTTTCACCCTGGGCCTCCAGAGAGGGGCAGCTTGGGTTCTGGCCTCCCCGCCACGTACAGGTGCGGGCCAGCCCCGTTGCTGTGTGAGACCTCACAGGTCCTTCTGCCCTCCAGCTCCTCACTCATACGTGGCTGCAGCAGATGAGTTACGCAGCCGGAGGAGGCGGAGGCTTTCGATACTTCTTCAAGGCAGCAGGGCCAGTGGCCTGGAGCCTGGACCCCCGTCTTGCCTCTCCAGCTCTGGCTCTGGGCCTTGCTTTCCTCTGCTGGGAAATGGCCATAACGAGGCCTGCCTCCCGGGGGCGACACAAGGCTGGTCTCTCCAGCATCCTAGACGCGCAGAGTGCTCTGCTTCTCCAAGGCACATCCACCCACCACCCCGCCCTGCTGTTAGGTCCCTTTGCACCGGGAGCGGGCTTTGCCCCTCCCTGCTTGCACAAAGGGACCTTTCCCCACTTGCATCTCCCAAGGCAACAACCGGGGATCACAGAACACGCCCAGTGTAATTACACTCCCTGCCCCAGACAGCGCCCGCCTCCATCCCCAGCCAGGACTGGGCAGGCAGGTACCTCCTCCCAGGGAGCGAGCTGTCAGAGGGCTCTGGGCTCAGACGCCCACAAGCGCCACAGAGCAAGGGAGAAAATAAACTTTCATCTTTCACGCTCGGGATCAGATGCAAGATTAAAAGCAACTGGGAAAGGCAAATAGACGCTCATCTGAAAAACCAGCAGCTGCAGAGGTTATGGGGCCCTCATCATCTCACTTGCTGTACTGAGCTCCGTCCTTCACCCCAGCCCACCAGCCAGCCCGGGGCCTCCTCGCTGAACCGATCATGCTGGCTCACAGCTCTGTCCCGAGCACTGCAGCACTCCCTGGGCCATCTCTGTCCTGAGTCCTAGCACCTCTCTTCTGTCCCCACCCTGCACATGTCCCCCTGCCCGTCCCCCCGCCATCCCCCCTTCATCTGATGGAGATGAGCCCTCTTTCCCGCCGCACATATCGTAGCGCTCAGCCTTTGGCAGTAACCCTACTAGCACCGTTCCTGCCTCCATCGCCCGCTCAGTCTGGCGTAGCATCTCTTCTGAGCAAGGCCCGGGCTGGCCCTCTCAGCCTGTCCCTACAGCGATTACCAGAGCAGGGCCAGGGAAAGGAGACCGAAAGCAAAACCGGAATCCTCCGCCGGAATCCATCCACGCAGAACTGGGCGGGCTGGCAGTACACACGGGCTAGTTCAAGATTGTTGGGGTGATGGAATAGACCCTTCTGTGCCACATCCGTCTGAACCGCAGCCAGCTGTGCACAGCTGTGCCAGGGTTTCTCTGCCCGGTGGGGGATTCCAAGGTAATTTTCAGGCCTTTGCAACATGCCCCTGTTGGGAAGGGCCTGGAGATGGCTGTGCTCGTTGGCCCGTTAGGAGGGGAGCGGGACAGCAGGTGTGCTGTCAAGCTGCACGTATCAGGAACACACACCCAGTGCAATGTGGAGCCCAGGTTTCAGGGCTGACTGGACCATGGTGTCATCTGCATTCCTGTGTTGGCTGCTGTTGATATGGTCCCTATTGCGTTTTTATCAGCATCAGCATCATCCAATATTCTCTGGCTGCTTTGTCTTTGCTTTGCATTTTATCAATATTACCGGCTGATCCTCTGGTCCCCTTCCGTGGGTTTATTAATATTGCCCTCTGATCTGTGGGTAGCAACCGTGCTTTATATTCCAGCCCCATCCCTAGCTCCTCCAAGCCCAGATGCCATGTTTAATTAGATTTTTCTCCTTCATTCCGGCAAACACAAACTGAGCTCCCGGTATCTCTCTCCTGTACTGAAGTTAGCGCTTGGTTTCCCTGGCATTAATATTCCAGTACTATCGTGGTCCTGTGTTCATCTCCGGGCTAAAAAGTCCAGCGAGATCTCCTTCCTCATGAGCTTCTTTCTGGATAAATAGCTGGGAACTGGCTTTTAACCCCTCCCCTGCTTTTATACAGTGTTACAACAGCTGGCCTGATGAGAAATCACATGGAAATACAATGGGGGGATCTGGAAGCCTGGGTTCAGTATGGGTGTATGTTCAGATGACTGGAGATGGAGGGTGTGAATCAGGTTTCCTGGGGTCTGTTCCTGTCCCAGGGAGCTAACATGGCTAGCGACTAGAGCAGGAGATCAGAAGTCAGGGTTCCTAGGTGGAGCGGGTCAGATAATATTTTCCACATGCGCTGATCAGCTAAAGTTGCTGTTCAGTTGTTTCTATAGCTGGTTGAAGGAATCCTCTGTTTTGCCAGTAATTGAGCAGCTCTGCTCTTAGACGCCATCCTCGGCTGTGGGAGGGAGTGTGTCTAGTGAATACAACAAGGGACTGAAAGTGAGGCCTCCTGGGTCCTATTATTGACTTGTTGTGTGACCGTGAAGGAGCCGTTTACGGACCTGCTCCTGACACTTGCAGGCAAGTAGTTCGGGTGGCTGCAAAGGGAGTGTTCATGTCAGCTAGGCAGGTGGGGTCCCACTCTTTAAACTCTCTGCCCCTCACTTTGCTCTGACATAGAACGGACTGAAGAATCTGCAGCTCTCACGGGGGCAGCAAGAGGAATTGATTTTGGTGAAATCACTGGGCAAGACGTGCAGTACAACTGGAAAGCGTCATTAAATACACCAGCGGGCCAGGTGTGGTGCTGGAGATCAGCGTTTGGAGCCTCACTGCTGATCATCAGGAGCTTTTCCAGATCAGAGGGAAGGAAGCGTGTTTAGGACACGTTTGTCAGCTACTTCAGGCATAAGGAAGCTAGTGGCTGTTCTCCGTGTATCTCAAATTGAAAATCTTCCCCACGGGTTGTGGAAATGTCTGGTGTTCTTTTTGTGAATTAGATGTGTCTATTTCCATCTCCACCTCCCACCAGCTTCAACAGGCTCTCCGTTTTTCCTGTGTTTGTTTCCAATTGGAGATGCCTTAAAAGGGACTGGCCTTCAAAAAATGCTGAGCACCCACCCTCTCAAGTTCAGGCCCCTTTAACTCTATCTACACGGTAATAAAAGACCCCTGGCATGGCCCCAGCAGGCTCAGGCAAGGGGGTGAGTCTCAGATTCCAGGCTCCAGTCTGAGTCGGAGGGAGGGAATATCGACACTGCTAATTTCCTCTCGCAGCCTGAGCCTGCTGACCCAAGCGCCGAGACGTGGAGGCTGAGCTGTAGGTTTTGTATCAGTGTAGACGTACTCTATACGGTGTCTTAAGTTGGGCACCGAAAATCACGAGTCACTACTGAAAAAACTTAGGCCCAGTTCTTGCTTTCAGCTGAACTCTCTGGCTTTCCTGCTGACTTGGCTAGGAAGTTTGGGGGTGGGCTTGCCTGCCAGCCAGGTTTTGGTTTCTGGCCACTTTGCTGATACTGTCCTTCCCTTCGAGCTCCCTGAAATTGCTGCTGGTGGATTGGTAGCATCCAGCACTGCCCTGGAAAGCCCCCGGGGAGCTTCAGCACCCTTGTTGGCCTCCGCCGGTGAAGTGAAAACATAGCCCCTGAAGTGAGGCAGGTGATTCACCAGAATCACCTTCCCTGAGGTGAAGGACTCTCTCTCCAAGCAAAGCGACGAAAGGGGTTTTCATTAGAGACCAGCAGTCCTTCACAGGTAAGCGTCGCCTCACAGCAGGAAGATAAACCTGCTGAAAATAGCCCAGCTCTCTGAGCAGGAAGCAGGACTTCTGGTGTTGTCTGCTGCCCAAGCCCAGTCACTGAGGTGATTATTGGGTGCTCAATCTGAGCCTGATTTTTCCCTGGGTGCAGGGCACCTAACTCCAAGTGTGGGGCGGGATAATGTTTCACCCACCCTGTCTCACAGGAGGGGTGACATCACCACCCCCATTTTGCAGAGGGGAAAAAGAAGCAGCGGGTCACACAGGGCCTCTGCCACCGAATTTAGTTCTTGGTTACATCCCAGCCCGGTGGGCTAGGTCGTGCTGCCGCTCGGTAGCCCTGGAAGGAGTGAGATGGTGGAAAAGCTGGAGGAGAGCAACAATAACGCAGCACCGGCTCTCCCCAGAGTATGTGCTGGGAGCTGCCTTCTAACCCCTAGTCTCTGCTTCCTCCAGCCTGAAGAGCTTGCTGCAGGTCATTTTGCACAGCTGCGCCTGCTTAGCTGTTTAGCGTCACACCCAACAGTCTTTAAATGAGCCCCAGCTGGGCTGGCAGGAGCCCTAGGGCCTGCCTGTGAGGGTGTAGCTCAGGGCTTCACTGGGCCAGCAGTTCCCTGCCTCAGAAGGGCTCTGGCTCTGGCATTCACAAGCCAAGCAGAGCGACTGGCTGCTTTGTTCCCAAGGAGCTGCCCTCTCGATAGGACTGAATGGGAAAGGTGGCTGCGCTGCGCTGCGGTTAGCAGTGACTTGGGGACGAGAAGAGCGGAGGGGGTGAGTATACGTCACACATTGCTTCCCATACACATGCCTCAGGATCTGGGGAAAGCGTCTGGCATGGGCCAGTCTGGCGTTAGCATTGCTGTTTGTATTGACGGTAGCATCTAGAGCCCACAGCTGAGAGAGGCACCAGGGGGCGAGATGTTGTTCTACTTCTCAGTGAGAAACCTTCCCAGATCCAAAAGGGTGTTGAATCTAAACAAAGAGTGTGTTGACACAGAGAAACCAGCTGTGTTCTTAACTTGGGTTTAAAACGGGGCTGAAGACACGGCAACTGGGCTTTTAATGGGGTAAAGCCTATAGGCTTTAACGTGAGCTGGTAACCTGAACTGCCGTGTCTTCACTGCTCTTCGTAGCTGAGCTAAGAAAGGCACCTTTTGTTACAGAGCAGATCTCCTCAAAGGGGGAGAGGATTGTTATCCCCATTGTACAGGGGCTGAGAGCCGAAGTGGTGTGCCAAGGTCACCCAGGGAGTCTAGTAAAGCTGGGAATTGAACTCCAATCTCCAGATATCTGCCATCCACCTAGTGCTGTCTACACAGGGACTTAAATCGGCTTAACTATGTCACTCCGCCCCCCTGAGTGATGCAGCTGGGTCTATCTTTTCTAATGTAGAGCAGCCCTTCCTTGCTAAACTGACTGGGAATGTCCATGGGAGGGAGCCAGGTGGGATAGGAATCTTCCTGTTTGTAGCACTGGTCCCAGGAGATCCCCAAACAGATCAAGCAAGGGAATGGCAAGAAACCACAGTCTCGACCATATAAATTCCCTGGGAGCCCTCTTCCTCTCTCCCCACTTTCCAAAAGGCAGTAGGAAGAAAATGTTGTCATTCTCTTGACAGAATAACTAGCCTGTCCCAGCTCCCATGACTCACTTCTGTTAGGTTTCCTACCTCCTGTTTGATTAAAATCCAGCTTCAATGCTGAGCTTCCCACCCTGAAGAGCGTGTCAGCGTTCCAGCCAGAAAATTATACAGCTCCTTCTCCGGGATCCCTCAGGTTGCCGCTGGCTTTTTTTTCCGGGCTGGGAGACAACTTGCTCTGTGCAAATGTGGCACCTTCTTACTCATTATGTCAGTCTGCCTCCATGGGAGTCATTCTCTGCCACAAATAAGTTCCTGAAACAAGTAATAAAAATACTTTCCCGAGTGGAAAAAGTTTGAATTAATATTAGTCACACCAAGGGACTGAAACCACGATCTGGGGCCCTTTGTACTAGGAGCTGTACAAACACAGTAAGGGGCAGTCTCTTACTAAGTGAAGAGAAGTGTGCTAGGGTGTGTGTGTGGCGGCGGATTTTGTAAGCCTTGATTGAGTCTCTCCGCTCTATTCTAGGGCTCCCATGAATGTGATACTCGTGGGTCAGTAGGAAGTAACCTCCGTCTAGAACATCTGCCTAAAAACTGATCTGGGGGCCTCAGAATAATTCAGGAAGCAGCAGCCAGATGTAATGGCAGCTGCTGGTCTTGCTTTTTCCTTTGGTTTTCCAGGACTTCAGATCTTTAGCATCTTTGTGAATTTTCTGCATTACTGCTTTGGTGGCTTCAGTAACACCAGTGTCTGTGACAGAGTTGGTCCAGCCTCTTACGGGCAGTAGGGGTCTAGGTGCCAGCCCCTTCCGTTTTATGGTGTGGCCCCTTAAAGGTGTACCCAAGTGTCCAGGAAAATGACACAGGCAGATGGGGCAGAGAGGAGGAAGGGGTCGTGGGTTGCAGTCCTTTAAAGACCCAGGACTGGGAGCATTGTAGAGAAGGTGGGGCGAAGCGCCCTTGTGTCCCAACCAACTGGAACCAGCTCTGGGATGTAGACGTGCTGCCTCTTTCCTGCAAACAGGGAGATGCGATCGGTGGAAGGTGGCTGTTGGTGAGCTCGCCCAGGCCAGGCAGACGAGGGACTGAGGAGAAAGAAGAGCCAGCTGGCGGAGAAGCTGGCAGAAAGCCGCGGTTGGTTGGAAGTAAGGAGCCCAGCCCAGTAAGGGGAGTTGTGGGCCTCCTGTGCCAGGGAGGGAGGCGCTTGTTAGGAAATCCCCTTGGCCCTGAGAGGAAGTGCTGGGAAGATGCCTAAGCCAAACGGGGAGGGCTGTTGGGGGAAGCTGTCTGCCTTAAATAAACTAGACCCTGGGGGAAGGGGAAAATGAGTTAAAGATTCTGGAGGCAAGTGGTTTATTTCTGAACCCCCAATAAGGCAGCTGAAGGAAGTGGACACACTGTGCCCCAAGCAGTGCCAAGTCACTGATTTCCTATCCTAGCTCCCAAGGAGCTGCTCCATTTTAAGAGTAGAAATGTGTCCCCTATAGACGTGGACCCATGTGTACAACATCCTAAGGGGTCATGAAGTGAAAATACACACCCAGCACACTTAATGGGCGAATCGAAGCTTTTCTTCAAGCCAATGTATAATCTATGGCACTTCTTGCTGCAGGATAGTACGGAAGCAAAATGCCTTAGAAAGATCCAAGACTGGACCAGTTACTTTGATGACTGGGGATACTGAACTAAATCCGGATCTTCGTTCCAGTGTAACTCCCTTGAATCTGATGGGTTTGCAATGGTGTGATTCAGAGCAGGGCTTGACTTAGCGGCCACGCTTTGCGCTCGTTAGCAGCCTTGCATTAAACACGTTCCTAAAATGATTATCGGTATTCATGCTTCCGGCATATTGCTGGTCACCTGCTGGGGTCTGAAAGATCTTGTAGAAGTTGCAGACCTGTACCTTAGGCCAGGTGCAACATTTTCCCTGTGACGTGTCCAGCATTGGCCAATGCCAGGCCACATGGGCCATTGTTCTGCTTCTGTAGCAGCCGTTAAAAGTTTTAATGGCTACAGTCACCCTTTAGTGCGTTCTCCTAGAGAGTATTTTAGGCCCTAAACATGCACAGATTTATGTACGTGCTCAGCTTTAAGCATGAGTTGTCCCATTAACTTCATGCGCATAAATCTCTGTAGGATCAGGGCCTTAGGTTGTCAGCTCTTCAGGGCAAGGGTGATCTTGTGGTGTCTGTTCAGCACCAATGTTTGGACACTGAACATGCAATGAATGTAATGCACCCTGATTTCCACTATGGGGCAGCTCTCCACTTGCCAACCCTCTCCATTAAGGGCTTAGCTACATTAGAAAGCTGTACTGCTTAACTATACCCATCTAGTTCAAAAGAGAGAAATCCCAACCCCAGCATGGAAAGAATTTTATCCGGATAAAGGGGCTTCCCTGTCTAGGAAGGGGAATAAGCTATACTTTATAAGGCCCCTTTACACCACTAGGGGTTGTATTGGTATAACTAGAGCAGTGTAAAAAAAAAATTACACTCCTAACTGCAATGGTTCCACCAGTACAAAAGCTGAGTGGATGTCAGGCCCATGAAGCATGTTGCTTTCCTCCAGGAGCTCTGCTCTGTTTGTTGTTCATTGTGCTTTGCTAACTGAAAGTCTGTTCAAAGGCTCCTGTCTCTCCAGACTCTGGGCAGCTTTTCCGTACCGTTTTAAAGACGCTGACTCTTTAACTAAGCAGGTTGCTCTCTAACTTTAAATTGACTTTTCTTCCCTAAGCCCTGGGAGGCTTTTCCAAGGCGCACAGTCTATTCTTTGGGGCTTTAATAAGCTTTTAGTGGCTTAAGACAAAACTAAGTTTGCCCTAATCTCTCATAAAAACACACAGGTTTTTGCCCTTCTATTCCCACAAGGTCTTAGCCTGAGTTTTTTCCTTCTCTGTTGTGTTTGTCTCTAAGATTGAAAGGAAATGCCTTTAAAATCCTCCTTTTAAAAACTCCAAATCCTCAGCTGAAAGCTGATAGCTGGTGGGGCCGGAAGGGGAGGCTTCTCTTGCTGACACACCTGAGTGCCATGGCCCATGCACGGAGTGAGCAAAAAATCCAGAGTCAAACGTATTTACCTGCATCCCAACTCTAAGGGCCGTTGGCAGCTAGCTAGCTGAGAGCATGTCACTGTTTGTTTATATTGCAGCAGAGTCTAGAGGCCACAATCGGAATGAGAATCCCATTGTGCTGGGTGCGGTACAAGCCGAAGATAGACCATCCCTACCCAAAACAGCTTACAGGCTAAAGAGACAGGGTGGGGGGAAAGGGACTCAGCCTGCAAACAAAGTGATCTCAGGATGGGGGAAGGCAGGGGAGGATGTGTTGGAGAGGATAAGGGGGATATTGGGGAGGTTGGGGCATAGAGGGCAGGGGATTGAGGGTGAAGAGGAATTGGGAGGAAGCTGGAGTGAACAACCAAGCGCAGTCCATGTGGTGCTAGCTGACTCCATGCCCAGTGTATGTTCCAGCAGAGATCCCCCAAGCAGCCTGGCTTTACCGAGAGGGTGTTCAGGGAACAGCTGCTGCAGAAACACTTATGAAGTCTCTCAATTAGCAATCGAGACACTAAAGCCTCTCTGTGCCCTAGCTACAGCAGTGCCTGAGGGCTGCCGCTCTCGCTCCGGGGGCATCCCACCCAAACAAATGAGATCAGCGGCCATCATAAAGCACTGAAGAATATCACCTGGACTCCGATTCAGCAGAGCTTTTAAGCATGGGCTGAAATCCCATTGACTTCACTTAACAGTTAAGAATGTGCTTAGGTGCTCAGTTGTATCCGGGCCTGTGTTTTTTGATCATTGATTGTTCTAAAGCGATTGCATGCCTTGCTTTAATATATCCGTGTTGAGAGAGGTAATATCTTCTCGCTAGAGAGCTCTTTAAGAGCTGTATGTAAGGATCTGTGTTACCCAGGTCTGAAAAGCAGCCGCTTCTTGGGTGGGACAGATTAGTGGCAACATGACACAACTGTTTAAAATGGCATGTGCGGTTCTGCTATAGCATCCAGGTTCAAAAGAAGTTAGTGGTGAAAGTAACTAACCAGTCCTGCAACTCACACGCTTGCAAGTAACTGAGTCCAGGCGAGGAAAGGCGGGAGGCACTCAGAGACTGAAGCAAGTTTTATTAATGAGGGATGGGGATGCAGGGGAGATTCTAATTATAGGAGATCATGACTGTTCAGATTATGCTAATAGTCTGTAGTGCTCTGGAAACGGTAACAGTGGATTGGGCTGGCGGAGCTCCGTGGAGGTCCCTTCAGGTTGTCTAGAAATGAAGGCAGTTGTAACCGTGAGTCGTTTCTAGGATTGCTGCGAACATACCTCTGGGCTGTGTAGAATATGACCCAGTGCCGGCCCCAGACAGCTTGCTGCCTAACCCATCTGTACGTTCAGAGATGGACACGACTATGGGGCTCATGGCTGCCGTATCTGAGCTCCTCACCAAGCTTCAATGCCATAAGATTCCCAGCCCCCTTCTGAGAAAGGGAGCATCCCACATCCTTCCAGATAGGGACACTGAGGCACAGCGAGGGGGAAGTGACTGTTTTGGGGGCAAACAGGGAGCTTTCAGCAGAGCCTAGGATTAGAATCCAGCTTTACTGGTCCCAGTCCTGCACCTTGCTTACAAGACCACCTTCTCAGCCTTCTTCTGGGTAAGGTTCATTAGCTACTATCTTGAGCCTGCTCCGCTCTGAGGACAGATGGCCTCCACCAGCCATCCGGGCATGAGGGAACAGTATTAACAAACCACACCACCACCAAGCCTGGCCAGGTTGTATACAAGACCTTGCTTTTCCCCCAGGTGCCTTGGCTGTGTCCTGCAGGCTGGCTGGGTTTTCTTCTTTCCAGCAGGCAGCCTCTTTGCTCCACTTGGGTAGAGCTCCTGATTGTATTGAAATATAAACTCCCGAAGGGGATGTAATCCAAGCTACTGCTTGTTAACGAGTGCCGGTATAGCGCACGTCTGGGTGCCCTTGCTTTACTGAATACCCCGGTGAGCAGGTGAGTGAGTAGTCCTAAGGTTAGAGATCCAGGGCCATATCTGCATGGAAGCAGACTGCAAACGTGCGGTGAACTCTGTGTAAGTAGACCCCTGGGCCTGTGCAAAGTCTCTACGATGGCCTAGGTCTCAGCCTAGGGCTCTGTCCAGGCACCAGGGTCTGCTCCCATGAAGAAATTTGGCAGATTGGGTCCCGTGTTCACAAGCTGTTTTCGGCAGGGACGGTCTCTGACCATGTATTTGTGTCGCACCTAGCAGCATGGGGCCCTGATCCGGACCACGGTCTCTGGATGCTGCCGCTATAAAATAAGTATCTAAGTTGGTAAATGTGGCAACGAGCAACACAATCAAAGGGGCAAATGTGCTTCTGTTATCAGGCTATCACCCTAGTACCGGGGTACCAAATACATAACTGAAGACCTCCCCCCCCTCGGAGGACGCTGCTGTTCATCACTCGAAAGTTTCGCTATTTCGACATGGGCTTTCCTCCGTTCCTCGCTGTTGCTCTGGGTTGGGTCTTCCGTGGTGCCCTGGAATCTGTCTGGCTTGTGATCTATTTGGATTCCCCCTGGGCCCAAGTTCAACAGTTGGGGAACCCTTTGTAGGCAATTACCGGCTCCTGAGAGTGACAGTCTGGGCTCAGCTAGACCTACCATTCCTTGCAGATTATGGCAGAAGGGATGCATGTTATAAACTGGTCAGGCCCCAATCCGCTAGGGGCTCTAGAGTTTATCACCGGGGCCCTGAATGTAGCAGCGAGCGTGTGGGGAGACAGGAGAGTGTGCAAAGCCCTGGTGTAAGGGGCACGAGGAATTTCTTGTTGAAAAAACCAGGACTGCTTTGTGTTGCACAAGCTTGAACTGCTGTTTGCTTCCCCTTCAGCCCCAGGTAGGTAGAGTGAGTTACAGCTGTCCAAACTGCAGGTAAAGAAATGTCAGAGGGATGGAAATAGCTATGAAATTGGCCAGTCCTGTCCAGTGGTTAGGACAGTCCTTGGTTCTGTTACAGCCTGTTTGTGGGACCTTGGGCAAGTCACTTAACCCTCTCTCTGTGACTCAGTTTCCCTATGTTTATCAAGCCCCTTGAAATCACTAAGTTACTGCATAGTACTAAGTACGTGTTCTATTTGTTTAAGACAATTGAAATGAATAGCAGTCACGGCGAAAAGTAAATTGAATTTAAAATCAATTATTTGGGTGGGCAAGCCGTGGCAGCGCTAGTAATGGAGGAATTAAATGTTAGGCTGACAACAGTCTGCCTTTAATATGTAGCGTGTACAGGCGGTGCACCAGTTGCCGTAAAGCACGGGTTTCCTATTGTTTCTCGGCTCTCAGGAGACTAAGATTTGCCCATGTTTGTTCTGTTGGAGGAGGGTAAGGTTGAAACTGGTGCAGGGGAGGGCAATCTAAAATTGGAGAGTGGGGGTGGGAGGATGCAGCTAAGTAGGAAGCTATAGTTCAAAGCTACCAGAGCAGAACATATAAACAAGTCCATTGCCGGAACGAGGTCTTTGTACCCGCAAATCATGCCTCCTGTATAATTCATGAGGGGGCCTTTGCGTAATTCACAATTAAGGCTCAGCCAACTGGTTTCCTGTTGTGAGCTCTTAACTTCGTGGGTTCCTAGCGAGGAGAGAGATCGGCCTGCCTAGGACAGCCTGTTGGGAGCTGCAGTATTTGCATATTACTAGAGAGCTGATGAATTATGCAGCCACTGTGGCATGGCCAGAGGAATCAGCTGGAACCAAGCAGCTCTGAAAAGCATATTTATCTTTGTGTGTTTATTGATTCCCCCCCCCCTTCCCTCGCCCCCTTAAAACACACTCAAACTGCATTGAAAAGGGGGAAATAATCCTCTGATTTTCCCGGACTTCTTGAGTCTAATGTTCCCCCCAGCTCCGAGACAGCTAAT
Organism: Emydura macquarii macquarii; assembly: GCF_026122565.2. Taxonomy (NCBI): domain Eukaryota; kingdom Metazoa; phylum Chordata; order Testudines; family Chelidae; genus Emydura; species Emydura macquarii. The sequence continues at coordinate 6,932,875 of NW_027130449.1, read as the reverse complement.
CCCCTTGGATTTATCATCATTCCCATGTGTAATCTCAAGAAGGTGGGAATCGCCTTAAACAAGCCAGTGACTATTTTGACACTCGCTTTGATAAAATAGGATTTGAGGGGGCTTGCCTGGGAAGACCTGGGATTCAAGTTTCTACATGGTAATAGAGAGATTTATAATGCATGACATGGTGGAGGGGGAAAATGTGGTTTGATTGTCTCCCATATATAATATATAATGCATGGGGTGAGGCTGATCGGCTTCAGATCTTTCCCAAGCTGATGTACTTGAAGGCATGTCAAGCTAGCTTCTCATTCATCTGCCCAGTTGTTCTTGCTCCAGCTGCCTATCCATTCATTGTTGTTAGCTGTTTATGTTGGGGGAGCACCTGGGAGTGCCACTAACAGACCAGGATCTCGCTGTGCTAGGTGCTGTACAAACACAGACAAAAGATGGGCTGCAATTGGACCGAGTGATCCCCCAGGCTGGGTTCTTGGGAAGGAGCCCCTAGCTGCTCTCCCACCCCTACATTCACACACAAAGGGGCTTCCCAAGTTTTCTGCTTCTCTTTCTTCCTCTGTCTGATTCCTTTCTCCAAATAGCCCTTCTCAAAAAAAAAAAAAAACAAAAAAAAAACCTCACACCCGGCCTAAAATTCAGCTCCAGCTCTTTGGAAAGGCCTATGAGTCTCAGATGCTCTTGATCTGCCCTGCAGATGGCTCTTAGTTGACTAGGAGCCAAGGAAGGAAATGAGAAGCTGCTCATTCCTAGACTGCAATATGGAAAACTGTGGGTGCAGCAAACACCTGAACTTCACCTGCCTTCCTGTTCTCCATTGGCCTGGGTCGTCATGGCACTCTCCTCCCCTCCCGTCTTAACTTTCTCCCAGTAGAAGAAAAGGTTAGCTGAGATCACACAGCCAACCGGATGCCCAGATTCGAACTCCCTGGGGCTAATTATGGAACAACATTAGATAAAAGTCAACATATGTTGTAAAAGGCACTATGTATCACCGCCTGACAGTTCTTAACAATGTGCTCATGTAACAGCTGTCAGACGGCAATGCTAGAAAATGAGTAATATGTTGATTTATGTAGATCAGATCTGCCCTTGCATTCAGCCACAGAAATGCAAGATGTTCGCGCAGCCGCAGCCTCGCAGAGGGGTGGGAGGAACCAAGGAGTTTCTAAAGGAGCGGCAGGAGACAGTCCGGGCTTCAGTCTCTTCATTCCGCTCTCCACTTGGGTGGGTTTTTCAGTAGGTTCCCTGTAGCTGAGAGCTGAAACCTGCCTGACATCGGTGCAAATCCAGAGCAAGCGCGATGAAAGGATCGGCGCGATCCACCGCTTTCCCAGTTGCTTCTGGTCAGGGAGCTGAGTACAAGCTGAGGGATCTGATCTCGTCCCCGTTAAAATCAATAGCAATACACCCTGTAGGCATCGGTGGGACCGGGCTGGGATCATCATTGCAATGCCTGTGGCTGATCATACCTTGGGGGCTGGATTCTTTCTACCAGCCTCTGAAAGGTGATGTTCCCGTCATGCCGCGGAACTCACACTGACCAATGTAAGCTCAGTGACTAATAACCCGCATCAGCAGCCCTATCCTCCTTCGGGAGCAGGCCCCTGACTTTGCATGGGGATGTTGCAGGGCTGATGTTACCTCAGCTGTCTCCTGCCCTGTGCCCCCTGTCAGCCGAAAGTGGGCTGAGGAGCTGGTGCGGCTCTGCTGATCACGCCCGACTTTACGCGGAGTGGGGCGGGGGGAGGTCCCCACGCCTCCCAGCTGGAGTGGTTTGTGTTTCTGCCTCGTGCATGGCTCCTGAGCGAGGAGCAGAGTCAGGCGCGCATTGGCAGACCGGCCGCCTTGTTGGACTTGGATTGTGCCTGAAAGAGCCAACGCAAGCCTTGCCCAGGATAGGGTGGAAATCCCCCGGGTCTAGTGCCCTCAGCTTGTGGCTGCAGGTCAACGGCTCAGGTTGCTGTGGGACTATGCCTAGTGGCTTCTATTTCAGTGCGTGCATGCTGGGACTCGTGCTGGACACCCTCGGCATGGCCAGGCCGTTGCCCCTTCCAGCCTAAAGCAGAGGACTCACCTGCATGTATCTGGCTGTTGGGAACTTTGCAGCGCTGATTACACCACTAGCTAAACCGGTGTGAACTCCAACTGGGAATGGAGCCGCAGGGGATTCCTTGACACCAGTTAGCAGCAATGGTTTGACGTTCCTTGCCTGAGCATCTCTTTTTATTGGCACCTGTCTGTCTGTGCTCCTTCCAGCATTCTGTACAGCTCAGAGCCTTCAAGAACATGTAAGCAAACCATGCTGTATTCCTGCCCTGATGTTCTCAAGGTTTCAGTCACTCTTTCCGCTGGAGCTTGACAGGTCTTTCAAAATATTTGGAGCCGAGATCCAAGATTGCACCAGGCTGGGTTGTGGCTGGAGATGCTGCCATTTGTTTAGCTCTCATTGAATCAGTTATCTCTGTGTCTCCTGTTGTTAAGCTGTTTAACAGACCTTGGGTGGGCTGGGCAGAGATCATGCGTGCAGCCAGAAGAGGCACTATTTCCGAACAAAATATATTTCAGGGAAAATCTCAACCATGGTGCAGCATCAGTGGGCTTCTTGAGAACTGCCTTGGGTTTAGGAGCATAGGGACGGGCAGGGGTCCTTCTAGCCCTATCTCTGACAGTGGCCAGCACCAAACTCTTCAGGGTAAAGTTCAAGAAACCCGGCAGATAGCAGCTGTGGAATAATGGGCCCTCAGGGAATAGTTTCCTCCTGACCCTCATTACTTAGAGGTTGGCTTCTGCCCTGAATCATCAGGAATTTGTATATCTAATCCTTGCCATTGTAACTCTGGCTGGTTTTCATTTTCTGAACCAAGCAATGAGAGTCTTTGGCAGGCAGACATCCCCAGAATGGGCTGCACAGATCTAAAGGGAGCTGCTCTTTACGGCAGGATTTGTATGGTATATCGTGTGATGGAGTCCTCTTTTGTGATTTATCAAAAATCTGCTGCCTCCTCTTTCCACTCCCTGTACCTGACGGTAACTGACATGTTCAGACCAACCACTTCCTCCTTCCTTCTATAGCATTGCCAACCCCAACTGTTAAAAAATCATGAGCGAGGCTTCAAAAAATGACAAGATTCGCTTAAAAATCACGAGTGTGTGTTTAATAAAAAGATTTTTTTTTCTTTGCATTCTTACTTTTGAGCTTTTAAGGTTCTCTTGAGTCACATTTTCAACCTTTTCTCCACAACTTACAAGGGCTAGAAACTTACTCTTTTTTTTCTATGGCTACTGATTTTTCTGAGACATGAGATAGGAGAGGTAATATCTTTTATTGGACCAACTTCTGTTAGTGGAAGGTACAAGTTTTTGATCTGCACAGGGCTCTTTTTCAGGTCTGGTGAAGGAAGCAGAGTGTCTGAGATTTTAAAAAAAAATTCTCTCTCATATTAACATGACTCCTGGAGCTTTAAGAAAAAACACAACATTTCTCGAGACCTCTGGTAAAATTGCAGGAGTTGGCAACACTGTGAAACATGCTGTGTGAATTTGTGTTTTAAATGGAATAGTGCTTATGTTGTGGCTGGTGTGGTGATGGAAAACTAACGTTATGCCTAAATATTTCTTCATTTTTCTGTATTCCAAATTTAAAAAGACATCATCTTATGTTTTTTTAAGAGAGTCTATTTCTAACAGCTGCCTCTTCTGTACTACAAGCATCTCCTTAACTTAAACGCACCCAAAAGATTTTCTAGTTCACTCTTAATCACTTATGCTGCTTTTTCAACTTTTTTGATACTTTGTTAGCATTTGGAAAATTAAACTAGGCAGCATAGTTTCACTTTCTGTTTCCTTTCTTGGTTTTCATGGGCCATAGTTTGGGTTTCATGTGCTGAAGAGGAATGCAGAAATCCAAATGTAACTGTTTATCTCACTGAGATCCAAATAATTTTGAAACATTTTGAATTGCTTTATAAAATAAATAAAAAAACCTCGTGTTCCTAAACTGCTAGCCAGACCCTTTAATCTACAAAAAAAATTATGGGAACCTCTGCTGGCTGAGTTGATGAGTGGTTTTGAGCTGGTGCATTCAGAAAGCCTCACGTAAAAAACTAAATAAACCAAGGCTCCACTGCAATTTGCTCTTTATAGACTGATATTTACAACCCGGTTTGTACTCTGCTTTCTAAGTGAATATATTTTATTTTTCTAATATATATTCGTTATTTACTAACTTCTTCGTACACTGAGTTTTCTGCTGCTTTGTCTGATTTCTGTTGAGGAGAGTGTGATTGTGTGTGTGTGTGAGAGAGAGTGAGCCACTTTTTAAATTCCCCAAACAAGAAGTCTATTTATTTTTTGTTGTTAGGTGGTTTGTTCTTGTGGGAGTGTATTAGCTGGGATTATCATTTGACCACTGTCAAGCATTGGTTGTTCTCCTCCCAGTCACTCTTGCTATATCCATTCCAGCTGGGCAGAGGAGTCTAATTCAACTTCTTCTCTTCCCAAGGGCTGAAGTTTGGAGTCTGTTGGTTAAGCACCAACATGCAGTGTTATGGTTCTTCATGTTCCATAGAATAATTGAGCCAGGAACCTTTTCCTTGTCTCTCACACTCCATTATTTAGCAGTGAGAGAGTCTTGGGTGAATCCTTCACTTGATTCCCAACACACAGACTGTGACAATCAGGGACCAGACACCCCAAAGGGCAAATGGAAGGTCTGAACGCCTTAAAATAAGTAGATGAAACAACTGATTGTGTATAATGCGACTATGTATAAAAATGTACCAAGTAAGGCCTTTTAGGAAAGTTTGCAATGTTCTAACTCAGTGGTCATTGTGACAGACGGACTCTGCTTATGAATGTATGTCTTCATATATATATATATAGAAACCTGTGCTCATAACTTGTGGTGCCATCAGGTAGGGAGGGGCTGACTTCCCAACTAGAGGAGACGAGCTCCAAGCACCTAGCATCCTAGGGGAAGACAAGTGATGGGCCATTAGAGTTAATGGGAAGACATTGAGACATCCCAACTCAAATTTTCCCACCCTGGATAACCATGAGAGGATAACAGGAGATAACAGGAGAGGGAGGGAAGAAAAAAGTCCCTTTAAAAACCAAGTTTTGAAACTGGTCTTCATCCTGACACTGAGGTCCAGTCACTTGGCGGGTGCCATCTGTCAAACACTGGCTGCCTTCTATAGTGCGGGCATAGGTAACTTGTTTTAGAAAAGGGAGTTGATCTAATTTGAACATGTAAAGCCTGAGGTTGCAACTTTATAGTCCATGTAACTTTTGTGTCTGTCTCACTAATTCATCTTTGATTGGTGGGGATTTTTTTATTAACTAGACCTTTTGTTTGGTTTTACTCCACGCTGGTCTCTGTCGCACAGAGGAATGTGTGCGCCAAAGTCAGCTGGCAGCTGGGGGCTGAGGTGGCGAACTAGAAGGGAGATGTCTGAGTGTCTGGGAGTTGTTAAGCCAGGGAGGATGGATCTGGGGCCATTTGCTGTTGGGATGACCCTGCACAGAATAACTAGGCAGGTGCAAGCCAGGGTGAGACCTTTGCATGTGGGTAGGCTACTGGTGTCAGAGTTTTGACACAGAAGCGCAGCATTAAGGCATCCCAAGGTTACAGGGAAGGTGGTAACAGAATCCGTTACTGCTCTGGGTGATTCCCAACATGTCTGTCTCTCTCATCTCTGCCCCACGCACACAACCCCGGCAAAGCCTAGCTCACAGCAACCATGCAGCTAAAAGTTAAGATTCAAATGCAGCTCAGGACCTGATTCCAGCAGGCATGTTCGTGGCATGGCCACAAGGGAGCAGAAGTGGGGCGGGGGAATGCACACTCAAAAATAAACACAACTCTCTTGGTTCATGCTAGGAGTAAAATTGAGTTTAACAGGGAACTAGATGATGACACGTTTTCAAATGCTGTGCTTTATCCCCCTGTACACAAGATTCAAAAGAGTAGAAGCAACCCGCTCCCCCACTGATGCCCCTCAAAAACCAAAAGCTGAAAATCTCTGCATGTCCCAGCTGCAGTTTGGCTTGATGCTTTCACTGCCAAGGTCAAGACGGCTGTTACTGACATGACCAGGAGAATATGGTTGGTTAGTGGCCATTGAAGTAACTATATATAGAGCTAGGGTTTCTAAAGAATGGAAATGAAGGGAAAGATCAAAGGCATTAGACCTGATGATGGCAATTCATCAGGGCAGTTGAAAAACCCCATGGCAGCCATAATGCAGATCTCCCAGTCATGCTTTAATCATTACCACCAGGAGACAATTAGGGTTACAATATAGATTCCTCGATAGCAAGGAAACAGTAAAGAAATAAACAGACCAAAGAGCTAATAGGTTTCATTTACAGCATCCCTTCGCTGAGAAGCTTGGGAGGATTTTCTCCAGAAGTGATCAGGTCTGGGCGCGCTCAGACCTGGGGCAGAGTGGGGAGCCGGATCTCACTGTACAGCTGCTGGTGGACCATAGGCAGGTCACTTCAAATCTCTGTTTCCTTCTCGGCAAAATGGGGAAGTCTCTGGGTCTTGGAGGGGGGGAGGGCACAGATTGGATGTGAATCAATAAGAAAGTGTGGGAAAAATCACAGGCACCATCCCAAAGGGAGCCTCTGGAGGAGGCAAAAGAAAAGCTGCAACCTGGCCCTCTGCAAATGTGTTCACCAGCGTCTCCCTTTCGCCTGACAAGGGGGACTCGGTGAACCACACCAGCAACACACCCATGCTCATGGCTCCATAAGGGACCCATCGACTTGTGTCCTCGGCAGGCTGTGGAATGAAGGTGGAGTAAAGGCTGTCCCACTTGGGACCCTCGTGTCTGATGGAAGTAGGATGCCCTGCCTCCCCATCATCCATTACCTACAGGACAGGGACAGCACAAGCTGCTGCTGTCCAGACTTCCCTCACCCACTGCCCACGTGCTGTGTTGCAGCCCCGCTCTGTGGGGATCACCGCTTAGGGGCTACAAGGGGGTTCAGATTCTGTGACCCCCCCAATCTTGGCTGCTTTGTTCAGCCTGCCACGATGGTGCTGGGTGTTGAACTTTGAGGATTTTTAAGTGTGTAGGTGGGGTGGGGAGGGGGTGGACTGGAGCTGGGTGATGTCACTGACAAATGCCGTTTCAGGGGGGCCAAAGCAATTCATGTATATGGTGTGAATTCAGCAACAACAAAAATGAAGGGAAAGTCCTTTAAAAGAAGTCCAAGTGGTTTGTTTCAATGTTTTGTTTCTAAACAGTGTGCTGTTTTGAAATGCTGTTAGAAATGTTTTGTTGGATCTTTTTATTTATTTGTTTTCATTTTGGTGAGGAAAAATTTCAGAGGAACACAATTTTTTCTTTTTTTTGGTTCAGCCACCAAACTGAAAAATGAATTACTCAACTCCAGTGTGGATGCCAGTCTGCTGAGAAACAAGTTGAAACCCTCACCTACTGCACAGTTCATGGGCTGCAAATTCTTCTGGGAGCTTTAACTGCAGCAATATCATATGAACACAGGAGAGCCTGAAAGTGAAATGGATTATAAACAAAGTGAAATTGACTGGCCTAATTTCAATGTCTTAAGAAAACAAAACAAAAAAAAACTTTGATCAGAGTAAACACTGAAAAATGAACTGGATTTTTAAAATACATTGGGTTTTAAATTTGAGGTGATGTTAGGATTTTCATTAACTTGCTAGTGTGCTTTTAAATTGCCTGCAGTTAGTTTGAGAGCAAGGTAAACTGCTTGCCTCTCTCACTGACACAAGTTGATCCAATAAAAGATATTGCTTCACCCGCCTTGTCTCTAATAGTCTGGGCCCGACATGCCTACAATGACACTGCATACAAAAAAAAGTTCTCTGTTCTGAAGTACAGGTGGGGATTTGCACACTGCTCACGCTCCGAACCAGGAACGGGGCGCCAGTCCAGGCAAAAAAGCCACCTGGCACGACTGTACACTCAGCAAGATAGCCGGAGATGGTCCATGCACTTAATTGGCCACATCTCCTTCTGCAGCTAGTTCATCTGCTCAGTTCTTGCCCTTTTCTGAGCTGCAGCAGCTACTGTTTCACCTTTGCACAGAGCCCCAAAACCTTTCCTGTCCATGAAAGGTAACCCAGATTTCTAAAGCTGAGTAAACGTGGAGGTACCGCTATGCGCTCCCTTCTTCCCCCTTATTAATGGGGGTGAGGGCGAGCCTGCCGTTTTAGAGGAAGGATCAAATGTAAGTGTTAATTGTCTGTAGCCCTTGACACCCCAGCTCAGAATCTGACCTGACATGAAATTCAATTAAACAGGGATAGGAAACAAGAGGGCGGGCATGTTTTTCAACAGCAATTAGTGATTTGGGGTGCCCAGCGTGAGCCTTCTTAAAGAGACCTGATTTTCAGAGCGTAGCTGTTCTGTAACTCAGGTCCCTTTAAGTCCTGTTGAGTCACATTTAACAGTGGTCGCCTCTTTCTCTTTCAGCATTTCTTTTAGAGAGTAGGCTCTGCCCCTGTTACTAACACGTTAACAAATGCATTTGTTTACTTTTTTGCTGGGAGAGTAAAACCAAACTGAGCGCGATCAATTTCACATTTTGTTTCTAGTCAGTTACGCTGTCTGGTGTAGAGGGAGTGGCACAAAAGCCTGGAGTTCTGAGGCTGCACATGCAGCAGGAGAATATCTAAATCCACCTCTGTCATCCCCAGCATTGCTTGTTGCTGACTCCCTCACTGCCCCCCAACTCCGAACAGGTATAGCACAGGCAATAGCTCTGCAAACTTCCCCCATGCTTTCTCATCAGGTTACTTTTCATGATACCCACTCAAAATCTAAATATAGGGCCTTGATCCACCAGTAAGAATTTATGTAGCACTTCCCACTGGCATAGCTAAGCACTAAACATTGTTCCTTTGAAACACAAAAAACCCTATAATCTTGAATTACACAAGCACTTAGCCTCACTGGCTAAGTAGCGTCTTGTGTATGATGTATTGTACGGATGGTGAAGGGTGCTTTATATGTGTAGCAAAAGAGCTGGGTGGTTGCTGTGAAGGCTATGCTTGCTTTTCTCTCTCTCTTTCTCCCCCCACACCTAGGCTCTGATTTTGCAAACCTTTCCTTATGCGCTTATGTGTACATGCATAGTTCAGTTGACTGCAAGGAGAACTGGGCTTAGACCGTAGACTGCAGTGGAACGATTCATGTTATAAAGTAAGCAGGGTGAGAGCGCACAGGCATGATCAAGGCTGTAGCTGCATCCCATGTCCTGGTAAGGATGATGAGTATCCCTCAGTCCGAGAGGCATTTTCTGTGCTAAGTGGTACTATAATTGGAGTTACCACTCGGGGGCACTGTAAACGCAAAATATCCATATTACTGTTAGATGTGGTCAAATCGTGGGGAGCAAGGGGAAAGTAGCAGATTTAGCTGAGCGACGATGGAGGGTGTTTTAGAAAAACATCTTTTATGACCAAAAAAAAAAAAAATGTTGTATAACTGTCCTTATTGGAGTGTTTTCCCCTAAGTCTGAGACTCCCAGCAAGAAAAGATCTACACCATTAAATAGTGGGTAAAGTTTGCCAAAGTGCCTAGGTGATTTAGGAGCTTAAGCCCTATTGAATTTCACTGAAATTTGGGTTCCAAAGGGCCTTACTCACCTTAAAAAAATAAATAAAAGAGATTTAGACTCCCATGTCACTTAAGTACTTTTGAAAATTCTTCCCCCCCCCCAACCCCAATAGTCCAAGTGCCTCTTCATTTATGTATCACCACAGCATATGATTGCCTCACATTGAGCTTTCTGGCCATCCTCTATGGCAGGGAAGTTGCATTAGTGCTGGTTTGCAGATGGGAAAGTGAAGCTCCAAGAGATGAGGTGATTCATCCAATTTCTCACCTGGAATCAGTGGTAGAGCAAGGAACAAAACCCAGACTTTCTGAACCGTAGGCCAGTTCCTTAATCACCAGGCCACTCCTCCTCCACTCTTGGCGTGCTTCCTTTGGCATGTCACATTTACAGCACCCCCTCTCAAACAACAAGCACCTTTCCCCCTCTTATTTTGGAAAGATTAACACTAAAGTTTCTAATAAATAAAAAGGAGGGTAATGTGATGAACAGCAAGCCGTTTGAGCTCTACTGATGAAAAGCACTACAGAAGAGGGGGATATTGTTTTTCATATTTTAAATCACGGTCCACCAGGAGTGTGGGTGGGTGGGTGGGTGGCAGGGAGCTAGGATAGCCCCTACAGCCCCATAAAGATCATGCAGGTCCCCAAATGAATTCACAGCTGGGGCAAAGTCTTGGATATTTCCACCAGTTGACAAGGGTTCCTGCATTTCCCGGCTTACAGGGATTTCCCCTTCTTTTGTGGTGAGGGAAAACATTAGGTGGACAGATCTCTGCATATCCACTAACAGGTACCAGGACAGCCAGTGGCAGTTCCTCCATAGCCATAACATGTGTGAGTTGCCCCAGCGGGAGAGGAGACATCAGTCTCCATGGCTTTTTCAGCCCTTGGCTTCTCTGGGGGGGTGATAGTGGTTCAGATGCTGAGACCATCCACTAGTTCTATGCAGGTAGCAATAAAGGGATGGGCTTGTGGTTATAGTACCAGCCTGCCCCTTTTGGAGACCTGGATTCAAGTCCTAACTCTGCCTTAAGACTTATTGTGTCCCCTTGGTCACCTCACTTAACCTCCCGCTGTCTGTAAAAAGGGGGTGATGATACATCCCTTCTGCCATGCTTTAGACCGTGAGCTTTTCAGGCCAGAGGCTGTCTTTAATTGTGTGTGTTCAATGCCTAGCAGGATGGAGCCTTCTAGCTTCCACTCTGCCATAAATAACTACAATGCCTGGGGCCAGACTTTAAACGCCCCTGAGCAGTGCTAGCGTCCCATTACTGAGCCCATGAGCCATCTGGCTTACAGTTCAAGTGAACCTCGCTGCACTGTATTTAAGAGGCTGTGTGTGGGAGCTTACCCAACTGGAAGCAGCAGCCTCCCTGCTCTAGAGAAGAGAGGATATTTGCTCCAATTAGCCAGCACATTCTAGTATGGCAAGAGCGTCCCTTTAAAGAATTAGTCCTCTGTCAATTATAGTCTCTGAAGCTGGCGCAGTAATTAAATGCCAGCTGACAGTAAATATCAAACTGTTTGGGAGCTGTTGTGAGATATAGACAAGTGGCTTCTGTGTGATTGCTTTGGTAATTTGCTTTTTAATCTTTAAGACTAATTAAATGCAGGGAGGCAGGAGCCAGCCTGGTGAATCCAAACCAGTGGCCGGCGAAGACGTGGGCGCGGACAACCCCCTTTGACGTTGGGGTGCTCAGCAGGGCTGGTGGGGGCAGGTCATCCTTAGGAAGGGAAAGTTCTGTGTGTGCATGTGAGAGAGAGAGAGAGAGAGAGAGAGCAAGAGATCTTGGCTGCACCCCCAGGGCTCGGCTGTGTTCCTGGGTGCCAGGCTGGCCTTGGTAGGCCCCTCTCCGCAAACCAAAGTCTCTGCGGCTCCTATTTCATTGCTTCTTCCTGGGCTGCAAGAGCAGTTAGCCAGGCACTGCTCACTACCCCCATGTCATTTACAGCCCCACCTTGACTAGGTGCAAGCTCCGACCCCCAGCTTCAAACGTGCCCGAGCCAAGCCTTGAAATCTTGCCTGCTCTGCCCCGGTTCTGAGTCCCTGTACCAGCTTGTGCTCGCTCTTCCTTTGATTTTACTTTCCCAGCAAAAAGTAACCAAAATGGCAGGCTCCCCCTCCCTCCTAGTAAGTACCTGTCGGTGTCCAGCTGAGAAATGAGGACCTCGGCATGAGATGGCGCCTGGCCTGCCAGCGTCACAGCTTTTGTAAGCTTCCAGGTGCCTCTTCTGCTCCATGTCTGGGAAGCTTTGCGTGGCACCTCCAAATGGCTCTAGTCCCCTCTCCTGCATTGGCCTCCCAGGATGTGTCTAGGTGGGGCTTCTGCATTGTCCGTATAGCTCCTGGAGTCTGAATGTGTACCTCATGGCTTTGTGCTTCAGATTTTTCTCTTCTCCATTAACCATACTCTGCTCCTTGCTAAGGGAGTTGGGGGTGGGGAGGGGAAGGAACGGCAATTGATTAGTTATTTGCCCATCAGAGAGAGAGAGTGAGTGTGTGCTTGAAAAAACACTAAAAACAAATCAACACAACAAAGTTGCCTAAAACAAATATTGCCATCCTTGTAGGATGGCGGCTCGCTGACTGGAATGCTAACATCGCCCTTATTTGCATCTTTATAAACAGGAGCCGATAAAAGCAAATACACCACTACAAATAATTATAATATTTTAATTGCGTTTCTTCAGGGCTTTTGTTTTTGCCGGAGACAAAGACAGCATTGCAAACTGGCATGTTCCTGCCAGTCTCCGATCAGCAGGGCTTTCGAACATGCTGGCAGCACAACTGCTGGGCTCCTTTGATCACTATCCTGGCCCCCGCAACTCCCCTCCGGGTCTGGTGGGTTATGTGCCTTTCTGAGCGATGCTGCCTGCTTTAGTGATGTATCAGAGGGGATTGGGGTGCCTGAGATCTGGTCCTGCCTCTGGCCTTCAGTCGCTGCTGTAAAATGGGGACATGGAGATACAGACCATGCAGCAAAGTTGTGGGGAATGGTTGTTGGTTATAAAGTACTTTGAGATCCTAGGATGGAAGATACAAAATATCATTTGCTACCTGCCTTTGGCGGTGTTCCAATAAAACTCCGATTTCAAGGCAATTAACAGCTGTCCTCGTTGTCCTGCCGGATATCTCTAGTTAGGTCCTATAACCTTGGTTCTGCTCTCTGTGGCAAAACAGCCAGTCTTAGGCCTGATCTACACACGGAGTTAGGTTGGCGTAAGGCAGCTAATGTTGCCCCAACTCTGTGAGCATCTACATGAAAATGTCACTTCCACCGATGTAACTTGCCCACGATGCTGCTTTAATAACTCCACCTCTGTGAGGGGCGTAGCTTGGTGATGCCATTTCAGTGTGCACACTGCTTTGCTTCCATCAGCTGCTGCCGCCTTTCAGAACCCACCCCACAATGCCCCGCCCGGGCAATTAAATGGGTGCAAGTGCTCCTGGTGAGAACGCCCACCGCTGACACAAGGCGCGTGTGTAAAACCGATTCAACTGCTGCGGTAGTTGTACGTCGCCGTCATTTAGGTCACCTTCATTTTGTCATGTAGACAATAATGGTGCAATAATTCTAGTACCTTCAGGTCCTTACGCTGCCCTCAGCCAGAAGCTCAGTAAGCCACATGACTAGCTTCTGTTCCCTGTGATGCTCCCTTTCTCCCTCTTTGTCTCCAAGGGGAAAAGCATATGAGTTTATTTGTTGAATGCCGGCCGTCCTATGCGTGTGGTTTCTGGAAGGCACTGTCAAAGAAGCATGCCTTGCATTTAGCTGGAAGATTTGAGGCAGGTCTTTGCTCCTGTGGGAGTCCATGCCACATGCTCGGCCTGGCCTAGAGAAAGCACTGTCTTCTCCACAGGCAAGCTTTAGCTGGGTTGCGGTCAGGTCCATTGTGCCTGGGCCCTAGGCCTCAGCCCACAGCACCTGCTGATCTTTTACAGGTGATCTGTAATTTTAGCTGTGCCTGCAGCTTTGAGACCTTCGTGTGATTTCTCACATAGAAAGCCCCTGCGACGAACCCCATCAAAGGCAAGTGTAGGCCAAGCAGCCAATGCAACGGGTGGTTCGGTAGCAGCTTTGTCAGCAGAGAGCGTGAGGAAAACAACCAGTCAGTCTGCGCTAGGGTTTGCAGCAAAGACACATGCACGAAGCTCACGTTTTCTATTCCCAGCCAGACTGCGGCTTATGTCACACAACCGCAACCACAGACACGTGTTCTCTCTCCAGGTGAGAAGCTGGGACAACTCACTGAAGAACCGGAAAATAAATTGATGAAAACTTCTCTTCATTTTAAACATTGAAAGGGAAATGGCCATGCCACACCCCTAGATCCAGCCCTTTGAACCTCTTCTCATCCTGCAGAGTGAATTCTAATGATTAGCAATCAGGACCAGATTCGCAAAGGTATTTAGACACCTATCGCCCAGTAAAACAGAGAGTTAGGTGCCTAAATATCTTTGTGGCTTTGGACCTAAGTTTCTTGGGGAGCGGTGGAATACTCCCATCTTTCAGGGCAGATGGAATTTTTTTAAAAACCATCTACTTTAAGGATCAGTATCTCTGAATTTACAGCCCAAAGAAATGTGCATAGCGCTGGCCCAGAAGCTTATTGCTAGATTCAAAGCATTGTCAAACCCAAGTGCTCAAAACTCATCAGTCAGGCCCCAGAGATCACATGACTGACTTTAAAAAAATCATGAGATTTAAAATAATAATAATTTTTTAAAACTTGTCTTTATTTGCTTTCATTTTATCCCCCTAAAGAGCTGGTAACTCATCACTGTTGTTTAATACAAAAATCCCTGCAGGAAAACCACATTCTTTTTGCTGAACTACTTACAACAAAATGGCCCCCAAACTACATTTCCCATAAGGCCAGAGACCTAAGGGTTAGAGGTCACACCACACTCCCAGGTATAAAAATCCCCAGCTGTGTGCTAGCTCAGCTGTTGCTGCAAAGGGATCTGGTCTGCATGGAGGGGAGTTGGTAGTGAGTAGCAGCAGCTTTTTGCTTTGCACATTCAATTCTCTAAACCATAAGATAAAGTGCTTTTAACTATGCACAAATCATCATGTTCTGCACCAGTCTGCTCTGGGTTCTACAGTATAACAGTACTTGTATAAACAGCCTCTTATTCCTTCATTTACCCCTGGAGCCTGCTTTCAGTTCTGCACTAGCCAACCCTTCTCCCCATCTGGCTCTGATGGCTGGTTTGGAGGCTAAATAAATCACAGGGCCAGTGACTCATCCTTCTTTACCTAATATACTTCCTGCCAAGGATAAGAGATGCATGTTTTACAGGAACTGAGCCCTAGCCTCTGCAAAAAACAACCCTCCTTTCCCATTCAAACTCATGTATTCACCTATTCCATGCACATACATACAGTGCTGGAGCTTTGGTGTCGCCCCAGACTGCAGGCATTTCCAGGTGCATTCTGCTGGATAACTCTGAGTTCCTGTTTAAAATATAATTTAAAATATACCCATCCTATGGGTCAGGCAGTGTTTTCAGGCTCCATATCTGCAGGCAGCAACATGTGTTTGCTGTTGCATATGTCTCCTTCCCTTTATGAAACCAGTTATCAGAGACATGATATTTAAAGCAAGGGTATGGTGGTGCTGGAATGTCCGAGTGCCTAGAGCACAAATGTGTAACGTCTACCTAGTTATGGGCTACTGTGCCTTGCTTTTTAGTGCAATGGGAGCCTCTAGCCAAAGATAATAACACTTCACACTTACCGATGGCTTTTCAGCCATAGAACTGAAAGCACTTGCCAAAGGAGGCTATCCTTATTTTCAGATAGGGAAACTGAGGCACAGGCCAGGGATGTGATAGCCCAAGGGTCAAATAGCAAGTCACTGGCAGAGAGCACTGCCTACCATGCTGACCAAGATGATCTCATTGTACTGCCCCGTCTGGCTGAATCATCTCTTGTTATGCCTCAGCTGTAAGCTTTCTGTGGCAGGGGCCATCTTTTTATTCTGTGTTTGTACAGCACCTAGCACAATGGGGTCCTGGTCTATCACTGGGGCTACTAGGTGATATACATAATAACAGCCAGGAAACAAAGCCAAATCCCCTCATTCCTGGGCCCAGACCCTATCTGCCGGACCCTACTGTAGTCTGCACATTTGTTGGGCCTGATCCTGAGCCCACAGAATTAAACAGTAAGTGTCCCATGGACGTCAATGGGAGCAAGATCTGACTTCTTGCTCCTGATTTTCCAGTGCCTTGCACCTCCTGTGGCTACTTACCCACACCTGGGGGAGTGGCTGGAGAACAGCAGCAGATCAGAAAGGCAGGGTTGCGCACACTGCACTGGTGTGAAGAACAGCACAAGATGCAGGGCAAGGGAGAGCCAGGCCAGTTGTCTTTACAACCAGCCAAGTACAGGAATAGATGCAGGGGAGGAGGAAATACAGGTGGTTGTCTGTGTGTGTGTATGACTTACAGGCAGGGCTGATAGCCCCCCCAGGAGAACTGTGGAAAAACTAATATGTGCTCATGTAATTGAAGACTGTATCATCAGAATGCAAATGTACAAAGGGGTGAATTAAGGTTAAATGCTTGACATGGTGCACACAGGCCAACACAAGTTTTCATCCTCCCTCTTTCTCAGTGCACATCTTCTCTCCTTCCTGAGGTGCTACATTGAGCGTATTCCTCCAGGCCAAGAGTGGGGTGTGGATTGCTAGGATCTGCCTGAGAACAGACTTCACGAATGCCAAAAGGCCTGACATATCCTGGTTACACATCCTAAGACAGTCATATAAAACCCAAACCCTCCATGGGTCGCCCTGTGACGCATCAGGCTGTGATCTCCTGCTCCATGAAGCTGAAGCGACATGCCATCTGTTGTATTTTTCCTTACGGTGACTCTAATGCTGCCCTGTTCTGTGCCTGGAAGAGGGTCTGAAATGCCTAAAGCCTTCCTCTTTCTCCAGTCACAGAGCCAGCTAAAGATCCACTGGGTAAATTCAGCAGAACAGAAGCTCCCCTTGATTAGGGCAGGGGGCGGGCAAGGAGACAAGAAAGGTTGAGTCGCACTCGAGGAAGTGAAAAATGAATCTTGCATTTGTTAGCAGCTGACATCCTCTCCTTGGCAAGAGAAAAATAGCCCGAAATAAGAAGAATGGCTCAAAAAATGAGCTAGTTGTAGAAAAAGTAAAGCATCAGGTGTGTATCCATCCAAATGGACAGAGGAAAAATAGATATTTGGGTACCATTTATTCTGTATTCAAAGTACATTTGCCAGGAGATCATAGGGGGAAGGAACACCCCAGAACAACTGCCCCATATCATGGAATAGTAATATTTGATAGACACGTCTGGCTTGAGAAATATGCGTAGAGTCAGCAGTCTCACTCAATTTAACAAAATCACCAGAAACAATGTGTCCCAGATGCTATAAAGAAGCTCATTCTGTAATATCATGTTACATTAGTCACGTTGCTTAATGCGCGACTGGAAGGCACTCGGATGCTAGGAGGCTCCCTAGGAATGAGCACACTGTAAGAACTTATGTAGAATTGTGCGGGGGGGACACACCGAGAGCTTCTATTTCTCTACTCAATTCCACCTTGTGTTACTGGTCAGCAGGAATGAGGTGGCCAAAGGATGAGCTGCTGAAGCGAAGTCATAGGGTTTGCCTGCACATGGAGCTATTCTGGAACAGCTTTGCTGCTTGCAATTCATGCCTTATTCCAGAATAACTGTCACTTGCAGACCAGCCCCTAGTGGGAGATGGAAACCAGGCTGAAGTTGTGTCAAACGGCCAGGAATGGCTGCTCTATTAACTCCCTCCTGTCCTTGCCATTTCACCAAGGTGATATTCCCTGGAGACTAGAGTGTAGGGAGGCCCAGGCGATCCTACGACAACTCCCGGAAGGTGGATGAGAGGAAGGATTATTTTGTGATTAAGGCAGTGGGCTGGGAGCCAGGAGATCTGGGTTCTATCTCCAAAGGTCTTAGCTTCTCTGTGCCTCAGTTCCCCCTCTGTTCCTGGGAATAACAACACTGCCCCACCTCATGGGGGTGCTGCAAGGATAAACACACAAAAGATTGTGAGGCATCCAGCTGTGAAAGAGAAAGAGGGATCTAATGAGACTGAATAAGCTGGTTCCTCATGCTCATATCTTCTGATCCTTCCTTCAGCGGGAAAGCGAGGCTAGAAATCTCACAGGAACAGGCCTTCTCTGGGTGCTGTACAAAGAGAACAAAGGACAGGACCCTGGAAAGCAGCTGTCTGGCCGCCCATTGCTCCTCTGGAGTTCCACGATGGCTGCCTGTTAATAACTGTGGCTGACAGGGTGCAGGGAGCATTTTGTCCAGTGCTTGTGGCAAAAGGTTGGCAGATTTGATTCCATTCCCTGTCTTCTCGCTTAAGGGTACATCGATGTTGCAATTGCACCCTGTGATTGCAGCTCGGGTGGGTCTAATCTAGCCAGCTCAGGGACCAAGAGCAATGAAGTGGCAGCAGCATGGTCTATGTGATCCCAGCCGGAGCACTGGGTCGTTACTTGGGTAGCTACCCTGTGCTGAAGCCAGGCTGCCGGGACTTCACTGCTCCAGTCCCTGGGCCGGCCAGAGTAAAGCTAGCTCAGGTATATCTAACGCAGCTGCAGTCACACCCAGTGCTGCGGTTTAGACCTAGCCTAATTCACTGAGACCTTGGGAATGTCACTTTCCCTCTCAGTGCCTCTGTTTTGGTGAGGCATGATAAAGTGCTTTGAGATCCTTGGACATAAAACCTTATGGAAGGGCCGAGCTGGTGGACAAAGGATATGTCTGCACTTCTTCATAAACCCGGGTGTGTGGATTTGGTGTTTCTACGCTCGCAGCTGAGCGTTTGCACGGCACCGTAAGCCTGGCTTTACAACTGCTGGACCTGGTCTCGCAACTGTGCTAATGTGTCCACATTGCACTACGCAGACCAGGTCTGCAGCTTGAATTGTGTCCACACTGCAAAATGATAGGAGTCTCAGCAGCACTTGGGCTGTGATCCAACTCCAAAGCAGGGTCTGAGGTCCTGAGCGCTTGCTGACCTGAGTCGGACACTTTTAAATGTGGACAGAAGTGGGGCTTGGGCTCAAACCGGAGTCAGGGCCAAGACTTAGTGTGCAGTGTAGACATTCCCGATAAGTCCTGAGATAAACGGAATATTATCATCATGTTTTAAGGTCACATCCTGAGAGGCACTGCAGCTGCAGTGACCTGCTAGGCCAGGCCGACTATGGGGAGAGGCAGAGGCAAACCAAGACACAAAAAGATAATTCTAAATGTTTCAGAAAACCCCAAAATTGTGTCAGGAGCATAAATAATATGGAACATTACCAAGTGATTATAATACTAAACTGTAGGTTACCACACATCAACCTTTGTGAGCTCGTGAACGCTCTTCCTCCTCGTTCTGTGCACTTAGTACCAAATGCACTGTTATTAGCAAGAACAAAAGAGACGACTTAACAATACGCTGTGTCACTTCAAAGAAGAATCAGCTTTTCCCCACCATGTCTGTAAGTCTGGCTCCATTCTTGCTGTTCTTTGCTTCTCTTTGGCTTAATGTACTCCTTAGACTGGCTGTTCCAGTGGCTGTACCGAGTGTATCTGCAAGTGGGGTTTCTTCACCTATCGGCCCCTCACTTGTCCGTTAAGCACCTTTGAACTGTACTCCATCAACAGCTGTTCAGTCACTTTTTCTGTTCACATGCTTCACATTCTTCGTGGGTGGGCTTCTTGTTTACTGGTTTCAGGCTTGCTTTTCATCTAGTACGGCTTTTTGATCAATTCCCTTTTTCATCAATTACATTTTCTTTCAGTTTTTTCTCTTGATACTCTCTCTGCTACATCTGTACATTTTATTTCCCTCTAATTCTCTTCTCTAATACTGTCTTCTCACATATCCAGCTCCATTTTTTCCTGCTACTCCTGACCTAAAACCTTTCCTGATTTCCTTCATTCCTCCCTCTCACTTCCCAGTGCCCTGCTTGTATTCTCCTGTTCTTCTATTATCACCTCACCTCCTACCCCAGCTCTGGTCATCCACTAGCTTAGCATCAAGAGTCTCCTTCCCTCATTCTCTCACAGGAATTTTTTTTCCAACTGCCCCCTTTGGGCGGATCCCAAGCCCCGGCCCATACTGGAGCTTCCCTCTCACTGCCTCTCTTTCCCCAGGACATAATTCTGTAATGCTGCAGGGTCAGGGTTACTGCTTCTACTAAGGCCAAATCTAGAGCGATATTGCAGCTCCCTTAACTTTTATCAAGTTACCTAGCTCTTACAGAGCCCTTTTCATCAAGGGATGTTGTCCTGTATTGCTGTGCTCAGCACCTATCCAGATGTGGAGGGTTGCAGGCGTTTGATGAGTGATAGTGTGCAGATAGCGTTCCTGGCATGTTCTGGCACCAGGCACCACCCTTCCTATGCTATCTCTGGGTCCCTTTAAATAGGTACTGCTGGATGCTCTGTGTGTTGCCAGCTGGTGTGCCCATACCCAGCCTCTGTGTCTGTGCTAAAAATGTTTCGAGCCATCCTATAAATATGCAGCTGCTCTAGTGCAACTGAGGGGGCTTTTCACGGTCAAACCCTTGCCTCTCCTCCTCCCCTCTGGGTGGAAAGAGAGGCTGCTGGTGGAATGGGAGGTTGATTCCCTTGAGCCCTACTAGTGTCATCCTGTTAGTTAATAAGTCACAGCTTATTGACCCTCCTGGATGGGAGGAAGAAATGGGAGTGGATGTGAGGATCTGGCATAGTGGAGTTAAAGATCATCACTGTTAATGATAATTCCTAAGTAATTAATGTTAAAATCTCAATGTTCCCAGACCGGCAATCTGATTTTTACCCCCCTCTTTGATCAAACATTTTTGTTTGGACCAAAAACCCTGGAATTTTTCATTTAGAAAACGCCAAAATGGGATGTTTTGACAGTTGTGAATTTTTTCCCCCAAAATTTAGTTGAAACAAGAAATGTGTTGAAACAGATCCTTTCCGGGGAAAGGCTGGGTTCCTCCAGCACCTGATTCAAATAAACCCCCCACAGATACACACACACATTTCAGATTAACTGAGTGCGTCTGAGTGGACTGGGCTATCAGCACTGTCAGCTGACCCCTTATATGTCCCTGAACTCAGCAGGCCGGGTGACACCACACTCTCAGTGGCTACCCTTATATGCCCCTTTGCAACGCACCAGAATAGAGCAGGCTGGGTCCAAACAGCATCTTTTTGGCTACTCCCCTTACTTATTGGTTACTCAATCAGGCTAGATCAAACAGCACTTGAGCTGCACCCTCATTTGCCCCTGGACCCCATAGGCTAGGCGGAGTAGCACTTCCTGGCTGTCCCCTTCATATGCCCCTTTACACCACAATTGTTCTAGCAGTAATCCCCTTGATGAGCAAACCCCATAGGATTTTTGGGCACTCCAGGGATCTTTGGCTTAGATAAGAGAAGCGTTGCTACAGAGCAAGATAGGGACCAAGAACACAAAGGAAGAAAATAAAGTTTGGAGAGATAGAGAGAGAAAGTGGCAACCAGCTTGATTATAACAGTTATTTTATTGCTAGGTATATAAAACTTATGACACTAATAGTAATACCATACAAGGAGAGAAAAACAATCAAACACTTACAGTACTACACAATTACAGTTGGGGTATTGGAGAAAGCTATCCCAGGTTTGATTACAAAAGTAGAAAGTTATACCTGGACTAAGAGGGGAGGGGGGGAGAGAGAGAGACCAGTTGTGTTGGGGGAAGAAGAGGGGGGTTGATCTCACCACTCCATGCAGTTCAGAGGTTCCCAGGAACAGGCTTGTCATCTTAGGGTCTGGAGTGCTTTGAGTCCGGCAGAGCCCCCAACACGATCAGTCAGGAAGAGAAGACAGGTTACAGTGGAACTGATGCAGAGTTTGGATCCAAGCATCAGAACAAAAGTTTGATTTCTGAGAGGGGGTTTTTGTAGATCCCAGGTTTGTTTATGGATACAAAAGGAGCTGATCATTCTTGGAAGGGCATCCTTCCTTCAGAGAGAGCTCACAATGCAGCCAGGAGATAGTGTTTTGCATCTCAGTACCTAGAATGGTCTGATAACTGCGGAACTGGATGTGTACAGGTGTGAGTTCATTTACATCCAGAGCAGGGATTTCCCAACATGCAGTGCTTCCCTGCTGTACCAATCCCAGAGTTCAGTGCGTTCCCTGCTGGACCAATCCCAGAATTCCCTGCGTGTTCCATCTTTGATGGAGATGAAGCTTCTGTTCTCCATTCAGGTGCTAACTGAGATGCTTGTGAGGCATGGGGAGTGTCTCACCCTCGATGGGAGGGTTTCAGTTGTGTCTCCTGCCTTTTCATATTGCGAATGTCTTTGATTGCGAATGTCTTTGGGGTTTTGCGCCCTGGTTCCCCAAGAACACAGAGCTGCTAGGTAACAGAACAGAATGCAGGAGTCCTGACTTCCACCGCCCTGACCACTGAATAATGAGGCTCTTCTATTAAATGGCGTGGGAGCAGTTCCAACCGCAGCGCCCACGTTCTCCTTCTGTCCACAACCAAGCTGCACCACCTGCACCTTTTCAGTAGTAAGAATGACCCAGGAAAACTCAAGAGGGACGATTCGATGAGGGGACCCCACTCTGCTCCTTACCTCCCCCCTCATCCGCGCAGCCATTCGCCGCTCACCGTGACTCTGCGCAGCCGTCCGCTCTGAGCCTGCTCCAGAAGGCTGGAGCCTGCATTTGAATAATGAATTCTGCTTAAGACTGGGAAGCTCCGAGTTCCATCTGTAACAAGACTCGAAATAATTGCAGCTGATGATTGCCTGGTACCTCAGCCAGAAAAAACAGAACAGATTTTGGCCGCCAGCAATTACAAGCGGCACCTGCTTGAGTACAGAGAGAACTTTTAAATGAATACATGAATACATTTCTGCAGATCAGAAGGCAGAGGATCCAGCATTCAAGGGAGGGCAAAGAGAGGAAAACCAAATAACGTTGCCCTGCGCACCCCCCCCAACCTGTGCCAAGGGACCAGGCTGCCGGGCATAAACATCCAAGAATTCCTTTTCCCCCAGATCGCCCCACCCAGGCGAACGAGCCCCTCCCTGTGTTCCCCAAGTTTGGGTAAACCGATGCTGCTGTGGTGAGGATGGGGCGTATCCCTCCGTGCCATGGACGGAGGATGGAAGGCCCTGAGATCCCAGAGCAGGCAGGAGCACCTTGGACACCACTCAGAACCCTGGAGATTTCTAATGAAGGATACGTGCTCTGCACCTCACTCAGGAGGTGGGGAGCTGGCCGCTCCCTGAAGATGTAGCTGAGGGGTGGAGAAGGCTTTTCTGTTCTGGCCATCGCCTGGCGGTCCTGCAAAACGTTCTCGTCCCTCTGAGCAGACCTGCCTCCCTGAGCAAGATGCGGTTGATGCTGGGTGCGATGGGAGTTTTTAGAACGACTCAATGTCTCCAGTCTCACTCGGACTGGCGGAGACTGGGAGATAGTTTCAGCTCCTGTGTGCAGAGAGCAACCTCGCAAAGCTGCCCTGCCCTCACAGCGTTGCCCTGTGTGGCCAGGAACTGAGCAAGCTGGGTGCCGGGGATGAAGCAGAGACAGCTTGCTGCCTGGCTCAGTTCCATCTCCGGCTCTGTGCTGCCTTCGCTGCTCCAGACGGGGCTCCTGGGGACACGGGTTATGTAGATTAGAGACCCTGTCAGGATGGCGGCTGCCCTCTGACGGGGGCAGCCAGCAGCACTGTGCTCCACAGACACCCCCATGCTCTGCTGCATGGAGGCAGCGATGCGGAGCTCCACACAGGGGGCTCTTTGTGGGAATTTCCCATGTGCTTTGAGCTTTTTTTCCCCTTGCCAGTTCATAAGGGTTTATTTAAGGTCCGAAAGCATGTTGGAAAGCAACAGGCCTTGCAGCTGCGTCACCGTGGGCTGTTAACCAAGGTGTGCTGCAGGGGGCAGCCAGCCGCTTTGTTTAACCAGTGAGGGCTGAGCCAAGTGCAGCCCACAGGGTGCTCCAGCCTGGCCCGTGTGCCCAGGGAGAGTCCTGTCTCCAGCAGATATGGATCCATCGTGAGCCCACTGGCCAGGCTGCTTTGCTGTAGTCTCAGCCTGGAGCATTGTCTACTGGGACCTGGCTTTTCTCTAACCCCATTTGGATGGTGAAGGCAGCTGTAGCTTGCTGCATTTGATGCAAATTAGGCATGCCCCATGAAGTCTTGGTGAATTGCCGATAGGTCCTCGGTTAGGCAAACTTGAGTGTCCTGACCTAGAGGTTAGTTTTGTCAGTGCCCTTTGAAATGCCTCCTAGTAACAATGCACTGTGGCCTTGTGGGTAGGGTCCTGGACTGGGACTCAGGAGAGAGAGGTTCAGTTCCTGGCCCTGCCACTGCTCTGCAGGATGACCTTGGGCAAATCACTTCACCCTCTCTGAACTGCTCTTTCCCCATCTGTGAAATGGGTCTAACGAGAGCAAAACCTCCTCCGTAAAGTGGCTTGATTTGTCTGGATGAAAACGCTGAGTATCAGTGTCATGGATTCACAGGGTCTCGTGTAGGCCGCAGCCTGTATTCGGTTCTATGGAAGTTACCCCCTTCAGAGTGTTGAACTCCATGCAGTTCCTCAGGGGCAGGCCCGTGGCCTCCGGGCCCCAGCGATTGCTCGCTCTCTCTCTCTGTGGTGCTTTGGAGTGAGTCCAGCCCAGCCGGACTCCGGCGGTAGGCTTGTCTTGTGCCCCGTCGGGGCGCAGTGCTCTCAGCCAGTACGCCGTGACACCGGGAAGCCTTTTCCAAAGCGAGGTAACAAAGGTTTAGTCACCTGGCTGCAGAATCCGAAACTCTTCAGGTCAGCATAGGGAAGCAGAGATGAAGATGGTTCAGGCTGGCTAAAGCCAGGGCTCCCTGGAGCCGGGTTGCTGAAGGAACAATCTGCACTTCTCATCTCTGTTCCATTTCCGTTCGTCCCAGGTGTGCATGTGTGCTGCGTCTCTGTGAGCTCCGCTCTTACTACAGCAGCCTGCCACCTCTTATCTTTGTTCTCTGGACACAGCCACGCTCTGCTCACATGTTCAGCTGCCTCATTCGGTCATTGTGGTCTCCGGTGTCTGTGCAGGGTCTTCCGCTCTGATGTGCTGATTCTAGCGCAGACCGCCCTAGCAGCTCCTGCCTCCAGTACCTAGCCTGATCTCCCATGTCCTAGGGAGAAAGTGAATTCTTTTCCTTCAGTGATAGTGATGCCAAGGCGATAGTGTCATCAGATAGTGCATACAAACATTACAGGACATTTCCACATTGCTACCTTTGTGGCGCTTGCAATGTTGGTTAGGCAGATGAGCTGTTGGAATCAGTGGTTGACTCTTCCTTTTGCTTGTGTGCAATGTGTAGTGTTTGGAGCCTCAGTTGCTGAGTGGTTGTCCCCTAGGCACAAAGCACAATGAGAAGCAGATTGGGGAGACATCTGATTAGAGCATTTTGCAAGAGCATTCTTCCCACCCACGGCTTCTCTTCTGAGATTGCAAAATGTGTGTATCAAATTACAGTGGGGACGGACACATTTTAAGTGTATCCATGTACAAACGCTGGTGGTATCTGTGTGTCTGGATGAAGTGGGGCGAACCCTGTCCTCTTACGTGATTTTGGTTTAAAAAAAATTTTTTTTTCTAGTTTTTCTCAGGACTGGAAGTGCCAGATTAAAAAAGCATGAGAGGCGGATCACATGAGATTTCCAGACTCAAGACTATTGAAGTTAGACTGTTAACGTTAGGATAAGCCTCTCAACTCTTAAGTAGCAGCGTGGTCTAGAAAAATGAGCCTGGAGTGGGCAGTCCATGAATTTTAATATGGATTCTACAAAGGGTTTGATACCATGTGGTATTTTCATTTTGCCTGCATGTTC
The DNA here is from genome assembly GCF_026122565.2 of Emydura macquarii macquarii. Taxonomy (NCBI): domain Eukaryota; kingdom Metazoa; phylum Chordata; order Testudines; family Chelidae; genus Emydura; species Emydura macquarii. The sequence continues at coordinate 6,907,358 of NW_027130449.1, read as the reverse complement.
ACACATCCTTTAGGCAGAAGCTCTGCATCGAAGAAATGATCTGGACAGTGTCTTAGGCTATGTCTTCACTGATGGCGGCAAATTCGCCGCCGTCAGATCGACTTCTCCGGATCGACTGAGCGGTGAGTGAAGACCCGCTCAGTCGATTCGGAAATCGGCGTATTAAGACCACCTCCTCAAGTGGCGTAGTGTTGCGTCGACGGGAACAGGGTTCCCGTCAGCGCAGTGCAGTGAAGACAGCGCGCAGAACAGGAGCAGAGAAGTCGACGGGAGTTACACAAGTTTTTTGCATAGCTTGCGTAACTCCCGTCGACTGCCGCCGAATCTCGGAGATAAGCGAAGACAAGCCCTTAGAGAACAGACTTACTGGTGATAAGTTGATCTTCTAAGAAAAATTGCACCATAACTAAACAAGCATTTCCCCAAAATCTTACTGCCCATACATTCAGTCCAACCGAATTTATAAGACTGCTGGGAGTTGTCAGATGATGTTATACAAATTTAAAGCTCTGCGACTGACTCATTGTATAGCCTTGTGCAAGTCTCCTTGTATTTCTGCCTCTGTTTCCCTATCTGCAAAATGGGGATAGTAGTCAGACTTGATCAGAAAACATAGGGGGAAATGTATATTTTCATTTAGAAAATTTTCTGATAAGGTCTGGGTTAAAATATTTTACCTAACTACCTTATTTAAGAACCAGGAGATATGAAGATAGATTAGTATTTGCATGGTGCTTTGAACATATGCATTGATGTGTCAGCACTGCATGTGATTACTATTCTCCAAACCTTTAGTGGGTTCCTTTGTTGCTAAAAATTAACACTTCCTCTGCTGAGGACAGCTGTGTACTGACAGTTTTTAGAAGCTTGTTTTCTTTGCCCCCTAGAAAGTGATCGCCCAAGGTTGCAGGGAACGCTTGGACAGCAGCTGTGGAAATTGCCTGGGGACTGTAAGTACATTACATTATTCCTTTTCCATGCACCATAATCATAAGTGCTTTGACTTGTCCTAGTGTAATGTGTCCAGATTCATCATTGCTCTCTTATCTTGTTCAACTCCCATCTACAAGAATCTGCTTAGTTCTCCTCTGCACCTTAAATTGTCTCTTATCTTAGCTAGTGTCATGGAGGAGCTGTGAGGCACTGCCTGAGTTTCCTTTCACGCACAGCTGCTCAAATTGCCCAGCAAGATGTCTGGCACATTGGGGTCCTTGCTGTGTCGTGCCTGGTCCAGCAGGGTCGCTGCTCCTTATCCTTCCGTTATAGAGCTAAAAACCAATTAGATCACTTAATCCATCGCCCCTGTCTGGCTTGTCCCCCCTCCACTGCCCAGTCCATTGAAAAGGGCTCAGATGATTAGAGCTTTCCACTGTGGATAGGAGTAAATCCATTGCTGGTTTGGTAATTGAATCCACGGCGTGTTGGGTAATGCATCCTTTCCACGGGTCCGTTGTCATGTCAAACTGTGTGTTACACCGCTAGGGAGGGATCTCTCAGAGATGTTGATGGAGCTGGCAGCAAGAGGGCAGGAGCCTTATATCAAAGAGAACCATACAAAGAGGAGCCCTGGGTTGCGCGAAACTGTTTCTTCTCTCTGTGTGGGGTTTGAATCTGCGGCAAGAATTGATGCTGTAGTATCAGAGGAGAGAGACAGGACTTGGATGCAGTGGAAATAAAGGGTTCTGAATGGAGGCTGATGGACCCTGCAGTTCTCAGGGAAACTTAACAGAGCCCAAGCCCTGGCCTGGGCAGTCATGGCGTGTCCTGCTGAGTATTCTACAATGTGCATTTTGAAATGTCCCTCCCGCCAGCACTAGTCAAAATTGTTTTCATCTAAATGTTATTCTGAAGGCAAAGGCAGTGGCTTTTCAGCCAGCGATCATTTGGGCTGCAATTTTCAGTTCTTGTTTTTTAAACTTGAAACCAAAAAGGTTTGGTAAAAATGAACGAGCCCCAAATATTTAACCGAAAATGTTCTTTCAAACTGGAACTTTTTTGCTTTTTAGTTGGGGGGAGTAAAAAATGTTGTATGGAATTTTGAAAAAAGTTTCCTTCAATTTCCTGAGACAAGTAATTGGAGTTTTTTTACCTGCTTTTTCCAAACTTGGCACCAAATGAACCTTAGCTGGAACTTGAGTCACTTTCAAATCAGACAGATGTGACCCAGCTTGGGGTAGGGGGTATCCGTGATTATGGATAGGTCAGGAGCATAAAGATGAGTTAATTTCCTTTCCTCAAGGTTCCCTACCTGCTCTTCATTTCTCAGTCACAACTTTGGAAGATGTGAAACTTGCAAATCAACAGTTCCCCTCCTGACATGCTTCCTGTAAGTTAAACCCCAATGGCTGACTAATTATGATGAAAAGCAAGGAGCAGTGTCTAGGTGGGGAAGAGAATCCATGTTTTCAGATGTTTGAGGTCTGACACTGAAGTTTTGACTCTGTCCTGAGTGGGTTTTTTACTTCTTTCTTTAAGTTTTCCAGGCACTTACGGTGTTACCAGCCAAACTATGGTTAACAAGAGAGCAGAAATCCGTTCGTCTCTTTCCCCTATGTTGTGAAAGACAAGGTTTTTTGTTGACACAGGCAGGCTGCAGGGAATTTCCAGGAAGGGGAGCTTTCCTGACAATTTGGGATGATGCTTTACTTACTAGATTTGAATTAATCTCCCCTGTGGACCTGATCCCCCTTCCTCCCCCCCCTGTTGAGTTGTCCCTATGGCTGCTTCTGGAGTTAGATCCTCCTATCGAACAGGAGTGAGGGGGACGGGATGGAGTCTGCTGTGATTTTTCTGGCTGAAGGAATATGTATTAATGATCTGCAGGAAAAGGGAAGTCTCAGCACGGTCTACCAGAACTCTAAGCTTTGTCCTGCTGCAGAGAGGTTTTCCTGATTGTTCTTTATTGTGCCCATGGTGATCTCAGAGGCTTGTCTAACAAGGATTTGATTTTACTTACAAATATGGGCTTTCTTTTTGGGGAGGTGATGGTAGCTATTTTCTTTCATTCATTCCCTGGCTGTAATTAGGACCAATAAAAATAAAACTCTAGCCAAGACTTTGAAAATGGCTAGTAATTTTGGGGGCCCACCTTGAGATCTTAAAGGAGGTGGATACTCAGCACTTCTGGAAATCAATCCTCTTTACGGTGTTGCTGTCAAAATCACTGTTCCCTTTTAAAAACGTTGGCCTGTGTCTAGTTCCAGGCAAGGCCATATTAACTCATCCCTACACCCTAGGCAAATATACACGTTTGGGCCCCGATCTTCTAATATGAATAACAACAAGCAGGGAAATAAAGTAGACCTTGGTGGTGGTCCTCCTGTACGTGCCATGGCAGTAAATTCCCGTCTCAGCCTGTCTGCTGATCAGTATTGGAGAAAGAAGCAGTTTCTCTGCCCAGTGCCCTCCTCTCTCCATGTCCGTGGTGGGTATGGCAAAGTGACACTCAGCTGTGTATGGGGGACGGTCTCTGCCCACTCATCCACTGGTGTGGATGTGTGAAAACTGAAAGAACTTCACTCTCTTGACTCCCTCATCTCTCTGTAGCAGAGGGTCGTAAGGCCACTCACTCAAATTTGGCCCTGCCATCCCTCTTTCAGGACCACTCATTCAAGTGTGTGAAGTTATTTCAGTTTGTGCATCAGTTTAAACCAAATGAAAACCTAATGCATATTTTGGAGCCCCCTTCCAGGAGTTTGGGCCTACACGTGTGCTTAGTTTGCCTTGGTATTAATCCCACCCTGGTACCAAGAATTTGGCAGTGCTATCATCTGTCTTTCTATTGCCTTGATTCAGGACAGCACTTCAGCCTGTCCTGAACAGAGATGCTTTTCTGAATTGGCTCCTGTATTCTCCATTTATACCATGTGCATTGATCTAATATCTGAGCAGTGTGTCTGGTATGGGCTGAGCAATACCATTTGATCAGGGCAAGAGATGAGCAATTTGTTGGGTTTTTTTGTTTGTTTGTTTTCAAATTCAGTGACCAAACCAAAACATCCTGAGAAAAAACTTGGTTTGAGTTGACTATGTTTTGCTCAACCCAAATTTTTGTGTTTTTGTTTCATTCTGGGGCGTGTGCTATCTTTATTTTTTAAACAATCTAGCTATATTTTAAAATGAAACATAGTTTCAAAACTAAGTTGAAGTGTTGCATTTCCATTTTTTATTTGGCCAAAACTGAGCTGCATTCAACCTCAATTTGTGCTGTTTTGTTTGACCATAAAATATATTTTTTGGCAAATAAACTATTTACCAACCTCCCCCCCACCAAAAACCACCCGGCTCTAATTGGGATCCAGATAATAAGGACATTGGGTTAATCAGTTTAAGTGGCTGAAAATCAGTTTACTGTATATTAAATAGCCTTTGATTACATTTAATTGGGACATCCCTGAGACCCTGATGTCTGATAATAAGGACAGTGGGAAACTGATCTGACAGCTCGTTAACACGCAATGCTGCTCTGTACAGCACAGTGATAACTTTTCAAAAATGTATGTGTGCAGCTGAAGTGGAAGCAAATTGTGACTGCAATTTTTTTAAGTGCAGGATCTGATAAAGGCTCTGATTTCTATGCAGCGTCGTGTTCACGTTGTGCATCTGTGTGCAATTGAAGTGGAATTAAAAGCTGAAGTGCGATTTCTCTAGGTGAGTGCAGTTGGCTTGCCCAGTAGAGAATTAGCTCATTTTTAATTTATACGTGCAATTAAAGTGCGCTAAGAATAACAGTCATACATCTTTATCCACTAACTGATGTTCTGAAAACCATCTTTGTACCACCTGATGTATATTACGGGGAAACCTGTAGCGTTTGGAGTGGTAATGATTTGGCTACTTCATTTAGCACATTTCATTGTCAAAGCACACACTAACTTTTCATGGGGCAGTTTTTCAGACCGGTCTTATCATGGTCTCCCCTTATTGCCCCTGCAAACATCCTGGAACAGCGTTGCATGTGCTGTTATTTACAGGCTCAGTGTAGGTGATTGAGAGACATTTAAGTGCCAAGTTTGTGGGTGCAGTCTGGAGCCGAGAGATCTAAATGGCATAAGCTGCAGGCCTATGGTTTGCAGGCACTAAAATGGACTACTTTTGAGAAACTATTTTTTAGTGTTTCCACGCCACTCTTGTGGTAAGGTAAGTAACTAGCATTGTCATTCCCATGAAGTACAGGGAGCGTAGGTGACTTGTCCTAAGTCATTACCATACCAGGATTAGAATTTGGGGCCTGCTGTTCACCAGTTTTGGGTTCAGATCCCAAGACCATGCCTCTTGCCACCATCAGTGATGGAAAATCTGGGAGTGAGTTAGAAGAATGTATGTTGCATGTAAAAGCATGTGATGGAGGGAGACGGGATTCAGATCTTCCGCCAAGCTCCATCCTCCACAACCCTCTAGAAAGGCCCGATGCTTCAACCAGTTCAGTCAACAAATGCCAAATTAGACATTCATGCTCTGAATGGCTGGTGCTCTTCTGAGCAGCTTCTGAAATCTGCCTGCTCCAGATTAAACCTGTTATGAGTGTCTCGCACACGAGGCGAATCTTTGGCATGTTGTGAGGGACGTTTAGTCCAGGGGTGTTTCTCCGATCACATAAACTCTATGAAATATTTTCCTGGCATGAAGAAATACTTTTGGTTTCAGTGCCTTTTTAGATTAAGAGAAAACAACCAAACAATCCAGAACAAAAGTAAAATTAATTGCTAATAGGGCCAGATGGGACCATAGTGATCAAATCTCCGTGAGGGAGCACAGTGTGTTTGACTTCTCCAGAATACTCTGGCTGAACAAAACACAAAATGGCTGCCCATTTCTGAAGCAAGGAAGAGGGGGTTTCTTTTTTAGTGGCGATGGGGAGTTGTGGACTGACTCTTGGCAAGATGGGCCCTGTTTTCCTCTCATTGAGACATAATTTTCTTTCCCCTTCTCCAGGACAACTAGATGGGTCCCACACAATGCTTAGCATGGCCAGAGAGTAATTAACAACTGTGGTTCACTAATGAGCCCTAGTTTGCTAATGAACCCAGCCCTGCTTTGCATAGCAGGCAGCTGCAATGCTGAGGAGGGAATCTCCGTTCTGGGGGTACATCTTTGACCAGGGCACTGAACAGTCACTCCCAGTCCCCCGAGCTGTTAAAGAGGGACTGTTTGTAATTCAGGTTTGTAATTCAGCTCCCTCTAACCATTCGTCTTTGTCAATTGGAGATTAATTTAAGACCCAGATTTTTTCTTTCTTTTTTATTATATCTGCATGCTCGGTCATGCAAAAAATTACATGATTTCCGAGATTCAGCTGACTCTGGTCTTGGAACGCAAGGACAGCTTAGTACCGCCATAACCATTCAATTAGGCCAGGCACACAAAAGAGATGTACTGGAATAATACGGCCTTGACTTAAAAGGCATTCTGTCCTGTTCTGAGCACTCCACAGAGAGAACCTGGCCCTTTCTGAACTCTGCTGCACATCTCTATAGCTAGCATTCACTGCTAACAATCCTGCCCTTTCTCCAAACCTGCAGTCACAAGATGGGGTGGGGATGGGTCACATAAGGCAGGAGTATTTCAGTGTCCCTTGTATGGGGGCAGGGAATGCATATTTTTTCCTTCCGAGTCTCTTCTCATCATCATTACTTATTTGTATTGCCATGTTGCTTAGTGTCCCTAGTCAAGGATCCAGAGCCTGCTGTGCTTGGTGCTGTACACACCTGAAATAGAAAGGCAGGCCCTGCTTCAGACAACTCACACTCTAAACATGTGACAGGAGAAGATAGGTGGAGGAAAAAGCAAAACGCAGCCAGAAAACTCCTGTTTGTTGCCTGGCTCTGACTGAGGTTTTCCGGTGGCTACCGCAGGGATCCAGGCATTCTGTTCCTGGCTCTGCCACTGATAGACTGAGAGACTTTGGGCAAGTCGCTTGTGTGCCTCAGTTTCCCCATATGTGTAGGGGAGAAAATGGTATGACAGTGTTGAGAAACTCTGATGAAAGGGTCTAGAGAAGGAGACGGTGTAACTTCCATCCCTGAGAAGTTGTAGTTCTGGCTTCATCTACATCTTGGATCCCAGCAGGGGAGTGGGGTTCAGAAATGCTTGGCATTAGATACTGCGCCTCAGTGCTCAGAGGGGAAACTGAGGCATGCCCACGAGGAAAGGGTAGACTTAGCTGCCATGTAATGAAAGTGGCATGGGTATCATAAGGTTTTCTTAGTGGCTCGATATACCAAAATGCTTGGCTTTCCAACAGATTTCCCATCAAGATAACAAGTGACGTGCCTGCCTGCCCACCCTCTAACAACGGAGTTGAGGCCTTTAAACTCAGTTCATGTAATAATGGTCCAGCTTGGCTGCTGAGTCAAACTGCAGTCCCAGGGCTGTGATAGGAGCAGCACCTTAGCTAGAAGCCATGCTGCTGCTGCATGTTACAGGCCTTGGTATCATTCGTCGGTACTTAAACTCAGCCACAGGTTTGCAGTTCATATGCCAGCTCGTAATCATCCTTTATTTTTAGCATTATTATTTTTAAAGACATCTGGCTGCTTTGGCGTGAGGAGGGAAATAGTTATTTCTTCCCCACCCTTTTCCTTTAAAAGAATTTGATTTAAAAAAAAAACCCTCCAAAAGTCAAATAACTGTTCCATTCGGAAATCCATCTCCGTTCCTGCTTTGCCTAGGAGCCATAGGAATGAAATATTAAGCACCAGGGCAGGAGCGACATGGTTACAGCAGGCGTAATCAGATGAGTCGTTAAAGGTCTGGCATTCTTTGGGGACACTTGTGATTGATCAGCTCCTGCAAAAATAAATAACCCAGCTCTCTGGATCTATGTAGCAATTTTAAATATTTAATACATCTGTATGCACGTGAAGGAGAAGACCTCATCTGGTGCTCAGTGGCTGTGATTCTGTAGGTGAATTTGTCACACATTCTCTTTTGGGGACTTCGGGTCCAACTGCTAGACGCTGGCTGGGTAATTAAAAAAAAAATCTTCTCCCATCGCTATCTTGCTTGAGGTATCATAGGCAGCCGGTTTGGTTATCAGGCTTGCTTGGAGGGGCTCTTCATCTAGAAAGGATGATGTGGGGGGGGGGGGAGATGGGGGTGTTGGAACTCATTTTGGCCATTAGTCACAACGGGGGAGCCTGGTGAGAGCAAGGAATGCACAGGAGTGTGTGGGCTGCTAGGTTTCAGTTCAGGCCCCTCTCTGCTGTACAGCAGTTGTGCAGTTGTGAGCTGGTGGAACTTTCCCAGTTGTTGCGATGCACAGATGGACATAAGCAACACAGCGGGGACGTCCCAACTGGAAGCTCCCTCATGCTGCTGTGTAGAACAATAGAAGCTGTGGGGTTGTCGCGCGACTGTACATTTCCTCCTGCTCCGGTGCGAAAGGGCAATGTGGGTACATCTCCCAGATGTCGCTGGATAGAAGAACAGAGACATGGCAGCTGGGTTTCACAGCTGTAAGTCCCCCAGCTGCTGTGCAGCTGAGTAGAAGGAGTGATGCAGAGGTATCTTATAGCAGGAAGTTCTGCATTTTGTACCAACCCAAACACAACTGTCTCCCAGCTGGAAGTTTTCAGGAGGGAGCAGGGGGTCCTTTAGGAACAGATCTGAAATTTGAAAAATCCTCCATGTCTTGCTAAGGGAAGCGTTAGCAGAGCAGGCAAAGACAGCTAGTTCGGTTGCAGTTCAGATCACCCTGTGACTTTTAGGGCACAGGGAAATAATGGTGGTCGAGGAGCTGCATTTGCAAACTAGCTAAGGCAACTTCTCCCATCCAGGGCATGGCCAGCTTTTAGCCTGAACATCCCAGGAGCTGGTACAGCTGGCAGGGGATGTGGAAGCAGGTGATATTAACAGCAGCTTTTGGATGTGGTACAGAAAGTTGTTTAATTTGTTTCCTTGGCTGCTTAGTCTGAAATGCTGAGGCTTGTTTCAGATTGGGAAGCCAACACCAGTGTGGAAACAGGCGTCGCTGATCCAGAGAGACCTTCACTAAAGAGGGCTACAGATGGAGAGGTTGAATTTTTCCATTCTGCTGTCTGCAAAAAGGGAGCAGATGGTCCCTCTTTGTTTGGAGATGAGAGTCAAACAGTTGCAACATGTGCTGGCTGGTGGACTTCCTCCATGGTCTCAGACCACTGGAGCTGAAAGACTGGAAGCTTGGTTGTAATTCAGGGGGACAGAAAACGGTTTGATCTCCTGTGGAGCTAGGGTGTGGGTGGGAAAGAGACAAAGGGGCTTGTCTAGACAAGGGAAATTTGCCCTGCTACAACTACTTTGTTGTGCAAACTGCTCACATAGATGGGGTTGCACTAGTGCATAGACGGGTTTATTCCTGGTAATTGCACGAGTGGGGTGTATTTCCATAGGGAGATTGCGCTGGGCTAGCAACACTGGTGTGCAAACCTCCCCACCCTAAAAACACCCCCAAAACAAAACCCTGCACCCACTAAGCCACCTACCATATATACACAGGGCTGGGACAAGATGCAGAGTGAGGCTGAAGGGAAATCTTGGGGATGGCTTGATGGCTCACTTCAGTGTGTGTGTGAAAGCAGCAGGTGTCTATTGAAATGCTATGGATTTTCAGAGAGCCGAGCAAGCATTGTGAAGCTGCTGTGAATTAAGGGATTTTCTATAGCTAAAATTACAGGTGGAGCTGGCAGTCATGTTTATAGTTAAAGTTGCTTAACACTTTCCATTATAAATCCCTGTTCCTGAACTGGAACCATTCAGGCTGAAATTTTCCAAGCTTGTTCTCAGCCTCAGGCTGAATTTTTGTAGGTAGTGTCAGCAAAACAATTCAGCCATTTCTGAGATAAAGGTTTGGAGAAAATAGGTAGTTTTGCTGAATGTTAAAATTTCCCCCCCAACTGTTCAGTTGAAGCACTCTAATGCTTCTACGCTTTGCAGCATGAACTTGAAATTTGGCAGGAAGATAGTCCTACGTTCAGCGAGATGCCTTTTGCTGTCCCTGCAGAACTCCATCCAGATCTGGCAGAGTTATAATTCTGTGAAAATGATCAGTGGGGCTTGCTGCTCAGGTCTTTGAACTTTCCATCCGCACTGAGCATGCTCTAGTCCCACGCAGCTCTTGTGTTTCTACGGCATGCCAGAGAACCTTCATTCTGGCATTTCGTAAATTTGGCTTTGCAACCTTCACGTTCTTTTAATGTGGTTTTGGTATTTGTGTAGGGAGATGTAGGGTGATCTCCTGATTAAGGCAGAGAATCACCATTTGTTGCTGAAAAATTTTCATCTGTCATGTCACAACTGATTTAATAGACAAACGAAGGAGAGGAACTGTTAATAAAGTTGCAGTAATTTTATGAGCTTCCGAAATAATGCATCCTCCTCACCTGAAATGCAATGATAACACTTAACAGTCACCTTAGATATTTACAGTTAGGTGACATCAGTGTTTGCAACAGTTGAACCATTTCCTAGAGGTAGGGATACGATTCTGTCACGGAGGCCATAGATTCCGGAACCACTGTGAGTTTGTTGAGAGCTGGGCTGGAGCAGCTGTCAGCCCCGGGGTTGCGGGAGCAGCAGCTGGGGTTGGGTCAGCCCTATGGGGGCTGGAGCAGCAGTGGTCAGTCCCTGCCACAAAGCAGAAGTGGGCGTGGAGCAGCTAAAAGTCCTGGCAGCTCTTTGCCCCTGCACCGCCCTCCTCCGCAGGGTATCTTTAGTATAAGTCAGGGACAGGTCGTAGGCTTCTGTGAGGTTTTTATTACCCACGACTGGTCCTTGACGTTTTACTAAAAATATCCGCGACAGAGTCTTCACCTTCCTATAGGTAAATACAAGGGACTAGAGCAGATGTGGAGATAAATGTATCTGTTTTTATCGTAGGTGAAACTGGCAAGTTTTAAAGGTATTGACTTTAGCAGCAGCTGGTTGCACCCAGGAGGCAAGGGGAATTCTCTCCCCCTCTGGGGAATTGATTCTCAAAGCTCTTTTGAGCGGTGTGTTCTTCCATCATTCTCTAATCTATATTTTTTCTAAGGGCTGCGTGGCTACCCTAAGGACACATGGTTCCCTGGCCCTTTGCATAGTGTTACCATGCCTACAGGTGCCTTGCTTCTCTTATGTAAAGTTAATGTGAAGCAGCCAGACAACGCGCTGCCCCAAGAGATAGTGGGTTTACACACTCTGCAGTCAGCTCTTGCTGATTTGGGATCATAAATGGAACGAGAAATGCCCCAACCATGCCGTGATGCTTTTCATTTATGGCATCCCCAAGCAAAAGTCAAAATGAGGTTCTCCTGCCACCATGTTAAACAGCCAATCATGGGTCTTGAACTGAGTGTTGCACTTAGGATATCATTTGATTCTGCCATCGGAGCTATTCTGAATGTACTTACGTGCCACTGGTTCCATGTCAAACAAAATCCAAAGTGTCTGGTTCCCTGTCCAGTGACGGAAGCACAGCCCTGGCGAGGAGAAGGAAACGGAGACGTAGATGTCAGGTTGGATAGAAAGCAAGACCACCCCACTGAGAGGCTTGTAATATATGTGCTGACGTGAACTGGGATACTGGTGAGGAACTAAGGATTACACAAATAGGGGAAGAAAACAGATGTTTTCCCTCCAGGACAATAAGTGAACAGTAATCACAGAAAAACTCCTGTTGAGAGCAGATGGGCTTTGTCAGTAACTCTGCAAAGCACCAGGAGACTTGCATGATGAGCCTCCAACCTTCGGACAAGAAGAAACATGCGCAGCTGAGCACCTGGTTTGGACAGGGTCTAATGGACAGGGACTGGGAGACCTGGATTTCGTTCCTTGTTCTGCCACTTATCTCCTATGCAACTGTGGGTGAGTCGCTGCCTCTGTACCTGTTTCCCCAGCCACCTTCTCACTCTATTTAGATCCTAAGCTCTTTGAGGCAATGGTTGGGTCTTACTGTGAGAAAGTACAGCCCTAGCACAATGGCAACCCAATCTTGGTTGGGGCCTATAGGCATTTCTTGACTATAAATAATAAGCTGAAGTGCATTTGGTCAGGTAATAAATTGTCTCCTACTTTCTTCCAGAGGAAGGTCTGAGGCTGGAGTCATTCTTCTGCAATGACACAAATGATGCCTGACTGAGGTACCATAGAAAATGAGGGTTGGAAGGGACCTCAGGAGATCATCTAGTCCCACCCCCTGCTTAAAGCGGGACCAACCCCAAATAAATCTAAAGAAGCCTGGCTCTTGCGAAAAGTAAATAGAGCAGAACCCTTTTACCACCCAGAGGAGAGTAGAGGGAGAGCTACATGAAAGGACAGGGTGCGAAGAGACACAACAAACAAACCCAGACAGAGATGGTGTGCAGGTCAACAGACAGAGAAAGGAAACCCTAGAACTCGACACCCAAGATCTCTATGTGCCGGCGGTATGGCTCTAGGCCAGTGTGTTACATAGAAGGGAATACAGAAGGTAGGGAGAGGGCTCTGTCTGGAAGTATAGCTAAAGATTAGTCCTGAATTCTCCTTTCGATTGCACTGGTGTAAATTTGGAGTTCCCTCCACTGACTGAAGTGGAGTCGCATTGGATTTACATCAGCATTAGTGAGATCAGAATTTGTTCAGTCTCTAAACACGGATGCTCAGAGCTTTTGACAACAGTGTTACAAGCAAACGTGGTCCTGAGATAATTGAGCTAGAGAAGTCTAGTAAAAGGTTCTAGAATATCGTTCTGGGAGAGAGAGGGGTGCTAAAGCAGCTGTTAGCAGGAGGCTGGTATCGCCCAAGAGGAAGTTAAAAATGCATTTGGGGGTGATTTTGAATCCTCCTCTGTCTTCTGTACTTCCGTTTTACTGTGTCTTTAACCCTTTAGAGACTATGGAAAATTCTAGCACTGCTACCGGCAAAGGTCGGAGTGTGTATATGTGGTGTATGTGCATACGAGGCTATATGCGCATAGTTTCTGAGATGGAAATAAAAAGCCAGCTGGGTAAGTGCCGCGCTCTGTGGGCCAAATCTGCTGCTGCTGTAAAGCAGTTACAACTCCTGATGAATCCAATGCAACCTGCTTACACCAGGGGTGAATTTGCTGTGTTTGGTTTGCAAACCTCCCCACTGATCTTTAAATACTCTCATCAGCAGAGCCCTGATGTGGCAGCCAGATTCCTTGCTTGCATTTAAATGACTGATTGCCTCCCTTCTGTGCACCGTTTGCTGTCTCCGTTTCTATGATCACCGGCAGAGAGGGGTTTTAAGAAATCCTGGTCCTTGGAGATAATCTGTCCCCAGGCAGCCCCATCTATCTATCTCCAAGTACCATCCCTAGAGATGCGTTGGTCCAGCTCAGCCTCTCAGGGTACATCTTCACTGCCGGCGGCGAAGATCGATCTGTCCGGGTCGATGGAGTGGTCAGTGAAGACCCCGCTCAATCGAACCGGAAGTCGACGTGTTAAAACCACCCCCTCCAGTGGCGCAGCGCAGCGAAGACGCTGCGTAGAAGACGAGTTATGACGTCGACGGGAGTTACTCAAGCTGCTCTGCGTAGCTTGCACAACTCCCGCCGGCTGCTGCCGAATTTGAAGGTAAGTGTAGACCAGGCCTAGGTCTCATAAGAGCAGACTTCCATCTGTCAGGTAGTCTCTATTGCTCCTGCTTATAACAGATGCCCAAGAAGGCATCTTCCCTCTGGGACCAGGCTTTCTAAAGAACTCAGCACCCACAACTCATGCCCAATTTCCCCAAGCGCCCGACTCCTAGAAGCTCCCCAGGCTCTGAATGGGTGGGTGGAGGAGGATCCCCCATTGTGCTACTGGGGCCTTTTCACTTTTGAAGACCAGGCTCCTTCACGTGGAACCTAAATAGAAGAAGCGCGTGCTTGAAAATCTGAGCCACATTGTGGCTCCTTAGGGATAGCCTAGACCTAAGGACCCAGCTCTCGTCTCTGCATCCTGGCTTGCCGCCCACTTGGACATTTCCTCCAAAGTGCATTGTGCCGTGAGCCCTCTGAGGTGGTTGGTGGTGGTGCGCATCTGCATTAGTGTATGCCCGCACTGCAGTGGGGAGCCTGGGTAGACAGACCTGAGCTAGCACATGGGAAAACAGCAACCTGGGTGTGGCGCCTGAGGTTGAAGATCAGGGGTCGAGTGGGCTTGAAAGCCCCAAGCTTCCTCCTGAGCCAGAAGGTCCGCGCTGCTGTTCTTAGCGCTCTCGCTTTGAGCCCCGCTAGCATCAGTCTGCCTAGCCAGGCTGGGAAGTGCTGACTCTCTCTCTCAGCTGCGTTGTAGACATACTCCTAGAGGTCCCAGCTGAGATCAGGGCCCTGTTGTGCTAGACGCTTTGCAGACACCTAGTGAGAGACAGCCCCGGCTTCAATGAGTTCATCTAAACAGACAAGACAAAGGGTAGGAGGGGAACAAAAGCACAGGGAGGGGAAGTGATGTGCCCAAGGTCACACAGCAGGCCAGTGGCAGAGATAAGAATAGAATCGAAGTCCAGTGCCCTGCCCACTGGCCCATGCTGCCTCAAAATTTCCATTTAGGATTGTGCCATTATTTTGTTGAGCATCTCACTCTTGTTTTCCTGCTCATCTGGCAGCTAGATCCCTTTCTCTTCCTTCACAAAATCTGTCTCATGTCTCCCTTGCTTATACGTCTGTCTCACTCTGCAGAATTTTACTTTGACTTTTGCTGTTTGATTTCATTCTGTAAAGCACTTGGGGGAACAATTTGGACACGGATCCCTGTATAAGATAGAGCTGGACTGTAGTGATTTTTTCTCTCTAATTTGCATATTCCTTATATTTTCGAAGCTCATCTGTGCAGGAGACAGTTTTCTCAAGGCTGGCCCAAGACTGGGGGGATGAGCTCCCCCAGGAATGAAGGACGAGCCCAAATCTCTGCATCTTCTGATCCAAGTGCAAGGCACATTTCACTGACATTGCCTTTTGTCACAAACATAGAGCAAGGGGTGCAGGTGTGTGTGTCAATATGATCGATTTATACATAAATCCAAAACAACAGACACCCCGACACATGCTTCTCCTTCTTAGCTGAGGCTGAGATAACCGTCTGGCAGATGTTAGTCATGTTGCTCGATGTTGCTCTGATACAATAGTGATGGATGAGGTAAAAGAATCAATACAGACTAGTACGGAATATTCCTAAAGCATCAGTGTACCCTCAAAGAATGGCATCACAATGGCTTTCTTTTAGGCCCTGTCTTAGCCACGAATGTGCCCAGGAGTCAGTAAGATGAAAATATGGCTATCCTCTGCCCTGAGGCGCTTGTAGCATAAGCAGATTGATTGTGTAAAGAGGCTTGACATGAAGGCAAAGGCAGAACTCCAGAAGGCAGTACAATGCGGTGGCGTTTATGGGATTGATGCTGATGGTGAATCTTCCTTTGCTTGGTTCAGCACAATTCAGTTTCGTAATCCACGGTGTTCTCAAATGTTCTTGGTTCGCTTTGATTCTGGGAAGCCATTGCCCTGTGAGATGAGGCTCATCAATGTCACTCATTCCTCGCTCCTTTTAAGCCAGAAACCATGGCGTGAGCAGCGTGGGGGTCTTTCTCTTTCCCCTTATTTCCTTTGCGTTATGTTGCGAGAGAGAGAGAGAATATAAAAAGCACCTTTGATCTCTTGGCTCCTTTTTCGTTCCCTTTTTTCCTCCTTTTCATTCTTTTTATGACCCGAATTTTGGAAACGAAGTTACAGACAGAAAGCGTGCATGCAAGTTTGTTCATGAAAGGAAAGGCCTAGAATAAAACAAATTAAACTGCCACCTGGCAAGAAGAAGGGAATTGGAGAGAGAAAAGGAGGGAAAATAAAGCCCAGATCAAAAAGGCAGGCTATAGCCGGAGTTAGCCAGACTGTGCTGGGTATAGAGGCATAGCATGGTGGTGAAATAATTGTGCCCCTCCAGATGAAGTCCTCCTATTCCTTTCTGCTGTAAGGGTGTCATCCTCCTTTAGCTCCTGCAATATCTTATCCGCCAGCTCTGGGTCTTTATCACTAGTGCTGGAGAGGACTTGATTAATTAGAGGAGATCTGTTAGGCAGACAACCCGGCTCTGTAGGGGACGGCTGAGAACTATTTAAAGGGATGAAGATGTACAACAGCAGTTTCCGCCTTCTCTCTCTCTCTCTCTCATATCATTTTCCACTTACTGATTTGGAAATCCATCTTCCCTGTGCTCTTCCCCTCTGGGTAATTTGATAGGGGACCCCTGGAGCAAATAAATAAATAAAGGGCAGCCATGTGAAAAGGGCATTGTGCAGTCCAGATGGGCATTGTGATTACTGATGGAGAAAATGGGTCAGGTTGGGTGTGCCTGTGTGAGAGTGAGAGACAATCCCTGGCACAGCGGCTCAGAAGCCAAACGATTGCTTGCAAGCCTCTCCGGCATGTTCCCCTTTTGTTGGTAATAGCTCTGCTCCCGGGAATGGGACCCCAGAGGCCGAGGGCTTCCCTGCCTCCAGGACAAATGTAGCCGTCTAAGGCTTGAAGCAGAGACAGGCCTCCCGCGTTCCTCGGCTCATTAAAGCAGAGCCTTGCCTTCAAGTGGCACAGGTAATGAATCCTCCGCAGGGTGCCTGCTGGCTTTAATAAGCCAGAATGAGCTACGGAAGAGCATTAACCTGGTGGGATTAGTTGACTCTGCGGCAGGATGCGATGGATCTCGCCTCTCCACCCGTGCCAGGAATCTTAACACGTCAGCCTGCCTCTGCAGTGCCCCGCCCTGCTGGGTAGCACAAAGGGAGTGTGTAAAGGGGAGCAGGGCATTAAATGGAGACAGGGATGCATCTGAGCTGATCCAGTGACAGTTTGGTGGGTGTGTGTGTGTGGGGGGGTAACTGAAATAAGCATGCAGCGCTGTGCAGCTTATGTCCTGGATTCCTGGATATAGGGGGCACTCCTTTGTCATGCATCCCGGGCCATGGCGCAGAAGGATCAGGGCAGAACCTGCTACGGGAGGGCAGAGAGAAATCAGCCCTGCTGCTCTCAGACCAATGCAACTCACTGGGGATGTAAAAGTAAAAGGGGTTGGGGTGGAGGCAGCTGATGCATGCAGGATGCAGGCACATCTGACACAGAGCTTGGGGAACTCTAGATGGACCCAGGGGCTGGTAATGGGCTATGGAGCCTTTCACCTCTGTCTTGGCTTGGGAACTTGGTGAGCTTAATGGTGCCCGGGAACAGTGGCGGCTGCCGTTAATTGTGGTGTGGATTAGAGGCTGCCCCAGCGGTGCCCGAACATTGCTGTGTTGGTTGGCTCTCTGGCAGCCTACATGGAATGAGTTGTAGGTTCTCAGTCTAGTTACAAGGAGCCGCCATTGCGGCATGAGCGGGGTGCTCTTGATCTCCAACCCTTCCTCCCCGGGCCTCCCCTCAGAGGTAAGTTTTTTGGAGGGGAGGGGGGGGGGGAGCCTGTTTGATTTGGCCCCAGGGCCCCCAAAACTGGTGTGCGCACCGGGGGCCCAGAACTACAGGATGCTTTGGTTCTGGCTCATCCCAAACCTACATCTAAGGAGAACATCCTCCAGCCATTCCATCCCCACCTCAGTGATTCAGTTAACTGGAGTCTTAAACAGTGAGGTAAGGTGGTTCCACTTTGGGGAGGGGGGAACCATTTCAGGAAGAAGAGTTCCTCTTGTTCAACTGCTGTCACCATGCCGCTCTCCATCCTGCTCAGAGAAGAAAGAAAAACAAGCAAATAAAAAATGAGAGAGATTTTCTTCCCTGAATCCATTAGGTATTTGAGAGACTATTTGTGCTCCTTGAATAACGACTCTGGATATGTAATAATAGAGTAGGAACTCTTTGATGGCCAACGATACGTTTATTTTAAATCATACAATCAGTGCGTGGGTTCTCAAATGATTTAGTCAATTAAGTTTTTAACCTCATGTCTTCAATCTCATCTATGGCTAATTCAAATGCCGTGATTTTGATGCAAGTGCATCTACCTGTTCATTTATATAGACTTTTGACTGCCCTTGGACCATTCATGTGTATACATTTTAGATTTTAAAAAAAATCACATGAAAATATTTAATAGTGGTGGGGAGACAATAAATGGATTGACATTATGGAGCTGGAATTTCGGAGTAATCCAAATATAGGAAATGCTGTCATGTTCGAAGGAAAATCACATCGCGATTAAGGGTTTCTGAAAGGGTCACAGTCTCTCCTCTAATTTCTGAGCTGCAGTTAGCGATGGGAGCAAATGATAGCATTTAGACATCTACCACTGATGTGTATGATTCTGCAGTCAGGTAGCTGGATAAATGCTGCCATTTGTACCCACAGTTAATTGTAAGAGCAAAATGTATAGACCGTTATTGGTAGCTGCTGAATTGCACTTGTAAAATCAAGGTCTGTTTCTGAAATTCAGACCCTAAATGTATGTTTATCTCCTCCTTGTGGAAAGTTTGGATCAAGGGGAACTTACAGCTGTTGCGGTCCTAGCATCTCCCAGCAGGTATCACTGTAGGAAATGATGTGAAAGCTAGCTGAAGGGTGTCTGAGGTACTTTGCAATCCCAGCACAAGCCCCACTTTAAGAGTGGGTGGTTCTCCTGGATGTAACAGACTTGGGGGCGCAGTAACAAAGTGTGCAATGGGAGTCCGTATGCAAAGAGCCAACCTAAAGCAAGATGGGTGGGGTGAGTTGTACCTTACTGCCGCAGGGTACAGCCTGTTTTCTCCCTGCTTCCAGGTTTGGGTGTAATCGTTGAATGCTAAGAAATAAAGTCGTGTTATGCTGCAATCTTCCAGCTAGAGTATCTGTTTTATCGAACTTCTCTGTTCACGCGTTGTGAACCTATCGGTATCCCCCATCTATTTATTTCTCTTCCCGGGTCTCCCAGCAGAAGCCAGTTGTGAAGATAGGGTAGAAGTATTAGCCTTTGGAAAGCTCACAGTGTCTCCAGTCCTGTGCTTCCCCTTGGGCTTCAGCCTGAGATCTTTCCTTTTGTCTCCTGCTAAATTCAGAACCAGGAAACGCAGCAGCAGTTTTCTAGATACCTTAACTATTGACGAGAATAATAGACTGAGAGAAATGGCCATATGCTACTTTGTGGGCTAGTGATGCTTTTTCTGCATGCTTCCAAGATGTGCATGCTCTCTCTCTCTCAATCTCACTCCTTCAGGTTTTATTTTTGCTTAGTAGTGAGTGCACTTGAGCACTGGTGCAGCTGTTCTACTCTGGGTGCAGATCACAGATGTACTGCTTGATTTGTGCTGCCAGCTCTCCTGTCATGGAGACCTCTGGCAGGTTGGATCCAGGTAGCTCCTGCAAACTTTTAACCTGCTGTCTTCTTGTTGCTAATTAAACTAGATTCCATCTGGCATGATGGGTGGGATGCTGTCTGAGATATTGCATGGTATTGAAGGACTCTTCCTTCTCAAGGTAAAGGCATCTGTGCACAGTCATGTCAGCTCCCACTGGGAGGAGCTTTGGCTGCTCTGTGCTTAGTGATCTCTGCTTAGTGTAACTAATATCGATTAAAGTGCTCATCTGTGGCTTTATACTATGAACAGATTCTTCTTTACTTCAAGTCAAAACAATCTGTACTTTCTGGCGGGAGCATGTTCCGCACTTTTGAAAATGAGGAACATTTTTAGGTCCCTCTATATGGATTAGGGTGCCTAAGTTTAATTGGCTAAGTTTGGAAATGTCAACCGTCCCCTTGCTTTGCTTCCACTCGGGACATAATAATACACCTGGTTGAAAATTTTGGGCTGCATGTTTTATAATAAAAATTGCCTTTTTAAAAAGAATTTTCATGGAAAAAATAAAAATTGTAAAACAGGAAATAGGGGGGGGGGGGGGAGAAATCAATGTCTTTTTAGTTTCTTTTGAAATTTTCAGTGGAAAATACTTACCGTTTTCTGATCAGCTCTTAGACAACAGTCATCCGTGCTGTGGAAGGATAATACCGCAAGGTGTTGAAAGGAGCAGTTAGTATTTGGTAGCTCAAAAGCATCAGCTGAATTGGTAAAAACGCAAAAAAAAAAGCTTTCCAGTTTTTGAACTTATGAAAAATGCTTGTTAGAAATTTTGTGTGAAAATGTTGATTTTATTTTTCCAGCCAGTTCTATCGCTCCTTATTGGCGAGTGCTAAACATTCTCATGAACATTAATTTTCTTTTGTTCTTCCTTTTTACTACATTGTGCTTTCAAGGGTTATCACCATTTTGACCTGTGATAGTTTGGTTGCTTCCTTGGGATTCTGAACATATCAAACAGCTGGCCTTGATCTCCTGCCAGACTTTTAGCCAGTGAAGGTCATCCTGCCATCTCTCATTGGAAAGTCGATTTCCTCTAGATTTTCAGTAAACCCGTAGCCTCATTGTCACAGGTTATTAACAATCTGCAGACATATAATACAACACCAAAACACAGTGACATTGACAGTGTTTATTTGGAGAGAATTCTGTTAGAACAACCTCTTTATTTAGCTATTTCATTGCTCATGCACCATCCCCTTTGTATTTGAATTAGAAACTCTCTGGAACTGGGACCAATTATTGATTTCTCCTGTACAGCAGTGTGTATATTTATTAGCATTATATTCAAGATGAATAATGTGAAGTTCAGGAAGAACACATGGTTAGGATTTAACGAGTGTACAAGAGTACATTCAGCAAGCTAAGATTTATACTGGTAAATCAGGAGTGACTCCACTGACCCGACTCCAAAGTGACCCGAGTGAAAAAGACCGTAGGATTTGGCCAATCCAGTAGAACCCATTCATTGCTAAAATGCTTCTTATTTACACTGCGACTTCTGTTCTGGTTAGAGTTTTCCTATCCCCTTGGGTCTCAGATGTGTGTCACTGCTCACAACTCTCTTATTCGGTCTACAGGTTGCTGCAGTGTTTTCACCAGGGCCTAAAGTTTGATTGTTTTTTCATATGTGGCCTGGCTCTTCCATCTAAGGTTTTGGACCCGGTTTCCTACCTATTGTTGTTTCAGGCTATTACTGTCTACTGCTGTGGGTGCAAGGCAGCTGATGATATTTGGGAGTGAAAACTTCTGGGCTGGCAGGCTTGGCTTCTAATCAATTAAATCTGAATGTCAATCCAGACAGTACCACACTTGTCTATGCCAGGCCCCATTTTATTTACCTGCCATTGATAAGGTTCAAGCAGTGTCTAGATGCCTATAGAAATGGGGTAGCTTCCTTCCTGATAATAAAACACTGGGGCATCAGAGATCCCTGAAGCTTTCTTTTTGTACTGTGGAGAATGTGGTGCAAAAAGATTTGTCTGTGCCATTCTCCTTTAAGCAGAGAATCAGCCGTAGCTCTGGGAATGGAAATTGAAGTGGGTTTTAATCACACGAGCATTGGAAATACAGTAGATTAAATCTTTTTAAGGAGAGTGACTAAGCACTTTATTTGCTGTACTGGAATCTTCAGGGGGTTGGGAGTAGAAAACTAGATGTAAAGCTTTTAAGTAGTTTCCCTTAAAATTCTTCCACAAGGAACAGTTGGACTGGAAAGACTTTTAAAGCGATGGTTTAGAGGGGGGAAAGGAGGATGGGATGGAATCACTTGTCAAAAATAAATGACAATGCTGCACCCAGTCATCCCTGCTTCATCTAACTCGTAAAGTACGGTTCCACTCTAGGAAGTGATTTTACAAACCCAGCATCACGGGGGTTCCATGTTTGTCTCTCGCTGGCATCCAGAACAAATTTGCTCAGTTCACAGATAAAGATGTTTTTCTCTCTCCATGCAAACTCATGCCGGCATCTGAAAATCAAGCTGGTTTCTGTGTGGCTCATG
This sequence comes from Emydura macquarii macquarii, assembly GCF_026122565.2. Taxonomy (NCBI): domain Eukaryota; kingdom Metazoa; phylum Chordata; order Testudines; family Chelidae; genus Emydura; species Emydura macquarii. Next base: position 6,885,616 of record NW_027130449.1, on the reverse strand, counting down.
CGCAGTGGCTGGGAATGAAGATTCTGCAGGTCACATTCTATCCAGAGTTGCACCTGGGCAATCACAGTGAAGGCTTTGCACAAGCATAACTCAGGGCAGAAGTTAGCCCTGGGATTGGAATTTAATAATTGTGTTTGATGTGGGAGCCAGACTGCAGCCCAGCTCTGTTCTGTGGCTACGTTTCTTCTGCAGTGCTAACGAGGGTGACACGTAACAACACAGCACAAAAATCTGTCTGCTTCTTGGAAGCTAATGACGGCAGATAATTCCACAGTGTCACACACAAGCTGCTGCTACTTACTTTTAGGGCTTTCTGTGGCTCAGCTGTGCCCTTAGCTTTTATACTCCAACCCCTGCCTTTACTCTGCTAATGATGCCAACATTTGTTGCCCATTAGTCAAATTTTCCCACAAGCACCTTCATGCTTTCTCTTTTGCCTCCCTTTAGGCATGGGAGGAATGCCCTGTTAACACCTTCAAAACCCTACACTATTGTCGTTAAAGCCTGCCTCTGCCACAGTGCTTGCAAAACACTTGACAGTGGAGAGGCAGCTAATATTCTGTGACTCTGTTACTTGTGTATATGTATTGTATCCACCAGTTGTCTTATCACATGCTTCAAATTGCGAGCTCTTGGGGCAGGTACTTTAAGAATATAAGAACGGCCATACTGGGTCAGACCAATGGTCCATCTAATCCAGTATCCTGTCTTCAGACAATGGCCAATGTCAGGTGCTTCAGAGGGAATGAACAAAACAGGCAATCATCAAGTGATCATTCCCTGTTACCCATTCCAAGCATCTGGCAAACAGAGGCTAGGGATGCTTCAGAGCATGGTTTTACATCCCTGCCCATCCTGGCATTTTATAGTCATTGATGGACCTATCCTCTATAAACTTATCTAGTCCTTTTTTGAAACCTGTTATAGTCTTGGTCTTCACAACACCCTCTGCCAACAAGTCCCGGAAGTTGACTGTGTGTTGTGTGAAGAATTACTTCCTTTTGTTTGTTTTAAACCTGCTGCCTTTTAATTTCAGTGGGTGACTTCTAGTTCTTATGTTATGTGAAGGAGTAAATAACACTTCCGTATTTACTTTCTCCACACCAATCATGATTTTATAGACCTTTATCATGGCTCCCCTTAGTCATCTCTTTTCCAAGCTGAACAGTCTCTTATTAATCTCTTCTCATATGGAAGCTGTTCATACCCCTAATCATTTTTGTTGCCCTTTTCTGTACCTTTTCCAATTCCAATATATCTTTTTTTTGAGATGGGGCGACCAGATCTGCATGCGGTATTCAAGATGCGGGCATACCATGGATTTATATAGAGGCAATACAATATATTCTCTTATCTATCCTTTTCCTAATGATTCCCAGCATTTTGTTAGCTTTTTTCACTGGCACTGCTCACTGAGTGGATGTTTTCAGAGAACTATCCACAATGACTTGAAGACCTTTCTTGAGTGGTAACAGCTAATTTAGAGCCCATAATTGTATATGCATAGTTGCTATTCTTTTCCAACGTGCATTACTTTGCATTTATCAACATTTGAATTTAATCTGCTTTCATTTAATTATGCCTGTACAGCACCTAGCACAATGTGGCCTCAATCTTTGTTTGGGGCTTCTATTAAACAACCAGTAGATTTCCCTGAAAGGTTTTTGGTTTCAACAAATTGGCCTTTTGCAACAAAAACATTTTCCCTTGAAAACTACCCAGTGAGCTCTGTCTCTGTCCAGTTGAGTTCAAGAAATCAAGGCACGAGTGGGTAAAGGCTTTGGTTGTGTATTCACCGTTCCATAAATGATTAGCCCAAGGGCATCACAGTTGCTGATAGTTTTCCTCCCTTCCTCCATGTTATCAGCCACCCCACTCCCATCACATTCAGCCATGGGCTTTCCACACAGGAAATGGGTGTAGTGGGAAGAGTCTCCTCCAGAGAGATCTTGGTCTCGGAGTGATCCTCAATGCAGGGGACCTGCTGGCCCTTTTGCTGGCAGCCTTACACTGTACATAATCCAGCACCGTAGGCACCTCCTGGTTCGGACGGACATCCACAATTGAGATGGAGCTCAGCCTGCGAAGGTCAGATCTGGATCTGAACTTGGGCAGTAGGTATGTCAGGCCCCATGGTTGCTTCTCCGGCAGAAGCTTGAAGTCAATGGGAGTTAGGCACATAACTCACTTCGATGCTTTTTTTATTTTATTTTTTTTAAAGTCCCGTTAGTTGCCTGAACACCTCCATAAATCTGGCACAGGTCTCTAAGTGGGGAGCAGTATTTAGTCAGGCACAGGAGGTGACATCCCGCACACACTGACTGTCATGTATGGGAGCGTACGGATCTCTGGGGCTTTGGTTCTAGTGTCTGAGGCCAGGTCCCTTGCTGCTACAGGAGTGGGACTTCCTGTGCTCACGTGTGACGCTTCTCTGCTGACCAAAGCCGTGGCTCAGATTTTTGATGGTATTGAAGTACCGCTGCGTTCAGCATCACAACATCTAACTGAGGTCCTAAATCTCCTCTTCAAAAGGATTTAGGCACTGAGTCGAAGTCCTGTCGGGCTCCTAAGTGCCTCAATCCCTTTTGAAAGGGAACTTTAAGCTCCTAGATCAGTTATGCATTGCAACGCTGAGCGCAGCAACACCTCAATTCCTTTAAAACTCCAGGCCCTAGTTTACAAGCAGTTGCGTTACCAGTTTAAAGGGGATTTGGCCTCTGTAGTTTAGTTCAGTCACTGAACTACTGGAAGCTGCACCAGCAAAGGCATTCTCGGTCTCTGCTAGGAGGGTTTTGCTGGTGTGGCTAGACCGGTGCGGCTAAGTCGACGAAACGTAAATGTCAGGTAGGCCTTACGAACGTGTTGGAGGGCCTGGCGAGGGCTGCAGGAATTGAACTCCAAGGGGCCATCTATTCAAACAAACACACACACACACAAAACCCCCTTCGTGGCCACTGTCAGTTTTACACCACGTTGGGGCACTGTGGTTTGCGCTTCAGGATGTTTGCGGGGGGGGCACAGAGGGAAGAGAGGTTACTGCTTTAACTGCTAGGCCATGCTGTCTCTCACAGCCGTTGATCCTGCCCTAGAAGCTGCTGGGATCTGCTTGCTGACGGCGCTCTGCCCGTGCCTTAGGTCCATCGGGCTGGTGTAGCTCCTGTTGCGACGGTCTGTCTGCTCTCGCCCTGACAGGGCTGCGCCGCACGCCACTGAAAGGATGCGACTAACCCAAGGGCTCCCTCGGGAGCCTCCCTCCCCCTCCATCTCTCAGGCAGCTGCCAGCCTTAGCCGCCCACTCCATCTTTCCAGCCTGCCACCCTTCATTTTAATGACCACTTCCACAGAGCAAATGAGGCAGTGCCTCCGATCCCTCCCCTGCGAATGAATTAGCACGCCGTTAGCTTAATGAGGACTCTCCCGGCCTCCCCCGCCGGGGCGTCTGACACTTGGAGCAGGTGGTGGTGGGTCCATGCTTGGCCTGGAGTCGAGTGGTGCGGGAGGCAGGCCTGCTTGTGGAGGGGGGGGGGTGGGCTGGCATAGAAACCTCTCTCCAGACTCCAGTGCTAATGCATGCAAGCAGCAGGGGCCGTGTGGATGAGAACACACTCCCTTTGCTGTGGTGGTGATGCTGGTCAATCCCCCTGGCCTGCCACCTCTGCATGGCTGTGCCCCTCTCCCAGTGCTGCTGTTCCCAGCACGCGGCTTGGGCTGAGGCTTGGAAGTGTTCTCAGGTGGTTTCGTGTGGCTGGCACCGGACCGGGCCTGCACGAGGGGCCGTTGGTCTCGTTGTTCCCGTTCCATGCCCCGGGCTTGGGTGTGACAAGCTCACGCTGTGGGGTTCCTCACCCTGGTGCTGCCTGTCGGCTCTGCTTCTGAGATGGCTCTGTGAGGGAGGGCCAGTGCTGAGCCCCTGTGACAGCTGGAGGGGGGGGAAGGAATCCTCCTGCAGGCCAGGGCGCTAGCCCTCCTGGTCAGTGCACCTGCACCTTTCTGTGCACCTGGAATGGCCTGTGGGAATTGCATTAATCCCCCTGCGGCTCTGGAGATGGACTCAGGCCCAGCCCCGTGCTGGACAGGGGACGTGCTGGCTCCCTGTGTCTGAGATCATTATGTAAGCGTCAAGCAGCATTAGCTTCCTCGAAGTCTGTTTGTTGACAGTTAAATTTGCAATTTCATGGTTTGGTTACAATGAGTTCGGTTTATAAAATTCATGAGCTGTTTTGATGTGCTGGGGAGCGGCTCAGGGAAATGCTCCCCGCGAATCAACAAAGTGGGAATGTGACCGCCAGCATCCTAAGCAGCAGCGTCTGCTCGCTGCAGATTCTCTACTGCATCTCTGCCCCCCGCTTATGAGCTGGCTTCTCTGGGGACAGTGCAGGGTTTAGAGAGAGAGCTTCAAGCTGTGCTCGGTGAGTGAGTATGGGTGGGTGACTAGGTGATGGGGGACCCGAGGCAGACGAGGAGAAGGTGATGGTATTTAATTTCCCTTGTCTAGGGCTAGTTCTCAAATAGGCATTTAACCACTTCACTGCCTGGAAGGAAAGGAGGCTGATGCTCAGAGCTGTGCAGACTCATCTCCTGGGGTCTCAATGACTAATTTCTCTCTGGGAGATTTTCCAGCTGGCATTCAAAGCTCCACAGACTGAATTGCCTGGGATTCCTTTCAGCAATGGGGCCTGGATGCTACAGCTGTGGCCACCTTAGAAATAATGAGACCTGATCCTGTGTGGTGCTGAGTGCCCTTAGCCCTGGCTGTTAGAATGGGACTTTGAGGATGCTCAGGGCCCTGATTGAAAACATGGAAAGGGCTATACTGTGTCAGACCAATGGTCCCTCTAGCCCGGTGTCCTGTCTCGGACCATGGCCAGCACCAGAAGGAATGAACAGAACAGGCTTGTTGACCCCTTTGAAAATGAGATTTAGGCTCCTAGATCAGTTGGGGGTTGCAACACTGGGCACGCAGCACGGCCAACGCCTTCAAAAATCCAGGCCCTAGTATAGAGGCAGTTGGAAGTTACTGGCTTAAAAGGGATTTGGCCGCCGTATTTTGTTTCACTTGCTGGACGGCTAGAAGCTGCACTAGCAGAGGCATTCCTTTGCTGATCTAAGCTGGGTCTGTGCTGGGCGGGGTTTTGCTGATCTAGTCAGACTGGCAAGGCTATCTGGGCAAAACTTTCAAGAGTAGACTAGGCCTTATTAACATGTTGAGGGTCCAGTTTACTGCCCTTCCTCCAAGGTCTCACGGTGAATCAGGCATGAAGTACTTCTTCGGTACAGACATGGCCCGGTCCAGTTGAAGACTTTGGACCAGCATCAGTTTGGAAAAGTTCTTTTGTAAGCCAGTGGTGTGAGTAAAGTGTGCCGTTATTGCAAACCACACGTGGTATGGCCCCCAAAGATATAAAAAGTAACAATAAAAGGCCGCTTAGGAGGCGGTTTTAAACTTGATTGAGAAGCAAACTCCATTGTTTGCAAGCGTCCAGCTCACAGGATCTTGCCTGAGCTGGTTTGTTTCTCCTCTGAGTTACCATAGCATGGGTGGCAGAGTAAAGATGCCACCGCGTTGCATAAGCTGTGCCGTTTTGAAGTAACCCAGTGAGCAGTATTGTCCTTCGTCGAGTAAGTTTGCCATGAGAGTTATCCTCAAAGTCCTCATACCTCCAGGGCGGCTGGAAAACAGCCCCTACACATCTCAACCTTTGACTGTGCGCGGGCAGGAGCCAGCCCTACGTCCCGCTCCCTCCCAGCAACTGGAATTCTCTATTGCATGCCTCAGGCAGAGAGTCTCGAAGCTGCTGATGAACTGCCGCCAGAATCGAATGGCAAAGTGGCAGGAGTGATCTAAACAAATATTCACCAATTAATATTCCATTCTGGACAGCCCCGAGGACAGGAAGGCTAGCCAGAGGATAGAAAGCTGTGGGATATCTGGTCTGCATCCCGATTGTTCAGCTTGGGGTGTCATGAGCAATAATCAATGGCATTCTTGGAAAAGGAAACACGCTGTTTGCATCTGTGGACATATGAAATATAACTGGTCTTGTGCAGCGCATTAGTCTGATTTACTTGACTGCAAAATCAGCAAGAAGTGTCGTGTTTCCAGGTTACGTCTCATTGACTGGTGGAAGAATGCACACAAAATTCACTGGAAATACCAAGCTGCTGATATCAATGTTCCCTGAAGCAAAGTCTATTATTGGTCACTGAGTGGTCTGTCATGCTAGCCAACGGTGTGTAGGTGCCGTCATAAATAAATACTGAATACCCTCTCCCACGGGAACACACCTTTACATGGATTTGCTCTCCTGTAGCACTTTGCATCTGAGACTCTAAAGGGCTTTACAAAGGTCAGTATCATCATCTCTGCTGTACAGAGAATGAAAATGAGGTCTTGGGAGGGGAAGGGGACTTGTCCCAGGTCAAAAAGGGCACCGGGAAGAAAGATTTTTCTCCCAGAGCTGTGGGATCCCCAGGAACTGGAAGGGGGGAATCCAAAATGAGTCAGACTCTTGCTCTAACCACAGGGCTGGGTCTGAGGGGATAGTTTGCAGGATGACCTATTGCAACTGCTAGGCACAGTTGAGCAAATACGTGAGGTGGGGGATGTTTGGTGGCTGGGGGCGCATAGGGTGCACTGCCGCTTGTTTCCCAGTGGGCACCCCATTCAGCAGTCCAGTGTAAAAGGAAGTAGGGTGCTGTGGCTGTCTTGGCATAAGGGAGGAGCAGGTGCTGAGTGTAGGGCCTGTGATTGTGGCTGGCTCCTAGAATGACCATACAAAGTGGAGAAAGAGTTCTGGTATTGTCCCTCTGTCCTGCTCCTCTTTCAAGCATCTGTATAAGGTCAGCCGTGATCCGGCCCTTTGTTTAGATGTTGACTCTCTTTCCCCATGCTCCATTCAGTGCAATGTAGACTGTAGCTTCTCCAAGGCAGGGTTCCATCTTCTATCTCAGGTACTTATATGGCTTCTGTTACCATAATATCTGAGTCCCTCACAATCTTCCATGTGTCTATCCTCACAACACCCGTGGGAGGCAGGGCAGAACTATTATCTGCATTATACAGATTGGAAACTGAGGCACAGAAACTAAGTGACTCACCCATTGTCCCATAGAGCAGGGAATTAGACCTGGTCTCCTGAGTCCCAGGTTTGAGCCCCTAAACACTGGGCCATCCTTCCTCTCCTGTATGTCTGTGGGGGCACTGCAACATGCATAGCGTACTTCTGGGTGCTATACCCATAAATATAACAGGAACATCCAGTGAGTTATTTGCCCGGCTTTGCAGATCAACTCTCAACCATCTAGACAGAATGCGCTTGACTTTCCCCATAACCTGTGAGATCACCATATCCCCCAGTCTGCAAACAAATTTCACAGGGCCTGACCGTTGTCCCATTTTATCCTTTCCATCTCTGATCTCAGCAGCAGAGGAGGCTGCAGACACACGGGACTCCAAGACATGACACATTCCTTTGTGCAATTAGACCCATGGGTGACCCATCGCAAACAAGTGGCAGATTATTTTTTTTAATCCTGTAGGCCCTTCAATGCCATAGATGAATCATTATTCGCTCATTCTGACCCTGATGCCGGTGGCACCCGCACAGCAGCATTATATAGGCTTTGCATTGTCATTGGCTAGTAATTAATATCCGCTGATTGGAAAGCAGGGGCTCGACCCTTCTTTGTTAGCAGAGGCCTGCAAATGCTACATGGATAAACATGCAAAATGAAAGGTGCTCACCTGCCATCAAATTGCTGCTCCAGATTAAATTTCAAATGTCAGAATGGAGATGGCGGCTCATTAAAAGTGCAGCTGTTTTTTTTAAAAAAAAAAAAACCCCACACACATCCAGAAAAGTGATTATAGAGCAAGCTTGATTAGGTGCAAAAAAACATTAGCACCAGCGAGGTAGTAAACTATGAAACTCACCCTGCAGCCTGCTTCCCCTTCCGCTCTGCTTTCGCTTGCCTGTTTGGCGATCACGTTGGGGAGGTGCTCCAAGTTTTTTTGACTCTGTCTTTGAGTCAGAGGACAAGGCATCATCAAGGATGGGCACAGCTGAGCTCATTGCTGGCTTTCCTGGTGGCTCCTGCTTTCTCTCTGACTTTTGTATTGGCACCCATTGCTTAGTGTCTGAGTGCTTCCCTGGTTAACTAGATCAACACAGCAAAGTCACTAGTGGACTTCCTGGAGTCTCCACTTCTTCCTTCTCTAGGTACAGGAAGGTCTGCTTAGGGCAGGGCTCTGTTTATTTCTCTCCTGACCCTGTTTAGATCAGAGTAGAAATGCCACGGTTTCAGAGTGGAGGCCAGAAGCCAAATAACAAATGGATGGTTTGGAGCCACCGGCCCATTTGCCTAGGAAGCCCATCTTCACATCCTGAAAAACGTTATTTGCAACCCTCCTCCTGCCTCCGGCCAAGTTCTTCAGCGGCTCTGCCCATCAGCTGGCGGGAGGAGAAGGTGCCTCAGTCTGGGATCAGACTCATGATGGAAAAGCTCAGTGGGAAGCCATAGGGGGGGGCTGGTGTATCTCCCTTTCTCCATGTCGGAGTGTTTTGACCTACTTCTGTGTACAGGACTCTTGACCAAAATGCGGGTAACTTATCATGCCCTTTGTGCCAGTTTAAACATGGAGTGGTCGCTATTTGGTGGGTCTGTTTGTAATGAGTCTGATGGATCTCAGCCTAGTTCCTAGTGGACAGAACCAACATTTTCCAGAGTGTGCGCTAAAAGTTAAGCACCTAAATCCATATTTAGGAAGCTCGATGGTCTGATTTTTTTTTTCAGATGTGCTGAGCACAAATCCAGCTTTGCAAATCTTTCAGCAGTTCATGTTACATGACTCATGTTACTAGCTAGCAGAAGTCATCCCAAAGTGGGAGGATTGGTTGTGTTAACACACTGGGCTGGGATTCCAAAGATCTGGGTTAAATTCCTGGATATGCCACAAACTCCTTGTGTGACCTTGGGTAAGTCGCTTTATTTCTTTGTGCCTGTTACCCATCTGTAACTAATTCTTTCTTTTCCCTGCCCTTTGTCTTGTCTATTTAGGTTGTAAACAATTAGACACAGTCACAGTCTTCTAGCCTGTGTTTGTACAGCACCTAGCACAATAACCTCTGCTAGGGTCTAACTGAGATACAATATACAAAGTAATCCAAAATGGTTATAGAATAATACACTCCACACCCATAGCACTTGCCATCCAATGTCTATACATGGCAGTGGTCAAACATCACCAAGTGGTGCTATGATACATCTCCTAAGTTCTTAGTACAAGAGGAAGATTTGAGCTATGGGAGTTAATTTATGGTTGCACAACAGTCTGGGGGTAGGGAGAGCTGCCCTCTGCCTCAGTCTGAGAGTCAGATCTTGAGGCCCAGTGGGCACTATGCATAGATGTTGGGCTGAGATTGCTGGAAGAGGGGCTGGCCCTGCATGCTGTGTTGATCACCTGTCTTCCACGGCCGGTGGAAATAAAGTGAGTGACACTTCAACTTTGTCACTGATTTCTCCTCCCCTGGGAATTTGATCTGCTAGGCCGTGCACATCTGTGATTGCTCAGCAGAGGGGTGAGGCGGGTCTAGGGAGAATGAGCAATGTTATGAATGACAGTGAACCTCCAAACAATTCATGTCTGGGGAAAGCGACCCCCTGGAGAAGCAGCCACTCGCCTAGGGTGTCTCAGGAAATCAGAGGCGGACGAACCAAATTGTGAGGCCAGACCATCCTGAGATCGCAGCACATTGCGCTTGATACAGCGTCAAAACTGTCTGTTGAGAGGATTGTCAGGTGTCTGTTTGAATTACTTCGGCACGAACAGTCAGTCAGTCAAAATGTACATTCATCGGAAAGGTCAAGGAAATCTGGTTTCTGCATTTGGGATGCTGGAGCTTATCCTTTTAATTCTCCCCTCCTTAATGCGAGGCTTGTTTCAAAGCGTTCCCGCGGGCCCGCAGAATTTGACAACATCAAGTGCAGCGCACTTTTTTTTTTTCATTAACGTATTTTTCCTTTGTAGGGCTCTCCTTTGGAAGTGGGTTTCCCTGTACAGCAGTGAAAGAAGCTACAGGAGGATAGTCACCTCTGGGGGTGGAGCGTTCACCAGCTAAACCAGGTTTTAAGATGGGAAGATGCAGAGAAGAAACCAGGGCTATGCCCTAGCATAACACTTTGGGTTTTGTGTGTCTTAAACCAATGTGACAAAAGTTCATGCAAATGCTGAGAGGGCTCTGAGGCATTCTGAGCAGTTTTAAAAGACCGCTGGCCACCACAGATAGCTTTAGACAAACAAGATGTCAATATAACTCCCACAGAAACCACTCTGGAAATAAATCCGAGTGTAGCCTGCAATGGCAGAGTAGTGCTTCTTGATTAAATTAATGTGTATTGATATTTCTCCTGTTTTGACTTCACAGACTGTTTAAATTCAGTCTTGTCACAACAAAATACAAAGGAGGCTTCTCTGAGATTGATTTTTTTTGTAAATCCTGTCTCTGGAGGAGAGTATTTTTTTATTTTATTTATTATTTCCAGGTTGACAGCCAGGAAAGGCAGCAAATGTTAACTGTTGCACAAATAATTATACCAAAAAGTCAAGTGCACATTTTATCGGGGGAGAAATGTGTTGATTGTAAAAACGAATCAATTTTATGCGTCACAAAATTACTGACATCAGAGTTTGCTTTGGTGATTTATTTCCATGAGAGCTGGTTTCATGAACACCAGATTAGTTTGCCCATGGTTAATTTTTTGAAGGCTGAGGCTTTGGTTTCCTTTTTGTTGTCATCACTGAATGCATCCTAGTACATGCTTGCAAAACAGGGTATCCAACTTTTTAAAGAGAATCTTTCATGCAAATGATCTCCCCAAACACTTTGCTGAGTTAAATAATGCAGATGCAAATTTAAATATTGAATAATGGCTGAGGAAAGGATTAAGACAGAGATGAGATTGGTTCTCAAATGAGTTTTGAACAGTTGAGACAGAGAGGGAAGAGTATACCCTTCCAGCGGCAGATGAAAAGGCTCTCTCAACAGTTAAAAATGACATGAGCTAAGAGGACATAGATAAATATGCCTCATTCTTTCCCATTCATAACAGAAATTCATCAATGAATTCCACCCAAGGTGCAATATTCCAGGGATTTGCTAAGGGTGAATTCAGCTCTGGGGACAGGGCACAGGAGCCATTGATTCAGCACTATGGAGAGTTAACATGGGTACCAGCAAATCATAACTACAATACACTATTTGTATTATAGTAGCATCGAGATAGGGGGCCCATTGTGCTAGGTGCTGTACAACTACACAGTGAGAGAATCAGGCACTAAGATTCCAGTTATACAGTGATCAGTGGAATAGAAGGGGGAAATATAACCAATACTTGGGGGAAAAAATATGGAAGATCTAAAATAGCTTTCCTACACCTAGAAATAGCACAGCTTCTAGGACCTTTTAAAGATCTGGGATCAAGTATTGTGGGTTCTTTTGGGAGACCAGGAATTTCCCTTTTGAGGGGTAGACAGCTCATGTTTCTACCCATGCACAGTCCCAAAATACTGGGGAAAGAACATAAGAATGGCCATACTGGGTCAGACCACTGGTCCATCTAGCCCAGCATCTTGTCTTCTGACAGTGGCCAATACCAGGTGCCTTAGTTTTGTGTGTATGCCCATGCAGGTTTCATGGAGACGGTTTGTTTCTAAGTATATCCCACTCCTATGCACACCATATTTTGTCTGTGTGTAAATCATAGTTACATTTGTTTAGAGACATGCACACAGTAAAAATGTGGGTTAGATGTAAAAGGCTCATCCTGTCTCTAAAATTTATTCAGATCTTAACACAGCAGAAGGCAATTGAATTGCAGAAAATTCACATTTTTTGTGTCCGGTTTTTCCAGCAAGTTTTACCTTCATCAAAAGATTAATCAGTTTGTAGCAGCTATTTGGCAGCTATTTAAACTGGAGAATTGAACACCTTAATTAGGCAAAGTGTATTAAAGATCTGAGAGACACAACCTCACTCAGCACCTCCTGTGCAGACGTGTACTGCAAGTGACTCGCATGGTTTGCAGGAGGACCGTTGCACGGGATGTTGCATGATAAGCCCAGGCCCAAGGCCACACCCGTTGAGCTTTGGGAAGGTTAGAATCCAGGTCCAGCCTTTTCAGCTCAGACCTATCTCAGTGGGTACCTATGAGGCTGCTTGAGTGTTGCTTTCCTGGGGTAGTCATAACATGGGGGACTGGGCACCTTTATAAAGCATTGGCTTCATCATGGGTACCTTGGCAAAGGAAATTCTGGCCCCATTTTAGGACTGCATTTAAACAAATGCTTAACTGCTGTCCTGAATGGGAATGGTTTTAAGTACTTTGCTGAATCAGGGCTTCGTTTCGGCCCCAGTTCAGTAAAGGATTTAAGCACATGCCTAAGTGGCTTGCTGAATCAAGGCCATCAGCAGCCTTTCTGGTAGATATTTTGTCCGAGAAGAGTCCTAGAACTGTCATTCTTATTCATTATTTGTGTTAAAATAGGGACCGTGATGGTGCTAGGTGCTGTACAAAATATTGAGCCTCCCTGCCCTGAAGAGCTTACAATCCGAATAGACCAGACAGACAGAGTTGTGGGGAAGATCAGCAAATGATGCCAGGATTTTTGTATTGTTTCTTCAAATATTTCTGGGTGGGGTTTTGCTGGGAGGGGCCAGAGATGAATGGAGGGCAGGCTTGTAAGAGCAAGTAGGGCAGCTGGAGTGAGGATGAAGCAAAGACACTGATGGAGGGGATATGTAAAATGGTTCTGAACTACTGGCTAGAGCTGGTCAAAACGTTTCCATCCAAAAACTTTTTTTCTGATGGAAAATTGGGGGTTTGGTGGAATGAACATTTTTGTCTTAAGTGTCTTTTTGTGGCAAACTTTCAATTTTTTGGTGGAAAGTTGAAAATCCAAAAATTAAAAACTTTCGGCTGAAACCCCAAAATGTTTATTTTGGGCTTTCAAAAAAAGGGGGGAAAGCCCACAAACTTCCCTTGGTGGAGGGGGAAACCCAATTGTCCAGCCAGCTCTGTTGTTGAATTAAGCTTACTACTATCTCTGGGCTTCTTGGAAAACAAATGGAGCTGAAACAAAGGAAATCAAACAATGAAAGAATCCCACCAAAAATACAGCTACATTTGCTGCTTAATTTTCTTTTGGTCTGACATTACAATCTGAGACACTTTGCCTTAAAAGAACAAAAAAACCAACCAATCAACCAACCAACCAAAAAAAAACCTTGCCACCTCCACCCTCTGAAATCCTCTCCTTGGCTTAACTCAGTGCTAGATATAAATCACCACCCCTCAAAGCAGTTTTCAGCCCGCTTCCAAAATGCACTTAGACACCAGACATATCTCTAAATTTAAATGAAGATGTTACAAAATTATTGTGAAGTGTGAATGGGGCTATAATATAAATAATGCATTCCATTATTTAAGGTGCAGGTGACATGAGAATTGTTTTCCCAGATCAGCCATTGATCATCATCTTGACAACCTAATTCCAGCACAGTCCCATGCCTCATAGCAGAGAGGAAGGTGAAAAGTCCCTATAAAGCACTTAACTGACAGTACACTGCTCTGTCTGGTATGAGGGGTGTGTAAATTTTCTTCCTGACCCTTGTGGTGATTAGTTTGCACCCTGAAGCATGAGATTTGATCTCCCTCTTCTTCGTGTGCACTGACAAAGTTACAAACTCTCAAAATCCAACAGCTTTATAAAACCTACTGTGCCCCATCATTAATGTATGGCCTTGTCTCTACAGACAAAATACATTGCATTTAAAAAAGTATTAACTAATGCATTTTAACTAGCACAATCTTAAATATGATTTTGGCCTTAGGGCAGATAAGTTGCTTGTGGCTAATCCTAGATTTCTCCTTATGATGGTGCCAGCTTGGGTCTATACTGGTCATTGCCTTTCTACTGGCTGAAATGTGATAGCTACCCTTGTGTTGATTAGTTTCTTCCTTTGGCCTGTGTAGTAGATACCTCTGGGGATTTTTTCTTTCTATCTGTGCTAGACCTGAACACTTGCAAGTTGCGGTATTGCAGGGAAGCATAGTCTTAGTGGTTGGAGCATAGGCTTGGAGAATAAATCTAGGTTCTTTCCCTTGATCTGGTATTCATTTGATGTGACTTTGGGCATGCAACTTACCCTCTCTGTGCCTCAGTTTCCCCATCCGTTAAATGGAGAAAATACAACCTGGCAAAACTCCTATGGACATTTATCAGCCTGTGCACAAAATCTACTTTTCCACAGATAATGTGTGAAGGGGTTGAGGATTAACTGTTGCTGTAAAGTGCTATAAGATCCTTCGCAGCAAGATGCTGTGGAAAGGCAGGCTGTGGTATACTCTGCCTTGGTTGCGGCTGGGAGGCAGCCCACGCGTGCCTTGCTGCAACCTCACTTTAAAAAAAAGTGCCTGATAAAAACTGAAACAGCATGAGTCAGGTGGAATCTGCTGTTGTGCCTTGCTCCACTCCTTTAACAAACATCTCAGGCAAGTAAGGAGCAAAGGGGGGAAATGTTTCCCAGTCTTAAGTGACAGTTTGTTTCTGTTGCATGTTCATTAGTGACATTCCTGTAAATGAATGCTCCCATCCTCCTGCTTACTAAATTATTAGTGTTTCTTCGTTGCATCTCCAGTGCTCTAGCAGGTCCCCTCCTTCCAGTGGCAAAAGCAGCCAGCAGGGTACTTCCTCTTGTTTTACATCCTGCTTTTCTGTTCTCCATCTCTCCAGTTCCATGGCTGGTAAGGCAAATGCCTCCCTGCTGGATGTTAACCCACTTCAGAGAAGGGTGGTCTGCATGGACGTTGTTCCCCACCTGCCTCAGTCACTGCCACCATCACCACCACCTTGGAATACAAAATATTGCATTCTGCTAAATGGCTTAAGAGGAGAAGAGGACATGATCCCACAACTAAAGACCTTAGATAAAAATTCCAAAGCCCATTTAGTCCAGAATCTGACAGTAGTCAGTACCAGATGCTTCAGAGAGGTTCAGGAATCCCCAAAGTGAGTGAATGGTATAACTGCACGTGGGAAAGTTTCTTCCCAGCCCCAGATAATTAGAGGTTAGCTTCTGCCCAGAATCACACAGGTTGATTGTGACAAACAAGGCTTTGCACAAACCCCCCCCCCAAAACCAAACAACCCCCCCCCCCAAAGATCTCTGCTTTTGTTTAATTCAGAGTGGCAGATCTAAGGTAGAACATCCAACCTTAATTGTTTCCTGACCCTTGTGTGCTTACCTCAGCCACCTTTAAAAGGACAGCATCACTCAAATCACAGTTCAGTCTGAAAAATGTTACCTACTATTGTTACAAATAGCAAAGGTGCAACTAACATCACTCTGTGTATAATCAGTGTCACTCATTCCCCTGTATAGTCAGTTTCACTTATTTGTGGGGGTCTTCCACAGGGAGAAGGCAGAGAGAATTTTAAATAGTGAAATATGATTGTGAAATGGCAAAAAATAGCAGGGGGCTTTGGGGTTGTTGATCAAACTACCTTAAACTCCATTTGAAAAAGTAGTTTAGATTTTAAGTTGATGGTGTCCTTTTAATACTGGAACTTTACGTGAACACGGCTTGTTCCCCATTGTGTGTGTGTGTATACATACAGTTATTCTTGCCTCAGCACAATGATTTCCTAACGATCTGTTACCCATCTAAGACAGATTGCTTTTCATGGTTCAGCAGTTGCAGCTCAGACATTCATTTTAATCAATAAAACAGTCAAAGGAGAGAGTAGATTTACTTGTTTCTGTTTTTTTACATTTAATTGAAAATTTTCGAGTGATTACCAACATAAATATTGTATAGATTGCAGAGTTTAAAAAACAATAAAGGCTAGGAAAAAAACCCAGTAACGTAAACCTAAACAAAAAACCCATAAACACACACAGTATAAAGTCAATAATACAGTTATGCAATGTAATGAATCTCTGCCTCTCACCTTGCTTCTAATAACCCTCACTGGAATTAATGAAAGTTCTGTGTGGACATCAGAAAGAGAATATACACATTGGTCTGTAATTAACACTGTTATATTCCTATTACTGGTGACAGCAAAGACTATCTCATTCCCATATAACTCTCCATCAGTTTGGCACTGAACACTGAGTGAAACCAGGAAATTCTATGGCCATATGAACCACATGATCATAAACTTTTCTTCATGTGTTGAACTCACTGCAAAAATGTACTAGGTCAAATCGAAGGCTTTCTTTTTCCCTGCAGATGGTTGAAAGGCAACTTAGATGAAAAATGACTTTGTTAAAAACAATCATGGGGAAAAATTTTGTTTTCAACAAAAATGTTCAGCGTTTGGAATGATACCCCACTTATTTCAGCTGCAAATGGACTTCAAAACCCTTTTTTCCTTGTTTTTGATTTCAGTTCTTCATTAGAAAAATGAAATATTTTCACAAGAAATGTCAGAAATAAACCTGAATTTTTATTCTAAAAATAGATATATTTCAACCAACTCTAATTTTCTACACTTAAGTTCTCAACTTGAGCCTGCTGGTGATATCCAGTGGTAATGAGATATTCTTTCAGATGTTCTTCTCCCCATGAACTAGAAATAACCAAACTCAGCCCAAGGGTTTTGAAAGCACAGACAAAGTCTGGGAGGCAGGGCTCCTGGGTTGTCATCTTTGCCACTGACACTCTTTGAACTTGGACAACTCACTTTGCATCTGTGCCTCAGTTTCCCCGTTTGTTAAATACGAATAATTATCTTTTGTAAAACACTTGGAGAGCTATGGATGCAAGGTGATAGTTCCTAAGTATTATGGGCATTATTTTATTATTCTCATAACCACATGTTATTGATATAGATGGTGGGTGCTTGATCATAAAGGGAAAGCCACTACTTAGACATAGTTCTGTTTTCAGACAGGAAAAGGAAGATGCAGAAAAACTGGCTGTTTAATGGCAGAAGTGTTTTATTTTGTTAATTTCTTCATACTTTTGGCTTGCTTGACTGTTTGCGGTGGCCTTGATTCAGATGAACGCAAGATTAAGAACATAAGAATGGCCATACTGGGTCAGACCAATGGTCCATCTAGCCAAGTATCCTGTTGCTGATAGTGGCCAGGACCAGAGCTTCAGGATGAGCATATAGAACAGGGTAATTTTGGAGAGCTCCATCTGTCTCCCACTCCTGGCTTCTGGCAGTCAGAGGCTTAGAGTCACCCCAAGCATGGGGTTAAATCCTTGACAGTCTTGGCTAACAGCCATTGATCGACCTATCCTCCATTAATTTATTTAACTCTTTCTGAACCCAATTATACTTGTAGTCACTGCAACATCCCATGGCAGTGAGTTCCAAAGGTTAATTGTGCATGTGTGGAAAAGAATATTTCCTTTGGTTTGTTTTAAGCCAGCAGCCTTTTAATTTCACTGGGTGAGTCCTGGTTTGTGTATTATGGGAAAGGATAAATAACATTTATGTTCCATACCATTCGTGATTTCATAGACCCCTATCATATCCTGCCTTAACTGTCTCTTTTCTAAGCTCAACAGCCCTGATCTTTTTAGTTTCTCCTCATATGGAAGCCATTCCAAACCCCTGATCATCTTTGGTGCCCTTCTGTGAACCTTTTCCAATTCAGCTACATCCTTTCTGAGATGGGGCGACCAGCACTGGATACAGTATTCATGATGTGGGCACACCTTGGATTTATATAGTGGCATGATGATATTTTCTGTCTTCTTATCTATCCTTTTCCTAATACCTCATAACATTGTGTTAGCCTTTTTGACTGTTGCTGTGCATTGAGCTGAAGTTTTCAGAAAACTACTCACCCTGACTCCAAGATCTATCTTGAGTGCGAACGGCTAATTTAGAACCCATAATTATGTATGTGTAGTTGGGATTATTTTTTCCAAGGTGCATTCCATTGCATTTATCAATGTTGAATTTCATCTGCCATTTTGTTGCCCAGTCACCCAGTTATGTAAGATCTTCCTGTAACCCTTCGCAGTCAGCTTTGGACTTGAGAATTTTGAATAATTTTGTATTGTCTGCAAACTTTGCCACTTCACTGTTCATGCCCTTTTCCAGATCAATAATGAATGTTGAACAGCACAGGTCCCAGTACAGACCCTTGGGGAACCCTGCTGTTTACCTCTTGTGAAAACTGACCATTTATTCCTACCCTTTGTTTCCTATCTTTTAACCAGTTATTGATTCAGGAGAAGATCCAACAGGATCATCCTTATTATCCCATGACTACTTAGTTTCCTTAGGAGCCTTTGGTGAGGGACCTTGTCAAAGGCTTTCTGAAAATCTAAGTACACTATATTGACCAGATCCTCCTTATCCACATGCCCTCAAAGAATTCTAATAGATTGGCGAGGCATGATTTCCCTTTATGAAATCTGTGACTCTTCCCCCCAACGATTGTGTTCATTTGTGTGCCCGGTAATTCTATTTACTATAGTTTCAACCAATTTGCCTGGTACCGAAGTTAGGCTTACTAGTCTGTGCCAAGATTGCCTCTGGAGCCCTTTTAAAAAGTCAGCGTTACATTACCCATTTTCCAGTCAGCTGGTACAGAGGCTTGTTTTAGCGATTGGTTACATATCACAGTTAATAGTGCTGCAATTTCATGAGTTCCTTCAGCACTCTTGGTGTATACCATCTGGTCCTGATGACTTTTATTACTGTTTAATTTATCCATTTTTGTTGTAAAACCTCCTCCGATTGACACCTCAGTCTGGGACAGTTGTTCGGATTTGTTGCCCCAAAAGAATATCTCTGTGGGTGTCTACCCCACGCTTTCTGCTGTGAAGAGCAACACGAAGAATTCATTTAGCTTCTCTGCAATGGCTTTGAGTGCTCACTTAACACCTTTGTCATCTAGTGACCTCACTGCCTGCTTCTGATGTACTTAAAAGAAAAAAAAAATTTCAGTTTTTGCATCTTTAGCAAGTTCCTCAAATTCTGTTTTGTCCTGCCTTATTGTACTTTGAGACTTAATGTGCCAGAGTTCATGCTCCTTCCTATTATCCTCACTAGGTTTTGACTTCCACATTTTAAAGGATGCCTTTTTGCCTCTAACGACCTAATTTACTCTTCTGTTTATCCAGGATGGCATACTTTTGTTACCTTTTCTGATGTAGGGCATACATTTAGTCTGAGACTCTGTTATGGTGTTTTTAAATAGTCTTCTTCAACAGTTAACCCTTGTGACTGTTCCTTCTACTGTCTGTCAAACAAGCATGCTCGCTTTTGTGTAGATCCCCTTTTTAAAGTTAAAAGTTACAGTGGTGGGGTTCTTTGCTCTTATCCCCCGATGTTACATTTAATTATACTTAACTATTACTGAGCAGTTGAGCTATCATTACCGCTTGGACCAGATGCTGTGCTCCGCTTAAGACTAAATCAAGAATTGCCTCTCTCTTTGTGGGTTCCGGGACTAGCTGCTCCAAAAAGCAGTCATTTATGGTGTCTAGAAGTTTTATCTTTGCATCACACCCTGCGGTGACAATCTATGCAGCCAGTGTGGGGATAGTTGAAATCACCCATTATTACATTTTCTGCTTTAATACCTTCTGTAACCTCTTTTAACATTTCACAGTCCCAGACACCTCCTGGTCAGCTGGTTGGTAGTATATTCCTACTGCTATCCTCTTTATTTCAGCATGGAATTTCTAGCTATGAAGATTCTATGGTACAGTTCGTTTCATTTAAGATTTTTACCTTACTTATGCTTTCTTCTGCATGGAATGCCACTCCCCCATCAGTGCATCCTACTCTGTCAGATCTATATATTTTACCATGTTCCAGTGATTTCTCCTCATTCTATAATTGATGCCTGTTGTATCAATATCTTCATTTAATACCAGGCACTCCAGTTTCCCCATCTTAGTGTTTAGACTTATAGCATTTGTATGGAAGCCCTTGTACATATTGTCAGTGTTTAGTTGCTTGCCTTCTCACCACAGCATCGTTTTGCTCTGTAAGAGTCCAGCTGGTGATAGGGGAACCTGCATGGAATTTAGCATTAGAGAGGTCTTGCAAGACAGCATGAAAACCTCAATGTCTAAGAAATCCAATTTCACCTTCAGTGCAATTTCAGTCAACAAAGCATTCCTCTTCGATAATTCTTGCCACTGATGGGTGTGCCTTTGTCTTAACCCTTCCCCTGTATTCAGAAGAAAAATCCTAGAAAGATGCCCTGGGAGACAACCCATCAGCCAAGTAGACCCTACATCTGGCCGTGCCAGTACTGTAGTCTAACATACATTATTCAGCCTACTTGTAAATAGCCTGAGCTATGGTGCTCCATGGCTCCCCTGGGAAGATCATTCCTCAGCAGAATAGATTTCCCTATTAGTGTGTCTGTCCTGAGATCGAGTCTACGTATCCTATTTATGCATTCCATCTCACACCTCCTGATTGTGCTGGTCTGTGGGATGTGCAGTGTGATACACTCATCTTTCCTCCCCAAAACATTTCCACTTCCCCCTTCCTCCACAGCTGCTGACGACACTATCAACTTCCTTATCATGCAGGCTCAGTCATGGGGCCGCTTCCTTTTTCTCTGCCCATTCGTCCAAGCTGTGACCAGATCTTGCCATTTCTTTCCCTACAACAGATTGGAAATCCAACACTTCCTGCCTTCTCCAATAGCTAAGATACTTGTCCACATTCTAAATCTATCTTGCTTGGACTACTGCACTCTCCTCTGTCCTGTCTGATATCCTTATCACCTTCCAAAGAGTCTGTGTAAAAGAGACCACACTGGTGTCCTTCTGTGACGCCCTTCCCAGTCTTCTCCTTGCCCATTGGGTTAGGTTTAAATTGCACATCATCTTCTGCGCGATGCCACCCTAGCACTCACCTCTTGACAGGTTCCACTGCTTTCCTCTATCAGTGATGCCTTT
This sequence comes from Emydura macquarii macquarii, assembly GCF_026122565.2. Classification (NCBI taxonomy): domain Eukaryota; kingdom Metazoa; phylum Chordata; order Testudines; family Chelidae; genus Emydura; species Emydura macquarii. The sequence goes on along the minus strand of NW_027130449.1, from coordinate 6,864,664 downwards.
ATTTCCTTGCATGACCCAACTCCGAGCCTTTTCCCCAACTCACCTTGCGGGCAAGATTTGTCCTCAATCTCAGCTCACCAATGGATTGTTCCTAAAAATCACTTTTTATGCAAGACCCCCCAAAGGAATAAGTCAATCATTGAAAATTGTGATTCAAAGCTAACTCCTGGCTTTGAAAATCCTATCTGAAATCTTGGATACATATTCACAGTGGCTTGATCAAAGCTGATGTGCTTATGTCGACCTAAACTGGAAATTACACCTTCATCTCCAGTGTAGATGTATCCTCTGCCTCAGTTCCCCATCTGTAAAATGGGGTTAATAGCATTTCCTTACCTCACAGGGACTTTGAGCCTGTATAGAATGAATTTCATGAAGAGCTCGGATGGAGGAATTAGATAAGATAAATACATGATAGGGTTTCTGAGGATTTGGCCTTCTAGATGGAGCATATATGACTGATATTTATCTATTGGCTGATAAGTTAATTTTCTTCTACTGATTTATGGTGCTGTGTATAATTTTGTAATTTGTAAATTTAACTATGGTGCAGGCACATAGTCTTTTTAAACACATTTTCTTTAAATTGGAATAAATAAATATATTGATTTCATCCAGGAAGGAAATGTCATACTAATTTCTCATGCTGTTCCAAGGGATGTACTTGTCTGGGGTCAGCACTTTCCCAGATTGTGATGCTGAGCGAGCTGATGTTCCTTTCCTTGGAGCGGGAAGGTGGGGTCATCTTCCAAAAAATCAAATAAAAGCCATCTTGTAGCCCTGGTTGAGTTTAATAAACCCGGAAGCAGCCTGGTTGCTGAACATTCGAGTCAAAGGCCATTAACTCAGATGAATAAGGAAAACTTTTAAAATAGTCATCTAGACCTCTGCGCTCCCTGTGAAATGAGATCTGATTTCTCTTTAAGCTGTTTTTAATAGCTGGAATTACTGAAGATTGGTGTTTACCAGTTAATAGGTTTGTGAGCATGCTGCTTCTTGGTGTTTGTAAGGAGATATCCTTTACACTGGTATTCATGCAGTAACCTCTCGAACTCCCAGGTCTCGTAACAAATTAAAGTTGAATCTTTCGTGCAGTGCATTCCGTCTCCCAGATAGAGGATTTCCCAGGTACTTTCATTGTCATTTCTCATCTGCTCAGCTGTAATAACTGCTGGTGGCTAATTTGCTTCAGAGCACACCAAAATCTATTCCTGGATCCACAGCTCTCATTCCTGGCCTGATCAATAGGAATGGTGCACATGTATCTGAAGGTGACTTGGGCCAAGTGGGGCTTAATATTAGTTGAATTTGAAGGACACAATCCCCCAAAGGAGAAACCAAATGACTTTCAGAAAACGATCAGTGAAAAGACACCTGGGTGAGACCTTTAGGGACGGTGGAGGGAACTGACCGAGAGCATCTTTCTTCACTTACCTGGAAGACACACTAAAGGCTTGTTGGCACGATGGGGTAATGAGCGCTAGGGGGATGTAGATTTCTAAAGCGCACCAATATAACCAAACCAAACTGATAATGGAACTTCTCGTTTTGAAAATGTTTTTGGCAATTTTAAAATTTTGGGGGGGGTCCCAAACATTTTCAAAACTGGAAGTTCATCGAAACCAGCTTTTCTTCAGCGCCATTCCCAGCAGAGCCAAGGAGAGAGGAGGGCAGAGTGGCTCTCAGCTGGTTGATGACTATCTCTCCCCACTCACCTGCTGATGTGGATTTGCATGTGAACTGAAAGAACTACCCTCCCCTGAGTGAGGGCGGTTGGGAACTAGTGCAGTCCTCCAGCTCACCCTAGTCAAACTTGTGGAGCTGAATTTAACCCAACGCCCCAGAGACTCTCCCAACACGGAGAGTCGGAATCTGGGTCTGGACTGGAGCTTTCCTGGGTTCTAAAGGGAGGTTGGAGCTCGAAGCTGGGTTGTGAGCTTTGACCTGGGCTTTTCTATCAGATCCATCTCTTTGGGGGCTCTGCCAGAAAGGCAGGCAAAGGGCACTAGACCCCTCAGAAGGATAGGGATGATGTCAGTGGTGGGTTAAGGAAGGGTGGGAGGCCTTCCACTCTGAAGCTCTTGGCTTTGATTCTGGGACAGTTGTCACTCCTGGGCATTTGAAAAATAACGTGCTTGTCTCAGTCCCGTTCCCTGGTGTCCATATTGCAAACCCCTTCACACCTTCTTCAGCAGCCTTAGCAGGGAGGCCTAGGTTTTATTGTCGCCCAGTGAGAAGAGACTGAATTCCTCTCTCTTTCCTTAGAAAGGGGACTCCTCTGGGCCAGGTGTAATGGTGAGGAAGCACATGTGGGACGCTTGCCCTGCCTCTGCTGTATCTGCTCTGCAGACAAACAGAGAACTGTATTCACCAGGCCTGTCAACCCCTGTTCGTTCATCCTTTGCCTCTCATGTCTGTGATGTATCGACAGCTTTGTTATAACAAGCCATCACTTTGTTTGTTGGGAGTTTATTCGTCCTGCTTGTAGGCTAGGTGCATGCTTCCCTGCTGAGCCAATCCGGGTCGTCTTTGCAGACTGACTGCAGAGCCTGCCTAGAGTGAGGTGGGCTGAGTTGTGCCTTTCTACAGTAGGGGGCAGCCTGCTTCGTGTGTCTCTGATTTTGATTTGTGTTAAGACTCTGGATTTCCAGACATAAAATAGTGCTATGTTGCAACCTAGCAGCGAAAATATTTAGTTTTTAACTAACTTCTCTGTGTGTATGCTGTGAAGATAAATAATCAGCTGGGGTCTCGGTTCTGTGACGGGCCTGCCTTTGTTTGTTTGTTGGGCTCTGCCTACCTATCCCAGTCATCCAGTAGGCTTTGCACCATATAGCAGTGCTAAAACAATATCAAAAGAAGCAAACGGGAGTAGATTGGGCAGCAGTGATGGTGTTAATATCTGAGTAGTGGGTCGCCTTCCCCTCACTACAGCCCTTGTATTGCAAGACTGACCCATAAGTGGTGTCCCTTTTAAGTATACATGTGGGGTGTCTTCTAGGAAGCCAAACTTCTCCTATGTACAACAGTGAAATAAATTATCGACTGTCTCCAAGATGCTTATAAATCAGCTGTGAGACTTGAGTTCAGATGGGTCAGATTCAAAGGTGCAGTGTGTCGTGCAGTGCTATATTTTATGGATATAATATATCTGTAGATATTGTCTAGATTCTTTATGCTGCTCTCATTCCTAGTTGGCATTGGTAATAAGATGGGAAGGCTCTGGGCAAGGAGACAGCTCCGGCGCTGCCCTGTCCACCCCCACATTATACTGACTTATTACATTGTAATAAATTGAACCGTTTCACTTGATTATTTCATATTTGAGGAGATTTATAGATTGTCCCGGTGGCTGACGAGGCAGTGATTAAAGGAACGGCATGCTAATGAATGAGCTGCTGCACAAAGCCACTTTAATTAATGCACAGCACAAGGCCTGTAAACTGCTTGCTGATAACAAACCGTGCCCATTCAGGACTTGAACTGACAACTTCCCTCAGAATGAAGGCTTACATGGAGCCAAGGGAAGGTATTCAATCGGCAATTAGGGCTAATAAAGTGATTTGTCCATCCCATCCATCACCGAAATGCTGGCCAGCCAATGGCACTCGTTCCTTTCCCCACCTTCATTATCGTCTCTGAAGAAATGGCCAGCAGAGATTTTGCTTGGCTCCTCCAAACACGCCGCCACGTTTAATTTACGGCCTGGATGATGTCTGTTCCTTTATGATGCTCACAAAAGTCTCAGATGAGGATTTTCACTCAAGGTTGCTCCCAGTTCACCCAAGATTTGCCTTAGTCACGTTGTTTTGCCTGGTGTTTTGTAAGTGGAAATACGGGTTGTTTTTTTTTAAATGATTTGCCTCGCTGTGGGTTTTTGTTGAGAAGGCAGTGGATTTGTTCAGCTGCCAAACCATCCTTCGGCTGTAGACTTGTCAGAGGGCAATCCTATACTGGGTCGGACCTGAGTTGGATGGGAGACAGATAAGATGAAAAAATCAGTTTGGGGCAGAAGCAGCGTTCGAGGTTCAACAGGGAGCATTTATCTCTCCGAATGGCCACTGAACCGAAATTGATGCATGGCACCAGCGGCTGTCCCGCTGCTTCTGTTGCCTTTGTCTGGAGGGGATATAAAACTTCGGTCCGTCAAAGATCCCATGGCCGTTCTTCTGTGGTGTAGGGGTTATTTGTAATGCACTTTGGTATTCAAAGCACTATCTTAATGGCAGATCTTTCCCTTATAAAATGAAGGGAACCCATAAAACCAGCTAACCTAACTGCTTAAGCTTCATTCATGCAACCCTCCCCATACACCTTACCCCAGACCCTGCTATTCCAGCCCTGAGCTCTTTGTATACTTGGTCCATGCACTTTCGGTAGGAGATACTGCACCTTCTTACCTCATCTGAGCAAAGACTTGCATTTTCCCATACTGCCTGGGGGCCAATTGTCCATTGGGAATCACAGTCCAGATCCACAGCAGGTGTAAATGGGCACAGCTCCGTTGACTTCAATGCGGCTCTGCTGACTTCCACCACCTCTGTGTCTGGTCTTTAATCAGTTGCATTTCTTAAGTTGTTTAAGCACTGTATTCCATGGCAGGTGGTGATAAAACAGCAATACCTTTTCATTCCATTGGGTAATGTGGAGCCATCACCAGTTTCTCAGGTTTTGTGACTATCCGCTAAGTAATAGGCAACCTACTGCTGAAAGGGGATCACTGTCTCTGCTTTATAATTGGAAGATGGATTCTTATGAGGTCCCTCAGGGGGCTGGAAGTGGTCAGACATCTTAAGCCCTTCTCCATCTCACCTCTCCGATTCTCACCTCGCGGGTCCCCTAAGTACCATTTTCCGCAGGAGAGAGCGGGGGCAGGTGGGGATGGTGGGCGTTTAAAACGTAAAATAGAGGAGAAAAATATAAATGATGTTGCCAGGGGCTGGCAGATTTAATGATATTTACCCATGTGATGAAGATGATGAATGAGGTTTGGTGGCCTGTGGAGGGTGAAAACTCTAAGTACCAGAACAGAGAGTGAATCAATCACGCTACTCTTGCCAGGTGGGTTCATCAGTCTAGCGGCTGCTCCCCAGAGGGTTATAAATTACCCCGGCTGAGGGGCAGTGTGTCAGCTGTGGCTGCTCACTCTTCCACGTGGGCTATCCGTCTCTCTGAACGGAAACAACAGGGCTTAACTGAAATTCATCTCCACCTTTACCCCCACGCTAAACTTTGTTTTAATGTGCCCCCATCAAATAAAATGGAAGGATGATCACGGCATTGGTTCGCTAAGGGCTGCGTCCTCCAGAGTTGCCCAGGAGACCATCTCAGAGGATGGTAGAAAACAACATCATGACCAGTTGTAGAATTGAGCGTGTAGCATCTTCTTTGCTGGGCAGCCACAAGTGATCCAGTTCTATATCTGTGGTACTCACTTGGCCTTGGGGGAGGAGGTTTGTAATTCTAAAAAATGCTATTGTTGCTTCTCGGTTGAGAGAGCTCATGCATGACTGGGCCCTGCTGGACTCAGGGCTTTGAAATGACGGATGGAGACCTTTAAAAGTGGCTCTGGGATTTCACTGATCATCTACGCAGATTCATGGGGTTTTGAGTTTTCAGGTCAAACATGAAATTCAAATTAAGGACATGAGAGAGGAAGGTTGGGCTTGTGGTGAAGGCACCAGATTGGGATGCCTGTGTAAATTGCGCTCTGCCTCAGTTTCTCCCTCCCCCCCCCCCAACCCTCCTTCTTTGGTCTATTTAAATTGTAAACTCTGTAGAACAGGGTCTGTCTCTGGCTGTGTGTACACAGAACCTAGTGCAAAGGGACCCTAATAGAAATTTGTGGCTTCTAGGCGCCACTTTAATATAAAAGTGAGAGATTGAAGTTGAAGGAACTGTTGCTGTGAACTGCAGAGTGGTGTTACTTAGCTGCCTTGGCAACTCATGCAATATAGGGTTTAAGGAAGGCCATTATAGGTTTACAGATCTCCTTGGACAAGAATCAGCCAGTTCCAGATTTCAGCCATAGTACAGGCTACTGGATGCAATGCAGCTATTTGATTGTGAGTTGATAACTACTGCAAGTTCTCCCCCCTTCTTTTTTTTTTTTTGTGGAACTCTCTGGCATAGTGGTCCAGGGGGATGAATGAGGGACCGAATCGAGAGCAAGACTCCTCATTACTGGCAGTAATGCTTTGGGAAGCACTGAGATAAGAGGCTCATGACACAGAAGGAGCTGAACTTTGGGCAGCTTGGTGAGCAAGCTCAGTGCTGTCATGTCTGGGAGGTTCTCTGGGCTGGCAGGGGGGGATCCCAGCCGGGCTGCCTCTCAGAAACAAAGGGAGCTTACATACTGAACCAAAAGTCATGAATTCAGTATAGGCACCAGTCTTGTATCTCATTGTAACCATCTGTAACCCACTACCTCCTTTGACTGCAGAGGTCTTAATTGCCCACTTCCTTTTGAATGGTTCCATGCAACACGTGTCAACTCCCTACGCTTAGCAATGTTTCACCTTATATTTAGCCGTGACACTCTGAGGCCCTGCCCTACAGTAGGAAATTGGATTGAAAATCTCTAGAAAGTTAATAGATGGTATGCATGTTTCTTTACCAAATGTTGGTAAATTGTATAGTCAATTGCCTGATCACACTTTGGTTTGCTATGAAATATACTCAAGAGCCCAAATAATATTAGTCAGGTTTACTGCTAAATGTCAGTAATAGCATAGTAAGGAAAATAGGTTCAATACAATACCGGTTTCTGGGAAGCTGTCTCATGTTGTGTTTAAATTCACCTTGCAAAGAAGGTGTGCATCCTAAAGTGACACATTTCAGCTTGTAGAATTTATAGGATGACTTTACAAATTACAAAACTCTTTACATGTCGCTAAAATCCAGCCATTCATTTGTACCAGTTCCTTTACTAGTTGTTCTGTACCTCCCTTCTCTGTTTTGGATCCTAGCATTCCAGGTCCTGGTCCGATGTAGGTACCTCTGGTTTGTATTGTGGCAGAACATTAATATATTTTGGCCTTTGACAAGTTTACTATTTTCTAATGCCAAAACTGACCTCAGCTTTGAAAATTGCGTAAGTGACCAGGATTACAGAAAGACATAGGCCAGTTTAGGCCTTGTAACTGCTAGAAATAGACATACAACATAGTGTTGCATTACTATTGTGTGCTTTATGCATATTAATACATGTGGTGTGAATAATACATTTTGACAATGTGAGCTATATATTCGCTCAGCATATACTGGTCAACACCAAGTTTGGCTCATTCCCTGTAGGGCAGTGTTTCTCAATTGGCGTTCTGCGGGAACTCTGTTAGGGTTACGTGAGAAAGTGACATCACGCCGCAGAGAGCAGCTGTTCTCTGCGCCGCCGAAAAAGGGAAGATGTCCCAGATTTTTCGATGGAGGGTATCGAGTATGAGTGTAATTTCCCGCGGAGCCTAAAGGGTTCTGCGCGAAAATTTAATTGAGAAACACTGCTGTAGGGAATACCCTGCATGGGGGACTGGATGCTCAGAAAGATTCTCCTGGCTGGTCTCCTATAGCTAGATAGATTGTAGTAGCTGTCTCTAGAGGCTTTCTAGAGACCTAAGTTGTATTTTGTGCTTTGCCCCTGGCCTGCCGTGTAACTTTGGGCAACTCACTTCACTACCCTGTGCCTCAGTTTCCTGATGTGTACAATGGGGATAATGAGTTACCTACTTCGTAAAGCCTTTTGAACTGACAGGAGTCGGGAGCTATTTAAGAGGTCAGTGGTGTTATATGTATTTTCAATCTATTTGCACTCATCCCTGAGTATCTGAGACCATCCCAGGTTAATCAGCCTGGCATAGCAAGGTTGTGAACAGCATTTTTGTCTAATCTCTGGTTATAAGAAGCCCTGCTTTGAGACAGTAATCCTATTGTAAACTGCAGGGCCTGGCATTACTAATAATAATTCTTAGCACTTCTATGGCAATTTACATGGATCCTCAAAGCAGTGTGCAAACACTGAGCTAAATCCTTCCAACACCCATGGCGCGGCGCAGGGAACAATTAGTTAATGTTTGCGCAGTACTTTGCCAACGTCAAGGGCCATGCGGATGCCAGCTATTGTCATCCAGATGGGGAAAGAACATTCCAAAAGGAGAAGGAGAAGTAAGTTGCATTGGGAAGAAAGCTCAGAGCTGGGGGCCAGAGGATCACTGGGGTGCAGTTTGGAAATGCCCCGCAGCTGCTCCCATTGCTTATTTGTTTATGAGCTCTTCTGTGTGGCTGAACTTAATGTGTCTTGTCAATCTGGTGCTTGCCTACCCGGCTCGTATTAAACACCATTGATTTATTGCATTGGTGGGATATTGAAAACCTCACACTATTATTACTGACTACAGCTTCTCATCAGCTTCATCACTCCATGCTACTCGCCCCTTTGCTGGGCTCCAGGTCATCTTCTAGCCTTTCTCCCATCTGTACGGGGGTTGGCTCTTCTCCTCCATTCTTTCCAGTCTGTCTTGAAGCAGTTTCTCTAACACTACAGCTTATCAACTCCTTTCTGTATGTCATCCATCCACCTAATTTTGGCCTTTCCAGCCCTTCTCTTACTTCCTGTTTCCTAATATATTTTTTCAATCTTTTCCCTAAGCTCCCAAGACTTGGTTTTCTGTACTGCATTGGACAGTTTTGTCTTGTGCATTATGTATCCATAGTCAAGAACCAAAATTCGGTGAGTTTCAATGCCTTTTCCTGGGATGATTTTACTGTCCTCCCCCCGCTCAACTCAGCTCAGTTTATCAGGAAGTAATCTATCTGCACCCTCATACTGCCACTCTTCTAGGTAATCCAATGTTCTTGAATACATTTTTCATTAAGAAAGACCTATCAAATCATGAGTCTGGGTGTACTGTAAGGTAGTTGCCCTTTCCTTTCTCCTATGTCCATATCCATGGCACTTTTAGAAGCATTTACCATCTCTCCCCACATGATGGTTAAGATGGACTCCAGCAACGTTGTCTAGGCTCTGGTTTTGGGGTGTGTGTGTGTGATTACAAAGTACTTACTGCAGGTAGCGCTGTAAATGTCTGCAATGCAAACACTAAGGTATGTTCCCTGCCGCAAGGTGCTGTCTTGGGGCTGGCTGTGCGGCAACATGGCTCAGGAGTCTCTCTCTCTGCAGGCTGCTTTCTCGGGGATGGAGCCGGGTGTTTTTCTGGGGCATGGGGGCAGCTCCCTGCTAGCAGCTGTGTGTACCTGGGGGCTGTCTATGCAAAGGCAGAGCAGGGTGTGTGTGTGTGTTTGTGGGATACTGATTTCTGACTGCTGCAGCTGCATGTGGGTGCTGTTCTTACACTGGGAGAGCTAGTAGTCTGTGTTTACATGTGGAAACTGTTAAGTTACAGAGCGGTGTGTGTGTGTGTCATGCAGGTTTCTGGGGATGGGTTCTCTGTGATTTGTTTTTGCGGTGGCAGAGCAGGTTGTGTGTATACCTTAGAGCTGTATTTTCTCTGTGTGTGTGTGGGGGGGGAGGGTGGAGTTGGGGGTTTCTGTGGCTTAGTTTCTCAGTGCTGTGTATCCAGGGGTTATTTTCACTGGGGCAAATCTGCTTGTGTGTATATATTTCTATCTGAGGGGCTGTTTGCGCCCAGGCCGGGGGGTGTGTGTGTGTGTGAGAGAGATACTGATATTAGCTGTGAGTAGTTTCTGGCAGGGCCCTACGGCAACTCTTAATGGCAGAAGGGAGACCCCAGGTGAGCAGAGAACCCTCCTGCAGGCAGTACCTGCATCTCTTCCATTTGGTGTCTGCTGAGGTGCATAGCTGCGAGCTGGCCCCAACCCACCCTCTCCAACAAACCCTGATGGTTGATGCTGGATGGAAGTGAAGTAGGTCTGAGTTCTCTCCCCGTGTTCTCACATTATCCTCGGTAGCTGCTCCCTGCAGACACGCAGACACGCTTGGGCTGGAGCAGCTGTTAGCTCATTCTTGTTTTCCTCCTGTTGCTGAATGTTTACTACTGACATCGGAAGACTTCTCACTTCTAAAGTGCCATTCAGGACCCCAGGGACCAGTCTGGTTGAAGTCCTTCCAGAAAAGAAGCCTCCTAAGAGGAATTCATTAAAAAAAAAAAGTCCAGACTTTTAACTGAATCTGAAGCCTCCGAATGATTTATGTAGCTGATCAGAGAGACTCTTCCCTTTGCAGTGTATTCCAAATGATGTCAGATGTTACTGATGTCACTAACAAGCGGAGTGGCTGGGATCCAGCTTCTCACTCAGGTTTGCTGGCTGTTCCAATGCTTTTGGAAATGATATAATGACCAGCACTGGGTGAGCTGTGGCAAGGGGGAAAGCAGGTTTCCAGAGCCTGGTGTCCCCTACTCATCTGAATTAGGGAGACTGAGTCACACCAGCTGGTTAGGCCTGGAAATGGATGGATTCCTCAATCACCTTGGGCAGCCTGAGAAGCTCCATTGGCTAAAACATGCCCTGTCCGTCCCTGCTCCACACAGAAGGCCTGTCTAATTGGAAGCAGATGCCTGAACCTCTCTCTTTCTCTTGGCCTCAGGCCATGTAGGGACTGGTGTTAGACTGGCTACCAATCCTCGACTGGTGCAAATGGGACTTAGGAACATGCTTAAAGTTTAGCCCAAGTTTAAGTGCTTTGAGCAGGGCTGGCAGCTTGTGAATTAGATTAACCCTCTTGGAGACTGGCGTCTTCTAGTTATCTTCAAAGGCTTTCCCTGCCATTGTCTCCTGGGCCTTTGCCCAGAGGAATCACCAGCTCAGGCTCCGTGGGCTGCGGAGGCCTTTCTGCTGAGGCTGTCTGCGGGGGGAGGGACGGTATTTCAGTGCTACCGGTGTCTGTCCTCTGGAAGCTGGACTGAGACTCTGCAAGCCTTTTAGACAGGCCGTTGGAGGGTAACCGCCTTTGGTCACGACTGGCACGCGCCGGATTCGAACCAGTGACCTACAGGTGAAAGCATCCCCATCACAGTGCCCCCCGCCGAAGTGCAGCGACGCAGCTGATGCACCACCTGCATCAGAGAAAACGTACTTCTGGAAGAACCGCTTCTGCCACGGCTGTCGCTCCCAATGAGCAGGGCTGGGGCCAGGTTTCTTCCCCTGTGCCACAAACGGGGAGGAAGGCCATCCCATGGCTCTGGTCAATCAGGGCCACACAAGGAGCCACTCGTATGTGGCACAGCCACCTCTGCTTCTGGCTGGCAGCCCAGGGATATGGAAATGCATGTGCGATGGACAGGGTGTGTGCACCAGTCACTTCTGGCTCTTCTACCCCTGCTGAGTCTGGGGAGGGGGAGGTAGGGAGAAGAGGAGGAGATGGTGCGGAGAGGAGAGGAGAAGGGACAGAGGAAGAAATAAAGGGCTCAGAGATGGAAGGGGAAGGAGAGAGCAAATGTGACTTCTATTCTCTGTCCTAACTCTGGTTCACCTAACAAGTTCTTCTGTAGTTCCTTGTTCCCATGAAACTCACTCAGACCAGAATGAAATCTGGGAAGAAACCGGACATACTGTGACATACCAGATCGCTCCCTGATCTCCTGATATCACCAGAGACAGAGGCTGAGGTCCCACATGTTCAGCTGTCCCTCATTTTGCAGTAGAAAGCTATCCACACTGGTGCGGCTCCAGAAATCCTGTCCTTCGGTGCACGCTGCATGGAAAGGGGCTGGTTGCAATTTGTATTGAGGAACTTGTGTGATCGAGCTCCGGGGACTCTGCAACTGGAGGGGAACTTTACAGGAGTCTTGGGTGAAGCAAAAACTTTTTCTTCTCTCCCCACCTGTGACACTTTGGGGGTTCCACCCAGACCATTAAGGGGCTGTCACCTACTGTGCTTCAATCTTGGGTGCCTTCAATGCTATGCTGCTGTGTCTTAGTCTTGGCACCACCATTCAGCTTGCAGGCCACCCTCTGGCTTCCAGTGCCCAGTTACTCATTGCAGGGTGACCCCAACACCTTCCCCTCTTGAATTTCCCTAAACCCGTCTGCCTCTGTAGGGTCCAGCCCTCTCCTGGACCACTCACAGAAGTCAATACACTGCAGCTCATTCATTTAACTGGGGTTTGACACACACTCTTCTTTCAATCACAGCATGATTGGTTTAGAGTAAAAGTAAAACAAGTTTGTGAAACAAAATCATAGATTTACATGATACCAAGGATAAGGAGTAAGGAGACAAATGGTTACAGACAAAAACAAGTAAAAATATGCTTCTAAGACTAAAGCAACTTTAGCAAGTTAATCTTTGCCTAAGCATGTTTCTCACCTATATTCAGTTCCCAGAGACTTCATCCCCCTTACCCTTTTCTCAGGTGTACAGGAGTCCTGGCCTCTTGTATAAGCCCATTAATGGATAAATAGGGGGTTCTTTCCCCCTTCTTTTCATAGTCCTGTAAAGCTTTTACATGTATTCTTTGAAAATTGAACCCAGGCAAAATTTCTCTCTCCTGCTGGGATGTAGATGCCATGTTGTCTTTTCCCACACTTGTTAGCTTGAAAGTTTTGTTTACCTTATTATGCATATGTACCTTGATTGTCACCGTCTGATGACCTGGCTGGTCAGACCGGCAAATACACATTCCTTTGTCTAAGGCAGATGGTGCTTATGAATTGCTTGCCAAACACATCTTAAGAACACAGTTCTAGCACATACTTGTAACTCTTTGTATACACCCCATACGTACACCATGTGTTGATTTTCAGGACCAGCATGTTCTCCGTTAGTATATGATACTGTACGTGACACTTCTTAAATACAGATTGCCAAGTGAAGATCTAGTTCCATCTCCATAGCGCCATTCGATTCCTGGCCTCTTTGCTGACTGTGCCAATCACAGGGTGAATGTGGCAATGTGAACACTGCGGGAGCAGACTGAGCCCTACTGTCTCCTTTGACACAAACCAATGAGAGGTATTTTGTCCAACATGGGTGGGATTTGAGCCAGTAAAATAGATGTGACTAGTTCAATGGTCCATTTCCAGTTCTTTAAACTGTCCAGTCCTCCCGGGTCAGGTGCTCCATAACCCCACTGTTTGTCTTGCTTTGTCTGCTAACTACACGGCCTAGGAGAGCAGCAAACATGTTGCTTTAAAAAGCAGCCAGGCTGCTTAAGGAGCTAAATTTATTTCATTTTCCAAACTGCAGCTGGGGAAAAAATAAGGGACCATTAGGCTGTCAGTTGTCAAGGAGCTTTACAGAGGCATCAGTGCATTTGTGTTTTTCTTTACGGAGACATTAAACGTGTCGAGACCGGGGCTGAAACGTCTGGATTGAATTCAAGGGACGGGTGGGATGGAAGGGGCAAACCAGGGCAGGGAAACTTCTTCACCACTCCTAATGCACCCATTTGTATTTCGGGCATTGGGGGGGGGGGGGGGAGGGCATGGGTACGGGTACGTCTTATTCTAGGCGGTTTGTTTTCATGTAAACCTCAATGGTAGTTCCTAAACTTAATGCACCGCTGAGGCATCCTTGCCCTTTCTCTGCTCCCCACTACCTGGTGCTGAGCGGTTGGTGCTGAGTACCCAGTATCATGTGTCACATAGATGGAATTGATACAGGGGAAGCCAGGGTCGGAACACATGCTGCCCGTGTACTGGGGGAGGAGCCCTGGCACGGAGCCCTGGGCTGTCGGATCCCTCGTGCTGCACCATTAATTACTTGACTGACTTAGTTTAGAAGAACAGCGGGAGTCCCGTGGCACCTTAAAGACTAGTTCAGAAGCTACTCCTGGCTCAGCCCCTGCTATTTGTCAGGGATCCTAAGCGCTCCTTTGTCTTCCGCCCACTGATGGACTGACGACCACTCCCCCCCCACCGTTCTGAGCCTTAGCCAGCTGGGCGAGGCATGTGTACAAGCCAGGGGGTTGTCTTCCTCTGATTTACCGGAAATGTGTTAGAGTGACAACTGCTCGCTATTTGCAAGCTGGAATCCAGGGCTTCCTTCTTGCTAAGTGCTTAATGTGCCCCCTCACCTTCCTGGTGTCACATTTTCATTCATCCTGTGTGTAATGCCGTTGACTTCAGAAGTTCCATTCGGACTGGATTTGGCTCATTGTGCTTAAAAGGAAAGGCTGCCTCGTCCAATAATTCTGGGTTCTGGGGAGGGGGAGGGAGGGGCTGCTTCCTTTTGACATCCAGTGCGGTGAGGTTCTACTCTTTGTTGGGGTGAAGGTTGGTTTCCCCATTTTCCAAAGTGTAATGGGGATGTGGGAAGGATTTTGTGTGTGTGCGCGCACACATGCACGCAGGCACTCCAATGGTTAATTACTTAACTTCTTACAAAGTTGCACCTGAAGGAGTAGGGGATTACAGATTTGCTTGTGGTGGCATTCTGGGCATAAGGCATACCAATGCAAAAAACCAGGGAACTGCATGTGATGATTCCTCTACCCACTGCATAACTAGGAGTTATTTCCATAATGATTTCAGGAGCAATGGATCATGAAACTGAAGTAAAAAAAATCAGCATCAGTAATTTGTAATACAGCGCCAGCTCCATTAGGGGCAGATGGCAAATTCCCATCTGAGAGAAGTGATGTTCCACATAGAAAAATACCTTGGGTTTGCCTCCAGTTCAGGTGTGTGTTAGCCAAACAAACCACCGGTTCGTGCAATGCCTTTAATTTGCTCCATGAAGAGGTTTTTCATTTTGCCAAACAGCCTTACAAGTCAAATTATAAACAGCAAGAATATTACTTCTCTGCTAACGATTCTGTAATGAGCTGCACTGGGATAATATAATTACTGAAAATTCCTTATCTTATAGACTCATTAAGCTATGTTTACGCTGACGGTGGCAAAGTCGCCGCCATCAGATCGACTTATCTGGATCGACTGAGTGGTCAGTGAAGACCCTCTCAGTCGATCCAGAAGTTGACGTGATTAATCCACCCCCGCAAGTGGCGTAGCGCTGGGTTGACGGGAACGCGGTTCCCATCGACGCAGTGCAGTGAAGACGGTGCGCAGAAGAGAAGCACAGCAGTCAACGGGAGTTACGCAAGTTCTTTGTGTACTTTGTGTCGACTGCTGCCAAATTGCGGAGGTAAGTGTAGACCACGCCATAGACTCTAAGGTCAGAAGGGACCAATATGATCATCTAGTCTGACCTCCTGCACTATGCAGGCCACAAAACCTCTTCCACCTACTCCTGTAATAGACCCCTGACCTATGACTGAGTTATTGAAGTCCTCAGATCATGGTTTAAAGACTTTAAGGTACAGAGAATCCAACAGCAAGTGAGCCATGCACTGTGCTACAGAAGGCGGCGAAAAAACCCTAGAGACTTTGCCAATCTGTCCTGGGGGAAAATTCCTTCCTGACCCCAGATATGCGGATCAGTTAAACCCTGGGCATGTGGGGATGGGAGAAATCACCCATGTCTTACATTAGCCTCTAGGCAAAACTAGAACTGACCCCAAATGAACCACTGGTGAGGCCTCTGGTAGCTTATATCACAGCAAGAATATTCTTGCAATTAAGGCACTAGCCCGTGACACAGGAGAAGTGAGTTCAGTTCCAGGCTTGGATACAAACTCCCTTTGTAACCTTTGGTAAATTACTTAGTCTCTTGATTTTCCATCTGTAAAATGAGGATGGCAGGGACTGTGTACTAGGACAGAATTAAACAACGTGCACTTGCCCAGACCCGCATCTCAGGGGGAACCCCAACTGCAGGAGGTGGGGGGGGGGAAGGGATGGACAACTGGTGGGTCTGGTCTGACCACAGCGGGCCTGCCAGATCATTTTGTTTGGCCCGTCACTCCATTACCCCCCATGCTAGAAGGGGAATTCTCCCCACTTCCCCATCTCCCTCCTTGCTTTGATGGGTTGCTGGGCCCGGCCACAGAAGGCCGCATGCTACTGCTGTGAGAATGCTTCATGGTTCCCGTAGTGGGTGATGTAGCCTAGCTGCCAGGGAGCTGTTCGTTTAGAAGCAAAGCATGGTTGGGCTATTGGTGCTGTGATGCCAAAATGTCCTGAGTGCTGGTGCTGCTTCTTGTTGCCCTCTGGAAGTGGATGTAGCCTCTTAAAACCGAACCGAACCAAAAGAAATATGGCCTGCCAAAGGGTTTTAGTGGATTTTGTAACCCTGCAATAGCGCTATCTCATGCTATGTCTGGTTTAAACAAGGCGGGGCGTGGCGGGGAGGCCACTACCATAATGCACAGGGTCCCAAAAGTCTCTCATCAGACCCTCATTTGGCTGGGGTCCCTTGGTACTATAATAAAAATAAATAATAAAGTTCATGCCAGTGCCTTTTAACCAGAACTAAATCCGCACGGGTTTTTTCCCTAAGATGAAGTTTATGGTATATGCCATTTGTTTGTAAATACGCTCATTAAATAATTAGCATAAAATGTCACACAGGGAGCAGCACAGAATTTTGCGCTCTGCATTTCCCTCATCTCAGACAATGAAAATAAACATGTCATTTTCATTTTGGTTTCCAGCCGCTGTATTTGCAAATAATTTTATTTGGTGGGGTGGGGTTAGGGAATCATCAAATCATTCGCTGAACATTATCTAATGATCTACAGTGCTTGGGCTTTTTTAAAAAAGGAAAAATAAATATTCATGAATAATTTGGGGGGGGGGGGGCAACGCTCCTTGAATAAATTATTTGCGCCAAGTAATTCAATTGGCTTTGGTTACTCGTCAGTTTCACTTCCCGGTTCCTATGCACTTGCACAAAACTGCAGGGGACAGTCTTCACTGGAAGGCGGTAAAAACCATGGAGCCTTGATCTCAAAACAAAAAAGCAGTGCTTGGCCTAAATGACCCTGACATTGTCCCTTTAATTCAGCATTCCATGTGTGAGCGAGTGGCCCTTTGGGTTTTTACTTCTGGGAGGCTCAGACTGAGGTGTTCCCCTATGCAGAACACATCTGCACCTCATTGTCCATTCACCTGACCCCGTGTGACCCAGGAGTAACTGTATTGAAACCAGTTGAATCCGCACCTTTGTGTGGGTTCAGTCAGGCCCATTCTCTCCCGGTACTGGACACAGACTATGAAAATCTTCACGCTTCCCCCTCTCCCTGTTTCAGTACCAAAGACACTCAGCTCTTCTGCAGCCGCTGCTTAGAGCATTGCTAATCTGCTCAGCTCCGTCTGAGCCTCCTGCAGCCTGCTATATGCAAATCTCTGCTGTGTGTGCGTGTGTATGTATGTGCGTGTGTGTGCGCGGGAGGCTGACCAAATTGCCCATGTCTTCAGGTTCCCATAAAAGTGACACCAGTGGCTGTTTGAATCTCATAAAGGCGAGGCGGGGAAAAAGGAGCAGATGACTTAAGCAGAGGGGCATCTGTTTATAGTCCCCGTTCTAATCACATTTTAATTAACTTTTATTTAAAAGGTAGATTTACTGGAATGCTAAGTGTGGGTGTGTAGGTACATGCCACTAAATCTTCCGGTGCCACCTTGCTTTAGCCGGCTGTTAGGATACAGCTGTTGATCATTAATGCAAAGGGACCAGGACTTTTCTATCTGGGAGGAGAGATGTCCCGCAGGGTCGTCAAGCTACCAGCAGAGTGGCTGTGCTGCAGATGGAGCTCGTAGGAAGTAAGGGTCAGCACTGCAAAGCATGATGGGTTTTTTTTTTAAAAAAAAAGCATGCCCAGGGAAGAATAAAACATGAAACAACCAGCAGTCCAGTTCACCTCCCACCACATACAGCTGTGAATAACTAGATTGGGGTTGGTTCAATGGGACAGGACTTTGGGATGCAGGAATTTGGACCAGCAAAACCTGTGAGGATCTTTTGTGTAAGAGCCTCTCTCTTGAAATGCCCAAAGCAAATCTCCAAAGCTGCATCTCTTGTTCAGATCAGTGTGTAAACCTGAACAGGATCTCCAAGAGTGTGTGTGTGTGTTGGGGGGCAGGAGGAAGGCTAGGAATCTTGTGAATTTGGGCTTCATTTGGGAGACTTCCCTATAGGATTCTTGGTTTTATTTAGAGGAGCTGGAGTGTCACTTTTTTCTCATGGCATTTCTCCCTCCGGCTTCCCCTTTATGTTTAACACCCGTCCTCCAGTCTCCATCTGTTACTGGACATTACTGAGCTCCATCCATCTTTCCCTCAGCTCCTCTCCTTCCTCTTTATTTCCCGCATCTTTTTCTCTTCCTATCTTCCTCCCCTTACAAATCGCAGGCCCGCCTTGCCATTCCCCTGTCCCGTGCTGAGCCACTGAAAGAACAAAATTACATCCCCCGCCATGACATCCACACAGAGTCTGCCACATTAAGCATGTCACCTTTACCTTCCCTTTTCTTGTCAGCTCTCGCCTGGAGTGTAAACCCTGTGGATAGAGGTCACTTCTCTTCCATGCTTCCCAGAGACCCCTCTCCTCTGTTCTGAAGGGGCTTCCTTTCTTTGCAAGCTGGATTCCAGTGAGCAACACCGAGCTTCCGCTTAAAAATAAGAGTCCCTCTTCTTGTAGGACAGGTAGAATTTGAAGGCTGTGAAGCCCAAGTTTGGGGGGCCTGGGGGTGAGGCGGAATAGCTGGAGCATTATTGCAGCCTGAGAGGTGCCATCACTTCCTAACAGAGGGCCCTGCTCTGAGCCGGTCTGATGAAGTGTCTAATGCCTTCTTAGCAGCAGCGTCTGCTCTGGAAATGAAACCCATGTTTTACATCTCATTGCAGGCAAACCCGGCTGCTGATAAACCTGTCAGGAGCAATCGTGCCCTTCCGCAGATAGCCTGTCAGCCTCCTGTCTGCTCAGCCTTTAAACCACTGCTGCAGCTTCTGTGCTTGGGGAGAAAGCGATACCGTTGGGGGTGGGGGGAGGATTCTCACATGGTTCTTCGGCCCTTGTCCAAAGCTCTTGAGTTGGTGCTAGTGACGCGCCAGCGACCCAAGCCCTTGTGAAGGATACTGGCTGTTGGCTGTCAGGCTGGGGATGTTGGAGAATATTCACCATCCTGCTTGATAACTTGAGGAGCTGGAAGGGAGGAGACCAAGAAGTGCAGGGAAGGGGTCAGAGGAGCAGCTGCCTTGCAACCTTCGCACGCCACATAGGGCCTGTGGACGGTTTCTGGCGACCAAGGGACCCTGGCTCAGCCTCCTTTTCACGTTTGCAGGGCTGCTTGTGCTAGACGGCCTCTGGCAGGGTTTAAGGCCCAAGCATGACTTTTCCGGGCCCAGTACAAACTTGTAACACGGGCCCCCTCCCACACACACACCACAATCCCTCATCCCATGCATACAATCTCATGAGCCATGCAAAATTTTCCCTTGTGATAATGGGGGTTGCAGCCTGGGCCAGGCGTCCGGGCCCCGGTAAAGTGTATTCTTTCCCCCATCCATGTGAGGGCCCTGGCAAGACTAACCAGCCACCCGTTGGCTTACGGCAACATACTGTGCCTCCTTGTCTTAAAGGAAAGATCTTGCCGAGTGCACCTGGGTTTGTTAGTCATTCCACCAGCTGGCCAGGCCGGAGCTGAGATCCAGATCCAAATTCCCCACGCGGTTTGGGGGATGATTGGACACCAGGGTTTGATCGAGGCCCAGGCACCTTTCTGCTTCACACATTTCCAACTGACAAAACTAATGGTGCAGTAAGAGGCACAAAGAAAACAGGAACCGACTGACCGGCCCGTTCTCTGTCTTTGCTCTTGCTCTGAGTGAGGGGCAATGCGGGGTGGGGGGCAGCTGAGATTTCCAGATCCATTCAGGGGCCCTTTCCCCTCCCCATGTGCTCTTCCCTGCTTTCATCTGTCAGCATGAGATGTGCATGGTCTCCGCTGTCCAAACAAAACAGTTTGGAAACACTCCCTAAAGGGGGCAGGTGCTGCTGCTTCTTTGAGCCTTTGCCAGTTCACCTATCATTGTGTCAGCCCCCAAAGCAGGACTCGGGAGTTGAACACCGGGCATCTGTGTCTGTTTCATTTTCTGAGCAAATTTTGCTCCTTTTAATGCATGTAAAATCTAAACTCCAGCTCCAGGATGTTTGAGCAAAACAGCACAACCCCCTGGAGGCTGGAGAGAGCGGCATTATCCAGGCTGTCCCTCCGTCCCTCCCAGGGCAAAGCTGAGCACCAGGGATCGGTCTGTGGTGGGCGCAGCAAGATTTGAGGAAACCAGCAGCCCCAGAGCAGGAGCACACGAATCCTTTGCACCTCACGTGGTGCAGGACGCAGTGGGGTATGTGTATGGGGACCGCCTCCCCTGTCACTGAACCTGCAGCTTCCTCTGGGGTGGAAATGCAGCCAGCATCACATGGTGTTTTGGAGAGAAGTTGCTGATGCACCTGCAGGTGTAGGGGGAATTTAGGGAAGATGGAATGTCATTCCCAGAGTTGGAATCTAGACAGGAGACTGGGGCTAACATCTCTGCTCTCTGCTGTGTCCCTGCTACTCAGAGGAACGTGCTCTGATGTGCCTGCTAGATGGGGTGCTGGGATAGGCTATCGAACGGAGAAGGGGGAAGGGGTCAAATATGCTTAAGCTGATGAGATGGCTGCCCCATGGTGGCATGGCTGCAGCTCTGTAACCAGGAGGATCCTGCTGCAGAGAAGCTCCCTGCTGCTTTGAGACACAGAACAACTAGCCAGTGAGGAGGAGCAGGGGGTGATGGTAGATGTGGAGGACGGGGGGTCACCTGGCTGGTTGGAGTATAAAATGAGCTCACAGCACTCGGTCTGTCTCTCTTCCTCTCTCCATCCCCCCAACTAGCGGAACCTTTTCTTTCACGTGCCCTGAGCAGGAGGTTGATTTGTCCATGCTCTGGCTTCAGCTGCCATAGCGCCCTGCTGTGATGCTCCGGCACAAAGGAAGGTCTGTGAGCAGAACTGAAGTGACTGAGACGCGGAATCCCAGACAGAATGAGATCTCTCAGCCCTCTCTATCTGCTCTGTGTGCAGCAACCCCGTGCCTGCTCGCACACGCTCACACCCTGCTCTTTGCTCTTTGAATAGGCAAAGCCCGCAGAGGAGGTGCTTTCTCTAGCAATCGCAGGGCTGTGGGTGTTGTGGATGTGGGCGGTGGGAAGCAGGTATGCCAGGCTGGAGTGGGCACATGCATCGAGGCGAATATTACAGGAACTCTGCTTAGAGAAGCTGAAAGGCATGGGTATAAATGCGTAAGCAGGTGATGTGTGTGACTCAGAGCATTGCAGACACGGGCCAGGTGTTCTGATGACCACATGGGAAAGGCCTGGGCTGATCTCACTGCTGCCCTGTAGCTTCACCAAAGCGCACGCGTTAGCTCTTCTGGGCAGGTCGCTTCGCCTCTGAGCCTCAGTTTCCTCCTTTCCCCACCTTGATCCCACCTTGTTGGGATCACATGCCCCTATGTCACTCAGACGCATGTGATCACAGGTGGGGCTGGAAGCAAAACCCTGGATCTCAGCACCGCTGGGCTTCAGGGTCTTTGAATGCTAGAGTATCACAGTTTGAGCCTGTCTCTTGCGGTGTCTCTTAGGCCAGGAGGATGTTAGCTTCCAGTGTAGCTGCCCTGGTGCAAACCCTTCGTTCCACAGTGACTGGGTTAAACAGCACCAGTGCAAATTGTTCTGCATGCGATGTCTGCGCCGGGGATCTGCATTATGCCTCTGGTGCCGCTACGCCTCTGTCTGAAATCCCAGGTCACATCTGGGATTAGGGGCCCATTCTGCATTTAGGGCCTCAGAGGCTTCCCTGGCCATGAGCAGTATGTTTCACTGCGCAAGATGGGGCTAGGGGTGCCCATTCCCTGAGCAGTGCACAGCTCTGCTTTTTGAGGCCAGGGTGATCTGCTGCTCCGGAGATCTAGGCTCCCAACTTGAGGAAAGATTGCATAGGCCCATGGGTGGGGTGGGGTGGAGGAGGGCAGGCAGGTACTAATGGGACTTAAGGCTCTGTGTCTCTCCCCAGTCTGCGATCCAGGCTGAGGCTTTGCCCCCGGATTACCGTTTGCGGTGTGCTCGGAGATCCTTTGGGCAAAGTGATCCGCGTCGGGGTTTTTCACAGCAGAAAGAGCTGCCAGGACTCCGCCCTCTCCCAAAAGGAAGAGCTTGGCCCTTCCATAGGGAGAGCGCTTCGGCGGGAAAGGCTGCTCCAGAGCGAAGGGACGCGCCGGCTCTTTCCCAAGCCCCTCTGTGAATGTTTGCTGGCGGCAGACTTCCTCCGCCCGCCGCTCGATGCTGTCTCAGCAAGGGCTGGTGAGGGGCTAATGGATGCCATACGGAGCAAGGAACGCAGCTGGCTGTTCCTCGCTCCCCACCTTCCCAAGGGGAGCCCCGGGGGATTTCGCTGGGATCTGACAGGAACAGTCACGGACAAAGGGGCTCATTATTTTCTCTTTCATGGTTCATCAGTCTCTGTTTCTACCTGGAGCTCTCTAGGGGAATCCCTCCAGGCTGCAGACCAGGGGAGGAGGGAAGCAGTGCTGGGCGTGGAGCAGTGCTCAGAGCACACCGTGCATATGGCTTCAGGGGACCCTGGCAGCTGGATCCTGCACTTGCATCCTGACTCTTTCTACCTTTGCAGGTATCGCAGTCAAAGCTGGGGCTGTCGCTCCCTCTCTGGCCAAACTCCTCTCGACAGCTGCAATCCAGGGGGGCAGTAGCTACAAGGGAGACTTTGGCCTGCCAGGGCGTTTTGCTCCCCAAAGGCTGGAAACTAAGGTCGTTTGCTAACTTGGGGCTCCCCAGGTAGGCCCCTAAAGCTCCAGGCACCTAACCAAACCAGTGGCTTGCTTCTCAAAGGTGCTGATTATATTCCCTGCTCCCGTGGGAGCGCTGGGGCTACTCAGCCCTCTGAAAATCAAACCACACCGCTCTTTAGGGGCAGGCATCCTCCTTGTGCGGTGTACAGCGCCTAGCACAATGCAATCCTGGCTCACGGCTGGGACGCCCAGGCGCTGTCGCAATACAATTGATGATTAATAATAGGGTGTCTATCTTAGAGCTGCTCAACACCTTTTACTTTTTTAACCAAAGATGTCTTTTATGGAAAATGTAGACCCCTTCCCCCACCCCCGAAAAATCGGAAAACTAAAAACACAGCACCCTGACGAAAACCAAACCACTGAAGGGTTATATCCATTTTTTGGGGGTTGTTTTGTAACCTCTCCTTTTCTCTTTCCTCCCCACCATCTTTCTGTTTTGCTGCTGAAAAGATGGGGTGGGGGGAATTAATAAATCTGAAATTGAGAATAAGATTTGGGTTTTTAATGAAAATGGGGGGAATTTCAGTTTGTCATGGTCTTTTTTTTTTTTTTTTTAAAGCATGAGAGCTGTTTTCTTCCGAAGTATTTCATTTTTGACCATCTGTAATCTAGTTGCAGGCATCGGCGTTTGAATCTTTTTCTAAAGATTTTTGGTCTGAAACATGAACCACGATTAAGAGGGATTGAATGGCCCAGAGGGACTGGTAAATGGCTATGAAACCTCTCACCTCTAGATGAACAGTTTGAATCCCTCCCGAAACAGTAGTAATGCAGTCATTACCATCTGCTGTCTGTCCAGTGGCCTGTGCGAAATAGGTGTGGTGTCTGCACTTCAAAAGCCGCCTTTGCATTTGGTAGTAATTCAGCCCTTTGGTTGACTTGGCTTAAAAGAGAGTTCAGGGAATGAACGAACCTCAGACTTTGTACTGCCCTCTGGCTCCTTTCTCTCGGGAATCAATTTGGGAGCTCCGAGAGCCTAGAAGAAATTATGTCAAGGTTGAATTGCAATAATGTGAGGGGGGGAAAGAGATTCTCCACCAGCTTAGCTCCAGGGTAAATGTTTAGCATACGGGAGCTGTGGCTGAACTATGGCAAGTTGTGTTGAGGCTGGTGATGCGGTGAGTGAATAGGGTGTGCAGGAGAAGGAGGAACGGTGGTTGAATAATTATCCCAAATGGAGCTCGTGGGGCTGGGACAATAAGCTGCCCCCGGCCCCAGAGGTTCTGTAGGACAGGGTTGTCTGAGTAAATTATGGGTATTGTCTGCACATCCAGTTGCTAATAGAGTCCAGGTGCTTCTCACATGCCTTGTCCGAGGACTGACTCACTCTCTTAGAGACTGGAAACCCTTAAGGAACCTGGAAAGAAATGTCTGCTGATCTGGGAAACCCAAGTAGTTGTGAACGTGTTTCTCTCCTGATGTGATAGAATGGGTCCCAGGTTCCAATCGTGGTGCTTACCAATGGTGGTGGGGTTCATCATCTGGCAAATCCCAAAGGGATGTAGCCTCCTGGCAGATCAGTTGCCATCCGGACCGATCTCTCACAAATGTCTCAAGGTGATCGTGCAGGATGTTTAGGTTACGTCCATCACTGGCAGTCCTCCCACACCACCAAAGCTTTTGGTGACTGTGTGATTGCTGGCTGAATAGCCACATTCCTTGGTAAATGCATTTTGCAATCTGTTGGTCTTCTAGTCTAATACCAAGAAAGCTGCTGAAACTGAACCAGTCCTGAGGGAGATGGTTGCTGGGCTTGGCTTCAAATAGCCTCCTTGCTGCCTTTGTCCTGCCACTTAATATGACGCAGATGAAGAGAATTGAAAACATCCATCCAGTGTTCTTCAGACTTCCTCCGTGCCCCTGAGTCACTTTCATGCAGCAAAGGTGTTTGAGTCACGGTTTGGTAGCGGGGAATGCTGGGAAGTGCCAGGAGGACTGGACTCTATTCCTAACTCTGTCACTGACTTACTATGTGACCAAGTGGGCAAGCCACTTAAAATTACTCCCTCTTAAATTCCTGGTCTGTGAAGGGGGATAACTTCCGTTTTCCCAGAGGGGCTGTGAACAGAGCCACAAAAAAAGCTTTGTTGCAAACTTTGAAAGCAGGTGAAGTTTGCCTGACTTTTATTGCAAGTGCTGAACTCAGCCCAGGTTTGAAGAAACCAGGGGGCAGTTTAGGGTTTCACATCATAACCGGTTGCCCTTCGAGTTTGACTTTGCAATTGGAATTTGTGTAAACCTCACAGCAAACTTCCTGGGTCATGAGCCCACGTGGAATGGAAGCACAGGAAAGTGTCACATGAATCCCTGCAGACCAACACCTCAGCATTTTCACATGGCTGTGTTTGCTAGGCCGGCAGAACGTTTGTGAAGCATGTTGAGATCTTTGGGCGGAAGATGCTCCAGAAAAGCAAAATGTTATGGTATTTGGCACCTTATGTTTTTCAGCTTGCTTGTCTTTAAACTGCTACTAAAAATACAAATGCATGCAAATCCTAAACCCATTTAAATGATGGAGCACAGGAACATTGCTCAGAGTCCCAAAGCACAGCCTTTCTGAACATATCTTTGTTTCATTTTTAAGCAAAGAAATCATAATCTTGACATGTTTGTTCTTCAATACTAGCACCAATTATCTCTTAGGGTTTGTTCTATAGCTCATAGAACTGATAGATTATGATCATATTTTTATGAGAATTATGCATGCATTATTTCTCCAGCTATATGTGAAGTTGGAAAAACAATTCTAAAGAGTGATTCTCTTTGGATTGTTATCTAAATTGATGCGTGATAGCCTGTTACTTAAGATTATGATCCATCAGACTTCTGCCATGTGTAGGTCATTTAAAGGTTGTTGGTTCTATAGAGATCCAAATTGATTGATTTGTAAAACTAGTTTCTTTTAGGAGGTTCTAAATGTAAAACTACTGTTTCTCCGTGGATCAATAATAGAGCTATGGAAAATATTTGTCTCATGACACCCAGAATTCACCTGGTTTTCAGTTTCATTGCAAATGCTAAATTCAAATCTGGTTTGTCTCGAGACTAACCAACATGGAACTTTTCTGGCAGGCCTGGGCTGTTGGCTTTTGGATATTGCATTATTTTGATGCAACTTTTGCAGTCTTGCCGAGTTTTGGTGCAAAATCAGGCACATCCCAATGATCTTGAGTGAAGTTTTGCTCTGAGCTTTTGTTTCCTTTTGAACTCCATAGAGAGGCTCAGGTGGCTGAGAGCCCAAAGAAAGTTAGCGAGAACTCCTGCAAGGAGAAATCCTCTGAAACTCATGCCAATTGTAGTCAATATGCCCTTCTGAAGGATCTTTCTTCTGATTCTTGTCAGGATCTTTTTAATCCGCCCCATTAAGATGGTGTAGCAGCTAGGGAGGTGTTCCTTGTGCAAGTGACTATGTTACAGAGGAACAGATTTTTTTCCCTCTTGCTTGTAGGTCTCCAAATTGTTTGACCGGCATGGAAGCTGTGTCAGGAAAAACAAATATTTTGTAAAGATTTCTTTTGCATGGGTTGATTTCTCCCCCCCTACCCCAGCTCCCTCCTCTTTGATATGATGCTGAAATAGTGAGGAATCTGCTCATTTCTTCCATGTCACCTTGAAAGTGTGCTGGGCTATGCAAAAATGGATTAGTAGGTGCATAATTAGTATTTGAAATATAGACTGTATATGGGGAATGTACAGATTTGCTATTGGATCAGATGATATTCCACGAAGCCTTGTTACTTTGCTTCCTTGCAGGGGTCAATACTTGATGCTTCAGCAGATATATCCATTTAATAATCTCCTACTCTATTGACATTTATATAGTGTCTAACAAGCTCAGTATCTCTGATCGCCATATCAGATAATGACTAGCAGTGTCAGAAGTACCTATCCACTTGTCAAGTGCTGTGCACCAGGGGAGTGAGGGGCTGCAGGAGGCTGCGTCCTGCCCCCTCTCCTGAATCACTTACACCTTGAAGTGTGAGATCTGATTTCCACCAGCTGCTCATTGGTCACAGTTGCCCAGTTTCACTTCAGGTCCATCTACTGTTTTCTACCCCAGGGCTCCACAGCCACTCCAATGAGTCTCTCAGCTAAACCATGGAACGGGGCTGCCTTTGAGCAGCTCGGCATTGTTGCAACTTGAATGCCCCTCCTTCCCTAGCTTCCCACGCACAGCAGGCCTGGCTGGATGTTACCTTCCTCCCTTCGGCGACCTAACTTTCCTTTCACCTCTCGGAGTAAAATAAACCCAAACAAACCCTGAACTAGAAACACGGTGGAACATATTGACGGCGGGAGCCCTGTTGCTATGGCGATGCAGAGTTTGCAGCGCTGCCTGTTCCCATGGAGGGCCATCGGTGTACGTGGTGTCTGTAGCTGCCGTGCCCAGCTTCCTAGCGCTATGCGTACACTTACACGGGTTAGGTAACTTCCTGGGGATCTGCCAGGGACACTGCTTCAGGGAGCTGGGAGCTGTGCACCTTCCAGTAGGAGTGTATGCAAATTAGCCTGGGCTCCCCAAGAGACTGACTTCACAGCCTCTGCGATCTGGTTGGACTTCACTGCCATTATCCACCCTAGGGCTGCAGATCTCCGCTGTTACGGGCAGGGGCAGCTGTGTGCGCTCCCTGCCTGGAATCTCTTCCAAACCCCACCTTCCAGACATTACCCCTAGTTGGGACATATCCCAGGAAACCACTTACTGCCTGTTGAATGATGCTGAACAGGGGTGGTAATTACACTGCAGTGGGTCATCCTCAGGTGACTGGACCAAGTGGCCTGAATCCCAGAGGTACTGTGCGCTTGCACCCATGGATTCAGGCCTTATCTACAGGGGCCTGATTTTGGCCTTGAACTCACCGTTCCAAGCACCTACCATGCTTGTGAACAGCCTTGGGCCAGATCTTCAGCTGAGAGGGAAGGAGCAAAGGTGGGGTAAAGTCCACTCCGAGTTCCTGTGATGCTTGGTGCTGCCACTGTGCGGTGGCAGTTTCCTGGTATTGTTACAGGAGTGCTCTCTAAATCAGTGTGTGTGTGTGCATGCGTGTGTGTGCGTGTGCACACACATATTATATATAGTTAGGGTGCCAGTAGATGGCATGCAGTTACGTGTAGTGTGGACCCTGGCTTTTGAGATCTATCGATGAAGAGTAATTACGTAGCTAAGTGGTGGTGTTATTACTGTAGGACCAGCGGGACTTGTGCACTGTAAATGGTTTCCTCTGTGCCGTTCTTTGCATGCAGCTCTGATCAGACACGAGCTAGATGTTAGAGCAGGGGTGGCCAAACTGTGGCTTGTGCGCCACGTGCAGCTCTTTTCCAGTTAAAGTGCGATTCGCGGAGTCCCCTTTGCTCCACCTACCAGACTGGGGTGGGGAGTTTGGAGCTTCTGCCATGGGAGTCAGTAAGTTTAGCCACCCCTGTGCTAGAGCAAACTCAGAGTGTAAGGGGCATTGTGAACAGGAAGGGGGCGTGGTGTTCTATGTACCATGTGCTGGGCAGTAATTCCATCCTTATTAAATTAAACTGGCTCTGTTTTAAAGCAACTGATTACAAAAGTGTCCCTACTGCAGTTTAACGTTCCTAGCCACCTGCATACAGACTGCTCCATCCGCCAAACACTTCCCTTCTGGAGCCATGCTTCTGCCTCCTGGTTTTTTGCAGGTTACTGTGGTATGGTAGGGTCTCCCGTGAGCCAGGGACTTCCCCAGCTACTGTAATGCCCAGTCGGAGCTGCTGGCACAAGGTAGAACAGCTTCTCAGGGGTTTTCTAGAGTGCAAAGTGCCTCCAATGTGGCATGAGGGCAAGACATCTTAGCTCCATTCCTCTCTCAGCTACACTCATAGCCGCAGCTGAGGTTCTGGTTCCAGCGGTGTTAAAAACCTGGCAAGTGCTTCCATGAGGTGGAGATTCTATAGTGCGGCAAGACCTGGATCAACAGGGAAAGAGAGATTATCTACAAGCTTCCCTATAAGGTACCACTAACAATGGCCATGCCCTTCGCCTCTGATAAAAGAGGGTCAGCCACTCTTGCAATACTTGGTGCTTAAAGACCTAGCTCCCTGTAGAGTCAGGTGACTCTCTGACAATCTTGGCTTCCTTTTTTTGGAAAAGAGGAAGTTTCTAGCCCGCATAATTGCAGAGGAAAAACTGTAAACGTTGAGGGTCAGAATCCAGAGAGCAAATAAACGGAACCTACAATTTATTATTTTGAAAATCTCAGGTTATTGTGGAGCCTGGCTGATTTTTTGGAATGCTTACGTTTAGCGATGCTGTAATAGTTACTATCTTTGCCTCTTTGGAGGGAAATTTGAGAACGTCATTACTATTCGTTATTTATAAAGGGCCAGATCCTGAATATCCCCAAACAATTGAGTTAAGTTACTTCCTTTCTTCTACAGGGAGAAAGTTGTTTCCACGTTTTACAATAGAATGGAAAAGCTGCTTACTATTAATGGTGTCCTGTGAAGAATAAAGAAATGTTTAGAAAGCCCTTGAAGCGTCCCTTTTTAAATGAAAAATCAAAGAGCCAGGGAGAATATTAAACGCACACCAAAAAAGAGAGATTAACTTGCTTTAATGGTCTGATGAGATTGAGATAAATCTTTGCCTTGTCCTTAACTCACACCATAGTATCTACAAAAATAATGATGTCTAGATCTAGACTCTTCCCACAAAGATAGACAAGAGCTGTGAATGTAACATAATATGAAAACTAAAATTATATAAAACTCACCTTGGCTCTGGAGGAATTTGGTTTTTTCTATTTTTTTCAAATTTAAGGGTGATAAGAGGAGACACTTTTTTTTATCCCATATAAAAGTAACCCTGCCACAAAAGACCAAGAGGAAGGGGGCTGATTCCAAACCCATTAAAGTCAACATAAAGGCTCTTCTAGTCTTAGCAAGATTCAAAAAAAAAAAAAAAAGAGAGAGAGAGAAATGGATATTTATGTGGAAAATGAAAACAACCACATTTATGTAATATGACATGATTTACATATATAGGGGCTTCTATCCCTTCCAAATTTATTCATAAATATAATATAATATAAATAAATAATTTGGAAGGGATATAAACCCTCATGCTTCAAGGCATAAGATAACACCTAACTAATGGGGGTCAGGAAGGAACTTTCTCCAGAGGCAGGTTATTTCATAATTGCTCACTTTACAATTTTTGCATCTTCCTCTGATGGATCTCAAGCTGATCTTTGGTGTGGGTGGACCACTGATCAGGTAAGGCTATTCCTCCATTCCTATTTAAAATTCCCTTCGTGTATGGGACATAATTTAAAAAAAAAATGTTCTTTATGCATTTGGCAATGGAGGAAAAAGATGTGATATTGATGTGATTTTAATTGCTCTAAAAATATAGAAAATTGAATTTTTAAAATCAGGCTCCCTGATTGTACATGCTGAATGGAAGCAGTACTTTGTTTTGGGATTTTCCTTTCTGCCATTCACAAAGTGTTTAAATTAGTTTATATTCAAATGACTTGCATAGTAAAAATATTTCCAGCTGCCACAGGAGAGAGGTGACAAATTAGGGTAAATCTTAAGGATTCCATTTTTAAACAGTTTTTTAGAATCAAATAAAAAAATTTTTAAAAATGGCATGAAATTAAGATTGCTATCACAGGTGTATATTGCACCCATGAAAGTTAATTTGTGTAAGCCTACTAGCAGCCAATGGGCAAGTATGTTTTGGTGACATAATGGTGGGTGGAGTTTTCCCCTCTCCCATCTGCTTAGGGGGTTTTCAGTTGTGTTCCTCCCAAATTAATCTCTCATAATAAACTTTTTTTCCCTAATTTGTCCCTGGTCCCTGGTCCTTCAAGCCCTATTACTCCAGATACCAGCAGACCGCATGAGCTGGGCGCTTCACCCTGATGCCTCTTGCGTTGGCCAATTTCTGATCGCCCTGAGAGAACAAAAGATGAGTTTCACAGATGGGCCCCTCAAGCAGCAGGGCAGAGGCGCTGCTGGGATAATTAGCGCTTCTGGCACCAGGGAACTCCTTTTCGCCACCTCGGCGCTCTCGGTAGGGCTATTCATGGAAAGGGCGGCCTCAGCTTGGAGCTGCTCTTGGAGCCATCTTGCTGGGTGGCTTCCTTTGCTGCGTGCGCGTTGAGTCGTGCCCAGATCTGGCAGCTTCAGATGAGGGAGGCAGTGGTCTAATCTGTCTGCCTCGGAAGGAGGTTGCTGAGGCTTGTGCCATGTTTTCTGCGTACAGGAGGAGGGAGGGAGTCATGGTCCATTGCTGTGGAAATGCCAAAGGGGGCAGGGAGAGGACTAGAGATGCATCCAGATGAGACTGGAGGAGTTTCTGCTCCCTGCGTGATAACGATCACAGACATGGGCATAGAGGCGGATTAAAGGAAAGAGGCAATTAAAGTTGTGCCCTGGGTACCACATGAGCGTCATCAGGGAGGCAACCAAACTACGAACTTCTGTCTACAGATCAGAAGCTTCCCTTTGGCTTCTGAAAGACAAGGAACTGATGGTTGCCACAGCTTCCCTCCTTCAGAAAGCATCTCATTGCAGGATACTCCTCTCTGTTTCCCAGACCTTTTGTTTATTCTTACTCAGCAGCCTGTCTCTTTTCAAATGCCTCTTTTTCCATCAACTTGCCTCACAAAATGCCTGTGCGGTGTGTGAAATGGAGGAGATAAAAAGACAGCATCTCAAATTGGCCAGGCTTGGTTGCAACATAGAACATAACAGATGGTACTACATGATGTGTCTGAAATATCTGTGCAATAACATTTTAAGAAACTTTTAACCGATCATGCAGCATATGGAAAATACTTTCTTTGCTGAGGCAGGGTGGGGAATCTTCTCTCTGGACACCTGTTTATCTCTCTCAGGTATGTGGAGATGGTCCCCATAATTATAGCATCTGCGCACTCACAATCTTCAATGTATATATGCTTATAACACTCTGCGGGGTAGGTGGTGCTAGTATCCTCATTCTACAGAGATACAGAGAGGCTAGGTGACTTGTTCAAGGTCACACAAGAAGTCAGTTGCATTGAACCAGAGTCCTACCACCCTAACCACAGAATTATCCTTCCTGTTTTTCTTTGTTCCCTTGCAGAGACTCTTGGTTGCAAGCACTGCTCCCTGTTTCTCACAAATTTAGTGAGAAAACCCTTCTTTCTTTCTCCTTGTTACCCACATTCTACTCTAACCTAGCCTTCTCAACTCTGCCTTGACTTGCAATGTGAGTTTGGGCAAGCCCTTTCTTCACAGTCTTGTATCTCAGTTTGGGATTGTTTCTAATACATTTAGAAGCGAAAAGTAATTTTGAACTGAAAAATTGAAATTTCATTCTGAAAATGTTGAAACAAAACATCTTAATGTTTTCAGAACTTAAGATTTTTCCCCCTGACTGAAACAATTTGATGAAATAGTCACAAATTTGCAAAATGTTTCGGTGTTGTCAAAGGTTTTGGTAGAAAAATGTTGTCCAGTGATAATCAATAGGTCTCTGGATTTGGAGTACGGTTAGAAGAAAACTCAGGGCAAACTAGCCTCCATCACTCTGGTTGCCAGTAATTATTCCAAGGACTTTTTGCCTGGAGCATTTTGTCCTCTGAGGAAAGCTTGATTAAAAGGGAATATGATTTATTATGAGCAACTGCTTCAGAGTGAGGTCTTTATACTCTGGAATCCATGAAGTCAAAAGTGAAGTTCCAGAGGTTCCTGTTTCTTTCTGTGTTTCCATCTTTGTAGCTACACCTCAGAAAATATACATTTGAAGGGACAAAGAATAAAGGTTCTTAACTTAGACAAACACCCATACCTTCCAGGGACATTCTGCTACAGCAAGGAAATAACTAAGGATCTCAAGGTTTGATCTCCCAAAGAGTCAATGGGGCACACGACTACTTTGAAGGCAGCTTGCTTCAAACTGGGAGAGCCAGGGCCTTAAGAGATTGGTAAAGGGACAATGTTTCTGCCTCCAAGCTGCTGGTTCAACTCCAGCTTGTGTCAGCAGTGATGGAAAATGGTTACCATGTTGTGGTTCCGTGTGAAATTACTTGGTGGGTCTCATTTCAAATCCCCATGAAGAAAACCTTGGCACAAACCCTCCTCCAAAACTGACACCTTGTTGGCCATCTTAACAGAGAAGCCAGAGCTTGACTGGACCCTATAGACTGAACTCTTCTCTCACTCATGGAGGTGGTCCCTTCCAGGTGTAACAACGGTCAACTTTGGCAGGAGACTGTATGGCTTGCTGCTGGGTGTGTGTTGTGGAGAGAGGTCTTCAGTGCTGTCAGTCGAGCATGCTGTCTATCCACTCATGGACATATTTTAAAATCAAGTGTATTTTAAATATCTTGGACTTTTCAGGGGTTCTCCTACCTGACTGGTTGGGTCGGTGCTACCCATTTTATTTGAACATCCCTAGAAGCAGCACAACAATGTGCATCCTAAATAATCCTGAACTCTGGGGAAATTTAGATCTGGATCTGAATTTTAAAACTTGGTGTCCATGTCTAATCTCAACTTTCATTTCTCTCTAATTCTGTGTTTCCCTTTAATTTAGGACCTCTGTTCTTACCTGAGCTACAGAGAACTCATGAGAAAAGCCTCCAAAGTGGGAGGAAAATAAGAGGAAAGCTAGAAAAATGTTTTCTTTCTATCTCAAAGAAATGTGCAGCCAGTAAATGATGCCTGAATTATCCTTGAACTGTCTCCTACTTAAGGATCAGGACATATCATTTCTGCCCTGCTTCTTCTTTTTATTTCTTTTCCCTTTTTCTCTGACACTCAGACATTTTGATCAAAGCTAAAGGAAATTCCACCATTGGTGATGGTGATAAAGGGTGTACATCGGCTCAGACGGGGAGAACAGAGCTGCTATGGGGTCTCGTGGGGGGAAGCGCATGCGAAGGGAGGTTGATGCTTGCTCAGAGACAGTGTTTTGTATTCTACAGCAAGGAATAACCACTGAGATCAAAGATTTGCATGAGGGAATCCAGCACTTCATCAGCTGCTGGAGTGAGAGGATGGGGGAACAAAACGGTTGCCAGCCTTTCTGTCCACTCCATCATCCCCTCTTTATTTTTAAATCCCTGGCTGCTCCTTTGAGTGGATCAGTTTGGTCTACCCTTCAGTGCTGGTCTGAGTGCCCCTGTGGGGGTTAGACACAGGTGCCTAGGTGCTGGGGTGATCAGCAAGTGGATGGTCCTGAGACGTGGGTGCCCTCCTCTGCCACTGACTACTTTTGTGACCTTAGGGCAAGTCACTTAGCCTCTCTGTGTGTCAGTTGCCCATCAGTAAAGGGGGATTATAGCACCGCCTGCTCCTCAGGGGGCTGCAAGGGGTCAGCTGCTCTGGTCATTGAGGCCATGCCGGTACCTAAGAGAGAGACCTTGGGTATGCTGAGGTAGGGGGTGTGAGGGCGCCCCTCCCTCAGCCAGGTGTGTGAAGCACCAGAGGGGTAAATTGGGAGGGGTGGGACTTCAGCCACACCTGGGGGCTGCTGGTAGCTTTCAGCCCCTTAAGAAATGCTGTCTTTGATGGAACAGGGGAAGGTGCGTGTCTGTGTGTGAGGGGTGTGTGTGTGTGTGTGTGTGGAGTGGGTTGTCTGGATGGGCGTGTGCGTGTACGCATGCGCATGTACACGCAGGAGTGTGGATGCATCTCTCAGCTAGGCACATGCAGGTGTGTGTGTGAAAAATATGCATCCAAACTAGACTGTCAGTATTGTGTGTCGACATGGACTCTGCATGCCAACCGATCCTGAGCAGGAGATGACCCCTCCCTTCCTTGGAGCAGAGTGGTTGATCTGTCTGGACTCTCATGGGCTGGCTGGGCTCTGCCGTGCCCGTGACTTAGCAGCTGTCCCTCAACCTCACTGACGAGCTGGCCCTTGTGCTAATTAGTGCCCCGTGCTGGGTGCAATGGGGCTCCCTGAGAAAGTGACCCATAGCTGCAGTGGTGAAGCAGGAGGAGCACTATTTAAATAGAGCTGGGCGCTCAGTGGAGGAGGGCAGATCCTGGATACAGGAACTGGGGCATTCCCTGCTGGGAAGAGCCTCGGGAAATCAGGCTGAGGGATCCACAGGGAGCAGGGCAGTCTCCTGGGACGGGAAGCCCTGAGTTAGGGCTTGCGACAGAAGACAGATCCCCAAAGAGCAGAGAAAGAGTTGGGAGGAGAGTGGCCATGGGGAGGTGAGAGAGAGAAAGTCCCCTGCAACTCTGGATCCAGTCACAGGTGGGTACCCTAGAGATGAGGATACACCCTTAAAGCATCTCAGTGGATGCTGCTGAGTGGGGGACTAACCCATTCTTTCTCATGGGCTGCAAGCACAGGGCCCCGAAGGTGGAAAGATGACATTAGTGGCAGGACCCAGTTGACGGACACCAGCGTGGGAAGGGATTTGTTCATTAGCTGTAGGAACAAACTGCAGTAATGGTAGAAGGAACGCCTGGAACTGAAATGAGCCTGTCCCCACGTGTCTGAATCCAGCTGCATGTGTGGGTGTGCTTCCAGCGGAGTGTGTGTGTGTGTGTGTGTGTGTGTGTACACACATGCATGTCCCATTACAATCCTGAGTCCATATGAATGTGAGCACGTGTTAGTGAATAGGAATTAGTGTGTTGTGTTTGTAAACACCCGCATGAGAGCATGCGTAGGCACACATCCATCCTGTGTATTTACATATACACCCATGCCTATGAGAGAATATGGATGTGTAGGCAAACACACCACACTTGCATCTGAGCCCCACTGTGTAGCAAAAAGTAAACCCAGCCACATTGTTTTGTCATAGGATTCTGCATTACCTTTTTCCTTTCCTTCTTGACACTGTCTCTGGAGTTCTCCTTGACTGGAACCAATGTGCTTTGCTAAAGCCATGGCTTCAAAGTGATCTCTTAGAGCGCCTACCAGTTACCGTGCAGTGCTGGCAGTGCAGGATTTTATTGTGTGCGCCCTGGGGAAGGAAGGGGACTTGTGGAGGTTCCAGTTATTCAGCATCCAACATCTCCACGTGCCTTGTAGCTTGTCAGTTGGTTGCTTAACATACGTTCAGGGATTTCCCGTTTCTGGCATTCTAGATGAGGCGCTGGGAGAGGTGTGTGCGTGTGTCTGGAATGCGCTTTCCTGTCTGCATTCTCTGCCTCTGCCAGCAGCTGTGGAATCCATGGGTTCTGGGTGTGTGCAGGGCAACTTCAGAGGGAACTGGTTCTAACACCAGATATTGACTCTTGAGTGGAATTAGCGTCTTGTCCATCTCACCCCATTCCGACATCTAACAGGAGGATCTAAGGGCACTTAACAGGACACCAGCTCCTTTTCAGACACCTATCTTGCCAGCCCTAAATCAAGAACAGGTGTCTGTGGCTTTTAGAGACGTAGATCCTTTCTTTTCATCTGTCCCTTTCTGCAAGCAGCACCCATTTTATTTTATTTTATTCTCCAGGAAATTTTCCCACTCTACCTTTCCTCTGGCCCCGGGCAGCATCCCCTCTGCCAAGACTGCAGCTTGAGTAACAGGCAATAGGAAACCTCTGCGTAGCTGGATTCCCTAGCCCAATCTCCGCGTTGCTCCCCTAGTTTTTAGCACTTTCACAGCCCTCTTTTATCTTCAAAGTGCTTTACAAACCTGAATTAATCTTCCCCGAGCCCCGCTGCGGTAAGTGAGTGAGGATTGCTATCCCCCTTTCACACACCTGCCAATGTCCGTGCCTGTTTTGTGACCTCAGGGCCAAGGAGTGGTCT
This sequence comes from Emydura macquarii macquarii, assembly GCF_026122565.2. Lineage (NCBI taxonomy): Eukaryota > Metazoa > Chordata > Testudines > Chelidae > Emydura > Emydura macquarii. Next base: position 6,828,262 of record NW_027130449.1, on the reverse strand, counting down.
CCCCGATGGCTAGCTGTGCGGCGCTGTTTTCTGTTCTGCAGGGGTAGGAGTTGCTTTATTCCAGTGCCTGGCCTGCTGGATTGTTCGTACCTCAGCTGTATGATTTCAGAGTCCCACGTGGAGAAGCAATGGTATGCAGATTTAACATGAAAAGAAAGGGAAAATCAAGAACAAAACCAGAACTCTAATGCTCTTAAAGGCTTTCAATAGCTTCCACTTCAAGGGACGAACAATGTGCCTCGGTGTATCTCCTCCCGCACTCCATCCCACTTCATCCTTATCCTTCTCAGCCATTAATCCTTTCACACGGCTCAGCCTGATTGTTCTCAGTTTCCCTCCGACGGGGAGCCCCTAGATGTCCTCCTGTCCCAGCCTTTCACAGTTCCGTTATCATCTGACTGCCAGGTAAATGCTCCTTTAGCTGCTGCTTGCCGGGAGCCGTGGTGACATCCAGTGGACGTGATGGGAAAGCCGGCCCTGTGTGTTGTATGTGGGTAGCACAGGTGGCCATGGGTAATCTCAGGAGGTCCAGAGCACAAGTTCAATTAAACACCAGACCTAGCTGAACTGATTTAGGAGGGAGAATCTAAACCAGATACCTCTGCCTTCATCGAATGGGTGCTGAGTGCAGTCCCAGTGCAAGAGAATCTGATCTGTGCTCCGTTGGGATGGGCACTAGGTACCATACTTGGGCAGAAGATCCTGAAGTATGTATTTATATGCACACATGGTGGTGACAGACTGCAGGCACTGCCCTGGGGTGGAGGAGGAGAAATGGGATTCTATTTCCATGCACGCATGGACAGGAGCCGACTCTAGGTAAGATAAGAATCTGAACCCAGTTGGAACAGGCTTTTCCTATGCCTTTCTTACCATCCCTAGAGCAGAGCTGCAGAATCCTAGCCAGGCTCGGTTACTGGATTCAGAAGGAAAAGTGTTTTCTAACAGTTCAACCTCCCTGCCTCTGAACCATCCTCTTAAAACTATGGGATGAGACCTGAGCCCAGTTTTTTGTGCAAATTGTTTTTCCACCAAAAAAATGCAGACTTGGGTCGACTGAAACGATTTTTGGATTTGAATAGATTTTGACAAGTTTGTTGGTCAAATAAAAAAACCTCAATAAGTTGGAAATGTCAAAATTGGTTCGTTTTGGCACTTCCGAAACTCAACGTTTCAACTTTTTGTTTCATAATGATGTGTTTTGGGATTTCACTTGATTTTACTCTTGAAAAGCATTTTTAAAAAGCCTCCAAAAAAAAAAACCCAAAAAACCCAAACCTTTTCATATGTGGGTTGAGCAAATGTTTTGGGTTGAGCGAATGGGGGGGGGGTTGATTCAGTGACCGAACCCAAAAATCAGTTATTTGCACAGCTGTGTGCGGGGCTTTCTGCTGCTGTTTCATCTTGACCTTACCCCATCTCCTGAGCCATATTCCCCTCTCTTCAATCCCAACAGACTTTAAAGCCCAGCTGCGGCTAAGTTCATGAGCAAGGAACAGCTCCCAGGGCAAGCAGCGGTGCCTCTCACAAACAGGCCTTGTCCCCGGGCAAGTGGGTGTAGGCCTGAGGAGACCTGTAGCCTCTGCTGGCAGACAGCTAGAGAGTTAAAGCTGCCTGTGTGGTGTGCTTATCCCTTTGGTAAATGTGAGTTCAGAGTGAAATCCCCCCCCCCTTTTTTTTTGTGCTTGCATGAAATGCAAATCAATAGATGTTGTATTCATTCTAACAAGATGTCAAGGAGAAAAGGGTAGCCTTTCATTCTGGGAGAGAGAGACACATGCGTGCACACACATACAGGGAGAAGAGGGAGGGGGGACAGAAAAAAGGGAGGGTGGGGGAGAGAAGTGGAGAGGAGTACAGGAAGTGGGGGGAGGTAATGTAAGATATGCAGAGAGTGTCTTCAGGCTGCAGAAAGGCTCATCGCAGCTCTGCTGGACCATGAGGACTGTTAGAATGAAGCCGTGCTAGGTGCTGCCCAAATGCAGACAGACGTGGCCTTCCCCCAGCAGTGCCTACAGTCTCAAAAGACAAAGCCAGTTGTAGGGTTGGTGGGGAAAGGAGCAGATGGAGAAGCTGAGTGACCAGGGTAGGGGAATAGGCACATGGTTTACTTGCTAGGCATTCGGTTGAAGTTCAAAGTGCTAAATTCCTCTTCCCTCTGACCCCCCCCCCACTATTCAGCTCCCAGGTCCTCCCCCACCTCAGTCACTGGCGGCCTTGCAACTCCTCCTCCCCCCATCTCCCAATTACAGAGCAGCTGGCTCCCTAGATGAATGAAGGAGACCCATAATAGTTCTTTGCAGGAGACATGGGCAACCAGGAGAGACTGAATATCACTGATAATCTGGAAATTCAGGAAAACAATGTCCCCTTAAGTCAGGGGTTCTCAAACTTTTTTTGCTGGGACCCCCTTTGAAAATATTTCAGACTGTAATGACCCCCTCTCCAGGCCATGTAACCCTTATCAGCATGTGTGGGGGCTGACAGCTCGTGACCCAGAGAAGGACCTGGGCATATTGGTTGATCACAGGATGACTGAGCCACCAATGTGATGTGGCCGTGAAAAAAGCGAATGCGGTCGTAGGATGCATTAGGTGAGGTATTTCCAGTAGACATAGTACCGTTATACAGGGTGTTGGTCAGATCTCATCTGGAATACTGCATGCAGTTCTGGTCCCCCATGTTTAAGAAAGATGAATTCAAACTGGAAGAAGTGCAGAGAAGAGCTACTAGGATGATCTGAGGAATGGAAACCCTGTTTTATGAGAGGACACTCAAAGAGCCTGGCTTGTTTAGCCTAACCAAAAAAGGCTGAGGGGAGATATGATTGCTCTCTATAAATACATCAGAGGGATAAATACCAGAGAGGGAGAGGAATTATATAAGTTCAGCACCACTGTGGGCACAAGAACTAATGGATAGAAATTGGCCATCAGGAAGTTTAGACTTGAAATTAGATGTAGGTTTCTAACCATCAGAGGAGTGATGTTCTGGGATAGCCTCCTAAAGGGAGCGGTGGGGGGCAAAAAACCTGGTTGGCTTCAAAACTGAGCTTGATAAATTTTATGGAGGGGATGGTCTGATGGGACAGCCTCGTTTAGCATTTAACTGATCTTTGACTACTGGTGGTAGATATGCCAAAGGCCTGTGATGGGACGTTTGATGAGGAGGGTTCTGAGTTACTACAGAGAATTCTTTCTTGGGTGTCTGGCTGGTGAGTCTTGCCCACATGCTCAGGGTTTAGCTGATATTAGCTGACACCATATTTGGGTTCGGGAAGGAATTTTCCTCCAGGGCAGATTAGCAGAGGTCTTTTGCCTTCCTCTGTAGCATGGGGCACGGCTCACTTGCTGGTGGATTTGCTGTTCCTTGAAGTCTTTAAACCAGGATTTGAGGATTTCAATAACTCTGTTTTAGGTCAGGGTCTATTACAGGAGTGGGTGGGTGAGGTTCTGTGGCCTGCATTGTGCAAGAAGTCAGACTAGATGATCATATTGGTCCCTTCTGACCTTAAAGTCTGAGTCTGAGACACCCTGCCCCCCAATAATAACCTTGTGACCCCCTGAGGGGTCACGGCCCCCCGTTTGAGAACCCCTGCATTAAGTTCTCCTCCCTAGCTTGAAGCACATGCAATGGGGGAGGTGGTATGCACTCTGGGAAACTGGAGAATACCTATGTTGGAGTCATAGACAGGCACCGAGAAATCAATCTTAACGATCCACAGCATAACAAACGTGGAGGAGGGGGGCAGCGCAGAGCTAAGCAGCTGGTGGTAGTCTACCCCTGCTGGTTATACTCGCACGATTAGCTATGCTAGCATTGTGATGGAGTCCTGCTTCCATACGCTCAGAAAACCTTCCCCCTCAGTTGGAACAGACCTTTAGCCTTAAAGCATGGGCCCCGTTCACATCACGGAAACACATTACATGGTGGAAGCTGTAAGCTGTTGTCCTGTATGCAGAGTGTGCGTTAGAGGGGGAGAACATACTTTGCCAGCATGTTACTGGTTCACTATCCAGACCCCCTAGTTCCTCCCAATCCATCCAATTTCACACCATTATTATTATTACTTAGTGTGCACAGTGTGGTAGCTGCAGTCATGGACCAGGGCCCCTTGTGCTAGGTGCTGTACAAACACAGAGCCATGGCATGATGCTAAGGCGGTGACACAAACCAGCAAAAGGATCAAGGCAGAGTCCTACTACTTTGCATGCAATCCTCACCCAGAGCACCAAGTCCCTTATCTCACTAAAGTGCCTGTTTGCTATGTTAATGCTTTTTGGATGTCTTTCCCCCGCCCCCTGTATTTTTTTTGCTCTAAAAGGGAGGGGGGGGTGGAATTCTTTTTCTCTGATGGCTTAAGACGGTGTATTATTTACCCAAGTGACTAGACTGATCCCACTAGTAAATTTGCAGTGAGATAGTTTGAAAAAACAACAACCCAAAACATACATATAAAAATCATGTTTAAATGCGCCTAGTAGACCGTAATGTTTTCTTTCAGAGCTGGTGCTGCCTGTCAAATTTAAATATGCAGTTTAGAAGCTCTTTCTTATGTCAAAAAACCCAAACAGCCCCTTCCCCACATCTCCCAGCAAAGCTCTACTGGTGAAATACATATTTATCTTTCTTTCTCTTTGAAAATGACGACATGGTGAGGCTTTTCTGTTATGCCCATCACCCAAGTATTGGAGCGCCTCACATACAGTAATGGATTTAGCCTCCTAATTTCCTAGGTCAAAGTTGTTGCTCCGACTTTACCGATGTGGAAACTGAGGCACAGGGAGATTTAAGGGACTTGCCTGAGATCACACAGGAAGCCTTTTGCTGTATCAGGAAAAGATTTCCAGTTTAGTGCGATAACCACTTTAAAGCTCGTTCCAGTTCTGTCCTCTGACCATGGATTAAGGCAGTGTGCACAGGTGTGTGTGGCTGTGCGCATTAGAAATGTATTTTTAAAATTCTTACAAAAAGTAGTGAGCAGGCACAAGCACAAATTATTTTTATTTAGAAGACGGGTTTTGTTTTGTTTGTTTGTTTTGTCAGAGGGGGGAATTGGGATGGCATATAAAGTCTTTTGGAATCCATCATATAATTTTATCCTTTACTTCCCTTCTGAAAGGCATCATGTTAGTTCCAACAAAGAGCTTTGTATTATAGGCACTCCTGGTAGCACTGGGGTTGCCTGATACTTCCCATTATAAGACCCTGTTTTCAGTTGCATGTAGTTTTGTCCAACTTTAACTGCTTGGGCTGAAGTTTTCCATGGTGGGTGTTTTGTGTCCGGCTGAATTTTTGGGGACATTTTCAGCTGAGCTGGTTCAGTGTTTGAGAATGAGGCTATGAAAAGCAGTTGTTTTGCCCAAGTTTTTTTTAAAAAATCTTGAGACCTTCCTCTTTGAAATGCTTTAGCACCCTCCATGCTTCAGAACAGGAGCCTGAAAATGGGTTGGGGTGTGTGTGTGGGACCTTTGCGTCAGGGATGTGCCTTTCGCCATCCCCTTAAAAATCTGCCCAAATCTGGTCAAATTGCAAACCTTTGAAAAATTGCACCTTGCACATGTGCTAGTGTTTGGCAGCTAAAACCGCTGAAGATTCCACCTTTACTGAGCATGCTCCAGCAGCCTCTCCTAGCGCCTCGTGCCGACTAGAGCGTGTATGCACTAGTCACAGAGCAACTAAGCATGCTCCAGCCCAGGGCCCAGCAGGACTTTTCCTGTAACAGCTACTCCAGGCCGAGGTGGGGCAGGACAGGGTGACAGAATGGAAAGCAGGGATCCTGTCTCTGACGTGCTCTCAGTGATTCCCCCCCTCCCCAGGCAGTGGAAAGGAAGAAGCCATCTGATTCGAATGCAGAGGGGGCAGAAGTTGGACCTGGGGGAAGAGAAAGGGGCTGGTGGGCCTGGGACTGGAGTTGGGCAGAAAAGAGATCTGGCAGTTGGACGCGGCGGGATTGGTTGGGCAAGAAGACTGGGAACCAGTTGGGAGGGTGTGCTGAGTCTGGGCAGGGAAACTGGGACTGGAAACTATTGAGGGAAATGGGGGAGATACTGAGATCAGAGGAGGAGATGGGGGGAGATTTGGACTGGCTGGACAAGGAGCTGGGACATGGGGAAGAGACTAATCAGATGAGGAACCAGGACTAGCTGGGTGAGCAGACTGGACAAGGAGTATGGGTGGAATTTGGGGGGAGTGAGCGGAACTGGGGCAGGCTGGGCAAGGGGACTGGGGCTGGAATGAGTGGAGAGTGGGTCTGAGCAGGGAAGGAGAATGGGACCAGGAGAAGGACTGCGACAAGGGCATGAAGAAATAGTATGTGACTGTGTAATTCAAGACTGTATCGTAATGCATATGCATAAGGAAAATCCCTGTTTTTCCTCCAGCGGTTTTACACCCACTTGTTGAATCTCATTGCACAAACAATGTTAACTCTGGCATTTCCGAACATTTGAGTGCTTGACCTTGCAATCTCAGTTGTGTTCATTTAGTGTAGGTATTTTGTGTGCAATGTAGGCAGTGTTTTGTAGTCATTAGGGCAGGGATTTAAAAATCTGGAACCCTGGGTCCTATGCCCGTGTCAAGGTTCTAGAGCAGTGGACTGGGAGTTGAGGCTTTTGAGTTCTAGTCCCAGCTCTGCCAGGGACTCACTCTCTGACTTGGGGCAATCCTCTGAACCCCTTGGTGCCTTCACTTCCCCATCTGTGCAATGGGAACCACCTGCAAGGGGTATTGGAAGGGTGATTTCTCTTGTTAGTACAGTGCTTTGGTATTGTGAAGCGCTATATAAGTGCTAAGTGGGATCCATTCGGGTACTCATATGCTTTAAAGTCAGAAGGGACCATTATGATCATCTGCTCCTTGCTCTATTCCTCAATCAGCCAGCGGAGGCACATGGAGAGGAGACCTCACCAACAGCCTGACCCCCTTCCTTAGCTCTGTCTGCTGCAGTCCCAAGCCTTGCCAGCATGGTACCTAAACTCTTACCCGGCTGCGATAGCATAACGTGCTACCGTGTGACAGCTGAGCTTACGTAGGAGCCACTGCACAGGCAACGTATCCCTGTGCTTTACTCTTTGTATTACAAGGCCAAGTCCGGTTCCAGGCTCCGTTACGCTAGACATTATACATACACCTAACGAGAGATGGTGTCTGCCTCAGACTGTGCTCTGAGACCAGAGGCAACGAGAAACGTTGTTGGAAGGAACAGGATAGGGAGGCTCAGAAGCCAATGATAAGGTAATGACTTCATCATAGTCCTTGTCCAGGGTTTGAGTGCGGGACTCTGAGTTTCAAAGCACAAAGCTCTGCCATTTGAGCTAAAGGACTGACTCTGCTAGGGGGCAGCACTAGCTGGTGGTGGTTCTCTCTGAGTCAGCCACTAAAGCCGAACTTTAGAAGAAGGCCTTGCTAATGTGTGAGGTGTCGGCACAGCAAGCGGTTTTGAAGGGCTGGAAGGGAAGATGCAATTGGTTTTCGGGCATATTGTATTAAAGATGATGGTGGGACATTCAGGGGAGATGGATGTCAGAGGGAGAGGCTCAGGTGTGGGACTGGGTGGAGGGGAGACTGATCAGCGTGGAGAGTCACTGGCATACAATCGATGGCTGAAGCTATAGGAGCGATCACCTGGATATAGGATATAGAGTGAGAAGAGGAGGAAGCCTACAGCAGATTCCTGGGGGGCATTCATGGAAAGAGGGATCAGAGAAGAAGAGGAGCTACCCAAAAAGATGGTGCAATAGTGACCAGCCAGGTCAGAGGACAGCCAGGAGAAGATGGAGTCGCAAAAGCCAAGCGAGAGGAGAAGATTCCAAAGAGGAAGTTATGCCAGTGGTGTCAAAGGCTAACGAAAGAGTGTGGAGGCTGTGGACGAAGTAGAGGCTTACATAATATGCAGTATGTCTCATTGTCAAAGTCTTTTGCAAACACTAAGGCTGGCGGGTATGAGGTAGGGAGCTATTTTTATTCCTATCTTACAGATGAGGAAATTGAGGCAGGGAAGGTAAGCGCCTTTCCGCAGTGAACAGAGGAAGTTCGCATCAGCGAGCGCGCCGTGAAGATGTGTTTAGAGACCTCGGTGAGAGCAGTTCCAGTGGAGCAGTGAAGTGGGCAAGATCCTGGACAGCAGAGCCAGTGAATTTAGGGGCGAAGCGTGGAAGGAAGAGGTGGCAGTAATGACAGAGGAGGGCTGCGTGGATGAAAGAGAGCATCTCATGCTCATAAAGCAAGAACAAGGAACCTGCAAAGAGTGAGAGGTTATGGACAACAGGGAGTTGAGAGAGTGGTGGTAGGGGGGATGGAAGGTTCTGAAGTGGGAGGGTGGGATGGGACCAGTCAGGCAGAGGGAGGGGCTGGAAGAAGAAAGCAGGTGAAACCTCAATGTCAGCCAATCTGTGCACACCACTGAAATGCAGTCACCTCTGGAGAGCAGTGGATCAATTGGCACACAGCTACCACCTTTGGAATGGAGGATATGGGAAATTTTGGCCAAGGACCCTGAGCAAACACCACCTCCCCCAGTCACGAGGAAAAGGTGCCCATGCAAAGCCCATTGAAGGCAGTAGAAAGACTCCCATTGGCTGTGGATCTGTCTGGCAGAGCAGACTGCCCTTCTGTTCCAGAGGTCTCTTGGGTAGCGACTGGACACCTAAGATAGAGAACGCCAGTGAAAATGAGGTAGAATCTGAGGCTAAAATAGGGAAAGAACAAATTAAAAATTACTAGATGTCTTCAAATCACCAGGGCCTGATGAAATACATCCTAGAATTCTCAGAGCTGATTGAAGAGATGTCTAAATCATTAGTGATTATCTTTGAAAAGTCATGGAATTAAAAAGAGATTCCAGAGGACTGGGAAAGGGCATATATAGTGCCAATCTCCAAAAAGGGGAATTACAGACCAGTCAGCTTAACTTTAGTACCCAGAAAGATTATGAAGCAAATAATTAAGCAATCCATTTGCAAACACCTCGAAGCTAAGTAACATCAGCATGGATTTGTCAAGAACAAATCGTGTCAAAGCAACATAATAGCTTTCTTTGACAGGTTAAGAAGTCTTGTGAATGGAGGGAAGCAGTAGATGTGGTATATCTTGACTGTAGTAAGACTCTTGATACTGTCTCACATGACCTTCTCATAAAGAAACTAGGGAAGTACAACCTAGATGGAGCTACTATAAGGTGGGGTACATAACTGGTTGGAAAACCTTTCCCAGAAAGTAGTTATCAGTGGTTCACAGTCAAGCTGGAAGGGCATATCAAGTGCGGTCCTGGAGAGATCCATCCTGGGTCCTGTTTTGTTCAATAACTTTATCAGTGATTTTGATAACGGCATAGAAAGAACACTTATAAAGTTGGAAGATGATACCAAGTTGAGAGGGGTTGCAAGTGCTTTGGAGGATAGGATTAAAATTCAAAATGATCTAGACAAACTGGAGAAATGGTCTGAAGTAAATAGGATGAAATTCAACAAGGACAAATGCAAAGTACTCCACTTAGGAAGGAACAATTAGTTGCACACATACAAAAGGGAAAATGACTATCTAGGAAGGAGTACTGCGGAAAGAGATCTGGGGGTCATAGTAGATCACAAGTAAAATATGAGTCAACAGTGTCACACTGTTGCAAAAAAAGTGAACATCATCCTGGGATGTACTAACAGGAGTGTTGTAAGCAAGACATGAGAAGTAATTCTTCCACTCTGCTCCATGCTGATAAGGCCTCAGCTGGAGTACTGTGTCCAGTTCTGGGTGCCACATTTCAGGAAAGATGTGGACAAATTGGAGAAAGTCCAGAGGAGAGCAACAAAAATGATTAAAGCTTAGAAAACATGACCTATGAGGGAATATTGAAAGAACTGGGTTTGTTTAGCCTGGAGAAGAGAAGACTGAGAAGGGACATAACAGTTTTCAAGGGCATAAAAGGTTGTGACAAAGAGGACGGAGAAAAATTGTTCTCCTTAACCTCTGCTGATAGGACAAGAAGCAATGGGCTTAAATTGCAGCAGGGGCGGTTTAGGTTGGATATTAGGAAAAAGCTTCCTAACTGTCAGGGTGGTTAAGCACTGGAATAAATTACCTAGGGAGGGTGTGAAATCTCAATTATTCGAGATGTTTAAGAGCAGGTTAGACAAACACCTGTCAGGGATGGTCTAGATAATGCTTGGTCCTGCGTTGAGTGCAGGGGACTGGACTAGATGACCTCTTGCGGTCCCTTCCAGTCCTACGATGCTATGGTTCTTTTAAAAGATGCCCAGGCGCTAAGATGCGTGGCTGCTCAATCCGCCTGCCTTGGCAGCAGGCAGAGCTGCTGGGTTGTAAAGCTGTAGCTCTAAGCGTTCTAGGCCTGACACGGAGAAGGCCCCGGTTGCATGCAGCCTGCAGCGAAAACCCGAACTCGACTGTCACACTTGTGGCAGAAACGGAGGGTGAGGGGGAGCGAGATGGACAGATGGAGGGCAACAGGCACGCTCCAGTTTCTCACTCATCCAGCTGCTTTAGAATGGCTGCAACAAGTGCTAGTCCCCAAGCCAGCTAATGTGATGAAGCACCTTCCAGCCCCTTGGGCATGAAGGACAGCTCAGAGCCATTACAGAGAACTAGCCTGGCTAGCGTCTGTGGCACTGTGCGCATTCCTGCCACTGGGGCTGCCTCTCCCTTAGTGTGGTGCCCCTGGCACTAGCTCAGTCTCCTCCACCCTCCCATTGTGCCAGACTGCCGGTCCCACAGAACCGCCCCAAGACCCAGGGAGGCAGGGTGAGGTGCACCGGGGGGCAGCTGGCAGCACTTAGCTCTCCATAGAGGCGAGTGGCTGCGTGTCACTCAGGAGGCTCAAACCAATGAGTGCCTGGTAGGAGGTCTGCTCTCCCCACTGCACAGACAAGTGCTGGTGTTTCTTCTGCTAGTTGTGTGTATGTGCAGGCAAAACCAGAGACACTGCCTGCCTGTTTCCATCTCTCTGTGTGTCTCTCTCTCTCCAGCTCACTAACTCACGCTCCCTCCCTCTGCAAACATTGGATTTAAACCTGCTCAGAATTCAGCACAGAGGAAAGCAACGGAAGCAGCAAGCCCAGCAGCCTCCAGACTACTGCAGCTCCAAGATGTACCATCCTGCCTGCTGGATCGTCTTCACAGCCACAGCCGCCCTGCTCTTCATCCCAGGTACAGTGGGGAATTGGGTTTTTTCCCCCCTCTCTCTAGGGGATGCATGGAGATTGGACCAGAGGGAGGGAGAATGAAATGGTGTGTGCATCACACACACCCCCACGCACAGTAGTTGCTCTGCAGCAGAGAATCGGCAAGTGCTTTTAGCAATCCCTGGGAGCCGGGTTCAAAGATCTGTGCCCAGGCTTCTGAAGAGCTGCTGCCTCCCAAATGAGTGCTGAGCAGGCATAGAAAGCAGCTGCTGTCCGAGCAGTGTGGGGAGAAGAGCCTCTTTCACTCACAGGAATTGGCTGAATGGTATTTCCAGGCACAGCGTGCAGGGATGCTCTGGAGAAGTCTCTCTGTAACACACACACACATACACACACACACACTCTCTCTCTTTCTCTCTCTCCTCTCTCTCCCCCCCCCCCCCCCCATTCCCTTATTTCATGCTCAGTGCATGGGGGAGTCTTTCCCTTAGAAGTTTAGTGCCCTCTTCATCTTCGTGCCATTCTCAAAGCGCCTGCTTTTCTTCTCGCATTTTGGGCGACTCAGCCCTCAGTCCTGAATAGGATTGTTTTCTCCTTCCCTCCCTGGGGCTCGCTGAAAGGGGGCCCCATTGCACGGCTACCCTGTTTGGGCATCAGCCTGCGGCGAAAGGCAGAGATACTGCAATCTCAGCAAGCCGATCAGGTGTAGATTTCCCTACAGCTTTAAAGCAGCGCTGCTAGCGCTGGACTGTCCTCATCACGACACTCGTCGGGAGTTGAGCATCAGGGCTCCGGGTGTGGGAAACACCAGTTTTAATGGGGTTTATGGTAATTTGCCTCTAGGGAGTCACTCCAGGCTGAAAGTTGACAGACAAGGTCTCGGCGTGGGCATCAAAACACAATCCAGCACACGCTGCTCCACTGGCCATATGTTAGGGGTAACACTGAGAAAGAAGGGCAGGGGAATGGTAGGGGCAGCAGAAGTTGATGGTGGTTTGTGCTTTTAGGCCAAGATCTGCAGAGCTGCCTGAGATTTGAACATCCACTTCCTGTTAAAGGGAATAGGAATTGGATGTCCTAATGCCACCCTGGGTCTTTAATTCAAAATGTCTCTCCTTGGTTGTGGCTGTGATTTACATTTGATATGGGGGGCGGAGGGGAGGACAGTGTAGATCTCTGTTTAAATTGCTTGTCAGTGTGCAACTTTATTTTTTTCACAGGGATTGTCTTCGTGGGTAGGAAGGGAGGCAGGATGGGGAAGTGTTAGATCTCCACCACCTGAAAAACACCTGCTGGGACAGAATGAGTGGGGCATGAACTGAGGGGCTAATGCCACGTAGTGCTGGACCAGCCACAGGTCCATTGCCAGAGTAGCCCCAGCTTAGAGAGAACCCAACATTTGACACCTATTTACAACATCCTCTGTGAAATTTGGTCCCGAGCAGAGGGTCTGTTCTTCACTTCTTAGTGGGTACTGCCATTGGGTAGACCTTCTGCTCCGAGGGGAGTTTTCACACACTGTTTGTAGATCACCTCGTTCAGAGCCCCTATAGAGCATCAGTTGCAACGATATTTTTAAAATCTCTGTTCAAGCCTTTGCAAATATCCTAAACCAAACAGGTGCAAATGTAATTTGGCAAAGAGAGGAACCAAGGAAACTGTGTTAGGGTAGTGTTAGAGGTGTGTCAACTGCGAAGCGTCTCTGCATTCAAGGCTTTTTGTTTTGGTTTTTTTCTGGAAAATTTCTTGAAGCCACACCTCTCTTTGGAGGGAAAGACATGGCCCCTTTTTAGGAGCGAGGGTGGCTTGCAACTCAAAAGATGTACTGAGATATTGGTGGCTTTTAGAGTCGTAAGGTTCAAGGTCATATAAGGGACCACCACATCATCTAGTCTGACCTCATGGATTTCACAGGCCACCAGCCCACACCTGCAAAACCCAATAATGGTAATGAGACGCACAGGAGACTAGATTATTCTGTGCCACAGGCAGAGATGTGATTAGTCAAAATTGCCAATTAAAGGACGTTTGGCAGGGGTGGAATTGCTGCGGGTGAAATGTTGGCGTGAGAGTCTGTGAAATCTCAGTGGTGAGCTGCAGGGTTCTAGCAAAGATGCCTCTCAGACCCACAAACGCCAGGGAAAACTGCCCTGCTGCACTTCAGAATTGCAGCTCCGATGCTGCGCAGTGCTCTGAGGGCCCTGGGCACATGCTAGCCTAATATGGATGAGACTGATCCAACTTCCAGGCTGCGGCATCACTATAGAATTGTAGGACTGGAAGGGACTTCGAGAGGTCATCTAGTCCAGTCCTCTGCACTTACGGCAGGACCACATATGTAATGAAAGCCAAAACCCGGGATTCAAACACTTTCAAACTTGGGGGAAGTGTGGTTCTGGTTCTGGATCTGAACTTTGAAGTTCTAGCCTCTCTTTTGCATTTTGATGAGATGCCAGTCTGCTCTAACTCTGAATTTCTTCTGGCCCAAACCAGACTATAGGAATTTACCATACTGGACCAACCATTGGTCCATCATGTCCAGAAACCTGCCTCCTACATTGGTCAACAATGCCTGATACTTCAGAGGAAGTCAGATATATTCCTTTAATGCACCGAACTAGCCATGCAGTGCTGTGCACAGGGGAAATTCCTTCCTGACACCTGCAGTGATCAGTATGTGCCCTGAAGCATGAAATTTGAATATCTTTAGTTACATAAACACCACTGTTATCAATATTAGTCAGCTTTTGTAAACCCAGCCAACAATGTTTGGGTCACATTCTGATTTCTGTGCTGGAGTAACTCAGTTAACTTCCGTTGAGTCACTCCACATGGACCCCAGCATCGCTGAGATTAGAATCCAGCCCACCGAGATCAGGCACAGTTACACAGTGGTGTTTAGGAATGTCAGTTATTTTGGGAGTTTGATCCCTCATGCTTTATGCATGTGAAACTCCCACGGGATCCTTGGAGGCAGGTCTCGAGCATGAACTGCTTCCCCTCCATCTTTATGCTGCGGGGAGCTTCGTGTAAGGGTTGAGAAGAGAACTTGCTCACAAGGTGTAATTAGAGTGAAGGGAAACATCACAACTTGAAGGTTCCTGCAGAAAATAGCATTGCAAAGTTATTATTAACCATAATGGCTTATTTGCAGTTTTTCTCTCTCTCTCCTCTGTTCTTTGCTGTCTCTTCTGTTTGGAAAGATGTGTTTTTCCCAGAGGGGCTCATGTCGTCTCGTTACCAATTTACTCTTGTGGAGTCTAAAGACACGAAAGGTTAATGCAATAATGAAACCCTGACCCCTCTGGTCACAGATAGCGCCTTACTCTGCAGCTTTTTGTTTCTTTGCAAGACATGTTTCCATCTCGGAATAATTTCTAAGGCTAATGCTGTTGTTTCCTGGTGCCTTCGGGGAAGGGGTTCAGTGGCCATAGATTGCTTTCCGAGGAGGAATCTCTCTGATGGGAAGGACAATGAAGATTTTTAATGAGCCTGGAGCCGCAAGACAGGGAGGTGATGGGTGGGAAATTTAATCGTCAAGCTCATAGCAAGTGCTTCAAACTGCAGGGGCATCTCTGGACACTGAGCTATGATTTGGACTGGTGGCAGATGTTTTAGGTCAGATAAAGGAATTGGTAGGGGGGTGGGGGAGGTATCATGGATTGCTCTGCATTACCCATGGTGTGATGTGTTTGCTCTATAGGTGACAAAGAAACTCTATGCATGTGTTGCATTTCCATTAGCGTTCATACTTACTGTATTCCTAGGGACATGTAGTCACTACTCTTGCAGTGTGAGCTGTCTCATGGATGCTGGGTTAGTCGCTTCTTTCCAGGCTGGGATCTGAAGAAGAAGAGTCCCTTAGATGGTTGCATATTGTTCCTCAGGTCAGAAGTCCTGTTAGAGGTTCAGGGCTAGCTGGGCCCTGATCAATAGGAATGCATCTCTGAACTTGTACACTAAAGCCAGTGGAGTGACACCAGTGTAAAACTGGAGTGAGACCAGAATCAGGTCATTCATTGTCAGCCCTTTCGTAATGACTACGCTCAGGGACAGATTCATAGGTGGGGTAAATCTGTATAACTCCACTGAGTGCGATCCCGATATTCTGGCAGGAATAGCCCGTCTGGGACATGAAATCTTAGAGGTGGCTGAGGCAATGGCTTCCCACTACTGATACAATTGGGCCACATCACGATATGACAGTTCCATGCCCCGCGTCGTGAGAGCCTGTGAGGTCATCGCACAGCAAGGCGATGCCACCCTGCTTGCCCTGTGCCATCCTGCATTGTCACGGTGAGATGCTGCTATGACACGGACACCGGAGACTCTCCTCCATTTGCAATGTGAGATTTAGGCTTGGTGGGATGTGGGGCGGGCCAGTGAAGACGGGGTCTGTCCTGGGAAGCAGAGACAAGCTGAGACTTGTGGAGCCTCATCCTTCCTGACACAGAATCCAGGCAAAAGATCCAGAATCCAGCAGGGGCTCCGCAGGGACGGGCTGAGGAGGGCTGTGCACGAGGACTTGTGGCTGAAATAGTGTGAGAATGCTGTGGTCACTCCCCACGGGGCCGCACTGAGCTGCTCTGCTTTGGCTGTGTAGCTTTTGCCCCGCTCCGAGGGTTTCCCTGTTTCTGTTTCCTCATTCCCATAGCCTTTGTCACAGCCATGGCCTGGAATGTTTTCACTTTGGCTGCCTGGCTGCGCCTTTTCCACCCCTGAGGAAGGCTTGGGAGGTGGGGGGGGATGCTGCACATCTGGTCTTCACCTGGGCATAGCCCTCCAAGGGAGCCCAATGCAACAGCCCTACTCAAGCTTAGGTTCCTTATCTTCTGTCTCCATCTATGGAGCGTTTGATACTTTGCAGGGGGAGTCGCTGGTCTGCTGGCCCCCGAGCTCCCCTGCCAAGTCTCCCCTGAAACCTAATGTCTGACCCTTGTAGGAAAGCCTGTTAGCGGAGTCCTGGCTCCCTGGGTTAATGAATGGCAGGGGGTGGAAGAGAAGGGCCTCTAGAGCGCTGTATTTCCTGCTGCCAACAAACACTGCCTTGGACTTGAGCAGCTATTACTGCTGGCTGGCTGCTGGGGCTGGCTATAGATTCTCCTTTCTTGCTTGTATCCCTGTTTTGCTGCCCTCTCTGCCCGCCAGCTCCTCATCTGTGCCCCGTAATTCCCTAGCAAATACTCAGCACTCGAAGGCTTTCCGTTTCCAGAGTCTTTCATGTGCAATTCGTTCTGCCCCGCGGCCCTTCCCGCTCCCACCTCTGAGGTAGGTAAGTGCCATCTCTGTTTGGCAGATGAGCTCCATCACCTCCCTTGGTGACATCCACTAGCATGTTCTCTGGGGGGAAACATCTGTCCTGTCAGAGGGGCTTAGTCCATAAATCCATCCCAGCAGATCCCAAGGAATCCATGTAGAAACTTGCTGCCTCTGCAATGGCTTTATTCTGCAGCCAGCTCCATATTTTGCTCTCAGGGATTGGCATCCTTAGGGGAAGATGGGGTCTTTCACCCTCTGCTGCTTCCTGTTCACTTCCTGCCATCAGTTGAACTGGGTCAGCGACCCACCTGATCCCTTAGCTATCCCTGCTCCTGCTCTGTTATCTGCAGCTGGATCCCTTTCGTTCCCAAATGCTACCCAGAATCCCTTAGAGAGCGGCTGTGCTTCAGAGGAGGCGCTGTAGGCTCCGTGAGAATTGTAGTGTGTGTCTACACCCCCTCACTGCCCATGGTAAAGCAGAAAGGAAGGCACTGTCCATTGTACTTGGTAGCCAGACCTCTCGTTGAGGACAGACTGCAGCAGATATGACCCCTGTGTCAGAGCTGGGTGAAATTTTTTCAGAGGAAACCCTTTTTCCCCCCTGAAAAATGCAGGTTCAAGTTGCCGAAGACAATTTGTGAATTTGGGTCAACTTCAGTGAATTGTATTGGTCCAAAAAAAAGTGTGTGTGTGTGGGGGGGGGGGGGGGGGGGGGGGGGGGAATGGAAATACCAAAACATTTTGTTTCAGCATTTCCCAAACAATGTTTTGGCTTTTCATTTTGGAAAGATTTTCCTTTTGGAATATCACTGTTTTGTTTTGTTTTTTAAATCGCTTTTCAAAATCCTCAAAATTGACAGGAATCAAAACGGTTTTTTTAACATTTCAGTTTGCAGAAAATGTGACAGACAGATTGCAACAGGGTGCATGGGGCACTATGCCACGTGACCCCACAGTGGGGAGCTGGGCCCAGCTGCTGGGTGAGTGCAGGGCAGGCTTGCTCTCCAGCCCCATCTGAAATGTGCCCCACACATGGCTAAAGGCTGGACAGGAGGGAAGCTATATCGGTGGGAGAGCGTCTCCTGCCGACACAGCGCTGGGTGTGGACAGTGCTTATGTCACTGTAACTTGCATTGCTCGGGGGGGGGGCGTCTTTTTCACACCCCTGAGCAATGCAAGTTAGATCAGCTTAAGCGGTAGGGTAGACCTGCCCTTAGACTCCAGGGACCTGGTGTGATCACTAGTTGCAAATGCTTTTATGGATACATTTTGCTGATGTGGTTCCTTCTTAAATTCAAAAGGAGAGATTTTCAATGGCCTAAAGAGCAACTCCCATGGGAGCAGGGCACCTTAACTGCTCTGGGTGCCTAGGACAAACTTTTCCAAAGATTTGCCTACTTGCCTCCAGCAAATTTAGGGCTGCGCTCAGATTTTGCACACCAATATGCAATTTGAAATTTGTGCTGTGCTCCATGATAATGCGAGTCATCCAATCAGGACAAAGGAACAGCGCTCTGTGACTGCTGCGACTCATCCTGTGGGCATTTCCAGTGACCTGCAGATCGAGATCGCACAGCTCTGAAGGGGGACACGCACACACATGCCTGCCTATACAGTTCCCATGGGCGTCAGTGGAAGTTGGTGCAAAACTGAGAAGAGGGTAAGATTTGCTGAGTCAAATGATTCCTTCTGAATGATTTTGCCCAGAGTGAGTTGGACCTGAACCTCAAAAAGCCTGCTTGTCTGTTGATGTAAAATAGGTGTAGCTCCACTAAAGTCAATGGAGGCTGAACAGACTTGAGTAGAAAACTTGGTTCAGAGTGACCAAGGAGCAGGGGTGAACCCCACTGAACGGGAAGTGCTGAGTTTCATGTGACTTCAGCACTGGCCATGTGCGTGTGCGTACTGCTGTATGCCCACCACATGCAGCAGCGGTGTAGCATCCATCCTCCTTTCTTCTGACTCAATCGTGAAGTCATCACTCAGTATTTACTCCATCTCCACTCCGTCAGAACTGTGCCTGCAGCCAGCGTTCCTCTAATGAAGTCAGTTTGAGGCTGAAGACAAATCGAGGAGGTTTCCTGTGCACATGCCGTTCTCTCTGAGATCATCCTGTGGATGCATTTTTGCCTTTCTGCACCAAGCGCTCCAGCTACACGGGAGAAGCCTGTGGCTTTGTCAGCTCTTCTGAGCAGCCTGGTCATTCTCGGGGTCCCATTCTCCCCCCTAACTTTCACGCCATCAGGCTGAGCTCTTCTGTAAACCCTAATTTACCATCAACGAGTGCAGAGTGGGAAAGAACTCAGCCACCCCACTTTTCCTTTTCATCCAAACTTAAATAATAACAGCTCTTCTGCAATCTCACTACCTCCTCGTCATCTCTCTCTCTTTAATGAAGGTATGGTAGCTGTAATTACCAGTGCCGCACCAGCACAGACAAAAGTCTTTGACACTTGCTGCTCAGTGGGCGAGTTTTTCAGGGAACTCCTCTTTGTTTCACGCTCAGGGAAGAAACTTTTTCCTGCCTGTTTCTTAAAGAGCCATGGTTGGGTTATCGCCCCGTGGTGGAGGGAGTGAGTGCTACCAAGTAAGATGTGCCAAGCCGCGGTCGGCGTGGCACAGGAGGTATGCTAGTCCATGGCTAGTCCATGGTTTTGTGCTGAAACCTGGCCACCGAGCAGATAGGAGTTACTCAATGGGTGGCGCTACCTACGTTTTGCGAGGCACAGAGTGAAATGAGATATGGAGGGACCCTAATTAGCCAGTGGGCCTGATGGCGTCTGTTTTATGTTAATTAATTAATTAATGATTGATCGTTAATAACTGACCCTAATTAGCCAGTGGGCTGGCAGCAGGGTGGCTTGGTTGTGCATGTTGCAGGTGCAGTAGGAAAGGTTTTCATTCCAATGGACTTGGAAGGGGCGGGGCGGATGAGAATCCTTTTCGCTTTGGGATCTGAGGAAGCTTTAGAAAAGGGACGGTTGAATCAGGACATGTTCAGAGGGCAGTTGGGTCCTCAAGTTCATCTTTCAAGGGGTTGGCTGGCGGCGTGGTCAGAGCAGGTGAGGGAGCTCATAGTGCGTCCTGGCGAGGCTGTCTGATAGCAGGGGGGGGCCCAAAGCCAGGAGCCTCTTGGTATTGCCAGAACACGTTGAGGGGAGGTCCTGACTTTCCATGTCTGTAGATCTGCTCAAATACGTGATGTGTCACTTATTCCCCAGAGACACATGGGGGCCAATTTTTCAAGATGGGCACCACAGGAGGGCACCCATGTGGCAACAATGAGCTTTGAGCAACCCTTGTTTGAAAGTTGGGCTCATTCTCTAGGAATCCTACCGGATTCCACTCCCATGGAACATGCGTGTGATGAAACGGGGGGGAGAAGGAATAAAGCCAAAGATGTAATCATTAGCTTTGCTTTTCTGTGAATTCTACACTAGTGCAAAGTGCTGGACTGACAGCCCTGGAGACGGAAGCTAGAAGGGCACGATAAAGGCGAGACAGAGGTCATTTGACCTCTGTAGCCTTTTATTTAAAGTTAATTTTAGTGAAGTGTTGTTACACCATCGAGGGTTCAACTCTGGCAGCTGCAGTCTCAAGTTCAACAGAGTTACCTCCGCCTGGTTTAGATCTAGAGCTCATAGAAACACATGGAAACCAAGGAAAACAGCACTTACAATTCCAAGGACAAGGTTGAATATCTTGTATCAATTTTATTAGTTACCAGCATGTTTATGAATATCACAGCCTGCACAAATCCTGTACAAATACAGCCATGCAAATATCACAGCTGTTGTCATGCTCACATCCTCGTAATAGTGGTAGGGTCTGATGGGTCTCTCATGGAGTGTTCATCAGTAGAGGGATGGGTCCTGCTGGAGTTTTCACATAGGAAGCTCAATTTTCCAAATCTGGGTGCCCTCTTGCACAATGCTATTTTGACAATACCTGTGTTCTGCACATGTGCATGAAAGTGTTCATCCCTCTTTTTTCTTCTTCTGGTATTTCCAAAACTTGAGTTAACCCATTTTCTATAGGTGGTGTATAGTTGCCTGTATCCTGGGGGGTAAGACACATTTTGGAGACAAATATGCCTCTAAAACGTTGTTTTTCCTTTGTCGATTTGAAATTAACCTTCTGGGTACTTTTTCACAATATTACCCCTTGGTTCCTCCTTTGCCCTCATCTGTGGGTATCGGGTTATATTTGGTCAGTTACTTATGTCGGCTTTTCTTATCTCCAAGGCCTAAAATAGCTAAGCTAAAATCTTGCAGGCCTCAGCCTACAGGTCTTGTGGTTCAGCCTTCCCTTCTTAGATATCTAATACATAATGATCACCTCTAAATACCGATCTATCTTATACTTCTACAACTTCACTTTAGTAAGCATACCGTGATTATACATGACATGCAATTAACGATAACTGCACACAATAAATGAATAATAAAATAAAACCATAGTCTACACCTCCATGGCCCATCCAGTCCAGGGCTTTAGTCTTTGTTTACTCCACGTGTAGTACTCACAGCCAGGCACTTTGTGCCCGTAAACCTGGTACCCCTAGCACAAAAGGGGTGTGAAGCAATTCCTCTGAGCACGAGGAAGCCTGCTTGGCCTTCATAATCCTCTGTGCTCCTTTTAGCCTAAAGCTGTCTTAGTTAAGGGGCTGTATCTAATGGGGTTTGATGAGCACCTCCTTCTCCACGTTGGCACTGTTAACCCGCTGCGGCAGCAGAACTCCCTTGAGTGACTTTCCTTCCTTCCCAGGCAGAGCTTGTGTCACGCCATTGCTCTGAAAGAGGTTGGAGGTGGAGCTGGGCAGAGGAGTGGGGATTTAGGTGGTCTCTAGAAGAGTGGTTGATTCATTCCCTCCCAAGGGGGACAGTTCCATGAAATCCCTCTGTTCTCCAAGCCTGCTGATTCTTGAAAAGTATCATTATAGGGTGTACAGGTAAAGCGGGACAGGTAGTTGTCTAGTGATTAGGAAAAGGATTTGGGAGCTAGGACATCTAGGGTGAGCTGTGTGAAATGTTAGCAATGAAGCCTAAAGCCTCCTGAAATTTGCTTGGCACCTAATTTCTTTGTCTCAGACTTGAAATTGAGGTTCAGTTGCTTGAAAGATTTAAGGTTTACTGAGCTCTGCCAGCCTTTCAAGTGAACCTGAGGCCAGTTGTGAATCTGGATCAAACCCATGTAGAATTCAGTTTTGCAAAATTTTTTGATGTGAAACTGTCTGAGTGTTCTTGCTGTGATGTTTTCAGCTAATCGTGACTGCGAGATACAAGGCAGGATTCAGGGACTGAAGCTCCAGCATGCTCAAATGGAAGGGCATCTTTGTATGCGCCACACACACTGTAACACTTACAAAAATGTACCACCGTAGCCGTGGGTTCTAGTGCTGGTTCTTCCAACACCTGGGTGATTCTTTAGACATGTCCCGCACCTCAGGTTACCCAACTGCAAAGTGGGGATAATGTTGCCTACCTTGGAGTTTTATGAAGCCGAATTGAGTGAAACTTAATTAAATGATGGTCATAAAGTGGTCAGGTGGTTTTGGAGGAAGTACACTGCTAGGGTGGCCCCAGACTGGAAGGGGTCGTGGTCCTAGATAACAAAAATTAAAGTGAAGAAGTAAAAACGAACTCACTTTGTTTATAAAATGTAGAGCTGCTGGGAACTTTTTGATTAACTGTTTTTAGCTGACAAATGCTGATTCTGCAAAACCAAAACAGTTCACAGAACCATCGGTTTTGACATATCTTCTGACTCGAAAAATGTTTGGGGAAAAAAGATTTTGAAATTGTCAAAATATCCCGATTTGACATTTTCAAATTGGACATTTTCAGTTTGAGTTTAAATGAGTTTTTTTTTTAATTTTTTAGCAAATTTGGACAGAGATTTTTTTTTATTAAAAAAAGTCAAAATCAAAAATAAATGTTTAGACTGACACAAAGCAATTTCTTTTCAAATTTTCAATTTGTGGAAATTTTTGAAGTTTCGACTTTTTGCCTCAATTTGGGGTGGGAAAATTTTTCAATCTCTCAATTTTTTTGTGGGACGGGAAAGCCGTTTCCCACCCAACTCTAGTAAAACGAACCCATCACAGTCATGAGTATTAACAAAGAATACATGCATATTTTTGCCCAATGTCAACATGAGGAAATCTCATGTCTTAAAATCAGCTAATTGTCCTTCTCCTTCCCCCTAATGATCCTCTTTGGACAAAAGCCAGAGAAAAGAGATGTTTCACTCCTACCCCTGAAAGTTAACAGGCTGGCTCTGTGAGACCCCTGGCAGGTATGAATATTATACTTGAGGACTAGCCCATGGCATGCGCTCACCCCCCCCACACACACTGAGAATACCTCACCGTGTTATCTGGTCCGCACACTCCCTATTTAAAGAGAGTTTAAAAATAACTCCCCTGGTCGACTCAGCTCTGGCAGCAGGTTGAAAGGGAAAAGGTGGATTTCTGTTAGCCAGCACCCAGACCACATTTGGGTCTATATAGGGTAGTGTCAATCTTTTTTAACTGAGCCTAGGTGTGATGTATGCAGTGTGGTTCTAGCCATGTTGGTCACAAGATATTAGAGAGACGAGGTGGGTGAGGTAATATTTTACCTGAAGAAGAGGTCTGTGTGGCTCAGATGCTTCTCTCTCATCAAGAGATGTTGGTCCAGTAAAAGATATTACCTCCCCTGCCTTTTCTCCCTAAGTGTGATGGGAAGCCAAGGCAGCCTTTGGAGAACTGGTCACTCACAAAGCGTATTGGAAACCAGAACCAGATCCTGGTGCTCTCTCCGAAAGGCAATTATGCTTAAGTGGCTCAATGGGGTGGTAGATCAGTGTGGCATAGGTTCAGTTCTTGGCTTAGATCACGAGTGACGATGAGTTTGTGGGTTCTCTGTCTATACTTCCCTGGTCGAGATCACAAAACCACTTCACAGTATGACACCAGTCTCTGTTCAATAGAGGCTTAGGACTGGAATTGCAGAAGGTGCTGCGGATAATAATCCTGGAGCACTGGAAAAGCTTTATAGAATCTAGGCCTGGCCTAACGGGGTGGAGGGACAGGTGTCTGGCATGTTGACAGTGCTGTCCTGGGAACCCAGCACCAGATAACAGATTGTTCTGGGTCAGAGTGGAAGTGTGTTGGCAGAGCAATGTGGGAAACCTATTGGAGGACAACATTTGGGAGTGTGGGTGAGGAGGGTGTTGTTACAGGTCTTGATTTAGGTTAACTGGCGGAACGGCATGTGGGGAAAGGCCTGGTGCTCTGTCCAGCTCGCTCCATGGCTCCTAATGGCTCACTCATGTGAGCACCAACTTGACTTGTGAGTTTACCAGCGAGAGGTTAGACTTGTGCTTCTGCAGTGAGTGGCGTCCTCACTCGCTTGCCCACCGTTCCCTGTCCGTGCTGCAAAATCAGGGCATGGCGAAGGCTTTCCTGTAGTGGAAGGGCCTGTGTTCTTATCCTACTACACGTTTCTAGGGTGCCCACTGTAGGAACCTCCACTCCTGTCTCTGAAAGTCCTGATGAATGTTTACCTGCAATGCCCTGGAACTGCACTGCATTTTTTTTTCTTTGCCTCTTTCTGTCTCCCCTTCTCACCCATTTCCCCACCTTAGTTAAACCAGGCCAGCACTCGAAGGTAGCCTGGATGTTTCTTTGGAAGCAAATCAGCCGTAGCAGCAAAACCATTCTGCCCAGCAAGAAAGCAGGAGCTGGCTCAGCTGGCAGCCTCGCTCAGTGCAGAGTTCAAGCAAAGAGAAAAGCCATTGACATTTCCAATGGGAATGTTGCCCAAGCACGTTTCTGCTCTGTGTGTGTGTGCGTGTTCCTTGCAGAGTATTCAAGAGGTGGTTTGGGCTTTTGAATTGAGACCTGAGTAGAAAAGGGGGGTGGGAGGGAGGATCAGAGTATCCTGTTTTGCCCCCCACTTCTCCAAAATATGCACATTCCTTGACAAAAGCATTCCTCTGCTGTATGCCTGCCAGCCAGTTCCCTCTTCTCTCCTGACTGTTTACTTCTGGCTTTTGTTTCCCGTACTTGTTGCTATGCATGCAGCGTGTGGAAGGAGCTCCAGCGAATACAGGCCACACTTAGATCGTTCAGCAAGCTGGAAAATGATGATTATAATATTTGACAGGCGGGAAGTGTGTAAGGAGGGGGAGTGCAGGGGGAAATCTCTGTGCTTTCAGATCTGCTTTGTCAGGAGCAGGATCGAGCAAGGACCTTCTACAGATTTCTTCCTCCCCAAAGGAAAGGGTGTTTGTGGAACAAGAATGGGTTAAAAGAAAAAAAAAGTCTGCCATTCTGAGAACAAAGATAGCGCTTTCTTCCACCTGGCTCTGCGATCCTATCATGTCACGTAAGCTAAGCAGTGCCTGGCTGGATCAGTAATTGGATGGGAGACTTCTGAGGGACGCCTAGAGTGTCTGCTGTTAAAAAGTCCCTTTGCCAGAAAACGGCATACGTGGTTATTTCCTCTCCTAGCCCATGTGGCACCTGTTGACAAGGGCTGACTCTGTAATGATGCTCAGAAGCCACAGAGATGAGCCCTAGGGACTTGAATGGAATAGAACCAGTGTAGGGGGAATCAGGGAGTGGTGTTGGTGCATCAGTGGGTGGTGCTGTTCTCTGAATCAGCGCTTAGAGCTGGGACCAAGCTCCGTAGTTTCAAACAGGCACGCTTTCTGGAGTTGGAGGGAAGGGTGTTGGGATCTGAAATTTGAGGTGGGGCCTATCTCCAGCCTTTCAGCATGATTTTAGGGCAAGCTGTGCTGCTAAGATTTTGCCGATGAGTTACAAAACCAAGGTCTTGATCCACTTGTGGCCATTAAAGATTCTATGGGAATTTCATCTAGGAACGTTAATCCCAATGTCCTGGCGAAATCCTGGTTTACATAGGTGCCCCATCTCCCTAATTTCTCCCTTTAGTTTCAGTCGGATACAATATTCTTCACTTTATGTGCTGAACTGTCTGGCCATGTTTCTGCGGACTACCACTGTTCCACTCCAGAGGAAGCTGCTTTGCGGTGCCTGGTGAAGTGATCATTTTTGGTAAATTGACTAGAGGGTCATGAGACTTCAGGGACCCCTTTTAGATCCCTCTGACCTGACTTTTAGAGGTACTGAGCACCCCCAACTCCAGCTGAAGTCAAGGGGAGCTCTGGGTCCCCAGCACCTCTGAAGATTGGTCCTCCTGATGTCTCAAGTCAGGAATCCCAAATCAGTGGTTATTTCTAAAAATGCTGGGTCAAGTGACCGGCCCAAGGTCGCTTAGAACTTAGGGTTCCCGGCTTCCAGAACCACACTCTAAAATCAAGACACATAATATCTCTAAACCGCCCCTGCTATTTCTCATCTTGTGCACCTCTTTAGATCCAGACTGTAGCTCTTATCACTGTCTCTGACACACATGGACCCTGCTGGCTATTCCCATTTATTTATTTTATTTTAATGGCGTTGGCTAATTTCCACTTTATTTTTGTATTTGTTTTAATGTGATTGCTTCTAATGAGGCTAATGACATTTAGTCTCCATGGCGGCGCATTTTAATTTGGTCACTGAAATGTCAACATGAGCCAGCAATTTAGTATCTCCCTCCCGCAAAAGGCAGGTCAGACAATAGGTTTCTCTTCCCGCTGTTCCATCTCGCTTGTTATCTCCCAGCTCGCAGGGCTGAGCTGTGCCATTTGGCATGCCCCCTCTGGCGAGCGGGGACCCGATTCGGCGGTAAAACATCGCAAGGATAAAAGGTGAGGGCTGTCGGAAACGGAACCTTTTGAATGAGTGAGCATGACATAATTAATCAGATGTCAGAACGTCTAAGCAGAGTTCGCTTTGATAGGCAGGGAAATCTGTCAAATAGCTCCTTCTTCTCCTAGTGGCATTTTTATATCTGTCTTTGCCCATCCATCCACCTAGCCCCTCTCTTTTCTATCAGCATAATGGCAATCATTTACATTGGATATAGCACCTTTCGTCCCCAAGCCCTGTACAAAGCACAGCCTGGATTCTGCTTACCGTAACTCGAGTGTGGCACCTGGGCTAATCACATAAGGAAAACGTGAGCAGGGTGTTTCCTTTGGTGGCGACACAAGAATTGCTTAGGCACTGAAACTCACTTGTAATAATCCCCAGTGTATGGTCATTGGAGTCTGAACCGGGGAATCTTTAGCACTAAAAACATGAGCCGCGCCTTCTTGAGTTGAGGGAGCAACTAGCTCCATTATCTGGCAGCCGGCGTGGGCTTGCATGAAGGTGGCATACACAATACCAGTGTGTTGCACTGTCAATTCTAGGGAGGAAAGGTGAGAGCCAGCATCTTGTAAGATAATACAGAAAGGCATCTGGGCCGACCCAAACTCTAATGGAAAGTGCCATGGGATTGGGAAGGGCTGTGCAAAGCAGATAGTGACTTGCTGAGAGATGCAAAGCACCTGCAGCTGCCGAAGACACTGAGCCTTACAAAATCGGGCCATTTAATTTAAGGTCTGACTGAAAAGGATGAAACCCCCACCTTTATGGGAGCGAGGGTTCGATTCAGTTGCGGAACTCTTTAGCCAGTCATGCTGATTTGATCTGTAGCCCTGGGTAGGAAAATGAAGTTCAGGTTTTCAGCTTCTGAGCAAAATAGGTTGCACGTCACTGCCTGCCAATAAGTTATCTATTTAGACCTGAGAAACAAGGGCTGGATTGACCTTGCTTGGATTTAAACCTGTTGCACCAGGGAATCTGGGTATTTCAAACCTGTTGTTTAGAGCATTCTGTTCCCCTTTGGATACGAACACAGCACAGTCTGGGATTCTACTGCATTGGAAACGAGAGGAAGAATCTGGTACCTCCAGCCCTTTATAAACAGACAATACGTTATTAGCCTGATTACTTACTGATTGACATTTACTCTTCCAAAGCATAGTAGCAACATGGATGAATGAAGGTTTATGTGGTTAACTGAGGTTTACGTCAGTATCTAGAGGAATGCTCAGAGGAAAGGCTTTGTGAAAGGCTAAAGAATTATTAAAGTTTTGCCCCATGACCTAAGCTCTGCAGAAATGGAACTGCAGCTTGAATGGGCAGATGGGACCCTGGGCGCCGTGTTAACCCACAGGCACCAATGCTGTTCTCGTAGTGGTTGGAAGGAGCTAGAAAAGCCTGACAATGTGCATAAAACTAATGTAACGTTTCCTGCTCTGGGCTCCATGGTCTCTCTGGTGTGGCCTTCCCACCCCAGCCTGTCCCAGTTCAAGGCTAAAAGACAAGTGTCTCTCTCCTTCTGGGTTCTGCTGTGGCTGACGCCACCAGAGGGAGCGAATTCCGCCAGGCTGGATGCCTGCCGCTCATGGCTGCAATGTCCTTGGCTTGGCCCAGTCCTAACCCGAGACTGGTAAGTCATTTGGGGCTTGACTATGTGGTGAGTGCTCTGGCTGAAATCAATGGGGGAACTGTGTGTGCTTCCGTGCCTCTGAAAGCCAGTCCTTCAGGGGCTATCTCTAGCTGTGACTTGCACCAGATTCCTTGAAGATTCAGGTCTGATCTCCTTGAGTCAAAACCTGCGGGGGGGGGGAAGGAGGGGTTGATGGTGCAGAAATTCTTAGATGTGCTCTTTGCACAACCCTTCAGCTCAAAATGGAAATGCTCTTTCCAATTAAACTAAGAGGAAGCATTTGTTCTGGTAATGCCTGCTGTGCTTCCCCTTTGTAAGCTGTAGTATCCATTGGCTGTTTAGAGGCTGATAGTCAATTCCTTTGCCAGCCTTTCTATGTAGTGCGGATACTTTATCTTTATAAAGTAGCAATAAGTGGACAGTATAATATATTTCACTTTTAATAAGGTGTTGCCAGTTGCACACACTCCACTGAGCAATTAGTGTCAAAAGCAGCTAAGCAATGGAGGGGAGCCGTAATTCGACTGTTTACCGAGTTAGAGGATTTATGGGCAGTCGGTGGAGGGAGCTGCGGCTGCAGCTTGGCTGGAGATAGAGGAGATGCTGTGCCCTGGATTCAAAGCCACAGGGCTCTGAGCTGCTGGAGCCCCGAGGAGACACAGAAAATCTTCAGCAGAAAGCAAGAACACCCAGCTGGTTCATTTTGCAGTTCCCCCGTCTCAGGTGGGGCATGTGACAGGGGAGAAGCCTCAGAATTTGGAATGAATAGGGCCAGATGAGTGGTCAGCAACCTGGGCCCTTGTCTAGAACTCAAACCATGTCTGAACCTTATTGGTATTGAGGTTTGGAAAAGGTGGGAGGCAAACAGGGCAGGATACAGCCTGAGGCTGTTCTGGGGGAGTGGGGGGGGGGTCAGTCTCCAGCTGGAATAGATGCAAGACAGTGGGCTTGGTCGGTGCTTCGGTACTAAACTGACAGATGTGGTGTGCAAACCCTGGATAGATGTGGCATGGGAGAACTTGTTCTCAGGAGAGTTGCAGGCAGACGGTCCAGATCAGACTGCCGTGAACTCATCTGGCCTTTCGTGGATCCTCATCCCTTTTCTACATGTGATGTGGATTATAGGAACAGAGAATCCCTGCTGATCAGACCCGGGCATTACGTAGGCCAGCATCCTGTCTTTCTGACTGTGCTCAGAACCAGCTGCTTTAGAGAAAGGACAAGTGTGGGAAAAAATTATCTTTAAAGGGGATCATTCCTAGTCCCATGCTAGTGAAGCATGCGGGTGTTATATCCCTTATCTTTTTTTATCCCTTTTAGTATTGCTGTGGATGTTCTCATTAGCCATCGAAATGCGATTTCTTTTTTTTATCCAGTTACACTCTTGGATTCCATCTTGTGGCAGGGGATTCCACAGGATAAAATTATGTTTGGTTTGTAAACAATATTTTCTTTTCCGTTTTCAATTTGTTGCCTTTCCTTCTCATTGGACACCCTTTTGCTATGAGAGGACATATGAGCGCCTGATTCACCTCCTCTACCATCCATTGTCTTGAATCTCTCTCTCTCTCTCTCTCGTGTCCTTTTTCTCAGGTAAGCAGCCCTAATCCTTTCAGCCTCTTACGCTTTCCATGCCTTCAATCATTTTAATTGTTTGTCTCTGGATTCCATCTGTTCCTGGTATATCTTTTCCCGCCGCCACACCCGACAAGGTGACCAGAGTATTTGGCAGTATTTAAGGTGAGGGCAGCCCATTGATTTAGTTCATGGCCTGCCATCACAGCTGCATGCTTTCTAACAGGGATGAGCTGCAGGAAAGACATTGGATGAAGGCTGTTCATCTGTGGAACTTGCTGCCACAGGAAATTAAGATGAACTGATAGTTCTGCCTCTTTGCAATGCAAAACTCATCTGTTTGTGGTAAAATTCTTTCAGCAAAGGTGGTCTTTCATACCACAACAAAACAGCCAAGCAAGGAACTCTCTAAATTGGCAAACCCCACAGGGAACTCACTGGGACTACACTGAAGCTTTAAGGACTATAATATACATTGCCTTGGCCCTACAGTGTTTGGTCTGTTATTAATATGTAGGTACATAGGGAACAGAGTCACTTATGATTGAGAGATGATGCCTTTGAAAGGCTGAGAGAAGATTTCTTCATGGGCCGGCTTCTAGTCAGTTCCTCACATCATAGAGAAGTTTCTGCATGTGACAATGGTCTTGAGCTTTCGTCAGCTAGCACCGTAGTAATGGTATGAGCAAAATCCAGTCTGGGCCAGGTACAGTATGAGGATTTGAATTCTCCAGCGAGACATGAACTCCCTTTCTGCAGTTTCACTCTCCCACTCTCCAAGTACAGCAGGGTGCCCACATCAGCCCACTACTGCTGACTTCCAGATCTGTAACCTTAGCCTTTAGTTATAGAGTGAATATGAGTGATACATGGGTGACCAGTGCAGGTTTCTTCCAAGTCTCCCGCCCTGTCTCCCCCCATCCCACCCTCTGTTTCTCAATTCAATGAAGTTTCAGTTACTTGGTTTGTTCTCCCGATTGGAAACCTTCCATTTTCACACCTCTGTAATTGGTGCTATCTGTTGAGAGAAACTCTGTAACTCCAGCCTGCCGAGGTCAGGAGGAACAGAATTGAATTAAAAGGACTAGAAATTGGTTCGAGGCAGACAGAGGGCTGCTGAGAGCTATGCAATTTCTCTCCTCCGGGCTCCTGATGAGTAGAGACGACAGTGGCTTCCCAACACAGCCTGCAGGGATCTGACATCAGTTCACCCACGCCTTAATCATCACACTGAGGTGGGCACCTTTCAACTGGCAATGAAGAAATGAAGCCCTGCGCCTGGTCCTTTTATCTGGTCAGCGGGATGGTACTCAGCCCCTCCGGTCCCTTGGCTGGGATGCCTGTGACTGTCACTGAAATGACCTTGCGCTGATTAAAAACAGAAGGAAATGATGCTTTTAATAAAACTGAAGCTGTGATACAAGCTGACGGGGAGCAGGAGGTTTAAAGCGATGGACGATAATTCCACCCATAACTTGTACCCAGGTGGAAACATCCAAACCCGATTGGACTAAATTGAGGACAAGCGTGTCAGCCTCTGGATTTAAATTCCTTGGCTCTGATCCTGCTGAGTTCAGCTGGCGTAAATCCGGAATAACTTCAGTGAAGTCAGTGGATATGCAGTTCCTGACCTTCCACTTGCTTTCTATTGGGATATCTCCATTGACTTCAGTAGAATGACACCTGGTTTATACTGGTTTAAATGAGATCAGAATCATGCCTGCTGTTTGTGTTTCCATTGGGGAAAATGAGAGCAGAATTTGATCTGGCTTACTGTACGAGTTTGAACATTTTCCCTAATGATTATGTAGTATTAAAAGCCTGGGGTTTGTGGCCCCCAAATCCTGGTGCAGGGCAGAACTTTGTCTGCCCTGAAGGTTGTCTTTAAAATACATCCTTTGTGCAACTGCAGGGGAAGACCAGGCTGATGTAATGCAGAGGCCAGTAGCTGCTTACCCTACCACCAAGCAGTTCTTCTCCTCCCAGCAGGGTGGCCATGGTGTATTTGCAACTCATTAGGAGTGGCTGTGATTGCAAAGCAAGTAACCTTGTAGGGCACCGAGTTTGGGCTATGTAGCAGCAGGTCAATTCTGAGCAGCAGCAATCTGACTGGAGGAGGCAGCGGGGAATGCATCCTCTATGCTGGTTGGGTGCAGGTCAACAGCTCTGAATTGGTGCCACGATCAGGCTTGAAGGGGTGACCTGGACTTGCTCTATCCCCCAGGAGTTCTCTCCATGCTGAACCTCCACCTGGCACTGGCCATCCCCCTTCCTCCTGCTCCACAAAGCAGCGTCAGCTCTGCAGAGTTCAGCATTAACAGAATGCATCGATGTGGTTGCAGCCTGCAGAGTGCTCTGCCCTCCTGTGAGGTTCTGAAACGCTACAGCTGCCCCAGGTCTCC
The DNA here is from genome assembly GCF_026122565.2 of Emydura macquarii macquarii. Lineage (NCBI taxonomy): Eukaryota > Metazoa > Chordata > Testudines > Chelidae > Emydura > Emydura macquarii. The sequence goes on along the minus strand of NW_027130449.1, from coordinate 6,796,501 downwards.
GCACTGCCTCTCTCGTAATTTATACAAGTGCAAACTGATGTTCCCTTTTAAATTGACAAAGGCAGGGAATGGAGTCTGGGAAGACCTCTGACCCCGGAGCTCTGGTCCATGAAAATGACAGGCGCTGTGCAGCGCGTTTCCTCTTGATGTACTTGCAGTGGGGAGAAGCTGGTTAATTTGCCAGGACTCAGAGGTGACCTAGGTTTAATAAAGAGGATTAATGGATTTGAGCTATAGGTCTGGGCTGTTTCGAGCTGATAGCCAGCTCCTTCCAAGACAGCACAGCAGACGCCAGCTCAGCCTCTTCACGGCAATGGCTCTGGCAGCTCGCTTAATCGGGCACACTCCTTTTTAAAGGTAAAAACGTCTTGCTGGTTAGTTGGCACGTGGCTCTGCTATAAACACACACCCGGCTCCCCAGCATGTCAGTACACATACTCCCCACATGCATGTGTCTTACACTCACACCTATGCATTCAGCCCCCTGTACGTGCATGTGTGACAACTACCATTTTGGCTGACACACTGGGGATTGAACACACGAGTTGCTACAGCTTGCGCCAAAGTTTTCTTGCTGGGGTAGTACCTACCGTCCTCTCCGTGCATTGGCACAGAGGGGTCCCGTTACATGCTCACCAATGGGTTACACATGCATGTACATACACACTCATGGACACGCCCACACTCCCCAAACACTCACCTGCACATACATACACACTCACCTGCACACCCAGTCCCTTAGCCCCATGCACATATGTACAACTACTTCAGTACTAACAGCAAGTGCTGACTCAGAGCTGGGTCCAAAACATCCTAATCAAAACCTGATCCAGATTCCGTATGCTAAAAATGTTCACAGTGTTGGAACCTGGGGCTTTGGTTTCCTCCATGACAAAAATGGTACAGTTTTGAAAATCACTTGTGGGTTTGAATCCCTACCCCTTTCCACAAAGGTTGGGGTCATACAGGATTGGGATTCTACTTCGGCTCCTTATAGGCCCTGACCTCGCAGTACTGAAATCAACGGGAGCTTTGCGATTTGTCTTCAATGGGCACAGAACCAAGCGCATTGCGAGAGGAGTCAGACATCAAAGTTGGAGCCAAATCTGTGTTTGAATTGTGAACCACCTTCCCTCTCCTCCCGCCCCAGCATTTTGGGATGGTTTTTATCTGAAGTTTTGGTTTAAGCCCATGTTTGCCACCCCCATAACAGCCAATGCTGTTAGATCGACTAAATAGATTGATGTTACCAAGACCTGAGATGCCTCTCGTTTTACTGCAATATTGATTTTATTGTGACAAATTGCACCAACTTTCCAGTGTAAGATGGTGATGGGATACATCTCTCACAACGAGATAAATTGTTTTAGAAGTCCATTGCCGTAGGCAGGGCTTATTTTCAGTTCACACATGGGGAAACTGAGGCAAAGAGATGCTAAGTGACTTAAGCCCCTAATACAAGTCATTTGCAGAGCTGAAAACAGAACTCGAGTCCGGTCTCTAGTCCTTTCCTAGATTATATTCTCCCTTCTACACCAACACACACCAATACATGGTGGATAGTCTTTATTTTCAAATGAATAACCCTGCTTCCCTCCCCCTAACCACCAGCTTCCATGGAAAATGATAACATCCAGAAAGCCTTTAAAGCTCTCCGCATAGATTTCTGCATATATAATTGTACAGCACCTAGCACCACGGGCCTCAACTTAGTCAAGGTCTCTAGTTGCTGAACAAAACAGACAAATTCCCCAAAGAGAAGGGGCAGTATTCCAGCAATTGCGATCACGGGAAGGGAGTACCAGGTGGATTCTGTAGAGGGATGGCCCATGTATGTGGGAGGGGGTGGCAAATGATGGGTTTGTAGCTTGGACAGGTGTTAGTGTTGGGCTTATTGTCGGAGTGCTAGGTTGGGCAGCTAGGGAGGGATTTCGAGTCATTTCTAGTGGCAAGGGAGGGGTTAATGAGAGAGCGTGAGACCTGGAAGGGGTTTTGGGGTGCTTGAGAGAATGCTAGGGTTAACAGCTGGGATGGGGGGGGTCTGGGTCTGGGATGAGTATCTCGGCAGATCAGTGCAGTTTACGCAAAAGCATGTCCTGACTCATCAGTTCCTAAGGGTTAATGGCAGCCATGTGAGAATGGTCCCATGGGGCTGTCCAGACTCATAATGTAAGTGATAACCCATCAGTGACTGTGAAGAGGAAAAAGCACAGCTGCTGTTGCTGTTTTCCCACCGCCCCTGCTTGTTCTCTCTTAACGTCCCTACCACTTACTGAGCTCTGAATTCCCTGAGCTATCCCAGTCTCTGGCCCCGCAGTCTCTGGCGATATTCCTGTAACAAATAAGTAGAGTGCTTTGTGCAGGAGCTCTCAGGGACCATGTCGCTTTCCGTGCCAGAAGAACATGTGTGCGATCGATGCAATCAGCTTACCCTTCAGGTCCTTTTTGGGTTGGATGGGAGAGATGCTCTGACTTGAAAGCCTTTTACTGAGTAGAGAAGGTGCAATGAAATTATAGGTTGTAGCTTTTATCAGCACCTGGCTGCTGGCTTCCCTTTCCTCTCCTCCAACAGTCTGTCTAACATTGTGAGACATTACTCTCTTAAAACCCCATTTTCCTGCACTTTAGATGCATTGCTAGTCTCCTCTGCCTCTAACCTTCCATCCCTGGATATACACACACAGAGGTGGACACACACCGGACCTCAAAACCCAAACTTCCCTGAACTTTGGAAAAGTCTGGCCTGTAGCATTGCAGCTGTGACCCATCTCCAAGCTTGCATTTACATGCCCTGGGCCGGATTGTGATCTCCCTTACCCCCAGTGCAAATCAGCAGTAACTCCAACTAAGTCAACTGAGTTAGAGCAGTGTAAAATGGAGTGTGAGGTCAGAGTTAAACCCATTTATGCTTTCATCCCAAAGGGTTCCAGAACACTTTCGGACAGGAAGTGAATGCATTAAATGTATTCTGAAGAAATTAAGTACAGGATCCTGAATATACAATTCAGCAAATGCTCTTAATTCTGATGCTCTGGACTCTTAAATAATGAATTATAAAGTGCTCTCATAATGCCATTTAAAATGGAAGCTAAAGGGGGAATTTGTAGGGCAACAGATAGAGCTGCCAGGGCCGTGTGAAATTCACAATTTTTGCAACCTGGCATATCACGTGAAAACTTTGGAGGTTTCTGCCCAACTTTGCACCCTGTTGGATTTTGCTTTATCCACAAAATGTGAATTGTCAGGGGAAAGCCGGTTGTGCTTATACTGTGAAATCTTTCAGCCATTTTGGCTTGAAAATTGGCCATTTTTTGCTTGGAAAATGTCTGACACTTGGTAAAATTTTCCTCCATAGATGGGCCCATTTTCAAGCTTGTGTCAAAAGGCAAAAAAACAATCCTACCTTCTAACTCACCGAGTCTCTTGTTGTGTACCTGATAATGAGCCAGACTGGAACTTGGCCATGGTATCACGGCTAACACTCCTGCTTTTGCAAATAACCCTTCATGACCAGGATGTTAATTTCATATCTCATCCGAGGGGTGGGACTAGCAGCGTGGTCCTACCTAACACCATGCTGAGGGACTGAGCCAGCAGTAGCATGCCTGAGGCACTTGAGTGGTCTCCTCGCCAAGTTTTGGCTAAGCCCGTCCCTGTTCAGCTTCTGTGACCTGACACAGTGATGTGGTTGTAGGCCTCTTTGCCTTTCCCGGAGCACTAGAGACTACATGTGGCTATGCAGTAAGTGGACAACGTTGCCAACTGCAGCTAATAGGAGTTGTGCCACCATAAGTCAGGGGATGAATTTGGCTCTGTCTCCTATGCCTGTCAATCTTACAACATACCCCTACTCTGCTCAGCTCAAGAGCTGCTACTGAGCTGCATGGACTTGCCCAGCCTGGGGGGAGAGAGGACTTTCTGGGTCGAAAGTTGCCCTGGGTCTAAAGTCACCAGATGTCCCGATTTTATTGGGACAGTCCCGCTGCGTCACAGTGGCTGCCCAGACCTGAAAGCAGAAATGGGCCCCCACGTTCACCTTGCATCATGCGCTCAGTAAGAAGTTACTCCATTCCGCCATAAGCACATACACGTTCTGCTGCTGCTGATTATTTAACATTTATATTGCAGTAGCAGCTGGCAGCCTCAATCAGGCTGGGCCCCCATTGTGCTAGGTACTGTACAGACCCAGCCCTGCACGACTGTCACTGTTGCTAATGGAAGCTACCCTGGGTGCCTCAACAGGAAACTCAGCCTTTTACAGTGAGATCCTGCAAATGAGTCACGCTGTAATAGAGAAGTTATAGCCAGGTGCTTTTAATACGTTCACAACGTGATGCCTTCGGTCTGTCGTCATCTGTAATTTATACCCTACATTGCCATGTATTATTTAACTCAGTAAGGGATTAGAAATGCAGTTTGTGTTTAAGATGATAGGCAGGTGGGGCGGTGTCCGTGTCTATAACGCCCAGCTGGGTTTCTGCCGATAGTGACAACAAATAGAACAGAGGAGCTGAACAGATCAGATCAGACAAGTGCTTCACCTAGTCTGCCGTCCGGCCTCTAGCACTAAAGACACTACCTCATTTTGCTGTGCAATGTGGAACTGGGAGGGGGGGGGAGTTCCTCTTCAACCCTGAAGTATGAGATTAATTAAATCTGATCATTAATTTAGCTTGCATAACTAGAAATGGTAGCAGCAGCTGTTAAAATTATCCACTCCCTTTTAAAATCCAACTGGCATGCTTTCCTCCCTCCAGCTCTGTGCTGTGTTTTGGTATAATGTTACCTGGCACTCTTTCATCCATAGGTCTTAAAGCGCATTAGAATGGTGGGTCAGTGTCATGATGTTGCCATCATATAAATGTTTATTGACAGTAATTATGATTACTACCATTTTACAGATGGGGAAACTGAGATATAGAGAGACGGGGTGATGTATCCCAGATTGCACAGTGCGTCAGTGGTGGAGCTTGGAATAGAATTCTGGCTTCCTGTTCCATTCCATATTTCTTGTCCTCCTCTGCCCCTGCTAAAACATAGCTGATGTCGATTTAAACATCTCTGCTAGTACACTACTGGGCAATTTTTCTTATTTATAGGCAGCATGGTATGACACAATCTTACCTTTATTTCAATGCATATTGAAAAATTTTGGGGTCTCATTCAAGGGAAATGTAATGGGGAATTGGGTGCTTCTGCAATATTTGGCATTTATGTAGTCTGTTATGCTGTGAAGTATATGAAAATTGTATTCTGCGTCCGATGAGTAACAAACAGGAGAAGCAGGGATGGTGTGGGATGAAGGGAAAGCTCTAAGTCTGAAAGATATATCCCTCCTGTTATCTGCTCTTTTGATTTCTCTAGTTTGTTGGACTAGAACTTCAGTGCTCTAAAATGTTCCCATCACACATCGTATCCCATTTCCACCCGCCCCAACCCCTTAAGTAGATTTACCCCCCTTACCAATAAAGACAAACAAAAATTAAATCTATAATTATCATTACTAATTCCACTTAATTAGTCACAAGCCAGCAGCCAAATTGGCTTTCTCATAATTATCAGATAAGCAGTAAGCACATCTCATAGATTATAATTAACACTACTTAATTAAAATCTAATATACATACACCCTTTACTCAAAATATGCCTAATTGGGTTCACAAGAGAGGCAGTCTAAGGCCCCCTTTTCTGTCACCTTCTGCAAAGTTCTTTAAATTCACCTTTTTAGTTTAGTGTTGCTCTGATAAGTGAAGCAATCACACATTGGCATCTGGCTAAGCTGCTAGTCTGCAAGTTACAAATCACTCTCACGTGCATCTACAGTGGGGAAGGAGTGGCAGTACCAGTCCATATCTTTCCCACGCCCTGCATCAGCTATAGATTCTAAGAACAGGGAAAGTTAAAATATTTCAGTTAGGCCAAAGGGGCAAAAATCAGGTCAGGACCTGAGGGTGTTGATTTCCATGGTTTTGTTCGGGCCTATCTCTCCTCTCCTGTGTCTCCTTGAGTGTTGAGTTCCACCCCTCATAGTATAGAGAACTGCAGATGATGCATTACCAGGTGCTGTGATTCAACTGGGCAAGCATGGCTGGAAGCAGATTTTTGTTCCTCTCTGTATTTAAGACTCACCCTGCTAAGAGTAGGAAGCAGGCTCTGTTCCCAGAAGGCAAATAATGTCGCTGATGGGTCTGTGGAAGGAGGTAGTGCTGTGTGAAAGGATTCTCATTGCTGGCAAATAGTGGCGATGCATCGATTCTTCGCTGCAAACTTGTGAAAAAGCCACCCGTGTCTCAAGAGATTCCCGCAACGCAGGAAAAGGTCATTTCACTGCTGACGCTTCTCCGCCAACAACCACGAACTCCTTCCGTGGGGCAGATTCACCAAGTGTTGTCATTTCACCCAGCATAGGGGGAGGCCTGTCATTTGCACTGCAAAAAAAAGTAGAAAGGGTGAAACCTGCACCGCAGTGAGACTTGCTAAGAGGCACGGGAAAACCGGCTTTGGCACACGCATGCTTACAAAATAAACCTTGCTCTTTTGCCGGCACTCGAGTGGCGCTTTCCACCCCCCGGTAGAGGGACAGAAGGAAAGTTCTGATTGGATCAGACAGACAGACAGCACCCTGACTCATAACGCACAGCTTAGCAGGCCAGTCTAGGCTATAGATGCCAAATATGGGTCCTGCTCCTCTTTAGTGCTGAGCTCCCTCTAAAAGGAGTGAATGCATGTCATTGTTTTGCAGTGCCAAGCAAGATGTGACCCGTAGATTGCATGGATTTTTGGGGTGCTGTCTATTGAAGGTATTTAAATGGCCCCATTATTGTCGGATCTGAGCACATCACAGTTCTGAGTGTGTTAAACCTCAGCATCCTTGTGAGATAGGGCATTGTTCATATCCCCATTTTACAGATGGGCAGCTGAGGGACAGAGAGGTTAAGCAAGTTGCCCAAGGTCACACAGGATAGCTTTGGTGGAGCAGGGACTTGGTGCAGGGTCTCCCAAGTCCAAGATTAGTCCTCAGAACATTGGATCCCCTTTCAAGGACGTTGCTGGATGGTTTTGATCCTTGATTCTTTCATGTCCCCTGATGGGAATTAAGAGCCAACTGTACAGCATGGAGCATAACAAGGGCTTTGGGCAAGCAGCTGCTTCGCCTTTTGATCCTCACGGTGGTTTCTTTCAGAGGTTCAGGCTGGAACCAAAGTGCAGTCACCTCTGGTGAATTTACTTTGGCTGCAGTGTGAGACCATAAATTGAAGGCAGGTTTGCCACAGAACTGTGAAATGGGCCCCACATTTGCTCAAGACTCAATTCAGGTTTGCCTGAGAACCTCAGAACTTTTGTGTGAACATGAGCTGAGTAATAGGTGCTCAAAAAAACCCCAGACCCAGGAGGGACAAGTTTGTGTGACTCTGGGTTTCCACTGCAGAAGTCTCCAGTTTTAACCCAAAGTCAGTAGGGCCCTGATTCCCTATTCAGCATAGCATTTATTCCCATTGTCTTCCAAGGGATTTAAGCATGTGCTTAAAATGCTTTACAGAATGGAGAAGTGTGTGTGGGGGGGGGGGGAGATTATGGCATATACTTAAATGCTTTACTAAACTGGGGTCTACAGAAGCATCTTCTATCCCTTCCATAGCGCATGCATTCTCTCTCTCCCTCTCTTTAATACCCCTGGCTAGAAAAGAAGCTTCTTCATGAAGGATAAACTCCTGCAAGATATTGTTCTGATTTTACTATTTTTTTATTATTATTGTCATTGCTCCAGCGGTGACCTCTACATAATCCCCCATCTACACCAGGCTCTGCAATAATAGAGTGGCTTGAATAAATTATGTTTTCAAAGGCGAGGGCCGGATTTTGGTGCTGAGCTCTGGAAATTGATGTCTCTCTTATTTCCCTAACCAAACAGTGGCGGAGAGGTCTGCTGTGCTATCAGCATTACTGCTTGCTTCTCTAGCACTCCCTGCTCCCAGGGGAAGGCTCCGACCATGGTGAAAAGCCCCAGTTCATATCTCTTCCCCTTTCCTGCTGCGGAGTCGAGATAGTGCTGACTCCAACTGCTGATTTAGTGACATTAACGACCTCCTGACAGTTCAAGCTGCTGCAGATGTGGATGTGTGCATCATTTAATATAGGAGGAAGAGGAAAGAGGGAGAGAGATACAAAGAGAAGGAGGGAGCATACTAGAGGGGAGAGAGGCAGATAAGAGAGAAAATACTGTTTCCGTTACAGTCACAACATCCAAAACAAAAGATGCTGAATTGTTCCGCTGGCAAACACTATCAGTCTTTGGGCGCATCTCCATTCTTCCTCTTCTTTTTCCCTCTTGATCTCTTTCTCTCTCTCTCTCTCTCTCCTTTCATTATTCCTGCAGTTTAAAAATATGGAAATTCATTATGGTCAGATCCTCGGTTGGTGTGAAGTGGCATGTGCGTCTAGTTATGCTGATCTGTACCAGCTGACATTCTATATGTTTTTGCTCTTTTCTCTAGTCCATGACAACTTTTGCTAATGCAACTTTTTCGAAAGGGGGTGTGTGTGTGTATGTGTCTCTGTCTGTCTGTCTGTCTGTCTGTGTCTCTCTCTCTTCATCAAATTGGAGGAAGCTTCTCTATTGATGGTTGATGAGTGGCTGGGAGATTGTTCATATAACTCAGTTGTGTGTGTCCCTGCCTGCAGATGGCTGACTCCCAGTTGTGAGTTTCTGAGGGGCTGAATGCCCATGACTCTGGAAGAAGCCAATGGGAGCTTCAGGCACTCAGCCTTTCTGTAAATCTGCCCTGCCTCTCTAACTCAGTCCAGCCAACAGATGCAGGATTCTGTCGATTGAGCAAGTCCCTCTAACGTAGGCCAACAGGTGGCAGACCCAGCACAGTGCTCAGAACAAGGTGCAGACCAGAGTTGCTGCTGTTGATCCGTTCTTGGGGGCCACCTTTTTATTTACGGATGCCTCCGTCAAAGCTGCAGAATTTGAGCATTGTCTCATATCTGCGTTTGCAAAATCCTGGTGATCCAGCGTAATTACACGAGTGTGTGTATAGCGTCCCAATTCGTATGTGCGGCTCTGAGATGTGCGAGCACAATTTAGTGCAAATTTTGACCCTTCAGGCTATTGCTGCCGTTGTTGTCTTACCATCATCCGGCACTTATTGAGCTAGTGTAAACCTCCTTCATGTTTCTTCTTCTCCCATGGGGTGTTTCCCCAAAGCCAATGAGACATTTACCTACATTTTGCCTGTGCATGGGAGACGAGGTAGAACCCGCAGCATCGCCGATGCCCAAGGTGAACTGTAACAGCTCAGAGGCTCAAGATCCGGCTAGTTACTTTTAGGCCACAGCAGTGTGGCTGTTTGGAATAAGCGTGCATAATGTTGCATGATGTGAGCTATTCTCCAAAGGTCTTTAATACCTCAGCAACAGCAAGGAAAGGCTTGGCGCGTGTTCTAGTGTCGCGGAAGGGTTTGGGGATCAGGGATGTATAATTGTATGTAGTGCAAGACAAAACAAGTGGCAAAAAGAACTGTCGCATTAAGAATTCAAAGCAGACACTGGGCTTTCTTACATTAAAAGAAAAAAAGAGAGAGCAAAATGTGTAAATTGACTGGAGACCAAAGGCTAAAATTGCTGAAATCCCCGCTCTGTGCATGTCCCTTAGACTTCTGTTTCAAGAGTCCCAATGGGCTCCCATCTGCATGTGAGAGACTTCAGAAACAGCCCCTTTAGTGTAGATCCTGTGTGCCCGATTCTGATCTCTTACATTGGCATAACTCAGTTTACACCAGTGGAGCTGCTGCTGAATTAGAGTTACTCTTACCTAACAGAGATCAGAATCTGACCCTACAAGCCGGATCCTCAGCGTAGCTCTGCCAATTTACGCCCAATGTGGATCTGCCCCTTTAACTTTGACTCTGCTCCAATATGCAGATTTTTCCTTCCCTCAATCCCTTCATGCTGCTTCTCCCATTTCTGCCTCCTGCCCCCACCAAGTACAGAAAGCAAAATGGATCCATCTGGAAATGACAAAGAATGGCCCCGCTCTGCTCCCCTGAGATGTGCAAATCTCACCTTCAGTGGGCTCTGTAGCATTTCTCAGCATTTCAGCACTTACGGATACATGCTTTTCAGAACTTTGGATTTATAGCCTAGCGCTAGGCACCCACGTTTGCAAACCTTGCCCCAAATATTTTTGCCGTTCGTTGGATTGCAAGTTGGACACAGAATGAGTCCGAAGAAAAGACAGAAATAGAGCTCTGGTGCCTTGATTTCCAACCCTGAGTCCCAATCCACTGCTCTAATTACTAGGCTGTGCTACTTCGCTATTTGGTTAATCTCTGTTGCCTTGCAGTTGTGTATTTTAACCCCGACTGCACGTGTGCCTTAGCTGTATGCTTTTCCATTGGGATTCTTGCCATCATGAGATCTTCCTAGATTAAGTAAATAGTTTCACATTTGTATAATTAAGTCTAATACTCATTAGTTCAGTTTCCGTGCTTGGTCCCAAGGAAGTGATGGCTATAATAGTGAAGAATTGCTGCAAAGAAATCCTGTGGCATCTCTAAGTCAGGCAATGGGAACTCTGCTTCTGGGTGACAGTGGTTCCTCGGCTCCAGGGATTTCATAAATCTGGAGCTGAAGTCTCCCACTGAGGCTTTGGTTTAGAGCTGAGAGCAGCAGCTCAATGCTTTGCTGTTGGGAAGTTCCCTTGTCAATAGGCAGCTTTCTCCTGTGAGAGGTGGTGCTTGCTGTTGAACTGGCCTGTCTGGTTATGAAGATGGGCCCCTGGACTTCTATGTCACTGGTACTGTATGTCATGCTGGGTGTGTCTGTGTGTCAAAACTAGGACCTCAGTTCCCATCATCTGCCACTGGGTTCTTGTCACCTCCTTGTTTAAACCTATACGAAGGAGATTAGAACATTGATATTGGCCTGATCCAAATACTTCTGAACTTGCAGGGCCATCCAAAACCCAGACCAGGATCTCTGTAATAGTTCAAACTAACATCTTGGATCTGAGCACCCCGCTGCTCCCCCCCAGGCTTTGGGGTATCTCAGAAGGTTCTGAGGATTGGCTCAGATAAGTGCCTAAGCTAACTAGATCTCTTGGGACTGCAAAATTGATTTGGAAAACGGATGAGTACAGGGTGTCTGGCGTTTCTAGTATCTCCCTCTACCAGTTGGGCAGGAAATGGAAGAACATCCTTTTCATGGTATTTTGCCACTTCTCCCTGATCCGGATGCAGCCAAGAAGCTAAGAATGTACTGCTGTGAAAATTATATACAGGGGGAGAAGTTAGCTGAATACCAACAAATTTTGATTTGGGAGGTCAGGGTTCTGCAATGGCTGTTATTGATGGTGAGTGATGGTCAGTGATGGTGAATGATAGTCTTACTCAAGCTCGTTTGCCCATTCCTAGTCTCATCATGCTTCATCCCGAGGTCTTTATTCATGCATAGGTCTTATTGAAGGAATGGGTTTTGCCTGAGTAAGGACATAAGGAACTGCTGCCCTCCCTATTTTTGATTAATTCCTTTGGCAGCCCTTCCTCATGCACACTATCCCTCTGACTTCAGTGCGTAAGGAACTCTGCAGCATCGGACCCTAGAATTCTGAATAACTTAAAGCTCCAGAAGGGCAGGAGATGGGGTGATGGGTCATGCACAGATGTTTGACTGAGTAACAGTTGTGGGGGAAAAAAGCAACTTCTCTGAACAGAAGGGAATGGTAGGATAATGCTGGGCAAATCTTGAGGGGAGCTCAAAAGCATGCAGAAGCCTAGGGGTTTGGAAATGGTGGCGAGGATGGGTAATAGTGCAGGAAGAGGATTTGAGGGTTTGTTACCTTTCTTACTGGTTGTGGGTTGTATTAAATCACACAGGGCATTTTTATGATGCATTGTAAAGTTACATCAAGGGCACTTATATGGACAGGTGACCACTTTTTAATATTTGCATAAATCTAAGTAGACGTAAAATAAAAATGTAAGCAAATGGAAGGTACCTACAATGGCTTTTACTTTCGTGACATATTTCTCTCTCTCTCTCTCTCACTCACTCACACACACAATGTGGAGTAAAAAGCATTCAAGAGGAAGGGAGACATCTGTTTCCCTTTCAAGATCCTTGCCTGTTCTTTATTTATAAAGAAATTATTGTATTTAAAGCAAATATTATTCCTGCACACCAGCATAAGAGTAGAGATAGATGGATAGATTGGAGGAAAACTGATTTTGCATATAAATGTGAGTTAATTTTCTAACTCTTTGGAGATGTAATGACTGGCTGAACAGTGTAGGGTTAGGAGCTTCAAGAACCAGCTTCCAGTGCAGTATTTACATTGCAAATATCCTGGGCAGAGGGACTGTGTTTTGAAATGCATCAGGCACCATTCTATCTTCCTGTAGGTAACTATGGACCTTGCTAACATAAGGGATGAGTGGTAGTGCTGGGGGGGGACACATGCAATGGACCAAACGGCAAAGAAAACTCTCCACTGGCCCCCAAACCATTGGCCGATTTGAAATTATTGTTCTATGAAAAATTATTATTACCTCTCCATCCTCTCAGCTTCCCTCTTCTTGTCACATGGCTTGCTCCCTTTCTTCCTGGTTACTCACCTCTTTTTGCTAACAGAGAAGTGGCTGGCTTATCTCCCAGCTGCTCAATAAGCGCCTCTCCCTGCTGGCTGCCTCTCTTCACTGTATGCAACCCGGCTCTCTTCAGTCCCTGAGCTGAGAACAATTCTAGACACAGCTACATGCCTGTGAGAGAAGCAGCCAGCAGCCTGCTGAAAAGGTGGTTGCCAGACAGTGGCCTGACATGCAATCTGGATAGATTCTCTGGCCAGACCAGGTATGCTGGTGACTTCTCTCCTTGCCTGCTCCCCTCCCCCGCATACTGGTGAGAGATCCATGAAAGTGGTAGGAGTGGGTAGAGTTCCCTTTGGGTCTCCGTGCTACTATTGGTTGACGGTGCTCAGCATCTCACCTTGCAGAATGGAGTTCTAACTTATTGCACGTCTACACAATGGAGTAACTCCGTTGACATCACTAGAGTTACTCCAGGTGAATGTTGATGTAAAGGACAGTAGAATCTGACCCTGCCCAATGACTTTGCCATATTGGTGACGGGGATGTGGGAATAGGAAGAATGAATGGAACTGATAAAAAGACTAAAGCCTCTACCAAAATCTGTCTAGATATAGTGAAAATGTGTGTGTGTGTGTGTGTGTAGACTCACACAAAAGCAAGAAACACTACATTTCATTTTTGTTTTATTTCACAAGAAAAATCTTCACAAGAAAAACCAAGATTGTCACTTTGGAAATAATTTGTGGCTGGAGATTTGAACACCCACTCCAACGATATTTTATTCTGACCCTAAACAAGATCAATAACTTATTTTTTCCCCTTCCTCTTTCTTCCTTTGAGAAAACAGTATTTTTCAGCTCAGTGGAAGAAGAAAATAGCTTCTGCTCAGTGTTGTTCAAAAGATATTATAACCACTGTTCCTGGAAGTGTAAAAAGTATATGATCTAATATGTCTGGAGCAATTTTGAAAGGCTGCTTTATTTAGGATAATGGCAAAGCAGCAGTAAACCTCATAATCTTGTTGGTAAAAAGTACAGCAGAAGGGCTCAGAAATGCATCTTTCTGCCTTGGCTTTTTAACTGTAAAGAAGACAGGTTCAAATTTGGATTAGGTCAGTAGGAAAAGTGATTTGCCGTTCTCTGCTTTGTGGGCATCTGTTACTGTTATATCAGCTCCTTGGCACACAGAATTCAGCCAAAATTAAGTTTCTGGTGGAAGAGTACAGTAGAGGAACAACAGATTGCAATGCAGATCAAGTTTGAAGTGTATAGCTGAAGATATGCAGGAGCCCAGGACTGGCACAACGGGGGGTTCTGTAGGTCAGGAAAAGTTGTGTTGAGCAGAACAGTGGACCTATTGACATGAAACATATGAAATCAAAGACCCAGCTACAAAAAGATTGCAATTCATCTTCTAGCTGGTGCCTTGCTGGAAAACTGAAGCTAAGCAAACTCAGACTGGAAAGAAGGTGTACATTTTTAGCAGTGAGGGTAATGAACCATTGCAATAACTTACCAAGGGTCATGGTGGATTCTCCATCCCTTGCAATTTTGAGATCAAGACTAGATGTTGAAGCTGTGCTCTAGTTCAAAAAGTATTATTTGGGGGGGAATTTTCTGGCCTGTGTTACACGGAATGTCAGACTGGATGATCACAGTGGTCCCTTCTTGCCTTGGAAACTATGAATCTCTGTTCCACAGTCTGGCTAAAGACACGGGCATGTCCACTGACTCGATAGACGTGTTATAGATGAGATGGTCTGTGGAGACCCTGGCCTGGAATATCAGGTTGATGGTGCAGCTCATGAGTGAGGTGCATTGGGAGAGCTGTGTGAGGAGACTCAGAACTGGAATAGTTTGGCATGTTGTTATAGTTTAGGACTGAAGTGAGTTGACAGCTTGGAGCTGGAGCTTGTGTGTCAGGGCTTGGGGTGGGGGGAAGCTTGCCCACCCTTTCTCTGGCTAGTGGTATAACTATGGGTTTCTCATGTCCACGAGCACTGAAATAAGAGAGAAGAACTTGCAGCAATGCCATTCTAGTAGCTGCTGTTCTTGGGCACTTCAGAAAAACTTGTTTGTTAGAGGAAAAAATCTTGTGAATTTTAAAATAAATTATAAAATATTTTAAATAAATTATTGATACATTTCCTTTGTCAGGATTGGAGACGCCATCCTCTGATCACAAAGGTTTTAAATGTCTTCTCTCGGCTTACTCAAACTCAGCTGTGTGTGTCAGGGTGTCTTTAAATGTTGGTTTTGATGAATTTTTTACTCCACCACCAAGGAATACTTTGTTTGTTCTTGATAGGTGTCAGGGGAGAACACTTCTGCTAACGTGCTCAAACACTTCACTGGCAGTCAGTGTAAATGTTAAAAAGTTTCACCATCTAGCTGCGGTCTTGCCAGCACTGCATGGGACTGGGGATGAAATGAAAGAGGGAGCAGCTCACCTTGTGGTGAAAGCACTAGACAGGGAGATGGGGGTTTGGCTCCGATCTCTGCCACAGACTCTCTGTGTGACCTTGGGCAGATCACGTCATCTCTCCGTGCCTCAGTTCCCCATTTGCAAAATACTTCCTTTCTCACACTATCTTATCTAGCTACATGTATGATTATTATTGGCATCATAGTAGCACCTAGTAGCCCCAGTCATGGACCAGAACCCCATTGTACCAGGTGCTGTACAAAGACAGAACCAAAAAAAAAAAACCCAAGCCCTAGTCCCGGCCCCAGAGAGCTTACAATCAAAGTATAAGACAAGAGACCACAGATGGATACAAACAGCCCAATGGAGGAGCACTAGGAAACAATACATCTGTACAGCGCCTAGCACAGTGGGGCCACTACACGCTACCACGACATAGATAATAAATGTGCCAGTGAAGTTGTACATGCTCCCTGCAGCATGCCTATTGGTACCTGCTTGCATCTACCTGTGTGCCTTGCCTGACTCCTGCAGTCAGCTCTGCATTCCCCCTGGGGCTCGCTCACTCAGTCCTGCCACCTCCTGCAGGGATGCAGGGATAATGGGAAGCAGCTGCCGTGGCAGGTAACAGCCTAGTTTCCTTATGAGCTCACAATCACCACCGGCTGAGGTGCTTTACCTCCTCCCAGCGGCATGTCCTTGGGTCGCTCGCTGGAGTGGATGAAAGGGACTTTATTAGCCTTCCTTTCACAGGCTAACATGAGTAATCACTCTTCTAGATTTTAATTTAAATGTTTAATTAAGCACAGCTCTAGACGACAGAAAAGTTAACACTTTTCTTGGCCAAGTCAGTCAGGTGGTGTGTGTAGGGGGGAGAGTTTTTCCTTTCTGAAAGGATGCCTGTGGAAGGCGCTTGGTGCGGGAGACAACCTGTCAGCAGGACTGGAGGAGATGTATTAGGCTGGGCATCAATGACATTACATATCCTCTCTTAACGAGGTGCTGGGGCATGAGATCAACTGCTCCAAGTGTGATCAGGCTGGTAAGACACTGCTAAAGTCACTGGCTTCCCAGCTCTGGTGTCGATACGTGACAGGAGAAAAGGTGTGTCCGCTGCCCCCAGAGACTGGCTCAGAAACCGCTGGGTTCAGTACCTGCAGGCTTGGTGTAAGACACTTGAGTGGCTGATGCAGAGGAATCAGGAGATCTGACTTCTAATCCTGTCTTTGGCACATGTCCCGGCGTGGCACGGGCCAAGTCACCCAAAAGCTGACTTACACAAAGAGGTTCTGAATTGGATTCTCCATCCAGATAAAGGCACTGACCAGGGCTGTGCACAACCAGCGAATAGTACGATTTGAAGAAAAGACTTGCAGCCTGTTCCTAAAATGGATCCGTTTGGGGAAAGTGAAGTGTGTTCCTTCCCCTTCCATCGCAGATATTGTGCGCAGTGCTCTTGCTCAACACCCAGGCAACTTACAATTATTTGCAAAGCCCTTCGAGATCCTGAGATAGAATGTGCTATAGTATTGCAGAGGTGACATCCTACGAACCGGCAATGTGGATACAGAAACCCAGCTCAGCTTCAGTCCCTCTTCTGGGTTCTCAGGCTGAGGGAGCTCTCCGACACGAATAGCACAGACCCTCTCCTCTAATGCTGCTTACCTGGGAGAGCCACAGGGGATTCCCTGGTTGTACTTTGTGGCCAGCTTCTAATGGAATCTGGTGGCCTCTTTATCTCTCTTCTTTCCCTCCTGGGCTTACTGTGCTGGAGCACGTGCGTGTGTGTGTTGGGTTTAAAGCGTCATCCACAACTGAAAACTGACTTGACCCACCTTGGAAATGTAGTGGGCCCAGCATCCTAATAGTAGGCTCTGTCTACCCTGCAATCAAGAGATGTGACTGTAGCTCATGTAGACCTATCCCAATTAGCTGTGCTTGTGCTAGCTCACTAAAAATAGCAGCGAAGCCTAGGAAGTATGGGTGGCAGCTAGGGCTAGCTGCCTGTGTACCAGTCGACCCAGGACTCTGGGTGCATGCGCTGCAGGCTCACTTTCCAAATGCAGTGTAGACATACCTACTAGGATGCTGGACTTGCTAGTACAGTTCCAAGGTGGAAGGGGGTTACAGTGTGGGTGACTGCAGGACTAAGGAGATAGGCTTGGTGCTTCTACGGGGGCAAGGGATCAGTCTGGGGTGGCAGTGGGCAGTGGAAGGTTTCGATTGCTGGCAGCGTTGCATGTAGATTAAAATCTCAAACTGGCAGGGGGCAGCTCAAGAAGTTTATCAAGTGTAGCAGGAAGGTCGGGCGGCTAGATACAGAACTGGGCTGAAGTCCTATCAGAAATGTCATAGGTTGGTTTGCTAAGAGCGCTGCAGATATGTGAGGAAGCTGGGGGAGAGTTTGAGCCCATGTAAGAGGTGGCAGTTTCCCAAGAAGCTGAGGGGCAATTTGCTGAGGAACATGGCTACTCAATGTCGGGATCGGAGTGGTGCTGAGATCTGTTAAATTCATTTCATTTGTGTAAGCCCAGGAGAAATGTTGGCAGGGAGCCAAAGCGATAGCTGGCTAACTGCATTTTGTTTGTTGCTGTTTTATTTTATTTTATTTTTTAAACCACCTGATTTCCCTACCGTGGAGCCATGCTGGTTGTGTTCCTCCCTGTCTGCCAGCACATCAAAGAGCTATGGAATCTCGGTTCTTCTGTGTCAGTATGTTCCGTGGCTTTCAAAAAAGAATCTTAAACTGATTCCCGAAATAGACTATGAGGAAAGAGGAAAAATCAGCACTTCGTGCAATGCAGCCTTTCTCCAGGGAGCAATTATCAGACAGAGAAAAGCTGTTAGCACACCACTCTTATAATGCGTTTCCGTGTAAATGGATCTTCTGCGATTCCAGCTCCCCTCTCCCCTGCTCCATGGAGCCAAGGCGCTCATGTCACAAGGAATGCTGCTCTCTTCTAAAGGGGAAGTGTCTCCAGAACGAGCACTTCATCAGAGAGGGGCTGCACCAAACTCAAGCCATCGTAAGGGGGCATGTAGCTCCCACCTAATTCCTCCCCCTGCGGGTCTGTTATCTGCTTGGGGTGTGTGCGCAGAGGAGTGAGGGGTAAAATCTAGAGATGGGCCCAATCCAAACCCCGCTGAATTTTGGAGGTAGCCGAAATCCACATCCAAATCTTGCAAATGATCTCATCATAACGAGCTGAAGGAAAATCCTAGATCTGGGCCCTCTTGTGTTAATTGTGATGGCCTAAGCGGTCCCAAAGTGTTCACGTGGCCCAGTGAGTGGCTGGAATAAAACCGTTTAAACCAAGGGTCAGGGTTTGGTATGCAAAAAGCTCAGCCTGCTTAGTCCCATGGCAAACATACCATTATAAAAGCTTTAAAATGTTTGTAAAAGACACAGAGAAGAAGGAAAATGTGAAGTATTATTTAAGGCTGTTGTTTTAACAGCATTCCTTGTTCCCTTTCCCTTTTAGCTGGAGAAAGGCTTGAGAAGGAAGTCTTGTGTGACAGTCTCTTAAATAAATAAATGTCCTTTTGGAGGGAGAAAGAAAAAGTTAGTTGAGACGGGCTGAGCTGCTGTTGCTGTTAGTCTGATCTGTTTCCTAGCAGTCAAAAGAAGACAAAAGGGGAAAAGAAGAAAACAACAGAGAGAAAATGCAGCGTATGTCTGTGATGTTGACTCATGTACAGCTTCAGTCCTGGAGGAATACAGACGCAACCCACGGTCTGATCAGCCTCTCTGAAACCTGGCAAACTTCTATCAACATGGGATTGTATAGGGCATTGCTTTAACTGCCTCTTTCTGGCCACAGGCTTGTGGCAGTGGTGAGAAATATACAGCTTGGCCAGGCGCTTATTAAACAGAAGGCAAAGGGAGAAGGGGAGGAAAGAGAAGAAATAAGGTGGGGAAAGAAAAGGACACCTTGGGGAGAGGGGAGACAACGAAGTCTCACATCTCAGGTGGTGGCTGGGATTTGGCCAGAGCCAATGGAGATGGCAATGTCACCTGAGTCCCTCTCTTTGGCCGGGTCTTGACTTCTCTCAGGAATCAGATGAGGAAAGCCCACCAGCGTTACAGGGTATGCCAGGGCCCCAGAAGACAATGGAGGTGGCATCAATTTTTGGCTCATTAGTTTCCAGTCCCACTTTGTTCTTGTTTACCAGGCATGATCATAACAGTCCTCGAATTATATCAGTAAGCCTTTTTGTTTGTACTAATTCACTCTTTGTCTCTCTTTTGCACTTTTCTCATCGGCACTTATTGTTATAGGTTATTGTGCCATTCTATGAACTTTCTCGCAGTTCAGCTCACAATTAGGATAAATTGGTAGGTCCAATTATTACAGCAGCCCCCGTGACTTTTTGGGGTGCATGAAATGTGGATTTGGATCTGGACTGTTCATTCAATTCAGACCTCTCTCTGGTGAATTCGCCTCTACTTCCCTTTCTCCCCTACCATCCAGAAAGGTATGATTTCAGCTTAAGGGATTTCTTACAACGCTTTCTGCCTGTGTCACTGCCACAGAGAATCATCCTTCACACTTTGGTTTAGGAGTGGGTCCAACGTTGGCCCGATTTCTAGTTGGAATAAATCTCAACACATCTTGGAACCACTGAGTTGTACACTGAGTGTCTTAATTTCTTAGATATCTAAGTGATGAGTGCTGATCAAATACTTAGGTAGGTGGGTCTGATGCACAAATCATCAGCCAGTCCAAGTTAACTGGAACCAGTCCTAGGCCATGATTTGTAAAGGAGGATGGCAAGCATCTTGGTTACTATTATTTCTCTAGCACCTAGAGGTCTCCGTCAGGTGTTGAGACTCTAGTGCTAGGTGTTGCACGACATACAGTAAATAGTTTTGAAAAGCCAGTCCTTGTCCCCAGAGTCTGCCATCTAGGAGTACATCTACACTGCAATCACTGGCTGTGCCTGCAGCTTGTGTAGACATACCCGAGCTAGCTTTCATCTAATTAGAGCAATGAAGTCACAGCAAAATGTGCTCCAATCAGGGCTGTACATGGCCACCTGTGACGCTGGCTAATTATTTGTGTGGAGAGCCCATGCTGCTGTGGCTTTAATGGTCTGACACCCAAGTTAGCGTGATTAAAGGTACCTCAGGTATGTCTACTGAAGCTGTGTAGACATATCCACCTGCCTTATACACAGGCTAAGACACAAGGGGAAGCACCAAGGAACCACAAGCCATGGTGATGGTGATAGTTCAAACTGGACATTATTTTTCTTTAAAATTTTGGGGTTTTCATCAAAACCCCGAAGCTTACAGTGCAACTCCCCATTTCAAGCAAACGTCTGCCCGTTTTTGACCAAACTGCAATTTTTTTTGTCCAAAAGCCAATTTTTTCAGAAAAATGTTGTGATGCCCAGCTCGTGATCTGCTCTAGTCACAACACACCAGGGCGAGAGTTCACAGGGAACCTACTCTCCGAGCCTGTGAGGAAACCATCAAATCATTGGTCAGTCATACGGGGTTTGGGTTTGGCTACAAATAATTCACCCCCCTTCAACTGAGAGTAACTGCTGGCACGTCATTCCCCACAGCCAGCGGTCTTTTAGGAGCAGGGGAGGAAGAGAGCATTTTCATACCTTGCATCCCTGTCCACCCTGCTATACGTTGGGATAAATCTGACCTCATGGAATGCCATTTCAGTCTGGAGCATCTTCACACCTTAGCTCCATTTCGTGGCCATGAAGTGCAACCCTTTCCAGACAGCCACATGGCCACAGTTAACCCTTTCCTAGTAACTCTGGGGATTAATACTTAATTCGAGCCATTTTCTCTCGCTTTTTCTAAAGCTGCAGTTCGGCTTGTTAACAATAGTTCTGTGCTCTGGTGTATCGTATCTTAAAACTCCCTCTTTAGCTTTCTGTTTTAAGTCTAATATTTGGGGGGAAATCACTTAGTATGGCATTAGTTTTACAAAGGTCTTAATTACTGGGTTATCAGCAGTAGTGTCAGGATTATCACATTACCAGCAATGGGGCCAGGATTTCTGGGGTAGTAGGAGTTAGTGTAAGCAATAAAGTTTAACCTGTCAGGGGTGGGACTATCAAATTAGCAATAGTCAGATCCGGATGATCAAATTAGGGGTTAGGATTATCCAGTTAGCAGCATCTAGATTTGGGATATTTTTAGCCCTGGGATTGATGGCTAATAGCAGCTGCACGATAGGAAGCTAGGAATTCAGTATATGCGATGCAGGGTCACTGTGGGGCAGAGGATTGCCTAGCATTGTCTGCGTTTAGCATCCGGCGCCCGACCCTGCCCTCCCCATGTCAGATGCAGGCTCCTTCAGGTTACCTTTTCCTTGGCGATCACTGATGTGGTTATTTCCCTGATTAATGAACTCGGCAAATTAACCTCCACGCTGCTTTCTAATTGCCATCAAGGCTTCAAAAACCACTTAAGCGTTTCCGGTGCTCGTGAGCCCATTCCATTCGGACGGCCAGTGTGGCGTGCTGATTGCGGGGAGATCAAGCCAGTCTCCTGGCCTCTGCGTTTACAATTAATTATTGCATTCAGCACCCAAATTACCCCTGGTCTCCATGTGCTTGGCTTTATCTCTTCGTGCACACAGGCCTGGCTTTTAATTAAAGGCCCTCCAAATGAAATGAAAACAAATTCAATTATTACCTCTCATTGGAACAGCTCTCCGCACATTCCTGACTGTGTTTCTTCAAGGGTGAGCCCAGGGAGGGTTGGTCTCCCACAATCCAACATAACTATATTTTCTTAGCACTTTCCTTATCATCAATTGAGCAGTTCCATTGCCGCTGAGTCAGTTCTGGTGTGCTCTTGAGTGTTGCAGAGCAAACTGTGATTTGCCTGTATCTTCCCTGCCATCTCCCGTCAACCCCACCCAGGGAAATGAATTTTCTTGTGTTTGTATTTCTTTCCCAGCCCCTCTTATAATGTGGTGATGGGTGACCCTCAGTGTTGTTATTGTTACTTATTTGTACTGCAGTAGCCCCCATAGGGTCTTAACAAGGATTGTGGCCTCATTGTGCTAGGTACTGTACTCGCACCCAACGACAAAGGTGCTCTCGGTCCCAAAGAAATAACAACCTTCAGATGCGCACCGGCCATTTTAGAATCTCGCTTGAACCTTCTGAATCACCTGAGTTTGCAAAACTGGGCTGGGAGCCTCCTGAGGGCAGAAGGCCCAGATTTTCAAAAGTGGCACCTGACTTTGGGTGCCCAGACTGACCCATTAACGGGGCCTGATTGTCCAGTGACAGGTGCTCAGCGTCTTCTGAAAACTAGGCCCTTTTAAAGTACCTCTGGCTGGGTGTCCAAAATCACTAGGCATTTTTGGAAGTCTTGGGCTGGATTTCTTGTGGGCTCCCTGCTTCTGGCCATGCCAGTAATAGCATGTGGAGAGTGCTCCTGTCTACCTTCCCTATCTTAGGGTTTACTGGGCCATCCATCATCCTAGTATCTGATCGTCTTTCCATGTAAAATCAACAGCAATGCTGAAGTCCCCAGTGGATTTCATGGAGCCTCTGATAGGTCTCCCTTTCTGCAGTCGCCATTCTGCTTGGGAAAGGGTTTTTGTTAAAGATTTTACTAATTTCCTCTCTCTTGAGAGGGGGCTTAGTAGGGGTTGGAGATAGAAAGAGATGTGAGTATTGGGTTTTGGGCAGCTCAAATGGCTTGTCTCTGTTGTGAGCGTCATTCTTGTGGTGGAAAGGCTTTTTCAACGAGGAAAACTTCAGTGGTTCGCACTTCCACTGCTGGTACCTGCAGCGATTAGCACTTCCAATCGCTGGTGCTGATCTGCTGCCTTTCGAGACCCTGGTGCTTCTCTTCCAAATGGCCACAGTATTGATAAGTGGCTCGAGTGTACTTATGCTGCGGAGTTCAACAGCTCAACATGTGCGTCCTTACTCTTGTCCCTTTGATCCCTTGTGTACGCTCTTCACACATACACCATGGCTCCCCTGGTGACTCCCTCCTATGTGCCCTCTTGCGCTTTACTTGAATTCTGCATGCATGCTTCATCTTGCACACTCACCTTCCCTGGATGCACTGGAGCAGCCAATGCCTCTTATTTTTTTCAGGCTGCATGGCACCCCCTGCAGTTCCCCAAGGAAAGGAAGGTTGTGATTACCTTACGCCCAATTCATCCTGCCCCTGGAGCCCTTTTCTGTCCCCGTGCTGGTAAGCTAGTGAAATTCCAGGCCTGCTGATTCAAACAGGGAATCCTTCCTGAGAATCCCAATGGAAAAAACAAAACAAACCCTCTAGCACCCAGGGGAATGATGACTATAAATCAGAACAGCCCCATTGAAACCAACAGAGTTATGTCACTTAACCTCAGCTGATGATCTGTCTCTTTAAATTTACCTTTGGAAAAATATTGCCCAGCCTTCAGAGTGTATGGGAGGGGGATGGGAGGATGTGCACGCCTGCAGGTGCGCTGAACTCCACGAACGTGCACCAGTGGGCACCCTCAGAGGGCGGCTCCTCCAACATGGTTCAAAAAAGCCCAGGCCGCTGCTTTCCGAAGCAGTCAAACCCTTAATAAGTCCCCCCATTGGTCGTAACATGAGAGGATGCTGCTCTTTAAAAGGCCAGGGTGATTTCTTTGACTTTGCTCGTATCCACCCGCCGTCTCAGTGCAGAGATGGAGGGTTATGCTGACGTGGCAGGAATTTCTTCTCTCTGCTGGGGCAGTTCATCCCTCCCGCCCCCTGCTCCCCTCTCTGCGGGCCTGCTCCAGCCCCTCACTGGAGTCAGCGACAAAGCTCCACGGATGAGGAACCACACAGGCCGCTGTCCTGACAGCACGACTCTGCCCGTCCCATTCGCGGAGGGGCTTGTTTCTGCTCCTCTGTGGAAGCCACTGGAGTAAGTGGCCTTGTGGTTAGGGCACCGATCTGGGCTGCAGGGGAGCTGCGTATGGTTCCTAGCTCGGCCACAGGTGACTTTGGCCAACTCACTTTCTTTGTGCCTTAGTTCCCCGTCTGTTCAATGAGGATAATAACGTGCCCTTCGTCTCTTGAGACTGTAAGCTGTGAGGGGCAGGGGCTCTTTTACTATGTGTGTGTACAGCGCCTAGCACAACGGTGCTCTGCTCTTGACTGGAGCTTCTAAATGCCGCTCTAATGCAAACAATGACCGTGGGAGCATGGCCGTGAGGTTGAGAGTCCAAGTCACTCTTTGTGGCCTGTGACTCCTTCCCTAGACTGCACTTGGGGGCCCAGACCTGCACCTGCTGGGACCTGGCCTGAGGCCCACCAGCTCATTTCAGAAGGCTGCAGATGGTTACTTCTGGGGACTTTTGGCCCCAGTTGAGCCGGACACCTCGGGGTGCAAGGCTGTCTGACATATTGCCAGTCCCTTGGCTCATTCTATCCCGTGCAGCTCACTGCCCTCAAGGGGATGAATATCACCCACCGTCATGTCCTAGATTATGATGATTTCACTTGTATCAGCTCACAGCATACACTCTCCAGTACACAGGCCTGTGCTCATAAACATCCTGCTCCGTTCTGCTAGTCCAAAGCAACTGGCTTTTTGCTCTCCTCTCTCTCCCCAGTGCAACCAGCACTGCTAACAGCAAACTGCAGAGGGAGGGATCCCTGTACATAAACGAGCTTTTGAGCATCTCGACTGCATGTAATGAAAGGAGGCTCATGAGTCAAAGGACGTTCTCTGCAGGGAGTGGGGTGGGGTAGTAATTGTGTGTAAAGAGTGGCGGGGCGGGAGGGGAGATTCAAAAGGCATGAAGAAAGGGACAGGAGGAGGAGGAGGACAGGAAAGCGAAGACACCAGAGGAATGAAAGAGACAGAGGGAAGACATAGGAAAATGAGAAAGGAAGAAGAGAGAAACACAAGTGGATGTGAATCTGGAAGGGGGAATGAGCCAGAAGGAAAGAAGGCAGGTGGGCTGTGGAGGGGGGAAGTGAGAGCCCATCAGAGAGAGAATAAGAACAGGAGCAGGAGACTGAGAGAAAGGGAAGCAAGAGGGCAGAGGGGAAGGTGTGAACATGGAAGACAGAGCGAGCTCATCTCACCTGCTTGTGGGACGTTAGGACAGAGCCAGCCAGATTTGCTGGCATTTCATTTGTTCCAGGCACACAGGCTGTGAAAGAAACAGAGAAGCAGGCCAAATCAGGTGCACAGCTCTGTGGCTAATTCTTCTTGTTGGGGTGACAGGAAGCGTGGGATGCCGGTTGATCTGAGCAGGTATTTTTGAAACCCAGCCATAGCTCCTCAGCCACCAACAAATGTTGCACGATTAGTCTGGAGCAGTCACAGAGGATTTTCTGCTTCAGTCATGAGTTCCCTCTGGCTGCGCAAACACTCTGGTGGGGAACTGATTTCCTCTGTGATGTTCCAGCAGTCACTGAGATGTCAGCTCTGTGTCTGGCGTATTGGAATGAATGTTCCTTCCTCACCAAAACCCATCAGAAGCGCTGTAATAACACAGGGCCCGATCCTGAAGGCAGCACTCCTATTGCAGATGAGGATTAAGAATTTGTCCTCAAATAAATAATATTTTTCGGTCCTTGTAGCATCTTTCATCATCTCATCAAAGCACAGTAATCCTCACAAGTTGCCTGTGAAGGATGGAAGCATTATCCTGATTCTACAGCTGGAGAAACTGAGGCACGGAGAGGGTGAAATTACTTGCCTGACTTCCAGCCCCCCAAGCTCCCTATTGTTACCCCTAGTCCTTTCTTCCTCTGCCTCGTTTCTTTTTTTTTTACATAAATGTAATATACTAAGGGAAATATCTGAAACCATGCATCTTGTGCTAGTGATAAATCAATGCTTTGGTCTGTTATTCTAGATAACTGTCGTGATTTTGAAGACACTCTGTGGAATCAAGCACTGTATTACATTAGCACCTGCTGTACTCCACTCTATTAGGGGCTGTACACAGACCTAGTAATGTAGCCCCCAACCCTGACACGCTTGCATTCTGAACAGACAAGGCAGAGAAAGAAAGTGGTATTATTCACATTTGATAGATGGGGAAGCCACAGCTCAAGGTCACATAGAGAATCCGGGGAATAACTGAGACTAGAACTCAGATCTCCTGAGTCCTGGTCTAGTTTCCTACCCTGCAGACCTCCTTCCCCTTGGAGAATATTAGTGAATCATTGCATTGGTTTTTACAGCATTTCAAAGAGATTTTTGCAGAGAGAGAGCCTGGCAGTGTCAGGAAGGGAGGCGATCTAAGGAGGGGTCTATGTGCAGGCTCTGTCCGTCAATGTGTGGATGACTGCTGGAAGGGGAAGGGGGTGGATTTTTAAATCCTTTTGGAAAATAAGTTCCTTTTTGAAAGTCTGCACAGAGTTAGCTTGTCTGCATGCATTTGCCTTTGCAAGCCCAATACCGCGTGTGAGTCTGTATTGTGCATCAGAGCAGCGACAGCACGGCATGGTTTATTGTCACAATGGAGCAGATTTGTCACTAGGCTAAGCAGGTATGACTCTACTGAAGTTGGCAAATTTTTCCTCTCTCTCAGCAGAGTGTTTTTCTTCACCCTTCCCCATCCATCCATCCATCCATCCTCATTTGCCACTTGCTGAAGTGATTTCCCCAAAGTCACCTATCCAGACGCTGCAGTGCCACTAATGCAAAGAATTCAACATAATGGTTTTTGTTTTTTTTCCTTGGAAAGCTGTCTTGATGCTGTAAATATTTCATAAGTGACGGCCTAAAGGATACAGCCAGGACACTTTTGTGTCTAGATACCAGGACGCTCAATCTTAATAAAAAATTAACCAGGCTTATTAGATACCTAGGGATTGTTGGTGGGTGGGTTTGGTGACGTTTCAAGCTATGTCTAAAGATGGAAATGACTCATCCTGCTTGGGGTTGGATGCAAGATTTTGGGGGTGTTTGTACCATCATCTTCCTCATCCTTCTAATCTAGGAATCAGACAGGTGCACGGAATAAGATACACTCTCTGCTTTTCACAGGCACTTTTGTTAGCTGGGATTTCAATTGGCTGTCAACACAACCTGTCCTGCTGTACATTTTCACCTCACTTTTTCTGTATGTCTTGTAGCTTGGTGAAGTCTCATCTCTCCAGCCCTCTTGTGTGAGGCTATTAGTCCGGAACAGAAGTCAGCTGAGACTCAGACATAATGGAAAATAATGGAAACTGCACAATAGGAAAGCTAATGGCCGTGGTTACTACTCCAACTCCTATTTCCCCTGGCTCTCTAGCTTCATCCAAAGCTCACAGAGAGGGGCATGATGATGTTAATATTTTCTCCCCCTGTTGCTGCTATGCTCCGTCTTGTAGAATTTTTCAGCTGAACAATGTGGGTTGTCTCCTGTCAGGGCTGGGTATCAGTCTGTGACTGCTAATGCTATGGATTGCTGCCACCACCGACTCTCTTACAACCCCCGTCATCTTTGCTGATCTGCAATGCTACAACCTTATGTTGGGCCTAATCCTGTCAAGTTCTGAGCATCTACTGCAAGGTGCTGAGTGCGCTCACTTCCCAGTGAAACCAAGGGAAGTTAAGGAGTGTTCCAGCTAGATTTGTTCAATTTTTTTCCCATCAAACATTTTATTTGAACCCCTCCTTCCCCCCCCAAATACACATGCATACCTCAAAAAGTGTTCATGGGAAATGTCCTTTTTAAAATGGAATTTTTCTCGTTGAAAAACTGCCATTTTTTTTTTGTTTTTGCTCATTGAAACCTAAACAATGTTCTCCAAACCTGAAAATGTTCTGGTTTTCAAAAACCCCCCAAAATCATTTTTTTGTCAGAATTTTTTCCATTTTGGGTTTCCAAAAAACAAAAGCTGTGGGATGTTTGGGTATCTTTCGTTTTTGTTTTGTTTTGGTATTTATTTGTTGTAAGCCCAAAATCTTTTCAAGAAAAAATTTGTCAAAACCATTTTTGCTTGAAATTTGGGAGGAACAAAACTGGTTTCCCAATCAGCTCTGGTCCCAGCGATTTTGCTGAAAACACACTGCTCTGTCCAGGAGATGGTCCATTCTACAGACGGCAAATGACTTGTTGAATTCCAAGGCCTATGTTGGCCCAGTTAAAAACTCATCTCAGGAAGGAGATAGCTGCCACTAGCTTGGGGGGAGGGGGGGATCACCTTCCAGGACAAATTTATCACCCTCCTGGCACATCATGACATCTTGGAGCCATGTGGTATTACATGTCATAATAATTTTATGCAGTGGGCTGGACTAGATGACCTACTGAGTTCCCTTCCAGTCCTATGTTTTTGTGATTCTCTTGGAGCACTGGTTGGCTTGAATATAAAGCTGTTGGAATTCTGCCCAGTCAGTAATTGTGAACAACGGTTGGGATTTCCAGTTTGAGCGCATTTTTGCCCATTTGTATTTTCTAACGTGAATGTGGATGAGTTGGAGTTTGCAGGGATGTTTGAGGAATGGCTGCCCTTCGTGTGAATTCCCATAATTCCCACAGGAGTGATGATATTTGCACATGTACAAGAGCATCCTCTGTGTATTACCAATAGCGGCTGTCCAATCAGGGAGCAACAGCAGATGGCAGGCGTTTAAGTGCCCAATCACACTCTGTAAATAGCAGACAAATTTATGAAAATCCCGCTGGTGGAAAACCAGTGTTTTGTAGGTATTTATGAATGAAGCCCATGTTGGTAGAAATGGAAGTGGCGTCCTGACCAATTTGCAAACAGGAAAAGGGGCTAAATTCATGGGTAATATTATTCTTAGTGAGTAATTGTATCCTCTGTACCCTGGGGATTGGAGACAGGTCATGGAGCCTAAGGCTCCGATTTTCAAGCAGTCTAGAGGATTTAGACGCATGCCTTCAATTGAAATCAATGGAAGATGTGTCTAAATACCCTTAAAATGCTTTGAAAAATCTCAGCCTGTGTTTTTGTGGAAGCTGGTTTCTCATTCTGCCGCCTACGAAGCATTTTCTTGGGTCTCAAAGTATGGCGATGGAGATTTATGCATCTGCTAGAAAGCGCAAACACACTCAGAACCTGAAAGGATTTGAGAGGGAAGGCTGAGATCTTGTGGCTCTATTCTTCACCCTACAGGACTTGTGCAATTCCATCAAAACTAAGGGGAAAATAGAGTCCCAAGAGGCTAGAGATGGTCTTGCAGTACAGAAAAGGTATTGGACTGAAGCCACTGCTGGAAGGACCCAGCCTAGATAAGAGAGGCTGTTTCCTGCATCCGCTACTCCCTCTGCTGATTAACTTTTTACAAAAGAGCAGAGGCTAATTGTCATCTGTAACCATCTCCCTCCTTTGCTTTATTAATATGGACAAGAAGTAGACAGAGCATAGATGGGTTTGCATTGCATCGTCACCCTGCAGCGTCAGACGCAGCTCTGCAGGGGCTTCTGCAATGAGAGCTGGCAATTGTCTGCAGGGTTTCCTTCGTGCACTGCTAGTCTGCCAAAGATCATCTGCAGCTGCATGGAGGGAGTGGAGGAGAGAGAGCCATGAAATGTGAAAGGATGGGGCTTAAATAGCAACAGCACCCAGAAATAATTGGAAACCATAGTAGAGAATCATGCCTTGGAGCAGACTCCTTCTGAAAATTCCTCATGCTCTTGACTGCATAGAAAGGAAGAGGGATGCAAGTGTTTAGGCGTGGGCCTGGATATTTGGAAGATCCAGTTTCAATTCCCTGCTTGGTTACAGTTTTTGTGTGTGATCAAAAAGGCCTCTGTGTGTCTCGGTCCCTCAGTTGTAAAATAAGCGTACTACTACTACTGCTTTATCTACAGGGGTGTTGTGAGGATAAATACATTAAAGGTGGCTCATGTGATATGATCATGTGGGCCTTATAAGTACTATAGATAGATGCCATTGTAAAGACTGAGGTCAAACTACTGAGATTTATGCAGTACCAGCTTCTATACTGGTTCTAGTGTAGTATCTGCAGCATCCCCTGGAATTTAGATAGGATTGGCGTCTCTGGACGCTACTGTAATACAAATGGTAATAAAGCAAAACTTAGCCAAATTGTATTTGGTTTCAGGTCAGAATCATGTCAAACCACTACATTTTTCATGGTTTTTCACCCCAAACCATAATACATGAAATTCAATCCAGCTCTACTCAGAACTGGGTCCCAGGTCAAGACTTCCAAATGTAGGGTGCCTGCGGGTAGAACTCCTAAGCAGGGCTAGCTGGAAAACGAGATTTCCATTTCATCAAAATTTTGAGGCTTTGACGTTTTTTTCCATTCTGGTGTGGAAAGAAACCAAGACTTTCAGAAAGTGTTCATGGAAAAAAACGCAGTGAGAGAGACTCATCCCAGAGTTGCCCAGTGGTTAGGGAACTCACATGGGATGTGTGAAAACCCAATTTCAAATCTCTGCTCCATATGAGGTGGCAAAGGGACTTGAATCTGGGTCTCCCACATCCCATGTGAGTGGCCTAATCACTGGGATATTCAGGAGTGAGTCTTGTGCTTTTTTCCTCCCCTTCTCACTCTCATTTTGACCAGGAATGCCATCATAGGCCTGAGGAACCTTCCAGATGAACTTTTCATTGAAATGGATACGTTCCCAAAAAAGTTTGTTTTGGTGAATTGAAGAATTCCTGACCAGCTCTATTCCTAAATCCATAGTTAGGCATCTAAATAAGTGCCCTGGTTATCATGAGAGTTGCAGGGTGCTCTGTTTTTGAAAATCAGTAGGTCAGGGCATTCCATTTTTAAAAATCCTCGCTTAGATTTCCATCCATCTGGAGCCTGGCTCGCTTGAATCTTAAGCCACCTAAACTTGAAACTAGCTACAAATGGGGGCGAAACTGGGCCCAAGTTTGAGATTTGCAGTGAAATGTGGTTGCATAGTTTCTAGTTGTAGTCTAAGGTTTTCTCTAAATTGCAGCTGGAGGTAATTTCCAGCTCAGGTAGACATACCCCCACTAGCTTTGAGTTTTTTGAGTGAGCACACTAAACATAGACACGTAGCCATGGTGGTGCAGGCAGTGGGATGGGTTCGGTACCTGAGTAAGTCCAAAGGTCCTGGTCCTGGAGCTGTGGAACTCATTGCTTCAGGATGTTGTGAAGGCCAAAAGTATAACCAGATCCAAAAAAGAGCTATATCAGTTCATGGAGGACAGGACCATCGATGGCTATTAGCCAAGACGGTCAGGGATGCAACTCCATGCTCAGGGTCACCTAATTCTCCAACTGCCAGAATCCCGGAGGGGAAGCCGGGTGGATCACTCCAATTCCCCTGTTCTGTACAATCCCCCTGAAGCTCTGATATGGGCCACTGTCAGAGGCAGGATACTTGGCAGCTATGTTCTTATGACAGTATTGTACACATGGCAGCTGGTTCATCTCGCCACCCACCCCACTGCTCGGTTAAAGCATGATAGATCAATCAAAACTACTGTGCATATGTCTACCCAGTCTGGAAATTACACCTCCTACACCAGTGTAGACAGACACTTAGTTTCACACAACTGATCAGCTTGGTGAGCTGCAGTGATGCATTTTAGAGAGAGAGAGAATGTGTGTGTGTGTGTGTGTGTGTGTGTGTGTGTGTAAGTGTATAAAACCATCTAGGTAAAAATCATTTCCACCAGTTCAGTTGCTGACTTTTTATTCTTGCCTTCCTCGAAATCTTAGTGTAGCCAGTCTTAGTCACAAATCTTGGTGTGGCTGAGGTTAAATGTTGCCTTTTCACCCCCCCCTCTTGAGTGAGAACACGATGGCTTCGCTAAGTGTGATTGGAGCAGTTTGTTTTGAAGCCCCACATAAGCACTGTGCTGGATTTATAGCATTTTCATTCTTTCTGAATCGACCCACTGGGAGCCATTAAAGTTTTATTGCTCTCCACAGCTCCTTGGCTGGAGCGGAATAGAGAGGCCTGCTGCTGGAAACACTTTGAATTCTCTTTAGCTGTATGTATGAATCCCACCTGTACGTATGACTCCCATCGAACTGAAAACTTTGTGCAACGCTAACTGTTGTCTTGCTACTGTTCCGCCATTGTGGGAGTAGCTGGATTGGATCCTTTTGCATATTATTTAACAGATTTTGGTTTAAACCAAAGGAGTTGTTACCAATGGGCTCATGTATAAGGTCTTTACTAAATTCTCATTGAAGTCAGTGA
This sequence comes from Emydura macquarii macquarii, assembly GCF_026122565.2. NCBI lineage: Eukaryota > Metazoa > Chordata > Testudines > Chelidae > Emydura > Emydura macquarii. Next base: position 6,764,391 of record NW_027130449.1, on the reverse strand, counting down.
GAACTTTGCCTAAGCAAAGTCTGTGGGAGTTGGCCATGGAGGGTAGTTTGACTATTAGTAAGTCTCTGGATGGGCAATCAAGATACCTTAGTTCTATTCCTGGCTCTGTTGCTGTGTAACCTTGCATATGTTATTTCACTTTTTGTGCCTCTGTTTCCCCTCCCTACCTCCTCTCTGTAGATAGTAAGTTATTTGGGACAGGGACTAACTCACATGTCTTGCAGTGTGTAGCATGATGGGGCCCTGATCTTGGTTGGGGCCTTCAAGGAATACTCTACTATAACTAATATTTCATACTTCCTTTTGAGGGTCTCAGAACACACATCCTGGAATGAACAATACAATGCATCGCCTCTCTATAGCATGTTCAACACATAGATCTCTAAGCACTTTCCAAACATTAACAAATTAAGCCCCTTATTGTTCCTGTTGAGTAAGAAATTGTTAACCCATTTTAGCCCTGGGGAAACCAAGATACAGGGAGGCAAAGTGACTTGCCTGAGGTCACGTGCTGAGTTAGTGGCAAAACCAGACTGGAGCAAAGAGGCTGTGCTTGGAAGGAAAGATGTGGTATTGGGGACTATGCATTTAAGGACCCAGCTTCTGGGCAGGATGCTGAGAAGCCCGTGTTCTGTACAGACATTTGAAACAAGACACAGAATAATGCAGATCTCTTGCAAATTCCATAAGCACTGAAAGAAGCAATGAAGAACCATAGGATGGACTTCTGGGCCTTATTTCTTACCACTAGGCAACACTTTCGTGAAACACAGAGAGCTGAAATAATTCCCAGGAAAAGCTAGAAAATGTGTGGAGAATCAAACAACATTTTTACATAGTTTAATAGATTTTAAGGCCAGAAGGGACCATTTAGATCATCTAGTCTGACCTCCTGTATATCACGGGGCATTCAGTGTCACTCAATTACTCATCTATTGAGCCCAGTAACTTGTGTTTGACTAAAGCATATCTCCAAGAAAGGCATCCAGTCTTGACTTGAGATGGAGAATCCACCTCTTCCTTTGGTAGTTTGTCCCACTAGTTAACCTCTCTCACTATTAAAATGTTTTGCCTTGTTTCTAATTTTTATGTCTGATTTTAAATTCCAACCACTGGCTCTTGACGTCCCATACTCCACTAGATTAAAGAACCCTTCATCACCTCGTATTCTGTCACTCTGAACATACTTACACACCATAATCAAGTCACCTCTGAGCTTTTTTGATACATTTTTCCTTTCATTGGATCTACAAACGTTTTTCTTCACGTTGTGTGAAAGTCCCTCTTAGACTGTAATCTCTTTGGATCAGGGACTGTCTTTGTCTTATTTATCTGTACCACACCTAGCATGATGGGGTCCTAATCCTAGACGGAGGCCTCTACACATTACAGTTATGCACATGATAGCTGAACGGACCCAAAACGGACAGTTTCCCTTGAGGAAGGAGAGAGCTTGCATTATCTCCTTATAGCTCTGAGATGGCCAGGCCGGGGTACTTCTGTCGGCATGTTTTCTAATTTAATTACTTATCCTTGTCTCAAATTGTTTATGGTACACTAGGCTATTAAATGTGCCATAAGCAAATGGCTCTTGAAAGAGGAAGAGGATTTATTTGTTTTAGCAACCACTTCAACAAAAGTCTATTTCCTCAGCTAATTAAGATTCCATTCGCTAATTTAAATGTTATGCTAATTAAAGCATAATTCTGAAACTGTAAAAGAATTTTTTTTTTAAAAAGGAAAGAAGCAGCAAGCAAGCAAGAAAGAACTGGATGGCCTTTTGGAATTACATTGAATTTATTAGGTTGTTACAACAATGGTGAACAGAGTAATTATTTCATTTGCTTCGCGTGCTGTATTCATGCTGTTGCTTTTATTCATTTCCCCCATTCTCACACGTCAGATCATTAACATTCGCTCTCCCTCCTCTAATGGGCATCGTCTTGTGATGGTTTAAAATGAATTGTGAGTGTGATCCTTGAACTGCTCCTTTCGTTTTCTCTCGGAAGGGCCACACAGAATTTTTAAGCTTGTATTTTTTTCCCTCCAAGCTGAGGCAACACTTCTGAGTGTTAGCTTCACAAGCATGTTTTCTGGCCAAACCAATTCCGAGAGGTATATTTTGCTCAATTTAATTAAAATATAATTAATTTGACTTAAAAATAAGAACTTGTTTTTTGGTTGGCTTTTTTAAACAAGATGGCAAAACATCTTGTTATACAACTGGGAGTTAGCACTTCTGGGTTCTACTCTCAACTCAGCCATGGACTCGCTGTATGACCTTGGGCATGTCTCTTCATCTCCCTCAACTTTCCTCCCTCCATCAGCCTCAATTTCCCCACCTCTAAAATAATACTTTTATTATTATTTTACATAGTAGTAGTGGCAGCACTTTAATAATAGATTTCCAAACACTTTACAAAGGAGAAAAATATTTCCATTTAATATATGGGATAACTGAGGGACAAGGAGATGAAGTAGCTGGTAGACCAGTGGAAGAGTCAAGACTAGAACCAAGTTCTCCTTTGTCTCACTCGACTATCCTATCCATCTCCCAGATGAGGAGGATTATATTTGCTACAATGGAGATGTGATGGTCAGTTAATATATGTGAATTAAATGCTTTGGCTTTGGTTGAAAAGTGCTATAGAAGGGCACCCCTATTAAGGTTGGTATTGTCAGCAGAGACAGCCCAATATCATGCACGTGAATCTGAACACCTTTGATCTTCCAGAAGTAGTTCAAAGTTCCTTTGCTTCTACAGTTTTAGTTCCAGGTTGGAGCCAAACCTTGGAAAGGGCTGGTTTTCTGGGTTTGTTTTGGATGTAGTGGGAGGCTTGCTGGAAGAGCTGAATTTGAGTTATCCACCATTCCACCCGGCAGTAATCCCAGAATATTGGGTACTTGCGAGATTTCTGCCATTTTGAATCTGCTTTGTTCTGAGAACGTGCAAAATAGCCTCAGAACAGCCTGTAAAATTTCAGTGCCATGAAATCTGAACCCTAGCTTTAAATCAGGCTCAGACCCCAACCCTAATTTGTATCCACATGGTGTCTCCCTGTTCCATAGCTAATTAACACGTGGCTATGCCCATGAGATGTTCAGAGTGCTAAAGGCCTAGGGAATACTCCTGGAGGCGAGAAAGTGCCTGGGCCAGCCCCTGAAGGCTGTGCATGTCAAAGACTGATATTCGTTCCTTCATTCTCCCAGGGACAGCAGCAATTAGATTACAAATGGAAGCCAGGCTATTCAAAGTGAAAAGAAACAGGGGGGAGGCGGGAAAGTAATAAGAGGTGAGTGGGGAAGGAATAGCCTGAGCAAGCACAGCCATGCCAAGAACACACCAATGGACTGAGGCCTAATGGGGCTTAGAACAGCCCAAATTTTACACACAAGTAGGGCTTCCATCTCACCCCCACCGGAGAAGTTTGATTTGCAGGCTGGGGTTGCCCTGATAGGCCATTTGGCCAACGATCAGATGCCTATTGGCAGCTGGTTCCTTTGCAAATGATACTTCCCTGCAGGGGTGCCAGTCAGGGGGTTATGCTTTTTGTTTGAATGCATGAAATGTATTTATATTGAAAAAGGAAACCAATTAAGATTCTGTTAGGAGCTCTCCTGGTCCCTCATTTCAGAATTCCTGAGCTCCCAGCAGCTTCTGGAAGCCCTGTCACCAGTGCCATATTGACTCTGCAAGGCAGTGCATGTCTTAATTTTTGTGGTCTGGGAAAATAAATTCCATGTGACATTTCAATAATTGAAATGCCTCCTTCCCCTCTTCACCCTGGCTCCAACCTGCTAGGTGCTGAGAACTTCCTTTGGGGATACTGAGTTACCACAACTCCCCCTGTATCACTTCTTCCAGGTCCCAGACTGTAAGTATTTCATATGTGCATAGAAAGGCCGGCATTGAGAGAAGCACAGGGCTGGTGTGAAATAGAAGGGAGGGGTTGTTGGCTCGTATTTCTATCTACCTTGTTGCTTTCTGAGTGAAGTTGTTTAAAAATGTGGTAAGCACAGCAGCAGGCAGGGCTGTTAGAGTAATTGGCTGTGGTCTAGTTGGCACTGATTGGAATTTAGTTAGGTTTAGAGTGAAATGTGTTGTGGAGCTCCGTCGTGGAAATGCAGCTGCTTTAGCTTGCTGGAGGCTGAGGGTTCAAGTTCTGCTGCTGGGACTGTGAATTTAGCTGGCTGAAAGGAGCTGGCTTGGCAGTCCCAGACCAAAACCCACTGTTTCACAACAGCACTGGGGCAGCGTCGCTAACCACAAATGATGATAAAAAAAATCATGGCAGGCCAAAATAATCAAGAGATTGGCTTAAAAGTCATGAGGTTGAATGAATGAATAAATAAATAAATAAATGTTGGGTTTGTTTTCTTTGCCTTCTGTTTTTCTGGGCCTCCAGGCATAGATCTACAAAGCCAGGTCGATAGACTCAGGCTCGAGGGGCGTGCGAGGTGCTAAAATAGCTCTGTAAACAGCACTTGTAAGTTGTGGCACAAGCTCTGATGGCCACCCCTCCTCCCTAGCCCAGTACCCTGTCTTCCAACAGTGGCCAATGCCAGGTGCTTCAGGGGAAATGAACAGGTGATCAAGTGATGCATTCGCCGTTGCCCATTCCCAGCTTCTGGCAATTCTTTGGACCATCACATCTCTCCAAACACACCTTTCTCCTAATTTACCCCTATTTTGACCTGTCATTCCTTTTTCTGAGGTGTGCTCTGCCAACACACCTCAGGCCTGAACTGCAGAGCCCCTGTTGCTGCTCTGGATAAGCCCCTCCACACACACGCATCACTCTGCCAACGCCCTTCAGTCCTGACCTGCAAGGAGCACCTGCTGTTCTTATCATGGGCCTAAGGGAGATTTGAACCTTGATCTTGATCAGAGGTGACTTGTAATACATTAAAGCCATATGCTTTGAGATAGCACGGCGAGAAAGTGTAAGTGCAGTGATATTCACGTCCAGAGCTTGCTGGGAACTTGCAATGCCACCCACGCTTGGTGTTTCTACCAGCTCTGTGAGACTTGCACAGTGTATTCCACAGATGTGTGAGAGAGAGAGCCTCTGTTTAAGGGATTTCATAGAGAGAGCTGGATTAGATAGATTTGATGGGAATGAAAATGAAGGTTTATGAAAATGAATTTATCTGCATTTCAATTTGATATTTGGTGCATGCAAAAAAACCCAAAAAAACCCTCACAACCAAACAAACTTACTCCTCAAAAACCCCACAGTTAATTTAATTTGCATTTCTCAGCAAGTTTGGTCTTCCATTGCCTTTTTAACCATTTAGCAACTGAATCTTCCAAACTAGCTTGCCAGTCAACAGTAGTCTAGAATGCAAGACTCAAACCTGCCACTTTTCTTGATCTCTGAGTAGTCCCTTAACTACCTGCTCTGTTACTCAGAAAAATGAAGTGGGTATTTTGGAATAATTGGCGGGAGGAGGAGGAGAGAACTACATTGGCCCTGGGTAGTTGGCTCTGCTAACAAAATTGCTTTTGGCACATGCATTAATCTCTGGCTGTCGGAAAATTTCTGTCAAACGTCTTCCTGGAAATTGAGTACATTATTGCTAATTCAATCACACAGCTTGAGAAGCCTGGCATTTCCATTGGCTGTCTGGCATCTCGGTCAATCTTTGCCACTGGAGGTTCTGGGGAGGAGCCAGATGAAAGTGGTGGAGGAAAGGGAAATGACTTTCAGAACTTCGTTGGGTCATGAGGAATAAGGTGAAATGAAATATTAGCATTTCTTGATGGAGACTGGGTGGCAAGGTTGAATTAATATGATCGCCCTGTGTCACATTCCAGTGAAAGATCAGAAAGCACTTTACAAGCAGTAATGCATTTAGCTACACCCCTCCCTATGTGAGGCCAGGGGAAGTAGTGTTATCCCAATCTTACAGATGGAAAAGATAAGGCATAGAAAGAATCAGTCTGATTTTCAAAATCTTTAGATATCAAATGCACATCTACTTTGTGTGCGCAGTCAAGTATATGGCATGCATAAGCCATGTGTTTGTATATACAAATAACTAGAGAGATGCAAGGCTTGTCATAGTTTGCATGTGCTTAAACCTGAAGTGAACATGCAAATATAGGTGTATGTTTTATCACAGAGGGAGAATGTTAAACTCTATGTAACTGTTTTACAAGGGACTCCCTTCAATCAGGCTCTATGCAATACATCATCCCAATACATATGCAGCCAGACAAGATTCTCTCAGAGATGGCCTGAGCTGCAAAGTTTAGACGTGAACTTTCCTGAAGTTCAGGGATAACTAGATCTAGGGTTTTGGTTTAGCAGGTTTTAAGTGTGTGAGTCAATTGTGAAATTCAGATCTGAGTCTGAAGATTATGGGCCTGTTTGAAATAGTGTTTGGTTTGGCTTCGGGAGCTAAGGGCCAACCACAAAATTCTCATCAGGATTGAAACTTCCTCATTGCTTAAGGCGCTCAGTACTGGAGTAACAGCTCTGCAATTGTCTGTGTGTGGTCCGTCATGTCCACTCTGCCTGTCTCATTTGCCCAAGTGCAGAACAACAACACTGAGCTTACCATCCAGGCAAGTTGTAAGGTGGAATTCATTGGTGGGTGAAATTAACTCCTATTTTCAGGACTTAACTGGGAGTTAGGCAGTGCATTACAGGAGCAAGGGATTTGCAGTGAAGACATGAGACTGGGACTCAGGAAATCTGGGTTCAGTTCTTGCCTAGCCACAGACGCTAAAGAGCTGCTAGATGAATCCATTTGCAGTGCACAGCAAGTTGTATTGATTCTACAAAACCCAGGCACTGTGATACTTGTTCTCTAGTGCAATGTCTTTCAACCCGTTTTCATTTGCAGACCCCTTAAAAAACTGCAGACCCCTTAGCCCAAATGGAGGTGCAGACCCCTTTGAGCTAAGAGGCTACTGTGATGCAAATATTGCTACTACTAGTGCATAAGCTTTGGACTGGATTTCTGTATAGACGTGTATTTCACCTTAATCCTAATGTCTCTAAAAGGCTTGTGGAGCCGTAGGTAGAAGGGGCTATATGTGATGTATTGATTTATTATTATTACCACCCCGTCAGGGAATACTCCCCAGGGTAGTACTAAAATTCAGTGACTTCTGCTGTCATTCCAGTTGTGACTGATGGAAAGAGCTGGAGCTGCAGGGTTGGAGCAGCAAAAAACTCCTGTTTTTTAAAATAAATAAAAGTGCAATCTATCTGGAGAGACGCCTGCGGCTTCCTCGGAGCCCTCTCCTTTGTGGAGCTGGGTGGAAAAGGGTGACAGAGCATTGTGTTGTCCAAGAAAGAGGGGAGATGCAGGGTGAATCAATGCTTTCCTTCAAGACTGTAACAAACAGGACTAAAGGTTGAAAGGCATGTATTGGGGGCAGGGGAAGCTTGGTGAGGGGGGGAGGAGGAGGTCCTTTTTCGTTACTCAGACGTGAGGCTGGGTTTATGGAAGTGCCCGACTGTGGTGCTGCCAAGGGTGATAAAGCAGTGCTTTCTTCCTGGCTCACTGTCTTGGCAGGGATTGTCATCTGGGTTGCCAGAGGCCGGCACAACAGCAGAGGTTGCTGCTCTGGTATAACCCCATCATAGCCATCTGTGAGAAATGGCAGGGAAAAGAGGGGTTCTCTGCCTTCTCCCTTATAGATATTTGCAAGGTGTTGTTTCCCTCTACCTCTTCCAGCAGAAGCTATTAGCGTATCTGATTCCAAATCTGTTAAAGGTAAAGTGCATCCACAGTTGGCTATGAGCAGAAGATGACTTGATTAATGAGCATTATGCTAATTCTGGCTCAGGGGAAACACTGTTTTTTAAATAAAGAAACAAAAGACCAAGCCAAGACAGAAATGAATAACACTGCTGTCTCTTAATCCTTGCCCTGCCCACCCTCATCCCCAATTAGCCCTTGTTGCTTTGTTTGCTTTCCTGACTCTTTAGTTCAGTTTTGTGTCCAAACCTGAGTTTTCTGTGTTGACTCAGAACCAACAGCTCCTGTTGACTCCTCCTAGACTGTGTGAGTTCAGCATATCTAGGACTCAGGCCTTGTGTTTATACATATTAGAATTGATCAACATTTCCCCCGACGTTTTGTCAAACAACGATATTTTGACCAAAATTATTATTTTTTATTATGTGTATTGCGGAGGCACATAAGAGCCCCTGTGATGAGTTAGGAGCTGTATAAACACAACAATCGGACAGTCTCTGCCCAAAGGACTCACAAGCTTGAAAACTTCCATTTTAGTTTCAATTTTTCATTTTGTGGGGAAACTTTCAAAATGTTTCACTTGTGTATATATATATATGAAAAAAATCATGCTTATTCTCACTTCATCTCCTCCTCTTTTTCCAGTGGGATAAAAAGTAGAAATATGAAAATAGAGAAAAGAGGGGGACATATTTCCCTCAGGTTTTTACTTTTTATCTCACTGGAAAAGGGTGGGGAATTTTTTGGGGTGTTTTTTTTTTTTAAAGAGCACTATTTCCGCCCTTCCTTTTTAAGGGGATACCAATTAATACAAGGTGGCAGTGTTCTCCCCAGTGAAATTAAATAACTTTAAAAAAAAAAAAAAGTAAAACATTCTGTTTAGAAATATTTGTCAAAATATAAAAAATGAAAAATTTCAAATAACAGGGGAAAATGTCCTTTCCTTCCTCATTTTTTTGAATCACACTTGCCTATTTTTTTTGACCACCTCTAATAAATATATTGATTATTTCAAATTATACAGCCCAGCTCTTGAAATTAGAACTTAAAATCCTAGAAGAGTTTGGACGGGCAGCAAAACGGCTCACCTTTCCATGCTGTTTCAGCCATTCTTTAAGCTACAAGCTGGTGTTTGAGAAGTCAGAGCTCACGCAGTTTGATGCTACATTATTATTTAATTGTTAAAAGCCAAGAGTGCATTCGGCACCTTTGCCCCAAATGACATCTATGATTATGTCTACATGCAAGCTAAGGGTGTTGTTCCCTGCCTGTGTAGACGTACTGCGCTAGGTCTCATCGAGCTAGCACTAGTATCAATGGCAGTGCAGCCACAGCTCTGAGTATCAGCAGCAGCAGCAGAGGCACGGCTGAGCTGTGCTGAATACATACATCCCCCCCCGCCCAGTTTCAGGTGGGTTGGTATTCCCATGCCTCCACTGCCACTTCCTGTGCTTACCGCGGCTGTGCTGCTGGGCGAGAGCGCGTGCAAGTTTGTGGACTTGAGTAGGGGAATCACACCCCTCACTTGTAGTGTAGACGTAATCTGAGCAAAATCAAATTTACGAGCTGGCGGATGTGTATGTGCACCGCTGCCCTCTTCTTGCTGGAATCAGAACAGATCCGCTGCGTGTCCCTGCGCTGTGAGCAAAGGAGGCAGATGCGGCTTTGGCTCACTTGGCCTATCCTTTTGGAGGAGGAGAGTCGGCTGTTGCACTGAAGTTGCTGATCACTGTGAAGTTGTCAGTGGCCGTGCGTTTGTGGTACTATTTTATATTCTCTCTTGCCCGCCCGTTCTCACAGAGCCCAGGCGGTAGGGCCAGGAGTAAATGGAGGGGACCCTTTTTCTAGTTACGGGGCTTCCTACCTAGCTGTTAAGGTTTTAATAAGCGAGACTTGGTGCAGATCCTAGTGTCACCCTTTGAGAGTGCTGCTGGGCAAGAGGTAGCTTTGGCTTACAGTCGGGGCTGTGCAGAAAGCAGCCCAATCTGCTGGGTTCTTGCAAGAGACGGTGAGATTGGCTTTCTCACCTCAGAAATATTACAGAGCGGTGACTTGAGCAGGACGGGGTCAATCTTGCACAACCCCTGGAGGCGATGCTGTTAGGATTAAATCCTGCAGGGAGCCTGAGCATTCTGGTCCTGATCCAGCAAAGCACTAAGGCACGTGCCTAACCTGAAGCACCAACTTGAGTTGAACTCTTCGTGGGCTTAAAGCGAAGAATGTGCCTTGGGCTTTGCTGGAATCGGGCCAGGGTTCTCCACACTGCACAAGATGGACCTATAGTACACTGTGTGCTGACGTGTAAATATAGAGCCTGATCATACCTGCACTGAGATCAGTGGCAAACAGGCCGCTGATTTACATGGGGGGAGGGACAGGCCCATCCTGTCAATGTACAGTTCATAGATCAAAACTCTGCACTCCGTTCCACTGGTGCGCTTCTACTGAAGTGAATGAAGTCACTGAGAAGAGAACTCAGCCCTCTGTGTATTTCGTGTGAACTCCCTATTCTGCATGTTGCATGGATCTCTTGTTTCCTTCTCCTCCTGCTGCCTCCTCCCCTTCCTGAAGGCTGTTTGTTTTATCTCTGGCATGAAGGATCTTTATTGGGTGTCCACCGTTTGCAGCCGCACTGGCTGGTTTTACGACTAGTATTACACTACTTGGTAATCATAGGCTGTTAGGCTGAGTTCACGCTGCAGGCGGCTAACACCAACATGCAAGGAGAGATAATGGTAAATAACCAGCAGCTATTGGTGATGGTTGAGGGAAAATAAATGGATCCAATTTTCAGTCCTTTTTTTTCCCCTTCCTCTGTGTCTTCTTTCAAAGTGACAGAACAACAGCTTGGAACATAAATTTTTACAAAATAAATTCTGGCTGCAGCATGGGGAGATCCTTATAGCTCTCCAACATCTGACTGAGTAAATAACACACCTAAAGTCCAACCGCAGCACTTCTGTGAGCTGAGTGGGTAGCAGACAGCCTTGGCAGGGAGTGGAGTTTGGGCCTTGTGGTGCTCTGTACCGAGGGCTGGGGGAGATTTTCGATTCAATTCATACTTCCAACAGAAAATTGGATTTTCAGCAAAACCAAAAGGTTTGCAGAAAGTGTCTGCTTTCCTTAATGTTTTTAAATGTTTTAAACCTGCAAAAAAAATGTCAACCAACACCTTCTCCCCCCTCAATTTTTCTGTTTTCAGACATTTTTGGCCAATTTTTTCCCCAGTCTTCACGTTTTTGTTTTTTTATCAAAAGTTGACATTTTCCATTGAAATAGCTTCTCTGTCAAAAGGGACATTTTTGTGGGGCATGCCTGATCTCTGCTAATTTTGGGAGGTTTTCAACAAAAACCTGAAAACTTCAGATGCAACTGAAAACTTTTGCTTCCATTAATTTTTTTTATGGGAACAGAAAACATTTCCCAACCAGCTCTATCTGTAACCTTGAGCAGTAGATTTCCGAAGCTGCTGCCACAGTCTCTGAAAGAGTCAAAGGCTTGGTCTAAATTATATTGGATAGCTACACCGCTCATGTGTGTGTGGGGAAAAAATCCACACCTTTGATCTACGAAGCCATGCTACCATAATTCCCAGTGTAGAAGAAGATATGTCAACGGAAGAGTGCTTCCATCAACGTAGCTAACATCATTTGGAGATGGTGTTCCTATGCTGACAGAAGAACTCCTTCTAGCAGTGTAAACTGCATATGCGTTAAAGGCTATGCCAGCATAGCTATGCTGGTACAGTCTCTATAGTATAGATATTGCACATAGGGCTGAATTGGGAGGTGACATGTAAGGTGGTGTGACTGAGATTCCCATATAGTCAGCTGGAGTCTGATTGGAATCGACGGAGTCTCGGGGTCAAAGCATGATAGTTCCAGTATTCTCCAGGGCTTTATCCAGCTCATTTTGCATACCTCAAGTATTGGTTCTCCCATCCCTTTGTTTTTACAGTCTAAGGTCGACACTGAAAACTTGGGTCAAGCGAGCGACATTGCTCAGATGACACAGTTAAGCCGACCTAAGGTCGGGTGTAGACACTGCCAGGTTGACGACCTCGCTGCCACGTCTGGAGGGATGGATTAAAAACCCCTTCTGCCATTGCAGCAAGCGTCTATGGTATGGTGCTACGGTCGCACTGCTGCAGCACCATAGCTGTGCCACTGCGGCATTTGTAGTGTAGATGTGGCCTAAGAGATGTCCCGGTTAAGAGGCTTTTCTGATGTTCATCCTGTAAGTTCTTTCCTGCAGCTTCATCCCATTACTCCCAAGGTTACAAAGGGGAGGACAATCAGCAGAGGATTGGGTGGGAGAAGAGATCAAAATTCCAATTGTATTCACGGTGTTGTATCTAGAGAAGGGAGAAGGATGGGTACTTCTGAATAGAGCTGACTGCAGAATAACAATTCCCTTTCAAGGCAACTTTCAGTGTATTGAAATTCTGCTTTGTTCCACATGGTAATGGAACCACAGTCTTTCAGGTGCTTTTGTGAAAATATCATTGTGGCAAAATATCTAATACTGGTTTGAAACTTGAGCTTTTTGATTCGTGTGTGTATTGGGGATGTGGGAGATGCAGGTTCAAATCCCTGTGCTACCTGATCTCAGGGCAGAGCTTTTCATCCCAGATCGCTTTGAATCAGGCAGAGTAAGGATCTGAACTAGCTTTTCTTATCTCAGGCCAATGCCCTAACCACTGGCCACTCTCTCCTGCCCCCACCAAAAACTTAGTCAGAACAGATACATTCCCCAAGAAACCTTTAGGCTCTGACGAAATTTCATGTGGTCGACAATCTTCTGCCCAGCTCTGCTCCTGAATCTACGCGGCTCCTTTACAGCTGGTTGGGGGGGGGGGGTGGTACAGCAATAGGTCTGCTTGTTCCACAGATGAATAGTCAGCAGATGATAGGCTCTTACAGAGGGGGATGGACTAGCTCAATGGATTGGCAACGAGAGAGTGAGCTTTTGCATTTAAATTCAAATCCAGCCGCTATAAATAATTTTAAATTGTTACTCTCTGATGATTGGTTGGTAGTCTGAAAAAATGATTTGCACCAAGCACAAATCCACCATAGTAACTGGCCCTTCTGGGTGACTCAGGAGAGAGGCTAAGGACTGAGTGAGCCATGGAGACTGCATTAGTTCTCCAGGAGCTAGTCCTGCATGTCAGGGTTGGGGCACATTTGTCAGTGAGCAGCATGTACAGGATGATTATCTAGTACCAGATCTGGCGTTCGGATGTAAGCAGAGGTCTCCAGGGCTGTCAATCTGCCACCTTTCGCCAGCACTAAATTTACTAAAAAAATTAAGAAAGATCAATATGAAAAGCATGGTTTAATTAAACACATGGTACATTTGCTCATTAAAAGGCTGCTTAGAGAAAAGGGAAAACACTGCTGACAATCCCATCAGCCTTGTCTCTGAAGCCTCTCTGGCAGGAGCAGAGGCTGTTCAGATGACTCATATCACAGCGCAGCACGCTTCTCCTTTGTAATGACAACTTTGTTTTAGAAGTCACTTGCAAGTTCCTTCTCAGCTCATGTCAACACACACAGAGGGGAGAGGGAGTGAGACAGCTTTCAGGGTGAGGTGCGGGCCAGCTTTCTATTCTTCCACTGGTCCCCATCCTGCATTCCCTACGAACGCTGCAGTCGCACAGCTACGGTGCTGCAGTGGTGCGATTGTAACACCAGAGCATAGACATTTGCTATAATTGCAGAAGGGGTTTTTCGGTTGCAGTCCTTAATGCAGGATCAGGACCAGTGGAGGATTATCGAATTCCCTATGAATTAAGTCATCCTTTTGCACTCAACTATAAGGACTAGGTCTGGCTGAAAATTTTCCATTGCAACTTTTTTTAGAAGTCTGCTTTCCTCTTTTTTAACCCCCACTTTTTTTCTGGTTTGGCTGCTTTCAGCCAACTTCCCCCTCCCCCCCCCACAGTTTTTCATTCCTTTAGTGAAAAGTCACCATTTTGTGATGTTGACATTTCCCACGGGGGGGATCTTTTTCAAAGAGTTCAGTTGAGGCTGAGGATGATTCTCCGGTGAGTGTTGTGAGGCTTAGTAAATATAGGTGAAGTACAGTGAGATCCTATGCGCAGCGCTATGGAAATGCTACATATTTTATAAAAGGCAGCTCAGATTTCACTGAAATATGGCAGTGTGCCCCTGTATTCCTCCTACCCCATCCTTCTCCCACTCAAGGCAAGTTTGAGTCCCCACTTGAGAGAAATAGCTGCATGCCTGCATCTTCCCATCACAAAAAGCCCGTTTACTGAAGTAAGAGCTCTAGTGATGAACTCTGTTAAGATTACATTAAAAGAGTTGCTTTCAAGTAGGTTCAGAGGACTAGAGGGGAGTCAGCAAATCATCAGCTGGGGGTGCATCTTTTCAGACAGGGAGGTCACCTCCTGAGAGAAGTCAGACCAAGAGGCTGCTGGGAATCCATACAGCTTGAGAGACACTTATCTCAGAAAATTTATCCTTGTTCCACAAAAAAATAAAATAAAAAAAATGCAGTTCATGCTGTTTAAAGCCTTTTCTTCTCTTTTAAAAAAATTTTTTACATAGCATTTGCCCCAGAACACTCATAAAAGAAGCCGGAGAAAGAGACAGTCTATTTAACACTCTTCGACAGAGGAGAAGAATAGGATCTTCTACTTGGTCTAAAGACCTCTCTTCTTTTTATTTTTTCCTTAAGTCTTTGAGTGAAATTCCCTCAGGGATTTATGAAAGAGAAATTGCACAAGACCCTAATTTCAGGTGTGAATATGGAGACGTTTTTCATTAGTAAACATAAAGTGTTAAGATTTTATATATATATAAAAAGAGCTGACACTCGACAGCTAAGAACAAAACAATGAAATAACTACAGGTGGGCAAAACCTCCAGCAAGGTTTGCAAATAGCAAAGCCAAGCCAGGATGATTCAGATCCCCATGTCTTAATGATTACTTATTAAGGTGGTTTGGAAATTTTCTGTGGAAAGTGGTTTTTAGATGGAAAATTAGATTTTTGAAAAAAGTAAAATTTTCATGGCAAGTGTCTGATTTCAGCAGGAAACTCTCATTTCCCATCAAGAAAACAAAAAGTCTTTCACTGGAAAATGGTTTTCAATTTTTCAGTGGAAACCTGTGCTAGGCACTGTACAAAACACAGAACCAAAAGACAGTCCCTATCCCTAAAGAGCTTAGAACCTACATAAACCCCCTCCCTGCTCACACAAATCAGCTCAGAGGATGCAGATAAATGATTCCAGTTGTGGCCCAGCCCTAGAAATAAGATGACAAAATGAAATACATTGCAGCTCCACTCTTGGCTAAAATGACAATTGCTCCCTTGTCCAGTTAGAAAGAGCTCAAATTCTCATCCTCCTCACCCCCCACAAACAGAAGGCTGTATCCGAGATTGGTCCTTTAGAACTTGATTCAAAGGCAATGGCAGCTTTCTCATTGCCTCCAAAGGGCTTTGAGTCTGACACTTTCAGAATTCTAGTGTCTCATGATTGTCCTTTTAGTTTAGGACTACATTGCCCTGAATGGTGAGCCTCCCTCTAATCAGACACCATTTGGCTCTTCAAACATTAATAGAAGAAGGTGTTAATAGAAGAAGGTCCTGTAGCAAATCCCTAGGATTCTTCTCTCACTCATGTCACAAGAGGTATGTTCTCAGCTCTTTTGGACTCCATCGCCTCTCTCCTTAATCCCTTAGTGTGGTATTAGTGAGGGTCTTGGTTTCTGGATGTGTCAGACTGATGATTTGAGGTGTGTCTCAGACCATTGTTGAGGAGGTGGGGAGATTGAACCCGGATTTCCTGGCAGTGCATCTGTGATTTTATAATGGTGTTTACTGGCACAGATGACTGCACCTGCTTGAGATGCTTCTTAATCCTCCCTCCTTTTGCAAACACTTCCTTCTCTTGCTTTGCTACTGGATGTCAAGTTAGCTTCCTCTTAGAAGGGCCTCTGAACCAAATCATGCTTCTATACACTCTTCACCTTTGGGGGAATTTGGCTTCAAATCCAATTTATCTGACCCTGGAGCCTGATCTACACTCGCAGTGAAATTCGGCAGCAGTCAACGGGAGAGACGCAAGCTATGTAGAGAAAAGAATCGATCCAGCGTCTCTGATGCTGTCGCCATGAGTGAAGACGTACCCAGTGCTCTTCCATCTCCATGCGCTTTACAAAGATGGGGTAGGGATGATGGGGGAAGCTATTACCTAACTTGGGAGATTCATGTGGGAGAACTGAGGTATGGAGAAGTGAAGTGGCTTGCCCAAGATTACACAGCAGGTTAGTGGCAGAGCTAGGAATAGAACCCAGATACCCTGACTCCTAATCTAGTGCCTTATCCTTATGCAGTATTGCCTAGTGGGTTGAGCACAGTACTGGGCTGTAGAAGACTTGGCTTTTGTTCATAATTCTGCCACTGGCTTGCTGGGTGACCTTGGAAAATCACTCCACTTCTCTGTGCCTTCAGTTTCCCCATCTGTAAAGAGGAAGAATGGCACTAACCTGCTGTATAAAGTGCTTTGAGATCTATGGGTGTAAGAAAGAGGTGGCATTATTCATAATAATAATAAATAGATATTATCCACTGGACCACAGATGGTCCAGTCCACTCCAGTGCCCTATCTGCTGGTCTGAAGACCCCAAGACATTGAGGGAAGTTCAGATCAGGAGCTGAATGTGGTTGCTCAGACCCATCTCTTGTTTTCGTCTTTGCTCTTTGAATTCAAAGTGCCAAGCAGAGTTGCAATTTATGCTTAATGCTTTATGCCTCCAAATGATATTTTGTGGGATTCCGCTGATCTTGCCTGCTGCGCCACTGTCAGTCTTGGGGGAAGTCTGCCTTTGTGGCATGTGTCAGCTGGATGAGACTCTGTTTTTCCAAATGGGTAATTCTGTTCTTGTGTCATCGAGGAAACTGTTCCCTTCCTGGAAAGGCTGAAATGTCTTCTAAACAAGGCTCTGACTGCCAATGAGCTAACCCGAGAAAGTAGGTCAGATAACAGCAGGCAGCCTTGAGAAGGGGATGGGGTCGTCTGTATTTCCTTCTTTGATCTTTTCTGGCATGTTTGTATTAATGGGGAGACCTTCAAGGCTTAGAGAGATGAAGACTAACCTCCCCCCCTTTCAGAGTCCCTTGTATTAGCTGCAGCCTCAGTGCATGGTGGATAGATCCCTTTTTCCCCCCTTACCTCTCTGCATTGGTTGGCAGGGTTGGGCACAGCCTGGGCGGTGACAGCGTGAGTGTTTCTCTTACCTAGGGTGAGGTCCTCAGCTCATGTAAGCCTTCATTACTCAAATGATTTTGCTGGACTCCATTGACACCGTCTGAAAATCCAGCCCCCTCTTCCTGAAACCTAAACTGAAAGTCCCTCTGTAAGAGGGACAGAAGAGACCTCAATTAAATGTCTTCAGGATTAGTAGTGGGGAATGCTTGGCTCTTCCAGTGACTGCAGAACCTAGAGCCTGCTCCTGTATGTGGGATAAATGCAAGGCCATGCATTCTTTTGATCCCACGGCAGGCAGGGCATTTCCAAAACTGCAAGGCATGTATGTGTCCAGAAAGTCAGCTGAGCAATTGTGTTTAGAATAAGTTACGCCCCATTACCATTTTGGAACCTTTTGTAATTGCATGGATTCACCCCAAGGCTGCTAAGGACCGGTGAGCTCTGATTATTTGAGCTATGTGGAGTCATATATGATTCGTGTTGTGTTTAGACCTGTTGGATGGCTGAACATGAAGCCGTGAAAGGGGAGCGGGAGGAGGAGTGGAAGAACTAGGCACAAAATGGGAAAAAGGAATGGGATGAGAAACAAGAGTATGGAACTAACCAAGCCAAGAGGAGAGAGATTTTGTCATGTGAATCCCAACATTCTGCTCTCCTTGGATTCTGCCTACTGTATCAACTGGGCAAAATAGTCCTGACTCATCACTTATTTACACCACTCTTCTGACCGTGTTAACTGTTGACTTCAGTGAAGCTATTCCCATTTTACAGCCCTGTAACTCAGCGTACATCTACCATTGAGCTGGGAGGTGTGATTCTCAACTCACGCAGACATACCCTCTCTAGCTGTGCTTGAGCTAGTGACTAAAAATAGCACTGTGTCCCAGGTGGCACATTGGATCAGCTGCCCGAGTTCATACCCAGGGAGCTGGGTGGGACTGTACATGGGGCAGCTACCCTTATTGACTGCCCATGCCAGTGCAGACATACGTCTATTTTTAGGTGCGAGGTTAAGCAGAGCTAGTGCAGGTATGTCTGTCCGAGCTGGGATCAGACCTTTAGAGGTGAATCAGGCCTAACATTCTTCACTGCCTGTCTTTAAATCATTGTGTGTTCCACTCCAGAAGTGGTTACATTTCACTGGTGATGCACTGTGTGTATTCCTGTAAAGTCTGTGAAGGGCTTTTGGAACTTCTGGGATGAAAGGTGCCATAGACACATGAGTATTATTAATACCGTGGAAGCGTGCCAGTCATAATTAAAGCTGTGAGAAACCTTCACAGTTTCACTTCACAGAGCGTTATGCAAATATTTCCATTGGTTTTGATCCATGCTTCTTTGCAGGCTCTGAGTTTGGCTTTGCGTTTCCAACATGTGCAAAATCTTCAAGCAGAACTCAGTGGGAACCTGTGAGTTACCGGTGGTTTTATGCTGCAACTCTGCACATGCATTTATTGTTACTTCCGTTTGTATTACCATAGTGCTGCCTCAGGACCCGCCCATCTCGCAGGGTCCCAGATCCTGGGCTGCAGCCTGAGCCTGAACGTCAACACCACAAGTAAACAACCGCTTAGCCTGAGTCCCGCAAGTCCACACCAACAGGCTAACATCGTCAAGGTTTTTTTGTAGGCATCGTGGCAAAAGAAAAATTTGAAGGATGAGGAGCAGCATAGTAGAGAGCTCAAAATTTCGTGTTTGAAACTCTAACAATAGAGCGACGGAAGCTGACATTATAGGCTGAACAGAGGCGGGAGTCGACCTTTCGATACTGAATGAGATAAGTAGGGGTCGGGATAGGTCGGGAAAGCCTTTGAAAGTGAAGCCTGGTAGTTAGTCTTTGATTCGATAGAAAAGGGGGAGCCAGCGAAGGCATGCAAGGAGACGAGTGACATGGTCAAAGCAACAGGCTAGGAAAATGATCTTGGCAGAAACATTCTGAATGGCAAAATTGCAGTTGGCAGGGATGTAACAGTGTGTGGATGGGGCGGAGAGGTTCAGTTGGTTTCATTTTGCTGAAGGAGGTGCTAGGAAATGTAATAGACTGAACTAAGCAGCTCAGTGCAGCAGATGGCTCCTTGCAGGGGTGGGTAGGGAGGAGATTTGGATCTCTGTGCAGCTATGAAAGGTTATCGCCACCTCTTAGTCTGCTCCAATCCTTTCCTACTGGCTCACTTATACATATAGAGCTCTGGGCAACATGCCCAATGAAATCCAAAACCACATGCAACTTGCCTGGTTTTTGTTAAATACTTGAAACTCCATGCAAGTTTTGTCCAAACTTTTCAAGCAAACTTTGGGCCCATTTAGAACAAACCGGAGTGAATCTATGGGTTTGCAGCAAAACTTCAAGATTTCCCCTTTGCTGTGATGCTTTCAAAAAAACTTGACAACAGTTAAGTTCCTGGTGTGCAGAGACCACTGCCAGTCATGCTGACCAATATTGTCTCATTGTTTCTTTGTGCTCCCCCATTGGTCTATCGGTATCTGTCTGCTGCCTCTTGTCTTATTCTTAGAATATAAAGTCTCATGGGGAGAGATCATCTTTTTAATCTCTGTTTTTCACAACCTAGCACAGTGGGGTCCTGGTCCATGACTGGGGCTCCTACTCATTGTGATAACACAAATAATAGTGATAATCGTGATAACACACATGTTCCTCACCTTCCCCTTGGGCTTGTCCACTACACTCCACGTAGCATCCCATATGTTCTATTACCGACTTCCTTTAGTCTCTGAATTCTGTGAGTTGAAGATCTTTTTGATCCCAGTAGTGCCGCAATTCAGCCTAAGCTCACCACAGAATGCTGAGTCTTTAAAAGTCCCTGCCTGCATGGGGGGGAATGTTGCAGGATATGAAACACTGAAGGTTTGCATTTGTTTCATTGTGAAGTTTCCATTTGTAACAGGGGATAATGCTGTCACTTGTAACAGGGGAAGGGGATGAAATCAGAATCTGAAGGAAATTCCTCGGGTGCTGGCATGATTATTTATTATTACACATGTAGCTAGTCCTTCTAGTAATGCTACAGCCTAGAGGCATACTACACGGCCTAGGCTCTGCATATATTGCTGAGATTCCATGGGAAAACAGTAGAAGAGTACTGGCTTTATGCAAAGAAATTCAATTTCTGAAGACGTTTCCCAGGGCACCAGGAAAAAAGGCTCTTGGAGAGGAGAGTGAAGAGATTACCTAGTGGCATTGTCCCTTTAGAGATGGCTGGGAAAGCCAAGCTTCATTTATACCCTAAAAAGTTGCATGCAAGGTCATGGTATGCTCTGCGTCTTCAATAACATTGAATTTTGAAGAGCTGTTATCTTCTTCTGTAAGAACAGAAAGCCATTGGGTTGGTAAAGTGTTTGTATACTGTCTCTCTTCTTGTAAGCACTTTCCTTTCTGCAAACACGTGCAGAGGGTTTGCAGCTCATAGTGATTTTGGAGGATGCTTATGTTTCAGGAGCGCAGGCAGATGGTTGTGGCCTGTAGACGTACTGCTTTGGACGCCAACCTTCCCAGAGCTCGTGTGCCTGTACTGAATCAGGCCTGGTCTGTGCTTGAATGGGAGATTGCCAAGGGAGGTTGCCAAGGGTACTGATGTTTAAGTAAATGCCGTTCTTCTTTCTCAAGTAGTTTTGAAGCAGTACCCCAGCGTGGAGTTAGGATGGACTGTGTTGGTCCCAGCTAGAGCGAGTTGGGAATTATTTGATTGTGTGGGTTTTTTGAAAATGCCAGTTCATCTAAACAGTAATTTTTATGGAAACATATCAGTTTTGGGGGTCCAGGATGGTTAAAAACAAAAGAGAGCAGAAGTAGAATAACCAATAGTGGGTGATAGGGACCTCACATGGGCTGTGGGATACCCAGGTTCAGAGCCCTGCTCTTAATCAGACAGAGAGTAAAAGAGAAAATCAAGCAATACAGGGACTTGAACTTGGGTTTCCGACATCGCAGATGAGGGCCTTAACCCCAGGACTCTTCTGGAGTTTGTCGTTCTGTGTTTTACTTTTTTTAATGAGAAATGTCTCAAGGTCTCCATGTCATTCCAGCGCAGAATGAGAACACATTCCAGAAGCTTAACATTTTTCATGAACCGGAATTCTTGTTTTCCAGCCAGTCCTAGTCACTGCTTCTTTTAGTTGAGGCCTAAAATTGTGGCCATGGACACTGTGTTATCCCCTATGTCCTGGCCAAACTCCAGCCTGGATCGGTATATTCTGGCTCCTGTGGTTTTAGTCAGAAATGGTATTCTTCATTCAGTGCCTTAAAATGTTGTGTACTGTTGTTAAACAGCTGCCTTTTCCCACACTGGATGTGGCAGCATTTCTCTAGGGGGTGAAGCAATTCCTGCGTATGTGTTGCACTTGTGACCCTTCTCCATGGAAGGCCTGGTATGTATTTTGGTGGAAGCAACTGTAATGTGTTGATGGGGTGACCCATCTGTCGGCCGTGATTGATCCCTCCATCTTGGACATTAGTGTTGACATGATAGCTCCAAGGAGAGGGGTTTTGTTAGAGTTCCAGCATGTGGTGATTTTCTTTGCCAGTTAAGCGACAGGGGAAAGGCCAAGTTTATCTCTGTTGAAACATAATCACTCTCCCCCCTCCCCCCTCCATCTGGACCTAATTCTAGAATCTTGGTACAAGCATCACTGCGTTGGTACAACTATCATGAGCCCATGACCTTCAGCACTGAAGCTCAGACGTCCACCATTTGAGTAGGGGGGCAACTTCCTTAGCTGGCAGGAGTAGTAGATTGTTATACTTATATGGAGGACCCAGATGCAAGAGGTGGGGGATGCTACATGCACTGTACAAGAAAGTTAGTTATACTCTCGCTTATGCAGATATAAATCAGGACTAGCTCTATTGAAACAAGTGGAACGACACGTGTGTAACAGGTGTGAGACCAGAAAGAAGCTCATGATTTTCAAAAGGGTCTAGTGATTTGTGTGCCTGACATAAGATACTTTAAAGGGGCCTCATTTTTCAGGGGTCAGGTACTCAACATTTTTCTAAAAATTAGGCCCCTTTGGTGTGTCTCTTAAGTTGGGTACCCAAAATCACCAGTCACATCTGGAAACCTTCACCACTGGCTTTCAGCCTCCTCCAAGTCCTGCCTTTAAGACTCTTTGGTTTGGAAACACAGTATACTATTGACATTTCTCACCCATCTCAACTCAGCACTCTGCCCACCTTCTACCTCTCTCATTTACACACACCCCCCAGTCATCTTCTGAATCCACCACTTGAATGCCACCTGCAGGTAACATCTCGGCTGCTGTGTGAAACTTTTGCTTTGGCATCTACCCATGTGTGCTAAACTCAATAGCTCCATGTGAAGTCAATCAGCCTCCTGGGTCTCATTTGGTTTGTTCTGAAGCTTGTGCCATGTTCTGACACTTCGTTTGTAAGCTGGGCCCAGGTTTGATCAGAAGGTTCTTTTGAAAAATCTGAGCTGACTGTGGGGTTTGTACAGGAATCTGAAACCAGGTGAGATTCATGTGGCTTCTGGTTCCATTTGGGGGAAAAAAAAAAATCTCAGTTTCTACCACCCCCTCTCTATTTCTCTTTCTCAAACACTTATTATCATTACCAACCAACCCTTCATGCCCTGGCTGCATTGGCTTGTCTAGCTGTACCCTCCTCCTGTATTCTTCTTATAGCAGTCCCATTATTTTAAGCTGTAACTGCAGTGCATTGTGAGTTGCATAAAGGATGCATTACAAAATGTGATTGTATTGTATGTAGTGACTGTGTGCTTCCCTTTAAACTATAGCCCTGTCACCGAGCAGCTTTCTGCAGGGTGGTTACTGAGTGAGCAGCTGAGAACCTGTGGGAAGACCCAAATGGCACTTAAATTATATTTGCTCTTTGATTTTGAAGACATTTAGTCCCATTTAATAGAATTGGAATGCAATTTAACTCAGCAAAGAAGAGGAGGCTGCCTCTGGAGAAGTGACACTGCCGTGGCTGGGGAAACAAAAAGGGAAGTGAACAAAACTGCAGGGTCCAGTTCACTATCCAAATAATAATTATTAAATAAATAAGATAGTGGGACTGTGTCTGTCAGCTTCTCTGTGCACTTGAAACGGTTTTAACTGAGTCAGTGCTGCCTAATGTACTAGGTTAGCTGCACTTTGCAGTGAAACCCGTACCCCGGTTGTCTTGGTTGACTCTCCAATGGAATGATGATAATGAGTTAGGTCAGGTCTACTCTACAAAGGTTTGTCGGCATAGCTGTGTAGGTCAGGAGTGGGGCAGGGCAGAATCCACCCAGGAACTAACAAGTGAGACTCAGGAAACTTGAATGTTTTGCCAGTCTAGCTATACCAGTAAACCCTCCTCCAGAACAACCCTGCATACCTCCACCTACACCTTAAATCAGTCCCTGCCCAAGTACTCCATCTCAGAGAAGAGAGGGGCTTTGCCATATCTCAGCAAGGCTAACAAATCCAGGGTACGTGGAACTGAGAATGGGAGGAAGTTCTAGAGTCAAGGGACCCAAGATGGAAAACCTGTTGCCACCAGCTCTTTTCCATTGAGACCAGGGGGGCGATAAGTCAAGTGCCTGATCTTAAAGATGGTGGTATCACATGGCAGCATAGTACACACTTATAGACTGTGCCTATGGTCCTGGGCTCTTAAATTCCAGCTGAACCGGGGATTTTTCTACCCTGCTTGGTGAATTCCATTGTTGAACACTGAGTTCCCGTAGAACAACCACCAAAATGAATTTCTTTACAGAACGGGAAGGATTTGAAGTCTCCGCATGTCTACCTGACTGTCTAATAATAGGTGTGAATATATGTCTGTATCTTTGAAATCCCTTCGTATGTCTTATATTCCTTGAAAAAAGCCAGGGACTGAATTTTGACTGAAGGACAATATTTCATTTCCTATAAGTGCCTTAATCCCGTGCATAAATATTATAGCTTTGTGCTATAATTCCTCAGCTGGTGTATCTCTACCATTCCTGGTTACCTTTGTGTTGATTTACATTTAATATATTGCCATTAAGTTGCTGTGTGTGTGGCTTATTATAAGTACAGTACTTATTCTGTTGGGTGTTTTTTTTAGTCACGTGTATTATACTCTAGTGCATGCACAGAAAAGAATACTGGGCACATTTCTAAGAAATTTGCATCTCCTCTAATTCTTTCTGTGCTGCTCAAAACACATTATTTTGGGCCTGCGTCTGATGCTGTCTATCTCATACTGATGAGTTTTCTACAGTAAGCCCCTCTTTCAGCTTCAGCCAATTCCACGTGGCTTTGGTTACTGACTATTACTTTCTGGCTGGACTCTTTCCCCTCTCCCTGCTCCTCCAACTATTGCTTCAGAAGTGTCTTCACATACCCATCCTCCAGCCTGAATGTCACAAATCTCAGAGACCACCAAACATCTGGGCCAAGGTTGAGGCTGGCAATGGTAGCCTCCAAAGCCAGTGTTTTCAGTTCTATGTAGCCACCACCTAGGCCAGCTTTTCGAAAGAGCTCAGCACTAGGGATGGTCAGGACATTTTTGGTAACAGAAAACTGTTGAAGCCAAATCCCTGCTCTGGCTAATTGAGAAGCTTTTGGGGTTCTTTTTTTTTGCTTTTTTGTCCCCCCCACCCCCATCCCCCCATATCAGATCACTCTGAATAAGGCAGACCACAAACTTGCACCTTGGTGTTCTCCATCCCAAGTCATAACCATCAGGCTACAGAATGTAAGAGAGTCAGGCCCCACCTGTTCCCAGTGTGGAAGGAAAACAAATTTTGAAACTGTCTTTGAAATGGAATTGTCCTCCTCCAGCAACCTTTACTCAGCACCCAGAAACTCCAGTGGAGCCCCCAACCCACCAGTCAGAAGGATGGGAGCTGGTAGGTGCTCTGCTCTGTGGGAAAAACTGGCCCCCCATTAAAGATGCTGAGAACTTTCAAACAATGCTCTCTGCACGCGGTTAATGTCTCATGGCTTTGGGTTTTAATGAGTACGCATGGCATTGTTCCATGCTGGGAATACGTTATTGTGTATTGTGGTTGTGCTGAGGAGGACCAGTTGTGGGCAATGGCCCCATAGTACGGAGACTACTGCCTATCACACTGACCGGTATTGTTTCATGGTCTCCTTGTGTTCCTCTGTCTGTCTAGCCCTCTGTTGTCTTATACTTTGACTGTAAGCTTTCTGGAGCAGAGACTGTGCTTTCATTCTGTTTGTACTGCCCCTAGCACCATGAGGTCCTGGTTCATGACGTGGGCTCCTGGATGCCATGGCAATATAAATAACGGTGGTAGGTGCTGGAAGAACAGACAACAGAAACTGTCCCTCCCCCAAAAGATACCCTCGAAGCGTGACACCAGAAACAACAGGGAAAATAGTCATCCTCACTCTGATTCTAGGCCCTTCTTCGATTCATCTTTGCCCATATTGATTTTTAGACCCAAATGTAGTTGTCTTCTGGTGAGATCTGAAATGTTGGGACTGGGATCGCAAGTGCCGAAAACACCACGTGAGCGGCTGTGCTTTTAGATGTCTGTGGTCAGGATGAGAACTGGCTGAACAATGGACAGGAGGAGGGTGTGGGGGGCATGGGTTTACTTGTCAGGCGAGAGACAAAGATCACGAATGCTTTATTTGACCGGTATTACTCGGCCAGCTGCAGAGGTGGCAAATAATGAAAAAAAGACGTTGTTTGTGAACGATGGGCTGGATCCTCAGCTGCTAAAACCATCTTGCTCCATGGTTATCAGTGAAGCGACGCTAATTGACACCAGCCGAGGGGCTGACCCCACGCCTTCATCCGTTGGTTGGGAAGGGGGCGAGGAAATTGCTGAAGAAATGATTCCCGGCTATTCTTTGAGTGGCTCTAGCCTGGAGTCAACGCGCTGGACAGGGTTCTGCTAAGAGCGAGTCCAGTCCAGTCCAGTCCTGCTGACTGAGACGGTTCGGAGAAGCATCGAACATTCCAGATGCTCCTCTGAACCGTGTGTGGTGAAGCAGGCTCAGGAGGCAAACATCTGCCCCCAGTTTGGGGGGGTGTCTGGCTCCAGGGTTGCGGCTCTGTCTCTGAGTTGGTCCCCCAACCTTTCGCAGTTCTGCCATCCCGACTCCCAGCTGGGTCCTGCGGCAGGAGAGAGCCGCTTCTGCGCCCGTTGCCTCAGCGTGCTCTCTGGTGGAAAAGCCTTGAGTGATCGATTTGCTCCGTTTAGAGCACCTGAGACCACGCAGCGGGGAGCTGAGCGACGGAAGGGCACTGCGAACTGTAAATAATTGAGAGGTTTCAGCCACCACCTCTGAGCGAGGCGCCCTCCGGAGACCTCCCCTTGCCTGCTCCTGGTGCCTCGCTGCGAAACTGAAGCAGCCGCTCGATGCCTGCGCTGAGATTGTGCTGGGGGGGGGGCAGGCTGGCGTCTGGATCGAAGCCCCTGAGAGGCAGAGGAGAGGGCCAGGCGGTGCTCCCTTCTGGGCTCTGAAGCTGGTGTTTGGTGTCAAGCTCCTGTTTTCTCCTCACACAGTGGCGCTTCCTTCTTAAAGGCGAACTGTGACCGAAATCCCGACAGTGCTGCGAAGCCAGGTGAAGGGAAGGATTTAATGTAGTTCCTTAACCCCCCGTTACTTTCCCCTCCCTCAGCCTCTGGCTTCACCCAAACTACGGGCATTTGCCTAGAACCAGTGCCCAGCACGTCCCAGCCAGGCCCTGTTATGGTGATTGTGTGCGGAGCTGCCATCCTGTTACCACAGCAACGGTGTGGCCCAGTGGATAGAGCACTGGCCTGGGGCTGAGATCTGGGTTGTGTGCTGCTGGGGGACCTTCGGGAAGTCACTTCTTCCTCTTGTGCCTTGTTTCTGGAAGCATAACGATGCCCTGGCATGAAGTTTTGCAGGTATTTTATTGTTTAAAAGAGGAGTGAATTTTAAAAAGTACAGAGCTATTTATAAAAGCAGATGAGTCCCCAAGCTGTTCTGATGAGGCATACAACAAGGGGGGGACGAGGGGAGGGGGGGAGGGAAGCAGAAGCCACATGGAAACTATTTAAAACAACATTGTTTAGTTTGATTTTTAAATCTTTCCCTTTTCCTTTTGCTAGAGACATTCTAATTTAATGCCTGGTGCAAAACTACTGGAGGGCAGGCGGGGAGGACCTCTTGAATCCTTACATTTGCGTGATGGTTACCGTGGAGTTTGTCAATGTGAGGGTAAATCTCAGAGGAGTTAATTGCTTTGAATTCCCTCTTGTCACACACTGCCCACCCACCAAACGCCCTCCCATCCCAGCAAATTATTTGCTGTCCAGTATGCAGCCCGGAGTATTGACTCTGCATGCCTCTGATCACAGAGGGAGGGGTCCTTGTGCCAGATTCTGTTTCAAACGGGTC
Source organism: Emydura macquarii macquarii (assembly GCF_026122565.2). Taxonomy (NCBI): domain Eukaryota; kingdom Metazoa; phylum Chordata; order Testudines; family Chelidae; genus Emydura; species Emydura macquarii. The sequence goes on along the minus strand of NW_027130449.1, from coordinate 6,737,074 downwards.
CTGTGTGCTGATAAGGTTAATTGATTTCCGTTGTTTTAATTAACGAAATTCAATTTCCATCTAATGAGAGGGATTTCAGGGTGACACGTGTAAATGGCAAAATGATGAGCGCCATCTGCGAATGAACGGGAAGGGAGGCAACAGCTAGTGACATGCAGAGAGCAAACAGGAGAGCATGGAGCGGGGACTGGGGGGAAGATGGCCCCACCGACCCCTCGGATTATGAACACACACGGAATGAAGTGACTGTATTCAGTCACGGGCTCCCTGCTCCCCCGCAGCACCCAGTCTTTTTTAGCCCACAGTCCCAGTTCTAATGTGGAACAGCTTGGAATCATGTCAGCATCCATGTCACGGATGTGCTTTAAATCCCAACATCTCTCTGTGATGCAGAGCCATCTACACTGATCTCTCATCCCTTTCCAGACAGCCCCGGATCAGAGTTAATGCTAGAGTACTGAGAGAGTGCTTGTCTACACACCGAGACAGCACACTTGAACCCTGCTGGTGGAATGAGGCCAGGTCTACACTACAAGCCTATATTGGTGTAACTTCTTCACTCAGGGGTGTGAAAAATCCACAGTAGTTATACCGACCTAACCTCCCCGTCCCTGTGTAAACAGCACGATGTCAACAGGAGAGCTTCTCCTGCCAACATAGCTACCACCTCTCGGGGAGGTGGATTAACTATGCTGACGGGAGAAGCCCTCTCTTCGGTGTAGTAGCATCTTCACTAAAGCATTACAGCGGCTTTATACCACAACAACTATTCTGGATGGGAAGGGGAATAAGCTATACCAAAATAAGACATCTGTATACCAAGGTAATTGCATCCTCAGTATATCAGTTTAACTGCACCCTCACTAGGAGATGTAGCGACACAGCTATTTTGGTAAAGAATCGTGCCCCTGCCTGACATTTATACTTGTACAAAAATTGCGCATTGACCCCAGACAGAATCCCCTCGTCTCATGGAAATATCGACAGGTGGCACCTAAGCTCAGTATTGTACTCTAGACTGAACACCTCACTGCTTTAAAGCGCTGTGCAGATGCTGCAGGCTGCTCCTGCCACATCTATAACACTGTTTGCGAAGAGGGAAACGGAAGGAGGCCGTTCAGGTGATTTGCCGAAAGCCACAGAGTGGGAGTTGGAATTAGCATCTGGGAATTGCTGGCTCCCAGTCTTGTGCCCCAAGCACTGGACTACCCGTGTCAGTGATGGCCCATTTTCTAACAGAGTCTCAGACAGCCGTAATACCAGTCTGCTGCCAATCACTGGCAGATCAGTGTAGAAGCAATCTATCACCTTCCTTTGCCGAGGAGCTAAATCCTAGCTCACTGCCCTGACGTTGCACGATTCAGGGCCCCCAACACTGAGGAGGTGGTAGTTACTTTCCAAACTCAGGAAATGCTCAGCTAGCAACAGGTGAGGTTAACGCCCCACCCCTTGGCTGCCTTGTGTGCGTGGTGTCTGCAATGAACAGAAGGGGGGCAGGAGAGAGAGTGAGTCACTTCTCATCAAGTAGATCAATCTTGCTGTGGTTGAAGCCTCTCAGTGAGCTGAATGTGATTGTCTCTGCCGCCTGCACGAGGTGGAAGTCGATTACTTTCAATTTTTAGAATGCAGAGCAGGCTCTCTAGCAAGCTGTTGTGTTGCATAACCACAACTGCTGCCCTGTATGCACAGAATGATGGCACCATGGGGGGAGGGTTGTTTGCGATACTTTTTAGCATCAGCGGGCGGTTGGTTAGCCTTGCCACGCAGCTTTTCCTCTGGGAGCTCTTCCTTTGGGTCTGCATTAATATTTGAGATCTGGAAGGGGCAGTCTGCTTGAAGGAAAGGGTTACCTCTCTTTACACACAAAGTATACTTGTCCTCAGATAATTGTACAGAGGATTCGAAGAAAAATATTGTGGTTATCCAGGTGGTATCTACACCACTGCCCTCCACTGGATGGAATCAGAAGGGCTTAACTCAGTCATAGGGTCCTATACAATTAGTCGATAGAGGTGCTTCTCCTTTAGCTTAAGTGGCAGACACTGATCTGGAATTTGAGATCCATTCCCAGCTTTGTCACAGACTACTTAAATGGTGCTGGGGAAATAGCATACTCTTTCTGTGCCTCAGTTTCCCCACACCTCCTCCATAGCAGCATTAACCAGCCCAGCAAGCCGGAGGAGCTCTTGGCATGCCAATAAATTCCCATCTCTCCAGGACGTGCCCAAAGAGAAAAATACAACATGTGCATGTGAGGATATCAAGACAACGTGTGTCAGGGCTTATTGTCTCTGGCCCATCGGAGTTCAGCATGGTACTGAGGAGTCCAGAGCTTGCTGCATATCGGCCAGAGGCTGCAGATAAGAGAAAGCGATTTCTGATTTTTAATTAACTGAGCTTTCATTTAAGGATAAACAAAGGCCATGTTTGTGTGCTGACAGCTGGCTGTCCTTCTGGGTCAGATAAGAAAGCAAGTTATTGCCTGCGAGCTGCAAAAGGGCCTAGGAGAGAGTCCAAGGATGGGAATGTGAACAAATGCTGAGTGAACGTAGATGCTGGCCGGTAGAAGAGCCAGGTTTTGAGCGGTGGCAGAGCTACTAGAGGGTGACAGGTCACTGGTGGGGCCACCTCAATCAGACGTATTGGCTTGAAATGATGCCACACATACACCTGAAGGCCGCTGTGGGGAAGGGCCATCCCTCTCACCCCTGCCTATTAGGCAAAGAGTGGATCCTAAGCAACTTCCCTATATAAAATAAACCAACAATATTATAAAAGGTACATACAGGTTTCAAAAGTTCCCCCTGCAAGAAGCTGAGAATTTTTTCCGCCACCAAATACCAACTTTCAAGCAGACAGGCCTTTTCATATATGTTACCAAACGTAAGTGTTCTAAAACCATGAATCAGGCCCTCAAAAATCAGGAGTCTGAAAAACATGAGTTAAAACACACTTTTTTTTAAATAATGTTTTTCTTTTCTTTGCCTTCAGGCTTTTGAGTCTGTAGGCACAAAGCTCATTTTGGTTCCCCTTCTCCCCTTCCCAAAACACCTTTAAGGTTTGCTAATGATGGGGTGGGGGAGGGAAGGGCAGGAGAATAGGTCAAACAGTTAATCTGAGGGTGTAGACTCCACCCGCACGACCTTCAAGCTGAGGCAGGGAGGTTTCTTCTGGCATGGCAGGATTGCTAGCAGGAAGAGGCCTTACTGTTCATGTCTGGGTGGTGAGTACAGAGGCTCTTTCAGAAGGAGATGGCTGTTTCTGGGTAAATGCAGCCTTGCATCACCTCTGAGATGAATTAAATGTTTGAAGACCAGCGAAATTGCAGCATTCACAGGCTGTCATCTAAACAATTGCATTCTATGGGAGAAAACAAACTCTCTCAGGTCACCTGCAATCGGCTTTTGATGCTGGTTGATAGCAGTTAAACTGATGGAGGAGCAAAAACACCTCCCGATGGCTGATGAGTCAGAAATTCAATCACACACATGGCACCTTTCTTAATATAGCAAGAACCTGGTGTTCACAGGGTCTGCTGGGGAGGGGCCGGGGGCAAGATCCAATAGGGTTGCTAAGGGCTTATCTAAGCAAGGGGAATGTGTGTTGGTCGATGCATGTACACTGATGCAAACTCTGGTATAGTAACACTGCACTGCTAGAGAACAGCGCTAAGCGCTCACTGCAGGTGCTCAGCTACCACAATGAAGAGCATTGCATATTGGAGGTCAGGCTAGTTGATCACAGTTGTCCCTTCTGGCTTTTTAATCTATGAATCCATAATCTGTATATAGATGTAGATAGCAACTCCTCATAAGACACCTGCAGCCTGTCTGCGATGGTCTGATACAAGGACGGCTGTAGAGCACGATGCCCAGTTTGCGGTGGTATTCATATACCCTTACAATAAAGCAAAGCTCAAGAATTGTCAGTTCCTGCACACCCCAAATTGCCCAGACTCAAAAGCACCAGGAATGTATTTGCCATTTTGATCGTTAAGAAACAACCTCAGAGCTAATAAAAACTGAAGAGAAACAGCCGGCTCTGTAAGGTCAGCAGATGTGCAGTGCACGTTTTCCCAGCACTCAGAGATGGATTGTAGGTAGTGTAGGAGCGGATTGGCTGAAGGTAACGAATGAGAATGGAGCAGAGACTTACACATAAGGTCTTGGAACACACAAAGAGAGCTAGATGGGACTATTCGGAGCCTTACACCTAGGAAAGGTCTAGATTTTACTTTTTGTGAACTAGAGCTGGTCAAAATGTTCCCCCCTAAACAGTTTCCCCACCAGAAAATGGCTTTTCATGAAAAATGAAATTTTCCCTGAGGTTTTGGGTTGGGTTTTTTTTTTTTTTTTTTTTGGTCAACATTTTCTGTTTTCTCAATGCAAAGCTAGAAACCACAAGCTGAAACTTTTTCAGTGAAATGTTTCAGTTTTTAGAAAACCATTTTTTTAAAAACTAATAATGGTTTTTGAAACCTGGAATTTTTTTTTTTGGTGCAAAACCAAAACATTTGCACGAAGAAATGTTGGAAAAATAAGTTTTTTCTGTAAAACTAACTGCTATTCTTTGCCCAGTTCTAAACTGGGAACATCTTTCCTGAATCCTTAATTTAAAATGATTGCGTAAGGCACTTCCTATTTAAACATGACTCAGCCTTGTATTTTCTGCGTTCCCAGACTGTGTGAGGGATCTTAAGAAGCCCCACATTTTGTATCCCTATATCCATCTGTTGTCCTTGCAAGTTAAACAGCCTGAAAAAAAAAGGATTAGAAAGCCTCAGCTTCTCTAATGAAACAGCAATTTGTCTCAAGATCCTGATCCAGGTGTAGCTGAGCTAACGAGCCGACTGGCCTTGAACATCAGAGAATGTTAAACACTTCTTTGGTGGAGAAAAGCCTTGCGTAACTGAGAGGAGTGAAAGGAGGGGCGGAGAGGGGGAAAGAGATATAAAAGAGAAGAAATCACAGAGACAAGATGAGTGAGGAAACCTATCTTTTATTGGACCAACTTCTGCTGGTGAGAGAGAAGCTTTCAAGCTTATACAGACCTGAAGAAAAGCTCTGTGTAAGATGGACAGCTTGTCTTTTTTACCAACAGAAGTTGGTCCGATAAAAGATGTGACCTCACCCACCTTGTGTCTCTCATATCTTGGGACCAACATGGGTACAACAGCACTGCAAAGAACAATCTACAAAGTTACACAGGGTGGCCCACTCCGAGAGCCTGCACTGCAGCTTTCTCGTGGTATGTTCAAGCACTAAACTGGAATGAGAATATTGATCAGGCTGTGTTCTGGACGAACTGTGCTTTGGAGCAAGTACCATCACCGTCTCTGGTATCCCCTCTGAGAGGGAAAACTGGAGGAAACTTCCACTGTAATACTTCCTCATCTGAGGAGTTCTAAGCACTGTTACTAGCCTTAGTTAACTCTCAGAGCACCCCGGAGAGCTACAGAAGGTTGAGTATTTTACCTCTTTCACTGGTGGGGGGGAGAAGGAGAGGCATGGTTGCAGGTCACATGTAAAAAAATAAAAATGATTTACACAGTGAGGCAAAGGCATAGTTGGAAATAGAACTCAGGAGTCCTGGCTCCCAGTCCCATGATGTAACCACTACATCACACTTCCTCCAGCTACCAAGAAGGACTGGAGAGAGTTATCTTTAAAGACAGAGTTAGGAGTGGTTGTTAAACAGCTGATGCCATGATGTGTTATCTGGAATCTGGAGGAGGGGAAGATCCCTGCTAATAATCTTTGCATGCCTTTCTTATTATGCGAGGTGAAGTCTTTTAGGCTGCTCTGAGTCTCTTAGTGACTCACACAGAGTTCAGGTTAATGGAATTGTTCCCCCATGTTCACTCCTACTGGTTTCCAAGAGTGAAAGAAGGTGTTTTAAGCTGGGTAGAAACGGTGGAGAGAAAATGAGGGAGGAGAAGGTCTCATTCCATTATGAAGAAGGAAATATGCTCCAATTAAAGAAATGTGAATGTGAGGGAAGAGGAGAGGATCATACAGGTTGCTGGAGGGAGGGGGAGTCAGCCTAGATGGGACCGAATTGACAGCAGCAAAGTAATGAGAGAAAGGAAGGGGGACAGGAGGCAGCTGGTCACATACTTTTTCATGGCAATGAAGAATCGCTTGTGAAAGCAAGGAAAGAAGGAGGTGATAGGATGGGGGTGAGGACCAGAATGATGGAGATCACGTTCCATTCAATTCTGAGAAAAGGAGAGAGAGAAAAGATGATGAGCCTGAAATGAGGCTTAACTTTAATGAAGGAAAATTCTCTGCTACGCAAGGAGAGTTGAAAGGGAGGGGCGAAGAAGGTTTTGAAAATGATAGGAGCCCGGCATGCTATTGTGCTGGGGAGATTCTTTCAACAAGAACAAAAAAAAAAATGATAAAGACTGTGGAAGATGAAGGACAGAAAGAAAAGATCTGATAAATAACTTCTTTAAAAGTATGTGAAGAATAGAATTTTCTACGGGAAAGTGGAATAGAGGGAAGGTTGCCTAATGGTTATAAGCCCAGGGCTAAGAGTCGGGAAACTTGTGTATCCTGGACTCCAGACACAGACTTTCTTAAATGACCCTTCTACCTGTTACTTTCCCTTCCTGTGCATTGCAGTTGAATCATCCTCCAATAGACACCACCTACCTCAAACAGGGATTGAGAGGCTTAGAGCCCGTCAGACATCCCTGAAGGCTTTCCATTGATTTAAGTTGGAGCTGGATCATGTCCTTGATGAGCACTGGGAGATTTTTAAAGCACTCTGAGGTTGTCCAGTGGAAGGCACTATGGACATGCGATGAATTGTTGTTTGTTGCAGGAAATGAGAACTTCATGGTGACAGAAGAGGTAGAACTCCCATCCCAAGCCCCGACTCCGCCTGCTTACATGGAAGGAGAATCTGTGCTAGCTGTTAGCACTCTCAGGGCCTGTGACTCACAGTTGAGCATTCTGATTCCATTCAATAGAAGGCAGTAGTGTACACACATATTAGCTAGTACATTATACGTTAGTACAGAGTACGCTAGTAACGAGGATGGGTGATCAGTTGTTCTGCATGTCCACGAAGGGTAGGGAAAAGACATAATCAGCGTAGCAGGCAGCGAGTGAAATACAAGCTAGATATTAGAAAAAATCCTTTCTAAGTATAAAAATAGCTAAGCACTGGTACAGACTACCTAGAAAAGCCATGGAATCACCATCATTGGAGGTTTTTAAGAACAGGTTAGACAAACGTCTGTCAGGGCTGGTAGAGGCATACTTGATCCTATCTCTTGTGGTCTCTTCCAGCTGTACGTTTCTAGGATTAGAGCGAAGTTTCCTAAAGTGTGGTGCATAATGCATTTACTGATGGTCCCTGAAAAACTGGTCACATGTTGCTGGCTTCTCCTCACATCAGCTACTAAAAATATATTAATTATTTCCCCAGTATTACTTTCCTAGGTGAGCAATAATTGATGGTAGTAGCTTCTTCAGGTTGGTGAAGCAATCACCAATGGGGAGGGGAATGTCCATGAGAATTGTTGATTTGGTCCACACTATGAAACGTTTGGAAACCCCTTCATTGTGGTATTCTACTCGCTAGTGTAAATGTATTAAGGATCAGTTTAAACCTTCATCCACATTAAAACCTTACAGATGATAGGAAGTACTTGGTTAATTTCACTTTGCTTTTCTGTTTTTTGCTTTGTTCTGAACACTTTTGAATTCAGAAACAAGTGCTGGATATCTCACACAAACATTTTGTTGTCACAGGATTTCTTGCGGGCATCTAGATAATAGATAATTAGTTTAGAAGGGGCCATTGTGATGATCTCGTTTTACTTCCTGCATAATCCATGCCATAGAACTTCCCTGAATTAATTCCTGTTTGAGCATATTTTTTAGAAAAACATCCAGTCTTGACTTAAAACTGTCCAAAGTGGCTCAAACTTCAGATACAGTTTCTAACTCTTTGAATGTCTCTCCAGACCAAAACTCTAATCCACGTGAGATTCACCAATCACTAAATTAATACTGTGTTCTGGTGATTTTCAAAGCTGCAGACTTCTTGTTCTTCATGAATAACATTAAGTAGGTGTTAAAATAGTATTTATGCAAAGCTAGCTGAAGCTGGAGAAATAAGAGGCAAATTGCCTGCATTTACTGGTTCATAATCAACAAGAAAACAACAGTCTTGAGCAATGCAAGAGCAGGTGGTGTGAAGCAGAGACTGTGGGAGCAACAGAGAGAGGTGGGTGGTGATGCAAAGCAAGTAATGTTAGGATGGCTTCTGGTGCCAGCATGTGCTGCTGTTCCGGATGGGAGACCATGTTGAACTAAATTTTGACCCTAGGCGGGTTTGAAATGTAATCAAGGGAAATACGTCTTTGGAAGCAGTGTCTCCAGACTTGCTTAGTTCTCTCATTTCTGGGAAATTGTCTGGCCCAGGGGATTGAAAATGGCATATGAAGTCTTTTCTTGTCAGGCTATTGGTTCAATTTCAACCTACATTGGTAATGAATGGAAAATCTTGTCAGGAAAGGACTGGCTCACATGAGAGAAGCTAATGGTTCTCAGTCCAATTCCTTGTGGTTGTATCCTCATCACAAAAAGCCACCACCCTGTTTGCAATCAGTCGGCCCCCTGGTTCGGTCTCAGCAGAGGAGACTGAATTGGTCCTGGAGAGTTGCTCTCTCTTTTATTCAAGTTCTTATACCGCTCTGAGCCCCATGAAGGACCTGACTTACATTTGTCATGTGTGGTTCTTTTTCTCCCTCTCTCTCCAGGGACTTTAAAGATTGGGGATTTTAAAGAAAAATGGTAGATGATTTGTGAGTTGTGCTCTGGGTTCACACTGGCGAAGACAGGTTGAATAAGTACAACGTGTGCTTGGAATGGAGGGTGGCAAGGTCTATCATGGCTCTTAGACCCTGTAGGGCTTAATCTTCTCCAGTTTCAGCCCAGCCACTGGGAAAGCTCTGTCTACTGTGTGTCATCCCCGAGGATTGTCAGGATGTAGATGTGCAGTGAGGGGCTGGGGCTGGGGTTGGGGAGTTTTGCTGCCTCTGCTGTGGATGAGATTTCCTCCCCCAGCTGTCATTCTGGCATCTCTCATGAGCAGTGACATACAGGGTAAAAATAAATCCCACCTCGTCTTGGAGGGCTGGCATGAGCCTGCTCCTGACGGGCAGTGGACAGCCTTTTTCACTGTCTCTGACCCCTGCATTTATGTGTAGAAACCATGATTTTCAAACACAAATTGCTAGAGTACAAGGCCCAAAGGGACCATTGTGATCACCAAGTCCTGTCTAACAGAGACCAGAGAACTTCCCCAAACTAATTCCCAGAGCATCTTTTAGAAAATAAACATTCAGTTTTGATTTAAAAATTGCCAATGATGGAAAGGATGAGCTGAGAACACCACACGGGATGCAGAGCCCAGCGAAAGCTCCCTTTTGCCTCACATGCATGATCCCTTCTGGGGGAGCGAAGTGGGTGAGTATTAAGGTTAGAGGGAAGCAGTGTTGACTAGGAGAAGGAGAAAGAAGCCAGTGCAAGAGTAGAGGGCTTGGGTACCATTGGGGAGGAATATACCTGTCCTGGGTGTAGAGAGATGAAGGGCTTAGAAGAGGACAAAGCCCTGGCTGGGATGATTTAGTTGGGGTCCTTCTTGCTTTGAGGAGGGAGTTGGACTAAATGATCTCCTGAGGTCCCTTTCAACCCTAATCTTCTATGATTCTGTGAAAAGACGAATGGAACAGGGGCCCGTACAAACTTGGAGACAACAGTTCTGAGTATTTCCTGTTCTGTAGGATAAATTCCATGGAGTAATACTGAGTTTCTGTAGACACTGTTCTCCTTTGCTGAAGGATAGGTGGGATTGCAAGGTTCCAGGACTCTAACCTTCAATCATTCAGGCCCCCAAATTTGCAAGATACATTTAAACTGACATGGCCAGAATGCCCTGGAGAGCAAGTGGCTTGAGATTTATCACTGTCTTTATACAGGTCTCTGAAACCTCACAAACCAGGCTGTTGCTCTCTGGTAGGCGTGACTCCATAGCAGGAAATGCTGAGTATGCCAGATGAGTGGGAGGGAGGGGAAACTGGTTCCAGAATGAGAGATGGATGAGTGTGAATGACGGGAGCCCTGAAAGGAAAGAGGAAGTGACACCTCGAGGGAAGGAGGAAGCAGGGTAAGGCATGACCCTGGAGTGGGACCTCCTGGGGGAGAAGAGCATTGGCAAGGAACAAAGGGCCAATGTGTAATTTTGAGAGCTGCGTGGAAAAGAAAAATTCCATTTCATGGAGGATTTTGAGATGGTAACATTTATTTTTGTTCTGATTTTGTTTCCATTTTGAAAAATTCTAAATTATCTTCAAAAGAAAATTGGGGGGAAAAGTTGTTTTAGGTCAATTGAAGCATTTCACGTTTGACTTTTTAACATTTGATGTTATAATACAATTTATTTTTAAATTTTGACATGTCATCTGAAGAAGAAAAGCTCAAAATGCTTTGTTCTGAAAAGCTCAACACTGTCAATTTCAACATTGTCAAAAATATTGCCTGTTTTTCCCCCTGAAACACAATTTCAGCAAAATCGAAACAGTTTCATAAAGTGTTTTAATTTCAGGACTGGAGCTGCTTATTCCAGTGGAACACTATTCCACTGACATTTTTCCAACCCGCTCTTGTAATTTCCCATGGAAATAATTTTGGAAATATCCTGTTTGGTAAAACATCGTGGACACAATTCTGAGCAGAGTCCTGGTCCCATTCTATTGCTGCTTCAAAGCAGCCAGATCCAGGGAATAGCCTTGTGCAGGAGAGTTCTTACGTCGAACTCACGCCCCAGCCTCGTGCTGCAATTAGCATAGAGGCGCGAGGGAGATGAATTGGAGGTGGGAAGCATGGCCAGAACACTCAGAACTCTGACTTTTCTTTGCTGCTGGGCAGAATCTTAGGGGCTGAATCAGCCCAGGCATGTGAGTTATGGCAGCCACAGAATCCCAGAGAGACAAGTATGGCATTACACTACTTTGTCTCCATGCCTTGAGCTGTGCCCTCTGTGGGGTCAGAATGGAGCTCAGAATTGGGACACAACACTCCTCTGTCCCTGATATAAATAGAAATCAGGGGAATTCTGGGACTCAGTACCTTTTCCTTCTTTCAGTCCAACCCTTAGCTCTTTGACCACTGAGTTTTGTGACTACGTTCCCATCACCATGACAGCCCCAACCAAAACCTCTTCTTTTCGAATTGACAGCTGTCTGTATCCTTGTGCATATTATGGAAAGGAAGAGAGATTTTCTCACTCTAGAGAGTGGCAGACAACATCCCCCCTCTCCTCCCCGCACACACACATACAGAAGGAACCACATAATGTCAAACTAAATCCTTATCAGAAATTTTAATGAGCAAAATAAAACCCAAAATCTGTGTGATTAAAATCAAATCTTCCTTCTTCTGCTCTGCTGGAGCCAGCTGCCAAAACAGAGTTGCAAAGATGACAACAGGAGGCCCCTTGTATTTAATTACCTGCAGCTTTATTCTTCACTTTTGGAAAAGCGCTCTCTCTAGTTCCTGCTGGGCTTGTGATGAACCTAAAGTAACAAAGCAGGAGACAGTTAAAGAGGTCGTCACTGAAACGGTAATGCTTGCCAAGAGCGACTGTCCCATTAGTAGCTGGGATGCTGTGGTTATTTCCTATTGCAGGCCCAGGAAAGCAATGCAGCTTCTTGGATACTACTGAGCGGTAACTGCTTTTGGTAAATGTTGACTTTTTAGTGGCGATTCTTCTAGAGTCTGCAGGTTCAAGGTCTTGGTGTGGTGTCCTTAGGACAGTCTCAGGTGGACAGTGATGCTGTCAGTGGCTCAGAGAGGTGGCCTCGGGTGTGCCGGACAAGGATAGGATGTGCCGTGTCTTCTCTTGCATGAAGAGTCATTCTCACTGACTGCTCCCTTCAGCCCAGCCACCCATCCAGCTCAGCAACCCATCCGTCCTTTCCTCCTTTAGAAGGAGCCCCCTCTTTCTCCTGTCTTGTACAGCAGCTGCCTTTATTTTCCGAACACATCCCAGAGTCCTTTGCAACCACTTCAACACTCCATGAAAGGAGGTGCTGCTACAGCTGACATGCATGATCCTAGTGCATGTCTGAGCTAGCCCCAAAGGCATCTGCTTCAGACATGGGCACAGGTGAAGACTCACCGGATAGAACTGAGCAGATGAGGATCAAATTGCTGTCCTCTGACCAAAGTGATCTCAGGCCAGTTGAAATTATTAGTCTACACTATCCTGTTTCCTTTAAATTTCCCACCATTGCAGCCACAATTGATTTCCCTCTCTTCCCCCCACCCTCCCGTGAGACCACTAGCATAGAGAGACTGCTGCTATCCACCATCATTTTAACCACGCTGTCCTCTTGACCTCTCCTGACCGGGGTTAGGTAACATTATGGCAGCTACTTTACATTAGTGGTCCACCTTTGTTGTCATCAGGTCTGAGAATAAAAATGTAACATGGACACAGCCTTAGATATGGAAGCTGCCTCCAGAGTCCATCCCTAAAGTTGTTCTTGGTCTAATAACAGTTCATCCCAAATCCATGGCAGGACTAGAATCCATTGATGATGAAGCTCCCCTTTGTACAGAGTGACTGGTAGGTGTCTAGCAGCACAAGGTGAATTTCATCTTGAAAGAAGTCTCTCTCTGAATGCTTGTAGAAAGTCCATGCAGCGTTTCTTCCCCCACTGCGGCGAGTTAATCGTCTTAGCAGCCTCCTGCAGTGTTCGTTCTTGAATGTTAATTTTTAATTCTTGGGGCACCTTTCATAGTCAGTGTCTGACTTTCCAAACTCTCTGGAATTATGTTTTCACCTACATCCCCGCTTGTCTCCTTCCATGAGGCTATTTCTTTTTGTTCATCCTTTGGATGAAGCTGGAGTATATTTCATGAGCCGCAGAATTGAATGAAATAAAAAGGAGCAAGGAGCACTCACCTGAACTCTGACCTTTCCCCATTAGAAAGGGAAAAAGATAATTAAGTGATACTCACAAAGGTGCCCCCAGGCACCATTCCTGGCAGGCGCTGGGACTGGGCATCGCTGTTCACCATGTCCAGAATACAATAGGCTCAGATTACCGTAATTGATGCTAATATAAAAATCTATATAGAAATAACTTTGCCATTTCTTTTTTAACATCCTTTTTTGTGAGATCTTCCTTCTTTAACTGCAGTTGGCCACACAGTACATCAACTGATCTGTGTAAATAAGAGTGCTCCTTTTGGTTCACTATGAAATGAGTTGTTCACATCAGCGGGAGTTCTGCCATCAATGGGGCCAGGATATCACCCCGTCTTAGTAACGAATCGTTTGACCAGCTGTGAGGGTAACAATCCATGACTGGGTAATTTAAAATGTTTTAAGTTTGTATCTCACTTCATAAGCCCCAAATCCTTCTCCACAAACTATTAGTGGAATGAAGGAACTCCCTGCGTGATGGATGTGGCAATTGAGATTTGCAAGAGGTCGTTTGTGCAATATGGCATGGCTTCGACTCCCATTGACTTTGTGGTGCTTGGCATAAGTCCTTTGTGTCCTTTCACCAGGGAAGAGAAAAAGCATTTTGTGCGTGTGTGTGTGTGTGTTCTCTTAAAATTGTTCTCCAGTCTTTCATAACCAAGAGGCAAAACTCCTGTGGGGGTAAATGGAATCAGGGGAAGCCTACTGGAGGGAAAGTGGGTTTTTTTGTTGTAATTATATTTTATTATTTCCAAATGAAATGCAAAAATGCAATTAAATCCACATTAATACAAACAGATATACACAGTCATGCCGGCTGTCAAATTATGGCCCAAGCCTGTGTGGTGCTGAGTGCTTTCCACTCATGTCGATTACAGTGGGACTTGAGAGCTCCCAGCACCTTATGGGGACACTGAGTTTCTTGCGCAATTGGGGCCTTAATTTGCAAATCAAATGCAGCGTTCTACCCAGTTCATCAATTATCAACGCTTTAGCCTGCCACTGAGTAGATGAGATTATTACTGTGTATCCATTTGTTGCTTCGGATCCCCTGAAACCATTATGGAAGGGCCTGGTTTTCAGATGGGCCCAGCTCCCAGTGCAGACAAGGTGGAGCTGGGGGTGCTGAGCCCCACTGAAAACCAGACCTAAGATCAAGACATGCTCTCCTGGCACCGTCCGCTTTAAGTGTTCCTGAATGTCAGTTGTGTTCTGGCTGTACTGAAAATAAGAGTGAAGGTGCTGGGATGAGAAGTCTGAATTCACTTGGCATGACGGTCCTCATTGACAGCTCTATGGGACGATCCAAATCCCATTTAAATCACGGGAGTCTTTCCAGTGACTTTCATAGGAGAGGGATAAGGCCCTGTGTGTGTAATCAGTGCAATATAAGCACACTCAGTACCAACAGGGTCCGAAAACTTGATCCTGCATCACTCCCACCTACTCTTTCTTCTGCTGGTTTGTAAGGAGAACTGGAAATGTGGTTTTTCCAAGGAAGCGCGTGGAGAGGCAGTTTTCAGGCTGGCTAGTGTGTATCTTAAAGCCATTGTCTTGTTGGCTAGGGTTTGGGGAAAGAATGAGGGGATGTTGCGGGGCTGATATATTTTTTTTTAATTTTGATTGTGTTGCTGGCTGAGATGAGTTGTTGTCTAAGTTTGATTATGTAAGGCAGCTGGCTGGTGGAGTCAATTTGTGTGCCTGATGGTAGTAATGCTGCTGAGAGGTGGTTGTAGATTTAATTATTCTTGGGCACTCGGACGTTTTGCATGGGCCTTCTTTTATTTATTTATTTTTAATGTCAAATCTAACAAAGTAAATACAAGCAAAGGAGAAGATACCAAGATTTCCTGCTTTTGGATGCTCTGCTCATTTCCCTTGTTCTGAGATTCTCCATGTTTGGGGAACTGATACTAATAGGTCCCGTCAGGAGGCTAATGGTTGCCTGATGCTTCGTGAGCTGTTTGTAGTTCCATGAGGTTAGTCAGGCAGTGGGCAAGCTGTCACGGCTGTTTATTATACCAAATATCAGTATGTCGCTGTTATTTTGTCCTGCTTCTGTTCCTCTCCACCTGTTTTCTTTCATCATATGTTTAGATCATAAGCTGGGGTATGGCCTATTCTTTATTATGTGTACTGAGACCACTAGTGCTTCTGTATGCTACTGCAACATTATATGCCGCTACTGTTAATACAAATGAATAATGCCATCAGTCAGATGGAGATAATAATTCAGCAGCTTCCCTCCAATGAACTCAAAGCACACTGCAAACAAAGATTCCTAAATACCCCTCTGTGGTGTGCATTATTATTCCCTATTTTGGACATAGGTAAACTGAGGAAAAGGGAGGCAGAGTGACCTGCCCAAAGTCCCAGCGATTTAACGGCAGACTAGAACCTAGATCCCTTTTGCACTGGTGAGGCAGAGGCATTGAACACAGGAGGAAGCTCCCTCTTTCCCCATGCTAAGGCACCTTGCATCACAGCCAGTTTCTAAGTGCTTTCCTGCTTGCATTTGGGTTCGAAAGTCTTAAACATTCTTGGCATGTTATATATTTAAAGAACATTCATACAGCACTTTTCTAACAGCCATTGCAGTGCTCCTGAGGGATTCAAGTTGATCTTTAACACAAGTGCTTAGCACTTGATATGTATGTTTATTATTATATATTTCAATTAAATTGGAATCAATAGACAATCTGCATAAATATAATATATGCGAACAGAAAGTATTCCCTCTCCCCAAAATGAACTATTTGCTAAGCAGGCACTCGGAGGAGTTACAGGGATGTTTGATTCTTACTTCTGATGTAGTTGGCATTAAAATATAATACCCTCCCTTCAAAGAGAAGCTCCCATGCTGTGAAAATGCCATTTCCGTCCAGGCAGGGGCTAAATAATAGAAAATTATGAGAACAGAAAATATTTAGAACAAAAAATGGAAAAGAGGAGGACTCTGGATGATTAGAGCAGATCTATAGTTTACAATCTCATACAATTTGTCTTTTGAATACACCTTATGAACCAGCTATGAATAAAATCAGTCAATTTAACCCAAAATCAATGCTCTTTTGTAGAGCTGCTTAAAATCTAAGTGGAAAAGAAGGCTTTGAAGCTGCTTTCCCTCAGTAAATGCAGTACTCCACTGAACGTTTGATTTTTAGCAGAAGGCTACTCAGTCCCCTGATGCTCGGCTTAGCATTTTCATTAGAGAAACTGATGAGTAATTAGCAACTTTGGAGAAAATGACTAAATTAAGGTTGATTTTTTTAAAGTTTCCTTTTAATGTCTATCAGTGAGAGTTTTTCTCGCCTTCCCCTGGTGAGTCACATGTGAGAGGTTCCCTTGGACTTGTGTATCAAGTGCAGTGATTGTTGGAGACAACTGTCCCTTGGCAAGAGCAGTGCAAGTCTAGCAAGATGCATGGTGCTTCCTTTGTCTGGCTCTTTCCTTTAGGGAAATCCCACTGCTCCTCCACCTTGGGAGAGCTGCCAAAGATGGGAACGCTGGCAGCTGCTCGCTCCTCAGCAGGTTGGCAGGCTGCATCTTCATGTGTGAGCTGGCCAGGGTGGAGCTAGCAGGCCAGGTTGGCTTTTGCTGGGGGATTGGAGTCTGCTGCATGGTAGAGACATGCAAAGCAGTTTCTCTCATGCTCCTTAGGGAGTGATGCTCAAGCCCTGTTGATGCTGGGATTTTGGCCATGGGTGAGCAAATTATGCTTGTTTCAAGCAAGGTTTCCCTTGTCTGCAATAGGGCTTATCTCCAATACCAGGCTTTGCTGGCTGGCTGTAACTGGAGCAAGTCCCCAGTGCAGACAAGGTCTTAGTCCTCGTGGGATCCTAATAAGTGATGCCACAGTGCAGATGGTTCAATCCCTATTGCAGGAGACATTTAAAAGGAGACTGAATGATATAGCATAAGTCTCCAACTTTCCAGAGATCCATGGGCATGCACTAAATGACCCCAGAGGCCTTTTTCCATATCTAGTTTCTGTAGTATCGAGTCTATAGCTCTGAGTCCCAGCATTAACCTGGAGCATCAGTGGGAAATAGAAACTGGCAGGGATCACTGTCTCCCTAAAACACTTGTTTGGCCCCATTCCCGACCACCTCACGTTTTTTGGTAGATCTGTCCTCACAACGCCCCTCTGAGATCAGGAAATGCTGTGAAGCCCCTTTTTACAGATGGAGGAATTGAGGCACAGAGAGACTAAATGGCTTGTCCAACATTTCTCAGGATGGCTGTGGTGGAGCAGGCAATTGAACTCATGTCCTCCGAATCTCAGGCGAATGGGTTAACCACTGGGCCATCCTTCCTCTCAGAGAACCTACCTAATTGGTTTATTTTATCTGCCCACACACTTATACCAGCCTCATCACCATGGTACTTTTATGCCAGTGGGGGTGACCCAGTGCTTTGAGTTACCAGATAAGATGAAGGTCTAGTGAATGGAGCTTAGCTCCCAAGAAGGAGAAATCTGACTCCCTTGAGGCCTTGAACAGGTTAATTAACTATTATGATTATTTGTCTTACCACAGTGCCTAGGAGTCCTAGTTGCGAACCCGGGTCCCGTTGTGCTAGGCGCTGTACAAACACAGAACAAGGCAACCGTCCCTGTCCCAAAGAGCTTATAGTCCAAGTAACCTCTCTTACCTGGGCGTTGAAGTGGGGTCTCCCAGTTGTGCCGTGAGAATTAACATTTTTCAGTACAGTTGGAAGGGGTAAAACATTCCCTAAGTGCTAAGCATTGTTCTTGGCTGCTGCTTGCAAAGTTTCTCATGGTAAGGAGGAGATGCCATGGGTTGGGGTGGGGGGAGCTTTGTACATCATAGATGCCCACAATCTAAGCCAAAGGAGCTGGCTAAAGTCCATTGTGAATTCAGTATTGAAGCCCTACTCTAATGACTGAACACCCCCGTGATCATGATGCATTCACTCCACGCAGGCTGTTTTTGTCATATAGGGTTGTCTTTGAGGAGCACAGCGTCGATCAGTGCGAGAATCTGAGATGCTGCTTGCTGGAGCTCTGCCACAAGGCTGACATTTCCTAGCCTCTTTGCTCTGCTCTCCTGAGGTGCATGCATTCTTTATCACAAACTAATAGAAGAATAATAAAAGAGAGAAACTCTCAACATGTTCCAGACCTTGGGCAAAATGATATTGAAAAAAGCAAGAAAAAGGAATTGACAACAGGAAAAGCAGTGGAGGGGTGGGCGAGTCTTTGCAAAGGAAGGTAGCGTAGCTGGAGAATCACTCTCAATTTTATTAAGATACTTTAGCTTCTAAGTAGTCCTTCTTTATGGCGAACACAGCAGGATGGGTTGTTAGCATAGCTGCTGTTCTACACAGCTCTTCAAAGCAATGACTACGTAGAAGCCTAAAACAGGAGTGGGTGGCCCTGAGGTATTGTTCATTTCAGAGCAATTTTGCATGGCCTATGGAGCTACCACTTGGGTGGATCAGAAAGGTGAGGAGACGAGCCTTACACGGCTGATCTGAACATGCCAATGGCCTGTCATGGCAGAGAAACATAGTCATGCACTGTTAATAGACTAGATTGCAGGCAGATTTTCCATATTCCATCAGGGAGGAAAGCCCTTAACTTTCCCTGAAGTGTCAGGAATGGGAAAATATCCTGAAAAAATCATTCTTAGGACTTCAAAATGCTTGACAAAAAACAATCGATCCTCACTGTAGCTCCGTAAGACAGGTAAGTAGGGCAACACGTCCAGGACCACTTGGGAATTTCACGCTGGCCACTGTTCTCCCCAGCATTACCACCTAAAACTTCATGGCAACAACAGGGAATCTCCATTAGTGGGTAGAAGTCTGGGGCATAGCAGCTCTGATTCTATCCATAATGGTGCAGATGCATGGTCATTCACATAGACGCATGAGTACTTATACACACAATGCTGGTTGGTTCATAGCTGTGTTTTTTACCTCTTTTTAAATATAGGGAAATGAGGCAGAGAATTTGAGTAACATGTTTGAGTGTCAAAGCCAGGATCAGAACTCGTGAGTTTGACTTCTCTCCTAATTCTGCAAACCGACCATTCACTTCCTGTGCCCCTCCCTGTTTCAGAAGGGGGCGCTGGTCTATTGGAGAACATTGGAGATTCTAAAACTACAAATGCTAGTGTAACAGGCCCAAAGCTGACCAATTCCCAGTGTGCTTTGGGAATTGCTGGCACTGTGGGTCTGCCTGACTGCATGACTCTATGGTATCAGATAAACTAAGGAATTCAGGTGGCTGAAAAAAGTCAGAATGTGATATTTCAACAAAATGTTTTGGGAATAGGAGGGGAAAAGGATACATTTGTTTGTGAAAAAGTTGTCTATTTTTTGACCAGCTCTTCTAGTAAATAGCCTGGAGCAAGGCTAAAAGTTGGGAAGGGATGGAATAGGAATCTTCTGATCTCAGCTTGGACACATCATGTCCACTTCGTGAGCTGTATAGCTTGAGCAGTATCGGTACTTGTATCATATCAGCATGGTTCACCATGATACGGGATACTGTGCCTGGAACATTGTGCTAAGGAATAAAGGAGAAGTCTGACTACTCACCCCACATCTAGCCCCAATGAGCCTGTGTTGTTTCACTGATGGTCATGTCCTCAATGTGATGACATTCACACTGGTTCGTATTGGGGTGCACCATGGTTTTGAGCCTATATAATCAAGCCTATTGTCATCTTTAATAATATATTATTGCCTGGAGGCCCCAGTTGAGATCAGGGCTCCATTGTGCTAGGTGCTGTACATACAAATAGTAAGAGACAGTCCCTGCCCTGAAAATCTTAGCATCTAAAGAGACAAGACAAGAAAAATGTAGGAGGGGAGACAGAGATTGCTTTACACAAGGTCACAAAGCAAATCAGTGCTAAAGCTGGGACTAGAACCCGGGTCTCTTGATTTGCTATCACATGCCCGACCCTCTAGACTGTGCTGTCTCCGCTTCCAAAGCAAAATTTATTTTGTTCAAGCACCAGGCTTAAGAAGTGAACAATCCCAAAATTAAAATATTGTTTTGTAGTTCAGACTATTTATATCTAGACATGTGGAAGCAGCGCTCCACTTAGTGGGATATTTGTAGATTAACGAGTCTAGAGCTGACTTGGCCAATTGATTTTCTGTGGTCATTAAATTCCACTTTAATTAAAATGCATATGCAGGGTTGTTTTTTTTTAATTTCCAGAAAAAGGAGCTTCTCTCTGTGCTGCTGCTGTGTTTGTAGCAATCAGCATCCGCAGCCTTGCTATTTTCCTGGTTTAGAATCAGTGAGAGGTTACTGGTAAAAGGTTCAGAAGATGAGCACCGTGGGTTTGTTGTTGTTGTTTTAATTGGCTGGCAACTCTCTGTTTCCTTCCCCATCTCATCCTTGTTTAGTTCAATGTGTAATTCCATACACAATACACACACGCTGAGGTGTGGTTTCAAGGTCTTAGCGTGTTTAGCAAATATTTCAGATGAAACGATCTGTTCAGCCGCTACACTGATTGCCAAGATTACAGCACGACAACAAACATTATTCGGGGGATTGGAGATGAAATTACAGCCCACTCTCTCTGCAGCGAGGAGCAGATGCAACGTTAATTTCAAGCTGCAATGTCCATTACTCCAAGCTGTGGAATTGCAGTGCGTTACCATTGCAGCCAGCCGCACCTCATGGTTCCGTGATGGAGGCAATAAACTCCACCGCTTGCTGGAGAGAACCGTGTAACATCAGGACATTTTTACCAGGAACAGCTGTAGAAAAGGGAAGACCCACTCGAGTCGCTTTAAAACAGAAACGTGAAGCTTGTAGCAATATAAGGATCCATCTGCCTGTTGTCCTGTGGTAATTCCCATGGCTTTAGGAGCAACATGAGTCCTACAATCTGTCAAATGCAGGGTACTGATGATGGCCATTAGACAAGGGCAACATTTTTTGTCTAATAATAGTCCTTCGTCCTGCATCACCTTTCTGCCATGGGTACGGTCCAGGGGATAGGGCATCGCACTAGGATTCAGGTTGTGTTCCCAGCTTTGTCACTGACTCGCTGATCATGGGCAAATCATAAAACACAAGGATTTTCAACTCCCAGGTTGACTGGAGGTTGTGACTAGCTTGCTCTCCCTGCTCACCCCTAGGAACAGGAGAAGCGTCTCAGTTGTATCATGGATTGACAGAAGGGGACCCCTAGGAGATCCTAATATAGGAAATATTAAGAACCTCTGGCTTGACTGCCCTCTGCCTCAGTTTCCACTATACAATGGGGCTAATGTTATGTACTGGACCTTTTTAAAACACTTGACAATCTGGGGACAAGAGGGCTATACCAGTGTGAGTGTGTATTTGTGTGCAGTGCTATTGTTATAACACGGTGGCGGCGGTGGTGCTACCTTACTTTCTGCCAGCTCAGAGCCCAGCTAAGGCATCTTCAGCAGAGAGGCTGAGGACAGAATGGGCGTGAGCTACCCTCTCCTCTTATCGGGATCTCTAGGACAGGGAGGAGGTACATTGGCTGGGGAAAAAGGCAGAGGGAAAAGTCGCTGTGCTGCTCCCCTGTGCAGAACTGGCAGGGAGGAGAGAGGAATTCAGACTCCAACACTGCTCATCAGCAGTAAAAGTACTGCCGCTACACTTGTCACCACTAAAAGCCTTAAAATCAGCAGAGAGGAAGAGCTGCTAGAGCATGTGAGCTGCCACATGCAGAATAAAGGCACTGCATTTGATCTCCTTATAATACTGGACTAGAGAAACCACTGAGTGGAGCTGGTTACATCCATCAGTCTTCTCCTAGCATCCGTGTTGTCTAATAGCTAGAGCAGGGGCCTGGGAATCAGAAGATTTAGGGCTGTATCTTTTACTCTGCCACTGACTCTCTCTGTGACCTTGAGAAAGTCACCTCACCACCCTTTGCCTCAGTTTCCCCATTTGTACCATTAGAGTAGTAATACTTACCCATCTTTATAAAGTGGCGCGAGGTCCTTGGATGAGGACAAATTAGTACTAAATAGCGATACCTCAAAATTAAGATCTCAGCCCTGAACTCTTTGAATTTCAGGGGCTCTGTGAATTCAGATTCCACCTGCCTCTACAGCTTGGGTTCCCTGTGGAACCTGAAAGTGGAAGGCTTGTGCTTTCCAGGGTTGATTCAGATACCATTGTGCTCCTACTAGACATTCTTATGAAATTTCAGCCCAAACCAGGTTGTGCAAGGAAAGTTGATTCAATGAATGGCAAAAATCTCACGATACTAGTGATCTGGTCAAAATGTATATTACAGTAACATTTATAAATAGAGCATGAAGAGTTATAAATGGTTAACAGAGTTTATAAGCATATTACAGATAGGCGTAGAACATGTTTTTAGCACCTCAGGTGTTATAGATGGTTATGAGCCATGGTTATTATCAATCTGCTAAGTCTCTGGACTCTAACAGTCAATTAACCATTTACATCAACTAATAATGTATTAACCCTTTGTAAGCTATTTATAAATGTTCCTTTATTGTAAAACGTGACCCAAAATCTCATGCAGTCTCTGAATCTCACTGCCAACTGGTTGAAAATTTTTCAAGAACAGCTGGTGATTTGCAAACCCCACCTGCCTGGGACCTAAATCCCAACCCCTTAAGCCTGCTCCAGATCCCAGCTTACTCTCCTCAACCCGTCTCTATTAAGAATCTTCACTGTAACAACACTAGAGAGGCTCAGAAGAGGGCGATCAAAGGGAAAAGGGAGGATGGATTGAGATCAAATATTAGACTTCTGAATGCTGTCTATTAAATGACAGTGAGAAATCAAGAAAGAATGAGGATTATGAATTGAGTGCCACAAAACAGGGCTTTCAAGGGCTTTTTCTTCCTTGTGTCAGGGTGTAAAAATAAAGCTGAAGTGAGGGGGGATCAACTAACCAGCAAGAGGGACTCATCAGAGCCCTGCATCTCAGTAAATGACACACATCAAATGTTAGATTTGTTTTGGTATCTTTTAGAGAGTCTGTTCCCATCGCAGCAAAGTTAATGAGTATTACTGCCTGCTGAGTAATGTCAGGTCTGAAATACAGCAAATCCTGTCTCAGGCAGCCACTCAAGGGACTGACAAACATCAGCTGCTTAACTGAGGTGGCCATCTAATAAAGACAGATCAGAATTGGTCTCTGTGGCCCTGATATATATATATATTTTGCTGTGGCCTAAGAGCTCCCAAGGCAGCTCAAAAAGGGATGGATCACAAGGGAGGATTTGAGCCAGTTTTGAACTCCCTCTGTCTTGGCTGATTTTGCACTGGGCTAGTTCCCCCAATGTAAATCTGCAGGTTGGATTACTCTAGCTGCCTGTGGCCAGGCCACATCACTTTTCATTAGGTCACACCCCCTACACTGGGGGCGGTGTGAGGCATAGGTGCTTTTACACCATCTCGTTACCACCAGATGAGCAATACTGGGGTGATCCCCTATGGCCAGTTATGCTAGTTTTAGGGCTGCTTTTTGCTAGCAGCATTGCAAAGTGCCCCCAGAACAGGGGAAAACCTAGGCATATATGACTGGAGATGCTTTAATCTGGGGTCTTAAAGGGGGAGGATGCCTAACAAGGGGTATCTTGATTATTAATCAGCATGAACTCTCTCCACAAGCTCTTATAGTAAAAAATTTTTCTCAATGGTTCATAGATGTGTATAGAATTTTAAAGCCAGCAGGGACCATTATGATCATCTAGTATGACTACCTGCACAACACAGGCCTGCGAATTTCACCCAGAAAATCTGGTAGCTCAACCAGATCTTCTAGAAAGATGTCCAGACTTGTGTATGTCCTTGACATAAAGATGGCGACTCCACCAGTTGTTCTTGTAGTTAAATTACCCTCACCATTAAACATTACCATATACACTTGTTGCATTTTCCCCCCTACTGAACTGGTCCATATGTACCAGGCTCAGTTGAAAGCTGTTGGTCTGTGCTCAGATGTGTCTTTGATTACATCCTTCAGCTGGCAAGTAGGTGCCAGGACCCAACAGGTCAGCCGGACTCCTTCCTGGGAAAGCAGTATGTTAATTTAAAATGCACCTTGCCCCAGCGGAAGGGCACATAGCAGGCATCGTCAATGGTAGTAAGTGGAGACTGCTGTTGATTCCCTCATTCCGTTTCCTTCTAACTCTGTGAATGGCGCCATTCTTACTTTGTAGCAATTGTCACTAGCTAAGGAAAATGGTTTGTCAGTCAGCTAGTGGGGAGAGGGGCACAGCTGCAAGGATCAGTTATTTGTGGCGTATTGCAAATCAGTGAGACCAGGTGCACTGGGTCATGAGTGACTGGTGTACAAGGGGTTTACTCCAGCCTGCTTTCCCCTGACCTTACAGAGCTGAAGGAGGGTTTGGAAGGGAGAAGATGCTGATGGGCAGGCCGGGGTGAGCACAGGTTCAGGTGGTGGGCTGGGCACTTTTTATTTTTGTATGGTGGTTTGTTACCTTGCTTTGAGCTAGTTATGAATGACTTGAAGCCTAGAGTTATCAATCAGCCCTGGGGCCTCATTGGGCTAGGTGCTGTACATACACACAGTTAAGGTGACCGTATTTCCCAAAGGGAAAATGGGACAGTGCGTGGGGCTTGCCCAAGCCATGCCCCACTCCCTCATGCAGAGCTGGTCTGGCCCGGCCCGGCCTGGCCTGGCCCCCAACCACCATTGCATGGGGCTGGGCTGGCCCGGCCCAATCCCCCGGCACCCTCACCACCAGTGCCCAAGCCCCAGCTCCCCCCACATGCGGCCAACCCCACCTGGCCTGAGCCCCTCAATTCCCAGCTCACACCCCTACCATGTGGGCCCGGCTCCAGCCCCCCAGGTGCACCCCCCCCAAGCACATAGGCCCAGCCCAAGCCACCCGGTGCATGCACCTCCCCCGCCTCGCATGGGGCTGGCCAGGCCCAAGCCCCAGCCCCCAGGGCACGCACCCCCCCACAGGGATGGCCCGGCTTGAGTTGCTGCCAATGCCCCACCACCACCATGTGGGGTTGGACCGGCTCGAGCTCCCTGGTGCCCAGCCCCACCACTACCGCTGCACCCGGCTCAAACCCCTGGCACCCATGTCCCCCCTGCACACGGGGCTGGCCTGGCCCGGCCTGGCCCCAGTGCTCCACCACCATGCAGGGCTGGCTCGGCCTGAGCCGCCTGGTGTTACTGCTTGCCTGGGTGCTCGTTCCCCCTTCCCCCCGAATGTTCCTCCATGCCCCACTTTTTTGGAAAAACTAGGTATTTATTCCATTTGCTTTTGCCAACTGATGATCAGGACAGGGCTTAAAAAGGGGACTGTCCCATCCAAAACAGGACATATGGTCACACTACACATAGTGTGGAACAGTCTCTGTCCTGTGAAGCTTACAATTTAAATAAGCAAGACAGATGAAGAGTAAAAGTGGAAACAGAGACACAGAGAGGGGTTGCCACTTGCCAACGCTCAGACAGCAGGTTTGTGGCACAGCTGACTCCCAGCCCCATGAAGATGACAAAGATTTCCTCCCACCTGACTGCTGCGGTGTTTTCATTGCTGCTGAGTAATCCCATCATTTTAGTAGACCAGGCCAGGGTTGTGTCTATACACCCGCTGTTACCATAGTATCTGAGCATCTCAAAACCTTGAAGGTATTTATATTCACAACACCCCTGCAGATGGGTCAGTGCTGTTATCCTTATTTTACAGAGGGATAAACTGAGGCACAAAGAGAGGCTAAATGACTTGTCTAAGGTCCCACAGGTAGTCTGTAGCAGAGCAGGGACTTGAACCCACGTCTCCCAAGCTAGTGTCCCAATCACTGGAGCATCCGTCCTCTCTATCAAATATCCTGCATGGTGCTTTTGTTATGCATACGTGTCCCTTGTTCTTCTGGGGTGACAACAAAAGAAACAAACAAACAAAAAGACTCTCAGTAACCAGCTACTGTAAGGGGAACTATGAGTTGGCATGAAGAATAACCAGGATTACATTTACTGATAATCCCTAATCAGACGATGGACCTTCCACAATGGTATTAGTGCAGTGTCTTGGGGATATCTCAAACTGTCACACAAAATGCATCTGGTTAGATTATATTAGGGATGCTTATGAACAAATATTGCTGTCATCTCATGCAGTTCGTAGGCAGTCATTGATGTTTTATGTTAATATTCCTCTACATCCTCTCAATATTCCTATATTTTAAGGACTGACACTTAAAGGAATAACCTTACTCCACAATGGTTTGGATCTTTGATCCGAGGGACTGAAGAAATAATCATCGAGACTAAATCCTCAGTGAGACAATTGTAAGAAGAACCTTGTTTTCTAACAATAATGTGATGCATAAGTAAACCTTTTTATCTCCTTGTTTCTTTATTGTTCCTTCTGTCTATCTATCTATCTCCTTTCATTTTCTTTAATTTTAGAATTTCATAAATTTCCCCTTTATTTTTCTCCTACTGGTATTTGGAATCAAGGACATTTTATTGAATTTCATATGAAATTGTAGCAGATTTATACCTCTAGTTCAAATCAGTGGCATTATATTCAGGACCAGGGACAGCTATTCCATTGTGCAGACATACACCTCCATTTGTTATGACTAAGTTATTCTGGACAATATTCACTGTCCTTAGGACATTTCCAATTCAGTTTCACTGGCAATATTTACAGGAACAGATAAAGTCTTGTTAAAAATGATTGGGGTTTAGAGATTTATTCTCTTAGTATACCTTCAGGTGGAAATGGTCTTTCTACTTTTACAGAATGGCCTTTCCCAGGTGAACTGAAGATATGATCGTTCTTACCACCGAAGACATCTAAATAAGCCAAATTTGCTAATGTCAAATTACTGATGAGCTTTTTGACCCCATATTTACTTCTAATTTCCCCAAGCTGTTGGTAAGAGCTACACTAAATCATCCTGTCATTTGATCTTGGCTCTTGCTATTGTAACTCAAAGATGCTGTACTTATGATAACCAGAGAGGAACAGCTGTCAAACCGCTTAAGAGCACATTAGAGTTTACAAAGCACATAGGAAATTGCAAATGGGTATGAACTGTACAAAGGTAGAGCAGAGGGGGGGGTGCCAATAGACAGAAGATAAGCTAATGTAAAACCTGTGTTCTTTTGGGCTTTTTTTTTTTTTTTTTTTTTTAGAAGACATCTAGGAAGTAGAAGGAAAATAAAGACTTTAAATCAAGGTTTTACTCTGAAAAGTAACATTGTGGAATTCCATATTTATTCTTACTCAATGATTTCAACAGCAAATTTGCTCCAATTACAGGTTTAAAAAACTGTTTTCCCTAACTGCTAGAGCTGCAAAATCAAGCTGTATTCACCCTGCTCCTTAGCTCGTTACTAATAATAAAGATTTAGCAATCAGAGTATATCTGACAGTTGTGGTGAGGACAGTGGCCTTAGATTCCAGTGCTGTAAGTGAGAACAGTTTGTACCTAACAGTAATGCCTTGTAGGTACACAACACCTTTCATCCAAAGACTTTTAAAGTATCTCTCAGTTGTTAAGCTTCTCAAGAGCTCAGTTAGGTAGCAAGTGTTCTATGTATTTTACAGCTGGGGGGACAAAGGCAGAGAGAGGAAGGTGAAGTGATATGACTAGGCGACAAAGCAAACAGATGGCCTTGTGGCGCTGAATTGGGATTCCGCAGGCCTGAATTCAATTCACTTTGTGTCTCTGTCTCAGTTCCAATCTGTAAGATGGAGATAATAATACCTTTCTTCTTCAGTGGGCTGTTACAGAGAGGAGAAGCAGTGTGGACTAGTGGATAGAGCACTGGACTGGGGCTCAGGAGAATTAGGTCCTGGTTCCAGCTCAGCCACTGGCCTTTTGGGTGACCTTGAGGAAATCACTTCCCTACTCTGTGCCTCAGTATCCCTTACTGTAAAATAGAAAACCCATCCTTTGTGTGCAAATCTCTTTGAGATCTACCAATGAAAAGCAATAAAAGCTAGGTATTATTATTTATTATTGCTGCTGTTTGTGAGTCACTCAGGTGCTAAGTACTGAGCTCCATATAAGTGCCCCGATAGACTGATAATGGCAGAGCTATGTATAAAACTTTTGAGTCCTGACTCAATCCCTCTGGAGCTACTAGAAAACACCCTCTCTTGCCAAAGAACATGTTTTTAGAAAGTAACAAGAAGTGTTGACTGGGGAATTTCACTGATATACCTTCACTTACAAAGTAGCGGGCAAACAACCTTGTACAGAACTCACTGTATTAAAATATTTATTTTTACATTTAAAAAAAAAAACCCGACTGCCGGAGGCAAAACTGTAAAGAGTGCCTTTATTCCGTATATATTTATGGCCAAGTTCTGCAGTATCATATTGTAACTTTCCCTCTCCCTCTTTCCCCGCCTCCCCCACAGAGACCATTCTTCACAGACAGGTTTCAAAACAAATCATCCTTGGAAAACAAGACCGAGGGAGCAGCGTGTTTCACTGTGGCATGAATGCTTAGCTGGACTTTAGGATAGTTTTGGATAGGCGAGCTTCCAGGAATGCTTGCTGTGTGCTTGATTGTTCCTAGGACTTGCTCAGAAGAGTAAGAAACCCTCCTAGGGCCCTGCATGAGCTGCATGGACTTAGGATATGGGTGCAGAGAGTGAAGGGGCACTGAGTGTCTGTTTACTTCCTGCTCCAAGAGCAGGGGGCCAGTAAGGGGTGGGGAATGGGCAGAGCTGGAGTTTTGGGTGGGGGTTCTTGTTTGGCCCATAATGGAGATTGTAAATTTTGGGTCCAGATTTGAATTTCCCCAAATTTATGGGAGGTTCATTGTTGGGGGGCCAGGACCATCTGATACTCTCCATACAGCACTTAGTGCAATGGAGGCCAGATACCTGAATGGGGACAGCAAGTGCTACAGTGGTACAAATAAATAATAACAATAACCTCTCTTAAAAGAAAAAAAGATATTGGAGGGCAGTGAAAAGCCTCTACAATCCTCCACCCAATGCTTAGCATCAGGTGCTCACAGAGGATGAGATGAGATACCGGCAAACCCTGTGGAAGAAAGCAGAATCAGATCATTCCCTGTACGCAGTGGTATCCCATATAAATCAGCCATGATATTCCAGCTCTAGTGGAGAGCATGTCTGAGACACTGTGGGTGTGTCTACACTGTCGTTAAGACACCGGTGGCTGGCTCATGCTGGCTGACTCAGCCTTGTGGCACCCCGGCTAAGGGGCAGACTAACTGCGAGAAGATCTTTGGGCTCGCTCTGGGACCTTTCCAGCAGGGGCCTGATCCTGCCCACCTAATCTAGCCAAAACACCCATTGACTTCAGTGGGAGCACTTTCTCCGTAGGGACTGCGAGGTCAAATCCTTCTGGGCTGAAAGGGAGATGATAAAGACACAGGTAAGGTTCCTGTACTCAGGCTTAGTACACACTTACCGGGAAATTCGGCGGCAGTCGACAGGAGTTACTCAAGCTACGTAGTTTGCGTCACTCACGTCAACTTACTAAATCCTCTTCCATGCGCCGTTTCCCCTACGCTGCGCCAATGGGAAATGCGTTCCCATCGACGCAGCACTACGCCTTTTGAGGAGGTGGTTTAATTGAATCGACTTCCGGATCAACTGAGCGGGTCTTCACTGCCGCTCAGTCCAGCCGGCGCATTTGCTGCCATCAGTGTGTACATATCCTCAGAGAGCCCTAAGTGGGTTTTACATAGAGAGGGCATGGAACCACAACGTTCAGATTGAGATTTATGATTCCCCTAAAGTGCAGGGAGGTTTGGGTGTAAAGCTTTCTTTTGTATCTGTCTCATTCCCTGCTGGACTTTCCTTAGAACTTGTCTACACGATGCAGTAAAGCGCATTAGAGAGATGTGTTTTGTAGAGCACTCTAACTGCCCCGTATTGACCCTGCTGGCATGAACTAAAAGGTACCTAGTTTGTGTCCACATAGTCCTGGCATTGATGTGAACTGGGTGATTGAGTTCATTCCAGCAGGGTTTACATGGGGCAGTTTGAGCATACTCGAGGTGACACCCCTCTAATATGCTTGCCTGAGCCCGTAGCCAAGTCCTTCTTAGCTTCTGGACAGCTGCAGTGAGGAGCAAAAAGAACCAGCCTTTTTGTGGCATGGCTGTCCCTTCCACTGTTGCTGAACAGTGAAAGAGGGAAATGCAGTTTCTCTGAATGATCTGTTCCTAATAAGACTCCTTTATTAACGCACTGTAATGACCTTGCTGAGGCACAAGTGAGTGGCTTGTCATCTGTCCTGCTCTTATTAGACCTGTCAGCAGAATTCAACATATTAGATCGTAAGTTGCTCTTTATCTTGGCTGCCATCAGCGTCTAGGGCAGTGTGTGCTCCCGGTTCCCGTTATATCTTTCTGATGGCTTTGGGTAGCTTGTAGCTCTAATCTACCATGCGACTTATTGGTCGCTGTTCTGCAGGGTTCTATATGAAGCCAGTTTCTTTGTTCCTGCATCTTTAGCCTCTTATACATTACAATTCCTGGTTTATTTAATGCCACTTGTAGGCAGATGATATTTCAGTTGAGTCCCAAACAAAAACCAGAACCAAGGATGCACAAACATTGCAGGGGAAACAGCAAAAAAAGGTGGAGGGAGTTAAAAATCTGAGTCTGGCTCTTACTTAAATTGTAAACTCATTGGTGCAGGGCATATCTTTTTTGTATTGTGTTTGTACAGCACCCAGTGCAACAGGCCTGATCCATGATTTTGAATCTTATGCATTACTGCAGTACAAATAATAAATAACAAGGGATCCGAATTAGGCAGACAGCACATATCTTCAGCGTGCATTCAGCTGCGGTATCTGAATGCACCCAAACTGTCATGTTGAAATGTGGGTGTGAATTCTGTGGTTTTTCCTGTCTCCAGATGAAATCAAATGCTATAGTCCTTTGATATTTTCTGAATCTCTCTGTTTTTGCGTTACTAGTTCTCTGGGTGAACTCCCCAGTTGGGACATTGAATGAATCTGACAAATGGCTATGTTATGCAGTGCATACAGATGTGATGGGGTTTAAGGAATTAGGGCATGCAATGTGCTTTGAGATCTTCAGATGGGAGGTGATAGAATAACGTGCAAAATATTATTACACAGATTTAGCTGTTGAGGAAACTTTTAAGAGTTATTTACCAGAACCCAAATCCATAAACTAATATCCAAATCAAAATAACCCCCACAAAAAATGAAACAAAATATACATTGATTTTTCCCCCCCAGCTTTTCTTTGGAGCGAGTGTAGTCCATTTACGTGCATGTACCAGAAAGTCACTTGGTTTTTAAGGCAACTTCCGGTGAGCTAAAAAACTGATATTGTTTCTGCTAGTGAATTCTACAGACGAGGGGCACAGATGCTTCTAGTTATATTGGTCTGACTCTTTCTACAAAACTCTGGATTTTACTAGTGCAACAGCGATTTTGAAATCTACTGAAAAGTGTTAATATCAAAGGTGGATTTGATGCAAAAGCCCCATGTCTAAGCTATCCCAGAAGTGAAGTCTAGATCTAAGTCCAAACTTGGCAGTGGATCCCTCTCTTTCTTCCTTGTTTTGAATCCCCAGTTGTGAACATTTCAAAACTTCGAGAAGTCCAGATCCAAACTCTGATCCCTGATTCCCAATTGAATATTTTTCCCCTTCATTTGAATGAGATTTTTTTTTAGTTCCTTGTTCTTACTTTTCCCTCTACAGATGAGAAATGTGTAGGATAGGAAGAAATAAACTCAAAGTTGAGAAGAAAGGGAGTTGGCCATTAATTAACACCCCACCTCAAAAGAACCTTGTGAGCAGAGGCATTTGAATATGCCAGATTGGCAGCCCTGCATAGCAGAGTTCTCTGCTGAGCTACAGAGCAATGGTGTGGCCCATGCAGTAGCAAAGCAGGCCTCCCCAGATGTACTCTTGAATTGTGCCCAGGAGGGGACCCACTTTTAAGGAATAAGAAGAAGATAATTCGGATCCTGTGCCTCCATTCTGTTCCTTTGGGTATGTCTACACTGCAATTCAAAACCCATGGCTGGCCCGTGCCAGCGTACTGGGGCTTGGGCTAATTAACGGCGATGTAGATGTTCGGGCTCAGGTTACAGCCCAGGCTCTAGGACCCTGCGAGGTGGAAGGGTCTCATAGCTCTGGCTGTAGGCTGAGCCCGAACGGCTACACTGCAGTTAAACAGCCCCTTAGCCCGAGCCCCATGAGCCCAAGTCAGCTGGCATGGGCCAGCCGCCAGTGTCTAACTGCAGTGTAGAAGTACCCTTAAATGCATCACTGAGGTACATCAGCATAGCTACATCTCTCAAGGTTGTGAAAAATGCACACTCTTCAGAGACGTCGTTTAGATGACCTAAACCCGACTCTAGACAGTGCTAGGTCGACGGAAGTATTATTCCGTTGCCGTAGCTACCACCTCTCAGGGAAGTGCATCACCTGCAGTGAAGGGAGAATCCTTCCCGTCACTGTAGTCAGTGTCTACACTGAAGCACTCTAGCTGCCCTGCAGCTGTGCCATTGGAGAGTGTTAAGTGTAGACACAGGCTGAGATTGTAGTCCTGGGGGTCAGCTGTGGGGATGGTTTTGTGTGATGTAGGCACCTGCCCAACAACAAAGTGGACGGAGAACACAGGTCTTTGCAGAAAGGCCACCAAGGAACCTGGTATAAACTTACACTTGCCACTGACCTGGGCTGGGTTGGGTTTGAACCATCGATTTTTAAGGCCATCAGGGACAATTATGAGCTTTTAATCTGACTTCCTGCATATAACACAGGCCAGAGAACCTCCCGCAGTAATTCCTGCACCAGGCCTGTATCTTGTGACTGAACTAGACCGTATTTTTTTAGAAAGAGTCATCCAGTCTTGATTTAAAGCCCTTCAAGTGATGGAGAAGCCACCATGTCCCTGGGTAAGATGTTCCAGTGGTGAATTACCCTCACTTATCTCATACCAGAATGTATCTAGCTTCAGTTTCCAGCCATTGGATCTCATTCCACCTTAAAGAGACCTTTGCTGTCCAAAATCTCTCCTGAGGTACTTATACCAAATCACCTCTCCACTTTATCTTGGATTAACTAAATATATGGGGCTGCTTAAGTTTCTCATGGTCAGGCATGTTTTCCAGACTTCAGCACATTCTTGTAGCTCTTTTCTGAACCAGCAATTTCTAGGTAAAAGACTCCATAACTCAGTCCTGTGCGCAGCCAGTCCACCAGACCCCCCAATCTGAAGATCTTTGCATTATTTAACTTTGAGTCCTCATTCACTGGAGAATAAAAATTGTTTCAGCTGCTCACCCGCTGTGACCCAGAATTCCACACACTTTGGCCATTCCCTAGCTGAGATGGCGCATGAGTTCATGGACTCAGACAAGTCAGAGATGGTAAATAGCTCTTTTTAGTGTCTATCTCCATGTTCGGGCAGGGTTATTCATTTTTGTATGTAGATCATGGCTGGCCTGCTTGCTGTGTGCAAGGGAGGGAGAAGGTGGAAAGGGCCCTTTCTGCCATGCTTTGTGCATTTTTGCACGAGGTATCCACAATCCTAGCCCTGGTGCTATATGAGCATTGTATTGGGGGCTTGTTAGCAAAGTCAGCACTGCTACACTCCCCAGAAAAGAGGGACATGTACCCTCCACCTCACGCACCAGCATACAGGTTGCAGCCAGCATGAAGGAAGCCTCAAAAAAGGTGAAAGAAACATTTTTTATTATGATCCCACCAGCACCCTAAGAAGTATTCCCCACTGTGACCTCTATTGGAAGAGCCAGCATCTCTGGGAAATGGAAGAGGTGATGTACTCACCCACATCTCTGCCAGCATGGCTGGGCCTGGCACTAAAGACCCAGCACAATGCTCTGTGCTTTGCCCAGCCTAGTTTTACATCTCCCAAGCATTGGGCTTTCCACCACTTCTCTTGGGAGAGTGATTCTAGCTCTTACAGGTTGCAGTGCAAGACACCCAAGCAGCAGAAGTTAAGTGTGCACCCATTCAATGGGATCACAGTTGTGAGTTCTCCTGTTGTTGTTGTTGCTGTGAGGTCTTGAGCTCTTATGGCACCCCATTAAAAAGCTGGGATTAAGAATTAGTGCAGCACCGTGGAAGGGACAGGCAAAACAATTCAGCGGCTCCAAACAACAAATTATTCTTGAATCAAACATCTCATTAGTGGCTTCAGTGTCACCGCTCTGTTTTGCATAATTAAGTTTCATGGGGAGTCACAATTAATAGTTGTGCCACAACCGAGGTAGGAGCAATCTCCCATTTATTTACCCCGGCTGTATCTGAAAGTGCTGTGCTGTGAATAAGAAGCATTTCCAAGTAGATGAGGGTGCATTCTGGGTCATAAACTGAGTAAGGCTGTAATTGCTTTCCTATAAAAGAGAACTGCAAATAAGACAGGTGTCTCCTTTTCCCCCCGTTGATGTGTGTCTTCAAATCCTCATTCCCATCTAAATAATACAGTTATGGCACTCAAAACCCTGTAGAAGCTTTTTTTCAGCTTGACAGCTCCTACTCTATAATATTTCAAGGTGTATTCCTCCTCCCCTTTCTCTTCCTCCTTGAGACTCTACTGCGGAGAAACTCTTTTAAAACCTCACATTATGGCTTTGTATATTATCAGTCAACTATCTGAACATGCACACAAGATGTTAGGGAAAGTGACGGGGTGATGAAGGGAGTTAGACTCTTGGAATTAACTGGCGAAAAAAGCCAAAATGTCATTAGAAGCACTTGGATATGGCGGAACGCAAAGTACTTTAGTCTCTGTGCAGATACGGAGGCAGGGCCAGGAATTCATCATTTATCAAGGCAGGGGGATTAAAACCTGACCACCAAATGCTCTTCTTCTTGAAGAGTTTTCCCTGGAAGGAAGAATGAATCCAGACAGTTAGCAACAGTTTCAACTAATAATGGTTGCATCCCATTGAGGGACAATAGATTCTCTCACAGTCTAGAAGCTCTCTAGGCCAAATGAGCTTTTCTTGCTTCAAATATTTCTTAATCATGGTTTCTCATAGGATTATGAAGAAGCTGGTAGGGCTTTCCTTATTTATTTATTAGCTTAACAAGTATTTCCCGGGTGTTTGATAAGACTTGGAGCCCACAGTCTCTGAACAGGGAGGGAGAGATTGAGCTTCCTACAAGTTTTTGCTCCTTCTTATTCAGATAGGGAAAGCTGCCATTTCCTGCTAAAAACCCATTTGTCTTGCAAATTTCTATAATGAGCAGATTTTGCAATAAATACCATGTAATCTACAATGACAGTTCTCTCATTTCTTTTTTATTAGTTCAATCTTTTCAGCATCTGAAACACGTAGCTGTGGAGTCTCAGAAGAGATTTAGGCAGCTCTATGTTGCGGGGTTTTTTTAAAACACCTTGGCACAGAACTCCACCATCCATTCTCCCATTGCAGCCTCCCCATTCCCCCTTTGCTATCTTTCAATTATGTATTCCATTGTATATTTAACAACATCTGTCCATAGCCCAAAGCACCCTTTATGTAATTTAGAATATACACACTCATACATTAGACAACATGCCCCATCATCCCATCTCTGTATTGTTACAACATCCTACAAAGCAACAATCAGATCAGTTCAGCCATGACCTTATCCCATTCACAAATGCCTGCAAAAATTGATTGGCTTTCAGCTTGCGCAGAAGGTCATGGAGTATGGCCCCTGCTGGAGACTAGAGATGGTACTTTCTCCGTCTTCTGGAGGATGTCCTGCGACTAGTTCCTATCTCTCTCAAATGAAAGGACCAGAAGCAGGACTAGTAGCTTGAATGTCTCCACTAGTCACAACTGTAGGGGTAATGTAATAGTTACCAATTTGGCTAACCCACGGGAGATTGAACTGGGAGCTCCCGAGTTAAAAGTACAGCGGAGAACCGGTAACACATGCTGGCTGACCAGTGGGTTATAGTGGGACATGCCAAGACATGGTCTCTCAAACAGTTGATAACCCTTGTTAGGGCTTCACAGATCAAGACCAACATCTTAAATTCCACCTGGGAACCGGCACAGAATATGGAACTCTGGTTCCAGATGAAATTGTGCTTAATAATAAGCAGGAAGTTACATTACAGTTTTCTAATCTCAGGGTGACAGAGGCATGTGTAACTGTAGCAAGAGCTGCTTCTGAAAGGAGAGACCTTCACGCCAAGCTGAGATGGCAGTGGCAGAAAAAAGCCATCTAAATGAGCTTGTGAGGAATAAATAAGAAAACAAACAGCATGCAGGATGGCCTTTGCGACAATGTGCCATTCACAGTGACCTTTACCGAGGCAT
This sequence comes from Emydura macquarii macquarii, assembly GCF_026122565.2. NCBI lineage: Eukaryota > Metazoa > Chordata > Testudines > Chelidae > Emydura > Emydura macquarii. Next base: position 6,700,790 of record NW_027130449.1, on the reverse strand, counting down.
ATTTAAAACTCAGGTTACTCTTTGTGCTTCCTCCAATCTAGAAGTGAATTAAAGATTCCATTGCTTTAAAAATGCTCCATCCTGGTGTAATAAAACTTGGTGAACTTTAACTTTCATTTTCATCTCATTCTCTTTATTTTTCTTTTAACAGGTAAGTGCCATTTGCTTATTGTTGAACTTCGTGAAGGTCCAGAGTCAGGGATGTAAAACATCCTCGCCTGGTTAGAGATTCCTTGGCAGGTAAACCCTTTTTTTTTTCTGTCCGGTTCAAGCTGTTTTCTTTTCTTCCTGCTGTTGCTGAAGTTGGCTGATATTGCAGATGAGCAAGTGTGGTGGTGTGCTGGCTTCATTTACAGTTCATTGCTCTGAGAAGTTGAGTTGCCATGAGTTTGGCAGTGCTGTTTGTCTTTATGGTTTGGGTTGAACATTGCATTTTGGGAAAGTGAAGGGTTCAGGCCACCTGGAAATATGAACCTTGGAAGTTCAGTGTCTGGAAGCAGCTTAGACAGATGCTTAGATACATGGGGCTCTTTCTCAAAGCTCTTTGCATAACAGACATAACAGGGTTTTTTAGTAATTGAATAGGATACATCTGACCAGGAATTCTTAGGGTTCTAAAGATTGCCATGCAGATTCCCAAGAGACAAGAGTCAAGAGTAGAGCTCTGAAAAGCTTCTCAGTTATGTTGTTTCTAAAATGATGCTAGATTTCACTTGTATTCACAGCCCTCAGGGTTTCCAAAGCATGGTGTTTGCATCAATAGAACTGGCTTTCACACGTTTTTTGGTCATTTTTTCCCCAAATAGTCTCATTGTACCACAGTTTTCCAGTCACTTTTGCTGCAGGCATTCTCCACCCCTAATTCCAGACAGGTTTCTATTTTTGTTGCTTAAAATGTGCTCTTTGTTTGGTTGATCCTGTGACATGCACAAAACAAGTGGCTGACACAGCCGGCCAAAAGACCAGCTTCAACACTTCCACTGCAAAATGTTTTTGCAAACTGCTCAAACTGAGATGCTCCCAGTTCACCTCTTATGAGTGCTCGTGAGCTCCAAATAGAAATTCAGAGGTAAGTGACCAATTCCGATCAGTAACGCAAACATCTGGGAGAGGAAAGACATTGGTATGAGTTGGATCTTTCCAGTCTTGCTCTCTTTACAGATAGATCCCTGCCATTCTCTACTTTCTGTTTTTCAGTAAACATGCAAGGCTGGATCTGCTCTCAGTTTAACCAGCATAAATCCAGAATAACTCCACTGACTTCATTATCGCTGAGATCAGAATCTGTCCTGCAGTTGTTTGGCTTTACTCAAGCTGTCCTTGAATGTATTTACCTGCATTTCAACTACTCTCTATCTAGCATTTATATGACTCACATCACTATGGTATTTGAGCACTTCCCAAGTACAGTATGTAAAAACAAATAACAATAGCAATCTCTATCTTCATTTCCTTCTATGCCAGCCTAAAGGAGAAAAACCTTAATTATGAATTTTGTTTAAAAGATGTATATTTCTGTGCATGGGTGTGGGGAGTGAAAAGGACTTACTGAAAGACAACTAAATCAGAGAACTGAATTTTTCATATATTTCTGAACATGACAAGGCCCGTGACCATTCTTATCTCCTGCAGGACCTGAGTTCCATGGTCTGGGTCTAGCCCCCATGAAAGTTCTGTTTCCAGCACTCATGAGTCTCTCCTGACTGGTTAACAGTTTCATTGTCTCAGTGCAACATAGCTGCCAGGTTGCGGAAGGAGAGGCGATTTCTCAGGGAGCTAGGGGCACAGCCATGCAGGTCTTTGAACATCAAGATGGAGATATGAGATGGGGTGCGCCGGTGCAGAGGCCTTAGCAGCAGGGTGACATGTTCACATCCATCTTAATTGGTGAGTCGAAGGGTTGCTGTGTTGTGTACCCTTGGGAGCTTTTTCAGCTTGCCTGGCTTCAATCCTAGGTATAATAATGAGTTGCAGTGAGTGTGTGAATCCCCACGGCTAGCTCTGTGTCTGTCAGAATGGGTTACAATCTTCTGGTCTTTGCAGATCATTTTGGTGCCATTGTGATATGGGCAGCCAGTAGAATGTAGGAGTTAAAAAAAAATAACGAACTCCTTGACCATGGGGGATCTTATAGAGGAGTAATTTTGTGAAACTCTTCCAACCAGCATCACTTCAGTCCTGCCTAGGTTCAGCTTTAGCAAGCTGCTCCTCGGCTGGCTTTGGCTGTTACCCTGGCCTCGGGAGATAATGCACTTAGACGTTGTGCAAGTGCTGCTGAAGAATTGCTTGGAATCTTTCCACCACAAGAACAACCGAACCTGACTCTTTTTTGAAAAGGAGAAGTTGTGAAAAACTTTGCTTTTGTTTCACCATATTATTTTAATCTTTTTTTCCCCCCAAAACCATTATTGAAACAGTTATCAATACTTTTCAGTTACCAAAAACCTGGTTTTGAGTAAATGGAAAATTTCCCATTCAATAAATGCATACATTTTTCCACACTCCCCACCCTTTCCAAATGGGTCAGGAAATAAGGATTTTTAAAAAACGTGTTTTGACCAGCGTTTCCTGCTGACACTTCACAACATGTCGTCTTATCCATCGGCTTCACCTAGATGTTGAAGGAAAAGTTGCCCTTAATGCCCCTGAGGGTATCATTATGACAGGAAGGATTGTCCAGTAGTTAGGTCACTAGTCTGCAACTTGGTGGACCCAGGTTCAATTTCCTGCTTTGCCACATACTTCCTGTGTGACTCTGGGCAAAGCCAAAGTCTGTGCCTCAGGCTGATGGTACTTCTCTACCACATAAGAGAGAGGATAAAGACATTAAAAGATTGTGAAGGAATCAGATACTAGAGTAAAGGAAGCCCTCTACGTACCATAGATAGAGAAGAGTGTCTTGAAGTAGGTATGACCTTGGCCTGCTCCTCTACTCCATATAGAAGGCATTTCCATTCACACCCGCAGAGGAAGGGCAGGTGTATTTGGTGATCACGCTGCAGTGATCCAGTGGGATGAGCATGAATGCACTTCCTTTGCCTGCCAACAGGAGCTCATCCACCAGAGCAAAAGGACTGTCCCTATACTATGTCCTGGTATGAGGCTTGACTGAGGGAGTCTGGGATCCCAGCAGCTGATGCGTGCTCCAGAGACTCTGGTTTTTGATCACCTTGCTTAATAATGGGAGACAAGATCCAGGGGGAGGGGGAGGGCTCGAGGGGGAGAAGGGGCAGTTTACAAGGCCCCGGCTGTGAGTGGTGGTTTTAGTACTGGTCTGACTATTGCGTGTTTTAGGATGGGTGGCAGATTCCTCCTGGTCAAAGAAGCAGTGGAGAATCTCTGCTAAGAAAGGTTCCCAGTGTCACCATTCGGGAAGGGCTGGAGTCTAAGTCATTGAGGCAATGGTGGCCTTGACTGCCATCAGTGTCCCCATGACTACTGCTATTGTGAAGGGTGAAGAACATTGTGTTCTGCCCTTGTTGTTCTATGCAGCCATCCTGGATGCAGGGAGGATCTTCCCTGAAATAAGATGATTCCTGGCAGCAAATTGTATCAAGAACTCTCAGCGCAATGACCTTGTGAGAATGCTACACGGTCCACCAGCTAGTCCCCTGGCTTCCATTCTCCAGAAATGCACCGCCCACGCTCTGCAGGGTGGTGGAGATAACTCTGTATTAGTGGCCCCTTAGATTACTTCAGAAATAAGTATTAACAGAAGCCCTGCTTTCAGATGGTGTAATTTGCTGATCAAGATGTGACCCTCCCATGGCTGGAATATTTCGGATGCATGATTTTCAGTTGGATGTCAGTTGCCACGATGGGAATGAGAAGGAACAGTTCGCCAGGTGGCTGCTGAACAAGATTTAGCTTTGTTATATAACTCTCTTCAGCTCATTCACAGGATGTCACTTTTTCTCAAGTCTGCACATTATCTCACCCTAGCAGATGCAGCGAGGTAGAAATACAAGGCTATTTGTGATGCAGTTTATTAAGACACGTTTTAGAGCTGGTTGGAGGAGGCACTGGCTGGAAATGTTAATCATCATAAGGAACAATGTATTGACCTGCCTCCTGCTTTACCTCGCTGCCTTGGGGAATTGGAAAGGAACCTAGGACAGGATATCACTCTAATGCAGAGATTTTTTTTTGTCCCTGTTGCCCTCTTGGCTGCCTTTCTGAATGTATCAAAATGTATCGTTGGCATGTTAGAAAGAACAAACCACAGCCTACAAAGGGACAATGGTCTCTTTGCATTGAGGACATTGTGGGGAAGGAAACTTGGTACTGGGAATCATATTGCTTTGCCGTGGGAGTGATCTAACCTCAGTGGAAACAAATGATACCATGGCGAGCTCCCCCCCAGCTGCTGTTACTCCAGAAGAAAAGGTGTCATTATTTTTCCCTTTTGTTTTAGACTTCTGTGAACCGAAAGGGCTTGAGGATTGTAATGGCCTATCTCAAAGATTGAGAGGCCCTTTGTGCGTCGAGCCTCAATCCCACCCCCAGCCGTACCAGCCTCTGTTTGATTTTATGAAGCTTGTTTTGGATAGATGGTGTTTTTATAGCTTCTGCTTTGCTTCACCGATGGCCATATTGATGTAGCTGTACGGCACAGGGCTAATAAATGGTTTATAAAAATGTAGGTTCATTCTCCCAAGTGATCTATAGCTGTGCTTGGATAAACTGCAAATCACAGCTTCAGCGACTGTCTCTCTTCATACAAACGCGGGAGGGGGGACAGAGTTAAAAACAAAGCCAATAGAAAGTCGCTCTCTTTCGCGAGCTTGAGTTGAACTTTCCCTTTAAAGTATCATTTTGTGAGAGCGGCAGAGAATGAAATGGTGGAGCTCGGTTTCATTAATGTAGCCTCACCGTATGCCCACCTGCTAATGCTGCTTGAATTGCTGGAACATAAGGCAGTTTGGCCTCTGAAGCGCTTAAGATTTTCCACTAAGAATTCACTAACATAAATAAATAAATAATGGCCCCATCCTAGCTGGGTCCACAGACAGCGGTGGTTATCTCTGGTTATCAGTGACATTAGATGCGGTGGTGATGGCTTGGCTGCAAACACATGGATTAGACTAAGTAGCTTGTCCGGAATGGTCAAATGAGTGTTTTTTGTAAAGCGTTCGCAATCATGTGGTGGTTCTTGCAAACGGTGCTAAGCGTGCAGTGTTGAGAAAGACATCTCAGCTGGTTGCAGTGACCCCTAAGCTGCTTTAGGGTTGATCCCAGCCAGCTCATATATTTTTAGAGGGGTTATGCTCTGTCTACACTAGGTTCTCAGAAGGTTTTATAATATGTTGTTTAAACATGGTAGCTGACAGATTTCAAAACACCATCTCATTTCCTTGTCTGACCAGGGCCCAAGGCATTGATCCCACAATCAGACCTATGTAGAGAGAATTTGGCCATTTGACTTTTTCATCTGCATCCTCCCATGGACCTTCCTCTCAGTCCCACCACCCATGACCCAGGACTTGTATAACCTGCCGGTTAGTGAATATGCTTCTGAACCTGCTCTTTTTGTTAAAGTTCTCAGTTTCAGAGCCTGGGTCTTGACTTCAGGCTGTAGAGACTCACACATACTGCCGGAGGGCCTTGTTTCAGTCCCCGATGTGTTGGCTAAGATGGTGGCCATCACACTTGGTTCATAGATGCCTCATTCTCTGGAGTACAGAGGACAGCATAATAGACCATAAGTAGTTGCTGGTTGAGAGCCGCTGAACACAGAGCATTGGTTAAAAGCTGCATTTAGTGATTGTGAGAGAAAGGGGAGAAATTCTCAAACCTGTGTTGAGTTGCATCCTCAGTTCCCTGAGCAGTAACATGAAAGACCGGCCTGTTTCAGAGCCGCCTCCTTCTTATGCAAATGAACACACTTAGGGGGTTCTGCACTGTGGAATCTCCTTGTAGTGAAAGTGTTTCTTCCTCCCAATGAATGACTTTGCTTCCAATAGAGTTTTGCTCCAAGTTCCTTAGGAGTAGGTTCTGCTGTTAAACGGCCCTTGATCTCTGTGCAGCAATCTCATGGATTTCAAGGAAGATTGTACCTAAGGATGAGGGAACAGTATGTGACTCTGACTGAAAAGGAAATGGGACTGCACTCTCTTCACCTGCCCTGCGTTAATAGAAAGCCTGAGTTCCAAGCATTGTTTCACCTTCTCATGCTTTTTAAAAAATTCACCTTCAATCCAGGCTGTAACCCTTGCACTCCTTCCCAGTTCTAACTCTCATGTGCTTTGCTAATGGGACAGCGTACTTTGTACTCATCTCAGTGATACGCTGAGGGGTGCTCCCTGAGAGCCTCTTGCTAAACTTTTCCCAGTAAATTTCAGGGAGGTTTTGGATGATTTCCCTGTTCCTCCTGCACTGCATGCTGCAGCTAAACCAACTTCCCCCGGCTTGTTTCTGGCTCATCATATTTGCTTCCAAAAGCAAAAGTTCTGCCTTTAGAATGGACAAGATTGTGACAAATGGTAGGTAGCTCTGTGATGATACTCCAAGATTTTTACTCTGTCTGTGGATCACTCGGAAGCCTAGGAGGTCTGGTGAGTCAGTATGAAGCGATGGAAACAGCTACAAGCATGATAATGGCAGGGGTCCCTGAATCTGCCCATTGCAGGATCAGGGCCATATGTCGTGTACGGTTCAGGGATCTTGGCAGCAAAGTACAACTCATTTGGAATTTGCTTGCCCAGTGCTGTCAGTTCCCTCCCTGTTCAAGAGTGAAGTACTTTTTATAACCGAGTAAGGGCAATGAATAGATTTCTCTTTGCGTCTTCCCCATCCCCTCCGTTTCCCACCCACCTCTGACATCTGGGGCTTCTCATAGGCAAAAGGTGAAAGGAGACATTTTAGTGGGCCCCTCTGTTAAAATACTGTCAGCACATCTGTGCTGCCCTGTCTCTGAGAGCCCTTTCTGTTCCTGTTTTCCATGTGCTGCCCTGTTTCTTTGCTGGTGACGTGTCAGCTTGTGTGAGGTGATACTGAAACATTAATACCAGCAACGGACTTGACACGCCATCACAAAAGCTGTCAGAACTTGAGGTCGTAATGAGTTTGCCATTTGAAAGGCCAAGAACAATTGGTTTGCTTCCCCCCCCCCACCCCTCAGTTCTCACTGATGTGTGATTGGTATTGACCAGGTTTTGTGCAGTGTAAGAACATAAGAACACGAGGACAGAAAGAGTTCAGCTGGCCTGGAAGATGTATCTGTTTGCGTAAGGCCACTGCCATTGCAACAGTCAGGGCGGGAGAGAGAGATAAAGGACATCCCTTAAAATTGTTCTTGGCTTTATGTACCATGAGCTTCTCAATACTGGCTGAACCCAGAACTGAACCTGTAGGCAGCCATCACATCTATAGTTATACATCTGTTTAGTTATGCATCCGATTGTCTAGCTGTGCCTCCATGTCTATAGCAATCAGCTGTACATCTATAATAATAATTCCCAATTCTTATATACCAGTTTTCATCCAGAGATCTCAAAGTGCTTTCCAATGGAAGACAGCATTATTAGCCCCATTTTGCAGATGGGTAAATTGAGGCACAGGGAGGGGAAGTGGCTGGCCCAAGGCTATCCACCAGTGGCAGAACTGCGAATTGAACCCAGGTGTCCTGAGTCCCAGTCCTGTGCTCCATCCGTAGGCCACCCTGCCCCTGTGCATCTAGATATTTGTTAGTTATGCATCTATCTGCGTGTCTATGCATATCTCTATATAATTTCAAACACATCTGCCACTGTGGTCACTGGATGGCTATACCACGGTGTGAAAGAGTGTAAAATGTTTGCGTTTCTGAAGGCAATTTTCCTCCTGACAACTATCAGGTATGTTTTTTTGTTGTTCTTTCCTCAGGCCTGTTATTAACACACCACTAGATCTCTCCATCCAACCATACCCTGCTGTGTTAGCGAGTCTGTTGTCTGTAATGGTACATCCGCTTCAGGGGATCAGGTGTACATGGCAGGTGGGCTGGGGAGCAAGGGAGGATGTCAACCATTCAGGTGATGGGTGAGCAAATGTCAGTGTTAGCTACTGTCCGCCTGGCACACAGTTCTCCATAGAGACACTCAGTGCAGCTCCACAGGCAGCCAGAAGGAAGTGAGTAGCTCAGTCTAGCTTTCTGCTGGGTGAGGGAATGAGCATATCTTTAAAACAAACAAATCGTGCATTTTATTAACCTTCAGAACGTATGTCCCCTTAGATAGTCTCCACCTTTTGGGGTGGAGCATTTCTTTCCTTTTCTAAGTAGAAAGCATTTAGGAGGCAGATTACCCTTCTCAGCCCATGGAAGGTTCTTACCTCTTCCTCTGAAGCATCTAGCATGGGGCAGTGTTGGAGACTAGAGTGGATGTTCTGTGGCTCTGATCCGGCATGGCAGTAGATTCCTATGAACAGTCCATCCTTCACGGCAACACAACCCCATGCAACCTCTTTGTCTGGTGCCTCTGCATCCCTGCTGTGTAGCTCGTAGAGCAGCTCTGCTATTTGGGCACAGTTGCAGGCCTCCTTTTGGGCAGATTTTGTGATCCATTGTTTTTTCTCATCATGGTGACTCATAGTTATTCAGAGTGGGGAGAATTCCCTCCTTTTTCAGTTTTCTAAGACTAGGGTTTGCTTTTCAGTTTCAAGTTGTTTCAGCATTTTCCCATTCACTTTGGGAAATGGGCCACTGTTGTGCACTCCTGGCTGGATAATGGCTGGGTACCTGAAGTTGATTTTGTGTCAACAACCACCTAGGGAGGTGCCTCTCATTGCCTGATGGCTAATCACCGCACTGCTGTGAGATGGTGCTGTAGTTGCACCACAGTTACTATTACAGTTTTCTGCACACGCACACTTTTGAAACCATAACATGTATACAAACCTCCGAATGACCATCCAGTTCAGAACATTACACGCTTCCATAAGACCTTACTTGACATATTTTTAGACACAATAAATATACAGCCAGTTGATTCAACTGCTGATTCTTTGGGGTTCAGAACTCCTATTCTGCCCTTGTGATGTTTGGATTTGGTTTGTCACAGAGGGTCACATGATAGTCATGAAAATATTACAGGCAGCTGCCACATCTTTCACTCCATCCTCTGTATGTGTGTGTATTTAATGCATATATTTAAATGCTCATTCAGAGAGTCCATTTAAATCAGTTTTAAGAACCCAGGCCTACTGTCTGGCTGGATTTCCCTCCTCACCCTCCATACATGTCTTTCTGCGTCTCCCTGTGAGCTCTGCCTGTGTGTAAACCCACAGCCCTTTGCTTGGATCAAAGACTGTCATGTTGCTTCCTTTCAGGTACTAGAACTACCAACCACCCTCATTTCTCTCACTTTTCAATCATGGGATACTTAGGGCTGAGGAGGCAGTGAGGCGTTCTCCTCATGTGCAGTAGCATATTCTGTAATCTGCCTTAAAAGGAACATGGTGCATCTTTATTAGGCCACAAACTGTGTCTAATTTTGAATGTATCTTTAATGATCCGGTGGCTATAGTGATGCTAATTTTGGTACTGAGAACACAAGAGAATTAAAAAAAAAAAAAATACTTGAGTGATGCCACTGCTTCGAGATGCTGCAGTGGACTTGACCTGTAAGGAAACTTCACTAGGTTGACTTCTTCATTCGGCCTTGTGCCTGTTCCTTTTGGTCCTGTGTATGTAGAACTCTGCAATGTATCACTGTGGCAATTTCCAGCTTCTCTCTGCATGCTGTGTGCTCACTTCAGATGCCCTCAGTGCATTAACTGGCAAATGTTTTGTCCTTTATCCTTCTCTAGACAGATAGATAGATATGGATATATAGACACACACGTTTGGCAGGTGATAAAATGTTAATTCCACATTATGCTCAGTTACAGCGTGTTCTTTTTGGAAAGAAAATGCAAGGAGGGGGGAAATGTGCGATTTCTTGTTCCTCCTGTTGCTATAATACAATAGATCCTGCTTTAAAAAGCCATTGCCTAAGGCAGCTGGTTGCCTTTCTGAATTGGGTTGTGGAAGTGCCAGTTCCTAAAGCACAGGTGTCTGTGTTGCAACAAAATACCGTCAACATTTGACACTAATTGGTACCTTCTGGGTGCTGAAGTCAAGAACCAAATGGATCACAGAGTCTGAATTCTTCTCCTGGGGTCTGTCCAGGCCAGGTTAAAGCACATTGGTGGGGCCAGCATGCCACGGGGAATCTTGCACTGTCCCTGCCTGTTCTGTGGATGTGCACTGAGCTCTCTAGGGCAATGGGCTGGTGTTTTTCCCCCAGCAGTGTGTTTTAAAGAAAAGTGCAGCCCCTGCTCCGTTCCCCAAATTACAATGCAACAGACAAGACACTTTAAATCAATACAACGGTCATCATTACCAACATCAGAACAAAGGAATGCAAACAGACACTTTCTAGCTCTGTGCTTTAAACGCCTTTCTTTTTTTTCCCCTCCCCATTTAGATCACTCTTAGTTTTTCCTTTCTGGTACAAGAAAGGCCCAGCATGGGATGATGATGGTTACAAATGCAGTCTATAAAACCTTGGTTGTATTAACGACATTGTGTATGAAAGACATGTTGCAGCACAACTGCACTAATGCAGCCATGTGACACCAATTTAATGTATTTTTCCCATTAAGCTACATGTTCAAGACATCTTTCAACCATTCTGAGTACATTAGTGATGAGTAAGATCTGTCTTTTCTGAGCATTACACATTTCACTGCTAACAGATGTCAGCACTCATTTGTCCCTTATGGAAAAGTCCTTGAGAACCTCGACAGGGATTAAGCTTATAGGGCTCTGACGTAGCGTAATAGGGTTCTATAGAAACTATTCAAAAATCCTATAGAATTTAATAAAGAATGTCCTCATTTCTCAGGGCATTCAATAGCAAAATACAAATCACAATAAATTCAGTAAGATGGTTCAAAAGACACATAGGAAATTGATAATTTTCTATTAAAATCTGTAAAACTTTTCCATGGGAACTTTGTTCACTGGGAGATTTTATTCATTTTCCAGTTCCAGTCTAAAGTGTTTTGTCAAGGGGGAGATTTTTTCCTGGTGAGTAGAGAGAATATTTATCTCTCATAGTTGTGTAATTTATGGCAAGAAGTTAAATCCATTTTTTAAAATGACCAGGGGGAGGAGAAAGAAAGACATTTTAAAATGTAGTAGGGAGGAACATTTAAATGGGGATTTGGACAAGAGCATCTGTCTGAAGGCGCTTTTATATGGGAAGGTAAGCGCTAGGTAGCAGAACACCAGCAGAGAGAGAGAGAGTGTGTGTGTGCAACAGACAAAAAGATATGTACTGTAGCTTTCCCCCTTTTGCTCCTTGGCTATCCTTCTGTTTATCAGATGTATTCAACCCGGGATGTGACAAATGAATGTTGGATTGGACACCCATTTATGTTAAACTGTCCACATCTGTTTGGAATGGCTCTGCGTCCTTCCACAGCTGCATTCGGCCTGATTCTGGAACATTGGCTCCGGTGAAACCCAGGTCTTTGCTCAGAGAGGTCATTGCACCTGACTCATCCCTAGCTCAGCATGGCAAATACATGAGATGAAGAAGTTAATTACATGGAGAAGCCTCTGCTCAGCTAGGAAGTGAAAAGCCGCCACCGAAAGGATCATCTCCCTTAACTCCAGCCATTGGAGATGCTGTTGTGCATGTTAATGAAGGGAAGGCAGCAGTAGCCAAAGCAATAAGAAGCATTAAAAGGAACAGTTGCAAAATGTTGCAGAGCATCTTGTAATTGTTTCCTGGAGGGCAGCTGCCTCTCTGGCTTTAAAATAACCAATGGCTGGCGCTGGGAAATGAAAAGCCCCAACCAAATGGAGTCCAGCACACATCTGGTTTTTTGGCATTTCTCCTTGGGATGAAACAGGCACCTTCATGCAGACAAAGCTTCATCCAGCTGCAAAAGAATCGTTAGTCCGGGCGGCCTGCAAGTACTTCCTCGGATCGTAAGCTCTTCAAGGCAGGGCCTGCCTCTTTGTTCTGTGTGTTGTACAGCACCTGATACAATCGGTTCCTCATCCATGCCTGGGGCTTCTAGGTGCTACCACAATACAAATAAAAAATAAGTGTTTACGGGGAAGGGTTGCTGAGCTTCATGGTTAGCAAGTAAATCAATGGCCATAAGACCACTACCCAGGGCTAATTCAGGTACTGTTGCCCGACCTGCAGCAGGCCGAATGTCAGCGTGCTGTGTGCTGCTCATGTGCCATTGCCACATACCCTGGGGACACAAGCCACTTTGGGCTGGCTCTATGACAACTTGAGTACTTTCAAGATTGTCAGGATTTCTTATCTGTTGTCACGGTCCTGGCTGTATACCACTCTCCTGTCGAACAGGAAAGTTCTATGCCCTCATTGCCTCCACAAACACATGCAAGCACCAGTTCCAGACACAATACTTACTTTCCTCTCCCCATATGCCAACCTCTTTTACTTCAGCTAAAGGAAATCTCCCTTAGCTGGCAGCAGCAGTAGATTCTTTATCCTCTCCATGGGAAATAGCACCTGGCTCTTATATAGCTTGTTATCAATAGATCTCAAATCACTTTACAAGGGTGGTCAATATCATTATCTCCCTCTTACAGAGGGGAAAACTCAGGCACAGGGAGCTGAAGTGAATTGTGCAAGTTCACCCAACAGGCCAGGGGCAGAGGCACTAGATACTGACATCACAGCACACAAATATGTCTGTAGTGTCGTCCTGCTCCACAAAACTGGCATGGTAGGGTTATTTGAGGCAGATCTGTAGGGATGGGGAGGCAGTTTGTCCATAAATCTATCTCTTTGGGTGTAGGGATGACAATCGAATGGCTTCAAAGGTCCTTGGAATAAACAAAGCCCTGCGGGGATGATTTACCTCCTGACATCCCTTCTAACCTTAATCTTCTATGATTCTATCTCAACTCATCCAACCTTCTTTACTCTCTATTTCTCAGGGGGAAACACGAAATCTGGAACAATCCAATTTGCCAGGACTCACTTAGCAGCTGGGCAGGGTTCTGGGAAAACAGATAGTGGGAAGAGAATCCTCCTCCTCCTTCACTCCCCTCACCGGTTGTGGAGCTACTTAGCAGCTGCTGGTGTTGCTAGAGCTGTGTGAATAATGGACTTTTCAGTTCATTGGCAATTCTGAAAAATATGGGGAAAAATTGATTCATTTTCTGAATTTTCAGCAACTTGGAAAGTTAAAAAAAAAAAAAAAGTTTCAGGTTGAATGATGCCTTTCATTTGGCTCAAAAGGAAACATTTGGTTTAGATTCTGAAATGGATTTTTAAATGTTTTTGCATTTTAAAAATTAAATCAAAGGGAAATTTTGAAATAAAAAGTCATTTTGACCCCAAAAATCAAAGCGTTTAGTTTAAAAAATTGTATAACAAAACTAGACGTTGGGGGATTTTTTTTCCAATTCAGATGATTTGGCAAAACCCACATGAATTCGTGAAAGGTTTTGGAGTCACCAAATCTACATTTGGGGTGGGAGGAGGGTGGGAGGGGGAGTTTCCCCATGGCTTTAGCTGGAGCTCTGTCAATGTCAATGTGTCCTCTCTGAGCTGAGGGGAAGTTCGAGGAAGGCCTGCATCGCAGCAGAGCCTCTGACCCATACCCAGGGATCAGATGGCAGAGCTGAGAAGCTGGGTGACCAGGAGATCTTTCAAGCCAGTGAAAGTGGGCAGATTTTGCCCCTGAATGCAGAATGTGGATATAAACTAACGATCTGCCTCACTACATATCTGCTGCACTTGGTTGCAGAGCCCCCATGCAAATGGGTGCAAATCCAGATGGTAAAAATCAATTGACACAACATATGTAATGTGCCCATTTACCGACAAATAGAAATGTGTGTAAATCTGACATTAAGCATGCGTTTACACTGCTTCCCCGACTGAGAGAACAATGATTGACAGTGTTGTGTAAATGACATGGACCCTCCGATAGAAGCTGGGAAACATTTACCCATTTGAGATGTATGTGTACTTTGGAAAATTGCACCGTGTTGCCATGAGTTTACACACATCTAGAGGGATCATTTTTCATGCAGTTGCTTCATGGTGCTTGCAAATCGATACCTGTGTGCGTAAAAGGGGTGGTGTGGAGAGGTAAGTGGGTGCTTTAAACATAGTAATACAATTAAAACAGATGCTTTCCAAAGCTGGAGGAATAAACAACATCCAAATTTCCCCCTCAATTCCCTAAGTTAAGAAGAATGAATACCACCTGTGCTCTTGCAAGCTGTTTTTTCAACTGCGTTTGAAAATGTTAAGAACTAACTGATCATTGCCTACTTTCTAGTTGAGTGGAAATGTGAGTCCAGTCAACTGCTGGGAAACTTGATCATCATTCATTCTGTGTGTAGGATGTCCGGGCATGGGGAAAGAAATACCTAGGGATGGGAGTGGGTGCTGGATTTCTCCAGTGGTGGGTGGATGTGCGTGTGTGTGCAGTGCACAGGCATTGGGGATAGTTGATTCGGATTGTAAATGTCCCTAGGATGTGTGCATGTGCGTACACTCCCTGATAGCTACCCTCTGCATACCCCAGGCTCAAAGCTGGCTCCTCCCTATTCATGTACACACACATTCAGGCATGTCCTTCCCTGTCCTTGCATGATCAGGTTCTATTCCATGTCCACATCGCACAGATGCAGCCCTCTATACTCATTCACAAGCCAGTTCTCTCTGAGCTCTCCTTGTTCATGCAGAGAAACAGATTGAATCTGTGGTTGATTGATTGATTTATTATCCTGCTAGAGTAAAAGATCCAGCATAACTGTGCATGGCGGCTGCTTTTGGAACCCCCAGGAGCTGGGAGACTGCACTGGCCCACTGGGGCTGGTTTCTATTACTTGTGCCCATCAGACAGCCAGTTCTAACAGAATCCAATAACAGCCATTTGAGATTAAATTCTGAGCACTTGAGTAATCTAAAGATAGCAAGGAGTCAGTGTCTCAGCAGTCAGTCAAGTGGTCTAGGCTGTCATCTTATTAGAGGGAGAGAGAAACTTTGATTTAACCAAAGACCCTTAATTTTCAAACAAGGAGGCAAATCAATAATGTTTCCTGTCTCCCCCTGGCTGTTAGCATTTCACAGAAACTTTGGCTTCTAAAAATCTCTCTTGTCCTTCTTTGTATGGACTTGTCCAGCAGCTTCCTTCAATGGGAAGATCCACACAAATCAACTAATGGAATTAGGGGTAGAGAACAAATACACATATTTAGGCATTGGAAAGAGAAAGGGAAAGTGCTATAGCTGATTCCCCTGTGTTCTTTCCATCTTGACCCTCCTGGGCCAATGGACCACAGCCTCAACCTGGAGTGGGCTGCCCTTTCTTGGGGTGAATACATAATATGATCTTCATGTTGGTTCAGTTGTGGGATTCCCAATATCTTCTGCTACTCCAGTAGAACCCAATCCTTCACTTGGAGAAGCTGCCTTTGCCAGTGGTGAAATGTCAGTCCACACCCTCATTTAATGGTAGATAACATTAATAAAATATACTACATCACAAAAATAAACTAGTATGTTGCTATAAGGAGGTTGGGGGGTCTAGAGGGACAGGTCAATGGACTGATCTGGGTTCGGTTCCTGGATTTGCTGGATGACCTTGGGAAAATTGCTGCTGCTCCTCAGTGCTTAAAATCAGGATAATAGTCATTTCCCACCTACGTAAATCACTTTGAGATGCACAGATATTATAAATGGTGTAAGAGCTAAGTAATATTTATCTTTCAATTATCAAAATGAGCCCACTGACTCACAATGATTAGGAATGCGTTTTGAAAATAGATACCTGTCTCCACTCATCTTCCTCCCTCCCTCTTCACACAACCCCCCAAAACACAGTTACCTCTTTCTAGAACCACACTGTAACCACTCTTTTGGGTTCTCATTGTCGCCATCATCAAGAACTAGGAATGGAATTGAGAGCACCTGTCGTCATGGTATTTCCAGTCAGGACTGGAAGTATCGGAAACCCTGCTGGACAAACTGTTCTCGTGAGATTTACAGCCCAGTCATTCCCAGGAGACAAGAATCTGGATGCTAACTGGAACCAAACTCAGGGTCTTTTGGTGTCTGTGTTAAGAGTGACACGGAATTAAAAAATTCAGTGGCAGTCAGCAAAGTCTTTTCCTCAAGGGATAAAGGCTGTAACAAGAAAGGAAAAAATAGTAAACCCAGACTGAAATGGAATAGGAAGTTGACCGGTGACATTGTGACCCCTGGCTGTACAGCTCCTCCCTTGGACACTTTTGAAAGGCACTGGAATTATCCCCATGTTCACCAGCACCAGAAAATGTCCACCCCTGTGAATTCTATGTTGTATTAAATAGACACACTATGGCCATTCAGAAAGTTAACTGAACCAATCCTTCTATGTCTATCTTAATTGCAAGTTTAAATATCTCATTGCCTTTTAACTCCGTTCCATGCAGCATGTAGGAAAGGTTTCTTCATATCAGAAAAAAAATCTTTTTTTGAAAGAAAAGAAATAGGACGAAGTTATTTTTTCCCCAACGGAATCCACTTTTGCTTTAATTACTAAGTACAGCAGGCTGGACATGAAATGTTGAGTGTGAAAATCTGCCATATGCTCCTTATTTTCTTTGCTAGTTTTCATTTCCAAGCTGAGGACAGAGTCCATACACCCTTTGAGGCAGGTTTTAAAAATAAACCCCCGAATTCTCCCTGCTCTGGATGTCATTTTCCACACTTCTGAACTGAAAGGAGAGACAACTAAGATGTGTGAATTAGATTCCGGTGTCTACATACTGGAGATCCTAGAACACTGGCTTTTATTCCAATTCATTCCCCTTCCCCCTGTGTTCTCCCCTCACTATAATCCTCCTACAGGTGCACAGCAGAAAAATCTCACCTCCTTGGAAGCTATTCTTCTCTTATTTATTCCCTTCATTTTCATAGCAAGCCTCCCTCTGAGGCCCCTGCGCTATAGTGTGTGTGCATTCTCATATACTCCTCTCCCCTGTAATAAATGACCTAGATAGTTCTTTCTTCCTGAACAAAGAGGTAAACAATACCCTCTCAAACAATGTGCTTTGCTGCTGTTATTGCATATTGAGCAGCACTGGTTGCATTGTACGTTACAGAAAATGTTCATCTTACGACTAAATTATCAATCTATTTTTGGTACTTACATGGTCCCAATTGTTGTAGCATAGGAGTGCCTCATAATCTTTATTGTATTTATCCTCACAGCACCCCTGGGAAGTAGGGTAGTGCTGTTATCCTCTTGGGGAACTGAGGCACAGAGAGACCTAGACCTGGTCTACACATAGCTACTGTACAACAATCGCTATTTCAGTTAGGAGTGTGACTTTCTGCCGATATAGTGATACCAGTACAACCCCTAACGTGGATGCAGTTATGCAGGTATAAAGACATCTTGTACTGATTTAGTACAGCATGTGGTACACCAAACCTCCATGGTACTAGCAGGGCACCAGGTATACCACATCTCAGAGGCAAGTGCTGAATGCTCTTCAGATGTTAGGCCCCACAAGTTCTAGCCCTGGCGGGTCCCAATAACAACTCAGACGTTTGGCTAAGGGAAGTGAAATTTTACCAGGCCAAACAGAAAGCAGAAGGTGGCAAATAGCCTGGGTACTGTGACTTAAACTTTGTCATTGACGGAAAACAATAGCAGTTCATATGTGGGCCCCTGAGGGATCAGAGCACTTTAGGCTTTGTGGGAGGCCTTCTTCAGTCCAGTCTTTGCTAGAGGCACATAGGAGCTTGCATGTTTCCAGAATCAGCGAGTGGCACCTCTGCACTGGTTCCCTGATGGTTCTGCACAGCCCTGAACCCATTTGCAATGCGCACCAGTAATGGCCTGTTCACACATGGTCTGAACTCTGGGCATGGTTCTCTTTCAGTTTCCCCTGCATTCGGCTTCCCTGCTGCTCCCCCAGAGCATGGATACATTTGGTTTTCCCATCAAAACATGACAAATTTTTGGGGAAAGCAGACACTGTCCCTGGAAATATTTGTTTAGTCGTAAATTCTGTTTTCTCTTTCGGAAAAAAAAATCATCTAGTTTTTTAAGACACTCCCCTTTCCTTCCAGTTCACCCTCTAGAAGGATACTCTGACCATGCATCTGGGCATAAAAGGAAGAGCTAACTCCATGTTTACATCCCCTCCAGAGCAGGTGCACAGAGAAATGGATGGAGGCTTGTTTCAACTCCCTTCCTCATCGGAGTAGCAGAGCCTGTGTGCGTGCATGTGTGCGCTAGGTGGCAGGGGGATGGTATATACCAGCAGAAAATTAGAGTCCCTCTGGAGGAAGAGGAAGCAGGGGAAGCACTGTGAACTGGCGGGGTGTGTCCGAATCACAATGCCTGCTGGGCCTGCTCAAGGAGTAGTGCATTCTACCCCATGGTCTGTGCCCCACACTTGTGTCTAAATTCAAAATCAAGCCCTAAGAATGTGACCTCTCCTGTGATCCTTTGCAAAATGATCCTAATGTCATTGAACATCTCCATTATATGAAATATTCACCCAATAGTTTAGGAAACTAATTTTCAGCCTTTTGATGATTTGTGAAAAGTCATCTCTTATTCTTCAGAACAATCCTGTTGCTGAACTGTCAGATCATAGTGACTCTTACTGACACTCCAAAGCTGCGCCTTGTCTCTTCTCCGTGCTAAAATAGGGGCTCTTGTTCTGCTAGATGGGACTGTTAAACTTTCCTTCCACCATGGTTTTAAAGTTCCACAAAAAACAAATAGGCTCTGAGGAGGCAGTTCTTGAGAATCCAGTTTGAGCCCTGTCTGAGCCAACTCCTCCTAGAAAAAGAACCGCGGGTCAAAGATCCAGCTGGGGTAAATCAGCATAGTTACATTCATGCCGGTGTAATGACTCTGACACCAGCTGAAGATCTGGCCCTGGGTTAGTAAAACTCACTCAAACACTTCAGAATGCTCCAGGGCCCCATGACAATTTTCCTGTTCCACATACAAAACTCATGATCTTATCTCACCTGTCTGCTTTAAATTCGTCATGCGCATCTGGAGATTTCCTTTTCCCCCTCACTGCCATGTTTCAAGGAGGATAATTTACTATACCATGCTGTTTCTTTTATCCTCACATAATGTACCAGGGAATCCACAAATTCCTTATTACATTCCAAACAGTGTAACACAGTAAACGTTAATCAGGATGTGGGGAGCAGTAATTCTTCCTGTCGTATCTCTTTTATTCTGCATAGCTTTCTTTTAAGAAAGGATCATTAATCCATTTTCTGATCCTTCTCATCAATCTATAATTGAATCATATAAAAAGGAAGGCTTGATTTTACATCATGTAAGAGAGAATACAACTCTCCCTAATATGGGTAGATTTCTAAAGTCTAATCTCTAGATTTTTCTTTTTTTAAAAAAAGAAAGAAACTCATCTAGTGTTATCTAAATTAATTGTGAACTTTAATATACTGTGATCTGAACAACTCAGTTATCTTTACTAGAAGAGACATTAACAGCTTAACAGACCCATCTTGCATTAAGAACAAGACCACTTCTAATAGATGTATAACCTTGATGTGTTGGGAGGCACCCCTCGCAGACATCTTGAAAAGATGCTCAATTAATTACAGAACTTAAAAACATAGCATTGCACTGCAGGGCTTTTCGCTCTCAAGTCTCCGTTACCTCTTTGTATTACAATTCTGGAGAGGGTGTACTCTGGCTTGTTAGCATAGTGAACTGGAAGGCAGGGCTCTTGGGTTGTATTGCTAGTACTGTCAGTGACTCTCTCGTTGACCTTGGACAAATAATTAACCTGTTTCTGGTTCAGTGCATCCTTCTTTTTCATAATACTTCCCTCTCTGTTAGTGTGGGTTTCTGTGACTGATACTCCACTCCGTCAGTTTTACATCAGTGTAATTCCATTGCAGGGGACCGGTGTTCGATGTGCTACTTCAGAGTTAATTTAGCATAGATGTGCTACACCTTTGTGAACTATAGCTTTCCCCACTCAAACTGTAATGCAAACTTCATTCTTGGAGTCCTCTACAGAACCGTTGGGGAAATTTTTGACAAAACATTTTTTCCATGAAAAACACCTATTTGTCAAAACCGAAACTTTTTGCAGGAAAAGATTGGTTGCAGCAAAACTTTCATCAAGAAGCTCTCTCGGGACCAGAATGGAATTTCTCGTCAAAACCAGAGTGAGAGAGAGAATAGCCCAGTTAGTGAGGCATTCACCGGGGATATGGAAGACTTGGGTTCAGGGTCCTGTCCCAAATCAGATAGAGCAGGTCTCCTCTATCTTGTCAGTGTCCTAACTACTGAGATACAGAGTTAGTGTCTCTTGCTCTGGCCCAAAGAATATTTAATTATTTACACACAGGGGAATATCTCCATCAAGAAAGACTGTGTGAGTCCCATCCCAAAATTGTCAACAGACAGATAGTTGGGGCACTGAACTGGGATGTGGGAGACTCAGCTTCAGAGTTCTGCTGCAAATCAGGCAGAAGAGGGATTTGAACCTGAGTTTCTCACATCCCATGGGATTGACCTATTAGCTATTTGGGGAAGGGGGAGCGCTCTGTCTCTTGTTTGTCAGAAAAAATTTTGAAGGGTCTTGGTCTCATCCCCATGCAGAGAGAGAGACATTTTGAAACCTTGAACATTTTCATGGGGTGGGAAAATCATTTCCTGCTATTTCCTCAAGTCCTCTATCTCTAACACACAGCTCCACTGTCTCTTCAGCCGCAAAACCACATGGTTTTCTTTAATCCTGATCCCCGCTGAAAGAAATGAGAGGGAAAGTGACCCATGAGCTATACGTTTTGTCCCCTTCCCCCCCTCCCCACCCAAATAGTGTCCTGGTGACACAAACGTTTCCAACTCTAGGAGGCTTGTCCAGACAGTGCAGTGACATTTTGAAGCCACTTTAAGTTTCTGCTTTTGCCCCAAAGTTCCTCACTTTGGTGAGGTCCCGCTTTCTAGCATTTCAGCAATGCTGCTTCTTTCCTTTCGCTCTGCATTTTGCTCTCCCTTTTCTCCTCCTTGCTGCAGTCGAAGAAGAAAGATTACTCTAGCACCTCTGCAGTCAGTAGATTCCATCCAGTGAAGCCAGGGTGTCCATTTTAAGCAAGCTATTTGGAGTCTTGACAGCAGCATGTGCGAAGGGAATTGCTCCGAATCCCAGCCTGAAATGTGTTTAACTTCTACAAAAGGTGGTTAGAAAAGCACTGCATTGAAAATTTGTTCAGCACAGTCTTGCTGTACATCCATTTAACAGCTCCTCTCCATGTATCCTCTGCTAGATTCACAGTCCCATCTGCTCTATATTTCTCAGCCTGACATGCATTTTCTCCTTTCTCTTGCCATTGTTGCACTGGCAGATTCATCTTTTTTCAAATGGAATAGATGTGTCTGGCGCCGTGTCTGCTACCACATCACCTTGCAATTCTTCCGCGCTGACAGCGATGCTGTCTGCGTCCCTGCTCAGTTCCTTAACTCGCTCCAGTCTCCTAGTGCCAGTCTAGGCATTGGCCATGACGCAGCCCACCCAGGGCACCGGTTTATAAAGGGACTCTCCAGCCCAGCTGTTAGGTCAAGCAGCTGGAAGTCAGCAGTTGTGGGCCCTAGGGCACATCTGCATTGCAGTCACAGGTTATGGTGGCAGCTCGTGTAGACATACCTGAGCTAGCTTTAGTCTCGAGTAAGTCTTGCCGCCTCTTTGTACTTCAGTCTGCACGTCTGTGAAATGGGGGTAATGAGTCTGAGCTGCCTTCTAGGAGAGGGGTGGAGGGTTTTTGTACAAACCCTGGGAGATCCTTGGAGTAAAGGAGCGCTAGGAGTGGTTAGCAGGACTGTTAGCCTCAGTGAGGGAGGCATAAATAGAGGCCTTGGGAGGTACGTTAAAGAGCAGAATGGGATTGTGGGGAGAGTGTGTGCTGAAAAGGTTATGGGAAACAGCAGGCTTAGGGGTAGTGAAGGGAATTAAATGACTGCAACCACCTAGCCTCTGTACACGGTGCTTACTGGTTGTGGGAATACAGAAGGAATCATGAGTAAGGAGCAGCAAATACCAGCATCATAAGGAGGCCAGATAGGCTGTTCCCTCTGAACCCCAATTGGTGCAGCTGAGCACCCCTGAAAAGAGAAGAAGCCATGGAGAAGAGAAGAGAGCAAGGGCCAGGTACGAAGCCAATGCCTCCTCGGGTTGGGTATTCTCTTTCCAGTCCTTTGGGAAGCACTGTGGGTCTAGAAGTCAGAGGGAAATGCCGGGAGGAAGAGCATTCTCTGGGAGGAAGATTCTCTTCCTGGCTGGGCTACAGGAGTGGTAGATGGAAGAGAGCAGGGAACTAGGTCTCCTGGGTTCTGTGCACAGCTCTGCCACAGACTCACTGTGTGAGCTTGGGCAATTTCTTAACTTCCATGTAATGCAGTAATTAGCTCCCTCTTGAGAGTTGCAAAACTGTGCAGCACTTGGAGTTGGAAAGCACTCTGAGATCCCCCAGTTGAGAACCTGGCTCTGCCCTGGGACATGTATACGCAGTTCCCATCAGCTGTGCCTGCATGCCCCAAACCTTCCTGCATTGCACCAGCTCACATACCTTTCCTGGTGTCACGACTCGTGTGCGGTGGGTCACACAACAGCTGGTCTGTTTATCCTATGTATAGAATGGCTGAGCCCAGCAACGTTACAGGGGAACAGCTGCAATATTTGAGGGTGTGCAGGCTAGTGTGGGGAGATGTGGGGGAAACGAGGAGCAGCAGGTTTGACCAATCACGTGTGGCTGTGTACATTTCTGCTCTGAAAAGTAGGAGAGAGAGTATTAAAATCCTAGGCAGGTTTGCTCTGGCCTATCTCCTCCCTGCCCACAAGCAGCATATATGTATGCATACAATTACCCAAATAGTCTAACTATCCCCTGGCCCCAATAACACATTAGCGGCTACCACAGGAACTCCCGGTCTGCTCTGAACCCCAGCGATAAAACTGTTTCTTGGAAGGGCTGCAGACAGATTTGTGCTCCTGTTATTTTATTCATGACTTTTCTTTCTCCCCTCTCTGAGTTGCCTTCTGAGTTTCAGATGGATTATCCAGATTGCAAAGTCCAAAGCTTTCAGATGTCTGCTAGAGCCTTCTGTTCCACTGCAACTAATTCCTTAAAGGAACGACGCCTGCTTAGCAAATGTCCCAGACAGCCTTTTGAGATGGATCAGAGCTGGAGGGCTTGCTAGGATGCTCTCACAAACAAATGGAAGCAGCACTGAGCACCTAGGTTACATGGATCTTGGCCTCAGTGGATCGCTCATCAGTAGGCACCCTTACTTACCCGCAGTCACACATCAAGCAGGAATAGGAAGTCGCTGCTCTGGATCTGCTCCCAGCAGAGTCTAGTGGTGACTGCTTCGAATATTAGAGCACAGACCAAATGTACCGCGCGAAGGAAATGAATAGCAATCCTGATCTCCATTACGTGCCACCCCTGAAGGCATTTGGCTGGCCTGTCATTAGTTAATATCCAAATCAAATGAAAATGTTAATGTTAAATATCCTGAGGAACATACCAACCTCTCCTCCTAAAACCTCTGGGTATTTTTAATTTAATTCCAGTTTTTCATTTGTGTTGAGTGTGTGCTAAGGTGTGCGAGATAATGCACAGCTTCTCCTGTTTACAGGGGAAACTAAACGGCTGGGACTTGACAGTCCCGCAGAAAGTCTGCTTGTCCACAGGTTGTGAAGGATTGCTCTTGTGTTTGAGAAAAGGACAAGGAGTCGGGAGATCTGGGTTCTATTACCACTTCAGCAGCTGATGCCTGTGCTAATCCCAGCACCTAGCTCTGTGTCTCAGTTTCCCCATCTTCAAAGTGGGGTAATGGTTCCAACCAACCTCATGCAAGACATTGCTTGAGCCTCAATTAGCATTAGCCATGTGCTTTGAGACCCTCCCATCCCTTATGGAAAAGTCCCATAGAATTTCGTGGGGAGGACACCAGTGAGTTTCTGTAATACCTACCCATGCTACAGCACCTCAAGGTCACAAAGAGCGTCACAGATATTAGATGAAATCTGGTGAAGTAGGCAAATGTAAGGATTATTATTCCTCCTTTACAGGTTGCAGTACTGAGGCAGGCAGGTAAAGTGATTTGCCCAAGGCCAGAGCCAAGATGAGAATTCAGGAGCTCTCTTTCTAGCCCAGCGCTCCAACACCTTGACCCTGCTGCCTCCTCCTATAGAAATTACCTTTAAATACACATAGAATTGAATAGATCTGGAGGGGTGTATTTTGGACCATCCTATAGAATTTTATAGGAGGGATATAATTCTATACGCGTCTTTAAAATATATTCTGTAGGACTTCCCTTAAGAGATGGAGGCTGCAGGAGAAGTGAATAACATTATCCACCCTTAATTATTTTTATCTGTAATAGCAAAGAGAAGCCTTGGGCATCAGAGAATGAAGTCTTCACCCCACTCCTCTTCTCACTTCTTAACGTAAGAGTTTAGGTTCTTCTTTATCCATCTCCAGAGTTGCCAGGACCCCAGCATTCTCCTGTGTCATAGATGATCTGAGGTACAATTTTTGGCAATCCTTTGATCTTTATCTATTCTGGTAAACCATTCAGCACAGCATCCATCTTGCAAAATCCCCTCCCACTCCATCCCTTAAAAAACTTTCATTTTATATATCCTGCACTCCTGCCAAAAGCCTGCAAACTGGTACATGAACAGAAGTCCTTCATGCTTTGTATTCACTGATGCCTGTACCTGCTTTATCAGCTCTGCAGTTGTCTGCATCAGGGGAAACTGGGATGCGGGGCAGATGTTAAAAATAACAGGGCTTCTCTTGACTTGCTGCAGTCTACCTGAGCAGAATTTGACCCAGTAAATACAGCAGGAGCTGTTACAAAATAAACCCTCTTTATCATATTATTGCCTGTCCTGTAGTCATTCCCGTGTCTAGACTGTAACTCACAGTGAGCTCTTTATGCTGCATTGTGGTAAGTTCTGATCCAAACCCAGCAAAGTCACTGGGGGCTCTGTCCGTTGGCTTTTCTTTGGCACTCATGAACTATCCTGGAATTTTTGAGAAAGGTGGCAAGACAACTAGCATCAAGGTTTGGGCTTTGCTACCCCAGCCTGAGGTCCCTCTTTTTATCACTGTCCTTGACACCTGAAAAGAGAGAGAGTTCTCTCTCTTCCCCCTTTGTCCTCTCTTTCAAAGTTATGAAGATTGGGATTTCTCTCTTTTTCATTTCCCACGTACTAGGATTTGGTTCCATCTCTCCCATCCACCCATTCAGTGAGACTAGAACAGCCACACTGACCCACTTACATCTGTTTCCACCATTTTAGGTCATCATATTTCCTGCTGTGTATATGACCTCATCCCTTGAGCTGCTAGAAGCTCAGCAGTTAACGGTAGCTTAGCAGGGGTTTGTATGTACTTTTGTGTTTTTCTTTGAATGTAAAGTCATCTCCCACCCAAGTTCAACTTGGAAATTCAGGTTTGAAAGTCCCCCAAACCATAAAGGAAGACCCAGTCTAGGTGCCTGAGTTTTACCTGGATTTGTGTTGAAACCAGGATCTCTTCAAAAATGAAGAAGGCGCTCTGCTATTCTGTAGTAATACAGTCACCAAAACACTACAGGTTGACAGTAAACAATCAGTTACTTTTACAAGCATGAAATCGCAGACTTTACATGATTTCCACACAAAGCCAGAAACTGACTCAGGTCGGACTCCGAAGGTTAACGTACCTTTTGATGATTCAGGTCTAGATGTGTAACAGATCTCACAACCCAGGTGAGCTTTGCATGGATTTCAGGTTTTGTTGTAAATATTTTGCATAGTTTAGCCATTGTCCTGCATTTCAGTGTATTACACCCCTGCTGTCGTGAAGCAGAATTTACACAATGGACTTACCGCTGTTCCCTGTTGAGACCAAAAAGCACCAGATATGTCACCCATGGCTTCTGGTTCCATCCCAATGGGAAAAAAATCATCTGTTCTCTCTTCCCCAGATGTCTGTCTGCTTAGATGCCCTGTGATCGTAAGAGTCCCATAAAATCCATAGATAGACAAACTCTTGCCTGATAAAAGGGTAGGATTTTTATTCCTTTACACAGTGCTGATAGATGATGCATAAGTTACACAGCGAGCAAGTAACTTTCGTATTTAGAATGTAATTGGCTTGAAATTCCAAAGGTCCATTGCTAATGATATTCAGTGCAGTTTAATTAAAGGGGCACTCTCAAGTACTTCCTTTATAGTTTCTCTGTCATGTGCGCGCTCAGTTATAATATCTTTTTTGCAAGCTTGAAGGTAATAATTAAAGTAATTCTCTGCTGATTTTGTCCTTTTCTATTTGGCAAACTTTGATCCATTATTATTTTTTAATGGAGCTGAAATTAACATGGTTGCTTTTGTTCAGTGACCATTTCAGTTCAATACAGCCTCTTATTGCACTGAATTCTTTCATTCCAGTGGCCTCACTTATGAGTGACATTGATGGCACTTTGGGAATGGTGTTGTTAAGGCAGCAGTGGTGCGAGAGGAGGGAATACTCTGCATCATGGTTTTGTTGAGCTTCACCAAAATAATGTGGGCTGCCTTGTGCTACAGATGGGACAAAGCGCAACTCTGAACCTACCCTTCAGAAATTTGGAGATGGTTTTGATTTGAATTCCTCAATACGAAAACGCCTCTTTGGTTTTGTTCCAGGTCAGATCCAAAACCTAGAAAGGGCCTATTATCCACTTGGAGTGCAGGTGATGAAATCTCACAAGAATTACTGTTTTTATGAGATTTCAGGTCATGAGGGCTGAAAACTTGTGAGAACAACTTGGAAGATTTCAGCACCATCAGACCTTAACTCCTACCCCTATTCAACTGTGATCCCGGACTTAAACCAGATCCAAATAGCATCTCCTAGGTCCATGGTTGGTTTTATTAATGGTTATTCAAGGGAATTCAGTGGTGGTGCAAGGTTCCAGTTGAACACATTGCAGCCTGGAGGTATAGCATGAACAACAGAAATGTCATCTTCCTCTATGCTATTGCTTGCTGGGGTGCCTTATCCCTTGGAATGACTTATGGAGGTAAGAGAGTAGCGATAGTACATTCATTTCTTAATCTTTCTCTGAAACGGCCATCTGTAATAACTGTGTATTTTGTAATGTAAATCTACTATGAAATGGGGGAAGACTAACCAAAATCATTGCACCTAGGCTAGAGGAGAACAGTATCATGAGAACAATCCTTTCAGTTACTACAAAACTCAATGGGATTCAATCTGGTGACCAAGTGAAAAGCTCTGCATCCTCCTACCAATCCTCTAAGTCAGCCAGCTTTCCTTGGCATGGTAGATTGGAAATAATGCTGTTTTGATGTAAAGTATAAAGCAATAACCATTTTAAAGAGAGGTATTCACACTGGGTCAAATTTTAAACAAGGAGACTGTTTCCACATGACAGCCTCTGCCAATAATTGCTTGTAATTGCTTTCCCATCATTGCTACATCTGCCCCCTCTGTCTCAGAAGAACTGCAGAGATGATGTCCTCTGCCCACTCAGCTTGGCTTTTCTCCCTGCTTCATCCTGAGCAAGAGCATGTTTGCAATAAGGTTTCTTGCAGACATTGTAAATCGCTCGATTGCATCTGGAGGGATAAAGGGTTCTCGCCTCTTGTCTCTCGGATCAAATTATTTGGCAGCCGGTTATTGCTGCAAAAATAAATTCACACAAGGTTAAAGTCAAGGTGCTGCCCAGTTCTGAGTGGCTAGAGCCTCAATCTTGCCAAGCGAAGATCATGTTCCTTTTCCCTAGGAGGTGAATTAATGCCTGCCATTGGAGGGCTTTAGGGGATATCTGTGGAAGACTTGATTGAATAGGGTGTGTATGTGTGACGCTTAAGAGTCATATATATTAGGTGGTATGTATGGGGAAGGTTCAGAGATATGCCTGCATTGGGGGCAAGTTCTCACATGAGGTTACTCTAGGTGTTCCTGCAAAAATGTGCATACATGCTCAAAACCACACGTTTGACCGGGCAAACTTGCATATACATACACAAATGAAGGGTCAGCATAGGCATGCGTACAAGGTGTCAAATGTAGAGGTGTCAAACATCTGGCTCGTGAATCTTTTTGATGTGGCCCACGGCACCATCTTGCTGGAGGGTAGAGCTGCCGCCGAAAGAGTGGAGGGCGTGCGATTTTTCGGTGGACGGCAAGACACAGTGAGCTGCCTCCGAAAAAGAAGGCGCTGCGAGATTTTGCGGGAGATGGGAACACGATCTGCCACCGAAATACCGTTCCTTGTGACATTTCTCGGCGGAGGCTAGGACGCGGCGAGAATTCTGCCGGTGGGTAATTCAAATGTGGCCCGCTGGTGGAATTGAGTTTGACACCCCTGATAAAGAACATGAAAAGTCCCGGGGTGCACACACACATGTAAAGTCCCGGGGTGCACACCGTAATGAAGTGTGCTGCGCACGCCTATGAGGGTCGGTGTGTGCATACAAAGAGGAATGTTTGACATCCGGTTCCCCCCACATGTGGCAGAGGCTGAGGTTTGTGAGTGCTCAAACACCTGTGAACCCCTTGCACGACCCTTTGAAAATTCAGTTCTGGGTACTGACATGGAATAAGGCAGTTTGGATTGAATCCAGAGCCAGCCCAAACTATCTGTGTTAGTCTTAATGTTACAAATTAGGTTTGAAAGGCATAGGCTAACAGCAACCAGGTGCAGGGCAGTTTGTGATATCACACCGTGTCACAGATATCCAAGTGGAAAGGGTGTTCATAGATTCCAAGGCCAGAAAGGGCAATTGTGATTATCTAGTCTGACTTCCAGTATACCAGCGCCCATAGGACTTGCCCAAAGTAATTCCTACAGTAGGTCTTTTGGAGAAAACATCCAATTTAGATTGAACAATTGTCAGTGGTGGAGAATCCACCATAACCCTTGGTAAATTGTTCTCTCTGTTAAAAATGTATGACTTATTTCCAGTCTGAATTTGTTTAGTTTCAGCTTCCAGACAATGGATCATGTTATACGTTTCTCTGCTAGAACGAAGAATCCATTATTAAATATTTGTTCCCCATGTAAGTACATGTAGACTCTGATCAAGTCACCCCTTCATCTTCTCTTTGTTAAGATAAATAGATTGAGCTCCGTGAGTCTATCACCATAAGTCATGTTTTCTAACCCTTTAATCATTCTCCTGGCTCTTCTCTGACCCCTCTCCAATTTATCACCATCCTTCTTGAATGTTGGGCACCAAAACTGGGCACAGGATTCCCGCAGCAGTCATACCAGGGCCAAATACAGAGGTAAAATAACCTCTTCACTCCTACACGAGATTCCCCTGTTTATGCATCCCAGGATCCCATTAGCCCTCTTGGCCACAGTACCGGGAGTCCATGTCCAGCTGATTATCCACTAAGACCCCTCAAATATTGTTTAGAGTTGCAGTTTCCCAGGATAGAATCCTCCATTGTGTAAGTATAACTTCTGTTCTTTGTTCCTAGATGTATATTTTCATTTGGTCATATTAAAACACATCTTGTTTGCGTACACCCAGTTTACCAAGTGATCCAGATTGCTCTGTATCAATGACCTGGTCCTCTTAATTATTTACCAATCCCTCAGTTTTTGTGTCATTTATGAAATTTAGCAGTGATGATTTTATCTTTTCTTCCAGGTCATTAATAAAAATGTTAAATAGCATAGGGCCAAGAAATGATCCCTGCAGGGCCCCACTAGATATATACCCATTTCATGATGATTCCCTGTTGACATTTACATGTTGAGACTTATTATCTAGCCAGCTTTTAATCTTTTTAATGTGTGCCATGTTAATTTTACAGTTTTCTAGCTTTTGAATATGAAATGTCATGTGAAACCAAGTCAAACACTTTACAGAAGTCCGAGTACATTACATCAACATATTACATCAACACTATTATCAACCACAGTTATAATCCTATCAAAAATATCAAGTTAGTTTGACAGGATTTATTTTCCATAAACCCACACTGATTGGCATTAATTACATTGCCCTCCTTTAATTCTTTATTAATTGAGTCCCGTATCAGCTGCTCCATTATTTTGCCCAAGATCAATGTCAGAGTGACAGGCCTATAATGACCTGGGTCATCTGTTTACTTTTTTTAAATATTGGCACAACATTATCTTTCTTCTAGTCTTCTGGAAATTTCCCCAGTGTTCCAAAACTTATTGAAAATCAACATTAATGATCCTATAAGTGGGATCTACATTCCTGGTTCCTAGATGGATGACCTTGCATTTGGTTACATTTTACACACACACACACACAAACACAAGCACACAGACTGTTCTAATGAGTCTAGTTCACCACGCAATCCACATAGTTCTTTTCTAGAGCAATCCTCATTAGAGTCACCAATCTGAGTCATCTTCAAATTTGACCAATAAGGATTTTATATTTTCTTCTAGATCATTGGTAAAGGTATTGACTAGCATTGGCCAAAAACAGATCTCTGTGGGACCCCACCAGAAACACCATCTTTTGGTGACAGTTCCTCATTTACATTTATTTTTAATTTGTTTAAGATGCACTGTGTTAGAAATAACAAACAGGTTGTCCCTGGGGCGAATTGGGGAGATGGAAGCCTTTATTGCCTGCTTGTTCCACCTCGACGCCATGAGTGAGCAACGAGGTGGTTATTTTACAATTCTTTTATCCATAACAGTATGTAAATGTATACATTTCCAGCAACTCCCCATAGACCCTTATTTGGTTACATTGACACCTATAAAATGAATATTAACAACTACATGATGAATATAATTATACCTGCCCTGTTTGCTGTTTACAGGGTTACCATACAGAGGGCAGGCACATCATCTTGAAACCTATACATTTTACACTAACATTCTTTGAAGTAAAGATATGCCAGGGGGGAAGGAAGATAATGCTTTTTGGGGCATCTAGTAAAGTTTTCTTAGACAAATTCACAGTGTTTTAACTTTTCTCCCAATCAGTTTTGCTCACAGTTGTTTTCAGCTTTGGAAAATTGACCCTTTTAAAGTGCCAAATGTATTTATTAGTTACACTTAATTCCTAAGTTGGTTACCTGAGTTCTCCCGGCATCAGGTATGTTGACAGCTCCAGGCTCAAAGCCAAGGCTTGTAGATCCATCAGGTAGGCAGTGTTTGATCCTTGACCTAAAATCTTTTTCGTACTAACGAGGAAAAGCATGTGATACGAAAGAGCTCATACTGTCTAGCTGTTTCCTGTCACAGGCTGCTTGGCTAGGGAAACAACACACAGGTTAAGGAGGTCATCTGCCTGACAAAGGAATTAAAGATCCATCTCCGATTAATCTAGCAACTGCAAACCCATTTGTTTCAGATGTTGTAGACTCATGTATTAAGTTCCAGTTGTTTGGTTAAGACCTGCCATGCATTCTGGGACCCCGTCCCCAGAGCAGGGACAGGGACATGACATTACAACTTACAGCTGGCCAAACGTAGTGGCAAGTACCTGGGCCATGTTTTTCTGTGAGCTGACCAGCTCTCTAACATGGACATTCATTCCTTTGGTTAAGCTGAGTTTCTCTTTCCCAGTGAATCAGTTTCTCAGCATTTAAATGGTGCTTCCACATGCTAATCATACAATAGGGCTGCTAATGAATGTCTCAATTATTTAATGTTTGAATCAAGTAATTATTTTCTTGATGTAGCAAATTGAAATATTGGGGGTAAGGGGGATACCTTTCCTCCCCTTTCCTTACCACTACATAGTTCTGTAGCCAATGATTTAATACCTACAAGATGAGCAGTGACACATTTTATTCATATTAAGCAGAGGGACATTTGTCATTTCCCCTCTTTCTTCCTCAGAGTATGAAGAACTCAGTGATCCACTGGAGTGGCAGGGAAACCAGCTGTGATGTGTCACCCATTGCTTTTCAGGAAGTTTTTATTAGCATTAAAGGGTGGAGAACCACTTCTAACACCGTGTCGCCTTGTATGCTGGCACATAGTGGGACATTCCGTTTCCAAGCCCTTTTGCGCTCTGCTGGTGGGATGATGTGGGGCAAGGATTTTGAGTTAGAAAATTGTCTTTGAATCATACCTCTCTCAGTGTTTGCTCTCAGCTGAAGGTGTGGTGTACTGTCATAGCCGAAGCTCTCCTCCGAACTCGTGTGGGTACTGTGCATGTTTCTGATCTGCCTTTGTCATCCTTACTCCATCCTTCAGCCATGGTTGAAAAATTACAGTGTGCTGGGCTATGCTCAGACGGAGAAGGCATCTTCTGGTGTGGAAATCTGACTTTTGTGTAAGTCATGATCCAAATTTCCTTGGTCAAAATAGAGCTGCTGAAAGAGCGGTTTGCTGTAGCTATAAAAGTAGCAGAATGTCATATTTCTCAGACTTATACGGAAGGACACTGGAGGGAGAGATTTATTCTACCAGTGGTTGCTTCTGCAGCATCAGTGGGCATGGAAACCCAAGAGCCCTCTGTTTTGAGAAGACACATTTGTGGGTAAAATCAGATTTTCTGTTACTGTAGAATATTCTGTATCAGTAAGGGATTCCAGGAGGTTGTGTCTCTTGTGGAACTTTCTCTACTCCTAGGAGATCTAAAAAAAGCTAAAACACTCGGGATTCACCTTGTCAGATATTCTGACAAGTCTGATGATGAATAGAATTGTCTAAAGAATAGGCTATGTTTAGCGTCAACTCAAAGTATGCTATACAGTCAAACAAAGGTAAAGGGAGGGTAGTTAGGAAATTCCACCTCTGCCATGGGTCTGTAGCTAAGTGAGGTGGACCTAAGATGGCAGATAATGCGGGGGTTAGAGGTTTGGGTTTGTGTGTGTGGGAGAGGAGGGGAGGGGAGGGGAGGGGAGAGGGGACTTGCAGAACTAAATAGGCAGAAGGCCACCTTGGAGTTGACTTCTGGCCTTTCCTGCTTTTACAACAGCCAAATTATATTGTGATGTGACCTCATGGTTGCTCAGTGCAGCTCTGCAGTCCCTCCAATCCTGGCACAAGCTCAATTTAACGACAACACGTCATCTGTTTGTTAGCAGAAGAAGGTGTAAAGGCACCTCCCCTCCTGCAGCAGCCGACCAAAACAGTGTCGCTTTCTGCCCCAGGCAAGGAGCATCCACGGGCTTGTCTACATGGAGAGTTAGTGTGCAGCAAGTTGGGGTGCAAGTGGATCCTCCTGCTGTGCACTAAAAGTTTCCTGGTGTGCACTGATGTACGAAAGCGGAGTAGCTCACAAGTGCACTAGAGAACTTTTCATGCGTGGGGGGAGAGTCTGCATGGACAGTTACTGTGTGGCACGCTGGAGTGCTGTAGATTGACACTCCAACTTGACGTGTGTTAACTGTTTGTCTGGATAACACAAACACACACACCTGAGCTTGCTGAGGCGTGGGTCCATCCCATCTGGGAGAGCCACTCCCTTATGGTCTGTGTGTGGACATTCCCAGATAGGCATCCACTCTCCCAGCCAGCACAGTAACTCTCTTACTATATATAATATGGACTATTTATAGTACGGTAGAGGGAGCTAATGCCTTCCATTATATCAGGTCAATCTTCTGTGGCAATGTGTGATTAGTCACTACATGCCAAGATGAGAGAATTGTGGTGGAATATGAACTAGTTTTCCAGTCACTCGATCTGGTGTACAACACAGCTGAATCACAGTAGCAATTATTTCTTTAAAATATGTCCTTTCTCTCTATATATATGAAATAATGAAGCAGGAAATAGCTCCATTGTCAGCTTGCTGGCAAGTTTCAAGAGTCGAAGGTCAAAGCCACAGTCACAGAATGTGAAGAGGAATAGCAGCTGATTTCCACTGGGGAAGTTTGTGAAATGTTTTGTGAATTTGTGTCAATTTAGCCAAATTATTTTAGCTGGGGGGGAAAAAAAACTAAAAAAACAAATTTGAAAATCCAAATTTCATTCTGACCTTTTTTCAGATGCAACATTTCAATTTTTTTTGTTTCAAAATGTTCTTGAATTTTGTTTTTAAAAAAACAAAAATATTTTAAATGCTCAAAGTTGACCAAAAACATTTACTTTACCCCAAATTGTTGTTATTTATTTGGTTTGTTTAAAATTTTGGAAAAAAAAATGTTTTGATCTGAAACAATTTTTGATTTTGTGTTTTTTGGAATTGCCAGTGAACTGGAAAATCCGTGATTCGCACAACTCAGTCTGGGAGTTGGTTTATTGTGTAAATCCATGTAAAATCTTCTTGCCTTGCCCGTAAGCAAGACACAGGGTCTAATTCTAAAAGTTCCAGGCACCTAAAACCCCAGCTAAAGTCAATGGGATCTCTTAGTGCTATGAAAACCAGGCCAAAGGACTGACCTTCCTGTCTTGTTTCAAGATGTCATGGTGAGTTTGTAGTTGGAGTCATTAAAATGTTGTCTTTCTTCTAGCCTCTTGAGATCACACACCTGCTTATCAGTAATAGCAGTAGTAATGATTTTGAAACAATTTTAGGTATTTTTTAGTTTTGCTTTCTAATATTCTTATTTAACTTACATATTGTAATTAAGTGGGATTTTCTGCACCCCTCCAAGGCTCCTGAGTAAGCTGAGAACGTGAGGGTTTTGTGTCTTATGTTAACATGCTTGTTTGAAGGTGTGGGGGGAAAGGCTCCTTTATGGCATTGACTAGGTGGTAGGCACCATATTGAGACAGCTGTGATGCTGTAGTGCTTTTGGTGTGTGCTTGTTGAGATCAGATGTGCGTGGATGGACCCAGGGACTTGTCAAGATCAGGTGTAAAGCTGCTGTATGTGGAGAATACAGATTACACCAAGATATCTCATATCCCTGGATCTCGGGTGCACAGAGTAGAGAAATGGTGAACTTAGATGGGTATGGAGAAAGCATATTTGTGCAGAGCACTCAGCTGTACCTTGAGACATCCCATTGTTACTGTATATTGAGAAATCTGTGGCTCTCCGAGTGTGACTCATTTTCATAGTTGTTGCAAAGGGAGTGGGATTTGTGCTAGGCTAAAGAGTCAAAGAACCTGACTCTGATTGTGATTTTTAATGGAAACCTGAGGCTCTGGTTACTCTGAGCCAATGGGACATGTGCAGAGCTTTGCATGCCACAGCAAGGTTTCCCATATAATTAAATGGTTTGAATTGTCCTGGAGCCAGTCTATGTGGCTTTGAGTTCCATGAATGCTAATGGATTTAACCTTTCAGTTCTGTGACAGTATAAATGGCATTCAGTGTGTGCTAAGAGTGGAAGCAGTGGGTGATATGAATCCACAGGTTGCTGTAAGGATAGTCGAGGGGGCCGAACTAATGGTGCTTGCTTGTTAATGCCTCTTTGTTCCCTTTGATTCACTCATCTCCTCCAAAAATGAGAGCCAGGGCAGCTGACATATCCATCTACTTTCCAGGCTCTCTCTTTCAGCCGTTGCATGAAAAGCTTCTGCATGACATGGTCCCGGCAGATGCGCTAGCCCCAAAGTTGCCAGCTGGTTTCCTAGCGGGACTACAACAGAGGAGCCAGGCTGGATTTGGCAGCATGAGGCCTACGTGCTGGTGCAGTGCTGAGAACCTGCCCAGAGCCCTGCAAACTGGCCCAGGACAGCAGGCTGGCAACGGAGAACTGGAACACTGCGATGTTGAGCGTTAGTCGAAGTGCACCCTTGATGCTACACCAACTACAGAGGCACTACATCCTAATTAACTTTAAATGCCTCACTCATAAAGCTGTCAGTGCCAGGATCTAATGTCTGTACTCTTAATGATGCATTTGATTAGAAGGTAATTTTATTCACTCGACGCAGCAAAGCCTATTTGGAGCAGGCTCAGGTTTAGGTTGTGTATTTTTTCCACCCTTTCACTGATTTTTGTTGAGTTGTTTTTGTGCAGTTCTAATCCAACAAGGCAGCATGGTCTTTATCCTGAATGTCCTGCAGAGCGCGGGCTGAACATAAGCAAATGGCTCAATTTTGTTGCCATTTCATAGCCTGAACGAGAAGGCATAAGTACTCTGCTAAAGGAAGGTGTTTTATGTTATGTGTTGTTGCCAAGTGGCAATTTACTCCCATTGGAAGTTACAGAGCGTCAGACACCACAGCTGGCATCTTAAATAAGCGCTGAATAATTTTAATCAAGCAAAACATTTATTTGCTGAAAAATGGGGGATTTCATTGACAATAAATTTTTTCACAGGAAAATGCTTTTGATTATTATTTTCCACAGGACATTTCAAAATGAAGCAAAATAAACGTTTCATTGAGTTTTGAATGGGAAGTTTTGGGTTGCTTCAATTTTCAAAAATGTTCAATGTTTCAAAAACCGAAAGACAATGGGATTTTTTATTCAAATCTAAATGATACCCAATATGTCTATTGGAATAGAAATGAAGATTTTCTTTCATTGAGTTTAAAAAATTTCCTGTGCAGAAATTGAATCTTAAAACAAAAAAATTAAAATGAAACCTTTTCATTTGCAATTTTTCACAGAGAAAAGTGGATTTTTTTTTTTTTAACAGCTTTAAGTTTTATGATTGCTGTTAACATCTGGAGCTATCCAACACTTATGTAATGGTTAGAATAATCAAATTTCATGCTCCGGGGCCTAAACTGAGTAGCTGCAGGGTCAGGAAGAAACGTTTTCCTTCTATAACACACTGTACAATTGTATTATGAAGTGGCGAGGAAGGGTGCTCTTTTGCTCTGAAGTATCAGGGTTTGGCCAATCTTGCAGACAAATATTGGACTATCGATGGCCCTGTGCTCAGATCTGGTCTCTCAAATCCTCTATTCCTTGAAGTTAAGAAACGTAGCAAATCCTTGTGAAAGGTATACATTGGCTTTTCTCTACTTAGTTCACTTTCTAGATTACAGTTGTGTGCATTTTTGTGCACTTTTACAGAATGTCTTTCATTTCAAGCTTTCAGAAGTTGGTGGGGGTGTTTTCCTCTCCATTTTGCAGATGGGAAAGCTGAAGCTCAAAAAGATTTTGAAATGTTCAAAGCAGGGTTTGCACAAGGTCTCACAAAGTTAGTGTCAGTTCTTGGAATAAGATTTAAGAGTCCTGATTTCTAGGCCCCTCTTCTGCAATTATTAGACAGCTTTGCTTCTCAGCATCATATGAGTTGACACAGGTACAAATATTTCCCTTAGCTTCTCTTCATACAGAGCTGCGGCAATCAACACTGGATGAGTTACTCTCTGTCCTCAGTGATGACTGTTACCAGATGTTTACATGTTTTGAAATGTTAAATCCAGTTCTCCAAATCATTTCATCTTTGTTTTTTGTGCATCATTTAATAAGTAACATTTTTTTTTTAATTTTATAAGGGTAACTTCCCTCCATAAGTTAACGGCTTCCCTAAGGTCTGACTATATTCGTGTGTGTGTATTCTAGCAGCAGTTTTCTGTGACGGAACATTAAGATTTGCCAAGTACATCCAGACCTACCTAATGACTGCATTTTGGGCACCTGTACAATTGTTCAGTATTATGAAGTGCAGCTGTTGAAAGAAAAGTGACAGAGGAAATCAACATTGTGGTGTTCCATTCCCTCTCAATGACTTCCAGATCAGATGGGCTCAGAGGATGATTTACTTAACTGCTAACAG
The DNA here is from genome assembly GCF_026122565.2 of Emydura macquarii macquarii. NCBI lineage: Eukaryota > Metazoa > Chordata > Testudines > Chelidae > Emydura > Emydura macquarii. The sequence goes on along the minus strand of NW_027130449.1, from coordinate 6,663,168 downwards.
TACATGATCTTTCTATGTCCTTCAGCTTCCAGTCAGAGAGATTCTGCAACTGGAAAATGGTTGACAATTTTGCTGGCCCTACCTGAGCCTGTATGTAGAATTCAGCTGACTTTCCCCTATCTTCAGTTTAGGGTGGGCTTTTCAAAAGCACTCAGCAGAGCCCTAACTGTGCTCCTATTGGCATCAATGATAAAACTTCTGATGAGTTCAGCTGGAGCAGAATTGAAAATCTTCCCCCTAATGTTCACCCTGCTTTAGAACTATTCTAGGTCCCAGGAACCACAACATACGACTCCTATACCAGGAGGCTACAGAGGCTGAGTGGTGATGGTTAAAGGAAATATCGCTAACCAGGAAATGGAATTCTCTTGATATGTTCTCAGTTTGGCACTGAAAATTGATTTTAGTGGGTATGAAAGAGCAAAACACAACATTTGGAGGCTTGTGATCCAAAACACCAGCTTTCTGAGTAAAAACAAGATCACTCAAGATCTTTTTTTTCCCCCCAGCAAATTTTTAACAAAGAAACCCTGATACATAGATACGGTTCAAGTAATTTTTTAACAAAAAATATTGAAAATTCATTAAAAAAAAACCAAAACCATGTTTCAGCCAGCTTTGCTGCATTTTTGTAGATTCATCCCCAAATGTGAAATATTTATGAATTTCTGAGTTATCTGAATTTCACAAGTATTCTGAGCAGCCTCTGGCTGTCATCCAAATTTTGTGGCTCTTGGCTTTCCTCAGAAGACAGACTGAGCAGACTGAGATCGTGCAGGAGCTTTGCCTACAGAACCCTCTCTTGGAACTTTGTCTGGTTAAGGAATGGAGGAACAGGCCCTACATTTCCATCCATAGATCATAAAAGGGAGGGCTGAACGCACTGAGCCAGGGAAGAAAGCCTGGTGGTGGGATATGGAGGAAGGAGGGTTTGAAGTGGAGGTAATGGAACAAAGATATATCCAGACAGTCAGCTGAGGAAAGAGAAGGGAATGTATTTTGCCTGATCCTCACGGGATTAATTTGGAATATCAAATGCTTGATCTCAAGCCATTCCTTAGGCAGTTGATCATGTTTCTGTAAAAGCTGTGTTTGAAAAGAATTGTTGTTGCCTTAAAACAGAGAAAAGCCAAGCAAATGACCTTATATTGCTTTGCTTTATGTCATGCTCTATGATATTCTTTTGCGCTACTTGCAGATAGCTTGACAGCCTCTTATTATTAAATCTGTTTGCAAATGCATTCAGATTGCCCTTCACATCCGCCCTGGTTATAAGTGGTGGCAGATTGTGGCTGTGAATAACAGGCCCATATAAACACACACCGTAGTGTCCTTCCTCCTTCCCTCCTCTTAACTAAGATTGTCATCAGTTTAGGAATTAATAAAGAAGCCTATCAGCAAGTGAAGGATGCTGCCTTATCTCTAGCCATGCACTAAAATTGGGAAGCATGGGTTGTCTCCTATGTTCTCCTCCTGCTGAATTATATTAATCTTTCATGCCACACCCTCTGTAATTCAACAAGGAAAGTGAGCCTACTAATCTGATTCTGCACCTGATCCTCCTGATGATATTAAGCAACCATGCCCCCTTTATGTTATGGAATCCTAATGTCTCACAATAGCCAAGCAGGGTCAGATTTGGTCAATTTCTTGGATGGGAGACCTCCCCTGAAACCACAGATGCTGGAAGGAAGTAGCGTTAGTGATTCTTCGCTCTGAATCAGTACTGAATCATTGATGCCATATGGTGCTCAGGGGTTGCTATTCTGCTAGAAGTGCTGCCTTTCAGATTAGACATAAAAGCAAAGTCTTGACTACTTACACTAAAGATACCATGATTCTTTGTGCAGAGGTGGGGTGTTAACCCATTGTCCTGTCCATCTTCCAATTTGTGTTCTGCCTACATAGTTTCATCCTGGTAAATTAAATTGGACCTGGGATATGTTCTTCATTTCCTGTATTATTCTGTTATATAGTGTTTCTGTGCACCATTAGCCAGCTGGTGCGTTTCACCCAGAGATGGCTGAACCAAAGTGATGGGCAAAGTGGCTGTGCTGTGTATATAGAGAATGAGATTTTCCAAATTACTCAGCACTGATTTTACTCTGCTTCCACTGCAGCCAGCTGGGAGTTTTTCAATAGACTTCACTAAGAGCAGAGTCAGGCCAACAATGAGAGCTGTTGGAAATCTTACTTTACAATCAGATATTGAATTTACAAAATGCTTTGAGATACATTGGGTTGGCAGGTGCTAGAGAAATGCCCAATCATTATCATAATCATCCTGTTACTAGGAAGATAGGGATTGCCATCCCAGATCAGACCAGTGGTCCTTCTAGTTCACTCTTTGACTGTGGCTAATGCCAGATGATTCAAAGGAATGAGTAAAGCCTCCATATGGGACAACCAAAGAGAAATGCGTTCCTATCCTCAAGAAATTGTTTGGATCAAGATTGCTTACAGGCTGATCCAAAGGCCATTCAAGTCAATGGAAGGACTGTCATTACTTTCAGTAGACTTTTGAACTGGCTCTTTGTGGCTAATAGATTTTTATCCTACAACAGGTAGTTTAACTGCAGATATTCATATTATTCACATGCATGTTTAATTCTTTCTTGAAACCTACTAAGCATTGTCTCACTAATAGTTTGTGGCAAAGAATTCCACAAGTGGTTTATGCATTATGAGGGGGAGAGCTTTTATTTTTTAGTTGGTTGCCTTTCAATGTCATTGAATATTCCCCTTGTCCTTGTATTATGGGAAGAATGCATAAAAGAAACGAGCTAACCTCTGGTTTCCATTCTTTATTTTCTGTACCTCTATCAATTCATCTCTTATCTGTTTCTTCTCTTAATTATGCAGTCAATCTTTTAAATTTTGCTATGAATGTCTTTTCGTGTTTCTAATAATTTTTTTCCCCATCTTTGTACTTAGTCCATTTCTGACCACCATAGAACACGAGATTCAATGCGAGAGCAAACCACTGATTTGTATAATGGTGTCATAATATTTTCACTTTATTGTTCTGGGTCCCTCTCTTAATGCATCTTGCTCCCCATTGTGCATTCAGTAGATGTTTTCATTGAGCTGTCCACAATGACACCTAGCTGTTTTTTTTCTGAAGTGGTTGCAATTAAGTTTGAACTCATCAATGTGTGTAACTAGTTGAAATTGTCTTTCAATGTACATTACCCTGTACCTATTAGCATTGAATTTCATCTGCCTTTGTGATGCCCAACCATCTGTTTTAGATTATTCTGAATTCCTCATAACTTTTTTATGTCTTGAGTAATCTACGTACCATTGGATCAGCCACAAATATTTATGCTTTAATATTTATGCCATTGTTTCCACATCATTAATAACACCAATTCTAGCACAGATCTTTGGGTCACCCAGCTATTAATTCATGTTCATATTAAAGAGAAGCTATTATTGTCTAGTCTTTGTTTGTTTCTCAGCCCATTGCCAATATATGATTGTTACCTCATGACTACCTGGTTACTTTAGAGGCAGTTGGTCTAGTAGATTAGGCTGCAGAACTAGCACTCAGGAGATCTGAGTTCTGTTACTGGCTCTGAAGCCTAGGGAAAGTTACTTCTCCTCTCTCAACCTTTGCCTATCTTGTCTCTTCAGTTTGTAAGCTCTTCAGGTCAGAGATCATCCCTCACTATATTTGTACCATGTCTAGAATAAAAGGGCTCTGATATCAGTGGGCAGCATCTTTGTGCTACTGTAATATTAAAAGGAATTATTATTAAACTGAGGAACTTCATCAAAGACATTTACAAAGTCCAAATGCTGCTGATTTGCCTTTATTCACTATTTTATTGGTTTCCTCAAAAATTCTGATAGATTAAAGAGGCGTGATTTAATTTTACAAAGCCATGCTGGTGTCCATATCATGTTCATCTTGGTGTTTTAACCAGTTTACCTAATAATGAAGTAAGGCTTCCAGACCTGTGATTCTTAGATTCGCCCTATATTAGAACCCTATGTTGGTAGCTGATTTTAGTGGTAGATTAAATATTTTTGGTAGCAGCTCAGAGGTCTGAAGCAATGTATTTGAACTGGATATTTCTCTGGGCAATAATCGGATGGGAAAAAAAAAGTCTCACTACAGGCTTATGAGGTTACAAATCACATATTGACTAACCCCCAATGGGGACTTTTTCACAGCTGCAACAGATGAAGGTTTCTAACTGTGTTGCTACCCTGCGTGGAGAATGTGATCTGAGTCATCCAAGGCAATTTTAATGGCCATGATATTGCTTCAGTGCCTTTCATGATTGTTGTATGGTTACGTAGGGCACCCTGCAAATATCCAAAATGGGGACTTGTATTACAGTGATGTGCCGCAGTATAAGATCTTTCTCAAGATCGTGACGGCGACAGCTGCTTCCACTGAAGAGTCTCTGAAGAAGCAGAGATGTCCAAGCCTTAGAGTCTGGGTCTGAATTTCCCCCAAAGCAAGTAAGACTAGGAGCCAGAAGCACAGTTTGCATCAGGAACTAAACACCCCCAAAGTTTGGGCCCATTCCTGCTATGAAGGGATGGGCTGCTGTGGATGTCAAAGTTGGTAGGAGCCCAGGACAAGCCCTGTTTCTGACTCATTACCTAAGGGCTTGTCTACACAGGGACACTCAGGAAAATTAATGTGAATTAATGAAAGGCATGAATGTAGAGGAGATTTGTTAAATTACATTAAAACCCTGTCTGGATGCTCTCATTCAGAATTTAAAGGGACCTTAATTCAGTTTATTTTAATTCACATGATTTAAGGAAACCAAATTAAGGCCATTTCAGTTATTAATAAGAGTGTCCACACAGGGGCTTAATACATTTTAATTAATCCATTTTGATAATTAATTTGGATTAACTTTCTTGAGCATCCCCGTATAGAGAAGCTCTAATGCTGCCTGGAGGGGTCTTGCATTTTTCTCAGAGAGGAGGCTGAGGGCAGGGGTGGTTGTTAAGAATAATTGGTCTTTAACTTCAGCCCTCAAAATATGACTTCATTTGGAGTGCCCAGGCTGTTTCAGAAACTAGAGCATTTGCTTTAAAATAATTCCTCTCTGGCTACCTGGGCATTGCATTCTGCAAGGCTGTGCTGAAGCAGGAATTGGCATGTTTTAAAGTGAGCGGGGTAAACAGGCTTGGTATCTTTAGTGATATCGTTATTTATCCTATGGCCTTGGCCTCATTCTGGGGCATGCTGCAGAACCAGCTTCCTGCCATTAATCCCCCTCAAATTCCTCATGAGGGGAAGAAGGACTCTTCCCAAGAACACCTGGGCAGAACTAGGGCTGGGCAGGAAATGGGTTTCCTGTCCTGTGAAAATTTTCAAGGTTTCAGAAAAAAATTCTTGTCCTGAATCAGGATGAACAAACAGGAACCAAAAAAAGTTTTATCTTTTTTTCTCTATTTTTAAATGTTTTTGTTGGTCAATGTAAATTAAGCTAACTTGCAAAATGAAAAGCTCTTTCTGAGATGAGAAACCCAAACTTTTCACGTGGAAATGTGAAAACTGGACTTTTCAGCAGATCTGAAACTTTTTCAGTGTTATTGGCTCGATGGTGTTTATGTAGATTTCAGGGAAGGATAATTCTTTCTGCAAGAATTACCAGGTGAAATTCTATGGCCTGGTTATGCAGAAGGTCAGGCTAGGTGATGATGGTTTAAATCTTTGCAAGTTTCATGCTGCTCTGCAAATGTGGTGAGCCCTTCTTTTTTTTCTTTTTGTGGTTGGTCAAAACCTTTTACCCGGGAGAAGAAAATCATTTGCTAAATTGACATTTACAAAACCACTGTTACAGCTCTTCCACTGCCCCTTCACCTTTTTGAGGAGGAACCAGATATCAAGTTAATTAATTTCTCTTTGTAATCAGCATCTTCAGTGCCAACTCTACCCTTTAAAATGGGCTGGGGGATCACAGGGACAATGGGTCAGGAGAGACCCCAAAGAGATCTCCTGAGGTAGATGAATGGAACGAGGAAGGTTTATAGGCTCATTTGGGGAGGCAGGATGGTAAGTTCGTTAGGTTAAGTGTAATTCAGTTGAATCCTCCCTGGACAGTGTAAATCATAAGTTAATTACTCGGAGGGTTTCACTTGTATTTTTATTACTGTATTTACATTTTATGGAACCATCTGGGCCCATTAAAGTTTTGAAAGTCAGCTTAGTTTATTTAGAGGTTCCCGAAGGCTGGGAAGAAGAGGGCTCAGCTGCAAGGGAGGGAAAGTGAACCAGGGAAGCAAAAGCCCATTTGACTGGTGTGACAGGGTGCTGCGGGATGAACCCCGGGCCAGCCCCCTGCCACGCTAGCGTGGTTAGCTCAGGGGCAGCAAAACGGGCAGCTGGGCTGGGGCTTGACTGCCTGAGGGGAGGCCGCTGTGCGTAGGCACAGGCTGAGCAGCCTCCCGGGGAGTTGATTAGGCCATGAGCTGCAGCTGCCCGGCTGGCCCAGCAGGGTTTATAAGCCAGGCCTCAGAGTGTTTGAGAGGGGAGAGGGGTTGTGGGCATGCAGAGGTGGTGCCTGGACCGTGAATAGCCCCAGTGACAGCTGGCCCAGGCAAAGCCCAGGGTGGTGGTGGGAGATTCTTGTGCACGTTGCAATCAAACCACTGGTGTCTGCAAGCTTGAGGGTCTCTGAGTCCTTTGTCGTCCAGAGGGACACTGAATAGAGGGATGGCGAGGGGACACCGCCGTACAGTTGGAAACAGAGCATCGGCAGGTTTCTGAAACGGCTGCACCAAGTGGGAATAGGAAAACCAAGCAAACCTCATTTCATCCTGTGGACTAGTGGTAACTGGGCTCAGCATGTTCTGTCCCCTAGAGATTGACCATTTGTATCTGTAATGCTCATGTCCAGTGAATCACCTTCACCTCTGGGATTATCGAGAGAAGAAGGGACTTTGCTAACTTGCTATGGAGTCAGTGGTGACAGCTTGAAAAATGGCTAAACGAAAGCACACATGCCCTTCCCAGGCAGCTGGTGTAATGAGTCGCTCTAGGACATCAGTGTCTCCAGCCAATCCTGTCCACAGTGACATCTCAGCAGGCTGCACGCATTGCATGGTGCCTGCAGACTACCTAATATTTCCCCTCTTCTCCTGCTGGTGTTCAGCTTCTGTGCAGCTCAGCTAAATTGCCTCCATCAGAGACAGAGCTGAGGGATCTAGACCCAGGAATCGGGCAACCTTGTCACTTGGACTGATGTTCCCATGATACCCTTCATCCGTTGAAGCTGACGGCTCCAACCCAGATTGGGCAGCAGCTGCTAAATGTATCAAAAATTGGACCTTCCACTTCCCATTTCAGTGTTCTCTTGTTTGGGCAAGGATCTCACAAACTGATTGCCCCCGTCTCCTTCCCACTTGCTCTTATTCCAAAGCTTACTGGCCTGGAAAACTAAAGCTGAGTACTGTAGATTGACTACATTACCCAGCTTGATAATGTTGGTGGCTTTCCCAGACTAAGCTGGCCTGGCTTTCCACTTGGCCTCTAATAGCCATCTCAGTGCTGTTTGACTAGATGACAGCACTCCAGTCTGAATGACCAGGCATGACAAAGGTTACCATTCTAATATTCTGCATTTATGTGACTTCCTTGGTGCTGTGGGGATGAGTGTGTGTGATTTTTTGTTTCTCAGTGAGAGCCTCAGGTGCTTTAATAATCTGACAACAGAAACATCTTTTTTTCTTCTGCAAACAAAACTTGCTCTTCGTAACTGGATCCAATAGTTCCCTGCGGGTTTGAAGGATACCAAACAAAACTTGTATTGATTCTGCCAGAGAATTGCAGTTATGTTTCCTTTATAAGTGTTCCCCTGGCACCACATACACCTGTGATTCCCATACTCATCTAACCCCCTTCCATGATCTCCCTGTGCTGACAGGACTATGTGCCCCGGTGACACAGCAGGATTGTGAGTAGGAATTAAAGCCTGTGCTGCACTTTGAGAAGCAAAGCGGGAAGCTGCTATAGAACTGCTGGGTGTTACCCTAGTTATTTGAGGTTGGAAGTTTGGAATCTACAAACACAAGGGCAGAGACTGTCTCCCTTGGAGGATGTGCAGGATTCACCTCCAGGGGGTGTCTCTTTGCCACAGAGAAGCCACTAAGCAATGTATTTAGGTGAAGGAGGGTGAGCAAACATTCACGTTTCACAGGTCTGATGCGGGCTGAATACAAGGAGATTGGGGCACATGCTGGGTGTTATGCCACCTCTTAGAGCTGTGCAGTAATGCCATCCCCATGTTTGTGACACTGTTTGTGACACTGTTTGTGATAACCCTGGAGCCCCTTTAGTGCTGCTCATGAGACATACTGCCATGCTGCGCTGGGTATTGTCTGTGCAAAGAGGGGGAGCCCTCCTGGGCGTAGAATGCTGCATCGTTTCTGGTCATTCCACTCCCTGAGCCCATCGCCTATTTGTGCAGCGACAGACCATCGGATCTGCTGCCTGATGAGCAGGTGCTAACTTGGATCTAATTAGCATGGGGATGACCCTGTGTCAGTCAGTGCAGGGGACAAATGCCTGGTTTGTGCAAACGCCCGGGAGACCAAAGCCCTAGTGAAAAGGGGGGCTTTGTTCGAGGGGGTTTGCTACCTAGGGCTCTGCCTTGGGAACATGTAGGAATGTCGGGCATGCAGGGGGGATCAAGGGAGCGTAGGATCCTGCCAGAGCTGGCTTACTCCTTTAGCTTTTGAGGCAGATAATTGAGTGCTGTGGGGTGAGTCTTTCAGGAGAGACCTTACAAACCCAGGGCATGTCCACCTTGAGTTAAACAGAGCCTGTGACATTTTTTCATAATGGTAGAAGATTTGCCCTGTTCTTGGACAACATATTCCCCCTTCGTCCTTTTGCTCTTGTGCATCTCTCTGTAGGCTGGTGGGTTGCCGATAACACCGTGGGTCCGAGGTGGCTGCTTTTCAGTGACTCTGTATGTATTAGAATGGAGCAAATAATTCATGCTGAGCAATTTATTCATTGAATTCATCATTTGTCGGCGTGGGGAATATCTATAGCCAGGTTGCTGTTTCCTTAACAGTATTCATTATTGGAAATTACTCGAGGACTATCTATGCATATTGCAAACTTTTTAGCAGTCAGGGTTAATTGCAAACCATTCTTAATTCACTACGCAAACTAAGTTGGCTAATTTGGATTAGCCATACAAGTCACATGGCATTATTTCTGACCCCTGACTGGATGACTGGGCAAGCTCTCCCAGTGTGAAATATTACTGTATGCCTGTGTAAAATGTGGTGTTCCCAGTCACTCCCCCATGTGGCTCTGAAATAGGCTTCCCAAGAACAAGCAGGGATTGTTCCTACCCTTGTAAGCTGTGAGCCCAGAAGGTGGCGTGAATTTGAGGGTAGCAAATTCATTTAAAATCTCAACCCAAGGTGCTGTTTGCTCAGCTCTAGCATCTGAGATGCTTTGGGATCAGTGGATGAGAGGATCTAAGTTCATATCTAGTGCTGGGACACTCTGCATGGACATCATTTCTTTATCTGAATCTCCCAAACTCCCTTCCATAAGGAACACAGGGAAACTGGAGCACCTATTATTATTTGTGGTGGCTTCCCAGCTGCTCTTTCTCTTCCTGTCATTTCACAGTCCGTATTTGATTAATGACTGACCATCCATTCCAGCATTTCTCCTCTCTCCCTGTCTTCCTTTTTTGCTTGTAGATTTTCAGATTTATTTTTTTTTACCCACACAAACTGCTGATCTAGATGTTCAAAATAAATTATGCTGAATAATGGATGAAGATAACTGCATAATTTATAATGTCACAGGCCGAGTCAAAGCCATGTGTGCACTTCTTCCATTCTCTGCCCCCTTGCCATCACAGGCTGAGTCAAAGCCATGCGTGCACTTCTTCCATTTCCCACCCCTTTGCAGTCCCATGGCCTTTCTTCATTCAGAGCCAGAGCGCAGGCAGCAAGTGGTACCATGCAGGTTTCATGAACCTTGGCTTTCAGGAAGGACAATTGCTCGGTTCCCTGATCCCATTTGGAGCTCTCATAGACTGAAAGCAGCTGCTTAATGTTGCCGAGTTGTGCAGGTGGGGTATTTTCGATATCCAAGGGCCCTGCGCTTAACCAACAGGCCCTATGCTCCTTCCTAGGAACGCAGGGGCCCTGTCTGGACAGGTGCTGTGCTAGCTGCCATGTCACTCCCTTCCTCCCACCCAGCATAGAATCAATTATTCCTTTAGCTTGGACTAGATGGGAACTGCTTGTTCCTGCTGCTGCTTACATCTAGGGCCTCCACAGATTGGGGGTGTAGGTGGGGAGTGTAGCTCTGTGTCCCTACTTTCCCCACTGATGATGGCGCGTGATCCTTTCTCCCCAAGATGGGACAGTCTTTTTCTCCCCATCTAATTCCGACTGTGTTTTATTAAATGCACTGTTTCAGCTTGTGCTCTCCGGTTCTGCCAACCGACCTTCCCTCCCTCATTTCATGTGTAAAGCCGTCCCAAAGATCCTTTAAGAAGCACTTCGGATTCTTCAGTCTCTGCCCAGAGACTCCCTTTCATTCTGGCGTGATTCTTGCCCAGCTGGAGAACATCACTGTAGGGAGACGATTCAAGAATGCAAACTCCCCGCTGAGAAGTCCTGACTGATGACAACTGAAGATGCAAGAAGCTTGTGTTCAACTCAGGAAAGCCAGTCCCTGCCTGCCAGGGCAGAGATGAGATTTAATTAGCCAACCCGTGACATTGCCCTCCCTCTGCTAGAGGAAGGTGGACAGTTTGGTGGGGATTGCGTCTTTTGGTCCTCTAATATCATCTGTTGGAGTTCCATAGCACCTTTTCTTCTGGGGCGCTCGAAATGTGTACCAGCCTCAACTGAGCATCACAGCACCCCTCTCTAGGGCAGGCTAGAGCGACTGGAGCAGTATTTCAGGTGCAGAAGATGAGGCACAGAAGTGAGGGGGAGTGCTCATTTAAAGTTACCCAGAAGGTCAGTGGCAGAGCTGGGGATAAACCCATGGTGCCTGACTCCAGCCACTAGACCACCCTCTCTCCCAAAATGGGAACAGAACCCTGTAGTCCTGACTTCAGTGCCTCCTCTAACCATTAAATTCATCTTCAGCTCTTTGCTCCCAGCTACAGCTACAGCTCCCCCCTTTTTTCTTCCCCCTCCTTCTTCCATGACCCATTCCCTATATGAAGCGCCACCCCACAAACCACACCCATTGGTTTACAGGAGTGTCTAGGGTGAAGTCCTTTGTTTATCCCCACCCCAATCCCTGTGTATGATTTATATATAAGCAGACACACATCCACCCTTCTAGCACAGTGAGGTCCTGGTCTACAGTGGTGCTAGGTTTGGATGTGGCTTTTGAAAACAGAGTGCACCGGTTGTTCACACACGCTCTGCATGCCTGGAACAAGGTCTTAGTGGAATCCAATAGGTCTGGGCAGACTCTCCCGAGATGGTGCTGAGACTGGAATTGGTCAGGCAGCCCAGCTGCGTTGGTTGGTTTTGCAGAGCCCTGTAATGATCCAGCCTGCTGGAGATTCGACTTTAGCTCATGTGGTAGCTACCTGCATTTTTGGAATAGGAGGATCTGACGTCGCTCCTGACTGTTGCCATGAATTTCCAGGCAGCTGCTGTGCTCAGCACAGTGACAGCCCGCAGCTCCCGGATATGTTTCAATATTTAACCAGTGGAAGGGGCTAGAAAGGTGCAAAGTGTTACTAGAAGTGTGACCCCTCCTTTTAGCACTGAATATCATACAAGTGGGTCCCTAGGGTCACAAACTGATATTTTGTTTCTCTTTTCCCTGCTGCTCTGGGGTCATGCTTCACCACCAAGCATCATGGAGCATGCATGGCAAAGGGCATTCATTGGAAGGGGAACTAGAGAGGGGCTTTAACCAGCAGTAATCATATGAAGACCAAGGCCAGCACACAGAAAGCCCACAGCTTTCTCTTTTGTTCAATCTCCTACCTACCTACCCACCCACCCTCCCTTCTTCTTGAAGTGTCCTCTTTCCTTATTTATATATCTACTGATCTCCCTTGTCTCTGTGTATTGATGTCACCTCTCTGTCTGATGTCTCAGGGCTCTCGCCAGCACCTATCACCGAACTATCAAAATGCTTTCCCCTCTTTTCATATTGGGATACAGCTTGGGTACCAAGGTTACTTCTTCTCATGAAACCCGCTGAGTCATGTTATACACAAGGTATTTCTGCACAGGGATCACTCTTCATATCAAAGATGTCATTGACTCCGAAATGAGAGGGGAGAGGGCGGAAGAAAAGAGTGAGATAGCATGAAGGAAAGGAAAGAGGATGGATATATATATAGAGAGAGAGAGAGAGCGAGCATTTTTCTCCATCTGAGTTTATTATCCCATCCATTTGCCTTCATTTTTTTCTGATGTCCATCAGCCGCTAAAACCTAATTCTGTAAGAAATAAATACAACTTGAGTAAATTAAATGAAAAGGCTTCAGAGAACCCAATTACTCTCTGTCCCCCGGATGCTTGGGAATGGTGTTCATTTCCTCGTAATGAACAAAACAGTGAGTGACAGCTTGGCAAAATGAGCCGTGTCTCAGAGCCGGCTTCATCTACCAGACAAACACAGAGACTGGGAGTATTTATGAACAGATATGTACGTATATAAGCGTGTATGTGTATATATATATAGAAGCTCTCCCTTGGGAGATGCACACTTATTCCAATTCATCTTGACACATGCTACGTCCTGGTAAGGTTCCTGAGAGAAATCATGTTTATTATGAAAGCCATTTGTTAATAGAAATTGGAGTAGCAGCTCATTTAAAAACAGCGACAGACATAGTTAAAGTTGCCCAAGTGATGCCATTCAAACGCCCCTGATTTCATTTGCTCAAAGCTCTTACATTCCAGGGTGCAATTTTCCAGGCGTGGTCTGGGTGGAGGATTTTGGAAAGTATTCAGCAAAAATAATTGAGCCAGGGAGATTCCTGAGCCCCACGACAATGAATAAAAGGAGACAGGGCAAGGACTGTAAAAGAATGAGTGATTGGCAGAAAATCTTGTATGTAAGAGCCTGGCCCTGGGACTCAGGAGATCTAAGTTCAATCTCTGCTTCTGCCGCAGGCTCCTTGTGTGAGGCTGGGCAAATTTCTCTCCCATTCTGTGCCTCAGTTTCCCATCTGTAAAAAGGGATGAAGATAAGAGTTCATTTCTCCTATTCTTTGTCTATATGCAGTTTGGTACAGGAATTGTCTCTTACTCTGTGTATGCACAGGACCTCAAAGCCAATAACTTTAAAACTAATTCAAGGCTATATCCCCCCCTCCCATAATTAGCCCATGGAAATCATTTGCATCAGATATTATTGAAGCAGCAAGTTTCAATGGGGTTCATATAAAGCATTAGGTCTGTGCATATCTAAATTAATAGGTTTTAAGGCAAGAAGAAACTATTAGTTCATTTACTCTGACATCCACAGTACAACACAGACCGTAGAATTTCATCTAGTTACTTCTATATGGAGCTTGTTGAGAATACTGTGGATATCATCTATGTTTAGCTAAGATAAAATTGCATAAGAGAGAGAATCTTCTTGCTTGTCATGTTGATGTATTATAGAGAAATGTTCTAATATGAGCTTTCTTGAACCTTCCTCTGAAGTATCAGGTGCCAGCCACTGTCAGAGATAGGATGCTGGGCTAGATGGACCAGTGGTCTGACAGTTCCTACAGTATGCTCCTATTCCCTTGTGCACATTCATTTGAAATCAGAGTGGAAATTCCTATGCGTGGAAGGCCTCAGCCAACTGAGCTTGTGTGCAGATGTCCTCATGTGTGTAGCATAATAGCTGCATGAGATATGGAACCTGCAAATCTTTGTTATAGATGGCATCCAGCTAGTGAAAGGCAACTGCTGCTGCTATACAGTGTGTTACTTCCCTGTAATCAGTAACAGGAAGGAAGAACTGTTTTGCAACCTGTTTCTTATTATGAGCACTTAGGCAGTATTCAGGATGACAAAGAGCATTAAGTCTTTTACCAACTGCAGACAGCACATGTTCAGCATGACCTGCCTATGTCAGGAAGGGATCCTGCCAAATTCCCAAATGCTCCTCACAGATAACGTGCTTTGAAGTCATGGGATTGCGGGAAGCAAAACAGTAAGGCAATCTTTCTAGCAAGGATGAGGCTCCAGACACAGGCATGTGGATTGGGTATAGAATGAATTTCTTTGTTTTAACCCTTTCCCCACCCTCCAAGATCCATTAAGAGTTTTTTTCAAAAAGGATGGATGAATCTTTCAACCAAGGGCAGGGAGCCACCAGTAGACATATGCAAGAGGATGAATATCACCCAGGTAGGTGACAAGCTCTGTGCTCTCATATTGAGTGCAAAGCCCTGTGAGTCAGGACTCCTGGGTTCTATTCCTGGCTCTGCCACTGATTCACTTTGGGTTTGAGCAACTTTACCATTCAGTTCTTCATTTTATTCAAAGGGTTAACACTTGAAGAGAGCTGTGATCTCGCTGTCACTGTCCTGCTCCTTGGCCATTCAGAACTTCACAGCAACAACAGGGATAGAACTCAGATGCATTTCCTCCAGCAGTACAGCACCCTGCCACCTGAGCGAAAGGGAATCCTTTTTTACCCGCTCACCATATAGGGCCTTTGATTCATATGTGAGCAGTTCTGATTCCTTTCAGTAGAGGACAGTAGAGGGTTCAATGCAATAGTTATCCTGCCTCTTGGGGAGTCTATTATGAATGTTAATGAAGACCTCTGTAAGGGTTGGCTGGACAGTGGTATAGAAGGCTAAATAATTAATAATCTTTTATAATTAATCTTCCCTGGGCCCTTTGGATTGAACCTGACATAACACACAGGGGGCCAACTGAGGCGACGAAAGGGATGGAGAATTCCGTGTCACATCCTGCCATTATTACCCACCCCTCCAATCCTGGCACCATTTAACCAAGTGCAGTCACTGAAGTCAATCAGCTCGGAAGTGCAGCTCATGCCTCGCGGTGTTGAATGCTTTCATTAGCTCAATACAAACTGCAGCAGTGTATTTATTGATCCCACTGATCTATTGCTATAAGTAACATCGTTTGTAAACTTTTAGGAGGGCAGAAGTGGTAGAGAACCTTAGCTGTACACTCTCATCTGCTCTGGCATTAGAAATGTCCTTATTGATAAGGTTTATAGCAACAATAGGCGCGTTCTGCTGGTTGAGCTACTATACCAACAGAAACAACGAGAGGCCTGTAGCACTTTAAAGACTAACAAATGTAATTTCTGCAGGCATAAGCTTTCGTGGTCTGCAACCCACTTCATCAGGTGCAAGAAATAGAAATCAGATAGGGGGTGTATATATACATCCAAGGGTAAGGAACGATAATGCGGAGGGTAGGTGTTAGCAAAGTTAGAGTAGATGAGGCCTAACTGAATGGACTTTGCTAACACCTACCCCCCATTCTATTTCTTGCACCTGACTCTTGTTGTTTTTGCTGTATACAGACTAACACGGCTACCCCTCTGGATCTTTATACTAACAAAGTGCTTCTAGTGTGGGTGCAGCTTATACCAGCAAAACTGTGCTTTTGCTGGCATTGCTTATTCCAAACATTCGCCCCCCACCCAAAAAAATGAAATAACTGCATCTACACTAGGTGTTTTTGCTTGTACAGCAATGTCAGGCCCAAAACACACCATTCCCCACCCCTAACTCACATAACTACACTGGCAAAAGTTTGTAAAATAGACCTGCCCTAAGTTATTTATTATCAGAGTCTTGACTGGGGTTTGCTCATGCTTAGGAGTACTGAAAAAGCAGCAACGAAGGCTTAATTAACTGCTGAGCTAAACTGTTGGAAGTCTGAGTAGATACAAAAAGCCCATATCCAGTCGCCACAATCAATCTTAGCCATGCAGGAATGGTCCCTGGGCTATAGGCCAAACGGATGCTTTATTTTAATCTCTGTGTTACATGGGAGAGCATTAGAACTACACACCTCCATCTCCTCCGCCTTCAACTAATGCTTCCCAGAAACACTTCCTTGCAGTTTGTTTAGCTATCTAGCTAGCTATCAAGATCTTTGAAACTTTCCATAACTGTAGGGGGATTGATCAAATTCCAGCCATATTTATTCTTTGTGATTGGATTCTAAAGACACCCTTCATTTCCAATCTGATACACTATAGATGCATTGATACATTAACCTGAGCTGTTGCAGAGTGTTGCTATTAAATGCCTACCACATTTTACCCCAGGCAGATGTGGTTTCACCTCACCACAGATGGAAGTGTTTCCCATGTGTATTTGTGTTTATGTATATATGAGTGAGTTATCTGAATGCTTGAGATTTTTAGATGAGGGGCTCAGTGATAAGTATTCATGTTCTGCACACAGACAAAATTACTGTATCAGTCATACGTTCCTGGGGAGGTGGGATTAGAACCTCACTACTTTAGCTTTGAAAATCACAGGCTTCTACCACTTAAACTAAGGAAGAACTCTCTCAGCTGATGGCAATAGTAGATCCTTTATGCTCTCTACGGGCCATGCAGTAGAGGGCAACATCGCACATTCATACGAAATCAATGCAGTACAGCACAGCTGGAATTTTCAAAGCTACCTGGGAGATTTGGATGCACATTTTATTTTAATGGGAATTGGGTGCCCAAATTCTCTAGATGGCCTTGAAAACCCAATCCCGTAGGGCTGTGTTGTGTCTGAGACACTCAGCAAAGAGGAAGATTTTGAAACAGTATCATTTAAGTACGTTAGAGGAGGCTTAGGAAGCATTGTCAGGTGTAATTATTCAAAAAACCCAAGATGGCAACAGCAGTTACATTTATGAATTAGCTTAAATGGAGAATCCAGTCTAATGCTAGTGACTGCTTGCTTACGATGTAAATGTCTGCAATATCTCCCCTGCCAGGCACCCAAGTCACAATTCCAAGGGTGTTTCCATAGTCCTTTTTGCAAACATTCTTACCCTGTCCCTTTGTTCAGTCTCTATGCCTCCTTTTTCCCCTGTTCCCTTTCTTTTCGGCGATCAAAGGCGGCACTGTCTGGTGGAATAATTGCACTGAGGATAATTCTGAACTACAAGATGGAACAAGAGCCATCTGATGCTTTCTCACATCTAGCCGTCCCTTCCATGGGGAAATTTTAGGCATGTTGGAGTGATGGCTTTGCTTGAATCCCCAGCTGATGGGATGTGTGTTTGGGCTGACTGTCTGGTCTGAAATTCATTAGGAACTTTTGTGTTTGCAGCTGTCTCTCGGATTATATCTCTATTGATCCTGCCTGCCCATGACCAATGGGAAATATGTGGAAATGATGAAGCTCTTCCGAAGGGGAGTTCATAATCTTGCTCAAACAAAGACAGGCCCCCGAGGGGAGGATGAATAGCCTGTATGTAGCCTATTTGGAGATGATATGGCTATCACATCTTGTTCCCCTTGTTTTACGGGGATAGCATTTGATTATCCCTGCTAACAATGGCTTCCCTTAAGGGCCACTGAGACAGCTAATCACTTGTCTTACCCCAGTTTCTCAAAGGATGAAATACAGCTCACCTAGGACCCTGAGTAGAGGGGACCATGCATAATTAATGGAAAATGGGAACCCATCTGCAGCTGACTGTGGGTGCTGGGCAGCCCACCTATGAAATGGGATCATGTGAGCATAGAAACCTTGAAAACTACAGGCTGAAGGATTGCAATGGAAACACCGAGATAAGAAAGCCCTGTGCAAATCAGCTCCTGCTTATGTCTCGACTCCCACTTCTCTTCTCTCCTTTCCCCTACTCTTGTCTTTCTTCCATGCCATCCTTTGTGCCACTTGCCTTCTGTACCCCTGCCAATTCTCATGCACCAGACAACACCTCTCCTGCCCCTTCAAACCCTTCCTCACAACATACTTCTTCCAAGAAGGCTTTAAAAACCCACGTCTGCAAGATGCCTGCATCAACCTCAGTTTCTTCCCTGAACTGGGCAATAGATGTCAAAAGAGTTTGGTCTGTGTCTAAATTTAGTAATATGGAGGAGAGAGAGTGTTATATTAGGTACTTGTGAAGCACCAATACGCTGGTGGCGGTAATAAATGTGGCCACAGTATTGTCACAGTTAATAAGACTAGCAGTAACCTAGCATCAGTGATGAGTTGAACCTAAACATGCCTATAGTAGGAATTCACTTTGTATTAAGGGTACATTTATAAATAGTTTATAAAGGGTTAATTGTAGGAGAGTAAAGAGTTAAAAACTGGACAAATGGTCAGGCCTAAGTTACAGGGAACAAGGTCATGGCACCAGCAAACCTTGTTTCTGCGAATTGGTATGAATTCTAGTTGCAGTCTGTTATGTCTCTTCTTTTCGTCCCTTCCTAGCCATCTGCGCAGGGGATGAGGCTAGCAAAATAACTATTCCCCCTCCTGTGCAAGGCCTTTGGTGGAAAGAAAGCATTATCTTCCTTCCCCCCGGCATACCTTTACTTCCAAAAATGGATTCCACTCCCAACTCTGCCACTGGCCTGCTGGGATCTTGGGCAAGTTATTTCATCTGTCTGTACCCATTTCCCCATAATTAAAATGGGGATAATGGCACTGACCTCTTTTGTAAAGCACTGTGGATGAAAAGTGCTGTAGAAGTGCTAGGCATTATTATTAAAACAGCTCAAATAATTTATTAACCCTTTTATAAACTATTCATAAAATGAGCCCTTATTCAAAACTGTGACCGGATTGTTTTAGGAGAAACACATGGCCCATAGGATGCATATGGTTCAATGTCTAAGAAATGGCACCTCAGCTTGGGAGAGCTGGGTTCTGTTTCCAAGCCAACCATGGGACCTGTGTTACCCTGCACAAATTAATTATCTCTCTGTGCCTCAGTTTCCCTATGTACAATGGCAAAGATATACTTACTTTTGCAAAGTGCTTTGAAAATGCAGTGCTAAGTGCTAAGTATTATCAAAGATCATTTCTAAATTCTCAGAAAATCTTATGGAATCAGGGTGTCTCATGAGGTTCCCAGAACTTCTGATCTGGCCAAGCCTTTTGCATGTTATTACGGCCCTTCTGCTGCCAGGCATTCATGGAAACCAAAAGTGCAGAAGCTATTGTGAAGATGAAAAACAATTCTTTAAAAAGCTGTTTGGTGATCTTCAAACCTATTGGAAAAAATTGGGTTTGGGCTAAAGGTGTAGGTTATTTTTTATTATACCAAACTATTTGATTACCTGATTTTAGTTGAGCTGGTTGGGAAATGTTTTGTTCCTGCAAAACTAGTTCAATCACACAAGAATGTTCTTTGTGTTTGTATCAAAAACCTGAACACCCCCGAAACCAATTTTTTTCCCCAGTTTTGGCAACCAAAACCTGACAATGTTTCAGTTTATGGTTGCCAAAAGCTGATTTTTTAA
This sequence comes from Emydura macquarii macquarii, assembly GCF_026122565.2. Classification (NCBI taxonomy): domain Eukaryota; kingdom Metazoa; phylum Chordata; order Testudines; family Chelidae; genus Emydura; species Emydura macquarii. Next base: position 6,643,754 of record NW_027130449.1, on the reverse strand, counting down.
AACAACCCCCCACACACGTTTATTTGAAAATGGACACTTTCCCATGGAAGTTTCTGTTTTGGCAAAAATCCATTTTTCATTGAATAAACATTTCCAATGCAAAAGTTCAACCCCATCTACACTTCAGTGATACTGAAAGGTGCTGGATTGACACTGTGGAGAGGGAAGTCCTTTTTGTTTATCCCCAGAGCAAGCATCTATGCAAGTTTCTCCATTACACTTTCTTGCAAATGGACCTCAACCCACACTGGGCAGGACTCACTGCTTTAGTCTGAGAGAGAAGTTCATTGTCGTGATTATTGATTTGCATGTTACAGTAGTGTCTTGGGACCCCCCAGTCAAGTATGAGGACCCAGTTGTGCTAGGCACTGATCAAACAAGTAACAAAAAGACACGGTCCCTGCTCCAGAGAGCTCATGATCAGTATTTATATTGTCATAGATTTTAAGACCAGAAGGAACCGTTATGATAATCTAGTCTGATTTCTGACATAACACAGGCCAGAGATCCTCACCTAGTCATTTCAGCATCAAGTCCATCACTTCTGTTTGAGCTCTGGCAGCTCTTTTAGAAAGACAGCCAGTCCTGGCTGAAGGGGACAGCAAGTTATAGAGAATCCACCATCTCCCTATGACATGATGGGGTGAAAGACAAATGGGGCAGCGGGAATGGGAGGCTGAGGAAAGTATATTTTGCCTAGTAGGCAGCAGTGCCACCTTCCTTAGCCATCTCCTTAGCCATTATCAGCTGCTAGTCTTTTGTGGATCCGGTGACAGGGGGATGTGGAGGAGGGTACGGTGGTGACTTTATGGAATGCGATGGACATTCAGTCTCTGTAACCCCTTCACTCCTAGGCCTTTCTGCTGAGATTGGCAACAAGGGAGTCAGCTGGGAAAGGGTCAGCTGTCCATTGGGAACCATTCTGAGACACCCCATCCCCCTCATCAACTCCATCTCATTTCACATAGGCCACCGTGGAGCCACCAGCAGGTAATCACTTTCACTTGCTATTAGCCTGGGCTGGATTTGTACAAGCACCCTAGAGGGAAAGGGCCCATTATCAATCCTCCACCTGTAAACCCGAGCAAGGAGACAACCTGCAAAACAGTTGCACTGAAGTCTGTGCCGAAGCCAAATGCTGCAGAAGTCCCCGCTGCATTTAGAGAAACATACTGTCTTGCCATGTCCACCTCGGAGAAACCTCACTAATCTTTCCTGAAAGGCCCAAACGGGAATCCCAAGCAGCTTTTCATTAGCCAGACAAGCTCGACAAATTCCCCAGCAGAATAGATCAGCTGATAGAGAAGCAGATTCCCACCCCTGCAGAAAGGCAGAGCGAGCCAGGGCTGTACGCAGAGGGAATGGGAAATACTAAATCTTTAACACTCCGTTCCATTTGCTGGAGGCACTGAGGAACAGCGTTCAGGACACTATATGTGGGGAGAGAGAAATAGCACCATGAAGGTGGATGTGTTTACAAGGAGCTTCCCTGCTGCAGTGCAAGGGGCGGTGGGGAGAGATTATCTTGTTAGGTTCATCGTTGGTTCTGCCCAACCTTTGATTAAAAGCAGAAGGAGCTGGGGGGAAATATATATGTATATAAAACTTGGACAAATTCCATTCTCCCCTTTTCCCTTCCAAGGCCCCTCTAGGTTTCCTTTTTCATGCATATTACAGGCATAGTTCTGCTGCTGCGTCTGTCCTCTGTATTCCACAGCCTGCTCTGATTAGATCCTGTTTGCCTGCAACCTCCCAAGACATCATTTTGGGGGCATTATGCCAACTCGTCTCTGCGGGACAAAAGCAGGAGGGGGAACAACCCTGTCCCATCATCAAAGGGATAAGAACGATGAAGTCTAGGGGACTGCAGGCAAATGGAATCTCATCAGAGCAGGTTGTTAGTTCCAGAGGATAGAAACAGCCAAAGGAACTATCCCTGTATGAAACATTAATAGGGAAATTTAGGTATACCCTTAGTCTAAAGCCTGGTCTGCACACAGATTTTGTACCAGTACAACATGTCAATTAGGGGGGTGACCTTTTACCAAACTAATTAAATTGGTTCAACACATAGGACAGATGCAGTCATAAAGGCACCTGATCCCAATATAACTGCATTCACCCTCTGGGCTTGAATTACTTGATATCCACTTCAGACTGATGTCATTACAGCAGTACAGAAACTGTGCATAGACAAGCCCGTAGTGAATGGAAGGGAATCTGTATAATTTGCACTAATTTAGACTCCCTCATGTATTAGCAAGTGGGTGTGAGTCTAGGTGACAAGAGATTCACATCACCTCTGGATTAGGCTCACTGAGTCACAGCTGGTATCAGTTGTGCCCCCCAGGATGGAGAAGAGGGGAGTGTAACAGGACAAGCCACTAACAAGGGAGCACAATGAAGCAGACCACCCCCTGCTCTGCATCTCTGCATCGTCATGCTAGTCACTTTCCTTGCACTCCTCCTCTGCTCTGGTCATGCCTTTGTGAGCTGCACCAGCTGGGACTCCAACAGATTTGGTGGGCCAGCCTCACAGGTGATGCTAAGGGGCTGTCAGTTGCACATCAGTAAGGAGATGTCTGAGTCTAAATGGGTGTAACTCACGTGCTCCAAGCTCGCCTTTATTTTGTCGGAGCTGCAGTAGTTGGGAGAGTAATTTGCAGGTATTTTCAGTGGTGAAAAGTGTCTTTTCCATGGGAGTAAACCCTTGTGAAATTGCACCGGCATAGGAGCAATTTGTTTCATTCTTGCTTTCCTGGGAGAAATCCCAGATTTAGCAGATCTGCTTTCAATTCAGCCCTTTAAGATGCATTTGCATTTTTGCATGGTGTCCACTTGTGACCTCTGGGACTAGAATTTCACCAAGACGGACAAGACACTCTTAAACATACAGGTTTGCCCCTCTGGACACATGGCTGCATGAAAAGCATTAGGGCCATATGGGTAAGGAAACAAAATAAAGCCAAAAGAGTAGCTGGGTGACAAAACTCCCATTGACATCTATAGGGTCAGGATTATCCCCCCTGGTTTGGTGCACAGAAAGGCAGATGCAAAGAGGACCTGGTGGCAGCACATTGCATGCATGTGTGCATCAGGCCTACACGTCAACCCATTAAGGATTTGTTCCATTGCAACCGTATCAGTCTCTCTGTTATGCAGACCCCAGGTGGTTATCAAATATGTGGAGGTCTTAAATGTAACTCACTGCTGCCTGTCTCACGGGTGCACTGGCTTCCAGAGAGAACCTCTTTGACAGAGCCCAGAGAAAGGAAATGGAAATGGAAACACACAGTCCTTGTTCCCTCAGTTCCCCCCGAGTTTCTTTCTCCAGATTGTTCACCTCCCCCTCATTGGGCTCCTAATTTTTTATTTTCTTCCTTTCAGTAAGAGACCATTTTGGTTCTCTATTGTGATTGCCATTACTGAGGGCTTTATTTCCCTGCCTGCCTTTGGCTGAGTCCTGCCGGGGCTCTCGAAGGGCCCCCGCTGACATGATGAAATAAAGTTAGAGAGCTGTATTAATTTAGATGGCTTTCCTTCCTGTTCTGGGGCTGTTGTTATGCCGGTGTGGGTTGGTAATAAAAGACCTTTTAGTGCTGGGAAAAATCAAATAATCTTATACAAACACAAATGTGTCCGGATCATGATTATCCTAATGTAATTGGCGAATGAATTCTGATTAAGGGTGTCTGTTCTGGCCTTTTCTTAAGATGTTTTTATGCTAATCCATTGATTGATAGATTGACTTCTGAGTGCCTTTTTTGTGTGTAGTTTATTCTGAGTGTCTGTGAATTGCTTAGAATTTAGACAGTTTATGCCAACCCGGTCTTTTCCAGTGCAAGATGTTTGGGGAGATGCTTCTGAATCGTAAGGTGTAACAGTGGTCTCTACAAATGACCTGTAACTAGGGGCCCCGGGATGATGATAAGGAATAGTTAGCCTGAAGACCAGGAGAATCTCAGGGCTTGTCTGCACAGTGAGTCACTGCATGTCAATCCAGGTTGTGAATGCAGAGCACACCTGTTTGCCATGCAGTAACATCCCGTGAGGACACCGCTGCAGTGTGCTGAAAGTCCTGGACTGTGGCTTAGCAGCACCGTGGGTGTGCTGTGGCAGTGAGTGATTTGCCACGGAGAAGCTCACCATGTAGCGAAACCTCACACACATTGAGAGCTGTTAGTCTCTACAGATAAGAGATGGATGCCCGTCCTTTAGCAATGGAAAATGCACTGGAGAACATACTGTCGGGACTGTCCTGTGCTGGCTAGGGGCAAGATTTTGAAGATCTGAAGTAATTAGGAACTTAGTAATTGCCACACTGGACCAGGGCAATGGTCCTGTATCTGATGGCTGCTGGTACTATATGCATCCAAGGACAATATGAGAAACCCTCATAGAATTACTTGCTTATAGTAGAAGTTTTTTCCTCACCCCGGGCAGTTAGTGATTGGCTTGTGGCCTGAAGCATGAAAGTTCATGTCGCATATACATTTTTTAACCTCTCTTACATAATGGTGGATGTTCTTGTTGGTCTATTCCATCTCTAGTTTTTATGTGTCTACATTTCCTTCTGCACATCCAGCATCACAAAGCTCAAGTATGCACTCATCTGGCAGGTAGGACATAACCACTAGCAAATCTGTCTCACTCAAAGTAGGATCTTCACGCTTACCTAGTGGTTAAATGAAGACTGGGAGTCAGGACCCCTGGGTTTCATTACCAGCTCTGCCAATGACTCAGACACACATCAGATAAGTAATTTAACCTCTGTGTGCCTCAGTTTTCCCATTAAAAAGGTATTTCACAGAGGAGCTGGGGTACTGAATTAGAGTCTGGGGTACTCTGAGAACCATGGGTAAAAGCTGTTATGCATGGATAAAAAACTATCTTGCCTGCCTCAAACAGTGATTTCATTCAGAATCAGCTAGACGATCACTGTACAGTAAATAACAATGTTTAACCAATAGTAGATGTTCAATAACTAATATGTAATCAATATCCATTGTCTGTTTCCATAACCAGCTGGTAGATAGAACAGAGCAGCAAGTCTGTTCAAGTGAAGTGTCCTGTCCTAATTGCTCTTAACTGTACATCTAATTGAAAGTACATATAGATTTACATGAAGGAGATTCACTAGATATAATCCAACATGCCTGTCTCTAAGGGCCAGAAGGAGCTGAGGATGTGATCGCATGTCCTTACAGAATATGTAGGCCAAAATTTGAAAACTCGGGTGTCTAAAGTTGGCCTCCTAAATCCATACCGAGGTGTGTCAATAAAAATATCCTGATTCTGTAGGTGACTGAGTACTCTCAAATCCCACTGAAACCAACAGGATCTTCCAGTGCTCAGCACCTCTGAAAATCAGATCACATTTCTTTTTACTGGCGTTACACAATAGTTACACATACCTGAAGTACAGTTACTGAGATCAGGGCTGCACTAGATAGTGGTGAACAAGTGAAGTTTAGTGCTTTGACCCTGCGAGAAATCACAGCAAAGAGTTACGCTAGGTTGGGTTGTTTTGTTTCCTCCTTTAACCTTGTGGGTGTACGTCAGTGCTCAGAAAAGTAAATGGCTCCTATTAGTGGCTGAAGGCAGGCTTAGCGTGAAATTTTACTCCAGCTTTTCCAATGCATCTGAATCCAGAGCTGCAGTCTCCTTCTGACTATTCAAAGCCCAGGCTCCCTTGCATCCTGACCAGCCACTCCCATTCCTGCTATTCCAGTTTGGGGCTCACATGCAGTGCTGAGGAGGTACCTCACTCCTGGCTTGTGTTATCTTTTCCTTGCTGTTCCAGTGCTGAGTCTTCCCTTCAGCAGAGCCACAGTGGATGGTGTATTGCTGCTGTACAAAAATGGAAGTTTCAAATGAGACCATTTGAGATCCTCAGTCAGTGTAAATAGACTCTGGTGGAACTAGGCTAATTTACACCAGCTGGGGATTTGGCCCAGGGTCTCTTGTGACCTAAAGCAGATATGATCTTGATTTAAAACCAAGAAGTGTTAGACACTGGGCCATGGGCAGTCTTGCCCAGTGGTTAAAGCTAGAGTTCTGCCTGCTGGTTAGAGCTGGGACCAGGGTAACCAGAGTCATAGGTCAGAGGTGGAGCTGAGGATCAGTACCACAGAGACAGGAGCTGACGGTCAGAGCTGGAGGGTCAATCAAAGTCTAAGATTGGAAGTTGAAGTGAAGCAAAGCAAATTCAGACTGGAAATAAGGCATATATGTCTTTAACAGTGAGGGTAATTAACCACTGGAACAACCTACCGAGGGTTGTGGTGGATTCTCCATCATTGGCCATTTTTAAATCAAGATTGGATGATTTTCTAAAAAAGAGGCTCTGATTCAAACAGGAATTATTCTGGGGAAGTTCTATGGCCTGCATTACACAGGTCAGACTAGGTGATCACATGGTGCTCCCTTCTGGCTTTGAAATCTATGGATCTACAACAATTCGTGCCCCCATTTAGCTACCCAAGTTTAGAAAGCAATTTAGCTAAAATGGTGCAACCCCCTGTGGTGTGGTCATTTGGACAATTGTTTTGCTTTAGGTGATTTGTAATTGGTGAGTGTGGTAACTGTTGATTTGGTTTATGGTAGGGACGGTATATCTTGGTGAGAGGTGTTTAGTGTACATGTGTGAGAAGGTGATGCATGTGTGTGTGTGTATTTTTGAAAGGCAAGAAATTCAGAGTTAAGTTTCTGGAAACAACCTGATATCTAGGACTATCGGTATATCATAAACATTCAGACATGTGAGAATGTCGTGTGTTCTGCACTTTTGTTTCATTGCCTTTCTGCCACCACAGGAGTGAGGTATCTGTGGCCAATTTGTTCTCTGGGTATATTTGGGTGGTATGGATATACTGTATATACCGGACCTGTTGCTGGATAGCTGTATGAAAATGATGACTAGGTGCACACAGTAGGGTTTCTAGTCTGTATGTAGAAAGTAGATGAGGTCATTTGTGTTCTCTGGCTCATAGTGGAATGATAGTTCGAGCTGGGAGAAGGTATCAATCAAATGCAAAATAGTCTCATTTAAATATAACAAATGATGGCAAGTAACTGAATATTGACAAAATGTACAGGTGCTTGTATACAAATACTAGGAATTTAAATACTGAGATGGGCGAACTAGAATGTCTGGCATTAAAAGAGGATAATAATATAACAGGCATCATGGAAACTTGGTCGAATGAGGAAACACAATGGGATATAGTAATAATACGAGAGTACAAAATATATAGGGAAGATAGAGGTGAGGAGTGGTACTGTATGCGAAAGAAAGAGTGAAATAAAGTAAAAATCCTAAAAGAATCAAACTGTACCATAGAATCTCTATGGATAGAAATTCTGTGCTTGAATAATAGGAGTAAAGCAGTAGGAATATACTACCAACCACCTGACCAGGATGGTGACACTGACGGTGAAATGCTCGGGGAGATTAGAGAGGCTATGAAGACAGAAAATGCAATAATGGGGGATTTCTACTATCCTCATATCGTCTGGGTATATGTCACCTCAGGGAGGGATGCAGAGATAAAATGTCTAGATACCATAAATGACTGCTTCTTAGAGCAGCTTGTCCTGGAATCCACAAGGTATAGGCAATTCTTGATTTAGTCCTCGGTGGAGCACAGGATCTGGTTCAAGAAGTGAATATAGCTCAATCACATGTTAATAGTAACCATAATGTAATTAAATTTACCATCCTTGAAGGGAAAAAATGCCAAAGAGACCCACTACAGTGGCAGTTGATTTAAAAAAGGGGACCTGCACAAAAATGAGGAAGCTAGTAAAACAGAAATTAAAAGGAACAGTCATAAGGATGAAATACCTGCAAACTGCATGGAGGCTATTTTAAAAAAAACATAATAGAGAATACAAAGAGAGAGAGAGAGAGAGAGAGACCAAATAAATTGAAATACAATTCCACAATGGCTAAACAGCAGAGTAAAAGAGATAAAAAGGCATCCTTTAGAAACCGGAAGTCAAATCCCAATGAAGACAAGAGAAAGGAACATAAACTCTGGAAAGTCAATTGTAAAAGTATAATAAGGCAGGCCAAGAAAGAATTTTAAGGGCAACTATCTAAAGACACAAAAACAAACCTCAATTTTTCTTTAAGTACATCAGAAGCAGGAAGCCTGCCAAACAATCAGTTGGGTCGACTGAGGTGCTAAAGAAGCACTCAAGGAAGACAAGGCAATTGTTGAGTAGCTAAATGAATTTTTTACATTGGTCTTCACTGTAGAGAATGTGGGGGAGACGTGGAACAGGGGTGATCCAGTTGATATAGTGTACTTAGACTTTCAGAAAGACTTTGACAAAGTCCCTAACCAAAGAATCTTATCCAAACGAGGCAGTCATGGGATAAGAGGGAAGATCCTCTCACGGATTAGTAACTGGTTAATAGATGGGAAACAAAGGGTAGGAATAAATGGTCAGTTTCCATAATGGAGAGGGGTAAATAGCTGGGTCTCCTAAGGATCTGTACTGGGACCAGTGATGTTCAACATATTCATAAATGATCTGTAAAAGGGGATAAACAGCGAGGTGGCAAAATTTGCAGATGATGCAAAATTACTCGAAATAGTTTAAGTCCAAAGCTGACTGCAGAGAGTTACAAAGGGATTTCACTTGACTGGGTGACAGAATGGCAAATGAACTTCAATACTGATAAATGCTATATTTGAAACAATTATCCCATCCATATATACAAAATGATGGGGTCTAAATTAGCTGTTACTGCTCAAGAAAGAGATCTTGGAGTCATTGTGGATAGTGCTCTGTAAACATCTGCTCGTTGTGCTGTGGCAGACAAGAAAGCTAACAATGCTAGCAACCATCAGGAAAGGGATAGATAATAAAGCAGGAAATATCATAATGCCACTATATAAATCCATGGTACGCCCACACCTTGAACACTGTGTGCGGTTCTGCTCACCCCATTTAAAAATGCTATATTAGAAATGGAAAAGGTGCAGAGAAGGGCAACAAATGTGATTAGGTTATGGAACAGCTTCCATGTGAGGAGAGATTAAAAAGACGGGGACCGCTCATCTTAGAAAAGAGATGACTAAGGGGGGGGTGATAGAAGTCTATAAAATAGCATGGAGAAAGTGAACAAAGAAATGCTACTTTCCCCTTAACATAACACAAGAACTAGGGGATCACCCAATGAGATTAATAGGCAGCAGGTTTAAAACAAACAAAATAAAGCACTTCTTCACACAACACACAGTCAACATGCGGAACTCATTGCCAGCAGATGTTGTGAAGGCCAAAAGTATAACTGGGTTCAAAAAAAGAACTAGATAAGTTCATGGAAGACAGGTCTATCAATGGCTATCAGCCAAGATGGTCAGGGATGCAATCCTGTGCTCTGGGTTTTCTTAAACCTGACTGCCAGAAGCTGGGAGTGGATGACAGAGGATGGATCACTCAATAATTGCCCTGTTCTGCTCATTTCCTCTAAAGCATCTGGCAAAAGGAAGGACACTGCGTTAGAGGGACCATTGGTCTGACCCAGTGTGGACATTCTGACGTTCTAGAGTAGTCATGAGATGTTATCGTCTGCATGCCTTTGGCTCTGGGTTCCTACCCTTGGGAGGTATAAACGCGAGACATCAATGGCTTGGAGTGCTGCTCTCTGCTTAGTCCCAAGAAAATCCCGTCCCATCCCCTGGCCAGAAAGGAAGTCTGCAGAATTCTTACTGGCCCGGAAATGATGGAAGAGCAACACTAATTAGGAGGACAGTCTCAGTCTCCACAGCCACCCCCCTGCTGCTGAGCAGGGAAGATCAAGGCTGGTCTGTTACCGTTTGAAGACTGGCCTTTGAGGAATTTGTCAGTGAAGATGCTCTGAAATAACTCCAACCCTTGTAAGCTGTGGCTGCAAATACAAACCTGTTGAGTGGTGTTCATCTGAAGCAGTGCCAGGAGGGCATGGGACCTGACTCTCAGCACAGTACTCAGAAGGAGTGGGGTCGTGGCATGAGGAAGGAGAGTTTCGCTAGCATGGTGTTCGCAATGGGCTGAGACACGCGGGGGGTCACACTATGACACGGCACTTGGACGGACAGGAGCTGAGTTCCTCTTCACTTTTGAACTGGGGAAAGAAGGAGCAGAGATGTACAGAATGGAGGAGGATTTCCCGCTGAGCATAGATAGGGAGGGAGGAAATGTCAGCCACTAGGAACATCTTTTCAGGGCTCCCTCCTAGCACCAGTGTGCTGCAGATGTTAACCCCTCGTGGTCTGCTCCAGAGATGTGTCCCCCCACTATTGTGCACACACTCCTCATGTCCGTTCTCCCCTCCTCTTCCCTGTTCCTGTTGTGATACTCCTGCATCTATTGCCCAGCTACATTAAAACCCTGCTCAGTTTGCCCTCTTTACAACCCCCTTAAAGCCCTTGGCTTCTGGTGGGGGCAGAAGGGCTGAGGATGCAGATGGGAGCAGTACAGACATGCCTGTGTTAGCTGCTCTAACAGATAGAGTCTTGTCCTCTGGCCCTGTGAATTGCACACAGAGCCAATATTCAGCCTGACACCAAGCAGTGAAGGACCTGGAGGAGATGTGAGAGTAGCTCATTCATCAGGGTACATCTTTATTAAAAGTCCACATCTGTGTTTTGGCCTCTACGATATGACAGAAACCCATTCATCCATCCTTATCTGCAGCAGCCAGGTTCACTTACCAGCCAACAGCCATTCATGGTGCAAGTCTGAATTTCAGTACATGCCCAAGACCCCAGCGAAGGACAAGTATTCCCTTCGCTGGGCTTCTCTTGTCCTGAGCCAAGGGATGCAGTGTCCTGAGGAAACCATGAAATGTAGCTTGAAAGTGAGCTAATTCATAACTGTGCATCACTAGTGCATTCCCAGCTGTTAAGGGACAGGATTTCAGTGCTAGGCAGGAGCACCCAAGTGCTGGACAGTCTTCCTGTGGGATTCCCATTTCATTCTCCCTTACGGCGCTTATTGCAGCGTCTATCAGGCACAGCCATCCTTGGAGCATGCTGCCATCATCCTGCCCATCTCCATTTCTGGGCAGCTGTCGATTCAGTGAAATGCCAGGTGTTTTCACTCGTGGCGGTGTTTAACCTCAGTTCCACTAGTACCTTCAGGAAGGGGCTTAAACAAACCAAAAATGCCACTGCCTGCTCTTTGCTCTTGAATCTGCACTGCAAGGGAAGAATATGCTCAGGCTGGGCGTGGAATTGCAAGCCAGTGTGTCACTGGCTGGCCTGGTCTTTTCTCACTTGGAATGGGATTTTCAAAAGCACTCCGTGCCAGCCTCACCTTGTTCATGCTGAAGTCTGTGGTTAAAACTGCTTCCTAACTCTAGCGGAAGCAGAGTGGGGCCCATCCTGAGCATTTTGAAAATCTCACCCTCGGAGTGTCAGAGAAAGGCAAAGTATTGCTTGGTCTGTTAGATCCAGAGAATAAGGAGGAGGAGAAATCTCACCCAGAGTCTTTGACAGCCCTGGGAGAATAATCTAACTTGGAGTTCAGTGTCTACCTGCATTAGGTTCTGAGTGCAGCATCCTGGAGTGGAAGACACTGGGATATATTTCACTGGCAAGTTTAATTCACTGCTCCTTAATCCTATCCAAATCTAAACTCATTTAGGTCATCAGAGACTATCCACATTTAATCGGAGTACCTAGGATTACTCAGGGTACAGACCCTGGAAGAAGAGAATATGAACTTGATGTTGGTTTCTTAGAGGTAAGCAATTAGAATGGCATTTAATGCCCACCTGACATAAAATCCAGGTTCATCCTTATTCAGCAGGTCTGTGATCGTAAGTAACACACGTCCCGTCCATGGGTTAGCTTTCAGGTAGCAGGCAGGGCCCATTCATCAGTGCCTCTAGTTTCTGAACTTTTGGCCTGGTGGAAGCATGTTATGGAATCCCCCATCTCCCGAAACCAACCACAGAACATGGCTCCTGAAATCTGCAGCAGGGAATTAAACGTGTTGTTGCTTCCTGCAGACTCGCGCTAATTTAGTACCAGGGTAGGAAGAGTGCAAGCAGAGAAGCAGCTCGGCAAAGGCCAGATGGCCTGAACGCCGCTCTCTCTGTCTCTTTTACTTCTTTACTAAATAAATGAGTGGCGCAGTAAGTGAGCTGAATCTTTAATGCGGGGCTTTGCTGTGTGTTTTTTTTTTTAGAGAGGCTCAGTCTGAGGCTGCTGGAGTTCATTGTGGGCGTTACATTCAGCACCCCCTCATCCGAAGCTTCCAGTTAATGCATCTGACCACTCATGTCCTTGATTAGAATCTCGTTATTGGGAAATTCAGCAGGGAAGCCTAGCATGGGAGTTTTTTTTTTTTTTTTCTTTGTTCATTTAGGTTGGTAATTTCTTTCCCCAGGAAATGTAGGCTTAGCTGCAGCATCTGGTTTTTCAGTGAGGTCCGTTCTTTTTTATTTTAATAGTCACTCAATTTTCCAGTTGGGTTGACTGAGCCATGAAAGAATGTGAGCAAAGTGATTTGCCCAAGGTCACAAGCAGGTGGATCTTTCAAGGATTTTAACATGCCTTCAAGGTCCCCAGATGCTTGCTCTGATCCCAGGCAACGGTGACTTCACCTCTGTGTCCCACATCTTTGGTGGAAGCTTGGCTAATATGGAGGCCAGAGGGCACAACTGATTTCAGAATGATTGACCCTTGATATTGTCTCACTGGGATCCCATGCATGAGATCAGAGTTGAGCAAAGCTGTCTGCCTCTCCTGTGCCTTGCTTTTCTTCTTCTCATTCCCCCTTACTGAGCTCCCTGTCCATTGCTGAGAGGGAGGTGAGGCGTGAAACCCAGACAGGCCCCTTCTGCTAATCCGCTTCATTCACAAGAACCTGCAGGTTATCTCATGACCATGTCTAGACTTAATCGCAGACACTGTCATCCTTGTTTTATTCTTTGTGTGCTGACAGCAAGCACGGTAGGCACTTTATAGAGAGGTGCCTCCGAGAGCTCACATTCTAGGTAGGTCAGGTGGAAACACAGGGAGGGAATGAGGCTGTGATTGATCAGCGTCATCTTAGCTCGTGTTAGTTCCTGGAGTTTTGTGTTGCTTGGAACTTGGTAAAGACGCCACGTTGTCTGGTGTGGCAGCTCTCTGAGGGGAGCACAAGGGTTCCTCATGAAAGATGAGCATTTTAAAAGAAACGTGACCGAGAACCAGTTATACGACTGGCTGGAAAAAGGCCGGGTGGTGGGAATGAAGGAAGATCCCAGTGGGGAAGTTAGGCATTTGGCAAGAGCAGAGAGAGAGGCAGAAGATAAACTACAGGGCCTGGACGGTGAAGAACTGATGCACTTGCATAATGTGGGTCAGGGCAAGGAAAATCCCCCATCTCAAACAGATTTTTCCCAAGCAGGCATTGGCTGTGCCAGCCACCAACCGGGGCTCTCTGCTGGTAGCTGAGGAATCTAGCAGGCTGCACATCATTTCCTTTAAGACATGGGAGAAGAGGAGGGTTCTCTGGGGAAGCTATGTGGGAGCATCCAGTGCCTTGTTTTACACATGGTCCTGGACTCTTGAGCCAGGAGACAAGTAGCCAAGCTGAGCCAAAACTATTGGTGGCTGGATCATTGGTGATAACAAACAATGCACGTGTTGGATTCTGTCTCCCCACCCATTCCTCCCTGGCTGCCTCAGACCTGTGGTCTCCACCACAGCTGCCAACCATCCTGTGTCAAGTCTGATGGGAGTGTGTTGTTATCCCATCTTAAGGGCTCTGCGCTGTCTGGTTTGGATGTGATCGGTGCATTGAGAACGGGAGGGAGAGGAGAGACAGGGAGGGGTAACAGCCGCAGATGGAGCAGAAAATGCTGACATAAATTAATCAAACGAGGCATCTTGCAAGATAGAATTAGATCCTGATTTATGACTGCAGTGCTGAGACTGCAACACCACTGCTCCATGCTCACCCCTTTCCCCCTGATTTATGGGGATGTCGCAGTGCGGTGGCTGCTGAGGGAGCCCAATAGGATAAGGGCATGGACTTGGCTAATACCAGCCATCTCCTCATCCCACTCCTCGGGACTTCAGTCTATCAACTTTGTCATCAGCTTCATCCACTCGACCTCTGTGCCTTTAAGCTCCTTTGCATGGTGAAGGGCAAGTTGGAAAAGCAAAATCTCTGTCCATTTTCTGGCTTCGCTCTCTCCTCCCCCAATGCTCCCCTGGCAAGCACTCCCATTGTTTGGATTTCCTAAAGCTTCTGCAGAAAGACCCTTCCTTGGAGTAACACTGGAGGCTGCTGTTTGATAGGTTTTGTGCATGAGGAGGGAGAGCAGCACCCAGATCTTCCCTTGCTACCAGATGGCCTCCAGATCCTTGACACGGGACTAGAACCCTGGCATTTCAGCTCCAAGGTCTCTATCACATGAGCTAAAGGAGATCTCCCTTAACTGCTAGCAGTAGAAGGTCCTTTAGCTTCTCCCTCGACTGACCAGTAGAGGGCAGCATCACATGCATGCATACACACACAGCCAGTAGGTTACACAGCGATCTTGCTATAAGGCAATACCTAGGCCATCCAGTCAGGTTTGATTTTTTTTTAATGCCTTGCAGGAAAATCAGTGCCAAAGAACATTTCCAGGTGGCCCGCCCCTTCCCACTCCTCTATAGCAACCATCCCTCTATCTAGCTGCTGGTTCAGAGGAACCAGGGAGAACTTGACATTAGCAGGAAGGCAGTCGCCCGAAACCTTGTTTGCGGCGACGTTCCCTGGGTACCCGACGTCAGAGGAGAGGAATAGAAGCAGATCTTCTGTCTTCCTGCAGCATATTGATTTTGTGCTCCCTGCTCCGGCCTTTGGCTCATCCTTTTCAACAGCCGGCAGTGGAATGAAATATGAGGTTTGAAAAAAGTGAAAATACAAAAAGTGACAGCTTCATTCCTCTGAGCACTGGTATTTCAAGGGGAAGCGTGACCTGGAAAGATGGGTTTGATTCTGTTCTCACCTTCCGCTGCTTACCAGCAAAGGTAGAGAAGGGAAATGGAACAGGGCACCAGGCCAGGGTGTCAACCCAGGGTGGGGTGGAAGGATCCCAGCCACCCTTGCTGACCAAAGGGGTTGGGAGGGACTTGATAATTTAGCATGGTTGGGCTTTTAGGGGTGAAGAGGAATCCCTGATTAGTTATGGTGGTTGGGGACTTTTGAAGGACTCCCTGGGGAGGAGAATGTTCTGCTCTTGCCCATCCGATGGGGAGCAGTTCAAATGGGAGAGGGAGAGCTCCAGGTTCTCTGGAGGAGGACAGAACCCTGCCTACATTGATCAGACAGAAGCAGGAAGCTGCTGAGAGCCAGAGCTCACCAAAGCCAGTTGTGGTTGGTTTGAAGGTTTGTTTGGTTTCCATTTGTAGGGGATTTGTGACTGCTGAGTTTCAGTGTGAAAGCTGGGTTTGAGCCTCAGATGTTACCTGCTTTCATGAGAAATCATCCAGGTTCTTACAGCTTGCAATCAAACACTAATGTGGCCCTCTTGGCTTGAACTAGTGCATGGTCTCTAACAGCTATCTTGACCTTAGCAAATCTTTCTCAGGCTTTGGGGAGACCACAAGAACCGGGGATTAGGACATGGGACAGAGAGTCAGGAGACCTGAGCTCTCTTTTTGGCTCTGTCACTGATTTTCTGTGGGACCTTGAGCAAGTCACTTCACTTCCCTGTGTCAGTTTCCTGATCTGAAAAATGGGCATGGTTCTTTCCCAGCTTTTTTAGCTCCTCATGTGATAGGAGCTAGAATAAGTACAAAGTGTTGTTGCTATTAAACTGTACACCCCTCTGGCTGGAGCACAATGGTAGGTCTTTCTCCAGCGTTCCCAGGTGAAACTAATTAGATAGTACTGAGTTTTGCTGCAGCTCCATGGTCTGTGTTTGGAAGGAAAGTCCGCAGCAGGGTTTAAATTACTTCTCATTGCTTCATTTTGCTTGGCCATTTGAATGGCCAACTCTTCCTAATTGGTATCATAACCACTGGGATGATCCACTTAAAGGTTTTTGATTGGTTTCCTTGTTGGGAAAGAATTGGCAGAAGGGGCAGAAATAAAGCAATGGGAATTAATTCCTCTGCATCCCTTGGGAGAAAGAAAATGTAGAGCATGAAACACCTTGGATCTGACCAATCCAGAGGCAAACCCAGCATGGAATTTGTGTATGGGTTACATGGAGATCCTTCTCCGTGTTCTAGGAGAGATGGGGACCATTAATAGAATAGGTGAACTGCTGATGGCAAGGGACAGAATAACTGGAAGAGATAGGGTTGTGTCTACTGATGACAGTAGAGCACTGGGAGTCAGGATTAGCTATGCCACTGTCTTTAATACCTTGGGGAAGGCATGCAAACTCTCTCTACCTCAACAGTTCATTGTGTGGCTTGTCTGAGAATAAATGATTGGAAGGGGCAGAGTAATTTTTAAAATGCATTGTTTTAAATCATGGAAGGAGGGCTTAGACCGTATAAAGTTCCTTTTGAGTACAGGATTCTAACTCTTGAAGAGCCTGGAGAGAAGGATAAGACTGCTCCTCCTCCTCCTCCACCATCTTTATCCAACAGGCTACAGTTTGGTGTGACTGTCAAGTCCTTCTGGTCCCCCCACCCATGCAGAATCTTGGAGTAAACACAATTCAAAATGAATAAATAAAAGCGAGCACTGGGATTTTAAGGTGATCGGTGAGCCAGTAGCGAGTGCTGATCACCTTAAAATCATACTGGTGCATTCAAGAGAGAGAGACACACCAACAAGGGAAAAAATCAATGACTGCTTTAGTATAAGAGATACAGAGTGCAGGCCTAGTTTTTTCTGACCATTTAAGTTGTCATGAAAACAGCAGTTTATTTTCCACAAGCAGAAAAAACACATTCTCCTCATTTTTAGTGGCATGCAGGGTGCTGCCAGCTCTTGTGATTTCATCTCCCCATATTTGGTGTTTGTTTTTTTCCCCCTCCAAGCCCCCAGTTCCTGGAGTGATCTAATTATGTGAGAAATCCTGACTTTCCTGAATTGAATTTGGACCCCTATTGTGCTAGGTGCTGAACAAACATGCAGTGATAATTCCTGCTCTGAAGAGCTTACAGTCTAAATAAACATGATAGAACAAGGGTAGGAAAGCAAAGTGATCAGCCCAAGGCTATGCAGCCGGTATCCGTGAAAGAATCAGGGACAGAACCAAGGTTCCTCGACTCCTAATCCAGTACCCTACCCACTGGGCCACACTACCTCTCATTAACACCAACTGATGATCTGACCCATGCAACTTACACGTAAATGGTAAATAATTACAACGTAGATTGGCCTTAGATGAGTTCAGCCATTGACTCTCATATGAACTAATATAAAAGTCGTGCCTTTCGAATATGCTAAAGCCAACATGCACATAAAATATATAGAAAGCATACGACATGCCAGCTGTGTACATGAAGCAACACCCGGCCTTTTCTCATGTCATGTCATGACCCAATTCTAGTTCTGAGTAGAGATTTTGCAAGGACCCAGCTTCAATACTGTTCTTTGGTGCTTGGATTTTCAGACCCCCCCTTGCCTGCCCTGTTCCTAGAGAAGACACTCAACTATACGGCTGAAGAGCTCCACAAGGACACATGTTGCTACAGAAGGGAATGAAATGAGAGCCTGGATGCTGACCCCAGAAGTGCTGTCAGTCACAGCATAGTCGCAGCATCCCTGACCTCCATGTTATCCAAGTGCATGGCTAGGATGAAGGCACATTGTCAGGGCAGCATGAGGGCCATGGTCTGGAATAGCGGGGGGGGTGCATGTCTGGACTGAGATGCACTGGCGGAGCCTTGTGGTGGTTTGAGACCTGAATGGCAATGGGTGATTCTAGTCAGGGTCTGGATGGATTGGTGCAGGTGTGTGGGAATGCAGGTCCGGAACAGCAAGGAGGTACATCAGTCAGAACTGAGGTACAGCTTAGAGCAGGACTAGCAGGTTAGGCTGATGCTGCACTTAGGGGCCTCACACGAGGATGAGCTCCTGTTGTTGTAGGGGCATTGCAAACTGTGTGGACCGGGGAGGGTGGATGGTGGGAGGGAAGCCTCCCTGCTTGCTTGCCTGGTACCAACCTGCACTGCACTTGTCCCTAGCTAGTTCTCCCTAATCCCCTTATTGCTCATGAGCACTACATTCACTTCTAATGCCAAAACGTTGCATCTGTGAGTTCAAGATGCACCTGTGCCCACCACCGCAATGAGCTCAGCTCCAGACCTCGCAGCAGGTGAGGAGACACAACCCTGCGGAGCTGAGCACTGCAATATTCTTTTTATGAAATCCAGTTGCTCTGCAGTGAATGGGACGTGACACCTGTGTACGTGATTCAATTCGACTCATCCCATTACACGGTGTAAATCAATAAACCAAAATGTAGCTGCTGATAGCATTTACAGTTCCCCCTATTATGACCAACCAGTCCATTTCCTGCACGTGAAAGAGACATTGACGCCGATTTAGCTGTACTTTGATGCAGGATCCTGCTCCCCACAAATGCTGAGGCTTTGGCAAACAACGCTATCGGAAGAGGAGATCTACAGTGCTTGTTTGCAGGGACCAGAACAAAGGGGCGTGAAACTGATTTCTTGGGGTTGGGGGTGAATTTTTATTGGTCATTGACAGATACCAACTCTGATAGGGACATAGGACTGGAAGGACCTTCTGGGCATCATTCTTGTATAATCCTGTACATAAACTTATCAAGCACCATCTTCAAACCAGTTGCATTGTTTGCCCCAGTAGTCTTATTGGGAGGCTGTTCCAGAACTTCACACCTTCTTAGAAACTTTCCCGTTTCCTATCTCAATTTATTCCCATTTGTTCCTGTACAGTCTGTTTTCCTCTAGTTCTTCTCCCTCCCTGGTGTTCACCCCCCACTTCCCAATTTATAGAAACCAACCAGATCCTGTCTCAGCCTTCATTTTGTTGGGCTAAATCAACCAAGATCTTTTTGTCGCCTCTCATAAGGGAGACTCTCCATTCTCCTGATCATCCTAGAGGCTGCCGCGTGGGCAGAGGCCAAGGGGTGAGCTGGGGACGGATGGTTCAAACTAATACCACTTTGTCATGCAAGTTGGAGCTGAAATGGAAACGTCTCTGAGTCACAGAGGGAGGTATTTAGCAGAATTGAAGTTTCCTGTGAAAGGGGGAGCTGCTTTGTGGGAGAAGAGAAAGTGTAGCTGGATGCTCTTCTGGAGGGCCTGAAATATTTGGTTTCTGTTTAATATTTTTGCATGCTTATTTCCTGGCGAGGGAGGCTGAGCACTGGCTCCCCGTCCTTCCCTGGAAGGGAGCTGGCTTGTTTCCCCTGTCAGCTGAGAGAAAGCAAGAGAGAGAAAAATAAGGAAAGAGAGGTTGGGGGAGAGAGAGTGAGTACTCCTGAAAGGCATACCTGAAACTGTCTAACTCGATGACATCTAATGGGCTCTGCAATCTGGTGATTAATCTGGTAATCAAAGCAAATATTACAGTAATGGCTGGCAATAAAAAGAATAACTTCAGGTAGATGGAAAAGCTTTTTTCCCCACAGAAATTGACAGCTGCTATCTCTTCCTTGTATGAGAGGCAGCAGGAGGCGTGAGAGCCTCGTGCAATAGCAAAGAGAGCAAGGTCCCTGGTGCATCTCGCTGGGGCTCAGGAAATACTTGATATTTTTCCCCTCTAATGCAAAAGGGCAGAATTATTTCCCACTTCTTAGTTTAGAAGGGGGAGAGAATCCATTTTTTCCACACCCTGGAATTATCAAAGTCTGCAAGCCCACGTTGTCCCAATTTCCAGAAGAAAGCCCTTTACTTTCAGGGTTTTTCTGTTTCTAACTCATGTCCTTCAGTTCTAGCTAATTTGTTCACTGGCTTCACTGCAGAAGCAGAGCTTAGATGCTACCCAGGGCTTCATCAACTGCTGATGGTCGGCTGGGGCTGTGCAAAAAGTTCGGCTGGTAAATTAGACCACTGGTTTTGGGGATGGGTTTGGCTTCTAGGAAAACATGAACAACCACTTGAATAAATGAGAACTGGGTGCAGCTACAACCAGATCCGAAGTCCGTGGGAGTCTTTCAATGAGCTTAGCAACAGGCTCCTGGGAAGGTATCTCTTCCACAGAGAGGTCCCCTCATCCTGGGGACATCCTAGTTATCTCCCAGATGATAGGAGCTCCTTACATCATAGTACATAACTGTCACCTTTACTGATCATGTCTGCACTGCATGAGTGTTCACTGAACTCCCAAAGTCCTGTCCCACCATGCACTGGTCAGGAATCTGAAGGTGATTAATCCTAGGACATTCCAGTTTGTTCTGACTGTGTTATCCACAGGGACGCCTGACTTGTCCTTCCCTGCCACTACTAGATGGGGTTGGGTGACCACCCCACCACCTGGATAAGTAGCAGAGCAGGGTGAATACAACAACAAAAAAAGTTTTGTGGAACAAACCTCACCGCTGTGCTTCATTGCATGTGAGTGGGCAAGGTTTTGTTGGTAAGAATGTTTGCAGAAAACAAAAACAAAATTGTTTTAAGTGGCAATTAGGGACAATCGTGATGGGTTGGTTTAGTTCTTGGGTTGGTTTTTTGGATCCTTGAAATGGGACTAGACACTCCAGGTTCATGTTTCAGGTTGCTAGGGCACCAGATGCTTAAAAACTTTCAGTCATTACCATCTGGACAGGACTCAAACCAGTGACCCTAGCACTGGAAGGAGGTACCTTTAGCCCATTTCCTGGATCCATCCACTTCCTTCAAGCCTTAGTTTTTTCCAAACAGAACACCAAAAGACTCCCTTTTTAATTGCAAGCACCATTCACCACATTCTTCGTAACTGTAAAAATGACAGATTGTGGCCAGCAGGAAAAGGAAACATTAGAAAGTGGCAAGCAAAAATGACCATGAATTTTTCAAATTATGCTAAACACTGTTCAGTGAAACAGTGTTCAGTGAAATCAGCAGGAAATTGATATTAAATTGATATTAAAGAGTATAGTTGTCCTGTTCTGCTTGTTCCCTTTGAAGCACCTGGCACTGGCCACTGTCGGAAGACAGGATGCTGGGCTAGATGGACCATTGATCTGAGCCAGTATGGCCGTTCTTATGTTGGAGCAGAGAGGACAGTTGACTACTGGGTTAGTGTTTATGGGTTTCAATGTTACCTTGATGCCAACATGCCGTAATGAGGCAGCACCCCATGAAGAAATGCTGTGGTATTAGTTCAGTCCAATCTCAGATTGCCCTCTTCTGGCTCATCTTTTCCTGCAACCCTCCAGGTATCATGCATGCCATACTAACTTGGAGGGAAGCCAGACACCCCTGCTATCAGTCTTCTTTGGATCTCCCTCATCTTTTGATGCCAAATTCCCTGGACTGTGAAATGAAGCTTTATCTTCGGGGGGTGGGGGGGGGCAGAAAAATTAAATTAGTGAGGAAATTAATTTAATTAATTAATTAATTTTTAACAGAAAGGAAGAAAAAGACTCTAACCTAACTTCAACCTCTTTTATTATGCTTCACCCAACTAGCAGCAGGCTGCGTTCCCGGGCTTCTGCTTGGATTGCTGCAAAGAACCTAACTTTTACTTTTAAATTAACCTGTCAAATCAGATATTTATAAAGGACTTGAAGGCAGGAGAATGAGGGTCCTAGATATTCCCACGCATCAATTAGAAGGAAATTAATTACAATTTACCTGCATTAGCGCATTAACACTCCCTCGATTACCGAGCAGATAGCTCTGCACTGTGGAAGAAGTCAGAACAGACTGTACACAGAAAGAGGGGCCTTGTCTTGATTTCCGTAGGACCCTGGAAATCCAAGGCTGCTTGTTTTCAATGAGAGCTTAGCAGATTTGAAACAGAAGCTGCTCTGGAATTGACAATTGCCCAGCACAAGACGTATGCATCTCTGAAATCTTACGTTGAGGCCTTAAGCAGTGCACTAAACTTCATGCTAGCCCCCTGCCTGAAGGTAGGTGCCACCCTGGGTGAATTATTGCTTGGGATTCCACAGAGTTCTTAGTTCAAATATTGGCTGCACCCCACAGCAAGGCCAGTTGACCCCCTTTCCCCTATTGAGTCTTTAGGGCTGCAAGTTGTGTGGGAATGGTAGAATTAGCAGCTGTTCCTCTCATGTAGGGAATGGTGTGTGTGTCACGGTAGGCCCAATTGAGATCCAGGCTCTGTTGTGCAAGGTGCTGTACATACACAGAGTAAGACAACTTCCCTCTCTAGATCTCCCTGCTTGCAATGTGAATAGATGAGATAAGCAGAGGTAAAGAGAGAGAGAGAGAGAGACGTGTCTTGCTCATGGTCATGCAGCATGTTAGAGCTGAGGCTAGGTCCCAGGTATTCTTGACTTTTGACCTGGTGCCCTATCCAGTGGACCATTCTCCTCAAGACTGGAGCTGGTTGAAATTTTCTGATTTTGGATATTTTGACACAATTTTGAATTTGTGCATCAAAATGGCGGGGACACACCAAACATCATGTGGATATTTTCCCCTATTGCTGACCGTCTCTGTTCTAGTCCCAGTTATAACTAATCTTTGTGTTACTGAGCTCAGAGGATGGGCCAAGTGCCACACAAATACAAATGAAAAGCCTCTCAGCCCTGAGGCGCCTCAGATGGACGCCAACAAGACACGAGGAGAGGCAGATTCATAGTGGTCTTTCACTCCTCTTCTGTCTTCCCTTCTGATACAATGTTGGGCTGGACAAAGCACTTGACTCACTTTGAGTCCGGGTTCGGGGTTGGGCTAGACTCAGAGGTAAGCCTTTGGGAGAGTGGATCACTCAACTGACCACCATCAAAAGACAGAATACTGGGCTAGATGGAGCACTGGTCTGACCCAGTGTGACCATGCTTCTATTCTTTGGTCCTCTGCATTCCTCTGCTCCATGTTGATGGAGAGCAGCATAGTGACATAACAAGATCTCTGATGTTGCACGTACACTGATTTGCTAGGAGAGTGGGATGCTGAGATTATGGAGGTGGCCAGTGGACAGTTGTGACTGTGACAAATGGGGTTTAATGTGCTATCATTCCCCTCCCGCCCACCCCATATATATGCCCTAAGCCCTGGCTCTGTCCCCCCTTCCTGCAGCTTGTTCTTCCCAACTTTCTAGCAGCCGGAAACAAAACATGAAACTGAACATTCCCACGGAGCCTCCAGGGGCCATGAGATCTTTGGTGTGCTTATTCTCCGGGCATATGAATTTTTAATGCATTTAAATAGTTATGGAGCAAGCTCTCCAGGGAGCACTCCCTGTGGCTGCTGCTTGCATGGCTGCTAACTGGAACCTGCAGCCTCTTGCCACAGGCCTGGCCGAACTACTGCAAAGTTGTTTTTGATGGGAAAGGCAATATAATCTTTGTGACTAACCACTTTTCCATTAGCAATCTGATGCTGTGCTAAGCGGCTGCCGCGTGGGCAGAGGCCAAGGGGTGAGCTGGGGACAGATGGTTCAATCCAATACCACTTTGTCATGCAAGCTGGAGCTGAGGTGGAAACTCTCTGGGTCAGAGAGGGAGGTATTTAGCTTTAATTGAAGTTTCCTGTGAAAGAGGGAGCTGCTTTGTGGGAGAGAAAAGAGTGTTGCTGGGTGCTTGCATCACAAGCTGGGCTGAAGTAGCTATAAGAGATGTAATGGCAAGGATCTGAATGGGTAGATGAGATGAGGCAGAGTCAGGGATCTGGGGGATGGATATATTAGCATCAGCATAGAGAGGGTCAGAGTCCTATTACTGCTAGGGACGGGGTCAAACCAAACACCCCACGCTGAGGGGTAAGTTGAGATCCAGGTCTGAGCGTTGAGGCTTCGGCTCCTTTCTAAGTTTGGCCCCACTCTTGAGGACAATGGTGTTCTTCCGCCATTCTCGAGAGAGGAATCAAATAGTCCACGTGTGCATCTGTCACTGCTTCAGGAGATGTAGGGATGTCTGCTGTGATGTGCCGGGGTGAATCCCTGCATGAAGTTACCTGAGCGGAAGAAAGAGAAGGTCTTAATCTGAGCTAATGTGAAACTAAGTGAACTTTATGTTGAAGGGCCAACTATCCTATAGACAAGTGGAGCCTTTTCATAATGAACTCCAAACCAGGAGAAGTGGGTTTCATGACCGATGTAACACATTCCAGCTACATGTATCATGCCCCCTGTTTCTGAGTGGTCCATATAGAGGACAGCAGCATATTATGACTACTAACACATGAATCTTTTCTTTAGGTAAAAGTGGCAATGGACTGTGATTTGTTGCTTAGTATCCTGAGTTTAATCCCCACTGACTATCCATGACAGGGGTTGTTACACAAACCTCAAACTTGTGCCATACTCACTGGAAGTTTCCCTGAGGTCCTTGAAGCTTTGTGCAAACTTTGGGGCCAGTTAAGCATGCTGCCTGCACACCACACAAAACTCATTGGTTTCTTGTGGCGTCAGCCTCAAACCAGGCCAACCTTGGCATTTTTAGAAGGGCCTGGGTTTTGGGTTGAAATGTAGAAGACAAAGCAAAACCTAAGGGCTGACTGATCTGAAGTATCAGAACCTATATTGGAGCTGATGTACCTGTGCCCTTCAGGCCAGCCAGTCCCCCTTCCCCAGAATAAACAGGGAAGGAAGCAAATTCTTCGTTGTCATTTAAACCTTCAATTTAAAAGCAAATCTGTCCAGGTCTGTTAGCACTTGTCAGCCTTTGGTTTCTTCAGACATCGAGTCTTTCTGTCTGTCTCTCTCAGCCACATTCACTGTCCTAGTAGAGACTGAACCCCTAGAATTAACTTGTTCAGCTGGGGCTGGGAAATGGTCCAGGTTGGCAGCACTGATCCAGGTATTGGGCCCAGACCAAACCAACTCATCCTTTCTTTCCTGAGTAATGTTGCTGTTTGGGCAGGGGATACCCTGTCTTATCATGGGTGTTGCTGTTATGCTCTGGCTACTGGGATCAGCTTCAGCTCACACAGCAATGTAAATCCCGAGTAACGCCAAGAAATGTAAATAGAGTTACACCAGTGAACCGGAGAGAGCACAGTTTGGCCCAGTGGGTCAGAACCACTAAACTTGTTCAGTGTCTGCTCTGGATTCAGCTGGATCAGTCCCGGTCCTGCTGAGGCAGGGGAGGTTTCCGGGTTGCATTCAGCTGGTGGCAGGGAGCACCTTACAGATTTGAATCCAGCTGGGGGAGCTCCGACCCCACAAGAGAAGCCTGATCCCTGTTTACAGAAGGCTATGGACAGCCCCAGGAGACCCTTGAAGCTTTCACCCAGCCCTTGAATGTGGGACATTTAACCCACTGTGATGCTTAGGCCTCTAGAGAGACATCCAGTTCACATATCCCCTGCACCGCCTTCAGCACGCCTCCCTCCGCCTCCCCCTCTCTTTCCCATATAAAATAGCTGAGGTTTGATTTCCCCAGATAATCCTGCTCTGACCACTTCTCCAGGATTCCAAAATGAATGTCTGCTCTTTAGACACAAGGATTAGTGTGCTGATGAGATGCACCGCACATGGCCACAAAGGTCACATCCCCCCAGGCCTCCAAGGCTTAGCTGCTTAGCGCACGTGTGCATCTGCAGGAGAGGGGAAGGGAGGGGTTTCATGAAAGGAAAGAACCAGGCAGCAGCACCTGCCTGGGAGCGAGGCAATTTCTCGAATAGCTGGGTGGCATTCAGAGAGGTGGCTGAGGCTGATGAATACATTGAAAGCTGGTAAGTAAGGATGGTTTACTTTCCCCCAGTGTGAGCAGGGGTGTCAGAAGGCAGGGAGCATTTAGCTGCCCCCTTCCAAGTATATAGAATCAATAACCTTTGCTTTAATATAAGGGAGAGAAGGAACAGAGCTGTCCAACCTCCTGGAGTTCAATTCCATTGTACAGAGATGCGGGAAATGGTACCTGTAAGCAAGTTGCATGGCACTCTCTTAAATAGGAATTGCATTTTCCTCTCCTAACTACCTATTTGGCTGATCTGGTTGCTCCATTGACACTGCTGTGGCTATTTGTTTCTGTAGAAAGCTCTGTTCACCAGCATGATGACCATTAGCGATTACGTGGTTATTAGCAGTACGATCTGAATGCTCTGCATTATGGTAGCACATAGGTGCCCCAGCCATGGACCAGGGCCTCATTGTGCTAGGTGCTGTACATACCCAAAACAAAAAGACAGTCTCCACCCCAAAGCATTTACAGTCTATAAGAGAAGAGACAACTAGTAGATCCAGACACACAGACCGCAAGGAACAAGGAGACAGTATTGGGCAGCATGCAAGCCAGGGGTCTTAGTGCACCAGCAGCAGCCTGGTGGTTTCAAGTTTACCATAGGCATCGCAGCAAAGGAGAGTGGTAAGGTGGGGTTTGAAGGAGACCACTCAAGTGCTTTGCTAGTGTTTTGCGGAGGACAAGCAAAGAGAAGCACGGAGGGGAGAGAATCTGCGTTTGGGAATGAAATTGAGAAGCAGACTGAGCAGAGCAGACTGGAAATGGCTGCATTAGGGTCCGTGTTTATTCCAGGTAAAGGAGGGGCCCTGCTCATGAGCATTACCACCTGCCAGCACTCCCTATTTGTGGAGCATCCTCAGTGCAACTTTGCCAATGCCTAGGGGCCTGACCTGTGTCGCTGTGTTGTGCCTTAGTGCCTCCGTCCTGGCCAGCTGAGACCCAGCTCTGCCAACCCTGGGTTGTTTCTGAGCAGAAACCACCCTCTTCAGCAAAAGAAATGGTTCTGGCAAACCTCCACCCTGGCCAGGCTGCAATGAACCAAAGTGATTTTTACTTACTGCTTACTCCATACGAAAGACTGGTCTCTGGAGGAAATGGGCTGGTCCATCAATCACCTGGGCCACAGTAAGTCTCTGTGAATTTCATGGGGATTTGCTTGCCTTTCTTTTCAGGCCAGTGCTTGCTACACTGTGGGTACATGCCGTCAGCCAGGTCAGCTTGGGCTGATAAATGGTGACAGGGGTTCCATGTTGGTGTACTTAAAAAGGTGGATGAATATCTCTTCATGCACCATCTGTATCACAATATAAAGCATATTAGGACCTAACACAGTGCTGGGAGCTCTGAGGTCCCGTGTCCCTGACTTGCAATATGAGAAAAGGCAGTTACCCCTCCTGGTTCTGGGGTGACTAGTTACAAGTCTCCATTGTACCAATCAATGGAGGAGCTTACATGTATAGTGTTTTATCCAAGAACCACCCAAAACCCTTTGCAACTGAGTGCAGGGATGGAGCTCGGAACAGGGGACTGAGAAGGATTTCTGGAAAAAACAGGGCAAGATAGGTTGGGGCATCTCTCGTTGTTATGCACACAATGAGGACAGAATCCTTCTACCCAGTATTGCAGTGCAGCTGGCTCTGGGGTGGAACACAGCAGCTGTTTGGTGGCTCTCAGCAATACTACACAACCGGTCTAGGACAGGAAGTGAAGAAGAATCCTGTATCTAATGGAAACTTCAGGAGGAATTTAAGAAAGACAGTGTACAATTAGCCAAGACGGAATTAAACCACAGTGACAAGGCTAACGCCTCTATCCTTGTAAAAATACCCTGGGATGCTTAGCTTAGAGGGCAAGAATCTGCATTTTAAATTAGCTTTGTATTTCTGTAGCTCCATCCAAAGATCCAAAAGCACTTTCCATTCAGTACTGCAGCCTTCTAATGCCCTATGTGACTAGGTAAGCGTCAATATCATTTAATGATGAGACAGCTCTGGCACAGAGATGGGTTAAGTCATAAGTGAAGATGGTGGCACTGCTGGGGATACAACCTGGGCCTCTGCCCTCCCCCCTGGTGTTTAAATGCCCTGCCCCGATACCTGCACAGTCACCTGTGATAACACAATGCCCCTTAAAGGAACAAGGGCCACTAGTTTAAAACTAAGTCAGAGGGCAGGGCACTGCTTTCTCCACAGTTGCTGCTTTCTCCAGCACTGAGATGAACCTAGTTCATTGCCCAAGCTGATGTGTGGCCTGCCTCTAGCTTAGATGTATTTGCAGCTTACTTTTGGGCCAGTGCCACCTGCATTGTCCTTGCCAATAGCAAGGTGATCCCAAAGGTGCCAGCCTCCCTCCCCCACTCCCGGGTCTGATGTCTCTCCCTCTGTCCCAAAATGAGCTGGGGTTCTTTCCTCCTCTGTCAGCCATCAGCAATTTCCCCCTTTACATGGAGCCTGCATAGACAATGACGAGCCTGATCCTCAGCTGTCGTAAGTCAGCTTCAACCGGGCTCATATCGTTTAGCCCAGCTGAGCGTCTGGCCCAAGACAAGGGCTGGGGGTAGGGAGGTGGAAAATGCACAGGGGTTAGGGACCTGGGAAGCATGAACATCCTGCTGACAAGCTGTTTGAAGCTGCGCTGATCAGAGAAGTTGACGGCCCTACCACTTCCATGCCCTCCTAGTTGACAGAAGGAGTTTGATTCCTTTAATATTTGATGGGTTCTGCCTTTGTAATGTTTGTTTTTAAAGCCTGTGCTGCACATCAGAAATGTCTGTCCATCTGAAACGTGCAGACAAGGGGCCAGCCTGGCCTGGCAGCTCCCTGGGGTGGGGACCTGCCTGGCAAATGCTTTGGAGAAGTTTAGTCCTGATTGCCATATTTCATCTCCTCCCACCCTCCCTCTCTCAGCCTTGGCACTTGGCGCTTCTGTTCCCATTGGAGTTAGGCACCTAAGCCCTTTCCTTCAAGAGAGAGAGGCAAGGAGCTTGCAGTCTGGTCTGTCTGTATCCTCATATGTACCTCCTATCCATCTGTCTGTCTTCTCATGCATACCCCATGTCTGTCTGTCTGTCTCCTCATGCATTACCCCATCAGGCTGCTCCCTATGCATACCTCTCTCTCTGTCCATCCATACAAAGCTGTCTGTCTGTCTGTCACTATTATGCATGCAAACCCCATGCTGGCAGGTGGCTCAGGCCACAGGAAGTCTTTTTCTCTTGCAGTATAGTTACCTCTAGTGGGCAGTATCGCCCCATTCCCCCTTTTAGCCCCATTAACCCTGAGGAAGCAAAGGATTTTGTGAAGGCTTTAGGGCCCATGGAAGGAGCTCTAAGAAGGGGATTATGAGAGGTTTCAGCCAGTAGCAGAGCATGGCAGGCTGGGATTCATTGGGTCTGTCTATACTGCAGCTGGGTGTGAGCCTCCCAGGCTGGGTAGACAAACTCACGCTAGTGGGGCTCAGGCTAGTATGTTTCAAACAGCAGCATGAACATCAAGGCTTTTGCTGAGGTTCAGGCTAGCCACATGAGATCCAACCCTCCCTACTCCTAGGTCTGAGCTCAGGTTGCTAGCCCAAGCCTCTGCTGGTGTTGCAACATCCACGTAGCTATTTTGTTAGTTCGCTGGCATGAGCCTGTCAACTCAGGCTGGGAGGGAGCCTCCCAGCTGCTGTGTAGCCATACCCGATGGGACTGGTCTGTGCCCAGCAATGGGCTTTAATGACTGCGAGCAGGGCATGGATGGCTTGTTGGAATGCGTTTCAAGTCTTCACTGACTGCTTAGACGATCCAGATGAGTCGATCTGACGGCGGCGAATTTGCTGCCGTCAGTGTAGACGTAGCCACAGACTGAGGCTGCTCTCCAATACTCATGGGGTGATGGAATCTGAAAAAAAAACGACAAACAACCCAACCTGAAAGTCACGTTTTAGCCTTGTGGCTAATATAACGCTTTGCTATTCGAGAATGTGAATTTAAGTTGGAATGAAGCCCTGAGCTCGGTGTCACACACTTCTGTGGCAAGGCATGTGTGAGAGAGGCGCGCACGCAGTGCCAGTTTCAGCAGGATAGCGGCATGGCCTGTGGGTAAGGCCAGGATCAGACGCCAAAGCCAGCTTGTCTTAATTAGCAAAACCACGATAATCAGTGACTACCACTTTCCCAGACAAAGCTGCCTCTGCAGTGAGCTCTCCTCCTCATAGAAGTTTCATCCTTTTGACACTAATTTACGTGGGTGCTGCAATTACTGCGATCTCTGACATCTGGGACGAGTGAAGCCTCCCTTTCTATAATACTTTGCCGATCGAGTTACAAGGCAGAGTGGGGAAAATCAGATTATTAAAGGAGAAAGAAGAGTTCTTCACCTCCCCATGCCTACACTGGAGGTCTAATTGGAGAATCGTTTTAAATTTCATACTCCAGCGGGGTGTGAAGCCAGGGAGAGTATGAGGCAAATCTTATTTTACACCATTTACTGCTCTCTAGAGATGTTCTTTAGATCCAGATCTGAACTTATGTTGAGTTTGGAAGTGGCCAGATCACAAAGCAGGATCTGAAAGCTCAGATGGCAGTTGCATGTACAGATTGCATCCGGGGTATTTGAGTTCTTGTGGACATGTGCAAACTTGGAGAGGCAAATACAGGAGATTGTTTTTAACAAGTGGGTCCCAAAAGGGGTTTGGCTAGTCTGGTTATAATACTACTACCCCTTAGAACTTATTTAAGCAAATCCTACCATCTGGTGCTTAACTGAACACAGGCCTCAAAGCAAAATGTGGGTTCTGGAGTCCCCCAAACTGTGGAGTGTGTATATACATTTCCCAGTTCCTTTGCCCAACTTTAAAAGCAAAGTCACATTCAGGCTGTGGACTCACTCTGCTCCAGACCTTTATGGATCTGCTGCTCATAAATTGCCACTGGCTCAGAGCTAGTCTGAAAGGTTACATTGGCATGCAAAAATCCACACCCCTGAGAGATATAGCTAATCCGACCTGACCCTGGGTGTAGACAGTGCTACATCAATGCAAGCTATCACCTCTTGGGGAGATGGATTACCTACGCCAATGGGACAACCTGCTTCATCACTACAGTGTCTACCCCAAAGCATGGCAGTGGTGCCATTGTAGTGTTTCAAGTGCAGTCATAGCCTCAGTTCTGTCTCAGCGATGTTGGGGAACACATGGCATCACCCAGGACTGAGATAGCCATGGAGCTATCAAGGAGTCAGGAATTAGGCACCCAAATTCCAGTGTCTAACTCCCTGCATCTCTTTTGGAAATCCAGCCAACAAGCTGATCTGCTGACAGCAGAGCCCAGATCCTTCTCCCTCCCTGTGACGGAACCAGTCTTGGTACTCAGTGCATTCTCCCTTCCCCACCTCACCCCCAGCCTTAATTCATCTGGCTGCATCTCCCTATTTCACCCCAACATTCGCAGCCCCCACTAACTAGCTTCACGGCCCTTCCACACTAAGATGGGTGGGCACCCGAACGGGACTGTAAAGTGGGTGATGAGAATTCTAAGTATCCATTGCTTTTGATTGATTGTTTTCCTAAGGTGCACCTCTACATCTGTTATGCATGGCAAGCTTCCCGCGTGGCTAATTACATTCTGTGTACCTGAATTCCTCCTGCACGTCCAACTGAAGAAAGTTACTCTTTGCTGGTTGTGCTTAAAAAGAAAAATCCACAAAACCTGATTGTATATTGAGTGTTGTTAGCACAGCATAGCTGCTCCATTCTATCCCACAAGTGCCTGGATTCAAAATACATCCCCTTTCTTTTAATCATTTAGAATAACAGAAAGTAAAACAGAGGCATCAGAATTAACTGGAAACACAGAATGATGGTGGTCCATAGAAATTCGGCTGTTGCTGATGTGCTCAGCCAGCTTTTGGCTAGTAATAAGAATAGCTATTACCATTATACAGAGCCTTTCATCGGGAAGGATTGCGAGTCGCTTCACACATTCTCCATCAAAATCACCAGGCTGTGTGCTGAAGCGCAGCCCCTCTGGGGTACTGTAGAACAGCGCAAATGCAATAGGAGAGAATATTGGCTGCAGTTTAAACTGCAGAGGGAATTGCAAGAGAGGAAGAATGTAATCCCACGAGTTGGAGCTTGGGCAGGGTGCCAGGCCTAACCCCCTGTTACAGAGGGTGCCCTGGAACCTGCGCCAACAACCCATCAGAAAAGTGGCAGTGCAAAGAGCACCACCAGCTGATTCACCAGCACCACTTCTTGGCATTTGCTGACAGGTTCTCATCTGGTTACTTCCCCAGCCCAACTTTGCTGAGCATAGGAAAGCAGATGGGATCCTGCCCTTGGGAGATTTGGCTACAGCTTTTGCTGTGCTTTGAGATCCTTCTGACTGAAAGGCACTCTGCAAACACAAAGGCCTGTGATTTGATTATATACTGGTAGCCCCATTGATGGAGAAGGATGATCACCAGTCTTATGGATATGAGCCAGAACCCATTCAAGTCAATGGGAGACTTTGCCCGACTTGAATTGGGCTTAGAGCTGGCCCTCTGAGCGGAGTGTGAAGAGGAATCTTGACAGATACGCTCCCGTTGATTGGAAGCAGGGAGCTGTGAGCATTGTAGGAGGTGAATGAATGGACTTCAAAGCCTCTCTAATGGTTAAGTGGCTAAGATAATGCGATACCTTTTTTATTGGCCCAACAGATAAGTTATTAAGGCAAAAGCTTTCAAGCAGTGCCTGTGATTTGCATGGATAGAGTAGAGCAAGATTTTCATTATATGGCAGGATGCTGCCTCATCAAAGGCTGCTGAAAGGAGTTCAAGACTGATCTCTTGCGCTATTTATTGTTCTTCATTACTGGCTAGTCAGGATCTTAGTCCTACATCATCTCAGAGGCTCTCCAGTGAATCATTAGCAAAGAGAGTAACTTCATATATGTCTCATCAAGAAAGAAAGTTATAACCATCCCCGGTGAGTTTGCTTGAAGGGTTTCAGTTCTGTGCTCATGCCGGTTAAAGCTTCAATAGAGGCAATGATTGTGATTCTTACAGGTTTAACAAATGCCGGGACCCAGGAATTGCAACCCTCATTGCTACCAGAAATGGAAGGTGCATCCGTGTTATCCTGGGTGCTCCTGATAAACCCGATCCAAGGAGGTTAACTCTAAATGATCTGCAGGAGCTGGCATGGTGTGTGTGAGTGTTTGCTGCATACAAGCCCCAAAAGGTGTAGGAGATTAGGGGACTGGAAATGGGACCCCAGCTCCCAGTGCAGAGTGGATGACTGCACTGCATGGCTGAAGACATACCATAGTGATTCCGGGATCCTCTGACTGTACTGAGAGAACGGGTTCTGGCTGATTCTCTTTCTCTTCATCCTCCTACTTCATGGGTAATGGAACAGCACAGTATAGGAGCACCTTGGCTTATTTTCTTGAACAGAGCTAAGCAAAAATTGGAATTGCCATCCCAGGGAGACTTCCGATATCTCAGCGGTTGTTTTCACCCTGAATCAGGACAAAAAGTTGAATTATGGACATTTTTCCCAAATGAAAATGCTGAAAAACTTTGCTTTGGAATTGGTGAACCAGTTCATTTAAACATTTTGGATCAAAACAAAAACATTTAGGTGTTCCCAAATTTGAATGGTTCATGTCAATTCAATGCTAAATTACATGTCCCTATGGTGGTGCATTGCCTCATGGGAGATGTCATGAACCTGATGCCCCCAGTCGCTAAGAACCAGGCATGTGCACTCATGTGACTCCTATGATGCACCATGCAGCTTGGTTGGAGAGAGGGCTGTATTGTATCATGGGAGATGTAGTCCTCCAAGTTTCCCTGTCCATAGGGGAGAATGAGAACGCAAATTAGGACTCCCATGAGGCAATGCACATAATAGGCAAATCAAATTTGTTGAGCTGACTCAAAACGAAACATTTTGAGTCAGTTCAACACACCAAAATATTCCAAGTTGGGTCCAATCCACCCCAAAATAAATGTTTTGTTTCTGTGAGATCTGTGAAACTTACAGCCTTCGCCTGTGAAATAGTGACCTGGTTTGAATTTATTCTGACGATTGCACACCAAGCCCCGACATTATTCAATATTTCTGTGTGTGGTTGGCCTGTAAAGCAGTGATTATCGAAGAGGAGTTGTTGTTTGTAGTCTTGTCTTGAATTCCCCCTTCTGCTTTGGTCTCAGAGACCAACACCGTTAATCAGTGCCAAGTGCACTGCTTTTTAAACGTTTGCGCTACAAAACAGACCCGCCATTAACTCGGCAGGGCTCCTGAAAGCATCTCGGTGCTGTGCACGGAGCTTTGTGTGGAGCTGAAGGCTTTAGAAATAATCATAAGGTTTCCTTCATTGCCAGAGAACACTTTCAGGAATGAGGGACAGTGAGAAGTGTTCCACTTGTCTGCGTGTCACTAGCTAATATCTAGATGCTGCCAGCTGAACTCTGAGCAAGATTTGGACGAGGAGCTCATCTCTGACGTGGTAATGAGCCAATCCAGAACGTGCTGAGGAAGCACCTTGGCTAAAGAGATGACTTTGGGAGCATCCCAAGGGGATGCTGCCTCGCTTCTCAAGGTCCCAGTGCCATTCATGCCCCCGCTCATTGTGTCTGGCTGGTGTGGTTGTGTCTGTCTGTCCTGGCTCCTAGTATTCACTGGAGAGCTGTGCTGCTTCCTGACAGAGGAGTGGTTGAAATGTCTTTTTGTTCCTTGTCCCCCCTAGTAGTGCAACGGCAGTAGCCTGGAGAGTGGCGAGCGGAGGCACAGGCTAGCCACCCTAAGTATCACAGACTGGGGTGTAGGCAGTCAGGCCTAGTGCTCAGAGCCAGAGTCAGAGACCAAGCAGGGGAGCAGGGCTGGGAGCAAGGCTGGGAACAAGGCATTCACAGGAGCAATTGCAGCTCCGGACATAAGCACTGAGCAGCCACTGGCCAAGTACTCCTGCTGGATTTCAGCAACCTGGCCAGTTAGGGTTTCAGCTGTGGTAAACTGGCTGGTCCCAGGCCCAGCTGCAGGCATTCATTCCTGACCGCAACTACATCCCTCTGGGGTCCAGGTGGGTTTGTACGCAAGGCCGTTCCTCAGCCCTGCCTGTGTTACCGCAGTTACGCTGCTGTTTTAGATTGCTCACTCAATGTGTGCTAGCACAAATGAGTCTGCATGAGCTGGGAATCCCAGCCCCAAATCCAGGGTAGACATAACCAGCAGCTCAGTCAAGGTGGGAACATCTCCAAAGTTCTAGGAGGATTTGTGCTTAGCTCTGAACCGTCTCCAGAAAGGAATTTTAGCACTGATGCAAAGAGCGGGGCTGACAGCCCTGAAAACAAGTCTGGTACCGAGGCACAAGAACAGGCAGTGACAACTACGCTTTGCTGTTCTGTAGCACCTTCCACCCAGAGCTTTCATCCCCCTTTGCAAGCGTGAACGAATTTGATCTCGCAACAACCCTGTAAGGTAAATGAGTAGCATGATCCCTGTTTTATAGATGAGGCAGCTGTGGCTCAGAGAGGGGAAGTGACACAAAAGACTCGATGGCAGAGATTAGAACCCAGCCTTCCTGCATCCCAGTCCTGCACCTTAACCGCCTCCTCTTGACAAATGCACAAATCTGGTGTGGACAGTGGCAGTGCAAACTACCACGCATTCACCGCCCTGCCAGACTGTCTCATGGCAGGACCATCTCCAGGGTTTAGGGGAGTTCTGTCCCCATGGCCCCATTCAGTCCTTGCCTCTGGGCTGAGGCTGATGGCCTCCGTGAGGTGGTAGCTCCGAAATGTGAACACTTGGGCTAGATCCTTCAAACTCATTCCACCCAGACCACTGAACAGACATCAGCTGTGGGCCGTTGCCTTCCTAGGCCACGTGTGAAGCAATGACCTAGAGGTGAAAGTTCTCTAGGGCCCAATACTAACCCCACTGGGACACATGCATTTTTGAAACCACACAAGGAGAGCTCAAGGGACTGGCAGGTCAGGAGCTGTTTGTGGATAATAGTGCTCCGTGAGCAGAGACAAACAACGGCGCAGTCAGTAGAAACTGCAACGGAGTCTGGCAACACGGGATTACCATTACCACAGCTTGTTAACATAAACTAATACAGACTGTTGAATTGCAGGCTAATGGATATGAGGGCGAGAGACGGGAAGTGTGTTCAGGAATAATGGCCCAGATAATACAGCTGATGATTTAAATTTAAATATTTATTTAAATAAAAAAATGAGCAAATGTTGAGTGGCTTGTATATTTCATGGAGGCCAATTGATGTCGAGCTGCCTGCCATGCTCTCCAAGCAGACTGCTGTCTGATGAGGACGGGCATTGCCTGGAAGGCACAAGCAAGGGTGGCCAGTGGAAAATCTCCAAGGAGGGCCAGACTTCTAAAGGGTTATTATGTCCATAATATGTCCAAAGGCAGGTACCAGGTGCAAAGTCTAGGACTGAGGCAGCTGGCCGCTAGTGATGAAATTCTGACTCTGTGGAAGTTCGTGGGTGTTTTGCTGTTGAATTTAGTGGGCCCAAGATTTCAACCCAGATTTCTGGTAACACATGGACACACGTGACTCCTTTTTAATCTCTCTTCAGTTAGCAAAATGGGTTCATAGATTTCTTTCTTGGCTCTCCTGCCAGGTCAGCCTTGCCCAACAGAACCTAGTATTAAAGCCCAACGATGCACCTGGAAAAAGCTGGGATGAGGGTTCTCTCACCGTTCTGCAATCTTGACTGACTCCAGCTACCCAGGGGAGTAGAAGAGAAGAGCGCACAGTAGGTGGATGCTGTCAGATGAACTCAATGCACAGCTGGCGTAAATCAGAGGATGTCTCTTTATGCCAGCCAGGGGTCTGGCCTCATACCTTACAGCGGGAAACCCATTACGGATTGTCACTATAGGACCTCACACAACTTTATGGGGCTTTTCAGCATCAGATCCTTCAGCAAAAAATCCCAGTGGTGATGAGTCTATGGGAAGGCGGTATCCCTTCAGAATGCACTTTGCCCTAGTGCATCAGGTATGAGAGTTTGATTTCTAGGTCCTCCCAAGGAAGGGCTATGGTTAGGAGTCTTGAAGATGCTCATAAGCCAGAGAGGGTGGTGGGAACTAATGTCTGCTATGCATTAATTCCTGTGAGAGATATAAGAGCCGCAAAAGGTTGTTTTGTGCTGGTGTCCTGGATCAGCAGTGAGGTGGGACTAGTGTCTAGTTGGTTCTCCTTTCCTCCTCTTTCTTTGTATATAAAAAAAAAAAATGAAAGCAAGATGCCACGTCCAGCTGCAGAGACTCGTGATGGCGTTGGCTGCAGTGTGTGTGACTGAGTGCTCCCTGGAAAAGAACGGGGCCAGGTCTTCATGAGAAACAGTGTCAGTTTTATGGAGCATGCCTCCTTGCCGAAAGGAATTGGTCTTATCAAGGGTCTCTCAGCCGTGGACAGTTTGTCTGGTTTTATGTTGATGACAGAAAAATCCAATCTACGGCCTGTGACTGGAAAGTTCAGGGGAATGTGAGTCTGGATGCGAATGAGGGCAGGCTTTATTGATGGTCTGTGGGTGTGCAGGTTGTGTGGGAAGAATCCTGTTAATAATAGGTCCCTTGAGGCATTGCCTCCTGACCCTGCCATCCCTCCTTATTCATCCGCCTTAGCTTGTGTGTTTATTTTTGAGCCAATGTTAGTGCTTGAAAGGTGCTGGATTGACAGCCTTGAGGGAACACACTGTTCTGAGTAGCAGCAGATGAGGTATAGCGTGAGCGGGGAGGCTTCAGGCTCCTTCTGATACACCTTGCTAATCTGCCTTGATTGTTTTCTTGCAAGGGGATGTTGGAGTAGGCTGTGGTGGGACTGTTCAGTCCACCGCTATTGAACCCTGCACTTGAGTTGCTGCCACTACCAAGATCATTGTGAGGTTTTGTGACGAGGATTCACGTTCACTAAGAGTTGGACTGACACCGTCGACTCAGCTCGCATGGGCAGCTAGACAGCCATCAACTGATAATGCCATGCCATGCCAGGCACTGCCGAGTTAGGCTTTAATTCGAATGCGTGACCAAGAGGTGAAGGAATTCATCACATTCTTAATACTGGGCCTAAGCTCCCTCACCCCATTAAAATAACCTGCCCCCAAAAGAAACCTCTTTGAAATCTCAATTTGCGGTCTGCTGTCCACGTACCCAGTCTGTAAGATACTATGGGACACTGTCCTGGTGCCTTAACATTCCACCTTTCCTGGAAGGTAGATCCTGTTCAATAACACTGAGTTTCTGTGAAAATAATACTCCCTACTTTGTCTATAGAGTCGAGGGCATTTGGAACTGCAGGGCTCTAAAAAGGGCTAGCTGGACATTTCATGGTGACTGGAGAGCCTGGCTGTGGAAAGGGATATATAAAGTTGGCCATGAATGTTTTGAAAAATTGGATCCCCAGTGTAGGACCAGTAAAACAACTGTGCAAAGCTTCATGCAGCGTGCCATCCAAATGTTCATATTAACAAGCGACACCTATCAGATATGACTGTTTGTTGTTGTATATACAGCATCAGGATGCTTTCATGGTGCAAAACTTTTGTTTACTCTCCAAAGACTTTGTGACACATTGCTATGGGCACATAGGTATAATAAATCGTTCAGGACACTGTGGGATCATGGTTTAACTCTGACACTTGTCTTGCGATGGTGTAACTTCACTGATGTCAGTGGAGCAGCTCCTGATTTATACTGGTGTAAATGTGAATCAGGCCACAGGATGTTTTGTTTTGTTTTGTTTTGTTTTAAATGCTGTCAAGCCCACAGCTGTGCAATATGTTCACCATTCAACAAACTCTGCAACTTGCCTTGAGAAGACTTCAGTTATCACAGATTTGAAACTCCATCTCCAATCCCTGAAAGATATGCCAGTGTTCACAAACCTCGGAAGTAATCTTGAGGCCCAGTTTTGAATAGTAATAATTGGAACTGGCTGAAATTTTTTTAAAACAAAAAATTCAAAATCACACACACAAAAATTTCAACACTGTTTCTATTCCTCATGGCTCAAAAAGGACTCCATGTGGGGAGGTTAAAATCATTTAAAATCAAAATGATTATTTAAAACATTATTGGCTGTTTCTATAACCATTTCAGTAAGAGTTTGGATAAACATTTCCATAAATGTCACAGGCAATGAAAAATTTTGAAACAAAGTGGATGGTTTTTCATGACATTTTTCATTTTTTTAAAAAGGCCATTTTTTGACAGAAATATAAACCTTTTTGTTTGCAAAATGTCAACCATCTTTAAGAATAAGACATAGCTCATTTATAGTACTTTTTAAATCTGTGCTTCTCAAGGCCAGTCAGTATCATTCGCCTAATTTTATATTTGGGGAAACTGAGGCACAGTGACTAGCTCGAGGTAACACAGCAGATTAGTGGCAGAACAGGGAATAGAATACACGTCTCTTGTTTCCAAGTCCTATGTCCTAGCCACTGAATTACACTGCCTCCCTAAAGATCATTAGGAATCCTCTAAGGTGTTTGAGTGAGTACCCCTTTGCAATCATATGTTGCAAACCTACATTAATTAACACCGAAAAAAATTCTCTCTTCAGACTAAACCCAGTGATCTCCACATGGTTGTAGCTGTATCTTGAAAGCTGCTTTTATTTTTTTTTCCCCCTCTCAAGCCAGGAGATGAAAGACATATTTTTTGTACATGTACAACTTCAGTAAATAGTGGGTGGGGATTATTAATTCAGGACTAAACCCAGGCCTGGCATGAACCACACGGAAGACATATGTTGCGACAACTTTCCTGAGGGGATTCTGGCCAATGCAGATATCAAGCTCTCCCTGGAGAGGCCGAGGGGGGAGTGACAGTTCTTTTCTTTCCAAGACTGATATAATTAAAGAGTTATAATGTCCTTTAACTTGCCTGCCCTTGAGACTGTTGCACACTGGGATTTTTACTTTTATTTTATTTATTTATTTATTTTAGCACCAGTGAGTGGATAACAAGCTTTATTCAAAGTAGCAGGAGGCCCAGAAATACAGTTCAGCATCAGACATAGGAGATTATTTTATTTCCCTTAAAATGAACATCCATCCATCTTCCCTGTGTGGATCACTCTGTGGTTAAGCATGAGGTTAAAACCACCGTCCTTCCAGCTGTCTGTTAACACGCTGAACTTTGGAAAGGGAAGCTTATTTTAATTTAATAGAAATGTACATTATACATAATCCTTGCAATAGATTTCCTCCAATCTGAAGGTGAATCTTGCTGAGTAACCCACCCCTCTTCTTTCAGTCCAAATGCCAACAGATCCATAGCAGAGCAGCTTTAAAATGTAATAATAATAATAATAATAATAAATAAAATCCTTTGCTGCTGTCCTTGAATGACAAAGCTGATGGAAAATAAAGTTGTAGATAACTAGAGATAACAATACAAGTGTCCTCTACCCATCTTCCAGGTTATTAGCAGGACGAATATAATCAAATCCAGATGTAATTCTCTGGCAGACACTGCTGCTAAACTAATCCATACAGTTTTGGCTTTGGAAAGCAAACAGCTTCTTTAGGCCTGATTCTCATCCGTGCTCAGACCACTTTGCACTGCTGTAGCATTGTAAATGTAATGATGCGAGTGTGTAAATGTACAGTGCCTAGGTCCTGATTAATGCATGGGGCTCATAAGCACTATTGCAATTCAAATAATTATTAATCATAATTAATCAATGTAATTGACTCCCAGGTTCAGGCCTCTTTACGCTAACAGCGGGGTGCAAAATAGCCTTAGAACAAACAAGGATCAGCCCCTTTATTGCTTTTCCTGGGGACCAGTTGCTCTTTGGGAATGGAAAAGTCACACAAGTTCATTGTTTTCCAAGGCAGGTGGTGCTCCGTGAGCTTAAAGTGAGCGCCAGATGGGCAGAGATGATGAAAGAGGCATCGGCGTGAAAGGCTTCCCTCCAGGGTGTTAAATATTACATTTACCGAGTCTGCAGAACTGTTGAAACCA
Organism: Emydura macquarii macquarii; assembly: GCF_026122565.2. Taxonomy (NCBI): domain Eukaryota; kingdom Metazoa; phylum Chordata; order Testudines; family Chelidae; genus Emydura; species Emydura macquarii. The sequence goes on along the minus strand of NW_027130449.1, from coordinate 6,603,052 downwards.
ATAGAACTAATTAGAGAGCTGATGTCGGGGAAGGACGTGCCTTAACTAAAGGGATGCCGGAGCACCAGGAGCACTGTCTTTTTTTTTTTTTTTTTTTTTTGTGGAGGAGGGAATGACACACGATGTGTAATCTTGGGAAGGGCGATTGGGGCTCACCCTGACATGCACTTCGAGTCAAAGGAAGGGAAGGGAAGGGGTGCCAGGCCTGTCTGCTCATCTGCAGCCCAAGGGCGGTGCCCACTCTCGTCCGCTCAATGCTAGAATGCTGCATAGTGTTTCTGGGAGTGAACGTAGGGTTTTAGCGATTTGGGAGCCACCCGCCTTTAATGCAAGGGGAAGGAAATGGGCCAGCCTGCTTCCCCGTCCATCAGGCTTAAAAGATCCTCATTATCAGTATTTGTTTTGTGGTAGCCCCTGGGAGCCCGACTCCTAGACCAGGACCCCATTGTGCTAGGCACTATCAAACACAGAACAAAAAGATGGTCCCTGCCCTAACCCCTAACTATCCCCTAGCCAGTCCTGCTTCCATGGCACAATGCCCCTGCACCGCCTGAAGCGGCGCAGCTTCCTATTCCCCTCTGCACAAGTAGGGTCTTTCAGCAATGGTCTTCCAGGCCCCCTGTCTCACTCCACCTGAGTGCACCAACCAGCAGAAGGGAGGTTGAAACAAAGGGGACTGGGGGAAGAGAGGGGCCTGGATAGGTGAGAAACGGAGAGAGAGCCCCAGCCAAATCTACGGCTCTAGATGTTATACATCACCCTTCTGCTCTCCTGAGGCGTTGACGAGGATGGGCTTGAACGAGAACTGGAGAGCAAAAGAGTTAGGACTTCAGGGTCTGAGCGTGTGACCTTTCCAGGTTGGAATGCTGATCCTGTCCGAGGCCACGTGTTCATGTCGCCCTCGTGCTCTCGTGGTATTAGAATTAACGCAGTCTCTCTCTCAGCTCAGAAATGGTGGTGGGGCCATAATCTTGAAGCAGAAGGTCCTGAATCCTCTCACCAGGAGCATGCAGCCTAATGAGTGCTCTTGGTGCCAGGTTAAGCATAGCGCTTAAGTGCATGCTTAGCTTTAAATGTGTGCTTTGCTGAAGCCGGGGTCTTAATCCTAGGCAGCTTCATGTTGATCCCTGAGCAGAAAGCTCTTCCTCCAGGAGGGTTTGCTTCCCTCTCTTGCTTTGATGGCTAGTGTGCTTCTAGCAGATCAAGGAGAGTTTATCCTGTCAGGACCCACCAGCTAAGAGCAAGCTGGCATGGCCTCTCTGCAATGGATGACTCAGAGTCACAGTCCGGAGATGCTGAGGGGACCAACATAAGGTAGCAGACAGATCTGAGCAGACTCTGAACTGCTGTGGCCTGTTGGGGGCTAAAGTTAGAACATGAAGTCCGCTCCCCCTCCACCTCAAAGGGCAGGTCAGCGGCCTGATGCTTCTGCTAATTTAACTTTAGGTACCTTTAATACTAAACACAATTCAACACGGAAAGATACCCCCCTTAACACGTGTGTAAACTTTAAAAGCATAGAACTCTCCCTGTCTTGCAAGATCTAAAACAATAAAATGCACAAAATAGGAAAAGCACTGAGGAAAAGGAAAGCCAAAGGGAAATTACTGAGTTATAGCTGTGGAACAGGCCAGGCAAGATACAAGAAGAAATGCCACGAGAACCATGCAAAAAATAAAAAGGAAAAAACAGAAATCAGCCAAGAAGGAACTGACATGCCTGAACAAGATGTTAAGGGCACACTGTACATCGCTGGCTGTGTCACACACAGCTTTGCTCTCGGACTCTGCTATGTCCAAGGGGAGCCTATCGCAGGTGTCTTAGCCACCTGGGAATCTCTGCTGCGCAGTTCTGGGAGTCCCACCTGGGTCACCCATTGTAGCCTGATTCTTTAGTGGTTAATAATTGGGCTTGGTTGCCAATTAATACTGGTTTAAAGAAGTGGGGGTAGTGGGGTTCCAGTCCCAGAATCAGACACAACAGAATTAAAATAAACACATTCATTATTTGGTAGGGGACCCTGGCGTGTACAGCAAGGACACTCATGCGGAGGACAAAGCAAAGCCTTAGCTACTTTTACAATCAGTAAAGACAAGAAAGCTCCAAAGTGTTGCCTGATTTCTGGGTGTTTACTAATTGAATGGGGTTATAGGCTCGCCAATTGATCTGATCAGAAGATAATGAGATTCTAGTCCCAGACTCAGGTTCTAGAAGAGTTTTAACAGGGATCCCCCAGGTGCACAACAGGAATGCTCACACTGATAACTGAATCTGTATAATTTTATAAGCTTTTATTAAGGTAACATAAAATGATAGACAAATGACTGATTAAGAGAAAATGAATAATCAAATGGATAATGGGTAGGATAGCAGTCTTATTCTAAAGACACGTGATATATATATATATTTATACTGTATGCTTGGGATTAATATATTCACACCCTTCTCCGATGACCTGGTTGAGCGAGATGTCCGATTCCTCAATTCTTGAATGGAGGGGTGGGGAGCTAGGCACTGCTGGAGAGCTAAGAGCTGTAAGGCTAAGACTAAGACTACAGATAATACTAAGTATAAATGAAGAACAAAAGATTCTAAAAAACGCTAACTAAAAGCAGCTGAAAGAAGGAGTAGCTGGTGACCACGCCCAAGTATGGTGGTTTGCCCCTTTTTGTACCCTGAACAATATGGCTCCTCCTCCAAAGTTCAAACTTGGCTTCTTCACCCTCAAATTATTAGGGCACATGTATTCTATAGGCTGGCAGGTTCGTGCATATTAATGACAAGTCCACACCCTTCCCAAATGGTTCGCTCAACTCACCTTTGTTATTTCTGGCCCTTTCTGTGGGTTTTGTGGCATAGCTGTGAAGTTCACTTGGGGCATAAACTGAGACATCCCCTGTCTTGATGCCTCCTGACATATCTAGGGTAAAGGTTATAATCATATATGTCTTATTCTTTAATTCATCATTACTTATCTGGGCCAAAGGTCCCGAACAGATGTATGCAAACGGCCTTAGCTTTTCATACAGGATGTGGCCTCTAGGTATCTTGCGTTACAGCTATAATACTTGAACATGAATCTTTAACTCTATTATAATAAAACAACAATACTTAAATCTATAAGGAAAGGTGTATATGTGCAAGCAAGCAGGTTAGTCCTATAGGCTACAAAAGCACATAAATAGCAGTAGTATAAAATTCAAGATATCTTTGGCATCAGTCCTTGCATATGCTCATATACTTATATACTCACACCCTTCCTTGGGGATCTGGTAGTGAAGGACAAAGGACCACCTCTGTCCCTGGCATGCCAACCGAGTCCAATGGTCCAGATCCAGATCAACCTACCCGATGGACTGAAGATTGACTATCAATCCCCTCTGCATGGTAGTCTGGCCTATTATAGGGCCTGGGCACTGAAATGCATAGTTATTCAGATGCTCAGCCTCCCATTTGCATATCTAACTTCCTCACCCTAATAATATCGGGGTGCCTTTATTCTATAGGTTAGCATAAGATGGATTTAGCTTGTCATTTACATCAATTTATTGCTAAAGCAAGTTTGTGGTGACATATCTGCCAATGACTTTATCCTAAAATATCCAAGTCTCATATCAGTTCAATGTTCCTGTAATTGCCTGGTATCATTATGTACAAACTTCCCCTTTAAACACTCTATTCCCAGTTCCCCAAAACTCGGGGGCAACCGTTAGGCCATCTATCTATGCCAAAATTCATAGGCCTCAAGCCTTATGCTAACTTGCTTAAGTTAAGTTAAAGGCCTGTAGGTTCCTTGTGTTACTGCTAAGTTAAATAAAATGCTTAGCTAACTCTATGGGCTATACAATGGACCAGACAGAGTTTGTCCTTTGACTCACTCTAAGCAATTCCTCACCAGGTCCATCTGAACGTACGTGGAAAATGATCTGTTAGCATCTGCCAGTTTTGGCTTGCTAGAAAGAGTCCCCCTCCAGCCATCCTTCTCTGCTGCTTATGTTTCTGCCACACTCGAACCAAGAGTGCTTCCGCTGCACTCTTGTCAGTCCAGGGTCCTATTCTTTTAAGAGACCTGATGAGAGTGTGTGTGCCAATGGCTGCCCTAAATGGGGACAGAATTAGCCAAGCAACCCACACCATCTGTGGCCTAGGTTGGAGTCGCTTCATGTCTTTGAACTGTAAGTAGCCCTCTGTCTCGCTCTCTGGCACTCTTTGCAATGGAAATAATAATAATAATAATAATAAAAGGGAATTAAGACAAGTAGGCAAACATAAAAATGAGTTGTTACGCAGCGTCTGTGCAGATTCTGATCTCCAATGTCAAGAGAGCATCATTCCACTATAATGGCATCTTTTCATGAAAGCATTTTGTGGCAGTCATAAATAACCACGCCAGCTGAAAGGACCGATTAAAAAAAAAAATGGAAACTGAGGCACACAGGAGCTTTATTATTGCTCAAACAAAGCATCTGTGACTATTAAGAAGGAGGAGGGGAGGGAGCTGACAATAAAAGCCAGGCTATTGTATTGCTGTCTTGTCCATGTCAGCAGAAGATCTGGCTGTGGTAGGCTGACGGGTTGTCTGGATAAAGAGGTTAGGGGCAGAACATACATTTGTGATGAGAACTTTCCTCTTATAGCCCAGATCAGGAGGTCCAGAGGTACTGTCAAGTACGGACGAAGCTCTATAAATCAGGACAGGCTTTTTTGTCTGTTTGAAAAGTCTTATCTCTGAGTTCGTCCAGGCAATTTTTTGAGGTCTCTCTAGCGCACTCCCTCCCCCTTATCACAGCGCTGCAGCTTTAAATGCAGACAGATACCCTCTAATGGAAGCGCAAGCCAGCGCACTCACTCCCTGTAAGTGCCAGCTCATAATTTAGTTTTGTGCCCTTTGGCATTGACGCATCCATCTATAAAAGCAGCTGCAGCGTCCCTTTGTTAAATTCCAAGGCTTCTCTTGGATCTGTGTTAGGGAGGCCTAGCTGGTAGCCTCATTTCTCTCAGCAGGGAGAGAATGAAGAGATTATGGATCAGGACTCCTGGGTTACAATCCTGGCTCTGTCACTCACTTGTGTGATGTTGGGCTAGTCACTTTTAACCTCATTGTGCCGACCTGTGAAAGGGATCGAATAATATTTGTCTCATTTAAGTTGGGAGGATTAATGGCGGAACAGACAGACCCGTTCTGGTCCTTGGATGGAAGGGGTTATGGACGAATACTGTTATTCCCACTGGGGAGAGGGCGTTTCTGTAAACAACTCTTTCCCTCAATGCTCTTGATGGGGTTTTTCCAAAGTACCTAGGTGAGTTAGGCACCAAAGGCCTGATTTTCAAAGGTATTTAGGTGCCCGAGCAGGCTAGGTGTCCAACTCCAACTGATTTCACTGCGGTTTTGGCTGCTTGCCTAAATACGAGGTGCCTAAATACCTTTGAAAATCTGGCACCTAACTCTCAATGGCTTTCGGTGGGACTTGGGCACCCGACTTCCTTAGGCATTTTGAAAATCTCACCCTCTGTTTCACATCTTCAAGGGCCATCTCCGCAGCGCCCATCTGTCACTCCTTGCGTGGGAATGTCCCTCTGTTTCACACAATAGCAGCCCCGGTTCTACCCACTGCAGCTGTGTCCTCCCCACTGCCCCAAATTTCCCTCTCGCTTTTCCCCTTGTCAGATGGAAAATTCACCCTTCTTTGTTACCCCTCCATGTGCACACGTCTGCCTCCCACTCTCTTCCCACCACCCCGCCTCTTTCCCTCCATGAGAAACAATAATGGGCCCATGTAGCAAAGTCTGGAACTGGATCAGCCCAACGTGTGGATTGCGGGCATTGATTCAGCCCTACATGCCCATCACTGAAATGCTCCGACACCAGCTTCCCATTCTTGGGGCTCTGTGCACATTACATTAACGATGTTTGCAGCCAAAATTCTACCTCTGCTTCTCAGGGATTCAGCTTCTGGCAGGGTTTGCTCAGCCCTTTACTCCGTTGCAAGAGTTGGCACGCCCTGTGTTCCTCTTTGAGTTTTGGATTTGAACAAAAGCCCCAAAGCTCAAAGCTAAACTCAACAGAAATGGCCAAGTTTTGCCTGCTTTGGGACCAAAAATGATGCCAAATTGCTGGGTTTACACCTGAAGTCAAAGCTTGGTGCCAGTTCTGTGCCCAGCATCGGGTCAGAAATGAAACCTGAAACATGGCGGATTTGGCTTGCTCTGGTGTCTCGTTAGAGAGACTTTGTACAGCTGTTGTTCAGAGGAGCATTCAAATCTATAGCTGTGTCACCCCACCTAAATCTCTTCACCCTTTGGGGTTAACCCACTGCTGCCCGCACTGCATCTTGTTGTCTGCACCAAGGAACAGGGGAGTGCTGCTGGCGACTTTTCCCCTCTTTGGACAGCTCCTGCTGTCTCGCTGCCATGGAGAAAGCTTCATCGACAGATTGCTAATTTCCCCAGCTTTCCCCCCGAATAGCATTCTGCCTTCTGGCCAGAGCAGTGTGAGCGTCAGCCCGTGAGTGCCTCACCTGTGGACATGTGAAGCGGGTTTAATAGCCTTCTCCTCTTTGCCCCACTGTGCTGTGACTGAGAGGGAAGACAGAGCCGCGTGAGTCGTTAATTGCTTCGGCCCTGTAACTCCCAAAAGATGAAAAAGATTAAAAGGGAAGGAAAACAGCTATTATATCTCTTTCCTGAAAAAACCTGCAGAGTGAAAGGCTCATTAACATCATTAGTGTTTCATTAACCTCTAGCCAGACAAATAGGCTAGAGGTAATTTAACAGTATAGGGGGGATAAAAAGAAAATTAAAAATTACCCGGCTGTAGGTGACATTCTCCAGTTTACCTCCATTGCACAATTGGAGAGGCACGAGCAATTTTGCCTTCCCTTCATGCCAGGCTGGGGTTTGGAGGGAAGCCAAGAGCTCTGACTACTAGGAAGGGCTTCAGGTAATAAAGAGCAGGGAGAGTCATTGATTGTGACAAAATGGAATTCATTTTAACACAACAACATCTGAAATCTTCAAAAGGAAACACGGCGCCGCACAATGCCAGCTTCAAAAAATAGAGAGCCAGCAAGAAAAGGAATTGCCAGCTGCAAAAAGACCTTTTGTTTGAATAAAAAGGTTGTAGCACCCCCTCGTAATTTTTTTTATTGGATTTTTATCTTCCCCCAACTTGGTGTGTTCCAGACACACACACAGTCTGTGAGTGCAGGTCATGTCAGTTCAGGAAGTCGGTTTTTAACACATCTTTTGCCTTTCAACTGTCTTTCTCTTAACAAAGCTCTTTGGTATTAAAGGGACATTGTCCACTTTATTCAGCCCCAAAATGTACAGTTTGAATTAAATTTAACCACCACCATCACTGAAGAACTGTGACTTTGGTTATTTGTTAGCAAGTATTGTGGTAGCTTCCAATTGAGATCACCTTCCCATTGTCCACTGCACAGTCCTTGCCCTGAAGAGCTTACGGTCTAAATAGACAAGACAGACAAAGGGCGGATAGTCCCCGTGTGATGGGGTAAACAAACCCCTCACTGAAGAGGAAGGGGTTAAGGATCTGCTCAGTGGCAGGCAGGTAATGAAGGGAAACTGACCTGCATGCTAAGCTCCTGGCTATAGTGAGATGACCAAGCCTGCAAAGAAGTGAGCGGTGACTCCCTGGAGGTCAGAGATTACATCTTGGTGTTCTTTACTGTGACCTGTGGGAAGAAAGGGGAGGGATAGGAAGTGATCCAGAGAAGCAGCTGCCTAGCACCCCAGGGTGTGTGACTTAGCTGCCTACTGTTGGGCCCTGGGTCGGAGCGTGGTGGAGAGGGTGGGCCTGGACTCCCCTGGCAGCTTCTAAAGAGGAGCAGTGATGGTGGGGAACCTAGCTGGGCAAAGACCTTAAAGATACAAAGGTCTGGACTATGAGACCCCTCACCCAAAGGGGAAGGCCTGAATCCCTTGATTACGCCTGAATGCTCACTCTGTTGTTGGACTCTTTATATATACCTCAAAAGTGGTGGACTTGAAAACGTGACCTGGCCGGAGGGCTGCATCACTGAAAGAACAGACCACCTTAGGGTAGAGCAGTAGTATGAAAGGGAATGCCTGGGAGGAATTTCACCTGCCACAACTCTCTGAGCAGGAGGTGGCACTGGTGGGGATGTCCCCCTTCAAGCCCTATTTTACAGATGAGGAACGGAGGCACAGAAAGGTGAAATGACTTGTGCAAGGTCACAGAGAATCAGTTGCAGAGCTAGGAATTGAACCCAGAATGTGTAATGAGCTTTTGTCAGGCTCTTGCGTTTGATGCCTGTGAACATGTCAGGGATCATATTTTACTTTTCTTTATTTAGATTAAAAATAGATTCAGTATGCACTTATAATGAAGGGGTGGAATGGGATGGATTGGAAAATGGGATTTCTCTTCCCACCCCCGGCCCTGGGATATTTCCACTAGAAAAGAATAATTTTTTTGAAAATTTTCAATAGAAAAGAAATGGCTTTTCTGTCTGTATTTTAGAAATGATGCAGCATTTTTCATGTTGACTTCAAATAGTCTTCAAAGTCAGATTTCTAGAACAAAAACGCGTAAAATTTTTGCGGGGAGGTCCCCTCTTCTTTTTTGCCTTTACCAGTTTTGGGGGGAAGGTAAAAACTGAGGGGGGGGGATCTGAAAAAGTAAAAAAGTCTGGGAAAGCAGCTTTTCCCACACTTCCTTTACTGTTTCCCTATTTTTGCCAATTCAATCAAAACAGGTTTCTCAGAAATATTGTGACCAGCTCTGTGCAGTGGCAATGCAGTCGATAAACACCCAGCAGCTTCAGACACAATACATTTAACCAGAAGCAGAATATACCTCAGTCAATCCCTTTCTAAGCCCTGTGCCCTCTGCAAAGCACAAACAAATAGGGTAAGATCAACAGATGTTGGCTATTTCACAGCAAAGTGGGGAGCAAATTCCATATCAAGGACAATGCCCTGCAAACGACTCCTTCTTTTCTATGTGAAGTGTGCTCCAGTTGTCAGCTCTGGCAGAATGGCACGGGGAGAGAAGTGATTTCTAAGGTGGGCAGGTCCCAAGACATTCAGGGCATGGATGTTTGTGTAAAGCTAATTTCAAAGTCACATATGCAAGCTACTCTGTGCTCCTGTTCCCCCTTTCGCCCTTTGACTGTCTGGCCTATTTAGCGTCTCAGGCCCTGATAAAGAAAGCTATTGAGGCTCCTAGCCTAAATACCATTGTCAATCTGGGCTTCATCTCTTTGGGGTTGAGGTTTCTCAGTGCATTTTTACAGCACCCAGCACTATGGGCCCCAATCTCAGCCATGGCCTCTAGATTCTACTGTAATGCCATACATAACAATGGGTTGAGACCAATAACTGATTGGTTGGGACTCGCCTTTTAGCCATCACACTACTTAACGTCTGACTGTATAAGTGCTAAGTATTATTATTGATTACATTATGAATAGAGCTGGTTAGAAAAGGGGGGGAAGAGGTATTTTCTGCAGGAAAAAATGATTTTTTTGTTAAAAAAAATAGCATTCAGCTGAAAAATATTGATTTGGGGGTTTTTGGTTTGCCAGTGAAAAATCGAAAAAATTGAGGAAATCAGCCACTGCCTGTGAAATTTTCATTTTGTCAAAAACCCAGTTTTTTTGTCCCAAAAAAGCCCAACAACCTAAAATCCACTTTGACAGAAATTTTTCATCCTTCCCTAATTAGGCACATATGCCCCAGGTACCAAACGGAACACTGTATGTTGTGCCTGAAGTAGCAGTACTCAGGTACCACTGACTGGGAATTGCAACATTGTGTTCAGTCACTGAAATTGAAAGCTCGTTGTGTTTGTACAGCACCTTGCACAATGGGGCCCTGGTCTATGACTGGAGCCAGTAGGTGCTACAGAAGTACAAGTAATAAAGAAAAGTAATATGTTCTATGAAGCATGTAGATCATGGGCAGTAATGGTGTAGGCTTCCCTCCCACACATTCTTACAAAAATGTACCTCAACCCTGCCGGGGAGGGACTCAAACTTCATTTAGGCCTTGCCCCTCTGCTGAGAAAGCCAACAAGGTTTCCAGTTGTTTTGTGGTTGAGTGGTATGAGCACAAGATTAGCCTTAAAGTATTCATCTAATCCGAGTTCTCACACTTACTCCATACCCACCCTTCAGTGCTGCTTGGGATACTGGTTTTGTGATGTGGATTTGGATCAATACCACTTTATTTCACAGATCCCCAGCCCTTAGTTAGGAATAATCTTTGAATTTTCCTCTTCAATGTTGTAAATTTTGCTTCTGCTTTTCTGGTTTGTACCATTGCTATTCCACGTAAAACCTGTGAAGGTGGGATAACAGAGTTTATTGAGCCACCCTAAGAAATGGGTCCAGAGTCCAGATTGAGAAAGTAAAGAGACACAGGGAAGCCTGAAAGCTGGTATCTCAGTAGCTTGCTCCAGATGCAGCCTGTAAATAAGTTTTAGTGCTCACATAATTTGTTTGTGGGGAGAATGTGTTACCGGCAGAAATCTTGCAGGTGTAAGGCAGCGTTACTTGTGCTGACATGCCTGGCTGGGGATGAGATAATTGGAGCTATGACTGGGGGAAATGTGTTCTCCTTCAGCTGTAGTTTTCTACCTCGATTAGGCTTATAGTTAGAGGCCAGAACCACGGTTATAAATAGGGACTAAATATGGAAACTGAGACTCAAAGTTTGGACCTCGATACAGATTAGCTGGGGTTCAGTGAATCCAGGGTTCTGATCTGCTTCTGTGTCTAGCTAGGACAGATAAATCCTGGAAGGTCAGGGACTAGCTGTGGGGTTCAAATAAGCATCCACAAATTAGTGTGCCTCTGTATAAACTCATCCAGACTATTTGAACTTTATGATGCTGAAAAACAGGGCTAGTGATTTGTGGGTGTCCATCTTTTGACACTTTAAAGGGGCCTGATTTTTCAGAAAAGGTAGATGCTCGGTGCTTTCTAAAAATCAGGTCCTTTAAAGGCATCTCTCTTTTGGGCCCCCTAAAATTGAAGCATGGCTCTGTACTGCAGTCATGAAACACCACAACAATATTGCAGTCTGTCTGTCTATCTTAACTATCTATCCATCCTACATTCATCACTACAGTATATGAGCATCCCATATTTATGCTTCCTAAATAAGCCTATTTCAACCCATACAAGAAGGCCAGGAAATTGTTTTACAGAAATATATTGTTCACTGGAATAATTGAATCCACAAACACTGAGCTTTATGTCAGTGTAAATTTGGAATAAATGGCTGTTTTTAGTCTTGCCTTATCCAAAACAATTGACCCAATACCAGTAACTCTTTCAAAGCTCAAAGCAGAAGCATCTCCTCCACCAGCCCTGTTCCCACACAGGTTGTCGTAGGATTACATACATACATGCTGAGTCACTGACAATCTTGATGATATCCCTGTCAATGTTATGCATGACTGATTCACTTTCTAAGGCATAGTCCCCAAATGGCATAATAACCCTAGATGTGTTCTGATCCGAATTTCCCCAGAGCTTGGGGTGTTTGGATCCAGGGTTTTGGGTTGATTTCCAGAGCTGGTCAGGAAATATTTTTAGTTCCCACAAAAAATTAGACAAAAGCAAATTAACTTTATCAAATGTTCTCCAAAGTTTTCATTGGGGGGCGGGGGGAACCCAGCACCACTTGTTTACAGCAACCAAAACCATTTTTTGGCTAAAATGTTTTGATTTTTTACTTGCCCAACACAGAACATTTTTGGTTTTGAGTTGTTTGATGAAAACCTGGAAGTTTTTGTCAAACCGGCATTTCCCATGGAAAATGGCCATTATGACTAAAAAGTCTTTTCAAATGAAAAAAGAAATGACCAGGCTCTACTTGCTGCTTTGCATTCATATGGATTTTAAATATGCTAATCACTAGCTGCTGCTTATGCAATGATTTCAGTTGATCATAGAGCTGTCTACATCAATATCTGTCCGCCTGCATTTCCTACACATGCCCCGTACTTTGCTCTGTTAGTTTTGTAACATGTGAGAGAACATTAGCAGCAATAAAGCTAACATCAGCCTATCTCAGAGTATTGGTGTTTGATGGTTAGCTGAGCGTTTGGGACTAGGGCCAGTGCAGTTAGATGTGTATAAATTGGTGAGCACACAGCACCCTCTTGTGTCTGTCTAAGGCTGGCACAGTTAGTACCTTTATGCTCTGCATGCGTAGGTGAACCCGGAGAGTTCTGTTTCAGAGGAGAGCTGACTTGTGAACCCCAGCCCTTTATCATGTTACTTATCAATACTCCATCTTCGAAGACGTTCTCTGTTTCCTTTTCCTCTTTGCAAATTGCTCCTTCATCTCAGGTTCAATTCTGATAGCATGGTGGCGTCTGCAGTGCTTTTGCTGTTCGAAGGAGACCCAGCAACTCAAAGAGGCCCTCGCTCTAGGTGAGAATGGATGCTGATTGGATTCTGCATCTATAGGAGCACAGAACTTTGTATGTTCCCCTGGGCTCTTTCACACCAGCATTTTTTATGTAGCACTGAACTAATAACTAGAATTAGCATAACGGGAAGGCCAATCTGGCATGCTCCAGTGGTAGAACGACCCTCAAGATGGACTTTCATCAGTGATAGCAAAGACTTGCAGCTCCCGAGAGCAGGTTTTTACTTCATGTGCTAGAGGAGTTATTACATTAGCTGGTAGCTGTAATAGATTTTCATCCTCCATGGACCAGCTGCTAGAGAAAGATGCAACATATTTAGCCAGCATGGTGCTGGGATGCTAGAAAGCCACTGACTGGTGTCAGAATACCTTCCAAAGAAATAGTTTCCGGCTCTCCTCTGCCAGAAGAGTGGTGATGTGAGGTTTGAAACGCTGAGGCCAAGTCCTCTCTCTTCTCCACCGTGATGGGGATGCTAAAGAGGTGGGGCTTCTGCTAAGGCCAGGGAGTGGCTGTATCAAGCAGGAGTCCCCTCCAAAGCCCAGGCGATGGGGTGGGGTCATGGGATCTGGTTCAAGCTCATTTCAATGTATGCTGAAAACCCTACCAGTAAGGGTTGGATTGGATGGTTTTGTTTGAGGCTTGTGCATGTGATGGAGCCAGCAGAGCCCGAGATGACAGTGGCAATGGTGGCAGGAATGAACTGTGAGAAAATCTCAGATCTGGTTTTCTTGTTTGGGGTAAAGCTTTTATTCACTCCTGGTTCCACTGGGTTCACTCCTGGTTCCATCTGTTTCCTTCTGCAAAGCAGTGCTCTGCCTGTCACCTCAGGGCCTGCTCCCACAGCTCTAATGCCCTCAAATTCCCATGGGGTTCAGCACCTGGCAGGATCGGGTCTGTCTTCCCTTGCACCCTTCCAAGATGGGTGACTTGGCTGAATGTCAGCGGAACGACAAGACGGGTCATGTAGACGGTGTAGAGAGGGCACTGGATGGGGACTCAGGGGACCTGAGTTCTAGTCCCACCTCTGCTACTGGTCTGCTGGGTGAACTAAGGCAAGTCATTTCCTTTCTCTGTGCCTCAGTTTCCCCATCTGTAAAATTGAGATAATGATACTGATCTCCCTTGTAGAGCGTTTTACAATCTGTAGCTTATAAGAGCCAAGGAATATTATGAAGAGGTCTTGTGCTTGGTTTATCTATGCTAGAATCACCATTGCACAGAAAGACAACGGGCTTGGCCAGGCTTCTCTGTGCGATGCTTTGACTGGCACAACACAGCTCCCACAGCTCTGTCTGCTGTGACTGAAATCTGCAGCTGCATCCTACCGAGCAGCTGGGAGGAGGACATTTAGATTGGATTGTGTGCAGCTGAGCCGGGCGTTTCGCTTCAGGCCGACCTCTCTGTTTCACGGTTTGCTCGCTGGGTAATGTGTGCAGCGTAGAAGCCCTTTGAGCAAACAGGGAGCCAGGGCACTTACACATGTAACAATTAACACTTCGCACTAACGGGCCCAGGTTCATTTCTAACAGATCTCTGTGTGACACGAAAACACACTCCGGTTGTATTTAACGTGCACTCTCAGAACGGCGCCACTAGCATGGTACGTGCCGTTCATGAAGGCTGCTGCCTCCTCCAACAGGCCTGGCTACTGGGTGATGTGGGGAAGGGGAACCAGGCTTGAGAGTCACTCAGAGAACCCCAGTCCCACTCCTGCATGCTCCTCAGCATGATAGGCCCCAGGATACATCGGGAAAGGGAGGCTGACTGCAGTAGGTGGGAAATGCCTGATTGGGACAAACCGATGGTCCATTTGAGCTCAGGCTGTTGGTGGTCCGTGTTGGGTACTTGAAGGAGGTAACATAACCCAACCCCCCCAGTCATGCACTCAGTTTGGCACGATGGATGTTGAGCATCTAACAGTGCATCTGTTGTACTTCATATTCTCTGAAGGTTTGCTAAGTTGGGGAGTTTTGGAAGAATTGGTGGGTGGGAAGGCAACTTACTTACAGGGGAAGAAACTGTCTGGAACAGACTCCACCTAGAGCTTTGCTATAACTTATGTCTTCAAGTCTATTCAGAGCCACTCAGTGGCTCACACTTCTAATATGCCTGTGAAGGAGCATTATCTACCAGGGAAACTGAGGCACAGAGCGGTGAAGTGACGTGTTCAAGGCCCTGAGCTGGTCAGAACAGAGGTTGTGTGATGGGGGAGTGAGGGAAGTTGAGGATTTCAGATGGAAATGAAGGAGATTGCCCTTTACGTTGCTGACGGAAGAGCAATTGGTGGGGCTGTGGGTGGATGTTATGGCAGGTCCCTGTGGCCCTCAAAATGAGGTGCAGCTAAAGGGGGAGTGCAAAGACCCCATCTCCTGGGGGGTAGATCCGTGTGCGGCTTGTGGTGCCTACCACGACAAGGTGCAGCCCAAGGGAGCTCCCCAGGCTGAGAGAGGAAGGAGAGTCAAATGATTTGGGTGCTGGCCCAGCTCTCAGGAGACAAGGGTTCATCCTTCCTCCTTCTCCACAGACTCCAGTGTGGCCTTATGCAAGTCACTTGGTCTCTCTGCGCCTGACTTCCCCATCTGTACAATGGGGACAGTAGCCCTGCCCTGCCTCCCAGAGGTGTGAGGATAAATACGGTAAAGATTGGGAGGCGCTCGGGTACCACGGGGATGGGGGCTAGTGGGCGAGCTGAAATAGAGCTGCAGCTGTGCAAGGCAAGAGGCACAAAGGTTCCCTTCCAAGGAGGCTCGTGTCTAATTATCTAGAAATCCTCTCCGGATTGCTGGCTCCCGGCTGGTTAGAACTGCCCCTGTGAACAGCCAGCCCCTCTCTGGGTCAGTCAAACGGCAGCCAGAACGGTGAGCAGGGCCAGAGCAGGGGCTGGTGAAATGCCCATGGTGAATGGCTGCCAGGGGGCCTGGCAGTGGGAGCCAGAGAAGCATTGGAAATTGACATTGAAAGTTGGCTTTTTGAAAGGCACAACAGCCTTTGCTTGCTGCAGAGCTAATTATTATGCAAATTCATGCTAATAAACTCTGCCTCGCATGTTGTTGAGAAGCTGCCTTTCCCCGTTAACTCACCAGTAATGAGAGGTAGATTTGTAATTCAGATGCCGGCGGTAATACCCTAAATTACTCTGCGCTAGAAGAGAGTTTGTTTCTCTCCCGCCCCACCCCACAACCCAAAGTAAATGCAAATCAGGTACAGCCTTGCATGTTTATTGCTGATGTATTTATTGATGATGCAGAGTGAGGACACCAGCTAAACAGCTCCCCTTTGCCTTCCTCCGCGGGCCAGCGGCACTTTGTGTGTTGGGGACCGGTGATAGTTGAGCAGGTGATGGTGAGTTTTTTGCTGGCAAGGACCCATCACTGCTGCATCTCTGATGGTGCCTGGATTATTCAAACCACTTCCCCGCTACACGCACCCTTCCTCTGAGTCAGCTCTCAGATTAGCTTTGGAAATGAGAGTGCCGTGATGATGGTAATTATCGCCCAGCGTTGCAAAGAGTAATGGGCTCAGTCACCTCTGCATTTTCAAGGCCCGCTCCCAAGCAAGGGGAAACTATAACCCACCGCCTATCCCGCCTGCAACTGAGGGTAAACCAGCTGTAGCTGCTAGGATCCAGAGCGGTGGGAGAAGATAATCTGTGCTGCTATCTCCAGATAATAGCCAGTGCGGGAGAATTGCTTTGTAGCATAAGGAATGTAGTGTTTTATTTAGGAAATAGGTTGTTTTTCCCCATTCAAGATGATGTAATGGGACCACGCTTCACTCTCTGGGTCTCATTTACACTAAGGCCCATATGCACTGCTCTGTCAGTGTGAAGGGACCTTGATGAGGGCATAAATTGGATCACACTCCCTTGAAGGCCTCTTTAATTTAGCAGGGTGGTGCAGAGAGAGCCCTTAATGGAAATGAGAAGCAGGCTCCTAGTCTTTAAGGAAAGCAGATGAGTCATGGGAAGCTCCCTGGTTCTGAGCAGACCTTGAGGACTGTCTGTGGAGAGGTTTGAGTGCCAGGGGCCGAACGTTGAGATGGTTTCCCTCGATCAGGCCTTTCTCTAGGAAATTTCTGTGGTGCTTATGACACGTCTTCTCGAATGTTAGAGGCAAGGGGGGGGCGTTTGTGTACATTCCCCTGTTCTAATCATCCCGGCATTACCAGTCCTCTGCCAAATGTCATTCCTCATTCCACCTTAAATAACAGCGCATAGATTTTCATAAATTGATTTTGAAAAAAAACCCCGTAAGGATCTGTTTGAGATTGCACAGGCCCAAGTGCCCTGCCTGTCGGCTGCTCGCCCGGCACAACTGATGTACTTAGCAATCTCTTTCAAAGGAAGCCAGGCTGTCTCTTCCATCACTCCAGGCTCTTGATTCATTACCGAGCCCGTACGCTGATTCCTAAATGATTCCACATTTTCAAGAGACAGATAAATAATTTACAAATTGGACTAGGCCCTCACAGAGAAATGCAGCCAGACAGTTTTCAAATTGCAGTCTGCCGGGTTTGGCTTTGCAGAGTTGATTTTCTTCCCCCTTGGGCCACCTCCACCTCTTTTGAAGCTCCAAATCAGTGATTCAAAGGGGGAGCTTCTCACGGCCAGACCATGGCAGATGAATTTGGGTTGGGCAGCGAATGGTAGTGTGGGGGTGGTCCAGATGGTACTGGAGAGATGCATATTGGAGATCTGTGGAGCCGGCCCCTTCCAAGGGATAGCTGCAGGTGGTCAAACCTCTAAAGAGCCCCTGGTTTGAAATTGGTTCAGAAGAATATCCTGACAACTCAGGTGCTTATCTGCACAGGAGACTGGCCCAAGCTCTTAGCAAGGACCATTTTTTTTTTCTTGTAGTTCTGTGTGTATACAGCACCACATCCAATGGGGTCCCGGTCCATGGCCAGGGTGCTACAGTTATACAAATAATCAACAACGACAATAGATGTGGATCCTAACTCAGGGATAGAATGGCTCAGGATGCTTGAGATGCTGGTAGCTTCCTGGTTTGGCCAGTAAATGGTTTGTGTATTTTTGCCTGGTCAATAGACCAGTCATTATTTCAGGATGTCTCCCCTGGTGACTAGAGAAGTGGGAGGGTGGTTATCTCTACTATGGAGGATGCAGGTCCATCCTGCCTGTGACACAGTTGGTCCAACTTCCCCATCCTTCTGGGGTGCATGCTTGTTTTTGGCTTACCCCTTTAAAGAGAGAGGCTTGAACCACTATGATTGGAGGAGCTCCAAGCTTTCCCAAAGACCAGATGTGTTCAGATCCAGGATTTGGATTCAGCCCCACCAGAACCTCTTGAGTTTTCAGTCAGGATGGGGGATCTCACAAGATGGGGCTTCTGGCAAAGATTTCCTATTTCTGGCTATAGTAGAGGTACTTTGAGGTGAGCCTTTCTCGTTGCATTTTGTTGCTTTCCGTTCTTGTCTGGAAATTGGGTGTGAAGAAAATGTAACAGGACTCTTTAGAACCTCCATAAATATTTTGTTTCAAGTTTGGTTCTCAAGAATGGGTGCTATTCCTGTGATGAGAGGAATGTTGTCTCATCCAACCCACATTTATTAATCCTTAAGGGTCACCCAGTGGACTTTCTTCTGGGGCTGAGTCTGGAGCAGAGGAACTGGTTTAGGAACCCATAGGTCACACCTTTCCCCATCACTCCGAATCTAACAGAGAAGTACTTAGTGCCACTGCCTTATATTTGAATGATACCATCCAAGGTGCAGTGATTCATCATGATAATGTGGAGGAGGAAAGAATGCAAGTAACAGGGCAGAAAGGGAGAAGTCTGTGATGCCAGTTTGGCCACAGACATCTCCTGGTCTCTGTGTTTCTAGAACCAAACTCAAAGAGATTTGAAGGCTCTGGAACATATGTGTAACCTTGCTTCCATTGTCACACTGGTCTCTGCAGAATCCAGCCTGGCCTGCAACCATAAAGTATCTTAAGAGAGAGAGAGAAAGACTTCCTCTGCTATTCCTGGCCTGAGTAAGAGCAGTCAATACCAAAAATCTCTCAAGGGATCCTGTCCTTCAGTATAATTTTGCAACCCCAAAAGGGCCTGATTTCAGGAAGAAGAAAAGCTGGGTGCTTATTCTGAACCAAAACAGTGAACTTGAGATTGTTTTATTAGAGGGCAGATGAAATTATCAGAATTCTCCCTTCTGACCTAAGAGAAATCTATGGATCACTAACAAGAGAACGGTGCAGGGCCAGAATACTGCACGTATGGAATCTGGGTACAGTGAGTGATGATCAGTTAGTTTAGGCATAGGATGTGGAGTCAAGAGGGTTCGTTTCCTTTCCCAGCCCTGCTACTTGTGCCTGAGCTCATGCCATGACTATCACTCCACTTCTCTGTGCCTCAGTTTGTCCATCTGTAACATGAGGAATAATAATGTGCAACTCATAGGATTTTATGCCACTTAATTATTTCAGGTTCATCTGGGGCTTTGAGATGCAGGGGTGGGAAGTGTGACAGCAATGCAAAGTATCATTGTGCTTCCCCAGCTCTGAACAGTACTCTGCCCACGT
The DNA here is from genome assembly GCF_026122565.2 of Emydura macquarii macquarii. Classification (NCBI taxonomy): domain Eukaryota; kingdom Metazoa; phylum Chordata; order Testudines; family Chelidae; genus Emydura; species Emydura macquarii. The sequence goes on along the minus strand of NW_027130449.1, from coordinate 6,584,084 downwards.
GGCCAGCAGGCTTTGTACTTCATTCTAAACCACACAGCCTTCACGTTCATGTAGAGGGCATGCTGCAATGGAGTGTCTACTCCCATGCAGGCCCTAAAGGGGTTAATATGGGCCTGCGGGGCCAATTAGAGTAGCTGGCTGCACCTGGAGGGAGAGCCAGGCCTAACTGAAAAGAAGCTCAGCTGGGCAGGAGTGGGCTGGATTATAAAGCCAGGAAGCTGGCTGCAGCCAGGCTCTGGGAGCAGACAGGAGAAAACCCAAGAGGGAGACTAAGTTCTGGAAGAAGGGTCAACCCCAGAGGAGTTGTGTAGCAAGGAAGCCAGAGAGGGCTACATAGGAAGAAGCCCAGGAAACAGCAGGAAGAGATAGGACTGTGCAGACCTTAGCTGCTTGTCAGAGGGTCCCTGGGCTGGAACCCAGTGCAAAGGGCAGGCCTGGGCTGCCCTATCCGCCACGGGGAAGTGGCACAGGAGCATTGGAGATGCCAGCCGGTGCAGACAGACTTTGTTTCCCCGGAAGGGGAGGACTATACAGTGATTTGGCCAGAAGCCCTAGTCCTGAAGAGGGAGCACCCCGAGTTGTGAAGAGAGGGAGGGCTCACCGCTTGAGTGACCAACAAAAGAGGGAGCCAGACCGCGCAAGAGCTGATCTCCAGAGCAGCCACAGAAAGGCACCGCCTGCCGTGAGTTCATCCCATCATGTGTGTGTCAGGGGAAATAAGCAGGGGGCCCTGTAGGAGTTGGGGTTTGCCAGTTGGGAGTGTCCAGCAAACTGTTTTTTTTTTCCTTGCAAAAATGCAGATGAGTTGAAACCAAAATGCTTCATGGGGAGATGGTCCGTTTGACAATGTTTTAACTCGGGGGGGGGAATAAATCGAAAGAAAATATTTCAGCATTGTTGAAATGTCATTTCAGCATTTTCAAAATGGAAAAATGCTGGGGGTTTTCAGTTTGAAATGACTTTGTTTAGAAACTTAAGCTAATTCTAGTAAAAAAAAAAAAATCAAAATTGCAACAGAGCATTTCAAAAGTATTGAGATGAAACATTTTGAGTGACACAAACTGATGGTTTTGTTTTTCCAGATTTTAAGTTTACGGCCATTTTTGAGATTTTTGACTTTGTGTCAGTTCAGGGAAGGTAGACTTGATGTGCTGAGAACGTTGGGGAGACAGGAAATCTGTTTCTCCCCCAGTTCTACTCTGCATAGAGCAGGTCCCAGGGCCCTTGCTGCTTTCCATTTAAATGCAGAAAGGACCCTGTGCAATGCTGCTGCTCATCCACATGGTGCTGACACAGCTCCATGGTTCAGCCTGAATAATCAATGTTAGCTGTCTCATTTCAGCTGCTCCTCCAGCAACTGTCTCACTTCCCCGTTGTCAGTACAGAAGTCCCCCACTCCGCCACACCCACCCTGGCCCCCTTGTATCACTCATTTTGCCCTGTGCCAGTGCGTTTGTTTCCCCATCCGCTCCCCCTATACATCTCAATTCACAACCCTTTTTTGGTCTGAGAGATGCTGAAACAGCCTTGTGCCAATATGAGCTGTGGTCCCTCCATGCCTATTGAGAAGTTTGGCTCTGCTCAGAGCCTTGTGTTTCATTTTGTTTCCCCTGCGCTCTTCTCTCTGTGATCGGTGCTCCTTTTGCTGTGTTGCCCACTCATAGTCCAGGGTCTGGTCTGCCCCTGGCGTGTTTCATCGGGCTCCTAAGCAGTCTTACAGGAGAGGGATGGAACTGACAAGGGCTTTGGAGGTTGAACAGCCTTTGGGATGGCTCAGTGGAGTGTGATTAAGCCCTTTGCTTCAGTGATATCCTGTGGCAGTGAGTCCCACAGGTGAATTAGCTCTTGCATACAAGAAATAGTTTTTCCTTTTTAATTTTAACTTCCTTCAGTGCCCCCTCCCCCTACTTCTGTGACAGAAAGAGACAAGTGGGAACAGCTGGATAGCTTTGCATATAACATTCCTTACAAATGAATGGATTGTGAAGGTTTTAATATCTGCCCTAGACTCCCTGTGTGACCTTGTATCTCAGTTTCCCATCTGTAAAATGGGACGATAAGAAGTGTTCTCTCCCAGCATGTGTGTGTCTGGTCTGGTCTGTTTAGGTCATAAACTGTTCATGGCAGAAACGCTTACTCTGTCTGTGCAGTGCCTAGCACAATGGGGCCTGATCTTGATTAGGGCCCCTAGGCAGTCCTGGGGGGACAAATCAGACCTCCTGAGCAGGCTTGGGTGATGTCTGAGCCCTGTCTATATTCGTGCTTCTGCAGCTGGTTATGCCAGTGACGGTGCAGACATGGCAGAGCGTAGGAAAAAACTCAGTATAAGCAGGTTGGGACCTACAGGCACAGGAGGGGGACAGTTCTGAGGTTAAGCTGCCAGCTAGTGATTTGTGAGACCCAGGTTCAATTTCGTGCTCTGCCATATATATCCTATGTGTCCTTGAGCCTCTTTTGGTATTTCTGCGTGGCAGCCAGCAGGTGTGATTGCAGCATGTGTAGACATACCCACATAACCATGGCAGTGACACTCCAGCAACCACTTGAGCACATACCCAGGGGCCTGGGTCTCAGCCTGTATGGCTAAACTGTGCTGCAATGACTTCATTGCTATTAATCTAGGTCAGGGGTGTCGCCACCTGCTGCAGTCACACCTCCAAACTGCAGTGTGGGCGGACTGTCTGTGCCTCAGTTTCCCATCTGTAAAATGGGGGTATCAATGGCCACCTCTCTGCCTGGCAGGGGAGATGCTCAGTACTATGGCAATGGGGGCATGTATGTACCTAAGAGGGGGTGGGGGAGTAGTCCAAAGTTTGCTAGGAGGCAGCACGAGGATTGTGCTCCTGTGTTTTACAAAGGCTATTAAAATAATTTATGGAGAGCTGCTCTCTTTCAGCAGAGGAGGTGGTCAAGATGAGAGAATAAATCTTTAAAAGAATAATGTTTTCAAAATCAGGCTCCTTGTCCTCGAACCCTTTGATGTATGAGTGCAATAGTAGGTAGGACACATAGTGAAATATACATGAGATCTCCCCAGAAGAGAATAGCAGAGTGGAGGAAATATTAGTGTTTACATCAAAACTCAATTGGAAAACTCGTTTCAAGATGATAGTTTATTATGTTGAATGCAATTTAGTCCCACAAGGATGTTTCCTCTGTCTGTGACACACATTCTCTCTCACCACCGCCTCCTCCCCTTCTTCCATATCACGGTACCTGGGAGCTGACATCCCCAGTGTATAATTCATTCTCTTTCACTGAAGGTTGGGAACGGAAGAGGAAGGTAATAACCCAGTTTAGATGAGTTCACTGTTTCTTAGAGACCACAGGCCTGATCCCCAGCTGGCATAAGCTGGTGATTTCAATGGAGTGGTGCCAATTTACACTAGGGGAAGATCAGGCTCCATGGCAGGGACGGGGTGGGGGTGGAATCTCAGCCACAGGAAATCTCTGTATGAATTTGAACTGAAGAGCTAATTTATGAGCATTGGATTCTTCCCCACTGAAGAACTAGCCCCCCACCACACACCAAAACTCACAGCCAGCATGGTGGTGGGCTAAAGGGTGGAGGGATTAACTCTTGCTGTCTCTGCTGTAAGCTTCAGACCTCTTTGCCACCTGTGAGTTTGGTGCAGGACATTGGCCTGGAAGTGGGCACTTGTAAGGGACGCAGAATGAAGTGAATGTCCCGGTCTCAGCTCTGGTCCTCGTGATGTAATATTCTACCATATGGAAATGAGGCATTGGAGCTGGGAAAGCCCCAGCAGCAGGTCTCTTAGCTCTTCCCTGTGCGAATGCAGGATGCAGCCCTCAGACAGAGGAGGCTGAACCAATACTCTGCACCAGGTGCCTTCGGTGTGAGTGCTAGAATATCCTGGGTTAGGGAGAGGTTTCCCATCCCTCCCCCTTGTTGATGCAGGGCATCCCCAGGTGTGCCGGGCAACCCCAATATATGTCACTTCTGGGAGTAGGCTGTTTGTTCCAGATGTGCAGCGCATCCCAGGGGCATAGTGGAATTTACAGGCATGGTGCATTCCCAGGTGTGGCTGAGGCATCACTAGTGGTGGTGCAGATTATTTCACAGGTGCACACCTTGCCAAAGTGTTCCAGCTAGGTAACCTAGATGGGGCTGGTATTCCCTAGATGCCCAGTGCCTCATAGATGGGCAGCTCATCCCTGATGTGTGGTATGCCCTTGCTGTCTGATGCACGGTAGATGGGCACTGCATCCCAGATTCATTGCATGCCTTCAGAGGTGGGCAGAGCATCTCAGATATATCATGTGCTCCGTGTCCATTGCAGAGTAGATGGATGTCATGGTGTGGCACAGCATTGGTGCACAATTCCTTTCGTTGGCTGTTTCTCTCTGTGCTCTCCTCTCCCAGGAGAGGGATTTGCCTAGGAAATCACCCCCGCCTGATGCATTTCCAATGTGTTGGCCTGTTCCGGATGGCATGTGCCCTTCCCACCCTTGAATAATGCTGGCTGTAATCTGTGTACATTTCCTAGATTTGCACTTGATGTGATTCCCCAGGGCTCAGGCTGTCACTGACAGTAAGTGTGATTTGCTTTGCAGGCAGAGAACGAACACCCTTTGCAGAGTTATTAGGTTTTCTCGAACAGCAGCACGCACCTGCTGTGCTTCAGCAGGTTGCAGGGACAGCCTGTCAAAAGAAGGCAGGGTGCACCCGTTGGACAAGGACTGTGTCTTTGGCTGGTCCTGCACGGGAACTCTTCTGATTTTGCCCAGTGAGAGAGTTCAGCTCGAAATCCTCCTCCCTTTCTCCTTATGTTTCCTAGTGTGTAATTATTTATATGTATGTAATGACAGGGCAAATGGGAAGACGAGTTTGATATTAAAAAAAGAATAATTTATTTCACTGCACAAAAAAGTTGTTTTGCATGAACCAGTTTCTTTTGCCAGCACTTGGAGTGGATGTGGGAGGGAGTGTCACTGGGGGCATTGGACAGAAAACACAAAAACAAGAGCTTTTCAAAGTCACCTAGGAGACTCAGATGCTCAATTCCCATTAATTTTAACAGAAACAGGGCAGCCGTCTCTCAGGCAACTGAAAATCTCAGCTCAAGCCTTTGTCTAACCCTTAGTTTGCCTTCCACCTGTTGCTATCTTGTAACAATCCTATAGCAATGCTTAAAAAATAAAGCACCCTTTTAAGCGTAAGTCTGTTTTCCGACTGGCTGGTATCTGTGCATTGCCTGAGTCAAAACACAGTTGTTCAGAGCCAGCAATGAGAGGATCTACTGTTATTTTTGTAAATTGCACGAAACCAGGAGCTGTTGTTCCTTAGTATTAATTCCCCATGTTAATCTCCAGGGCATGTCATCCAAAGCTCTTTACAAACCTCACAGCGCCCCCAGGAGATGGGAAAGTATTTGTTATACCCATTTGGCAGCAAGGTAAACAGAGGCAAAGAGTGAGTCAATGTGGAAGTGGATCCCAGGAGTCTGGGAGTCTCATAGTTCTCTGCTGTAATCACTGACAAGCACAGCTATGGAGCGGCAGAGTTGTAAAACCACCCTGCGATGGTTAGGATTTGGAAAACTCTCTCCCAGATGTTATAGCTGGCCAGCGCATCTACAGGGGTGTGGTGCATTGTCAGGTGGCCTGGACATCCCAGCCATAACCGGTGCATGGCTGGTGGCCGGTCGATTGTCAGGGACAGTGTTTTGTTTACATTCTTCCCCAACATTCTAGTTTTCAGTTCTCCTCCTCCGCAACCATTGAGGAAATGATCAATCTAATTAAAATCTCACTGCTCGGCCAGTAAATCTGTCAGAAACAAGGCCCCTGATAAGAGAGGAGGAAATACTTACCCAGTCCCCCTGCATCCTCACGCTGCTGGAAGCTTTGCTGACTGGATGTAAATCAAGGGAGAGGAGAGAGGGGTGGGGAGAAGGGAAGGGGTGGATTGTGGAGGAGTCGTCACTGGTCCCCAGCATTGTAAATAAACGGCTCTGATTTGGCAGGGGGATGTAGGGAGTGCAGGTCAGGAACAGGGTGCATGGGCAGAACTAAGAGGGGCTCGCTACTGGTCCAGCAGAAGGTCCTGACACTCAGGATTGAGGTCCATTGACAGAGGTGTGTGGGAGACCCAGAGTAGGGTAACTTTAGAAGTTGTGGGTTAGGATTGGGGAGCATCAGCAGAACTATAGGGAGCCCCAAGACTGAGCTAGTAGGGGGTGCTGCAGGTTGGGATTGAAGTACATTGGCAGAACTCTGGTGGGGAGGGTGGAAGGGGCCAGGACTTAGAACTGCTGAGGGAGGCGCAGCTCAGAAGTGAGGTGCATTGGTAAAACTGAAGCATGCGGCAGTGGGGCGGTCCTGAAACGGTATGGGTGTTGTAAATCAGAATGATGGTGCATTGGCAAAGCCGTATGGGCAGGCCCACGGCTGGTACCGCATGGTGCTGCAGATCAGGATTGCAGTGCATTTTGAATTGGGCACTAAATTCATTGTGTTTGTACAGCACCGAGTCTGGTGGGGCTTGGAGCACTGATGTGATCTGAGTCTCTCCCTGCTGCTGCTAATTCCCTCCTTCCACAAGCATTCTATTGACGAATCCCTAATGAAAAGCAGAGAGTCACTGCGTCACAAACCATACAGGAATGTTCTCCTGGGTCCGCTAGTGCTGGGCTGTATGCAGACATGTAGGGAAGGACAGCCTTTGCCCTGCTGACATTACAGTCGGCATTCCTGTGATGTTTTGGGTCTGCCAAGACCAGTCAGGGGTTCCGTCACTGCCTGCCCTGCAGCTTTCAGAGCCTTTCCCTGACACCCGCAGCCTGCTCACCAGGGCAAGGTCTTACCCTGGCTCTTGTGAACCTGGTCACTCTCTGTGGGGTGACGCTCAACAGACCTTCCGGTCCCAGGTTTCCCCAATACATCCTCACTGCGTTCTGAGCTACCAGACACTTGGACTGTTCCCCTCTCGTTTGACACCCCCTAGAGGCGGGAAACCAGTTCCCAGCCCACATTGACACATCACACTGCATGCAGCTGACACACCAGAGACCTGCTTGGGATGAAAATAAACCATGTTTATTTAATAGGAAAAAAAACCCAACCCACCACTCAAAGATGAAATAGTAAGTGAAGTCGAGTGTCTGCAAGTTACACAAAGACAAACATAAAGACGCAACCTCAGGCTTTACGCTTATATATTAGATCATTCTTATTAGGAAAGGGACTTTATCTATTGCCTTAAAAGCTTGATAACTTTATGGAGAAGACGGTATGATGAGACTGTCTACAATGGCATGTAGACAATCTGCCACTGCCAGCAGCAAATATCTCCACTGACTGGTGAAGGGACGCTAGATGGGGAGAACTCTGAGTTACTGCAGAGAATTCTCTCCCACGTGTCTGGCTGGTGAGTCTTGCCCACATGCTCCGGGCCTAACTGATCGCCATATTTGGGGTCAGGAAGGAATTTTCCCCCTGGTCAGATTGGCCAAGACTCTGGGGTGGTTTTTTTTTTTGGTTTGGGGGTTTGTTTGTTTTTTAGCCTTCCTCTGCAGCATGGGGCATGGGTCTCTTGCAGGTTTAAACTAGTGTAGGTGGCAGATTCTCTGTAACTTGAAGTCTTGAAACCATGTTGTGAGCAACTGCCTCTGCACTTGACATGCGCTCCTGCTTGGAGTAGACAGAAGCAGTGGATCTCCTGAGCCTGTGGGAGAAGATGCTGTGCAGGCACAGTCGGAGAAACGTGGACATCGACAGAAAGATCGCACAGGAGATGCAGGCGAAGGGGTACAACAGGGATCAGTAGCAGCGCTGTGTAAAAGCGAAGGACTGCGGCAGACGTAGCACAAGGCCGGGGAGGCCAACAGATGATCTGGTGATAAGCTGCAGACCTCTTGCAGGCTCATTTCCAACAAGCTGCATGCCATGCTTAGGGAGCCCCAGCAGCACCTCACAGATCTCTGTGGAGACCTCGGTGAAGCCCAAGACACAGACCTCTGCCATGAACAGCGAGGAGGAGGCAGGCGATGCAGCAGGGTGGGGAGAGGTCTGGCTATGCTGCAACCCAGGACCTGTTAGAGATCCCACTGCAGTCCAGCTGGTTCTGCCAGCCAGGCGCGCACACGCCCAGTGCAGAGGAAGGAACACGGGTGAGTGTGTGCATGCATTTTACTGTACAATATTTCAAGTTACAAAGAGACGTGTATTGGCTTTTCATGGCTCCTCTCATAGGAGAAGTAAAGATACCTCAAACAGAGGTAGAGTTATCTGCTTTTCATTGCCGTTAGAATCGGTAGGGAGGGGCATGCAGAGCAGTTTGTTGATGTACATGGGATGTCCCCTGTATCCTGAAGGAGCTCAATAAAACTTTCATGGAGATTCCCTGTGATCCTCCCCCAAAGGCTTCTAGGGATGGCTCCCTTATTTCCCCCTCCTCAATAGTTGTGGCTTTGGCACCCCACCAGCATCTGTGTTTTCTGTGCATGTGTGATCCTCAGGAGTCAGAGATACCCCCCTCCCCTGCCTGTAGAAGAGTGCTGGTTTTCAGCGCTATTGCCCTGTACTTGAACCCATGGAAATAGGGACCAAGTTGTTTCATGCAAACAAAAATGTTAATGCCTTCCTCTCCCTAGCCACTGGCCAGTGATGCAATACACGGGCTGGGGCAGCGGAGCAGTGCTGTGCAGAGGCCCTGAAGTGTCAATAAACACGTCTTCTTAAAAAAAATATATGGGGATGAGGGAAGGGAATTTTGAAACTTCTCTTTCTTTCTGTTATGGCATCTCTCCGTTTGATGTGTAGTTGCTGCTGTTGTGGTCTTGAGGAGTGCCCCCTTCACACCTGCAGAACATCTGACCCTGATGCAGAGGAGAAAGAGGAATTGGGAGAACCTGTTCAGCAAGCCAGTGCTGCATCAGCCGGCAAACCAAAGATCTGGTGGGCCAACATGGCAGAAGGGATAGAGCGGACAGGAGAAAATGGAGAAAGACCCAAGAATCCCATCAGGAAAAGGAGAGGAAAGGGAGATGCACAGGATATAATGGGACTTCTCAGGCAGCAAACACAAATGCTGCAGATTCTACCAGTAAAACAGTCATGGCTCACCTCCCTTTTCAGTCCCTGGAGAACTCCATGGTGGGAATTCCCAACAATCCACTTGGCACCCTAGCTTGCATCCCTACCCTACCACGCCGGGGGACAGTAAGGACAACCGCAGCTTCACATACACCAACCTGCGAGAGGTACGGCTGGTGTAGTGTAGCCAGAATAGACTGCATCTCTGCACTGAGACGGACAGAACTGTTTGCCACCTTTCTAGACTGAAAGTTCTATTTGGACAATCATATGTTTGACGTTTGTATTTTATTCTTTTTTTATTTGTACATTTTTTTACTGTTTTTGTCAGTCAATAAAATTCTATTTTTAAAAATAAATTATCTTTATTAGCTCACCACACAGACTGCTGAATGTATAGCAGTACTCAAAGCACCCAGTGTCTGTAAGCATTCAGCACCACAGAACTCAAGAAAACACCCAGACGTGTGTAAATGTGCAGCAAGCGCCGTCTAATTCATAGTTTCAGTGACCATGTAATAGTTATAAATGTACAGTAAAATGATAATTCATAGGTTCATTGTAGGACTGTGTGTATGTATGCTACACAGATCAAAACAGCGCACAAACTCTCAGGGCCAGAGCACCGTAAAGCCAGGTACATGAATGTGGCTGACTGTTAAAGTGATCTTTCAAAGTCTCCTTGGACCTGCATTATGATGCAGTCCTGCCAGTCAGTGCTTGCTTCTCAGGCCAGAAGTAGCACTCTGCCCTCTGAAGCTGCTCTGTCAACGCTACCAACAATCTTCTGGTTTTTGCTATGTCCCTCAGCAGTCTGTCCTTGAAGAAACTATCATGTTCCCCACTGTTGTGGTTCTTCCCTTAGCTCTGATAATACCGGAGAATAGTGCATGTTGTATTTGCAATGTTCATGAGAACAGTACACAGCTGTGTGGGCTACACACCTCTGTCAGAGGGCAGACACCAAGCAGTGCACGATGAGTTTATTGGATCTTTATATTTAAAAAAAAAAAAAAAAAAAAACGGGGGGGGGGGGGTGAAAATTATAGGATAGAAGTGGCATTATGGAATGGAGAAAGTTGCATGATGGGAACTTGACCCATATCTCCCAGAGTTCCCAGAGTCACTCTTCATAATGCAGCGTGGGGTAGAAAAAACTTCCCAGAAGCTGGTGCTTGGCACATTGGGATATCTACCTATGGTGCATCACACTTTGCATTGACAGAAGCACTCCTGGTGCATACACAAAGCACCGACTCAAACAGCCACGTATGTGCTGGATGCATAGTAATTGCAGCAGCTCTATGCCAGGGTAACTTGCATTGACCAAAGTTTGTAGTGTAGATATGGCCTGAGACGTCACTGGAAGCAGTACAGGCTCCTTAATGATGCGTTTCCACCTGGACCGGGTGCAACACAAATGCCATCTCTGTTCCCCATGAAGCATTAGTTGAATCTCACCATGATGGGTGAGATTTGGGGAGATGAAAATCAAATGCAGGAGACGCTGCTGGGGTTTTCCCCTGCTTAAGTGACACTGTTGCTTAAAATTTTTTAATTTTCTAGTTAACTGTGTCTAGCTATTATATTGTATTCAAACATTCTGCTCAGAATAAGGCTGTCTCCATTGCAGAGCCTGCACCCCTAGAGCCTCCTAGTGCAGACACCGCATACAACAACAGAAGGAGTTTCTCTGCTGGTCTGGGAACATTACGTCCCCGAACAGCATTGTGTAGTTGCATCTAAACGGGGAGATTTGTTGGCAGAGCTATGTTGCTGGTGGTGGGCCTGACTCATGTAAAGAGGGTGGTGTGAGTGTTAACTGCAGAGTAAGCCATAGGGATAGTAGATCCGATTCTGTAAACATTTCTGGTCCATTTCCCTCTTAATGGTGTCGAAAGGGCAGCTTACTCTGTTGTTTAGAGATTTACTGGATCTCAGGGGAGGCTTAGCATTGATCCGGTTCATCCCATTGATTCCCGATTCCCTGGAGACTCTAAACAGGTATGGAGTTAGATGATAATGTAGTTAATCACCTTGTATGTGCATCCCTCCTCCCTTCCCTGGCTCCCTTGTTTACTTTTCTTATTAGCGCTACCAGTTAGTTTTATGGCCTAGCGATCAATTCTCTATCAGACATTCTCAAATGGCCTCTGATGTGTTTCCAAATAAATTATATATCTAGGGAAAATAAATATATGTACATCACAGTTCAGGGCAACTGTACCTGCATTCTTCCCTTGCGGTCCACCTATGGCACTCACTCTAAACTCCCAGCTCATCCACCCTCACCTTTTGGGTAAAGACCTTCTGGCTGGGGTTTTTCTGGGCTGCGCAGTTCCCTGCCTACGCTGTGATATTCCCAGCAAGCCACACTGCTTAAACAGCCAGCGTCGGTCCTTTGCTTTCTCTCCAGAGGTTCTGACCAGCACAATGGCTGGCAGTTACAAGTCGTCACACAGCTCTTTCCAAGCCAGCACATGTATTCTTAAGGTGAAAGCATTACAGAGAAAAGGTATTAAAAACCATTTAAAAAAAACCCCTCTCCATGCATGCTAAAATGCTTTCCAGAGATCACCCTTCCCAACTCCAACCGTAGGCTCTGAGAGGTGTCAAAATCCATATCTGGGTTTTCCCTGTTGGTTACACGTTTGTAATTGTCTCAGATTCAGAACCAGACCAACCTGAATAGTTCAGACTTTCTGTCATACAGCTTGGACCTTTGATCTTGGACTCAGGTAACCGGTGATCAGCACACAACGGCCCACTCCTCAGCAGGTAGCTTGAAAGGGCAGGGTTTTGCATAACCAGTGCTAGGGAATTTGCATTCCCCTTCCCTTAGATATTCCTGGGGCTTCATGCTTTTTGTTCCAAAAGTCCCTTCTGGTCTGGCCCGTCGTTCAGTACAGTCCTCTGAAAACCCAGATCTGACATCTGTCACCTCTTCCCCCCATGAGAGGTTCCATACAGACCTGGCCCACATTTAAAACAATGGACCCCAAAGACACTTGAACTTAATTCAGTCAGGTCCCCCAAGGATAGGCATGGAATTGCCATGTCTGTCTCAAAGTATGTAAGAATGAGATCCCCCACTTACCTTTGGTTGAGCACATGCTTTTTTATGTTGGATAAAGCGGCCTGAGGGTCACGGCTTCTTGAAGTGTCTTCTTTAGTAACCAGGGACTATTGATTCTCCTGGGCGGGAGGACCCAGCAGAGAGGAAACCTGGGTAATATATTTAGCTTAAAAACAATGCCCAGTTGCGAAGGAGTTATGGGCTACCACGATACTGCTTTGGCTATTAAGGTGAGAGCCCTCCAGAGGTAAGAGCATGAGGTGCTACTGCTTGAGGTAAAAGCTGGGGCTGTAACAACCTCATACCCTGTGTGGCTCTGTAATACATGCTCCCCAGTGATATCCATGCCTGGTAATGAGAGGAAAGAGAATCTAGGGGATCTAATGGGAAATCACAGATGGCTGGGAACTTTGTCAGAGCGTCACACTTGGAACGCTGCAGGACCTTTGCTAGAGGGTGGGGTCTGTAGCCGTGTCTCGCCCGCACGTGGGTACCCTGGCTGGGGTACGGAAGGAAAGGAGGTTAGCAGTGACCCAGGAGGTGAAGCCTATAGTAAATGGTGTGTGTAAGGCAGCCGCTGTTAGGAGAGTGCTCTATGTCTGTATATTGTCGGACCAATAAAAGCCTCCTCTTGTTACTGCCACATGGCTTCCTTTGTGCAGCTCTTAACACAGACCGAATTCTGCTCTCGTGTGCTGGTGGAATAGCTCAGGCTTGAAATAAGAAGCTGAATTTGGCTCTGTGTGTGTGAGGAGGGCGGGAGGGCGACTGTAGTACTGTGTGCTGGTTGTGTGAGTGGCTGAATGGGCCTGTGTGAGATGAAGGAGGCAGGAACCACAGTAGTGTGGGGTGCATGTAAATATCAGCGCGGGGGGAAGAAAGGGTTCTGCAGGTATGTGGCAGGGTTTCCTCTCTCAAGGTAGGATCCGCACTGCTGCATGAATGAACTGACAGTGTCTTGTGGGTGGGGAGGAGGAGCTGGGGTTCCTAGGAAGCCTGTTTGACTAGCACTAGCTGTGTGCACAGCTGTAAACATTCCAGAGACAGCCAGCACCTGTTGTGAGCCCTGCAAGTTTGAGAAGAGCAATTCCTCTGAAGTCAGAAATGAAATTAATGTCAAGGGGAATAACCGGAGGCTGATGTTAATAATTAAGCTTTCTAATGAGAGCATTAATTTTTCTCCAATAGATTAATTCAGCATTTCCTTTCCTGATATTGTTGCACAAACGCAACTAAACTCTCCATCTGTCTTAGTCATTGAAGACAAAGCGCACTATATACAATCATTCCATGGCTTTCCTCCTTTATAGTAGGTGGGGAGAACTGTATAATATTGAGCAAGTCATGCCCTTATCTGTGCTTCAGTTTCCCCAACTGTAAAATGGACATAAATAATATTTACTAGTGTTGATCAATCTTTTCAACCCTAAAATGTTCCTAAGTGAAAGATAGAGTTTTGCTGAAATTTAAATTTTTCACAGGAGAGAGCGCCCATTTCCTTGATATTTTTTGCAGAGAAAATTCAAAACAGAATGTTTTATTGTGCGTTGACACTTTGAAATATTGGAAATGTTGATAGATGGAGAGAAAACGGTCTGATTTAAAATGTCAGCATTTCAGAAATTGCTTGGAACTTTTTGTTCCACCAAAATTTATAATGTTGCAACTTTTCATCCTGAGATGAAAATGAACATAGAAGTATTGTGATTTCCATCAAGATGGAAATTCCACATTCCAAAGAGCTCTGATACTGATCTTCAGTTGCAAAGCACTTTGAGATCTATGGATGGAAAAGTTCTGGATAGATGCAAAATATTGCTGCTTCATAGTTTATTTATTATCCATCAATATTCTTCATGCCCTAAGAGGAATTCAGACTCTCTGTTTTAGCTGATGGGACCTGAGAGAGTCACCTAGTTATGGAGGCTGAATTCTTGAGCTGGTTGAAATTTTTCATCATTGGGAGTTCATAGAAATTTAATGTTTTTCTTGAATAATTTGCACTTTTTTTTTGACCAGCTCTATGGAATTTCCTCAATCTGCCGAAGATTGTTTGCACTTTCTAGTGCAAGGGTGAAAGGTTCAAGTGGAGAGAAAGGGAGTAGTGGTTTCATCTGCTCTTAATCTACTGGTGTGGAGCTGCAGACCACCTTGGAACAGATGTGTATGGGAAACCCAACTGTCCCAGGAGCTCTCATTCCTAGAGGCATGAATCCCTGTTCCCTATATGTGTCTCTCTGCAGAGCCATGTCTTCTTTATATGGCTCTTTGTTTTGAGTGGGGATAGGCTGAAACCCAGACCCTGGAGCTGAATCCCCTTGAACATCTTGAGATTTCTTGAGATCCAGAATTTGAATCTGTTCATTGTTAATTTCTTAATAAAGCCAGACTGCAGTCGGGGGTGGGATGGGGTGACTTTTTTACTCTGAACATTGAGTGGGATTTGTGTTAGAGAAAACTGTGAGAAGTACCTGCTCTCAAGCACTCAGGAGGGCGGAAAGCAGCCTGCAAAGTGGCTATCAAGGATGCCTGACATAGTTCCTGTGCTGGCGGTGAAGGGAGGGAGCTTTCAATGAAGTTTCCCCAAATATGCAATTAATTGTGGCTTAATAAACTTTTATTATATAATAAACAACAGGTAATTCATGAAAACATATTTATCGAGGATTTACAGCTAGGTAATGAATTTGTAGCTCAGTTTGCTTCTATTAGATTTATTTGCATAGCAGTTAAACCTCAATCAATAATATGCTTTTAATAATCACTATGTTTAAGTGGTATTTCAACAATACACTGTAATTAGACCAGGAAGTCTGCAGTAATTCTTTAGATTTAATATACTCTGGAGTTCGTATTCTCATCTCAATCCCTATGCGTGCACCCCATTAATGTTAATTAAGCACATACCAATCAAGCAGAGAATAAACTCACTTCCGTATGTTATGTCAAACAAGTATCAATTGGCTATTGGGAGAGAAGTGGCTCAAGGTTCCAGTAATGGATATTGACCGTCTGTCCTCTACTGCATTGAATCTTCTTGGGTCACAGGTAACAAAGAGGCATTGCAGTCTCAGGGATGCTTGGACAGAATCAGTGGGTCTTGGTCCAGCTCCTAGCAGACAAGTATCCATGTCACGGAAACCATCAAGGCTATTCCCTCCCCCCACCCCACCCCGCTGATGTTCTTTGCAAAAGGACCAAGGATTGAGTAGGCCTTGGAGATGAAGTTCCTGTTTTGTCCCTCGAGAGGGCTCCCTCCAGCTCAGGGTTCAGGGGAGTTTGCTTTGCCCCTGGGCTGTGTGTAGAAAACTTCCCTCACCATGTCTGTCCATTAATTTTACAAGTTTTGAAACTGCAGCCCAGAGCCGTCCCTAGGGTATGGCGAATCAGGGCGACCATGTGGGCCCCGTGCTTTGGGGGACCCCACGCTTTGACATCACAAGAGTTGCCAAGTCCCACCCTAAGAAAGAGTGGAAGTACATCCGAAAATTCGACCAAACCCACCCAATTTTTTTTACTGCAACAGAGATGGCAGATTTTGCATTTCCAGCTCTGGTCACGTGGCGCCAGAAGCCAGACATTCAGGAAGTGGCCAGGCCCAAAACATGCAAAAACGATGTACAATGGTAAGGGTGGCTCACACAGTGTGATTTGCCTCAGGCCCCGCACTCCCCTAGGGACGGCCCTGCTGCAACCAGAGGTATTCTGTCCCCAGCAGCTGTGACTCGTGGCAGTTCTAACCTTTTTGGGCCCAGGGCTGTAATTTACTGTGTGTTTGTACAGCACCTAGCACAGCGGGGCCCTGAACTGGTTCCATCCTCTGGGTGCTACCTCAAAATAAATGTTCCTGTTGTCCTACTGTGGTTAAAGGAAGGTTCAGCACTGCCCTCTGATGGATGAAATAAGAACTGCTCAACACTGTCATAGGCCCTGTTTGGCCCTGTGTTTTGGAGCAGGGGAATCCCAGCTCTATCCCACGGTCAGTGAAGTTCCAAGTGGCTGTGATGTGCAGCAGAGTGACTGCCGTAAAGTCCTAACTGTTCACAGGTTTGTTAGGATATGAAACAAGCAGACTGCTGGGTAGGCAGACACCATGGGACAGCGGACCAGCACGTCTCAGGAACCTACCTACTCCAAGAAGGAGTTAGGTGAGCTATTTGGATTTTTAAAAACCCCGAACTCTTAAGGCCTGGGCTTCTCAGAGCACTACAGAGGAAGCTTGCAGCTGTGCCCCCTTGGGCTGTCGTCTTTGCCCTCCTAAGCTAAGCAAGTTTGGAACAGACAGAGACTTGGATGAGAGACTGTTGAAGAAATCCCAGGGTGCTGTGGATAGTGATGGCATGGTGGGTTTTACTCGGTCCTCCTTTACTCGGTCAGTGCCAGCCCAATGCCCTGGCGTAGGTTTAGGAGAGAAAGGAATGAGCGGGGTGAGTTGCTGGAGGTGTACAGCCCGTGCACAGGTGAGACATAGGATGGAGGTCCTGGCCACCAGTGGCTATTGCAGCTGCCATGGCACATCTTGCAAAAGTAGTTATGTCCTGGCTATTGCTAGATGGGGTATTTCTACCTCCCCTGAATTCTCCCGTAGCTTTTATCAAATACTGTATTCTTCCAAGTGCCCAATGTTCTGTTAAAGAGCTGAATGTGTCACCCCAGAGGTGGCTGCATTTCTGAATGTGATCCCTGAATATGCTGTAGTTTATATAGCGTGTTAGGATCCTTCTAGATGAAAAAGACTGTAAATCTCTGTCTCTCTTTTTCTCATACAGTCTGGCTGTCTAATCTCTCTCTCTGCCCAGGCAATTGTGTCTCACTCATCTCTCTGCTATCTGAGCCCCTAAGACATTGCTCCTGATATATATATTTTATTCTAGAAAATATCTCCTGCATTCCTTTCCCACAAGGGCACTTCAAAATATCCCCCTTCACTCCCCCGCTCCCAACTTATTAGTACAATGCCTGAGGCAGGAGTGACATCGCTGGCCGTTCTCTGTGTGGCGGGGGTGTGTGGGGTGGTATGGAGGAGTAGATATGCTGATGAATATTTACCATGGCGTGAGAGGGGATTTGGTGCTGAGTCAATTTTCTTTTTATTACTATTTTTAATTTTGTAAATCTCCTCTCATGGCATGGAAATGCCATTGCCTGAGAAATGCAGAAAGAAATGAGAAGTGTGGGTCCCTCCCTCTGAAGTGATATGAAGGAAACAATTGTGTGGGATTAAAGGATAAATTTGAGAAGCCCACTGGAAACTTCCAGGAGGAAGGGCTGGGAATGGATAGGGGAAGGGTAGGAGGTGAAGAAAGTTACCAGACAGCGAAGGAGGATGTGGCATATTACAGTAATCTTGCAGCTTAATTGCCTTTGAAACCAGTGATCAGTCATTGCACAGCCTGACAATGACATGATGCCCCTTCAGTCTTGATCTACAAAGCACATTTCAGGGGTAGTTCTCCACTCTTACCCTGAGTGACATAAACTGTGATGAGCAAACCAACACTCCAGATCTGAACGGTCTGAAAACTCCGTGCAAGCTCAGATCTGTGTCTGCAATTTGCAGCTCATCCCATTTGTAGTGATGGTGGAAATCTCAGGAACTTCACTGAACCCTTTGGATCTGCAACGTTGGCTTGGAAGGCCCTGAAGGACAGTTTTATTTCTGGATTCCAGATACCTCCTGCTCCCAGTGAATCTGCATATCGTAGCAGAAAGTCTTTGCTTGTGCTATTTTAGTTCCTCTGGGACAAGTGCTGATAGACGGGCAGGCAGACAGGCAACACTTCGAAAATAATGCGGCAGGGGAGGGAGGGAGGGAAGGGAAGGAAGGGGATTATTCAAACTTTTTCAGACTTCGGGAAAATAATTTCAAGACTGGGGCAAATGTTTGCATCGATCATTATTTGATCTGAACTTGCTTAGCCTGCCTTCAGCTGAACAGAGAGACGTTATGGTGGTTTGGATCACTGGCAATGAGATCCAATCAGAATCTTCCATGCCCTGGCAGACCTCTACGATCTGAGAATATCCCATGGCTCAGACCCATCTCCACTTTTACCACTGCCATTTTAGTAGACTGTGTTACTGTAGCAGGAGGGGAATGAGTCAATCGCATGAACACTCGGGACAGTGGATACTGATTTATTTCACAGGGAGCTTATGAGGCTTAATTTGTTACGCAAGGTTCTGATACCCTTGCTCCAGTTTTGTAGCACCTCAGCTCACAAGCAAATCCACTGGAGTCAGTGGGAGCGGGTGGGAGGTGAGGAAGAGTATCAAAATATGCCTGTGAAGGGCAGTGTCACCATGCTATATTGCATTCCTTTGCCATAACCTTTTTGGCTAAGCTGTTTGTACACTATTATTCGACTGTACAATGTGCATTGATTCCTCAGTAAGGGCCTGAGCTAAAGTTCACTGAAGTCAATGGAAAGAGTCCCATTGATTTTGATGGGCTCATAATGCTAATTGCAAGGACTGTATCACTTTCTCTGACAGCTTTTCAGACGGGAAACCCAGAAATGAGGCACAAAATCCCCCTGCAAATAGAAACCTGAGTTTGAGCGTAAGGCAGGTTGTGACTGGCTGGAATCCAGATCTGCAAACTCAGCAGGACAGAGAAAGACAGAGTAGAGAGGGGAGCCTGCTGCCCTGGTCGTGCACGGAGATCTGCTGAAATTTTCCTGATCAGGTTGCTTTATATAAAAGGGGGGGGGAGACTCTGGGCTGTGGTTTGATGAGGAAGGAAAACAAGAGCAGCCCCAACAACAAAAGCCACAGTGCTGCGTAATCAGAAAACTGGCTGTGAAACCCACCTGATGGGGTTCTGGGCTTGCTCCTTCCCAGTGACTTTCAGAGCCACTCTGCTCCATTTACTACTCAAAAACAATCTCTCTGCCTGTCATGATTGTGTTTTAGGCTCTGGAAACCCAGCAGGATCTCTGTCAACCTCTGACCCATGCTAAAGCTTCTACAGTCAGGACAGCTGAGTTGATGATGCATGAGCCATATTAGAATCCAGTCCACTGCTCATGCATTAGTTCTGCAGCTTACAGGCCTGAAAACTTGCTTCGTCATTATGGCATGTGGTTCCTGTAGGGCTCAGACATGCAGGGCTCTGCTGTTATGCCGTGACTTTTCTAACCCATAATGGCAATTTCATGAATTTTCCCCACCTTCTCCTAAAGGAGTCCACAGATAATTAGATGAACAGGTCAGCTATGAAAAAGGAATGGTTGTGCTTTGAATTGCACTGGAATTTGAATTGCACCTATGCAATGAATCTGGGGGAAGGAGCACAGTGGTGCTGCATGAGTGTTTATAAACCGGTCTCAGAAATCAGCCTACACAGATAGGGCACAAGCCAGGAAATTACCGTTTTGCCAGCCCATTGCAGCTCCTTTCTCCCAGGCTGTTCCACCCATTGAAGAGGCTTCATTGCTTGAGCAGCACTGAGAGGGCATTCCTAACCGGCTGCAGACAGGCTTAGACAGGCAGCTGCAAAAGGCTTGGAAGTGTCTTGCCCTGAGGTACATTAGAATTCCTTCAGCCTTGCAGCTGCCATGGGCGCTTGGTCATCAATTGCATTAAACATAGGGTCAGTCCTTTCTCTGCCTTCCTTCTTTGTCTGTACTTCTGCATCTAATGGCAGTGATTAGTCAGTGTCCAAGAAGGAATGAGTCGGCTCCTGACTCAGCCTTGCTCTCTGACTGATCCACTCCACAAGGGAGATGGAAAGGTCATTAGCAGAGAGCTAGTTATTGATTGGGAGAGCTGAGAAAAGGGGGTTCAGAGGTTTATCTCTGCATCTAGCCTAAGTGCTGATGCCCGAGGAAGGAGAAAAATAGGTTTGCAACAGGCTCGGAGAATCCAGAGGCACCAACGTGCCATGGATACCAAGAACAAATACTTATTGATTCGGGAGTTTTTCCTGAAGCAGGTACCAATTATGGCTTTGAGTGACACAGAAATACCAAGACCTGGGGTTTTCAGTCCCTGGGGGTTTCCCCGAAAGGTGCCACTGCAAACTCACCAAGTCCCTATGGCAAAAGTGGGCCAGGGCTGCCCATCAGGGAGCCAACAACTGGAAGGTTTTGTTCTCAGAGTAATGCGCTGATGAGAGCTGACATCCTGACTCATTATGTGGGCACCTGAAATGTATGGAGACTGGAACAGCTAAAAGGAGAGGCCGTGTTCTCTGGTGGGTAGAATGCTGCATTGTGGCAAGCTGCATTTTGTTCCCAGTTCTGCCACTGACCTGTTGTGGGACCTCGGGCAAGTCACTTCACCTCTCTGTGCCTCCATTCCCCACCCGCCTTTTGTCTCTTATCTAATTAGGCTGTAAGCTCTTCGGGGCAGGGATGGTCCCTCGCTATGTGTATGTACAGCACCTAGCACAGTGCGGATTTAATCTTGGCTGGGGCAGCTAGGTGCTACCGCAATATTTTAAATAATAATGAATAGAGGAAGGATGGCTGGAAGGTTCAGATGCTGCTGGCCCTCTGTGAGCGGGTGATCCCTTTTCATGCTGGGAGCCAGGACTCCTCCTAGCTTCTGTCCCTGGCTTTGCTGCCCACTGTCTCCCTGCATGGCTTTGGAGCCTCAGTGAAGTTTGCTTTACGTCATCTACATCGCTACTAACATTTCACACCTCCCTGCTTCCTGGGGGTGAAGCACATCGCAAGTTACTTAGGGCAAGTCTGCACTACAGAAGTAAATCCGCCTAAATTACGTCAAGGTACAGCCACAGCAGTAATGGAATCGGTTTCACACGTCCACACGACACTCCTTGTGTCGGTGGTATGCATCCCCACCGGGAGCGCTTGCTCCGATTTAACTGCCGGTGTGGGGCATCGTGGGACAGATTCTGAAAGGCAGCAACCATCGATGTCAGCAACAAAGTGTCCACACCTGCAGTTCTCAACCTATTTACCTTTGTGGGCCACATACGCAGCTCTCTGTGTGTTGTGTGCTGCAGCCACACAACACATAGACTATCTGTAAGGCCCTGAGGATGTCACATGGGCCACGGCCACTGGTCTACACTGACGCTGCGTCGACCTAACTACATCGACTTAAGCGCTACGCCTCGCGCGGAGGTGGAATTATTAAGTCAGTGTAGTGGGTAAGTTACATCGGTGGGAATGACATCTTAGAGTAGAGGCTTACAGCGGTAGGTCGATGTAAGCTGCCTTATGTCGACCTAACTGTAGTGTAGACAGGGCTTAGTCATCTCATTTTTAGTTTGCATGGCTTTCTTTCTTCCTTTCTTCCCCTCCCTAGTTGAGGTTTGGGGGAGGGGATGAGAACACTGATGGGCTAGTCCAGGTGGAACTTTTGGTTCAGAGGCATGGAAAGGAACAAGAACAAAAGTATGAGTCAACCTTCGTTATCGACCGTCCCCCTCTCAACCAGGAGGGTTTGGTTCAAACTGATGGGGAAAAATTGGAGCCTGTTTGTTTCATCTCAATCTGTCCCGCTTCCCTGTTTGTGTGTGTAGGAGAGAAAGAGGAGAGCAAAGAGGTGAGGGAAAATGAGTGAAGGGGGCTGTTTACAAGATGGGGAGGGTGAGCCTTACTCTGGGGAAATCAGGAGCTGGAGGCCCAAGAGGTTCCCCAGCAGAGCTGCTGTGGCACTCAGCGTCCTATAGGAAAAACAAATAAGGAATAAATAGTCCATATCTGGACAAATAAAAACCAAATCCAAGCGGAATGCACTGCAGGCAAAGAAGCCTGGTGCTTTGGGTAGCTCCTCACGTGGGAGGGGGGAGGAGAACTATCGGGGCTGGGTCAATTACTTGATCAGCTCTTCCTTGGCATTGACTTTAATTAAGTCGTGCAGCAGATAAATTAGAGCCATTACAAAGCTTATCAGGCCAGGAGGGAGCCTGAGATGGGCTCTACGGAGGAGATAAAGCAGCAGGAGCCAAAGAGGAGAGGGTGGGGAGAGGGCTGGCCCTGGGATGCCCAGGCTGGCTAGAGGAGGTGACAGAGGCTGGGGTTATCTCGATGTGTACACAAGGTTGGTTTGTTTGATGGGCCGCCAGGCTGTGGAGTCACGAAGCTTTCTCGCCAGGAGTAGACTCTCCTCCACCCCCCCCCCGCTCCTGTCAGTCACACGTCACGGCCTGTTAAATGCCGTCTGACTGGGTGCTCCATCACGGCCACGCCGGCGCGGTGTCGGGAAGAGGGATGAGATTATTGGCTGTGTCACTGGGGCTGATAAATCACAGCCTCTGAAACGCAGCTCCTCACAGGGCCCCACCGTTTCCCTCCTTTCACTGCCTTCCAGCCCAGGACCATCCGATCGCCTTCCTGCCCACCCGGTGTCTGTCCGGCCTTCTCTCTGTGTCCGTCTGTCTGATCCACTTGATCTAATCTGCTGCGCTGCTGTCTCATCAGTTGCTGCAATACCTAAACCTGGCAGACTGCTTCTGTGGAGCGCGAGGGCCAAATTCCAGAGGTCTGTGGGTTTGTATCTGCATTTCCAGCTGTATGCCACTTCCTTCCACGGCTCTCCCAGCAGTCTCAGTGGGCGAGCAGGGGTTAAACAGAGATCAAAGGCAGAACGTGGCCTCTGAGTAGGAGCCAAGGATGGCACGTGGTGAGGCACCTAAATAAAAGTGGCCTGATTTCCAGAGGTCCTCAGCTCTCTTCACAGTCCATGGAGGTCGCTTACAGATGGGGACACTCAGGCATGGATGTTAATAATAACTTGTGTTTACATTGGCGCTGACTCTCTGGGAGCCCTGTGGTGCTAGGTGCTGTACATGCTCATGCTAAGAGTCAGCCCTGCTCTAAAGAGCTTCTTTGACAAAGAGTGGGAAGTGACTTGACCACAGTCACACAGCAAAGTACTGGCGGGGCTGGGAACAAAACCCAGTTCTTGTGAGACCAGACCAGTGCTCTGTCCATTGGACTACACATCCTCTTGTACAAAGCTGTGCAAAAAGTTGGAACCAAGATCTCCTGATCTGGTTCTGAAAAAGCTTTTCCTCCACCCTGAAAATGATGGAGTGAACCCCCCTGATTATCCCCTCCTATGAGGCTGGCGTGACCTTCAGCGCCAGATGGATAATGCTGTGGGCGTGAAGGAGGCAAGCACCAGAAGAACTGTTTTCAATAAGCCTTCGCCCTCCTGATTTATACAGGGGAGAGAGCAATTCTGATGCACATTACTGCTCGTAGATTATCTTCATTCCAGCTGCAGTCAGCCAGACAGGAGAGGTAAACGGGAGCTATCCGGTACCCTATCTGTCACCTTCCCTCCAGCAGCTGCTGCAGCAGAGCAGCTTCTTCCAAAGGAAACTTTCCCACTCCATCAAATGCCACAAAAAGTCATATTCTGAAAGCAAGTTCATGTATCTCTTGAGTGCTTATCATGGCTAGTTCCCTCCTGAAGCCTCTGTGTGTATTGGGAAGAGAAGGAGGCGTGAGCCTGGGTCAGGATGTCTGTCCTCCTTGCAGGCCGGAGTATTAGATACAGGATGCAGCTGGAGATGAGAAAATAATTATGGTTTGATGAGAGGTTCTGATTGCAGCTGGGGACTGAACGCCAAGACTCCTGTGTTTTATTCTAGTGGTTAGGACTGAGGACTGGGAGCCAGGTCTCCTGGGTCCGATTCCCAGCTCTGGGAGGGAAATGTGATATAATGGTCAGAGCACAGGACTGGGAGCCAGGTCTCCCAGGACCAATTTTAATTTCTCTCATTGATTCTCTCTTCATCTTTCCAGGCCTCAGTTTCCTGAACTGGAAATAATAAAATGTATCCACCTAACTGGGAAATTGTGAGGATTAATCTGTTTGCTAAGTGCTTTGAAATCCTCTGATGAAAGGTGCTTATAGAACAGCAAAGTATTTTCAAGATTCAATAAACAAAAATAGACAACCACTTGGAAACCTACAGGGTTTTCAGAATCTCACTGGGACTAGTATGTGTCTGCGGCAATTTGTGAGCCTGGGCCAGGGTTCAACTGAATGCTAAGTATTGGGTTCAGAAGAGCTTTTTGTTCAGGGAACAATGACAGAACCTTTGGGGGATTGTGCCTCTCTTTGGAGCATCAAGAAGCCCAATTCTGTTCCCACTGGAGACATATGTAAAACTTCTATTAGTTTCCATGGTGCAGTGCAAAGTCTTGAGTGTCAGGATCAGCTGGGAACACAACAGTAGTTGGGGTGGAGGCCTGGAGAATCGTTAGTCTTATTTTTCCAAAAGTCTTCTTGAAGAAATCCGCCTCTCTCCAACCTTCACCACCTGCTGCCTGCTAAACCCCTCTGCCTCGGAGAACATGCGCCACAAATTATGAGCCTCTTCCACTCCTTATGGGGGTGAGATCAAACTCATAAGTAGAGAACTATGGCTTTGCTACTGCGTATGGGGGCGTGCGGGATAAGATACGAGCACAAATGGCATGGGACGCAGAGGCAGAGAAAAATTAAAACCAACCTTCAAATAATTCAAGAAAACCATTCTCCCTGCGGATACTCCCCCTTGGGAGCGATGATGCTGACTGGGGGTGAATTTAATTTTAATTTCCTCTTTTTCTAAGCCCTGCTTTAGATCTCCATATATGTTTTTATCAGCTGTATTTAAAATGTACCTAATAGCCCAGGCATAATAAGTTTACTTGGTGTGTGGGCAAAGTAATGTATGTTCAGAGAGTACAAAGTGCAGGTCTTCAGCTACCCGGTGCTCTAGCTTTGCAATGGGTCTGTTAGGATGTGGGCCTGAACCAAATCCCTGAATCCAAATGAGGCTGGGCTTTGGGAAAGATCCAACTCCATACCCAGATCTGGATTTTGCAAATGGCCCCTGTCTTCGTCATAGACCAGACTAACGTCCTGTTTTTAAATAGCCCAGATTTTGGAGTGTTGAAAATCTCTTTGTAGCCTGTGAAACAAGCAGAGCAAAATTTAAATGCCTGGAGAGCAGCAACCCACAGAAGAGCAGTGGTAGGGTATATTATTCCAAACTGAAGTTATTTCCATCACTGTGAAACAGTCACCTGTTATGAACTATTGCATTGGACTGTACAGTAATTGGTATCATGCAGCTCAGTAGAGAGAGCTTCTTTTCGAAGGGAAACTTCAGTCACATTGTTGAGGGAAGGCATGCAAAATTAACAGTGAATGCAAAGCTCAAAGGTCCAGATCATGAATTTGGAAAAAATAGTTCCCTTCACTAGTTTTTCAGTAAAATGAGCATAACTTAACATAGAAAAAGTATGCAAACGTTGACATTTGCTTGGATTTTCGATAGGAAAATTGACTGTTTCGCCGAACATGTTGCAAGAAGTGGCATTTGTGGACACACGATGAAAAACTCAAATGGCAAAAATTGCTGATGCAAATTTCAGCAACATGCTATTTATGAACATTCTGCAGCTCCTGTAAACTCTTCTGGCTGCAAAAATACATCATGGCATAGATGAGCCATCAGGATCAAACACTGCCCAAGTTCCTCCAGTAGAGAAGAGAAATCCTCATGTTTATTTTAACTTTGTTGCAGAAAGGTGCAGCACTCAAGTCTGACATGTTTTGCAACTTGCAAGTGAAAATTCACAGAACAAAGTGTGCCGATTTCACACAGACCTTGCTGTAAATGTGCACAGATAATTTACACTTTGTCAGGACAATTATTGGTGTCAAACTAACAACAACAGTTTGTAAACTGAATTTTAGATCTATTTCAGAGGTACACATAAGAGAGTTAAAGAGTAGCTAGAGAAAGCATACAGCTTTCAGCTGAGCTCATCAGTAGCTATGTGGTAACAGGAGGATATGTAGACGGATGGTTAAGGCCTGGGATTGGGACTCTGGAAATCTTGGTTCAATTCCTGGCTCTGCCACAGATTCGCTTTGTGACCTCGGCACACCAGTTCACTTCTGTGTGTCTCAATTTCCCTTTCCATCCTTTTTCTGTCTTGTGCATTTCGAGTGCCATCTCTTTCGGGCAGTGCCAGTCAGTTGCTGTGTATGTACAGCGCCTAGCACAGTGGGGCTGTGATCTAAGTCGGCGCCTGCAGGCACAGCCATCATACAAATTAATAAACAGCTGCAAGTTGTAGGGCGCTGAGTAGAAATGTGTCCTGTGGCCCAAGCGCTGTCACTAGTCTCAGGTAATTCCCCGATCTGAATTGTTTTAATGCCTTCATAAAATGTGTTTTAACAACATGAAGATAGTTTGGCTAATGCAGCCTTGTGCAGTTATGTTCCCTAGTTAATATCATAACCCTGCATCAGATATCCTTCCTTTTTCCAACCCATTTTTCATAACCTCTGTAAATATGGTCGAATAATCAATTGTCATATTATTATTAACGCACAATAATGGGCTGAGTAAATCGAAGTTCAATCTTTACAGGAGACACTCACCGTAAATATTGACTGTTTCTCAGAATTATGGCAAAACTCTGAGCTGTCTGTTCCAATGGGAAATGGATCCATTTTTTAATACTAGTTATTGATTTCCAGCAAGCAAGCTGCCTTGAGGCCGCTGTTTCTTTTCCCTCCCTAGCTGAGGTGATGGACAATGTTGGCCGCTAGATTTCCCCTTTGTTCATCAGCAGCGCTGTTGCTAAAGACGGACAAACTAGTGGAGTTCGGCAAACATCTCAAATTAGTTTGAGGAATTTGCAGAATCAGTTCCAATTCATGAATCTCCTCCTCCTCTCCCCGCATTTAATAAGGAGCGTTGTCAAGAGTGATTGGGGAGGCAGTCTGGTCTAATGGGTACAGCACTGAACTGTCTCTCTATCCAGGGTTCTGTTCCTATGTCTGCCACTAGTCTGCAGGGTGACCTTGGGCAAGTCACTGCACCTTTCTGGTTCTTTACTGGGGGGTAAAAAGTGTGTTCTTGACTAGAGAAAACAAGGTAGTTTATAGTTTTCACACAAATTGGCTGATTGAGTTAAAGCCTATGGAGGAGCCCAGAGTCCACGTTGTCCTAACTCATGTGAAAAGCGCACACTGCATTGCCTCCACTAGGATTTTACTTCTTTCTTTTCCTACACGAGACTCTGTGCCTCAGTTTCCCCACCTGTAACATGGAGATGACACTGATCATTGTCTGTAAAGCACTTTGGGATCTAATGATTAAAAGAGCTGTAGAATAGCGAGATTCAGGTATGTTTATAAAAAGGCCTGGTCTCCCTTCTCAGTGGAAGCCTGTGCGATGTAACAGGCACACAGCTGACAGAAGCTGGGTGGCCTTCAGACCTGCCTAGGGTTAGATTTTTGTCTTGAGACTCAAGCTTTGTTTTTCTCAGCCTACTCCAAGCCCTCCCAGCACTTCTGGTGGTGCAGTTGCAAAAGTGACATGACATAGGGGAATGCTAGAGACGAATTCTGTTCATGCCGTTCCTGAGCTTGAGACCTATTGTTATCCCTAATCACATAAAATTAGGAACTAAATAACTTTCCTGGTGTGTGCGTGTATGTACGCTTTTTTTCTGCTAAAGAGACTTTGCAGACAGGGATGCAGGGGGCAGCAAAGATGAAACTTTCAGGCTTTTAATTTTCCTCCTATAAGTGCTGCATTTGGCCCCATTTGTGTATATGTGAACACATATATGCTGTGTTTTTTCCTCCTTAGGATTCTCCTCTCTCACTCTGCTGCTCTTTGCTGGGTCTCTTGATTAGCACATGAAACCATTAACACTCCCATTGAAATTGAACTTTCAACCATATGATTTTTGGAGTGGGTTCAAAATTAGGCAGACTGAGTTCCCTCATCTTGGTTTTTTATTACTAGTGTCTTGTATTTATATAGCATGTGCATGCCTAGGCTCCCAGATTGCATAGTGGCAGGTGTGCTGTGGGAACCAGCATAGAACTGAATAGAATACAGCTTTCTAGGCTGTCTCCTCTCTAAAGAGGGATTATTCACCTGGGACTGGGTGGGATGGAGCATCTGTTTAACAGCACACTGCAACACTACAATAGTTAGTGGTTAGAGCAGAGGACTGGGAGTCAGGATTTCTAATCCCTGATTTTCCCACTGTTAGATCTGAGTAACTCCCATTCAAGTTGTGTGTTTGTGTGTATTTGTATACTCACACGTATACCTTCCCCCCACTCTACGTACGTACACCTAAACGTTTTATTTGTTTGTTCTACAACGTATTCCTCTTGGGAAAGCGAATCCATGGATTGAAATCAGAGATCAGGCTGGGGAAGATTGACAAATATGGTTTCTACAAACCCCAAATCTGCAAAAACCCTCAGCCTGCTCTAGCTTCATCAGTCTCTGCTAATATAACCCGACTGATGACCAATGGGGAGATGGAGCAGCCCTCGATCTCGCTCCGCTCCTGCCAATTCTTCATGACAGGAGCAAAACCACACATGTCTCAGGGCAGCCTCTTGGTAAAAATCAATAACTAGTATTAAAAAAAAAAAAAATAGATCCAGCTGAAAAAGCTGTGAGTTCCTCCTATCCCATGACAGACAGAATTGGGCCCTACATTCCATTCCTGGCCCTGCCACAGATTTATTGACTGATCTTGGGCAAGTCACTTCCCCTTTTCTTTGCTGAGATCCTTGTGGTTAACCAGTATGGTCCTGCTCTTGTCTCCGGGCTCAGGAGAGAGATTCTTTCATCCGCCTGGGTGACAGCAGACCTTTCAGAAGGTGCCAGTTTAATTTCTTCGCCTAATTGCTGATAAGGAGCAAAAATAGGTTTGCTTGGTCATTCGGCAAAGACGCCTGCCAATTCTCATTTTCCTACTGTCCTACAACCTGTCTGTGCGAGGCCTGATTGGAAATGACATTCACTTATCCCTCTCTGTCCCTAGATGACATTCTGCTTGCATCTTCCCATGGGCGAGCCATCCTCCAACATCACCAGAGTGACATGCTTACAACTCTGTGGCTACCTGCTCATCAATTCACTGGGGAAACACTGTCCCCCCCCAATTGCGTAAAGAAAGCTCTTCTTCCCATGTTCTCCTCTCTCTCTCTGACTCACAGAGTTAGTGCTTTAGTTAGGGCCTGGCTTGAGAAGACCTGTATTTTGCATGCTAATTTAGCTGCATTTCCCAATGAGTTAGGCCAGTGACTGCCCATTCTGTTGTTTATGGCTGTAGGCATGGAGATCTTCAATAGGGCGAGTCCCTGAGCGGGGCAATTTAACATGGATTGCTTCACTCTAAAGATCTCTGACTTATGTTCAGTGCTTTGTCAATATCCAAAAGACTTTCCTCCGCTCCCTTCTCAGACTTTCTGGTGCTTAATCTGACTTGTGATGCTTCTCGGGGATAAATCGCTTTGAACATCCTTTTTGGTATAGTCTTTGAAGGAGGCCGACGTAGTTGGGTACAGGAGTTACGGCAGGTTTCTGGTCAAAACTGATCCTCGCTGGGATGCTACGCCCCACTGGCAAAAGGAGAGTTCTCTTAAGCGCCTGCCAGCCTGCTCCATGTAACTGTGTCCTTACGCTCTGAGCTGTTGAGCTGGTGCAGCGGAGGCGGGTTCTCAATAATATTGCCGTTGAGATGACAGTTGAGTTGACTGTGATGTATTCCCGCGATCTGAAAGCTGAGAATTGATGGCACTATCTGTTCGGTTTGTTTGTTTATATGGGGTGCCTTGGAGGAGTAAGTCTGTCAAACACCCGCCTCTTCTCCTGAAATGTTTAGAAGTAAAATGTCAACAAAAATGAGGGGGGGGGGGGGAATCCCAAGGAAAAATAACATCATTCCCCAACCAGCTGTATTTGCACAGGCCTTAAAATCCCAGCTCCCCTGAAAGAAACATATAATGATTGGTTTTTAGAGAAGCTCAGTGTTTTTCAATGGAAGTACCTCTTCAGGGAGGATGACTCTGGGACTATGTGGATATATATCATCATATATCTGGAGTCTCCAGAGTGGGTCTGATGTGCCTTAAAGACTCTAACCTAATTCCAGGGCTGTGGGTTTTTCCACCCGCCCGCTGTTAGGGGAGGATTGAGCCGTGGCCACGGCTCATTGAGATGTGAGTCCATTGACATGACTGACGGTCTATGTATATTTATGTAGAATACCCCGTGTCCCTAGAAGGTGCTGTTGCTTGTTATTTTGACTGATTACAGGAGAGTGACTGCACTACAATAGCAGCGGCCGCTCATTAGCTTTGGCATAGCAAGAGAGAAATCATCAACTCATTCTGTCCACATCCACCCCTGGAGGCGAATAGTCAACAGGAATTGATCCTGGCTAATGAGAACCCAGCCCGTGCTGCCGCGATTAGCACTCTTAGAATTTTAAATAGTTAATTATTACAAAAGGCAAAGAGAATGTAGCTGTGGATATGAGTCTGTGCTGTTTGGAGTCTGGGGGTTGTGTGTGTGTGTGCACGTGTGTGTTTGCACATGCATGCACACATGCATCCTGTTCAGAGTGTTTTGTTCTGTGCCCGTGATGGGAAATGTGTATGTGTGCTGCTCTGAGTTTGTGTGTCTGTCAGAACAATGTGGGGGGGTATGTGAGCATGTGTTTGTTGGAGTGCATGTGTGTGTTGCTGTAGGTGAATATTGAAGAGGACAGGTCACTGATCCAGAGTGATCTGGGTGCAAGCAAACAATGAGTGTTCTAATACAGCTAAATGTAAATGTCTATGTCTAGGGACAAAGGATACCGGCCGTACTTACAGGATGGGAGATCCTATCCTAGGAAGTAGTGAATCTGAAAACGATTTGGGGGTTGTTGTGGATAATCAGCTGAACATGAGCTCTCAGTACAAAGCTCTGGCCAAAAGATCTAATGTGATTCTCGGTTGCGTAAACAGCGGAATCTCTAATAGGAGTAGGGAGGTTATTTTAACTCTGTATTTGGCACCGTGGCGATTGATGCTGGAATACTGTGCCCCATTCTGGTGTCCACAATTCAAGGATGTTGATAAACGGGACAGGATTCAGAGAAGATCCATGAGAATGATTAAATGATTAGAAAACCTTTCCTTTTAGTGATAGACTTAAGGAGCTCAATCTATGTCACGTAACACAGAGGGAGCTTAAGGGGGTGATTTGATTACTATAAGTCTATAATAAAAGGCTAGTCTAGCAGAGAGAGGTCTAACACAATCCCAGGGCTGGAAGCTGAAGCTAAACAAATTCAGACTGGAAATAAGGCATACATTTTTAACAGTGAGAGTCATTACCCATTGGATTCACCAAGGATCATGGTAGATTCTCTGTCACTGACAATTTTTAAATCAAGATTGGATTGCTTTACTGAAAGATCTGCTCTAGGAATTATTTTGGGGGCAGTTCTATGGCCTGTTTTATACAGGGGGTAAGACTGGGTGATCACAATGCTCCCAGCTAGCCTTGGGCTGTGTGAATCTGTGAATGTGTTTCTGTGGGGAAAGGGGTGTGTGTGTGTGTGTGGGTGTGTGTGTGTGTGTGTGTGTGTGTGTTGGGGGTGGGACTCGGGGGATGCGAGTGAGTGTCCATCCACCTTTGAGCAAATGTGTCTGTGTACATGCCGGGGGATACAGAGGCTTGTGTTGGAATTTGTTGGGGCCACGTGAGTGGGTGGTGCTGTGACTGAATGTGTGTGTGATGCAGTAGGAAATAAAATACTTCCATGAAGTTTAAAAATTGCATTGGGAACCATGTCCTGCCTCACCCCATGGCTGATAGACACTAATGGGCCCCCATACTGGCAGGTTTGGCAGAAGGGATAGAGATTCAGTGAGCCAAGAGGAACGACCCTTCCCTCTCTTCTGGGGGTGCTCTGTGCAGGTCTGTCTGACACTTAAGGGCAGAGAGTTGTAAGCACACTCTAGGGCCATGAGCCTGGCACCTTCAAATGCTTGAAGGAGGGATATAAGCAAATTTGCGAAGGAGGCTGGGCATGAGGTCGCATTTCTTTGGCAGCTGGCTGCTCCCAGAAGCTGCGGGGGGATATTTTTCATTTGAGTGTTGCTGCCATTTGGAAATGTTTTGTCCAGAAGCTTTGGGCTGCATCTTTACAGTCACCACTCACCGCAGCCATTGTATGGCTGCAAAGGGACAATGAGCAAAGAGGGGAGAGGGAGAGGGAATGCATTCCACACCGCACTGTTAGAGGAACGTCTGTGCAAAATCAGAATCCTAATTTAAAAATAAACTCCACAAATTCTCCCTTCCTACACCTCACCCTCACACCTCCCAAATACCAAATCACCATAATTAAAAATGTGACTCTAATGGACAAGCAGACACGGTAATTGATTGTGGCCTTTTATCCTCGTGGCCACACGTAATTAACCTTTAGACTCAAATATCAAGCGCTGGCTAGATAGAAAGGTGCAGGGAGAGAAGGGGGAGATGGTCCCCATCGGGAAGAGAATGTGTAGTGCCCGAACTTTAACATGTCCCGTATCCTGCAGGATGAATGCCATTAGATGAGACTGAGTTCCTGTAAAGACAACCGCCTTTATTTTTTTACCTGAACGACACAGAAGTTTAAAGCCCCACAATTTTAGATGTCCTTCTATTGGATTCTAGGATTAGCCCTGACATGAGACACCTGCTAGTCCTTATTTTTTCACAGTGTTTATGAGTGCAGTGTGACTCCTCTGAGTATTAGTAGTATATATTGTTTATATTGTGATTGCGCCTAGGAACTCCAGTCAAGGACCTTGGCCCCATTGTGCTAGGTGTGGCAGAGACAGAACCAAAAGCCAGTCCCTGTCCCAAGGAACTTGCAGTCTACGTATGGAGACGTTTGTGTTTGTGGCTGGAGTGTTGCCATGTGGTACAGCAAAGCCCTGGGGCACATGGCACAGATCTGACAGTGGTGAACAGCGGTTGCCTGAAGGGCGTGCTCATTTTTCCAGTAGTGGGGCTGTCGGCAGCAGAGAGGGTAATGCTGAGTCCAATCACCACATTGCTCCCACGATTTAATTTTTGGGGAGATATGCCCCTTAACCTGCAGCATCCCAGGGTATCAGCCTAACAGTTCAGACTCCAGAGCTGGGCCAGAAAAGATCCTAAGCATATGACAAGCAGGTGGAATGACCCAGCAGAAACAGCACAACAAACAAACTCAGCTGCAATCACCCAGATCTTTCCCTCAGAGAACAGCATGGCTAAGCAGAGATCAAAATCCGCTATTAACATAAGAATAAAAGAGAAGGAAGAGAAAACATCCCTGCTCTGGGTCCTAGAGCTCTGGCATTAGGTACAGAGCCCAGCATTCCCCCAAACATTGTTTTTAAGGCATCTAAGCAGACACACTTACAATCTTTTTTCTGAACATCTCTGCAAGAGGGGAAGGGAGCGGAGCTGAAGTTAACCCCTTGTTCATCGGTAACCAAATAGTGTTCCTTGTCTCTCACATACCCTTTCCCCTTTTCAGTTTTGGAATCCTATTTTTACTGTTTATATACTCCCTAAGCCACGCCTAATTGGTAATGAAAGAGATGCGGGATCTTGACTGCTAAGAACATACAAGAAAATTGCCAGAACCTTGTGCAGTGGAAGCATGCTATGACTCATTGAAAAATGGCCAGTTATAGATGGAATACACTTTTGAGGCCAACTAGCCCATCCCCTGATAATGCAGCTTGGTTCTCCAGTGCTTTTGTTTTTGATGCCGTGTTTAAAGAATCCTTCTTGAATAAGCCCACTGAGGATTCAAGAAAAATGAAGAAAAGTAGGATAGAGGGTCAAAATGTAAAGAGGAAATGAAGATATCCACAGTAATGGAGTCCAAGTTGTATTCAATAATTGGTAGGGAGGCTTTGGCAGAACATGAGTTACATAGATTTAAGCTCCAGCAATATTACTGTGTCAGATCAGTTCTGCTTTTTAGAACAAATCTATTGAGCTTTCAACATGAAAACAGGATAAACAATTTGAGGCCACAGATTGAGATGCAGAAGTGGGAATAGCAGTAACAGGGGCAGCGTGGACTGAGAGAGGCTTTCCAAATAACTCCCAGCTGCAGGATTTTGAATTTTGAAAACCTCCTTTGATTTCTACGAGTCACGGGTTCAAAGCCACAATATTTTTAGAATATTCCAGATTTTTAGTACCCTGAAAGCTAAGGGGTTCGAATCCAGTGTTTTGGTTCAGCCGATGAGTAAGACATACGGCCCATTTGCAACATATGGATCCAGAACTGGGTTCAGATATCACTTTGAAGCTGGGGGCATTTTGACTTTGGTGGTTTGGATCATGTCTACAACTGCTTTCCCGATCCAAGTCCCGGCAATCAGGGCTCTTGTGGGATTTAGGGACAAGTTCACTTGTGGCCATCAGATGGGAACTTTTTGGGCAGCTGGGAAATTCTCTGCCTTTCGTCTTTCACCCTCTGGAAACATGGATCGCAGTGACAGCAGTCATGTACGACTGCAAAATAAACAATGAAAAAGAAACAGTTTTCAGGACGGAAAAACAAATTGAAAAAGAAACAGAGGTGAGGGGGTGAGGGGTGGGGTTGGCAGCGAGGTAATTACTTGTCTTCACCCTGAGTGCAAGCACAGAGCCATTGTGATAGAAACAACTTTCTTAATATGGTTCTAGATATTTTGGTCTCTCTCCTCCCACTCTTTGGCAGCATCCTAATCGGAATCTCTTTCATTCTCTTTTTCATTTAAACAGGATTTCCACTTCTCCCTTGCATGAGGGGCAGTGAAAATTGCCCATTGCCATGGTATTCCATGACTGTAATAATACTACAATACTCTGCACTTCCCTGGCATCTTTCTTTAGAGGTTCCCAAAGGGCTGTACAGATGTTGGGACAGATTTACGTCTTGCTTCTCTCTCTTTGGGCCTCCAGAGTGAAAACCACCCACACCCACAATCCAGCTGGGGATTCCTTCACTGTTGGAGAAATCCCAGGAGGCGTAGAGTCAGGTTTTTTACTACCTCCCTGCAGCCCTGTTGAGGAGAGGCTGTGCCAGCAGCATGCTGTGCGCTGGCTTGTCTCCAACCAGCAGATGCTCCCTTGGGGGACCTGTCTCCAGCAGTCCCTGGGCTGGGTTTAGTGTGGAGCCGAGCAGAGAGGGCCTGTAACTAGTTGTCTAGCTGCCTTCCTCCTCTGCTCCGACCAATCCTCTGGGACAACACAGTCTTTGCTGTATTGTCTGATACACTGAAAATATAAGTTATGGATTTTACAGATGGGTGAACTGAGGACGGGAGGGTGTCAAAGCGATGCCCAAGGCCACAGTGAATCAGCGGCAGAGCTGGGAGTAGAGCTCGACTGCCCTGATGCCTAGCCCCTGCTGTAAGCGGTAGAAAATTGACAGGAGAAAAGAATCGAGGCAGATGACCATATTGTGGGGAGGAAAGGGGCAGCGCTCTGGTTCACTTAAGTGGTGCCAGCTCTCTCAATATTTAAGCTTCTTTTTCCCTCAAAAAAAAGCTCCGAGAGTTATATTATATCATGAGAATCTCAGGTTTCATTATTAAAAATAAATAAATAAATAAATTCTAGCCTTCATGGTTGTGGAGAGGAAGGATGGTGGTTAGGATATACTAACCTAGGTCTTGGGAGACCCAGGTTCAATTCCTTGCTCTGCCACAGATTTCCTGTTTGATCTTGGGCAAGTCACTTAGCCTATGACTTGATCCCCCATCTGTGTGCCCAGGGATTCAGAATGTCCTGGGGTTCATATAGCCTCTGTGATCTCACTGTGGCTTCTAGCTTTGGGCACCTGTATTTTTGGGGTGATTTTCACAGGTGATGAATGCCATCTATTCCCATTAGCTTGAACTAGTGTTCCAGATGCTCAACTTCTCTCAAAATCAGCCCTTTGGTGTCTCCAGTTAGGCACCCAAAATATGAGGCATCCAAAATCACTGGCCACTTCAGAAAATGAGTGCCTTTGCTGTGTTGGTAGCAATCAGGTTATACATACCTGGCCTTACTTGTGCTAGGGAGTTTTGCACAATCATGTAAAAAACTGAGCACCAGAACATATAGCATCTGCTCTCCTCCCTGTCCTGCCACAGACTTACCATGTTTGTATCCAGACTTACTATGTCCTCCCAATGCTGAAGCAGTTCCTGAATCATTGCATACATCTGCATAGCCAGATACCTACTGGGAGAACTTTTGTTTCTCCTATAGAAGTTCTGAGCTAAAAGCCTTCTGAGGCAAGGGTCTGGGCCCCTAGAAAGATTGAATTCCCCATCCCCGCCTTACAAGGGAGAAGAGAATCTGTCTGGCAAGACAGGTTCATTAACAAATTAATTGAATAATCAGCGGGGCTTTGTGTGCATTTTGGAGATAAAAAACTAGTAACAGCATTCTTTGACTCTTTAATGGGCTGATAAGAGGCAACTATCTGTACCATGGCTGGGCTAATCGGAGAGATAACAGGTTAAATCAATTGCTCTGCTCTGGTGAGGGCATTCATAGAGAGAGCTGTTTTCTGGGGAGGCTGGAGAAGGGAGCCCAGTGGTTTTTTTTAATATGATAAAAGAAAAGGAAGCAAAGGGAGGGAAGAAAAACCCGGCTCTATACAAATTTCTAGCTGCACCATGCAAAGCCCACCAGGGCTGTGTCCGTGGACTGCATCTGGGGGAGGTTTTATTGTGGGGTTGGAAAATCACTGGCATGGGCCCGGGAAGCTGTGTTTGCCACAGATGATTTCACCTCTGATCTGTCAGAAGAGGGGGAAATGATTCCCGCCCCGTCCCCGCCCAGCAGTCTTGTCAGTGAAATGTTGTTCTTGACAGTGAGGAGTTCGGTTCGTCAGAGGTAGGAAGAGTGCAGGCCAGGCAAAGGGTAAGCAGCTTGGATGGCTTTCCCTACCCGGTTCTGATGTGAAGCAGCTCTTCCCCTCCTGCTCTCAGTCCTGCCTACCCCTCCATCTGCCATTGCACTTCAGTCCCAACCTGCACTGCCGTCCTGCTGTTCTAGTCCTGGGCTCCCCACGCACCTCTGCATCGCCCTGGATTCCCAACCAGCAGTACCTGCTGCTGTTCTCACGCTGAGCTCCCACAGAGCTCTCTTCCAATGACCTGCGTACCCCTTCCAAAATCATGGCACCCTTGTACATAGGTGTGGGAACTGAGGCAATGGGAGATTAAAGGACTTTCCCAAGGCCACACAGCAAGTATGGCAGAGCCAGAACTGAGTCCCTCCAGAATCCCTGTCCAGTGCCTTAAGCCTTATCTCTGTATAAAAACCTTGCCAGCATAGGTATACTGCAAACCATGCCTCGTGTAGACACAGTTACAGCAGCAAAAGAACATTTGTTGCCAGCACGCTGTATTCTAGCTCATTGAGAGAAATACGCTATACCTGCAAATGCACTTTGTTGCTGGAATAACTGCCTGCACTGGCACAGTTCTGTTGTTAAAAAACCACACCCCATCACCATAGCCTGGCCTTAACCATGAGAGTACCTGCCTCTCGCCACAAGTCCACACAGATCAAATGGAACATCATCATCCCTGCCCGCTGCCACCTAGAGCGAGGCATGGCAGGGATTTATCTCCAGAATAGGACATGGGGAGGCTGGGCATGAATGTTGCATTGTGCTGGGCTCCCTAGATCATTTGCCTCTCAAGCACATCGGCCTCCCTGCTCTGGTTCCCTGTGGGTTCAGTGACCGCTCCGGCCAGAACCTCAAAGGCATTCAGGCGCCTAACTCCCACTGATATAGGTGCCTAGCTCCAGTGGGAGTTAGACACCTGAATACCTTTTGAAGTATTGTCTCTTTTGATCTGGTGTGTATTTCACACAAGAGGGTGCTGCAGGTCAGGGCTAAGCTACAGTGGAAGAGCTGTCTGTGGGGAGCCCGGGACTAGAATAGCAGGCGGTGCGGACGGTTGGGAATCTAGTGCAATGATGTGATCTGGCTTCAGTTGATGACTCTACAGAGCCTCGCTTAGATTCTCTGTTTGGAAAGATCAGCCCTCAAACACACATTCCCGAGGACCACAGCTCCTGGACACGCCGCAGTGCTTTGAAAAGACATTGAGAGCGAGCTAAAGAAAAACAGCATCAGGCCAGGAGTGCAAAGGGCCTGTATGTGTCTGTCCCTGAAGGGCTATTAACTTGTACAATATTTTCTTTGCTAAAGAGAGAAGGTTGTCAGGGAGCTTTCAAGTGATGTGTGAAAGTGACTCTATTAAGATGTTCTGGGGAAGCCTGCAGTCAGGCCCGCCTCTCTTCCAAACCTCTTCAGCTTCCCTTTGAAAGGAACCTCGGCAACCTTGATCCTCCTCTTCTCCACTAGCAAACGCACTCCGAGTATTCACTGCAAGTTCCTTTGGGGCGAGGAGCTAGGGGAGGAGACAGCGGGCAGAGTGGAAGTGACAAGGATACTGGGTTTGGCAGATAAGTGCGTGAGTCTGACAGCCTGAGAAGACAAGTGAGAAGGAGACGGCACAGGTAGTGGGAGTTTTCTTAGGAGGCGCAGCTGCAGCCTAGAACAGGTGCAAGCTTAATGGAGGAGACTACAGATGAGACTCAATGTTCCCTTATTAAAAGAAGGATAGACTGGTGGTTAAGAAACTGCCTTGGCTCAAGAGATCTGGGTTCAGTGTATGACTCTACCACAGACATACCTCTGGCAAGTCACTTAATCATTCCGTGCCTCAGTTTCCCATCTGTTACTCAGAGAGGGTAATACTTGCCTATTTATCCTTACTCACACTGGCCTTGTTCTTACCATGTCTGAACAAGCATGTGGCAAGACCCGAGCCGACATCAGGCAGTATGTAGTTTTCACACTCGCGAACAGGTCCAGGTAAATGTTGGGGGGTGGAGTCCTAGAGAGCACTTTGCTGGAAGCACCAGCAAAGAGTTCCACTGATTTTAATGAGGTTATTTGCCTCCGAAGATGCTACACAACCTGAGTAATTGGTATCAGAGTCTGGCCTTTAGATTGCAAATTCTCTCGAGGCAGATGATCGAGATGGTCCCTTCTGGCCTATGCGTCTGAGTCTGTCTTGTAGGCAGGGAAGCCCCCTGTCGAAAAAGTTGTGTTTTTACAGTGAGATAATTAACGCGAGTTAGCTCTCGCTGTAAAAAAAACCAAAAACAAAACAAAAGCCTCTTTAATGGCAGCGAAGACGTAACTTTACATTGTGTTTGCACGGCACCCAGCACAATTGGGCTCCAATCCTGGGTGAGGCCTCTAGGCGCTATTGTAAAAGAAATAACAATAACCAAGCTAGAAATGCCTGAGTATTGGAATCTCATCTCACTGGCTGCAGCTGCATTGTAACAATAACACTGCACAGAGAACTTAAATAGCTTTGTCCTCTCATTTTGCTCGTGCTAGAGCTGGGACCACTTGAGTGCAAAGCCCCTGCTCTGTCTGTTGGTGGAGGGAACATTACTGGTGGAGGGAAGGCTGTAGTATAGTTTTACAGGGGTTTTTCCTCCCAAATTGCAAGCAGCCAGCTCCCAACCACTGTGCCTCTTTTGTCTCTGGATATGTTTGCAGTGAAAGAAAAAAAAAAGTTAACTAGCTCAGGTTAAACTAGCAGTGCAGACATGACAATCCAGTTTAGCAGTTCAAGTTAAAGCCTGTAGAGCAGCCTAAAAAGCCACCTCTCTTCTGTCTTTGCTGCTCTTTTAAGCCCAGTTAACAACGCACGTTGTTTTACTCCCTAGACACACCCTTCGTCTTAGGGGAAAGAGCAATAAACTAAAACAAATCATCTTCACAGTTAGGCTTCCAGTGCAGTCCATCAGTAAGAACAAGACGGGACATTTGCAACCCTCTGAGCCACTCATGAATGGCTTTTTTTTTTTCTTTTGCCGTTGTTGGAGGAATGATTAATTAATTCTTAACAAATTAATTAAGATTTTGCACTTCTATCAGACCTTTCATCCAAGACTCTCCGAGCTCTTTACAAATATTAATGAAAGCGGAAAAAAATCTCCTTGCAAGGGCAAGCGAGGGATTATTATTCGTTTTGCAAACAGGTAAACTGAGGCACATAGCACTTTGGCCAAGGTCAGCAGCAGAACTGGAACTAGCCATAGTTGTCTTACCTTGCTTTAACTGCTAAGTGCTGCTCCCCGTTTCCTCTCCGCTCCTTTCCTGGTGTTTAGCTGTCAATCCCAAATGACAGGCAGGACTCCAGCCACCTTGAAGAGAACGGGACCATTAATAAAACATCAAAACCATTAGAATCTAAAGAGCCAAACAGAAATGGGAGATAAAAGGAGCTCACATGCTCAGGCTCCCTTGAGTCCCCCAAAGAGACGCTTGTGCCTGGAGGTGTGTTAACTTGTGAAAGTGACTTTTAGGAGGCGCTTGTGAAAAACATTAAAAATAAAAGGCCCAGGGATATAGAAGCAGAGTCTGGGCTTTTACAAGGGTAAGGTAACATGAAGCAGTCACATTACACACAGCAAGACAGCATGTGCTCCTCCTCTCCCACAGTGGAAGATGCCCAAATCTCTGTGCAACCTTCATTTGCCAATGAACTTCCCTCCCCTACGCCGCCACACACACACCCTTCCCTGTGCGGCAAAATCAGCAGCTTCCTGTTTCTGGGACAGTGATGGGCAATTAACTATTAAGTCTCTCACTGCGCTTAGTTAGTTCCTTTCAAAGAGAGCTCTGGAGCATGATTCTCCACCACGCTGCACCTTCTGTCATTGTTTGCACACATGCAAAGTGAATGGGAATCTCTACCAGATCAGAATGATGGTATTTCACACCCACTTTGCGTGCCGGTGAATGAGAACAGGAAGGGTTAGAAGTGAATGAGTCAACCTGCCATGATGTACTCGCATGCACACACAGACAGAGTAATGGAGAAACCAGATGCTGGGACCATATCTGAGGGAAAGCAGTAAATTCTCACTTTTCGGAATGCAGTGGGCCCTGTCATCTAGTGGTTACAGCAACAAGACAGATAATCAGCAACACTGTCTCACCTCTCTGTGCCTTAGTTTACCGGTTTATAAAATGGGGATAATGATTCTAACTTACCTCCTCTCGCTATAGAAAACTACTGCAGCACTGTAAAATAATAGCCCAAAGTACTTGCGTGGTGCTAGTGTACGGTGCATTGTTTTGGAGCATGAATCTAGAATACAGTAGTACGTTTTTATAAAGTCCTGTGATTAATTAATTAATATTTATAAAACACTTTGCACTGCTATCATGCCTTCCCTCAAAGGATTATGACTGTAGATTCTCATCAAGTGAAAGATCTAATAAGTGCCAATTACTGAACTTTGCAAAACGCCAGGTAATAATAATAATGACGCTAATGAATAATGCTTCTAGCTGCTGATGTAGATTTCAGACTGGTTGCATAGGGATATGACTCTGTTGACCTAAACTGAATTTATTCCTGATTTACATCAGTGATGAGTGAGGTAACAGTCAGGCTCCTGGTATCTTCAGCCCAAAGATCTCCGAGTCCTAAGCCACCCCGTGGCTATCCTCAGGAGTTTGTAAGCAAGCAAACAATTAAAATAAGCAAGCATAACACACTGCGAAATGCACTTCGTTCGTATCCTTGACAAGTGCAATTTAGTTTTAATTATTTATGATACTTCATAGACTGCTAGTAAATGCGCTGTAGTATATTTTGTAAAACTAATGAAGTCTTAGTAACATGAGACCTAACTCGAGCCCTCTGCTGAGCAGGGGGGGAGAGATGGGTATGAATTTTGTGAAATTCGGTTGAATTATTCATTATAGATTGCATCCAGGTTGGAATGGTGCCATTTTCCACATGTCGCCAGTAGGAACTGGAATCCAGAAGATTAGTCCAGTTGAGACTGCAATAGATTAGTTAGGAAAACAAACTTCCTTTGATACTTTGATGGGAAAGACCTTCAAAGACAGGGAGTTGGGTCTAGATAAGCACCTGTGTAAATGGAGGGAGGAGAGAATAAGCAGGTGGCTTGCCCAGTTAATGGCCAGTGGACCTGGGTCCAGCCAACCCTGTTTGTTGATCAGACCCAGCTGGGAAGGGGTCAGATGACTTCCTTGAGGGGCTGAGAGCACTCAGTTGGAGAGGAGCTGCGGGAAGCAGGATGGCAGAGTTTCAGGGGGAAATGTCTCTGGGCATGTGCAGTCTGCTTTGGTCAGGGGAATAGCTTTAGTTGGGTGTTACCTTGTGAGTGTTATGTTTGAAGAATAAAACTGAGCCCTGGAGGAAGGGCCTGAAGGGCCTGGGTGTGGCGTTAGCCGTTCTGAGCTGTCGGTAGACAGGCCAGTCGCCTATGAGGGGAAAATTATCCACACTTGGTTGTGGTTATTGGAATCTCCAGTTAGAGATCCCATTCAAGATTTGGGTGAGATCTTCTCCAAACCGGTTCACCTGTCCCTAGGGTAGGTACAGCTGTAGAGTTAGCCATAATTCCTTGCAGATGGCTCCTCCTATCTGGGAGGAGAGCAGAGCACCTTTTCATGAGATCCCAAAGTTGTTCGATCTCCATGCCAGTGTAAGCCTCCCTTATGCACTGCTCCATCCATGCTGACCTTGTAGGGTGCTGAGCAGGAGGCAAGGTAGTGAGAGATCTGAAGCCTAACTCAGCAGAGGGGCCCGTGGAAAAGAGAGAGCCCAACTGCTGCATGGTGGGAGTTCCGCTCAACAGAGCTGAGCTCCACAAACTCATTTCATTGCAGACACTCAGATTTCAGCAAGGCCACTTCTCAAAAAGCCAGTGCAGACGGAGAGCCGCCCCAGGACCCTGAGCTGCTGACATTTTAGTGGCCATGGATGGCTCTGCCGTGTGGGCATGCTCAGAGCAGCATGGGATGTTGCACGGAAACCTAAATTTAAATGTTAAAAAGCTTTTATTCATTACCAGTGGCATTTCCCCTCCCCCCCATTTGTCACTTGGAGCAGAGCTGTGACTCTTTTAATATCAAACAAATAATAAGCTCCCTCTAAAGTGATTTTTCTGACAAGGAGCTCAATATATTAAACTTTATCTATATTTTAATAGCCAATTTCACACCAAACTGCCTTCTTAATAATGTATTTACCACCTGGGGATATTATTCCAACCCATCTGGAAAGAATTGGAAATTAACTGTCCCTAAACTAAGTCTGTGTGTGCTTTAGATGCAGCGGAGATAACAGCAGTGTCATTCCTAGGGGAAGTGGGGGAGGAAGCTCATAATGCAACCAGTGAAATGTCATCAGCAAAGGCGATAGTAGGTGGGGAAAGGAGTTGTTCTTCTTTTAGCAATTCAAAGCCCAGCCCACCCTGTGCTGGCTGTATTCAGCAGCAAGAGACATGGCCAGTGGGCCCCCTTCAGATAGTTCTTTCAAGTGCTGAGGGTTTTCATTGCCAGGGACTGAGCATGGAGCTGGGACTCAAGGAACCTGGGTCCTGTTCCACACTAACTCATTGTGTGACTCCAAGCAAGTCACTTCCTGTCTCTCTTTGCCTCCATTTCCTGATCTGTAACATAGGGATAGTATGTATCTGCATTTGAAAAGCACTTGCATAGCTAGGGAGGAAAAGACCTAAAACACAGACAATTATTTCCCCTTATTCCCTTCTGTCATATCTAATCTAAATGTATTAGATCGCACATCACATCTAAACTAGTCTAATCTAAATCAATCTCTTCTAATCTAGTGTAATCTAATCCTCCATTCTCTCCTATATAATTATGTACTGTTATCTAAAGCTATCTGATCTAATTTTTTCTTGTTATATATTTACTATTTATCATGTGGTGGTGTTGGGAGGCCAGTCACTTTGGGGTCCCCTAGGTGCTGTACAAACACGCAGTAAATGAAGAGTTTGCAATCTAAAGTAATCTGTGTGTCTATCCACCTATTCTGCCTAATCTGTCTCTCCCCATACACCTCAAAGTGAGGAAAAGGAGTTCAGGAGAGCTGGCAGTTTCTCAAAGAAACAATATTAAAAATGCAACAGCAAACTATCCCAATGTGAAGGAAAGATAAGAATAGTAAGAGGCCAATATGGAGGAGCTCTTTATTGACCTGAAAATCAAAAGGGAACCCTACAAAAAG
Source organism: Emydura macquarii macquarii (assembly GCF_026122565.2). Taxonomy (NCBI): domain Eukaryota; kingdom Metazoa; phylum Chordata; order Testudines; family Chelidae; genus Emydura; species Emydura macquarii. Next base: position 6,540,052 of record NW_027130449.1, on the reverse strand, counting down.
TGGAAAGATGGGCAAATTGCTAAGGAGGAGTACAAAAGAATAGCGCAAAGATGTAGGAGGCTAAAGAACAAAATGAGTTACACTTAGCAAGGGACATAACTGGCAAGAAAAAGAGGTTCTATAAGTATACCAGGAGCAAGAGAAAGATGAAGGAAAGTGTAGGTCTCCTACGCGGCAGGAAAAGAGAGCCAGTGGCGAACGACATCAGGAAGGCTGAGATGTTAAATGCCTATTTTGATTCAATCTGCACTCAACAGATCAATTGTGACCAGATACTTAACACAATTAATAAGAACAGAAATTTTATTAAAGATAATGTTTTAAAAAAATGGTCAGGTACAGAGTTTAAATGGAAGAGTTTCTGGATATCCAGGCATAATATACAGATTTTCAGCGGATACAGAGTTTGGTTGGGAGTCAGGGAGTACAATGAAAGCATAATCTGTGGTCTCCTGAATGAGGGGGTAATAGGTTTGACAGTTAACAATACAAGTGATCAGTAATTCGGGAACATCACTTATTGCAGGGATTACATAGGATGCGGTTAATGGGAGTAGAGGGAAAGGAACACAAGCCAAAATAGAGAAAGAACAGGTTAAAGAATATCTAGATAAGTTAAATGTACTGAAGTCAGCAGGGCCTGATGAAATTCACCCTAGGGTATTTAAGGAAGTAGTTGAAGCAATCTCAGAACCATTAACTGTTATCCTCGAGAATGCCTGGAGGACAGGTGAGATCCCAGAGGACTGGAGAAGGGCTCCTGTAGCCTTTTAGTAAGGCTTTTGACACAGTCCCACATAATGTTTTCATAAGCAAACTAGCAAAATGTGGTCTAGATGAAATTACTGTAAGGTGGGTCCAAGAGTGTTTGAAAAACTGTACTCAAAGAGTAGTTATCAGTGGTTCACTATCAAATGGGGAACATATCTAGGGGGGTTCCATGGCGTCAGTCCTGGATTTGGTACTATTCAATATTTTCATTAATGACTTGGATACTGGAGTGGAGAGCAGCCTTCTAAAATTTGCAAATGACGCCAACCCGGAGGGGTTGCAAGCACTTTGGAGGACAGAATAAGAATTTAAAATGCCCTTCACAAATTGAAGAAGTGGTCTGAAATCAACAAGATGAAATTCAGTAAAGACAAATGCAAAGTACTACACCTAGGAAGGAAAAACGAATGCATAACTACAAAAAGGGGAATAATTGGCTAGGTAGGAGTACTGCAGAAAAGGATGTGGGCATTACAGTGTTTAAAATATTGAAGATGAATCAACAGTGTGAAGCAGCTGCAAAGCAGGGTAATATCATTCTGCTGTGTATTAACAGGAGTGTCATATGTAAGACACAGGAGGTAATTGTCCCACTGTATTTGGCATTGCTGGGACCTCAGCTGGAGTACTGTGGGCAGTTCTGAGTGCTGCGCTTTAGGAAAGATGTGCAAGTGTGTCCTACCTTACTCCCCTGCTCAGATTGCATGTATGGCTGGCAGGGATGAGCAAGCACCCCCCACCTCCCAGTGCAAGTGGATGGGGAACTAGAGGACCCCAGTTCTGCCCAGCCACTCATAGGCCAGGAGAGGTGGCTGAGCATGCAGGAAGGAGTCTTCTGCTCCATAAAGTGGGATATAAAACTTACTCCCCGGCCAAAGCAAGGGAGCAGCAGGTGGGGAAATCACACCTCTCTGAGTCCCCGTTCCTTCTCTAGCCTGCTTCCAGGGCAGTGTAGCTATGTGCTTCTCCCATCCCCGAGGCAGTTTGTAAAGTCACAGCCTAGCTCATTGTGATCTCCAGTGGGACATTCCAGAGCATGGGTGGGGAGGTAGCATGCCACAGCCCACACCTGTGCTAGCCTTCTCGGGCACCCAAAGTCAGAGGCCACCCTTGCAAATTGGGCTGCTGATGGCCAACGCTCTCACTGGGGAACAGAGGAGGAGAAAGAGTGTCTCCTTCTGGTGGAAGCGGTGTCTAGGAATCACCCTTCCTCGTTGCCCCAAGAGCTCATTCTCCCACAAGTCACAAAGACAGGAACATACTGGGGTCCCGTGATTCTTTCAGAGACCCCCAGTGTTGGGTTTTCATGCTTTTTGTGTGGAGAAGGCAGGGGGCAATAACTATCGCTGCAGGTCTCAGAGATCCAAAGCCCCCAATTAATTAGAGAAGTTGGAGACTAAGTGCGACAGGCAGGTCAAGGAGTAGCGGTGTAAAAAAAGCTGCTCTAAGCCTGCGGTGGGAGGAGTAGAACGCTGATGGTTACCTGGGGACCCTGAGAGACCAGAATCCCTAACTTAATCAGACAGATAACGGGAGCAGCTATGGCTGAGGCAGTCGCGGGAAATGCAGAACCATAGGAGATGGCCCCTGCGGACCCCTGTGCTGTGACTGAGATAATAAACTATATAAAAATCTGTCGCCACGCGATAAGTGATGAATTAGAATCAATTATATGTTTAAAATAATAGACATCCCCCTGGCATTCCCCTTCCAGAAATGTGATGGCTTCTGACTAGCTCAGCAGCATTGCGAAGGGGCTTGCTGGCATCGTTGCCACTGAGTTGGCTGGGCCAGGAAGCCTCACACAGGCAGGGTTGCAGAGCAGGGAGTTCAGCCTTGTGTTGCAGGGAGGCAACAGAAATCAAACCTGGCAGCAGAACCTTTGTTTTGTAGCTGGCATTTCCTCCCAGTCCCAGCAGATGCATGCGTTGTGCGTGCCATAGACACGTGCCGGCAGCCAAAACGTGCCCAGCGCCGGGGAGACGTGTAGCTCAGAGAACTCAAACGGCAGACGGATAAAGACGTACAGCACTCCTGGAGATGGAGGGAAGGTGAGTTCGTAGCCAGGGGAAGGATGGCCTTTTGGTTCAGGCACTGGCCTGAGGCTGAAGAGAGCTGAGTTCAGTTTCAGGCTCCCTGTGTGACCACGGGCAAGTCACTTAATCTCTGTGGTTTAGTTCCCATCTGTGAAAAGGGGATAGTCACACTGCCTTTCCTCCCATGGCTCTTGTGAGGATACAGCCCAAGCCGCAACGGCAAAGGGCTGCCTACACAGCTACTTTTAAAGCACTCTCACAAGCCCCACTCTGTCAAACCAGACTAGGTGATAGGCTCCCATGAGCTTACAAGCACAGTGTAGGTGTACACGTAGAGTCCATGGTAATGGAAGCGAAATAAATCTCTAGATGGACACTGCTAGCACGGCTCTGGGCAACAAGTTGTCCCGATTCGCCTCTTGCTCCCGCTGATGCAAATCAGCCATAAATCCAGGGAAGTCGATGGTGTAAAACCGATGTGGGCGGTGAATAAGGCTCAGTATTTGTTGTAGGCTTTGGTGACAGACTCATTTGAAAACTGATCCTGGTTTTCATGCATTTGTTTGTTATTCCTAAGTACCCGCTGAATGGCCTTGCTGACCAACCATGACTTTTAAAGATTGATATTTATTGTTTGTGTTATGTGAGTGGCCACGTCAGGCATGTACCATGGTTCCCGTTCTCTGATGGGATGACAGAACTTTAATGAACAGGTGACTAACGAATAGGGAATCACGCTCTTTTCCAGTCTGGACTTTCCACTGAATAAGCATCAGTGCTAACATTCAAGCACATATCTCCAAATATCAGGTGACCATCTGAATATTCAAGAATAAAGAGTAGCCCTATGACGCAGTTATAAAATTATTTGTGAAGCAGTTTTTTTTTCTAAACTGTTCAACCCACAGCAAGATAAACAGACACTTGTTGTATAGACCTGACATGCATGCTCACATACATATAGGATAAGCCACATTCACAACCCATGTACACACATGAATTCACACGTGCGCGCAAACACATACATGATACACATAGAGCATTATGGCACACCAGACCCACTCACGATGCATATAGACTGTTGCAGCAAACACACACATGCATATAATGTGCATAGACTCTTATGGCACACTAGATACACACACACACAAAATAAAGTTGCAGAAATGCTGTGGACATCCTTCCCTTTCCTAGTCCTGTATTAGTTGCTGAGTGTGCGAAAGATGTGTCTCATTGCAGCAGGTGGCTTTGTCCCATACTGGGCTTAATCATGAAGTCAGTTGCCAAGCTCCTGCTGATTTCAAAAGTGAAGCATCAAGGCCACTAGTGAGTGTGTGTATCCTGTGCATTATCGCACCTGGGATTCAAGTGAGACCCTGGCCATTGGCCCCTGGCTCAGCCAGCTGAGCTAAAAAGAAGAGACTGATGCCCGGAGGGCCTGGCTGAATTTGTCTCAGCTGGCAATCACCGTAGTGTTTCTTACAATATCTTTTTGACAATCAAGAAACAAAAACTGTGCTCTTTGCTTCCAGATATGCTCCATAGCCATTAATCCCTGATCCAGGACTAGATTAATTTCTCCTGTCACGCTTACTGCATATTCCTCATCTCAATTTGTCCTGGGGATTTTTTTTAACTAGTTGTAAATTCTCTCCAGCTAGCTGTCAGAGTTGGAAGCCAGAACCTCTTGGGGGCTTGGTCCCTTCTGAAAAGGGAATTTGTCTGGCAGTGGGGGAAGTGGGAGCTAAGACTTCTGGGTTCCATTTTTAAGATGTTATCTAGAAGTTAGAGCAGGTGACGGAAGTCAGGATTCCTGAGCTCCATTCCCAGCGCCTTGTGTGCTGCTGGTGATTTAAGCAGGGATGAGCTTACTTAACAGCTCTGTACCTCAGTTTCCTCTTTAGTAAATTAGGATGATAACACCTACCTAACTTCCGGACATATTCAAAACCCTGTGTCAATAATATCTGTAAAGAACTTTGAAATCTTCAGGACTGATCTACGCCTGAACTTGTGCCTGTTCAAATGAAGGTATTATTCTAAACCAGTTTATTTAAACCAGTGCTTACCCCTGGGTGGAGACAGTCAAATTGGTTTAAAATAGCTGATACTGATCTAGTTTAAGTTGATTCCTTACTGGTAAACTATATTTAAAATGATTTAAGAGGGTCCGCGGTGTTATCAAGGGTTGAAATAAATCCATTTAAAACACACTTTTGGTTAAACCCAGTGCAAACTGGTGTGCACATCAAGCCGCAGATGAATGCTGCAATATACGTGTGCAGAAGTGTTGTGACTGCAGGCTGAGCTGATTGGATGGAAGTCCACCTGGTACATTTCAGGAAGGTTTTTGTCATTCACCACTCCCAGCGCTCTCTCTCTCCAATCCTCCCTAGAAAAATCAATTTCCTTCCACACTCCAGTGGGTTCTGCTCTGACCTTGTGGAACTTGTCCTTTGTGTGGTCTTGTATCAAAAGTTTAATTAGGAATTCACGCCTGGACTTTTTTTTCTTTTTATAATAGCGTGAGTTCCAGCCATAAAACCCATGGAAGTCTATGTTAAGCAGGAGTGCTGGGTCTGGCGCTAATGGAATGAAGTGAGCGGCTCACCAGCCACAGGGGTACTCTGGGAATTCCTCTTTGAGTCTTATTTACATTCGGACTCACAATCACTCCCAAGCTTGGCTATAAATAATTTCTAGGGAAGTGTTAGCTAATTAAACCTACAGGACTAAGGAAAATAGTTGAACCACAAGACTGGGGTCCTAATGAAAGTAAGTACTGGATGGGGACAGTTTAGGAAATAGAATTTGACATTCTCCCCATGAAGGTGGAGAGATGGAGGGGAAATATACTTGGGGTGAAGTTCCAATCAATATTTAATTGTGCAGTGCAATAAACTCCTCAGCGTTCTTTAACCCCCAAAAAAAGAAGAGGGGGGGAAGTGGGAGAATCTTAAAAATGGATGTAAGGAGTAGCCTGAGCGCCAGATTTAATCCGCTGAAGAGGCGTCTGGATTCTAAATGCCCCAATTAAATATAGAAATGACCGTTCTTAAAATTCTACAGCATGGCCTAAACAGGGGATTAAGAACCAATTTAGTGCTGATCACCACTCCTACCACTGAATTCTTAGTTTCCTCTCTGTACCTCGGTTTCCCCATCTGTAAAATGGGGCTCATGATGCCCCCCAACAGGGGAGGTGTATGGTTTTAGTTAATATCTATACAGTGCCTTGAAGATGAAAAGCGGCATGTAAGTATTGAGTTTTGTAAAGGTGTCTGTGGCCAGCTAGACTTCACAGCTGTCACAATGCTGCACACCACGCTCCACTCGGAACTTCATGGCAATCATAGGATTTTTATTATTTGTACTGAGGTAGCACCTAGAAACCTTCTTGTGCTAGGTGATGTACAGACATATCACCAAGGGATCCCTGCCCGTCTAGCTTACAGTCAAGGATAGGACTGCAGACAACGAGGGGATACAACAACCAGACGGGGTAGCATAAAGTACCGATGAGTCGATTATGATCTAGTATGAGGCAGTCACCGCTGGCTGAGGCATAAAACAGGAGTTATCTGAACAGGGCGTGAACCCTAAATTCTCAGATTAAAGGTCTGATGCGCTGCTGACTGAGCTATAGGTCAGATCACCCTCCTCTAGAAGCACACTTGAGCTAACCGAGAATCTCCATTAGCACTCAAGCAATATTGGGCCTGATGCAGAGATGAAGAGTCCTGATCCTGTCTCTCAGAGGTGCACATACACAATGGCCCATTGTATTAGAGAAGCAGCATTTACTATTCACCGTGTTGTGGCATGTGTGTGTTTACAAGCCACTTTTCAGCGCTCCATGTAAACATGCAGTACATGGCTGCTCTTTCTTGCAGTCTCTGTCTGCTGTTTACAGGCTAGCACTGCTGCCACAGCAGTTGATGTCTTGCATGATGCTGGCGAATACATAAGGGACTGATTGAAAGGCAGCTGTGCTGGTTTCTGATTTGTTTAGAAACACAGGGGGGAGAAAACAAACTGGTCCAGACCCTCAGCTGGTGTATACCAGTGTAGTTCCATAGGAGTTAACAGAACTATGCCAGTTTACACCAGCTGGGCATCCAGCCCCCTGTCAACCCAATGGAAAGGGAAAACTGGAAATCAAAGCCGTGAGGCTAGATCCTCAGACTTTACTCCAGCTGAGGATCCATTCCCAATAGTTTCCAGCTTCTAAGAGGCTTTTATGAATAACACAACATTAAAAAGCAATTTCGCCTCCTACCCCACCCCACCCCACCCACACTACACAGCCACAGCCGTGACACAAATGCACTTCTGTTGGCATAGCCATTGAACTAGACCCGACACAAGGGTAGTGGTCGATGGAGATGGGTGGAATGTTATTGGCACTCGAGTTCATTTCCAAATCAGACTTCTGTCCTTGTCAAAAATCTTGATTCCTTTCTCCATCCCCAGAGAAAATACCATGTAGATCTATTGCGATTAATCTAATCGGCCACTGGATGTCAATGTTGCTTCAGCCAATTATAGCTATGAAAATACATGTAGCTTGCAAGCAAAAGGAAAAAAGCCACTCTGCAGAATAGCAGGGTTGGTTGGTTGATTTCCCCCCCCTCCCCTCCATGTGGTTGGCTCTTACGGTGCCATGGACCAGATGCAGCCCTGGTTGGAAGTAGGTGGAACTTCCCCTGAGGTCAGCCAGGGCTGGATTTGATCCCATGTGTCTGTTGGACTAGACTCTGATTTGGGACAAAAGAAGGGTGAGCCTCAGTTTAATGCGAAGCTGGACACATTTATGCTGCTGAGAAATCATGCCCGGCCTCTTTTGGAAGGGAGCACCTTGCGTTGCCTACCCTTGGCAGATGCTTAGCTAGGCCAGCACGTGCACCAAGAGCAAATCCAAGGTTTCGAGGCTTGAGATAGGATGGCTGGATCACAAGGCCTTAGAAAGGAAGAGGCTGTGGGAGGATGCCAGAAAGCACTGACTCTGAATAAGGGCACGGCATGAGGTCTGAATTTGAAATGTACAGCTTGGGCCCATAGAATCCGTCTGATCACCAGTCACAGGGAACCTCAGGCAACAGTCACGTCCTGCTGAGATCCATAATAAAAATGAATGCCATTCCCACCTCCTTCCTTCCTCTGCAAAATAGTTGAAATGTGATCCCCATTTTCAAATGCAGGCCCAGCAGCCCAGGCTTCTAGAAAGCTGCACGGGCCTGTTTGCATGTCCAGAGGGGTCTTTTCTCTAGCCCAACACGTGCAAAGACATTTGAAACTTAGACCCTGAATTTCGATACAAACGTATTAGTTTATTTTGTAAAGAAATCTATGTTGTAAGGAACCCGAGATCTTCTTGATGAGTTAGGCAGCTAGCGTTTGTTAGTTTGTTGGCCGTGTAGGGCCGGACACACAAGGTTAAGCTGTCTTGATTCCATCCACTAGAGGCAGTGTTACACACTGGCAAACACGACCATCTGGCTTTTTCAGCAGAAGCTGAGTGGACACTGCAAACTGGCCTATACTTATACCCCAAGGTGTGATTCCCTCCAAGTTAGGGCTGATGCATGGGAGGAGCTTGCTGCCCTCGTATGTGGTTAAATCAAGGACTTTGATCCCTGGAGCTGCCTCTTGCCAGCACTATAAAGGGGGAAAAAATGCAGTTTCCACCCCTTTGGAATGATTCCCCCTCCCCTCACATTGCTCTCATTTATGCTCGTTAATATCTCAAATTGAATGATAAGCCTAACAGAATTCATTATAAGGTAAATAAGATGTTATTAATACCTTGGTGGCAAAAATGTGCAAGGACACAGCTAATCTAAGGTGAAAATTGCCGTATTGAGTGAAATTTAATTAGCAGATTGTGTTCTATTAGTGACTTGTACGTCGAGTTCATGAAAATGAATACAAATATGATCCAGGCAATCTCTTCAGTGCATGAGAGCCTTTGATAACCTAACCTCTCTCCCCTCCACTTTACATCTGATGAGGAAAAATAATTGATGTACTATTACACGGGCAGAAGGGGGCTTTCCAGGATTAGAAGAGATGAACACAAAACGGGCAGAGGTAGCTGTGAAAAAGCCTGCTGAAGCCCGCTGGGTGGCCGATATAGGGGTGATTCTTCTATATTAGTGCAATAACTGAAGAACACAGAGGCCTTCGTCCTTTTCCTGGTTTTCTCCCCAGGCAGCTGGAGCTCAGAGGCACATGGGTGCAGAGGGAGCTGCTCATATCCTGCAGTGGGGGAACAGGGGCCTTGGATGTCTGAGAGCATCTACCAGAAGGAGTGGAATTTGGAGGAAGTGCAAGGCAGAGAAGGGGGAGTGATATAATCCTATCAGAAAGACTCGTGCGCGACTTGTCGTTAGATGGTAGAAAGCTTCATTAGCGCGAGCCCATCAATGTGCCATAGCTGCAGGGAAATGGCTCAACTCCAAGGATGTCATAAAGCTTTTAAAGGATGATGAGTCTCTACCAAGCAATAGTGTGTGCAGCAGCTCTCACCAGGGCCATGCTAGAGAGCAGTATGTACCAGTGCCCCTTTCTGGGCTTACCCTGAAGAAAGTAGGTGTGGATTGGGCACTCCTAGTTCACACCACCACATAAGTGGTATAGGTGGGCCCTGTCTGATGCTGTGCATTTTACAGTGTACAGAGTATTTCCACAGGCCATGGAGGATACTCATTTTGCTGGTTGCCTGAGGTCTTTCTAGGCCATTGGAAAGGATAAAGAGTTTGGGACCTGCTCAGTGTAGGATTAAAAGCTTGTCTCTCTCGCCAACAGATGTTGGTCCAATAAAAGATATTACCTCCCCCACCTTGTCTCTGGGATTAAAAAAGTCATTTGGGTCTTGTAACCTGGAAAGTCTCTTTCACGTCCCTGGCCTGAGCTGTGGAACTAGCAGTCACCGCTGAACGAGCTCCTATACGAGACCCAGTATGCCATGGGGTAGGGCCCTCAAGAGCATTGAGTCAATTCTGTGAAAAGTGGGGGCCTGCTTCTTCTTTGCTGTTGCAACTGAGGCGCGGGGAGAAATTCCGGCTCCGTTGAAGCCAATAGCAAAACTCTGAGTGTGGCCAGGATTTTACCCTCTGTGTCTTAATTCCATGCTCCCAGTGATCAGAGATGCAAGGAATCCTTGTCTGTAATGTGCATGTAATTGCATTCTAATCCCAGGCGAGCACTGGGCATGTCTTGTCCATTGTCTGATGTGATCTTGCGAAGTCTGCGACCCACCTGGTCTTTCTCCATGCCCTTTCAATGAGATGGCCTTCCGCGGTTGGGGGAGAGTCTTCTATCTCTCATAACACAAGTGAGGAAATCCAGTGGTTTGAGAACTTCTTTCTGCCTCTGATATCTGGTGGCACAGGGACGGCCATGCAGGATTCAGTTCTCTCAGCTTCCTTTTCTGAGCAGAAGCAGAACAGTGAAGTGAGTGCACAGGGAATCATTACTCATGCAGATGATCCTCACAATTCAATCGAGCTAATTAGTAAAATGATGGAGGAAATTAGCCCTTTCTGCTGGGTTTATTAATATTAATAAAATCGCTCCACAGTTAAAAAAAGAATAATAATAAAGTAAAAACAAAAACACAAATGCCCTGCCTAGCTAGTAAATATCAGCACATTCCAGCCACCGATCAATGAATGGCATGCACTTCCCTTGAGGAGCAGATTTCTCCCCTTCCCTCCAAAGGTATCTTGAGAATTGACTGCTGTGTGTAGAGCATGGAAAGTTTTTTGTTTTCCATTCATATCTCATCCACCCAACTGATGGGCAAACCTCAATAGTTTCAGCTCTGTGGCTTGGTTCGGCACAAAAAAGACTGGATGTTTATCTGATCTATACTGAACCTCTGGGGTGCTGTAGATGTACACAAAAATCTTGTAAGACCCGACTCTGAAGCACAATCTCCCCTGGCTTCTGATCTTCTGCGTGTGTAATGATGATGATAATTCCTCACTCCCAATTCAAGGCTCAGTAATTGCTGGGTCCAACAACAGACCTCACCTCCGGTTCCTCATCTCATTTACAGTTTTCATGTCTGACTTTGCTGGTTAAAGCACAGGACTGAAAGTCAGGATTTACGGGTTCTATCCATGCTTCTCACATTGACTTTCTAAGTGGCCGGGGGCAAGTCACTTCACCTCTCTGCTCCAGCTGACTCAAGATCGTTGACAGAATTTATTAAAAACCATTTGCAAAGAGCCTCGGATTCTCAGTGAAAAGATGCTAAAAATCAAAATCTGTTGTTGTTGTTGTTTCTTTTCTCCCTGTTTGAGATTTGCTGGCTCCAGTTCTTAGGTCTGGCACCAGGTTTTTACATTTCCTAGTGCCCAGTTCAGGGATTTCTGGCTCCGGGTGCCTAGTTCTTTGTGCCTAATTTAGCATTATGCATTTCCCGGGGCAGCACAGAAATCAATGTGGCGGGCTCCAGCAGAAGTGCTGGCTGTGGTGAGCCAATGATTGCTGAGTAGGTGGTAATGGCTGGGAATCCCAGTTAGGCATTTAAAACTTAACCTCCTTCCCCCTCACCTTTTAAATTGCATCGTTTATTGAAAAGTCAATGCAATGAAACCAGTTTCCCTTAAGCGGCTGAATTCTCCCGGACACTCAGAATGGAGACCCAGGGACTTGGGAAATGAATGATCCAGTGATACAAATATGCATTTGCAGGGAGGCTACAAACAAGGCCCTGGGCCAGGTTTTGATCGGCTTCCCGGGTGTAAATTGAGCCTCACTCCACTGACGTCACTGGAGCGAGGCTGGAATTACGCTGGTACACCTGAGATTTGAATCTGGCCCTCTTGACCCACCCAGGTTAGGGAAACGGTGATCCCAACCCCGCTTCCATCGAAAGTAATGGGACTGTTACCATTGACTGCAACAGGTACGAGATCAGGCCTGCTGCTAGCCCTGGAAATACGTGCTTCAACCCGGTTGTGCGGGGAGGTGCTAATGTGGTTCCCCTGAGAGTTGGCATCTGGGCAGCAAAGCAGACAGTTTCCCTCAGCTGGAGTGACAGCTGGGGGTGCTCTGCGTCGGCTGGGGAGTAGTTGCTACGGCAGCCTGTGCTTTACTCTGAATGGTGATTGAGGAGGGCAGTGGCCTGCCAGCAGCTGCTGCAAGACTGTGAAGACAGCTTCATTCGAAAGCCATCCTAATTTGGCACTGAGTGCTCCACGTCAGTACTCTTCCTAATGCACGTCAGCACTATGCCAAGTGCCCCAACAGCTTACTCTGTCTGCAACCAGATGCTGTTGCTCCTGGCTGTTCCAGCCCATTCTTAGCAGAGATTCCTCCCAGAGCCTAGGTGGGCATTTTGGTTTGAGGATTGTTCCACAGGTTGGATTAGTGGCAGGAGTGGGTGCTGACTTCATTGCAGTCTTCCCTGCCTGCAGAAGGCTTGACTTTCACCTTGCTTCCACACCAAGTGCAATACGGACAACTAACCTCTCTTGTTCCAGCAACAGAGACTGCAGCTTCCCGGCTTCTGATCCAGCCCCCGTGCATAGGGGTTTTATAGAGCTCCGTGTTCTTAAATAAGCATTGTCGGTGCTGCTGAAAGGTTTGCAAGGCCTTGTCTTCACTAGGGGAAAAAAGGTGTGTTCTTAACTTGAGTTAGCAAATAAAGGTAAACCCTAGGTTCTCCCATAGTTTTTAACTCAACCTGCTAGTTCGTAAACATTAGAAACCACCTTGGCGTCTCTAGGATTTTACCTTATATTAGCTAGCTTAAGTTAAGAGCTCACCTTTTTCCCCAGTTTCTCACTGTACCCAGAATTAATAGCGTCAGTCAGTGCAAGTAGCTTCTAAGATATCCAGTCAATTAGCTTCGACCCTGACCCTGGATGTAATCTAGCAGTTCAGCCACTAGGGTCCATCCGACTTCGGGGCTCTATTGTGGTTGCCATCAAGGATTTCAGTTAGTGCTAATGCCAAAGGTTGCTTGTTTATTATTGTTTACTTGTAGAGCTGGTGGGAAATTTTTAGTCAAAGAGGGGAGTGAGTTAGTAATAAAATGGCCCTTAAAAAAATGAAAGTTTTAGCCATCACCAATATGATCAACATTTTCCTTTTTCTTTATGAAGTTTTCTGTGATATATTCAACCAAAATTTTTATTGAAATCATTTTTTCTGAAATCTTGTGATTACCAAATACCATGTTTTCTTCATGAAGATAGTTGGGCTTTTTTTTGCACATGCATACACAAACCTGAGACCACTACAATAAAAGTTTTCTTTAAAAGTATCATGGAAAATTTCACCAAAAATGAAACATGGGGCCATTTCAAACCTTGTGACAACTTCAGAAATAGTCATGACATCATTTTCCTGTTTTTCAGCCAGCTCTTTTTTTTTGGATTCCAGTAGCGCCTACAGACCTCAGCCGATACAAGGCCTGCATTGTACAAGGCATTATACGTACACGGAGTACAATGTAGTCCCTGCCCTGAAGAGTTTACTGTATAAATGCAGGGTGGGAGGAGAAAGAGATGCACAATGAGGGGAAGTGACTGGTTTAAAGTGTCACAGCAGGTCAGGGCAGAGCTAGGATTAAAACCTAGGCCTCCTGTCTGATTGTACCATGCTCTGTCCACTACACTGTACTGTCTTTTAGCCATGTGGCTGCTTGGAACGAAACTAAGGTGCCCTATTTATTTCTCTCAGGTCACCAAACCAATCATAAGCTGTTAATAGCTCTCAGTCAGCACCAGCATAAGTGTGTTCAGATGGTCAAGTTAGAGATGCATTGCTCTGTGCCATGGTACCAATTCCTTGGGCCATCTAATCCCATAGTTATTATTTTTTTATTTAAAAATGAAATTTCACAGATAGTTGAATCCATGCTTCTAGTGGTAGGATTCATTATGTAGCACAGGTAACAGAAACTCTCCTTTTAATTTAATTTAATAATATGGTTAGACACATTGATTTTCTGCTAACGTGTAGCCTGTGGTCTGCAAAGTGACTGTTTAAAAATAACCCTTCATCTCGCAGCATTCTTACTGCTTTTGAGTCTTTGGCCTTGTCTGCACTACCAAGGTAGCTTGACATAACCGCGCAGCTCTTCGTTGAGCTCTTGTAATGGCCCTTGTGTCTCACTGTTCAAAAGCAGCAACCAGGCGCTCCACCTCTGCCCTCACCATTATGGCAGCTTTTCCCCCCTTTGGCCTCACAGATATTATGCAGGACGCACCAGGCAGCTATAACCATTGGGATATTTTTTTTTCTCACTGAGATCCAATCTAGTCAGTAAGCACCACCAGTGTCCCTTCGATCTACTGAAAGCATCTTCAGCTGTCATTCTGCACCTTCTGTCAATGTGGCCAGTGTGTGGCTTCGTGATCAAGGGCTGGGCTGGGTCCCCCAGAATCACTTCTTGCATTTCTATGAAAAATAACTTTTCTGACTGTAACTGTACTCGAAAGCTAGAATATGCTGGTGATGCTTAAAGCATTTTACATAGACACAGCACTTAGGACAGGATCCAATTTGCGTTGAAATAGCTGCTGGTTAGACTAGATGTTAGGTACTAATACTTGAGTATAAAATACTAGTCAGGAATACATCTGTTATTCCAGGGTTTTTTATTACTTAAAACAAGTAAAAGCACCTTCCCACTCCTTGTGTCTTTGTTTTGGAGGGTCATTTGTAGTGAAGGAGGCCAAAGAGGTTAATCTTGCAATAGAAAGGAGCCTGATTCCAAACCCTTGGATCCATGAACCTGCAGAAGTTTGAACCTAAGCAGAACTCAGTGGATCAGACCCATCTCTCAACAGGCTGCATCAAAAACATAGCTCGGGTTGACGGGGAAATCAGCAGAGGGTCATCGCTGCATGTCAGACATCTTTGGGGAAAGCTAATTGGCCATCTGAATGAGGGATAGATAAGATTTTAATAAAACAAAACAGACCCGCCAAAGCTCAAGTCTAACTCTAAATAAACTCAGAGTTAAAACAAGTTAATTCTCCCTCACCTCCCCAAATTGGCTGTATTTTGTATATATCTGGTCTAACAGCTGGCATCAGGGGGTACTGAAATCTTGAAAAAAAGACTCTTCTAGGTTCACCATACACCACAAGTTGTGCAACTACTGCTTATTGTATTTTTATCACACCTGGGCTTGTTTAGTAGGGAGAAAGTTGGGAGATGCGTCCTGGATGTGTGGCTGCTTATCTCAACACAACCACCAAACTTTCTGTGCTTCACCCATCTCAGTTTGAATTCAGATAAGTGAAAGCAGACTGTAAGGAAGGAAAATGTATGGATTCTCTCTTTCCATCCTCTAGAGACCTGAAATCAAGCACATCCGCTTCCCTCAGTTCTCAGGTCATCCTGCTATGTAGCTATTCAAATTGTAAAATTACACCCAGGCTGAGCTCTCCTGGAATATAAACTGCCCTCCAGTCAGTGAGATGTTTGAAAGGCTTGTGTTTGTTAGTCAATTTCCTTGTTTCTCTCTAGAGACTGTGTGCGCATGTGTTTGCGCGTGCATGCATGCATAGGAATGAAAATAAGCCCATGTCAAGCCAGAAGTAGGAATTCAGGCTTCATCTTAGGGAGTCTTAGCCTTCTCTAGAGTCGTATTTCTCCTAGATATAACTCCATTAAAGGGTTGCACCGTGGCTCAGTTAGGCCCTTGTATCCAAGAACAATGGAAGGTTTTAAAAGAGAATGTATTGTGCAGGAGAGCAGATGGAGTACAAAATAACTTGCTTCCACTCTCATGTTTCAGGGCATAAACTGAAGACGTTCAGGGGCTAGGAAGTTGTTTGTTTGTGGGTTTTGATTGGTTGGTTGGTTTTTGGGTTTTTTTTGGTTCACATCCTTCACTGCTCCATTAGCTGAGTGTATTGTGTTGGATATTGCCCCCTCCCTCTAACGCTACCTGAGACAGGATACTAGCCTAGAGGAACCTACAGTCTGATCTGGGATGGTAAATCCCATTTTCTGTCTTTGTAACAGGAATGTAAAAATGTAAGGAGCAGGAATCCATTATGATTAGGTTATATAAAGCACCAGTAAATAGTGGGATCGCCGGACAGACCTGCCTAGTGGAATTGAAAGAACCTGCAGAGGACTCTGTGTGTGTTCTGGATTAGTGGCACATGGACATTAGTTTGCCTGGTTGTGAAGACACAGAGATGAAAGCTATTCAGGCTCTTCCTGTGTTCAGTGGAAGAGTTAGAGTTGAGCTGGGCAAATTTTTTCAGGTGAATAGTTTATTCACCAAAAAATGCAGTTTTGGATCAGCCAAAATGATTTGTGAATTCAGGTCAAATTCAGCCAATAGTTTCAGCCAAAGAAAAGGAAAACGATTTTCAAAAAAGTTGAAGCATTTCATTTCAAATCTATCAAAATGAACCTTTTCAGCTTTCTTTCTAAACAACTATTTTGTTTTGAAGTTTGGCTAAAAAAAACAACAACAAAAGGGTAAAAAACATCTGAAAATGAAATGACAAAAAAACCCACAAATTTTGTTTTGAGTTAAAAAAAAGTTTTATTTGCCCTGAAAGTCCATTTTGGGTTGACCCAAAACATTTTTTCCCCTGGTTTGGTCACTGAACCAAAAAGTCAATTATTGACTTAGCTCTGCGAAAGCAGTTCAGCTTGCTAAAACAGAGCGATTAGATCTAGAGGGAAGCTTCTCCTTCTCATATTATGAAGCATGTCAGTGATATGTGGCTACTAATGACTGGGATTTTTAGCCATATTGTGTGGCAGATTAGACTGTATGTGTGTGTGTCAAGAGAAGGGGGATCTTTTAGTTGATCAAATAGCAAAAAAACCACCCTCACACGCTAAATAAATACCCTGGGTGAACTCCAAGCCCCCTTTGTCATAACTCCCACTGATGTCAAGATTTCACCCCATGTGTTCAGAAGAATTCCTTTGTGGCATTTCAGAGCTGTTTGTTTCCTGTTTAATTGGCTGGTGGGGGGAAAAATAAAGAGGGGCTTTCACACAGGAAGCTTCCATCCATGCTGTTTTTGGCAACAGAGCCACAGCATCCTAAATGTATTTATTTATTTGCATTATTAAAAATACAAATAGAAATAAATCCAGGAAAGCAGCCAAATATGTGTTTTGCCTCTCTAAAATAGAATCATAAATCCCATGGAGCACTGGGGGATGATTTATTAGCCTGTTATTGTGAGTGACTGGGATGCTGTCAATGGAGTCCTTGCTAATTTCTGGCAGTTGCATTAAATCACAGATGCTATCAGCTATTATAAAATAATCACCCAATATTCTGCAAGCCAACTGGAGCCTGGGGTCAGTGGTGGGGCCCTGGGTTCTTTTGTTTCATATCTCAGCTCCTGGGGTTCCTGTTAAGAGGAAATAAATAGGGCGTGTAGGTCACTTTATTTCTATCAGCCTGTCGCTGATGAGGGGGAAAAATGGTTATAAATGTTTTCTAAAAGGAATTGTGTGTGGAATTCCCAGCTGAAGCAAGTGCTGTCTTGTGGTTAGAACTCCTGGATTCCAGCTGTCGTTTTGTGCTGTGTCAGAACTTCTGGGTTCTATGCCTCCTTCCTGAATGGATTGTAAATTTACTGATTAGAGCAATAGTGTGAGAGTCAGGATTCCTGGGTTCTAGTTTCAGCTGAAGGAGGACATCTAGAGGTTAAAGCGAGGAAATCTGCATCAGGACTCCTGGGTTCCCTTCCTGATCTTGCCACAGTGACTTCGCTGTATGATTTTGGCCAAGTCACTTCACCTTCTCCAAGCCTCAGTTTCTCCCTCTGAGAAGCAAGGATAATAGTTTTCAGGGAGTAGGACTAGTATTCACATTATCTGCTGAAAGTCACTCTGGGAATGCCAGGTATTGATAACAAAGACAGACAAAAAAGAGTATTCCATATTCACATTCAATTATTAGCATATTTCTTGTCCAGTGTTGGACAAGTGTCTCTGCACACCCAGTCCTATAACAAAAAATAGTTGTAAAGGGAAGGGGAGGGAAACAATAAAACACATTAAAAGGCAAATGCCACCAGTTTGGAATGCTCATATTTTTGACAGTGTCGCTGTATGTTGCAGCAGCTGTTTAACATGACAAATGCTGGCTTTAATAGTAATGTGCACAAGGAAATGCAGAACCAGAAAGTGAATAATGGAGCTCTATAACCCGACATGTTGTGTGACATGTTCACCCAGCGATGAACAGCCCGAGCCGCTGTGACAGCATCTGCTTGTGCTTCCCACAAACACCTCGCCAGGCTCTGGGGAGATCATTTAGAAAATGACCCTGTCCATCAGGTCCACTGAATTTGGGAGCTACGTTCCGGCTGGGCTTCCCAAAGCTATTCCTGTGGAGATGCATCTCTGGTAGAAGTGCTGTCATTAGCATATGAAACATTGAACATAAAGAGTGTTTGCTTGTGCATGGTCTTGTCTGCACTGGGAATTCTGCCTGTTGCTCAGAGCCAGGATGGTCCAGTGGTTAGGGCTCTAGCGTGGCACTTGGGACACCTGAATTCAATCCCCTGCTCTGACACAGATTCGCTGTGTGACTTTGGGCAAGTCACTTAGGCTGAGATCCTCAAAGGTATTTCGACACCTAACATCCATTACTGAGTCACTCTGGCCCTCATCTTCTCATCTGTAAAGGGAGAAAATATGTTGTGAGGATTTCAGATTATGAGGAATTCGGGTGCTGTAGCGATGGGGACTGTATTACTGCAGTAGATAGCTGGCACTAGATGTATCTGAACTGGCTCTATGTATGCAGTTCAGACCAAAGCATGTTCAGCATCATTTTGACATCGTGGGTAAACCCTGCTCTGAGGGCCTGTCTCTAGCACGTTGAGTTTTAATTTTGCAATATAGATGAGCCCAGATTCAAACCCTTGAATCCAACTGAACCTGAGCAGTGAGGACCTTTGCATCCAGACCTGAACTTGGTGCTTCGACCCATCTCTGTAACAGGCTGTATCTAAAACCAGGCATGAGGGAGAAGTTCAGACTCAAAACCAGACTTTGCAGTTTGGGTTCATCTTTACTGACAAACACCAGTTGAATTAAATGAGCGTCCACATAAAGAGGGGACTGATAAACTAGTTTGGACAGGATGAGCCCTGTACTGACAATTTACCCAGAGCAAAAATGAAGCTGAACCTTTCTGAGGGTTTGAACTAGTTTTCTTCCCTCCATCACCCAACATTGTTCATGTCTTTTTCTCTACTGTTCAAAGCAGACATGATGAAATTTTGCAAGATGCAAAAGCTCTTCTCTCCTGATCAGAAAGAGAATAGACCTGAAATACTACAGAGGACCCACTCCTCCTATGCATTTGTCTGCTTATCTCAACAACCACCAAACTCTCTGTGCTTCACCCATCATGATATGAATGCAGACAACTCAAAGCAGACAGTAAGGAAAGAGAATTTATGTATTTTCTCTTCCCACCCTCTAGAGGCCCGGAATCAAGCACATCAGCTTCCCTCAGTTCTCAGGCCTTTCTGCTCTCTAGCTGTTCAAACAGCAAACTTACACTCATGCTGAGTACTTCTGCAATTCAAACTGCCCTCGAGTCGGTGAGATGTTTGAAAGGTTTGTGTGTGTTAGCTGGTTTCCTTGTTTTTCACTAGAGACTGTGTGTGTGTGTGTGTGTGTGAGAGAGAGAGAGAGAGAGAGAGAGAGGTCATGCCAAGCCATAAGTAGGAATTCAGGCTTCTTCTCAGGCGATTTTAGCCTTCTCTAGCATCACATTCCTCCCCAGTGTAATTGCACTGAAGCCCAGTGGGGTTACAGCCGGGCTCAGTTGGGCCCATTGTGTCCGGGAGCAATGAAAGGTTTTCAAAGAGAACAAAACAGGATAACAGAATGGAATACAAAATAACGTGTCCAGTCTCATGCTTTAGGGCGTAAGCTGATTGATTTCAGGAGCTAGGAGGGTTAGTTGCTGTTTTGTGTTTGGTTTCGTTTCCACTCACTGCTCAATTAGCTACGTATGTTATGATGGATATTTTCCCCCTTTCCTATAAAGCATGAGCTATTGGCCCTGGTGCTGGAGGCAGCAAAACAGCCTAAATGGACCTAAAGTTTGATCCAGGATGGCAAATGCCATTTGTCCTCTTTGTAGCAGGGGCATGAATAATGCAAGGGGCAGGCCTGCATTACGACTGGGTTATATAAAGCCTCCCTAAGGAGTGGGATTGCCTGAACACAGGCCCTGCAGAACAGCGGTGCGTGTGGCTGCTCTGCCTGTGCCTGGGTTACTTTACCTGCCAGCGTGGGACTGTGAAACCCTCTGTGATGTGAACGCCGGCCGCTCACGTGCGTTCCCGTGGCTTGATCCAGTGTCCCCTGCTGTCAATGAGAGACTTTCCCCGAACTTCCAGGGGAACTGGCCTTTGAGCAGCACAGGCATCCCTGGTTGTAGGTGTGGGGGGAAGAGGGGAGGAAAGAGGAGCCCCCTTCACTCAGCTTTAGCCAAGGGAAGCAATAGTGATCTTCTCCTTTCTTCCCTGCCGCTATCAGCCTGGTTTGCAAAGGCCTGAGGGAGCTCAGCCCTACAGCCAGAAGCACTGCTCTGAGAGCGGCGGAGCCGCCAAACGTCAGTGGAGCACTGAGCAAGGCATAACAGCGTCACTCAGCCAGCGGGGCGAAACGGAGGGAAGAGGAGAGAGCAACTTGCTGGGGGGCAAAGAGGCTCAGATCTCAGTGAAGGGGGGACGGTAACTCTGGGGGGAGAGGCGAGGGCACAGAGCCTTTAGCATGGTGAGACGCTGATCCCCTGAACTGGGGTAGGACCCCTAGCATAAGGGAAGGGGGAAAGGAGCCCCTGGCATGGAGAAAATATGGGGGGATGTGCCCCTGGTATAAAGGGGGCAGGGAAAGTGCCCAGGCATGGTGGGGATTGGATGGATTTCTCTTTCTTTTACCCTCCTGAGTCCCAGCGCTCCCAGCAGCAGTGCATATTCCTGTCATAGCATCCAGTGCCGGCAGCTGGCTTGTCCAGTGGTAATTTATGCCGCTCTTTGTTTCGCAAGTAAGCCTGAAGGCCACACAAATGGGTGCATATAATAAATAATAATGTCATGCCCACAGATAGCATTTTTCGTCCGTGGGGCTCCAGTCACTTGGCAGACATTAAAGAACTGAGCTTCACAACTCCACCCCGTGGTCAGAAAAACAGTCTTATCTTATCTGATAGATGGGGGAAACTGAGGCACGGAGCGGTTCAGTGACTCGCCCAAAGTCACAGGAAGAGACAGTGGCGGAGACAGAAATAGAGCCCAGGGGTCCCAGCTAGACTCTCATCTCCAACTGCGACACTGAACTCCCTGTTTAAGAAATGGGCTCTTCGAGGCAGAGACTGTCATTTACCACGTATTTGTAAAGCACTGGGCATAATAAGGCCCTGACCTGGCTGAGGTCCCAAGGGAACGTCTGCAGTTCAAAACCCGTGCCAGCTGACTCAGGCTCGCGGAGCTCAGGCTGTTTCATTGCAGTGTACATTTCCAGGCTCGGGCGCAGAGCAGCCTCAGCCAGACGCCTTGTCCTGGTGAGATGGGCGGCGAGTGCCAGGAGAAGGTTGACAAGGAGATCTCATGACTTGGTGAGGCCAAGGGTGGGGTGCGCATGAATGTGGAGGTGTGGGGACAAGAGCAGCCAGCACCCCAAGAAGAGGTTACAGCTGAGATTCTCATGCAATATCTGGCCCTGGGAGCTGGGGAACACGACAAAATCAGGAGAACTGGCAACACCAAGTTGTCACGAAACATAGGGAACTGAAATAAGAGGTGGTGTTTGAAATGAGGGATCCTTACAGGGTCTGCGTGGAGGGATTCCCTGAACCCCTGCCAAGTGGTGTTTCCCCATTGTTTGCCCCACAGCCCATGAATGCTTCACTGTCGAGAACACTACATTCTTCTCTGTGCTGTGGAGTTCTTAGACCCCGACCTGTAAAAACCAGACCTCAGGCTCTTCTCATGGAAAGCAGCAAAGCTGCTGAGGGTTAGTCACTCCTGCCCCACCCCTCATGTTTCCAGTGAAACCCCCTCTCACCCATCCCTCCTTCCTCAACAGTGGGAACTTCATACAGGGAAGTGAGACACAACATAACAGAGTTTTATCCCACTCTCCGGGGAGATATGAACCAGTGGGAATTCTGAACGCTCTTCTCCTGTCCACAGAAGATCATCAGCCTGGCTGTGCAGTCACCTACTTGTACTACAGGCTCCCTTTAAATGGGAGGCTGGGCCATATAGGGCTCGATCAGCCCAGGCATCGTCCTCTGGTCTGTGCAGCATCAGAGTCCAGAGCAAGGATCGAGGGAGGAGAAGGGACTTCATGCAGACTTGGAGCTTTCCCATCCCAGGGGATTCACACAGAAAAACTGAGCCCATAGTTTCTTAACCACTGTAGCAGCAGCAGCCCTGCCCTGGCCAGCTGCGAAGTCCAGTTGCCTGCAGCCCTAGAGGTACGGCATCTGGTTGGAAATTGCAGGCACTATGTGTTTCCGTTGAGCGGTTCCTTTATGGAAAGAAGTGTTCTTTGGGGCGATATTGGATCAGGCCGTTTTGTATTCTCTTTGAAAGGGTGTTTTGGCGTGTCCTTAATGCATAGCACCCCGGCAAAGCCTGGGATGTTCTGAGCCTCTCTTTCTCCCTTTATACACCCAGACACAACAGCTTGCACCTGGGCCTGGAGCCTGTGAGTGCTTGTGTGTGCTGGTGCCCAATTCAGGTTCATCGCCAGGCGCTGCCCTCTGCGCTGAGCCACCATGAATCACAAGCCCCTGTGGGCCTGCTGTCATATTCACTGAGGTGCGGGGGAAAAGGGGTGGTGTGCAGTGGAGAATGGGCGTGTCTGAGAAGACATGATCCTCATCCTGCCACCAAGGTACTTACCTATGGGGTCAGCTCTCAGCCCCTCCCTTCTGCTGCTAGGACGGACACACAGCATCACAGCAGCTCAGGCTTTGGGGGTCCCTGTGCTCAGCACCTTTAACCTGGCACCTGTACTGCGCAGGATTGTGCCCCAAACGTCCCCCCTTGTCCCCACACCCTCTCTTTCTTTATTCCTGTACTCAGATCCTCTCCCTTCTTTTCACTCTCTGCTTCTCTCCATCGCCCCGCTGGGACTGTGGTCTGCTGTGGCTCCTCGCTCAGCCCCCATTGACCGGCTCCATAAGATTTACACCTCCTCTGCCATCGAGCTTGTTCGCCTCCCCCAGACTATTTCTCTCCCTCCTGTGCGTGCTGGATTCCACTTTGCAGTAAATATTATCTGACCAAATGAGCAACTGCAGGTGCCATTCCCACTCCATAGAGTCTGCTCTTTTTCCTCCCCTTTGGTTATTATTTTTAATTAGCTCACAGCTGTAATTGTTGGTTATAGAAAAGATGCACGGGGAAGGATTTCTTGGTGGGGGGAGGCCTCCTGCCACCTCCTCTCCCCATCAGGTCACCTCTGTACTTTCGTAGTGGTGGGTGAACCCTGAAAGGTTCATCGTTTGGGGTCAGGTATAATCGCCCCAAACTGGGGCTGCTTCTCTGACGTCTCTGAATCTCCCAGGGCTGTGAACCTCACCAGAGTTGTGGATGAATTTTAAAAGCAAACAGCCTCGCTGATGGTATTTTGATACATTTGTTTCTGATCATGGCTGCAAATGGGTGGTGCAGCAGTAAGCATCAATGTAATGAAGGAAAAAAGTCACCTGAACAGAGTCTGCATAAAGAATAGCAGCTGGGGAGAGAACCCAGGGAATCAGGATTGAAGTATAAGCTTAAGTACTTTGCTGAATCGTGGCCTATAAGCACTGCAATGCTAATGTGATCAAAGGTAGGACTTTGATGCCTATTAAGGACCTTTTGAAAGAGAAAAAACAGGGAGATCTTGTGGTCAAGGCACTAGACTAAACTGGTCAGTATTCAATTTCTGAGTCAATTACATACTCCCTGCCTGTCTTTGGATAACCACTTGCTCTCTCTGTGTCTCAGTTTCCCATCTCTAAAATGGAGATAATCATCTTTCCTTTCTCCCACCCTTTGTCTGTCTGGTCTATTTGGATTATAAAACTATTTGCTGCAGGGACTATGTCTTACTATGTGTATGTTTTCTCCAGGCCAGATTGACAGTGACCTTCAGTTTTGGTTTTGGGGTGGGGAACAGTTGTAGCGGGGCCTCCAAAATGTGGGTATGTCTGTGTAAATAAAGTGAAGTAGGTGAGGGTGGGGCCCCAGCAAACATGATGAACTGAGACCCCAGGTTTTTCTCAACAGGCCTGTGTGGTCACTCAATCAGTTGCCTGCTATTGCAGGGGTCTCAGACTTTGGTGCACCTTGGTTCCCCCTATTCTTTCCCCAGGGCACACAATAATCTAGTCTCCTGTGGGCTGTAATGTTATGTCTACTTTTGGTTGTTGGGTTTGGTGTGCGGGTGCTTTGTGGTGGTGGCCTGTGATGTACGGGAGGTCAGACTAGACGATCCAGTGGTCCTTCTAGCCCAAAACTCTATATACATCACCTGTCACACTGAAGCCCCATGTCAGGTGCTGCTGTAATACAAAAATAACTCGATTGGACATCTGGTATAAATGTAACTTTTAATGTAATGCTAGTTTTAGCCTGTAGGGACCGCTATAGAGCGAGGTGAGATAGTTTGTCTCTTTCCCTTCTGCCAGAGCTGAGTTGGCTTTGTCTGCAGCGCTAATGGAAGGAATCTTATCCATCTGAAGAGTAGATTACAGTTTCTGACAATAAGCACAGTCGTTTTTACTCAAATTTGGACATTAAAATACATTAAATGCAGACATACAGGAAATAAAAGCTGAGGTTGCAGGGAGATCCTGATTTAGTGCAAATATAAAAAGATAAAACAACTAAGAAATTAGGTAGAGTATGTAAATTCTGCCCAATAGATCTGCAAGAAGGTGAGCCTGATGGCTTTAATTTTCAGAAGAGCTGGCCAAGAAAAGAAGGGAGGTGAACATTCTTTACTGAGTGAGCTGTTAATGTGGGATATGCTGGGCAGCAGTAAATCCAGCCAAGCGTGAACAGCTTTAGAGAGACTTTCACCCTGGAAGGAACTTTTAAACAGGGAGCAATGTACTTGGCTGGTATTTTTCACTGTTCACTTTGCGGTTCTTAAAGGCCTTTTTTTGTTTTGTTTTTTTGTTCTAATCAAGGCTTTATCCTCCTCCCACTCAGCTTCTATCTTTGATTTGTCTTGCAGGGATGTCACCCTCCAAGCCCACACTTGCAACACAATAATATTTTGAAGTTTTATCACGCCCTTCATCCAAAGATCTCAAAGCACTCCGAGACAGGCAACTATTGCAACATCTAGGATTTAATGGTCACCATGGCAACAGCAGAGTTAGAATTTAGATACACCCTCTTCTTCCCCTACATTTATAAAGACACAATCTCTTGGTCTTGGGCTAAAAATGCATCTCAATTAGTTGTCAATAGTACAGAGCCTCACACACTTTTGAGCTGGTTTTATCCAGCAAAGGCAGAGATGCACATACATGCTAGCCAATTGATTACAATATTATTAACCCCATTTTGAATGTGGGGGAAATTAAGGCACAGGGTGATTAAGTGACTTGCCCAAGGTCATGCCTCGAGACAGTGGCAACACAGTCCAATTATTTTGGTGTCTGACACTAGCCAGTATCTGGTAGTTCAGAAGAAGGCAAACAATCCTGCAGTACTCTCCATGGCACTGGTTGACTCCATGGTTTTGTGGTAGAGGAAAGAGAGACTTTCCCCTCTAGCTCACCACTTCACATCCAGTCTGTGCTGGTGATGGCTGAAAGTGGTTAATCTTTATCTGGTGACTAATAAGACACAAATTTGATGGTCTGGTCAACTCCCAAGCCTCAAATGTCCACAACTGAACACCTTAGTGGTCGACCTAAGAGAGAGGTCAAGAGCTAAATGGACTGCAGTGTCCACACTAAATAAGCGTGGATGATAGCAGAAGGGAGTAGTTAGACAAACAGGGATGAGGGAGGGAAAGGGTTGGAATTAATTCACAAACCGTGATGGGTAAAAAATAGCAGCTGAAAATGTGCGAGAGAAGAGAAGGTGGAGAGAAAAAGGGGCTAGGGACAGATGGGGAGGAGGAGGGAGAGGAAGAGGAGAGAATGGTGCAGAAAGAAACTAGTTTAAAGATCTCATACATACAGACACCATCTGCATATACAAAGACACCAACACAACATAGGGATAGATGTGTGCCAGGTACATACCGTATGCACATGAGCCAGATACTTAGGCCAAGATTTTCAAAGGGGACTAGTGACTATGAGATATCTTAAAGGAGCCTGATTTTCCATTAGAAACAACACATCCAGGCTAGTGTAAAGATGCTCACTCAGTCAGATGATAACATCTTGCTAAATAGAGAGCTCTGTGACTGTGTTGCTGTATAACATTTCTCTAAACAAAAGCTCACTGTTGAAATGAATATTGTGTTATCTCTGATCTTTACATGGCTAGGCTTGGTAAACCTTTTTAAACTTCCTAAATCAAGAGCGAGTTCAAAAGGGGGGAGAAGGGGGAGGGAGGGCAGGAGTGGTCCAAAATCCACTGTGCTCTGTACCAAGCAGGTGCCTCTCAAATAGAGCACCTAAGAGTTGGGACACGGAAATCACTAATGAACTTCTGAGAATCTTGTCCTGGGGAACTTCAGATCCCATCAGTCCAGAGGGTTGAATTCTACTGAGGAACATGGAGTTCTTATTTAATTAACAAAAAACCCAAACAAACCGAAAGACCCTCCCTTTCTACAGGACAGGTGTGATTTGAAGGCCCACCTTGTGATGCACTGCGCATGTTTTTTTCCAGCTCATCACCTGTGCTGTATTCCTCATTGGTGTTTGTGATCTCCTTTTCCCCACACTCCACAACTTTATGGGCTTTGAGGTCCTGCATAGCCATGGGGACCATGCAAGAGCCATGCTTTAAACTGGTTTTCTCTTTACCAGTGTGGATGTGGCTTTTTCCTTATCAATCAGGCTAGCAAAACCATGCAATAAAAGAAATCCATTGTGTGTTTCATCTCTGCGTGGAACATCCTAACTGTGAGGGGAACCCATTAATGACCATGTTAGGTGTTTGACAAGGCTAAATCACAATTGTACCTCTTATGGAAGATTCCTGTGGAATTTCATTGGGGTTAAACTAGTTGGGCTCTGCAGACATTACTCTAGAATAAAGAATGTAATAGAGAGTTTTAAGCTTCTGTGGCTGAAAAAAATATTTTAACCATTTATAGAATTCTACGGCAGGGATATAATTTTCTATTAAATTCCATAGAAAACTAACTGAAAAGTGACTGTTTTCTTAAGGGACAGATTGGAAACAGGTTTCAAACATCGTTTGGTCACACCTCCGCTACACGACCAAATGTGTGTTACCTGTATTGCAGAGAGAAAGGAGATGTAGGTTCAACACCTGGCTCTACCCTGGATTCCCTGTGTGTGGTGTTGGATAGGTCAGATATGGAACTATGCTGCCTTATTCCTTGGAGGATCTGGCCCGATCTCTCTCTCTGAGTTTCCCACCTGTGAAAGGGGCTAATGATATTTTCTATTGAGTACTTAAACTGTGACCTCTTAAGAGTGGGAGCCGCCTCTTAGTTTGCGCTCAGCACAATCTGACAGCACGGCTCTGCTCTTGCTTAGGGCCTGTCTGTGCTACTGGAACACAGATAACAACATCATGTAGGATGTATGGTTCAGACGAGACTTTGCACAGCCGCGCAGTTTGCTAGCCCTGGAACATGGCTCCTGAGCCCGGAAACCCATCCCTGTGCATGTCGATCAGAGGCAATGTCCTGGAAGGCTGTGGTTCAACAGGATGCTTGTTAGCTGAGTCTGGAGCACTGCGGGCAGGGCCTTGGAGCCTGGTCTTGCTGGAATCGGGAACTTTAGCATGCTGGGTAACACAGACAATAGGAACGTAGGGAATACTAATAGACTCTGTCAGGGTTTTCTTAAATTCTGCCAAGCCGAGGGGGAGGAAACGAGGGTGGCTGGGTCTCTGGCTTGGGGCTAGAAGGGATGCTGGCTGTCTGTTCCTCTCTGACTGCAGCTTCCCATAGCTCTGGGGCGTTGGAGCGAAAATTCAGTAGTAGCAGCAAGGTTGGAGAAGAAGCTGATGATCAAGCACCTCAGTTCTCTGTTCCCAAGGGTCCTGCTGGCGGCTCACTGTGAACTTCTAGCCCCATTGCCTGACTCACTCCCCAAACCTCCAGTCTCCCCATTCCTCACTAATTACTTCCAGGCCTGTACTCCTGACCTTTGCAAGCTGCTGATTAGAGCAACGAGGGAGAAATCTCCAAGGGAGATTGTGGCCAACCTCTGCCACTAATAAAACCGGCGATTGACAATAGGAAGGAAGGAAAGATGGGGGGAGGAGAAGGTCATCGTCCTCACAGGATCAGTTTCTTTCTGAGCCTGTGGGATGATGAGAGAAGGTCAGGGCTTGTTACCCTCCCGGTGATGAGCAGCAATCCACCACTGCTGAATGCTGGGTGCCCCAAGGGGATCGCACCGAGCTCCATGTACTCTCTGTTCTGTGAGTTTATTAGTGACAGATCTAAGGCAAACCCATGGAGCCGGACACCCACATGGGCTGCAGGTGTTTGAAATCCAGGTATGGATTTTGCAGATGGCCCCATCTTCATAATAATAGATATTATTTATAATACCATCATACTTAAAGGGCCTATCTGAGGTCAGGGCCAAGTTGTGCTAGGGGCTGTACATACACATAGTAAGAGGCAGACAAAGGGCAAGAGAAAGAGGAGCATCATCCACATTTTCAGAGGGGGAACTAAGGCACACAGAGACTAAGGGCCAGATTCATTTCTATGGGAATTAGGCACCTAAATATCTTTCAAAATCTGGCCCTAAGTGCCTGGTTCAAGATCACACAGGAACTCTGTGACAGAGCTGGGAACTGAACTTGGGTTTCCTGAGACCCAAGACAGTGTCTTTATAACAAGCCCCTCCTTCCACTCATTTTCTTTTTCTAATGGCCGACCGAAAGCTCCACTTCCCTCCAAACCCAGCCTTCACATTTGGATACAATTTTGTGCCCCGAGCCCTTCTATAGTCTGACAAAAAACACACCAATCCACTCTTTTTGCAAAGTTCTTCTCATTCCTCCCCATTCCTACTCCTTTCTGTTGATATCAGCATGCTCACTCATTATTAATTGTACTGTGGGTCCCAAACATATTCAAAATATGATTCAAATGTACACCAGAAAAATTACAGTGACCACTTCACCCCCCACTGAAATGCAGCCACCTCTGGGGTATAACGTGTCAGCTGGTAGTGTGAAGTATGGTAGGAAGCCTGGGGAGGTTAGGGGGGCAGAAAGGCGCTGAGGTTGGTTAGCCAGGGTGGGGTAAGGTTATCTTCTTGTCTGAACCCTGCATGTTTAGAAAAGGATGGAGGTTAGGGCAGCTTTTTATCTTTCCCCAATCAATTGGCTCAACCCCCGACTCTAATATCAAACGGACCTGCCATTCTTCATTTAATCTGCTAGTGCTTCCTGCACCAAGGAGTCGAAAGCGCCCCCCGGGGTGAGTCTGGTTTAGGCAAATAAGCTACACAGTCTCTTTCACAGTTGTTCCACTCCATTGAGTAAATACCCAGTTATGCAGGTTTTTGTTATATAAATATGTATCACATTCTCTCTCTCTGCTCCCCCCTCCCACACACACATGCCCAGCTATAGATAGCAGTGAGTTATCTGTCTGTCTATCTATCCATCCATCCCCCCTGTCTGTGGCTATCCATCCGGTCATGTGTATTCTTATCTCGAGGCTGGCTCAGCCCTTTTGAAGGTAGATATGCACTGAGGCAGGATCTCGGTTCAATATTCTCCTTGTATGTCTTACACCCTTTTCAGGATTATTTCAGGAACATGCACTGTGTGCAGCTTCCTATCCCAAGGGGTAAACACCAATTTACCCAACAGACCAGAAAGCCCCTGCAGCAGCAATCACTCTACTTGACCCAGTCCTTGCGCTGGTACATGCTCAGTGGCACTCGGTGGGCTTGATCTCTTTATGCAGGGCCGTATGCATCTGGTTTCTGGTCGATTCCTTCCCCTCGATAGCTCCATATGTGTTTCCCTTGTATTGATGCATGGGGTGATCTGGCAGGGGTGGCAGGCCAGTTTCGCAGTTACCTTCATCCATCAACTACCCTGGTTAAGTGGACGAGCCAACTTGAACGTGCAGCAAACCTTTGAACAGCCATGATGCTTTTTGATGGTGAGCCTAGCCTCTACTTTCTCAGGGCTACCCTCTTACTGCTCCTGCCACCTCCCGCCCACTTCCTCAGGCCTGGCTGTCCTCTTTATCCATGTTATGTAGTCAGCATCCCTCTGCCATCTTGCAGCTGGAGCCAGTGTGAGTCCCTGCAGTATTAGGCTGTTGGTAATGATGTGTCTTTAGGGCCATGACATTTCACTGCAAGATGGAAATTTATCTGCGGGTCAGATTATTCCTAAAGACCTGAGAGATGCTAAGGACCCCCACCTCCCGTCTCTGCCTGCCTGTCTGTCTCTCTCTCTCACTCAGACACACACATGCTTTCTCTCTTTTCGAGAACCCTTTCCATCTAAAAGCTCATCAGACCCTAGCACCCCTGGCCCCCTGACTTTAGAGTACTTTAAGGACTTTACAAGCTCCTGAGTCTCTAGCCATCGTCAAGAAATTGTAGCAGCTGCAAAACTTGCCTCATTCCCGTCAGACCCCCCGGTCTAGGGAAGCCACATGGAGACATAGCAAAGCAGCTAGAAGTCTCTTCACTGGCCATACCCTCCCGTGTAGAGTATACCCCATGTCTCCCGGGATGGTTAACACACACTCAGATACTCAGTCTCTGGTCACTGTCCCAGGGAGTGCCATCAGAGGGAGAAATCTAACAGGTGTTAACAGAAAGCTTGCCCTGGGCATGCCTGCACAGCATGGGCAGGAAGGGGTTAATTTGGCAGGCAAGCCCTTAAAACATCACCGGGTCAGCAGCCTTTTGGCAGAGGGTCTGAGCTGCTTCCTGAGCAACCAGAGAGTGGAAATGACCATAATATTGTGGAGCAGGTGTCATGCAGTGGGGCCCTCTGAGCCCCATCTGCATATGCTGGGTGATCCATGGAATGGGCCCAGAATCAATGATAATGGCAAAGGGCTCTCTGCCCTGGGCCATGAAGGGTGGATGAAAAGCCCTGAGCACCCACTTGTGCAATGGCCTTTGGGTCAGCACCTGGCATCACAAAGAGAAGAACGTGCTTAGGTGGTGGAGGGAAAGGCAAGGCAAAGGAGCCCTGCATTTAGATAACACGTGGGGGCAAGGGGGAATCTGCATTCAGATGCACAGGAGGGCACCTGGCAAGGATATGTGTGGCATCAGACTATGGGTAGGTGAGGCAAGGGGGAGCCAGGGTTTGGGGCTAGTTGCCCAGGAACGGATGGAGAGGAATTGAGGTGCTTGGGGCATGTGGAGGCTCTGTGAGAGGGGTGGTGAGGAAGCTGGAGGCATGGTGAGGAAGGAAGGAAGGAAGGACATGGGTACCTGGGGTGCATGGAGGAGAAGCTGAGTGGGTGTGTGGTGGTGTTCTATTATTTATTTGTATTGTGGTAGCACTTAGCAGCCTCCATCATGGACCAGACCCCCTGGTGCTAGGTGCTGTACATACAAAGAAAAGCTTTGGACTGTACAATCAAAATATAAACCAAGAGTTAACAGATGGCTACAGCCAGATGGGGGAGCACAAGGAAAGAGTGAGGCAATGCTGGTCAGCAAGATGGGCAGTGGTCCCAGCACACCAGCTGCCGAACCATTGTCGACTTATGTAGAAGCAGGGAGGGCAAGGGTCTGGTAGTCAGTCGGTGCTGAATTTTAATCACAGCAGCCAGCACACTGATGCGTGCAGCGTGGGAGATTTATTCTTCTCAGAGGTTGTCCCTGCTGCAACTGCAGGAATGGTTTAGTTACACCCCCCCCCCAACACCCCCCACACATACACTCCCCCCGGCTGTGGATACTGCGCACCAGCCTGGCGCTGCGATGGTTAACTTGGGTGCAGGCGGCTGGAAGATGCTGGTCCCCTTGCAGTGATGCTTCCTCTGCGGGAACCCAGAGCAAGGCTGGATGCTAGCGCGCGCGCGGGGTAGCCGGGAGCCCGGCGCGTGCAGGGTTAAAGCGGGCGAGCCCCGCCGCTCGGGGCGCTGGCTCTGGGCGGCTCCGTGGGGCTGTGCCGGAGCCCGAGCGCCGGTCAGTGATGGAGTCGCTGCCATGACAACCCCGGGATGTCAGCGCGTGTGTGCGCGAGCTCCGAGGAGATGCTCCCGGCCGGGAGGCAGAGCGCAGCTGGGATGCTGAGAGTGGGGCCAGCCGCCGGCTCCTGCGCACCGCTCCGGCCAGCCTCTCGCCTGCCCCCGGCCGCCTCCTCCCCTCGCTGAGCAGAGCCGGGCTCCTTCCCCGGGCCCCTCGCCCTTCCCGAGCTGCCGGCCGGGGAGATCGGAGCAGCGGCGGGAGCGTGCCAGGCTGGCTTCGCCTGGCAGCCGGCGAGTCGCTGGCTGCACAAGCAGCTGCTCCGCAGGGAAGTTTTGATCTTGTGACAGAAGCGATTTTTGGGACTTTTGTTTATTTTTCCTCCGTTTTCTTCCCACTCCCAGGCCCCCTCCTGCCCTCCCCCCCCCCTGCACGGGACCTGCCTGGTTTTTATGGCCACCCTCCCTTGGCTGCCAGAGATACTCACGCCTGCTCCTTGGGTTATAAACTTTTGATGCCAGATCTCCGCAGCGCGTGCCCAGCTGAATCTTAAAGTAGCATCTGGAGCAGAGAGCTCTGTGACCTTCATCTCTCGCTCTGCACCTTCCCTCCTCCTCTTCCTCCGCCCCCCAAGTTCTCCCTTCCTCCTCCCTCGCCCAAGGAATACCGGGGACTCCCTCTGGATGCTCGGCAGGAGGCTCGGTTCTCTGCGGCTGGATTTCCAGGGGCTCTGCTGCTCTCCAAGGAGCTCGGTGTCAGCCCGGCGCTCCCACCCTGTTTGTTTGGTCCCCCCCTTTCTCCTGGTTGCCTTGTGGGGTGTGTTTTTTGCCTTTTGGAAAGTCCCTGCTGCCCAGGATGGGGGTCGGTGGGTGCTTAGTCGTGCCCTGGAGGTGCCTCGTCGTCCTCTGTCTCAGGCTGCTCTTCCTTGTGCCCGCAGGAGTGCCCGTGCGCAGCGGAGATGCCACCTTCCCCAAAGCTATGGACAACGTGACCGTCAGACAAGGGGAAAGCGCCACTCTCAGGTAGGAGCAGATGTTTTTCTCCGGGTATCTACAGGGCTCTCGTTCTGTGGGCGATGCGTGCCAGGAGGGGCCATGCAGGAGTGGAACCAGCCTGCTGGGCCAGGGGCTTTTGATGCCACATGGCGACAGGGGCGGCAGCTGCTGAGCCCCGGCTCTGACCGTTCCTGGTGTAAAAACAGGCTGAGAGGGTTTGTCGTGAGTGGGGCCGGGTGAGACCCCGAGTCGGGGAAGAAAGTGCGACGCTGGGTCTGGGGCCAAGTGGGGTGCGAGGGTGTTGCTGACAAGGCAAAGGCAGTGTCTCTGCATAGAGACCCAGAGTGTCTAAAGGGACAAAGAGAGCACATTTGGTTATTTCTTTGGCACTGGGTCATGGGTGCCAGACTCGGGGGGGGGGGGGGGTCAGTGAAACGTGGGTGATGGGTGGCGTGTTGGCAGTGTCGCGTTGGAGCTGGCAGGAAAACGCCAGTGCCAGACAGTGAGCTGGCAATTGGGTTTAGGTGGCAGACAGTGAGCTAGGGCTGGCTGATGCTCTAGTTCTGCTCCTAAAGTGCTGTATGTGTGTGTGGGGGGGAAGAGAGGTGGGGTGGGTATCGGGGCTCCGTATTGACTGTGTATCTATGCCAGCCTGCATTTCTAATCAGTTTCCAGGGCTGTGATGCCTCCAGAGGTGTCAGTATTTTGCCTTGATCACTTTATAGTCTCTGCACGAATCTGTTAATATCAAATCAATCTTTTTACTCCAGGGGTGCATCTTATGAATTCTGATGGCTGTTTTACCGTACACTGTTTGCTGTGTGAGAGATGCAGGCAGCTTATATGCAGATGGGCTGTTTGTACATGGGGCAGTACAGCAGAGCAACCCTTCCTCTTTCCTCAGCAGGTTACAGGTGTACCCAGTCTGCTGTGGGTGTGTGATGTCAGCACAGCAGGGATGCAGGCAGTTCAATAGATGCTCACTGGACTGCTTTAATAGGGCTGTTTGCGGTCAGATAGGCAGGTCCAGTGTTTTTCTGGTCATCTGTGTGGCATGAAGTGTCCAGTGTTAGGTCCTGGCGCCCTGGCGATGGCCTTAAAATGGCTAAACTTCCTAGACAGGGAGCCCACTGAATCCATGGGGAAAGAAGCAAAAACAAGGTGGGGGTGTAGATTTTGCATCTGGATCTTAAACAAACGGGTTCCAAGAACTTTGCGTTCTGCTGCCCTGTCTCGAATGCTGAATAGTCGGTGATACTACTCCAGCACACTAGGCCGCCTTCCTTTCATAAACCTGGAATGACAGGGCTGCAGTAAGCCGTTGTTCCAAACTGCAACACCCAGGCTGAGTGTGTCATCATGTTCTCCTCTAGCAACTGACCCACATAGGGGATAAGAGCCTACTATGATCACCAGCTGGCATTTACTCCTTTAAATTCAGGCAACTGAGGTTCTGACAGTCCTGGGTTCTTTCTCTGCTGATGCCCCATGGTTGGGGGTCACTCCCAAAAGGATGCTGAGTTCAGATCATAATGAGGTGGTGGGGCTGTGCTTCTGGGAAGAGTGACTGATAATCACTGCCCTTTTAAAGGGGGCATTGCCCCATTTACCTACCCTCCTCCTGGTCTGTCATCTCCCTGCTCCCCAGGCAGAGGGGCTCCCAGAGGGAGATGGACAATCTCACCCAGCCATTCAGACAGTGACCTTGCTAAAACAGGACTCACAACACTCAGCACTGCCCCTTCCTGAAGCTCAGTCCAAAACATTAGCTGCTGAGCTGATGGGAGTGAAAGAGCAAACAGAACAGATAGGAAATCCAAAGCACAGAGGCCAAGTGCCACCCCCACAGTCATACAGAGGAGAATTAGGGTTAGGGCCTGGTCAAGGTTCCCAGTCCTGTGTTCGACCCTTCGGCTCTGAAATAAACACACTTCCTAAAGGCCCTTTCTGTTCGCCACATTCCACAGCTCCCCTTCTTGCTCATCCAGATTAGGGTCAGGTTGTCACTGAGGTCTGCCCAGCCTACGCCAGGATGCTTTACGCCTTGTGATTAAAGAAAGTAGAAAGCAAAAGGCAAAATTTCTATTTTGCTCCCAATAACATCCCTCTGAGCTAATTAACCTACGACGGTTACAAATGTCTTTGCCCTTTCACCCTGGATGCTGCTTGGCTGTTTTCTGAATTTCTCCCAGCCTGGAGAATGGAATCAGACTAGTTAGTACGCGTTCAGGTTCCCAAGCCCTAGGAAGCACTGCGATGTTAGGACGGCAAATCTAGCAGGCAGAGGATCGTTGTTCAAAATATAAACCCATTTTCTTTTAGAATTTTTGTTTTTAAACCATTGGAACATGCCCCTTGGTCTAATATCTTACATTTTAGGGATACATTTTACCTACTGCTGTTTTTGACGCACGATCTGATTTCCACCAGCAGAGGGCCAACTTTGATCTACTTTTTGATGCTCTGGCCTGTTCGCCTGCCGTTAGGCTTTAACTTGAGGCAGCTGGCCAGGGAACGGGAATGGCTGTGAAGAGTCCAGCCCCATAGTTGCTGGGGTTTTCGGCCTTCCTGAAGACATTTCACTCTCCAGCAGAACTGTTAACTGCCTCCCATTAGCAGCAGGACCCTATTAGGAGAACCCCTGGAGCTGTGTTCTCTAGACTCCTGTCTTTTCATGGTATCCCCTCTCTCGCTATGTCTCTTGCTTCCCTCCCACGCTTCATCTCTTCCCATTCCTCTTCCACTTTATCTTCATCTGTTCTTCCCCTGTTGCATTCATTCCTATGTCAGTCTCTCTCTCTCTCTCTCCCCTTTCATCTTTTTTTGCCCTGCGTCTCTCCCTGTCTCTTTATCCTCTCTCCTCTTCATCCTCTATTTCCTCATCGTTCATCCATTGCGCGCCTCTCCTCTCCTCTCCCCATTTCCTCACTCTGCCCTTTCCATCCTTCCATCCCTCCGCTAGCGGTGAGCAGCTCCCCATTGACTCCTTGCACTTGTGTGGTGGTGATGTCACTAGGAGCTGAGCCGCAGGATTTGCATCCAGCTCTTCTTGTGCTTTTCCTTGATAATTGCTCGCCACTCTCTGCTGGTATCTCCTGCCAGCCCCGTTTCCAGGTGGCCTTGCAAGCCCCCTTTTTAATGTTTGCCTTGTCACTTGGGTGCCAGCCCTTAGAAGATAATTAGCCACTCAGCGAGCTAATGAAGATTCAGGCCTTCCTAACGCGGAGTGCTGACGGTGCCAGCCCATCACGCCCACAGCTTCTTCATTAATCAGCTTAGCCTTGTGGACCTCTCAGAGAGTGGTTTGTCTAATGGAGGTCAGCGCAAAGCCCTGAGAGGCTACCGAAGCCAGGGCACCAGCTTCCCTGCTGCTCTCCACCATGGTGCCACTTTCCTTCTGCCCGGGAGGTTAATGTGATTTCTGCCTCCGTGGACTCCACTGCCCATTCTGATTGCTACGTGTGTAGTAAAGCACTGGAGCCGAGTTATCTCCACCACATGGCAGAACTCCACTGCCTGTAGGAACAGTCCTAGACGGCCGGGGCCTTCACTGCTGAAAGCAGCTGTTGCATCTCAATCCGGCTACCTGAGACAGACAGGTGCGATTCACCTTTAACGTGAACCTTCCACTTCCCGCACATGTGGCATGACATTTCTCTTTAACTGAGTTGTGGCATTGACAGCCACACAGTGGGCTGCAGCGCTTTGCAGGGATATGGTGTGTCAGGGATGTAGCTGATACTGGTTTGCAGAAGCACAGAGCAGCCCGCAATATCCTGTGGGAGACATATATCAAGGATGCAGCTGGTACTGATTTGCAACAGCGCTGTGCAGCACACCACAATATCCTGCAGGAGACAGTGTTCCAGGGATGCAGGCGATATTGATTTGCAGTATCTTTTAGGGAGAGGGTGCATTGGAATGTACTTGGCATTGATTTGTGGCTGCGCCATGCAACCGGCACGGAGACAGTGCACTGGGATGCATGCGATACAGATTTGACAACTTCCTTCCCCCATATGGCAGGAAAGCAGTGGTACCCTTAAAACTGACTTCTGAGAAGCACTGCATTATGCACTGCTGACAGCTTGCATTAGGTCTCCAGTGTGCAGTCTCTGACGTGACCCTGGCATGAGATAGAGAGCCCACACCCAGACTGCGGAGGGAGGTGGCATTGACAGCTATCCAGTTGGGAGATCGTCTCTTTAAAATACAAGCTAGAGGTTTCTTTTTTTTCCAGTAACAAGGGATCACAGAGGACTTGTAGGGCCTTCCAGCAGTTTCATAAACCAGGGTCCTGAAATCCAAGCTCATTTATTCCTGTAAGCCCTGAAAATGCACTTTTTAGTTTTCACCCAGAAGGTCCCTTTTTAAATGGTAATGAAATAGGGCCTGATTCTGAGAGGTGCGGAGTACCCACAACTCCCTGTTGACTTTAATAGATTTATGGAAGCTCCTCACCACTCTGGACCAGTCCCTTAAATGCATACAGTGCTGAAACAAGGACCAAGTTAATAGAAGAAATGAGATCTACAGTGGAGAGCAGGGCTTTTGGCTTTTTGGGGGGTGGGAAATGAAGATTCCATACAGACAAGCAATAGCTTAACTTCCCTGGGTCTTAGCTGTTCCCATTCTTTGAATCTCTCTCTGTTTTTAGTTCCTAGAAACCCCTTGCATAATCTATCGCTCCATCTAGTGGCACCTTCCAGTGTCACATTAAGATCAGTGCTGTAAAACCGCTCTCATATTTTAACAAGATCACGTGCTGTTTTCTCTTTTAAGAACAAACAATTCCCTTCGTACATTTACACACTTTGCATCTCAAAGAAATCCAAAGTGGTTTGCCGTCTGTCTCTATAGTGTGGATAAAATCAAACAAACAGCCAACCCGTTACCAATTACTGAAATGCAGCCAATTCTGGGGTGAAGCACAGTAGCTGTTTAGTAGCCCACAGAAATGATAACTACATAAGAGTTAAAAACAGGAAATGAAAACACACACATGTGCTTAAAATTATGTCAGAATTTCATTATCCAGTTGGAATTTGGTCAGGATGCAAGGATTAATGTTCCTGGGGAAAGTGCTGTGGAATCTTGAATAACTGCGTGCTCAGGGTCTCGGTTGTACATCTCATCTGAAATCCCATTTCCAGTCGCACAGTGTATCCCAGTCTCATGCTGGAGCGTTGGTTCTGTACGCAGTCTGAGGGAAGAGTGCCACCTGCTTAATTGCCAACTTCTCTACCTAGGTTTCGCTGGAGATTTCCCATCCAAAGACTGATGAGACTTGGCCCTGATCAATTAGACAGAACTTTGGAGGTCATAGACCAAGGCAGCATCATGGCAGAATCTCAGTTTCTGGGTGGGCTGGGCGTTGTCAGAGTGCGTGTAGTTACATGGGAGAGAACTCCTTTGTCACTCAGGGCTGCCAAAACTAGAGTGGCTCCAGGACCAACTGCTAAAGTGAATAATCTAGATAAAATGCCATTATTGTGGTAAATATTAAAGTAAAATAAGAATAGGAATCTACGGTAAACCACACTATATTGCTTATGCTGCCAGCAAACCAACCTTTTATAGTAGACACGAGTACAGTTCATAAAGACATAAAGCAAGTGCTGATGGGATTTTCAAGGCTTTATGGGTTAATCTGTAGTTAAGAAATAATAGCCCATTTATAAAGGTGAAGAAAGTGTGTTCTAGTAAGTATTGTAACAGCTGAGAGACAGAATGCTTCGGTTCTGCTCCTTTCTCTGCCACCAACTTGCTGTGTGGCCTGGGGAAAGTCCCTTTACCTCTCTGTGCATCAGTTTCCCCATCTGTAAAATGGGGATCACAGCTCCTGTTTCATAGGGGAAGTTGTGAGAAGTAATTCCTTAATGGTTATAAAGTGTTCTGAGATCCTTGTATGAAATGCACTTCGCATAAACATCGAGCAGTTTTATTAAAAAATACAGACGCCCAATGCTGAATTGTTCCCATATTTAAAAGAAAGTTTAAAAGTAAGATTTTTCCCTCATTCACTTCCAACGAAATGGCCACGTCAACTCTTCATCGTTTAAAAACTAAAGAAACAATAGAATCCTGCTAATTCACACAGAAGAGTTTGTGATCCACTGAATTTCACAAATTAGTGAGTATCTGAACAAACCCAATTAAAAATAAAAAAGCCAGGAAAAACATCATGAGACACTGTTCCTTTGTTTATTTTTTGCTATTATAGTTTTAATTATTTCTGACAGTGCTCCATTGTTTTTTTTATAATAAACTACTGAAGCCTATTTACCAACACATGATGAGGTTTGGTAATATAAGACTACTTCAAATGGGCAATATGGATCAATGGATTTGGGCACTGGTCTGGGAGGCAGGTTACCTGGGATTTATTCCTGCTTCTGCCATTGATCTTGGGAAAGTCACTGCCCTCTTCTTTGCCTCAGTTTTCCCAGCTGTAAAATGGGGTTAATGACACTCATCATCACTGAGCTCTATGGATGAAAGGTCCTAGATGGAGTAAAAAATCAGTCCTGCAGCAACGTCACTGCTTTTAAATCCTTGCCGAGAAGTGGTGAGAGCCTGCTGCTTTTTGCATGCCAATGCTAACGTGGATTAGTGAAAGGCAGATTAAAGGCCCCCCTTCCTCCTCCCCAAAAAGTTTCCCAAAGCAGCTAAATATATACCTGCCATTTCCAAGGTAGTGCTCACTGCATGTGGGAGCTGTAATTGGTGAGTCAGTGAAATTACAGCCATGGGTTCTGGCATTTGGATCCTCCTCGTTGGCATAATAATTTCCCCCTAGATAGCTGGTAGTTAACTTGTCTTATCTGTTCTTGATAGTTATAATTACAGTGCCCACTAATTTAACTGTAATATCAGAGCCATTGTCTGGGTGTTGAAGAAAGGGCATAGGGTTGAAGGAGAGACCCCCTCTGTGCCAACCTCTTACATTGAGACAAGTGCTATTACAGAAGTGCAGATGCTATGGTACTGCCATAATAATGGCCCATTGCCAACCCTCTGGACTCATGCACTTTGGAATGTTTGAAATTCTCATCCACCCGTTGCAGGTAGGTACCATCTCTAGTGTTAGGAGAGGAAGCGTGAGAGGTAGCAGTGATAGGAATGCCTGAGGTTTCTTTAGCTCCTGAAGGATCCTAAAGAGTTTTAAACACTGGGCAAAATCCCGAAGTCTTAACTTTAGGCCAGATTTTGCCACCCCTACTCACATCTTAATCCACAATCAGGTTTTCTGTTTTTACACTTGGGCAAACTTCCCACTGAAGTCAATGGCTCTAATTCACTAGGGTCTGATCCCGCATCCATTGCAGTCAATGGTAAGACTCTTAGGTTTAGGCACCTAAGAACCTTTAGGGATCTGGGCCTCAGTGAATTCAGCGTGGGCTTTAGATCAGACTTTTGGAGGTGTGGTGTCAATCCGTACATTCCTCAACAAAGGTGAGCCACTGATTCTGCCAACACCCCTCTCTCTGGATCAGATGCTGTGCCATGCAGACAATGGGGGCATTCCCACAGTCTGCGCTGAGTACAAGATCAGACCCACTGCCTTTGTCTGAACATTATTCAGGGGCTTGGGTAGAATACAACAGACAGCATGAAGAAGTGGATGATTGGAGACCTGGAGACAGTGAAATTGCGACCAAAAAACTGGAAGAACAATCTTTGCTTTAACACCTGCTTTGCATAATGCATTTGGTCTCTTCTGGCTTCACAGAAAAAAGAGAACGAGAGAGTTGCACACTGTTCTAGGAGGAATAGGATTTAAGTTCTAGCAAGGCTCCTGTATCCCTTTATAGTGAAAAACCAACATCCAGTCAGTTCCAAACACTTGAGCTTTATTAGTCTGAAATAGTTGGAAGCAGCAATATTCAGCTACAGAGGTTCAGATTAAATTGTTTGTAATCCCTTTGCTGTGGAATACACTAGATCTTCTTCAGGCATAATAAACTCCCCTGTATTGAAGATGGTAATAGCTGCATTCATCTGGACATACTCACTGTTCCTAGGACTCCAGTCTTTGTTTCTGGAAAGGGATTAGGAGTTACCTCCACAAAGTGAAATCAGGACCCAGCAGAATCTTTGCTTTTCCAATTTCCGTCTTCCTAAGAGTTTTCTCTATTCTCTTACTTTCTCCCATAGTTTGTGTCTTGTATCTAGATTTTTTCCCCATTTCCAGAATTTATCTGGTTTTCCCTCAGCCCTAAAATAAGGATACCTTACACTACAGCTGTATGTATTATTTTAAGTGATAATCTAGCCCAGTGGTTCCCAACCTTTCTGGCTCGAGGGCCACAGATCTCATTTTTACAACCCTGAAGGGCCACCAGTCTCTGCCAGCAGTGCCCCCCTCCCCGCCCTGCATCCAGACGGAAGGAGTTCAGCGATCAGGCTGCCTCTTCACTCATCTCCTGTCTCCCTGGCTGCAGCAGGGAAACCACACACGTCCTGTGCACTTCACCTGGGTCCCTAGGCAGTGGTTCTCTTCTGCAGCTAGGGGGATGGGAGATCAGTGCTCCCCTCCCTCTGGCTCCAGCAGGGACACCAGTGCCTAGGGACGCAGGTGGAGCGCTTTGCCATGTTCCCTGCTACAGCCGGGGGAGGGGAGCGCTGATCTCCCATCCCCTTGGCTGCAGCAAGAAACCTGCCTCAGTTTTGTAGCCCCGTGGCAACATGCTCCGCCTGGGTCCTTAGGCAGCGACTCCCTTCTGCAGCCAGCAGGAGGGGAGCGATGGGCCACTTTGAAAGCCCTCGCGGGCCACTTTTGGCCCATGGATCACGGGTTGGGTGGTCTAGATGGTACAGCCAAGCAGACAGTTCGCAAGGAATAACTGATTCAATGAACGTTACCTCTTTTTTCCCTCTCTTTGCCAGCTGCCTGTGGGTGGAGTGCAATTTTTCTCCAGTTTTATTCATTCAAAATGATTCACTGAATAATTCCTGCCAATAATTCTTTGCCTGTTGTGAGCAGTTTGTTGTGGATTTTTGACATTCAGGCTGATTTGATAGGACACGGAAGTCTCATGTTTTCTATTCCCTGAATGGATGAGCCATAACTCTCAATGGTCAGATCTGCAGTGCAAATACTCACAATTACTTATGGTATATTTGTTTGCCATTCATATTCTTCAGTAGATTGTCAACTCCTTGAGGCAAGAACCATCTTTTGGTTCTGAGCTCGTACAGCACCTAGCACAACAGGGCTCTGGTACAGAATTAATGATGATATCATAATATTTGCTTAAAACTGGCTGTTTCCATGAATATTCCCACCGGCCAACTTGTTCATTAGACTATGTAAGGAAAACCAACACAAAAGGGCATTGAGTCCCATCAAAAGAAATCGGTTTAAATAGTTGGACAAATGGTGATGGAAATAACTTTTTGCAGTAGCCGTCCCATTGTCCGGTACACCCGCTGACTAGGAGTACAGCTGTTAGTTGCGACTGGCTGATGAAATGCCATGCTAGGTTCTCTTTCTAGTCCTCGCCCCGTCAGGCCATCCACCCATTTGGGCACTGCTGTACATAGGGGAAGGGAGGGGTTTTCTTTCTGCCCTTTGCAGTGTACAGCTTGTGCCTTGAAACACAGGGCTGGATTAGTGAGGTGCAAAATGGCCACCCATTACCTAAGCATGTTGCGGATTACCTGCAGCTGAACGTCTCCTCTATTTCCCCATTTAGATAAAGCCCTAAGACCCTTTGAAATTGCCCCGTGAAGGACTGGGATTCCAGCCGATCAGGAGAAAGTTCCTTCATGGTTTCTCCCTCCCTTTGGGAGTTCCGGGTTTGTCCTTCCTGTTGTCCATGCAGGAAGGATCTATAAAGGGAGTGGGCGTGGGACGGAGGGGAGGTACTTCCTTTGTATCCCAGCGAGGAAGCGGATGGAGTTGGGGAAAGGGAGAAAGAGAACAAGCAAAAAAGAGAAAGAGAGATAGGAAGGATAGAAAGGTAGGAGAGAGAGAGACAGGAAAGTAGAGGAAAGAGTGAAAGAGAAAGAGGAGGGAAAGAAGAAAGGAAAAGAGAGTAGAAAGCTGGAGGGCTGGAAAGAGTTGAACAAAAAGAAGCTTGAATGGCAATGCATACCAGGAAGCTTGTAAAGTTCAGTGCTCCGAGAAGCAGAGAGTTCTTAAATCAGACCCAGGTAATCAACACAACTAGCCTGAGGACAGGAGAGAAAGGTGCTGGCTGGAGATAGCTAAGATTAATGGGGTTTCAGTTTAAGCCAGCCTGCTGTTACCCAACCCCAAGGACACGTCACGGCGGAGCAGTGCCTTCCCTCCCTTCATTATTTATTTATTTGTTTATATATTTAGAGTGTATATACATTTAAAAAAAAGAAATCTAACAAATTTCTAACCCATATAAATCCAATTACCCATGTTTTGCCTTCAGGGAGGGAGGGAGATTAATGTTGGTGTTTTGGTAGGAAAGTAAAAAGAAATAGGTGGTAATAACCATGATGGCTCGTAAAAACGGGCCGACAGCCTAGTCCATGCCTGGGAACTTGGCCATAATTCTCATGGGCCTTTGCCACATGCCATGTGCATGTGCCGGGACCCTGTTCCCCCCGCAGAAGGGCAGAGAAGAGCCAGGATCTTTCCAGACACCTGACCAGTTTATCCTGAAAGGAAAGGCTTCAGTGTTTGATAATAAAAGGTCCCTTCAAGGACCTTGATGTGTTTTTCAGAGGTTAAGTGAAGAAGCCCTATGAGTCAGGTATTGTTCCCATTTTCCAGATGGGAAAACAGAGTCACAAATCAACTGAGGACCTGTTCTGCAGATGGGCAAAGGGCACTTGACACCCACTGAAGTCAATGGGAGCTGTGGGTGTGCCTTACTTTGGCAAATCAGGCTTGGTTTGACTTGGTCCGAGGTCACTGAAGAAGTTGATGGCAGGCTCAGGAGGAGAAGCCAGCAGTTCTGAATGCCAGTCTCCTGGTCTAACTAGTGGTTACCCAACAGAACCTATATCTCTGCAGAGAAGATTGTAGAGGAACCAACATCTCCGGCATTGGTCTAGCTCTGCACCTCGTCTCCAACTCAGCCCCACTTCTCCAGGCCAAGTTCTCCTCCTGTCCCTTCCCAGGTTCCCTGCCCACCCCACCCCAGTGCCAACCTGGACACACAAGGTATGTCTTCACTATAGAATTAACTTGGGTGATTAGCACGCAGGGCTGAGTACCCACCCAGCAAAGCCCCACCCCAGTTACTGCATCCTCACTGGTTCCACGCTCACCCATGTGTGTCGCTAGGACTTCGGGGGCCACATCCTGCAGTTCTCTGTGCGACAGTCAGCAATCTTTCCCATGGATTGTGGGAGTACTTGTCTATTCTTCCGGGCACACAGGAGGGAACTGTGGGAAGATATTGGAGGACTATCAGCCTTGGAGAGACTTAGCCTGC
Source organism: Emydura macquarii macquarii (assembly GCF_026122565.2). Taxonomy (NCBI): domain Eukaryota; kingdom Metazoa; phylum Chordata; order Testudines; family Chelidae; genus Emydura; species Emydura macquarii. The sequence goes on along the minus strand of NW_027130449.1, from coordinate 6,495,543 downwards.
ATCCTCACTGCAAAGTGGGACGGTCATCAGCGCATGTGAAAGCCTCAGCCAGGCTTTAACCTTTAGCTCCAAATGGCCCCACTAGCTCGGGTTAAAAGCACCATCAAATGTGCGGGAGAGAGTTTTACGGGTGGAGAGGAGGGGGGTTGGGGGCAAGACCCCAAGCTAACTTTGAAGCAGAGACAGAGCCATTCGGACAGTGCAGTCAAGCTGGTGGTCACTATATAAAGCTTCAGAGAGAAGCTATTTCAGGGACCCCATTAGCCTCCCCCCCCCCACACTCCTAGGGACATCTAAAGCCCAGCTTTGGCATCTTAAATGTGTTTCTATCCTGCTTTAACTCGGCTTGTGGAGTCCCACGCCACTTCCCCATAACCACCCCACTTCATTTATTAATCACGCCTCGGATAGCGCATCCTCACAGCAACATCGGCCATGCTTGGCAGCGGGCTCCTCGCTCTGTGTTTATTACCACCTCGCGTTTTATAACCCTCTTGATCAGATGACATAAAAAAAAGAAGAGCGTAGTCCACACTCAACTCATCATTCTATAAATAGGAAGAGAGCCTTTAGCAGCCAGAAGGAAGCAAGCTTCCATGCCTACCCTTTAAACAAAGAGGCTGCTTTACGATGCATTTAATTCAATCCCAGCTGTTAAAGCCCGGATTTAAAGGCTTCTGTGCTCACACAGGAGTTGCTCTGATGCAGTGACAGGTAGAGGGAAAAGGGACTGAGGTTATGTCTACACTGCAGCCAAAAAAGACCCGGGGCAGCCAGTCTCAGAGCCCGGGTCAGCTGACTCAGGCTCATGGCACTCACGCCTGGGGGCTAAAACAGCAGCGTAGACATTCGGGCTGGGGCTGGAGCTCGTCTCTGAGAGTTTCAGAGTCTGTGCTCCAGCATGAGACTGAATGGCTACATTTTTAGCCCCCTAGCACGAGAGCTCAGCCTGGTCTACACTGCCAGTGGCATCGACGGGAGACACGCAAGCTACATACTGAAACGTGCGTCTCTCCTGCCGACCTACTAACATTCCCGTACCGCAGCATCTCCACTGCGCTGCTCTGACAGAAAACGCCCTCTGGTCGACGCAGCGTTACTCTTTTCGGGGGGTGCATTTATTGCGTCAGCTGGAGACTGCTTCCGGGATTGATTGTGCGCGTCTCCACTGCCCGCTCAGTTGATCCCGCTGCGTCAATCCGTGGAGCCCGGCGCAGCACCTGCAGTGTAGACATACCCCTAGTCAGTTGACCCAGGCTCTGAGACTTGCTGCGGCAGGTCTTTTTTTTTTTTTTTGGCAGTGTAGACATACTCTGAGCCCATTTCCAGGGAGACTTGAAGTTACTCTGGGAAGCAGCCAGCCCGAGGGCTCATTGCAGCAGTGGCTTCATTTGGAAGCAGTTAGTATGCATGTCACACAAGATCTCTCTTTCCCTCACCCTGCCCTCCCTTGCTTTGCTCCTTGTTAACATATATTCCATTAAGTGAAATTGATTAGGTTTTTTTTTTTTGGGGTGGGGGGTGGGGGGGTGTTTTAATTACTATGTTTAACTGTGTAATTATTACCCTGGTTGGTCCCGGCACTGTCTGAAACAGCCTGGCTTCCCTCACATCTGCGGGAGCGATGTTTGGACTTCATTCAAGTTAGGGTGCCGGGGGAGCAGAAGGTCTTTTGCGGATGTGTAAGGTAACTGGAGGGGTGATGGCTCTGGAGGAAGGAGCTGTTTAGTCAGAGAATCATAGATTTAAGGCCAGAGGGATCATTGTGATCATCTAGTCTGTCCTCTAGTCCGTGTATAGCATCCGTGTATGTCATCTGGTAATTCCAGCATCAGACCCGTAACGTCTAGCTACATTAGATTATGACTCGATTCAAAGCTTCCTGGTGAGGGAGAATCCACCATGTCCCTGGATAATTTATTCCAATGATTAATTCCTCTCAGTGTTAAACATTTGCATCTTGTTTCCACTTTGAATTTGTCCAGTTTCCACTTCTTCTAACAGAAATCCTCTCCCCGTATAAGTACTTATCAACAGTGATTAAATCTTTGAATTAAATAGATGGAGTTCCTTAAGCCTCCACCTGTGAGGCACATTTCCCAGACCTTGAATCATTCCTGTGGTTCCTCTCTGGAGCCCTCACCAGTTTTTCAGCATGCCTTTCAAAGCGTGGTCACCAGAACTGGATGTGGTATTCCAGCAAAGCTGCATTGGAGAGTATGTCTGATGTGGAAATGGGGCCTGCAATATTAACAAGTTCTGTTTTTGTGGAGTGTCCCAGGTAGGGTGACCAGAGAGCAAGTGTGAAAAATCGAGGGTTGAGGGGTAATAGGCGTCTATATAAGACAAAGCCCCGAATATTGGGACTGTCCCTATAAAATCAGGACATCTGGTCACTCTAGACCCAGGTCTCATTTGCAGTGGGGAAGAGCCACGATTCCAGCTCTCAGTGGCCAGCAACCAGCACAGCTGCATCACTGCTGACCCCTGCCGTAGACAAGGGTGATGTGTACCATTGAGCTAACCCCAGTTTCAAGCAAGGGTAAGATCAACTGCTGTAAATTGCAGCTTTCCTTGTGAGTTGTGCTCTCGTGTAGCTACGCCAATGGCTGGCCACCGATGGTTGAAGTTGGAACTAACGCCCTAGAAAAATCTGCTCCTTGTTTTTAAACAAGAATTCTTGGCAAAGCAAATTGGACAGACAACCTAAGGACTCCACAGGTTTGTGCAAGAACCAGGGGTGGGAGGGTGATGGGGACTATTCTGCAGACTTCCAGCCTGAATGGATGTACTCAATAGAGTCACTAATCATTTGCCCCAACCACGAGTTTTAAAGGATTAACTACATGTTTTGAGCAACCTGGAAACCAAGACAGTTCAATGAATAGATGTACCACCCCCAAAATGATGCCTGATTTAGCAGATAGACACAATTCTGGTCATATTTCTGAACCAGACATCCCTGCCCCATGGGAAAGAGTGGGGAATCTGTACACCTAAATCAAACCATTGTTTGTTCCCAAGAGATGCGGGAGCAGACAATGTCTTGATTGTTCAAATCACAATGAAAACCACGCTGGATAGAGCACTGGAGTTGGGAAGATATTGTAGGGGAATATCCCTGTGCTGGCTGGGAGCGGGGGAGTGGAATGGATGTAGCACTGAAGAGTCATCCGTCTTTTTCATCTCTAATTTCAGTGCTTCTGCTTTCAGGCAGCACTGCCACTGGCGCTGCGATGCAGCCCAAGCAAGAGAGTCTTAACAAGCCCCGAGAGCTGTCCGGAAAGTTATCCTGACACCAAGTGACAGCCTCTCAATTGATATCCTCTGGAGGCTTTAAACGCACTTCTGCTAGGTTTCTAGAGCTGGTTTCGTCTTGTACCTGGAGAATCCTTTATCTGTTGTGACGCCTCCCTTGGCTCATCTCACTGTTTTTTGTTGCCGGCTGCAGCGTGCAGGTAAATGCCCGGAACTACTGGAAACCTTTTGGGAAGGCCTACTCACGCTCTCCCTCTCTCTCCGCTTCCCATCCCGTCTAATCTGCCCTTGATATTTATTCCATAACCCTCACTGTAAGATCTGAGTGCCTCCGGAGTGGACGTAAACTGCTTAGCATTCTAACGAGATTCCCGGTCTGACGTCCCAATCTCAAGAGGTTTGGCTTAGAGATAGACCTGAACCCAGACCCTGGATACCAAGGGTGTGCAAAATACAAACTTGGAGCTTGATTTTAAGATTTTGCAAATCAGCCCAGCCTACTCCTCCACCCTCAGACCGGATCATCCTCTTCCATTGCCTTGAATCTGAATGTAGCCACTTGGTCTCACCTCTAGTACAGGTACAGTTCAGATACGCTAGATTTCTCTGTGCTTTTCTGACCCCATGACCTTCTGAGGTAAGCCATTCTCCTGCACTGTGGTCCCAGTATAAATTCTCTCTGTGGATTGGTAACATAGGTGGATTAGTAACATAGGTAGGCCCCCCTTAGGTCTGTGGTAATTCTCTATGGCCTAGGGCTTCTCTATTGCCAAGGGTCCTGCTGTGTGCCCAGCCTGCCAGCTGTCACACATCCTGCATCTCTAATACTCCAATCTCTCTTCCCTGTCTGTGGATCAGTCCCGCAGGCAGAAACCGCATGGGATTCCAAGGAGATCTGACCAGAATCCAAGGATATGCATTTATGAGTTGAAAGGCAGTGGACTGGATTTGAGAGTGTCACAGCTGTCACAGGATCCCACAAAACTGTAGCCAGAGCATCACTGACCCGCTGTGCCCGCCCCCTCTTAACGTGTCCATCCCTGTGTGTGGTTTAGAAGCGGCCATGGGTGTGGCTGTAGGTATCTGTCTCACATACATTCTTCTTGCTCAAATGCTAGGTCCACGCACTGTAATGTCACCCAGGTCTGTAAAATGTTTCATGGTGGCAAGGTCTGATGCCGACAGCTCATTGGACGTTATTTCCAGTGATGCCCCTTATCAAAAAGTTATGTCGAATTCAATAAAGTGTTCACCTTTCTTTGTGGTTTTTGACTCACCCTATAGAATTCAATAGAGACTCCTACACTGGCTGTAGAATTTGATGGGATGGTTTTAACAACCTGTAGAAAAGCTCTCATTCTCTGTTAAAGTCTAGAGTAGTGTTAGAGTAATTTCCATCAAAGCCTGTTTATTAGCTTCACCTCATTACGTTCTGTAGGACATTCTTGTAAAGGGCAGGGCTGTTACAGGGTGATGGCAGCAGGTTTGCGACTGGAAAAGACAATAATTATCTTCCATTTCATTGCTGTTGGGTTTCTGGAGGGTGTTAGTGTTCAGGGAAGGAGATCTGGAACCTATCACAGAGCCAGCCACCATACTGCACAGCGGTGCCAACACCTTTTCCAAACTGTCACGCAGCCCAATTAAGCACAAGAATAGATTTTAAAAGAGAGTTAGGGACTGCCCAGACTCTGCAAACATCAGTTGGAGATACTCAGAGATGCAGTCAGTGCATTTTCCTTGATTTTTTCCCCTTTATTGCCTTGGTAAATCAATTACTGGGTCCGCCTGCCTGCAAAAATCTCCTCCCTTTAAAATAAATAAACAAACAAATACAAATAAATTGCTCCACCTTCTAAGTGGCATATTAACCTCCCTGACTGGGAGGTGATTGATGTACTGGAACAGCATTCTGTCTCTCTTCCACCCTCACCCACTTTCTGCTCACCCCTGTGTCCTGATTAGAGGCTGCATTCCAGAAATTAGGGTTCAGCTGCAGTTGTGTCAGTCTTGGAGCAATTTAATCTCAGTCCTAACCCGCGCCTTTGCTGGCTGTTTCAGTACTGACCGCCAGCCTAGCTCTCAGATATGCCTTGGTGCTGACCCGAGACCCGTCCTCTCGCTTGTCCTGCACCCGTCACGCTGCTCTGGCAATGCACCTCCGTCGTGCCCTGCCCTTGCAAAGTCCTCTGCTGCCACAGTCCTTGCAGTGACACTTTTGCACTTCATAAGGTGCTGCCCAGCACATTATTTCCCTTCAAAAACCATTTTCCTTTCAGCTTTAGACTTGAGCATTCTTCTTCTTCTTGCAAACAATGGGGCCCGGACCTGCATGGCACTGAGCATTCCCAGCTCCCACTGATTTGAGTTGGATGCCCAGCACCTTTCTGCAGGGCCCGTGCACCTCACAGAATTGGGCCCTGACTGCAATATGGTGAGATATTGAAGAGGAGGAGGAAACCCAGCAGCATGAAGCAGACCTGAGCTGTGAGCATGCATCATGCTTACTGCCTCTCTGATGAATGGTTGACAAGACCTAGTTTGATTCTATAACATCATTTGACACTTATTGATTCCTTTTGTTTAGTATTTAGTGGTCAATCACTTCAGACTGGAGCTTGTGCATGTCTTTTCTGATCAGCTGCTTTGTTATAGTTGAGATGCCCCGTGGGGCCATCAGAATCCCAGCAGGCTTCTGGGGACAATGAATCAGCCCCAATTAGCCTGGAACACCTGGCAGGAGATGTGGGACGATGGCAACGTTTGAAATGTTGTGAAGTCGAGAAGCCCATTTCTGTTTGAAACATGCCTCGTGTATGCTGTGAAACACTAGAGCTGTGGGGAAAGTCAAGCGGTTTCACTTGAGTGGGTTAGTGGTATCATGCTACAGATGTGTGAAAACTAGAACGTGGATCTGAAATCCCTGGATTTTTGGAGAAGGTCTGATCTGCATGAGAGTTTCATGTCTTGGACCTGTCACTGGAAAGCATATGATCTAAACCAGAGTGCAGGATCTGGATTCCCTTGAGGCTTAGGAAAATTCAGTACTGTCTTCTCAGCTCAGTCCCATCTCTAGTTCATGCAAGAGACATTAGGTCTGGTTTCAATTCTCATAGAGTTTGCATCCTTTGATTTTCAGACAAACTCAAAATCTCAATCAAAGCTTGCACATGCATTGAAATTGCACAAAACTGTGTATGAGGAACGATTTCTGTGTGAAATAATACATTAGGCCAGGTCTATTCCAAAGGTTTGCACATTTTAGCAGGTCTTTGAGGAACATGGTCTGAATCTGAGATTCATAATACAGCCTGAAATCAGACACCTTTTGCCTAGTTCTGGGTTTCATTAACTGACCTTTATGCACATGGCAACTGCTGTGCCTCAACTCACTGGCAGGCTTGGATTACTGCAGTAGGTATCCAGGTTAATGTAAAGCCTGGCAGAGCCCTGCTGAGTACACCTTGTTAGGTTGGTGGTCTACAGATCAAAAGAGAAGCACTGAGGTCTAAGAGTGCTGGGTACAAGACTGGGAGTCAGGAGATCTGGGTTCTTTCCCGGGCTTTGCCACAGTTCCGTGTGAAGGTGTGCAAGTCACTTCCCCGCTCTCTGCCTCAGTTTCCAGATCTGTAAAAGGGCAACAGTGCTACATTTGCACAGTGCTTTGAGATCTTTGGCTAAAAAGTGCTATAGAAGTGTATTCATCTGATTTCTACATTTCAGTATTTGTAGACATTTAGGGCAGGATTTTCAAAGACGCCTAAAGGAATTCCACTGAAATGCAGAGGAGGGGAGGGCTGCATTCCTCCCAGCCTTACAGTCAGCACAGTGCTGCTGCCAGGAGCCATTCTGACAGGTCTAGTTAGTCACAGAATAAGTACAAAACAGGGAGCATCTTGATGAACCCCAGTCCCCCCTCCCCCTGCAGCTGATTCCTCCTGAAAGAACAACTGTCAGAAAGGAGGGGAGTTCACTTTCCATGCGCCCAAAAGTCTTTGCCATTTGCGCCTGTGGCTTTGTGATGTAGATACCTGGCCACTAGGAACAGACTGATTCCCACCAGACTTCCTCTCATGCTGGCCCCCAGATAAACGTTGACCAATGTCTGCAAAGACAGGTACGTAAATCCATAGGTAAGCACCTACGTCGAAGTGGCCTGTTTTTTTTTAAAGGTACCATGTCCCTCTTGGCTCCTGTTGACAGCACCTCTGAAAACCAAGCCATTTGTATGTGAGTAGCTAAACAGTGATTTTAGGTGCTCATGTTTGCAAAATTTGCCCCGTGCTTAATAGACAAGGCTTTCAATGTTGGCCTAACTCCACTGTCACTTCACTGAATTGATTCTGAGTTATGCCATTGACTTCAATGGGAGCACAGCTAAAGATATTGAGGCCTGTTTGAGGAGTTAGGCGCCTACGCGCCATCAGAAATCTGGCCTTTAGTCCAATGCTGTGCGCTTCTGAAAATCTCATCCACAACTTTATATTGAAGAGAAGACCAGTTTTACTAAATAATACAAAGGAATGCTGTATGGTTGTTATTAAAGTTCCACAACTGTGTATATCTAGAACTTAGTTGTTAAAGCTTTGTATGTCTTAAATAATCAATTTTTATTTAATTAGCGTACAGTACAATTGCTGGCTTCCTGAATCTATAATGATAAACCAAGTTGTAAGTTATTGGATGTTAATTACCAGCTGATGATTAGAAACAGCTATAGACATTTACCAGTCTCATCCTAGTTATAATACGGCGTGTCCATTACGCACAGCAGAGGCGTTTACTGTGTCTTAATAATCAATGGGTGTTTAACATGCAATATTTGTCTAATTAACTCTAAATTAAAATCTCGTTGACAACACTTGGGGGTAAGAGATCTGCATCAAGTATGATGGATTAGACACAGAAGATCCGTTATTGTTAGCCGGAGATGTGCGTGTCATCTGCTGTGCCTGTCATGGATGATCCTTGTCTCCCTTGTAGCATCAGCCTTGCCCGGGGAGGGGGACTGAATAATGTCTTGGTGCTGGACTGAGGTTTCTGGAGACCAAAGGGCTGTAACATTCCAAATCAAGACAAGCCCTGTGAAACTTCTCTTCGAATCAAGCACTGGTCCGTCCTTCAAAAGCAGCAAGTCTAGTAAGTCTGGTGGAGAAAACGCTACCCTCCGTCTTCCTCCTAGAGCGGGAATGATGCTGTGGCACTAAGAGCAGGATTGCTGCTGTACACTATATTCTGTACCAGAGCCAGTTTGGTGACAAGCCAAGATCCCCTGGTGCGTGGCTATGTGTGACAGTGCATCCTACTACAGCTGAGCTTTAGGTGTGGCCGTGAGAGCAGCACTGGGCTGACATTCCCAGTGCAGTCTGATAGTGACAGTCAGCAGAGTGCATGAAGGCTTGTCTCCACCTGAAACACTACAGCAGTGCAACTGTAGTGCTTCAGGGTAGATACCACCTACGCCGACAGGAGGGGCTAATCCACCTCCCCGCAAAGCAGTAGCCAGGTTGCTAGGAAAATTTTCCAGTCACCAAGTGCTGTCTACACAAGGATTTAGGTCAGCTTAACTAATCACTCAAGGGTGTAGATTTTTCACTCCCCTTGAGCGAGGTAGCTGGGCCGGTCATTTTTTCTAGTGTAGTGTAGACCGGTCCTTTTGGAACAGGGCCTCTGCAGGGTTCTGGCTGGCTGCAGTGAGATCCCTGGACTGCTCAACCAGCTCACGCCTTAGGTGGAACATAAAGACTCCGAAAACGTAGCTGTGCAAAACACTTAAAACTGTGTGGGACTGATAAGGAGGGAAGGGGATGGCTCAGTGACTTAGCAACAGAACTGAACTATCTTCCTGGAATCACAGGTTCATATCCCACAAGGGCTAACTCAGCCCTTCTTCAGTCACAGATACATTGATTGAGTTCTTGTTGTGGTACTTCGGTGTGCTGGGCCTTTCAGGTGAAACTATAACAACCAGGGTGCTATTGACTGTGTCTGGACTCTAGGGAACCTCTGATGCTGTGTGCAAAACCAAGGTCCGTCCAGCAGTCATTGGCTAAAGTTTCCCTACAGAAGTGGCTGCATTTCAGTAGCAAAGCCACACGGACTGTTTGTAGGGCTAGATCTTCAGCTGGTGTCAATCAGAGTAGATCCGTTGAAATCAGCAGAGCTGTGCTGATCTATGTCCGCTGCCGGTTGGGCCTATAGTTTGTGAGACGATCCAGGATCCTTTCAGATGGCACTTGCCATAGGAACATAAAGCTGTTGGGTTGGCTCTCAGATGCATAATCCTGCCATTTAAATAACAAAACAAACATGAGACCCCAGCAGAGTTCAGGAGCAGGAGGTTGCTGATGACAGGAGGATAGATAATCCGAGGCCCTGGCTGAAACTCAGGAGAGCTGGGTTCAATTCCTGGCTTTGCCATAGTCTCTCATTGTACCTCTGTTCCCTATTTTGGAAATGGGGATCATAACCCTTCCCTTCTCCCACTCTCCTCTGTCTTGTCTGTTTAGGCCTTAAGATCATCAGAGCAGGGACTGTGACTTGCAGTGTGGTTTTACCGAGCCCAGTGTAAGGGGACACCATAATATAATACTTAGAAAGAGAAAGGAGGAAGCATTTCTTGAAGAGCTGGGCTTTGAGGAGGAGAAATAAGACCAGGTCTGTGCAGAAGAGAGGTGATCTGGGTCATTTGTTGCTAGGATCGGCTGAGGGGGTGTTGTTCTGGCACTATGACATGGATGCAGCAGTCAGATGGCCTCCCAGGGCAGACTGGGAGGTGAGAGCATGTTGGGGTGGTGTCATGCGGAAGAGAAACCCCCCCGGGCCGCACGGCTCCGCTCCGCCACGCTGGGGGAAAGCAGTCTCGGCGGCAGCGTGTCAGCACACTGCAGAAGTTGTTCTGCGAGAGCAGAGGGATGGATTGGATGGCCTCTGGCTCTTCTGAGAATCAGCTTGTCCTTCACGCTCAGTGTGGATGTAATTAACTGCCCTGATAGGATGTTATGCCAACAGCAAAACAGAAAACACCAGAAAATGAGTTGGAAACTATACAGGGCTCTTGGGAGCGGCAGCACAGAGGAGGAGGCAGCCCACCGTGTCATGCAGCTGGCCTCCTGCTGCACGACGTATGCACTGATATCAGTTCGCCCCCTTCCTCCATCTCAGGAGGGTGGGGTTGTGAAATGGCATTATCCCCTCCAGAGAGGAGGTTGTGGCTTGGGGCCAAGGCTCAGGCACTAGCGTGCATTTCCACACCCCTGGTTTGATTTCATTTCATTTCGGTTCTCAGGTGCTGGGGATTCTGCCCCCCCGATGCTTTCTGGGGGACGGGCTCTGCTGCTGCTTTGCGCGTGCATTTCCTTAGTTTTGTGGTGGGTAACGTGACCGGATTTTCAGAGGTGCTGACGTTGCTGCTGTTTCTTTGTGTTACGACAGCGCCTAGGAAATCCGGTCCAGGATTGGGCCCCGTGGTGCTAGACACTGCACAGACAAGCAACAAAGAATCGTAGGATCAGAGAATGGTAGGGCTTTCCTGAATCATAGCCTCGCTGATCTGTTGCCATCCATGTTGGCGAGAGCTGTTTGATGCCCAGCTCTATTTAAAACCGTGCTCTGGATTTTCAGCAGCTTCCCTGAGCTTATCGTATGTGAAATCCAGGGGCCGGGTTCTCATGATCCTTGTTTACGTCAAAGAGCATGAGTTGTCTCATTGACTTCAAGGACTACTGAAAACAACTAAAGGCATCCATATCTAAATGAATACATGGAAATAGCTTTGTGTGTGTGTTTGTCATGAGGCTTGATACGGCAAAGTCCCCAGCCTCCTTATTTCTCATAGACATCCACTGCAGCTCAGCACCCCACAGGATGCAGACCTAGAGAGAGGGAAAATTACTTTCAATTAGCAATTGAAATTGTTCTTAAAAGAATTTGCCTATTCTGCAAGGAATGTTTAGTAACTGATAGCAATTTCTTGTAATTAAATACAAATTAATTCATGTTACTGAGGAGCAGTTTATTTATGGCACCATATTTATGGGTGCCGTCTCCGCTTAGAAATATCGTTGTTGCTTTTGTTAAGTAATTAAAGTTTGCTAAATAATTTCCCCAATGTAGGTGTGAATTCTAAGTAATTCCTAGTACAGAAGGATCATTACATTGTATCAGAGAGTCGGAAACTATTATATGGCACTGTCATAGCTCTGAGAGGCCAGGGTAAGCACGTATGTACAGACATATGTACAAGAGATGATCCCTGCCCAAAAGTGCTTGCTGTGATCATTGTGATAGCCCTGTAGTCTCCGAAGTGTGTTCCCATAAGTGCTTTTACCTATGAAGAAGGGCCCCAGTTCTCCAGTGCCTGTTTGTGCAGTCATCTGCACCAGTGCAATGTGATTGTGAAACACTCCCCAGTCAGAATCCATATTTCACATTCTCTTTGCACTTGTGTAAATGACTTTATCACATGTAGGGTAATGGGGAATCCTGCACTGCTAATGCCAGACATTCAAAAATCATGAGTCAGGCCCCAAATATTTGTGCAATTTGCTTGAAAATCAGCAGCATTTTTTATTTTTATTGAGGTTCAGTTGATTTCCTTTCTAGTTTGAGTCTGTAGGGTGAACTTGGGTTACATTTCCAGGCTTTAGGGTGAAGATACTAGGTTCAATGGCTACAAGTACTTTCTCCTATCGTGGTTACAGGTTCAAATATCTGCAGGTTTAAAGGATTGCTATCGGATAGTTTAGGCACAGTGTAGGTTTTTCTTTTTTATTTATAGATATAAACTCCAAACTTTGCATTAATACAAATGTTTTCAAGAAATCCAATTGTTATTTGCATGTATACAATCCCTGTAGCGTGTGCAACCTGAACAGTGTGGCATTGTGCTCGGAGATGGAGGAATTATTAGATGAAGTTCTTTGACCTGAGTTATGCAGGAGGTCAGACTAGATGATCATACTACTCCCTTCTGGACTGAGACTCTGTGCATCTAGAAGTGGGCTAGATGACAAGCAAAAAGTAAACAGCACGAATGGTCAGAAGTAAATCAGAGTTTTAAAATCCTTTCATTGTCAATAAAGTACCAGTGTGTGCAACCCTTCCCCCCTGCCGTCTAGCATTAAAATTGCTCATCAGTGTGTCATAAACCTTATACTGATAACAGCCAGCGGTGATTCTCCTTCACTGAAAGTGGTAGAGGCCTGTAGTGGGCCTGTGTCCCATCCTTGCTGTCACTGTGAGTGACCACAATGTGCAGCATTGCGACCATTGTAAAGGCCTGTGTGGCTACAAATTATAGTTACATTGTGTTAAAAATGGATTTTGAAGTCACCTCAAACGCTGCATTGACTGACTAAGAGAGAACATAATATGCCAGCTAGTGTCACCATGTATTGTGTCACCACTGCCCTCTACTGGATGCAATCAGAACTGCTGTTCTGTGTGTCATAGGCTACATAGTGCAAATGAGATTCCTCCTTTGCTCAAGTGGTGTGTACCTCTGCTTTTGGAGCAGTGGGGGTTTCAGTTCTAGTCCTGCTGTCACTTTGAAGTTTGTAGTGCCTGTGATGGACAGCAGAGTGACAGCTGTGAAGCTGGTCGTGCCTGCAGATTTGCTACAATGTGCTATTTAAACTGGCCACAGCATTTTAGCATTTTAAAGCAAATGGTTGAACTTTTTTGCTTGTATCAGGTTTAATGGCTGTAAAAAAGAGCTCATATAGAAGCAACACCTGGACTGAATGAGAAAGGGGATCCCACAACCATGCTGACCAGATCAAAACCTCTCTCCCTTTATTGCCATCTTCTGGACAGAAACCCATCCCCCTGCTAAATGCAGATTCTGTGCACAGAGCCAGCTAAAAATATCAATTAGCTCTAAAACAAATTATTATTTTTTGAAATGCCATTTTATAAATGCAAGAACACAACACAATAATTCAGGGTTAGTTAAAAGAGCATTTACCATGAAAACAGTCATTACACTTTAAACGCGGCTGACTATACAAACCTCTTCACATTAAATGGCAAGTGAGGCAGAAGCAATGTAGTCAGAAATGCCACATCCCTTGAATATATTATGAGAGGCCCTGTGGCTGGGAAGTGCCCTGCCCTACTGAATGCCATTTCTCTGGCATTTCCCACGATCAAGAAGTTCCCACGTTCCAGAGCAGCTGTCACCATTGACCGTGGCACCAAGACCACTGGCAAAGTTCTGGACTCTGCTCAAATATGAGCTGGGAGCTGCAGACTCTGCTGCAAGGGTGTGAAGGGAGGCAGCAAATTAGGAGAGGCCTGCAGCCCTACCCTTTTCTTCCGTGATCCTGTCGCAGCGTTGAGATACCAGAGCAGCACTGGGATGGCAGGCGTCAAAGGAGCCGCTGGGTGGGTACTCGTGATTCAGTGATTCAGCTCTTTCTTCGTTGTCCGTATTGAACGAGCATCCTGTCACAAGACAGGCCATGACCCTTTTAGGGAGTTGGGCTCCATCCCACTTGTACCTTGTTATCCAGCCCCAGGTGATGGATCTGGGCTTGGCGTGTCGGTTGAGTCAGGTGACCAAGGTAGTAGCTAAGGAGTGGGATTTCCTACAAGAAGGAGTCTGTTGCAACAATGAAGAGAAGTGAGAGAGACTGTCAGGGAGTCTCCTACGGGGGACCCAGGTTCAGAGAGGACTGGGGGAGGCACTTGCCACACCAGCCAGATGGAAAGGCATGGTTGTAGCCACCTGGCATGAGGGACAGGAGCAGAAGCCTTAAGAGGAGGCGGCATGAGGAATTGCAAGGTAACAGCAGGAGATAGATGTTGGGAAAGAACTGTTGAGCCCAGCGAGGGACTGAAGACTCGATAGAGATGCAGAAAGACTTGTTTTGATTTAAGAAACCAGCTCCCAAGAACGACTGTGATTTCTGTCACAGGAGAGTCTGGGTGCAGCTCTTGGGAAGCCCGGGAAAGGGAAACAGATGCAGCAGGCAGCCTCCTGATGCGGTGCTAGGGGCCAGCGTGCTGTTGTGGGTGCAGCCTTCTGAGTGAAACAGAAATCTCAGGCATGCATCGTTTGTGGTCACAGAAGAGCACCCGCACACTACACTAAAGCTTAGGGCTCAGTGTCGTGGCCACATCCCGATGGAGGTAATTTTGTCATTCCTCTCTCAGTCCCTGCTGCAGTTTCAGGTGGGTAGTTTCCTTCTACACTGAGGATGCCCACCTAAGTGTGTGCTCTTTCCATGCCCTGGCAGCTGAGTCTTGAGCCGATCTCCTGTGGTGTTCGGATTCCCATGCACGTGTCTGCCCTTCAGGACGTTGTAATTATCAGGGGGTTGGGTACTCTGCACTGCTCCCACAGAAATGAGAGGTGCTATGAGACTGTAGTTTGGAGACGGCAGCTGGGCCAAGCAGAACCCTGCTCCTGTGTAAGACTGGAAGCCTGTGATAGCAATAGCTTTTGACCTCATTGCCTAGTGTTGTGTTAGGTGGACATAGCTATGGTGCCCAGAGAGCTGTAGTTAAGCCGACCTAACGCCAGGTGTAGGAGAGGCTAGGTTGATGGAAGAATTATTCTGTGGACTCAGCTACCACTGCTCGGGGAGGTGGATTACCTACATCGGTGGAAAAAAACCTTTCCGCCACTGTAGAAAGAATCTCTGCTGGAGCCGCACCATAGCTGTGCAACTATCGCGTCCATAGTAGATAAAGCCTGAGCCTCAGCAAATTGTAAGTCGTAACCACGAGACTGGTAAGTCAAGGGGCTCCTCTGTTCAACACACACAATAATCAGTTTAATTACTGATGTGTGCTAAGGGCTTGGGGAAATCCGACAGGCGCAGAGGAGCCCACGGTTTGGAAAGACACATCCCTTAAGGGAGGATTTATTCAAGGGAATACTCTATAGCCTAGTAAAGAGGAGAGGATAGAAGTCGGTAAAGTACAGGTAGGAACTGAAGAGAACCTGTCAAGTGAAAGAGAGTCCTATTCAATGACATCGCGTGAAGGCAGACAGCTAAATATTGGCACATTTTATAAGTGCTAGTGTACAAACGCAAGAAGTCTCAGATGGGTGAACTCGAGTGCCTGGCAGTGGGACAGTAATACCAGGGTACAAAATACATAGGAATAACAAAAGAGGTTGCACTGGTGGGGGAGGGGCACTCTGCTTAAAAGAAAGCATAGAGTCAAATATAGTAAAAATCGTAATTGAATCATGAAGTATGCTATTTACTTAAATGCCTTCCAGTGACCTGACTTGACACTGGGGGAGGTTGGGGATGGCGGGGAAAGAAGACACCCCTGTCAGGCTACCAAAAAGCCTTTGGTTTAAGCAAAATAGTTGTATTTAAAGATTAATTGAAGGTGCTTTAAAAATTGAGCAGGCTCCGTACATTTTTAATATTGATTGATACTATTATAAAAGATTCACCTGTGACTCTTCTCCTCGGCACCCCTCCTGGGGCGTGGACAGCGTGTTTGTCTGCATGGGACCTGGCTTCGTTGTCTTTCATCTTGGAAGCTGGTTCTCGTTAAGTTTACGGAAAGTGTCGCCCCTCCCCTGGTGCGCGGAATCACCATCAGAGACCGTGGGACAAGCGGCTGGGAAGGAAGCAATGGGGAAAGGGCTAAGCTGAGGATGAGATTGAGACCTTTCTCCCGGTATCTGGAGAGCACGGAGAAGGGGTTGGAAGGTTGAGGAGGGTGTGAGGAAGATGGGCTGAAGAGGTGCGAGATGAAATAAGGCCACGGGAAAACGGAAGCTAAAAATCAAGCAGAGCTAGCCTGTGTCTGTCTCCGTGGGCTGGGAGGTCACTCCCCCAGCTACAGTTTAGAGGAACCCTCAGTCAACAGCTCACACAACCTGCACTGGCTTCTTACAAACTGCTCATATTGCTTCTTCTGCGTTTAATTCTATTTAACTTTGAAATTGATGCAGAGAGAAATACTAGCCCAGGTCTGGGATGCCTGATTCTTGGTTGATGGGTGTCTTGTTTACAATTTGAAAGAGACGGAGCTGCAGCCCATCCCCAGAGGAGTTGCAGTTTGCGACTGAGGAGTGCTTCTCCAAATTGCATTTATTGCGTGGGCATGTAAGGCTGTGAATTGAAGGGAAACAAGGACTGTATTCAATTAGACAATTCGATCAAAATAGATCTGTCCAGTATTCCTGCTGAGGAATCAATTGGCTGGGAAAATGTATGTTGCTTTTATGTATGTATTGGTATTGCTAGTTTAAATCGGCTCTGGTGTCTGACTTGCACGTGAGAACGAGAGTGCTGGGGCTGTTTGCGCTGTCCATCACTCCTATTAGATATTAATACAGCCTCCTCCGCTTTGCATTTAGTGCCTTGTTAATAGTCAAGTCGGCCCAAAGCATTTCCTGCGTGGTAGATGCAAGGCTAGTGCTGAGAAGGGATGGTGAAGCTATTTTTAGGCTGAAGATAAAAGACAAACAAATGTGTTTGGGCAGATAGGTATCTTGGGCTGAATTGAGAGACAGAGCTAAATCGATAGAACTAACGCCTACTTTTGGCCCCCCTCTGTGGGATGTTTGAGTACTCTACGTGCCAATTCAGCAGCACGTGTTTAAAGCCCATTAACATCAATGGGATTTAAGTATGTGCTTAAAATTAAGCACATGCACAAGTTCGTTGCTGAATCAGGGTCATAATGATCAGCATGGTACAAATACATACATAGATTAGACAGGAATTAGGTGGATACATCAACTTCCTAATGTGTGATTAGTATCCCTCCCACATCACCTTGACTCCTTGAGACTGAGGGAGAGCGTCTGAGAGTCTGTCTACACTGTAATCAGTGGTGTGACTGCAGCACGCACAGATATACTTGAGCTAGCTTTGATCTAGCGAGCTCCAGTAACAATGGCAGAGAAGCTGTGGAAGCACAGGCTGGCCACTGAAGTACATACCCAGGGTCCCAGGTGGGCTCATGCACCCCGTGCTGCGACGGCTTTGCTGGTATTGTTTCTGGAGCTTGTTAGATCAAAGCTAGCTCAGATGCCATCTCTGATTGCAATGCAGATGTCCCCTAAATTGGTGCAGCTTAGATGTTCAACGGCCTGAGGAGAGTAGTGTAGCAGAAGCAACTTAGAAGGAGGCAGTAAGAGATTAAAAGAACCCATTATGTATAGACTAGCAGTGTGTCCTCATGGCAAGGTGCTGAACTGGGACTTGGGAGACATGGTTTCAGATCCCAACTCTACCGCAGGTTCCTGATGTAACCCTGCACAAGTCAGGTAATCTCTCTGTGACTCAGTTCCCCATCTGTCAAATGAGGATGACGAGGCTGCCTTGCTCCCACTCTTTGTCTTTTTAGGTTGGAAGTTTTGGGTACAGACAGTGCCCTGATTTTATTGTGGCTTCCAGGTGCTACTGTAATACAGATAATAATTAAGACGGCACATAACCAGGTACATGAAGGATCTATAGACCAGGAGCTGTTTAGAGGGACCCAAGTTAAGAAGAAATTGAGCGCTGGAACATTTATAACTGAATAACTTAAGAGATCCTTCCCAGCTTTGGACTGTCTGTGTCTTCCTCTCCTGTCAGACCTTCACTGTCGAACCAGCAGCATCCCCCAGCTCCCCTGCAGTTGCCATCGCTTTGAAAATATAGTGCAGGGAAATCAAACATTCAAAGATTTCCCAGGTCTGGGGGCCTGGAAGTTGCTGCAAACATCAGGGATGGCTCTGCCATGAGAGGCAAGTGAGAAGTTTCACTGATCTTTCCCTGCCAGCTGGGGTGTTTTCTTTTTTTATTTGGCAATCTCTTTTCCAACCCCTTTAAATAGGACTTATCACAGCAACATACTGACTCAAATGTCTCCTGCTTGGTACACTTCACTGATTTACTCGCTGATGCAACTGGAGTCGGTTCTCCCTTTACAAAGGTTCTCTAGCTCTGTTTCTTTCTCCTGCCCACAGCTGTGTCACTTGATCCTGTGAGCCTTTCATATCTCACAGGCTGAGCAGGGTAGGACTGGGCAGTGCTTGGAGGTGTGAGGGGGGGAGGCAGGGTATGGCAGCACTTCCATAAAAGACCTGGAGCCAGCAGCTGACCCAGGCTCATGAGGCTCCAGGTGCAGTGTAGACGTTCAGGCTTGGGGCTGGTGTCAGAACCCAGGCTCCAGCCCTAGCGTGAGCACTTACTACAGTGCAATTTTATAGCCCTGCGAGCCCGAGTCAGCTGGCCCAGATTTGCTATTTTTTTATTGCCGTGTAGACGTATCCTTCGGTGCTCTAGGAAGCACCGAATGAAAGGAAACTGTGATTTGGTAGATGGCACGCTTCCTCCTGACAGACCAGGGTGCCCGCGTGCATGAGAGTGCATTGTACTGCTGAAGGTTCATCTCTAAGTCCATAGTAGAGCTAGGCAACATTTTTCAACTAAAACTTTTTGGAGATGAAAAATCCAGATTTGGTGACACTGGAATATTTTGCAAATTCGTCTGACTTTCCTCAAATTATTTTGGTCGGACTCCTCCCCTGTCCCCCTCTCCTCCCCCCCCCCCCCAAATCAGAACAAATCTAAACATTTTGTTTGGACATTTTCAGAACTCAATGTTTTGATTTTATGTATTCAAACAACTTTTCAGTTTTCAATATCCTTTTTTTTTTTTAAATTAAAAAAACTTTAAAAATGCTCAGAACCAAAATGAACCAAACATTTAAACCCAAAACAAACTTTAAAAAAAACACTTTTTGATTCACCAATAATTTAAAAAAAAAAAAAATCATTTTCAGGTCAACCCAAGCCGATCTTTTTTCTGCCTTTTTGAAGTTGTTGGTGAATCAGAAACACATTATTTGCACAGCTTTAGTCCTGAGCACTTGGCATGACAGATTCCATGGCACTTATCACTGGTAACCCCATTGTCCAAGCTGAATTCCAGCCTGGGCATCCTGCCTCCCTAGTTCCTCCTCCAATTTCAGTTGGATATTTCATTCTTCTTTAACTTGTTGCATAGGTGGCAGTTAACCAGGTGCCCCAGAGGTGGTTGCATTGCAGTGATAGGTGAATTAATTCCTTTCCAGCCCTTAACCTAACTCAGTGGGATGTAGTGAGGTTTAATAGTGGATCAATGTCTATACAGTGCTCTGAGGTTCTCAGATGAAAAAGACAAGGGATTCTTAACTTGTTGTGCATGTGCAGAGTTAGACAATCAAACCCAATGGGCAGATATTTACTAATTCTTCTTTCTCATCCGAAAGCACGTTCTGTCTGATTGTCTGCCACTGTGGTCTATGAATCTTAACCCAGCCTGAGGAGCACGGAGATGGAGTGAATGGGGGAAAAGATATAGAGATGGTGAGAGAATGGGGTAGAGTGAGAGAGGGGGAGGAAGAAAGGGTGTGAGGGAAAGAGTCAGGGAGAAAGCAGGAGTGTGAAAGAGACAGAATAGAAGAGAGAGACATCACAGCCGTAAAAAGCACAAAACAAAAACTCAGGCCCCTCCATTTCCTCTTTCCTCCTCTAGCACATTCAGCCGCAGGGGAAAAATTCCATGCATTTGGCCTTTCTCCTCCACTTGTTAACTCCTGTGACCTCCTGGTGCTGGGGAGAGTAGAACATTTATTCCAACAGAAGGATTATAAAAATAAATAACCAGAGTTTTTGAAAAGGTCACGTTCGTCGCATGCCTGGGCAGCAGCAAAACCTCTCTGCTCGGCTGAGTTTGGACTGACTGTGTTTCCCAAGGTCAGAGGCCACAAGCTGTCATTTTGCAGGTAGGCTTCATCTCATCTCTTGTTCTCACTGGACCATGCTGTGCATGACTTGGGGAAGCTGGGGGGACTGGTCCCTGGAGTATAGCTAAATGCCCCTTATTAGAATCACGATGCTGACTTAACATGGACCATGGAGTCTGCCTCTTGGAACTAGACCTGAGCATTTGAGGCTTCCATAAAAAGATAATAGGTGCCTTAGAAATACATTACATAGATCCAAGTGTAGATAGATTAGGTTAGATAAAGTACCTGGCAAATGGATATTTGCGTGGCTTTGGGTTGTTCTGTGTTTAGTGGCAACAAACAAGGAACAAACCCTGAATTTGTAAGGGTTTTTTGTTGGATTTTTTTTTAGAATGTGGTTTTGAATACTGATTTGAGTTGGGCATTTAGCTCTTCTGAGATCCCAGCCAGAGGGTCACAGTGGGAGCTGCTGGGTTCTGAGCTCTTTTGAAATTCTAGCCCCGATCATGCTGTGAACTTGAAAATCTGGGCCCGTGGGCAAAATAAAAACACACCGAGCCTAAACTGATCCTCTCAAAATATACGTGCTGGCAGGTAGCTGCATGCACAAAACCAGTAACTCCTATTGAAACGAATGGCCCATATTCTATGTTGTAGTCAATTCAGAGTAAAGCCATTAATCTCAATGAGTGTTGTTCGTATTCCGTAGTAGGGGAGTTTGGCCCCCGAACTCAAAATTAATACCACACTAGAATAGCCATCTGTTGCCTGGCTTTACATCTATCATATGCTACACTAGGGATTTCTCTTTGTGTGTGAGTTGGCAGGGGTCTGAGACTGACCTGACGCAGAGTAGTAGGCCAAAGCAAAGCCTTGCACGGAGTTGGGAGGTGGGTCCAGATTTTGCAGTTGCGGGTCCGTCTCTAGCTTTAGCCACTAGACTTTGTCTCCAGGTCCATCACAGTCCCTCTGATTTCCAAGGAATCACAGGGCAGACTCCTCTCCACTGGACTCATCAGGTTCTGCTCAGACTTACAGAACGGATGAGTTTGTGGGTCCGGGTGTTTGATCAGACAGCATCCTTCCATGATGGAATGCTCCCTTTCTCCATATGACAAGTACCAGCCAACTTGTCTCCTGGCCAAACTGAACATCTCTTACTTACCTAGCATGAACCCTGGAGAAGAAGGTTTGACCTGGCACCATAACACTCAGGGTCTCACTGCAACTTCTCTGGAGTCTGTGGGCTGCAACTAAGATAACCATGATCCAGATCTTCAGCTGGTGTTGTCTTCCGCTTAGACCATTGACACCAGTTTACACAAGCTGAGGATCTGGATCAGACTATTTGAAAACCAAGAGGTAAATCACAAGATGTGCCTGGTCTTCCAGCTGCCTTGACAGAAGAACAAAGACTGCTCAAATGCTGATGTTCACCAGCATTTGATCTTCACCGTGTTATGTGGACATAGTGACTGAATGAGGCATGACACTGGCTCTTTGAGCACTCCCCTTCCACCCCAGTTCAGAATAACCCTGTATTCCTGAGGGAGCCCTGCCTCTGCAGTCTCTGTCCAAGTTAAGCATTAGCTTAGCTCTCTCTGTTTCCTTCTTTCACGCTTGGGCGCAGGACAGAGCTGTCTCCTGTTGTCACACGTCCCAGGAAGTTCTTGTGAAACATTCATCCATAGGAATAAAGAAGGCAGCAATTTGTAAAGAATTTAAGGGCTGACTTTTCCACCCCTGCTTTCATCTGCAACATGATTTAACATCCCAGAAATTGAAGAGGGTGACTCTTTTTGTGCGTGTGCGCACGTGTGTGCAGTGTTGTGGAATTTGTAAATAATTTATCAGGCAACTGAAAGGCGCGTGCAGCTTTAAATTATTAAAATACATTTGGATCCTGAAAGGAGACATTAGAGATGTTTGCTTTGGCTTATTCAGCTGCCTTGCATGGGGCGGGGGGTGGGAGCAGAGGGAAATGAGTGTCTCTGAATGGACTCCGAATGCTCCGCAAAGACAGCCAGTGATTTATGGGCTGGTGGGGATGGAGTCAAATAAATAAATAAATCCAGAGAGGGAGAGGAACAATACAGACAGCTTTCATCATATAAATTGGAGATGCCTTTCCCCAGGGGAAAAAAAAATGACCTTTGGTTGCATCTCCAGAGAAATGACATTTTCGATCTTATTTTTTAAAAAAATACTCTTATTCACTTGGAGGCAGAGGAGCAGCCAAATGTTTCTTCTTCCTCGTAACCTCTCCCCAAGACAGCAGGGACACCGTACCCAAACACGCAGCCGCCCCTCCGCAGCTGAACGCACACTCTCACATTCAGGTGTATGCCTGTCCCCGAAGACATGCCTGCCTGCTCATGGGTGCGCCCCAGCACCCTCATCAGCCAGAGGGGCAGGCCTGCACACATGCTCACAACATACACAAGGACACGGCTTTGTGCCCACATAGCTGTGCACACTTGAGCACGTGCACACTCACAGAGTGGTTCGTGCCCACACATACGAGAGTGCATGCCCGTCTATAGGCCGATCCACGCTCACAAACACTCTTGCACACGCACACGCCTGTGCCTTCCTCCTCTCTTCACCTCCTCTTCCCCCAGACCGAAGTTGTGCCCTCCCACACACGCAGATGCATGCCTGTGGTCCCCATCCTTGCCTGTGCCCACACACATTTAGGTAACGGTCACAGGCTTTGATACACATGCCAACACACACACCTGTGATGTTTTGGGGTTCACCCAGGCCAGGAAGGGTTCAGTCACTGTCTGCCTTGTAATCCTGAGTGGCTGTGCATTCCGCTTTGGTTCAGAGCTCTGAACCCCACAACCTGCCAGAAGCACACAAGCCTTAGCCTGGCTTTGCCCAACCTCGTTACTCTTTGCAGGCTGACTTTAGTATCCTTCCAGCCCTGAATCTGCCCCCAAAACATCTACTGGAGGGACCTGTGCCCTCCCAGAGAAAGCGTTAGGTTTGCTGCCTTCACAGAGACAGTCAAACCCTCCAGCTTTCTAGAAGCCCACACTCTACTGAACTGACACAGCACTAATGATTTCTAATGAAAGCAAAACAAGTTTTTATTAGCAAAAGAGCATGGATGAAGTGATACGAAGTGAAAGAGCTAAAGGTAGAGATGGTTACACGCAAATAGAAGTGAAAACACGCATCTAAAAGTCTCAAACTTAACTTAGCAAGATAGTCTTATTTCAAGATGGTTCCTCTCACCCGCAGTATCCTTTCCAGCCTTTACTGGCCGCTCTGGCCAGGACCCATCACTGCGATCAAATCGCTTGGTTCCTTAGACTCGTAAGGTGAAAGAAAAAGATGGAGTCTCTCTCTGTTCCTTGTAGCCCCATAGGGCTGTCTTTGTCTCGCAAGACAGGAAGCCTCCTGAGAATTCAGTTTCCTGTCTCTCTCTGGGGTACAGGAAGGAGCCATGTTAATTCTCTGTCTTTCGAGTTCAGGAGCAGGATAACTGAGGTAAATCCAGAGTCCTTTGTCTCGGACGGACCTGCTTGTCCCCTGCACCTCGGCTAGGCTGTGTGGTACTAAAGATATTTCACTAACCTCATGCAGAGCGAATTCATAACTTCATGTCTAATCTAACACACGCATTTTACAAGTGATATACAGTGTTACAGCGTGGCGTTAGCTTTCATATGATAGCTCACAAGACATAGTCGGTACAAATCTTATTGCAGTAGTGTGCAGGGTGTGAATACAGGGGGTTCCAGGGTCACAGCACCTACAAGAGGCGCGCACACACACACACACACAGGCACTAAACCTCCCAAGCTGCCTGGAGCTGAAATTTATGAGAAGTGACGTGCATTGTGTAGGAAATAGAACTGACTGAGTATTAGTATTAGTTCTCTCGTTTTGGGGAGCAGCTGCGTAACAGACAAGCGTTTGCCGGTGCTGGAGCAGAGCGGAGCAAGCCAGCGCCCTGCTTTCCATTCTCATGCGCACTGAGATCTGGGAAAGGAGTTAATTCTGCAAGCATCACTTCTGCTACGAAGTTTCTGGCAGGCTCCAGGTTGCTACGCGTAGCTAAGTGCCTGGAGCATCTGTAACTATTTTACTCCTTGCACTCTCTCCCTAAAGAGACATTTTCATAAGGGGAGCAAGGAAGCGAGCGCAATCAACCATGTTAAATAGTACCCCAGCGTGGTGCATGGGCATGCCATGGAGACACCAGCCTGCAGAGCTGCTCATTCAGTGTGCTGATTGGCTCCCGCTGACCCTAGGGAATCTTTACGTCGTTCATACCCTTTTTTCCCTGGATATGGCTTGGCCAATCTTTACCAATTCAGCTCTTTGAACCTTTCCTCTGAAGTCAGTCCTGCCAGCCCCATAGCTGAACTCCTCCAAATTCTCTTCTATTTGTTGATATCTTTCTGCCGTCTGGAGTTCAGCGTGTTCTGCGCAGGAGCCATAAAAAGCTTGATGCTCCAAGCTGCTGAGACACTAGCCCTGATCTAGCAAGCACTTCAGCACCTGCTTGACTGGATCAGAGCCAGACTGCTCAGCACCAGGTCCGATTAAGTCAGTAGAGAACGCTCTTTGATGCTATGGGGGGGACACAGAAGATGGCTGGATAGGTAGGGACATTCCCACCGCTGCTCTGCGGTGCCTTTCCACATGCAGTTAAAAATCCACACAGATTTTGGTTTTGCTGCATTGCCATCTCGTCTCTAATTTGTCATCTACTGTCTTCCCTGGGCTATCTTATGGCATTAATTCTGCAGTTCAGCTATTGCCCTCTGTGGTATTCACAAGACAGCAGACTCATCTGTCTGTCCAGCCAATCATCTCCTATTTCTAATGCATCCCCTAGCACTGTCTGTGCACAACGAATTGGTAGTTCTGTGCACTTCACAAACTCGGTTGTTCTTGTTCTAAGCCCATATCTCTGGTGCATTGCACCCTTGTGTTCTTGATAGCCAGAGTGCACCTGGGAAATGGAATGAGATGTTGTTAACCTCTCGAGTGCACAAAGAAGCTGGCAGATCATCAGAGTTTTTTAGACCACAGATTTCCAGGACATCAGTAACACCCACAAGAAGGCCTCTGCCTCCACTCTGGCTCTGGACCCTGGTGGATCACACCCTGACTCCATTTGAACTAGACTACCAGGCTACCAGCTGGACCCGTGCACCAGCTGTCCCTTGATCTTGGGGTGGGAGTGTAGTCTCTGGAAGAGCCATTCTCCAGGCTGTATTATCTTAATGTGGTTATCTCTGCAGGCGGGCATGATGTGTGTGCCCACCTGGTCTCTTCTCTGCTCCAGTCTGGGTCCCAGGCCTATGGAACATCCTCCAGGGTGTCCAGAATATAGACGAGGACAAAGCCAGTGCCACGGGAGTTGCTGTGCCCCCACGGGGGTTGCTGTGAAATGGGGCAGATCTCTGTGTGGGTTTGGCGGGGAGGGAAGGAAAATCTAGGCCAATGAGTTTATTTTCCAAGTGAAGTGTTTTCTTTTGAGTATTTGTGCAAAGTCTTTTTACTTGGTAAATAGCAAATTACCGAACAACAGCAACAAATAGTTATCAGTAATGTGCAGAAAGAAAGCTCCAAATCTATATGCCATGTAAGTAGCTCTTAGCAAACACAAATTCCAATTTATATCAGTAACTCAAGGTCACTTAGTCATTTTTATTGAGTTGGTTAGTTATTGGTTAATGCAGCCCTTGTAGATATTTCAGTCTTGCTCATGGTACCATAGGAGATGGCACTGTCAAATCTGAGCTCAAATCCTAGCTGTGAGTCAGCTGTGAACAACCATCCAAACCCAGCTGCAACCAGAGGCAGCAATGTGTGGTGTTAGGGATCCCAGCCAATGCCAGGTTGCATTTCCACTCAACTTTTCTCTTCCACTGTGAGGCCAAAGGCCCCTGGGTCCTCCCCACCACTTGTTTCCTCGTTTCTGAACCCTCGAAAAAGGATGCTATATGTTGGCTGCCGTCTTTAACGGCTTCAGATCCTTTTCTCTGATTCAAAACCTCAATGGGGGATTGGGAACCACAGCCTCCTTTCTGAGCAGGGCCTGTATCCGGTGTCATTGTTGGGATTAACAAATCCTTGTTCCACAGCCTGCTGCTCAAATCAGACCAGAGAGAAGAAAAGGCACCAGCATCCCCTTGGCCTTTCCAAATATCCCACCATCGGCACATTTGTATTAGATATTGATTTCTGTTTAATAGAATAAGCCAGGAGAAATCACACTCTCTGTTGGCATTCAAAGGATAAGCCATAAAAGCCATTAAGAAGTACTGTAAGCGGTGGGATGATTAATGGGACTTTAGGTGCCTTCTACTGAGTGTTTCCAGATAATGTCTTTGAAAGATCCCAGTGCTTCTGGCTGCAGTTCAGAGCTATTTATTTGCAAGGTGAAGCTCTGAGTAACAACGCTCCCAGCGCAAGCCCTGCCTGACGCTGTTAAAGAGACAAACTGGATGCTCCTGAACTTGGAGTGTTTTGCTCCGTGGAGCTTCCAGGATACTTGTAAGGTCAAGTCTTGAAAGACAATATGTCAGCCTGCCTCTCCGGGTCTGTGCGGTGAGACGCTTCCCCGCCAGGTTTCCGGTTTGTCGGAAGGAAGCCCTTGTCAGGAGTTATCGATCCTGTCTTTTCTGAATGAGCACATCTCTTCCCCTGGCTCCATAGCAGGGACACGTTCAGTTCGGACAGGTCAGCTCCTTCATGGAAGTGTCATCGTGGCCCCTGACAGCGTTGGCTTCCTCACACCGTCACAGCAGTGTCGGCTGTCAGGGTCGGCTCGGGCAGCATTTGTGTGAGCTGAGTGCGGAGCCGTGCCCTGTGACTGTGCTGTGAACTCCATCACAGCAGTGCCCCATCACAGTCGGCCGTTGTGAGCTTCCGCACAGCAGTGCCCTGTCATCAGGCTCATCTAAGAATCTATTCCTGTGAGTATTCGCCCAAAGCGAGATGGAACTCTTCAACACTGCAGTGTGCTCCATAGTGTGTTGTCAGGCCGAAGGCCTTTCTCCCTGCCGGCTGCATACTAAGTATTGTAATCGTCTTGTCCTCAGCGCTTTGCTGAAGCCCCAGACACAACACCAGTGAACCTAGTGGAGCTCTGAACAGAAATAATTCCTTGCCTTTCAATAGCATCTTCAAGTGAGGATCTCAACATGTTTTACTCCAAAAATATAACACAGCGAGCTTCTCAGCCCTTCTGTGAGGTATTGCCCTGCCTTAAAAATCCACCTCTTCTCCTAGAAGGGGAAATCAGATTTTACAGGAACTCAGTGATTTTCAATGGAATCCACCCTTCAGAGCAGATGGAAATGTAAGGCTCCCCATCTTCCCTGACTCTTCTTTTGCTTACACTAAAAGTCAGAAGACGCGGAAGTCGGAGGGATTGCACTGAGGTACAAATGAGGTGATTGAAGGGGAGATTCAGGCCCATTGTCCCTATTTACTGGTGAAGATACTGAGGACCCAGAGTGGGTCTGGCCCAAATGATTGTCAGTGTCTTGGTTTTTGGGTGCCCAATTTGAGACACAGTGGGCCCGATTTTCAGAGGGCTGAATGCCCACTGCTCCCCCTGACCTCAGGAGGAACTGTAGGTATCCGGCACTTCCAAAAATCATGTCCAATGTGGGTGTAACTGGAGACGCAATCAGTGCCCACTTTTGGAAGAATGGAGTGTAAGCAGCTTGCTTAAGGTCAGGTGGCAAGTCGTGGCAGAAACAAATAGAACCCAGGAGTCCTGGCTCCTTCCCTTTCCCTGTGAGTTGAGCACTACCATCATTGCTGCAAATCCTTTTTTTCTTTCAAAATCTTGCCAGGACCATCTGCAGCCAAAAACCTAGGTTGGAATGATATTTTTGCGCTCTCTGTGCCCCAGATCTTCCTCCAACATAAATCCACTGAAGTCTGTGATGTTAACGTTGATTTACGATAGCCGAGGTCACCCGTCCCTAACATATATCATTTAAAAGAATGTATCCAGAAAGTTTCTCCCCTCCCGCCCTCTCCTTTGCTTGGTTAATGCCTGACTGGAGACCTCATATTGGCGGTTGCACCTGACAGTTCTGACCACTGGTGAGAAGGGCTTCGTCTCAGAGGGCAAAGAGGTGATACATAGCAAAAGCTGTTTGAAAGGTTAGCATTACAAGCCAGTATCGTGGTGCTTCCTGGCTCAGTTTGCTAAAACACTTACATCCTTCGGTGGAATGATGCTTTCTGCCATGGAGGGGCAGGAAGCCAGTTGTGTTCTTGAGTTACTCGCCCCTATTCTTTGCTTTCATTTCCTCCCTTCCCTTTCTCCCAGTCATGCTGCAGCAATCAGAAATATGGCTGTGACAGGGCGGAGATTTCTGTCAGGGGAGCTTTAGCTGCAATAGTTTGTCATCCAGAATAATAATAACCAAATGATGATTGGCAAACCACTGGAGAGGGGGGGAATGAGGATATAATCCATTGCATCCATTAAACAAGAAAGGGGGAAGGCGGGTGCTCACCAGAGGAGGCAATATCCGGTCTTTAATGGAGAGTAACAAGAAACTTAAACCACTGTTGGTGTGAAAGCAAGGCCCTGGTCCAGTCTGACAGGGTAATTATTTACTCCTTCAGCTGCTGACTGCAAGTGCCAGGGGGACGGTGGGAGAGATAAAGTCACCTTCGTTAGGCAGGGGGTTATTTTATTCTGAACTGAAAGATAAAGCTTTGCTGCTAAATCCCTTTGTCACCATTTTATCTCTTTCTGGCTCTCCTCCTCCTCTCTGGTTCTCCTTTACCTACTTCTGCCTTTCCCCCCACTTCTGCCTGTTTCTCTCTCTCTCTCTTATTTTTCTAACATTCTCTTTCACATCCTTAGCTCCCCTCCCCTTGCTTTCTTGCTTGCTTCTGTTTCTCTCTTCTCCATCTGTTCCTCTCTCTCTTTTTTGAATCCTCCTCCTCCTCCCCTCTCTGTTTCTCCATCTCTCCCTGTTTCACTTCCTTCTGCAGCTTCTTCTCTTTCTTATTCTGATCCTCTCCTGCTTTCTCTCTCCCCTTCTCTCCCCATTCCTCGCCATCTCTTGTCACTCACCTCTCCAGCCAGAATTCTAATGAGCGGATCCCTCTGCTGCTGGGTGCAGTGCAGGAAAAAGCATTAATTGCAATGGAGCAATCCGTTTCATTTGCCATTGCTGTAGCTGATTTATTGCTCTTTCCGGCTCAGTTGAAGAAAATCATTGATGTTTTTGGCTTCTCCAAGATGCTGCTGGCAGTCGGGAGGGGGGAACGTTGTCTCTGGGGCCCTGAGGTGTAGATAGACTCTGCACATGCACAGCCTGGCTGCAGGGAGGAAGGGCGGGGGAGAGAACAACCTCAGGAAATTAAAAGGAGACAAAGCTCTGATTTTTCTTAGGTTGGAAAAGAACAAACTCTCCAGCTTTATTTTTAACAACACTGTCAAGCACTGTAGCATGGGCCCAGTACCTGCCCTGCAGGCAGTGTGTTTAGAGAACCAGGCATTAAGTTATTCCTCCACAGGGCTTCCTGGTATGTCCCATATATATACACACACACACACCTCCCCTTTTGACTGCAAGCTCCTCATAGCAGGGGGATTCTTTATTTTGTCTCTTGAGAGGCACTTAGGACATTGTCAGGACTTAATAAATACAACCAATAGGAGAGAAATGTTGCCATTCAGAGCTCAGAGCATAGGACTTGGGCTGTGGTAGGAATTGGTGAGCTCTGATGATGTCTCTGCCATGGATTCCCTCTTCGGGCAAGTCCTTCAATCTCTCTGAGCCTCAGTTTTCCCCATCAGTTAAATGGGGATAGTGATCCATAACTAACTCAGAGCACTGTCGAGGGAATGATTTAATTAAGGCTAGATCCTGCAGTGCATTGAGCATCTTCACCTTCAGCTGCTGTTGAGGAAGCTCAGCAATAGGCATGCAGGTCCAGATCCTCCAAGATATTGAGACGCGTAATCCCCACTGATTTCAGTGGAGGATCTGGGCCGTACCCCATAGCAGATGCTCTCACCTGCATTGTGCTGAAGAACATGTTCTGAGCATCTCTGGCTGGTGTAGGGTGACCAGACAGCATGTGTGAAAAATCGGGGCAGGCGGTGGGGGGCAAAAGACGCCTATGTAAGACAAAGCCTTGAATATCAGGACTTTCCCTATAAAATCAGGACATCTGGTCACCCTAGGCTGGTGGCACAGCTCACATCCCAGCTGTGCCACGTGGCAGTGAGGAGATGCTCAAGCTGGGATATCGCAGCTCTCCCTCCCTTTTCTCTATGGTTTGCAGACAGTCCCTTTCCTTTTACTTCTGTATGCATGGGGGGTTAATTGCCTAGTGCATCTGCCAGCCGCAAGGTTTCCCAGCCAATGCTGCTCTTCCAGGAACAAAAAGCTCTTGGTTTCCAATTCTTTGTCATAAATCCAAACAGAAAAAAAGAATGGCGAGGAGAAAATAAAGCACGTTCCTCCCAACTTCCACAAAGTCTCTGGCCCCTTGACAGCTCAGTGCAGCTTAAAGAGAGGGTGGTTTCTTCTAGAGGGACAGAAAGTGAAGCGGAGATGATTAACAGACGGGAGAAGAGATACAGAGATGCCCACACACCCTGCCCAGATGTGGCATCAATTGTCACTTTATCCTTCCCCTGCAGCTCATGCACTATTGCTGCCTGCACTGTTCCTCAGACTAGTGCCCTGCTGGAATAGGGAGCCTCTCCTGGTAGCTTTTACTAATGTCTCTTTCTCCGTGATGCACGTTATGCCCTTTTCCTGTAGCGTGAATGAGCCGATGAGCACTACCTGACTGTGCCAGCTGACCCAGCTCTGATCGCCGAGAAATGCATTGCCCAGCATGAGGAAGCGTGGCAGGCTTCTGGCCCATAGGCTGTTTAAGTGGGACATAAGCACATGTTTAAGTGCTTTGTTGAATTGGGGCCGTCCCTTTTATTCTTGGATTAACTTGCTGAAAGTCTTTCCCCCTAAAACAACCCTTCCATTCCCACATGAGACTCGTTGCCTCGCCTGGATTTCTTCCATGACTGGCTTGATCTCTCCTGAACTAGGTGAATGATACTGTATGGGATACTCTTTCTGAGGCAGCTTATTTAGGGAGCCTGTGTTATCACCCTTTGTTTTTAATTGTAATGATTCACCAGCGGCATCATTAGTATATTTGTTAATGCACCCCAGCGCCCTATTGACACTCTTTGCTGCGGATGCTTTGGTTGAGCACTCTCCCTCTGGGTGGTGCATATCAAAGGACTGGCTGACATCTAAGTAAACTGCATCCACTGCTTGCCTTCTGTCTGATTTTCTTAGTCACTCCCTTAACAAAATCAATTATATTTGTCTTACGCCATCTTTTTTTCTTATGTGATGAACCCATGCTGACAAGTGCTTAGATTCTCATTCTCTTTCCCCCTGCCAAAAAAACAGCAACATCAACAAAACAAACAGAGAACTACAGAGGAGCTCAGTCAGTACTCATTTCGTCTGTAATGAATGTCCTTAGCATCCTTATGTTTCTAGCAGTTTTTCTTCTCAGGGATGTAACAGCCGCTGACCTCTACACTCTCTGTTCATCCTCCTTTTTCTTTTTTAAATGTTGGCGTTAGAGGTGTCTGAAGTATCCTTAACAAAATGCAACGTTGTTAAAAATCTAAATATATCTAAATGGTTACAAGGTGGGTTTGTTTGCTTGTGATACTTCATTAGCAGTACAAGAGTGAGCAAAAAAAAAAAAAATTACATGACTTTATTCAGCAAAAACGGGCCTGTTTTGCAAGTGAAACAGACCCATTTCTAAGCAGAAATTATTTTGGTCAAAAGCATGAAGCAATTTGCATTTTTCACTTGGTCCGGATAAAAAATTGCTTCTTTTCTCAAAATGTTTGGCCATGAGGGTGCTCTAAATCTATGTTGAACAGTCTAGAAAGTGCACTGTGTTCTGTAACTGTCCTGTGACATGCTCCACTCTGGGTACGGAACAGAACAGCTGGGTCCTATGGCTGAGAGGCAGCAAATCTCTTGCTTAGCTCTTGTGTTAACAATAGAAGTTATGTTAATCTCTACTGACTGCAGAGTTCTTAGGACATAATACTCAGAATGCCTCCTTCTGACCCTGATAATGATTATACCCATGTTCCTTACAATGCACTGGGTACTCATGCTACTCACAGCACCCACACACACAGAGATTCTAAATTTGTCATCCTACACACCCAGCCACCCACGCACACATTCTGAATTTGCCATGCTACACTCTCTCTCACACACTGGCTCTGAATTTGCCGTGCTTCTCAAATTCTGCCGCATATGTCCTCTCTCCTTCAGCCTGGTCCTTGCTGACTTTTTCTGTCCACTGAAAATACACTCAGGCCCTGTCTTCATTGCTTTGAAATGCGCATGTTTCACCCCAGGGTAATAACACATATGAGCTCTGCTGAGATAAAAAACACAGTGAGGACCAGGCATGTTAAACAGCCCTATACCTGCTCCAAGGATTGATTTTGGCAACTTTACCTTGTGGTAAAACTAAAGTGCTTGGACTTCACTCTGTTTTTACCTCACAATAGCTCAGGTGTGTTAGTTGCCCTGAGGTAAAAAAAATCCAACTTCTTTAGCAGTGGAGGTAAGGCCTTATAAGGTATTGCTGGGTAGTCTCGCTATTCTCCCACTTTCCTCCATAGAGGAACTTGGTCAGGGAAATTGTTTAGTTTTGTTTTGAAGAGAGAAATTTTTAGTTCTCCTCCGGGCATTTCCTGCTGGGCAGAAACTGGACAAAGTTCCGTTGTTTGTATGTGGTGTTTTTAACAAAAAAATTATTGCAGGGAGCCATCCTGCACTTTGGGAGTGAGGTGTACTAGGTGACATAAGAGGATTTATTTCCATCTCTCGTTTCTATTTGAAGCCCTTGTTGTTCCTTTCAAAACTATCATAGCTGCTGTTGTTTGAGAGATGAGTCTCTTTCCCCACATCCTTGCTCTGTTTCTTTCTACACAGGCTTTTCCCACTTAAAGGAAAAGCTTTCCTGGTTTGTGGTTGGCTCCAATGTACCACCAGGATACTTTGAAATATACGCCCAGATAGGTTTCCCTCTGTACAAAGCCTGACTTACTAGCTTTGCAAAGGGCTGCATATGGTGATCTCCTGGGGGAAAAGCTAGGGTGCATTCTGTCTGTCTGTCCATCCATCCTTTCTGCCCTACAGCTGACTATAAACAGAAACTCAAGTACAATTTGAATGTTGACCCCACCACATTCAATGTTTAATTCGATTTTAATCATTAAGAGGAAAACCCCATCCCCAATGTCTAAGACAGACCTGAAAAATATGTGGGACTGCTGTTCCAGCCCCGGCTCTGAGTCAGATGGGGGCTTGTTCCTAATGAATAAAACCCAATCAAGCAACTCGACGGAGTGAAAATTCCATCCATGTGTTATTTTCCATGTGTAATCCACACCACTAAGCGGGCGGCTGCTGTTCTTATTTATTTGTGTTACAGTAGTGGATAGAGGCCCCAGCTGAGCTCAAGGCTCCATTGTACCAGGTGCTGCCCCGAAGAGTTTACAGTCTAAACAGTCAAGACATTCAAAGGCTGTTGCTTTCCAGCCTTTGAGGGGAATTATCTTCACAGTCCATTCAAACCTGGCTTTCTCTGCCCCTGTGCTGTTTCACAGAAAGGCCTTTGTTCTCATTGCTAGAAACAATTGCCTTGAAACCTTGCCCTGAAGCTGTCTTCTCCCTTCCCCTGAGCCGTCAAAGAGATTCAGCCTCCGCGTCCACTCAATCCTGTAAATCGTTTTTATGGACATGCAAAATATCGGCAAAAAATACTTCATCCCTTTAAGGAGAAAAATAAACAGTTTCTCTCATTACTATACAATTTCCAGGAAGAAAAGCGCATTCAGTATTGACAAAGCTTAAAATGAAAATAATAAAAAAAAGCCCAACCCAAGATGCTGAACTTTTCACAAAACAACCCGCGCTTGATATTTACAAATGGGTAATTTACTCTTTATCGGATTTTGTATGAAGTCATATTTAATGCGGCTGGACTCAAACTGAGAGACTTGTCTCCCAGGGGGATGTTCACTAAAGCCTAGGGAAAATGGTAGGTTATGGGGAAAATAAAATAAAATAACAGAGACGTGTGTATGAGCATGTATTTGTTGGTTAAGATAGTACTGAATAGTCAATGCTAAATCCTCCTAGCTGGATAGCTCTCTGCTTGCTGAATCCAAATGTGTAATTGATTCAGCGAGATGATCACAGGTAGACCTCTCCTGGAGCAGTAGGTGGCACTCTGTGCTTTGAATCTATAATGAATCATTGGACCATCGTGGTGTTAAGGAGTGGGTAGGGAGTTGAACCAGTATTTATTTGGATTGGATCAGGTTTGGGGTTAGTTGCGTTCTGTGTGCTTGGGTTCAGCCTCTCTTCAAGCCACCCAAAAACCAAAAACAAATACACACGCTTTCGTCACCAGTTTGAAATGGTTCACATCAAATTTCAATCTTTGTGGCCATAAATTTAAAAAAGAGAGTTGAAATTTAAAATTAAAACTATTTTGATTTTTGACCATTCACTTGTTTTTTAGCTTTAACTTTACATGAGTTTTCCTAGTGGTTGTGTGGCGTCAAATCCACACGATTTCTTTCATGAACAATTTGTTCGAGTGAACTAAAATAACATCTTCTAATATTTGTTCTGCCATATTGGACCTCTGCACTCGCAAGATAAACTTGAGGCTTAGAAATGTTCTTTCAGCACTCATTTTTGATGCTGGAACTGCCGGTACAATTTTTTGCCAGTTGATACAACTTGGGCATGATATTTTTATGATGCTCCCAGTCGTTTAATATGTTCTCTTTCTTATTGAGACGTGGCTCATCTGCAAATGAGTGAAGAATTGGCACAATCCTTTTTTTGCAGCTTTCCTTTGTCCAGATAGCTCTTCCTTTTTGGAGATTTCATGATATTTCAGATTTGGTACCCTGGGGATCCTGAGTCTTGCTTCAATGGGGAAGTGAGTTTGGGGCGTGGGCCCTGGCTCAGGTAGGACAATTGGAGGGAGGAGCTGCCTCAGGGGTTGGGAATGGGTGGGAGGGGCCATTTCCTTTTTCCCTGTGCTTGAAGTGTTAGAAGAATCCTACCTCTTCTCTCCTCAGGTGGGAGTCAGAGAGATCTATCTCTGGGGTCCCTGATGTCTCATTTGGTGTGCACACAGCTCCCCCTCTTCCTCCCTACTCCTGTGGGCTGGCCTCCTATTCTCATTCTCATCTCATTATACTGGGCAAAACCTTTTTGGTAGCAATCATGTGCCTATTTGTTATTTTGTTATCTTGTTTTGTAATGAAAATAAGATCTCTAAAGGTTTGTTTAAAAAAAAATATTGAGCTTTAAAATGCTGAACCTTTATTTTAGTAGGTAACACACTTTTTGTTTGTTTGTTTTTTGGTTCAGTTCCAGTTCAGGGTGGTAGACAGGACACAATTATGGTTCAGTTTCAATTCCACTTCAAGTAAAAAAATACCAGTTTGAACTGGTTCTGCAGTTTGGTTCAGCTCACTTAAGATGCCTGCTATAGGGAGTTGAAAAGTCAGGAATTTTCCATGGCCACCGCTATGCCTGGGTTTCTCTCTGACATTTAAAAATGGAGATGATACATCAAATGTTCTTACTAAAAAAAAAAGTGGAGGGTGTGAGTTTAATAGGTTGGGATGGCCATTTCAATAGCTGACACTTCTTTCAATTACCTGAAATCAATGTCGGTTGTCTCTGCTTCTGGGCAGGACTGGAAGAATGAAGGGGGTGGAGGAAGGCTATTTTATTAATTTTATGAATGGTATGGTCAAAGTGCCACTTAAATTTTAAAGTTGAAATCTAACAAACTATATTTGCTAGGTGGATAATATTATAGCCAATTTTAGACTTGAATTTAATAGGATAAACCCTTTTTACTGAGTTGAAGGAGTGTTAGCTTAGTCATTTAAAGCTAGATTCTGTTCAGGTCAACTTTTAACTTGAACAGTATTTCTCAAATCAGGACACTTGGTTATTCTGAACCAATCAACAATTTATGAATTCACGCAGAATCACATCAGTGTACGATCAAGAGTTCATTAATCAAGTGTAGACACAACAAATGTTCTAAGCATATACCGAACACACCAATACAGTCCTGCAAGCAATTGTCGTGTGCTATGGGTAAGACTCAGCAGTACCATCAAGGAACAATGCAACTCACCAAGATTTTTTTATTACATTTGCTTGTGACATCAGTCATCAATTCTTTAGTACCTAACACAGTTATCACACTTCCAGTATTCCTCGGAGGAGCCAGGATGCAGTTGTATTTAAAACAATTTCAAGAGCGTAGTCCCTGCTATTTGAATGGTTTGATCTGAAAAGGGTAAGTTTAGAATATGTAAAGCAATTGCTTAAAGTTATGGTTCAGATCACTTTTAGGTCAATTTGCTTGCACTTATAAAGGAGAGCATTCAGATAACATTAGTTAAATCTCAAATGTGGTTACTTGAAGTCTCACTGAAGAATGTAAACTCAGTAAGATAACCCTCAGGCCTGGTCTACACCTAAAAATTAGACTGACCAAGTTACATTACTCAGGACTGTGAAAAATGTCACACTCTCTGTGATATGGTTAGGTCGACCTAAGCTCACTGTAGATGCAGCTAGCTTGATGGAAGAATTCTTTCTTTTTACGTGGCTGGCCCAGGTGTCAATCGCACTGGATGAAGGGAGAGGCTGTCCATGGGGTATCAGCTAGCTCTGGGGTCCCATATGGTGACCTCAGTTTTAAACACCTTAATTCCAGGGCTCGTTGGAGGGAGCCGCCCTCTGATTTCTATTATCCATTTGTCAACTGAGTGCCCAGATTTCACCCTTCTCAGTTCCTCTGCTGCTTAAATTGGCATCCAGTAGATGGTGATGGTATATAACAAATTTATTCAGTCCTTTTCTTATTGGAGGCTTTTTATGTTTGATTCATTTTTAAGGGTTGTATTTCAGGATTAGCCCATGCTATTAATTGGAATTTTCCCCTCTTTAAGCAATTTCTTTTAGTAATTCAGGGTTATAACCTGACATATCTTTCAACATTCCTTCTTCCTTGTGCCGTACAATTCCTATTACTTCTAGAGTGCAACAATTATTTACAGTGAAAACCATCAAAATCCCTTATCTTCTAAATCTACACTTCATAAATCACTTTATTGTACATAATCAATTCATAACATTTAGAGCTTGCAGGAGAACAAGAGATGCTGTGAACCTATAGAAAGATGTAGATCTGACTCAAAGGCAAACAAAAGAGCAGCTTCTAATTTGGAGTGAAAACATGTGGTTTGGATTTCTTCGGATAACAGGCGGTTTGCCCAATTTTACCTTCAATCTCTCAAAAAGTCATTTGTATTTTAACTCATAGCTTCCCCATCTATCTCTTGATCCACTCAGTGTGCAGTGGGACACTTTGTATAGGTAAGTAAGGTGTTACCCTGCTTGGTAACTTTTTTGAGTTATTTTTAGTGGGGCTAGGAGGGAGAAAGAGATTTTATCCACATGCAGATTCTGAGAGGTTCTTACCGAAGCAATTGACAATAGTCTCATTTATCCATTTTTGTTTCCAGTCTTGGGGATTGGAACTCCTAACTTTAGCTGATCTCTGGGTCCTTAGACAAAGTGTCTCACATGATGTGAATTATTTTCTTACTTTTTTTGCTTCCAAGCTAAGTCCTATTTTGAGATAAACAGGGACGGATAGCTTTTCTACAGGCTCTTTTGCACCCTTAGTGAATTTCAATGTCACTTTCCCTGCAGACATATTATCTTTCAGCCACTGCACCACTTAAAGTCCTGAGATTGTGGAGACAGTCCTGAAAGCTTGAGAAATCACCCAAAAGCTTGAAGTTAGTCAGGAATGGTTGGAGAGTGCGGTGCTCAAGGATACAGTCTGCTTCAGATAAGATGTAAATCGAGGTCCCCACCCCCACAGTCCTTAAAGACCCAGCTTTTGGCAAGAATTAGGGGGTTGGTTAACCCTGGTAACTGTGCTGAATTCCAGCTCAAGTAGTTGTTTTAATTCTCTAAAATTCCCTCTATTTTGGTTTCAACTGGATACTCTATGCTAGGTTTTCTTCCTTTCCAAAACGGTTGTGTAGTGTTGCTGTGCGCTGTTAAGCAGCTACCAGATTTCCTTCTAGAGACGGTTGCACTTCCGTAGTGTTTGAAGTGATCTTTAGCTAGAGCAAGGTAAGGTTGCAAAGTGCTGTGGGATCAATTGAAATGAAAAGTGCACTATATAATGCCACCCCTTCCACCTCCTCAGTTAAGTCCCCTTGCCTTCCATTTTTTACTTGAAAATAGAGATGGCTTTGAGCCATAAGGTATCCAGAGTAGGGAAGTGTTCCTTATATTCAGTGCTTCTGTTCAGCCCATTGTAGAGATGGATCCAAGCTATGAATTTCATATCCAGTTCTAAATCCAGACCCCAATATTCCCCAAAGTTTGGGGAGTTCTAGATCCAGTGTTCTGGGCTGGGTCCCTCTATTTTAATGGGATCTGGAGAACACGCTGTTGTGCATAGAGGATGAACTCTGTCAAAGACTGGGAAATCCTCAGTAGACAGAGGAATAACTATCCAACATGACACTCGTGCCACTGAAAGAGATGGGGATGTAAAATCTTGCCGATAAAGATGCTCCATCCTGAGAGCTCCTGAGCCCCTTCAACTCCGGTGGTGATCGGGGTTGCTGAACAACATGCAGATCAGACCCTAAAAGGGGATATGTGGGGTTTTAAAAAACATAATGATCTAACATAAACATAAATGTTTTCCTGATTTTTTTTCTCACCCTTAACAATTTCCAGTAAAACATTTTGTTTGGATGGCAAGAATTTAAATGGTCCCCTGCAGAGCCAGAAACTTAGCTAACAACAGCAGAGCTAATCCTTAGCTGCCAGGCTGACTTGCTGTAGCTGGATCCTGGCTTGTTCTTTTTGTACCTGAGAACAATCAATGGAATTCCTGGGAACAAAAATGAAGCTGACCAGTTTAAGTCCCATTGGCCAATTGCAATGGTACGTGCAAAACCAAAAAAGGGTAACAGCAGCAAATAACACAGATGTTGAAACAGTAAATTAGGTTTTAAGAATTCTTTCCATTGTAAGGCATTTTCAGTAACACAGGCAATATAAAAAGGAGTTCGTAGACAGCACCCCTTCCGCAATTCCTCATACTTACAAAGGGATCAAGATGGGTTTCTTCTCTTCCCACTGGATCGAAGGCTAGTTAGATCACAGAGCCTCTTAGGATATATGGTGGCAATTAATAATAAAGAATGAGTCAGTCT
Source organism: Emydura macquarii macquarii (assembly GCF_026122565.2). Lineage (NCBI taxonomy): Eukaryota > Metazoa > Chordata > Testudines > Chelidae > Emydura > Emydura macquarii. Next base: position 6,456,208 of record NW_027130449.1, on the reverse strand, counting down.
TCAATATTACACTCCGGTATCCAGCTTAAATAATGAATGAAGTAAAATTAATCAAGGTATCTCTGAAGGGAGATATGGACATTCTAATGTAGTAAACTCAGAACCAACTCAGCAACTGTCAACATGCAACAAAAATGAAGTAATTTCCAATAACCAAATTGAGAGGTTCTCTGGATATTGTTCTCTTTTTTTTAGCGAGAGTCATTTGTTTAGAGAGTTCCTGTTAAATGATCAACCACTTTGTATTTAGAATTCTCTCTCCTAGAGAGTGTTAAATGCTTTCTTGCTTTTCCAGTGTGAAACTTAGGCTATGTCTTCACTGACGGCGGCAAATTCGCCACCGTCAGATCGACTTATCTGGATCGACTGAGTGGTCAGTGAAGACCCACTCAGTCGATCCAGAAATCGACGTATTAAAACCACCTCCTCAAGTGGCGTAGCGCTGCATCGACAGGAACGCAGTTCCTGTTGGCGCAGTGCAGTGAAGACACCGCGCAGAACAGAAGCACAGAAGTCGACTGGAGTTACGCAAGTTTTTTTTGCGTAGTTTGTGTAACTCCAGTCGACTGCTGCCGAATATCCGAGGTAAGAGTAGACAAGCCTTTAGCTACAGTACTGGCTGAAGCAGAGTTTTGTCCTTTAAGCACTAGGGTGAAGACTCCAGAAACCCAGTTTAGGCATAAATCTGAGGAACCTGAGTTTCTGATTAGAAACAGAGAAACTGGTTCAGACGGAAAAAAAAAATCCCAGGAACCTGATATACTCTGTCGCAGCTCAAACTCAGCTGCTCAGACACCACAGTGAGGAGCTGAGGTATAAATACCAACATAGAAACTGATCCTAAAGATTTTGCATTCCCCTGCACTTTCTGGCTTTTGCTCTAAGTGCCAAAGTCCCACAGGAAAGGTCATCTGCCTTTCTTCCTGGCCTGACCAGAAATAGAAAATATTTAAATTTTCTGCATGAGTCTTGTCTGTTTTACAGAGAAATGAGCCTGAGCCAGAGAATTCAAATCCAGCTGTAGGGTGTCCCAATTATTGGAGCCCCTCTGCTCTGCAACACTGGGCCGGGAGACTTGAAAGAAAAGTGTTTTTCTTGAGATTCCCCACCCCTGCCTTTCCAGATGTGGCTGAAGATGTCACAGAACAGGCATTCACTAGTGATATCTCAACCCTGACTAGCAGAGGGAGATGTAACACAGCTTGTATACCTTAAGAAAAGTTTGGTGCTACTTCAAGCTTGGTTCCAGATGGGAGGAAAGGTCCAGGATAGAGAAGGGAAAGATTTATATTTGTTGCCAACCAGCTTACCCTGTTCCTATTCTAGAACTTTGAAATGGCTATGAATGGTTCTTTTACACAGGCCATTCCCATTGTATCCATTCCTGTTGTGTACCCCTAAAACTGCATTTTTGTTTTCCAATTCAGTGCTTTCAGGCCCTAAAACTCTTTCTCTCTTTTTAACCCAATAGCTCTTTAGACTGGAATATTTAAGAGCCCAAGTGATTTAGGCACCCAAATTCCATTGCATTTCTATTGGCATTGGGGACCTAATTCTCTTTGTCTCCTTTAAAAATCCCAGCTGTAAACCTCCTGGCTTCACTCTCATCAGTCTCAGCCTTGGAACAGACACAGTGGATAAGGGGTCTATTGAACCTTTCCTCGTTTCAAGAAAGTGCTATAATAGGTGCATGGAATAGGATTTCCTTACTTCTAACATGACATCTCAGGGATCCCCTTTAAGAGGTGGGCTACGCTAAGCTGGGTTTGCCTTATGAAGCAGTCAGTGGCAAAAGAAAATTGGAAAAGTAGCCAGTTTTGAGATTAAAGTTGTTCGGTCAACTGAGACATTTATAGCAACTTCCCCTCTGGCTAATTTGCATAACACTCCTAACCATTTCAGGAAGAGCATCGAGAATCCCATAATGCAAATATGCCCCAAGCCTATATAATCAAATGCCTTCACCTGATCTAAGATGAGTGCAGAAGGAAATTTACCACATGTTTTACCCAGCTCAGCAGTGTCTCCTCTGCAGACGGAATTGCTAACAATATTCCGACCTGTTGGAGCACAACATTGAAACGTATCGAAACAAGACCTGCAGCCACTTTCTGCAATTCAATCTTGTCTTTATTGCAGCAGTGGAGGTGTGCTGCATATTAGCGAGTGTGTGGTTTTTTTGTTGGTTTTTTTTTTTTTTTCCCTCTGACTAACCTTGGCTGGTCCCATAATCAGCCTGCAGCTCTCTTAAGAATCACTGTTTGGGGTTTCGTTCTGCTGATTCTGAAGGTGACTAGCTTCTTGTTCTGTCTGGGGCGGTTGGGAAAGGAATCTTAACTTAAGCTGTGGTATATCTGATCCAGCAAGGTATTGAGCATCCCCAGTTCTGAAAGAAGTCAATGCAGAATTAGGCTCAAAGTCAGGGCCAGATCCTCATCTGGCATAAATTGGCATCTGGCTCCATTCTAAATCATTGACGTCTATGAAGCTATGCTGATTTACAGCAGCTGGGAATCTGTCCTCTGGTCCTCTCTTTCCACTTTTATCTTCCAGAGAAGAACAATATATTTCACATCTTCTTGGGATAGTTTCCTCTCCGTTCCTGGAATGAATGATACAGAGCCTACACTTGAGTGATTTCAAATCTAAATGAAAATGGAAAGAACCTTTCGCCAACATGTGGAGTCCTACAAGGAGGCACCTTGTTTAAACTCCACACACACCCATCTGGCCCCAGCTGATTCTTGTAACCCAGCTGTGATTTCTACAAGCACTAATTCTACATAGTGAGCACTGATATGGCATTTAATGTGAGAATGAGATCAGTTTCCCTTTCTGAGGGAGCTCACGAATAAGTGAAACCCTGGCGGGGCCAGCAAATGCAGAAAGAAAAGGAACTGGGACAAGCTTTTTTGAGGTTTGAAAATGTGTGTTATGGGGGACAGGGGGGGTCTTCTTTCTTTTTCTCACATAGATGCACATCCTGGTTTGGTTTGGACTGGGAATCCCACAAGGGAGGTTTTGGGGATAAGGATTGGACACATTTAGGAGCAGATTAGGAGGCTTTTGCTCTCACTGGTGAGTAGTGACTGCCCCATGGACGTCAGCGGTGCTGCTTGCTAAAAGGGTTCACAGGCTGGTCCTTGAGCTCACTGTGTGGTCTGGGCAGAGGTTGGGGCCAGGTCTGCTTTTTGCTTGTTGGTTCCTCCACCTCAGTCCTCGCTGTGCACAGCAGGGCTTCGAGCGTCCTGTATCTGGGGATGTGCTGAGTCAGGATTACAGCTTGTTCTTTCTGCGCTGTGCTATGAACAGAATCAAGGATCTCTTGTTTCTTGCAGTGCTAAATTACTGGGGCTATCTGGGTACTTTGGGCCCCTTGGTACAAGGGGTGTGAGCGAGGGCCTCTGTAGCTCATCCAAACCCTACATTCCAGTCGGATGGAAATAAGCACACAACCCGCAGGAGTAACAGCAATCGGGCATCTGGGGCTAGAACGATGTCGGACATCATTCTCCCTTAGCTATTCCTTCTCTGAGGACATTGCCTTTCTCCGTATAACTTAGACCTTGCACATACTGGGATTTCAGTGAAAACTCCTCATGCAGACACAATTTACACTGATACAGCACAGTTCAGCCCACTAGCACAAACCGTGAAATATTGTCTCCTAGGTGCACGTACTGGTGCAGCTGTACTGGTGGCTGAAATTCCTGTATAGACAAGACCTTAATCTCTCATCACCCTTTTTCCCAACTCTAATCTGCTCTCCAGGCAGCCAGAGAAATGTTTAGCTGCCAGTGCTTGGCTTAAGACAATAATACATTGTAGGGGTGCCTTTCTCTACTGCAGTCTAATGTGACTGGCAGGTGACAGGCTGCTTGGTGCCAGTGCCTGACCGGAAAACAAGCTCTTAATAAAAGTTGATAGGCTCAGTCAGGAAAGCTGAAGCCACACATCACATGTGGAATTAGGTTGGCTTTTCCTTAGTAGCCCTAGAAGAAATGTTACCTGCAGTCTCGGTCATGGTTCTCAGAGCAGAACCAGGGGAAGAAGCATCCCCGAGGTCTATAACAAGAAACCTAGAGCATGGGTACTCCAACATGGAGACAGAATCATAGAATTGTAGGACTGGAAGGGACCTGGAGAGGTCTTCTAGTCCAGTCTCCTACACTCAAGGCAGGACCAAGAATTATCTAGACCATCCCTGACAAGTGCCTGTCCAACCGGCTTTTAAAAATCTCCAACGACGGAGATTCCACAACCTCCCTAAGCAATTTATTCTGGTGCTTAACTACCCTGACAGTTAGGAAGTTTTTCCTAATGTCCAACATAAACCACCCTTGCTGCAATTAAAGCCCATTGCCTCTTCTCCTCCCTCAGAGGTTAATGAGAACAATTTTTCTCTCTCCTTGTAACAATCTTTTAGGTACTTGAAAACTGTTATCATGTCCCCCTCAGTCTTTTCTTCTCCAGACTAAACAAACCCGATTTTTTCAGTCTTTCCTCTTGGGTCATGTTTTCTAGACCTTTAATAATTATTTTTGCTCTTCTTTTTCCAATTTGTCCGCATCGTTCCTGAAATGTGGCACCGAGAACTGGACACAATATTCCAATTGAGGTCTAATCAACGCAGAGTAGCGTGGAATAATTACTACCCGTGTCTTGCTTACCACACTCCTGCTAACACATCCCAGAACGATGTTTGCTTTTTTTGCAACAGTGTGAGACGGTTGACTCATATTTCGATTGTGATCCACTATGACTCCCAGATCCCTGTCCGCAGTACTCCTTCCTAGGCAGTCATTTCCCATTTTGTATGTGTGCAATTGATTGTTCCTTCCTCAGTAGAGTACTTTGCATTTGTCCTTGTTGAATTTCATCCTATTTACTTCAGACCATTTTTCCAGTTTGTCCAGATCATTTTGAATTTTAATCCTATCCTCTAAAGCGCTTGCTCCCAGCTTGGTATCATCTGCCAACTTTATAAATGTAGTCTCTATACCACTGTCTAAATCATTGATGAAGATTGAACAGAACCAAATCCAGAATTGATTCCTGAGGGACCCCAGGGCTTGTTACCCTGTCAAAGAAAGCTATCAGGTTGGTCTGACACAATTTGTTCTTGACAAATCCATGCTGACTGTTGCTTATCACCTTATTATCTTCTAGGTGTTTGCAAATTGATTGTTTAATTATTTGCTCCATTATCTTTTCGGGTACTGAAGTTAAGCTGACTGGTCTGTAATTCCCCAGATTGTTCTTATTTCCCCTTTTGTAGTTTGGCACTATATTTGCCCTTTTCCAGTCCTCTGAAATCTCTCCTGTCTTTTCAAAGATAATCGCTAATGGCTCAGATATCTCCTCAGTCAGCACCTTGAGTATTCTAGGGTGCATATCATCAGGCCCTGCTGACTTGAAGACCTCTCACTTGTCTAAGTAATTTTTAAATTGTTCTTTCCCTATTGTAGCCTCATATCCTACCTCATTTTCACTGGCATTCATTAAGTTAGATGCCCAATCGCTGCTAAACTATTTGGACATGAAAACTGAAACAAAAAAAGTCATTTAGCACTTCTGCCTCTTCCACATTTTCTGTTATTGTTTTTCCTTCCTCATTGAGTAATGGGCCTACACTGGCATTGGTCTTCCTCTTGCTTCTAATGTATTTGTAGAATGTTTTCTTGTTACCTTTTATATGTCTAGCTAATTTAATCTTGTTTTGTGCCTTGGCCTTTTTAATTTTGTCCCTACAAACTTGTGTTATTTGTTTATATTCATCCTTTGTAATATGACCTAGTTTCCACTTTTTGTAGGACACTGTTTTGAGTTTCAGATCTTTGAAGGTCTCCTGGTTAAGTCAGGGTGGTTTTTTGCCATACTTCCGATCTTTTCTACGCAGTGGGGTAGTTTGCTCTTGTGTCCTTAATAATGTCTCTTTGAAAAACTGCCAACTCTCTTGAATTGCTTTTCCACTTAGACTTGCTTCCCATGGGATCTTACCTAGCAACTCCCTGAGTTTGCTCAAGTCCCTTCTTGAAATCCATTATTTTTATTGTGCTGTTTTCCCTCCTACCAATTCTTAGAATCACAAACTCTACCATTTCATGATCACTTCCTTCTGTTCATTCATGGAACACCAGGAATGGTGCCAGTTCCCCACATGCTGCCTCATTAATGTGCCTCACACCTGACCTGGAAGGATTACATCCATGAGAGGGGCAAGAAGATTGTGCAGACTCCATTGGCCCATTCGCTTTTTGGCCTCTTTACTGAAACTGCCAACCAGGAGGCCAATCTTGACAATCCCTTTCGTGATGTGGACACTGGGAACTAGAGAGCCTCCAACTCATTTCTCACTAGCTTCTGAAAAGTGGAAGAAAATGTTAAACCATCCTGCGCAACAGGGACCTGCTAAGCAAGCAACAGGTCTGGCGGTTAGAAGCAGCGTTGGTAAAGCATGTCTGAACTCTGCGTTTTATTGGAAGGGTCATGCCTCTTGTCCACACAACAGACAAAGCCCATCTGCCATCGGGTGGCAAGGCCCAGAGATCAAGGAGTGAGTCAGTGGCCATTTGTCTTTGTGTGTGTGCACGTGAACATACGCATATGTGCTTGTGAGTGTAAGTGGCTTGTGTTGTAACAAGTCAGCTGATCCCCTCAGCACCCAGACCTAATAACTGCACAGTTGTTTGCTGCAGTTTTCCTTCCAATAGCGGCTGAGAATTAAAACGGGAGGGGGGAAGGGAGGCTCTTCATTCCACAGGAGACAATGCACCACAGTGATTTACATGTAAAGAAGGACTAAAAAACTTCATTTTGTTTTATAGTTTAATGTTTGTTTGCTTTTCTGGTTCTTATGTATATTAGAAATTCAGGTCTTGTCTATCCTCTGTTTCCTGGAAGACTCTGAGGACAACTGGAGAATTTGTCAGGGTTACCACTGTCAGGGAACCTGGTTCATTCAAGGGGAAAGGAATTCAGACTGATTCAAACCCACTTGGAGGTGGGATTTAGTTTTATCATCACCTTTATTTAAATCAGATGGGAGAAAAGATGTCTTCGTTAAAGAGACCAGATCCCTTACCCTTCAAATGAGGGTTCAGAAAGCCCCAAATCTGCATTTCTGGAGCCTCTAATGACTTCTCCAGACAGACCCAACTTGATATTCCTGGTATTTATAAGGTAATTAAAAAAAAGAAAGAAAGAAACAAGCACACAACACGTTTTGGTAGCAGTGAGCACCACAAACCCTACCTTAGGGATTTTCTTTACACATGGATATTAATTTTAAAAGGCACACACCTATTTTTTCTTGAATCATCCAATATAATTTATTAATAAAGAATTATATCCCTTGTATAGGATTATTAAAAAAGAAAAGATGAGAGAAAGGATCTCATTTGCTATTATGTAAATGACAATAGACTATGTGGATGACAATAGATACATTTCAGCCACGTAGCCCTGACCTTGGCATGCACTTTGTCTCAGCTCTCTGGGAGCAAGGAATTGATACACTGAGATTCGTCATTAATGTGAAGTGACATCGGCATCGTTGCTGAAGGGGGAATGTTTTCCAACAATCCAGAGATCGAAGTGGCTTTTCCTGTCCCTTCTCTTCTTGTACCAAATCCTGAGGTTTTTACCAATTGCTTTTAATATTATTTTGCCTAATGAAGTGGATGGAATTATTGTATAAGGAATATTGCTGATAATAACCTCCTGTTCCACTTTCTCACATCCTCTCCATCTAGTCTGTGTGTCTCGTTCAATCCTGAGCTCTCTGCGTAATCTCATGTTAACAGAGGCAGAGTACGTAGGCGCTGACAGTATCTAGACTTTCTTACTTAACATGGGGCAACCTCTATGGTGCAAGGAGATGTTCCCCAGGCTGTTCATTCCTGCTGCTCTCTGTCTGTGAGGAACCCAGGGAAAGCTGGGGGCTTGATTTTGCTGGATTGAAAGCCCAGGAGACCGAAGATGAGCTCCACCAATGCTGCCTAAGGTATTTGGAGTCCCAGTTCTCATTAGCATCAATGGGATTGCATCCAAATCCCTTAGGCGGCTTTGGAAAGCTCCGCCTGAGGTTCTGGCTCTATAGGAGAGGTGCAGCACAGGCAGTACAAGGGTAAGCTTCTCCCACATGCTACTGTGTCAGTGTCTCTCTCAACTCTCCTCCGCTGGCAGTCCCTCGGAGGCGAGAGAGGAGTTCAGACGCCATGAGCCATTCCCTCTGGGGGATCCTGGCTAGCAGGGCCAAATAGGGGAATAATGGTGCTGGTGTAGGGAACTGGGAGCCAGCCTGAGACCTACCAAACTCAATGCACAGAGAGCAGCAGCTGGAGAGAGACAAGTTCTGTTTACACCTGACCTGAGCCAGAGTTGACCCATCACCCAGAGAAAGCTCCGGATCCCATTAGCCACCCAGTGCCAATGATTTCCCCTTGTATCCTGGGCTCAGCACAGTTTCCTCTACCTCCAGTGTTGCTGCTTCTGCTGCTTCCTAAACCCCATTGTTAATAATGTCACGGAGGCAAAAAAGTCTTTCATTCTTCCTTTCCCAAGTTTGTTTAGCCCTTAAGCTACTGTGAACATTGAAAGAGAGAAAGAGCTGGGTAATGTAGTGGCGACTCCACCACATTCCGGCAAATGCAGATATCATTTGATCAATGCGATCCCCTGCGACCTCTCGTGAGGATTAATGATGGGGAGTGATTTGCTCGAATGAAACACCGAACAGTATGAAGAGTCTCCAGTGCACCGGTGCTTCAGATGGGACCTCGGGGTGGTCACGCAGGGGCACTGCTTGAGAAGAGACAATAGCAATGGAGGGGCTATCTGGGGAAGCTTTTATCCAGGAGGCATGTCAGGGGTTGGGGAGGGATGGAGTGAAAGCAAAGGCTTGAGATGCTGGGAGGCAAGAAGAGAAAAGCGTTCTGATGCTGTTGCTTCGACTCCAGGAAGGGATCTGTCTCTGTACCGATATCTCCCCCATGCCCAGACCCCCCTACCTGCCTCTCCATCATGGGGTGTCTCCACACCTCTATCCCCCCATCAAACACCACCTGTTCTAGTCAGTTATGGGGTTCTGCCCTACAGAGCTTTCCCTGCCTCATTCCCTGAGAGGCTGGTCTCCACACCTGCACTCCCCCAGGACCCCCTCTGTCCCACTCCATGAAGGTGTTGTCTCTATTCCTGTATCCTCCCAAAACTCCCTCTGTCCCATCCCCTCCCATCTCTGCTGCTGTCTTCACAGCCCTCACATTCCAGCCTGCCCCCATGTCTCTTCCACCCTATCCTGAACTGGGGAGAGGTTGGAGTGGAGGAGGAGCAATGTTCCCAGCTCTTAGTCACCCTGATTTGCTTTCAGACTTCCCTGTTGGGCGTTCTCGGTTGTCTCTTGCTTTCTCCTGGCTGCATGCAACCCACGCGGTCTACTGGCTGATTCAAGATAGACTGTCTGGCCCGAATCACAGCAGGGGCCGCATCTGACTGACACAGTTTAAAAGGCAAGTTGGCTACAAATGGATAAATGCAGGAAAATGTTTGCCAAGAGAGAGCACGGAAGGACTTATCTCCAAAGACCTTGGTGTGGAAGCTTAGCTGCCTGAAAACACTGTGTGTGTTCATTTCCCTTTCTTTCCTTTCCTTTTTTCTTTTTCGTTCCCCCCCATTTGTGGTCTTTGTCCCACTGAGCTGTCAAGTCCTTTGGAAGAAGTATACCAGAGCAAAAGTTTCAGGGAAATTGAACCTGCTTGTTGGCATCAACTGTCTCATCCCCACCCTTCTTTTCACCCTTCTCCATTCTTTCTCTTGCCCCAGCCCCTTCCTCCCTTAGCGCACCCACACTCTCTCTCTCTCAGTTTCAATGTCAAGAACTTTATTGGCATGACACGATGCACAAGGCTTGCTGGAGTTAATACTGTCTCAACTGTGAGTGTTTCACAGCGGCAATTGAGGTTTATATAGTGTGTCCACTTCTTGATTTAATGGCTCTGGCTGGTGTATGTTGGGAGGCTATTTTGGCCATTGTTGCTCAAGCTATGCACAGTTTTTCGTCCTCGCTTTTGAATGAGGAACGTATAGGCCCCTCCCTAACTATTTCTTAATGCCCAAGGAAAAGCCGCTCTATATCTCAAAGTACAGAACACCTCTTGGTTTCAATCTCTCCCCTCTCATGTGGAGTTCCTCCGTGGATTTCCATTCAGCATTCTGTCCCCCCATTGCTTTTTCCAGGGTGTCTGGAATAGCTGATTCTGTTCTGGGTAATGGTCTGCCTGAGTTTTGCATTCTGCACATACTGCCGTGAAGAGTCTATGCAAGGTTCACTATCACACTAGGGTGTGATCTTTGATCTGCCCGTGCAATTAACACTATCCTGTCTCCCTAGAGCCTTGTCTAATGTGGAGCACTAGAGGGGTCGGTATTGCAGGTCATGAGGAGAAGACGATGATGTTGAGTCGCCAGGGCTGTGCTGTGTCATAGTGATGTGTGTGTTTGCCAAACATCCATCTCCAATTGCCAGTGGGACTTAGAGCAGGCTCTTGAAGTCAATGGGAATCGTTGCAGTGATTTTCGCAGACTTGGATTGGGCCCCTGGTGCTTTGTGATGGAGTTGGGGCTCCTGTTTTCACCGAGACGGCACCAGAAGCTGAGTGCTGTTATGTGTAATGATGAGCAGAGGGAATTTTCCTAATTCTACCCTGCAGCCAGGGAGACCCTGGGTATGTGGAGAAGCGCAACTGCAGGCTTTCTAATTGTTCTCGATCTCTTTCTCTATAGAGTGCTAAGGTTATAATGCAGTGAAGCCCTAGTATTTGCTACCACAAGCAGGGAAGCAAGGCTTCTGGGTCCTATTCCGAATTCTCCGATGAACATGGTCTGCCAATTTATGGGAGGGTGGCTAATTTTGGAGGGTGCCTATCCTGAGGCTTCTAAGTCATTTCTCCCCTGGAAAATGTACCCACTGCTGACAAAGAAGACTGAACCAGGGCGGGAAATGCGTTGCAAGGTTCAACCGTGGTGCTGAGCATTGGCAATATCTGCAGTGCAGCCATTCTCCACTCCAGGGTGGCTGCACCCATTCTCAGCAGGACGTGACTTCCTCAATGCAGCCCGGGTGCTAGGGCCTAGTTTTTGGATAATGTGAAAGGGCCACAGATCTTTCTCTTGTCCTGTGATTCTGCATCTCTGAAATTCCCTGATGCCAAGGTACGTTTAGGGAGAGAGGTGGCAGGTTCCTCTGTAAAATGCAGTGGGGCATGGGGTGCTTAGGGTGGACTCCTGGCCTCACCCGTGCAGTCGTCTCTTGCTCACGCGCACACGAGTCATTGTGTGGGTGTGAGCACAGACGGGTCATCTGCATTTAGCAGACATTCTTCTTGGCATCATTTCGTGGGAGGTTTGGGGACTGCTCCAGCAGAGTAGGCAGGTTATTGATGTCTGCATTGAGAAGGGCAGGGCTGAGGCTACGTTCCTGTCTCACTCCTCTTACTTGCTTGAAGGCATCTGTTTGCATGTTATTTATTTAATCAGAGAGCTGGTGAGCGTAGAATTAATTGTGCCACTTGGCATCCCCTGCCTTTCTCCTCCTCCCACTGGCCTCTGTCTCTGCATTCCCCACACAGTCCTCCTCTGCTCCCTCCCCATCTCCTTTCTTCACCCCCTCACCTCCATTTCTACACCCCTCCTCCCTTTCCTGGCTTATCCCTTCACTCCCCATCTTGTTTTCTCTCTCCACCCCCAAGCCTTTCCCCATCTTTCCTTCCCCACTGTCTCCTCCCATCGCCGTCCCAGAAACTCTCCTTGCCTGGCCACCATCTCAGCCCCTCTTAAAATGCCACGAAGCCAGCTCAGAACCGAGATAGCGACGACGTGGACTGCTGGCAAAGCAAAGGAATAAATGGGACTGAAGAAAGACAATCTGCAAAGTGAGGAACCTTTTGCTCTGGGAGCCAAAGAAAGGAGATAGAACTGGAAATGATTTTATTTCAATTAGATTTTAATTAGCTGCTGTCTCCAAGCCAACAGATCAGTTGCTGACTCACTGAAAAGCAACAATATTGCAATGTGGCATTCCCAGGAATAGCTGCATCCGATCTGTGGCTGGAAAGGTTTGGAAAGAGAATTCCTGATGTCAGTGGCTCCTCGCTGCGGTTTGTCGTTGGCATGTTTCTTGCGAATACCCCGCTATAGTCTTGAACTAATTTTACAGTAAACGAATGCCAAGCCAGCAGTCACATGGCTTTAATTAGCAGGCAACACAAACTTTTATAAACCTTTCGCAATGGCAATTTAAACCTGATGGCAAAGTTATTAAAGGCAGCCATGGCAGGCTGGTTCTATTAGTCTACAGGGAGCAGGCAATGTGTTTTTGCTACAGAAGCGTGCTACACTGGGCCATATTCAGAGCTGGAGCAAACTGATGGAACTCCCTTGCTTTCAACGGCGTTGCTCTATCTTAGACTGGGTCTGAATTTGGCTCTCTCAAAAGCTTTTGTGCTGCTAATGTCCCACGTTTGGCCACTATCAGGACTGGGATCAGTTAAAATATCTGATAGGTTCTCCATTCTGCCTCTGCACTCAGCAATCTTAAGAGGGCCTTTTGGCTTGTTAATTCTGTGGTGTATGAACTGCAGCCCTGTATCTCCAGAGCGGCATTGCTGCCGCCCACGTTAATCGTCCGTGTGTTCCTTGGTTGGTCTCATTTTTCTGGAGGGACAGATATGCACGGGAGAACCTAGGTCTGAGCTGAAATTCACCTTCCAATAGGTATTCCACCAAACTGCAGCCAAAGTGTGGGTATTTGACTTTAGCTGAAGGATTTTTTTAGATATCGACAAATAGTTGTTTGTTCCATTCCTATTGGCAGTTTGTGATGGTGGCCTAGTAGGTGAGGGTTATAAAAAGGGTCTCTGATCCTTTCTGGCCCCCCCCTTATAGCTTTATTTTTTTCTCCTCTTCCTCTAGCCAATTCAGGTAAGCTCTTCCATCATTCAGCTCCACTCCAGGGCACAGATCCCTGTGTATCCTGGTCTGTCTTACTGTCATTTCCTTCCCACCCTCTTCCCTGTAATCAGACCCTCCTTCCACACAGGAGTGAAATCCGGAGCCTTGGCACAGAGCTGGTTTGCACCTTGCCTCGTTCCTCACTCTTACCATCTGTGTTTTCCAGTTCTCATTTCTACACTGTCAGAAACTTGGCTTGAAAGATATAAATACCGCCATGTGCAGAGTCAGGACCCAGTCCTGCCGGGTGCTGAACACACTCCACTCTCCTCAACTCCAGCTCAGCACCTTGCAGAATCAGGTCTTTATGGACCCTGGGTGCAATTCTGCCACCCCTATGTATACCTTACTCCATGCATAGTCCCATTTTCTTCAGTGAAACTGCTCATGGGGTATGATACTATTCAAAGTGAGTAAAGGTGGCAGGATAGGGTCTTGTATTAATATCTGGCTAGATTCTCCCCTGCATTCAAGATCTTGGGGTGGTTCAGAGGCATCAGGAGAACTGGGTTTGGGTTCCCTGGTTATTGGGACCACCCACCTCAGGGACCATACACCACCAAGAGCTTTATAGGAAATGGAAATAACAGCCCATCATTATGATTAGGATTTCTGTATGGAGATTCCAGGACACCTCTTTAATCAGCCATAGATATTTGGCCTACCATGCTTTTCCCATAATGTGATATGATGACAATGGCAAGTTATTAACAAAATAGAATGGGAAAAGCTGTATCTATTACAGTTGTTGTTGTGAGGCTGGGAGAGTGGCTAGCCATTGGTATTTTGTTTGTTGCTACTAACATCCTGCGGTGACCATTCAAATACAATGCAGGTGCCTGCGCCATTTACTGCTCTGCCTGGCCTCTCCTTCAGCTTTGAATGAGCATTGCGCTCTCTTCAGCTGTCAGTTTCAGTTGTGTAAATCCGGAGTCACTCCACTGACTAAATTCATCCCATGTAAATGGGAGCAGAACCTGGAGTACTTCAATTGCCAATTAGTTGGATGAATGCTCAGATTAATGAGCTGATTCCTTGTTTTAAATATCTGAGGAGAGAAACAGTAGTTGTGCCTCAAAGGGAATTAAGAAATAGCTGCATTGGCGGGTTCAGTGTGGGCAGACTCCTTTACTGAGATGGTTGTGACATGGCAGCCCCGTCAGAAAACTTTAACAATACTGATTATGCTACAACAGAGAAGGGGGTTCCCAGAATGGGTCTGCTGTGTCTATTGGCTTAGAGACCATGTCTCATGATGCCCTCTGTGTGCTTGAATTAGGTACCTCAATCCATAGCTAGGCATCTACATAAATAGCTTGTTTTTCAGAGGTGCTGGACAACCATGATTCCCAGCCAGTGGGAGCTGTGGGGTGCTTAGTATCTCTGAAAATGAGACCACTCATTTAGGTGCCTAACCATGGATTTATGGAAATGTTCACAGGAGCCTATGGGAGTTAGGCACCCAAATATCATTGAATTCAATGTGAGTTGGGCACCTAATTTCCTTGGAAAATGCCAGCCTTCGGAGACTAGACTAGCGTTAGACTCCAAGGCCAGGATTTTACACTAATGATTGTGGGTACTTCAACTGAAGAAGCCTTAAAGGACCTTGATACGGAGAGAGTGCTGGCCACCTGCCATCTCCGAAGCAGGCCCCTTTAAGGTGTCTCAAGTTGAGAACCCAAAATCAGGCGTCCTTTCTGAAAATCTTAGTCCCGAATTTGAGACATTAACGTAAGTGAGCTAGACTGAAACAGTCTGAGCTGAGGAAGGGACAGAGAAAGGAGTCATGCAAAAAGCGGGAAGGATCTGAGTGGAAGATCCAAGAAGTATTTGCAGATGGATGTGGTTCGGGAAATGAGAGAAAATGATATTTACATCTTGCAGTTAAAATAAGTCTAAGCAGGAGAGAGGAAGGCAGTGCTGAGTCTGATGAAGCAAAGCTGATTCACCTAGAAATTGACACAGCTGTGTTAATGTGGCTGAAAATAGCACCTCCTGTCTGCCTGTGATTAAGCCGCGACGGAAGGCCGGCCCGTCACCTGTGGGTTTATGAATGCAGATGATTCCCCTTTGACTGGAGATCATTTCTCCCTGGGTTCCCACGTATGCTGAACCGTCGACTCCCACTGTTGGTTAAATGAGCATTAAGTTCCAGTTTGTTGTCTTGTCTCAGGCTCCCCTGCGAACTAGACGCCAGCGAAGTACATTAACCCCAAGCTTTTTAATTTCTGCTCGCGTTTTGTTTTTCAGGGGGGACAGAGGAAAAAAAAACTCCACCAAGTATAATTGCAGTGATTTGCCCAATTGCTCTCAAACCCATGTTAGCCAGACAGTTTTATGATACTGGATACGCACACGAGTCACTGAGCAGAATTAAGGTTTCATTATCTGGCAGTCTGTCTGCAGCTTTAGTTATGGAAGTGGGGGAAAAGAAAATGCTGCAGGTGGGGGATGTGAATTCAAACACTCCCACCACAAGTCAGGCCCATTGTAAAATATAGCCCGGTCTAGCCAAACTCCCATCAAGCTGCAGTTATGCTTTCTCCTGCTGTTGGTGCTCATCAGTACATTGGGATATAAATAGCCAGGCTCAGCTTGCACCCGACAGCCGCTCGGTCTTGTTTTGACATCACAATTGCCTCCACGGTACTGAACTGTGATGACACAGACGCCGGATTGTGACATGGCCGAATGAATCGGTCTCTGCTTGTGCAGAGATCACCCCTGGAATCGGCAATTTGCAGCCAGTCTGGGAGTCTTGTTGACCATGGGGGCTTGGCACCCTTCAGGATTAGGGTCAAATGGGAATGTAGTGCCCACATATTGTAACAAATTCAGCTGCTGCAGACGGCAGATGCAATTGCTGCATACATCACTGTGGAGGAGTGTGTTACCCCTTAAAAGGATAGGCTGGAGCCTAAGACCAAAACAGCCTGGAATTTAATGAAGGAGGCCCTGGGCTATTTAAAGAGGAAAAGGCAGCTGAGCAGGAGAGAGGGGACTGTGGGGCAGGCAGGAAGTCTGCAGTCTGTCTGACTCAGCTGCCTTTTTCTCTTTAAATAGCCTCCTTAATTATTACACCCAGGCTTTTTTGGTTGGAGGCTCTAATCTGTTTCTTAAAGGAGCTGTCCCCCTGCCACCCCTGTCCTCTCCAGGGGCAAGAACAATAACCTTCAACTCCAGAAATATAGGTCTCTAGTATTTGGGCTCGAATTTACCTCCTGTAGCTGTGGGTAGTGCTGGGTCCCTTCTCCATCTCTGAGTGAGCCATTAGCGAGCAGCACCGCTTGTCTAATGGCTAGAGCACAGAGCTGGGATTCAGATGACTTGAGTTCTAGTCCTGGCTCCGTCAGTCACTGTCTTCCCGTATGACCTTAGGCAGAGGTCACCTCACCTGCGTGTGTCTCAATTTTCCCCACTTGTTAAGAGGAAGTGACGCTGCCTCTCCCCTTTTTTGAGATTTTTGGATGGCCGATGCTATTATTTTGGTCAGACATAAGCACACACCCACAAAGAGCTGGTGCATTATGATATGATGTTCATTAAGCCACTGCTAAAGGGTGCTGGGAGGGAGGCGTCTTCAGGCTGAACACTGGGAATGACCCTCGGATTTCCTGTTCAGACTGTGCCGCTGAAACCCAAATGCCATCAGTCATCAGTCGCTTGGATACAAGGAACGCTTCCTGTGAAGCCAGACGGTGCATTGGTTTCTTACAATTGCCTTCTTGCCAGTGCTCAGGTTTAACTGTGATGATGCTGCTCATTGAGGGCCGGCGGTGCGCTCTCTGGAGAAGGGCGCTAAGCCAAAGGGCTTGGATCTGAATGAGTCTCCAAGTGCTCCACTCCAAATGCTACTCTCATCATAAATCTCGGGCACCCTGCTGCTTGCAAGGCAGCCATTCAGAACCGTTACTGTGGGGTTAGAACTCCAGTCTTCCTCCTCCATTAGCACAGGCAAAAGGAGACTCTCCATTGTTGCTAGCAGTACAGGGCCTGTGACATGCAACACAGCAGCTGTTATTTTACTGTACCGATCAGAGGGGTTATCATTGAAAGGCCTCATGAAAGAAAGGATTTCAATGTGGCCAGGAAGGTCTCTTGGTGAATGAGGAGCGGGGCGTGACAAAGTGCTGGGCAACAGCAGCTATGCCATCTATTCGCTGCCTGGGAGTAAAGCTGACAATGATAGCGGTGCCTAATTGATAGATTGAGGATGGGCGGGAGAGAGCGACAAGGCTAATTAACCCATGAGCCCAGAAAGTAGAAAAGGCCCAGGAAGGAAGTGCCAAGGGGGAGAGAGAGAGCCAGAGCCCTAAGAGAGATCTCCACGCTCTCCTCTCCATGGCCTTAGGGGCTGAGGATTATGTGCTGTGGTAGATAAGGTACTGAACAATGCCGTAAAGGTGGCAGGGGAGCATGGCACACGGGGTTTACAAGCAGAGGAAAACAGGAGTGGAGGGTGCTCCTTGTTCCAGGGGGCAGAGGCAGAGTGTGCGTTGTTATACATGGTTGCATTCCTGTCTATGGCAGCGATGGTTTGGCATAGTCACATCCCTTGTAGCGGATACACTAGTTTATCACAACAGCATCCCTGAAGCCAGGTACCCTGTCCAATCTCAGCTGTGTCCCTGTGGGTAGATGGCTTGGTTATATCTCTGGTTAATCAAATCCCTTCTCTGCAACAAGATGCAGTTTGCAGATGCTTCCCTAAGGATTCTAGGACACAGCCCTTTCTCCTTGCTTGGATAACTACATAAACTCATCTCTTGTGGTCTATTGTAGGGTTAAAGCTTATTCCCCACAGTAATCAGAGAAGGGATAAAACATGCCAGCTAGGAAACAGGAAACCTAATGGGCAGGTAATTAAAGAACATGCCAGAGGATAGATGGATGAATAGAGAGAAGGTAGGATTCAGATGGAGTATAGAAACACATCAATACATATGCGAGGAGGGGATAGATGGAAGAGAAGATTAATTTATGAGTGTTCTTGTCTATTATTCTGAGTCAGAGATTCTGAGCACATCTGGAAAGTCTCCAAACCTGCAATGGTGCCATAAGGTTAATAGAGGACCACTAACTCTGCTGAGATCTTCCAGGTCATGATCCGGATTAGAAACACACTAGGTGAAATTTAAAGTGGAGAAAGATACAGGGCTGAGAGAAAAGGTTGGAAAGGGGAAATAGGGGACTGCATGGCTGGGATTAGCAAGTGAATGATCCTGGTTGTCACCAGCTCAAGGACATCAGCATGTGCTGTGGATGTAGGGTGGCAGCAGCTGAGGAGTGCATGTGTTTTCTGTGGGAGAAGGGCTAATCTCTTTAGCTATGTCTACACTGCAATCAAAAATCCACGGCACCAAGCCTCAGAACCTGGGTCAGCTGACTCGGGCTTACCGCCCTCCAGTTGTGGGGCTAAAAGTAGCAGGGTCGACATTTGGGTTCAGGCTGGAGCCCAGGCTCTGAGATTGACCTATGTTGCGGGGTTTAAGAGGTCAGACTTCAGCCCGAGCTGAAATGACTATGCTGCAATTTATAGCCTGAGACCCATGAGCCCAAGGCAGCTGACCCCGGCCGGCAGTATTTTATTGCAGCGTAGAGATACCCATTCTATCTGTTGCCCAAGGAGGCACAATGTTCACGAGTCCCGGGCCTTATTTTCCAGATGGGCTCCCAGCCCTCAGTTACCGTGCTGTGCCACTGGGTGCTGGATCTAGAACTCCTCTGCTCCCGGGGTGCATAGAAAGAGGAACATTTACAACACTGCTGCTGCTGCTGCTGGTCAAGCCATCATTGACCAGTGTTGGTTTCAAAGACCTCTGCCACACAGCACACCTAACCCACGATCATCCCCTTATGCCATCTGAACCCTACACCACACCCGGAAGGTCAACAGCCTCTAGCTGTGCTGGGCTAGCAAGGGATTTGATCTCTGCAGCTGATGATCTCGTGCTGAAAACACCCTGCCTTCAGCCCCTTCATCCTCTCCAGAAGATGTAAATATAGATGCTGTGAGCAAAAGTGCCCTGACAGAATTCAAACGCGCATGGGGAGAGAGGCAGTCTGGGATGTGTAGCCAGTGCATAAACATCTACCCTACCCTGTAAGGCTGCCTAGAGACGTTGCTGGCTGCATCTGCTGCATTCCAGGGGAAGATGATCCGTATTGCAGTACATGGGCTTTGCTGCAGTAGCTGCAGCTCAGATGTCTTCTCGGCACCTTGCATGGCAGCCCCTTGGAGCAAAGAGGAAGGTAGTGCAGTCTTTGGGGTGTTGGCTTGATGCCTCCGCTGCGGCTGACGTTTGGCGTGCCCTCTGCTTCCCTGAGAGGCAGGCTGCATGCCACAACACGCCATCCCACCCTCCCTCCTTCTGTGCAAGCCATTGCCAGCCCGCCCGTCATTCCCACCTGGGGGCTCGGAGGCCGTTCAAAGGAGATGGGTGGCCATTTTGCTCATCCTAGGAGCTTCAGCCCCTCAAGAAAAAGCTAACGCGGCACTTCCCAGCAAGGGATAAGCCACCAGAAGCATTTGAAAACCCAGTTGTTAATGACAATTCACAGCGGGAACTGACCTTCCCCAAATGCTTTTTCCTCTGTTTGCTCCCATTGGGACGTGCGCCTTTATCAACCAGGTTCTCCGGGCTGCTGGGGGGAGCAAAATATGTGCCGATTTCCCTTTTGAATGACATGGGGAGGGGGAGACATTGGTGCAAGAGTGTATCTTCCTTAAGTGCTGCTTTTATTCCTCATTGGGATCTGTTCTTTGATTTATGGCATCAGAAGCACCCCCTCCCCCTCAAATTCCCTGGGACATCTCACAAATCCACATGATGTCCCCCAGGCATGGGTTTGAATTCTGGCTCTGCAAATTAACTATATAAGCCTCATGCGGCCAGTTGCTCCCTATCTGTTCCACATCTGAGAGAGCTCGGGAGTGCTAATTTATTCCAGCAATACGGACGGCATAAATTGGTCTCAAGAAACCAGCTCCAGATAGGCCTATTTCAGATAGTACAATGTGGAAAGCTGGTGCAGTGGGATAAAGCTTCCGGCTTTGGGGTCAGACTGAGTTGATTGGTAGGGAGGCATTGACTATCTCAGTGGTGTAAGACATTGTGGGACAAATTTGCAGATGGCAACACAAAGGAATAGGCCTTAAAGAATTATTCTTTTGGATGAAGTTTAAAACTAAGGCGCTCACCAGTTGCGATCATTAAAGATCTCATGACATTTTCCCAAGTGAAAGGATTTGCCCCCGGGTGTCCTGTCAGAGATCATTTTGGGTAATTGCCAAGGCTGGTCAGCACCTTTGTAAAATTAATTGCAAAACAGGAAGGTTGAGATTTGCAACAGCACTCAGTATTGACTTAACTTTGCTTCCATTTACATCAGTGGGAGTTTTACCATCGACTTCAAAGCGAGCATCTAGGCCAATGCTGAGTGCTTTTGAAAAACCTATCCAAACTCATTTTAGTGTGTGTAATATAAATCTTCTGCTCTGCTCTATAGCGGGTACAATATTCTGAAATTTTATTGAAAAAATGAGGTCAGAGGATTGAAGTTTGTGTTCCCATCTCTCCAATATTCTGACCCACAGTGATGCTAATATTCTAGCTAACTCAATTCCCTCAGGAGTGTCAGTAGATATGGGATTTTCTTTCACTTCCTTGCCCAAATTTGTCTGTGGTGTTCCCATGCACTATTATATAGCCATTACCTTCCACCTCAAAGGCAGCTTCATTTTCTTGGTGGGTGGGTGGAACATGTAGAGACCATATCTCAAAGTTTCTCTTTCAGTCTTAACTCAGTCTCTACTCAGGCAAAATTCCAAATAAAGTGACTGGAGTTTTAGTCAAGTGAAGATTTAGCCCAAGAGTCCTGATACATCTATCACTTACACTGGTGTAAATCAGGAGTAACGCCACTGAAGTCAATGGAGTTAGATCAGGGGGAGTGAGCGGATAACCAGGACTGAAGTTTGTAGCTTATTGATGCAAGAAGGGCTAGTTCCGAACAAGAAATAAGTCATGTGAATCCTGCATAGTTCTGGGTGTAATTTGCCCCTGTACAAAGACCTATGCACCTCTTAAGAAGTGAGAGGCTCAGGCATGAATCTGAGCATCTCGGCAGCACCTCATAAGCTTTCCCTTTGGTAGGGGAACGGGGGACTCATGACCAGGGAGGCATGAATACACGAGTCATGACACAGGCATCTTGGTGTGTTGATTCCCTGTTTTAATAATTGGCTGATTAAGTTCCATTTTTATTTGGTTTCAGTGGCAAATCAGATTGAGAGCTGTAATATCCCCTCACACCTTGTAATTACCATTAATTTCTTCCCTCGCCTCTATGCAAGGCAGGCTGAGGTTGGCAGAGGCAGCCGGGGAGTAGGAGTGAATCAGCAGAGGAGAATGCATATGCATGAAGTGGAGCTAGCTCAGGACGCCTCTGATGGAGGGAGTGAGGGTGGAGGGATAGGCCTGAGAGTTTGGGGGTGGGGGAAGGGGAGAGGGAAAAAAACCACTTTAAATCTGAGACAAAGGCAAGTGCAGCAAAGTGTCAGAGTCAGCACTACAGCCGTGCGAGCCTAATTACCATAATGATGTGAAATAGTCCAATCAGCAATCTGGGGCTAATCTTTCATGTATTACAGGTCTCTCTTTCATAGCACTCCACAGCTAAATGCATTTTTAATGAAGATATTCCTAGACTCGCAGATAATTTCCCACTCTTTACAGGGAGGGTATCAGAGATCATTAAATGGGTCGTTCTTCTTATATATATATAATATTATTTCCAATTTCCTTAGCCAGCCAGAGATCTCGCTGTCAGACTCACAGCAGTGCTGTACCAGCAGGGAGCACTTGTCTCTCAGATCACTGCTGGGAGCGTGAAGGTCTCCCAGTCCCAGTTTGGCAGCTTTGTTCTCCAGGCCGCCCTTCTGTTCTGCCCTGCCCTGCCCTGCCCTAGGTCTTTGTAGGAGCTGGCCGAGTGATCGCATTGCATCCTGGAATGAAAAGCTGTCTCAGGGATCCCATGTTTCCCAGGCTGGGATGGACAGGTTTGCACACCCCACTCGCAACCTTAGAGCTCTTTGAGAATGGGCTGCCCAAGGAATCCTGTGTCCCAGGCATAGAGGTAATGGAGAGGTGACCCCTGAGATAAGACACCCCAGCTAGATGGTGGGAAAGAGGGGAGCTCTGACACACAGAGTCCCTCTGTCGGTCACAGGGAAAGGGCTTTTGGCAGAGGAGGGAACGTCTTCACCTTGGCGTCCCCGACAGAAGAAGGTTCCCAGGTGAGTTCTCTCAGATGCTGTCTTTGCAGGGCAGCAGGGATAGGAATGAAGCCAGAAGAAAGGGGAGGGGACTTAAAAAAAGGGACCCAGGGCAGATAACAGCGTGTGCATGCACAAGAGTGGAAAGCCCTTATAAGAAATGCAAGGCAGGCAGGGAAGCCAGAGACCGAGAGAGAAATGCACAAGGGGTGGTGACATCTTCTGCCTTCTCCAGTCCCTAAGGCATTTGACGTCTCTGGGCTGATGGCCCCTCTGCCTCTGCTCCCTGAGGCCGTGTCTCCTGTCATCTTTTGCAACTCCGACTACACCCTGAACATTAGCCACTTTCCAGCGTAGCTGGGGCACTTTCACCTCAGCCAGGCCTCTCATGATGAGGGCTTGGAGGCAGCCCAAACCCTCCAGGGAGGCCACAGACATGTACAATTGTTCTGGCCACTCCTGACTTGCTCTGTGCTCTCCGGTGAGGTGAAGTGAGCTGAGGAGGGCTCACCTCCTCACATAGCCATTTCTGTCAACCGGTCCAGTGGCCCAGAGAGATGCAAGAAACTTCCTGTCGCTCGGGGGTGGCTGCAGCCTCCCTTTTGGGGGAGAAAAGGATGGACCACCGTAGGGCTGGTGCCTGTGGAACTGGCAGCAGGTGTAGTTATTAGTTCTTCTTTTACGGCCATTGAGAGACTTTAATTGTATTATTATTATGACTTCTAACACCCCCTGAAGGGCTCTCAGGGAAATCTGACTCTGAATATTAAAGGGGAAGCTTGCATGGGTCTGGAGTGGTGCAGGGCCTGGGTAAGAAGCAGCACTCTCCCTCCCCGGCTCCCCCGCTCCTCATCTCACCAGGATCTCGGATGAGGCGTTAGCAGGGAGCCGGGATGAAAACAATGAGGTTGTTTTTAAAGCAGCAGACAGCTGGCTCCTGACAGGAGGAGGTGGCAGAGGGTGCATTTCCAATTATCTCTGCAGATTGGGCCAAATCCCAACGGGGGATGAGGCAGCCACGATTCAAAATGAAACATAGGAATTGCCACAGAGGATCAGAGCAACGGTCCTCTCGTCTAGTATCTTGTCTGTGACAGAGGCCAGAGCCAGATGCTTCAGAGGAGAGCGCAAGAAACGGCACAATGTTCACTCCAGGCAATTAGTGGTTGCTTTCTGCCTTGCAACAGGAGGCTGTATACAATTGTATCCTAGGCCGTGTGACTATGGACCGTCTTAGTACCTGTGTGCTGCCAATGGCTTGCTTGAATGTCAGTAGCAGTTGTAAGGGGCTCATCCCCTCTCAGGATTTGGCCAGTAGAGATGGAAATGGCCGGCTAAATGTAGTGCTCTTTAAAGACTCTCTGGAGATGGACCCAAGATGCAGCATCCAGGTCAAGATGCTGATCCCCAACCGCGCCAGCACTTGGGGGTGATCTGACCTGGGGTTCTGGTTTGGCCCAATGCCGACACGGGGACCAGCGGCAACGTTTTGATCCATGCTGTGTCCAGATTGCGAAGTCCAGGACTGAGGAGTTTTGATTCGGACCTGTTTCTAGGCTGCTCCTTCTTGTGTTTGGGCCCTCCAGATACCTGTGGCTGGTCACGTAGAGAGGAACAAAGCTGGGCAATACAGACTCTTGTTTAAATCACGAATCAGGGCAGGTGGGGGGCCTTGGCTGTGGGAGAGAAAGGCATGTGGTAGCGGGCAAATGAGCAGGCAATTGCACATCCTCAGGAGATTTTCTCTTCATTCTCCCTCATTCCTCCAAAGCCCACCACAGAGAGCGCTCACACTGAGAGTGAGGATAGCGGCCAGCAAGGAGTTAAAGAGGCAGAAGGGAGGGTGATTTTCTCTCCATTCATTGGTGATTAGACTGGCTGAAGCTAAGTAATGTAGGTAAGTAAATGGATATCATAGACAGTTGCATTACAGAATCATATCCACAGAGCCTGTCTGCCTGCTGAGGATATCTTTAAGCACAGTAGATAAACACATATAAATGGGTAGGAAGGTGGGACAGGAAATCACTAGGTAGGCCAGGAGGTGCATAAGCAGGTAGGTAGGACAGGAGGTCACTAGTTTGGTAGGTAGGGTTGGAGGTGACTAGATAGGCAGGTATGGCAGGAGGTGATTAGGTAGGTAGATAGGGCTGGAACTCGTTAGTAGGTAGAAAGGCCGTGTGCATCAAGGCCTGGCATGAGGGAAAATGGGATAACAAAAATACAAGGGATGACATAGAACACACGGCCACAACCTTTAATTACAACTAACTCTTTCCTGTTTCCCCCCAGCCCTGTGACTGCGACTGGGCTTTTAATTTGTCTCCCTGTCTATTATGCGTATATCCTCAGCCCTACGGCTTCTTATCATGATGATGTTTTTAAAATAGGACATGGTTTTGTTACCTTCCGTGTTTGGAAACCCATAGCAGGCCCTGACCTTTCAAGTCTTTCCATGTTTAAAGCTGTGACTAATTTCCTGGGGGGCTGCAAACACTCTGAAGCAGTAAAGTGCTGGGAGTTCATTAACATGTGGGGCTTTAATTAGTCGGCAAGAAATCTGTCTCTGTCCTGATTTAAACAAAAAAAAAAAAGAGAGAGAGAGAGAAGATGGTGATGATGAAATAGAAAGTAGTGGCAGTAAATGAGTGCATAAGAGGAATAGATTTAAGGACTCACAATTTATTTAACCAGCACTTTAAACTGAGTCCTGGCCATATGTTCTCTACAAATTAGTGACTATGGCCCTTTAAATGGAGGGATGGACACTCTCTCTCTCTTTCGCTCCCTCCCCTACAGCTGTCCCCTCTGCACCAAGGACAGGGTACCTCAGTGGAATCAAATATAAAGCAGAAAAGGAGAGGATTTTAAGGAAAGGGACAGTGATTGAATTGTGCATGCCACAGTGGCTAAGAAAGGGTTAAGCAGGGTGGACGAGAAGGGCTCTCCAATCCTGTACACTCCTCTTCCTCTGCTGGGTTAATGCGCCTTCCTCAGGCAGCTGGGCCAGGCGTAAAGGTCTGCATACAGCTCTGTCCCCACCCATCCCTACGTTCCTTCGGCCTGTGTCGTGCCCCCTCTCCTTAGCCTCTACTCACCCCCATTGCCCGGGAAGGTTGGAGGTGGTGGCAGTCTGGCAAAATGAAAGCAGCACAGCTCGGGGATTCTTGCTCGCGCCGGTCCGATGGGACCATAGGGAAGGATGAAGGGGTAGCGCTGTGGCCACCGGGTTTTTTTTTTTTTTATGTACGACACAGTCCCGTGTGGCTTTGTGAGTCCCAACAGTCTCTTCACACCACCACCGGCAATGTGGGAAGCCACGTTCTGTCTTCAGTTATGCTGGTGTAAATCCAGAGTGAGCCCACGGGCTTCAGCAAGGTTTACACAAGCGTAGCTGAAAGCAGGCACTGGCCCTTTGGGGGCGGAACTTCCCCTCATCCTGGTTTTACAGCTGGGAAATTCTAACATCAGTGGCAATGCTCCAAATTTAGGCTGAGCTCGGAATCTGGCCGGGCTTCTGAACAGAGGCGTAGAGCGACGAGTGGCTCGTGAAATGTGCCTCATCTCCCTCCTTCTAAACATAGCCCATGTGGGAGCACGGAGAACTCATCCAGAAGTCTCACCAACATGCGGGTCTTTTATTTACTTAAATCTCAGGGTGGAATAATATGTGTTAGATTGCCCGGTTGATCTATTTGTGACAAGTGTTAAAACACATGTGCATTGATTTTTTTGTTTTTTTGAGACGCATATTTCTAAGGGTAATTTAATAGTGGTATTGAGCATAGCTTTTGCTACCCTGGGAGAAGAAGGCGGAGGAGGAGGTAAGAGGGGGTGGGAGGGATTAGATGAAGAGGAGAGAGCCGCTAATGGTGTTTTTGTAATGCAATTGCTTAGGTCAGTGAAAAGCTGTCACAGTTTAATGCACTCGGTTGTCGGGGATGTTATCATATACAGGATTAAGCCATTCCAAAACATGAAAACAAGAGCAGCTTGTTAGTGAGTGAGCCTGTTAAAGAGCTTCTCTTGCATAGTTATGATCATTTTAAGAAGGGAGTTTTTCTCGTCTTACCCTCTGGCTGGCGTAAGTACTGAATGGAAGGAAATAATTTTGAGCTCTCTCGGGGTTACTTTGGGTTCAGCCAACCCTGAGTCCCCTTTCCCTTCAATCAGATTCCCTGTAAGATGGCCAGGCCAAGATACGTTTGTTAATCACAGAAGTCATATCTCCTTGACTTGAGATAAATCAGTGTCGCTCTTTTGGGGCCTGTTTGCGCTAGCTGGAGACCCAATGGGAATGCCTGATGCAGCTTCCGTGGAGTTACAGCGATTCACACCAAGTGTGTTTGTGTTCAGAATAATGACTCAGCCCTTCATGCACCATCTTCCTCGTGCCTCAGTGATCCCGTGCCAAATATATTTATCAGTAAAAAGATTTTCTGCTAACTCGATGGAAATCTCAGAACCAATCCTCTGTAAGGGGTCGAGAGGTGGTTTTTGTTAAAAGGTGGGCGATAGCTGCTTGTTCTAACAAAATGTGAACCTGCAGATTTTGAAAATGGTTGTCACCAAGCTGAATGTTGCCATTTGGACCTCAAACTTGCAAACGAATATGGCCACCAACATTCACCAAAAATTTCTGATATACAAACAGTGCCTGCATGAACCTGTCAGCAAAATCCAGTTGTTTGGCATAATTCCTTTTCAGTCTATTAAGAACAGAAATGAGAAGACATGTCATAGTTTTAACACCTAATATTCATCTTTTTATTACATGTAGTCTTCTATACATCCATAAAATTAGAAATAAGTTAAATTATAACACGTTATTTTCCTGTTATTTGTGAAATCATTTTCTTACATGCTTAGTATTTCTTTGATAGCACATAATGCCTGTAGTTAGAGTAGAATTACCATCACTAGCACTTCTATGTCATATTTTACAAAGAGTGAGAGCAACAGTAGTTAGATGAGATGGTGGTTTACGATAGTCATGTTGGTTACAGTTGTAGGTGAGTGTCAAGGCTCATCCTCATCTCTAGGGTCCTGGACATGGTGTCGCAAGGGCCTTTGCCTGTCACACTCCCTTTGGTGGCCACTTTCTCGGCTGTGGTGACCACTCCAAGTTGGTCTCTTCCCCAGAATCCGTGCCTGGGTCTTCTGTGGTTCTGGCCAAGTCACATTGTAGTTCAATCCCCCTTCTAGGGTTCAGCTCCAAGAAAAGGTCCTTCACCCCCTCTGGGCTCGACTCTAAACAATAAATCCTTTGTCCTTCCTGGGCTTGAATTCAATTCTTCCCCCCGTGTCAGGGTTCTGACTCTCCCCCCCCCCCTCCCCCGGCTTACCTCTGCTGGGATCTAAGTATCATTTACACTGGCTTTCCATCCATCAAGGGCATCTACCTCATTCCCTGGTCCTCACAGACCCTATCTTGGGGACTCCTCTCCATGCTAGGGCCCCACCACAGGAGCTAATCTTCTCCTGTAGCTTTATTTCCTGGCCCCAGCCAGTCCCAAGCTACTGAATCTTACTCCAGGCCTTTCCCAGGGAGAGAAAACTCTCCCGAGCTCCTCTTTCTTGGATCTCTCCATATCGAGTGTTCCCAGCTCGATTTAAGTAGTGCTCACCCTGCTTCACCACCACAGCTGGGTGTCAATCTTTCTAATTAAGCTTAATTACACCCAGCTGGGGTCACTAATTAGCCCTTATGTTGCCAGCTCATCAGTGCTAAGGGATAGCTGCTAAGTCACTGACACGGCTAAGCCCAGCTTGCCTCAAGGGGTCAGCCAGCCTATGACAGTAAACCATAGGATTGGTAATAAGTCTCATGAGATCCAGGCCAGTTTCCTACAGCCTCTGCATTATTTGCGTCCATCAGCATCCAGTCATCGTTGTCAAATATCTCCTCTTCTTCCTTCTCACCCAACCGGATGAGCTGCATCTCTTCATCTTCAAATGTATGCCGTCTTTGTTCAGGAGCTATGATCGCACAAACCGTGCAAGCTGGGGTGCCATCTTCCTCACAAAACTGCATCGACTATCGACCTAAATGCTCAAGAAATTCTAGCAAGGGAGCTTTGTTGTCAAGAGATCTTGTCGGAAGTTCAACCAAGTGGGCCCTTATTAGAGCTAAGAATGGTTTCATAGCATAGCAAAGAAAGGAGGTGGAA
Source organism: Emydura macquarii macquarii (assembly GCF_026122565.2). Lineage (NCBI taxonomy): Eukaryota > Metazoa > Chordata > Testudines > Chelidae > Emydura > Emydura macquarii. The sequence goes on along the minus strand of NW_027130449.1, from coordinate 6,427,750 downwards.
TTGTAGGTTTCACAAAGGCTCTCTCAGCCCTCAGCAGATGGGCCTTGGCTTACAACGTGAGAGTCCATATCACAGCGCTCATCAGAGCCATGCCCCATGTTGACTTGGATGACCAATTTATTCACCATGAGTCAAGAAAGACAAGGGAGAATATGACAATGGAGATGAGGATGCACTGTTATGAGCACTTCAACGGTTCAAGATTTTCTCTGGGGAGGAAGCACCCATATCATTGCAAAATTTCAAAGCAAAAGATCTAGCTACTGAAGCTAGTAGATGCAAAGAACCTAGGGTGAGTGCATTGGGCAGCTTATGACTCAAGAGGGGGAGCCTGGACATGTCCATATACATGATCCACTGCCTAAAGATAATGCACCAACTTTTCCCATGCTATCCGAGGTGGGGAAAGAAATCAAAGGAAAAGGCCCAAGGAGGAAGGCAGACAGAAATATGCTTCAGCTACTGATCACAGCCTATGGAGCTGGCCAAATGGTGAATTTGCAACAGATTCTGCAACATGGGTTAATACCTGTCCTTTTGGCATTGGCATAGACAAGTGGCAGTCTGCGAACAGGCACAAAAGCAATATTGGTGATGTGCTGACAGCTGATGTCCACTGTCCACCAATAGCTACTCCTGTTGGGAGGAGCTGTCTTGTGAAAGATGCGCAAGCTTTGGTACAAGCCATGGGAAAGCCATCTGGAGCCAAAAGCACTGGAGACCTTGCAGATGCATTTGTAAAACAGTATTTAGGACTGGATCAGACTTCCACAGAGTTGATGCTGTGTTTGACCAATGCGAAAAGGAACCTATGGAGGGTGGCACCAGGCAAAAACATTTGAGGTACAAGGCCCACCTGAAGAGCGGCGGAAGGCAGATACATGCCTCTTTCAGTAACTGGATGAATTTCACTGTGCTTCCAGAAAATAAGGAGGAGCTTGCAATATTTTTTATCTGAGCAACTAATGACTCAAGCACCACATGGTAAAATCATGATTCTGGCTGCTGGCTTTCAGGATGAGGCTGATGTATGGTCCTGAACAGCTGTAGTTGACACCAGTGAGCTGTGCGCTCATCGGGCAGACCCAAGCATGATTTTACACTGTTTTCATCATGCTGCCAACAGGGTGGTTGTTGTAGCCAAGGACGCTGAGGTGCTTATTATTTAGCTGGCTTCCTGTTGCAAAAATGACATGTAGGCAACTTTGGATGACAGCTGGCACATCAAAGGAACCGCAGAACTTTCCTGTTCCTGCCATTTGTGAGAAACTACAATATGGATCCACTGTTCTGGAAATGCCTCGTCCCTTTTCATGCCCTGCCTGGTCATTGAGGCTACCTCTTTTATTGCTGGATCCAGCAAGAAGACTGCCTGGCAAGCTTTTGCTGTGACACCATGAGCTTCCTCCACACCTTGGACAGGGTGACCCGGACTCTGAGAAGGTGAAAAGTGCAGAAGAGTTTTAGTAAGTTTTGTGGCTTGCCAGAGGTCCACAGGGCTGACAAAGCATGTGTCACTTTGTTCACATGCTTGTAGTCCTCAGAAGCTTGATGCCCAGCAAATGATACTCTTTTCTTCCATGTACAAAGAGCTCATAGTTTGGAGACAGGCCCATCGCCCAGATCTAATACTTCCTCCTTCAAATACAATGGGTTGGATACAGGAAGACGGAGGTCTGGTGCCACAACTGCTGACAGACTGCATGGAGACAATATTCTGTGCTTACACACCAGGGTGCAGAAGTCAGCAATGGAGGGGCAGGACAGCACAACTTGTTTGTATAGGAGAATGCAAATGTAGAGAACTGGAACAAGTTTGTGTTGATATACCTGATGCTAAGTGCTTTCAAGCAGTGTTAGCAAATAAGCAGATGTCTCATAATATGTGACCTAATAAGATGTTGATTCAATCTGCCATTGTATACCATTGATTTCTTGAAGTAGCACAACATTAACATGTGTGCTTAACTTGTGTGCATAAAAATGTTTACTTAATGTTTAGTCAAGAAAATATTTGTGCTTGTTTTAAAAGCAGGTGTTTTCAGATTATGTATTGAAGTTCTGAGAGTTACATCAACTTGTATACTTTTGTTTCAAGGTGCCAATGCTCAGATTATAAAAGCCATGTAAATATACCCTTTCATGGTTGTAGAAAGTATTAAAACATTTCTAATACCTCTTGCAGATAAGAAACTGAAATTCAATAGCTTTATAAAAAAGGTTGTGCATATTATTTGATTACTTTTATTGCATCCTGCAGCTTATTAAGATCCAATAGAAGTATGTTATCCTAAACAAAATGGATATAAAGATTTAAACTTCTGTGATTTCTCTGCATTATTTGTGATCTTTGTAGAGGCCTTTATTCACAACATACAGCGTGACAACAACCATATTTGGATTCAGCACAGCCTAATTATCTGAAAAACACTTGTTACCCGCTTTTAACAAAAAATGCCTCTCACAGTTAACTTTTCTGAAAGCCCGACTAGACTGTTGGGATCTGAAAAGCAAGCGGGGCTTATTCTCGCCCGTGCATCAGCACAAGTAATGAAGATTCCACATATCAAATGCTGTCCTCGTTCAGACCTGTGCAACCTTCTTCTCTTGCATGGGATTGTTGCGCAGTGGCTCAGAATCTGGTCCTGCAAGTGCAAATGCTGTTGATGCATTGGCCAGAATAGATGTCTGCTGCCTTTCTTAGTTGCATTGGTTCAGGAGTGCTAACAGGAGAAAAAGCATTACAAACTTGTTTTTGTCACTAAAAATCCACTGATCTGGCTCTAAATGCACATGGGGAACTCATCGGTTGAGTAAGACAGTAAGATGGTGTCATTTTTGCATAGCCATTTTTCATAGTAGGACTACATTTTATTTCATCCACTCTGCTGGTACATAGGTTACTCCCCACTGTATAATGTTTCCTTTGTGCAGACTAGATTTAAATGTCTAAGACGTGGGGCTTCCACCCACTTCCCTTGGGAGACTATATCACAGATTTGTACATCTCAGCGTCAAAAAGCTTTTCCTTATTTATATTCAGCCTAAATTTTCTCTCTCTCATTTTCATCCTATTACACCCCTGGTAGCTAAATCCTCAGGTTTGTATCATGGTAACTAATTCCTCCCATTTTTTTCCTTTTTTTCTTTTCCCTAGAATTCACACCCTTCAAATACTTATAGATGTTAAAATGTCCTACCTTTCCACAGCTCTTATCCGAGCTATAAATCTTGCTAGTCGACAAGATTACTGCTACATGGCTTCTGCCGTTGACCCACTGTTAAAATACATAACATAAATTACACAGAACATACCATACAAGCAATTTGTCCCCATATGAATCCTGAATAAATATTAATGGCCCATTGCTGTAGCTTCATAAAGTGGCAGTGTTGGACTCAATGAGGTTGATCTGAGTTGTGATAATTGCTAGTGGACAAGGACGCCAACCAGTCAACAAAATGTCTCTCTCACCAGATGTGGTGCTCTCTTTAAAGTTCTCTCTTGCCTCACAGATGTTTTCTGCTTTGCTGCTGTGAACTCTCTGCTGTGGATGGGAGACCCAGTTCAGATAAAATGAGACACTGCCCAAAGCTTATACCAGATGCAAAGCCATGAACCTCAGGTTTTTTTGTTTGGTTGTTTGGGTTTATTTTATGGTTAAAAAAGTTTGGCCGTCTCAGATTTTCATGTTTGCTTCCCTGAGGTTCTGGGTTCCAGCTGAGATCAGAAACCAGAATACTATGAGAGAGGCTATTCTTGCATCAGGACTCCTGGGTTCCATACTCATCTCTAGGAGAGAGTGTGGTCTAATGTTTAGAACAGGGGAGACTGGGCTTGTGGGCTCCTGGGTTCTGTTGCCAAATTTTCTGGTTGATCTTGAGCAAGTCACTTCCCCTCTCTCTTCCTTAGCTAGCCCACCTGTGAAACCAGTGCCAAACTTGCTTGCTTACAGCACCTAGTAGCTTAATTGCAATAATTAATTAGGCTTAAGTATTGTAATTAATATTTGCAAAGTGCTTGGAGATCGTCATGTCAAAGGCTTTGTAAGGACAAAGTGCTATTGCTCCTGGCAGGATTTTCTCTTGCCTGCCTTTCAGGGATGCAGAGGCTTGCCACCCACCTGGCACGAGATGTGTGGGCAAGAGCTTTGAAATTTTGTGTTCACAGCCCCAGATCGATACTCCCCAGGGCGGCTTTGGGATAAACCAGCACATACCCTATCTTGGCAATCTAAATTCACAGCGCCTGCCTCATGTAAATGGCACTTTATCCTCTGGAAATGTGAATGCTGTCACCGATGCTGGCTCCGTCATGCTTATCAGAAATACATTATCAGGTGCGGATTAGACAGAGCCTGGCGCTACTGCTGCTGTCCGCACGAGGCGAATAATGAATAATGAAAATTCCAGGGACCAGAGACAAACGCAGTTGACAGGCAGGGAAGCGCCAGTGCCTGCCTTCCTGTCACTTTAATGTGACAAACATGGATCCTTTAGAAAGCTTTCCACTCCATTCACTGTGGCGTTGTTGATTTATTTTTTTCTTTCTCCCTTCTCCTGCTAGCCCTCTCTCCTCTACCCCCCAAGCCAAGTCACTTTCAGGCAGCCTATGAAAGAGAAAATGTGAGATTGGATTGCGGGGTGTCTGGAACACCTGAGCTCTGACCCATCCTGATGGGAGGCTGTTTTGCAGTCAGTTCACTCCAAGTGCGGATGCTGCATGATTTGGGTCCTTAACTGCTTTGAACTGAGATGTCACTGAGTTTCTCTCCTTTTATTTGTTAATAAGTTTGGGGTCGGAGGGCGCAGATCTCACAATAAAATGAACCAGGGTAAAAACGCAGCTCCATTCACGTGGATTTCACTCTTTCTTGCGGATAGTTCTTGGGAAGTTGGTGCTTATGTAAGTGAAAGGACTGATACTACCAGCTAGCAGCAGATATAGCGCAGGCAGGGGATACAGAAAGTCCCACTTCACAGCTACGCAGCCCTGACCTGCAACAACCCTTGTTATTCTGGCCCTCTACCTCGACACGCAGAGATCTGCAAAAGCCTGATCCTGACCTGTCACATCCCTTGTAGGCCCTGGAGTGTCCTCAGACTGTTGCTACTGCACATCCAATCTGATCCACAGCTCCTTCATCCCAGCTCTTCCACTCCTGGGCCCCCTATATCTCTGCCACTTTCCTGCAACCATGCCATGCAGATCCCCCTGCATTCCTAGTGCTAGGGTCTTGTGCAGTTCTGTGGATGTTCAGTCCTGTCCTGCAGGACCCTCTGCTTGTCCAGCCCTGGGCTACATATTCATCTCAGTCCTAATCTGCATCATTTACTAGAGTCGAACTCTGGTTTTTCCTAGACGGGTACTGTCCATGGTGCTGAATTTCAGTTTCGTTTGTGTTAAAGTGGTCTTTGGGTTAGATCAAATTCCTCCTTCTGACCTGAGCATCATTTCAATCTGGACCTCAGCAGGTGAAAGACAATAGAGCAACCCAGAATGGTGTGGCATTAACTTGTTGGCCCCAAACAGGTATTTTTCCCTTCTGCAACCCTGCAGAAGGTAGTGGAGTAACACTTGAGTCATATGGAACACAGATGGAGACAGAATAGGTTAGAAATGGACATCCCCAAGCTGACCTCTCACACCATGTTCTGTCATCAAGAGAGTTCTTTGCTACTTCATTTGGGGATGAACACAAACCAAGTCCTCTTAGCTGTACACAATAGATCTTTCCGCCACATTCAGAACAAGGACTTGAGATCTTCAAAGCAATGCAGGGATTTAACCACACATCTTCCACTTGAGCCTGATTAAGATCTCACACCATCTTTACACTAGTGTAACTCCAAGGATTTTAGTGGGTTTACTCCTCATTTACTCCAGGCTAAGTGAGATCAAAATTAGGCACTATATAGGAGTCACTTCAGATAGCCCAGAGATGCAATTGCCTCTTGGGTAAGGGCATTATCTGGATAAGTAATCAGCATACAGAAAAGAGTGGAGTGATTGGGGGAATGGGACTGTGTCAAATTCAGGCATGGGATTTTTAAAAAGATGCTCAGTGTTGGCCTAACTCTGCTTCCACTGAAGTCAACCATAAAACTCCCATTGCTCTTGAAAATCCCAACCTAAAAGTCTGCATAGAGCAGACAGGGCCGTACCCAGTGAACTCTATGGACCTGAGTTTACTGAGCCCATCAGATGAAGGACTGACGTGACGCTGCTTTAATTTCAGTGCAGGGTTCCAGAGAGATTAAGCATTTCAAAATGAATGCTTAGATTACCGAGTGGCCACACTTCAAAGAATCAACCTATCCTCAGAGTGACCCAAAGCGACATTCCCCAAGGAAAGCAGAGATCTCTGGAGTTCAGATTCCCTCTGCCCTTGCCTTATCTGCCACATATGACATCTGCCCCCCTTCTTTTTTAAATGAGTCCCCAGCCCTTCAATAGAGAGGATCCCTCAAGTTAGTGCCAGTTGTGGCAATCCTTCATGACATTGTCCTTCCTGGATTCCTTCTCTCAGAATATCCAGCTCTTCCCCCAATCCACCCACAGGAAGAGAAGGAGCTGAGAGCCTGTCTGTGACACATCTGCTCTCAGTGTGAGACTTTGCCAGTGAGATTCTTGCTAATTAATGTCAAATTTATTTTAGCAAATAATACACATTATCTTGTCCTGCAGAAGAGATTGGTGCCAGCACTGATCATCACCCCTCCAGAAAAGAAGCATCTTGAAGAGCTTTTGTATGTCAGGCACAAAACCAGGTTGAAATGTACAGTGAGCTTGGAAAAGTGAAATGTTCCAGGGTCTGGATTCTGCTCTGACCCTCATGTGCGTCGGGGAGAAGTCCACCGAAGTTTGATGATGTGGGGCCAAAACCTGCACCATTGAGGTCATTAGAATTTCAGCTAAAAGCTCTAGTGGGAGCAATATTTATTTTTTAGGGTTTTTAATTATTCTTTATGGGTTGGATTTGCAAAAGTGCAGATCATTGGCTTAACTCCTATCCCATTGACATCAGTGGGAGCAGAATTAGGGCAATGCTGAGTGCTTCTGAAAATCCCACTCTCTGATAACACCTTGCAATGTAGCAAATTTCATTTGAGGACACTGGAGTGCATTGGAATAATGAATTAATGCAATAAATAATAAGATGGATATTGTTATCCGCATTTTATGTAAGGGTAAAATGAGGCACAGAAAGAAAACATGGCTCACACATGGTAAGTCAGTGGCAAAGCTGAGACCAGAACCCAGCAGTCCTGATGTCCGGTTCTCTGCTTCAGTCCCTACACTGTACTTCCTCTTGGAAAGACAGCTACATTCGTTACCGTCCTCCTTACAGTTCATCATGTTGATAACTACAGGGTAGCTAATGTCACCAAAAATCCTTCTCACTTTGGATATGATTTCTTTAGTTTAGACTAATGTGATTTTGTTGGTGCGTTTTAGTTTAATTATATTATTTGTTTTTATGTCTGACTCTGCATTATCACTTTAATTATGGAATCCTTTTAGTACGGTTACAGTTGAAGTGAAGAAAAATTATTTACTTCCATTAATGACAATTTTGGTTATAGTTCCATTCCACAGAAACCATACTGTGGAAGTGTTCAAGGCTGGATGCCAGTCTAAGGAAGAATAATTACCTGGGGATGGCATGAAGAAACAAATCTATCTTGGGCTCTATGTGGAGAGACTGAAAGAGCCTCTTGGGGGATGTCTACACTGCTCTGGGAGACAGCCTCCCAGCCCGGACTGACACATTTGTGGTAGTGGGGCTCACACTAACACACTAAAAATAGTTGTGTAGATGTTGTGGTTAAAGCTCTTAATCCTGGTGGGGAGGGGCTTGAGAGCCCAAGCAGCAATGTCCACACTGCTATGTGTATACACCAGTGTGAGCCCCACTACCACAAGTGTGTCAGCCCGGGCTGAGAGGCTTGCTGTCAAATGCAGTGCAGGGCATATTCCTACTCTGCGAATGCCAGGTGAATTCTGAGAAATTGGGGGTAGAGCAAATAAACATTTTACACTGGAACACTTCCCACCCCCAAAACAGTCTTTTTTTGTCAAAACAGAAATGTCTATTTTGGGGATTTACAGATGAAAATTCAAACCCTCAAAAGCCATCAATTTTTCAGTTTTTGACCAACGAAAATGGGAAAAAAACTCAGCCAGGCAAAAAATTTAACATAACACCAAAATATTTTTTCCTGACCAGGTGAAATTGTTTTGTTTCTGGTTGTCCAAAACTGAAAATAAACAAATATATATATGTGTGTGTGTGTATATATATATATATATATATATTTCATTACTCCCTCCCCCCACCCAAAAAAAAAGATTAAAAATATCAACACAAAATTAAAAATAATTAATTTTTTTGGGCTTTCTCAGCTAGCTCTAGCTAGGATGCACCAGTGTTCTTCAAAAGTGGAGTAATTATTCTGGTATAACATCACTTTTATTCCAGAAGAGAGTGTCCACATGGTGGGGACAGGCGGGGGTTAAATGGGCATAGCTGTAATCTGTCATGGAACAGTTACACTGCTGTAGCCAATTTTAGACAAGCTCTTAGTTCATGACTTCTTATATACCCAGTTGTTCATGTGGAGAAGCCTACAATCAGTAAACTTGACAGATCTTGTGTTGAGCTTTGAGTCTTCCTCCTGACCACTTGCTGTCATTAAATATGCCATAGAAAGTTTGTAAGAGTAGAAGGGTCAGTCACAGTGTCTTGGTCAAATTCCAATCTTGGTAATTGCTTCCTTCCAACCATCTTTGAAATTCCCCCTGCATTTGATATGGAATTGGACACACAGGAATTGCCAGGCTGGTTCACACCCGTGCTCCATCTAGTAGCGATATGCTGTCTCTGACAGTGGTCAGTACCAGCTGCATCAGAGGAAAGTGCAAGACACTCTGCGGTAGGCATTTAGAATAACTTGCCCAGGGGGAAGCATCTTTCTAACCTCCAACAGATAGAGGTTGGCTTATTCCCTGACGTAGGACTGTTTGTATCTTTTCCAGAATGCTAGTTTGTTTATTTTCTAACTCCTTGCTGTAAATCTTGATGATATAGCTATCCATAGCAGCGTCCATTCCTTTCTGGAATCTTGGCTTTCACCCCTGGTCCTAAACTGTTCTGTAATGTTCCTGTGTGCTGTTTATGGCTGCCACCTTCCACCCCAGAAGTGTCTCCATTTTGGTGCTGGGCAAAATAATCCATGTGTTCATTTACTCAGGATTTACATTAATTAAAACAAGCAATAGGTTACACACACATTTTAAAGACTACAGCACAGTTAATGGATTGGACATATAAATATCAATAAAATTGACCCCATATAAGTAGCAATGCATAAACCCAAAAATCAATCCTTGCAAAGTCAAACTCTGAAAGGTTGAGAAATGCCAGAATTAAGGTTGCCCGGCAACCTTAAATTGGCTCCCTTGTGCATCTATGTTATGATACAGTCTTTAATTACATAAGACCACCTATGATATTCCATCAGTCAGCATCACCCATCAGTAAACCCACCATCCTGCGACAGAGCCACACGCTATTAAACTGTCTTTTGATATGGAGATTGTAAAGTGCCAAGGAACTTTCAGTTTGAACGAGAATGTAAGAGATTAGTTTCAGAAGATGATTACTCTTAGAAGATGCCATGACTGAACTCTCCGAGTCATTTGAGCTTAACATCAATATTTCTCACCAGTCATACAGGCAGGAGCAGCGAGGGGAGAGTGAAACGAAGAGCTGGAGCCATGATCTCATGTAAGTGATATCACCCCGTGTGAAAATTAAATGCCTCTTAGTCTTTATCAGCCTGCTGCTTGAATCATGACTATGGATCTTCATACTACTGCTGCTGACTGTCCGTTCTGCTGGGCCTGCATTTTGCCATTCTGCCATAGAGCCAGGAGAGAGGAGACGGTATGTTTGGAGGAACGCCTGTGTATTGGAACTCATCATCATAGTGGATTTCCATTGGTCAGTATGCCAGGGACACCAGGGGTAGCCAGCCAACAGTCTCCATGTAGATCCATTTGATGAGAAGGAGACATGGTTCTCGAATCCCATGCCCATGCCATGTTTAGGATGTGGAAAGAGCACTTAATCCACACTGCTTCGCTCGCCTGTTTTATTAATGTGCCTCCTTGTCACCTTCCCCATCTCCCTCGGACAGCGCGTCCTTGTGTTTCAGTCTGAGGATGAATGAAGTTCTGTCTGCGGAGACAGGGAGCAGCTCAAACGCTAAGGAGACAAAGACAATGTGAATTTAAACACAGCTCACAGCGATCCCCGTTAAAGAGGTGGAGTTTGCCAACAGGTAGCTGAGATGTCAACATTTCCATCCCCGACGCTTCTGCTAGGAAACAGTGTGGCGGGTCTTGGCACACAATGACTGCTGACCATTGTAATCACTCAAGTCTCCCCTTTCCTTGGGCGGGTAAGTAACAGCCTTCAGTTGTGACAGCTTGGAAGGAGAAAATCTGACCAGTATCACGTTGCTATTAGTCTTTGGTTTACAAAATAGCCTTTTAATCCCACCGCCCACCAGATATAAAGAATCCATATGCTGCGTGCGTAATTACTGTACAAATCACAGACACCCGGGAAGCCAGGACTAAAACCATGATCCTTCAGTTCCAATAACACAGGCTATTAGAGCTGAAGGAGACGTCTCTCAGCCACTCCTAGTAGTAGGTCTTCTATGTTATGTGCAGGCAGAGCCATTGGAGCATGCCATCCTCTGTTGCTGGTACACAGCCAGGACATTACAGCAGCTCCTCCTCTTCCTAGGCGGAGTCCCAAGAGGCTGCTTTTTCTTTGTTTTAAACGCTACCCCTCATGAGTGGGTGTTGCTCCCACCAACAGGAAGGCTAGCAGGACAACATTCAGTGCGCCTTAACTTGGCCAGGGGCCACACTCTTCTTGTTAGAAACGTAGTCCACATGCATAACAAACCTAGCCTCTGTGTTCAAGAGCTGAGCCTAAGTCTTCTGTCAGGTAGTGCGGGAGGCTCAGTTACCATGGAAAGCATCCTTTCCTAAAGGTCTTTCCATTCGATCCACTAAGACAATTCAGAGCGGGCGAGGTGTTAGGGCCTTAACATTCCACGTCTGCTGCTGGAGAATCCATGATCTGCAGAGTGAATTCCACTGAAGGACACACAGTGCCTAATAACACTCAAAAGCATCCCTGGGAGTTACATCTGAGATAAATTTTGGCCCATTTGTACAGGGCGTGATATCTGAAGGCACCAGATCTGGGTAGAAAAGTTACATCCTCTTGCATCTTAGTCACTTCCCTATCACCCCAAAGAGATTGTGACACTCCAGGTGGATAGAACACCTGACGGGCAGTGTATGGTCATCATTGTAAGCCTCTTCTGGTACCCAGTGGGCTGCAGACCAGGCATCTTACATTCTGGATCATACTCTGCTGACCAAGCACCAAAGAGCATGGACCTGTATGGTGTCCTGTAGTGAGTGTTGGAGAAATGATACAGTGCACCCAGCTTGCCTTTAGCATCCTGGCATGCTTTCCTCTGAAACTGCAGCATCTCCTGCTCATTAGCTCATAACTAATATGGACCAGCCGCGCTTGATGCTAATTAATTTTGTGAACTGAACCGGGTGAATGGGGTAATTGCCCGTGGTGTATGCGGCCATGCAGGTGCACGCTTCCTTTCTCTCCCCCTCCTTCTTTACAGGCTTCTCTGCATTTATTTTAAGACGCATTTGACCCCTCCTCCTGCTCCATGTAAAGAAGAAAAAAACATGTGATCCCACCCAGATAGAAGAAACAAGCTCTGAATATTTAATTAAAACACATCCACACTCACACATAAAAAACCCACGCTAGAAAGGTTAAGAGCTAACAGAGATCCTTAGAACAGTCTCTGTTTGGAATGAATTAATCAGACCATTAAACAAATCTTTTAATCTAAAGTATCCCTTTCATTTCAGTACTCTGTAAAACAAAGTGACTGGAGTGTTGATGGAAGAGTTTGCCATTGCTTTGCCTTATTTGTATTACAGAAAAGGGAGGGTGCTGTGATTTCCCCACCCCCCTTCTTCTGATGAAGACACGCTTGGAAACAGAATGGGCCTCCATAGGGCAACTGTGTTTAATGCAGAGAAATGTTTAAGGGAGAGTCGCCAGCGCTAACCAGCACCACCTATCTTGTTCCCCTGGCAGTGATGGCATATTGATTGTATAGAAAGGGCCGGGCTTGATACTTCAGAGCGAAGCTAAAATATGTAAGGATGCAGGACTTGGGATGGAGGTGCAGAAACACCTTCTTGATCCCCAGATTGGGGAACCAGTTTACCCCAGTGCATTTGACTAATTTAATCAGGCTACTGGTTTAACCTTGGGCAGAATCACCCGATCCCATCTGTGCCCTGAGATGCTGTTGGGAGTCTAGGAAGCTGCCCATTTTGGCTCCTATGCAGCAAAACACTTAAATCCCTGCTTAACGTTAAGCTGTGGGCTTGGAACGTGAGCACGTGCTGAAGGGCTCTGTTGAATGAGGGTGGGATTCCTCCTTTCATGAAGTTGAGCATGTGCTATGCTGAATCGGGGCCATAGCTCTGAAATCTCAGCGAGGTCTTGTGATCCGGTAGAGTTTCCTCCTGAGGACACAGGATGACACGTCCCAGAGAGGGGCTTGGATGCTGTGACCAACAAGCACAACTTGAAGTGGGGCGAGAGAATTGCTGCCAAAAGCACAGGTGGCCAGAGCTCCTCAGTAGCGGAAAAAGAAGGTGCTGAAGCAGCCTGGGGCAGGGTTAGGCAGGGTCCTGGGGTCTATGCTGTGCAGTCAAGGAGCCAGGCAAAAGTGGAGTCAGCAGAGCTGGATTGGATGGGCTGCCTCACTTGATAGGAAGACCAAGCACACAGGAGTGGGAAGAAAAGAGTCTGTATGTGGGATCTAGGGAGGGATGGAAGGGGAGCCTGGGCTGGGAGGAAGGGTCTGTCTGGGGACACTGGGTTTTCTGGGGAAAGGAAAAGTTGGTGGGAAAGGAATAGGAAGCACAGCCTTCTGAGCACCCTCCCTGTCCCCCTCTTGACAACCTTCCCTGCTATCATGACCTCAGTGTAGGGTATGGATGGGGCCCAGTCATCAATGCTCACGTGGGGCGCGGGAGACCAGGGTTCAGTTATCCGTTCTGCCGAAGGCGGCAGGTGTGACTATGAGTGAGTCATTTAACGTCTTTGTCAAAGGGGGATGTTACTTCCCTGCCCTACGGGGGCTTGTGAGGGTAAATATATTTCAGATTGCGAGGCGCTCCGATTCTGTGATGATGGGGACCATGCAGACACGTAAGAGAAATGCAGCTCTCTTGATACCTTTTCAAAGAAGAGTGTTTACGATGCCTAAAGTCATATTTATTTGACCCCAGTTCTGCAAGTCGCATAAACACATGCTTAATTTCAAGCATGTGAACAGTCCTGTTGACTTGCGTGGGATTGCTCGCTCTGTTAGTTAGGCACATCCTCGGTGAATCAGGACCTCGAGGATGGAGTTTTCAGAGGCTCCAAGGAAGTTAGGTACCCAGCTTCCAGTGACTTCAATGGAGTTTGGGCTCCACAAATCCCTTCCGCTACGTTGAAAAGCCCAGCCTCATTTTCTCAATGTGGAGGTGAGGGCTGCAGTCTTGGTCCCATTGAAGTCCATTTCAAAGCTCCATGGGAGTAAGAGCCTCTCTTCTGCCCACTCCAGCCCCCCTTTACACTGGGTAAAAGGTCCAGAGCGGCGCAAAGGGGCCCCAAAACGCCAGGTTATAGCTCAGGGCATATTCTCTCCATGCAGACTGTGCAATGAGGCCAGGCTGCATTCCAAGGGCCCCATCACAAGCCTTGGCGCAGAGGTGTGTGTGGGGTGGGGGACAGCACCACACGGCACTGCAGATATTCTGGGCAGGGCTGTGACTCATAGGGCACTGCAGGGAGTCTGCTGCAATTTAGACAGTCTCTCAGGCCCGTCTTCTCACTCCTGGGGCCTCTCCAGCTTGTGCAGGATCCTGGGATCAGGAAGACACAGTCCCCGCCTCTGCCCCTGGGCTGTACGTTCCGTGCTGGGTTTCCAAAAGGCGTAGCATGGAATCACGCTCCAGGTGTGTGACTTTAGCACCCTCCCTCTGAAGATTTTGCGCTAAGCTCCTCCGGGCAGTGGCTTCATTGGGTGTTCAGCGCTTTCCCCCCCCTTGGACAGCACCACCTGCAGTACGTCTCAAATAACACCCCTACTAGCCCCTGGCAGTGAGCCATTCAAGCAAAGGATACTATCTCAGACTCCGATCTGTGGGGGGGGAGAGACAGACACAGAGATAAAGGGAGGGTAAATCCAGGTAAAAGCAGGCAATCCTTTTTTCAAAGTCAAATGTATCCTCGTTATGTATTTATTTATTTATTTATTTATTTGAAACACCCTCTTCAAAGCCGGCTAAGATTAAGTGTGCGATTTATCTTTGCAGACTTTGAATTTTAAAAGGAACAGCCAACTGTGTGATCATATTATTAATATTTATACCTCGTCACAGAATGTTGACAGATTAATTATGCAACATGGTATAAAAATCAGCAGGCAGCGTGGAAGGGTGGTGGCAAAGTTCATGTATTAAGAACACAGCAGGGTGGCTTGCGCACTCCCTGTGTGGTTCTGTGTTATCAGACACTGCACTGCTGATTTATGTGAGGTACCTTCATCTTGACTTGACTCAGCACCAGAGTTCATTATAGTGATGGGTGATCTGGTTCAGGAAATAAATAGAAAAGAAAGCTGATTCTTATTTACAATAATGCCCCTTTACACCACTCTGGGAGTGTGAAAGGGGCCTTCCGGTGAGTATTTATGCCCCTTTTACACATCCAGATTGAAAACTATGTGCAGGTTGTGAAAGGTTCAGTTAACTTTTATTCCCCATGATTTTTCATTTTCTTAGCCGCCTTGCAGTGCCTAATTCCTGTAAAATGTTGAAAGAAACACCCACCTTTGTAGAGGGCCCATAGAAGAAAAGCTAAGCAACAGAGAAACTGCCATATTGGATCCGACTGATGGTCCATCTGGTATGGTATCCCCTCTCTGACACTGCTCAGTGCTAGGTGTGTCAGAGAAGGGTGAGCAGCTTCCACAATGGACAGTTATGGAAAAATCTGTTTTAGGGGGTGATTCCTTCTGTCCTTAGGCAATTGGCTTCCATTCTTAAGCATGAGGTTTGCCAGCTTTATATATAATGCAGCCCAGGCAAATCATTATTATTAATCTGATTGTATTGCTCTGTATGTACTGGTCATAAGAAGCAATCGTGGTCCCACAGGAACCTGTTCTCATGGCATGTCAAACCCAGTTTAGGAACATGTAGGGGTCATGAAAACACTTGGGGAAGCATCCAGGATGTCACTTGCTTTTCCAAACCACAGCCCCAGCTCCAAACACTTTGAGTTTATCCTTCAACCCTTTGCTTTTGCACATCCGTGGTCCCAAGTGAAGACGCAGTTAATTCTGTAAGGGTTTGCTTGAATGCTGTGGCACTGGGTCTGCTGATGTGAGTGCTGGTCTGGACTTGTTTTACCTCTGTGGACTTTGCTGACTACAAGCTAAGCCAGCACAAATCAGAAAGCAATGAATACCCCGGGCCTGGTTCTGCTCTCCCAAGGTCCTAGGGCCTGGGCATTACAGCAGTGAAACAGCCCTGCAGCCCGAGCCTGAGTCGGCTGGCATGGGCCAGCTGCAGGTTCTAGCTGCTGTGTAGACATACCTGCAGAGAACAGGAGAGACCCAAGTGCCATCAATGCCTGAGGCCCCTACAATGGCAGGGAACTGATGAGGTGAGAAAATTCCAGCTCCTAGGAGTGGATTTGCACCCCATGCTGCAGAGAAAGGGGGAAACACACACACGCACACACACGGTCCTGGTCATTCTGACCTGGGGTAAATTCCTTCCTTGCCCCCACGCTGACAATCAATTAGACATGTGAGCAAGGCCCCCCAACTGAGCTTCTAAGACAGGATGAATAAGATGGAGCAAGTCCATTGATTTCTGAGTGCAGCATAGGTGAAATACACTGGTTCACTGGGTACTAGATAGAGAACGTGAGGATACATATTCAGCTCATGGAAGCATTGATAGCATGCAGTTTGTTGTGATTGCTCACGAGAACCAATCAGTTATCAGACCACATAACAAAATGCTGTTATAACAGCAGCACATCTAATCAATTCCAGCAATGCTATACCTTATAATCACACAATGCAAATAATCAAACTCAATAAGCAATCTGGAGTGGAATATCTTCAGGCAATATTCATGCCACAGCATCTCTGATCACCTCAAATCAACTCTTTAACTCTTCAGCCTCCAGTAGAAGCCAGCAGTTGGCAGGATGCTGATGGACCCTGTTCAGGCAGGTTATAATCGGGAGGGTTAACACTTAGCCTTAACCTGATTAAATTAGCCAGTTAACCTCTCCAGGGAGTGTGATTATAGGTATTTCAAGACAATGATACTTATCCTCACAGCCTGTTTTGTTGGCCCCCTCCCAGGGGGGTGGTGTTGATATCAGGAGGATAAGTGGTGGCGCTCTCTTTTTTGTTCTTAAGTGTCAATGCAATGGTCCTTCCTCTTCAGGTCAAAATGCTTGTGATCTTCCAGGGTCTTGTTCATGATGTGTCTTATGTGACTCACAAGGACATAGGACATTTTGTACTGGTTTTTACTGGTCCAGTTCACTCTAAGCCTTCCTGGTTCACGCTGTCTTTGACTCTTAGATACTGTGTCTATGCATAGCTATTGCAGTGATGGGTGCTGTAGCGTAGATGGATAGACTGACTCCGCCTCAGGTTTAGGTCTCAGTGAAAAACTGTTTCGGAGATGTGGACAGAGAGAGATTACATTAAGATCTGGTGCGGAGGTGTTAGCCAGTCTGACTGGATGGTAAAAGTCTGCAGTCTAGAATAAATCCTTCCACTTGAATAGTGTGGTGTTTTTCAGAAGGAGAGCTGTCTCCTTAACTAGAAAATTGACAGTTGTGTCCTCCCGATATTCTCAGTGTGAATGTGCACCCTCTGAAGTCCTGTCCAGAGCCTCTTTCCATCAAAACATTTCTCTGCTGTTCTATTTTGGAATTATTCTTTCTCTCTCTCTCCTTGTCTCAAGTGAATGTTTTATATGTGACAATTGGGGTGATCCAGCTAGAATAATAATTTCAGATGCCGTGTTAGTTCATGACATAGGGATGCCCCTAGATCTAGTGTAGAATTATTATTATTAGAATTATTATTATCAAGAGGTAAGTCAGAAGAGTAAGGAAGTTTGTTTGAAATGTGGAGGCGATAAGTATAGCTGTCGATTTCTTTCTCTCATGCCCCCTCCTCGAACAAATTCAACTGAACTGTGCATGAGCAGTTATCTTATCAGGAACAGCCTTGGTAATATGCTGCAGAGTAACTGGAAGAAATGTCTCCTAGGTCCCGTAAGATGGCTAACTGACTGGATAACACTGGACCTTTAAAGAAAAATCCCACTTAAAGTGGGATTTTCAAATCCTTCAATGGGATTTCGATTCCCAGTTTCCATTCCAATTCATTTTCCTAGTTCCCGTGAATCCGAATGCAGACTGAGAATCCAAATCCCTGAGGTGGCATTGACAGTTTCAGCCTTGTTGTACTAAAAATGGAAAGAAACAAGGTCCCAAGTCAGCAGAGCACGTAAGCAAATGCTTAGACGTAGCAGGCTAAGGCTGTGTACACACTGCCACTTATGTCGGCAAAACTTAAATCGCTCAGGGGTGTGAATATTCTGCCCCGAGTGACATAAGTTACACCGACAGCGCTGTCCACACTGACAGTGGGAGAGTGTCTCCCCCAACATCGCTACCACCGCATGTTGGGGGTGGATTAATTATGTCAACGGGAGGCTCTTTACTGTCAGCTTAGAGCAGCTACATGGGAGATTTTCCAGTGGCGCAGCTGCATCCGCACAGCCCCGTGCCACTGTAAGCTCTCCAGTGTAGACATGGCCTTGGTGGGACTTAAACATATACTCCAGTGGTGGTTTGTTCGTTTGCTGAGTAGAGACGGTCTGTGGAATCAGGGCTCTAGCGCGTCTCACAGACATATCTCATGATCTTTTGCCCTTGTATTTTCCAATACCCCTAAATCCTTCACGCACCGTTGCCCCCACCAGCCGCTATTCTTTGCTGTGTCATGCCTGAAGTAGAAGGTGATCCCCTCAGGACTGTCTCTCTCATGCCCTTCTCTGTGAATTGCCATGCACACCTGTGGCAGTGTGTCGATAACAAAGGCCATGTGAGTATGCGTGCGCACACACGAAAGAGAAGGGAAAATTCATCTAATTAATTCAGTCTTCTCAGAAGGGAAAAGAAACCTTCCTTAACAGTGAAGAGAGTAATTTGCCATGCAAAGCTCACCGCTTGTTTACCAAGGTGAAGGTTAATTGTGAGGCATGAAAATGCCACCATGGCTCTGAGTCTTTTGCTACAATCGCTCCTTTGTCTAAGCCTCCAGGAGCTCTGGAATAGTGATTTGGTCCTTCGATAGCCATGTTGGCAGCCCATGTCCCTGGCTGTTCTCGGACAGGTTAATGTGTTGCTGCCAGCTCCGTAGACTGAGGCAATCAGGATCTCAGCTTGAGAGAAATCAAATGGATATGGGGAGAGGGGTGAAAAGAAAGCTGACTCCTAGGGCTGCTATTTCAGTTACAGGCAAACCACTCCTCAAATCAAGTATTGGGAGGAAAGTGCGTCCTAGAATAATAGCAGAGGGATATTTCTGATGCATAGACTAATCCCCATTTCATGCTTTCTTTTTAGTTTGTTTGTTTATCTTTTCTGTGTGGATGCTGTTGGGTACGAGCATTTTATCTGGCAGGTCTGTGTTGAGGGGACGATCAAGCTGTGAAAAGCATGGATTCTGTGTCTTCGTTATCTCTGGGCCAGATTCTGCTGTCAGTTTCACTGGTGTTAATACAGGTAACTCCCTTGATATATTGGTGTTATTCCAATGGACAATGATGCAACTGAGATGAAAATAGGGTCTTCGATCTCTTTTTCTCTCATTTGCTCTCTGTCGCTCCTTTTGAGAATGAGGACGTACCACCTCCTTCAGTTCCTCTCTGTTTTTCCAAGAGACATTGACCTTTGTAAATGGGGATCAAATGACTAAATGGAAGGACACAGCAAGTTCTAGGAGCGCAGGGAAATTCCACACATCTCAGTGATGATGTGACAATGGCTCCTGTGGAGTGTCTGTTGCATTACACAAACACTCTGCCACAGGTTGGCACCTCTCATCTCTGCAAAGTTCAGCACCAAAAAGAGGAAGTCCCCCCTGACACCACCTGAGGAGTGATGCTGCATAGACAGGTAGTGGTTGGAAGGGTGCAGGCTGCGTCTGTGCCCCATCTCTCTGTTACATCAGTATGAGAATAAGAGGCTTTTACTAAGATCTGTTCACTCGGGCATTTCGAGTACTTGTCCTCACAACTGTAACTAAAAAGTGTGTGTGTGCACGGATGGGGGACAGATGGACTACCAGAATAGTTAAAACCATCTCAAGTACACCCAAAAACCAAATGTCTCTGCACTATGATGCCCTCTTTGCAAGATATGCTGCCCCTCCTTGCAGTCAGTACATGTTTGGTCTACAGAGAGGATAAAGGACTCAGCTACTGCCAGTCAGAGCTAAGTCTTTTGCAGCTCACATGGTTCAAGCCAATGTTTTTGGAGTTGATATGCCAGGGTTTAAATCCTGCAGTGCCACCCCAACTGTGTAACTGTTATACAAATTACATCTATTGTTTGTGGGCACAGATTCATTATACCCCACCTCTACTCAGGTTTAAACCTGTGGGTCACTGGGCCTGGTTAGGGGGCATTTACTCAGAGGAAGGTGGGAAGATTATGTCTTGTTTTCTGCATCTTTCTCTTATGTTGTTTAGTGTTAGCTGGATAACAGTAAGAGCTGATTGGAAAAACTTCAGCTGAACCATTTTCCATCAGTGCCGTAGAAATTAAAATCCTTTGCAAAATCGTGTTGATTTTGTCAAAATTTCAGTTAGAAGAAAACAAGAGGGAAAAAAGGGTCCCAACAATGTTGAAATGCCCCATTTTGACATTTTTTGGAATGAAAACTTGCTTCTCCATTTTGAAATGACTTTTTGTTCAGATTTTCTGTAAACTTTATAATATAATATAATTTTGAAACAAAATGTTTTGATCAACCTGCAATGGATTTGTTTTCCTAAATTTTCTTACGCAGAGAATGTCAAGTTGTATGGGTTTTGTTCCTAATCAGAATGAAGAGCATTGTTAAAATCTCAAAATCCTTCATGCTATGGAATTTCTGTCCTCTGCACGGCTCTAATAACAATGCTTACTTCCCTCACTGAGGGCTGGTGAGAATTATTTCACTAACGTCAGGTGCGTGGAGCACCTTTACATGCAAGATGAAGTGGAGGTCCAAAATACTATTATTATTATTAATTCACAGAGGAGAGATTGGGAAGAGGAGTGAGAATGAGGAGGAAATCAAGGGGTGAGATGCCATTGGGCTAACACTTGATTGATCTATTCCCCACCTCTCCCTGGTTCAAGTTAAGTGTTGCTGAAATTTCTATCCCACCTTCCAGGGCTAAATTGGCTGGCTAA
Source organism: Emydura macquarii macquarii (assembly GCF_026122565.2). NCBI lineage: Eukaryota > Metazoa > Chordata > Testudines > Chelidae > Emydura > Emydura macquarii. The sequence goes on along the minus strand of NW_027130449.1, from coordinate 6,407,054 downwards.
TTGATTTTATTATTGGTGGGATCCATTTGGCTGTCAATTTTCCAGCTTCCCAGGATGAACAGTGTCACCTTCCTGGCCCTGTTTTGCTTGTCACCCAACTATGTGAGGATCTGGTAATGTGGCATGAAGCAGCTGAAGAATGCATCCTGTAGATCCAGGCATGTTCCCAGATGAGCATTCTACAAAAGCCCATTTCTCTGTGGGAAGGTGGCATTTTCTGGCTCAAGGTCCTTTTTTAAGCAGCCCTCAAGGTTAAAGTTGGATCCTCCTTCCAGATGGTCTCCATCTGATGCTTTTCATTATGAGGTTGAACTACCCTGGGATCCAAGCCACCCACTGCCAAGAATAACAAGCCAGCAGCCATGAGCACTGCTGTTATAAGGGCATAAGAAGAGTTAGGGATCAAGAGAAGACCATATGGCCCATCAAGGCCCTTTCGTAATAACCCCGAGGAATGAAAATCAACCTACAGTAGCAATCAGCTTTCCAGCCTCCTGTCAAGTCTGTTGTTATAACCTCTGAAGCCTTCATTCTCTTGCTCTCTCTTGCGCTGATTTGTGCTATGGGTTTCTTGTTGCACTGGCAGTAGATTCTGTGTTTCAGATTCATGAATTGTTTATAAGCTAGTCTCTTCCTCAGTAGTCCACTCAAAGGAGAACACATGTTTTGTTGGCTAGAGCAAAGGCATTGGAAGTAGGGAGAAACTGCGTTCTCCAGTTCGGGGGCCCCTAATAATTTCCCTGCTCATGTTCTTAGGGCAATTTTGACCTTGTTCGTCATTGCAAAAGGTATAAAGCTGGAACCTCTTAGGAACCTGATACCGCAGATGAGTTGGGGAGGGAGGTGAGCGGCTTACAACTTGTGCCATGATGTTTTCTTAAATCAGTCTCAAGCTGCTGGTTGGTAGTAATGATTGCTTACCTTTCAGAACCATCTGCCCCCACTGCCTGTAGCCAGCCTGTTTCCCAAAGCCACACAGATCAAAGCTGTGCAATCTTTCCTCAGGATTTATGTGCACCCAAATCCCCAGATGTAGCTTTTTTCTTTCCTCTGATGGATTAGGGCTTGTGTGTCGGGAGCTCAAAAGATGCCACCCATCCATCTCTGCCACCTGTGGCTCTCTGATAGACCCAGTCTCTCCTGGCTACTCATCATGTTTTGCCAACTTCTGTGTTTTCTTAGGCAAGGTCAAGACGGGTCTGAGGTGCGACCTCTGACTCAGTCTTTGCTTCGGGGTTCAGTTCTGGGGCTTTGCGCCAAACCCATCATATAAACAAGGACCCAGGTCCATAGTTCTGGGAGGGGGTTATTTGGATCTGCGGCTCATGTTCCGTTTCAGGGACCATGTCTCTGCCTGTGTGTATACAATGCCTGGCACGGGGGCCGCAGGACACCACTGCCATACAAATAAATAATAGCAGTAATTGCTAAAGCAGAGTGATCACTTTCCCAGTGTCAGGCAGAGCGAAGGGCAAGCTGGCTGAAGTGATGCTGTGGCCGGGTGTAGGAAGGGTCAGGAGCATCATCTGGGGAGGTGATGGGTGCGATAGCTGATCCCTCTATTAAGGAGCATGGCCGCCCATCATTAGTGAGGTCTGTGCACGGCCTGGCTGTTTCTCTTTCTTGTATTTTTAATGGCCCTATCTCTGTCATTAGTCGCCCTTGCTGGTGGCTGGCCCTGATCCATGTCAGCTCAGTTTTATTGCAGTGTGCTCCCTTCCATGGTGTTTCTATAGAGCCAGGCCCTTCTTCTTCATCCGCTGACAACGGCTGGCCAGGCTTTACACCCAGTTTCCTGGCATTTGTTTGGACATTTGGATGTAGCAATAACACAGGAACATTTGAACGCAACACCTCATCAACTCCAAAATTGCAGGGCCTGGTCTAGGGCAGAACCCTGTTGATTCTGGTGAAAATTGGAAAACCGGAAGAAGGAAATGGAGAACACATGGAGCCCCTGGCATCTGTTTAACAGAGGTGCCGGATTCAACCACCTCTGTGATTGCTGGTTGATGGCAGCCATTATCACATTCCAGCATCAGAGAACCCCTCATCTCAGCCCTGACCCTCCCAATACAGTTTAAAAATGATGAAACCCGAAAAGGGAGGGAGGAAGGGACGGAGGCAGGGAGAGCAGGTCTACATTTAAACGCGGCAGTGGTGCAGCTGCACTGCTGTTGTGCTTTAGTGAAGATGCTACCTACGCTGGTGGGAGGGCTTCTCCCATTGGCGTAGGCGGTAGCTATGTTGACGAGAGAAGCCCTTCTGTCAACATAGCACTGCTTATGCTGGGGTTAGGGCGATATAACTACATTGTTAAGGGCTAGTGTAACCCTGGCCAAGAAGAAGAAGGGTTGGAGGGATGGGGGTACGCACAGTGCCTTGGTGGGATAGGGAGCAAATGGGGTACCCTGGCATGGAGGGGACGGGGGGCACACAGAGCCCCTGGTGATGATAGGGTGCACACTGAGACTCTGCCATGCGGAGGGAATAAGGGGTCGCGTAGAACCCTGGCCGGGAGATGGGAGAATGGGGGACCCTGGTAAGGACTGGAATAGGGAAACGAAGAGAGGGGATGATGAGAAATGAGTGAATGAGGGTGCATGCATCCCTTGGGTGGGGGAAGGGACCACACAGTGAACCTGGCACGGAGGGAGGAGGGAATGGTTGGGCAGACATGAGGCTGGGCGTCAGGGGTGGGTTCAGAGAGTCCCTGAAATAGCAAGGGCTGGGAGCGTGGCACACAGGGAGCTTGTGAAGGTGGAATGGAGGGATGCAAGGAGCCACTGGTGTGTGCAATGCTCTCACCTACAGGAGCAACAACGTGTGCAACCCTCTAGTGTAAACTGGAGGTTACTGCACTGAAGTCAAGCTAGTTACATTGGCGTAAAACCGGTACAAGTGAGAGGGGAATCAGGACCTTAGCATCTTCTTGTGTATTGCTCCTCCTGCTTGTTAAAGTTATCTCAAAACAGACTCTGTGTGTACATGTGTTTGTACATGAAAGCATCAAGTTGCCTCATCTATCCCCTGCTTTGGAGACAGTCCCTCATCTCAGGGGACCTTACAGCACTGACCTTAAAGAGCAATTTCAGGCAGGACTAGCACAGCTCCATTGTTCATAAACCTGCCGTTGATGTTGTGTGGATTCTTCCTCTGCAGGAAATGCTGCTTTTAGGATTATATGCTCCCTTCGCCCACATCCCGTTGCTGTCTCCTTTCCTGATGCCTTTGCCGCTCGGCCAGCACAGGCAGAGAGCTGTAAGGCTTGGGGGCATCTGTCTGTTCCCAACATTGCAGCTTGAAGGGATGGGAGAAGGCTGTTGTCCATGCATAAGCAATAATGAGTCACTAGACTGTGCTTTGGTCCTGCTGCTGGTAATTATTGTGCAGGGATTAGGGGCTCGTAGTGTGCTTTCTTGGCATAGAGAAATGTAGGATAAACCATAAAGCGGCCAAAGGATCTGATGATCCTTTAAAGTTTTAATCCTGTGTCTGTGTAGTATGGCTCCGGTCTCCGAAGGGTTCACGCAGGCAGGAAGGTTGGCTGAGAGCTGGTGTGCAGGGCTGAGTGGAGAGGCAGGGTGGAGACAGGCATAGTATGGAGGGAATCTGAGCCCTGCCATCCCATCTCCCTGCCTCTCATAGCACAGTCCCCACAACGCGTCTCTGCTTCTCCTCACCCTCCGGCATTCAGCTCCCCGTTTTCCCCTGTTCTCATAGCCCACCCCGTCTCTCAGCTCTCCATCACACCCCCACCTCCACTTCTCGTAGTTGCCCCCTCCTTCACACCCTCAGCTATGCCCATCTCCACCAGTGAGTCCTGAGGTCTGACTCCCTGTCACGGCATAACGAAACTCAGTGGGTGAACAGACATCACTTTCTGTGCTAACTGGGGCACCTACCACCTAGGCTGTTGGTGTCAAATCCATGTGCAGAGCTGGCTACCCTGGACGTGTTGATTAGTTTTTGTTTTATCCTTCCTCCCTATTCTTTCCCTACCTCCTCTTTAGAAGATCTCTGAACCAGGGAGATCAATGCAACCTCCTAATCAGCTCTTCAGCAGCACCACAAAATACTCATTTTAATTCTCTTCTAACTCCTCCACTAATCATCCTTTCCAGTCCAGAGCCCTGCAGCCAGCAAAAGAGAAGAGTGGAGAACAATAGATGTATTCATCTGCGGCAGATTTTGAGGTCTTGCAAGCAAATGCAGGGCCTCTGCACCAGACAAGAGAGAAGGGAGAAGAGCCAAGCCGCACAAGAGGTAGAGAACAGAGTACACCACAGTACTTCTGCGCTAGAGGGCAAATCTACCAGTTTCATGGTGCCCCTCTCTTTGAATCCTCCCGTTTGCTTCTCCTCCACTGCATGAAGCTCGAGCTTCTTGTGCACACCTTCAAGGGCTTGCATAGCTCCATCTCTCCCTCCTTATCGCACCATACCCACCATTCTCTCCTCTTTCCCAGCATTGATGTCCCATTTGTTTCTCCTCCCACAACCATCTCTGCACTGTATTCCGCACGGTGGAACATCTTCCCTGACCTAGTCCTACCGTCCCCTCGTGAAGGGCCAATTCTTTTGTTGCACCTAAAGAAAACTAACTGGTTGATTACATCAAGGTCATGGGGTATATTTAGATAGTCAACAGTTTTGGCCAGCTCCAAAGCTGGTGTAAATCAGCATCTTCCCACTGAGTAACACCAGCTGAGAACCTGCCCTGGCATATTTAACAAAAACAGCCACCTTCTGCGATGTTATTGACAGCTCGGTTATGGGGTGGGGTGGTCTAGCGGATAGGGCACTGAGCTAGCAGTCAGAAGACCTTGGCTCTGTTTTCGGCTCTTCATCGACTTGCTCTCTAACCTTAGACAATCACTTTGCATCTCTCTGTGCCTCTGTTTCTGCCCCCAGCCTCTTTCTGCCTAGGCTGTAAACTTTTCTGGGCAAGGACTGCTCCAAGGCCTTGTCCACCTGAGGAAGTTTTTTCCGTATAACCTAAGAAGTGAATTTCAGCCTATCTAGTTACATTGGTATAAGCCCTGTGTGGACAGTCTTATAGCAATATAAAAGTGGCTCGTTTTGGTTTAGTTTTTGTTGTTTTTGAAAGGGTTTGAGCTAAAATAACAAGAAAAAGCCACTCTTATAATGGAATAAAAGTGTCCACATGGAGCTAAGTGGGTTATACTGATATGACTTTGTTGGTAACTGGTAAACTTTCTGATGGAGACGAGATCTGACCGTGTGTATGTCCAATGCCTAGCACAATGGGCGCCAATCTTCATCAAAACTTCTAGGTGCTACTGTAATACAACCAACAATAAGTAAAACCTCGTATTGTCAGAACATGGCCAGTTACCACTCAACCACTTTACTCAGAGATAATATAGGGATGAGCATGTTATAGGCACCTATATAGAATAGGATAGAAACCCTTTCCACTACGGTCCTCTGTTGCCTGTTTGCTTTGTTCCTATGAGCTTCTTTTGTGTTTATACAGCACCTCATACGTGTTGCGTGCTACTGGACACAGTAGGATGCATAAATAATCATCAACGATAGAGGAAATAGTTTGGAGGATAGAAGAGCTCCCTAAACCTTTGTTCATTGTGGCAACTGAAGCCCAGATCATGTTTTGTTTTCTTTTAGATTCTGAAACTTTGCTAATTATTTAGTCTGGGATTCTCAAAGTTGCTTAAGGGAGCTACGTGCCCAGCCCCTACTGGACTGCAGTGGAATTTGGGCATTCAATTGCCATAGGCACCTTTGAAAATACTGGCCTTACTGTTTGCCTATGTTACTAAGAGGCAACAGTGTTCCCGACACTGTACAAGATGCAAGGATAATGATACAGTCCTTGCCCATAGAGCTTACAGTCTAAAAGTCAGAAATGGAGAAGCCCAGATACACTGGGAAACCCAGAAAAGAGAATATCTTAGAGTTCTTTGGTCGGTTTTAATTTATAATTATCATAATTAACTAGCTCCCTTAAACACATCCCAGAAGATGTTCAGATAAGGGGTTCTTTCACTTCCAGCTGAGTCAGGAACCCGAAATGCCACAGTAGTACAAGAAAGTCTAGTCTGGAACCCAAATGCCGGGAATCTCACCAGGGTGCCTGCTCGAATTGGAAGTAGGCTTGTTTAAAAATAAATAACTAAATAAAAGGGCAGGGCCGGGCCACCAGCTGGAAGTTGTTACCACCGCTTCTAGTGTACAAGGGCTTGATACTGCTGCCACTGAAGCGTTGTGCCTCGGATGTCAATCCAGAGCAGCATTGGGCTGTAAGAGGCTGGTGTTCTTTGGGGAAAGGGAGATCGTCTCCTCTCCCCAAATTTACATGCTCACCCCAAACTCACAAGTCCCTACGTCAAGGCCAGCCCACTTTGGCTGAGAACTGGATGCCTTTTGGGCCCGTTGGCGCTGTTCCCACATTAGTCTGAGCACTCATCGAAGAGCAGAATTCTTTGTCCATCTGGGGCCCATTAACCACCAGGGCTATCCAAAGCCTTGAGCAAAACGACCCATCAGAAGACCCGGCCATTGGTGAGCGTGGGAGGATGAGGCTCTGTAAAATGACCTTTCTCTTAGGAAGAGTCCCATGGCTGGAGAATTGCAGCCAATGGAGAAGAGTTTGAAGTGCACTGTCTCTGCCGTATTTTGAGCCCACGCCAGCTCTGGAGATCATATCAGAGACCCCACTTGGAGAGCTTTGCTTTGCCTTGGCTCTATGGCTAAGAGCCGGTGTAGCATCCGTTTAACATCAGGTACAGCCCCTACTGTCCCCTGCTCTTGATATGAGGGACTAATAGCCCTTTTCTAATTCTAACTGCTGTGATCTAGCAGAATGGTTCAGCATTGAAGCCTGCATGGAAAATCGTAATGAATGCTAATGATTTTTTTTTTCTTTTTGGCCAAAACCAGAAGGAACAAACTCTACAGGGAATTTGTACTTTATTTTTTTCTGCTACCCAAGTTCAATAGCTGTGAATTGCATATTTCTCGGAGGCTTCTCAACAAACAATTTACAGTGTAAATATATTGTTGGCATGCAAATCACTCTGCATTATGAGTTTTGATTAATATTATAATGTGTTGATGAAAGCCTGTAAGTGGTTCTTGGAACTAAGGCTCCCGACAAAGATAGGCTGTTTGGATGTTGAGTGTTTGTTGAATATTAGATTAGGGTTTTTTGTTTTTGTTTTGTGGTTATTTCCCCTCCCCTCCCCCCCGGCCGCCTCCCTTTTTATTTCTTTTTTTGAGATGCTCAGTGTGAAGTGGCATGGACACACTTCAAAATACACAATTAATTAACACAATCTCTCCCCCAGATTGTGCCAAATCACACCTCCCTCCCACCTCTGGTGCTTGCTTTATACGTGAGCACCCACCCAAGATTACCTTGTCTTGGTATAACCTCTTGGTCTTGCTACACTTGCCTATATGGTCCCTCACTTGCATTTGTTTATCTCTATAGGTATAGGATTTTAAAGCCCAGTGGTTTTGTCTCCTATCCTAATCTTAACTACTAGCTAGGTAACTAACTAACAAACAAGGAATTAATGATGGTTGATTAGTTAGCACTTGTAAAGGATTTAGGAGATGAATTGTGTTTAAGAGATGAATTTAGGAATATTATGTACGTTAGGTGTTCATATACATATGTGTGTATATGTACGATATACATTCTCATAAGAAGGCTAAGGGAATTTGGCCTGGATTAAACTACTATGAAATGGATTCACAACTGGTTGAAAAACGAAACTCAAAGTGTAGTTATCAATGGTTCACTCTCAAACTGGGAGGACATTCCTAGTAGTGTTCCGCAGAGGTATGTCCTGGATCTGGTAGTATTCAATATTTTCATTAATGACTTGAATAATTAGGTGGAGAGTATGCTTATCAAATTTGCAGATGACACCAAACGGAGAGAGGTTACAAGCACTTTGGAGGACAGGATTAGAATTCAAAAGGATTTTGACAAATTGGAGGATTGGTCTAACATTAACAAGATGAAATTCAATAAAGGCAAGTGCAAAGTAACACGCTAAGGAAAGAAAAATCAAATGCACAAATACAAAACGTGGAACAACAGGCTAGGTGGTAGTGTTGCAGAAATGGATCTGGAGTTACAGAGGATCATAAATTGAATATGAGCCAAGAGTGCGATGCAGTCTCACAAAAGGCTAATATCATTCTAGGGTGTATTAACAGGAGTAACATACGTAAGATACAGGAGATAATTGTTTACTCTACTGGCACTGGTGAGGTCTCAGCTGAAACATTGTGACCAGTTGCAGGCACCACACTTTAGGAAAGAGGTGGACAAATTAGAGAGAGTCCAGAGGACAGCAACAAAAAATGATTAAAAGGTTTAGAAACCTGACGTCTGAGGAAAGGTTCAAAAAACGGGGCATGGTTAGTTTTGAGAAAAGGAGACTGATGGGGGACCTGATAACAGTCTTCCAATATGTTTAGAGCTGTTATAAAGAGAACTGTGATCAACTGTTCTCCAAGTCACTCATGGTGGAACAAGAAGTAATGGCCTTAATCTGCAACCAGGGAGATTTAGGTTGTAAATTAGGAAAAGATTTCTAACTATCAGGATAGTTAAATGCTGGAATAGGTTGCTGTCCCAGGGAGACTGGCCCCTTTAAGAGGGTGCACCAGCTGATTACCTGCTCATTTGGGGCTTAATGGGAGGCACTTTATAAAAGAGGGAATCAGGAAGAGGGCTGCAGATCCTGAGATAGGCTCCTGCAGGCTGTTACCTGTGGACCTCTCTTGTGGCTGGAAAGGTAAGGGAAAGGTTTCCCCTGGGAACTGCTGACAGGGCCCTGAGGGAAACAGCTGGGGAAGAGGCTAGCAGAGCTGCTGTGAGCAGGAATTACAGAGGACTCCTGCAAGACCCTTGACTGGGAGAAAGGATTTGGGCCCAAAAGCCAGATCACTGAAGAAGGCTGAGGGGCAGGGAATGCAGACCCCCCAGAAGTAGAAAAGATTCTGTTCAGGAAGGGCTGAGTGTGGCTTACCAAGGCAGGGAAAAGCCCAGAGACCAGCCTGAGAGGGTGGGTGGAGAAGACCCAGGACTGAGCTTTGTTTGTGTATTATGCAAATAAATAAAAAAGCAGTTGATTAAGAGACGGGATGTTACTGACCAAAAATAAATCCTGTGTGGTGCTTATTTAAGGAGCCTCTAGCAGGGACAGCAGCCTGGGGAGCAGCAGGGCAGCACTGCCATGTTCAGTTACCGAGGGAGGTTGTGAAATCCTCATCATGGGAGGTCGGACAAACACCTGCCGGGGATGGTCTAGGGTTTACTTGACCCTGCCTCAGCATGGGGGGATGGACTAGATGACTTCTGAAGATCCCCTCCAGCCTTACATATTTCTGCTTCTCTGATAATTTACGTGCGTGTGTGTTGTAACTGGGTTGTCTAGGTGGTTCCCCTTTGTGGCCTGTCTGGGCGTGACTCCCCCCTCTGCAGGTCCCCAGGGGTCCGGTGTTAGCCCTCACAGAGCCATGAGGCTAAGGCACACTGGAGTGCTACCCTTCCAGGGGGTTGGAGTCCAAAACAGAAAGGAAACCGGTGAACTGAAAATCAGGGTTGTCATCCGCTGGACCCCGCTCTTCTGCTCCGGGCTTGTCTCTGTGTCGTAAGTGTCAGGATCCTGGGCAGAGAGAGGCAGGAGCGTGGGATCCCAGAACTGAACCCAGGGGTCAGAGCTGCAGACAGTGTCGGTAATCAAGTCAAGGGTCAATCCCGGGTACTGGCGTCTGTGTTGGGCTCTGGGGGTCGATCAGGAGGCAGAGTCCAAGTCAGAGGTGAGGTCGACAGCGGGAGCTCAGAGATGGAGAAGCAGGACCATCGTGGCAGCGAGCGAGGGATCCACATTGTTGCCTGGACACTTCCAGGAGCTTATCTAGGGACAGGGAGCCAAGGATTGCCAAGAGCCCTGTCAGTCAGCGCTCTCAAGGCAGAACTTCTCGTGTTGTACAGTTCTCGCGGATTGTGCATCGCAAGGAGTGGCCAGGTTTAAGCTGCTGCCATGTGGCAGGGTGGGTCCGTGGGTTGCCTCGGACCCCTGCAATCCTGCGTTCAGGTCCTCTCGATCCTTACGCTAATTCCTCCTTGTCCGGCGTCCTGGGCCCAGGCATCCTAGCCGCCAAATGGCTCGTCTAAGTAGCAAGCAGTCCTCGTCTCTTGGCTGGAACCTCATAGAGAAAGTAGCAGAGCTCTGGTCTGCCCTGAACTGGGCTAGGTCTCTTACCTAACGCTGGCTGCATTTGTTTGTAGCGGGGCAGAGGCAACAGGCTCTTCTTAATCCTTTGGTTGCCAGGGTGGCACCTGACTGCCCGTCGCGACGTTTATTTTGTGCATGGGGGTGAGTGTTAATTTCTTGACTGCATTTCGAGTAGTTGATTAAGGGAGCTCTGAGATACTAGGGTGATCGGTTCCAGCGCAGCGCCTTAAAGTAGATTGCTAAAGGTACGTGGCTGAGTTAGAATATACCTAAGGCGAGACAGGTCCATGATGTCAACAGACACACAGAGTGCACATGAAGTTATGCAGGCAAATGTTGGGAGCAGGAAGGAATGCAGGGATATTAACAATCCTGACCGTTGAGCTGGTATTTGTTGCAGTAAATCAGTTTGTAAACAAGTAACAGGTGGAAGTGCAGGTGAGCCAGTCTGGAAACAGAGCTTTGCCTGGCATTGTTAGACACACTGAGGCGCTTGAGGTATTTGGTGTGACTGTCTTGTACAGCCCTGGAAAGCCAAATTGTTTTGTGCTCATAATTTCGTCTGTCTGGCTAATCTAGGGGATCCGTTTTATTGGGCTATTTTATCCATCATCCTCGAGCCTTAGCATTCCGCTTCATCTGCAGGGGGAATTCCACTGAGTCACAAGGAGTTCCTGTAACGTAGAACACCATTCCCTTTCTCCCCTGTCTCATCTAGCCTCTGTACCCCCGGCATATAAACAGGATTGCTTCTTTGCCCTCCAGATCCCTTTCAAAGGGGCTTCCAAGACAGGAGTCCGGATTTTACAGTTTATCTGGGTGGAATGCACAATTTCCCCCACTCCGTCCTAACCCCTTTATTAATATCAGCTGCTGTTTCTCTCTGCTATGTCCCGGGGTCCCTCTCTTGTCTCACGGTGCATATCTGAAGCCTCAGTGCTTTAAACCCTCCTTCCTCCAGATGGTGGGAGTCCCCTTCCATCAGGCTGCCCTGCCCTGATGGCTGAAGGTGTTGTGGGAGGCGGATTGGTGGTGACTCATGGATGTTTCTGTAGGGCCAGTCAAACAATGACATTCACCCAGGCGGCTGGGCTAATGGCATAGAGAGGACAGTCTTCAAGGGGTCATAATCCCTGATCTTGGCTTTGTGCCTGCTCCTTCCTGCTCTGTTCCTTCTGCCCTTTGCAGCAGCTCTCCCAAAGCTGGCAGGACAAATGCCACCCTCCTTGTGCAGATTTGCTGGAACACGAGGCACCAGCAGCCAGTCAGAGAGGATCCGGGGAAGGAGGAAATCCTTTTTCGCAGGCAACTAAAAAGCGTTTAATCACAGCCTCCAGTTCTGACCTTTGTTAACTGCTGTTTTGCTCTGAGAGTGACAGGGAGTTCAGTGAAATACCAAGTTTTTTGCTTGTACCATTCCAGAGAGCTGAACGGCTTTGAGCAGGTTGTACAAGGGTGTCTGCTGGTAATGTGCTAAACTGTTAACAACAGCAGGAGAGCAGTGGCAAACAGAACTGAGGGAGAGTGGAACAGCTCCCTGGGCCCTGCACCCTTATTTGTTTGCACCAGACATCCCCACACTCCTCGGGGAGGTAGCATCTGAGGACAACACCCCAGCTAACGATTGTTATTAATATTAGGGCAGAGCTTACAGACCCATCAAGATCAGGGCCCTGTTGCATTAGGTACTCTGCAAACACATGGTAAGAGACAGCGCGCGCATTGAAGGCTAAATAAGTAGGAGTGAGGGAAGCTGGCAGAAAGGATGTACTGTTATCCCCACACTGAGACAAAGGGACTTGGCCAAGGAGCCTGTGACGGGGCTGGGATTTGAAGCTATCTCCTGAAACACAGTCCGGTGCTTTAAACACAGGCCCATCCTTTGTCTCCATCCTTCACAGCACACGTCCTTTGGGACCGTGGCGCAGTATGAGTAGGGTTAGCTCAATAATTCCCATCCTTCCCGGGACTTTCCCCAGTAAATGAGGGCAGAGAATCTGAGGGTGAACACAATCTTGCCTAGCCTTCCCAAGGGACATTCCCAAGAAGCCACAGTAAAATACCTGATCACTAGGCCGTCCACTGACACAGTATCCCCTTTAAATGAGGTTTCCTAAACTCAGCTTAGATCCCTAATGATTGCCACGCCTTCCCTTTTTTTTCTGTTCCTCTCTGCTAAACTGCGATCTGCTCTGCTCCATGTAGTTCCCCTCCCATGACCCCTAAGCACCTAGCCATAAGCTGGGTAAACTGCTGCCATGAGGCAAGTTAACACCCATTTCATTAGTCTGAATTCTTAGCAGTGCATTCAAGGTGAAATTTTAGAGGCTAGGAAGCTATCATTGTCAGAACTGAGCCAGGGCAGGGGGAAAAAAGACACCTGAAGAAAGAGAGAGAGCTCCTTAAAAGAACATATATTGCCTTTCTTTTTCTTTTTCTTTTCTTTCTTTCTTTTTTTCTTTTCTTTTTTCTTTGAAGGCAGCTGTGCCTTTTTCCAACACTTTTAAATGGTTGCCAAGGAAACAGAGCAAGGGAGAGTGGAAAGGTTAGATGGAGAATGGATGAGGCTAATGCACTTGTTTCGAACAAGAATTGACAGGTGCTTCGGACACCAAGGTTCTGAACACTCCTCAAGTACCTACCAAGTGCTGTTAATTGGGTTTTAATCGTTTGTAAATTATAATCCATCTCCATCAGAGGGACTGTTATTGCGGATTTATGAAGCGCATCCTCATACTCCTAGCTTTTCTGGGACTATGAGACTGAAGGTCTGACTTTAAAGAAGTTGGACTCCAAAGGGAGCTCCTGAGAGAAATGTGGAGATCACAATTCAGAAACCCAAACTCATTCTGACAACGTCCAGGTGGGGCAGAGATATGATGGAGAAAAGCCCAGGTAAAACAGAACGCGCAGTTCTTGGCTATTTCTTTGAGAGAAGGTACTGGTCATCATCTGCAGGTTGCTGGGTACTCTCAACCACCCATTGCTGGCTCCTGTGTCTATAATGAACCAAACCAAAATCCTGGATCAAAAGAGATCCTGGCATCAATGGGAGTTTTGCCATGGCCTTCAATGGAGCCAGGATTTCAGCCCCAGACTTTAGGGATGCTGCTGTATCAGAACTATGCCGCTCGGGTTTCTCTCTTGTTCTGATGGTTGGTCAAACCTCCTCAGCAGATGCCTTCTCACCCACAAAGATCTTAGATACATCCCAGCTCCAGGGGATATTTGTCTCTCTGACACCGTTATATGTTTCATCAGGCGAGTGACTGGGTCTGTTCAAAATCAAGGGAGCCCTCTGCTTGTCTGATTGCAGGGCAGATGTTTCGGAGGAACAGTTGCAAATGAATCACAGACTGGACTTCTGAGTGTGACATACGGACGTGTGCTTTTGCTACAGAACCCACCAGGTGGCTGACCTAGTGATTTCTTCTCCACCCCGCAGAGTGTAAGCACATCAGAGCGTAAACCCTTCTGAGCTGGAAGAGTCACAGTGCTTTATGCTGGATTGTGTGAGGGTTGTTTTGGTCACTTCCCTCTGGACACACACACCTCCCATTATAACTGCCAGGAGCTGCATGTAGAGAGAAATGCGGCTGAGATTTTCAAAGGGCTGAGGTGCCCTACTGCCACTGAATTTCCCTGAAGTTCCTCTGAAAATCTCAACAAGACCTTAAAACCCTGATGTAACTCCATAGGCTGTGCTGGGCTTACACCGAGGATGCATTTGGCCCATCACGTACAGTGGCACCTGGTGCCGCAATGGGTACGTAGCATGGATAAGCATCCGAAACAACCAAAAAGGACCTGGTGAAATGGGTATTGTTTATGCACCATGTTTGTCAGCTAAGGCCCAGTGCAGCTGTTCAACAGATAATCACCAGGTCTGTGCCTGGTGCCTGCCTGTGGAATTTATGGCATTTCCAGTGGCACATCACTTGGCTTATAGCCTCCAGTGAATCTCTGCCTGCCAGCAGCTCGACTCCAGCCTGACGCAGCTGTTTGTGAAAGTTGGTCCCAGGGCGCTAATAATGCTTCTTGGCATTTTCACCTTCCTCTGAGTTTAAAACCAAGGTTGATGCAACACTGTAGATTTTGTTGGTGGTGGTGGTGGGTTTTTTTTGTTTTGTTTTGTGTGTGTTTCTCTTCTAAAATAGCTGATCCATCTGCAGAATAACCAAGGGGCCTTAAACTAGACTGTTCCGGGTGCATGTCACATCTGGTGTTTGCAAAACACAGAGAGCAATAAATAGCGACAGTGTCATAAAACTCGACTTGGGCTCTGGAGGAGTGTAGGTGGGTTGTGTTATTTCTTTATTTATTAAATGGAGATTTTACCTAAAGGTAGAAACTAATAACTAACCGATCCAGGGAGCCAAGGGACAGGAGAGCAGATCTCTCCTTTGCCTCCCTCCACCTTGCGTGTTGAGCTCTGCCATCTAGCAGAATGAGCAGTTGCTTTGCGTGATGGCTGGGTGCATCGATCGCATTAGTGCATTGACACAGTGACTTGACTCCCTCCTGAGCAACCTTGTGCTGGGGCGTGCAGCAGCCTGAGTGCTGGTAGTAGAACCAGGGCGTTCAGTCAGAGGGAGACCAGGTTTGCAAAGTGACAGAGCAAAATACCTTTTGCAGGAGAGTGGGAGTCATCCAAGGCACTTTTTGGGGCGAGGGGGTCAGGAAAGGTTTTGGCGCTGGATGAGCAAGAGAAAATTGTGCCAGTATCTCCCCCCACCTCTGCCAAGTAGCCTCCGGCCTTGTCCATCTCATGTGTAAGAATAAGCTGGCTTGAGAACTTGTGCAGAAGGTAGTTAGAGGGTCTCATGGTATGTGTAGGAAGAGACTGTGGTGTCAGCATGAGGCATGCCTGGTGTGTCTGTCTGTCTATCTATGGCTCATCACCATGGCGTCTGAGCATCTCAAGTGATATTTGGACCTTAAGGGGGTGCATGCCCTTGCCCAGCCTCTTGTCAGTTTCCCCTGCTCAGCTGGCTGGCTGATGCTTTTGGGCTGTTCACATAAAAACAGGACAAAGCTTGGTGGAGAGAGGAAAGGGAGTGGCAGGTAAAACCATCAAGGTCTCCGGGACTGACCCCAAGAGCAGGGATGTTCCTGGTGCCCAGGGACATGTGGCTGCCCTGTGGGGTGAGCCCGGGTCTTCTGCTCCGCTGGTGTGATTCAACATCATTGCTCTTCAATGACGTCCAGAGGAGAGGCCTGTCGGCAGGGTCACGGTGACTTTCTGCAGCTCCCAGCCGGGACGTGCAAACTCGGCTCTCACCTTTCGCTTTTTCAATTACGATCCTGCGATGAGGAGGGGAGGCCGTTTGTATCTCTCTTTGCCCAGAGCCAAAAATGAAGCTCCTTCCCGAGCCTTCTTGTCACAGAGCTCCCAAGTCTGCAATCTATCCATCACCCGTGAGTGACAGGCGCCAGGCCAGCACTGAGACGCGCGGCTGTCGCATCCCCCCCGGATGACATCCTAGGCGTCAGGGCTGAGTGTGCGGGTGGGGTGAGAGGCGAAGGAAATGTCACAGTAAGTATGAAAGAGTGCCTGTGTCGTGCCTGGGCTCTGGTACTGAACTGAATTGCTCCTGTCCCCCAGGCAGCCCTGGACAGCAAATTCTTTCTTCTCAATCAGGGTTTTCATTTGATTTTAGTGAAGGAGTGATTTTAGTGCTGGTGAAAAGAGCCAGATTGACAGCCCTGGAGGATGGTGTCCTTGCAACCTACGGAGCAGGTGCCGCGTGGGCAAGCTTCCCCCACACGTCCTCCCGCCCAGTAAATCCATCTAGGTATCTAAGTGCAGATACGTCCCTCTCGGCCGTCGTATCAGAGCATCTCAGCACTGGTCTGAAGGGACCCCTTATAGCAATGTAAGGTATTCCTCCAGAGCAGGGGTTGATACGGCTCGGTCCCTGGTTCAGGGGCCAGCAGCAAGGCAGCGGCATCCGACGTCTTTCCTGGCTCTCCCTCAACTGAGAGGGAGGCCCCGCCTCTTATACTTCCTGTCCCCGCCCCTCTGCTTCTCTTGCAAGAGACAAGCCAGCCTGGCTCCGCCCCCCAGAGGACAGGAAGTGGTTCCTCCCTATCAGCATCAGAGAGAGGCCACACCCCCTCGTGACAAGCACCTTCATAAATTACAGGCTAAAGGAATCCCTGGGGAATCTGTAACTCGCTGACTTTGCTGGCCCCTCGTGTAATGCCAGGGGCTCAGCCAAGTTAGGACAGGCTGCCCACATGAGTGCCCAGCTGCTGGATTCAAGTCTAGCTATTTGCTTCCCGCCTTGCTTTTGCTATTCTGAATACTTGGTTCTTTTCTCCAGCTACAGCTCTTCATTCCAGCAGTGGGTATTGCATCACTATACCTTTAGAAGAGCCTGCTGGCTACTCATCAGAAGCCAGAATAGCTGGATGTCCTATGGCGGTACCTTCACACCTGGAAATACTTGGAATTTCTCTAGCACTTCCTCTCAGAGGGCCCCAAGTACTTCCCAGATGCTAATGAATCAAGACTGGCAATGCTCTTGCGAGACAAGGGGAGAGAATGATACCTGCCTAATAGGTGGGGAAGCTGAAGTCCACGGAGGTGAAGTGACTGGCTCAGGTTCACACAGTCAGTGGGTGCCCGAGCCAGGAATAAAACCCAGGAGCCCCGACTCCTAGTCCCCTGCTATAGTCACTAAGCCCACTCTCCTTCACAGATCTGAATGCTGAATCCAGGAGTTCTAATGACTCTCCTTTCTCCACACTCCCTCCCAGATCTAGGAGTGGAACCCAGGAGCCCTGGCTTTCTGACCTTCTCTTCTACCCACTAGACTCCACATCCGCCCTCAAGTACCCTTACAAGTTAATTTGTGTTTGCCCTGTCCTTAATTGCTCCCTTCCCCTCTTCCAAACCACCTCCCTCTCCGCTTTTCTCCCAGCTTGTTCCTCAGTCACACATCCTTCTTCTGCCATTTTCTGTTCCCTAGTTTCCACTCCAGGTACATGTAGGTGCCAAGACACCAAACTCCACAGCGAACTGACATTTACCTGCTGAAAGAGAGATCAAGCGGGGGAAAGAAGAATGATTTATGAGGCTTCAGTTGCCCAAGCAGGGACATTCTCAGCATATTCCAAAATAATTTAACATCATCTATTCGGCCTGCGGCAAGAGTCCATGGGGGTGGAGGGGATCAGAGAGCTCCTGGATGGGATGGTTAGAGCTTGAAGTTCAGATTTTCCTAAGGGCGACTCTCTCTTCTCACCAGCCCTCTCTGTAATTCAAACTGTGATAGCTGATATTGGATTAGTGGCTCTGTATTTCCCCAAGAAGAAGGCAGCTTCTTTTCTAACTCCTCTCTGTGCAGAGGGGACAAAATAGCAACCTACAAATGTTTGAAGAGAGTCAGCATAAGAGCTGAGCAGATGGTTGTAGTGAATAATTTAGTGGATGAATTTAAATCTTTTGTTCTCTTCACAAATTATCTGTGAACAGACTTTGATCTTTACAAATTCATTTGATATCACTGTCTGTCTGTCTGTCTGCCTAGTTTTCGGTCTAATCTTGCTAATCTTTTAACAGAGTAGTAGCTTTTTCTCTTTTTCTCTGAGTGTATCATCTACATTGGTAAATTCTGTAACACCCATGACTATAGGATCTTTGTGCTCCAATAAAACATACATGTGCCTATGGGTTGTTCACAAACTCTTCACTCAGTTTAGGTCTCTGACTACTTACTATTCTTTAGTAATAGCACCTGAATGGTCACTTAAGTCACATGATATCAATCTGCTCCTTGGTTGGATGACTGAAATGTTTATTATACAGGAAGAGAGGCCAAGTAGGACATTCCTGGTGTGAATCATCACACATGCACACACGCATTTGCACAAGTATTCATGAGCCTTTTGCTTTTCTAGGAGCAAAAAAACCTGTTGCTTGTACAAACATTTATGGATAGCAAAGAGAAAGAGTTGGGAATACCATCAAATCACATATGGCCTGAATTCTCCATAATGTTAATGTCCTTTTATATCATTCTGGCTGTGTAAAGTAGCTTTAGTGTATCTGAGAATTCAGGCCAGGCGGTTTTTATCTGAGCAAATGTGTGGAAATATGTTTTCTGAGCTATTCTCCCATCTCTGGCAGGCACTAAGGAGGAGAATGACTTCCTAAGTGTGATCTGAAGGAGATCTAGCAAAGAAAGATAGAATGAAACTAAGAAAGGGGAATTTAGTCCACTAAGGACTTAGCTATTGCTATTAATTTTACACGGCAGGTGCTCAGATACCATGGTGATGGGCATCAGTATCAAAACCTTAGATAGGTAGCCTGGCAGATAGGCTGGCTGAGTGTCGGGAAGTTCTGCGTGTTTTAGGCTGTAGAACGATCTCCTAAGGGAAGTGCTGGACAGCCATTGACATGGTATTTTTGAGGCAGGGCGAATAAAGCTGTAGGGCATAAAGGAACTGCCCTGCACGGGCCTCATGGAGAAGGAGTGAAGGATCCAAATAGACCTTCTCTTTCTTGAACGTCTGTGATTCTCTGCCTGTGCCGCGTCTCCGAACGTTTTGGATTCAGCTTGGCTACTCTGTGCTGTGTTGTGTGTCCTGGTGGGATTCCTCTCAGCCGCTCCCCACTGTGAACAGCAGTTCCACCTCCCACCCTGTCTCCTGCCAACATGGGGCTGGCCTCCCTTGTTCACTGCGGGAGTGGTGCTGGCTGTGAAACGTGTGACTAGAGACAGCAGGGGCCAGATTTTCCAAAGAGATCAGCACGTACCCAACACACTATGCTCATTGGAAAATCTGGCTAGCAATTGGTGTGTGTGTGTGTGTGCGTGCGCGCCTACATGGGAGCTGAGTTTGTTTAAAAATGTGCCCCAGTGTTTGTGCTGAAAGAGAGAATCCCACCTTGTTTTGAAGCATATGTGCGTCAGTAGGAGAGCGTCAGTGGGAGTTTTACTGAATAAAAGTCTGAGTAAGAACTCAGTAAAGACACCTCCATCTGGATTTGTGATTCTAAGCAAAACTACAACATACACAACCTCAAACAGCTCCTTTGCCTTCCATGTCCCATTTTGGGATCTTGTTCTACATTGTCCCTTACGGGCCTGATTCTCCTCTCACTTAACATCAGTGTAAACCATGCATTCTCTCTTGAATCTATGCAATTGCTCTGTGATAAACAGGCATAGGGCCATGATTCTTGTTTGCTGGGGTGGACCTTTCCATGGACTTGCTTCAGTCTACTCGTAAGCCTTGTTTCCCTCCCCTCCCCACCTCTCATTTAGCTCCATCCTCTGTTCTGTACCTGTTTGCAGTCTTGATCCTGCAGGCCCCAAAGCCTTCTCCCCTGCAGCTCACGTCAAGAAGCTCCTTGTGGTGTATCCTTTCCTCAGCATCCATGTGCCATCTCTGCAACCATCTCCATTTGGCCATCTGTCCCTGGTCATGCCGTCTTCCCGCTCATGGCACCAGGGCCTTCTCCTTTGCATCCTCAGCCTCATGTCAGCTCTCAGTTGATGATCTATCCTTTGCCTTTGCCACTCATTCCCCATCCCCCACTGGTGGTGATCTATCATTTAATTCAGTTATGGCACTTTGAGGTTTATTAAAGCATGTCAGGAGAAGGGTACAGTTTGCCTGAAAGACACCATCTGAAATAAAGTTGTATCGCATTCCAAGATCAAATTATCCTTTTCAGCTCCCAGAGAGAGGACGCAGTAAAGCCCCCTGCAAGAACTCGCCGCCTCCTCATCTCGGTTTATATCCCTGGTCCCCTGGCAGACGCTCCAAATGCTCACTCATCAGGGCTCGCTCTCTGTGCTAATGGCCCTCTATAAATAAGCCCCAGGAACCGTGATAGAGAACAATCATAAAAGGCAGGAGCATAAATTAAAGCTGATGTTATAATAAACTAGACAAGCCCTTCATCTGGGATTTTATGTTTCTCCTTGAGTCTGCAGCTTTGCCAAGATAAAATGACTTCTACTTTCTTTTGCCCATTCTCTCCTTTTTAAATTTTTTCATATTTTTATATCTATAGATAGATAGATACAGAGAGAGATAGATATAGATATAGAGAGAGAGATGTGAGGAGGCCACTGGCATTTCCTGGAACCACTTGCAACTTTCCCTGCAGAGGTACTTAAAGACAAGACCACAAATTTACTGGCCTGAGTGGTTTTAGCCCTGGTGTTTAGCGTTTTCGTTAAAGAGCTGAGATTGTTAGTGACTTGATCCACAGCCTGTTTAAGTGAATCAGAGCTTTTCTGTTGACTTCAACGTGCTTTGGATTAGGTCCTGTATGAGCTAAGGGCAATGGAAACTGAGTGGAAAATCTGCTATGGGGGAATAAAGAGGCACATTCATTAACTTTTAAAGCATGGTTTTCCTTCTCTGCAACCCAATGCTGTAGGAATTGGGAAGGGTGTGATGATGGACATGTCTCTATCTTTCTCTCATGCCCCGTTTTGCATTCTTCATCATCATCCTCATGGCAAATCCCAACGGGACATGGCCTCCTTGCAGATCAAGCTCCTGGATAGATCTCTAGCTAGGTCCTTAAGATGGTCTGGCTGGATACTCTGTTTGTCCTTCACTGGCCATCCTATTGCACCCACCTCACCTTTTGATGCTTGCTGAGTGGGCATTAGTGACTTTTATCTGCAGCCTTTGTGCTGCATTTCCCGATCACCTGGAACCTCATGCTAAGAGCAGGGGCAGTACTCAGATCCTCCTGCTCCTAGAGCACAGTGCCTACCAGCTTGTGCTGATGTAGGACGTTCCCGAGGTACAACCAATGACACAGGGTTGTGCTATTCCGATTCCATCAGTTCCCGGCAGTGGTGCACATGCGCACCTGAGCCAGCCGATTGCTAGGTGGGGTGTTTCACTGAGACGCCTAGAGAGATCGGAGCAGATGAACCTGGATGATTCAAGTCAATGATCGTGGGAGATAGGCTGTCACCTCGAGGCAGCTGGGTCAAGTCCAGCCCAAGTCACCAGTGATCATCAGTTGTTGCCTTCTGATGGCTGCTTAGTAACCTGTGTAACATGTGTCTCGGTCCTTATCCCCATTGGAGCACAGCCTCAGCAAGGATGTCGTGGGGAGGATGGGTCTTGGTGAGTGAACTCCCCTCCCATGGCTACAGCTGGGTACCCAGAACAGCGGTGAGCCGCACGGATGGGCAGGGCATGATATGTACACAGGGGAAGCTGCCCATGCTGTACCCGTTCCAATAGGACTTCACTCCCCAGGGCTGCCCAGCTGGCACCTTTGAATAGGGTGACCCTATTTCCCATAGGGACAGGACACCACATGGAGCTAGCCCTCATCTCAGCCGCCATACAGGACTGGCCTAAGCCGCTCGCCCGAGCTCTGCCCCCGCTCACCCCCAGCACTGCTTCCCTTCCCCCCTCCCGGGGCTGGCATCATTGCTCAGTCACTGGAGCCCTGCTTACCCCACCCCTCTGCCCATGCCCTGCCTCCCCCGCTGTGTGGGGCTGGCATTGCTGCTGGCTCCCTCCCCCCGCATGTTCCTCCGCACCCGCATTTGTCCCGTTTGCGCTTGCCAACTTATTTGGCAACTGCAAATGGGACAAATGCTAACTTTTGCCAGAAAAATCGGGACGGCTGGGACAGGACCATATGGTCACCCTACTTTTGAACAGCACTAAACGCCCATGAAATGTTAAGAAGAAGGGATTTTGGGGGGAGCTGTAGTCCCTATAGGTAAAAAGAGAGGAGTTAATCTAGATGGTAGGCAGCACTCGCCCAAGGTGCAGCATCTTCTGCTGGCCATGTGTTTTCTTCTGATGCCTGTGTGTTTGTTTCCTGGCTGATGCTAGAGTGGAAGTAGCATCGCTGGGAATGCATGGGGACACAGGCTGGTATATGCAGCTGCAAAGACTCATACCTTAAATTGGGTAATCCTTGAGCATGAGTCAATGTCTAGTCAGGGGAGGTGAGATGAGCATCTCTGAGTCATGATGACAAAATCCAAACTCTCTCTTACATGTGTGTCTGTAGCGGGGCGGGAGATGCAATGAGTTTTCTGTGGGCTCTGCAGCTTTTCATATTCAGAAGCTGCCACGCTCAGGCTGTGAGAAGAGCTGTGTTTGCCTCCTTGCCTGAATTACTTTTCAAGTGGGGAGGGGCTGGGCAAGGCAATTCACAATGGATAAATGCTGGATCATGCCTCCATAGAATACTGTTGGTACAATGAGAAGAATTATAGGGGTCTTGCATATAATTGGAGGCTCAAAGCAATTTGCAGGCACATGTTCCACACTGTGATAAATACAGCCCCACACCAGCCAGTGTTGTGCAAACCATCCTCTGACTCGCGTGCGGGTGGTGGTGGATCTATGTAGTTATGTGCATCAAGAACGTTTCTTGTTGCTCAGACGCTTCTTCTCCTGACATTCCCATTAGGAGGCAATGCAGTCTGCGACGGTGGAAGAGGTGTGTGTGTGAGAGCAGCTAGAGAGAACGTGAGGTGGGAATGGTGTGGAGGAGACACCGAGGGTTGGAGTGAAGAAAAGAGTGGGGGGAAGATAGGGGAGGGAGCGGAGAGGATGTGATGGGAAAGAGGTGAGGAAAAAGACATGGGGGGGAGACAGGAAAGGGAGGGAAACAGAGAAGGGAGGAGTGAGCGAGAGGGATGGAAGAAGGAGTGAAAAGGATGAGGGGTCAGAGAGACGGGGAGATTTTTTGCGATTTGCTCCCCATCAGTGCCTTGTCTGGGCTTCACATAACGTTCTGAAGTATGTGTTGCATTGACATCCTCCTGCACTGTTCTGTTAGCATAGAGACAAAGCCAGGCTTTCTGATCTTTGATCCAGAATCTCAGATTCAAACCAAGTTCCAATTGTAGCCTGTACCCTGCCCTTCTCCTGTACAGAAAGGAGCATGCTGCAGAGCAGTCTTAACAGAGCCAGCCAGGCAGTTCTCGGGAAGACGCTGTTAATAACCAATGCAACGCTCTAGGTTTTAACACTGAAATTCAGTGTGAGCTTTAGTAGGACCTGCCTCAGGGAATGCTGCAGTGTGAGCTGAACCAGATACCATCACAGTCTCACATGCTGCATGATGTCAGGCTTCACTCTGTGATGTCATCATTTGGTGACAGCATCCTGATTGAAGGCTGCTGCCATATGGATGCACTGCTTGTGGGCAGGGCAGCCCATGGGGAGTCCTTCCTATCCCTCTCCCAGAGCAGCTTTGGAAGGTCCCAGCAGAACGTTGCAGTTAGCTGTCTGTGAAGGCAAAGGGGCAGCTAGTCTACCTGAGAATGCCTTGTGGGCCAAAGGGGAGGGGCCAGCCAGGTCAGGGGGTGGTCCTGAGGTGGCTCCTCCTTTTCATCCTATGCATCTTGTTAGTTTGCACCCCAGCGTTAGTGCAGCTTGATCAAGCCAGGTGACGTTGACCTTCCTCCAAATGGAATAGGCATCATACTGATGGGAGGTGAGGAGATAGAAAAACAAGCCATGAGTACACCAGTGTCTGGTTGCTCTCTGTGTTTCACTGCAAGCCAATAGGTAGCTTCATGGGCCTAGACATACATGGAGCCATGTGGGTGCTGAAAGCAATGGGAGCCCACTACCTAAAATCCCCAAAGACTCAGATGAATTGTGCACCAGGGGATCATAGTGATGGTGAACAGAAAGCTGGAGATTGGGTGCGAAGGGAGTGGCCTGGTTAGATCTGTCCCTGAAGTGGATGTGCCTGGATCCACGAAATGTTACCTGTGCAGATCAGCCAGTGACCGTGCTCTGATTGAAAGAGAGAATCCAAATCTGGTTCAGAGCCCCCTCCCCACCTCCCCTCCCCGTGGAGATTGGCTGCCCCCCTTACCCCACCACCTTAGTTCATCAGCATCTCTCTGGTCTCACGCCGGGTCATTTTCTGCTCCATTTCCTCCCCGAGCCCTTCGATCACCCCAGAGCTATCAGCTATCTTTACCGTCATCCCGGCTAGAATAAAATATGACTGCAACCGAGAAGTGCAGAAATCAAAGCTCCCCTCAGGGACTGTTTGCCCACATCACCTGTCGGATTGAGAGCCTGTGTGTCCTTGGAAAAATATGTATTTCAGGCCGCCGGGTGCTAATTTGCAAGACCCATTACTCAAATGAAACATTAAAATAGCTGTCCATAAACCAGACCCTTTATTCCTGCCTCTCCCTCTGTCTGAACTCCCCTCACCAGGTATAGGCTTCCTGTCATGCCTGGGAGCCAGAAGCAAAGATTTATTGATAGGTATCTTGACTCCAGCTTGCATTTTAATTATGTTGCCATCGGACTCTGCTGAGAATAAACTCTGTGGCTATCGTATTATCCTCGCTCTTTCTCTCTCTCCCGATAATGCAAAGAGAGACATGGTTTTATGAAGTCCTTTGCATGGATCCTCTTGCTGTTCAATTCCCACTCATCTTTACACATCAACAGGGGTGACCTGCTTAGAAGCCTCTAAAGGTATGTCCATGCTGCCAAAAAAGGGGTGCTCTTAACTCAGGTTAAAATAGCAGTGAAGGTGCGACAACTCAGCTTTTAACTTGGGTGAGCAGTTCCAGTTCCAGCCTAGAGGGAAGCCTGAGGTCGAACTTGGGTTGCTAACCTGAGTTGAAAGCTGAGTGGCTATCTCTTCACTGCTATTTTAACTCGAGTTAGCTAACTCAGATAAGACAGCATTCTTTGCAGTATAGACATACCCTAAGCAGAGTACCTTAGCTAATCTTACAGTAAGGTAGTGTGGCTGGGATGCAGAATGTGGGTGAGGTGGGGGCAGGGGGAGATCAAAATTCTGTTCCGATCTATGTCACTGACTCGCTGTGTGACCCTGGACAAAGTCACCTTTTTGTGCCTCAGTTTCTCCATCCGTAAAAGGGGGATGTAAAGTGCGCTTCTGTACAGTGCTTTGAGGTCTACAGATCCTGATCCATTACAATTTACGTTCATGGCAGTCTTATTAATGAATGCTGGCTCAGAGTGTTTGGTGGTATTATTAATCTGGAATCGCTGTACTCAGCACGGCACCACGTGTTATATTATCACTAATGGTACAGGATCCAAATTAGAACATAACATTGGGGGTTGGCAAAGAATTCCCCCTCAAGGCTGTCCTGGCAGGGACCTTGGAGGTTGGCAACATCCTCTGTTGCTCTGAGTGGGGATGTCTCTGGAAGGGAACCCCTGTAAATAAACACTGCAGGGTTGTCTTG
Source organism: Emydura macquarii macquarii (assembly GCF_026122565.2). Lineage (NCBI taxonomy): Eukaryota > Metazoa > Chordata > Testudines > Chelidae > Emydura > Emydura macquarii. The sequence continues at coordinate 6,381,599 of NW_027130449.1, read as the reverse complement.
TAATAGCTCAAGACACCATTTCCTAAAAGTGTCCGAAACTATTTGGGATTATGTCTCCAGGAAACCATCTTTTTAAAAATTATTATTATAGTTGCTGTAGTTCTCCAAAAAAACTTCAAAAACAGACTTGAAAGAGAAACTGCTGAGTTAGAAATGATCTGCAAACTTGACACATTCAAACTGGGTTTAAACAGGGATTTGGAATGGCTCTCTCACTACAAGAAGTAATTTGCTCTGATCACCTATTCTCACCTCCTACTCAATGGTTGTCATTAGGACTCAAGTACCCGGCTTTTATCCACCTATCCCATTGTTATCTATGCCCTTGGATATGTAAATGTTGCCTGCTATATATGTTACCTATTTGCTGTATCATTTCTACCAACTGCATCTGAGGAAGTGAGCTGAAGCTCACGAAAGCTTATGCCTGCTGAAATTCAATTTGTTAGTCTTTAAAGTGCTACAGAACCCTCGTTGTTTTTGCTGTATACAGACTAACACGGCTACCCCTCTGGAATTATTATTTTAGTTATTTATTCACTTATTTATTTATTGTATCAGTGGATGAATCATTAACAATGTCCCAAAAATATTTGGAGCCAGGAAATGTGGTTAGTAGGCACCATCTCCCAATGCTGGATCTTCTTTCGCAAGGGTATCACGTAGGACTGTGTTATTGCCAGTGACAAAGAGAAGTGGTGGTAACGCTGACCCGTTACCAGATGCCATATGGTCTCCAAGTCATTCCAGACATGCATGAAATGTCTTCTGTGTGGGGGCAGTCCTTTAACTGCGTATTTTGCTTCTAGACTCTGGGTGGTACTGCCATGTTTTGTTGTTTCCCAGGGTATGTTACAGTGCTGTGGGTCAGAGTACCTGCTGTTCAGAGTCCTTGAAGGACATGTGCCCACACCCACACGCTCTCTGTGTCTCTCACTGCAGGAGATATCCAATACCATCATACAGCTGCAAAAATACAGCACTGATTTCTGCAGTAGCTGAGCTTGATGTTATAGCATTGCTAATCACCATCCAACATGCACGTCACAGATTCAGCATGTGTCGATCATGGTAATAACACTTTCTATTAATGACAATTACTCATCTTTGCGTGTAGCTGCTTCTATCCTGAATGATCTCAGAGCACTTTATAAACACTGTGTGTGTACTATGATGAATCACTTTGCCTGTGGCTAAAATGCAGCCTCCTCCAGGGTGACACAACAGCTTTATAACAGTGCAACACAATCAAGAAAAATTTCAGCAGCAATTTTGTCTGAGCAGTATGCAGGAAGCTGACCGAGTGACATTCCGACTCCTGCTTTCCAGTCTAGTCTATGTCTGTGATGCCCATCACTGTAGTATAAAGGACCCGTTCATTTATTTATTTAGTCTTTGTATTTCCCTAATATCTAGGAACCCCAGTCATGGATCAGAACCACATTGTGCTAGGTGCTGTACAGAGCAAAAAGATGGCCTCTGCCTCAAAGAGCTTACAAACAAAATGTATTCATTACCTTGTAAATCATGGCTAGTAGACATGGTTGAATTGCTCAGAAAGAGGGAAATCCCAAATCGGTGCTCACAGAAGTCAGTGAGAGTCTTTCTGTTGACTCCACTGGGTGCTGGCTGGAGCTGTTAGAGTGGGGAAGGAAGGGCAAGGACAGCAAGATGAGATAAGGAGAGCAAGAAAGCCCATTTTTCATGAGAAGATGTTGGGAAGGAAAAGAAACCAACCAACCTCGCAGGACGTGACAGTGTAAAGCAGAGCTGAACTTCGTTGAAATGTTCCGCACTGTCAGGGGCAGGTGTGTATCTCATTGAACAACAAAAACCAGACGATGTATTTAGAGCTGATTTGGCCGAGCGGGTTTGCGGGAACGAGTGCTCTTTCCCTACCGAGTCTCCCGGCTGTCTAGCTGCCCGATTATTTTTTCCCCCTCGCTTTGCATCAAAACTGTCAGGAACAACGAGGTGCCCAAGCTGAAATTGCTTTTTGGCGGGTTGGATTTCACGCTGAGAGGGAAGCGGCAGCTCGGAGACGAATTGGAAAGCCACGCTTGTCAGGAATGAAATGTGATGAACTTCAGAGCGCTCTTTTTTTTTTTTTTTATTGACATGCAACAGCCAGCGTCGGCATCTTTTTAATATACTGTGTTCTGGGGACGGAACTTGACCTGGCACGTTCTAGTGGAAATGATACATATTTATTAGAAAAGGGAAATGCAAAATTATAACCCGCTCAGTGTGTCAGATGCTGTATCAGCAAAACATTTCTGTTATTACAAATAAACAAAGACAAAGACAGTCTTACCGTGACAGCTTCTGTAATGTTAACTTTATTATGGAGTGACCTTTTTCCTTTGCGTGAGACTCAGGTCGTGGCCCCGGATGGTCATTAAAAATCCTATGGCATTTCTTTCAAGAGAAAAGGTGCATTGTGTGAGTTGAATATCAACTCTGAGGATTTGCACTGGGCCAAAGTTTGAAGTCCTTCATTCCCTTTTTATTAGGTTCTTACTCGAGCAAAATTCCCGTTGATATCAAAGAGAGTTTTGCCTGAATACAAATGATTATTATCATGTATGACTGTTTGTATTAGGAGCACATACAGGTCACAATTCAGACCCGAGCTCCAGCGTACAAGGTGTTGTACATGCACATGGTAAGAAACATTCCCTGCCCCGAAGAGCTTACATTCTAAATAACCAAGACAAAGAAAAGGCAGCGATAAAAAAACAAAACAAAAACCCAACTTCCCTTTTTAATGTTGGGGAGCTGAGGTGCAGAGAGATTGACTTGCCTCGGGTCATACAGGAAGTCTGTGACATAGCCAGGAGTTCATAACCCAGACCTCTTGAGCGTTAAGTTTTGCCTGAAAAAGGAGAGAATGAGGATCTCAGAACTGGGGCTATTGAACCTATTGTAAATCTTGCCCAGCCATCCGTACATCTCCATGGCTGCGATTCTGGATTGCTCCTCCTGAACAATGCAGCCCAGAGGAAGAGGCATCTTTGCACATTAATTTGTTTCCCTTGAGCATTTCCCCTTTTATTCATCAGCTCTTTAAAATAAACAATCCCAGTTTTTTCCAGGTCTGCCTATCTTCAGTCTTTTCATCACTTGTCTCAGAGCCCTTGCTCTTTGTGCTATTTTCTTATGAAGTAAGCAAATTGGACCTGGAAATGATTGCGACCCAAAAAAACGCATGGAATTGCAACAGTGCTGTTTTTTCAGTCACTTTTCAGAGCAGAACTACACTTGAGCCTCTCTGCCTTGATTTGACCATCTGTAAAAGGGAGGAAAATACTATGGAGAAATATCATAGTAGGGGGCATGAAAAGCTCAGTTCATTAATATGCGTAAAGCACTTTGACATCTTTAGAGAGAAGTGCAAGGTATTATTATAATATTACCATAGCTCAGTTAACTTTCCTTTCTACACCAAACCTCTCTTGATCCTTTTACCTATGGTAACAGTTATCTGACTATATTTTAGCATCTGAATATTTCAATTCAATTACATTTTTTTTAAACCATACAGTCAGGTTCAAAATGATCACTATATCACTCCAACTTTCCACCATTTCCAGAAGGTTAATTGAAAGGCAGCCATCTTGGTGACGTTTAGACAAATGAGGATAATTATGTGTTCTCCAGTTCTTTGAGAGGTTAATTGCTTAGATGTATGAAGACTTGAAGAACAAAGAAGGAATAAATCAGAAGCAGGACTATGATCTGATAATGTAATTTGGTATATCCGTGTACAACTCAAACAAATAAACTCCCTAATTAGATGGACTCATTCAGTTGCATGGACACCATGCCACTTTGCCTGTGTCAGGAGCCCAGAATCCACCCATTTCATTCAAAAGCCAAATGAATAACTCCTCAGGGAAGGCTCAGAGAGAGGGGGCCTATTTAAGATGAGAAAAACTTCAGCAATGTCCTGGTGATTAAGGTAGGAGGGAAGGAATGGGAAATTGATCGATATTTCAGATTCTCTCCTAGTAGATGAAGATGTTTTACTTTTTAAGGCTTTGATCTTTTTGTTTGTTTTTTTTCATTTTGTTTTTGCTTTATGTTGCACCTGTGTTTCCTTTTCCCATGTGAACCACTGTTGGCTCCAGGAGAGAAATCGAGGAACTACTTGCAGGAGCAGTAAGGTGCTTGAAAGGAGATGGGAAAAGGGGTTGTCAGTGAGGATGCTGTTGGTTAATACAGACCTCTCTTTACAATCAGTAGGCGTACTGCTTAGCAGAAGCCCCGCAGCTGGAATTATCAAGGAATGTGTTTGTCTAGAGCAGCTGGTGCAATTGCAACATGTGTATCTAGTCAGTGCTCCCCTGCAGGGCAACTGGAGGAGTACTGGCTGTCCCCAGGAAACATCCTTACGCATTGCATTCACCCAAAGAGCACAGTCCCGCTATCACCACTGGAGAGATCATGTCCAGCCAGGAAAGCTGCCTCCCAAGCACTGACCTCCAAAGAACACAGTCCTCCAGCATGGCAAGAGATACAGGCCCTCCTAGGAAATGCTTCTCTCCAATCTGGCCATCCAGGAAATATTTTCTTCCAGTGCAGACATCCAAGGAACACATTCTGACAATGTGTTCATCCTGGACACATACTTTCCAGGGGCAGGGAGAGTACCAACTCTAGACCTCTGTTGCAACTAGAGGTACAAAGTCTGTCCAGGAAACATGCACCTCGACTGTGACCCAACATAGCCAGGTCTCGTGTGGGCCCTGTTCCTCCAGTGCAGACGAAAATATCTGATCCTTTCTGGATTTCTCCAGGGTGGCCATTGTATTTGTCTAAATCCTGTGCCCATACTAGCATCATATTCATTAGACATGTTATTTAAGAAATCCCCAGTTATTTCCCCCTCTATATTCTAACATGCCAAAGAGTTTGGAAGAAAAGAATTTTTATATCCGAGAGAATTCCAAAAAAATTAGACATTAGCAAAGTCGTTTTACAGTTCTGCTGAGATGGTTGCTTCCTTCCTGTCTGTTGAATGAAAAATCCCACTTTAATTTCAGAATGAGAAATAAAATATCGGGTTGAACCGAGACACGTTTAAAGAAACGCTAGTATGTCAGGCATTAAATTTCCTCAGGTGGGTTATTTTATTTTGCTTAATTGTTGGTGAATTTTTTGCAAATTGGCAATTATAATCTCGAGCTGATTGCTTACCCAGGTAATTTACGGATTTCTCATTTGGTAGGAATGGTTCATAACACCTCCCAGGAAATATGGTTTCATCATCCTTCGAGAGTTTCCCTCTTTCTGTATATTATTATTCCTGCCTACAGGACGTTCACATATTAATTCTGTTTGCTGTGCCTTGCGAAAGGAAGTGAAGTTTCTTTTTTGTTCCTTGGCTTTTCTTTTCATTTGTGTTAGCATGTCTTCCCGATCTGGATGGCCTCCCAGCCGGTGGCCCACCAGACTGCTATGAAGAGAACCCAGCCTCTGGATCCCTGGATGTTCTAAGCATCCAGAATCTGAAGAGAGCCCAGGCATTGCCTAGTCCATGGAACTAGTGCTGATTCCTCAGACTCCCCTGCATCTGAAACACCCCCTCTCCCAGAATCCAGTTCAACTCTTTGAAGGTGTAGCACATCATGCAGATGTCTAACGCATTATTGCTCTTCACTTAATCATCTGAGAAATACACAGATCTATACAAACCCTGCACACATCCCCTGTCTAGCTCACTCTTCCCTGGGGGGGTCGTAGGGAACCATCTGTGTTCAGGTAGATAGGCAGGGTCCTTTCCTTCCTCCTGCCTCATCTGACTCCTGCAGCAGCTTCCCTCATCTTAAACTGGGGGGAAATGGCCAAAGAGACTAAATGGAGCAGCTTCTGCCCCTTTATAACCTTCCAGTCCCTCTGTTGCCCTCCTGATTATCATCCTCAGTTGACCTTGTGGCCAGGTGACCTCTCCTCTGACTAGGTAAGAGCTGTCTTCTTGTCCAAGATGTTTACATTTGCATAGAGGAGTATAGCAAGTTAAGGACCATGTCTTGTCAGTTCTGTGTCGCTGTCCCTCGGAATTCCAGTCCAGCATGGAGCCAAACAGAGAATAAAGAAGGCGAAGAGCTGCACATTCAAAATGGAATTGGCATCTTAGTAAAGATACAGACAGAGAGTGCATAATCTCGCAGAGCGTTCACAGATTGTACAGAGAGACTCCTCTAATTATCACAGCGTGTTGTAGGTCCCCCCCCCCCCCCGCCGCCCTCCTCCAGGGAGCTGAGTGTGAGGTTTTGCTTGCTCTTCCCAACCAAAAGCAGCATGATTCCCCATTGTCTTGCTCACTGTATTGTCATGTCCAACCTCAGCACAGTGGCAGTAAAATGCTACCAGTGGCGTGACTAAGTGGAGAGTCCAGATTCATGCCCACTTTGCAACAAAGGGAAAGAACTAGAAGGAAGCGCAAGATAGTGGAGAAGCAAGACAAAGGATTTGAAGGGGATGGACCTGATGCTCATCTATATTAAGACCACTTGACACCTCTCTGGCAGCGTGTAAACTATATTTATACCCACTGTCTGGTCCATTTGCAGTGCTAGAGCAGTATAAAATGGCTTGAGTGTAAATGAGAATCAGGACTGATAGTCCAAATGGGCTCTGAAAAGGGTTTTCATCTAGCTCATTCTTCTGTGCTGCCCTTTCCTCCAGTACATTTGACTAGCTATAGGTGGAGCACAAGAGGTTGGGTATAGCTAGACACCGGAAAAGTTGGGACTCTTATCAAAACCTCCAGACAGTGCCAAAACTGCCAGAACAAACTGGCAAACAGCCATTGCCTCGTAGCAGTTTTGTAAGTGATTGGCAAACTGAAATTTCCTCCCATGAGAAATTTAGAATGAAAACACTTGGTTCCCTTTTTTTTTTTTTTCTTCAGTTGAACCACTCTGATTTTCCCATGGGAAGTTTTGACCTGACTTGAAATGAAAATTTTCTCCCCCAGATCTAAAGTTAGGGGAGTCATGAACTTCAGTTTGCAAGATGCTTTTTCTGCCAATCTGTCAGACCAGCCTGAAATTGCAGTTTAATTCTCCATATTTGCTCTTGTATTGTGTATTAAGATACAGAGAGTTTATCCACCAGTCCAGCTGTTTTGAAGATAATTACTACAGAACTCAACCTGATGTAAAATAATCCTTCTGGGCAGGCAGCCAAGAACCTGAGACTTATCCTGCAAAGACTGAAACTTCTCCATTACCCTTAAGAGTCACCGAGATAGGAGCCGGTGTCTCATGACAAATATATTTTGGGAATAATTACAGGTGGGTCAGAAGTGGAACTTCAGATCAAAACTCAATCAGGCGTCAGGCTCAGAGGTACTGGATTTGAATCCTTGGATCCCAGAGCACTCAAATATCATGGTGACGTGTCCAGGTACTATGATGTTTAGCGGAATGTAAATGCTGCATGAGAAGTGTTATGAACTAGCTCCTGCAGTTTTAGTTCTGGGCTGAATCCAGAGAAGCATACTGGACAATTCTCCAAGAATAGCACAAAAATGGTCCTTGTTGCAAAACTTTGGCGTAGCATGACAAAAATTTAGAAACCATCAGAACCACTGAGCATGGTACAACTTCCACTGTTTCAGCCCACAGTCACACAACAATAGCGCGCAAGATTATGGTGATGGTGAAAGCAAACCCAATGTCCTAGGTCGGATTTCATCTCCAGCGCAGTCCTGAACCCCAGCATCCGCCTGGTCCAGAACTTAGCACCAACCTCGTTGGCTTATCTATAGAAATAATGGCAGGAGTGGGTTTTAGAGATCACTTGACACAAATGCTACATTCTCCAGGGCTTTGACCAATCTAATTTTAAATGACTCAAACATTCCATCACCTCTCTTGGGAAATGGTACCATAGATCTTATCCAGATACTCAACCTAAGTATTTCTTTGCTTAACTTTATCCCACTTAACTCTTTGTCATATCCGCTTTGTACCAGACTAAGTATTTCTCCCTCTTCCTTGGTGTTTACACCTTTCCCAAACCATTATCCTGTCCCTCCCCTTTTGTCATCCGGAAGGTTCATACGGCTGGCAGATCCTCAGTGGATGTAACCTGACATAGTTCAATTGACAAGTGATCATTGACTGAGCCATGATTTAACACCTTAGTGGTGCAATCCCATATTATGCCAGCTGCTATCCAGTCCAGTATTGAGATTCATGGACACCGAGGTCTGAGTGAGAAACCATCTCTAATTGTGGTTGCAATGAACTTTTTAAAAGTATTTTCTTTTTCTCTGCACTGATGCCAGTTTGGATCCTTTCATGGATTCCAGCCAGAATTCCACCAGCAGTTCCACTCCCTGGTTGATTCGGCACTGCAGCAGCTTCAGGAAGGTATCCATGATATAGCTGGTCCAATTCTTCCTCCAGTTCTTAGGTATCAATGGCAGATTGAAAATTGCTCGGTTCAAATAGCCAGCTGTCCCTTTACCTCATACCTGCACTGGGAGTCTCCTGATCCATGTTCTAATGAGTTTGCCAATATCCTTCCCTTGTTTGCCGCTGCTGTATGCTGAAGTTAGTGAAGCTGTGCCTGCATTTACCCAGGGTAAATTTGGCCCAGTTTCTTGGTTTAGATGGAGATTGTGACCAATCCTGTCCAGAAGACTGAATCATAGTAGCCAGAACCTGATATTAACACGTTAATTACTGTTACTTAATTACAGAGCTAGTTGAAACTGCAGTGACATTCTCTCTCTCTCTCTCTCTCTGCCCACAAAGGTGGAAGAAAAAAAAAATCTAGAGAGCTCCAGGTTCTTACATTTTCAGGTCTGCTAACACTGCTAGCAATAAACTCTGCGTTTCTTCTCTTTCTTTTGATTGAAGAACACTAGAAATCAGCTGGGGAGCAGGTGCTGCATTGTGTTAGATTAGCACTGATTGAATTCTTACACAGCCAGCTGATTGAGGCGCGTGTTCTGCAAGCACATGATTCTGCAAACACTGGGTTGCAATGAGGAGGGCATTTTGCTGGATCATGTCCCTTAATCAGCACCCTTGAATCTGTCAATATAGTCGGCGGGTATCTCTCTCTCTCCTTTGTCTGTCGCTATGGAGCAGAAACCCAGTCTGGCTGTGCCAGTCATCTGGTGGTTGAGAGGAGAATTCAGTTTCCTTGACCAGGAGATGCCTGTCTTATTTCATGCTCTGAATCCCCAGTTCCTTATAAAATACGAGTTGTTAGTCAGGCTAAGGACAAAAATGCAGAGTGGCCTGTTACACCTCTGCGCCATCTATCCTATACCCACACCTCCTGCTACAAAATTATCCCAGAAGAACAGTTGATATGGGAGCTTCTGGGGATGTTGCAGTTCAGCATATATTTTCCATCATGCTGTAAGGTGCTGTGATGTTAATGAGGGGTGGACACCAGGAGATCTGCGGGTTTGGAGAAGAGCCCCCATGTTGATATGCTTATTACTCAAACTACACAGCTCTCTTGAGGGATGAAGGACTGTATTGCGGTTAGAGCAATAGAGGGTTCAGGAAGACTGGGTTCAGTTCCTAGCTCTGCCACACACTTCCTCAGTGACCTTGGGCAAATCACTTAAGGCCAGGTTTTTAAAGGTATTGAGGCACCAAAAGATGCAGATAGGTTCCTACTGCAATTCTCAAAAGTGCCGAAGAACCTAATGCAATGGGCGTTGGGTGCCACTAGGCACCTATCTGCATCTTTAGCACCTAAAAATCTGACTCTTGGCCAGATTTAAGATCTGCGGCCCAACTTTTTAGGTGTTGTTCCAATCCATGTTGCAAGGCCTAAGCAACTTAGGAGCTTGTCTCATTTTCAAAAAGTGACTTAGGCACTTGGTATGTCTCATTGAAAGCCAAAGACAATAAGTCACCGAGGCCTTCTAATGGTTAAGCTCAGCAGCCCCTAAATACCTTTACAAGTCTGGGCCTGAGCTCCCCTTGAGGCATGACAGAGTATGTCTGCACTGCAACGTAAGCTCAGGGTTAGTGGGACTTGAGTCAGCTGACTCATGTTAGGGAACCCTGGCTTTGAGCATCTACATTGTATTTGAACCCTAAGTTAAGAATTTTCTGACCCATGCTTGAACCTAGGGCTCTGGCATATGCACTGCAGTGTGCAGACCTGAGTCACAGCAACCGTATCCCCGAGTCCCTAGCACCCCTACCCTCAAAATGTGGCCATTCTAGACCTAGGACCATGGTGCACTGTGGGAAAACGTCACTGCCCGCCCTGCACGTTAGCAGGAAGCAGCTTGCTTTGCAAAAGGCTTGATGGTTTCTCTCTCCAGTGCAAACCCAGGAGGCTCTCTGACAGTGTGCTTGCAGATCGGTTAACAGAAGAGAATGCGTTAATGCTGACCTGAGCTGCTGCCATTTGCCAGGGAGGAAGGGCAGGGGAGTTTCAGTTTTCAGTGGAGTGGATTGCAGATTGTTGGGACACAGAGGACTAAGGAAGTTGTCCCATGGAATTGTGGGATACTTCCATATGACTACCAGGAACTGAGTCGAGCAGAGCTGTGGCTTCATTACAAAGCAATAGGGCTCGGACGCTGGATCCCAGCTTGATTCAAGCTCAGACCTTCCAGCCCTGCATGGTCCTGGGACCCTGACTCCGCGCCCTGGGTTAGCGGGATTGCAGTGTAGACACAAGGGGAGTTAGCCTTGAGCCTGGGATCATGTGCAGGGTTATAGTGCAGTGCAGACATACCCTAAAGAGAATGGCCCAGTTTTCAAAAGTACCTTGCATCGCAGTCCAGGACGGTTGGGAGCTGCAGAGCAATGGACACCTGGAAACCTGAGCATTCCATTGAGGTGTGTCAGCGGGAGCTAAGAGCGTTTGAAAACAGCACCTTAGTCTCTCTCTTGCCTCGAGTTTCCATCTGTGAAACTGGAGCAAGAATTCTTCCATGCTGCGGAGGGGTGGTGTGAGGTTAAGGTCACTAATCCTTCTGTGGGAGGCACTCCTCAAATACCACGGTGATGAGAATCATATAAGTACCTAGCTAATCTGCAAAACGGGTTCCTTATATTAACTGGCTCTGGTCAGGTTATAGGTGCCGCAAGAGTAAACTTCCGTGTGGTATTTCAGTAGGGGAAGGCCTGGAGGCTAGTTCTGATGTTATTCTGCTCATCCCTATTTGATATGTTTTACGTACTAGTTTTCATTATCATGCAGAAGATCAGGGATGGATGCAAGCATCAGCTTACTATGATGTTAGCATCCAAGTGCCGTCTGTGCTATAAACATTCCCATTGATTTGCTCTATCAAAGGCCTCCTACCCTATTTCTTCTTCTGCTGTCTCATAACTCCTAATGACAATTTCCATTAAACCAACAATTGCTCTCTGTCCGCCTCACTTAAGTAGGACTTAGGCCGAGGGTACCAATTTTTCCTCTCCCCTGGACCTGTGCTGGTGCATTAAAAATACACTAAACGACAGAGACGGGTTAGGGGCTGGAGAGGAGCCGGGTGCAGGCAGGTTTGGGGGAGGGGCGTTCACGTGCATGCACCCCAAAAGTCAGGGCTGGAACACAGATGGAGGTTTTAGAGAAGGCAGTTGTGCCTTACAGGACTCCCTTTTCCATCTTCACCCCATTCTTTGTTCTGGTGGCTTAAAGGACTTCCTCTCTGGAGGGCCCTTCCCAAAGAAGAACGCGCTTTGGGGGTAACCTTCCACCTGCTTGGGTTTCTGGAAGGCTGAGCAGCGATCAAAGAGACAGCCTCAACAGAAACTATTCCATACAGTTGTTTCAGCTCTGCTCCTTTATCATCGGGTCTGAGTGAATCTGCAAAACTGTCTGTGCAATCACATTGTGTCACTTATGTGAAAGCCCAGCGTGCATTCAAGATGGAAAAGAAAGACACAGTTCTTTGCTTGCTTGTTAGGTGCCAGCTGACTAGTCTCAGACATCTCTTAGGCAATCTCTAGCTTTTGGTCAAGTGACTCAGTAGAGGACTTGAGCACGGCTCAAAACAAGAGTTACTTCATGCAAAAACGAGACTGTCTGAGACCTTGTTTGAAGAAGAAGCAAAGGAGCAGATAGTGAGTTCAGGGCTTGTGGGCCAAGTGATTCCATTTCACACTCTGAAGAGCTTTGATTCCATTCTTCTGGATACGGGTAAGTGATCCTTAGAAGGAAGAAAATAACTTAGCCGCAGAGAGTTTCTCTTCCACTTGTGCTGCCAGACACAGTCAATGTACATTTGTGAAGCATGGTGAGATCTTCAAGTGGAAAGAGCTCTAAAAGGGCAAAGTACCCTCATCCTATTTTTGGATCAGCATCCTGCTTCCGAATAGACCAGGCTGGTGAGGTGGGAGTGAGAAAGGGTTGGGTGGAGGGGGAGCAAGATCGAGCTGGAGAGACATGTTCCAAATTGCGGCGCACTTGGCTGCTTGAAATACACAGCAGGTTCATGGGTCAGAGGGTCAAGAGACCATAACCAAACAGAAAAATTCTTGAAGATACTGTTGGGATTTACAATGAGAGTCTTGTAGCACCTTAAAGACTAACAAATTCCGGCGGGCACAAGCTTTCGTGGGCTGCAACCCACTTCGTCAGATGCATGAAGTGGAAATCCCAGATAGGAGGTGTATATATGTACATCCAAGGGTAAGAAATATAACAATGGGGAGGGCAAGTGCTAACAAAGTCAGTTCAGTTAGAGTAGATGCGGCCCCTAGCCTGTGCTGAAGTCTGTGCGGCCAGTTTTAGACACGCTAGTGTGGGGAAAGCTAGCACTGGTAGAGCTCCCTGAGCTGCAATCACACCTTCGATTGCAGTGTGGACATGTCCTACGTGTCTTCAGGGTTTGTACTTCAGTAACTTAGCATCCCTCTTCATGCTGCTAATCACCTCAAATGACCCGGCGCATCTTAGGGAACATCAGGCTTTTACATTCAGACACAGACGCACACACAGCAGAGCTTCTGAGATCAAATGTAAATCTGTTTGCGTGCTACCATTTAGGGCGATGGGATGAATGTACGATTCAGGATAAGCCCCAGGAACTTACAATACACTTGAGACAATTGTTGTCTGATTTGGTGCTTTGGGCCGTAAGATGACCAGTGTGCTGGAGCCTTTCTTCAGAGCCAGGCAGTGAAATTGCCCTGCGGCAAATAAACTTGTTAGGACCTGAGCTGAAGCCAATGAAAGTCAGTGCGAATTTTTCCTAAGACTCTCATCGGCCTTGGATCAGGCCCTTAGTCATCAAAACATAGATGTTTGTCTCTGTAAACCAAAGACTCAGGCTCTGAATCAAGAGGGAGTTTATTTCAAGCTGGTATACTTGACCACATAATACATTCAAATTCTCCTTCCTAATTGAAATGTCTTGATCAAGGGTTTTGTTGCCATTTTCCCCCTGTAATCTGAATCTGAGCTTAAAATAGAAAGCTTTGTGAAAAATAATAAAGTAACTTGGTTTAAAGGATCACACTGTGGTTTCTAGATTTGGAGCATTAATTCAGAAAATCCAGCGAAAAGGTTTGGGGAACAGATACAGTTGTTTAGCGGCTGCAAGGCCGACATAAACTTGATTTTCTCTCCCCTTGTCCCTTTCTGGTTCGTCAGTATACATTGACCGCAGCACAGCTCTGTCCCCGTGAACATTCACATCACATAGCCTGCTGTAATCTGCCCAAAATCAGTACCTAGTCCCATTAAACCTTAGTCTGCCTTCCACCATTCAAGCCTGGGTGTAGAAAGGGAAGTCAAAGGGAAGGAGGAGAGGTTGAATCTAAATTGCATACACACATATACATCTGTGTAACCAGAGATGGTGAGATTTGTGCTCCAGCCACTTGCTGAGTATGATCCTATTTATTTATTTAAATCTGCTGATTTAGCATGTCCTCTCCACAGAGGGCTAGAACAGGGGAGTTCAAATGTGTTTTGGACCGGACCTGTGCAAAATGTAGCAGTTTTAGCAAGCAGAGTGTTGGGTGAACTTTTTAACAGTAAGATGGGCATGAATCCAGCCCCTGGACTCAAGTACCCTTGAGCTTTGTGGAAATCTGGACTTGGATCCAAACTTTGCAGGAACCCTTATCTCTGAAATGATCAGAACCAAATCCCCCACGAGCCAAACATCCCCAGATTCTGACAACGTTGGATCTCTATCCAAACATGGCTCAAACTCAGCTCTGCTGTCATTGTTTTGTGCTGTTCCAGTTCATGTGGGTTTGCCCGGCCTGAAATAAGTCTTGATTTGTGGGGCTCAACAAACAGAGCTACCTAATTTTATTGTGGTAGCACCAAGAGCCCCAGTCATGGAGCAGGACCCCAGGGTGCTAGGCTCAGTGGAAAGGGAACAGAAAAGATGGCACATGTCCCAAAGAGCTTTCAATCTAAATAGCCTCTATTTTTATGATGGGCAAAGGGGATGCCATAGATATAGACATCTCTACACTTTGCAATTTGGGCTCTGATTTTTGTCGGTAACAAGCACTGCTTTGGTGTTGGAGAACATTACAGCACAATATCCTGGAGGAGCTGATGTCAGTGTCTTACCACAGTGTGATCAGGCCTGAGAAATCACAAGACGGAAGTCCTCCCAGAGAATGATTTTATACATTTCTGTGCATCAGTTGAAACTACCTATGAGGCATCTTGAAGAATAAAGGAAGCACTCCCTGGCATCCAAGTGGTAGAATAGCCAAGGGCTAAGAAATTAATTTCAGCCACACAAGTTGAGGGTTAGTGGTTCATGCCTTGAAGAAGTCAGTCAGCTCAGTCACATATGGTACAAAGGGGCTAGGACAAGGGGCAATGGAGTGAATAGAACAAAGGGAAATTTAGGTTCAATATCAGGATGGGAAATCCTAACAGAGAGGGGTGTTATTGTTACTATTTATTTGTTTGTTTTTAATAAAAGAAACCAGATCCTGGAGATGCTTTTGTCAGGAAAAACGTCTGTGGACTTAACCGAGAGATTTGTTGTAGTGAAGACTTCAGAATGTTGCCTAACAATAATTAACAGTGTGAAAATAGGGACTGTCAGGCTGGACCCGGGGGTCCTTCTTGTCCTGTATCCTGGAAAGGACATTGACCAGAAGCAAGTGCAAGAGGCCATACAGTAGGCAGCTATGGAACAATCTGGCTGTGGGGAAAGTTTCCTTGTAATCCAAGTGATGGCCATTTGCACTTCTCTGGTTCTTTCCATCTGAGCATTTTGGATTGCATTTTGCACACTAATGCACAAACGCTCACTATGCTTAGGTGACCATTGTGTTGCTATCCCTATTTTACACCTGGGAAACTGAGGCACAGAGAGGTGAATTGACTTACAAGGTCTCAGAGGAAGTCAGTGGCAGAGGCAGCACTAGAACGCAAATCTTGTGCCCCCTGCACTCTTGCTGTGTCAAACAGAGAACGCTCCCTCCATAACTAATCTGTCCCATCTCTAGTTCCTATGATGCCTATTGTGCCAGAGTCAACACAGGCCTGCTAGTGAGTTCCAAAGGTACTTCTGAAATGTTTCGCTTCTCGTCAGTGAGGGCACGCGGTCACCTGTCCATGCAGAAGCAGCAAGCTTCAGATTATCAAACAGCAAGATGACAAGGAGCTGGAGAAAGGAAAAACATGGGTGCATCAGTGCAATGGAGCGGATAGACCCATGGGTCAAAGAGAAGAACTGGTGCCAGCAGCAGGGATTGGAATTAACACAAAGCGCCTTCTGCCCTCAACACCAAGAATAAATATCACCAATGACAATGATGGAAACCCAACAGACACTGCCCTGCCCTCTGGGATCCATTGTATTAAACCCAGCGTTACATGCTGCAGATGCCATTGTACCGGCTGCTAATTTGATGATTTACTTTGCTGAGAGGGGATTAGTGGAACCTCGGGTTTTGATGGCCTGTTTCTAATTTGCATATTTAACAAGGTGGGACCCCAGCCAGGTTTTGTTCCTTTGTGTTTACTTCTGAGGAACTGTGTTTTTTTCTGATGATTACAAATAAATCTCCTCTTCCTTTTCTCCAGCTGCCTGGAATAAAAGGCATTCAGAGCCTGTTAACTCTGTAGCCAGAGTGACTACCAGAAGAAGAGAAAATATTCAATTATGAGTCCCCTAAAAATGTAATTAACGTCCCCTTCTCAAAGAGCATGATGCCCGTACTTTTGTTCTGCCTCCTTTACAGGTAGTTACAGTGGAATCGTTCACAGCTGAAATGTTGTCAGGGAGCTAGAGCAATGAATTGGGAAGCTAGAGAATCCTTGGATTATACATTGCTGGTATAATGACAGCCTGCAGAGACCCAAATGGAATTGGGGCTCCCATGTGCTAAGCACATACACATGCTGGGAGAGACGGCCTCTGCCCCAAACAGCTTGCAGTCTGACAAGACACATTATCCTTCCCAGATGGCAGAGGAGAAGCTGAGGCACAGAGGGATCGAGCGACTTGCCTAACATCACACAGGACGTCTGTGGCAGAAGCAGTGCCTTAGCTCCAAGACCACATCGCCTGGCTCTGAGGTTCTGTTAGGGCTTGAACTAAGCAGCTGGACTTTTCAAGCAGCTTGATCAAATTGTCTTGAACCTCCCGCCCTGGAGACTTTTTTTCCTCCTGGGAATATAGATGTTTAACACCTCCTTCCCCCCACCCCTCTCATCTGTCACCAATCCTCCAAAATCTCAGCATAAGAGGAACAGCAGCACCCTGACTGGAGAGCAGCAAAGCCTTGTATTCTTCTAGCAGCACAGCAAATGAAAGCCTCACCCCTCGGAGAGCAACACAAAGCTGACGCAGGAGCCATTCTCTGCAGCAGGCCTGCCCGCTACCTGCTTAACATGACACAGATAGGAGTCAAAGGGTGGAATAACAACCACAGGAGATGAAGGCGGCTTCTGTTATTTAATCTTCCCTACATGGTAATAGCATGTCAATATCAGTAATGAGGCCAGGCATAGGCTTGCTGGTGCGATCCAAGCAGGGGCCTCCGTTAATAGGCCCCCCGAGATAGGGGCTGACCACTCTCTCCAGCAGAATGCAAAGGACTTAGTGGCGTTATCTGTATAGTTGACACTAAATAAGATAATTCCTTGGAAAACTTCAAAATTAGCATGTAAGGATGAAGAATGGTTACAATTAGAGTGGAAGTAGCAGAGTGCCCGGGCAACAAAATCCGTTCTTCATGCATCTTCTCACTCCGCAGCGTTCAAGTTCATCGCCCTTGTCTCCTGCAAAGCTCCGTGATCTGTAGGGGAGCTCTTGTGCTTTCAGAGAGCAGTGATGAGGGGATAAAAATGGGCCTCCTGAAGGCCTGTGCTTGGAGAGCATGGATTTGACACAGTATCAGCATAGGTAGGGCTAGTGTGCCAGCACGGCCTGGCTTCTTTCTGCAGCCTCCACTCCAGGGGAAAGAATGAGGAACTAGTCTTGATTGCCACTTTTTGTAGTGGGAGGTGTAGGCGAACTGGCTGTGCTGCTGGTGACTTCCTTTTTCAGCATCGACAGTGTGTTTGCTGCCATAGGACACATAAGTTTCTGACCAAAGAGCAGGCAATCTAAACAAGACAGACACAGAGGAAACACGATGCGTGTAATGCACACATGTAACTGCAGTGGGTTACAAAGCATCATCTAAACAAAGAATGCACCCCAGAAGAAAGGCTGCTTTGAGGTTTTTTCCCCTGCCAGTTTGTTCGAAGAGCCACAGGCTGACGGATTCCCACTGCGGGCAAAAGTTACACAAGCGACAGGCCCAGCAGAAATAGGTGTTTGCAAGTTGATGTAACGTCACCCCTCCTAGCCCCAAATGCAAAATTAGTGAGGGGAGGGGGGAGACTGGTAAATGTTCAAGGTCTAGCAACAGTGTTCGGTGACCCTAGTTTTGTGACCCCAGTTCCCTCTGCTCCCAAGCAGAGAGAGGCTAAGGCTGCTCAAAATTTAGATCCAGGTTTCAAACAATCAAATCAGAGTCACAAAATCAGGTGACAATAAAAAACAAAGACTCTAAGTTTTTGTAGTGGCACTCGGGGGCTGAATCTGCAGGGTGCTGAGTGCTTATGGGTCGGTGCAGAGCAGCCTCCACTCTGGCTGACTTTAGTGGGAATGTTGGCCATACCTACAGGATGGGGGGGGCTCTATTCTGGGAAGCAGTGACTCTGAAAGAAGATTTGTGGGTGGGGGAGGGATAATAAGTGGAACATGAGCTTCCAGTGTGAAGCTGTGGCCAAAAGTGCTAATGAGATCCTGGGATTCAGGGGAATCTCGAGTAGGAGCAGAGAGATTATTTTGCCTCTGTCTTTGGCACTGATGAATATTACCCAGCCAAAACACAAAATCTGAAAAGGGTTATTTCCCACCTCCTCGGACAGTTCCTCACCCCCCCCTTCCCTCACACCGCTCTGCTCCTGGATTTGCAACAGAGTGATTCCTTGGGAGATGGATACAGAGCCTTCAGGAGAATGTTAATGCAGGTTTGTCTTTGTTTTTAATTAGATCCCTTCAAGGGAAAACCTCCTGGCCTGGTTTATTATCCAGCTTTGTCAGAGCTTGTCTGCTTTATCTAAACACTTTAAAGAAGTCTCTTTACCTGTTTGATTTACGGGAGACATTATCATAATCCTGGTCAATTGGAAATAGGTAAAAAGGGCCACTCCACAGATAAGGGAATGCCTGAGGCTTAGGAGCTAATGGATATTGGTCTTTGAGCATGTTAGAAAATTACGTAGGGCACTACCGGAGTTTTGGGGCCTCTGGGCATTTATAGGTTAGACCCTGATTTCCAGTCTGGGGTACGGGCAGGTTCTGTAAACAGCCTCTTTGAAAACACAAAACTCAGCATACAAGTAGTCAGACCATGTGCAAAGGGACAGTTTCTTGGTCTCCTTATGCTGGAACCTATGTGCCAAGTGGAGCTTGTTATTGCTGGCTACGTACTGGTTCATATTAA
Organism: Emydura macquarii macquarii; assembly: GCF_026122565.2. Taxonomy (NCBI): domain Eukaryota; kingdom Metazoa; phylum Chordata; order Testudines; family Chelidae; genus Emydura; species Emydura macquarii. The sequence goes on along the minus strand of NW_027130449.1, from coordinate 6,362,667 downwards.
CTGTAGTCAATACCTGTGGTGCTTTCTCCCACCAGACACCTGCCTGAGGCCAAGTTTTGGCATCCTGTGAGGTTCATCACTTTGTAAAGTCACATTCCTGACTGACGAGTGAAGTCACAGGGTCCAACTCTCTCCTGCTCTGCATCTTGTGTTGTAATGTACCCCGGTGCCGATCTTTACCGCTCTGATCTAGTAGCGCTTGACACCCAGTTTGACTCACTTTGCAGTGGTTAAATGCTAGCACAAGATGAGGGGAAGCAGAGAATTGGGCCCTGACTGTTGTACCTAATGCTAAGTGAGTAGAGCAGAAATGAATACATGCAATTCAAGCCAGGGAACACCAGATGGAGCCGAAGGAAGGCATCTCAGGGGGAGAAGGGAGCGGAGGAGATGGTGCTGTTGGCTTTGAGCGAGCTTGTTAGAATAAAGAGGCCAGTCTAATCCCATTGATTGGTTGAGTACCTGAATCAAAGAACAGCATCCATGCTTCCAGTATGCAGCTATGCAGCAGGAGGAGTGGGTGGAGAACTTGTGCTTTCTCTAGCGGTTTCCCTTGTGCATAAAGGGAGCCCTTGTGCAAGGGTGATGGGCACCGTAGAAGTGGAGAGAATAACAACCTCTGGTGAAATCCCGAATGCCTTTCTTCAGTTGTTGCTCATGCCTTACCCAGGAATAACTCCTATGGGAGTTTTTGTGTGAGAACGCTTCAGAGAGCAAATGTGTGCAAAACGTACCCGACACACCCGAACCCGTGCAATTCCCCCGCTTCCATTGCAAACTCAAAACCCAGCCCAGGTTCAGCGAGTCACAAACATTGGCAGGTGCGTGGTTTTGATACAGTGCGGCAATTTCACCTGCATTTGGCCCTGAATTCTTTGGGTGCGTTCCACACTCGTCAGGTGGTTGAGGGAAGGGTGGCTGAGATTCAGGGAGCCCTAGCTAGAGCCACAGCAGCGGGCCTGTTTCTGATCTTGTTTACTCTGCCTTTTAACTGGAGTAACTCCGCTTATATCAGCAGAGCTCATCCTGATTTACACTGGGGCAAATGAGATCAGAAGTCAGACCCAGAAACTCACGGATACTAGACAAGCAGACGCCGTTCTACGGGGGCACCTTGTGCTCCTCTCTGCACAGGTTCAGCTGCAGTTGGGCAAGCGAGAGCAGCATTTGAGCAATGGAGCTTTAACTTGCGCAAGTCTGGAGCAAATGACTCTTCGCTGTCGCTTCAAACCTTAGTCCCTGTACTTCACCCCTAATGAGGGGACCAGATAGTACCTTGAGGGGCTTTATACTAGATATTTATATGAGTACAGACATGCAAGTTGTCTGTTTTACATATTACTGCCCTGATTTTTCAGTGCACGCAATGAATAATTTACAGAAAACGTGCGTAAGTATCTCTTTATTATTCATTATAATGAACTGAGACAGGAGTAATAGTCCACTAGACTGGAATTCCCCAGGGCTCAGCTTAACTAGGCTGTGCTTAGCTCTCCCACGGTTCATTTGAATAAAGGGAAGGTTCTGAATCCTGATATTAGAATAGCAGGGTATGTGACAGGTCAGGACGGGGGGTGTGCTGGCAGAGCTCTGGGGGTGTGGGAGAAGGACTGGAATAGCAGTGGGAGGGGTGCTGCACATCAGGGGAAGAGGGGTTGCTTTCAGTTCATGAATGGCCTTCCCCAGAATTTGCATTTCTTCCTGGGTGCTGCTGGGAGGCGATGAGGGTTTTGTGGTGGCACGCAAGGGCTGATCCTGCTGGCTGCTGGGCACCTCCTGGGAAGCACTGAGCACCCTCCGCTCCTGCTGACTTCCAGGAGGCTTGCCTCGTCTCAGCACCTTGCAATTTTGGGGACAGGAATAGCAACGTGGGTACCGCAGGTGAGGTCTGAGATTCACTGGTAGAGTTCTACAGGGACTCCACATTAGCCCTGCGGGTTACGCCACAAGTTAAGGAGAAAGTGCACTGGCAGAGTGGTACAGAGAAGTGAAGACTGGCGCTGCCCGTCTGGATTAAGGTGCATGGACAGAGTGACATAAGGAGGAGCTGAAAATATGATTTCACTGGCTCACACATTCTGTTCTTAAATGCACTGCGATTATTTTGGTTCTGAAATGTAATGGGGGAAAGGTAGGGCGGAACCATTCCTCTTCCCCCTGGTCTGTGGGATCGCCATGTCAACAGTGTCTCCTTCTGGAGTGTGGGACCGTCCCTTTGTCTCTCCTCAAGCTCTTGAGAGCAAGGCTGGTGTAGCTGAAGAAATGGCATTTTGTTTAAAATATGGAGGCCTCCTGGGGTAAAGGTAATAACATGCCAAGCTCAGGGGACCATTTGTCTTCCTAGGAGTCCACACTTGAAGTGGCTACTGGAAGCATGCAGCCTTTGCAAGGGGAAAATTATTTGTTTAAGGGAGAATAAATCTCTAATTTCCCTGCTTCGAGTGCCCAGGGGGGCACTGAAATATGCTTAATATAGTCCCACCCGCGCACCCCAAATAATAACCTTGATTGAGTTGACGCTCTGTGAGCATGGCACGGGAGGCATGTAACATTTCTGAAGCTTCAGTGCAAGAGACTCAGCACTCCCCTCCTGCTTCATCTGGCGGCAGAGGCGAGTGAGAGGAAACGTCTTGGAAGGCGCTACTGGGGATTTATATTACTCGAAGCGGGGATTGAGCAGCAGCTGCATTCATGCACAACGCAAGCCAGGGTGGCCGAAGGTTCCTGCCTCAGCACAGGCGGAAAGGCCAGATAACCTCTGGGGGGGACCTTCTGGCCCCACGTTGCTGTGATTTCAATGGCGTGAATACTCTGAGAATTCCCCTGGCATAGCAATGTCAGACCACAGGCCCAAAATACAAAAAACAGATACCTGACTCCCTTCCCCACGCCTCCCATTTGATTTTCAGTGTCTGAAAACAGTAGCAGGGCCTGTTCATTTGCTAGGGATTAAAGGCCTACTTGGATTAGTTTGGGCTACCGCCACAGCTTTTTGGCAAGGAATGGTGCAGGATCAGTTTAGTATCTGACAGCCTCTGACGGGGGACTGTGTCCCGTCTGCAGCTGGCTGAGCTGGATAAGCCTAAGTGGTTCTATAGCTGTGAGGCTGGTATTTTGGTTAAGGCACTAGGCTGGGACTCAGGAAATCTGGCTTCAATTCCCACCACTGCCACAAACTTCCTGTGTGGCCAAGTCACTTCTCTTGACATGCTTCAGTCCCCCGTCTGGAAAACGGGGATCAGAACATTCCCATTTCCCAGCCTTCGTCCCTCTGTTCTACTTAGGTCGTAAGGCTCAGGTTTTTAACGGTATTGAGGTGTTGCCGCACTCAGTGTTCAAGTCAAGTGACTGAGATGGATAAGTCCCATTTTCAAAAGTGGTGTAGGAGCCTAAGTGTATTGAAAGTCAAAGAGACTCAGGCACCTAAAGCCCAGATCCTGAAAGGTATTGAAGTTTCTAACTCCCATTGATTACACTGATTTGAGAATTTGGGTCTAAGTCACTTTTGAAGCTAAGTCACTTAAGACGTTCAATGCTGAGCAGAGCAATGCACAAATCCCACAAAAATCTGGACCTATATGCTTTGGGGCCAGGACTATTTCTTACTGTGTCTGTACAACACCTACCGTGATAGGGCCCTGATCTCAGCTGGAGCCGATAGGCACTGCCGCAATACATATCACCTAGCACTGGCCTGCCTGATAGGGGAATTTCGAGGGTTAATTCATTCCTGTACAGAGAGCCCTTGGAGATCTTTGAAAGGACCGTGCTATAGAAGGACAAAGTAGTATTGTGACAACTCACCAGTAATGTTCCGTGGCTCTTTTTTCTGCCTTCTCTGCTTGTTGAAGCTTTGGAAAAAAAGGGAGTGCTCTGGAGAAATGTTCAGCTCTTAATACAACCAAACGTGTGACATTTTGTGTGTGTGTGTGTGTGTGTGTGTGTGTGTGAGAGAGAGAGATTTACAGCTACTTATCCAAATGCTCCCCCTCTTCTTCGTCTCCCTCCTTTCTCTTCTCTCTCCCTGTCCATGTCCTGCCTTTGTGCTGACACTGCGCAAGCCCTTGGTGGGTCAGCGCTGTATATCACACAGGGGCCGGCTGGAGGGCCTTTACTGACAAGCCAAGCTGTCAGCAAATTGTACAGCTTCCTCTAAAATTCTGGATGTACAGCCAGGGGGAGGGAAGATTAGGGGCTGGGATGGTAGGGAGGGGGTGGAGAGCCTCTCTGGGGTTTCAGAGGACAAATTTAGTGTGGTTTCCACCCAGAAAGGTGACACTGTTTCTTTCTGGGGGACACAATTTCTCCAAAGCTTCAGAGCACTACGCGGTACAGCAGCGCCAGTCGGATCTTATCCACATAAGGCTAGGAGTGACCGAACAGAGCTGAAAGTGGGATATGTCAGATGTCCTGTGGAACATCCCCTACAGATTCTTGCCCTGGAGCTTGGAACTGAAGGATACTCTATGAATGTAGTATTGTCTCTTCTGAAAAATCCAAGGGAACGGTTTCTATCCGGCAATTAACGTAGCTTGTAATCTCTTGGAGGTCAGGAACCTGCTTGTTGTGTGAAGTCCCTGGTACATTTGTGGGTGCTTTGGGATAAGAATAATAATTAATATGATTGTTTTAGTGATGTCTATTAAACCCTACTTAATTGTCCCCCCCCCCCCCCCATTGTTTGCGTCTCTATTCTACTGTACAGAATATTTTCATAATAAGTTGCCCAAATCCACTAGTGAACCATTGAACTGTTTTCAGAGTTACTACTGGGCAGCTCTGTGGGCACGTTCCCGCAGGCCTGTGTTTGACACTCTGTCCCTCCGTTTGTAGGTGTACTGTGGATGACAGAGTCACCCGGGTAGCTTGGTTGAACCGGAGCACCATCCTGTATGCTGGAAAAGACAAGTGGTCTATAGACAACCGAGTGGTCATCCTATCGAACACCAACACCCAGTACAGCATCAGGATCCATGACGTGGATGTGTACGACGAAGGCCCCTACACCTGCTCCGTGCAGACAGACAATCACCCGAAGACCTCACGGGTGCATCTGATCGTGCAAGGTAAGGCTCCGTGGTGCCTGCTGAGAAAGAAACTTATTCAGCTGAAGGGACTCAGGGCTTCAGTCAGTACAGCTTTTATTAGGTGCTGGTGATGTCATGCAGGCGATAATGAGGTTGACAATTCTGGCTTGCTGTCCTGGATGCTAAGTAGCTGGGGATTGAAATCTTGACCTTTGGTTGCTATTCCACACTCTTTGGTAGGTGGAACTTGGGCCAACATCCTCTGATAAGTATCCCATCTCAAGTGCTCTGTCCTCTTGGGATCGAATATAGGACAACTAGCTACTCTGCTAATTGGTGTTTGCGTCTTCCAGTTGGGAATTGCACCCAAGACTAATAGTTGTTAGCCACATATCCTACCAGCAGAGAAAAGGACCCATCAGCTTAAAGGGTTTGGATTGTTGCAGTCAACCAGTGCAGCTGGGGACTGTTCTTGAAGATCCCCCTGGTAACTGCCTAATTATTTCCCATAGAAGAAGGCGAGAATGGCAAGCCAGAGTTTGTTTTGATAGTATCCTAGGTGTTGGAAGTGTCGGCCAGGTATTGTCAGTTCTTGCTTTCCTACCTGCTTAGCAGGGCTCAGTTCCAGAGAAATAGGGGTTCTTCGCATTGGAAGTGATGTCTCAGTGGTACCTTTAGTGGCCTTGACAGCAGAGTTATCTTCTTTGGGAAATGCAGTGCTGAAATAAAAGAACTGTCAGGTATTGTAGAGGAACAGATTCAAAGAGAACAAGGCTATCACTTTTCAGGAAAGAAGACAGATTGTATAAGTATGTCAAAGTCAATACGAGCCACAAAGGGCTTTTGGCACACAGCTTCAATGGATAAAAATGTCTTGGCATAACACAAGCTGTTGGGTTAAAAAGTGGGAGTCTTGGTGTCTCTTCAGACGGAAGTATCTCACAGCTCCCAGACTTGAGACAGGCTAGGTAGGAGGAGGTGGGTTCCAGCATGTATCTCTTTTTGAAGGAGTTCTGTTGTGTTGGAATATTTGATTCCAACCAGAAGAGTTTGAAAGCTTCCAGTACTTGTTGGATAACATGAATTATAAACTCAGCAGACATGTGTCCTGCATCCCAGGAAGGAGGTGAAATCCTCCTTGCATTAATAGGCCAGGAAGCCATGTCTGTATATTAAGAAGAGGGACCAACACTAACGCTTTATTGGTTAGAGAGCTTTGATCAGTGGTGGAAAGAGCTGATCAAATAAGGGGGGTGTGGGGCAGTTTTCAGAAACACATGAGTCATAGAAATGAATGCTGAAATCCATTGGCTCAATTATCTTCAAAGAGTAATGTGACCCGCTGTGCCCATGAGGGGCTCTTGTTTTTCTCGGCACTAAACAGATTTCACCCCTTCACCACCCATCCACCCGCCCACTTCAATTAGAAAGTAACTCCAGATCCCTACTTCTTTGCAACAGCTATTGGGTTTTGTCCAGTCTATAGATTAATTTTTCAGAGTTAGTGTTAGTTCAGGTTAGATAAAGATAATGAAAGTTTCCTAATCCTCTTAAAGAAGATTTATCTGGCTGAGTAGAAAGCTCTCAGAATACAATAAGGCATGTATAAAACCAGGACCTAATCTTTCCTTTAATTTCAAACAGCTGATAGGTATTGATTTTGCAATGAGCAAATCTGAAAAATTTCTGTGTTCCAACTTGTCTCTTAAAAAAACCTCTACTATTATTTATCCTCTCTCCATTTAGAAATGCTAAGGTCTGATTACTGCCACCAATCAGCTGTCATTAAGGAAGAGTAAAACCCACCAAAATCCGTCACCTACCTGGTTAATTATGTATAGATCTAGGAGATAGAGTCAGTTACCTCACTGCTTGCCCAGATTATTGTATGTGCTGCTTCTTGCCAAGTCTCTGATGGAATTTACTGTCATAGGCCATTTGGGATGCATTGCATGCTGTATCAGGCATTCTAAAATATCTTGGCGTTGTGACCAGGGAGAGGGGACCCTGATTTGAGAAAAACAAAATAACTTTCAGGACCTTTCCCTCCACGTTTGGAGGGCAGTCAGCTATTTCTAGACCCAAAGTCAGACTAAGCAGCTGCTGAAATGTTTGCATGGCTGCATTCTTACACCCGTCTACACATTTGACATTCAGCCAGGTCTGGAAACCAAAGTGCTAATATACTCCCCAAAAAAGACTGATCCTATGAGATATGCACCTAAATTTGGAGAGCCAATAGATGTTGAGAAATCTTTCTCTATAAACCTAATCTATTTATCTACCCCATCCTGTCTTTATCTTTCGAATTCATCCATTGCCCATCTTTGATGTATCTGAGCGCTTGACACCATTATATACTTGTATAAATCCATGTGAGTGATTTACATGTGGACTTCTCTTTTTCTTTCTCCTCCAAGATCCAAATTCAAAACCTGCTGAGATTCACCCATATACCTAACTTTAACTAGGGATGGGTGTAGAAAGCAAGCTTCAGAACTGGACATGGATTGCGTTTAGAATAGGGTTCAAGAGGTAGGTTTGACGCCAAGGCAAGCATTTGGTGTCAGATTTGTTGATACATGGTTTTGTGAGATTCCGTCCATCTTGGTCTGAAGTCCCAGCTGAACAGCAGTTTCCATGATATTTTGACTACTTCTAATCCGTTTACTAGTGAATTAATTATAAAAATCCTGGTGTGATTGTCTTCTCTCTGTAGCGGAATTTCAATGTGACTACTCATGTGCTTAAAGATAAGCATATGCTTAAGTACCTTGCTGAACCGAGGCTTTTGTGATGAAACGTGGTGGTTACTGGAACCAGTCGAAAGGTGGCTGTTCCTGCGAAGTTTTGTTTTGAGCTTTGAGATTAAAATTCCCGCAGTTACCATCCATCTACAGGAGGCACCATCACTTGTGTAATTAAGTCCATGGAGTAATAATAGGGGTGCATTTGGCCCTGGGATTGTAAATGGTAGGTCTAAAATGGAATTTACAAGGGGGCAGGGTGTGATGTTAGGCTTAGCTACAGCACTAACCCCTACTGTCTTCATGGGGTTAATATTAAGGACTGGAAAAGACAAGCTGGAGACCAATAGTAGGGAGAGGAGAATGGATGCAATATAGTTAGAGGGCAGGAAACAGATGGAAAGTGAGGGGGGGGGGGGTCTCTTTTGCCGCATGGGTGTGTGTCTGAAATGAGTGTGTGCGACAGAGAGAGAGATTATAGCTTTGTCTCTTATTCCCCCCTCTGCACGCTCCAACTCTTAATAAATCTTCTGCACATAACAACCGATATCTTGCCTACTAAAATCCTCGCGCGATTATCTTATCTCTTTAAAACAAGACGAAAAAGCCTCTTATTTCACAGGGACACTTGTGCCAAACTCTGTGTGCAGCAGAGGAGAACACAGCGAGGTAGAGATCAAGAGAAGCTGCAGCCATGGCTTTCACAGCAGTGCAATCTGCAATGCAGACCTTTTTCCTAAAGGGCTCAAGAAGGTTAGGGCTTGTGATGTTCTGGCCGACCTTCCTCTGGAAGTGTTTTATTTCCACACACAGCGCCAAGTTTGCCTCAGGCATAATCAGGCATCATTTAATTGACTTTAGTTGAATTCTCTCCACTTGCACCAGCTGTGAATGTGGTCAGTAGTTCTTAGCTTTATCTTTATTCATGCAGATGACTGGATCTGCCTTTCACACTCTCCATGTCTTTCCAGTGTAGTTATCATGACCCAATGCAAAGGATGCTTGTTGCCAAATGGTGTCTGAAGCAATTTAACTGCTGGTCTGAGCAGGGCAAAACCAGAAAGGGCTCAGTGGTGCTGAAAATGGTTTTGTCCCATCAGTACTATCAGTTAAACCATTTTCAGGACAGACTCAGGGAGAGTGGGGACAAGGGTCATAGCAATAGGACAATTTCCCAGTTTAGTGTGGCCTTCTAAATCGAATCTCAGTTTGAGGGATACAAGTAATTGTGCAAATAACTGATTTTGGGGTTTTTTTTCTTTTTTTTGGTTGCCTGTCAATTCTGAAAACTTGGCAGTGGGAGGGACTTGTTTCAGTTTGTTTCAAGTTTCAGGCTTGTTTCAGGTTGACTTGAAATTTTCAGCTAATCAAAATACTAATAATTTCAGATTGAACAAAGCATTTTGTTCAACCTGCAATGAAACTTTTCATTGAGATATTGAGCTTTCTAAAAAATGTTATGCATTTATTTTTAATGAAACTGAAGAAAATTTCTAAACAAAAAAGTCGTTTTGAATAAAAAAACAAAAATCAAAGCCTTCTGACTTTTTTCAGATTTTTTTGTTTCGACATGAATAATTTGACAAAAGCAACATAACTTCATGAAACATTCCAGAATCACCGAATCTGCATTTCTCACTGAAAAATTTCACCCAGCTACACAAGTGATCACACTATAATGGAACCCATTAACCTAGATCCAGTACAACTTGAACATGTAAAGACGCTTTCCTGTCAGTGGAAATGCATTAATGATTTCCTTCTTTGTGATCTGGGACTGCTAACACTTGCCCCAGGAGAGGGGATTCCCTCTCCAACCCCTCTCCCCCACATGAGTTTTTTAAAGCAGAAGCAAAGTCATTTGCTTCATTTTGGCCATCTAAGGATTCCATGGGTTGATACTACCTGGTTGTCATTTCAATGGAGTCATAAACTAGTGCATCAATGGTTGGTAATAGGAGATTCAGAAACTTTCACCGCTTGTTCCCTTGTTGATGCAGCTCTGGTTGGTAATGAGTTTTGCTCTGACAGCTCTTTGATGGCCTGAGTCCAGTTCTGAGCGGGCCGTGTCACAAAGCAAACTACCAGCGTTGACAGTAATTGCCCATCTCAGCAAAGAGGCCAAGGACTAAATGGGCCATGGAGACTGAATGCCCATCTTAATGCTGCGGTTCGTTCTTCCTGGTTAAGGTTGAGACTCACAGGGTGAGAGCAGCATATGGAGAATTTGCATGGTTGCAGTGTACACTGTCCCCTTTGGTGGATGAGTAGAGGATTCCAGTCTCTGGAGCTGTCAGTCAGCATTAAATTCATGTACATTTTGAATAAGACACCCAAACACTGCAGTAGTGTAAATGGTAACATTTGGGACCAGCGAGACATGATGTTAACGTCTTTTTTCATGCGGTCCCTGAAGGGACGCAGTGCCGTCCAGAGGTCAGAACAAAGGAGGGAGAGTCAATATTTCCAGTTCTTGCCACCTCATTTACTGTGTGACACCAGGCAAAGTTTGCTAATTGACTGGTGTTTCCCTGTCTCTTAAATGGGGATAATAATCCTTAGTTCGTTGTTATTAATGCTCATGAAGTGCTCAGAGAGTCTCAGCTAGAATCTGCTGTAGGAGATCAAAGGATCATCATTTTGACCTAGTTACAACCAATGGAAAGATAGAAAGTAGGCACTTAAAAGACCCTTGCCACTTTCTGCTGCATCAGGGAGATTGCAGCCAGAATGCAACAATAAAAAATGAAAGGGGGACGGGGGAATCCCAGTCTTAACCCATTGAGTGAAGTTTCAGAACGGAGCAAAAATCTACAGGTGAAGCGGAAAACTCCTGAAAACTGGAGAGAGCCCTGAACCCAAACTCTGGATCTAAAGAGACACAAACTTTTGGGGGAAATTGCATTTGGAGCTGAACTTTGCAATTGGCCCTCCTCTGTATAATAAGAGGGTACAATGGCTGTATGGTGAAGGCACTGGACTGGAATTTAAGAGACTGGGGAGGCTCCTTCCCAGCTCTGCCACCAGCTCTTTGGGTGATCTTGGGCAAGTCATTTAGGTAGGGTGACCAGACAGCAAGTGTGAAAAGTCAGGATGGAGGTGTGGGGGTAACAGACTCCTAAATAAGACAAAGCCCCGGAACGATTTTCAGAAGCAGCTAAATGACTTAGGATGGGGGGTTCTCAAACTTTTTTTTCTGGGACCCCCTTTGAAAATATTTCAGGCTGTGATGACCCCCCCCAAGAAAAGTGACAGCCACCCCCATGCCATGCCACCTTTACTTCTGTGCTGCTCTCCGGCCATCCATCTCTGCAGGGTTCTGGCTGTCAGCCGTGCATGGCATGTGTGGGGGCTGACAGCTTGCGACCCGCCCAGGATAACCTGGCGACCCCCCCATCTGAGAACCCCCGACTTAGGAGTTTATGACCCAGATTTGACAAAGGTATTTAGATGTTGCTGTGCTCACCATTGCAATGCCAACTGACTCAGGAGCCTAAGTCTCATTTTCAAAAGTGATTTAGGAGCCCAAGCTCTAACCATTTTCAACGAGTCTCAGCCGATGTGCTTAGGTCCCATTTGAAAATGGGTCTCGGGCTCCTAAGTCATTTCAGTGATGTAGCAAATGTTACCTTTGTGCTATGCCTGCGCTAACGGTGGCGCGTAGAGCACAGGCACGACACGGGTCATTACACGCTGCTATGAAAGGCGGCCGCGTCCACACTCCTCACTGCAGTGCGTAGCTACATGCTGCAGCAAAAGGCAGCAGGGGACGGCTCTGACAGCGACCTTTGCCCGCTGCCTCCCCACCACCAGTGCCTTTCTTCGCTGCCAGAGTCTTTCCCTGTGGCGGGGAAAAGATCTGGCAGTGGGGAGACTGCAGGGCATGACACTGCTAAAAAGAGCAGTGTAATCAGCATCTACACTACTGTTTGTACCCGCGCTAGCTGGGCGTGCGGTGTCTGTACTCCACATGCGGCTGTAAGTGTAGACATAACCTGAATCTCTGTGTGCCTCAAATCTGCATCTGTAAAACGGTCTTACCTTCTTTTCTCCAACCCTTTGTCTCTTTGGTCTGTTTAGACAGTAAATTATTTGGGGCAGGGTTTGTCTCTTGCATTATGTTTGTACAATGCTTAGTCCCGCTAGTCTTAATGGGAGCCTCTAGGCACTACCATTATAGCAGTAATAATAGCAGCAGTGGGTGGGAGCAAAGCCCTACCTGTGTCTCGGCACTCCTGGCATTTTGGGGAAATTCAGATCAGGGCCAGCACATGGAGGCTCAGGTCCATCTCTCTTGAAAACACACGAGATCCCGATGGAACTGCAGACAGACAATGTCTGGGGCCACACTAGTTGGAGTTTCATGCTCCTCAACTTAACGGGCTGCATTGCATGCTCCTATTGGCTAGCGAGCAGGCGTTAATGACCAGTTAGCAACTGTGTTCAGGTCAATTAATTTATGTGTGTATTTTGCGAAACCAAAAGTTGCCGGGTTAGATTATTGATTCTTTGTCTCTGTATTCAATTTGTTTTTAATTGCACAACTGCAGGGCCAGACTTTCCCTCACAGCAACCCTGCGGTAAATCTGCCAGCGACTCAACAATCGACAATAAATGTGTCTCTTCATGTCATTATTAATATGTCTCCTGGATTGGTTCATTACAGCAGTTAACAACAGTTTATAAGACCGGGAATGGCGGCGGGCCAGAGAGGTTTTTTTTTTTTTTTTGTGTGTTCTTCTTTTCAGAGGCTATCTTGTCGTGTTAATATGAATGGTTTTGGGCACACAAAAGTGTGTATGTGTGTGAGAGGGAGACGGAGAGAGTTATAAACAGAAAGCTATCTGGGATTTAATTTAATATAACTCGGATATGAGCCATCTAATCCTCTTCTTATCATAAACAGCTGTTGGACTTAAGACTTCTCTCTGTCTATCTCCCTCTGCTCTCACCATCACTGTCTAAATTAAACTGGAGCAGTTCTGGCAAACCAAGGAAAGGTGAATGGGTGGGGAGGGTGGAAATAAGTGGCAGAGTGACTTCACTGGCACTGCTGACATCAGTGGAGCTGTAATTTCGCTATCAGACCAATTAGTCAAAAGCAGCATCTTTGCCTTCAAAAGGGTGTTTATTAATAAAAGAGAAATGCAGCTCTTGGAAGGGAAATGAGATTGGGGCGAGGGGGAAGCCAAAAAATCATGACAAACATGCCAGCCAACAAGGCCACTTCCTTTTCACTGGATTTTTTGTGCGTGCGAGTGATTTGCAATCCTGCCGGCGAGGGGAAGCATCCCTTTTCCGTGCGCCAGAGAAACGAATGCAGGGAGATCAGATTCGAAGCATTAGTGGTATAAACCCAGAGCGCTCTGGAATCTAATAACAGCACAGAACTCCTGCAGTCTCCCATGCACGGATTGTTTCAGGATATGGAATATATTTCTCTCTTGAATACAGAGCTCTGAGTCCATTTTTTGGTTGATGCTGTGCGTTTTACACTTAATGTATCTTTAAAAAACAACACCACTCCTTCCCATTGGTAGCACAGACTTTTTGGTGAGGAAAATGAATGACATAAAAATCATAATATTGCTATCTCTAGAGCACTTTACAAAGATCAGCCAATTGATCTAATTAAGGAAGTATAATCGGAAAAGGGCCAGCTGTTTGGAGAGGCTAATAGAAAAATACAGGAAACTGGACGAGGTTGATAAAGGGAGGCTAAGAAGGAGAGACGATTGGGGGTGGGTATTAGAAATGGATGGAGGGAAAATGGAGTCGGGATGATAGAAAGAGGGACACAGAAGGAGAAATGGGGAAACAGGGAACAGGCATGGCAAGAGGGAAAGACGGAGGGGAGTGAGAAAGAAGAGGTGCAAGAAAGAGAAGAGAAAAAGAGAGAGGCGGCTTGATTCTGCAAGGTTGCTAAGCCCTGTTGCAGGAAAGCACTGGGGCATGTGCTAAACTTTAAGCATGTATACTCTCACTGAAGTCAATGGGAATCTTCGCATGCTGGACGTTCATAGACTCATGGGGGTCACGGATTTTAAAGCCGGAAGAGATCATTATGGTAATTTAGGCTGACCTAAATAATACAGGCCAGACCATTTTACCAAGTGATTCCTTCTGGAGCAGGCCCATAAGTTCTGGTTGAGTTAGAGCGTGTCTTGTTCCAATTGTTAATTATCTCATGGTTACAAATTCATGACTTATTTCTAGTGTGAATTCGGCTGGGTTCAGCTTCCAGCCACTGGATATTGTTATGCCTTTGTCTGCGAGATTAAATAGCCTTCTAGCCAGAATCTTCTCCCTACGTAGGTACTTATAGATCATGATCACTTCTTAACCTTGGCTTGGAAACTCTAAATAGATTGAGCTCCTGAAGTTTCAATGTCAGGCAGGTTTTCCAGAGCTCAAATCATTCTGGTAGCTCTTTTCTGAACACACTGTAAATTTTCAAAAACTTTTTAGAGGTGTGGGCACCAGAACTGGATATCTTATCCAGTAATGGTTTCTCCAGTGCTGTTTACACAGTGATCATACTACCTCCTTACCCTGAACTCAATTCCCCTGTTTCTACACCCAAGGCTCCTATTAGCCATCGTAGCCACCGTGTCTCACTGGGAGCTCATGTTTAACTGGCTACCCCTTATGGCCCCTAAGTCCTTTTCAGAGTAACTGCTCCCCAAACCTGTAAATTTGACTATTGTTTTCGATCCTAGGCCTTGTGTCTGACACTATAAAAATGTGTGTTGTTCAGATGAGCTAGAAAGGGATCCAAATCTCTCTGTAGAACAGACATGTTCTCCTCATCATTTGCCACTCATCCAAGTGGTAAATGCATCATCTGCAAATTTTACCAGGAATGATCTTATAGTTTGTTCCAGATTATTGATAAAGCTATTGAAAAGCATACAGTAATGACAAATCTCTGTGGGGACCCCACTAGAAACACCCCCAAGTGGATGATAATTCTCCATTTACAAGTATTTTTGGAAATCTGTCTGTTAATCAGTTTTCAATCCATTTAATATGTGCTGAATTGATTTTGTGCAGTGCTAATTTTTAAATCAGAATGTTGTACAATACTTCATCTTTCAGAAATCTCAGTATATTATGTCTGTACTATCCCATCTCTATCTAGTGACAGACCTATACCATTCTTAGGATTTCTTTTGCTCCTGATATACTTAAAGAACCCTCTTCCTTACTGTCCTTAATCCTACTGGCCATAGATTTTTCATTAATACCTTTAGTTTCCCTTATCAATTGTCTGCATTTCACAGCTGTTAATTTATAGTCAGTTTGCAGTGTTGTAGCCACGTTGGTCCCAGGGTATTAGAGAGACAAGGTGGGTGAGATAATATCTTTTATCAGACTAACTAATTCACCCACCTTTGGTCTCTAATGTATAGTCAGTACTGTCAACTTCCTCTTTTGCTAGAGATATCGTTGCGTTCACCTCTGTTTTTAACCTGGCAAGAAGCCTTTTCCTGTGATTGCAGAACTGTGGGTGTTTTGGCCATCTGGTGAAACAAACTAAGTATCTAGATACCTCGCTGAATCAGGGCCTAGGTACTTGGTTGCAGTGGGGCCAGAGTGCTCAGCACCTCACAGGATGATGTAGCCCAAAGGAGATCAAGGCGGACATTTATTCGGCAGCAGAGAGTCTGTAGCTTTGTGTCCTGGGGCACGTACACCTAGCAGAGGTTATTCGGTTAGTTCACAACACGACATTCTTGAACACTTCAGCACAAGGAAAGATGCCCCGTGTCAGAGACAGCAGCATGGATCAAAGTGGGCTGTTTAGAGAAAATGCCATGCTGATGGACGCATTGAAGAGAGAGACTCATCTCATCATCAAGCGTTTCTGAAACAGTTTGTTTTTTTCTTCTTCACAATAACAAAATGCTCCTCAACTCCCCCTTCCCCCAAAATCCAAGGTGTCTGTTCTTCAAGACACACGTTGTTCCCGAGGGCCCCTGAGACTTGAAATCTCACAACTTCAGCTTTTAAACTTTCTTTAGTGACGTTGTCTTTGATATATGGTCAGAAGATGAAACTGTGACACCTATTAAAACTTTACCAGGAGGATGTGCTGCATAATACAGAGATGAGGAGACTGAGCTCAGCCGTAGTTTGTCTTCAGAAATGTTCTGCCAGCTGCGCTAGTTGGGTACCGTTGATAGTGGAGATGCAAGCTGCCATCACAGAGGCACCTTCCTTTTCAGGACATAGAAGGGTGTGCATCTTCGGGTTTAATTTTGTACATTATAGAATGCAACAACATCAGATAAAAGACAGGAACAAACAGGAATAATAATAGTACAGGGACCAATCTTGTTCCCACTGAAGCATGGTAAGAGTTTGGCCAGCCATTGTAATAGAAACAGAATCTGCTCCCAAGACATTCATGCCTTGAAAGTATGACACCTGCCAGTTCAGGGGCCAAATTCTCTGCTGGTGTAAATAGGTACAGCTCTGTTAATTTCAAGCAGAGAATTTGTTCACAGGAATCATAGTCATTCATCAGTGTATTGACCCCTCAATGTGCCATGCCACTGAGGCTGTCTGTGCCTCAGTTTACTTATCTGCAAAATGGAGCTATTGCGGCTTAGGGCTGGGAAGATTAGTTAAGACAGAGTGATCTGAAAATATAAACTGCAATACCAAGTGCTACGTATTATTGTTTGCTAATGCAAGACTGGAGAGTTTAGAGGTAAGTTTTGCCATGCAATCTGCAAGGCAGCTACTGTCAGACCTGAGAAAGGGAAGATTAAGAGCAAGTAACACATGACATGCAGTGATACAGACTCAGGTATCTAAGATCAGACTTTATCCCAGGCCTGAGGGTTTTATTTCCATCTAAGATCCTTACCAAACAGCAGCAGGCTTCTGATTTCAAATCTTGATGTCATTCTCATGAACAAGACTGTAATGAGGATGAGAGATGATGCAAACTAAACCCAATCCAAGTGCTAGACATTATCTGCCATCAATTGATGTTCATTTAGAAAACACTAAAGAGTAGGTGGGAGCCTTAAAGAGACTTTCAGCATAGCTCAAGAGTCAATCAAAACTCCTTAGCAAGGACTACAGTGGGTCACAGCATTGCCAACCCCAGGCATTCAAAAATCGTGAGTTGGGTCCCCAAAAATCGAGATTGACTTACAAAATCACAGAGTAAATAATTAATAACTCATAATGAATAGTTGTTAATTAATACTAATTAATAATTAGTGTACAATTGGTGTTTTTTTTTTAATTTACCTTCAGGTTCTTTAATCTTTAGAATGCACTTGGGTCACATTTATAAGTGTTGCTTCACAGCTGTGAGAGTTAGAAACTTTTTTAAAATGGAAGCTGAGATTCCCATGTGATCACATGATTCCGGGAGCTGGGGTTTCACCAACTGCTACTGCTGTTTAACACAGGTTAACCTTTTTTTTTAAAAAATCAGCATTACACAAGAGTTCTACACAAGGCAGCCAAGAGTATCTTGTCCATATTTTGCTGCGAGGGTGTCTGTGGAATTTTCACTGGTCAGAATGTAATTATCTCTATTGGGACTTAGCCAGAATACAAGGTTCCCAGCCTCTTCCCTTATGAAGAGTGTTGCAACATTTTTTAATTATCACAAATGATCTGCACCTTGATTTTATAGCTCATCTGAAAGAGGGATGTTCACTGGGCACAGAGCTGCCTAGCCTTTACCATGATGATGGGTGTTATGAAAAATAGATCCATGGCAGACTTTAGCAGCAAGGTTGTCCAATAAAGCAGCAAGACCCAGTTAGGAGGGTTTTTAAAAAATAATAGCAAGATTTGTTTTAAGGGCAGAAGGACTACCTTCCATAACATCACATCAGCAGGCCCAGGTTACTACAGGTGACCCTTCCTTCTGCAACTATGACTCCCAGCTGGAAGCGAGGGAATTTAAGGAGGACTTGCCTTCCCAGAACCCTTTGTGGGGAAGGGAAGTCCCCTCCCCTGTCTCTCTGAGTGACTGACAGCCCATTTAGCCAATCAGCTCTTTCACCCTCACTCCTGGCTCCACAAGAGCTTCTCCCCATCACAGTGTTATTCTTTACACTCCTGTCAAGTGGGTGAGACTGACAGGGACTGATCCCAAGAGATGTGGAGAGATCTCAATGGGAGAACCTTACGGGGCTAGGCTGTTCTCGGTGGTGGCAGATGACAGAACAAGGAGCAACAGTCTCAAGTTGCAGTTGGGGAGGTCTAGGTTGGACAATAGGAAAAAGTTTGTCACTAGGAGGGTGGTGAAGCACTGGAATGGGTTACCTAGGGAGGTGGTGGAATCTCCATCTTTAGAGGTTTTTAAGCTGTGGCTTGACAAAGCCCTGGCTGGGATGATATAGCTGAAGTTAGTCCTGCTTTGAGCAGGGGGTTGGACTAGATACCTCCTGAGGGCCCTTCCAACTCTAATATTCTATGATTCTAACCTACCAGAAGGTGCTCAGCACTTCACAGGGACACCCCTGAACCTTGTGATCTTAGCACATGGATTATGTCTTCCTTATACGTCTAAAGCGCTATGCACATCCATAGCACTGTTACAAATAAAGACGAAATGCTGACTCAGCTTAGCTCTTGACATCACAGCCCAAGGCAGAGTAGACTATATAACTGATGTTTCTTCCCCCTTGGCAGGCACTGCTGCTCCTCGGTTTGAGTGTTAAAGACTCTGGTATGTTGGGCAGACTTCATATCTGAGCATTGTCGTCCCCTCCACCACACCTCTGGATATAATTAGATGTTTCGCTGATGTCTTTGTTCAGAGAACTGACTTTGGCTGATCCACATCGCAAGAGGTTAAATCGCCCCTGTGGGGAAAAGCAAAGTAGTTATGCCCAGACTTTGGGCTTTGGAACTATGTGACTGCAGAGGAAGAAAATAAAATGATGATCAATGGGCTTTTAAAAGGAAGGGGGGAGGGGGGGGAATCGCTTACGCTAGCAAAAAATCGCCCCCGCAGGAAATAAAGTGGAAAGCACATCAGTTGCCTTAAAAATAATGTTTTAAAATCTCCTTCTCCGTACATATCTGCGCAAATTGTTGGGGGAAGGGAGACGGCATGGACTGTAATGGGTCCAACCAGCTTCAGTATGTTTTATTTAGCTATACATTGGCTGTCACAGGAAAGTAAAAAATGAATAAATGGGAAAAATCAATGAGAGCTGGCCCCATTACAAGGGATCCTAGGGCGAGTCCTGGGAGAGATATGGGGACCTTTCAAAGGAAAGGAACATCTGAAGGTCACCTCTTATGGAGGTTGAAAGCCTCTGAAACCGGTTAGTGCCTAAAGCGACTTTAACTCCCAGCTTCATGCTGTATCAGATTCAGCAACTCAGTCAAGGAGGCAGGCTAATGATATAATCATACAATAATGCACCATCTCACCTCCGACTCTGCATATCAGTGGGGCTTTCCTAGTCCTCAATGTTTAATGACAACTATGGTCTCATTGGGGGACAAGAGGGAAGGAAAGTTTAGATTCAGATCACACGGGCTGTTGATTTTTTTCCATCTGAGTGGACTTGATCCGGACGTCACTGAATTCAGTGAGAATCCTTCCGTTAAATTCATGGGACACTTGATCAGGCCCAGGGTTTAGATTTCACCCAGGAGCTGTGCAAGTGGTTCTGATTTTGCAAAGACTTGTTGGTCTTGTTTTGATTTTGCAAAACCCAAACGGGTGATGGCTCGGTCTGGGTACGATTTTATCCAAATTGCCAGAGATGCAGGGCTTTGGATAAATAGTTCTTGGTTTGGGCCTGTTTTGAGATGGCATCCAGGGAAGTGCTAGCATATTCTTCCTCACTAGGATACCGTGGTTACTGATGGTATGTCAGAGTATATACAGGAATGGATACTTGACCATGGTGTTACACACTCACCTGCACCAAGGTGAAACTGATTGCCACATTTGGGGACAGAAATTAATTTTCCCCCAGGGCACATTATCAGGGGCTGGCTAACCTCTGCCCTTGAGCTGGCATCATCTGTAAGGATTGGGAAGGTTTCATCTGTCAAGATCGCTGAAATTTTATGTCATCAAGGACTGCACTGAAGGCTTATCCAAGGGCTGTGCCTAATTTGCATGAATATTTACATACATTTGCATAGTTTAGCCTACAAAGTGATTAGGCAACACTCCCTTGCTGTTAAAATGTGACACTGGGAACTGCAGGTTATGGCTGCGTTCACTACGAAGTGATGGTGCTCGGAACATTGTATTGATGACAGTGCTGGTGAAAGTGGAGCTCGGGAGAGTGAAGCCATCTATCTCTGTGTCCGCGGAATAGGCAGGGCAGGCTTCCCCACTCTGTCCTGTAAGTACACCTTAAACCCAATAGGGAACAGCTACCTGCAGGGGTACAAAGAACCCTGCCTAATTTGTCCCTTGGCCTCTCAGATGAGACTGCCAACAAGGGGCGGGTAATTGCAAGACAATATTTGTTTTAGTAACTTCATTTGTCCACTAGGCGTTGGACTGAGGTCACTGGCTCTTTTCACATAGGCCATCAAACAAGCATCTGGATAATAATGACTTTTAGTCAGTACTGATGTAGGGCCCAATCCAGCCCCCACTGAAGATAGGGAAGTTTTGCCATTAGTTTCAATGAGAATTGTATTGAGCTCATAAAATTCTCTTTAGCCCAATCACCTTGGCCACTGAGTCTCCCCTGATAGTGAAAGACATGCATTACTGAGGCTGAGAACACATTCATTTTGCCATGAACAGCTTATTAGAAATGACTGCCAACCCACTACAATTCACAACTTTTGCACCTAGAGTAGGGGGGAATTTTGCTACATTGCCCAGCAGAAAGGGTAAGACTTTGCCCTGGATGGAATTTTTAGTTCACCTTGAAAATATCCTTTTTAGGGAGCAGATGTTAGCAAAGCCAAAGTTTATAGCTTAATGATGTGATACATGCCTTGACTTATCAAAGAAAGAGAACAAGGCAACATCATCTAGAGTAGAAAGTTATTTTCCACAGATGAAAGGAAGGCATGCAAAAAACTAGTAACAAAACAACAAAAACCAACAAAGTCCAAACCCTACAAAAACAAACAGAGAAGGGGAAACACAAAGCTGATGACAAAGCATAAGATACATAAAAAAGAACAAAATTAAAAGCCACGGAGATGCCAGAGAAAATCCAGAAGAGAATAACAATGAATGGAGAATAAAGTAACATTAAAAAAAGATAGAGGAGAAGAAAAGCCCAGCAACTTGTACAACAAAGAGCATAGAAGAAAGACTGAAATGCATAGAAAGAGCCAGTCATCAAAGGAGGAGAGAGAGAAGCAAAACAGAAAAATAAAAGAACAAAGGAAATGAGAGCGCAAAGAGGGAAAGTCTTCAAAGAGAAAACGCTTGGCTTGGAAGCAGAAAATAACACACACATGGGCAAGAGAATAATGGTCTGGTCTGTGAATGAAAGCAGAATTGCCAAAGACCTGTGGCTTCTAACAGAAAGCATGTCTAGGATTTGTGAACCACTGCCTTATGTGGGTCACCTCTGAGAATGCCAAATTCAGGCCAGACTGTAAGAAACAGGGCATACACACCCCAAAACTGAGATTAGATTTCACCAAGCCAGCAACAAAAGTGGACTCTTGTATCACTATACTAGTTCCCAGAGAGCCACACAAGAGTCCCCTAGGCACTCCAGCACTTGGTTACCATCCAGACAAATCGTTATCTTGTCTCAGACCCCACTCATTGTCAACCTGGATTTGATTTGCCACAAGGGCAATGGAGCCTTCTGAATCACTTTCGTACAGGACATGGAATTTGAAGAAGATTGAGGGTGGACCTGAGAACAGTATTCAAATATATTAAGGGCTGTTACAGAGAGGATGGTGATCAGTTGTTCTCTATGTCCACTAAAAGTAGGGCAAGAAGTAATGGGCTTAATCTGCAGCAAGGGAAATTTAGCTTAGATCTTAGGAAAAACTTTCTAACTCTAGTTAAGCTCTGAAATAGGCTTCCAAAGGAGGCAGAGTAATCCCCATTTTTGGAAGTTTTTTAAGAACAGGTCTGACAAACATCTGTCAGGGATAGTCTGGGCTTACCTGGTGCTGCTTCAGTGCAGGGTGGTGGACTAGATGACCTTTTACGTTCCCTTCCAGCCCTACGTGTCTGTGAGAAAGTGGGCCCAGGACTTCACTCCAGATGTCTCTGATTGGGCTTCACACAATGGAAACACCCCAAAGCAGAGGCTAATTCTGAAAACATTTGGCCAAGCAAAAATATTTTGAGAAGGACCCGGGGAAAGGGCCTGAGATTTTGGAGGGAAGGGAAATCCAGAAGATCCAATTCACAAATTTTCTTGAGGCTGAATTTCTGGCCATTTTCCAGCAGTGACTGACAGCTTTTCATGGAGAAGTTCTGTCTCTGTCTGTGAGAAAAGGTGTGTGGTTTTTTTGGTTAGTTAGTTTGTCTGTCTGTTTGTTTCGCTTTGGGTTGCCCTGTTGCTTCTCCTTTAAGAGGTAGGTGGCTTTGAGAGAAATCCTGTTCCGTGTGTGGGTCCTGAATGAGTATTGCCCTGTGGCTTAAGGTTGCTGTGTAGGGTCAAGAAGGCAAGCAAACCTCCCTCCAAGTTGTGAAATACCGGCAGATCCACTCCTTCGCTGCTGGTGCACCCTCGGGGTTGCAGTCACTCCCATAGCCACTGCGCTCTCCATCCTTACACTGGAGCACTGGGAGGTGGATCTGCACCCCATACTCCAGCCGCAGTAAGGAGCCTAGCAGAACTGTGACATGCAAAAGGGATGCAGACCTCCTGAGGAACAGGGAGCTCTTTGCATCCTGCTGTATCAGAGCTACCATGGCTCCCTGGTTTACAGGGCCCAGGCGGTAGGATTTGCCCAGAGCTGGGTTTCCCCTGGGGAAATCTCAGACCTGGCCTGCAATACCTTTGTCTCATTTTCTGTCAGTTTGATAGCCTGGACTGGCTGCTTTCCCTCGCCAGCACTGATTTGGGAGGCTGTGCGGTGAAGTAAATTGATGTGGACACCTGCAACGCCCCCACCCCCTCCATAAGCCAAAAGGAAATAAACACAGACAGACTTGAGCAATAAACTTAATAAGGCGTCTTGCTCCAGAGGTCTGCAACATTCCCCTAAACCAGCCCACCACTGTCATGCAGTGGACCTACTCATACAGCCCACGTCAGCAGTGCAATTTGAACAGCTGTCTGCCACCAGCACTACGGGGAGGGTGAAACCAATGCAGAATAGTTTAATATCAAGTTGTTGCGGGGTGGCAGTAGTGCATGGAAGGAGTATTACTGGAAGGAGAGGATTTCTTAGGCCCTGAACGGCTGGGACCAGCTTACCAGAAGGCTCGCCATTCTCCCCAGGCCACCGCCATAGTCTGAAGAGGTCTTGACCTCCCATACGTCTACACTGCAATCAAAGACCCACAGTGCTGCATCTCAGACCCCAGGTCAATTGCCTCAGGCTCACAAGGGTCAGGCTGTGGTGCTAAAAATAACAGTATCGGCTCTGAGGCCCCTTGATGTGTGCTGTGAGACGCGGAGTTGCAGGTTTTTTCTTTGCAGCGGAGACATACCCTATATGGGCTCGGGTCTCTGGAATTTGCTTCCCCTGGTCCCAAATAGCCCAAATTTGGTGACTTTCTGAGCACCCTGCCCAAGACACCTGTTCAGTAGTGGATCTGGAGAAAGCTGAGGGTATGCTCCATAGATAATTAAAGGGGTGGGTGGCTGGCTGGCTGAGTTCCTGTGGAACTGATTATTTAAATACTGCTGAGGTTTAATCTAACTGCATGCATTGCATAATTAATAATGTTGGGGGCACTTGGAGTCTTAGATAGGCATCTTTTAATATTTTAAATCTAAATTAAAAATAAGGGTTTTATTTTACAAAATATTAGTTGAGTGGGTGTTAGCGATAAGTATGGGGAGGGGGTCAAACCTTGTGGAATCAGAGATTCAGGGAAACTTGCAAACGACTGGTGTGGAGTCTGCAAAAACAGTTTGAGGATGTGAGCCATTTCCCCCCAGCCTGAGTGGAACCTGAGTCACCACTGCATTATTCTGGTTTTATGCTAGTGTAACCTTGTTGATTTCAGCAGAGTTACACATGTGTGAAACTGGAGTAATTCAGTGGTGAAATAGGCCCATTATGTATTATTTCTTTTCCCTCTGGGCGATTCAGTTGAAGCAGAAAGATTGTTTTGTCTTGTATTTTCTTGCTACAGGGAAGCCTGTGTTGTGTTGTAAGGAATCCCCTTGGAGCTAGGTGAAAAAGAGAATTCAGGATCCAGATCTGAATTTTAGAACTGCCAGCCCCAAGCATTCAAAAATGATGAATCAGGCCCCCCCAAAATCATGAGACTGGCTTAGAAATCATGCGACTTAAAATGAATAATTACTTTCTGGGTCTTTTTATTTGTCCTCTGGCTTTGGACCTTATGGTTTGCATTTTCACACATTTCTCTGCAGCAATGAGAGCTCAGCATGTACTTACTTTTTTTTTATTATAAGATGAGTTCTTACAAAATCAAATGACTCCAGGAGCTGGGACTTTAAGATCAAACACCAAATATTGTGAGACTAGCGATAAAATTGCAAGGGTTGGCATCACTGGATTTTGAGACTAGCCACTCACTGTTTAACCAAAACATGGATCCAAACATCCACAAATTTGCTGGGGTGAAAGGGGCAGAACCGTAAAATCTAGAGCTGAATTTTGCTGCTTAGGGCCAGTGCTGTCATCAACACAACATGACCGTGAACGTTAGGACATACCCATAATGTGAAAGGAGAAAGGAAATGAAGGCAGGTTGTGGATATTTGTTAGATAAATTAAGTTGTGTCATCGGCTAGAGTTGAGGAAGACTCAACAAAAAAAGCTAGTGTGGGTGCGTCACCACTGCCCTTTAATGGTGTGAATGTCAGTTCTGACCAAGGGTATGTCTTCAAATTCGCCGCCATCAGATCGACTCTTCAGGATCGATTGAGCGGCAATGGAGACCCGCTCAATCGATCCAGAAGTCGATGTAATAAATCCAGCCCTGGAAAGAGTAATGCTGCGTCGATGGGAGCACATTTCCCATCAGTGCAGTGAAATGAGGACGCTGCGGTAAGTAGGAAGTCGACGTGAGACACGCAAGTTACTCCACTCTACATTACGTAGCTTGCATATCTCCAGTTGACTGCCGCCGAATTTTGTGGTAAGTGTAGACCAGGCCCAAGAGTCTATTGGCTGCAGCCCATAAAGAACATTACTAGGTCCTAATACTAGTGATGCCCAATGGAGATCATCCTTCGGCTCTAGTGCTAGAGACCTGTGTTCATGCAACAGAAATGTTCCTGCTACAAACATAAGCACGTTTGGCCATTGAAGTGTACCCATTTAACACATGTAACATCCTGCGCCTGGAGTCTCACGTTCGCTGAATGTTATAAACGACCCTTTTAGCTCTGTGTGATTTGGTGTATCTGTTACATACTGAGGGGATCGTAAGTTTCAAGAATAAAAAAACAACAAAAGCTGATTAATTACCGCAAAAGCTAAATTAAAAAAGAGAGGAAAAAATTAGAAAAGTTGTTTCCCCATTATATTTCCAAACAAAATGAGCATTTTATAGCTCACGCAAATGGTTCCCTGGAAAGTGCTTTCACTTCCTAATTGTTCATAAATTTACTGACAGGTGGTTACACAGTAGGTGTAACATCGTTATTTTCATTTTTATTGCTTACACTGTCTTAATGAGAAAATCTGGAGCAAAAGGGTGTATGGAATATCACTTTGAGGTCCCTGGCAAAAAGAGTAGGTCCTGGGATGTTATCTGGTTGTAGGCTAGCTTTCTCTAAGGACTATAGTCCTGAATTAGCAGTCCATTCTGTTCAGCAAAGCACTTAAGCATGTTCTTAAATCACATTTACTTTAATGGGACTGATGCACCTGCATAAGTGTTTTATTCAATTGGGGTCTTAAAGTTCAGCAAACTTTGGATATGAAGCCTCTGAAACTATACGACAGGAGCACAATCAGAAATCACTGGGATGGATGGGTGGATAGATGGGTTTTTCGTGACTCATGACATTATCTGACTTCCATGAGTAAAGTCATATTTGAAGCTTCATGAGTTCTTGAAAATACTGTGCCAGTTTTGAAAATTCAGAGTGAAGATTCCAATTTCTGAGGTTTCCAGATATTGTTTGGGTGTCTTTTTATTTTATTTTATTTTATTTTACACCTTTTTTCATCCTCAAAAACTCTCACTCCCTGACAACATCACATTCTGACCCTGCACACAGCCAGGGTATGTAATGTTTTGCACCTAAATCCTTATTTAGGCACCTACATAAATCTCGCCAGATATTCAGAGGGGATGAGCTCCTGCAGCACCAGTGGTTTCAGCACTTCTGGAAATCAGGTCACTTCTGCTTGGGGCCACAACCCAGCGATACACGTATGCGCAGATGTGAAACCTCATTGCTGCTTAGATGCTTTAACTGAGGCATGTGTTCAACTGCTTTGCTGGTTTGGGGTGAAATAAATCCTGGCCTCATTGAAGTCAATGGCAAAACCCCCATTGACGTGGCTGGGGTTGGGTTTTCACCTACTATGCTTAAATCTGGATGGGGAAAGGGTTTGGGTTGGTAGGTTGATTGGTGGGAAGGGTCGAGGGGGGGAGTTGACACGGACTGCAGGGCTGTGAAGGGGGCTTTTATGTTTTCCCAACCACTGTTTTTCGAGACAGAGGAGGATACACAAGAAAGCACCATAATTGGAGAGTAACTGCTGGGTTGAAAACTCTCTTCCGAAGCTGCATGTATGAGTTGTTTGAACATATTTTCTCCATGAAATGTATTTTTGTCAGGGGAGCCAGATGGGGATGGCAGTGAAGGAGAGTATTTAAGGAAAAAAATTGAACCCAAACCAAAATGCTTTTAGAGAGTGAGAGATGACTGCACAACATGCCACTTGGATGGCTGAGAAATTTGACAAAAATCATTTTGTTGACCAAACTCTTGCTGTCAGATGTACTTAATCTATTATCTTGATAAAATCAACTCTGACAAGTCTCTCAGATTGTACTGTCATCAAAATTGATTTTACCAAACAAGATAATCTTTGATGTCAACAAGCAACACTTTGTTAAAACTCTAATTTTTCCCCTCTCCCCACTTTCTTTCTCCACGGGCTAAATGGGATCCTGAGACACAATTACGCATTGTCACTCTTCCCCCACTCCAATTCCCTCCCCCCACCACAGTCCCCCAAACCAGAAACAAATTGGAAAAGGTTAAACTTGGGTGAACAACTTTCAAGCCTGCAGATACGATCATTCCTGAAAAAAAATAACGAAGCTTAGATGGCCAGGTTTTCAAACACAGCCGGCTGAGCTGTGCTTGCAAATTGTGTTCATTAACACATCCATTTGTGTTTGCCACTTCAGTTGTGCCTGTTTGCGCACACAGGCTGGGGTTTTCAAAGGCACCCATGGGAGTTAGGTACCAGGTTCTCATTGAAAGTCAATAGGAGCTGGTGTGTAAATCATTTAGGCCCCACTGAAAATCTTACTCATAATTTCCAGCTTGCATATCGGTGCCACTGAACCAGCCAGGTTTGAAAACTTGGCTCACTGGGCTGAATCCAGTGCTCAGTGGAGTAAGCAGAAAGACTCCTGTTGGCTTCAGTGGCATTGGATCAGACCTATAATGTCTGTGCACAGCTTGGGCAATTTGCTTACAATAAATAGAGGACTCTGGGTGAAGGTCAGCCCTGTGCAGAAAGCCAGCACAAGTTCTAGGCACCACTGACATCCCAAGCAGGCCCTGTTTTAATGACCTAAGTGGGAACTGCATGGGTTTTGTGTGGGCCCTCTGCATGACGGGTTAATTTCCCCCTCTTTGTTTCTAAAGTTAAGCCTGAATAAACTCAATTTCGACGAACTTCCCTATCCCAAATATGAACTTCAGAATTAGAGCAAAATCTGGAAACGTTGATTTAAAATAGATACATCAGCAAATTCCTCAGGTGGTTTCCCTGTAAGATCTTCCACAGACCTATCTGGACAGTTTGCTGCTCCTTTGTTCCACTGACTACTCCATCAACATCTCCAGCTTTGTCTGTCTGTTCTTTAGCATCACCTCCATGCGTTCTCCCCTTCAGCCCTCTGTGCTACAAACATTATGTTGATCTCTCTGATTTTGTGGTGTTTCTCTTTTTCCCCAGCTTTCCTCTGCATTTTGCCTATTTCGATTGTTAACTCATCAGCTGAGGGACCGGTTGCTATATAGAGAGTGTATACCAAGGGTAACACTATTACTTGACTTAAAGGAGGAGCTGTTTTTATCTTCAGCAACAGTAGCAGTGTTATCCTCATTGCCACTATAAGGTGTAAACAAGACAACAGCCATACCATAAAATAGGGCATGGTAATAGCTCTGCATTTTCACCTATCAATGGTGACATTAACACATGTCACTGCTGTATAGCTGGTCTTGCCCTTTCAGAATATGTCCAAGTAGCATGGATGCAATTTCAGGTAACATGGTCTCGATCAATTTTTCTGATGAAAATACTCTGCATTAGAAATTGTCACTGGCAATTTGTTTAAATCTCCAGTCTTGATGCGTTTTACTTATTGTATTTGAGCTCCTTCTATAGAAACGAACCACTTGTTTCCTTGACAGCAAAGAGGATCTGACCTCACAGGAGCAGCCTACAGAACTGTTCAGAAGCTTACACTGTGTGCGGGTTGGGGAAAATGTTCAGAGCAAATTAGATCAACAGGAAACTTAGAAGCTACACAGACAGTTTTGACAACATTACTCCTACCATGAAAGGAGAAGGTGATATCTGCAGGATGCTAAGAAACGCTGGCCCTCTCTTGGTTGAAAGCAAAATGCTTTCAATAAAAAAATAGATATA
This sequence comes from Emydura macquarii macquarii, assembly GCF_026122565.2. NCBI lineage: Eukaryota > Metazoa > Chordata > Testudines > Chelidae > Emydura > Emydura macquarii. The sequence continues at coordinate 6,333,950 of NW_027130449.1, read as the reverse complement.
TTGTGAAAGGTTAGCCACCTTTAATAGAACAGCAGTCAAGATAACACCTTGGGGTACCAGAGAAGACACTGAATAGGGTGACCAGATAGCAAGTGTCAAAAATCGGGACAGAGGATGGTAGCTAATAGGTGCCTATATAAGAAAAAGCCCCAAATATTGGGATTGTCCCTATAAAATCAGGACCTCTGGTCCCTCTAACACTGAACGAGGCTAGAAGGAGCAGAAAAAGCAAACTGCTCTGCCTAAGCGCTCTGGGAGGATTTTTTCCACATTGGGTACCACTAGCTAATGAACTGAGCTCCAAGGAAGGGTGAAAATCATTAATGAAGTACTGAGTGAATGATAAAACCATTCTAATCCCTTATATATTTTGCGGTGACTCAATGGGGTTGAGTTTGATTGTCCCTAACAAGACAAATCGCACATTCATGGCCATCCTTTGTATCTGAGAAGTAATTAAACACTTGCAAAATGACAGTTTTCAAATGGAATGTCTGACTGGAGCCTCCTCCAGAAATAATGATGTGGTTGTAGTAGTAGTACCCAAAGACAAAAGCTCTTTGTTGTGTTCCGAATCCACCTCTCCGTTTGTGCTTCAGTCCAATGCGGTAGCTGTGACAATTAATTTCTCTGCGGCTCTCCTCAGTGTGTGTGTGTGTATTTCTAGTGCTCTTTTCCCAGCAAGTCCTAGAGGAATAGTGGTTGTGAAATTCCCAAAACACTCACCGCTACTATCAAGCCTGTGTATTTTTAGTAGGCTATATAATTGATGGTGACTTCAGTAGAGCTGTAACGCAAGACTAAGACTGCTGATGCATCAGAGTAACAGAGAGTTAAATAGCAATGTGTTCTTTACTCTGTAGTTTCTTTCTGCTTTGGGGAAACTTGAGATTAAAAAAAGAAAGACAGAGGGTTTAAAATCAGGTTCTGACTGCACAGCAGTTTGGTCCTTTCCCAGTTGTGCAGCTGGGGCTTGATGTTCAAGGTGCTGAATATGCTTCTCCCAGTCTGCAAAGTGTTTAATGTTAAGTACGTAAGTGGGGACTGATTTGCATAATCCCGGCTCTTGTGCTTTAAATGACATATGTGCCTAAGCACTTTGCTGGATCAGGGCTATGACACGGCGCGCCATGCATGACCAAACCTTGGGTTCGCTCTGACCAGAGAAGATAATAGAATACTTACACTGATACGTTACCACGCAGCTGAAAAATGCAAAGCACAATATCATTGCGTACGTTAGTAAAGTGAGCCTCATAATATTGTTGGCATCATCATCATCATTTAATTAATAATATCATTTGTTTGTATTACAGTAGAACCGAACACTTATAGATCCTGATCAGGGAGCAGAGCACCACTGTGCTAAGCACTGTAAAAGGATGTAGGAGATAGTCCCTGCCCCAAAGACCCAGGACAGGATGCTACAAGTGGGTTGGATAGACAAGTGGCTGAGGGCAAAAAGGAAGGAGGGTGAGATAGCAATGAGAGTATGCTTTCATGCAGACTAGTTCTGGGTATTACATACCTTGCCCCTTGCCTAGCCAGTAGATACATGTGAGGTAGTACCATGTAAAAATCATGTGTTGCAAAGAAGGACATATCTTTCCCTACCTTACTAATTTTATCCTTGATTGTTTCATATGGAAGAATTTTAGAAATCCAGTTTATGTGTTACTATCAGTGTAACTGTTTGCATTTCTCTTCCCTTGGACAATGCAAGTCAATGGAATCAGTTTCACTTTTAGGTTTTTAGTAATGAAATATTTGGGTATCAAGCACTGAAGAGGAAATGTTTATGGGTTCACAAACAGCTAGTTTTGCTGGATTGTTTTAAGGAAACATTTCTATTAGACTTAGTTCTCTAACACCTTGTTTTTGTAGAATGCAAATGGTGGACCAAATTCAAGTTGACTGCATCCTTGACTGCATCCTTTTAAACAGTGTAATGAGCTTGCTGTTATGTGTTTGTACCACTGCCTGCTGTTGGATGTACTCAGATTGCTCAGTTGTGTGTCATAGGCCCTGTATTACTGACAGAGATTCTCCTTTATGTGGTCGGGATCTTTGGAGCAGGAGGATCTGAGTTCTGTCTTTGCTATTGCTGAGAGGATCTGAGTTGCCATAGGTCTGTGGCTGAGGTCTTGTGTGACCGTGGACATGTTCCAGTGGTGCTGTTCCCATTTTGGAGTTGGAGGACTCTAAGGGCACAAAAGAGATTAAGGCTAAAATGTTAAAACTTTGCCGTTTAAAGGTTAGGCATCTAAATAAGTAGCTGATCTTCAGAGGTTGACTTCAATGGGAAGTAGCTTGAAAATATAGGTGTCCCATTATGGATTTAGATGCCTAACATTAGACGTCCAATTGTCTTATCCAAGACCATCCAGTGAATCAGTGGCAGAGCCAAGAAAAGCACCCATGAATGCCCACTGCTTGTCCCTTGTTCTGAGTGCACTGTAGGGTAAGGAACCATCACACATCAAGATTCCCAGCCACTAGACACTATTCTCTCAAAAGGTACGTCTACACTACAATCAGAGGTGTGACAGCCGCACATGTAGACACACCCAAGCTAGCAGTGAAGCTATGGCAACATGGGCTAAGGCACGGGCAGTAGAAACCCATCCAGGAACTGGGGTGTGTACCTGGTCACCTAGCCCACTCTGAAGTCTGTGCTGCCAGAGCTTCATTATTATTGGTATCTGAGCTATGTAGATCAAAGCTAGCTTGGGCAGGACTACACGCTCTGCAGTCACACCTCAATTTGCAGGGTAGACCTACCCTTCCTGCTGTACACACTGAGGGCTCCAGCAGCGGAAAGAATAGGGCTTTCTTCTATCTGGTTGTAAGGCTGCCGTGAAATGCTGCTTCACACAGACAGCTGCTCTAGCTTGTTAGGGAGGAAAGAGAATCTTGTGGTTAAGACTTTGGATTGGGTGTCACGGTTCCTGGGCTCATTTCCTGGTTTTGCTACCGAATTCCGATGTGTCCTTTGGCCAGTCACTTAATCTCTCTGACTCAGTCCCCCATCTGTAAAAATGGGGATAATGACACTTCTTTTATCTGTCTTATCTATTTGGTTTGTAAATTCTATGGGGCAGGGACTGTTTCTTATCGTGGGCATGTACAGCACCTACCACCGTGGGGGCCTTGATCTCAGCTGAGGTCTCTAGGCATTACTGCAATACAAATAATAACAAATGAGGAATAAAAGGAACAGAGAAAAAGATGAGGCATCAAGTGACAGGTTTGTGTCTGCTCATTTCCATGGCTGTTGCTGTGCCTTTTCTTCCCATCTGTAAGGGAAATAAATACACTCGGGCTGTTAGTTCCCTGTCAGCACTCTGACCCAGCCAGCGCTTTTTACAGAAAGTTTTACTCCCCTCGCTGCGCTTAACTTTAGTTGTTAATATATTGCTCCTTCCCTTGCTGGCTTCACACACACCATCTAATTAGTTCCTGGATGGTGACATCTTCAAGAGTTCCAGCTTTCCAGTGCTGGGGAGCAGAGATGGGATTTGAGACTCTAACAGAGATATAAATGGAGAGTGCTTTATATGGCAACGGCGATAGGGGAAGAGGGGCAGTTGTTAGATATGGTTTGTGTCTGGCCTTTGGCAAGGTTACGGTAGTGCTTCCTGGCGGTGACAGCTGGACTTGATGAAGGGCACGAGTGCATGACTAGGCCAGAGGATTAAAAGAGCATCAGCAAACAATTCACTTGTGAAGTTTTTGGGAGAGGGAAGAAGAGGGCTGTGGAGTTCCTGAGAGCTCCAGTGTGTCTGGGAGGGTTGAGGGTGCCACCCTAAAGTGCCTGAGGATGTTCATAGATTCCACTCCCAGAAGGGACCGTTGTGATGAGCTAGTCTGGCCTCCTGTATAACACAGGCCAGAGAACTGCCCCAACGTAAATCCTAGAGCAGATCATTTAGAAAAACATCCAGTCTGGATTGGGAAATTGCCAGTGGCTAAGGAAATTAGGCCTGCATAGGTTCCTATAAGGGCATGATAAGCATGCCGGTAAAATAGACAGGTATGTGGGTTGTTGTTTTAAAATCCTTTTTCTCTCGATGCTTTGTCCCTGCCATATTTTGGTTTAAGCAGGCTGTCTGTCACCGTATACCAGGGTCACAGACTCCCGAAGGGAAGAACTGCAGGTACCAAAGTCAGTTGGTCCTGCTGGGAAAGCACAGTTAATACCTAGGGTGCGGTAGCCCAGGGCCCGCTCTAAGAGGGGGAGAATTGTAGAATTTGGCCTGAGGCCTAACACCTGAGGGGTCAAAGGTGCATCTAGCTCTGTAAATGTGACAGAGGGAATCTTTTTTTTTTGTGCAAAATTGGAAAGATCCGTTTCCATGCTAGCGTTTTACTTGTATTACCAGGTTGCTGCAGAGTAACAATGAGCATAGGCAGCTGGCTAAACGCTTTGTGTCTGCGAGCCCGGCTAGGCTGGCTTGGTGCATGGGCAGTTTGCGAGCAGGGTCAGGAGAAGCAGTGTGTCAGTGTGGGGAAGCAAAAGAGGCGGAGCATAATTAATCTCCAGGGAGGATCCCTGCATGGGATAACCCTTCAGCCTTGAAGGTGCAGAGGCTTGCACCAAGGGACACGAGCTTGTTGAGTTAAAGCTAAGCATGAGTGGAAGTTATGTACAAATAAGATGATGCCTTAGACAGCATCCTTACAGAAGTAACTTCGCTGTGCTCTGGCTCAGCTAAAGTGGTATCAAAATAGCCTTCCACAGAACATGTCGCACACAACAAGCAACACAAATTCCTTGGCTACCCCAAATCTGGGGTGAGTGAAAAAGGGAAGCTCTGTGTGTGTGTGTGTGCATGCACATGCGCACACATGCTGCCTAAATATGTGGACAGAGAGGCTCATTGGTAGCTTGCCAGAAACCCAAGGACCGTGCCTAATTTGCACATACATTTATATAGACTTTTTTTTTCTTTTTTTTTTTTTAACTGCTAGAAGCAATTATCTTCCGGGAGAGATGGCTGGATGGTGTTTGTTGGTGAAGTGCACCAGCAGCAAAACTTCAGTTTGATCAGAATGGTGTTGAGTGGGTCCAGAAACAAAACCTACCTCTGAACTCATTTTGGCTTTGGGAGAGATCAGATCACATCCAGAACCAAATTGTGCAGCTCTGGTCCACCCTGTAATTTGGCCATGACCCTGCAATTACAAGGAATGATACCTGGATGGTTTTATAAAGGGATAATATGATTGCAAACTAGTTATAAAATACCACCCACCTCCCTTTCCAAAAAATCCCAAGCTATTCAGCCATCATTCCAAGGAGTCTGCCTGTCTCTCATCGGTTACATACATACCCTCTATCGGTCTATCATCTTGCTTTATCAAAGGCGAAAAAGTATATTTTCATGGATTAAGTACTAATGATAAAGGGGAAGGATATATCAGTGGTGTGCGTTAGTTCTGTAAGCTTACTTAGTCTCTTCACTGCTTGGTATGCAGCTTTAATGATCCAGGCTAAAAATAGTCCTCTGTACTATCTGTGGGCCTCTGCAGAGAGCTTCTTCAGAACATATCCGTGGAAAAATGAGATTGTGAGATGAGTCAGCCTTTGTGTTTTCATGTGTTTCAGCTTTACATTCGGTAAATAATCGCGCAGTAATTACTAAAGTGCTGTCTCTCACAAAAGGCTTTAGTGACAGTCGGTTAGAGCTGTGTCTGTTGGAGCAGTCATGACTCATCCTCCCTAGGTGGGTAGCACATGCAGGCAAGGGAATATTCATCAGTAATAATATTTAGGTTTCATCTAGCTTCTCACAAACGACAAGATCTCAAGCTGCTTTACAAATGGTGTCTGTGGCATGCACCTCTATCAATCTGTATCATTTCACCCACCACTGAAATGCAGCCTCCTCGGGGTGGAAACTGGAAGCTCTTTAACAGGCACATAGCAGAGCTAGATTCATTTTAGGACAAAAATCCCATGCAGAGTGGGAACTATAAGGGAAATGTATGTAGCTGAAATATGATTACCCCCCTATTGTATTTGGGAAGAGCAAAGTTTTTGTTCTGTGTTTGTACAGCCCCTAGCACCCTGGGCTTCTGGTCTGTGTCTACACAGCACACTAAGCATGGGCTCTGATTCAGGTTTGAGCCCAAGTTCCGCTTCCGTCCAAAGACAATCAGTTTGACTCAAGTCAGCAAGTACTCGGGACCCAGATCCTAGGCCCCTGCTCAGGGGGTGGATCGCAGCCCAAGTTCTGCTGTGACTCAGAGCCACATCCTGTCGTTTTGCAGTGTGCGCACAACAGAAGTCTCAGACCCGAGCCAGAAGGTCTGTGTCATGCAGTATGGACTTGCTAGCATGGTTGTGAGACCCAGGCTCAACAATTGCAAGCCTAGGTTTACAATGCACTGTGGACACTCAAGCACACAGCTGGAAACCCTGAGTCCACAAGGCTCCGTCCCACAAACGCAGGCTTAGTATGTCGGCATACCCTACTGTAGGCATTACAATAATACAAATAATAATACCCACCAAAACCCCATTCTTCTTTCAGGCTCCAATTCAGTACAGCTTTCCCTTCTTAGGACAGCCCTAAATCACATTCTTAAGTCCCAAGACAAGGGGACTTTAGGTTATGTCTAAAGTTAAAGACATGCTTAAGTGATGTCTTGAGAAGGACTGGACTTCAGTATGTGCTTTGATGCTTTTCTGAATCAGGATCTCCAAAAGCACAGTAGGCTCTTTCAGGGTCCAGTCCAAACTCCCACTCAGACCATGGCAGGATTTCCATTGGCTTCCATGGCGTTGGCCTGGGCCACGTTTGACCACAAGAGGTCAGGATCTCTGTTTTACAGCTGAGCCGCCTACCGACTGCAAAACAAAGTTGAACAAAGTATTTCAGGTCACCGTTTTCCTGAGTGCCTTTGTTATGAGACTTTATTTGTTAAATAATTGGTCTATTGATCGTGACCAGTTTGTTGTGAGTATTCCCTATTCAGGCTGCTTTGACTGGTCATATAGATTGCGTGGTATGTCTCACTTCTCTGATTGGATGAATGTAACTAGTATAATCAAGTTGCTGGTGTAAACATTTGCTGTTCCGCATTTGAAAATCACACCTGTATTGTGCAGTATTTTCTTTAAATTCCTTGTTTCTGTGATCAGTGCTGCCAGTGAATTTGTTCGCTTGGTGATTCACAGAAGTGAAGGCACAGACACAACTGAAGCAAATGTGTTTTAAAATTCCAATAAGTATTCATGGGAGCTGTTGTGCAGTGTTCACCAAGTTCTAATATAAAGCATTAATCAGAACATCAGGTGATTTGGGTCTAAAACTGTAAAGGAAGGAGATAAATCAAAGGCGTATTGTTATTGAATTTAGTGCCATCACTTTCACATTCAATATCTCTCTCTGGCTTTTTGAACAAACAAGAAATTACAGCTTAAATGCATTTTTTGGCCCACCAAACATTATGTATTAACTTATCCTTGATTAATATTACACCGTGCTTATGAAATCCTCCAAGGGCTGCTTGGCACTCGAATCAGATTGTTAAACAATGTGTTGCTACTTGCTTCTCGAGATTTTGTTTCATATTCAATTTAGTTTTAATAGAAATGGTTTAAATGGAAAAGAAGACTATTAATAAAAAAGAATGCTTAGCTTCTCTATTACTTTTCATCTGTAGATCTCAAAGCACTTTGCAGAGGCGGGACAGTGTCATTACTCACATTTTCCAGATGGGGAAACTGAGCCACAAGGAGGTGACCCAGCAGGCCAGAGGCAGGAATAGCACCCAGGTCTTCTGATTATAGTTCACTGGCCTAACCATTAGGCCAAACTGCCTGTAAAATCGAAGCACACTATAGTTCTGACTCCTAGTTCACACTCCCCAAAGCTCCGAATGAACCAAGTGTCACGCTGTCTGGAGCGGCTCACGATCGTGAGTGCCTGCCTCAGAGCAGACTCTCCAGACTGGTGGTGTGTTCTATAATTAAATTTCAGCAACCGAGTAACAAATGTGAACTCCTGGATCATAGTAACAGTCTTACTATGGAGTCACAGCCAGTCCCCTTAGGCTCTCCAGTCTATCTTGCACCCAGCCAAGCTGGACATAGTGGTAAATGGTCATTTACACCAAAACCACAAAATAGTCAGGTTGCTTCCAGTCACAAACACCAGATCAGTTTGTATCTTAGATCTCACACCACAGACAAAGCCTGTAGCCAATTTTGTAATAAACTAACGAAAGGTTTATTAACTAGGAAAAAGAAATGAGAGTTATTTACAGGTTAAAGCAAGCAAATATATACACACAAATGAGTTGCCATCTGTTGTTCCTAACAGTGACAGAGATGTAGTAATCTGTCCATTCAAAATGTCTTTCAGGGCAGACTCAGGTTGACCCTGGGGATCTCTGCTTTATTTTAGTGCCTCTGGCCCCTGTGAGAGTTCAAACAGCAAAGAGATGAAAACATTTTTCTTGTGATCATGTTTTATCTTTTACATTTGGCCTTTCTGTCCCTTGCACGTAGTATTTCCATGGTGTGATAGGGCCATTCACCAGTCCTTTGCATCATGATGTTCCTTAATGGCCTATTTAATCTTAATAGGCCTCCTGAATGGGGGGATGGAGGGGAGCAGGAATGATTCCCAGGCCTGGATTCACAAGGTCAGAGCAAACGTTTTCAAAGTTATAAAGCAAAATGTAAATATTTCCTTATAGCCTACAATAGAAACACTGCAAAAGAGATTAGTGCATGCAGCAACTTGCAAGTTCTTCATAGAGTCCGACTACTAAATGCGTTCTTACAAGACTGATACCTATTTTGAAACACAACTAACATGCAAGTGAATTGGTTTGGTTTCTGGCTATGAGTTTGTCCGTTCTTAGCTGACGCCTACAGCCATGGCCAGAGCTCACACTCGATTCACTAACATCTCACCACGTGCCAAGGTAGGCAAGAATAATGGGGACGAAACAACTCTGGTATTCCTGTAGCAAAGTGAGGCAGAATAACTATCCCTGAGTTTTACAGGGCCACAGCTGCTCCCATAGCAGTCAGGGGTAGTTTTGTCATCAGCTTCAGTGGAATCAGGATTTAGCCCACTGAAAAAAAACTCATGACGCTGCCACCACTCAGCTGTGTGCAGGGCCTTGGTTATAATGAATATAAAGGGGCTTCTTCATTGACGCTGCTGGGCACAGACAGCCCCAGTGGTTTTTCCCTGGCTCTCTAGCTATCACAGACTATGCTGCCTATTGTCCACACACGGAGTGATCCTTAGTTCTGGAAAGGATCAATGGCTCTCGACAGTCATCTTTTGGAAATGACATTGCTACTGATTCAGACCCCCACAGCATTTCCTTCTATTACACCGAGGAAGTAAACTACCCACCCTCCCCCTTTGCAAACACTGTGGCCAAATCATGCTGCCTTCTCATATGTCACTGGTAACTCAGGGGCAAATCACTTCTGTGTGTGGAATATATGCAGGTGGAATGTAATTACCCCAGGGAGAGCTCGGCCAGGACTCGTCAATTAACACACGTTGGCTTTGGCAGGCAGAGTAGCGAAGTGAACTTCGCAATATACCAGTATTGCAGTTTTGTTACATCTGAGAGATGGCATATCCAACAGCCCAGCCTAGCACCCGCTGTTTCTCTTAACCCAGTAGACGTAGCATCACCTGCCTGCAAATGCCTGTGCTGGATAGATTGAACTCTGGTTTAGTTGACGAGGTGTGTCAGTATCACAGCACAAGGCAAAATGATGGAAGGGCAGGCATCACTTAAGGAGTTTTACAATATTGCTCTCGTTCGCTGCCCAGTGATTTTCCACACCACTCTCCCATCTTGCAGTCGGTTTCCTGAACCTTTGGGAGAAGAACTGAGAAGACATGGCCCTACCTGAGTACAATTCTAAGAGAAGCCTAATCTATTCAACCTTCAGGATGACTTTTTGTAATGGCTTTATTCACATGAAACAATGGGGGAGGGTGAAGCCTTTTTTTCTTAAATATTTTATTATCAGACGTTATGAAGTGCAATAACAGCTCCTGAACTGACGAGGCTCTGGCAAGCTGTTATAAAGCATATTATGTCTCAGAGAAGATGTTAACACAATGAAAGGGATAACAGGTAATAGTACTATATTTTCCTGCCTAAGTGACATTCCTATTCTCACTCTTCCCCATGCTTTTGAATGTTAACAAATTTGTCTAGTGATCATTTCTTTTGTTCTATATTTAGTGGAAAAGATGGTATGTCATAAATATTGAATGCTATCTGCATACTGGATGTGTGTGGTTTGTTTTCCCCTCCCCTCTCTTTTTCTTTAACCATAGAATATCAAAGATAATCCAAAAAAGATTACTGTAGACATTTGTATGAATAAGAATAGCATCTGCAGTTCCACTCGCTGGGATATGAGATATTACGAGGGCTATCAATCCTCACGCATCAAGGGACTTGGATGGCTTACGGGCTTGGTAATGGGATACAAGAGCTTTTCACCTTCCTGTCTGTAGCTCTTGGTGGGAAGGATTGAAAGCACTTACCACCTGACAGATGTTTGGTGGCCTATTGTGAAAGAAGCTGGTAGTGTGAATCCAGCTGCTCATGCAAAGATGTCCACGTAAGCCAAAAATACCACACCGTTATAGCCCCCTGGTTGGCAGTAGAAAGATCAAAAGGCTGAATGGGCCATGGAGACCTAGCTCGCCTCTCACTCGTACTGAGGCACATTGACTGAGCAATGGATTCACCGTATGTGTTCACTGGGGCTGAAATTCAGCCCTGTGCTGAAACCCAACACAGAGTCTGTGCATCATATAAGTCCCTCTGAAGCCCGCAGAGTAGGACTTCAGTGGTACCAGTGCCTTTCATTGGCCCGGCTGCTTCAGGGTTACACTTATCGTCCTAGATAAAGAGAAGAATTCTATCACCAGAGCTGTCAACCCAGCACCTGTCTGGAGCTTTCAAGAACTCCGACATTCACTGAAGCATCTCCTCGTGCCCTAGGGTTTGAGGAGAAATTTCCCCTTTCCTCCTCTCAGTGACACAATTGGGGTCATTGTGGAGGTTGGAATCATCTGTTGAAAAATCTGGCGTTGGCCAATCAGATAAAGTAAACCAGTCCAGATGGACCATTAGTCTGTTCCGGTATGGCAAGTCCTACCTTCATATCGCTACATAAGCCCTTGAGTTGTTTTTCTCCACAACTCTAAATGTCACAAAAGACCATTTCCGTGTTATTGACAATGCTCCCATCTCCCGTCTCAAAGGAGAAACCAGCAATGCTCAGCACTGCCTGGGAGGCACAGCTGCTGCAATAAGCTCGCCTCCCTCTTTGCCAAATAAAAGCCGCCTGCCAGTCACTGTAGGTCTGTCGGCCGCTCAAAGAGTTAATTCAGGTTTTGGAGCAGTGGAATGTTTTCATTAATGAAAACACACGATTCAGCAAAAAGGAGGAGAAGCGTTGTTGTACTGCCAGGTGTTGTTGAGACCATCTGCTCCATAATTTCTCTGCGGCGGGGTGGGGACCCATTCCATATGTGACGTGGCTGCACCTTCTTCACTTCATCCAGCAGTAATGAATTCAAGATTATTTTTACCCGTGCAATCAAGTCTATTTTTTTCTCTTAAATCTGCCTCTTCCTTTCCCCTCTTCAGTTCGCTTCAGCTGCTAACCTCCTTTCCAGCCGTGCTCAGCTCCCTCCCAGCCAGGTGCTGGGCCGAGTTTCGCAAATGGTAAAGAGAGTGTGCCGTTACGGAAAAGTCCCCTTGAACGAATCAAGTGGGTGCCATGGAAATGCAATCAAGTCCTTTAGAAATGATTTTAAACACCTATAGACTTTCATAGAGAAAGATCCCCTTCCTGTCAGTGTTTTTGAACCCTCCTATAGTATAGAATTCTATAGCATGGAAAATAGTCTCCACTGAATTCTAAAGGATGGCTCAAAAAGCCCATAGCAAGGATTTCTATTAAATTCAATAGGGGCTTTTGCATTAAGATGTTGTAGCGGTGAGGGCCAGGGCCTCCTGGTCTCCGAGGACTTTGGGGACTGTGCCACTGATTGGCTGTGTGAGGTGGGGCACGTCACTTCGCTGCTCTGTGCCTTTTTACACATCTGTGAAATGGGAATAACAATACCTGTTTAACACTGGTGTTGGGTGCTTCATCAATGAATGTTTGGAAAGTGCTTGAAGATCCTCAAATGGAAGATGCTATAGATCTGCGAAGAGTGGTTGTTATTTGTTGGTATTAATAAACAAGCAGCATTTTCTGTTACTCCTTCCCTTGGTGTTAAATCTTCTGTAAACCGAGCAGTATTTCCCTAGGGGGTGCAGGTCTTTGTCTCAGACTGATAGGATGTTTTCTAGAGCTCTCCATGTGAATTTATGGCTCTGGACTCAGCAGATAGGCAAAACCAGCTTTATCTCAAGCCTAGGAAAGATGGTCTAGTGAGACCTGGGCCAGTTCCCAGCTCAGCCATTGAAATCTTGTGTAACACTGAGCAAATCACTCTGTGCCACAGTTCCCCATCTATAACCTTGGGGTAGTACTTCCCTGTCTTGCACAGGTGTCATGAGGATACGATCTGGTGAGGATTGTGAAGTGCTTGGATGCTATAGTGATAGGGGGTAAGTACCTGGATAGATCCCAGACAACATTCTTACTGTGGAGAGGTCCTAGCTTGAATGCTCCTTTCTTAAACTTCATGGTGGCTTGGTATTGACCCCCCTCTTCTTCTGTGTTTTGTTCAGGTCTCCAGATGACACCATGGAGACCTTGAGTAGGTTTTGCTGGACGTGTTGTGGATGACGTACATAGGCTGTATCTTTCCTGGCTTTGTCAGCACCAAACCTGTGCCTTAGAAAGCATTACGGGGACCGCTGTTGCTGCAGGTGCTGTATTTCAGATGAGACATAAGAACGTGGTCCTGACTATCTGTGGTCAGTAAAGATCTTAAAGCATGCCCTGCGGATAGACTGTATTGAATATAAGTAAGTAGAATACTTTGAGATGAAAGGTGATATATAAATATTAGAGCTCAGTGAATAATTCACTATGAATAATTTACTAGATTAATTTAGCCTTCTCTTCTGGTGGTGGAATATCTGCCAGGAGATTTCAATTTCCTTGGATTTATTGGAAGGATTTGTTTCACATTTCTATTTAGTTTTAGTTTTCTAGGCTGTGTGGGTGGGTGCTGAACCATCAAATGTGTGACTATTTGAGAGACAGTATTGGAAATTCGAGTGGGTGTGATGGAGAAGCAGCATGGTCTAGGTCTCAGTGGAGCTGTGAACTCTGCCACTAACCAGCTACCTGACCTTTGGTGAGTCTCTGCACCTCTCTGTTTCCCCTTCCACGCTTTGTTTGTCTTGCCTAGTTAGGTTGTAAACAATTCAGGGCAGAAACTGTCTTTTGTGCCCTTTTGTACAGCACCTAGCACAAAAGGGCATTGTTGGAGCCTTTACATGCTACCACACAATACAAACAAAAAGCTGTGATTGTTAATCTATCATCATTTTTGTTCCCAAACCAAGTAAACACAACTATTCCAGCAAGTGCTTTGGGCAGGAACTACTTTCGGGGCATGAACTACCTTTGAGCCTCAGAGTCCCCTGTCCATGGGCATGTTCCTACATGTCCTGGTGACTCATAAGGTATAGCCCTTGGGTTCTTTCACTGGATTCATTGTACATTTGAGTTCCCTTGAGTGGCCATTAAGCAGGCGTAGTGCTGCTGCCCTCCTGTGTGGGGGTGTTACCCAGAAACACGGCACAAATTAAATACATACCGACACCAAGTTAAATATATAAATAAATACCAAGTTAACTTTTACAAGTTAAATACAATACCAGCCATATTTAGAACTTACAAAAACAAACGTGCTTATCAATCTTAGCGAATCATGATGTTTACATCGATACTTTGCAGGGCCATATCCTATATGATATTTATTGCAATTCTGTAATATGGGTATCAGTAATATTATAAATGGTCCCCCCTAATCCAGACAGTCTTTCTTTCTTTCTTTCTTTCTTTCATGCCTAATCCAGTTAGACTGTACATAAATTCAGCCCTCTGTGGTAAAGACCATATTCCATCAGACCCCTGCCAGGGTGCTCCACTTCCTGTTTTTGCCCCCCATGTGGGGGATGTCACAGCCCTACACTTTCTTGAATGAAGAGACTTACTCCCTGCTCGCGCCCTCTTCTTGGCAGAGATTGGCAGGGCCATGTCTCTAACGCCCAGCAGAAAAGCCGGCCAGCTGTGCAGGAGACCATACGGTGGCGCTGCCTGCACCACCCACAATTCTGGGCCAAAATATCTGGTGGTGTCAGCTGAGGCAGATCCATTGCATCCAGTGGAGCTGTTTTCATTTCCAACGGCTGAAACTTTGGACCATTGTGCCTCCCTTTGACTCAGTGCCTCCCAGAGCTGCCCTCGCAGCGGGTTGGGATGTACACCATGGGGCTGCTGCTAAAAGCCCGGAGAGAGCCCTTCGTGTCCTTTTGTTCACCTGTCTGTCTTCCTGCACTCCTATGACTACGTTACTGTGTACATCTGTTAACACCGAAAAGCAGATGAGTCTGAACGATATTCTTTTCCATTTCTCTGTAATCCACAGGTATATCCTCTTAGTTAGCCTAAAGTATAGAACATGAGGTTAGAAAAGAAAACCAATAGGATGGGCAAAGAAAGAAAGTTAGAGTGCAGCTTCTCTCTTGCTTCATGACTTATGTGACTGATTCTATTTCCAAAGCACTCTGTCTCTATAACATACATTTTCTCCATTTCTGCTCTCTCCATTTCATTATTAAGGACACTTGTCTTAGAAACAGGATCTCCGTTCCTCACGTACCCTTCTCCCTCTGCTGCCTTGTTGACCACCTTCATGCATCACAATTGGCTGCCGTGGAAATTATTCTGATACCACAAACGAAGGATTATATCATTCCCAGGAGGGAAACAAGAAGTGGGAGGGGATGTTTTCTTAAGACACAGCCGTTTTGTGCTTCTGCAATTACAAACACAGTGAGAGGACGAAGGAGAAGGAAATTGCAGCAAAATCTGTGATCTAAAAGCAAAACTGCTTCTGGAGAGGATTTTTTCCCTCAGGCTTTGCAGGAAGTCATCACAGGCCCCTTATACGAAAAGATTGTGCGAAACATATACATAGTTGTATACTTTCCCCATATTGTTTTTATGCGGCTTTCGTGCAGGTAAAAAATGCTAAATTCATATTTCTCTCAGCTAATGCAGTCACCTCTTTAATTCAAGCAGAGGGAGACTGTGTTTTGGGGGATGAAGGTCCTGGCTTTGATCCCCACTCATGACCACAATGTCCATGCATATCCAGCCACAGAAGGGGCTCAACTCCAGTGCTCTGATTAGGTTTCATCTCTATTCTAAATGTTTCATTTTATAGTTAGTGCTCCAGAGACCATGGTTCAAAGAAGTGCAGTTTTAGTCCATTCCACTTCCAGCACTTGCCTGTTGCAATATTTTCCGGGGGATAGTTTCTTTGAAGAGCCACTAATACTTACCAGGGTTTATATCAAGGATTATTAATGTTCTAAAGACACTGAGGGGAAAGGGGAAGACCACCACCCTAGGAACATGCATCTTCAGTACTGATGATATATTCTCATCTGTTTTTGTTTTCACCGTGCCTTCAGGACCTATACTTTCTGTATTGTGGAGAGAGGTCAATTTTCAGGGACAGCACCCATAAGAGAAAAAAATCAATTTCAGATATGACCAGCAATTTTAGGTGTTTCCGTTTCAGGTGCTGTGCACTCTCTGGAAAACAGACCCGTTTAAGGTATCTCAAATTGGGCACACGATAATTGAGGCATCCAAGATTACTGGCCATATTTGAAAATCTAGGCCAGAATGTTTTATATTTTGGTCTCCCCTATCTGCACCCACCCAAAAACCAAACCCTTCATTGTCTATTTGTTTTCAATCCTATTTCCAAGAAAGGATATGGCCCTGGGAAGCCAAGCTCAGGAAATGCAGGTGTTTGGCAATAGGAAAGGTTCCTGAAATTGAGGTTGTTGGAGATAAGGCAGAAGAACTGGCTCACTTCAATACTTAGTGTTAACTACATTTTTCACCAGTTGCCAGCAAACACTTTTCATTTTTGGATTGCTGGTTTCCCCTTAAGGACTAAGACAATCTCCCTTTGATATAACAGACTGTACTTCTATATTAATGTGTCAAGTTGCTGTGAAATTTACTGCCTCGCTGGGCCCATTAGACTGCTGAGATTCAGCTCCATCTTCAGCGCGTCTCAGTCTATCAGAACTCCATCGCCTCGCTCGGAACAGCCTGTGCCCGCGTGCTACTGTACCGAAGAGAAACCCTTAATGGAATGAGTGCAGATGAATTCTTTAGGCCCTGAAAATCTTCGTGACTAGAGGATGCCCTCCTGCCGACGGCCGTGCTGCAAGCACCAGGTGTCTGCTGTATGTAGCAGGAGTTTTACCGTACCTCCTCCTTTTTATAAAGAGATGATTTAGCAGCACTTACTCAGGGACTGTTTATCACCATTCTTACCCAAGAGACTGCTACAAAGAGAGTCATTTTCCATTTAGCTCAAATTACCACAAGAAAATGTTTAACCTCTTTTTACTCTAACTTCCCCCTTTCTCCCCACACTCTTCTGCACTGAATTTAGTGCTGTCAATCCAGTCCTGGAGCCTGACGTCTCCCATTTAACCATAGATCTGACACCGTATGAGCAGCATCATGTCAAGCTTCCCCACACAGCCCACTGCTGACCTTAACAGCCCATGTCTAAGTGACGAGATGGTGATTCATTTTTCATGGGCCTTTCACGCCTTGGAATCTTGGTTGTGACTTGGTAACAAGGGCACCTGAGAATGGTATGTGGGTGAAATAGTCACCGCTCTGCTGGGAGCAGGGGTGAGACCCCCTAGTTCAAGACACACCTCGGTAGATCCCTGCACAACCATCAGATAGTAGCAAATTTTAGTCCCACTCTTTGCCAGCCACTTTGGGCTGGAGTCTAACCTGGGAATATGACCTGGCATTGGAAAGCTCTGTATCCCTTTATTAACTTCCAAGCCCATTCAGCCCCAGAGATGTTTTTTAGTATAACTGAAACGATAATTTGGTGCACAGTGTTCTAGGTAGAGGCTTCTAGTATCCTGAGACTACGATAGTCACATGTTTTGAATTCAGACTGAATTAGGCTGTCATTGACCATTTTATCTCACTGGCTGTTATCGTATGAAAAAGAGCTTGACTGGCTTAGGATCAGCCTTCGGTCTTTGATTCTGTCATATCTGAACATCTATAACGTGCCCATCACCATGGTATCTGATCACCTCAGAGAAATAGAAGATCATCTTCTTTCTTCTTTCCTCTTCTCTGAGACAGGGAGTAGTGTGTGGTGATGTGTGGGAAAACTCTGTGTCACACAGATGTGTCACACACATGAATCTTGCATTTTGTCTTGAAAGCCTTGAACATTGAGATCATTCTGAGAGTGGGTTATATGGGTGACCATGTTAAACTCCAGTTTCTTTATAGATTAAGCAGCAGTTTGACTTTGCCCTCTCGACTGAGAATCGAGCATTTATTCACGGGCAAGCCGGTTCTTCTGGATGATAATACTGCATATGATAATAATGCACTCTAATGAGCTCTGCCAGTGCAGTTTGTATATTATACGCTGGATGTGTCATTTGGTATTGTTCGTTAGCTCCAACAAATGCTGCTGTTTTCTTTCTTCAAAAATTGCCTGCTTTGCTCCAGCGCAGAGACGACAGTACTGCTGGTACAATTTTATTTTTAACATTCTGAACCGTTGTAAGCCTAGTGAACTGTTTAATACGCTACATTCAACAAGCCCGGCTTATACACTACAGAGGCTTTGAAACTGTCATACCTTAAAATGAATACAAGTTATGGACAAAAGCTTTTTGTTATAAGGCTCTGTAAATGTGGAATCAGTTACCGTTAAGACTTAAGAACAACTGTGGAAGGTTGTTGTGCGGGTTGCCTTTAAGATGGAGCTAGAATAGCCCTTCTGCCTAGAGAATTTTATTCTATTGTATATAAGTTCTCATGCCATCCTCACCACTATGGTATCTGAGTGCCATCAGTTGTGCATTGTGAGAGGACTAACATCTGTCAGCTGTGGTTCATCCTCTCCCCAGGTGGGAGAGTTGTGCGTGCACTGGGGCATTTTATTTTAGTAGGCTTTTAGATTTATTTTAACATATTTATTTTTAAGTCCATTCTGCTCCGTGTTTCGATTTGAAGGCAGCAAATCAGAGATGTACACTTGGAGTGGAAGGTGGGAGGTTTGTGGTGGCTCTTAGTTCTGGGTGATTTCATTCCGTAGTCTTGGGCCGGTCCTCGGGGAATGCTCAGTATCCTGCACAGATGAGGTTATGACAGAAAATGCCATTGTGTCTGAGGACTGGAACTGTCGACAACTACCAGACGGAGCTTTGGGTGGTCTGTTAGATATCCTGGCCCCAGGGCACTGAGCACCTTGAAGGTATGAACCAAGAACCTTCTCAAGAAGAAAATGTTGGGTTGGTTTCAGTTGTTGCCTTGGCTATGCTTGGGGATTATTATGCAAACATTTTGTGTAGCCTCCGGAGAAAGAGAGAGAGCTAACTAAACTGTCCATCCATCCTGGCTTCCTCAGAGGGCAGGATGGGAGTGCAGTACCAGTGAGGAAGGAAGCATGTAGGCAGACTGGGAAGAATGAGCTCCAATCATCAAACTGTTCTAAAAGGCTGAACTTGTCTAGCCTGAAAGGAACAGCAGCATACATGCCACGTGTCATAGGGAATAGTGGAAGCCTTTCCTATGCATTGGTTGACTCACCAGTAGGCCCCTCGTAGGTCCAAAGTCTGTCCACACAGACCTGCCTATCTGAGAGCCTGAGCCGTCCATGAGCATGAGAGACAAAGGGAAACGGGCTTGCCAGCGCAGACAACGTGTGCAAAGAGGATCCACAATGTGCTTCATGCACATGAGCAAATTTGACTGCATAGTGCAGGGGCAGACAACGTGCAAACAAATTCCACGACAGAACACAGATGCATTTCACTTCTGGGCAGCTGTCACATGGAATCCCTGAAAAGAAGGAGAGCAAAAGAATTCCTCCACTTAGGGAAATCTGCTGTGTAAAAGCCTGTCAGACACATTAGAGCTTCCCTGTGGCAGGAGGCCAAGAACTGACTTAAAGTACACTTCCATAGCACTCAGGTTACACAACTTTGTGACACAAAGAGGCAGCCTCCACCAATCCAAGATAGCGAAGGAATGGCTTGGATCCAGGCAAATGGGTGAAGGATCCTATGGCACCACTGCCAACATCCTGAGGTACCACAAGGGGGACACAGAGGCTCTAAAGTGAACACTGACGTGATTATGTTTGTAACGGCTAAAATAACTGTGTTTGTTGAAGGGAGAACAGGAGTAAAGGGAAGCCCTTAGCTACCTGATGTGGGAGTAACTTGCGCTGGGAGCATATGGTTGGTTGTCCCTCTCTAATGGGTGTTCCACATAAGATAAGGGTCTACTACTGTTAAGAAGTAATGGAGTTCCACCAAGTGGCATGCTCTTAGTACTGAAGGTCCAGACCTCAATGCTGATCCAGGTATAGCAGTGTGGTCATTGCACATGGTCCTCACAACATCAATTGGAGAGGAAAGTAGAGATCTGAATGAAACCTATGGAAGCTTAGCAATCACTCAACAGCAGCTCCTTCTGCAGCGGTGCATTCAGGTGCAGAGGTGGATCCCCCACCTGCCTGAAGCCTATGATTGCTGTTCATCTGCAGTGTTGTAGCCGTGCTGGTCCCAGGATATTAGAGAATGAGACGGGGGAGGTAATAGCTGTCATTGGATCAACTTCTGTGGGTGAAAGAGACGAGCTTTTGGGCTTACACCGAGCTCTTTTTCAGGTCGTCTTCAGGTCTCAGAGTCTCTCAGCTAAATACAAGGTGGACCAGATTGTTAAACATAAGGAATGAACATATGTTGCAAGAGACATTCAAGGTATTTTCATTGCTGGTGACTGGGGGATGCTGGGAGAGAGATAATGGGGTCAGTATCCACTGGCTACAATCACAGAGATGTTCGTCTGTGAGTAGAATTAGGTGCTAATATAGGGGTGTGTTCCACTCCAGCTCACACAGTATTCCAAGTTTTATCTTTTCCTTATTTTAAAGAATCTCAGCCTCCTTCCCTCCCTCTCTCCTCTTGAAAGACTCTCATATAAAGATATTAAGAGGTTAGGTCCTATTTTCCCTTTTCTTTTATTAATTTGGGTTTTTTCAATAATTTCTAAGATGAGTTTTGGGGGGAGAGAGGGGAAAAGAAAAAAAAAAAGCAAAATGCCCCCAGCTGGGCGCAGTTGGAATCAAAAGGTTACAAATAATGGATTAGCTTTTACCTATTTCCATGGCAACAGCTCGGTTGCTCCTAAATTCTACTTTAAAAGCTTCCAATAAATGTGTCCCGTGACCCTGAAAACTTTTCCATCTCCCTCCTGACTTCTTTCATTTTGTTTTTCAAACATCAGTTATTTGCCACAACCTTGTAGCTCAGCGCTGACAAGCTATTGAAGAGATGAGCTCATAGGGGAATGGGATGGCTCAGGAGGATTGGCAATACTGCTTTGAAGGTTTTCACCTTAGGTTCCTCTTTCAAATCTGGAGCCAGCTCGATAGTGACTGAAACCTGTTACCATCAGACAGTTCCTTATTATCATGTGTGCAATGACTTGGTGGGTGTTGACCCGGATCCTAGCAGATACATATTCAGAGCTCGACAGCTGGTTTTGCAGTCAATATTAATTGAGGAGGAATGATGTGGCCCAGCAAATCAGAAAAATCAAATTGGACTTGCGAGATTTGTGTTCTGTTCCCAGCACTGTCACAGTCTTCCTGTGTGGCTTCTGGCACGTTGTTACGCCTCTGTGCCTCAGCTCTTCATCTGTAAAATGGGGAGACTAGCACTTTGCCTCGCTCCCAGGGGTATTGTGAGCATGAATGCATTAATGTTTGTAAAGTGTTCACGTACTACAGTGATGATGGCCGTATAAGAACATACCTTCATAGACAGGGCACTGGACTGGGAATCAGAGATCAGGCTCATGTTCTGGTTCTGTCACAGGCGCAGTATGTATGAATTTTCCCGAGTCACTTCACTTCTCTGCCCCTCGCTTTCCACATCTTTACATTGGAGGGAATGGTATTTACTTCCCCACCTTTGTGTGGTGCTTTGAGATCCAGGGATGAAAATGCTTAGTAATATTTTAAATATTGATTGGTAATTTTGTTCTCTGTCTCAATAGAGTACACTTCTTGGTCATGGACGCTGAACTGGCTTCTGAGTCCAGACTAAGGCCGAAGTTGTTTTTTGTTTTGTTTTTGTTTTTCCAGTGCCTGTCCTATGGACAAAGGGAGAACATTGTTCTCCAGGGATGTCATCCTGGTACCTTTCATCCGCCTCAGCTTCGTTTCCAAAATACACAGAGAGCTCTTTGGGCTCCCAAATCACTCCAATATTTGTTCTCTTCCAGGTACCAAATCACATTATAATAGAGATAATGTGGATTTACACCGCCCCTCTCTTAATCAAGTGCTTTCCTATAATAATGCTTTACTATAGTACTGAGTGCTTTGCTATAACAGTGCAAGTGAAACTGTAAGCAAACCCGGCATTCACTATACATTGAGCAATAGCACGTACGTAGCTTTGGATAGTAGCGCTAGTCAGACATCCCAGAGTGTTAGGTCTTGCCCACATAAGAACACTGTCTGCATCATTTCTAAAAGATCTGCTCCAGCAATTACTTTGGGGAAGTTCTCCGGTTTGTGTCATACACCAGGTCGGGGAGGTGAGCGCAGTGGTTCCTTGACCTTAGAATATATGAATTTAACACCTCACTCACCAGATGGTTCTTCTAAAGGTCCAGCACCCTCCTAGTCCTGTGGTATATCAGAACATGTGCCCGTAGGAGACTAGGCCCTGCGGACTCGTAGTCGAAGGGTAAGCACACTATTGACTGAGCAACATCAAAGAAACTGCTGGCAGATCTCTTTGATCTGCATGTTCTGTGCCAGGCATAGGCAAGATATCCAAAGGTTGTTACTTAATACTTCACTCTAGGTAAAGTCTTAGGCCCTGCCTTCCATGGCTGGAACCGTCCTTCTGTCGGTGGGAACTGCCGTGTGTTCACTTGCACATTTTCTTCCACTGATGATTCCCTGGGTATCCATCGATGCAAGGTATCCTGGTCTGCATCCAAGGGAGATCTCTATCAGTGAGAGTTACATCAGTCTAGTGCCATTTTAGAAGCGTTCCGCTTCTGAGGCAACTGAATCGGTAAAAACAATCCTCCTGCCCTGCACCGATGACTGCATAACCTGGTCACCTCTCTGAAGGAATACATCCCCCGCCTGCAGGTTACAGAGAGAGCCTGCAATTACTCGTGTACCCTTTCAGTTGCATCGGCATATCCCCATTTAACAGACTAAATTTCTCACCTGCTGTCTGGGATGGGGCCACCGTCAAGTAATTGCTTCCCACACGAAAAAGAAAAAAGAGAGAAATAATGGATTGCGTTGTAGATTGTTCAGGAGAGATTTGCATCAAGAGGGACTATCACAATAATTAAAAAAGAATAAAGTCTATAAACCGAGCTGGATGGGTGTGGAGCAGCTGTTTGACTTGGAATGCTGGGAATGGACATTTGGTTAGCATTTGGCATTTGAAGGGCATTAATCTTTGGCTCTTTTTCACCTGCTGGGTTTTAAATCATAAATCACTTGCCTGGGCAAAGTCCTGTTTGCTCAAACATCTGCAGCATGGAGCACACTGGCAAATCCCTGCAGAGCCAAAGCTGTTAGATTGCTTTTCTATTGGGGTCGTTCCAGAGCAGTTTGTTTTTCTTAAGGAACTGGCAACATCGTAAAAAGTGTCATCAGAAGCCAAGTGGAAAAAAACCAGGTTGGGTGGGAGGAGGTTTCTGTTATAGGCAACCGCGCTGTCGTCCCTTCCACGCCTTGCCAGCAATCCAAGCAAAAAATGAAACTAGCTCATTCCTTGCTTGCTGCCAGGCTGAAGCATGGCTGGGGCCAGGGGAGGTGCATGGAGCCGGGAAGAAGAGCAGAGATTAATGCTAAGAGGGGCCTATTCTTTCCCCTCGCACACAGCCTAGGTAGCTGGGCTTGCACACCGGTGAAATCTGCAAGGGGAAGGGGATATAATCCTCTCCTTCAGGCCATGGCGTAGCAGTGAACGACTCTCCAGTTCTATTCAACATCCACATGCAGCCACTGGGCGAGCTGGCCGGATGGCACGGACTCCAGTGCCAGCGATTTGCAAATGACGCGCAGCTCTTCCTGTCCTGCACCATGTAGGACCGTACTGCTACTGCCACGGCAGCCCAGTGCTTGGACGAGATCCGCTCAGGAATCAAGAACAGCTGGCTGGAGCTGAAGCTGAGCAAGGCAAAGGTCAGGAAGGCTGGTGGGCAGAGGCAATTGCAGTGCAGTCTCCTTTGGTTGAAGGTACACAGCTGCAACTGGCCAATTCAGTCCATAGCTGAGAAGCACTCTGGCATTCTTCGCTGATTCCAAGCTCTCATACAGCAGCATCCACGAGTGACGCTTTCTACCATCCAGTGGGTTAGGAGACTCCATCCCACCCTGCTGGAGGATGACAGGGCCTCAGTCATTCATGCCCTCCTGATTTCTCAGTGGCACTACAGCAATGCGCTCTACCTGGGTTGGAAGCCTTCAGTGCTTAGGAAATGCCAACAGATACAGTACACTGCAGCGCATTTCCTTAGCAACAAAGTCTACCACCAGCACATCCGACCTGCCCGCCACTCCTTATACTGGCGTCCTGTAGAAGTTTGAATCAAGTACAAGGCCTCAATTCTTATCTGCATGGCTCTCCATGGCCTGGGCCATCTAAAAAATCCACTAAAGCTCAATGATGAAGACCGTGTTTGACAGCTTTGCTCCTCTGGGACACTGAAACTCTCTGCAGTCATGGTCAAATTTGTCTGTACAGGAGACAGCTTTCTCAGGGGCCAGCCCGAACCTGTGGGATGATCTCCCCCAGGCCCTCCGGCCCATCACAAATCTCACCACTTTCCTCTCTAAGTGCCAGGCACATTTTTTTTTTTTGGTACTTGTCTTCTCTAACGTAAACACAGAGCAATGTGCGCGCACGTGTGTGTATCATAAAAAAAATCACTTCTGAATGCTCCCCTGCGCGCACATCTCCGCCGGGGGAGAAGATGAGAGAACAAACACATGTCAGACGGACTGCACTCTTGGCAGGCGCTCCGGTACTACGAGGATGAGGGTGGGGTAAGATGCTATAGAAACTAGACTAGAATCCAGCAAAGTGTATGTCACCCTAATGGCTGGAGGGGCATCCCTGGTCCTGTCTCTGGGGTTTTAGGGTTCCCATCACAGCAACAGTTCTTCAACTTTCATGCGTGTGTCTATGCCTTAGAACATCCAGGTCCACCGTTGGAGCTCGGAACTGCATTCTCAGCTGCAAATAACCACGCTAAGTACCCATTGGAGTCCACCAGTGTGGTTTTGTGTCTCCTCGATGGAAATGGTCAGTCCAGGGTCCCCTCCTCTGCCTATTCCAAGGACAAGTGAATGGTACAGACTAGGATTAGCCCTTTCCTTGCAAATTCCTCTGTTGTCTAACACTGTGGCCTGGGATAGGCCACGCAGGTAAATCCCAGAACAAAGGAGCATTCAGTCTGGGTCAAACTCACCAGTGGTGTGAGTGAAGAGGTTGACTTGGGTGGATCTGTGTGTGCTCCACCAATGAGGAATTGGCTTGTCTGACAGTAAATGTGACTGTTACTTAAGGTCATTCACTTAGGCCCGCCAGAGGTAAATCCCAGCCTGAAGGAGACCTTTGCTATATGACATTAATCCTGGAAAAACAGGAAGTGAACTGAGTTTTAAGGACAGTGGCTCAGAGCCTGCGCAGCTGGGCTAAAGATGTTTTCCTTAGGATCTGACAAGCATTGTGTGCTGCAGGTCTTTCAGTGCTGTCGATGGACCCTGCATGTCTAATAAAGTTCGTTAATCAGTATGAGAAGAAAGCATGTCTTCTGGGGAGCTTTTTGCTATGTACCATTGTACTATGACAGATATCTAACATTTGCAGTTCAGGGAGGTAAGTCCCACAACGGCTCGCCTGGAGTAGATGCTTGGAATTCCATTAAGCTTTCCAGTGAAACCCTCCATGACCTCCAACGATGGCAAACTTCTGTTTGGAAAACCCATGGTATCTGGAGCGCACACGAGGTCCCATTCATTGTCCTGGTGAAAGCAGGGCAGAATCAGGGACTTTCCTGGAGGTACTTCCGCTGAAGCATATAACGTTGAACTCCAAGTTCCTCTCATAAATAAGGGTGACTTTTCCCTGGCATACGCCTGAACTTTAATAACCTGAAATATATTCTGGGCTGGCGAAGCAGGAGCCTTTAATAACATTTTAGTCTGCTGTCTTGGTGCTTAATGCCATAGCATTTTAAACATGTTTTTGGCTCAACGGCTTCCTGAAGTGGTTTTTAACAATATTTTAGCAGCCTAAGCTGTCTGAAGCAGCTAAGAAACACTTGTTGCTGGAAATAATGTTTTCCTCGGTAACATCTCTGTATCACTGTGACATATTTAAACATTTTAAAAAATGTTTTGTATGTAGCTTGTTTTTAAATTAGAGCAAGAGCATAAATTTTGGATGGGTCGGGGGGCTTGGCCAGGGTGGGTTTTTTTTGTGTGTGTTTTTTTTTTTTTTTTTTTTTTTTTTTGCCGGGTAAGTGGTGTGAAATATTCCAGGCGAAGCATCCAATGACATTGCAGTCTGGAGTGCTGGGAAGTGGCATTTTTTAACATGCTTTAATTGCTTTTTTGCCGGGGCCAGAGATATTTATGGGTTCGGAGATTGCCAAGTTATTTATTAGATGGAGTATCTGGGGATAGACTAATATAAATCACTTAGGCTGGTATTGAATATACCAGACACTCAGTAATTTAAAAAGCTTTAATAAAAATGCTAAAATATGAGACTTGTCTTTAGCTGTAATGAGACTCAGTTATCATGTTTTTATCAGCGATTTTCAGGCTTTTTTTTTTTTTTTTTTTATTGGCACAGAGCAGGAAAATGTGGACTTTAGCCCCTCTCTGTATCTGGCATTTCATTGCATCTGGCCCCAGCCTCTGATCTTGGAGGCACACTGGGTAGCACTTAGACATCTTGATTTATGGTGAAAAAATCAGAAACTGTTCCTGAAAGTCAGGCTCACATAGGCGGCTCTAGGGGTGAGGAGGTCAGGCTGGCCATCAGACCGTTAGGGCCAGTCTGGGAAGTTTGGCGCTGGAGGGAGCTTCTCTAGATAGTCGCAGTCTACGTCTGAAAGGCATTATTTCTTTCTATGTATTCTAAGCTGGAAGGAAATTCAACCACATACTCATGCAGCCTGCTCTAGCCATGAGAGCAGTGGTCTCACACTCACATTGGTATGGCAGGGTTTCTGCCTGGAATTACTATCTCAGGCTTTTTATTTTCTGCTTCAGAGGTCTCCCTGTTATTACAAATCCAAACTATCCATTCTAGGCCAGGTGTTGCCCTTCTGTTACAAACCCAAGCTACCTTCAGCCCCCACCCATTGGTGTTTTCCTGCGTGATTGGGCTACCCCAGTGACTCAGAGAATTAGCACACCTAATTTCTGCTCTAATTGACTGAGATTTGGGAGCCCCCGCCTTTCTCATATCAATTAAAGGAAAAAATAATGCTCTACTTCCGTCCCCCTCCCCCTTCTAAACAGATCATCCCCAACTGGTCCTGTGACTAAAGCTGCCGGCCTTTGGTAACTAGGGAAGGACTCCAGGCCTCCAGCCTTGATAGGAGTTCTCACTTCCCTGCTAAGCCAGCTCCGCTCACGCCTGTCTGCTGATGGCAAGAAATGGCCCTTCCAGTCTGCAGAACCGGAGCTATAACGGGGAGAGGGGTGGCGATGGGGTGAAGAGAAGGCAGAGGAGCAAGGAGGGTGGGGGATGCACGAGCAAGAAGGACTCACACAGGGATAATAGGCTAGGGGAAAGAGAGGGTCAGGACTGAAGAAAGGAGGAGGAGCTGATACTAAAGCAAAGGGGCAAGGGGAAGGTAGTAAGACAGGCGCACAGGCAGGCGCTAATAGGATAGGAGTGACTTGGTGGAGCCAGGCACTGGGTGGAAACTGGCGCTTTCCTCTCTGGGTCAGTGGTTCAGATCCAGGCCAGGTCAATGGCCAAAAGTGCCTGCATGGTATGAAACTAATTTGGCAGACTCAGCCCACTTCGGAGTGTGCATGTCACAACAGCAACACTGTGCTAGGCTCTGGCCGGCAGGCGCCGCAGAGGCTAAAGAGGGAGCAGACCAGAGAGACTCAGTTTAGAGGGGGAAGATTTCAGTCTATTCCAGAGCCATCAAGCCAGTTCCTTGCAAAACTGACAATGGGAAGAGAGCCAAGGGAGATGCCAGGGGAAGGATAGGCAAGAAGTAACCTCTTGTTCTTCGGTGTGTAATAGACTCGATGCCTTGTGCACATTAAGACTAAGGAAACTGTGACTAAGGCTATAAACGTGCCAGGAGATGCTCTGGAAACAATCATTGTAAAGCACCAGAGCAAAGCATGAGTAGTTTGTGATGTCATCACTATCGTGGCTTGTATTTATATCCTGGTAATTCATAATAATTTGTTCTCATCCCCTATCGTCTCTCTCCACCAAATACAACACAGGAGAGAGAAGCAATCGTAAATAGAATAGGATCTGATCTGACATGACAAGTGGGTTTAGTTATGCAGTGTACAATGCAAATATCGCTGCAGACTTGTGACCTCAAACGAGTCTAGCTTTCCTAGGAGTTAGGTGTAACCAAGATCAGGGCCCCATTGTGCTAGGAGCTGTTTATATGAGGACTAGATTGTTGGCTTACGCATCACCTCCTCCAGGCAGGATGGATCACAGTTGCCTGTGGTTAAATGGAAGTTTATCTTCTATGTATGCTCATGTAATCCCGGATAATCTTCTTCATTTGAATATAAACCACAAAACTATTCAGTCATGCCAAGTTCATTATACAGCTCCTCTAATGGACTTCAGTCTTGCCCTCGCGAAGGCCACCCTCTCCTTGAAGTAGATTCTTCCTTCCCTGCTTTATGGTGGGAGAGAGATACCAAGGACATAATCACTTCCATAGCAACCAACTGTGAAGGCACAAACAGGAGATTATGATTTCAGGTGGGGAATAAACAGCAGAGGCACAGATGAATCCTTGAAGAACACGTTTTCACGCCAGTGTCCTTTGCAATAAAGAACCAGTGAAGAGAAATACGGAAAATTTAGGATGGAGGGGCCTGAATAATTTCCTCATAGGATGTTTTTCAGCTTTCCATGAGATGTCAGCCATCCTTTAAATCTCCCACGCTTTGTATTGCCAGCAGCAGAATGGGGATTGAAAACTAAACATCTTTCCCCAAGTGGTTTCAGGGTATTGTGAGTGGCTCTTAATTCTTCCCGCTCTCAGTAGCTGAAAGGGGAGAATCAGAATTGAACTTCTACTTGGCAGAAGATCCTCCCTCCAATCATCCACTGCTTTGCAGCATCATGGAATGAAACTTCCTTAAATGAACACTTTTGAATAACCTGCCTGCCAGTTTAGCTAGGTACTTGCCTTCATTGCAGTCGTGGTTGAGGAGCTCACAAACTTTAAGGAATTTATCCTCACCAACTCCCGATGGGGCAGGGCCATAAGGGCAGACTGAAGCCCAGAGAGAGAGCGTGCATTGCCATCTCTTGAAGTAACATGAATCTCGACATATTTAGTGCTTACTTAGAGCCCCAGCTCCTGGAGCCGAGGGATTGTGTTGGGGAATCTCAGCTTTCGTTAAAAACAAACAAGCAGAAAAGTTTTGAATCCTCGTGGTTGTGAAGAAAAGCTTGAAATGTGGGCGCCCGAAAGGTTCACAAACCAAAATGCACATAGATATGTGTGTACAAACATATACACTTCAGTCTGTAAAGCGCCTTGAGATCCAGGGGTGAAAAGCGCCATGTGAGAGTGGGTATTATTATCATTTTTATTTAAAAATCTCATGATTTTTAAGCCAATCTCATTATTTTGGGGGCCCAGCTCTTGCCTTTTTGAACATTTGGGATTCACCAAACAGGATTAAAGCCCCAATTTTCAAAAGTGGCCAGTAAGTCAGGGGGCCTCCATATTTGGCTGCCCAAGTTTAGACACCCTGGGCCTGGTTTTCGCAGGTGCTAACCATCTACAGCTCTCACAGGCCACTCATTGGTGCTGGGGGTTCTTAGCGCCTTTGTGCACTTCAGGTTTGGGCTTCAAAACTCAGGGGTCCCTTCTGAAAAAATTGGCCTGAGTGGCTCGCCCAGGGAGTCTGTGGCGGCACTGGAAACTGACTCCACCGCCCACTGCAGCCCACCGGTTCCTTTTCTGGCCAATCTCTTCTTGGTCTCTTTGGATTGCTATGTGATCAATGACCTATGCAAAATGTCTAGGCACTCCTGACACCACAAACATACACATAGACAGCTTATCCCCTAGGAGTAGCAGAGCAGAACTGAACCCCTGACTACCATGACAGCGGTCTGCTTCAGGGCCTCCTCCCATCAAAGCAGTGCCTAACTGGGACCACCCCTCCTCAGCAATGTGGAAAGGGCAGGGTGGTCACGACCCCTCCCTCAGCAGCTTCCACCTCGGCACTGAGAACCTCTGCCCTACAAAACTCCCTTCATTGGGCACAGATCCAGCCCCATTCTCTGCCGCTGCCTGTGTGATAACTGCCACGCTGGGGATTCAACCAGGGAGCTCCAGAGCCAAATGCACGAGCTGCTACTGCTTGAGCTACAGAAGGAGTGCTGCAAAAAGTGCTGCAAATGCTAGGGATGGAATCCTCTCTGGTGTGATGTTTCGGACGCTGTTTCTTTAAGAGGCATGGGAAACAGAAAGCAGGGCTGCTAGTGAGAGAGGAGGGTCTGAAAGCAGGAAGGCCTCTAAGTGCAGGTGCCGGCTACTGTGTTTGTGCCAGGTGTGAGTTTGCTGGTAGGTGCAGAATCTCATTGCAAATCTCTTGGAGAGCAAGGCAGCAATGAATAAACAAATAGCTTTGGTGGGCTCAGGTCATGAAGGGAGGGGGATAATCTCTGCTTAACCTGAGGCCTGGGCTGGTAGAAAGGGTCTTCCTGGGCGGTCTCCACAATTTTAGCACTTGTGATGGTGCTACAGCCCTGGAATCCCAGCCACGGGTGGGGCACGGAACCCAGTAGCAGGCAGGCTGCAGAGCAGACAGGGTCTGAATTCCCAGTGCAAGAGCCAAGTCACTCTTCTGGTTTGGAGGTAACAGCTGGAAGGGATTTGAGTGCTCTTTCTCTCTGAGTAAGTGAGGGAGGTGGAGGAGGAAGGGAGTTATGGGAGGGGAGAGGCTGATCTGAAAAGACAATCTCAGGCTCCCCAGTGTTAGGTGGGTACAGCGGGGAACTGCGCTACTCCCAAGCATGCATCCTAGGGGAGGAAGGAGGGTACCAGGGGGCTGACGTCCTGGACTGTGTCCCAAATCAGATCTGCAAGGTACGGTTAGAAAACACCCCATCCCCACTCTGTCCATGGACAGAACCACGGCAGGAACCGCCTATACATGGACAAGGGTTTAAAAAGCACGTCAGCAAATTTAAAAAGCCAACAGACCTGGGTTACAAACCCAACCAAAACAAACACCAAACGGACAAGGGTCATAACCAACACAAACAGCACGCTAGAGGCTAGAGCAAATGGGCTGAGCATTAAAAAAAAAAAATCAGGAAAAGGGTGTGTGGGGCATGGAAAATCTTGTCTTCCATTCTATCTCTTTGTCCCTTCCTAAAACACCGAGCAGACTGTACATTTTGCTGGACACATGCCTGTCTTCCCATCTGTCTGCAAAGCACCCAGAGCACTTGTGGGTCCCATGTATCAGACCATCAGAAGACACTAACTATAGCTAGAACTGTAATCCACAGTCAATAGAAATTCAACTGACTTCAGTGGGCTTTAGATCAGGCCCTAAAAGCATCCAAGGGGTTATGTTCTCTTGCCAGTGAGAGATCTCTGGCCATTGGACCCTGGTCCAAGCGGTGAAAGCTCAATCTGGGGCTGTGAAGTTCTAAGGTGATGAGATCAGGAGGTTTGGTTTGGGTTCATCTCTGATCACTACAAAATGTGCTTTGCGTGATGAGCCCAGACAAATTTCAGCTGCTTAAGCTAATACATCGACGCTATACTGAGAGATGTTTGGTGGCAGAGACATGTTTTTGTTGTAGTAAATTGACTTCTCTGCGGGTTGCCTTGCTATTAAAACTTTGCGAGAAGAGGGTGTTTCAAACTGGGGGATGTGTAAACCAGCTGGATACAAATGACCAAGGCCCTGCTGTCTCACAATTCTCTAGCATGTCTCTTTTGGAAATAAGGGGTACTTGGAAAGTAGGTGGGGTTCCTTCTGGGGCGGTGGGATATGTTTGTGCTTTTAATCAAGCCGTGGACCGTGGCATGATGACGTGGGGGCCTTTAAACAGCTGGCATTGCATGCACACTATAACAGAGACTTGCTAAGGTAGCACCAGGAATGTGGTTTCCTCCAAGCTCGCTCAACCTGCGTAATTCAGCACTGGGCCACTTCAGATGGGCTGTACCCTAGTGAAAAGAGTGAGATTGCAAAGTGTTAAGGATGCCGCTGTGTGTGCGTGCGTGTGCATGCGTGCATATGCGCTACAGAGCCTGGGCTCAAACCCAGTCCTCGTGAATTTCTCCTCATTCTCTCTCTCTCTTTTCTTCTAGTTCCGCCCCAGATTATAAACATCTCATCAGACATCACCGTGAACGAAGGCAGCAGCGTAACTCTCATGTGCCTGGCCTTTGGGAGACCAGAGCCGACGGTGACATGGCGACACCTGTCTGGAAAAGGTAAGAAGGTGCCTTGAGATGGACACTGGCACTTAAGGCATCGGAGATGGTTCTGAATAGATACACTAAAAGGCGGAGGAGAACAGCCACAGAAGGGATTGCTCTTTGTCTTCCTGTGTATTTCTTTATATGCTCCGTTGCCCTTAGTCTTTGGCTCCTGACTGTGTGCTTAGAATTGTAGTGATGGATTGTCGCCTAATTCAGCAGGATTCCAGGCTCATGGGATTTATGTGGGGCTCTGCCTGGTTTGCCGTGTGACCTTAGGGCAAGTTACTTAACCCCGCCGTGCTTCAGTTTCACCAACTGTACAATGGAGATCATGGCACTTACCTACTTTGGAGGGACATTGTAAGGCGCAATTGATTCACGTTTGTAAAAACCTTTGAGGTCTGCGGGTGAAAGGTGCACAATAAACATCAAGTCATAAACTTTCTGATGCTTGTTTCCTGGGTGAAGCTTCCAAGTTTCTGCTTAGCAAGGATGGGGGGCAGGTTAGCATCCAGAATGGGCTGAGGGATGAGGATTTATTATTTATAACAATAATACGCTGCATGTTGCTAGCCTCTTCTCTTCCTGCATCTTGAAACATTTTGCAGACATGAATGAAAGAAGTCTCTCCATCTCCCGGTGACACAGGGTGCCATGATCCCTGTTGTGCAAAGGGGGAAACTGAAGCATAAGTGGTGAAGTGACTTGCCTAAGAACATATATTAAGTCAGTGTTGGGGATGAAATCCTAGGACCTTGATTCCCAGTCTTCTGCTTTAACCACAAGATACTGCTCTTTTCTCAGAACTCTGACTGTCGGGTTGTTTTATAGGCTAGTTTCTGTATATTCATAAATCTGCTGAGTATTGTACCTCTGTGACGTTTCCAGGGGTACACAGGGCGGTGCAGCACCTTGCTAGCACCTGTCCTTAGCGTGTCTGTGCCTGTGTGGGTCAGCTCCCCGACAACACTGGCCTTCTAGGCCTTGCAGGCCCTGCTGTGATTCGAGGAGTTGCGATAGGCATGGTCCAACCCCTCAACCCTCCGAGCGTCTCCCTGGAATATCCAGCCCCTGTTCCACTGGGCATTTGCAGTATGAATTGAACTGCTGCTTCCAAAGAAAGAGTGCAGGCCAGCTTGCCGGTTCCACATTAGATCACTGCTCCACTTAACTCACAGCTCTTAGATTAGTTTATAGTGAAATCAAGTATAAAATTATTTAACAAAGCACAGAGATTCAAGTTGTGGCAAGTGGAAGTACTGGAAACAAACGATTACATAGAAAATCAAATCAGAGCATGCATTCTAGAGCCTAGACTTAATTAACCAGATACTCTGGTGTCTAGCAGAGAATTGATCACTCAGAATCCTCGCTGCTTTACAGCCAGGCAGGTTGCGACCCTTCTTTCATGAGACATGCACACGGTCAGTTTGCCTCTTTGGTGAAGGATTCCATGTGTCTCTTTGCACTCCAAGATATACCAGACCAATCCTTTGTCTTTATTCATAAACAGGACCTCCCACCCCCCTGCTGTTTGTTTCTTCCTTTCTTGTCGATCTCAAATCTCTCGATTTGCACCTGGCTCAGTATGCAAATAGGCATATGATACACAAGTGGCCAGACAGGGAAATAGGTGCCGGTTACTTTCTGTCTGAAAGGAACACCTCCTGGTAACCGGCCATAACTCCAAGACCTGAAGAACATCATTTTCAGTATAGGCACATAATCCTTAAACATTATCCATATATCCATTTTGCAATGATTATGGCAACAAGTGGGAAACTGACTTTCAGCAGAGACCTCATATGCCACCCTATGGTGATCTTTTATGCCGATATCTGACCCAGCAGACCCTCATACAGCCCTGTGCACCCTGTTTCCTCTGCCAGTTGGCCACAAGGGGTCTTTGGGTCACAACCACCCAGGCTCCACTGCAGTCATGAATGTCTGTGCACACGTGTAATGTGTAAGTCTGCAGGCAGACACATACGTCCTGCTTTTGATGCATCGGGGAGTTAAAAATACAAGCAATCACAGGCAATCAACACGTCATGTTGCTTTTCTATCTTTGACTTGGCCTGGCAGCTGCATCCACTTTACTATAAATCATGAAGCATAATTTTTTAACTAGAGTTCTCACCACTAGACCCACCACCGTGTCTTAGCACAACAGGAAACCTAGGTAAAAGGACATTGCCACTTTAGAGCTCATAGAAGTGAAGGGCTAATAGCACTGACTGGAGGTGATGTGTAGCGTGCATAGGGGGTGTACAACCTGCATCCACTCAGGTCTGCCAAAGTATCTAAAACAGAAGGGCTGCTGTTGCCTGCTACTCTGGCTCTATGCCCCCTACAACTCTGCATCTCATTTCTTAACCTGGATCATAATTCTAATTTCTCACCAAAGTCCTGGAATGGCAGCTGCAGGCAGTGACTGATGCGGTGGCTTTGAGTCATGTGTTTGATAGCGGTATTTAAAACCAACATGCTAATTTTCACTCATAACTAAGCTTTGGCTCCCAGATTTTCCCAGGCAGGATGCAAATGACTCTTCTGTTGGGACTCAGGAGATCTGGGTTCAAGTACTTCCTCTTCTACAGACTCCCTGTATGACTTTAGGTAATTCACGTCACCTCTCTCTGCCTCAGTTTCCCCATTTGTAAAATAGAAATGCTAATAGTTCCATTCTTCCAACCTTTGTCTTCTTTCTATTTAGAGCGTACAGTCTTCAGTGCCGGGGCTATCTTTCACAATGTGTCTGTACAGCGCCTAGCATATTGAAACCCTGATTTTGGCTGGAAGCTCTAGGTGTTATTGTAATACAAATAATCCTCATAGTAATGGCAGTCAGTGGCGTTTGCTCAGCTCATGCAGCAGCAAAATAGGGCCCCTGCTTGTCAATTCACATCTCCGGCGAGGAAAGGAGGTTAGATCTTAAGTTAATTGAGTTGTCCTGCTTTTCCTTCTCATGTTACTGTATTTTTCTTGCCAGAATGCGGGCGGGTGGATCGGAAGCTTTTGGGGTGAGGAATGCACTGGATATGGATGCCTGGCTTTGGGTATCCAGTAGACATTAAGAAGCAGGTACCCAGTAGCAGGTGAATGCCTCCTTTCTAAGTGAATTCTGCTAATGGAAACATTGTCTCGCTTTCAAACAAAGACTATGGCCCAGAGTAAGGA
The DNA here is from genome assembly GCF_026122565.2 of Emydura macquarii macquarii. Classification (NCBI taxonomy): domain Eukaryota; kingdom Metazoa; phylum Chordata; order Testudines; family Chelidae; genus Emydura; species Emydura macquarii. The sequence continues at coordinate 6,298,738 of NW_027130449.1, read as the reverse complement.
AGCCCAATGGCCCTGATTCTGAGCCCACTCACGCTGGTGTCAATCTGGAGTATCTCCATTGACCTCAGTGGGATGATGCTATGGTGACACTGATGTAAGAGGAGAATCAAGCCTGATTCTTTCTCCAGTAGTGCTGACTGAACGCAGTCTGGGATACTGTGATGCCCAGATGATGTCTCCTCGTCAGCTGGAGCAGCCTCATTGGGGCAGCGTTGGTGGATTTTAAAAAGGGCCGTGTCCGATTTCGTATTGCATTCACTCAAGCTAGTCAGTTATATCAGCTAGTCAGATCTCACACTTACGGATTAAGCTGATCACTTCAGGGGTAAGGAAGAGGTTTCCTCTTTTTTATCCCCAGCACGGCGTAATTGGCCAGGTGTCTATATAGTGGGGTGGAGTGACAACTTTCTTTTAAAACACTGGGTACCGACCGCTGCTGGAGCCTTGGCATTAAACTCAATGGACGAGTGGTACGCTGATTCACTGACTCCTGAGTTTACATTATCTACTTTATTTTTACTCACTGATGCATCACAGTTGTAACAACGTGATTTCTGTATAGTTAAGCGTGAAGGAGGGATACGTATGTTAACTAGGTGTGTGGAAGCTCCGCCGTGTGCATGAATCTACATGGCTAAATTCATCCCTTTCCAGTGCGCTGAAAATTCCCCACAGTAGCAAAATGACTGATGACGTTTTTAGACATATTTTGTCTATAAGGCCAAATTCTGGCCTGGGTTATATACCCCGTTAACCTTCTTAGGGATGTATTTGAGGGGAATTTGGCCCAATGTCTGTTTAGTTGTTTTAGCTATTTACATAGATTTAGTTCTCACAAAAGATGCTGGAGTGATGGCCCTGGAGACAGAAGTCCCCTGTTTATCTAGAGAGCATCAGCAGTGTGGTCCGGTGTTCTCCATGATATCCTGCCAGCGTATCTCCTCCATGTCCCATTCAGTGGCTGGTTACACTTTTGTGACTGTCAACAAGGGGGCTGGTAAGTGCCAGTGGTTTTTCTGATGTGGACCAAGAACTGGACAGAACTGACAGCTACAGAAACGAGCCAGTCTCTTAGAGGTGAAAGCCTCCGTCTCCTGTTACTGAACCATGGGACTGGCATAATTCTTGCTGCCCCTGTTTAGAGCAGAGCAGGTGAAAAATATACAACTAAGGCACCTGATTTACTGTGCAGCCAAAGCCTCTGTGCCATTGATGGGACCTGATGAACCCATCCATCCATCTACTGCTGCTACCAGCAGCCCAAATAGTTTGTGCTGGCGATAACATTTTCTTTTGCTTGCTCATGGCTCTCCTGCAATGCTGCTCTAAATCTCCTAGCTCAATTTAGTCATCTCTGTTGTGCCTCATGGCAGCCCTGCACCTGCTTCCACTTTGCATCAAGCCCAACATCCTTTTAGCTCTTCCCCTCTAAAACGTCAGGCCAGATCTTACAGACATGTGCCGTAAGCGTGTGGCCATGTGGTATCTATTCCAAGCACCTGCAGGATCCTCTTTCTCTTGGCTCTACTTCATTCCGGTATTCAGGGCTCCTGCTTAATATAATGTATTTGATCTTTCATCTCGTCACTCTGGTACTGATCATCATGAATCATCTGCTTCTCCTCAGGGACAGTGTCCTACCAGACCCTGCTTTGGCACGTCTGACCTTTATGTATCCTCCAAAAGCCCGTGGAGAATATACTACAAAAGATCTGGCACTTGGTACTTAAGCTGCCAGGCAGAGCTGGAAGTCTTGGGGCCAATGAGATTGAATAAGGAGTGACACTCAGCACCGAATACGGCCTTTAAACAGTAATATAGTTTTCAAGCTTTTAGACCCATCCGAGCCTCCCATACCCTTTCAAAATTAGCCCATCCAGCCACAACTAACAACAGGTATGTGCACAGTTTAGGTAGAATGATGGGAATAATGCTTGATACATAAATGAGTCATGTGCCAAAGCATGTATGTCAAACATATCAGAAACATACAGAGAACATATACCGTAATATCAGGACTACAGTTTGACTGTATGTATGTTGGTAGATGTGTCCCACGTCTTTGGCATGGATTGTATGCGTGTATTGACATGCCTGCATTATGTAACTTGGAACATTTGTTACACGTATTTTAGTATGCCTGCTGTAAAGGAAATTCCTCCCTCAAGTTACACCAGGGTAAACCTAGCGTAACTAATAGTTTTATTTACCTGATATATATTAGAGAGAAACGGATGTAACTTGAGGGAATAATTTAATGCATGGCATGTATGTCAAAGTAGAACAAGCATACCAAAACATGTGTAATATATGTTCCAAATTACACACCTGATTCATGCCACACGTAACATATCTATCAACATAGGAACAGCATAAACAAATAACAGTACATCAGTAATGTGTACCAAAACATTTACAGTATATGTACAGAATCACTTAATATGTGCGTTAAAGCACAATCAATGCAAACTATAATACATGTAAGGAGTAGAAGTATGTATAGCACACAAACCAATTTCTTTCTGCAACCAATGAAGAAAGACATCTTTACAAATGCTTGAAACCCCCAGTATGTATTTAGTTGATCCTAAATACATATTTATATAAGCCTGAAGATCTTTTTGAAGGCATCTTGGCTTCTGGTAAATGCTTTAACTCGCTTTTTATAGGCTGTACATGGAAAGATTTAAAAAAAAAAAAAAAGCAAAAAATCCCAAGGGACTCAAATACAGCAAGTTGTTAGCATTGAAGTCACGATGCAAAGGGAGACATGCTAGGGATATTCCAGAGTCAAACTGACCCTCTATGCTCAACCCAGCTAATATCTTTATCTTTTTAAATTTGTTTTTATGGCTTTGATTTATTAAACTCCGTCTCTTGTCAGCTTCTGTCCCAACCTTTAAACACAGAGGCCTCCATTTTCCAAAGAGCTGAGTGATCTGGAATCTTCCCAGTTTTCCGGGTCCAGCTCCAGGAACCTGATTTTCAGAGAGTGCTGAGCACTTTCCTTTCTGAGAATCAGCCCTTTAAAATCTCTCAGGTTGGGAACCCCAAAATTAAAGCATCAGAAATCACTAGGCACTTTTGAAAATTTAGGCCAGGATGGCTTTTTCTTGCTTTTATTTAATTTATTTATATATTATTTATTTGGAGACAAATGGAAATCTAACTGCATGCAAATGTTTCTTCCAAAGTATTTCTCTCTCTCTCTTCCTTCTCCCTCTGCTCTTTAAACTACTGAATGTGCTGTCATAGGCACCAGGTCAGGAAAGCATTTAAGCACAAAGTTAATTTTAAGCACAGGCTCAAATCCCTTGATTTCAGTCGGAGCACATGCTCAAAGTGCAACATATGCTTCAATGATTTCTTGATAGGGAGGCTTTCCTGAATTGGGCCACAGAGAGGTAGGATGGTCCAATGGTTAGAGTCTTCATCTGGGACATGAGAGAACAGGGTTCAATTGCATACTCTGCTGCAGATTTCTTGTATGGTGGTGGGACACGAGGCATAGGGCTTAATCTGCAGCAGAGGAGATTTAGGTTAGATATTATGAGAAACTTTCTAACTATAATGATATAACTTCTGGAATAGGCTTCCAAGGGAAGTTGTGGAATCCCCTTCACTGGAGGTTTTTAAGAACAGGTTGGCCAAACACCTCTCAGGGATGGCCTAGATTTACTTGGTCCTGCCTCAGTAAAGGGGCTGGACTTGATAACCACTTGAGGTCCCTTCTAGCCCTACGTTTCTACAATTCTGTGACCTTAGGCAAGTCACTTAGCCTCTCTGTGCCTCAGTTCCCCATTTGTGCAATGGGAATAATAGCACTGTGCTGCCTTCCATGAGTGCTGACAGAACAGCGTTAAAGATCGTGAGCTGCTCTGATGCTAAGATAATGGGCACCATAAAAGAACCTTTAAAAATACTTCTGGGATGAAAATGCTCTGGTTAAAATAGCAATCGAGGTATCGAGCCTGTCATAACCATGGTCATTCTTCTGGTGGAGAGGTGAAGGCTTATCTAGGCAGGAGGCCCCTTTGTAGACATCTTAATTATTACTCACACTTCTCAACAAGGGGGAGCACAGCATGTCTCTAAGAGTGATGGCCAGAGAGAGGCATTTGGAGTCTCAGATTGTACATGGAGCCTGATCCTGCAAAGTGCTGCGCGTCCTTAACTCCTATCGGCATGGCTGGGAGTTGTGAGCTCTCTGTCACTTCCAGGAACTGATCTGATCTTTCCCAATTCCCTTTGATTCAATGCTCTCAGGGTAGCCTGGGGTGTCCCAGGTTTCGTACAGGTAATAAATATCTTAAGAAATGCTGTGCTTAGGCTTTCTTCGGCATGTATACTTCTGCTCACTGATGGGACTGGAAAATGCAGAAGCACTCAGAAATGATGCTTTATTGAAACTTAATAAATCCAAGGATCTCTCCAAACTTTAATGAATTCACTCTCACAACCCCTCTCAGGAGGGAGAGAAATATCATTCTCCATGTATAACAGATGGGGGAAGGAGGCTTATAGAATGACTTGCCCAAAATCACACAGGAGGCCACTGGCAGAGAACTCAGAAGCCCTGCTTCCCACTGCTCTGCTCTGCTGCTGTAACTGTGAGATCATGTGTGTCGGGGAGAGAATTTGCTTTTCCCCCGTGTTTCATGCACTTCCATCTCTCTGCAGGAGGAGACCACACCTGCTCCTATTTATATTTCACAGTCTAGAAAAAGGACTTCTTTTTCTTTTTGTTTCATTCCTAAGGGAGAAAAAAAAAAAACTCAAACAATTAGCAGGTGCTGGTGGGATTGCAGCTTCTGAAGGTGCCAGGCATTGAGACTGCTAGCAAATCTCGCTGTGTCTTTGATCTAAAGTTAGGCTCTGCTCTCGAACAGATGCTGACCTCCTGCCTCTGCGCGGACAATGTCTTGAGCCTTCAGTTCTCACTGACTTGATGAGCTGATTATGCTAATTAAATCTGGCAAGGTGCTGGGAGGGGCAAACAATGCTGCCCAGCGTTTCAGTTGCACCTTAGTCCTGTCCTGAACCATCCTCTGCTGTTATCATCCTCCCCCGACTCCACTGAATTTTGCTAAAATATCTTATCTGAACTAGCTATAGTCTAGGTATTCTAGATATATTCTGTGCTATTCTAGCCCTGGTCCCCCCCACTCTTTTACTGATGTCTCCGTCAACAGCCACCCTTGTTGGTCCTGGACACATACGGACACAAACTATGTACAGCCAAAGCTTTTCAGTCATACCTGTCAGGACCTGGTCCCCATACAGCTCTGCCAATGCATATCAATCTCAGATTACAGCGCACCTTTCCCAAGCACCCCACCTCTATCGCTCTGTTCAGGGAACCCCAGCTGTCCCTACAGCACCCACTCTGCTTCTTTCTGCAGTCGTAGCCCTGGGATTTTCCTGAGCCAATCTCCTGCAGTAGCAGTGGCGTTCTACTTGCTGTTTTTATTTCTAATCAACCAGCAATGAACAAGGTGGAGCCCCACCAAAGGAATTTCATTGCGACCTAAACCAGGTACAAATGCAAACAACTAACAAGAGACATCAAGTGTATTGACCTGCTGTATCATCTAGTCTTGTCGCCTCCTCTTCCCCCCCCCCCCCCAAGGCTTCCAGGCTCTCTGTTTTCTCCATCTGAAGACCTGTTTAGAGGCTAATTAATCCCCCGAGAGTGGGAATGAGGTGGCTGAGATGAGAAATCAAGGTTATTCATATCTTGCTCAGTAAAACAGTTATGGGCAAGCAAGCTGTTCCTTGCGCATTTTTTGCAAAGCAAATTTATGTTCGCTAACTTTGCCTCTTGCTGTAAATGAGAAGTGTAGGAAGGTCTAGCAGTACGCTTTTTACCAGATGGGCGCCCATATGTTTTCCCTCTCTGCACGCATCCGTTTTAGCTTTGGCATGCACATATGCCTGTATTTTTGCAACTTAACAATATTAAAACTAATTCCATTTACGCTCCTTTTGGGCTGGTTGATTGAGTCGTAAATTCTTTGGAATGTCTTCCTTGGGAGGCCCTTTTTATTCCCCTCCCTGAAGCCAAGAGAGGGCTGAGCAATCTGCTCACATCTTAGGTGTGATAATAAAGGAGCTGGACTCGGTGCATTCATGCAGTCTTGGAATGAAGTGCTGCAGGGAGCAGGACCAGAAGCCCTCAGCAGCCCTTGCTTTCTAGAATGATGACCAATCTCCAGGGAGGAGAATGTTCCTTGCCCACACCCCTTTCTTGTGAACTGTTGTCGGACTAAATACAGTCTGGTCCTAAAGCAGGAGAAGTTGTGAACACCAAGGACAGAGAAATAATATTGTTATGGAAGGCATCAGAAGGTGGCACTGTCGTACAGTTTTCCAATTTCTTTTTCTTAGTGTGCAAGCAAGCTTTGACTCTGGGGGAGATATACTGTGTTGTGTTCTTTTTGGATTAGGCCAGGTTGTGTGTAGAAGCAGATTAATGAGAGAGAGAGAGCTGTGTGAGTTTGTTTGGTGCCTTGGTCTCTGATTGGAGTCAGAGTTGTTCCCTGGGAACTGGGCTTTTGTGATGGGCTGAGCTTCCTGAAGGAAGAGACTGCCCTGCATGCTGTTTGACCATCTTAGTTCAGGACTCGTGAACACGTGTAAGTAAAACCAGTTGCACTCAAAGGATACCCAGACTCCACATCTCCGATTTCTCCTCCTATAAAGCCTGGCCTTGTGCTACCGCTTGGCAAAGGGGTGGCATGGGTCTTAGAAAAAGGGGCAACAGAACAAAAGAATCTCAGGCACTGGTGCTTCAATGAGCTCTGCATGGTCAGCCATCTTGGGTCCAAAGGGAGCTCACAGCAGGATGTGGGCCTGACCAAGTGGGACCAGGGCCAAAGTGAAAGTCAGCTGGAGAAAATACCAAGTTAATACAACGGGGGGAAAAATAATCCAAGCCACCAACAGTGAGTGGGAGGGAGGTACCTGGTGAATATTCATGGCTGAGAGACTCAGGACCTGTCTACAATAGGGACGTTTACATTGATGTAGTTCCTCTGATGCAAAACTCTCCTGTAGCTGCAGCGCCCCAGTGAACCATGAACCTGACGCCAATGCGAGGTTGCACTGCACAGGCCCCATTTTACACCAGTGCAGCTCATCTGCATTAATGGTTTGTACCAAAGTAGCTACCTTGAGGCAAATCTCTTGGTGGTGACAGTGGGCAGCCAATGGAGCATGAGCCAGTGATGTAGGATAGCAGCCCGAAATCAGGGCATCGGTAGACTTGTGATCTGCATGTGCAAAGACACCAAATCAGGGAGCAGAGTGAGCACGATCCCTCTTTCTGCCGCCCTGGTGTGATGATCTCAGCCACAACGTTGCTTTCAGACTGGAAGGAGTTCAGAGAAAGCAACACGAAGATTAGGGGGCTGGCAGGAATGATTCCCATAGAGATATCAAAAGTTAATCATGCATAGAGGGCGTCATTCTCCCCGTCTTTGCACCTGGCACCCTCGTTCACACCTGTGCGCAGTGGATGTAGCATGCTGCCCCGTCCGGAGGGTAGCAAGTGCCACTTGTTTTGCACATGTGTAAATAATGACACGAAGGACCGGGCAGTAGGGAATCAAACCTGGGTGGATGGGGGGAATGTCTGTATAAAAGTAGCTGAAGGGTATAAACACAGAGGAGGGATTGAGTAGTGTCGCTTATGAGGGTATTACGGGAGAAAAGGAGACTGTGGGCAGCGCGGTCTGTGCGGTTGTGCGGCTCAGTGTCCCATCCCCTGAGGGGAAGGAGAGGGACTATGAACGGGCTGTGTCCTTACCCTGCCCTTAATGGTACACATTGACTTCAGTGGGGTTTAAAGACAGGCTCAGGCTTGGGCTAGCCGCCTGGGTATGTCCCTCAGCGCTTGGACGGGGCTGTACTGGGGTGGCCAGCCAATGCTGCCACTGCGCCGCCGTGGCTTCACGGCTATTGGGCAGCGTGAGCCTGCGTCTGGCTACTTGCAGTGGGAATTACGCCTCTCAGCATCAGTGTAGACGTGCCCTCAGAGTTCAGAACATGCTTCAGTGCTTTGTTGAGCTGGGGCCTTCATGTCTAACCTCTCCACTCTTCCCGGAGGGTAACTCGAAAACACTGCCCTCCCACAGAAACCCTTACCAGGAATTGCATCGGTGAACTTGTCTCCCCCTCGGAAATCCCTCCAGGACCGCCTGGGTCCTAGCACTCCCTTGTCACACGGGTTGTAGCCTGCAGCGTGACTCAGGGCGCCTTATCTTTACTCACAGTGCAAGAGGTTCAGCCTCCAGAACCGCCCTGCATCCCTGCACAGGGTCTTACAGCCTTTGTCACCCACACAGGGAATGTTTGTTCACCTCTCCCAGGGCCTTCCCTTGGGGACCAGTCGTTCAGCTCTGCACAAGGAGCAAGGGAGTCAGGTAGTGGCTAATTTATACAGTGCACGTGGCAGGGAATGAGTCAGCGCGTCCCTAACAGGAAAGGTCACCCCCGCAGACCTCCCTGTGGCATTAAATATTTTCTCTTCCACTGATGACTACACCCTCGTCAAGCTAATTGGATCCTTCTCCCCATGCTGAGCTCAGAGGAGGGGAAAGGGACGGGAAGTAACAAAAACCAGGGCAAACAGCTGTTAGCAGAGAGGGTTTTCATTGGAGTGGAACGCTCAGCCTGGCCAGTCGGGCTTCGCCCTCTCCAGTCTGGGATCCATGCGTCTGGGATTCAGGAAGAACCAGACTCATTAAGCAGAAGATCCTTGATTGTCACTTTGTGTCTGGGCCGCACACCTGGAGGCATTCCTCTTGCGTCCTGCGCACCGCACACCAACAGGGATGGGGTGGGTGAGGTGGACGTGTTTTATCCCACCGTATCTAATGCCGAGAACCCCAGGATCCCCTCTCTCCGTTCTGTTCACCGTTAGCCAAGGGACTCTCATTAGTCAAATGAAGGGCGATCATTAAGGCGCTCTCGTGCTCTCAGCTGGCGTGCCCAGCTCAGCAATGGCTTATTAGTGCGTTCCAGACCTCCTGCAGGGCCTGTGTGGTGGGTTGTGTTTTTTTAATGAATCTCTGGGTTATTTTGCTTCTTAAATGAAGCGTTTGGGTTATGAAATCGCCCATGTCTCCTTAATCTCTCTCTATTTCCAAGCCTCTCCTCCCACATCCCCGTCCCTTCACCTCCCCTCTTAGTCTGTCTATGTTTTCATCTCCCTGCTCTATCAAGCTAATATTCTATCGCCGCCTCCTTTGCATGCACTGTGTATGTATGTGAGTGTTTATCCCAAACGGTTTGGGTTAGACACGACGCAGCTGGATGGCAGCCATTATGAGTGACCAAATCCCGCTGAGATGCAGGTTGATGTTTTAAAAATATAGATAACTTTTTCTTCCCTTGAGAAGTAAAATTCCCATGCCGTTGTCACAGGTGTCCCCATGACACTGCTGTCAATGCTGCATTAGCCAGGCTGCTCGCAAGGGTGTTGGCTTCCCAGTCAAAGGAGATTTGGTTGTAGTCTGTGTCGTAGGGCATGCCTGCCCTGCAGCACTCTCTGCTGAGTGAGTGTGGAGCTGCAAGTACTCCTTGCCTCAGTTTCCCTTCTCAGGAACCCAGCAATTTCACTTCAGGCACTCTTGACATTTGATTCAATAATACCCTTCCTAGGGCTTGTTTATTACAAAATGTCTTACAAAAAGTCCCTGACAACCAAAGGGTCTTTCGGGATTTATAGACTCATAGACTCTAAGGTCAGAAGGGACCAATATGATCATCTAGTCTGACCTTCTGCACAATGCAGGCCACAGAACCTCACCCATGCACTCTTGTAATAGACCCCTGACCTATGACTGAGTTATTAAAGTCCTCAAATCATGCTTTAAAGACTTTAAGGTACAGAGAATTCACCAGCAAGTGAGCCGTGCCCCATGCTGCAGAGGAAGGCAAAAAAACCCAGAGCCTTCGCCAATCTGCTCTGGGGGAAAATTCCTTCCCGACCCCAAATATGGCGATCAGTTAAACCCTGAGCATGTGGGCAAGACTCACCAGCCAGACACCCAAGAAAGAATTCTCTGTAATAACTGCAAAACGGACCCCTTCCCTGCTGAGCATGCAGTCCGGAACTAAACCGAAGCTGATCTGCCTAAAATTCCAAGGAGCCTGGAACTGAAACCCTAATTATATATGAACCTGCCCCATTAAAGCCACTGGGTGAAGTGGGGGCAGGATCGATTCCTTAATTGCTTACTCATCAATTGCCAGATAGGGCTAATAGCAATAGAGGGCACCAGTTCCCTACAAGAGAATCCTATTGGATATTGGTAACTTTTCCTCTCTGTGCATTTTGATTATATAGGGTGGCAATTATTTTTGGGAGGAGGTGGGGGAGATGGAGGGAAACATTGACAGTCACCTGGGGTTACCATCTATTAATCAGAATCTTCCCAAGCCTAGTTACGAGGCAGGCATTGAAAGCCATTACTGCATACTAGCCTCACATCTCTCAGACAGCCCGTGCTTTCTGCAAGCAATTCGGCTCCCAGCTAGGAGAGAAGGGCTTGCACATCAGCCTACATTCCCCTACCTTTCTGAAACGTTATTGGCTCCCTGCAACAAGGCGGTTTGCATTTCATTGCTGCAATTACCCTTCACCGGCTCCCAACCATCCTCACATTTAAATAAAACTCTCATTTCACTTCACAATGGAAGGACTTAAGAAATTTGCATATTAAGTGCAAGTCACTCAGCTCCGAGATCTAATTAAAAGCCTCTAAATTTTCCTTTCCTCCCCCCTTTTCATTTTTTTTTCCCTTTCCTCTCCCCTGAGCTGCTGACATTATTGTACTGTGTTCGGTGTCCCCATTCTGTCAGCGCCTGTGCTGTGAGAAAGGCAGAGAGGGCGAGAAGGGGAGTGGAGCAGGAGCCAGGGACAGTGGGAAACGGGAAAAGAACTAGAGGGAAAGGAGAAGAAATGAGGGAGTAGAGACCGGAACTGGGGAAAAACGGGAGATGAAGAGAGAAGGAAAAGACAAGGATGAGGGAGGGAGTGTAATGAGAAAGATCCTGATCCAGAGTGCAGTGGGAATCATTCCACTGACTTCAAGGGGCTTTGGAACAAGCCTGGAGCAAGCACAGGAGAGGAAATGTTCATAGATTCATAGACACCAAGGGCAGAAGGGGCCATTGTGGTCATTTAGTCTGACCTCCACCAGAGAAGTCAGAATGATGCCTAGAGCAGATCTTTTAGAGAAACTGCCAATTTTGGTTTAAAAAGTTGTCAGGGCTGGTGAATCCACCACGACCCTGTTTAAGTTGTTCCCATGGTTCAGGAGAGAATAAGAGACTGGACCAAACGTTGGAATCCTCACCCAGGCCCTTGGACTCCATTACAGTCAATGGGAGTTTTGCTTCAGGAGTGCAGGGTTTGGCAGTCCGGCACTGTGTTTGTGTGTGTGTTGTGTTGGCCTGAGATTTCAGAGAGGGAGGGAGATGGATGGGGCAGTTGCTCTTCCTCTCTTGATTGGAGGGATGTAATAGCAAAGGGAGGTTCAAGGGATGTCATCACCAGTTCCATGTGCACAACACACCGGTTTCGCATGCTTATTGGGGTTGCACATGGAGGTTTTCACACATGTGCCTGTTGTAGCCTCCTGTGGAAAAAAAATCTGTCCTCTAGAAATATGCTGATTAGGAGATTTCTCCCTTCTGATTTCCCCGAAGCAGAATTCAATTGCAGAAAAACGTCTCTTTTCCCCAAGTTGTGTTTATTTCATTCACTCCCTCCACCCCAAGATCCCTTTGTCAACCAGCCTCCTGTAAGGCTTCTGTGTTTAACAAGAACATCCTGACTCCCCTATCTTCTTAAGTTTATTTATACCTAGGTGTGCCCCGCAGCGCACACAGAAATTGACTTCAAAGGGATTTCTCTGTAATGGTTTAGTTAACTTCAGGATCCTGCCAATAGCAAGATATTTTTTTTTCACCTCATTAGAGCTTTTCTGGTACAATGAATATGAAATTAATTAAAACCTTCCACCTAGTGTTTTATTGTTTCCACCACCAACAGAAACCCACATATAATAAACCATGTTTATGGAGAGAATCTGCTAGTTGTGACTATAATACACCATACGAAGAGGCGCTGTGATGTGCTTGTTATCAAACTGAACTGGACAAGAATGAATGTGTGTTTTCGAAAGGCACGGTTTGGGAGTGGGAGGGAGTATTTTTGAAAGCGTGTGTGAGTAGGTTAGCCCTCAAACATATTTATTAATAAATTTGCTACTGTTGTTAATTTGTAGTGACTGGAAGCTCCAACTGAGATCAAAGTCCCATTGTGGTAGATTTTATACAGAGACCTAATAGTCAAACGTGAAAGAGTTTATAATCTAAATAGGCAGGGAAAACAAAAACTGGGAGAAATGATGACTCACCTAAAGTCATTCATTAGGTCAAAATTTAGGTTGATATTATTGAAATAGTGAAATAAAATAAATAAGAAAAGCTTTCATGTCTAGAAATGCTTTTATGTTTTTTGTTTTTTGTTTTGTTTTTGTTTTTTATTTTTACTTTCAGTGAAAATAGACTTTTATCCAGGCTTATTTATTCCCCATCCCATGTTCCTCAACCTGCATGTTTCCGCATGGTGAAATGCTAGCACAAGACCCGGGTATCACGTCCTTTCCCATGTAAGCCCTGCTGCGAGGTTTCCCCAGTCAAATTTAGGAGGTGTGCTGCTCCCCTGCCCGGGGGGGTGAATTTCACCCATTTGTAGGAAGTGACGGGGAGCAAAAGTGAAAGTGACTGGTTTCCTTTCCTTTTCCATGCGGAGAGAAATGCAAAAATTAAACAGTAGTAATGGGGGGAAAGACATTCATTTTAAAACTCATTCTTCTTTAATAATGGAAGGTGTTTCACCCAGTCTTGCACACCCAAAACTCTCAGTGAAGCTAATGGCATGAGAGTGGTTTGAGGAACTGGAACCAGTTATCAGAGTACCCTTTTCATCAAACCTAGTACAATGTAGGGCTAGTCCACACAAGAAGTGTCTTCGGGTGAAGATGCTGTATGCCGATGGGAGAGAACTCTTCCACCGGCATCGCGCTGTCCACACTGGTTCTTGGTTCGGTGTAACTTGCATCGCTCCAGGGGGTGGCTTTTTCACACCCCTGAGCAACGTGAGTTATATTGACATAAGCAGTAGCATGGACCTGTCCTGCCCTCAGGGTGTGTCTCCACTGGAGCTGGAGGTGTAATTTCCAGCTCAGGTAGACATACCTGTGCTAGCTTTGAGCGAGATAGCATGCTAAAAATAGCAGCATGAGCAGCAGAGAAGACTAGCCAGCCAAGTGCAAACCCATCTGAAGCCCTCGGCATGTACTCAGACAGCTAGCTCATCCCGCTGGTGTGCTGCTGCATTATGCTGCTAGTTTTAGCATGTTAACTCAGTCAGAGCTGACATAGCTTTCTCTCCCCCAGATGGACTTGGACCTGGGGCCTAACTGTCTGCAGAGGCAGTAGAGCTCTGTGCTGCGGACCTGTTTTCAAAGTTGGTTCCTTCGATTCTACATAAGAAGGGCTGTAGTGGGCCAAACCAATGGTCCATCTAGCTCAGTATCCTGTCTTCCAGCAGCTATTTGTAAACTCCTTGGGGTGGAGAACACTGCAGTATCAGGCCCCTAAATAAATGTCATCTGACTAGGTGTTGGCTCCATGCATGGTAGTGGATTTTAGCAGTACTGGGGAGAGTTTAGTATTGGCAATCCAAGTGATAAAAAATCATGAGTCCAGCCCCCCCCAAAATCATGAGACTTGAAAAATAATAAATTTGCTGTTTTTTGTTGTTTTACTTCTGGCCTTTAAGACTTTAAGATTCGGATTTTCATCCCTTTCTCTGCAGCCGTGAGGTTTAGAAGTGGACTTTTTTAAAAAAAATGAAAGCTGAGATTCTTCACATAATCACATGACTCTAGGAGCTGGGGCTTTAAGAAAAAAGCCAGGCACTGTGAGTCTCACAATCAAATCACAAGAGCTGTCAACAATGGATTTTAGTTCTGCATGGCGGTTCCTATAGCGTATTTTGTTAACAATGAAATGAAACCAACGGGCTTTTTCTGAAAAGCGAGAATTAGCTTGCTACAAACTCAGCAGCTATTTAATCTGCAAGCCACAGGCTGCCTTTGGTTGCTCTCACACCAATTAACAGCTATGACTTGACTCCACACCAAGAACTTTTTGGAACGACTTAGCCTCATTCTGGTTTCTGAGAAGCCCCTCTCTGCTCTCCCTGGGAATCAGATAGTGTAGCTATAGCAGGGTGGCAAACCCTTGCCAAAACAACAGCATCTGCAAAAACAACAGCAGTTGGCATACACGGGCAGGGCTTCTATCCTGATAGCAGTGTCCCCAGTTGTGCAATTAAATCACTTGTCATGTATCTGTCCTGCCCCTCGTGAGACTTAAAATCTTAGGCAGGGAGACATTCTTTTTCTCTGCTGACTGAAAAACATTAGATCAATCAGCTGTTTGCCTCTCTCTATCCCATTACACAGAACTTTGATTCTTAAGGTGCTCTTTCTGCTCGTGCTGACTACATTTGTGAATCAAACATGCATGAGGATGCATGAAATGTGCAGGTGTGCCCTGAATCAGGGATAAGCCCCTGCATGTTCTTTGTATTCCTCCTTGGATGATTTAGGTTTTCATGGTTTGCAGATCACAGCACATCTGTGTCTTGTGGGATTTCTCACCCTTTTGTTTGAAACATCTGGTGCTGGTCATTGTCAGGATAGACAGAATGTGAATCCGATCCAGTCTGATAAAGCTGATTTCCCTATGATTCATGTATTGGTTTTCCCCAGAACAATGCTCAGGAAGACTGATACATAGTCTCTCAGCACCTCAGTTCGCCATCTGTATAATGGGGATAACAGTTCTGTCTTTTTCCCATGATTCGTCTGTTTTGTCTATTTAAATTGTAAGCTCTCTGAGGCAGGGACTGTCTCTTACTCTGTTTGCCCTGACCATAGCACTTTGGGTTCTGATCGTGGTTAGAGGGCCTCTAGTTGTGTTGTAATACAAAGAAAAGGATCAAAGGAAGAGTGAGGAAAGGAAATGGAATGGAAAATTTGTCTATGTGGTTGACAGAGACCGAGACAGACACAGACTGACCCTCACCCCACCCACCCAACTGCTTGAAAAGAACTCGCAGAGTGAGATGAAAAAAAAAAATCCACAGACCTCCCTCCTGTCCCTAAATGGGAGAAAACAGCTATTTTTAAAAAGGTAATTGTTCCATCTAGATTTATTATGAGCAGTGGCATATTTAGAGGCTGAATGATTCATGACTGTACAGTGTGTGGAAAATATCAGCACGTAACATGGCATTTTTCTTCCTTTGCCTCTGGCTAATTATTGATAAGGACAGCCGAGTGATTAGGAATAAAACTAGGTGGAAGTGGAAGGGCTGCAAGCTCTAATTGGCAGTGGTGAGATGCTGCGACGCGGAGGAGGCTCGCCCTCCCAGAGTCCTAGTTGACACTGACAGGACGCCGCTGTGGGGCATCTCTCCGGGGAGGATTGGTGGCTGGCGGTGGGAGGGCACTGCCGTCAGGAAGCTCCCGCTGAGTTGACCTGGGGCAGGTGTTGCTGGCAGGAAGTCCGCACTCCTGTTCCAGCAGAGGTTGTTACAAAGCCGCAGGTCTCAAACCTTTCCCTACCACGGCTGCAGAGTGCCGTGGAATAAATGTTTGGGGGCTCACCCCTTTTTCTATCTCAGTGGGACCCCCCCCCCCATCCCGTCTAGCTATAAAAGGAAAACATTTACAAGCAAGCAAATGAGACAGGAGGCACCCGGGAGCGCAGCAGGAGCAATCAACCTGTTACACGTGAAGCATGGAATAAACAAGTTCCCTGGGCTTGAATCCCAAGCCTTTTGGATCATGGAGGAAAGTGAAGCAAACGGACCAAACCATGTATTATTAATGCTAGTGTTTTCTTTACCAGAGTTGTTACAGGGCAGACACAAAACACTGCAATAGACAGGGAGATGGAGGGGAGGAAGAAACCCTTTGAAATTGTCAACTCTTTGTCTCCAGCCTACTCTCTCTGGGATGTGATATGCATCCTCCTTTGACTAGAGACAGAGGGAAAGCGGAGAGAGAGAGAGAGAACTGCAAAGAAAGAGGCGAGAGAGGGGATGGAATCTCAGGAAGAAAGAGACAGAAGGGGCGGAGGAGGATGGGGGACTGACACAGTGGTTCTTGAGCCCCTTAGCGGACTTGCCTCCTGCCTCTAGGAATCCATTTCAGAACAATGCTGCCTGGCTTAGATTTTTAACCCGTCCGTTCCCAGCCTTCCTTTCTGCAGGAGGGTGACAATGTCACCTTTGTGTTTTGAGACAGAGGAAAGCCAGGATCTGCTTTTTTCCCCTGCCCCTCTACCCTGCCAGGACCCCAGCTGGTTGCCGAAAGCTCATCGGGAAACTCACCCGTGTCTCAGTCAATTGAGCTGTCCCCAGTTAAGTTCTACGTCCTCGCCCTGCTGCACGTGTCGCCAGCATGTGAAAGGACTGGTGCTGGCAGCTCGGTCTGTCTGTGTGCCGGGTGTCTGGGAAGATGCTGTGCTGTAATTAGCAGCAGGTTCAGACTCCCCGCGCCCCCACTGTGCCGCTCACCTCTGGCCCGCGGAGCACAAAGACCTCCCGCGCCAGGAGGGCAAGACGGAACCACGGCAGGGCGCAGCCCAAACACGGGAGCAGGCTGGAGCGTTCTTAGCTGTGCCCACGGAGGAAAGGCCTTGCCAAGGGCAGTGCAGGTGTTGACAGAGGGTGGTGGAGCCCGGATTAAACAAAACACCCAAAGAACGCAGTATTCTACAATTCGGGTGCAGCGTACATCAACGGGACCGCGGTGCTGTGGCTACTCCTGCAGAGTTCTGCGAGGTGTGGGGAGGGGATGGTGTTATACACGCCTGGTTCTCAGTAATACGACAGCCTCTTTGAGCCTCTCTGCCAGCCCAGCAGTCTTTACCCCCCCTCCCCATCCCCAGGGCAGGCCCCGGGTGTGCGCCTTGGGGCAGCTGAGGACGCTCCTTGAGATCACCCGCAGCCTCTCTAGCAGTCGCCCCCCTGCAGCTCAGTCTAAGCCTGCAGCTCGAGGTGTGGTTCCCAGCTCAGCTCCAGGAGGCGTGCCCGCGCTAGCTCTGACCCAGCTCGTGCACTGAAAAGAGAAATGTAGCTGTGGCAGCACAAGCAGTCGGAGGGGCTAGCTGCCCCGAGTATGTACCCGTCCAAGACGCTCGGCTCAGCCTGTATTTGGAGCGGCTAGCCCCTCTCGCCACGCATGCTGCCCCGGCTGCCTTTCTGTTCAGAGCTCTGATGGAGTTAGTGCAGGCATGTCTCCTGGAGCTGCAAATCTCACCTTCCAGCTCCACCTATAGAATATCCTCAGTCACAGCTGGGGAAGTAACTGGTCTGTCCATTAACCCTTGGCGGCTGCTGTCCTGTGTGTCCGATACACTCCATCCCAAGGAGATTGTTCATATACTGATTACGTGGGGGGAGCTGCAAGGCGTGTAACATATGCCCCGTACCGTAAATGGATTCATATCTCAATAATACTCCCTCTGTTCTGCTTCTCCAGCCATGAAAACTGTCGCTGACCCTTGGGTCTTTTCGTCTCTTCAGTTTTATTGTGTTAGAACACAGCCTTTTGGAATCAAGTGAGCCATGCAAGGATATCTCCCGATCATGATCACACCAGCTAATCATGGTTGAGCGTTACTGGGATGAGGGTTCCCCAAAGTTGTGGTCTGCATTGGATTATTTATCTTGGCTCTTTCAGGTCATTGTCTTACTCAGTCAAATGTTGGAGGCCTTAGATTGCTGGCTTTTTCCAGACGGTCAGTCAAATGGAAGCTAATAAGGGGATGTGTGTGATACACTATTCACAATATGTGTATGCACAACACACACTCTGCAACATATGTGGCATAGACAGACTATATGGTGGTGTGGCATAAACATTTGATCAGTGCTCATTTGGTGTTTTGCCACTTCTGAGTGACGCATTTACCCCAAATTCATGCTGATAAAACCTTTTGTACGCTGTCTGTCTCTCTATGCAGTTTCTAAGAGAGTATATTTTCCAGGAGCATCTGCCTGAGCAATGGAGGTGTTCATTTGGACACTTGCCTGTCTGTCCATTTAATCCAGTGGTTCTCAATCTATTTACCATAGTGGGCCGCATATGCAGCTCTCTATGTGTTATGGGGGCCACATCCACACAACATACAGACTGTTTGTATGTCCTTGAGGATGTCAGATGGGCTGCAGCTGTGTGCTGACTGGGCTGCAAGCAGCCCATGGGCTGCAGATTGAGAACCACTGATTTTATCAAGTCTACTGTCTACTTAATCCATGTATCGTATATCTAAGGAATCTGGGTTTCAGCACGGAATCTGGGTTTCAGAGTAAACAGTTACACTGTCATAAATCCCTATGTATCCCTAGTGGAACTTGCTTTCATATGCTCCGGTTTAGCGGTTTAGACTTAATAATTAATCAAAAACCCTATTATTTTGCTTCTGTTAGTGCCAGAAGACTTGTGTGAATAGATGAGCTTTACAACACGGTCAAAAGTCAATTAGGTTGGGGCTCGTTCAAACTGTGGACTAATTGATATAGTCAACTGGCTATTTATTTAAATAATGTCAAGCTATTTTACGTCCAAAAACATTTGCATATTTTTAACAGTGAGCAAAGGCTATGGTAGATTCTTCATCTCATGAAGTCAAGACTGAATAATATGCTTTTATTGAACTGCAGGTGATTGGGGTAGATGTTGGGAGTCACCAGGAGAGATTAGGTGGAACAAAAAACTCTTTACATCAAGGCTAAAAACCATGCAAACATCTGATACTTTATAATGATAAACATACACAGCTATTCTTAGACAAGTTTAATTTGTATTAGCGGAGATCTCTTAATGTGATGGTGTATAATCTGTGAATTGTAGTTATTCTTTAGTTCTGTCCTAGTTGGTGTTTTCTCTTGCTGTATCTTTCCATTTGCTTATCTATCATTTTAGAGCTGTTATCCTCAGCTCACAGTAACTGTGAGGAAGTCAAATTCTCTGTTTTTCACAGATTCCAAGGCCAGAAGGAACCACTGTGATCATGTAGTCTGGCCTCTTGTATAATACAATGCATAGAATTTCCCCCAAATAATTCCTGTTTGAACAGATCTTTTAGAAAAAACAACCAATCTTTATTTAAAAATTGCCAGTGGAGTATCCACCCCAACCCTTGGTCAATTGTTCCAGTCGTTTATTATCCTCATTGTTAAAAATGTGAGCCTTATTTCCAGTCTGAATTTGTTTAGCTTCAACTGCCAGCCACTGGATCTTGTTATGCCCTTGTCTGCAAGATCAGCGGTTCCCAATCTTTTTGAGTGAAAGCCCCACTAGTTAACACTAGGTGAAACACGCACCCTCCCCCCCCACCTCCCCGACCCACCCCCTCACCGGCCATAAACACACACAACCTCTCTAAACACATATCATGATGATAACACTAAATGACATAATAATAATAATAATAATTAATAATAAATGACTCTTACCTGAGTAAGAAGCTGAGCCTTCCCTGGCACAGTTGCCACCATACGCCCCATGTGGCCCTGCCTCTTCCCATCTCTCATGGACTGAGGGTGATGGAGGCGGGCTCTGGCGGGTTGGCTGGAGCTGCTCCTCTCCAGCCGGGCGCATGGCCAGTGTGGGGCTGGGATGGGCTGCTCCTCTGCTCCAGGTGGCATGGAGCTTGAGGGGTTAAATGATCTCAATATTATTGAAGCCTCAGGGACCCTCTGGAATCTTTGGTGCACCCCCAAGGGGGTCCCGCTAGGTCGAGAACCACTGTGCTAGACTGAAGAGCCCGTTGTGAAATATTTGTTTCTGGCGATGGAATGGGGCCATTACCACAAAGCTTCTGTTGTTAAATTGTGGCTTTGCTAAGGAAGCTCAGGAGAGCGGTGTGAAATAAGCAATAGGAAATTCATATGACCCATTAATTGTGCTAGTTGGTCAGCAAGTTACTTTTGAGCATGCAAGTGGTATAACAGCACATCCAGATCAATTCAATAGGGAGAGAAAATTTTCAGTGGATAGCCAGACAGATCCAACTTTTATTCTGACTGTGCCTGTATCTCTCTATCTATGTACTTTACATGGCTTACATCTTAATCACAATATTCAAACTGTAGCCCAGAATGGTTTACTCAGTTAAATACAACGAGAGAGAGAAATAATTCCAGAAGTTGGGAAAGGTATTGTCTAAAACCAAGAAAGGAAACATGCTTGTCTGAATTAAGATCATCTTTAGGAACTAACAGGAAAGATGAAAGTAAAAACCAGTGAAAGAATTCTCATGCTTTGAGCTCCCAATCAGATGTACTGCTTTAGAGTAGATTTTTTGGGGAGGGGACACTTAAAATAGTGATGCTTAAACATCACGCACTGACAGCTGTGGCTATGCATCTCTTTACCCCAGCGATGGATCTTCCATGGCCGCCAGTCTATGCAGGCCATGACAGACCTGCAATCGAGAGAGGGGATGCAGGGCCCAGATAGCGCGGGCAGAACACAAAGAGAAAGAAGAAATGAAGTGTGTACTCTGTCCTTTGCCCCTTTTCTAGTCCTCCCTGCTGCTTTGTGCTCGGTGAGGTCCCAGCTTCGGTCACTTTGGCACTTCTGTTCCCTATCTCTGAAACAATTGACTTTAATGACACTCATTTTAAATGATAAACAATTTTAAAGCTGGCCTGCACAAAAGGCTGGGACACACTGCATGGAACAATGCAGCGTCAGCCAGGGGTGGCTAATGCGACCTGGGAGGTCATTTCCATCTCTAGTCTCTATTATTATGATTCTATGTGTGTGATTGCTGACTGGCACGGCGTCAGCCCTCTAATGGATTTAAGCCAGCAGGATCCTCCCACAGGCTACTCTCCCAGACTCCAGAGACGTCCATAGCTCCGATCCTTTCCCCAAGTTTGATGCAACAGTCCTTTTCAGAGTTCCACTGTGTATGTAGCAATGGAGCCTTGCTCATTAATTGGCTTCTGAATGCCAGACAGCCTTCGTGGCATCTCCTGAAAGCAGGGAAACTGGATTGTGTGTGTGATATTTCACTTGCTACAGACACTTCACAGGACTGCTCGCTAACCTAGTTACAGGATATGTTTCTCTCTTCAGTAACAGCAGTGCTTGATCCATTGCCAGTGTCTCAGGCTCTGTCCCCAGAAGATATTCCCTCTGAAGAGCAGAGTCTCCTCCCATTTCTTATGCTTCATTTCCAGGGCTTTGCTTGGCACGAGCTCTCTTTCCTCCATTGGACGTGTCTCGTGCCTCCCTGCCAGGGGACATAGTGGAGGAAAAGCCTTTTGGTATCCCCCATGTTCCACCCACCATCCCAGAGCAACTGCGTGCATCTGCTAAATTAATCATCAGGGAAACAGCTGTAACCCACTCATTCAGGAACGACACCAGGATAGGTTGGAAGCTGGGACTCAACTTCAGCTACGAGCTCTGTCACTTGGAGTAAAAGAAAATATATATACAAGCTGCTGGTAGAGTGGTAAGCTTTTATCCTCTTGTGTGGACCAGCCACTAGAGATGGACAGGAAACAAATCCTGAGTGAGTGGATTACATAATGCTGGCATTTAAATAAATGTCATTAGTCTTTTGGGTCAATGCACATTTGAAATGGAGAGTTCATACGTATCTTAGACCTGTTGTTTCAGTCTCTCCTTAGAACCGATGGCTCTGCATTGGTTTTACACTCTGAGACTTAGCGAGGCAACCTTACAATTTGGGGGGTTTTTTAAGTGAAAGCTTAAATCTTGCAAAACATAAAATTACCGGAAAAATGCTGTTCCATCTAAGCACTCCACACCAGCTCGATCCAACCCGTGCATCTCCCATATGGGTTTCTATTTCCGATTTGACTTTTAGAAGCCATGTGATATGGCAGGCTGCCAAACAAGCCACAAAAACAACAACAGCAGAAGCAGCAACAACAATAAATACTGGGGGATGATATGTTTTAGATGGGAATTTCATCACAGCCATTGCACATCCATCAAGGTCCTCTGTGTCAATTTCCTCCAGGTGTGTTGCATCGTACGGCGCACCTAGCCCTGAAGTAGCCCTGGGCTGTGCAAAGGGATTGTGAATATTGGTGAGCAAGCTCAGGAAGGCAGCGATTCACAAGACGAAAGAGCCTTCACTCAGCTCGTTTCATGCCAGCAGTCATGCTACCTGGAGCTGAGATCTCGTCAGATCTCATCAGCTAAGGAGGTTGGCCCTGACTAGTAATGAATGGGAGATCTCCGCTAGGAATCCAGGTGGTGTTGGCGACCATTGCTGCCTGTCTCCCCCCAGTGTGATGCTAAGGGGCTTCATGCTGCTGGCAGTGCCTTCTCTTGGATGAAGCCCTATAGGCTCATGGTAATTAAAAATCTCATGGCATGTTTCCCAAGGGCAGTATTGTGAGCCCTGGTGACCTGGCCAGGTTCCTAGTTAGGTTAATTACATTCTGCCTCTCTAATGGTGCGCTGTTCTCACAATTGGATGCAACATTTTCCCTTACTTCCTGTCTCAAACTATTGCGTTAAACAGATCCCTGCAGAGACGCTGAGACGTCTGCCCGTCTGTGCTGGCTGCTGAGATCCTGGTGTTGCACTTTGGGAATCGTGTGGGTGAAAGGCATTATAGAAATCTAAGCTCTTTTAAAACGGTGTGACAGATACAGAGCTGCCAGACATGATTCTGACAGCTACTGAGCCAAAGCAAGGTGGTGGCGGGGGGAGGAGAACGTGGACTGCATCCATTTTCTAGCCCCATCTGTTCCTTCTATTCCTTGGTGAGGTCCAACTCTTCCTGAATTGCATTTCTGGTTCTTGGATCTGAAATGTCTGATTCTAATGCTCACTGCTCACAAACCCAATTATAACCTGATTGCAAAGTTGTAACAGTTGTGCACAGTCCTAGCCTGGGGTCATCTCTCCCTTTTCACATTGCCACCCGCTTGTCCAACAAGATAGGACAGCATGCGTGAGGGGAATCTGAATATTGACATGTAGCTGCCTGGATGTTCTTTATTTGGACTTCACCAGGTGGTCACTCCAGATGACGCTCTTCATGCTTAGCCCCTTCTTGCTCTACTTCAGCAAGAAATCTGTCCTGCCAATTGCTAGTCGACACCCTCAGTGAATCTCCCTTCAATTCGCAGCATCCACATTATTTCTCTCCTTCACACAATGTGTGTGTGGCTTTAGAGCTGGGTCTGCCAGCTCATGAGATTGAGTCTTAGGACAGATACAGCACAAGGTGGAGAGAGTGGCCTGCAAACTTGCCCCATACCGACCCACTGACGTGTCTCATCCGTTCACCTGGAGCCAGGTTCAGTCTCCATGGGCTGTCTGGTTCTTGAGCTCTCTGCTGAGACAGATAAGAAAGGGCAATTACTGCCGGTTGTGTTGGGGTTTTTTGAATCGTAGAAACTGGTCCTCTGGGAGTCAGATTGAAGCTCACCGAACTCACTTCATGTAGACTGCCAGACAGAGATAAACACCAACCTAAGCTGGACTTGGACAGTGACGTGGGGTGAAAAGCTCAACTGCCCTTTACAAAGCTCTCTGTCTTATCTACCTTAGGCCCCACTGTGGTGCCATCACTGTAGCATCTGGCTGTCGATTTCCTGAGCCATCCACTCACCACACAGCCATGTTGTAATTAATGGGGACCTAACCACTGATGTGGGCACCGAGGTTCCTCAAATCATGCCATTTAGGCAGCTAGTTGTGACGATAGGCAGCTAATTTTCGGTACTCAAGTTTGAAAATTGGGGCCATACTCTAGGGGAAAAGGACACGACATAATGACTTATGGAAATGGAAGCCTTAAAGCCGTAGGGCTTTACCTTTGTTTTGGGTCTGGAAAGCTGATAGTTTTGCTATCATTACATATAACAACTGGGCTGGTGAACATATTATACATCTTCCGGAAAAAGGAGTATCCAGTGCGGGGATAAATGTACATTCAAATGGAGTGAGTGATACAGCGCTTGGCTCCCAGGGTGCCACGCTCTAGGAATGAACACATCATCAAATGAAGTATGTGCCAGAGGATTTCTTGTTCCTGAGATAAGGTATACCAGGTCTCGGTGTGATATCAGATGAAGAGGTTACCAAAGCAATGTTTTGTCCCTGGAACATCGCGTCTTGCTTTGTAGTCTGCATCGAGTTACAACACGTGAAGGCAGTGGCTGACTCCCTGAAATGCTGTGACCTAGTTACCATGGAAAACTTGTGTATTCTTGGCTTCCTTTTTTCTTTTCCACATGATCTGCAGAATTACAGAACAAGACGTCTTTACTGCTGGGAAGTATAAATATTACTAAGAGATGCTCATTTTCTCCGTGTGTGATGATTATTACCAGAGATATGCAAGAGGACTTCATTATAGAACATTGTCCCGCTTAACGAGCCCTTGGAAGTCTTTTATAGAACACTCCATGAATAAACTTTCGGAGACGTGATTAGTTTTAATGCTTGGGTGTCTGAGGGTCTCACCATGTACCTAAGGAATTAGAAAATATCTCTGGAGAACCAGAGAGACAATGTGGGTGAGGTAATAACTTTTATTGGACCAACTCCAGACGTTCTGTTCTACTGGCTCATTTTTTGCCCTTCCGAAGTATCTCAGTATTGGGTGGTAGGAACGTCATCTTCTCTACTGAAGGAAATGCTGGGATGCCCTCATCCTGCCGGCAAATGCCCTAATTTTTACCTGGAGAGATCACCGTTTTCTGGACTATGACAGGAACTCTGTCTCCATGTTTTGGTCAGTCTTGAACTTTCCACATGTTCCTCCATCCATGCTGTCCCAGCCCCTGATCCGCAAGCTCCTCTTCCCACGTGAAATGGGAATTAAGTTGAAATGTTTCTCATTCTTCACTGACCCTCACCTGGCCTGGAAGGACTCCTGTGTCCCAAGAGAATGCAATGTCCATGTTCATCTTCAATCACGGGCTTCCCACGCTAAGCATGGTTAGTCTGGATCTCTTGACAGCCACGCAGTAGTCAGTGCAAGACAACAAGAGGTCCTGCACTTGGTACAGATGGTAGACATCCTGAGCCAATGGCTCTCCAATGAACACTGCTCTGGGGCCTGATTCAACGCCCGCTGAAGTAAATGGAAATACTTCAGATTGTGCCCCTCATCCTTCACGAACTTCAGGCAGAAGGTAGGGTGTGGGGGAAGACACAGTCTTCATCTTGAGTGGTCTGAACACTTTTCCACAGTTCTACCGAAGGCAAAGAATAAAAGAGGCTTCAGCTGTAGACAACTTTGCATCCCCGCTTCCAGTGTGCAATTTCTGCCTCCCTAACAAAGAGCTTTCAGACCGGTGGATGAATCTGTTATCAGCTTGTGGCAGGTTGAAAAATAATCTCCAACTGGTAGCAACAATAGGTGCTGTATCTCAGGCCAGGTAATGAGGAGTCTTTAAACTGCATCAGCTCAATTTTATTATCCTTTAGTTTTACGCTTTCCAGCTAGGAATATTCTTATCTGTTCTATTCTTTTTTCTTTCTTTCTTCATTTTCTTCTCCCCCCCATCTATTGCAACTCTCTTTTGTTCTCCCTTCTTTTCACAAAGGGAAGATAATAGATGACTTTTCCTTTTCTTTTTTATTAATCTAAAGCCAGTGTATGGAAATAAGTTTGTGTGTGTATCTATAAACACATATACACACATCTATATAAACACATACATATATACACACATTATGCTGCTTATAAATATGTAAGCATACATATGCAGAATTGAACCTCCTTCGGCCTCCTTTGACAACATTTATATCATAGATATATATGAGAGAATGTGTGTGTGTGTACATACATAGAGGTGTGTGTGTGTGTGTGTGTGTGTGTGTGTGTGTGTGTGTGTGTACAGAGCGGTATAAATATAGACAGGTGTCTGTATATAAATAGAGAGACAGGTGTGTGTGTGATTTTTTTGTAACTATCTAAATACACAGACTGCACTTTCTACATCTAGCTGTGTATCCTTATATCTCAATACACACACATCTCTACAGATTGTGTTTGTATGTAGCTGTTGAGAGCAAGAGAGAGACACACACGTATGTATTTGTAGTTAGATATGTGCGGAGATGTGTGTTTGGAGAGGCAATAGTGTGTAGACAGACATGTTTCCCCCAAAATTCTAGATGTGTGTATGTCTATAGGTATGTATGTAGAGGTGGGATTGTCTGTGTGTCTGTGTTTTATCTCCCCAAATGTCACCTTCTAGAAACTTTTGTCATCATAACTTTTTAAAAAATAAAACAAAATAAATAAGAATTGCCCAGCCCTTCGCATGCTCGTTCAGCGAGAGGTATTGAGAGGGCTCTTGCAATTTATCCCTTTCAAAAGACGTGTCCTATTCGGCTGGGGATTGGCCACGCTTGATAAAGCTCTATTCTCGCAGTCAGAGCTGCTTGGATTTCCTTTCAGGACATTTTCCTACTCCTTTTCCCTCCTCTGTGCTGCACAACGAAAAAGGCTCTGTAACATCCCTCAAGCAAAACCACCAAGATAAACATCCACCTGCCTGCACAAAGAAGCCAACTCTCCGATGTGGGGGAGGAGGGGAAGAGAAATACTGCCTGTAATGTGGGAAGAGCCATGGAGCAAGGTGAAAAACTCATTTCAAGGTATCAGCCGGTGCTTTGCTAGCTCCCAGCTAGGATTTTCCTCACCCGCAGGCCACAGATTGAAAGGCGAGCCAAGAGAACTGATAGAGAGGGGAGGAGGGCGAGACAGAAGTGGCTATACTGAGTGAACAATAGGAAACTGCAGTGAAAGGAACTCATTATGAGCTGCCTGCCTTCCTCTGCAGGGATTTGTGGGACAGCGAAGGACTGTTTCACACCGGAGCCTGTCTGCCCAGCAGTTTTTACCGCATGGGGGGATTGGGTTTGGCCTTTCTGCGTGGAATGGCCAAGACCATGCAGTGCCGCTGTCCAGGGGGGCATGTTTTTGAGAAGCCATTAAATGTAGTGGGAGTCTCAGAGAGGAATCGATCTTCAAACTAAAGGGCAGATAAACCATCTTGAATGACCCTGAGCGGTTCCTTTCCATTTCTCCTGCCAGCACTTGGGAACAAACAAGATACTGGCATCTCCTGCACAGTCTCTTCCAGGCTTGCCATGAGATTGGGTGCGTGCTCTTTCTGTCAGCACTAAGTAGGGACTCAGCCATGTTGCATGTACCCAGTAAAGCTGCTTGGCCTTTCGCTTGATACCGGAGAGAACCCTGAGCCACCACCTGGACTATTGCTACGTACTTCGTTATTTAGTGTTTTCCAGTGCCCAAATGTGCTAGGTTTCTTTACAAACACATAGACGGCCCCTTGTGTCTATTTAGGCTTGTGATTATGGCAGTGGACTTGAGACTGAGATCTTGGTACAGGACCCAGCTCTGCAACTGATTCCCTGTGCAACCATAAAAAGATCTCCCTGTGCCTCAGTTTCCCTATCAGTAAATGGGGATAATGGCACTTCTCTCTGGTCAGAAAGGTGTTGTGAGGGGAATGTTTG
The DNA here is from genome assembly GCF_026122565.2 of Emydura macquarii macquarii. Lineage (NCBI taxonomy): Eukaryota > Metazoa > Chordata > Testudines > Chelidae > Emydura > Emydura macquarii. Next base: position 6,271,079 of record NW_027130449.1, on the reverse strand, counting down.
TGGTGCTCCGTTCCTGTGCTGATGTGGGGCTGCTAGGTGCCTCCCTAGACAGGTAGAAGACACTTTGCCTGACCCAAAGAGCATATCCAGTCAGCCCTGAACTTGGAGAAGTTGGCTTTCATAGCCAGATCCCTCAGCTCACTACAGTCCTTCTCATGCCAATGGGGTATTGCTTTCAGACACCGACTTTATCTCATTGTTTACACGCAAGTTGGCCCGGCCTTGGTTTCTGGTCCTTCATTCTTCCCTGTAAGACTGAGAGCAAGTCGCGTGGCATTCCTGCTTCTCCCTGGCCCGTGAACCTCAGAGGCGAATGGATGCTGTGAGCCCGTGGCATGACTTGCAGTAAACACCTCATTAACCAGACATGACTGAGCCATCCATCCTGTTTGTAGCGAGAGCTGTTTCACAGTCACTAGCTACATTCTAGACTCTGAGGCTGGGTCTAGCTAATTAAGATCTATTGTTCTGAGTTGGTCGGGGGGGAGGGGAGGATGCCCAAGAGGTTATGAGGCATGGTAATTGAAGCTGTGTCCTTGTGTGCCACGCTGAGGGGAGATTTGCTGTCAGTACGCTGATGCTAATCCAGAGTAACTCCACTGAAAAGGAGATCAGAATCTGGCTCCGTTCTGCAGCGAATAGCTTCACAGACGCATGATGGGGACAATCTGAATGGGAATATCCCCAGCAGCCCATTGATATTCAAGGCCGGCGATGGACGGGCAACCCCAAAAGGTTCCATTCAAATAGCACCCTAGAATTTCAGAAGTTTCTCCAAATGTCCGCGGTTGATAAATCCCTTGAGAGCAGGGCATCTCTGCGAACAGTCCCAGTGCTTCCTGCTCCAGGCATAGCTCCACCCCAACAGCCCTGATAGGATTCAGGTGCCCATTGGGCCATCTCCTGACCCCATGCGACGTACCAGCCTAAATGGGGCCCTGCCTCAGAACAGGGCTGGCAGGTCCTAGGCCCCCTGCTTCATAATGGGGCAGATCCACTTGGCACCTTCGTACTCTCTGAAAAGGCAAGGCCCGTGCCAAGCTGGAAAATGACAAAGAAGAAGAGGTTGGTTCAGGGCAGGTTGAGTTTGGGGATGAAGGTCCGATAGGGCTGCCCATTGCTGTTCTGGGGAGTCTGTCTGGCTCTGAGTGTGCTCAGCCCCTGGCAGAATCCAGGCCCTCCTTTCCGGAAGCTGTCTGATTGGTTTTGCAAAGGCTGCTATTTTGTTGAGGTCTCAGGATGGCTTGGGATTATCCTGGTGGTTGCCAGTGAGAAGCTCAGATGGTTTTTTTCCTTGGGGGTCTTTCCTCTTCTGTGGCTGGTGTGTGGAAATTATATAACCCCCTTCCCCCCACCCTTTCCGAATTGCAAAACATACGGACATGCCTGATGATAAGTACAGGACAGTGGGGACATCGGCCCACTTGTGCTATGAGTGTCCTTCTGTTTGTCCAATGGGCACGACAGATACTCAGCTCTGCTCCGCTGTTAGCCAACAAACCATGCAGTTCACTCGTAAGAATGACCCTCTGACATCCAGAGAGGCACCTGAAGCAGCAAGCATTTGTCTGAATTGTGCACAAGGCAGGCTCTTGGCATGGTCGGCTTGAATTTCCATTACTGTGTGACGTGGAGGCAGGGCACTGACAGGGTGATCGGATAGCAAGTCTGAAAAATCGGGACAGAGGTGGGGAGTAATAGGTGCCTGTCTAAGGCAAAGCCCTGAATATCGGGGCTGTCCCTACAAAATCAGGACATCTGCTGACCCAGCATTGACATGAGTTTTGCAAAGGGTTGAACCAACGTGGCTTCCTTATGAGGAGTGAGCCATACGAACTCTGGGTGGACCCAGTTCTCTTTTCATGCTAGTGTAAATCAGGAGCAGTGCTCTTGGCACTAGGGGGCCTGATTCTTTGCTGCTTTGCACCTTTTGTGTAACCATTTGCCTCCATCCAAAGTGAGCGTCAGACAGGAGCTCCTGGAGTGGGGGGAGAGTGTGCACCCACTTTGCATTATGACACGACGGTGCAAAGCGGCCGAGGATCAAGCCCAGTGGCTTGATGGAGAAATGGCGCTGGTGTGAGTGAGATCAGAATTGGCAGTGGAGAATGGAGGGGAAGGGTGGTCCAGTGATTAGGACACTAGCCTACAACTTCTGGGTTCATTCCCTGCTCTGCCACAGACTTCCTGTGTGACCGTGGCAAGTCACTTAGTCTCTCTGTGCCTCAGTTAAAATGAGGACACCAGCGCTGCCCTACCTCACAGATGTGTTTTGAGGGTACATCCACTAAAGGCTGTGAGGTGCTCAGATATTTCAGGGATGGGGGCCAGATAGGTATCCAAGAAAGATAGGTGGAATTGGGCTCAGCAACCTAAAAAAGCTTTTTTGGGGGGTTAAACAACCTAGTTACAAAATTAAATGAGGGAAAAAATAATAGCAGAGGGAGAGAAAAGGCAAAAGATTCAGAAACAGGCAAGGGAAAAGAGACTTTCAGAGGAGGTTTGACTATAAATGGTGAGTTTTTTCACTAATGTTTTGTGTCTTACCTGCTTGCTTCTGCTTGGTTCTATGCCAATTTCTCTTCCTCACAGAGGTCTCCTGCTCATCTATATCACTATGATATAAACCCGTTTCCCCTCATCTGCATACACGCCTTCATGGGAGAGTGCTGAACTTGCTGATTAATAATCTATTTTAAGAGTCACTTTGGTATTTCTGGTGGGATTATCAATCTCAGTATTTCAGCAAGGAATCACTGGTGCATCTCACTGGGTTGGGAGCCAGCCCTTGGCTGATAGCAGTGATTTGCTTGGTGCATTCTGACGTGAGTTGAGCCTGTTGAAAGCATTCTGTTTCCCTTTCAGTGGGCTGGGAAACTCTTTTAACCACCTCCTGAAGAATTGCTGGGTGCCCTGTGATAGGAAATTAATGAGTCTTTCTTCCACTCACTGAGCTATTAGCTAGCCACAGGCAAACCTGATCAGAAAAAACTCAGCCCTTTTCCCAAATGATTCTGAATTATATCTTTCAACATGGGTAGATAAAATGTCCTGTCCCTGGCACACTTCAGTCTCCCATCCCAAACATGCCTTGTCTACCCACAGAAGTTGCATTGATTTAACCAAATTGTGGTAAAAACTGAAATTTACCAACCCAAGCCAAAACGATAGAAGTCAGTTTTAAATTGAATTAAGAACATCCATACAGGACTTTCCACCGGTTTAACAAAATCTGCTTAAAAACATATCTTTAGTTTAACCTGCGCAACGCTGTGCTTTTGGCTTTGTCTTCGCTCCAGAAAGAAGTGTGTTTTTACATTGAGAAGCAGACTGGAGAAAACGATCTTCTGCTGTGATCCTAGTGAAGAGAAGGCATGGTGGTTTTTACCTCAGCTAGCTACATCACGGTAGAAAGCCATCTGTGCCTTGTCTCCCCTAGGACTTTAAATCCAGATGTCTCTCAAGTTAGCTGTCTCAGTGTAGAAACACACCTCTGTCTGCGGTGAAAATGTTGCCTTAGACTGAGGGTCTTATTCTGCCTTGCCTATCATATCCTGCCATCATTTGCACTCATGCAAGAGAGGTGTCAAATGCTACCAGATCAGAAGTCTTCACTTCACTCACACCTCTGGATGTCTTTATATCCACTCAGCACTCACTATGAATAGGTGTAGACAGCTATACAGGTTGCTGGGCCATAGAGAATGATTCCCCAATATTCCTCCGCTTGACACCTCTAACTAGATGCCTCCCTGACGCACTCTACTAATCCACCCTCTCTCTCACACACACACACTTTTGAGATCTGTTGCCTGTGAGAGTCAGGGCCAGGCATTTAAAAAATTGGCAGGTGTAATAATGTACTTAGATGCCTGATTTTTGGGAGCTGACTAGCTGGTGGGTGCCTGGACTCCACTATGGTCTATTGGAATAATTCATCTGTAGTTAAACATTGGCAGTTAAGAATTGATCCAGACCTTGAAGCTGCCACCTCACCTTCCGTTGGTGTCATGTTACTTTTCGATTTCACTGAGCATTCCCTTGCGTGAACACATTTTGGACATTCCCTCCTGCTCTGTGTGCTGTGTTGGTAGAGCCTCTGTTGGCTGAGAATTTGTTGCCCGGTGATCAGAATTGAGCACACGCTCCAGAGACTGAAGTCATTGGCTTTGCTTCCCTTTAGAAAAGATGCCGCTTGCCCAGCTGCAATCCAGCAGACTCTGTTCCAGTCCTGTAAGTCTTTGCTCCCTCCTCGGAGGTTTAATATCGGAGGGATTCCTGCGGTTTTGGTGCTTCGTTTTGATTTTATTTCCAGCACCGCTGCAAAAGAGTTGTTTATTTTGTGTGTGTGTGTGTGTGTGTGTTCTTGAGTTACCATAGGTTCGCTGGAATTGTGTCCGTAGAGTTCCTTAGGGCTTTAGTTTGTGAAAAGGTGATGGCTTTGGGGACTGGGATACAGAGCTTTTCAAATCTCCAGCTCGCTCTTCCCAATTCATCCCCCAGGCAAAAGTCAATAGCATCTCTGGCGGCCTGAATTAAATAAATTGGTGTATCTCAATACGGTTCTTAGTGGATTGAACTCCTGCCTATATCACTAAACCGCAACTGACACTAACTGGGAAATCAGTTGTAGGCCTTGTCTATATTAAGAAAATTTGCTCCACTATAAACTGCACAGGTGCAAATTCCTAATATAAAAGCCTCGCCTGCCCAAGGTGGATCTTACCCTGGTTTACATTTGTAAGCAGGCTCTGAATGAGCCCCCCACCTAGCTGACTGGGGGGAGGGAAACAGGTGTCAGGGCCACCCACCCTGCTTAGATGCTCAGCCTGATGGGACTGCTTTGCCCAAATGATCCCTTTGGCTAGTGTTGGGTTACAAATCGCTCTAGTGTTAAATGCAGGGGTCCTCATGTTGTTCTCATTACCGTATGAGCCAAGGGCAGTCGAACTGTGCTTAGCCAATTCTGATCGAAGGGTCACTATCATCTGAACCGAACCGGATAAGTAAGAGGCTCCAAGGCCAGAATCCTGTGAAGATGGACAGAGGGTGGGACAGGTATTCCTGCCTGGAAGTGTGGGCTCTGCCTAAGACCCCCCCAGGCATGGTTTAACCTAACCTCCCCCTCCCACTGTTGAAAGATAGAGCTAATTAAAATTCCTTTAGGACTCTTGTTAAGGGCTTGCTAGAGCTGACCTCATCTACTGTGGGGCAGAGCTCCTGCCCAGCCTCAGCGTTGAGGTTCACCCGCTAAGAGCTGGCGATCCGAGAGCTGGGTGGAACCTCACGAGACTGACCCGCAGAGGTCATGGAGGAGAAGCAGGTGGCAGCGGAAGGTGACGCTGTGCAGCAGGGCGGCTAGCGGAGCGGCTGGCAGAACGGCCCGCCTAGCAGCGAGTGGCCAGCAGGGTGGCCGACAGACTGGCAGGCGGTGTGGCTGGTGGAGCGGCAGGCAGGGTGCCTTCTCCACCCCCCCCAGCCATGTGGGAGGTGAATTCACTCAGATGTGCCCCGAACGCTGAGTCATCACCGACCAAGGGCAACTGTTGTGAGTGGGGAGTGGGGGAGAAGGAAAAGCGAGGCACGGGACGTTGCCCAATGTAGTTTATGACGCCTGCTTATGCTGTTTTCCCAAATTAACGCTGAGTTACTGCCCTCCTTTTATTAAATGGGGTTTTTTCTACACTCAAGACCCTGTGCTTGCGAGAGGGGAAGTATCGCCTTTTGGAGGCGCCCGGAGAGGTAGTGTATAATTTCCCAGGTGTCTGGGTCAGGGGTTGAGCTGGGTTTTGTTGAAAGGAACCCCTAGAGGTGGTACCCGGTCCTTGTCACTGTCAACTCCAACTGGCAGAAGGGTGACACATTAATTCGGTCATGTATTTAATACAGACAAGTCCATAGCAGAGGCCAAGGACTATATGGGCTAGAGAGAAAATCCGTAAAGTCCTATGGGCACTAGAGGAATGTTTCAATTTCAGCGCCACTTGGGTTCACAGCACTGGAAGTCCTAGTGCAGGGAGATCACTCAGCATTTTAAGCACTACATCAATTAGACCTGTTCTGAGCAGGACTTGATGACACACGGCTTTAAAAGCAGAGGCCTGTCTACACTCGGGTTCCCAACATTGCTAAACTGGTGTCGGCAACCGTGGGATATTTTTGATGTGTCCTTAACATAGAGAGGCTATTGCTGTTGCTGGTTTGGGGTGATCGGGCAGGGTACTGCACCCCCACTTACGCTTCCACTGCCGGGGCTGTACCTGGACCACCAGCTGCAGAACATTTGCATATTAATATATACAGTACTGGGTTGTGGAGGCTGCCTGAAGCCCACACCGTTTTAAATGGATTGGGAGAAGGGGGCATATGTAGATCTGGATGCCTCTTGTACCTCCTCTTGGTGGTTTCCCCACAGATGGGTTCCAGTCGTACCATCTTGACTCAGGCAAAAACCATTCCCAAGTAGCTTCCCCGGGAGTTTTGCCCAAGCCATTCTATTCTCTTCAAGCTCCGCACCTGTAGTTTTTTTTCCCTCCCATCACTCTTCCTCTCCTCAGGGAGGAAATTAGCTTGTTGATGGTTTGAGGTTTTTTAAGGGCTGCAGGACCGGGCTTCGCGTGTTCTGGGTTAAATCCATCCCTGTATGGAGGACCGGCTCAAGGCCTATGCACGCTGGCGGTTTGAGTAGTTCTGGTCTTCTGCATGGAGGTGAATTTCATCCTGTGTGGATAAACAAAGGGCATCAGTCTCAAAATCTATCAAATTGGCATTTTGCCCTAGCAGTAAATTCACTTCAGAAATTACAAGTTGCAATACGAATAGGGCTCTGTTTATTCCTTTGTAGTTTATGCCTTCCACTGTAGTTTAAAATCCCGGTCTCATCAGGGGCTGGTAATCATTATCCAGCTCTCGTTTTGCATGTGCTTGGTTTTATAACCCGAGAAGGTCTGTTCCCTCTTGCTATTACGTGTTCCCCCTCAATCTCAGTCGTTGACTGTTAGTATTAATGTTGCTTCCTCGATAGCAGAGCTCTGATGGGCAGAGGTTAAAGCCCTGTGAAAAACCAAACTTTGGGAAGAAAACGTGACTCTGGGGCAGAGGCTGAAAGAGACAAAGGTGAAGAGGAGCAGTGGATGTGGCAATACCCTGAGGAAGGATGCTAAAGACTGTAAAGTACCAACAAATGGAAGTGGTGACCTGGAAAGGGAGCTCGGAGCAGGAAATGTCAGGTTCTCGGTGTTGTGGGGAGCATGGAGACAGGGCAAATCCAGCTGCGCCTCTCTTTTCCCACTCTTGGATTGTGGGGGTGTGAAGGCCAAGTAATCCCATCACTGAGCCCTGATGCGGCATGCAGCTATCTCTAGAAAGGCCAGCCAGGTGCCACTGCACAGGGGGCTCCAGCCGAATGAGGAATGGTGTGGAGGGGTCAGGGTCTAGTTTCGCTAAGTTTTAGGGGAAGGGATCGTGATGAGCATTAGAAAGAGAGGACAGTTACACTGGCCTGGAATGCTGCTATGTTACAGTCACATGTAGTGTCAGTGTGCGTTGCTTTATCCTGACTGGCCGGATGGAGCCGTGTGTGGACCTGGACTGACTTGCACAGGGGGGATCAGGGCTTTGAATTTGAACCTGTTCTCCCCACTTCCTCCATTCTCTCAAACACTCTCCTCCTTTCACACAGCCCTTCCTCCAGTCTCTTGCGTACCCTCCCCCTTTACTGCCATTGTCCTGCTGAACCCTCATCTCGGCCCCCATCCACCACATTTCAGAGGGTCCAACAGGGAGCAGGGGAAGGGGCGTTCAGAAAATCTGGGAGCTTTTCTGCACCATGCTGCAGCTTCCAAACTGCAGGTGCGCTGTACCCCCTGGCACCCGCTGGAGTGAGGATGTGCAAAAAGGGCTTGCAGAGCTGCCGCTGGGTGACTCACACCAGATAACGTATTACATTTCTGTATCAGCTTCACACGATTAACCACAGGTCATGATTATAATGTACACTGAGCAGCTGCTCCCGCCGCTGATTTCCCTGGGACGCCCGCATGGTAAGGGACCTCTCGACGCAAGTCAGTGTGGCTGAATCAGGCCACTGCAGTTATGATCGATGATTAGCAAACCATACCTACAATTGTAGGGTAATAAATATCCTTTGCACCTCTTCACCATATATGCCGTGAGTCTCACCTCTGTTCTTAAAACCGATACAGAGCTGCAGACTATGCTACCTGCTGCTGCCCCCTCCAGGGGAGAATATGTCTCCTCGAGGGCGTATCAGTTTGCTGTATCTGCTGAATGTGAGATATTGCTCCTTGCGCTCAGCGGACTGAGACCCAACTGTCCAGAGTTCTGTTCTCTGTATGGCGTGTCTGTGCGCTTGGCTGACAATCATGATGCCTGCATAGCTGAAGCCAGAGAACCAGGCCTTATGAGAGGAGACTCATGGGGCTTGGCTTGTTTAGCCTAACCAAAAGAAGGTGGAGGGTAGATATGATTGGTCTCTATAAATACATCAGAGGGATAAATACCAGGGAGGGAGAGGAATTATATAAGTTCAGCGCCAATGTGGACACAAGAACTAATGGATAGAAACTGGCCATCAGGAAGTTTAGACTTGAAATTAGTCGCAGGTTTCTAACCAACAGAGGAGTGATGTTCTGGAAGGGGAGCAGTGGGGGCAAAAAACCTAGCTGTCTTCAAAACTGAGCTTGATAAATATATGGAGGGGATGGTCTGATGGGACACTCTAGTTTGACAATTGACTGATCTTTGACTACTGGTGGTAGATATGCCAATGGCCTGTGAGGGACGTTTGATGGGGTGGGTTCTGAGTTATTACAGAGAATTCTTTCTTGGGTGTCTGGCTGGTGAGTCTTGTCCACACACTCAGGGTTTAACTCATCGCCATATTTGGAGTCAGGAAGGAATTTTCCCCCAGGGCAGATTGGCAAAGGCTCTGCGGGGTTTTCACCTTCCTTTGTAGCATGGGGCATGGCTCACTTGCTAGTGGATTCTCTGTACCTTAAAGTCTTTAAAGCATGATTTGAGGACTTCAGTAACTCAGCCATAGGTCAGGGTTTATTACAGGAGTGGGTGGGTGAGGTTCTGTGGCCTGTGTTTTGCAGGAGATCAGACTGGATGGTCATATTGGTCCCTTCTGAACTTAGTGTCTTCGAAGACGTCTGCATTTAGAAAAATAAACACATTTATTTCTTGGTATAAAAATTTCAGCTGTCAGCTGTGCAAAGTGGGAATATGGCATAAGCACCTGCCCCGCTTCAAGCACTGATCATGTCAGCCTGTCCCACAGAACAGGCTCACAGCTGTCCTGTAGCCAGCCAGCATGGACAGCGTGTGGCTGGAACAACCCAGAGCTTTGTCGAGCCCTAGATCTGGCTTTCACTCCTTGGTGCCAGCCTGAGGAAGAGCAGCCCTTTGGCTTCTCTAGCTTACACCTGGGGACTGGCCACGTACACAGTGACCCGGGATCAGGGTGAGGAGGGGCAAAGCAAATCTTTCCATCTCCTTTGGCCTCATCTCGGCCTGGGTTTTGTGCTCCTCGGCAACTGCGCAGGGCTGGCCTAAAATGATTCCGTCTTCTCGGTACTAGTAGCTGGAAAGTTTGTGCTGTCGTGGGGCAGTGGCACTTGGGCCAAATAATCCACCGTCTCGTCCGTCTCCTTCGTATAACCAATGATGTTGTAGCATGCAAATTAGCCGCGGACTAAGGGTCGTGATTGGCTGAGTCCCCTCTGATCTCACAATGGTCTAGGACTCTTGGCATTGGATAGCTGTACCTTGCACGGGTGGAATTGGTAAAGCCAGAATGGCTGAGAACTCGAAAATTGGACGGTAACAGGCCACGAAACCCAACGATGATTGAACCAGAGATATTCTGAACAAAGAGAGCTCTCAGCCATGCTTGTAGCTGCTTCCGGCGCTTCACGCTGACTCACCAGGCATCCTGGGCTTCAGAGCGAGAGTTTTGGCACTTTATTACATAGGTTACATTAGTGCCTACGGGCCCCTGATAAGACCAGAGTCCTTGCCCCCAAGAGCTCACAATCAGAACACACAATACAGCAGGTGGAAGCAAGGGCATATCGATAGCCCTGTCTGACAGATGGGGAGCTGAGACGCAGATTAAGTGACTTCCCGAAAGTGACGCAGTGTGTGGCAGACCTGGGAAGTGAACCTCCGTCTCCTGAGTCTTAGCCCATAGCACAATCCTTCTTCTCTAAAAGTGCACTGCAGCGATGCAGAATGGTTGTGACTCTGACATGAATACGTCTGTCTAATCTGTCTCCCTCTCCAGTTTTTCTTCTGCCGTTAATCGTGTCTCTCCTCTCTCCCTTCCTAGTGGGCCTATTGCTGTTGTATCTAGACAGAAGGGATGTTTTTTTACCTCTCCTACCCCGCCATGCCATCATAATTCTGAACAAACTAGAAACAATTGATTTTCTAGAAGGAAAAACTGCTGGAAAGAACTCAAAGCCCATTTAATTCCAGCCCACAAGACGGTGTTTCATTGTCCTATCAATGAATTCCTTATGAGGCCTAATTTCACTTTCTGTAATTAGCACAAGTGCATCCTTCTTTTTTCCCCCTCACCCCTCCATTCCCGGCTTCCTTTTCACAATGTCATTAGTAATTCTAAAAAGTTAATACGTGATTAGTAAATATGATGATAAAAGAGTTCTGGCTGCATCAAGGCCTCCATTTACAATCCGCCTGTGATTGAAAAATTACGTTCAGTTCAGTAATAATTGATGAAAATGGGCTCCCTTCTTCTGCAGCTGATTTGCTTTGTAATTGTGATTTAATAATGTAAATATCACTTGTTTTCTTCTGAAAATGAATTGCCTTCTGATTTGTTAAAGCATGATGCTCTGCGCCTGCCTGGCTTCTTCCTAACTGGAGAAGCAGTAGGCTTATTTGCAAAAGATTCTGGGAGAGAACTGTCAACTGACTTCTCGGTGATTAATTTGGATGTGGGCTGTATTGTAGATTTAAGGCCTAGGGTGAGCAGGGCATAGCTGGAGCATGTGTGGGCTCTGTAGGAAAGCACAGCACTGCCTGGTGTATAATTGTCGTCACACCTAGCTCTTGCACAGATCTTCTCCTCTATGGATCTCAAAGTGCTTTACAAAATAGAGCAGTGTCATGATCCCCAGTTTACAGATGGGGAAACTGAGGCACAGAATGGGGCCATAACATGCCCAAGGTCATGGAACAGGCCTGTAACAAAGCCAAGAATAAACCCAGGTCACCTGAGTCCCAGGCCGTAACCACTGGACCACACTGCCTCCCCACTTTGCAAACACCAGATTGTGCCCTGCCCTATGCTGGGGTGTTAAGGGGAGGGGTCTCCTTGTGTGTCCCCCTTGTGCACCTGTGTGGGGGCTGGGTACCATTTGTGTGCTATTCTTATATCAAGGGGTCCTCTCTTACATAGGCAGCCAGCGATCAAGGCAACTGTCCTTGTGATGGAGTGTACCAGGTCTTCACGGTGCCTCTGCTGGGGGCGCTGCTGCTCTGCTACACCCCACCCCCAGAAACTGCTTCCTGACAGGAAAAGGGTATCAAGTATTAGACCTGCAGGCTTGCCTAGTGAGCCATTTTTGGGGGAACCATTGAGATCTGGTCCTCCAGCAACTAGAAGGGTGGGGGTCCAGCTACTGCCAATAAAGGGCCAGCAGGCCAAAATAGAAGGAGCGGCCTGCTGCCAGCAAAAGCAGTTCCCGGCTGGACCAGAGGAGTGAGGAGGGATGCTACCTAGGCTACAGCCAAAGGAACCAGGCTGGGCCAGGGCCCATAGCTGGCTGTCGCCAGTAGCAGGCGTTCAGAAGATCCCTGCTGATTCAATTCCGGAGGGGGAATTTAGCCCAGAAAGGGAAGACACTCTCTGGTTTATAATTGTCCCTGAAGGGCACAAGGAACTTCTGTTTGTTTGTTCGTTGCCATCCATAAGTTTGCACTGTGGGCCCCGACTGGCGGGCCAAGCCACAGAAGACCTGCAGGGGGTGGTGGGAGCTGAAAAGCACATCCTTCTACGCTCCTGATCTGTGACCATGACTGAGACATGCCAGGCACAAAACCCTGGCCCTACTGGGAGTGTCGGCGCCTGCTTCTATGGGGAACCCCCAAAGGAACCAAAAATCAGAAGTCTGCTCCCAGACTTTTCCTCCTGGCTATCTTTCACCTCTTGACTCTCTCTTTCCCCCCTGTCTGTTCGTCTCCTTTGCTGCTTTTTTTGTCTCCCAGAACTTGAAATAGAAATAGGTGGGGAAGTGCAGGTCAGGATTGAACTGCATCCCTAACACCATGTGAGGGACAGGGCAGGAATGGGAAAGGGTGGGGCTGCAAGTCAGGATCTCAGTAATGAGCAGAGTTGTGTGACTGACTATCGAGACAGAGCATCAGTGGGGGCTGAATGTTGGGAATGAGATCCATTGGAAGAGCTAGAAGGAGCGGGGCTGATCCAGGAGAAGGGTCTGCCCAACATGCCAGGAAAAACTGGCTAAGGGGTGGGAGCTCAGGACTGGAGGTCAGAGATAGCTGTTGTTCAAGCACGAGGCGGGAGGAGAGGTGCTGGGTCAGGAAAGTTTGCACAGCACCATCCTGCTCATGGCCAGTTCCAGCCAGCCCTGTCGATCTCTGCTTATGAGCACAACAGCCCCACATGGCTGAATCCTCTGCCAGCAGCTTTGAATCCTGTGGATTCACCGCTGAATCACCCTGGCACCAGAGAGGTATCAGGGCAGTGGGTAAATAAAAAGGCAGTCTCCAAAAGCAGTGCCCCTTTGCTGAGACGAGTAACCCTTGGCACCAGGTTCCGGTACCAAGCCAGTCTCCTGCAGATCATGCTGTCGTTCGGTGACATGATCCCTCTGGAGAGTTCTAATGAACTATGAAATGAACATAATGTCACTTGCTGATGCAACCTGCCAACGCTGCTGCCACTGTTAGTGGGTGTTTTGCCTGGTAGCTAATACAGGTAATTTAAAGATATTAACGATCGCTGTTAATTAGCATCATTATCATACCGTGCGGGCTATGCACAGACAGATAATCCTGCCATGTCAAAGTGTCTCCAATAAAAAACCTGTGGGATTAGGGAGGAGATGGATGCACTCGGCGCTGGAGCACATGCTGGGACTGTCTTGGAGAACATCCTTTTTTCCATGTGGGTTTGGAGGGAGAGAACCTGATCTTAGCCAGATGTGCTGGATAAAGCAGCTGATGATTTTAAAAGGGAATCAGCAGAGACTCATATAGAGAAGAAAGGGTATATTCCAGCCCGAGCGGGTCCAGTCCAGCAGTGTACTTTGCTATCGCCTGTAATGACATGTCTTAACTACTTTACTGGCTTTCCATGTGTTTCTGATATTGCCTTGTTAGGGGCTGCCCCACAGAGGGGAGAAGGGACCTGTTACTAGGGATTCCTGTTAAGAGCGTTCTCTTTTAGCTCCAATGTTAAAGGCCTGTGTTTCTAGAGATGGCGCTGGGCTCTAACCCCAGTTGTGCACCACTGTGTGTGATTTCTACAGTAATTGTGGCTGTCTGTGCAGCACATGGATTAGTTGTTATCCCACGGAGTTTTCCCAGGATTTCCTGCAAGTTCCAAAACTTTTGAGCAGAGAAGGGTCGCAGGCTGCGAATTCCAGATCTGGATCCAAGCTTCCCCCATGGTCCAGAGTTCTTCGGAGACAGGGATTTAAGCTTGGTCCATCCGGGAGAACCAGCCAGCAGTGACGTCTGGATTCTGGTGCAGAGCCAAACTGCCCTGAAGTTTTGAGATGCTCAGCTTAGGAATTGGTGTGCGGTGCCCACTCTAATCACGACATGTCCCATTCCATTCCAGCAAAGGCAGAAACACCCTAACTCTTGTTCTCCTGGCCCGTCTGCCTCTCATTGAGCAGAGCACGTGCCTTCTCCCCCCGTGAAAAACTGGTTTCCATCGGCTGAAAACGGACTTTGGGCCAACCAAGCAGAACTGGGCCCTGAGCGATCCATCTGAGGCTTCACTTGAGTCTCAGCGAAGGCATCTCAAATTCCTCCGTCTCTTGTACTGATGTTGCTTCAATGGAGTTCCACTGGGCTAAGGGGAATTTAGCCCTGTCAGTTGTGGTTACTGATGCAAGGAAAGAGGGGTGAGTTGTATGCAGTAGCGCTGCCACTTTCAATACTAACTCTTAGAGTATTTAACCTAAGGCTTTCAGAAAACCGAGGCTCAACCCTGGGAGCCTCTCTGCATCGTTCACTGGCCAGCCAGAGCCAGCTGACCTGGGTTTGCAAAGGCCTTGTGCCCTCTGGGTGGTCATCTCTCCTAGCCGTGCTGCCCTCCCTGTGTAGATTCAGGGCTTCCAGTGTCTTTAGCTGTATCCTGTTTCCATGTGACCGGATGGAAAGGTCCTACAGATGCAATTTATCTGCAGTACTGGGGCTGCCTTTCCAAGAGGACTTTGCAATTACGTCGCCCGTTCCATTCTAGCATCTCAAATGGCTTTTTTAAATTCCCGTAACATGCGTATGAATTAGAGCATTCGTTGTACCCTGAGAAAGGAACTGTCTCCAGAGAGGTTAAGCCACTTACCTAAGCCCATGCAGGTCTGAGAGGGCTGGGTCTAGGACCCAGGAGCCCTTACTCACAGTCTCCTGCTCTAACCACTTGAAAGCAGGAGGGTCACGCTTTGGTTACTGGAATATGAATCTTCCCTTGCTAAGAACGTGCCCATTTTTAAAGCACCTTCTGGATCTGCACTGCAGCTGCTTCCAGGTAGAGTTCTAGGTGTCGCTTTCAAGCTACAATGCACTTTATTAATTAATATAATTTGTATTGGACCAGCACCCCATTGTGCTAGGCGCTGTACAAACAGAGCAAAATGGTGGTTCCTGCAGCAAAGAGCTACGATCTAAATAAATTACTGGGACCTGCCCGCTTGAGAGACACCTCCCCTCCTATGCCACACGGAGAGATTGCCCCTCTCCCTTCTGCCCCATGCCACATAGAACCATGGAATTGTAAGACTGGAAGGGACCTCGGGAGGTCATCTAGTCCAGTCCCCTGCACTTATGGCAGGACCAAGCATTATCTAGACCATCCCTGACAGGTGTTTGTCTTACCTGCTTTTAAAAATCTCCAATGATGGAGGTTCCACAACCTCCCTAGGCAATTTATTCCAGTGCTTAACTACCCTGACAGTTAGGAAGCTTTTACCTAACGTCCAAAACTGTCTTGGCTGCAATTTAAGCCCATTGCTTTGTCTCATCCTCAGAGGTTAAGGAGAACAATTTTTCTTCCTCCTCCTTGTAACAGCCTTTTACGTACGTGAAAACTGTTATCATGTTCCCCCTCCATCTTCTCTTCCTCAAACTAAACAACCCCAATTTTTTCAATCTTCCCTCAGAGATCATGTTCTCTAGACCTTTAATCGTTTTTGTTGCTCTTCTCTGGACTTTCTCCAATTTGTTCCAAATCTTTTCTGAAATGTGGCACCCAGAACTGGACACAATATTCCAACTGAGGCCTAATCAGCGCAGAGTAGCTTGGAATAATTACTACTCGTGTCTTGCTTACAACACTCCTGCTAACACATCCCTGAATGATGTTTGCTTTTTTTGAAACAGTGTGACACTCTTGACTCAGATTTCGATTGTGATCCACTATGACCCCCAGATCCCTTTCCGCAGTACTCCTTCCTAGGCAGTCATTTCCCATTTTGTATGTGTGCGACTGATCGTTCCTTCCTACGTAGAGTACTTTGCATTTGTCCTTGTTGAATTTCATCCCATTTACGTCAGATCATTTCTCCAGTTTGTCCAGATCATTTTTAATTTTAATCCTATCCTCCAAAGCGCTTGCTCCCAGCTTGGTATCATCTGCCAACTTTATAAGTGTACTCTCTGTGCCATTTCTAAACCACTGATGAAAATACTGTAAAGAACCAGACACAGAACTGATCCCTGCGGGACCTGACTCGATATGTCCTTCCAGCCTGACTGTGAACCACTGATACCGACTCTCGGGGAACGTGGCTGAACATGCCACACAGCTGGAGAGATTGCCCCGTGCCTCCCCCTATCCCACGTGGCCGGAGCTCCTGAGTCGATCTCCTGTGTTGGGTTCTCCAAGAGAATGGAAGGCTCTGCCCCCCCAGGACTCAACCTGCCCGGCTCTGACCTTTCGAGCACTCGTGCAAAGCCCGCCTGTGGGAGCGGGCACTGGAGGAGGGACGGTGACCGCGACTAGCAGTGGGTGTGGATGCAAGTGGTTGTCTGTGGCAGGGCCTGCCCCCGAGTTTCTCCTAAGGAGGGCTGGACAGGGATGGGGAAGAGGAGTTGAGGTGGTGAGGGGGGGCCGTAAGTGTTGTGTGCCCAAATCTCCTCCTCCTCCCCGGAGTAACAACTCCCGCCACATTGGTGAACCAGTGGCTCTGGGAAAGGAGCACGGGGCAGCAGCAGGAGGGTGCAGGGTGGCTAGGAGAGGGAGCTGGGCGGCAGGAGGGAAAGGATCCCTGCAGAGCTCCGGCACAGCCATTCACAGTCATCCCAGACTCAAGACAAAGAGCCTCCCTCCCTCTGGCAGCCAGCAAGCTGCTGACCCCGGGGCGCTTTCTCCAAGCCAGGCTAACTTTAGCACAATCCAATCACCGGGATTAATTAAGGCACAACGAAACAGTGGGTTTATCACACTTCTCATTAACTCCAGCATGGTGGCGTCTCCGGCCCCCGACAAAGATGCAATGCACTGCAGCGCCCGTCCCCGCACTGAATTAGCCAGGGGAATCCGCTCCTTCGGTGCAGCGTTAGATTCCCAAAGGAGGGCAGATGCTTGCTAGCCTGGGGACACCCCTCGACATCCCTTTCTCTCCTCCCTCCCCCCCGCCCGCACTGCCTCTCTTCCCACCCCACGTTCCCTTTTAGGCCTCTGTATTCGTGCCTCCAAAGGCATCCCTCTCCCTCTTCACGTCACTTCATGTCAGGCCCGTTACCAGCGGAAGCTCAGACTGTTGTTGGCACCAAACGCAGGATGACAACAACCCGGAGTCTCCATAACAATGAGTATCTGGTGCTGGCCACTGTCAGGAGACAGACAGCTGAGTTACACCCTGGGTCCTAGCCCGTACCGCCATCCTTAGGGTCTAAAGGAGCGCTGCAACCAGCAGCCTCAGTGCTTCCCCGTTCCCGTCATGCTTTGTCTTGCTGAAGGTCCTCAAGTGGTTCAGGGACTGGCCTTAGGGGCCATCACTTAGGTCAGGTGGGAAGAGAGACTTCCACCTGGCAGGTTAGCTCCCCTGAACAGGCATCTGCAAGGGAGTGGAGAAACAGGCTAGAGTCTAGTGGATTTAGTACCGATGAAAGGAGACCAATGGACAGCACAAGGCACCCGTGACCTTTGGTTATCCTAAGGTTTCGTCTCAGTCAGCCTGTTTCGTCTCAGTCAGCCAGCGAGGCAGGGGTGAAGCGTGCGCTGGAAAGCACCAAGCGGTACATGCCAGATCAGACTTGTCCCTTAGAGAGCCCAGAGTCTTTGTTATTCAGCCAGAAGCAGCAGGCACGGCGCATGACCCGGCGCGTGCTGGCCGCTCTGCCGCAGCAGATCCTGGCTCCGGTGTGACCCCCACACCTCATGATTGATGGCCCTGTGTCTGTCACACAGCCTCCGTCTGAGAGTGCCCATTTGTATCCTTGTAGATCCTTATCTCTCTAATGTAGCGAGCTGGGCTTATCTCTTCCCGAGCCCCTTCTCTGCAGAAAGAAATCACCTTGGTTATTTATGTATTTCTGTCGCTGGCTCATCGAATCTATTTTCTTTCACTCCCAATAATCTTTTATAGAGATCGCCAGCCGGATAGGCCGGGTCCATAATGACCTCAGGATTATGGGATCATTACAAGGAAGACTCGCTTACAAAGTGTTGTCCTCACTCATCCACTTTGGTTTCTCCCCCTCCCCATCATCATTTTTTCATCTTCCCCACCTCACACTCTGAATTTCCCTCTCAAGGGATGGTTTTGTCTTCCAAGCAAGGAAGCTTTTGCAGTTGATATTGTTATTCTTGGCTTGAAATGCCTGCTGTTAATGTCAGCAGGGTGTGCTGGAGATGTAGTTAGGGCAGTGATTCTTGTGTTTGGTTTTGTGACTTTTTTGGTTGTTGTTTTGTTCCATCATACGAAAATGATTGTGCAGTAATCTCTTACGCTTTGATCCTTAAAAGTTGAACTGGGACGGGCCTGGTCAGGATTTGCATGCGGTACTAGTTCAGTAGACTCTTCTCCCATCTCTAGCAGACATTTTTCCATTCCCCACCAGCCATTTTCGCACAGCTGGATAATTCTGCTTTGAAAACTGAAATAGCAGTCAGGTGCCGCAAATCAGGGATGAAGTGCGGTGGCAAAGCTCTGTGCTTGTGCATGTTATGCCTGGGATAGCAGGCGGGTTTTCAGCCGAGTCCTGGGGGATGATGGCAGAGAGATGCGGAGAAGTTTTGTCTGATTCTAACCTCGTTGCCATTAACTTTAAAGTTGACTGTTAACAAATGAGACCACAGAGTCGGGATGGTTTTTAACCACATAATTGCATATTTATTCAGTGTACAGAGATGACCCCCCACCCATGTTGAGACACCCTCTTAGGATGGATGAGGGAGCATTTCAACATCCCGTCTTCAGATCAGCCATTAGAACCGTGATACGCAGCGTGATTCTAGACACGTGTGCCCAGTAGGTTGAGAAGAGCTGCTCGTGCCTGGTCTAAGCAGAGCGAGCAGAACATTGATGCATATGATGCAAAGCAGCCTGGACATCACTGAGCAAACAGACAAGGAGTTGCTCTTGCTGCTAGATGAGCAGGAGAAGGGTGCTTGGTGAGGGGGAAGAAGCAGCCATTCCATTCCTCCACTGCAGACCGAACGAATGGGGCAGAGGAGAGAGGGACTGGCTTCGCAGACAGCCCCAGGTTACATCCTGACATTGTACTGTAGTGCGTGCAGCACAGGGAGCTGCACCAATAGGGGAAGCCATTTGGCCATAGTCACTCACTGTCATGAACTGAAGTGTTGGGCCATCACAGGCTGATTATCTTGTGTCTCTCAGTGACTATTTCACTGGCAAAAATACACTGCAACTCTTAGACCTGCTGGCTAGATTCCAGGGTCTTTGTAGCAGTACTGCAGCTCTTATACCACAAAATGTATTTACACTGTAAGCTCCTCAGGGCAGGGACTGTACTCTGTGTTTGTACAGCACTTTGCACAACGGGGCCCTGATTAATAAGAACAACCACTCTAGCTTACCACACTAGTATAGCCCCAACCGTTAGCTTCCATAGAGAGGGCTGACGTACGGTAGTGATAATTATCATATAGTGACTGGCATTCGCTGTTCTCAGTAATTTGTGGTAATGCTGCTGTGCTACATGCTCATGATATGAACGCTGCAGATAACTCATGTGGCCACTGCAGTGGAATACGTCCTCTTCTCCTTGTGTGGAGGGTGACCTGTATTCATCCCCACACTGCCAGCCAAGAATAAGCTCTTGTGTTTATCGTGCTTTACAGACATCCTGAATTAAGCCTCTGAGCGCCCCTGGGAAGCTGGGAAGTATCACTAGCCCCATTTTACAGATGGGGAAACTGAGGCAAAGAGCGTGACATGCCCATGGTTACACACTATATGAGTGGCAAAGCTGGGAATAGACCCCAGGAGATCTGACTCCCAGTCCTATTTGTTCACCAAGAGACTGTTTATTAATAACGATTTAGCTCCTGCCCCCCCAAAACAATGGAATGGTGGATTTTGGGGGGTGGAGGAGTGACACTTTCCCCCAGCAGCATTGTGAACCCAAACACACCAGAAAGGTAATGATGAATGACCATGGGGAAAATGCTACTGCCCTATCTATTACTGCCCCTGATGATTGAAATGCAGAACTGTGAACAAATGGCGACAAGTTGACACATTTATTCCAGGTATCCTGATCGGTGGCACTGTCAATACAACAGATTCGGAT
The DNA here is from genome assembly GCF_026122565.2 of Emydura macquarii macquarii. Taxonomy (NCBI): domain Eukaryota; kingdom Metazoa; phylum Chordata; order Testudines; family Chelidae; genus Emydura; species Emydura macquarii. The sequence goes on along the minus strand of NW_027130449.1, from coordinate 6,251,072 downwards.
TATTTTAAAATGGGGGTTCGATTCTGTGTTGCAGCATCTGATGTATGCAGCATGGAAATCGCAGCCCAGGAGGGAAGGGGCTTGTTTTGCTTCTGTACTGCTTTGGGAACAAACTGTCCCCTAGGATACATGTAAGCAGCTCCAGGGGTTGTTCTAATGTATGGTAGCCTTCCCAGAGCCACCTGTGGTCTGTGCACCAGCCCAGAATAGTTGTAGCCCATCCCCTGCCTGACCCAACTGTGCCCCCAGCTGTGTCCCTGACGGGCTTACATTGGCCCTTGCACTGCTCTCATCTGAAGGAGTTGCCCTCTGCCCCCTTCCAGCTCATTTAGCACCTCTGTATACTGCCGGAGCAGGGGTAGGGGGAGAATTGGTCCCCGGGTCTTATGTAGGCAATAATCTTTTCAAATGAGAGACCAACAGGAATTCACCTCTTCTGCAGCTACAGTGAGATGTGCCTGCTGGGATCTGTGTGTGTTACAGAGAGCCTGATTCTGATTCCAGCTAAACCAGCATAAACCCAGAGTAAACCCACTGAAATCCCCAGATTTACACCAGTGTAACTGAACAGGATCAAGCCTGTAGGTCACCCTTCTGTCAGACCATCCGATTTTATTCCCAGTGACCAATGGGAGTGGGGGTGGCAGGCTTTTGTGTTGATCTTTCTATTTATACCTTCTCCTTCGCAGGCCGGGGGTTTGTGAGCGAAGACGAATACTTGGAGATCTCTGGGATCACCAGGGATCAGTCCGGGGAGTACGAGTGCAGCGCGGTCAATGATGTCGCAGCTCCAGACATCCGGAAAGTAAAAGTCACTGTAAACTGTAAGTAGGGCATGACTCAGCATGACACACTCCCTGATCCCACCTCCTTGCTTCAGACAACACTGGGCTCAGGCTAGTTCTGGGGGGTTTTCATTGACATCATTTTGGCTTTTACCTGTCCTTAACATTGGGGGCTGCAGTGTAGCCTGGTTACACCCCCACAACTGCCTATTCTATTCTATTCTATTCTATTCTATTCTATTCTATTCTATTTCTTATACCATGTCCCGTCACCATGCTAGCGAAGGGTACACCCACACTTCAAGCTGGAGGTGTAATTCCCAGCTCAAAGAGACATACCAATACCAGCTCTGATTGAGCTAGCACGCTAGTAATAAAGTGTAGCCATGGCAGGAGGCGCTAGCTGCCGGAGCACGATCCCATCCGAGACACTAGGCATGTATTCAGGGTGGTTAGTCTTTCCCACTGCTCACGCCGTGGCGCCTATAATCTATTTTTAGCATGCTAGCTGGATCAGAGCTAGTGCGGGTATGTCTCCTTGAGCTGGGAACCATAGCTCTGGCTCAAATGGCAAATGCTCCTGAAGTGTGACTTTCCTTTCCCTACCAGCCGGTGTTGGGATCCAAGGGCCCTGATTCTTCACTGCTTTACGGGGGTGTAGAAAATGATGAAAGACAATGGGGATACAGAGCTGAGTTCCTAGTGTTCCTGTTCCAGTTCCAGCTGGGGGGGGGGGAGGGGTGAGTTAGAACAGCTGAACTATAACCATAAACTCCTGCAGAAAGTAAAACAGATAACATCTACGTCAGCATCCCTTAAAGACTATTTATAGCTGGAACATAAATGGTAATACCATTTTCCTGAAGAGCAATTGGGGGGGAAGGGGGGATCTCTAGTGGCTAACCACACACAGAGCACATTAAATATCCTTCCTTTAGGAAGGAGCTTGTGGAGTTTTTATATGCACTAAAAGAAAATCACATATATACATTTCATTAAGCTTAAAGCATTTACATCTCAGGACAATTTGTTCTTTAGAAGCATGGTTAGGAATTTAGAGCCCAGACAATTTAAAGACTTCAGATGATGCGCCAAGGCAGAAAAGCTGAAGAGTGACAAAGCTTGTTGGCATTTCAGGGGTGACTCAAATTCTTTTGTGCCTCTGAGAAGCTTAAAAAACCTGAGTATCTTAGGGATGAAGGGTTACATCTACCTCTTTGCTACCTGGTGGTCTTTTCTTTTCAATCACAGTTCCACTGGTGTAATCCTCTTCACACCTGACACAAGGAGAAGTGGTTTTAGCAGAGATGGGTAGAGCCCTGCAAATCTGTTGATATCTGCAGATATCTGCATCTGCGGACCATTTCTGCAGATCGCGGATGGATGCAGATCCAAATTTTACATTTAAAGCCCTACAAATGTGTCGATATCCGCAGATATCTGCATCTGCAAACCATACTTTGCGGATTGCGGATGGATGCAGATCCAAATTTTACATTTAAAGCCCTGTGAATATCTTGGGATCGTTTTTGTGAGTTTTTGCAAATTTTGCATCTGCACAGATGGGTGAAACTGGTCGGTCCGTTCTTTGAGCTTGCAAAGCCAGCATTGGTTTGGCTCAAGATTATGCTTTATATTGACCCTGTCCAGGTGCAAGGGAAAGCCAAGACTTTGCATACATTTTTCTGGTTTTGGCTCATCTCTCTAAACCAGTCTTTTTGTCCAGGTCCGATAGAGTTGCTGGCTTGTTTGTAAATTTCTCGGCACAACAGAATGGGTTTAAAAGATGCAAAGATATCTAGAAACCAGGGACCTTTCCCAATCAGATTAGACGAATTTTCAAGTAAAGCCAATCTGGGGTCTGAACTACATGGCAATGAGTCAGAGGAGCCATAAACAAAGGGCCGAGCCTAGTGCCTTCAAATGTCATATTTAGGGGACCCATCCCATCCGCATCCCAAAGTGGGATTATGGGTTTCATGGACAGCACCCTAAAATGGAGCTTCTCTTCTCATTCTGCAGGCTCCTAGTTTCCACCCTATGCATGTGGTCTCTCCCTTGCTATATGGGTGTCCCACAAACAGTCATGCAATCTGGGGGGATGAGGGGAGGGCCAAAGGTTCAGTGTGTGTGAGCTATCTGAATTGACACTAGACATTCACTATTCATTTCTGAATGACCTAGTGCTGACTTGGCTGCCCTGGGGCCTGAACTCCTCGCGTTGTCAGCCCCGTTGTCCTACCTGTGTGCCCCAGGGTGGATGCGGTGAGGGGGCGCGAGGAAACTTGGGTCTCCCTGGCCTGTTGGTTTCTTTACTGAGACCGCTCACAAGGGATCCAATGAGTGTCGATCATGGTGGTGGAGGTCACTCTGTGATCGTCTGCCCATCTTATTTCATGCTGGACGACAAACAGCCCTCTCGACTGTCCCATGTTGGCCAGATACTGGCCAGTTTTGCGGGGAGGAGTGACACACTGGAGCTGTCCCAGGCTCCTCTCTATCTATGTCCCCTTTGCTGGATGGGGCGTACTTGCTGCCAGCCACACCACCACAAGAGCTGTCTAAGCCGAGCCAGCTCTCGGTCCACCTCCTGTCAGGGCTCCTTTTGTCCCTGCTCAAACATGGCTTTTCCCTCTTGCTACCAGTCTTATTCCCCCCCCCACACACACACACACAATTAGAGGTGTTGTGTCCCCACCCCATGTGGGAAAGGAGAGGAGAACACAGGCCAAAGGGGAGGGAGGAGAGACAGTAAAAAGGAGATGGCTCAAGGGTGGGTTTGAGAAAGGCAGGAGAAGGTTGTGGGGGAAACTGAGCAGAGAAGGGGAAAGATGCTGAGCAAAGCAATGGCAGCAGATTGGGTGCCCTTTATATGAAGGGTAAGTGCCTAACTCTGCCTCTCATGGGGGTGGATCTGTGTGTCTCACGGCAATCCCAGGAGGGCACAACCTGGACACGACGACGCAGCTCCACATCCCCTCACCGCTCCCCAGGTCTATCTGAGCCCCTCACGGCTGCAGTATTGCATGGGGGGGGGGGCAGCCCTCCCTCCGGAATAACCTCCCTTTGCTCTGCAGATCCGCCGTACATCTCCAACGCCAAGAACACCGGCGCCTCAGTGGGCCAAAAGGGCATCCTGCGCTGCGAGGCCTCGGCCGTCCCTGTGGCAGAATTTCAGTGGTTTAAAGAAGAAACCAGGTACCTAAACAGGCTGCATTCTTGGCAAGGATGTGGAGCGCTGAATTCCCTGGGTCAGGGCAGCCATCTGTCAGCACAGCAAGGAGAGATAATTACACTTCCTTGTAATATATTTATATGGGGGTGGGGGGATCTTGCCACAGACGTCTCTGTAACTAAAGGATCCTGTGGGAGACGCATCGGGATCTGCGGTCAAAATAGCCAGGTCCCAAATCTCACAGCTGTGCTTAGCTAGTAAAGGAAGGGCTGTAGAAATAACCGGCTAACAGGAGAGCTTCTGCCCTGAGGCTATTTCAGAAGGGAGGGAACAGGGTGCTGCTGTGAACCTGGTGTGAGCTGCTGGAATCGTAATGACTGGATGTGGAAGTCAGACAGAGACTTGGGAACAGGATGTGTAATGTTTAGCATATGTGGACATACCCGGGCGAGCTCTGATCCAGCTAACACACTAAAAATAGCAATGTTGCTGCAGCTCAGTGTGTGGTAGGATGGTCTAGCTGCCCCAGATACAAGCTCCAGTGTAGACATACCATCAGTGTTGGGCAGCAGGAAATTTCTGGTTTTGGGGGGGGGTCCCTTTAGCTGGAAAAACCTTCTCAATAACCTGCCAGAAAATATCCTGGATCGGGGAACCTTCAGGAGGAGGGGGAGACTTTGGGGCAACGGTGTAGCTCCATTGAAATGAAGAGAGCCGCTCTGCTTTAGAGCAGGTGCGGGTCTAGTCCAGTATCCTGGTGACAGCCCGGGGGGAAATCCTGATCTGGGAATAGCGCGAAGACAGTGTGTGTGGCGCTGGGGGTGGTTGTGGGGCTTTTCCCACTTAACCTGGTGATAGCAGGCGGGACTTATTCAATCCTGTAATTGGGGGACTGGTCCTTCGTCTTTCTCACCCTGCAGATTAGCCAACGGGCTGGATGGAGTGAGAATCGAGAACAAAGGTCCAATGTCCACCCTGACCTTCTTCAATGTCTCAGAGAAGGATTATGGCAACTACACCTGCGTGGCCACTAACAAGCTGGGGAACACCAATGCTAGTATAATCCTGTACGGTAGGTATGAGGGAATGAACTTGTGCTTTGTGAGGATACGCTGCCACGCTCTGGCCCGGACTGACGGCGGGAGCTGGGTAACTACCGGGCCTCGCAAACGGTGGAATTCAGCTCCATGCTCAGTGCTAGTGTGAGGCCGTCAGCAACCTACTTTCAGGCTTTCAGTGACGTATGCCTGTGTTGGGTCCTCTGTGGGAGAGTGAATCTGAATCTCGCCTGCAGAGGGGCGTGTGGCAAAACAAGAGAAGGGATGTTAGCACAGCAGTGAACCCTCGCCCTTCCCCACCCCACCGCCTTCATGCACCCTTACAGCGAGAAGTACCTGCCCCTGCTTATTCACTAACACACACAGATGTATACCTCTAGCAGCCTAGTACTAAACAGAGGCATCTTCTCTTTCTGTGAGCTTGATATCACCTATCACCCCCTGCCCGCCCACCACAACGTCTCCAAAACATGAATGAATCCTCCCAGCACTTCCCTGAGGTAGGCAGGCACTGTTGTCTGCATTTTACAAATAGGTAAACTGAGGCACACAGCGAGTATGTGTGAGCCAGTCGGCGGCAGTAGCCGAGATGGGGTTAGTAAGCCTGTCTCCCAGTCCCAGTCTTGTTCCACTAGACTACACGGCCTTGGGAAAGCAATCTTGTTCCCTAGTCTAGAAAGGGAAGTAGATGCTTCCATAACTTTGTACTGATGTCCATCTTGGTTTTTCACTTTGCCATCTCACTTCCATTTTCATGTCCATGCCTCCAAAATGCCACCTCCAGTCCTCGCCAGCCGACCTGCTCAGCGTTTTCTCGAAGTGAAGCAGCAAGTGGACACCGCTCTGTCGGGGCCTCCCTTTAAAACCGTGGTTACATTCTGCAAAACCGAAGTCATGAAGGGCAGAGGGGTCCATGTTTACTGTCTCCCAGTCCCTCCTAGATCACTGGCTGTTGTTTTCATCTGGCATCTGAAAATCCAGCAGTATTCTCTGCCTATCCTTCATTATGATCCATGTATTGGGACTGACATGGCACTTGTGCTGATGCCTAAGGCAGACTAGGAAATAGCTTGATCTCCAAAAGACTCGCATAATTGGAGGCTTGTCTACACATGGAGTTATCACCCAGAGTAGAATCACGCCATGTGTACACACTCTTATTCTGAAATAAGAGTGCATTGTTCCTACTTACCTTAATTCATTTTGAAATTGGATTAAGCTAAACTGGAACAAGGCATGCTTTTGCCAAAATAAGAGTAACCACACATGGAGTGATTCAGGAAATAGCTATTGTATTTTAAATTCATACCCGATCTTAATAAAAATTGTCTTTCAAGTGTGAACAAACAGATGTGAGTCGGGATGTATGAGGAGAGAGAGACTGTCATTTTTTCTCACTTTCTGTTCTGTGTAACAGCAGCATGCACATTATTATCACTGTGTACTCACCTTTGATCATTCATTCATCAACTGTCTGAAAATATGAACTATATATTTTCTCCCCCTCCCCTTTCTGTTCTCTCTATGTCTGTGTCCATTGTCCTGTTTTAGAAATAAGTGAACCCACAGCACTGGCAGGTTGGTACAGCATGTTCCTTCCTTCATTTGCTTGCAACACCCAGACGCCTTTGCCTCGTAGGCTCGTTACAAATGATGACTGGCTGCTAGACCAGCCCAAACGGGCAAGCGTGCGTAGGTTTAAGGCCAGCGATCTGTTCTAAGGAAGGAAGGAACTGCCTGGGCACAGATTTTTCTTCTAAGAGCCAGTTTGTATAAATACACAATAGTCACAGCTGCCTTGCAGAAGTCAAAGTGTATTCCAGTTGAACAAACACACGCACTGCTCTGAAGTGCTGTTACGTTGGAGAATTTGTCTAATGACTTCTAGTTGTTTTGTATAAAGCAGGGCAAATTCAGTTATACAAATGTAACAGAGGACATGGCATTCATTCAGATAATCAAGGGTTTTGGACAAATGAGTATCAGTAAGTCCCAGGTGTCTGCAGAGTTCATAAGTTACAGTAAGGAGGGGCCGCAGAGTTTATTTGATGGGTTTATGCTTTGAGGACTCCACTGCACTGCACTGCACATGGTCAAATTCAGATCTATGAGGGGGTGCAAGCCTATTGATATCAATAGGGTTGCACTGCTTATGCCAGGTCAAATGCCTATTTGCTTAACTGAAAACCCTCAGGGCCCATACACATAGGTTATTAAATTCCAACGTTCCACCAACAGAAGAAAAGTTATCTTGGTTATTTATTCAATATTCCATCCCTTCAACCCAGGGCTGACAAAGCATGTGAAACTTTTCCCTGAGACCACAACAAATCCTTCAGCAAAAGCAAAGAAGACCAGACTGGATAGGTCTGCTACTTCTAATACCAAGCCGCATTAAGAAAAAATAAGCAGCACAACCCTAAGATAGATAGATAGATATTTCCCCTTCAGAACACCATTAAAGGGACAGTCATTTCGAGAGAATCCCAGATTGGTGTGTTAACAAAATCAACAGCAATGTTTACATTATGGAGTCATTGTGCCAGACACATTGTGCCGGACACACCCCCGACACGCCCCCGGCATGCCCCTGACACGCCCCCGACACGCCCAGCACGCTCTGACAAAGTGCCGGACACACCCCCGACACGCCCAGCACGCTCTGACAAAGTGCCGGACACACCCCCGACATGCCCCCGACGCCCCCGGCATGCCCCTGACACGCCCCCGGCACGCCCAGCACGCTCTGACAAAGTGCCGGACACACCCCCGACATGCCCCCGACGCCCCCGGCATGCCCCCGGCACGCCCAGCACGCTCTGACAAAGTGCCGGACACGCCCCCGGCATGCCCCCGACACGCCCCCGGCACGCCCAGCACGCTCTGACAAAGTGCCGGACACACCCCCACCACACCCCCACCACTCCCCCGGCATGCCCCCGCCACACCCCCAACACGCCCAGCACGCAACCGTCCTACTCTGCACCATCATGCCGCTCCCCCTTCTGGGCGTGCTTGTTAATACCTTGTCAGAGCGTGCTGGGCGTGTCGGGGGTGTGGCGGGGGCATGCCGGGGGAGTGGCGGGGGTGTGTCTGGAACTTTGCACGCTTTTACAAAGTTCCGGACACACCCCCGCCACTCCCCCGGCATGCCCCCAACACGCCCCCGCCACACCCCCGACACGCCCAGCACGCTTTTACAAAGTTCCGGACACACCCCCGACAAGCCCCCGCCACGCCCCCGTCACGCCCCCGACACGCCCAGCACCAACCGTCCTACTCTGCACCATCATGCCGCTCCCCCTTCTGGGCGTGCTTGTTAATACCTTGTCAGAGTGTGCTGGGCGTGGCGGGAGCGTGTCGGGGGTGTGGCGGGGGCATGCCGGGGGAGTGGCGGGGGTGTGTCTGGAACTTTGCACGCTTTTACAAAGTTCCAGACACACCCCCGCCACACCCCCGGCATGCCCCTGACACGCCCCCGCCACACCCCCGACACGCCCAGCAGGCTTTTGCAAAGTTCCGGACACACCCCCGACATGCCCCCGCCACGCCCCCGTCACGCCCCCGACACGCCCCCGACACGCAGCACCAACCGTCCTACTCTGCACCATCATGCCGCTCCCCCTTCTGGGCGTGCTTGTTAATACCTTGTCAGAGTGTGCTGGGCGTGGCGGGGGGGTGTCGGGGGTGGGGCGGGGGCATGCCGGGGGAGTGGCGGGGGTGTGTCTGGAACTTTGCACGCTTTTACAAAGTTCCGGACACACCCCCGCCACACCCCCGGCATGCCCCTGACACGCCCCCGCCACACCCCCGACACGCCCAGCAGGCTTTTGCAAAGTTCCGGACACACCCCCGACAAGCCCCCGACACGCCCCCGTCACGCCCCCGACACGCCCCCGACACGCCCAGCACCAACCGTCCTACTCTGCACCATCATGCCGCTCCCCCTTCTGGGCGTGCTTGTTAATACCTTGTCAGAGTGTGCTGGGCGTGGCGGGGGCGTGTCGGGGGAGTGGCGGGGGTGTGTCTGGCACTTTGCACGCTTTTACAAAGTTCCGGACACACCCCCGCCACACCCCCGGCATGCCCCCGACACGCCCCTGCCACGCCCCCGTCACGCCCAGCACCAACCGTCCTACTCTGCACCATCATGCCGCTCCCCTTCTGGGCGTGCTTGTTAATACCTTGTCAGAGTGTGCTGGCCGTGTGGCGGGGGTGTCGGGGGGTGGCGGGGGCGTGGCGGGGTGTGGCGGGGGCATGCCGGGGGAGTGGCGGGGGTGTGTCTGGAACTTTGCACGCTTTTACAAAGTTCCGGACACACCCCCGCCACCGCCACACCCCCGGCATGCCCCTGACACGCCCCCGCCACACCCCCGACACGCCCAGCAGGCTTTTGCAAAGTTCCGGACACACCCCCGACATGCCCCCGCCACGCCCCCATCACGCCCCCGACACGCCCCCGACACGCCCAGCACCAACCGTCCTACTCTGCACCATCATGCCGCTCCCCCTTCTGGGCGTGCTTGTTAATACCTTGTCAGAGTGTGCTGGGCGTGTCGGGGGTGTCGGGGGTGTGGCGTGGCGGGGGTGTGGCGGGGGCATGCCGGGGGAGTGGCGGGGGTGTGTCTGGAACTTTGCACGCTTTTACAAAGTTCCGGACACACCCCCGCCACACCCCCCGCCACTCCCCACACCCCCGGCATGCCCCCGACACGCCCCCGCCACGCCCCCGTCACGCCCAGCACCAACCGTCCTACTCTGCACCATCAGGCCGCTCCCCCTCCTGGGCGTGCTTGTTAGTACCTTGTCAGAGTGTGCTGGGCGTGGCGGGGGTGTGGGGGTGGCGGGGGTGTGTGTGGAACTTTGCACGCGTTCCGGACACACCCCCGCCACACCCCCGCCACTGTGGCACGCCCCCGCCACGCCCCCGTCACGCCCAGCACCAACCGTCCTACTCTGCACCATCAGGCCGCTCCCCCTCCTGGGCGTGCTTGTTAGGTGTGTCTGGAACTGTCGGGGGTGCACGCTTTTTTACAAAGTTCCGGACACACCCCCGCCACTCCCCCGGCATGCCCCCGACATGCCCCCGCCACACCCCCGACACGCCCAGCACGCTTTTACAAAGTTCCGGACACACCCCCGCCACACCCCCGACACTCCCCCGGCATGCCCCTGACACGCCCCTGCCACACCCCCGACACGCCCAGCACGCTTTTGCAAAGTTCCGGACACGCCCCCGCCACGCCCCCATCACGCCCAGCACCAACCGTCCTACTCTGCACCATCATGCCGCTCCCCTTCTGGGCGTGCTTGTTAATACCTTGTCAGAGTGTGCTGGGTGTGGCGGGGGCGTGTCGGGGGTGTGGCGGGGCGTGTCGGGGGTGTGGCGGGGGCATGCCGGGGGTGGCGGGGGTGTGTCTGGAACTTTGCACGCTTTTACAAAGTTCCGGACACACCCCCGCCACACCCCCGCCACTCCCCCGGCATGCCCCCGACACGCCCCCGCCCCGCCCCCGTCACGCCCAGCACCAACCGTCCTACTCTGCACCATCAGGCCGCTCCCCCTTCTGGGCGTGCTTGTTAATACCTTGTCAGAGTGTGCTGGGTGTGGCGGGGGCGTGTCGGGGGTGTGGCGGGGGTGTGGCGGGGGCATGCCGGGGGAGTGGCGGGGGTGTGTCTGGAACTTTGCACGCTTTTACAAAGTTCCGGACACACCCCCGCCACACCCCCGGCATGCCCCTGACACGCCCCCGCCACACCCCCGACACGCCCAGCAGGCTTTTGCAAAGTTCCGGACACACCCCCGACATGCCCCCGCCACGCCCCCGACACGCCCCCGACACGCCCAGCACCAACCGTCCTACTCTGCACCATCATGCCGCTCCCCCTTCTGGGCGTGCTTGTTAATACCTTGTCAGAGTGTGCTGGCCGTGTCGGGGGAGTGGCGGGGGTGTGTCTGGAACTTTGCACGCTTTTACAAAGTTCCGGACACACCCCCGCCACACCCCCGCCACACCCCCGGCATGCCCCCGACACGCCCCCCCCGCCACACCCCCGACACGCCCAGCAGGCTTTTAATACCTTGTCAGAGTGCAAAGTTCCGGACACACCCCCCCGACATGCCCCCCACCACGCCCCCGACACGCCCCCCACGACACGCCCAGCACCAACCGTCCTACTCTGCACCATCATGCCGCTCCCCCTTCTGGGCGTGCTTGTTAATACCTTGTCAGAGTGTGCTGGCCGTGTCGGGGGTGTGGCGGGGGCGTGTCGGGGGTGTGGCGGGCCGGGGGAGTGGCGGGGGCATGTGGCGGGGGTGTGTCTGGAACTTTGCACGCTTTTACAAAGTTCCGGACACACCCCCGCCACACCCCCGCCACTCCCCCGGCATGCCCCCGACACGCCCCCGCCACGCCCCCGTCACGCCCAGCACCAACCGTCCTACTCTGCACCATCAGGCCGCTCCCCCTTCTGGGCGTGCTTGTTAATACCTTGTCAGAGTGTGCTGGGCGTGTGGCGGGGGCGTGTCGGGGGTGTGGCGGGGGCATGGCTGGGCGCATGCCGGGGGAGTGGCGGGGGTGTGTCTGGAACTTTGCACGCTTTTACAAAGTTCCGGACACACCCCCGCCACACCCCCGGCATGCCCCAGACCCGCCCCCCCCACACCCCCCACACGCCCCCCCGGCGTTTGCAAAGTTCCGGACACACCCCCGACAAGCCCCCGCCACGCACCCCGACACGCCCCCGACACGCCCAGCACCAACCGTCCTACTCTGCACCATCATGCCGCTCCCCCTTCTGGGCGTGCTTGTTAATACCTTGTCAGAGTGTGCTGGGCGTGTCGGGGGTGTGGCGGGGCGTGGCGGGGGTGTCGGGGGGCATGCCGGGGGTGGCGGGGGTGTGTCTGGACTTTGCACGCTTTTACAAAGTTCCGGACACACCCCCGCCACTCCCCCGGCATGCCCCCGCCACACCCCCGGCATGCCCCCGACACGCCCCCGCCACGCCCCCGGCACGCCCAGCACCAACCGTCCTACTCTGCACCATCATGCCGCTCCCCCTTCTGGGCGTGCTTGTTAATACCTTGTCAGAGTGTGCTGGGCGTGTCGGGGGTGTGGCGGGGGCGTGTCGGGGGTGTGGCGGGGGCATGCCGGGGGTGGCGGGGGTGTGTCTGGAACTTTGCACGCTTTTACAAAGTTCCGGACACACCCCCGCCACACCCCCGCCACTCCCCCGGCATGCCCCCGACACGCCCCCGCCACGCCCCCGTCACGCCCAGCACCAACCGTCCTACTCTGCTACATCAGGCCGCTCCCCCTTCTGGGCGTGCTTGTTAATACCTTGTCGGAGTGTGCTGGGCGTGTCGGGGGTGTGGCGGGGGCGTGTCGGGGGTGTGGCGGGGGCATGCCGGGGAGTGGCGGGGGTGTGTCTGGAACTTTGCACGCTTTTACAAAGTTCCGGACACACCCCCGCCACACCCCCGCCACTCCCCCGGCATGCCCCCGACACGCCCCCGCCACGCCCCCGTCACGCCCAGCACCAACCGTCCTACTCTGCACCATCAGGCCGCTCCCCCTTCTGGGCGTGCTTGTTAATACCTTGTCAGAGTGTGCTGGGTGTGTCGGGGGTGTGGCGGGGGCGTGGCGGGGGTGTGGCGGGGGCATGCCGGGGGAGTGGCGGGGGTGTGTCTGGAACTTTGCACGCTTTTACAAAGTTCCGGACACACCCCCGCCACACCCCCGGCATGCCCCTGACACGCCCCCGCCACACCCCCGACACGCCCAGCAGGCTTTTGCAAAGTTCCGGACACACCCCCGACATGCCCCCGCCACGCCCCCGACACGCCCCCGACACGCCCCCGACACGCCCAGCACCAACCGTCCTACTCTGCACCATCATGCCGCTCCCCCTTCTGGGCGTGCTTGTTAGTACCTTGTCAGAGTGTGCTGGGCGTGGCGGGGGCATGCCGGGGGAGTGTCGGGGGGTGTGTCTGGAACTTTGCACGCTTTTACAAAGTTCCGGACACACCCCCGCCACACCCCCGCCACTCCCCCGGCATGCCCCCGACACGCCCCCGCCACGCCCCCGTCACGCCCAGCACCAACCGTCCTACTCTGCACCATCAGGCCGCTCCCCTCCTGGGCGTGCTTGTTAGTACCTTGTCAGAGTGTGCTGGGCGTGTCGGGGGCGGGGGGTGTCTGGAACTTTGCACGCTTTTACAAAGTTCCGGACACACCCCCGCCACTCCCCCGGCATGCCCCCGACATGCCCCCGCCACACCCCCGACACGCCCAGCACGCTTTTACAAAGTTCCGGACACACCCCCGCCACACCCCCGACACCCCCCGGCATGCCCCTGCCACGCCCCTGCCACACCCCCGACACGCCCAGCACCACACCCCCCGTCCTCACGCCCAGCACCAACCGTCTGCACCATCATGCCGCTCCCCTTCTGGGCGTGCTTGTTAATACCTTGTCAGAGTGTGCTGGGCGTGTCGGGGGTGTCGGGGGTGTGGCGGGGGCGTGTCGGGGGTGTGGCGGGGGCATGCCGGGGGAGTGGCGGGGGTGTGTCTGGAACTTTGCACGCTTTTACAAAGTTCCGGACACACCCCCGCCACACCCCCGCCACTCCCCCGGCATGCCCCCGACACGCCCCCGCCACGCCCCCGTCACGCCCAGCACCAACCGTCCTACTCTGCACCATCAGGCCGCTCCCCCTTCTGGGCGTGCTTGTTAATACCTTGTCAGAGTGTGCTGGGCGTGTCGGGGGCGTGTGGGGGGGGGGCGTGGCGGGGGCATGCGGGGGAGTGGCGGGGGGGGGTGTCTGGAACTTTGCACGCTTTTACAAAGTTCCGGACACACCCCCGCCACACCCCCGCCACACCCCCGACACGCCCAGCAGGCTTTTGCAAAGTTCCGGACACACCCCCGACACGCCCCCGCCACGCCCCCGACACGCCCCCGACACGCCCAGCACCAACCGTCCTACTCTGCACCATCAGGCCGCTCCCCCTTCTGGGCGTGCTTGTTAATACCTTGTCGGAGTGTGCTGGGCGTGTCGGGGGTGTGGCGGGGGTGTGGCGGGGGCATGCCGGGGGAGTGGCGGGGGTGTGTCTGGAACTTTGCACGCTTTTACAAAGTTCCGGACACACCCCCGCCACTCCCCCGGCATGCCCCCGCCACACCCCCGGCATGCCCCCGACACGCCCCCGCCACGCCCCCGTCACGCCCAGCACCAACCGTCCTACTCTGCACCATCATGCCGCTCCCCCTTCTGGGCGTGCTTGTTAATACCTTGTCAGAGTGTGCTGGGCGTGTCGGGGGTGTGGCGGGGCGTGGCGGGGGTGTGGCGGGGGCATGCGGGGGGTGGCGGGGGTGTGTCTGGAACTTTGCACACTTTTACAAAGTTCCGGACACACCCCCGCCACTCCCCCGGCATGCCCCCGCCACACCCCCGGCATGCCCCCGCCACGCCCCCGCCACGCCCCCGTCACGCCCAGCACCAACCGTCCTACTCTGCACCATCATGCCGCTCCCCCTTCTGGGCGTGCTTGTTAATACCTTGTCAGAGTGTGCTGGCGTGTCGGGGGTGTGGCGGGGGCGTGTCGGGGTGTGGCGGGGGCATGCCGGGGGTGGCGGGGGCATGCCGGGGGCGGGGGTGTGTCTGGAACTTTGCACGCTTTTACAAAGTTCCGGACACACCCCCGCCACTCCCCCGGCATGCCCCCGCCACACCCCCGGCATGCCCCCGACACGCCCCCGCCACGCCCCCGTCACGCCCAGCACCAACCGTCCTACTCTGCACCATCAGGCCGCTCCCCCTTCTGGGCGTGCTTGTTAATACCTTGTCAGAGTGTGCTGGGCGTGTCGGGGGCGTGTCGGGGGTGTGTGGCGGGGGCATGCTGGGCGCATGCCGGGGGAGTGGCGGGGGTGTGTCTGGAACTTTGCACGCTTTTACAAAGTTCCGGACACACCCCCGCCACACCCCCGCCACTCCCCCGGCATGCCCCCGACACGCCCCCGCCACGCCCCCGTCACGCCCAGCACCAACCGTCCTACTCTGCACCATCAGGCCGCTCCCCCTTCTGGGCGTGCTTGTTAATACCTTGTCGGAGTGTGCTGGGCGTGTCGGGGGTGTGGCGGGGGCGTGTCGGGGGTGTGGCGGGGGCATGCCGGGGGCATGCCGGGGGGAGTGGCGGGGGTGTGTCTGGAACTTTGCACGCTTTTACAAAGTTCCGGACACACCCCCGCCACTCCCCCGGCATGCCCCCGCCACACCCCCGGCATGCCCCCGACACGCCCCCCGCCACGCCCCCGTCACGCCCAGCACCAACCGTCCTACTCTGCACCATCAGGCCGCCCCCCCCCCTTCTGGGCGTGCTTATTAATACCTTGTCAGAGTGTGCTGGGCGTGGCGGGGGTGTGGCGGGGGCGTGGCGGGGGTGTGGCGGGGGCATGCCGGGGGCATTCCGGGGGAGTGGCGGGGGGTGTGTCTGGAACTTTGCACGCTTTTACAAAGTTCCGGACACACCCCCGCCACTCCCCCGGCATGCCCCGGCACGCCCCCGCCACACCCCCGTCACCAACCGTCCTACTCTGCACCATCATGCCGCTCCCCCTTCTGGGCGTGCTTGTTAATACCTTGTCAGAGTGTGCTGGGCGTGTCGGGGGTGGGCGGGGGCATGGCGGGGGGGTGTGTCCGGAAATTTGCAAAAGCGTGCTGGGCGTGTCGGGGGGTGTGGCGGGGGCGTGTCACGGGTGTGGCGGGGGCATGCCGGGGGGAGTGGCGGGGTTGTGTCCGGAACTTTGTAAAAGCATGCAAAGTTCCGGACACACCCCCGCTACACCCCCAGCATGCTCCCGACGCCCCCCCCCCCCCCCCCCGGCCACGCCCAGCACGCAACCATCCTACTGTGCACCATCATGCCTCTCCCCCTTCTGGGCGTGCTTGTTAATACTTTGTCAGAGCGTGCTGTGCGTGCCAGGGGCGTGTCAGGGGCACAGCGGGGGTGTCCGGCACTTTGTCAGAGCGTGCTGGGCATCGGGGGCAGCTGGGGGTGTGTCCGGCACTTTGTCACAGCCAGCCTGGCTGGGGGGGGGGGATCAGGGGTGTGGTGTGTTAAGGCGTTCCTCCAACCATGTGGAGCGTGGTGGGGGTGTTTGTCAGAACCGGCGTGGTGGGGGCGTGGCAGAGGTGGGTGTCAGAGCATGCGTGGCGGAGGGGCGGCTGTGAGTTCCCAGGAGCGCGTGGGGCATGGCAGAGCATGCGTGCCCTGGTTTGGCGGGGGGGGGGGGGGGGGGGGGGGGGGCGGTCTGAGACGTCATCAGCGCCTGTGGGTCGTGTCGAAGGCACATCTGTGCGTTCCCAGGAGCGCATGGGGCATGGCGAAGGTGTTCCCTGGAGCGTGTGGGGCATCTCGGCGTTCCTCGGAGCATGTCCAGGACGTCCCCTCCAGCACACGGTAGTGTGACAAAGGCGTGGCCAGGAAGTGCATGGGGGTTTGGAAGGCACTAGCTCCTCCATAAAGCCACGGCCTGTTCTTCAGGGTGGTGCTTGGGGGGCTCATTGGTGGCCTCTGTCAGAGTCTTGCAACTAGTAACCTGTGCCAACTGGAGATGCTCCGATTTAGCGCTGCTTTCAGCACCGATGGGCGTAGTCTGGGCTCAGCCTGCTGTAGAAAGCTGATGAGGTGAAGCAGCAGGATGGGCCGGAAGTGGGGCTTTCAGAGGCGAGAAGGCAGGAGGGGCAATCTTACCCTTTGAGATCTTAGTTTGGCACACGATCACTTTGAGAAAGCAACCTTTTGTCAGAGATGCATAGAGACAGCGGCTGGCCCGCCCCTCCGGCCAGGCCTGGACAAACTGAAGCACTCTCTAACTGTAGCGTTAGGTCGTCAGCCAACTTCTCTTCCCTACTGCAGCGCTTGCTATCTGGAACCCTACTTTCCCTCCTCTCTGCTAGCAGGGGCCAAGCAGGATCTGCTTGCTTCACACGTTAGGTTTGGTAACGGGGGCATTGCACGCTGGGTGAAGCAGACACTCAATGAAGTGCTGTTGTGGAAAGAACCAGGCATTAGGCTGATTTTCTTTTAGTGAGGGCAGGGGGGGCATAATTCTCCTCCCAAAGGGGAGAGCCATCCCCTAGCATCCACCCTCTGCTGAGGGTTTACAGCACCCACACTCAGGTTAAAAGGGTGGTGGAACAGTATTGCAGGGCATGCTCCCTATGGCAGACCTACTCAAATGGGCAATGGGCAGCCAGGTGGGGGGAACAGTGAAGGGGAGCATGGCGGCAGGAGGGCAGACATGCAATAGATGCTGAAGCAGAGCCATCTGGAGGGGGAAGACAGGGACTGTGAGTAAGACTCAGCCAGGAGACTTCCGCCCTGGGCCGGGAGAACACCTGGACTCTGGGAGTGAGCTGGGAAGCTCTCCCTGCACTCAGCTGGGGCCCTGAATTAGTGAGTTTGCATTGGTGAAAATGGCGACACATGATCAATAGTGACCTGGATTTACACACACACCTCGAAAGCCAGGACGCTACAAAGCTACATTTTAAAAAGAAAATAAACAATCGCATTTTCAGAAAAAGTCAAGTCTGGAAAGTTGGGAATAAAGGAGTGAGATAGACAGGAACAATAGAGGTGGTTACTGAGCCGCAGCTAATCAGATTTCAGAAGCCAAGATAAAGGAGCAGGGGAGAACATGAGATTGGGTAAAAATAAACAAGATGCAGCAGAATGAAGACGGCTCCAAACTGTGAGTAAGATCAAGTGGAACAGGCAGTAGTATTAATCTGTAATCTGAAAAGCAGCAAGTGCAGCTAGAAGCCGCAGCGGGAGAGTAAAAAAATAAAACAGAACCCCCATCCCTTAACCCAAAAGGAATATCCCTGCTCCCCCCAAGAAAAGAATAATAAATCAGTGTATGACCCATCTTACTGCATAAACTGGAGTAAGAAACACTGCCAAGGGCAGAGTATTCTTGACCAGAGGGGAAGGAAAAAGCCAGAAATCCCATGAGACCCAGGATAGTGGAAGCTGCTGCTATCACTGCTCCAAGGGAAAAAAAATCAGGTTGAAATATCAATTCTAACCAGTTCACACCATGTTCTCCACTCCAGTTCAGCTCTTTGTGGAAGGAAAGTAAATTACTTGAATAAAACCCAATAGCTTGAGTTTTCTCTCCACATAAAGAAAAGTTGTCATGTACTGGGTGGTTTGTTTGTTTTCTGTGTCTTGTGTTGTGTTTGTACCTTTCAAATC
This sequence comes from Emydura macquarii macquarii, assembly GCF_026122565.2. Taxonomy (NCBI): domain Eukaryota; kingdom Metazoa; phylum Chordata; order Testudines; family Chelidae; genus Emydura; species Emydura macquarii. Next base: position 6,232,789 of record NW_027130449.1, on the reverse strand, counting down.
CCCTGGGATTAAGGGAGATGAGACAAAGGCACAGCATAGCACTAATTACATTCAGTGCCTGGGGGGAGGAAACAGGCTGATTTTTTTTCTTTACAATTTAAAAGCCGAAGAAAAAAGTTCTGGAATTGCCTCCCAAGGGGAGCGGTGGGGGGCAAAAATCCTAGCTGGCTTCAAAAGTGAGCTTGATACATTTATGTATGATGGGACAGTCTAGTTTGGCAATTGACTGATCTTTGACTACTGGTGGTAGATATGCCAATGATCTGTGATGGGACGGGTTCTGAGTTATTACAGAGAATTCTTTCTTGGGTGTCTGGCTGGTGAGTCTTGCCCACATGCCCAGGGGTTAACTCATCGCCAGTCAGGAAGGAATTTTCCTCCAGAGCAGATTGGCAAAGGCTGTGGGGGTTTGTCACCTTCCTCTGTAGCATTGGGCACGGCTCACTTGCTAGTGGATTCTCTGTACCTTAAAGTCTTTAAACCAGGATTTGAGGATTTCAATAACTCAGTCATAGGTCAGGGTCTATTACAGGAGTGGGTGGTTGAGGTTCTGTGGCCTGCGTTGTGCAGGAGGTCAGACTAGATGATCATATTGGTCCCTTCTGACCTTAGAGTCTATGAGTCTGTAAGACAAATCTGGTGAGCTGTGCCCCAGGCATGGTAGGAACTACACACATGTATCATGCTCTGGGAATGTTACTGACATCGCCTTTTTGCAGTTGGTTCTAGCTGCAGGTTTTGAGTAATATTAATAGGGCCAAAAGGAAGTACCTTCATTACAATCCACTTCAAATTTCAGGGGGGACACAAGAGGGTTAAGGATGATACAATAATATCTTTATTCATCCCTTACAGCTGTAACTAGCTAGATATTGACGTGAATCATTACATTAGTGTGATTTCCAAACTATGGACAAGTATGGATCCAGTTCCAAACTTCATGACTCAGGCTCACTCTGTTGGGAGCTGAAGTAATATCAAATGGATGCCCCCCTCCCGGCCAATGGGCAAAAGGTTGGATATGAATCTGACTTTTGCAAATCTTATCGCTATAACAAGCCCAAGCTGTCACAGTGAATGCAGATACTCCCTGGGCTTTGGGGGTGCTTCGGATTCTTATCTGACTCTAAAGGTTCTGTCTCATATTTAGCACTGAGCAAAAACAGTCTCTTTCTCAATACAGCTTCATAAACAGCCTAATGGCTTTATTTGGTAAATCGTTAAGTCACATTGAAAGTGCCTCGAATTCAAACTGAAATGAGGGGGGGAAAAACACATCCAAACAGAAATGGTTAAGCAAATTATTGCCGAGGGATTTCTTTTACCTCCTGCCCTCTGTAGCAAAAACTCTGAAGAGCCTTCCTTCCATTTCCTGCCCAAACACCTTTTCACGTCTCTGATTTAGTTACGGAGTAGTGGAGTGAATCAGTCCCTTCCTTTTCCTGGCTGGCAGCAGCGCAGTGAGTTACATTTTCTGAAACCTGCAAAATGACAACATATTAGAAAAATATGCAGACATTTCACATTTCATTTCTGATGAGTATTACCCCCCTCCCGAATCATTGCCATCTGGTTATTAGTCCTAGCGTTCCGAGTTCTGACGCTGTCAATTCGACATTTGCTAAAGTCAGCAGAGGCATGGAGTTTTGCAGCTTGGCAGACTCTGTCTTTATTGTGATGATCCAACTGGAATTAGCTTTTCTGATAGAGCATTACAAGGCTCCCAGTCACAGCACTGTACTATGCATCAACTCTATGAGATTTTAAAACACGAAACAAAACAAAAAACACCCACTGCATTTCCCCCCCCAAAAAAACTAATTTTAATTGCTCTACCAAGATTGTCTGGTAGATGATTGTAAACACAATACCGCATTCTGTTGTAATTAAGGAAAATAAAAGTTCTGTTTGAAATGAAACAATTTGGCGAGGCTGGTTTTGCACTGCGGAAAATAGGTTTGTGTTCCTGAACAAGTGAAGAGACACATCAGCTAATTAGATCCCCTCACTCCATTATTTTTAATTTTTTGTGGTGCCATTACGATAGTTGTTATTCCTTTGTCTTAAAATTAATGAGGTTAGGCAGTGCACATTGTGTTTATTTTAAGTTCCGATTACAGCCAAGTGTGAGAGATTTCAGTAAATGTGTAATTATAAATTAACGATTCTTCTTTTAAAGGAGGAAAGAGTCACTTTTTCTCTTATAGTTATTTCCAACTGCATTGCACCTAGCTGAGAAAAGCAGGAGCTGCTGTTCAGACAGGAGTCTAAACTGAGATTCAGGGCTTGGGGTTACAGCCAAATAAGAAATCGATGGCTCTGAAATCTTACAAGATTTTGTCTCCACATGGCAAAAATCTTGTGAACGCAGCTGAGCTCTCAAGTTTTCTATTATCTTGGGCCGAATCTGGAAAAATGTGACCACAGAATCATAGAGATGGCTCTCAGTTTGGGGATCCAAATCTGAACCTCCATGGGAATTCAAAGGGATTTGGACTAGAGGCTTTGCCTTTGGCCCATCTGTAGTTACCGAGAGGGTGGAGGGTTTACCTTGAGATGTCCTGCCCAATCACAGCATTGAGACAAGGAGGTACGTTATTTCTGGCCTGGGTCCCAGAGATCCCCAGTGTAAAAGGGTCCATATAAGGTATCACTTAAGCCTTAAACCATGAGAGTTAAGTGGTGCATAGGTCTCATGCAAGCCCTTGCAAAGGGACAAATCTCTCCCTTAACAGTTAGGGTCAAGTCAGCCAGGGTTATAACCCCCCCAGTTTGCTAAGGATGGTCCCATGCAAGAAGTTCCCTCTCTCTCTGTACTTGGAGGCTGAGGATGTCCTACTGCAATTTGGGCAGGTGGTGCACAACAATGAACAAGTCCTGTTAAACTGAACAAGCACCGACAAATATTAGCTTTGTGTGCACTTATGAGAAAAAAAAGTTCTGCAAAGTAGCTGCTCCTGCCAAGTGGCCACATACACACTGCTGCCACATGCCATTGTTCATAGGCCACTGACTTCAATCAGTTAAACCAACCTAGAGAACCAAGGATGAAAGCTGAGATTGGAACGTAACCCCGCCTCCAGCCTAGCACCAGCCACTGCTACAGTGGGTGAGCTACCCGGGCATTCCCGCTAACTTGAGGAAAGTAAGTTTCTTGAAGAGCTCACCTAGATTTCCCTCTATGCATGCAAGAAAAATCCAAGGTGAAGTTGCTGCGGGAGAGCAGACTGCACTGGTAACATCAGCTGGTTATTAAACTCGCCCTTCGCTAGTCATAAAGTCATGTTCCACTCAGGCTCTCTTAGAATAATCGGCTCCTTTAAGAGATTTGTCTTCCAGCAACACTGCCTGCAGAAATCACTATGGAGCACAATCACGTTTGTCAACCTGTTTTCAGACTCATCTCCCACTGAAAATTGTCTGTCTGGCTGAGTAATCCCTCCTCTCACCCCCTGCGCACACACAAATTGACCTTACAAATTCCCAAACAGCTTTATGTCTTCTTTATGGGCCTTTCTCTGCATGGCTCCTTATTTTTTCCCTCTGTAGTTATTTTTCTTTATGTCCTTCTCTGTGTTCTCTTTACTCTGTACACGTTCTCTTTATTGTGCCTTTGTCTTTTCCATTTTTTTTGTCCTTCACACCCCATTTTCCTGGTTTAGCATGAGACCCTAGGGTATATACTGTACCTTCCCAAGGCTGAAGATCACAGATGCAGAACATATGTCACTTTCTGCTGTGCTGGAAGGATACATTTGACTTCTACCCAGCATGGCCTTTTCTATATAGTGGAGAATTCTGGCATTCTGGGTAACTGCCCTCATTCTACAGGTGGCTTTGTACTGTTGACATTACCCCACTTCAAGCAAGTCCAAATAAGATTCATTCTTAGCCTGTGCTAGCTTGTGATATTTTTACAGTCCTAGCGCAGACAAGAAGCAAGTGAAAACTAGCTAGCATGTTCCGCTTATTCCTGCCACTCCACTGTGGGAAGTGCACTTGCACTGCTTAACTGTACCGCTAGGTGTGAACACAGGGAAAAATGCAAGTGGAACAGAATTGCTAGATTATTGCTGGATATCTGTATTACAGTAGCAGCTAGGAGTCTGAACTAATACATCAGGGTCCTGTTGTGCTAGGTGCTGTATAAACACACAATAAGAGACAGTTCCTACCCCAAAGAGCTTACGTTTTGAACAGACAATTGGGACAAAGAGCAGGTGGGGAAACTGAGGCACAGAGCGGTGAAATGGCTTGCCCAAGGTCACACAGTAGGTGAGAGCCAGGAATAGACCCCGACTCCTATTAAAGCATCCAATTCGCTGGATCACATTGCCTCTCCAAGTTACATACTACTGGCCCTCGCATTCCATTACATGACAGACAAGGGCCATGTCTCCCAGGTTAGGCCTGATACTGGTTGACTGAAGTCACTGGGGATTTTGCCCACTGAGACAGAAGCAAGTTAAGCTCCTTCAAGACAAACCTTGGTTTAAGGCTGTTTTCTTTAGAACAGATAGTTCAACCTCCCCAAATTAATTCAGATTAATTTAAATCAGCCATTTAGGACTGACTGTCTAGCTGTGACCATCATCGTAGTACAAGGGCAGTAATAACACTCTGCCCTCCTATCATGCCTTCCATTGGACCATCTTGATGTGCTTCATGAAGACCCCTTTCTTCCTCCCTCAGGCGGAGGAAGAACACTGAAAGTCAGTCTGCCTTTTATTTGATCAGTGGTTTAAGATCAATTGCTCCGGCTATAATTAAACAACATTTTGATGCTGCTCTTCGTGTTTCCCTTAGAGATTAAACATACCTGTGCACATAGCTCATGGGAGCAGATGAAGTCCATGCAGAGCTCTGCGTGTCTGTGTATGGAACATACTAATTAGTGAGAGCTGGCGCTCTTGATCTGAAAACATAATGAGATGGCATGATTAACCAGGGTGGCATTTGGTACAGTTCCAGAGCTACCTAAAAGGAAGAGACATCACGATACTGGACTGAGCCCCTTTGAAAAGTGTCTCCCCTGTGCTGTTGGCTGCCTTCTCCAGCTAGTTAGAGAGGCAGAATGGAAAGTTTTTCTGTCTGCTATTTTGTCCAATGATTCCTGCACTAGCAACTAATGTTAATACAGCATACACCATGATGAAATATTTTCAAGATATGTTTCATCCTCAGGGCCAAGACTGGTTGTATGTCATCTATGACTAAACAGTTGATTACATGGAGGAATCAAAACTAATTTGATAGGGATTACCTTGAGATGGAAGGCATGCACTGTGCACTGAATTTCATGGGTGATCTAGGTAGTGATGCAGGAAAGTGGATTTGAAGACATCTTGTGGAAGCCAACATCTATGGTGCTTCAGTCATCAGCCATGCTCCAAGAGGGAAAGCAAATAATGTGGCGTTAGGATCCAGAAACTTATGACTGAAGCAATGAATTGCTTGCAATGGATGGCAGGTGGCGATTCCATGAACGATGATGTTCTCCCAGAAGGTGAGAAGAGATGCATCTTGGAGAAAGCTCAAACATGCCGTGAAGCATTTCAATATGTAGAGAAGGCACACAGAGAAAACAGAGTAGAAGCAAAGAATGCTCTGACAGACTTAAGGAATAACCTCAAATCATTCCACCAAGTCATGGACATTTGTGTTACCCAAAGAAAAAACGGTTCAGAAGCATTTCTGTTTGGGGAAAACTATGTAATGGATTTCTGCCAACTACTAATGGATTATTTAGCAGCAAAGAGAGATAATAAGTCCATGGAGCTTGAGACATTTGCAGAGATGATTCCACTTGCTTCCAGCATGGTCATGTGAATTATGCTAGATGGGGTTGTGTAAATGGAGCAGAAGCCAGACTTCTGGAGGAGGAGAAGCCAGCTAGCTATATATCATGCCCTAGTTGAGTGTCAAGGAGCAGTATACCAGACTGCCAGACCGTTCAGTGGTGTATGGCATGACATTTCCATCAAGCAATCACTCAACAGGAGCTGTGGGAAGCATCAGCATCTTTGTACAAAAGATAAGGCTCTGACCAAGAATTAACTGGCTGCACATTTTAAAGCAGCTGTAACAGCTATGACAAAACAAATGTGTGGAATGCATCCTTCATCATCAGATCTCCACAAAGCACATGGTTGCAGATGAAACGTCAGTCCAAGATATTATAAAAAACTGAGACTGAAAGAATGACAAATCCTTTCAGCATCGAACCTGGAACAAGCCCAGACCACTTGTGAACATGATGGCCCCACATGAAATTGCAGAAAGTTTAGCATGATCCGAGAGAATGCACACAAGAAATGAAGCAGTTTAAAAACCAGGAATCTGCAAAATGGTGAGACAGATGTCTTTGATCCCATAAAAAGGCATAATCTCAAATCATTTGGTAATCTCTACAAAACAATCGACAAAAGAAAGAGCAGACAGCACAAGCAATAACTGATTGTCAGATATTCAGCAAGTTATTGCCCAGTTCAGAGATGCTGATATTCAGGATTTGATGAAGTATGAGCTGGCACCTGTCCCATTCCCCCCTTCAGTTTGGATGGCTGTCTAAAAAAGACACTGTTTTGGCTGGAGTGGTTGAGCTACCAGCATCCGATGAGCCAATGTTAGCTACTGTGGACCTCATGATGCTTCTGCAGCTGGTGCACTGATCCTCCCAGGTGCAAAACTTTTGGGGAGCTGGCTGATCAGCTGCTGAGCATTATCCTTGGACTAAAATGTCAATACATTGCTGTTGTTAGTAACAACAAGGCAAATGAAGAATCAATCAAATCTGGAGAGAGGGCCTCTGGAGAACCGTCTAAAGGCAAGAAGTTTGAAACCCCACTGTGCTAACAACATTACCAAAGCAACGCTCGCAGATGATATCAAATTCCAAGAATAAATCTACCATTGCAAACTTTCTTTTCAGTGGACAGGATCCTAAAGTGTGCATAGAAAGGGTTGCCTGGGCATGAAATATACCTTGCCGGTGGGTTTCACGGCATTGCCCGAGCAGTGACAGCAGTGGCTGGCAACCATTCTGCCACACCAGAACTCAAGGCGGGTCACAAGGAACCAGATTCATGCATGTTCTTGCATGTTGCTCACGCAAAGCGAACACTCAGAGTGAAGAGGGTGCGAATGTGGAGATCGGAATCAGATGTTGCGTTGATGTGCCCAAGATACTGCTCTATTCTTGGGGTAGATGAATTCTTTTTCAGAATTGATGTCGGCCCGAAGAAGAGCGGCACTCTCATGTAGCTGCAGAGTTGGGAAGAGACGTGTCTTACTCAGGCAAACGTTCACACTGTCAGTGGATGTGATGCTACTTCAGTTTTCAGTGGCAGGGGGAAAAGAGATGAAGTGGATAGAGAAAGAGTTAAGAGCTGCAGGAGACTGGAGGAAGAGGCGCTCCAGTAAACCACCCAGTTGGACACCCAAACCTCCAGCCTCAGGACTCTGTCTATGGCAGGCACTGAGGCTGCTCGTTCTCAATTCCGCACCCTGGTTTTGGGTGCGATGGTGTGGCCTGCCCTCACGGTGTCTATTCTGAATTCTCTGCCCTGATCCCAGTGCTTGCAGCATTCACAAAGCATGGCTATTCTCAGCTCTCTGGCTCTTACTGATGTGTCTGTGGTATGAATGGAGCATGCCCTTCTCAGCAACCCTCTCCTCTGCTCTCAGGACTCTATGCCAGTGTCATGAGCTAGCTCAGCTCCCTTGTAGGCGCCGTCTGCCTATAAAATAGACCGAGAATACCCGGTCTCAGCTGCCCTCTGTCTCAGCACTGTGGACCTGATCCACGAAGAGACACAGGTGTAGCGATATCAGCAATGCCATCCCTACCTTTGAGAGACCTAGAAAAATGGTTGGAAAAACAATGAGATCCCCAAAGCCTGAGGTGGGCACTTAGGCTCCCTCTTCAATGACTGGAGAGAGAGGCAGCTAAAAACAGGATCACCTGGCCCTGAGCTAGCCACTGAGAAATAGCGAGGAGAGGGCTTCTGCTATGCCCTGCCCCTTTCAGGGCGTTCCTGCGTGAGCTTCACAGCTGGGAACCCCCTCTCCTGGAGTCAGGTGACTTAGGTGCCTAAACCATTTCTTGTGAGATTGTTAGGCACCTGCCTATCGCCCCACAAAACAGCGGAAAGCAGAGGAGGAAGGAGGTAGAGGTCTCCTGGGTAACCTTTAGCCCAGTGGTCATGGTCCTCACCTGTGATGTGAGGGATCCTATTTCAATTGCACCCTCTGTCTGATCTATCTGTTCCAGAGGGTAGATACTCAGGTGGCCTGAGGGAGATGCTGGTACAAATTCTGTGGGCTTGAACAGGCATTTCCTGCAACCCAGGTTATACCCTAACCTTTGGGGTATAACGATGGAGGTGGGGGCTCCCTCACTCTTGCCTGCTGAAGCGGTTCCACTTTAATTACATGTTAATTGGCCCAACAAGGAACGAACAAACAAACAAACAAGAGCTCTGTAGGCTAGTGATTTGGTTACTCCCATGGGAAGTGGGAGGTACTGGCTTGAATCCCCCCTTTCTGCTTGATGAGATGGGATTTGAACCTTGATCTCTGACCTCTCAAGTGAATGGCCTAAGCCCTGGACTAGGAGCTCTGCTTGTTTGAAATCCGATTTCTCCACATTCGAAGGGAGAAAGTAAAATCAACGCACTATTACTGAGAATATCCCCTGGTACGAACAGGAATGACACTCAAATTATCAGGGGCCGCTTGCTGTAATTGTCGGTTTGCAGTCTGCCCATGTGCCTTGGTAGTTATAAATTTTTAATTAGGCTAGTGCCATTAGGCTAGTTAAATAACAACCGAGATCTGTCTTTTCATGTACGGGGGAACATAGAGCCCACCAGAGAACAGAGCTACAAGACTGTAGAGCATTTAAGAGCAGTTACAGCATAAAGAGCTCCAGATGGGAGGAGTTAAGCACAGCTGCTTTCTTTTCCGCGGCTCCAGTCAATCAGGGTTATTATAAAATTGCGATTAATTAATCAAACAGCAGGATGCTTTCCTGGCGTCTTTAGTCTCTAGCAATTCCACTGGGGGTGTAGTGGGGGCCGGTCTGTTTCGAGAGAGAGTTTATTTCTGGTCAGATTCGATTCTAAATCCACAGCTTTTGGAAAGCTGTGCAATATATATATTACAGAATTGGGGCAATGTGGGGTCAGACTCTTATTGCAGAAATACCGGGCTCCAGAGAAAGCAAGTATTGGGATGCAGAGCAGGGTTTGGCTTTTTTTATATATGCCACAATTTGAGGGAGATTGATTGTGGTGCGTCTCAAACCCATGGGCTAACAGCAATAGCAGTTTCTCTACGTAAGCTCGCCTTACCCAGCTCTGACAATGCACCTCGGTTCTGATCTGCCACCACCTCTGCTATTGCAGGCCTGGGCTATCCCACCACTCTCTGCTATCGCACTCCAACCCTGACCTTTTAACACCACCTGCTCTTCTAGTCCCTACTTTCCTATGCAGCTCTGCTGAGACACCGGCATCCTGACTCGCTGCCCCCTCTCTGCAATTCCGATCCTGGGACCGAGTGTGGCGGTTTTGTGAGAGAGGCCTGCCCCTTTCCTGGCCTACCAGCCAGGATTTAAGTAGGCCAGAGTCTTTCCTGAGCACTAACATTCACTTAAAAGAAAGCAACATAATCAACATGTGTGGGCCATGTCCCCAGGAGAAAAAGCACTGTGCAAAAGGAATGGGATATTTTGAATCAGAGTTGAGGGATGGGATCTCCCATGTCAATACACTGATATGATCTGCTTATGAATGACCATTTAGTTTTAAGCTCCCTGACAATTTAGTCCAGTTTAGTCCTGATTAAAGATTCTGTCTTGGATTTCCAGGAGGAGCCCAACGGGAAAGAATTTCCTTGGGAGTTGGGTGCCCAACCCCCATAGGCACCTTTGAAAATCCCTGTGCCTGGTAACTAGGACGAAAGAGATGTATGGCATTAGTGGAGTAGGAGTGAAGTTTAACTGGGATTCACTGATTTTGTTTCCACCTTGGATTTCTCCTAATCGGGGTCAAGCCGAAGTCACTTCCATGAAATGCTCCGTAAAAGAACCTACGCAGAATAGGGTGGAATAGAAAAGAGCTCCAGAGTCATGTAAAGGATGGGGGATACGTCTAGGCAGACATATGATTTGGCGGGGGAGTTAGCGCATTGACGGAGGTCGCTCATTCCACCTAGTACAAACAGGTTCTCAAATTGTGCCGCGTGCACCAGAAGCATCCCTTCCGGCGGGCAGCACGGCGGAGCCTTTTGAGACCTGAGCGGTAGGAGGATGGAAGAGCCGGCTGACAAGGAGCGATTCTTTTTCTCTCGGAAGTGGTTCATGGAATGAAAGTAAAGTTTGAGATCCCCTCCCCCTAAGCCCTGGTTTAGTGGAGCTACAAGCAATGAGCGAGAGAAGGACAAAGGCAGGGAGGAAAGCCCTGCTGTATGTTTAAACGAGATAAGCCTGAGCCATGAAGTGCAGATCTAGACTTGCCCAAAGTTTGGGGCTTTCCCCTGGGACCTGTCTCTCCTAGAAGTCAATGGGAAGGTTGATTTTCTTCTCTCTCTAGCTGGTAATAACAAACCTTTCTCTCTTTCTCTAACTCGTCCAGGCCCAGGAGCAGTGCATGACGGCAGCAACTCGGCTTCCAGAGCGATGGCCTGCCTCTGGCTATCCGGCACCCTCTTTGCTCACTTCCTCATCAAGTTTTGATAAGAAAGCAGAGGGTCCTCAGAGGCGACACCTGGCTTCTCCCACACCACAGACTTTACTCTCTACACTGCGGGGGCAAAAACCAGTTTTACAGCTTGAACGTACTGCCGGGAGGAAGGGGGAGGGGGAAGGGAAAAGGTTTCCGACCGCCTGCTGGGGGATAAGTCATGGGCGTTTCCCAAAGTGAATCGATTTCTTCTACCCTGGCCCCATCCTTAACCCTATTTATAAACTTATCCTAACATTAAGCGTGTCTCGGCCGAACCTGTTCAAATTGCCCCAGGAGACGTGTCGTGGTTTGAGATGCGACACAGAGCGGAAGTCAAAATGAGTGCAAGTGTCCTATCATCTCTGTCTCTCTTAAGCAAAAGGATTGTTCTTTCTACTTGTTACGCTGTACGTACCTGTTCATGTTTATAAGTGTCCTATTACACTTGGCTGTCATCTGGCGTCCATGTGGGTGGATATTTAAATAAGTCCAGTCCATCAACCCCCCCGCCAGCACCTGGGCTCTCGACAACAACTGCAATAAATGGCGGCTGTGAATGGGCTATGGTGATAGTGCATTTGGACACTGACAAAAGATTAGAGATCCCTTGGAGTGCAGAAAGGGAAAAGCTAGGGGACACTGTTCCCCCCTCTGGCTAAAACCGATGGCTGAGTGACTAATGCAAACAGATAAATAGACAAAATGATGTGTCATCCATCTCCCCATCCATCAAAGTAATCACAGAGCCATTCTATCCATCCATCTAATTAGCTCTCCATCTGGCTTTCTATCACACCATCTCTTTACTGTATTTATCAATCTATCAATGTAATTATCTGTGCTTCTATCCAAATCTCTCCTTCTCTGCTCTCCATCCATCCATCAGTGTAATCATCTCTATTGAATCACCTATTTCTCTAGCCAAGTTTCTATCCCACTCCCTCCATCCATTTAGTTTCCCTTCTATTTTGTCTGTTCATTCACCTGTTACGGCAACCGGCCATAAAGCTAAGCAGTGTTTGGCCATTCGGGCATGTCTCTGGCAATGCACTGTCAGAGTCAAAGCAGGACAATGTGTGAAATTCAGCAGCAATCCATCACTTCGCTTCTCCTTCTCCCCCTCCCAAAAAGCCAGAGATCTGTTTTCTCCCTTCTCAAAATATATATTCTCTTTTTGAAGCAAGCAACACCACTCACTCCACTCCAAACTACGCTGTTACAATCTTTTGCCTTTAAGAACGAATGTTTTTATATCTGCTAACAGGTGCTTGTAGTGCTGGGTTTCCAATGGGGAAGCATCCAGTTTTCTTTAAGAAAAGCCCAAAGTGGCCGTTATTTATGGCAATTCCAAACAAGACATTTGCTACCCACTCTGGGAGAGCCAGAGGCAATCTAGCTATCACCTGACCAACATTTCTCTGTGCACTGCCCTTCCCAGCCCCGATCTCCATTTGCTCTCTTACGAATCCATCCCAGTCAGACGCTGATAGAGGCCAATTATTTTGCTAGTGTGTTGACATCACTCTTGTATTTGTTTGGGAACCTCTTACGAGCAGAGGGTACTTGAATAACTGACTTAATTTCCAAGCACTTGATTAACTCAACACTGAAAACAGATGGGAAAGAGGAAGGGAAGAGAATAAACCCCCCACAAACCTATTCACATGATTTCCTGTTTCTCAGCTGCTTCTGCAGAAGCCTTTTAAAGAGGGAATTTCAGGCAGCTGTTTCCAAAATGGAGCAGCAGCACCAGATCTTTTGTTTTTTAGAATGTGGATGTTTATTTTGAAAGTTTCAATTGATTCTTCTCTGAGTTTCCTTGTTCAGTTCAGGCCTTATTTGAATGAGACATGGCACTTTCTTGGAAGCCTAATGGCAGTAAGGGGAGGAATCTGCATTGCTTAAATGTCTTTGAATGTACTTTTCTTTTCGATTAAAACAACTGCTGACTTTCTGGGTCACTGCTAAGGCCTGACAGGGCTAGAGGACTTCAGCATTCCCAGATCGAACTGCAGCCTGCACAACTGTCATTTCAATCAACGCCCCAGACCGGACTGGGTTGCACAATACAACCTGGATCACTAGAGTGAATCAAGTGGCTCTTACAAAGATCTGCCAAGTAGAAACCTCTTTGCTTTTTCTGATCCCACGAGATATAGACACTATTTCCTAGGTAGGATGATTTGGTTATTTTTGTTGTTGTTGTTTGTTTGTTTTTTCCTTCACAACTGTGGCCATCTAACTGACTGCAGAAACTTTCAATGGGCCCAGGCCTGATGGTCTGAACACAATCTGAAAAGCAGTAAGGAAGCATTCAACTTACAGCTGCCAACAGCCACGTTTCGGGGATGCAAAGATGAACTTGCGGAGACTGAGTGACTTGTGCTGATCTCCAGTAGGACGTAGGTTTTTTCAGTCTGACGGTCAAGGATGTGCCATTCCAGATCTTCAGATCTGTCAATACATGTAAAACATGAATGATTAAGAAAGAGTCTGAAAAAAACTAATACAAAACTAAACATTTGGGAGGTATATTCACAAAATGGATGGGGATGTTCTTTTGAGTTAATGCATATGAAAAAAGAAATCCAGCACAGTAGAGTTCTTGAATGTATACGCTTGCTTTCCCATTTATTTTTCCTTTCAAGAGGGAAGGTTTAAGTATGCAAAGCAACATGTCTGGATCTCCCCCCTACCACCACTGTTGTACTGTTCTGAAAAAAATCTAACAGTGCCCTTCCATTCTTTCATCTGGATAACAGGAACTGTGTCTCAGCAGCCATATGAAAAAAACTAGGACACACTGAAGAGCTCTGGATAGCATGACAGAGACAAACATAAGGTGGAAAAAAATAATGAAGCTGATGCACATTCATTTAATCTGTGCAAGAAGCCTGATGCAACAGGTCCACATGGAACCTCAGTCATCATACAGAGGTGTATTATTATTATTTTAAACCCCAGATATACACACTGGCTCCACTGGCTTATTAGATGGAATTCTGGAAATTAACTAAACAATAGATCTTCACATCTCTGACCTGGAGCCTTTTGGTTACATGATCTAGTTCAACCCCAAGTTGTAGGACTAGAGCCTGGGGTCACTGGGAGAAATCTAAGGCCTGTGTCATACCAGAGGACAGACTAGCAGAGCATAACAATCCCTCAAAATCTATTAATTGAGACTCAAAAATGCTGTAGGTGTATGAAAATCAAAAATAGCAGCAGATTCTTTTAACTGACAAAGCAGGGCATCCAACAGGGAGTTTTAAGTGGTTAATCATGCTATAACTGTGTGGAGGATTAGGGAGGAGAGCTGCTAGAGAAAACCTGAAGAAGTGGTCTCTCCGTGGGTTCAAATTGTGTAATTACTCCTACATAGACTCCTCTTCTCTTCCTGCCTGCTATCACCATCAGAGATACAACAACTCTACAAGCCACATACACACATACACCACCATTAAGAAGGGAAAGGTTCAAGTGGAATCTAGTGGAAGGAAAAAAAGACCTTACACAAAATATGTCAAGGCCCATTGGGGCATTCATATCTTTCATACCGTCCAAGATCATGTGAACTGAAGTGCTGGTGGTAAATGTTAAGTGCCTGATACATAGTTGTTTCCTAGTCTTTTATTTTCTCTGATTTGATTTTTTTGTTTGGTTTTCAGGAGAAATGGCACAAATGTAAGAGTCAGGTCTCCATGCTCTGTTGCTGTAGCACAGAACTCTCTTGGGCAAGGGCAGACAAAATGTTTTCACTTCTGCATCTAGTCCCCTGCAAATTTAATCCAAGTTTTTGCAAAATTTCCACCCACCCACCCAATGCAGCAAGGAATCTCTAGAATCTAGGTTCTCAACTTGGTATCCCAGACTCCCCATCTCTGCACGAGCATCACATGAGGAAGATATTCTGGGTTAGGTGTATAGCAAGCCAGAGAATGGAAAGATGTAGAAGCGTCCTGTTTCAGGATGTGTTACGTTGACTTTAAATAAATCTATTAAACCATGTACTAGATTGCTGCAGATTATTCATCTGGAAAACTTCTAAGATGTTTACACCCTGCGTTGTCCCAAATGGAGTTGCATGAAAAATACCAAGTGATGCTTGACAAGGAGTGAGACTGTTGTCAAGATGGGGGGGAGAAAATCTTGCCCATCAAAGGGAAAAGCAACAACAACAACAAAAACCAACAATTTCCCTGAATGTGACCCCAGGTTTCTTATCTCTGGAAACCGGGGGGGAAATAAACAGCAGCCACAAGGTGAAGCTGAAAAAATGTTTTAATTTGGAGTAAAAAATGTGATTCCCTCCTCCCTCCGCCCTTCATTCCCAATCAACAGCAAGAGGGTTTTAGTTTTTGCACAGCCCTAATTTTGAAAACCTTCAAGTGCAATTTTTCCCCACAAAGATAGGAGCGTTTAAGTAGCCACAGGACGCCTTTATAAGAGGTTGGTGGTATATTAGAAAAGAGTTCTCAAATAGCGGTAACATGGAAAAAATCCTATTCAAAAGGAAACAGAGTCCGTTTTTCCCTTACAGGAGAAAAACAAAACAAAATATTACAGTTAAAAGGTGTGGCAGAAAATATCCAACCAACATACATTGTCCTTTAAGTAATCAACACTTTGGAACAGAGGCCAAGTGATATTCAACCAATGTACGTTGCCCTTCAGATAGTCAACGTTTTAGAACTAAGGCCAAGTTCAATCAACATAAGTTGTCCTTCAGATATTTAATGTGCTGGGTCGAAGGCTAAGTGAAATGGAGCTGATCAGACCTTTTTGGAAGAAGAGAACCACATGCCCAGATCACTACATTACTTTAAAGCCTTCCAAGACCCAGGGCTTCAGGACTGAATTCTTCCAGCAATCATGGGTGGTGAGCGTCAAGAACAGGAAAGCCTCTAACTTATTCCCCTCTGATCCACACGGTTAGTTCTTTTTGGCAGAGGAAACTAAAAAGCATAGTCTCCCTTTATAAGGCCAGCAGGGAGCATTTTTTTTTAAGCATTCAAGTTTCTTGTGACACGTAAAGTGCAGTTGTGAGGAACATGTTGGGTGTATGAAACCGTTAACTGTCCAGTTCAGAGTTCTTCTCTTTGCTAGGTTTAAAAAATTCTATGACTTATCAATGGTGCAGTTCTACTAGCTGTGTAAAGGCTATGGTTGTGCACATTTTACTCACAATTATCCTAAAAATGACAAAAAACAACAAAAATAAGTAATTTTCTGTATTCAATCGCTTTAAAGAAAAAAAGATCACATTGTTACAGAGAAGCAAACTTTTTTTTTTTCCTGTCAGCCTTCTAGGATTACTTTCATTTGATTATTATTTCTTAAAGCAATGAAGTCAAGTCTTGATTTTCTGTCAATAACTGTATTAAAAAGGGTGAATATACTACCTGAATTTTGTGCATGTTACATTGTAGTTGTAACCTTTTCTAATTCAGAAAGAATAAGAGATGGTTGTGATTGTGCAGTGTATCAATAAAGTTTGAAGAAATTTGTACCTGGGGGGGGTGGGGGTTATTTGGGACTCTACCCACACAGCACTATCATACTGCACTCCACAAAGGGTTCTAGCAAGGGAAGGTTCCAGCCAAGTGGTGAAAATTCAACCTGACTTTTATTTGGCAAAACACTTAAGCATGTGCTTAGGTTGAGGTCAACAGGACTTCAGCATATGCTTGAAATTAAGCATGTGCTTAAATGTTTGCTGAATAGGGATGGACGTATACACAAGCTGAAGCACTTTCTTAATGGGAACCCTGTGCACAGAACCAGCACAAGGGCTGTGTGTGCTTACGTAAGTCATATATAGACTTTGTATTAGTCCCACATGCGCATGGCTTCATGTCATTGAGTATTCATACCAGCACTGGTACTTCAGCTTGTTGGGACTGGCACTCTAAGCTTCCCTCTCCTCTCCGTCTTCATAGAATCATAGAATATTAGAGTTGGAAGGGACCCCAGGAGGTTATCTAGTCCAACCCCCTGCTCAAAGCAGGACTAACTTCAGCTATATCATCCCAGCCAGGGCTTTGTCAAAACTCAGCTTAAAAACCTCTAAAGATGGAGATTCCACCACCTCTCTAGGTAACCCATTCCAGTGCTTCACCACCCTGCTAGCGAAAAACTTTTTCCTAATGTCCAACCTAGACCGCCCCCACTGCAACTTGAGACCGTTGCTCCTTGTTCTGTCATCTGCTACCACTGAGAACAGCCTAGCTCCATCTTCCCTGGAACCCCCTTTCAGGTAGTTAAAGGCTGCTATCAAATCCCCCCTCATTCTTCTCTTTTGCAGACTAAACAAGCCCAGTTCCCTCAGCCTCTCCTCATAAGTCCTCTGGACCGGAGCCCCCGACATCCCCTCTGCTCCTTCCGTTCTCTAACCCGCCAGTACCACATCAGGCCTGGCCACTGGAGCAGCCACAAACAAGTTCCACCGGTGACCACAGCTTGCCCAGTCAGAAGAGATGAGACTGGTGTATCTGGGATCGAAATAAGCTGGCCCAGCAGCCAGAGAGGCGAAGAGGCACTGCATACAAATATGGAGGGTGGTGCTTCTATGCAAAGGCCAACCCTGCTCTTTGAGACAGACGTAGGGTCAGAACCAAACTATGACAGCTATCTGCCAACCAGACGAGCATGTTAAATGAACTGTTCTTTGAGATCTCCCTTGTCTGAAAGCCCTTTCTATCAACCTCCCTCTATAATTATCTTACTATCTAACCATCATGCTTTCATCCACATCTGTCTATCAATCCTCCAGGTCCTCACGCCCTTATTTCTCTCTTCCCCTGTCCAACAAATTAACCACCCACCCATCTATCAGCACCTACTTTGGAAGCCCCCACCCCCATTTATCACTGCCATACTCCATCCAGTCACTTGCCTACTCATCAATCATTCATGTGACTATTTATTTCTACATCATCTAGCCACTCATCAGCCATTCATACAGCCCCCATTATTCTCCACTCCCATTTTTCTCACCCCCTGAACATCAATTCATCCAATCTATCTGTGTAATGTAACCATCTCCACACATATATCCCTCCATCTATTTATTTAACCCTCCATCCCAATCTTCAACTATCAGTCCATCCACCTAGCGTCTCCAAACTAGCCCTTGGCAGGCACATGCCTATTCTCAGAGCCATTTCAACGTAATGAAAATCTTTGCCCTTATCTCTCTCTAATGTTCAAATGGGGAAGCTTTATCCAGTTGTTCTTTAAGCACAGCAGTTAAGCGATCCGATGCATTTTCTTTATCTTGTCCAAAAATACATGCTATTAAAAAAAAATCCCAGAAAAACAACAGAAATGCCTTCGGAGCTGTAATAGTATTAAAGATGTTTCTGTCTCTAGCAAGACATATCAATGTGGGACTGAGGGGAAATAAATAGAAAGCAAAGAAGCAGAGCACAGCAGAAACATGGTTAACCCTTCCTAGCACTATACACAATTCCGTCCCTTTAAAAAGCATCATTTCCTACCCTGCAGGGTGAATTCCATTGACCGACACTGAGATCCTGTACAAAAAGGCCCTCCCTGCTAGACACACAGAAGGAATGTTTTTCAAGGGCCAGGGCAGTATTTTGTCATGCCACACATTTCCTCAGAAGGGGTGAGGAGGCCGCCATGGTGCCCTTTACTAAAGAGTTTATGTAGAGGTGAACAGTCTGCCCGAGAGAAGCCAACGCAAGGTGTAATATTCAACAGGGAGAGGGGTAATGAGGAGGCCACAGCTGAGCTCTGAATTGGCAGCCTAGCTATGTCCATCTCAAGTCCTACACAACTCAAAAGAGCTCAGCATTTCAGACAATGGAGGGGGTGGCTGGGGCTGGGTCTGTGCTCCTTTGAAAATCTGGCCCACGGAGCATCTGGCCCTGATTCTGCAATCTGATCTGCAGAGGTGAGGTCATATGGAGCCCCAGTTAGCGTGCATAAGATCCTGCCTCACCCTTAGTGTCCACGGGGGCCACTGGCAGGAAAAAAAAGGCAGCCCCTCCGACGAAGAAACGATACACATGAAGTACAGCCTGGCACACAAGCCTCCTGTCACCACAGCTCCACCAGGAGCACTAGCGTAGACTAGCCACAGGTAGCTGCTGGCCCTTTTACCACTCTATTCTCTAGAGCTGCTCTGCGCGTGTTTCGGTGACACAGCGGTTCAAATGCCGGTACAATCTCAGCACGGGTGCTCCCAGCAGCACCGCCGGGCCAGCTGCAGGGGAGGGTGATGCTGAGAAGAAAGCCTGCATAGTCAAGCTCAGAGTGTTTCTGTTTTAGGGCCCAGCCTCACACTCCTTATTCACGCAGAGGACGTTTTGCCGGAGCAAGGAGCGGAGTTGCTGCCCAATTCACAAACCTCAAGAAGGTTTTGTAAAGCCCAGTCTAACGGTGTGGATTAGCATTGTGAGCCCTGCAGAGTGCTCTCTCTGGGCAGGAGCAGTGCTGTAAATATATTCACCCAACATCCCCGTAGGGCAAACGTTGCCGTTCTCCAAGCACGCTTCCTGCTGCTTTCTTCTAGCAGGAGACAGAAAATCCCTACCCCAAACTCTAACCAGCAACAGCACCTAACCCTGAGCACGCTTATCATCCAGCCATCGCTTCTTAGGTGACCAGACACTTTTCTGGTGGTGGCCTCTCAGTTCCAGTGGATTAGGCCAGATGTTGCCCATCAACAGAAGGCTTCTGCCTGCCCTTTCTGAAATGACTAGTGATTTTGGATTCCCCGACTGAGACACCTGATTTTCATGGGGTAAGGGCTGAGCAATTTCTAGAAATTGGGCCCTTTTAAAGGTGTCTCAAGTTGGGCACCAAAATCCCCAGTCCCTCTTGAGTACAGGCCCCTTCAGAAAGGAACTCTCCAGCACAGACTAACTCAGTGCACAATCCAGGCCTCGCCAGGAAAGCTAATAGAAATGAAGACAGTTCAATTCCTTTTCCAGGAGCACCACTTGAGTATAAAAGCATGTCCCACGGTTTGGATTATTCTAAGCTGTGCAGCTCTGATGAGGTGAAGAGAAATTGAGCCCATCAAAAAGGGAAAATGAATGACCCCCCTAAACCCGCTTAAAAGATACATATGCGCTGAGAAAAAACTGCTTAGCATACAATGATCACCGTTAAAAAGTCAGCCGTGCTGCCACGTCTGAAATCTTGCAGGTCTGTCCCTTGACTAAGCATAGAGAAATTCAGCTCATCCTTGGATGCTACTGCATGATAACTTATCGAGCAGGCTTTTTAATGGAGGCCGCTGCGAGGCAAGATTAATGCATGTTGATTATTAAAGCAAAGAGAAATTGGAAACTGGCATTGTAATGCCACTCTCTATGCAGTTAGTTTCAGTCAGCGTGGACGCTGAAGCTAGTCAGAGTGTGATCTCCCAACTCCCAATCCCCCTTGCTCCAACCATGTCACCAAAACCCTTTTCAAACAGACTGTACGTCCCGCATTTTGGGCCTGACCACCTCCATGGCGTCTCCTTTGACGGTCCACTGGCAATCCAAATGCCCAACTCATTCTGCTATCTTCCCCCCACATGGGTTGCTATCACAGAGCACCCTTCCTTCTGCTACAACCGTTCCCCACTCGAACCACTCAGGGTTTCTTCACCCATTCCAGACTAATACTGCGGTGGGCTGGGGCTGGGGGGTCTGGAGCCCTGGAAGGTTGCAGGTGCTGGTCTCCTTCCGTGCAGGCGTACGGCGGCAGCCGATCCGGTGGGGAGAAACGCACACAGCTGTGACAGTCCACCAGATGGGATGTGACACTTCCACTGTCTAACAACAGGGGTCAGCCCATTAATCACAGGGTGATGTGGGAATAACTGGGGACTGAGCATAATCCATTACAATTTACCTGCTAGGAGTGGCTCTTAGCAGAGACCCGGCTTGGCAATTCAGAACGATTGGCTGCATTGGCTGCTTTCTGGACACGTCTTGCTCCCTGCCGGCCTCAGGGAAGCGGATGTGATTCCAAGCCCCCTGACGACCTTGCTTTGCTGGCAGAGAGAGAGATTTTGGGGGGATTGGGAGGGAAGAGGTAGGGGGCGGGCGATCCTCCCTCCAGCCTTTCAATAACAGAGCTGTTTAGGCTCCATCCACGCACACATAGCTGCGGGCCCTTCTTGCATGGCTCTGCGCTGGCTCGGCAACTCCTGAGTCAGCCCGGTCCCTCCGGTAACAGAGCCAAAGGGGGGAGAAAACTCAATGTCCTTGCGTGGGGCCCCAAGGATCCTAAACGTGGCCCCATGTGAATGGACACGCACCCTTTCATCATTTTGTCACTACGCTCAGCGCAAAGGGGCCGGGCTGACATCTCTCTCCCCATGGGCCAGGCCAAAACCCAACATGGCAAGATGCTCACATTGCCATGGGGACCTGAAAGACCCAGACCAGCTCTGAAGAGCAGCTGGAATAGGACCTTCCATCCAGGCAGCTGCTGCTGGTTAGACACAGGGAAACAGAGAGGTGACGCATGGAGTCAGCTGGAGCTGGAGCCACATCCCCCTGGGCATGTCTCAAGCGGAAATCCTCTCTCTCTCTCTCTCGGTAAAGCCACAAAGGCAGCAACTGGTGTCCCGTCAGCACACAGAGGATGCAGGGTTCTGGACGGCCTCTCAGTAAACAGCGCCGCGGCAATCAATGTGGCTTTTTTTGATGAAGACAAAAGCATAGAGGGAAAATCATTAGGGAAGGTAATAAAAGCCTTTGCTTACAGTTAATAGAGAGCTTCCTGGATGGTGCAGGCCCGGCTGCGGCTGCGGGAAAACGTACTTCTCTTCTCAAGTTCAAATAGAGACTAAAACCTCCTGTCTGCGCCTATTGATTTTACGTCCTCCGAACACATGTGCCACCTTAATTGTGATTTGTGTGATAGTTCAGCCCCTGAAAGCTTTCGTTTATCTCTACCTGGTTAAACAACTTTAAATACTAACAGGTCAATATATCTGTCTGTTGACCAGGGCTGTCTGCCCAGCCTTCTCCACCTTAGGCCCCTCCACCTCCTGTTCGGAAAAAGGGGGAGAGGTGGTCATCTCACAGGCTCATAAAAGTACTGCATGACTAGCTGGGCAGGGGAGCCACAGCCGAGTGCTGGCAGCCAACTTTGCTGGGAAACCAACGTCTGGGATACACCAACAATCACCTGTGATCAATGGAGCATCCCCTCCTCCCATAGGACCTGGATGCCTGGCAGATCTCTCTTAGCCCCCAGCTCTCCCTTCTCCACACTCCCCCTACCGGGGGGGATGGAAACATGGAGTGGAATTTACCTTTCTCCCCTTTCTCCACACTCCGTCTGCCATGGGGGAATTCACCCCTAGTTTCCCCTCTTCCACACTCTCTCTGCCAGAGTTTTACCCCCCAGGCTGCTCTGCCTGCTCCCCGTGCCGGGGTTTACTTGTCCATCCTGTAGTGAGCGCTTATCCACGGAAAGCTACATCCCACAGATGAACGCGCCACCGCCCGATCTACCCCACCTCTCCCATGCTGATTGCAGAAGCTGGTACAGCGCAGAAGTGCCAGAGGGACCGGGCCATGCCCCACACGTCTCAACTTCTGGGCCGGCCTGGTCCCCACAGGGCTCTCCCACCCGTATGCACTGAATAGCCTTCATGCGAATCAATTCTATGCCTTTTCCATGGGTAAACCCTGGACACCAGTCCCCTGGGGCTGTCAAGTCACCATCCCCACTTTCCCTCCTTGCTAAATCCATCTTTTAACAAACACTTTAAGCTGGCGCTACACGTGATGCATGACTTATTTCATGCATATGCTTTGTGCTTTGAGTTTCCCCAAGGAAGGGCTGTGCCACTCTCCTTTTCCACAGGAGTCTCACTCGGCAGCGACAGAGGAACCTTAAAAACCAGACATACGACCGTTCGCGTCAGTGTCCTGAATGGTGATGGGCTCGATCTGAGGCTGTGTGATGACAGCTTCATAAAGAGAGCCTAGGGTGCCAAAA
This sequence comes from Emydura macquarii macquarii, assembly GCF_026122565.2. Lineage (NCBI taxonomy): Eukaryota > Metazoa > Chordata > Testudines > Chelidae > Emydura > Emydura macquarii. The sequence goes on along the minus strand of NW_027130449.1, from coordinate 6,210,083 downwards.
CAGTCCATGCATATTTAACAGGGCTCCTTAGAAAAGCACGGCTTTTTGTTGACTTTACAGATATCCTCCTTCTGCTCCAAGCCTGTTGCTAATTCAGTTTTGAACTAAGTGAATCTCTCTGATCCTGTTACTGAACTTCAGTCAAGGGCCTGCTCTTCCCCTTCATTCACCAATCAATGGTCATTTCACTAACATGCAATCATTGTCTAATTAACCCTGCATTCATTCTCTACCACTAAGTAGAGGCTGAAGTCTGTTTCAGAAGATTCTGCCTATTTACGAGCAAGCAAAGTGACCGGCGGTTGGAGCCGGGGCTGGCAGGTGAACGGGGGAAGGCAGGAGGGGCCATTATAAGGAAGTTGTTACCTGATCATTGTCTTCCTATTTAACAAATAATTGCGTCTTGAGCAAACCTGCTGCCTTATGACTAATACAAGATAATGGGGCACTCAGCCCTCATGACTCAGGACTTGAGTGCACACAGTAGGATGGAATCACACAACAGTCCACGTGCATCGTGAAAGGGTTTGTTTTGCCTTCTTTGGAAACTCTGGGTGCAGGCCACTGCCAGAGAGAGGGTACAGTGCCTGGGACCCGAGCTGAAACCATGAGCCATAAGCTTTGTATTTTTTTTTTGCCTCCCCAAGAAATGAGAGACCCCAAGAAACACTCCGTGACAGGACAGATAGACCCATAGGAATAAGGAAAGGAGAGAAGATATCAGGTGTCCATCCCCTTTGCAAGTGCAGGACCGTTCCCTCCAATGCATGTGCTGGGATTGTAATTGCTACAGAAATATTGACACCGATTGTTAATAGAATTAAAGGGTCATTTTCCCCCCGTCAATTTATACCTTGATACATCAGCTTTGTAAATCCTGCCTTTCTTCCAAAACTCAAGATCAGCAGAAGTGTTTGTACAGATGTGATCATCTGTAATCCTCTTCCTTCCTGGTCCTACTCCTTCCTCTTTCTAACGCCTCCACTCCTCCCAATCCCTCGTGTACATTAATTTATACACAGTCCCAAACTTTTTATTTTGGGTAGGGGGAGAAATGGGGGGATGTCTGTTCTTTTGTAACAGCTAGTGAGCCCCGATCTGGCAATCCTTATGGTAGCAAAGCTTCCACTGACTTCAGCAGGGGCTGAAGGACTGCAGGATCAGGTCTTTGATATTTCAGGGCTTGATTTTGCAAAGTGTTGAGCTCCTGCAGTTTCTATCGGCTTCAGGCCTTCAACAAGCAATGCTGTTTAATCTTCATTCAATGCCTACGCTACTCATTTGCAAGTGCTGCCCATTTTTCTTGACTCCCTTATCTGATATTCCATCGGACAACAAAACGGGAAAGCATATTCAACTTCAGCCACACAGTGGTTCTTATGATCCATCCGAAACAAATCTACCTCCTGTAATTTCTTCTTTAAGGAAGTTTGTAACCTTGGAGGTCTCCAGAGCTTGCCTTCAGCTATATCATCCATCCCGGCTTATCTCTCCAGCCTTAGCATGAACCCAATTGATCATAAATTTCTGTTTGTTTTCTTTTCACAAGCCCAGAGGAGGAGGGAAGTGCCAGGGAGTTTGACCCCCACGCACTCTTTCTCGTCTGAGCTCCGCAATGAGCAGACTCGCTCCTCTGTTATAGCAATGCACTTGTAAGGCACTTGGGATGAATTATGTTGCTTTCGCTCTGGAACAATCGTGAAGCCTTTAGAGTCCCACCTAATCTGCAGGAAGTGGATGTGACTGTCACAGGAACTTAGTGTCATTCAATGGAATTCATCCCAAAGGACAAGCAGACACTTAAGACTCAAGACTAAACAGTCGTGGTTTTAGTCTCAGCTATGCAACTCATCTGCTTTGTGACTGTGGACAAGCCACGTCACCGGCCTGAGCCTCAGTTTCCCCTTTGCTTTGTCTATTAAAATTGTAAGATCCTTAGAGGAAGGGACTGCTTCTTACTGTCTGTCTGTACAGCACCTAGCACAATATGGCCCCAATCTTAATGGGGGCTACTAGAATACAAATAAATAATAAGACTCTGTACATGCACTTGCCACATGTTTGTATCTGAAAAATTTCTTTCTTAAAGGGACAAAGTTCGGGTCAAATTTGACTCCATATTTTTTTTCCCCCACAAAACTTAAGCCCAACTACAATGTGTCTCTGGTTTTCTTTTTGAATCCCAGTGGGAACACGTGTATCTTTTATATATAAACAAATGAACAGGCACCTGTGAAATGGGGATAATGATACCCACTTCCTTTGTGAAATGCTTTGAGATCTACAGATGAAAACTGTATAAGAGCTAGGTATTGTTATCATTAAGGTAGCAGCTCTAATACAGAAAGGAATTTCCCTCTATCTGATGTTTAACCTGAACAGTGTCTCTTTAAGGCACATCTCCTGGGGAAGGGCTGATATTCCGAGGGGCAGAGTCTACCCCCCTTGTTTTGCCTCTCATTGTTTTGTGGGGCTGATCCAATTCTTGTTAATACGAGCGGAAAAACTCGTGTTGACTTCAATGGCAGCTGGATCATGGCATAACACGAGCTCGCCTGCACAGTACAAATTACTGCACCCACCCAGTAGTCTGAGCGAATGCTCTGGCATGTAATATGGGAATAAACACCTCCGGGAAGCAGACACACTTCTCTTTATCCCGGAGTTTCCTCCAGATGCTGCCATATTGAGGTGACACAGTCCATATTCCCATCAACGGGGATGAACCACCCTCTTGGGGTGAGCCCTATGACTTCCAAATCAGGGTTTCCTATGGCCTCTGGATTTTGTTTCGTTAAAGGGTTAATAACCTGGACCCTTCCAAGCGCCAACCTGGGGTCTGTATCTTTCTTAACGGCAAAGCCCAGGCAGTAACCCTGCAGATCCAAGCTCTCTGCGACAATGACTATGTCCTACACATCTTCCTGCCTGGCATTTCCCCTCCCCTGCAGAAGTTACATTCAGGACATCACGCAACTTGGCAAGGTCGGGAGCCTATTAACTCCTGCACCACAAAGCACTGACTACAATGAGGGCCATTGTTAGTTAGCCAATGGAAGCTCATCCGTGGAGCTGTCCAAGATGGCTGGAGTCCATGCAGAGTGACAACTACTTGGAGAGCAACGCTGTGGGATCCTGGTCGACTGATTTCCTCTGTAGGTTTTGGCCAATCCGCCTCCCACAGGGGAGCAATCTCTGCACAGCAAAGTGGGAAGCATAGGTAGGATGCTCTGCACTGAATTGCATAGCATCACACAGGTTTCCTCCTCCCTGCCCCCCAGCTGCATTTCTGAACAACTCCAGAGCCTTCCAACTCCACCCATGTCAGGCTGTTTGCTGCCCTGTGGGGCGAAATCCCAGTGAATCACACTGATTCAGGGCACGAGGGATTGTGAGGCTCCGGGTCTGCAGCTGTTTGACTCAGAGGCAGGGTACCACACTCCATCACCCTCATCATCCCCGCGCTACCGAATGCAGGCGGCAGAAGCCAAACAACGCCAATCATCCCTATCCTGGACTCATTTCTCTAGGTCTTTTATATGCAGATCCAGTAACGCTGCTGCAGTCATTTTTTGTGCTACAGAGCATGCCTTTAGCTCAGCCTCTCTGTGTCTTGCCTTGGGATCGCCAAAGAAATGTTCGTTCAGGCTGCCTATTATCAGACATTCTTCGGAGATTTCCCAAATAGGCCCATCTCTTTTTCCAGACTACTGGTAGGTAGTTATATGCCCATTCTTGGACCACTTCATTACTTATCCTATGAGTCCATTTTACTTTGAATAACACTGTGGCCTAGCACTTGAGTTCCTGTAGCTGGAGAGTAAGGGGAATCTGTCTTGCTTTTAACCTTCATTGCCTGAAATCCGAGTGCAGGCATACACTTTGCAGACAATCTAGCTACAGTACTGGATTTGGGATTCAGAATGCCTCGGTTCTATTCCCATTAGCCTTGGACAAATCACTTCTTCTCCCCACTAAGGATAATTCTACTATCGTTCTTTGTAAAGCACAACGAGAACTCGGCATCATTATTTATCTGCTCGACTGTTCAGATGAGCTGCCGTCAAGTCAAACCACTTTGCTATCTCATCTGCAGGCTCCCCCACAGCCCAGGGTAAGGTAAAGAGGGACAGTTCTCTGGAGAGAATCTGAATACAACAGGAAGAAAAATTCTCCTCCACTTCCCTGGAAAGGGAAGGGAAATCTCAGTGGCTGATAACAGGGCTGCATCAGTCCCTGAAAAGAGAAAATCTGTGTTTCTTTTCTCTCCTTAATCGGTGACCACTTTGTTTAAAAAAGCATGAAATTATCACTTTGCTTTTCCAAAGTACTAGTTACTGAGGAGAAAATGATTATTGTACCAGGAGTAATAGGACTGAACAAGGCCAGAAACTCAAATCATAAATTATGAGAAGGCACCTAGTGAATCTCTTTGCATTTGTCAAGATGAGAGTTCTCTTAAAGGGGTAGTTAGCCTCACACAGGCAGCCCCGAGCAGGTGTTGGAGGTGGGGGACCCTTAGGAGGGAAGAGGAGGCGGGGGGAGGCAGGCCCGGCACCGCTGGCGGAACAGGGGACAGAGCCGGTCCAGCTCCACGCTCCGCACTTTGCACAGCTGCTTCCGTCTCCCGTCGGAGCGCTGCTCCCGGCAGCTGCTGCCACTGCCTACCTCCCATAGCAGCAGCCCCCACCCCACCGCTACCGCTGCTCTGCAGGCTCCCGGAGGCGGGGGCTGCGTCCGTGCTGCTGCCTGCGGATAATCCCGACGACGAGGTGCGATTCCCCACCGCCGCTATTTTCTCTGGCGGGTCGCATCGGGCTCCGGCGCTGCGGGGGAGCTGCTGCTATCCCTTGCCCCCCCCCAAATTAAACAGTCAAACTCCACTTATGATATGTAGGCCTGGTTTTAGTGGGAGGTGGGGCCGGGGGAAGGGTGCAATTTTTACACAAAAGTCCGGGGGGGGGGGGATTTAAAAAGTTGGAGAACCGCTGGTTTAGAACACGGCTAACGTGGGTGCATCTGCAAGGGTTCTTCAACCAGTTCAGCGTGGTTCATGTGGACACACTGAACCGTCTGCGTTCAATTACCAATGGTTCAATTTCCTGGTGTAGACACAGCCTCACACCTTCCCCCACTCCCCTTTTCTGCTCATGGCAGCCAGGCAAGCATCTATTTGTTTCTCCATCTCTCCCCACCACCTCGAGAGCCTTCGCCTCCGCAGCTTCTATTAGCTGCTACATCACTGCCTGCAATATTTTCCAACCTGTGCCCTGTTGACTTTCCAAGCTAGCGTAAAGCAGCCTATTGCTCCCTGGTGTACACTTCAACATTTCTCTCCCTCTGCACTTGGCCTGCTGACTAAATGCTTTAATTCTGCTGCCATACAACTGCTTTCTGTAATTTATACCAGGGACCTGAAATATACCGTAATTCTGCAAAGTGTTCTGGGATGCGGTTTGTATGGAAGACACTATACGAAAGTTGTACTGTATTGATTATGTTGTTAGGAAATGTCCTCTTGGTAATATCCATGCGTTAGCTGTTAAAAATGATATCTCCAAACAAGATAATGCAGGGGGAAAACACAACAACCTCAAATACACAATCACTGCTTTTACTGCATACCACATAAGGGATGCAGTACTGTCTAAGCAGCTAGGACACTAGGACGGGGAGTCAAGAGATGTGGGGTGAAATCAGGGCTCTGTTAAGCAATGAGAATTTTGCCACTGACTTCAACAGAGCCAGAATTTTACCCCTGGGTCTTATTCCCAAGCATGCTACTGACCTGTTGCATGACCTTGAACAAGATTCTTTTCTGCACAACAGCACTCAGATCTGACCTTTCCTATCAATCCACACAGCTAAAACTCTCAGCCAAGCTCTCAAAGTCTCTCGTCTCTGTTGTTGCTTTGACAGATGCAATCTTGTCCCGCTTGGCTCTGTTCAGGATGCTGCCGCAAAGATCAATCTCTGAGCCCGTCGCTTTGACCATGTCATGGCTCTCTTTGAGTCCCTCCACTGCCTCCGCTTCTCTATCACATCGAACACACGCGGCTTGGTTTCACTAACAAAGCCCATCCTGGCCAATCCCCGCCCTGCCTATCATGTCTCGTTCACTGCTGAGCTGTTGATGCCAGGCTCCACTGCCCATAGCTTAAATTTTCCAAACAAGCACCTTCATGTTCTCCTGCAGGCTGGCCATAAACATCCACAAAAGTAACTTCTTATCCACCTTCAAATCCCTCACGATTCTTCTTTACAGGGATGCCTAGGGATACCTGACAACGACTGTGCAGAGATCAAGTCCATCATGCTGACCAACACAGTCTCATGGTTTCCTTGCGCTCCCCCATTGATCTGTCTGTACCCATCTGCCATCTCTTGCCTTATATTTAAGATGGTCAACTCTGGCAGTTTTTTGTTGTGTCTGTACAGCACCTAGCACAATGGGGGTCCTGGTTCATGGGCTCCCAAGCACTGGGGTAATAATAATAATAACAACAATCTCACTTCATTCCCTGTTCCTCAGTTTCCCCTCCTGCCCTTTGCCTGTGTAGACTGTAAATTCTAAAGGAAAGGGACTGTCTCTTGCCATGTTCAGGAATAGTAGCTAGCGCAGTGGGCCTGTAATTTTGACTGGGGCTTCTAGCCACTACTATATTATAAGTAATAAATAATCATCCTAATCACAGCTAAGAACATGTTATCCCTGATCACAGCTTTCAGGGGGAAGCTTGTTAAGTCCTTTCTGATGCTCCACATGATGGCATGGAAATTCTGCCTCTCACATGGCTTAGATTGATGGATTGACCTCAGCCGCCCTCTAGGCGTGAACTATTATACCAGAAGACAGGGTGGAGAATAAAGAGGTCGAATGACTGAAAAGAATTCTTCAGTGGTGAAGTTAATACATCTAAATTCACAGGGTCAACGCAAATTACAACTCATTAGCCGCATCGTTCCCTTTCATACAAACACGGTGCGCTGATGGAAGAACTGCGGGCCAGATTCTCAGCCGGTGTCAATCGGCACTGCGTTGTGGAAGTCAACAGAGCTACACCAATTTATAGCAGTGGAGGATCTTGCCCGATATTTTCTATATTATGGCGTTTTATATTAGATTAATGGAATTATAGCCCCAGAAGGGAACTCAAAGGAGCTGAAAGCCGACGGGAGTTCTCATGTCAATTTCAGTTTAATCATGAGTTTCTTTTCCTCTGCTTTGCGTTCTCTAGGAAGGTACTCAACACCGTAGGGACGACCAGGCCCTTTCATGAAAACAGCTCATCTGTAAGCCGCAGCAGCATCTAAGTTGCTGCCAGCAAAGAGGAAGTGGCTTGTGAATCTAAAGTGAGAACTCCCCCGGGTTTTTGATTCCTGCCTGACGTTAAAGCCCACAGCATTTCAGATCCATTTAATCTTTAATCACATTTACGTACATCTCCTAACAATGTGTATATAGTATCTGCTTTATCATTCAATGTACATATAGCGATGGGCAGCCCTGAAAGATTCGGAGCTTCTGATTATTAGCACCCAAGCATTCAGTGCCAAGGTTTGCAAAAGTGGATAGTGATTTTGGGTGTCCAACCTCAATTTTTGGAAATTTTGGCCCACATGCTCATCTTACTCTACCGAGTCTGTGAAATTTTGCATGGTTCTGGCATGAGAACCAGCTCTCTTGGGAGATGTCTAAGACTTCCAGCTTCTTGTAGGTGGAGAAATACCTCAAGGACACAGTATTATTATTTTTCCCCACAGTGTTTTAACCACGACCAGGAACTGCAGCTGCTACAAAAGTGCAAATGTTCAAATCACCTATGGCAATAAATTTGGATGGGAAAAGGTGCAAAAGGGAAACAAAGGTTGAAATAGACCAAACAAAAAGGCCTCCTGCTATATCTCAAGGCCTGTGTTAAGGTCATGTCTGGTAAACAAGAGAAAGGTGAACCACAATTGGTGTGTTGAAAATTAGGCCAAATTGGTGGACAAAGTAATGAGAGGATAGGCTATTCCACCCATCATTACTTTCTGGGGGCCTTAAAAGACTTTGGTGGAGAAAAGAAGTGAAGTACAAACACAAGAATTGCTGATGGGAAGAAGAGGAAGGAGACCTCCTGGGATGAAATGGGATCAGCAGCTCCAGCCTATCCCAACTAACTTCTTCTCTTTTCCCCAAAAGGAGAGTTATCACCACCTTTGATACCACCCAGGAAACTGTCAGAGAAGGGGATTTGCTTTCTAAAAACGCTCTGCAGCTAACAGGCAAGGGAACAAGGAATGTTGTTGAAATGAAACCTTATTTAATCCTGCACATTGCAAAGTCTTTAACTGGTTTCCCTTCTTTTCTGTATTGTTAATAAAGGGTTAAAAGGACTGTTAATGGGGTGTTTGCCTTGGTGCTAAGCAGGCTGAGGTCTCTGTATGCCAAGCCCCGAACCTTGTTTAACACTGTTTAATGCTGGACAGCAACTGGGTTATGTTAACACCTTTGGACTATATAGTTCATGTAAATTAAAACAACAGTGGACAAACTGGGAGCAGAACCCAGGTCGCCAGTCCAGTGCTCTACCCACAAACAAAAGCATGTGAAGAGACCACACTGAGACTTTTTTAGGTTGGTTTCACTTTCAGGTGCTCATGTTCTAGCACAGTGTTGCGATGTATGTGTGTCAGCGCTTTAGAGGAATACTCATTTGTTTATATATAGAAATATTCCCACTGCCCGCATAAATGTGTTACTGGTGGTCTTGAGTTTTGTGGGGGGAAGAAGATGAAGTCAAATTAGACCTGAGCTGTAAAAAGCTCCTTTAAAAGATCTTTAGATACTCATGGAGTCTTTTTATCTCTTTCTATTACAGTAGCTCCCATTGAGATTGGGGCTCCACTGTGCTAGGTGCTGTACAAAGACATAATAAGAGACAGTTCCTTGCCCTCAAGAGTTTAGAATCTAAACAGACAAAGCAAAAAGGAAACTGAGGCAGAAGGAGGGGAAGTGACTTGCCCAAGGTCTCACGGCAGGCCAGTGGCAGTAGCAGGAACAGAATCCATATCTCCTGAGTTCTAGTCAAGTGCTCTAACCACTGGTTCACACTGTTCCCTGAAAGCAGTGGTTCTCAACCTTTCCCATACCAGGACCCATACACACCTCATATCTAGTTGGAAACCCCTTCTCATTCTGCAATATGGGAAGGGCAGGTTGGTCATGATCCCACCCCAGGTTGAGAACTCAAAATCCATACGTACAACGGAGAAACTGCTCTAAGGAGGGGCCACCTCGCCATGGCAGAACTCAGACACCACGATGGAGTCATAGGCACCAAAAGCCAGGTCTTGCTACCTTCACTCACTCTGATCAGCACTTCATACCGCAGGCAGCCGCACTGAAACCTACGGGGGCCAACCACGGAACAAGGTGCTATTCAACATAAAAGTGGCAGGATATCAACTCGCTGGGCTTAAAGTCGCGTAGCCAGCACAGCTGTGTGTGGTGTCAGCAAAGCCATAAACAGTCCTTTCTTCGCAGCAATTGAAGCATATAGCAATTGCCATTACAGACCAGCCCTGGGGTCCATCTATTCTCGTACCGTCTCTAGCGGCAGCCAGCTCCAGCACAAGAAAATGTGAGCTAGCCTGCGCCACCCAAGAACGTCTCATCCTAACCCCTAATAGTTACAGGCTGGCTTAAACCCTATAGCAGGAGACTTGTTTGTTTGTTTGTTTTAAACCCAGATGAGAGCAGTAATAAATAATAATATTTTGCACTTCTGTAACATCATTAGAGGATTGCTAAGCGCTTGACCACCCCCATTTAACAGATGGGGAAACTGAGGCACAGAGGAGTGACGTGACTTGCCCAGGTCACAATGAGTCAATGGCAGAGACCCCCGGAGCCCCAGTTCACTGCTAGACCAGACTGCAATGCTACACATGCTTCTCGCTACTTGCACAGCTCCTGATTCATGCATGGAGGGTGAGTTTTCCACAGAAACTCCCGACACAATGAGATTTGTGCTCATTAAAGAAAAACAGACAAGAGGGTGGAATCCCCAAGCTACTGCTGGTGATGGGAACGCAAGTTCCCGGCTTTTTGCTGCTGCTAACAGTGTCACAACTCTTCTGAGGGCCTGACCAAAACCTCCTGCGGTCCCCTGGGAGCTGTTCCAGTGAGTTCAGTGGCTTTGGATGATGCTCCTACAGAGCTTCAAGCAGAGAAACCTTGGCTGCTTGTCCTTTCTGCCATCACTGACTTTGTAAATTGCGAGAGGGAAGGCCGGCTGAGAGAATGAGGGCTCCTCCCTGTCATCTGCCATCTCTCTGCCCTTCCTCCCTCTCTGGTTTATGGCTGTGATCTGCAAGGGAGTTAATAATAACACCACCCAACTTTTATATGGCACTTTTCATCAGTAGATCTCAAAGCACTTTACCATGGACAATACCAGTACCAATATCCCCATTTCACAGATGGGGAAACTGAGGCACAGGCATCAAACAGATTTGCCCAAGATGACCCAGCAAGCCAGTGGCAGAGCTGGGAACAGAACTCAGGTCTCCTACATCCTCGTCTAGCACTCTATCTGCTAGGCAACACTGGCTCCCACTTAGTTCTCCCACATCTCACTGAAATGTAACGAGATAGGTGCCCAGTTCCCTGAGGCCCTTTTGAAAATGCTTGCCTGTTCTATACATCTGCAGCTGTGTCCTTTCAGAGATCCAAAATGAATGAGCCCCTCCCATGGGCGGAGCTAAGTTAATTAAGGGGCTAGAAATAGGGCCCTCTATAAACCGCTCTGACTCCAAGAAGGCAGTTCAGTTCAGCTTAGCTGGCCAGCCACTGCTCTTCCGCCCACAATGCGATTCCCTGCAATAGCCACTTTGTTGCCCTGCTTTTTCAAAAAAATTGGTAGCCACCTCTACAACAAAGGCTGGCTCAGACACCCTTGCCCCACACCTGCAGAGCCAAACTGCTTTCAGACACCACAGAGACGCAAACCCCAGCTCCCAGGCTGCCTGGACCTCAAGATCTGGCCATTGTGCGTTTGAAGAAGAGAAAAAAAAAGAGGTAACAAAACAATACATTTCTGTTTAGAGCCCAAGAGACTAGGCCAGTTTGGGGATTGTTTGGGGGTATGGGAATCTGTGAGATGATCGCTTTAGGGATCTGCACCCTCAATCCCCTTCTAGCAACCCTTCTGCCATCTCCTCGCCTTGAGGGGACCCTCTGTCAAAGCTGCACGTGGCAGAGGAGATGGAATTATGAATTAAAGGCAGGCCCAGATTCCATATGGGACCATGCTGGGTCCAGAGGCAATACTTTCCTACCTCCGCTTGCTAGTCCCCTTCTTCTATAGGTATACTAATTAAAATGAAGCAAACTAGTTTGGCACTAGAGGACAGATAGCCCTGGGGGCTAAGACCCTCCACTTAGCTGATGGGCTGTAGCAATGCAAGCTTCTCCCTGCCAATATTTCTCAGGTAGATGTGGACACAGGGCCAGACTGCAAGTCCCACCATGTGTAAAGTCAACAGCTGCGCAAGTCTTTGTAGGATGGAGGCCTGAGTTTTTCCATCTTCCTCTTTTGGGTTTACTTGGTGTGATCATGATACTCTTAACTTTTTCTTGCCTGTGTCAACCCATTAAGATCTTATTTTAGTTAGCTCAATTTAGGTGTGACAATTTTAGGAGTCTGCATTTTGGCCAGGAGGGAGGAGGGAGTGAGGGGAAGACATGGGGTCGAGGGTGGTGCTATACCTTCACCACTCAGTGCCTCAGTTTCCCTATCTATGAAATGAGGGTTGTGAGGCTAAGCCCACTAGTGCAGCCCTCGGAGCATAGACAAGAAGTAATGGGCTTCAACGAGGGAGATTTAGGTTCTGTAACAGGAAAATCTTTCCAACTTTAAGTGTAAAGCCCTGCAACAGGTTACCAAGGGATGTCTTGGAATCTCCGTCACTGGAGGTTTTAAGTACAGGTTAGACAAACACCCCTCAGGGATGATCTAGGTGTATTTGGTCCTGCCTCAGTGCATGGGGATGGACTAGGAGAGGACTTCTTGAGGTCCTTTCCAGCCTGGCATTGCTGTGATTCCGCCAGGGGCTAAGCAGGCTCAGGGTCTGTTGCAATATGAACAACTTACTGCAATCCTACTGATCTTCCAAGTGCAGCAATGCTGCTTATTGCACGAGAAGGAGGGAAGAGACGGAAGGAAGAAGTGGAGGAGGAGATTTCAGGACAGAGGCAGGGAAGTGTGGCACAGAGGATCAACGGAGGGAAAGTTTAACAAAGACCCCGAGCAGGAACGGGACACGCGCTTCCTTAGCTCAGACTGCAGCGCTTGCACCGGACAAAACCCAAACGGGGCTCACGAGACACCTGCCAAACTTAGGTGCCCTGCAGGGACACAGCCAGCGCCGTGCCCGCGCCCCACCTCCCTTGTAAAAACCACAGGTGCAGGGAGCAATGCTGCCCCTCTGCTCCTCCCCAGATGCTGCCAGGCCCACAGGGCCATTGGGCAACCAGCTACAAAAGCTAGGGCACCTTGAACCAGGGCCAGGGGCTAGTTCAGATGCCAGCCAGCTCCCCGCTGCTGCACAGAGTTGTCAATTGTCTATTTCGAATGGACGGGCCTTGGGCAAACCCTGCCTTCCCACCCCTCGAAAACACTCCAGCCAAATCCTGCCACCGTCTCCAGCCACCCCCACCCCATCCCACAAACCGCACCGATTCCAGCCTGCTGCTTTGCCCAGCCCAGGACTAGCCGCTGCCCGAGCTGGGCAACCTGCTCAGAGCAACCCTGCAGCCGTGCCAGCACCCCCCATTGAACCTCAGACAATTCATCCCCCCCCCCCCCCACACACACACACACATGCAGTGGGTCGCTGGGGGGGCAGGACTACACTGGCAAGACAGGGCCAGGGCAGGCAGGGACGGTGCAAAAGAGCAATGATGAAAGTTGAATGCAAGGACCATGCCTACAACTGGCCGTTTCGTGCAGGAGCCAATCTTTGGCTGATGGGGGGAGGGGGGGGCACAGTTTGCAAAAAGCACCCGGGGGGGGAGGGGGCAGCACAGAACCGTGCTTGAATCCATGTGGCCTAGCAAACATGTGAGCTCCTCAGTGGGGGGGGGGGAGGCCAGAGCAACCAGCTGCAACTGGCCTGAGCTGGCCTCCTGGTGTCCCCCCGCCCGCTGCAGCAGCAGAAAGCTGGCCTGGCTTACCGTGGCGCCGTGCAGCCTTTCGGAGGGGGTGGATGCCTGCTGGGGGACGGGGGAAGCCATGCAGTGCAGCCTCCTGCAGCAACAGACCATCTCGGCTCAGCCGGGGCAGGGAGCCCGGCCGCTTTATCACCTCGCACAGCACCACCTGCTGGCAGACATGCAGCCCTGCGCAGGGCCACGGCCACGCAGGGCCAATGCAGGCTGTGCCCCGGCTGGCCCAGGGCCACGCGTGGGCGCCTCGCTTCAGTGGCAGGCCCCAGCAGCGGCCTCGGCGAGGTCCTTGGGAGCCCTGGCCCGCGGACGGGGAAGCGTGGCCGCGCTGGCTGCCATCTCGGCCGGCCCAGCGGGGCTGGAGCTGGGAGCCTCGGCGCTAAAACACGTGGCGCTGAAGAAGTGGTCCTCCACTTTTCGGGGCTCAGGAGCCCTTTGTAAATGTTTAGGGCCTGGTGTGACCCACTAAATAGCCTGGGGGCAGAGGCCCCAGGCTGATTTCAGTCGGGTCCTGTCCCCCAGAGGGGAAGGGTCGGATCCTGCCAGGCCCTCCCTCCCCCACTGGCAGCTCCTGCATCTGCTGTGCTGTGGGGCGGGCTCTCTGCTCCGGGCGTTGCGACTTCCAGGGTCGCAGCGCTGCTCAGGTTAGCCCCTGCCCCCCTGACTGGGCTGGACGTGTCTGAGTGGAGCTGGGACCTGGCTCGCAGGCTGATGGAGGGGGGTGAGGGGAGTCACTCGCTCAGATTTGGCCCACCCAGACTCCCGTCTTCATGACGGCTGGGCCAAACCTGAGTGGCGCTGGGACCTCAGAGGTTGCAGTGCCTGGCGCAGGGAGGCGAGCCCTGCCAGCCCCGTGGGACAGGAGCTGCCCTGCGACCCTTTGAAACATTCAAGCCACCCGGTTTTGGGTCCTGATCCACGGGTTGAGAAACCCTGAGCTAAAACACCCTGTCTGTAGGCCTCTCGCTGTAGCTGACTCAGATCCTTTGTGGGTCAGGCACAGAGGGAGACCTACAACATACACATCAGTGGGTTACACACGGGTTTGCATGATCTGGGGCTACATTTTGTTTTGGTTCCTATATTTTTTCTCTCCTTCTGTCTTCCCTGCTTGTCTCCATGAGTGGATGGTGCTGACTGCTCCCTGCTAACCAGAGGGGAGCAGAAAATTTTGATGGTCTAGAAGAAGAAAATCTCCATGAAGGTGGGATCAGACTATGGAAAAGGCAGAGAGTGGCTCAGACCCCCGGCAAGTCAGGGCAGGGCAGAACTCAGCCAGCTGCTGGCTTTATGTTCTTGGGTAGCAATTACCAGAACTGGTGCATGGTGAGTTTGTCCACCGCTACTCTTCCTTTTGATGCAAGTTGGAGTGAAGCACTGCACAGAGCCTGACTGGCCGAGTCACACTCATTAACTTGTTGGAGTTCACAGAGTCACAGATTCCAAGACCAGAAGGGGCCACTGTGATCATCTAGTCTGATCTCCTGTATGACACAGTCCTAGAGCAGAGCCTTTAGAAAACATCCAATCTGGATGGAAAAATTGCCAGTGATGGAGAATTCATCACAACCCTTGATGAATCGTTCCAATGGTTAATTACTCTCACTGTTAAAAACTGACACCTTATTTCCAGTCTGAATTTGTCTAGCTTCAACTTCCAGCCATGGTGTCGTGTTACACTTTTCTCTGCTAGATTGAAGAACCCATTACCAAACACGGGTTCCCCAAGTAGGTACTTACGAACCGTCGTCAAGTCACCTGTTGATCTTCTCTTTGGTAAGCTAAATAGACTGAGCTCCTTGATTCTCATCACTATAAAGCAGGTTTTCTAATCGTTCAGTTATTTCCGTGGGTCTTCTCTGAACCCTCTTCAATTTAACAACATCCATCTTGAACTGCAGGCCCCAGAACTGGATACAGGATTCCAGCAGTGGTCGCACCAGTGCCAAACACAGAGGTAAAATAATCTCTCTACTCCTACTCAAGGTTCCCCTGCTCACGCATCCCAGGATTATATTGGCCCTTTTGGCCACAGCATTGCACTGGGAGCTCATGTTATCCATCATGACCCACACTTTTATTTGGCAGTTCTCCCCAGGATACAGCCCCCTATCCTGTAAGTAAGGTCCGCATTCTTTGTTCCTAGATGGAGACTTTTACATTTAGCCATATTCAATCATACACTGCTTGCGCCCAGCAGGTCCTTTCACTCTGTACCAGGGACCTGCCCTGTTCATTATTTCCCACTCCCCCTTTTCTGTGTCACCTGCAAACTTTATCAGTGATGATATTATGTTTTCTTCCAGGTCATTGATAACGTTGTTAAATAGCACAGGGCCAAGAACTGATCATGGTGGGACCTTGTAGAAACACACCCGCTGGATGATGATTCCCTGGTGATAATTACAGTTTGACACCTACCAGTTTAGCCAACTTCTAATCCATTTAAGGTGTGCCAGTTTAATTTTATTTGAGGGCACTCAGCACTTCTGCAAATGAGGTCCACGTGCTTATGTTATACAAAGCAGCATCCTGCATGCACTCCATCTGCCCTTCCCACACAGACCCAATCTCCCTGAGTCCCAAAGCTGCGTATTGCAGGGAGCAGCCCAGCTGCTGCATGATTCCAGTCACAAAGAATGAGGAGAGACAAGGCCCAGAAAAGCCAGGGAGAATCCCTACAAAAATACGGTTAGAAAAAAAAATCTATCAAGAGAGACACTATGAGGGATATTTTTGCTAACGTCTTTTGCTTCTCCTTAGGAATGCACAGAGCACGGAAATCAGTGACAGCAGCTTGTCCAGCAGTGCTCCATCAACAGGCTTCAGTCATATGATGGTTAGACACCACTTCTCGGGATAAAGCAAAGAGTTCATTCTCTCTGACCCACTGAGACATTGGCTCCTCCACTGAGATTACCACCTGACAAGAGCCAGTGGTGCTGGTGGTTTCCGTGATGTGGACAGATTTCTATGAGGAACCCGCCTGAGACCCACCAACTCATTTCACACAAGCCACTGTTCTACCTCCCACAGGCCAAGCGCTTTCACTCTCCACAGACTGTATGCTGGGTTTGAACCTGTGACCAAGACTGGAGAGGGTCCAATCCAAGCCCCTGCCGGGAGAGAGCTGACCATTGAAACAAATGCTTTGTTACTTACACTTTTTTTAAAAGCCTTTAATCGTGAATATTTTATTCCACTTTGCCTCAATTTAAAATGAACCCCGCTCACACCTTGTCCATCTGATTTTTCTCTCTCTCCATTTCTCTTCTCCTGCATTTTCCACGCCAACATGGCTTTATTTTTGTGTTCTTCTCTGGCCAGATACTAGCAAGAATCTGCAAGCACGCTGGGATTAGCACCCTATGGCTAACTACTCCTTGTGGGGCAGCTCAGAGATTACCCCTCATGTTTCACCAAAATGGAGACGCTGATATATTTATCTTTCTCCTCAGGGGATGGAATGGTGCAGTTCACTATTTTAGCTCCTAGATTCAACTGCTGCTTTCACTTACTTCAATTCCTGGTTAATTTGATCCTCCATCTAATTCGATCAGCACTTCACAAGCTCAGTCTTTTGTGCTGAAAGGAAGGCAACTTCCACCCTTTCTTCTGATCAATGCAGAGCCCTCCAGGAAGTTATTATAGGATAATTTGATCATCGGCCTTAAAAAGCAGCCATTTAATTGCTGCGGGCCAGCTCCTGTTCTCAGTTAGGCCAGTAAAAACCCGCTGGAGCCCATGGCCCAAATTCGGTAGCCACCAGCCTAAAGGCCTGTGAATAATCTCTTGGAGTTTGAAGAACATTCCCCAGTAGCTCAGGGATGTTTGAAGGGAGGGCACGTTCTGGGGCTTTGTCGTATTGTCCCTGGAAGGGATTTCAATGAAAGCTCTTGAACTTTCTGGGGTTGACACGAGCAGTCTACCCATTCTGATTGAAAGGCCTGATCCTGCACGATGCTGAGGGAGTAGGAAGTGAGAGCACCTAGCAGTCCCCAGGATCAGCCCCCAGCAGTCTATGCCGAGAGACTCCTCAGTCAACGATTCACTGGGGGCCAGATCCAAAGGCAATAAAGTCCCTGGGAGTCCTTCAGCTGACCTCAACGGCCTTTGAGAATCAGACCCTGTTATGATAGACTGGGCGGGACTAGGGAACGTTCATTCTCCCTCCTCCATTTCATGCTGCAATGCTTGCCATGTTGTTAATTATTATTATTTAGCATTCCCTCTCTCCTCCCTGTTCCCCCACCCCAAATGTGGACATTATCCATAGCGGTGAGGCACAGGTACATTCATGTAACAGCCACCAGGCAGGGGTGACGACCCATGTCATCTGTCTTTCACCCTTCCTTCTTGGAGATTGCATCTCCTCCATCAAGCTCACAGCAGGACTACAGAGCTAATTGGCCCAGATCCTCAAAGGTTTTTTAAGTACCTATATACCTTGGAGGATCTGGGCCGTTGGTCTCAACCCCACCTGTATCTTGCACAGAAGAGCACGATTTTAATGAAGAATTAAACCAGAAAACATTATCGAAGCACAGATCCACCCCCCGGTCTGCCCAACTTGTCAAACTTTACAATGACGTACTACAACCAGGCAGAACAGCAACACGGAACATCTTTTTAATGTATAGTCAGAGACAACCTCCCCCTTTGGTCCCCCCCCAACAAGTCAAGGACACCGGAGGGCCTCTGGCTATGGGGCTATCCCAGAACCTCCATGTGAAGCGCATTTCTTCAGTTTCGTCCACAAAGAAGGAAACAAAATAATAAAATAAAGCAAGTTAATTTCTCCCTTAGCCACACAAGTGTCATAGAACCAGCCAATGGCTAAATCAAAGATGCGTGGTGGTTTTTGTTTCTTTTCTGTTTACTTTTTTTTTTGTTTAAGTTTGTATTGTTGTGTTAAGGTCCCAAGCTGTATAGAAAAGGGGGAATGAAGAATACTTGTTATACACAGTTTCCCCTTGGAATATCCGAACCTGGAAAGAGACGCTGCAGTTTTTGTTATTCCTTTTTCGTTTTGTTTGGTTGTTTGGTTGGTTGTTTTTTTAATAACTGTCTCTAACATGTCTTCCCAAGTGAAGGAGGGGACAAAATCATAGGCAGGAATTGATTACACAATCACCAATAAACTCTATCATCTCTTAGAAGAAGACCAATACACAGCTAAGTCCATATACAGCATGCAGTAATGGCAGAAGAAGGACCCTGCTGAGAAATTATGTGGCTAGAACGCTAACAAAAAATAATATATATATATATATATATATATATATATATATATATATATATATATATGTATATTTATATATACTGTATATATATATCCCATAAAAAGAATAAGCATATCCATCCAACTCAATATACAGTGAGCATCAACTTTTCCATTTCCAAAACAGTATGTAGACAGCATAGTATCTTCTGTGTTAAACACCAGAGAAATGGATGATGTTTCAATAACGCTGGTGGAGGAATTGTTTGTAACACCCCCCCTTTTTTTTCTTGTTTTTTCCTTTTTTTTTTTTTGCAAGACTCGTTGACTGTTCACACCAATTTTGCAAATACCCAAAGACAAGCTGAGATTCCACCTCTTGCACACCTAGTTAAGAAGAACACTATTTGCTTTTTTTGTTTTTAATGCTTAATAAACATACTTCTCTTTTTTTGTTTTTCCTCTTTTTTTTTTTGTTTTGTTTTTTTGTTTTTTATGAACTAACAGTTCTAGGCTCATATCAGAAAATATAATTAATAAAATTAATAATGAATCAGAATCCCTCTGTGATGTCCGTGTGTAGTAAAATGAAGAAATGTTTAACAACTGGTTTGCTTTCTTCCTTTTCATCTGTTTTGTCGTCGTAAATTTTGGTTTGTTTGTTTCAACAAACACAAATGGCGGCACAGTCCATGAAAAGGAGGGAAAATCTCAAAAAAGCTGTGCATCTGCATGTGCTGGAGCAGCTGATTCCGTAAGCATCCACGTGGGAAAGCTGAGCGGAAAGAAGTGACTGAGCCAGCCGCCTAGGAATGGGGGATGGGGTGAGGGGGGAGCCATTCAGCCAAATGTACTGGTTGGTCCTTGGTACCTGCACACTTGTCCATTGCAGAAGGGGAGGGGGGAGAGAAAGAAAAAGAAAAAGATTCAGCTGTGTCAAAACTTCAGCGGGAAAAAATTGGAATTTCTCCCCCCCCAATTCCCCTTCTCCCCCCCCCCCCAGGTTTCTGGGAATGTATTCTCTTTACTGTAATGATTATTTTTCTTTTTTAAATTTTATACTTTTTCTTCGTGTTGTTGCTGTTGTTGTCGCTACTCCGCAGAACCAGCACTTGGGTCAAAACTTGAGGAGCAGATGCAGCAGCAGGAGGGGAAGCAGCCAGACGCAGCCAGCTCTTTTTGATGCACCGTTGTTCCCATCATGCACTGCTCCGGGGCCTGCAAAGGGATAAAGGGGAGGGAAAAAGCCGACCGTGTTAGTCAAAGGAGTCAAGAAATAAACCAATTAGCCATGGCTAGTTCATAGAGCCATAGGCCAATGTCTGCTCAAGTGATTTCAGGCACCTCCGTCTTTGGTTGCCCACCTTGAAATGGCTTAAAAAGTATTGCTTAAAAGGTTTCATGCATCTGCTGAAGTGGGTTTCTGCCCACAAAATCTTATGCCCAAATACATGTGTTAGTCTTTAAGATGCCACAGGACTTTCACTGTTTTGCTAAAAACAGACTAACCCGGCTACCGCTCTGGAACTTAAAAGATATGTCAATTAAAAACCCATGGTTGGCCCATGCCAGCTGACGCGGGCTGAGTGGCTGTTTAATTGTGATGCAGATGTTCAGGCTTGGGCTGGCGCTGGGCCATAGGACCCTGCAAGGGGGCAGGAGCCAAGCTCAGGTTGCAGCCTGAGTCCAAAATCTACTCTGCAATTAAACTGCCCCTTGGCCCAAGCCTGAGTTGGCTGACCAGCCCTGGGTGTCTAATTGCCATGTAGACATATCCAGAGAGGCCTGAAAGAAAGTGCCAAGTACCCGCTTTCAGGGACCTTTCAAGTGTTTCAGGTGAAGCACATATAATCTTTTAGTCTGTTTTGAAAACATTTTGCCCAAGAACTCTGAGGAAGAAAAGCCTATTGGATCATCCACTCCATCTCCTGAAGACCAATGCTGGTTTCTCCCTAGAACACGTCCTTTTGCTGCTTTCTCCATTCTAGCTCCATAAATCTCAAACAATGTTGCTTCTAGCCCTTCCCCTGAAGAAACGATTCCACAGCCTACTGCATCTTTCTGGTAGAGAACGTCTGATACTCAACCTAAATTTCCTCTTAGTTTCATTCTGTTGGTCCCATTTATACCACAATGCATCCCAAGAGTTTCTAGTGCTCATTGCAATCCGCTTATTTCACTTATTTATTTTTAATCTCTCCTATACCAAGGAAAGGCTGATGGGGATATCCCATCCCGACTACAAGTTCTAGTAGAGGAACATCATCCGTGGCACAAAGCTGACAACCATTAAGTTAGATGATCTGGGAATTTCTGTCTTTCACAAATCCAATTAAGGGCTCACTTCTGCTTGCATCCCATGGCTTGTGCTTGACTTCAACGAAACTCCAGGAGCCAGCTTTATGTGTTGACTTATGGATGGGAGTTGGGTGGTATCTAAGGATGCTGATACACAAAGGTCCATGTTTCCTGTGTCTACCACATACCAGTGGTGTGAGAGAAGTTTTGGAGGTGGGAAGGCAGGTGTGTCCTTAGGTGTGTCCTGTAAACCTGGAGAAGTTGTTGTGGGCCAAGTCTGTCTTTCATACATACATACATCTGGGAAAATGTGCTTGCAGGTGTGCCCTTCACATGAATTTTATAACAGGGAAAATGTCAAGAATGAACTCTGATCCAAGCCATCAATCTTTGAGGCTGATTTCTCTATATTTTTTGCTGGAGAAAAATTACATCCAGCTGAGATCTTAGTGGAGAACTAAGCTGAGCATTCGGAGGTTGGACACGATGTGGCAAAAAGAGGGAAAGGTGCTGTTTGTTGAGCTAATGCAATCTTTTTTCCTTCCAGCTCCTTTGCTGTTTGTTGGCAAAGTTAATCGTTTGAGCACTAATTTAGTGTCTTTGTGCCCCTGTGGTGTGTCTAGCAGTTGGTAGGGAAGTGCACATGAAATGCAACAAGAATATAAAGACAGCCATTCAAGACCCAGGTTTTCAATACTAACAAAGTCATTTTTGAAGCAGGCAAACAAACATGATGATTATGCAGAGAAGACCTAAAGGTCCCTACCAAACAATCGAAGGAGGTCCCTGCTTTAGCCCCAGGTTCTGTTGAGTTATCACTCCTACAAAATCCTGTTCGACATGTCTCACGTCCCCATGGCATTATGGAAGTTTTCATGGAGATGAGACCTGACCTGTTGTTCCGAGATGTGTTCTGCAAAAAGAGCCCAACAATTTTTGTCTTTGTTTTTGACTAACAAGGTTGTCTGGGCTCCAAGTGTCTTGCTTATTGCTAACTTTCCCTTTGCCCAGTGAACCAGAGAACCCCAAATGGGAGGAAACAGGATGGAGGAAGATGGCTGCAAGGGATAAATTATTCTATTCCTCTCTCAGAGGCAATGCTTCCCTAGTATAAAACCGTGAGCCACATTCTTCCAGCCAAGCTCTACCAAACAAGTCAACATATACACAATGGAAGCATCAGAGATAGGATTGATCTAATGGTTTGGACGTGGGACTAGACACCAAGGACTCCTGCATTCTAGCCTGAGTTCAGAAGTTGATTCCTCCCCTCTGTGACTGCGTGCCAGTCACATAGGCCAAAAGAAGGTCACTGATTCAGGAAGGGGTTTCCAATCAAGCACCCAAAATGAATGGACACTTTTGAAAACTCAGGCCACGATCCCTTCCTCAGCTTCCCCGACCACATAAATAGGATAGCAATACTTCCCTACCACACTGGGGATGTTGTGAAAGTTAGCTAATGCCCGTCAAGTTTACAGTTCTTGGGAGTCACTTTTTGTTTAGCTCAGACAATAACAACCACCACTACAAGAAAGACTCAAATTAAAAGCTGAAACTGCTCAAGCTAGGGGCTGTACTCTGCACTCAGAGGAGTCAGAGAGGATGGAGGTGAGGACAGATTTTGACTTGATAACTAATTTGCTTCATGCTGTTATCTCCACAGGCCTGCTGAATTCCTAGGCTCTACTCTAATAATAATTGTGCTGTTTAAAAATTAAAGAAATGACAAGGCAGCTAAATATACCAAAAAGATCCCCAAAACAGGATTAAAATGTTTTCTAGTGAGATGATGGATGGGGAAAATTTCCTGACAGGTAGTAGCAGCAATAGCAGGAAATCCTACGGAACCTAAGAAAGTCAATGGGACAGATCCTCAATTGTCGGAGTAACTGCTGGGAAGTGGGAGTGCAAAGCTGGCATTAAATCACACTTATGTGCCCCTGATTTTGGGGCTGCTTTCACTGGCACTTGTGTATGGGCCCAAGAGGCTATCCCAGCAACTGATGATTGCTGGGAGCGCACAGATGTCTGGGTCACATTGCCTTTTTCCCTGTCAGGCTCCGTTCCCCCAGCCACACCCACCTTCCAGCTCTGGCTGGGAAAAGGGGTGATAGAGGATTTGCTGTTGCAAGGGAAAATGATTGTATAGCCAGGTAAGATTGGAGTGGGTGAAGGGACCCAAAGCTTCCTCATTGCACCAGTAAAGTTGGCCCAATGACTGATGTTTCTACAACACCTTCCAGCCAATGACTGAAAAGCACTTGGTAAACTTTCCAAGTTGATGCCAAACTATATCGACAGGGATCTCTTCCCCATCACTGGAAAGCAGCCTCCTCTGTGATGGAAGGTAAACAGCCTTTAAAAAGCTCACAGCAACTTTGCACAGCTGCCTGATTCAGGAAATGAAGAATACCCTATTGAACTGAAATGGCAGCAAGAACGATAGGTAAACAGGGGGACTAGAGCAGGGAACCACAGTTCATAGATTCCAAGGCCCGCTGGGATCATCTAGTTTCACCTGCTGTATAACATAGTTAAGATCCCTATGCTTCTGAAAAAGGCATGTGACTTTTAGGAAGTAGTCAGGAGTTCAATTCCACATCTCATGAGAAAGACAGAATCCTAGTAAAGTACAAGGCTCAACTGGAAAGGGTTTATATCTCCCCCCAGAGTGAACCGAGTGGCAGACGGGACTGAATGCAGACTTGACACTGCTGTTCAATAGTATTTGTTAAACTCCCATGATGCAAGGGAGTAGGGTACAGAGGGGTAACACACGACGATGTGTGTAAACAAAGCGTATTAGGATACATGCTCTGAGCTACATTTTTACATGACCAGAGCCAGTTGATTTATCCTCCTGCAATTTTTTTTTACAAAAATGAAAACATGGTTGTGGTCCACATTGTGCACCAAACATTTCAGTTTTTCAGTGGAAGTTTGAATATTGAAAGTTTCAGCTGATAACTAGAATATTTCAAATTGGAAATACTGCAGCAGGGTCTCCTTGGCCTGGTCAGGCTACATCTCCCATGATGCATCACAGGCTCCCCTCCAGGCTGTGAATCATGGGAGTCCCAGGCCATGATGTTTCATGGGAGATATAGTCTGGCTGGTAACCTAACCCAAAGGGAAGAATGGGGACATGAGTCACCAAATTCTAACTCCCATGAGGCACTGGAGCAGCAACATTTCTAAATCAAAATATTTCCATTTTCAGGCATTCTGTTTTTCACTGAAAAATTGAAATTTTCCACAAAAGCAGACACTCAACAAGAAAAAAACAAAGAAAAACAGTTTTGACAGCAAATTTTCAACCAACCCACAGTGATATTTTTGATATTTCAAAAGAACTTGGCTTCAACCTTTTTAGGTATCTGTGGCGGGGCGCCTGCCCCGCACTGGCCAAGAGGGGGTTAAGGAGGGCTGGGCGAGAAGCAGCCAAGGAGCAGGAGCGGCCGGGCAGCCAATCAGGACCCAGGAGCCCAGTATAAAGAGGGGAGTAGCAAGCAAAGCAGGGCAGTTGCTCCCAGGAACTTAGGGAGGGAAGGCTGCCCGCAAGCAGCACCCTGAGTGGGGAAGTGGCTGATGGCCATGGCTTGGTGAGAGGGGAGGGCCCTGATACAAGGGAGGAAGTACTGGGGCTGTGGGGAAGTGGCCCAGGGAAGGCTACTGAGAGTTGGAGGGGAGGCAGGCGAAGGCTGCTGGGCCACACCCTGTCTCCCCTAGGCTGCCAGTGGAGTGGCAGTACACTACAGTGGCCACTGAAACAAGTGGTGGGAATGGGACTGCAGAATCCCATCCCCGGAAGCAGGGGGGAACACGGACTGTGGCTTGGCCAGAGGGCTGAGCTTCAAAGACAGCGGTGAGCCCTGACAATGGCAGGAAGGGAAGAGTGATGGAGCACAGGCTGCGGATGGGGGTGTTGCCAGGAGCTAATTCCCAGAACACCAGCAGGAGGTGCCTGTCGGGCAGAGAGTAGCAGACAGGCCATCACAGCACCAAAATAACGGGTCTGCTTTTCTGAACAGCTGAGCATGTTGGCTGCACACTGGAGGCTGAGCATTTCTGGCTCCTGGCATGCGTTTGTCTTGATGCCCTCCAGCGCCAGAGTAAGATGCAGCTGTCCCTGTCATTTCTTTTTTTTTTAACCTGTTCTTTCTTTGGCCAAACAGATGCCACTTCTTTTACCTGTTATCTGCACCATTCAAAAGAAAAGTCATGTCTGCCAGCAGGGGAGGGTCAACCGGGTCTATCATAACAAAGTTGGCTCCAGCATCCTGGAGAGCTGAAAGCATCAGGTGCCTGAAAGCTGGGCTGAACCTGCTGAAATGTAGAAGTGAGGTCCGGAGGCAGCCGAGTGCTGTGGGTGGGTAATAATGGAACCCCTGCTGTCAGGAGCTAGCACTGCTGTGGCAGTGGAGTTGATAAGGCTGTGTCTGCTCTCCAGGTCTCATGCATTCATTACTTCCAGCTCATTAGGGAAACATGTGACAGTCCAAAGAGGCCAATTATCAAGCACTGTAGTGTCCTAGAGAAATGTTACAAGCATCAATTATCCGTTGAAAACATCTGGGAGGAATAAGGACCTCAAATGAGACAAATTTTCTCTGAAACCCAGTGAATCAGACCAGAAAACCCTCCTGATATTTGCCACAGCAAAAGGAGACAGAAAGAGAGAGCAAGCTAGGGAGAGCTAGGCAGAGAGCTGCACAGCATCCAGAGGAAAAGACTGTGTAAAGGTCTCTATAGCGTGTTAGGCTACAAGAAAGGACTGGCTGCAGGGTCCCTGACACCAGGATGGCTACAACTCATCACAGGTGCATGCTTGATCCTAGTTCCTGATGCTGCTGAATTAGAACCCTGCAAGCAGTAATGGGGGGCTGCAGGGGTCCCCACAAAGCAGTGAGGCAGGGGTGCGATGAAAAAGTTAGTTGAATTGGTGCTCTCAGGGGTTTGGGGGACAAGAGAGAGTTATTTCTGCTCAGCCAATCCCTTGGTGTTAGCAGGCACAGCAGAAGCAGAGGGGCTGGTGGTGGCAGCGAAACCAGCGTTTGCGGCGCAATAACCGTTTGGGGAGCACATGTACTGACCTTTCCAGGGTGTCAGGGCTGTAGTTGTCTCTTCTAAAAATTAAAGAACAAGTCATTGTTAAGATGAGTGGGAAAACTCTGCTTATAGACAGTTCAGCTGATGCTTCCCTCTACTGAGATTCCTGCACAGTGCCTGATTCTCTATGCTAATGTCAGGGTGGCTGTTATTAGTAATATTAGAATTAGGCCTGAGTGTTGCCACGCTTGATTCCTCACTGGCTTGCATCTTGTGCCATCATCTGTCCTTGTGCAAAGGGAGGGCAAAGCATAACCATGCAGATCTGGCAGCATTATGTTACATTTGCACAGGTGGGAGTTAACAGCTACAAGGCAGGGGAGAACCAGCCACATCGTACAGACACAGAGTTCAGGGTCGTTTCCCAACTATCTTCCAAGCTCAGAGGGTGGGTTATTTCTCGCATGGCAGAGATAGGGTTGTTTGCAAAGACTGGGTGAGGAATCAAACTCTCCTGAAGTGCGGGGGTCATGGGTCAAGCCCATCTCTAATTGCTAGTGCCAATGTTCTGCCTTCCCTGTTCTGACTAGCACTCCTGGGAAGGAGACAGCCCCCTCTCATGTCTTAAATGAGATCAGTGGTTGCTGGAGGAGGGCATTTCAGGCAGATGGCCAGTCCAGCTGATTGTATCCAAGAAACCTGCCTGTTCTTTACTGCAGTGACAAGTCCTGGTGTGTTAATTGAAAGCCTCTGCTGGCCCCAGAACATAGCATTATCCTCACTAATGCTGGGTTTTACTAGTTTACTAGTTGATGTAGGTGCAGGCTATTGAGGGGAGGGGTTGCATTGTGGTATTAGGCTCCTGTTTGAGGATGCTGAGAAGCAAAGCAGCCGACGTAATCCCCTTAGTAATGAGAAGGCAGTGCCTTGATCCCACACTGAACCTTGTGTGTCTGAAGAATGATGGCGAGAAGACAAAGGCAATGGTGTAGAGTTTCTCTTGTCTTGGACAAAAATGAGACCTGGGCAGCATGAACTAGGGTTGCATTGGGTCCCCGACAGCCTGCTGCCAGCCTGCTTCTCCAAGTGCCACGGATGGAGATGAGACTCCGAATTAGACTGGAGGACAGGAAGAGTGCAAAGAGCAACCTGCAGCACAAGGGACTTCAAGCATCTGCATGTACAGGCCCTTCCCCTCATGGTGTCATCTGCACTGGGTAACACTTGGGATTACTAGTCAACCATTGGGGGGCAAATGTGATTGGGAGAAATGAGCCCAGGGGCTGGGAGTCAGAAGGTCTGAAATTCTAAACCTGACTTGGCCATTGACTGAGGATGCTATTTGATGCAATGCACAGCATCTCTCTCCCTCAGTTTCCCCATCTATAAAATAGGATTGATAAGCATCTTGCTCAAGGGGGGGGATACATTTAGTTAATATTTGTAGGTGTTTTACCTATGCAAAGCACTGTAAACGCAAAGTATTATTCTTAAATTGACATCTAGGATCATATCCTCAGCTTGTGTAAATCGGTATCACTCTGGATCTGGCCCTTAAGTTTTACAAAGTAGTCACTGATTCTGGCTGCCTCTGAGATAGCTGGGGCCTGATTTTTCAGAGGTCCTGAGCACCCACAGCTCCCATTGATCTCATCTGGCACCTTGGGGTGCTCAGCTGTTTGGAAAATCACAAACAGGGTGCCCAAAATCAGAGGCGCCCGGAAAGCAGTGGCCACTTCGGAAACTATCAGTCTTAGCTCCTACGTCTGATTTCAATCAAGACCATTCCTAACTTTAAATTAAGGGTTGCCCATTGGCTTTAATGGAATGACCCGTACCAGTTCTCAGCAGCGTGACTCATGGCTGCACAATCTAACCCTGAATAAGAAGCTGATGTTATTACAGCCCTGGCCATCATAGTTGGCAAAGCATATGGCAAGATCTGTAATAAAATATTTTAAATAAAATATTTAAGGGTGACATTCATTGTGTGTAACAGTGGAGTTACATCAGGGTTGAATTTGGCCCAGAATATCTGAATAACATGCCTTGGATTTGCACTTGTCTTTTATTATTATTACTGGGATTTCCCTTGAGCTCTTTCTTTTTCTCTGCCATGTAGAATGTTGACCCATCCTTATTAATTGTAACTTTCTAGATAGAATTATCTAATAATACCTGCCTAAAGCAATCAACATTGATCAGAATAAAGGGTGGAAATTGAGGTTTTAGGGGTTTTTTTAAATAATAAAAAAAAAATATTTGGTTCCAGAGGTCTTGATAAATTAAAGAAAGAATCAAATTAGCAATTGAATTAAGTGGAATGCCTTGGACTGCGTGTTAAATAAAAAAAAAAAAATTTGACTTTTTTAGTGGAAGATATTTATTCAAGATTAGCCACGGAATAAGCCAGAATCCCTAACCCTGTTTGGAGGACAGGAAATAGATTTTTGGGACCAAAATAATTAAGGCCCAGATTCATGTGAGTAAGGCTACTCGGAGAGTAGACTACTGCTCTACTGGCCTAATTCTCTAATGCCTTACACCTTGCAGAGTCATTTACAATTGTGCAAAGTGGTTTTAAAATACTACCACTCTGATCTGGCAGTGTTCATACCCTCTTCGCACAGCTGTGGTTGACTGCGGGAAAAGAGGTGAGGGCATGGCACTCGACATTAAAGACACCATTACTTGTTTTAGAGTTATCGATAACGCAGAACCGCAGGATTATGAATGCATATGGATAATGTGCTAGCTACCAGTGTCCAGAAAGGGAAATGGTTTGTTACCGACCTCCAAATCAAACCAGAGAGCAGGGCGTCTTACTACTTAAGCATCCACCTGTAATGTGCGGGAAAAAAACTTGTTTTGTTCTGGGAGGATTTCAATTTGGGTGGCGTAGGCTGCTGGTTTCAGGCAGCCAGTAAGAAAGCATCATTAGAGCATCTAAAAATTCTAGATGATAATTTTCTAACACAAAGGTATTGCACCCAACACAAGGTAACTGTATTTTGGACCTCATTGTGATGGATAAAGCTGAATTAATCACTGGACTGGAAGTTAGTGGTTGCCTAGGGACCAGTGATCAGACCTGAGTGCATTCAATATGGGCAAAGAGTAGACAGTCCTGAACAGTAATATATATATTTTGTGTTTCAAAAGGGCTAATTTCCCAAAGCTGAGGAAAATGATGAGCAAAATTGACTGGGAGGAAAAAATGAAACAGAAAAATGCGAATAAAAATGGAGAGCTATTTAAGAAGATTTTAGTAGCTGGCCAAAGAGCCATGATCCCACAAACAAAAAAGAGGACAACTTTGGCTAAAAGCCCATCATGGTTCAATGGAGAAGTGAAGGTATCAATTAAAAGTAAAAAAGCAATATATAACAAATGGGAAAAGGGAAGTTAGATAGAAATCAATATAAAGCAGAAGTGATGAAGTGCAGAAAATTGATAAGGGAAACTAAAGACAAGAAAATTCCAAGGCTGGCAGGACTAAGGACTATAAGGAATTCTGAAAGGATATAAGGAATAAAAGAAATTCTACGAATGACACAGTCCCATTTTTAGATGGAGATTGTAAAATTGTTAATGAAGCAGAAGTAAGTATATAAGTATTCAATAAGTATTTCTGTTCTGAATTTGGAAAGAAGCAGGATGATGTACTTGTATCATATGAGGATGATGGTATACTTTCTATACCATTAGTAACTAAGGAGGATGTTGAACAACATCGAGGGATAAATATTTAAAATCAGCAGGTCCAGAAAACTTGTACACAAGAGTGCTAAAAGAGATGGCTGAGGAGATCTTTGGCCCACTGATTTTAATTTTTAATAAATCTTGGAATATCAGGGAAGTTCAAGAATGGAAGTATGCAATTGTTGTGCCAATATTAACAAGGGCAAGCGAAATGATTCTTATCTATAGCTCGGTTCGCCTCTCATCAACCCCAGACAAAATAAAGGAAAAGCTGATGCAGTGTCTACACTGGGGCTTAGTTGAACTGAATTACATCGCACAGACATGACATTGTTAACAGCCTAGAGCGATGTAGTTAAGCCAACCTAACGTTGCAACAAAGACTATCCCTGAAAGAGCTTAATTTGGTTAGCTATTCAAAAGGAAGATTGAGAGGTGACTTGATTATACTTGAAAATACTGCTTACAAAAGGACTCTAATCTAGTGGAGACAGGCAGAAGAACTGGAAGCTGAATCCAGACACAGTATTAGAAATAAGGAACAACTTTTTAACAGTGAAGGTAATTAACCATTGGAACAAACTCCCAAAGGAAGTGGTGTATTCTCCACCTTTTGATGTCTTCAAAGAGACTAGATACCTTTCTGGAACGTGCTTTAGACAACAAGTTATTGCACTCAATGCAGTGGTAAACGAGTGAAATGTAATGGCATGCAATATATAGGTCAGATTAGATGTTCTAATGGTCCCTCCTCGTCGTGACCTGTATGAATCTATGTAAAGTGTAAAGCAATGGAAAATGAGGCTCAGTATAAGTAAGGATGGCAGAATTTGGCCCTAACTATTTTTTTCCAGGTCCAATCCTTATTATTATTTGTATTACAGTATCATTTGGAAGCCCCCATTTGAGATCTGTGTCTCACTGTGCTTATAAAAGACAATCCCTACCTGAGGAATTTGCAATCTAAATAGACAAGATAGGTGAAGGGTAAAGGAAGGATGAGTATCCCCAATCAATGTCTAAGTGAGGAAACTGAGGCACACACATTATCGCTGAAATTTTCAAAGTTCCCAAATCTTTAAAAAATAATGTGTTAAAATTCATCAGAATTGTGACTCTAAATCCCCTAGGAGGCTCTGAAAACATCAGCTTAGGTGACAGTGACTCAGGCAGAGCTGGCCCTGGAACCCAGTTCTCTTGAGTTCCCGTTTAGTGCCTTAACTTGCTGCCCTCACTCATTCAATGGGAGTTTGACCTAATTAAGGGCTTCATGGTCAGCCCATGTGGTTTTTCATCAAATGGGCATTTAAGATATTTCACCATGCATTTTCAACCCAGTGTCTGCAATTCATCCCTGCATGGCTAGTCACTGTGGGATTCTGTGTAATCCCCAGGTAAATATCAGCCCAATGGCGCACCTTAAACATCCATTTCACACGCATGCACAGCTAACTCCAAGGGGCATTTCTGAGCCAGTGCTGGAGGTGTCAAGTTGCTGAAAAGCAGTGTCATTTGTGACACTGATTAGACTGAAAGCATGGTAAGGGAGACGCTGTGTCAGTTTCCAGGGAGCTCTAATGATGGTTTAGCAGAGGCGTGAAAACTCGAACACTTACAATTTAAAAGCAAACATTTTTTTTTAACACACCCAATAATGCATGCACTATATTTATGCTGGTTAAAAAACACAATCAGCACTAGAGATAGGCACAGGTGCACAGTTCAGACATGGATCCAAACTTCCACAGATCTGGGGCTTTGGATCTGTAATATCCCTTGTGATAGAGAAGAGAAGATAAAGGGCTATGAATATAAAGTTGATCCTATACAGGGTCTGCTGGATATGGAAAAGTTCACATAGTTCTCTCGATCCACTAGAGTAACTAAACACAGCTTGCACTGCCTAGTGTCACCACACCAGGTCTACCTACGTTCTGGGATGGACCATGCAACCCCAGAAAGAACCGCTGACTAAGCTATATAACTAGGGCTTTCTTTGTTTGGAAGCTGGTTTATAATTCCTTCTCGGGGATTTAATACCTATTTTACAAAATCAAATCTCCTTGCAGTGAGAGGAGGGCTACTCCATCAAGTGGCTCGGAACCACTGACTGTGCCAAAGTTCCAAACTTAAAACAAAGAACATTTCCCAGGTTCTAAATGGAGCTTGTCACATTGTGGACTTAAAGTCTGTTAGGCTGACAAAAATGGGAGCAGTTTTTCTTGACTGAGCCCTATTCTATCCCCCTCTGAAGGGATGTATGCAAGTCTTTTGTAACCAACTTGAAACCAGGATTCAAAACGTCTATGCCCACTGGCAACTGGAAGGACAAGGAGATGGGTCCAACCTAGGTTGGCCAACGCTGAAGCAAGGAAAAGGTGACCCTCGAACAAAATGGACAAAAGGGCATCATCCTAGTGGATAAAGGAAATTCTCTATTTCTAGGGTTTGATCCAAAGACCATTGAAGTCAAGTCCTCTGCAGAGTGAAATCCACGAAGCCAGAAAATTTTGGATTGAGGTTTGAAGAAAATTAGAATTCCAAATGATCTTGACAAACTGGAGGAACGGCCTGAAATAGCTAGGATAGAATTCAATAGGTCAAATGCAAAATAGGAAGGAATAAGCAATTGCAGAAATACAAAATGGGAAATGACGACCTAGAAAGGAGTACTGCAGAAAAGGATCTGAGGATTATAGTGGATCACAAAGTAAATAGGAGCCAACAATGTAATACTGTTGCAAAAAATGCAAACATCATTCTGGGATGTGTTAGCAGGAGGATTGTAAGCAAGACACGAGAAGTAATTCTTTCATTATGCTCAGCATCGATAAGACCTCAACTGGAGTATTGTGTCCAGTTCTAGGCACTAAACTTTGAGAAAGATGTGGACAAATTGGAGAAAGTCCAGAGGAGAGCAACAAAAATGATTAAAGGTCTGGAAAACATGACCTGCGAGGAAAGACTGAAAAAACGAGGTTTGCTTAGTCTGCAGAAGAGAAGACTGAGGGGGGACGTGATAAGTTTTCAAGAATGTAAAAGGTTGTTATACAGAGGAAGGTGATCAATTGTTCTCCTTATCCACTGAGGACAGGACGAGAAGTAATGGGCTTAAATTGCAGTGAAGGAGATTTAGGATAGACATGACGAAAAATTTCCTAACTGTCAGGGTAGTTAAGGACAGGAACAAATTACCTAAGGAGGTCGTGGAATCTCTGTCATCGGAGATTTTAAAGAACAGGCTAGACAAGCACCTGCCAGGGATGGTCTAAAAATACTTAGTCCTGCTTCTGTGCAGGGGACTGGACTAGATTACCTATTGAGATCCCATCCAGTCTGACAATTCTAGGAGTCTATAAAAAGACAATCTGACTGAGAGACTGGTGCTATAGCAACCACCATTCTTACGTCTACTTCTGCCACTTGCTTCTCTTCTGCATTGAAGTACTGATGGCTCCTACTGTTTCGGGGTGGGCGACAGGACCACATGCAGCTCTGATGAGTGGCACATGAAAACTCTGGGATTGCAGGGGTCCTTCATTTCCTAAGAGGCACCTTTCGTGGATATGGTTTCACTGACCTGTGGAGGGTTTGGGGAGGGAGCATTTTGATGCTCACAGAGGGGCTCTTGGGATGTTGGATTAGCCTTGATGGATGAGACAGTCTCTTCTCACTGATGTGGGCAAGTACTACAAAGGCCCAGCATGGGACCGAGTGACCTGCCGTACGCTGCACGCCCATAAAACATTTGGTTTTACTGAAGAAATCCCTACCCCACTGTGTTAGTTTACGCTGCAATTCCCGATAAATCCCAGTTTTTGTCCCATTTGCAGGCAGGAATAAATGCTCGTACCACAGTGAGTGGTGCATGTGGACATGACGTTCAGGCATCTCAACATGTCCAGCGACATGATCAGGGCTCCTGGCCTGCATGTGTTCTTGCTTTTCTGGCAGGGTTAAGACAGGAAACCCGATTTCCTGCCATTCCTGCAACCAACAGCCTTTTGCTGGTCTGGCTGATTCCATGCTGAAAAATTCACAGATCGGGGTAGCACAAAAAAACCCGAAAACCCAGAAGATGCTGCCTTGTAGCAGAAAGCCTGGCACGCGCTATGCCTGTAAGTGCTGCAAACTGGAATTCCTGCTCCTAAGTGACTCCCCTTAATCCTCTGGGGACGCTGAGCCTGTCTTTGATAACCACTTCTTTTTGCAATTGTTCCCGTGTGATGTCAGGAGTCTTACTCCAGTCCCATATTCGCTAATAAATTGGCTTGATGATCGCTGTGAGTCTTTCAGGTGTTAATCAGCTGACCTTTTACCGAGTACTGATACCATCAAAAGGCGGCTTAATGCCTGGGGGATAAAAGACTCTGTGGGGAATGCGCAAGGCAGTGAGACAGCAGCAGTTGGCTCAGGCTGCTGTGAATTTTCCTTCAGAGAATGCGCCAAGTGAGAGACCAGGGCTCAGATCTCAGATGCTATTGTGCATTCCCCCTATCCCTTGGCCCGATGGTCTGCATGTGCACATAAAGGGGAGGCGTGGGGCATGGCAGAGTGAAAATCTCCCATCAAGTACCTTTACTTGTACAGTAGCATCAAGGACCTGGAAAAAGACATATCATGATACTGATACCAGGTTACTGCCCAGGTAAATCCTGGTGTTTCAGGCCATAAACCAGTCACTTGCTGGGAGCAGGGAGACACCAGCCTCTAACGGGATATTATTGCAGCAAGGTGCATTGTGATTTCCTTTCCCCGGCCTCCTTCAGAGTATGTCTACACTTAAACTGCTGCAGCTGAGCCGCTGTAGTGCTTCAGTGTAGACGCCACCTATGCCAACAGGAGGGGATCTCCCATCAGCATAGGTAATCCACCTCTGCAAGAGGTAGTAGCTAGGTCAACAAAAGAATTCCCCCGTCGACCTGGCGCTGTCTACATGGGGGTTAGGCCGGCTTGCCTACATCTCGCAGGGGTGCGGTTTTTTCACATGCCTGAGAGACGTAGCTGTGCCAGTGTAAGTTCCCAGTGCAGACCAGTCTGGAGAAAGGACGGAAGACTCAACGGAACACTGGTCTGGCCTTGGAGTGGCCGTCCCTGTGTTATCAGCTCATCTCCCCTGCTCCCAGATGAGTATCTACGCACATGCGGGTTGTGCTGGAAGTGAGCACATGTGGGTCTCTGGCTCTTTCCAAATTTGAGTGTCTGTGACAAGAACATAGATAAGCTTAGAAGTGACGACTCCTAAGCAGCAGGCTGGGTAATCAGAGATTCCAGTGCCTGCCCTTCCAGGAAGGCCTGAACAAAGAGGTGCATCTGGCACCATGCTCCAAGTGTGGCCAGGTTCAGGGCGAGAACCTGGTGGGAACCAATTCCATGGCGAGTGTCTGCTACAGAAAACATCCCCCCTTCAACTCCCCAGGCTTCACCACTGGGTTCGACAGTCAAACCTTTCCTGACAAATACAGTCATCTTGGTGCAGCGTAAGGGGAGAAGAGATCGCTGACATAACTAGGGCCCAAACCAACCCCTTGAATTTCCCCCAGGAGTGAATTAGCTGACAGTATTCAGAGCACAGGGCTAGCCCACCCTACTCCAAAGATGGGTGGCTGAAGTCTGCCCCAGCCGATGCCCCGGAATGGCCTGGAAAGTGAGTCCTAGGCTGAATACGGTGAAGTGATCTAGTCTGGAGGTCAAAGGTGGGATCTGTCTCTGAGAATCAAAGGAGCAATCTGCTGGTAAGGCAAAGATAACCGGGGCCATTTGTGAATATTGCTGCTCTCTGACTCCCGTCGAGGATTACGGCAAACACGTTGTATCAGATGCACCACAGTGTCCATCTGGGGTATCTGAGCAGTGAATCAGGCCCACTGAAACTATCCACGTAACAAAATTTTCCTGCATTGGAGTAATGAAACAAACCATTCGGGAAAGATCTAGTCAAGCCCACCGTAGAAGTCTGGTGGGATTAGAGCTTTCTACCTGGGCAGGTTTGCTGATTTCTACTGCGTGAACTTCATCCCTGTTTGATTTGCCTGAAGGCAATGGAGTTACTCCAGAAATGGATCTGGCCCACGATGTCCAAAACAGCCTGTTACAGAGGAGTGTTTCAGAATCCTCCTGTGGTCAAAGGGCATGCCCATGTGGTGGCGACCCACGACACTGGAGCGCAATGCTACCACAGCCCCTGGCATAGCAGCTTGCATCAGCTTCTTTCTTTGGGTCACAAAAACCGGCTCTGTTGGCTGGGGCTTAGGCCCACCTTGCCTGTGATGCTGTGTGTCACTGGGACCCAGAGCTCATGACATCCCAGGAGAGGACAACGATACCCACAACCCTTCCAAGAGGGACCAGGTTCCAATGTCTGTGCAACAGCCACCTTCAGAAAAGCTCAGATGGTTATAAACGGTTACCAGGCCTTCCAGATGTGAACCCTGTTCTCTCTGCAGATCTGGATCATCTATCAAGTCTAACAATTTCACCTCCGGTATCCATCTGTCTATTATTGCATTTATCCACCCCTCGTCCCGCCTCACTCCCCACACCAGTATGTATGTATGTCCCACACATGGTATCTAACTACTGCCTCTCTCTGTTGACTTCTACAAACCATTCACTGCATCCATGACTGTCTCACCCATCCATCTATTGCAAGGGTTCTCAACCTTTTCCAAACTGGGGACCTTCTCACTACGATGGCTCCACTCCCATTTAGCAGAGATCTAGCTAGGACTGCCCACCCCTACCTCATTCAGCAGTGTTGCTGGTTGCAACTCACCCACACCTATTCGCAACCCCAGACTGAGAACCCCATATCTATTGCATTCACTCATCTAAAGCATCACAATACTTTACTTGTCTCCATCTGCCATAGCTCAGACTGTATTTCCTCTATCTCCAGGCCTGCACGTGCATCTATCATATCTCTGTGCAATATCTGGTTGCCTTCTGCGACAAGGCATTGTTTTTGTCTCCCTACCGCCTCCCAATTCCTCTTCTTGCAGAACACTAGCGCCTTTAGTAGGATGAAGATGAATCGTTAGAGCTGGCAGTACTTACATGGCAGAATGGAGGGAGGCACGAAGAAGAGAGACGCGGGGGGGCATGCAGGAGACAAACAGAAAAGAAAGAAAAACAAAACAGGGTGAAGGGATGAGTTAATAAATGCCTCCACGTGTGGGCATGAGGCGACCTGGTCTCTGTTGGCACTGGGAGGAGAGGGGGGATGCAGATAAATGAACCACAATCATTTCCCAGCATTGGTATGGAGTCTTTTTTTTTAAAGAACTCCTTGGAGTAAGGGTGATTTTTTCCCCATCCCTTCCCTTCGTGGTCTTGACTGTGTCATAAACGGAGTGCTAGGCATAGAGGAGGACTGGCTGGAATCACTGGAATCCTTCATGGATATTTTCTGTTGGCTCTGGTTGGTGAGGTTGTCGAAGTACCCTGCTGGGAGGATACTCACACCTAGAGCTAGTTCTCCTGATGCTATTTCCCCTTCTGCACTAAACTATCATGCACGTAGCCCGTACCCTCCCACAGCAAGTAGCACAGTGTCCCTTGGTATCCCCCTGTGTAGCTGGTCAGCTCATGCACTGCCTCAGAGGGTGGAGGTGGGATGACAAGACGCTCTGAGCCAGCAGCTGCCATTTGGGAGCTGTCTAAGATAAAGCCAAGGGAGATTCCGTTCGCGGAACAGTCACTCCCAAAACTACTGCAGCACTGAGCGTGCTGACCATTGTTTTAGCCAGAGCCAGCAGGTCAAAGACCAGTGCGATTTCTGATCTGGAGGAGGCAGGGAGGAAATCTTCCAAACCCTGTGCTGACTATGAGTAGAGGGGACTGCCTGAGAAAAGGGGAGATTAAAAGGTTGAGGGCCCTCCAAGGATAACTTCATTAGAGTCTCCACAAATCCTAAAGCCAGCTCGGCTTTAGCCCTCCCCGTCCAGAGATTTGCTGCATTGCTCCAGTTTTGCACCTGATTCCCAGCAAGACCCTAAGAATGCTTCTGAGCCAGGGTCTGCAGCAATTGCAGGATGACTGATGTATCGCTGCACATCCCTCATCCCAGCCTCCTCTGGGTCGATGTGCAACCGTTGGTGCAGTGTGTGAGCACATGGCCACAGAATCTCCATTCATCCTCCTGGCAGCAGCATGGCTAAAGGCCTGCACACTGCACTCTTGTAACTCTCCTTCTGTGTGTTCAGAAGCCAAGTGGCACCGTGCCGTAAGGGACTGCAAGAAAAATGGCCTCTTCAGCTCACAACCCCAGTGCAGATGTGGGCACCTCAAGACAAGGAGCTTCCACTATTGCCTCACCTAGCTTCTCAAAGGCCCTGCTGTTTGTTCTGCTATCAGGCATGTACTCAGAGTCCAATATCTGTTGGGCACAAAGGTACAGTCTGAGTTTTCCCTGTAATCATCCCAAGACAGAAGATGCAGAGCGCCCTCAACTTCTGTTGCCCATTCAATGGGAGCTGATGAAGCTCAGTACTTTGCAGGATTGGGTCCAACATCTGCATTAGCATCCAGGGGGCTGTTTCACACTACACAGAATCATAGACGATTAGGGTTGGAAGGGACCTCAGGAGGTCATCTAGTCCTGCTCAAAGCAGGACCAACCCCAATCAAATCATCCCAGCCAGGGCTTTGTCAAGCAGGGCCTTAAAACCTCTAAGGATGGAGATTACACCACCTCCCTAGGTAACCCATTGCAGTGCTTCACCACCCTCCGAGTGAAAAGGTTTTTCCTAATATCCAACCTAGACCTCCCCCAATGTAACTTGAGACCATTGCTCCTTGTTCTGTCATCTACTTTCAGGTAGTTAAAGGCTGCTATCAAATCCCCCCTCATTCTTCTCTTCTGCAGACTAAACAAGCCTAGTTCCCTCTGCCTCTCCTTATAAGTCATGTGCTCCAGCCCCCTCATCATTTTTGTTGCCCTCCTCTGGAGTGTCTCCAATTTGTCCACATCCTTTCTGTAGTGGGGGCCCAAAACTGGACACAATACTCCAAATGTGGCCAGACCAGTGCTGAATAGAGGGGAATAATCACTAACCTTGATCTGCTGGCAATGCTCCTATTAATGCAGCCCAATGTGCCATTAGCCTTCTTGGCAATAAGGGCACACTGCTGACTCATATCCAACTTCTTGTCCACTGTAACTCACAGGTCCTTTTTTGTAGAACTGCTGCCTACCCCGTCGGTCCCCAGTCTGTAGCTGTGTATGGGATTCTTCCTTCCTAAGTGCAGGACTCTGCACTTGTCCTTGTTGAATCTCATCAGATATTTTTGGTCCAGTCCTCCAATTTGTGTAGGTCACCCTACCCTCCAGTGTGTCTACCCCTCCCACCCCAGCTTAGTGTCATCTGCAAACTTGCTGAGGGTGCAATCCACCCCAACCTCCAGATCATTCAGAATAAGAAGAAGAACTGAAATCGCATTCCTGTGGCCAGCTCGAAGAGACCCTAGTTACAACCCTTTGAAGGAAAAGATTGCAAACTGGATTTATATCCAATTGGACTAGGAGTCTGGGTGCAAGCTCCAGGAAGAGAAGAAGAGGAACCTTGTTGCTTCAAAAGGAATTCTGGGTTGACAGGATGCGCTTGTAAAGTTTAAGCCACACTCTTTATGGAGACAAATTCCAGGTGACCAGTCACAGCCCGTCTACCTGCATCCTCTCTGGCTGCCCTCCAGGAAGCGGTTCTGTCCTCCATGCATGTTGTCAGACAGGGAAACAGGCAATGTGAGAGCAGGCAGAGGTTAAAGGCAGGGGAGGGATGGCGGATGTGACACACAGCAAGAGCAATACTGACCTTGGAACAAAGTTGAGCTTGTGGGCTCACTTATTTCTAAACCGGGTGAGGAAACGATGGAAGAGAAAAATGATAAAAAAAAAATTACAGTTTACATACCACTCTGCAAACACGCTGACATGTAAATAAGAGGTGGAATGGGAGGTGTGGGGGTAGAACTTAAAAGGTGGGAGGGTGGGCGGGGGAGCAGCAGACACTTTCTGAAGTGAGTGAAACAATTCATGGGAAATTGCAGGACTGATGTTTCCATGAGTTTAAAATAATAAATAACATTATGACAGCCTTGCAAAAGGGGGATTATTATTACAGGAATGCCTGAAGGCCCCAGCCGAGATCAGGGCCCCACTGTGTTAGGTGCTGTACAAACACAGTGAGAGATCACCCCCACTGTGAAGAGCGTACCATCTAAATAGACAAAGGACAGGGGAGGAAACAGAGATGCAGAGATGGGGAGGGACTTGCCCAAGGTCATATAGCAGGTCAGTGGCAGAGCCCCCGGTCCCCTGACTCCCGGTCCAGTACACTGTCTTCTAGACCAAAGTTCCTCTTTGGAAGTGTACTGACCCATTCACAAAATCTCCATGCTTGCCCTTTCCGCCACAATGAAAATGAAAAGCTAGCAATATGTTATACTCCCATCAAAATAAAGTCCCCACCCCGGGCACACAGAATTTTGCAAGGCTGTATTATACAATATGTACTAAAGACCGTGCATGGTGGAGTGAAGCTTGACAAAGATTTGATAACTGCAGGGATGTTATATACAGTCCTAGGCCCCAAATGATCCAGGCAGGTGAATCCCTGCACCTACAGAGATTCACTTGAAGTATGTTACAATCCCCCCTGATTTATAGGTAGAGTGCGACTTTTTACAGGAACTCAGTGTTACTCAATGGAATGTCCCCAGCAGGGCAGGAAACAGAGCAGCACAGAAGGGGTTTTAAGATGCTTTGCCTTTCATTCCATGACCTCCAACATCAAAACAATCCAACCTCACAGCCGCCCCGCTGTCCATATAACACGCTGCCAGCACCCTGCCTCCCGATTGATGGAAACGCTGACTCAGCACATTCCTGTTGTTTCACTCTCCAGAGGCCAAGAGCAGTGTTGGTTGCAGCAATGTTAACCAGTCAGCCATGGCCCTGCTCATGCTTTCAGACCAGTTCATCAGCAGCCCAGCACAAATTGAGGGGGCCGTGGAAGGTTCCCCAAAGGCCGGGGTGACCTAAAGGATGGGTTTTAAGGAGGAAAGTAGCCTGGGAGAAATCTG
The DNA here is from genome assembly GCF_026122565.2 of Emydura macquarii macquarii. NCBI lineage: Eukaryota > Metazoa > Chordata > Testudines > Chelidae > Emydura > Emydura macquarii. The sequence goes on along the minus strand of NW_027130449.1, from coordinate 6,169,515 downwards.
AGGCAGGGCTTATGCTGGCAGGGGTCCCCAATAACAGGGAAAATCTGTAGTAGACGAGGTAATGGTGGTGGAAAGTGGCTGTAACTTGGACACTAGGTGGTCAATGAACAACAAATGGGTGTTGCCTGCCTGAAATAGGGATACGGGGGGCGGCTTTCCAGGCAATGTGCTGATTCGGTACCTCCTGCTCCCAGATTCCATTGGGGGAACTCCTATGAAATCCCTACAGGGCAATAAGGCTGCCCTATCCCCAGCCTGAACCACAAGGGAAGGCAGCAGCAGTAACTGCACTTGCTCCTCTGGGCTGTTTCCTCCGGCGGTGGGGTGGGGGGAGGGAGATTCACAGGTTCAACCGTGGCTTCTGATTTTGCATTCCTCGAGTTTTGTGGATTCCCAGCTTCAGCCATCTCTAGGCGGCCAGCTTTCAAAGGGGGAGTCAGCGAGAGCTGTGTGTGCTCAGCACCTCCGAAAATCGGATGCAAATTACGTGTCCAAAGGTGGGCGCCTAAAAACGACGCCACCGAAAAATCACCTTCTGGCCCATCACGTGTTTTGTCCAGCTCTCCCTTGTTTGGATTTCTGCCCCTCAATTTTTAAAAAGTCTCCCTCTCTTATTAGCTGTCGCTAGTTACTAGGAAACAATGACATCATTAGCGTGGGCGGAGCTTAGGGCTGTTCATGGGCGCGGCATTAGGTCCGCGTGTAGGACGAGCTGAGATTCCGCCTGAGGTGTGTGGGATACAGGATCCTGTGCAAAGGTGGGCATCACCCCAGGTCTGGTGTATAACAGCTGGCTATGATTGTGGCCTAGAATTGGTTGTGGGGGAATCTGAGAAAGGGGTGAAAAGGGCTTTGCTTCCCGCTCAGTTCCTGATTAGAGGCACAGGCTCTGACACTTCTGACTGCCATAGCATGGAGACACTTGACAAATGTGTCGAGCAATTATGCCCTCCCCGACTGTGTGCGGTGTCAGATGGATGCATCACTCTAATCACAGCTCCGGCGTGTGAAGAAAACAGCTCCCAGATAAGGATGTGGAGCTTCCCATCCCGCACCTTTCTATTGTTTTTTATGTGGCAGTAACAGAAAATATGACCAGAAAGCTGACACATGATGACAGAGTCACCTGGATCATTTATGCTCTGGAGTCGTGCACAGCACATCTGGATATGAACTTCATGACCGGGCCCTGGGTCTGTCAAACATTCCATCCCTCTCCCAAAGACGTGTGCAAATTCAAATCTGGATCTGATTTGGGTTTGGGTCTCTTGAGTTTAGGATTTGACAGACCCAAAAACACAAGTGGAAACTCAGCCAAAGTGGCCAAGGTTTAAGCCCAAAACATGAGAAACCACAAAATCTGGGATAATTTCCTGCTAAATCCAGGAATCAGCCCAAGTCTATATGGTTTGTGGCCATGGCTCGCTGAAAGTTATCTCAGCAAAACTGTCGAGATTCAGGTTTGCAACAAAGGAAGTGCCGCCTGGATTCAGGTTCAGTTAGTGTAGCTTTTCATCCCTCTGTGTGAAGCTTCAGACACACAAGCCCACCTCACCGATTGCAGCACAGAGTGCTCCTGTATTTTATTACCATGAAAATGAGATCGGCTCCAAGTCCCAGCTCAGTAAATATCAAACTTCGTGGGTGACTGGAATCTCAGCTCGGATCTGGATCCAAATTTTTCAGTGCTACCAACCCCCAAAGCAAAGCTTGGCCGAGGGGACCCTTGGACTTTGGATGTGGATTTTGTGCTTTGAGCCTATTTCTGGAGCAAATTCTGTCACATTTTATCCCATGGGTCAGAAAAAGCATCGACTAACCGGGCTGATCCTGACCAAGATGTCTGGCAGGGATCTATGGTTTGAACAAGCAGCTTGAAACCTGGATGCTTAATTCCAGCCTTAACAGAACTACCCAAACTCTCTGTCATTGGCAGTGAGAGGCTGGAAATCTCATGAGGACCAACTTTCTTGCCAGCTTCCTGATTCCTTCTGATCAGGCTAGAAACACAACACAAACTGGCTGCTTTGCCATTTTTTTAGTATTCCCTAGTTTGGTCCTGCTTGGAAGCTCTGAGGTGCTGTGAATATGGGGAAATAATCATGGTGGGGGAGGGAACTACTAAATTTTCTTCCAAATCTTATGCAACATGTCGTAGGAATTTGGGGCGATGAGGTGCATGGGTTTATTTCAGCAGAAGCAATCAGTAAGAAAGACGCATCCCATCTGGTGACATCTCCACTGCGAGATGAATGGAGGCTGCACACTGAGGTGGTCCTGTGTGTCAGCAACACGCAGGAAAAATAACCCGTTGGGGTCTGCGTCCTTCCAGCCTCTCCCCCTCACATTGTCTTCTCCGTGCTTCCTTCTCTCCACCCAGCCCCACCGGTCCTACTCACCGTACAGGATGATGCTGACGTTGGTGTTGCCGAGTTTGTTGGCGGCCACACAGGTGTAGTTCCCATAATCCTGCTCCGAGACGTTGAAGAAGGTCAGTCTGGAGAAGAAGGCTTTGCTTTCAACTTTCACCCCTTTCTGTCCTTCTACCAGCCTGAGGCAAGGGGAGAAAGGGAAAAGGGACATGGTAACACCTTCAGACGAAAGACATGGTCAGATCAAGGAGCTGCTAACTGTTCCCCAGGCTCTTATCCCTATTGCGGTAAAACTTAGAGGACCCGCCTGAGATCCGGGCCCCACCATAGTAGACAAAGAGTGGGAGAAATTCCTTGACCGGAGGAGCTTATACTTAGACAGACCAAAGGTAGGAGGGGAAACAGGGAGGTGAAGTGAATTGCCCGAGGTCACAGAACAGGTCAGTGGCAGAGCTTGGACTAGACCCAGGTCTCTCAAGTCCCATCCTAGGCCTCATCCACCAAGCCATACTGCCCAAGAGCTGAGCTAGAGCAAGAGGCATCCTGAGATAAGCAGAGCAGCCACCATGGCAGGACAGTCTTGGGCCTGCAAAGCTCCCAGCGTAGGCGCTGCTGATAACCAGGCGGGCGCAGCAACTCTTTACCAGCAAAAGGACGGGACCTGGGACACGTCCTCACAGGAGAAAGCAGCACACGGCCTCGGTGCAGCACCAGCCCTCTGGCATGGTAGGGACTGAGCCCTCTGTACATGCCCTACGCATTGAGGTACTGTTTGCATGAGCCCTAAAGCAACACTCTGGAGTTTCCCCTATTCTTCTCTGCTCCCTTCCTCCCTGCCCCCTTGATCCTCCTGCCCCCTCGGCCTTCAAAATCCAACAACCCCAACAGGGGAGCCTAACCCCCTACTCCATGGACCTCTTCCTTCACACATCCCCAACAAGTTCTCCCAGACCCCCTTTCTCCATACAATCTGTCCCCCAGGCCTTTGGGGAAACCCTGGCAGTGTGTCTACTGGGCCCCAGTATTGCTGCTAAATCCAGGCATGCGTTCCAGGGCATATCAGAGAGCAGCCCCAGAACGGGATTGGTATGAATGGAGCTGTGGTTTTGGGTTCTGCAAACACGTTGCTGAGCTCCCTGGTGCCCGCAAAAACCTTCCCAGAGAGGAGACCAGAGACAGAGACAGAGGGAGATGGAGGAAACTGAGTGAGAATTGTGCAGTAGTTTTCAAACTTTTTAGGCTGCACACCCCTTTCCAAATAATATAGTCTACTGCATACCCCCAGTCTGAGATAGGGTCATAATATACCTGTGGTTAGATTGCCAAGTCTTACTAAATAAAATGTCTTGTCTGCCATTAGAGGATTTGTCTCGTGTACCCCAGTTTGAAAACCACTGTGGGAGGAAGAGGCCTGGGAGATCATGCTGGATGGATGAAATGGTCTAGTGGGGGCTCACAGAGATGGGAGGAGCTGGCATTGCTTTCGGGAGACACCACTGAGGTGCAACAAAGAGAGAAGAGAAAACCAGGCGGACAACTAGAAGAGGAAGGAGCCATGCATGGGACTGAAGACAGGGGGATTGAAGAGACATCAGGCAAAGGAGCCGGTAATCCAATTCTTGGCTCCCCCAGAACTCCAGCAAAGTTCTGATCTGGCTCAGAAAAAGGTCTGAAACCCAAGTCTTCTCTTGATTTGAGTCAAACCTATTTGTCCCACCCTTATAGCCAAAGGAGTGCTGAGTTTAGTCCCGTTGTTCAATTCAAACCACGAGCCAGGAGATCCCACTCCAGAGAGCCCTTTCCGGCTAGCAGAGCATGACGTGTGCCTGGCTAGACCTGGGAAGATTGTGATGTGGCAGGAAACCCTATGCAAAGGAATCCTAACACTCCCAACAAATACCTTGCCCACAGGAACCCTAGCCCTGGGGCTGGAAGCCCATTCTAACCCTAGGACAGGGAGCCCTTCCCCTTGCTCCAAGAACCCCACCCACAGGAACCCCTAGGGTACGGCAGGGAGAAAGGAGGCGAACCAAGGAAATGGGTCACAGCTGGATGGTGCTGCCCTGTCTCTGGCTAAACGCCAGCACTTTGTGATACTTTGCAAGTCCGCCAATCACTGATCTTTTGTTTCATTGTTTCCCTCTCCTCTGCAGCATCTCTATTTCTTCAGACGCTCTGGTGTTTTTTACTAGCTAATTCCTCCCAGTGGGTGCCTGCTCTCCATTACCACCATCCCAGCTTGCTTCAGGTCTTGATTGACAACACACAGTAGCATTTGGCTTCAGAATGAATATGAATGTTATTCATATCTGTGGTTGAAAGGCCAGCACAATATGGCCTACTTCTGAGAAATGCTGAGCCTGATGGGAAAATATCCTCCAATTAGTATTTTAAACCCATCTCTCCATTCCTGGGATGTGCTAAAAACACCCAGACAAATGAAACAACCAGCACAGCTGGCGTAGGGTCTACAAAAAGAGATATCTAGCTAATCTTATGTTCATATGATATCATAGGATCTGTGCGCCACTCAAGCTGTTTTAACATATTTATCGCCACAACACCCCCATGAGGTAGGGCGGTGCTGTTACCCCCATTTCACAGAGGGGGAAGCAAAGCACAGAGAAACTAAGTGACTTGTCTAAGGTCCCACAGAAAAGTGGCATTGGTGGGAACTGGCCACTGGCCTGACAAATCCCCGGCTGGCACCCTAACCACCAGACTATCCTTTTTCACTTCCCTTTGGGCATGATTCTGGCATGAGAAGTGTTGAAGTCCCAGTTGCTTGACCACAGTTTTGGGACCTAGCATAGCTTAAGTTGCTCGCTTAACCATTTTGGCCTTAGCAGCCTGACAACAATAAGGACCTGACATTTCTTCTGCCATTTCAAAGGAACTGGACCAAGAGCATCTTAAGTCTGAAAGGGCGCATATTTCCAAAGCCCCTGCATTTCCAAAGCCTGGATTTGTGCTTCCAATCAGACTCTCAGCACTCTCAGGCAAGGAACCATGCTCTCTTCACCAAGGGAGGGAAGAATAACTTTTAGTGCCATTTTACAGATGGAGAAAAGGAGGCACAAAGAGCATAACGGTTTGCCCCCAGCTCATCCAATGGGACACTCGCCGTCAGGAGTTGAAGCTAGGTTAACTGACTCCCAGCCCACTTCTGTGACCACTCGATCACGCTGGCCGCCGTAGGCCCACAAATGCCATTGGCACATGCGGCACGGGGCCCGCACATCTGAATTCAGGGGGACCAAATTTAGAACGCAGGATTAAGGCCACTTTGAAAAAAATTGCCCAGAAGATCCATTCCCAGGCAGGAAAACTAACCTCAGAGTTCAGATACTCGATATTGTGGAGGCAAAGTGGAATTAAATATAAATTCATGGCCTGATTTTAATTCAGGTCAAACCACTGCAGCTCCTGTTGGAATGGATGCGTGCAGCACGTGCTCAGCACCCGTACAGATCAGGTTATTAGTGCAGAGATGGGCCCAATACAAAAGTCCAGATTCAAATCCTACCCACGCTGGGGAAAATCAGGCTCAGAATCCAGATCAGAATTTAGCAGCTGGCTCCTGTGTCTATAAAGGGCTGAATCAGTTGGATCTGAACTCTACCAGTCTCTGAACAACAGGCAAGTTTGCATCCGGATCTAAACATGTCACCTTGGGCCCATGTGTAATTAGCTGCTGGTCTTTTCCCCTTTGCTGCCAGGAGCTCTGGCCTCTCAATCTCTCCAAAAGCCTCTTTTTTAAGGGCTAAACAAGATTTGGGGAGAATAAATGGTTCCGCATCTGGCTTCTTCTCCATTCTCCTCGTCATTTATTAAAACACCTGGGACAGAAGGATGCTCAATATTGAATTATTGTACCCCGTGCCTGAAAATGGCACCTTGATGCACTTCAGGAAGAGGCTGGCCGCTTTCCCTGTGCCTTCCTTGACATGATGTTTTTATGGCTCTTTTTTTGCAGCGGGGGATCTTCAGTGAATCATAACAGCTATCCTGGCGAGAGCCTCTTACAACAGCGCTACAACCGAGGGGTCTGTTCCCCACCTCCATCCCACTCTTTTCTCCTGAAGCGAAAGAGCGTGGCTGTCACAAAGACAGGGTGAAATCAGGCCGCTGACCCATCTTTCCACCCCCCACTGATGCCAGTGCTGACAGGGGGCGCAGCCAGCCCAGGAGGCGATGCATGTAAATCCCATGGGAACTGCAGCAGACAGTTTTTCTGCTTAGACGGATGCCACCTTCAAGGTCTTTCCAGCTGACCTCAGTGATTCTGGGGTGTCCCCTTCCTCTCCAACCCCCATCAGATTCACCTACCTTTTGTCGTCTTTGTACCACTGGAATTCTGCGGAGGGGACGGCGGAGGCTTCGCACTGAAGAATGCCCTTCTGCCCCACAGGCACTCCTGTGCTCTTGGCGTCCGAGATGTATGGCGGGTCTGTGGGGACATGAGGACATGCGGGTTTCTCCCTGTAGCCTTGGACAACCCTTCCTTTCTGCCTTCATGCTGCAATCCTTTCTTTCTTCCCCACCCCGTGGTCTGAGCCAAAATAATCAGCTAGAGGCAGAAGGTCCCTGTGCCAGCTGCCCTCCTCTAGCCAACAGGAGGCTTGTTCCTGCCATTCAAGTGCTGGTTTACAGGCCCACAAGGAACTTCACGCCCAGCGCTCGCAGATGGGAAGGGAGTGAGCACACACCTCGTTCTGGGTTTCTAGCCAGCATGGGCTCTTCCGTCTGCCTGCCCCAGTTCACCAGCAGCACATGCTTATTGGAGCCTCTGGCTCTTTCCAGGGCTAACAGTTGTGTTCCTTTGGTGTGTGAGTGCATGTGCCTGTGTGTGTGCGTGCGCCCATGTGCATGTGCCTGTGCACGTTTGTCTGTGCACGTGTGTGAGCACACGCATGTGTTTGTGCATGTGCGAGCGTGCATGCATGTTTGCCCATGCATGTGTGTGTCAGCATATGCACAGGTGCTTGTGCATGTGTGAGCACAGAAACACATTTGTTTGTGCATGTGTGTGAGTGCATGCACACATTTGCCATGCATGTATGTGAGCGCATGCATAGGTATTTGTCTGGGCATGTGTGTGTGAACACATGCCATGCACCATGTGTATGCTTTTTAAGCACAGGTGCTCCTGTGCGTACCAAAGTGTGTGTCTGTAGAAGTGCATGCCCCCTGTGTGTCTGTGCTTATTTGTGTTGGAGTGCACGCACTGTATGTGTGCGTAGAGGTGCCAGGAGGGCTGAGTTTTCTTCACCCACTCTCTTAGCAGCAGCATTTCTGCTCATTATTTATTTTTAAATTCCCACTTGTTGCTCAGTTCCCGCTTCCCATCTCCCCAGAGGTTATCAACACAGCATCTCACCATGGACTGCAAAAACACAGAAGGAGCCAGGAAGGCGGGGGAGTGGAAAAAAAGAGTTCAAAACCCAAACTAATGGAGAAAACATGCACTGCCTTTCCCAGCCCATCCTGTGTCTGCCCCCCAGCTCTCTGGAAGGATGCCCCCAGCCCACCCCAGCCCGCCCTCTCTTTCCCTACTCCAGCCCCCGGCACAAACATCCCTTTTCCCCTGCAAGGACACATCCAGCCGCCTCACAGCCCTTCCCAACCCCAGCCACATGCAGACACACCACGTCCCCTGCACGGATACATCCTGTCCTGGCCTCCGTGCAGACAGAATGAGCCTTCCCTGCTCCCAGCCCCCTGCACAGGCCCAGACTATGCACCTTCTCTTTGGGCAGCCGTACAGACCTAGCGTGAAGAGACAATGACCTGTTCCCCTCCCCATAGCTTTGGGTAGGGGTTATCCTTTCCTTGCCAGCCGCCCTGTCTCTGCTAACCGCCTGCCCTGGAGTCTCCGACAGGCCACAGCCAAGAGCTGGTATCTGAGATTACTTACAGTTCACGGTGACTTTCACTCTCCGGACGACGGGAGCTGCAACGTCGTTGGACGCGCTGCACTCGTACTCGCCAGATTGCTCCCTGGTGATCCCTGTGATCTCCAGATATTCATCTTCGCTCACAAACCCCACAGCTGCAGGGGCCAGAAAGAGAAGGAGAACAGGAGCTAAGCAGCAGCCTCATGCCTGGGTTAACAGCGATGCATGTTGAAAGTCGCATGGCCCTTTAGCCACTCTACCCACCTCCATGCCAGTGGGGTTTCCTGACACAGCTCTGAACGTGCCCCGCCCCACCCTTCGCCCCCTTCTCTGTCTGATGCAAGAGAGAAACTCAACTGCTACAGTCAAGCCCCGGTGTAATAAGGAATTGTGGAGCCAGGTTTAGAAAGGTCTCATGGCGTTCCATATACAGAAGACAGCTTCCTCCTTAGCAGCATTGGTTTGCTGCTCATTCAGCATGCCCAGCTGTGTGGGAACATTCCCTTTTGTGTTAAGAGGGGAAATTCATTTCTCAGGCCCTACGGACACAGTTGATTCTCTCCCACTCTAGCAAAAACCCTGAACTGTGATCCTAAAGAGTTCACCCTCCAGAAGACTTGGGCATGGGATTCTTCATGTTGGATCTATACTGGAGGAGCTGTAGATAGAAGCTTCCCCTTAGTTCTGCTAACAGGTTGCTTCATCAAACCATAAAAATCATTCCAATTTGGTCTAAATGCAAGGCTTGAATCTCCATAACTTAGCACCAACATCAGAAGGACCCCCGAGCCACAAATTCCCCTTTCCCAGGACCTTTTACAAGCAACTTCCAATCAGCTGGGTATTAATAGCCTCTTACCATTGTAAAGCACCTTCCCATCCTGAAGGATCACAAAACACACTGAGTTATCAGTTCCTACAGAAATGCCATCCCTCTGGTGTGAAATGTAGCAGCTGTGTAATGCTAACATGGCTCCAGGCTTTAGGAGAAGAAGTGCAGGAGCTCATTGTAGGTGAAGGGTGCAATGAAACAGAAGCTGAATGAGACCATAACAGAAAAATATAGGCTTTTCTACAGTGATGCAGGGGTAAGAACTTAAAAAATGCCCAGAAAAAATGCAACTCAGATCACGTGAGGTGACAAGTATTGGGCATTTGCTCACAGCAGAGGGACTGAAAGCAGATCCCAACAAGCGGAAGGCAGTTAGAGACGTGCCAGCTCTGGTGGCCATGAAAAGGGTACAGCACTTTATAGGAATGATACATTTTCTGACCAAATTCTGTCCACACCTGGCTGCAGGAGCCTAACCCAGATGTCAGCTCACAAGGCAGGATGCTGAGTGGGACTGGGCAGGTCCACAGCAGCAAGTGTTTGACATGCTGAAACAAACGATAACCGATGCCCCTGTCCTGAAGCACTACTAGCTAGGACAGCCACGGAGACTCCAGTATGATGTGTCGGAGAAAGGATTGGGTGTAACTCTTCTGTAGGGGCAGCTGGTCGCTTATGTCGGCAGAGCCCTGTCAGAGGCTGAACAGGGGTACGGCCAAACAGAAAAAGAGCTTCTGGCTGAGGTATTTGGAGTGGAGTGATTCCATCAATACATGTTTGGCCACCCAGAACAGTGCAATCAGATCAGAAACCCCTCGAGGCATTCATGGCAAAGTTCCTTCCTAGCGCTCCGAAGAGATTGCAATGCACCTCCAGCACTCCCAGGCAGAGATCAGATATCGTCCAGGGTGACTACCGGCGTTGGCACATATACCTCACAGCAGCAAGTTGGGGAAGGGAATCAGGACATTGAATCCATTGGCATGCTTCACTAGCTCTCAGTTTCAGCAGCGAAACTGATGGAAATCAAAGAGGCTACGGAAAAGGAGAACCCACTCCAGGCAGTCAAGAGAGCAAACTAGCTGGGTGGCCAGAAGGCAAAAGCTAAGTATCGAGACGAGCAGAACTATATTTTTCAAATTATGGGTTGGGATATCAAATGGCATATCATATTCCGAGGACAGAGAGCTGTTGTTCATGCAAAAAACACATTCCTCACACTGGGGCACCGACAACCGTCTCAGACAGGCTCTCGTGCAAGTCCATGGGCCAGGAATAAATATTCAACCTCACTGTCACTGCCAGCAGCACCCCCTTCCACCCAGGCACCCTCAAACACACGCTGTTGGATTGGCTCACAGCCAGCTGAAGAGCATCACCAAGGCCACTTCCTGCACCGCTCCTCGGTTTGTCTCCCCATCCATGTACCAAACCTCTCCAGAGCGTCTTAGCCAGGAAGCTGTGAGTACAGCACAGGTGGCCCAGCTGGCTCTTGGCACTGAATGTGCCCCTATCCTATTTTTATAAGTACTTCATATTAAAAAAAAATATTCAGGCTATTCGTGCTATGCTTCCCTTGGTGCAATTCCGCTGCCCCGTTTCAAATGAAAAAGTGTGTTTGACCTTGAAAGAAGAGGGGAAAGAAAAAAAAAAAAAAGAAGCAGCAGCTTTTTTTAATAGCCCCTGAACAGGGAGAGAGTGGGATTTTTTTTTATTTATTTCTTTTAAATCTCTCTATCGCCTTTATCAGATCTCCTGCAGCTGGGCTGCTTATAATTACTGTGCAAAGCATCTCTGAGACCAGTGTCACACTTAATATTCCTATTAATTTTAAACGGTAGTCCTTGGTACATATGTGTGGCAATTGGTGTCATATTTTAATTAGGCTTGCCCTACACCATCTGAAATTAATAATAGCTCGAATTACTAGTGTAATTTATAAATTAACATTGCCGCAGCATTAGGAAATAAATTAGCTCCGGACAGCTGTTTCTGGGATTGAGTGCCAACAGCAAGGGGAACGCTCACTGGTCCCCCGGGGAGACAGAGCACTCGGCTGCTGGATGTGGGGACACAGGAGGACACGGAGTCCTACAGCTCTCCTGCCTCTCCTCTCTCCCAGGGCGATGCAGCTTGAAGAAGCACCTTTCCGTGTTAATGATGGTGTGCGTGGGGGAGAGGAGGTGCCGTCCAAATAGGTTATGACTTGAGGTGGGTGGCTGGTCGCATTTCATACATGGTCAGCTGTGTGACTATGGAAAACACACACACACACACACACACACACACACACACACACACACACACACACACACACACACACACACACACACACACACACACACCTCCCCCCCCCCCCTCTTATCTATCCATCTCTTGTAGGCAACCATACATGCACCCATCACTGTGGCATCTGAACAGTGGGTGTGATCGTGTACACTGACACAGCATTGCCCAAGAGGGTGTCTGTCTGTCTGTCTTTTTGTAATGCCCCCATCATTATAGCACAAGGTGTCAAAAGAGACCCAGATACCTGCAGAGCTACAGATGCACACGCAGACACACACATGTTCTAAGCAATCCATGTGTTCACTGCACGCAGGAGTAGACGCACACGGCACATAAGCACAGGTCACTGTGGAAGAGTGACCATAGGACCTGCACAGCAGTGCATCCTTCAGCCTCACCCCTTACCCAAAGGCCCCCTCCCTCCCCACAGAGATTCACGGAGCTGAGCTCCACCCCAAGCAAGAACCCCATCCACGGCCAGGTGGCCATCAGCTTCTTCTCCTCCCCGGCCCTGGTGGAGGGTGCAGGATTTGCCTGCCTTATGTGTGCGCGCACACCTACCATTATTTCAAAAGCTAGTTTGCAGCCATGTCTTTCTGTGCCCTGGGTTTGCAGTGCAACTGACGCATGGCCACTGCTCCTTTCACACACAGGTCTGCTATAACCAGAACGCACACACCAGTCACACACCAGCTCTAAAATGCACTGTCTGCAGCTCAGGCCCTATCCCAGAACCTGGAAAGGGGGTGAACTGCTGCATCCTGACGGAATATCGAACTCCTCAGCAGTGTGATGAATTGTTAACATCCACAGGCTTCCTAGGTCCAAGGCTGGAAACCCCATCGGACTGGCTCACTGCTAAAACTGCTGAGCTCACCAGCACCTCGCACAGCCGAAGGGCAAGATATGAAGGCGTTACCCCAAAATCAATATCCTTTGGAGACATAAAAATTGCACTTTTATATTCCTCGGGTTGTGCAGTAACGTGTGCTGCAAAAAGGTCCTCCCTTTTACGGCAGACCTAGAATTGGCTTCCTAGTAGCACAGCGCTGCCTGCTGATAAAGTACAGACACAGCCGGTGGCCTTCAGACACTCCATGTGCAAATTCCGCTCCAGTTTTGGCAAAGCAAAGATAACGAACCACTTCCTAATTAACAAAAGACCTTTCTCTGCGTGGATGGAAGTAGTTTAGTGAGCATGTACCTTATTGGCTCTCATGCCAAATAAAATTAGCCACTGGGGTGCAGGGAACCACAGTGCAAGCCTGTGGTTTGAGCCCATTGTAAGTGAGCGTCAATGTGTTTCTTTAGCATGCAACAGACTTTGTTAAATTAATGGTGAGGGTCAGCCTTCCACCCACAAAGCGAAGGAAGGTCAGAGATAAAGGCTCCCAAGTCCTTCTTTTTGTGCTCTGATAGTGCAGAAGTCGCAGATAAGTACACGATGATAACCTGCGGTGGGGTGAACCGCAACGGGTATGGGAATCCAAGTCTTTGGATGGGCACACACAAGATCTGATCCTTATCCAAATAATTCAGACTTCTAGAGCCAGCAAAGGTGGACCAGAGATACAGCAAAGTACTGAAATACAGTCCTTGCACTGTATTCAAGCACTTGCTTTTGCCCTTTCAGAGAGCGCAGGATCTGGCTTCACGTATCTCTCTACTATTAACTAGCATTATTGTAGTTTTTCAAGGCTTAACTGAAATCAGGTCCCACTGTGCTAGACGCTGTATATACTCATAATACATATGAGAGAGGTTCCCTTCCTCAAAAAGCTTACAGTCAAAGAGACAAGAGAAAGAAAGGGTAGGAGGGGGATTGGAGGGGGAACGAAAGTCACAAGGTCACAGTCTGGAACAGATCCCAAGTTTCCTGAGTCCCAGTCCAGCCATCTATCCACTAGATCCCACTGCCTCTCATCCATCTAGCCATCATTAGTTAGCTGTAACACTACAAACACTGGGAATTATTGAGACATTTGAGAAATCTAATTTGTTTCCCGACACTTATTTTCCTTTTTTGGCTCTTTGGTCTTTATTCAGCTTAAAACAATTAACCGAAAAGGGTCAGTTTCTCTTTCGTTTATGGTCAGTTTCTCATGGACTAGCACCATGCTGTTTTGCTTGGGTTTCAACACAGCAGAGAAACAATTCAATCCAAATCCTCCAGTTGTTTTTCATTAATGAGAGAAAAAAAAAATCCTGTGATCATTTCTGTGCCCATTGGGCCCCATTCTCTCTGCTCTCCCCCTCCATCAGTCAGCGGCACCTGTGCTGAGTGAGTTCAAAACAGCGCTTTTCTGCCCTGGCATCATTCCACAGTCACTGTGTGTAAAGGACAACACAAGGTACACAGCAGGGGGTACCCAGGCCATTAGGTTTTTAGAACGTTCCCTCTCCCCACTCCCCACTTTTTATTTATTTATCTTTTTAAATATACAAAACTTAAGCTTTGACTTTAAGTTCCCCTTCCCGCATAATACCATGGGTGATTCATCACTGGCACTGCAACTAGGCAGTAAATAGACGAAAAAACCTCGTATAGATATATGGAAAAGTACAGCCACCTCCTAAATCATAATACTTCATCAGTTTCCCTTTTTAACACCTTAAGTCACAGGAGTGCAGGAGGCCTTTCTGAACAGCCGGTTGTCACCGGGTTTTGGGTTTTTTAAATGGAGAGCATGTTTTGATGGACGGAGGAGCAGTAAATAAAGTAAAAAACCACAAAGCCTGTAAAACCCAAACCCGGCTGAGACCATTTAAAATGAGCGTGATGCAAAATAAATCAATGATCTACTTCCAAGCTGAAAATTCATTTTCCAGGTTCCACTTCTTCCCCCACCCCCTCAATAAAATGGGGTTTAACAGCTCTTTTGCTGTAGCATCCCCTGCTGGATAATGCTGGCCACTGTATCCGTCTAAAGAGGAAGACACAGACTGAGAATAATTGCTAACGCACTCTGCTCCGTGGCCTCTGCATTTTTGCCTATTTATAACGGGAAGTCATGTTGATATCTGGACAAATCTCATTCATTAGTGACTGCCAGGAATGGAGAAACAAATAGACTGGACCCGGGGAGCAGAGCTGGGGTTAAGCAAACACAATCTGTAAGCACAGACCGTGCTATGGTAAGAAGCAACAGAAAGCTCATGCAAACTGTGGTTGCTGAGGTCTCACAGGGCCATTAGAGAGGGAAAGGACATTTATTTACATGGAGAGTGGAGCAGGCTGGCATGAAAGGTGGCACAGGTGCGTCTGAGGATGAAGATCACCCTTGTGTAGAGATCCAGCACAGCTGTATGCACGGCTTACAGGCTGCTCAAGCAATATTTTGGGAGCTCAAGTGATGCTTCAGGCATAGGTCTCGTGCTGGCCTGCTGCAGAGGGGTAAATGTCACTCTGCAGGCTTGCTTCGCTGCGGCCCTGCTCCACTGCCACGCCAGCGTGACTCCCTTGATTACAGTGACGCGCCAGCCGTGCAAAGCTGGAATGACGCAGTGATGAATCAGGCCTGTTGTGTTTAGACACAGAATACCACCTCGGTAACTCTGTGAATGTTCCCAGTGAGAAAGGGACAGAGGGACAGCTCACAGGAAAGATATGGGGCTGTTCAAACATTCTCCTTCCCCTCTGCCGGCTGTGTGAACTGAGTCAAGGCATCTCAGCTGGGCAGAGGTATGTCATGAAACGCAGCAGCACAATGGGCACATTGGCTGGCAATCTCAGCAGAAAGGTCCAGGATTGAATGGAGCCTGGAGCCTGCCCTCTCATTTCATACACAGGGGGAGGAGGGGGGGAGGCTGACTGGCAGGGCAGCGTGTGCAGGTGAACTTCTCTGCACACCCACGTCACAGCTTCTGTAACTAGCACTGGCCTCTTCCCCAGTTCACTCTGCTGCCCTGTACCATTGGGGGGAGGAAGACAGTCTGTTAAGCTGAAATAGCCAGTCCCCGTAGAAGCTTCGAGAACTCCCTCGCCTCATTATCAGCCTCCTTCCATTCTTCCTTGTGGAATCAACTGTGTTAACTTTTAAAAGATGTCTCCGCTTGAGCACAGTTAGGAGCTGAAATATTACAGGAATTAACATTCAGCTCTCTGGTCCCTTTGAGAGCCACAAAACTGGCACAGCCAGCACCTATTATTATTGTTAATAATAATAATAAAGACATAACACAGGCCAGAAAACTGAACTGTTAAGAATTAGGTTCCATCAAATATATATTCCCCATCCATCAGATAAGTGGACACAAGATTCTTGCTTTAACTAGGCAGTGAGCCATGTTTTGCCCCCTTCAGTCCTGAGGCATGCTAGACCACCTCAAAGCAAGTGCTGAGGTTTGGTCAGATATCTTCCATTGTTTGTCATGTAGCGGGGCAATAGTGTTAGGGGACGACATTTCATTAGTTGAGTAGAGGCCTCTTCAGAAGGTCTACTATCTATCTATCCATCCATCCATCGCCTGTACCTACTTACCTACCTATCCATCCATCCATCCTCATACACGCCCAGCTCTGGCTCCAGATCTGACCCTCATCTCCATAGTATCTGAGTAACTTTTAGGCATTTCTGGGTTTAAGTCATTGATCTTTATCAGGCCAGGAAGGGAATATTCTTTCATAGATTTCACGTGTGTGTATGCCTGTGGGCGCACACGCGCGTCTGTCTGCTCTGAGAGATGCAGACGCGTCTCAGGGCGTATTATCACCTCTGGATGTCCAGTGGGGTTGCACGCTCCCAGATGTGAGGCTGCTGTTGATTCCCTTCCTTAGGCTCATCTCTTTCATGCGGCAAAGGGAGATGACCCGAGCCCCCATCAGTCCCATGCTTCCCAGAAGCAACAAGCAGGGAACCATCCATTCAATTTTAACTCAGTCATTTTAGAGGAAATGGCAGGCTGAATGTTTCGGAGCGTCTCAAAGCCACAGAGGAGAAGCACTTGTTTGTTTCAGGGATGGTGTGCCGTACACGTTCGGCAAGCCTCCCCACTCGGCCCTCCCAAGGAACCACACTTCTCCCCTGCAGCGCCCCCTCCTATTCCAGTCCGACACCTCTCCCGCAGCTGTTACTGCATCTTAAACTGATCCTACAGTGCTTCCCGCCATGCCAGCGCTGCAGCTTGACACTGCTCTGCCAACATAGCGCAGTCCTGGTGTGTGCCACTGATCAATCCCCCCGCTAAACAATGCTGCCTACAACACAACTCGACCACGCAGCAGCATTCCTGGCACCTCCCTACAGCCCTATCTAAGCCCTTCTCCTCCGGCTAGCAGCACCACCTCTGCTACTACCACTTCCTTGAACAGTGCCAGTCACCTAGTGTTTTCTCGTAATGTGTGAACAATTATCCACTACGGGCAAGGATGAGACTCTACCAAACACATTGCACAAGTGACCAGGGACTTAGCTGAACCCTAATGGCTGGAGAGGAAAAACTAGAGCAATAACCCACTATCCCAGCCAGCGTGTGTAATAACTGCATAGTGCCTGGGGCATATTTCTAAGTCACCCAAGCATCCATGTCTTCGGTTCTAGCCTTTCATTCCAAGCTCTAATGCCCAGCATGCAGGGACTGCGCAGGGAGCGGCGTATATCTTGGTGCATTCTGGAAAGGGGGAGGGTGTTGTAAGCTCGCGGTGCAGTCAGCAGCTGGCGAGAGAAGCACTGCCTCTGAGAGAGTGGATGATAACTTACGCTGTCAGGCAGAGAAGCCAAGCAGAACACGAGTGGCTGCAACAGAGCAATTAGCAAGGAACCTAGGTAAATCAGCAGGAAGCTTGTTCCTGCCCCCAGAGCCCTGTGCACGTAGAAATGTGCATTCCTGTCCTCCTTTCCCTGTCATGCACAGAGAGGTACTTCTCTATCCCCACGCCCCCCACTCACACTCACACCCTACAGGGGACGTGTGGTCCTGAGCATCGGGCAGGAAAGTCACCATCAGGGGATCTCGATTTTGTTCCACTGTGTGGCCTTGGTCAAGTCACTTGAGCGCTGCGGTGCCTCAGTTTCCCAATCTGTAAAATAGGGGTAATGACACTGACCTACTTTATAAATGGCTTTTGAGGTCCAGCAATGAAAAGCATTAGATAAATGCAAAGTATGTTAACCCCACCAGCACATACTTGTTGATTGCTTCTTTATGGTGCTCATCACCCGACTGTCTAAGACCTAATGAATTCATCCTGCTATGAGGAAGTGAAGCATTATCGCCATTATACAAATAGTGGAGCCGAGGCAGAGATTAAGTGATCTGCAAAGGCGACACAGTGAGTGAGTGGCAGAGTTGGCACAGACCCAACTTCTCTAGTGTCCTTGCCTTATGTCTTAACTAAAATGCCACCCTTTCCTCTTGCATACTCCCGTATAGCCTTATACACTCACACTGCCGACCCGCACGCTACTAGGCCCTGTCTGCACGGTGGGAACAACCATTCAGGGGGATCCAGGTACAACGCAATAAACCACTGTTCTGTCTGATAGTATAGATGGAACCAAACCATAGCTGAACCCTGTCCCCAGAACAAGGTGGCAGCATGATCCTGGGACACGGGCAAGCATGACTTGTTTCCAGGTCCACTGCAAGGCTGAACTAGGGTGCGGATGACTGTGTTATACCCAGATCCCCTAAACCAGGAAGTCCCTACAGACGGGTATGGCCCTTGCTTCCAGGGGATAGTCTGTGATATGAACATGCTCTACAAAGAGATGCGTGGAGAGGACAGGGACGCGGCTGTCTCCATACTCACTGCAGTGAAATATAATATAACAGGGCGCCATCCCTATGGCGACGGCAAAGGATGGGGAAGGAGTTGTGTCTGAAAGCTCACCCCAGGCTTAGCCTCAGGGGCTGCATTCTCTCCGGGTGTAGTCAGCAGAGTTACGCAGCAGACAGTTTAGCCCAAAGATTTCCCGTGCTGAGAACGAGATGCTGAGAGGTCTTAAGGGGTGTTGGGGAAGGTTGGAGGATGAAGAGAGAGGCAGGGACAGGGTGGTTAACATGAAATCCAGTCCAGGTCAATAGTGGCCAAAAGTGATCACCGCCTACCAGCTGGTTGGTAGCTTGGGTGAAACGAGCTGGGCAGGTCTCAGCCTGTCATGGAACGAGACATGCACCCACCTCCCAAAACTCCACTACAGTCAGCACCAACTGGCCCTCTGCGTTGGTAGGCCTAGCAGGGATGGCAAGTAGTTAACAGAGCGCAGGAGCTGAACGGCCCCTTTGGGGTAGGGCAGAGGTTCATCCGCAGGGGTCACTGCCAGTTTTGCTGCCGCTCAGGCGGCACCTGTTAAAGGACAGGGGGGTTGGCCTGGCCTCTGGCGCCAGTGTTCAGCCCAGAAATAACGAGCCATGTCCTCACCCCAATCCCGGCTCCTCCTCCAGGAGAAAGGGGACATGGCCAGAGCATGTTGGGCTGTGCCGATTCTGGCGCTTCAGGCCATTGCTGGCAGCGTAGGTTAGAGCAGCCTTGAAGCTGCTCTAGAGTTCACACTGAGGGAGGAACCCCTCTAAGCCACCTTTCCCCTTCCTCTGGATCCTGCACTGACGGTAGCTCCATCAGACCTGAGGATCAGGAGCAAAAAAGGGATGCAGAAGGTAAATGGGGGCAGGAAATAAGAAAAGAGCCAGGGGAGGGGAACAACCCAGCATCTGAACAAGGGATGAGCTAGATGTCGAGTCATGCAAGGCCCGTGCTATTAACGCTGCTCCTGAAACCCAGCAGAGCCTGTTAATAACACTGGTGTGTCACACGGATCCCTACGTCCTCTCTAGAGACAGACAAGAGGAATGGCAGAGAGGAAGCTGAAACAGAAAGGTATAAATAACAGAGCACTGTCTCTCCCGTGGCGAGGCAGAGATAAGCCGCAGTGGGTACATTAGAGAGATTGCCATCTACAAGCCAGCGGATGGTGCCTTGCATTGTAAGGGCCCTGACTCATCTGTCAGAGACCGGGGGGGAGACAGGCCAGCAGGCGTGCCGGCAGCCAATGTCGCTGGAACGGGCAGTGGGAAGGGGGAGGAAGATGCTGGGGTCTAGGACGGAGGGGATAAGCAAAGAACAGAGGAAGGAAGTGGACATCTGCTCTTGGATCAGGTGCTGCAGAAATCAGGCCACTGTGATGGAGCAGGAGGTGAAACCAATATAGAGAGAGCACCTTTCTTTCTCTGCCTCCCCCCCCCGTCCCCCCATCGTCTTCTGCTTGTCTCCATCAACCCATCGTATTCATCTAGACCGTAACCAGGTAATAACTGACAAGAATGCGAACGCATGTTCCCAAATGAATTACGTGCCATCCTCGCTTGGCTTAATGTCCCTTTCAGGTCTTTGGGATTTGCCCTTCTTATCCACAGATCTCAAGTGTTCCAAAAGCACCAATTAATTTATTCATTCAACTTTACCCACCCAGCAGGTGAGTCTTATTCTTTCTATCCTACAAAAAGGGGGAAACTGAGGCACAGAGAGTGAAAATGACATGCCACAGCAGAGTTGGGCATAGGCCTGACTCCCCGCCCCACACCTGAGTCACAAGGCCCCACTTCATTATTGATGCACTGCTGCCATTCTTCAGCAAAGCTATTCCGTTATTTTATCCAGCTCAGAAATCAGACCAGCTGTGGATCTGCTTGAAAATGAGAATATTTTATGGAGATAATTTTATGAAAACATTTGCCACAATAGAGATATTGACATCTAGCTTCAATCAATAGCACAATTTATTGTCCTTCAAGGTGAACATTAAGCCAGGCTAGCCCATTGGTCAATATTTACCTCTAAGGTCTATAAATCTTTATACTGACTTCAGCAGATGTTGACAGCGACTGATTCTAGATAAGTAAAAGTGAGGCGCGTGAAACATTGCTTCTTTTGGAGATGAAATAGTAACTAGTTAATTACAATCCCTACAGCATTTCTGAGCTATCAATTTATGGTTACTTCTGGAAATAAAAATTAAGGTTTCAAGAATTTGTGGTTTAAGGTGACACTCTAAAAAAGCTAAGAATCATATATTTGAAATGTCACTTACAGACTATTGTGATGGCTCCATTATAAATGTGTAGATTAAATAACATAAACAATGATACTAATAATTAATCTTAAACACATTGGACCTGATTACCCCTGTTCAGCTCTGAGGTCATTTACACCAGTGCCAATTGGGTGCAAAATGCAATCCTAATTTAGTTTGCAGTGTTGTTGTAGCTCTATTGGTCCCAAGATATTTAGCGAGACAAGGTCTGATTCAGTAGCGCTCTGAACTCCTTATGAACTGAAATAAATGATTACACAGGATGTAGGGAAATGGAAAAGCAGGATCTCATTCTTCACTTGTGCTTATAGCTGCGACTGAAAACCAGTTTTCCCATTGTGCAAATATTTTCAAGGTTCAAAATTATTTTTCTATCTATCTCAAAAATATTTATGAACCAAAAAACAAAACAAATCAAAACAAAACATTCTTATTTGCTTTGGGTCAATCCAAACATTTCATTTTGAACATTTTGAACTGTTTGTTTCTCTTTTAACCTTGTTAAAAAACTCTAATTAGCTTAAATTTCCAAATGAAAAATTATTTTCAATGAAAAAACTGGAATTTTTTGTTTCAAAATATCAAAATGAAACATTGTGACAATTTATAGACATCTTTTTAAGCTGGGAAATTTGTTGAGTCTAGTCCTGTTCTGTGAACAGTTTCGTTTTCCATGATTGAGAGTTTTACTGAAAAACTACTTGTTTTCAGTGAAAAATTCCCGACCAGCTCTGCCTATGTTACACTTAGCAACTTTTAGGATTGTTAAAAATAGAAGCATTTTAAAAATCAGTTACTTTTCACTATTTTTTCTATTTTCTTTACTTTTTCTTTTCACTCACTTTGGACAATGAGACTAAACTGGTCAGTTTCACTTTTGTGTAACATGATATTTCACTTCTTGGTTCTCCTGCATTAGCTCAGCACTGTTGTATTTGAGCATCCAAAATCTGAAATAGGACTATTAATATGAAATAGGATTAAGCTGCTGGAGAATGATTAAAGGAAAATAATCTTAAAAAACAATAACTATGTTCATGGAAACTAAAAAAACCCAGAACCTAATGTATTTATTTTATAAAAATATTCTATTCACATTTGATAGAGCAAAAAATCTGTTTTAAACAAAATTTTTGACACTTTATTTTTCAAACATGTCATTTTCCATGTTTTCATGTCAAGTAACATGTTCTTACATGTCTTCATGGCATGATTTCAGTAGAAGGCCCGTAAACATAGATTTTTCACTGGCTGCCTGTATTGCCTACCCACTAGGTTTTAATACAATCTTCATTACTGTGGTGTCTGAGTAAGGCACCTGAACTTAGCAATTGATAGCTCTTCAGCCCATTGATATGTGCGTGTATTACCAGTTGTATGTCTTGATCTTTCAGTGCAAACAATAGTGAAAGTCAGGAATCATTCACTATGTCACAACATTATAACATGCTACCACTGTCATGAACAATGTAATCAGAGCTGAGAGAAATGTGCAGCTTTTACTGCAGAGCAGAAGAGATAAGCAAGGTTTAGCCATTTCAGGAACGCTAAGGCCTTGCTGAAATTCAACCCAGTTTCAGTGAATGTAGCGAGTCCATCGTCTTTCTGAGGATCACAAATTTCAGATCTGAGGTCCCGTCTTTGTCCCATTTCTAATATAAACTGAGAAACATTTCACACATGCAGTTACTCCTGAGTCTGACAGATTTACCACTCAGTCAGTTATCACCAGATATCACACAGCATCCGGCAGTAACTCAGGAAAATACAATGCGTCTCCATGGTAGCAGGCAAGATTTAAAGTTGCCCGTATTATATCTGAAGTCCAGTGACTATCTTAACAATAATATTTCCAAATTCCCCTTCTCATTCTCATCCTCTGGAGAGATACTTAAGGAGCAGGGTAGAGAGGGGGGGAAGGATTTTAAGATTAATTTTCAGAAACACAAGGCATTTGATATTCACTACTTATCCCAAACTCTTTTGTGCTGTTTCTGCCAATCATGGCTCTTCGGTTGGCTGCCTGGGAACAATAATGCTTCTGTGCCTTTCTCTCCCTCTCAGACATTGAAACACTGCTGCTTGTACAGTTAATTACATTGGATTCAGCAGAACTTTCACATCCAATTTTGCTTCTTGTCCTTGTGGCTGTTGCTTTCTCTCAGCCGGGCTAGATGGGATGAAGGTGGTTGGTGAGAGCGGCTGGATGGGGAGCTCCTCAATTGTGCGCAAGGCAGATTCACTGACTATCTAGTCTTAGAGCCTTAGTTTAAGTTGCTCCCCATCAGTGGGAAGACATTTTCCAAGTGGTTAGGCTTCCTAAGCTATTTAGATTGTAAGCTCTTTGGTGCAGGAACTGTCTTTTTGTTCTGTTTGGACAGCGCATAGCAAACGGGGACCTGCTGTGAGACGGTGCCTGCTAGGTTCTACCACCATATAAATAATAAGTTGCCATGTGAAATACACATCATCATGTGACACAGTAGCTCCTTTGCACAGCGTTGTCCTGAAAGTATCAAGACACATGACGCGGTAATCTCGCTGCACTCAGTGTATCATGGGAACTCCATTGCTCTTGATGCAGTGTGCATTAGGTGACCCCAACACCTCATGTTATTTCACGAGGTAGTTCAGAAGGTCACTCCTCTCACCGCAGGCCCAGTCCTCTAGTTTTCTTCCATTATGTCTTTGCAACAGATCGTTACCTGCCTCCTGATATTTGCTGCTACTTCAACTGGGGCTCAGTTCTGCTCTCAGGTATGCAAATCTGATCGCTGCTGCTTTCAACAGGAGATGCATCCTTGCAACTGAGGGCAGAGATCGTAATGCTTAACATATGCAAAATAGGAAGGTGAGCATCATTATCTCCATTTTACAGATAGGGAAACTGAGGCGTGGGGCGGGACATTCACCCAAGAAGTCAGAAGCACAGCTGGGATTAGCATCCAGGTCTATGGAGTCACATTGCAGTGTCCTAACCACTAGGACACACTGTCTCACAGCGCAGTCACTGAATGCATTAGACAGACATCAAGGAGTGCTCTGACACATCCAGTCATTCTTTTCTATTTATCTTGCCATCATGGGGCCACATGGGCAGCCCTCCTTGATGTGGTGCTGTATGGGTAGGATCCACTGTGTGCCAAAACCAACTCAACCCTGCGCCGGTGGGTCAGGTTGGCTTATTGTCCTAGCCATCTCTCTGAAACGTAGCTAATCGAAGACATCCATTATAACTTCATTGTGAGGAGTTTTTAACTTAAAAGCCCTTGAAAGTTTCCTGCTGTGACTAGTCAAACAAGATCTTTTTCACTTTTTCCTCTCTTCTCCGCTAACAATATTTATACTCATTTCTTTTATTGAAATCTACCTGCCACCTGTTCTATTAAAGCTGCCTGAGTGGCAGCTCCTATTCTCTGCAAGCCTGCAGCCATCTATTCTCCAGACAATGAGGTACAAGCATTCCATCTGCTATTGTGTTTCCCCCGCCTTGGACTCTCAAGTCTTCAGTCTTAAAAGCACGTTAGAGATGCCTCCAGCTAAAAGCCGGGGATCCCAGAGTTGCTATGGGTGCTACCTGGTGATGCATACCACGGTGCAGGACCAGTCTGCCCTCTTCTGCCCCCTTTGCCCATCAGCTTCCAGTCCTCCACTATTCAGCGTTAGCATTACGCTCTGGAAGCTGCACAAGTTCCCACAAAGTTACATGATCCGTAGATCAATGACCCTAAGCTTGGAGTTTTTTTGTCTGATGGTCCTTCATTTGTCCTTAATAGCGCCCAGGAAAGTAATGGATGAAGTAAATAGATATTCCAAACCCTTTGAACCAACAATATTTGAATGAGCCTCTTTAACTTAGAAGCAAACAAACTGAATAAAGAATGATTCCTTCTTCCAGTGGGGAGAGAGTAGAGAAGGACGTAGCATTTACAGATGGTGTTATCAGAGCTGGTGGTATCAGACAGCAAGGAAGAGAAATGAAAGCATCCAGGAAACATATGAGATTGAGATTGAGCCTCCGGGGTAAAAGCTGGGCCAGCCACACTCTTGAACCCACTTTATAGCAAACACAACTAAATGCAGAAGGGAATGAGAGGAATATGCTGCAGGGGCAGAGGAATCAAGCTAGAGATGGGAAGAGAGCTGATTTAGCTGGGACAGCAGTCCAGGATCATGCCAATAGCACAGAGACAAGGAGCAGCAGGCAAGGGCCATTGTTATTGTAAACAAGGCCAGATGTCTAGGAGACTCAACTAAAACCAGCAACACAATAGGAACTGACACAGAAATGTACTGTGTTTACCCAGCTCCTTCCAGAGGGCTATATATACCCTGTCACACACCAGAGAGGCACCATGTGTCGTGAACCCCAATACACAATCTGACTACTAGGCACTCCTGAGCCAAGTAACCCCAAACTTTGGTGGAGAATTGTGTCCAGATGTGCAGTTCACCCCAGCATCCTAACTCTATACAGAGCCAAACCAAACCTTATTTAACACAAAATAAAATAACCTCCGGAAAAATCTGGATTCAAATGTCATGGTCCAGACTCACGCAGACACATTTATCACACTAAGGGGCCAGTCATTGCAAGTCCAACTTTCCAGGGACTTCAAAGCCCTGATTCACTGACAGTGATGTTCAGAGCCATGTTTCTGAATGATCTGTGTGATGGGAAATTCATGCAAAACGCACAAGCAGTCCTTTCACCTATGCATATACACGGTAAATATACAGTTGCAAAATGTGTTACAAAATTGCAGAGTTTGCTGTATTAGATGAGGAGCAGAGAGAAAGCTGAGGAGGATGGAGCTAGCCTAGACACATTAAATAAGCTTAACAGGCTAGCCTGAAATAACCCTCCCTTTCTAGCAGACGTTGATCCTGCTGGGAAAGGGTTAAGCAGGTTCTGCTGACTCTCTGAGGCAGGTGACTTGTAATCCCACTCAGATATAAAGGAGGTGGGAGTGGCTCTTTGGTGAAAGAGGATATAGGGTTTGGGCTGAGCAGTCCTGAGGGAGGAACCTAGGGACCGAAAAGCTGGAAGAGAAGACTTGAGCTGAATTTTGTGTTACCTTAATGTTGTCTTCCATATTAATAAACCCAGACCCCAAGAAGGGGGTGTGTTTGGACAATACACTTTGCTGAAGCAGCTTGGCAAAGTTTGTAGCTCACAAAGCTCTTTAGTATAGCTCTGTAGTAAAAGTTGTTTAAGTGCACATTAGGGAGCTGCTTTTCTTAATGGTATCTACATTTGATTACAACATTGTGTCAGCAAGCTTTCTTATCAGCCTGCAGACCTGCTGCATCTACTTCTCTTGCTCCTAATCCGTGCCCAGGATTAGATCCTGCTGCTGGAACCTGACAGAAGGGAGGGGACATAGGGAACCTCTTCTCTTTGCAGAAGCAGCAGGGCAGGATCACTAGTGCTCAAGAAACCACACGTCCAGTTGCCACAGCAGCCTCTGCCTGGACCAGACTTAAGGCTAACCTGGGCTACTTTCGGGCTCATGTTGGAACCAGAGCAATGTGAGAATGTTGTGGGTTTCACACCAGTTCCAGGCAAAACACTGTGATTTGTGAGTGACTTTCCCACTGCGTTTTTCTGGTTCATCAGAAGGCGAAACCCGTAGGGGATGAACTCACCAGCTGCAACCAAAAGCAGGGTTCCTGTGAAGCCCTAGCAATCTGATTCAACCCACCCTGCAGCCTTGTCTTCCAAGAGTCACTGCTGATGAAAAACAGCATTGCACTGTACGTGTGCTCTCCTGTATTGATGCCTCTCTGAGTGCATCCAAACCCTCTTCCTTTTCTCCTATCACCTGCACTCCAGGGATGCTAGCAGATAAAGCCAGACCTAGGCTAGACTTCTACCAGGTAGAAGTTCTTTCCCTTTCTTTCCTTTTTCTTTTTCCTTTCTTGCTATTTCCTCCCCCGCTTTGCTTTTTTGTCTTTGTTGCTTGCAAGGTGAGAGAGGACAGCGTCACCAGAATGAAAGATTCGCCCACATGCCCTCTCCCAGCAGAAGCCCTAATTCATTTTTCATGGCCCCTCGCAGTGACAAAAGCCGCTGCTTCTCTCTTGTAAGCGTGCGCCATGCAATAAGTCAAAGCTGATGTGCATTTTCCCCCTGGGTGCCGAAGCTGCGCTTTTTGATTTAATTTGTCCTGTTGTTTGGTTTGCAGCCTTTTGCTGGTGAGTTTCTCGGGCAAGCTGGGAAGGCAGGGGCCCGTGTCGGTGGAGGGGGCTCGTCGGCAGATGGGGTTCAGTGGGGAATGTTTAATGCTAAGAAGATGTTGGAGAGTGACGGATGCGCCTGCTGAAAATCAGGCAGACAAACACACACATCCTATTTGTGGGAGCTCTGGTCCTAGACTAAATCCTAATACAACTTCCTTTTGCTGGAGTGAGTCCCATTTCCCTTCCTGTTTGACTGCTTAGGAAAAGCTGCTTTACACACCCCGCAGGCATTATCCCCTTCAGGCAGGGGTGCAAAGTGGCTCTGGGTAACAAAATTAGCTCGGATGCTCCTGGCCTAACCTTGGCTGGACATTTCCGACGCATTGCAATATGTGCTGTGTAATTAGCCACGATGGAGAATTATCACCAGCCTCCACTCAAGAGACGCCCCAGTCTGGAGGAGCACCATCCAGCGAGCATTACGGTGGCGTAGGCTGGGTGAAAATCCACTGGCCAAGGTAAGTAGGAGACAGCAGGCTGGAATAATACAGGGTGTTGCCAGGGCATTGAGCAGGGGGGATTGCTTATCAGGATGAGGGTGCGTTGGGCAAGCAATATGGTGGCACGAGGCTGGATAGCAGCATTCAAGGAGAGCAGTGGGTGCTGCTGGGCTGCTCTGAAGTGTACTGGCGAAGCTGTGGAGGGTCCAAGGCTGGAACAGCAGGATTCTGCAGGACTGGACTGAGATGCTTTGGCAGTGCTGAAATGACATGCTGTCTGGCAGATTAGAACCGAGGTGCATTAGAACCTGCCATCATACACGTGTGTGTGGAATAAAACTCAGCATATTCACTGATGTCTAAATATTCCATTTGTAATCTGCTACCAACCCCTCCCTCCCAAACAGACAGACACATGGACAGAAAAAACAGTAGACATTCCAGGTGCCTTGGGATTGGTTTCATCTATGGCTACAATTTTTGGTGATGGAAGGATGAACCCGTAAATTTAATCCAGAGTTTCAAGAAGTGATTTCCATCTGCATCACTAACTAGCTGTAACCTGAAGAGATCAGTCGAACCCGTATTTTAGATTAATTAAAAAATATATCCCTATGATGGAAACAAGTGGCACTAGAACAAAATCAACAACAACCAAAAAAAAAACCCAGCACTGATTATTGGTTAAATCCATCTGTACAAGGACCTGGGAAACGTCAACTGCTTTGTGTGTGTCCTTCCAGTCACCAAAACACAATGCTGGCTCAAATTCCCAGTCTCCAGGGAGTCTGAAACCTCTCTCAGCAATGGATATAATGTCTGCAAGCAAGACTTTAGGGTTTCATGCTGGAGACCAGAGGCGGAGGTTCAAGAATGCTGGATGGGGCAGGAATTGAATACAGTACACAAGCAACATGGAATGTTTAAGAGCCCTTCCTTAAACCTGTAAGCGATGGGTAATTACAGCCAACGGAAATCTATTCAGGGGATTAGAGAGGGCGACTCTACAACAGGGGTGAAGGGAGGGATGGAGACAGAGCAGATGGGGAGGGGAAGAGGAAAGAGGAAAAGAGGCAGGGATGGTGGAAGAAGGGGAGAAGGAGATATCAGTTCCTAGCTGGAAGCTGAGGGAGAAGCACATGGTGTCTTTCAAACATGCTTAACGCTAGGAG
Source organism: Emydura macquarii macquarii (assembly GCF_026122565.2). Classification (NCBI taxonomy): domain Eukaryota; kingdom Metazoa; phylum Chordata; order Testudines; family Chelidae; genus Emydura; species Emydura macquarii. The sequence continues at coordinate 6,141,238 of NW_027130449.1, read as the reverse complement.
TCCTGGACTGTCAGCTTTATTTAGCAGCCCTAGTCTAAATGTAGTTTGTGAAGGAGGCTCAGTGAGTCTGCAAAGGGAGAGACAGGCGAGCCAGCCTGAGAGCAGAGGCTGAGGCCATAGGAGCTGGTCCCAGACACAGGCCTGAGGCACACCTGATCCGGTCCCCCCTTGGGCTCTGTACTTTGCTCTCCTCCACATGAATAATCAAATCAAAGGGGAAAGGGGGTGGCAGGAGGACGTGAGTCACACACCTGACTAGCAACTGATCATCATCATCCAGAGAGAACCCACAAAGCTCTTTGCAAACTGTCTACAGGGATCCCTTCCTCACACCTGTAGAATGCAGCTCCCTCTGGGGTGGAACGCTGGGGCTGTTAAACAGCACCCAGCAACACTGGGTTGCAAAGTCTGACCACAAGTGGTGAGTGTGCTGGAAGTCATGTTGCAGAGGTGCCAAGCTCCTGCGGCATCCACTGCTGTCCACAGCAGTTAGGGGAGTCCACCATCTCTGAAAGTCAGGACCTTCGAGTGTCAGTGTTACGTTCAATCAACGTTACCCCCAGAAGTGGCCCTAATTGCCCAGGTTGCTTCTGCATTTCCACTCTGTTTAACCTGCACATGCCTCTCGAGGGCCCTACTTGCCCCATAACCAAACAGTGAGCATCTTAGCTTTGCATCTCATCCCCTAAGCACAGTAGCCCTAACCATGCTGACGTATTGGTTCAGTGTCGGCCCAGAGGGGTGAGCATCTCTTACTGAGTCACCCATACCATCCGGGCCTGGCATCCCACAACTAGTCCAGGCCAACCCTGCTTCAGCTGGGAAAGCTGATGGCACAGAATTAGCCCCTGCTTTAGAGCAACTGGAAGTTCTACCAGAAACTTGGCTGTGCCAGCCAGACCTTCAACACCGTCAACTTCCCCGCAGCATTGCCCTGATTATGCCAGCTAGGATCCCTGCGCGGTGAAATTCCACACACCAGTGCCCTGACTGGGCCAATAAACTCTCCTGATCTGCCAGCTTCCCCCTTCCGCCAGCAGGGCCCTTTCCATGCCTGTTAGAATTTCGTCAGTCAAGGCTACTGGGAGGCTTCTCCGAGGGGTGGATATTTTTATTCCTCTCTCCCCTCCAGGGGGCTGGGGAACACAGAAGCAGTAACTAAATTGTAGCAGCACATCTCCGCTTTGCTCTTTTGCCTGCAGGATATATCTAGCTCGTCAAATTAGGAATTTGTTACATGATGCCTGTCAGAAATAAATGAGAAGAAGTGAGGGAGCAGGGGGAGCTGATAGAGAGCCAAGGCAAGGGCTGATTGGAGATAAATTTCCAATTTTTCATAAGACAGGGAACAAATGTTAAAATAAAATGAGGCAGCAAAGCCCTGACGAAGGGGCAGTGTGACCTGCCATGCCTCGGGGAGGAGGGGTACCGGGGACAAACGGGGGCGCCACACAGTCTCACCCCTTCTCCAGCCGTGCTCTGCCCAGCCGTGGTGGTGGGGTTGGTATGGGACGAGGAGGGGACTCCATCAATAACGTGCCAGCCTGGTACCTTCCACCAGCCTGGAATTCATTGGCAGACAACATTAATGAGAAGCCGAGAAGCTCATCCGGGCCTTGTGAGACGCAGCCCTCTCTTTTGAGCTGCATCACTCCGTATGGCCCAAATTAGACCGTCCCAAGCCTCATGGTCGAGCCCTGTGTGGATCTGGGCTGCTTCCTGGTGCCCCTCTTTCTGCCCCCTGGAGAACTCCTTTCCATTCAGGTGGGGACAGGTGAGTGATTGGAATTCAAACAGGGCTATGACCATTGTCACCGCTCCATCAAGTTGAGCCCATCTTTATTTTTCCAGACACTCTATTTTCCAGTCCAGTGGCCTTGCTCTGTCCCTCATGTTTTATGGTGCTGATGTCTCCATTTCTGGAGGCTCATTTGGAATATTGCTGCTTATTGATAGTAGCCTGGGAAATATATGGGCAGAAGGAAGGGAAGACAGCTGGGACCATCACCGCAGCGGTGCAGTGTGTCAGGACAGAAGGGCTCTGGAAGACCTGGAGGATGGAGATAGGACAGTGGGTTGGGGCTGCAGATCAGGATTGGGTGCAACAGTAGAACAGCGTCTAGCATTGTAAACCGAGAGTCAGTCTGACCTTTGAGAACCCATCAAGTTCACAGGCGAGGTCTGGTACTTTAGCTCCTATCTCCCCCATCCTTTCCCCACACATTTCCTGATGTCTCATTCAGACCTCACAGAAGTGGTGAGAGATGAGTGTTTTTTTGCATTCATCTTCCAGAGGAAAAACTCTCAACAAACAAAAAACAACAGGCCAACTCGAGACCCCATCAGATCTCACGCCCTCCCCTGACGAAAGCAGCATTGTGCAAGATGCCAGCTCGGCTGCTCCAGAGGTGGGCGGAGGTGTTTCTGTGTGCAGGGAAGGAATGTGTTACTCCAAGAGGAAAGGCCATTTTAAATAACAGCAGTGTATTAAAGTAAGGGAAAAAAACTCACGGATTACAGCATTGCCGTGGCTTTAAATTATAGTGGAGGAGGATAAAAATAAAAGAGAGGAAGGGAGAGAGACCGGGAGGAAAAAGAATTGCCATTGTTTTACCAAGCAGATGGGAAAGTTCAGAGGATCAGAAAAAGATTATTATTACCTCAACTCAACAGAGAGAAGATGAGAGAAAAATGGACTATTTTCTCCTTCCCCTCCTGACGTGCAGGACACTGTGGCAGAATCCATTTCAGCAAAGAATCAGAAGCAAAAGGGAACTTCAAAGCTCCCGATCAGGGGAATTATCACCACAGCTAGTCGCGGACTGGACTCCGTTTGTTTTATTGTCCTTTCTCCTTTTATTTGTTCCAATGCCCTGAGGCTTTTTTTTTTTTTTGGCTCAGAAGGGGCAGGAGGAAGGAAGCATATACCTGAGTCTTTCTTCCAGCCATAGCACATGCTAATTCTGTGCTATTGCTCCAACCTGCCAAGACTGAGCAATCTCAAAGTGTCAGTCCAGTGCTGTGCTGGAGTCTGTGGCAGGATGGGACCCTGTGCTACATGAGGGTACGGGGGAATATGTTTGCGAGAAGGGACAGAAGCAGCATGTGAATGTGAGAGAGGCAGGAGAAGAGAACACTCATGAGAGTGAGGGAAAAACTCACGCAAGAAAGCGCACGCATGAGAGAGAGAATGTGAAAGAGATGAAAGAAAGGGAATGAAAAGCGCAAGACGGAGAGAATCAGACGAGAGAGACAATAAATACACTATGCAAGGAGACGAACCAAGGACCAAATTTCCAAGCAGTCTGTCGTTAGCACCCACTGCTTTGCACATGGAGTTCATATCCCTTACTTGCATGTGCAAATGAGTGCACGCAATGTGCATATGTGTGAGGGCAAAGTGAGAGGCCTTTAATTTGTCCCCAGACGTTTAGACCTCTCCCTCTTACATTCCTTTACAAAAGACACTGAGGCCTGAATCCACAAAGGTAGTTAGCCTCATTGGAAATTAGGAGCCTAAATAACTTTGAGGATCGGGTCCTAAAACAATCAGCACTAATTGGCACCTTCACTGGCAATCTCAGCAGAGAAGGGGCTGGGCCATGAAGTCCAGTTACTCTTCCGGTCCCTAGAGGCTGCCGACCCCTCCAGCTCAGGGCCAGGGTTTGCCTTGCCGTGGATGCAAAGGGGGATTTAGCAGGGCTGCCAACCTGGCAACTTTCACCAGCACTGTATGCAGCACCCAATCCAACAGCTCCTACTGGACCACGCGGTCAAGGTTAGTATTTCAACCTCCATGTCCCCAGCGTTAGTTGTTTCAGTTCCTTGCCCTCTCCTAGTGACTGGCAACCCCCAGTTCCCTTCCTCCTCCCCATCTCAGAATCTCAGCTGAAGCAGGCCTCCCCCACGGCAATGGGGGAGTCTCCACAGAGGAAACCCCAGCTGCACCAGCTTCCCCTGCCGCGCCGCCAGCTGTGGCTCCAGCTGTGTGAGCTTCCCTGCTACACTGCCAGCTGTGACTCCAGCTGTGTGAGATTTTCCTTGCTACCATTAAGCCAGTAGGTGTTGTGTAAATCCATCTCCTCCCTCCCATTCTTTGCTTTCCCTTTTTCCCTGGCCACACTCATCGGAATTCAGTTCTCCTCCTTCGCTCATATCTTTTCACTTCCCCATCTTCAGATGCCTTTACTGCACAGAGACCTCTGACCCATTCCCTCCTGCTCTGAATCCATTGCTCTGCTGGGAGTCCAGTGGACCTGAAAGGCAGCTTCCACCTTTCATCCTCCCATCATCTGACCTTGCCGTGGTGCCTTTCATCCTGGGGGATCCCAAAGTGCTTTGCAAACTCCACACAGAGCAGTCCCTTCACGCTGCCTTTGAAAGGCAGCCCTCCTCATACCAGCTCACAGCTAAACCACACATGCAGCTTCGGGGGCCAAAGGAAGACGAGTGCATGCAACCAAGCAATCAGTCCAGGTTAACACCACTATTCACACAAGCCGTTGTAGGATCCGGAGCGACCAGAAACAGTCAGGATCTTTGCTTCCATGTCTCCTCTCAAACACACAACCCTATTGCAAAGTACTGCTTCAAGGGAACAGCTCCCCCACCAATGCAGCAGCCCCACTTGTTGCAGTACACTTAGGGTTTTCTGGGGCGGTGCCTCATCCAGGTGCTAAATGAAGCCTAACCCTGCTTAGCTTATAAATCCCGCCAGACTCACGCTGCCTAAAGTCGCCTGGTACAGCTCACAAGCTTTGCCCGCTGCCAGCGTCCTGCTCTTCCCCAGTCACAGCCAGCTGACATCCTGATCCCTCAGCGGTCCCTGGGCGGAGAAGCACTGGAGCGGAGCTGGCTGGAGTGGAGCTGTGAGACCACACACCTTAGGCAGGCCTGATCCAAATGAAACATTGAGAGGAAGCCAGTCAGAGCCAGAGGGGGCAAAGAGGGGAGGAACCAGAGCCTGGCACTGCCCCGGGCCAGACCCCAGCTAACCGCCGCTCTCGGCTCGCTTTCCAGAGGTGCTAAGGGGACCTCCGGGTGATACCATCCCAATGCTACACTTGGGTGCTCCCTCCCTCCTCGTCTTGGGCTCATGTAGACACCTGCTCTCTGTTACTCTTACCGCTTTGGAACTGGAGGTTCACCTGCACATGCGTGAGTACACGCCCACTCCTCACACAAGCACACCCGCATGCGTGAGAACATACATAGGTGCATGAATACAGACATGCACATGCACACACACACACAGAGAATACACACACATTCACAATATTACGTAAATACACACCCATGAACCCACACACGCGGGCATGCACGTACAGGCACACGAATCCAGAAACGCAGGTGTGCACACACAGTCCGGTGCCCACATGCACAGACACCATACTATTCTTGCACTCAGCTGTCACACTCATCACTCCCTGGGTCTGAGAGTCCATCTGTTGCACACCACACAACTCTTGCAGAAGGGGACTAGGACTAACTCCAAATGGCTAATTTCACGTACAAATCTCGCCTCTTTTCCCTGAGGGTCATGTAACCATGAGCAGATCACATTTTTATTCCAAATCATTTGACAAACTGTTTTGCGTGTGTGTGCACCTGCACAGAGTGATTTCCTGCTGCGCGTGCCGGCACACACACACACACACACACACACAAAACGGCACTGATCTCAGATAAATCCATGAGCCAGTTTGCTGTACACCCTTTGGGCATCGCTGGTTAGCTACCACTGGTTAGCTAAGACGCATGGCACGGTTTCTCTCTCTGACGATGAGCCCAGTGAAATTGCTCATGAAAGGGACTTTTATAGGTCCCTTTCTACAACTGTTTGTGCCAGTGAAACTTGATGGCATAAACGTTCATGGAAGGGACCCATGCATGGCTCACGTGGATTTGTTTATGAACTGAAGCAAACTTTTGCAGCCATTTTTTTTTTTTAAGTATCCCACTGGCTCTCAGAAAATCAAGAGACCCGTGTTCTAATCCCGGCTCTGACAAGGGCCTCAGCCCCCTCTTTCTTTGCCTCTCCACCCTCTTTCCTTTGTGTCCCAGCTTTTCTCCCTCCTCCTCTCTCTCCCCCACTCTCATTCACATGTCCCTCCCTCCCTTTCTTTTTCCTATGCCCTTCTTATTCTCCCTCTTTCCAATTTCCGTCTCTCCCTTTACCACATTCCCTTCTTCTTCTCACTCCTCAGAGCTTTCCACCCGTCTCTGCCTGCTTCCCAGCAGTCACCAAAGAGCCCTACACACTCCTCTCCTCATCACTTTCTCTCTCCAAGCTCTCCATGTCACTCAGGCTATGAACAGGATTCGCACCCAGGCCCCGGCAAACCCTCCCTGCTTCCCCTGACGTCAAAGGGGGCTGGGAATCCTCCGGGCCTAATCCTGCAGCTCTGGGCTCTTTGCACACTTCATATTCGCGACAGACAGAACATTTCACGGTGAATTGGACGCACGTTCAACTGGAAATGGAAATTTTATGACTGTTCTCACTCCAAGGTGCAGATTACACCAGCTGAGAAAACATGGAAGCAAATGAACGACCCGTGAACTGTAGAGTATATTAATAATGAAACCACAGCCTGAGAAATGACGGCTTTATTCTGTTTATATTCTGCTCCATTAATAGAAAGCACTCTAGCTAGCTCCACCCCATTAGCCAGTAATCTGTGCAGAGAAAGAGCTCAGAGTTGTCAGGCAGACTGGGGATGGGGGTGGGAGGAGGAAGGAACTGGGGTGGAACCAGCCACAACACCATGAGTGCAGGGTTTTGGGGCAGGTCACAGTTTTTCCTTGGGTCGGCCTCAGCTACAGATCCTCCACTGCAGGCCAAGAGAAAAAAGACGTAGCAATCTAAAACTCAAGGTACTAATGCCAGGGGGACTCAGCTGCCAAAGCAGTGGGGTTCCCCCACAGCAAAGCCCTTGAGCCACGAGATGCACCCACAGCCTCTCCATACAGGATCTTGCTCTCCTTCTCTCTCTTCCTCTAGTATTTCTAAGGCTCCCGTCACCTTAACATCGGAGCACTGTGGGCTGCCCATGCAGGGCACTGGGGACAGGATACAGAGCTAGCCCCTAAGTGCACTATGGCATTCCCAGGGCTGTAAGGCAGCATACGTACAAACTCCCAATCCTCGGATTGCCAGTGGATATGCACCCCAGTGGCAGGATCCTGGACTGTCGCTATATGTGTGACCTGGCCTTCAGGTACTGGCATGGCAGACGGTCCATTGCTCTCTCGCTCTCACAGTCAGCCCCTCGCCTGAAATGATTTGCCGACCGGCAGCGCAATTAGTGACAAGTGGAAAGGAGCCAAGAAATGACGAGCCAACCGTGGGAGCCCACGAGACCGGGCAGCAGATGACAGGGATGAGAATGCAACTCAGGGCCCTTTGGTGAGGGCTGGAAACACTTGCCATGGCTTCCCCACTCCATTCCTTCTGCCTCCGGTGAGGAACCCTGGCTATGCCCTGCAGAAGGGGGCAGGCCAGGAGAAAAACTGCCTGGTCCAAATGCTCCCTGTGAGCCACTGAAACAATCCTCAGGTCTAACCTCTGCGCTCCTCACTCCTTGGTCTTACCCATCCTCACTCATGCTGATGGGCAGAGCCCCAGTTAAGTCAATCGGACCAACCAAGTGAGCGACACAGCTATCGATAGAAGAGAAGCCTGCAGGACCGGGGCCATATTCTTTAAGCCAAAGCTATGTGCTTGGGCCCAGTCCTGAATCCCACATTCATGGGACTTTGTCCATGAGAACCACAGGGAGGAGGTGAGTCAGGAGACAGAGCAGATCTCAAGTGAGTTTTGAGAGCAAGCAGGTGTTTTTCCCTAGGGGCATCGTCTTGGGTGCCAGAAACTGAGCTTTCACTGCAAAAAACAAACAAAAAAAAAATGCAGGGAGAGATTCTCCACCGTGTCTGAGCTCCAGTGGGAGCAGGGGGTATAGGGGCACATGGCACTGGCCAGCCCCGGCTCTAGTGTATTAACAGCCTGAGTGGTGCAAGAAAGCCAGATCGCCAGTAAAAATCAGACCCTAACTCTAGACCTGATGGTTGTAAAGAAAACCTACTAAATGTGCAGAGAGTGTCAACCCATGCAGTGACGTCTGCCTGAGGCTGTGTCTACACTTCAACTGGTACAGCACAAAAATTCTTCCATCGACGAACCGCTGTCTCTACTGAGGATTAGACCGGCTGACCTACGTCGCTCAGGGGTGTGGATTTTTCACACTCCTGAGCAATGCAGCTGGGTCGACCTAACTTTTTAGTGAAGACCTGTCCTGAATCTTCAGACAGTCTGACACCATAGCTGGGAGAGGTGCCCCCCTTCAGCTAAGTGGTGTGTTAATGCTGACGCTTAAGGATGCTAATTAAACATTGGCATTGCTATTTCACTGGAGCTCCAGACACACCCTTATCTGCACCATCTACCGCGAGCACAGTCTCATTTTGGTGTAACAAGTGGGTGGAGCTTCGTTTGTGGGTGGAGTTTGGGGGAACACCACCACTCACCTCCCACCACTTGTAAACTGAGCCCTGTGCTACCAAATGAGCACACCCAATAACCAAAGACTATGGGAAGTCAAACCAAGAATGATGCAGGCAGGCGGGAACTGTACAAAAAAGCCCTGCACTGTCTCTCCCTTCAGCCCGGCCCTGTCCTTGGCTGTGTTGTTTAACAAGCTTGGGACACATGTTACAGTACATCTGTGCTCCCCGAGCACAACTGCCACAGCTTATGCAAAGCTCATCACAGCAGCTAAAGTGAGTCGGAGCAGAGTTTTCTGTAGCTGAAGCGTCCTCGTGTTGACAGAATGGGGACGCGGTTCCACAACTCACAATTTTATAATAATACCTCAGGGGAGTCACTGGCAAAGTTTGGCCAAAATATAATTAGTTTGCACAGCTATTAGAGGCTGATAAAAGGTTTTAATTTGTGTGGAGATCTCTTGAATCTCAGATACTCCCGTCCCCGGCTCGGCCCCCACTTCCCAATGCCAGCTGAATGCCTCACAAACTCAAGTGAGCGAGTGAGCCCACAGATACAATGCACCACATTTACTGGGGAAATGAGGTTGCCGTTCTTCACCCGCTCTGATTTCTAAAGAGGGGGAAGGAAATCTGGGAAGCTCAGGCTGACATTTTTTCTCTCTTCCTACTATGCAAAAAAAAAAAAAAAAAAAAGGTCTTTCTATAGCATCCAAAGCTCCATTTATCTTGGGCGGTTGTAAAGGTGCGAGTGGAACCTACTTATGGGTTGGAATTCACAGCCCCTGCACAAAGCCTGAGTCAAAGGGGATCTCTGTGCAGGGCAATTAGGTGGGAGAGATGGAATCCACCTTTCTACCTCAAGCCAGAGGCAGGCCCACAACTGCATCCCTCCATGCCAAGTTACAAAATTGTTCTGAAAACGGACCAGCACAGAAGCAAAAAATCTACAGTCATTCCTGTAGTTATTTCTATGTATTATGGTAGATCCAAGAGATCCTAGCAGTACTGAGCTGGGAACCACGTAAACATATAACAGAGCGTACAAGGGACTTTGCTGCTGCTACTGATTTCATGGGGCAGATGACCAGATGCTACGGTGATGGGCAGCAGTACGAAACCCTACGGTCCCTGCCCCAAAGGGCTTGCAATCTAAGTAGCCTGCCCTTACCATGTGACCCAGGAACATCTCGATGCCAATGGGCAGAGGCACAAGGGGTGCAGAGAGTCTCCCAGGGACACACTGGGCCAGATAGGCATATTAAGATTAGCAAAGGGTAGCATGGGAGGTCTTCACCAAGAATCAATAGCCCACTGGCTGTCACAGTTACCGTAAAACGTGTGTACGGGTAATGTTTAAGGAATCTATCTGTAATGGAAATTACATTCTTAAGAGTTCTGAGTTACGGCGGGTCACCAGAAGGTGATAAACATACTCCTTTCAGGCAGGAGGGAAGTCATGCGTCTGTTGAGTATTGTCTGCTTCACAACAGAGGTTTATTTGCATTACTGGGCCTGATGCCAATCAGGAGATTGCAAACTGAACAAGAGAGGAAAGCTGTAGGAAAAAACAAAACCAGCATGGGGAGTATCCTGTGTATAAGTAAAGGCAATGTTGGGGGTATAACTGGGAGTACCAAGGTACACCCTGGATCCTTCCCTGAAGAACAAATGGTCAGTGAGTTCTGTTTTAGGAAGGAAAGTCAAACCTGGCCTGAAAATGCTCCAAGGACTTTGGGTGAGCTAAACTTTAATTAGACAGGAAAGTATCTTATCAACACAGGCAATAAAGTTCTAAGCTCAAGAACACGTGTTATGATTTTATTTTGCATGTTACCATTTGATTCTAATACTTTGACTTGCTACTCCTTGAATCGCTATACTTGGTTAAATAATGTTGTTCTTGGTTTCATTATAAACATATCTAAGTGCTGTGTCTTAAACGGAGTGGTGATCTGAGGGGAAACTGGTAAGTTGGGGTGTGCTGCATCTCTGGGAGCGGTGAATTTGTGAATACTGCGAGTGTCCAGGGATTCCACCACCTCCCTAGGTAACCCATTCCAGTGCTTCACCACCCTCCTAGGGAAAAAGTTTTTCATAATATCCAACCTAGACCTCCCCCTCTGCAACTTGAGACCGTGCTCCTAGTTCTGTCATCTGCCACCACTGAGAACAGCCTAGCTCCATCCTCCCTGGAACCCCTTTCAGGGAGTTAAAGGCCACCCTCAAATCCCCCCTCATTCTTCCCTTCTGCAGACTAAACAAGCCTAGTTTCATCAGCCTCTCCTCATAACTCATGTGCTTCAGACCCCTAATAATTTTTGTTGCCCTCCGCTGGACTCTCTCCAAACATCCTTTCTGTAGTGAGGGGCCCAAATCCGGACACAATACTCCAAATGCAGCCTCACCAGTGCCGAATGGAGGGGAACAATCACTTCCCTTGATCTGCTGGCAATGCTCCAACTAATGCAGCCCAATATGCCATTAGCCTTCTTGGCAATAAGGGTACACTGTTGACTTATATCCAGCTTCTTGTCCATTGTAACCCCCAGATCCTTTTCTGCAGATTATTAGTGACTGCATATTAGCAACTCCAGAACAATTTGCCTGTGGTGAGGAGGGAAAGCAGGATGCAGAAAGGCTGCTTAAAGGAAATATGCATCCCCCTTGGAAGCTGGAGGTTCCAGGGAAATAAATCGACCCATTTGTGGCTGGTGGGCTCTATTTTTTTAATGCATATTTTAATGTGGATAGCCCAGTGCACAAACAAATCGACTCAGCTCACCCATAGTGGGGATCAGAAAAAACCCCACTGCTCAGAAACGATGGAGGGAATGAAAGCACACTCGCGTTCGCTGCTGAGTTTGTTTACACTGGCATAGGATGGGCTAGCAGAGGGTTACTTCCTACTGCAAGGTGTGCTGTGAAACTCTAATGGCACTTTTCCCGTACTCCACTAAAGCCAATGCATCTGGATTAGACCCTTGGACCAAAGGTTATTGCTGATTTAACTCCAGTGACACCACTGAAGTTATACCAGGGATGGATTCGAACTTTGGGTCACCAGGGCCTAATGTTTTGAGGTGCTGAGTACCTTGCGGCTCCCATTGGGCCAGTTCCTGCTGCACCAATGAAGTCAACAGGAGTTTTGCTATGGACTTAAAGCAGAGCAGGGCAGGGAGCCACAGGCGCTCAGCACCTCATGCACGGCATGACTATTGAGTTCATGGCGGCCCACGCGGGCTCCCTTCATTCGGTCCCAGCCTGCGTGGTCATTCTGGAGGGGGTAAGATGATCTGTCTGTGGGTTAAATGACTGAGTGTTTGCTAGGAGTCACAGTGACACTGCGCCTGACAAACCGACATTGAAATCTCACTACAAAACCAAAGGAGCAAACGGAGCAGAACCAACAGTCTCTTATGCTTGTTCTTCCACTCACAGACAAACTACAGGCAGAACAGAAGAGCTCTGTGTATGCACAAAAGCTTGTCTTCTTTCACCAGCACCAGTTGGTCCAATACAAGATATTACCTCACCCACCTTGTCTCTCTAGTCATGCTACAGAGAGACAGAATATGATAGACCTACTGCAGACAGACAGATAGGCATATTGGAGACAGACAGTCAGGCAAACCAGGCCACATATGTAGCTTCTAGGAGTGAAGGGGTTAAGCTAATGACCCTCACCCTGCGTCCTGATTCTTTAGGGGTAATGGCTGCACAGCCTGGTTTTCCCTGGTGCACTTTCCAGACATGGCTGCCCCACACTGCCCAGCTCCCTTGCCTGTTGCAAACGAGACAGCGCTGGAGATCGCTATCTTCTCGCTTCTATCTCTTCTGCCGCAGTCCGTGCTCATTACTTTTCATTTCATCTCCCTTCTCCCTGCACCAAGCGGTGCTAGCAGTGAGCAGAGAGCTGGGAGCGTCTGATAAGGGGCTCTGTTGGCGTGGCATGGCATGGGCACCACGTGCGTAGGACGCCCCCCGGAGTCGCATGCGGCCCTTTTCCCCCGTTTGCTGTCTCAGTGACGGGCAGGGAGCCGTGTCGGAAGTGACCTTTTCCACGAATGATCTCCCCAGCCCTGTGTGATTAAGTGCACATCAAAACCAGTGGCAGATTTACAGGTTAACAGTGATTTAGTGAAGAGCACAGCCGCCAAATTAATGCTGGCTATAATGTAGTTTACCTCATTAAACAATGTACACCAAGATCCTGTCTGCTGTAAAACAATTGGTCTCTAAAGCCTAGTGTTCATCTTCCAGGGTTGCTGGGAGATAATAAATGGGTAATATTCCAGCGATAATGGTAATGGAGTCACGGCTCAGAGCTAATATTATGGCAAAGCAGTAATTATTTCAACAGTAAACAAGGGGACGGTTGAGATGCCAAAAGGACTGGAGCCTGCTGAAATGCTTCAGTTAATTTAGCTGGATCCCACGCCTGGGACTGGCTCTTCAGAGGAAGATGACATGAGGGACAGGGCTCTCCATGGCTCACCATCTCCATCCATGCCGTGGGCCTCCCCACCCTATCTGGAGAATTTAGTGCTGGTGGGAGGAGGTACCCTTCTATGGGAGAGGCGGAGCCTCACAGCGGCAGCCTCCTTCTCATCAGGAAAGGGGAGGGGCCACAACAAAGCATAAGGCAACTAATTGCAAGGGCAGGAGTGAGGCCAGAAAGAACCAGAGAGGGACAGTGAGCCCAGAACCTTGGGTGATGCTATTGCTCTGAGAAGGCGTGGCTGGTGCGAACCGATGTGATGCCTGGATGGAAGGGTGGAGCCTCACTGTCAGAAATGGGAAGGAGCAGCAAGACCACTGGAATACACTGGTTATGGGGACAAAAAACAAGGGAGAAAACCAGAAAGGGCAGGGGGGTAGGAAAAAACCAGAGGATATGGGGATAAAACAGGAAAGGGATATCTAGCAGAGAACCCCAGACATCACCTACCACGCCAAGAAGGTGGGGAAAGTGCCAGCCTGACAGCCCTAGAGACTCAAGTCCTCTGCTCAGCCCCAGGGCATGTATGGCACAGGCAACAGAAGGACTTGTGTCCCAGTTGCTTTGCCCTACCACCCCTGACCTGGAGGGAACTCCATTTTCTGTGGCCCATTCAGTCCTTGCCCTCGCTGTCCCAAAGGGGTGATAAACAATACCTTATTCCCGTGAGGATTTTAAAATGCTTTATGGATATTCTTTACTTGAGCCTCATAAACCAGCCCGCACCGGGAAAGCTGGCATTATTAGGACCTCTCATCACAGAGAGATGAAGTAACTTGCCCAAGATCAATGGCAAAGGCTGGAAGAGAACCCAGCAGTCCGGACACACAGTCTCCCTATGTTAAGCCCTGGACAAAACAGACTCTCAGGTGGTGTTAATTATGGGTCCATTCTGTTGATGGACACCTGCCTAGTAAGAACTGGGCTCATAACCACAAACGTATTCCACATGGGCCAGCAAACACTGGTCTAACAGTAACAACGTTTGGCCTCTGCCGACCAGGGTTGGGGTTAAGCTTGTGATGTATGCGGGAGAAAAGCTCCATGTGCAATTACGAGAGCCCGAAAATATCCAGCCCTTTGACTGCTGCCCTGAAGGAGAAGAGGAATTGTCACACACCCCTCACAACACAGGGAAAGGAACAGCACTAAGGTTCTATTGCTAAATGGCTGTTAAGGGTTAATAAGCATGTTACAGACATGAGTGGCATTGCTTAGAGATGGTCAGGAGCGCATCAGTAGAAGGTGTTTTGGGTAACCTCAGGCCCTCGCTCAACAGAGGCAGCGGGAAAATGGCCAGTGAGTTCTCGAATGGTAGGGCTGGCTTTCATTTAAAAAAAAAAAAAAAAGAAAGTCACTCGTGCCTTTCCACTCTTGAGGGTGAAATCAAAGTTTTATTTGACCTCCCTGGGCCGGGAAAGATGTCACCAAAAAACTGCAGACGACAACAACAAAACCCAATGTCAAATGTCAGGTTTCCCAGTCTGCGGTCCTTCGAGCTTCAGCCCCACCACCCAACGCTCAGTGGCCCCGGCATATGGGTTCAAGACACCTGTATCTTTCAATGTTTAAATCGCTGCCTACATTCACTTGAGCTGTTTTTCTCTAGTGCCTTACGCTGCTTTCCTCAACAAGCCTCTTCTGGCCTTTTGGACTCCTATCATTTCTGGCCAATTGTTAAGGCAATCCAACTGACTGCCAGTTGTCAGGACTCACTGGTGCTCATTTTGTTTCTAGAAAGGAACTTGATCAGAAAAATGATGCAGCAAAGATAGACATAAGGCAGAGAGAAGAAGAAGGAGGAGGAAAAACGAAACAAAACAGACCAAGACAAGATGAACTTACATACTCTATTCACCTCACAGTCACTCACTTAATCATACCATATGTGACATAATGAGCTTTATAGACTACAGAAACCTCCACTCCTGTATACAGACCACCCTGTCGCAGAAGTACAAGGGTGAGACAGAATGAAACCATTTAGCAAGATCAATGAAACAGTCTGGGATAGAACCCAGGAGTCCCAACTCGCAGTCTCCTAGGCTCAGCCCTGGACCAAAGCATCCAAACCCTTCCAGCTGGGTTATTTACTTCACTGGAATTTTGGGCCAAAACTTTACATTAAGGTTCCATTTCTAAATGGTTGATAAAGGGTTAATAAGTGATATCTAGACGGTATAGGAATTTTACGTACATGATGGTACGTGGTTTAGGGATGGTCAGAAGGTGTTACAGATGATTAGACGTCACGGTTATGCATAACCTATTGACCTGTTGGATTCTATAACAATCTGTGATTAAACATTTAAAAAAAATATTTATTAACCCTTTATAAGAAGAACCTTAATATAAAGTATGACCAAAATGAGTCTTTTTAAGTTAGACAGCAATTGGGTTTCCTGCCTGAATACCTCAACTCATTTGTCTATTTCACCATTGCTTTCTAAAAATCTCTCTTTATTATCCTGACCATCAATAACCCAATTCATCTGTCGACCATTGTCTCAGCTCCCATGTCATCTGTTTCCTTGATTTTCTCACTGAAGCATGCACATTTCTACCTGAAGTGCCTCGGGAACTATAGACACTGAACATACTTGGCTTAAATGAGCAATGTGAATGTCTCTGAGGCCTCAAAACTGGTTTTTCTGCAGGCCTGGCCTGGAGAACTCACCTTAAAGAGGTGGGTTCTGCTTGGCAAATTGCTTGGATAATGGGTGCAGAGCTAGATATATTATTGTTTAAAAGGCAAGCGCTTTCCCTAGTGACTGTCCCACTCAGCAAAGGATGGATCCCACAGAGATAAGCACTATAGATATACAGCAGACTGACTGACAAGATGCACAGATAAATAATGTAGGACTGACAGACAGATCCCCTTAAGGGTGGGAGGCTCTGTCTGGAGAACACCCAGTCATTTAGATTAGTGATGCTCAGCCTGTGGCTATAGAGCACAAGCAGTTCTTAAATGGAATGAATGCTGTTGCTATAAAACCCATTCTGTGGCCAGGACCCATACAAGTGGTCCTTGCCCAGGTGAACAGCTCCATTGAAGCCTATGGTGGTACTCACTTGGGTACGGACTACCCAAAGCCTCGATAGACTGTTGATAGGTGTGAGCAGAGGTGCATTCCCCCTGCCTGAGGTCCGGGACAGCAAACTGAACACTGACCATAGGAGCATGGCCAGACATCCAGGAGGTGGTGCTGAGCACCCAGACCAGGATCTCTCCAGCTCCCACAGAGCAGCCAGCAAGGGGTGCGGAAAGAGAGAGAGGAGAAATGCTGCCCCTTCCTGCACCCAGGCATAGGGAGAGAGAGATTGAGTCAACCAGGATCTGTAGCTTTAAAGACACAGGCCTCTGCCCCCTGAGCTGCCCAAGAGGCATGGCCAGGTTCTGGCGTGTTCTGATTTGCACCACAGCCTAATGTGACACATCACAACAGGACAGTAGGATGACACTCAGCTGAGGATCTGCGGGGTGCGTTGTTCGGTGATTCTAGCAAGACTGAAATCCCTTGGTTATTTAGATGCTTTTTATCTCAGCCCTCAGCAGTGCCCATGCAACTTTTCCACCCAGACTCCCTCAGCAGCCATCGGGTTCTTGCTTTCACGCAACCTTCTTCATCGGATAGGTGCTTGCAACCCTCTCCTCTGCCACCCTAGTACAATCCCAGCCAGGACCCCGGGCATGGCACAGCTCCTTCTTTGTGCTCGTCGCGGCCACACCTGTGCTGCCAAGGTCTGTGGCACAGACACTGAAAGACTAAAGATCTGCTCCCACCCAGCCCTGCTTTGGTACAGCAGCCTCTCTGGTAGGTCTCCAGCATGAGGGAAGCCCAGGAGTACATTGTGTATGACATTTCTATTCAAAACAGCTCCTGGACCTTGCAACTTCTCCTGCAGCCCTCTCACGAAGGACAATGAAGCTTTCGAGCAGGGCAGGATAGGGGTGTGGGGGTGTGGGCCTTCTCCAAACCAATCCAAACCTGGAATGGGAAACAGGAGATGCAGAAGAAAACCAAAAGCCAGGCTGAATGAAGGAAATATGCTAAGGAAACCCATCCAGTTTTTCTCTCCTACCTGATGTTCCCTGCAACTCTGTGCACTGGGGAAGGAGAGGGGGGCTTGGCAAAAATTAACTCAACTAATTGAAATCAGGTGCAAAGGGAACCATCTTGGGAGCTCAGAGCTCCACCCAGAAGTGGGGGAGGCAGAGGACATGCAACAGGAGAGGCAGCGATTTCCCATCGGAGAAGGTGGTTTCTGCTTCTGCCAGGGCTATGGAAGAAGATGGATTTCAGCCACTGGATATGGAGCATCCCAGGATCCCTCTCCATCCTGACAGCACCCAGTGGGAGGCAAATAAAATGACTGCCAAAGACACAGACCCAAATCTCAACGGCTTCACTCCAGAACAGCTTTCCTCCACCCGCCACACATCCTCCCATGGCAGAGCCCCTCACATCAGCCTTCCTGAGCTCTCTGCATCGCATTGTGTGTGAGGGGTTGGGGGTGGGGGGGGGGGGTGGCACATCAGACTGGATCTTTCTCCTTCCTGGTGTTAGCCAGATCTGGGGGGGAGCAGGCAGAAAGGTTTAATTTCCAAAAAGCCAGGCGTGTTTGTCAGAAGAGCACCATGAATAGCAGCGCAAGAGAAGAAAGACCCCAGGAATGCCCTGCGGCCCAGCTCCTTTCTGCTCTCACACCCCAAGTAGCCTGAACAAATCCACCAACTCATTCATCTCTTGGTGCCCCGCCTTGTTTTTAAGCCCTGCCAAGAGTTACAGACAATTGCCTGGTCTAGTGGATAGGATAGGATGGGATAGCTGCTGGGAGTCAAGAAGCCTGGATTCCAGTCCCAGCTTTGCTGCTACTGCAAGTATGGGCAAAGGATCTCATGAGACCTCTGCTTCTTTGGGGAGAAATCTCACCTATCTTAGATACCGACGTGGACACCGTCACTCCAGTGTCTGAGCACCCACCAACCTTTCTATTCACTTCCAGCGGCTGTGCCAGTACACCAGTTTTACCAGATAGGGAAACTGAAGCATAGACAGCCCAAGGCAAGTCATGAAGTCCACGGCAGAGCAGTGAATTGAACCCTGGTCTCTCCAAGTTCTAGATGAGTGTCTGAACCATCCTTCCTCTCTTCCACAAACATCACCCCGGGTTCACTGCGGTGTTAACGACAAACTGCAGCTGAAACTCAGTATGAAGCCTTCCCACATACCATCTCTAATTCCCCCATTGAGGCAAACCCCAAGATTAATCAAAGCAAACAGTAATTTTCCCTGAGCAAAGCCATTGTGAACTGGCTTGTTATTAATCATCACAGCCTCAGCCCTACGCCAGGCTGCCTTGTTACCCTGCCAGTCACTATTCTGGCCCTTGCAGTGGAATCTGTCAGGCCAAACTGCAACTATTTCTATGCGGGACACGCTAAGCTACTGAAGCATTGCACCTGGAATGGATCTGAGAGGCCAGATCCCTGCAATGGGAATCCTATGCACATGGAACCTGAGCACAGTCCTTGAGTCCCTGCATACGCCACATGTTTAAAGGAAGACTAGATGAGTCTGATTTCTATCGTATCAGTGGATAGGTGTCCCCTGGTTAACCAGCAGTGTCGCCTCTCAGTCTAGTAGAGCCGCAACTCCATTCACTTCCATGGTTCTCTTGTTCCCAACAGTTTGTGAAGCCGTACTCTTGATTAGCCAAGAGATTCTGGCATGTGTCTGCTGATATGCACATGACAACACTAGATTTACCCCCCCCCCCCCAAAAAAAAAACCCAAACCAAAGGCCAGTAACCACGGAAACACTTAAGTGACCATAACCTGACAGTATGGGATACTATTTCCCAGTTCTGAAGTAAGAGGGACGGTCCTCTCATGGATCAGTAAAAAATAGGAAACAAAAGGTAAGAATAAATGCTCGATTTTCACAATGAAAAGTGATAAATAGCTAGGTCCTCCAAGGATCTGGACTGAGATCAGTGTTGTTCAATGTATTCATAAGTGATCTGGAAAAGGAGGTAAACTGGGAGGCGGCAAAGTTTGCAAATGATACTAAATTACTCGAGAGAGTTAAGTTCAAAGCTGACTGTGAAGAGTTACAAGGGATGTCACAAAAGTGAGTGATTGGGTAAATGTGAAGTAACACACATGGGAAAACATAATCCCAACTATACATACAAAATGATGGAGTCTAAATTAGCTTTGATCACTCAAAAAAGAGATCTTGGAGTCATTGTGGATAGTTCTCTGAAAACATCTACTCAATGTGCAGCAGCCATCAAAAAGTTAACAATATTATGAACCATTAGGAAAGGGATAGATAATAAGACAGAAAATATTATAATGACACTATTAAATCCATGGTACACCCACACCTTGAATACTGTGTGCAGTTCTGGTCACCCTGTCTCGAGAAAAATACAGTTGAATTGGAGAAAGTAGAGAGAAGGGCAAGGAAAATGATTAGTAGTATGGAACAGCTTCCATATGAGGAGAAATTAAAAATAATGGGACCATTCAGCTTAGAAAAGGGACAATATGTGATAGAGGTCAATAAAATCATGAATGGTGTGGAGAAAGTGCACAGAGAAGTGTTATTTACCCCTTCACATGACACAAGAACTAGGGTGACCCAATGAAATTAATTGGCAGCAGGTTTAAAACAAACAAAAGGATATACTTCTTCACATAACTCTCAGTCAAACTGTGGAACTCATCGGCGGATGTTGTGAAGACCAAAAGCATAACAAGGTTCCAAAAAGAATTAGAAAAGTTCATGGAGGACAGGTCCATCAACAGCTCTTAGCCAAGATGGTCAGGGACACAACCCCATGCTTTTGCCTTCCCTAAATCTCCAACTGCCAGACAGTGGGACAGGATGACAGGAGATGGATCACTTGAAATTGTTCTGTTCTGTTCATTCCCTCTGAAACACCTGGTATTGGCCACTGTCGGCAGACAGGATACTGGGCTAGATGGACTATTGGTCTGACCTGGTATGGCTGTTCTGATATTCTTCTCAAAGATGGAAGCCGCAAAGATAGTCTGGAACCCAAAAGTCTGGCTCCTGGGCAAAACCTTCTCCCATTCCCTGAGAGTTTGGACTCCATCCCTTGAGGAAGCAGGGGGCCTGCTGTGCGATTTGGGGTGGGATCTGAACTGCTTCAACGCTGGATTCTCAGTTCAGGGGACAGACTAAGTGCATTCTATGCTGTGAAATAAGAACTTCGCACATCTCCAGTAACTGACAGGTAGCAAGAACTGCCACCAAAATCACCAAATGTGAAGCATCTCTCAAGCACCCCAGGGCATGTATCCAGCACAAGTGACACAAGACAAACTTTTCGCAGTGAGGGTGGTTTTTCTGGAATGCTGCTGCTGCCTCCCACACAAGGTGTTATTTCTTTGACCTTGTCTTTCACTCTCTCCTGCTCCCTCACTGCACACAGCTGAAAAAGCTTCTCCTGACTGTCATCCTAATGAGCTCAGTGCCTCGCAGTGCTGCGACGCCAGTGATGAGAAGGGCTGGGGTGCCGGTGTCAGCCCATCAGATGCCAGAGCTTGGCCTCCTGACACCTTTTTGCTGAACTGATATTTGAAGGCAGGTGCCTGGTGTGTCTGGTAGAACTTGAACTGACCATTAGAGCCTCCAGGTCCCATTTGATGGCTGGAGGGGACGTCTCAGCTGAGATGCACCAATGGTTGGGGTAGGAGTCACAGCGTTCTTGGATCTGGGTGCTGACCAGTTGCACAGACCCTCTGCCCCACTCCACTAAACCTGTTCATACTCCAGAAGACTTACAGCCGTTAAACACCTGCTCTTCCTCACCCCAGTACGATGGCAGTATTTGCGACTGAAGTTTTACCAGAGGTGCCTTTCTGGAATAATATGCCATGGTGCAGAACAAAAAGATGAGAGGGGTTGCTGCATGTCAGGAGTGAGGTGCACTGGCAGAGGTATATGAGGGCTGGAATGACAAAGGGGTGGTACTGATCAGGATTGGGGTGCATAACAGAGCTGTGGGGAAAGTGCAGGTCTGGAGCAAAAGGGGCTCAGGAGAGAGGGAGGTGGAGACAGAGCATGTTATAGAATGAGATGCTGGCTACACTGGAATGGGCTTTACTCAGCTCTTCTCAAAAGCCGTTTGCCACAGAGATTTTCGTTCACAGCTAGAGGAATTTGGAGAAAGAGCTGTCCGTGAATGGAGACGTGCACAGGAATGGCAGGCTGTTCCTGCAGGGGAACTCCCCAATGGCCTTGAGCATTCAGCCAGAGACACAGAAGAGATCACTCAAAGCCCCTGCGACTCAGTGACAGAGACGGTATCAGCAGGAAATTCACCTGCTCCAGCTGTTAGCAGACGAGTTATATGGTGGAAGTACACCACCCCCTACCCCAATGCAAGTAGTAACCCGGTCAGCACAAGAAGAACACGCCCTGCAGGAGACAAGTGGTATGAATGCAGCTTCCTTAATGTGGATAAGATTGTAGAGGTGAGCGACATGCATTCAGAGGGGTTTCTGAGTGCAAGCTGCTGCATATATATCATTCTAGACTAGAGCAATGCACACTGCTGGAAATCAGGTACCAAGGACTGCTCAGCTGTCCCAGGAGCTGGGGGTGGATGGGAAGGAGCCAGGGGATGGAAGCAGGGAGATGAGTCATTGTGTTCTCAAGCTGTTCCAGAAATAAATGCTTTTAATAACAATAATACTGAGTGCAACAAAGGATCTCAAAGCACACTACAAAGGTGGATGAATACCATTATTGTCTCCACTCTGCAGACAAAAAGCTAGATTCTCAGCTCTGCTAAATCTATGTTGCATCACTCAGGCAAAATGGACTTAAACTGGCTAGAAAACACCAGTGGAAAATTCACATCACACAGAGTAGCTCTTGCAGGCGAAGGCAACAGAACCAGCTTCCACACCATCCCTCCCTCCCTCAGCCTTGGCATAAGGGGCAGTCACTGAAGGACCTTACACTAAAGGCGCAGGTTACAAATGCTCATCAGCAGCTCTAACTTATTCAGGGACTGGAAACCATGGGACCAGTGACTTACAACCAACTCTCCATGGCCCCTTCTCGCCACTGCCCCCAAATGGAGTAGGGAATCCAGTTCAGGAAACTGAGGTACAGGGTCGGGAAGTGACTCATCCGAGCTCATCAGGGGATATTTGTCAGAGCCAGATATAAATTCGTAGCTCGCAATCCCCTCCCTGCTCCACTGAACCTACTGCCTCTTACACCTCCTCTGTCAGGCTTTTTACAGAACCATGTCAAAATGTACTTGCTTGGGGTTACGAAGCTGGGGAGTTTTCCTCTTCTGGGGTTCTCACAGCACTTAGCTCACCTTGAGGTCTCAGGGTGCCCAAACTTAGATAGGTGACAGCTCAACTCAGGGATAGGGGTCCCCCAGCTATTGTTAAGATGTGAGGTGGCATGGTGAGTGGGGGTGGAGACACTGAAGAAACAGACGACAGATCAAATGCATAGTCATAGATAATGAGGGAGAGATGGCATGCATGGCAATCAATAGGTAGGTAGGCAGGCAGGCACTAGAGCTGCCCCGTGCCAACTCTGAGCTTGGCACTCTCAGCCAGCGAGAGCCCAGCCCCATGCCGTTTGTACAGTGATTAGTTCTATTGGGTTTCAAATGCAGAATCTCTAATCTGGGCCAGAAATCTGGTGAAAGCGACTGTTGTAAATTACCCATCTCCACAGGTAATTTCTGATTAGCTCACTCCTCTCCCCTTGATGCATCCTCAGTTTCCATAGCAGCTAAGACCTAAGGAAAATGGAAACATCTGGTTCAAGCACAGGTAAAGCTCCCTCGGGGAAGGAAATCTGCTGGATGGCAGCAAATAGAGAGAACAGCCCCTCTGAAAGAGAGCAGCAGCAGAAACACAGATATGGGGATGGGAGGAATGGGAGTATGGGAGACAGAAGAGGAGAGCATGGGGGAAAGAAAGAAAGAAAGAAAGAAGGCTACGGAGTGGGAGCAAATGGACCAGCGCAGAGATGCCCTACCATAAACACTTGCTGATAGTGATAGATGCACTGGCAGTAACCTTGATCCAGTCCCATTAGATGTGTAGCTACGGCAGGGAGCACGCAGAGATCTGTGGCATGGACTTAATCAATCACCCACGTGAAGGGACCTCTCAGCAGCTTGCCCCATGTGGGGTGCATCCATCTCAAGCAGAGAGGCCAATGCACGCAGGGAAGGTTGGGTTTTCTAGCAGACCCATTCGAAGGGAGCCCAGTGTAAATGACAGAAAAGGAACAGACTGAGATGTCAGGGGCCCTGATCTGCCTTTCCTGCTCCACAGGGATCGGTGATTTGGCCCAGCAGCAGCAGAAAGCACTGGGGTCAGCTGAGATCACTGGGGTCGCACTCAGACACTGCAGAGATTAGCATGGCAAGGAGAAGGGAAGCAGCACCTGACACCATCAGGTCCGTAGCCCCTTTCCCTCCGGCTGATGGAAGGTGCAGTATTTGGGATCGCTGAGGAAAGCTCTTGGCAGCCTTCTGGGGCAATGAGTAGCCTTAGACTGGGGAAGAATGGGGCAAATGGATACATTTCTCAGGGGAGTTAAGGAGGCCTAAGAAGTGCATTCAGCCTTGAGGTTCTTTCAACCCATGCAGGGTGTGGGCAGACAGCTGTACGACATCACGGACAATCCTATCCTGCCCTGATCTAACCTGACATCTGACTGGCAGGCACTGCACCCAGGGCCCCAAAACTCAAGGCCTTCCAGACATCACCCTAGTCTAACCGATCATCACCCCTTGGTTCAATGGCACCTGGGAAATGCCGGGGACAGCACAACTCAAAGTGGAATTAATAAAACAACTGGGAAAGTATTTTCAAATGTGCTCATACATCACTGAATTTGTGCCTATAGGAACTGCCCCAGCAATCAAGCCCACACTGTTACAGTTCTCTTTTGTTCATTAATCAATCAGAGGTGGCAGTTATTGCAAATTGTTCAGTGGTTTTCCTTCTTTTCACACTGCCATTTCCAGCTGTCATTGGTTCTGACATGGAAAACCCAATGACAACTTTTAATACTGCATTTTATAAATGGTATTTTGTATAGGTCCTACCCAAAAAAACAAAATGTTGCCTTTGAACAAATTTGCACTCACTAAGAACTCCAGTTATCGCACCAGTCAGATGATAGCATTCAATTCATGATCATGACAGAAACAAACAAACTTGCACATAGTGTAGGTCCTGCACATAAACCCAACTGTGACCTGGTGCCATGTTATCCCTGAATCCTCTCTTCAGCACACAGTCCAGGACGGTTTGTGCTTTGGCAACCAACCCCTGAGGCAGGGAAGAATGGAGCCAACAGGCAGAACGGCAGATACTCTGTGGCCAGAATTCCAGCCTCCAGCCCAGAGTTCCCCCTCTGTGCAGCCTGCATCACTCCCTTCGGCTGGTACCTGTCTCTAAGCCCCACTGCAGGGCTAGCACTGGTTGCATGTGACCATCTTACCTTTGGGGGAGATGTGCCTCCAGGTGATCGTAGGATCCGGTCTGCCCGTGGCTATACAGGTGAGGCTGATGTTGCCGCCTTCGTTGATGGAGATATCGGAAGAGATCTCAACAATTTTGGGAGACACTGGAACGACATACGGGGAGAAGTGAGGAGGCGGCAAGCTCTGAGTTGACTGTTGCACTCTAATTCTCCAGGTTTTGGGGGAGAGGGAGAAATAAGTTTGTGGGGGGGTGAGTGGATACGGGTGTAGGTGGATTGTACCCATTGCACTACAATTACAAACTAAGCCACAGGCCATCAGTCTCATCTAGCATGGCAGTGAAGAACCTGGATGTGTTTTTGAGGTGAGATGCCCCCATCCTCCACTTACTTTCTGGAGACTCTACCTTGGCCATGAAGTGCTATAATTACACATGGACAGGGGAAAAGGCGGTCCTGCCAACAAGGAAGCGTGAGCAGGAGGAGAGTGGGAGGCACAGAACAGAAATGAAATGACAAGCAAAAGGAGACAGCACTACAAGACATATTTCAAAGGGACTCAGTGCTCCATGCACCAAAGACAACTGAAAGAACACAGCTAAGGCCTTCCCCAAAGTGGTGGTGGTGAAGCACTGGAATGGGTTACTTAGGGAGGTGGTGGGATCTCCATCTTTAGGGGTTTTTAAGCTGCGGCTTGACAAAGCCCTGGCTGGGATTATTTAGCTGAGGTTAGTCCTGCTTTGAGCAGGAGGTTGGACTAGATGACCTCCCGAGGTCCCTTCCAACTCTATGATACTATGTCACATTGCCATGCGAGCAGGGGATGTGATGTGATCCATGTGGTCTCCAATGGGATAGGAGCTCTCTGCGAGACAAACTCTCCATTAACCTTGAGAGAAATAGCCCTATAGAACTCAGTAGAAAAGAATCACCTTTCTATTATAGGGTTTCATTGGACCAGCCTATCAAATTTAATAGAGAATTTTGTCCCTGCTATGGAATTTTATAGGTTAAAAAATAACCTGCAGAAAGGGTCCCATTCTCTTTTAAGTTCAGTAGGTGTTCTAAGTAATTTCCATACAACCCTATAGGTTTCTTCATTATTACTGCATTTCTGCAGGGCTTTTCCATGAGAGGAAATGTAAGGCCAGATTCTCAGTGGCTGTAGATCAACATAGCTCTAGTGACTTCAGTGGAACTATGGTAATTGATGCCAGCTGAAAATTCATGAATAATTTAAAGAACCACTGCTACTCCCATTCTTGACTTTCACCCAGGCAAGACAGCCCTGGGATACAGCATCCCCTCTCTCTCCCCTCTGATATATACCCCCCTCCCCCTGGATTTCCACACATGCATAATTAGCTGGTACACACACAGACCTTTCCAAGGGACTGGCTGAGAACAGAACAACTGCACATACTGCCTCCGCCACACAGGTAAGTAATTTATTGATCGGTAAAGCACTCCAAGACAGTCTGGAAAGGATTATGTCATGCCAGCACCAGGCAATAAAATTAAAAAAAAAAAATGATGGGCTTTTTTGTGAACACCAGGATGATTTAGAGTTTGTGGTTGGAAGTGTAGTTAAAGTACATTTTAAGTGGGAATCAAGGTGGGTAATGAATTACCCTGTGTTCTGAAGGGCTGCGGGGAGTTCATTTTCTCTACTTTGGACACAACAGCTAATCTGCTCATCAGACGCCAGAGGAAAACAGTGGATCAGATGCAAGGAGAATGGAAGAGGTCCCAGGGCAGCGCCATGTGGGGCACAAAGATGATATTGGATGAAATTTGCATGTATTTAGGTGAGTCACCTCATCTATTGCTAAGAGCCAGTCTCACCGGGCTGTGGGCTCATCCAGAACCCTAGGCATGTCCTCGAGTCAATCAGATCTAGTGCTGGTATCTCCGAGGTAGATGTGCCCTGTGTGTGCCCCTTTGAACCAATGCCCCAGCACGGGGCTAAGGGATTCTGTGCTGCTAGCTGTTCTGCTACTGGAGGAGATGGAATTAAGTTTACTATTAGTTGTATCACAGTCACATCTGCAGGGATGTCCTCAGGCCAGGCCCTTCAAGGAGAATCAGCTGGAGCAGTATATGTGATCAGTTTAAGGTGGAGCAGTATATGTGATCAGTTTAAGATGGGGACGGTATAATGGGATTGCCTATGATGACATGTAGCCAATCTGCGACTGCTAGCGGCAAATATCTCCACTGGCCAGTGACTGGATACTAGATGGGAGGGCTCTGAGTTACTACAGAGAATTCTTTACCAGGCATCTTCCTGGTGGGTCTCCTCCACATGCTCAGGATCTAACTGATCATCATATTTGGAGTCAGGAAGGAATTTTCTCCCGGCTCAGATTGGCTGAGACCCTGGGGGTTTTTCACCTTCCTCTGCAGCCTTTAAACCACGATTTGAGGACTTCAGTGACTCAGCCAGAGGTTAGGGGTTTATTTCAGGAGTGGGTGAGGTTCTGTGGCCTGCAGTGTGCAGTGGATCAGATTAGATGATCACGATAAAGTCTATGTGGGCAGCTGCTCTGATAGGATGGGCAATGCCAGGTGAGAGGAAGGAAGAGAGTGTTCTCCTTGGGGAAGGCATGGGAACTAGAGGCTAGGGGCAACCCACGGAAAGTAGGCAGCTGCTGTAGGGGAGGAGCTCTGAGTTAGGGCAAGGAGGTGACGGGGAGAGCCGGAAGGCAGACTGTCAGAGCCCTGGGGAAGGGAGACATCACGGGACCTCCAGTTGTTGGCTCGGGGAAGAGAAGCTGGTGGGTTGGAGAGGTCCATCAGTTTGGGGCTGGCTCAGGCTGGAAAGCTGAGCCACAGGAGTAGCACCAGTTCCTGTGGTGGGTCCCCAGAGCCAGGGGCCAGGTGTACAGGAAGGCAATCCTGGGGGCAGTGGTCCAGAAAGGAAATAGGGAATGGTGGAGACCACAGGGTAGGCTCCTGTGGGAAAGACCTGAGCCAGGGCATACTAGAAAGAGGGAACAGAAGAAAAGCCTGGCAGGGGTGGAGCACCCGGATTATGTTGCATTTGGACACCCAGCAGGGCAAAGCCTGGGGAGTCAGCGCTCTGATCAGGATGAGAATGAACCGTGAGCTGACCTCAGAAGGGGCCAAGGAGCTTTTGTGCACATCAATTGGGACTCTTCGTACCCCAGATGGAACGAGTTGCTCCAGGACTTGGCCAGAGGCTGAGGCACGGAAGACCCAGAGGGAGGCAGGAGGTGCTGGAGCCGAGGATACCAGCAACATTACGCACTGACATGAGGAGGTGCTCTAAGGGTGAGTGTGCCCCCATAACAAGGTCCCGAGGAAGACTGGAGCCACACTGTGGAAGGAGCTGTACATAAAATGTAATAAGAGACAGTCACTACCCAGAAGACTACGGTCTCATTAGACAAGAAAGACAAAAGAAGTATTATTATCCCCACTTTACAGATGGGGAACTGAAGCACTGAGAGATTAAGGGACTTACTCAAGGTCATGCAAGAAGAGACAGCAGTTGAGCTCATATACAAGTTCCAGTGCAGTACCTTATCCATAAGTTCATTCTTCCTCTCTAATGCAGCTCTGGCCCACTCAAGTAGAACCCTTCGTGAGTTTAAAACTACTCAATCTATTGTCTTCAAACTTGGCTTGTTTTGAAGAGCTCACTGAGACTTAAAAATCATGTCAGGTGTGAAGACACTACATACTATAATATAACTTAGCAACATGTATGTTTGCATTAGATCCTCCACTTTGTATTACATCAACCGACAAAGGTAAAGCGTAGCCACATTTTAAAGCACAAATATGAGAAGGCAAGGTTAAGCTTGCATCTCTGCTGTTCCTGACTCAGAGCACTTGCATTTTCTGTCTTAACACTGTTGGATTTATTTGGAGGCCTTGGACAGTTTTGGCCTGGCGTATAATAGCATATAATCAGCTGATTAAGCACTTTCTGATCTTTGCTCATAAATCCCTTTAGCTACGTGAGCCGTGATCATTAGCCACTTATGCACCAGCTGGCAACAAGCCAGAGCCGACACCCACGCCTACATCTCAGGAAGGGGTGGGAAGGAATCTTTAGGTGTCCAAGGCATGAAAAGATTTGCCCCAATCAACATTAAATGGAGTGAGGCAGAGGTGACACTGGAGTAGCTGGGAAGTAAATGAGCGTGACAGGGATAGAGGACTCTTTAGTTACCCTTTAAATTAAATATGCAATGTTCAGATTTAACACGACAGTTATTGTATGTGAATTAAATGTTTGAATAATTAATTGAATGAATTATTTAAAATGCCTTTCTTGAGACTTCACAGTAAAATCTTACAATCTACCTACACAAGGGAGAAAAGCCTTAATAAATAAGTGATCGTAAATATAAATCTGATATTATTTAACATTCAGTAGCAATCCCATTATGTCTACATTAAAATACTTTATTATTGGGTCAGTGTTTCTACAGTGAAGGGGTCGGCGTGGGGAATCTCAAGCCGAACAGAGTATGCAGACAGAACTGCACCGAGATGAGGGACGAATAAATAAATACAAATAAATAAATTCAGGCATCCCAGGTGGGAATTCTCTCCGTGTTGCTAGTCCTTTTGCTCCTAGCGTCTCTCTTGCTCAGGGGTGATTAAACATGGCAGTGCCAGTCTGAGCTGCTCTCGTAACAGCGTGCAGATTTCCCGAGAGCGGGCCTAAGCTTTTGCTGATCTCATTTTCTTTGCCATGACGATGGTAAAGGTGTTTGTTTTGTTCTGAGTTGATTTTGTGGGTCCCTAGAACATACCCTGGCTTGGTCCAGGGTCAGTTTTCATCCCTCTCCCCCACACACTCAGCATGACAGCAAAAAGAGTATTTAACTAAAAGAGATGACGCACACACACAGGTTATAGAAATATAGGAGGGGTGTGCATCTTGTGTGATGTGTGTGTTTAATGGGTATATGCACATATGTTCACATAGAAATGCAAAGACACATGTGCCATCCACATATTATCCACATGCCACATACTCTTATCCTCAGACATATATCCCACTTGTGCACATACACTTGCATCCCCTGCAGATACGCATGCAAGCGTGCACCTATATATGATATACATACACAGCGAAGTGTATGCAGCTCTGGGTGGACTGCACACGTCCCTCCTCTGTGTCTGCATGCACACCCACTCCCATATACTGATGCATCTGCACCCCACACACTGACACTAGCAGACACGTGACTCCTGAGCCATTTTCCAGATGACACTCACTCCCGGTCATTAACAGGGTGACTGATGTCCTCTGTGATCACTGTTTCAGCCTGTTTTTATAGCCTTCTCTTATTTGCATAAACATCTCTGGCTCTGCCTCCTTGTTCTGTCCATCTCCCCATCATCATTATCTCCCCATCTATCTTCCCCTGACATTATGTCCTCGCTCATTTCCTCTGCCACACCTCCCTGCCTTGCCAGTCGAGCTCTCTCTCTGGAGCAGCCAGTTCCTAATGTACTCAGTCTCATTGGTGTCCATGGTGCTGCACTCCTTAGTTCAGATCAGTGAGCTCAGTTCGGCTCAGATGAGCACCATGAATTTCAATCTCTTCTCCCAGCCAGAGCTGAACAATCCTAACCACCTGGGTCTGCACAACTGGACTGGCTATTTCACAAGGACAGTGGAAATTCCAGTGCTTCCGGCTGAGCAGGAAAGCAGAGCCTCTCACGCCATGGCTGGCTTTTGCGGTCAATCTCCCTTGCCACTGAATGGGAGGCTTCCCCCCTAGAGGGCAAAAGTTTCAATGGAAGAGGAAGTTTGAACTGGATGTCCAGAGAGGAAGGATTGTCTAGTAATTAGGGCACTCATCTAGGTTTTGGGAGACCTGGGTTAAATTCCCTGCTCTGTCACAAACTTCCTGCGTGACTTTGGGGCAAGTCACCTAGTTTCTCTATGCCTCAGTTCCCCATCGGTAGCACTATGCTACTTCAAAGGGGTGTTGTGAGGGAAGATCCATTAGAGGTTCTTAGGTGCTTAAATACGGTGATGCGGGGCAGGCATGTGTCAGTACCACAGATAGATAGGGCCCATTTAAACCTATGACTTCTTGCTAACATGGGCATTAGTGAGTGAGGCTGGTTTCTGTGATACAGACCGTTGTGCACTGCAGGCTGGACTGAGAACTCAATAAACTCACTTCAAACAGTCTTCAGATGGTAACAGCCCTTATAAAAGTGTGCTGAATATCCTACAGTCATGCTCCCAAATGCTGCCCTAGCTACAGCTAAGGACTATCACTAGAGAATACTATTGGGTTGTGTTCCCCACACAAAGCACACACCTTTTATTTTTCAGCCTAGGTGACATCTGTTTCAGACTAAGGAACGTTATATTTTTTCTTTATTTAATAGTTGTTCCCCGTAAAGAGACCAAAGGCCTGAGAGCCACACGAATGTTCTGTCACCAATCTGAAATGCACAGGGGCAGCTGGCTGAGCAACAAGCAAGCAGATTCTCGACGTCCAACAACAGTCTTGGATCGCTGCTTTTCATCCATTGACCTCACCATGTTTTATTACAGATTGGGAAACTGAGTCATAGGGAGGAGAAGTGACTAGAACAACATCACACAGCAGGTCAGAGACAGAGAAAGGAACAGAACCCAAGTCTCCTTGCCAAGTCCCGTATCCACTAGATCACACTGCTCCATTAAACACCACAGAGAACATCACCTCTCATCCATATAGGAACATAGGGATAAAGGACACCAGGCTGGAAGGGACCTTCTGGGTCATCAAGTCTGGTCCCCTGCTACCACAGGCAATCCTGTCATTTAAGCCCCCTCCAAAAACTCATCGAGCTCCATCTCAAAACTAGATAGATGGTTTGCCCCACAGCACCTATTGGGAGGCTGTGCCAGAACCTCTCTCCTCTGGTGCTTGGAAAACTTCTTCTAATTTCTAGCCTCCATTTATTCATGGCCAATTTATCCCATTCATGGCTAATTTATACCAGTTTATGTATATACACCTCAACTGGAGTCTATATAAGGAAACTATTGGCGATCGCCAACCTGGACTGGATTCATCACAGTGACTTAGAAGTGAAAGGCCCTGTGTCCAGAGCCACTCTATCCCTTTGGTTGTATCCAAACCAATTCCTTCCACCTCCATTCACACACAAATTCTAGTGGGAGCCAGAGTGAAAATTGCGAGAGCTGCTTCTTTGATAATATTTGTATCATAAAGGACCTATAAATGTCAGCTAATCAGCTTGTGCCATTCTAACACTATGGTATTTGAATAGCAAAATGCAGAGGGCTTGATTCTTCTGTGACATCCAGGCAAATCAGGAGTCACTGTACTGAAGTCAATTGCGTTATGCCAATTTAAGTGAAGCAAATCAAGGCCTGAAAGCCACACTTTGCTCTGTCTTCCACCTGAGTTTCTCCATTGGCTTTAATGGAGACGTTTATTATTATTTATTTGTATGGCATAAGAGAATGGAGCCCCATTGTCCTAAATGCTGTACATACGCGTAGTGACACGCAGTCTTTGCCCAAAGAGTTTACAATCTAAATAGAGAAAGGGTGGGAGAAACGAAATCCCTGGTCTGGATTACACCCCGGAATGTGACAGACCAATTGTCTGATCTAGTTCTGCAAGTCTTGGCTGCCATCCTGGCCTCCAGTAAGTCCCCTTGGCACTTCTCCAGAAGCACAATGTGGGCTTCAAGCTGCTTTAAACAGGCAGCTCAGGGTTCCCTCAGTGTGGAGAATCCTTGGCCAGAATAGCTGACTTTATGCCACCTGTTCTGTCCTCAGGGGGCAAGATGGAAGCTAAGATGAGGCAAGCCAGGAGCGGTGGTGCTGGGGGGCAGAGCCAAAGCATGATGCAGGCTCCAATGATCCTGGCCTGGCAGAATGGCTAACAGGGGCCATCCCTGCTGTCATAATTACAGCAGTCCTAAGGCTGCTCTGATTTCTGAAGTGGCCCCCAAACAAGCCTAGGATTGTGGGAAGGGGTGGGAGATCAGTGGGGTGGAATAATACCACCTCTGCCACCCCCGATCTCCAAGTGTGCCGAGCTCAGCCACAACTATGTAAATCTGAACACGGCTGAAGAAATGAAATGAGATGCCCAGAATGAAAGGGACATACATAACCGCCTTAATAAGCAATTAATACATAACTAATAGCAATTGCTCTCTTTAATATAAGGCTTAATGAGATGTGTCATATGCCGCAGAGATGTCTCTAAATGATTTCCAAACAAGATAAGAGATCTGGTTGTTGTAGCACAGCTCTTCTGAGCTGGAGGACATAAAATTATTTACACACATCTCTATGGCATGTTATATGATAAGGAATTATCATAATTCATTGTGGGAGGGTGGGGGGAGAAGAAAAAAGGAGTTTCCAATCAGGCATTAGTAAAGTATTTGTGGACGCTGATATAAATCACAGTACAAGCAGTAGGATTCTGTAGACACCCACTGGGGCTCAGTGCCAAAATGGAGCCCAATCCTGATTTCACATACGCCAGTCTAAACCAGGGCTACCTCTTGAACTCAGTGGGGATACATCAGAGTAACAGTGCCATCAGAACCAAAGTACCCAGAATTTTCTCTTCCTGACAGCTGGGCCTACATCACCCAGTCTGGCATTGGATTTTGAATGCTTCAAATATTGAGGGATAACCGGATGGGGGGGATTTTGGTTCGCTCTATTATAAATAGGGGAGGCAGTACGGCCTCGTGGATAGATCACTGGACTATGTGATTACTGCTCAGTGACCTCGGGGACCTCACTTCACCTCTCTGTGCCTCAGTTTCCTGATCTGTACAATGGTGACAATGATACTGACATCCTTTGAAAAGGGTCTTGAGATCTATGGATGAAAAGTGCTCTATGGAGCTAGGTACTCCTATTAAATGTTGAGAAATGTGGCTCTTCATCTGGGTTTGGATTGCAAATATCCACAGAACAACCAAGTTGTTTGGATCTGGGGATTTGTTTCAGTTTCTCTCTAGTTTTTGGTTCTGTTTCCCCTCATTCCAGGGTTTCACCAACATTCATCCCTCCCGCCCTCCTCTCCCAAAATAAACCGAATGCCAAATCTTTTTAAAGGTAAAAGATAAATTTAGTTATTATTATTTTGTCTATTTCAGCTGACCCCCTAAAGCAGGGAAGATGGTATTTCAAGCAATGGTTCTGGGCTATCTCTATTTCAAACTGAGACAGGCAAGAATGGAGATTGGGCCCAAACTGAGACCCTGGTTCGGAATCCCCCCACAGCTTGGGGGAAGTCCACATCCAAACCTGGACTTTGCAGCTGGCCCTTCCTGCTAAAATGGGGTGTCCCCAAAAATCTAGATTGGAACAATCCTGGCTACAAATCCAAACTCTGTATCTCAAGCTACAGGCTGAAAAACAAAGCAAGGAACATGATGCAAAGAAGCAGAATAGAATAATATAGAACAAGATCATCTCCAGTCACATCCAGAGGTGGTTCACCTTTGGCAGTACCCATCCATCCCTGGTTTTGCTTTGGAAATAAAATACAATAAAATCACGGTGGATTTGGAACTGAGTCCAATCTAATCCAAAACTCACATATCCAAGAGCCGGTAGGTAAAGGAGGGGGAGAGACAGAAAAAGAGATAGCTGTGTATGGGAGGGAGAGAGAGAGGTGTATGGGGATGAATGGGGGATAGATTAGACAAATGAATATGGATGGGGATGGATGGATGTAAAAATAAACTAGCTACCTATGTATTTGCTATTCTGGAATCTTAAAAAACCACCTACACTGCAAGAACCAAGTATGTGCTTTACTCAATGTTCCCGTGGGGAATTTCCCTGGCAAAGCAAAAAATACCTTGTATTACAGGCAGAACTATGACAACTTCAAGATTCCCGCATCATCCACACAGTTTCTGAGACACCCATCAACAGAGTACCAAATGAGCTCTAAGGAAGAGCTCTCTGTAAGATGGCTATCTTGTCTTTTTCACCAACAGAAGTTGGTCCAATAAAAGATCTTTCCTCACCCACCTTGTCTCTCTAAAATCCTGGGACCAACACAGCTACAACTACACTGCAAACAAGATGAGCTCTTCACAGCTACATCCAAAGTAACCACACTGCCAGTCGAACACATAACAGCTCCCCCATCATCCTGGCCCTCCTTCTCTATCACAAGACTGTAGTACGTCCCAGCCACATCTGTTTCATCCTACAAGGCCTCAGAGCTGACGGTGTCTCTGTTAATCCCCTTGTGAAATGTCACCACACGGGGGTGAGTTGAAAAGTGTTGAGACAGAATGAGAGTGAAAGTTTGAACACTACTCCTTGTTAATACAAAGCTTGTCAAACCCATCACCTAGAAATGCTGAATGTCTTTATTAGATTCCTTTATCTCCCCCTGAGATTGGAGGGACACGACTGGATGATTCTCAGCGGAGATGTCATCATCCAGAAACTAATTAAAGACTGCGCAGGAAGTCGGGCCTGGCACACTCAGGAGAACAAAACGCATTAGCAACTGGAGTCAAGAAAAATATTACAAGTGAACTTCAGATCAGAAAGGGCAAGCTGGGGATTTGACAATAGCTCTTTCCTTTCCCCTATGCCCCCACTCCCCTTTCCTCGACGTCTGACTCTAGGTGGGCGCAAGTCCGCTGGGATCCCGGTGATTGTCTGCCACCAGCTGCTGCAGCCTGCAGCTTCTCCTCTCAGGGTGGGCACCAGAAATGAGAAAGGATTTGTCTGTCTATTCCAGAGGACAATTGTGGGGAATGGTGTTCATGAGTTGCACTTCCACTGCACAACAAAACCCCTTCATGGACATTAATCATG
This sequence comes from Emydura macquarii macquarii, assembly GCF_026122565.2. Classification (NCBI taxonomy): domain Eukaryota; kingdom Metazoa; phylum Chordata; order Testudines; family Chelidae; genus Emydura; species Emydura macquarii. The sequence goes on along the minus strand of NW_027130449.1, from coordinate 6,105,884 downwards.
TCAGTCAGTGGCAGGGACTGGATGACCCAATGGTTAGGCCACTAGCGAGAGACTCCAGTTCCTTGCTCTGCCACAGATTTCCCTCTGTGACCTTGGGCAAGTCACTTAGTTTTCTGTGCTTCAGTTCCCCATCTGTTCAATCTGACTGGGAATCAGCTGGGAGAGACAGGGCATAGCATTTCTATGAGGAGGAATTAGCACATAGCCCAGAGTAGCTGTAGGCAGAGGAGACTTGCTGGCAGCTGGGAAGCTGGCAGCATGGGGCAAAAGGCACATTTGGTGGCGCCTCTTCTGGAGGGACACCTCGTGAAATACATGGGACCTTCTGCTGAAGAGAAGAGCCCAGGAACTCAGCTCCCCTCTCTCAGCATGTCCTGAGGTTCAGTGACTTGCCCAAGGTCACGCAGCAAGTCGTTGGCAGATGCTGGGAACAGAACCAAGGAGACCTGACTCCCAGTCGCCCTCACCACTCGACCACACATCTCGAGGGATGATCTCAAGAAATGAGCAAGAAGCATCGCGCTCACATTCGTCTATGGACCATTACCCTCTTCTGCTGCTGTTTGTCCCCAGGGAATTAGAAAGCCACTGGGCTTCTTCAGACGGACACATAGAGGGCTGAACTGCCCCCCTCTCACCCGGTATCACTCATAAAAAGAACCTGAATGAACAAAAGAACTAAGACATCCTTTCCAAGGACAAATCAGGTACTCTAACACAACTAGCATCTGCAATGCATACAGGGCAGGAGCTTTATGTGAAGTACTGGATAAAATTAGGCCCTTTAAATTACATATTGGTTATTTTTTTGGGAACAGGTTGCATTTTTTATGATCTACCTAGAGGCTTAAACAGACACAGAGAGAGATAAATCTCCCTTCCATTAAGCACACACTATGCGCTTGCATATTTGTTCCTACCATTGCTGTCTTTCTCTCTCACTCATGTTCTTCCTCTGACTCAAGCACAAAATAAGTGTTTGTGGTTACGCTTGCCACACTGACATTAAGTTAATTCTAAGAGCTGCATGGAAGGTGCCCACCCAGGGAGAGAAGCAAGCATGTGAGACTCAGGCCAGGATTGCTGAAAGATGTGCTGAGATTCTGGAAATGTGAATAGATGATGGTCAACTGGTCTCTCTCTAGTAACTATTCTTTTTCATCTATCTGCTATATTTCACTGCCTTTTGGGGCTAACTACCTACTATATTTCTCCATCTATCTATTCATCCATCCAGGTTCTTATACTGGTACCCATCCCTATTGTATTTGAGCACCTCCCGGGGTAAGGATGACAACAAGAAAAGGTTGGCCAAAAAGAAAGTTGAACTCTCAATCTTCCAATCCAAAGTCAGACGTATTGTCTGTAGCGTTTGGAGTTTGCTCCAACTCAGGGATATGTACTCAGGCAGACTGGAATCCAAAGATGTTCCCACCAACCCCCGAATACTGATTTTGGGTTGTTCCTTATACTCTGTACTAACTCCCAAGTGGAATTCTTATTCCTCCGAGTTTCTTCTCTCTTGCTTTTCCATTATTCAGTCAGGTCTGCATCACCTCACTGATCAGTCCCTAGATTAGAATGCATCACTGTGCACAGATCCACAGTTCACAGAGGTGTTGGGAGCTATCTGATCCTTGGCAGTGGACTAAATCTTGCTTTCTATCATACCAGTGTAACTCTGGAGTAACTGCATTAGTGTTACTCTGACTTACATCAGTTTATGAAAGCAGAATCTGGTCAAGGAGATCAAGCAGCCTTTATCTGGAAGCATGAGGTTATTTTGAATGCTATTGCTCTGTAGTACAAGAGTTGATTAGTATCTCCAGAAGCCCACCTGGTGCAAGAAGCTTAATATGCTTGCCCATGTCAATGTTGATACTGGGGCTAGGGGACAAGTGAAATGTGTTTGATCTCCAGTTAGTCCCTAATGGGCGTCTAGCCACTCAAGTCAATGCATCTGCTGCCTAGGCTCGGAAGAGGCCCATATGGGAATGGCAGGGTTGATCCAGTTCACAACTGAGATGTATTCTGCAATTGTGTGTGTGTGTGTGTGTGTGTGTGTGTTTGTGTGTGTGTGTGAGAGAGAGAGAGAGAGAGAGAGAGAGATCTTCCCTAACACCCCCAGACTGGTCAGCAGATTGGGCCATGGCCTGGCATAAGACTGAGGTGCAATAATGGAGACGCATGGGGTGGGTAGTCAGGACTTGAAATAGCACTGTTCTGTCAGCTGAGGACTACAGCTCTGAGGGACTGGGAGACAAGAAGGGGGCAACTTCAGAAAAGCAAAGGCCTCTTCAGTCAGGACTAAGATACGTTTGCAGGGCTGTATATGATGGGGTGGGCACAGGCTTGAGAAAGCAGGTTTGGGATCTATGACTAAGGCCCAGTCTACATAAACAAGGTATGCCAACATAGCTATGCCAGCAATTTATATTGGCAAACACATGCTTTGGCTGGGCTAGCTTATGCCAGTTTGGCAAGCAAAAAGACCTTTATGCAGCTATAACTGCTTGTACCCTATGGCATCTGCTGACATAGAAACATCGAAAAAATTCCCCCATGGACATTGCTTTCCTGGCCAAAGTTTCTAGTCTAGACCAAGCCTACGATGTACTTGCAGTGCTGGGAATGAGTGAGTGGAGTGGGTAAGATGGGAGGCGGAGTGCTTGATGAGCAGGGGCACTGTACGTTAGGATTAAGGCCCAGCGTCAGAGCCCACTGCGTGGATCTCGCCCAAGACTGACAATGCTATGCCTGGCTTTGTCCTGCATCATTAAACCCATCATCTATAGGAGCCATAAAACAAACCACTTAAGCTTATAGTCAAGAAGAAAGAAACAAACATCCCCGTCAAGACCCATTATCCTGGCTTCTCTCTCTTCCTGTAATCGCAGGATTGAGATGGTGCAAGGAGCTGCTCTTTGCTAACTCTGCAGCTTTCAGTCCAAGCCCAGTTCTACACAGGGAATACACCCTTGTGTGACTTCTCTTCAGGCTGGGTGTCTATCAGATAAGACGAAAGGTACAGGAGTCACTTTGTGTGTGGCCAACGGCTTTGGAACTGTCGTCTCTCTCAGCTGGAGTCTGTTGCACTCCCAGATTTCCCCCTGCACGGTGTCTGTTACTAGAGAGACCTGCAAGTCCATGATATCAGATGCTTCCCAGCTACTGTCATATCTGCATCTCACCCAAATGAAGCAAGCGCTGATGTCTTATTTACAGAGAATCCTGCCTTTGCCCTGGAGGAACTGGGAGTAGCATCCCTCAGTGCTCCTTAAGGACACCCTTCCCCCCTCCTCTCCCTGTTTGTTTTGTCTCAGCCTCAGTTGCTCGCTCTCTCCCCCCATCTGTGGGATGGCAGCACTACAGAGCAGCCGCTGAATGGCTCATTACCCCAGGCAGATTTAGCAGAGGCGAGCTGGTGTCTGAGAAGTGTAATGAGCCCCTCAATTGACTGGGAATGAATGCATTAATCTGAGGCTATTAGACTCTTTTATCAGCGTGCCTAAAATACCTAGCAGTGCTGCTTTGCACAGAAGAAACGGACAAGACGTATCTCCATCAAAGGCCATTTGGTGGGGATCTTTACATTGAGAAAGAAAAAGAACCAATGAGCACGAGGGAGCATTATCTAGTGGTTAAAGCAAGATCCTCTGAGTCCGGAGATCCAAGTTCTATTGCTAGTTCTGCAACAGACTCACTGTGTGACCTTAGGCAAATCACTTCCCCACCTTGTGCCTCAATTTCCCCATTTTCTAAATGAGGATAACTATCTTCACCAACTCAATAGGGTATTGAGAGAACTGATTTATTATTCATTCATTACCACATTGATATGCTTGCATGGGAAGCATAATTATCTGTAGCTAGGTCTCAAAGCACATTTCAAAGGGTGGGACCATTTCCCCTATGTTACAGCTGGGGAAACTGAGGCATAGAGAAGGGCTGTGACTTGCCCAAGGTCACCCAGCAGGTCAGTGGCACAGCTGGGAATGATTATCCTGACTCCCCAGCCAAGGGCACCATCCTACACATCGTGTCACCCTCAAATGCGTTGTACAGCCAGATAATCAATACAGGGTGATCTCCACCCTCCCTGAAACGTGTGGCATAGCCCCACTTTTCACTATAAACTATCCTACAAAGTGAGGATTCAGGACATTCCCCGGGACCTCAATCAGTCTCATACAAGCCCACCAGGAGAGCCACTGGAAAACTGGGAGGTTGTCTCAAATGCAGCATCACCCACACGGGGAGGACAGAGCTTTAAAAGTTCACAGGGGTGGTGGTTTTTTGTTTGGTTGGGTTTTTTTTGTTTTTGTTTTTGTAAAGCAACTTGATACAAAACACATAGTAGGGACCAAATCCCACCGTGACTCAGCCTTTGGGATGAATTCAGAGGCAACACATACGGTACTGCAACGCAGGCTCTTTACATTGACAGAGACCCTCCAGCCCTTCCACTCTAAACATTCACACCCTGTGCTCCACCACACCGCTGCCCAGTAGGGATAGACAATCACCCTAATCTTCTGTCCCTCTCACGCTTTGGCAGAGGATCACAGGCAAACAGCAAGTGAAGAGCTGGCTCCACTGCGGGGCGAAAGGTACCAGTATTCCCCTGACATGACTTAGATGGAGCATTAACATTGCTGCTGATCAGCCTTGAGATCTGTCCATCTTCCTGCCATGAGGCTGGCACTTCGGGTGCTATGGAAAACGGAGCTTTATTGATTCTATGCATCTTCTACTAATCAAGGGAGAGCCTTACAAACTTGATTCCCCTTTTCCCCTGATCTTCCTTTGCCTTGGTGAAAAGTAAACAGATCAGACAAGGAGCAGCTTTCTCTAATTCTCTTTGATTACGAGGTCTCCAGGCGAAGGTTGCCATTTGTGACCAGTCCCGTTGTCTGCCTGCTTACAAAACAGAGGCCAGGAGCATCCTACAGTCCAAAATGAGCGGCCGGTGAGACAGTTTATGTTCCATATGATGCTGCTCTGATGCCCTGGACCTCACACACGCTCTGAGTGGGGCCATGCCTTCTAACACCAGACATACCAATCTTTCCATCACTCCTGCTGAGGCCAGCCTGTCTTCTAAAACCCTCCCGAATCTGCTCCTTCTCACACTGGGCCACATCTGCACCAACAATTGTGCTGGTCATCTCCCTTCTCACTCTCTTAAAGTCTTCTCCAATGCTTCCTTGTTCCTACTGAGGCCATGCCTTCTCTGATCCCTGCTGCCCTGTTTCATCCATTCCTGCTCCCGCTGAAATCACCTAAGCCACACAAAGCTCCCATAATCCCTATGGATCCACATGGCTGAGAGACGCCAAAGATTCCTGGAGTCTCTCGCAGTTTTCCCCTCACTCCCCTTTGTAAAGGAAGGGCCATTTCCACCAATGGGAGTGGGGGCTAGGACGTTTGTTTCAAACAGAGGTGAAGTTCCAGAATGTTATCCCCAAACTGCACCATGGCAGCACCTGCCAGATAAGGATCTCAAGGCACCCTGGGCAAACATTAATCAACAATTGATCAGGCAAACCGCCCAATATCTACACATAAGCAACCAAGGGCACCAGAAAGAAATGAAGAGAAAATAAAATAAATACACACTGCTAGGGCCACTTTCTCCACTGCGACTCCTGCGAGATGCGGACCAGAAGACAATCCAGAGAAAGTCTGGGGGCAAAAGTGACATTGCACCACCTTTGTGCATCCCTGATTTGGGCTGATATGCAGAAGGCCGATATCTAAGTTGTAGAGGTGTGCATTACAAGCAGTGCAGGTAGAGATGCCCATTCTTAAGGTTGCCTAACACTTTCTATTATAAGACCCTGTTTTCAGTTGCTGATAGCTCTGCCGTACTTAAGCCATTCAGGCTGAAATTTTCCACGCTGAAAATTCGGACTGTTTTATTGTTTTATTCATTTTTTAAGCTTCCGCAAAAACGGTTACACCATTTCTGAGAACAAGGGAAAAAGATGCTTTTGCCCATGATTCCTTCCGTTAGCTCCAGCCATCCTGCACCCTGAAGGACGCAGGGTTCGTGCAGAAAAAAAGTAATATGATTCATGTAATTAAAGATTGTACCATAATGAATATGCATAAATGGACCAAATTAACCTCCGTTCTGGCATTTCCTAACTTCTGATTGCTTGACTTTGCAGCTTTCATTTAATGTCACATTTTTGGATTTTATACATATAGAAATCCATGGGTCACAAGTATCTGCTAAGTATGGGTGCCCAATCTGAGACACCTAGGATGTGATTTTTCACAGTATGTAGCATTATACAGCACTTAATATGTTCAGAATATAACTCCATTGACTTCAGTTGCAGTTCTGAGTGTCCAGCACTTCCATAAATCACACTGCAGGGTCTCACATCAGGCTCCCAGAAAATAAGGAACACACAGTTAGTGATCACCTCTGAAAAGTTTGGTTTAAGTGACTTGCCCAATATCTCCTAAGAGATCTGTGGCAGAAGTAGGGATAAAATCTATTTCCCCTGGGCAGCATTTAACTGCCTTAACCAAGAGACCATCCTTTCTCTCCCTGCAGTCCACAACAACATTCACTACACACCTCCCAATTTCTTCAACGAACGAGACATTAGTCTGACATTTGCTACACAACCCTAAGCAGGTCCATCCTGAGCATTGAAGGAGGAAGGGCTTCTGTGGAAAAATCAGTTCTGACCAGGTAATTAAAAAACTGTAGCATAAAGCATAAGCCCAAGAAGGCAGAAGTTAAGGCTGCATGGAAAATTTCAACCCACATGGTTAAAATATGGCAAAGTTATAAACAACTGAAAACAGGGTCTTATCATGGGAAGTGTTTGGCAATCTTACGACAGAAGGTGCTACCAACCTGCCTATGATATGTATGCATGGATGCTATCATTTTCAGCACTTTTCCACAGAACTTGCCTGCACCTTCGGTTTCTCATTGCCCATATTGGAAACCATCCAGCTTTCTCTTTAGTTATCCTCTCGTCTTTGAGAACCCCTGAAAAAACACCTAGCAGTTATTTTTCCCTAAGGCATCCCTTATCTTTTCAATACCCTACCTTATCAGCTGCAACATCTCTCCTTCATTTGCCTATGTTTTTCTTAGAAGAGTTATTCCTCATCTCCCAATCTTATTCCCTACTGCTCCCAACTGATCCATTTAATCATTATGGAGACTATTAACTCTGAGTTTCCTTTATTTTTTTCTTCCCTTTCCCCTTCATGTTTAAACCTGTGGGTTCCCCGATTACAAATCATTATTATTTTTAACCTGGCTCAGGTCTCTTTAATTAAGTTATATTTATTATTTTTATCTAGCCCATTTGTCTCTGTTTCCCTCATCCTGGCTTATTTTTCCCCCTTCCTCCTCAAGGCAAGCAGAGTGTGAAACCATACATTTCCATTCGGCTAACAATTACTGTGAATTGTTAAATGCTATTAAATTGCATCACACTGTGGTCATTGGACTGTCGTCCTCGTGCTGGGATATTTACTTGTGCTAGTCAAAGGGAACTGGGACAGAAAGTGCGGGGGGGGGGGGGGGGGCCGGAGAGGGGGCGCGACGGGACACAGAATTCTTCTGTCCATCATGCTGAAAGCAAAAGGAATCCATTAGGATTTTCAACCAAGTGAGTTCAAAGGAACTTCTTACGTTGAACCATGCATGTATTGTAACGTCTTTAATAAATCAATTACTTTTTGGCAGGAAAGTGTCACAGCATCTCAAATCCTTGTAATCATCCCAGCCTCGCTATGTTTTAAATACTGAAAAGCCATAGGAGCAGGAAAGGAAGCTATCAGGAGGAACTGGTGTGGGGGGAAGAAAACAAAGGAAAATTTCAGCTCTCTAGCAGGGGCCTAAAGATGCTTAAAAATAAAATGATCCCCATGGTTTAAAGACATTCCTAAACAGTTATTGACTAAATCAAGCCCCGCGTGGCTTTTTTCATATTGCTTTCATCATCCCAATGAAAGCAGGCAGAACATTCAGGGGTGCACTGTGTTTTTAAAACACAGGCCCTTGTTGGTCAGGCGAAGTGGGTAGCACTTGTGGGGGTGTACCTGTGAGTGCAGCATCTGCTCTGCACTGCTGACTGATGTGGGGTGGGGACTTTGGTGCATAGGTAACTTTGATATAAGATTAGAGTTTAAATAGGCCAGGCCAGAAGTAAAAGTGCAGGAAGGGAAGATTAAGGGTTACAGTGCGTTCGTGATCTAGCCTTTTACTTCTGGAGACCTGGCTTTAAATCCTGCTCATGCCCCAAGGGAGAATGAATTGGTCGATTTCAGCCTGTTCTCTTGTATATGTTTGCAGGGGGTGCTAGTGACCGCATGGCTACAGCACAGGACAGGCTGCAGGAGGTCAGGATCAAAGTGCACTGGCAGCACTCCACAGGAGGTCAAGACTAGAGCTGGAGAAGGTTTGGTTTGTTTTTTTTTTCCGGTGAATGGCAAATCTGTGAAAAAACGAGGGTTTTTTTTTTCATGGCACCAAAACCATTTGCCAATTTGGATTGAATTCAGCAAATGGTTTCAGCCCCAACTCCCGACTCCCCCCCAAAAACAAAACAAATGAAAATGTCAAAATGGTTTGTTTAGAAAATGGAGTTCAAGCACTGAACCAAAAGGTCACTTAGGGCTTGTCCACGCTGCAGGTTTTGTCGGCATAATTCATGTCGTTCACAGGTGTGAGCAAGCCTAAGCACCAGTGTAGACAGCGCTAGGTCACTGGAAGGGCTTCTTCTGCCGACACAGCGACCGCCTCTCGCGGAGATGGTTTTATTATGCCGATGGGAGAGCTCTCTCCCGTCAGCATAGTGTGTCGTCACCAGGCACGTTCCAGTGGTGCAACTCCATCGGTGCTGCAGTGCTTCTGGTATAAACTAGCTCTTCTTCACGCCGCTCTCATCAAGACTGCAGCAGCAGGGAGGTTTGATTCAATGCTGTGGGGCCCTGCCAGCACTGCTCCAGGCTGCAGTAGGCGATGCAATTCACTTCCACTCTTTCACATAAAATGATTCCACCCAGGTGTTTAAAACACCACAGTATGGCTAGATGTAGTACACTAGCCAGTCCTCTAGGCACAGCGCTGGGCTGTGAGCATTTTTGCTTACAAGCTATTTGCAAAAGCAGCATCCTCTCCTGGGCTGAAATCTGGCACTTCCCTTTGCTGTGCTTTATTTAGGAAGCCCAGGTTCTTGCTCCCCCGGCTCAGCAGTGTCAGTATTTCATTTCCACGGAAGGGGCCCTGTTACCATGGGACATTTATCAAAAAGAAAGGGAGAGCAGGTTTTGATGACAATAGAATCCTAGCTGAGCTCAACTCCACTTTCCTGTCTCTGTTTGACAAAATCCTTCCTCCTTTCCAGAACAACTATAATCTGAACACAAACAGGCATGCAGCTTTTCAAAAAGTAATGAACTCCGTGTTGGAGCCAAGGCAAGCGAAGGTTTAATGTTTAGCTCTGAGAGCAGGCCTGGCGAGGCCATCAATTATACAGCCCTGCTGCTGAAGGAGCAAAAAACAATATTTCAAGACAGACTCAGCCAAAAAGAATGGAAAGGAAAGAAAAACACTAACAAAATAAACCCCACCAGCGAAGGGACGGGTGTGCAAAGGAAGAGGCACCGATCACCTGCACTTGGGTGCAAGGTCTGGGATGGGAGAGTAGGAAATGGGAAGGCAGCTATAAGACACCTTTACTGATCCCTGAGGCTATCCAGAGCAAGAATGGTCCTGAACGTAAATCAGAGCAGCCAGCTGCAATGGTAGCTTTTGTGATGTGGATACCTGTCCAACTAGGATGTGGACAGAGCCCCACCAAACTCATAACACCCAGGCCAGTAAGCAGCCATTTGACAATAAAGGGCCTGGCTTGCCCATGGTCTTACTCCAGTTCTACACCAGAAATCTGCTCAATTGGGGTAAAGAAAGAAGAATCAGGCCTAAAAGCTTTTGGTCATTGCCGGACTGAAACCAGCAGTCCAGTGGTGAAAATCTTGCAGCTGCATCCACCCATCTCCCTGCAGGTCACTGTGAGGTAGCAGTGAGGTGTTTCCAATGGTCTCCACTGCAGCGGATACTGCTGTTGTTTAGAGCTGGTTGTAAGCTCTTACCAGCAGTTTTTTTATTGCCAGTGTTACTGCACTGGCTTTTTTTGTGTGTGTTTATTTTGCTTTTGGCCACGGTTTCTCTTGGCACCGCAAACATGTTCGGACACCTGGTTTCTGGAAGCATGGGGCTTTGGCACCAGCTCCCCGCGTGCAGCTTTCAGATAGGAAGGGGAAGGTGATCGGAGCCCAATCGGGGGAGTCAGTGCAATCTACCTTGACTATCGGGCACTTGCCAATCTCCGTGTGCTCATCTGTCTCCCGTTCCAGGAACTTCTCAAGCCAACAGCAGGCAGGGTTCCAGCCAGTCAGAGCCCCCTTGCTTGAGCTGATGTTTTGGCAAACTCTAACTTCTGGCATATTTGGAGGCTGGTGGGGGGTGGGTGGATTAAGCCTCTGTTATGCACAAAGTAGCACAAGAGCAGTATTTAAAGGAAGAGACACATTTGGTGCACTGGCCGACTCTGTCTAGTTTGAGGTCACTCCTGATCCCAACCTGCTGTCGTTTACAGCACCGTGTGACTGACCCCCCCACTGCAGGGGATATCATTCTGTGCTGGGCAATCTGGTTGTAAGCAAACGAGCCACAGGAGGGGGTAGCAAGTGGGCAGGGGATGTGGAGGGGGCCAGGGCTCCAGCTTGTGATTCCACAGAGATGAAGTCCTGTTTCTGCCCACGGCGCAGCATCACGGTGGCAGTTCCAGGGCACCCTGAACCTCGGAGCTCCTTGGTCCCTCTCAAGGCCTGGCTCCCTGCACCTTGCTCTGGCCCGAGTCAACCTCTCTGGGGCTGTGTCTCTGGGCTGCAGTACCCCAATTCCCAGCTGTGTTAACACGACAGGCCCAGCTACATTTGGCACAAGTCAGCCCTTTCGCGCCAGGACCGGGGGCCAGCGGCTGAGCAAAGCGACTCAAAGTAAGGATCTTCCCAACAAAGCATTATTTATTCACTGACTCAGAGGTGCAAAGCACGCAGAGGAAAGACTAAAATCAATACCAGGCCCCTACACGTGGTCTCTCCTTCACCTCAGCCTTTCCTTGCCAGCTTGTAAGTTCCCCTCCACCCAGCTAGCCCCATCTCTGTCCTGTTTGCACTCTGCTCTCCCAGTCTATGTTTCTTTGCCTGCTTGTCTCCACTCACGGCCACTCATTCATCCCCATTTCAATGGGGTCCTCTACCGTTTCGGACTCTCCTTCTGACCCTAGACTTAGACTGTGTCGGCGCTACAGACTTCTGCCAGGGTAGCTCTGTCCGTCCGGGGGTGAAGCGTTGTGATTCCTGACTGACAAAGCTGTGCTGGCAGAAGCCCCTGGGGCAGATGCAGCTATACTGGAAAAGCTGAACTTCTTCTACTGGTATAACTTATTTCACCCATCTGAGGTGGTTTTCCCAGCATAGTCAAAGCACAGTTTTGCCAGTATATCAACCTGGGTCTGCACTAGGAGTGCTTTGCCATTATTCCTGGAAAGGTAAAGCGCTCAGTGTAGACATGGCCTCAGCCTTGGGAAGAGTAAACCATTCTCAACCTGCCTGGAGTCAGGAAGGGGGCATTCCCTGATGAACAGCTTTCCCACTGATTCTTTTCTTCTAGGATTTTTATCTGTGCAATTGTTTCATTTCTCCTGCTTGGTTTCTTTAGCAACCCCTTTTGATCTACGTCACTAGCAAGTAACCCCTGATACAAAAAGACACAGAGGCATGCACCTTAGCCATACAGAAATAATACAGATATTTCCCAGTTTTACAGTAACACCAGGGCTTCATCTTAGAACCCATACATTGGAGGAGTGTGGAGTCCCAGGGAGTCCAACAGAACCACTGGACAGGCCAGGTTCTGCAGCACACCTCTGGCTACTTTGCACTGCTTTGGTAAAGCTTCGCATCATCAGAAATAGCTGGAAATGACCTGTGAACCTGCTCCATGGTTTCCAATGAGGTTAGAAAAGAGCCAGAGAGGCTGGAAGGTGGAGTGACAAAGGAGAAGGCACTTCTGTCAATAGCAGTTGCAGGACAGAGGAGAGCCTAGTGCTAAATAAATGGAAGGAAAAGGGAGCAGAGAGACCCAGCCTGTGAGGTCAGAAGCAGTTATACAATGGAGCCAAAATGGGGGTTTCTCTTTAGGATCTCGTCAGGATCTCTGTGTGTGCACTGCTATTCCCCACCCCTTCTACCCTTTCAGGATCTACTGTTAATGAATTACTTTTACACAGCCCCTCTGCCACCCCCATCCCATGCTCAGGTTTCTGCTAACCACTTCTTGCTAACAAGAAGGTGCAAGCTGGGATTGCTCATCTGGTAGGGGAAGGGTTACTGGGATGGATTTGCTATCATCGTGCTGGTGATTTCATCATGTAGGCTAACATCACTTGGGGACTTGGATAAGACTGCACAAAACTCATGTCACCGGTGACCTGAACAAGATTGCAACCAAGGCTTCCATGTGTTAAAGACTGGTGCCTTAATCTAGTCTGGGATCTCACTTGCGCAATACCTCCAGGGACTGTAGATCACAAGATGACCATTTGCAGAATCTCAAACCATTTAAACTAGGATGCACTACTGTAAGCAACACAATTGCAAATGCTGAAGTGCAACAAATTTGCTGCAGATGCAGCTCCTCAACAAATCGAACCCCTTCTGAGCAGAGGCCTCGACTCCTTCCTCTTCCCCCACACCATGAACTCCTGCGACAAGCTCTGGACTTGATTCAAAGAGTCAAAGATCTCCCCAAGAGATCTGGCCTGAAAAATCCGTTGTAAAGGCCAAAAAGAAGCAGCAGAGAAGAGGCAGATTAAAGTATCAGCTCAGAATTTATGCTCAGGACTTAAGGTTTAATAATGCAACATAAAATCAATATTTAATAAAGCAAATGATGGAGAAAAACACTGAATGGGAGATAAGGCTGCAGCACTGTTTTCAAACATGTAACTCCCAGAGGAGACTGTGTTGGCAGAATGGATCCAATACCTGCCTGTCATGAAAAGCTGGCATACCGGAGGCAGCAGGTCCCATTGATTCCAACTCTAGTATCTAGGGGGCTCAATGTTTTTTTATTAAAGAGCAAACAAAGAATTACAATGAAGGTAAGAGCCTAAATACCCATGGACAGTGATCAAAAGCTCACAGATAAGGGGCGATTAGCAGCTGCCTCTCAGGAGAGAGCCAGGATTGGACTGGCAGGGATGACAGGAGGTCAGGATTAAGATTCACTGGTAGAAAGGCCTGAGAATGGAAGAGTAGGGGGACGCTGAAGGTCAGGACTGAGATGCAATGGCAGAGTGGGGCTGGAAAGAAATTGGAACAGCAGTTAGGGGCTGATGGGGCAGGTTGTGTTGGAGCACCTGGAATAGTTGGTGCACTGAAGGTCCCAAGTTAGGAGCATTGAGTTGATCTGCACTGGAATAGAAGGGACCAGAGGTGTAGATGACAGATTTACTGGGAGAGAGGCCCAGCGCTAAACTGTCACAAAAAGGCGTGGCTCTGCAAAGCACCCGTCTGCAGGAGAGTGCCAAGTCTAGGGCTTTAACTGACGCCAGGGGCCAGATACTCCGCAGATGTAAACCAGAGCGGCTCCACTGACACTAGTGCTTAGATTTACATCGAGTTCCTAAGGCTCCAGCAACTGGGATTCCTATCAAGAGGCAGGATTACTCGCCCTGCTTCAAGGCTATGACTGGCTGGTGCACTGGGGGCTTCAATCCACCCCAGTGCACTGACTGGGAGATGGGCAGTGGCAGCCATGCAACAAAGGGAATGGCAGGTCTGACTGCTGGACTTCACTGAGGAAGAGCACCGCAAGTCTGATGAGCAGCAACAACCCCCTCCCCTGGAGGCTGTGGCAAACTGCATTGTGCATTGACTGACGCGGATTAAGAGCAAAGGCTGCACAGTCATCCCATGGGGACAGGTACCAGATTTTCCATGGGTTGCTTACACGTGCAACATTCAGCAGGCTATGAGATCTTGAGACTTGCGTACGTGTGATACCACACTGATTTAGACCATGATTCTATCTGTGCCCAGTGAATCCATGATGGTGTCCCACACCTTGTGGAAATGGACTGGCTCCATCCAGCTTCAAATGCTGTATGGATTACACTGGGGTCTGTGGGATTTACAGCTTTCTGTTCATGAAATCAAACAGAGGAAGTAACATAGGGGAGTGTGGGGAATAAGGACTGGGTAGTAAAAGATAGTGACTAACTGCACCACTGTTAGAGATGGGCCTCTCACAAAACACTCCAGGATCCCAACATCGCTTAGGGTTTGGGGCTGGAGGCTTTTGCTGCTATTTCCCACATGCTCCCCCCCCCCCCCCCCCACGCATCCTCCCATCCTGCTCCTCAACTTTCTGATTAATAAAACACAACCGTTTCTACCTGGGAAACAAAACATGCCTCTGACTGGTGAGGTGATGAATTTGTCATGCATCAATATGTAGCCCGTCATCCACTCTCTGCCATGTGGCTCACAGGTGGGTGGAGGTGGCAGCCACTAGGCAGGGAAGCTCTGTGCTGTTCAGAGGCTGACAAGCACTCGCCGTGTGTAATGGTGCATGGATTAACAGCTCCAGTGCTCCTGACTCCTCTGCCAGGAGCTGTGCATGTGCTCTGCCCAGCTGCAGCTTCCAGAACAAGGTCTGTGGGCCAAACACTGTTCCAATCAGCCCCAGTGTGGATCTGGAGTAACCTGGAGTTACACCTGGGGCAGAACTGGCCCCTCCTGTAAAGGTGGCTGACACTAAGACATGAGGATCCTAATGTCTCTGCTTAAATGTGAATGGAAATCCAGGATCCCTGAGCAGCTGCACGGAAAGAGAGAGGTTTTTAAGTGAATAGCTGGTGTGGTGTGGCCATCAAAGATGGGGGTTGTGCAAACACACAAAGCAGCT
Source organism: Emydura macquarii macquarii (assembly GCF_026122565.2). Lineage (NCBI taxonomy): Eukaryota > Metazoa > Chordata > Testudines > Chelidae > Emydura > Emydura macquarii. The sequence goes on along the minus strand of NW_027130449.1, from coordinate 6,090,865 downwards.
GAAGATGAAGGCAGGAAGTGTGAGGCTCAGGTGGTTAAGAGAAGGGGGGAAACTGACTGGTGATATACACGTCTGAGTGGGGACATAGGACCGGATCCTGCCCCCTTGTGTGCACTGAGTCTCACTTTACCCTATAGGCAGGCCCACTGAAATCAATGCAAGGCACTGCAGTCTGCACCAGGAGGCAAAATAAAGCCCAGGCAGAACAGGAACAAAGACTGTATGCTGGAGGGGAAGGATTTGAGTCCTCAGTGTCAGGTCTGCCATACCTAAAATCACAGGTCAAACCCCAGTTACACCAGGTTCATCCTCTTAACATCAGGAGATTAGTTCAGTCCCACAGTTTCCTCTCTGGAGTCTATTGGATGAGACTCAAGTTCTGGGATGCTGATGATCCTCCAATGCCTTCCCACAATTGCCCCCGTGTGCCCAGAATGAAAGAGAAGTTCTCCCTCAACTCACTGGGAAAGAGTCACGGAGCGGCTCAGCTTACTGCACGGCAAAGAGCCTTGGGACATGCCCCTAGAAGTCCTAACAGCTCACACGGGTGCTGGCAGCAGCCGTGAGGATGCTGTGACTCAGGTGTGGCTCTGCAGTGTGTCTACTCACACCTGGGCTAGGGAGTGACATTACATACATGCTCTTGATTCTCTTCCCGTCCTCCCCCACAATCACGCTCTTCCCCACTTGCTCTATAATTAATAACACCACTCAGCACTTATGTAGCACATCCCATCTTCAAAGCACTTTGCAGACATCAACTAATTAATCCTTGTAACTCCCCTCTGAGGTAGGTGAAGATGATTATCTCCATCTCACAGATGTTAAATTGATTTGGAGAGAGGTCAAGTGACTTGGCCAAGGCCACAAAGGGAGTCAATGTCGGATTCGAGGAGGAGACCTCCGTGCTGTCTAGCTGCCAGTCCTGTGTTCACACCGAACACCCCTTGAGTGAATATTAGTGAGCATGGTGAATTACATTTGCAAGTCAAAACTCCCCCCCCCCCACCCAGCCCAGTTCAAATGCAGCACATTCATGTCACAAAGTGTGGCTCATAGCTGGACAGCTGAATTCACTTTTACCAGTTAAGGTGTGTCACCTGGGTGTGGCCAACTCTGGCATCCCATGGGGTTACACATGACCAGTTAATACCTTATTAAACACCACTGTCTTTGTCTACACTAAATGAGAAGTGGTGTTTAACAAGGTCTTAATTAGCATGGTAAGCTAACATGTCTGCCAAATACACCCCCTTTTTTTTTTAACATAGACAAAGCTATTGGAGACCCCGAAGAGTGAAAGATAAAGTCTGTGGTCACTTGCATATTCTTATACAACCCTGTTAACTGCGTATCTCGCTACACCCCAGGGTCAGAATAAGGAGAAAATGAAATGCTGGTAATTTCCTAAATTGCATCCCGAATCCAGGCTCCACCCACGGATGACGCTGGAATGAACTGCCTCTCGAAGTAGATTGAGATGAGGTCATTGCCCTTCGTATTTCTTAGGTCACCAGGGAAATAGCCAATAGTTTTAACCCTTCAGCTGTCATCATTACGGTTCAGAGATGAGAATGTATTGAGATAAATGCGGAAGTTCATAGCTCTCCGTCTCTCATCTTATTGTTCTAGGCTCTCTGCAGACTTGGGCAGAAGTCACTGTGTTGACTAACTTCTTAAGGTTACCTTTGTAACTCCGTAGTCTGGAGAGACTTAATTCAAAGATGTATAAATAAATACTGAGGTTCTGGAACACAAGATGGTGGTCACCATAGCAAAATACCGGCTCGCTGAGCCTATCCACAGAACCCTCTGCTGGCCCCTCTGCAGATGACACACATAGAGGGAATCTTCCCATGGACTCCAGAGACTGAACCAGGCTGACAGGGAGGTAACGGCTCTGCTTTCGACAGCAGCCTGAATGAACTCCAGACTGGGCAGAGGAATGGCAAAGGCATCCGAGTAATTCATGCATTGTAATGAGCCTTTAACTACCAGCCCTTCTCTTGGGGCGAATTAGCTGAGGTTAATGAGATGTCTATAGCAGTGCAGAAGAGACAGCCATTTTGACTGACTCCCATTCGATACCCCTCTGGTAGGTCACCAGGCCTGTTGTTGAAACCCTGACCTCAAAGAGTTCCTCACCTTTCCAGGAGTAGCCCCAGCCCTGACATGCATTATAAACCCATTACACCAACACAGTGAGTGCACTGGGCAGCTTCTCTCTCTCTTCCCTCAGTGAGTGACGTACAAAGTAAACCGGCACAACATTAGTAAAAGCTGTGGTTCACGCTCACCTTCCTCCTACCCACGGCCCAGGAAAAGGCTGCTTAAATCAGGGGAACAACAGCCTCTGCGAAGCATCCCGAGTGCAGTGCTGGGGCCTTGTTTTGTCGCATACTAAACAGCTCAGTTGCAGAAATCGCTTATTAGGAGAGCGGGGGGAGGTGGGGGAAAGAACCTGCGTTAGATGATCTTGTTTATCAGACTGCAGGTTCGTCATGGTGCCATGGCTGGCACTTAGTACTCAAGAGACACAAGTTGGCTTTTCAACAGCACAGAAGAGAGGTGCTGCTGTGACAGACCTAAGAAGAGAGGCAAAGGCGGTAACCTTGTGCAAACGAAGACAGCAACAGAAAAAGAGTGACATAGATATATGCCCACATTGTGACAAGCATGATAGATAGATAGATAGATAGATAGACAGACAGATCAAGGAAATTAAGTGCACCAATAAGGAGTTACTAAAGGAGATGGAAAGTTTGCTTAAAGGAAGGGGTGGTATGAATTTCTCAGCTCTGTATTCTTAGCTCCAAAGCCTTTTCGCCTCAATCAGTTTGAGGAGCATCTCTGCATTCCTTGCTCACTGCACAATCTAAATTCACCCTTTGCCTCTTGATCTGACAAGGAGTCAGTCTCTCTTGGATATGAAAGATTCAAACACACAGGATCAAATTGATCCCTGGTGTAGCTCCATCAGCTTTAGAGGAGTTACGACTGGAGGAAATTTTGACTATTGTGACCTGGCTTTGTCTCTGCACCAATGCTGAGTCTAGTGTAATGCCTGTGTGGTCCAGTCTATAGAGCACTGGCCTGGGAGTCAGGAGACCTGGGTCCTATTTGCAAATTCTGCCACTAGTCTGCTGGGCAACCTTGGGCAAGTCACTTCGTCTCACTGTGCATCTCTTCCCCCTTACATCCTTTGTCTGGCCTGTCTATTTAGTTTGTAAGCTCTTTGGGGCAGGGACTCTTCCCATGTGTTTGCCCAGACCGTAGAACAATGGAGTACTGATCTTGATTATGCCTCCAGGCACTATAATAATAATAACTACTATTACCACCAATGAAGTGCAGCCAACACTAAGGGCCCTAATTTGCACCCTGGCTACAACCACTCCTCTGGGCTGGATGGGCTTTTTCTTGGCCCATCTTAACACCATACCCCGCCATCCAGTCCTTTTCTACTGCAGAAACAAATGCAGGTGTCTGCTGGAGCTTTTAACACTCTGCGCTTCTATCACATTCTCAGGTAGCTTACTGCACCGATTTGTTGTTTGACTGGAAATTCTTCCCTTGTCCTGACGTGCCAAGAGAGGGCATCCTGAACAGAAGCGGCACTAGCAGAGACCAGCACAGCAGAGGGTGCAGTCAGCTATGGGCACAAAGCCAGAAATGATCTAGGTTAGACAAGGCTCGAGATGACTCTGAAGGAAGCTGCCGCTCGCTGGCTGAGGGTGTGACACCGCGTGGAGAAGCGAACAAGGGGGTTAATAGCTGCCGCCTCACAAGTCCATTCACAATAGCTCGAGCTAAGCATTTAGCTACCACAGTGAAGAGCAAGGTATAAGAGAGGTGACGGTTAGGCCTTAGCGCCTCATCCGCTCACATTGGCTCTATTTCGTTGCTTCACAGCACCTGGCCAAGACTGCAGTGTTGGAGGTGAAAGAGCTAGTTACCTTTCAGACTATAGAAGGCACTGGAATTACTTTGCATGAGGCTGGGGGTAACGGGATATTTTTGTTTGGTTCAGTAGCTGCCCTGTCTAGTGCAGGGTCTGCTCCCGCCCCATCGGTTTTATCAGCGTTCCTGAGTGGGAGTGGTTTATGCTCCAGAGCGAAAATACCATGAGGCGGTAGTTTTCCTGTGCGTTGTGGACAAAGTCACGGTTGCCCAGGCCTCACCATGCTGTGACGGCCATGCTCTTGAAATCCACCCTGACCGCAGCTACCGCAGAATGTCCCGGCACAAATGCTTCATGGCCTTCAGTTGGCTAAGCCAGTGCTACTAGATCCGTGCCAGCTGCCTCTTGTCCAACAGGTCTTTGAGTAGCTAAAGCCACTGGTTTCATAAGACCAGCTCCCCTGTCCCACATGAGATCTGGGAAGCCGGGCCTGCTGAATGACTCCCATTTCAATCTGGAGTGGGAGACATGGGTCACTTAACGCCCTGTAGCTTTGGAATTCTTTGCCCCTCTGCCTTAGCCATCCACCAGAGTCCAGCAATGGAGTCTGCAGGGCACCTTTCCTTACCAGGGGCATATGCTGGCCGGGGTTGATTCTATGGTAAATGGCGGTGGTCAGCGAGGTGCTGGGATTTCAGGTTCTGCTCTGGCTCAGGCATAAAACCAGGCACAGATTATGTGTTCAGTTCTTTTTCATTTCCCCTGCAAGCAACCCAGAAGCCTGGCGCCCGAATGGCCAAAAATTGAGGGTCTGACTCTTTTCCCACTTTCACTGTTTTCACAGGCATTGCTACATGGGTTGCAATGGGGCTACCGCCTGATTTACCCCAGTCCAACTGAGGAGGGAACCAGGCCTTAAAAGTTATTCTGATTCACATGTGAACAAAAGGGGCTCATGTCGCCAAAGGAAAATTAATTGGGCAGAGTTCAGTGCTTGAATCAAAACAGACACACAAAGGAAATAAAAGGCAGAGCGAATGTGCCGTGGGCCCAACGGTCCCATTATCTACACCATGCACACCTTGCGGAGACGCTCACGGGGCTGCGTGCCTCCACCCTTCGTGACCGCGTCAGTGCCATATGCTGAGCGAAGCGCCCTTGCTCTCATTCGGCGGGGCAAGATATCAGCGCTTCCCCCTTCTGCCTGAGCTACACAGCCACGCAACTCTGGCAAACAGGTAATTAACTATCAAACAATGGCAGGGATTTGCAGATTAACAGGACCCAGGAAGGAGTGGGAAAACTCATTTACACCAAACAAAGGGGGAGGGAATGATTAGTTGCTCTAGTGACAAGAGAAAGAACCAGATAGGGCCGCAGAAACTGATCAAGAGATGGGAACGGTTTGCTGAAGCACTAAAATTCCACTGTTTTCTATCATGCAAATTTTGTGTCTAAGTGAAATTCAACCCCAGCCAATGCGTTGCTTCCCACCCCCAGTCCATTTCCAGCACCGAGATAAGGCCAACTTTCTTTCATGCATCTTATAAGACTGCGGGAGCCTTTTGCAAACAAGCAGTGGAGAGGGCATGTTACAAATATAAACAGAGCTTTCCAGATGCCTTCCTTCTCCCTCCCCACTCTTACGCCTGCTAACCCCTGGAAGGGCTGTGCTTGCACGACTTAAATCGCTGGAGTGTCCTACAGGGAGCAGGGTGAGGGTGGGCCTGCAGCTGTGGCACAGTAGGCCCCAGAGGCAGGTTTGTTTGGGATTCCCAGACCAAGGTACCGCACCCCAGAAGAGCGCAGCAACCACCATGGTGGCTGAAAGGAGCAGGCGGGGCTCAGAAGCATTTGCTCATTAATGAGACTCGAGGGGGAACGTGAAGATGGAAGGAAGGAAAGCGGTTGTCCCCCACAGCCTACTGGGTTCTGTGTGAAGTCCCCTCTTTCAGAAAGCCATGCATGTTTCCTGCATGTGGTGTCTCATAGATCAGGAGCTGTGGCCTTGCATTTTGCAAATTAGGCTGTTCCAGGATTCCAGGGGGCAATTACTTTTTTGTGGCATATACTTTGGTTGTTCCTCACCCAGAATCCCTCTCTGCTCCCAATCCTCTGATCCCAACTACCCAAAACATTGCCAGATGAAGAGATGAAGTCTCTTGTTCCAATGCCACTTGATTCTATTTAACACAGCCCATCTATGCATGGCACAACTTTCCCGGGGAAGAAACTGAGCCCAGTAGGTATGATCTGTAGGAGACATCACTGAAACCCAAACACACTAGGTCAGGTAAAAGAAAGGCAGCCTCTGCGAATGGTGCATTTCAGTACCAGCAATGAAAAGGCAACATTGATCCTGTGGTTTCGTTTCAGTGAAGCTCAAAAAGGAAAAGTGAAAGGAGTCATGAAACAGGGGCCGAGGCACAGAGCTCCTGAGATCCTCACTCCGAGACAGCTGTGGGTGCTGAGAACCTCTGACAAACAGGCCCAGGATCTTTGCGACTCATAGACTCTAAGGTCAGAAGGGACCAATATGATCATCTAGTCTCACTCCTGCACAACGCAGGCCACAGAACATCACCCACTCACTCCTGTAATAGACCCCTGACCTATGGCTGAGTTACTGAAGTCCTCAAATCATGGTTTAAAGACTTTAAGGTACAGAGAATCCACCAGCAAGTGAGCCGTGCCCCATGCTGCAGAGGAAGGCGAAAACCCCCAGAGCCTTCGCCAATCTGCTCTGGGGGAAAATTCCTTCCCAACCCCAAATATGGCGATGAGTTAAATCCTGAGTGTGTGGGCAAGACTCACCAGCCAGACAGCCCAGAAAGAATTCTCTGTTATAACTCAGAAACCCGTCCCATCACAGGCCATTGGCACATCTACCACCAGTAGTCAAAGATCAGTCAATTGCCAGAATAGCTTGTTAGTTTGCAACCAGCCCAGGCCACTAATGACTAGCATCACGTGTTTTAAAGTGGCTTATTGAATTTGAGGGTCTTAATTTTTGGGTGCCCAACTGGAGCCTCACTTGGGCTTGATTCTCAGAGTTGCTTTGGAGCACCCACCGCTCCTGTGGAAGTCAGTGGAGCAGCAGGGGCCCAGCATCCCTAAAAATCAGGGCCGCGGTGTCCGCAGTTGAGCATCACCAAACAGAAGCACCCATAACCAGTGGCCACTTTTGAAAACGTGAGTTTCCCTGTTCAGTGGCAGGGTTGATCTGAGTTCCGTGGCTCGCAGTCCGGCTCTCAGTGGGCAAGCATCCACATCTCTGAGCCCAATGCCATACAGGGTGTTAGTCAGCACTCTTGCTGGCATTTCCAGCAGACAGGACAGGGAATTTCATTAACAGGGTCATTCCCTCCCAGCTGGGTTGAGGCTCCTTGGCGGTGGGAACGGAAAGGCTTGCACAGCTGCTATTCATGCTGAACACAACAATCCTTTGCATTTCTATAAAAAGATTTCAGTCTGCAAGACTGTCACAACCCAGCACTACATAGGTATCATTCCCAAGTTGTGCTACAGCCATTCTTGTGCTCCTGATTATCTTCCGCATAATCCAGTCCCCTACCATGGGAGAACACTCCCCCCAAGGAAAGCTTCCTTCTCTCCCATTCTCCCCATCCCATTTCCCTTCAACTGAACCCTCTAGTTGTTTCTCTCCATGATGCCACTTCTCACACAAGCTGATATGTCAAACCCACCTCCTCATACTCCCCTTTCCCACTGCAATGCACCAGCAATATCCCAGCATGCAGGAAAGCCTATACTTGAATACCCCACAAAGGCAACTTGCCCGTGGGGGGAAGAGGACATATGAGTCCTAGAGAAGAAGTCCATAGTGTGTTTTGACATCTTCATTGTGCAAGTCTGGAGCACATGCATAAATCACAAGAGCTCGGAGGAGATGGAGGAAGCAGACATCCTAGACAAAAGGGGAAGATCTCACTGCCCTAGAAGAATGGTCCCTTTGGAGAACACAGACTGACCCAGAACAGACTTTAATGGTGCTCTCGCTTCCAGAATTTTGCCCAAAGGCCCCTCCCTATGCCTTAGAGCTTTGGTTGTGGCCACCGCGTCTTATCATCTGTTTCAGGCTATTACCTTAACGGAGCGTATCTAAAATTTGAGTCATTTTCCTGTGGTTAAACCCCAGCCATGGAATATTATTAGCCATCTGAGCTGGGGCTCCACTGGTCCACAAATATGTCACGTACAGAGTCTGCTCCAGTCTTACGAAGGTTTGAGAACGAGATGTGGAAGGGGTAGAGTTCAACCACTCCTGGGAGAAGGGAAATTTCCAGGTTGGCTCTTCAATGGGGAGTCAGGTGGGTCAAAGCTGTGGGGTGTCAGGGATGGACAAAGTGGCTCAGATGTTATCACCAACTGAATTTTTTTCTCCTCAGACTCAAACCAAACCCTCCCAAGAGATTGAGGCAGCTCCGATAACTGTTTCTAAGGCAGCTCTCTTCCATTTTCACAGCTGTGCCGTGCTTCCAGCCTCTGACCTCAACCAGAAGTAGAAATGCCAAAATCCCATGAAGGGAGAGGACTAGAAAAGCAGGACTGAACAGCCCAGCCCACTTCAGTATTTGACAGCCCACCGTCAAATAAACTTCACAGCACAAGAGGAGCTGCTCTCATTCCGCAGTTGGAAAAGCAGCTGTTTGCTCTTCCCCTGATGGGCAGGTTTGGGATTCTTTCCTGAGAGGCGAGATGAGTTTCCCTTCCCTGTTTTAGTTTTACAAGAAAGTTGCCTGGGAAGTGAGCTGTCTGGGCAGGACACTAGGGGCCATGGCAGTGGGTCCTACAGATGAACTCTGGCACTGACAGTAGGTCTGGCCCTGGTTGGACCACAGAGCTCCACCGTTTGCAAGGAGGGAAGAGTTGCTCTTTCAGAGACTGGTTTTTTATAGGCCGGTTATCCTGGTTCATATTCTTATAGGACACATTTTCCAAAGGTCATACATGTCAGTCCATTTGGCATCCTGGCCAAATTCTACTCTGGGTCATTACAGTCTGCCTCCCCTGCACTTTTAATTGAATACAACATTTTTCTTCACTTCCTTTCCTAAAGAATTATGTAGCATTGCTGCATGCTGTTAAAGTGTCGCTGCACACCACCCCAGCAGTGGCTGCCTTTTAACAATGAGCTAAGCAATTCCTGTCGGAAACAGAAGGCCTGATTCTGCAAGGTACTGAATATCCTCAACTCCAACCAACCACAATGTGAGCTGAGGGCACTCAGCATCTTGCAAGATTGGGCCAATCATTTGTGAAACACTTGAGAATCCTCCATTGCTTTGGAGTGAAACTACAGAGAAATAAGACAGGATTTGACTTTGGTATCCAGTGAGGGAGAGAGGGGCTGGGTGCTTAAGAATATGGGGAAAGTTAGCTCAGGAAACCTGGCAGCAGAATCAGGACAGATCCAACATAATTGTGTTGTGTCACCTCGGGGTGTGATAGCAACTCCAGAACTTTTAGGTGATCAGCTTCATTTTAAAAAACTCAGGCAGGTAATAACAGATTGCAAGATAAAAAGCAAGTATTTGGGGTGGCAATGCATCCCCTTTCCATTTCACAGTTAGAGGAGATGGGGAAAGTCCGGCTCCATTTAGTTTGCTTGTTTGCTTTAAAAGAAAGGGAGGGGGAGGGAAAAGCCCTGGAATCTTTTTGGCCTTCTATTCATTAGGCTGTCGATAACGCTCAACCCCAGCATATCGACAGCAGATTAGCTCAACCCAACGCTGTGTACAAGACTGATGCCTTTTTAACCTAGCTTGTTTCCAAATCAATACACCCATCAACATTGGAAAAAATTAGCCCGAGATGAGATTCCAATACTCAGGCTGGTGTGTCATGCTAAAAGGGCTCCTGTCCAATTCCTAGAGAAAGGCTGCTAGGAAGCGATTAGAAGTTTTCCATTAATCCTCCCCCCAGACTGCCAGAGCTAAGAATGCAACATTTCACACGCTTCACACCACACACACTCCATCCTGTCCAACATCCCCTGACCCAGGTTCCTTCAGCACAGACACACTTGAACATATGTCAACACTGGTGAGCACACACATTCTGAGGAGTGTGCATGCACACGCATGTGAATATATACGGCCTGAATGGTGGCCACACATTGGCTTGTGCTGCTGAGCAGAAAGCAGATCAGCCCCCTACATGATGGTGTACAAACCGGTTGAAGATCCTCAGCTTGTCCGCCCATCCCTATAACATAACTGTTTTCCATTGTTACGCTCCCACTAGCGACTGTGGGGATGAAGTGGTTGAGAAATTCAACTGCAACATCGAGAAAGAGCTAGCAGCAGTTCACTGCAGAGACATCTTAAGGTTACGGGGTAACTGGAATGATTGCATTGGTCCTGGGAGTGACCTAGAACGGTGCAGCTGTGTTGGGAAATTTGGCTATGCAAGACAACAAGCAGAAGACTGTGACTCATGCAATTTGTGATTAGAAATGACTCAGTATTAGTGAATACTTTGTTCAAGCACAAAGCATCAAGGAGATGGACTTGGACATGACTGGATTTGAGGACTTCTTCATGGCCTCAAAGAGATGTCATTTTGGTGGGATGGGGAATCAATTCCTCAAGAAGGCCAATATTGGATCTGATCATAACTTAGTAATAGCCAAAATAAGGATCAAACTGCAAAGCAAGAAATGCCCAGCAAGTACCTCCATGTCCATTATAATGTTGACAAACTGAAAGTCCAACAAACACAAGTGGAATTTAAGAAGGTGATTGAACAAAAGCTTCAAGCTGCTGACAGCTGCACAGGTAGCATAGATCAGATAGAGTACAATATCTCCTTCTGCATTACAGAAACCCTGGATGTACTCCGGGGGAAATGGACCCTAAAGAAGAGACCTTGGCTCACGGAGAAGATTATTGAGTTGTGTGATCAACGAAGGAAGAGCACAAAGGAAGACTGATGAAACTGCAAGACAGCAATATTCCTGTCTAACACGAGACATAGGTTCACTGATTAAAGCGGCAAAAAGAGAGTAACCTGAACAAGAGTGCATCAATATATAGAACTCCTTTGTAGCAAATGCCACAAGGAAGACCTACCGAACCAGCAAGATTCTTTTAAAAGTTTTACCAGGCAGGGAAAATACAGTTTCACCCAACACTTGGGGTAGGTATTGCTAAGATCTGTGTAACATGAACAAAACAAATTCAAAGTTGGAAGTCAAAGAGGCAGAGGTGATCTACACAAGAAGCTTGACTTATCCTGGTGAACCTCCTCTTACGTCAAGGAGGTTGAGGGTGCCGTGAGATCACTGAAAAAGACATAAAGCCTGGAGCAGATAACACAGGAGCAGAACTAATTAGAAGTGGCTGAGAGGAACTCATCTTGGCACACCATACATTTGTCAGTGTGATTTGGGAGTTTGGAAGATGTCCCAAGATTAGGAAACAGTCCCTGATGGTTCTTATTAACACAACGAGGGTCTCTGCTCTGTGTGGAAATGACTTCATCTCATTATTGAAACACCCTAACAAAATATTTCTGCGCATTATTTTGAAGAGAATTGTAGGCCAGGTACAGAACTTTCTGCTGAAGAACAAGCTGGGTTTAGACCCAAGAGAGGTACAGTGGAGCAAATATTCCATCTGCATGCGCTTTGTGAGGAAGTGCTGCAGAATGTTGGGGAGGTGGTACATGTCTTTGCGGATTTTGTACAGGCATTTGACAACACGCAACGCACACTTCTTTGGGCAATCCTGCAGCTTGTTGGAGTTGGTGAAAATGCAATAAAGCTTGTAGAAAATAGCTGTGGACGCACAACGGCTTTGGTGTTTGTGGGATGTGAGCAACGTAGTTGGATTGAGTTGCGGATGGGGGTTAAACCCGGCAGCGTTTTCTCACTCTCCCACTTCCATTGTGATGCTGAAGAACATAGGCGGTGTGCGAGCCTTTCCTCTGGGGAGGCGACTGAATGCCAGAAGCTCCCAAGAAGTGGGGGGCCCACCAGCGCCCAGACCGTGGCCCCGAACCCCCTGTGAGGCATTTTCCCTCAAGGTCCTGTCCCCACTCCCCTCTTCCCCGCAAGGCCCTGCCCTCACTCTGCTGCCCAGGCCTTAAGCTCTGCCGTGGGGCTCCTCACTGTCCACCCCTCCCCCAGACTCCTGACTTCCCCTCCCCACCCTCCCCGAGTTCCTTACAGGGCTCAGACCTGTTCCTTCCCCCGGCTCACACCCCGTGAGGCCCTGGAGGGGAAGAGGTGAGGCCTGTGCTGCAGCCGGGGGAGGCAGGACAGCTTGGGGTGGCGGCTTCCCGGGGACCTCAAATTAAGCTGGAGCTGGGAGGCAGGAACTCCACGGCCACCACCACTTCCCCTTGCACTTCCCACTTCCCCTTGCACTTCTGCCTTCATATGGAAATGCTACAGGTGATTGCTGCACATCAGGTATACCTCGCATATGACCAACGAGGAGGTAAACGCCCAAATTTACAGTATAACTAGAGTGATGTCTGATATCTTCAAGATGAACAGCCAAAGACAACTTGTTTGCATGCCATGTGGTTTGAGGCAGGTGTGGTTTGATGATGTCACGGACTGGACGGGACGCTGTACGGTGCTTCTCAAGGCTATGTGAAGATGGCAAAACATGGAGGAAGATTGCTGGCCTGTGACTCCCATGTGTTGTGTTTACTGTTCACTGTGACATTACTCTGTGGAACTTTGCACTGGGAGAGAATGTGTGTATGGACACACAGGTGAGCACACGCAGCCTGACTAGCATACATGCACACACCAGCGAACTCACACTTAGAAAACTCAACTCTCCAATACAAACATACTCTCTCCTCCCTACACACACACGTATCCAGTTTGAACATGTAAGTAGACACCCACCATTCCTATACTCCTGCAGAGCACACAGATCTGCTTCCAGCACACACATCTTTCTCCCAAGATGGATGTGCTTGCTCTCCCCCTCTCTCTTTCTCTCTCCTCTACCTCACACATAATTTGCTTTGTAAATTCCCTCCAGTCTGAGAAAATAATAGTTTGAACAGTGTCTGGGTCACAATCTCCAGTGTCTGAGGTTGAGGTAGTCAGAGGGAGTCGGGCAAGCCCTGCCCCATCGTCGCAGAAAAAATAAGACACCTGGACTTTGCCTAGTTTTGCGTGGACAGCCTGGCCCTCGAGATCCTGCTCCACTTCAGGCTAAACAACCCTCACTATGACTCGTGAACTCAGCTTCATGCCAGATGGGCAGGCTGTGTGGGACAGCCGGAACACGGCTGGCAAAGAGCAAAGGCATGTAGACGAATTGGAATTAAGATGCAGTTGTTTGGGAAGAGGGAGACTATGATGGAGCCATGAGAACAAGGGAACTGGGAATAAAGGTCTTGGGGCAATTGGAAAAAGGAGTTACAAGGGGTAGTCGGAAGAGGAACCAGGAGAGATGGGAGAAGAGAAACCAAGGAAGCAGGGCAATGAGATCCTAGCAACGCAAGAAGGCTTATCTCCCCTGGGCCTTACCTTGCACGATGAGATGTACCCGTGATGTTTTTGGGTGATTGTCTGTCTGCACAGAGCAGGTGTAGGGGCCCTCGTCATACACGTCAACGTCCTGGATCTGGATGCTGTACTGGGTTTGGGTGTTGGACAGGAGCACCACCCGGGGGTCCAAGCACCACTTGTCGTTGCCAGCATAGAGAATGCTGCTCCGATTCAGCCAGGCCACTCGAGTGACTCTGTTATCCACGGAGCACCTGAGGGGGAAGGAGAAAAGTTATGCATCAGCACATCACCTCTAGAGGTTATGCTCCCCACTGCCTCTTTTCGTTTCTTTCCTTCCTTTTCTTTTTTTAGTTTTGCCGTGAGCAGCAGTTTCAGAGACCCGTAGTGTGGGTCTCCCAGGAGGAGAACATAAGCACTTTGCCTGCTGTGCTCAAGGCTTTTTGTTCCATCTAAAATTCTACCTGAGCTTCAGATCAATTCAAGAGGCTTTTGAAAAAGATCCTCAATTATTTTAGTGTTACATAGCTTGAGCTCTTCTCAATCTGCCCTCTGTCATTCCCAGGTGGCTCTTTGGGCCCCTCCATTCATCCTGATGCTGCCATTCACCAAGGGCCAGCTTAGCTACAACCTTAAACTTTTGTCCAAATGTCAATTCCAACTTCTTGGAAAGTTCAGTCTATTTCCTCCCCCAGCGCAACCTTATTTTTCATTTTCCCCAGAGATCTCCAGCTCCATGCAGCCAGGAGAACAAAGGGTGAAGAACAGAAAGGCAAGCTAGTCTCTCACTGTTTCTGGAAGCAGGAAAGATAAAATATTTCTTTTCTCCCAAGTTTTCCAGGCTGACACTCTCAAAAAAAGATCTGGACGCTCATCCAAAGAGAACCTTTGAACCTCCTAAATTTTACCCAGGGTGAGCATCCTCCCTTTCTTTCCCTCATCCACATCACCATCATATCATCTAAACAGCAGTTACTGTCACTAAATTCTTCTTCCCAGATCCCCGACTGCAAAATCAGAGTGCTTCTCTTTCACTGGGGCTTCAAGCTCTTTTACCATAACTCGTGAACTTATGTGACAGGAAAACATTCAAGCACCCAAGCTGACTACAGCTGTAGTACAGTATTAAACCGCCTTTATAACCCAGAGAAAGAGCTTTGTTAGATGTCTGTGGCATGGGATAATGTCCAAACATAAACCTGCTCAGCCTACGATCCCCTGCTTATATTCTCTCTAGTCTACTTCATAGCTTTTTCCAGCAGTGGTGATGCAAATTAACTTCCAGGTTAGTGAGCGAGGGAGCAGCAGCTATAGCAGAGGTGGTAAATAGAAATCTCAGTGAACGCAATAGATTTTATGGGCTGTATGTCGTCGATGAAGTGACAGCTAGGATGAATGTGGCCCCCATGTGTGATCTGTTAATGAGGTCAGGAAGGAATTTTCCCCCAGGGCAGATTGGCAGAGGCCCTATGGCTTTTTCGCCTTCCTCTGTAGCATGGGGCATGGGTCACTTGCTGGTGGATTCGCTGTACCTTGAAGTCTTTAAACCATGATTTGAGGACTTCAATAACTATTTGAGTCTATTACAGGAGTGGGTGGGTGAGGTTCTGTGGCCTGCGTTGTGCAGGAGGTCAGACTAGATGATCATATTGGTCCCTTTTGACCTTAAAGTCTATGAGTCTATGCGTTTTTGCAGTCCTGCACATCCTCCAGGAACCTCGTCCTTCCTCAGTGTTAGCATATTGGGTGTGCTACCCCAGTCTAAGTAATAAACAATAATAAGAAGTAACCTGGAAGATAACTAAAGTGGTGTAAGTCTGGGAAATAGGACTTCTGAGTTCTGTTCTTGGTTCTCCTATTGACTCACAGTGTGATGCTGGAAAATCACAACCCCCCTCTGTGCAACCATTTACTTCACAGAGATCCAGCAAGCATACTTTCACAGTATTTTATCTTTGTTAGGTCCTAATCTGGTCTCCCCTTACCATAGTACTGAGGACCTCATAGTCTTTAATGTATTGACA
Organism: Emydura macquarii macquarii; assembly: GCF_026122565.2. Taxonomy (NCBI): domain Eukaryota; kingdom Metazoa; phylum Chordata; order Testudines; family Chelidae; genus Emydura; species Emydura macquarii. The sequence continues at coordinate 6,075,441 of NW_027130449.1, read as the reverse complement.
CCCCACAACACCCCTGTGAGACTGGCCATTGCTACTACCTCCATTTTACAGATGGAGAATGGAGGCACAGAGAGGCTGTGGCTCACCCAGGGGGTTTGTGGCAGAGCTGGGATTTGAACCCAGGTCTTCCAAATCCATTCGAGTGCCATGGCCACTAGAATATTGTTCCTCTCTGCTTTGGAGACCATGAGATGAACGGAGCCACTGACGTGCACAGATTTTTATTAGTCCTTAAAAAAACATGGCTTCGCTATGGGCAAACCCTGATGGTTTTATTCAGTTCTTGCTTAATCAAACTCCCTTCAGTGGGAGTTTTGACTGCATAAGGACTAAGCAAAGTCTCTAGGATTTCACCCAAGAAGACAAAGCTACTGCATCCCTCTCTTTTTTAATGAATTATAGAGCTGGGCTGGAGCCACAGAGTTTAAGAGCCAACACTGGAGGCTACCTGGATGCAGGGCTCTGGTCTGGGCCTGCCTCAATAGACACATTTAAACAAACTGCAAAAGAAAGGTTCCAGCCAATGCTACAAGGCCCATTTCTGTACAAAGGAAGAGGTGCCCTATCTGCTGGGTTTGGTGGCTCCGAGGGATATTTCAAATACACAGCAGGTGATGGAAATGCAGATGATTAACCGCTGGTCGCCTTCTGCAGAAGTTTGCACCATAAACCAGTGAGCAGGTTTAAACCAAAAATTCTCCCCCTTCTCTCCTCCCCTTTTGTGAAGCACACCAGCTTGGAGGCCCCTGGACAACAATGGAAGCAGACAGTGTGTAATCCAAGATTCCTCTCCATCAAAGGGGCATTCAAGTGCTTTTGAAAAGTAACAGAGCTCAGGCAACACATGAGGCTACAGCGAAATCAGTGCTTTTGCCCTTCACAGCGCCTGGTCACAATCTCTTCTTATCACCTAGGCATGCTCCTCTGTCCCCTGGATTGGCAGACTAAGGGCTCTGGCTCTTTTATTTATGTTGTATTTCCTTCCTCTTAAAATTAAAAAAAAAAAACATTAAAAAAAAAAAAAAAAAAGCAGAATACAAACAGCTACCTGGGACCATGCACCCAAGGCTCGGACACTGCAGCAATATTCCTGAGACCAGACCCCCGTCCTCCAGGCCTTCTACATGGGATTCCTGAACAAGGGCTATAGGGACAGGTTTTCATCCCTCCCTCCGACCCAGGGGAGAAAGGGATGAGCCAGGCACAATGGCTGTCTTTATACTCAGAGACTAACTACGCCCTGCTGATAGCGCATCCCTCCCTAGGGGAGAGGGATGGACGGGTTACGGTACCAAGGCTGCTACGTAATGCCGTCCAAAGCTCCCCAAGGGTGGCATAGCTCTGCTCTGTCCTCTGCGTGGGATGTACCTACAGACCTGTACGATGTCAATAGGCATCTTTTCACTGGCTTCTCTGGGAGCTGGACCAAGCCCCTGAGTTCTAAGTGACTTGCCCAGCATCACAGAAGCATCAGATGCATCCCATTGACATCAGTGGAGTCACGCCAGGCCTGAATTTAGCCCACAGTGAGTCAGAGTCAGACCCAGGAATCCTGACTCTCCCCGACACCCCATGGCCGCTGCCACACTAATAAAGGCCAGCATCAGCTGCACACATCGGGGACCTAGGAAGGGTGGAGAGCTCTCAATCTGACCCATGGCTGCCATCCAGAGCCATGCTGGAGCACAGCAACGCTACCTATTTTTAGGGAAGGGAGCAGATTCTGAAAGGGAAGACGCCATCTGGCCCAGGCTCGCTTCCCGCTCCTGACACTGAGTGCAGCTCAGGGCGGCTGAATGATCCTGCGATCTCCCTTCTCCTTCCCATCTGGTTCCTTGCCCTCTTCCAGCTGCTCCTAAATAAAAGCCGAGCCTGTCGATGGGATGTCCTGCCTTCCCCACAAAGAAAACAGGAAGGATCAGAGCAAACAAAATAACCAGCCACCTGTTTGGTGGCAACAGCCAGGGCAAGCTCCAAATACAGGGGGGGGAGGCTAAAATACACGGTGGAGTCCGGAAACTTTCCCTCCCTCCTTTCCTTCCAGCAACATTCAAAGCCCAGAGAAACATACTTCTCGCTCACTTCTGCACGGCTTTGAAGCCTCTCTCTCCCTGTGATGTGCAGGTGAGGGAGGGGGGAATGGGTCCCCGGGGTGCCAGGAAACCAAAAAGGTCTCAGAGAAGATGTACAAGTAATTAAGCATAGACAAGGTAATTTTGTCTCTCAAGATCCTTAATCCCCTTTACACTCCAGCTCAGGATTCAGAGTCTTCTCCTGCAGGAAAATGAAAAGCCAGGAGTCCCCCAGCCAGGGGAGGCAATGCTCTTGGTCCTGCGCTCTGCTTTCTCCCTGCATCTCTTTCCCCTTCAAATCCCGAGTCCCAGGTCTCCCAGCTTCCCGTGGCGAGAAGGGGAGGCCGTTAACAAGCTGCTAGCACAGCATCTTCCTTGCTCAGCAGCAATGGTTTGCTGAGGGAGATCCCAATGACAGGGGGAGGAGAGGATGACTTGTTAATATCCCACCACCCAGATGCAGCAGGGGTGAGTTGACCCCATCTCTGGATCCCTCTATTCCAGTGGTTCTCAACCAGGGGGATGTGTACCCGTGGGGGTATGAAGAGGTCTTCCAGGGGGTACCTCAACTCATCCAGTCATTTGGCTAGTTTTACAACAGGCTACATAAAAAGCACTAGCAAAGTCAGTACAAATTAAAATTCCATACAGACAGTGACTTGTTTATACTGCTCTGTCTATGATACACTGAAATGCAAGTACAATATTTATATTTCAATTGATTTATTTTATAATTATATAGTAAAAATGAGACCGTAAGCCATTTTTCCGTAATAGTGTGCTGTGATATTTTTGTCTTTTTATATCTGAGTTTGTAAGCAAGTAATTTTTAAGTGAGGTAAAACTTAGGGGTACACAAGACAAATCAGACTCCTATAAGGGGTACAGTGGTCTGGAAAGGAGCAGCCCTGGGGTCAGTCTAACTTATGGCAGTCTAGCCTACATTGCTATTGGCTGCACTGCACACTCTAGTATGTCACACCAGAGCTACCCCCATGCTCACCCCTGTTCCTCCCCCAGCTCTGTCCCAGCACACCCCCTATGCTGAGGCCTGCAGGACAGGATAGGACAGGGCTCCTTATGTATGCAGTTCCTGCACTGGGAGAATTCTACCCTGGGGCCCTTTGTGGCTTACTTACAAACTCTACTTGCTGTGGGAGTGGTGAACAGCAGCCAGAATTAGCCCGTTTATAACATGCTGAGTCCAAACCAGAGAGCAGAACTCCCTGAAGCTGGATCCCAGATATGAGGCTTGATTCCCTCTTTCCTAAATAGGCAGAGCAAACAGAGAGGGCTTATAGCGATAGAAGGGGACACTGGAAATGCCAGGGATGGTAAAGGAGCCAGAAACCTAACAAGGACTCCAGAAACTCTCCAGCCTCTTCTGCAGAGCTGGGCCTTAGCACGAATTTTCTTTCCTCCAAATACAGCTTTCCTCGTGCCCCAAAACTGCCACTGAAGAGAACGGGAACTCAGAGTGCAAAGAGAATATAGGCTCCTGCCCATACTCACTAACTCCTTCCTAAACCTTTCACTGTCCTTGGCAAACTGGGCTTTTTCTTCAGTGCAACTCCTGTTCTACAGCTTGCATTAGTGTCCCCCCATCCTTGTCCCCTCCAATCCTTTTGAGAGAACGAGCTGAAACAACTTGATAAGTACCTCTCCTTTCTACTCCCTTTTGAATCCCCTAGGCCTCCTCAGGGGCAGCTTCAGTTCAAATTGCCCCTTGTTACGCCAAACTCCAGCATCTCAAAGCCCTTTACAAAAGATGCACAGTCACAACAAACAACTCAGCCTGCAGCACCATGGCAACAGCAGGAAGCAAGAGGGGGAGATGCAAGGGGAGTTTTCAGTTTGAAATTGAAAGAGAGAAAGGGTCTCAGAAGAGATCCTCTCGAAGGCCTTTTCTACACACACAAGCGGCGATGTGCAATATACAGGGACCGTTAAAGTCACACAATTCTTCTAGTGTGGATGCACTTATGAAAGATCTATACTGGAGTAGCTATCCCCATGCAGATGATGGGGAATAAGCTCTCTCAGTCTAAGGCATCTTTATTCTGGTATAATTGCATCCACACTGGATTGTACTGCCTCCGCTAGGTTGCACTGGTATAACTAGATTGGTCAAAGTCACACCAATAACCAACCAAGTTATACAGCTACAAAATCTGGGTAGGCTGGGCCTTAGAAATGCCTGCTTGGGAAGGAAAGCACAGTCCTAAGGAATATCTTAAGTCCCTGGTTGCTCCCGCTGCGGTAGTTTCTCCATTTCTGGCTGTCCTTAACCCAACCATCGCTGCCTACCGCAGAAGGCACTTGTGCCTCAAAACTCATCACCAACCTTCATACTTTACATTGCCACCAAGGCTCTCAAATTTCTTTCCAAGCATTAAAGAGTTAAGCCCTCAGAAGTATGATCCCCATATGACAGAGAGGGAAACTGAAGTACTGAAGTGACTTTCCCAAGGTCACAAGGAAGTCAGTGGTGGAGCTGGGAATAGAACCAAGAGGTCCTGCCTCCAGTCCTGTCCTCTCTTAGGCCACCCTGCATCTGGATGGTACTAGATGCATCCTGAGTCTCACCCCCAAATTCAGAAGAAAATCAACAGACTAACAGTCAACACAACTATGTCTGTAGATGGCTAGAGGAAGTTTCCTCCATATTCCCCTATTTGTGTGGAGGGGGCTGAGGTGGTGAGGAGAAGGAAGTTGTTAATTACTGAAGTGCCGGAACTGGCACATATGGCTTTGTCACCTCTTACGCAAGTAGTTGGCGTTTGAGAAGACTGGGCCAGGAAATGTGGTTGTTTCAACCCAGCAGGGCACAAAAGAAATGAATAATATTCAATAGAACTGAAAAGGAGCCATGTAACATTAGCATCCTGATTGCTGCTTTCATTGCAATTGTCAGGGGGAAGCTGGGCTCTCTTCTTCCCACAGCAACCTTGGGGGTCCATCACCTCTTCCTCAGGTCAGATCATGGGAGCAGACTGGGATGATGGGTACCTCTGCAGCTGGGAAGCTCTTCTCCTCCCTCCCCGCCACTTCCCCAACCACCACAAATACACATAGCCTTGATTCTTCTTCCAGCCACTCCCCAGGATAAAACTAACTCCCAGTGAAGCTGCAGAGAGGCGGGTGTCTGTATTGGGGAAATTTCCCTCCCCCAAATGCTAACCAGTTTCTAAACCAGTTAATCTAAACTGGATTTCTGACATGTTGGAGCCATAGCATTGACCAATCTCCAGGAAGCCCAAGATTTTTTTTTTTTTTTTTTAACTGAACCACTTCCAAATCACTGTGGATTTTGAAACCAGTTCCTTAAACATGATCTGGGCAACCCAGATCCTGGTCTATACTTTGGATCCAACCTATCTGAAAATCAGTTTAGACGAACTAGCCTGGAAACCAGTTAGAATTTGGGGCAGAAAATTTCCCCTGTACAGACCTGGCCAGCAGGGAGAACTGGACCCACAAATCCCACTGAGTGTGCCGGAAGCAGGAGAACCTCCGAATTTAGGCTGCAAAGCTGGCTTCACCTCCGAAACTTCACACAAGCTATTGTGCTATGAATGATCAACTCTACTAGCCTGATGCCGCAGGCAGAAGCTTCATGCCTTGGATTTATATCTTTATCATGTTTTATTGCTGTTTATTAGAATTAATTGAAGACCAGACTGTGAACCACTCACTCCCATCCGAGAGCAGTCCCATTGATTTCATGGACTCTCTTTGTGCAAGTAATTACTACTCAGTGGGAGTGTGAGGTTAAAGGTGCCAGACGGGCAACCCTAGAGATGGAAGTCCCCCCTGTTTATCCATGGACCAGGGAGAGAATGGACAGCAGCAGGGCAAGCTTCCCATACACACTGCCTCTCCTGTGTGTTCAAATCCTCCTTGCCTGCCTGGAGCACATAACTCTGAGCTAGCACCAGCTTCTGAGATACCAAGGGGATGTGTGGGAAAGCGGATGGGTGAGAGGGATATCCAACCCTCATTAGAACTCCCAAAGCATGTCTCTTCTTGTAACAATGCTCCATTTGTGATGGCATTGTTGGGTAATACATAGTGTGCTGTCAATGCCTTGGATCCTTTTAGAAGGGCAATACTGTGCCAGCAGGTTTACTAAGGCATTTAGCAGGCAAGTTTAAGATGCCACAGATTTTTTTTTATAGCAATCTGACGAGACTGCGCATCATTAAAGTTTCCCTTGAAGGAGCTTTCAGGATCTGAGAAAGAAGACTCCATGACCCATGGATCTACCACCAACAAATGGAAAAAAGGAGTAGAACACTTAGACTCAGATGATCTATAGTGAGATATTTATATAGCACACAGACAGAATCTGAAGGGAATAGGCTAGGTTCTAGTGCTACAGCTTCACCTACAAGGCTGTGCAATAACCCCATTCTTGACTCCTTGCCGCTTTTATTTCAGTCTCCCCCCAACCATCTCTCCCAACTCTCCATCACTAACAGTAAAAAAAGCAAAACTGGAGAGAAATGACGTCCGATGCCAGCCCATAAAGCCACAGTGGAGTTGGCAGTGCTGAGTGTGGTAATTTCCTCTCCACTGCTCCGTCAGCTGGGACGTTGACATCACCCAAAACTCAGGCTTCATTTATCATGTTAGGAAGGAGTCAGGGTGGGGGGTAGGGGACAACTTTTCTCCACTAATAAATAACAAGCCCAGGTCCTTGCTGTTGCAGCTCAGTCTCGTTTGTATTTTTCCTGCTTTGCCATCAAAAACAGCTCACCTCTGCTAGGTCAGGCACAAACACGAGCTACCTGCTGCTGCTCCCACAACTCACACACTGGCAACCTCGATCAATCAGTCCTTCCTTCCCAAGGGATTCATAGAAGCTGCTGGCTCTGCTCCTCTCTTGTATTCTGTAACCTACACACACGCACAGAGGGCATACCCACTGTGCACAAATGCTCACACACCGAGTACACACACATGCACACACACTGTGTACAGCCATTCCACATACTGAACACACACAGACTGTCTGTAACCACTGCCTGCACGCACGCACATAGAGTATACAGATATACCCACAGAAAGAGCTCATATTGTACATATCTCACACACACACACACACACACACTATATGTGCACACATACACACACACACACAGAAATTACACACTGCACATGGCACTCCAGCAATTTTTCTGCTGGCCTTCTACTACATTTGCACACCCATTTTGCTGTTCCTGGAACTGCGAAAGCACACGAGATGAGAAAAATGAATCACAAGATATTTCACACTCAGCCACCCCTGGGAAGCACAAGAGAATATCACAGGAAACCCTGACCTTGAGAGCTCTCTGCCCAAAGAAAATCAGAAAAATCCTTTTCTCCAACTCCTCAGTCCTTTTAGGACTCCCAGAACATTTGAACGTGGCATCTTATTAAGCAATACAGCATCTGAGGACCATTTATTAGATCTCTCCACCCATGGCATTGGGGCTTGGATAAACTGGGACCTAGATCTGAAGCAGACTAGCCAAACACAAATACTGGGCTCAATGCAAGAGTAAATGGATGAAATGTAATGGCCCATGTTATACAGGGGATCAGAGTAGAGGAGTTAATGGTCCCTTTTGGCCTTGAAATCTATTAATCTAGTCTTGGTTCTGCACATAGAAGATCCTGATTGATGGATTATAAATCTATGATGGGCTCAAAATACATCTCCTCTAGTGTCTCTGAAAGAGCAGAATGTCAGATATGGTGACACTTCGGTGTGTGTGTGTGTGAGAGAGAGAGAGAGAAAGTGGATCTGGTTTTCCTCTCACCCCAGTTTTCAGTTCAGTGGGGTTACTCCTGACTTACACCTTTGCAAATGAGAAGAAAATTAGGCTCCTGGTTATACAACTCCTGGTCTCAAGGAGACTCAAATCACAGTAGCTATTGCATGAGAAAAAATGGGCACTACCTCTTATCACTCTTCAAGGCGATGGGTCTGTCAGCTCTGTCTGGATCTCAGCCCTCATGTCCGGGAGACACTTCACTTCAACCGCAGCAGCTCTGATAAGCTTTGGCTTCGGTTCTGTCGCCACGGCAATGTGTACTGCTCAGTAATGGAAGCTTCGAGAAACTGATGAGCCCCATGGATGTGGGAAGAAACAGTCTCTTATGGGGCGGAAGTGATCTCCAGTTCGTCCTCTACAAGTCCCCTTGGTAGAAATCCCATGGGATATCTGATACGCCCCGTCTCTATCCACACCTACTGTCACACATCTCAGCATTTCCTGCACCTTGTCCTTGCTATGGACACAAAATTTTATATGAAGCTGTAAAGTTTGCTGACAGCTCAGTTTGTCTGCCCGGCCCTCAAGTTGATCCTGATGTGATATACTGCACCAACTCTCAGGAGTGTGAGCAGCCTCAGCACAAATCAAGAAAGAATGGGAGAGACAGACAGACAGCAATATTATAACCACACAGGCCAGAGAGCATTAGGGGTGAAAAGAAGTTTCACTGCAGGGGGAAATCTCTCTTTGGATGTGCCCGAGCTAACCCAACTATTAACTCAGCAGTGGGAGATCTGACAAGTGAGGAGGGAGGGCCTGCTGATTTCCGCATCCACCTCAGATTTCCCCTTTCTCAGCAGTCAAAGCATTTCCAAAGGCTGGGGGTCAAGGAGGGCCCTCAGATAAGCTGGCACGCAGGTTTTTGTTCAGATTCATGCAGACACGGTCAAAAGTGCGGCTCAGGTATTGAAAATAAAAGCCTTTTGTCACTCCCCCCCTACCCTGCCCGCAAAGATCTGAACAGATTTATCCAGCTTCACTCGAACGTGCCATTGGGGGGCATCAGCTGCCATTCAACCCTACTCTTTCTCCCTCCCTCCTCTGCAACCCAAACGTTCTCTCTGCCCTTCGCTCCAGGCTGGAGGAGCAAAAAGGCAATATCTAGGAGGAGGCAATTTCTTGATTGTTAGAAGAAAGAGGCTGGGAGTGAGGATCAGGGTTCCTGGGTTCTGGTCCCAGCTTTGGGGGAGAAGCGTAATCTAGTGGTTAGGGCACAGGCTGAGCTAGGTCACGATCATTTGTTCTCTATCCAGCTTTGGGAAAAGAGGGTGGTCTACTTATTAGACCAGGGGCCTGGAAGTCAAGATTCCTGGGTTCTATCCCGAGCTCTGGTGCTTAGTGCAAAGGGGACTAGGATTCGGACTCCTGGGTTCAGTTACTGACTTGCACTGTGTTCTTGGGCAAATCACTTCATCTCCCACCCCTCACGTTCCCCTTCAGTCAAATACTATTCAAGGTTTTAGCCCTTGCCTGCCTGGGTGAGTCGGGAGGGTTTGTTAATGCATGAGAGGCTCAGTTCAAAGTTTACAAATGCAAATCATTCACTCTCCTCGGCCGAATAATAGGGCTCAAGCTATAAAGGATCCCACCTTGCAATGCCCGCGACTCACGGAGCTCCAAACAACTCAGGCTGCACAGTTGTACACGAGCGTATTGGCAAATGCCAAGGAAATGGGGGCAAAGGAATGGAAAGAAAAAGAGGAAGGAAACGATGAAGCGGGGGCTTGAAAGTCTCTTCTATTTCTCACCACCTCAAGAACCGCCTCCCAACCTCACAGCCACTGCTGCTTACGTAGGACCAGTCACCCAGACAGCTCATTACTGAATTAGGGCCTAAGCCCAAGCCAGTTGACAGAGGCCTGCTGAGGTCAGTGGAATGAACTCCTTAGTCTCCATGGCAACACATTCCAGGGACCCATTATCCCCACTCTGCCCTCAGACGCATCTGCACATTCCGAAAGCAGGTAGACGGGCAGCCTCCGGCACGGGGCCGTGAAATGACTCTGCCCAAGTTCAAAGCAGAGGTAGAGTCAAGAACAGAACCCACATTTCTTCCTGAGTCCCAGGCATGGGCTCAAACCACTAGGATGCACTCCCTTCTTGCACAACAAGTGCATTTGTGGAAGTGGATGAATGTTGCAGGGAGCACTGGGCTGGACTAGAGCAGAGGTGGCAGAGAGAGCCTGGGAAGGTACAAGGGATTTGCTTTTGCATCTCTCAGGCGCTAGCTTGCTGTTTTTCACCCCCACGTGCAACTCCAGGTCTCCTAATGGCAGAGGCTGGCTGAGCTGCAGAAGCAGCAGCCCAGGCCTGGCTGCGTGGCTCCCAGGAATGCTCACCCCCTAGACTGGTCTTCCTCTGAGGGTGGGTGTGTGCATGTGTGTCAGAAGCAATAAGAATTTAATTTTGGGCAGATCTGTGACAGGCTCTGAAATTGGAGAATTTCTGAGTGGTGGGAGATTAAGTCCTTCAAAAGAAACCCTGGCTAAGAAGCTCACGTTCTAAACTTTGATGTATGAGTCATGGTGGGAGGACAGCAAAGCAGACAGGCCTGCTAGTCTGGGAAGGCCGTTAGCTCTCTGTAGCACTGCAGTGTTTTGCCCTGTGGTCTTGCACCAGGCTCACCCTCATCTTCCTTTTAACATACCTTAACAACAATACTGCTTTGCACATCTATAGCATCTTCCACCTGAGGATCTCAAAGCGCTTTACAAAACACTAAGGAATTCAGCTTCACGGCTGCTCGGTGAGGTAGAGAAGTATCTGGAATGGTACAGGAGTCATTGCCCCAGCACAGGCCAATGGGTCCTTTCATTCTGGGATCCTGTCTCTAAATCTAACCAAGGATAGTCGTAGGATTAGCTATCTACAGCAAGCTACTGGCCCATCCAGTGGGGTAACTTCCAGGACTGGCTGATTGTCTTCACCCTTCCTTGAAAAATTAACAACCAAAATGCACATAGACCTGCAGTGTGCTACTGAAATGCTGCGCAATGGGGGGAAATCTTGCTAGTTCCAGCTAGCAGTGGGATTAAACTCTGAAGTATGTGGATCAAGGGACCATGTCAATTTTGTCCTTATTGCTGGCATCATTTATGTGGATTCAGGGTGCTAGATTCTGTACACACAGAGGATAAAAAGATATTCCCTGCCCAAACAATTTACAGTGGAACTACAGAAAAAGATGCAAGAAACACTGTAGGAGGCAAATATGGGGTAATCTGCCCCCAAGAAGGTCTCATCCTAATCCCTAATGGTTGAGATTGATTTAAACCCTGAAATTTGTTAAGGATTAATCTCCCTTTCAATACTCTTTTTTTAAACATTATTTGTCATAACGCCAGATATTCTTGCTATATAAATATCCAGTCCCCCTTTGAATCTTCCTAAATTGTTGGCCTTAGCAAACACTTGTGGCAATGAGTTCCACAGTCTAATTATGTATTGCATGGAAAAAAACATGTTGCCTTTTATCAGTTTTGAATTTGACACCTTTCAGTTTCATCAAATGTCCCCTTGTTCTCATGTTACAGACAGGGAAAACAGAAGCTCCTGATCTCCCTTCTCTAGACCATTTACTCAAGTGTCTAATCCAGTCTGGGGAGCTTTCCAATCAATGTGCTGGGGATGAAAGCAATCAAGTATCCTCCCCTTCCCTCCTGAATAGCACTGACCTTCCTGGGCTAGATATGGGCATGGGAGTGGGGTCATGCACTCTGCTGCTGTGGACACTGTGAGTGCATAGGCTGACATTCTGCTATGCTGCTTAATTCCAAGCAAAGCTCCTACAAAACTAGGCCACTCCTCACTCTTTCTAGCGGTCTGGGGGCATCTGACTCCCCAGATCACTAAGAAGGAAGGGACAGAAAAATTCTTCCCCCTCCCATCCTTTTATATCCCCCACATCCCACTGCACATCCTGCTCCATCCTCTTTTTCAAGAACAGATGGAGAAAGGAAAAGGAGAAGCTTCTACATAAGCATACATCAATTGGGAAGCCCATGGCTGGCCGTTTGCCACCCAGCTGTTTTCTCCGCCACCAGTGAGACAGAACAGCACATGAAAACATAGGTGTCGGCAAATGGGTTCAGATCAAACATTAACATTTACATTGCCAAGGGACTCATAACGCTTTATAGATATTAGTTACCTGAGCCACTGTTCCATTGTGAAGTGCGTAATATTAATTCCATGAGCTCTTTGGTGGGATGGTTCATCTTTACGTTCTGTGTTTGTACAGCACCTAGCACAATGAGGGCCTGACCCCTGCTCCAGGACTGGGGTTCCTAGGAACTACCACAATACAAATAATGATACAGATACACATGGGAAACTGAGGCACCTAGCAGGGAATGGACTTGCGCCAAGTCACACAGAGGAGTTAGGAACAGAACTCAAGTTGCCTGCCTCCCCGTCCAGTGCACTGTCCGCTGGGTGATGCAGCCTCCCCTGCGCATTAGTACCCAGTAGATCAGTCTGCGATAAGTCAAGGCGCTGGCAATTTACCTGCCTTGTTTCCCTCGTTCAGTCTAACAGGGAACAGTGGCTGCATTTGCAGCCGCTAGCATTGCACTCCGTGTTGAACTCTCTCAATTATGAGCTGTGCCCCCTGAATAAATTCTGTTTCTACTTTGTGCAATTGACACTAATGGCCCACGAATAAAGTAAAGTCATCGCCCCAACATATGTGAAAGGAATGCATTTAACTAGGCTCAAGGGCTAGCGACTGCAGCGTTTAACTGCAATGATAACATATTTGGAGGGAAGTGATGCACTTATGTTATTACAGATGGGAAATTATCACTGCAATGGGTGTTTTCTTTTAAGTAGAGGCATAGGACTGGAATAGCGGGGGGGGCTGCGGGTTAGGGTTGAGGTGCATTGGCAGAGCTGTGGGCAGAAGTCAGGATGGAAAGAGGAAGGTGGACTGCAGGTCGGTGTGCATCAGCAACAGAAAGCATGGGGGCTGCTGTGGGGCACCGAAAGACCCATGGGAGGAATGCAGCACTGGAATAGCAGGGGTGTTACAGATCAGAGTTAAGAGACACTGGCAGAGCTAAGCAAGAGCCCTGCAGTTCAGGACTGAGGCAAAACGGGAATGGGAAGCTTGCACATCACCTTCTTACACTATGCCTGCCTCTAGTCAATGGGGTCAGGCTATCGTTAGTTGAACTGCAGCACTGAGCCCGTTGTGCTCGGTGCTGTACAAAGATGCAGGCAAGCTGACAGTCTCAGACTTATGTATTAGATCATGCATCTTGGGATGCAAATACATGAGTATGCAACTATATCAGATAAAGAGATTTAAAATACACATACGCATTTTGAGGGGGAAAAGCCAGTTTCAATAATAAATACTTAACCATCACCTCATCCATCCCTCCTCAACCTCACATCATCAAGTTCAAGCCTGGGAAAAGGGTTAGATTATGTAGGGGCCACATGTGGCATGTATTTTAGAGTCCAGCACCTCCTTTCACCCCTTCGAGAGCACCTGGCCGTCTAACCAGCTATCTCTGGTGTTGCTTTAGAAGTGTCCATTGCCCCACAGAATACAGAAGGGAGGAATAAAGTCGCAAAGCTGCCTTTGGTTGTAGCTATGAAATCTTCGATGTTACAAGGTGGAGACTTGCCTCTTGAGTGCAGATTGAAGCAGTTCTTTCCAGTCTCCAGAGGGAATACTGGTCTTCAAATGGGAGTGGGAAGGGAAAAGCTCCCTGCCGTAAGAGAGGAGTACAGCCAGCAGAATGAGTGCCACTAGACACAGCTGTCTCCTCCATTTGCTGATGCAGAAAGACTTTGCTTTATAATCTACCTGTTTAGGATTCATGACCAGGGGATTCTCTAGAGGTGTAAAAATATCCCTCAGACCTCACTTTCAAGAGCCCCCTTGGTCACATCCACCCAGGGAGCTGCAAAAGCTCAGAGTTTGAGTTACACGGATCCCTCAGCTCATCACATGTGCAGCTGGAGAACATTAGCATGGAGAATGCAAAGAAAGGGAAGAATGAAAGGAATCATCAGAGCTCTTGTAATACCAACCCGTAGCATCCCAGAAAGCAGAGAGATGCTGGCAGCTCAGATGTGGCCAAGAGCTCAGGTAACACATGGCTGGATGCCAAGGATTTGGCTTCCCCTTGCTCTATCCTGTTAGCTTCCTAGCCCCATGACACCCAGGGAGGCATTTCCCATTAGAGCGAATAATATTTATACTCTGTGTTCTCTGTATGAATCCTCCCCTGCCCATCAGCAGAAGCAGAATAACAATGATGGTACTTTGCCCTTCTCTTCTGCCTTCCATCCAGGGATCAATGAATTTCGTCTCACCCATGCTCTGTTGTGAAGTATAATTCCTGTTCTTTACATAGAGAAACCGAGTTACACAGGGGGTCGCAGTGTCTTAAAATCATAGAATCATAGAAATGTTGGGTTGGATGGAATCTCAAGGGGTCATTTAGTCCACCCCACTGCACTAAGGCAGGTTTAAATAAACCTTGCTCAAGGTCACACAGCCAGTCAGTGGGAAAGCCAGGAACAGAAGCCAGATTTCCTGGCTTGTGCTTTAGCTTCTAGGTCATGCATTCACTCACATTCTCCCTGAGGTTTCAGAGGGAAGAGAGGACAGGCGAGCAGCAAGGAAAATGGGAGGCAGAGAGAGGAGAATTGAACTCCGGGCAAGAGTGGAAAGGAATAGAGGGACAAAGGAACATCAAGGAAGAGGAGACTAGACACCAAACCATCAGAGGGCATTCCCCATCCATGAGAATGCTTGTCCTCCGAACCTCCCCAATTAGAGGGAGTGGTGCTAACAAAGGATAAAGCAAGATGGGGAGGGGGGAACTTTCACTCCATGACATCCCCCTTTTCCTCCCCCTCTCCCCTTGAGGACATCATCCTTAAAATATATTTCATTTCACAGCTGCATTATGGTACCACAAAATCCTGAGAATCCAATTTAAGAACAGATTACCTCCTCACTTACTTCATTTGAAGCAATTACATGTTAATTTTCATTGAGACCAGCCTAATGCATACCAATCTGATGCTGCAATCTCATTTGAATACTTGAGGGAACTCTAGACAGGCTCTGGGCTCCAGAGGCTTGCTTTTAAAGGGCCACTTCACTTTTTTCTTTTTTCCACCCGCTGCTTCTTTATGTTCTTTCCCCAGCATGGATTTTCCTCCTTTGCCCACCAATGTTCCCAGCAGCTGGCACCACTCATAAGACTTCACATGGAAACACTGGTAAACTTTCATAACAAATAGCCCTGAGCCAGAGGCACAGCGCCTGATTCCAGGTTTCATCACAAAGCTAGAAGTGGGAAGGCAGTGTGGACTAGCAGGTAGGGCATTTGACTGAGAGCCAGAAGACCTGGCCTGAGACCTTGGTGCCACTCTCAAGTTGGCCTCTGTGACCTCATTTCACAACCTTGTGCCTGTGTTTCTCATCTCACCTCTTGCCTGTTTAGATTGGAACTGTCTCTCCTTGTGTGTACAGCACCATGCACAATGTGGGTCTTGATCTCCATTTGTTGGGGGGTGTCTCTAAAGATTGTAGAAAGCAAATAATAATAGAGGCTGGTTCACATCAGAAAATTCATAAGGTGATGGTACTCCAGTATTGGGCAAAGCAACAAAAAACGTGAGCTTATTCCAGCCGGAAAATGCTTTGAGCATTTAATCACTGACCTGAATGTAGACGGGGTGGCACAGGGGGTTAATAAAGTCTTTAGGGACTTTCTTCACCAGTAGTGACAGAAGTTGTCCTTAACTGGCGGCTGTGGAATAGTTTATGTCAAGTGAGTTGGTGGATCCTACCCCAGGTCCTTCTGGACAAGTTTTCCTGTCACACAAGCCAGCACTGGGAGCAGTGCCAGCTGGCAGACTCAGCAGAACAGCCATGGACTGAATGGGAAATGGAGACCGGGCACTCTTCTTAGCCCTAGAGCTGGGCGGGTTTGAGTGACGCTCGTGGGACAGCATGAGGGAAGCTTGCACTCACATTGGCTGTGCTGCATATATACTTTTGGCACCATGGTCCCTTACGCACCTACATCATCCTGGCATGTGGCTGTCCCTGGCCACGCCCCTAAAAAGAACAGCCCCACCCACCTCTCTGACTGCAGTTACTTTATAGTCCCCTGTTTTCACTTAGAGCTTCCTCCCAAGCCAGGCCCACCCTTCAACTGGCATCTTGGACATGGAGCTTTCGGTAATTAACGATGCTCGGAGACTGCGGAATCAGCTCCTGGTTGAGAGGTGAAAAAATGCCACGTCTGTCTTGGTGCACAGGGTTCAGTGATAGGTATTCATGTTGGAGGCTGTGCTTTGTTTCGATGGTGATGGTCGCAAAGGGTCCTGGGACTCTGGTGCAGATTCTATATATGTGTACATTGCATTGCACTGTAACAAATCCGTGGCCCCCTTGGACTTCACAGTTGCCACTGCTGAAATCCCAGTGCCTCTGCAAATGCCAGGGTGCAGGGGGAGCAGAACTCAGATCTTCCTGCTCAGAAAAGGCCAGCCCCTGGGCTCCACCCTAGACCAAGGGTAATCCACCTGGATAATCGGCTGGAGGAGTTACACACTGACCGCACTAGCTCTGAGTTTCAGGGGTGATGCATGCACACGCAAGCTAACTAATCCCCCAGTCCATTCTTGGGGGTTCCCCAATGCACACAGAATCTCTGGCAGATTTTACACAAGAGTAACAGCACACAGAGGGGTCTGCCCATCCTGGCTGCCATCCATGCATCTCTCTTTCAGCATCTCCTACATCCTCCCCACTGGGTGGAGTCACAGCAGAAGCACACTTCTTCTTCTCAAATGGCTGTGATTATTATTTCAGTGCCGTATGGAAAAAGGGTATATACAGTGCCTTTTCCTTTCCTGCTGCCTTCCTACCGTCAGCTTCCGCAGCTCAATAATACACCTGGTCCACCTGCCTGTATCTTTTCTTTCTCCGCAAAGGACTGCCACGACACTGGTAACCGGCACCTTCAATTCCCAACTGCACCCCAGAAACCACTGCAGCCACAGTGCTCCAAAACAGCTGCTGCATCAGCTTGCTAGTGCAAAAGGGTGCATGGCTGTGATCCCAAAGATGCCTGATGCAGTGACTGAGCTGAAAAGAAGAAACTAGCAGCCAAAGAGCCATTAATCAAGGCCATTTCATTATTCTTGAGTGATCTCGAGCCATTCCAGTGTCACCTTCTTAGATGGGGCACCAAATTTACCCTATTCCCTGGCTATCTTTCCTTAATTAATGATATAACCCAAGCTTCCAATAAGGGTGGCCCAGTGGTTAGGACACTACCCTAGAACTCAGGAGACCCAGCTTCAATTCCCCCCCCCCCCCCAGTATAGACCATGGAACATCTGAGGTAAGTCACTTAGTCTCTCTGTGCTTCATTTCCCCATCTGTACAATGGGGAGCACTGCCCTACATGCCAGGGTGTGTGAGGATTAAAGAGTGTGAGGCGCTCAGATACAATGGTAATGGAGCCCATGTTGTTACGTAAGATTCTTCTTATGTACTGCCACCAAAATCATACGTTTTTTTCCCCAAGTGTCGGGCATATAATACGTCCCAGCCTGTAGTACTTTCACGGCTCCTTTGGGAGCTGGCAGACCAATAGCTGTTCCATGGTTTGTGTTTCACCACAGTCACGTGTCTGGGTTGTTGGAATAGCCCCACTTCCGCATATTGACTTTTGACCACCAACTCTTGTTTGGAGGTGATTTAAACATCTCCCACTCAAGCAATTGTTCTTCACGCCTGCAGGAAGGCGTTCAGCAACACGGATGTGCATTCTGATGTCCTCGTTGAGTATTTTGAGCCGTGAGCACCACTTTTCCAGGAGTGTAGCTGCCAGGGATTTTTTTTCAGCGGTTCCACTGCTGCTAGGAAGCTTTTCTGCAAGTTCAGGAGGCTAACTGCCATTCTGCGGCCATGTAGCAGACGTCTGATGTCTCTGACCTGCCGTAATCATTCAGTTTTGCTTGTGACCGCTCTCCCGATTTCTGGCGGATGATTCTGGCAAGCCCATCAAGGCTCTTGTTGGTTTTAGACATCCTCTGAAGTAGTGGCAGCTGTCATTCAGCACAGGGTCCAGCTTCTTTGAATGGGCTGATCTTTCCCACACTGAACATGCGTACTCAGCCTTTGAATAGCAATGTCCAAGTACAGAGGCTCTTTGAGTTGCTGGGTTGGTTCCCCATTTTGAATTTGCAGGCTTCCTGAGTGTGCTGTTCTGGACGATATCTTTGCCTTTTGTCTTCTCCACGTGTGCCTTGAAGGAGAGAGCGTGGCCTAGTGTGACTCCAAGGCAGACGGGGTAATTAGCTATGGTAAGCAGATAGAGCCGGCTAGAGACTCGAGCTCTCCTTGGGGTAGATCATAACAATAGATTAGCTAGGGCTGGGAAATCACATATATTTCAGCTAAAATGACAGACTTTTCCCATCTCTATACAATTTCAAAGTGACATGAGGAGATTTGGCTGCCTGGTTCCCATTTAATCAACTCAGCCCCTGCACAAGGCTTTGAAAAAGTATCCTTTATAGTCTACATTTTGATGTCCCATCTGTAAGAATATACAGTGGTGTGGTTTATTTTTTTCTCTTCCTCTTCTTCTTTTTAACAAAAGATGTCACATTTAGAATTTTTTTTTCCCCCCCAAGAAAAGGATGTCACAGTTACTCCACTGTAGCACATGGGAGAAAAAAAAATTACTGCCTTCAAAGGTGCCTGGATTTAATTTTTTATCACAGGAACAGACAGAGAAATTTGTTGATGATCAAATACATTCAAATACATTAAAAGAAGAGACCCACCAGTGATAGGAAAGCAGTTAAGGAATTACATGAAAAAGGCAGAACATGCTTGAGAAACATAAGATGCCAAAACTGAGTGGAAAGCAAAACTGATCGGACCCAAACTGTCAAAGCAGCTGAGAATCACTCATCATGGTATTTACTATAGATAAAAAGGAGGCAGTCAGATGTAATGGGGGCCTGATTTGCAGAGGTTCTGAGTACACCCAGTTCTGACTGCCGTGAGTGGGAGCTCAGCACCTCTGGAATATCAGATCTTAACCCTTTTTTCTTTCTCCTGAGTTCCTGTGTGTTTTAACTACGTGTACTCTCAATGAGCTTGCACAGTCACTTAAAGTGCGGTGTTGCTTTGAAATATGACAGTGAGGACTTTGCATGGTTTTTTTCTCTGCCTTGACAATTTCCAGCTCAAATGTGCTCAGATTACAAATCTAAGGAGCGTTTTTGTTTAGTTTTTAATCCACTGGCAGCACTTCCAAACTCCAGCTAGGATCTGAAAACCAAGCTGGGTCCTTTTTGCACAGCCAGCAGTTATGGAGTCTGGCATAGGGAATTCACTCACCCTGGGGGTGGGAAGACACTGCTGAGAGAAGATGGAAAAGAGATTCTGGCATGGTCTCTTATCACCCTTTTGACTGTGTAGTACAGACATTAGCAAAAAACTGCTTTGTCAAGATGACAGTAGTCTGGACAATGAGTAAAGCAAGGAAACAAACTTAAACAAATGATAATTAAAGCTGAGATAGCGCCGTTCATCTCAGGATCCCAAAGTGCATCACAAAAGTGGGGCAGTATTGTCTCCATTTTACAGGTGGGAAAACTGAGGCATAGAGCAGTACATGACTTAGCCAAGGTCACCTGATCTGCCATCTTATGCTGAGAAGTATCCTACTGTGCAGGTTGTTCCACTGAAATCAATGGGAGAAATGGAGGAGTAAAGTGCTACTCACTGAGAGTAAAAGGGATCAAACACTATACCACAGGGAGCCACAGGTAGAGTCAAGAACAGAACAAAGATATCTCAACTCCCAGTCTCATTCTCTATGCCACTAAACGGTCCCAAATGAACAAGGATACAGAAGGCTAGGGGCTCTGAGGGTTGGAGAGGCAAAAACCAAACGTTGACACCACCACCCCTGCTATTTTCTCAAGACTCTTCCTGAAAAAGCCAGCAAGTGATCAGATGCTGTTGTACCCTGGACTGCGACCCAACCAGATTATCTCTGGAATCTTTGAAATAGGAAAACAGAGCTGCCGTTTGTTTCCATGCAGAGTCAGTGGTGAGCAAAACCCAAGGGTTGCATTAGATTAGCAGCCTGCTCCTCTGAAGGCATGGAAACTGTGATCATTTAATATGTATACGCCGTGTCGGAGTGAGCAGGTCTGCAAACCCCAGTAAATGTTTTATTAGGGCAGCACAGACATTCGTGTCCAAGTCTTGCTCCCTCGGACCCTTGGGATCGTGTTGTGATTTGAGAGATATTACTCGCCTTCCTCTCGCTCTCCTGTCTGTCTAATGGAATGGCTGCCCGGGCAGCATGAGCTCATCTTTGGATTTAGCTCTGTGTTGTCCTTTCAGAGCATCCAGATGTGTTCGGCAGCCTGGTTATTAACATGAGCCTCATCGTATCATCCATCCCAATTCAAGGACTCGGAGAGCTGCCGATATCTTCTGGATCTTCCCTAGTGAATCGGGGAGTTGATGAAAGGTCTGTGTGATTGGCGGGTCTGGATGGACAGCCACCTTATTGGCACAGAGTGCAGGCAGCAGAAATGCAAGCGTTTCTCAATGACCTGCCAACCTTCCTCAGCCCCATCCTGGAGTTCAGCCTTCATTGCTGAAGTCAATCCTTCATTGCTCTGCTAAAGCTGCCATGACAGCGGTCAGCTAGGACCCTGCATGGCATTCAGTGTGTGATGAGGACAGGTATCTAGTGTACGTTACAAGTGCCTATTACCAATACATCATAAACTACTCCATGAGAAACGCTTTTAAAGGACCTTCTAAAGCTGTGAGTTGCACACAACGGCAAAGGGGAATAAAACACAATAGAAAGAGCTTGAGTTACATGCAATTAAAGGAAAGAGACAAGAAGGCCAGATATTGGACTAGATTCAGTCCTGGTGTAAGTGGGTACACTTTACTTTAAGTACAGTAAGTACTTTAAGTAAAGTAAAGTGCACCTACTTACACCAGGACTGAATCTAGTCCAATATCTGGCCTTCTTGTCTCTTTGTGTACTTTATGTACTTTAGTGTACTTTACTGAAGCTACCTTGCTTATTTCAACTGGGAACACACTGCCGTCAGCTGAGTCACATCCACTTGCAACAGGTCTCAACACAACCCATAAAATGCCTTAATGTTCAGAAGAGCAACGGTCCTGCCTGATTCAATGCTCCGCACCATGTGTATCAGACAGTCAGTTCTTCTCACTTCACTGGCAACGACAGTTTATTTTTAATCCTGGCAGAGTCATCACAGACGAGAGTCTGCGCTGGATTCCGTGCATCATCAACAAGCCCATCAGTAACACGTCTGAATCACCTCTCACCATGTGAAAGAAAGAAAACGGAGCAGCTCATTTGTCTCTCAAATGGGGTTTGTGATACAAGCAACTAGGATGAACATCTTCAATGCTTTAGACACAACAAATCCTGCATCTTGGCATGGGTTAGACTAGATGACCCTTGCGGTCCCTTCTAACCCTATGGTTTCATGATTCTATGACCCTCTGAGCTGTGACTCTACGACTAGAGCTGTGGCGTAATAGAGCCGCTTTATTGAAACCAAATCTCTCTGTGGGAATGTGCTGATGTTGATGATTTTTTGTTTGGAAAAAAACGTCAAAATGGAGAAGTTCAGCGTTATCGGAATGGAACAGTTCAGTTTTTTCATTTTGAAATTACTTTTCATTTCAGCTTTTTTATTTTATATTGGAAATGAGAATATAATACAAAATCCAAAAGCCAAAAACAAAATGAAACATTTCCACTGACCTGAAATTATTAGTTTTTTTAATCATTCAGTGTGAAATTTCAAAATTCTTGGGTTTTGTTTCAATTCAGAACAAAAACAAATTCTAAGGTGGAGGAACTTCCTGTGAAATGTTCCTGCTCAGTTCTGCTTCTGACTAGTAAATAGAACAAATCTGATCTGAAGAGAGAGCAGGGCCTGATCCAACAGTCACTGGATGGAAGGACTCCCATTGACTTTAATGGACATCAGACCAAACCCACGAACACGGGAGAAGGCAATGCCATATGCACAGATGTTTCTCTGCCTATAACTGTATTTCAGTGAGTCTCGTGAGAAATGTTGTCCCCTAATGAATGACTTGCCCCATCCCCTATCTGAGCTATTCATGTTTTGATTCTTTTTTTTAAACTTCTTTTTACATTAAAAAAGACAAAAAAGTGTAAAGGGAAGAAAGAAAACAAGTGATGCTTTTATTTTACAGACCATGCTACTGCAGGAGACTGCTGAGGCAACTAGCTTAGTAAGTTTCAAGAAAAGATTTGACATTTCTCTGAATAAAAATAGCATCTGGAGTTACACTAGCTAGGATAACACCTGGTGAGAAACCTATAGACTTAAATAGAGAATAACAACCTTTCTATAGAATGCTTAAACCCAGCCATAGAATTCCACAACAGGAATCTCAATCTCTGTTCAATTTCACAGGTTTTCAGACTAATTTCAGCAGAACCCTATTGGTATCATCCTTATTACATTTAACTTGGATTTTTTTTTTTTTCAATAAGGGAAATTCCAAAGGCTAGCAATTATATTGTTTCAAGGCCAACACTGATCACCAGCTTAGGTTGGAATGACAATTAACTCCACGATGCAGCATTGTGTAACTGGGTGCATTATGGATGCTTTATGCACTGCTCTCAAGATTTCCACCCTCTTAGAGGCAGGAAAGCAGGGTCCACAGACCCTTGTCTTTCACTGAATTCAAGGAGTTTTGGATCAAGTCCCTGGCGCTGTAACCTCTGTGTCCCCCAGGTATTCTCTTTATAAAAATATATCAATTAATGATCAAAAACATTGCAGTGTGCAGTCTTCTGCACTCTCTCTGTAGAATAAGTGGTAGGTATGGACATGAATCTGGTAAGAATGAGCCAGCTAGTCCAGCTAAAATAAAAAACTACCCAGAAATGTTGCTCAGGAGTTGAACCAAACGCAATTTATCATTTTACACCTGAAAAGTCCAGCACACATCCTACAGCTGAGCAGAAAGGATAAACCAGAGGCCAGCTCCTGGATCCCATACCAGGCCAAACTCCCACTGGTGTCCGTGCCAGTCTGAATGACTAATGACTCAATAAGGGCATCCGGATTTGGCTCAGCAATTATTGTCATGGCAGCTCCTACACTTTCCATTCCTGGCAAAGCCCAGCAGCAGAAGTCTGGAAACACATCAGTCATGAAAGGCAGATCTCATGGGGTTTCCAGCCTGAATGGAAGTAAAAAATACTGCAGACCTCAAGGAAAAGTCTCTTCTGGTCTATGTCTTATACCTCTCCCATCACTATGATCGCAGCGTTTTCCAGCCCAGTTCTGCAACCAATTTTGCATCAAGTCCTGAGAACTTAGGGACCAGTTTTGTTACAAGGACACAGCTCACGGTAGGGGATGAAGCTTACCAGCACTGCACCAGTGGCCTCCTAGGGAAGGAATTGTACCTCAGAGATCCTCAGGTCCCTCTCCGCTCCCCATTTGCACCCAAGGAATTGGTCATTTCTGATTGCTGGCCTATTCCACTGTAAATCACTATCCCACACCCACACTCCCTGCGTTCTCAGATGGGCTGGCCACAGCAGGCAGCAAGTGGAGCGATGGCCGGGTGCCCTGCCCACCGATTCTCACCTCACACACTCTGGTGAAGGAGTACCCCCACTTACTTTTGCCTAAGTGCAGCAGGGAAGGAGGTTCTCCCGCCCTCCAACCCTCTTAGGCAGATATGTAGCCGAAATCCAAATCTCGTCCAGAGAAAGGCTGCAGGAGCTTTCGGGCACTCACCCAAACCAAATCCAAGCTCCAGACCATTGCCAGTGCTGGGGTGGATCGCCACACAGATGGACAGCTAGAGAATAAATGGCATTGGCCCTGCCAACGGTGCCCTGAGAGTTGACCAACCTGGGCCCCTTCTGCTAGGTACTTTTGTTTGCTAATCTGTTGCGCTCTGCGGCTCCTTCAGTGAAGCCAAGCTGTCCTGCAATGCCGCACTGTCTAATTGCTGCCAACGTGCAGCTTGACCCTCTTTATCCAGATGGCACAAATCTCAAAAGCACTGAGGCTCCTGCAGTTTTCCAGGAAAATGCCCAGTTGTCTCATTAGATCTGAACCCTCCTCCTCCTTCACCCCACCAGCAAAACCTCCACATCCCCTGAAAGACCAACAACAAAAGCAAAAGACAGAGTGGGGCACGGGGGAGGGACTTTTGTCTGTTGCGAGTTGGGTTTTTGATTTACAGGAATGTGAATGCGTTTATTTATAAAACGAAATTCAAACTAATTATTAGCTGGAGGCTTTCAAGTAAAAATGTAGGTCATGCAATGTTATGCGGGATAAAAGCAATTGTTTCAGCTTCAGGAAGTGCATAAGTAACGGAAACTCTCTACCGCTTTGGCTTAGTTAAACAAAACAACCATTCACCCACCGTGCAGTTTGACTACGCAGGCGTCTACAGTGCAGGTTCTCCCAGAGAATGGAGGAATTGCCAGATCGGCGCAGGCCAGTGGTCCATCTAGCTCCCTAGATGTTGTCTCCATCAATGTCAAAATTTCTTAAATTGACCATTTTTATTTATGGACACGGATTTCTCTGGTGCTCACCACTGACATTACCAGATTTCACCTCTTCTCTGTGACTTAAGGAAGTTTTATCATTCCCACTGTACTTCTGGATGCCTGCTAAAGTCTTTTCTCCTTCTTGTCACCTGATGATACGGGACAGGGACGGAGTGGGCTTCTGATGAGAGGCAGATGTCAAGAGCAATTGGGTTTGCTCACAGTATTGGGGAAGGTGCGGGGCTGGGACTGGACAATGCTCTATAAAATAACAGGATTGGTTTGGTTTTTCTTTGGCTTGGCAATTATAAAATTGGGTTCTCTTTTTATGTCAGCCTGAGCACGCTACAGGCACAGCTTACCCAAAGAATATCATCCAGGCTTGAACAGCGACATTAGAGGAACTTCTCCCCAGGAGGCAGGAGCCTGGACAATAGGCTACAGCCTTTTCCTGAAAAATAGGGGTAACTGGGTGGTCTGATCCAGCTCTCTGTCTCTCCTCCAACAGAGCTGATTACGGTGCACACAAAAGGAAACGATTGTTGAGCATGTGCTCCCATTTTTAACAGAAGCGGATTCAACTGACTGACGCCTGTTGGCACAAATATTCACGGGCAGAGTCAAAATGTGTGGGGACTGAAACATAAATTCGCACACCAGAGAATACCTGCAGCCAGAGATGCTCAGGCACTCGCCCAGTCAGGGAGCAGACACAGCACAGTCTAAGTTTATCCAACCAATCGCGAGGAAGGGATGCGGTTTGAATAGAAAATATGCCCTACTTGCAGGGAGCCACTTGCCATCAATGCATGGGCTCAAACAAAACTGCGGCAGAGAAAAAACAGCGGAATAACGTCACACAGTGAACAAATCTGAGTTACCTGCGCCTTGATTGTGACTAGTCTGCAAGCGGAAAAAGGGGCCAGATTCCCAGCTAGTGTAAATTCACTGGAGCTCTGCTGATTTATAGCAGCTGAGACTCTGCCTCATTACCAATGTGTTCTAATCACTATTCAGACTTGCAGCTGGTTTGCTTTCCCTGCAAAATACCGGATTCCCCGCCCGTCTGGGAGCCTCATCTCTCCTGAGGAAGGCTCATGCCACGAGCATCAAAATAAACCCCCAACTTCTAAGCTCACTAACACCCACTTCTCCGCTGCTAATGCTGGACTTCCTACCATTAATCCTTAAGTATATCCTTCTAGAAGAATGACAGTATCTGAATCCCCTAACAATCCTGTATCATAAACAGAGACTGCCTCTGCTTCCTAAATTCAGCGTGCCATACCAGCCCTGACACTAATCCTGTATCTTCAGCCTGATAGCTCCAGTTCGTATGTCAACCCCATCACCCCACTCTCAGCTTGAAATTAAGGTGCCTGTGTCCTGTAAACTAACGCTTGGGGGTGAATTTTTAGAATCAAGCAACAGCTGCCTTTTCAGCAATGCAGATCAGGCCAGGGGGAAATTTACCCCTCTTCTGGGTGGTTAGTACAAGGCTTATGGGTCACCCAGGCTAGGGGTGTGGGAGTCACTGTCCGCCTCTAATGGCTGGCACATGCAAGAAGAAGGATGACCTTCTGGTTATGGCAAGGGACTAGGACTCAAACGATCGGCGTTCAATTACCAGTCCTGTCACAGACTCTCTGTGTGACACATATTTCTTGGTAACTCAGTTTCTCATCTCTAAAATGGGGGCAATCCTCCTTCCTTGTCTATGTAGATTGTAAGCTCTTTGGGGAAGGGCCTGTCTCTTACTAAGTGTAGTACAGAGCCCAGCACATGGAGGGTTCTCATCTTGATTGGGCACCTAAGGGTTAAAGTCATACAAATAATAGAAAGGCTGCTACAGCTGCAGGGCAAAGTTCTTTAGCTCAGGCGGCAGAAGGCCAGGCTTTTAGCTCTGAAGATCCTGCCTTCAGACCAGGCCATTGGCCTATGTAGGTTTTGAGGATTTAAGTGGTGCACAGGCTTGTGCTTGTCTCTCTTTTTCACCCCAAATGTATCCACCGAAATCCCCCATCGGTGCATGCGAGCATGGATTTGTTCATGCGCAATGGACACTTGTGCACTTTAATGTGTGTGTGCAAACGCACGGCTGCAGGTGGAGCCCCATTGCGTTCTCCTTTGAGAAATAGAGACCTCTCCATGTTAGCCCAAGTAGGGACTTGCAGATGCGTTCCAAATTGATCAGAGTCTTTACTCGGAACTCAAATGGAACCTCAGGAGTTTTCAACAAAAGTTCACTTAACATCTTGTCCCTTCACTGCTGCAATGGCCTCTGTCCTCCCCACTTGCAGATGTGGCTGGATGCCCAAGAGTATCTATGTATCACAACACACCAGGGGTATTGGCAGCGTACAGCTAGCAAAGCAAGCTAACAGCATGGGAAGCGCGAGCACTGATGGTCTAAACAACTCCACTGGCTCACGTGACACACAGGTTTTCCTGAGTAAGAAGAATAACTCTTTACGTTAGCAAGTCTGAGATTTCCAAAGGGATCTAAAGGACCCAACTGCCATGGACTGAAACTTAATGGGAATTGGGAGCCTGATGCCCTTAGGCTCCTTCGAATATCCCAGCCTCAACACTAACCAATGGCCTTTGCCTGAAATAGAATTCACATGTGTGCCTGCCGGGAGTTTGGAGCCCATGGGATGCTGTGAGTGTTTAGTGAAAGGAGCCAAAGAGGTGAGAGGGACAGAAGCTGAGCAGCATTTCAGAATGAAGCGTTTTTAACAGAGCCGGTCAGGAATTTTCCAGCGAAACATTTTTTCAGCAGAAAATGGTGATTAATCGAAACCCAAACTTTCGTTGGGAAAGTTTCTGGGGTCCAAGATGGAATTTCTTGGTCCATCCAGAAAGAGAGACTCCACCTCAGAATAGCCAGAGACTTCAACTTGGGTCTGTCCCATCACCAGTGACTGCCTTAGCCATGAGGCTATTAACTATTCTGCGGAGGGGACGGCTCTCTGGTTTTTAATAAAAAAAAAGTGGGAAAGATCTCATTTTTCTTCTGATGCAGAACGAACACAAAGGTCAAAACCTCTTTTTTGGGGGAAATGGCATACTTGTTTTCTGGCCAGCCATGTTTTTACATGTTTCCTCTGCCCAAGTCAGTGAATACTTTACCCAAACAACACAGGAAGTTCACTTGTCCTCCATGAACAGG
Organism: Emydura macquarii macquarii; assembly: GCF_026122565.2. Taxonomy (NCBI): domain Eukaryota; kingdom Metazoa; phylum Chordata; order Testudines; family Chelidae; genus Emydura; species Emydura macquarii. The sequence goes on along the minus strand of NW_027130449.1, from coordinate 6,047,738 downwards.
ATGCTTAACCTGGAGACCTAATTCAGTCCTGAAAGTGAGAAGTAGGAGGGCTTCACTCCTGCTTTACACGCAAATCTCAACAGTGGAGTCACTGCTGGTGCCTCCATGATAATTAGCCACATCAGGCTGAACATTAGCATGTGACAGCTGCAAGCCAGCAATGAGCTGGAGATAAGAAATACCACCATGGCAGCATAGGGCAGTTATCCTACGCCAAGAATAATCCACACGCAGGTTCCAAACCTTATTCCAAGCCACTGTAGACCCCACAGACTTGCAGAAGACCAGCTCCAAGCCGGTGGCAGGAAGGTGCCAACGCACATCATCCTGTCAAATCTGTCAGCTGCAGGAGCCAAATCTGTCCTGGAGAGGCGGAAGATGCAGATTTCACGTCTGTGCATCTAGGGGTCACCTAGCGAAGCATCTGCTGCTGATGTGCCACAAAAGGAATAATGAGATGAAACAAATGCTGACACTGGCGCTTTGCTGTGTTCTTCTGTGCAGCCAATTTGCATCGAATATGCCACGGGCTCCCTGGAGCCAACAGGAACGCAGGGCTCTGTTGTGCACAGAAGAAACGGAAAGCCTGCACTTTACTTCAATGCATCAACATATGGTACATACTAGGCCCAAGCACCTGTAACCGTGCTACAGTCTTGCTGCCGGAAACTGTACGAGAAGAGCCTCTTGCCTGTCAGTCACATGGACTGAAATTCCAGGAGTGTAAGTAGGTTTTTTCCGCCTTACAAAGAACCCCCAGCCCTTACATGTGATCACTGCTGAGACAACAGCACCTGAGATGGTCAAGGCTGATCTAGGAAGAGTTTGCTTCTGACAATAGGCGAATGGTCTGAGCTTCCTATCTGGAAGTCACTGCTCACAGGTATTAGTTGAAGCAGTGTTGCCTAGTGGGCAGATCACTGGACAGGGATTTGGGAGATCTGGGTACTAACTCCTGGCTCTTTTGGGTGACCTCAGACTAATCACTTCACCCCTCTGTGCCTCATTACCTCCATCTCTAAAGTGGGGATAATGATACAATGAACTCCTCTGTAAAGTGCATTGAGATCTACCGATGAAAAGCACTAGGTATTATTATTATTATGACAGTCCTTGCAGAGTGCTAGCTTAGAGAGACACTTATTTTAGAGCAGAGGATGGGCCAAATACCAAAAAAAAAAACCCTATAGGTCAGATTTTTATACTCCAGAGATGGGCCATTGGTGAGGAAGAGGGCCATGTATATCTAGGGTGTGGCATAAATAACAGCAGCAGCTACAGACAAACCACTTTTCTGGACACAGAGAACTTCTGATTAAAGAGTGAAATCCATCTCTGTGCACACAACAAGCATGAGGAGTAAATGTAATTTGCATGTCACTTAAGACCTCAAAATAGGGCTTATGTAGGATATGGTGCATGCATATACCTTGTGCTGGGCCTGTACACAGGGGTGAATTTCACCCAAGGAGAAAGTAACCTAATCCACATCCTTCCACGCAACAGTTCTGAGAAGCATTCCTTGGTGTTGCCAATTGATTTTTTTTGTGCATCTCACAATATTTAGTGTTCTTTCGTCATCTCAGCTTTACACACACACAAGAACCCCAGATTGGACATGATTTCTAAGGCAATCTCATGATTTTAAGGGGCTTGACTGTTTATTTTTGAATGGTTGGGGCTAGCAATTCTGATTTTTATACCATATATGCATCATATGAGCACAGTTATCAGACTGACCTGTCACAGGCTGGCTGGTCCTGTAAAGTAATCCAGGCTTGGCTTTGCCTGTGGCTGGAGAACTGTGGGGGATCACAGGGAGAAGACGACTTAAACTGAATTGTGAATTCAATCTGGGGAGAGACCCAGGAGAGAGGAAGAAGGAGAGGTCCCTCTCTGCGAAAGGCCTGGAGAAGTCTGGCTCGAAGAGACATACAGGGAGTAAGTCAGGCTCGGGATGGGGAAGCTGCTGGGAAGAAGCAGCTAAGAGCAGCTCTGCGGGGCCGAGGAGCAAAGGCAGAGGGGTAGAAGATTTATTAGTCTGGATATTTATTTGGACATATAGTTTGTCCTTTGTTACCCTCGAAGGGGATTGAACGTTTAGGTGACCTGGCTGGAGGGCCAAGCCTGAAAGACTTAGACAGGGACAGGCCAACGTGGGGACAAGGAAGTAGCCACTGGCGATGGAAGCAGCAAAGTCCCAGCAACATCTCAATCTGATGCCATGGGGTGTTATGGCAGTAAGAGCGATTGCTTACACCTTCCTATTTCCTCGCCTGGCTCAGTGGGCACAGTAAGTACACACCAATGGAATAATCATATCAAGGGGGCAGGAGGAGAATCTGTAATCCAGAGGACGTTTGAGAAACTGATGAAGGCTTTTAAGACTATATATGCTAATTGTGCTGCTAAAAAATCTGTCAGTCAAAAGGCTGGATATTAAATGGAATTGGCCTGAAATGACAGGTCTGCATTGACTTTTTTAAAAAATAATTATTTATTAAAATGCTCTGGTTAGAAATGAACATTCTTAGTTCAAAATATATTACTGCCTCACCTGCTTTGATCTGTAAAGCACTTTGAGAGATGAATGGGAAAGAGTTGTCAAATTTCACTCCACTTTCTCTAAGTGATGCCGCATGCTCTGCTGAAATGCTACTTTGCAATTTCCTTCATCAACACCTCTCATTAAGTCACAATGGAGAGTCACCAGTGCCTCTGCCATCACCCCCTCCAGCTGGGAGGGCTGGGGCCCCTCTCCCTGGCAGCCCGTGAATACCACAGCACAAAGGTTGTGCGATAGGCATCACTAACCCACGCAATACTGATAACAATGCTGCGCTGCGCTTAGGGCCTGAGCCAAAGCTTTCTGAAGTCAATGGGAATTTTTTTTAATTTATCCTTCCACTGACTTCAGTGTCTTTGGCTCAGGCCTGTTATTCTGATTATATCCTTGCAACAACCAGTGCTCACAGAACAACATCCAGCCAGCCCATCCGACCAGTCAGAGCTGAAGTTGCTCAGTGGTTCTCAGGATTTAGAAGCTGGTGGCTTTCCCCCACCCCATCAGCCTACCATGCAAATTCCATCACCACCTATGGCAGTTACACCCGATCACGTGCCTGGACTCTCGGTAGAGTATACCCGGCTTTGCTCCCAGGCCACCTCATTCCTTTCCTCTTTATCTCTTTTTTTTTCTTTTTATTTTATTTGTTTTTTTACAACGTCTGCGCAATTTCACTCTCGATAACACAAGAGTTAATTAAGCCGTGATCTCCTGGAGACATGTTGCTACAAGGAGATAAGCGACAGCTTCTGTTCACCGTAAACAACTGTGCTCATGACCAGCTTCTGGGGATTTGCTGCTTTTGTATAGGAGACAAAACAATCATTGCCAATTAAACCTGGACATAATATTTTCCTCGCGATCGGTGAGTTTCCTGACGTCACTTTCTCCACAATCCTTTCAAAGGAGCCTGGGGTGCATTGCGCAGCTTATGGGAAATTAATACCTGGAATAGTGGTACCTCAAGCCAGATAACAGTGTTAGTTCATGATAGCTGCAGTTATGAAGCTTGAAAGACAAACGACGAGTGGTGCTGGCCCCTTAGCTGCCAGTCACAAGATAACATTCTGATCAGCTGTACAACAGGGTCTGATCCTGCACCACTGATATTTACCACAATTTAGTTATTGACTTCAGTGGAGAAGCAGGGCCCTAATTTCTATAAAAGGCTCAAATGCAAACCATAGGAATAATCAAATCCAAATTCAGCAACATTAATTTGGATCCAAGGTTTTGGTTCTGCCCATTTTAGAGGTAGATGGTTCTGATTTGCAGTAAAATTCCTCAATTCAATCTTGATTCAAATAGTCCCAAATTTTGAAAGATTTTGGACCTGTATCCAGATGCAAACTGTATAGCTTTCTCTTGTACTCAGGTTGTAATTTACAAAAATGTACCATAATTCCAGGGTAGCTACACTTCAATTGCAGCCTGAATATCCTGTGCTTTGGGTTTTCAGTATATTACCGCTAGTTCCCATAACTGGAGAGTTAACTACATGACTGAATTACTTATTATCCCTTCAGAGAGACAAGGAGGGTGAGATAATATCTTTTATTGGACCAACAATCATACCTTTTATTACCCTTTGGCATTCTGCTTAATACATATACCATTAGACTCCAGGTCCGTTAATTATGATGTGTTTTGTAACCACATTGTAACTCTCCTTTTTCCATGAGGCCTACAAACACCTCAGGTGTTAGGCAGCTGGTGTGCTAAGCCCCCTGCCCATCATGCTGAGTAGTATTGCCCCACGTTTCCTTCTGCATTCCTGTCTGTCTCCACCTTTCGTCTCTTATCTTACATTTAAACCGTGAGCTCTTTGGGGCAGGGACCATCTTTTTGTTCTGTGTTTGTACGGCAGCTAGCATGATGGGACTCTGGCACATCATAGACGCTACCTCAATACAGATAAATAATAAGTGTATTTTCATTCATATTTTGAGACTTCCAGTGATGTGGATTAGAGGTAACTAATAATAATAATATCTAGCTCTTCTGGAGTGCTTTTTGTCAATAGATCACAAAGCACTTTACAAAGGGAGGTCAGTATCATTAACTTTTTTTTTTTTAAACAGGTGCCAAAAGGTACAACCTCAGTGTAAATGCAACATAACTACATTGTAACGACAGGGCCTTCGTTATAAAGTGCAACCTACGTCTGTAACGGGCTGAATCAGTGCGTTGGCTCCAAATGCTCTCGTATTTTGGAAAAGTTCAGATCTGGAACCAAACTGTGTGACTTGAGTTAATCTCTAATTTCCACCCACCTTGCTCTTAGCTGCTGTTAGGCAGAGGAAAGTATTCTGAAGAGCTTGCAGCTACAGTGAGACCTCTCTTGGTGAAGATACAAACCAGCAATTGGTCAATTCAGTCTATAGTCCAGGAGGGCTCTTGGATTCCTCATTAAGTTCTCATCACATAACAGCTTCCGTGACTAATGTTTCTAGCATTTGGCTAGGAAACTCCATCCCATTTTGGCAGACAAAGACCTGGACCCAGTTATTCACACCTTTGTCTCCTCTTGGGTGGACGCCAACAATGCTATATACCTGGGCATGAAGGCTTTGGCAGTAAGAAAACTCCAGCTAGTCCAGTAAGCTGCCGTGCAACTCTTCAGCTACACAGGCTACTGCAAACACATCAAGCTGTCCTCCACTCGCTACGCTGGACCCCCATAGAATTTCTAAGCAAGTTCAAGATCTCGGTCCTCATCTTCAAAGCGCTCCATGGCCTGGATGCAGGACACCAAAAGACCATCTAAAGCTCTGGGATGAAGACTGTGTTTGACAACTCTGCTTCTCTGGTACAACAGAACTCCCTACACACAAGTAAACCTTGCCTGTTTGGGAGACAGAGTTATTGCAGGGGCTGGTCCCAGACTGTGAAATGAGCTGCCCCAAGAACTAGGGACTATCACAAACCTCGCCACTTTCCAGTTGAAGTGCAAGGTGTATTTCTTTGACCTTGCCTTCTCTGACAAGCACAAACCATCAGTTATAATTATAATTAAAGAGAAACTTTTACCAAACAAGACATTCCCCTGCTCATGCTGCTCTCTCTGGGGCCAGGATGGGAGAACAAATGCCACAGGACAGATGTGCAGTGTCATTGCTTAATGCATTACTGAAAGTCGCTCCGATACTACAGCGAGGACCACCGGGTAAAAACCGATACAGAAAGCGAGGACCACCGGGTAAAAACCGATACAGAAGAGAATAGTTTGGTGTTGTAGCTGCTCTCAGTGCTGCCGGTGTCGTGCTCTCTGTCCGGTGCAGGTATCAGAGTCCGGGATGTGCCAGCTGCACTGGTAAAGCTTCCAGTGAGTAAGACTTCACTGGAGGAAAATAGTCCAGAAGGTTAGGGCTTTAGTCTGAGATACAGAAAACCTGAGTTCAATACCCTGTCCCTTAGCCCCTCTGTGCCTCTGTTTCCCATCCGTACCATAGCGATAATAGCACTGCCCTACCTGTAAGGGGCGTTGTGAGGATAAAAACACTAAAGATGATGAGGTGCTCAGATACTACAGCGCTACAGGCCTTAAAAGTACCATACGCAGATGACTGGAATCAAAATTCCCTGTGGCTGTTGGTCGTGCAGGGCCTCCTGGCGGTTTAGAAATCCATCAGCGTGGTGGAATGGGAGACTTTCAGAGTTATGGATTCAGAATAGCCCCCTCTTGGGTAGCACTGCTCCTAACACAATTGCCGGAATATTATAAGTCATATGCCAGCAGCATCTTATTAAATCCTAAATGAATCACTCAGGGTGGGGTGGGGGTGGAGGGGGGTCCATTTTCCATTCCCTTCCCTGAATGTAGTTTTAATGATTTTAAATCCTTTCAACCCAATTACTGCCCTGTATTCCAACTAGGGTCTCTGGGCTATTGTGCACAGGAGCCATTATCCGGCAGCCCATAGAAGAATTAGTACCTGGAGAGTCTGCATTGGGAAAGAAATCTTTCCTTGACATTTCGGGACCAATTTTCGGCCAATTAGAGCACAGTCTGCTATGCGGGTAATGTGTATCCAAACTGTTCTCTCCACTGAAAAGGCCAAACAGAGAACAAGTAAAATCCATTCAAAGAACAAAAAAAAATACCCATCACAGTCTGGTAACTTACTGGTTCTAAGTGACAAGTTCTTCACCCTGCTGCAAACGACTGATGTGGCTGACGCTCTCTGGGTGTGAGAGGAGCTGGCAGGCAGATCTGGCCTTACTGGTATTTGAGGAAGAGAGAGTGATGGGCAGAAAACCACAGAGAGGGGAAAGTGAGGCGGCGGGAGAGAGAGAGAGAGAGAGAAAGGGGACTTAGAGCATGGTTGGCTGCAAGGAATTGGAATCATGGACCAGGTATTCTGAGAAGGGCAAGTGGGGCAGGCAGCTGGTATGCTGACCAAGGCTTGGGTGATGGGAGGAGTGACTCAAGCCATGACTTTCAGTCGAATCCTTTTGACCTCCTTGTGCCTCTAGCCACGCAGCTGGCAAAGCGGATTGCAAACGAAGGAGGGAACCTGCCTGAGAGCTGACGCGGTGGGTGAGCTGAGCTTTCCTTGGGAGGGACCACAACACAAATAAATACAACTACATGAAGTGACACTGTTGCCTGTTGTCCGTGGAGCTTGGGTTCTGATTTTACTTAACATGCCCCATTCCTGTGCAGCATTTGATCTGGCCCCTCACATTCACATCACAAGGTCAGGTCCCTGATGGCCAGAATCACAGCTCCTGAGACTTATCTTAGGTCTCCTCAGTGAAGATCCGGCTAGCCCAATATATTGGTTTCACTGCCCTTTAACTTAAGGGTTCAGAAGAGAATTTGATCAGGTATCTTCAATTACAGTGTGAAAATTTTAGCTAAAGCCAGAAGAGCAGGGATGGTGGTCTTGGTCCAGTCCTTCTCTGGTGCATCTCCTGATGATGCTTGGGTCACAGTCAAGGGTGGACCAGACAGTAACAAGCCCACCTAGACAATGGGGATAGGGGAAACAAACGCAGCACTTCTATACCATAGTGGTTGTGAAGGAGGGAAAGTGCTCATCTAGAGAGAGCCACGTGGACCTTCCCCTCTTCCTAGGAAGCGATAAACCCAGGAAAATCTAAGGAGATGTACATATAGCACAAGATTTGCCAATCCTTGGCCCATCAAGTCCAATAACCCGCCTCTGGGCACATCCATCAGCTGAACATTGGAACCAAAATGAAAAATCCTGGTCTCTTGTACAGGGCAAGGAGAACACGGGCAGATCTCAGATGTGCAGACAGCGAAGTGGCAGCAGACTCTGAACACACAAGACCCCCCCACCCTCAAGCTTAACTGTGGTCTCTTTAAAATCAGGAGGAAGAGTCACTTCAGAGCGAGTTCTCCTTTGCTGACACTCATCTGGCTCCGATTTCTTGCATCTCCATCGCTTCCCTCTATTAATCTGATGGAGCTGTCATTACACAGCCTCCCTAATTGCTAAAAGCTGCGAGTTGTGTCCTGCTTGGGTCCCGCCTGTAACAAATGCTACGAATAATCCTCCCAATATCCTATGCCCCAGCAGCATGCCGGAGAATGAGGTGAAACAAGAAACCATAGTTATCTTTGACAAATTGGGGGAGGGAGGAGGAAGCCAGGGGGAGTCTCATGGCTCTATCCTCCCTAATTTATTGGTTCCCTCTCCCTTTCCTTGTTTCCATGGCAATGAAGATAAAGGTATTTAACTAAACCAAAAAGGCCCCCAAACCAAATCACTCCTTTGCTGCCAAGAGCAACCTCTCTGTGCACCGGGACCCTTCAGGACGGGCCGACTCAAGTTCTTGTCTCTCCCTGCTGTGCAGATGCATGACCTTACTTGCAAGCTCAGATGCCTGCAGATGGGTTGGCCGGCCTGTTCCAAAAAAACGTGAGTGGGATAGGGCTGATGGGAGAATGGTCCCAGCAGACCGGGCTTTCAGGGACGTGGGTTCAGTTCTCCGCTCCACCCCAGAATCCCCGTGTGACCTCGGAGAAGTCGTCACTTAGCTCCTCCCTGCCTCACAGAGCAGGCTATCAATCAACAAATGTTTCAACCAATGAAACAAAACAATGAAGTGTTGTGTCATCAGGACACACTGCCATTGGCTAATCTGTGATGCTATGATTGGAGGACAAAAAAAGAAGGATGGGCTAGTGGTTAGGGTGGTAGCTGGGCACACAGGAGACCATGGGGTCAATTCCTGGCTCCACCAGAGACTTCCTCTCTGACGTTGGCCAAGTCACTTAGCGTCTCTGTGCCTCAGTTTCCCATTGTCAAATGGGTTAATAGCGCTGGCCTGCCTCACAGGGATGCTGTGCGGTGCTCAGATACTATGGTGATGGGAACTGTATCCGTATCTAAGATAGCTATTCAGGTGACTGAGGCAAGAAAGGTTCCTAACACAAGGGAGTTAAAACAGGAAGGAACCATGGCAGCTGTTCAGCCTGGGATACCAACCCCAAGAAAAGAGCTACCTGAAAAGACCGTCATCGGCCCTTCTCCTAAACATCTCCTCCAGCTGCTGCTAACGCGCCACAAAAGATTGCTATCAGCACTCCTGTCAGAAGGTTTGCACGAAAGCTGGGTAATAAACGGGACCAAAGTTCTGTAAATGGTTTTTTTTGTGTGTGTGTGAAAATGTTCTTCTTTTTCCATCAAAATTCTGTATTTTGAATTTTTTTTTTCACCGTCAGCTCGTTTTTGAGCTGGTGGCTGATCTTTTTGTTATTATTTTCGGTTTCTAAAGACAACGTGACAACTGCCCAGTCAGAGCTCTAAGCTCCCAGATGTGAATTCAAATAATGCCTGTGAAATTATACATCCCCCCATCAGCCCAGGCCCCTTAGCAAAATTCAGCCCAGACAGGAGAAGGAAATCAACATCACATTAATGCTCAAAACCTTATTTTAGTCGCTCCATATGCCCACCCTCTCCTGAGAAAACACATGAGCCTTGATTCATGCCTTCAGGGTTAACAGATTCAGGCTATTTCAAACAAGAGGATCAGTTCCAACGCTGAACGCACCACACAGAGACTGTCCTGACATCACGCCCTTGTCTATTAAATCAAGGGATCCCCAAGCAAACACACCTCCAATGACAACAGTATTGCAGAAGAGGAGAGATGGTCTTGCCATAGGCTGCTTACAAGACCATTTAGGGTTTTCTGGGTCAAAATCAACATGTTACAATCCACTGGGAATTCAACAGATTCCAGAGGATTGGCATCCCGCGCTCGCAGGGAAACATGCACTGGACAGACAGGTGGCCAGGCTGGGCACCGGTTTAAGCTTCTGAACAGTTGGCAGGTGCAGCCTTTCTTTACAGCACACTGCAGCTGCCTGATGACAAAAGCAATTAGTGCTGTAGATCCCAATGGTGGGTCAGTTCCATGATCTCCATTTTTACTGGGGTGGGGGGACTAAGGCATGGAGAGATGAAGGGACTTGCCCATGGTCGTACAGTGAGTCAGTGGAAGAGCTGGAGAGAAAACAACTGACTCCCAAACCTCTGATCTACTGGACGAGGCGCCTCACCTGCTGCCGATAGTGCCGCACAGATCCCCCAGGTGCACAATACAAGTAAAATTCTATTAAGAATTAAGACCTATTTGATGGGGAGGTGTCCACATCATACAAAGTGATCTGTCGGGGCCCCATGGGCATGGAGATGGAACTACATGTTCCAAAGATGCCCAGAAGCGGTGCCTTCAGAACAAGACTGAGGCAGTGGAGAGAGAGTTGTGCATGTGGCCCCTCTGGATATACCCTCCTCTCCATCTCTATCATATTTAGTGCGCCCATCTCTGTAGGATTTAACTAATAAATAGAGGCCTCCTGAACTCCAAGGCTGGCAGTCAAACACCTTTCAGGAACAATCAAGTGACTAAAAAAATTATAACTATATATTTATTTATTTCCTGGCAGTTGGTTGAGTAGCGAGATAAAACAGAGCAGTGTTGCCTACCATCAGCGCAGCAGTCCAGCTGTGTGGGTAATATTGGCACAGCTGGCTGATGCATGCAGCCATAACCGCAAATCCAGTCACTTGGCAAATTAAAATTGTGTCCTGCGCTGGCTTTCACTTCTTCCGTAGGTACTGACCCAGTGATGGTGCTGAGGGTGCTGGAGGGGCCAAAGGTGGAGAGAGCAACGTGGGGAAAAATGGTACGTAATTGTGAAATAAGAATTGCATTTTAATGCATATGCACAAAGCACTTTAGTGTAGTTTTTTGTATGTAATAATAGTGGTGACTGCAGCTCAAATTCATCCTTGGTGTGAAGATTACCATAGTTAATGGAATTAACACCAGCCATGAATGCTTTCACACCATCCAGCCCTCAGCAGAAACATCACAGATATTGTGTTTGACCTTAGCACCTACACTATTCATTATTTTGCACAAGCTCACACCATCGGAGGTGGAGAAGGATCTGTCAGTCCATCTAACCCTGGTGTAATTTTGGTTCCATGGCCTAATTAAGACAATCCACTGCCCTAGGCATGCGACACATAGGGTGTCTCGTCGCCCCAGCCCCTTGCCATGGCTCCATCCCTGCACCCTGTATCTTGCATAACCCCAGGGTTCAGAGATAAGATGAATGGGGCAGTTCTTGGAACTCATTTCAGGACATCTGCCAACTGAAGCAGGCTCAACTTGCACGCTGGTCACCATTATTCCCAGGTTTTTCTTTGCACATAAGGGGACTAGAAACACATCCGCACGCACACAAATGCTTTAACGAAAGCTGAGATTCCAATCTCATCATCTGATTTAAGTGCTGGGGCCCCAGGCAAAATCCTATGATACCTGTGCCTGAATATGGCCCTGAATGGTACATGGGAAAGGTACAGTGAGAAACCGTACCTAAACACCTAATATCCCAACTGTTGCCAAGGACAATCATTGCCTTTGGAGCTTTATTTTGCTGACCTTCAGGGTGTGTTGTAAGAGTTAGGAATTTTGCTACAAAAGGCTGACGCACAGGACTGAGATTCTGGGGTGCTCTGACAGTTCACCTCTCACACTCTGTTCTGCCAGGTATCGAAACACGTGACGACACACTTTTTTTTTGTCTATGCACATGCAGGCAGTGATAGGCATTTTCTAAATGAGAGAGAAATAAGTGAACACAGTTTGAGTTCCCGAAGTTTGTGATGAGATTTGAAATCAGACGCGTTGAGGGATTGGATTGTGCATATATCGGGCAGGTCTAGCCGCAAGGTCTCAATGAAACGAGACCAGCATGAGAGACACATGGAAAAGCTGTGAGACAAAGCAAAGAACTGGCTAGAAAATCGTCTGATCCAAATGGATTCTAGGGGAGGAGACTGCAAAATAGCATTTAAAAACCAGCTGTGTGTTGCTGAAACAAGATTAGGACAGCAACAGGTTCTTTCCAGTGCCAGCTAAATCTCCATTAAATCAGATAAATGCAGATGGTCTTTATGTAACTGACCAGGAAGATCAATACTGTTGGTTCAGTTGGGGAGGAAAAAAATCTTGTTTGACAAAAAAAATATCATCGATTACACAAGGCAACCATAATCAGGGCTACCTAGCTCAGGGATTACCTAAATTAGGGCTGTCCAGATAGAACTTGCTAAATCAGACCTATACTGGTACTAGCTAGACCACAGATAATATACTGCTGCTCTAAAGTACTAATGGACATTTTCTTTTAGTTAAAGTAAGAGGGACTTGTGCTTTTCTCCCCTTGCTGTCACCATGAAGTTCCAAAGACCATGGAGTGACTTATCTGACGTTCCTAGTCAGCCACAGACCTACTGCAATTGGGGCCGGTCAGAAACTTTCCAAATGCAGACCCACTGAAGCAAAATGTTTCCCCTAATTTATTACAAATTCAATGAAACTTTCGTGGGAAACACAGGCTGTTTTCCGCTGTAAATCTGCTAGTACTGCAGGGTCCACTGCTTCGCAGCAGGGAGCCTGCCAGGCCCCAGAGCCCTGGCGAGAGCCCAGGCTTTGGGGGCTGCCAGGTTCCTCACTCCACCACAGCAACCCCCAGAGCCCGGCTGGAGCTGGCAGAGCAAGCTGAGCGAAAGTGACATTTTTTTCCCCAGCTTCACCAATGTTATTCACTCAATAGCAGCCGGGAAATTGACAAGAGGGTCATTTCTTTACAAGTAGCCAAGACTTCCCCATGATCAGGCTGGCAATGCTGTGGAGGTGCAGTTCATTCTTAGGTAGCATTCTGAAAGAATCTTAGAGACCCACCAAAGAGTCGTTTCTGTCGAAAAAAATCCACATCACAACGGGACTCATGTTAAGGTTACTCAGCATGGCTTAATGCACTGGGTTTTCATGCCAGGCAACCTGGATTCAGACTAGCGATGCTTCAGAGGCTCATCCTGGAGAAACTTCCTCTCTCTGACCCATCCAGCCTTCTCCCAGGCCTGCTAATATGAAAATGGCGGGGACGTCAACCACAGCGACCGAGATTCCCTCTTCTACTTTCATTCCTAGTGAAGTTCTAATGCAAAGTCACACCTCACCTTCGGCCCAGGTACAGAACTCCCATTGCAGTAGCCAATGGGAGCTTTCACTGACAGCATTTCCCCTTCATCCACTACTCTGAAAGGTGGCGAGGAGATATCATTAGACCTTATTGCTTGTGCATTTCTTTGCCTTCAGGAACCTGTCAAGAGCACACAGGATAGAAAAGAAAAGGAGCACTAGGATCCATGGGTTATTTCCTCCATGAGCCATTATCCAGTGGCCTATAGTTAAATTAGTGCCTGGAGAGGTTACACAGAGATATAAATCTTCCTGTGACATTTCAGGACTGATTCCCAGCCAATTAGAACACACACGGCTACACTAGTAATGCGTACGCCAAGCGCTCTCTGTGCGACAAAGGGCAAATCTGGAAGAAGTGAAATCCATCCAGAGGGGAGAGGAGGGGGAAAATCCCACTTCAGTATCATAACTTCAAGGATATACATGGCAAGTCACACATGCCGGCAACTACGGCCTGCTGGTGCGGGCACAGGAGCATCCCTCATCTGGATTCGGAGCATGGTTTGCCAGGTTGAGAGAGCCAGGTGAATGATTTAAAGTTCTGCAAAGCTTGCTGAACATGCGCAAGGTGGGCAGTGCCTGCCATGGTTTGAATCGGATCCCTTAGGGTCTTCACCTGCTGCTGAAAATGGCTGCAGCTGGTACCTCTGCTGCCAGAGGACACCAGCCTCCACTGGCAGCAGGCGGGACTCCTGGAATATTGAGGCATTTCCGTAGCCACTCCTCTGGCAAAGTCTAAGCAGTGCTGTGTCAGGTGGGGGAGAAGGGGGATGGCACGAAGGGACTGGGCACTTTATACATACGCTGACAAACAGCAGCATTCCCAGGAGACCAAAAATATCCTGTTCTCCACTGGGAGAGAGATCCAGAGCTAGACAAGCCTTGTTATTGCCTCTGAGTTTGTACAGCACTGAGCACAACTGAGCCCCCTTGCGCCTCTAACCCTGGTGTAGATAAACTGATAAATGGCCTGGGGCCTAATTCTTCCTTGCCCTGAACCTGGGCACTCCAGGGCAACACACTGCTGTTCTGAACGAGCAACACTTTGCACTTAAGTAAATGCTGACTCAAGGCGCAGGGCAAGGAAAAAACAGGCTGCTTGGTCACAAAGAAGTTAAGTGACTTTCCAAATGTTCTGGCTCTCAGTCTTGTTCCTTAACCACTTTCTCCCCCAGAGCCTGGCTCCAGCCCCCCCAGACTAACCATGCTCAGTCCTGCTGCTTTTACAGGTAATTTGCTCCACCGCCCTAGGGAACAGGGTAGTCCATACACTCTGTTCCCTGTGCATTTTGAATCACCTCATCCTGATAAATGCTACTTTGTCATGCAAACTGCACAGACACCCAGAGGCACACAGGCCAGAATCGATGCAGTATCTGCACTGCACCTTGCACGATCACAGCTCTATGTTTAGCAGAATGTAGGTGAGAGAGAAGGATTCCTAACTAACTATTTAACACTGCTCCATTTCCCACCTCTGGCTGCAGAAGGAGATCATGGAAAACTCACTGCGTAGTCACTTCCTCTCAAAATCGCCAGTGGATTCTGAAAAGGAAGGCTTCTGCTGCATGAGAGGATGCAGCCAAAAGAGAGGGGCAGAGACAGAGAGGCCTGCACAACTTCTTCTATGGAGGAGCATAAGGAGTTAATGAAAATAGGATTCCTTTATATGAACTAATCCCCTTGCTTCTGTAAAGCTAAAAATAATCACAACTTGTTTCCACAGGTGTCTTTCTTCCCTGTCCCCCATGGGAATCAATAACAGCATCAAAGAAAAACAATCCCGAAAGAGCCCTGTCAGTTGCAAATGTAGACAAGCCTGAATACTAGATAGGGGGAATAATTCATAGCAAATAATTTACTCAGGAAATTTCACTCCCCCCACCTTTTATGTTCTGCATATGTGTGCAGGAAGGAGTGGCATATTTCTCAAATTTAATTCAATTAACACCTTCTTAGCAGCATGAAAATGGCTTTTCTTCATCCCTGTCAATTTCATCCTTTTCCTCCTCACTTTGGCTAACATTGACTACTTCCCTCTGTGTTTCTAATGGACCTGAAAGATTCTTGTTACATACTTTATTTGTGCTTCAGCACCAGTGAAGATGGAAGAAGAACTGTTGGGGGACGAGAAGCAGCCAGCCAGCTGATATAGCAAGCTCAGCAGGGAAAGTAACATTGCTTTTGCTTTTCCCTTGGTCCTGGGGAGTTGCTTATTCATATTAGTTTTTAGTCGCTTGTATTCCTCAGAAATGCTGGGTGTGAAAATGACATGGAAGGGTTCCCTAATGAGTGATGACATTTCAAAAACCAGCATGCATGCATAGTTTATTTTAAAACAGTGTCCTTTGTGGGATAACAGTCCACCTGAGAACATTTCATTGTGGTGGCGTCTGTGTGTATTGCATTAGTCATGGAGGCTGGAATGCATCTGGAGGGTTAAAACACCTGCCCTGCTTTCTTGTAAAGCTTATACCTATTCCAGGGGAAAGGTGAGACTCATACATTTCTTTAATGGAGGCGTGTGCTAGGAGCCATTATCTGTCGGTATAAAAAACATACCCAGCAGACAGCACTGTATGACTTGCCTCTCTAGGTACAGAGGAGTAGATGCTTTCAAAACACACACACACACACACACACACACAGAGGAACATGGTACAGTAGCCTTGAACACAGCCCTCCTGCAAAACCGAAACATATTATTCCAACTACATACTGATTATACTGTGCTAAATGGTGAAAACAAAAAGAGCCTTTGTAATCGGGCTTCTTTACCTCCACTTGTATGGTCAAATGAATGCATTTGGAGCAGCATCAGGACTCCACTGCACATTATCATAACAAACATGCTGGGCAATTGTGTGGGAAGATGAATATGCTTTGGGGAAAGATGGGGTTTTTCCATTCCTGTTTGTGAAGTCGTAGGGTGCTGTTTGGGGACATGTAGAATCAGGATTAGGGTGCTAAAACTTTGCATAAGAGGCCAGCTTCTCCGAAGGTGTAAATCAGCATGGTTCCATTGACTTTAGTCATTGGGTACGTCTATAGGGCAATCACTGGGTGTGATTGCAAGCTTAAATGTACACACCTGAGCTAGCTTAAATCTAGCTACGCTTGGGCCCCGGATCAGTGAAGACATGGTTTTCTGATGAAAACAAACTATTTTTGCAGAAAATGTTCAGTGAAAACTGAACCTATTTTGCTTTCAGCAAATTCTTCTCTCCCCCTCAAATTATATCCCAAACAGCTCTGCCTTTGAATGTGAGTGTCCATTATACCCAGCTTGTATTTGCCTTAGCTCTGTTTCATCCCAATGTTCTTTCTTGTCCCAGCTGCTGTATTATTATTCTTTATGATTTGTATTGCAATAGCACCTAGGAAACATGCTCATGGGCCAACACCCCGTTATGCTGTCCCAAGGAGTTCACAGTCTAAACAGACAAGACAGTCAAAGGAAACAAAGGCACAGGGGAAGGAGGTGATTTACCCAAGGTCTCACAGCAGATCCCAGATTGTCTTCCAGGGATTCATACTGAAATCCCTGGAAGACAATCTTACTCGTTCGTGAGCAATCGCCGATGATGATGATGATGCTAGGTGCTGCATAAACACAATACAAAAAGACACTCACCCTGTGCCGTTTACAATCATCATATACTTGTGGATGCTCATCATGCCCCCTTACCCCCTGGTGTGAGTTAGCCTAGCTGCATATATTTAATTCTTTTAACCTTTC
The DNA here is from genome assembly GCF_026122565.2 of Emydura macquarii macquarii. Classification (NCBI taxonomy): domain Eukaryota; kingdom Metazoa; phylum Chordata; order Testudines; family Chelidae; genus Emydura; species Emydura macquarii. The sequence goes on along the minus strand of NW_027130449.1, from coordinate 6,030,888 downwards.
CTCATAACCCATCATCTCTCCAGCCCCCCAACTGCGCTCAAGATCCCGCTCCATCTGCTTTAGCTCAGCCGACCTTCCCAGCAGGTTTGCAGAGCATTACCCACCATGTTCTGGGCTGGTATGTTTGCTTGCCAAACTAATACACACATTTCGACGTCAACCAGCAACCTAATTAAGACATGCCCACTTGGAGGGACTGAGGCTGTGTGCAGACAGCAAAGCGTCCACTGCTTTGTATGACTGTGCTGAAATAATCCTCTTTCTCCTCTCCCCCATCCCACTAGCCCTCAGGGGATTGCCCTGCAGTCACGGGTATGTCTACACTGCCCTCTGAGGCGGAACTGCAGCTTTGGGGGACGTTCCTGTACTAGCATGGCTAAAAGAAGCACTGTCGATGTGGCAGCATGGACATCAGCAACGTGAGTTGATGCCCAGGGTCCCTGGGGTACACGTACTTGCTCGGTTGTAGCTACACAGCTACATTAAGACATGCTAGCGACGGTGTATCTACCCGTGGTGCAACCACTCCTCAGCTTGTGTCTAGATATCCCCATTCTCTCATGAGTCAACTCCTCCAGTGAATTCCTGCCTCAAAGCTGCCCAGGCAGCAGTGTATTGCTGGATCCCTACTGTGGCTGCAAAAAGCACCATCTAATCTGCTCATCAGATCTCCCTCTAAGCAGCGAGGGTCAGTACTCCCCCCTCCCCCTCCCTGCTGATCATTATTAAGGAAATTTGCATGGCACTGAAGACCTCCCTGCTGGTACAACTGAGCTGAATCAGTCCTGATGAATTCCCAGGACCAGGATCTCAGGTGCTTCCGCTGCACATGTCCCAGCCTGAGGTCCTAAATCCTTTGTTAGTGACAACTTCACCCAGAGATGTAAGGCCTCAGGTTTCCTAAAGACAACCTCATGTCACCTGCCATCCAGTACTGGCTGGGATTGGCCTTTCAGGAAGCATCTGGGCTGGTCTCCGGTCATGGAAAGGACAAGCCATGGTCCCTCAGCAGACACGGCTGGTGACCCATCGTCTTAGCTCTGCCTGGAAGCTGTAGCAAAGGCCTCGTGTGGAATACAGGGTCAATGATTGCTCTAAAATATATACCCATCTTTTAATAGTCTTTTGACTAGCTGAACTACACAAGAAGAGGAGGGGTGTCCAAGCACATGGACAGTGTAAACACTAGGGTCAAATACTGTTCTCTCCAGTGTAAATCTGGAGTCACACCTCTTCAGTCAATGGAGTGACTCTGGATTTACTTTAGTGTAACCAGGCAGTGTTTCAGTCCAGTGGGGAACAGGAATTGCTTAGGGCAATCTAAGGGGAAAAGTCTGTGCTAATGCTTATTATTATTATGGTTATTTGTATTACAGCCATACTGTGCTAGGTTCTGTACATAAACAGTGAGACAGTCCCTGTCCCAAGGAGTTCACAGTCTAAATAGACAAGACACTCAAGGGAAACAAAGGCACAGAGGAAGGGAATGACTTACCCAAGGTCCCCACAGCAGATCAGTGGCAGAGCTGGGGAGAGAACCCAGGTGTCCTGCATCCCAGCACAGTGCTGTGCTGCACCCTCTGGACCACGCTGCTTCCCTCAACGGTCTTAAATTATCTGTGAGCTTTATTACACCTCCACCACTCACCCTTCACACTTCTCGGGGGAGACCCTGAGGGAGGTCTCCAGCTGACGGAAACTTCAGTGGCATTACACTAGTTGACATCAGCTGAGACTCTGGATCAGCGTGTCCAGTGGTTAGAGCAAGTCAGGAGACCTGGTCCTACACTCAGCTCTCCAGCGGAGCAGCTTCCCGATCTGAGGAAGTCTCTGTTTCTCAGCTTTCCCCATCTGCAATGAGGGGATAATAATGCTACTTGCTCCCTTGTGTAAAGTGCTCTGGATTGCTGGACGCTAGGACATGATCACTCGCTCGCCTCCTCCTCCAGCACCCCCATTTTAACCCTTGCATACACGCCTCTCAGCCACCAGCCAGGCTCCCCTCCTCCCGTGCTCAAAAGCACTCAAGAGTGAGGGACTCGGCATTTCATTTTCTAGCTGTAATACATTACAAGGTAATTACTATACATACAGAAAAGGACTTGGCCTGTATTGACTGCCAAAGACCACACAGTCTGCATGCAGCCCAAACAAATCAATGGCCTCTTTTAGTCAAATAAACCCTCCTAACTGCTCCGGCAGCCTGGTGATGTTGAGCGCCTCTTGAATTAGCTGGAATGGACATGTATTATTCAGGGATAGCCAATGGCTACAGGGCAGGCAGCAGGCTCTAAAGAATTAACTAGGTACATCTATCACATTCTGGTTATTCATTTTCACCCGCAATCTAGGTGAAGGCTCAGTTATCTCCTTATATCTAAAACAATTGTACAAGATTTGTTAAGGCCTGGGTCATGGGCTGTGGAAAGTCAGAACTGAGGTTCCCTGTCAGAGGTCAGCGGAGTGTCCCAGGGCAGCAGGATCAGAGAGCCCTGGGGTGAGGTATGAGAGGCAGTGATAGAACATACTGGACTGGAAAATCCATGGGGTTCTACGAGTGAAGACCGAGGGGACAATCGGGGAACCAAGCAGGGGCCCCAGGATCAGAAGAGCAGAGAGTGCCGCAGATCATGATTGAAGCATATTAGCAGAGTTATATGCCCGCATTAAGTTTGGCTCCAGCCCTCCACTCAGCTTCATGCATTCACAAGGTTAAAACCAGTGGCGTTCGCTGGTGGACAAATTACAGTTCCCTGCCGGATGTTCATTTTGGTTTGCCCCTTTTTTTCTTTTTTTAAAACTCACGTCAACGTCATTTTTAGATAATTACAAAACTTTGTTTATGGCTTCCATCACCCTTCGTTATTAACTGAAATTCCAAATTTTTGGAACATTTCCAGCCAGTTCTAGCAATTCCCTGCACCTGGAGAGGTAAACCACCCCAGGAGAATGAAATAGTCGGCATCAGCGCATTTGGATTCGACAGAAACAAATAACACCGACTGGAATCTATCGAGTGGACAAGGGTGTAGGTAGTGATTTGGGGTGCCCAAGCTGAGTCAACTTAAAGAGGCCTGATTTTCATAGGGCGGGGGGCTCAATGCTTCCTGAAAATCAGGCCCTTTCAGTTGTCTTTTCTGGACACCCCAAACCACTGGCTGCTTTTGAAAATCTTAGCCAAAATGTTTTGATTCACCATAGAAACAGCACAGCTTCAGCACATCAAGCTGGAAAAAATAAAAATAAAAAGTGAAAACCAAACTAATGGCATCCTGGCATGCAGCAGAATTATAGCTACCAAGGTGACCGCACGACAATGGGAGCAGCTGCCATACATGAGAAAAACTGAAGAGCGATTGTTTTAAAACCATCTCGCTAGACAACCAAGTGCCCTGTGTAGCATAATGGAAGCTGCACTGCAACCAGGAGCTACTTCCTAGTCCTTTGAGATGACAGATGGTCCCTTAAGCCTACAACCTGCTCTCTGACTCCGATTCAGGACAGCAACTCTACTCAGGAAAGCATTTGTGCGCATGCTTAAGTCCCGTTGAAGTCAATGGGATTTGAGCACGTTTACCATTTAGCATGTGCTTCAGTGTCTTCCTGAAACAGGACCGTTGGTCTCCCATGTCCCCTCTGCCCACGCCTGGTCCGTCCATCACTGCCATTGTCACCTCTGCTTCTGCCGGTGCCTTCCCCAGCTCAGTAAGGGCTCTGATCAGCACTCCTGCAGCCTGGCCTGGGCAAGGAGCACCGAAATCTGACACGGCCCAGTCTTGCCTTAAACACCACCCGCCTCCAACCACTACCTTCACTTAACTTCCTACTCTGCAGAGCGCTTGAGGAAGCAGCTCTTCCATCTCTCCAAGCATGGCTCATGCATTGGTGTCGTTGGCCATTTCCAGTCTGGGTTTTGCTCTGGTCCCAGCCCGGAAGCTGCTATGTTCCACGCACTCAGTGACTCTTCCTGCCTGTTAACAACAGCTTTCTGCCCTCCTTTCTCCTTGATCTCAGCCATAACTACTAAAACCCCGACCAAGACACAAGCCTGCACTGCACACAAAGATCCCCTCCTGGGGTGAGGATGAGAGAAAGAACAAACTGCACCTTCGTCGTGGTAAGGAACGACTGGAAGAAGCTCAGCCGTCGCGGTGATGAGGGTGGGAGAAGAACCGACATAAAACAGAATAAAGCAGGCCGTGGCCTGGTCTGTGCACAGGTTTTGTACCACTGCAATTAAATTGGCGCAGAAACCAGTCTAGTTAAAGTGGTGTAAAAACCCTAGCGCTGACGCCATTTTACCAGCACAAGGGCGATTATATTGCTATAGATCATTGCCATCATGTGAATGCTGTGCAGTGTGTGCAGCGGCAGGAAGACCTTCTTCCACTATGAGGATAAGCAAATATCACGATAAGCATCCCTTTGCTAGTGAAACGACCTCCCTGCTAGGGGACTGCACTGCTTTAAATACACCAGTTCATACACCAGTACAGCAAAACAAAACCCATGTGAATTATTATTATCTACTTGTATAGAGAGAGAATCTAGCAAACCCCGCAGTGTGCTAGGTGCTGTACGAGCACAGAACAAAACGATACCTCTCTGCCCCAAAGAGCATTGCAAGCCATACCGCCCTCTGCACTTCCTCCACTTGCACAGTACCAAAGGGAGCTGTGGTTCTCTATCATCTTGCCCATCAAAGCATTCCTCCTGGCTCTAGGCACAATCCCTGCCCTGCCTTCACTGTGGAGTTGCATGATTGTCTGTTCTTTCCCACCCACCTTCCCCCTTTCCACATGGCCCCACGGCCATCAAATAAACCCATGCTACAGCACAAAGTCTATTGCACAACACTGAATTCCTGAATTGCTCATGTGGACAAGTTAAGGCCCTGGGTGTGTTATTTACAAGGATCGCCTCCACTACAGCCTCTCTGCCAAGAAGCCCCAGACCCATCTGTTCTAAGTGGCTTTCGAGCAAAGACCAGAGAAGAGAAGTGGAGTCCCTGGTTACGTTCACACAGTAAAGGTGCATCCAAATGAACAAGCTGGTTCCATGAAGCTAGCCCACCTGAAACTAACTGAACTAAGTGTCCTGCCCCAGGGTAGACTGCTCTAAGTCCAGACACAGGCTGGAGACAGAGGTGCGCTGAAAAAAGGAGGGAGATCCAGAATGGCTTTCTCTCTGCTTCTTCCTCCTGCACCCCCCCGAATTTGCCAACATGTCCCCACCATTGTTCCTCACCTCTCTGCAGTCCTGCTCCTCTCCCTCAGGACATGCAATAATCCGCCCTCTGTGCTCAGCGCTGGGGATGAGCTAAACAGAACAAGCGGCAGTCCCTGGGCTAGCGCTCAGCTTCCTGCTGCTGCCGGGCTGTTCAGGCTGGCAAAGGGCAGCCTCACCACTGAATGAAAGGGGCAAAGGAGCAGCACGTCCTTCTGCATTTCGTGTCTCTCCCTGTCTCGTGCTAAGGCCCACTGGCACAGCAGCGGACTCCTGGCCTCTTAGCAGCTGAATTTGCCTGCTCCAGGCTGTGCTGGCCAAGGTGTCCAAGACTCCCCCCCACCACACCAGGGATGGCCTGGCCGGATCCATCTGCACCCTTCGAGAACAGAGGAAATCAGAAGGTCAGATCCCGAGTGGCGCTGAGGCACGGCAAGTCCTGTGAAAGCCAACGAGAGCTTTCTACAGGCACCACACAGCCCTCACTCACTCCGTCAGGCTTTGTTTCTGCAGGTGCTCAGCACCAATAAGGATTTGGCTCAGTGAGCTTGTCTGCTGCTCTTTAAGCATCTCCACAAGGTGGGAGGGGAGCGGCTCATTAGCGGCAGACGCTTGCCCGAGCTCCAGGCTTCTTGGAAACCCCTTTACCGTGGCAGCTTGCTGTCCGACGGGGGAAACGCAGCATGGGGAACCTGTCCGTATGCAGCCCAGATGAAAGGGGAGCCAAGGCCATCGTGCTCCGTAACGAGGCTTCCTGCCTGCACGGTGAATCCTGGCTTGCTGCTGGGGGACAAGACTGAACACCGTGCGCTCAGACAAAGGAAACAGAGGTGTGTGTCTGTGTGTGTCTTTCATTTGTACCGAGCCACACAGGCAAGATTGCGGGCCCCCGCTGGCCTTCCTGCCAGCCTGCTAGAGATCATCTCTATAGCCCAGGTGGGCGATCCAGCTCTAAATGAAATGTCACCCAGGACTCACCACTTCTGGCCCTTGGCAGGATGAACGGACGGAGCAGAGCAGGAGATACTCGGATGCGCCTGCTTGGGACGACAGAGGACACAGGCGGGGGGGCCTCATCTCTCGCCTACCCCCCGCACAGCCCTTCCTTCGTCTGCACGCCATCCTTGGCCAGGCACAATGCCCCGCCGCTCAAATCTCAAACTCTTTCTTGAGGGAGTCACTCAAGTAGCTGATCCTCAGCTGGTATAAACTGGAAGGAGCATCCAGTGACTAGGGCCTGTAATTTGGGGCACCCGGGTTCAATTCCCTTCCCTCCCACAGACAGCCGGGGTGGCCTGGGGCCAGCATTTAGGGCCAGACTGTTAAAGGTATTTAGGCACCCAAAGATGCGGATAGGCACCTCGTGTGATTTGCAAAGCACGGGGGTGCCTGACTGCCATTGATTCCTAACCAATGACTGATTTTCAATTTTAAAATTGATGCGAGTTAGGCACAGGGGGCTTTTGAAAATCCCACCAGGTGCCTAGCTGCAGCCTTAGGTGCCTAAAAGCCTTTAAAAAGCTGGCCCTTCGCCCAACTGTGCCTCAGTCTCCCCATCTGTAAAATGGGGGCAATAGCCCTGCTCAACCCCACAGGGGTGTTGTGAGGTAAATGCATCCAAGATTGTGAGGCGCTCGGATACAGCGGGGGGCCAGAGAAGGCCCATGATAAACCAGTGTAGCTCCACGGAATAGGGCTGTAATAGGTTAGTCTCTGAGGCCTGTAATACTTTGGTCTCACTCCAGCTGTTTGCCTGGTGGGGATGGCTGGGTGGTTTTTAGTGGCCTGGGGTATACAGGAGGTCAGACTAGAGGATCGGCTGATCCCTACTGGCCTTACACTCTATGACTATAAGTCAATGTGGCCAGGCCACTTTACCCCAGCTAAAAATCCAGACCTCAATGTTTACTCAGAACTGAGAAAAGGCCTTGGGATTTGACCAGGAGATTTGCCCGAGTATATTTATCATCATGCAATGATGCTATAGGATTCCCATGGCAAGATGGACGCCACATCTAAATAGCCACAGGAACCGATGCAGACAACACTCTGCTCACCTTTTATTTTCTTTCAACCAGCTCTGCCTTGTTGTGCATTAAACACTGTTTTGCTTCCCCCCCCCCTCATAATTTTACTTCCTTGCCTGGCATTCCTTGACACAGCTGCCGTCCTGCTGAGACTGTGCTAGCAAGTGCCAGAAACAGAGCTTTCGCTTGTTTTTAATTTGCATTCAAAAACAAAAAACAAAAAAACAAGGAAAAAAAATCCTTTACAAAAATCTATTTCTGATTATGTGTGTTTTCTTCCTGCTGGGCTCACACATTTCCTATCCCCTCAAAGGATGCATCAAACCCTTGAGATGTGCCAAGTCACCTGGAAACAGCTCCAGCTTGTGTTGTAAAATGACACCAAGATCACTGGAATGAAAACTCTGCAGCCGTATTTTTCTGGGACAGAGGGTAGGGGTAGGGAGTGGAGGGGGCTGGCAGGGGAATGGGAGAAGCTGAATTTGCCCAGAGTGGAGAACTGATAGTTGTTTTAAGAAAAGCCTAATCAAAAACCCAGTGAAGCCAGGGGATGACTTGAATGTTTTGAAAAGTACAGCACTGAAGTCTTTTAGTTATCCACAGGTAGAGACACCACCAGCTGGAGCAGTGCAGGCTTCCTTTACTGATGAGGCTTACCAGGAAGGCCTTCTCTGAGCAGAGGAGTTCAGGCTCCATGAAGTCCTTGGCCTCTCTGCTGAGCTTGCTTATGGTGTGAGCTGGGTGCTGCTTGTGACAGCCGATGCCTGTCCCTGTTGTTATCTGCAGAGCTTTGTTACACCTACGCAGAACTTTTCACAACACTTAGAAAGGCAAGGGACCATGCACCAAGGAGCCTCCAGTCTACCACGAAGAGGACTCTCAGGACCACAGTTCAGACTCAAGGGATGCTATCCTGGCTTGCTGAGGTCAATGGGGGTTTTGCTGTTGCTTTCCGAAGGGGCAGGATTTCACCCAAGAAGTTCTAGAGACATTGTCAGTGTGTAGTTAGTAGAGATGGATCCGAGAGCCGGAGGTAAGATCCAGATTTGAATTTCCCATGGCTTGGCTCTAGGGTCCCGGCTAGCACCCCTCTCCAGGGATAGGAGTGAAGGACCAGAAGCAGGCCAGAAAGGCATTATGCAACACAAGGGATTCACAGACTGGGCTTACCAACTGACAGGGCTGAGAACACCAACTTGTTATGTAACAGTGGCCTAACCGCAGCTGCCATTGACCTGGGTCCAATATCAATCATGAGTCCCTCACCCCACACCCAGGGAAAATACAGCTACTGGCGAGATTGCACAAAATCCCATCAGCAAGTCAACTGCACGACTCTTCGTGTTTGTTTCCAATGCAGTCTGGAAATATGAGATTTCTATAGGGAGGAAACTCACTGCCAACAGCGGTGGGTGGGTGCATGTGTGTGAGGGGGCGTGTGTGCAAAAGGACCATAAATCTGCCAGCTCCAGTTTCCCATAACTCCTGGAGAGCATGATCAAAGGCAACTCATGCTATGAGGGGACTTCACTGCAGAGGGAATACACACTTTGAGTGCGTTTGAGTATTTGATCAACTGAAGAGCGTTTGCACAGCTTGTGGGGAAATTAGCTCTTCCAACTCATTTCTACAATTGCCAGCTCTCCCTTTCAGCTCTCTCCCCTCTTTCCCTGGAAGCACAAGATTTCCCCATAAAATCCACAGAAAGCTATTCATTCTCCGCATGAAAACCCACTGTGAACCGACTTGCTTTGGAGATGGCACTTCAGTCCACTGGATCTGGGCGGTGGAAAGCTGCAAGGCCTACAAAAAATGACCTTCTGCTGACCAGACAATCTCCGCAAACCCGCTGCAGGCAAGACGAAGAAGTTCTTGTTTTAACGTGGTTGAACTCAATGGGAGTTTCCCCACTGACTTCAGTGGGGCCAAGATTTCACTCAAAATCTCCTGAGACCAATGCCCCAGAGCTGACGTATCTTCTGCTTTCCCATTTCAATGGTTATTCCCCACAACCTTCCCGTTCCCAATGTCTAGTCCCATTGTACCTGTGCCCATGCTGCTAGACAGGCTAATGTCTCCAGGGACACCTCTTAGTGTTAGAGACACTGGTTTTATCCTCCTGGGGACATGTTTGAAGGCATCAGCTTTTATCCCAGTCTCGGAGACAGTTTTCTCTCGCCCATCCTCCTAGTCTCAAGTAAGGCAGTACACCTTCAAAAACTACCCTCATTTAAGACCACCAGGAAGGATTATCCACCCACCACACCAAAGGGCAGTCTGTGTTTTTCAGCCAGAGCCAGATGCCGATCTCTGTGCCAACTTATTAGCGGATGCCTGTCGGTGTAGCAAAGTTGACTTCAGTGGGGCCATGCCAGTTTACACCACCTGTGGGCTCTGTATCTCAGCTGTAAATCCCAGAGAAGCGACACTGACTCCAGTGGGGTCATGTTGGGTTTACAGTGTGGTAAATGTTACCTGAATCTCCTCCACGCCTCAGTTTTTAACCCACGAAGGGGAGAAAATAGACCTTCGTGTGTACAGTGCTTTAGATCACTCAAGGTGTAGACGCAAGACGTTATCAATAGCAATATTAACATACTACATCTGTGGCACATGCCGCTGGAAACTGCTGATTTCTGTAGCCTCAGCCCCCAATCGTGCTGTATCCCACACATCACACCAGCCAACCCCACACCTGGATTACAGAGACCTCCCTCTCTCTCTGGGGGGTTTCAAAAGCCATAACAGGGTTTATGAATGTAAATGTACAGGAACTTATTACAAGTAAAAATGGGGAGTGATACACACAGAGAGCCTGTGTGATGAGACCATGGGGAGAAGAAAATTAATTCTGCTGGACTGAAGAAGAAAAGAAAAGAACAGAAAAGAAAAGACTAACTCAAAAACAAACAACATTTCCATAGACTATGAAATTGGGAGTGAATAAACAATTGACTGTTCCAGTCAGTGTCTTCGTTCCTGTCCATCAGCTTCTCTGCCTCTTCTCCCCTCAAAATGTTATTGTCTATCACTCTCTTGGCACTAACAGGACCAGGTACATCTCTCCGTCTCACTTGCTCAGCTGATAAGCATGACAGACTGAGGCAGCGGTGACGGGAATCACAATTCCAGTGGATAAAGTGCCATTTACATGAGGCAGGCGCCTTGATCAACGTGACTGAGGGCACAATGGGCCTGGGAACGGTGCATTTTTTGTTTCAAAAGGGCGAATGATGGAACTTCCCCTCCAATCAGAAATAAAAACAAAACCATGAACGAGGTCATGAGTCCCGATTAAAATTCCCAGCATGCCAGAGTTTACAAAACCTCAGAAGTGAAGCAATACAGGCTCTGGGAAGTTTGGCAACCTAGCCTGTTTTTCTGTTGTCGAGGGGGTTAGAGGGGAATTTGACATAGTTCTTTTTTTCCCTCCCAAAGGGCTGATGTCTTAGAGATTTCCAAGGAACCCTTTTTAAGACAGATGGCTATTTTTCTCAAGGAGTTGATTGGTTTTCAGTGTTCCCTTTTGTTTTCTTGGCACTGCTGTTTCCTTCACATTTTACTCAGCAAATTGATACCTTCTTTAAGAGGGAACAACCAGTGTCTTGTTCCCACAAGACAAAAGAGGAGGGGAGGGGGGGAAATATGTTCCTAACACAAATTCCTTTTCTGTTAATCTTCCTCCCCAGTCTGGAGCTTTGGGTTCCCTGTTCCCCTTACCCACCCCTGGACTATAGAGCTAAATAGGGATAAATCCTTAGCTGCGGTAAATCAGCACAGGCCAAATGATTTCTTTGGAGTTTAGCTGGCTGACACTAGCTGAGATCTGGCCAAGGGAGGGTGACCGGAGTGCTTAGTGGCAAAGAGCAGATCCACTATGCACTAACAATGCACGTTTCAATGACTGTGATTTGGGCCTAGATATCATGGTGATTAGATAGATTAGATTAGATCAGATTAGATAGCTAGATAGACAGACTACACCACACTATACCCCACTCTAAAATGCTTCTTTTTCATCTAGTTTGCACCTTTTTCAGTACTCTATAGACATGCAAGCCCTTAGCTTCAGAGGCGCTCATGGAATCAGACTGAAGTTGTGGACACTCTGAGAATCATCAGATTCGTGGTGATGTATTAAAACAGCCTCACTCTTGAGTGCAACGAACGTTTGGACATCTAAGGGGTTAAACAAAGCCGTTGCACCCTCCAGCAAAGAGACTACCTTTTCCTACCACCCCCCGTCTGCCCCACATTGCCTCCTACGAAAGGCTTCATACTCTGACTGGGCTAAATCCTGATGTCTTCACTCAGCTTTCGCTTGGCCCTGTCTCGGGCATGATTTGAGCGGAGAGTTGCCGGAGGGCGCGCATTCCAGTCCATGGCCCCTGCCGAGGATTTGGCATGTGCTTTCGTTCCACAGTGGAACGAACCCCAAACGTCCTGGATGTCCTTGCAGACGTGGAAGCGAGTGCACGTCCCATTCGAGAGCCCAGCACTTAGGAAAGCGGTGTGGGAGGCCCAAATCCCTGCTCTGCCTGATTTCACACAGACCACTCCCAGTAAGGCAGAGCAGAAACCTGAACATGGCTCTCCAACATCTCAAGCCGATGCCTTAACCTGCAAGCTGTAGAGTCTCTCTATCCCCCTGTTCCTCCCCAACATCAAACCCTTCGCACAGAAGCTTAGTGGAGAACGATACATCTCCATGAAACAACAAAACATCACGTTTCTCTCAAATTTCGCTTTGGCAACAATGTTCTGACCAGCTCGACCTGACCGAGATTTGGCTTGAGCAAGGAAATCTGGGACCTGGCTCAAAATTATCACACCCAGACGGCTGTGACAGGGAGCCCATATTCCAGGCTCTCACCTTCCAAGGTCTGTGCTGTGTTGGGTTAGGAAGAGAGCATCTTTCCTCCCCTGCATCACGGGCTGAGATGATTGACGGAGACAGCTCTCCTGGTGCACTATTAGCTGCAGAGCTCCTGGCTGACCTGCGCTTGCATGAGCTCTTCATTTGCCAACTGTGTTGCTGGGAAGGCAGTGACTTTGTCAGAGGGGCACCTGCTGGGTACCAAGAGCGGGCTAATTACTAGCAACTGGCTTGCCGTCTGTCACTGTGCTGGGCTCATGGTTCCCAAGGCAGTGTTAGCGGGGCTTTTGTCCAGCCAGGATGCATAGAAGGAGAGATGAGGACTGATGGGCAGGGAGGGATGGGGTAGGGGAGAGATAGGGAAGGGGCAGGGTACAGCATAGGAACACGCTGCTGATGGCTTTCTTCCCCTGTCCCCTTCGCTCTCTCCTGCACAGCAAGCGGTACCTGCCAGATAGATGGGAAGCTGCAACGTGGGGAAATGGGGGATCCACAGCATGGGGAGGTAGCAGCTGAGACTCCCGCTGAGGTGCCAGATCTCTCTGCAGCATCTCCCATAGCAGACGAGTTGCGTTGCTGAATGGTCACGCTGCCAAGAGAAGTAAAACTTCCTCCCGGGTGAGTGTGATGGAGGCAATAAAGATCTCCGGCAGTGCTGGTAACAGCCAAGGTCACCGGCGTACGGACGCACACCTCTCTGACAGCCCAGGCTTTGATGACTTCAAAAAATAATTTTTATTCTGAGTTGATCCACGACTCAATGGCAGCTGCTTTGGCCTTAAATCCCCCCAGCCTCAGCCCAGGAACAATTTGTTTGGCTAAATCGCCAAGGGACAGATTGTCCCTAGCGCAGCAGGCAGGGCAGAGAAGGATTCTAACCTCCTTCTGTGGCTGGGTGAAGACTGCCTGTACTGCAGCTTCAATGCATCTCAGGGAGACCAGGGTTGTGTGGCTGCTTCTTGACCTGTGAGCAGATGGGTGGGGAGCGGATAGGAGCCGAGGTTCTACCCCCTGCGCTGGCCAGGAACATTAAACAGAACAATAGGCACCGTTCAAACAGGAACAAACAGACCCTAGGCACCATACTCAGGAGACTACCCCTCCCATCACTCACTCTGCTGTGCCTACACCTCTGTTTTTAGTGCACTTAGCAAGATCAGAGCTAGTGCAGGTAGGTCTTCGCCTACCTTGGCTGGAAATCCCAGCTTCCAGCTGCAATGCAGATTCACCCTATGTGTCAAAGGGAAGAAGGCTGGGATGCTCACCCGAGACTCAGCTGACCCGAGCTAAATTCTCTGCTCTGCCAAAGAATGTGTGAGACCTTGGGCAAGTCAGTTCCACGTCCGTACCACCTGAAGATAAAAGCGCTGCCCTGCCTCCCGGGGTGGGAGTGGCGGCGGGAGGTCAGGAAAAAGCCATTAGATCGTGAGACACTCCATTACTGTGGTAATGGAGGCCAGATAAGGACCTAAGACAGAGAGGTGCCATAATCAGGATCGAATCTATGGCCTCATCTAACTAGACAAAGCAATTTTATACATCTACCCCTCTGTAGGGACATGCTGGCTCCTTCGGCCTCATCTTCCTCTTGTGCTTTACAGTCCTCGTCCCTCTTGTGATGAAACCATCCTTGCTCCTCCTTGACACATGTTATAACAATCGTATTCTGCCACTCTCTTCAAAGGGGCTAGGAGCACCTCTCAGGAAATAAGCTTCCAGACGCCTTCCTTTCAAGCCTTGATTCATGGATGTTTGCCGGCTGCTTTGGTACCCTCCGGTGGAAGATGCTGCGGTACCCAGGTCAGAACAGGATATGCATGGGAGGCAGCTGGGGAAAATGAGGGGCAAGGAGATGAATTCAACTGCCGATGGCCTCACCACGAGACCACTGCAGAACTGGGCGTAGGCTCCAGGTGGTGTGTACACAGGGGAAGTGGGAGGAAGGCATGCCAGAGTGTGAGTTAGAGGACCTGGGGAAATGCACCGTGTGTTGGGGCCCGAGGTTGTTGGGCTGTGGTGGGTTCGGTCAGCGTCAGTGGGTGATGTGATCGGAGGGGATTACGGGGTGTTAAAGAATCCCCCTTGTCTGTTTCAGAGGGGTGATGCTGGTCAGTTTTGTTCTCAACCTCAGCTGTAACCAAGTGTGGCTTTCTGTTTGTAATCAGAGATGGGTTAGGATCAAAATCCTGCAGCTCCAACCCCTTCTCCCACCCACCACCAGCTCCGGGGTTTCAAAATCAGAATCCCAAGTCAGGCAAAGCAGAGAGGGCATGCATCAGTGCCGGGCAGCCTGCGAGACCTTAGAGGGTGGGGGAAGTGTCCTGAGTGCATGTGTCCAAATGTTGGGAAGCAGGTGGAGTGGCTGTTTGAGCGCACAGAGAACAGAAGCGAGAATGATTATAGTGTAGCCGGCAATCCATTCCATGACTGCTTCATCCAGGTCACGATTTAGGCAGAGCCATAGGATAACTCTGTAAAGCAAAAGCTGCACACGGTCTGCTAACTGGCGAGGCAGGAACTGTGCAGTCTGTCCATCTCCAGCAGCTTCATTAACGAATCCTCTTTCTGTTTACCGCACCTGAGTCCTGTCCCTTTCAAAGTGCAAGGGACACTTTCCCATTCAGAGGGATGGGAAGTAGGCAAAGCTGGATGCTTACAGCTGAGTTCAGCTTCAAGTTTTGTGCATTTGAACACTAAAACTCAATACAAACCCAGGAACTGAAAACCCACAAGGACTGACACGAACTGGTTCTGTTGTAGCTAATGCTAAGTGAAGAGCAGAGCTGGTCAAAACACAGGAAGTTGAAACCTCTTCCCCTCCTACCCTCCCACAAAAATACGCATTTTCTAAGGGGTAAAAAACAAAAAAAAATAACTGAGATGTGTTGTTCTTTGACAGAAATAATTCAATACTAACATTTTTCTTTTCCTTTAATTTTCAGAAAGATTTGATGGAAGAAAAACGGCAACTGTCTCTCACATTTTTATCCTCCGCCTTTTCCTCCACAAAGTAAAAAAACAAAACAAAAAAGGAGGTGGGGAGGAGAGAGAAACTTTTTTTTTTTTTGCTCAGAGCTGAAAAATGTTGACCTCTGCTGATCAGAAGTGTGAAGCTGCAATACATATTTTTGGAACACTAGAGGGAGCAGAAGCCAGGGAAGGAGAGAGGCAAGGGGCTGTATCTGAGTGATGTTCCTTGTGTTCTGTCCCGGTCGGGTCCTGATATTGGGCCCATCACTGCTGTATGAGACTGAATAATCCAGTCAGTCCCCACTTAGCTGCCTGCTTACTCATGTCAGCATTCAATAGACTCCCACAGATCTGCAAGTCAAGGTCACTTCTCACAGCTCTGACCGCGAGCCGCAGGTCAAGGAGTAAATTCTTTTAGTCACCCAAGGCGCCAGAATGCATCCACGGTAACTGCTCAGTTCCTGCTCCAGAGACAGTTGCGGGTGTGCTGTGGTAACATTTGACTATCAAGTCCACACCCCGTGCAGTTACACTAGATACCAGTAAAGCCAACCTTACTGGGGTCCAACAAAGAGATCTGAACCCAGGACTTTTTAGTGCTGAAAGCAGGTGCCTTCGCCACTTGAAGCAACACGACTGAATACATTAGCTTCCGACTGATAAACACCTGCATGTGAACTAGCCACTAGAGGGACACAAAGACTAGTTACCCCAGGGCAGCCACTTCGTTTACTCCCTCTCCGGATGACTATTCAGCCTAGTCACATTCTGTAGGCATCTTTGCATCCTGAATTTGATCTGTTACAAGTGGATCTGAATCAGATCTGAAGATCTTCTATGTACCTTGGGATCCCCATCTGTATCCTGGAGACAGTAATGCTTTCCCACTGCTCAAGAGCTGGTCTGATTCATGCTTGTAAGGAACTTTGGGATCCTTTGATGGGAGGTCTCACGGAAGCACAAACTGTCATTAAATCTCCTTCCAGAGCGGTGTGGGGAACCACCTACTCAATCTGCCTTTCAAAGGGGACCTCAAAGGGGCCTCTCTAATACCAGCAACCTCAGGGTTACACCTGCCCCTCCTCTATAGAACAAACCTTGCCCTACAAGGAAACTGGGTCATCTGGGCTTTGATGGCAATCCTTAAGAGAATGATCTGTTCCATACACAGCCTCTACCAAGGACAGCCGCCCCCTCGGGGCAGAGCAGAGGTTGGCTCAGCCAGTGCTCGGAGGAGGCCGGCTTCGGACATACAGCCGCAGCAGCAGAATTTCTATGCAGAAGTCATTAATCATTAGGTCATAAGAAAAGCTTTGAGTTAATCCAAGTGGGAGGCGAGTCACACAGGCTGGTGAATAAATCTACTGGCCCCCATGGCCGTGCTGCTCCCAGCCACGCTCAGGGCCTCCAGGTGGCTGTTTTAGGGATGGCACCCGTTCAGAAACACTCAAGGCCAAAAGGCGGCAATCTGGCAAGCGTGTTTATTGCCAGAAGGGCTCCAGGCTGTGTGTGTGTCTCCGGGCATTTCGGAAAAGCCACCTGCTGCCAAATGAAGGGGGCAAGCTGCTTGCTCCTCCTCCTGCCCTGTTCTTTCCACTCTCCCCACCACACACCCACGCCCGGTTTTACAGCAGGGACCGCAGGCAGCTCGCTAGACGCTTCTGACTCGCTTCTATTCTCACCGCCTGGTTTTCGACCCGCACAGGTACCACCCTTAGCCTTTAAGACGTGGGCCCAGGGAATGGTTCAAAGGTCAAAGTGGTTCGGTCTCTTCCTCCCACTCCCCCAGATCCTCACGGCCGAACAATTCAACAGCTCTCCTGTTATTTCGTCTGCCTCTGAGCCACTGTTCAGACACGGCACACGGGCCTTTTCCTGGCTCCCACCTGCTGTATGCATCATGCTACAATAGCCTTACCCACAATGCCCTGCACAGCTCCTGCCCCAGAGAATCACAGCACTGCGAAGCCATTGCTGCTCCCAATATGGGCGCTGTCTTAAGCTTGCCTTCCCCTCCCTGCTAGCCTAAGACCTTTCACATGCTGAATTCCAGCTGACTTGGAAATGCCACCTGGCTTGAAAAAGGCTGCTCCGCGTGCCTGCAAATACTCGCCTGGTTGCATTACTGCCTAAGAAGGAAAAGCCTCTCTCGGGAGTCTGAGCTCAGCTGGGCTCACTGCAGAGCATCGCGGTGAGAAACGGGGGGTGCTGGCGCCTGAAGGCTCAGCTGATAAGTCCTTGAGGCCTGGTGGTCTGCTTATGTGGCAAAGTGTGGACCGCTGAGGTCTGGCACACTGAAGGGTGATGCCCTGCACAATCAGATCCTTCCTCCCACCAGCAATAGCCCACAGTCAGCCCTTCCGTTCTCAGCCGCCCACTAAAAGCCCTGTTTTGCTCTAAGACAGGCCCATGCTCTGAGCCACCCATTGCACTAGGCTGCCGGTTTTAGGGCTCAACTGCAGAGCCATTGTGTTGGTGAACTGCTAGGCACACGAGAAACCGCCTCGAGCAGGGCTCAGCAGGGTAAGGGCCTCACAATCTGACCCGCAGAATGGAAATTCCTCAAGGCTGGCCTTTGTTTCTTGTATAGCGATGAACAAAGTGTCTGGATATACCCAATAAATAGCATAATAGTAACGATGAATGCAGGAATTAGGGACAAGAATGGGGTTTTTACATTGATTACTGGTAGTGCCATACTGTCCACTTCTAAAGCAGCAGAGATCTTTGGGCCCTTTACAGAGATGTATCTGCACAAGAGAAGTAAAGTGGATGAGCCGAGGTCCAGAAAGGTTAAAGGACTTGACCGAGGTCAGTCAGTGGCAGAGCTAGGAACGGAACCTGGAGATTCTGACTCTCAGACCTTTCCTCTATTTACTAGACCACACTCTCCTTCTGGGAGGATGATCAGAATTTACGAGTCCAGGATGACTGATAAAGGAAGGATGGTCTAGTGGTTAGGGCGCTAACTCCCCATCTGTAAAATGGGGATAACAGCACTTCACAGGTCCCACTTCACAGGGCTGCCATGAGAACAAACACATTCAAAGACTGTGCTCACATCCTGTTGTAGCGGGGCCATACAACCACCACAGGTACGTCCACACTGCAGTGAAATGCCGGTGGCTGGCACAGGTGAGCTAAAACCAAAACTGCAGTGTAGATGCTCAGGCTGGAGCCCATGTTCTGCGCCCATCCATCCTTGCGGAGTCTCAGAGCCTCGGCTCCAGCCCTAGCCCGAACGTCTACGCAGAAATTTTATATCCCCAAAACTGGAGTCAGCTGACCAACGCCAGCCTTTTATCGCAGTGCAGATGTACCCATAGATACACAGACTCTCATTCTCTTGCTCTTTGACTGAACACTTCGCCCATACTCCAGCACGACAAACAGAACCCAGGAGTCTTAACTTTCACTCCGCGGTTCTCACTGCTACACGGTGCTAGACACAGAACCCAGCAGCTCCGACTCGCAGCGGTGCTCTAACTATCTGAGCACATTGCTTCCCAAGTCCTCACTTGCAAAAGCTGCTTCTCACACCCTGGTGCTCTGATGATTACACCTTCATACCAGCGTGCGACAGAAATGTTTGTGCAGAAAAATCCTCCAAGTCAGTGCATTAGTGTCCTGTGATGAAAAATAGTTCTGCCTAAACTAAGACACTCAAGGTAATTCAGACTACATTTGAGGTGATTTCAGATTCTCAAGCCTGCCTGTAACAGTGTTCCAGTCTGTATTTATCATTCATTTTTCCTCCTTCACTACCATTTTTCCTCTCTACTTGTTTTTAAAACACATGGACAACAAAGAGAACGAAATGACCACAGCACGGGGCACAAGTCAGGCTCAGAGAAGTCCTTTCCTGCTCGCAGGGAAGTTACAGCTTTGCACTTTATAATCAAAAGCTTTGCTGGGTTCAAATACGAATGAGGTCATACGGCATGCAGGCCTACGAGTCTGATCTCAAGTCATGCTCGGGTCTATCCCGAGTGAATCCACCGATTTCAGGAGAACCAGGGCCAGATTTTGACATCAGCTGCACCAGCAGAAATTCAGAGCGACTCCAGTGATTTCAATGGCGTTAGAGACAGAGTCTAATCTGACTTCAGTGGGAGCTGCGGGTAATCAGAACCCCTGAAAATCAGGGTCTCACTCTTCAAAGTGCTCTGTGTATATTAGCTAAAGGATCCTAATCCCATCTCTGGTAGATATAGCCCCAGTTTACAGAGGAAGAAACTGAGGCCAGGGGTTGAACGGTGCCTTTTAGCTGTTAGTTGGGAGTGGGGGGGTGGAGCAGCAGTGGATGATCAGGTGCTGCTCTGCGTGAGCGCTGCAGAGAACAGATGCAGGCAGAATGCCTTGCTGGACTGGGAATGAGAGGGGCCACTTGAGCTCTTCCCACACCAGCTGCTGGATGCTGAAGGGACATGCCCCTTTTAGGCTGATAGCAGCCTTCTCCGTGGGCTCTGCATGAGAGTGGTGAGATGATCCCTGTGGCAGAGAACCCCACGCCATGCCTGGCTCACAGCAAGGTGATCAGTGTTTAACTTCCGCAAGCAGCAGAGGATGAAACACTGTTACCAGCTGAGTTAAAACCCGATTGAGATTGGTAGGTGTGAGCTCGCCCTTCAATTAACATAACTGCAAACATAAGCTCCAACCTCAAACAAAAGGCCAGTGTGAACCAGCCCAGGGCATGTTTGTGAAGACAAATCAGGGAAGGGGTGTGTATGAAAACAAACCACACAGAAACTGAGAAGAACAAGGACAGAGTGAGGCTTGGACTACACTAAAAAGTTAGATTGTCCCAGTGTGAAAAATCCACACCCTTGAGTGATGTAGTTCAGCCAACTGAACCCCAAGTGTAGAAAGAGCCAGTGGATTATCTATGCTGACAGGAGAATCCCTCTCATTGACGTAGGGAGTGTCTACACTGAATCACTGTCACGTTTCAAGTGTAGACAAGCCCTCAGAGAGAAACAGCCTGAAGGAGTGTCTGAAAGCGCAGTGGTTGATTCTGGAAGAAACCTGAGGAGATATTTTTGGGTCACAGGCTCAAGTTGAAAAGAACGCCCTTGCTGCTGTGAGGAAAAGAAGCTGTTTCCAGCTCTTTGGCCCCCTCTGTAGTCAGAGACGCAGGTCTTTGTACGTTCTTTGTAAATACACACAACTGCATCGAAGAAAGACCTGGCGATCACCAACTTCTGCTCCTCCCAGGAGCATCCAGAAGGTCTCAAACTTTGACTAGCCACTCAGGTCAAAAAGGGGTAACAGTAGCCACTTGGGGGACCTGGGCAAAGAGGGCCATGAGAGTGAGTGGTTGCCTTTGCATTGGCATCAGTGGGCTTTGGATCAAGTGGCTAATAAGCGAGTCTGAAGTAATTAGCTCTCTCTGAGGTTTGATCACTCACAGGGGATGGTTCGTTCATGCCTTCCTCTGGAGGGGATACTCCGTTTTAAAACTTTCAGCCCCAGTTGCCCACCCCTTCTCAGCAGCCTCCAGCAGCCCCTCCTTGGACTGTAAAAGCATTGGAGGCAACAGGCTGAAGATCCATCTCAAAGGTGGGTGTGAAACCAGACAGGCCCCTTTCTTGTCAATTCTACACTACCAACACTGCTGCTGCTGGTCAGAATGCATGGGCAGGAAGTGCCAGGTGGTTCCCAGGCACGCATGCAAAACCATGTTCTCCCACATAAAATTCACGCAGGACACCCAGACACACCCTATCCAAATGCGCGCGCACACACGCACAAACACACGCACGCATGTTCTCACACACCGACCAGAAGAGAAGTTCTACCAACAAGGCTGGTCAGAGGGATCGGAAAAACCTCCTGTGGCATTGCCATCACAGACAGGCTATTTATCTCCCTCACATGTTGATCCATTACAAAAAGGACAGGCGCCCGAGAGATGACAGAATGCAGCAAACCATACATCCTGGAAATGAAACATCAAACGGGTCATTCCCTGTAACAGATCATACTGCAGAAGCCCACAAACACGCACAGTACACGCAGAGCGGTGTGCGTGGTGGTTTTTAATCATACACTATTTACAGAAAAGAACAGAGCTCTCCATTTCTTCATTAGGGTAAGGACACACCCAGCGAGGTAAGTGGGCAGGCATTCTACAGGGCTGCTTGCTTGTCCAAATCAGAAAACCTGGCACTTGTAACCAAATCACGCGTATCACCTATGGCAAAACACTGCAGTCCAGATGGAGGCGGAATTTACAGTGAGTGATAACACATTGCAGAGACCAAAGGGGTATGCTGGACTCACACTTGTTTCCTGCTTTGAAGTACAAGCTTGGAAAGACACAAAGAGAAGTACTTCTCGACTGTAGGGACCCCATTTATTTGTATATAGTATTTATTTGATCAATTGATGTATCTATTTTACACCGCCCTTTTGCACCGTATTGAAAGCGGAGTCTCATCTCTGAGCCATCTTGCCCCTTTCCCTCTAGTAACTATCATTCTGCTTCTTTTGTCCTCCTTTCTTTTTTAAACTCTTTTATTCTAACACAGACTGAGATCCACTATCTTCGTGCCGAGAAGGTACTAAGTAATAAATAACAATACTAAAAACAGCACTTGGACAGCACTTTTCCAGCTGTGAATCTCAAAGTGTTTTATGGGCATCTGCAAACACGCATCCGATGGAGACAAATATGATGCTAATTTTAAAGGGGCGGGGGGTAAAGAAAGGCTGAGATTTCCCCAGGGGTCACACTGCAAGGGAATAGCAGAGTTGTGAATAGGACCCAAGAGTCCTGGCACCTGTTTGCCTAGTATAACCATTAGGTCACACATATGTACACTCAACAATGTTCTCTGAAGCATTCATGCAGTTGACATCCTTTGCGGATGATGCACTAGCCTCATTACAATGCCCTATATCTTTATCCTGCAATAGCTCTGGTAATTACCAGAGCCTGGCACTTAAGTGTTCACTGTACATCCAGCAGGGAGAGCCCACACATTGGTTTTTGATGTGAGACAAGATTAACTGATCCAACAGACTTGTGTGAATATCAGCGCTTCCGGGTTTGATTAGTGCTCCAGTGATCACGTGCACAATTTATATGCTATCCTTACTCCTCCAGAAGTCCCACTCAAATCAATGTCAATGGCACACTCGCTTAAGCCCTTTGCTGAACTGGGGCCTTAGCATATCAACACTAAATTAAACCAACAAACTTACGGCCTCGGTCATGGCTTGGCCAGGAGCCCTGCACAGAGGTTGGCCCATTGTTACGCTGCTCCAGAAGCAGATCAGGAAGCAAATTGAGACTCAAGAGATTCACCATCTGTTTGACTATCCACTCCGACCCCCCCTGCTCCAGGGGGGTTGTGATGTGCCTTGAACGGCAAGCTGTTTGAGGCACAGATTGTCTTTTTGTTTTGTACAGCACCTAGCACAACAGGGTTCTGGTCCATGACTGGGGCTCGTAGATGCTTCCTCAGTATAATTAATTAATAACAACACACCAGCCCTGTAGCTGATCCAGTGTACATCTGCCAGCTCGCTGGGGTGGGGAGAAGACTTTGCTCCTCCCGCTTCCCACATGGAGGCTGCTCTCACCCTGAATACCTATCCACAGCTTTTGGAGCCAATGCAGGGAAGTAAGGGTGCACCTCAAACCCTCTCCCTATCTAATCAGGCAAGAAGGATGGGCTACTGTCCCAGTCTAAGAACAATGCATCCAAAATATGCTTGCATTTCACACGGTGAAATTTTTCTGATTTTTTTAACTGAAGAATGCAGATTCAAGTCGACCAAAACATTTTGTGATTTTTTGTCAATTTCAGCAAACCTTTTTTGGTCAAAACCAAAACTTCTGGGGGAAAAAAAAGAGAAATGTTCTGTTTTAAACATTTTTTAAATGGAAGAGTTTAATTTTTCAATTCAAAAAGACTTTTTGTTTTGAATGTGCTTCAATTTAATTAAAAAAAGACCCATTTTGGGTTCAAACAAAACATTTCATTTCATTCACTTCAAAACATTTTGTTCATTCATTTTGGTTCAAACAAAACATTTCATTTGATTCAACGCATTTTTTTCTCTGTTCAGTTCACTAAAAAAAATTACCAAAAAACCTGAATTTTGGATCAATCCAAAATGTTTTCTTTTCTGACTTTTCACATCAGACAGCCAAATGACAAATCAGTTATTTCCACTGCTCTATTCACATGCATATTTCAGTGTTAATTATTCACACTGCTTCATACCAAGCTGAAAAATGTTCTGCAGTGTATTTAATTTAAGTGGAACACATTTTTAAAACTAATGACAAGGGTTAAACCCTGTCTCTGTCCCCTAATAAACATGACATTAAAAATATACTTATGTCTTGAATGACAGATCTAGTGTTCCAGCTAGAAACAGTGAGGGAAAGACACACACACACAGGATTTATAGCCTGAAACATTTTAACTGTTGTTCACAGCATTAGCTATCTGCACATTGTAATCAGTTACAATTTCTATCTCATACACTGATTGTATTTTGTAGGTATGAAGTTGTTTCCACTTTCCACGTCCCGTGCCCCCTCCCCTCTTCCCCACTATAATATTTAGTCTGCAGCTTTGCTTATTTACATACTTAATTTCAGTTCTGTTTGCAAACACAAATTAGTTTTGTGCAATTACTTTGTGCACGGACATGAAGTGTATCTGCTTCAGTGATTTAACGGCATTGAAAGAGACAGCACAGGGCCATATGGCTCTCTCTATATAATCACAATATTACCTGCACACATTAGTTACATAAGAGCTACATTATAATTAGAGCAGCTGAAAGAAAGAGAGAAAGAAAGAAAGAAAGAATCAGTTGATTGATTAGCAAGATACGAAGGTTTTAAACACACAATAGATGGATGATACATAAAAGGATTTTTCCAAACCAACAGACGGATGTTGCTGGAGAATCACTAGGTGTAGAAATTAGTTCTCATATAGAGCTGGGCAAATAACAGATTTTTCAGGTCACTGGCAGTTTTGAAAAATAAAAAATTAAAATTTCTTCTGGTTGCGACAAAAATGAAAATATTAGAAAATTTCAGCAAATCAAAAGACTTTTTTTGTTTTGTTTCACACCAAATGAAAGATTCCATTTTGACAAAATCAAACTGTTTTGTTTTGTTTTCAACCATCTGTAAACTTTTTTTTTTTTTTTAAATAAAGGCAATGAAAGTTTTGAAACAAAAAGTAGTTTCAAATAAAAATAAAAACAGGTCATTTTGAAAATATCAAAACAAAATGTTTTGATGATTTGAGAATTTTTTATTTGAACTTGTTACATGTTACATTGTCACTGAATCCGCACTTTTTGCCCAAAAATGTTTCAGATGAAAAATTTTACCCAGCTCTATATCCCAAGTTTGCTGCTGTCTTGGCCCAACACGAAAGTTTGTTCTAAGCATGTTACTTGAATGGCGTAGAGCTTGTGAAAAAATGTTAATTGTTTTTCATTGGATTTTTTTTTTAAATCTTTTTTTCCTCAAGATATCCAGTGAAACTTTTTTGATTTGATTTGATCCCCTATATCCCCCTGTTGTCCCCATGCCATTTCCAGCAAGGATTTTTCCCCAAGTTGTTTGCTTTGTTAAAAAGATTAACAAAAAGACATTTTCCATCAAAAACTCTTTTTCAGTGGAAAAATCGGAACCAGCACTAGAGTCCCGTATGGGGCAGCTTATTGAGGGCTCGATTGAGGCATAAACTAGATGCCCACGCAAGAGAATTAGAGACACCCTTCTTAAATCTTTACACAGCCTGCATGGGTGTTAGGTCCAGGTGTGTAGAAGTAAGTGGGGGACAATCCTTCACTTAGCCCCTCCCCAGAGCAGATGGGGGGAGTTGGCAGAGCTTTGGCTACCACCTACCGCTAGCCAGAGTCATCGAGCCCGTTTAATGTTTCCTCCTTCTTCCTGGACAATGGAACTGAACCAGCAAGGGCAGGGGGAGGAGGAGGAGATGACTGCGAGTGTAGAGTAGCAACACGTATCACCAGCCTACTCCCACTCCTCCAGAGCATGGAAGGGAGGAATTGGGACTCAGATGCTGCCACGTCACAATGAACCCTGGGGGCTACATGTAGCTTAGACACTGCCCCGTGTCCAGGCCTATGCCTAAAGGCACAACCTAGTCCTAAGCGATGGGCAATGTCACGCAGGGTGGCTTCAATAGCTGGTGACTGCTTGCTGTATTGGGTGATTGCAGTGTCTGAGTGGTCTCAGAGGCCGCCTCAGTGGATGCATAACAAGTATATGGAGAAGTAAAGTGACTAGATTAAATGTTTCTGTCTGCGCATCCAATCACCACCTCGCCAGGCTGTCCTTGGGGAGGCAGGGGGAAGATTTTCTTCTTAATAATTTCCTCATTTCTATAGCTCCTTTCATTCCAAGGGAAGCCAGGATTTTGTCACAAATGGAGCAAAATTAGATGCAAGCTACACAGAGGGATTGCTTTATCCACTACAAAAAGGCAGCCACCGCTGGGCAGAAAGGTAGCCACTGTTTAAGGGTGTGTGACACTGTTCTGCAAACGGTCTGGGGCAGGAAGGGAAGAATGTTGCTTTCAACTGAAAAAGCAGGGGAAATTAAGAAGGTAAAACTTAACTAAGGGCCAAAATCTGCTTTCAGTTACACCACTGTAAATCTGAAAGACACTCATGAGCTCAATGGACTAACTAAGGATTTACACCAGTGGAAAAGAGCAGAATTTGGCCCTAAAAGCATTGGAACTTGGCCAGGGTAGCAGGGTTAACATCTCTGCCATTGTGACAAGTGCCGTACGTCTTTAGTGACCACCGATGGTCAATATATTGTTACTGCTGCCACGGCACAGGATCTCCTCACATCATGCTGGGCTGTGGGGTCAGTAGCGACTTGGTGGAAAGAAAGCCACCCTTTGAATCACGATTGCCAGGTGCTTTAGGCTGAGTGGTGATTGTCATTAACCTTAAACTAGGTGATGTAATGGTCTTACCTACCATCCCCCTGGTCCATAAGTTGGTCACAAAATAGAGTTTTACTCCTTGATTCAACAGGATCAAGATGGGATGTTTTTTCTAAAAGATCTGCTCTAGTTCAAACAGGAATTAATTCAGGGCAATCCAACAGCCCGTACTATGCAGAAGATCATGCTAGATGACCACAATGGTCCTTTCCGGTTTAGGAATCTAGGGATTGTTGTAACCACAGATGAGGCCAAATGCCAAAGTTCCCAGGGGCTCAGATAGAGACAGGTAGTTTCAATCTATTAAAAAACTTGGCCTACGCATTAAGTTCAGTTCTGGGTTGGGACTTCCCCAAAGGTTCAGTGTGTTTGGATACAGGACATGGATTCAAGCCCACCTTGAGTTTTCATGAGTGGTTTGGACATGGAGAAGAAGAGAGGAAAGTCACTTTAAGAGGCCATGAAAGCTGACAGATGCAGGATCCTTTAGCTCAATGATCGAGTCTCATACTTGACGAGGTCCCAGAGTTCAGTCCCTGCAGATGACCTAACCAGGGATATCATTACAACACCAGCTGCCTTCACCACTGCATGTTTAATGCCCTTCCTTTGGCCTCCCCTTTCCCTGGAGACTTCCTAAGCCCTATGAGAAGTGAGAGAATAGGCACTTCATGTTGTAAGAGTTTGACATCCAAGAGTTCTGCTGGGTATATCTACACAGCCTGTGGCAGTGAGCCTCCCGACCCCGCTCCACCACCCCCAAAATAGCTGTGCAGACAGCGCTTTGAACTTGCACCTTGGCCTGGAACTGGGGCCCGAGCAGCCTCTTCAAAGGACTGTCTAAACAGCTATTTTAGAGCACCAGCTCCTCTGGCCTGAGTTTGTTGACCAGTCTGGGAGGCTCATGGCTGCGGGCTGTGTAGGGGAACCTTGTCTTTAGTACCTGGCCCCAGGACTCAGCTGATATAGGACAGGGTTACCAAAAGTTGCATCTCTGCTACCCAACAAGGTCCAGTTTCCACTGCCTCCAGTGGCTGCCATTGGACTCATGATGGGGCCCTTGACAGCAGCTAGGACTAATCAGTGCATCGACTCCAAGCAATTTCAGCTTCCCCTTTTCTAATGCAGCATCTAGCACAGCACAGGAGGGCGCAGAGGGTTAGAGTGGGTTTCCCTTTGTGCTGCAGGATGGAATGTACAGAAGCAGAGCACCGGGTATCACTTTTCATATGGCAACAAAATAAGCATCTAATAACTCAGCAATTTACTCTGCCCTGGTGCCCGTAAACCAGCTGTGTGATGTGAAAGTCATCCCAGGCAACGATCTTCCCCTCCTAAAGAAGGCTATCCATGGCAAATGTAGGTTTCGTGGTATTAACGATTTCCCCCATCTTTTTAAAGTGCGCTTGGTGAAATGTGCCAGCCTGACGGACCTGGAGAATGAGGCCCTGGCCAGCCACAGATCAGGTACCGCAATGGCAGCAACAACCCCAACTTCCCCAAATGTACCCCAGACCACCACCTCTCCAGCACGGCAATCTCAGCGGTCCATTTACGCCTGGTCTTTCTATAAACACAGCCGAAGCCCGTGGGAAGTGCATCATCTTTTATTATCTCGTAGGAGTGGGCTCTGACTATAAATGCAATTATGAATAGCCTTTGGATTGAAAAGTCTTAAAATCTACAAACCTAAAGTGGGTTTGAACCTGTGACCTAGCTGTGAAGGCACTAGCCCCCCATTTCCAAGGCATTGATGACCCCCCGTTTCCCCTCCAGTATCCCTTATGTCAAGGAACCTTTGAATTACCTAACAATTTCACATATTCCCATGAAAGCTGGAGGAACTTTTTTTCCTCCCCCACTGCTAGCAAGACTGTCCTTATTTATATAACAAATTTCTCGTCCAAGACACCTCTGAGTGCTTTACACAAATGTAAATTACCAGGCCCTAGGTGGTAAATTATAAAAATCAGTTATCTCCAGATTAAAAACTCTACATTTAATAAATAAAATAAAATAAAGACTTCAACATGGCATCTAAAATGCTAAATGAAGAGGTGTTCTTATGCCCATGGACAAAATCAAAATAGCACTAGACCACAGAAGACTTAAGACTTAATGAATGCACCATGGAGAAAGCAGCACACGTGCTCCAAATGATCAAGGCATGATAAGCAGCAGCCAAGCATTTAAAGCCTTGTAAAGCACAATGTTAAATGTACCGGGCAAGTAAAAGCCAATGCAAGTAATGACTTAAGTACCAGTGTGGCGGTGCATGTGAGAGTAATCTGCCTGAAACCCTGGCGAATGTTCTGCAGTCCACAGAGGGTCTTAGCAGTGGTTGCTGGAACACAGGTGAATTGCGGCAATCAGCGATAGAACTACAAAAGTCTGGATCGAAGGCTCCAGGCGTGAAGTGGCTGAAAAGGGGATGCAATCCAGCACTATTCCTTAGGTGATAAAAAGGAGCATTTTACTACAGATCCCTAGCTCCTGGAAAAGCAAAAAGCAGAGACAAAGAGAACCCCCCTCTACCACCAAGGCCCTTGATGGTTATTAAAGGAACAGAAGCTCTGCCTTGGCAAAGGGAAGTGCAGCATAATAGGGTTATTATCTGCCAACTCCTAAGGGTCATTCAGCACGACCCTCGTGGTTTTCATCTAGATTTAATTTAAGAAAATTTGCCAGCAGGCGGCTGCCTGGTAACACGTAACATCACAGGGCAAAATGCCTGGGGGCTGCGTTTCACTGCTATATTAAGTGTCACCATGCCTCACACTGTAGTTACACGGTAATTACTGTATGCTTGTTAGTTAATTGCACTTATGTCTTTCCAGCTAAGGTATTTATCTGGCCCCGATCTCTGTAGCATCGGAGGCCCCCACAGCACTCCTGTGAGGCAAGGCAGTGCTACTATCCCCAATGTTCAGATGGGAAACCGAGGCACAGACAGACTAAGCGATTGGCCCAAGGTCATAGACAATGTCTGTGGGGAAACAAGGACTTATACCCAGGTCTCCCAAGTTCTAGGTTCAGTGCCCTAACCATTGGATCATCCTTCCTTGTCTACACTGGCGATCAGCAGTAAGGTGACCCTGATGGAACCTGCTCTCTTTGACACAACTCACAAGATAGAATGGCGGATTGTTCAGCAAGAGGACATCTCAGATCTCCCATGGGGCTGGGTGCGGGAAATATGGAGGGGAGTTCATCGAGGGCTGCAAAAACCTCATGCACAAATCTATGAAAAATAAAAAGCCAGCAGGCCCAAGAGCCACATTATTGTCCTTCTTAACCACGCCAAACTGAAAATAGCCCCTCAACACAACCACTCAGCTTTCTCAATGAGGCACAGCTGGGAAGCCATCAGTCAGGCTCTGCAGTGCACCCTGAAGTCCGCAAACTCTGGCTTGGGCAAACTAGTGCTGGCCCTGAACTCCAGAGTTGAGCAAAACTATCTTTGTTGGGAGTGGCAACTGGTGAATAATGTACTGGTGTATCTATCTATTTAATTTGTGACCAGTGTCACAGTTCAGGGCAGTCGTACCTGTATTCCCCCTCCATCTGCCAGCAAAGGCATCCACTCTAGGCTCCACAGCCACCACCTCTCTTGGGCAGAGATCCACGTCTCTCTCCTTTCTGACCAGGGTTTATCCAGGTTGCACAGCTCCCTGCCTTACACAGTGAGTTCCCCAGTGAATCAGACTACCTAAGCAGGCCTGCTTTGCTTTCCTTTCAGAGGCTATCAACAGCATAATTGTCCACAGTGAACAGTTATCACACAGCAAGCACATTTTACTCTTAAGGTGAAAGCATTACAGAATAAACCTATTAAAAACAACAAAAGAACCTACATGCATGCTAAAAGGTTTATCAGAGGTCACTCCCCAACTCCGACCTCAGGTTCAAATAGGATTTAAGTCCTTCAATCCTCACCATGGGGTTTTCCTGTGGCCATAATTTCATAACATCATTTGTTTAGAACAAAAGCACCCATGGATTCATAAATCACTCTTTTATACAGTCTGGGCCTTTGATCTTGGGACCTGGGAACAGGTGATGAACACACAATCACCCTCTTTTCAGGGCATACCTTCCAAATGCTGGGTTTTTGCATAACCAGAGGCTGGGTAGGGGGTTGGGGGGGTGGGTATGTAATTGCATTCAACTACCCTTAGATATTTCCCAGGAAATCCACTTCACATATTGTCTCCAAAGTTCCTTCTTGTCTGGCATATTGTTTAAAATAGCCCTTTGAAGTTTACAGGACCTCCCAGATTTTACACTAGCCACGTCTCCCTACTAGAGAAGTTCCATCCAACCCCACACTAAGATGTACATTTTGTTTTTATAATAAAATGGACTCCAAAATCCACTTAAACTTAATTCAATAAAATCTCCCGAAGACATTGCAGAGAATTCCCATCTCCGTCACAGTCAGATCCAAGGATCAATTTCAGAACCTTATTTGGTGACGAAAATTAAACTTCAACACAAAAACTTTCTTGTTGTAAAGAAAAGGGCTCCTAATTCGTCTAAAATCAGAAGGAACCAGTTTTCTACACCAATCAGGAAGCAGCATCCACAATAACAGCATCCGGAGCAATTGTCACTCTTGCTACACCAGTAATCTACTGCATTTATCTCTCCTTATCATTTGGGATGAAGAGAATCAAAGCCATTGGGATGGAGGAATACTGTCACAGGATCAATGTCCCCTGCTTTGAAAATAAGGGTCTCTGCTTTGCTTGGCATTTATCTAGCAGCTGGAAATCATTACCCTGTGATAGTGTCCTCCCCTCTCCTGATGTTATCTCCTAGGCAAGGCTTGTCTGACACTGATTTCACTCAGCAGAACTTCCATTAAACATATCACGTCAAAGCCGTGGCAACATCTGTCTGTGAGGACAGACTCATTGGTTATGGTCAAGGGGATGAGGTTGCTTTTCGGACAGTGGTTCTGCTCTGGGATCCCTTGTCCTTGCAGTGTGCATCTGAAGGAGCATATTCTTGTTCCACGAAGCAAAAATGCCCAGGGATGCAATGAGGAATGAGCACACAACACACCATGGAGATACAGCCCTGATGGGTAACTGCCTTAGGTCCTGCCCCAGCACTTGACTCAGTAGTCCCACAGATGTCAAGAATTCCCAGGTTGGAAGTTCTGTGCTGAAATTTGACATCAATGGCACCACTTCAGTGTTTAAAGCAAAGCTGAAGTGCTTCACAAGGGTTGGAGCCCTAAAAAGGAGAAGCCGGAGCAGAATTTGGCCCTAAAATAGAGCTTTGAGCTGAGATGATGGCCATGTCTCCTTCGCAAAGAATTTCCATCCCGAGAAGACTGACGCTCAGGTTTGAACACTGCCAGTCAGTGGTAGAGGTTGCTTCCATTGACCTATCTAATCAGGGCCGACAAGAGGTAAAAGCCCTCTCTCCAGTCTTCTTATATTCTGGAATGATGAGAGAATCTGCTGGGCTGGGTAGGTCACAGTGCTGATAATACCATGCATTTTGGTGGATCTCAGTTCTCACTACCAGATCTTCTTTGTGGCCTTTTCAAGATTAGCTGGACCTCCAATCAAACCCAGGTGCAAGACATGACTTGTCTTGACACTTGGATCCAGCCCTCCCTAAGAGACTCTCAGACAGAAGCAAGCAGCTGACTGTGATCTTAGATCTCTGCTCATTCCCCTGGGCTCCTTTATCTCCAGTTAAAGCATGTGAGTTTGCAACTTCCGAGCTGCGGACGGTGCGGTTGGTGTGGAGTCTTTTTAGTTCTTTAAATATGCTTGGCTGGTGTCCGCGGGGTTCCCCTCTCTTATGTCCATCACAGCAATCAGTGAAGAGCATGAAACGCCCCGCTTCCCAAAATGAAATAGGCAGGCAATCAAAGCTATTGGAAAGGACACGCCAGGAAGTCAATGAAGAATAGAAATAACATTTACAAAACTGGAACTCAGCGGGGCAGGGGTGCTTTGCCTAGCTTTCCGAGCAGGTTGTGCTATTCTCTCCCCTCGAGCGAAGCCAACAGCTGCACAGTAACTAAGGGTGCCTAATGATGATAATGTTGATGATGATAATAGCAATAACCTCCCCACATGGAAATAGCGCTTTTCATTCACATGGCTCACAAACTTTTCTAAACTGATTGCGCAGGCTGGCGGTAGAGAGGTGACTCACCACTGTCTGTCCTCAAGCAGCAGCCAGCTCCACGGTGACACTCGACCGTGGGTGAAGAACCCCACCGCAGCTCTTCAAGTTTGTTTGAGGCCTGGGGTGATGCCCACCCAAACGCAAGGGGAATAATACAGATAATACAGATACAGGCCAGTGCTTCCTCAAGATGCAGCTCGCCAGGTACCTCTATTCTTGCTGAAGGCCTCCTGGGATCTTTCTTGAGCACAACGGGGTCGAGGGTTGGGTTGCCATTTATTCTCCAAGGTGGCACCTCCAGTAGCAAGGTCATCCAAGGTGGAAGAGGGGGGATTGGCTCAGCGCTAACTTAGAGAAGAGGGTGTCCCCTGTGGAATCACCAGCGAGGACTGGTAGCACCTTACTCTGCCGGTCTCCTATCAAAGCAGTGCTGTGGCAAGATGCAGATCTGATGACTATTGAGGTGCTACTGAATAAGTCTTTTTTAAAAAAAAAACGTAGACTCTACTCCCAAAGGACAAGGATTTGGCACCTTTACGAGACAAATGCAGGAGCCTCCAGCAAACAGGTGGTTTAGAAAGTAACCTACCAGGGCTTTCCATCAAGGCTGAGAGTGATCACAGTTTCCAGGGCACCAAGGGCACTCGTCGGGGTGAACACTAAAGTTCCAAGAGGACTCCAGAGGTCTCCATGAATGTGGCAAACAATGGCTTAATGAGCCACTGGGGCTCCATCTTTCATGCTGAACATCCAAGAATATCATTGCGCAATAGGCAAATCCTCCAGCGTGCTCTTTGGATCTCCCACAGAGACGGCAGCGGGGCCGGGTGGCAAGAGGACAGCTCAGAGATGGTGCTATCTAATAGGCTAAAAGGAGTGGCACATTAAGAAAACCAGGAGATACAAAGCGAGAGACAGACAGATGCATTCGGTGGCCGTCTTTCAGTTCTGTGTTTGTACGGCACCTAGCCAAATGGCGTCCTGGTCTTGCACCAAGACGCGAGGCCCTACAATAATAAATAATACTGGCTGCCCCTTTAATGTATTTTACTCTGCACCCCTCCCCTCCAGCTCACAGTCTCCTCTCCCGGCCCCAGCTGTGGCGGAGAGGTCCAATTTCACAGCTGCTCAGTTCCAAATTGGACTTGTGCTTCACAGCTGCACTTAGACTGGCTCAGATTTGTTTGCTAGCCGCTTTAATTAAGAGCAATTTCATCATCTGGCATGCAGAACCCCTGCTTCCACTTTCGCAAAGGCTGGTGTTGCCCCCCACCCAGCACCACAGTTAGCAATAGCAGGGCCCTGTCTCCTCTTCCGCTCTTCTGTCACCTTCTTCCGGGTGCTGGCGTTCTCAGGAGGGGTCAGGGCGTCAGGAGAGGGAGCTGATGACCCTGGAAAGATGCCAAAGAGGTGTCCCATGGAGGTGCATAGCCCACTCTACCTCAAACGCACACTCTCCCTAGGACTCTGCCCCCCAGGTCCGGCTGAGCTGTGAGATAGAACCGAGCTGAAGAAATCAAAGCTGCTTCCAATCTTATTATCCAACATGGCCCTATAAGAGGCGACAGCGACATTTATCACATTAATAGGAATGATAGAAGAAATCTGGAACCTGTCCAACAGGAGCGCTTTATCACACGTTGCACTGTCTTACAAATCCAATTATCGCCTGGCGAAGTTCTTAACAGCCCTCGAATAGCGGCTTCGGAAATCTGAAAAGATCCACAAATGCATTGCCCAGAGCCCGCGGTATCGCCTACGGCAGGGCTTGGGGGATGGGATGAGCCTTCACTCACCTGCCGAAGCTGAAACAGGTGCTCAGCGATGGAGAGCAGATGCCACAGCAGGGTCTGCCGCTGCGTTCTCAGCCAGTGCCAGCTCCAAGCTGAAGGTGTTAGAGCAAGGAGGTCAGATCCCTTCAGGGTGTGAGAACGGACAGATGGATACTGCAGGCAGAGCATTTTGCTCAGACGGGAGATCAGGTGAACAGGATGCAACTAGAGACTAAGACAAGGAGGCTGAGACCCAGCACAGAAAGCTGGGAGATTAAAAGGAAGAAAAATAAAGAATAAGCCACAAAGTGGCCTTGGGCAAGTTGTTTCATTTCTCCATGCCTCAGTTTCCCCTAGGATAATGCCTGTTCTCCTCATGAGGGCAAAGCAGTGGTGGGTGGGGTTAAATAGTCAATTTGTGCAAAGCACTGCAAGATTCCCAGATGAAAGGCATTACAGAACTGATCTATTCACTTTTGTTATTTGTACCATGCTCAGCCTCAGGATATTTTAGCACCATCCAAAAAAACCCACAGGCACAATCACACACACACACACACAATCTCATACACACACACACACACACACACACACACTTCTGTTCAACATCCTTTCTTTCCCCCTCAATTCAGTTGTTTCTAGTAAGTCTCCCATTTGATTCTTCTCTGATCAGCAAATGGGACACATGGGGCCTGACACCCCACTGCCTTGTGCATCATATAGGAGGAGAATTTCATAGGCACACACCGCACTTGGGCACCACTGAAAGCCAATGGGAGTTAGGCTCCTCACTTTCATTTGTGCTTTTGAAAATTCCCCCCCCTTCCCCCCAACACTAAGACAATTATGAGCTACCAGGCAGAATGGAAGCATGTTATACCCATTTTGCCCCGGTGTAAATGACAAGGAGCAGGGCCCACTGCATTAAGCCATGAAGTGTGGAGTATCTACTGATGCAAATTCTGCTCGTTTGCACTTCATTTCAGTGGGGTTGGCACGGGTATGACCGAGAGCAGAATTTGCCTCCTAATGCGCTGGCATTTAGGATTGATTCAGAATGCCCCTAAAGGTAGATTTCAGAAGGGGCTGGTTGAGAACATTTTGAAATGTGCTGTCACTGTAAAGCAGCTGCAGAGGCAGAACCTCGATGGAGGGCAGGAGGCTGCACACCAACGAAAAAGACCAACTCCAGCCCAAACAGCCCAGATGTCGCTTTGGCTCAGTCAGGGTATCAGAGGAGACTCAAGCTCTAACAGCCTGACTGAGAAGAAATGGGACACTTGTCAACATCAGCCAGCCATCGCTGAGGCCTTAACAACTCTGTTGATGGGTGTCACTCACTTCCAATCCCGTTCTCATGGAAACAGACAGTTTCCGCCAGCAGGAGAAGTGGTGTCTAAGTTTGTTGGCGCTCAGATGCTATGGTGATGGTGATCCAGCTAGCGGTGAATAAAATTGTGCTTCGATTCTGATGCTGGATACACAGCTGCCCGATTGGAGCGCTTAATGATCATCCCGGCTCGGAGTAAGAGCTCAGTGCTTCCATACGGCCCTGATACAGCACAGCACGAATAGCCCCAGGGAAACCCGTCCCATGTGTGTAAAGTTGAACACGTCATTGCACAGCTCAGCCCAATAGGAAGATGCAGGTTCCTACAATCTGGATTATTTCTGTTTGGAGAAAACACACCCACCAGTCACAACCCAGGCATAAAGTCAGACCCCCAGATTTGTGAATGGGCATGAACTGCTGCATCCTTAAATAATTTCAGACTCCTCAGCACTGTGATGAATTAATATCACGTGGCCTAGGTCCAGTCCTGGAATCCCCACTGGAACAGTTTACTGGAAATGCATTAGATTGTAAACTCTCTGGGGGAAGGGACTGATTGATTGTGGTGTCTGTACAGCTCCGAGCATGATGGGAACCTGATCTATTATTATTTATATTACTGCAGCACATAGGAACCCCCGTCACAGACCACAACCCCATTGTGCAAGGTGCTGTACAACACAGAGCAAAAAGACAGACCTTTCCCTCGGGGCTAATGCTGGGGGGGGGGGTCCTAAGCACTACTGTAATGCATACTAGATATATAATAATTAGACAGACAGATTATACCATTTTCCCTGCACCACTTGTACTTTCACAGAGAGAGAACAACTGGATTAGCATTACCAAACTGGACCCACTGCTGGAAAACAAGACGGTTCCTTCACAGGACCCATAGATACTGACACCTATTTAATGGTTATTGCAGAAATTCTCCTGCCAGGAAGTGATACGATGAGAGAACTGGCTGCAATTTTTGCCTTTTTGGGGAAGGGGGGGTAGGAGGAACACAACAAAAATAACAACATATTTGTGAAGTGCTCTCCCCCATATGGGAGGCAGTGCGGCCCAGTGGATAGAATATTGGACAGGGACTCAGCAGATCTGACTTTGTCACGGGTCATCTGGGTGGCCTTGGGCAGGTTTCTTCCCTTCGCCATGCCTCAGTTTCCCCATCTGTAAAATGGGGATGCTGATACTAACCTCCTTTGCAAAGCGCTTTGAGAGCTACTGGTGAAAAGTGAAATATAAGAGGTAGGCATTATTACTGTTATTGGGCAGCTTTGCAAACATGGCACGTGTCATGGCTGCACAGTCCCTGGAGGAGTGGATTTAATAAGGTGATGCCCTTTTATTATTATTGCTTATTATTTGTATTGCAGTAGTGCCTGCCCAGCCATGATCAAGGACCCACTGTGCTAGATGCTGTACAAACACAGAACAAAAAGACGGTTTCTGTCCCAAAGGGCTCAAAGTCTAAAGAACCTGGTATAAACGAGGGTAGCTCCGTCAACATCAGCGCAGCTCCACCCAGGTGTAGGCGCAGTGGAAAATCAAGCTGCTAATGTTCAGGGTGATGAAGAGTGTTTTTAATAAACAGTGTAATGGAATTTATGTCAGGGATTGCAAAAGCATTACAGATGGTAGTTTGTGTGTTTAATGCATTAAAAACAAACCATATTGTCTCCTAAAATACTAAATGAAACTATAAAGCAAAAAAAGAAATGAAAAATATATATTTGTTTCTGTCTGTAAGAACGCACTTCTGACAAAGAGCTCAGTACAGCATGGCCCCAATTCCATGGAACTCATAGATCACAGGATCAACCCCTGCCCTTGAATTAACGTATATAGGGCACCCACCTTTGCTATGCACCAGCCAGAAGGGCTGTACAAATCCAACCATAGAAGGGGGCTTACGCTGACTTCCTGACAGGTGCTGCAATGTGGGCTCCCTAGGAGAAGCCAGGAGGGGGTTCTGGCCAGAGATCCAGACAGAATTCTTCCTGAGATGCAGCCTAAACTTGTTGCAAACCCCTGTTTCTCCCCACCAGCATGGGACACAAAGTGGCTCACACTTACATAACACACCTGTGTGTGTTCACACATCCGTACACACGCCCCAAACTTTAAAATACTCTGCAGGATGTGACAACGTAGCAGAAGTCTGGACATGCCGAGTTAACGAGGAACCTTCCCGGTTGGCTGCAGGGTGGGGGAACGGACAGCTGAACAGCAGGAGAGAGGATTTGCAGGACATCTTCCCTTTGGTGATGATTTGGGGCCGACACAAGCTCCTTTCAGGCTCCTGTATGCCGGCCCTGGCATCCTGCTGGTGGATTCTCTCCAGTTATAAAAACACATTGTTACCTTCATTCACTCTTAATTAAAAACGGAAGGAGCTCCAGGGGCTTTGACAACACAAAGAAACCGCTCTCTGTGCTGAGAGCAAAGAGCCTGATGAAAAGCGAGGAGTGATTGCCGCGCCAGGAGATGAAGGGGAGGTGGGGAAAAAAAGAGAGAAAAGAAACAACAACAAGAGAGACTTTTAAAATGTAGCTTTAATCTTTCCAGAAACTATGCGAATTCAGCAAAGTAGAAATCAGTGCTGGGTGTTAGGGGAAATGGCAGGGAGGGGAGGCAAATTCCACCTTCAATTCACGTCTAATCTGACCTTGCTTTCCATGCAGGCTCCATGTACTCAGAGGGAAGGAATGCAGCTTTCTGGACCAAGTCTCGCTCCTGTAGATGTCAAGGTGAGCTGTGCCAATGACATCAATGGCCCCAGAGTCCGCATTGAGCGAGGGAGGGATGGAAGGGGGTAGTCAGCAAGGCTGAAGGTGAATCATACAGATGAAATGAACTGGATGAAAGTTTATAGCATAGTTCAGCTTGCTCTGGAAGTATTTTTCTTTCATCCATGTCCCTTTGTTCTGGAGCATCTCTGGCCAATTACCCTGTGGTTTACATTAAATCGGTCTCGGAACAACCTCCTTTGGAAATTTTAGATGCACACAGGTTGTAGGATTGTGCCATCCTGGAGCTAGTGACACGGAGGAAGGAGGAGAATGCACCTGGTCCCTAGCTCAGTACAATGCAGGGAAGGATTCCTCTCTGCCACCTGCAGGCTCAGCTGATACCCCGAAGCAAAGAATGAGAGCTGATTACCTATGATCTTTACTTGCACAGATATAAATGGGGGTGGTTGCAAAATAATCCAGCTTTCAAGCCAACTGCTCTACCCCACCAGGACTGTGCAGCCCTGGATAAAAAGGAGAGAAATGAGAGAAAGCCGGTGTTATGACTGCCTGCGTGATGTGGTTCGTTTCCGGCCCATGAAAGGGATTGCAAGTTGGATTTTTGTCTGCTCTCACACAACCTTGCACATTGACACTGAAAGCTCTGGTTACAGGAGCTGTCAGGATACATTATCCAAAGGGGTTGATGCTTCTGGAGAAAGGAAACCTGAAACTGGGAGTGAGAAGGGAAAAAAAAAGATGAAAAAAAACATGGCCACAAATAAAAGCAGCAGCGTGCATTAAAGAAGAGCAGGGTGATCGGTAATTTAAAAAAGCCACTTTGCTGGCCTCCATCACTTGCTCTGTGGACCGAGGGATAGTGCTTGAACCTGGTTGATTAAGAGCTCACACATTTGTTTCTTGCTTACTGATCCATCCCATTTCTGGTGGCACCGTCTCTGTAAGCGTGAGGGTGCCAAAGCAGCCATGAATCCACAGTCTCTGAATCTTTCTTCCCAAGAGCATATGTTCCACTGATAGTTTTTGCTTTATTTCAGTTAGGAACAATGCAAAATAGAGACTGTCTATCCAGGCCCTTATTATTGTTATTTTACACTATTGCAGGAGAGTTTAGAAGTCCCAGTCATGCCTAGGGTGACCAGACAGCAAGTGTGAAAAATCAGAACAGAAGGTGAGGGGTGATAAGCGCCTATATAAGAAAAAGCTAGTACCACCTGCATTACAGGCAGGTACAAAAGACTTTGCAGTGGAGGATCATGGAATAACCTGCCCACAGAGGAGGTTTTTTCCTAAGACCCCTGTTACAGAGTAAGTTACTTATAGCCTGACACATGATGTTTTACAGCCCTTTTACTTTTTTTTATCCTAGCGTAGCTATGGATGTTCTCATTATCCATATATATTGTGACCCGTCCGTGCCTAGGGTAGCCACCTGAAAATGCCAAGGTCAGGGCAGGCTGTAAAAGGAGAGCAGATTCTCCCAGCACTGGTGGGTGACACTGAAGTCAGACTTCCCAACTAGCCACCAACAGTGCTTCTGATTATCAAGTTATCAATTATAACAGTGCACACTGGTTATCAAGAAGCCGAAATAAAGATATACACAGCCGCCTTTACTGCATTTCAGTCTCCGGCTACCAATCAGCCACTAGGTCCAGTAAAGAGATCAGTTATTTAAAACTCTATGCTCTTTACCAAAAAGGTTTCTCCTGACCACAGAGGGTCAGCCACAGTACCAGATCAATATAAGTTTGGATCTTGCCCAAAATACCATGCTGCCAGCCAATCCTTTAGTAACTAAAGCTAAAGGTTTATTATAAAAGGAAAGAAACAAACTATAAGAGAAATGTTAAAGGATTAAAGCAATCAGATACATACAAATGATTTGAAAGTCCATATCTATCAGGTTTGTAGAAGAACTGTGGAGTTTGCAGGCTTGTATAATCCCTCTGGTATACATCCAGTACCTGGATGGGTCTCAGTCCTTTGTTTCACAGCTTCAGTTCAGTTGATCCAGAAGTAGACAATAGACTAAAGACTGGTGACTGAAGACAAAATGGATCCCGAGCAGCTCCTTTTATGTCTTTTGGTCTGTGCCATGCTGCTTGTGGAATTTTGCAGGAACCAAAATGAGTAAGTCCTGGTGACTCATCAGGTATATCCCTGGCTTCTCCCCCTGGGCCCCTTGTACCTGTGAATTTCTTAATGGGCCATTACGCAGGCTATCGCTGCTGCCATCCTGTCTGGGGTGTGTCCCAGACACAGCACAATTTGAAATACAGATACATCAAACATCTCCATAACTTCCATTACACATAACACGTGAACATACACATTATATCTTACTCAGCACATTATAGCCTTTCTATCAGTATCTGACATGGCATATCTCATATGAATTATTATGATTTTGACCCATTGATGTTAAATAATATAATAATCCAGCCAGCGTGACATAGATGTCTAATCCCTTTCGGATGGAGATGGAAGCAAGTCTAGAAGAAGAAGACTCCAGCAGATAAGCAAAGAGAGTCTGCAGCAGAAGAGTGTGGCGTAAAAAAGCAATTAGGCCAACGCAGATGTCATTGAAACTCTGCTCAATCCTGACAATCAAATTTCTACCCCTCCAGACCATCCCATGGACATCTCTTGGTTTCTCCTAGACTGGTCCAAGGAACAGGAGCAATTGTAAAGCTGTTGCTGCTTCTTTTTTCTTCAGTGCCTGAAGCCTTAAGCGTCTCCCCATGGAATTCAGAAGAATTCTGATGACTCTCCTCAAAACACAGAGTGGCGCTAATGCCGTCCTTTCATCCTCCCACTCTTAGCTAGTCATAAGCTAAACAAAACCTCACAGAAGTCTCAGCTTCACAGGGTTTGAACTGCTGTGATCCCACTGTATTTCCATTGATGTTCCTGCTGATACAATACAAGTTACATTTGTGTGGCATCTTTCATATGAAAATATCACAGAATGCTTCCCAGCTGATGGCGGTCAATACAGCCATCTATCTACACGTGTATTGTGTGTAAGCCAGTGGTTCTGAACCAGGGGTACGCAGAGGTCTTCCGGGGGGTACATCCACTCGTTTAGATATTTGCCTTGTTTTATAACAGGCTATATAAAAAGCACTAGCGAAGTCAGCACAAACTAAAATTCCATAGATAAAATGAGAAAGAAAGCCATTTTTCAGGAATAGTGTACTGTGACCCTTTTGTATCTTTCGGTCTGATTTTGTAAGCAAGTAGTTTTTAAGTGAGGTGAAACTTGGGGTACGCAAGACGAAGCAGAGCCCTGGAAGGAATACACTAGTCTGGGAAGGTTGAGAACCTCTTGTGTAGGCTACAATGCGACAGACTGGGCTCAGTAGGAGTTGTGGTGGTGGGACATGGAGCGAAGAAGGGCCCAATAGGCAAACTGTGAGGAGACAGGCTGGATGTGAGGGACATGAGAAGGTCCATGAGACTGGGATTTTAGTGTCATTAGGAATCAGACAATGGAGAAAACATGAGTCTAGAGAGGAACAAGGGTCTTGAGGGTGAAGGCACTGGATTTGGACTCTGTAGATCAGTGTGCCTCTGTTCCATATCTGTAAAATGGGGATAAAAATACTCCCTGTCCCCCACAGTTTGTCTGTCTTGTCTATTTAGTTTGTTATTTCCGTGGGGCAGGGACTGTTCATGAAATCTCAGGGAATTTTGGTTTGATCCATTATAGAGATAGCACGTCAGATACCCATCCAGTGTAAATCAGTACAACCCCACTGAAGTCAATGGTGCTGTAGTAATTTACACTGGCTGGGAAGATGGCCAATGGGTCTGATTCTGATCTCACTCTGTCTGCACAACGGTGTTGCTCTGTTGACTTAGTGGATTTACTCCTGATTTACACTGGTGTGAATGAGATCAGAATCATGCCCAAGAAGTTGTAAGGTATGGATCCAGAATTTGAGTTTGGGATTCTGCTCCAAGTTGTAGGTTCATTCCCTTCTTCATTCAGTAAGAGATGTTCTTTCCACAGAATCAATAACAAACCAACGCCCAGGGAATACAATGCTCATGTTATCTGACTGAGACGTAAAACCACCACGCTGACTAAAAGTGCGCAGGAAACAGTTTTTCCAACCCAGGAATATTTTTGAGAGTTCACAATGTTTTCTATCTCAAATCAAGATTAAAAATCTAAATCTCAAAAGTATCTGTGAACCGAGAAACCTCCCCAACCCACAATATAGGACAATTGAGACATCCGTTTCGATCATTCCAAAATGTTTCATTTTCATTTGGACCTTTCCTATTTTTCACCTTTTTTTCAGTCTAATTAGCTTAAATTTCAAAATAAAAAGTATTTTAGAACCAGAAAAACAGATTTTTTCATTTAAAAATGTGGAAAAGTTTTGTTTTGACAATTTCACAACACTTTTCTCAACATGTTGTCAAGTCGGGAAATTCGTCAAACCTGATCCTGCCTTATGAATAGTTTTGGTTTAGATTAATTTGCATTTTTCAGAGAAAAATGATTCGTCCAAAAATTCCCAACTTGCTGTAGGTGCTGACTACTTATGGGCACTCATGTCTGCATGATACATTTTGAGTCAGATGGTATCCCTGAGTCTTGGTGAAATGCCAATTCAGGTAATTATATTCTACCTCCTAAAATCTTCCCAACTGGTTTCAAATGGTTTCTTTCCATCCTGTCCTAAGCTGCTGTGCAAGAATGTTGTACACTGTCAACCAGATGGGTAAAGCATTTATATTGTAGCAGCCTCCATACAATTTGTAGCCCCAAAGCAGTGGTGAAAGAGACATCGTATGGCAAATAAATTAAAGCCTTTGGCCATAAAGCCAATAACGCAGAGAGAGAAATAAAGATGCATAGAGAAAGGAGAAAAGAGGGGTTTTAAAATGAGATCATAGAGACGTGCAAAACCAATAGAAAGGGAACCTTGAAAATAAAGCAAGGGTGCCCTTCAGGATCCATGGATATATCTCAGACACAAAGGACAGCAGATGTGTGACTGTCTCAGGAAAGGTACTTGAAGGGGAAAGGTTAAATCCCTATAAATATTTGAAGAAACAAACTATAGTGGAAAATACAAAATAAAAGTGGGGGGGAGGGAAGGGGGGAGTGAAGAACTTTCATATAGAATACTCCGCAGAACTATCACACTAACTTTTCTGCTTCACTGGCCAGACCCGTGTGTTGGTTAGAGCTACCCAGGTTCCCACCTGCTGTGACTGCAGAGAGCAAGAGACACAGGTGGATTGATAACTCACTGCTCGCAGTCCCCTGGATGGCTTAAAAAAACATTTTTATTAAGCCAGATGTAGACAGGGGGAAGGAGAGATGCATCTACGTGCCAGGTGCCAACAAGCGGGAAGGAAGAAAAAAGAGAAATCAAGCGTGGAAAATAAAAGAAAATGTAGTCAGAGATATAAAACCTGTCAAATTGGCTGCAAACAGTAACAAAAGCAATAGAGAGATAGTTTTCTCTTTAACAAATGCTTTGATCAGCCGTAGTTGATATAATTACTATATAAAGCTACAGCGAGGCAGAAATAAGATACATTTATCTTTGCACAGCAAAGAGAACATTTCTGATCACGTCCTTTTTCTCTTTCCCTTTCCCAAGCAGTGGCAAGTTGTTTCAAAGGTGGGAAACCAGTGCAAAGGTTGTACAAGCAGACAGTTCATTGCCCCAGCCGCTACAGAGACTCCAAATATCGAAGCCAAGTGTCTCCACCACTCCCGGCTTTACTCTGATGGACCATCCCAGCCTGTACTTGTTAAGGTGAGCTGCTATGAATGCAGTCTTTTTTCTCACACATACACCCTGTATCCCCCTCCGTGCTGTTATATCAACTTCCCAGCCCTGCTAAACTTGCTGGATCCCACCAACCACTCACGGCTACCTTCTCACTTAGGAAGCGTCTCTCACTGCTTCAGGGATGGATGCTAGCACTTTTGGAGAATGTGCGGTAGAAGCATCTTGATAGCAGGCTTGTGTGTGTGTTGGAACATGGGGGGGGAGGGAGGGTTGGTGGAAAGAGATGGGTATGTGCTGGACATGAGTCAGCAGTGTGTCCTTATTGCCAAGAAGGCTAACGGCATATTGGGCTGCATTAGTAGGAGCATTGCCAGCAGATTGAGGGAAGTGATTATTCCCCTCTATTCAGCACTGGTCAGGCTTTATTTGGAGTATTGTGTCCAGATTTGGGTCCCCCACTACAGAAAGGATGTGGACAAAATGGAAAGAGTTCAGTGGAGGGCAATGAAAATGATTAGTGGGCTGGAGCACATGACAAGAGCAC
Organism: Emydura macquarii macquarii; assembly: GCF_026122565.2. Classification (NCBI taxonomy): domain Eukaryota; kingdom Metazoa; phylum Chordata; order Testudines; family Chelidae; genus Emydura; species Emydura macquarii. The sequence goes on along the minus strand of NW_027130449.1, from coordinate 5,986,496 downwards.
AGGATGAGGGAACTGGGCTTGTTTAGTCTGCAGAAGAGAAGAATGAGGGGGATTTGATAGCAGCCTTTAACTACCTGGAAAGGGGTTCCAGGGAGGATGGAGCTAGGCTGTTCTCAGTGGTGGCAGATGACAGAACGAGGAGCAACGGTCTCAAGTTGCAGTGGGGGAGGTCTAGGTTGGATATTAGGAAAATGTTTTTCACTAGGAGGGTGGTGAAGCACTGGAATGGGTTACCTAGGGAGGTGGTGGAATCTCCATCCTTAGAGGTTTTTAAGCTGTGGCTTGACAAAGCCCTGCCTGGAATGATTTAGTTGGGGTTGGTTCTGATTTGAGCAGGGGGTTGGACTAGATACCTCCTGAGGTCCCTGATAACCTAATCTTCTGTGATTCTGTGTGTGTCAAATCCTGAGCAGCTCTGCATGTGAGTGTGTGTGAGAGAGAGTGCATGCATACGGGGTGCAAAAAGGAGCAGCACTCCTCCTTCATATTGCATGCAAAACAATGATGTATTATTTCCTGTGGAAAGGGACAGCGGGGGGCGCTGGGGAACGTTCCTGAGAGGCACAGTGTGGTAGTACGTAGGATTGTGATGTGTGTGTGCATACACGATCGAGCATGTGGGGTGTAAGAGGGAGCCAGGCTCCTCCTTCCCATCACATGGAAACCCCTAATTTATCTGTACTGGAACAATTTGTCTATGGCTGTAATTTTAACTATCTTCGTGCTGAGGAGCCAATCAGGGGCTTCGCTCATCGTGGCTTTTATGAGTCCCCATAAAAGCAGCAAAATGAAAACTCAGGGGTCCTTAAAATATACTCCACAGGGTTTGTGCAGCGCAATTGGAGGCTTTTATGACTCCTGTCAGGGCTTTTATGACCCTGTAAAACTGTGCCGCAACCCAGCCTGCAATGAAAAGTGGCCTCAGCCATCTTAAAAGCCTAAATGGTCTTGTACATTTACAAGGCCTGTTGGAACAACGCAGGGAACCCCGACAGGACTTCTTCATGGTTCGACTGTGCTACTGTTGGTTCTGGGGGGACAGAACATGAGGGGGCAGGATCACAGAGGTTTAATATTCGAGGACAGTCAGGGGCACATTTATGGGTTATGGAGCCCGTGTCACGGGAATGTTCCAAAATGCAACGTTAAAGCCAGGTAGTTTCTTTTTAGAGCAGGGAAAAATAGCTACATATAAATCCTTTTATTATATACTAAATAAAAGCAAAGCTATCGCCCACTGGATGCTTTAAGCTTTTTGCCCTTGTGAGATAAGAGTTTGCAAACGGTTTCTCTGTCTGGGAGAAGGAGACAAACTTAAGGAGGGAGAGTAGGAGAGAAAAATTCTGGCTGGTTTGGAATAAACAGAGAAGCTGCCACTCTCTTAAGGGGTAAAAGGTCTTGTTATTGTGTCAAATTCTGCTATGAGCATCCCATATGGATACCCTTTAATTTCTAAACGCACACACACACTCACGCATGTTGGCCACCAGAAACACTTTTCTCCATGCCCAGCAGGGGCAGTATGCCTCTCATTAAACACTACTCAGAGAAGGAAAATTTATGGGACTTACCACCACAGAGGATATGCGAAGAGAAGCACAGGATGGACAGGGAGAAACTTGCTTGTGCCCTAAGCGACATCTGACAGAAGGATTCAGAATGCCACTTGCAGAGGGATACTTGAGAGCTGAGAGGGGCTCTCTGTTTCCCCTAAAAGTGATTTAAATTATCCTGGGTTCAAATCTGAGTAACTCCCAAATGAAATGAGTTTGATGGTATCAGTCTTTCGTTTTCCAACACAATCACCACTTGCCTTAGAGGGGCTGGCAGTTTCTCCTCAAGCAAGCCCTGGACCATGAGATCTGAGGTGTTGCAAGTCAGGACCAAAGTAAATGGAGAGCTACTGGGTAGGCAGTGGTAGAGGTGCATCAACAAAGCTGCATGAGAAACACCGAGAGAAACAGTCAAGGGTGCCACAGGCAGGATTCATGTAGGAGAGCAGGGTCCAGTCAGGGCTGAGTTGCATTCACCGTGTTTGTGTGGTGCAGGGATTTGGACAATTTATGGTGTTGCAGGTGAGGATTAAAGGGTAGCAGGTCCCCAAACTGGAATTACAAAAGACGCCGAACGCAAGGCCGATCACACATTAGCAGTGCTTTGTGGAGAATACTCCCAGAGCTATATCCCAAAAGAAAAAGAATTGTTTCGTGCATGAGAAAAACTTTGGCTCCTGACTGCCTGAAAGCTTCAAAACAATCACGTGCCAAGTCTCGATGTCTATTCCTTAGCTCTGAGAAGTTAGCATTATGAATCATTCTTATTATTTATTTGGATTACTGCAGCATGTGGGAATCCCAGCCATGTACCAGGACCCCACTGTGCTAGCGGCAGCACAAAGACAGAACAAAAAGATGGTTCTTGTCCCAAGGTAACAGTAAGGTATGGAGCACTGTCATGCAATCAGAACGTATATTCAAACAAGTGTCTCATGAATATCTGCACTGGTAACCTGAATCTAAAGTTACGTTCATCCAATCAGGGAAGAAAAATATACCGCTGAACCCAGTCATCCAGTGGAAACGGCTCAAATTTCAAAAGTTCACAAAAAACTACAGACCGAGAATCATTCAGAGAAACTATTGGGCAAATCATTTAAAATATTGAACACATCTGAGAAAACTGGGACTTGTTTGTGGTCAATTCACAGACAGTAACAGAAGTGAAATTTGGTGAAGGAGCGTGACTTTCACTGGGCTCTAATTACAACAGGGATTGACTTCTTGTTTCAACGAGCATTTGATCAGAGGTCTGGTGCTGACCATACCTTCACCTCTTGTCAATACTTTCCTTTTGGATCAATATGTCCTGAGACTCAGAAGAAATCAATTCTTGCTTGATATCAATAATAGGAACTACAACAACAACTATAAGACATTAAACTTTCAGTGGAAATGCAGGCAGATATCATTTTTTTTTTCCATTTTAGCGAAAGGGCCCTGTAGATTTAGCACAGTGAAAGAAGATCCAGCAGGGATATTAATTGCTTTAGCAAAAGAAGAGTTTAAGTACAAACACTGATAGACCATTAATATAAAATGCCTACCACAACTCTGCAGTACTTCTATATATATTCCAAAGCAACTCTGTGCACCCAGCTCAGATAGATTTTATGGTGTAGTTTGCATTTAGCATGCAATTTATCAGGCAGTAAGGTTCACAGCAGATGCATTCGAAACCAGGGTGAGATTTAAAAAAAGAAAAGTAAAATTGTATTTTTCTTCCTTTTTTTTTTTTTTTTTTTTTTTTTTTAAACAGAGCATAGATGTGGAAAATAGCTTATTGAGCTCACTTCCCCACCTCGCAGGAGCAGCAAATGCGATCCTTTGCAAGCTCAGACAAAATCTGCCATGCTACATTAGGTTTGATAGTAAATTCACTACTTGTAAGCTTTTATCAAAACCATATATATAAAATCTTAATAATACCGGGACAGGCTTTTTGTGTTTGGTTTTTGCTTTGGTTTGTTTTTTGTTGTCCCCCCCACCCCAGTGCGCATGCAAGGACGCAGATACACACACACACTGACATTTCCTTCAGCTTTATTGCTGCATACTTGGAACCAATTCCCGATTTTGAGCTCAGCAGTTTTAGTGGAGTGAGAAAGCAGACAATGTCAGGATGCCGGCAGGATGAAGTTGGCTGGCGTGACTTCACTGGGTGAAATTCACCCCTGGGCAGAGGAGCTGGAACAAGGCATGTGGACTATTTAAGTCCCATTTAAACCCCTATTTTGAGGATTTAAGTGGTTCACAGAGAGTGCGTGCTTTGCCTGGGGGTGATTTTCATCCACTGTGCTCTGGTACCTGATGCTAAAGAGGCTCCCTCTTTTTTAAGTCATCAAGTAAAAGGACAGTGAGAACGAGTCAAATTAATAGGCCACTATCAGATTAATTTAAGTGCAAAATTTAAGTTTAGTAAATGCCAGGCTTTATCAAATCAAGTCAGAATACACCTACTGCTATGATCCGTAAATTCCACCACAAACTTTTTTATTGACTGTGATGGTTGTTGAGGTTAAATAGTTTTAGGCTGCCAGAAACTGAACAGAAACAAGAAGGGAAACTGACAAAAACTGTCTCAAGTGTGTCTCTTTTAATTGTTGAAATGGAGTCAAAAGCAAAAACAAAACAACAGAAACAGCAAAGAGTTATTATTTAAATTGTTATCAGTGTTGTTGTTTATTAGCAGTTCTATTTTGGCAACCCCAAAGCATCCCAAACAGGGATTAGAGATTCATTCTCTTAAGCACGGTGCAAACAGGACTAAAAAAGTCTCTGTCCCAGATAGGTCAGACTGAGTGCTGTCAAAACTCAGAATTTCCATTCTGTGGGGAGTTCTGACTTTTCTACATTTGTTTTCATTCCAATCTGTGAAGCAGTTTCACCAGCTGTTCTAACATCTACAGTAGCCCCATCTGCAGCAGAACTGGCCAATTTCTTATTTCTGCTTGACCTGAGTGACTTCCCCAGTCCAGCTATAGCCTGAGCCAGCTGGAAGCTGAGGGGATCCAAGCAGCAGAATGCTTATATCCCAGGGATGATATTAGAGGTTTCCTTACCTCCAAGTCTACATGGCAGATGGAAGCGAGTCTTTCTAGGAATGATGTCTCTGAGTAAAGCATGGCCCTGAACAGAAACCATCAGAGAGCTCCATAAAGGGCTGTTGAAATGCAGGTGGCTAAAGTTAATTTTTTATGAAGGTTTGTTCAGGCTTTAGTTAAGGACAAAGCTTTGTTAACAGAACATAATGGGATATCTTGCCAAGTAAAACAATATCTGGATTTTGTGACTTGCCCAATTACAACAGGGTAAATCTCTAACACTTCAAAGATCCTCCAGAAGCAGGATAGGTTTCACACAAAGAAATCTGCCCCCACCACTAGCTTACACTTACTTTCTATAGGCAGTCTCCATCACAGAACAGATTCTCTGGCTGGCTCAGACAAAATTCAATGCTCAAGTAGTGGCTAATGGGAATCTTTCTTGTCCTTTAAATCTCTTTGGATGTGTTTAACCCAGTATTGAGACACTGAGAATCACTTTGGGGGCTTCTGGTTTTCCTCATTGATACAAACAGCAAAGTTTAAAACTTTACTTGAAACTTTGTGACTTTATTTATTTTACAACAGGGATTTTTTTTCCTCAGTGGCCAAAGCCATTGTCAACATTGCCCCCTCCTGCTTGCTGTAAAAATGGCAAAAAAAGCAGGCACTCTTTCCATTACTGTTATTGCGCTATCTATCTGTCCCTGCATAGACATGTCATAGTGATGAGTATGGCATAAACACCTAGGATATATTACCCCTGTGTGTCCTGAGCAGTCAGCCAATATTTGGGGACTTACAGATTGTTTCTGTTAGGAGAAGTTGATGATAGAGTCAGATATTTGCTGTAATCCTGTTTACTTACAAAAATGTACACAAAGTTTTATATCACCGAACACAGGAGGAATCAAACAATAAGAGAAAGTTTCTTTGCTCAGAATTCCCAAGCCTCTTTCTAGCCAGCAGTCTGCCCAAAAAGCTCTGTTGGCTTTCTCTCAGGAACACACTACCAGTTTCTCTCTTGTTTTCTCCAGGATCTTTCCTTGCTTTCTGGTTTCCACACATCCAGCCTCCCAGTGCATCCCATCAGCCCCCAACAAAAATCTTCTGTCCACATAGCTCCGTGTCTGTTCAGCCTTGAAAATAGTGGTCTGTGTTTTGAGCAATAGCTCCTATTGTTTTAGCTATCTTAGAACATAAAGGAGCTTAATCGCTTCTTACATCTTTCCTGAATGAAAGATGGCTAGCATGACCCCCAGTCTCAGTGAGGCATATGTTTGCTCATCAGTAGCTGCTATCACCTCCCTCCAGTTAGATAACAGCTGGATAAGGGAATCATAGAATTTAAGTCCAGAAGAGACACTATATCATCTAGTCTGCCCTCCTATATATCACAGAGCACTAATACCACCCAGCACCCTCACACAATTAGACCAAACTAAATGAGACCCACAGAGGACTAGACTATTATGTACCACAGATAGAGAATAAAAGGGACCAAGGTGCACCAGTGCCCAAGGCCCTGCAACAGGGAAATGATTAAACGAGATATACCCAGATAATCCCAGCATTTGACCCACACCCCAAGCTACATAGGAAGGTGAAAAAAACGCAAGGTCACTGACAATCTGAGCTGGGGGAAAATTCCTTCCCAACCCGGCGTATTGTGATCATCTAGGTCACGTGAGCAAGAACTAGCCAGCCAAGCACTTGAAAGAGAGAATGCTTGGTGCTGCTTCACCAACCTGGTCCATCCCACCCAATATCCCATCTCCAGCTGTGACCAACTCTGATGCTTTAGAAGAAGGAGACTTTAAAAAAAAAAAAAAAAGCACCGCCCAGCATATGAACCCTGCTGATGACTGGCTGAAACCCCGAAGCATGAACTTTAGGAATGTAAGAAAAACCTGAAGCCACAGGGCTGTTGAGCCCTGCCCCCCACCATCACAACCAACCGCATCACACAACTTCACTCATAAATGTATCCAGCTGTCTCTTGAAACTAATTCAGTGTAAGAACGGCCACACTCTATCAGACCAATGGTCCATCAAGGCCAGCATCCTGGACTCCAACAGTAGCTACTGCCATATGCTTCTGCAGGAATGAACAGAACAGGGCAATTATCGAGTGATCCATCCCGTCGTCCAGTCCCAGCATCTGGCCATCATTGGTTTAGACACCGCCAGAGAAAGGGTTGTGTCCCTGACCATCTTGGCTAGTAGCCATTGATGGACCTGTCCTCCATGAACTTATCTAATTCTGATTTGAACCCAGTTATACTTTGAAGTTTATCCCCACAACTCCTATTGGGAATCTGTTCCAGAAGCTCCCCTCTCTGATGGTTAGAAACCTTCTTCTAACTTCCAGCCTGAATTTGTTCATGGCCAGTTTACATCCGAACAGTTGGCATCTCTTTTCTTTTCTGCACCTGACACGCTGTGGGGGAATGGTCACTCTTATGCAGCAGTTCAACACAAGGCTTGAGTCTCACTTCAATCTCGAACACTGGGCTGATCACATAAGCAGAGGTATCCACGGAGCAGCTCTAAGAAGGACATTTTTTTTCTCCCTCTCTCTTAGCCTACAATGCACAAAGTCAATTTTCAAAGATGGCCACTACACCACTGCCAGCCAAACACAGCCGCCCTAGCACTCCTACTCAGTGTTTCGTGGGACAGCCATTTTGAGCCGCTCCTGGACACTGTGTGTTAACTGTGTTTTGAAGAGGCATAGAAGAGAAAAAATCAGAAAATGATGCAGGTGCCTGAGACCCCCCCTCAATGTAATCCACCGCACAGCTCCGCATGTGATAACGAAGAGCGAGGGATGAAACCTAGAGCAGGTCGCTGCCTCTTGCCCAAATCTCACTTTTAAAATGAATGGTTTCTTCTATTTCCCAGGGGAGTAAGAAAACCAGACACACACGCACAAATCAATAAGTCATTGGGTCTCAGGGAACAGCTCTTTTAATTATAATTCTCGTCTGAGCTGGACGGAGAGCAGTGACTGCAGGGCTGGCAACAAGAGACATTTGCAGCAGGACATAGAGGGCTGATGTATCAAGGTATGTGTTTGGGCCTAGGGAATGAGACATTACAATGGACTCAGAGGGAAAAAGTGCCATCTCTTGGACTTACCTGCAGCATTTGCCCTTGGAATCCTCCCACCAGCGTACTGACCTGGTTGAATCTAGCTTTACTTGATCACAGCTCATAGTATTGTGGCTGCTTCTCTCCCCACACCCCAGTGTGAACTTCAAACAACAAGAAATATGGCTGCTATTTATCATAAGGGAACTTAATTCAAAGCACCTTTCTCTCTCTCTCTGCCGGCTTTATCCATTCCATTTATCGGCTGATCTCTCCCTCTCCTATCTCATCTTTCATTCAAGCCACCCTGTCCCCTGAGCTGCAGGCTTTTGCAAGCAGCAGGAATAAATCCTAGTTAAATGCCTGGGAATGGGGGGCAATGCCCTTTTCTGAGGAGGTGGAATCGGGGCAATTCCCTGGTAGTAGGCAGCGGGACGCAGCCGATTCCATGGGGTTTCTTTAGGCAAACAGGCAATCTAAGCCATTTGATCCTAAAAGCTTTCCCTGCAGAAAGGTAAGATCAGTGCCGCTCTTCACTCTAAGTCTCTCCTTGATTAAATTGGCTTCTCCCCCCCCCCCCCCAACACACTCCTCCTTTTCTCTGAGTGAGTTTCCATGTGCTCAGTTACTAGCAAGAAAAGGTTTTAATAGGGTCTTGGATTTTAAAGGCACTGGTAATGCAGTCTGGGCCTTTTATGGTTAGTAATGAATAAAAGAACCCAAATCACTGCTTTTTTAATGTTCTCTGTCTACGAATTAAAGTAATTTTACCTCTCTCTCTCTCTCTCTCTCTCTCTCTCTCTCTCTCTCTCATGCGCTTTCATTTTATGTTGCTCTAATGTCGTTTTAGCCAAAGTGGCACAATCTAAAGAGGCAGCTATACCCATATTACCGCCATGGCTGGCTGGGTTCCCTCCTCCCCGACCCACTCTAATATCAGTTACAGGAATTGGCTTCACTAAATCAATCCCAAAGCCTTTTCCCATTCAGCCAATGAACCTGCACAAAGGCTTGTCTCTCCCCTTCACTCCATCTTTCTTCCTTTCTATCCCCTCTCTATACGTCCTTTGGCCTCCTTGCATGAGTAAAGACCACAGAATCAGGACTTTTCCCTTTTACCCAGCATTAGGAATTAATCCCTCATGTCACAGAGGTGCTGTGAAACCTAATTCACGATCACTGTGACACCAACTTTTGCAATATTTGGTGTGTTCGTTTTAAAGCCCACAACTTCTGGGCTCGTGTGATCACAGGAGAATGCCAGTTACCATTAAAGAAGAAAAGTTTCCAGCCCTTATGGTTACAGAGGAAAGCTTGAAAACGTACCCCTTAAATGCTCAAATACCAGAAGGCAAATAAAAAGGACCCGGAATGATTAGGGCTCATTCAGACCCATTTCAAACTCAATATAAAACTTGTATTCCTATTAATAAATAATAATAATACTTCTGACACAGCATGTTTTATCCAAGGTTGTCAAACCCTTTACAGCAGGAGGTTAAAATTTAATGACATGTAACGGGTCAATTCAAGGCTCATTCACCACTTACGTCCCAGTAAGTGGGTGGTGTCACCAGTCGGGGAAGCAAAATGAAGTCCTTTTAATATTTTAAGACCCTTTCCTCGGGGCTTGTGTTTTCATCCACACAACCAAAGCAAATGCACTGAGAAATACTGGACAATAATTCCTGTTTGCTTCCCCTGCTTTAACCAGCCTTTTTAGGTACCCTTTGACTCTGCTGACCCTGAGAAGCAAGGATCTGTTATAACTTTTCAGACTGCAGACTTTTTTTTACATCGTCATAAACTTCTAGGCTGATTTTTTTCCCCCCAAAGCTGCCTTTGAATCCCAGACTAATGAGAACTGGGCATCCAAGCAAACACCTTGAGGCAGCTTTGAAAAATATGAGCCCTGATGTAAATAATTAGACACTAAAGATATTTGTTAGGCTTGGGATGAAATTCTGGCCCTATTGGAGGTTTTCCATTGACTTCAATGGGGTTGGGATTTCGGCCTTGGCATTTAAAGGGGTATTAAAAGGAAATAGCTGACGTGACAGTTACTACATAGGGAGCTGAGAGTTGATTTCAAGGCAAAACCCTCTTGGCTTATCTTCAAACAATTGCCCATTATCCGATAAAGAATTATTGACGTCCAATGGCTATCTGATCGCACGCCAGCCAACAGCTTCATTTGCAGAGCTTGCACTTCCCTCCACCTCCCTGAGAGAGTTTTACATCACCAAGACATGCCAGTGCCCTCTGCTTACCCAAGTTCTGTCTGGTGTTATCCTCCTGAGTGAAGGAGATCACCTGCCCCGGTGCAATGGATCCACCGGGTGGCCGTGGTAGAGGGCGCATCGCCACATATATGGCAGACGCTTGATTGGCAAATAAAATTGATGAGGAAAGGAAGAAGGGAAAGAGAAAGAAAGAAAAAAATATATATATCTCGGCCCCCTCCTCATCTCTGCCCCTTTTTAAATCTTACCTTACACCCAACCTTCCCTCTTCCTTCTCTCTCTATATAAAGTGTTTGTGATGTGTCGGGTGATGATGGCTGCATAAATATTAATTGTGTTCTGATATTAATAATAAGGTTAACTTTGCCCTTCCAGGACACCTTCCAGCTAAAGGTCTGAGAGTGTTTTGGAAACACTCAGTCCCAAAACACCCAAGCATGGGAGAGATTTCATCCATTCTACAAAGATGGATACATTCAGGCATGGAAAGGTCTCACGCAGGGTCACACACTCAAACCATTTGGTCATGACCTCCCTTTATAATGGTACAGAGAGAACAGAGTTTCCATGCCAGATTGACCACTAGAGCTACTGTCTGGTCCTTCGCAGACCACAGTCACCTGCTGGAACTTCGATCAACATATGGGCTCCTCTAATATACAGCAGGGGAAAGGACTCAACTAGCTGGAGAATCAGGGAGTTGAAACTAGCATCCTAAATTGCCCTTCATCACCTCCCACCAAGCAGATCTCAGTGCAGGAGAGAAACCTGGGCCTCTAACTTTGGGGTATAGAATTTTTGTACTGTAAATCTTATTAGTTTGGGGGCATTACTTGGATTCCATGCAAATATACCTGTGAACGTAACACTTTGTTGCAGTTCTTTCACTTGCCAGTGAAAGGCAAATGACACTTGATGCCTGACATTTATCTTCATAACTGAAGAGAGAAGGCTGGAGCACGGGAGACGCACTGCTAGTTATCTTCCCTCTTCCTATGACTGACAGCAAATGTCAGGAGAGATTAGCTGTTGTATACCATATACATGCCATGCATGCTTTTAATTCTCCCATGGCTCTGATACTACTTTCAGTTACAGTTGTAATAAATCAAATGTAATCCAGTGGCTAGGGAATAGAATCATCAAAATGGGAAAAAACCCTTTGATCACCTTGTCTATTTCCTCTATCCCTGTCCAATGGTTTGTTGTTATGACAAAAGATGTTCTCATTCCTGTTAAAATTGTAATTAAAATGATCTTCTACTTATGCATCACCTTTCACTGTGACAAATCCCAAGGCATGCCACAAAAAAAAAAAAAGGAATTACTTTATCCACCAGTGAAACGTGGCCACCTCTACGCGAAACACCTGGCGTTTACCCGCTTTGTTGCTATCCACCCAGCCTTTTCAGGGGCGTGGGTGGAATGAAGAAACTGCAGGAGGAATCTAGAAAAGCAGAATGGTGGAATTTGGCCAGGACACCAGAGCTAATATCTCCATGCTCATAAGAAATGCCTGCGATCTTTGATCTCACAAGCAGTCAGGAACACAAGTTTACACCACATTTGAATAACAATGTGCACTAATGCCACTCTGTGGCACCAGACTGCTACTGACTCGAGCTGCGTTGAGAGCAGGGTTTAAAGCTGTGTTGCTACATGATAGCAGCTAGCTAGTTTGATCTAGCTAACACCTTCTAAGATTCTAGCTGGCACAAGGCAAGTTGTATGACAACGTGTGCTAAACTGGCCACGTTAAAACCCAGACTTCTCAGTAGCTTTGGCTTGACCAGTTCAGCATGTGTTAAAGGTAGGCTACGCTAGACTTTTAAACCATGTTAGTGCCAACATCATGCCTTTAAATCCTAGTCTAGACAGGTCTCAGGGAGCAGAGTTCTCCTTTTTAAGGGCTTGCCCGCACATGGAGCTGTTTCCAGGTTAAGCTAAACAGGAATGCTTACTGCAGAATAAGAATGTCCAACATGGAGTTAATCCGTTGTTCCTGAATACATCCCTGTGTAGATAAGCCCTAATTCACCAGCACGGCCTAGACACTGCTTAAAGGTTGTCCATTTAACTATAGACCCAGCCTCCCGTGCTTGCCTTGGGAAAGCTGGTGGGATCAGAGCATAAACCAACATGACTATGGGTGGTAACTTGGGAGCTGTGTCATTGGTAGGAGGTTGTGGGTTCAAACGCCACCCCTGAGTGACACAGTTATACCAACCTAACCCCCCCACGCAGACAGCGCTGTGTCAACGGGAGAAGCTCTCCTGTCAGCATAGGAGTGTCTTCATTTAAGCGCTGCAGCTGCACCGATGCAGAGTTTTAAGTGTAATCCTACTGTATGACTTGGGCTCAGATCCAATGCCAACCTGCAGTGCAGGAAGAGAGGGGAAGAGGTGTGCTGTGCTTCAGCTGAGATGCTAAACTATAGTCCTTTCTGACCATCACTTGTGGCTGTTTATCTGGAAGCTGAAACCAGCACTGGAGTGGCACAGACAAAAGTAAGCCAGAACCCCATTGTTCTCCTGACTGATATTCCTTGTCTCTAAAATAAGTCCTAACATCCAAGGCTGTGTGCTAGCTGTCACAGTGCACACACATGGCTGTCGAATTTGCCGACACAATTCTTGCACTAGCAGTATCTAACGCCTTGCTTTGTAGAGGAGTTTGAGATTTCCCTGCAGTTTAACAGGAGTTACCTAAAATCAAACTCTCACCTTGGTGATGGAGTCAATGAAACCACAAGAAATGTGTCTTCAGCTGAAAAGACAGACTGTGGGACTATAACCCCCTTGTGCACATGCCTGTACTGTGCAGGATCAGCTCTCCTGCAAAGTTATGCTGGAAAGAATGCATTTATAGTGAAGTTAGTGCTCATAAAGGGTGCTGAATTGACAGCGCAGAGGACTCAATCCTTTATTTACCCAAAGAGCAGGTAATGGGCCAGCTCCCATCACTTGAACCTTCACCCAAAACTCCATGCCAACCACTTCTGTGGGCTTGAAAATGGATTTGGGTTTCGTCTGCAGTTCAGTCTCTTGATATCAGAATTTTCACTTGGTATCAGAAGCTGAAGTGCCAAGGCATGATGAGAAAGTCAGATCTCATAATATTTCCAGTGCGACTGGGCAGGAGATCTTTTGGGAGAGTGTGATTCCCAGGCCAGTTTTGCAGATTTGAAAGGTTCAGAATACATCATCTAGAATCTTGATCTGAACCAAACCAGAGCTCTGAAGCTTTTCAGATGTTCACCTAGCGCTAGAAAACAGCCTTCTGCCAATCCTCCTTTTCCTGGGAATATGGTTACCTATTCTGGGATCATTATTTCCTTCACAAGCCCTTGCAGATCCAGATTCCCTCCTCTCCCCTTTCAGTTGGAGATGGTCCCTAACTCCACCCCAATGATGGATTCTGAGGATAAAGTTACTCAACATGACATTCAATTCTAACTTTGTGCTTAAGCAATTATCCTCCTTCCAGTTCATGCTGCACATTTCCCATCACTTTTCTAATTCCCGACATTTGTCACAAGCAGTACAACAAGCTGGATTTGCGGGTGACATGTAGAAGACTGAAATACCTCAAGGGGGCCTGTGTCTGTTCCTAATGGCTTTTGTGTCCTCACGTATCTTTAAATAACTGAAACCTCTTTGCTGCTAAGTAGATGGTAAATACTGCCAAGCAAGAGGGCATTAATGTTTTTAAACCTCTCTGGAGAACCAAGGCCAAGACTGGGAAACCTACATAACTCACAAGATCTCCACCAGAATATCTTGTCTCCTGTACAGAAACTAGCTACTCCACCTTTTCATCTTGCCCTCCTTAATGGCTAATGTCTTGGGATGCTTGGTGTTAGTTTCAGAATGGTTTTCTCCCCCGTTTCTAGTAATGGTTTTAGAACAACTCTACAAATAACCCTAGACCATTGCATAGTGCCTCCAAAACTTTCCTCCAAACAGATGGCATAAGGGGTAAACAAAGGTTACACTGTAATTTGTTAACAACCTTTGGCAAGCACAGGACACAAATATCATATGATTAGTCCTTGCTCACAGGGAACCTAGGGTATCATCTCGCTCTACGGGAAACGGCAATAAAGAGCGGATCATGCCTTCTGCTAGATGGATTAGTAGGGGAGACAAGGTTTACAGAGCTTCCTTCCTTCTCCACATACATAGCAGGGTGGGATTCCAGTTGAGAGTTCATGGAACGTGGACCTTCTCCCACACTGCTCAGGACACCAAAGTCCTTGGAGGTAGGTCTGCCAAATACAGAGTGTGGCCAAACTCCTGACCAAGCCATCTAGTGTGTATGAGGAGTGTGTTACAGGTGCCTGATACACAAAGGAGATGAGTTGTTACAGCCTCTAGCTATAAGGGTGTTGGCTGTAAGAGTATAGCAGCTCTTGCTTTCCTACAGCTGGAGGTGCCTAGTTCAATCCCCAACGTGCCAGCCAAGAGGCAGTTGTCACACAGGCTGCTGTCTACAGAACGCACTAACTGGCTGCTCCTTGCCTGAAAGGGGGACAGCAGCATCGGCGCATCTTGGCTCATCCCACGGAATTCTGACCTGATCTGCAGGATTTGAGTAGCAAGCAAATGAACTAGTTAGTTTTCCTCTCCCTACTGGCAAGGGCAAGATGCTCAGATACCACAGCTATGGGTTTTGGCCCAAAAACTGCATGTTCCTACAGATACTTGGGTGGGTAAATACTACCTTGGAAGCATGTGGTGCATTTTATTTGAGGATCTCAAAACACTTTAAAACCTGTGAAGTTTCACAAAACTCCTGAAAGAAAGAAAGAAAGAAAGAAAGAAAGAAAGAAATGCTGAGCAACAGGAAGGTGAACTGGATTTGCTCAAGCGTACACAGCAGCTCAAGGGCAGATTCACCATTCCCATCTCAGTCTCCTGCTCTAACCACTAGACAACATTCCCAAGAAATAAACCCCTGTGTATCCTGCATGACTGAAATAACCATGCATCTATAATCCTTTGCAATTACCTGCCTATTTCTGTGTCCTGCCACTGTATGGTAGTTATTCTGCAATTATAGTTAATTACTTTGATTGCTGCTGCATATTTCTGGTATGCTCGAGAAAGAGTGCACCTGTTCTGCTTTGCTGCTAGCTATACCAGACAAGCATGTCAATAGAATACAGCAGCAGCATAGGAAGACCTTCAGCGAAAGAGTTAACATTTAACTTCCTGAAGGACCCTACAGAGCTGAGATATCCGTGCTTTGGATCTTAAAACATGGTCAGAAATGTAGGAATATGGGACTAGCCATATCAGATGAGACCTCCCTTAGTTCAGTAACCAGTTTCTGGGACTGTCTTTCAAGAGGAAGCTGCAAGAAACTTCAAAATGGACAATTACATCACAGTCCTTAAGGAACTTTCTTCCTATCTGCAGATAGCTAAAGAATAGCGTATGTACTAAAGAAGGAAAGTTTATATCCCTTACAATTTTTTTCTATCTTAGTGTAATTGCAGATGTTCTTGTTATCCAGATAAATTCTAAACCTACTACGCTGTTGGCCTCTTGGGGCAATGAGTTCCACAGGTCAATATGGTTAATAAAGAAAGGATCATGCCTAATTGCTGGAGCTTTTACCCTGCCATCCTGATATTCTTCTCTACAGTCTGCCATCAGCTGACCCTTTTTTCCTCTCTATTTAGGCTACACTTTCACTGCAAGAAAGGAGTGTTTTTGCATTGACATAGATAGTTAAGGTCAAAACTATCCATAATTTCTCTCCATGAGGATTTTACATTGAGATAGTTAACGAGTTAGCAACCTCCAGACAAAAAACACACCTACATTCTGCAGTGAAGACATAGCCTTAAGGTACATCTGCACTGCCATCCATAGTGTCATTGCAGCTCATACCCATGCTAGCTTCACACGCCCAAGGCATGGCTAAAAGAAGCAGTGCAGAAGCAGTGGTGTAGGCATCAGCGTGGGCTGACAACGCATGCTAGCCCAGCCCATGCTGAAGCTGTTGCATCTACACTTGTTTTTACCCATTCTGGTGTAGGTACAGTCACACCTCAGATTGCAGTGGTAAACTCCTCAGGGCATAGATGGCATTTTATACTCCTTCAGGAAAGTGTCAGGCACATGCTGGACACTAAATAAATCTTAAACGCTAATATGAATTTAACAAGCTAAAGTATTCTGCAGCGAGGCCTCAAACGCTGCTGTGGTTGGGATTACTAATATCATTCTAATTAACCACAAAATAATCCCAACACAGGAACAATATTATTGCCATGCTATCTTATTAAGTGTTGTTGTGACCGTGTCGGTCCCAGGATATTAGAGAGACAAGAAGTAATATCTTTCATTGGACCAACTTCTGTGGGTGAAAGAGACAAGCTTTTGAGCTACACAAAATAAAAGCTATTATCTCTCCCATCTTGTCTATCTTATTAAAATCATTCCAGGAGTAGTTATCTTACCCACCCTACCTTTGCCAGGGCCAGGAATCAATGCCAAGCAGATTGCATGCCCCTGGGTTCGAATAACAGACACACAAATTAAAGTTGGTCCTTTACATTAGGATTTTGCCCTGGAGTTACGAGGTTGGGCCTAGAGAAGGGGCTAGATCAAAGCCCTGGACCAGAACACGGCTGAATTTGGAAGCAGTTTGGCTCTGGATTGATATTTGTGGTCGGGCCCCTCCTCACATGCAGTGGAGCCTTAAGTGGCATTTTTCTTTCCCCTTGTTCACTCCATTTCACTCTTTCCGCTCCCACCTCTCCCCCTCCTTCCCTCCTCACTCCATTCCTGTCTTCCTCTGTCTCCATTTCCTTCCTCCGTCTCAGGCACTGCTCCTCACACGCTGGCAACGGGAGCCTTTATTGATCTTGCTGCAGTGCCTGAGCGCCTCTGAAGGGTAAGGTCAACAAGAGAAAAGGATCCTGCTGAACCACAAAACCTAAACTCAGCTTCACTCTGGAGGACCATCAATTATTCAGAGCTGTCAGGCTGCAGACCAGCCTGGCCCCGGCAATAAGGGGAAAATATACAGGTTAATAACTTCTCATTAAGCCCTGTGGAGCCTGATGCTATTCATGATTTTCTTTGGGATCCTTGGCAGTCATTGGCTGCTACCTCCACCCTGCCTAAATCTTCCAGGGACATGCTGTGGCCTGTAGACACCAAAGAACAAGCTCACTACCACTACCACCACCTTCTCCTTCCCACTCTGCATGGCTCTTTCTCCAGCACTGCTTCTGTCCTCCTCACACCCCCAAGGAATCTAGTGAAGGTCTCAGGATTCTCCTCTCCCTTTCTTGCCCCTTTCCAGCCCTTCTCCCCTCCCACATTCTCCTTTAACAGTATTGGTCACTCCTGTCCTCACCACCTGCTGACCCCTCAGGTCCTCAGACCTCTCTCTCTGACACTGGCCTCACAACACTCCTCTCGGAAGGAAGGATGGATTAATTTTGGGGAACCAGAAGGACAAAGTGACATGCCCAAGATCAAAGAGGGAATCAGTGGACAACCTGGGACCAGAACCCATCACTTCCTGAATCCCTTACCAGTGTTTTAACAACCACCACACCCTTCTTCCTCCCCCAGTAGAGGATGGCTGCAGACACTGTATAATGCAGAAGCGTGATACATATAGTTCACTGTTCACCAGTGATCCATGTTCTGCCTGTGAGTGCATGGCTAGTATCTTGCTGGGGAAGCCATGATGGAACGAGTGCAGGGCTCAGCTGCTCTGTTATTTGCTCACCTCTGCCTGGTTCTTTCCCATAAGCGGAGAGGAGCCGCAGGAGTTCCCAGGGGCAGGGCTAATATATGAAAGGCAGTTTTAATATCCACACCTCTCCACCTCCAGTCCTTTGGCGTCTTCTAAATCTTGTGCCACCCTGCTGCAGCGGGTCCTCCCCATCTCACCCCAGATGGATTCAGTCTAATTTACCTCCAGAAAGCATGGATGGGAATAACTTCTCATCCCTCCCCACTTCTCCATGTCCTTCCAGCAGGGCGTAACTCAGGAGGCCATCTCAGAGCTTATTCTGTCCTCGGCCTCTTTAGAGCGCTAAACTGGGTCAGACGTACAGGGGTTACGCTCACCTCATAAAATTTGCCTGAGAAAAGTCTCCAATCCATTAATGCTTCATAAAATTTTTACAAGGTTTCTGCTAAAGGAAGGAAAACAAACAGAGATGGTGTCGACATCCAGGCAGTCTTTAAATCAAACATTCTCTCTCTAATGCATTTTTTTTTATAGTACCAATCAGGAAAGCAATCAAGCATGAAGCCCAGACTCCCTTTGCTTCCATTCCCAGCTTCTAAAATCATCCTGGATCAGGGCATTCCCAGCTGGCTATGAGCACGTTAGTGATAAACTCCCCCTCATTTTAATGGCCTCCCAGATCAAGGAACACGTTGCCAGCTAAAACCAGGGGATTTTGCTAGTTTTCTGTTCTGCTGCCACTAAGGTAAGTTGGAGGCCTCCATATTATAGCAGATATCGAAGGCAGGGTTGCAGGTTATTAACAGGGTGCTTGGACTACAACAGAGCGCCACAATCTGGGTAACATTCACGCAACTGTGCTGGGGTCCAGACTTTGAACAGGACGGGGTGGTAACATGGGTAAGGACTAGAGCTGGGCGGAACATTTTCAATAAACACAGTTTTCTGTTGGAAAATGCTGTTTTCTTGAAGTCGAGATGCTCGGCGGAAACATGTGCACTGTGATGAAATTGTCAATGGAAAAGTTTCCACACAATTTGAAACCCAAATGTTTTGACTTACTCATTTCACTTCGACGTCCACATTTTTACTTTGTCCGCCCAGATAGATATTTTTACTTTTTCTTTACATCTGTCTATCTATGTCATAGTTACAGGACTAGTTACACCTCCGCCCTCTCTCACTGCACCCCCTAGGTGTCAGGCCCCGTGACTTTACTTCTTCTGTGGTGGAATCATGCAGATCTCCCATTCTGCTATAGCGCCCCGGGTACCCACTGTGCTCACCCAGCGTGTCCGACTGGGCTCAGCACCTGCCCTTCTTCCCTTTGGGAGTCTGTGAGAGGTGGTGAATGGAGTGCCCAGATGGACAACTGAACTCAAACCAGGATTTACTCTTAACAGCAGGGACAACACTTTCAGAGAGAAGGATTTTATAACAGCAGTCTCCATGTATGGCTATTTTACCATGAGACTTACCATCCTGTGATGATGACCCATACAAACCTAACTACATCAGATGTTGGTAGGTTAGTCTGTTCCTCCAAACAATTCCCCAGAAGCTGCTCCCCGTCAGCCCCATGACAGAGTCACATTTTATCCAGCCACAATTCCTTCGTCTTCTTATTCCCCCAGGCTTTTTGGTTCTGCTGACCAAAACCAGTTTGTTGGCCTTATCAGGATGTTGATCCAGATCCCCAGAGCCAATGGCTCTGCCATTAGCCTGAAACAACCCCCAGTGTTGGCTGAGATGTGCCTTGTCTAAGTCATTGCTCATCCTTCCTGCTTGTATCCCAACAGCACTGTTGATTTAGCCCAACATAGTCAAATACTAAATATCCCGCCGTTTAACCCACTATAGTCACACGGAAAACATTTCAATAACCAGGACACCATACACCATTCATAAATTATTACAGAGCAGTCCTACTTCCAGAACAATATTATATTCCGAGAGATGCATTATATTATGTTTTGATGTTAAAATTAAACGTTTGCTATTATCTAAATGTTTCATTCCGATGCGTCTAAATTAAATATTCTGGCAATTTCCGTTCTGCCAAATTTTTCCATGATGGTCTTTTCTTCCCAATTCAAGACAAAATCAAGTGTGAGAGATCAGAATTTCCTACAGGTGGAAATTCCATTTTTTCCAACCAGCTTTAGTCAGATCTGAACAGCTCGTTCTGGGATACAAGGATTGTAAGAGCAAGGTGGGGGCAGTAAGTCCGGAATTAGGTACACTAACAGAGCCTACACTCACTCAGCAGCATTAAAAATTCACGCCTTAAAAACACAAACCTGCCTTTTTTATTTATTTTTGCAGTAAGGCAAGTACTGTGGAAAGAAATAGCCTATAGCTTTACTGAACAGCTGGCCTAGTGAGAAGGGGCCTCATGGGCAGGTCGAAGGCAGCAGGACTTGTTGGATCAGAGACATTTGAGGACTGGTCACCTCACCTAAAGTTTTGGAAAAATTTCAGAAGTACAGTTCTTTTCAGTGTTCTTGTAGCCATGTTGGTCCTAGGATACAAAAGAGACTGAGGTAATATCTTATACTGGACCAACTTCTGTTAGTGAAATTGATAAACTTCCAAGCTACATAGAGCTCTTCTTCAGCTCTGGGAAAGGTAATTTCATGTTGAATGATCTCTTGCAACATGTGTTAACTCCCTATGTTTAATAATCTGTTCCATCTTGTATTTAGCTATGACACCCTGAGTATCATAGAATAATAGAAGGTTAGGGTTGGAAGGGACTTCAGGAGGTCATCTAGTCCAACCCCCTGCTCAAAGCAGGACCAACCCCAACTAAATCACCCCAGCTAGGGCTTTGTCAAGCTGCACTTTAAAAACCCCTAAGGATGGAGATTCCATCACCTCCCTAGGTAACCCATCCCAGTGCTTCACCACCCTCCTAATGAAAAAGTTTTTCCTAATGTCCATCCTAGACCTCCCCCATTGCAACTTGAGACCGTTGTGCCTAGATCTGTCATCGACTCCCACTGAGACCAGCCTAGCTCTATTTTCCCTGGAGCCCCCTTTCAGGTAGTTAAAGGCTGCTATCAAATCCTCCCTCATTCTTTTCTGCAGACTAAAGAAGCCTAGTTCCCTCATCCTCTCCACATAAGTCATGTGCTCCAGCCCCCTCATTTTTCTTGCCCTCTGCTGAACTCTCCAATTTTTCAACCCAATTTTTGGGTACCTTTCCCAGACCTAAAGAAGAGCTCTGTGTAGCTCAAAAGCTTGTCTCTTTCACCAACAGAAGTTGGTCCAGTAAAAGATATTGCCTCAGCCACTTTGTCTCTCAGAAGGATTGTCATTCTATTCATCACCTAAGTGGACCCAGTTCTTCATTTTGGGGATCAGTCATGTTTCTGCAGAAATAGTTTATCAAAAGTGCATTCAATGTTCCTAATTAGGAATTTTCAGGAACAAAATCTTTCAGTTTTGGAGGGGGGAAATAATTGACCTTGTGGCTATGACTGAATGACTGAAATTGACAATGCGAAAAGAAAAGAAAAGAAAAGAAAACAAAAACAAAAACAAAAAAAAACCCAAGCTCCCAAAGAAAAAAAATACAACTTAATACAACTAAAGGAGAGCCTGACAATAACAAGGGAAACTGAACAAGAAACCAAACAGGCTAGAATAATCAACATATAGCTTCCATTGAAAACAGAAGAAAATTTTCAAAGGTGGCTCATCAATTTTTGCCAAAATGTTCATTTTCAAAGAAAGATCAATTTTTCAACCAAAAAATGTTTACGTCTGGAAGATTTCGACCAGCTCCACTGACCACAGACCCTTAATGTACAGTTCCACAGGACGTCTGTGGCACAACCAAGGAACTGAAGCCAAGTTTCTCAAGTACTAAGCTTGTGCCCTAATCACTGGATATACCCTTAGGGAGAGGACAGAGACACTCAGACAATGGGACAATGAGAGGAGAGAAAGGAAGTACGTCGGGGATGTCAGCGGAAGATTGGACACCTCTCCAGCTTGCATCCCAGGGTAGTTTGACAGACTTTGATCAGGTCTTTAGGCAGTTGTCACAACTGGATTTCCAGCTAAACTTTCTGAGCTTCTGCCTCTGGATCCTGAGTCCCTCTGGCCACCTGCCTCAGGTCTCTCTCGTCACTCCCCTCTGACCCTGGAGTCCTCTCTGGTAAATAAAACTGAGGGTCAGAGACAAGTGGCCAAATGATCCTCAGGTAGAAAAGAGCCCAGTTTGTGAGCTGGTGCTAAAAAATCTTGGGATAAATTCATCTCCCCATATTTACAGTCTGCATGCTCTGTCATCACCATGGAAGTGTCTCCTGCCCAGGCAGCGACAGCACCAGGGGTTCCCAAATGCTATTGGAAGAGGCTTTCTCTCTTTTACATATCTTCTCTCCTCCGCTATGTTACTGAGTGGCCTTAGGTTGTCTAAGCAGTTTAGCTAAATAAGGAGCCTCCCAGACCTCAAATATACTGAGGAGAAGCAGCCTGGTTATAGAAACTTGACTCATCCCTCATATTTCTTCTCCCCTCTCACAGTCCTAGCCGACCCTTGCAAATCACAGCCATATCAACAGTCTAGCTGGAGAGGAGCAAGAGAAAAATGCACAAACAGATGAGGCAAAATTAGCAACAAAGCCCTCACTGCTTCCATTAATGGCTCTGGAGAGGCCATGAAGCTGGTTAATGTATGTCTGCACCATTTCCAGTTGGAGGAAAATCAATGAGAGGCTCTCAGACAGCCGGAGCATGGAGACATCCCCAAGATGCTGACTTCCCCTTCTGCCCCTTGGCATTCACAGCCTGACCCATAAGAGGAAATGTTTCCACCCACCCTTCGCATTTCCTAAATTATGCACAGCAAGATTCGAGCTTCAGAATAAGAAGCGGAGTCTAGCGAGGGCAGGAGAAAGCAGAGCATCCCTGTTTCAATTTTCAGCCCTTGTTATTCAACTCAGGTTCCGGTGTAGAACAGGGTTACTTTGGGCACCTCACCAGCACAGAGGGAATGCTGATAATCTTCCAAGTTTTGGGGTGAGCTACCAACTCCAGAACCACTTACTGGAACCTCCCTGATCTTAAGAGTATTGCATACCAATAGGACCAGGATTCGTCTCTGGTTTTGCCCAGATCTATGTAATGAAGTCTCATGGCACCTCCCTGTAATTTGCTGGCTAGTGTATGCATGCCCACATGTCTTCTACTGGATACAGTGTGTCAGGACATGATCAGTGTTAGAAGTTTCCTCTCTTGGTTAAACCTATCTTTCTAGCCAGTCAGAGTTTGCTCGCTTGATAATGCTGAGTTCTGCGCCAGTGTAATACACAGAGGCTCGTGATTTCAGCACTAATCAGTCTTACATTTTCCACAGTGACTTGTGATTCTGGAGCCTCATTTTTTGGGTGCCCAACTTGAGGCCTGATTTTCACAGGGCAGATGCTTAGAGTTTTCTCTAACTCCAGCCCATCTAAGGTGTCTCAAGTTGCGCATCTAAAAAGTGAAGCACCCAAAAATCACTAGTTATTTGTCCTGGGTTCAAACTCCACCATCAGCCCAGAAAAATCAGTTATATTAAGTACTTCGTTAGCAATGAAGGTTTTAAAACGCCACGTACATGTGCAATTAGCTAACGATTATGGTGCGTTAACGCTTCGTGCATAGAAAGAGCTTTTTACACCCTTCAGTGAAACAACCTGGTACGAGGCCTTCTCCATGTGTCTCACATCAGGGCACCAGAGATCACCGTCAAGCCTGCCCAGATGATTCCAAATGGGCAATTCACAGGCTGTTTTTTATATTGGGCCTCTTCAGATTTTCCCACTGCTTGAGTCGTGGAAGCCATGCCACTTCCAACTGTGCAGTAAGGAGGATTGACCTGGTCAGTTCTCGGATGGGAGTCCATTGTGGAAAACCCAGCTGCCCCAGGAAGTGGTGTTCTTGATTCAGTAGCTGACACACTTTTCTCTGAGCTCCAGGCCAGAGCTGCCGTTCCAGTGAGCCACAAAAGCAGGTGTGGGAATTAGAGCGCCCCTGGCAGCTCAGTTTGCTGGCTGGAGAGACTGACTCTTTCAGATGGGGTCGCTTACAGGCAGCAGAGTTCTCTTCAGAATTCTCTGGCTTGCTTGGCTTTTTTCACCACATATCCCCCTCCCTCTCTAGCTCTCTTGCCAGGAAAGTTGCCCTAACCTAGGCTATTTCAACTGTCTGGCTGAGTACACGACTCAGCAACCGCTGTTCTGCAAACAGCTCTGTTTGAATTCTCCAAGACATCTAAAAAACATCAGAGACCCTGTCAAAAAAGCTCTTCAGAGAACAGCTGCCCCTTGTCCTAAATTACTGCGGTACAGTCTATGCCTCCATGGCGAGTGTCCTGCCCCATGAAAGGGGCTGTTTACAGATACTTTCCAGGCCCCCAGATAACATTCCTTTAACACAAGAATGCTGAGAAGAAAGGCGGGGATGAGTGGGGGAAATAGCTCCCAAGTTCACATCCTCCATTACCAGAAAGAAAAGCCAAATCAGAGTCCTCCACCTCTGAGGGGTCACTTCGCTGCTCTGTGGACTATTAGGTGCAAACTGAGACCACAGGTCTTAACACCTGTGGTGTTTGGAAGGGTTCCTTTAAGGGGGTTAGCTTCCCAGAGAGGAAGTCAGGGGGAAGGACAGTACAGAAGTACATCCTCTGCTATGCAGAGACAGCTGGAATTGTGTCACTGAATAAAGAGTATCTCTTTCAAGCACTTTGGTCCAAGATCAATTACTGAACACCACACCCATGAAATTCAGATCCACATCCCAGCTGCACTGTCTCTTTACAATAAAGCCTTGTGATGCTTTCTGTATACCAAGAGCAACCACATACTTCCCCTCTACATGACTTATTTCAGATTAAGGGGAAAAACAGCAAGGAAGAAAAGTAAAATCTCCAGGAGAGAGCACAGGGTGTGCATCTCCTCTGTAGCATGCTGCGTCTGAACTGAACACAAAACTGGCAGCTGTTTCCAGGAAACTCCTGTGAATTCAAAGGTGCAGTGCAGTACACAGAAAACAAAAATGTCCATAACTATAGAAATCACAAGGCTGATACACACACTGCATCCAAATGGCCCTAAGTTTCAGGGAGTTTGAATGTGGATTTCTATTTCGCAGCTCAGGCCTAATGGGTCCATTAGACCAACCGATGGCCCTAGGTGTTACAGTACAGGGCTGGTTCTGTCAAAGGATAGAAGGGGCTTTTCAAAGTAGGGACAATTCTGTAAAACTTAGCAGTAAAGCATTTTATCCTGGGGCTACTTATTTGCGCCACGCACCGCTTTAATAATAGCACATTGAACATCTGCTAATAGTGAAGGGGTTGATAATTGGAGCTGGCCATCAATATTCCATCAAACGATTTGTAATGAGAAATAGATACATAGATATTTTAACGGACACAGACGCCCACTGCCCCAAAGAAATTCATTTTCATGGACATTTTTCAAGATATTTATCAAAAATCCCCAAACCAGAAACCAAATCATTTTTGGTTTTAAACTGAAAAATCTTTGTTTTTAGATAAAACCCTACAAATTTGCATATAAAAAAAGGAATTTCCCCAGCAGCTCTATTTATAATGTCGTGAACAATACTTAGAATTTTGACAGTTAAGGTAGGATTCAAAGCCATATGCCAACATTAGCCAACTGATACACACAAATCCCTATTAGTTAGGTAAATATTGCTAGCCGCAGTCTAGATGTGGATAAACAGAGGCATAAAAAAGCAAAGAGAGTTGCCCAAGGTCTCGGAGAGAGCTGTGTCAGAACCAGGATTAGCACTGAGTTGTTCCTGGTGGTGCTCAATCATGGAGTTTAAGGTTGGAAAGAATCACCCGATTATTGTCCGACCTCCTGTATATCACAGGCCACCAGCACCATCCAGCACCCACGCATTAAAGCCAGCAATGGCAGTTAGACCAAGGGATCACTGCCCACAGGAGACTAGACTGTTATGTGCTATAGGCAGAGAATAGGAGGGACCAAGGTGCACCTGTGTCCCAGGCCCCACAATGGCTTGGAAATGATTAAGTGATATACACACAGATAATTCTGGCAAGTAACCTGCATCCCATGCTGCAGAGGAAGGTGAAAACCCGCCAAGGTCACTGCCAATCTGACCTGGGGAAACTTCCTTCCTGGCCCCACGTATGGCAATCACTTAGCTCACGTGAGCACGAACCATCCAGCCAAGCACTCGAGAGAGAGGACGCTTGCCGCCACCCCACACCTGAGGTTCCATCTCCAGCTGTGGCCATCCCTGATGCATCAGAGGAAGGAGATGAAAAAAAAACCAACCAACCAACCAACCAAAACACAGAATACATTATGGGGGAAGGGGAGAATCCCTTCCTGACACCTGCAGGTGGCTGGCTGAAACCCTGAAGCATGAGCTTTTAGGAACATAAGACATAAACCAGAATTAAACACCATGGTCTCTGAGCTCTGCCCCCCACCATCACATTCAATCCCATCATACAGCCCCATTCATCAATGTGTCCTGCTGCATCTTGAAACTAAGTAACTTCTCTTGGGAGGCTGTTTCAGAACCTCACTCCTCAGGTGGTTAGAAACCTCCTTCTCATTTCCAGCCTGAATTTATTCATGGCCACTTTATACCCATTTGTTCTTGTGCCAGCACTGTCCTTTAGCTTAAAAAGCTTCTTCACCCTCCCTGGTATTCACTCCCCTAGTGTATTTCTAAAGAGAAATCATGTCCCCGTCTTAGCCTTCTTTTTGCTAGACTAAACAAGCCAAGCTCTTCCAGTCTCCTCTCATAAAACAGGCCCTCCTTTCCCCCCGATCATCCTAATGGCTTTTCTTGGCACCATGCTTCTGTCCAACTAGACAGGGGTACGAATTTAGCTTGGACACGGGGAGGAGCTCGACATACTGCATGAGACGAACTGCATTGCAGAATCGGGGGGAAATGATGTGTTATTTCATGTCAGGTGGGGCTACTCCCTCTTTCTTTCTATACACACCAGATCTGGAAATAATTCCATGACGCCGCGGCTCCCGGCAGGTACAGATGGGTTTTGCAGACCAAGATGAATAATTTGGCACATTAGAAAGACCTGGATGCAACTGCAGCTTGGACTCTGGCGCTATCGCCTCTCTAGGTTTGGAGGTTAGCGGAATAACAATGATCCATGCCTCCTGGCTAGAGAACCTTCCCATCTGGCCCCTTGGGCCAGGGCAAAGTTCCCCCTCTCCCTTCAGATTGCTTGTTTCTCTGAAAAAAGGGCCCCCTCACACTCAGGCAAGGTTAATAGGATAGAGAGGGAGCAGCTGTTTATGAGAAGGTTATCAAGTGAAAGGCAGTAACACAGTCTCCAAACCAGCCTTTCATAGCCTCTTACTTATTATTTAATTTGGCTCCAATACGTGAAATTAGGCTAATGGCTGTTAAGTGGTTAAGGCGCGCACATTGTCCATCTGCTGAGAAGGCTCCAGGCCATTGTTCTGTTTCAAAGACTGAGGGAAAATAATATGAGAGGAGCATGCTGTTCGTTTGAGAGCATCATAAATGCATTCCACCTCCCCCCCCATGCTTTTTATTTCTTTTAAGCGCCAGTGCTTTTCCTGGTACACTGCTAAGAACTTCTGGAAAGCGAGTTTTTATGGACTAGAAGGGCAAGCCATTCTATCTCAGCAATGCCACAGACACCAGCTGTTGCAATCTACCGGCCCAGTCCTTTAAGGTGCCGAGCACCCTCCACTCCCACTTGCTGTCAGCACCATTCAGGATTAGGCCCTTCCTGAGACAAGGCATCTCTGTTCCTCCTGATGCAAGAGATTAGCACGCAGACATACAGGGAAAGACATACAGGGAAAGCTGGTGTCAGACCCCTGGATCAGGGCCAACGCAGACGAGAGATCTGAATCTTCACAGAGGTCCTTGTCAAATTTAAAAAAGAAAAGACACAACCAAAGGTTTTTGCAGAGGGAGATGTGACTCCATCATCGGGGGAATACAAGAGAAAAGGGACAAGGACAATCTTAGAGGAAGAGTCTGGGTTAAAATGGGAAAGGTCAAGGTGAGGAAAATGAAGAGACTGGGAAGGGTGAGGAGACAAGGAAAGGGAGAGAGCTTTCACTGATTGCTGCCTGTCTATCTTCCTTCCTCTCATCACTCTGTCCATCAGAAAGATTAAGCAATATGAACTGGCCATTGTATGACTTTTCCCAGAAAGCACTTTGCAAACAATGAGACATTCGGCAATAGCTCACTCACGCGTACAGTCTTGGACATCAGAACCGGGTTTTATCGGGGGGAGAATATTGGGCAGGACACTGGGGCAATCAGCAAAGAGGATCACGGGTGTTGAGCTCGTGTCTGGTCCTCCCACCAGAAAGAGTCCGCCAGGAACGCAGGATGACATCTCACCTGTAGGTCGGCACTTTTGTTGGAGTCAGCACTGGCTAGGAACCCGAATCCTCAAGCACCAACCTGACCTGAGGGCTTAGAGCAAGCAGGCACACTACCAAGGGAGCCCTATTTGCTAGGGAGTCTCGAAAATGACAGTGAAAACACGGCCACAAAGTGGAGAGTGCCAGTGCCAGATGGACGAGCAAGTGTGTGCCACTGTGTGCATGAGTGAAGTGCATTGTGTGCAAGAGGACTACTGCTGTTCCTGAACAGAAAGAATTACCAGCAATCACAGCAGCACCATGCACCAGCCCGGAGGCCTTGGGAAACCAAAAGAAGAGAAGCTGCATTTTCATAGGGCACAGCTGTTAGATTCCAGAGCTTTTGGACTAAAGGCATCACAGCTTTCCCAGTGAGGAGGGCAGGAGGGTAAAGAAGCCCTTTATCTGCTGCAAAAAATAACGAGCTCTGTTCTCTGATTGGGGGCAGTGCAGCCTCCAAATGAGAGAGATTATTTTTGGAGAAGGGGGGGCGGTCACAGTGTGACGAAAGGGAGTGCAGCTGAAGTGCAGTCAGTTTTGGCCTTCATTAGAACAATGATCCCATGTGAGACGCCTCTCTGTTTAATTCCTTCTCCTCCAAGCCTAAGGAAATGGCATGAGCTAAACAAGCCTTGCCCTCCAACAGCAGCCCCCTAATTGTGCTAGAAGTTACTCTACGGTCCAGAGTTCATTGCGGAGTCATGGCAGCAGAGGGGAAAACAAAGAGCAGTCAGCATCACCCAAAGAAGGGATTAGAACATTTGCACATGGTTCCATTTCCCCATCTCTCCGGTCGTGCCCCGACTCCGCTTTCCCAACATCTCCCTTCCCTGTGGTTGTTTGCAATATCTACCATCTGCATTTGCACAATCTCTCACTGCTTTTATCTCTGAGTCCTGCATCTCTCTGCAGGTATCTGCGTGAATTACTCTTCCTCCCCACTCTATCTATCCTAGTTCATTAGCCGTACACAAGGTATATATATTCAGTCAATCTCCATGTGCTCTGATCGTTGGCGTGTGCAGAATGCAAGCAGAGTCCTGCACTCGGAGGCAGCTGGTTACAACAGTCAGAGAACAAATCCTCTGTACTGATCTGTTCGTTTTAATAATGGTCTTTCTTGGGTTCAATGCACCAAACCCCAGCTGCACCTTCCATCCACAGTTAGGGGTCAAGGTTATGAGAGAAGGGAGGATAAAGAAATGAAACAAAGAAGGTGAAATGTATGCTTATTTCAATGTGCAGTGTGGGAATCAAATTGTGCGCCTTGGAACAGACACCAAATTAAGATGGTCAGTGTATCTCCAGCAGCTCTGCACCTGCTTTTAGCGACGTGATCACACACTGAAATGAATCAGACGTGTGCAAAACTGGCATTACAAAGATCGAAACCCCAAGAAACTTCCCTGGTTTAGGCCAGGCCTACACTAGAAACTTTTGCCAGTAGAGCATGGCATTTGGGGGTGTTTTTAGTGACATAGCTATGCCAGCAGAAGCCCTAATACAGATGCAGTTATACCGGCATAAGAGTGGTTTTGCCAGTATAGCTCATTTCATTCGCCAAACTGGAATAAGCTATACTGGCAAAATCACTCTTATCCCATTATGAGCTCCAGCTACCCTGGAGGGTTTTATCGGTATAGCTATACCAGAAGAACATTTTAAGTATAGACT
This sequence comes from Emydura macquarii macquarii, assembly GCF_026122565.2. Taxonomy (NCBI): domain Eukaryota; kingdom Metazoa; phylum Chordata; order Testudines; family Chelidae; genus Emydura; species Emydura macquarii. The sequence goes on along the minus strand of NW_027130449.1, from coordinate 5,956,719 downwards.
GGGGCTAATAAGGGCTTGTCTACACAGCCTTGCAGTGCGGACTACAGGGGTGGGAATTAATCCCCCCTGTGGATGCTGCTGGCATGAACGGAAAGGTACCTAGTTCATGTTAACATAGTCTTCTTTCAAACAGGAATAAGTTTATGCAAACTAAGTACCTTTTTGTTCATGCCAGCAGTGTCCATACGGGGGAGTTACTTCACAGAGTGCTATTGTGCGCTGCAATTCATACACCTGGAGTCTGAACTGGGGTGTCATGTAGAACCAGCCCTTGACCAGGTTACTGGAGAAGTTTGCTAATGCTCCCAGTTCTATTGACTAAACAGTGGAAGGTGAATCCAGCTCTGAGTGAACTTCAGATGTTCTGTGATCGTGCAGATAACCAGGACAGGTCACAGTTGCAAAGGCTGGGCCTGAAATCAAGTGAAAGACTGGGAGTTTTGACTATATGTTGTCTTAAGTTTTGGAGTTTATTTGAGACTCAGTTGACTTTTGAGCAGACCTGGGATGAGTTGTGGCTTTGCAGAGCCTGAACGCTCTTCAATCTCTAATATGGAAACCCAGATATGGATCCAAACTTCACAGCTTGGCCATCTCTCTAAAACAGGCTGACATAGGACATGGAACACAAAACCCCTCTCTCCTTCCCAGGCTTTGAAGGAATTCAGGTTGTGATTTAGGACTGACCCTGGCCACAAAATTGCCTTCTAACCAAATATGCTGAATCATCTGCAGTGTCAGCTATACAAGTCCTGGAGATCCAGGCTGAGAAGAAAAGCATCTCTTTGTCCATAACTATAGTGCGGCTTCCACAATGCTGGGAGCAGCAGATAGGAGGGAGCAAGAGCATAACAGTGCTTAGCTTTTGATTATCAGTGTTTTGAAGGGTTTCTTGGCCTATTTGCTTGCCTAATTTGGCAAGACTTTCCCTAGCACTGAGCTGCCAACTGCAGGGAGGGAAATACATTTATCTATGGGAACCATGCTGAGCTAAAAACTGACAGAGGGGAAATGAGAGAGGAGATGCCGTTGCAGGAGGAGTCAGAGCAGCCTCCTCCGAGGTGCGAGGGGAGTACAAGTTTGTGGGACAGACTTGATCTTTGGGGTGGTCTCTGACAGGCAGCAGAACTGGTGCAGGCTGAGCCTAGTAGGTCTCTGACTGCCTTGAACTCACAAGCATGCTGAGTGTCTACAGAGAGGCACTGAATGTCCTTGGCTTGCATGAATTTCCAGGAAGTCTGGAGGGTGCTAGGCACCTGCAGCATCTGGAGTCAAGACTACCAGAGGAAATAACCAGACTTTACCCTCTAGGGAAAAAAAGAGGGGAAGGACTTGTTTGGATTTGTAGCAACATGCGCTTGGCAGGAAAAGCTGATCTGGCATTTAACAGCGCCACTCCACCTCCCCCACCTGCACTGTCAGTGGTGCTGACTCCATACCATGCTCCTTTTAAGAATCCACCACCCTCAAAACAAGGCTACTGTAATTTCCAGCCACTTACAAAAAAGGCTAATTTGACCACAAATCAGACAGACCTGCATCTCCCATACATGTGGCACCGTGAGGCCGAGAAGTTACATGCAATGACCCAAGTGGGACATTTTCCTGACAGTGGCAGGGTCCTACCATAGGTCAGGTGAGTTGACCTAGGTCAGCGGTTCCCAACCTTTCTGGCTCGAGGGCCACAGATATCATTTTTACAACCCTGAAGGGCCACCAGTCTCCGTCAGCAGGGCCCCACTGCAGCCAGATGGAAGGAGTCTCACTGATCTCCCATCTCCCTGGCTGCAGCAGGGAAACCGCACGCGTCCTGTAGCCCCATGCGCTCCACCTGGGTCCCTAGGCAGTGGCTCCCTTCTTCAGCCAGGGGGATGGGAGATCAGTGCTCCCTTCCCTCTGGCTACAGCAGGGACCCCAACGCCTAGGGACCCAGGCAGAGCGCTCTGCCGCGCTCCCTGATACAGCTGGGAGAGGGGAGAACTGGTCTCCCATCCCCTCGACTGCAACAAGGAGCCTGCATCCGTCTTTTAGCCCTGCAGAAACACACTCTGCCTGGGTCCTTAGGCAGCAGCTCCCTTTTGCAGCCAGCAAGAGGGGCCCGTGGGCCACTCGGAAAGTCCCCGCGGGCCACTTTTGGCCCCTGGGCCACAGGTTGGGAACCACTGACCTAGGTGTACATTGCTATAAGGGAATGAAGGTCTGCACTGTCTTGGGGTTTTAGGGATTGGCCCACTAGGGGAACTGCAAGGAGCAGGAGATGGGTAAAGGGCTCAGAAGGACCTGCCATCCATAGGTCACCTGTTCAAATACAGCCCCTGGTCTATAACAATCTAAATGGTGGTGCCATATGATGGCTGCACAATGAGCTCCTATGAAGAGAGTCCAGTTCCCAGAGGAATAGCATCCACCACAACTGGAACTAGCTGCTCCCTCCTTGTGACGCTGAGCAGGGAGGCTGATGACTGACTGAACTCCTCCTCTCCTCCCGAGATGTGATCCTTTCAGGTTAGGTCTGGGGGGCGGGAGAGAACTAGAGAGACCCTTGCCCATGCTGTGCCTAGCCTGTGGATGAACAGGGGAGGATTCTGGTCTCCAGGACTGCCAAGCCGCCAGGGTTACATTCACACACAAATGGATTTTTCTGGTTTTTAAATGATTATGTTCCCCATGTGAAATCCAGGTCCCGCAGCCATTGGTCTGCATGTGTTTCTGTGACAGTCCTGCATCCAGGAGCCAACTGGCAGTGCTGGCTGCATTTGCAGGGGAAACGGAGTGGCACTGCCAGCTCTTAGTGACAAAAGGAGTGTTTATAACAGGCACGGTGACAGCTGTCCGAATGCCACATTTATTTACAAACCGTTAGTTAAATTACTGACAGTTGGCACTGCTAAGGGAAAGCTGAGAAGAAGAGCTGACATCTCCCATCTCTCTATCTCAGCAGCACCAGCTCCTCTTCCTAGATCAGATTGTTTTGTTCTCCTTTCCACCAGCTTTTGTCTCTTGCGTGAAGTTAGATTACTCCACCTGAAGGCACTGAGCTACGCTGCTCGGTCACGGGGTGGAGAACATACTAGAATTAATCGTGGCATCTCCGTGGTGACCGTTACAAGCTGCCTGCAGCTAAAATGCTGCGTCACGCCTTTCTGCTCCCACCTAAACCTGCCCAGGGCCGGATGCTGCTCAGCAAATGTTGACTTCACAAGAGCTCAGGTACTACAGTGACAGATGGATGGACTTGGCTCATCAGCTGCAAAATGAAGTTAGTGCTGGTGATTGAAAGCCCTGGGGCCTGAATGCAAAGGAAAGGTACAGCACATGCACAGATGGGGAAAGATTCTCCTACGCCAAAACTGGCCATCATGCCTCAGCTCTTTACTGGGAGGACCACTTCTAGGTGTGAGAAGATATTTCCCTCTCACTGGGTCATTCAGGCTTCAGCCGCAAGCCAGGAACACCTGCGGCAGTGCCACTTTTGATGTGGAAAATGGAGTGAGGTCACCAGGTAGGTCACAGAAGAGCCGTACGTTACCATTTGCAGACTTGAAGCAGGCGTGATGGGTTGAAAGAATCCATCTCTCACTTATTGAGCCTCTGCCCCATAAGTCTGTGTGTTCCTAGCTTAAGCCCTTTAAAAAACTGCAGACACGGTTCTCCATGAGGCAAGGAAAAGCAGAGATCTTTAGGAGTGGAAAACTCCTAGATTCAAACAGAATTGGAGAACAAAATTCTCCAGGAATCCATGAAGACGGGCAAGCCTGCAGTTACAAATTTTGTGTGTGTGCACACGCATGTGTATGTGTAACCCAGGACTAAATGAACACAAAGACAGAATTTCCCCAGCCCTGTCTCAGAGGAAGCAGTCCTTCCAGAATTGGGGTAAGTCACGTCATTCACAATATACGTCACAGCTGTAGGAAACCCAAAATCAGATCCATTTATCCAGGTTTAAACACTGCACTCACTCGTGGAATTAGAGCATCTGGGGGCAAAAAATGTATGCATAAACCTCTTGAACCTCACAAGAGGCATACGTGAGTCATGGGCAGTTGATGCCGGCATTTTGTTCTTGAGAGACCAGGCCTTCTCTCTCTCACACATACACAACCGATGTGCCATAGGTTGGGGGGAATCCAAAATACTTCTTCCTAAACAGTCACCATGCACAGTGCTCCACACTGGCTTATACTCCTGCAATTTAGTGAAAGCCAACTGGGTTGCAATGGGTCCTAGTCAACCGAGGATTTGCAGAAATTGACATTAGCATGAAGTTTGCTCAATTCAAAGCAGAGCAGTCTGTACTATCAGTGGAAGAAGGTGACCCAGATTCCAAGGCCAGAAGAGACCACTGCACTCCACTTGTCTGACCTCCTGCATAACACAGGCCATAGAGAACTTGCCCAAAACAATTCCTAGAGACTATGTAATGCAGACTAGAGCCTGGGGGGGGACTGGATTTTTGGTTCTATGCGGAATTCTGAGATTTCCAAATTCCTTCTGTTCTTAAATGGAATGAAAACAAAACAATTCAACATTTCCTGTAAAATGAAATTCCGGAAAAAATACTCTTTGGGGCCAAAGCATTTTGACAAAATCAAAACATTGTGTTCAGATTTTAGCTTGTTTTATATTATATAATGTAAACTTTTAGAAACTTGAAATCAAAAGTACTTTTGTAATGAAAAATTGAAATGTTCCATTCTGAAAAGATCAAAACACTTTCCCTCCCATTTTTCTTTCTAAATGAACTTGTCAAAATTGGCATGTTCCCACTTAATGTTCCCCTTTTGATAAATCAGAGTTTTCCGACTGAAAAACCAACCATCTCCAACGCTAAACCTTTTCACCCATCCAAGCTCCTCTTCTCCCACTCCCCCGTATGACCTGGGAGTAGTCTCTTGTTCTCCACATTTCGGGAAAAGCTTTCCAGCTTCTCATTGGGGAGTTTATGGGGACATCCAAAAATTCTAAAGTTGGCTGGGGAAAGGGAATTCCTTTCTCAGAGGATTTTGATACTTCAGAATCTGGTTTCACTCCAGTTTGGAACAAAACCCAAATACTTGAAAATTCTCCACAAAAGGGGATGGAGCCATGGACACAGGAGGCTCAAGCTGTAGAAGAGCCATGGCCTAAAGGCTCCCAAGACTTCCAGCTCCCCATCAACCCACCAGCCAGGCTACTGAGAAGGCAGGTGAGCAAACTGGCAGGAAACAAGACAGGTTTCCAACTTAACTCTGCTGGAAGGAGAGGTCTACACCACTGCTCAAGTCAATCTAACTCAAGTTGCTCAGGGGTGTGAAAAAGACACCACCCTGAGCGATGCAAGTTACAGCAACCTAAGTGCTGTCCACACCGGCACTGTATCAGCCGGAGAGCTTCCACCTTTCGTGGTGGTGGAGTAATTACGCCGATGGGAGAGCTCTCTCCTATCAGCATAGAGTGTCTTTCACCAGGCATGCTACGGCATTACTTCAGCAGAGGCAAGCCATCATTGTGGAACATCTCCATTTCGAGAAATCAGCAAATTCTGATATAAAAGAATATTTCATTGGCATTTCTCTGACCAGCTGTAATTCTGATAATCATTTTATATTAATGGGATCTAAGAAAAAGAGCTGATTTTCCAAAACAAGTCCAATCTTCAGAGATAAGGAAATAAAAAGCCGGGTGTATAGCATATACCATATAGTAAGTAAGGGCCAAATCCCATAGTCTGGGATTTTCAAATGTGCCTATGGGAAGTAGGTGCACAACTCCCATTACATTTTATTGAAAATTGAGTCCTAATTCCCATAGTTTCATTTGAAAATCCCAGCTGCGATCAACTCAGTAGGGGTTTCATTAAGACTGCAGAAATGCTGTTTATTGGTAATTGGCTTGAACGAAAGCCCTAGATCCAATACATCCTGAGTTTTGAACAGTTAAGGCTCAGAGCCTAGATCTGCATCAAAATTTCAAGACTAGCCGCTATCTCAATGATGGATCACCAAACAACCTTAATCTTTAGGATGATTCAAAACCTGGATTTGAATTCTGTGACTCTGCCCCACTTCTGTTATTTATACAATTTTACATCTTCTTCCACACCTCTGAGAATTAGGCTTTCCTGCCTGCTCTGTACTTATGCTTCTCATTAGAGATGCCCAGAAAACATAAGCCTGAAAAACTCTGCTGCTGCTGAATGGAGAAAGCAAAGCTGAGAAATAATGAACCCATCACAAAAAACAGACTCTAAAACCCAAACTAATGAATGTTTTGATCCTCACCGGGGCTCTGCCTGTGTCTGATAAACCAGACATAGGTGTCAGAGCCGTTTATGCTTGCAGGCTCAGAGTTGGTCAAAATCTCCCATCTCTGGAAAAAAAAAAATCAGATATTTCACCAGCTGCTTAGATGCAGTTTTATTCTTGATTTACTCTATCCTCATTGACATGCACAGCTGAACTCCCTTGTCTCTACTTCAACAAGCAGTGTCCTTTCTTTGTACGTCCCCCTGCCACACACACTAGTTACCACCTTTAGGTGCATCTCAACCCTTCACCACCTTGTCTCCATCTAGGGTGACCAGATGTCCCGATTTTATAGGGACAGTCCCGATATTTGGGGCTTTTTCTTATATAGGTGCCTATTACTCCCCCGCCCCCGTCTGGATTTTTCACACTTGTTATCTGGTCACCCTAGCTCCACTGCACCATCAATGTTTTTTTCCATAGGATGATCGGCTGCAAAGTTAACCTGACACATCGATCCTGAAATCTGCTCATCCACCTCTTTATCGAAGCACTTAAACTCCTTTTCTCTATGGCTGTTGCTTGGTAGGGACACACACCACTCATTGCAGGCTGAAGCTTCCATATAGTTAAAGGTGAGATTTGTAATACACTAATAATTTGTACATGTTCAGCATTCTAATGGATCCCCCAGCATGTGGAGGGCTTAGCCAGATTCTCAGGACATTGCACCTAAGGATATTCTGGGTCTAATCCTCCATTGCCTTGTAAAATGTCACCAAATCAGAACGGTAGCATTTCACACCCACTTCACACACATGCAATACGATCCAAGATGAAAAGCTATGTCTAGAAGGGCTGTCTGCTTGCTAGCCCGCATACAACTTATTGACTGTTTGAACATTTTAGAAAACCTAATTTTTTGCTTTGGGCCTGATCCAAAGTCCATTAAGAGTAAGAGAAAGACTCCCATGGACTTGTGTGTGTCTTGGATTGGGCCCTTTGCTAGTATAAATGTCTCTATTGCATTGATTGGATAGCATCTGTTCCCATTCCCCCTTCCCTTCACCCCCACTCCCCGTTTGACTGTATTTTTATTACAATTCTGTTCACTTTTTTTTTTAACCCAGTGATGTGATTAGAGATTAACTCATCCCCTTTTTCTAAAGAAAAATAAGGGTGGCAAACCAAAATACTAGAAATACACAAAACTGCCAAGGTTTCCTTTGTTTGTTTCTTTGAGTGGGGAGAAGAGGGAAGAACAGTTCAGCTATAGGAAGATGAAAATTCCTAGCTGGTGTAGATTGGCACAGCTCCATTGAAGTCAATAGGGTGACACTGATTTATTCCAGCTGAAGAACTAGCCCCCAGTATCTATTATTTAATACTTACATGACACAATAAATCCACATGGTACTATACAGTAAGAGAGCTGTGCCAAACAACAACGGGCTCATTGCTACAAAGGGCTTTGGCGCTGCAGAATAAGTCGACATGTGGATGGGGCACTGGGTAAGGATTCCAGTTAGAGATGGGCGTCAAGCTATCCGGGTCTTCATCCTTCACACCGCAGCTCAAAGGCACTCAGGTCTGTACAGGCGGGAGACATTTACAGAAGGTGGCCTCAGATTGGGAGTATCCTGATTTCAGGCGTGTCCATTTTGGCTTCGGCCCATCAAGAGCTCTAAGAAGAGAGCGCCACAGAATCAGTTGGCTTTGGAGCATGATTTGAAGGTGAAGACATAGGGGCCTGCCTGCATGTAGGAATGGAAGAATGTTCCACGTATGGTGGGCATTGAGGAAGAAGGTGAGTCTTGCCCACATGCTCAGGGTTTAACTGATCCTCATATTTGGGGACTGGAAGGAATTTTCCCCCAGGGCAGATTGGCAAAGGCTCTGGGGTTTTTTTGCCTTCCTCTGTAGCATGGGGCACGGCTCATTTGCTGGTGGATTCTCTGTACCTTAAAGTCCTTAAACCATGATTTGCCGATGGGAGAGCTCTCTCCTGTCAGCATAGAGTGTCTTTCACCAGGCGTGCTACGGCGTCACTTCAGCAGAGGCAAGCCATCATTGTGGAACATCTCCATTTCGGTAACTCAGTCACAGGCTAAAGGTTTATTACAGGAGTGAGTGGGTGAGGTTCCATGGCCTTCATTGTGCAGGAGGTCAGACTAGATGGTCATATTGGTCCCTTCCGACCTTAGAGTCTATAAGGCACAAAGCTGATAGGGAGTGAAGAAGACAAGAGACCACGATCTCTGGACCAGCCAAGCAGCACTTCACGACATGTCTGGGAGGGAAGGGCTTTAAATTGCCTTTGCCCCTCCCTGCTTCTAGCTTGAGACGTGCCAGACTGGTCCCCCAGTGCGAATTAAAGCTGATGTAACACTGCTCTAATCTACGCCAGTTGGCAATGCTTCCCATTGTTGTGATGGGCGCTCGACATACTTATAAAGACAGTCCCTGTCACAGAGATTATAATCAAAATAGATAAGAGAAGGGGTGAGAGAAAGGACTTATTATCCCCCCTTATACAGACAGGGACGCGAGATGCAGAGAGATTAAGTGAGTTGCCAAAGGTCATACAGGGAGTTGGGGACTTGAACCTAGATCTCTTGAGTCCCAGCCCAGCACTTTCAACACCACATCTCCAACACTCACAACCACTATGTTTAGGGATGCCTTGAGTTGCCACAGAAAAGGTTTAGCCACTTAAATGTGCAGTAAATTAATCCGCTCCAACCCATAAAATCCCAGCTCTCCTGCTTGAGTTTATGAGTCCTGGGCGCATGGGGGCAAGTTTTCCTTTGCCTCGTTTAACTGCTCATTGGAGTTCCTTCCTAGCACGGCTGCTGTTAGCGTTCCAGCAGCACTCACAACGCGCATGCACGTAGCAAGACCTCATCCCTGATCCCAACAGCTGCTTGAGCATCTATAGAACTGGCTGAACCACACACCCTCCAAAGCTGGCTTTTTTTTTTTTTAAGGATGTGTAAAATATTTGGTATGGATAGTGAAATAAATTCTAGAATTGTGACCCCCCACCTCAGCTGGAGAGGGAAAAGAATGTGTTCAACTAACTCTCATCAAGACAGACAGGCAGCTTCTAACCAAGAGAAATAATAAGCAGGACTATATGCTTGACCTATAGAACTAGAGGTTCTGGGTATGTCTATATTGCAATCATGGAGTGCGATTGCAGCTCCTTTAAACTAGCTAGCTCGGGTACTGGGTGAAGCTGCAGCAATGCAAATTTCAGCCCAGGCTGCACAAACCCACCTGGCAATCCAAGTAATTACTCGCGGGCTTGTCAGTGCCCGAGTCCATACTGCCACGGTTTCGCTGCCCCAGGACCCGCGCCCCCACGAACTGCACTCAGACCCTGGGAATGCAGTGCAGACACACTTTCAGACAAGTCCAGAGAACATGATCTACAGACAGAAAAACTACAAAGGCAAACCTTCCCCTGGCTGAGCTGGAAATTGCACTACAAAATCCATGCATATCACAATTCTTTTCATTTAAACCTGCTCCATCTCAGCCACCTCTCCCCTGTCTCTGAGATGTGCTGACATGTCGCTTTAGCAATAAACTCCTCTTACAAAAACATGTCATTGTGAGCAAAGCAATTGACTTGGAGGCTGCAAACAAGTTTCCCTTGAACAATACACACTGATAATAATGCTCCACGCTTCCACAGCCCCTTTCGAGTGAGGCGCTTAAAGTGCACCCCGAGGCCCCATAAAGTAGGTATCCCAATTTTACAGGTGAAAGGCGCAGTGATTTGGTGCACCGCAAAACAGAGCTGGGAATGGAACCCAGGAGTTCTGACTCCCAGTGCTCCCCCCCTATAATTTAGAACGATTTGGGAAGGATATCGGAGGGAATGTGTTTCTGGCTCATACACACATACACCCTTATGCAAAGGCCTTAGCAAAAAAACCTATTTAATTTTTTGGTTTGCCAGCCCCTCCCTTTCAGAGACCACAAGGGAGGGAAAAGCAGGTAGGATTTTTGTTCTTTACCGGATGAAGCTCTGAAATAAACAATTGCAGAAGGTGAAAAATACCAGGCACTGAACTTTAGGAACATCGGAATGAGATGAATATTTTATGGGAGTAGCATGCCGGGGGTCTGAGCCTTGGAGAGGAACATGAATACTGATCTACTAACAGAGATTTCGGTGGTTGTACAAGCATGCTAGGAATCAGCTGGGGCAGGAGCGGGCAGTGCTAGGGTGAATGGTGAGAGACTCAGGCTGACCCTGCCTGCATTGCCATGAAGGAGAGGTGTGAAAAGGCCCCCACACTGGTTATTATGGCTGCTGCAGCGCCCGTTCAGGGAGGGACAGAGCTCAAGGAACACATGGCGTATTGCATACAGCGCTGCAGAGTACAAAACCGTGGGATCCACTTTGTCATTCCTCATCGCTGCCCCGCTTCCAACTGCCCCATGTTGCCCTGCTCCGCCTAACACCTCCCTGGAGATGATGGCTGCCCCACTCCGCTTTCAGCAGTCTAGCTCTGCCTGCTGCCCCATGTCACCCTCCGAGCTCCACGCACCACCTGCTCGGCCCATCCACTCCCACCTGCTGCTCTCCGTCCTGCTCCATTTTCTTTCTAAAAGAATACCAATCCTTCGACGTGTGGGCCTCCTGCTGGGGGAAGGCAGGCCCAGCACTCAGATTGTCCTAAGATCTCCCTGCCCCTGGTCCTTCAGAATGACAGCCAGGGAGGAGTTTTTCTGTCCCCTGCATCCTGGCACTGGCTCTCTCAGCTCATCGATTACAAACCACTGGCAGCGGACCAAAAACCGCAGCCGAGATTTCCCGTCACTCAACCCTGGCAGCCGGCGACCGGGCCGGATTCGGAAGCTCTGCTTGGCACAGAAGAGGGGGAGATTCCAGTATTCATTTATTAGTTCAAATATTTGAAAGAGATGAGTAACACTGGACCAAGCTGAGTCCTGGTGTAAGCGGGGGCAGCTTCCCCAGAGTGAACCAAAGGGGCATGCAGCTTGGGCTGGATTTTGCATTGTGTTTCTACTAGCGGGAATGGGGGGAAAAACCCACAAGCTGTATTCTCAGCTGTGGACCAGAGGAAATGTTCAGAACAAACCCCAACACGTGAGTCAGAAGATTTGCAAGAGTTTCAGAGGAACTAAGCAAAAGTTTAGAGGAAATTTCAGCTTCTTTTCAGTTCTAGGTGAAAGCCTGATGTGGGTGAAATATCCACAGACACATGAAAGGCTCAAAAGCTGAGCAATGTCCCCAATTTGTTGTGAACCAGAAATCAGTCCCTGCTTTTGGGACATATTAAACTGGGACCATTTTCAGAGAAAACGGGCTTATTTCTGAGCTGATTCTTTCTTCGTTTAGGAAAGGGAAGTTTCATAGTAGTCTCCCTAAGTCGAAGTGAAAACAGGCATGTTTTATTTTGGAGTCAAATTGCCACTTCCCCAAAATTATTCCAGGGGCACAACATGGGGTGAAATGAATATGCAAAATGTAGCCCTGCAAAATGTTGCAAAAGGGTCCATGGAAAAAATGTGCTGCAGTTTTGCAGTGTCTTAGTGGAAACTGGGGCTTTAAACCAAACCCAGGCAAAAGTCTATTGGGATCAGCTTGGAGTTTTGGGGTTATTCAGTTCAAAGGCAAAAAGGTAGGGGGTGTATATCCACATCAAGCAAAACCAGGCCAAAAAGCATACACAACCCCTGCAAAAAAATTATCCCAGACCCACACGAACCCATGGCCTGTTTGGGGCACCAATGACGTCAGTGGGACTCTAGGGGGGTGCAAGTGTCTTCAGATGCTGATGCAATTCCAGGAGCATGGCTTAAAGTGCAGAGTGAAACTGCCAGGATGGATATTCTCTGCAGGTACTTCTCCATTGCAGCTGAGAGCATGCTTCCCAGCTCAGGCAGAGAGACACGCTGGCTTTCCATGAACTAGCATGCTAAAATAGCAGCGTGGCTGGGGATAGCACAGATGGTGGTTCAGGCTAGTTGTCCTAGTATGTATCCAGGAGTCCAGGCATGCTCCCAGCTGCAGAGAAGATGAACCCTATGGCAACAAAACAGCAGGATACAGGGCAGTGCACCCACTTGCAGAGTTTTTTCATACAGCATCTGGCACTGCCTGTGTCAGCACTTTTGGTCTAGCTAGAACTAGTAAGAGTAGAGGACAATGGAAAGGAAGATCACAGCCCTAAATTTTCCCATGACAATGAAAGGGTTAAAAGGAATTTCTGTAAGTCGCTGGCTGACTTTTTATGGAAGTGATTGTTTTAATGCTGCTGGGATGTTAATGCATTAACGATGTGTCAGGATGCCTGGGACAGGAGTCCCTTATTATTTGAAATCGAAACAATTCTCATCTCACATCAGCTTTACATTGCGGTAGCTCTGCTGACTCTCACAAAGCTACTAACTGATGTATAGCGGCTTAGGTGACATTAGAACCAAGGCCTTTGTTGTTGTTGTTGGTTTTTAACATTAACCAAACTTTTTTTCAAAGTTCCCCAAACAGACCGGACTCGGTTCAAGTTTGGGGTGAGGGTCTCAGGTTAGCTTTTCTGTGATGTGAACCTCCTCACCTGTCGTTAATACTGAATAATGTTAATAGCACCGTGTATGAGATTGTATCTTCAGGCTGGGCAGGAACTGAACCCTGAAATGGTCTTATAGCATGGGCAAAACCTGTGCTGGGCGCTCAGGGGACTGGTAATCGGCTATGGAGCGTTTCATATCTAGGGCACCAGTTTGAGGCAGTCCTTTGAGGTAATGCCCATAATTCATAACCATCTAAGGCAGTGGTTTTCGGCCTCTTCCACCTGGGACCCCATCCCAGCAGGTCCTTCTATCAAGTCCAGACCCCTTTCCTATTTAGCGACAGGGTGATCGTGACCCCTGACATCCATGATCCCCTTTAGGGGCCTAACATCCAGGGCAAGGACCCGGATCGAACGAATGATCTTTGGTATTTGTATGATGAGTTGGTTGCTATTCAGTCTGGCCACCTCTTGACAGGTGTCGATGCCGTAAAGCTAGCCTGTAATGGACCTTAGCTCGGCGTCTGTGCAGAGAGGTCAAGGACTGAATGGGGCATGGAGAATGAATTTTTCTTCAACGCCCTGGTAGAGATCATTCTATGCCAGGACTGAAGCATGCTGGCAAGGGGCAGAGTGAGGAGTTTTCCTGGTCACTACCCATGCTGTAACAGCGCTGGGGACAAAGAGTGGCCTTCAGTCTCCCTGGGGCTGTCAATCTGGCTCCTTTCACAAGCGCCGAATTCACTTCATTCTAAGGGACAGAGTCCAAGGGACAGAGTTTAAAACAGCCTCCTGCGCTAACGCACCAGAAGTGGGTGCTCACAGCACCGCTGCATGAAGGCAACTGTGGGAGTTTGGCAACATGCCATCGGGACTGCAGACAAAATAACCACCCGTGGCTATTTCCAGCAAGCAGTGCAATGGCAGGGAAGCGCAGTCTGCGTGGAGGGAGAGTGGGGATCCAGGTCTTTCCTAGCACCCCAGGGAATCTGCTGCTTCGGCTGCTAAATTATTAAACTTGCTGTTCCTTTTGCTGGTTGTGAAAGGACAAGAACAAAACTCCGGAGCCTTCTGCTTCCGTCAGACTCCTTTGCTGCAGCTTGCTGCTTTCCAAACTCAAATGGAAATCAGCTGGAAGAGAGGAAGCCTTGTTTTTGGGTCTCTCCAGGTTTTCCATTAACTTCCATGGTGCCAGGGGGATGACCCAGCTACGAGGTCAGAGGAGAAACCCACCGGTGGCGATGGCGAAGAGGAATGGCCTCACCCAGATCAGCACAGGCTTCTCTGAACAGCATTACTATTCTGAACAAGTTAACTCAAACAACAGATCAATGGTTACACATGGAGCCAGCCTTTGCCAGCAGGCTCTGGACAATGAAAGTGGGGGAAGGGGAGAGTGCAGGAGACACTCACACTTCCTTGCCTCCCCAACTTGGACATTTTTATTTCCATGCACTCTTTCCCACCCATCTGTAACCACTGCCCAGCTCAAGGTGGGCACACCCACGAGCCTCTGTGACTGCCCCAATGTGCCCACGTGAGCACTTGTGGGAACTCACCTCGGCCCAGGAGCATGCATGGGGGTGTACGCCATAGGCATGGTTTGTATGTCTATAAGCACGCCTGTGGGCATGGGCCTCTGTGAGCATACATGTGGTATGAGTAAGCAAGAGCATGAATGCCTGAGTAACGATTCCCATCATGGGACAGCAACAGGGGTAGAACCAGAACCAGCCAAAACACGGTCCTCTACCACTTGAGCGAAAAGACGAACTCTGTGAGATGGGACAGTAGTAGGCTGTTGTCTTTTATGCACAGTGAAGGGTGTTACGCCCACATGGTTTGCGTGCCCCTGGGAATGGGTGCACGAGTGTTGGTGTCTGCGGATGTCTGTCACCCGACAGTCCCTCTTTAAACTCCTACGGCGGAGGGGATCTAGAGAGCTGACCTCAGCAAAGCGCACTGCCGTTCTGGGGCGCTGGCTAAACGCATTCAGCCCTGCTGCTGCTGCCTGCTAAACCGAACCCACGTTTCCTGCGGCTCCGTTGCGGCCCACGTGCGTGTAGGGATTGTCACTCTTCCCGACAGGCCTCGTTCATAAAAAGGGAAACGTCGCGGCTGCTGACTCACCCTGTTGTTCCTTTGTTCTAAGCTGACACCATAGGCCCACTGGCAGTGGAGTACGTCTCGACCTGCCCCCACAAGCACAGGCTCACATTAGAACAAAGTGAGCAGGATACTGCCAGAACTCCGCCCCCCCCCCAGTCGGACCTGGCTCAGGTCTCCTTCCCTTTGAGTAACCTGGGGGTGGGAGGGAGGGAACCGGGGTGTCAGTCAATGCCAACTCCCTGCATCCATATCCCATTGCCCGCTTTGCTGCCTGGTGCCCACATTCCCCTGCCAGCCCCGACACTTGGCACCCACGTTCCTGTGCATTTTGCAGGCAGGCTGGTCACAAAGGAAGGAATGGGCTCTGGACACTGCGCATGGCTCCTCATGATGGGGGTCAGGATAGGTCATGGGCAGCCTCCCCCCAAAGAGCTCAGCATGCTGAGTCACCCCCTGTTTTTCCATTACTGGGCACCCCCCCACACACAGCCAGGCTAATGCAGATCACATCTGAGAGACAACCACACTTCTCTTCTGTTCCTGGGATCCCCGGAAACCAGGAATCCTGCAGAGAGTGAGCAAGTGCATGGCTAGGAGGGACTCGACAGCAACACAGCTAGAGGGGACAGATGAGTGGAACCTGCGAGGTGTGGTCTTTACA
Source organism: Emydura macquarii macquarii (assembly GCF_026122565.2). NCBI lineage: Eukaryota > Metazoa > Chordata > Testudines > Chelidae > Emydura > Emydura macquarii. The sequence continues at coordinate 5,941,171 of NW_027130449.1, read as the reverse complement.
TGGGCCCTGTGCTTGTGTTTCCAGGGGCAGAACATGGCCCTAATCAGATTTCCTTTCCCTGCACCACCTCACAAGAGACATTCATCCAGCATCCTATGGCCTCTCCCCACAGCCAGCCTCACTTTTTGCCCACCCTTGGCATTGCTCCACTCACTGACGCAGACAAACAGGAGAGTTTACATTTTGCCCGCTCCACCCCTTTGGCCACGCAGACGTTAATGTAGTGACTGTGCAATATGCGGCCTCTGAAAAGTCCCTCCTGAGCATCAGAGTTTTAATGGCCAATTCTGAAGCTTGTAATTAAAACCAAGAATTTGGGGGGGAGGGGAAGAAAGCAAGATTCTGGTCATCAGAGACAGAAGAAACCTGCCAGATGATCGTGTCCATCTGCTGCCAGAGGAGGAATGGGTGTCTGGGTAAAGGACGTCCCAGATATTGCATTGATTGCGATCTGAGACATCATCCCTTGAACAAAGCTCATCTCTTCCCTTTAAACAGCCCCCCAGCATTGCTAACAGAGGAGGAGGGAAATACTCTAACTGTATCATTCACACCTTCTAATGCTCCAAAGAGTTAATGCCTGCAGGGAGTGGATCCCCCCCCCCCATGCTGGAGCATGCACGCAATGGGATTTTAATGAGCAGTTCTGCAGGCGATGTACACTGGCGTTTGCACCAATTGACACCCTTCCCATATTGACATTTTATTGCTGCTCCTCATTCTGCCCCTCTCATCCCAAGAAGAGCCTGTTTCTGGGTCTCACCACATGCCTGCCGGTGCCTACAAACCAAGCAGGGAACTCAAACTTCAGGGATGATTTACACTTTGCGAACACACAGCCCCAGCCAGGGGCTGATTGGGCTTATTGAAGAAGCGTGAAGGCATCTTTAACAGCAACATCAGCCCCAGGTGATCAGTTGCAGGGGACCAGATCTGTCCCATTCCCAAAACACAGGCACACACAAGTCCACATATTCTACGTAGACAAAGTGATCGCAGAGATGCCAGAACCTTAAACACCACGCTGGCGATCCAACCTGAGACTGGCACAGAGGCGTACAGATCAATTCACTCTCCGCTGCCCTTTCAGTAACTTTAAGGAAGGGAACTAGGGTGTCAGATAATGTCAGTTCCCTGCCTGGCATCCAGATCTCCCTGCCAGCTTCCCTGCCTGGCAGCTATATTTGCCTGCCTGACCCCTGCATTCCAGTGCCAGCGGAGTACTAGAATTTGTCCTCTTCATTCCTTTGCAGACACCACGGCGCTCTCTGCACAGACAGACACTTCCCTACATCAGCAAGCCCACCCTCCCTCCCTCCCCACTCTCACCCCACTGGACCCAAACTCAGGAGCCCCAGACCCAGCGTCGCACTTTCTTCCCCGACTCGGGGGTCTCACCCGGCCCCACTCACGACAAACCCTCTCAGCCTGTTTTTACACCAGGAACGGTCAGAGCCGGGGCTCAGCAGCTGCCGCCCCTGTCGCCATGTGGCATCAAAAGCCCCTGGCCCAGCAGGCTGGTTCCACTCCTGCACGGCCCCTCCTGGCACGCATCGCCCACAGAACGAGAGCCCTGTAGATACCCCGAAAAAACATCTGCTCCTACCTGAGAGTGGCGCTTTCCCCTTGTCTGACGGTCACGTTGTCCATAGCTTTGGGGAAGGTGGCATCTCCGCTGCGCACGGGCACTCCTGCGGGCACAAGGAAGAGCAGCCTGAGACAGAGGACGATGAGGCACCTCCAGGGCACGACTAAGCACCCACCGACCCCCATCCTGGGCAGCAGGGACTTTCCAAAAGGCAAAAAACACACCCCACAAGGCAACCAGGAGAAAGGGGGGGACCAAACAAACAGGGTGGGAGCGCCGGGCTGACACCGAGCTCCTTGGAGAGTAGCAGAGCCCCTGGAAATCCAGCCGCAGAGAACCGAGCCTCCTGCCGAGCATCCAGAGGGAGTCCCTGGTATTCCTTGGGCGAGGGAGGAGGAAGGGAGAACCGGGGCGGAGGAGGGAAGGCAGCGAAGGCGCTGGGTGCTTCACACGCCGGCTCTTCCCAGGAATAGTTCGGAGTCTCACTTTGCCCAGGCGCGGCCCCCCCCAGCGATCTCTGTCCCGAGCGGTCTAAGCTCCCATCGCCGGGGGCTCGGGGGACGGTCTCCCCCAGCAGCAGAGAGGAAGCAACGAGCCGGGGCACCACGATCCCAGCCGCAGCTCCTCCGCTGTTAACTTCTGCGCAGCGGGGCGGGGGCGGGGGGTCACACACGCTCCAGCCGCCCCGGCGCTGCTCCGATCTCCCCGGCCGGCAGCTCGGGAAGGGCGAGGGGCCCGGGGAAGGAGCCCGGCTCTGCTCAGCGAGGGGAGGAGGCGGCCGGGGGCAGGCGAGAGGCTGGCCGGAGCGGTGCGCAGGAGCCGGCGGCTGGCCCCACTCTCAGCATCCCAGCTGCGCTCTGCCTCCCGGCCGGGAGCATCTCCTCGGAGCTCGCGCACACACGCGCTGACATCCCGGGGTTGTCATGGCAGCGACTCCATCACTGACCGGCGCTCGGGCTCCGGCACAGCCCCACGGAGCCGCCCAGAGCCAGCGCCCCGAGCGGCGGGGCTCGCCCGCTTTAACCCTGCACGCGCCGGGCCGCATTCAACCCCCGCCTCCCCAGCCCTGAGGAAACAAGCTCGCCTTCCCCCGGCAAACCCCTGCACTGATGCTGAACGCGTTGCCTCTTCTAAAGCATCCCTCCCCTTCCAGGGGATCGCCAAGCCAATCGCAGACAGCCCAGGGGAGCCTCTGAAGGGATTATTATCCACTTTCCAGATGGGGAAACTGAGGCACAGAGAGGCAAGTCCCATGCTCAAGGTCACAGCGTGAGGCAGTAGAAGAAATGGGAAATGAACCCAGGAGTCTGGGCTCCCAGTCCTGCGTGCTAGCCATGACACCCCCCTTCCTAACATGGGTCATCGGTGGCTAGGTGGGCGACACATTCTTACAGGGCAACTAGTTTAATCCCTACATAATTTTTATCAGTTCATAATTTAGGAAACATTGCAGGTGCTTATGCCTGGGAATTTTTCCCTCCCTCCACTTGCTGCTCACTGTGTGACCATCTCTATGCAGAATTTCACACAGGTAAAAGGTGCCCGATAGTCCTTTATTTAGCCAAACAGGTGCAGTGCTGACAGCCGAAGTGCAAGCTTTCCTTTAGTCTCCCACTATAGCTTAGTGTGAAGCCTGTAGCCAGGAACTGTAACCGCTCCTTGGGTGTCTCTGCGAATAGGGCTGGCAGCTTGGGTCAGATTTTCAGAGGTGCTGAGCACACAGGACTCCTCCTGAAGTCAGGGGGAGCTGATCTGAGACTTCCCAATTCATTTCAAATAGGGCACCCACGAGCTGTTAGACAGCACCAATGTTTATTTCATTACTGCCAACCTGAGCTGGATTCAAGCTGGTGACCTAGATGTGAAGGGATCCATAGCCCATTACTAATCCCCTGAGTCTTCCAATCCCCTGTAAACTACTATTTAATTCACTAACTGTGCTATTTAATTTCTCAAACATTATGAGATATGTCGGGGACAGAAGACACTATCAAATAAAGCTTTATTATTATTATTATTGAGCATGCTCATGGGTCACAAGAGAAGGGGATTGCTTTGTCAGTCTCTTTCACTCCTTCCTATTCCACTTCTTATTTTATGATTGTTTGCTCTGAATTTAGCATTGATAGAAGGTATTGGATTGACAATCCTAGAGGCAGAAGTCATATTTATCCACAGCTTCCTCATTTCTAGAACAGACTCCCAACAGAAGGAGGGGGGCAAACAACCCAACTAGGTTTAAGATAGAACTAGATATGTTTTTGATGGGGATTCTATGATGGGGTTGCCTGTGATAGCAGGGGACGGGACCACATGACTCAGGAAGTCCCTCCAGTTATGTTCTCAGCATACATACAACAAAGTTAGCTAAAAACATAAAATACTTGGGCTGGAAGGTTGCAATGTAACACTACTTTATTTCTTAGACTTCTGCATGATCATGCACACAGGACCCCCTCCCCCCCCCAAAAAAGAGCAGGCTGCTCCTTAAACCAGAGGCACACAATTCACCCCACCTTACTGTCTCCCTGCAGACTGACTGCTGAGACACCAGATCACATGCTTCCCTACAGAGGCGTCTAGCCTGCAAGCAGGCTCAGGAAAACCCTTAGGATTTAAAGTGAGAGCATGGTGTATTGACAGCACATATTCCAGCCCTATGTTCCTATTTTGCCCCTCCTGCACGAGGAGTTCAGTGTCGGTGGTCCATTCGGTCCTTATGTCCGCCAACAAAGGGTTAAACTGACTAAGTTTATTCTTACCTCTATTGTTGCAATGCCCCAGCAAGGATTTGCCATCCCAGGGCACCTCATCATACAAAACAGAGTAGAATATGCACATAAAACAGTGTGGAGACTTTCCCACTAGGAAGCAACCCGAGAACAACTGCTCATTTCACACAGACCTTTCCAGTTCTCCACCAGGTTTCCCATGACCTAGCGGTTGGTAAGAGACCCTTCTCCTTTAGCAGCAAAAAAGATACTCTTAACAGCTATTCAGCTAGTCCCTCTCTGATGGGTTGCCAATGGACATGGAGCTGTGCTGTGTTCTAAGTTAGTGGGTGCTCCTTAAATCAAAGGTTCTAAGGGCTTGCCTATACGGGGAAGTGTTTTCAGGTAGAACCCCTCCACGTGGACACTGTTATTCCAGTATAAATAAAAAAACCATGAGATTTATTGATCACTTGCGTGTTGCACCAACACTCACTAGGACTCCCCAAGTCCCACCACAGCACATGCTGGGTTCAGTGTAAATCATAGGATGGATTCTCTGGTTGTTCCCAAGTGCTTGGTGGGTGTCTGGTGGGAAACTTTTCCTGCCATCTTTCAGACCCCACTAGTACAAAGGGATAGTCCGCACAGGAGCACTAGCTCTCCTTCACCTGCCCCACTCCCTTCCTCCTCTAGGAGCCATCTGTGACATCAGCCTGTCCTTCCTTCTCATGCAGCCTTCAAGTCACTTCTCCCAGCAGATTTCGACAAAGCAAGGAATGACTCCCACACGAAAAGGGCGGGGATAGGAAACAGTGAGTGAGGCTGTCAATTGTCAGAATCAAATCTGCCTCTCATGGAATTAAACATTAAATGTGCCATTTTCTAAACACACCACCATCCTCCCTGGGGGATCTTTCCACAGGCCAGGCTAGCAGGCTCTCTGCAGCAACCTCCCTCCCCGTTTAATATACAAGAATGGTGTTGGAAGCAATCATGTTTTGGGAGCTGGGGATGAAAGGCACGTTGAAGAGTCTGGATTGGGGGGATATGAGAAAGATCTGAACAGCATATAAAGAGAAATCAATTCAGCTACAGGAGCAGAAGAGCTGGAGCCTCTCCTCCACCAGTTCAGACCAATGAAAAGCTCCTCACCGTGCAGGATACCAAGCAGCAAAAGTTTCAATGAAATGAAAGAAGCACTGGGTGACTGGGGCACAATTTCCTTGGCTGCTCCATGACGCTGTGATTGGGTGAAGCATATAGCAGCATAGTCCAGTGGTTAGGGTGTTAACCTGGGAGACCCTGGATCAAATTCCTTGCTTCACCACAGACTTCCCTTTTGCTCTTGGGCAAGTCATCTAGTTTCTATGTGCCTCAGTTCCCCATCTGTACAATGGGGATAATAGCACAGTTCTCTTTCAGAGAATTGCAGTGAGGGTATATGAAGTAATTACAAGGGGCTCAGACTCTATGATAATGGGGGCACTATGTAGATAGACAGAATAGAGTGAAGTGGGGCAGGGTTACTTAGCAATAGGAGATTGTCAATGCTCTGATGATTTTAAGTAATTTCCCCCATAAATCTTGCCTGCGCATACCAAGTCCTACTGACCCCCACTCCTCTTCCCCATCTCTCCCTCTTGCACATTTACAATGTACAAACGAATCAGCTGGCACAGCTCGTCCCCTCTCTGATAGCCGCAATTGGTTCAGATTTTAAAAATATCTATAGACAGTAAACACATGCATGCAAACAGCCAAGAGAAAAAGACATCCAGATTCCTTTTAATAACTCTGCGGCTCCAGGAGTGGAGGAGCCAGCCGCTGAGTCCAGCTGCGACAGTGCAGCAGCAGAAGAGAGAAAGCTTTGTAGCATCCTCTCGGGACCTGAGAAATCATTTTACTTTGCTGGATTTGGACCACGACAGAAGGCCAGGGGCTGGTATACAGGGGGAAAGTGCTTGCAGACTGCCACCCTGCTGAACAGGGATGTGGCATCTATTCTGATCTCTCACAGCTTTCTTAATACTCCAATAAAGGTCTGTTTTCCTTGTGCCTGCCCAGGGCAAACATGGAAAGAAAAATATCCCCAACGTGTTCCTTCTTTCTAATACGGTTATATGCCCCCCTCTCCTGGCAGAGACCATAAACAGGGAGTGCAGGAGGACCAGCAAAGAAAGGCACAAGCTGGTAAGGAGAAGGCTAGCTAAGAGTATTGGTGAGGGGAAAAATAGAGAGAGATTTAAAGACAACCTAACTTGGGATAGTATTTTCCCTTGGATTATCAGAAATTGTAGGGAAGGGGGTTTTATCCACTGGTGAACCTAGGAAAGGGGAAGGGGCAGGAGAAGCAATAGCCCATAGGTCTAGTCTACAGAGAAATCTCCATGGAGAGCTGGAAGGAGATTGCAAGATTCTTGGGCTTGTGTCACAGGCAGAGTGATCGGGAGCTTTAAGAGTCTGGATACGGTGTGGAGAAGCAAGCTTGAAAACCTGGATGTGTCAGTGAAGCAAAGTGCTTTTGAATGGATATTTACTCTTCATTTTTTTGAGAGAGAAATTGGACAGAAACAGTGCAAAACTCAGAGGAGGCAAGATTGGACAGGCAGAAAGTGCAAAATTCAGTGGTTCATAAGGACTCATGTAAATATCTTTCTGCCCTTGACTCACATGGCCCCTTCACAGTTCTGCTATGACCTTCAACTTGAAGCAAATAAATTTGCATGCAAACAAACCCCTAAACTCACAGCAAAACTCAATAAAATCTTCGAAGTTCCACCTGTATTAGCTTCCCCAGGTGGTTCTGATGCAAAAAATGGCCCCTGGTTCTCCTGAAAGGTTTGTGAGCTTTCAACACACACAAGCTGAATTTCCGGGGTGGGGGGGAGGAGGGGAGGGATTAGCAAAACTAAAATCAAGTCTGAACAAAGTCTCCAGATCTGACCACTCCTGAACTTTGAGGAGCTTTGGATTGGGTTCCCAGATGCAAAAATATGCAGCCAAAGTTTTTCTGTCAATTTGCAGTTAAGGGCTGCCTGTCAGTCAACTGAAGCCAGGTCAATTTCATGTTTTTTCAGTTTTGCTGCAGACATTTTAATGTTTAACTTACATGTGGATGTGTGTAGGAAACCGTTGATATATAGGTACACACACAATGAAAGCATCGAACACTACACAGAAAATATATATCCAACATGGAAGAATTTCATTTCAGATAAAATTTCACATGCAGAAATTCTGGATATATTCAATTTATACGGCTAAATGAGCAACATTTTGCATTCATTTACAGATTCTTTTATGTGGAAAGAGCTCAGATACTACAGTGAGCAGCAGCAGCATAAAACCCGATGATGGATGGACACGGATACAAATGTGAAATTGCCAAATCTCATCTGAAACGTAATTTATCCAAAATTCATCCCTAATAGCCACTGTAACAATACCCTAAACATACACACACAATTATTGCACCAACCTCTTTCATGTCATCATGACACAGGACACACTGATTCATTTTTTCCATTGAACAGTGGTCCCATTAGGAAACAGTGATCGCACATGTTACAGGACTGGGATCCTTTCAGAACCCTCACCTCCCCCAGAGGAATTCATTGCGTGGCCAGAGATGATGCTCATGGATGGTCCACTGCAACTCTCTGCTGTGGCAGATCTCAGAGGTTCCCAAATAATTATAGTTAATTCCCTAACAAACCCCCCCACCCTCACTCCGGCTCTACCCAAGGAGCGATTCACTTTCCCATCCACTCTTTCGTTGTTTTTTTTTAAACCCCTGCCTGTAATTTCCCATCACAGCCTGGGTTCTTGAAAACTAACGTGAAAATGTGACTTACCCACACTCCTCCCCCTTCATGTCTCTCAATCCCCAGGTCCCCCAAACCCTGAAATTGCTCCAGCTCTTGTCTGGCTAATGCTTTCTGGGAGCTGCCCCAAATAATTGTTTGATTTAGACTCAGCAGTAGCAGCAGCAGCTGCTGTCACATTTGAAGAGGAGCAATGATTATTAGCAACATATTTATTGAGTTTAAAAAACATAATACAAAAGGCTCCGTTAATCCCCCAATAAAAACGCAGTTAATATTTAACTGGCATTTATTTAAACTTACAGTAACTGTCCTATTAAATTTAAATTAACTGCGCATTTGGGAGCCTTCCCCTAAAGCCTAGCTGGGACTCACTGCTCCCATCCTTCTCCTCCCTGCACTTTACACTAGGCGCCTGGCCATAAAAAGAACATTTCCTTTGCCCTTTAAAAAGCTAGTGAGTTTGGGGCTGGTTTTGTCTCCCTCACCCCTCCTCTGCTCTGCTCTGATGTCTGGGTCTTATTTTAAAATGGAACTGAGCTCATCCTGGGCTGGAAAGAGGGTTTTTGGAGGCTGAGTTAAGAGCCTGATTTTGCAGCCTTTTGCTCAAACAAATAAAACCCACCGAAAGCCACGGGGGCTGCTTGGGTGTGTAGGGAATAGCCATGTCCTTAAAAATTGCAGGATTGGGTCCAAATGAGACAGATCCTACCCTGTAGCAGACAGCTGTCTTAGGTGGCCAATGGATGATTCCCCTTCCCTGTGAGAAACCGGAGGTGGTCTGTAGCTATCCTGAACCATCTCCCTTCAGCCCAAGCATGGGCAATGTCACTAGGGGTAAACCCTTGGAGCTTGGTGGCCACCCAGCTGCTATAACAGCTCCATGTTGCTGGGGCAGATTACAGCAATCTTTAGGCTGCTCTGATGTATTATGAACTGAACAGACAGGTCCAGGGCATGGGCTCAGAGGGAGAGGGGGGTGCACAACTGCCTTAGAGGTACTCTTTGCATCTTCCCGCTAGCCTGATTCCAAGCATTTGAGCCTCATGGGAGAATCAGGGCCCAAATAGCTGTTTTGCTCTCTTACATTTACCCAGCAAACACAAATAATTATTTTATTTACATAGTGCCATAGCTGTACATATCCCTTTAGTATTTATATAGGGAGTCCAAAGAAGTTATCTTGGAAATCCACAACAGCAGGGATATAGTGGAGGTTATTAAACCCAAATTGATCTTTGCTCCCCTGAGCACGAATCAATATTATTTTTATATCCATCTGTTTCTTGTGGCATTGTTGGGAACTTAGTTTGTTACCGTAACACTTAAAAAGTCATTGCACAGTCACACACTGCTTCCTCGCTTCTATTTGATCAGGCTCAGCCAGAGACATCTATTGGTGTCAGATAAAAGCATTCCATCAGCCATCTAATAGTATTTTATAAGCATATGGCATTAACCCAGGACTCTACCATTCAGTCCAGTCTGAATTTTAATAGGGATGTAGGAGGAAAAAAAGCTGAGTAGACTAAAATAAAACTAGGCCTGAATCTTCATCTAAAACATTTGTGAGCTTCAGAGAAGTTTGATTAAACTTGAAAAATTCAAACAAAAAGTTTCCAGTTGGGTGGTTTTATTATTCTTTTGCCATATACTTAAGACTGTGAATTCTCTGGGGGTAATAAGTGTCTTTTTCATTACAAGTCTTTACAAAACCTCATCCAACGGAGCCCAGCAGCAGCAGCTTACCAGATCCAGCTTCAATCGCCTCCATTTTTCTCCAGGGGATCAAACTACACACTGCGAAGGCTTTCTCACTAAGTCTGCACCTTCATGGAGTCTGGGATATTAACGTAAACTGTAGAACCACACAAAAATCTCCAGCCAGCTCCTGCTCTCTACACATTTAGATTCCCCAGTCCCCCACCTGAGAACAAAGGCAAATCTTTCTCTAAAGTGCAGCTCAGACAATCCTCCTCTTCCTTTGAATCCCTTCCCTCTGACTGCTATCACGCTGCCCTTATATCCCTAGTCACATGCTCTCATCATAGGACACCTGGACTGAGACAAACTAGTCACAGGTGAGGCTCAACCCAGGACTTCCTTAAAGAGCTAGCTACACGGGGATAGGCCCCAACTTTTAGGCATTTTGACAAAGGCAAAAGATTGGGTTAAAAAAATGACCAGGGAAGGTGGCAGCTGGAGGTACTTTTTTATAAACTACAGCCCTGTGCTTAGGACACTCAGCCGGGAAATGGGAGAGCCAGCTTCAATTCCGTCTGCCTGAGGTGGAGAAATAAATTGGCCTTGGTTGTCCCTAGGGGTGACCAGATGTCCCGATTTTATAGGGACAGTCCCAATATTTGGGGCTTTTTCTTATATAGGCACCTATTACCTCCCCCCCCTCCTGTCCTGATTTTTCACATTTGCTATCTGGTCACCCTAGTAGCTGTCCCCCATTGCAGGCGAGGGTCTGATCTGCAAAGCTATGGTACAGTCTGGTGTGCAGCTCTCCCAGTCTCTCCTCTGGAAGCTGTTCCATTTTATATAAATAACTAAAGCATCATTAGAGCAGCAACTTGAAATCAGGTCTCCCACTGCCTAGCTGAGCGCCAGGCTATCTGGTTATTCTTATCATCAGTCTCTGACCACACAACTGTCCATTGTCAATCACAGGGGCAATTTATCATCATTGATGATGACTATGAATAGTTCTTGGGCCAGGAAGAGTCAGACTGATTCGACAGCCTGGAAGTTAAAGTATGCCAGCTAAGATATGGCAGATCCCAGGCCCTCAGTGACTCTTTTATTACTGACAAAAAGTAGAACAGCTTTCACAAGAGAGACTGAGAAAGCCCCACTCCAGAATATGACCACAGCACGCAGAGGGAAGAATTGAACGTAGGATTCCCCCATCCCAGGTGAGTGCCCTAACCTCTGGGCTAAAGCTTCCAAGGGATGAAATACCTCCTCTGCCTCCAGCTCTTTCAAGAATTCAGGTTTTGCTTTTGTCAAAATGCCTGAAAAAGTAAATGAATTTGGTTTCGGACCAAACAAAACATTCTGTTTCAATGTTACCAAAATATTGACTTGAAATGTTGTTGTCTTTTTGATTCACTGAAAAATTTCTGGGGAAAAAGTCATTTTCTGTTCAACCTGAACCATTTTTTCCCCCACCCAGAATTGCCAGTGAACCAAAAAAAATCCAATATTCACCCAGCTCTGCTCCCGGATGCTCCTCCCAGACCAAATCTATATCTTTTTATGAGGCTCATGCTTCGTTAATCTTAAGGTAACAGTGCTTCATTTCACAAGGCACCAAGGCAGCCAAATGACTCACTCTGAGTAACAAAAGTAGAGCTCGCCACTGTCATAAAGAGTCAGTTTTAGTTTTGTTGCCAGCCTACTGACCCTCACAGCATTCCCCCTCCAAGAATAATATTAATAATAACCATGCTATTAAGCAAGATTCTGGATTTGAAGCTGAAAATTTTGAGAAATGGTCTCATAAATTAAATTCCCAGGGTACCATCTTTGAGAGTTAAAAGGCAAAGTCGCCTCTGAATTCTGGGCATTGAGCATAATTACATGAAAATTGACAAGGCACAAATGCCAAGAATTCTGTTAACCTTTAATATCTCGAAAAAACTCTCTCCTTGTAATTATCTCTTTCCTTTGTCTTAAATGTTACTGATGAATATTTAGTGGGAAACGCAAATAAAAGGAGGCTGAGGGGTGATGGAAACTGGAGACCTGTATAGAATAGCACTACAAACTTTTGTGACTTGAGACTGGCTCTCACAAAGAACTCAGATCTGAATGTAGATGCAGTGCAGATTGTGAACCATGCTCAGACCCTGGATTACGCAGGCTGAAAGTTGGGGGCAGATCCCTGTGCCCATATGCAGACCTCGATTGTTTCGATAGGGGGCTGCCCATATGGAGCAATTTGCGGGATGTGGGCCTTGGTATCTTGGCTCTGTCGTCACAGCAGATTGAAGCAAGCCCATAATTCAAACACCCCTGAGCTTTCTTTCCTCTCTGATCATTCATACAGATTCAGCTCCACTCCCATCAATGGCACAGAGAAACATTCATACTTTGTGGTACTTTTCCAAATGCACCTCAGCTAGGAACTGCTGCAGGTTCTCACCTTTCCAGGTATAAAACAACACCTCCCCAAGAAAAAAACATCTCCCTAGGACTGGAAATGGCACTGGCCTTCTCACTGAACACTGAGCCAGCATGGAAGGAAGACGATTGTCTCCTGGTGGGAATTGCATTAATACCTGCCACTGCACTGGCATTTCCCCTTATAATGATGATAAATGTGCGCAGAGAACAAGGGGAGTTCTCAGCACCACTTCCTCTCGGTGAAGTGGAATTAGAAGCTGCTGCTCTTTTGCAATGTAGGACCATTTGCCAGAATCCACAGAGGTTATTACTGGGGAGGGGCAGAGGAAAGCAGCACCTGAGGATCGCAAACAAGAGACATTCGAAACCTCAGTTACCAGGAAGGGTGGCAGACACCGGGTACCCTTCTCCCTTCAGTGGGATGCTGTTATGAAGATCAGTTTGGGCAACTCCCCTCTGTAAGCACTACATCTGACTGACTCCTGCATGCAGATCCATGGGAAAAACCACCAACCTTCCCAATCAGGTGTGCATGCAGAAAACACAGCTCCATCCTGCTAGGACAATGTGGGCTCTAACTGGTATTTCAAGGCCAAAGCAGGTCCAGCCAGGTGATAACTGGGTGCAGCTGGAACATTTTTGACCTGCAGCCCAGTGGCACCGGGAAAGGAAAGCAGCAGCCCTTTTCTGACTTTGCAAACATCATAGGAATAATCTTCAGCCTGAGCCTTCCAGCTGATCGACCCACTGATTAGAATGAGCAAGGGGCAACCAACAGCAACAACAGGGAATGCCATGAAGGATAGGGTCAGTTTCCATTGCAATCCTGGGGTATGACTGCAGCTCCAGTAGACATATGCTAGATAACTTGGATCTCAGAGCAGTGAAGCCACTGCAACACGCGCTTCAGGGTGGGCTGTACAAACCCACCTGGACCTCTGGCCAGTTACTCACAGGCAGGCCTGTGCTGTTACAGTCTCACTACTCCAACACCCACGCTAGCTGAATCAAAACTAGCTCAGGTATATCTACAGGAGCGCCAGTAACACCCCGTGATTGCAGTGTAAACATACCCATAGTAGAACTGGGCGAAAAAAGGTCATTCAATTTCATGGAGGAGTTCAATATCTGGTTTCAGTCCGATTTGGAACAAGACCCCAAATGTTGAAATTCTCCTTGAGAGGGAACAGAGCCCCGGCTCTAAGCACTGGACTTTGGAAGCCCTGGGGGGCTCAACTCCAGACAGTCTGGCTGCTGGGCTACGCCATAGCCGTCAACCCTGGAGTGCCCGACTCTGAGTCAGGCCGTCAGGTAGGCTCCCGAGGAAGCGGGCAGGCAAAGTGGTAGGAAACCAGGTGGCTGGAACGTTGTTGAAATCAAACCAGCGTCACAAAGCTTTTCAATGTAGACAAATTGACAAATTCCCCCCAAAATGTTTCATTCTAATTTTACTGAGCTGCGCTAAATGATAATGAAGGGCCCCGACGCACATACTTAGTCTGACTCATGTGTGTAGAGTAGGAAGGACGATCTTGGATTAAGACACTGGACTGAGGGTAAGAAGCTCTGGATTCAATTCCTACCTCTGCCACGGTCTGTGTGACCTTGGGTGAGTCACTTCATGTCTAAGTACCTCGATTTCCCATTGGTAAAACGATTCTTGCCAGACTTCTTTTCTCTAACCCTTTATCTGTCTTGTCTGTTTAGATTGTACAGGGACTGCCTCTCGCTGTATGTAAACTGAAATACAAGTAAGGTGAGAATAATCAGCCCGTGTAGGATCTGAAGCAAAAGGTGATGCTCCCAACCTATGCGTGACTGCCTTAGTGTCACTGTGAGAGTGACTCTGCACTGGGAGAGAACCGCTCAGGTTGGATAAGAATTAACTCAGCCTTTGACCCAAGACTCTACACTCGGAGCCAGGGGTGTGACTGCCAGCTCGCCCGGACATACTCACGCTAGCTCTTCTCCCGCCACTAGTGTGCTAAAAATAGCAACGTAGTCCTGGCGGCATGGGCAGCAGTGAGTGGTGGCGTGGGCTAGCCCCTTTGAACACAAATCTGCCTGGATGCCGTGGGTCTGTAGTCGGGTGGCTAGCCAGGGCTTGGCTTGTAGCGCCAAGTGTACATGTCTCCTAAGTCACACTCCTTTGTTCCAGTAGGGTCAACGCCAACGGGGGCATTTATTCCAAAAGGACAAGAGAGGCAATGCAATAAAACAGGTTAGATCATTACGCACGACACTCGCTCTGCCCAATAAAGGTGTGAGGAACTAGCTCAGCAATTACACAGAAAGGAAAAACATGTCCAAAGCCTGGAGTGCAGACATTCAGAAACGTCTTCCAGGAATTACCCTGCACTGAACCTAGTTAGTTCTGACCTCAGTGCATGGCAGATGCTTGCTCTCTTTGTCTGTCTTAAAATGGAGAGAGCTTTCTAGTCTCCAAGCTGCTTTTATGTTCCTGTAAAGGGTTATAAAAGCTGTCTTTATATTCCAATAAAGTGATATAAAAACAACCTTTTTTGCAGTTCAATAAAAGTGGTTAACTTTTCCCCTCCATTAACGTTCGTTTCTGCAGTGATGTCGGCACACACGGGCTGTTGCCAGGGGCTGGAGGCAGGCAATGCTACGTGAGAGGCCACTCTAGTGGCATTTACACCCTGGAGGCCTTGCAAAGAAGCAAAGCAGTGAAGCTGAATTTGTGAGCAGTGACAGGATGAGGACTTCCAAGCCAAAGCAGAAGGCGGAGGTGTGCGTAACGATGGGGGAGACAGGTTGCCATGCAGACACAAATGGCTGCAGAAACAAGACACACACAAAGCAACTGGTCCTGCAGAGAGATGTCTTCTTTTGTCAATCGTTTGCTCCAGGGAGTAAGATCCTCCATCCTTAAAACAGGCACTGTGCACAAATAGGAGATGTGCTGTGGCTTAAAAAGATGAAAACGAAGCTGGACAATACACTGCACTGGCGGGGAGAGATGGACTAGGTAATCCAACAGAGCTTTGGTATCTCCGATTTCTGAGAGTCGTAGCCTGGAATCCTTACTAAGGCAAAACTTCTCTTTAAGTCAGTGGGGACTCAGCCTCAGCAAGGACTGAGAAAGTTCCTCAAGAGTTGGCACTATGGCTGACAAGATGCCTAATGAATTGTCTAGTCGATAGGATGCTCGACTGGAACTAAGATGACCTAGATTCTAGTCCTGATTCTGCCACTCGCTTGCTGTGTTACCTTCCCCTCCTCACGCCCTTTGTCTGTCACATCCATATAGATTTTAAGATCTTTGCAGATAGAATTGTCCCTTTCTATATGTCTATATGCCTAGCACAACGGGGCCCCGATCTCAGTCAAAGCCTCTAGACCTCGCAGCCATTATGATGTGCTGTGTCTAACCAGTCTCTGTGACCATCTACCACCCTCTCGAGGGATTCAAACAGGGAGGTTTATTATTTGCACAGCAGCTTCGGCAAGGTTAGCATAGCTCATGTGAATCAATCTGGTTTAGTTTTCATACATCAGTCATCCCCAGCACTAGCAAAATGAAGGGCTGGAGGGTTTCTGGCAGCAGAATACAGACTAGAGACACACGTTTATTGGTGAGGATCTATTATCAAGCAGGAAGCTCTATAGGGCTGGGATGAAGGCAGAAGTTGCTACACAGACCTGGGTTCATAAACAAGGCACACGTTACATGCACAGCTAACAAGAGAGGAGATATAAATCCAGTAGCAAGGGACTTGGAGCCTTCCCACTCTGAAGAGTTTCTCCCCATGCCCCAAACATATCTCCACCCCTCATAAATCACACCCCCCATTTACACACACGCACACACACCAGCAATCACAATTTTTTCTGTAACAGCAAATCTTCTCTCAGTAGCACAACAAAACCGTTGATTCAGTGGTGGGATGGTGTGTGTGACGGTGTGGAATGAGTGCGTAGCCATTTTCACACTCTCACTGAGACCTGCTTCCATTCACACCCCAGCACCATTCATACCCGGAGCCTGCCCCCATTTGTAAGTACCGACAATCACACTGCTGAGCAGGCAGCCTTGATGCTTGATCAATCCAAGATGTGCTGCCACAGAGCACACTATGATTTAGAAAGAAGCCAGCTAATTAATACCACTGGGCTCGTTTAAGGGATGCATGCGAGCAGTCTGACTGAGGCAAAGAAGGGACACAAGAAAGTTTATACACACCTTGGCTCTCTAAGGAGGGGCTGTGCAATTGAGCTCCTATTAGAAATTGCCAATCATCTTTGGTTAGCACCAGATTGATTTGCTCCTTTTTTTGGGGGGGGGGGGGGAGGGGGAGGGGGGGCGAAGGCAACCTATGTTGGGTGTCAGTTAAGGAAACCTGGCGCACTCAGCCAATCGGCTCATGCTGCGTGGGAGGGTGGAAAGTCAGTCCTGCCATTCAGGCGCAGCCCAGAGGCAAGGTCTGAGCAGAGCTGCCATGTCCCAGTGGGAGGCACTGGGAGGAGTCGCCCAGGACTGAAGGGACAGCTGTGTCCCTGCTGCTGCTGATCTCCAGGGAGCTGGCCAGCATGCATCAGGGAAAGGCCAAAGTCCAGACTTTGCTTCCCTCTCCCCTTTCTTCATCCCCCACACCCTGATGTAGGGAGGGCTAAGTGTGAATGAGAGTGTGAGAACTAGCATGTGCATGGCAGGCTGAGAGAGAGAGTCAGTGAGCAAGAGAGAGAAGGGGCCCTGCAGAGATAATTACTAATGGCTTCAGAGACAATTTCTCATGCTACAACTTTCTCCTCCCTCCCTTTACCTCCCTTTTATTTTGTGTGCATTGCCTCTCACTCAACAGTCCTCCCAGATCACGCTACATTAGCTCGTGTATTTTGTCAGCAGTGAGTCAGGCCCAGATGTTCCTGGCAAGGAGCACTGGGGCAGGAGTGAAATTTCAGAAGGAGTTGGCAGACCAGGACTGCCTGCTGAGCAGTCGCTTAGAGGCAGGGACTCTGAGTTCCAGAGCTGTGGGCACAGCCGTGTCCCCGCCAGGTTGGTGTGGTAAATTCATGGACCACAGACAGGTGCAGAATGCGATGAAACTTACAATTAGCTCTGCAGAATGAGATGAAACTTACAACTGGGGTTGGTCTAGAACAGGGTTAGCCAAACTATGGCTCACAAGCTGCACGCACCTCTTTGACAACTCAGGTGAGGCTCACAGAGCCCCCCACATTCTCCGCCCACCAGCCCGAGGGGTGGTATCAGGACTTCCGCCCTGTGGGAGACACCTACCAGGATTCAGAGCTTTGGCGGAAGCCCCGAGTCCTGGCAGGCACCTCCCATGGGGTGAAGCCCCAAACCCCCCCTCCTCACCACAGGACAGAACACTTACAACCAGGATGGAGACCCACACGGTCTCTAGCAGTAATTAACTGTGAAACAGTAAGTAGGATGTTAATATCTTTAAAAATGCATGTGTAAAGGTTGTGCGCGGCTTGCAGCTCTCGAACTTCTTAAGGTTATCCTATGTGGCTCCAAGGGTCAGAAAGTTTGGCCACCCCGATCTAGAACCTATTAGAGAAAGGAAGCTTTGCAGATGGTGCTGGTGTGTCTGAGATAAAAAAAAGTGTGCGGGGATGTTCCAGGTGGGTACCCATTGGATTAGGAATCAGGGGGCTGGCAGTGCCGCATTGCCACTTTTGAGTGTTCCCAAAGGAGCACAGCCAGGTATCGCAGTGACAGACTGGCGTGATGCAATGTTGTCATGTGACGATGAGAAGTGGTAGGAAAATGGAATTTCTAGACTGTAGGAAATTCTGACATTTTGAAACTGGATTTAATTTCAAGCAAATCAGAACAAAAATTCAAAATTTCAAGTGAAATGGCAATGCTGAAAAATTGAGGATTTAGAAACTTCAAAACATTTTGTAAGGTGGCGGGACAGGTAGCTGAGAGCCAGCGGAGGGTCTGCTTAGATCTTTCAGAAAGGGGTTCTTTGCAAATGCCTACTGGCTAATCTCATACACCATGTTTGTACCACCAGAACCAGAGCAGTTTAGGACTATATTGGAGCTTGGCCAAAAAAATATTGTTTTTTGGACAAAAATCCTCTTCATTTTGTGGGGTTCCGTCTTTTGATGAAATTATGAAAACCTTTGAAGAAAACGTTAATGAATGTTTCATCAAAAATGTTTATGGAAACAAAAAGATGTTCCTGACCAGCTCTACTGGGACCTGGTTTTATAAGGGTACAGCCACTTTCTCTTTCTTAATGACTTGCTACAGAGAGAGGGTGAGTGTGAATATACACAGAGTAGCTCAGAACTTGGACCTTATTAGAGGGGAGAGACCAAACATTTCCCCCCTCTCTTGTCACAAAGAATCATAGGATGGAAAAGGTTGAGAACAACAGAGTTACAGGAAGTTGACTCAGATTCTGGATTCTGATTCAAAATCTGGAAATGCAATAAAACTCAGAGGTTTTTAGTTTAGCCTTTCCTAAATTTGTTTGCCTGGTGCAACAGGCGCCATGCACACATCTTATACGTTTAGTGTCTGTAAGACGTGTGCAGTGGGTGTTACGTGCATATACTTGCTAGCTGGAAAATGTGCTTTCTCCATAGATATGCACTTGTGTGCACATGCGTGTGTGTGAGAGTGTGAACATATGTATATATCGTGGGTATGAATAAGAGCGCGCACGTATACACATGTACATACACACCCACACACACACCCACACACACACACAGAGTAAATGTAATCCTACAAAATGGGAAATGAGTTTGATCTTGAAGAGGTTGTGTAGCTACTTTCTGATATTCCCATTTATGATGACTATCAATCAGGTTTATTACAGGGACGCGTAGAGACCAGTCGAGAACAGGATCCCATTATGCTAGGCATTGTGCAGAGTAGTAGACAATTCCTGCTCCAAAGAGTTTACAATCTTTAGAATGAAGATCACACTTAACATCCCTTATTGCAGCAGGAAACCCGATGCTGGGGGAGAGCGAGAGATGACATTTTGGAGCCTGAGGAGGAGGAAGAGACAAGATTAAAACCTCCATGTGTCTGAACTGGAGACACATTCCTCTTTACCTGCACCAGACAGTTCCATGTGGCACCTTCTCAACAGATTCAGCGAGGTGGAAAAAGAGAGACCCAACTTTGTTGCATTTAAACATCATTATATAGCTAAATATAAAAAATGCCCCCGAGTGAGCGATTGTGAGAGGGGCTTTCAAACACCACAGGAAATACAAAAACAGGAGCATGGATTCAGTGGAGAATGGTTCGTAAATGCCTGCGCTTAAGGGGATAAAAGCAAAGGCAGCTCTCTTGGATGTGTCTCACTTCAGAGAGAGATGGGGGGGGGGGGGCGGGGACACACACCAGATGTCATTAAATTCTGCCCCAGATCTGCCAGCACAGAAATTTTTACTCCACTTTCAATGTGGCAACAGAATTATCTCCTTGAGAAGCTGCCGCCTCCAGGCAATTCTTCGGGATGCGATTAGAAACAGAGAATATGGACTCCTGCTGTCACTCTTATCAGAGCTGTTTGTTAGTTGTATTACGGTAGCACTAGTGGCCAGGGCCCCATCGCACTAGGCTCTTCTAACTGGGTGCCAGTGACAAAGTCTGGCCTGCAGCCGAGGCAGCTGATCGACGGCTAGGTGGGGGCAGCACTGGGTAGATGAGGGGGTCTGTTCAAGCAGGGAGAGGAGACCCAGGGTCAGAGGAAGGAGATTTCCACTCCAGCAGGCAGAGGATTCCTGGTCTTTCCTTAGTGGAAGTCAGGGATGCAATGGGAAAGGCGGTGCAGGCCCTAAAACCAGCAGGGAGGGGGAGCCCAGGGAAATAATGAGATGATGCAGATCTGAGGGCAGCTTTCTAAAGAGTCCGGGTGCAAGCCCCGGTGCCCGCCCTTCGGGGGTGGTTAGCATGCCCTGCACTTTCTGTTGGATTTCGGTTTCTGCTTCCCGTCTTAGCCTGAACTGTTCCTGGAGTGGTGCTGGGATTTGTCAAACAGCCACTGGGGTTGGCTGGAGAGCTGGATGTATTTGGGAGGCGGAGGAACAGCCGGGGAGATTCCAGGCAATTTGGGCCCATCTACTATCTTCCAGACAGCTGCCTTTGCTGATCTCCCCCAAAGCGCAGGCATTTATGAACCATTCTCTGCTGAATCCATGCTCCCCTTTTCATATTTCCTGTGGGGTTTGAAAGCCCCTCTCAGTTTGGGCTATCTGTCCATCGAGCGAGCGATCATGCTTATCTGGCTCTTGTCACCACAGCAGCTGAGTGCCTCACAACCTTTAATGCATTAAACACCCCTGGGTGGCCGGGCAGGGCTCTTATCCCCATTGTACAGAGGGGGAACCAAGGCACAGAGAGATTGCGACTGACTGAAGGTCACACAAGAGGTCGGTGACAGAGCAGGGAAACGAACCCAGGCCCCTCAAATCCCAGACCCCAGAAACGGCAGTCTGTCCTCGGTGAAGTCAAGGGGGCGTATTTGCCACAGACTCCATTGGGAAGCAAGATCATGAGCGGTGGCCCATGTTACTGGTGTCATTTGCAACAGAATGGATGGACACAATGGGCCTGATCCAAAGCCCACTAGAGTCAAAGGGAGTCTTTTCACTTTGGATCAGGCCTTGTTCTTTTCCTATCCTTCTCTTGGTTTTGGATACCAGAATTCTAGGTACTGAACTGGGAAGGTACCGTCTAGGTTCATATCAGGGTAGAATAATCATCTCTCTTGTCCTCTTCCTTTGGGCTCTTCCAGGGCTGGCCTGTGAGAATAACTCTCTACCTGTTGCTATGATAAAATACTCATATGTTCTGATTCTGACAGCTTTTCTGTCTACTTAAGCCAAAGCGTAATTCAGCTAATGTTCGGTGTTATGGGACACTTAGAACAGGATTATAATAACAGGCCAGTTTAGGCTATATAACGATAATAGTTGTACTTAATGCTATTTGTGCTTAATGAACACTAATACACACAAACACGGGGTAGATAATATGATATATATGCCGGCCAATATACATTGGTCAACACTACTAGGACAAGGCAATTGTGCGGCCAATCTCTGCAAATGGGGTTTCTCTAACAACCAGCAATGCAGATACGGTCAACTTCAGATGATGTGACAGATCCTTAATGAGTGCCAGCTGATTTATCGGGACGGCAGGCTATCGGCTTTTCACTTCGCTGATGAGGATTCTGCTGTGAAATGGCTGGGCAGACTCTGCAGAGAGACTACTAGGTCGCACATACCCCTTGAGTGACCTGCCCGAAGGCACAGGCAGAATGCATCTCAGGAGTTCCTGGCTTCCAGCCTTCTGACGAAGGAAGCTTATCTCAAGTGTCTGAGGCCCACAGCAACTCAAATCCTGGATGAGCCCCCCATTTACATGATATTTGGTATCTGGATTGACACACCAGGGACGTCCAGAGCTGAAAGCATGAGTGGTTACAGCTTGAGTTAAAGAGCCAACCTCACCTCGCTGCAGCTGTCACAGACACACATCCTTTGCGGGTTGGGGACAAGCGGAGGAGACCTGTAACACACTCACCAGTGGGGCACACTCAGAGCTCAATTCCTTGTGAGCATCCCTCCCTTCAAGGCTTATCAGGGCCTCTTCATTTCCAGCTCCCACGACTGAAATGTCTTTCATTTGCAAGTAAAATATTAACACCCCGTCCCTCAGAGCGGCTGCCTCAGCACAAGAACAAGTCCGAGGGGCACGGGCCCCCTCTCTTCAGGGACTCGAGGACCTTGCCTTTCCGACCTCCATGGCGATGTGACTTAGGCTGCTGACAAGGACGTGCTGTCCTATTCTCCACCTTCAAATTAGACCAAGGGCGTGAGGGGGTTGGGGCAATATCAAGCGGGGCCAGGCTTTTTGATCCCCTCTTGCATATTTCCACGCCCAGTAAAAATCATTTCCCCTGCCACGTGTAATGGCTGCTTCGCACCCACGATCACCGGCTTTCAGTTCTGGAGGAAACTGGCCAAACCTCGGAGCAAAATGAGCCCAAACAGGAAAGTTTTTGGCATTTGCCCCCTAGAAACGTATAGATTTGCACAGCCCTGTCACACTAAGCACATTCCCCACACGCTCTCGTGAAATCCTGGACCGAGTCCCCGAGCTGGTGTGAATGACAGGAGCCCCATGGATCTCATCGAGCCAGATCCCCAACTGGCGTCACTGCAGGTAGCTCCACTGAACGAACAGGCGAGATGCCCAGCTGATAAAATCGGGTCTAGTGCCACAGAAGTCTGGGATGGGGTAGTGTGCCCCTTAAAGGCAGTAGCACCTAGTGGTCAGCCCACCCTGCCCCATGGCATGGTCCTTTAAGGGTTTGAAAGGTGCAATATAAGGACCTAAGGGGAACGTGGAGAGAGAGGAAGAGCTCCCGGCCGCAAACGGTGCGCAGGAGGAAATCATATCCCTGTATCTTTAGGAGCCCAGGGTCAGGCGCCTTGTAGAGAGATGGGGCAAGGCTCCTCCCACCCAACCAACTGGGGAATGAGCTGGGAGAAAAGGACCAGCATAAATACTGCCTCCTCCCTCTGGCAGGGCAGAGGCTACAGGGTGTGAGAAGGCTCCTGCAGGGCCCTCAGTGAGTAGGGAGAGGACAGCAGCAGGGGCAGGCACAGGGTGGAAGGACTGATGGAGAGAAGCTGCCTGGGGCTCTCCAACTGGCTGAAAGTGCAACTCCAGCCCCAAGCGGGACGCGCGAAGGGGCTCCTTTCTTCAGGAGCAGGACAGAGGGATTGGCCTTCCAGGAGAAGGGCTGAGGCCCCCTGAAGAGGGGGAGAAACCTGACCAGGACACTTACATGGACCCAGTGAGGGGGTAAATATGAGTCTCTAATTAAGTGAGCCGCCTTTCTGCAGAATGAGTGAATAAACCAAAGCCCACAAAGGTGTGTGTGGGGGGGGAGGGTATTTGGATCAACTTAAGTCTGGTAATTGATTGAAAGAACCGGAGAGAAGGGCGGGACGTGGAGTGCACCGGCAGGCCCATGAGAACCCGTGGCTCATCCCTTGACAAGGCCAAGGGGCCATGAGCACAGCGAAGGAAAACGGGTGTAGCTCCCGTAGAGTCTGTGGAGCTCGGTGACGTCAGATGTGGAACTGTTTCCCCTGGCTTCAGCTTTTCTGATCATTCCAAGCAAGGTTTTCAGAAACCCCTAATTTGGTTACTCTTTACAATACAACAACCACAGTTCACAGTAATTACAGTGCGATTACATGCTAGTTAGGATTTTGATACCTGTAATTTCTGCCGCATTCTTATACCTAGAAGGTTAACTCCACGGCTGTGACAAAGGGGCGGAGTTGTCCTAGTTTGGCAAGGTTTAAAAGCAAGTCGTTAGCAAACACTGGAGCAGCGAACAGGTAACAGAGGAGTTGCTGTGGGAGTTTGGAGGTAAGAGTTTAGGGGGATTTTTGTCTTTTCTTTTTCTTCGGGAGTAGGGGCGAGAAAAAGAAAACATCAGTGGGTACTGAGGCAGCAGTAGACGGCCCCAGGAGGAGAGGAGACAAAGAAGATGGTCGGAAGCAGAAGCTTTGGGATGTATTTCATCCTTGAGTGAGTATCTGATGGAAGCTACTTGTGCATGAAATGTCGCCTGACAGGGCTCATGGCAGAAAAGATCTAAGGATTAGAAATGCAGCAGGAGACGATGGAATTCAGACAGGGATTTGAAGGCGTAATGAGTTAATTCAGTTTAAACTAAATGGAAGGATAAACAAAAATAGGTGTGCAACTAGAGTCCTTGAAAGACAAACTTTTAAAAACAAAGGGAATTAGTCCGGGAAGTGGCCTGGACTGAAGAACACAAAGATCTGAATGTGGCGGAGGTCTGCGATCACTTTAAATCAAAGTTACAGAAACTCTCTGGTGCCTGCATCCCGAGCAAGGGATGGGGGGATAATTCATAGGGTAGGGCTGCAGACTAAACTGGGTGAACAAGCACCTAATCAGGTTATTAGAAGAAAGCAGAAAGCCTACAAGGAGTGGAAGACAGGAAGGATCAGTAAGGGAAGCTACCCTTGGAGATCAGAAAGTGTAGGGATAAAGTGAGAACTGCCAAAAGCCAGGAAGAGTTGGACTTTGCAAAGGAAATTAAAACCAATATCTAAAGATTATTTAGCCATATAAATAAAAAGCAAGCAAGGAAGGAAGGAAGGAAGAAGTGGGACATCTGAACACAGAGGACGGGGTAGAGATTAAAGATGATCTAGGTATATGGCCACACTTACATGAATACTTTGCCTCAGTTTTTAATAAGGGTAATGAGGAGCTTGGGGGTAGTGGCAGAGTGGCTAGTGGGAACAGGAAAGTAGAAGTGAGCACATCCAAAGTGGAAGCCAAACACAAACAGCTTAATGGGATCAAATCAGGGGACCCGGACAATCTCCCTCCAAGAATATTAAAGGAATTGACGATTATGCTGTCTGGGGTGGCTCACGACCATGAATGCCTACCTCAGTGCAGACTGTCAAAAGCAGGGCAGACACCCCAGACTAGTGGTATGGTCTGTAATTAAATTTCACCAACTCACTACCAAATGTGAACTACTAAAGCACAACAACAATCTTATATTGGAGTCACAGTCCTCTAAGACACCCCAGTCTGTCTTGCCATCCAGGCAAGCTGGACTGTATAATAAATGGTCACTGACACCAATAATCACAGGACATTCAGGTTACACCTAATCCCAAGAGACCAGTCACTCACCAGGTCTATATGCAGCCCAGATCTCCTTTGAGGAGTTCTTTAGTTACAGGGGTATATACAATGCAAATGTTTGTTGTTACGTTATAACAAGGGCTATAGTTGAGTGAAAACAACACCCAAACACATCCTACAAGCATTTTATAACCCACTAAACACATTCTTATCAACTTAACAGCTAATACTTATTTTGATAATGCTAACACACAGGTGAGCAAGACTAGTTTCCAGCTATGTTCAGTGAGGCCTGGGGCCTTGGCGTGAGCTGGCACCTGGTCTGCCAGTTCACACTGACCGACAAAATTGCAAGCCCCAAAGCAAAGATTTTTAATGAATCTGTAAACTAGGGGGGTCATATCCTGTGACTGGAGAATTACAAATATAGGATCATTATTTAAGAAAGGAGGAAAAAAGTGAGGAGGGAAATTACAGGCCTGTTAGTTTGACCTCAATTATATGCAAGGTCTTAGAACAAATTTTGAAAGAGAGAGTTGTTAAAGACAGAGATAAACCATAACAGGGATAAAATACAACTTGGTTTTACAAAGGTAGATCATGCCCGGCCAAACTAGAAATCAAGATATCATATCTACTGTTTCCCACTCCACTCTCTCAGTAACCCCATTAGAGGAGAAAAGAGACTTGAACTTGGATTTCCCACGTCCCACAGGAGTTCCCTAGACATGGGGCTATTCTGTGGTGAGTCAGAATATGGTCATGAAGGCAAAATGGGGGATAGCAATGAGTGTGTAGAAATAGAAATTGTCACATCTGAAGTGGAAGAAAAAATTAGCTCTTAAGGTTCACAAATTGGAGGGGCCGTAAATTTCTATCCCAGAATACTGAAAGAACAGGCCCATGAGATTGCTAGTCTGGTAGCTAGGATTTTTAATAAATCTACCATTGTACTGTATGACTGGAGAATAGCTGACATCAGACCAATATTTAAGAAAGGTCTGTAATTGTCCAGATTATTTTTCCCTCTTAATCCGACCTCAGCTGTATGCAAGGCTTTAAGAATGAGATTTGAAGGAAAGAATAATTACATTCATGGAGGTAAATGAAAAAAGTGATGTAATGCAACATGGGTTTACCAAAGGCAGATCATGCCAAATTAATCTGATTTCCTTCTTTGAGAAGGTAATTGATTTTTTTAGGTAAGACAAATGCAGCAGATCTAACATACCTGGACTTCTGTAAAGCATTTTACTTAGTACCACATAGGATATTATTAGTTATATTAGAGAAGATGGTGATTAGTACAAGCATTGCAAGTGGATAAGGCACTAGGTCAAGAGGAGAAGGCAACAGGTTGTGCTGAAAGGTGAATTATCAGACAGTGGGGGAGGTTACTAGTGGAGTTCCTCAAGGACTGGTCTTGGGGCCAATCCTATTTCATATTTCTATTAATGATCTTGGCACAAAACGCCGGAGTACGCTAACAAAGTTTGCCGATAACACAAAGTTGGAAGACATTGTCAATACAGAGGAGGATCAGAATATTATACAGGAGGAACTGGATGACCTTGAAGAGTGCAGTAGCAGAAATGGGATGAAATTTAGTACAAGTAATCATGCACGTAAGGTCTAATAAGAATTTCTGCTATAAGATGGGGGCTTATCAATTGGAAATGACAGCGGAGGAGAGACACCTGGATCTATCGATCCATTGCAGGATGATTATGAGCCACCCACTTGATGTGGCTGCCAAAAAGGCAAATGCGACTGTGGGATGTAGCAGGTGAGGCCTCTCCAACAGAGATAAAGCAGCATCAATGCCATTGCACAAGACACTGGTAAGACCTCCCTCGGAATTCTGTGTTCAAGTTTGGTCACCCATGAGCAGAAACGATGAATTCAAACTGGAACTGCGGAGAAGAGCTGCTAGAATGATTGGGGGAATGAAGGACCTAACTTAGCAGAGGAGAGTAAATGAGCTTGGCTTCTTTAGCCCAGTAAAAGGAAGGCTGAGAGGGGATATGACTGTTCTCCATGGCTATGTTCTATACGACACACTTCTATTGGCAGCACGTAATGTACGTGTAGTGAGCTACATGTGTCAGTGAAAGGCTCTGGCAATGGGGAGGCAGCATGGAACGACTGAGCCTTTCCAGAACCTTTCCCTGCTGCTAGAGATTTTCACTGCGGTGGGGAAAGGCTCCGGCCCTGGAGAGCTGCAGAAGCCTTTCCCCTTCGGCGGAGCTTTTCCCTGCAGTGGGGAAAGGCTCCAGGAGCGGGACTCGGTGCTGCTAAGCATTGCAGTGTAGGCAGGAAGACATGGCTGTGGCAAAGCAGAGGGCCGTATAGGGTATGTACTTAAGCGTGTCTGCACTCTGCTCACCTAAGCCGGGCTAGTGAGGACGTATTCTACACGCTGCGGAAAGGAACACCAGGGAGGGTGAAGAGCTGTTTAAGCTGCAGGACACATGGACACAAACGGGCAGGAGTAAATTCAGGCTGCAAATTAGAAGTAGGTTTCTAACCGTCAGAGGAGTGAGGTTCTGGAACAGACTCCCCAGGGGAGTAGGGCAAACAATTTAATTGGTTTTAGGAAACAGCTGAACGCCTTTAGGGGCGGGACTGTATGCTGAGGTGCTCGTGATGGTGGGGACAGGGCTCGGCAGCCATAGTGGCGCCTTCCGGTTTATGTTCCTAAAATCTGACGCTCAGGGCTTCAGCCAGTTAGCCACGGGGGTAAGGAAGTGGTTCCCCCTTCAGTACAGTCTGTATGGGTTTGGTTTGGTTTTTAATCTCCTTCCTCTGAAGCAGCAGGGATGGCCATAGCTGGACTGGTGACACTGGACAAGATGGGCCACGGCTCTGAGGTGGCACCGACCATTTTCGCTCGGTGGTGCATGGCTGGTTGGTTCTTGTTCACAAGCTCAGAATCTAACTGATCACCCTATGTCGGGTCAGGAAAGACTTTTCCCGCAGCTCAGATTGACAGGGACGACTTCCCCGCCCCATCCCCACCCTTCTTCTGCAGCATAGGGTGCAGGTCATTTTCCAGGATCACCTGGGCATATCTCACTTAATCAATTCCCTGCCTTTGAAAGGGCCTTGGAGCACTTCAGTCCTCCCTAGTCTCTGCCTGTGGCACATAATAGTCTTGTTTCCCGGGCGCTGTAATATTTTGATCTAACTTTGGTTGTTGGGTTTATTGTTCAGGTGCGGGTGGCCTGTGCTATACAGGAGGTCAAAC
Source organism: Emydura macquarii macquarii (assembly GCF_026122565.2). Classification (NCBI taxonomy): domain Eukaryota; kingdom Metazoa; phylum Chordata; order Testudines; family Chelidae; genus Emydura; species Emydura macquarii. Next base: position 5,912,982 of record NW_027130449.1, on the reverse strand, counting down.
TCCTAGACGAGCTGGTGGTCTCTTCTGGCATTAAATTCTTGACTCGGTGATTAATCACAGTGTAGGTACAATGTCCCTAATGCACTTGAATTCTAAAAACACACACGTGTCGAGCAAAGGGGTAACTGCTGTCATGTAGGTAACCTTAATTCTGTAACAGAGAAACTTCCCAGTACATGAATTAGTGGTGTTGAGTTATTCAAAAGCAGAACCATGATGCTGTATTTGCAGGGTATTTACATCCCCTCGGTTATACATAGCAACCCTTCATTATAGGCATAGTCCCAGAAGCTAACTTTAGAAGGGATACAGGGCAACAGCCGTATCTGAAGGGTGTAAACCCCAAGGAGAAAGATAGGCTAGAGAAGTCAGAGGAGCAGACCTAGGAGCAGTGGAATGAAATTAAGCAAAGAGGAATGTAGGCTGAATACCAGGAGACATTCACTTATACGGAGATCTACTAGCCTGGGGAATATTCTCCCATGTTGCTTGCCTAACAAAGTTAGGACAAAGGACTGAAGAATATACAGTAGGAGACAGTTCTGCACTGGATAGCCCACCTAAGGCACTTACATGGTCTCTGTTAAAATGGTATGTACCCTCACAACCCCTCTGTGAGATACCAGTGCTATCATCTTGTTGTACACATGGGGAATTTAGGTACACAGGAAGTCTGTGGCAGGCCAAGGACTTGAAGCCAGGTCTCTCAAGTACTAAGCTGGTGCCCTAACCACTGGACCAGCCTTCCAGTAAAGTGGTTTCCAGCCTCATCTTCCAGGACCTTGATTTTACACCACAGACATCAATGGGGATTTTGCTAGTGAGTTCAAGGTGAGCCAGTTCCAGGTTTACGATAATATTGCCCATTTCTCTACGAGTGGCAGGCAGTTACAGGTCTCCCACTAGATCTTGTTCACCATGTGCTGTTTTTGTAGATAGATGGATTCACTTGCTCACAAGTGCAGGGATGGGATGCCAGAGAAGCCGAGCTGACAGGGACATGTGATACAATATCTATTGAGTTATTTTATAATTCATCGAAGGCCCAGAACAAACGAAACCCTTTCTGTTGCATTGTGCATTAACGCAATGAGAGACTATTCCCCCCTGTGCTCTAACAGCATTTCTGGAGCGCTGACATGTGGGCATGAAGATGCAATCAGATGGGACAGAGGTTTTGCTTTCGCTGGAGGTTTTCTTTTCTTTTATCTGTGGTTCAGGTTCAAAGGCGAGTGGGCCCAATTCTTGCTACACGGCTGCTGCACTTGGGGTTTGTCTTTAAGCCATCTTTGCACTCCCCATATTCTGGGGCCCTGCAGGGGACTTGGGGAGTGGAGAACAGCTATAGAACTAGGCAACCTGGCCATACCCCTGTCCTGCTCCCAATCAGCCCTTATGCCAGGAACTCAGAGCATGCCTAGCTTAAAGCCCTTCCAACTCCACACTGGCTGGAGAATTCTCTGTACTGGGGGCATTCTCAGGGATCACTTCACCTCTAGACCTAAACCTTAGTGTAACTGATCCCCTTTGTCCGAGACAGGCAAAAAAAAAGCCAAAGCATTTCTAAACCCATTGCTCTGCACGTGTGTGACCTTGCTCAGTGCTCACTGGCCAGTCCGGCAATGCAACACCTTATTGGCCTTCATGGAAATATGGCCACTACTAGGTATCCCCTGCCCTTGCTCTTAGCACTCATCCCCCAGGCGCCCTTCATCTTTCTAAGCACAGCGCCTGAAGGAACTTTCCTAAGTCCAAGTGGCTTTTCTCTCCTCCCTCTGCTGTCCCTTCATCAGTCAGTCAACTGCAGCAGCAGCCCCCGGGGCTGCAAATAAATCCTATTTCTTCCCCTCAGCTGCCTGGAGGGAGTCCTTTTTCAATCAGGATATAACAGGCACTGGCACTGGGTGGCACGTGGAGCTGTTTGGCACAGCAGCTGAGTTTGTTTCATGTAAATGGCCGGTCAGAGTAGCTAGTTCCTGCCCCATATTCAGGGTCTTTTTGTAAGGACGCTCCCAAAAATGGTTACAAGGGGGGTTTGAATGCAGAAGCTGCTCCACCGCGGCACACACTGCTCTACTACCTAAGTGAAGGGAATGATTCCTTTAGGGATGGTAGTTAGAGACTCTCTTCCCACTGGGTGGACCAATTGCTCGCGGGAATGTGACACAGTCTGCCAATGTATTGTCTTGGGACCCAGATTTTTCTTTCAGGCCATCTCTAGTGCCAGGCTGCCAGCTCTGCAAACAGATTTCCCCTCATTATCTTGGAACCAGCGGGATTGGATGACCCTTCGGCAATTATGGACCTGGAGTACTACACCCCATCGACCTCAGTTTAAGTAAACATATCCAAATGGATAGGAATTGTTTAGATTGACCTCATAGCTGTAATTAGCAACAGAGGAAGTACCAGACTGGATCAAATCCGAGATCCATCAAGTCCATCCTGTCACCAAACGTGGCCAGTACTAACTACTTCAGAGGAAGGTGCAAGAAATCCTTCATTAGACGTTATGGGATAATTTGCTCACAGGGCAAGTTCCCTCCTGACCCCCATTGGTTTGAGGTTGGTTTATGCCCTGAAGCATGAGAGTTTATATTTCCTCATTAGGAATGACAAGATAACATTCTAAACAGGGAAATTACATCTCAGGGGACAGGAAACATTTCCTGAAATAGACTGTGCAATAGATTCCCAAGGGAATTGATGCAGAAGCCTCATCAGCTGAAAGAGTCAGAGTTAGACTGGATACTGGAGAATATTCTGAAGGGGAAACATTCATTCCCCTGGCTGAACTAAGTGGAATCTAATGAGTAGAGCTGGCTGGAAAACAGTAGTTTCTTCCCATGAAAAAAATCATGTTTTTGTGATTGTTTCCATCCTGAATCAAAATGAGAAGTAAAAAAAAAAACAAAAAACAAAAAACCCACATTCTTATTTATTTTTGTGGGAAGGGATTTCTAGAAAAAAATCCATTTTGGGAGAACTGAAATGGAATTTTTCAGCTTGTTGCCTGCCTGCCTGCCTGCCTGCCTGGAAGGCTCTTGTCAATTTCACTTTCTGCTTGGAGGGAGAAAGTGAAGCACCATCCAAGCAGGCAGCCTGGGGCCCGTCTTTTTAATTTTCCCAATTGAAAATTTAAAACTTTTGGCAATGCAAAAAGGGCATTTTCCATCAGAAAATTATTCCAGTGGAAAATTCCCAAGCAGCTCTGCTAATGGGAATCTTTGCCTGCCTTAATTCTGTCTTTTCATGCCTCCTCTAACACTCCTGATCCAGGATTCTGCAGCCCTCGCTCACTCAAGGAGACCCACTGATTTCAGTAGAGTGCACGGAAAGGAAATAAGTTTACCGGAGTGTGGGAGGAAGAGCACATCATCATCCCCCTTAAAGGAGGGGAGGGCAGCACAGATCCCTCTCTAGCCTGCCACAGTTGACCAAAGTACTAGAAGCTTGCACAGAGCACTTTGCATTTTGAGAAGAGACTCCTGCAGATGCATTCACAAGGGGACCCTTCACATCAGATTATCAAAAGGCAGCTGATACAGACAGATCCTTTGCTGCACTGGAGTCTGCTAGCAATTTACAGTAACAGCCTCTGAAAAGGGCCATGGATTCCTTCTGCATTTACACGCCACTCATTATAATGGAATGTGGATGCTCAGAGGGAGTATCACCCAGTGGTCATCAGAAACAGCTGCTTTGGAAGGGGGTACTCACTCATTCCCCACACACACACACCCCCTGCCCCTAGTTAGCAGGAGAAGCACTAGCTGCTGTCGCTAGCAGGCCGCAGGACAAACCGTTTGTAATTCAATCCAGGCGGAACACGACTGCACCTCAAATATCCTTCTCTCTCCCACCCCACCTTCCCGATTTTTTTCTTTTAAACTGAACTATTAAGCCTGCCTCAGTCAAGCATGAATGAATGTTCAAGAGGAGACAGAAGGAAACATATGTTCCTGCCCTAAAGGGGTGCTCTGGAGATTCGGTGAGGTAGGTAGGCTCCATACAGCGCATTCTCTCAGCCCTGCCTACGCCTGGGTAGGCCTCGCAGCCTCTCCTCCCACCATTTGCAATGAGGGTCTTGTGCACTCTCAGAGCATGCCTCAAACTCTAACCTCTGCAATGGCCATGTGGGGATGTTGGAGGCCCAGCCCACACTAGCCCACAGACAGGATGGAAAGGGTTTCCCAAGGATCCTCTCCAGGCAGTTGTTCCATCCCAGGGTCACATCAGACCATGATGGGCTTCAGTGTCCTTTCTGGATCTATGAGGTACAGAATCCAACCAAACCTCTAGAGAAAGAATAAGGCATTCAGGAATCAATGGTCTAAAAAGTTTGGACCGATCGTATGTTTCTTTAAAGCTTGGCTCTCTCACTTGTGGCCCTCCTGAATATGGGATGGGACAGATCTTTCTGGAAAGCTAGTTTTCCTTTCTCCCCAGTCACAGATCATTCCCACAGAAATAGCCATTTTTGCAGATCTGTTTCCAGCATGCGCTGAGACAGAACTCTCTTGTTCTGCTCCCTGCCTGCCTTCTGCACCATTGCTACAGACGCCAATAAAACAGCTTCCATCTGAGGAACTCAGTACTTCCAATCTGAAGCATTCCAAAAAAAAAAAAAAATCATGAGCTCCCCCCTACCACAAAATAATACATTTGGGGTTCTTTTTATGTTCCTTTTGGTTTAATTAACCTCCGGGTCACACACAGATCGGGCTTGCAAAGTTTTTCTTGGCCACCAGGAGGGCTAGAAACTTCCTTTTATTTTGAAAACTGAGATTCTTATAATCACATGATTCCAGGAGCTGGGGCTTTAAGACAAACACCACAGACTATGAGGCTCTCGATAAAATAATGAGAGGTGGCAGCCCTGGGGGCTCAAGTACATTAAGGAATTAAGGCTGAAAACTCCCTGCTTAGGTAGATAAGTCTTGTTAGTCCCATGAGGAAGAAATGGAGGTGCTGAGAAGTTAAGACTTTGGGTGCCCAACTTGACCAACACCAAAGGGACCTGATTTTCAGAGGTGCTGAGCATTCAGAGTTCCCATTGATTTCAGCTGGAATTATAAGGTGCTCAACATGCCTCTGAAAATCAATCCCAAAAACTTCTCTTTCCTTTGCTCCAGGCCATCGTTTCTTGTCTACCACCTTCTGAGACTGGGAAAATGATTCCCTTCCTTCATTTATATTGTTGCCTTCAAGGTATTTATAGGCTGCGATCATTCCCCTCAGACCCCAGAGGACTCTCTTCTCGACTATAATTTAACATTAGACCCAGTCATACAGCCTCACTGTCAGCATGCCCATGAATTCCAGTGGCTGCTTTCAGAACCACCCGGAAGGAGTCTGACCTGCCAATGTCTTTTTCCAGGGTTTCTGCACAGAATTGTTCACCCCAAAGGCTCTGGTTAGATCCCCACCAAGGCAAAAGGCTATTAAAAAAACTCACATCCCTCCCTCCCAGACAGGGGAAAGCTGGGAGCAAACTTTTCAGCTACAGGCTGAAAACAAATTGCTCCAACCATTTTGCATTCAGGTTCTCTGCTATTCAGTTAAGAAGAGGCATGTTCTCATTTGGCATGGATGAATCTGTCTAGATAAGAATCAACTGGATCCTTCACCCAAAAGTCCAATTGGACCTTGCCCGCTTCTGAAGTGTAAAAAAGTTTGTTTTGTTGTTGATTTATGTTATTTTTATTTTCAGGTGACTCTTCTTTAGCCAGGGCTGGAAGCAGAAATGCCAGAGGGAAGCTATATACTGCTGCCTCATAATAGCAGACCCAAGAGACCTTTCCCAAGGGAACGTGAGTCCATGTGAAACGTGGCTAAAATCCCAACCTCAAACATTTAAACAAAGCCAGAGGAGTTCTGCACAAAACGTTTTGGGCCCCAAGACACGTTCATCAAAACACTTTGGGTAAAGCGTGAGCTTTCTGCTGGTTCCAAGAAGAAATGGGACATCTGATAATAGGGCAGGTCACCTGGATAATAGAGCAGGTCAAACACAGAGGAGACCTGAGGGATCTTAACAAGTCATTGATTCAGCCCGGGTTTCACCCTCACCAGGAGGAGTTCAAATGAACCTGAAACTGACAGAGACGAATCCCAAGGGATATGAAATGAACCCAACTTGAAAGAGATGAGTAACTTCATGGAAATCCATACACATGACAGCCACCAAGTTTCCCCAGGGACTAACATGGAGAGTTTGGCTGTTTGGATAAAAAAGTATCAGAGCCCCAGCTGATGTAAATCAGTTTAACTTCACCGAGGTCCGGGGAACCTCGTCGATTTACACCAGCCAAGAACCAAGCCCTCAATCCTTTGGGGGTGTTCTTCAGAAGTGAACCGTTTGAGGTTCGCCCCTTGAATGAGCTGTGCAAAGCTTCGCTGTACAAGCGTTTGTGAAAGCGTTTCCCGATGGCCCTGGCAAGTCACACGAAGGCCACAGAAATGCCCACAGCTGAATAACAACACCAGCCCCGACTGCGATCACGCCCTGTGTAGGTGGCACAAGAATCAGAGAGGGGGCGAGCGAGCAAAGAGTCATCCCTGCTTGAGAGCACACGGTGCAGGTGGCCAGGTAACAGCTGCAGCCCCTGCACGCTTTGCTGGTCCCCTAGCTGGGGTGCTAGTCACTCACCATGGGCCTGGCTCGTGGCCTTCCCACTTTACAGTGGCGGCAGACAGCACTGTACACTGCGTCTTCCTGGGGGATGGTGTAGTGGCCACCTGTACTTTGCAGAGCAGGGAGCTCCCCTGGAGTAGTGCTGCTCTACCCTGCCCCCGACAGAGACCAGTTCTGCAGGGGCAGAAGCCTGGCCATTCTCATTAATAGGAGCTATGGGCCTGCATGGCCCTTTAAGGACACATTCAAAGCGAAAGCCTTGGTGTGAAACTCACGCCCCGTGATGCTGGCTGGGTCTGCCTAGCGGTCAAACCCCCAGAGACCACCGATTTCTCACGGTCTCCCTGTGAAACTACTGATCATCCCCAGGTTTGCTCACAACTGCACCCGCTTCCCCTCAAAAGGTTTATGAACCTGAGTGCAGCTTTCAATGAATTGAGCTGGTTTTAGAGCAGGACAGCTGCCCTCTTGACCAACGCATTATCAACGGACTGCACCAGGGACCTCCAGACCGAGGAGCGGGAATCTCTACCGCGGGAACGAGAGACCCCAACTTTGTCGCAGGGGCCTATTACAAGCTCGCATTCTCTGAGGATCAGACGCCCAGCAAATCCTGACCAAAGGACTATACAAGTTCCTAAGGAAAGCTCTGGGAACGGTGGCGAGCCTTCCACAGAGCTCCCAGCCATCTCCAGCATACAGAGCTTGAGTCCCTGCCATGTTACTCCAATTCTGTACGGGGCGTAGCTCCACTGAGCCCGGTGCACACCTGTGTAAAGTGGGAGTGACGTAGTGTGGAAACAGGCCTGCCGTGCGTGGAAATCCTCTCCCTCTCTGCTTTCCATCTGCCTCTCTCTGTGCCACTGAATTTCAGACCCGCTCCTAACTACCGACTCTCCCTCTAGGCTAACCCGATCAGGCAGAGCAGGAGAGACCTCTGCTCCCTAGGTGCATGCATGGCTACGTCGAGGCTGTGCCAGCATCCTCCTGTGGTTCACTGCCCCTCGCACCAAGCTCAGCAGCAATGTCATTTCCTTGACCTGAGCCCCAGCGAGCTCTTTTGGCCTGTTTCCTCCTCTCCACCTGGCTGCTTTGCTGTACTGGCTCCTGCAAAGAGCAGAGAGGGGAATAGGAGGGGTGGGTGGATGGATGGATGGATGGGCAGCACCTGTCAGCAAAGCGAGTGTCACACAGACACTTGGAACAAGCTCCTAGAGACGCTCACCAGCTCTGAACTTGGCATGCAAACAAAACCTGCCAGCTCTTCCTGACCCCCTCCGGTCCATCCATCATGCTCTCCTCTATGCTCCAGTACTCAGCAAGCTCAGTCGCTTCCCCCCATACAGAAGAGCCCGTCCTCCCCGAGGACTGGAGGGCCAGGCTCCTGCATCACACAGGCGGCTGACACGGCCTGAGGACCTACACGCAACAGCAGGCTCTGAGCGTGGCGCCGCTCCTCGCCGAGATCACCGAGCGTCGGAGCTGTGCTCCGACAGTCGGGGCAGGGTGTGCTGTGCACCAGGGCCAAGGTGACATTTGTCAGCAGTTTGTTTTTAGAGAGAGAAAAATCAACCCTGTGGGTCATGTTAGCAGCAGCAGGAAGGTGGAAGTGCTAACGGGGCGTAGCATGCGCCGGCACAAGTGGAGCGTGCGAGACAGCTGTCATCTTGGCCAACACACCAGGGACTGAATTGGAGACATCACAAGAGCTAAAGGCCTGCGCTGCTAGAGCTCGAGATAAAGAACCAAGGGGCTTTGCAGCTGGGACTGCCACCGACTCGTATCTTCTGTGGATCGGGCCCAGCAGGGGACCGGTAACACACACACAGCAGTGGGCTACACGAGTGTAACTTACATGCCATGGGCCTGATCCTTCTCTGATTTACACCGGGGTAACTCCACTGATGGCAGTGCAATTTACTCTGGTGCAAGAGGAGATTCTGTTTGCAGAAGCCAAAAAGGGAGAGTGGTGGCAGGCAGGGATTACAGAAAGCAAGCCCCACACCTCATGTTGCGCTCTCCCGGTGAGCTGGTTTGCTAGCTCCCTGTCCCACCCTGGTGCACTTCCTCTGCATGTATGTGGCGCCCCTGTCCCACACCCGAGTCTTGAATCAGAGCAAGTTAATGCCACTTTCACCACTTCTCCCCCCATACGCGACCCACATCGCCACTGATTCTTGGCCCAGAAGCCATTGAGGCAGTTGCAAATGCTGACACCAGGGATTCATTTGAGCCTGTATCCATCCCCTGCCACTCTCTCTGCCCCCTTAGCCCGTCCTTGCTCTTCCAGCTCTACCCCATGCCCTGCCAACCCACCCTCCCTCCTGTTCCAGGCTGAATTTTCAGAGCGATTACAATGGTGTTAACACACACAGCTGTGTACAGAAGCTGGCTGGAAGGGAGGAGGTTGCTGCTTTTTGATACCAGAGCCTGTCTAATCCGCTCACATATTTCACCATGCGGGGAAGATGAAGAGAACAAAATTGGTAGCTTGTTGAAGCAGGGTTGGCCGTAGCTAGCCTGGAACAGTTAATGCGGCACTAATAGCATTAGGGGGACGGATGCTGGGAATGCACTTGGATTCAGGAAAAGAACCCAAACTGTATGCAGTTTCTCATGTGGGAAAGGCTCCCGGGCCAGAGAAATCTGGGTTTGATTTCTATGCCTCTCTGCAACAAAATTTGGCTGCACATCTTGGTAGAAGCTGGACTGGAATCTGGGTGCAGCTCTTAGGGGGGCCTCGACTGGATTCAAAATACATCCCTGGAGAGAGTCCAGGCTGGATTTCTGACCCCCCCCGGAACTGATTCAGAAGGCAGCCTTCAGCAGAGCTCTGCCTGGATTATGTAGCCCACCTGGAATGGCTCCAGGATGCCGACTGGCTCAGTGCTCAGTCCAGAGTTAAAAACCAGCCCATCTGTGCTGCAACAGGGTGATATAGAGGGTGAAATGCCTAAGTAAAATTCCACAACAGGGCATTTAAAAGACGCAATAAAATATACACGAGTTATTAAATATTGTCACCAAGATGAGCGATAAATCAGAGATTTTATGGTGTCTGATTATAAATTCCATTTATTCTGTAAGTGTTTAAAGAAAGAAAAATGGAGATTCGGTAAAGATTTCAGCCTAGCCACGATGCTGATATTTCACTGCTGCTTTGTGAGTGTTGTGTCCATGGGCATGGAACAGACTCCGGGAGCATCGTGTCGGGATGTACAGAGTTGTCTCTTTGGAGCACCCCACTACCCAACTTTCCTGTGCACTGGACTACCCGGAAGCACCCAGCTCAGAGACCAAACAGACTGCATACTTCCAACTGCAGGCACAGACGTAGCGTATGTCCAGACATTCATGCACCTCACGTGGCCATATACTCACACATGAGCATGCTCAGATGTTCATAAGTGTACATGGCTCACTAGCATACCCTGAGAACTGCCCGCCTTAACACTGAAGCACTCAGACCTCCACAGACTCCTTATTACAAGCATTCCCCTTCTCACACACATGCTCCCGTGAGCTCACTATTCACACTCACATAGACCTACTCTTCTCTATTCACACTCACACAAACACATAGTCCCATGAACTCAGACACAGACATTACCATTCACATGCACACAACATGCACTCATATACTCCCTCTCCAACATGTACATGCGCTCACGTGCTCCCTTTCACATCCAGACCACACACGTGCTCTATCACATCAACACTTGCACACACTGTTCACCGGTTGCAAAGAGCAGCTGACTTTTACAGAGCAAGGAGTTAAATCACTTCAGGGAAGGGAGGAATGAAAATGGTGTGGGGGGGGAAGCTACTTTTCTTCCCCTTCAAATGCCAAGAGAAAATGTCAAAGAAATTGCTTTCCTGGAAATAACTCAAGAGTTCAAACAAATTGTCAAGTGTCATTTTCCAACCCTCCCTGCCTCCCAGCAGGATGGTAACTCTTTATCTTGTAGTTGGTCTATTAGCTGGTATTTTCCCCTCCAGTCCTCCTCTTCCCCTGATTCTCTGCCAGAGAGAGGGAGGAATTATGCTGTATTTCTTAGCGCCATGTAAAATTTCAGGATAAACGACCCTTTTAAATTCACCAGCAGAAAAAAAAAACCCTACCCCCCCACCATAAACAGAGAGCAGTGGCAACATTAAAAAGGGATTGCCGAGTAGCTGACAACTTGTGGTCGCTACAGACCTCGCCAGACTTTTCACAGGCATCGAAGTATTATGGACTTGATGCTCATGCCAAAGTCCAATGGGAGTAATTACATTCTGCCTCTCTCTAAAATCTACTGTGTCGCTGTAATTAAGTAGGGGTCATTAACGTCTTCTCTGAAAGTGCCGGGAACAGCTTCCTCCTCCCACCCCAGAGGTGGCTGCATTTCAGTGCTGGGCAAAATGCATCCTGGTCGTAGACTGTCTATCCACCTGCTTATAAACAGCTTTTGGACCCAAAGTGTGGAATGTACTATAGAAATAGGAGTTATTTATATCTCTCTGTCACACTCCTGGCGACGGTTCTAGCAAACTCCAGGTTATTAACTGCCTGTGCTAGAGCCCAGAAAGAATAATTTAGTGGGTTCCCAGCGGGGTTATATGTAAGGTGGGTGCAAGGCATATTTTCCATCAGGGCTTCCTCTTGCCAGCATGTATTTAAAAAATCGGGTCAAATTTAGTCCTGGCGTCAGTGGGGTCAGTGGGATTGCACCTGCTTACATCGAGGCTGAAATTGGCCCACCGTCTCTGGGATGGAGTGGAAGAGCTGCCCCAAGAGGCTGCCCAGCTCCTGAGCCCCTGTAGGTGCAGAGATCCAGCTCTGTCAAAGGGTCTGTCTACACTGCAGTCGGAGTGTGACTGCAGCCTGTGTAGACACACTTGATCTAGCTAGCGCGAGTCCCAACAGCAATGAACAGCCCAGGCTGGACACCCTGCCTGGGACCCTAGATAAGTAGCCAAGTGGCTAGGCCATGCTGCCACACCGTCACTGCTCCGGTAGCCAACCTAACTCAATGGACACTAGCAATCACGCCTCTGCCACTCCTACCACGGCCCAATGGGGTGCCGCAGTCGCTACATCTCGGTGGGCTTGTAGACCAAGATGAGCCATTTTCCAAGTCAAACCGCCTGCTTCTCTTGAGCGGCAGCACATGCCTGGCCTCGTCTCTGAGCAGCCAGAGGCAGGAGAGAGGCCAGCTTGGCATCTCGGCTGGCGTTCAAGTCTTGCTTGTACTGGGAGGGCCACAAGGTGGGTCGTCCTGTTAACCGCCAGCGCAGGTGGCGATACGCAAGCCCACACGGCATGGTGCTTCTCCTGACCCCAGCTGCATGCTAGAGGGGCAACTCCCGGTTTGAGGGTGGCTCGGACCCTTCCACTTAGGGTTATGCAATGGTTTGTGGAGTCTGTGCTGGGCCAGAGGGAGGGGAGCAGAAATGGAGCAACCCCGTGCCTGCTCCATGAGCCATTTTGCCCCACGAGGCCAGGGAAGCATGCCCAGAAACACCCCTGCAAGCTGCTGCAGCCACGAGGAGCGTGCATCATGCCAAGTGGAGGAGGTTCAACGGGACTGGTTACATCCCCCCATTCCTGGAGCTGAGAAGCGCTCTCGGGTACACGGAGCGGGTGGCCAGTGCCGAGCACTGGGGATGGTTTTCCACCTGGCTGCGATAGGGGTGCAGTGGGGAGAGAAGGGATTCCCTGGATAAAGTGCCAGCGCACGCTGGGTGGCTTCCGTGGAGCCCTCTGCTGACCCACTGAGCGAGCACAGCAGTAGCCTGCGCCCTCCCCACCTGCTCAGGCCCGCATGCCAAGGCTGGCAATGGGCAGTTCAGTTGAATGGCCCGTTCGTTCTCGAGTTTCTGCTGCGATCACTGAGCGGGGCCGTCTGGTGCTGGGGGCAGCCGTGGTGATGTGGCCCCTTTCACACTGGGCTGAGAACCTCCTAACCCACTCTGCTGCCCACGGGAGTGGGTGGGTGGTGAATCTCAGTCACAACCAACCAGCGATGGATTCAGATAGGCAAAACTAGGCGTGCACCCATTCACAATCCGATTGGAGATCATTTAGACAGGGACAAAAACCCCCCACCAACACAGAACTATAAACCCAGCAGTTAAATCCCACCCTTCAGCTCGCCCGGGTGAAAGGCAAACCACAGGGCAACTCCTGTTTAAATGAGGGCATACAAAACCCTCTTGGAGCCGCAGTGGAGAGCGGGTCTGATTTGCAGCCATCTCTAAAACCAGCTGGGGTTACAGCTTCAGCAGTTTCCAAGCCAGTTTTATGAAGGCAACAATAAAGCCAAAAAGTTCGTGGAGGGAGTTTTACTGCACTAGCATCTGGACGCGTTACGCCAGCTTATCGGAGGATCCAGAGGAAGGGAGCAGGCGGGGCGGACAGAGGGGAAAAAGCCAAACTGCAAACAGGATGCAAGGTGATGTGTGCCTGAGCCACGGAAGCACCTCAATGGGTAGATAAGATGCACCTAAAATTAGCTTCACCATATTTCCTAGTAGCCCATGAAGACTTATTTTCTTCCAACTGAATTTTATGCCAGTCTGGCAGCCCTGGAAACAGACTGCCTCTATTTATCCACAGAAGAGGAGTCACAAAGTTTACTCCGCACTAATGCTACTATTATTTATTATTTGTATTACTGTAGTGTCTAGGAGCCTGGCGATGGGTCACTGCGCTCGGTGCTGTACAAAGCCCTTGAGGTTCTACCCTGGAGGGACTCACCTAAATTGCAGGACAGGGGAGTTCTCGCTTGATGGCACATTTGGACCTTGGCTGCCATTGCTAGAAAGGGGGCTGATTAGTATCAATTTGACTGACTTTTTAATTACTGGGAACTAGACAGACACTCCCCTTAACTCATTTCAAGCAGGCAAAACAATGGCAGCAGCTGCTGCTGAGCCATATGGACTCGATTTGAACCACTGAACTTGAGCTGCTTGGCTTGCTAGCCTGTCCCCATTTCAGTGAGCTATCTACTGTGTGTAACATGTCTAGGGCGGGATACTGCCGGAAGGTATCTACAGTACCAGAAAAGAAATGTGGTTCAGGTCACACAAGAGACACTAGCTCAAGGTGTTTACACCAGAGACAGATTTGTCCCCGTTATTATAAGGACCTAGTTTCCATTGCATACATGTGCTCAGCAGAGATTGCCATGTGGTTGGGATAAAATACCCAGGACCAGAATAGCAGGGGCTGCTGCGAGTCAGGACAGAGGTGCAGGGACAGAGCCGAAGAGGACTAGAACTGGAGTAGCAGAAAGTGACGCAGGTGGGGATTGAGGTGCATGGGCAGAGATAGTGCTATAATTCAGGACAGGGTGCCTTGGCTAGTCTCATATTATGGGGTGCAAGACAAGAATTATGGGAAACGGAGCATGTCAAGACGAAGGGGCACAGATATAGCTGCTGGAGGAAAATCTGACTCAGCAAGTACCATGTTCCCTCCTTCATTAGGAGTTAAGGGCACTCGGCCTTGTTTGCCCTGCAGGATGGGACCATGATTATGACTCTTCATAACCGCCATCCCCAGCTTTTCATTCCAGACCCTGTTTTGTAGTGAGCACTTTTGCCTGCCTGTAAAGGAAAAGCTGATGAACCAAGCTCTATGCATTTAAAAGGCCAATAGGCGGGAGGCTGGTGCTTTTAAAAAGCCAGGATGAGTGTAACAGACACGATGAAATTGACGAGGTCAGGGCACTGCTAAGGACGTCAATATCCATCGCTGTCACTTCTGACCTAGCAGTGGGTGTTGCTAAACCGCAGCCAAATTAAAGCAGAAATGAAGCAGAGACAGGTCTTAGGGAGAGGCTGAGGCAGCTGGCATGCAGATGAAGGGACTTGACCCAGAGACAAGTGATGTTGTGTTGGGTTTGACAACCCACTTTCAAGTGTCCCCCATCTGCTCTGGAAAACACAGCGGGAGCAGGGTACTGCGTGACAGCAGCAGCATTGGTCAGCAAAGAGAGGGAGAGGGACAGAAATCGGGTCCTCGGTGCAATGGGACGCACAGAAGTTTGCGAGGATGAACTGACAGCTTAGGGGCTGAGCGCTCTCCCTGGGGAGAAGGGAAGGGCAGAGCTGAGGTAGCTGTAATAGCGATGGCAGGAGAAGGGACAGCAGCCTGCGGATGGGTTACTGAAGTGTGGGAAGGCTCCATGCTCTTTAGGAGTCAGGTAGGAAGATTCTCTTTCCTCTGGCAGTGGAAGGGTCAGGGTCCCTGCAGGTGGCTGTGTCTCTCACTCCAGGATACACAGCTGGAAGTCTCCACACCAAACTTCAAACCTTTCTGGAAACATTTTCCTGTGAAACTTTCTCAGCCTCCATCCCTCTGCCCTTTGTACCACTTGAGATGTGCTTCACATGGGGGCTGGCCTTCGTGAGGGACATGAATGGCAGCATGAAGGTGACGGTGCTTATGGTTCTGTGGTTCAAGGCGGGGGGGGATCATGCCTTGAATTTTAAAGCCGATTGCGCTTGGTCCCAGTGAGCAGAGGAGAGGGAGAGTGTATAACAGCCACACTTGTGGCTGACACTCCAGGGACCTCCAGAGCTAAAAGCATGCACTCTCACAGCGTGAGCTGGAGCTGTAACACACCCATATCCGCTGTAGATCGGGTGCAAAGGGGGGACCTGGAAAACACTCATCAGTGGGGTTCACTGGTTCGTCCCAAGCTCTTTCCATGTGCCTGGAGCAGCCAGCAAGGGTTTTGATTATAAGGATTTGGGTAATGTTGTTTGGCAGGGGCCCAATTTTCAAAATCAGCCCCTGATTTGGGGTGCCTCCTTTTTAAAGAGACAAATGTGAAGCACACCGGGGGGGTGGGGGGGAGGGACCCTGATATGTAAGCATCCAAAATCAGGGGCCATTTATGTTTTTTGGGGGGGAGGAAATCTGGCTGTAAGTTTAATTCTGAATGGCCAGGCCCAGGATCGTTTACAGACAAAGCAGTACACAGACAGCAAGACAGGCTTCCTCTTCTGACGGAACCCTGACCTGGAGCGACCACCTCAGGGTGTAAGAGGAAAGTTCAGTATCCATGGCCCAGTCAGTCCGAGGCAGGCTTATACGCACTACAAACCCGTTTCCTCATTGCGGGTCACCTTTCATAGGATCTGATGTTTGCCGATGCCACCCAGACATGCTGCCACCACCCCTCATTGAGCCAGAACCTCGTATTACAAATTGGTGAAGGGAAAAAAAAATTAATCATGGAGTCAAGAAGAAGGGAGCTCCTGGCCTCAATATATTGTGGCAGCGAGTTCCACAGGATAACTGCGATATGTAAAATATTATTTCCTTTTATTCGTTTTACATGTTGCCTTTCAGTTTCACCAGATGGTCCCTTGATGCTTGCATTATGAGAGCAAACAAGCCATGGTTACAGAACAGCATTGACAAAGAAAAACTCTTCCAGACACAAGGAATCCAGCCATGCCAAGCACAGTGGATAGAGACACGATGACAACACATGTACACAGTGCAACACAGATGCACACAAACTGGGAATGCCTCCGCCTGCGCGCACACACGTTGTAAGGACCACACTTTACCATCACCCTCCCAACATCTCTTTTTCACCACAGTTTTAAGTCACAATGAAACCCAGAGTCCTTTTCTTACTGGCTACAACCTCCCTCCATCTTCCTCTCACACTCCATCGCTTGCAGTCAGGATCACCTAGGACAGCTCCCCAAGATGTCCATAACCTTAAACAGAACAGATCCATCTTCCCAACCCTGCTGAAAAAGTGCAAACAACAAGCTGCAGGGTTAAAATATTAGCGATGACGTACAGTTGGAAATCTTTATGGCTAATTAGCTATTTGCTTTACTAACGCACTAATGATTGATATAGCAGCACCACACTGATCTCCCCAGTTCAAGCCTAACATCCATAGAAGGGGGAAGAGAACAACTTTTTCCCCTTCTTGCTTTCTTTAAAACCTTTCTGAGCCTGCAGATGTCCTCTGGATGTTACCTCCTGGGCTGCAGATGAACCATGCTTCACTCAATCCAAATCAATGCAAGCAGCGGTCCAGGTGCAATCATATTCCTTCTTAGCACACATATTACAGAGCAATTATTTCACCCGAGGAATCTCTCTTTTTTCCCCTCCCCGATTATTTTTGTGGATAACCTTTTGGTTATTTATTATTTTAATCTGTCTATTCACATGCAAGTTTCCCCTGACGTCAAAAGGCCAGCACAGATCTCCCAGCAGCCTCATGGCCATGGACTCAGTCCCGACCTGCTTTGGGCGCAAAGGTAGCAGGGGGCAGGTTAATTCACAAGTAACCTGAAGATGCTGCTGGTTGCTCCGGCCAAGGTTTCGTCAGCGATCTCAGACTCTGTGGAGCGAGGGTTCATTTCTAGATTTGCTAAAAACCTGACTGCGAGATTCTTCACTTTGACTATTCACCCCATCGGGGACTTCCATGCCCCCAGACAGCATGATACATTGCAGACTTTTACAGCTTGATTCAGCAGACACCTTCGTTGTAGTACCTGGTACGTAGCAGTGGGAGTCAATCCCACACAGTGCTGAGTACTCTAGCCTAGGTATAGCTAAGCACTTAGGTCCAGATTTTTAAAGGTATTTAAGTATTGTAGTGCTCTCCCCTGCAACACCTAACTGATTTAGGAGCCTAAATCTCACTTTCAAAAGGGATTTAGGCACTTAAAAGCCAAACAGAACTGTTCACATGGCTAAAGACAAGCACATGCTTAAGTAGCCAGAGCACACAGCTAAGAGATGGAAAAACCACTCCAGGGGAAAGTGTTTGACCATCAGAAAATGCCTTTACATTACAATGGAATGATTCTGTTCCCCTTGAGAGTGTCTGACAAAATCTTGCTTCATTTTTATCAGTATGAAGAATTTTGATTTGTTGTTTCAAAACAACTCTGTTTTGAAATTTATTTTCTATTACATTATATACTGTAAGGTATTATAAAAAATGAAAAAGCTGAAATCAGAATAAAAAAACCCTGGATTTTATCAAAACAAAATGTTTCAATGGACCCAAAGCAATTGTTTTGAAAGTTTAGATTCATGGGAAATTTTAATAGTTGTTTTTTTTTAAGTTTTGGTTCCAATGTGAAATGAAATCAAATGTCAAAATGTCAAAATTTCCCATGGGACAGAAATTGACTTTGGACCAGCTCTACACAGCACCTTGCAAGATGAAACCCTAAGCGAAGAGACCAAGATCTTCAAATCAACTAGTGATTTGGGGCATGAATTTCAGAGGGCGGGGGCTCTGTACTTTCCAAAAATCAGGGGTCTCATTTTGCGCATCCCAAAAGTGAGGCACCCAAAATGAATAGCATCTTTTGAACATTTTGATCATAATCATTTATTGTATTAATTACGTCTTTTTCTGCTTGTGAGCAGCATGGGATTCCCTACAGTTCTGTTGCTATTCAGATGTATTTACTGTATAGACCAATCGGCAGGATTCAAAGATCGAGCTGTGTTTCTTGGATATGATTGATCAGGGAAGTCACGTGGTGGATGAGCGATGCTGACGCTGATTGGATGCATAAGTGAGCACTTCTGGTGGATTTAACATTCGATATCTGCAGGCCTGGAGCGTGCAGCTCAGTGCACATTTCGCTGACAGAACCTGGCTGCGCAAATGCAAAAGGGGCTGGGACGTGGCGAAGCGGATGCTTTTCAAACCTCCGTCCGAATAGTCGGGGAATATGGTTTGCATTATTCAGCCAACTCTACACATTGCATGCAGAGTGGGAGGAAGGACTGTGCCATGGCAGGAAGCTTTAAGAGGAAGGCTGAGCCAGGGGTTCGGATAGTAACCTGGTACCTAGGAAACCCGGGTTCAGTCCTGCTCAGCTTCCTGGGTGGCGTTGGCCAAGTCACAGTCCCTCGGCATCGGTTCTCCACCTATGAAATAGGGTCATAGCAGGGTGAGGGTAAACACATTAAATATGGTGAGAAACTATAGGAATGAGGGTCTGCACACCAACTGGCACTCACACTCCCTATGCAAAACATCATGCATGCCACCTCTGAATATGACTCGCTCTCTGCTGCTGCCACTTGTGATCACACCACGCAAGGATGGACAGGCCACAAATTCTGTCCAGAGAAGGCATCTGGCTGTGCTACTGTCTGAATCACTCTCCATTCTACTGACTCCTCCTGTATAGGGGTGCCAGCAACAGGGGAGTCAGCTGAGGCTACAGGGGACTTTGAGGGAAAGCTACAACTTTTATCGCCCTCACCCCACCCCACCCCCCCCCCCGCCCTGCCCCAGAGCTAAGAAGCCCAGCACTGGGAAATGCCTTGCTGGTTATTGATCAAACTGCCTCTTCCGAAGAAGCCTGGGGTCAGGCCATTCTGCATCTGATTATTGCTACAATTCACCCCTTTGTTCAGGACATTCCCTGCCGTGAAACAGCCAGGTACTGGACATACTGGAGCATCTCTGTCAGCTAATTCCATGAGCAAGACAAATGCTCCATTCCGTGCACGTGAATTCACTTGGTTATACACACCCCTCCACTCCCCAAGTCCTCACCCACTGCATGACCAGGAGTGTCAGTTTCATCCGGGTGAGACATCACACCCCTCTTCTTCCATCTCTCCTCCTCCTACTTCCATTAGGACACAGTCTGGGGCCATCTCAACGACACAGCTACCCCAACGTGGCCAGAGAAGCTTTTTTTTTTTTTTTTTTTTTTTTGCAATCTCAGACATATTCATTAGCAAAATATCAGAAACCTCTGGGGCAGCTTATGCGTCTAATTCATTTTCCAAATGTATAATGAGCCAGGAGCGAAATTTTTAGGGTGAATTTAATTGACCTTTCCAGTGGCATCAGGCAGATTGGCTTAAATGCTATTAAAGCAAAATGTAACCTGGTAAGACTTTAGGGAAGGTCATTGGAACATCTATTGAGTTGCTTTTTCTCCTTAATTTTTCGCCAAGAAAGAGAAAGCTGGATAGAGGACACAGAGCTGAACAGAAGGGGAGGCAGCGAGACAGACGGGGAGAGAATAAAAAGGGGGAGTGAGGAAAAGAGTGGGAGGGAGGGAGAGAAAGAGGAGCAGATCTCACATGGCACATTCGGGGCACGGTTTGAAATCCAACTCTCTAAGGCTGGAGCCTCAGCCGATGTAAATCAGCATAGCTCTGTTGATTTACATGGAGCGACACTGATTTACACCAGCTGAGGAGCCAACCCTTATGCAATGGAAGACGTCCCAGCTCCATACGGCTGGATGATAGGCATAATTCTTATCCTCCCATAAGGAAACATGGGCCTGTAAAATAAGACAGATATTGCACTCAGCTCCGTCTTGCTCTTTTGGTTCCCCGGCCAGGAGGATACAGAGACAGCTAACTGCACCTCTTTGAAAGACATCCTCGTGGGCCATAAGTGGGTCACCCACTGCAGTGGACCTGTCCTAGCTAACGCTTGGAGAACACCTCAACCCCCAGATGCTGTTATTGGTGGGTCTCCAGCAACTGCCAAGAAGAGAGAAATTCACCTCTCTGCAGAAGGCCAGCATTGAGCCCAGCCCGGAGACACTACCACAGCTCCGAAGCCCCTCTGTCTCGTGTGTAAGTCCATCTGCATAGTGGTTGCACCCCAGGGAAGAGCTGAGAGTAGAAATAGAACCAGGGACCTCAGTGCAGCGGGATGCCTCACGGAAGCTGAACCACTTCCCCCTTCCTCCCTCCCTCCCTCCACACACTTTCAATGATCCCAATGAATACAGCACAGGACGTCAGAGATTCAGTGGGAATTGACTGGAAATCACCCAGTGTTCCACACTGAATTGTATCGTCTCCTCCCACACACACGAGATGACCGGAACATCACCCAGCTTGGTTTGACTTCTGTTTGCTCCTAACAGACACGGCCAAGAACACTGCGTGCTAGCTACGAAGCGCATCCTGCACCACACCTCCCTTGTGGGCCTGCAGGCCTCCCCGGCAGCAGCTCTCTGCTGCTTAGGGTTTCTTCTGTTGGGTGAAATGGCTTTGTGAAGTGGCAAACATTTTTAGCAGCTGATTCATATGGCTAACATTAATATTATTAGTAATTAAGTATTGCAATAGCACCCAAATGCCCAGGGCAGATCACGACCTCACTGTACAGACAGTACCAGCCCTGATAATCTTATCATCTAAACAGACAAGCCAAGGCAGTATTACATCGGTTTTACAGAGAGGGAACTGAGGCACAGAAAGATAAAGTGATTAGCCCAAGGTCACACAGGGAGTCTGTGGCAGAACCAGGAGCTGACCCCAGATCTCCTGCGTCCCAGGGAAGCGCCTAAAGCACCCAGACCTTCCTTCCTCTCCTCCCATGACCACCACGCTCCCTCTCACATTTGGGAATAGGACCCTGGAGTCCTGGCTCTTGGTCCTCTTGCTACACCAGCATATCACACACTTCATTCAAGGCTTGGTAGGGATTTTGCCACTTTCGGCCATTCTGGAAGAGCATCCTGGCTAAGGCATTGCTACTGCCAGGACCTGCAGGGGTAGCAGTGCAGGCTAGATGCCCTCCAACTCTTTCTGAGGTGCACTCTTACTGCACAAGGATGGGCATGAGAGGTACATCGGTGGTTGGAGGGCACGGCACACAGGCTAGGCAAGCAACAGTACTGGTTGTGCTCTTGGCCTGCTCTGAAGAAGATGGAAAAAGGTGACCCACCTAAGTCCATGGGAGTCCTCTGCAAACCACATGCCCTCCAGCACTGCATAAGCTCCCTGAGAAAAAAATTCAGGGAGACTGTGGATGACGGAGCTGAACGGGGACCTTTCAGAAGGGCTGAGCCGTCAGAAGGGGCCGGAGCCATTTCTCACGGACAGAAGAAGAAGTAAGCAGCAGTGGTTCTCCGCTGCAGCTGGAAGGTGTGATTCCCAGCCCCACGCTCGCTCAGCTAGAGCTCGCACGCTAAGGAAGTGGCGTGGACGTTGCAGCGCTGCTGGCTGCGGTTCCGACCAGCTGCCCATCCTCAGGCTCAGGTGGCCTTAGACTCAGGCGGCTAGCCTGAGCAGCTAGCTGCGCTGCGAGGTCCACACTGCTATTCTGAGTGCACGAGCCTGCGCTGAGCTGGTGAAAGACTGTTCACCTAGGCTGGGAACCACAGGTCCCAGGGGCAGCGCAGACGTGCCCTTGTCGACGAATCTAGAGCAATTCTTTCCTTCCTGCATTTGGAGTCCCCAGACCATGCCCTGCTCAGCCCAGGAAGGCAGCTATGCGAAGCGCAGGTGAGTCCAGGCAAATCACACATGTGCCACACAAACCTGACAGGGGAACCCTAGATAAGCCCCATATGACACAGCCTAACCCATAAACCCAATCCACGCTAACGCTAAGGAAACATGTGCAATTCACACACGAGCCAGAGAAAACCTAGGTCCTCTCTGCGGGCCTCACGTGCCCCATATAAATCACACGTGCAACCCCATGTAAGCAAAATAAATACAAGACACGCAAATCACGTGCAGGTCTTATGATTCCCAAGGGTCCCACTGGGCAAGATCCTCCCACTGCAGTAACCTGCCCCCAAGCTCTGTAACTATCTCCAGTTCCCATCACGGCTGCATCAGAGCACCTATCAGCCTTCAATGCATGTACCCTTACTGTGCTCCTGTGAGGCAGGGCAGTTCTATCATCCACATTTGATAGCTGGAAACTGAGACACGGAGGCTGGAATGACGCAAGATCTCTGGGGTGGAACAGGGAATTGAATGTAGTTCTCCCAAGGCCTAGCATAGCTCCTTAACCACTGGATCATCCTTCATCTCTGATTCCTTTGCCCATTTTATACAAGTTTGCTAGCACATCCTCTTTGACTGTGTGTGCGAAGAGGCACAGACTAACATGAAAGAGATGCATCGTGCCTGCTACATCACCTCTGGGCTGGAGAAATAAATGAAGGGTCCAAATCGCTGCACGCTAGTTGCAAAACCTCTTTAGGCTCTCAACCAGCACGGAACACACCTGTTGTGTCAGGAGATGATTTCACAAAGCTGACTCAAGGTAGGCTCACAAAAATACATGCTCAAAGCCAAAGCTGGCTGGGAGTTTACAACTAAATGGTTTGCTGTTGGAAAATGTTGATTCATCAAAACCAACTGTTAGCGGGAAAAGGTCAGTTTTGACAAGTTTCTCCTTTTGAAAAAAAAAAAAATTGGGAAAAAAAAGTTTTAAATTTGTCAAAAATGTCCCATTTCAACACTTCTGGTTTTTAGTTTGAAATGATTTTTTGTTTAGAAGTTTAAACTCATTATAATAGAAACAAAAACAATTTGAAATTGAATGTTTCGATTGACCCATTCCCCTCCACCCCCCGTTCCCCCCAGATTGTCAGTTTGAGATTCTGTCTTTCCAACTCAACTCCAGACAGCACGACGGTATCAAATTTTCCCCAGACGATAAAAACATTTCCCGCCCAACTCTCTTCAAAACCGCAAAGGGTGCAGGGAAACAGACGTGTGCACGCAAGACAAGCAAAGAAGTAGATGTGCAAATACAGATTTTGCTCATCTAACAGGAGAGGATGCATTTCTAATTTTGCATGTGCAGCCTAGATCCTTGCCACTTACATCCAGGAAGAACAAACCTGCCTTGTGGGGCTACTGACTGTTCCCAGTCACATGCAGACAGAAGAAGCCTGACGCATGGCTGCATTTCAGTTTCGTCTCCGGTCAGACACATTTGCCCTGTTACTGCAGATCACTCCATGAACAACAGACCCTTGCAGCACTGATCATTACAGTAATCCCTCATTGTTCCTTCTGCTCTCAGAATACTGGCTCCCCAGCGGGTTCATCAGAGCACTAGCCAGAAAAGGGTGACAACTGCTGCTCGCAAATCACTTTCCTCTCCAAACTTTGCTCATCTCCCTTCCTTTCCTGAGGCTTTCTGGTGAGAGAGATGGAGAGAGAGAGAGAGAGAAACAGTATTTCACAGGAGAGAGAGAAAAAAAGGGAAACGTTTCAAATGGATGCCATTGAAATGGGAGGTTTTATGTTTTCAAAAACGAAAGGTGTGAGGGGTCCATTGTGTGAAACGCTCTAGATTGGATGGAAGTAAATAGGGCCCAGCTGGGTAGGGGGTTAGAACAATTTTTATCCTTGTTAGATATTAATTTCCCAGAGATCATCTGTCTGTCCTCTCCTTGTTCGAAGTTCTCAAGGTTTCAAGCCTCAAAGCACACCATGACTGCTGTTTGCACCCAACCCCTGGATCCACGGGGAGTCACATCGGTAGCTTATAACATTGTGTCCCAGCATGAATACTCCTCATGTGCTCGCTCCTCTCCGCCTCAAGCACAAACCTAGGTTCTAGCAGCAGGGGGACCAATGTGTGGTGAGTTGCACAGGTCTCTGCTGCAGGTGTGCAAACTGGGTCAAATCCAGAACCAATCTGATCCTTCATGCAAAACATTCAGTTGAACCTGAAACCATTCTCATTTGGTGTTGGAAAAAGTCTGGAGAAATTAGTCCCAATCCCTTGCTGCTAAAACTTGGAGCCAAATGCTCAGCTCCTGTAAATCACACCATGCCATTATGGCCAATGGAGCTATGTTGAATTGCATCAGCTTAGGACCTGGCCTTTTAGTCTTTCAATAGTGGAAGGGTCAAAATCCTACCAAGAAAGCTGTTCTCGTATAGCCAGCCTGATGGGAAGCCCTGTAAATCTCTGGACGGTGCCAGCTTTCACTTGATTTCCAGCTAAGTTCTTTACAGCCAGGAGGTTTCCATCCCTTTAGCCAGACTTTTGATTACTGACTGCCACTTCCAAACTTAGATAGTTCCAGCCCCCACTAGTATCTGCTGTACAAAAAGCTGGAATGATGCATGAGTCTTCAAATTTGGACCCAAGACTCAGAGGTGACCCAAAAGTAACATTGCTTAGTTCTTACGGGGCCTGACCCAAAGTCCATTGATTGGGGTCAGGTCCACGTAGTGCTTTCCACGCACAGATCAGGGAATACTTTCCAGGAGACGGCAATATGATTATTGGCATTTTATGGACTGGCCAACAGAGGCATGAAATGACTTTCCCAAGGCCTGACAGCACATCAGCGCCTAGAGCAAAACTCAAAATACCCCTTGCAATGCTCTGTGCTTTGGGCCACACTGCCTCTCAGGCACAGCAGCTAATGAGAGAAGATTGCTGCCTCCTGGCTCCCTTCTGGGGTACGATTGGGAGGAACGTTAAGCAATCAGGAGAAGAGGAAAAAAGAGCCAGGCCAGCCAAAGTCACAAGCTGCTTCCAAAGTGCCGAACCACTGAGGAAAGTGACTGCAATTTTTAAAGAATCCCGCCATAAATTTGCAAAAGTCCATTAAAAAGTATCCATCCCACCCTGCTCAGGGCACATCCCATACCAGAGGGACTAACAATCAGGACTGGTAATTATTGCAATGGTCACATAATGGACCATGGACAGACGATAGCTGATTGTCTAGTGCTGTGCACACAGGGAATAAGGATGAGGCTGCAAGCTGGAAACAGGAGGCGTCTCACACTCGGCAGCACAGAGCTTGATTGCACTTTTCATTACTAAAGCTTCCTTAACTCTAGTTGCTGTTTGGGATCATCAGATAATGGCATCCTTTTGAATATCTCTCAGCCACAGTACTGGACGCTAACTAATCCCCTGCAGCAGCAAGTTCCACAGGTTAGCTACAGCCTGTGTGAAATGGCTTTGCTTTTCATTTGTAAAGAGAAGGAAGGAGTTATTATTAAGTTCGCTGGCGTTTATTTTGATGATTCGTTTTCTGTTTACATGAGTTATAACTGTTTGGGTAGCAGCAAAAGTGTCTCCTCCACAGGGGATGGCGGCGGAACTCTACAAATATAATTATGGCAGGGTGATCTGGTTGAGAATGCACAGAACAGGACACAAAACTTTGAGTTCTAAGCCCTGAATCAGCAAAGCACTTAAGCACATGCTGAAGTTTAAGCCTGTGCTTAAGTGATTTCCTAAACAAAGAGGTACTCAAATTTGCACTCAAGTGCTTTCCTAAGGCTCTAATCCTGGCTCTGCCACTGACTCTCTGTGTGGCCTTGGATGAATCACTTAAACTGAGGCATGGGGAGGTTACTTATCTATAAGACGGGGATGATGATGATAATGTGTGGTAAGAACTATTATTTTTTCAGTGCTTCAAAGATGGAAAATCAGTCACATATTTACTGGCCCTTAATTTCAATCACCACCTTTTGGTCCAAGGAACAATGTTTCTCTTTGTAATGTCTGATCCAGACATGGGGGTTGTGCTGGTATCGCTGTTAGTTAGAAATGTGATTTTTTTTGGTATGACATGATTACACCCATACAACCCCTAGTGTGGACACAGTTACTCCAGTATAGCTAATCGCCCTTTCCAGATAAGAATAGTTATAGCGGTGTAATGCATCTTTATTCTGATAGAACTGGATCCAGAATAGTGGGGTTGGACTGTCTTAACAATACGGATTTAGTTAAAACTCTACAGCGTGTGCGTGTTTACTTCTCTGATATATAGCCCTATGTATTAACCCCTCCAGAGTCCTTCATTCCAACAATCGTCCGCTCCTTTCAAGCACTCCAGATCTCTTCCTCTTGAGGGTGCTTGCCTCTTTCTTGATTAAGAGTAAATACTAAGAATAAGGGAGCTGCTTTTGATCTGAGAAGGGCTGCAGAAGGGTTGGCCCTGTTTTGTGCGGCTGATTGCAAAGCAGAAGCTGGAAAGGGCCTTCCCCTTTGAAGATGATTGTGCCCATTAATGTGGAAAATGTGTCGTTTTTCCAAGGGCTGAAGGAGACGACGCTGTACGATGGCCGAGCAGAAAGGAATCCGACTTGGGTCTGGTCATTAGACAGAAATCCTTCCTTTCTCCCTTTGATTAAAAAATAGAAACAGTGTATCTGTTTTAAGTGTGTACAAAGCTTCCACGCTCTTCCCTTTCTGCAGAGGCAAACTCAACACACTGATCAGCAGACAGTTCTCTGAGCCCAGGGACTCGAAACTTCACCCACAGGGAGTGGAGAGCAGGGATGCAGCACCCCCTATCGGATAAAGAGCACAAAAGTGGCTGCAGTTTGGCAAATGTTTCTTTCTCAAGAGAGCAGCTCCTTTCCAGTAATAAGGAGCCAGTTATGGATGGAAACCAGGGCTGTGTGGAGTGAAATACACTTCAAAACCAAAAGGCCACATTCAGGCATTTCACTTCTATTGTGTTTTCAACAGGAAATGAGCTATTGGGGCAAAATTTCAGCAGCAAAGCAAAATGGGAGGGATGCAAGTCTACCCAAAGGAAGATGGCAAAATATTGTCATGAGCAATGTTGTGAAAAGATGTTTGCCTCAGTCCTGCCTGGCCCTGATGGAGTGTGCACCCCATGCACCCCAGAGAGAATGTTCTGCTTTCTTTTCAACAGATGTGCCTGAGACACAGGGTTAAGAGCCAAACTTCCCCAGAGATCAGAGCTTCTGTGCGCTAGTGTCTTGGTTTGGACCATTACAGAGACAGGGAACAGCTATAAACTCTAATTCAGCTATCAGCAGCTTGGCCAAAGGCTTCTCTTACAGTACATTGGAAGGGATGATACCATGCACAACCAGTTAAGCTGGCACCATAAAGAAAACGGCAGGAAGGAAAGAATTGTCCAAACACCTTGAACTTCACAAATGGATCCATTTGAGTCATGCATGGAAATGTCCAGGAGACAGCTGCACTGTATTTATCTGTCTGTCTAGGTTTTTATAGTATCAGAGCACCATGGTATCACAGCACCTCAGGGTAATTTTACAACCCATTTCAAACAGGCCCCGCTCATAAATTAACTGGTTTAACAGCTTCAGTTATTTCTAACAGCTGAACAAATTCAAGTTGCAACAAACCTTGGCTCCCAGAAAACTAGATTTTGGAGAACATTTCTGATCTGAATCTGAACTCCAGGGCTAGTGCTGCTGTTTTTTTAATAAACACCACCACCAAGACTGTCAGCTGTTTTTGTTCTATGTACAGTGCCTAGCACTATGGGAACCTGGTCCATCACTGGAGTTCCTAAAGGGTTACAAATAAATAATAATAGTTGTGGCCTGGGGGCCAGCTGTATGCTGTCTCCTGTACCACAGCTGTTTTTTTCTTAAAGAAACAATGAAAAGCCATAAACTTAAATGGCTTCCATTGATTTATGGACAATTAGCTTAGTCTTGGCGAGCTCGTGACTTCAGAGACAGTCAAACTCCACTCCTGGTTTTATGATGTTTCCAAACCTTCTCAATGCAATTATCCCCCTCCACCCCCCCCAATTCATCCATTATTCTCTATAAAAATGTGCTTTCTGAAACGCCTTTCCACAAACTACGGTATCAGGCAAAAAGAAACTGCACTCTTATTGATATCAGGTCACGTCAGTAGTAAAACGCCTTATGGCACATGGACGGTGAATGGAGACGGTTTCGCGACTGAAACGCGATCTGACCTTCTGCATTATTTAAAAATAAATAAATAAATAGCGCGAAGATGCAAAGATGCCAAGCAAAGAAATTCAGCCTTGGAATGGGAATGCTACTCTTTTGTGTTCAGCTGAGAGAATTCAGACACACAACCATGTAGCCTGGTGCTCCCTTGTGATGCGCTGGCTGGTGCGTGGGTATGTGTTGATGTAGGTGGGCGTGCACCGTTGCCCTCTGCTGGATTGAATCGGAACATCACCACTGTGTGTCACAAACCCAAGGCCGGGTGAAGGCAATCTGGAGTCCTCTGTGGCTCCCCCAACCCCCATGGCCTAGTCTCTGTTGATCCAGCCCCCCACCACCCTGCCGAGGCTCCTCTCCCATTAGAAGGGCATGGAAAGCAGCACAGGGCCTTATTTCCCCCAGGAGTGTCAGCAGGGGCTCTCTCATCTGCTGTGGGGGGGGGGTAGCAGCCTGGAGGGACCTTCAGTCCTTACTCCAGCAGACGATGTGCATCCACTTGGCTGGGGGTGAGAGGGGGGTTCTAGGCCTTCTGCATGCTTTTCCTCCTGCTATGTCGAGTCCCCTGCTGGAGTGGGGTTAGTGGAGCCTGCCAGAGTAGCGAATCTTGGCCTTAATAGCCTTGACAGTTCACAACTCCCAGAATGATCATTTCAGGCTGTCTGCAGACTCAGGCAGATGTCCATGCACTGGTTATGCTCAGATGGGATTTTCAATTTTTTCTTCACAACTATGTGGGCTAGAAACTCCTTTAAAATACATATGAAGGCTGAGATTCTGTCCACATCACAAGACCCCAGAAGGCAGGGCCTTAAGAATGGGTGTACAGTGTCTATGACTTCATAAACCTACATAAACCTTAAACTTCTAGCAACTAACGAAGGTTCCACCTCTGTTGAAGCAATAGCAGCTTATGCGTTAGAAGCATGTGGGTCCGAGTTCTAACATCGTGTTATCTGCCGGGGCCGTGGTGTGCAGCACATTGAACACAGTGACAGAAGTATGGATTGGATGACAGCATATTGGGCTGCATTAATAGGAGCATTGCCAGCAGATCGAGGGAAGTGATTATTCCCCTCTATTCAGCACTGGTGAGGCCTCATTTGGAGTATTGTGTCTAGTTTTGGCCTCCCACTACAGGAAGAATGGGGACAAATTGGAGAGAGTCCAGCAGAGGGCAACAAAAATTATTAGGGGACTGGAGCACATGATTTATGAGGAGAGGCTGAGGGAACTAGGCTTGTTTACTCTGCAGAAGAGAAGAATGGGGGGGATTTGATAGCAGCCTTTAACTACCTGAAAGGGGGTTCCAGGGAGGATGGAGCTAGGCTGTTCTCAGTGGTGGCAGATGACAGAACTAGGAGCAATGGTCTCTAGTTGCAGGGGGGGAGGTCTAGGTTGGATATTAGGAAAAACGTTTTCACTAGGAGGGTGGTGAA
This sequence comes from Emydura macquarii macquarii, assembly GCF_026122565.2. NCBI lineage: Eukaryota > Metazoa > Chordata > Testudines > Chelidae > Emydura > Emydura macquarii. Next base: position 5,883,422 of record NW_027130449.1, on the reverse strand, counting down.
GCACTGGAATGGGTTACCTAGGGAGGTGGTGGAATCTCCATCCTTATTGGGTTTTAAGGTGCGGCTTGACACAGCTCTGGCTGGGATGATTTAGTTGGGATTGGACTAATGACCTCCTGAGGTCCCTTCCAACCCTAATCGTCAATGATTCTATGACATCCTAGGTAGCCATGAATTTATTAAAATATGGATTCTTACAGTATATATTGGAAAGTCAAAGGGAGTTTGGCTCCTAACTCACTTAGGGGCTTTTGAAAAACCCTATGCATTTTTAATTTCATATTGCGATTATTAAAATACCAGCGACCACATGGCATTCTTGGGAGTCAGAAGATGGCACTAGTACAGCTAGTTTGACAAGCTCTGTGTAACTGATTCTGCAGGCCATGAGATCCTGGAGGAATGCTGATTGTTCTCTGTGGGGCAGTCGTTCTCAAAGCTGCGGCTCCGCAAGCATAGCTGGGTCTCCCTCTCTGACTCTCTCCGATGGAATTATTCTGAGGGTAAAACTTGTCACTTTAGGTTTTACTTTTAATGGGACATAGGTTCCTAATTTCTTCTGAAATTTTTACCCAGGGCTGTTGCATAACCACACAAGCAAATTGGACATTGTGGAGTGGACAAACACTGCAGATGAGGGAACTTATTTTGTTGGCCACCAGTAGTTCCAAGCCTTAAAGATGCGTCTTTATGACCAGACACTATGTTGCCATCCTATCCCTTATCAATATAGTCAAGATCAACATTTGTATATTAAAAAAAAAAAAAAGAAGAAAATATTTGCAATTAAGGAAAAAGCAAGAAAAAATGGAAGGAAATGCCCAAAACTTTTTTGGAAGCTGTCTAACAGGGTGAAACTAAACTAAACTCACCGGCTCCAGACCATTCAATCTTCCTGTTTATCTTTAGGCTTATGCAGTATTGGTCGCCAAATGACACATTTAATCAGGGATCACATTTAATCATTGGTCCAGAACCAATACTTGGAAACGTTTACTGGGCCAGAAAGCATTTGTACAGTTTCACCAACTAAGCGCCTTTGCAACAGTCTTTTACACTTGATTGTAGCAGCTGATAGCTCATGAACCGCTAGCTAAAGATTGATGCTTTACACATTTGAAAGCTGAAACTCTAAGCATAGTATATAGCCTTGGATTCTAGCTCTAATGGTTTTCATAACAGCAATCACAGTAATATCACGCTGGAATTGGAGCTGCAACATTTTGGACTTGGACTGCAAACAACCATAGTTTCAAAGGGGCTGGAATCCAGGGGCTTAGCATGGTCTATTGTAAAGTTAGGGGTGAAACGGGATCTTCTTAGTACTATTAATATTACAGGAATGGCTAGAGACTTCACTCAAGTTCAGGATCCCATTATGCTAGGTGCTCTTCACCACATTGCAAAAGAGTCTCTGCCCCCAAAGACCTTACAATCTAAATAGCGAGACAAATAATGGGCGAAAGGAAGGATTATTATCCCTGTTTTATGGATGAGAAATGAAGGAGGGACAAAGAAGTTAAGTGACTTGCCCAAGGTATGACAGAAAGTCTTTGTAAGAGCCAAGAATGAACCCAGCTCTACTGAATTCTAGTCCACTGCCTTAACCAAACCTTCCTCTGAGTTTGGATCTCAGATATGTGCATGGTTCAAGCCAAATTGAAGTAGCAGGTTAAAAATAAATATCACAGGCAGGAGTAAGGGATTTTAAGGATAGGCCAGAAATAACTCCCCCTCTCCCGACCAACATTTCCAGAGAAATGAGAGTTTAAAGCCAATCAGGCCTGCCTTGCTCTCTGAATCTACTAATACTTCTCTTCATTAATTTAGGAGTGTGTCAATCAGTACAGTGTCCTGGATCAGTCAAAGCCTTATTTAAGAGAAGTGTCTTCGCTTTGCTCCAGTGTTAGTGGTGGCTTGAATGTCTTCGAATTTTGGTGAAGTTTGAAATCTGAACACAGACTGAGATGTGAATTTCACCAACTGCCCTTAACTTTGTAATGAACCAAAACAAAACCCAAAGGCTTAATCTTCGAACGTGATATGCACCAGCATTCAACCTCTGCTGGCACTCTGCGCAGCCCCCAACATCGCAGGTTCAAAATGCAGGCTCGGATCTCTCTTCTGTGACCTGGGTCCATCTCTCGCCAAAACAGATTGGCTGAATTCATTTCAATGGACGATCCCTAGTCACTGATTTCTGGTGAGAGCTGGATTTTGTTTCTATTGTGGTCATGGCACATACGCAGAGAAGTTGTGCAAGGTTCTGCAAGGTTGCCATGTCACACTATTTAATGTCTTTGAATCCAGACCTCTAACACACAAGAACCCCAGAACAGGAAGCAGCCTGCTTTGTCTCTCTAAGGCTGAAAGGCACAATACTCCCTACTTCGCTCTAGACTGGTTTTTTTGCAGACTGGCTCAGGCCACATGCTTCCCTACATAGAGCCCCCTAGCTTGCAAGCAGGACCAGAAAACCTCTTACAAATTAAAAGTGGTAACTTGGAATTGAACAGTTTTCCAAACACAGCAGTTTTCACCATTCCCAGTTAAGACACCCATAAGACCAGAGGACACTTTTTGGAGTTAAGTTCATCGCCTACGTTCAGGATGACCTCAGGTTCTAACTAATTCCATGCTGAAACAGTGAAGATTATTCAGACCCGCAAATAAGAGATTATTCAGACAAGCACATTACAAATTCTTCAGACTGTAATGACATGTACAAACATGCCTGGAGGAATTTATGAAAGTTGGTAGTGCCATACATGGGGTATGCAAAACAAAATGTAGCAAAGAGATTCACTCAAGTGTGACATCAGCGACCTGCACAGAATATTCAAGCAGTGGATAGGGATGTGCTAATGATACAGTTTTTTGCAGACAAAATTAATGCCTTCCCAGTAGAGATGGGCCAGAGATGCAAAGCTCAATTCCTGATCCAAACTGTTTTCCCCATACCCTTGCAACAAGGTAATCCTGGAGCTTTTAAATTTTCCTCTTCCTGCAAGTGATTTCCATTGGATAACACTGAATTCCTGTACAGCATGAGAATTTAAGACGTCAGCACTAAAGTCGAAAAGATGGGGAAGCCACATGTTGACATTCACAATGAGCAAATGATGCTAGGTTTTCATAGATTCACTGATTTTAAGGCCAGACTAGAGTATGATAATCTATGACGACCTCCTGCATAACACTGGCGATAGAATTTTGCCCAAGGATTCCTGCGGTGGAGAGAATTCTTCTTTTCTAGGCAGGTGAATACTCTCAAACCCAATAGCTTGTGGCTGAACTAGAGCATACATTTTAAACTGATACCCAATCTCGATTTAAAGGCTTCAAGCAATTATGAGTTTGCCCCCTCCCTGGGTAATCAGACCCTCGTGTGCTTTGCATCTGGGTCCCATTATATCTGAGCCTCCAAAGTTACGGAGAGGCATTGAATAAAACAGTCTGAATTTGGAACATCTATCGCTGGCATCTCCATTCAAAGATGTAGCCTTGGCTGGTGCAAGAACCTTATATCTATGGAGACAGTGGCTGATTGAATCAAAAACACAGGCACCAGTAGAGGAGATGAGATTAGGATCCTGGTCTTTCAGCTACTGCTCTGATGCACGAGTTAAAGGATCGCTCCTATAACTTCTATGATGGCCCCTCTCCTTCAACGCAAATTAGAAGGGAATGTTCCACACTCATGTGCCATGTGTGTGCACAAAGAATCAGGAATGGATGTCACACATAAGGAAAGAAATGCAACATCTACAGAGACCCCTAGGTACACAGGAGCCTCTTGACACTTCCATCCGCAAACACCTTTCCTGGACATAGACTGTCAGAACAAATGCCAGGCTGAGTCTGTCAGAGGCACAGTAGCCATGTTCCACCACATCAACCTCCCTACCGGGGAAATCCCTTGGAAATCTCGGATGCTTCCTGACATCTACGTGCCTGCAAGAGATGGTGGATGCCCTCGTCCCTGTTGTGACGGTTGCGTTTGAGCCAAAGCATCCTGCTTGGAGAGGAAAATGTAAATTAAATAAATAAATTAATAAATCCAATCTCCGTTTGGCGGTACTAAATCCCCACTCCTTTCCAGATGGCTGGGAGATTTCTCCCAGGTGGTAAATATATTATTAAGAAGTCATTTCACCGTGAAATTGACTATTCAAAACACAGACAGAAGTTAATATATTAGGACAACCTGTCTGAAAACCTGCATTAGAGGGAATTTATTTTTGTTTAATATAAGACCTGATATTATACGCACAGCCTTCCTCAGGCTCACGTCATTCAAGCTGTCCCCGTCTGGAACATGTGCTCCAATGTCAAGATGACCTGCTACTGAGAGACACAGGCCTCTGTACCAGGCCAGCCATCATCTCTCCCATGGGGTCTGACAACGTTGATCCTACAGAGTCAGCTCAGCCACCCTTTGCCTATCTGACATGTGGTACTATTCGAGCACCTCACAATCTTTAATGCACTTATTCACACAACATTCTTGAGGTGTGCTATTATTTTAAAGACAGAGAATTGAGGGAAAGAGAAATTAAATAACATGTGCACAGTCACACAGGAAGCCTGCAGTAGATCAGGGAATTGAGCCTAGATCTTGCATGTCCTAGGTCAGTATCCTAATCACTGGACCATCCTTCCTCTCCTATGGCATAGGAATTTACTACACAGATAGTTCCATTGATTCCACTAGCACTATTCAAGGAGAAGAATGGCTGAATCTGGTCCATAATATACGGCCTTTTCACAGTGCAAAGTAATATCTGTGGTTCAGAAGCTAGAATCAGCTGAGAAGAGACTGTCATATGGGAATTGCATCCCACTGTGCACTAGGAGAAGGACCAAGTAGGTCCAGGGGAAACGGATAACAACAAGCAGTTCTTGCCGCCGAGAATGCATCTCCAGAGCATGGGGGAGAGGGCTGGTTGCAGGCATATACGGCCAGCCTTCCTCTGCCTTTTGGTGCTAGGCTCCCGCTAGAGAACTGTAGTTAGATTGAGATGTGAGGGCCAGTGGGGAGTTGGGCTTCCTCCAAGCTTTAGAGCTATTACCACACATCCTACAGGCCCCAGCGAGGAACACAGCACAATTCTTACTGTGGACTCCTAGAGAATGCGGTCCCTTTTCCTTCCCTACAGCAGGCCAGTCTCTGCCTGCCTGCCATCACTGCTAACGGTGACCTCTATGGTATGTCTATATAGCAATTAAACACCCATGGCTGGCCCGGGTCAACTGACTTGGGCTCCCAAGGCTCAGGATGCGGGACTGTAAAATTACAGTGTAGACTAATTTCTATTCCCTTCTCCTTATTCCTTCCTTCTCTCTTTCTTCTCCTCCATACCTCGGCTAGAACACGGCTCACGTGAATGAATGATTACTGGAAGGAATAGAATTGTTTAAAATGAATATTTCTGTGCACCAATGTGTAAAATGTACCATAATAAAGCAGAACCGCACTAAATGAATTATGGTAAAAAAGAAACGAATTACTGACATGTCAAACACTATTAGTGCTCGAATTTGTAGAAAGAATAAGAATGTGTGTGTAGAGGAAGCGTCTTTATTATTATTTTTTCTGCTCCCTTTGTAAAGCAAATACCAACCACTCGTAACAGCTGGTTTCAGTGTCTTGAATGTATAACCGATAAAGAAGAAAAGCAAGCAGCTCTTCCCAGAATCATTTTTTTACGGTGTCAGGGTATCAAGGTAATGTGTTACTTTTTGTGTGGACTTCAGCCGTGTTCCTGTATAAGAATGAAAGTTTCATTGCCTTTGGCTGGATTAATGATCTCTTATTGTGCAGGAGAAGGGAGATGGAAGAGAATGAAAACTAGGAGGATTGAGAAAGAGAAATCCTGTCCAGGAATTGATTTGCTACTCTGTAAGGGTTGGCTTAATGGGAGCTCATCCCAAGGGATTGGGCATCTCGGTTCTGGCCTTGACTACACCACAACTTTTAATTGAGTTTATAATGCTATGGGCAGCCAGAGCCGAAGTGTGTCTGTGCACACATCATGGTTAATACTTCGTAGCTGAGGCAGTTGGGTTACAGTTGGCCAGAAAACAGATATATTTCTCTCTTACCATCCCCTCCCCACACTGGAAAATGTTTTGACTTTTCATTGAAAAGCCAAACCATCCCCTCCCAACATTTTCAATTTTCTATACGGGGAAAAAGGAAAAATGTTGCAGTCAAAAGCGGAACAATTTTTGGATTTCAGCCCCCAAAATGCTGTTTTGGGGGGTTTTGTTTTTCTGACGAAAGATCAAAGGTTTAGAGAGAAGAAAATGCTTTCCCCCAAAATAAATAAATACAAATAAAAAATAGTTTAATCAACTATTGTTGATTAGTGGCAGGGCCTGTACACAAATGTGTAATAATTAATGGAGATGCACCCATGCTATTGATTCCAGACTTCTCCAGGTTCAGGGGGGTTTGGATCTTGGCACAGTTTATTATACAGCTCAGTTCCACGTCCACATCCTCACTCCTGTCCTTTCCTCCCCCTCCCCATCATCTCTCACCCCTCCTATGCTTCCTCTACCCTTCTCATGGTGATGAGTGCTACTACCCTAGTAGTAAATTCGCAGAATTGCAACTCTTGGTTATCAGCTCTTCAAGGCAAGCACTTGTTCTGTAAACTGCCTAGAATATTTTAGGTGCCCTGTAATTTATCATAATAGATCTGAACTCTTCAAAAGATATTTTTATTTAGAGGAGAGCTGAGTGAAGTTATTCAGATGGATCATTTACAGGATTAAAAATGCAGCTTCAGTCAACCTGAAGCTATTCACGAATTTGACAAAAATTTGTTTGGCCATTCATAAAATGCTTGCAGGAGGAGGTGGTGATGCTGCTACTGCTGCTGTTTCCTGCTCCCCTTTATAAATTTTAGCCCAGTGCTTAGAGAATTCATGAGGGATTCCCAGGGTTGAATCCTTACTCTGGAACAGACCCAACACTGCCTTTTTTGATTCACCAACAATTTCAAAACATTACAAATTAGGTTTGACCACACATGATTTCCCCCCGCCCTCTTATGTCTTGGAACCACCACTGAACTGAAAATCAGTTATTCATTCAGACCCAATTTCAATCATTTCATATATTTACTACAATTAGCTCAAATTTGGAAATGAAAAGGTGTTTTGGACTGGATTTTTGCATTTAGAAAATGTTGAAACAAAATATTTCAACAATTTTTAAATATTTGAACTTTAATAAAGTTCAATTAAGTTCAATAAAATTTGATAAAGTTATTGAACTTGTTAAACCAACCATCTTCCATGAAGAGATTTGGTTTAGACCAGTGGTTCTCAACCAGGAGTATGTATACCACTAGGGGTACGCAGAGGTCTTCCAGGGGGTACATCAACTCATTTAGATATTTGCCTAGTTTTACAGCAGGCTACATAAAAACACTAGCAAAGCTGGTAAAAACTAAAATTTCATACAGACAATGACTTGTTTATACTGCTCTATCTACTATACGCTGAAATGTAAGTACATTATTTATATTCCAATTACAATTTTGTAATTATATGGTAAAAATGAGAAAGCAAGTAATTTTTTAGTCATAGTGCGCTGTGACATCTTTGTCTTTTTATATCTGATTTTGTAAGCAAGTAGTTTTTAAGTGAGGTGAAACCTGGGGGCACACACGACAAATCAGACTCCTTAAAGGGGTACAGTAGTCTCGAAAGGTTGAGAGTCACTGGTTTAGACAAATCAGCATTTTCTAACAAAAGTAGTTGTATTGAAAATTTCCTGAGCAGCTCTAATACAGAGCACTTGACAAACTGCCCTCCTCCTCCCCCCCCCCCCCGATGATGCTGTGCAGCAGCCAGCTTTCACCTGCTCTCTGTGGCCCTCAGTGTCTGTTGACAACTAGCTGGGAATCTCCGATTCTCAGCCTCAGCCCAGGGGCAGTTTGCTAGTGACTTTGCTCCTCACGGGCATCTTTGTGATCTGGGCACTCTCCCTGCCCCTGACGTGCTCCTGGCCTGGGGGTCTGAATGGCCCAAAGGGAGCACAGAAGGCTAAAGAATCTGCCTCTGGATGTCTCTGTACTTCAATTCCCTTTCTGTAAAATGGGGAGAACAGCACCTTCCTTTCTCCCAATCTGTCTTGCCTAGCTAGACTGTCAACTCTTTGGTCTTTCATTATGTGTTTGTACAGCACCTTGCACAATGGGGCCTAGATCTTTCTTCGGGCTTTTAGGTGCTACCATTAACTATAATAGCACCACACACAGAAGGCAGCATAGAGACAGACACACCCAGGTGAAGCAAGGAAACAGCCAGCAGCAGATGAATGAGGGAGAGGCAATAAACAGAGTAAAAGAAGAGATTTGTTAATCCAGCCTGTTGTGCTTGAAAGGACCCACTTTGCTCCCAAGCAGCCGCTTATGTTATTATTTCTCTCAGAGGGCTTCAAGCTGCCTGCTATTCCCTGTTAGTTAATAGGAAAAGTGAAAGATGCAACAATTGCTTTGCTTGATTGCCTTGTAAAGGCTTTGTCACTCAGCAATGGAACAAAAGGGGCTTAATAACACCCTATGCCACAAAGGCAAGTGCCAAGGAAGAGACAGAAATCAATTATCTGGGTGAAATTCAAAGGGAAATAAAGTGGTGCACACGTACACATCAGAAAACAGCACGCATAATCCCATTAACATAGGCGCTATCTCCCTTGCGGGAACAGCGAGCCAAGAGGAAAATTATAATTAAAATAAACAAAAAACTAGCCTTGACTTCATGGCTAAGGGACAGCGAAGCTTGCTGGGATTTCACTGGGACACGCTGAACTGTAGGGGAAGACTGTGCAAAGGCAAATGGATAGCTGGAAACATTTGCTAATGAAAAAGTCTGCAACCGGATCGTGTGTCATGCGTGCTGATGGTCTGCAGAACAGATGGACTGCAGAGAACTGGCTGGTTGCATGGAACTGGCTTTTCTTCATTTCCAGATTCTAAGCTGTATTTAAAGACAGTTAATACACACACTACTCCATTTTAGAAATTGCTTAATTTGCCGCAGGGTGGGGGACTTGCCACATGAGGAAAAGTGCTATTGAAAATGGAAAGACATGTTCATGAGACAATCTCTGTATTAAGGCTTGGTCCATAGTAGAGCTGGTCAGGAAATTTTCAATTAAACATTTTTTCCATTGGAAAAATGTTGATTCATTGAAACCAAAACTGTTCAGCAGAAAGTGTCAGTTTTGATGAATTTGCTGTTTCCATCGCATTTCGAACAATAAAGTTTCCAAAGTGCTTAAATATCCCATGTTAACATTTTCAAAGCAAAAGTTAAAGTGGCTTAGCATTTTGAAATTTAAATTTAGAATAAAAAAAGTTTTTAAAAAAGGTCAAAATCAAAATATTTGGATCGACCCAATCTGATTTTTCTCTTCAGACTTCTGGTGATGGAAGTATGGCATCCGAGACTGAAAACACGTGGACAGAGCCCTACTGAAGGTACCTGAATTGCAAAACACCTGCCAGTTGGGAAATGGTCTAGAATGCTCTAAAAGGGGATTTTCTTCTGTCACATCAAGAGGAGGAGGAGGAAGGTTTCTAGAATGATTCTGGTGTCCATGCTGCTTTGCAGACAAATGCAAGCACACTCCCACGTACCATACAGGGCCAAATGGTCAGTGTAAACTGGTACAGCTCCATTGACTGATACCAGCAGAAAATATACCCCTACGAATTTGTTAAATAAAATATGTCTGTGTTGGTTAACTCACTGGGGTGGCCATCAGGTAGAGTTTGAGGTACAGCTCATTGCCATGAATGATGAGAGGCTGAGGGCCCCATAATAATTTAAGTATGTGCTCCAAATTGGCCTACTGTCTATGCTGCAATAGCTTGTTTATGTTAAATAACCAAATGGGTGGAAGTTAAAACCAGACACATTTAAATTAGAAACAAGGCACATATTTTTAACAGTGCAGGTGATAACCCATGGGAACAGACTACCAAGAGAATCAATGGATTCTCCACCTCTTGAGGTCTTCAAAACAAGATCAGATGCTTTTCAGGAAGACAAGCTTTAGTCAACCAAAAGTTATTGGTCTCAGTACAGGAGAAACTGGAGGAAATTCTACAGCTTGTATTTTGCAGGACTCAGGAGGTCAGACCAGATAATCTGATGTTTCCATCTGGCCTTAAAATCTATGAATAAATCCCCATTAGAAACTTTTTGCTAAGATGTAAACCGTATGTCACAGAACCAAGATGTAGAGCCTCCAACACTTAAAGTGCCCAAATAAGTGGCTTGACTTTCGGAGGTGCGAGTAACCACAACCATTGCTGAAGCCAACAGGAGCTTTAGTTGCCCAACACTTGTGAAAATCAGGCCAAGTTTAGGTGACTGTGCTCAGGCATCCAGGTTTGAAAATGGGAGTGCACAGTTCTGTTGGACATAGATACACAATTCTGTATAATAGACTCGGTGGCTTGATGTTGCTATTAATATATGTTTCTCTTTAAAAAAAAAAAACAACTACATTTCCTTGAGATGCAATTAGACCAAAAGAGTTAGCAGGAATCACAAAAAACAAACGGAGCCCCCCGGGTGGCTAAGCATGCAATTTATCTGGAGCTCCCCTGTTGGAGGTCAGGAAAGCCCAAACGTACATTGCAGATACTGGTCACCTTTTCAGTGTACACAATAGTTCATCCTTAGTCCAAAGAAAGAGCTAAGTGAGTCAGTTATTGAGTTCCCTTAAATTTCTTCATGCAAATTAGTGAAATTCTAAACAAGCAGATGCTGTCTCCCCATATTGGGACCAGATTTTGCAGATCCTTACAGGATTGTTTGATTTCACAAGACTGCAGCTGTATGGGGCACCTGGAGAGATTTTGCCACCACTGACTCTCCGCGAGGTACAGCAGTGCCAGTATTCCCCATTTACAGATTGAGAACCAAGGCACAGAGAGGCTAAGCATCTTGCATCTCATCCAGGTTCTCATTATTCACGTCTTGAATGCTGTAACATCCTTTTCTCTGGCCTTGAAAAATGCAATATTGCCCTGCTCTCATCCATTCAGAATGATGCAGCAAAGATCATTCTCCATCATTTTGGCCATGTCACCCCTCTCTTTGAATCCCTCCGCTGGCTTCCCTTTCTCTATTGCATCAGCCATAAACGGATTGTCTTCACAGTCAAGGCCCTTCACAGCTCATCCCCCCAATATCCATCATAATTCTTTCATATGGAGATGTCAGTTCCCACCACTGATCGGCTTCTGATGCCAGCCTCCATCGCACATTCATTCAATTTTCAAACATCTTCGTGCTTTCTCTCAGGCTGCCCCCTGCATAGATACTTGAACCTTCAAATCTCTCATCAAAACTCTCCTTTGCCATGATGCCTACAATAAACCTGACACTGGTGAGGCTGCCAGTATGTTGAGATGCCCATCATACAGACTGAGATGATCTAATTCTTTCCTTGTGTTCCCCCATCTTTCTGTCTGTATCCATCTGTTCGCTCCCGTCTTACACTTTGATTGTAACTCTTTGGGGTAGGGACCCTCTTTTTGTTCTGTGTTTGTATGGCCCCTAACACAATGGAATGCTTCTCCCTGACTGGGGACCCCATGTGCTTTGGTAATATAAATAATATTAATACATCTCAATTTTTTAGCTTTCAAACCCTTCAGGGCAGGGACTACATTTCACATGTATAGTGCCGAGCACAGAAATCCTGACTGGAACGTCTGGATGCTACCATAATGCAAATATTAAATAGGACTAATAATCCAACATGGGTTTCTATGGCTTTTCTCTGAAGCTGCTGATGCTGGCTGCTTCGCAGATAGGATGTCAGACTAACCCTGTGTTTTTACAGCCTGATCCAAAGGCCACTGAAGACAGTGGGAAAAGACTCCCAATGATTTCAATGGATTTTGGATCAAAACCAAAATGAGAATCTGAACTTGACAAAAGCCCCAGATCTTTCTTGATTCCCCTTCTCACTACCCAACCCAACCCAACCCATTGTCATGGGTTCTTGGTTGAACATATAGCTGTTCTATAATTTATACATCTTCATCAACTAACAGAGAGAGGCTCATCAATCCAAAAGATGCCCAAGCCGGATAGCTTTAATTTTAGACTTCTAATTTTAGAAAGACGGAGCTGAGTAAATTCCTGGAAACAGTCCTCTGTCTGCCTCTTCCACTCCGTCCATCTGTCCTGAGAGCATTCGAAAGCAGGAGATGGAGAAAGAGAATGAATGAATCTGTAAGCTCAGGCAGCGTGCTGGAACCCTTGACACATCACCATGAAGAAGGCAAGATTAAAATACAGTCACTTAATCCTCTGCAAAGCCTCTTAAGCATTTATATCAGGGTCAGCTCAGTCGGTGCTTAGTCAACCTGCCTCTGAAAAATATCCCAATTTAGACCCTTCCGCTTACTGTCAAGTTGGCTGCAATAAGGTACAGGATCAAAGTCAGTAGAGAGCTGAGCCAGGGATGGTATGAGCAGTGTAAGTCACTCTCATTAGGTAACCCCCGGCCCCCGAACTCTGCACAATGCCTTCCCAGAATTCTCTCATGTCCTGTTCTGAGCAGGATTTTCCTCTTCACTTCTCTGATCTCACGGAGTTTCCCTGAAAGATAATCAGTCAGATTCCCCCCAGGGGTAAGTCCACTGGCTTTAGTGGAGTCACATCAGGGAAAAATATATCCCAGGGGGCTGCTAGGTGGTTGGGACAGGGTACAGAGGCTGCTAGCTGGGAAGGAGGGAGGAGGAGTTAACCCCTTAGAGAAAAGTCCTAGAGAAGTCCTTGGTTTCATCCTTATTTTCCAACCACGCTACAGATCGCAATAGGGAATTCTGTCCCAGCTATGGAATTCTACTGGGGGCTGGGGAGGGAAGGGTTCAACCCCTCCCATTCTGTAGACCAGGTTTTCCAATTAATTAAGTCCCCTTTACACCACTTGAGTGGCAAAATGTGGACTGAAACCAGCCAGCAACGGTCACTGGAGAATTCCCCCCACTAAAAGAGCCAGCTCCTGTACCAGCTCTGCGCCCCACCCATACTCTATGGGAAGAAATTGGATGTGCCAGGGTTGGGATAAATAATGCATCAGATCTCTGCTTAGTCTCATCCTCTACTGGTGTAAGATTGCTGGGACCAGGTGACACGGGATCCCGGAGCTGCAAGTGGTATCTTGGCTGACAACTCAGGGATTGAACCAGGACCCTCAAAGCTAAAAGCGGAAGAGCCTAGACTCTATAGCTGGGGGCTGTAACAGCTTATAGCCTCTGTGAATCGGCCCATGGGAGGACCTGTAACACACCAGTGGACTATATATGCATGTATATATCAATACACACAAGTGTATGTATGCATGTGTCCACGCAAGCACACACACACACACGCCCAGAGGTACTTGGCAAAGTCCATATGCTCCCCACAGCTGTATATTAACATTCCAATACCAGGGTCAAAGTGAATCTTGCTGTATCCTTCTTATCTTCCCTCCGCATACCAGCCCTGTCAAAGTCATCGGCAATTTTACATGTAAATGAGCCCATCCATCACTCCCTACTCCACAGCACCTCACTTCCAAGCCTGCCATGAAGTTACACCATTAAATCTCCCGGCTTTACAATATACATCATGACATATTTGACATCAATCAGCTGTGTCAGTCTGCTCCCTGTAAACCATAAACTTGCTCTGCATTCCATCTCCGCACACGGTGATTAAAACCTTCCCAAGCTTGTTTCCTGATTACGCTGATGCATGACTATTCAGTCCTTCCCACTCACTGTTCAGCCATTCTCCCCTGATCATTCCCACCCCATCTGAGCCCCTCCCCTATTTATTCACGTGCGGTACTCACTCTTTTGTCTAGCTTGCTGATCTTGCCAATCAGCTGTTTCTGAGCCATCCCATCCATCCTTCCTATGGTCAGAGCCTCAAGATGCATGCACTTCTACAGGCCCTCCAACTACCACCTTGTCCTTCAAAGTAGCTTCTGGTGCAACTTTGTCTCTCTCTCGAGTCATTTAGATAAAGCATTGGAGAACATACGGTCGGAAAGGATCATGCTCTGGTTGTAGGCACGTGGGCTTGTTAATGAAGACTAACTTCTTTTTTTGTACATAAATGCTTCCACATCCATAACCCTTCTCCTGCCAAGACTCAAATATGTGAGTTATCTTGATGCAACTAAGAATAGTTTCATGGACTTCAACAGGACTACTCTTAGTGCTTTATTGGTGTAGGGTCAAGGCCATAAGCATTTAAATGAACGTGCCTTGATTTTCAGAACTGATTATCTGTTACCTGTTGACTTCACTGAGAGCAGATGCTGCTGTGGCCCTCAGTCCCATTCTACTTCAGATCCTAAATAAAAAATTAGCGGGGAGGAGGGGTAACTGTAGGCAATTGGGTTTCAAAATTTTGGTTTAGATCTTTAGAGAAGAAAGATTTCTCCTATCAAAAGAAAGAAAAATGGGGAAAGGTTCAACTGGTTCTGGGCCAGTGCAGATCCCAGTAATTTCCATTTTTAAAGACTTTTGTGAACACTCAGAAACAGGTGAAGTCCAACATCTCCCAGGTGACCTGATTTTTCCCCCATCCAAATGAAATTCTAAATTTCAAAAATAAAAAATTGTGTTAAGTGTTTTGGCTGTAAAATAAGATCATTCTGGATGAAAATGGTATTATTTTAACTAAAAACATCCATATAATTGAGCAAAATCCCAGGTATTTTTGTGAAGGGTTTTCCCCAGTAAATTGGGCCATTTGTGAAAGTTCAAAACTAAAGATGAAACCCCCAATCTGAGGTTGTAGAGTTTCATTTCAATTTCCCCCACACCTCCATAGACCTCTTAACACACATTCCCCGTGTCTAGTTCCTGGTGTGCTCTTATGTTGAGTAAAGTCCATTCGGAGCATTATTCTGAGAATAATGCATAGGAAACTCACTGGACCCTGAATAATTCTGTTCACGGACCCTATCTCCTCCCTGTGAGGTAAAACACAGACGAAGGTAAAAGTTGTCCATCTGCTCTGTGGCCTCTACGATCACTTATCCTCCTTCAAACCAGACCATTCCATCACTTGATCACCACTTCACTTTGATCACTACCACTGTTTAGATGAAAGGGGTGGGGAAGATGGGTCATAGATTACGCCATCCATATCAAATCATTTGCCAGTTTAGGAAAGAGATATGGAAATTGGCAAGTGGCATGGAAATAACGAGACAGGCAGAGACAGAAGAGGGATGGGAACAGAGGAAAAAAGTTAGCACCTCACTTCCATTCTTGGGACAGCTGTAGAGTAATGAGCCCTCCTTCAGTGCAAGATGAACAGGCAGCTGTACAGGTTATGAGTGAGGTTTTATTGCAGATCAATAAATCTGTGTCAGAGACCCCATCTGGAGGGAGTTTTAATTTAAAGAAAAGAGTGATGAATGCAGAGAGACAATAAATCAAAAAGTTGTGTATTCACATATGCATTAACCTTCTATCAGTTGAACAACTGCGTGGAGGGGTACATCTGGGAACAGGTTTATTGACCCAGCAGCCGTAGCTGGGTTTTGGAGTCAGGGTAGGGAGGGTTTCTGTCACAGCAGTTGCCCTATATACTTCCCCTAATAGGGATCAAGGAGACAACCCAGGATTTATTTCTATGCTGCTATCAAAAAATCAGTGAGTGTCACCAGGAGACAGCTCCCTCAGATCAAAACCAGGAAGAGTACACTCAACAACAACAACAACAACAACAAAATAAAAAACGAAGGAGATTTCACAGAAACAAACGCAAGATAAGGAGTAACAAAAAGAGTGGAATATCGGAGATAATCTGAAACCTCTCCATTCAAAATACAGGCTGTCGGTCCAAGGAACACTTCAAAAAAACATTGTGTTTCAACATCCTATTTTCCGTTAATTTCTCCTCCTCTTTGTTATGGACCTGATCCCAAGGCACTGATGTCAACAGAAAGACTCTTACTGAGAAGGATGGTCCAGTGGGTAGGGTACTAGCTTTGGATTCTAGAGTTGGGTTCAATTTCCCGTGCTCTGACAAACAGCCTGTGTGTTCCTGGGCAAGTCACTTAGCCTCTCTGTGCCTCAGTTCCCCATTTGTGTAATGGGGATAATAGTGCTACCCTACATCACAGGAGTGTTGTGAGGATAGACCCGTTAAAGACGGAGGTATTCATGCAGGCTTTGGATTTACACCCTTCATTCACAGAGCCAGATTCCCAGTTGGGATAAATAAGCATGGTTCCTTTTAAGTTTGAATCTGACCCCTACTGATTTTCTAGCTGGGAATCTCAGGGGACTTTCAATAGTTTAATAAGTAGGGCTGATAATAAAAATGGGAATGCTGCAAAAGTTTAGAAGGCAACAAAATTTTGTGCATCTTTTGAAAAATGTTCAGACTATTTTTCCCCCTTGCTTTTTTGACAAAACAATTGAAAACAACAAAACAATTACATTTTGATGCAAATCAGAATGTATCGAAACAACAATTTTTGGATTTCTGGCTTCCTGAGCTCCCTTTCCCACACTTTCCCCCTGGAACAAAAGCAGGGGAAATAAAAAAAAGGCAGAATAAAAAACACCCAATTTGTCTTTTGATTTCATTTGAGTCTAAACACTTTATCGTTTGAACTATTATAGTGAAAACTCAGAAAATGTCAAACAACGCAAACATTTTTAGTGAAATAAATGCATATTATTTGAAAAGCTTTCCACTTAAAAAAAAAAGGTCAATAATTTTTGTGCTGCTCTGCTAACCACCACCACCCCCCTTGTGAAATACAGAAGTACTTCCTCTAGAATTCACCAATAGGGAGATTGAGTCACAGAATGGTGAAGACCCATCTTTTAAAAACGGACTTCAGATATTGGATGCCTGAATTTTTGAGTGCCCAAATTTAACCAGCTACCGCCTGCTTTTCTCTCCTGCTACAGTGTTCAGCCTCTTTGAAGGTGGGGAAATTTTAGTCAGGCAAGTTTTCTGATGGAAAACAGGAAAATATTTTCAATGAAAAAGTAATGTCCCAAGCAGCTCTACAGGGCATCCCCAACCATAGCTAAAGTCCATGAGAACAGCGAGCATTCAGCACGGCTATTAAGACCTAGATGTCTATGACCAGGCAACCAGAAGCTGAGATACCCAAAATTAAAAGGTCAATCTTGAAAATTAGATTCTAAGTGATGTGTCCAAACAGGAACAGCGGGTCTTTGGCAGAGCTGGGCATAGCCACATGTTAACTCTCAGTTTCTTGTACTTGTCTCTAGAAAACACTGTCAGTTGCTCAAAAGCCAGAATTTTGATTGTATTCAGCATGCTCATCGTTGTGGGATCCATGTGCGCAAAGAAGTCTTACTCTCCTGGATGGCCCAACCAGGATTTGAACATCAGAACACTAGAATACTAAGATCCTGATCCTGCAAACATTCACACGTACTTGGAAATCTTATGGACTACGCATGTGTATCAAATTAAGACGTGTACTCAAGCAGATCAAGGCCTAAGAGAATATCATATGTCTGCACCAACAGCCCATCTGCCTTACGCTTACTTAAAGGTATTCTGTTTCCCTCTTATTTTCACAGCATACATGCAGGGGCTTCGGGATAAAAATCATTTGTCCTCTTTGTATAAAGTTGCAGCATAACCCAACTTTACTTCTTAGAATCCAGAAATCTAGCACACAACACCAAATTACAGAGAGAGCAGACTGCTACCGAAAGGCGGAAAGGCACAGCAAAACTTGCCTTGCTCCAGACTGGCTCTCTGCAGACAATCCAGATCCCTCACTCCCTACAAAGTCCCCTACCTTGCCAGAAGGAAAGGGAAACACCTTACAAGTGATAGCTTGTAATATTAACACCGCTTTCAATATACCACAATTCTGCTTCCCTAAATGTCTCTCCAGCAATAACAAATGGGCTTGTGAGAGGGAAGAGAGAATGCAGCATAGCTATTTGTTAATTACGTGGAGCAGTAATAGGCCTTGTGGGTCAGTCCAGTATGAGGGCAGAGTCTTTGCACAGGCTTCTGTGGATTACTGTGTAATTACATTTACTAGAGGCTAAACTAATCCCTATGTCCTCTGCACAGGGGGATGAGGGTGTTAGAAGACAGAAATAATCATACGCTATCCTTTGATGATATAACACCTATTATTTAATCATCTGGTTACTACAGGATATTTACCAGCGAGTTAAATTGTTAATAGCTGCCACTGGATGAAGGCTAAAACGATAGTTCTCTACATGGGCCTCCCATTTTCAAAAATGATTAGCAATTCTGGATGCCTCAACTGAGACACTCTGAAGAGACCCTGATTTTCAGAGGGTGGCAGCACAACATGCACTGCAAATCTGTCCTCTTTAGGGTGTCTCGCGTTGCCTGCTCAGCCCCCACAAATCGAGGTATCTGAAATCCATCATTTTTTGAAAGTTTGGAACATGTGTATTTTAAAATTCCTCGAGCTGTGTTACTAATGTCAGCTCAGACCATAGAAATGGAAAGCATTTGTAAAATCCAATTTACTTTTCACCACATACGCTTCAGCTTACTTTATTTTTCACTTTACTCGGATTGGTGGAGGCAAAGATCGCCTTCAGTTTAATAACAACAACATTGAGCACTTTCAGAGCAGCAGCCTTAATATCCTTTCTGACCAGTGGAGGATTTCCTGTTCTGCAGGGCGATTTTGTTTAATACAATTGTGTTCCTGAAAAAGAAGAGACACTTCTTTGCTGAAAACAGAATCTCAAGGCTCCAGAACTTCACATTCATAGATCTCAAAGTGTCTTACAAAGGTCATTATTATTATTAGAGAGGGTCTCAGAGCCAGCAAATTCCACAGAAGCAAGACATTTCAAGTGCACAGATGGGAAAAGTGAGGCACATAGAAGTGCTTTAAGGTACCCAGGGTCTCATAGTAAGTCCATGGTAGTGCTACAAACACAATACGTCTGCTGAATCCCAGTCCTACTCCCTGTCCCCCAGATCACTCTCCTGCCTGGGTAGTTCCACTCTCTCAACCACAATCCCCACCATTCCTCATTTGTTAAATAAAGACAATAAGATCTGGGCCGAGAAAAGTAATTCAGTTTTGCAGAGGATTTGGGTATTTCAAAATTTGGTTTCACCTGATTAGGAATGAAAACGGAAAATTTTGACATTCTGACAGGCTGCCCCAGAACCACCAGCCCTGGAAAGCCTCACGTACCCAACTCCCAGACATTCTGGCAGGCGAGCTACTGAAGAGCTGGACAGAAAACCAGGCATCTCTTGAAACCTGCCTGCCGGGCAAGGCTCTGTCAGAACCCTGCCTTGGTTCCATCAGGACTGCACTGAATTCAAACCAGCTCCATGAAATGTTCCTATTTCGACAAACCAGCAAGTTCCAATGAAAAAGTGCCCTTTGTCTGTCTTGTTTACTTAGGTTGTGAACTCTTCAGGACAGGAACTGCCTCTTCCTATATGTACGTACAGCGCCTAGCATGATGAGGTCACGATAGTTTGGGTCTCTCCGCCTAAAGGTAATAGAATAAACAACAATACACAAGTATGAGAATTGCTCTCATAACTTCTCAGTGTAAGTTCCCTAAGTAGGAAGTGCTTGCCAAAAGGAATAAAATGTGAAATGCTTCTTTAAAAAGAAAACACAATTAAAATTGTCATTTATACAGCAGGTGTTGGAGTCTGCCACCTTGCCAAAAATGATGTCATCTGTGAAACTAGCCTCCAGGGCTAAGCTGAGAAATGCTAATTTTGATTCAAACTAAGAAAAAAATGATGTTCCTCGGTTTCTCCTTGGTGAGAAGTACCTCTCAGCTCATGAACCTGCAGACTGCTGGGCTGAGCAAAACAACAACAGAGCATTGTTTGCTTCACTCTGTGGAGAAGATAACTGAGGCATGGAGAGGTGACATTGCTTACCCAGACTCATTCAGGAAGTCAGTGGCTGTATCAAGAATAAAATGCAGATCTCAAGGGGCTTGGTCTACCGCCAGTGAAGTGAATGGGAATCTTCTCATTAGTTTCACCGGGAGCTGGATCAAACTTTGATTCCCAGACAAATGCTTAATCTGGGCTGAAAATTAGAGTGACCAAAGTCTCTCCTATAAGAGAAAACTGTTTCTAAGTGGGACATTTCATATGCACAGTCAGCAACTCTTTTTGGGCTCTGGGCAAGAGATAGAGATGGGATTGATGGAAGATACAGGACAGAATCTGGATGCCAAATTTGGCAATGTTTCTGAAACTCAGAGGCTATTGAGAGAAGGAGACTCAATAGATAAAGACAGATGCAGTAAAGTAGAAACCTGATCAGAAGCCATTAAAATTCTTGTTGCAATCAAATCACAATAAGCTGTTGCTGATCTTCCTTTCCATCCCTGTCTCAGCTCATTTTGGAAGTCAGAGAAGAGCTTAGTCTGCTATATACACAACAGAAACCCTACTATGCCAGTCACACACCTTTCCATTCTTCTCTAGATCTCAGAAGGTCTAGCCCACTAAGACTATTACATGTTTTTCATTCAAATATAATATCCCTGTAGGCAGATAGGAAAAATGAGTCGGAAATTCTGATCATGATCTTTAGCTGAACAACTTGGATTTCCTTGTAGCTTATTGATCTGTTACTGCTTCCTTCCCTCTCAGCCCTTGTTTCAAAGTTCACTGGCTGTTAACATTCCCCAAGCAGTAACTAGCTAAAAATACTAGAAACTTTGAAGCTAGAACTGCTCCATCAAAGAACCTCAGTCATATTTGAATATTTAAATCAACAATTGCAAATAGGGCAAAGCACTGAAGTTGGACAGTGACTAGAGACCGGTGGCTGTGAAATTAGAGACAACTTAGCAGTTAGAGGACTGTCCTTTAAGAGAGAGGGTTTTTTTTAATAGAGAACTTGTGGAACTCACTGGCACAGGATATTATTGAAAAAAAGATCAATAACAAGGTTCTGCATGAACGTGTAAAGGGATAGCCTCTGCAAAGGGGCCTAGATGGGTCAGAGAGGGCAATGGCTGAATGGCCCTGGAGACCGAGTTCCACACACATCCCTAGACGAGGGTCCTTCCATGTCAGGGGGAGAAGCACACTCACTCTTGGGATGGATGGGAACTTGTGATGGAGGCACAAGCCGCTGCTGCCTGGGATGTCCCATGGAGAGAGGGCACTTCAGTCTCCAGGGCTGTCAAGGAGCCATCTTCCACTAGCTAGGATGAAGATTACAAAGGCTATCAAGACTCATGCTTCAGCCCAACAGCTGTGGTCAGCGAGGCCCTCCCCGGCTATATTAGGGAGGGCAGGAGGACTGTGGGTGTGTCTGTGCCACCTTTCTGTACCACCGCCCCTGGCACTCTACCGAAGGTAGAAGGTTGCAGTGAGTACCCCTGCGTCGAGCGGTGCCATCCAAACCCAGTGGATATTCTGAGCTACGATGCCTGGTATTTTCCCTTTTTTCCCCACCCATTTGATCCATTACTTCTTTTCTTTTCTCCCTGTTGTCAATGAACTGCATTAGCTCCCTTATCAGAATCATCGTTAGTGTTGTCACCTTTCATCAGGTAACCAGCCTCCCACTTGACCTGTGCTGGCCCAACACCTCCTCCTGGGGCTGTGGGGAAAGAGCTTTCTTTATAATCAAACCAAAGGCTTTGACGGAAAGGCATAGAGGAGAGATGGAGGGAACATCACTTTAACAGCTTTTCTGGGTCATCATTAAAAGGATGCTTGCCATCAGCGTCTTGAGGCGAATCAGCTGCAAACTTCTTCCCAAGGAGCCTGGCGTGAATTTAGTTCTCTCTTTGTCCCGAGCTGTTGAAGGTGTGAAATCAAGGCGCAGACCACAGGTGGCCATTACGGATCCAGTGGGGCTTTTTTCAGGAGTGGGCGGTGGTGTTAAACCCAGGTGTCACGGCTGAATTCCAGTGTGGGTAAGGCCTTGTCTATAGTGGAAAGTTGTACATCTGGAAACGTACAACTGCTCTAGTTTGGATGCAGTTAGATTAGTATAACAGTGCCTTTACCTGCTATTTTTATATAATGGTACAAAGCACCTTTGTACTGGTATAAGTGCATCCACATGAGGGGTTGTACAGGGATAACTACATTGGTAATAACAATGAGAGTCCTGGAGAACTTTAAAGACTAACAAATGTAATTTCTGCAGGCATAAGCTTTCGTGGGCTGCAACCAACTTTGTCAGATGCCAGATGGCCCATGAAAGCTTATGCCTGCAGAAATTACATTAGTCTTTAAAGCGCTCCAGGACTCTCGCTGTTTTTCCTGTATACAGACTAACACGGCTACCCCTCTGGAACTTTTACATTGGTAAATAAATCCAGCCCTTAATGAACATAGAACCCTCGCTGTGCTAGTTACACGGGCAGCACTTTCAAACATAGACCAGGCCTAAGTTATGTTAATCGGGACCAGCTCCCCATTGCCTTGCTCCTTACCTTGTCCTTTATGCCTAGGAAAAGCGGATATCAGAGGATGCGATTCTGATCTCATAGCAGTTTACATACACTTAGCACTGTTGTAAACGACCAAACAAGGAGGATTGGGCCCTTTGTGTAGCTCCCCTCATGTCATTTTTCATGGACATGTCTTTTTTGTTGTTGTTTTGATAGTTACATACACTGACTAGTTTTCCTTTTTCCCCTTCCTGTCCTACACTGCCGTGTCCCTATGCTCTGTTAAACCGCTGCTGCGTTCCAAGCCAGAGATGGCCGCATCAGCATCTGGTGTCCGGTGACCTGATCCCCATGGATTTTGTAATCAGTGTGCTGAATGCTTTGTGATCTTGGAATGATTGTCAGTTATTATGTATATCCCTTCCTCACTTGATGCACCCTCCACCCTAATTCTCATTAGAAAGCAGGCGCAAACAGCATCTGGTTTCCATTCTCTTCCACACCATGGAATTCATTGTGGTTACTGTTCTCTCTCACGCTCACACAATCCGCGGGGCTCACCAGCCATCTTTTAACATTTTACAGTTCCACTGGCTACACGACGTAGGGCCAGATCCAGTAAAAAGCTGAGCAACGTAAGCAAGATGCTGAGAATCAGAGCTTCAGCTGGCGCATCTCACGGGTGTTTCACCAACTTCACTGCAGCTACGCTAATTCATGTCAGCTGAGGATCGGGGCCCACATGGACCCAGCCCAAGTGGCAGGAGGGCACATTTGGCTCTTTGCAGCATCAGGCCTTTAATGGCTAAAGAAACTGAAAAAGGAAACAAGAAACCCACTCTCTCTCGCACACGTTTTTTGGCCCTTGCAGCCATCAGCCTGCTACAGAGAGAGACAAACAAGGCCAGGAATGAAAGGCAAGCAATCCATCTGCCATCATATGGGCAGACAGAAAATAAATAAATCACACACTGCAGGCCTTCTCATACTGCTGTCCTTAAAGAGCCAAAGTAAACGTCCTACTCACAGAGCATTCAACTGCTCTCCCCCTCACCAACATACGTATGCATGTGTGTGTGTGTGTATATTAAAACAACATTAAGGTTGCAAAGCCAATCACTCAAAGTTTAGGAACTGCCAGAATTAAGGATGCCCGTGCAACCTTAATTCAGTCCCCTTGTGCACATGTATTAGGATACAGTCTCTAATGACATGACCATACACTATTTTTTCCCCACAGGACCCCTTGCCTCATTCAGTGCAGAGGATGGATGGTGCTCACTTAAGGAGCAGCTGTTTGGTATTTTGTTGCATCCTCATTTTTCAAAGTGGCCGCAGGCCTTATTTTTCACACACTGTTCAAAGCCTGCTCTGGAGACAGAATGATTTATTTCCTCTCAGACTCGTCTGTGGCACTCAGCTCTACAGTATCTGACTGACTTCTCAGACATAGTGAATTTAGCTTCTCTACAGACCTGGGAAATGAAGGGCTACTATTATCCCCATTTTACAGATGGGGAACTGAGACAGACAGATTGAGGTCAAAAGTGTCCGACTATGTAACATCTCACAGCAACACAACACAGCAGGGTGTAAAACAGAGCACTATATCCAACCAAAATTATGGGGTTCTTGGTGGTGTTAGAATGACCTGCAGGCATCATTGAACTTAACACTGAGCTCATGCGAGTAGCATCTGACATACAGCACCTGTCTTTTACTCTATGGATAGCAAAATACTGTGATCACTCAGGCCCTCTTGCTTAGTAAAGCTGTCCACCACCATAACTGCTCAAGTGACAAGTTGACCAGGACACAATGAAGTTAGCATCTCATTTCTCAATAGAGCTGCTGTGGGGACTTTAATACCCACAAGGAGCTAGGGCTTCGCTTTTGTATCTCACCGGAAAGGCAGTGCTTCACCCCACTGCAGCTCAGCATTGCATCTGAGGGAGAAGCAGCAGCCTGCCCAGTTATTTCTGTAGTTCCCACGTGTTCCATGGATGTCTTCCTTCCAAGAACCAATCTGACACTTTGCTTAGGGGAGCCTGATTCTCTTGTACTAGACGGCGTCACAGCTGCAGACAATAAACAAGTAGCCATGAATCTAGTGACCTGCTCTGAATTCTGCTTTGAGCGCCTATGCATTTGTAACACCTTTCTTTTTTTTACCTCTCTTACAAAAAGGGTTGCCATGAAAACAAGCCCATCCTTTATCAACAAGATAGAGATCGCTTCCATGTACAGCCCCACCTCCCCCTCCTAAAAATACTTAATGTCACTTGAGAGTATCGTGGAGCAGAAATTACGGCAATTTACTGTAACCAGAATCAAGCGCCCAACTTTCCGAGCTCACAGCGGGCCCTGCTATTAATTTCAAACACTCGTGTGGGAGCTGGGATTCCATTAGAGGGGCCAATTTCAAGTCCATTTCCCTGATAAACAGACAGGAGCCAGCTCCTAAATGGGGCTTGATAGATTTGATTAGGGCAGAGTTTTCACAGGTTGTGATTTCGGCAAGGGAAATTGCTGTTTGATGTGCAAGTGAAAATTGCACTTGAAATCCTCTTGTGACGGAGTGGGGGCAGGGGAGATGATGGAGCACCTAAACACCTAGCCAATTACTATCATCTAGCCGGCGCGGTCATCAGGCTGTCGCGCTTAAGAAAATGGGCATGCAGGGGATGCTGCCGAGCAGTGCCGCGTTAGAGGAACTGAAGAGATTAGCTGCCGTGAAAAGAAAATGTTATTTAAACAAGGCATAACAAAATCCAGCTGTCTCCTCTGGGCTGGGGGACAGAGCTGCCTCCATCTTATGCACGCTAAGAAAGAGTCTGTCAGGCTTTTGGGTATGCTGCTTTCTAAGATCCTACTCCTGAAGTGTAGGGAGAAAAGAAGGGGGGGGGGGAGGTCTTTCCCTCATAAGTAGCACAGGCATCAAATGCTGGCAAAATGTGCCCTGCCGTCCCCTCTTGGGGGCAGACTCATTAGAGGATAATAGCCTATTATTGTTGCCAGCTGATGGATTCACTCAAAGTCCCAAGCTCAAAGCTTGCTGGTAGTCCATGCACCTGCTGAGCTGGTCCTCCTTGCTCCGCGAGATGGGTGGGGTGGGGACGCGTGTGTGGGTCCCACACATCTGAATGCACACAGGACTCCATACACCCGTGGTGGCCAGAACTCATTCCATACAGACATACATAGACATGCCAGGACCACAGGCATGGCTATAAGGATTGTTAGCTCTTGGGGACAGGGACCATCTGTGGTTGTACAGCACCAAGCACAATGGCCTCCTGGTCCATAACTGGGGCTCCAAGATGCTACTGCAAAATATATAACAAGCAATACTAATACGGAAGAAGAGAGAGTAGGATGAAACACCATAAATTAAGGGCCAGCCTTGCCATCAGGGGAGAACCAGTTCTACAAAGTGAACAGCAGATTGTGCCCCACCAGGGCTGACTAGAAGTAGCCAAACTGAAGTTTATGAGCACTTCTGTGTGAAGATTTGTTAGTTGTCATCAATTCAGTTGTAAGATACGCATCTTGGAATCCACATTCTGCCCTGGAATGCAAAAGCCCAGGTCTCAAAACAAGTTGAGCATGTGCATTTCAGGACAGAAGAGGGCCTTGGTATTTTATCTGTCTTTTGTGCATTTAGGCCTTATTGTCATTATATTGTCCCTATTATGGCCCTTTTAATCTCAGAGCATCCCACCTTGTTTTGCAAAACTTTATATTTTTCAGGAATCTCTTCAATTGCACAGAAATGCAAACACCTATGGGGTGGAACACAGGAGCGGTTTAACAATACAAGCAGATGCCTAGGAAATGAGCGGGTCCCTCCGTGCCATTTCAGACAAAACCCATACAAAGCGTTGGGCTGAACATCCTCGTCCCTCATTGAAACCAACCTGGGACCAAAAAATAACAGCATCACCTCCTTGGTGCGTGTTCAGTAAGAGGCAAAATAAGCTTCTGTGCTCCTCGTTCCAAAGTAAGCTGCCTCTCTACCATTCCATCCCTCTTGGAAACAACTTTAATCCCCTTTGAGATGAGCAGCAGGGTCAGACTTCCCACCTAGCTAACTAACCAGCAAAGGATGAATATTCATTTCAGCATTACCTCCCCTGTCTGGCCATCCAGGCAGGTTGCATGAAGACTGGAGCTCCAGAGAATTTTTAAGTCAAGTCTATTTTTGTTTCATTCCCGAGAAGCACAGCCTTGACTTTTTGGAGCAATAGTTTACTTAAGAGACACTAATTAATTCTCCCAGACAATTTAAGTAGAGCAAAGATGCCATTACGAATCAACAAAATCTGGGAACAGTTGCCTTCTTCTTTTCTACCTATGCCTAGAAGCACACAACTGACTCCTCCAATGCCCCAATTCTGCAAGGCACATGCCTAACTTACACATGCCTCTGGCTCCACTGACTTCCAGGGGACCACTCCTGCATTAAGAATTTTGCTGAACTGGGTCCCAAATACAGTGTCATTTAAAATGCACCAGTTGCCTTGGCAACTATACAACATTACTGTACCTTAGCATGTGCAGCATTCTCAGAAATATGGGCAGTAATTATAGCTCCGTTCTAGCGACCTGAAGCAAAACTGGATGGCTTTGGAGTGTTGATGGCGAAGGGATAAAACTCAGCCGTGTAGCTAAGGCTAATTCTATGTACCGCTTTGCGACAGGAGTGCTCCACTCACCGCTAGCCTGGCGCCTCCTCCTGGCCACTCTGGGGATTAGCTCATCAAGTCGACGGCCCTTCCCATGGTTGCACGCCCTCACTCCGTCCGCTCTCTCTCATCTGCAGCCCCTCGCTCAGCCCCGGAACCACAGCGTCCTCTTCGTGATTCAGCCCCACAGCAAAGTCCCTCAGCGTTCCCCTCCCGGCTACCAAAGTCTGTTAAAGTCTCTCCACACTCGCAGTCGCAGGCAGTCTTTCCAGTCACTGTCCTATGGTGCCACGGCCTCAGCGGCTGACAGGGGACCCAGGGCTGCCCTCCAGGTTCCAGTCCAGGGACCCTCAGCTCAGCAGTTCTGGGCTTTCCTTTCTTAGCCCTCACTGCTCCTTCCTTGGACCGCTTCCTACCACACCTGGTTCTCCTCCTCTCCCTGGAGCCAAACCTTCCTCCCCCTTCCCAGGGAGCGACTGGCCTTTCCCACCAGCTGCCTCTCTCTGTTGCCCACTTCCTGGCTTTATAGGCCCTGCTATTGCTGCACAGCTGAACCTGCTTGCAGTCAGTTCCCTGCTGCCTGGCTCTTCCTCCAGGTGCAGCCTATGGGGTTAATCGGCCTACCTGGCCACCTTAACCCCTTCCAGTCCTGTGTGGGGTGGACACCCCAGTAGGGATGTAAAATACTTAACGGTTAAACTGTTTACCACTAACTCTTCGTCTTACCATTAAAACTAATACTGATCAGTTCACCGGTGGCGCAGGCTCTCTGTCTCCATGGTGATGGCACTGGGCCTTGGCGGAGGACCGAGGCCCTGGTGCAGGCACTGCGAGTGCCCCGCTGTGGAGCATGGGTCTGAGACAGGGGTCGCCCGCAGAGTTGGGCTGGGGGCAGGGTGTGTGGAGGGGGGGGGGACAAAATTATATCGGTTAATTGGTTAACCAATAACATTTTAATAGTTTAAACGATTACCTTTTATAACTTTACCTTTTATATTTACATCCCTACACCACAGCACACATTCACATCCTATACAAGCGTAATGATACCTTGCTTTTCATCCACATGTCTCGGAGAGCTTTATAATGGATCCCATTATCCCCATTTTAAAGATGGAGAAACTGAGGCACTGAGCCGCAAAGTGACTTGTCCCAGGTCACCCAACAGCACAGCCAGGAATAGAACCCTATCCCCACCAGGTCCCACTTTGCTTCTATTGCCCACCCTGAATCCTGAATCCATTAGCCCATTGTTTGATGGGGAGGGTCACAGTTCAGATGCCAGCAGACATATCTTGCCTGTGTGATAACGTGCCTCAGTTTCCCCACCTGTACAACAGGGAAAAGAGTGTGTATCCATCACTGAAATCCAGGGATTAAAAATGGAACTGGAGAGCTGAGGATCCCCACCCCCCCAGCTTTAAACAGAAGGATGTTTTTCTCTCCCAAAGCTGAACGGTGTTAAACTCCTGAGCAGTTTTGACAGATGATATAACAGCAGCATTCATTATCAGTTTTGCTCTGTTTAATGCTCTTTGCTCATGTGTTCCTCCCCAGGGCCTGGTTTACTCCTCTTCAGAAATCTCTCTGAAATCAGCTCATCTTAACCCAGTAATTGGAATCAGGACATCCCTAAAGAAGGGCATCTTTATGTTCCCAAGCCCCATCAGTGGATGTGTCACTCATAGTTTTGGATTCTGTCTGTGCCCCACACCACAAGCCAGTTCTTTCCAGGATCTAAAGGGATCCCGAACCCAGTTTGTTACAGTCACAGCAAGCTTACTGAATCCATTTTATTAGATGGGGCAATACGTTACCAAGTCTGTAATTAATTAGTTGATTCCCACCTTAACCACCTGAAACCTTTGGCTAGCTGTACAGCTTTTCCCCTGGAAAGATTTGACTGTAATGTACCTGATGAAGGTACTCTGTCTCTCTCTCATTTTCTTTACCCACCACATCCCTGATCCTGCAAAGTGTTATGTGCCCTAGTAACTTTAAGTTATGGGGCTTCTCATGTGCATAAAGTTAACCATGTATATAATTCTTAGCAAGATTAGGGATGTGTGAATAATAGGAAATTAACATTTCAGTCAGTTCATTAGGTCTCGGATCATCTGCAAACAGATCCTCCCCTATATTCATAATTATGCAAACAAAACTTTTCTCAAATTATGCTTAGGTCATGGCTTGCTATTCCAGCTGTATTGCTCAGTCAAATGCTGTTATTTCTGCTCCTTGACTCCATGAGCGGTTGGCTTTCTTAAAAAGGGTGGGTAGATAGCAATTTAAAACTCACTTCCAGAAGCTGCTTAATCAGGCCAGGTGTAAAAAGAGTTGCTTTCTGTGAACATTCACGCTACTGAGCCATGAATCAGCTCAGGGATACTGAGAATATGTGAACGTCAACATGGCCCATGCGAGCTTATGGAAAAATCAGAACAAGAACTAATGGAAAAAGGTTTGTATTCTTTGCCTGTTTCTGCCCCAACTGTCCCTGGTGGGAATGTCCATCATACCACTATGCATCTTATACTCCCTTGCCTGAACCAAAGGTCAGAGATTTTAGATTAGATACAGCTGCCGTCAGAAGCATGATTTCATTTTTAGTTCATTTCATTGCACCAGTCAAGGGCCTGTCTCTCCTCTGCCTTGCAACTTGTGCAAAGTGAGTACGAAACACTCCCAGGCTCACATTGTGCACTGGTGTAAATCAGCACACGAGGCACAAGGCTGGGGAGAATCAGGACCACGGGCTATTTCTTGCTGCTCAAAGGTACCATGTTGACAGCCCTAGAGATCAAAGCCTTTTATTCATCAATGGAGCAGGCACAGCAAGGCAGCAGCATTTTCTGCCCAATTCTGCACCTCCCTCACTCTCACCTCTAATGCAGAGTGATAACTTCTGGAGGAGGTAGAACAGATGGGACTCCATCCCCTTTCATGCCTCGAGCTCTTTGTTGGCAAAAGAGGGTGTTAACTGTGCTATTGACTTAAGTGATGTCAACACATCTACTAAGATCTGGAGTGAGATTCTTCCCCTCCCCCTTCCAAACTTATTTCACAGCAGACATTGGATAGTAAAGAGAAGTATGTTTCATCTTTACTGTGCTACTGATAGGGAGAATCACTGTTTGGTTTTTTCTACAGCGCTGCATGAACATTTACTGGCAATTAACACACAGGGGAAATTCACCTCTGTGCAGAGGGGCTGAGACAATTCCTACAGAATAGAACCATGGTCTCCGAGCTCCAAGTACCCCATGGGAAGAGGTGCTGACCCCTTGCATAGGGGTGGATTTCACATACAATTAGGAAGAGTTTGCCTCTCTCTTCTGGAGATTCTGTCCGTGGTTCTGAACTGACCAGCCTGCCCATGAAAGCTCAACTATCTTGGTTATATCAGACAGTCTTTCTGATTCTCCATTCAGCATGACCATTTCCTTCAAAGAGAATATTTTCTGTAGTAACTAGATACCTGATAAAGCTGCACTGGAAAGACTTTCAAAACATTGCAGAAATGTTACACCGCCTTTTTATTGCTCGGACAACAAGCTCTGTGGTCCAGGTTAGATTCCATAGCAAGTCTCATCCTTGTTCCCCTCCTACTCAAACAGAATCTACAGGGAAAGAAACAACATTGTCCCTCTGCTAAATTGGGGGTCACAAACCAAAAGCAAAATCATGAGGAAAGATGGCCTTGTGGTAAAGACAATAAACTGGGCTACAGGAAAGATCTAGTTCAATTCCTGTCTCTGTCACAGACAACCTGGGTTAGTCAATTACTCTCTCTCTGCCTCAGTTCCTCCTATGTAAAATGAGGCTAATAATACTTCCTTTGTCTATTTAGACTCCAAACTTCTCAGGGCATGGACTGTCTCCCATTATACGTGCATGCAAAGCTTAGTACAGGGGCACCTTAATCTCAGTTGGTGCCTCTAGATTTTGCCAAAACAATGATATGAAATAAGCTGGCACACAAATCAACTAAAAATATCAAACAAAACAAAAGAAAGAGGAATCAAGAGCAACCTTTTAAAGATTGGCTCGGCTCTTTTATTTTTAAACTTAGCATCATGCAAACACCCTTTTTATTTCATACAAAAATGGAGGAGAGTGTGTTTTGTAAATTATAGAATATCTAGAAGTGATCCCTCACCAAAGAGACCAAGGCAGAGTTACAATGCCAGGAGCATTTCAACAGAGCTCAATGGACAGCAGGTCAAAACAGGCAGACCAGTATGTTCTTGTTTTTATTGTTATTATTTCTACATTCAAGTAACAATAATTTGCAGTGCTGTGGTAGCCATGCTGGTCCCAAGATATGAAAGAGACATGGCAGGTGAGGGAACACCTTTTATTGGACCAAATTCTGTTGGTGGAAGGTACAAGCTTTTGAGCTACACAGAGCTCACCTTCGGGTCACTCTGCTTCCTTCTCCAGATCTGCAGAAGGGCTCTGTGTAAGCTCAGAAGCATGTACCTTGCACCAATAAAAGCTATTACCTCACACCCTCCCCCTTGTCTCTTTCAGTAATAATAATAATGTCACTTACAAAGGAAGATGCACATTGCACAGGTCTGGTGTGTAAGGGGAGAGGGGATAGTGGCGCATGGGGAAGGATAGGTCTAACACCACTGTTGTGATTCCCGTACATCTCTGGTTGCTCTTGGTTATTAACTGAAACAATATCTGGTGTAGACCTCGTTGGGAGATGGTGGTTCTCCTACAGGCTGTATTGTGAGATCACTGTTAAGTAGGTCGAGCTCCCACTCCAAACATAGACAGAGTCATACAGTCACCCACCTGGGACCTGGATAATTAGATTCCAAATAATATGGCGTGAAGCCCCAGGCAAGCCACCTCTGTGATTACCTTAACCCAACCTTAGAATCACAGAAATGTAGCATGGAAGGGACCTCAGGAGGTCATCCTGTCCATCCGCCTGGGCTGAGGCAGGACCAGGGAAAAAAGACTCCATTGACGAGGATATCCCAAACTCATGCTCTGAGAACTATTGACATATCCCTTCTGACCTGCTGGGGTACTGAGCTGGCTGTACCACTGAATCATCAGAACTCCCATATCCCTTACCTAACCAAATCAATACCTGCCATCACGGTGTGCGTATCAAACAAATGCTGCCAGCCTGTTAGCCTAGCGCCCCCTGATTTTGGTTGGGTGACAGCTACAGAGACCT
Organism: Emydura macquarii macquarii; assembly: GCF_026122565.2. Classification (NCBI taxonomy): domain Eukaryota; kingdom Metazoa; phylum Chordata; order Testudines; family Chelidae; genus Emydura; species Emydura macquarii. Next base: position 5,851,080 of record NW_027130449.1, on the reverse strand, counting down.
GCTCTTGGTGCACTTCTGCTTCAGGTTTATCACTGAATCCATAAGCACAAAGGCCATTAGGGAAATGAGAGATACTTTGGGGACAGTGGGGAAGGGAAGTCAGGTACTGGAATATTGTGTAAAGTTCTGGTGTCCACATTTCCAAAAGGATGTCGAAAAATTGAACTGGGGAGAAGAGAGCCAGAAAAATAATTCAAGGGATGGAGAAAATGTCTCACGGTGAGGGACTTGAAGAGTGCAGCCTGTTTTGTTTAGCAAAAAGAAGCTTAAGACATGATTTGACTATTGTGTATATGTGCCTTCACAGGAGAAAATACAGGGTCCTGGAGGGCTCTTTAATCTAATAGTGAAAGACAGAACAAGATCCGGTGGTTGGGAGCTGGAGCCAGCCAAATTCAGATTTGAAAAACCCTCACTGCTATATACAGCCTGGTTAACCACGGGAGCAAATGGCCGAGGGAAGCGATGGATCCTCCATCTCTTAATCAAGACTGGTGCTTTTCTGGAAGAGGCACTTCAGCAAACACAAGTTACTGGGCTCAATACAGGCATAACTGGATGAAATTTAAGGTCCTGTGATACAGGAGGTGAGACTAAATAATCCAATGGTCCCTTCCGGCCTTAAACTCTAAGAGTCTAAACTTTCTTTGCATATCTACAAAGTAGATAAGGGCCAAAACAGTAACCTCTGATCTGAGTTGCTTTGAGGCAATAGGATGGGTCAAGTCAGGATCCCCAGGTCCAAACCCACCCTTATGGATTGGTGCCAGAATGGGTAGCAAACAAGGAGTCGGCATCCAATCTGGAGGCAGACAAAACCTCACAGGCACGGCCATCCGCATAAACTCCCAGCCCATCCTAGCCAAAATCATGGGTCAGTGGCACATGGGACTCTACTGTCATTGGGTCCACTCCTGACCCCTTGCCCTGATTTGGCCAAGTCTAGCCCACATCTAATGGCTCATAGTTTCCCTGGTTCTCAGCCTTTTGCTGACCCCCAAATACAGACACACTGAGAACCACTCTTCTTTTACTCAGCTGGGTTTGCCCATGGCATTTTTTAACTGATTTTCAGAGAAGCCAGATGTCCACTACCTTTCTTCCCCTCAAAACCAATGTGAATGATAGGTGCCCAACACCTTTACAATATCAGGGAGATTACTTGTACTGGTTAATATGTTACATGCAGAGCAGGTCTCTTGGAAGAATTACTCAGAGCCACTCGCACTAGTCGGAACTCAGGGCACTGACAAGGTGATCACCTCCCATCTCCTGGGCAAATGCCGGCATGCAGCACTTCAGAAGTTATTCCGGTGCCAGGGCAAGGCAGGGTTAACATTTGTGCCTGCTGCTTAAGAGGTAGGGGGAGAAGGCTAGAAACAGGAACCGGGGAGGCCTTAGGGAAAAGCTGATCAAAAGCAGAAATAAATACATCTGATGAGCATAACCAGTTCTTAAGAGGTGCAGACTATCTCCAACATCACACATTCCAGACACAGGACTTTGAAGCAAAGAAACACATGAAAAAGGGGACTAAAACTGGCTCAATGCACCAGTAAGGAGCTTCCCCTCCATTGCTGTGCATCTGACTGTGGTGGGGAAATCCCACCCTCCGTGCCATTCACTCAGCCTTCTCCGCTGGCATCCAATCCATCCAGTCAGGGAGGGGAACCTCCCTCCTTCACCAGTCTCTGCCCAGATAAGCTGAACTTTACACGGACACTGCTTTTTCTGAAAACAAAAATAAAACCTCACTATCCTCTCTTTTATTAAAGGGACATTGACTGGTGTTTATCAGGCCCCAAAACAGTGGGGGAACAATGGAGTTTACAAAGAACATTTCCTTGCAATGTTCCTCTTGAAGTAGCAAAGAGAACAAGCATTCTGTTGGGTTTAAATCTCCCTCCACCCCCACTGCTGGGAGCCCATACGTAAGAGCATTGTGTTCGCTCCTGAAAGCTGGGAAGTCAAAGAGATGAGGAACAGGAATGAAAGTGACCAGCCTAGTCTGACTGTGCTAGGAAAGGTGAAAATGCAACATCCCGGAGAGCCCTCTGCACCAGAAGGAAAACCTCAGCCGGAAAACAAACACAAAACCAAGTGGCTAGGGGTGCACACACAAAGCCACAAAATGGCGCCCAACTCAGCTCAGTGTCACTCATGTGATTCACAAACCTGACCAAAGAGAAGATGCACAAGCAACTTCACACTGGGGATTTTCGCCGGTCTCCACCACAAAGCAGCTGCACCAATACAAACCCCTGTGCAGCCAGGCAAAGCCACTGCTTGCACCAAACTCACCCTTGCTTGAAACTGGAGTAAAGCGCACCAGTGAAAATCATGGCTTACCCCCTCTACACGAATGATTGCACCAATGCTGCTACACCAGTGGTCAAAATGGGGGCAGATCCCCAGTGCAGTACAAACCACAGAGAGTCACTTAGCAGTCCAGACCCTCCGCTGGCGTATTATCCCTGCCATTCTCCTTATAGACAAAGATCTAGCAATGCTGCTTTTTTATGTACCAGAAAGGGTCGCCGTCGAGTTGATCTACAGCAGACAGCTTCACCACTCCCCGCCACGCCACAGGGAGGAGCTTGGGGGCGGGAGGGGAGAACATTGTAACCTGCTGGATACGTGTGTAATATATTCAAAGCGACACAAGAGCTGCTGGGACCCACATTTCCCACAGCGCTAGGGGGAGTCATTTCATGCTACGTGGACTCCATGCCTGCCCAAATAAATGCTGGGCTGTGGAGGGGCTGCATTTCTTTTTTTGGAGGCCTTTCTCCCAGGGCCTCACTTGAGGCGGGCACTGTTGGAGCTGCTGCCTCTCCCGCTCTACATCAAGCAGCAGAATCTTCCCGCTGGAGGCCGTGCGGCTTCCCCCTCCCCAAAGCATCCTTCAGGGCTGCGGGAAGGACAGCTGTTTGCAGGGTGTTTAGTTGTCCCAGGCTGGTTGTAACTTGGAAGGAAATGACCACTTCCTGCTTTCCCTTTTGTAAGGTTCTGGGGTTTGGAGGAAGGGACAAGGGGACCCAGGGCCCTCAGGGCTATTAGAGCATGGAGGGGAGTTTCTTGCCACCTCCCAGCGTGCAGGTCCTGAAGCCTGAGAGAAGAATCACTGCTGGGCAGGGGGAGGGGAACAGGACTCCAGGCCCTTCCAGGGGAGAAAGGAAAGAAGCAACTCTTCTCCTTTTATTCTTACCTCTGCTGCCCAGGAGCCCCCGGGTAGGAGAGCGACGGAGTGACGTGCGACTGGGACTCACCTCTCCTTCTGTCTCTCTCCGCAACACTCTGGTTTCCACATTTTGCACCCAAACATAGGAGACACCAGCCTTTGTTTGCCCTACACAAGGGCTCGCGAGACAGCAGGATGAGCTCTTCCGACGACGGTCAGAACCCCTGGTTCCGCCCATGCACAGCCCCCAGTGCATCTGCTTGGCAGCGAGAAGGAAGACTTTTGCCCCTCACGCCACAGGATTCCCAGACAGTGAGAGCTGGGGAAGCAAGTAGTGGCTTCCTGGAATCCTGCTCTGAGGCAGAGCCCAGCTGGGACTGATTGAAAGGGGCACAGGTGGCTAAATCAGCAGCAGAACTGAGAACCCAGCTTGCAGGAGAGGAGCTGATTCTTATGCGCGTGGGGGATTTACCTGACAGATTTGTCATTAAACGTCCTGTACATTTGGTCTCTCACCTACCTGGAGTCGTCACTTACTGGCCCTCCCCCGGTCTGGAGACATGACTGAGATCTGCAGTACGTTAGCCTAGCCCTGGTGAACCGGTTGAATGAAGGGTTTGAATGAGAGGGGTTAGCGGTTTGTGATGTGCAGGAGTCAGTCTGGGTAATCTGGTGATCTCTTCTGGCCTTAAACTTTATGACTCTGACCAAAGCTGCAAGACACTCAGGAGTCGGCTTCCGCAGGAGCCTGGGTGAACATTTTCTTTGGTCCATCAGGGTTGACATCCCCACTGCACATATGACATTGGGCAAACATTGTTGACACACCAGTAATGAGCCAGATGCCTAGGCCAGAGCAGGACAGATGTCATGGCTATTCAGTGAGAAGGGAGGAACTTGGGCCTCTGGAGGTCTTGAAAGTCGATAGAAGCCCTAGAGGGGTCAGAGCTGGGTGCCAGCTATTCTTAAAGTTCAGTTTCATGTAGGTCTGGATTTTTGATTCAGCCGAATCTAGAGCATGGGCCTGGCTGCTAAGTTCAGATGTGCCCCAAGGCGTAGGTGTCTGCATGTAGGATTGGGATCTGTGACCATCTCTAGCCCTGACACTGGTGACTAGGGACAGGCAAACTGGATAACAGACAGGCCAGGCTCAGGCTGCCCAGGCATCAGCCCAGCTGACCACATAAATGTGGCTGAATAATATCAGTCGGTGACCGTGCTGTCCGTGTTTAGCGCACTGCTGCCAGTCTCAGCCTAGCATTAAGAAGGTAAGACCATGCATTCCTACGTCTGCCTGGGTGGCCAGTGGCTTCTGGCTAGTTAGTCTCCCATGCAGGGCAAAACCACCCCAGCTGCCCTCCTTGGGGGACGGCAGGTGACCTGAGCACCTTGACAGCTCAGATGCTGGAGCTCTTTCTCTTAGCCTCCCCTCCTTGGGACCCGCAGCTGGAGGGGACAGAGAACTGAGAATCTCCTGGCTTTCAGAGAGTGAGGGAGAAGCAAGGGACCTTCTCAGCTTCCCTCCAGGATCACAAGTGGTGGGGTGACAAGATACCAACTCCTTTTCATCTCTTCCTTTCATTAGTTTCTTTGTCCGCCGTCAGATCGATTTTTCCGGTTCGACTGGTCGGCAATGAAGACCCACTCAATCGATCCGGAAGTCGATTTAATAAAACCACCTCCCAAAAAGTGTAGCGCTGTGTCACCAGGTACGCATTTCCCATGGGCGCAGTGGAGACGGCACACAAAACAGAAGTTACGAAGTCGACGGGAGTTACGCAAGTTACTCTGCATCAACTGTCGCCCAGTTTCCTCGGCAGTGTGGACCAGGTCTAACACACAGCAAATGTGTCTCTATCAAAACTAATTGTCAGACTGCTCTGCCAAGTAACGTCTCTCTTTCTGAGCTGCTAAAGGACTCTGGAATCAGGACAAAACAGATATTTTAAGGACTTCATAAATCCATGAAGATAAGAAACCACGCACCCAGCACTTTATAACTATACCCTATGCTGGTGAACAGACGTATAAGAAATTCATATAAAAGCACACGGAAACCTTCCAATGCATCTCTCCTGCATTTTTATTAACACACACAAATACACAACAGGCATCGTTCATTTAAAAGCACGGACCAGAAAGCCTTAAAAAAAATATCTCACATTGGACATGCATTGCCTCCACCAATCTTATCTCCCCCCCCGCTGGATGGCCACCCCATCTACCCACTGCTGTTGTAATTTCCCCTCCCCCATCACCAGTCACTCCCCAATAACTCCTCTGTGAATTCCAATGAGGTTTTCTAATTAGACTAATTAATTTTCTGCCTAAGTTAATAAGACTGTCTGAGTTTCAGAAATAATTGGACTTCCCAAACACCCATTTCCCCTCCCCTTCCATCTCCCGTTGGTGGGGAGCTGTGATAGGGCTCCTTAATAATGCAAAATTAGCTTCTGTTTTTCAGATGATGGCTTCACATTTCTAGAGTTATTTAGTTTTTTCATTAACACTTTGACACCAGCTTCCCTGTCCTAAAGAGAACAGACACCAGGGTAAGCATGGAGGGGGGTGGTGGAGTACGGATAGGGAGGCAACAAGCCTAGATTCATTCCATGAACCACTAAATCTATTCAAGGATCAGCACGCTACGGAACTCCCACACTATATATGATCAGTTTCCTGGCCGATTAATTTCTACCCCTCCCGGGCGTTGCTTTATACTTTACACAGTATGCTAGAGCGCTGGGTGCATTTTGGCATCTGTGCCGAACTTATTGCTGAGAAAGGAGGGTTTGGTTGGAGGTAGGGTGACCAGATGTCCCGATTTTATAGGGACAGTCCCAATATTTGGGGCTTTTTTTATATAGGCCCACCCCCAGTCCCGATTTTTCACACTTGATATCTGGTCACTCTAGTTAGAGGGCATCATTCCCTTACACTGTCCTGGTTTGAGGTCAGTGCAATGATCTGAAGAATCTCCTGAAGATGGGCTGGCCTTTCTTTCTACAGCAAAGGTGTCAATTCCATGTTCTCTGCTCAGAGTTCCCCCCCTGCCAGACAACAGAGTCTCCAAGGATAGGTGATGACATTTAGATTATTAAGCATATTTATGATGGTAGTCCCTAAGGATCAGCTGGTGGACTATTCACTGTACAGACACAGTAATCCTGCCCTGAAGGGCTTACAATTTAAACAGACTCTCAGATTCTAATACAGAAGGGACTATTGTGATCATTTAGTCTGACTTCCTATACATCGCAGGCCAGGGAATGTCCCCAAAATAATTCCTAGAGTACAGCTTTTAGAAAAACATCCAATCTTGTCTTAAAAATCATTAGTGAGGGAGAATCCAGCACAACCCTGGGTAAGTCGTTCCAATGATTAATTACTCTCACCGTTAAAAATCGACACCGTATTTCCAGTCTGAATTTGTCTAACGTCAACTTCCAGCCATTGGCTTGTGTTAGACCTTTCTCCGCTAGACGGGACAGGCCATTCTTAAATATTTGTTCCCTGTGTAGGTACTTATAGACTGTGATTAAGTCACCCTTGGGCCTCTTTGTGAAGCCAAACACAAGGTGGGGAAAGGAGCAGAGCACACAATACAGAGCTCGGTGCTCTAGATGACTGGTTCAAAGTCAGACACGGGAGAAGGTCTCTGGAAGCTAATTTGAGAAGAGCTTGTAATTTCAGGCTAAGCATCTGTGTCGCAGCTGCTGCCTCAGGGCTTGTCCTGCACCCATGCACATGAGAGAGATGTAAACTGTAGAGCGCTCTAAAGTATTGCACTCTGGCTGCCCGTGTGGACTCTGCTGGCGTTGTGTAACAGATAACTGCTGGATGTTGATGTAGTCCTGTTTGAAACAGTACCTCATTAACGTGCACCAGGTACCTTTTAGAGCCTGCTAGGGGGTACACATGGGGTACTTTAGCACAGTCTAGAATCGACCTCCCTCTGATGCACGCTGCTGAACTGTGTGGACACCTCAGTGGAAGGGCTGATCCTCTGAGGTGTTGGGGTCCTGCAGCTCCCTTTGAGGTCAACAGAGGTGGAGGGTACTCAGCCCCACCCAGGATAGGACTCAATGGCGGAATGCAAACAGGAAGTAAGCTCTCCATTCTCATGCCAACAGAGTCCCTGCTTCGCGTTGTGTTCAAACATGCACATTGCTACAGATGTGCTCGGTATCATTTTGCAGCATAACCACGCTTCATTTCAATCGGGTAAAACGTTGTGTCTATAATGCCAAAATATTATAATGGAATATTGACTATATCTGTCTGAAGCCAAAAATAAAATAAGATTCCACCTTGTCAAAATGAAATAAGGAAAGACCACACTAATAGTTTCAAATTTTTTCCATTGAAAATGTTGTCAAAAATCGCTGCCTGCCTGCAAAACATTTCTAAATTGACAAACATGCATTTTCCGACAGAAAACTGTTCTGTTGAAAGGTTTTCAGCCAGCTCTAATGAATGTGCCATGACTTGCCAGTGGAAAACACAGCAAAGCAAGCATAGGCGTCTGTACAACTCACCAGAGTGGGAGACAAGAATGGAACGTCCCCCCATCATTGATTGATCAAGCGATCTATCAATGATGGGGAGACCCTTCCATTCTTGTCTCTCACTCCAAAAATCTCTCTCTCTGGGGTTGTTCCCCTTGTCTCCCTCCTGCACTAGAGTTTCTGAGGATATCAAGAAGCAGGAACAGGGAGGGGTGGCTGAGTCTGCAGAACCCAGAGATGGAGGCCGACACTTTTCAAAAGTGGCTTGTGATTTTGGGTGCCCAACTTGAGACACCTTAAAGGGGGCTGATTTTCAGAGGGGGCTGGCTCAGCACTTCCTGAGAAACACATTCCTTTGTCCAAGCATGTGCACGTTCCCATATAGTGTGTCATTTCCCCCTCCCCGCTTCTCACCTGTTCATGTGCCTTTAGCTTTGTTTAAATCTGGCTCTCTCCATTGATCTAAAGCTTTGTCCCTCTCTCTCCCTCTGCCCTGATTTTATATTATATAAAGATCTGTCATCCTGCCTGCGGTCTGTGCACCGGCTGCATGTGTCAGAGGCGTTATCTCAGACTCACCTCATCATTCTGTCACCCCGGCATTCAGAGGCGTTGGCATTAATGTTGATGATGATGATCTTACATTTATTTAGTGCCTTCCACTCTTTGTTATGAAGTAAAAGCCAGCACTATGAGTCACACCCCGAAGCAGACCAGACCAGTGAAGTGACCATCATCTTAGTCCCCAGCAAAGACAGAAGCTGGGATCTCCAGAGAAAAGAGCACAAGCCTAGCTAAAGAAGTATGTTCTCTCACTGGGGGCTGTAGTGGACTTACAGCCTCTGTGAATCAGGCACGGAATCTCGGGAGACATAGCATACGCTGACCAGCGGGTTACATATGCAGCAAGGTTGGCATGCACTCACACTGACTCTGACTTCACTAATATTCTGCACCAGCGGAAGCATCTAAATGGCCTTCTCTAGTAGCCGCATGAAGGACTCAGCGCAGTCAGTCCAGCTTGCCGGGGACCAAGACATGGATGACTTTAGTGAGGTCCCCTTCAGCAAGAAAAGGTTGATACCTTCTAGATGAAGCATGTGAACAACAAAATGATATTGAGCTGCTGCTGCTAACTGGAATTCCAACAGCAATGGAATGCAAAATTACCCCAAGACTGTAATCCCGTATGGCCAGAGATGGAACATTTGTAACCCTCCCTCAATCTTTTAATTGGCTGTCCCTGCCAGCCGGAGCCATCTCCATCATGTTTGGACTGAGTTGGTGACAGACCATCTCACTCCCAGTCTTATCCAGGCACTAGGAAAGCAAGGAAAGGTACACTGATGGCACTGCAGCCCCAAAATTCACGCCATGGCCCTAGACACCTGACATGCATGTTAAGGAGAAGCAAAATGGGCAGCCACTCACCATCATCTTCTGGGACCTCCAAAAGGAGGAGGAACTGAGCTTCTGAAGACTCCATCCATCCGTGCAAGACTCTGCAAGCCGGCCAGCAGAAGCTAATAGAAAATGCTCATAGATGGAATGACCTTTGATCCATCTCCAGGAGATTACTGAGCAAGGACATTAATGGGGTCTCTGCAGCATAACCAGGACTCAATCCAGATTGCTAGGGATCCGGGACACTGGGAAAACCCGCAAGCAGCTGAAGTTATTCCAACATGACCTCCTTAGAAAGGGACCAACACAAGGCTCAATGGAGATATTCCCATCAATTGCAAGGGGGGTCAGGCCTTAGCCCTTCACGAGGAAAGGAAGGTTGAGATGGGCCATTCACCAAAAATGAAGACACTGGGTGTGGATTTTCAGCAACTCACAGGATTAGGATCATATACAATGCCAATGAGAAATCCCCTCTGCCCTCCCCACACACACACTACATAGGCTGCGGGAAGGTGTGGGAAGGCTGGAGAATGGCAATTGAAAGGAATGAATCTTTGGGTGCATAGGGTGTCCTGTCACCTGCTCTTGGAGGAAGGACTCTGGCTGCATGAAAGCATGTGAGAGTTTTAGACCACTTCTCTGAATACCCCTAATGCTAGGATATATTTTCTGCTTTGGAGTCCGAACTAGCCCTATCATCATGTATATGGTGGCAGGGCCTAGAGTCCTCAGTCAGTTTCATTCTCCATTGTGCTAGGTGCTGTACAAACATCTGTAGTAAGCAGCACTGCCAACCCCAGGCACTCAGAAATCACGAATCAGCCTCCACCCCAAACATGAGATTTTATTAAAAATATTAATTTGCAGTTATTTTTATTTGCTATCTGAGCCTTCAGAGTCACATTCACTTCACATTTTCAGGTTGTCCTCTGCACCCACAAGGGTTAGAAATTTACATTAGGAGAAAAAGAAAACAAAAGAAAGCTGAGAATCTCAAATAATCATGGGACTTCAGGATCAGGGGCTTTAAAAAAAAAACAACCACCCACCAAATATTGTGCAACTTGTGAGGAAAATCCCGCAGCACTGAGTAAGCGGCAGTCCATGTCCCAAACAATTTACAGTATCAGTTTGCCTCAGACGATGAAAAATAAGAACTAGAACCTCTCTGGAATCCGGTTATCGTTCTAGCTGTGATATACACACAAGGGGGGGAAAAGTCATTTTAATTACTGATCAAAAATAAATGACTTGCTGTTTACTAGGTCTTATTTATTTATTTATTTATTGTTAGAAATTACTTTCTAAAATTACTTAAATGTATTTATAAGGAAAGAAAACACCCATAAATACCCAGCCAATGAATTAATTTGCATCAAATTACCAATGGTTACTACCACTGTTCTGTACTAAACCTTCCTACTCCATTACGAGGAGAATGGACAAAAATCTCTCGCCGCTGTTAATAATTTCAATTATTAATTTTACTTAATAATTCATCCCCCTCCCTTGAGTGTAGCTGCTGTCTCCACATCACTCCTCTCTGTATTTCTATTACTCCACACCACAACTTGCAGCAAGACTATATATCAACTTGCAAGGTTGCTGGCTTTCAGAGGGTTATTTTACTTTATTTTTTCATAATCTGCAGTCATTTCCACAGAGAAATACCCCAGTAAATACCTGCTCTGGAAAAAACATAATAAATCCTTAAAGGTGAACAAAGTGTTCCTTCCTCCATCACCCCTCCCCTTTTTTTCAAGGCAATATAAAGTATAAAAGCCTCTGAGAGTCCAAATCTTTAACAGAACATTCAGAATTACAGATAAATCCACTTTAAAGCAAAGAGGAAAAGGTTTTTTTTAAAACACCTTTTAGGACATGAATTTAGGCATGGATGAAAACAATGGCAGCTGCTATGCAGGGGGCTGCATTCATTCCAAAGATGTTGGTGTCAGTCATGTCACCAGCTCAGAACTCTGAACATGGATCTTGGCAGATACATAAAGGAGGCTTAATGTGCCACTCTTCTGTTTTTAAAATGCATCTGTAATGCCTACAAAGGATTGGGGGATCACAGGCAGCTTCAATCAATTACTTAATTGTTTTAAACATCTCAGTTCACCTTTAAAGGCCCTTGGAAAGGTTGGAAGGTAGTTAGTTAACATGTGTACAGTTCTGGTCCTTTACAATCCTTGTTTCTCTTTCAGGGAGAGGATGTCTTCAAGGCAGGAACTCAGTGTTCTTCAATGGAATTCTCCCTGTAGTGAATTCTAAAGGATCAGGACTGTGTATAGGGCAAACAGGATACCAGGTAGTAGTGGGATAAGTGGACAGACTGAGGGATGAAGGAATGTAACATGGACATGAGAGGCTGATCATTCTAAATGCTCATCGTTTAAAGCCAGATCCAAAACCTATTGAGGTCTAGGGGTATGTCTCGACTACCATTAAAAACCCACGGCCGGACCATGTCTGCTGACCCCACAGGGCTCGAGCTAAGCGGCTGTGTAACTGCAGTGTAGATATCTGGGCTCGGGCTGGAGCCTGGGTTCTAGGACATTACAAGGTGGAAGGGCCCCACAGCTTGGGCCTGAAGCCTGCACTGCAATTAAACGGCCCTTTATCCGGAACCCCGCAAGCTCAAGTCAGCTGGCATGGGCCAGCTGCAGATGTCTAACTGCAGCGCAGACTTACCTAGGAGAGCTTTTCCATGGACTTCAATGGGCTTTGGAGTAGTTCAAACCTTTTTCAGGACAGGCACCTGGAACAATTCTCCTCTAACTGTAAAAACATGTCAACTTGGCCAGTCCTGCCATTTTGCCTTACCCCAGAGAAAGCATCACAAAGGACTGAGATGCGGCACCACCTCGGCACAGAAGCCGACTGGAGCCCGTACCCAAACTGGTTCCAAACATCTCATCCCTTAAAGGTCACAGGAATGATCAAAGATTATCAAGCCTCCTTTGTGGCGATTAAGTTCTGCCAAGAGTCGCGTCTGCCCTCGGCTCCAGCTGCCACATCCAGGGTCAATAAACTATTATTCTAACAGCTTTTCACAGCCCACTGACTTGAAATTGACTGCCTAAAGCTCTATGCTACTTCATGGAGGACAGAGGAAATAGAGAACGTGGGGAAGAGAGGACGAGGCGTGTAAGGAGACAGGGGCGGTGAGAATGAGGAGGGGCTGCGGGCCGAGGCATTGCTTGCAAAGCAGATTGATTGAAGCTGACAAGCCCAGGAGAGGGCGCGACTTCCCGCAGTACAGACATCCCACAAGGCGGGTCAAACCCCAGCCCCAGCAAACTGCGCATGCCTCCCTGGGCTCTGATCCTCCTGCACCTTGAGCAGTCGTTTAGAGCAGGGCAACAGGGGGTAAAACAATACCAGATCAGACGAGCTGCATTTGGCATGGGGGTAAATGACTGCACAAGAAAATTCAGGGCAAGGGTGAATTGGCCCCATATTTCTAAATCCAACTTTAGCTCAATCCCTTAAGTTCTTTTTGGCTGCTACCCTGATCAGCCAACAAAGCAGACCCCTAGGCATCCTGCACCCAGCCATGGCTATTAACAAGCGCCAATATCTCTTTTGAGGTGACTAGGACAGGGTTCAGGGTCCAAGCTTCAATGCCAATGAGATGTTTGAAAATTAAGGAACTGGGTGAGAGGGATTGCAGCTGCATGTTTCAAGGGGCCTCTTGAAATTCAGACAAATGACTCAGGATTCTTGGTTCATTATCATCCTGAGCCTTGCCCTGTGTTTTCGTCAGGACAAAGCAGACATGCAAATGATACCATTCAGGTTTGATTTGCTAGCACGTTCCACCTACACTGCACTACTGTGACAGCACAAAACATGGAGCAGGCATGAATCAGGCTTAATTAGTATCATGCATGGACTTTTCAGCCTCTCTTTGTGAGCTGGACCTCACAAAAATCAGGAGATTTAATAAATAATTATAATAATAATAATTCATAATACATTTGGATATTTTTATTTACCGTCTCATTTTTGAACCATTAGGCTTTGCATTTTCAAGCTTAGAAACTTACTTTTGAAGAAAAAAAAAAAAAGGTGAGATTAGTCAGTTTATAACATGACTCAAGGAGCTGGTGCTTTAAGAAAAACACCAAACATCGGGCACTGCTGCCATCCAAAGCACTTTGCACTGAAGATGTTGGTTTATGTGGCTCCCAAGCAAAACATTGAGCCATCCTGAAAGGAGGAGAAAACCACCTAACGATGGGAGATCTGCATTTCCCCAGAGCATTTTAATCCTAACAAACGTCTGTTGCTTTTGGCTCCTGTTGTGTTTCAGAGACATTTGAGAGAAGCAGCTGAAACCAGGCGAAATGAAGAAGTCAGCCTGATCTATGGCATAATTACAGCTTTGCTTGGAGAGGACACCAAATTGGCCCGTCACGTGCATGTGTGTATGTGTATATTTCTGTTTTTGTCTAGAAATTAATTTTCAGATCAAAAGGAAACCAGTTAATGACAGAAGATAAATGGGGTTGGCGGAGGCTGGGGAAAGGATGAAAAATCCTGCAGCCCTCGGGACATCTCTTGCCATGGAGAGGATTAATATTTCTGACGGATTTTTGCAGGGAAAGAGAAGGAACTTTCTGTTCAACTCTGGGGCAGAGAGTCCAAATTTGATTCCAAATGGAAAAATGTTTAAAGGGAGTGAGACACACACGCACATAATAAAAACTCTAATCTATTAATCTTCTCCCTTGATCTAGAGGGTAGAACTAAAATGATGTTTGATGCTCTTTCACGATCTCTGGAGGGCAAATCAAATAACAAATAAGGAGAAAAAACAGCCAGAAAAACCAACACAGTTTATATCACATAAAAATAGATGTACAGCAAAATAAATAGTAGGGTTGTTGGTTTGTTTGTTTTTTCCCCTATGAGGAAGGGAAGGGAAGAGAGCATATTTTCTAGTTTACAGAACAGACTTTTTTAGTATTTGAGCTCTGACATTTCTAGGATAAAGAGTTCATATTAAATTAGAGCACTGCCTGATTGGCTCCTGGGAATTTTGAAGGGGGAATTCTGACTAAACACAGCCTTACTGTAGCTGCAGAGTAATTATTATTAATACTTTGCTCTTCTAAAGCAACTTTTATTCAAGGCTCTCCAAGCGCTCTGCAACCATTAATTAGCCTTCACAGACTCCACGACACAGTGCTGGATAAATATTAGCAGCCCCTTTTTAAAGCTGGATAAACTGAGGCACAGAGAGGCGAAGAGACCACCCTCGGTCACACAGTGAGTAAGTGACAGAATAACACATAGAAACCTCAGTGTCCCTGTTCCAAATCCCCGTTCTAACCACTCCGCACCACTTCCTCCCAGCACAGCTACCTGAGAGCTCTGCTTTGATTAACTGTCAATTTCACAGGTCACTTTAGCTCGTCAAAGTAACACACACACTCTTTTTTCTGGTATTTCTAAGTCACCTCTGACTCCTCGTCTCCCATGTGTGCTCTCTGCGTTGCGCTTTCCCAGGCATGATGTGCAGCTCTGTGCTTCAGGACTAAACGGTTACATTGATGGGAAGCAATAAAACAAAGAAACAAAGTCAAGTCTCCCCAGGAGAGAGCACAGAGCGTGTGCACGTCTCTACTCTAACATGCGGCATCAACTCTGCCCTCACAAAATGGCAGCTGCCCCGGCAGATATCAGACCCCGGGAAACTTAAAGGCAGACTCCGCAAAACAAAACCAAACAAAACCATTGCAACGCAGACACACACATCACAAAAGAATTTGCTATTCAACCCATTTTAACTGTTCTCTTTCTGAACAACCAGACAATCCCCTCAGGACATAGTACAATAAACCCTATGCAGACAATCCCATAATAGCACCATATTAATCATACACCAGGAGATAACCCTGATTTCTCAACTCGAAGCACACAGGCCTCTGCCACTTGAGCTAAAGGAGAGCTTCTAGTTTCACTTCTAATAATAGTAGATCTCTTATCCTCTTCCTGAGCCAGTCACTAGAGGGCCACCTTGTTCCCTCACTCAGACATGCAAAGCCAGTCCATTGCCATAGGTCTCCTACCCACCACCTCTTTTTTCTGTTACAGAGAAAAAAATTGCACTCGGCTCTGATTTGCTTCTAAGGTGATTTGAGCTCAAAGGGGAGGCATGTCAGTATAAGGGCACGAATCCCAGGCTGACTCCCCGGAAGACATTATGCAAAGGCGCACAGACAGGGGCAGGATTGCCTAGTGGCCAATGCACTAGACCAAGAAGACCTAGACTAATTCACAACTCTGCAGCCTGACTGTGGGCATGTCCTATCTCTGTGCATTTTCCACCCGCTGTCTATCGTCTCTATTTAGATGATAAACTCTCCAGGGCGCAGACTGTTTCTGCCTCCATGTCTGTACAGCGCCTAGCACACTGGAGTCGTGACTTGGTTGGGGCTGTTGGGTGCCCCTGCAATACAATTAGTAAATACACAGCATAATCCGGAGATGCTCCTTTGGTATTACTTGCCTTTACAGAAAGTATTTATTTTTGGCCTGACCCATTTAATGAACAACTTTTTGACCTAGGAAACTTAGTCTCAATTTTCTTCGTTTTACCCAGAGAACAATGTGTCCTGAGGGCGTCTTTGAGCTCAGCAGACACTGTCACCATCCATACAAAGGCTGGACATACCCATCTGCCATGTTATCAGCGTGTGTTGGCTCACTGAGCCGGACAACACTTAGGGAGCAAGGGAGTTCTTGCTCTTGTGGAAGTGACGGATGCTCCCGCTAAGCTTCTTAGAGCGGAGACTTTTGTTTAGAGCTGTTGTTTTTTACCCCCTGGACTGGAACGACAGGAGATTGAGGCCTTCTTGGGAGATTTCAGTTCCTGTTGGGCGGAAATAAGTGAGAAGAGCAGATTGCCCCATCAATAGCTCACTAGGGCATTAGGTAGAACCTCAATTAGCCACAATTCGCCGTTAACTGAAACAGGGTCATCTCCCTTGGCATCTGTCAGCTGAGCAGAAAGCAGGCCCCGTGGTTCAGATCTGGGTGTCGGCTGTAGCCCGGTCACGTACTTCCTGTGTGACCTTCAGCAAGTTGCTTAGGGCTTGTCTACCCGGGTTGCCCTGCAGGGTGGACTAAGGGAGGTGTGAATTGCAGGACACACCGAAGTGCTGCCTTGCGTGAACACTGTTAACACGCACTAAAAGGTCCCTACTTAGCATTTACACAGCCCTGTTTGACAAGAACGACATTACGTGGAGGAGGTACCTTTTAGACCGCACCAGTAGCATCCACAAAGCAGCACTTTGGCTTACGCTGCAATTCTCTTCCCAGGTAGATGGAGCCGTAATCATTCTGTGCCTCAGTGCCCCATCCCTAAAATGGGGTTAATAATTCTGTCTTCTCTCTTCAGACTGCGAACTCTTCAGAACAGGGACTGCACCACTGTTCAGTGTCTAGCACCTCAGCCCCCTGGTCCCAGCTGGAGCCTCTGAGGTGCAGTAATGTAAATAATCCCCCAGACGTATTAGCTACATTCAGTTCCTTCAATTATCCAAAGCTTTGCAATTTCCCCAGCGGCAGTCACATAATCGAGGCTCTTCAGCACCGAGATATTCGGCTTTATACAAATTTGTTCTCCCCTTCCCCAAACTCACTTCTCGGGAAAGTTTATAAGTGATGGCCTCTTCTACATTTAATATAGAAATAATTTGAAAATAAGTTCCAATAAAAGTAAAAAAAAATAGTAAAAAAAAAAAAAAAAAAAAGAAAACCCAATCATTTAAATCAAACACCTTTTATTGCTCCCTAGGTGCATGTATTTGTCTTCCAAGTGTCAAAATTATCATATCTTTGTTTTTAATTTATTATATGTATTACAGTAGAGCCTATAGGCCACCATCTGAAGGTCACAGGCCCCCTGAGCCACAGAAAGAGTTTACAGTTTAAATTGTCATCCCCTCTAGGCCATCCATTCTGCTACCCACCGCAGAGACATTGTATTCCCTGTTGGTTCTCCTCTTAACGTAACTCCCGGGATAGGTTGGTCACGTCCCCACTTTACTGGCTAGTCCACACAGATGGTAAAAGCCTACTACTGCTACCAACTAATGGAGCTATCCCTCTAGGTCATGTAGTAGAACGTTTGGTGCTGAAAGTCCCAAATTCAGTGCTCACTGGGAACACATGGGGTGCAGCGGGAAGCTGTTGCATGAACTGTGGTGTTCCCTACCACAACCCTTAGTCACTCTCACAAATATCCCTATTACACTACTTGCATGAATACTGCTCAAGTCTAGTAAGGGTGGCAGAACCAGCCCTTAGACTGTCAGCTCTTTGGTGCTGGGAAATTAGTCTCTATTTGTACCGTATGGAGTCATGCAAATTTATGGTGCTATGTACGTGGGCCGGGGTTTTCTAAGGGACTTGAGTGTCCAACCCATTGAAATAACTCTCCCAGGCTCCTTAGAAAAACACACTGACTGTGTAATACGGCTTCATTGAACGTCCCAAAGATCCTGCATGTTCCATTTGCATGAATTTACATTCGTCACGGCCAGTGTAGTTGCTAACGAAATGGCAGTGCACACGAAGCTGTATAAACATACGTGGAAGAACCACAAGGCCCTTCCTATGAATAGCTCACAGTGCAGAGACAGCCACAGTGTGCGGGGCGGGGGGGAACAGATCAGGGGCAAGGACAGGTGCTGACACCCGCTGGAGAGCTACTGTCAGTGAAAGCAGTGGGGTTTGAGGAAGAAATTGGAGGGCTGGGATGGTCTCAGTACTTAGAAGGACAGGGCAGAGAGATGTGATGCCCTTTCTTCCTGGAGGCGTATCCATCTGCAGCCTCTACTGAATGCATCTCAGAGTAGGCATCAGAAACCTTCCTAGTGCTGCACAAGAGATCCTCTTTAGCTAAGGTCCTGGAGACCTCTGCTTCTGGAGAAAGAGGACAAGGTCTCTCTCTCCATCTTTGACTGTAGGTCTGCAGATGCTGCTGGTCTTTCCAGGGGAGGAGGTTGGCTTGTGTTTAAGACAGTGAGTAAAGGAAAGAAATCCAGCCTATTAGACTTTCCGCTTCTGCATCGTCCATGGGCAGCGAAGCCTCTTTGGATAACAGAGAGCAGCACCGCTGCCCTAACTTCACGTATAAAACCAGCTAACGAGCACGTTCGCTTCCTCGACACAACGGTGAGAGCTGCCTCTCCCTACCTCAGCCCACAATAAGCAACAGACCTTACGGAAGAGGAGTTGGGAGGAATTTGCTATTTCCAGTCCCCCAGGATAGTGCTGAGGGAAGTCTTTGCAGTGTAATGAGATCAGCCGGCCAAGACTAATCACATCCCTGGCGCAGGGGATGGATCTCGGGAACTGACAGTGCATTGTCTCAGAGCTGTCTACAGCTGACGAAGTGTCAAATGAGATGGAACAGAAAATGAAATCCATCTGCGGGAAACAGCCGCTACCAGGCTGATTCATAGTTTTTATTACAATAGCACCTCGATGTCCTAACGAAGATCAGAGCCCCATTATGCTCGGTGCTGGACATACACACAATGAGAGACAGCCCCTTCCAAAAAAGCTTACAATCGAAATAGGCAAGAGAGATAAAGGTGGGGAGGAGAAACTGAGTCACAGAAGCAAGTGACTCAACCAAGGTCACTCAGCAGATCAGTGAGACAATCACAAATAAAACCCAGGCACCCTGAGTCCCAGCCTAGTGCACTATCCACTGGACCACACTGCCCCCAGGGGTTGAAGACAACGGGTCTACTCATAGGAGTAATTGTTTACTAGTATAAGTAAGGGCTTCCTAATCCCTTCAGTTTGTATCGTTCCTGTCATCTGAAAGTGCTTTACAAACTACACACACAACTCTTTCACACACAGAATCACACACATCATCCACACTGAGGAATAGAAAGGAAAACCCAGCATTACTGGGCTATGATTTTCAAAGATGCCTATGGGAGTTAGGGGCCCAGTTCAATGGATTTAGACACCTAAATCCTTTTGGCTCATTTGAAAAGCCCAGTCCTGATTCACATGAGATTTCTAGAACCTTTCTGTTTTGATGCTGGCTTATGTGGGTTTGTCTTGTGTCCCAAATTTAGCGTTAACTCTTAAAGTCCAATCAATTGAAAGCAAAAACAAAACCATTTTTTTCGGATGGCAAGAATCTGAAACCAGAAATCCCTTCCTAAGCCCCTGGGAAGGGGGTGTTGCATTGAAACTCTGTTCTGGCTCACCCAGCTCTGATAGAACTGGGATCGGTGCCGACAGGTTGCACAGCTCTTTGCAGGAATCGCCTCTCCTGCCATTGAAATGAAACACGGCCAAAGAAAATATTCATACAGAAAGTCAAACACATACAGCTATGAGGCTGTCTGTTTTGTCTTATCCATTAATAGGATCAGCTAAACAGGGTCAGCATGTAAACTACAACTGCTTTACAGATCACAAAAAATAATTTAATCTGCAATGGTTTTTCACCTCCGGGGGCCTGAGAACTGGTACATTATATCTACTTATTTAGCTGATCCTGTTAAAAAGGTATCAGGAATAAAGGGGGAAGGGGGGAATCTTTCATCATGTGAGCTGAGCCAGAGAAAACTTTGCCTCTAGCAAGACTGGCAAAAATCCCAGTTCCATCCCACTGGTGATTTGAAATACAAACAACCAGATCTGCTGGGTGTATGGTGCATTTGACACAGACCTGCCTTCTGGGTTCAGCACCCTCCTCTTTCTCTTATTTTTCAGGATGCCCTCCAGATGGAGGGGGCGGGAAGCTTAAGGACCTGCCACTTTATTCCCCCCACAGCTCAGAGGCCCTCATTGCAACTTCCAGACAGGGATTGTGAGGTTGGAACTTATCAAGACTACTCCTAAACTGGCCTGGAGGATACAAGGGAGGGTGAAATCTGTGTCACCTGCAGGGCTACAACGTCCCTGCTGGCCAAAGGATCGGTGCCTTCCTTGATGGTTCACAACAACAGAGGAGCAACATAAACGAAGCCCGAGAGAAGGAAACCAGAAGCCGGTTGGTTGCGCAGTCGTTGAGTGAGTTTCAGGTGGCTGCTGCTGCTGTCACCTCTAGGTGCGATCAAATCTTCACTTGTACTGCAGACCGAAGGGCTAGAGCCAAAGTCCATGGAGGCCAAAGCTAAGATTTCAATGAACTTTGGCTCAAACCCTGCAAAAGGAGCCAAACGGGGAGTGCTCGCTCTCTGTTAACTCTTTAAAACACAGTCGTGTGGGATGGAGCCCGTGAGCAGCACCCGCCATGGGGTGGGGAATGACTGAGATGGATGGGGGAGAAGGGGCAGCACCAGCTGAAGGGGTCTTTTCCCCTGGAGCAGGGAGGAAGAAAGACAAGGCACAAGAACCTGTCTGATGAAGAAGTCGCGAATGAAGAGGGCAGGTTGTGAAGATGCAAGGCCTGGGTGAGAGTAAGGTGCATGCTCCGAAAGGAAGGATGGAGAATCATCTTCTGCTGGGCCTGTCTACAGCAATCAGAGCATCCTGCAGCAGGTGGGATCAGAGTCAGAGATGAGGGACCACCATTTGCCCTAGTGCCAACAGGCGCATGTCCGGCACAGTCCATCAGAGGGCAGTCCAGATAGTGGCAGGTTTGCGCCAGTCTCGCTCTGAATTCATGGAGGTGGGAGGTTAGAGACATGCACAACTTACTTCACCGTCAGCCTTGGGACCACAAGCTGCCAGAGGGCGAGATGATGCAGCGAGCAACCTTCCTACTGCATCACCTTGGCATCCCTAGGGGCTCGGCGCCGAAGTGCAGGGATGTCTGGCTGGGTTGTGAGCTGTGCAACTTCCCACGCAACCACCTGCAGTGCCTGGGCTTCACGTCAGCCCTGGTTTGCTTTGCTGGTGCTTGCTCCCACCTGCTGTTCTGCTAGGCACATTTCAGTTCACGTCAGATTGAGCGATTGACTTTTTTATTTTGGGTTTGCTCTTTGGTCAGATTTATATGTCAAAGCCAGTAAAATAAACGTGAGCACGGGAGACAGAGAATGCTGCCTGGGTGCTACCGTGCATGGGGCATTAGACATACTGCAGATTACACAGAGCCTTGCCCCTGTCTCACATGTCATTTCTTGCAGGAGCTCATTGCTATTCAATAGCGTCTCCCCTGCAGGGAGGCTGGGCTTTAACGGCTCAGAGCTGGAAAGATAGAGGGTGTTAGGGATGGTAGAGGAGATTTTGTGAGGAGGAAAGAAAGATCAGTGCAGCAAATGCAAGTCTCCAGATGAGCAGCAGGGAAACAGGCCTGTTCATGTGAATGAGAGCGGAATCCGGCCCCCAGTGCGGTCAGGAAGGCATGCAACCCAGCGCCACATTATTACACAGTGAGATGCATTATGGGAAGCTCACACCTTACACAAGAGCATCCAACATGGAGCAGGCTGAGAGGTCAGGCTACATGCATAGTCCTCACCACCAATATTCCCTGCTCTGGACCCAATCCCCACAACCAATCTCTTCCCCGGCGTTGATTCCTTTAAGTGGGGCTGGCAAATGGCTTTGCTCTGTACAATTAAATACACAAGCCACTAATCAGATAGGCCAGGATGTTTTCCTAAAATGTCTGGGTTGGTTCCCTCCCCATCCTTTACAGATACAGCAATGAGAGACCGCACATGCTAGCTTCTTATTATGGCTCCAAAACTGAGATTATTCCTAAGGGAGTTAGGTGCCTAATTCCTTTAGGCTCCTTTGAGAAACCCAGCCTAATTAACCAAGCCCTGTGTATGACTGAACCTATCCTGAGCAAAGAGGAGGAGAACAGGCACAGGCATTTTTATTATTTGTATTGATGTAGCACCTAACAGCCAAGCTAAGGGCCAGGACTGTGCTGGGAGCTGTACAAACAGAGAACAACAAAGACAGGTCCTGCCCCAAAGAGTTTATCTGAGCCAATCACAGCACATTCCAATTGTATGAAGAAGAAATGGGTGAAAAAACCAGAGAAAACCCAGGAGGTCTGAAAATCCAACCTCAACCCTATGTAGATGAGGGGGAGGTGAGAGAAAGAGCCCAAGTGGGAAATCAGCTGAAGTCTCCAGAACACTGATTACAGCACACACCCCAGCACAAGCCCAGATAACACTCCCTCCCCTCTAGCCCTGTCATTTAAGTATCTGCCTAGCGCAGGGAACTGGAGTTGATCATTTCTGGAGGTCCCTTCCAGCCCTCCATTTCGACGATTTTCCCCCTGTGCATTTTTCGCCCTGCCAGTCCATGCAATGTCTGTTCTCAGCACAGCTTTCCCCTGCCTGCCACTGGGCATTTTCATCTAGGGAACGTTTCTCCCGGCGCTCAGGGCCAATTCTATTCTGATTGCTTCCACCAGATCAAAAAGGAAATTGAAAAGATTGCAGCGCACAAACACACAGTCGCGCGTGCATGAGCGCACCCTCCCCCCCCCACACTCGCACCGCACAAAAGTGGGAAAAGGCAATGATTGGCGCCTCCAGCCATAACCTTTATTTTCCATTAATGGACCCGGGTGAGTGTCGGCTGTGTTTGAAGCTGCATAAAATGAACTGAAAATAAGAGGGATAAACAGTAGCAGTTAAGGGCCTTTTTTTTCCTAGAGGAATGCCGAGCCAATTTCAGCAAGTTAGTGACACATACAGAGCTTCCTGCAGCTCCTGACAAGGGGTTGGAAAGCAGCCCTGAGCCTCAGGCCACTGGGCAAACAAGCACAGGAAACAAACCCCTCTATTTCAGAGACGATGGTTTAGCAGTTTGAACTTTTGCTTTTGGAATCCCTAAACTTTCCGGAGTCACCGGTTCAAATCCCAGCAGCTGACCTCTCAGCCTGTCACCCTTCCGCGGTAGTTACAAATGTGCAGACCAGCATCTGCAAGCGTGGGCGACCTACGCTTCGGCACCTGATCCAAGATTAGGTACCTAAACAAGGGGCTGAGCATCCACGGCTAGCTCCCACCTTTGAAGATCAGCCCTGAACATGGATTTAGTGGCCAAAGTTTGGGCAGTGACCCTCGTTCCTTGCAGTTCACTGTGCGTCTCTCGTTTGGATGGGACCTTATAAAGTGTGGCTAGAGGTGCCAACTTTTCTAATGCAGCATTTTAACTTGAGTGGGCAATACTCGCCCCCTACCCCGTCTAGGTCTGTGCAGCCAAACAGATGTTGAGTACGTTGGTAGAGACATTAAAGTCAACCCACATCACACAAGCAGCTACCACTTATATGCAAAACTGCTGGGGGGACGGGATTGGTGGGAGTATTCTACAGACACAAATTGCAGGTACAAGCAGAATGGCCAGAGTAAATTGCACTTTCAAGGGAAATAGGGCACTTGCCCCTGGTTTCCTGGGGAAAATCTTCCCTTCCTCCCTTTTCGGACTTCCATTGTCATCTGGCTGCTGCTTTCCACCCCAGAAGCAGCTGCATTTGTGTGATGGGTGAAGTTATTCTTCTGCACACCATGGTCAGCATTAAAAAGTCAGCATTTACCAATAGATATCAGAGACACCATCATTTGTCCCTTATCTTTAGGAAGGGAATGTGTATCTGTTGGCAAATCTGACTTTTTCATGGCAGCTGGCATATACAATTTGTTAAGCCCTTTTGGGAATTCGGATAAATGCAAGATACTCATTCAGATAGTGCTGTATCAATATCCTCAGTGTCATAATTATATTACAGTAATCCCTAGAAGACCAAACTGAGCCCAGACCCCACTGTGCTAGGTGCTGTGCACACACGAAGGATACGTCTACACTGGAAGTGAAGATGTGTTTGTCATATGGATGGACATACCAGCTCTAGCTTTAATCCAGCTAGCGCAGGTAACAACAATAGTGTAGAAGTGGCAGCAGAAGCTGGGAACCCAAGTACACGTCCACCAGGGAGCCTGGGCACGTACTCCGACTGCTAGCCCGGGCCATCACCGCTACCCTCTCACAGGCTCCCCGTCTCAGGCAGGCTGGCTGACTCGCCCGTCCCTCTCCCTGCCACAGGCACCGAGGCCCCAGCAGTCGAGCTCTGATTTATAATTTATAGGGAACCTTCCGCTGACTCTTTAAGGCTTTTTCTTTCCTCGGAAAACACTGGCACATGGGTCTCGCTCAGCAGATCAGAGACAACGCAGGTGTTTGAATGGCCCCAGATGCAAGGATTCAGAGGCTGACATGGGGCTAGGATAAGCAATTTTAAGATTCCGGTACACGCTGGGCTAGGTAGAAAACTCTTTAATACTTTAAATCAAATCTCATCCATCTCCCAACTAGGCCGTTAATTTACATGTAACAGGGTAGCTCTTTTGCATTTAATAAATAACTACTGATTATTAAAAAGCACCCAGGTGGAAGTTTATCACCTTGGGGTGGGGACATGTGCAGAGACACGCAATGTTATTAAGCCTTGATCCTAGGCATGCGTCTAACAACCACTTGCTGTTTAAATAATTGCTATTTACTTAACTGGTGATTTCGGGGCTTATTTGTGGGGTTTTGCTTTTTCCCCAAAGGGAATGTGGTGCTGGTGAAAGGTGCCGGAGTGACAGCCCTGGGAAATGGCAGCCACGCTTTATCCTTGGAATAAATGCAACACAGCCAGGTGGATCAATCTCAGCAACATATTTTGATACTGCCATGGAGGGAGCGCCCCCTGCAGTCAAGAGAGAGAATTTTACAGCCATCCAAGTCCTATCTTGGGCTTCTCTGCTGAGACGGGACATGCTCATCCACTAGAGACTGGTCTGAGAAGCCACCAAGTGGTCTCACTCACTAAACAGCCATCAAAGAGCTGTGATACCAGCCTCAGCTGCATCTGAAGCAGTCATGTGGACACATGAGCCATCTCATCTTCCTGCGATGAGGCTGCCAATGCCACGTCGGTCTGTCTGAACGCCATCCAAGCCGCTCTGCCATCTCCGATGTGCCTGGCCGGTAGTTTCCTTTCTGGTGAGCCGCTCTGAGAAAGGAGATGGGAGAGCTCTGAGACAACCATCCCTCGGTTCACTGGGGGAACATAGGATGTCATTGACTTGAACTGTTCCGGGCCTGCATGAGCCTTTTCATCTGCCAGTTTATTAAAAATAAATAAATAAGGAAGCGTTTGAATCTCTTCCTTCTGGAACATCTGTGCCTGGCAATCACGAATGCACATCAGAGGAGAGCGGAGAGATTAAACGGACCTGACTGCTTTGAGCTGGCGCTGTTCTGCAGCTCAGAGGCTGTGGATCAGTCCCCGTCAGTTCTGCGTTAGCTGCAAGCCTCATGACGGGAGTTTAAGGAAGAGGAGCTTGATGAGTCGATCTTGCAGTATTTAAAGGGGTGCTGTCAGCTGCTGCCTGTGTCTCTCAGAAGGGAGCCTCCTCTCTCCACAGCTCAACCGATGAGAGTTTTTCTTCCCTGCAACGTTAACTGGACTCACAGCCATACACAAAAACTCAAGTTGGCTGACCTGAAACAGGATACAGGCTAAAACTGAAGTGAGCACAACACGTCAGCCACTTACACAGCCCCTCTGCAGTGTGGACAAAGGCTAGCACTCCTAATCCACCAATGCCTTCTACAATTCCCCGTGTAGCCAGACAGGATAGACAAGTTCTCCCACAATTCACTAAGCAAGACTTCATGGAGCGTCTCAGTGCTAAGGACCAGGGGCTCTGCCCCCAGAAGTCTCAGCACCACATGCGAGGGAGTGCAGAACCACCCTGGACAAAGCAACTGGAGAGTTATTTTGCAGTGAGGCTAACCCCACTTGAGTTAGGCTGACTCAAGAAGTGTGCAGATAACTCATGTTAACCCAGCGGTAAGGACAGATCCAGAGAGAGCACTAGCGATTCTGGAAAGGGGTCTGAGTAACTCAACTCTCTGAGCATCCTAACTCTGTTAGCTGAGAAACATGCATCCTTGCTGCATTCTGGGCCAGGGATTTGAACATGGACCCTGTACCTAACTGTACTGTCCTCCAGAACTGTCAGACCCGAGCACCCTGCAATCGCTAGTCATCTCAGATGCCACCGCTTCCCTGTGAGGCATGGAAATGTCATCATCCCAGGCTTCTCCTAAGCTCATACAGGAAGCCTGGGCCGGATGCAGGAACTGAACCCCCATTTCCTAAATGCCCCTCCAGAGCCTCGACCACAAGATCATCCGTCTTCTCTGCAGTTGTGTATTGCCAGCACATTCTCCAGCAAACCCGCAAGGAGCTAATTAAGTACAGAGTTTTGCAGCAAGCAGTATGCATGCCTCACCCTTTCCCAGGACCCCACATTATCATATTTCACATTAAACATGTGATATTTAAAGGTAAATTTCCATCAGGACACTGGAGGATTTATCTGCACAGGCTCCCATTAGCGCTAATAAAAGCATGGCGATCAGCCTAGTACATTTCACTTTGGCCAGTATAAATGCCTTCACATTCACTAGACAAATGACTGCTGGAATCATGGGTGGAAAAAAAAACCTCCCGGGGCAAATTTAAGACCTTTTCTTTGCTAGGAAAAGTGGTTGAGTTTAGGTCACGCTTAGCTAACATATCCTCGCTAAGCGCATCCCAGCTACACCTTTTCCCTGATGTAGATGGAGGATGGCAGTTTGTAGTTTAATTCAACGAGTCACGTAGTAGCTTAGACAAGAATTAGCTCACGTGGTAGGGGCTCATGATTTTTGCATATTCTATACAGGTTTTTACACTGTATCCATTGAAAGGGGGGATTAGCAGGGGTCCAGTAGCATATCGCGCAGTGTGACTGATATCTATCCTGTGTTTATCCTTCCCTAGATGTTTATGTTAGAAGGGAAGGGCAAAGTGTTCCCATAGAAGCAGACAGTGGGGAATGGAACACTTCATCCCACAGTCTTGGGTCGGCTCCCCACAGTCCCAGGCACTTGGCCATTGCTGGCTGTGAAGCGGGGCAGGGGTGAGTT
Source organism: Emydura macquarii macquarii (assembly GCF_026122565.2). NCBI lineage: Eukaryota > Metazoa > Chordata > Testudines > Chelidae > Emydura > Emydura macquarii. The sequence goes on along the minus strand of NW_027130449.1, from coordinate 5,824,047 downwards.
GGATTTACCTCCAGTCAAAATGGGACCCCCATCATTCCTGAGTGTGGGGGGAAATACAGAGAATGAAGTTCCACCTAACGGACAGGAGTCGCATGGCAGGGCAGCACCTTCTTGAAGGGGGACACTCAAGGTCCAAAGTGGAGACCGCCCCACTGGCAATGCAGGAGAGGGGAGCTATGGAGACAGCTCTGATCATCGTGTTGTAGGTCAGGGAGGGGGCTGACCCAGTGTAGGACAGAGGGTGTTTGGAGGGGTGGGGGCAAAGGTGTGAAGCGGGTAGAACAGCCCCACCGACCTTGGGACAGAGAAGTGGGAAGGTTACTGGTGTGAAGACAGCTCCTCTGAGTAGGTGGGGGCAGGTGTTCTGGGAGTGGAGAGCTGAGCTGAGCAGGCAACCATCCACCAGAGAGCAAAAATACCTTGAAGAGGGGGGCAGGCTCTTAAATAGAAGGGCATGCTAGTCCTCTGTGCGCTTGCAGACTCCTCTGTTTCTCTAGGCTGCAGAAAAGGGTGACCAGTCCCTTGGCAGAGTTCATTTCAGTAGCCCGCCAACATTTGCCAGAGACACGAACGTCAAAGGGAAAGCCACAGGGACCAGCTCCCCGCCCCGCAAAAAAGTGGTGTCAATCCCCCTTGAACGCAGCAGATTCAGGGGCTGGACGCAGACAGAGGACAAGTTGGAAGCCTTTCCCAAGACCCAGTGATGGAGAGCAGTGGTGACAGCCCCGTGCCAGGCCTGCTGGGAGACTGAATTCCAGGAGAGGGTGGTCCAAGCCGGAAGGACAGGGATTCTCAGATGGGGATGCCCAAACTCCCTCTTGTGCTGCAGAAGTGGATGGTTATCCCAGGACGTAGCTAGTCCGGGACAGCCCGGGGCTGACTGACCGTACAGACTAAATACCCCCCATCACCTCAGCGAAGGGCACTCTCTCCAAAGGAGGCCGTCAGAGCAGCAATGCGTGGAGTCAGTGAAGACCGACTCCAAGGCCTACCCTTGAGGTTAGATGTCAAGTGCGTTGCTCAGTGCCCTCACCCTAGCCACCTTCATACAGAATACATCTGCACCTCTCACTTCCAGGCCCAAAAGCAGCGCCTCTCTCAAAGAGAGGAGAGCATGATGATGGAGCCAGAGTGGCCGCAAGGCTTTGGAACAGCTCGTCCGCGCTCTTGGGTCCCATGAGGAAGCAGAGAAGCCGAATCCCGACCCCTCCCCACCACCGCTGCTTTTCCGGACTCCTGCGATTTGATGGCGTGAGGACAGGGCTGGTCACACAGCATTAGCCTGGGCATTGAACCCAAGAGACCCATCTGAAGTGCCACAGAATTAGAAAATATCGATGGGGCTCTGAGCAGACAATGTATGTGCCGGCAACAGGGGGGTTTTGGGGAGGAGGGGGAAAGGATAGCAATTGGATCAGGCTTGCTGGGAAGTGATTGGTACCAAACACTCACATAAAGTGAATATAGAGTTTGTGGTCAACAAGCTGATCAGAGGCCTGTCTGCTTCCAGGGGAAAGGAGAGAGGGAGAAATGCTAAGCCTAGATATTAGAGCGATGGGCACATTGGCAAAGCCATACAGAACGCATTCCTGAGATGACAGACAGATATCCCTAACGGCTGGCCCCAAGACACACGTTAAACCTTGGGAAGGATTTTCTTGGGTCTGCTTGAGTGACTCTAAAGTCCTGCCCTGCAGCAGAGAGGGACACCCAGGGCAAAGCTTGCCTCCATCCTTTCTAGGTGCTCCGGATATCAGATCCAGGGTCTTTGGTTTTGCCCCCTATAGAGACAGAGACCAGCTGCCACGTCTTGCTCTAGACAGGAACTCCTCCCACGAGCCAGGTGCCTGGGATGCAGAGTTTTGGCCTGGTCCCATCTCAAAGCAAGAACTGAGCAAATGGTAACGCAAAGCCCAAACCAAGAGAGGAGGAAGAGATATACACGCCTCTGGCTGAATATGTAGAGATATGGGCGGGGGGAAAGGAATTTCCATTGCTTCCTTTTACAAATCCTGACTAAAGAGCCCCCCCCAGTGTCTGGGGCTTATGCACCATCCCCAGGGAATTCCCTGCAGGGTGAAATGGGTAAATCTGTGTGCAGCCAGCTCTGCGGGTGACTGTGTGCGCATGGCCATAGCACAATCACTGAGGGCTCCCAAATCAGAGGCTGGGGAGATCCAGAGGAAGCAGCATCTGTTTGTATGATGAGAAGGAAACCAGAGGCTCCTACTCATCCTCTCCCCCTTCATTCACAGGCTGTGGCAGCGGGGCTCTAAACCCAACCACAGCTCCTCCCTTGGTGTTCTCTGCTCTTAACCAATTCAAGGAGAAGCAGTGGTGACCTGGGGGGAGAAGGAACTGCTGGCAAAAAAACCTTCCAGGAGTCAATTAAAAAGAAGTTTGGAATCCCACTCTCTATCTCTCTGGCTAAGGAGCCCAAGCATAGCCCTCTGTATTCACAGGGGTTTTCAGGGGCTGCCTGGATCAACTTGTAAAAAAAAAAAAAAAAAAAAACAGAATCAATGGAGAGAAAATAAGCAGACCCATCCAACAGGTGGTGCCGGCGCCTGGAGGATTCGCTCCTGTCACCTCTCATAATGTAAGGGACTCTCCCCATTCCGCCACCACGCAGCTCCTGGCAGGATTCGTGTATACCGCAAGCAGCAGTTCCCTTCCCAGTCGAGGCAGCCTGTGATTATGAAATCCTAAACGGAGGCACCACCTTTTTGTTGTTGTTGTTTTCTTTTTGCAAGACTTCTGGTTGCTGTTCCGCACTGTCCCAGCTGAGGCCATCATCTGCCAGGGTGCCCCCCTGCCAGGCAGCTTTGGAAGTGCTGCGGCCCATGTTGGTGCCCATGAAGATGCCAGGTGCTTCAGAGGGAATGAACAGAACAGGGCCATTTCAAGTGATCCGTCGCGTCGTCCACTCCCAGCAACTGGCAAACAGAGGCTAGGGACGCTCAGAGCACAAGATCACATCCCTGACCATCCTGGCTAATAGCCACTGATGGACCTGTCCTCCACCTGCCTCTTCCTAGGTGTGTGTACAGTGCCTAGTACAACAGGGCCCTGCTCTTGGCTGGAGCTTCTCAGGCAGTTTTTGCTCATCCGGGAGCTGGATTTCCAAACCCTGGCAGCTCTAGCTGGGAGTTTAGCCCTGAACTTTGCCCTCCGTTGCCCGTTGGTGGTCCTGAACCCTCCCGTCCTTGCCTGCAGGCTGTCTTCCCCTCTGGCAGACCTTACACCAAAGCTCTGCTGTTTACAACTGCAGCTTACCCAGAACGCTTTGTTCTCACTCTGCATTCTCTCCTGACAATCGGCCGTGCCCCGGATTGCCCTGCACAAGACTGGGGCTGCTTATATGTGCAACATGCCCTCTGCTCACTTTCTTTCTCTTTCTCTCCGTGTATTTTTCTTTAACCTAAATGCTTCGCTGCATGAGCTCCAGCAATCTCCCCAGGAGAAGAGCTTTTGTGTGCAGGGCCATGGTGCAAAAACAATGTTGGCTTCAGCTGGCAGTTAGCATCCTGGAACGTTTAATTCTCCACTGCGCAAGAATAATGTGCTGGCACAAATGTTCCCAGCCGCTTTCTTTCATTGCATTCTAACTCAGGGTGGATGTGTGACAGATCATCACTGTCTGCTCGCTGCGTTCGAATTCCCTGCATGCGTGAGGGAGAGACGGAGTTAGGATTTATTCCGGTGTGTACATCGGCCAGTATGGAGTTGTGGGCGTATGTCTGCAATTGTGTGCTAGAGAGCTCGGGGGTGTGGGCCAGCGAATGGGAGTTCACTTTCACACATGTGCATCTGGAAGTGAATAACTATTTGTGCAAGAGAGGTTGTGTGTGTGTGTGCACGCACATGAGGCAGTGTCCGTTTCTGTGACCGTGTGTAACCGTGTGTTGGTGGTGCAACAGTGAGTGTGCACCTGTCAGTGTGCGCCCCTCTGCTTGTGTGCATGCCTGGGTGTTTGCTTATGGCTGTATGAATGTTACAAGGATGCGTGTCACTGTTTCTCTCTCTCTGCCTTGCCTGAACCCGTGGTCCCCGGCCACGCAGCCCTGTTAGTCCCGGCTCTGTCAGACAAAACCTGCATCTGCGCTGGGCTCGGGAGGGCATGAAGAGACGGCGGGGACTCACGCCGACAGAAGCTGGGAGATGGCAGGCCTATAGACACACAGCGCTATATGCCACGCTATATTGCCACGCCAATTCCACTGGAACACGCTCCCTGAGAGGAGTGCTTAGCTGTGGACCGGCATATGGGGTGCGAGGGGGACAGACGAGAAAGGGCAGAAGGAAGGAGGCCCAAGGGGGAAGGAAGAGAAAATCAGGGAGAGAAATAATGACACGGTAAATTGGGCCTGGAGGGAGGCTGCTGGCACGGTGGGGAAGCACAGGGCCAAACCAAGAGCAATCCCCCCCGTCTTTAACGGAGCAGGCCAAGCAAGAAGAAGCCTCTCCCACCAGAGTCCCTCATTCATCCCTCTCGCTGGCAAGGTGGGTCACAGCTTCTCCGTTCTTCCGTGCTGCACCCGAGAAGCCTTCGAACCAGCAGCTGCCTGAGGTGCCCAGATCCATTCCAGCTGGTACCGGACCCAGCGCGCCCACTGCCTGTTGCACTTTAAACATCAGGCGGCTTGACTCAATGGCCATCCTCTCTCCTGAGGCCCTGGCAGGGTCAAGGCTGGGGTCCGGGGGCTGGCGTCTCCGAAGCGATGGAGCGAAAGCAGCCAAGGGAGAGACAGAAGTCGGGCGAGCAGCGAGCGGCCCACGATAAACCCATAACTCTGCTGCCAGCAGGCGTGCTGTCTCCCGGATGGAGGACACCGAAGGTTAGAGGAAGAGTTAGAGCTTCACGCTGCAAATGCACTTGGATAAATTGTGTCCCTCCAACTTATCTCTTTTGTTCTAAGTCTTCAGAGCCAATGACAGAGGAGAATGCCAGGCGAGGCAGCAGCAAGTCACCCTGCCAAAGCTCTCTTTTGCCATCTAGTGCCCAACCCTTAGCAGCACAGTTATTTCACATCCCAGGTAGGGCGTGTGGAGGGGCAGACATGCTTTTCCCAGGGAAATCGGGGAGGGTGAGGAGAAGAAACTGGCGGGTAGGTTCAGATTTCTAAAACCTCACGGCATGGGAGTTTATCCTGCAGAACTAGAACCGGACATGCTCCAGAACTGGGTCCCACTGAGCCGAACCTCCAAAGTTGGGAGCATTCAGCTGTGATTTGGGTTCTGAGCCATTTCTAACTATGCAGTGCTGTTGTGCGTGTTGGTCCCAGGAGATTAGAGAAACAAGGCGGGTGAGGTGACGTCCAACATTTCTAACAAGGCTTTTTCATTCATACGTTAAATGGAAGTGAGGAATCCCAAAACCAGACTGATTCAGTCACATTGAAAAATATGAGAAGAATGCTTTTGTATTGAACACCTAAACCTGGGAGTCAGGACTCTGGGATCCATCCCCAGCTCTGCCACGAACTCACTGTGTGACCCTGGACAAGTCACCTCCCCGCTCTATGCCTCAGTTTTCCCATCTGTAAAATGGGGGAAATAATTTTGATTGAGAATGTAAAAATGTATCTAGCTACATAGCTCACTGGGCTCCTGGGAAGCTTAAGTGGTGAATGTTTGTAAACATCTTTTAAAATGTGAAATGCCATGTAAGTGCTAAGTACTACCAAGAGCAAGAGGTTTTCCTTAGGGAACTTCTATCCTAGACAGATAGCAGTGGAGATGAATACTACCTCAGGAGAGGAACACCATTTGCTATCTATCAAAGTGTCTCATATCACATGTTCTCTATATTAATGGAGCAACATGTAATACCTCAAATTCCAAAGCATTTTAACCAATATATAATGTTATATAATAGTACTGCAGCCACCACTGAAATGCAGCTGCCTCTGGGGCAGAGTGTGGCAGCTGCTTAACAGCTCACAACAACATTATACATCAGTAAAGAACAACCCAATATCTAACTAGAAATGCAGTAGAAATTTAGAGAGGCACCATGTAATTATTGGAGTCCACGTTTAAGCCACGCCACTAAAGTTAAGCCTCTTCGTTCTAGCATAAGATCTAGCATGTGATCTTACGTGGCTGCAAGCATTCAGAACATCTCCTCAGAAAGATGGCACACTGCAGAACAGCTGGCCTTTGGGACCGTGCTCAGACATTTGATTGTCCCTGACACGAAAGGAACAGCACCACCTACCGAATCACCAACACCACTACAGCATCTCTGTGGTCCTTGGACATCTCTCGGCTAGATACCAACCCAGCCTGAGCCTGCTTAGCTTGTAAGATGTGGAGGGATCAGAGCACACATTGGTATGGCCCTAGGCAAGATAACACTTGGTCTATGGGGAACGGGGGGAGCATCCCACCATGCTGTAGGGTTCTAGGGAAAGGGAATGATGCCCATGGAGGTGGCATCTCTCCTTCTTCCATACGGGCAGGGAAAGATCTGCCCACAGAGGTCATTAACCAGGGCCACAAGGACAAACTTTTTCCTGGTGCCTCCAATCTCTGGCTGGAACCTGGAGTCATGGATTTCAAGGCCAGGAGTGACCATTATGATCATCAAAGCAGGCCTCCTGCGTAACACAAGCCAGACACTTTCTCTCTCGGATTCCTACATTGAGCCCAATGACTTGTGGTTAAACTGGAGAATCTTTCTCAGACACTTGCAGTCCTGGATATGCAGAGGTGGCTTGGGAAACGAAAAGCCCTGCGGAGAGGTGGCAAAATGAGCTATCCAAATGGCCTCCATCCCTGAGAAGGCACGGTCTTTGCCCCAGGTGAGGGGCTGCTCTGAGATCCAGTCGAGGCTTGAGGTAGTGGTGGTTCTTCTCTCCAAACACAGGTATTAATCCAGCCCCTCTCCTCCCTCCGCTCTGTCCCACCCCGCCTAGAACACGAGATGCTGCTGTGGAGAACAGAAATCCCAGCAGGTTTCCTCCCAGATCTGCCTGAGAGAGATCAGGTCCCAGAGACTAATAACAATGCATCATCGGTCGATCTCAAAGTGCTTAACAAAGGAGGTAGGCCTCAATATCCCATTATATAGATGGGGAAACTGAGGCACAGAAAGCTGAAGTGACTTGCCCACGGTCCCCCAGCAAGCCAGCAGCAGGGCTGGGAATAGAACCATGTCTCCTGAGTACCAGTCCGGTGCTCTATCCACTAGAGAACACTACCTAGTAGTCAAGCCAAGTCCTCTGCTGATTCTCTCTTCCTGGAGCCTTCTGAGTGTTTCACAGCTAATCCATTACCCCTCACCCAACTTTGCTCCTGCCCAAAGGCCTCCCGCCACAAAAAAAGACAGCCACTCTCGCACCCCCAAATCCTCCTGCTGAGCCCCAGCACCTCTTTGCGTGGATGGGAAACGACATCTTCTGCTCCCACATAGTTGTAAATATATCGTGCACAGGGGGGAAAAATAGGGGGGAAATGAACTGGGGACCACAGGGGCAGATGGGCTGCAGAGCAGTTTTGAGAGCTGGACATGTGATAAGAAGGAGAGAAGAATGACTAGCAAAGAAAACATGGGAGGAAGAGGACGGCCAGAATGGATGGGGAAGACAATACAATGGAAAGAGCCTGTCAAGAGAAGTTTGAAGCCCTCTGAGACCTACAAACCTCTGCCATGGACCAAAAGGAGTGGCAAAGAATCATGGGCACCTCCGACCCCATGTAAACGGGAAATGGAGTTGAGAAGTGAAGTGGAGTGATTAGGCAGGGCTCTCAGATTTACTCTTCCAAACTCTGGCCTGTGGTTTTTTAATACACCAGCTGCATGTGGCATTAAAGAAAGAACAGTGACATCTAGTGGGCACAACAGAGGATTACAAATAAATAATAAAGCCATTACAGATTACGATATAAAAGAACATTATATTTGATAATCACAATATTAATTTCTTGCTAATTGGCTGCCTGATGGCACAGACAGAACAAGAGGGCACCAGCTGTCTGCCATTGCAACCCGTCATGTGGCTTCTATACATCTGAGGATGCTTTTCTGTAGCAAAGTTGTTGGCCCCGGTGAAGGGCCAAATTCTCAGGTATGCCGAGTTCGGACAGAGGTTCCGTGGGTGCCAGCTGGAGTGGGAGGAGCTCAGCACCTCTAAAACCAGGCCCTAAATAGAGTGAGCCCCACCACATCCCCGGTGGGACAGGGGAGATTGAGGCACAATGCAACTTGCCTGCGGGAGGGGAGGGCAGAGCAGAGAACGGAACCCAGGAAATCCTAGCTCCCGGATCACCTCTCTCTATATAACGAGCTGAACAAACGCGGAGAGTGAGCCGGTGAGTGGGAAAGGCTAAGTATCCTTATTAAAATGATGAATGAGGAAAAACACAGGCCGGGAAACTCTGTTAACAACATTATTTTCAAATGTCATGGCACGACCTTCCGCTCCCTCTCAAAGCACTCCTCAGAGCGGCCGTCCCCTCGGCTTTGTGCGGCCAAGATGAATTCCCCCTAATGAGCAAGCCAGTCCTTTGATGCGCCCATTTTCCATCACATCCCCGGCTTGCCCTGCTGGGAGCCTGCCGTTTAGCCGGTAGCTGGCTCCCCCGGGCCCTAGGACGGCCGGGTCCATCAGTCTAATTTCGGAGCGGTTCTGTCCCTTTATCAGGTAATCCCCTTGCAGTGGAGTCTGAGCAGCTCCATGTGGGTTCCGTGCCAGGCAAGGCTGATCACACAGCCATTCCCGCTACTGCTAATGAGGCCCTTAGGCTAATTAAAAAGACGAGTAAAACACAAAAACATAATGAGAAGCCAGTTTATCAGTCAATCAGAGGACATGAATATGCCAATAAAAGTTTGAACTCCCTTTTTGCTGGCAGCCTCCCTGTGTCTGCCTCGCACAGAGGAAGCGAATGCAGCCAAAGTGCTTGGATTCTGGACCAGGGCCGCGGCAAGGGGGGGGAGATGATCCCCTCCCTTGATGCTATCCCTCCATTGGACGTTCAGGGAACAGGAGGCCCTTGGCATATATGGAGCAATGGGAAAGTACGGAGGGAGGGTCAGAGAAGTAACGCAAAACACGCAGAGAGGGTGCAATGAGAACCCTGCCTATAAGCACCCCGCAGCTTTGTGGGAGCGCAGGACATGCACATTTTAAATCCAGACCCAAACGGGCCTCGCTTTAGAATAAGATGAGCTCAAATTATGAGTCTGAGGAGGTTTTCACCATCTGATGCCAGAGCCTGATGCAGAGCATGTGCCTGAAGAGTCATTCGGAACCCGACTTCCTGGCCACAAGGGCTACATTAAGGAGGAAGGATGGTCTAATGGTTAGGGCACAGCCAGGATTAGGGAGACCTGGGATCAATTCCCTACTTTGCCACACGCTTCCTGTGTCACTTTGGACAAGTCACTTAAGCTCCTGTTGCCTCGGTTCCCCATCTGTACAGAGGATAACAACCCTGCCTTGCCTGACAAGGGTGTTGTGAGGGTAAATACGTTAAAATATGTGACGCGCTTTGAGATCTACTGACGAAAAGTGCTATATAAAAAATAGGTATTATTACTAACAACCAACCTATTGTTGCTACTACATACAAGCACTCTCAGCTCTGTTCTCCAACCCATTCTGCCAAAATGGCAGGGCAGAAAGCAAGGAACATGGTGAAAGCCTCTTGCACTCGAGCAGATGCTGATGAACTTACTGCATGGAGTATCCATGCACTCGTCCCCAGGGGAGAAGCACAAGGTGATCTAACAGGACTTTTCATCACTAAGAAAGCTGGTCAGAAAACGGATCTTCCGTCCCATGGAAAAATTTGAGATTTAAAAAAAGTCATCTCAATCCGTGGTAAAAAAAATCAAAACAATGTTTTTCACAAAATGCAATTCATGTATAGATAGAGATATATAAACATTTAGTTTTGGGTCAGTCAGACTGATTTGTTTCCATTTCGATCCTTTTGCTTTTTAAAAAAAATAAGAAAATAAAGTAAATTTGAAATGAAAAGTTTCATAATGGAAAATCAAAACTGGTATTTTCAAAATAGTCCTTCTCCCATTTTTTTTCCGGAACAAATGTTTGTCAAAATCAACACAATTGGGGGAGGGGGGAGGTTGAGCTGAAGTGACATTTTCTGATGGAAAACTCTTTGGACGCCATTTTTCTGATCAGCTGAAATGTTTAACTCCTACCATTTGGTGGGATCTTTTTCCCCTACCAAAACTATCAGTGGGCCGGGTCTTCTGCAGGCATAAGTTGACACAGCTCCGTTGAAGCTGAAGGGGATACAGTGATTGATACCAGCTGAGGATCTGGTCCTGTGTCTCCCTGGCACACAGTCACCACTTCATTAGCATTTTAAAGGGAGGGGAAGGCCGGGTGGCTAGCTGGTTCCTTCCATTAGTGCCCCTCTGAGCTGCGATGCCCTTCCCCAGCTTCCAATTAGCGTCTAACACAGTGGAACTAATTGCCAGGAGAGTCTGAAATTCTGCAGAAAATGATTCTATTTTTTGCCAGATTCTGGAAACAAACCGGGCAAGTTTCTCATTTCTCACTGAGAGCCCGTCCCCTCCCTCACTTGGAGGCCAGGCAGATGGGGAGATGTCCACCCGTGCTTTGGAAGCATCTGAAATGCCTGGTGCATGCCTGCCAGGATATAGAACCAGGATCCTCCAATCTGCCAGCCCCAATCCCAGATGCAGGGCACTCAAATCAAGTGGCGCTCACATCCCAACCACCAGCGGCATGGTGTCTGGGCTTGCAAAGTCAACCCCAGCTCTGTGCATGCCTGGACACATCTCCACAGCAGCTGGGAGCGCGCTTCCCTGCATGGGTAGAGAGACACGCACCAGCTCTGCTCGAGTTAGAAGAGCCACGTGGCCGGGGTGGCACAGATGGCGGCTCAGCCTACCCAGGGTTGTGCGGTTAGCTCCATTAGAACCAGCGCAGACCTGCCAGCTGCTCTGCAGACGTATCCCCTGTTACACAGGGAGGGCAAAACAGAGGGTTTGTCGAGGCGATTCCATGGTAAATGTCTTCCAAGGGTTTCCTCTCTGCCTTTCAGGCCCCACTTGAAGTTGAGCCGGGAAATCCCATGCTTGGGTGCCCCAGGGAACTGGCTTTAAGCTTCCTGCAGTGACGTGAACGCAGGCTGCACAGTCAGGGTGACACACAAAGGGAGGGGACACTGCTCTGCCCAGGGGTGTACGTGTCAGCTGCTGCTGGGGTGTTGCAGGGTTAGGGGAAGGTGCACGTGGCTTTGAATTTCCTAAGGGCGACTGGCAGCTTTGCTCATCAGATCTGTTAGCAACGCGCTGCGGATGAGCCCTTAAAACCCTGCTCTGCATAGACAGTCAAGGTCTCTTATGCCACTTCGAAGGAGGTGAAGCCCTTGCGTCCTCAGTCGAAATCATGGCTGCTCCCATTCCAGTGCTGCGCGATAGTGGATTACCGCTCTCCAGAGGCACTGGTGCCTTTGTCTTCTCAGGTGAGAGAGAGAGAACTGGGGGTTTTCGCCCCTTTTCTTTTATACTCCAGTGAACCTTTCAAGCAGAGTCTGCCAAAGGTTATCCCTCAGAGCAAAGTTTATCCCAACCATGAGGAAGGTGACATGGAGGCTCAAGGCTCCTCCTTCCCCCACTTGAGTTTGCTAAAATGCAAATCGGTCTGTTTCCTGCCATCTGCTCCCCCTGCTCACTACTTATATGCAAACTGAGGCAAAGACATAGGCCTCTGTTTAGGACAGGCCTGTTTAACCGCTTCTGCCTAGCAGGGCTGTCTGGCTTGGAACATGCGCTAACAACCATCACACCGGGGGAATCCATAACTTTATACATGATATTGCTACCCACATTTCACCATGACATCATTGACCAGTGACTTATTAGTTTTCACATGATACCTCACATGGCATATTTTGCACAAAGGTTATTACAATGGTGCGTAGGATGTGAATATGGTGTGGGGGGGGGGAGACGGGGGTTCGGTCACATTGCACCAGCCAACCTGGACCTCAGCTTCCTTCTCCCACCCCATTGTCCTAGGCTGGACCCTCCCGACGGCACCCTGAATAGATCTCGACTGTTACCTTACCACAGGCTTTTTCCTCAGAGGAGAAACTCAGTGCCTCACAAGAGGGAGAAGCTGTTTCTGGGCAGTAACTCATTACCGACTGTCAAAGAGAAGTCCTCTTAGAGCATTCACCCACCTCCCTGAGGCCAGAACAGCATTATTCCCTACAGAGCAAGTGGTCCGCATAGGAGGTTAAAAATGAGGTAGCTACAACTGCCAGCTAGGGGGCCGGTTCTCTAGCCCAAGCAGCAGAAGCTCATTCTTTTAGCCCTGAAAGTCCCAGCTTCAAAGTCTCAGTGTTTCTTTGTGGCTCCCCCATTGGTCAGTCCGTATCCATCAGTTGCCTCTTGTCTGATACTCAGACTGTAAACTCTCTGGGGAAGGGACTGGGGTTTTTTGTTCTCTGTTCGTACAGCGCCTAGCGCAACAGGCTCCTGGTCCATGATGGCGGCTCCTAAGCACTACTGCAGTACAAATACATAATAGCCCATCATTAATAACTGCGCCTGCCCTGCTGGGCTAAGCAGGGGAGGTGATACTTTCCCCAGTGCTCTGTCCAGTCTAGTTCAAAAGCTCCCGATAATGGGTCTTCCACCAGCGTGACTAAAGCACAGCCAGTATACCTGGGCCCTTCATCTTCCTTCCTTTTCTTACCACATCTCATCTCTCCCAGTGCCATTCCCATGGGCTGCCCAAAATATTTCCCCTCCCTTCTTCTCATTAACACCCATTACACTTTGGTTTCACCATCCCCCTTCTCTGCACAATCCATCCAGTCCCTGGATCCTTCCTAGGGCTCTTCTGGGAATTTCCTCTCGTTTGGCTATACCTTTCGGAGAAGTGGGGCCCAGAACTGAATGCACCATTCTCGGTCTGGCCATAGGGAGGTTCACCCATTAGATGATTCCTCTGCAGCCCCAGCCCAGTGTTTAACCTGAAATTATGATCCACCATCTTCGGAGAGTGACTTCTCTCTTCTTTGCTACCTGTGTGAGTAGACAACATTGGGAGCTCTCTCTCTCATATGCAGGGGGCGCGAACCTGCCTGTCCCACGCAGACACCCTCCCCTCCCTCAGCTGACTGTCAGGGAAACCTCGGAAAAGAGGCGCTAATTAAATTACGCTTCCAGCCGAAACTGCTCTGTCAAGTAAATAAATAAATAAAACTGAGAAGGTCATCAAGTGGTGTTTGGAAACGGGCAGATTAGCATACATCTGCATAGCAATGAAGGGAAAAGGGCCATTTAAACTGAGCCGGTAACTTTCCCAGCCAAGGAAACTTCATTACCTTTCAGTGGCGCTGCACGGCAAGCACTCATTCATACCGGGCGCAGATGGTAAACAGGGGCCTTGGCTGAATGGCAGCACCTGACACAGTGCTGTCCTCATTTGGGAGCCGCATCCATCAGCCAGGGCTGGAAAGTGAAAGGAGAGTCGGCTCGGAGGGCAAGACAGCTTTGCTTAAGAAGGGCTCTGTGCCGCGTGAAGCCATCACGCCAGGAGGGCATTGCCATCTGCAGATGTCCTGTTCTCGGCAGGTAATCACACAGTTCCACATTCAGCATTCAGAGAAAGGCGCGGCCTGTCTGTCAGCCGTTTAAAGAGCTCAGCACATTGCACGGCAACCATGGGGAGGTGTGGGCTTCTTCCTGCTCTATACCAAGTCATTGTCCAGCAGGGCTGGTTTTGACAGGATGGAGCCCTCAATCTGCTTCCCGCCCGCGGGCCCTGCACGGCGCGAGATGGACTGAACTCTCTAGGGTTGAGCCGACGTTCAGTTTGGAGACAGGCAGGAGGCTCTGAGTAACGTCTACACTGCAGCTAGGAGCAAACCTCTCAGCCCGGGTAGACAGACTCGTGTTAGTGGGGCACGAGCTGCCAGCTACAGAGTAGATGCAGCCTTTGAACCTTTCAGCAGGTCCAGCCTGAGCTGAGCTACGGATGGCGCTTTGCCCTGCCTGGGGACAGGCCCCCAAACTCGGGGGGAGCGCGGTCCAGCCTGATCCCGAACGTACTAGCCGCTCTGTATCGGGATACCTGGCCAAAGGCAGGGTTTGAGCCACAGATTCTCTGCTCTGAAAGCCGGAGACTGCTTGACCCAACGGACTCCACACCCAGTGGCAGGGTCACAAACCTGTGATGGGGCTCAGCCACCAGAGGCTGACAAGCAGCTCCCCTTTCAGAGTCTGGGTTATTCCTGCAGTGGGGCGCCAGCTATGCCTGGGGCCCCTGGTGCTGCAGTACCCCACTGGGGAGCACGTGTTATAGGTGCCCTCTGCGGCCAGCCCACAGGGGATCTGAGTCAGCTACAGGCCCAGCAAGCCAGCTGTAGCGCAAGCTATTGCCGCTTACGCCGTCCGCTCTGGAGATCTCTGGTTCAACCCCTGGTGTGCCAGCCCAGATGGCTGCTGTCACGCTTGTGCTGCTACGTGAAGAGGCAGCCTTCTTCCTCCCTCCCTGCAGAGAGAGACGGACTCAGGCTGCAGCCAGGCTACGAGCACAACAAAGGCAACTGCAGCCCCAGGGGCTGGGACACCACCGCCGGCCCATCTGAGTTACCCCCTGGCTCCTGAAACAGGAGCAGGGCAGATGTGGAAATGCAGATGCTGCCCCCCCCCTGCTTAGCACTAAAGGGATCCCACAAAGGCCAGCTAGCAGAGATCAGGAGAGCAAAGGGAGCTCTTTCACTTCCCCTAGACCCACAGACCTGGGTCAAGCTGCTTTTGTCCTTGCCTTACCAGTCCAAATGTCACCAATTCTTCACACACCCGGATTGCCCTGCCAGGCCCTTGGGAAGGCCCAGCAAGAAGGCCCATCACCGACCCGTCCCACACAAACCCTGTATTTGATCAGGAGCACGGTGGGGACAATCCGCAGATCTCCGCTCCGGCGGAGACAAAGGGTGAAAGGAACAAGCAGCTAGGGAGAAATCCTGACTCCATTGAAATCAGTGACAAAACTCACATGGGTTTCAGTGAGGCCAGGATTTCCACCCTAGAGACTCATTCCTTTCAGTCTTGGCAACTAGCTTCTCTCAGTTTACAGCCAGCTGTTGTTTGCAAGGCCATTCACAAGGGAGAGGGCTACAGATGCCCCGCTTTTCAATAAAAACAGAGACTCTCAGATAAACCCAGGACTCCAGAAGCGGGAACTTTTAAGGAACGCACCAGATACTGCGACACTTGGGATGCAGTCGAGAGTAGGCAGCACTAGAGATCCACGCACACCCAGGGCACTGGAGCCCACATCACAAAGCGTGCGCATACACACACATGCACACTGTGCGTGGGAGAGAAGCTCACACACACCTGCATGTCCACATCCTGAGACAGCAACAGGGACTCTCCCTACATGAGTTAAAGGAGGGGTGGAGTATGGGTTATCCAAGCTGGGGTTCTCTTCTCCGTCTGCTTTAGCATGACCCCCCGCCCCCCATATGCAAACTCCACCTGCCCAGAGACAAGGCTGCAGTGTACCACTTGTAGCCACCAGAGGCTGCTACAGCCCCGCTTTCCTGTCCCCACTTCTCCATTAAATGTGACACCTGCTTTCTCTCTGTTGTTATGTGTATATTTATTTCCAATGAGGTCAGGAGTATCAAGGTTGTAAAATAACATATTTTCACTTGTTGTCTTCCCAGATCTCATACGAAGCGCTTCCAAAGTCAATTATCTTCCAGAGGCTGTGCTCTACCCCCGCCCGCTCGGCTCTGCCTTTCAGCACATCACCCGCCTGACATCAGCCGGCAGGGGAATGAAAAGGCGGGAGGGGAGGGAGGGGGAGGGAAACATATTTCCCTGATGTGGGACATCAAATCTCTGAAATGACACTCGGTATAAAAAGACAATCGTCAGCGTGAGTGCTGCAATTATCTACACAGCAGCCTGCGGCGTCAGATAAACAGAGACAGGGAATGCAGGAGGTGGCAAGCTGCCGCACAGCATCCTCTGCTGAATGAGGCTGGGCGGACGGTCGAGGAACCGCAACCGTGCTTCCATGCCATGCCATCCTGCACCCCCAGCTGAGACAGTCTGGGGCCGCAGAGTCATCGACTCAGAGACACATAAGGCTGGAAGGGACCTCGAGAAGTCATCAAGTCCAGCCCTCTGTGCTGAGGAAGGACCCAGCTGACTTAGACCACCCCTGACAGGTCACTTGCTGGTGGATTCTCTGTACCTTGAAGTCTTTAAACCATGATCTGAGGACTTCAATAACTCAGTCTTAGATTAGGGGTCTATTACAGGAGTGGGTGGGTGAAGTTCTGTGGCCTGCATTGTGCAGGAGGTCAGACTAGATGATCTTAATGGTCCCTTCTGACTTTACAGACTGAGTCTATGAGGTGTTTGTCTAACTTGTTTTCAAAATCCTCCAGTAAAGGGGATTTCACAACCTCTCTTGGAAGCCGGTTCCAGAGCTTAACTACTACCATTATAGTTAGAAAGTTTTTCCTAATACCTCGCCTAAATCTCCTTCACTGCAGATTAAGCCCATTACTCATTGTCCTACCTTCTATGGACATGGAGAACAATTGATCACTGTCTTCTTTTTAACAGCTCTTAGCATATGTGAAGATTATCAGGTTCCCCTCAGTCTTCTGTTTTCAAGAATATAGACACCCAGGTTTGGGATATTTGTAGCCTTTCCTAAGAGGTCAGGTTTTCTAAACCGCTCATCATTTTTGTTGCTCTCCTCTGGACTCTCTGCTACGTGCCCACATCTTTCTTGAACTGTGGCTCCCTGCATGGACACAATTGTCCAGCTGAGGCCTCACCAGTGCCAAGTACAGCGGGATAATTGCCTTCCCTGTCTTACATACAACACTCCCGTTAACACCCTTCCAGAACAACATTAGTCTTTTTCACGACGGCATATAGTTGACTCAGATTCAATCTGTGATCCAGTATAACCCCCAGATCCTTTCAAGTAGTACTACCACTTAGCCAGTTATTCCCTATTTTATAGTTTCACATTTGATTTTTCCTTCCTAAATGCACCACTTTGTACTTGTCTTTGTTTTGAAATCTAGATGAAATTAAATAATTCTCCAATTTGTCAAGGTCATTTTGAATTCTGATCCTGTCCTGCAAAGTGCTTGCAACCCCTCCCTGCTTAGTTTCATCTGCAAATTTTATATGCATCCTCTCTGTTCCATTATCCAAGTCATTAATGAAAGTATTGAACTGTACCAGACCCAGGACTGACCTCTGCAGGACCCCAGTAGATATGCCCTCCTGGTTTGACAGCGAACCATTGATTTCTACTTTTTGAGTACTGTCTTTCATCCAAATTGTGCACTTATAGTAATTTCATTTAGACTATGTTTCCCTAGTTTGCTTATGAGAATGTCATGGAGGATGAAGCAAGAATCCTCACTAAAATCAGTGACAACTGGCTACGACTTGGGCTTTGAAAGCTCAGGCGTCTACCCCTTGAACTAACAGAGAATCCCCATCAGCTAACAGTAGGCACATGATACGCAGTTCTGAGTTCTTCCAGTACAGGGCTGTGGAAACTAGCCTGTTCAATGCAATATTTACCAACTTTCCGGTGTTGTTGCAGCACACTTTGCAATCCTTGCATCAAAGGCAACAAAGAGAGTCAGAGAAGTTATTATTTCAGATACCCACAGAGCAGCAAGAGCAGGAGTGTCCTCTGCTGCTGGGAATAAGGTACAGTGAGCATCAGAAGGAGATCAGAAACATTGCAGAGATCCCCCGAGATCAGAAAGTACCATCAGTCCTGTTAGGCAGCGCTGTAGATTGAGGCAGTGCCGAACCTGGTTCCTATCTCAGTCACATCAGTGTAAATCAGGGAAAACTCCATTAACGTCAGTGGAATTTCATTGGTGCGAAATGAATGAGAGAGGAGAATTAGGCCCATTATTTCTATTGCAAACAACTATTAACGGCACCGCCTCTAGAAGGCTGCCACAGGCTGCTACATCCACATCTCATCTGTCCAGCTTCACTCCAGGGTTAAACTCCCCTTGTCCACTTAAAAGTACAGTCCCAACAACGGAGGAAGGAGTGAATGGAAAGAGACCAAAATCCAGCTGCCTCCCTGGAGCTGAATGGGGAGATGGGAAACATACATGCTGGACTTGTTTATAAAGACAGGAGCAGCGTACAACTCTGTGCCTGAGACCTCGGGGTAGAGAGCTTTGAATTCAGATTCCCAAATATGCATGTAATTTAAATTGAATGAGACAGTCTGCATTCTACGGTACATAAATAAATACCACACTGATTGTAAGGCGCAGATAAAGGAAGGATTACACCCTGGCGCAGATAGAGTGTCGGCTGGATCTCATGCTGATTAAACCTCCATGAATTGGATGAAACACGTTACTGGTGCAGGAGAGTTGAATTAAATGGACGCTTGAGCTCCCGCATTCCAGGCTGGCATTTCCCATATCTAGAGAGGTTTGATTCTCTGCTCTCTTCCCCAGAGCAGGGGGTCTGAAAGCCACCGCACCCTGTTTTACCAAACAATCATCAGCCTTTGACCTGCTTTAATCCATGTCTGCTCCGTAGCAGTGTCAGGGAATCAGAGCAACGATGCTGTCTTACTCTTAGGACTGGAGAAATTGCTGGTATTCTAATAATTTCTATAGCAGTAGCCTCAACCTCAATTCACAGACCCACTGTGCTAGGTGCTGTACACACACACACACACAGACAGAGAGTACCTGCCAGAGAGAGTTATAAGACACATAGCTTAGGGTGTTATCCCCATTTTACAGTCAGGTCATTGAGGCACAGAGAGGCTAAGTGACTTGCCCAAGGTCACATAAGGAGGCTGTGACAGAGCCAGCAATTGAACCCTGATCTCCTGAGTCCTTACCTCTAAGACTGTACTGCCTCTCTAAGGAAAGTGCTTGGCCTAGAGGCCTGGAGCTTTACATGCTCACCTGCCCTGCAGTGGTGAATTCCTATAAAACATGCTCTCTTCCCTGCATGGATTTAAAAGGACAGGACTGTACTGAGTAAACTGCGCTCCCGTCTGCCTGCCCAACACACACACCCCCTTTGCACAGTGATGCTATGTCTATGCTAGCAAACCGCACAGCCGGTAATAAGCAGCCATGGCTCTGGGGTTTACAAGTGTGTAGTTCTGGGAGAAGATGCAAAAGCCAGTGAGCATCCCTCTTCCCCCGAAAGGTCCAACCACTCTCTTAGAGGGAGGCACCATGGCCAAAGGAAGGAATCCGAGACCGAAAAGATTCCAGGGCAAGGAAGCCAATAATTGCTCGCTCTTTTCATCAATAGAGCTCCATCACTTCACAAAGGAAGGTCAGTATCATTATCCCCATCTTACAGAAGGGGGAAATTGAGGCATAGAGAGGTAAAATGATGTGCCCAAAGCCACCCAGCCATCAGTAGCAGAGCCAGGAATAGAGGCCAAGTCTCCTGACCCCCAGTCCAGTGCTCTATCCACTAGGCCCCTGAGTGGAAGAGGAGTGGGCTAAGGACAAAGGGCTATATATACTCGCAGATCCAGATGTGATGATCAGGCAGGAATGGTGGGAGTACATCTCTACACAGGAGGCCACTGTTGCACTGGGAAATGACCAGCATGTTGACAACTCGAGGCTGGGATTGTCAAAAGGGAGCTCCTGGACTTATTGCACAGGTGGTGAAACTGCATCAGGTGAAGGCCAAATCAGAGCCAGGAACAGAAACCAGGAATCCTGGACTCCTCACACCTAGTTTCTATCCTAGGCCCACAGACCCCCTCACCTTCCAGTAGGGAGTACGGTGGCTGAACTTGCCCTGTCCCTCCAATACGAAGTGAGCAGTAGAGCTTCCAGTCAGCACCACTTCCTCCAGACCAGGGCTGGGTCTGCAGCGCTCAGACGCACTCGGGTAAGAGGCAGTCTCCCTCCAGAATTCAAAACAAAATGACCGTCTGTGCATGATTTGAAGTGGAGATTTGCAGCACCACAGCATAAGCCTCTATTCATATCTGCTAAAGGAGTCATGCTATTAACTGGCAGCAGTTGTAGGTTGTTATCCTTTAATGGGCCACTCTCTAGAAGGGGAGACACTATGATGCTCACCTGCCCGTTGACGTGCATTGCTGCCCACTCCTGGAATAGGAGAGTGCTTCCTCTACATGCCCCTGCTCCCAGTGGAAACACTGCTTCACCCCGCTGTTTTTGGAGGCCAAGGCCTTGAGTTCAAATACCACCATCTCCTCTCATGGAGGCAACAGCTATTGCTAGAATAGAAAGCCCCCGGCCCAAGAGCTTCTTCCTTTTTCGACTGCAGCCTCCACTTGGCTTCCTTCTGTGGCAGACGGGCCTATACGGCCCGATCCGAAGCCACTGAAATCAATTAGCTTCTTTCCGTTGACTTCGGTGGTCATTGGAGCAGACCCTTAAAGGGCTTTGTCTACACAGTCAGTGGCAGCGAGTCGCCAAACCTAGGTCAACAGACTCAGGCTCATGCGACCATGCTAAAAACAGCTTTGTGGACACTGCGGCTGGGCCCGCAGTTGGGCTTTGAAGCTCACCCCATTCCCTGGACTTCGGAGCATATCTACAAAGGAAAGGGGAGCCGAGGCAGCAGCACAATAAGGCAATATGTGCATTTGGTCTGTGGCTTTTTATTACCCAGCCTCTTTTATCCTGCTTTGTTTTTCATCTCCTTTCTCTAACTCAAGTGCCCAGCAGAACTGGCAAACAGCTGAGGGGAAATAGTAATAATATACATATACTAAAACAAAAAAGTCTTTTCCTTTTCTCTCTCCTCTCCCTTGGATTACCATCATTTGGGAGCACAACACAATTTAACAGCACGACAGAGCTCATTACAGCTCCACAAACGGGGAGTCGGGGAGTCAGGGAAAATTAGAAATCACTCCTCAATTGTTTTTCATCTCCCCCCACTTTTGTTCCTCAGAGTCACCAGTCAGACAGCAGCGGGACAGACGCAAAGACCAACATATTAATAAATATGGAGAAGAGGAGGCACTCGAGAGACTATGTGGCACAGGGTCTCTGCCGGCTTCTGGGGAAACACACGAGCCTGCCTCTGTCCACTCTACACAAGGCAGCTGGGAAGCAGCTGGTTCCAACTTGGTGAGGGGCTGTTGTGGGTGCGAAGAAAAAGACAGTGATGTTTTTTCCCCCGCACAGCCTTTCATGTGTTATTTACACTGTGGGACAAGAAGAGCCTTTAAGAGCTGGGGTAAGTTTTGCAAAAAACAAAACAAAGCAAAAAAAAAACCCCTAAACACCACACCTGCAGCAACATAGCTATGTTGACCAAAAAAAAAACAAAACCCTAGTATGGACATAGTTGTGTCGAGAGAAGGTCTAACATTGTTCGGGGAGGTGCTGCTCCCACATCGGCAGACAAACTCCTCTTTCTGTGGTACATTGCATTTACATTACGGGGCTCTGCCGGCACAGCGATGCAGCCATACACTCTGTGGTGTAGTCATAGAGCACCTCTACACTAGAGCCGCCACAGCAGCGTAGCTATGCCGCTGCAGCTGTGCCATTGTAGTACAGACGCACCCTAAATCAATGGAAGGGGTTTTTGCATTGATGTAAGGCTATGTCACTTCCCACTACAAAAAGGATGTGGAGAAGTTGGAGAGAGTCCAGCAGAGGGCAACAAAACTGATTAGGGGGCTGGAGCACAAGACTTATGAGGAGAGGCTGAGGGAACTAGGCTTGTTTAGTCTGCAGAAGAGAAGAATGAGGGGGGATTTGACAGCAGCCTTTAACTACCTGAAAGGGGGTTCCAGGGAGGATGGAGCTAGGCCGTTCTCGGTGGTGGCAGATGACAGAACAAGGAGCAATGGTCTCAAGTTGCAGTGGGGGAGGTCTAGGTTGGACATTAGGAAAATGTTTTTCACTAGGAGGGTGGTGAAGCACTGGAATGGGTTACCTAGGGAGGTGGTGGAATCTCCATCTTTAGAGGTTTTTAAGCTGCGGCTTGACAAAGCCCTGGCTGGGATGATTTAGCTGAGGTTAGTCCTGCTTTGAGCAGGGGGTTGGACTAGATACCTCCTGAGGTCCCTTCCAACTCTATGATTCACTATTAGATTAAAAAGCCCCTCAGGACCCCATAACTCCTGCTATGCATGGATCTGTTGGTCTTGTTTGTTTTTACTGATTTATCTACTTTGGTTATAGGTGTGATTTTTTTTTGAATGAAATAGTAACACCAGAACAACTGCTTGTGTGGACACAGTGATACTGGTATAACAATGCTTCATAATGGTATGGCTCATTCCCCTTCCCTTACAGGAATAAGCACTACTGCTGTAAGTATCTTATACTTGTAATGTATAAACTAAGGGGTTGTACTGCTTTAAACTATAGCAGTTTCAAACCAATATAGTTAGAGTGCTCCAGACGTGTGTAGAGAAGTCATTATTAGAAGTACTACAATTATTAGTATTAATGCTTTGTAATGCAGTAGTACCTAAAGGGCTGAGTTCAGGTCCCCATTGTGCTAGGGGCCATACAGACACAGCCTCTGTCCAAAGAACTCAACTAGACAAGAGAGGTACAGGATAAGAAACTGAGGCATAGAGAGTGGAAGTGCTTTGGCTCAAGTTCATTGGCAGAACCAGGAACAGAACCCAGGTCCCCTGACTCTCAGCCCAGCGTCCCATCCGCTGGATGCTGCGGCTTCTGAGGATGTAATACTAATACTACTCAGAGACCTGGGGTCAGATTCTCTTCCATGGAGTAAGTTACACTGCCTTATGCTGCCCCCTTCCTCCATGGGGTTCCACCTGGGAACAGGGCCAGCAGCTTTAACTCGCCATGCAGAGCAGCTGTACCAGCGAAAGTGCACCGATCCAACGCATTCCCCAGCTGCCCTGGCCATGCCCTCTTCCCAGCCAGCACTGCTCATTTCCTGAGACTCTGCCTGTCGCCTACTGCCCCCTCTGAGGGAAGGGGAGGTTGCAATTGCACTCTTCAAAAGAGTTGGAGCGCCCCTGGTTGAGAATAACCTACCTGGTCTGTTCCAGCTCTAATTTGCCTTTTAATTCCTCTCCTCTATTATTCGTCATTTCACTCTGTAACAGCGTTAGATCCTGCAAAGAGTTCTCGGAGGCAGGTTGGTATGAAAGACACTGTACAAAATCAAGTTGTATTGTAAAGTAATTGTACCTGGAAGGTATAAAAGCAGCTGTGACCAAATACCACACGTTGGCTCTTTGAAATGTGTAAGAAGCCCCCTGAACATGACAGTAATAAACACAACAAAGAAGAAAATTGGGACAAGCTCTTTAATACCGTGGGCAGGGAGAAGGTGGGAGCAACCGGCAGCTGAGAAGGGGACTGGAATACTCAAGGAGATGACTCAGGAGATATAAACCCTTAGCGATTATCTTTGAAAAGTCTTGGAAGACAGAAGAGACTCCAGAAGACTGGAAAAGGACAAATCTAGTGCCCATCTACAAAAAGGGAAATAAGGACAACCCGGGGAATTACAGACTAGTCAGCTTCACTTCTGTACCCAGAAAGATAATGGAGCAAATAATTAAGCAATCAATTTGCAAACATCTAGAAGATAATAAGGTGATAAGTAACAGTCAGCATGGATTTGTCAAGAACAAAACATATCAAACCAACCTGATAGCTTTCTTGGACAGGGTAACAAGCCTTGTGGATAGAGGGGAGGCGGTAGATATGGTATATCTTGACTTTAGTAAGGCTTTTGATGCTGTCTCTCACGCCCTTGTCATAAACAAACTAGGGAAATAAAACCCGGATGGAGCTACTATAAAGTGGGTGCAAAACTGGTTGGAAAGCCGTTCTCAGAGAGTAGTTATCAATGGTTCACAGTCATGTTGGAAAGGCATAACGAGTGGGGTTCCTCAGAGATCAGTTCTAGGTCCAGTTCCGTTCAATATTTTCATCAATGATTTAGATAATGGCATAGAGAGAGTACACTTATTAAGTTTGCAGACCATACCAAGACGGGAGGGGTTGCAAGTGCTTTGGAGGATAGGATTATAATTCAGAATAATCTGGACAAACTGGAGAATTGGTCTGAGGTAAACAGGATGAAATTCAACAAGGACAAATGCAAAGTGCTCCACTGAGGAAGGAACAATCAGTTGCACACAAACAAAGTGGGAAATGACTGCCTAGGAAGGAGTACTGCGGACAGGGATCTGGGGGTCATAGTAGATCACAAGCTAAATACGAGTCGACAGTGTAAGGCTGTTGCAAAAAAAGCGAACGTGATTCTGGGATGTGTTAGCAGGAATGTTGTAAGACACGAGAAGTAATTCTTCTGCTCTGGAGTACTATGTCCAGTTCTGGGTGCCACATTTCAGGAAAGATGTGGACAAATTGGAGAAAGTCCAGAGAAGAGCAACAAAAATGTTTAAAGGTCTAGAAAACATCACCTATGAGGCAAGACTGAAAGAACTGGGTTTGTTTAGCCTGGAGAAGAGACGACAGAGGGGACACGATAACAGCTTCAAGTACATAAAAGGTGGTTACAAGGAGGAGGGAGAAAAATGTTCTTCTTAACCTCTGAGGACAGGACAAGAAGCAATGGGCTTAAACTGCAGCAAGGGAGGCTTAGGTTGGACATTAGGAAAAACTTCCTAACTGTCAGGGTTAATCACGGGAATAAATTGCCTAGGGTGGTTGTGGAATCTCCATCACTGGAAATTTTTAAGAGCAGGTTAGACAAAAACCTGTCAGGGATGGGTCTGGATATTATTTAGTCCTGCCATGAGTGCAGGGGACTGGACTAGATGACCTCTCGAAGTCCCTTCCAGTCCTATGATTTTCCCCACACCCCTGGCCATCCATCTGCTGGCATCTGCAAACTCCCTTGCCCCCATCCCTCCACCTCTTTATATTTTAACTGTGGTGCAGCTGCTTCGATGCTGGGTGCCTCCTAAGTGGACTATCAGATAGGTTAGGATCCTCACATCATGCAAGACGGGGGTTTGGAGCAGGTTGGATTTCACTGTGCATCGGAGAATGAAAATAAACAAGGGGTGCATGGTGCTGGGGCAGTCAGAATAGCGGCTGCTGCTCCTGCCCCCTGGTAGATCATATCCAAATTAGGGCTGAACATGAATGGTTTAATACCATGGGTTAATGCTAACAAAAGCATTGCTTGAACCACTTTGGGTAGCTAGGAAAGGATTCAAGCCAACATGCTAGTGTGGTATGATTTGGGACATCTCAGGTTCCAGACATTAGAACTGGCAGCAGCAGTGGGGTAGTAAATAGCGTAGTCAATATTGCGGGGATCAGGCCAGCAATTAGAGAGACCTCCCAAGGTGACACTACAGCACAGGCTGGAAGCGAGAGAGAACCACAAGATCTACCTGAGTCCAGCAGCCACAGTTTATGTTCATCAAAACCAAATCCTGTCCTTTTTCTGCTATGAGGGACTCCACTTTATCCGCTCACCACCCTGAAGAGAACTACCCCATGGGGCTAAGGGAGCAGCGTCTTTCTTTGCTGGTTGCCCTGAAAGTAGGATATGTGGGAAGGGCCCACGTCAACCACCAGCTAAAGACAAAACAAGGCAGCCAGGCTACCCCCTGGAAACATGGACTGATAGTGACGTCCCAGGGTCTGCTGGGAGAATGGATTGACATGTACTAGAGCCCCTCTGAAAGCAGAAAGGTTCACATGGAGATCAGGGCCGCCTGCCTCCCTCTCCCCAAGCATTGAACAGCCTCTGTGCTGTTAAGGAGGATGGAGAACATCAAGCTGGAGTGGAGGGAAGCAATCCCACAGTTGGGACCCTCTTTCCAGATGATGTTATGGTTGGTATACTCTCTCACCGAGGGAATCCCAGCTGCTAGGAAGATCCAGGTAACAGTAATAGGTGATTCGATTATTAGAAATATAGCTAGTTGGGTCTGGGATGACCAGGAGAACTGCATGTTAAACTGCCTGCTGGGTGCAGAGATTGCAGATCTCATGAGATATCCAGACAGATTTACGTGCAGTGCTGGGAAGGAGCCAGTGGTCACAGTATATGTAGGTACCAGTGACATAGGGAGAAGTAGGACAGAGGTCCTGGAGGGAAAATTTAGGTGCAGGACCTCCATGCTAGCATTATCTTCCAGTTCCATGCACAGGGCCAGAAAGACCAGATCTCAATGCATGGATAAGATGATAGTGTAGGGAGAAGGGTTTTAGGTTTACTAGGAACTGGGGAACCTTTTGGGAAAGGAGGAGCCTATACAGGAAGGATGGGCTCCACCTATCTGAAAACAGAACCAGACCGCTGGCATGTAAAATTAAAAACACTGTAGGGGAGTTTGTAAAGTAAGGACTTGGGGAATGCCGATAGGAGCAGGGGACCATGTGGTTGGACACAGACCTCCCTTAGGGGAGAATTTATTAAAGGGGATATTCTATATCCTAGTAAAGAGGATAGGAAAGAAGTTGGTAAATTACAAGTAGACACTAGTGAGGGACTTAAAAATGTAAATGAATCCTGTTTAAATAAAGCACATGAAGGCAAGCAATTGACGATCAAAAAACTGCTATACAAGTGCTTATATACAAATGCTAGAAGTCTAAATACTAAGGTGAGTAAACTAGAATGCCTGGCATTAAATGAGGATATTGATATAACAGGCATCATGGAAACTTGGTGGAATGGAGAAACAATGAGACAAAGTAATAATACCAGGGTACAAAATATGTAAGAATAACAGAGTAGGTTATACTGGTAGTGGAGTGGGACTATATGCGGAAAAAAATCAGAGTAAAAATAAAAATCTTAAATAATTCAACTTGTACCACAGAACCCTATGGATAGAAATTCCAAGTTTGAATAATAGGAGTACAGCCATAGGAATATACTATCAACCTGACCAGGATGATGACGCTGCTTGTGAAATGATCAGGGAGATTAGAGAGGCTACTAAAGCAGAAAACACAATAATAATGGGGGATTTCAACTATCCTTATACTGACTGGGTATGTGTCACCTCAGGAAGGGATGCAGAGATAAAATTTCTAATCACCATAAATGACTGTCTCTTGGAGCATCCTGGAACCTGCCAGGGGAAAGGTTACTTTTTATTTAGTTCTAAGAGGAGCACAGGATCTGGTCCAAGAGGTGAATATAGCTGAACCTCATGGTAATAGTGACCATAATATAATTAAATTGATCATCCTTGTAGGGGAAAAGTGCCAAAGAAATCCACCATTTAATTTCAAAACAGAGAACGACACAAACATGAGAAAGCTAGTAAAGAAGAAATTATAAGGAACACTCATAAGGGTGAAATGCCTGCAAAGTGCTTGGAGACTATTCAAAACCATAATCAGAGTTTCAAACTAAATGTAAATACCAAATCAAAAAACATTGAGACCCAAAAAAATTGTCACCATGGCTAAACAACAGAATAAAGGAGGCAGTTAGAGGCAAAAAGGTATCCTTTAAACATTGGAAGTCAAGTTCTACTGAGGACAATAGAAAGGAACATAAACTCTGGCAAGTCAAGTGTAAAAGTATAATGATAAGGGCCAAGAAAGAATCTGAAGAGCACTAGCTAAGGACACAAATACGAACAGGAAAAAAAAAAGTATGTCAGAGGCAGAAAGCCTGCTAAAGAGTCATTGGGACCACTGGATGATCAAGGTACTAAAGGAGCATTAAAAAAAGACAAGGCCATTGCAGAGAAGGTAAATGAATTTTTGCATTGGTCTTCACTGCAGACAATGTGAGGGAGAGTCCCACACCGGAGCCATTCTTTTTAGGTGAGAAATCTGAGGGACTGTCCCAGATTGAGGTGTCAGTGGAGGAGGTTTTGGAACAAATTGATAAATTCAACAGTAATAAGTCCCCAGGTCCAGATGGCATTCCCCCAAGAGTTCTGAAGGAACTCAAATATGAAATTGCAGAACCACTAACTGTGGTATGTAACCTATCGGTTAAATTTAAAAAAAAAAAGTAAAATAAAAGGAAATCACACCTCACCAAACTATTACAATTCCTTGACTGCGTCAATAGGCATGTGGGCAAGAGTGATTGAGTGGATAAAGTGCATCTGGCCTTTCAGAAAGCTTTTGACAAGATCCCTCATCAAAGACTCTAAAGCAAAATAAATAGCCAACGGACAAGCAGGAAAATCCTCTCCTGTATCAGTAAATGATTAAAAGATAGGAAACAAAGGGTAGAAATAAATGGTCAGTTTTCACAATGGAGAAGGGTAAATAACGGCGTCCTCACAAGGATCTGTATTTGTACCTGTGCTGATCTGGAAATGGAGTGAACAGTGAAGCGGTAAATTTTGCAGATGATACAAAATGACTCAGTCCACAGCTGACTGTGAAGAGTTACAAAGGGATCTCACTAAACTGCATGACAGGGCCACAAAATGGCAGGTGAAATACAATATCGATAAGGGCAAAGTAATGCACATTGCAAAACAGAATTTTAACTATACATATAAAATGATTGGGTCTAAATTAGTTGTTACCACTCAAAAAAGAATTAGATAAGTTGATGGAGGATAGGTCCAACAAAGGATATTAGCTAAGATGGTCAGGGACCAGGGACAACCCCATGCTCTGGGTGTCCTTAAACCTCCAGTTGTCAGCAGTTGGGACTGGACGACATGGGCTGGATCATTCAATAACTGTCCTGTTCTGTTCATTGCCTCTGAAGCACCTGGCACTGGCCGCTGTCAGAGACAGGATACCGGGCTAGATGGACCATTGGTCTGAGCCAGTATAGCCGTTCTTATGTTCTTACATTCTAACGTGGCTGAATTAGAACCACCTCACATTCAAGTTCACAAAATCCACGACCTGAAACCATCCACCCTAAAATTTTACTATCACTTACTGCTTCTCTTTTAATAACCTTGCAGTATTGTGGCAAAGACAAAAGACTGGGACTAATGAGACCTGCCTTCTAGTCCTGACTCTGCCACAGACTTCCTGTGTGACCTTGGGCAAATCACTCAATTTCTTTAGGCCAGATTAACAAAGATATTTAGGTGTCTGAAGATGCAGCAAGGTTTCTAATGGGTCTTTAAAACGTGCTTTTAAGGAGGTAGGCACACAACTCCCTTATGGGTTTTTGTAAAACCCACTAGGTGCCTCTCCGCATCATTAGGCATCGAAACACCTTTGTAAATCTCTCACATTGTGCCTTTGTTTCCTCCCCTCTCCCCCACCTATAAATGAGGATAATAATCCTTCCTCTCTCCCATCCTTTGTCTGTTCTGTTAATTAAGATTGTAAACTCTTCAGGGCAGGGACCACCTGGCACAGTGGTTGCCTCCAATATTGGTTGGACTATTGTAGTAGAAACAATTAAACGATTAAAAGAAGCCGCCAGGAACATCCTCAGAGATATGTGATGTACCCCAGAAATCCTCCTTCTCCTATGGTTATGTATCATCTCACAGAGGTGGTCATGCTAGGAGACCAACATATATTACTTTTTATGACTTTTTTTTTTTTTAAAAGCACCTCACTCCAGTAATAACTTGGAGAGATTTCTCAGGATGCCAAATAACGAAATGCATTTCCACACCAGCTTCATAATTAATGTTTGCATCATTTATCTTTTGTGGAAAGATTATTCTGACTAACGAGGTTCTGAGCCACTAATTCATTACGCTGCCTTGTCACTTCCTGCTCCTTCTTATTACCCAGAAATGGACTCATTAGTCAGAGTTCAATGACAGGGAGAAATTGTATACGTTAATTTAATTCCCTTCTCTCCCTTCTGGGTGCGTGTTTGTCCGAAACCAGGGACTAGAAAGGGGCGGGGAAAATATGACTTGTTACAATGATCGATTCTCTCCTTGTTGTGCTTTCAACCTTGCACCCGGATGGGGGGGAATAAAGGGCAGATTATAAGTGTGTGTGAGAAAATAGGGGTGTAACTCAGCTGGGATCATGCAGTACTTCCTGATCATTACCCCATCAGATGGGATGCTGAGAGGTTGATACTGGGCAGAGGAAGGTTGGAGGGAGAACTGCACAATGAGGTTTGTGTCGGTAACACCGTTAGATGTCCTTCACTACATCTGCGGGACTCCCAATCCCACTGTTTGTTTACAGGGACAAGGGCACCATGGGCTCTGCACCTTTGGGCTTTCTCCCTTTCATGCCTGGTGCTCCCCAAAAACATCTGGAAAATTAACCATTTGTCCTCCCACAAAACCTCTCTCAAAACTTTCCTTCACTGGGATGCTTGCAAAAAATGACAACGGCTGGGCTGCAGGTGCACAGAGACCGCAGCCCATCATGCTGGCTAGTATTGTTGCATTGCTTCTTTGTGCTCCCCCATCTGGCTGTATCCATCTCTTGGCTTACATTTAGATTGTGAGCTCTTTGGGGGCAGGAATATTTTTTTTGTTCTGTGTTCGTACAGCACCTAGCACAATGGATTATGACTACGGTTCCTAGGCCCCACGATAACACAACCGATTAATAATAACCTAACAGTGTTTGAGCCATAAGCTTCCTTCTGCTGCACAGGGTAAATTGGATAATGGATAATGCTAACTTCCTGTAAACATGACACTCCGCCAGCAGGTGGAATTCTCATACTCCCAGGCTGCACTCCTGTCAGGTGTCAATGTGACTATGAAGCTCAGCTTGCTAGCTAGCCACTCCCTTCTTCCCCAAAGGCCAGATCCAAAGTCAATGGAAAGTCACCCATTGAGTTCCCTGGCCTCCCTCATTGTTGCTGCTTTGATCAATGAGATTGGGTGTTACTTTTCCCATAGAATGGCTAACGAGTCCTGACTCACCCAGAATCCTTGCCAGTCATTTCCTCCTTTCCTTGTTTCCCTGGGTGTAAGAGAGGCAGGAAGCAAGAACTGGGCTCCAGAAAGCATGCAAGACGGTCTTGGAAGACGGCCTGTATTTTTGCATGGCTGGCAACGATTTCAGGGCCTGATCCAAAAGCTCATTGAAGTGGAAAGATTCCCATTGACCGCAGTGAACTTCAGATCTGGCCTTAATAGGTAAATGCACCCAGGAAGGAAAAAAAGCCCCTTGCCAACAAGGTCAGGAGCTCAATGGGATCCCTGCAATGGAGCGAGGAGCTGTCTGGGACCACTGAGGTGAAGTTGATCTTTACCAGGCTAGGAAGTATGTGCGTTACGATCTGTGCTTGTAGCATTGCATCCACCCCCTGCTAATGTCCCCATTTCATAAGTGCTTGTAATAGATGGTTCAGAGTTTTCCCTCTCCCGGATTTATCACCTTGCTGGAGCGCAGTGATGGAATTACAGGTCTGTATTTTATGGTTACGGATCTATGCTTCTACAGCTAGTGGCCCATTGTCCGACCTGATCTGATGTTTTATTTCTGTCTTCACCCATTTCAATATTTTCACCATCACTTACTGTTTCTCCCTTAATAATCAGAGAGACATTTCACCCAGAGAGCCACCCCGGCGAACAAACACAGGCAATGGGTTTGACGTGCCTCTTCTACAGTGAACAATCATTCTCCGGGCTGGTGTGGAAGGGTACAAAAGGAAAAATTGATTAAATGTAGCAGAGGAAAAAAGGCACTGGAGGAAATTGATTCAGAACGAGAAATAATTAACAATTGCAAATTGGGGTTGATGGAACCTGAAGGGATGGGAGGATCAGCAGACAGCCTGTGAACCAAACCAAGGGCTCTGAGCACCCATCATCAGTGGAACTGTGGCCATTAACTAAAGAAAAACTGCTGGCTTTCAGCAGTGTAGAGGATTGGCCACAAGGCTGGCATTAAACACAACAAGGTTGGAGAGTTCATACATTTCCCCTTCATTGCCTGGACGGGGCCCCTTTCAAACAGATTGCGAGCTCTTTAAGACAGGGACTGTCTTTTTGTTCTGTACAGCATCTAGTGCAATGGGGTTCTGATCCAAGTCCACCTCCAAACCAGATATCAGCTTTGGAGGTGAAAGGGCAGTTCCAAATCCAAACCTAGATCTGGATCCAAATTTCATGCTGGTTCCTACCTCAGTAATGGGTTGAGCCAAAAATCCCAGGTCTGAACAATCCCAAATTCCGGGGCTGGGAGGCATTTCCTAACCTGAGCCTGCCCGGTACTCGTACGTCTATCTGAGTCAAATCAAAAGCCTAGATCTGAACGCCCTTAAACTTGACAGGCAGGATTTTCAAAGCTGGCAATGGGAGTCTTGAATATCCAGTGCTTTGAAAAATCTCCGCCTATGGCTCTAAAATCCATATCCAAACGTTGGGATCTGGGCCTCTCTCTCTCTGCCTAAGTCTGCTGCTTCCTGGTGAATGTGAACTTCCCAATCATTAAAGGATTTAGCTTCACAACCTTAGTGTAAGACAGGGGAACATTGTCAAGCCCGTTATACAGATGGGGAACTGACCAGCTGACTTTCCTAAGACCATATGAGAAATTTCTTCTGAGACCTAAGCTAACAATTTATCTGTGAGACCACTCTACCTGCCCTGTAGCAAGTGCTATCTATGTCCACCTAGGTAATTATAGCTGCATATCTATGCATGCACAGAGGGGTGGAAGATGGGAATTCCATTACAAAAATAATTTCAAGATTTTGATATCTGGGTTTGTTTTGGATTGGAATGAAACAGGAGCGTTCTGAAATTCTCTGAGAAGGAAAATATTGATTTTTTGTTTGTTTAGTTGGTTGGATCTTTTGAAATGTTTCATTTTGACAAAATCATTCTGTTTCTATTTCAGCTTTATATTATATTTTATTATACACAGTATTTTTTCAAAATGAAAAGTAATTTCAAAAGGAAAAAAATGAAATGTTTTATTTAAAAAAATATCAAAATGGGACATTGTCAGAACTTTTTCAGGTTATTCCCCTAAACATTTTAACAGAATTTAACACATTTTTATGGAACTGCATTTTCCAATGGAAAATGGTTTTGTCAAAGTTTGTCTGATCAGTTCTAATATGTAGTTATAAATATTACTTACAGAGAGTGTGTACCGCAGACATTACTTTTCTTTTTTTTTTTAATCCATTGGTAAGGTCGAGATTTTAAGTGCACAAAATATAGGAAATTCACATGTAATGTTCCCATTGAAACTTTAAGTCAGCTCCTGGGGTGTGCGCATTACAAAATATACGCTCTGATCACACCATACACAGTGTAAGCAGTGGTAAATGCTAAATGGTACATGTTTGCATTCACGATCATAAAAAGAGGAACATTTTAAACATACATAAGTTATGTGCACAGGCTCAATAGGGGAGCAGAGTAGAGAAAAATATGCAGATCTATTCCACTGGGTCTTATTATACTGTACTATATGCTGAATAGCATGTGGATTTATTCAGTGATGCTATCATGGCAAATCATGTTGTGGTGCACAGGCAAAAGAGGTAGGCGTTCAAGGTGAACTGCAAAGGGATGTTAAATACTCAAAGCAAGATTCTAGAGAGGCGAAAGTCTATGCCTGTTTCATTACAAAAACACTGCATCAAAATTACTTCCCTTAGATCCTGAGGAATGGGTTCTGCAAACTTCCTTACTCCTCTGGCCTAAGTCCTAACATCACAACAAATACTCAAGGTGCATCTTCACAAGGAAAAAGGTGCGTGCTTATCTGGAATTAACTAACATGAGGTAATATCCTATTGAAGACAAGGCGGCTTGTAGTTTTCACATGAGTTTGCAAGTCAAGGTAAAGCCTATGGAGGAATTTAGGGTTTACCCTGACCTGCTAATTTGTGTGAAAACTACAAATTGCCAGGTCTTCTCTAAGATTTTTAGCTCGAGTTAAGAATACACTTTTTTTGCATTGGCATATGATGACACAACTACCGTAGGCAAAGCCTGTGACATCACAAGTTCCATAAGCAAAGCCCTCAAACCTCGGCCGGGGTAGTTGTGAATCAGTTCACTGGGGGGATCTGCAGTGTAGATCTGTCAAGATCAAATGGTTTCAACACCACACTGATTATAGCTTTATGGGTTTTTTTAGTCTGAATGTCATTAATTTCCTAATAACAATGCAATGTAAATACTTTACAGGAGAGCAAAAAGGGGGTAGGAATGGGAGAGAGACAAGGACAAACACGAACATAAGAAAAAAATATGAAAAATCTATGTACTGCTGCTTTCAATACTCCTGTGACACCTGACCCAGGTCTCCAGGTTCAAGTAAAAGGCCATGGTGCTGCATTTAGTTACTGAGCCTTCATTTTCAAGCTGTTTCATACAGCTGGTTTTATTAAATCACACAGGAAGATCTCAGTCAAGTACACTTTGAAACCAATGCAGAGCTCCCCCTGACTTCAGCGCAATCAGGCTCAGACCCTCGGTGATCATGACCTTAAACGGCATAGCATTATATGCACTATGGCAGTGCCTATGTTATTTACATTGTGGGTAGAGCTGAGTGGCCTTGACCCAGAGTGATGCCCCAGAGCGCTAGACATAGGCATAATGAGAGAGAGTTGCTGCCTCGAAGAGCTCACACTCTGAATAGAAAAGAACCATTGTCCCTAGGGGAAACTGAGGCACAGAAAGGGAATGACTTGCTCAAGGTCACACAGGATGCCTGTGGCCAGATATCCCGATGTCCAGTCTAGTCCTTAACAACAAGGCCAGCTTTCCTTTCTTAGAGGAAAAGCCTTAACAAGTGTTTGAAGGATTTCATTCAAGGGAGGGGGAGGCAGGGGTAGGGATGGGAGATGAGGGGGAGAGACACTCAACATGCGAATATGTTAGTGCATTCTGGCAAGAATAAATACACACTGCAAAGCCTGATGCGCAGGGCGCAAAATATACAAAGGACTCCAAGCGAGTAAACATCAAATAGAGGATTAGTCTTGTTTGCGAGGCATCCTTTGCACAAAGAATTTGAACTGGGGGCCTCTGCCTCCACAAGAAGAAGGGCTGCCTATGGAGCGAACGGAGCTCTCTCTTACCATGTGTCTACACTGCAACAGAAGGCGGCGGGCACTGAGTCTCAGAGACCTGGGCAATCGGCTCAGGCCATAGGGCTAAAAATAGCGGCGAAGATGCTCAGGCTGGGGCTGGAGCCTGGGTTTGGAGACCCAACCCCCTTGGCTGGGCTTCAGAGTTGGGGTTCCAGCCCAAATGTCTGCACTGCTGTTTTTAGCCCTGCACCTTGAGCCCCTGACCCAGGCTCAGAGCTGTGGGATTTTCTTTGCAATGGAGCCGTAACCCTTCGTTATGACCCTATTTGAGGCCTTCAAGCAGATCGCTGCCCCGCCTCCCTGGAGATCTTTCCTCCAGGCATTCTTTAAGCAGCCCAAGCTTTCCTTATGGCATGAAGCCAGATAAGAGGTAGGCCTGTTCCAATAAGCAGACCCCCCCACTCTGTCCAGCTTACACTTCCTTCAGCTGCAGCTGGCTGGGGCTCACATACTGTTGTTCATCGCAGGGTGCGTTTTCATAATCTGGGCTACGTTTTCCTAGAAGGGTTTTTTGTTTTTTTATCAATACCACTAGCTCTAAAACTGTAAAAGCTGCTGCACCGCTGAGCGTTGAACAGTGGGGAAGGAGTATCACTGCGATAAATGGGTGTTCCACAAAGAGCACCCCGAATTAAAGGTCCCCGCAAGTTCTTTTGAGGATGCTGCAGGCGGGACATAGGAGAATCTCTAGCGATGGAGAACTGGAAGCTCCAAATTACTGCCCCCTTCACTGCTCTTCAGTGCAACGCTCAGCTGAGGAGGCATAGGATCTCTGAGAACAGTCGCACTTCAGTGAATTCTTGGGTCAGCGAGGAAAGTGCATGCCCAGGCAGGGGTGGGGTGGCCAAGCGGAGATACAGACAACGGTCTCATCTTCTCTACAAAGGGTGAAAGGTGGCCACTCATGCATGATTTGATCGGGTAGGGGGGTTTGAGCCATAGGACAGTCCCTCCAGCACTGAAATGTGTGGTTAGTAGCAAAACCCAGGCAACATGAGCTTTGGGGTTGCTTGAAACCAGCATGTAAATTTCACCGTTCAGAGCTTTCTCTTCTATGGATACATTGCCTGCTAAGGGGACACAGGATAAAAGCCCAGCAGAGGGACCTGTTCTCAGAAGCCTTTGGGAAGCTCCAAAGCGAAAGGAACTAGATCCCAGTCCCCCAGCCCAATGTACACTGCAGGGATCCCTTGGGGAGGGGAACAGAATCCCAGCCTCCCCTCTCTAATCAGTACATCGCACAAACGTCTGGTAACTCCACACTCCCCGATGGATCGGCTATTAGCGGTGGGCACTTCACTGCACCAGAGCCTCGGATTTGTCTAAATATTTGGGTCCCACTGACCAAGAGCAGCAACAGGCAGTGGGAACCACTTTACCAGCATGGCACCAGCCTGACTGCCCCTGCTGCTTCAATTTCCCCCACCATACCAGCAGTGGGGAGCAGCTGCACCAGCATAGCTCTGGCCCAGCTTCCTCCCCTTACCCCCTAATACAGGCACAGGGGGGATGCTTAAGGAGGCAAAATGCCTCGCGCCAGCATGGTGCATTTTGCATGTGGATGCAAAAAGCGCAGCAGAGAAGGGATTCATCACAACAAGGATGAGGTGTTTCTGGGCTTCTTCTGCAGAGCTGCTCAGGGGAGACTCTTTCACCAAGAGAACTCAGGCAACCGGGACCCGAGGAAACTGTCCAAAAACACTGCAAGGAGAGACTGTCACCCAAGCCTGGCCTCGAGCATGCAAAGACAGAAATGGGGACCGCCCTGCTCATCTGGCGCCTGGCATGTGGCCGGGCGGAGCGAGTCTTGCTAATCCAGCGTGTGGCACAGGGAGGGGAGTAGCCCGCTAATCCAGGGCCTGGCACTTGGATGGGGAAGAGGCAGCCTCTCTGCACAGCACATACATGCTTGAAACCCCATCTGCACCCACGCAGTGCTAAAGTGGGCTTTTACAGCCAGCAAAGTGACCTTGACGTCTGGATGGCCCATATTTATCCTCGACTCGCCAATCCCCAGTTCTCTCTTGAAGTCAAGCTGAGGATTTCTCTCCCTGTCAACGACTCAGTGGGAGCTGGGCTCTGAGATAATCCAGCGGAGGCCTTCGCTCCCTTTCCCACATTATCACCAGCACCAGCACACGCAGGCAGGAGCCCCAATTTAATTGGCAATTTTTGCTGATGAGGAGTGAAGAGGAAGGGGAAAAAAAAAACAGGCTCCAGCGCACTCTTCCCCAGCTGTACTAACTCCCCGGGACGGACCAGAACAACGTGTTTTTTTCCTCAGCAGCAGCTTTGCCCCATGCTTTCTCCTTTGCTGTGCTTGCCATTAAACCTTGTTTAGCAGCACCCCTCGTCAGCACAGACTAATCATGTAAGCACAGACACGGCTCTAAGGAAACAGCCAAGTTGCCGCTCGGAGCCGTATCCAGGGCCGCCGCAGATCATTCTGCCAGTAATTGGGAATCACACAGAGGGTTTGTTGCTGTCATTTAGGTTTAGACGTTTGTTTTTCTGGGCGGGATTTTTCAGAGGTGCTCGGCACGTTGGGTGTGCTGTGCTTTGGCAGGCAGCGTGACAACAGGAGCTGCTGGGAGAGCAATGCTTTGGAAGATCTGGCCCCGTTCACTGGTGCTGAATCCTTGCACATCAACACCCATGTCTTCCAGGGCCTTTTCTCTGCCTCACGGAGCTATTTGGAAGGGATGCGGGTGGGAGACAATGCCAATCTGCTCTCCTCTTGCTATCTGCACCATCCAGGAACTAAACCACTGTTTGCCACACAAATAACTCCCGATTACACACGTCGCCTCACCTAATACTGAGGTAACAATGTCACGTTTATGGCTAACAGTTCTGTTTGCTGTTAAAACACTAGCAATTAGAAAGAGCTGCACAAATGTAAACAAGACAAAGCCACACATACAAACACACACAGCCCATATCAACCCACAAACGGCCCCACCCTTCATCCCAGGCACCCCAAACACCCTGCGCACCCCACCCATCGCCACACAACGCAGACACTGAAAAACCAAATGCCAACATCTAATGTCCATCCCCTGCACCGTGCAGCCCCCTCGCCCATAACCACGCTTTCCAGGGAACACCCGCCCAGATGTTCAGTCCCCTCCCCAGATGTTCCTCAGCTTCCCAATTCCTCCACTCAACCAACGCAACAGCCGGCTGTCAAGGCCACTGGTGACGTTCTTCCTCAAGAGTTAACACAGTTTCTGCTTTACCAGCAATAATCGTTTTGAGGCAGTTCTCACCACAGCATGGAGCTCTGTACACATCCCTTTTCTTCAACGCTTCCGAGGCAATAAAAAAGTCTCCATTTTCTAGCCACCTACCTGAGCAGTCGTCTTCTGATCCAGCTGTCCCTGCTTCATTGTCCTCCGTGCCTGTTTTACTCTGTCACTGCGACTCTTTCTTTTTCCCCCCATTTTTAAAAAAAATCCAACTTTGCCTTAGGGACGAGCAGAATAAAATGTCACTTACCTAAGAGAGAGAGAGAGAGAGAGAGAGGAGAAAGCCAAAGCATTACACATAAGTTCTTTGAAATCAGGTCAGCTTAAAGCTTTGAAATGGCAACAATGTGTGTTTTCCTCCCCCTTCCTATTTTTTAATGAAACTCAATGCTTTTCACCTGTTTGCCCGGGCCCAGCTTTCTATCGTTCTTTTGTTTCACGCTGTGTCCCCTGTCACCCCCTCCCCGAGAGGTCAAGGGAGAGGCAGAGAAAAACACATCGGAGAGCACCAGCGAAAAACATCAGGAGCCCGAAATAAAAATATATCAATGCATGCAAAATAATTTTTGCTGTGGGGAAATTGTGGAAGTTAAGAGAGGGAGAAGGATTTTGCTAATCTAAGTATTTATATGGCTGTCACCATTGCAACAACTGAACACCCACAATCATCAAAGATTTCATGCTTCCAGCCCTTCAGTCAGGCAGGGAGGTGTTACCCCCATCGTACTGAGGCCAGCACAGAGCAGATTAAGTGATTGGCTCAAGGTTGCTCAGAGAGCCTGCGACACAGTCAGGAGTTAAACCAGGGCTCTTGCATCACAATTCAGTTTTCTGTCCACTAAGCCATCCCTTCTACTGTGGCAAGGATAGGACGGATCCCTACGGGGCTTCCAGTTCGGAGATGTTTCCTGCTATCCACCCCTCCTCCCAGCATGCTCATCACCAGTGTCCGAGTGCCTCACAGGACATTCAGATGGCGTTGGAGTGTTATGGGACACTGCCCCCAGATCCTGCCATTGGACCTGCTGAGGATTTCCCTGGGGTGCTCTATATGGGCCTATGGCCACCCTAGCACATCTGATTGCCAGATCGGGGCCTTAGTGAGTGTGAGCACAGTCTCCTGCTAGTGCCTAAACCCAGAGACTGCTATTTATTTACTGCCTGTCTGCCCTTTAGATCAACACGGAGGGGTTTGCTCTCCAGGTGCTGAAGTTCCAGGGTTCATGGACCGTGATTGTCTATATGCAGCCAGACTGGCATTATTACAAAACAATAACAACAGGTACAACTAGACCCCCACCCCCAGGTGCCCTGGACTAGTTTGTCTCAGAGGCAGAGCACATAATATGTTGTCCCTGTGTATATGAATGCATTGCCCTAGGGTGGCTGGCACTAGAAGCT
Organism: Emydura macquarii macquarii; assembly: GCF_026122565.2. NCBI lineage: Eukaryota > Metazoa > Chordata > Testudines > Chelidae > Emydura > Emydura macquarii. Next base: position 5,784,459 of record NW_027130449.1, on the reverse strand, counting down.
GCAACAGCCTGCCGCCTTCTCGCAACCCTGTGCATCTGATCCTGGGAGCCGCAGGCTCCGCTCCCACTCACAGTACGGCACCTGTACCTGTCTGTTCATGGCCAGCGTTAATGTTTATAATCCAGCATCTACCAGCAGCAAAATCAACATCCAACTGAGACCAGCCCAGCTCAGTGTGCTTGTGACTTTGGATGGATTTCCAGCCACGCCTGGGTGGGTGAAAACACCACCGGAGTTGGGACTGCCCAGCAATCCTCATTTGTAACTGAGGCTGGATTTGAACCCAAGCAGTGAGCGCTCTGTAGCTGTCTTTCCCTGATGTCACTATGCCGGGCTCCAGCATTTAAGCTGTGTCCTCTCCTGTCTTTCTTCTCTCCCCTTCTCCTTTGTCTTACAACAACCCACTGCACAAGCAGCCTTAAAAGATGGAAGACTAAGCCTGGAGCCCTCACGGCCACTCCTCGCCTCCTTCTCACACAGGTTCTTCACCCACAAGATCCTGTTCCTCTCTTGTATCTTGCAAGGATCCATCCCCTCCATAGAGGCTTGCAGAGAGGTTTACTGTTTGATATGCAGCCCCAGTTCAGAGCCTGCAAACCAAGTCTGTTTCAATGAATTACTGGCTGATCTTTATAGGGCCATCATAAAACCAAGAGTGGTGACAGCCCAAACTGCTCCTAATCAGTTTCAACTCAAGAGATTCTCTCACCCTCCCTTAGCAGAAGAAGCAAACGCAACAGAATTAACTCTTTGCCTTCTGCTGCTGTGCATGGGTTTGGCACTGCAGGAGCGGGATTAAGGAGAAGAGAGAAACTAGCATCAAGGAGCTGGAACGAGTGAACTTGGCAGCTGCGCTCTCCCTTTGGGAAGAATTAACCTTTGTTCAGAGAAATCATTGCCACATTGACTCTCATTCACCCCCAAACGTGTACACACACACACACACGCACGCACTGCAGTTTCATGAAGAAACAATACAGTGGAGGGATGATAATCAAATGCTGGAGCAAGTACCACACACGGAGCCAGCCTTTCAGAAAGATATTCAGGGCCCCATCAGCCCTAATTCAGTCCTGTTCAAACCGCTAGGGACTGGGTGGGTAGGATAGGGCATCAGATCCCACAGAGAGAGTGGTACAAGAGCTGCGTAATGGTACGCCCCTACGTGGCTCATTGGCAGTGGGATTGAAACCTGGAACCTCTGGATCTTGAAGCATGAGTCTCTTCTGCCTGAGCTAAAAGACCTTTATCCTCCATTAACCAAAGGGGTAGCAGGTCAACAATCTCTCTGTGGCCCAGCCAATATCAGAGGGGGACAGAGCACCACAATGAGTGTCTTACAACTGAAAAATCTACATGCTCCACAACATACCTTCATGCCAAACAGCTTTGGCTATTGGTTGGAACAAAGAACCGGGAATCAGGGGTCTCTGCCTCTATGGCAGACAGGCTGCTGGGCTAGATGGAACACTGGTCGGGTCTATCAGGGCAATTTCTATTTTCTTGTTGTCGTTTTCTTACTATTCATTATGTTAACATAGTGTTTCAGAGCCCAGCCATGGCCCAAGACCCCACCGCGCAAGGCGCTGACGACAAACACAGAACAGACTTTGAATTTTGGGTTGAAATCCCCAAAAAGTCGAAGTGCAATTTAGGGTGCGAGAGAATCCGATGCCACGTGAAACACCTCCGCGCCGCCCCCCTGCTGAGTGATACACACCCCATGCCCAAACGCAGCTTTAGCCACTAACACCACACGCATTCCTCTTCCCCCTCAAGCTGAAGCTATCGGCCACTTCCCAAGCCAACAGTGGACCTGACAGGCCAGCGATCCGATTCACTGACAAAGCCGCGATTTCGATGCCTAACGTCTATTTCCACCAGAAAGTGATTTCTTTTTTGTTATTATTTTCCAGTGTTTCCATTTCAAACCATTATTCCTTTGAGAAGAGCTTTTACTTTTACCCTCATTGCTTCACACTGAGTTTTCCTGTGTATTTCTTTTTTTAGTAGCAAGCATATTTATTGATTTTTACATTGGGCAAAGCAACAGGCTCTGTTCCCGAGAGGATCTCCATTTCCCGAAGCAATGAGGTTCCCATCACATTCCACACAACAGAATGGGGAATAAAAAGACAGAAAATCAAGTGGCAGGTCCACACTGCTCTTTCCCCCATGCAACATGGCAAAGGCCCAACCATACAAGGAAACAAGAGACCAGGAACTTGCTGTTTCATTCATTTGTTATTCAAAATGATGCACCAAATTGTTCATGCAAACAAATCCTGACCTGTAATATGTTCATAAGCAGCTTACTGTGGGAAGATGGCATTCAAAAATCTCAGATGTTCTGATTGGATGTGCAGGTCACGTTAGTTCGTTTTGTTCTCCAATCAGACCAGGATAATTCTTGGAATTGGATTTCCACTGGGAATACTCACAATTAAGAATCTGAAATTCACTCTTCGCAGCTATTTTCCACCGTCTGCCTAAAATTCACCATTCCTGCCAGCAAATTCTTCGGCTACAGGACCTATGGAAAGTGAACCCCACGTGCACAGGGGCACAACTCTGATGCTGCAGCTGTGCGGCAGTGTCCACGCTTCCTCCATCAACAGAAGGGGTTTTTCAGTTAATATAAGCAATCCATCGTCTCTCTGAGAGGAGGTAACTATGTCACCGGAAAAATTCCTCCACTGACTGAGCTTTGTTTACAGTAGGGGTGAGGTGGATGTAACTACGTCGCACAGAGTGCAACGTTTTTCACAGCCCTGAGCAGAGTAGTTAGGTTAACCTAAGTTTAAGATGTAGACCTGGCTTTAGCATAGATCTGATTGCAGGTCGTGAGCTGCAGCCTGGTACCATGCAGACAGGGGAATTACTTGATCTTACAGGGAACATAAGAGCTGCCTCCCACTCTGAAATGACAAGGAAATTATGGTCCCCAGTAATTAACTGTTCCTGAGATTACTTTGCAGCTATAGGGGAAGTTACTGGATAAATGCAAGATTAAGGGTCTGTTAATTTCATTATCTATATTAAAGGAGCTCACAGAGGCCCAAGAATGAAGTTGGGGACTACAATCCAGAGACACCAGACAGACAAAGGACTGCAGGGAAACAGAGGTACAGGGGAAGCAACTTGCAAAGGTCCCAGAACAGAGCCACAAACAGAACTCAGGTCTTCTGAGTCCCAGCCCAGCATCTTATCCATTAAAGATGCCGTCTTTCCAGTGCTTTCACCCTTTTTCCTCCTCCCTCAATTAACACTAACACGGGAAAGACACCCATTTTGTCCTTCGCTCACTGATCTCATCTGGTAATACTTTCCTGGGAGACAATGCCCTGGAGCTACGTGGCTGGGCACGGCAGAATATTTACATAGTTATTACAGGTGTCTTTGCATTGGGATGCCAAGAGGATTGCTTGCCAGCTAGTTCTGATGCAGCAAAGGCAGCAGAAGACAGGAGCAGCCAATGTGTTTGGTTATGTCTCTCAGTTTAGATTGTAGGTTAAGTTCTCCGGGACAGGGAACACTGTGCTTTGCTGGGGCTTAACAGAGAACTAATCATTATTGACTGTAGAGTGCTTTTACCTGTACATGTCATCACGCCCCGACGTACAGATGGGGCAGTGACTTGTGCAGAGATGGCTCTGTTAGCCCATAGGGCTATCTTAGCCTTTATTAAATTCCGGGGGTGGCCAAACTGTGACTCGGGAGCCACCTGCAGCTCTTTTACAGTTAAAGTGCGGCTCGCGGAGCCCCCTAGCTCCCCCCCCCCCCATTCTCCGCCTATCAGACTGGGGTTGGGAGTTTGGGGCTTCTGCCCTGCAATGGGGTGGGGGGGGGGGTTAGAGGCTTCTGCCCCACGGGCGGTGCCTGCTGGGGCTCAGGGCTTCAGCAGGAACTCCCCACAGGGCAGAAGCCCTGAGCCCCACCACCAGGCTGAAGCCCCGAGGCTCAGCAGGGGCACCCAGGCTGCTCCCGAACTCTGAAGATTGTTGCATGGGGCTCGGAGGAAGTTTGGCCTCCCTGTTATATTCAGTAGTAACATAAGGAGCCGACAGGCCTGTGCCCTGTAAGACCTTCGCTTAGGAGAGGTAGCGGACGCGTAGTCAAGCATAGTAGGCCGGTGATGGATAATAAATGGCCTGACGGCTACCCTTCGATTTTGGGGGAACTAGGAATAACTTGCCTATTGGCACGAGGCAACCACAGGAACTCTGAAGTGATACTGGGCTTGGGACATTTTAGGATAGACTCGTGTCTAACCACCAGCTTGCCTGAGCAATAGGTGACCTACATGGTAAGGAGTTAAATGGCAATAACGGTCATTAATACGTTAACCTCCAGGATAGGGGCACCCCAATATTATAAGGGTGAGCAAGTTAGATTTGGCCATGGAAGGCTGGGCACTAGAATGACTAGGTCACACCACCCCGTGCAGGGGGTTAGCTTTCCATCATTTGACCCTTCCGCTCTATTGTTATCGACCATCCATCTTGGGCATTGAGGAATCTGGACCATCAGACTCCTTCGGCATGCCAGAGGCATGGCCGTCCTTCGTCTCACCACCAGCTCCTCAAGAAAGGGTGTGAGTATATAAGTCTAAGAGCACATGCAAAGAATGTTGCTGCAGATATCCCCAACACTGTATTATTCCAACCTGCCTGCGAGGTTTGGAGCTTTTCTGTCTTTTTTACTGATTCTAATAAAAGTCCCCAACACTTTGCTTTGTCCTCAACGCGCGTGTCCTTGTCATACGCCCCGAGGGTCCCTACAAGATATCAAACTCTTAATTTTAGTTCTGTGGTGCCTGATTCTGAGACGAGAAACCTACTACCCTCAGCTCGTTAATCGGGATCAAATGCCAATCAGCACAAGTATTATTAACCATTAAAAAGGATCAGGCAACAACTCCTGGTTGGCAGAGAATCATCTCAGAGCATCTCAGAGCATCATCTGTGGGCTGAGGCGATCTCACAGTCTCTTCTCCTCCATCTCTCTGCCGCTCCCCTGCCTCCAAATATCACAGAGTGACTCCACTGAACAATACTGAGTTCCTGGTAACAAAAAGGCGAGCATCCTATCTCCAAGGACAGCCGGCACTGAGGGAGGCGCAAGGGAAGGGATTAGGGCTGAGTAAGGCAATGCAGGGCCCTAGGCACATCCTGACATGGGGTGCCGTGTCTCCAGCCCTGCACCCTAGCTTCGCCCCCTTGGAGTAGGTGGCTGTTCCTTCCACAGAGGCAGGGGGGCAGCAGGGTTATCACAGGGGTCTCCTGAGCACAACATCTGACCTGAACCCAGCATCCAGCTTTCCAAACCCACCTCTGCCCAGGGAGGAAGGATGGTCAAGTGGTTAAGCCTCAGACTTCGGGGTCCAGGGTTCAATACCCCACTTTGGCATAGGCCCTAGGCAATTCCATCGGGGCCCATATTTTTGAGTTAGGCACCTAAATACCTTTAAATCAATGGGAGTCAACTGCCTAAATGCCTTTACAAAGTTGGCCTGCCGTGCCTCAATTCCCCATCCTCCCTCATAGGGCTGTTCTGGGGAGAAAGCCATTAAAGACTGCGTGGAGCTCAGCTACGGCAGCGATCAGGCCCATGCAAGTACCCGCGACAGACAGACAAGGAACGAGGGGGGTGGATGTACGAGGCCTCCAACAGCTGGAGACGGACCGAGAGTCAGTTCCAACCCGCGCCCGTGTGCCCATGCTCGGAGTCCATCGCTCTCCCTCAGCACACGCTCGTGAGAAGTCAGTAATATGTGTTCAGCACTCAGCCCTATTGGATCAAACGCAACACCTCAGAGAGGAGCGCTGTTTTACGGCAAACGAGCGCTGACTCACAGGGAGCCGTTATCGAGGATTAACTCCGCATTAGCCACGTGTGGGGTGTCTATCCATCACTGCAAACCCAGCATAAAGGCCCATGCAGGGGGCTTCAAGTCAAAGCGCTCCAGCAACGTGGCCGATTAAGCACACATGCTAGCGTGGAGGAGGCATTGCAGAGACATGGTCTGTATGCGGGCAAGTGGGGCTGTGACCTGTCTCCTGGGGAAGCCATCCCCCACGCAGTCTCCTGTCAAGGGAAGGCCTGTTCCTCACCCAACCTGCTCTCAGAGGAGGCGGCAGTCTTGGTCTCCCACCTCAGGCGGGCTTGCAATGCCAGATGCTCAGCCAGTATACACCAGTGTGTTGCCACTGAAGTCCAAAGGAGTTATGGCAATTGACGCCCGACAAGCTTATCCAAAGGCGCCTCTGCAGTCTCCAAAATGAGCACACAAGCCAGGCCCAGAGACATTCTTAGGGCTCACCTACCCTCCCACTAAATCCCCTGCTTGGGGAGTCCCCCAAACACGAGCCAGTCCAAGGCCACACTCAGCAAGGAATGTCCGGCTGAACCCAGAGATGAGCCAAGCCTGCCTCAGCTGAAAGTCACCCAAGGGGCTTGTGGACCATAAAGACCAGCAACAGTAGTCCCCAGTTATCTGCTTTGGGTGATAAACCTGCTATCATGTATGGGACATGAAACTAAATTCATGCGTTGTGGCTCCAGAAAAAGGCGCACAGATATGCTGGGTCCGTGTCCTCCTGCATGGAGCCAGAGTTGAAGCATCTGAGCCTCGATTTCCCTTCGTTTCCACCAGTGCCAAGTGAATGTAAGGCACTGCCCAGCACACCCATCGTCCTAACCGCCTTGCCAATGCCAACACACAGTGCAGGCATTTAGCTAGTTCATAATACCTTAGAGGGAAGCGGATATCGCATGAGAGAGAAGCACAAGAGCTAACGGGCCGTGGTGGAAGACGGGGCAGTTGATCCTTCTGGAAGTCCAGACATCAGCTCGGATTGCAGTCAGATCTCACTGCCTCTCCTGTTATCAAAAAGGCCCCGCTGAGGGCAGGCAGAATGCCAGGGTTCCAGGGCTATGGGAACCTTGATGAAAGAGCAGCTGGCACTGGGCCTGTCAGAGGCTCGGATCACAGTCAGATTTCATTACTGGGAGAGGTTGGCTGATCATATTCTACAGCTTTCAGGCTGTAGATCCTTAGCACTGCTCTTCCGGGAACAAGGACTGTTGTTTCAGAAGGCAGATGTCCTGCAGTCTATAGCTCAAAGACCTGCTTTACTGCTACTGGGATCAAACCCACTGAAGGGGATTCACTGTTCATCGCCACATCATCTCTGGCCTCTGACTTTTGCTTTTGCTCTAACCCTGACCCAGAGGCATTGCCCTCTCCGGAGGCGAGAACGGAAGACCGGTTCCCACGTTCATTCAGCCCCAGACTTCCCACACCTCCACACTGATGAGCCTCCACTCCTGACCTTGAAAGGCTCAGGGAAGGAGGGGAAATACCATCACCCAACACTCATCCCCCTGGGGGCACGCCCTGTTCTCGTTCACCAAGGTACCCACAGGCTGGAAGGGCCACCGTCCCCTTTCCAGGGATGGAAAAGAAATGAAGTCTGCAAGGTTAGCCCCCGCCACCCCCACACGTTGTCCCCCCCAGGGATCAGCACCTTACTAACAGAGCAACAAGACCCCTTAGCCATCAGCACAGTCTAGTGACGATGGTTCTACTTCCAACTCTTCCACACATCTGCTGGCATGCCCTTGGCCAAGTCACCTCAGCCCCTCTGTGCCTTTGTTTTCCTTCCACCCCTTCGTCTTGCCTTTTTGGACTGTACTCTCGTCAGGGCAGGGGCTGTCTCTCTCTATGCGCATGGCACAGCACCTAGCACCGAGAGGGGGGCCGGGCAGTGGGGCTGATCTCACTAATGGAATGCTAACAACAATAAAGGCCGAAAGCAACTCCAATTCTGCTCTCTCTCCGAGTCCGGTTTCGACAGAGATGCCCTTTTCCTGGTAAAGACAGGAGATGCAATTTGTCTTTTGAAAGATTTGGCCACCAAAATCACTTCCCTCTTGCATTGATTTCTGAATAAAAACTGAAACGAAAACCACAAACTCAAAAGACAGGTGCAGGTTGGCTCCATGCCCCCCCACCCGTTCTCCCACGGAAAGGCCAGCAGAAACTCCCAGCGTGGGCAGGCTCGCTGCACGCACACACACACACAGCCTCTTAACTGCATTGCTTCCACTGAAGGAGGTGATTACCTCCCTGACTTGCAGTGCTTTAAAGCGACCTCCGAGAATAGATAGAATCTTGTTATCTTGTAATGAGTTTTATGGCTTATTTCAGTACATTTCAGCCATGTTTCTCGAGTGATTACGGCAATTATCAGCCAGTGCATTTCAGGATTATGAATTATGGAGCTCTCAAGATGCTTAAAAGAATAGCCTCAGAAAAGCTAGAGAGAGATTTAAGAGCTCCCCGTGTCCATTCTCCACTCCCCCAGTTCTTTAACTTGGAACCTGGCCACTCTGAGAGCTTGGGAAATGAGACAATCTGGGCAAAGGAGATAAATGTCAAAGGCTGGAATGAGAGCCAGGGGTGGCAGGAGAGGGTTTAAACAGACCAGGTGTGCAGACATTTCGGTTTGGGGAGCCAGCTGGGGTTGAGCTGGGGTTCTGAATCCTCCCCCATCCCCGCAGCTGAAGTCGCCAGTCCCAGCAAATTCCTCCCAACAGGAGCCTGTTTGATGTCCTTATCTGTGAGAGCCAAGGGCCAGCTGAGCTTGCTGCAGGCAGCAATGTCACAGCCATTGCCCTGGGCCACTCCTCTACACCCTCTGGGCTGACTTTGAAGCTGGGACTGCTGGACGGGAATTGAATGAGTAATCCCTCAGACAGGGCCATTCTTAACTGTGAAAGCAGCAAGGACTCTGAGCCCCTCTGGCAAGAAACAGATTATCCGTCCATGGCCAAGATGAAGTTGTTGAGGCCCAGGGGACTCAGTGCCACTGTTCCACCTCTCCGGGGTCCCATCCAGCATGGGTCCGTGCTATTTTGGGTCTCCTGAGGTGTCCTAGTCAGTGCAGGTCAGGGCTATTCGTGGACCTCTCTCTGGGATCTCCTGTCCCAGCTAGTGTTTATTTACAGGCATAATGCCACTGAGCAGTTTAGCTCTAACCACATGTATGGGATTACTCAGAAGGTGAACGGAGAGTTACTGGGGGATCCTGCTCAGCCCATGGGATCAGCCCGTACCAGCATTAAACAACCTAGCCCAGCCCGGAGCAGATCACTGCTAGCGGAGCCGGGATGAAGTCTCCAGTCACAGACTTAGTCAGGGGCTCACACATGGTTGACTCTGGCTCCCTTCACACCGTGCGGGGGACCACATTGTTCAAACTGGTTTTTGAGACAGATTAAAGCTAGTTCAAGGCCAAGTCCACATGGGCCCATCATGAACTGACTTAAAATCTTAAATCATGTAATGCCTAGCCCTTCTCATCTGTAGATCTCAGAGCGGTTTACAAAGGAGGGCAGCATCATTAGCCCCATTTTACAGACGGGGAAACTGAGGCACACCTAGTGGCAGAACTGGGAACAGAACCCAGGTCTCCTGAGTCCCAATCCAGTGTGCTATCCGCTAGGCAACACTATCCCCATGTTTAAAATCAGCTCAAGTGACACGGTTCCCAAACCAGAATAGATGAGACCTAAGTGCTCCTACTGTCAATGCTACACCAAGGCAGGGAACAGCAGCAGCGCTGGATACAGCTAACTCACAGCTCAGTCTGGCAGAGCAGATGGGACCAAACCACCGTCCAGCAGGTCTCCTGTCCCGAATCACAACGCAGCTGTGAACTGTGCAGACTTGCAGCATGGCTTTGGGAGCTTGGCTCAGTCCTACTTACACTGCAAGATTGAAATGGGTTAGCCAAGCTGGGAGCTACTGTTTTGTCACCCAGTTCTGTAACCCAGCTTAGTGATACCTGGCCACAGTGGGACCAGAACGCGTGCTACCCTGCACAACACAACACAGCTGGAGCGAAGATGGCTTCACGAACACAGGGCAGGGATTTTGTTCCAAGTATCAGGCCAATATAATATTGGCTGGCCTAGTTCATGATCACACCTCCCTCTACTGCCCAAGACAGTAAGATAAGAGCCTCATATTTCCAGAGCCTGACTACCCTTACAGTTAGAAAGATTTTCCTAATATCTAATTTAAATCTCCCTGGCTGTAGATTAAGGCCATTGCTCCTTGGCCTCCCGTCAGCGAACAGAGAGAACAGTTGTTCACTGTCCTCTTTATAACAGTCCTTAACATATCTGAAGATTTATCAGATCCTGCCTCCCACCCCCCATCTTCTTTTCTCAAAACTAAAAGTGCCCAGGGTTTGTTGGGGTTTTTTTTAAGCCTTTCCTCATAAGTCAGGTTTTTTTATAAACCTTTTATCATTTTTGTCACTCTCCTTTGGACTGTACAGTTTGCCCACATTTCTCACAGTGTGACACCCAGAATTGGGCCTAGGGCTCCGTCTGGTCCAAGGCAAAATCCAAGCATCCCCAGACCCCTGGGTGTTTGCGAGCCAGATACACGTTCTACGTCTTGATCTATGCCCAGGTCAGCTTTCGGTTGGAGGGAATGAGAGGCTAAAATGGGAAGAGCTGCTGGCTACATCCTATGGTAACTAAACTGCATAAAGGCTGCTTCCTTTCCACTGGTGGGAAGTCCTAAAACATTCTCCAGCTGCCACCGCAGCGAAGAGAGAGAAGCCAGTATTGGACTCCCCATCCTTGATGGACATGTAGGCCTTCACAGCTCAAGTATCCATATTATCATCTCAATTATACAGATAGGGAAACTGAGGCACTGAGAGGTGAAGTGACTTGTCTAAGGTCACACAGGAAGTCAGTGGCAGGGCCAAGAGTTGAACCCATATCCCCTGAGCTTCAGCCACTAATTTATGCTTCTTGATTAGCTTACAGTCACAAAGGGATTCAGGGTTCACAGCAGGATTCAAACTTAGGGGTTCCTGGCTCCTGGCCCTGTGCTCAGACCACCCCACCGGTAAAGCAGTCACATATGCACACAGAGACTGGAATGTTTGTACTTTCTAGGTTCTTGAGGCTGGAATAGACATAGCAGAGACCAGGAAAGGGGCAGATTCTGCTGACATAGCCATTCCTTAATTTGCCCTAAAACCAAGCTGTTTAATTATCTTGATTCATGCTCTCCTCCCCCCCGAAAACAAGCATTGGAAATTGAGTGTTCCTCCCAGGAAAAAAAAAAAAACAGCATTCCTGTAATGGAAGCAGAGACAGGAGCTGGGTCGCATTCATCTCTCATCCTCTCTCTATATTGTGTGTCTATTCTTCTCCTAAGTGTAAATGTAAAATATTAATTTTGTGTAGAAATAAAACGAAGCCCCTGGAAATGAGTTCAAGAAAATAAAGCCATCACTTGAGTTAATTAAGAAGCAATTATACTGAAAATCTGTAATAAGGGTTTCTTATAGAAGGACACATGGAGATGCTCATATGAAATAAAACGAAGGAGGAGGGATGGGGGAACTCTGGAATAATGGCCTCTGAATAGAATGGAACAGATTACCAGGCTTCCAGTTCACATCTCTGGGAACCCCACACCAGAAGGGCATATCCTCAGCTACCTTGACAGCTGAGGAACTAGCCCAAAACTGCTTTGGTCCTACGTACTTTGCAATCCTGCAGATCCTTCCCCAGGGACCTGGATACAACCAGAGCTGAGCAAATTACTGGTTTTTTGGTTTGCTGGAAGTTCGCCCCCTCCCCCATCCAAAAATGAGACAAGAATATTTGGCAAACCAACATGTTAAAAGAAAATTAGTTTTTGATCAAACAAAACGTTTGGTTTCAATTTGAAACTTTATTAATGTTTTTTTTTTTTAAATAAAGGAAATTTTTCAACTAAGTGTTGTTTAAAATATAAAAAAAAATCAAAATGTTCTTTTTAGAAAATGGCAAAATGAAGCATTTGGAGTTTTTCTGATTTTCGTTCTCTAAGATCTTTCTCAATGGAAACAATTTGGTAAAATCGACCCCAATTTATGAGTTCTTTCAGCTCACCCAAAGTTGCATTTTTCAGTTTAAAAAAAAAAAAAAGTTTTGGACAAAACGTTTTGCCCAGCTCGAGTTACGACAGGGTCCCACTGTAGCCTCCCTAGTGGGGACCTAAATCCCTATTTCCATCTGCAATGTGGTTCAGTCCTTTCTACACGGCTATGTGGAATCATATCTGTAGCTCACATTGCTATGAAGCTTTTGTTTTTGGTGCACGCACCTCTCAGCTCTCTGTCTCTGCACATCTTGCTTTTTAGCCTCCCTCCCAAAAATCATTCTGATGGTGCACCTCAATCCTGACCCAGAGCACAGTCAGCTATTCCATCCCATCCCCGCCTCTGCACGTATTTATGGCAACAGATCCCAGGCAGCACCCCACTTTGTTGCAGTCTTGAGCCCCCCCATCTAGTTCTGCCAATGCCCCTCCATCCCATCTTGCTGCATTCTCTACTCCTTATGGTTCACCTCTGCTAACAGACCTGTAATGTGCTGTCTGAAAGAATCGGCTAATCTCTTTCAGATGTTAGCGGCGCACTTCTGTTGTACTGTACTAGGGCTGTCTGGTTAATAGCACAAAGCACTAGATGCAAAGAATATGCAAAACTGAGCTCCCCCCAGAAGTGGAAGTGGGTCAGCCATCCATAAGATGACAGAAAAAATCCCTAGTTACTGGAGGAAGGTAATTTGACATAACAGCTGTTCTGACACTGTCTCCCTATGGATAGCGCTGGCAATAGGAATGCAAATAAGCACACCTTGCACTTCTCCTGGACAGCGATTTTCACTCGAGGAGCCAAAAGCACTTTAGAAACGTGAGACAATTAAGCCTCACTACCCCACTGTGAGGCAGATCTCATATACACCCATTGTACAGAGTTCTACCAATGCACGCAGAGAAGAAGTGACTTGCCCCAAGTTGCACTGTGGATCAGTGGCAGGGCTGGAAACAGAAACCAGGATTCCTGACTCCCTGCTGTAGCCACCAGAATGCCCACTCTCTACAGGCCGTCTTTCAGAAAATCAGGGACCGGGCACGCAGATGGGCAGGGAGAAACTCAAAGACAAAATGTGCACATCGGCTGATCTTGCAGCATGGTCTAGTGATCCGAGCAGAAGGTGGAAGTGGTGGCAATCGGGGGATCTAGGTTCTGTTCCCAGCTCTGGCTCTGCCACTGGGCAATTCACTTCATTGCTCTGATATTCGCTTTCCCTATCTGTAAAATGGGGAGAAAAATCCTCACCTGCTTTAGTGAAATGCTTTGAGACCTAGGAATGAAAACTGAGACATACAGCAAGATCTAAATATCACTATTAGAATTTTCCCTGACCAATGAGATCTTTGGTCTCTGTCTCTACTATAATTATAATATAATAATATATAACTATAGCATTACTCTAGCTCCAAGTTAATCTGTACAGCACTTTCCCTTCCCAAAGATTCCTCTGTTCCTTCTCCAGGTTCCAACCCCTTCTGTAGGTGTCTCCTTTATATACGGAACTGCCTCTGTCTCCATCCCTTTATGAGCTGAAGGGACAACTCAGCTCCTTTCTTGCTGGAACTCAACCATCCAGACACAATCACACGGAGACGGGTGAGGCCCCACAACTCTAGCAAACTTGGTTAGTGCCCTGCTGCTTTCTGCATGGCAGCTACTAATTATCCCCTGAAATTTATAGGCTCCTGGGATGCGAGCAGATGGGTATTTAAGTTAACAGCAGATTCAAATTGTCCTCCATTAATTCCACAATGATACCTGGTTTTACTTGGTCTCTGCTTCCCCTTGGTTAGTTCATGAGTTATTAGTCAAATGCCATTAGTCCCTCTCTCCCTCACTTCCCTAAGGAGCAGGTTGATATCGGGGGCTCAGAACAGGCCTGAATATTTGTTGTGTTCCCCACGGGCTTTCCTTTTGCCCCTTTCTAGGGGCATCTGCTCAGAATAGATCTTCTTGAATGCAGACCTTCTAATCCAGCTGAGTCTGCCTACAAATTCAGTGCCGTACACTGAAGCCACTCAAAACTATTCGCAAGAGCAGGAATTGAACTCAGATTACCATGATGATGATAAAATTCTAACGAAACTGTCGTCACATTCCAATCCATCTCTAATCTGACTCAGGGCTAATTTCATCCCCTCTCAGAGCTGCCATTACTCATCTCTCTCCAAATTACAAGACATTCCCCACTTTTCCTATGAGGTACACCTGGAGAATTTCTACCCACTTCTGCTGTGTTGCTTAGAGTGAACGTTGTGGATTTGCATAGAAGAATCCTTTTGATATTCCCCTTCCTTGTCCTCTGTCTAGCTTCTTGTTTATCTGTCTATCCTTAGACTATGATCTAGCCCTTTTAGTATGTCTGGAAAGCACTTAGCACATCATAGATGACACCACAAACAAATGCTTAATAATAATTTGACTACTCCTCCTCTGCAAAGTTTTCTTCAAAATCCAGCTCTGAGAGCATTCTATTGACCAGCCTGCCTCGCTATCAGAATGACAAAAAAATCAAATTCTTTCCAGCACAGCACAGACGTGAGTAAAAACATATCTTGCTGGATAAGCACAATTGACCTCTGCTCCATCCAAGAATAACACCCCTTCTTTCCCGATACACGTATACTGGCTTTCCAAAAAAAAAAAAAAAAAGTGAAACATTTCATTTTCACCATCATATTCTTCAGAAAACCACAGGGCCGTTTTTGCAAAACAGAATCTCTCTTTTAGAAAGAGAAAGAGAAAGGAGAAGAAAGATTAACCAGCCCTCTTATTTTAGGTGTGAAAATGATATTTCATCGTGAAAAAAGTGTTATAAAATTTCCACCTGGAGGGGAAAAAAAATCCAGTTTTGCCCAGAAGATAAAACACCATTAAAAATGTGCTGCATTTCCTGGCAGAAATGGTTGTATTATGGTCCTAAGGAAAACCGTGAATACTTGTGAAAATATTTGATTTTAAAGGTGACATTGATTTCAATAGAACCAAGAAAGGATCCAGAGTGAATGATGTTATTTTGGCACAGGCCTAGGTCAAAGAAACATACTGTAGCTGTCACAGCATTGCCAACTCTCATGGTTTTGCCATGAGTCTCATGATAATTATTGTTTTCATTAAAGCCCCAGCTCCTGGAGTGAAGTAGATATGTGATGATTCCAGCTCTCATTCTTAAATAAAAATCAATTTCTTGTTCTTGTGGCTGTGGAGAAAGCTTCAAAATGTGATCCCAGGGCACCCAAAAGGCTCAGAAAGCAGAAGGCAAATAAAAAGAACACCAAATCTATTATTTTTACATCATCTCATGACTTTTTGGTGAGTTTGACTCCTGATTTTTGAATATTTGGGGTTGGCAATACCTCAGTTACCCCAGGGATCACACCAGTAACCTATCGAGTCTAAGAACCTCTCTGACAGTAGCTAGTACCAGCCACTGAAGAGAAAGGTGCAAGAAGCCTGCCTATAAGAGAAGTTTCATTACAACCCCAAGCAGTGAGTGGTTTGGCTAATGCTCTGAAAGAAGGGGGATTATTTAAGGCACGGTGGTCTAGTAGATATAGCACTCGACTGGTACGGAGGAGATTGAGGTTTTATACTTGGCTCTGCCACTAGTTTGCTTGGTGAAGTTGGGTAGAGTCGCTTTGCCTCCCTGTGCCTCAGTTTCTCCATCTCCAAAATGGGGATAATTCCTTAGTAAAGCACTTTAAGATAAACTGATGAGAAATGCTGTATAAGAGTTAGGTATTATTATTACTATCATTTTTTTTATTGCGGTAATACTCAAAGGCCCCATTCAGGAATCAGTGTTAGGCACTGTACAAATGAAAAGATGTGTCCCACCCTTCTACCATTTTATTCTATCTTGTGTAATTATGGATGATGTTATCCATAGGAATGATCAGTCCTTTCGGACTCCAGCAAAGTTTTTGGCCTCAATGATATCCTGTGGCAGAGAGTTCCACAGGGTAATTAAGCTTTGATTTTTTTGTTTTAAACATTTCCTTCTGTCAGTTTTAAATTTTGTGACCTTTTAATTTTGCTGGGCATCTTATGAGAGATTAAATAGCAAAGCGATCTGGAAAACCAGAATTCCGTTTCATTAAAAGTTTAGAGGTTTCAAAATTTGTTTTCATTCTGCATCAGGACAAAAAGGACATCTTTTGGGCCAGAAAGAGACTGACTCTGTACACTGGTGCTTAGGGGACTCCTCTGGGACTTGGAAAACCCAGGTTCAAGTCCTTGCTCTGAAACAGGCAGTGTACAGACTTAAATCTGGGTGTCTCACATCCCAGGGAAGTGCCCCAATTCCTAGGGCACTGGCTATTCTGAGGGCTCTCTCCCTCTCTGATTTTGACCTGAAATTCCATTCTGGACCTGAGAAACCTTCCTAATGAAACCAATAAGTTTCCGCAGAAAGATCAGGTTTCAACAAGTCAGCATTTTCCAGTGAAAAAAAAAGTATTTTACTGAGAAATTGCCCGTTAGCTCTAGGAAACAACAGTTCCTGACTGACCCTCTCCATATCACCTGCGCTGACAAAAATAGTGGGTCAGAGAAGAATTGAAATATTCAGCAACCAAGACCCCAGTCGCTCTGGCTGCCTTCTTGGGCAACCAGAGTAGTAATTCATTAGCACCAAAGGTATGCATCGTAGCCATGCCTACAGTTGGCTCCCATTCAAGGAACATGATTTTCGACTAACAGCTGTCGGAAGGAACATAGAATAAACTCCCGCAGACAGGAGAATTTGCAAATCATGGCCATCGACTGCAGACCAGGCTGGAGACATCATTGGAATGAAAGGGAATGCGGAATTGCCATGGCTCACTTTATTCAGAGGGGGCTAGCACAGGGAAATGGTAGTTTGTTGGGCTGCGTATTCCTTGTGGAGGACTGTCTCTGCTCTGTCACACCAGCTGCTGCTGGAGTAACACCACTAAAGCTGATGAGTTACACCAGTGTCACACACACAGCGGAACATCAGACCCAGAGACGTGCGTCTGTTTATGGTCAGCAGTACCGTCTTTTCCACCCTGCATCACACGGAAGGGACAGAGGTGGTTTTGGGAGCACTGGGCACCTGCCAAGAGTAAGTGATGATAAAAATGGGGCTGAAAGCTGAACTCAAACCTTTTTCCAATCCAAAATCTTGGCGGTTCAGAGAAAATGCAGCCAGATCATTGAGGCAACCAGTGAAGGTGTAAGAAGAGATAGGCCTGGTCTAACCCTAGGAAATTAGGTTGGTACAACTATGTCACTCAGGGGTGTGAGAAATCCACATCCCCAAGCAAAGCAGTTCAATCAGCCTAACCCCTGGGGTAGACGGTGTTAGGTCAATGGGAGAATTCTCCCGCTGACCTAGCTCCTGTCTCTCAGGGAGGTAGATTACCTAAGCCAACGAGAGAACCTCTCCCATTGACGTGGGTAGCGGCTTCACTGAAGCCCTACAGTGGCACAAATGCAGCAATTTAAGTGTGGACAAGTCTTCTGAGGGGACGACATGGGACGATGCATCTAGAGTCCGATCCAAAGCCCATTGAAGTTAACAGAAAGATTCCCCCAGTGGTGTTTGAGTGAGGGTCAATGCAGGACCAACGGCCTAAGTGGAGCAGAAAAACGTTGGCGGTGAGTTGGGGGAATGTTGCCCTTCTTCTCTCCTACAACCACACCAGTCATGCCCAGCCCCAGATTCAGACAGCTTCTGGTTTTACAAAATGCAAACGTGCCTCTTACCAAATCAGCTCTATTTTATCATAGAGCATCCCAAAGCTCACATGGATTCTATCCTGTGATCTCTGAGAGATCCATCATCACTGGATGGGACGGCCTAGCAACCTACCCACCACTATCATTTCTAGCCGGGCCACCTGGGCCCAGCTTCCTTCTGAGATCCCACGTTCCTGCACCACGTGTTGGATTCTGCAGAGGAACCTGTTAAAATCGATGACCTCTCTGGTGTGTATGGACATTAAAGACCCCAGACTTCTCTTGTGTGCTCAATGGCTAGGGTGACCAGATAGCAAGTGTGAAAAACCAGGACAGGGAGTGGGGGAGTAATAGGAACCTAGATAAGACAAAGCCCCAAATATCAGGACTGTCCCTATAAAACCAGGACATCTGGTCACCCTCCCAAAAGCATTTCTGAAAATCTGGCCTTGGTTTAGATGCCCAAATGGGAGCTGAGCTCTTTGGAAAAATCTGGCTTAGGGTTCTGGAGGTCAAGAGTTTTTCAATATTTTATCTTGAGGTCTTGAAAAGTCTCCCTAAGTGACTTGCCTACGGTGCCATGTGAGTTTGTGAGCAAACAGGGATTAGAACTCAGGTCTCCCAAGCAGAGCTGGGTGGGGAAAGGTCATTCTGTTTCGTGGAGGATTTCAATATTTTGACATTTGGTCTTGATCTGGTTCAGAACAAAACCTGAACATTTTTAAGTTCTCCGTGAAAGGGAATGGAGCCCCCCGCCGGGGTAGTCCACCTGCTGTGCTGAACCACAGTCAAAGGCCTGGGAGTCCTGAGGTCCTTGACTCTGAGATCATCTACTTGGTGCCAAGGACCCCGGAAGCCCTGGAGTCCCTGGCTGTGAGACAGTCCGCTTGTCTGGCAGGCAGAATCCCATCAGGCCCCTGTCTGAGCTCTGTTGGAACTTGGTCAAAATCAATCTGCCTCCCGCAAAAAGTTTCAGTTTTGATTAATCGACTAATTCTTACCCCCCAAAAAAAAATCATCACTGGATTTTTTCTGACTAGCTTCACCCTCAAGTCTAGTGCCTTAACCCCATTCCCTCTCATAAGACTATCCACCTCTCCAACAACCCATCTCCTTGCACCACGGAAGGTCAGACGTAAATACAGCAGGTCAGCAACGTATTTTACGAAGGGAGCTTTTGTGCCGCCAATTCAGGGACCAGCATGATGAGACTGGATTTCATTTCCCAACACTACACTATGCGGAAGAAAAGCATCTTGGGGATCTGACTTCTTTGGAATGTGGGCGGGGAGGAGGAGAAGGAATTTGAAATTTCCTCATGGCAGCTCTTTTCAAGAAAGAGTTATTAGAATTTATTTTCAATTATACACAAGAATAAGCCGCCTGCGGTATAGTTAACTTTCAATTCCAACCAATTTTTGACGCATTCAATCATAGATGCCTCAGTGATTAAGAATCTATGTTGCAAAACAATTCCCCCTTTGCAACAATGCAATCAAACAGATCTACAGCTCATAACCCATTATCCAATACTTTCTCAGCTCATTGGTGAAGTGAAATAGGATTTATCAAGCATCCCCGTTTAGCCAATGAGCCCCCACGCTCATTTGCAGACAGATCTGCAACTCAAAACAGCACACAAGGGCTTTGGGGTTTGTTTGTTTCCTCTCTCTCTCCTCAAGGCACAGAACTGCAATTGCGGACCCTGGCCAGTTTTGATATTTATGACTTTGGAAGCATGTACTCTGCCTTCTGCCCATCAGCTGCCTCCTCCTGCTGCAGATGCATTTGGGGATATTTTTTAGGTGACCCTTAAGAATGCAAGACCGATGAACACATTCTGTGATCCTGTGTTAATTCAGCGTGCTCTTATCTGCAATCTTCTTGGTCAGGAGTTAGAATGGAGCAGAGCTGAGCAAAGCTGCAAATCCAGAGTGACAACACTGATTTCCTTAGCGTTACCGATTTACACCAAGATCAGAATCCAGCTCGATGCCCAGCTCCTCCCTGTTCTTATTTTCCCTAGTCTCCATCTCTCCTCTCTGTGTCACTAACTCCTCTCCCTGTTCTCACAATTGCAATTCCTGGCTCTGTCAAACTCCCTCAGTGACCTTGTCTTCATTTCTTGGGTGGCAGTATATCCTAGTGGTTAGAGCACCCCAGTGCGACTCAGGAAAAGGGGTTCTATTTCCAGTTCTGCCACTGGTCGGCTGGGTGACTCTCTCTCTGTGCCTCAATTTCCTCATCTGTAAAATGGGACAGTAACACTGACCTCCTCGGTAAAGCGCTTTGGGATCTAAAGATGAAGAGGTGGGTATTATTACCATAGTTCTAGGTCCACAACTACATTAGGCCAAACCTTGAGAATATTATATAGAGTGGTCAAACGTTTTCTGATGGGATGCTTTTCCATGACAAAAAGGCCATTTTCACAAAACAAACTTTCTGTTGGAACTTGTTGATTTTGTCAAAATTTTGTTTAGGAAAAAAATGAAAGGAACCACGCTGATGAGGTCAAAATGTGCTGTTTTGACCTTGTGGAAATAGAACATTTCAAAACTGTTTTCAATTTGAGGGGATGTCTCATATTATAAATTCTAATCTTAAGCAAGTACAAAGTAGACATCAGGATAATATATTTCGATTGGCCAGGAAGCAATTTTTTTTTTTTTTTTTTTTGCAAAAATGTTATTTTGCGGGAAATTTTGAAATGTCTTTTTCTTTCAGAATGAAAACAAACCTTGGAAATGTCAGAATTTCCTGAGGAATGGAAATCCTTGCGTTCGAGCGGCTCTACTATTAAATTATTTGCATTACGTTAGCACGTAAATGGGGCAACAACCAGGACTGGGGCCCCATTGTGTTAGGTGCAATAAAAATATATAGCAACAGATATTCCCTGCCACACAGCTTAAAAAGAGTAGACAGACAAGGGTGGGAGGGGAAACTGAGGCACAGAAGGTGACATGATTTGTTGATGGTCACACAAGAGGCCAGTGGCATAGCTGGGAACAGAACCTGGCATTTAAGTCTCAGTCCTATCTCCTAGACTGCATTGCTTTATTTGTTGACCCAGAGAGGTCTTGATGAAATTGGGAGAGCTCATGGAGTTCAGGTCCTATAATTCCTCTGGCAGAGAGCAGGGGAAGGCAGGGCAGGTTAAGGAAGTGATGTAAATTGTGACCACAATGCTTGATTGTGGTTCCACAGGTACCTATTTCTCAGAGGTTGAGGGAGAAGGATCCTGAGTTCACAATATTTTACACAAGATTAGTGGCCAAGAAGGTTGCCAGCTTTTATGATTTAAGGAAGGGACAAGTCCCGAGTTTGGCATGCGCCATCAAAATCTTGGCAGATGCCACTGCGAACCCAAGCTGACACAGTGCCAGCAGGATACGTGGTGCTGTATGAACCGAAGGAGGGGTGGGGATGGTCAGGGCAGTGGCGTAGCTGGGTTCTTTGCGCCCGGCCTAAATTGCAGGCGGTCTCCCATCCCACAGCTGCATCCAACACGGCCTGTGCATCTTCTATGAGGGGGTCCTGGAGATACGGCTACTCTGAGCCTACAGATCACTCCCCTCTCCCCATGCAAATGCAGAACAGGAACGCCTGGCACCTCACGGAGAGCATTCTACAGCGGCCTGCCACTGTCCGGCCAAAGCTCCAGGTATTGGTCTGACCTAAGAAACCCTAGCTGGCCTGGGGCCTGCCTGTTTGACAGGCTGCCCCTGTTCCCAGGCCATGCCATCACAGCTGGGGCTGGCGGATGTGCTTGGGCTGATGCCCCTCAGTTTGAGGGAGAGGGGGCAGCTGGCAGGGCATTCTCTGGGATGGCTTCTTGGCTTTGGAGTTTGCTCCCTGCCCCGGGTGTGAAATAGTCCTAATTTATCGGCCACCGGGGCTCCAGGCAGGGCCCTCTTTTTAAAAGGGGCTGTATAGGAAGGGGATGTTGACCTGTGGGGCAGTTTGTTTCTAGGGAGCATTGGGGTGTTTCCCTTCTTGGTTCGGTCGTGCATAGCAGAGAGAGGAACAAATCCAGCACCTGTGTTGGCATGTATCTGTGGCCCGTGGCACCGGGTGCAGGGAGGAGATACTAGTCGTGCCTCTGTCTGTTATGGTGTATAGGGAAATGGGGGCACTGGTTTCAATCACTCCAGCTCCAAGCAGACCGACGTCCCCCGTCCGACCCGACACCGAGCCACATGCTGCACATTGGCCAAGGATCGAACGGGCACTGGAAACAGAACAGCGCCCTCCCGTTCCAAAGGACAGGTACTGCATGACGGGGCGCACCTGATGCACTCCTCGGGGCTAATCATTCAAGGACGCTTGGGCTGCCGCTCAAGCAACCCGGTGCTTCACAGCTGTGGCCATCCCACTGGGGTCCCATGACGGAGAGGAGCAAAGCATTCACCTCCACCTACCGACCCCCCTTGGCTGCAAACGCACCGTCTCCACAGCCACACACCCATCCTCCTTTCCACTTCTGCCAACGCAAAGAAAGGGGTAACCCACACAGCCCCCTGGATTTGCCCCCGCCTGGTGTTTGAAGGCACCAAATAACCATTACAAACTGGGGGAAAGACACCTGGGAGAGCAGAGGCACTTGTGCTACAAAGATAATTGGAGATGATTATAATCGCAATTTCATTGCCACATCAAACTGTGTCTTTTAGCATTAATTAATCTCCTCTGCCTGCCTCGGAGCGCTCTCAGCTCCCCCACTGTAGGACAGGAACTTGTCAAACACGCCAAAGCCCCACGTCTCATTATCTTATCAGAGGGGGCGAGTGGGGAGTCAGGGACGCACGAGCAGATTCCTCAGTGCATTGACGTGAGGAGCTGCCTGTAAATTCACTTGCTGGTTTACAAACTTGTAGAACAAGGTCCAGGCTAGTGAAACGAGCACTAAGAACTCCTTCCCTCCCCCCAGCCAACAGGGATGGATGTTCAAAATATTGCTTCCTTCATGGGAATTGTCTTACGCTAGACAGGGACGCTAAACGGGGATTCTGGACACCTGCGTTCAGCGCCTGGCTTTTCTTCCACAGATTCCCTGCGTGACCTTAGGCAAGTCACTTAGGGTAACGTTTTCAAGAGTGCCTAGGTGATTTAGACGCCTGGCTCACTTTCAAGTGACCTAGGCACCATTGACTTTCACTGAAACTTAGGGTCCTAAGTCACGTAGGGACTTTTTAAAATGTTATCCTTTTGCCTCTCTGTGCCTCAGTTTCCCCATCTGTGACATGGATACAATAGCACTTCCCTAACCAGAACAGTGTTATGAGCATAATCCATTAACACACAGGAGATGCTCAGCTCCTATTGTACAAAGGGGGCATATACAAACCAAGGGCAAGATTTTTTTTTTTTTTAAAGTGGCAAGTGATTTGGGGGGGACCAGCCTGGGCCTCATTAAAGTGGGCCTGATTTTCCAAAAGCAGATGAGCCCCCCTGCCCTCTTTTAAATGGGGTCTCCAACTGAGAACCCAGAAATTGAGGCACCAACAATCACACCTGAAAAAAAATCCCAGCACTAGACACCATGGGCATCAAAGCCAGGCAGTGTGTTGCACTGGCATCAGTGGAAGGAGGCAGCACTGGGCCCCTTGTACGACTGGCAACTCAGCACCTTCCAGGACCAGGCCCTGGCTGATGGGCAGAGGATGTATATCATTCCAGTATAAATGCAGCTACATAAATTCTATTTATTGATTCTCCAGCTCCTTTCAAATCTCATCTGAGAAAGAATCCCTTCTCCCGTGTCACTGCCTCTTCACGTTCCCTTCCCTCTTATTGGCTTTGTGACTGAAGGCTTTAATTGATTCGTTGTGCCATATCTTCATGGCGCTGGGTTGGGTTGGGTTTTTTTTTTTTTTTTGGTTGCAATTTATACGATATATTATCCACTGTCATGTTATTTAACTCTGGGAAGCATTTTGAGGAACAGTTTGCTGGAAAGATGCTGTGTCCATTGATCCTTATTCTGAAGCCCTGCCTTGCATACAACTCCCATTGACACAAGTGGCAATGGTGGATACTGTAATATGCATCTATAGCATGTACTGACACACAGGGAACACACCTGTACACCTCACACTGCCCCAGTTTTAGATGGGTAGCTATAACTTCATAGATATTCAGGTATATATGTGCATGCACTCACTGCTAAGTCTTCAAGCCTGATTCATCACTGCATTACTCCAGTGTTTTCCACTGCTCCAGTGTCAAACTGGGTAAACTGGTGAATCAGGCCCTACAGATTCAGCTGCTCCCAAAGACACTAATGTCTAGCATACATTCATTGTAGAGAGGTGCATCCCACTGGTTGTAACACACAACTGAGAGCCAGGAACCTTGAGTTCTGATCCCAGTGTTTTCACCAACCACTTCTGTGGTCTTGGACAAGCCACAACCTGCCTGCCTCGGTTTCTCCACTTGAAACACACAGATAACTCAGATGAGGACAAGAACCAATTCAGACCCTGTAGAGAGGGATTCAGGTGATGTGGCTTCAGCTTCCTGGCTCCGGCACCGATACATTGGATGACGTTGGGCAAGTCACGTCCCCTCTCTGTGCTTCTGCTCCCTTTGCTCTGTGTGTTTAGATGGCAAGCTCTTCGGTTAAAGGACTGTCTCTTACCCATGTGCATGTACAGCACCCAGCACAATAGGGCCCTGATCTCGCTGGGGACCTTGACACTAAAGTAATACAAATAATAAGCAACAGCTCTTCAGAGAAGCTGGACTTAGCCAGGCCTTTTAATCCCTCACTTCCCCGGGCATGACAAGACGTAAAAGGGAAACACATCAGTCCCCAGTACAGCTGTGGCATAATATGCTGAGAAGGGAAAGGGATTGTTTCCTCCCTAGTTAGCTTCTGAAAGGCCCACACGAGTTCTGATGGGGAGTCCATGCTGAGGCTGTGAAAGGGCAGGTTAGAGAGCCACCGCCGATCTTCTAGGGCCGGTGCCCACCAGTGGCTTCTGCAGGGGGGTCTCAGTGTACAGCATGCTGCCTATAAACAAACTTGATAACAGCTAGGCTTCTGGTGCACGAGACACAGTCTCACTGTTTCCTTGTGCTCCCCATCTGCCTGCTGTACCCACCAACTGCCCTCTTACAACGTAAGTTGAGGGGCAGGGACCATCTTTCTGTTCTGTGGTTTACAGAGCTTAGCACAATGGGGCTGTGACCCATGACCGGGGGCTCCTGGGAGCTACTGCAATACAGATAATAAATATCATCATGATCGGGGCAGAGCCGCAGCGTAAAGCACTGCACGGACTCTGGCTGGCTCACGGGACAACCCGGGAAGGCAGCCGCCACTCAGCCAGGTCTTCAGGTCTGTCCAAGGACTAGTCTACACGAACCTTTCGTTTGTTGCAAGTGGGGGCAAATCTACCCCACGCTTCCCTGCTGCGGATTCACTGTCTGTGAGGACCCTGCAGATGTGCAAGAACTAACTGGAAAGGCCCTTTGATCGACTAGTCCCGTTTCAAAGAGGACAAGATGGAAGTGCATTAACAAACCTGGAAAGCACATCAGCAGGGTCCACACGGACAGTTGGTCCGGGGCAGGCGAGCGTGGGATGCAGTCACACTCCAACTTGCTGCAAACTAATTAGTCAGGCAGACGTTTACCCCCTGAATTGCACTGGGGCCTCTCCAGCTCCTGGAGCAGCCCAAGATTGTGAAGGCTCCAAAGGTGACTTAAAGCCACTTTAGCTCCCCCAGCCCCGGGCTTCCAGTTCAGTGTTGCTCTTCCTAGAGGCACAGCACAGGGTCTTACCCTAGGAGCTTGCACTGGTGCAGCTGCACCACTGGCTGCAACCGGGACAGATCCCCAGCGTAGACCATGCCTGTGATGGTTTTGTTTACGCCCTCAAAGCGTCTCGCACATTCTACGTTCTGCCCAACAGGCCACTACGGCAGGAGGTGAAGGAAGAGCAAGAGGAGTGGGGAGGTGAAATAAGAGCCGCGGAGCTTCACTTATTTTCTTTCCTTGCCCCATTTTGGAGCCTGGTTCAGAACTCAATCACACTGAGGTAAACCCGAAGCAGCTCTACCTCTTCCCAGTGCCAGCGTTCCCAGATCAGAGGCAGCCCTTGGCTAGTCAAGTGAGGGCAGGTGCTGTTTGGGGAAAGTCAATCCAATTTGCCCCATAAAACCAGGGATAAAAAACCACCACGACAACACCCCAACTATGGCACCTCCTTCCCAGTGAGCCCCCCAGCGCCGAGCCAATTGGAAAACTCTCAGCAGAAGCAGCTCCGATGAAAAACGGAAAAATAAATTAATGGAAAATGTAATGAAATGAAACATTTAATGAAGCTTTGTATTCTTATTTGTTTCTCGTAACGTTTTTTGGATCAGCTCTGTTTGTCTGTTTGTATTCTAGACAGTAGGCTCCCCAGGGGAGGATTGCCTTGATACTCATGTCTGGACAGCGTCTGGCACATTGTCAGGACTGAATTAATGATAATCTATTCATCCAAGGCACTGATAACCCATGACAGTACTATCTGAGCACCTCACAATCTTTAATATATCTATCCTCACAACACGCCTGTGAGATAAGACAGTGCTGTTATCTCCATTGCACTGATGGGAAACTGAGGCAGAGACACACAAAGGCTCAGATTTTTAAAGGTATTTAGGTGCCTAATTCCCATTGAAATCTTATACTCCTCTTGACCAACTACATCAATATAAAGAGTCCCTGTGCCTTACACCCCTAAGATTTGACAAGGAGAGAGCTATCTTGAAGATAAAAAAGAATTCTTATTGTTAGTACTGAAGACATAGCTTACGTAGACAAAGAGTGGGAGGGGGAAACTGAGGCACGGAGCTGCTAAGTCAGTCAGTTGCAGAGCTGCAGATAGAACCCAGTCAGGTGCCCTGTCCATTGGACTGCACTACCAGGTCTGGTGTGCTTCTGGCTCCTGTAGTCACATGACAGCATTTGTCCTGCTCTCAGATGACTAACTTTTTTAAATGGGGAGAATGGCAAATGACAAATAGTCAGCCCTGAACTTCTCTGGCATGGCTCATTATTCATGGCAAACTTCGCAAAACTCTCAGGATTTGCAAATATTTTCCTACATAGTCCACGGCCGCCTGAATGCTCATGAATAAAAAATAATTACAAGCCCATGAAAAACAGTGACCTGAACTTGGAGCGCTGACTCCTGAGACTGTGCACAAATCACTCTTTGGGAGATTTTTATTTTATCAGCTCCAATCGCTCTCCTGACTAAAGCAATCATCTCCCAATTGTTTCCCAGCCCAGTCACCTCTGTGCAGAGCGTGTGTTTGCAGTCCCTCAAAAGGAGGCGAAGGAAGACTGGTGGGGAAGGTGATTTTTTTTTTTAAAGCTATCATTTAAAGGCCAAAGCACTAACGAAAGCACAAGGACAAAAGGCAAGGAATGCTTCAGTGAAAAATACAAAATTACCATTTTAATGGATGAGTGTTGACTTGCAGCCGCTCCCCCCGGGGAAGCCTGTTTGATTTCGTTAGTTTGTTAGCACGAGGATTTGACACAAGCGATTAATGCTGAGTTCATTAAGGTGTTTCTGGATTCAGGGGAGGGGAAGAGGTGCTGAGGGAGGCAGGGAGCATGTACGTCGAATGAATTAAAGGTACCCAAGGAAGGAGGAGAGACTCAGGCCTCTTCTATATCTAAAATGTAGACTGACCCAGCTATGTCGCTCAAGGGTGTGAAAAATTCACACCCCCTTGAGACCGTGAAACTAATCTAAACCTTGATGTAGACGCTGTTAGGTCAAATGAAGAATTCTTCTTTGATCTAGCTTTTGCATGGTGGATTAACCACAGCTATGGAAAAAAACCCTTCTGTTGCCGGAGTGAGCGTCTGACCGGCAGCGTAACAGCAGCACAAGTGCAGCACCGTAGCGCTGCTGCTGGAGCGTCTGTAGTGTAGACAGGCCCGTGGCTAAACTGAACCCCTGATCCTGCTCGCAGGGGCACCAGCGTAAGCCAGGTGTATCGCTGCGGAAACCAGCGTGAGTGAGACCAGAGACTGAAGGTTCCCATGGCTGTTCTGGCACAGAGCTTAGCCATCAGGGTACTGATGCCCTGGGTGAGGAATTCTTTTGGCAAGTCATCCCCTAAATCAACCATGAGGGACCCCATCTTCCTTCCCTCATCCTCCATCTCTTCCTATCTCTCCACACCCCCCCGCTCCCCTCCTTCTGCTAAAATTGGTGCAGAATTTGTGCTCACACAGCCTTCCCGCTGAGGGCTTGATCTAGCTGGGTCCAGTCAGCTGCTCTCACATCTGCAACCGGTGCCCCATTGCCAGACAGCTTTTTCCTCCTGGAATCAAGGAACCTGCCCCCCCCCACTCCCCGGTACCTAAAATGAGGTGGGAACTCAGCTGGCTGAGAACCCAGCCTGTGCTTAACGCCAGCCCGGCACAGTAGCATGGTGGCACCATGACAGGAAGCAGAGCAGTTTCCGCGTGTCGCTGCCATGCTTGGTTGGGATCTAAACCAGAGAGGAATTGAGAGATGAGCATCCAAGCCAACTCGATCTGACAGGTGTGTCAGCAGCTTCAGTCCATTACACAGCCAGAAACAAGGCAGCTTCCCTGAGAGGCCCATGGCTGGCTGACTCCAGAAAAGAAGGGAGCAGGGACGCTAGCAGTGACACCTGGGACCACAAAGCCTGGACTGGCTGAGCTATCTTACAAGGGGTTAAATCCCCTCATCTTGGATAATAACCAGGAGTATAGGAAATCTACGCCTGCCACCCCTTTATTCCAAAGTCCTAGTGCATGCAGCTACTAGTGGGAACTGCTGCTTAACATCTTAGAGTTATCTCCTTCTATGACTGAAATGTTAAAAATCAATGGTTAACACCTGTTTAAGAAGCATGGAGTGGAGAGAAGGGGTAGGGGAGTGGTACTCCTTGTGAAAAATGGCATTACTTGTTTCTGAGTCACTGACAGCTCAGAAGAAAGAGGACATTGATCTAGAAGCATTCAAGTTCAAACAGACAAAGCACAAGATGAGGTATCAGTTGGTGTCTGCGACAGACCACCATATCACACTAGGGAACAGAATGACTGGCCTAATGTGTAGGAAAAAAGGCGGCGTGATCACGGGAGACTTCAATTTCAGGGACTTATACTGCAGGTCTCATGCTGCCAGGACATCCTCGGAATTTCTAAATATTATAGATGACAATTTGCTAACTCAAACAGCGATCCATCCAGCAAGGGAGAATTCTATATCAGACCATCTTGCCTGATAAAGAGGAACTAATCACAGAACTAAAAATTAGTGGTAACTTAGGTGCGAGTGATCATGACTTGATCACATTTATAACGTACAAACAGAATAAAGTCCAGACCAGTGATATACATACTTGGGGATTTAAAAGGAGCAATTTCACATAGCTGAAAACAATTATGAGTCAAATCAGCTGGAAGGAAGAATTTAATCTGAAAAATGTGAATGATAATTGGGAACCATTTCAGGACACTTTTCTAGATGCCCAAAAAGCCACAATCAAGGAAGAAAAGTGTATTGGGTTTTTTTTTTTTTAAAGACTTGGTTCAGAGGGGAGGTGAAGGCAGCTATAAAAATAATATATATAAAAGAGAAATGTATAGTAATCAATATAAATCAGAAAATATGAATTGTAGACAATTGATAAGGGAAGAAAGAGACACAAGGACAAATCTATGGCCAGCAGTGTTAAGGACAATATGAAGAGGGACTTTTTTTGTTTTGTTTTTTGTTTGTTTTTAAAAGTAAGTTAGGGTTCTCTTTGTTCCTAATAATGATGTTTTTCCATTACTAGATGGAAATGATAGAATTATCAATAATAATACAGAAAAAGCAGAAACATTCAATAAGTATTTCTGTACTATATTTAGGAAAACAATAGAAGATGTAGTCATATCATATGATAACACTCTTTCCATTCCATTAGTATTTCATGGAGGATATTAAACAGCAGCCTCTAAAGTCAGACATTTTTAAATCAGGAAGTCCAGATAATTTGCATCTAAGAGTTTTAAAAGAGCTGGCTTTGGAGTTTGCTAGATCATTAATGTTGATTTTCAATGAGTCTTGAAACACTAGGGAAGTCCCAGAAGACCGGGGGGAAAAAAAAACTAATGTTGTGCCAATATTTGAAAAGGGTAACAGGGATGAACCAGGTAATTATAGGTCTGTCAGTCTTACATTGATCCTGAGCAAGATAATGGAGAGGCTGGCTGACATGGGACTTAACTAATGATGAATAATGGATTGTAATATAATCAATGCCAATCAACATGTGTTTATGGAAAACAGAGCCTGTCAAATGAACTTGGGTTTTTTTTGTTTGTTTTGATGAGATCACAGGTATATTACATCAACAATGTTGATAGGTCACTGATGCAGAGCGATCTATATAATTTGGTAATCTAAACTCAAGCAAGATGTGTGTTTTAAAGTACATACACCTAAGGACAAAAAATGTAGGTTATACTTTCATGAAGGTAGACTCTATCCTGGGAAGCAGTGACTCTGAAAAAGACTTAGGAGTCACGGTGGATAATCAGCTGAACATGAGGTCACAGTGCCAAGTTCTGGCCAAAAGGGCTAACGCGATCCTAGGATGCATAAACTGGGGAATCTCAAGTAGGAGTAAAGAGGTTATTTCACCTCGGTATTTGGCATTGGTGCGACCGCTGCTGGAATCCTGTTTCCACTTCTGGTGTACACAATTCAAGAAGGACGCTGGTAAATTGGAGAGGGTTCAGAGAAGAGTCAGGGGAATGATTAAAGGATTAGAAAACATGCCTTGTGTTGACAGACTCAAAGAGAGCTCACGCTCGTTAGCTGAGCAAAGAGAAGGTTAAGGAGTGACTTGATTAAAATCTATAGGTTCCTACATGGGGAATAAATATTTAGTAATAGACACTTCAATCCAGCAGAGAAAGGTCTAACACGATCCAACTGCTGGAAGTTGAAGGTAGACAAATTCAGATGGGAAATAAGGTGGAAATTGTTAACAGTGAGAGTAATTAACCATTGGAACAACTTACCAAGGGTTGTGGTGGAGTCTCCATCAATGACACTTTTTAAATGAAGATCGGATGTTTTTCTGAAAGATCTGCTCTCGGATACTATGGCGGAGGTCAGACTACACGATCGTAATAGTCCTTTCTGTCCTTGAAATTGATGAATTTCTTCCCCCTCCCGCCTCTGATTGTAAAAACCATACCAGGGTGTAATGTGCCACCCTGATGCCCCTGGAGACTGAAGCTCTATCTCCACAGAGCAGGCAGTGGCAAGGCATGCTTCCCAAGGTTCAACCCTAACCTAGAGAGACAAGCTGGAGGGCTGGGAAGGGAGCTCCTTTCTTTTACCAGATACATTCAGGCCTTGCTTTCCCTGCAGAGGCTCAGGGTGCTAGCTGTGTAGGTCCTTTCTGTGTCACGGGCAGCTGTCCATTGGGAACTGGGCTGAGAACCCACCAACTCATTTCACGCCAGCCACTATCAGATGGAAACTGCTTTGAGTCACTCCAGTTGCGCAAGGGACTACGTACTTCTTGCCAAATCAGGTAGGCCCCTCTTCGCATTCCTGCTCCCCCCGCACGCCCACACAGGCTGAAAGCAGATCGCGAGGAAGCCTTTCAAGCCATTCACACTGATCACATCCACTGCACGTGCCCGACTCCAACTCTTCCCACAGCTCCAACCTTGGCAACCCAAGAAAAGAGCTGAGGGCTAGCACAGCATTCTGGAGAACAGCAGGCAAGCTGAGCACCGCCCAGCCTCCCGCTCTGCTTCTCGAATTCCCACACCTGAGACAACATCCCTCCCCCGAGCAAAGGCAGGAGCAGAACTTGCCACCACTTGATCTGGGTCCCGCTCCAAGGGAAAAATCCCAGCAGCATATCTGAAGGTTCCATCTCCCCCCCATACTCCCTCTCCCCTTGTGCCGTTACAGACGCCACTTTTCCTTTCTCAAAGCCAGGTTGGAAGATAGTGACGTGATGACGCTCAGAAGGGTCCTGCGTAGCTGTCACCCATGCTAGCTTGTTCCAGCCTGGTGCAGAGGACAAGTCTGCCCGTTCCCTGGCCTTCGTTTCAGAAGCCCACTGAAGACACATGTTAAGCAATATTGGTTTTTGTGG
This sequence comes from Emydura macquarii macquarii, assembly GCF_026122565.2. Classification (NCBI taxonomy): domain Eukaryota; kingdom Metazoa; phylum Chordata; order Testudines; family Chelidae; genus Emydura; species Emydura macquarii. The sequence goes on along the minus strand of NW_027130449.1, from coordinate 5,752,634 downwards.
AGGAAGCACAATGAAAGGTGGACGGTTAATTCCCTTTAGTGCTCTTTGCAGGATCTCTTTAGCCAGTTCACCAAATGACTTGCCCAGCCTGAATCTTTGGTTAGTGAGTGCAGGTGAAACGGGCCATGATTGCATCCAAACACACAGACTGTTCTATTCCCACTCATACGCCTCTCTCCCCCACCTACAACAGATCACAAACAAAACGCCTGCCCCTCCCTACAACCTACCCACACAAATGACACCCCTCCACATATGTCCACACTGCGCTTCACACCCACGCAGCACAGTTCCAAAGGGAATTCACACACTCCTCCCTCAGTGATTACACCTGTTCTCCGTCTGTGTTACTACACAACCACAGCACTCCACAAACGCAATACACTGGTAATTACACATCACCATCCACTGCAGAAGAGAGAGATTACCCAACATTATTTCATGAGCACAGCACATCTGCATAGGTACTCCCTGGAGACACACTTGCTGCAACATTACAACACACACACACGACGCCAACACACATTTCCTCCCTGCCAACACAGCTCCCCTCCTCACACTCCATCACATGCCAATGCTTTCCTTCCACCTATCCCTGCTTCCTAGGGTCTTATCAGCCATGGATGCCCTTGTTCCCTCCCCAAAAACGTTGTACACTGGGGGTGGGGCAGCACATATTTTTAGTCTGCTGTCTTGCTTTGCTAAATGAGCGAAGTGCATTTCAGATGCATCTGGACTGGAAGGGTGCAGATGATCTTGGAACTTATTTCAAGGTCAATTTGCTTCCAAATCAAAACCCATTTGCTATAAAGCACAGAGATACAAGAGGAGGGGTGGGAAGGTGGTGAGAGGAGAAGAGACGCAATTGCCACTGAAAAGGCTTTACAAAGAATAAATAAATAAAAAACAACCTTTCCCTTCCTTTGGATCCTTCCTCCGTAATCTCCTCTCCTCTGGACTCTATGCTAAGCACAACTCCCCAGGCAGGGGGCTGAGTTTTCATATCCTGTCACCTGGGGCTAAGAGCGGTAAAGATGCTTCTCACTCACAGCTGTAGCCTGCCACATCATTTCAAGTCACCAGGCCATTACTAAACTATTACCAGTTTCTTACAGATTATTTCTCCCCCCCTTTCCCCCCAGACAATGAGAGATCTCGCTGAGTTCTCAGAGGGGACTCCGAGATGTCACGCGCAACGGCAGCTCTCAAATTGCTCTCTCCGAGGTAGAGAGGCGGGTTGGAGGAGATCCGTTTTGCAGAGACAATTAGCATTTATGCAGCGCGGTGCATTTGCAGAGGGCTGAAAAATTATTTATGCACGCACACATCAACTGAGGAGCAGACATCAGTAGAGCTGGGCTGATCTACAACAGTTGAAGTGCAGGCTCAGTGGCTTCATTCAGGCTACAGTGATTCACATCGCATGGGGAACTGACTCATTCATTTTGGTGGAACCACTCTGATTTACACCCTAGAACTCCAACTTTATTTTCCTTTAAATAATTTAAATGATCCTCTATTTCTGAGGTTTCTTTCAACATCTCTCAGCCTCTGTCCAATCTCCCTAGAGACTAGCACAGTCATGAATTGAAGTGGCTGTAAAGAAGGTATGTCTAATAAATAATATAAATATCACTCAGCGCTTTTCCATTGTACTCAAAGCAGTTTACAAAGGAAAAGAACAGTGCTATCATGCCCACTGAACAGATGGGAGAAAAAGAGACATGACCAAGGTCACATAGAAAGTCATTTGCAAGGTCAGGAACTGAAACCAGATTTTCTGGCTCCTGGTGTAATCCTGAATCCACTGGACCAAACTAGCACTGGGTGGCTAGCTCACTAAATCTGGAAAGAATGCCTCAGTGTCCATAGTGCCCCAGTTTTAGGGTGGAGTGGACACTAAAAGAAAAATTCTCTAAATATTGATCTCTAAGCCAGTTTCGACTCAGGGCCCATTTTGAGTTCATTTTCTGTGAGAATGGGGGTGTCCAAGCTCTCCAAATGAAAAGACTCATGAGGAATGAATTTTAAGCTCAAATAGTTACCCAACGCAAATATTAAATTATATATGCAAAACTAAAATTTGAAATCCATGCCAGGTTGTTTAGTTATGCAAGACATCCAATCTGGAAACAAACAATAAAGTGACTTACTGTAAGTAAGTAACCAAGACAGCACGAATCTCAAAGCCAAATATCTGCAATTAACTATTCACTATCTATTCAAAGGGGGAGATGGGAGGATGACAAGGAAGACATTTTTTAATAATATCAAACAACAAATATATAATACTACTATGGTTCTATATATATGATGCATGTCATCAGTAGATCTCAAAGCACCTCATAATCTTTACTGTTTTTATCCTCACAATACCCCTGTGTCATAAGGCAGTGCTATTCTTAAGAGATGGGGGACTGAAGAACAAAGTGGCAAAGTGACTTGCTCAAGATCATGCAGGAAGTTTGTAACAAAGCAAGGAATTGAACCTGTTGCCCTAACCACTGGACCATGTTTCCCCTGAAACTTTCAGTCTGAGAGTTTCAGAATAACGAAAACACTCCCCCAAATCGAGCAACTGGCTCTTCCTACTAGGATGAGCCAAAAGCTGTAATCCAACCTACTCAGAAAATTCCAGAAACTTCAGATATAAATTCTAACTTAGTGGTTCACGTTCATTTCTAGTTTCAATTAAAGGCTTATCTCAACCAATATTCTGGATCCCGATTATCCAGAACCTTAGGGAGGTTTGGATCGTGATCCAGGTCTGAACTTTGCAGTTCTATTCTATTTTTAATTATTGCCAGGCATTTTTCAAAAGTAGTGTGTGTGTTATGGTCAGGCCTAATGGATCCAACTAAGAAAAGGGTCTCAATGTGGTAGGGACCGTATAGCCACATAGTCCCGGTCCTATAGAGCTTACAATGTAAATAGGCAAGACAGAGGAAATACAGGAGAAAGGAAGTATTTCCCCATTTTAAAGACAGTATATTGAAGAGAAATGAAGTCACTTGCAAACGGTCACATAGGGAGCATGCGTCAGAGCCGTGGATCGAAGCCAGATGTCCTGAATCTCCATTCATTTAACACCAACTAGATCTGGGCAAATTTTTTTGGTTAAAACTTTTTTTCTGGGAAAATATGCAGATTCAGCAACATCAAAACATTTCACAAGTTCATGTTGGTTTTGCTGATTCATTTGTCTTGAAAAAAAAAAGTCAGTAAAAGTTAAAATGTTTCAGTTCAACATTTTCAAAATGAAATGTTTCAATTTGGGACGCTGAAATGACTTTTCAGTTCAGAATTCCCTTCAGTTTTATTTGATAAAAAGTTTTTAAAAAGCTCAAAAATCAAAGCATTTTTTTAGCCTTTTGATTCACAAAAAAAAACAAACAAAAAAAACCCTAAACATTTTCGTGAGTCGACCGAAAACAATTTATTTTTTCACAACTGCCAAAGAACTGAAAATGCACTATTTGCACAGCATTAACCCCAGTGCCATCCCTCCTTTCTATAACATAGGTACCTAACAAATGGCATTTCACATAACCGGCAGCCACGGTTCTGACAGTAGCTGCCTACTGCATCAGAGATATAACGACAATTAGTCATACAAAGACGTTAAGACAATGCTGTTGTTTCCCTCTTGGATAGAAGATGCCAAGACAGCATGTGCTGGTGATGGCTAGGCTTTCTTAGCTGCTCTAAAATAATTCCACTTGTTACCTCACAAAGCTTCCTCGGCTGACTGCGCATTGCTCGCCAGCTCCCGGATGGATCTGGGCGAGACAAACATTTGTAGGGAGATATACAAAGCCATTTAGCTGTTCAAAAGCTATCAGCACTTACATGCAAGGTTGAAGCAGGACAGATTCTGCTGTATTCAGGGCATCAAAGGGGATTATCTGGGAAATGATAACAGATTTTAATTTAGATCAGCCAAGATGGGTACCGGAGACGGAGGAGGAAGAGCAACAGAAAGAAAGTAGCTGAGCTCTAGATTGTGAAAGAAAAAAGATAACTGATCGTAAAAGTTGTGTCCAGTAATTTACCATGCTGACCCTGATGTTTTATATTCTGCTACAGTGCGCCTTGCACGCTGCCTTCTGTATGGTATAGTCTTTTGCGTAGCATCCCCACGTAACAAATCCCTGGCCCTTTAAAATTCCTAATGGACTGCAGAACGAATTCCATTGGCTAAGCCTGAGTTCTAGATGAAATACAAAGGGATCCCCTCCCTAAAGCAGAAGGGGAATTTTACAGGGCCAGGACAGTCTGCTGTACTCAGGAATGTGATTTCACATGCTACTTTAGGACTTAAGTGCTACCTTCACCTGTAAAGTCTAACAGCACGGTGGATTGGAGAGATCACTCCAGGATGGAGTAGAGACAAGGAAGCAGTGCAGATTGGATTTTTTCAGCCCTTGATGATAGCACAACAGACTTGGGGCTAAATAAGTGGGAACTCCAGGCTGCAGCTGAAGGGAAGGAGCTGGAAGCTACTGATGGGTATCCTCCAAAGATTCCTACAGGCCAGGTTGAGGTTGGACCGCCAGGACCTCCCCTGAAGGCCTCCGTGGTTGGAGTGGGGACAGAGCAAAACGTCAGCTGTCCTCTCTCTTGTGGGACACCAGAGGGCTCACACCCTCTCTCGCAAGGTGGCTTCTTCCCAGATTTTTGCATTTCTAAGACAAGTATTTACAGCCATCGCAAATGGACACTGCAAACAAAACCAAGGACAAAGGCTAGGAATAGTTATCACGGCAAACACAGACATTGCTGAAGGCCCCAAGGCCAGGAGTAGGGAGTGCAAAACTTCCTTCTGCTTTTCCATGAGCGTGGGATTTCAGTTCCCGCTCAGCTGTGCACACTTACACCAGCTGAGGATCTGGTTCTACACCTCGCAGCCCCTTCCCCACAAATGAATTTGGGGCTAGGGGAAGATACAAGAAGTAATCCTTCCACTCTACTCTGCGCTAATAAGGCCTGAGCTGAAGCAGTGTGCCCAGTTCTGGGCGCCACATTTCAGGAAAGTTGTGGATAAATTGGAGAAAGTCCAATGCCCATTGAGCAGGAGCCTTTCCATGGACTTCACTGGCACTGGACTGGGCCTCCCGGGCATAACAACATCCAAATTCACGCCCCTTCCTCGAAGCACTTTTTCACAACACGGGGTCTGACCTAAAGGGACCCCTCTTCCCACACCTTGACCCCTTTGGCCACCTCTCCAAACATTCCACCCTTGGCAATCAATAGCCGTAGCCACTGGCACTTGGGTTGGGGAATGGACACAGGCTGGCTCTTTTCATCAGAACGAGTCTTCGTGTGTCACACGCAGCAGGTTCCGGAGCGCTCTCAGCACCACGGGAAGCACTGGAACGCCCCCAAGGAAGTTGGCTAGTGAAAGTTCCTGCCCCTTTCAGCAGAGCATGGCAGGACAACTCTCTCCCGGTAAGAGGAGAAGAAAGATGGAAAAAATCACCTGTGACAGGTGCTAGTCATGACGGTTCACAGATACCACGGTGACAGGTGCAATATAAAAACCTGAACTGAAGAGCGCGAAAGCCCTGGATCCACACCTTCCCCAACTTTGGGAAAGTTTGGAGCTGGCTCCAAATTTTGCAGCTTCAAAACCTACCAGAGGTATGAGAGAAATAACAAATATGACATCCAGAGCATTAGGTCTATCCTTACATCCCCACCCAGGCTCAGACACTTTCAAAATCCCACCTGTTACTAACAGGAGCTAGAGGAAAAATTCCCCCCTCCTCCCAACACCCTCTGGAAAGTAGACATCGTGCCAAGTTGCTTTCTTGGCAATTAAAGTAATAAAGCAGAGAATCTCATTTTATTTTAATGCAATGGGCATGGAAATGGAGAGAGAATAGCACTGCTGGGTGGCAGGGGGCCATAATTAAACCCCTTTTTTTTGTTTTGTTTTTCAAACAGTTGATTAAAATGCTTGTAAAACCTTCTACACAAAAGCACCAGCAAGAAGCCCCTCCACCCCCCCACACTTCCGCCGCTAAATGGAATGAAATGGATTTTTCAAATGTCACGCTAGTATCCACTTAATAATACATTTTCCTATAGACAGGACAATAATATATATTTTAATCACTTTTCTACAGGCAAATAGACAGCATGGAAGCTCAACCTTCACTGGCGCTTGGAAATTATTAATTTTTCAGTAACCTTTTCTATTATTCATCCTGAGTTATTCCGTAACATTTCTGCATGAGGAATGCGCTTACCAGACACTTTATGAATCGCTTCTTTTATTTATTAAACAGCAAGGTGTCTTCCTACAACCATATCTTTACCTCCCACTCCCAAGGAAAGATGTCGGTGGAGGGCAAACAGACCGAAGACATGTACAATTGCATCCCAAGTTATTCATTATTTCCTATCTGTAAGAGATACTGCTTGAGCAACACCTGTGGTGCAGCCAGCCCAGCTTCTCCGTGAGTTTTCAGGGCAGGTGAAAGAGAGCAGAGCCCAGTCTCAGAAACTGGAAGGGGGTAACAGGGTTTATCTCAAGTGAACACGCTTGGTAAAATGTATTTCTAACATTGTACAGGTACATTGAAGCAGCATGCCTACGAATGTGGGGGGAAATTGTAAGGTAAGAGATGCTCGACACAAAGGAGCAGATTCACAGCTAGTAGAAGTCAGCGTAGCTCTACGGACCACAATAGAGGGTCCGGCACAAGCTTTCCCATTTGGTGGAAAAACGTAAAGTCAGAGCCCAAAATACTCTGATCCCATGGGCTGATTCTCCATTGCCCAGTAGCTCGTGGCAACATTTATACCAGGGCCAAGTGCTATCTGAGTTTCGACCTGGGCTAAATGATGACGTGGCATACGGCAGGAGAGGATTAGATCCTATGGTGGTTAATATACTACATAGGCTGGACAGTTTGATCACGTTATGAAGAGAGAGAGAGAACCCTCCGTCCCCAACTGGGCAAAGGACAGATTTTTTGTTTTGCTAGCTGTACAGAAAAGAAAATAACTGAAAAGATCATTTGGGGTTGAACTAAATATTTTGCATCAGTTCTGAGGGCTTTTTATTTATTTATTTATTTTAATTAAAGGACATTTCTAAACAAAAAAATCAAAGCATTTCATTTTCAAAATGTTAAAGTGAAACATTTCAATTTATTCTGAATTTGTTTAGGCTTTTTCTTTTTTTAATGGAAACGTTTTGGTGAAATTAGCATCAATTCACAAAATGTTTCAGTGTTGCTGAATCCACACTTTTTATTTTAAACCAAAAAAAGGTTTGGTAGAAAATTTTCACTCTGCTCTGTATTTAGACTTGGCAGAATTCAATTTGTATTTTTTTAATATAATTTTGACAGATATCAGTATTTTAAGCATTTTTTCCTGTTTCTTTATTTAAATTTTCAGAGTTGCGGGTTTTAAAAATTATTCTTCAATTTTTATTCATTTAAATTTTCACAGTTGTAGGAAATTATGGGAGGGATCAGACAATAATTATTTAATGATAGTAGACATTGAGATTGAAATCGTTAAAGCTTTATAACTGTTACAACACAAACTGTCAATATCACAGGTCAAAATTTTAGCCATAATCAAACTCTAAGTTCTCAAGCAGCTTTTTTCTTACTTTGTCTATCTGTACATTTCTATTATCATAGATGGATTTTTGGTGTGTATCGGTTTGTGTGTGTATGGTGAAAACGTTGATTGGCGTTTACAGATAAAAATCTAATCCTTCCAAGTTTATCTGTACTCAACCCAATTGTTGTGCTGTTCCCAATGAACCACTGCAAATGTTGGTTCAACCGCTTCCCCTGTATAATTTCACCCCATTGCCCTGTCCTGAGAATCATGCTGCTGTTTTATCACAACCTTACACCATGCTGGACCTCCACAAGCACGGACCCTGGGTACAGCCTGAAGGAGAAGTCAGACTCAAATTCCATCATGCTCCATGGATTCTGATGCATTCAGCTATTAGCAGGTGACTTCTCTACTGCCCTTAAATGGTCTCTGAGTTCACCCCCCTTTTCAATTTAGAAGAAACACTAATCTTCAACCAAGTTTTCCAAAGGGACAAATAGGAATTAAGCAGGAAACTTCTATCAATGGGACAAATTTTTAGTGCACAAATGGGAGTTGCATTCTAGGCTGTCCTTTCAAAATCTCCTCCTAAATCCTACAAATCCATCTCCCTATTTCTGTTTAAAACCTCAGCGTTTTGGACTGTTTTATTTTATTTTTTTTTATTCCCAGTCCATCATTGTGTCTGAATCTCTGGAAGGCGAGCAAGGAACGTCATGGGAAATCTATGCCTCAATTCTTTCATCTCAGCCAAGACTCCGCACAAAGTGGCTCCTCCATGTATCATTTATTCATGTGTGTTTTAGCGAGAGATGCTCTGGCTTATGAGGGAGATGTCATTTGCAAAATAATAGGGTCCCAAGCTGGTGAGAGGCAAATACACCCCCTTCCAGGGGTTCGTCCCCTCTTAACTCTACATTTTTAAAAAACTATTTAGCTTGTGTATATACATGAGCGTATCAATTAGACTAATTCCAGGATCCTTTTATATATATCTATAACCACTCAGTACTCCTGAATGTTGAATCTGAATTCCTAATTGGTTCTCATCAAAGGACCTCTTTGCCTTCAGCTGACGAAGTCTCTGCATTGTGACAGTCAGAAACAGACATCATCAGATAATTAAGCTGGTATTAGGCAGGGAAGTGGTGGTATCTCTTTTCATCCCTTTCTTTGCTGTACATGGAGTTGCAGACACACAGCTGAGCCTCAGCAATAAGAATGCACTCCGGCAGAGGAGGTAGCAGTCAATGTAACTGAGGGAGGCCAGGAATCTCTTCTTTTCCAAGGGTTATTCCTGGACTGGTACAGTCATTAAGTAGCTGGATGGATGGAGATAGCTGGGATGGTTAAATAATTTATTACAAAGTAACATCCCTTCAGAATGTCATCATTTGGTCAGCTAATTGTCCATGAATGGATCCTCATTCACGATGAACGTCCTCTTGTTCCTGACCATTTGCCCGGATAGTCTGGAATTATCGTTCACAAAACGTCTCAACACTCCATCGTTCACGTGGTGTGACTGGTCGCCTGAAATCAGATGCTATTGTTTGCCATTCAGTCAGGGGTCAGAAACATTTTACAGAAGGGGCACACAGAGTCATAGAAATGTAGGTCAGGAAGAGACCTACATCTAGTCCAGCCCTCGGAGGTGGGACCGTCCATGACAGGTATTTGTCTGGCCTATTCTTTACAACTTCAATGACGGGGATTCTGCAATGTCCCCAGGGAACCTGCTCCAGTGCTTCCCGATCCTTATAGTTAGAAAGTTTTTCAAGCCATCTAACTTGAACCTCCCTTGCCGCAGATTAAGCCGATTACTTCTTGTCCCACCTTCCGTGAATATGGAGAACATCTGCTCACCATCCCCTTTATAACAGTCCTTTGAAGACTATTATCAAGTTTCCTCCCTCAGTCTTTTTTCCTCACATAGAGCAAAGACATGGGTTTGTTATAGTTCTTCAGAAGAATGATCAGTCACGCCACAACTTGTGCTTTGGGAATTTGCATTCATTTTCACAAGTATGTGACAGTTCAAATCCTCAAGAATCATTTGGCTGTACAAACCATAGTGAACCTGCATTTTTACTTGCAAAAGTACCTGTGAACCAGAGACGATTTTTATTTATTTCTCCAGCTCCAATGCAAAGGTTATCATGTGTATTACTATAGCAACTGGAGGCACCATCAGAAACCGGGACCCCATTGTGCTAGGTGCTGTACAAAAACACAGTGCCATTCCTTCTCCTGAAGAGCTGACATTTGAAATAGGAAAGACAGACTGGGAAGGGAAACAGGCACAGAAAGGGGAAGTGACTTCCCCTAAGTCAGACAGTAGTTCAGTGGCAGAGATGGGAATTGAATCCAGGGTTCCCTCACTTCTACTCCCACATGCCATTCCTGAGACCACATGATTTACATCTCTAGTTCTGATGACTTTAATGACAAGGCATTAACAATCTGATTATTATTTGTATTACAGTGGCATCTAGCCGTGTCAGTCAGGGACCAATATACCTTTGTGCTAGGTGCTGCACAAGCAAAGAACAAAAAAAAGGTCCCTGCCCCAAAGAGTTTACAGTCTAAGGATATCTTGCAGCTAACGGCCGAATACCCAGAAAAGTACCAAACAGGTATGCACCATCCGCAGGGGGCCAGTACTGGAAGGCAATAAGCTCGCCACATATCTGGCATCTGTGCAGATGGAGTTAGTTACCTTGGGTGAGGGTGGGCATAGATTTCCCCAAAGTTCTCATTAGAGAGAATTCATATTTCATGCCCAGCTTAATCTATTTTTAAGAGTTTAAATACATCATCAGCAAGGAGCTGGGAAGAGAAGCGAGCAAGACTGCGGCTGGCAGAGAAAAAGGTTCGGCGAGGCAATCCTAACCCTGTAAAGCCACGCTGCAGCCAAAGCGGCAAGACAAAGCAATACAGAAAGAAGGGCGTGTGGGTGAGCAGGAGGGGAGGGAAGCTGGAGGTATAAGAAATAGCATAAATGGCTCATCTTGTTTTTTGCTATTATACCTCCCATGGCTGGGTAAGAGAGAGAGAGAGAAGGGGAGAAATAGGCTGTTTCTTACTAGATGTTGGGGCACATTTTCCTGCCAAGAGTGCTGCTCACAAAGGCAGATGTTTGATACCTAGGGAAGGGAGCGCGCCTGCAAAACAGGACAAGATAAAATTACAAGTGACAGCTGAGCCTGTGTCTGCAATTACAATGCATTGTAAACAAGGGGACTTGCAATTCCAGCTGCCAGACACGGCCAGTGATTGGCAGGGGCAGTGCAGTATCACAGCGAGGATGGCGGCGTCTCACATCTGGCGGGGGGCAGGGGAGGGGGGCAAAGGAGGAAGCAAGGTGTGAGGTCCTGACTCAGAGAGAGACAGACAGACGTGGAGCCAAACGGAGGTTGTTGACTGAGACCAGGACTCCCCCCAGCTGTCTGCTTTTCCTGTTTCTACCCACTCCGCAACCCCACTGCACCACCATGGCCAACCCCAAGCATTCAAAAATGATGAGGCAGCCCCCCCCACAAGAAGCATACAACAGGCCGGGCACAAAAATCATGTGATTTTAAAAAGCACTAACACAATTTTAATTTTTTTTTTCCCTTCTGGTTTTTGACACTTTAGGGGTTACGTTTTCAAGCTTTTCTCTGCATGAGGGATAGAAACTATCGTTATTAACGAACAAATCAAATTCTCAGGTAATCACAGGACTCGGGGGCTTTCAGAAAGAACACCAAAGCTCACAAGACACAGTGCAGTCGTGGGAGCTGGCAATGCGGGCATTGCGCTGAAGTAGCCCTGCAGCCTCTCTGCAATATAGATCCCAGGAAACAGAGATGCCAGTTTTTGTCCTTTGCAATAAACCACCTGTACCAGGTTCCCCCTCACGGCCATGCCAGATGTTGGGCCCGCTGCCAAGAGAGCTGATCTGAGAAGAGAAGCCGCAATCACATTTACATGTGTATTGTCTAAAGGAAAATAGCCAAACCTCAAGAGAGAGCATCAGCTCCAGGCTTCTTCTCAAATGTTCCCGATCTCTGCCTTTAAAACTCGGTCTCCTTTTCAGCCTTACAAAAAAAATAGTCTCTAATTTACTTTTAATTTGTGCCTTCATTTTAAGAACAAAAGCCAGCATCAGTAAAGACTTCCCACCCCATTACCCCTCCTTCCTGGCAGGCAGCTGTGTTTCCTCAATGCTCTCTTGCAGCTCTTTACTGCACTCTCATTTTCTTTCTTTTCCTAAGATTATCCTGAACATCAAATTTGATGTAACACACTGGGCAAAGAGTATCCCGTCTACAGGCCGCTCCACTAGATCATACCAGCCTGTTCCTGCACACGTGTGATGGGTGCATTCACATATTGGTTGCATGCAATGATCCTTCTTATCATCAAGTAGGATGTAACACACTTGCAAAGCATGCATTGCGTTCTCTTCTACTGGCTGCTCCGTTAGATTATACCAGCCTACTAGTGCTACCAGCTCCATCTTACATGTCAAAGAGTTGCTGTATGGATTATTATTTATATTATAGCACGTATAGGCCCAAATTGAGACCAGGGACCTATTATGCTAGGCACTCAACATACATGTAGTAAGAGACAGTTCCTGTTTTGAAGTTTACACTCTAAATAAAGACCCTAAATAAAGTATAGATATAAGGACTGTGGCACAAAGAGATTTTGCTGCCTACCACCATACAGGAGACCTGGGGAAGTGCCAGGAATTGAACGCAGGCCTCTCCTGCACCCCAGTCCAGTGTGTTAACTTTCTAGGTTCAAACTCTGCTGATAACTAGACTAGGTGGGAAACAGTTTTCTGACTTGTGAACATTTTTGAGATTTCAGAAATGTTCCCATTTTGCATCAGGATGAACCAGAGAACTTTCAACACTTTTCACAAAAAACGAGAGACACACAGACCCCCAGCTAAGCCAACAGCCTGGGGGGTGAGGGCTCACCTGGAGTGTGGGAGATGCAGGTTTAAGTCATTGCACCTCCTGATTCAATCTTAATATCTACACTAGAGCACTGTAGCTAGGCCAGCATAACTCTGTAGTGCAGATGCAGCCTACAGCTGGGGACAGGGTTTTTTTGATCTGTGCCGCTGAAAGGTCTCCCATGTAGCCGCTCTATGCCGATGGGAGAGAACTCTTTCACCGGTATAATTAAACCACACCCAATGAGCGGCAGTAGCTGCATCAGTGGGGGAGTGTCTCCATCCGACATAGCGCTGTCTGTCCACACCGGCCTTTCCTGTTGATGAAGCTTTTTGTCGGTCAAGGGGCTGAAAAAAATACGCTCCTGATCGACGAAAGTTTCACTGACAAAAGTGCTAGTGTAGACAAAGCCTCGGTCAATGGAAGCCAGCATCTAAACTGGGGGTTAGGTAAGCAAAGCTGTGGTGCTCAGAGGTGTGGATTTTTCACACCCTTGAGTGCTGCATCTATGTTGACCTACGTTTTAAGTGCAGAACAGACCTTTCTTAACTTGTGTTAATGAACACATTTTTAAACACCCTTTAGCTGTTCCGGTAGACAAAGACCGTGATGTTTAAAACTGTGTTAGCTGGTCTCGCTCAGCATGTTTTTAAAGGAGTTAAACCCGCCCATACAATGGGTAAAGTGGTGCTGAGTTAAAATGTATTCGCAAAGAGGTTTGCACACACCGTTTGTCTTCCCAGTCCAGGCAGGGCCTGAGCCGTTTCTGGAGGATGAACTGTTTCAAATAATGTCTGCTCACTTTTGGAATCCTATTTGATCCTTTAGGGTCTGTCTACACTGCAGCTGGGAGTAAGCCCCCAAGCCTGGGTAAATAGACTCATGTTAGCGAGGCTTGTGCTAGTGCGCTAAAAACAGCTGGGTGGATGTTGTCGAGCTGGTGCAGGACTGGGCTAGCTCAGACCCAAAGCGTAGGGTGGGCTTGACCTCAGGTGGCTAGCCCGAGCCTTCGCTGGGGCCCCAACATCTATATTGTCCCATGACTCTTCAACCTCTCTTCTCCCCGAGCCCTTTGCTGTCATCTCTTCACCATAAATCGGTGCAGAAGCAACTTCTTGGGACACTGATCCACTAGCAGGATGAGACCGATAGACCTCCCGGTACAGCAGGGACCTTGCATGGCCGCCTACCTGACACAGTCTCTTCGATTCAAGTTGAGCCTAGCGATGAGTAGCTGTCAGTGGCAGAGAAGGCCTGGAGGAGCCAAAAGACAGGAAGGGGCATTGCAGAGGGGGGTGGAGGATTAATGGGGGCAAAATGAAATCGGTGGGACTTGACGGCATTTCAGCCTTACACTGGAGGGCTTGACATCAATTGGCACCAATCTCTTTTCAGGTCTTACTTCAATCCATTGGATGAGGGGAGAGAGATATAGAAAGAGAAAAGAATAAACCCTGGGAAATTTTCTAATGCTTGCACAATTCTTCCTCGATGGTGCACTGTTAAAAGAGATGTTATTCCAGGGGGACCTCGTGAATCCATACAGTCAATGCTCTGGCACTTTAGTGGCAAAACAACTCAATAGCCTCAATTGACTGAGCAAAATTCTCCCGTTTTGCCATTAAACAGAAAGAGGAAGAAAATGAAAGCCTCACTTTGCACGTCCCTTCACTGATTCTCCAGGCAGGGTTTTCTGCACTCCAGACCTCAGTGCAAGATGAGCTGATGCCTAATCCGATACAGAAAGCTGAGAGTATCTAAATCCCACCCACACTCCTGATCATCTCCATCAACCTCTCTCCCCATCAGAAAAAAGGGACAACCTCAGCAGCATATAAAAACCGCATCTTCTCCTGCTGTGGCCTTGATTCCACCTCCCATCAGATGAAGATGATGATGATGATGATGATACAAGATATGATTTAAGATGTTCCGAAGGGACGCTGGGTAATTGACAAGAACTTTTCAGATGTATTGCTCTGGCCCATTTCCTAGCTCAGTCACTGGGTGGTTCAAGATCAAGGGCTCATCTTTTATTCCCAGTGTGTATGTACCCCGCTCTTCTTCATCAGCACAAGAGTTCTGAGATCTTGAAGCACCAGACGGTTCCCTCTCCTGTTGATTGGGCTCAGTGTCTCGTTGAGAGCTTCTGTTAAAGGCAGAATTCTGGATGCCCCTTGATAGTCTGTTTTCTAAAGCGAGTGGGGGGGGGGGGGGCAGTGTGGAAACTTCAGTGCTTTTTGTACAATCAGAAAATAATAACCTCTAAAAAAAAAAAAAAAAAAAAGATTTTTTTTTCTCTTCTTATGCAAACCATGGCATATGGGACATGCACAGGATCGATCTATTTCAATGTCTCCCATTGCTGGAGCTTCCAAGTGCCTCACCAACATTTATTAGTTTATCTTAACAAAAGCCTTGTGCAGTAGGGAAAAGAAATTACCCCCAGCAGTGAGGCCCAGCAGACAGGGTGCTGGACTGGAAGCGGGGTCAGGACACCTGGGTTCTATTCAAGGCTCTACTGTGTGCCTGCTTTCACTCCTGCGCTTTGTCGGCCTTGTCTATTCAAACTGTAACTCTTCAGGGCAGGGACTGTCTACGACAGATCTGTGCAGCACCCAGCACCGTGGTCTCAGCTAGGGACTCTAGATGCTACCATAGCATAAGTGCAAAATAATAATTCCAGCACAGTCGCCTGAAGAGTCGTGCATCTCAACAAGACCTGGACTTCCATTACAACCCATCCTTCTGATCTGGGGAGGGAGGGGAATTGAAAACAGCTGTGTGGCCCTGGGGAGGCTGAGTAACATTGGCACAAGCTGGGCATAGCACTGGCAGGAATCATGCAAACTTCCCCCATGCAGCTCTGCCAAATCCACCTTGGACTTGAAGCCCTCTCCCCTTCCCCACCAACTACTCCAGTCCTCTTCCCCCAACCAGCAGTGCCGATATACCACAGCCCCTGTGGTTCTGTGCTGGTCCCTGGGCACGCGCACTCTAAGAGCTTTGTCCTGATTGACAGCACCGCCTCCTGCCTGCCATACTGCCCCCAAACAGCTTTGTCTACGCACTTCAATGCTGACCTGAAGCACAACCTGCTTTTCCAATCCTGGCTCCCTACCCGGCTCTGCCAGCATGCCTCGGTCTTTAGCACCTCCTGCCACTGCAGCCACTCTACGCTGCACAGCTCTGGCGAGGCAGCTCCGTTCTAGCCTGAAGCACCCCCTGCTATTCCAGCCTTGTACTCCAACACAGCTCTGCCAATTACGAGCAGGGAAACTGACTGGGGATGGAGTTTTGTTTGACTCAACGCACCAAAGCCAAATTGTGCCTTTCTGCTGAGGGACTGAATTGACTTCTGAAGTCTCTTCTGTTCAAGGCAGTACCTGGCGGGACTTCTAATCACAGCCAATTGATATTCCAGTGAGCGGCTTCGGAAAATAATCTGCAAACAAGAAGCTGCAGGCTATAAAAGTCTCTCTCCTCTCCTTTGCTTTAGATCGCAGCTTAACAAAAACACAGCACAAACGAAGGGATGAAACCATAGCACTGAGAGCTGGGCGGGAATTTTTCGATGAAACTTTTGTTGTTGTTGTTGTCAGTAAATGACAATTCGTCAAACCTGAAATTTTCCACAGAAATGTATCTGTTTCCATGCAAATTTTGTTGGGAAGTTTTCTCAGATTCATGATGAAATTTTTGACCAGAGAGAGAGAGACAGAGACAGAGCACAGAATGGCCAATAACCTGGTGGTTAGGGAATTCACCAGAGATGCGGAAGATGCAGGTTCAAGTCGCCGCTCTAAATCAGCATGATTAAGAACAGGGACTTGAATCTGGGTCTCAAAACCTGGGTGAGCTCCCTAACCACAACCCTGTCAGTTATTCCAGGATGTGCCTGGCTCTCATGTTCTTTCATTAACAATTTTGAAAGGTCTAGTTTTTGTTCCAACCCAGAATGAAAACAAATGTTGAAACATCCATTTTTTTTATGAAATGGAATGCTTGTTTTCCGGCCAGCCCTTTGCCCAACCACATCGCCCCTGTCAGAGTGTTAGTAATTGGTTTGATGTTAGACCGTGGTCTACTGGGGAGAAGAGGCCTTCCACTGTTGATGAGGCCTTCTTTTTCTGTCAGGAGTTGGCATGACGGGGCTCAGTGGAGAAAAGCAAGTCAACATGCAAAGATCTCTGGGTCCATGCTGCAGTCATGGGAAGGGTCAACATGAAGAGGCATTTTGGCTCATTTCCAGCAGTAAACACAAACACACACGACCTCATTCATCTCGGGAGTGAACAGGCTGGCCACTATTCGAGTCCAAAGGGGCCTGGAATGTATTTGTCATGGGAAAATCTACCAGCCCACAGAAATGCACTGACACAGTCAGTCAGTTTACCTCAGTCAACAGTGAGATGCTGAAGGCGTTTCCTGTAACAGTGAGAGGGACAACTGGGACTATCTGCTCCCACTACAGTCATGGTGATCATTTTGCCGCTGCCTTCACTGGGGGCAGGATCAAGCCCTATCACAGCCACCCCAGTGGCAATCTCATTTGAGTGTTTTACATAGATATTTGCAACCCTATGACAAGCAAAATATTATTATCCCTGTTGTATGGGCAAACCGAGGCACAGAAGAATGAGGTGACTTGTCCAAGGTCACACAGAAACTTAGAGGCAGAGCTTGATGTCCAACTGCTATTATTATTCGCATAATGCTAGCACCGAGCAGCTCCACCCATGGACTGGGTCCTAGTAGGCTAGGTTCTGTACTCCCGCAGAACATAACGATGGTCCCCGCCCCAAAGAGCCTGAAGTCTCTCCTTTCAGAGCATGCCAAAAGCTGCCGCAGGTTTAACCAGCTTTCCATTAACACGATCCGGGCTCAGACACCACTGCGACGGACGCCAGAGTAAAAACCAGGCTGGGCAGATATTCACAGAGCATAGAGCCAGCAAACCTCTTGCTGCAGGTTTCTTATAGCTCAGTTGAACACGACCACACAGAACATAACCCACCCCTTGCAGAGAGACAGCACGATATCTAATCAGTGCTTCTGGCCCTCTGAAGGCCCGACTTTGAGAACAGAAGTGAGACCCACGTAGTACACTGGGCCGCTGCACACTCAGGATCTATCACCAGAGGAGTTCCTCCTTTTGTTTTCCCTTGTTCTGTTTCGACTGCAAGCTGTTCAAGGGCTTTATCTTTCCTGGACTCTTTAAAGTGCTTAGCACACATTTGGGTGCTGTAAAATAAACAATAGAACAATACGGTGCTTTGCAACCTGCTTATTTACAGTAGCATTATCCTTAGACACACACAAGGGGATCGCTTCGCTATCCCTTTAAAGGTAGCCATCTCTGGGGTGGAACACTGCTGCTCTTTAACAGCTCACAGCAACACGACACAGCTCTTGAACAGGACACTGTATCCAGTGGCCCTATTTGGAAACTTGTGCTAGCTTTCTATGGAGGAGAGGATTTCACCCAGAAAGCAGGCGTGAAAGGTGTGTTAATGCAGGCAAAGCCCTCCTGCCACCCCCCATTGAAGTGTGCACACCCTAGCCTGGCTTAGAGTAGAAGCTGCAGTCGGGAGGCAGCATTGCAGGACATCAGGGTCAAAAGGCTTGAGTTTGGAGTGACTCCATGGTCTTTGTGGATGAGGCACGCACATTCGAAAGGTGCGGTGGGGGCAGAGGACTGCCAGATGCTGAAGACTAGCTCAGAGGCACAAGCGTGGCTGAGCCTCCATCCTGAATTCCCTCTGGAGTCAGCCAGAGCTGAGGGCACCCAGCACCTCCCATGACCAAGCCCTAACATAGGGAAGGAGGAGACTCAAGCATCACTCACACAAAAGCGCTCGCCTACGCGGCCGGGCCAAGAAACTTCTGAAACAGCATGCCAGAGCGATCGCTCACCCCAATCAATAGAGAGAACCAACAGAAAGCTACTGCAATGGCTTCAAATCATTTTTGCTCCCATGGAAAATGTATTTGCTCCCACTGAATATTGTCTTTTTGGGAGCAGTTTAAGTTCGTTCCTTTCCCACAGTAAATTAACCTGCCTTCTTTAATCGGAGCTTCTTAGTTGGTGTCAGGCCCTGACTATTATGTTGAGTACTGCGTGTCGGCGCGCTGGTTATTAAACTTTCTCTCCTGGCTACGTGCATGCTGAGCAGAAAGCACTGCTAGGACAGGAGACTCGGCAGCCTTTGGAAATAATGGCTCAATCATTTCTAAACGCCATTGCTATTTATTGTTAGCACCTGCCTGGCAAGCTCTCCCAAAGCAAAGCTATTTTAGATTTACAGAACTAACAACAAGGCTGCCGGAGCTTCTCTGGACTCAGATGCTTCCAGGGCTCTTTGAGTGATGCACATCAGAACAGGTCTGAGTCTGAATCCAAAGGGGACTGCTTACAATTGGCAAATCCCACTTCCTGTTTGGAAGGGAGACAGAGACAGGACTCGTAGGAGTTAGAGGTGGAAAAGACCCATTAAAGCAGAATAATACTTAGAACTTTTCACAGGTCAATATCAAAGAAATTTACAGAAGGGGTGAGTATAATTACTTCATGTTATTGCTGGGAAAACTGAGGCACAGGGCAGGTAGATGACTCACCCGAGGTGACATAGTGAGTCAGTGGCAGAGACAGATAGAACTAGGGTCTCTCAGCTGCCTCTCTTATGCCCCATCACTCTCTTAGTTGAGGTATGATTATTTGCATTTGTGCTGCTCACCCTTAGTTTTAAATATCTCATTTTTCCCAGGGAGTCTGTTTTATCGGCTATTTGGTCTCCCCTTGAAAAGAGTACAGTCCTGATGAATCCTTGCCCTGCACATCTTTGGTACCAAATACGCTGACTGAAACACGCCCACCGTGCAGGCGGAAGCTAGTGGGGACATCTGCACTCTCTCAGGGCCACTCATATAGGGTTGCAAGTTAGCTGTCTGACTAGTCCTAAGAAGCCAGGAGTCAGGCACCATAAAATCATGAGATTGGCTTAAAAAGCCATGCCATTTGAAAAATATTTTTCTCTTTTTTTATACCTTCTGGGGTCATGTGTTCCAGCTTTTCTCCTCAGCCACAAGAGTTAAAAACGTAGTGTCTCTTTTTCTTTTAATAAAGAAAACTGAAATTCTCACAAATCCCATGACTCCAGGTGCAGGGGCTTTGAGGGAAAAAATAAAACCTGCTAAAGAAGCTGCATGTGGCATGCGCTCTCTCTCTGTCCCTGGGTTGGCTTCAGTGCCACTGCAGGCTGAATGTGGCCCACATGGTCTCTCCCCACTTCATGGCCACCCAGTCTGGAGCGTTTCAGGCAGTATGTCACTCATTCCCTCCCAAGGCAGCGATCAGCCTGAAGTTTCTGTAGAGTGGCTAACCTGGGGCAAATGGAATCTTAGCTAACGTCCTTGAGGAGTGTTCATGAGAATCTGCACATTCTCTTCCAGGGGCAAAGATATGCCCTTTTCCACCACAGATGTCAGAATATTTCCACCTGTGCAAAGGAGAGACCCGATCCTGCCACCTGGTCTATGAAAGCCACTCCCTGTGCTTGGGAGAACTCAACGTATGAATTCAATTCATGCAAATTTAAGGATCCCTGCAGGGCAGGTCACATTGCAGGGCCGGGCCCATATTTTGCAACCAGAGATTCTGCCTTTTACAGCTGATGAGGCCAATATTGGTAAAACTCCACGCAGGGTAAAATGAGGTTTGGGGAGCATGGGATAGGTTGCTTTTTGGCCACCCCAACAAAATTATTATTTTGTATTCTATAGCACCATTTGTCCAAGGATCTCAGAGCACTTTACAAAGGAGCCCCTGTCCCAAGTGTTCACAGCATCCTTTAAAAAGTGGAAGTTAAATCCTATTGAAGAAAATAGAAAGGAGCATAAACTCTGGCAAGTGAAGTGTAAATATATAATTAGGAAGGCCAAAAAAGAATTGGAAGAACAGCTAGGCAAGAAGACTCAATAAGTAACAGCAAAATGTTTTAAATACATCAGAAGCAGGAAGCCCGCTAAACAACTAGAGGAGCAACTGGATGATCGAGATGCTAAAGGAGCACTCAAGGAAGATAAGGACATTGCAGAGAAACTAAATGAATTCTTTGCATCAGTCTTCATGGGATTCCCAAACCTGAACCATTCTTTTTTTAGGTGACACATCTGAGGAACTGTCCCAGATAGAGGTATCATTAGAGAAGGTTTTGGAACAAACTGATACATTAAACATTAATAAGTTACCAAGACTAGATGGTATTCACCCAAGAGTTCTGAAGGAAATCAAATGTGAAATTACAGAACTACTAACTGTGGTGCGTAACCTATCATTTAAATCATCTTCTGTACCAGATGACTGGAGAATAGCTAATGTGACGCCAATTTTTAAAAAAGTCCTCCAGAGGCAATCCTGGCAATTACAGGCCAGGTAACCTAACTTCAGTACAAGGCAAATTGGTTGAAACTATAGTAAAAAACAGAATTATCAGACACATAGATGAACACAATTTGTTAGGGAAGCATCAATATGGTTTTCGTAAAGGGAAATCATGCCTCACCAATCTACTAGAATTCTTTGAGAGGGTCAACAAGCATGTGGACAACGGTGATCCAGTGGATATAGTGTACTTCGATTTTCAGAAAGCCGTTGACAAAGGCTCTTAAACAAAGTAAGCAGTCATGGAATAAGAGGGAAGGTTCTTTCCTGGATCAGAAATTGGTTAAAAGATAGGAAACAAAGGTAGGGATGGTAAGTTTTCAGAATGGAGAGAGGTAAATAGTGGTGTCCCCCAGCGGTCCGTACTGGGACTAGGGCTGTTCAACATATTCATAAATTATCTGGAAAAAGGCGTAAACAGTGAGGTGGCAACATTTGCAGATGGTACAAAACTACTCAAGATAGTTAAGTCCAAAGCAGACTGGAAAGAGTTACAAAGGGATCTCACAAAACTGGTGACTGAGCAACAAAATGGCAGGTGAAATTCAATGTTGATAAATGCAAAGTAATGCACATTTGAAAACACAACCCCAGCATTAAGTAATGCACATTTGAAAACACAATCCCAGCTATACATATAAAATGATGGGGTCTAAATTTGCTGTTACTACTCAAAAAAGAGATCTTGGAGTCATTGTGGATAAGTCTCTGAAAACATCCACATCATAATGCATCAGCAGTCAAAAAAACTAAAAGGCTGTTGGGAATCATTAGGAAAGGGATAGATAATAAGACAGAAAATATTGTATTGCCCCTATATAAATCCATGGTACACCCACATCTTGAATACTGCGTGCAGATCTGGTCACCCCATCTCAAGAAAGATATATTGGAATTGGAAAAGGTACAGAAAATGGCAACAAAAAATTATTAGGGGTATGGAATAGCTTCTGTTCTGTTCATTCCCTCTGAAACACCTGGCACTGACCACTGTTGGAAGACAGGTTACCTGGCTAGATGACCACTGGTCCGACCAAATATGGTCATTCTTATATTACACCCCCATGTAAAGAAGGGTAAACTCAGGCACAAAGCAGCTAAGCAACATGCTCAGGTCACACAGCAAGGCAGAATTAAAGCCAGGAATAAAAACTAGAGGTGAAATTCTGACCTCACTGAAGTCAACTGCAAAACTCCTGTTAACTTCAATAGGACCAGGATGTCATCCGAGGAGTACTGACTCCCAGTCCTTCCTACGCTAACCACTAGGACTTATACTCTGCTAAAGTTATCCGGGCAGATTCTGCTTCTGGTGTGAAACACCTCTTCCATAGGCCTTTTTCTCTTTGCCAGGGATCTAAGAAAGTGGTTTTCAACCTTTTTTTCAATTGCAGACCCCTAAAAAATTTCAAATGGAGGTGCAGAATCCCTTTGGAAATCTTAGACATAGGCTGAAAACCACTGCTATAAGAAGCTAAGAATTCAGCTGTTTCCTAGTCAATTCTGACTCCATGCCTGGTTTAGCAACTGATAAATGTCACTGATTAATTTCTATCCTTATCCCTAAACTTGGGTGCCGCTGGCATTTTAATATTTCCCTGCGAGATTATGATTCATAAAATGAATTTTTTCCCCATCCCTTTTTTGGGGGGTTTTGGTCTATTTGCTGCGCCTTTTCGCTCTCTAGACTCCACCAACTCCGGGCGTGTACCTGACCCAAGATGAATTGTCCGGAGATTCGTGCTGCATCTTTCTTTACACTTCACCTCTTTCCACCACGAATGAGAAATAGGCTTTTCCCTCATCCATCATAAGCCATCGTGACAAGGCTGTCACTCCTAAGCACTGCATCACTGTATCATCCTCCTCTTCGTCTTGCTTCACTGAACAGCCTTACTTTCCTGGGAGCATCTGGGACCTTTCTAAAGTGCTTTAGATTGTATCAGGGACTCAGGCACCAAAAAAAAAAAAGGAAAAAGTTATTTCCCAACTCTTTTTTCCTCCAAATTGCCTCACCATTTGTGCTGTACCCTGATGATAGTCTACAAAGCATCAGGAAGTGTTAGTCATGAAGAGAACTGAGTCATTTTGCAGATGGAGAAACTGAGGTGCACAGTCCCTATATGACTCTTCCCTCAGTGACAGCTGGGAATAAACCTCCAAAGTTCCTGGCTTCCTGCCTTGTGCCTAGTCAATGCTGCCTTGCTAACCTTCTCTCGGCTGCAAATTGAGCATGAAGGAAAGCATCACAGCTGGTTCAATTAACAGGCAGTTGTGAGAGGAATCAAATCCTGTCAGGAAAAACACCACTAAAAGGTTTCAACTTTTGACTTAAAGTTAAGAAAGGGAGCATGGTGAGATCAAGAGATTGGAAGTCAGCACTCCTGGGTTCTGTTCCCAGTTTTGCCATTCCCTTCCCTTGAGCAAGTTCCCAGCCTTTGTACCTTACTTTTCTCATCTGGGAAATGGGGATAAGATCTATCACTGGAGGAAGGCCATGAAATTCAAAATGCTTTGAGATCCTCCAATGAAAGGCCCTATATGTGAGTACCAAGCAGAACTGTGTGAATGGCCGATTTGTTGGTTCACTGACATTTCTGAAAAATTGAAAAAAAATTGTTTCCAATCAATCAGAAAACAATTTTTTGGTGAATCAAAAAGTAAATAAAAAAATGGTTTGGGGGTCAAACCAAATGTTTCATTTCAACAAAAGCTAACCATTCTGACCATTTTTTAATGTTTTAGTTTCTTTTTTTTTTAATATATGTAAAGGCAGTTTTGAAACAAAGTCATTTCAAACCAAAAAATTGAAACTTTAAACAAAAAATTTTGCTACTGCAAATTTGCTACATACCCTCCAAAATGAAAAAAAAATTGGCCAAACACACACAAATTTGCAATACATTTTGGTGTCACTGAATCTGCATTTTTCACTGCAAAAAAGGGTTTGGCCAAAAAAATTCATCCCGTTCTGTACTATTGAAGGAGCCCTCTGCTTTTGCAAAATCTTCTTTTCCCTTCCTGCTCATGCACCCAGCGTACATATTTCCAACATCACAAGCCCGCTGACTTCCACCTCCGTACACATGCACTGAAAGGTGTGTGGGATCTGGGCTAATTTATAATTGCATAAAGGAACTAGAAGGAACACTACCACACACGGTTTTGACGGGAAACCACACAAAGCAGCACAGAAGCAAATGTCTTTGCATGAATAGCTGCAAACCAAAGCCACTCAGAGGTGTACAGCTGTGGCAGAGTGGAAGGTGGGTCTGTGCCTACAGCACAGGACTGGAGCAAGGAGAACTGGGATCCATTCTTGGATCAACACTGACCTTCCTGTGTGACTTTGAGCAGTTTCTTGAAGGAAAGTTTTCAAAAGTGGCCTAAAATTTTAGGTGCCTCAGTGTTTGGGAGCCCAACTTTGGACACGGAGGGTGAAATCAGGCCCTGCTGATTTCACCGGGACAAGGATATCACTCCATGGGCTCAACTCTCAGAAATTCTGAACATCTGCAGCTCCCACGGCTATATTTTGAGTTGCGGATGCTTAGAACGTCTGAAAAATCAGGCCTAGATGTTTAAAGCTAAATAGCTAGGTACTTACATGGCCCCTCAATGCCATCCTCTTTGTGTACCTCAATCATCAATGGATTTTACCCTCATCTCTGTGAAGTATGGAGGGGTTTATGCCCATTTTACAGATGTGGAATTGAGGCATAAAGTAGATGACTTGACTTGTCCAAGGTCACACAGGAAAGCTGAGCTGAAATTAAACCCATGTCTCCAGTTCCAGCTCATTAGATCTGTCGCTCTTCCTTTAAGCACCTCAAAAATGGAGTGACTCAAAATTTTGAAAATCTGGGACTCAAAATCTTGCTAAGTGTCAGTTTCCCTGTCTCTAAAATGGAGATCATATATCAGAATTGGTTGAAAAAAAATTGTTTGACAAAAATATAACATTGTCATGAACAAAATAAATGTTGACCAGCTCTAACAATAATATTCATCCCTCCCAAAGAGACGGGCTGGGCTGCTTAGCTCATGGGTGCTCTGAGGTCCATCTTTGCAATAGATGTGCAAAGTATAATCATCATCGTGAACCCCAGTGTTAAATGAGATGGGCTTAGTGGGAGCCCTTTGTGGGACTGGAGGGAAATGGAGAAGAGCATTTCAGATTCAAATATATGGAGAACCAACGTGACTGAGAATTAGCGAATGAATTAACACAAGAAGATGGGCACCAGCTGGCATGTCGGAGTACCACAACCTCTTATCCAATAGAAATACAATACCAAATACTCTTCTGCTGGTATTATAGTCCTAGGCAGACTGAGAAAATAAAGAGCAGATGATTACTTGATAGTCAGTGCCATTTTGGAGTAGATATTACAGTGATGCCCCTGTACAATAGACATGAGAAACAAGCTACAACTTACAATACCATTGTGCAGGACACAAATTTTTTGATGGAACTTATTTGCTGTCATAGAGGTGGCACTCAATAGGGGGTTATTTCAGTGTTGAAGAGAAACTGATGAATGTGAAAACTCCTTTGCTTCCCCTTATTGACTGAACGGTGTGTGGAGAGCAGGGGCGGGAAGCAAAGTAGCCAAGATGGATGTAGAGACAGTGGAACAATGGGAAAACAGCAGCTTTCTTGCAATCAGACGTTTATTCTTGGATTACACTAAGAGGTATTATATGTGAACTCTCCCACACATTTATAGAACACATTCTGCTTATTAATTATGGGCTATGACAGCTATGCTGACCCTGCAAAAAAAAGAAAAACTTTTCCTTTTAAGACACTGGTGTGCTATTAAAGACGCATTGGCAAAGCTTTGCAGAGCTCAGCACTGGGTCCTGCAGATCTGCCAATCTGTGCAGAAAGCAACAACTGGAAGAGCAGAGGCTACTGGCCACGACAGAGGTGTACTGGCAGAGTGGTCAAAAGAGCCCAAGACTGGAACAACAGGGTGAGGGGGCCATTTGCCCAGATTTGAAACAGCAGACGATGCTGCTCAACATCTTTACGCAAACAGCGGAGGGGGGAATCATTATTTAAAGCCAGAGTGCCGGTGCATTGTCAGAGGTGTGAAGAAGCCTGTAGAGCATCATACAGAGCTACATCTGGCTCCAGTCAAAAGGTACCAGACCTATCATTTGAATATAAAAACCATCTGGATGCAGAGACGGATGCAAGCTGGAAAGTTTGGGCCTAGGTCTGAACTTCATGATTATTCACAGGTATCCTGATGTGGGGTTTAGATTTGGTTCCCTATCCATGGATAAGGTAAGAGAGAAGCTCATCATAAATCCACCCATGCTCAGTGGTCAGAGGCTGAATATTGCTCTGCAGGAACGCATACCAACCTTTCAGCTATCAATCCAACCTTGGAAAAGCTAAGGGAGAAATTCGCCCTTTGCCCCCAGCACCAGACCCTCGAGTACCAAGTAAAAAACATAAGCATCACTATTAGGTTTATATGCAGTGGTGATGTATCCGTGCCGGTACCAGGATATTAGAAAGACAAGGAGGATGAGGTAATATGTTTTATTGGCCCAACTTCAGTTGGTGAAAGAGACAAGCTTTAGAGCTATTCTTCCAGTCTGGGAAAGGTACCTACAAGAAATTAGGTCAGTAAAAGATATTACCCCATCACCTTGTCTCTCTATTACTAGGTCTGGTCAACATTTTATGGACTGAACCACTGGAAAATGCTAAATTGAAAAGTTTAATGGGACTGTATCAATTTTATCAAACATTTCAATTAAATATTTTCAGACTGTTTCATTTATAAGATCAGAGCACTTGATTTCAGCTTTACCCTTCTAGCTATCATATGTACGTCAAAAGGAGGTATTTTGAATCTACCAAAATGAAACATTTCAATAATAATATTCTGATGTGTCTGAAATGACACTTTTCAGAACTTCTGTTTTGTGGAAAAATTCAACTTTTTGATCCAATTCAAGATGAAAGGAAATTTTGAAATGTTGGAATTTCCTGTGGAACAGAAATTTGGAGATTCAACGAGCTCTAGTCATTACCCAGGGCAAACTCTTTTGGACTGAATGCCATCACCTTCCCTCAGTTATTCCCAACGATCAGCAGAAGCAGTTCAGAGCCTAGGACATCTCTCTTTCCAGCACTAGGCACTGACTCTGTGCTTCCAGCACAAGGGGGTCACCTTGGGATCGTGCTGCTAAATCATATTAAAATAGGGCTTGAAAGGACCATGAGTAGTCATCTAGCCCAGCTCGCTTGTGCTGAGGCAGGACCAAGTAAACCTGGACCATCCCTGACAGGTGTTTGTCAAACCTGTTCTTAAAAACCTTCAATGACGGGGAGTCCACAATCTCCCTTGGTAACCTGTGCCAGTACTTAACTCTCCTTACAGTTGGAACGTTTCTGCTAATATCTCACCTAAATCTCCATTGCTGCAGATTAAACCCATTACTTCTTGTTTCATGGAGAACAATTGATCACCTTCTTCTTTATGAACAGCCCTTAACCTACTTGAAGGCTGTCATCATTTATCCCCCTCCCCCTCCATCTTCTTTTCTCAAGACTAAACACGCCCAGTTTTTTAGCCTTTTCTCACAGGCAGGTTTTCCAAACTTTTATCATTTTTGTTGCTCTCCTCTGGACTCACCAATTTGCCCACATCTTTCTTAAAGTGCGGCACCCAGAACTGGACACAATCCTCCAGCTGAGGCCTCACCAGTGCCAGATAAAGCAGAACAATTACCTCCCGTGTCTTACATACGGCAGTCCTGGTAATACACCCCAAAATATTAGCCTGTTTCGCAACTGCATCATATTGGTGACTTATATTCAATTTGTGATCCCCTATCATCCCCAGATCCTCTTCAGCAGTACTACCACCGAGCCAGTTATTCCCCATTTTGTAGTGGTGCAATTAATTTTTCCTTCCTAAGTTTAGCACTTTGCACTTGTCTTTACTGAATTTCATCTTGTTGATTTCAGACCAATTCTGCCATTCGTCAAAGTTCTTTTGAATTCTAATCCTGTCCTGCCAAGTGCTGCAACCCTTCTCATCTTGGGGTCATCCACAAATTTTATAAGCATACTCTCCACTTCGGTATTCAAGTCATCAATGAAAACATTGCATAGTACCAGATCCAGGACTGACCCTTGTGGGACCCCATTAGATGCACCCACCCAGTTTGACAGCAAGCCATTGATAACTACTCTTTGAAGATGATCTTTCAACCAGTTGTGCACCCACCTTATAGTAAATTTCATCCTAACCACATTTCTCTAGTTTGCTTATGAAAATGTCATGTGGGGCTGTGTCAAAAGCCTTACCCAAATCAAGATAAATCATGTCTACAGTTTCCCCCCATCCCCAAGGCCAGTAACCCTGTCAAGGAAAGAAATTAAGTTGCTTTGGGCCTGATTGGTTTTTAGCAGGATGCACACCTGCAGGCATGAAGAGTGCACCAGATGAGGACTTTGCAGCATGGTTATATACCCCATGGGGCAAAAGTCATTCTGGTGGTTTCAGAACCATACCACATCGTAAGTGTTTATGTCCAAAGACCAGAAAACAAAGGAACAGCAGAAGTCAGATCTCTATGTTTAGTTCTTCAACCTGTCCCTGGATCTGAAGTCGAAAGTTTGTTTCCATAGCAATTTCAGGTGACTTTACTCGAAGCCAATCAAGACAACTGGGTAAGATGAAAAGGACAGCTCAGTGGCTGAAGCACTGGTTTAAGACTCTAGGCACTTGGGTCCAATTCCTGGCTATGCCACAGACTGTCTGTGTGACCTTGAGCAAATCATTTAACCTCTCATATCTCCATCTGCAAAATGAAGGCAACGACACTGTACTCTCTCACAAGGCTGTTCAAATATTCGGTTGATGAGGACCATATAAGTATCTTGAAGGTCTAGTGTATAGAACAAAGAATCTGGGGACTTTGCAAAGGCAAAAAACAGGTGACAATCACACGGAAAGGTCTACACAAGAAATTCTCATGTGTCTACAGGCCATATCATTAGTAAATAAAGTATCTCTATATAGCCCAACGTTACTGATTGACATGTGGGAGAGGTCAGTGGCGATATCAATAAGATGAGGTCCATGTTAATTCTTGCTTGGGTGTACACAATTATTAAACTCATCTCCAACACCAGGAAAGGGATTTTCCAGAGGGATGCAAAATGTTCAGAGTGGAACCTGGAACCACACAAAACTCAGCTGGGCTAGGAATGAGTCAAGTCAAAGGGACAGATCTGGGTTGGGAGCAGAAACACTGCAAAACCCTCGAGTGATCATATCTGGGATTAGAGGGCCTCTTATAAAGAGAGGGGTAATTTTCAACGTTTGGTTCCTGGTTTGTATTTGAGCACCTCTATGCTGAGGTCTGTGGCTATGAGAAATTCAAATCAGGATGATCCTTTTATTTAGTTAGCTGCACCAATGAGCTTGGCACTGTACATCACACATGCATAAACCGGGTCCTTCGGTGAACAGTGACCAACACGTATGCCATCATGGGTGAGAGAGGTGCAGAGATACAAGCTGCGCAAGCCAGCAGCCAAGCAGACGCCATCTGCCTCGGTGAGCGTTCGTCCCCTCCAGCCCATCCTACAGAACCAGTGCAGAATTAGGAAGAGAAGTTCATCCAGCGTTTAGAGCCAAGATGAGTTTAAGCTCCGATCAGGTGACAAGCAATCTGGCTCCACGTGTGGTGCTGCAGAACACTAGGGAGAGATCCTAGCCTATAAGCTCTTCTTCCATTCCCAAGATAAGTGGCTCAGCTGGAAAGATAAGATTTAACTATGTTTGCTTCAAAGCCCCAGAATGAGCTGCCCCTGCCTGCCAAGAGAGATTGATTTCCTAAATAAGTTATAAGTCACCTGAAATTTCCCCTGGCACACGTGAGGAAAAAAAGGAAGAGAGAGAGAAAGAAAGTGCTAACCATGTTATTCCATTAGGGGATTGTTTTTAAGCAGGTTAGTTATCCGGAGCATTTCTTAAATATAATATTTGGGGGCTTTAAAAAGTAATCTCTACATAATGATTTTCCCACCCCTCAAATTTAATCTCTGCTGTGCTGCATTATCTGCTTCGTAGCAACTGATTCCCTGACTGATACAGCTTCTTGTTGGTCTCGCAGGATGTAATTGCGGAGAGGCAGTTGCTGGCTAAGGGACTAGGGTGGTGGGTATTCAGGACTCCTGGGTTCCATTCCTGCTGCTTCTGGTAAATCCCTTTGTGGCTACGGATGAGTCATTTCACCTCTCCCAGCCTCCATTTCCCCATCTGATGTGTTGTGATGACACTTTTCCACAAAGGAGTGAAGTACACAATCTTAGGTACTTATTTGGCCCACTTTACCATCACATCTGAGCACGTCATGATCTTTCATGTAGTTACAACACTCCTGTAAGTTAGGACAATGCTATTATAGCCCCACTGGGTAGAGATCCACTGTCACACAGGAAGTCCCCGGCAGTACAGGAAATTGAACACAAGTTACCTAAATCCCACACTAGCACTCTAGTCACTGAGCCCTCCTTCCTCTCTGTTCATAATAGGGCTCTTGAGGCAAATGGGCCTTTCACTGGCCCTCTGCATAGATGTGAATGCCACTATAATGTTTGTAAAGCCCTTTGAGATCCTTGGATAAAAAGTGGCACACAGAGCTCCAAAGTATTATCATTAAGGTGTTCCATAGGAAGGATTCTTTTGCATCCTCCCCATGAAGATGAAGATTTAATTTCCCCTGAATAACCTTGTTCCTGAGAAGGTTAACAATATTTTACATTTATAAAGCAATTTCTATATTTGAAGACTCGCAAAAGTACATGATATGTTGTATGCCATTATGAAGAAAAAACTTCTCCCATCACTGCAGTGCAGCCCCCTCTGGGCAGAACTCAGCAGCTGATTAATATCACTTGGCAGCACCGGACAATAACTTAAAACAGAGTAAGAAGAAAATACCATTTATAATGGAACTATCCACTGTCACAAATTCCCTCCCTGTCTTCCTGTTGAATGTGGCTTTTTTTACTAGATTGAGCAAATAATCCATATTAAATATAGTGACACATTTTGCTTTTGCTTGCAGACTATTCAGAAATGTGTCACAATCACGTCTTTCAAATTTACTTGATCAAGTTGAATATAACTTCAATAACTCGGTCATAGGCTAGAGGTTTTTTTTGTTTTTTTTTTTTAAGAGGAGTGGATGGGTGAGGTTCTGTGGCCTGCATTGTGCAGGAGGTCAGACTAGATGATCATATTGGTCTCTTCTGACCTTAGAGTCTGTGAGTCTATGGGTGCATTTACACTGACGGTGGCAAAGCCACCAACATCAGATCGACCGATCTGGATTGATTGAGCGGTCAGTGAAGACCCGCTCAATCGATCCAGAAGTCGATGCAATAAAACCACCCCCTCAAGTGGCACAGGGCAGCGAAGATGCCGCCCAGAAGGGAATTACAGCAGTCGACGGGAGTTACACAAGCTACTCTGCGTAGCTTGCGTAATTCCCGTCGACTGCCGCTGAATTGCCAGGTAAATGTAGACCAGGGCTATATGTATCTTTTAAACTCTAAAGCATACTAATCAAAGTTTGAGCTGTGTTGCTCAGTTCTAATTGGTCACTAGTCATGTGCTCTTGTTTCAGTTCCCTGATTATTTGAACATAATTTACCAGATATCCGCTGTTAAATTTGACAGAAAATTACTTTTTCCCCCTCATGAGTGTTCAAACAGATGAGCTCAAAGTTTGCTTCCTGTGCTAGTAAAAGCAGATCATGAAAGTTCACGGAACACGATCATGGTATTGTTAACTCCAAACGTTTAAAAATTGACAGCACGAAAAAAAAAAAATCAAGATGTTGGATTAATCATCATGAGATTTAAAATAAAAATAAAAATGTCAGGGGTTTTCCTGTCTTTTTTTTTTTTTCCTGAGTGTAAATGTTTCATGTTTTTAAACCTTTCTCCACAGCCCTGAGGACTTGAAACTTAAACTTTTTTAAAAAAATGAAAGCTCTTCTCATACAATTTTCTGACTCCAGAAGCTGGGGCTTAAAGGGAAAAAACCCACCTAATATGTGACTTGCAATAAAATCATGAGCGTTGGCAACATTATGATTGTAGTGGGTGACAAATACCTCACTCTCACAAACCTTGCTTCTTTTCCGCAGATATCACAGCAGATATCTGAGTTCACACGCATGGAAAAGTGGATTTAAAAGTTGCAGGCGAAGTTTTAAATTCCTGCATGTCAATATTTATGGCTGTCAGAAGTACATGCATACTCATCCAATTAAGGGACATGAAATGTCATGTGACCTGTCAGAATCAACCAAGCATCACTCAAATTCTGAATATCATCGCCACTAATCAATCTACAGTAGAAAAAAATACATTGAATGAATTCAAACAGGGTGAAACTTACCCCCGAGCAAAGCCCAGCACATGGTTTAGACACTACTTAAGTACAGGTGCATGAGGTCTGTTTTGAGGACTGGTGTGGGACTAAAGTGGTGCCTAGGATTGGAGGAAATTCTAATTGAGCATTCTGCACACAGGAGGTGGAATTCATTGAGTAAATGATATTCTGTGAATTATTCGCTTAGCTCCAGTCATTACGGCCCCCCTCACCAGAATCAGCAGGGAGATAGCAAACCCAGAGCAGCCACTTGCCAGCCTGGAGGAGATCAGCAAATATTTCCCCAGTTTTTGCATCTGAGAGTAATGCCGAGAATTAAGCTGGGATCAAGAGAGAGAGGAGAAACAACAGGACAAAAGAAAGCCTCCATCTCCCATGTGCTTTGCTCGCTCCTAATCCGCCTCTAATTGTGAGGTGCCATGCTCTCACAAATTTTCAAGATGTGTTTTGCAGCAATTCAGGGCTGTTAGCTAATTTCCTCTCCAGGTCTCTCCGTTCCGCCAGATATTCCATCCTTTGGAATATTGCACTCATAAGCCTCACGAGACACATCAACAGCCATTGTAAATCCATGTAGTTCCACTGAAATCAATGGAGCTAAGTCAATTTATAGCAGCTGACGAACTAGCCCGTGATGTCTAAGGTTGGAAATCTATTCCAGACAGTGACAGACAAGTGCTACCACTCAGTTGCAATACCACTCAGTACCACTCAGTACAATGAGCCAGTTCTCATGTCCACAACTGGAGACAGTGGGCAAGTCACTGCCCTGCTCTGTGCCTCAGTTTCCCCATCTGTACAACGGGGATAATGACAGACTCCCTTTGTAAAGTGCTTTGAGATCTACTCATGAAAAGCACTAGCTAAAAGTTAGGCATTATTATCATTAATTTTTCTCTTCCACACACAGCCCATCTCTCTGCAAATCTGACCAAGAGGAAGCAGATTCGCAAGAGGCACTGACGCCCATTAATGTCACTCACTGCAGTTCAAAAATCCTCGTCAGACCACAAGCCACCCAGTTAGGTCACATGTGATCATGATTTAGTAGGTTCAGCATAGCTTCTAGCAGGAAATATTACCCACATTAGCCCCACAACTGGGATTTTATTCCTTCCAAGACAAAAGCAGCTTTAAAGCGAGAGGAGGCTCTGAGGGCCCAGATTTATGACCCCATGGTTGGTAGATTGACAGCACTACAGTACAGAATAATTCCAGCCATTGTTCAGATGGATAAACTGAGACAGAAGCAAGTGACTGGCTCTGCGTCACACACAGTGTCCAGGATGGGACCAAGATGTCCAGACTCCCAATTCCTTGCTCTAACCACTAAATCATACTCCCCTTCTCCCTCCTCCCCCCAGAGCTGGGGCTAGGATCCAGGAGTCCTCACTCCCATGTCTTTGCCCTTACTATTAGACATCATCACTCTCTCTCCTGACTAAAGGAAGAAGCATTTCAAAGAGGAAAGCCAAGTCTTTACAAATCTTGAGGCCGTGCCTCTCTGACAGGCTCTTTCCCCTGTGTTTTCCCTTTTCCTTTGGCTGGGGCCATCAGCTGCCTTCTAGCTGAGACTCTCACCCATCTGGATGCAGGATGTGTCCCTAATAATTAGCCAGGCGGCTTCCACTTCCTCTGCAGACTGCTGTAATTGACTATTTGATTCGCCCCTCACACAAGCCCATGATGGAGTGATGGCAGGGCCCAGCTCATGGGGTGATAAACAGCAGGGGATGGACTCTCAGTCAGGGGAAGAGAGAAAAGTGGGTGGGGGGGAGAAGTCAGACTGGGAGGAAAGCGAGAGAAGCTGTCATGTGTCACTGAGCTACAGTCACCAGGGCTAATTGAGCCTTCAGGCCCCCTGTTCCTCCCAGAGAAAGGAATCTGGGTGAGATTAATGAACAGAACTGATGATTTTTTCCCCCATAGCAATGTCTGAGCTGAGCAGCAGAACTAGATCAATGTGGGAAAATGTAAACAGTAATGGCCTTTTAATAAGGCTGCTGGGACCTGTAACACCAGCGAAAGTGGGCGGTGGCCTCAGTCCTGTCCTTACTGGACTAGCATTTACATGAACACAGAGACATGCACACCACCATTGGCACAAATTAGCTCCTTTGCTGGCGAGCGGCTAGAGTTCTGAAGACTGAACCCCTTTAGGGTCTAGGGTAGGGTCCAGCACATGTGAACAGACAGCATGGAAGAGCATGTGCGCCCCATGCAGCACGCAGAAGACTTCAGTTCCCAGAGCTCTCCGTCTGTCCCCTTCCAGACAGAGCCTAGCCCTGAAATATCTGAATCCAATTTTCAGCCCCGATAACCATCACTCAACACCAGAGGGGAGCAGGGGAGTTTGGTTTTCGCAGGGATCCTATTACCATTTTTATTCAAACTATCCCCTCTGATCCCTGTTCTCGGCCACTGCACAGGAAATAGCTTCAGGGCATCAGTATCAGAGTTTAATAAAAAAAAAAGTGAGGGGGTGGAGAAAATATTTTACACAGGACTGTAGGTATTGCCACAGAGGATCAGGCTCATGGCCCATTTAATCCAGCATCCTCTCTCCAATGGTAGCCAGCACCTTATACTTCAGGGGAAGTTGTAAGAACCTCCACAACAGGCAGATGTGGGAAAAACTTCCCCCAACGAAGAGCTCATCCTAATCCCCAGCAGTTTTGTTTTCTGCAGTGCAGCAAAGTTTGCCTGGAATGAGACTGAACCTGTGTGAATGCTCAGCCATCACCCATGCAGCTTGGATGCCCACCCCTATCTACTCGGTGAGGCCAGCAGGCTGGATTTCAGTACATCTACAAACCTGGACGTCTAAACCGAACAGCAAATTCAGCAGCTCTCTAGCTGAACGGTAAGCAGCCTAGCACTGAATTGGTTGAGGACGAGTTTACCTGAAGCTGCGGTTATTATGCAAGTCTAGCAGTTTTCAAGGCAATTAGGCATCTCTTATGATTAACTGAATTACAGGTGTCTATTTGATTGCACCTGGAGTTACATGCAGTGTCATTCTCAAGGCTTCATGATCTGGTAGTTAGAGTATCGGACTGGGAAGTCAAGGCTTGGGGTCTAATTCTGGATCAGAATGAGACTTGTGGGGTAACTTTGGGTGACCTAACATAACCTCTTTGCGTCTCAGTTTCCCCATCATCTATACAATGGGGGTGATCGCTACCTCACAGTGGGGGTTATGAGAGCAGTAGCCAGTATAAAGTCCTATACAAGTGGAATTATTTATTATCAATATTCTCAGAGAACTAGACTCTCTGCATAAAAAAAGAGAGCCAGTCCAGTTGAGAAAGTCACAACAAACAGGCCTACCAGGAGCGTCGTCAATGGGACTGACACAAGCACCAGCCCCACAGAGAGGGATCTGACCGGAATTAAAATCTCATGCTTCGAAGGAATCTAAAGTCCAACAAACAGCTGTTCAAGGCGCCAATCAGTTTCAAGTGCTGATTGCTCACGGCTTCGGGAGGCAGTCTGGCTTCCTGGAAGGAGCATGGACCTGGGCTCCTCCAGACCTATCTCCTCATCAGAGTTACCGTTTCGGGCAACGAAGAAGCAGGGGAATTGATTTGAAGCCTAATGAATAATCAGCCACCATCAATAATTGTAATCACTAATCTGGTGCAATTATGGGCAATTATAATAAATGCAATTTCCTCCCGAGCTGCTAACGAACTGCAGAAATATGAATTGACTTGAACTGGCTGCCTGTGATTTATATGGTTGCAAGATCAAGGATGCCATTATCCTGGCAAAGGCTCTTAAAGGGACAGTGACTTTGGCGTGTTCTCTCCCTCGGCAGGCCTCTTTCCGTCTCTCCTCCTGCTGCTCCCAAGGGGGGGCAGCAAAACCGCATATGCAGAATTCTGCCAGTAAACATTTTTATCAATGATCTGGAAGAAAACTTAAAACCATCACTGATAAAGTGTGCAGATGACAAAATCTGGGAAAGCGGTAAATAATGAAGAGGGCAGGTCAGTTACTCAGAGCAATGTGGATTGCTTGGTAAACTGGCCACAAGCAAACAATGCGTATTTTGATATGGCAAAATGTAAATGTATATTTCTAAGGACAAAGAATGGAGGTCATCCTTACAGAATGGGGGGGTGTCTGCTGGGGAGCAGTGACTGGAGAAGATCTGGGAGTCGTGGTGGACAATCAACTGAACATGAACTCCCATCGCAAAGCTCTGGCCAAAAGGGCTAATGCGATCTTGGGATGCATAAAGAAGGGAATCTCGAGTAGGGATAAAGCGGTTATTTTACCTCTATATTCAGCACTGGTGGGACTACTGCTAGCATTGTGTGTCCAATTCCAGTGTCCACAATTCAAGAAGGATGTGATAAATTGGAGAGGGTTCACAGAAGAGCACAAGAATGATTAAAGAATTAGAAAACAAGTCTTATAGTGAGTAACTCCAGGAGCTCAATCTATAGCTTAAGAAAAAGAGACGATTACGGGATGACTTAATTACAATCTTTAAATATCTTGATGGGGAACAAATATTTAATAAAGGACTCCTCAGACTAGCAGAGAAAGATGTACAACAATCTAGTGGCTAGGAGCTGAAGCCAGACATATCCAGATGGGAGATGAGGTATACGTTTTACAGAGAGATGTAATTAACTGTTGGAACTATTCAACAAGGGTCATGGTAGATTCTCCATCGCTAACGATTTTTAAACCAAGATTGGATGTCTTTCTGAAAGATGTGACAGAAATTATTTTGGGGGAAGTAATGGCAAAGGCCTATTTTAGGGGTGGAAGAAACAGAGTTTAAATCCCATCTCCTTTGTGTGGTCATGGCCCAATTTAAAAAAAAAAAATTTTCTTCAGTGTCCACTAATTTTGGGTACCCAATTTGCAACACTAAGACGCTGATTTTTCAGAAGCAATGTGGGGCAGCTCTGCTCCATACTGAGCACCTGAATATGCAGGCCCTGGAGCCCAGACTGCCCTCTGACCCTGTGATGAATTGTGATGTGCTATAGCTATACAGCATATGAATTTGACTGTGATTGCCACGTCGTATTATGAAAAACTGCTGTGTGCCTATACGTATAGGTAATATCTTTTATTGGATCAACTTCTATCGGTGAAAGAGACAACCTGTCAAGCTTCTTGTGATTTCTGTGTAAGCTTGAAATCTTGTCTCACCCACCCTGTCTAATATCCATGTCTAGAACAACCCTGCATACACATATGTATGTGGATCCACCATTGCTGACAGGACCTGCAGCAGATGTACACTAAGCAGGGACAACGGGAAATAGTTAAGGATAACAATGGTACTAAAGCCTCACAAAATGTTACGCTAAAAAAGCAGCTGCATCCTTAGACACACCAGTTTAATTGACTCCTCTGAAGGGAGGGGGTGGAAAGGTAGGAGTGGTGGAAAGTTACCAGGAGAATAACAAAAGAGGTTGGGTGACCGGGAGGTATTTAAATTAAACCCGCACACACACAGAGAGAGAACAGGGACTAGACAGAGAAAGGAGGGGGAGGCAGGAGAGAGCAGGTTACAGAAACTGGATAAGGAGCTCCATTTGGGAAAAAGACCAGCTAGCATGCAATAGCTTGCACAAGGAAAGCATGCCCTGTCTGCCTGCCTTCCTGGACACCGATGGTCCCTAAAGACTCCCATGGGAAGGGTGAGATAGAAAGGGACATGCAAGTAATGTTTATTGTGCTTTACATGATTAACTATAAAAGAGCATAAAGGGGTTAGACTGTGCAAAGCATATATGTGTTGTCTGCTTTACAACTGCTGTGTGCCCCGAGACAGCTAACCTTTGGGATGGAGATCTGGGAAAGGGGTATGTTTAAGTACCTGAGGGGATCTCAGGGGTCAGCACTGGTCCGGGGGGGAAGGGGGGTATGGCAGGTGGGCTGAGGAGCCTAATTTCCAAAAAGGGGTAGCAGTCGGAGTCAGTGCTCAGGAAATGTGTCTGAGGGGCCATGGGAGAAACCAGTGCTGCAGCCTGGTGAGGGTCTAAAAGCCTGAATACACCCAGAGGTTTGGACTCCCCTGACCGCAGTCCTACGGGGTGGTGAGAAGAGGTGCTCACTAGAACCCATCAGAGACCCCCTAGGAGAGTTTCCAAGTCATGGTGGAAGCCCCGGGCAATGGCTGGTGTAGCGAAGTTTGCACTGTTATCTGTACCATGCTGTACTGTTGTGGGAACGAACATGCAACTTTGGTCTCCAAAGCTGTCCTCAACACCTTCCACCAAGGCTAAACCCACACAAGAGAAGAACCAGCAGCAGCTGAGCACTGAGTAAACTTCATCACACTAATGAAGATATTGGATTTGAAATTCACTAGACCAGTGTTTCTTAACCTGGGGGTTTAGAGGGGTCGCAAGTGCAGAGCTGGTATTGGGGGTGGCAAGAAAGGCAATTGCCTGGAGACACAGGGGCGCCATGAAACTAAGTTACATGCCTCAGCCCCGTGGCGGTGGGACTCAGGCTTCAGGGGTACAGTAGTTTGGAAAGGTTAAGAACCACTGCACTAGACAGACATGCATGGTGCAGCTGATCACCATTACAAGGTGAAGCTGGGAAAGGGCAAGTCCCAGATGCTGCTATAAACAGCCTCTTGCTATCAAGGTACCATCAGCCAATGGCAGCCTTCACTTAGCATAGGCCAGAGACTGCCAAGCACTTGTGTGATGCCTTACCTGTTTAAATTGCTGCCCAGACATTAATTTACCTTCACAACCCCTTCTCCTCCATGCCCATGTGAGGTAGAGCCGTATCATTATCTCCATTTTGCAGAGAGGGAAGCAGGGAAAGGTTACACAACTCGCTCAAGGCCAAACAGCAAGTCGGTAGCATCTGTCATGTCTACTTAGACTAAGATTTTCAGCATAGGTATTTCCTCTGTGTGATTGTGCAGGGTCTAGTACAAAGGGACCCTGATGTCAGGTGAGGGGGCACTAAACACAACCGTAATATAAAAATGCAACATCAGCTGCGATCCTGTGCTCACTGCACATTAGAACACAGGACCCGAAAGATTTTCCAGCGTTCATGAAACTCCCCTGAAAGTTCTAATTAAAGAAGCCTAGACTCCTCTTTCTGACAGTTCAACTCCTTCTCAAAAATGCCTCTCTCTTTGGCCTTTCTCCTTCATCCTCCAAATGCATAGAACCTCTGTAGAGCTAAAGAAGAATAAAATGCCACACTCCCTCTTCACCCCCTGCAGACGCTTCGTAAACTTTGCGATTCAGCTTTTTTACACCCAGATAAGGATTCAAAGAATCAACAGAAAACTGTGGAGAAAATACATCTGCAAAAAAATAACCGATTCTTCTTAATTACCCAGCAACAAACGATGCCAGCGCCCTAACGATATATAAATAACACATGCACGTACATAGAGATCAAACCTCATATCCACTGCTTAAAATTTCCAAAGGCAAAACCTCCTCAATCCTCCCCCTCCCCGGAACAAAACAAGCAATAAATATGGAAATCTGAAAATCCAGAGAAAACAGCGACTCCTCGGTCTCTTGCCAACAAAGTACATGGCAGTTTCGTAAGGAAATGAGTGAGTTTGTTCCTTCACTGCACTTTCATGAATTCCTTATGGTTTTGTGTTATTGCTGGCCCATCAAAGTGACAGGTGTCTTTCTTCCGCTGACAGCGTAGCCCGCTGTTTACAGGCCATTAGGCAGTCAGCCTCCCAGTGACTGCTCCCCTGCCAGCAACCCGACTGAAGAGCTACCGTTCTCTTTACCAAAAGCTGCTAAAAACCTACTTCAATTCATTTCGAGTAAAATCTACATGGAAAACAGATACAATAGGGAGAGGGGAGGGGGGAAAGGATATTGCAGTTGGATGCACCAGAATCCTCTAAGAAGAGAAAGAGGCAAATAGTTTTCAATTTTGGACAAGCGTAACCTACAATTAGCATGTGGATTCCAGGCTCTTTCCAATCCCATCTTTCAGGAAGCGGCCAGAGAGTTGGGTTTTTTAGACTCTTACGTGTGCTGTACACGTCCCAGGAAGGATTAGTGGAAACAAGATCTCTGCATGCTGATTGAGGGGCACCCATACCATTGCCCTTACAAACCAGACCAGCCATTCATCTAGTTCAGAACTTTGTCTCCAACACTAGCCGGCACTGGTTGCTTCAGATGAATCGCTTTAGTGAACAGTTAAGAAAGAACCAGTCCTAGTCCCCATCAGTTAGTGTTTGAATGTTGTTTATTTGTACTCTGGTAGCACCTAGAGGTCCCATGTGCTAGATGCTTTCCCTAAAGCCTCCATGATGGTCATGATCTCTAGCTCTTGTTGAAAATTTTCCAGCAAAACTGGGTTTTTTTAAATGGAAAAGTGGTTTTGTTGTTTTGTTTTCTGACTAAATGAAATTTTTTAGGAAAAATATCTGTTTTCTGCAGAAAATAGATTTTTTTTTTGGTTGTTGTTTTTGAAAAAACAAAGCACCTGATAAGGAAAAAAATTCAGATCTGAAAAGCAGTGGTTCGTGCACTTGCTCTCCAGTGTGGGCTGGGCTCGAAGGCCAGACTATCTCCCGTGATATCCACAATGCATCTCCTCCCTTCCCCAAAAGGGGAAACCATGGAGCATTATGGGAGACAGTCCAACCAGGGAGCCCCACGTATAAAAGAGAATGACAGCGTGATGCTCCTGGAGGGGCAAGGCCCATGAGATATCACTGAAGCATTTCAGAATCAAAGTATTTCAATTTTTTTTTTTTTAATTTTATTTGGGGGTCAGGCGGTGCCAAAAACTCACAAATTTCCACAGGGAGGATAAAAATTCCAACCAGCTCTACTCTTAATCTGCAGCGTCCTCCAAAGAGACCCCTTTCTAGATCTCACAGTGTATTTCTGCCTGTCATCTCCTGGGCAGGGAAGCTCAGCCACCACCTTGTAAGATGCAATTATTTTTAACGTTTCTTCTCTTCTGTTGTTCATTCCCTTCCTGGACCTTAGTCTCATCTTTGCAAAGCTGATGTTCGTGAGCTGGGAAAGACCCTAGGGCCCGATCTTCTTACATTAGTGATTTTTGTATGGACGTTAGCCTCAGCAATGTCAATGGACTATGCCTGCGAGCAGGGACCACTAGAATGACTACAGGCTGCAGAATGGGACCCTTCAGTAGAACTATGGTGCACCCAGGTGCTTATCTGGCCCCCATCACTGTAGGATCTGACTTCACAATCTTTAATGTATTTATCCTCACATCAGCTAATGAGGTAGAGATGTGTTATTATCCCCCATCTGTAAAACAGATTTTCAAAGGTATTTAGGCACCCAAAACCTAGTACAAGTCTCAAAAGCAAGGTAGGTGCCTAAATCCCATTGAAATCAACAGGACTTATGGCACGTCTATACACTACAAACTTTTGCCAACGCATGTTACATCGGCATAAAGCTGCCGCAGTCAGTGTATCGCTTGTGCACATACATACTTGGCTCCTAGCGTCGGCACTGCCCGTACTCACCGGAAGGGCTTGTTTCGATGCGCAGTGAACTACACCAAGGATAGGTGTCCCACTGTGCAACTTGCCACCATCCAGCGCACTTTCTTTTGGGAAGTTTTGGTAATGCATGGTGGGACAGAAACAAGTCATGCAGGAGTAACTGGACTGCAGGGTCAAGATCCCATCATACAACTTTCTCCACCCCCATAAAGCCATCTCTATCCCATAATTTTCACACCTGTTTTAAAAATCCCACAAACCTGCTCAGGAACTATCACTGTCCACCATCTCTGACAGAGGCATGGAGCCTGCACAGCTCTGCAGTACTATCATGAGCGTTACAAGCACAGAATGCATGATCCTCTGGTGTTTGCAGAGCCAAAAGAAGAGACGCAGAGAACATGATGATTTCCTGGAGGTCAGATTGCTGTGGGACATACCGAGAACCAATTCAAGAGTGCCACTTCTGGCACCAAGAAATGAGCACTGACTGGTGGGATTGCATCGTAATGCAGGCTTGAGATCACGAGCAATCGCTGAAGAACTTCCAGGTGCACAAGGTCACATTCCTGGATCTCTGTGCTGAGCTCATCCCAATCCTCCACCACAGAGACACCAGAATGAGAGCTGAACTGTGGCAGTGGAAAAGCAAGTGGGGAACACAGCCTATAAACTTGCAAAGCCAGATTGCTACCAGTCAGTGGGAAATCATTTTGGAGTTGGAAAATCCACTGTGAGCACCACGGTCGTGCAAATGTGCAGGGCTATTAACCACCTCCTGTTACACAGCAACGTGACTCTCAGCAATGTGCAGGACAGAATGGATGAATTTCCAGCAATGGGATTCCCAAACTGCGGTGGAGCAACAGACGGCATGCATATATCCCTGTTTTGGCAGCAGACCACCTTGCCACAGAGTGCATCAATAGAGAGAGCTACTTTTTTATGATTCTGCAAGTGTTGGCGGATCTCCAGGGATGCTTCACTGACATCAGTGTTGACTGGTCAGGGAAGATGCCTGACTGCTCGCATCTTTAAGAACACAGAACTCTTCAGAAAGCCACAAGCAGGGACTTTTTTTTCCCTGACTGGCAGATTACCATTGACAATGTTGAAATGCAAACAGTGATCCTGGGGGATCCAGCTTGCCCTTACTCCCCTGGCTCACGGAGCCATACACCAGCCACCTTGACAACACCAAGGATAAATTCAACTACAGAATGACAGCTCAATGTGCTTTTGCTGGATTGAAGGGACACTGGTGGTGTTTACTCACCAGATTGAACCTCAGTGAGAAAAATATCCCACTGATTATAGCTGCCTGCTGTGTCCCGGCTAATATCTGCAAAGCAATGGGGACAAAGTTGTTGTGGAGGTGGAAGGCAGAGATGGAGAGGCTGTCTGCTGAGTTGCAACTCAGGGAGGCTTTGAAAGAACACTTTCAGAGTGAGCCGCCATAATGCATTACAGGGCACTAAGCTCTGCCTGGCCTTGCAGTTTGGCGGCAATTACAAATTTTGTCAAGTTTGGTGATTATCTATGAATATAACACTGACAAAGCCCCTATTCATTGTGTGGTGCTTGCTGTACATTTATGGTTATTACACAATGTTTATCACCGATCCTGTGAGTTGTATCAAAGCATACAATCACCAGCAAGTGGGTGCTTTCAATACCATCAGCCAATCTGCAACATATGTTGGGAAGTAATCAAGATGAATTATTTCCCAAACAATAGAGTTTTATTGAACAACAACAATAAAAAAAGCTTAAAAATACCTGTGCAAATTAAAAGCAAATACATTAAACCCTTCATCAATGTATGGAACTGAGTTTAAAAAAAGGGGAAGAACATTCATGTCCATTTTAGCTACACATATATCAAACCTGGCTCTCACAGGTCAGTGCATGTGAAGCTGTGGTTGTCCATAACGTCCCCCCCTGTGGAGTAGTAGGGATAGGGATATCCTCTGATGTCACATGGAATTTTGAGGGAGTGCAGGAAGTTGCTATGTTGGGGTTCTCCATGGATTGCAAAGGGAGGCAACCCCAGGACTGATAAAGTGTAGGTCCACAAGGGTATGCAGCATCTGGGTTTGCCGTGAGAAAAGCCCCATTAAGTCCTGGTGGGAGACCAGTTTAAGTGTAGACACATGCACAACTAGGTCAACACAAGGCAACTTACATCGATTTAACTTTGTAGTGCAGACCAGGCCTCAGACACCTAACTATATTGGATGCTTTTAAAAATCACACTTGGCATTATGTGTATCTTTAGGCACTTAAGAACGTAAGAATAACCTTACTGGGTCAGACCAGTGGTTCATCCAGCCCAGTATCCTGTCTTATGACAGTGGCCAGTGCCAGGTGTTTCAGAGGGAATGAACAGAACAGGGCAATTTACTGAGTGATCCATCCCGTGTCTTCCAGTCCCAGCTTCTAGCAGTTGGAGGTTTAGGGAAACCCAGAGCATGGGGTTGCATCCCTGATGATCTTGGCTAACAACCATTGATGGAC
Organism: Emydura macquarii macquarii; assembly: GCF_026122565.2. NCBI lineage: Eukaryota > Metazoa > Chordata > Testudines > Chelidae > Emydura > Emydura macquarii. The sequence continues at coordinate 5,708,212 of NW_027130449.1, read as the reverse complement.
CTATCCTCCATTAACTTATCTACTTCTTTTTTGAACCCACTTACATTTTTGGCCTTCACAACATCCTGAGGCAATGAGTTCCACAGGTTGACTGTGCATCATGGGAAGAAATACTTCCTTATGTTCATATTAAACCTGCTGCCTATTAACTTCCTTGGGTGACCCCTGGTTCTTGTGTTATTTGAAAGGGTAAATAACTCATCCCTATTCACTTTCTCCACACCATTCATGATTTCATAGACCTCTATCATATCCCCCTTTAGCCATATCTTTTCCAAAATGAACAGTCCCAGTCTTTTTAATCTCTCCTCATATGGAAACTGTTCCATACTCCTAATAATTTTCATTGACCTTCTTTGTACTTTTCCCCATTCTAATAAATCTTTTTTGAGATGGGGTGACCAGAACTGCACGCACTATTCAAGGTGTGGGTGTGCTATGGATTTATATAGTGGCATTATGATATTTTCTGGAAAATCATATATCCCTTTGCTAATGGTTCCTAACATTCTCTTAGCTTTGGGAATGCCACTGCACATTAACCAAGTGTTTTCAAAGAACTATCCACGAGGACTCCAAGATCTCCTTCGTGAGTGATAACAGTTAATTTAGAACCCATCATTTTGTATGTATAGCTGAGATTAGTATTAGGTTATATACCTTTGAAAATTTGGCCCAGAGAGACAGAAGGTATGTCCACATTCCAGCCAGAGGTGTGATCACAGCACGTGAAGACGTATCTGAATGAGCTGTGATCTAGTCAGCTCAAAGAACATTAGCAGTTAAGTGATGGCAGAACGGGGTGTACAAGCCGGTCTGTGACACTGGGTATGGACTGGAGAGCCAGCCCCTACCGCTGTGGCATTGCTACTATTGTTACTGGAGTTAGCTAGCTGCCAGCTAGCTCAGATACACATGCTGCACTCACACCTGGCTGCTTTGTAGACTGACTCGGAGTGACTTGCCCAAGGTAATTAGAAGTCTGGCAGAGCCCGAGTCTCAGTTGAGCACCCTAATCACTGGATCCGCCTTCCTCTTGACATGCAGGGCTAGATTTCCAGAGTGCTTCTGCTTTTTGGACATAGAGCTCAGGGCACTGGGGCACACAGTTTCTCATGCAGAGGAACTTCATTAGTTCCAGAAGTGCACCTGACCCTCCAAGAGCTTTGCACTGCTGAGCTGCTCATGCAACTCTGAGACTCCTCAGTCACCTAACAAATGTTCACTAAGAGTACATCTACACTACAGAGCCTGCACTAGCCTGTAACTACCTTGGCGTAGCCTCCTACTGTAGACACAGACTACACCAGCAGGACTTTTTCTGTTGGGGGTATATCTAGTCTAGGAACATTGCCCTGTGCCATTGTAACGCTGTCATAAACCACTTCTCCAAAGGCAGTAACTAAGTCAATAGAAGAATTCTTCTGTCAACCTAACCACGTCTACACTGCATCTACATGCCTACATCGTGTCTATAGGGCTTAGGTCGGCTTAATTACATTGCACAGGGTGTACATTTTTTCACAGCCCTGAGCAATGTAGCTAAGCCAATCTAGCTTTATAGCATAGACCAGCCCTGATTGTAGGAACACCATCCCAATGAACGACATTAGCTATGCCCGTGGAAGCACTTCTCTGCTCTGCCTACACTGGGCTTTTTGTCGGCATACCAATGTCGGTCAGGGACTTATTTTTTGCACACTCCTGACCGCGATATAACTTCAACGTAGACCAAACCTAAGATCAGGGAGATGATGTGGTCTTTGCAGTTGCCCAGTGACCTTCTCCCCTTTCCTCATTACCAGTCATGCCCCCTCCTATCAGCACTCTTATTTTCACTGTGTAGGCAGGCTCTAAAACATCCCCTTCATTTAAACAACAGACTTTGTAATCACGAAGCAATTTACTTTTAATCACACTGTTATTTACACTGGAGATCTTGCTTTTTTCTCCCCAAATCCCCTCTAATTCCTCGCAGATATTAATTATACTATGGCTCGCTATCCCGCTCTCTCTGAAATTCTTGCTCTGAAATCTCAATCTGCCTTTGGAAATTGCCTTGGGCCAGATTCTCAGCTGGTGTGCAAACTGATGTAGCTCCACTGAAGTCTTTGAAGCTACACCAATTTACACCAGGCGAGGACCTGGCCTGCTGGCTTCCACAGTTGAGATTTTCAGAAATGCCTACAGAAGTTGCGAGTCCGTAGGATTTAGGGATACAATGTCCCCAAAGCACATCAGTGGTTTAGGAGGCTAAAGCTATGTCCATACTACAGGTGCTACAGTGACACTGTTTCCTACAGAAACAGATGGGTTGTTTCCATCCATGTAGTTAGTTCACTGGGACTTTGGTCCATTTAATTATGTTGCTGGGGGGTTAAAATTCACACACACCCCTGCATGAAATAGTTGGGCTGACCTAAATTTTAAGCTTAGACCTGGGCTAAGCCTCATTTTCAGAAAGGATTTAGGCACTTCAGAGCAGAAGTCCTATTGCCTATCAGTGATAATCTCCTGTGTGCCTAAGGCATTTAGGTGCCTAAAACCCCATTAAATACCTTCAAATCTGACCTAAAGTCCCTTTTGAAAATTGGATTTAGGCTCCTCAGACTCTTAGGTGCCTAAGTCCCATCAGCTAACCTTTGGCCTTTAAACCTTCTGAGCAGGGTAGCAGGACCATTCTCCCTCCTCGTGTTCTCATTTGGTTTTCAATGCATGGGAATGATAACGTACGAGACTGTTAGGATTTATATGGGCAGTTGTGGCAGCCTTTTCATGTTTATTTGGGGCTGCTAGATATAAATCGAATTGGGGGTCTCTCAATAAGGAAGCGTTAGTGGCTCAGACAAGGATAATGTGTTTCTATTACAGCTGTGTGCGGCAGGCAGAATTTACATCATGCTTCATTTTTTATATTGGTTTTCGGGTTTTATTACAGATTTACTTTAAAAAAAAAAAACTCGTCATGGTGAGTTGTAGCATTTTTGTGGCTGAATTTTAACCTTTGCAATAAGAAGGGAATTTGAAAAGCCGCAATGAAAATATTCCTTCCGCCCCGACTCCTCCCCACATCCCCAAGAGGTTCAATAGCAGATCTAACCCTTAGCAAACTGATTTGTAGGAATGAAAGACAAACCACAAAGCATTAATGCTCCTTAACAATTCATCATTACTTAAGCGTGGAAATCCAGTGCCTATAAACTACATTCAAATATACTTTTGATTTGGTTCTAAGCCCTTTGCGGCAGGGGGCTGTCTTTCTGTTCTGTTTGTACAGCACCTAGCACAATGGGGATTTGGTACGGGACTGCAGCTCCTAGGTGCTATTGCAATACAAATACTACTACTACTAACAAATAGATGGCCAACCCCCAGACCCATCTCTTTAGTTGTACTCTCTAGTTTAGATACAAAACTGCAGACAGAAACAAATCTCATTGACTAATACCATCACCTGTTTTACAGGACTTTTCATCCATAGATCTCAAAGCTCTTCCCAAAGGAGGCAAGTATCACTATCCCCCCTTCTACAGAAGGGGAAACTGAGGCATGGGGAGTTGAAATGATTTGCCCAAGGTGTCCATAGGCAGAACCCAGGTATCCAGTGATTTACCCACTAAATTACACGTTGTCACCTTTCTATTGACTCCAGTGGGCTTTGGATCAATCTCATAAGAGCTGCTGATTCCTCATAGATCCAGCCGAGGTCAATAGGAGCTAAAAAATGTTCAACGCTGCTTGTAAAGTCCCAGGCCTTTCATGTACAATGCCCTTCAGCAGTTCCTATGGAAAACATTCCAACACGATGCTGCCACTTATAAGTATGCAACTGCCTTTTAGACAGGTCTCCCAGGTGCATAGTCATTTGGAAAGGCATCCCCTTAGGGCATGCATTATCCACGTGTAATGCCTGACCACCCAGGACACTTTACAAATCATAGGCCTGGAATTACTATAAACCTTCAAGCTGGCTACGTGTTTTAACGCCTACCATCTGATAATGAGACATCCTCAGCAGAAGTGCTGGCAGTACTGATGGGCAAGAGCCATACGTTTCAGACCCGTCTGGGGGCGTTCAGACCTGGGGTTCTGCTTCAGATCCGTCTCTGGTGTTCAGAAACCCCTGAAAGAAGGGCACCGCCCAGACTGTTACACTTTGCATCAGGAGAAGAGATCTAGGGTGAGAGAATGGCCGAGCAAGAGGACCAGGAGTGGTGCACAGCCACGCGATACAGGAAAGGAAAGAGGGGGAGACCCCTGGTTAAACAAATGAGAGAGAGAAATGACGGCGCAGGGGGAGGACGAGGCAGTAAAGGTGGCTGAAGGGCAGGGATGTCTCTTCTCCTTCCTTGCCGTTCACTGGCTGATTGCGGAAGGCTCACTGGACTGGAACCAGAGCTCATTGACAGTCCTGGGCAATGCTTGCTTGTCAGCTCACTGCTTTGTCTCTTCCCTTCTCCGGGGCTTGCATTTCCCAGCGTTGCTCCCCGCAGCCCAGCTAATTTCTGGGGTGCTGCCACCGTATGGAGGCTGCTAAATCAGTTTGGCGTCTCACTTCATTTTCACATCCTCTGCCAGACCCTTTGTCAGGAGCGCCGACTCACCAGGGATGGCAGGCTGCAGCTCAGGCAAGGGCTGTTTCACTTCTTATGCCGGGGGAGCACAGTCTGCTCCCTTCTTTCTCTGAAGCTGCTGTTTCAGGGGAACCTTTTGTCTCTCTCACACAGTCAGGAGACAATTAAGCCCCTGGCCCTTCAGCCAGGTTTGGCAGGCCCTTCTGTCCTTTGGCGTCCACAGTTTCAGTCAGTCTCTCTGTGTTTTATCCCTCTGAGCAGACGGCACGCTACAAATCAGCTGAGCTACACACCCCAGGTCATCCACAGAGGAGCAGCCAGACCAGATCTGTCCATCTCGGCCAGTATCCTCTCCGAACACGGCCAGAACCGGCTGCTTCGGAGAAAAGTGCAAAAAAATTCCCTCCCTGGAAAAGTATAAATTACCTGCCTATAGAGAAGTGTCTTCCTCGCTCCCATTTACCTAGTGACTGGCTTATGCCCTGAAGCACGAAGGTTTTGTATTCTTTCTGAGGGGCTGCCTCTTACTGTGTGTATCTACAGCATTTAGCACAATGGAGCCCCAAATCTCAGCTGGTGCCCCTAGCTGCTGCCATAATACTATAAACAACATACTGCAGCTGAGTAAATGTCCCAACTCACAGATCCTTAGATTCCAAGGCAAGAAGGGATTGTTCTGATAATCTAGTCTGACCTTCTGTGTAACACAGGCCAGAAAACTTCCCAAAGATAATTCCTAGAGCAAATCTATTTCTCTACAGATCCTTCAAGGTTCCTGTCTGGGACTTCCTATCTTGCAACAATGGATTCTACAGGTTGATTATGGGCTTTTTTCCCCCTTAAATATTCTCTTTATCAGAGTAAAACCTGTTGCATTACAATTTCACTGAATAGCTCATTATATATGTATTATGTCTGAAGGTAAACAGAGAAGATAAATCAGATATCTGTATGCTATTCATTATCTTCTCCACACCTCAGTGGTGTCCCCGTTAATTTCTCTCCTCTTTGAACTGAGCAGCCCGAATCTATTCAGCCTCCAAAAAGCACTTTAAGAAACTTGTACTGTAGGATCTGTGTTATGTTCACAGCATACACACAGAGAAGTTAAATCAAAAAACATAACTGCTCTTACTGGAAGGTTGCAACGTTGCACTACTTAATGTCTTAGAATTCAGAAAATCACACAAGTATCTAAAAACAGAGAGAGAGAAAACAGGCTGCTCATTAACACAGCAAGACACAACTCACTCCACTTTGCTTTAAGCTGCCTCTTTGAAGACCGAACTCTGATTGCACACTACAGAGCCCCACTAGCCTGCAAACAGGACCAAAATCACCGTCTCCAACACACTCAGAGTGATAGCTTGTAATTCCAACACAGTCCTCTGTACAAAACGTTTAGGGGGAAGTTTGAAAGAATTGGAAAAGTGGAGGATTTTTTGTGTTTCTTGCAGATTTGCAAAAAGAGCCCATGCAAGTGGGGGAAATGTCAGGGGTTTTGCTTGGAAAGACGAGTGAGTATGTGGAATGCAAAGCCCAAGAGAGTTGGAGAAGCTGTCTGCCCTCACTTCTAGGAGAAAGAAACAGAGCAAAGCTGCCCGTACTGCAAAATAAGGGTAGTCCACAGTGCAGCTGGGAGGCATAGTTTTCATCTCAGGTAGACCTACATGCCCTAGCTTTGATGGAACTGCGCTAAATAGAACAATGTGGCCTCATTACCTCGAGTCAGCTGCCCACCGCTCATTCTGCCCAATCCCCCTGGCCATGTACTTGGGCAGCTAGCACAAGCTGCCCGTATGCTGCTATCGCAACCAGAATTAGTGCACGTATGGCTACCCAGGTTGGGAATTACACCTCCCAGGCTCTGCAAACATACCCTAAGTCTAGCCTGGTTTCTAGGACAATCACACTGGGGATGCATGACAGGGATCACAGCTCGAGAATGTCTGCTCCAAGATGCTGCAAGGAACGCGTGCGCAGCCCGCTTTGCTCACAGAACATTAAATCCACCTCCAGAATCCCAGGGCGATATTAAAGTTTGGACTAATATGTATTTTTTAAAAATTCAAATTCCTTGTATCCAGACACACAGCTAATCCACTTACAGTCATTTTGCCAATTATCCCAGGGTCTTCTGCACAGCCCATTACCCTGTAGATGTTACTAAGTGCTGCATAAACAAGCCTCTCCGCTGAGTGGCTGACACTTAAACGGACAAGTGTAAGTACATTGCAGCAGGACGGCAAATGCAGGCATAACAAGCTCAGCAGCAGGCTAGTCATTGCTCTGAGGCCCACGGTCACGCACACATCTATGCAGCTGTAGCCATCCAGAAAGCTTGTGGAAGAGCCAAGCCATCATCCAGTCCCTCCCCCCCTCCGCCTTATTTCTCTCTGCACTCCTGAAGTATCATTGCTAGTACCAAGTAGAGCTGTTAAAGTGCATGGCACTGCGTCTACACAGCGGGGCTGCCTTCACCCCCAGCCAGCGGCTGAGATCTCTGAACGCTGAGGCCACAGGTAATGTGTGGTGGTACTGGCATTAGAACGGTGGGTATTAGCGATCACACACAGTTCCCTGAATGTAACATGCGGGCGCGCATCATGCACACCCGAGCAAAGAAACATTGACGCTTAGCTACCTCAGCACTAGACCCCCTCCAAATGCCTATGAGGTTTTATATTACACACACACACACACACACACACACACACACACTCTCTCACCAACACGTACGTGCACGTAAGCACACATACATCTGTGTGTTTCTTCACAGGCTCCCCGGACAGGCTTGGCACAGGGGGCAGCACTGCCAAGACATTAACCCTGCAGCGTTAGTAATGTTCATGAGCCGCCCCCGGTAGGTTTAACGGCACGTTCATCCCATTAGTTCACCGGGAGTGAAAATCAGCCACAAAAACAAAGGGAGCGATACTGACACTTACGCACAATGCCTCGATATAGGGAAAACCAGGGGAACCAGAGAGAAAAAGGTGGCAAAATGAATGTTTGCTCCTGTATTTGGGTAAGAGGGGTGAAAATGGAGGGAAATGGCCTCTAGGCTTCTCCCCGAGGGCTTCTACACAGAAAAAGGGTGTGCTGCTGTGTGCAAGCAACTCCGCTGGCATCGCAGGAGCAGTGGAATGCTGGCAAGCCACTGGACCGGACCACCAGCCCAGCTGGCGTGGTATCCCGCCTGCTGCCAAGACAGACCTACCCAGCCCGGTATCCAGCCTGACAGCGGTCACTGCCAGATACTTCAGTGGAAGGCACAGTACTCAATAAATGCTCCTCGCAATGCAACCATAACCAACGGGGGAGACGTGCCTCCGCCAGCCATGGGCTGAAGCAGGGAGGTTGACAACCGTGGTCCCTTTACTCTGGTTAGTGCAGTTGCCATAAGGGAGTCTCATGAGCCCTAACTCACCATTTCCTCTGCTCAGAAGAAACCAAGGACCTGATTCTGTTCCCAGGGTCCATCTACACTGCTGCCGGGGGTGCGAATGGCAGCTCGTGTAAATGTACCTGCACGCTAGCTGCGCTCTAGCTAGCTTGCTAAAAACAGCAGGGAGGATGCAGCAGTGTGAGCTTCAATGAGGCCTGCACAAACAAATACATGGGGCGGGGGGAAGAATCGGCTTGAACAACTAATACCGCAGCCCGCGCCGTGGCCGCCTCACTGCTCTTTTTAGTGAGCTAGCTAAAGTGCAGCTAGCGCGGGACTGTCTACACGGGCTGCCATCCACACCCCTGGCTGCTGTGTAGACATACACTTACACGGCTATAAATCTGGAATGACTGCACTGAGCCCAGTAGAAACACACTGGGTTTGCCTCATGGTCAGAGAGACGAGAATGAGGCCTTAACTTTACCCGACAGCCCACCACACGCTCCTCCATCGCCCCACGCCGAGAGCTCTAAATGTCACCACATTCATTCCCTTTCCCTTTCCCCCATGCTATTCCCTCCTCCCCTTTTTTCCACCTCCCCATTGTTTTTAAAGCCGACAGACTGTTAATTAAAAAGCCAGAAATCAATCGCCCTCATCTCCCCATCCCAGGCTCCCATGCACGGAAGGATTAGAGCATGCCTCTCCTTTAAGTCAATTAGAGATAAGGGGAAGCTGACATTTCTACAGTCCACCTTATCAAACCGCTTGAAAATGGTTCCGATTAAAATGTAAAGAAAGATTATTTCTTCAGCTCTCTCGCTCACTTTATTTCTTAATTATTCATAAGAAGTTTGACAATCAATTGCCGATAGTCTCAGATAGGCCTGGACTAGCCGAGAGTTATTAGTAATTCTTAGACTTACCTGGGACTGGCTGACTGATGTTCCCTTGGACATGAACTGCTCCACTCTTCTTCTGCCATTTACTTTCCCTTCCTAGGGGGCCTGGTGCTTGTCAGTCAATGCAAAGCCTGCGATCAACATGCTAAGAGGGTCGCTGTGATTCCCCACCACTTCCACCATTGCACTCTTTTTTTCAGAATGGGGACAGACCCTTGGGAACTGCTGGAGGCACGAGGTGAATCGATGCATGCAAGCTGATTTTCAGCAGCAGACAGAGAACATGATAGATCTGATTCCAGGCAGAGCTCCGTGTTTGGGCAGATACAGAGCAAGTGTCCCAGGGAAAATGTCTCTGGGGCTTCAGAGGGGGTGGGCAGTTTTTGCTGTTAGGTTGCTTTCCCGGTAGAGCCAAAAACAGCACAATCCAAAGTAGTTTCCAGCCACCTTCCCTTCATGCTGCTGTAAACTTCTAACAAACAACACAAACAGGGCAGTTAACATGTCTCCAACAGCACCATGACCTGGCTTCTAATCAGAAAACCTCTCTCTTGTTTCTCTAAGGGGAGGGTCAGATCCTCTCCCACGTTCTGATCTTAATTAGGCTCAGCTGAGGCTAAAGCAACTGTGGTGCAGGTAGGAAGCTGTGATTTAATGCTCCAAATCCCTTTCACAGCCTGGGACCTGGGAATCAATGCAGCCTTAGGAGAGGACCAAAAGAAAATAAAACCGAGTCCCTGATCATGCACCCCACAAAAGCAGTCACATACTTTAGTACTAGTTGTACTGAAATCAATGGGAGTTAGGGGCCTTGGAGGATCTGGGCTGCTGCTCTTCCCTACTCAAAGAGTTAGCTTCATTCTCAGAAGCTCTGAGGACTAAACTGCTCAGTACAAGGAGCCACTTTTCCAAACTGTGCCTGCCTGGTTGACTCCTGGCCTGGGCCAAATCTGGAATTTGCCAGTTAATATCTGGAGGAGCCAGGAGCTTTTGCACCAAGACCACCTCCAGTGCAAGGCTTTTCTAAGGCAGTTATTTGCTGCAGTTAAAGATGACGAGAACATCTGAATAATCTCACCGACCACCAGAGCTGGAGATGGGAGCAGAGAGATCAATGGCTCCATTCAGACATGCACAAAAAGAACAAGCAGCAAAGAGAAAACTGTGGGTCTCGAAGGTGGTGCAGAAGCTGGATCTTGCTTTGCCAAGAATTCAGTACCAAATATAGGCTTACCCTTCCTATACCCGTAAATGCTGACTTGCTGGCTAGCTAGTGCCATCCTAGGAGGAATTAGACTTTCACTTAGGAAAGCAATGTTATCTAATGGTTAGAGCAAAGAGAAGACTGAGGCAGGACTTCTGGACTCTATTCCTGGTCCTGGCATGCAGGTAGTATGGTCTAATGGTTAGCACAAAGGAAAGTAGGACTCCTGGGTTCTATTCTGACTCTGCCTATAACTCCTTGAGCTCTCTTTCGCAAATCTAGTAACAAATCTGTGCCTTGGTTTACTCACCTGTAAAACAGGCAAAGCATTTATCCACCATCCAGGGTTCACATGAATCTTAACTAATTAAGATTTGTAAAGCACTGATGAAAGCTTCTGTGTATGAAATATTCCATTATCACTAAAAATGTCAACTCTAACCTATTAAATCTCTTTCTCTCTCTCTTTAATATAAAATGGGATTATGTCCCAGAAGGAAATTTCCCCACTAGATTTCTTTATTCTTCTAAAAACCATCCAGTATAACTTAATGACTCATGAATTCAATCTTGTATTAAGCGGATATTAAACATGCATTTAGAAAGGCTTAAACAGATCCCTTCACTTAATTTTCAGTTCTGCTTCAGGCAAAAAGAATGAATACCGATAATGAGAAAATCCTACAGAATTTAAAAGAGAAGGATCTCCGTGGACACCATCCTAGAAAACTCTATTGCAGGGATCTTTGGCTGGCTCAGCCGGGCATTTTTCTAGGGATATCGCTGGAACAGGATGCAGCAGCGTTTTGAGGTCCCCTCCAAAGGGTGCCAGCTGTATGTTCCATTACATAGTGCTATAAGTCCCAATTCAGCAAAGCACTTTAGCACGTCAATGGGACTTCAGCACTTGCTTAGAGTTGAGCAAGGTTCTCTGCTGAATCAGGGCCATAATTCTGTTAGATAGCTTTAAAATGGTATAGAAAGGATCTCGTGCTCTATTAAATTCTATGAGCTGGATCGTCAGCCAGTGTAAATCAATGTTGCTCTGCTGTAAGGAGCTATGCCAGTTTATTCCAGCGGAGGATCTGGATCTAGAGGTTTTTAGAGTGATTTCTATAACACCCTATTAAATGGCCATTAAATCTTATTAGTACTATCCATATTGATTATAGGACTTTACCATAAATGACATTCAGATTTTTTTTTTTAATTCCTACCACGCGAAGCACATTGATTCGATTCAAGGGAAGGTGAAAATCCCAATAATGTGCCTAGACCATTTTGTAATGCTGAAACCAGGGAGAATGTAAATGTTCAGGAAGTACAATCTGACCCAGAAAAGTTTGCATGTTTGAAAATGAAAGGAAAAAAGAGATGTGGGCAGGGGGAGACTCAAGGTGGCTGCAGGTTTTCTGGCTTGTTATAATTTCAAGTTAAAAATTAGCTGAGCCAACACAAACTTGGTGAAGTTGTCTGTGCCATGCAGGAGGTCAGACTAGATTAACTGGCCTCAAAGTCAGTAGGTCAAATCCTCAGCTGATGTAGCCCAATTGACTCGGCATGGAGGACGTGAATAGGGAAGTCTTATTTACCACTTCCCATAACACAAGAACTAGAGGCCACTCAATGAAATCAATAGGCAGCAGGTTCAAAACGAAGTATTTCTTCACACAATGCATGGAACTGTGGAACTTGTTGCCAGGGGATGTTGGTCACCCCAGCTTGAAGGCCAAAAGTATAACTGGGTTCCAAAAAGAATTAGATAAGTTCATGGAGGACAGGTCCATCAATGGCTATTAGCCAAAATAATCAGGGACACAACCCCAAACTCTGGGTGTCCCTAAATCTCCAACTGCCAGAAGCTGGGACTGGACAGCAGGGGATGGATCACTCAAAATTGCCCTGTTCTGTTCATTTCCTCTGAAGCATCTGACAGTGGTCACTGGCAGGGACACGATACGGGGCTAGATGGACCATTGGTCTGGCCCAGTTTGGCTGTTCTTATGATTGCAGCTTGGCAGATTTATACCAGCTGAGGCTATGGTGCCTCAAATCTATGAATATCAGAAGTAGAAAGCCTGCAAGCGAATCAGTGGAGTCACTGGTCTATATGAGTGAGGAAAGGGAGCAATTAAGGAGGACAAGGAGTCTACAGAGAAAGTAAATGATTGCTTTACCTCCCTCTTTAGTGGATGTTGGGGAGATACTTGCTCTTTCTGGGTACTAGAGATTGAGCATTGTTGAAGACCGTAGTGTCAGAACAAGAAGTGCTGGAACAAAATGACAAACGAAGGAGTAAGACATGTTGTGGATCAGATGGCATACAGTCAAGAATTTGGAAAGAGCAGAAGTAGCCTCAGCAAGTTAATACTAACAAAAATATGCAATCCTTAAAATCAACTGCTAGAACAGATGCCTGGAGGGGAGCGAATGTTGAACCGACTTTTACATGGGTTGCCTAAAGACACAAGGATGATCCTAGAAATAACAAGCCAGTGAAGCTTTCTGCAAGACCCCACACATTTGGTTGAACTTTCATGTTATTAACCAACAAACTGGGCAACCCTGTTGACCAGAACTGGTCAAAAAAATGGAATTTCTGTGTGAAATTATGAGATTTCAGATTTCAGTTTTATCCTGAACTGGGGACAAAAAGTTGAAATCTTGGAATTTTTCGCAAAATGTATTATGAAAGTATTTTACTTTGACTTTATCCTTTTCAATTATATATATTATATAAAATAACATAAAAGTCCAAATGAAACTAATTTTCCATGAAAACTTAACAAAATTGATAGCTTCTTGCAAAAAAATGTGTCCATTTTGTTGAATTGGTATTTTTCATCAGAAAATTTTCAACCAGCTCTACCACTTCCCCTTTCTCATAGCAGAAGAACAAGGAGACATTCAATGAAATAGAAAGACGGCATGTTTAAAATAGATATGAGGAGATCCTTTTTTCACAACACTTAATTAACCTCTTTGCCACTAGGTATCATTGAGAGCAAGAGCTTAGCAGGATTCAAAAAAGGATTAGACATTTATATAGCTAATGAGAACATCCACAATTACATTACACAGGATTTAAAAAAAAAGAGTGGATATAAATCCCCATGCTTCAGGACATTTGCCAGCCACTAAGGACCCGGGGTCAGGAAGAAACTTCCCCTATAGAATGGTTATTTTATAATCATTCACTATTGGGTTTCTTGTGCTTTCTTTTGTCTCGTCATAGACTTTTAGGTAAAAAGGGACCATTATGATCTAGTCTGATCTTCTGCACATCACAGGCCACAGAACATCACCCACTCCTGAAATAACCTCTGGCTGAGTTACTAAAGTCCTCAAATCGTGGTAAAGACTTCAAGTTACAGAGAATTCACCATTTACACTAGTTTAAACCTGAAAGTGACCCATGTCCCATGCTGCAAAGGAAGGTGAAAAATCCCCAGTATCTCTGCCAATCTGACCTGAGTCCTTCTTGACACCAAATATGGACAAAAGCCACCAGGAAGATACCTGGGAAAAATTCTCAGTAGTAACTCAGAGCCATCCCTATTTAGTGTTTTCTTCTGGCCACCATTTAGGGTGACCAGATGTCCTGATTTTATAGGGACAGTCCTGATATTTGGGGCTTTGTCTTATATAATGGTGCCTATTACCCACCGACCCACTGTTCTAATTTTTCACACTTGCTATCTGGTCACCCTACCACCATTGGAGAGTGGATACTGGACTAGATGGACACAGATCTGATCCAATCTGGTAGTTTTTATGTCCCTGGCAAAAATAATTGAAAAATAAAGTGACAAAAATCAAGCATTTCTTTGACAGGGTCACTGTAAGCATTGGACTAAGTTGTCTTTATTAATGAGGGTTAACATTCTCCTTACATTTCTATGGCCATGGGATGCCAACCCATTTGTCTGTGTTACGAGTCTCAGTTCAATTTCAAGAGACATTTCTTTGGACACAGAGCATCACTAATTTGCGCTAGCGACCCATCTCAAATGGCTGACGTTTGAAAAATCACCAAGTAAGTGATCAAACACATTATAAAACAGCCAGGCTAATGCATCACCTCAAGACCCATTTACAGCTTTCAGTCCAGAGCCCATGAAGTCCATGGAAAGACTGCTGCTGATTCGGTGGGCTTTTGATCAAATCCTCGCTGAGACACAACATTAGAAATCAGGGAGATGGTTGTGTGGTTTTGCTCCACCATGCAGGGCAGTAGCCTTTTCTGAGTGTTGTGTGACATTGCACAAGTCACAGCTTTGCTGCTTTGGCGCCATAGTGTTGATGCTTCTTACGGTGACAGAAAGACATTTTCCATCGAAGAGGAAGAGGCAGTAGGTAGGTCTTCCGTCAACCTTGCCACGTCTACCCCAGCGGTTAGGTCAGCGTAGCTACATTACATTCAGGGTGGGGATTTTTCACATCCCTGAGCACCGTAGCTATGTCAACCTAACTTTTAAGGCTAGACCAGGCCGAAGTCTCTCTGTGACTCAGTTCACAGTCTGCAAAATGGGGACAATAGCGTTGCCCTACTGCACAAGAGTGTAGCCAGGTGTGACGGGGCATATCAGCCCCGCACTGGGACAGCACGGGTTAAAGACTCATTGCAGGCTGAAGAAGCCCCACACACACACACACACACACACACACACAGCCACACACACAGCCACACACACCCGCCTTTGCTGGGCATGCTCAGCTGGGAAGGGGGGTATAAAAGCCAGTCACCCAGCTCAGTAGAGGTGGATGGCTGACTGGAGAGGAAGCACTCTGCTGGCTCTCTCCAGGTGACTACTGCTGACACCAGGAACAGATCCAGATGCCACCAGGCCCCAACCAGAGTCCAGGCTGCCAGGCAAGCCCCAAAGAGGGACCAAGCCATCAGGGGCCACACGGACAGGGGACCCCACAGACTCTGGAGGATCATGGAATGCTGCTGCCAATAGAGTAGGAAGTAGCCCAGGGGGCCTGAGGGGTGTAAAAGGGAGAGCAACAGAGTCGCTGTCAGCGTGTTTTGGGTGGAGCCCTGCTGACGCGGTGACCAACACCTCCGACAATTACAGAGCCCTGGGCTGCGGATCAGAGGAGCAGGGTGGGCCTGAGCCTCCCTACCCTGGGCACTGCAGCCCCACAGGTGATGCCTCACTATTCCAATGGGCTGATAGGCTGTGCCGCCCCGATGCAAGGAGGCTGTGCCATTGACACTGGCCACTAGGCCGTGCTGCCCTGATGCAAGGAGGCTGTGCCATTGACACTGGCCATTAGGCCGTGCTGCCCCGATGCGAGGAGGCCTCACTACTTGACGCTCAAGAAGAAGTCCGGACAGACTAGGCGTAAACCCATGGCTTTTGCCCCTCCTCTCCCGCGTACATGATCCGATGCCCATGCCGGGGCATAGCAGCCCTGTGACACCAGGATAAATATATTAACAGCTGGGAAGCGATCAGATGCTACCCATGATGTGGCCATATATAGACAGAGAGAGAGATTCCAGAATTACTCCTCCATTTCCAAAATGGAGTAATTAGTCCAGAATAAAGACACTTTTATACTGGAATGGCGTGTCCACACAGGAGAGCTAAACTGGGCTATTTCTGCTTAAAATGGAAGCTTTCTGGGGCAGGGACTTCACCTTTATACATGTCCTGTGAGGTGCCTGGCATTCCTTTCGGTGCGGTGAAATAAATAACGTGGACCCCAATCCTGAAAACACTCACACATGTCTAACATTACATAGTGACTTGTCTCGTTGATGTCAAGGGTAGTACTCACATGCGCCAAGTGACACATACATGTTTAACTGCTAGCAGGTCAGAATCTTTATGTATTCGGTGCAGTTCTATTATGATGGTTTATTATACTCTGCAGTACACATACTCGTCTACCTTGGATGAGCCAGCCAGCCCCTTGATCAACACCTTTCATCTTCTTACCCCTTCTTGTGGATATATCTTATCAAATAAAGGTTTAAAAATCCTCTACAAACATTCACTTTGCTTTTTAAATGAATTTGTGGTCCCACTTTGTAATACAGTACATACGTAAATAATATAGAAAGGGTTAATTAATGGTTAATTGATTTTATAGGTATATTACAGATATTAGTAGCATGTATGATCTTATCTATTGGAGGTTCTTTCATAGCCTACATTACTTTAGTATTCCAGCACCTAACAATATTTATCCTCACAACACCCCAGTGAGGCAGGGCAGTGCTGTTATCTCCATTGTACTGCTGGGAAACTGAGGTACAGAGGCTAAGTGACTTGCTCAAGGTCACTCAAAAAGACTGTAGCAAAGCAGGGAAATGAACCCAGGTTTCCTGAGTTGTAGATTAGCACTCTGCCCACAGGAGTATCCTTCTTCTTGGTCCCAAGTGTCAGAGGCCCACCGCAGTTCGAGTACCAGATGAGCCGCTCCCACGTGTTCGCCATGGATTTGGCTGACGTAGCAGGGACTGAACAAGAGATCTCCAGAGGTAAATGCCCCAATCTCATGATTCTAAGTAATCTGATTGATCTGTTGGGCTATGCAGCAAACTGTTGCCATTCATTAGCCATTTATTAAAAGCTCTGTTAATCGCTTATTAACACTTTATAAACTACATATAAATGGACCCCTCACACTAACTGTGACCAAATTAACTTGCGCTGGTGCCCTTTGGAGTTTCGTTGCCTGTGAACACCAGGCCAATCAGCATTTACCAGCGGGAATGCGCGCATCGGACCTGACAAGGCCAAGTGCCAGTCACTTAAGTCCATGGGAGCTGAGGGAGGGCCACCCCCTGTCAGCATCCGCCCCGGACAGCACATTTCAGTCACATATGCAAGTTTTTCCAGATAAAGCAAAGTTGAGATTCCAGCCAGAGGCCGGCGGTTGTACCATGCGACTTACCGTAGCCAGCCAATCACAGCTAAGCAGCACACAGTTCAGCATTGAATATCTGCTACCAATGATCCAGAAATAAATAAAAGGAATTGAGGAAAGCGGAATAACACATTTACGGTGGGGTTCTTATACCTTCATCTGGTGCTAGCCATAGACTAAATGGACCTCAGGTCTGACCCATCTGGCAAGTCCTATGTCTCTCTACATCTGAGAAAACCATGAACTGTTTGTAGTTACTCTGTAAGCAGCAAAGGGGCTAAATTCATCAAGAAAATTATTCTTGAATTATCCGTCCAGTTCGAGTGAGTTTGGGTCCCTTCTAGCCCCCAGCCTGAGTTAGTGACCAACGAGGGAGAAATTGGTTGTAACATTTGGCTTCTGCTTTTCACCACCCTGACTGAGTGGTTTCCATCCAAAGAGGTAGATAGATCCATTGAAGACTGAATTTCAAGGTTGGCTGACGACGCAGGACGAGTGACTTCAATGCATCCCCTTGCTGGCTACTTTGATATGGAGAATGCAGAGTCCATGCTCTGGGAAGCAGCCAGAGGGGATCATTGCTGCAGATGAACTTTGAAGGACTTGATGACTTTGGAGATTAGGAATGAAGTACAGACTATTTCACCTCTAGGTCTCTGGCTGAAATCTAGCCCAGGCCAATAGTGAATTGAAAGTGATTTCTTTTAAGAGGATCTTTGTAATAAGTAATTAGTAAATGTTGTTGTAGGGCCTAAAGGCTACAACCAGTGGATCTGATTTGGAATGCCCCTCCATGTCTCTAAGCTCTGGGGTCATTTGGATCAGTCCATATCTGGAACAGAATTGGTGAGTCTCACTCCACTTCCTAGAGGAATATCACAATTGAAACTTCCTGACACCATTCTCACCACTGTAACGGTTTTCCATCCACTGTGAGTCATAGAGATTCATGTTACCCCTTCTACCATCGAGAAATGTTTCCTTCAGGTCAGATGGGAAGAATATTTCATGTGCACTGATTCCGTTAGGGGGGAAAGATATTGTTACAGTGACACATTTGTATCCAGTAGTAACTTTTGCCCAAAATCCTCAAAACTGTTTAGGCACACAACTTCCATAGGCATTAGGCACCTAAATACCTTTGAGGTTCTGGGCCTTTTTCCCTGTTCCTTGCAAAATCACACTTCATTTTGTCACCAGGAGAGCAAATAAATAACAATAATAATAAATTCAGCAGATTATCTCTTATTTAAACCACACCCAGCAGTCATCAAACTCCTATCAATACCCAGTCAAACGGATCCTAAGAGAATGCCTAATGCTCTTAGCTCCATTAGCACACCTTAGAGCTATTCACCCATCTCTATTTGCCGGCCTTCATTATTTATAATGACTAGTCGTTCAAGTGACCCACATTTTCAAAATGTCCTCCTTATGAAAGGGCTAGTCAAAGTGTACCTCTCACCATTTCTGTCCAATGGTTTTTACTGAAAAGGCCAAAATCCACATAGGTGAAATTAATTGTATAGAACTTTGCTATTCCACGCGTCGCTATAGCTCGCGCTTCGTAAGCTGAACATGCAAAAATCAGTCATTTCTCTCCTACTTCATCAAACTGGAACAGTGGATGCTGTAATGAGTTTCCATATAACTAAGGTTTCACTGTTTTTACAGCATATATTGCAGTACATCCTTTCTTCCAAACAGGGATTTAAAAACAAAGAAACCCAGGAAGGGGGAGAATCCAAGTAATTCCCTCAAATCCTTTTTGTCATTTCCATACCGTCCTTAAACATCTGACAAGCCAAATCGACCATGCAAAGTGCAGAGGGAATCTCAGAGCCAGGGCTATAACTCTAAGTTCATTAACTGTGAATTATTTCAGCCAGCCTCAATTTTCACGAGCAGAATTATACATTCCTAAAATAATGTCCCTGACACATGCAGAAAATCGGCTTTACGGCTCTCACCTTGAACTCCATCAGAACTCCTACCTCATCTGTTACCCTTTCTCCAGATAGAAGACTCAACAAAGCACAGCAGTTTCACCTTTAATTATGCTGGGTATTTAAGGGCTAATGTTCATAGAAGAGGAGTATACGAGGCAATAAATGGCTTTTGCCAGTGATTAAATGCCCAAGCAGAGCTGAGGCACTTGATAAGCGCAAAGGCCGTTTGCTCGATTATATTCCCAGTACTGTGAACTTTATTCCTGTTACACAACTAGGCAAAGAATAGTCAAAAATCCATGGACAGAGAAAAAACAGAAAGCGGATTTTCTTGCTGTTCACAGGGGCACTGGAAGTTCAGCCCTGCCCACACGTCTCAACCTAATGAGGCCCAAAGGCGAGATGCAATGTATTAGAAAGAGCCAAAATGAGGAGGGTTACCAAAAATTATTTCACCAGGAAACTCAACATGCTTCAGATTCAATCCCTTGCTGAAAATGAAGAACGTCTGGTTCCACTGCTCTTTGTTTCTGATGCAACACCTGATGTTGAGGACACCTCGTTTCTGTGGAATATAGGTAATTTGGGGATTTAGAGGGATGATATCCCTTGGAATGAGGAGCATTTGTCAGTAGTGGTATTCCCCCTTCCCCCTGGTAATACCCAGAGTGTAAGTCAAGCACAGGAGTGACTGAAGGCAATGGTAATGCAATGGTAATGCCCAGAGTGTAAGTCAAGCACAGGAGTGACTGAAGGCACTTGGGAGAGTGGGTGGGATGCACTCTGGGAATAACAGGACTTGCGCATCTCACAAATTCTCCCGGTGTGTACGACTTTGACGGCTCCGTGCCCCGGGTGAAATCTACTCAGTTTTGTGTAAGCCTGCCACCCTCATTTGTGACAAGAGGAGATTTGGTATTATCCTGGTAGCGACTGCCTGAAAGCCTTTGATTGCCATAAAATTAAACCAAGTCTAATATCTTGTATCTCCTCCCCATCCCCTCAGCCTTTTCAACCTCCTCCCATTGATCGCCAAGTCCAGGACTCTTAGGAATACTGCTACCAACGTCTTGCCAGCAGCCTGGTTCAGCTTCACCCTGGGTGAGCTGCCTTTCAGAAATATTACTGCTCTGCTCAAGTTTGGACAAAGAGGTGGAGCACTTTATCCTCTCTTTACTCCTCTCTCTCAAACACTCCCTCCTGTTTACACCAGCAGATCTGACCCTTCCTTTCCCTTACCCTTCGTTGTAAGAATAACTAAATTAGCCTTTTTCAGGAGAACACGACAATGGATACATTGGAACACAAAAGAGTTTAATCTATACTGATATCCTGCCTCTGGTACCACCAGATGCTTTCAAAGGAAGCCATACAATCTCCATTGTCAGTATTGCAATTTACATTTGTGTCAAAGTCAAAATCAGCGGTCCCTGTGACGCGTCTTTTCAGATCATTAATAGATACATTAAACAGTGGAACTAGGCTGGAACATCAAGGCCAACCCACTGTTAACCTTCTATTATGATGAAACAAGGCCTTTTAATGATGCTCTTTGTTTTATGTCTCCAACCCAGTTTTGAATCTATGAGAATATTTTGTCTTTCACCCCATGATGACGTCTACACGCAGTTCTTGTACTAGTCTAAATAGTTCAGTTAGAGCAGTGAATTTTTACTGATAAAGGTAGATGAGTACAACCCTATGCCAGTCTATAAGTGCCCCCTTGCTGTATGGGGATAGCTGCACTGGTACAAAATGCCTTTACACTTGTATAACTGGATCCATGCTAACTTTACGGGTGTAGTTATATATTTTTCTGTACGTACAAGCTCTTGAGCGTCTTTAGTAGCTGTTTGTGTGGGACCTTGTCAAAGGCATTTTGGAAGTCTAAATACATTATGTCAACTGGTTCTCCTTTATCCTCCCTGGGAAAGCCATGCTTTGTCTAGGGGTGGTTTCCTTAGCAGTTTCCTTTCATTCGTTTGAGGGGTGCCTGAGAATGGAGTCCCTGAAGTAAGATGGACGGGGGATATGCTTTTCTTACTCTCCATGGCAGTTGTCAACTTCCATGGACTATAGACTAGCTCCAAAGCTTGTTAAAATGTGACATTTTTCTGCCTTTATTTGAAATCTTTTGATTTATTGGCAATGAAATTTTGTTCATTTCAATACAAAAAAGGAAAAAAATCAATTTTTGTTTTTTCTCCCTTTTCCCTCCATTGCAAACAAACAACAGCAACGGGATGGAGGGAGAGATGGAGAAGGGAAACCCTAAAAACATTAAACCCCAAAATTCTATTTTTTTCCTTTTGAATGGAACTTATATTATATATTCAAAGATATAAATTTATTTTAAAAATATCATTGGGTGAAATTCTAGAAATATCATATGTACTTTGAGGGAAGGAGGATTCAGCTGCTGATCATTCCATGTTGTGAAGCATGAGAATTGAGAACCCTCCTACCTAAAGTAGTATAACTGCAGATGCTATTCTATCTACTTCACACACACACACACACACACACACACACACACACACACACACACACACACACACACAGAGAGAGAGAGAGAGAGAGAGAGGGGGAACTGGCACACCAGAACAAACCAATGGCCCATCTAGTCTGGGATTCTTCTGCCAACCATGGCCAATGCCAGAAGTTTCAGGTGGGTGGAATCAAAGCACACAAAGTAGCTCAGCGTGCAGTGCTATACGATGGGGGCAGATTTCTTCCTGACCCAAACTCCTGAGATGAGGCCCAATGGCTGGGAAACGTACACTGCCTCTTCTTGTTCAGTAAATAGGAACTGTCAGCCTCCAGGGGTGTCATTACAGCACCTTTCACCAGCACACGATTATGTTAGAAATAAGATTAAAACATCCTAATGATTGATTAAGCCTCTTTTATGCTTATAGTATTATTTATCTACAAATACTGTAGCAGCATTTATAGTTCCTAACCATGATCCAGGCCTCATTTTGCTAGGTTATGTACAAATACACAGCAACAAATAGTCCCTGTCCTGAGCAATTTACAGTGCAAATAGATAAGACAAAGGATGGGAGAAAGGAAACGTTATTAGTAGAGCTGGTTGGGAATTTTGAAAATGCCAATTCATCTCAACTGAAATTCTTTGCAGGAAACTGGTGGTTTCTCAATTGATTTTGAAAAAAAGTTTTGGAAAAGGAAGTTTCAAAATTGCTAAAACATCCCATTTTTACATTTTTGAAATGAAAAGTTTTATTGTTCAGTTTGAAACGACTTTTCAGTTGAAAATTTTATAGTTAATTTATACCGTAAAAAGGGTGGGTTTTTTTTTTAAAAAAAAAAGTCAAAATCAAAATGAAATGTTTCAAAATTATCAAAACAAAATGTTATGATTGACACGTGGAAATTTTTTCAGGCTATCAGTTTCTGAAAAGTTCAAGATTTTGACTTTTCATCCCAATTTGGGACAGGATATTGTTTTAAAAAATGTCAAAAATTCTCATGGGACAGTAAAAAATAGTTCCCACACAGCTCTAATTATTATCCACATTTTACAGAGGAGAAAACAGAGGCATAGAGATTCAAAACAACTTGTCCAAGGCCACACGAGGAGCAGGGAATTAAACCCACAGTTCCTGAGTCCCAGTCCAGCACACACAATGTACAGAAACATCCTGAAAATGTGGGGACCCTGTGAAAATGAGATCTCTGAAGTCTCCATTTAGGAGAACAGGCCAACAGGTTCAACAAAAGAATAACCTCCTTTAGCCTTCACTCAAAATTCAACCTGACTATCAGGAGGGATTGAAAACTTTATTAATTATTATTATTACTAGCCTCCATTTTTTGTCAGCATGCTCTCTATTTCTGGATTCCTAACTGGAAGCAGAAATGACAAAATACATTCAGAAGGGGATGTTGACATTAAGTGCTTTGGACTGAGTATGTCACTACGATATACTATTTGAAAAGGCTGATCTCATGCTATTTCCAGAGAGGCAGTATCAAGGAAGGCTGTTCTGAGAACTCCGGTTCTTCAAACCAAAGAGATCCGTAGGGTTTGGATAAATATCCAATAACCAGAGCACTTATCCAAATGGCATCTCTCTGTTTTTTGCACTTGTTCCATTCTGTTCCAATAACACAGCTACTAAGATGCAGGTGCCAGTCTGTTTATGCCAAGTTGCCTGTTAGCTCAGGTGTTTATTTTTTGCTTTGATTTTATGCCTCGGCAAAGCATATAGTTTACATGATCAGAATCAGGAAACTGAGACCTACAATATGAGACAATTTCCCAAGAAGGTTCATTCTAAAACTTAAAAAACTGTGACAGATGGTAGGGACCAAATTCATCCATGGTGTAACACCAGTGGCTTTACTGAAATGGAACTGGGGATGCATTTAGCCCTATAAATATAATACCACTTTGAAGGGCTCCAATGAATACGGGATGTCATTTCTCCACTTCATCTGGTGACTTCTTCCCATTTCAACACCTGATTCACAGAATACACTTTCAAGCTAGACCTCACAGGTGGTCAGTTGGGTCTAGGTCTTCCCTGCATTTTAACATGCAAGTCATTCCCATTGACTTCAGTAGGACAATTCACATACTAGAAAACAAAATTGGTGATTTTGAAAATGTTGGCAGTGTGAAATTTGTGGCAGCAAAAGACAAACATTTTGCTTGTATCCCTTTCCCCTGCCCTTTGTTTCTCTTGTTTATTGGAGTGTAAGCTCTTCCGGGCCAAGACTGTCCCTTTCTCTGTGTTCGTACAGCACCCAGCACAGTTCTTGGTTGGTCCCCAGATGCTACAATCATAAGCATGATTGTGGAATATCCTGAAAATATTTTTGAGATGATAAATTATATTGAGTTTCATGAACTCATTGCAGGCCACATTCCCTGCTTCCCTCCATTAGGAGCTGTTTCTTTTCTAAGCAGGAGAAGCTCCACAAAGAATCAAGTCTTGTTCTGGTATCTGTTATTCCACCAGAAGCCTGCTTCTCACTGCAAACTTCCTACCATTCCCACTTCTATTTGTAGCCAAGATTTAGGAAAATGCCTGGGTGAAATGTGACATTTTTCTGCCTTTATTTATTTATTGGCAACACGATCTCTCCATTCCTGCTTTATAGGCAAAATGTTCCATAACATTTTTGATTGGAAATGGGAATCTGTTCATTTTACCTGTACTCCTAGGTACGTACTTTAGAAAACTAGACATAGACAATCGGAAAGAGGAAGCCCAGTTCTACCACAGACTATCTTTATGATCTAGAGCAAGTCAATGGGAATCATTCCATTAGCTTTCATGGATTTTGGCGTGGGCCTTATATTTTCTGTGAATCAGCTGTCCCTCTCTAAAACGTCTGTCTTGTCTTTTACAGCCTAAGCTCTCTGCGGCAGGGACTGTCTCTTATGATGTGTATGTTCCAGTGCCTAATGCAATGGTCTATGATCTTGGTTGGAGCTTCTGGGTGCAACTGTAATACAGATAATAAGAATGATTGATTGATTGATTGACTAGAAAGAAAGAAAGAAAGAAAAAGAAAGAAAGAAAGAAAGAAACACCAAGGCCTGCAGACATCTTTAAGACGAGGAACCTCTGAGCTAGCCTCCTAAACTGTTTGCTGTACTGTGTTAATTTACAAGTCAGTGAAATAAAAATGTCCACAGCTGTCTGAGAGTCAGTGGCACCGCTCACGAAATGGAACGGGGAGCTGTCTATTTACTAACGTTCAAAAGAGTGTGGAACCAGCTGCAAGGTATCCTCTGCCAGTGATTGCATTGCACAATATCCCCATCTGCCTGGCTTACTGTGATCAGGGTTGGAGAAAAATCAATCCAAAGCTGAGATTGGATACACTAATACAATATTTACGGCTTTGGCACTCAAGTCAGGTGCTACCCGAAGAGCACAGGAGTGGAGAGAGATTGACTAGTGTGTGTATGAAGCTCAGGACTGGGGCACATCAGCCGATCCGTGTGAGGAGGCCAGGTCTGGAAAAGTGGGGGTGCTACAAGATGGAAAGGCTGGAAGCTGAAGCAAGACAAATTCAGAATAGACGTAAAGCATAAATTTTAACACTGAATGTAATTAACCACTGGGACAATTTACCTAAGATTGCAGGGGATTTTCCATGACTGGCAATTTTTAAACCAAGATTGGATGTTTTTCTAAAAGCGATGCTCTAGTTCAAACAGGAATTCAGGGAAGTTCTATGGCCTTTGTTAGAGGAGAAGCCAGGTTAGATGATCACAGAAGTTTCCTTCAAGCCCTGTCATCTATGACTAATCTATGACGGCAGGACTGAAGTGCACTGGCAGAGTTCTACGGAACACCCTACTTAGCGTTTGTACACACCATGCCTTGCTCTAGCCACAGCTGATCAGATTGAGGGGTTCACAGGAATTTCTCAACTGGCTCCTCTCCCAGCCCCGCCAGCTCTGCCCTGCTATCTCACTCGACGTTTGTGAGAGCGCCCAGCCAGACCAGCAGCACTTACATGAGCTGCACTAAAAACCAGAGCAAGTGCCTTGACACACTCAAGAGTGCGTGTCCTGTAAGTGCCATTGACATTCCACGGACTGCCAGAGCAAGGGATGGAGCAGAGGCCAAAAAATGCAGGTGCTTCCCTGCAGGAAAGTGCTTTGTGCAGAGGGGGCTGCAGGTAGGAGGTTTGCTTGCTTCCTCACCCCCTGGGTCAGCTGGTGCTGGGGAGAGGTCGGTGTTCCCGCATACAGTGTGTCAGTGAGACACTTTGTGGACCTGTCTGAATGTCAGTTGTTCTAATAGAACCGCTCCCAAGAGTAGCCAGCAGGGGCCAGACGACGCTGGACAGCTCTACCAGAGGTTCTCCAGCTGGAGGGCGTGGCCCCGGTGTGTGGAGGGGGGGGGGTGCAGAATATATGCTCAGGGGGCGTGAGAAGCTTTAGGGGAAAAACACCTCACTGCGCACATTCAGAGCTGGACAGCCGGAAGGAGGCGCCCAGCTCTGAAGGCACCGCCTCCAGCAGCAGCAGCACAGAAGGAAGGGTGGCATGCTGTGGTATTGCCTCCCGTACTTCTCCACTGCTGCGTGTGGTGCTGCCGCCATCAAAGCTGGGTGCCCAGCCACCAGCCGCCACTCTCCGCTCTGCCTTCGGATTTGGGCGGCTGCTGGCCGGGCGCCAGCGGGAGGCAGGGGACGTAAACTACTACAGACGGAAAGAAGGGGGCGCGATTGGGCTGTACACATCACTCTTTTTGTGGGGACGAGTCAGAGTAGGAGCAGGGGTAAGCGCGGGGAGAGTTCCCCCATCCCACTGCAGGAGACAGTGCTCTCTTTTGAGATCGTCCCTGCAGCACTCCTATGGGGTGGAACGGAACAAGCTGCTCCTGGTTCCGTAAGGAGAGGGGGAGAAAGGAGACGTCTGAATAGCCCCCGCGTCTCCCAGGAGCCCCTCCACACCACATCACACACGCAGGTGCCCCAGAGAGACCTCCATGTGATCTCCCCATCTTTTAGTCCCAGACACTTCCCATGGCTCCCTTCCCTGTGAGTCACCTCTGCCCGCAGACCCCTCATCTCCGGGGAGCGGATTGGGAAGATTTAGAGGGCTATCCCAGTAACACAACATCTCAGTAACTGCAGCCTCACCATTGTAAAAAATCCCATTTGCCGGCATATTAGAATCCTATTAGCACTCCCAGCGGAGGAATAACACAGGCTCTCCTGGTGAAATCAGAGACCTGGGCTCCAGGCTTTATGGCTTTATGGCCTCCCCGACCCCCAACGCCAATCAAACCAACAGATATAAATCTAGGCTGCAAATGTCCTTGGCCCATAAACCTCATGACAAAAGCCCTTTGAAGACAACCTGCTGAAGAGACTGTGTCCCGGTAAGCAGGCTTCCCCAAGTGACTCCTGCTTTGTTTGTTTCAGCTTCACAGAGTTTGGAGTTAGAGATGTAGCTGGGTGTTTCAATGCAAATCTGAAACCTCAGCTGGTGCAAATTATCAGATCATTGAACTCAATGACACAGTGGCACTCTCTCTCTCTCACACACACACACTCACACTCTCTCTCCCTTCCTGATCTTGTCCACAGAGGGAAAGTATAGCTCTCCAGGAGAGGCCATAAGTAAATGTCACTCAAAACAGTGCATTTCCAAACTGTGGCACAAAACACTGGCGGCAGAATACACCCTGATGTTTTAAAGGCCATGAAAACTGGCCAGTTGCATAATAATTATCATGATCACACATATACATACCTATAGATTGATTCAAAGCATTGTAGAAAAGAAAGACATTCACTACAAATAATAACACCTATACAGATCAGCACTGCCTTATATCCCCCAGCGGGGATTGAATGCAGGACATCCACCACCACAAGCACACTCTTCCACTTGCTCCTTTAGCTGACGGTATTAGCAGGCTGTTATCCTATACATGAACCAGCCACCAGACAGGGATAAAACACACTTCGTCAGCATGTTACAAGGATTAGCCAAAGTTCTCAAAACACCTTTCTGAGATAATTACATCGTCCCCATGTTGCAGATGGGAAAAGAGAGGCACAGAAACTTAGCTAAAGTCACAACTTGGGAGATCCAAACTTCCAAACCTGGTCATCATCCATCCAGACACTTCCTCCAGCCAGACCATATTGCTGCTTCGCTCTATGTATCTCTGCATGCACGTGCATGCGCACACACACACACACACACACACACACACACAGCAAAATGTCTCCAATCACACAGTGTGTATTTACCATGCATTTCACAAGATAACTAGTTCTCCTGCAGGGCCTGGGTACTTGTCCTGATTTCTTCTTTCCTCTTAAGCCGTCCCCCTTCCTTTCTCTGCCACAATTATTTCTTCTCCCTCCTTCACATTCACTCCCAATCCTTCGGCTCCCTATTTGCTCCTCGCCCTCCCTTCTGCGACTGCTGCAGTCTGCTTGCTCTCCTCAGCCTCTGGCGTGGTATGGAGCCCCACCAGGCAGTGAAGGAATACCTCCTAACCAGGAGGAAGATGGCTTCTGCTCCTGAACCATGATTATGGAGATACGACACAAGGGGCTTATCCACTCAATATAGCAATGCACACCAGAATTCTCATGTGCACCAACATGTCATGCGCTAATTGGCCCACGTAGACCCTGCTGGTGTGCATTAAAAGTTCTCAATTAACATACTGCGAGAACACATCTTGGTGCTCATTGGGATTCACCCCCCACATATGTGCACCATCGCACTACGCAGACAAGCCCATAGAGCTGGATGAAAATTTTCAGTGAAAAATGCTGATTTGACAACACCAAAAAGTTGCACGAATTCACGTTGGATTCATCAAATTGCTTCATGGGGGGGGGGAGGGAAGGGGGGGGGGAGGAGGTGGTGGAAAAAATTGCTTAAAGCCCTAAAAGAAAATCTGGGGGGGAAAAAAACAACTTTGAGAGTTTTTGGTTCACAATGACCTTCCGTTTCAAAAATTCCTTGCAGTTTATTAAAATAAACAAAACTGTTTAAAAATGGTCAGTGTCAAAACAAAATGCTTCATTGGACCTGGAACAATTTTGGGAGGGGTTTGTTTTTACTTTCTGATTCACTGGAAAAAAAAATCCGTTTTGGTCTGCCCTGAAACATTGGCTTTTGTTTTTTTCAGAATTGCCAGCGAACTGAAAAATCCGAATAAGCGAACCGTTCTTTGCACAACTCTAATGACACGCAGCAGATGAGATGTACGGACACAAAGAACACAGTCAGGTTTGGCAACCAGAATAGCAATAGCAATAGCAAGAGCAGCTCCCACCGAACGGACGCTGCTTCTATGTAGCGGTGGCATGGTCTGGAATTGGCATGTCGGCCTCTCCAGTTGCCAGCTGCTCTGAGCAGTCCACATGTGTTGTGCTGTTCCCTGGCTGCCCGCTGGACCCCACTGGGAAGTGTCTCACCATGGGAGCTCCATGCCTGAAGGGCAGAGACAGAAACCTTGGAGACGGCCCCCAGTGGCATTTCTGCTTCCGTCTGGGCTTGCAAGTGCCATCCAGGAAAAGCCAGGGTGGAATAAATAAATAATTGCAGGTCACTTGCTCAGCACGGTTGTAAATAGTTCATGAGCTCTCGGAGATTTATTCCCCTCCTCTTGTGCGAACGAGCCCATGGCGCCAACAGAGAGCTGGGAATATTCACAGCCACCAAATGGTTCTCACTGGGGGATAAAGGCAGCTCCACAATGGGCTGCAGAGGTGGGTTCAAACCAGTGACCCCCTGCCGGACCAATGGCAGAGGCAGACTGGCCCCTCGGAACATAGCAATTGCCAGATTGGATGCATCTATTCCAGTATCCCATCTCCAATGGCGACCAGCACTGGCTGTACCAGAGGAAGGTGAAAGAAACCTTGAACGGGAGCAATAATGGATCAACCAGCCCCTGACTGGATCATTTTCTTCCTAATCCCCCTCATTTACAGGTTGGCTAATGCCCTGAAGCACGAAGCTATAGATGATTCATGCATTCATGGCTATTTCTTACAAAGCATCCTCAATAGGATAGGTGTTTTGCAGGCATAAAAAGAACACAACCCCACTGCCCCTAAGTTCTCTGCAGTCTAATTTAAACAGATAATGCAAGGAGGAAAGAGGGCAAAAGTCACAAAGGGGCTAGGGAGTGGGGGGGAAGAAAGTTAAAGCTCCTGGGAGACAGGTAATGTAGGAATAGGTGCCTGGTGCTTTGAGAGCTGTCTAGTGGTAGCTTTGAGTATAGGAATTCTTAGTGCTTTGTTTACACAAGCCAGGTCGTGTCAGGGATGGAACTGGGGAGTATCTGAGCACAGAGGGGTGGCAGAGGAACAAAGTGAGGTGCCAATCACACAGGAGGAAGGAGGGATTTCTAGATATAGGGGACAGCGTGAAAGAAGTGAGGAAGGATTCACTGATTGCAAGGACAGACGGTACCATTGTAATCATCTAGGTTTCTAACCCTTTAATCATTCTCTTGGCTCTTCTCCGAACCCGCACCAGTTTATCAATATCCATCTTAAACTGTGGACACCAGAACTAGATACATTATTCCACTGGTGGTCACACTAGTGCCGAATACAGAGGGAAAATCACCTCTCTACTCCTCCTTGAATTTCCTGTTTATACATCCCAGGATCACATTAGTCCGTGTGGCCACAGCACCACACCAGGATCTCACATTCAGCTGCTTATCCACCATGACCCCAAAATCTTTTTTAGAGTCTCTGCTTCCCAGGATAGAGTCCCCTATTCTGTAAGTATGGCTACTTTCTTTGTTCCTGGATGTATACATTTACAGTTAGCCATATTAAAACACATACTGTTTGTTTGTGCTGGCTTTGCTGAGAGATTCAGATCTCTCTGTATTAATGACCTGTCCTCTTCATCATTCACCACTCCCCCACTTTCTGTGTCATCTGTGAACTTTATCAGTGATGACTTTATGTTTTCTTCCAGGTCATTGATAACAACATTAAATAGTGGAAGGGCAAGAACCAGTCCCTGTGGGACACCCACTGGAAAAACCAGTTTCATGATGAATCCCTGCTAAAAAAAAAAATTACATTTTGAGACCTTTTACTTAGTCAGCTTTTAATGTGTGCCAGGTTCATTTTATATCATTCTAGTTTTTTTTAATCAAAATGTGGTGCAGCACCAAGTCAAACACCGTACAGAAGTCCCAGTGCATTACATCGCCATTACGGGGTTGGCAGAGCATAGAGCGTGGTAGGAGATGAGAAATGAGACAAAGGTAGGAGCAGAATCCTGGAGAGCAGTGAAGCTCAGATTGAGAGTCTGAGCATGATGAAGGAGGAGACCTGTAGCAAGGGGGCTGAGGTGGCCATAGGGGTGGGCGAAGAAGATGGCAAGGAAGAACCGACCCAACGCTCACCCTGAGCTCTATAAGACAACTTCCTTACTATTTACCAAAGGTTCATTAACTGTTCTTGCCAATTCCACTTGCTTCGTGGTTTCAGCAGGAAGTGGGGCTGGCAGGAGAATGGCAGTTCTTATGGCATTTCAGGAAGCTTTGACAGAAAGCCTCTCCCTACAAAACTTCCAGCCCGTACTTTTGTGGACTCAGAGACGTAGCTAGGTTCCCGTCACTTCTCTCTTCCTTCTTGCACTGAGCAAGGTTGTACTGACATGGCCAGACATGGATAGGCCTGTAAGGGGGAGAGACCGGGGGGGGAGCTCAGATACTTCCTCTGCTTGCTACTACGGTATCCTTAGGCACAAACTGATGGTGACCTGATCCACAGCCAGCAGTTGAAGAAGGTGCTGACCACACACTCAGATCTTTATGCTGGTGACTGAGGTGCCCTCTCTATCCCCAAAACAGATCTGGCATGATGGGGATATAGCCGCAAAATCTCCCCCATCCCCCTGTGTTTCAACTCTCTCCTAAAGCCCGCATGCTACTAAGGAGGGGGCCCAGTTCATTGGTGATTTTGTGGCGCTGCTTGGCGCTGGTTTGAGCCCCACAATACATCCACAAGCTCCCCAACTTGGCTGGGCTTGAAATCAGCAGTGTATAGGCTTTATCAGGCCCCAGAGCCATCCAGCCTTCCCTGCTAGGTCTCTTTATTATGTTCCTTGACATTTTCAAAGGGTTATATTTCCGCCTGTGAGAACCATCAGTCCAGCAGCACACAGTAATATATGGAGTAATAGAGTCTCGGCACAGCAGGTTTAATCTCATATTGCCGAAGCCCCTGGTGTCCTAGCTGAAGTAAGTCTGTCATTAGGAATTCCTTTCTCCCGACTGCAAGCTTGTTTTGTTTGGGGTTATTATTTTTCCCCTAAAGAGAAGAGAAACACTCAAGATTGATTTACGACTCTCCCGTTTCCTTCTCCGCGATGCAAACCGGCAAGCTCCCAGCAGAGAGAGACCAGAGCTGGCCAATACAGGAGTGTCTTCCCCACCACTGCACTGTGGGTCGGTCCCTAATTCTAGGGCCTCTGGGATCCCATGTGGGGTAAGATTTGTTCGTGGAGGGGGCTGTTACTGCCTTGGCCAAAGCAGATTTACCAGGAGTGCTGGGAGCTGTGGAAAGATTAATGACCAACTCTGGCAAATCTACTCATTCAATGAGAGAGCTGGCTCCGAGGATGAAGGGCGGGGGGGCGGAGGGAATCTGATCATGATACTTTTCACAATGCCTGGGTTGGACACAGATGGATGAGGCTACCCGTAGGACAGTAGGGACTGTCTGAGTCTGGGAGTGGATTTCATCGCTGGGCTGTTTTCCCTGGCACCCAGTAAGGAAAAGGGGGTGAGCGTCTCATTGCTGGAAGCATTTTAAACGGGACTGAGCAAATTGCTGGAAGATGCCATCCTGGCCAGGGTGAGCTGATAGGTCTCCCTTTTCCATGGATGATCTGCATGACGCTATGATTTGCTCCTCCCGGTACCTCTGCAGCATTCAAAGAGCATGAGTGCAAAAATCCCTCAACACACCGCGAGCCATCACCGCAGCAGCTGGGCTCTGAGAGCGTCTATCAAATCCTGGCTTCACTCAAAGCTGGGAACAAATGGACTCTGGCTGTTTGGTGGCTCAGGGGATGTGTTGGGGGTTCACTGGACAGACTGCTGTTTGCTCATCACAGGGCTAGGAGCACAGCCCGTTCTGCTCCATGGACCCCTAGGAGGGGATGTTGTGGGGTGAGGAGAGAGAGAGCTCTGCCTGTCAGCCCCACAACCAGCTCTGTACACACTCTCTCAGGCCCCCAATCCAATCCCCACCCTTCCACCTGCCAGCCATGATTGATTAAATACCATCACAGCATCAAATTCCATGGCACCCTTCATGCCCCAGTGGGGCATTTTTTGGAACAGCACTTGTACAGTGCCAAGCACAGTGGGGCCCCTGTCCACGAGGGAGGATCCTGGGTGCCATCACAATACAAATAAAATAAGAACAATAGAAAGCTGGAAATGGGGGTGGCTGCAGACAGAAACCCCAAAGCCTAGACAACTTAGAGAAAGGGCCACGCACCAGCACTGGAAATAGGCCCAAACAGCAGATCTTGGCTTCAAAATCCATGCCCCCATGAATATTGGAAGAGTTCGGATCCAAAGCCATGTCTTGGGCCCATCTCTAATCAGATTGTGCAGCTGCTGGTAGGTTTTGGGGAGGTTTTTTGCTCAGGAATTCTCTTCTCCACGACATGTGATGGCTTCTTTTCCCCAGAATGTGGCCATTCGTGGACCCTAACTTCTCCGAGGGGAGCGCGATAAAGAGCAGACAGGAAAGGTGCCAGGGCTCTTGGGCTTCATCCATTCAAGGCCAGCTGACATTTTCCAGCTGAAATCTCTGGCTCTGTCTAGCAGGAGATGCTCTGGCAGTTGCTGGAAAGCGAGTCCGGAAAGTTTATTCAATTAGATGGTTTACTTGGATGTCTTGTCCATGGCAAACAGGGAGCTCAGCTGGCCTCTCTGAAGTCTTTCTAATTCCATTTTAACAGCTAATTGCAAAGGTTCAGGGTGTTTCTTTTGGTCACCCAGGTGTGTCCGTACCAGGGGATGCTAACCGGTGGGGGCGAGAAGCGCTCCGTGGCAAAGTCGATGGGGCTTTCAGAACCAAAGTCCCAACCGGCTCTGCTGCGAGGGTGTTAACCTGGTGGGAGTCCTAGCTGGCATGCTCGCACAGCTCACCGTGCTGGAATTCTCTAGGCAAGTGCAGTGAAACAGAGCTGGCATTGACAAGGCACTGCTGTGAGGAAGCTCACAGCATCGTCCTCCTACCTGGTACCAGCATGGCCCTGCACGGACAGCCAGACAGCATTGACAGTGCCCTGCATGCGGAAAGTCAGGGAATCATGGAGTCCCTCCACCGACCGGCAGGCAGGAGTCTGAAGAAGAATCAAACGGAAATAACTAAAGGAGCCACATCCCCCTCCTGCCCATGTCCTCCTGCTCAGACACACACCCGCTGCGGCTCCCTGACAGAGCTGCCTTCCTGTGTGTCAGGCGACTGCGCTGATCCTCTGCCCGGAGGCCACGTCTCTGGAATAGGAATGGGGAGGGGGGGGGCACTCATGAATATGCAAAGCAGGGCAGGAAGACAGCCCGCTGGAATTAACATTTTTAATGAAATAATAACACGGGCAAGATGCTCGCTTTCCGGCCATTTCTTGACGGCTGTGGCGGCCCCGATAATACAGAGAGGTGGGGGAAGGAAGAGGTGGGGAGATAAACTGCTCCTGGAGGCTTGCAAAGAGCTCTTGTTTTTCTAACGCCCTGGTTCACTCACTGCATTTCTGATGTTTAAAACCGCTTCCCCAGCCTTTCCTATCCACAGACGTGGATGCCGGCAGCCCCAAGCAGAGGCTGGGTGGCTGTGCTGAGTCAGAAGCCACTGCGTGGGGGAAATCCATTGGTGCACAGAAGGCCAGCACGTAACCTAGGCGCTGCTTAAATCCCACTCATGCGGCGTAGGCGCCGCTTGGCCTGAAGTGAGCCGGAAGTGGTGCTTAGACCACGTGCCAGCCCCTGCACGAGGGTGAATTTCACCGCCAGCGAGAGGGGCTGGACTGTACTCATCCCCTTCCAACGTGGATACCTCTTAGGTGGGCCCAAAGCTATCTGACGACCTCACGCGAGAGGGAATCATTACTGAGAAAACCGGCCACTGTGTCAATGTATTAGTGCCCATCTCCCAGCAGTGGTTAGCGCCCAATTCCCAGCTCAGCAGAGCTGAGTCACCGAGCAGGGAATCTCCCAGGACGCCCCTGATCCTCATGCGCTGAGAACCAACAACCATGGTAGATGATATGCAGGTAGCCACAACAGCTCCTCTGATCCCCAGAGGCTAAACTGTGTGAGCTGACAGGTAGCTCCCAATCCAGAAGCTAAGAGACAATGGCCAAGGCTTTCATAGGTGACTAGTGATTTGGGGTGGTTCCATTTTTGGAGGGGCTCAATTTGATAAGGGTCCTGGTTTTCAGTTAGGGCCCCTTTAAGGTGCTTTTGAGTTGGACACCCCCAAAATTGAGATCCTCGATTGTCACCAGGCTCTTTTGAAACCCTAGACAACGTGCCGGGTAGAACACAATGACATTAGCTGGTACCTCACCACAGGCCCTGGGTGGAGAGCCCAGACCAGGGTTCTAGGCATCCACAACCAGGGAAGACACACGCCCACCTCAAGTGCGGGTGCCAGTGCGAAGCACAGGTGGGCGTCAGTGGCTGCTGGGGTTCACAGATGGGGTTTTGAATGCCAATTTTCAAGCAGTCACTTAAGTCAGGTTGTAGAGGTGGTGTGGGCTGGCTGGGGGGTTAGGGAAAGGCAAACGGGTATCAGAAGGAGGGGATGTTTACGGTGTGATATCCCATGAATCACCAGAAACTTCTGGTTGCCTGGTGCTTCCACAGCTAGCATGACTAGTCCCTGGTTTCTCAGACTAGGCATAGAGCCCATTTACCAGACAGGCCAGGGTGTTTTCCACATCCAGTCTCTGCCTCCCATAAGCTGCTGCATCCCAAGGCTGAAAAGGATCCCTCATAATTGAAAACCAATCATTTCGCTATCGATCAGAAAGAGTGGAGAATTCAATTAGCAAGAATCCCATCTGTGCTGTGGGGCTGATGGAGGGAGCAGAGACCAGGGATGCAGCAGGCTGTGTAGAGATGTGGCTGCCAAAGATATTGAGCCTGCATAATAATAAAAAAATGAATTTTAATCTAATGGCACCTTGAGTCCCCGGTTGCAGCCGGGATCCCGGGATGAATACGCTAAAGGGCTCAGCATTGTAATGTAAAACATCACTCACGCTATTGATCCCAGCCACGCTGACTGGATGCTCAAGTATAACATGTTTCTACCTTCCCCTTGCTCCCTGCTCCCTTCCCAGCAAGCCCTCCTTACTCTCCCCTTTCTCAGCAGAGTGTAGGCAAGCAGCCCTTCCCACGAGTGCTTGATCACGGCCACAGATTGAGAAGACTGGCAGTCTGGTAACAAAAGTTGTGTCTGTCAATCTGGGATCTAAAGAGCCCGAGAGAACCCTAGTGTCTGTCTGAGTCCAGCAGCCTCAGCTGATGATCCGTTTCTACTCATTCAAGCTGAGTCCTGTTCTTCTCTACCACAAAGGATACTAGAGCCTCCTTCTCCTCTCTGCTTTTCACCTTCTTTCATGCTGCCTCTACACTAGCTAGGAATGGCCTCCTCCAAGTTTCCCGCTTAAAGGCCATTTCCTTCATCGTAGGCTCCCTCTGTCCACCTGTTCGCCCACATCATTTGCACACTGCCTGTCTCATTTCAGTCTGAGGCTATGTCTACACTGACGGCAGCAACGGCGCCACCGTCAGATCGACTTATAAAGATCGACTGAGCTGTCAGTGAAGACCTGATCAGTCGACCCAGAAGTCGATGTACTAAAATCACCTGCTCAAGTGGTGTAGCACTGGGTTGACGGGAACTGTGTTCCTGTCGGCGCAGTGCAGTGAAGACGGCGCTCGGAAGAGAATCACAGAAGTCGACGGGAGTTACGCAAGTTCTTTGCATACTTTGCATAACTCCCGTCGACTGCCGCCGAATCGCCGAGGTAAGTGTAGATCAAGCCTGAGTGAGGCTGTAAACTCCTCAGGGCAGGGACCTGGGTCCAGATTGTCCTCTCGCACCAGTGGATTCAGTGGATTCGCTCCTGATCTCCATCAGCATATGGAAGATCAGAGTCAAGCCCCCCGCCTGTCACGTGTCTGTGAAGTGCTCTGCACACTCATGGAGCTCTGAAAATGATGCGTAACTGCAGTCATCAAACTCTCCCCTGTATCCATCCGACACCAGTGGCCCAGTCACAAGCATTCTTACAGCTTATGGGACTCTTTTTTCTGGTACCACAAATGGCCTGATATTGAGAGATGCCCAGAACCCACAGCTCCTATTGCCTCCAGCTGGTTTTGTGAGTGCTCAGCGTCTCTGCCAGTCAAACCCTACCTGTTGAACTCAGAGAGCCTCTCCGTCACTTTACACATCTTGCACTTAACACACTGGGCCAGTCTTTGAAGCTGGCGCAGCGTGCTGTAATTGACACATCTCTGCACCAATCACACCTCTTGCAGCAAAGTAGGGGGTGGGATTCTCCATGGGGAGGTGAGAGGGAATCCTTGCCCCTTTCCCTCTATTGGAGTTTCCACTGGTGGGAGCATCTCTAGATCCTAGTCCTGCCATTGGAGCCATGCAAGCACCCTCTTAACCTAAGCAAAGCCCTAGTGACATCAATGGGGCTCAAGGCCGGGGATCCAACTGCAGCATCAGGGCCTTAATTCTCACCCGCATCTCTACAGGAGGCTGCATTCCTAGCACCAGGCAGCAGAGCATCTGGGCAAATCACTTGTCTGTTATATTTAACCTAATTCAATATAGAAAAAGAGGAGGTTTTAAATTAATAAGCAACATTAAAAATAGCAGGTAAAGCAATGTCCCCGTCTGCTCCGCCCTTCAGTATGAATCATGCAGCCAGAGTATCGTTCAGCTGAGCTTTGACAGCCTGGCGCGGTGCGCTAGCAGGAGTCGGATTTTGCCACCTATTCAATATTTCAGCTAGGTGCTGCTGGAGGCTGAAGGGTTAAGAGGCCATTGCACTGCAGAGGAGCAGACACAGACTGAAGTTTCTCGCTCTCTTTTGTCAGGTCAAATTTACTGCAGGGGAAGAATGTTTCAGAGAGATCCGTCATTGCTTGTGGCAGTTTGGAAGGCTCCTAAATATGCTCTGTGCAATCGCAAATGTAAATTGAATAGAAGGAAAAGCAATTTGCGAGGCATTAAAATCCCTCTGCAGATTCTTCTGAAATGATCAATGTCTGTAAACCACGATGTTATCGAGACATAACTGAGTTACGTGACACAACCCATCCTTAAACTCACTGGCTTCACAGGTTGTTCCTTAGCAACTTACCAGACCATGGACTACATCTGCCACTGACTTTTGCAGATGGAGCACTATTCACCCCGGTGGAGGTCTGCTTCCACCAGTGATGTGTATGATTCCATATCTCTTATCAACACCTTTACCACAAAATAAGAAAGGGAGACATGGGGATTGTCACACTTGATCAGAGCAATTTAGGAGCACACCCGGATCCTCGCTGATGCTAAACTCATACAGAGCAGGGTCTGTGAATAATGCTGACTGCCATCTCTGGCTAGCTAGGAGACTCCACCTCATCCTGGTGATCTGGCTTTAGTCACACACACTTTCAACACCTCCACCCTGCACTACAGCAACACAACACACCTGGGCATGAAGCCATCAGCCTTTAGTTGATTCTAAAACAGAACGCTGCAGAGTGTCTCCTCAGCAACACGGGCTACCGCGAGCACGTCAAATCAGTTCTGCATTCCCTTTGCTGGGTTCCCATAGAATAATGAGTCTAGGCCTTGGTCCTCATATTCAAGGTGCTCCAGCATATCTAAATGGCCACAGAAAGCTCCGGGGTAAGAACTGTGGTCAGCATCTCCACTCCTCTGGCAGCTACTGCCGTAAGTGTCAAGCTCAGATGTGCAGGAGACAGAACTGTCTTGGGGGCTGGTTCCAATGAAATCCCCCAGGAACCACGGTCCACCGCAAACCTCACCACTGTCCACACACCCAGTGCAACGTGCACTTCTTCCACCTGCCTTCTCTAACATAAACAGAGCAGCACGTATGCTTTTAAAAACACCCTACCAAAACAAAACACTCCACTGCAGGCATAATTCTCCCCTGAAGAGAGGATGAGAGAGAACAAACCACATGTGACGGAAGCTGGTTACGTTGCTTAATGCACCACTGCAAGGTGCTTGGCTGCAGATCTTCAGAGGTATTTAGGTGCCTAACTCCCATTGAAATCAAAAGCCTAAGTACCCTTTAAAATCTGGGCCTCTTATACTACATGAAGAGGGCAGTATAAGAAGCAAGGTAGAACAGACAGTAGTCCGTCTAGTCTAGTGTTCTGTCCACAGTGGCCAGAACTAGCTACTTCAGATAGCCAAATCCTGCTGCAGGCAGTTCTGAGATAACTTCTTCACAAGGAAAGTTTCTTCCTAACCCTCATTAATTAGAGGTGGTCTTATGCCCTGAAACGTGAGGGCTTATATCCCTTCCAAAGCTCTAGTTTATTAAAATAAATGTACTGTTATTGTAACTGTGGATATTCTTGTCATTCATATAAAGGTTTAATCCTTTGGAGGGCAGGTTTGGAATCCTACTAAGCGTTTAGTGGAAGAAAGAAAGAAAGAAAGTTAAGATGCAACCCTTCTCTGTCTCCATCACAGGCAATGTGTACGTCTCTCAATCAGAGTGTGATTGCAATCAGCAGGATGGTGTGGTTTGCATTAAATAGAGCAGAAAAAAAAACCCACCTACACTGCAATCTGCAAAATTTATGTCAAAAATTACAAACAACAATAAAAACAGCCATTTCCGCCCCCTTTGCCCTGGTTACGATTTTCCCCAAGGGCAGAGGAACTGGTTGGAAAGTGGAACCAGCTCTTCTGAGCCCCTCATCTTAGCCTGCCTGCCTGACATCCCTAAAACGTCCCTGCGTCAGCCCTTCAAATCAGTCTATTTTACTACTAATTTTCCCTCATGTTTTTTAATTAAATTCTCCTCTTCCTTCAAATACTAGTCAATGAAGCATCCAAATTTCCTCCAAATACCCTTGAAAATGTTGAATTATGCAGTTGTGCGTGGTGTAATACAATCACATCAGGAGAAATATTGCCATGGATCCATTACTCATGGTATATGCAGGCCACAACAGGAGTGGGGGGAAAGCCTAGGGGCTGAAACAACAAAACTGTCCTGCTCTGGGGGCTTTCTTTCACATTTGAAACAGGTTTGTGAAAGTTCAGAAAGCTCTGGAGCAACCCTGATTCCACAGGAATTACCACAGAGGCTCAGTTCAGGGGCTTATTCTGTATTCTGTTCCATAGAGGCTTCAGAGAAAGGTGCAGGAAACCGTAAAGGGGGCAGTTAGAGGATAACCTATAAAGAGAGCAAGTTTCTTCCTGACCCTCATAAGTTGAAGGTTGCCTGAAGCATGAAGGTTATATCCCTTGAAAGGCTTGAATTTTAAATTCTTACTTAACTCTGGATATTCTTGTTATCTATAATAACACCAATCCATCCAGGGATTTCTCATGGCCTAAGCGATATCTTGCAGCAATGAGCTCTACAGGTTAATTGTGCCTTCTCTGAAAGAGTATTCACATTCATCCATTTCCAATCGGCTACTTTTCCATTTCCTCATACGTCCCCTCATTCTTGTATTATCAGATTGGGTTAACAAAAGAGCCTGCTCTGCCTTCTTAACCCCATTCGTTATGTTGTATCCTGGGTTCACATCCCCTCTTATTCAGCTCTCTAACTTTTAGGATGAGCCTGTCTGCAATTTTGAGTGAGGCTGGGACCAGTTTTTGTTTTTGTGTCTTACTCATGCAAGATTTGCAGCTTCCCTTGGTTTAGAACCAGGCCTCACAGCCATGCTAACGCAGCTATACCACATATATGAGACCTTCTGACTCAAGTCTGCAGCTTGAACTGCATCCCTGCTGCAAAATGACAGGGCTTGTACCTGAGTCACAGCAGAACTCGGGCTCTGCCCCCTCACCGCCAGTCAGACTCATTTGTATGTGGACGGAAGGGGAGCTTGGCCTCAAACCTGAGTCAGAGCCCAGGCCTAGTGTGCTGTGTAGACACACACATAGGCTCCATCTTTCAAAGGAACCTAAGGAAATTAGGGCCTGAATGTCATTGACATTCAATGAGCACCAAGAGCAGGCTCTGCACAGAGATGCCATCATCATAACCAGAAACCTGCCTCCGTGGCACGAGCTCACGACAGAGAAGGTGGGACGTCTCAGAAAACGACAGGATTGTAATGTGCTCAAAGAAACGATTTCATTTCCTGGACCAGATCCTCAACTGGTTTAACTCAGCATTGAAATGAAAGCGGCCAGGATGA
Organism: Emydura macquarii macquarii; assembly: GCF_026122565.2. Lineage (NCBI taxonomy): Eukaryota > Metazoa > Chordata > Testudines > Chelidae > Emydura > Emydura macquarii. The sequence continues at coordinate 5,667,348 of NW_027130449.1, read as the reverse complement.
CTTACAGCAGCTGAGCACCTTGCCCAATTATTTGCCCTAACCCCTGGGCTGTCTGGGGTGGATCTTTCCCAGTCTCTCTTGTTGAAGTCGTGCCACTTTGGATAAAACACTTGAATAGTCATTGGGCAGAGAGAGAGAACAACTCTATGGATTGGTGTTCAGGGCACTCACGTGGGAGGGGTGAGACTCAAGTTCACGCCTTTGCTCCAATGACTATTTAATTATTTATACACAGTGAAAGAGCTTCAACAGGAGAGACCGAGCAAGATGCCCTGTGGGCCAGTGGTTAGGGCACTCTGCCACGTGGCAGGAGATCCAGATTGAAATCCTCTCTCCACATAAGGCAAGGGAACTGAATGCAGATTTCCCACATCCCAGGGGAGTGTCTAAGGGGAGGTTATAATGGAGCAAGCCCTATCGGCATCTCCTCCTCCTCCGCCGTCTGGTTTTGGGAATGGCGCCTTCCAATTTTATTTTTATTCTTTTCCCGTTGGAAACTACTCAGGGAATTCGTGTCAATTCGCCAGTGGTTTCAGGTCGGCCAAACCTGCATTTTTTTTTTGGCAAATAGGCGATGTGTCTGAAAAAATTCACCCAATTCTGTTCGGAGATGGGTTTCATAGGGCCTCCAGACCTGAACTGAAACTCTCCCAAGGGTTGGGGAGAAAAGGGGGGCTGTCATCCAGGGGGCTCCCTGGTCTGCCCACCACAGCACACAGATCATCTTGAGCATGGTTGATATGTAGCATGTCTAACACCCAGGATAGAACTCAGCTGAGTATGTGACACTGGACATTGCTGAGTCTGACTATCAGACTATTGGACTAGGGATAACAAGGGGCTTTGTTAGGCTTTTCTGCTGATGAGTGGCAGGTGTCAGCCTTATTTCAGGAAGGCAGCAGCTATAGTGAGGGTGGTAAACAGAGTAATATGCTATTGAGAGATCTTCCATTTGTAAGCAGAGGATTGCTTCAGCTGCTTCTGTTCTCTCTGCATTATTCATAGTCCTACTTAGTTCTGTGCTCCCCTTTATCCGCCTTCCAAGGGGCTCTATATAAAAATGAATCTTTGACTCAGCAATTTTAATCTTGGCTAAATGAAAAAAAAATACACCCACACACAAAATATATATCTAAAGCTGAATCCACACTGGGGAGGTGACGGCAAGCATATCTCAGCCACAAGGGGCTGCAGGTATTGGCTCCTTGCTGCTTAGAGTGAAGAGACTTAACTTGTATATAAATTGCCTATTGCTGTTTCCGCTGTTGCCTTTCCGCTAACCTGTGTCTGTCCGTCCTTGTTCTACGGGCTCCTAAAAGCAGGGACTGTACTACAGAAGTGTTGGAAAGTGTTTAGCAAGGGGAGCAGGGGTGTATTGCTGTCAAATAAATAAATAATAATCGAGCTGGTTTTTCCAAATTTTGATTTTTTTAAACCAATTTGTCATCATAACTTCAGATGGTGGCGTACTGGCAAAAACATAACCATCGTGGAAAAGGCATCATGTTTTCCAGCTGGCGATAGAGCTATTTTTGTTTGTTTTTGAAATTTCAATGGAAAATGTCAAAATATCCGTCTCCAAAAATCAGATGCGTTTTTCACAAAATCTTTCATCATTTCCCCTCACCTGCCCTCAAGCCCCGATTTTCAAAACAGTTCTAAATAATTAATTAATTAAATAGATGAAGTTCAGCCCATTGTATAGGGGCAAAAAGATACATGCCCCATTTCTCTTCTAAAAAACCCATCTATGCTTGCTCCTGGACCATGAATCTGTCTATCTAGGTACCCCTATGATAACCCTTGCGAAGCATACAGCCCAGTTTCCACTTTGAACTAATTATCAGCTCCTCAGTCTCAGGATCCAGTTGAAAAAAGGGCTTCATAAATATTTTCTTTAATACGGGCTCTGCCCACCGGGCTGCAATGTGAAATGCTAGTGTTGGTACCAGCAGGCTCTCTAGATCTACTTAGGGCAATTAGGTACCGAAGTCACACTTTCCACCCTAAAGAAGTGGGTGTAACTAGGATGCTTGACAGGTGTGACAGACCGACAATATCCTAGACACACCGTTTGGAATTAAAATAAGCTTTATTGAATTAAATTAAAGCTTGTTGAATTAAGTTAATACCTTTGGGGTCCATTGTATCCAAAAATGCACTTGTTTATTGTAGAACTGTATGAAACTTTTCTCGGGACTTGACTAATACAAATGTTAGGAAATTCAAAGAATCGTTTGGGACAATATGTGTGAAATGAACTTGCTAGGAAATACCGAGGGGTGAAGGGAATCCAAATGACCTACTTCGACTCAATCCTTTTGAAGCTATGCCCCGGGGACAGGTCCACTGTCTACTGATTACCTACTCCTGGAAACTGCAGAGCAAAGACTTCTGACCTGTATAAAGGATGAATTAAACTTTTCATGAGAGTTCTCATCCTGAGCTGGGCTGTGATGAGCTTGTGACCACAAAAGAGACCTCTTTAGAGGTTTGAAGGGCTCACTTGCTGGAAGCCATGAGACAGTTGGATAATCTCTGATAAACGTAGTGGCCTGTATATGGGGGTCTTCTATTGTTTTTGATATGTTTTCTCTGCTAATAAAATAGGCTTGCATAAAAAGAGCTGTGTGGTGTCTATAACTGGATGGGCATCGCTGAAGAGAAAGCCAGCAGGGGTGTTTGAGCAGCATGTCTCTGCTGAGAATAAGACAGGGAAGGCAGAGAGCTGTTCAGTCTGAAGATAACCCACTCAGAAGGGAGACAGACTCTTGTCTCCACCCAAGAGAAGTGACAATCAGAAGAGCCAGAAGCTTGACAGGGGGTGCCCTTGGTGGATCACTGACGGGAAAGTCACGTGCAGTAGCCCTGAACTGCGACAACAGGCATCCTAGAGTAACCCAGTCACTTGATTTCCTGGACAGGTTTATTCCCTGGAGTGTCGTTTCTGCCCTGACCTTTCATAATTTCACATTTCAGCTATTCAGATAAAAAATTCTGCTAGTGAGCCAGCACACCTCCTTCCAATAGCCACGCACAGCCGTTCGACAGCCATCCCATAGAATTTCTCTCTTTACTACCGAGGGGGCTGGCTGTCAGCATGCTGTCTCATGGGGACGGGGTCTCCTGGAGCTGTCCAGCGTGGAACAAACCCACTGCTCTATTCCAGCACAGCACGTGATCATGCACAGCGGTGCTGAGTGGAACGGAGGGGTAGGGAGCAGTCTCTGCTCTCAGCAGAGGGCAGGGGCACGATTGTGACAGCAGGATGCATAGTGGGTGTGGGTACCCAGCGGGAGTGGCTGCACACAACCTATCCCTCAGACTGTGAGCCCTTCAGGGAACGGGCCTTGTCTTCATGGAGGGATGGAAGGAAATGTTCAAGCTGCCTTTCTTTATCCATAATGGGTTTTCTCTCTGCCTCTCTCCCCTTCCCTTTTCCACCGTCTTGTCGCAATCCAGCAGAGTGTAAGACCTGGTCTAAACAAGGGTGAATATTCCCCACTGCTGAGCATCACAGCAATGCCAACCTAAACCCCCAGTGCAGGAGGGGCTAGGTGATGGAAAAATGCTTCCTCGAGCAGCGGGGTGGGGTTACTACAGCGATGGAGAAGCCCCTTCCAGCACCCTAGCATGCGTCTACACTACAGGGTTACAGCGGTACAGCTGCTGCGCCATAGCTATGCTGCTGTAGCTGCTGAGGTGTAGACAAGCCAGAAGCCTGAATCCAACTCTGGTGTTTGTAGTGCCTGAGTGAGTTCAGCAGTCTCTCATTTGAAACACAGGGGCAGGGAAAACGCCCAAAGGAGTTCATCGAGCCAGCATGTCCTATCCAGAGGGATGGATTCTGGCTTCGGCCCCAACCCAGACTGGCTTCCTGGGGAACACACTCTAACAGAGTGAGCCTTCCCCTCCAACAGCAGGAGGGACTCCTCCCCAGACGGCATTTCAGCCAGCTGTTCACATCAGAAATGTGCTGACGAGTGGGTGCAGCTGGACAAGGGGTTCACGCTCCAGTTTGGCCCCCAGGGAAAGCCTGGCCATTAGCACTGCCGGGAAAAGAGCAGTATTAAGCATGCAGTCCGTCACGGTGACCTGGCACGGTCACAGGGGGAGGTGGCAGCCCTAGGAGCAGCGAGAGCGATGGAGAGAGAAAGACTCAGCACACTGTTCCTGTCTGCAGTGCCAGTTCTTATACAGACTTAGTGCATTCCTGCTGTCTGTCCTGCTGACCCATTGAATGCAGTAGCAAACTGGCGCTCTCTGCCTGCCCGCCTTCTGCATTTCCAATGCACCAACCACAGGGCGGGAATCCCAGCCAGCTTTCCTTAACCTACCGCCCCAAACTGAATGTAAGACAGAGGCGCCCTGGGGAGTGTGGCTGGGATGCTCTGCTGGAGCATTCAACACAGTCGCCATGACGCTGATCGCGATGTGAGGACGTCGTGACGCCAGCCTGTGGCATGGTGCCATGACACAGTGGTGCCAGGGGACCACTTTGCGTCATGATGTGATATCCCACAGCAACACCCTCCCGCCTGATGCCTCCTCACCTGGGCATGATGCAACTTGACTCAGGCGTGGCCACATTCTGATCTCAGATGCAGGGTTGTGCCAGCGTAAACTGAGAGCAGAATCTGGCCCAGTGTCATGATATTGTGACCGATCTGTTCTTCACTATTAAACCAGCTAAACCTAGCTGCAAGCATCCTCCAAGATAGGTAGCAACCCTACTCCATTCCCAACATTGGAGAGCAGCCCTTTGTCTCTGGCTGGTTTGATGAATGCTCCTTCTTTGGTTTCAATCTACCCCTGGAATTTCTCCCCCCTAGAGCAGCCCTTCCCCAGCACTGGTGAGGCACCATGGCAAGGGGGCGCTTGCCCTGCCACTAACCATGCTCTATCTGTCCTCTGGCTAAAGAGAAGAGCTGGGTCTCCAGCGCGGTCATGGTTGAACAATGGAAAGTGTCGTGCGTTGTTTGCAAACGGGAGCAGGTACAAAACCCTCTTAATCTCTTGTAGAAGAAGTGAACCCTTTCTTGAGGGCTGGTCCTGAGATGGCTTGCAAATGCTGTTGGACTCAGCGCCGCCCCAGATCAGGCCCATGAGCTCACATTAAAATGAAGAAGGGGTCAAAATCAATGAAAAGATATATAAGAAAAAGGAGTGAAATGGGAAAGTGGTTGGCAGTGCCTACTGCTCATTAGAAGAGGGGATACTTCACACAACACAGGCAGCAAATTAGCCTTTCATCATCGTCGTCTTAGGCTGGATTTTATTTTCAAGTGGGTTTAAATCCTAGCGCTTCCCTCCACACGAGCAGCCTTGGGGACTCTGGCTCACCTCCTGTTTATTCCCCAGCTGCTTTGTTGTCTCATATCAGCAGAATTAGGGAGCCGTGGCGGCAGAGATACTCCTGTGCAGCCAGTGAGAAGTTCACACAGAAAATTGATATTCGCTACAAATTATTTTGGATGATTTACTGGAATGAATTAACTCACAGGGATGTGGGGAAAATTCCAATGGTGCCTGCGCCGCCTGCTGGCCCTGAATCTTCCCCACAGGTTTGGGGGCAGAAGCTCTCAATCTGGAGAGCACTGGTGGGTTGCTGAACACTTGCTGGTAGCCCATGGACAATTGTCTGACCACATGGTGCTGGCTTCTGCTCCTTGGTCCCAGATGCTAAACTGCACTCACAGAAGCTAAGCAGTATGCCCTCTGATGCTCCTTTCCCATGCGAGCTGTAGGCCTAATGACCAATGGAAGGGGAAGCGGGGCCCTGCCAGGAGAGGTGGGGGTCATCACAGACGGGGGTAGTGAGACCTCCTGTGGCCCATCCTCTGAAATGGGTTGAGGGGCCTGGTGTAGAAGAGTGCGGGTGCTCCCAGCAATGGGCAGAATCCTGTTCCCTGAGAAGAAAGGGAGACCCTTGCCACGGATATCAAAGGGTGGGAGAGGAGGAGGAATTACAGAGAGAGAGAGAACTTCACTGAGCATGGAGACATAGATGGATGGACCGATCGAAGGGAAGGAGCTGCTTCCTTTAAGATAGTTTCACAGCCAGGACTTGCATTTCACCGTCATTCAAACAGCCACTGGGGTTCAGGTAAAGAGACCAGGCAGCCCCATCCCTGGCACAAACCCATTGATTTCAGTAGATTAACGCTAGAGATGAATTTAGTCAGGATCACAATCTTATTCCTGCAAGAAGTGCCATGGATTCCTTAGTTCCCAAGCTCTGTGATACATGGCATGCAAAAGACAGCATCTCCAGTGTGACACTGTGCTGGATGGTCGGCTCACTGCGCAGAGTGCTACCAGTGGATCACCAGCACCACTTTGGAGGTCTCCCATCCAAGCATTGACTAAACCCAGCACTGCTCTGTTGTCAAGATCAAACTGGATTCCACTAAAGGCCAAGACTGCCAACAGCCAGACGGTCATAGCTCCAGAAAAATATTCCTTGTTCAGACAATCGGAAATGAGTGAACGTACTTGCAGCTGAGCGGGTATTGAGATACAGTCACTTCACACATTGTACGTTAATGTAATGACGAGAGATGAAGGACTGCATAGAAACTGACAGGAGACAAAATAGATCCTGTGGGAGTCTGAGAAAATTGCTTCCACGTCAACCTTAGTTCTCTGGTCTGAATGGAAGCACTGCAAGGACATTAGAGTACCAATAACTAGATTTGGGATGGGCTAGAAAACATAACTTTTGGCCATTTACGGTCCGTTAAAGACCCCGTGGCACATTCTGCAGTAATAAGGGTGTCTCAGATTGAGCACCTTAACACGCAGGCACTATATGAATGAAACCTTTAGCCTTAACCTCCCCGTTCCTCAGTCTCCATATCTGTAAAACAGGAAAATAATATTCTGCTGGGGAGGAGGGCGCTGTGAGACTTAATTAGTGTCTATTAAGCTCCTAGAAACTCGTGGCTGAAAGGGTCAATGGAAACACAATTAATTATTTTTGGTGAAGTCTCTAGATTTAGTCTGATGAAGCACGATCTGCCAGAGGGGTCGTGCAGATTGCGCCAGTCAATCAAACTCCACACACCGGCGGTGCCTAGCATCCTTGGGGAACAGTGCCAGTTTTTCTACGTCACCATCGTTTGGAGGGTGAGAATCTCACATTATTAACATGGGGCATTAGTGTCATCTCACTCAGTGTGGTCTCTCATGATTGTTGGATTTGCTGCTTTGAGTAACTGCCTCTGGGATTTCCAAAGGGATTTAGGGGGTTTATGCACCCTGCATGCCTCACTCCCTTAGTCTCCTTTGAAAATCCCCATTTACACGTACCTACTAAATGCATTTTAAAATCATCGATATTTTAAGGAGACGTCCTTTTGAGAGAAACTGGGAGACAGGACTTTTGGGTTTTATCCCTGGCTGTGTCACTGACGTGCTCTGTGACCAAGGGCAAATCATGTCACATTCTAGGCCTCATTTTTCCCATCTGTAAACGGGGGATAGCTTTACCTTTGCCAAAAGCTTTGAACGCTCTGGATGAAAGGCACTGTGCCTATACAGAACAAACAACTGTATTCTAATAGAGCAGCTGTTCCCCTTTGTTCGTATGCCCTCACACTCTCTTGGCAGGCAACAATCACCTCTCTTATGAGCCCGTGCCTTCCAAGCAGGACATGTAACTTGCACGGGGATCACGGATGGATATGGCATTTGAAAAGGGATCTTGTGATTCAAACTTCCACACACGCGACCACTGATCGGCTGAGCACTAGCCTTTCTAATGAGCGCTCTTGTAGTGTGAAAACGCACTGGGATGGCTTCATCCCTGATGGAAGTACACTCACATTGATGGGTTTACATCAAGGCTGAATTGGAGTCAGGCCCTTCAATCCTGAATCCCCTCCCACTCCCTGCCACATCAGTGACACCCCGCTCTGATCAGCACTGCTTGCACACTGCTGGAGTGAGAGATGGAGTCATTCGGCATCTGCCTTCCATATTCTGCTTCCCTGGGGCTGTTCCTTCAATAGACGTTAACTTTGCCCTCCTGGAACAAACCATCTAATGGGGCTGGAGAGAGGTTCATCCATTCTTCTACTCGGGTCTAGGATGGAGGGGAAGAGGGAGGTGGCTTTAAGCTACCTTGGCATTCCCTGGGTTCTTCATGACACTGCCCAGTCCCCAATGTAAATTAGAGCAACCTCAGGGCTTCTCTAACTCACACTCTGTTTCCCATGTCTCCCTCTAGACCTGGGAAGCAGAGAGTAGCTATCATGCAGTATGCTCCTGCCACGCCCCCAATCTGTCCCCTACTCCCAGGGCTGGGATCCGGGTCAGCCTACAGCCCTCATGTCAGCTCTGCACTTGCCAAGGAAGCCCCTTGCATTTCCCATTTCTACCTGCTCCAGAGCCCACTTTCCATTACAGCCGTGAACTAGGGATTTGTGGACTCTGAGGGACTGATCCTGATTGCCTTGACGCCAGTAGAGTTCTCCACATTTACACCAGCGCACACAAGATTAGACTCTGACTCCACACTGCATGCCATCTGCCCCCTCCCTGTGTCTCTGCAGGGCACCCCAGCCTTGTCAAGTTTAGTTCTCCCGTGGTTGGTTTACGTGCAGCCTGTACATAGCTGTCTAAATGCTGCAAACACTTTGAAATAAGCATGAAAATTGGTTTCCAGGCTCCAGCAGTTTCTAAATAATGGATGTTTAAGATAATAATATTAAAAAAAAAAAAAAAAAAAAAAAAAAGAGGTGACAAAGTGGATTCTGGAAAGAACTGGAGCATTTTCTGCATAAGACAAGAAAAACTGAAACAGGGCAACAGGGCATTAATAAAGGGAACAGCCCCAGTCTGTGAGAATGGGGTAGGAGGGGAGAGAAAGCCACTGCTGAGTTTAACTCTCTGCTCTCTCAGTGTAGCAAACCTCATTTCTCTTCATTCCCTGCAGCTTCTCGTCACTTTATATTCTGCCTCGATGCAGATGTAATATATTCTGTCAGCGCAAAATTTGGGCTGAAAAATGCGCTGGCCTTCAGAGATGTCTGGATAGAATCGGGGAGGGGAGGCGGGGCTGGTGCTAAGGATCCGTGCTATATAAAATCAGCTTGGCAGCACCCAGAGGCCAAAGGGACTCAGGGATCTGGAAGGAATCAACGTGTGAGCCCTGGGGTATTACTAGAGGCACAGAGCAGCACTGACTACTGGTGAGAGCAGCAGACTGGCGTTTAGGAGACCTGGATTCTTCATGACTCTGTAACTAGTTCACTTGTGTGACTTTTGCAGAGCCAGTGCAACGTGCTGTGCCTCACTTTCCCCAGCCATGCAAGCAGGAGAACATTTGCCCACCTTTGGGCAGCATCTACAACCCTCTGACGGAAGGTTTATGGCAGAGCTAAGTGTCATTACGGCTTGCCGGTAGAGTAGGAGAAGGACTGTGGAGATCCAGATATGAGTGATAGCTCTGGAGCATCAGGCGGAGATTGCATTAATCACACCATCACAAAAAAGTTGGCCCAATAAAAGATATAACCTCACCCACCTTGTCTCTTTCATATCCCAGCAACAACAACACTGCAAATCACACATGCACAAAATTCTATACAAGATGCATTCTATGCAAGATTCTATGCATAATCACGTCACCCCATCACTGAAATGCAGCCACCTCTGGAGTGAAACCAGCAACTGTTTTCAAGGCATTAAAGTCAGTGAAAAGACTCTCATGGACTTCAGTGGGCTTTGGATCAGGCCCCAGCAATGCACAGCAACACTAGCCCATAGCGGAGGACAGGAAACTAAAGGGAAAATTTAAATAGAGACAACATAATTTGCTCCGGACACCGGGATTAACTGGTGTTAAATGAGCTACAGGATATTCACTAATCACAAGAGTCTAGGAGTTTGTTTTTTCATGTCAGCCAGAAAGAGCATTCCCCACCACCACGCTGGAGCAGGGGGGTTAGAACTGCCGCAGGGGGAAGGATGTCTCCTACAGTATCACCAGCAGAACCTTGGATTTTTTCTTGCAGATCTCCCCACCAAAATACAAGCCCCGGACTCCAATGTTGCCAGCCCCCCTCACTCTTGAAATCCCATTCTCTTCTATCAGAGAGAGGCATGGGGATAGCGCCTAGGATGGAGTCTGAGACCAAAGTAGCTTTTCTTGTAAATGTTGATGAGGGCAGAGCTGGAGGGGTTGGCCTGCTTGCCACCGCTGGAAATGTCATGCTGGGCAATTAGTTGCTGAAATAACATTCAGATTTAGGGCCCCACATCACATTCAGGGTTACAGAAGCTGTGGAAGGGGATTGTGGCCTTTTTCTGGAGGTTATTGTCCTTTATTGGGGCAGCCATTGTGGCAAATCTCCCACAAAGGACAAGTGATAGAACAATTGCAAAATCCCGTCCTCTATCCAAACCACCTGGAAAACTGTAACTGTGCCGTACTCTGCAATACAGACCAGAAAATGACCTGGTACCCTGGACTGCCTCTGAGTTTTCTCATAACTCCTTCTTCCCCTGAGGTTCCCCCGCCCCCTTATGTCCTGTTAAAGTGGAAGCGCTTACTTGCTTTGTAATTGCCTTGTTAGGACAGACATACTCCACCCTATCTTCTCTGAATTTCATTCCAGCCTTGAAAAACATTCAGGGGAAACCACAGGGCCACCTCTCCCCCCATGATTTCCTGCTGCCTCCCAGAAGATTTCAGTTCAGCCATCACTCACGCATCAATCTCTCAGGGTTGGAAAGTTTAGTCCTGACAATCATATTATTTTTTGCTTCTATGGCACCTTCCATCCTAGCGTAGTATTAGCATTAACCCTCTCATCCCCACGGCAAGGCAGATCGGCGTCCTTCCCTCCGCTTTAGAAGTAAAGGCACTTGCTCAAGGTGACGCGGTGAATCAGCAGCAGAACCAGGACGAGAGTCCAGCCGCCCTGACTCCCAGCCCTCTGCTCTAACCGCTACACCAGGCTGCCTTGACTGAGGTGGGCGAGGATTTGGGCAATCTTATGTTTTCCAAACAGATTCCTCCCCTTCCTTCTTTGCTGTGCTAAGGCATCTTCAGCACCACAGATCTGGACGGGAGAATTTCAGTCAGAGTCTCTGGGGGGCATACTGTGGAGAAGGCAAGCCGCCATGTGGAGTAACAACGCAGGACCTTGGGCCCAGCTTCTCCGAGGTATTTAGGCACCAAACCCCAGTGGTGGTTAGGCATCTAACGCCTCTGAGGAGCTGAGCTGGGCCTTAGTGCTTTCTCCAGACTGGCTCCCTCACCTGGCACTTGCTCACAACCCCTCCGCCTGCCCCAAACCCCCTCTTCACCCCTTGGGCTGTGAGAAGCCTTTGCTCATCAAGTTCCCTGGCCTCCATGCGGAGACGGAGACGCCAGCGGCCAAGGCGCAAGTGGGAAGCCATGGAGGACAGCTAGGGAATTGGGGCCTGGCTACACCATCGGCCAGGAACCTGGCACTCTGCGAGTACATAGGATGCATAGGCCTCAGGCTGTTACCAGTCAGGGCTCCTGGGAGTGAGATGCAGACGGCCCACGAATAAAAACCTTCCGAGGCTGGGTGAGGAAAGAGCCCATGTATCTGCTTGCTTTGTGTGTGTCTCTCCCGATCTCACTCTCCCTCCCCTCGTATTGCAGTAGCAGCGGCACTCGCAGCAGCTGTCAAAACAAGCGCTTAGCCTTTTGCCTTTGCACGGCTGTGGCAGAGCCCGAGGTGCCCACGCCTGGGTCACTGCAGACCCCCGGCGCTTCACACTCTGCCTCTCTCCCTCACTCTCTGCACACATGTGCCGGGGATCACGCAGCCCAGCTGGGCTTCTTCTCTGCCAGGCTGTGCTTGGGCGGCTGCGTGGCACAGAGCAACCCCTTCTCCAGCACAGCTCCTCTGAAGTCACGGGGAGTTACTCAAGGGATGGAGACGATGGATAGAGGGGACCCAGTTCTCTTCTCACGCTGCTGTAAAGCAGGAGGAACTTCCCTGAAGCCAGTGGAGTTACCCCAGCGTAATGCTAGCATACGATGTAATGAACAGCGAGAGGAAGCATGGTCTAGCAGTTGGATCAGGGGACTGGGAGTCACGACACCTGGGGTCAGTGCCCAGCGCTGTAGCTCATTTCCTGAATGAACTAGGTCAGGTCACTTCACTCTATGACAATACAAACAAAACGGAGCTAGGATTCCAGTCCCAGCCCTTTGAAATGATTCCTTTCCTACAGAAAACAGGGTATTTTGCTTTTCCTTTCCACAGGAACTCAGCGACGTTCAGTGGAATTCACTCGGCAGGGAAGAAACATTTTAAAGACCCAGAAGATTTCTCCCACCCTCTCCCCGTTTCTACTGGAGGGCATCCCCACACAAGCAACTTCTGGGAACTCCAGCACTCAGAGGACAACGACACTAGCCAGGAAGGCACACACTTTAATTATAAGAAGTGTGCTACCTCTCCGTGTCATCCAAATTACATACAAGTGTTGTAATTCACTCAAGGGGGCTTTTTGCCAAAGTCAGCAAAATGGAGAGATTCAATTATAGCCTTTGACTGGGCCTGCTTATTGTTATTTATAATACAATACATCCCGGCTGCAAGAGGGAGAAAGATAGAGAGATGTACAGATGCTGAAATGCCAGCCGTCTTGCCAGTTAATTGAAATGCCTGCACCTTGCTAAGATTGCTTCTTTTGGCCTCCATCCCATTGGGTGGTGCGGAGCACCTGGAGCACTGTAATAGAGAGGCACTCTCTTGAAAGGACGCCGGTGGAAGGAACAGCAGACCTTTTAAGAGCAGACAGTGCCTTTGCTCCAAGCCAAATAGCCACAGAGTTACAATGGGGTCTTTTAAACGAAACCCAGACGAGTGGTGTTAAGAGAGCGAGTCTATTTTTAAAAATAGCATTGCAGGGTTCTAGAGTCATTTACTCTGAACAATTTCAGAACTGGCCATGGTTGATAAGCAGAGAGATTATTCCCACCCAGCCAGCACTACGCACTACACCTGGGAGGCAAGAAATTCTTGGTTTCTTCCTCGGCGGTAGAAAAAGATTCTGCTCTTGGTTATCAGCTCATTCGCGGTTACAAACACACATGGCAGGAATAGAATTCAGCTTACTCTCCTGTAGCTGAGTTGGCTCAGCAGGGCTAGTTGGAAGAACTTCATTTAATACCCATCTCTGCCACAGAGGCCCAGGTTCACCTTGGTCAAGTCACATAGGGACGTATTTTCAAGGGCTCAGAACCCAGCAGCTCCCACCAGGACAGCTGCCTACACTAGCTGCAAAATAATATTGTCCTTGCTGCACCAGCTCAAGTCTTCCCATCTGCTGGCCTGGAGCCAAAGCTCGACCCAGTCCCCACCCACTTTTCATCCCCTTCCTTGGGAAAGGAGGAATAAAGCCCCTTAGCACCCCTTCCTCTATGCAGCTGGACAGAAGACCCAGAGACTCCACACAGGAGCATAACGGCCTATAACGGCCCTATTCAGAGCAAACATTCGGCTTGAGGAAGTATGGTTCAATGGTTAGACTATTCGTTGACGCTCTGTTGCAGACTTCCTATGAGACACGCTGGGCAAGCTGTTTGGTCTTTCTGTGTCTCCATTTCCCATCGGTAAAGTGGTGCTCAAAGGGGGTGTTGGGAAGATAAATACACTAGATATACGGTAACGGGGGCCATCTGGGTACTTTAAACAGACAGCCAAGTCCCCTCCTCATCCTGCCTCTGGGAGCAGATGCCTTCACATGCATGCAGGGAGCCAGGGTTAGAAGCAGGCTCCATATAACCCTTTCTCCCCTGGCCTTGCAACTTCCTGATCACTCCTGCCAGCCTGAGTTTTATCGCCCCATCACATTCCAGAAAAAGGCAAAGCAACATGGAGATGTGTTTGTGTGGATTAGTGATTCCTTGCCAGCCAGAATGCTATCAAACAAAGTTTTCTTCATTACAATTGGGAGATGAGAAGTGGGAGGGAAAGGAAGGGCCCTGGAGATAGCAGCGAATATGTAAACTTTCTTGATTGTCTCTGCCTACTCAAACCACAGTTTGTGTGTTAACAACTAGACAGGCATCTTGTACATATTCGATAAATAAACCTCTCCATTTATTCAGGGAAGTGAATTTGTAGCTATTATGATTCAAATGGCTTGACATGTTTGGGGTTTTTTGCTATTGAGTTTAAAAAGAAAACATGAAAATTGCAAAAAACCAAAGCAATTTTCTTTGCATATCTATTTCTGTAAAACACACACAAATAACCTGTCCAACTGCCTCTTCCCTGGAGGAAGTGGGTGAGGGGCATGATAAATAATTTAGAAATTGCTACCATCACTTGATTCTGAGCGATGCATCTGGCATGTGTTAAAACAAGGCACATGCTGTATTCATTACCCATTGAGCTACATTTTAATTTCTCCCTCATTAACGTTATCTGCTACCAGGGTTGTGTATCAAGTCAAATCCTTGTGCTGTCAATCAGTTCATTAGATGGTTGTTTAGTTTGTCATATGTGCTGTTATCTCTTATTAGGCCACCTCGCCGAGCCGTCAATCAAAGGGAAATGAAAAGGAGGCTGAAAGGGAAAGCTCTGTTGTGGGATGGGAAAGATGCTATGCTTCAAGGTCTAAACCAATCTTACTATTAGAGACCAGGAGGCGAAGGAGCTGAATGAACACAGGCTTGTTTGGTTCACGGGGAATGTCACAAGTTCCGATTTTTTTTTTCTGCTCCAAAATGGAATGAAAGCAAAAATATTCCAAATTTCCCATGAAACAATTTAAAAAAAAAAAAAAAAAAAAAAAAGGTTTTGGGTTGATTGCAACATTTTGTTTTGATAAAAAAATCAAAATATTTCATTCCAATTTTAATTTTTTTATATATATATATATATATATATATATATATATATATTACATCACATACATTTTGAAAATGTAAGAAAAAGTTGGATTGAAATGGAAAAAATGAAGTGTTCTGCTCTGTAATGGTTGAAATGAGGAGGTCAGACATTATCTAACTGGGGTTTTTTGGGGGGAGGGAGGTTAAAGTTTCTTTTGAAATAAGCTTTCGTTGAAATCAGCACACCTACATGAAATGTTGTGCTTCCAACAAATCAGCATTTTCCAACAGAAGAATGTTTGGTTGGAAAATTCCCTACCAGCTCTCACTGAGATCTAACATAATCTACTCTAGTGCAGTTCTTACAGCTTCTTTTGAGACATCTGGTTGTAGCCACCGTTGAATACAGGATGCTGGACTAGCTGGACCATTGGTCGGATCTGATTTGACAATTCCCATGTTCTTAGAGGAGTGAAGACACCAGTTGTAGGTTTATCTCTGCTCTCTAGGGTGACCAGATGTCCCAATTTTATAGGAACAGTCCAGATATTCGGGACTTTTTCTTATATAGGTGCCTATTACCGCCCACCCCCTGTCCCAATTTTTCACACTTGCTGTCTGGTCTCCCTACTGCTCTCCAAAGCCAAGCGGCCCCCACAGTCTGACCTTCCATGCTTGAGATGGGCAGGTCTAATAGGATACCTCCAGCCCCAGGGGCTACATATGGAGCTAATTATCTTATCAGCGTCTGCCACCCACTGGAGCGGTAAACAGTAATACCTAGCACTTCCAGCATACCATGTATTCAAAGCACTGTACAGACAGCGATTAATACAGCCTCCTCCATAAGGCTCTATGAGTGCTGTTATACCAGCTCGGCCAGTTTAGAAAGGAGAAGGATTGTGCTTTGTGGGTCGAGCAATATATTGGCACTTAGGCTCTGTCACAGTCTCCCTGGGGGAGCTTGAGTAAGCGATTTAATTGCTCGGTACCTCAGTTCCCCATCTGTGAAATGGAGCTAATCCTCCTCCTTCCCTTTCTCTGTCTTGTCTATTTGGATCATAAACTCATCAGCTCAGGGGCTGCCTCTTGCTACGAGTCTGTGCAGTGCCTAGCACCGGGGGGTGAGATTTTTCAAAAGACTGCCACACCCACCCGACTGCACTGGTGGGACAATCCAGCCAGAAGTGTTACATTGGGACATGCTGGGAGCTTGAAAATCTGGCCTCACTTGCTATGCTAATAAATGCCTAGTAATACTCTTGCAAATGAAGTCAATCTCTGCGCCTTGTGGTATTTGCAACTCTTTTTATGTTCACTTTCACACACATGTGGCCAAGCGAGTCAGTTCGCCAGGACGTTCGTGCGAAGCAAAAGCCGCGAGAATCCCAGCGTGAGCATCGTCACTCTGGGAAGGAAACTGCACGATCCCGCTGGAAAAAATTAGAATTCATTAGCAGAGGAAGGACTCTGCCTGCTTAGGTCATCCGCTCAGGGAAGGGACAAATCACTATGTGACGGGTAGCCAGTCGCACAGCCCACATTTCAACAATACACCGCAGAACAAAAGAAAAAAGGAATCCGAGTCCTTGTGGGCCGATGGCAGGGAACAAGTAAATGAGCATCGAACGTGGCCTGTTCTTACATGGTGCAGAGAGGGGCTGAATCTGGGGGGAGATGCTGCTTTGGTCCCCCTCCTCCACAATCCACATTATGTTGCCTGATCAATGAATGCTGCCTTCAAGCCCCAAGAGCTCCACTACTGCAGGCCCCAGGAAGCACAGGGACAGGAGCTGGCAGGGGCATCTGTTGCTCTCTCGCAGGGAAATGGAGGAAAATCCCCTCTGCATCGGCAGGATGGGGGTCGAGGCTGCTTGTGGATCTCTGGCTCGGTTGGTTTTGCTGGCCTCTCCTCCTGCCTGCGTTTGATCCCAGCTGGGTCCCCTGGAGCCGAGTAGCAGAATGCAGACAGCCCAGGAGGGAATCTGATCACTTTTGTTCCCCTCCAAGAGTTGTCATCGAGATTGGTAACCTACGTCCCTCTCTCCATCCCACACGTTCTTATTCTTTCTTCTGGAGCACAAGACACAAATCGCTCCCCTGAACATCAGGGTCTCTGGCCCGGCACTGGGAGAAGGTGCCATTAATTCTGGCTGTCCTCCTTCTTGTCCCTCATTTCCTCCCCCTCTCTCGCCGGTGCCTGGATTCTCTCTGGCTCCTGCATTTTCTCTCTCCTCTCGCTCACTGTGCTAGGGAGGAATTTTTCATTTCATCCATCATCATTCACAGCCTTCTGCGGTGATTCCCCAGCGCCCGCCTGGCACAGACACCGGGAGCAGCGGGGAGAAGGGGGCTGCATGTGTTATTGTGATTTCTTTGAAAGTCAGGCGTGCTGGGCACAGATTTAATTTTCATTGCATTAGCACGCAGCGAACGAGCCAACAGCACCAAGAGCCAATGAGCGTGCGTGTCCCCAGTGCCGAGGAAAAGGAACAAAAACAAGAAGAGCACGGGGGCTTCTGGCTGGTGTGTTGTGAACATTTCCCTCTCTTCCCAGAGCACACAAGGTACAAGCCCTCTTCTAGTGCTCCATCCGCTCTGACCCGTGCACGTGAGCAGGGCTGCAGAGGAAAGAAGCTGAACCCTCCTAAGGGGTAGCATGGCAGCTTCTGGGATGGCATGTCGCCACCCAGGGGCTGTGCACACACAGTGCATCGTGGATCGATTTATTGTAACAAATCCGGGGCTGCCTGGAACACATGGGATGGTCGTCTCTATGCTGCACAGCACAGCCGGTCATTGCTGTACCGTGACAGCAGGGCTAGAATGCTGATCTTCCTGCTCCAAAAGCGCGGTCCCTCTGCGTCCTGAGCTAAAGGAGACGCGCCACTATTAGCATAGGGTCTAGGACAGTCGGCTGAGCTGTTTGGATTTCTTCCAGTAGAGGGCAGTACTGCGCATCTACAGCCCAGTTCATCGTTCGATAGCCAAGTCAACCATCATGCAGCGCTCTCCACATTCTTAGGGCCAGGAAAGAAACCAGCTAAACATTCCACGTATCAGGGTATTCGGGGTCTTCTGCCATGCTGAGCCCCCTGACGGACACTCTGCCTGCTCTCAGACTAAGCCAGGCAGACCTAACGGACCCAATAATCCTCATCCTCAGGCCCAGCAATTTGTGACGCCGGGATGTCCCAGGCCCAGTCTGCATCCGAAGAGTTCACGCAACATCTCTAAAGACGCCCAGGGGGCAGGCGCCAGAGATCCTCATCCTCTGAGCCCACCCAACCCCTTGCATCTGAGCTCGCACCGCTAGCTCGCGTCTGCACCAGAGCGGCAACACCCCTTGCATGAGTCTGTCTACCCATGTTGGGAGACTCGTTCCCAGCTCCTACAGGACTCTAGGTGCTACCATATCACCACACCCTGCCTGGGGAAAGATTTTGCTGCCCAACCTCCTGCCTTGCAGGACTGACTGGGAGGCCTTATGCCAGGCCACTGCTAAATGAGATCTGCGAGACCACAGCACAGCGTTCACACTAGTCTGGGGTGGGGAACGGTCCCAGCCTGCGACTCCTTTTCACATGAACGATACCAGCTGACAGAAGTCTAGGAGCAAACAATATGTCTGAGCATTAAGGAGCAGCACAGGTGTGTGCGCTGTGCATCTGAGGGCTTGCTCACATGCAGTGCAGAGGGCAAGTTATCGTGCCCTGGATGGGAACCTCCCCTCCTGACCCCACTAAGTTCTGGGGGACACCTCCATGCTCAGACTCCCCAATCTCCCACTTGGAAATGGAAGGCTCTGTGTCCGTTCCAGTCATTGGCATCCAAATGGCCGGAGTGGAAAGCTCAAGTCCCTCGGACAGGTGCAGCTTTCCACCCAGTGCCGCGATGGCTACTGACCGTGGAATCCTTGCATGCTCCAGACCCTGTCTCTCCATTGCTGCCTGTGCAGATTCACTGCCTGCTGAGCGAAACTCAATCTCCTTCATCTCGTCTGTTACTGACAGTGGTTTGGCTCCTGGGGAGGAGTTGTTTGCTTCTATCTGTTGCAGCTTCATGACCTCTCTCCTTTTATACCATGCTCATCATCACCATGGTATCGGAGTACCTTGAGTCCTCAATATACTGTATTAGGGTCATATTCCGCGCTGAGCTAAACCCCATGCAGCAAATCACTGGCACACAAATAGAACCCAGGAGTCCTGGCACTCCATCCTGGGCTCTCAACGCTAGAAATCATGTTCTCTCCCTGCCACCTCTGCTCCGAAATAAAGCAGAGAGACTGCTGTGAGCTAAACAAGCTCCTGCAGGTGCTACAGAGTGACAAGACAACTGGTGAAAATACGATTCCACTGAAACTAGCCCAGGGCTCAAAGCACTGGCTGGAAGTTAAAGCTAGACACATCCAGATCAGAAATAATGCACCATTTCTTAAACAGGAGGGTAATTAAGCATTGGAACAATTTACCAAGGGTTGTGATGGATTCTCTATCCCTGGCCATTTTTAAATCAACATTGGAAGGTTTCCTAAAAGCTCTGCCTATGTTGTGCAGGAGGTCAGACGACATGATCACAATGGTCCCTCCTAGCCTTGGAATCGATTAATCAAACCCAAGCCCAAAATCTCAGTGGAAGTTCAGATCACATCTTCATTTCCCTCTGCTCGTCTCAGTTGCAGCTGGGATCCAAAGCAGAAGCCTCTGAGGGTAGCTCTACATGACAAAACAAACCCCCAAAGAAAACCAAAAAATCTGAGTATCTCAGAGCCCAGGGCAACTGACTGGGGCTCATGCTTTGATGCTGAAAAGAGCAGCATCTCCGTTCCCGCTCAGACTGCGGCTTGGGGTCTGAGACCCATCGCCTTCGCCGGTTTCAGAGTCCAAGCTCCAGCCTGAGGGGCTATTTTTAGCCCCAGAGCACAAGCCCAGTTCAGTTGAGCCAGGCTCTGAGGCTCCCTGCCCTAGAGGTTTATTTGCAGTGCGGACGTGACTGGAAAGCCCAGGAAATGCTAGCAGAAACCCTCCTCTTTCAGCATCTCCAGGCCCTGTGTGCAGAGCTGAGGGGGTGTGGAGAAGGTTCAGATAAGCATCCAAACTTCTTGTGGGCTTATCTGAGCAAAGCCCCATCTGGACCCACCCATTAATACCCCTTCTGGCTTTGTCACAATTGTTCCCATACCTGCTGTGCCGGCATGTCAAAGGATGTTATAGAATCTCAGAAATGTAGGGCCAGAAAGGAGCTTGAGAGGTTATCTAGGCCATCTCCCCAGGCTGAGGCAGGATTAAATATTTGTCACTGTAACACAGAGGGAATTAGCTGCCAGCCCTCAAAGCACAAAATGGAAACTAGTCCCAGTCTTTGTATTCTCTGCCCTGTGTCATGTCAACTTTCCGCAGGGGGAGCAAGAGAGAAGAGAGCCAGTCCTTGTGTGACAGCCCCCGTCCTGGATAACACACACCACCACCACACACCGACGCTTGCACACTCAAAGCGCTCATTGGTGCGAATGGGAGTTTCAGTTTGTGCAAAGAAAGTGGGGCTGGGTCCGGGATTATGGGCTGCATGAGATTTTAGATAAATCATCGAAACGCACGGCAACCCTCCTCTCCACCTCTTCATAAGCCGGGACTGCTCTGTTGGTTACCTCAAACCCCCTGCAGAACAAGGGTGCTTCCCTGAACATACCTGAGCCTGGGCAGGCTCGAGTGAGTGAGTGAGTGAATCAGAGCGGCTGAAAAATATGGAGCTGCCACAAGTCTTGGATTAATTTAGAATCATGGGAACGGCAGGCCCAGGTCGCAGGCAGTCAATGAAGGGGTAAGGGAGGGACACAGCGTTCTCTCTTCATTTCTTCTGTTCTTTTAGGGAGATTCCATTTAAAGAAGCTGCCTTGCTAAGACGTTTCCCATGGCAATATAAGATTATGCTGCAGCGGGAGGTTTGTATGGGATTCAGAATTCGGTCCAGACACTCGGTTACCTGTGTCATCTAATCGATCGATCGAGCACTACATATACCCTTCTATCTATCCATCACCTTCCCAAACCTCTCTCACCAGATATACCCTTCTCTTTACCTATTATATATCCACCCTACTATCTATCCATCATCTAGCTAGCTCTCACCTGGTATAGCCTTCTATCTATCACCACATGTACCCATCTATCTAGCAGCCATTATGTATCTGCTGTCCCCCCCCCCCCCCGCTTTCATTATCTTTGTATCTAATAACTGTTAGAAAAAAAGCAACAAAAGCCATCCAAACTAAATTAAATCTCTGAGGGCGTTGGTCTTCTTCCCCAGGTCCCGTGTCATAGCACTCAAATCTGATGGGTCTTCTATTTAGAGACGGGCCAATTCCCCCTCCCTTCCCCATCAGACACACACTGAACTTTAGTACAAATCTAGATCCGCCTTTATAGCTGTTTCTTCTCTCTCTAGGGGCATGACTTTCAAAAGTGCTTGGCCTTAGCCTGACTCTGGAGAGTTCGTTTCGCCTTGACTAGGAGCACAGGTAGGCGGAGCACCTCACCATCTTTAATGCATTTATCTTCACAACACCCCGGAGAGGCAGCTCAGCTGGGGAACTGAGGCACAGAGAGACTATGTGAGTTGCCCAAAGTTGTCTGTAGCAGAGCAGGGAACTGGACTCAAGTCCCCTGAGTCCCAGATCAGCACCCGAACTAGATCCTGGCAGGATTTGGGGAAGGGAGGAGCAGAGAGGGCAAAACTCAAACGTTTGTGCTGGAACGGTTTCTCAGATAGAATTCTGGCCTAAGAGACAGTAAGACGCCCCCTGCCTAGGAGAGCCAATAGCCCAGGGCACTCCCCGGGGATGTGGGAGACTCAGATCCAAGTCTGCTTGGACTCAGGCAGGGAGTTGAACCAGGTTCTGTCACATCCCAGGTGAGAGACCCAATACGGGACTATGGAGTCAGCCCCTCTTTCAGTCTCCTGCAGAGTGAAAAATTCCAAAACCTTTCAATTTGCCCATGAGCCTAAGGGATTCTATCCTGTGGGAGGAGAAAACAGTTTGCTCCTTTGCCTGCCCTTTAACCCCCACCTCTCAGCTGTTGCTGAGACTAACAACGGAGAAAGGCACCTCTGCCCAACAGATGCAAGAAAAAGGAGGGAGGGAAATGCCAGCTGAAGAGTAAGGAGGAAGAAATCTGCCGGAGAGGACAAGCACATGAATGGCGTTTAAAAAACAAAGGCTGTTACTTTAATTACGGACTTTCTGTTTTAACGCTGATAGTGTTTCTCACACATTCATCAGCAAACCTGGTGATAAATCAATCGTGAGTAGCCAGGAGCCGCGGTCTGGCTCCTTCCCTCACAGTTCTTGCTCCATTAGTATGCAGTCCAGCACTGCCAGTCTGTGCTTTTCACAGCGGCTTTGGACTGAAGCTGGTATCAAGCTAATGCCCCCGCCGCAGATTTCACACGGCCATCTTCGACAGTGCCGGAGGGAGGGGGACAGAGAACGTGCGCGTCTGTCCTTTGGGGCACGTGTGGGTGAGCATGTGTGGGGATGCCAGGGGATTGTTCACGGGTGGCTCTGCATTGACGGCGTGGTTACGTCTGTGTGCATCAGGGCAAGGGGGGGTGTTTTCTCCAAACAGACAGGCGTGCTGACGCCTGCGTGGTCCGGCGTGGCCGTTGTTTTCAGTGGGTTTCGTGTTGTCCAAATGTGTGCACTTCTCAGGGCTGGGGGTTGTCTGAGCATTTCCTTCGCATCCCGCGCGACTGTGGGATTTGGGCGGAGGGCAGCGTGTCTGCTTGCAAGGTTTGTGTGTGGTGCTCTCCCACCGGACGTGCATGGCTGCGCAGAACGGGGAGTCCTTTGTGTGCCGCTAAAATACCCCAAGAGGAGACCAGCAATTGTAGAACAGTTAATGTCTCTCGTCACACACACATTCCCAAGCTATAGTCCATAGAAAGAAACAGCACCTGGGGGATATTTATTATGGGTAACTTCCCTTCCCGCTTTGTTGTGACCTTGCATTCCAGTGCGACCATTCAGAACGGAGCCCACCAGCCCTTTCCCCCGCAAGGGTGACCCACGTGCAACCCTGGAAATAAACCTCCAGCTACAAATCTTGTTTTCTCCTCTCCTCTCCTCCGCAGCTGCCAACACTGTCCCATTAGAAAACCTGACAAGGTCTTTTTGGGACCCCAGCATTCCCGCTCCAGGAGCCCCTTGGAAGGTGGGTAGCCACAAAGCATCCTCCCAGCTCCCCCCACTCCAGCACTGCCTTCCACTTCACCTGCAGCAGCATGGCAGAGAATTCAGCAGGTTCTACCATGATGCCTTTTCTCATTGCCTGAGCGGAGGTCTCTGATGACGTGACCCACTGCTCTGATTTATTCAAATGCTGTGAGAAGAGGAAATGAACCCTAGAAAAACTCATTCCCTCCATCACATCCCCCATCTATCACCCACCTCGCACTGAACTGGACTCCTCAGTGCTACCAGACCCCCTATTAGCCACAGCTCTGCAATGCACTCGCTTCCACTCACCAGGTGGCATCCCCTGTGAGTGGGTTCAGGCCTGGTCTGTGCAACTTGGCTGAGTTGGGAAGACTTTTCAGAGCTGGAGACGCAGGAGGTGCTCCAGGGCAAGACGAGGGCGCACCACCAAAGCTGTTTGGTGCCAGCCCCTACCCTGCCTGACTCCTGGTCCATTATGGCCACATGCCGCCAATACACTAGCCACGTGGCATTAATTAGCCCCTGATGCTTTGCTTTTATTCAGTGTAGGTATTACCCCAAGATTCAAAGTCCTTCTTTCCCCATTCCCACCCTTCATCATTCTCCTTTTATAGGCTTTTCACTTCTCTTTTTTGAATGCATCTCGGCTCCATTTTTCTGTATCAAAATCTGCATGGCATTGTGTGAGAGGACAGCCCTCGTCCACCCCAACAAGTCACTTTACTTTCCATTTTTCATTAATCCTTTCAGTGCTTTCAGAGTGGCACCTGTATCCACATCATGTCGCATCAGTGACCTCTGTCGGGATGGCCTGGAGGATTGATAACGGGGCAGACTTTCACCTCTAGGTCACTGGCTCAAGTCCAGACAAGCTCCATAGTGACCAAGAGTCATTACCATCTGCTGATTGGTGGCAGTTTGCTGGTCTCAGTCCAGTTCCTAGTGGAACGGGTGTCCAAAGCAAATTCACACTGAGCACTAATTGGCCCTCTGATTGGCATGCTCAGCAGAGAAGCCAAAGACTGAACAGAGACTGTCCTTCCAGAGCAGGCTGGGAGGCGTCCTGGCTGGGGAGCATAAGAGAAGCTCACACTGTGACAGCACCTGCTGTTCCTGCTCTATGCATAAATAGAGGATCTCAGAGCCCAGGGCTGTCTCCTCCCACCAGCAAGAGGTGCATAATTTAAACTAGCCCGTTATTTTCAAATGTAACAGAAAATAAAGAAGGAGGCATCCATCCGATGGTGCAAGAGTGTGTGTCCATTCCTCACCAAAAACCTAACACCAAAACCCTGCTGAGACAACACTGCACTCCAGGGCAAACCGTTCTCACAGTGGGGCAAGCATGAGACAAAGAACAAACCACACATGACAGATGTTGGCCATGTCACTTAGGAACCGCTGGAAGGTGCTCAGATAATCAGCAATGAGAGCTGGTTTAAGAAGAGCAAATGAGTCTAAAAGTAAAAGACTAGAAAAGAATCCCGGGGTTAGGGGAGGTGTGTCCATCCTATGGAGTCTGTGCATGTCCACAGAGAGCGGGTGTGTGTTTAGTTATTAAATTCCCCTCTCAGAGTGCCTGCTCTGGGCTATCCGACCCTGGGCACCTTCAGACCACCTGCCCATCCCTGTTCAGGAATCACTTGCACACTAAATAGCTACAAACCATTTTGCTGTCCTGACACGAGCCACTGTGTGTCCACCTTTTCTGCACATACAAGAAGTGGCATCGGGGCAGGCACTAACGCCCGACAAGCCTGGAAAGCCTCAGAGAGCACACAGCATCAGAAAGGAGAGCAGCAAATCCCAGCACCCCAAATCCACAGCCTGTTCTCCTGACACTGCATGTTAGATGGTAAAGGCAGGCCAGGCCCACCCAGCCCCCCTTCATCACCAGTGTCTTATAGCTCCTTCCAGCCACTGCTTTACATGTGTAGATTTCCTATTGATTACCGGGCTGTCATGTCACGCTGGCTGGATCGCCAGCCAGCCGAGCCTTGAAAATCGTCTTTTAGGTCTTGTGGAGCCTTGAAGAAGGAGCCATCAGGCTACCATTAAACTACAGCCCCAGAGATCAGGATACTTAGAGTCTACAAAGAGACTGAGAAATAATGTTTGCTCTTCCTCGGTGACAGACTGGTGAGAATTACCAAAGAAGGGGACAGTGCTCGCACCCCTCTGTCTTCTTCCATCATTTTGTCTATCCTGCTCTTTCACCCTGACACACACACACACACACACACACACACACACACACACACACACACACACACACACACACGACTTGACACTTCCATTGACGATAATTCACACCAGGACAGATGTAAGGATCTGGCCACAGGTGCTTCCTCCTCGCAGAACATTGACTGGCCGGGGCTGACTACCTCACTGCAGATGTTGTTAATTTCCAGTCCCAGAGTCCAGCCCCCTTTTCTCCCCCCGAACTCAAGATGACAAATTCCCAAAATGTATAGCAGCTGCAGCCTCCTGGGCTCTCGGCAGCTCTCTGTGAAGCAGGCCTCCCCGAGTGCGATCTTCTTGGGCCCGATGAATGATTTCCGTGGGAATCATTCAAAGGTGTTAGCTGCCTCTCAGGACCAGGCCTGGGGAAGCAGAAGCCGTCTTGGGTTCTGAGATTTCCATTCCGCCCCTGGACAAGAGACACCTTCATTTCTCATCTGGGAATACACATACCCTTTACAACCGGCACTCACTCACAACACAGTCAGCAAAGAGATGAGTTGTCGCTGGCACGCTGCTCCCCAAGGCCTCTGAGATCCTGCTCCACGCCAGCCAGCGAAGCCGGCCCTGAATACGGCGCCATCGATATGTTCCACCCTGGCAGGAAGGAGGCCTCAGAACTCAGGCTTCTGCGTTAACCAGGAGTTGGAACAGCAGCCGCCAGGCACAACGGGGCAACGCACGGTCTGCCAAGTCAGGCACAGGCCTGGAAGCCAGGACTCCTGGGTTCTATCTTCTTAAATGACTCTTGAACAGCTTACCAGCATCAATTAATTTACCCTCCTAACTGTCCTGTGAGGTGTTCACTCCATTTTTCTGATGGGCAAACTGAGGCATGGTGCAGTGAAGTGACCGGCCCAAACTCGCACAGGGAGTCTGTGGCAGGGCAGGGAATTGCACCCATGTCTCCCAAGGCTCAGGCCAGGTCCTTAACCACTAGCCCATCCTTCCTCTATTATTGGCTCTGCCACTGATTTACTGTGCAAGTCACTGGGCAAATCGCTTCCTCTGCCAGTGCTTCTCTTTTATCCCACCAGCACAATGGGGATAGCGTCACTGAATATCTCACAGGAGGTGGGATGGGGGGGAGAGGGCATTGCTCAGCTTAACATGGGACTCGCTGCTCACTCAGAGAATCCAGCTCACACTGGCTCAGTTTAACAAGCATGATGATGCTTTATTATCCAGCACCTCCAGTCCACCCCAGGCACTGATAGCTGAGTTCACTCTTGGCTTGACTTGGCTCCTAGAAATCCTGCAGTCGGCGCCTAGCAGAGGCCAGTTCTGACCCTGATTCTGGAGTTAGTACAGACTCCAGCTCTCGCCCACCCCATCACTGCAGTGAGCAGAACGAGCTGTGGAAACAGCCCAACAGCCAATCTGTGCAGTTATCAGAGGGCCTTTGTCATCTTTTTTGCACCCTGTCACAGTCCTGACCGTAACTGCTCTTTAAATATTTAATGCCTGTAAAACCCCTTGAGATCTTGCATAGGCAGATGAACCACATGACCTCAAACTGGCCTTTTCCGTCTCTAACTCCTTCCATTTTATCCTGGGATGAAAGGAGCTCTATTAGGGAAAGCATTGGCATTATTAGATTTCCTTAGAGTCCTAACACGCAGATATTAGATTATTACTGCAGGCACGTTTCTAAGGCACTCATCACCAGAGTATCTGGACACCAATTACACAGATTTAGAGAGAAAAATGCTTCCCTCAAGAAAGAAGGGAACAAAACAGCTATGGGCTTGATTCCCCCTCCCAGCCCCTCTTCAAAACACACTCCCCCTCCCTTCCATCTCCTGCTGCAGCCCCAGCGCTGCCTAGAAGGAAGGCATTGCAACCGATAGGCAATCTGAAATCTTTGAAGCATCTGAAGCAGCAAAACCTTTTCTGTAGAGAGCTGGATGAAAAGATTTAAATGTGCAAATGGATATGAAAAGATGCAAAAGGGACGGGGGGGATGTAGAATTCATCATCTTAAGGATAGAAGATTTGCCAGCATAGGAGTTGACCTATGGCTCCATTTCTACTCTCCCAAATCATGCATTAGAAGATGACAACCCTCCTTCATAATTAGCGATGGGCCAATTGTAAAAGTGCCAGAGTTCAGGTTTGGTTCAGATGATCGTTTCCAATTTTTTCTTCCACGTTAGTTCTATTATTGTAGCTCCTAGCAACCACAACTTAGTTGAGTGCCCTGTTGCGCTAGGTGATGTACAAACACCGGCCTAACGAACTTACAATCTACATACACGAGACAACGGGGAGAGCAGAAAGAAGAAAAGCGACTTGCCCAAGGACACATGGCACATCTGAGGCAGAGGTGCGATGAACCCTGGTCTCTTGATGCCCAGTGCAGTGTCCTACCTACTGGACTCTGCTTCCTTACCCCTTTGGCAAGCAGGGGACTTCATAAGAACAGTCTTTCTTGTCCAAGTCCTGGTACTTCCTGCTTCTCTCTGGACTGGAAATACCAGAATAATGGAGGTAGAGGTATTTCCACACTTCCAGGACCAGGTGGAACTTGGAAGCTGACAAGCAGCTGTGAAAGTGAAAAGCAGCTAAAAAGAAAAGTTTACTGAACTTCTCTGAATCTATGCAAATTATTTCTGGGATTCAGGTTCAGTCCTAACTTTAATGTGAAGATTCAAACTGATTATTCGATCTGAAACAGTTTGCTCATCTACATTCTAACCCATTCTGATCCAGGGAATTCAGAAACCATCGTGATAGATGCCTCAGATACATACATAGTTATGCACCATACCAATATTATCTCCCCCTTTTACAGATGGGAAATTGAGGCACAGAGAGGTTAAGTTAAATGGTTTCCCCTATTCTCTCAGAAAGTTCGTTACAGTGCTAGAAACAAAGCCCAGGTCTCCTGACTCCTAGAGCTGTGTTTCCACCACTAGACCACACTCCCTCTATGACACACCTGTCTCCCAGGTCTCGGGGCCACGCACAGCTATTCAACAGCATAGTGTCTTTCAGATGAATGACCTAGGCAGGGCCAGCTGCTCCAGCCAATCAAACTGTTGTGCAAGTTCCAAAGCCACGGCTCATCAGGGACGGCACCTACATTTCGATAAGGAGCCCGACAGTCATGTTCGATCACGTTAAAAAATTCCCTCCTCTCCCGAACCCAGGCAATAAGGCCCATGTGTAACTCAACTCTCCCACCTATAATGCTGACCTGGAGCCAGGACTGGGCCATCCCTCTCAATCCCAGCTCTGCAGTCTTAACCCCAAGGGAAACTCATCCCTAACACAATCCGTCTTGGAGCCTTAAAATTCCCCCTATCCATCAAGGAGGGAGTGCCTTTAAAAACAGGAACCCAGTGCCATTCAGGGGAATTCCCCCAGCAGAGCAGCACATCCCCCCGAGAGGTGCTGAACTGTTCCTCTAATGCTCCGACAGACAGACGGCGCACACAGAGAGAAGGGGAAGAGGTCAATGACGCTGTGCTGAGCTTTTCTTACTCCCCCAGCTGTGCAGAGAGAGAGAGAACAGTGAGGAGTGGATCCTGACTGCTGACAATCCCACTGGCTCAACCCTCACGCTGCTTATTTTTATCAGAACGTTTCAGCATGCAAACTCGGGATTTTTTACACCTCTTCGCTGGCCCATGCGAGTTCCAATCCTCCTGCCAAAGCAGCTCTCGCTCCTGCAAACGCCTCAACGTGGCCTTCACGGGGGCTGCCAGGCACGGCCTGAGACTGCAGCACCGAGTACAGGACCTCGGGAGTTAAACTTTTCACACACAGAACCGGAGCACCCACCTCAGCAGCACAAGAAACGCTGACCCAGTTGGAGAGAGGCCATGATCCTGTCATCTGCCCTGCAGGAAAGGCCTCGAGAGAAATCAATGCCAGGGAACAGACGGATGGGCGAGCCTAGATTGAAAGAGGCTCTGGCTGGCGGATGGGGGTAAGAATAGAGAGAGAGATGGAGAGGCACCAGGCAGCCCCAGCCACGTAATAAACTCCACAGAACGACAGCAGGCTGGGAGGCCATTCCCATCTGAGTGAGTTTCTATTTCTCAGCCCATTAGGCTCAGAAAACCCAGAACACTCCCCATACTTTGACAGTAATAAAACGGCACAGCCCCATCCCAGCAGCTCTGGCACATCACTCCCTGGATTGGGGCTTTGGCCATGCTTGGAGGGTGGGGGCTACTGGATTTGGGGGCAGGATCCTGGAAAGAGCGCAAGGGGGTTTGTCAGCATGGACAACCGAGGAGGGCAAGGAGCACTCCAGGAAGATAATCCCATTGCAGAGTTCTAAATTAATTCTTTGCATCAGTCTTCACTGAAGAGGATGTGAGGGAGGTTTCCACACCTGAGCCATTATTTTTAGATGACAGATTTGAGGAACTATCCCAGATTGAGGTGTCAGTAGAGGAGATTTTGGAACAAGTTGATAAATTAAACTGTAGTAAGTGACCAGGATCAGCTGGGATTCACCCAAGAGTTCTGAAGAAACTCAAATATGAAATTGCAGAGCTACTAACTGTGGTGTATAACCTATAAATTTAAATCAGCTTCTGTACCAGATGACTGAAGGATAGCTAACGTGACACCAATTTTTAAAAAGGCTCCAGAGGCGATCTTGGCAATTACTGACTGGTAAGCCTAACTTCAGTACCAGGAAAACTGGTTGAAACTATAGTAAAAAATAGAATTATAAAACACATTGATTAACATGATTTGTAGGGGAAGAGTCAAGACAGCTTTTGTAAAGGGAAATCATGCCTCACCAATCTAATAGAATTTTTTGAGATGTCAACAAACATGTGGATAAGAGTGATCCAGTGAATATAATGTATCCGGACTTTCAGAAAGCCTTTGACAAGGTTCCTCTTCAAAGACTCTTAAGAAAAGTAAGCAGTCATGGGATAAAGAGGGAAGGTCCCCTCATGGATCAGTAACTGGTTAAAAGACACAAAACAGAAGGGTAGGAATAAATGGTCAGTTTTCAGAATGGACAGGGGTAAATAGTGGTGTCCCCCAGGATCTGTACTGGGACCAGTGCTATTCAATATATTCATAAGTGATCTGGAAAAAGGGATAAACCGTGAGGTAGCAAAGTTTGCAGACAATACAAAATTACTCAAGATAGTTAAGTCCAAAGCTGACTGCTAAGAGTTGCAAAGGGATCTCACTAAACCGGGTGACTGTGCAACAAAATGGCAGATGAAATTCCGTGTTGATATATGCAGAGTAATGACACTGGAAAACATAATCCCAACTATATATACAAAATGATGGGATCTAAACTAGCTGTTACCCCTCAAGAAAGAGATCTTGGAATCCTTGTGGATAGTTCTCTGAAAACCTCCGCTCAATATGCAGTGGCAGACAAAAAAGCTAACAATGTTAGAAAACATTAGGAAAGGGATGGATAAGACTGAAAATATCATAATGCCGTTATATAAATCCGTGGTATGCCTGCACCCTGAATACTGCATGCAATTCTGGTCACCCCATCTCAGAAAAGATATATTAGAACTGGAAAAGGTACAGAGAAGGGCAACAAAAATGATTAAAGGTATGGAACAGCTCCTATATGAGGAGGGATTAAAAAGACTGGGGCTTTTCACCTTGGAAAAGAGATGACTAAGGGGGGATATGATAGAGGTCTATAAAATCATGAATGGTGTGGAGAAAGTGAATAAAGTGTATTTACTTCTTCACATAACACAAGAAGCAGGAATTAATAGGAAGCAGGTTTAAAACAAACAAAAGGAAATATTTCTTCACACAACACAGTCAACCTGTGGAACTTGTTGCCGGGAATGTTGTGAAGGCCAAAACTATAATGGGGTTCCAGAAAGAACTAGGTAAATTCATGGAGGATAGGTCCATGGTTGTTAGCCAACGTGGTCAAGGATACAACTCCATGCTTTGTGTGTCCCTAGCCTTTGACTGCCAGAAGCTAGGAGTGGAGGACAGGGAATGGATCAATCGATGATTGCCTGGTCTGTTAATTCCTTCTGAAGCACCTGACATTGGCTATTGCCTGAAGACAGAACACAGGACTAGATGGACATTGGTCTGACCCAGTATGGCCGTTCTTATGAGCGTGCACACACACACACACACACACACACACACACACACACACACACACACACACACACACACACACACACACACTCTTCCACTTGCACACATTCAGAGTGTATTCTCTTACTCACACTCGTGCATTATCTGTCTCACTACACACATGCACATGCATACATTGTCACACATACACACACATTCTCCGTCTCACTTCTCCTCCCACACACACAAGTCCCTAGACACACACACACACACACACACACACACACACACACACACACACACACACACACGCTCTCTCTCTTTCTCTCTCCTTCTTCTCTCCCCCCTTCTATGCTGCTAATCTCATGCATGAGTTACCACAGAGCGAGTCCATTACCTGCCTCAGCATCTGTGCTGATGAGAAAAAATAAATTTAAACACATAATCTGGCTGCACAGATTTATAATGGAGGAGACACAGATTTCCCAAAGATTCAAAGGCCCATCCATTTTGCCTGTCCTCTCAGCCCCACTCCATTTGTGAGCATTGCAACACGCCACACACACTGAATCCCAGAAGGCAAAATGCAATGAGTCCCATTTAGTGCCTCTGTTTTATTTATTGATCTTTCCGTTTGCACCACCTCCTTCTGCAAAGGGAGCAAGAGGAGCTGCTTTGTGCCTAGAGGGATAGAGAAACCCCAAGAGGGGTTACGAGTAGGAGGCTTTCCTTTCAAAGGTTCTGCTTCAAAGGCAGCTCGCACGGGGATGGCTGGAATTTGATACCAATGGAAGGCTGACCAAGGGATTATATGAACTGCATAGGTGAGTTTCAGTGCAGGTCCCGGTGCTTTGATAGTATCATGATGGGCTTAGCAGAAGATATCCTCTGGAGTGGTGTCCATATATTGAAGATGCTATCTTCCTAGCTAGTTGATTCTCACAACACCCTGATGGGATAAGTATCATCACTACCATGTTATACAGAAGGACACCTGAGGCACAGAAAGGAGAAGTGACTTGCCCTAGGTCACATGCTGAGTCTGTTTCAGAGCCATGGCTAGAACTCTTCCCACAGAGATCTGAATCCCCAGTCCCATGATGAAGCCCACCCAGCCTCAACACAAACCACCATCTCTCCAGTCAGCAGCTGAAGCAGCGAGGGCGAAGGCTGAATGGGTCATCAGGACTGAAATGCTGAGTTCGTCCTGGAGGGGATGGGGCAAGGGATAACGGCTGGGCGCAACGTAGGAGAAGTTTGCTTAGCTGCTGCTGAGGTTGTACCGGTCCTACAGACTCCAGGACTGTCAATCCAACACCCTTCCCCAGTGCTACCATCACTTCAAAAGAGAGAAGGTGGCTCTCTCCTCCGCTCGGCTCTCCCTCCCTCAAACACACCATCTGCAGGCACGTTAACATGGATGGCAGTGCCTGTCATGGTCTGACAATAGTGAGATTTCATTAGTGCCAAAAATCTCCCAGAAGCCCCTGTGGAACTAACCCCCCGCTGCCCCCCTCAGGCTCATTCTCATTCCGTGAGATTCAAGCAACCTTCAGCAGATGCTAGGTATGGCAAGCAAAGTGCACGGCCGAGCCTACAGCCAGGACCAGCTCCCCGGGCCCTTTGTGCCATAGGACAGGAGTAACTCCGGTTTGCTTCAGCATGACTCCTAACCTGCAGCGGGTGTGGGCTTCTTTATTCTTCTTTGCTTCCAACTGGAAGCCACGAAAGAAAGAAAGAAAACATCCATGTAACAAGCACCAGGATGATTTTACTGCTCTGTAAATGTCAGTGAAACTCAGACAGACCCTGGGCAGACACTTGCTGAGGTGTGCTTGGAGAGGCAGCCCTGCTTCTCTTTCTCACATAACTTGAGAGATGTGTAGCTAGAACTCCGTCCGCAGGTGCCCACTTTGTATTCCACATATGCAAATGCCTGCTGCTCGCTGTGACAGGATTGTTTCCTCCCCCCCATCTTTCTCTTGTGTCTTCACGGTGCACGGCAATCAAAATTCAGCCCTGACCTCCAAGGGAGAAAGCGTTTCTTTTCCCCTGCAGCTGGAGAGCCGAGGGGGAAGGCATCGGAGCAGCGCGGCTGCAGCGGGCCAGACAAAGCAGCAGAAACGGGGCGCCTGTTTGCAGGTGAATTTGAAGCTCAGAGAAATGAAGGGCCGGCCGGTAGGGTTTGACTAAGCATGTCGCAAGTAAAAGTTACACCTATTCCCACGGCTCTGCCAGTGCACCTGAGCATCAGTGTTCCCGGCCATTCCAATCCTGGACTCCCCAAACTGCTCTCTCAGGGCTCTGTTATTTCAGTCCTAGCGCACACACCCTTATGCTCTTCCTGATCACCCCAGCATCCAGCTCTGCCAATGCATCTCCATACCCCCCCGCAGCGACCCTGCCTTTTCCACTCCTCGTACAGCTCTGTCAGCGCACCTCCGTCCTGACTTGCAGCTGCCACCGTCCCAGTCCCCGTCCAGTGTCTCCCTCTGACTCTGCTAATGCACCTAGTTCCTACACCCAGTTCGGTGGTGTGCACTAGAGAGAGATGTTGATCTCTCTTGGTATGTGAGCCAGGAGACAAGAAGAACCCAGGCCCCAGGAGGCCAATGGTTGGTGTTCACCACCCAGGCACCAGATATGGGCAGCTGGCAGCATGCATCTCTCTTTCCTGCTTTTCCCTCCCTCGCCCATGCAGCTGTCATGGCACGGATGACCTGCAACAGGATCACAATGCAACTCAGCCACACGACCCACCATCACACCCGACAGGGAACAATGAGTAGATCTCAAAGTGCTTTACAGAAGAGGTCAAAACCACGATCTCTGTTTTGTAGATGGGGAAACTGAGGCAGAGACTGGGGACGTGACTAGTCCAAGGTCACCCAACAGGCAAATGGCAGAGCCAGGAATAGAACCCGAGTCTCCTTAGTCCCAGGCTTTGCTTCATCCACTAGCACACACTGCCTCGCAAGGGGCCGGCTGAACAAATGTGGCCAGTGTATGGAAATTCCACGCAGCTGAGAGAATGGGATGGGCTCGAGGCTTACAGACTGTTTTAAACAGATCTGATTTTCTACTGACAGAGTCCCCACACTGACCTTTCAGTACCCGGACTGCTGCCCGGTACGTGGCCTGTCTCCCAGTTAGGATAGTAAACACTTCGGTATGGGAATGTTGGCTTTGCACAGTGCTGTGGTACACAGAAAGCAACCTGGTCTTGTTAGAACAACTGACTGAACAGCAGGACTCCTCAGTTTGAACCTTGTCTCTGCCACTGACTCCTTGGGTAAGTCACATAGATCCAGATTTTCAAGTGCCCACAAATGTTGAATCTTGATTTTTAGGTGACCAGTTCAAAACTGGAGCACCCACAGCTCCCGTTAAAACATCAGGCAACCAGCATTAATGAAGGGCTTAACTTTTTGTGCCTCAGTTTCCCAAACAGTAAAATGAGAGTGAGGAATCAGCCTTTTGCTGAAGTAATTCAATAGTAGGGATACTGGAGACCCCAGTTGTCTATGAATCCTACCAGACTATGAAGATATAGTAACGAGAGAGCTAGAAAACCAGCACGATACTTATATTGCCAAAAGCTGACATATCGTAGTAAACTGCACTGGGATGGAAGTTGCTCTGTAAAATGCAAGTCTAGTTGCAAGACTGGATATAAAAGCCAATAGACATTAACGAAGAGTCGATGGGATTTAGTCATAAAGGAGGGCTAGGATTTTCATTTGCAATGGAACAGAGCAAGGACGGGGTGGTAGAGTGGAATTTTTCCTGAGACAATCACGGTGCTGTTGCTAACGTGCACATAAATATCTGCTACCGGCATCTGCTGAGAAATACCTTGCCTTCTCCAGGCAGAGAATTAGAATCTAATAATATCCCATCTGCCCCCCTCCCACCTTCCACTTCCCCCATCCTATTACCAAGCCTGACATTATCCGTCATCCTCCCTTTGTGTCAATGAGAATCCAAGCACAGACGCGGGGAAATTAATAATAATTGTTGTGTCAAAACGCGGGATGTAATCAGGATGCGGCGTGGAAACTAACACAAACACAAACAAATGGTATTTATCCTCTCAAAAGACCCCTCCTTTCCCTTCCCTTGGGGCCACCAATAATAATGCTTGCGAAAGAGATGAATCAGTGCTAATATAGGGATTAGGGATGGATTCCAAACCCCAGTCAGGGCTGCAATAGGGAAAGCGCTCTTAATTGAAATTAGAGCTGGGATTTCAGAGCCTCTGTAGAGACGGGTTAAACCCATCGGGGCTAAACAGAAGGGAAAATAAAAATAGCAACTTTATTCAGACTGGAGCAGGAAGGAACTCAAAGAGGTGCCTGTTGTGGAAAGCTTCTCTATGGTTTCAACACGCCTGGTTTTCTACCCCTGCAAATTTGCTTTTGAGGTCTCGCTTGGGGAAAATGCACAGCCAAACTCACTCAGACTAGCCAGGGTTCTCTTTTGGTTCTCACTCTGAAAGGTTCATGCCTCTGGAATTCAAACACCTGGTTCATAAAGGGTTTTCAAAGATCAAGTCAAGTCACTAACATTCAGACCCATACACAACTGCAATAACCAGATGGGCCCAGAGGACTGCCCCCTGCCCTCTCCCAAGACCCAGATTTAGGTCACAAGTTATATGAAATGGGTGGTATTCATCCCAGTGCCCTGGAGAAATAGTCATTCTGCCCCAATCAAATCAACTGCAACAAAAAATGTCAGTGCCTCAGCTCTCCCTTGGAATCCAGATGTGCAGGAATAGAAGCCGAGATTTAAAGCACTGGACTGGCTGTCAGGATTCCTGGCCTCTTCGGCCCCTGACCCACCATGCAATTGCCAGGATACTACATCCCTCTGTGCCTCAATTTCTCCATCACTACAGTGGAGTTACCACCACAACAGGCAGATTATGAGGCTATGTCCATTTACAGTGCTTTGCCCTCCTTGCATGAAAGGGCTTGCAGAAGATCCAAGTATCATGGTCAAAAAGGCGCAGAGTTTGATTCAAATACAGGTCAGTTCTTATTTTATCTGCATCCGATTGTCTGCCAGTAGTCCATACTCAGGTCAGTTCCCCACCCAGACCCTCCCCGACTGAGGCTGGAAAAAGGTGTACAGTGGTATCTACCAGTGAAGGAAAGGGGTTGGATGATGGAATGGAAAAGACAGGAAGGATGATCTCGGGGTTATGTCACTGGGAAAAAATGCTGTGTTCAGTTCCTGGCTCTGCTACAGATCCTGGGCAATCGGCTTGAGGTCAGACTGTCAGAAAAGCTCTGCTCCCATGGAGTCACCTAAATTACTGGCCAACCTTCCTAGCACAGTTGGAAACCTGGCCTTATGTTGGTGCCTAAATGGGAACATCCTTCCCTTTTCTCACCCTTTGCATATCTTGTCTAGTAAAACTATGAGCTCTCCAGGGCAGGGACTGTCTCTCACCAGGTGTACGTACCACACCTAGCACAAGAGGGCCCTGATCTCACACTGGCCTTCTGGTACTCCTGGAATACAAATGACTAATAAGAACAGTGGAAAACTCTGCAATCCCAGCAGAGGAGTGGACAGCAAGGGTGAAGTGGAATTCTTTCCTATGACCCTCGGGGGATATAACTAAATAGACACACTTAGGTAACACCTTAGTGACAGTTGCCTTAGAAATACCTAGAATCCAGCTATATGGGTTACTGGGAACAATGGGATGAAACTGCAGAAAAGGACATGGAAAACAACACGACTGGATCTTCTAGTCCATCGCCTCAGGGAATAACACAGCACTGTTCCCATCAGGAGATTGTCCAGTCTTGCTCTTGGGATGCTAAGTGCTGGTCTTCTCTCCTGTCCCCTGGGAGACAATTCTACAATCAAAGGAATTTCACCAGACAGAAGATTTTCCTGAAATTCTGCATCAGTGTTTCTTAGCTTCCCCACTGAATCGTCACGCCACACTAAATAATTCCTCTCTATCCCTGGTGTTTGGGGAGAGCTATCAACACACACACACACACACACACACACACACACACACACACAACAGAGAACAGACCGGTTTAAATCCTGTAAAGAGATTAGCAGAATCAGTGCCTTAATCCCAAACTGGATTTTAATTCTAAATCAGAGTTTCTAATTCCTTCAATATGGGGAACCACAGTGTGCATTTACCAGTCTCAAATGCATGTCAAGTGTAGAGACTTCTCTGAACCAATACCCCAGCTCCAGCCCTTGGGAACCTCAGCCCTGGACTTGACTTTCAAGGCTCAGGCCCGGCTCTGCTCTGTCTCCATCCCTCTCTGCTTATGACCCAGTTGCATACCCTGTTGCAAGAAGCCCCAGGTGATGCCTCAAGCAGAGTTTCCCAGACCCCTAGGAAGGGAGAAGAACAGACCCTTCTGTGAAGACCCCTCTGCAAAAGGCCATGCAGATTGAATTAATCTGTTCACCACTGAGATACTAAAACGACAGGCACCACAGAGCAACCCTCAGTGCTGTGGATAGAGAGGAGCCATCTCCAGAACCCCTCATCTCCTTGGAAACACAGGTCAGCGTTCTAGGCCTAAAGTGAGGTACCCACACCTACATCCGTTGACACCCTTAGCCTGCTCTGCAAAGATGCTGCGCCCCCCTAGCCCCTATTGAACTCCAGATGAATTGAACGGTCAGCATATCGCAAAAACCAGGCCACTGCAAAAATGGAGCCAGTGATTAGGTGTCTAAAATATGTACGCAAGAGCTTTATTTGAGGCTCCCTATTTGGAAGCCGTCTCCTACCGTCTCCTATATGAGCAAGGCCTTTTTTATAAAACGGACCCGAAGAAACACATCTCACCCTCCTTGTCAGCCAGAGTCACCCTTCATGGCCCTGATTCAGCAAAGCACTTAAGCACATGCTTTAGTCCTATTAAAGTCAATGGTATTTAAGCATGTGCTTAAGTGCTTTGCTGAATAGGAATGGTTTGTTGACTTGCAGCTCACGTTATTGTACACTGAACCCCTTGGATGAAGCTAGTTGGATATTCATCCCGTCGAGATATATTTGGCGACTGTTGATTTATATGCATTCAAGTTTCAGCATGTAAACGCTCTGCAGCTGTGCAATGCCCCTACCTGCAGGAACATCTCGAGCTGCAGTGAACATGTATATGTTAAAAATCAAGAGAAGTAATCACCGGGCTTGATTCTCCTCTCGCTTCCATCAATATCATGCCATGGCTAATGCTTTTGAATTCACCAGCATTACTCCCAATTGTGAGAGGAAAATTTGGCTCCTTGTCTCCAGCTAACCCGCTATTCATGTAAAGATCGGGAACGCTCCACAGGTTTGTAGACAACAAGCTGGGATCTTCCCCATGGCCAGATGATGATGACAAAGGAGTGGAAGGGACCTTAAAAAATCATGGAAGGACAGAGAACTGAGGTCCTTTTGGATAATGTTATTGATATCTTAATTTGTGTAGCTAGCACTTCGATTCCACTGTGATATGCATATCACAAATGCCTGAGACGGACAAACCAAGTTTAATTCAGGTTAGCTCTTACGGCTAGATAGTCAAAAGAGCCCAACACATTAGGTTTAGAGCTCTTTGGAAAGTCTGGATGTGAGAATGGATGCCATGTGCTTGAAAATCTGACCCAGAGCTCCTTTGAAAAATCTGGCTCTCAATATTCGGGTGTGAACCGGATCAAAAATTCCCTGGACCACACAGGCCTGTCCGATTGGACTGGAAATCTCCCAAGACGAAGCTTTCTCCATGAGATTCTGGAGCCTCCTGCTTGTGGTTGGGCTGGCCGCACCATGACCATGTCACCACCGCTGCTTCCAGGAGACTGCAGTGAAAACGAGAGCTAACTGTAGAGAGCTAGCCAAACCCTTACCAACCCGCTGACAGTTTTGCGGTTTGGTACGAAGCCTGGGGAGAGGTTGCCCAGTTTTGTTCTTTATTTTGACTTGAATTCTTTCCTTCATGCTTTTCAGACACGAAGGCCTCACAAGCCCTCTGCGAAGTAGATGTGGATATTGTCCCCATTTCTTAGCGGGGAAACTCAAGCACAGAGAGGTGAAGTGACTTCCCAAGAGGCCACAGAGTGACAGAATGGTACAGCTGGAAAAGAGAACCCCGGAGTCCTGACTCCCAGTCTCCTGCTATAAATAAGAAACCCATGTTCCCTACCGGAGCTGGTTTTCCCATCCCTGACAACAGTGAAGGGAGTGGGGCCAAGAAAAGCCAGTGAGACGCCACTGATCGGCAGCAGTCCAGCCAGCTCCCCCCTCATTCAGGGATTCAACAGGGTCAGAACTGCAATGAGACAAGTCAGTGCCCGAGGACAAGTGTAGCAGAGGCTGGGACTGGATCATGGATTGTTGCAGGCATAAAAATTCATTCATATGAATTTGGAATATAATACCTGACACAAGATGCATCGCTTGCTGCCATGCTGCAATCCCAGATAAGGACACAGCAGTAACAGATGGCGGAACAAGGCACTTATCTTGTTAGCTGATGGATTTATCTCTCCCCCCCATCCTTCCCTACATATTCCATAGCGTTTAGCTAGCTACATTCCTGACCAAGGCAGCATATGGGGAGTGAATGGATTTCTTCCTAACCCACCCCCACCCCTTAATTCAATAAGAGCCAGAATGGCAGGTGAACAGCTTGCTGTGTTAGGAAAATTTAAAAAAACAGTCAAGAAAATGTCAAACTGTCTTCTTTATGTGTGTCACATTTTCCACCCCCTGCTCAGGGCATGGATGCCAGAGACAGGGGGGCCAAAGAGCCAATGCCCCCCCCTTTTTAAACAGGGGGCCCAGGATCCCCTATTTTTAAGAAGCTGAAGTCAGCAGGGGCAGCCCTCCCCCCTCGGCTCTAAGCAGAGCTGGGTGGCATAGCACTGGAATCTCTTCCCGGCTGGCACGATGGAAGGATGGCTGGGCTAAATTTGAGTGAGCAGCACGGAGAATTGGTTTGGCATCCATGGGGGATCTCGGCACAGGCCGTTCCCGAGGCTGTCTCCAGGGAGCTGGATCTACTCTGCAGGAAGGAAATGTGGGTGGGGGAGCCCGTGTCAGTTCACGGAGGCATTTGGCTGTGGTCTAATGTGTGGAGGGGTTCTGGGATATAGTGGTTCTGGGGTAAATGACTCGGCAGATGGTTCTGTCTGGCAATTCCCTTAATCTCATTAGCGGAGGTGATCAAAATATTTCGTTGGAAACTCTCCCTCCGCCTCCCCCCAGCAAAAACCGGCCTTTTTCCAAAATGAGCATTTAGCAGAAAATGTGGCGGTTCCTAAATTTTTCAATTAAAAAAAAAATGTAAATCCTGTTTTTTCTCATTTTTGATGCCTTCC
Organism: Emydura macquarii macquarii; assembly: GCF_026122565.2. NCBI lineage: Eukaryota > Metazoa > Chordata > Testudines > Chelidae > Emydura > Emydura macquarii. The sequence goes on along the minus strand of NW_027130449.1, from coordinate 5,626,648 downwards.
CCTTCCTGCTTTTCCAAACTCATTTCCCTTCCCTTGCCCCCCCCCCTCCCACTCCCACAATTTGCCACAGAAAAAGGGAAGGCTGGTGGGAGAGAGAAAAAACTAAACAGTTTTTCATTAAAAAGAAACCCAGGGACACTGAAAGTTTGGCTGAGAATTTTTTACAATGAAGATGCTTTTATGCACTGTTCCCCCCATTGTCCAGCCAGCCCCAGTCATAAGCCCACATTCCCCTCATCCCTGGCATGCTGCACAGAGGCATTGCAGATGGTTATATCACTGCACAGACCTTCCTCCTGACCTCAGCAGACCACCTGAGCCCCTCCTAGCTTTCCAAGCATCTTGTCCAGCCCCTCCACAATAAGACCAAGTGCTTCAGAGGGGTCTTCAGTTCTCACAACTCTCCCAAAAAATGCCCTTCCTGACAACCCCCTCTCAGCTGATTTCTTTCCACTCCCCAGTAAACCAAAAGTCTTAATCTCCTTCCAGCTGACAACGCTCACACCACCGCCCCGCTTTAGCCAACACTCCTTACGCCAGCTCCCTGCTGCTAGCCCAAACGCTCCCTACTTCTCAGCTGCCAGCGTCTGCCAGCTCTTCCCAAGACAAGTGCCCCACTGCATGCATCTCCTTGCTGCCAGTTCCCTCAAGATACCTGACCCTTTCTTGTGCATTAGCTGATGGGGGCCCCCTCCAACCAGGCAGCAGACAGACACAGCCTCACCTCTCAGCCCTCAGCACAGATGGGCCCAGATTCCCCTTGCTCCTGCAGCTGGGTGGAATTACTTCCACTGAGATGCTTTTCCCAACCAAACATGGTGTTTTTGAATGATACAGACATTTTAGCTTGGGGGGAAAAAAATCACATCATTCAAAACTTCCCCTTTTTCCTCAAAGCAAACCTATTTCATTTCCACTGGATTTGAGAGGAGGAAAAATTCAGCTTTCATTTTTGTGGGTTTGCCCTGCCCTCTTTTCTCACCCTTTTCCAGCAGGGCGGAAAAAAGAGAGAGAGGAGGAGGACCAGTTCTTCCACCCCTCACCCGCAAACTAAACACCAGCAATTTTTCATTTCCAATTGAATCCAAACAAAACATTCCCTTTTAGCAAAAGGAAAAACAAGCCAACAGATTCCACAAACATTTTCAAAGCAAAGAAACATTGTTTCGTTTCCTTCAAAAGTTAGCCTGGAAACTAACTAGCATTTTCCCAACAACCAATAATAGCGCCAGTAGGTCCGTGAGTTGTGCCTTTCACGGCGGCATGAGTTTCCAAGTGTCATCCAGCACCCCAAAGGTTAACTCTTGATCCCAAGTGATATTAGTCCCACCACAGCCCACAATGCTGGCCGCCGCCACCCGTGCTCGCTGGAGGGGCTCGCAGCTGAAAGTTTCTAATCCAGGGCGATATCATCGACAGCCCCATTGGGGAGTGGAAATAAAAGCAGATGTGCACAGCTGATAGATGCTATCAAGGCCAATGGGATTTTCCAGCTCTCTGCAGTGCTTTGCACTGGGTGGCCATGGATGTGTGTAACAGAATACCCAGCGGCACACAACAGTTCTCACAGCAGCACCGTGCTGCTGGTTATAGCAAACTGCAGGGCAAGATTGCATTATGGAGGATGCAGGATGGGTCTTAGCAGCAGCACCCTGTGGTAGCCTGCAGGGCCACAGCATACCAGGCAGGCAAGTGACATGGATTTGCAGCGGTACAATGCAGCAGGCTGCAGTATCCTGCAGGGAAATGGTGCATTGGGGTGCTGGGGATACTGACGTGCTGCAGTAACACAGGATCGTAGGGGTTAAGAGACAGAGAAAACCGGTTTGATTGGGAATTCTCCCCTTGTGGGGCGCAGTCCTTGCAGGGCGTTGGGCACACTGTTCAAGTACTAGGCTGTGTCTCAAAGGGGTGGGTCCCATCCTGCTCCAGCTTCCCTGCTGAAGCAATGCTGCTGCTGGATCACAAGGCTCACGCATCCCCACGCCCTCTGCAGCAATACAGTGTGTCAGGCTGCAGGATCCTGCAGGGAGACAGAGTACTGTCATGCAGAGACAGCGTTGAGCAAAAGCCCAGTGTGCAGCGACAGATTCTCCTAACCTTCTTCAGGGAAGAGTTAACTAACAGCCAGAGGTTAAGTTACGGCGGTCACTGCTGCTTTTCTGCACTGCTGACTAGAGAAGACACAATCTTCCAAAGTGGTGGCGTTCTCCACCGGTCTCCCTCTCTCCTCAGGCTACCCCTTCCTCCTTCCCCTCTCTCTATAGGGCTCTGGTTGGGATCAGCCCAGAGGTCCCGACAGATTAATCTATTAGCCCTCCAATGTCAAGAGGGGAAGCGGGTTTCTAGGGCAAAGCAGGTTTCAGAGACAGATGAGCGTTATAATGAACCAGACAGAAACACTCCACACACACACACACACACACCTCTCCCCGGCTTTATGTTGCAGACCCCTCCGCAGGGCCATAAGTGTCAGAGGCACAGGCGAATGGCAGAGAAACTTGGCACGTTTGGATCGAGGGGGTTGGTTCAGTCTATTACACAGCATGGAGCCAGGTGGCTTGTCCAGATATCAGCCTGGCCTTTGCCTTATTCCAAACCCTGATTTGGATCCATCTCTAGCCTTTGCAGGCAGGACTTCACTGGAGCATTCAGCTGGCTGAGCACAGGCTCAGTCGCACTCCTGTCGCCCGGCTGGGAGATGAAGGGCTATCTGCCTACATGCCTCCTACTGCCCCATGCATAGGAACAGAATGCCAGCAGTATTGCATTAGCCACTATCACCGTCTCCCTTCAGCCCTGCCTGGATCCCAGAGGCAAAGAGATATACAATGTAAAGGGAGATTCCTGGGTTCTGTCCTCCCGAGGTGACCAGAGGGCAAGTCCCTTTACCTCTGTGCCTCAGTTTCCCCATCTGCAATGCACTTCAGAAGAACCTAATGACGCTTCCTTCACAAAGGGCTGTAAAAACGCCTTGCGATCCGGGCCTGAAAGGAACTATAGATGCACCAAGTACTGTAACATCAGTCCTCTGACACAGCCAGCCATTCTCCTGTTACATACATCAAGCCGTCCATTTCAAGCCTTCATTCCCTCCCCCCCTGCAATTATAGCTCGTCAACTCGCACTACACACAGACACCATTAACCACCACCAAAAATCCCAGCAACAACCAACTCGGGGCGCCGTTTCCTGCCAGTCACAGAGTGGCTCGGCTGTCTGGTCGGAGCGGGCCGAAACACATCTGGTAATTGCAAGGCCAGGGTCACCTGACCAAGAAATAACTCCTGCCCACCCCACTGACATTTCTTTCCTCGGAGGCGGTTTTCCAGGTTGGCCCTCCTCAACCCCTCCGAGCCTGCTGCTGGGCACTCCCTTTGACACGCATTGTCTCCCCGCCTTTCCCCACCTTCCTCAGAAGGCACCAGTCACACAGGTGGCCAAAGCATTTTGCAGGGCTCAGGCATAGACAGTTATCAGCCTGCGTTTAATCCCGACTGCCTCTGATCTCTCAACGCCTCCATCCCAAAGGGACATCAGAAGCTGGTTCTGCCCCCCCGCCCTCTCTCCCCGCAGTCCACAGGCCAGCCAATGCCCTTTTTTAATGCCATCACCTTTCAAGCAAAAGTTCTCACTTAGCTCCCAGTTATGCCGGAGGATGAAAAGCTTCTCCGGAGCATGTCCAGCAGACTTTTTTTTTTTTGAGTTTCCCCCCATCTCCCCTCCTCATGAGGCTAAAGAGCTAAAAGACCAACTCGGAGGCAGATAATAGAGTGACAGCACCTCATAAAAAGGAAGCTGAAAGCTTTCGAGAAAGCTGGCGTATGGTGCATTAGGGATTTCCGTCGCAGCAGCTGGGAGTAATAGTGACCCCCTGAACTCAATTTGCTCCACGGCGATAAACCTAAGGAAACACTCTGGACTGTGGAACTCCTTCTCCGGCTGACGAAGCTCGCCGAAGCCTCTGGCACAAGCACTCCATTGCTTCCCTCCTTAGCGCTGGCAGTGTTTTGTTCCATCGGCTTGGTGCTCTTCCCCCAGCTTCGTTAACTCCAGTGGAGTTATTCCTCATTCCTACCAGTGTACGAAGGAGGAGCATCAGGGCCACAGGAGTGGAGGTTAAGTGGGAGGGGGTGTGAGTGAAACCTTGCAGCACGGAGGGATGTGGGGGCATCAGTATTTGGTGGGCTGGTATTATTAGTATTTTTAATTGTATTATGGTAATAGGTACAGGCATCATTTGAGATCAGGGTCCCATTGTGCTAGGTGCTGTACATACATGTAGTGAAAGACAGCCCTCGCTCCAAAGAGCTTACAGTCTAAATAAGGAATTACTCTCTTAGAAACCTCCGGCTGCACTATGTTTAGGAACATAATGTAATGGTGAGAGCAGGGGATTGGAAGTCAGGATTCCTGGGTTCCCTAGCCAACTCTGCCATGGACTCACCCTCTCACCTTGAATAAGGTGCTCCCCTCTTTGTGCCTCAGTGTCCCCAGCTGGAAAATGGGGGCAATGCTGGCCCTACTTTAATAAAGTTAGCAAGGTACATTAGGATCCTCAGCTGGGAGGCAGAGGAGGTGGAGTATCATACAGTAGAGGGTCATGACAGTACCTAAGACTCAGTGTCTCTCTCTTTCAGGCAGCCAGCTGCATGCAAATAGCTTAGTTCAATTGCACAAACCTATCACCTTCCTCTCAGCTGTTCCTTTTTTTTTTTTTTGTTAATGAGTAGAAATTCTTCCCACTACGCATTAGCGCCCGACGTAATGGTGCAAAGCATTTTTCATTTATCATCATAATGCCAGTCAAACGAACCCCCTAATAACGTACATTTGAGAGGAAAGCTATTAGAGTTTATTTGTGCAGCAGCTTTGAACTCGTTCCCACAGCTCTGACTGGGTCTTGACTCTTCAGGCCTTTTCATCGAAAGCTATTCCTTGGCTAAGCTGAATCTTTCCCCTGCAGGATATGGCAGCCTCCTGCACCTGCTGTACTCTTTTTGAATTCCAGACCCATTTAGAACTGGAAGCAGCCACCAATTTTTCGTTGCCAATGACTGACTTGCTGTTCCAAGCCAGGGTGCTGAGAAATATTGCACCTTGTGTCCTATAGAACTGAGTTCGCTCCAGCTAATAGCAATTAGAACTCACGTTTCTAAAGCCTCTTTTAGGGTGACCAGATGGCAAGGGTGAAAAATCGGGATGGGGGAGGGGAGTAATAGGTGCCTATATGAGACAAAGTCCTGAATATCGGGACTGTCCCTACAGAATCAGGACACCTGGTCAACTAGCCCCCTTCAGCTCAGAGAGTCCCAAAAAGTGCTTTGCGTAGTTTGTTTTTGGTTTTTTTACATTAAAATGGGCCCTTTAACTGAGCAAAAATGAGTCCCTTTCTAAGGGAAGAGATTTGAGTGTGTCTCTTTTTTTCATTTGAAACCAGCCATTTTGTAGAATTTCCCAGAAACAAGAACATCTGAGCGGCGGGAAATCTCTCCGAACGACAAGATGACAGTGTTGTCACAAAATGGCAGGGACATAATCCTTTAGGACTGGTGCACATTTCTGATCCTGCTTTACTGCCATCCTCTTTGTTATCTCAGTCCTGGTCTGAAAGAGAGCTCCCCCGATGCACCCTCGTCCTACCTGCAGCCTCTCTGCTTTTCCAGTACTGGACCCCGGACAGCTCGGCTAATGCTTCATATCCTAACTTGCGACACCCCTTCCAAGTCCAGTTTATGGTCCATCAGTACACCTCAGCCCAGCAACCGAAGCGATTCCAGGCTAAGGACCCGACATCGCAATAGCTTGCACCTCCGCGTAACTTCACCCAGGAGCGCAGTCCTACAGAAACCAATAGGAATTTGCTTATGTGAGTAAAGTTACTCCCATGTGTAAGCATTGCAGAATTGGGCCCTTCATTGCCCACACAGCTCTGCTGGTTCACTGAAGCAAACATGCCACCTAAAGCAGTTACATCCCGACTACAGTGCAGACAGATCTTGCATGCAGGGACAGTAGCGAGCATAGGGGGACCCCGATCACGGCCTCTAGGTGCGACCAGATACCAACGCTGAGCACAATTCAGAGCAACTCAGCATCAGGCTCTCGTTCCGCCGGCCACGAGGCTCTCTCTCAGCTTCAAACAGTTCCTGTCAAGCGCAACTAGTGGCAGTTTGTGATTGTCCCTACTTGGGATGAGCAGTGGGTGCTGCCGCTGCTCTGGAGTGAGGCGCATTTGCAGAGCCAGGGAGCCGTGGCGTGTGGCAGTGACGGAGGTGCTACCAGTCAGGGCTGCACGCATGCCTGGTGGGTAAGCCTCGTCTACCTGGAAATGAAACCCGCCTTTGCTCTAGCTCTAATGCAGCAAAGGCTGGTACTAGCAACTGGATAGCTAGTGGGAACAGACCACTTGTGTTTTTAAACCCGTATGTTGTCTAGATTTGCTCTGGGCAGGTCGAGAGGACATGGTGCGGCTGGGGTCCTGTTACCACCAGCTCCCACGCTATCTGACTGAGCGTAGATACAGCTCAGAGTGGTCTGGGGGCCGTGAGGGCTGTGTTGCAGAACAGGAAGGAGATGCATTACAGTTATCTGAAGCCCAGGACTGCAACAGCAGGAGGTTCTGTAGCTGGGTGAGGAGGAAATGCAACAACAAGAGGGCTGCTGGCCAGACTTGCTGCATTGGCCAGAGATGTGGGGGAGGCAGGACTGAAATCGCAGGGTGGACTCCAGATCAGGATCAAGGCGCACTCGCAAAGCCAGGGAAGGAGGGAGGCAGAGCTGGGATAGCAGCTAGTGCTGCATGTTAGGACCGGTGAAGCAGGCAGAGATTCGGGGGAGCCCAGGCCTAGAATAGGCGGGGGGCACTTCCAGGGAGGCCCGTTGGTCAAACAGCCAGGACTGCAGTAGCAGAGGGCGAGGCACTAGCCGAGCTGGGGAGGCTGGCCAGGCCTAGAATAGCAAGGCTGGCTGCAGAGGAACCAGCAGCAGTCCCCAGACTAGAATAGCAGGAAACATTTCAGGTCAGGCTGGAGGTGCAGCAGCAGAACCATGCGTGGGCGGCGAAGCACGCTGCCTGTCACCTGCCTGCAGCCAGTGCTAACCAGCTAGAAACGCTGTCTCTCTTGCATTCATACAAGTGATACCAATAAATAAATAATGATCATCAAAATAATCCCTGCCCTGGTCTCCCTGAGTGGCGGCTGCTGCTGCTCTGAATTTGCAGCCCCAGCAGATCAGGGCTTTTTCCTGGCCGCCAACCAGCTGGGGTTTGGGAGCTAGACTTCTGCAAACAACTTTTCTGGGCTGTGATGTGGGCGGAGGTAGGAGGGGGCGGAAATTTAGGGGGAAGGGAAGGGAAAACAGACATGACTCAAGACACTTGTGCGAGTTATGATGGGGAGGGGCCCCGAATGAGATCACACAAGGGGTGACAAATGACACACACAGGGAAAGATCAAGGAGTGCTTCCCACACAGGATAACTGCAGGACATCACTGCATTCCATTTAATAGTGGCTTGGTCTGCTGGAAAGAACTGCATCACTCAGCCCTATGGAAGGGGAAGGCGCTGGTGTGAGAGGAGCACGTGTGCCTTTAATAACGTTGGTATGTGTGTATCTGCCAGTTTCAGGGTGGGGTATGTGTTTCGAGATGTTTGTTTGTGCGTGTGGATGTGTGTGTGCCCTGTGGCAAACGCAGTGCAGCATAAACGTGTGGTTTGTGTCTGTGTCAGGCTAAAGGGCACATCCATCCAGGAGTGTGCACGTGTGTCTGCAGTGGCTCTGGGTGTGCGTTTAAGACAGAACAATGTGTTGGTGTAGCTGTATATGTGCAATGATGAGAGAGAAAACAGTGTGTGTGTGCAGCTCAGACAGTGAGCTTGTGCAGCTGTCTCTCTCTCTCTCTGTCAATGCAGCAAGAGAATCTTACTGCGCTAAGCACACACCTGCCATGCAGAGCCACTCGAGCTCAGTGACTTTCATGGTGTTGCCAAATTGGCCCATTGGGCCTGTTTTCCTGTGCGCTCGCCCCATTTGCATCGTTTGAACAGAAAGCAGCAAGTGAGAGGGACAGATCTTGGTTATCATTTCCAAAACCATTGTATTTAATGTCGTTCTGATAAACAAGCTGGCGATGTTTAACTCTGCAGTGGTTGGGGCCCAACATCTAGGCGACTAGTTGCACACCAGAGATGTATAGAGCAATAGTTGTAGCATGAGGCGCTGTTCTTGAAGCCAAGGAGGCGCGTATGGCAAACATCCCCACCCCCTGGGGCAAATGCAACCCTCGCTGCAACTGACCCCTTTCTTCTCTAGCTAGGGAGCTGGGATCAAGATCTCCATGGAGGCCTGTGCCAATAAATCTGTGAGAGGGAGGTTGCAATCATAATTTCTTTCCTAAAACAAGCACTTACTCCTGCCACCTCCACTGACTTCAGCCAGGTGAATTTCAACCTCTGTTCTGTGCATCTCTGTGCTTTGGGATCTCCCAAGCGTCCCTGTCCAAACTATCCCCAGAGACTTCCCTCCTTGGCATCCTTCTGCTATTAAAGAGATGCTACAAACCCCATGGGAAAGGGGAAGCCAAAGGACCTTTGTTATTTGTGTGAGCTGCATTTTTAGCTCCTTGTTTCTCAGACCGGCAGGTAAATCCCTTCCTTCGAGGGTCCTGCCAGGATTGGTGCACGTTGCTCTGGGGTTTTGCAGCTTCTTTGTGCAGCACCAGAGTCTCTCTCTTGGCTTGCCATTAAGATTTGTACGCCATGCAGAATTGCTTTGGTGACATTTAAAGGTTTCTTGTCAGACTGGCCCCCACATTTCTTAGTTATTTGCTGCCGGCAGATGAGCTTGCTAGGTCAGCAAGAATTAGCCTCCCAAATAGCCACCGAAAAATGAACTGCTGTGCTAATTACTAGTGATCCTCATGAGCAGAGCTGGATGGGGAAACGGGTTTGCCCGTTTGCAAGAATTTGAGCTTGATGGTTTTTTCCAGTACCAAATTGAGCCAAAAAGTTGAAATCACAAAAACGTTCATGAACTGATCATCTGGGGGAAAAAAACGGTCTACCGGAATACTTTGTTCTGATCATTCTGGAAGGTTTCCTTTTCCTTTTGACTTTTTAATAAATAAATAAAAACAAACCCAAAACCTTTCTTTAGAATAAATTAGAGAGAACACGGTGAGTGAAGTAGTATCTTGTATTGGACCAACTTCTGTAGGTGAGAGAGACAAGCTTTTGAGCTACACCGAGCTCTTTTTCAACATTTATAAACAAAAAGTCCTTTCAAACCAGAAAATGAAGCTTTCCATTTACAATATGTCAAAAGGGGATGATTCAACTATTTTGAAACGTTTCCCAAAAATGTTTTCTAATCATGAGTTTACTCAAAGCCGATCCTCTCCCATGAATACTTTTGACTGACAAAGCAACATTTTCCAATGAAAAAAATCTTTCATTGGCAGATTCCCAACCAGCTTTAATTGTAACAGTTATGAAATAGTCCCTTTTGAACCATTCCTGGGCCTTGATCCTCTCCCATCTTGCACCTCATGTGGTCATTTGCACCAGCATAAAATGGGTGTCAGATGCTACAATTCAGCTTTGGTAATGTTTTCATACCCACTGTACATTCTCTTTGCACAGAAATAGATGGCAATGGACCGTGTCTGGGGCAGGGAGGGGGAGAATTAGGCCAGTAATCTCAAATGCATATGTTACTTATGAGCATTGGTGAATACCTTCGGCAAACGGAAGAGGGAGAATTTGCAAACTGTTCACTTGCAGAGTTTGTTATTGGCAAAGGGACTGTCACACAAGTTAGACAATATCATTTCTGGACCCTGATAAACTGAATTCTGAGTAGCAGTTTCCGGTACAGCTCTGCAGACAAATCACCATCCATGTAAATTGCAGGAAGCTTTCAGGATTCACAGGCACACAGCAAACAAACACTCATAAATAGCAAGCAGTGGGCCAGACTGCAAACTCCTGGCACCCACTGGCAAGCAGCGATTCATGCGAGTAACCCAAGTAATTTCAATGAAACAACTTGTGCAAACAACTTCTCGCTAGTGGAAGAAACAGCTTTCAATCCAGGCCTGTGTAAGCCCTGAAATCACAGCCAACTGAACTCAGCACTTGTAATTCTTTATCGTTACAGTTCAGACAGTTCCATTATTTATATAGGTTATTTATTCATGTATAGGTCCCATGGACAACCTGATTTTTTGGATAAAGTTACTATAATCTCTATCCATCTAGCCCTAATGTGCCCTTCATCATGGCATCTAGGGCAGGTGCTAGGCATGGTACTATCACAATCCACCTAATAAAGTTGTTCTATTTCTATCCAACCTCTGAATGAAACTTTGGCAAGGATTGAAAATGCTTGGTTAAGATTTTTCCTTTATATATATAATATATAAAATGATGTCTCCCTCTACTCACAGGTTCTGGCTGGTAGTGGATGGAGAAGAGCCAAAATCAAGAGACAGGTCTCCCACTATACTGACCGACCAGAAAGTAGCTGACTTTTCTGACAGAGCCAATTCTAAGCAGATTTCCTGACCACCTGCTCACATTTCATGACCAACTTTTCAGACTCAAGAAGTTGGAATAGTTCAGACAAGCATAGATATTTCTTGGGGAGGCAGCAGCACCTAGGGGCTGGAGCAGGGGGGACTCCTGGCTCCTCCACAGAATGGGAATTTGGCCAAGTTGCTTTGGAGGAGGTGGTAAAAAGCACCTAAGAAATTTTGGATCAAGATATCGAAGGTACTTACATGGCCCTTGGCACCATAGTATCTGAGCCCCATCACAATCATTAATGGACTTATTCTAACATGCTCCTGTGAGGTAGGACAGTGCTTTTATCCCCATTGTACAGATGGGGCTGTGCAATGGGGATGAGGCACAGAGAGGCTAAGTGACTTGCCTAAGATCACACAGCACACCTGTAGCAGAGCAAAGACTGACCCAAGGTCTCCAGAGTCTTAGTCGACAGCCTTAACCATAAGGCCATCCTTTGTCACTGACTTTCAGTGGGACTTTTCTTCCTAATTCCTTTAGGCCCTTTTCAAAAATGTCTCCTTTCAACTTCTCTGTGACTCAGTTGCCCCCTCTGTAAAATAGGGATAATGATGTCAAGGCTCCATTGGAAAGCACAGGAGAGCTCGGTCTGGGCAGTACTTCTACATACAAAACATGACATTACTAGCACTGTCAATGCTCATTTGCCAAACACTGTGAAGTTCCCCTACTTCCCCTCTGCCACGAGTGGGTGCAGCCAGCAGCAGCCCAGACTCACCTCCCAAATGACGTGACAGCCCATCACATCTCCCTGTGTCATGGGTGAAATCCCCCAAGATCACACTGCTGAGTAGGGAAGAACCGCAAAGCAACCGAGTTAATTCCCCTAAGGAAATACTCAGCTCCTGTTAAACTAAGGGAGGTTTCTCTGAGAAGTAGAAGGAATCAGAACAGCAGCCGAACAAAATTTCAAACATACTCCAGACCCACCTTTCTCTCCGCCATCTCTCAAACTATTCTTTGCCAGCGTACAGCCCTATTCTGCCAGGTGCTGGGGACTTTCAGGGAGGTGCCTAAGGCCCTTGGCTCCTATGGGCTTTGATGATTGTTAGACGTGATAAATACCTAGCAGCATTGAACTCTTAAAGCACAGGTGCACGCTAGAACATTAGATGCAACAATACACTGATATTTTTACAGTCCTTGGACAGTTCAGACCAATGAGAAGAGGGTAGCACATGGAACTCCAGTTTAATTTCTGCTCATATACTGAGATAATTAACCCTTTTGTCACTGAGCTAAAATATAACTGCACTACATGAACTATTGAGCTCCCTTCCAGTCTTACATTCCTAAGATTCATTCTAGAACGCTGCTAGAACCTATCTAAGGCTATTTCTATGCTACAAGTGCTATGGCACCACAGCTATGCCACTGTAGCATCATAGCATAGACACTTCTTACCATGATGGAAGGGTTTTTCTATCAATGTAGGTAATCAACCTCTCTGAGCAGGGATAGCTATGTCCATGGAAGGACCAGCTGCATCTACACTGGGGGTTAGGTCAGCATAGCTAACTTTTATGCCTAGAGCAGGTCTATTTCAATAAGGTATCTATTTTTCCTTGCGCACTTGGGGAAACCAGTCGGCAGCTCGTGTTTCCAATGAATGAAATACCAGCAACCAGCACTGAAGTCTCATAAATCGCATGCCAAGTACATACACGTGCCTAGTTCCCACTTCCAAGCATGTTCCATGAGCCACACATTGAGGTGCTGGCCTGCACTATCACCTGAAAGATGCTCTAATCACTGTGTATGATTTCAAAGCAGGGTAAGGACCATTGTATGTCTTGGGATAAATTGGAACAGGTCCCATCAAAGTTAAAGGGAGCTGTGCACATCTGAAGCCGGAATGGAGCCCTAATTCACTAAAATAAAATATTAAAGTGGATTTAAAAGTGCAATAAATAAGACAAATTAACTATCAAACAAAGAGCGGCCCAGTGATGCACTGGTAGGTTAGGGCACTCAAGGAATGGAGTTCCCTGGTAGAAAGACAGCCTCGTTTGGAGAAGAATCAGCTTCACATCAAACACATGGAAATTCACTTTTTCCTCAGACTTTCTCAGTGAAGGAAACAGCCCTAAAGGCCTTGTTTTGAATAGAAATGCCTGAAAATCCCACCTGAAGTGCTTTGAAAATCCCACCTGAGTTGGACTGAATAGGAAGTCGCTCCATAACCCCCACCGCTGTCATAATGCACCGTCAGGTCTTTCTCTCTCTCTGAAATATTTCTGATTAACATTTGAAATGATTCAATCCTGCCTTGCTCTAATTTTCAGAGCTGCATGGAGGGTGCACATCCCGCTTTCTCACAGCTCACACTGCTTAGGTCCACAGATGCATCCGAAACAACGCCCTGTGGAAAGTTACATCAGCGCTGAGAGGCAACGTAAGAGACAGACAAGAGGCAGGCCATCTTCAGTAGTCATGCCATGCTGTCTGGCCTTTCATAAAGGAAAATAAACAGCCATGATCTGCATCGGGGCATTAACTAGTTGACCCCATCCCTTTCAGCACAGACCCACAGGGGCCTGAGCCATGAATTGATGGAAAGGCACAATAGAGACAATCAAAGGCGAATTAGGAGCCAAAGCTGCCCCTTCCAGTGCTTGTGAGGAAAGCACTAGATACCCTCAAGAACCACGAGCCGGCACAGCCTGGCATGAGTGCTGCAGGCAACTAGTCCTCAATGACGCACCCAAGTTCAAAGCTCGTAACTAGCCAGTAGCCATCTCCTCTTCCCCACTTTGCTCTCCATCGTTGGCAGACTTGATTCCAGCTGCTCATTAAAATATCTGCACAGGAGACATCTTTCATCCCCCGGCACCATCCGGGAAAAGGAAGGAGCCATCAGCAGAACTTAGCGGAGAGGGGTAGGAGGAGGGAGGGAGCACAATGCATTTTTTAAAAACTCTGGCAGCTGCTTACTCAGCAGTTCCTGAGACCAGGCAGAGACAGACGGCACATAAATAATAAAGTTGGACTGCGAGGAGCTGGAAGGTTGGGCTCGTTGCTGTGTCAGCCATCTCGAAAGCTACACCAAGGCTTTGTTCCTCCTACACAAGGATCGACCCAGATCTGCCCCCTTCTCCTCTCCCCAAGGTTGGAAGGTGCTTTGGTAAGTGTGGCACTGTTCCCGCTGCAGTCAGTGCAACCACCCCCTGTCATGCGAGCAGGATGAGCGCCTGGTTCCATCTGATCCCAAAAGACCCCTAGGCTTTGCAGAAATCCTCTGCCTGGCCTCCTCAGCAGAGCTCTGCCATTTCAGCTGGGCAAGTTTGGTTCACTCTTGTTCAGACCCCACCGATTTGGTGGCTGGAACAAAAGTGAAAGTCCATTCAAATCATTGAGGCTTGTCCGGTCTGGGTTTATGACCACATGGCACCTCTGACTTCAGTCCCCACCTGGGCCGCAGAAGGGTGGAACAGAGGACAGCCATGCCATTAGACAAACGTGTATGACTAGACAACAGGCAGATGTTCATTCTAAACTCAGCCCACACAGCCCAGGTCTACTCAAAAGGTGCACGCGCCTCAGCAAAGCTCATGGTGGACCTCCATCACCCAGACCCAGGGGTCTGTTGTTAACGTTTTCCTCCACAAACCTACGCAATCTCAGACAGGGCCAGCTGCTGTGTTCACATCTCAAGAGTGTTGGGGACTCCCTGGGCCTGAGGGCAGTCACGGGGCATTTCTGGACACCTCAGACAGGGGGAAGCCACAGGACATGCGACATTTGAGCAGTGGGCCAGGTCCCCCAAAAGCATGTGCTGATCTGAGCGCCACCTGCTCCTGAAGGAACATCACCCAATGGAAGGACTACGTGGGGGTATCAGAGAGAGGCTGTGCTGTGGTGGTAGGAGAGGGGAATTGAGGAGGAGTTTCAGGGGCCATGGGGAAGAAGTTGGATGCCCCCAGCAGTGGGGAAATGAGGAAGGATCCCAGTGGGAGACCAGGAGTATTGGATGAGCTAGATAAAGGACCCAGCCCTGGCCTCAGTTACCCCAGAGCTGCTCCATTGACTTCAGCAGACTGAGTGGTGCAAACGAGAGGAGACTTGGCCCCAGTGTGCCTTAATCAGAGTGTAGCTTGTGGCGCCTCCAGAGCACAGCTCACTCGCAGGCCAGGGCCTTGTGTCTGGGCTGGAGTGTGGGAGACTGACAACGTAAGCGTATCACACTTTCACGAGTTAACGAAAGCTCCCATCCGTCCTTCATTCAAACCACTGGCCACGGTTTTTACAATTAATTTTCTGGAACTAAATCAAACAGATGAACACAGACAAGAAAGAGAGGAAAAGGGAACAAGAGCAGAGAAGGGAGGCGGAAAGAATAAGCTCGTGCCGGGTGTTAGCCAGGCTCCTTCCATTCACCAGCCCTCTCCCTCCACCACCACTGCTCAAACACCACAGGGAGGTTTGAACCCATGCCATACATGCACCGGCAGAGAGGAAGTCGAGCTTTATGGTTACGGCACTGAAGTGGGACACAGGAGACCTGGGTTCAGTCCGTGGATCTGCCCCAAGCTCCCTATGAGACTTGAGAAGTCTCTCTGTGCCTTAGTTCCCCGACTGTAAAACGGGGAGGATAATCCTTCCTTTGCCCATCTTGTCTAGCTTGACTGTAAGCGCCTCAGGCCAGGCACTGCCTCTTAGTATATGTATGTACAATGCTTAGCACAGTGGAACCCGAATCTTGGAGGGCACTATTGTATTATGAATAAATAATAATATCTATAAGCCTTTAGCACTCCTCAATGAGCTTGCTCACATGCTTAATCGCTTGGATGGATGAGAGCCAGCACTCTTAGCTCGAATATCTACCTCCCGTGGGTTAATCTAGTCATTCCTCTCTCTAACTGCAGGACTTTAGCTCCAAACGCACCCAATCCGATTGTGACACTAACCCAAAGATCTGACAATGACAAACAGGCGAGACCTCCCAGCCCCACTGATGGCTAAGAAAGGGCTCATGAATATTATAATAAGGGCAACTCTCTCTCATACGTGTTCAGGTGGAGTCTTGGTCCCCAAGTCTTTGGCCTAATTTATTTCCCTCTCCTCTGGGAGCTCTCTTGATTTCTGAGTGCCCCATTTCTGTGTGTGCATTTTCAGTAGCACCGGACCTCCCTTTCTCTCCTGTTTCCTGGGTTTCTTTCTTTCTCGCTTGCCCTCACAGATGCACTCGGTCTCTTACCCTCACCTTCTTTCTTCTCTCTCTCCCAATGCCCTCCTACCAGTCCTCTTCATTAGCTTTAGTGCTTCCCCATCTCTTTTATTTGTCCATGTAAATTGAAGCAAGCCTTCTAGCTGCTTGGGTGGAACACGCTGTTTTATATGTGCCATAAAAGGAAAGAGTTCTGTAAACAATATTATTTTTAATACAGTCCCAGGCTTTGGCAGGCCAGCTGTTTTTGTATTGTCTTAATTTAATCAGGCAATCAGTTCTCTCAAGCAGCGACAGGAATGAAAAGCATTAGCAAAGAACCGAGAAACTGGTGGGAAAAGAAATGGCTTCCATCAGATACTTCCCAAAGTGTTGATGTAAGAATACAGGCCAAGATCTACGGGGAGGAGTCCCCGAGATGGTTCTTTAATGAAGAGCTTTGTCACAACACAAGCCATGTATCATCTCTGCATTTCCACCGTGATACCGGAGGATGAGATGAAGACAGAGGTGGAAGTGACCCTGGATTACATCTAGTCTATCCCTTTGGCCAACAGCATGTTACCAATAGAGATGGACCAATGCCAGGAGCTCAGATTTGAATGTCCCAGAGATGTTTTCGGGGCTTGCGCTCGATGCCTTGGATACGAACAAATGTGAAGACCTTCTGTTCTTTTTGTCACCCTTCCACTGAGTCACTCCACTAACAAAGCCTGCCTCACTGCTCTCTTCTTCCCAGATGACCTATATACCAGCAGTGCCACTCTACATTTAAACCTCACCCCCCAAAAAAACCTCACTTCTCCCAGGGGGCTCCCCCACATGTCAACCTGCACCCACTGCTGCCACCAACCTTCGCTTAGTCAAAAATTAAAGGCTAAAACAGTTCATCACAATGATGTTTAACAAAGACAGTATGAACGATGATCTAGAATAATCCCTGGTCACATTGGTGTGTCTGGCCTTCATCTGTCTGCTTATAATGCAAACTCCTCAGGACAGGAACTCTGTCTTCCTTTGTGCCTAGTTCAATGCCAGCCCTTCGACAACAACTTTAATCCATAATTATAACCTACATTACAATTATCCATCCAAATTCCAAACTACAAAGGGTCTGTTGCACAGTGGCCAAGATCCTATAACAACTAATAATTCAATAGCACTCAGAGTCCCATTCAGGAATCTGGGCCCCCATTATGCTGGACATTGTAATAAGAAAGAATGTCTCTGTCCCAAAGAGCTTACAGTTGTAGCATATGGTGAGACACAACAGGTGGATAGAACAAACCATCAATGGGGTGGGAGAGGGGAGGGGAAGACACAGTAAGAGCAAAGTTTTTGAAGGGTCTCAGTTCTAGACAGCAGAGACCTCATGGAATCCTCATGGGAGCAGCTGATTATGAAAGATTTCCATCATTTGAGACTGAGGAAATGACACAAAAATTGGCAGGTCTCAAGAGATTCCCATCATCCTGGACTGAATTCTCATGAGAGATTTCAGTGCTGTCAGACCTGACCCTGGCCTGGGTTCCATCTCGAACCGCAGTCTGAACTCATTGCAGATCTGACCTCCATCTCCTTGTCCTGTGTCTCCTTTCTATTATTATTTATATTGCAACAGTGCATGGGAGAACCCGTCATGGACCAGGGCCCAATTGTGCTACTCACTAGAAACACACATGCTTTATCCACTTTCCTCCAAGACAGGGGGCTTGCAGAACAGTATTCCTCAATGAAAAAATTACTTAAGAATTTCTAATCACAGGCACAGCGTGACCAAATCGTTGTTTAATCATGTTTGTTCAGAGTTCCAAAATATTTTTGGAAAATTACATAGTACATTTTAATGTCTCAAAAAAGACGCATATTGCAGAGCAGCCATAAATACCACCAGTAAAGCAAATATGGTGTTCTGCCCGGTAAAGGAATTAATTAGTATTTAAATGACTGGAAATCGCTTGAAGTTCTTTTGCTACCATTAATCACTTTCAATTACTAATGTAATTATAAGTCATCTTTTCTCTTTGGGTGGTTGCTGCGGGGACTTGAACCAAGAACCCTCTGTTCCAAAAGGGAAAACGATACTTCTTCAGCCAGCCGCCCTGTGGTACTCTTGAAGGCACTACAGCAATTATAGCATCTCTGAAGTGCTTAGATTCTAAGGGCAGGGGGAGAGAGCGAGAGACAGATTCCCTTTACTTACCCCACTGTAATTCCATGGATTTAGCAGAGTTACTCCTGATCTACAGCAACATAAGTTAGAACAGAATTAGGTCGGTGGGTAGATATTGCCTCCTCTAGTTATTAGAGGATAAAGCCTAGTATGATGTCTTGCCACAAGGCAATACAAGCCTAGATGCTGTACTTTTTCCTGTTTTAAAAAAAAAAAAAAAAAAAAGGCTTTTCATCAGGGGACATATCAGTTTGATTTAGTGTAGCCAGCAGACTAGGATCTCTCGTGTAACAAGTGTTGGAAGCAGAGGGAGAACCTGTCCTCTCTCAGCATGAGCCGCCCCTTCCTTTTTCAGGTAGCTGGCACCTGTGCTGGCTCTGTGTCTGTTTTTTTTTTAAGGATGCCCAACAGTGCCTGGTGACTATGGAGCAGCACAAGGTGGAACAAAAAGGAAGCTGAGCTGAAAATTGTCCACTGTCTCACAGGGACAGAAAGATGCTAAAACACAGTTATTTTTCAAGAGGCATCTGCAGCCTGGCCCTTCCAACCACATGTATATCAACACAATAAATCTACGCATCAGAAGTATCCTATCAGAACAGGTGAAGGCCCCATCCAGGTTGCATGCACTTGGGTATTCCAACCCAACTAGTCAGATCATTGTTCCATTTAGCCTTGCATCCCATTTCTGACAATACTAGATGCTTATGGGGAAGATGCAAATATACAAGGCAGCAGGAGAATGGAAAAATTCCTTTCTGGCTCCTGTGGTGACAAGGCACATGAGATTTGATTGGACTCTCCTTATCTTAGTGCAAATAGTGATCATGAAATCATCCAGATCTTTTTTGAAAACCAGCTACATCTTTTGGGTCAAAACAGCCCAGGATAGTCTGTCTACTTCCTTCTAATTAAACACGCTGCATCCTGCCATCTTCCCTGTACTTGGCTGAGCCGGCCTGGCCTAGCAGGGTCAGAAAGACATTAAAACTCAGTTATTTTTCAGGTGACTTCTGGAGTCTGGGCCAGAGGCCAGTGAGTTTGTGACTACCCAGACCAGGCCCATTCCAATCAATAAAATCAATCTAAGTTTAGGAGGCAGCACAGCATGATTTTGGGAAGGAGGGGAGGAAGGGGGCCGGGTAACTCCGGCGCAGAGCTGCTAAATAGCAATGGATGAACCTGGGGAGAAGAGATCTGCTCAGGCTGCAGAGTTCACATCTGGATGCAATCTCTACTCAAGGATTCAAGAAGTTCAATTTGGAGGAGTTTCCAAAACCGTGGCCTGAGCCTTCTCTGAAGAATCGGCAGCTCTTGGGCTTGGGAAACAGGGCTGTTGCTCACTACAGGACAGGCTGTCTCATGAGATGGTTGGCCTTTTCTGTTGTGCATTGGCAAGAAAGATCAGTAGAGATGCTTATGATATTGTGGCACTTCCTTGTCTGATCCCAGCCAGATTCGCAGTGACAGCAGCAACATGTATTATTACTAAACCAAACTGATTCAGACCTAAGTAAATATTCAGTTCAGGTTGTGTCACTTGGGTGAAAGTTTAGTTTGGCTCTGGTCCTTTGCTGACCCATTTTCCTCAGCCTAGCATCAATGTTGTATCTCAGATTCCTCACCTTGCCTATGGAAAAGCTGTTAATCGTATGAAAACCCACAGGACAATGTTTTTTCTTGCAATAAACAGCCCAGTTTCCCAGGCCCCACAGTTGTGGGGACTTCAAAGGAAGTTCAGGCCACCGTTTTGAAAGCTCCTCCAAACCGAACATCTTAAACCTTCCCTGAACAGATGGGCCTGAACCAAGAAATGGATCAGAACACATGTAGCTGCAAGCTTCACAGCTGGTCCTTGCCTCTCCAATGGGTAGGACCACAATCCTGCCATCTCAACACCCCTGGGACTTTGTGGAAGTTCAGATCTGGATCCAGACCACAATCCAAACTTCCCAGCAGGTTTGTCTCCCTGTCAAATGTCAATCCAGCATCCCAGAATAGGTTTGGATCCAGGTGTGAACTTGGCAGTCTGTACACATCTCTTCTCCTGAAATTCATCCACTGCCATTTTGCAGCTCTGCACCAGAGTTATCCAGCCACCTTCCTCCCCAAAATCACGCTGTGCTTCCTCCTAATTAATGGGCTTCATTTTGCTTTCTTTCCAGTACTCAGCTGAGCCTGCCCTCCCTCCGCTCCCTGCTTATTCTCTTCTCTGAACTAATTGCCAAGCGTCTGCACCCTGGGAGTCTGCTGCTGTTGGAGAAGATTAGTATTTTTGCAGAGGGGGGGGAGTTTAAAAAAAAGATTGTGTTTTTTAAAGCAGATGAAAGGAGAGCCCAAGGAGATGTGCATTTGACTCTCAAACGTGCTCCTTCAAGTCTCCCTCAGCAGTACTTAAAGGCATTTCCAAAGCAAGACTTTATGAATGCTAAATGAACCCAGTGCCTTGTTCCTTCTCCACAAGAAAGGGAAAACTTATCTTTTATATACAATATTTCCTTTCTGGCTGACACTGTGTATCATGCATCTCTACCATCAGCTTCACTTCAGAAGCAAACACTGACCTTCACAAAGTCACAGGGAGATGGCTGGCTCGTCAGGCCTGGGTAACATCCTGCAGGGGTGGGGGACGCAGAGAAAAGCTCAAATGAGCCAGAAGCCTGTTTGGATCCAAATGGCTTGGATCAAAATACCCACCCTGCTCCCCGTTAGTCAGTGCCAGAAGTTTTGTGTTCCCATGGCCTAGTGGAAAGAACACAGGGTTGTGAGACAGGAATTCTGTTGTTTATCAATTTGTGCGGCCTCCGTCATTGAATTATTTGTATTGGTTGCACCGAGAGACCCAGACTGAGCTCGGGGCCTTAGAGTGCTAGATGCTGTACGTACCTTAGTGAAAGTCCCTGCCTAAAGAGCTTACGACCTAAACAGACCAGACAAAGGGTAGGAGGGAAAACAGAGGAAGTGACTCGCTCAAGGTCACCGAGCAGGTCAGCAGCAGAGCTGGGGCAGAACATAGTTCTCCCTACTCACAATCCAGTATTGGTTCAACACAACATCGCGCAATATTGATGAATTTATTCTCGCAGCATCCCGCTGAGGGAAGGAAGGGCCATTATCCCTATTTTACAGATGGAAAACCGAGGCTCGTGGTGATGAAGTGCTTTGTTCGAGGTCACACAGGAAGTCTTCGTTCAAGCTAGAAATTCAACCAGAGCTCATGAGACCTAGTCCAGAATCTAACTGCAAGATCATCCATCCTCTCAGGTCCTGGGTTCCAATCCTGCCCTTGCCCTTAACTCCCTGTGAGATGCTGGACAGTCAGTTCTTCTCTGTACCTCACTGTCCCCACCTGTCAGATGGGGACAACATATACCTGTCTTCACAGCAGTGTTGGTATGCAATGTGGTACACATCATGGGTCAAAACACCCACCTGATAGAGGTGTTGTAAGGTTTAATTAGCTACGGTCTGCACTCTGAGATTGTTACGTGCAGTATAATTGCGAAATATTATTATTATTCTCTCTTCAGCTACAGCAGTTTGTTACCATAATGACTATGTTTGACATTCCTCTGCCATCTTTCATGCAACCAGATCCCAAAGCACTTCATAATAAAAACAATACTTTGCCTTTATTCTCTGTGTATTTCCCAGCTGTCTGCAAGGTTTGGCAAACAGCATAATTACTACCTCTGCTTTACAGGTGGGGAAACTGAGGCATGAAGAGGCAAAGTGACTTGCCCAAGGTCACACAGCAAGTCAGCAGTGGGTCACCTGAAACCCTTCTGATTCTGTTGAACCCTAATCACGGAGCTGCAAGCTGTACATACTTGGATTGCTTCTATGCCAGTCTGCTCAGGTTCTTATATTGTCCCCATCACTGCAGTATCTACATGCTGTATCTTCAATCACTACTAAAATGCAGCTACCTCTGGTGTGGAACGTGGCAGCTATTTAGTCTTGATCAAGAATTTTGTATCCAGATAAGGACAGGGGAAGGTTTATTTGTTTTTAAAGCAGGTCTGGTGTTGGGATTAGCCTACAGCATGGTATTAATGCCCCACCATGAAAAGACCCAGGAGATCTTCCCCAGCCATATGAACTGATGCAGTTTGGTACATACAGCCAACTTTGTTCTCAGTGCTCACAAACACTGAGCCCCACTCATCAACATGCAGACCCTTCCCACACACAGTCCTTTAAGCAAAAAAGAATCCTCGGATCGGTTAATATCAAGGCAGGGAGCCAAACCTGATTCTGTCTCCTTCTGCTGGCCGGAAGTAGTATGTGCAAGAACAGGCCAAATGTGACAGCTTGAAAAATCTATTGCAGAGGCATCGGAGCAGAGGGACCAGTGAGTGATGAATTGGAGGCTATCAGTTTGGGCTCACCCTCTAAATCCTCATTAAATCGAGTGCTGAGGCGTCGTACATTAATCCAAAACACCTCCCCTTTGGCCCAAACAAATAAATAACTGTTATATAATTCAGGAAGAACAGGGTGGGGCTTTCTTTCTCTCTCTCTTCGAGTAATCAGTGAATAAAACATCGCCCACAAATCTAATTTTAAATCTTGACAATTTTGATGCACTTCAGAGACAGAAGAGCCATTTATTAAAAGCCACAGTTCATTAAGTCAAACGCCACCGGCATGTTTACTCAGCGAAAGGGGGCTGGGTGTGGCTCTCAGAAGGAGGAGAACTGCCCCAAAGGAAACGAGAGAAGACTGGGCTTACCCGAGTAAAAAAAAATCCTGCTCTGACCTCGTGCAAAATACACCAGGCCAGATCTCAATCAATGCTCAGCGACGCCTGCTGAGGATCTGACCCGATGATTCTGCAGCCACCGCATACTACACAATAGCTCCCTGGGGTTACACAGTGCCTGAGAGAGAACCTGCGCACCGCTCTAACCCTAGCCCGGATACAGTCTTTAATCTGACACTAGTTGGAGCTGCAAAGCCAAGCACTGCAGTGCAAGAGGCCTCAGCAACAGGCTCCTGCTACATTTGCTGGTCAGCTCTGTGCCACAGCTAACTCAGCAGCATCTGAGGGAGATCAGAGACGGCCCCAAATCTCAACCTAACTTTGCCCTTATAATAGGCCAAACCAAGGCCCTGCATCTCAACCCCTCTTAGAACCAGAATCCAGATAAAAAAATTGCCATGCAGGCCCCTCTCTGTTAACAATGATGAGGAAACGATTCCAGAATAGGATTTCTTTCTTCCTGCTGCAGAAAGAGAGGCTGAAAGTCTGCAAGCAAAGGAGAGAGAGACAGGGAGAGAGAGAAAGACTTTCTGACATAATAACAGGTCTATTTAAGAACAGCCAATGCCTGCCAAAAGCTACCAGATTGTGCCACTAGCTTTCTCTCCTCCAAGCTGCTTCCTGACATCTCTGTCAGATCCCCTTCTGCTATGCCATTACACCAGCATCTCTGGGGCTCGTGGGACGACTGGCTTAGCCGCAGTGGGGAGAAGGTGATGGCAGATGCCCCAGGACAGAGGCACGTTGGGGAGATTGGTCTGGTTTTCAGTGCAATACAAGAAAATAAAGGAAAATGCAAATAAACAGTGTAAGTGCCCCTCAGACATCTCCCTCTCTCTATGCTGATTTAGTTTTTTCAAAGCCATCAGAACGGATGTGGTTTATGCCCATCCCATATGGGCATCTCCTCCTCTGGCAGCTAGGGAAGTGCTTTTGATCTCTTCACTCAACCCCAGCTCCTCTCTGTCCCACTCCCCCATCAGAAAGACTCCAGTTGGCTCATGCCCGTGTAACTGACAGCACACTGTGGGGCTGGATTATTCTTTCCTCCATTCTTCTGCTTCCGGCTCTGTGCCGGCCTGGGAGCCCCCTTACAAAGGGGTGACCCGTTGCTTTGATGCCCACTTTGTGCTGCCAGAGAGGTAATGGGGAATCAGGCCCTTGTCCCTGATCCGAACCCTTTGACCTCAGCGGTGACACTGGCAGACACCTGTTGGCACATCGTATTCACCAAGGATGGCAACAGCTTCCTTAAGGAAGCAGCATAGAAATGAACATGAACACATGCATTCCCTATAAGAGCCATAAAGGCCCCCCCAGTGACTCTTCCCATGTAACCAACCACTCCGGCATGTAGGATGAGAGTTGAATTTGGTGTGTAGAGAGGGCTGGATTTGGACCTGGGTGCTATAGGCCCATGCCTCGAGCCCTAAGGTTCCTGAAGTCACGTGATCATGTCAGAATCTCGGCTTTTTTGTTGCTGTTGTTGCTCTTAAAGGAATTTTCTAGCCCTTGTGGTTGGGAGGAAGAGCTGGAGAACATGATTCCAGTGTAACCAGTGTCGGGACGTCTGCCTGAGTTTGCAGACAGCCTGAAACAATAGATGTGAACACCCAAAAGAGCTCTAGGTGTTAGCCACTGTTCACGGTTAATTCCCAAGCAGGCAAAAGTTTAGACCCAATTGTCACAACACGCCTTAGAACAAACTGGCACCCAAACACTTTGACAGTTGCCCCATCAATCCGCTCAGGCTGGGGGGAACAAACTGAAAGAAGGAGGGGGCTGGTTGAAGGAGGTCATGGAATAGTGGTCTGAGCACAGGCAGGGGAGCAGGGAGTTCCTGGGCTCAAATCCGGGCTCTAACATTGCCTCCCTCAATTCCTAGGGCAAGTCACTCAAGGCCTGCTCAAGGCCACTGTCCAATCTCAATCCCCTCCCATGGGATCCGTACCAGTATGAACCTTCCTGATCATCGCCCAGACAATACAGACCATTGTGCACACTCTCAGTAGAGTCTGGACCAGTCTCCACCTCTCCACTTGGTATGGACCAGTCTACTCCTTCCCAGTAGGATTAGTGCCAACCTATAGGCTCGCTGATAGCAGCCTCGCCCATACAGAGTAACGTGAACCTTCCTAGAAGGGTTTTTGCATCTCCCCAGTGGGATCTACAGCCCAGTCTGCACCTTCCTACCCAATACAGACCCTCCTGCCCCCAAGAGAAGGGGATACAGACATAGAAAGGCAAGGAGCCGTACCAGCAACACTTCGCAGTGCAGCCAGCAGAGGGCCGACATCTCATCTCTCTCTCTCCCTGTTTGTACATAGAATTCATTCCAACAGGGGAAATTCAAGGGGAGACTTTATCAAGCACAATCATCCACCCAAGCCTTTCACCTGCACACAGGAGAGACAGTCCAGAGTCATGACAATGTCTCCCTTTACAGTCAGAGCCGAAAGGCGCATTATAAAGGTGAATTAACATTTTAAAAGAATGTAAAAACCCAGAGTTGTTCTAATGATGATGAATAGGGAGCTATAAAGGAGGCCATGACCTGATGGTGTCATTAAATGGATTGGCAAGTTTCTGAGCATTAATTATAAATAGCCATAGGAGTGCTACTGCTTAGCAGGATGATGATAAAGCCAAGTCCCAAAGAAAGGAGGGAAAGGGAATTACAGACAAAGAGAAAAGTTTGTGCGTGAGAAAGAAAAGCAAAAGAAGTGTGTGCGTTAGAGAGAGAGGGATGGACAAACTGGATAAATGATAGATTAGACCCTGCCAGTCATCCACATTTTCTAAATGTTTTATATCCCAATAGCTATGAAAGCAATATTCCTTTCTGGCCTTATTGGAGCCATTTTTGTAAGGCAATCACATCTGTTTCCTCAGGGATTTGAGCTGAAATGTGCTTTGGCGCTTTTCCCCCCCTTTTATATTTACTCTCTAGCCTGCCACTGAAGAAGGGTCAAAGCATGCATACAAATGGGGAGGGGAAAAAACCAGAGCCAGTGATCAGCTGAGCTGGACAGACAGGAACAAGAAGCGGCTACAAGCTTCTCCAAATCCCCCAGCCCGTTAGCAGAGAGAGCGCGCGCTGCAATAATCAGAAGCTGATTAGGTTTCGCTACCGTTTAGCTGTTATGGTTGATGTTTCCCTAGCTTTAATGTGCATTATTCTCCAGTTGCATGGATATTCTGAAAGCACGTGTCCTGGGGCAATGTGTCACATATTACCTCAGTTTTGCTGAGCCACTCATCCTGCTCACCATTTGTATCATTCTATACCAAGGACAGCGCCATGGTTACACTAGCTGCATTATTCTCTCAAGAACTCAGGGTGACATTTTCACTAGTGCCCAAGTCTTAGGAGCAAAAGACCCCATTGAAAGTCCATGGGATTTGTGCTTCTGTGTCACACAGGTGCTTTTGAAAACCTCGACTTCCGTGAAGAGTAAATGAATTAGTCAGTATGGCCATGTACCCCTGCACTCTACTACATGCAATTGGAACTGCTTAACTGTGTGTCATAAGCCCTACACTGGTATGGGAGATTCTCCTTCAGCTCAGTGCTGATTTGAAATGGCCAACTCCCCCCCCCCCCAACACCTTTCCTTCCCCCGCACCCGCCCACCCCCACACACAGAAGTTGGAAACGTTTTATGAAAAAAAAGTTATCAACATTTCAATACACTTGGACCAACTCATTCAGCCCACTTCAGGCTGGGTTCTGATTTCAGTGACTCTGGTATAACTCCACTCACTTTCAGTAGGGTTACGCCAGATTTTACAGCAAATACTTGTAGCAGAAACTGGTCCATAAAATATATGCAACTGGAGCGTTTTCCTTGGGTTCTGCAGGGGATTCTCGACCTTGGAAGGTGAATTCCATTGAAGAATAATGAGTGAAAAAACCCACCTCCTTCCTGGATGATGAGGAGAATTGTATATCCAAAGATATAGCACTTCCACTGAAATATGTGTGTGTGAATAAGTAATGTCACAAGTAGTGACTGGCTTTGAGGATACACCGCTAAATAATTGAGGTAACTTTTCTGTGTCACAGATACTACTTAACACCACAGTTGTTTAAAGCACCAAAATGTACTGTGGTTTTTAGCAATCATAGGAAAACGAAAAGGATGGGTATTTTTTCTAATTTATGGATGCTTATCTGACCTGAACCAAACTTCTGAACCTTTTCAGTGTCATCAGTCGGAAGTCCAGTCTGATAGTATTATGTGCTATCTTAGCCTCTTTGGAAGGGTTCAATCAGAGGGTGAGTGAGCCCAAAGAAAAGAATAATTACAAACAAAATGTCTGTGGGAGAATCTGGGTTTTGCATCAGTTGGGGTAGCATTGAAAAATACGTACCAATGCCGCCTCACCGGGTATGTCTAGGGATCCACGGTGAGCAAGGCCTCTCACTTAAGCTGGTCAGAAAGCTCTGATGGAGCCATTGTCCATCAGAGAACGCAGGTCCAGCAAAATCAAAACACTTTGCGAAATTGTGTCAATTTCACTGAAGTATTTTTCAGAGGGAAAAAAAAGGAGGAAGAAAGTTTGGTCAACGTTAAAATGTCTCTAAGATAGCTACTATTGGTTTCAAAAGGCTTTGGCCCATGCTCTCTGTCTGATCCCTCGAGCATCTTGTTTGCCAATAACCAGTGGGACCAGAGGAGTAGGAGTGTGTCTTAAGACACTGCCAGATCCCAAGGTTGCTACGCTACATTATTACTCTGGTTTTGCTCAGCCAATGGGAGCTTTCCCTGAATAAAGGAACAGAACAAACGGAGTAAGGACCTCAGACTCTTCATCAGGACTCCCACCAGACTCGATGGCAAATACCCCATTGGCATCAGTGATATCAGACCAGACCAAGCCCTTAAAGCAAAGTGCCCGGGGTGCTATTCCCTGCTCTGTAGAGGGCCTGCACCTATGAAATCTCACGTCAGCTCTCAGGCGGGACGCCATTGGTTCACAGACATGGAGCGGTGAGCGTCACCCACTTGGCATGCAATCCTATCAGACTACACAGCCCAGACCGCGGCAATCAGTTGCATGCTATGAGATTCCTTGTGCTCAGCTGGAAGAAGTCAGTGCATCTGAACTGTGAACAGATGCCCCTCGTATCTTTGGGCTCTGATGTTCAAAGCTACTTAGGAAATTTGGGTGCCAGCTCATGTGCATTTTAATGGGAATAAACTGAAATCCTTTAGGCAGCATCACAAATCTCACCGTGGTTTCTGTGTTTGATATGAAGACAGTGTATATATACAGAAGCCCAAGTCATGTGGATTGGAATAATGGATATTCCTGGCTCTCTCTTTTTATTAAGTGTCATTACCTTGCTAGACCCTTCCTTAGCAAGTCATTATTTCAACTGATTGGAAAATAGCATTGAAAGACCAGATTCTCCAGTACAATTTTCTTCATATCCTATTAGTTGCAATACAATTACAGCAGATACATCAACTCCTGGTGCCAGCAGCTGCTGGAAGAAGCCACCTATTAAAAAGGCAGCTTATTAATGGAATTGTACATCCAGGATTAATCGGCTTGCATTGGCCATTTACATTTCTCATTCCACAAGCACTTTTGTTTGCTTAATAGGCTGAAGTAGCTTGAAAATGACACAACTTAACGCTTCCCCCAATTGCTGCACGTATCGCCAGTAAATTTAATATCTCTTCCCCTCTTTCATTCTGAAGTGCTGCTCTGGGATAAAATCTGGCAGATGCCAGCAGGGAAATGCATGCAGCAGCAGAGGCAGGGAGCGGAGTGGGAAGAATGGGCTCTCCTCTAATGAAGAGTATGGCAGAGCTGGGGAGCGGATTTGGGGGTGGAAATCTCGGTTAGTTGATGAGGGAGTAGCAAAGAGAAGTGAGACAGATTTTAGGGACAGAAGACACCAAGAAGATGATCATCTAGTTTGAGACAGAGAGAGAGAGATTACAAGCAAGGAAGGTGATAGCAAGCTAGCCAACTAGCATGATGGTAGGTAGGGAGGTAGACAGAGGCCATGCACAGCGGTAGATCAGTAGGTAGATAGAGAGCATGCATTGGTCATCGGTAGATAGATTGATCGATCCCTCAGTTTATTTTTTTTAAAAGTGGGCTGCTGTAGGCAAGGATCCCCTGATTTTGGAACTTCTTCTCCCCCCTTGACTCACCAAAGCCTGGATGTATTGGTCATCTGGCCATGGGACAAATACCATGCAATTACTGGTGGGCATTTGCAAAAGAGAGGCTGATGGGCTGGATACACGAGGGATCTGTTGACTGCTTAGTCTAGTTGATGGGCTATTGTTGTTGAGGAGGAAAGGCGGTTTGGATTTCAGTATAGGACTACATTTTCTTATGGAATATGGTTGGTTTGTGTTAATTAACGCATAGGGCCAGAGTCTGAAAACCTTATTGAAAATATAAAAAAAAGATAGTAGGATACTGCCCCCAGCTGCATTCCTTAGGACACCTGTCACAGCATAAAGCGATCACTCCTTGCACGCTTGGAAGGAGTTGAGGGATGTGAGGAGGGTTGCCTGAGATATTGCTGATTTTATTAGATAACTAGCATTGGTGGAGAGGACACGGGGGACTTGCTTGGCAAACAGCACGACAGTAAGAGGGCTCCCTCTCCCTTCACCCCATGCCATCTTCCAACAAGGAGCGTGGTCTGCTGGTTAGAATACGGCACTGGAAGTCAAGACTTGTGAGCACTATATTCATGGCTCTTGCACTGGCTTAGAGTGGGATTTTCGACAAGACAAGACTAACTGCTTGTCTACACAGGTTTATCTTTAGATAGGATGTTAAACCGATACAGCTAAACCAAGCGCAACAGGCCAGCTGGCTGCTCCTACTTCTGTTCAAACCAGACTTATTTTGGGTTAGTTTAAGTCAATTCAGAATTGGTGTAGGCTAAACTGAAGTAGAAATGTACACACATGGGTCTGCACGTGTTTAACTAGATCAGGTTAAAGTCTAAGTCAAGTCAAACCGGTGCGACTCTCTCATGTACAACTCTCAGGTTTCCCACCTGTGAAATAGGGGTAATGACTATAAGTGGTTGGGAGACTTTAAACAAAATGTTTTTTCCACTGGAAAATGCTGGTTCATCAAAACCGAAAGTGTCCGTAGGAAACAGGCAGATTCAATTCATTTCCCATTTTGAAAAAAATAGAAAATTGTCAAAACATCCCATTTTGGCATTTTCTAGATGAAAAAGTTCCATTTTTGGGTCCAAACAACTTTTTGTTTACAAATTTTAATGAATAAATAAATGTAAAGAAAGTTTAAGAGGTCACAATTGAAACAAAACATTGCAACTGAACCAATCCGCGGTTCCCCCTCCCCCCACAATGAAAATGCTACTTTGACATCTCATCTCAATTTGGGATGGAAGCAACATTCAAAATCTCAACCATTACAGCAAGTCAGGGAAATCATTTCCTACTAACTCCAGTGATGACTACATCCTATCTCCTGGGGGTGTAGCAAAGCTCAGTGAACTAATGCCTGGGAAAAAACTTTGAGATCTTTGGATAAAAGCCCCAATCCAAGTGGAACATGTTCTTACAGGCTCTGCCCTGTTGCTGCCCATTGAACTGCTGTGGTGCAGAACTGGGGCCTAACTGACTTGCTGGGGGCTGGTAAATGCAGAAGCAAAGGGAACGGTGCATCAGTAATAAGGACGCACAGGACGCTATCTTTGAGCAGAGAGGCGTAGGTATGCGTGTGCTGCCTAACCATAGATCCACTGAACACATCACACTTTCCATGCCCCAGTGAACCTTACACACAAAGCCCGGCCTTCAAATGGATCTTTACCAAATGTGTTTCTTTCACACCCACCCCATGCCCGATGGGGGAGGCATGCATGGGTCATGATTGATGGACACCGGTAGAATATTAAACCCCAACTTCCATTCCCAGCCACTGTCCCCGCGGTTAGAGCAAGGGCTGCTGTCTCCCAGTGAGGAAATTACCTCGGCAGCAGAAGTCAATGCGTGTGGAAGCGCAGTAATATAGAATGACTTTTTCCCTTTAATGGAATTTTTCTAGCCAAGTAGGAAGAAAAGACTCCATTAACCATACTACAAAGGCATCTACTTATTAGTATTTTAGAACAGCAGCAAAAACATTTCTTGAATCTAATTATTGCTGACAAATATGAAAATTGAAATCAAAGTTAAATTTTCAGCCACGGTGCCTCGCCCGGCAGTGGTTCATTGGCTCCCGACTAGCACATCAACACATTTACTCTGCCAATAGCTCTGCCTCAGATTGGATATTTTCCTCACCATCCCCTCCAGCCCCTCTATGTTTTGAAGCATCAATCCTGACACATTCATCTCGGCAGCCAGGGCCAGGTAACGAACTTTATGTTTACCAAGCACATGTGGCAAGCTGAATGTGCAGTGGTTGGGGGGAGAGGGGGAATTCTCTCTTTACTCCCCTCTCCTTGATGTTAACACGAGTCATTGCAAATTCCTCATGATATGGGGGATCTGAGAAAAGCCTTGTCAACATATTTCCTCCCCCCCCCCCCAAGCCCACTGTAAAAATCAATCCCTTTTGTCATTTCGCTCTGCTTGTGTGAATGTTTAATGGATGTCGAGGGAGCTAATGATTGCAGCTAGGAAATTCATTTTAGATTTGCTATTTATAAAGTACTCGGTGTTCAGGTGGGAAATTAACATAAGGAAGAGGTAAGAAACCAAAAAAAATAGGAGATCTGACAGGCTCCAGGGCCAGCTGATGGGAAAAGGCCCGACACAGCCTGTTTATAAGGTGTTTGATTTACATGAGCACAGCTGGAGACAGTCCTCTGCCTCTTGGGTGCAGTCAGTGTCAGGCTGTTTTTGGGTGAGGGTAAAAGAAGAGCAGACATGCTCTAGCGTAACACACAGAGGTACTCCGTAGGCCTTGTCTATGCTCAAAATTTAGGTCGAATAAGCTAGGCCACTCAGAGCGCGAAAAATCCACACTCCTGAGCGCTGGAGCTCTGCCTCCCTCACATCCAACGTAGGCATGGCTAGATTGATGGAGAACGCTTCCAATGCACAGGGAGGTGGTGTTCCTACGCTGACGGAAAACCCCGTCTGTCGGACTCTGTCTACACTACCGGGTTATGCCAGCATAGCTACGGCACCGCAGCTGGGCTGGTATAGTCCCTGGAGGGCAGCCACGCCCTCAGCCTAGCGGCAGGGTCACTCTCAGAGAGGCGACTGAGGTAGTGAGTCTGCATGCACTAGGCCATGCTCACACTGACCTGGCATGTGCTGACCCCACACTCATTCCCAGCAATGAACGAACACACACACACACACACACACACACACACACACACACACCCTGAGCTGCACCTGCTCCTTCTCTCTGACACACCTCCTGCCTCAGTCACACACACAACCTTGCCCCCTCTTTTCACATGCTCTCCCACCACATCGGATCTCCTGCCCTCATCCCTTAATTGGCTTATTCCCTGGCCCGGCAGACACTCTGACAGGTGGAGGCTGGCTCACCGCCCCTCATGGGATCAAGTCACGTCTGACGCACCTTCAAGCCACTGAGCGCTGGCTGCAGTCCCCCCAGCAAACACAGCCTTCTACCATGCCCTTCTACCATCAGAGGTCCCATCCACCCCAATATTGACTGCCACATCTCTTCATACAAATCACAGTCAGCTGCAGGTCTGAAATACTCCAGCCCCATTTTCCTTCTCGCATCACCCATATGCTCCTCTCCTGAATACTCCTTCTGTTGTATCTAGATTAGCTGCAAATCTCCTTTGATTACCCAGTCACTGTTGAAACAGACAACCTGTTGCCACGTGTTTGATTACTGAATCCCCAAGGAGCTCCCATTTGTAATACAGCCAGCTCCAGTACAGTCATCATTACACATACAGTCATTGAGTCGCTAATTCGTTGTCTTCAAAGTTGCTTTTCGCTTTCTGATTTTTTTTCCAATAATAGGCTTTGTATGAAGTCCTTAAGCTTCTGAAATAAGCTGAAAACAGCTTTTCCAGTCATTTACATAAACACAAGCGGATCAGAAGGAATAAGCATAGTTTATTTATTGGGGGGGAGTAGGGAGACTTTGGAGCAGGCCGTTAATGCAATGTCAGTGTGTGAAGCCTGAGGTGCACAGTGTTGACATGCAGGAAAGTGGTATGAAGGTGAGCAATAAATAACGTGATTTCTGATGCTGTACTCAATAACAACTTGCTTTGGCTTCGGGAATATCCCAGATCATGCTAAGAAAACATGCTCCAAGTGAGCATCAGTCTTAAATACACCTTACTGGGAGATGTGTCACTAATATTAAACCCACATTTATTTCTGTGCCAAACAATGCTGGTGCATTCCCACTATTTGGCCAATTATTGAGAACGCTGTTTCTGGCTGTGGAAATTGACATAGTGAGGACTTTTATACATGCTGCCTTGTGGCCTTTAAGTTCCATCAACGCTACAGGAAGAGAATGTAGCTATTTAAAAAATAAAATAAAATAAGGAACTCACTGTTATTCAATGGATTTCTCCCTGCAGGGCAGGAAGGACGGTAGTAAAACAAACTTTACTTTACATCAAAATCCACCTTCTGATGTTTTTGGTTGAGTTTCACATTTGGGACTCTGTCATCCTTTTAAAGGGTCAATACCTCCCATTTAGAGTCTTGGCTGACTGAGAGTTTGCCACTAGGAGCTGAAGAGTTACACTGTTAATTGTAACAGTAACATCTAGAGCAGTGTTTCTCAACGACCACTCCGTGGACTGGTGCTGGTCCCTGAGACCTCCCTGACACAGTTTAGGAAGGCAGTAAGTCGGCCCCTGGTATCAAAAAGGTTGAGAAATGCTGATCTAGAGAACCCAGCTGAAACCAGAGCCCTTTATGCTAGGCACTGGACAAACAGACAGGAGGAGGGACTCTCTGCCCCCAAAGAGATTACAATCGAAATAGACAGTGCAAAGGGGTGAGGGAAGGATTATCATCCTCATGTCACAGTTGGGAAACTGAAGCACTGAGAGGTGAGATGACTTACCAAGGAATCAGTGGCAGAGCCAGGAAATAAACCTAGATCTCTTGAATCCCAATCCAGTGCTTTAAGTACAAGACCATCCTTCTTCCTGGCAGTTTGCTACTGTAACCACTATGGTCCCCCACATCACTCCCAGGGAGTGACAAGATGGGCCAGATTTCCAAGTGTGTGGCACCCCACAACTCAGGGTGAAATCACTGGTGCTGAGCTCCTCTGGAAATCAAGCCCCAGGTAACCTCACAACATCTGATCATAAGCTCCCTGTGTGACATGCAGCTCGTTTGTCTTATGCGTGGTGCTGAGCGCTCTTAGCTCCCGCTGACGTCAATGGCTCCCCGGAAAGGGATGCTCAGCACATTGCAGCACCCAGCATCCAGCCCTGGGACTCAGCCGCAGCAGCAGTTCCAGTTTGGACTCGAGTGAGATGCCAGCACTTGGACAACGTCCCCGTTCTGGTTTCCTAGGAAAAGGGGAGGCAGCAGGGCCAGCTTCAATCTTGGTGCCCTTGGCATTTTAAAGGAAATATTCTAGCAACCAGTAATTTATTCGTGTTGATTCGCTGGGATCCTGGTTTCCAGACACGCCTGCTACACAGCTCCCACCTCCTGCTTGGAGCCGCAGTCTTCTCATCTGCCTAGAGCTCTGCATAAGAGCTTGTTCAGGGGCCTGTCTGGGCTCCCTCTGATTAGCAGGCTGCACATGCAGGAGCTGAGGGAGTAGGAGGAAGGGAGAGAGGGGAGGATGCCAAGAACTGGATATTGTCTTTTGTGAGAACAGTTGACGGGAGAAGGGGGTCAAAGGGCCAATTAATTTACAAGAGCTTTCAGCGCTGGACATATTAACTGTAAGCGCATCAAAAATCCATGATATCTTTCTTGGCAGGAGATAACAGAGCACAGTGAAGACATCACCTCTGATTTATTATTAACCAAGAGCAAAGAGTGTGCTTGGGAAAGGAGAAGCGGGCTGGCTGCTGGAACCGCAACTTCCCAACGTGCCAGGACATTGCAGCCCCTGAGTTTTGCAAGCGCCCAGGACACTGCCTCAGGCGCAGGAGTGACAGCTGTTCTGGGAAGTGGCTGCCTTTGGGGTGATCGGCCTTCTGCTTATCCCCATGCATGGGGAGGTGAAGGAGGAGGACGGGGTTAATCAGTCCAATCTCGTGCCTCCGGAGTCGAGCAAACCCTCCTTTTCTCAGGCAAAAGTTTCCAGTGGAGTTGGTGGGAGATTTTTCCCTCATTGAAGGGAGCACGACTGCACCAGGGGACTGCAAACCAGGATTTCTAGTCCCAGCTCTGAGAGGGGAGGGTGGGCTAGAGAATTAAAGCCAGCGACAAGAAGCCAGGAGTCTCGGCTTAGCTCTGGGAGGGGAACGTGATTCAGCAATTAGAATAAATCAGCTGGGGAGCCAGGATTCCTGGGCTCTATTCCCAGCTTTGCAAACGACATGCTGTGTAATCCTGAGCAAATCTCCCAGATGCTACTAATAACCTTAACCCTCTAACCAGGTGGCAATCCCACCCTGCCCCTAGCACAGCACACACACACATCCTGACTCGCTCAAACTTACTCCTTCCCGGGGAGTTTCCTTCTGTATTATCTAGCAAACCTAAGTTTCCCCCAGACCTGGTTTCAGAACTTGCTGGGACTCCCTGCTGCATCTCCTCTGTCCCTCAGCCATGGAGACACTCTCCGCCCTTTCAGGCCCCCCTAGTCTAGCTCAAAGTGGGAGTCAGCAGAATGGCCCCGCAGGGTTGTACGCTCCAAGCGCCCCATGTAAAATAGGGAGACCATGTCTACACTGAAGTGCAACAATGGCACAGACATAGATACTCACTGTGACACCAAGAGGGGGTCTCCCACTTCTGTAGTTAATCCATCTCCCCGAGAGGTGGTAGCTAGGTCATCGGAAGAACTCATCCGTTGACCTAGTGCTGTCTACTCTGGGGGTTAGGTTGGCATCGGTCTCTCTCTCCAGGGCATGGATTTTTTACACTCTCAGGACACGTAGCTATGCCCAAGCAAGGTGGAGCGTACACCAGCCCTAACTCACACCTCTGAGCGAGGATCAGAGGGGTAAGGGCTTCACCTTGCTCTCACTGAAGACAATGGGAGTTTTGCCATTGTTTTCTGTGGAAGCAGAGCCAGGTATTGGCTCTTTCAGGGTGAAATTCACCCCTCTGCAGATGTGCAGAATGAGGCGTGTTCCCCAGTAAAGTCCCATTTCAGTCTCAGGGCGTGCACAGGGGGCTGAATTTTAGGGCTGGCCAGAAAATAGTACTCTTTCCTGGGAAATGTTGAAGTTTTGGAATTGATTTTCATTCCAATGTAGAACAAAACTGTGACTTTTTGAAATTAAGAGAGCAGCATCCCCCACCATCCACCCATCCCCAGAATAGCCAACAGGCTGGAATGACTCAATTCCTGCACAGGGGTTTGAACCTACATCTCCCACCTCACAGGTGAGCAGTCAAACCAATGGGCTATTAGCAATTCTGGGGTGGGCTTTTGCTCTCACTCGCTTGCTCACTTTGACCTGAAATTCCATCCTGGACCTGAGAAACCTTCACATCCAAACTGCTGCATTGCTGCACACAAGTTTCAGTTGCAACAAACCCACATTTCCAACGAAAAAAATGTTTAGTCAAAAATATTCCCAAATAGCTCTAGTGACCTTCCCCTGAACTGAACAGAGAGATTCTACCCTCTGCTGCCACATCTTATATTGGGGAAGGAGAAAAGGATGTTAAAAAGTTCTCCCATAATCCCTCAGATCAGAGGAGAATTCCCAATGGGCCTTGCTGGCTGCTGTGGGTGCCACAGCCCCACCAGCGCTGCTCACAGCTCTGTGATCTGATTGCAAGGTCTCTGGGAACTGCAGGCCAGCTCTCCTCTTCCTACTCCATGTTAAACCGGTGTGGAACACAGCAACCCCCACTAGCTTGACCCAGATCTGTCAACTGATCAATTCTTCCTCCCCCTCCCCCAAGGAAAAAATAAATAAGGATTTGTTTTTTAAGCTAAAGCAGCAAGAAAATAAATGAACCCAGGCTTAGAATATTGAATGCACCAAATTAAATCTACAGAGTCAGGGGTGGCAAAAGCATAGCCAGGTGCCATGGAGATCAGACTGGTATATATGCCAGGTAGACTGGGTGGAAAGGAGGTAGTTTTCCTTGTGGCAGGTTATTTCTTCTGAAGCAGCTGGTGCTGGCCACATTCAGACACAGGAGTAGATGGAGCCCTCTCTGATCTAATTTGGAGGTTCCTACAGATTCCTATGGGATGGCAAGTCTTGCAGATGGATAATTAGAGATTATGGCTCAGATTCTGAGCCTTTCCTCTGCTCCCTTTGTTCCACTCTGGCTCGAGGAAACAGGTAACATCTTCCCGCTGGGGATTCCCCACTGGGCATAAATTGGCCTAGCTGATTCCTATACCACTCGTCCTGCAGCCCCTGGCAAAGACGGTGTGGAAGGACTGTAACAGGTGCACAAGTCCCCCTGGCCATCCCCAGCTGGCAGAAGGCACCCTGGGAGCAGTAACTAGCTGACAGAATGTAGAGCAGCCCCCAGGCTGTTCTAAACTCAGCAGAGACCGAGGCCAGTGTGAATCTAGCCTGAGGATCAAGGAATCATAATCAGTTCCTTTAAGCACCTGCCTCACGCTGCTGTACCCACTCCAGTACCTGGCTCTATCTGTAGGGCTTTGGCCATATAAATGTAAAGAGATTTTTAGTGCTGGTGAAAGTTACCAGACTAGCACCCAAAAGCCCTTGGTGGGATGCGTAGCATGGCCAAAGCCTGGAGTCCAACATGCAGTGGGAGGTTGTGAACTGCATGCTGGGTATCTCAGGGGTTATGGGGAGGGAATTCTCCCTGTTACCAGCCTGTTCTACAGTAGCCCCGTGGAATTGGAACCCGAGCAAGAAGTGTTTGTGTATCTGCACATCTGCCAGCCCCACCACAACACTCAAGAGCCCTGTTTGCTGGGTGCACTCCCCCACACACCACACTACACAAGCCCACTCCTTTCTGAGGTGGTACAGCTCTGGCTTTCTTCTGGTTCTTAGGGAATAAATCCTATGACCCAGTTTGCTAAGGGAGCAGCATCCCACAGAGGAGGCATGACTTGGTTGGTTGTTACATTCCACACAGTGCTTCAAACAAAGGGATTGAGGAAATACCACAAATACCCCGACCACCAAAATAAAAGCTAGAGTCAGGCAGAGCTTGTTGGCGTTGGGACCGTTGAGTAAACCAGCTGGAGGTTCCCACAATTCTGTCTCTGGAGCCCAGAAATGTTGGGACAAATCGGGGGGGGGAGGAGGAATCCTAGGAAAATTTTAATCTAAAGTCACTACCGCCCCCCTGCTTTTAGCTGACTTTGGTCTGGATTCCAAACTCATGAAACCTGCAGCTGGGATCTACTGGGAATGGGTGTGAGAGATGTCTATAGCACACAACAATGGTAACGCAATTGATGTACTGAGACCACCGCTCATCATGCTAAGCAGTATTCTATCGCTGTTTCCCTATCTTTTTAGAGCCATCTCTTCTCTCCTCTCTGATACTTATGACTGTAAGCTCCTAGAGGCAGGAACCATCTTTTTGGTCTGCATTTGTACAGAGCCTAATACAATTGGGTCCTGGTCCATGACTGGGGTTCCTAGGCGCTACTGCAATACAAGTAATAACAATGTGAACCCACATCCGCAGATTCCTACTGCAAGCTAGTTTATTACCAACCAAAGGCCCTTATTTACAGAGAGTCTCACAGCCTTCCTGCCCGCCACCCTGCCTATCTACCCAGACACCTCTATGCCCTCCAAGCACTGTAGTATCAGAGCACCTCATCAACATGAATGAATGTACCCTTACAATTCTCCTGTGAGGAAGTAGTGTGTTACCACCCTTATGTTACATATAGGGAAACTGAGGCACAAAGCAATTAAGTAACATGCACACAGTCTGTGGCAGAGCCAGGAATTGAACCCCAGTCTCCTGTGTCTCAGTGTAGTGTCTTATCTACAGGACCCTATATCTCCTCAATGTACCAGGGTCTCAAGAATGCCCTTTAGTGACATGAAGTCTATTTAGTTCACGTTTTAATCCATTGGGTCTAATGAATGTGCCAATTAACCTTATTAGCGGCCTCATTTTCAGAGGTGCTGAGTACCCACACTTCTCATGAAAGTTGTCAAGAATGGCAGATGCTCAGCCAGTCTCTAAAATCAGGCCACTGATCAGCTAAGGCTACAGACCATCCTGTGTGACCTTGGGCAAGTCAGTTAGCCTTTCTATGCCTCCAATCCCCATCTGTAACACTGGGATAACAGACCTGCCCTATCTCCCAGGGGTGTTTTAGGCATAAATAACCTAAAGATTGTGAGGTGCTCAGTTATTATTACAGTTATAAGTACCGATAAGTACCTTAGATAGGTTATATGGAAAGAACTTCTTTCCTCTTATGTCCTATATATAACTGGGGTATCTAATCCTGTACATATTGATTATTATTAGTATTATCTATTAAGCTGCTATCGGCTGCTGTTGAGGTGAATATCAAGTTATTTTTTACCTGAGTGGTAAATATTGACCAAAGTGAAACTAAGTCTAATATTTTCTTCAAGGGACAATAAATCTTGATACCTACAGAAAGAAGTCAATATATGTGATTTTTTTTTTTAAATACAGACATTCGTTGGTAGTCATCCTGCAGTATAAACTGCCAAATGTGGGGTTTTTTCCCCCTTCTAAATCTAGTGCGACTTTTTAGAAGGAGGCTATAACAATTCATCTTCAGCGGATTGGCACAGAAGGAGACGTGTAACACTCACCAGCCCACCTAAAATCCATAACACATGTATGAGGTTTGCTGACTGACAACTGCAGCATATGTAAGCTTAACTCACTGGTGAGTGTGCGCTATATGTCACTCTTTATGCCCAATCCACAGAGAATAGGTAGAGAGCCTTGTTTCTTTAGCTCAAGCTGTCCCAACTGATGCTTTAAGCTCTGCAGAGTCCCAGTTCAATCTCCAGTGTGTTGGCCAAACATAACAGCCATATACATGAGGCCAGGGATCATAACTGGCAATGGCTAAACCATTAGAATGATCCCCACCAGCAGGAGCGGAACCCAGATCTAGAACTGGTCAAAGAAAAAAAAATGTTGATTTTTTTTTTTTAAATAAACAGAGGTACATTTTCAAAGGACTTTCTTATTGTTTGTTTAACTTGATGTACCCCGGCTCCCTCATTCCAACACACAGACCTCTACCACATGAGCTAAAGATCTAAGGGGCAGGTTTTCAGATTTTGGAATTTTTGAGATTTTGAAATTTTTCCGTCCCAAATCAGGACAAAAGTCAAAATCGCCCAAAAATGTTGTGAGCCATAAATCCAGGCCAGCTCAGCCAGAACATTTCATTTCAATCATTTCTAAGTGTCTCAATTCTGACTATTTTTATTTTTCTTATCTTTTTAAAAAAATACTGTAAATTAACCTAAAATTTCTAAACAATGCGTCATTTTGAACTGAAAAACAGAAATTTCACTTTAAAAATGTCATAACAGGCTGTTTGGACAATTTCAAAAAACTATCCTTCCTCCCACCCCCCTCAAATTTTGAAACTAACCCTTTCTCATGAAGAATTTCAGTTTAGATGAATCAGCATTTTCAACAAAAAGCATTTAAGTAAAAATTCCTGAGCAGCTCTGCTGGTAACATTCAATACGATATTTCAATTTTTAAATGTGCCATTCAGACATTTCCTGGGTCTCTGCCCTACATGATGCAACTAACCTCTCCACCAATCATTTCCATGGCTCAGCTGTGCCAGATAAGTCACTTTTGCAACTGTGGTCCATACACCCCTCCGGTTGTAGAGCACCAAACTCAGCACAGAAAGGGCCCTGACGAAAGGATGCAGGATTCAAGCTATTGCTTTTCCTTCCCCCTGGAAGGCTGAGCTAATTTGCTGCCACTTGATCACACCAGAGAAAGAACCTGGTTTGGAATTCTGCTGATGCCAGAGATGCTTAATGGCAGGTGTTTGGCGATTAGGGTGGGAACATTTGGGGGTGATCTGAATGCAGCCACCTGTATGCACTGGAAAGGCAGAGAGTACCAGATGCAGCAAATGAGATTCCAGGAATAGGAACAAACGGCAGAAGCCAAACAAAATTGATCAGAAAGCATTAACAGGAACAAATCCCCCTAATAGGAAATGATCCAATTGCTAGAAAGAGAAATGGGGGAGAAGTCTGGGTCTAACTCAAGAGTAGGGTGGTGTGTGCTGAAGGGACAGCTCCTTCTGCTTTCCATTGACTCCATGAAAAATCAGAATCTCTTACCAATCAACCTCAGCTCTTGGAAGAGGCCAGGGCCCTAGGGAGCTAATCATCTCCCTTCCCCCCCCCCCCCTCCTCCCCATCTCTTCTTCTTTAATCAGCACTGATACCAAGGAAATTCTCTCCTACACAAAGCTTGGAAGCGGGGGACGGGAGGGCGGCAAGGGGAGAGTTACCAACCTGCTGTGGGCACTAGACACCTTTTCAAGAAGCAGAAAAAGGCAGGAAGTAGGAGCCCCGGCAGAAGAAGCAAGCTTAAAGAGAGAGAGGAGGAGAAAAATGCCTTGGAATGTGGACTGCATTTTAAGTAGCCCCGTGGAGCAATGCAATAGGGGTGGATCTTCCCGTACCAGACCAAGGCTGCCCAGGAGGGGTGGAAGTTTGATCAGAGATTGCTGGCAGACTGACATTTCCTTTTCCTTAAAAAAAAAAACCAAATAGCCTCACAACACTGATGTATCCCCACTTGCACTTGCTCTGGGACTGGAGGTTAAAGACAGCCATTTTTATATCCGATTTCAAAGTTGACTTACAGACCAAGCGACGTCCATCACTGCCAGAGGAGGAGGAAACTGGGGAAAGGGCATCAGCTTCCTCTTACTACACTAAAGCTGTCAATGGCATGAACAGAGAAATCCACGGAGCGACATATGGAAAACAGTCCCACAGCCAGACATGTCCTGGAACTGTCAGGTGAGGGAAGAGGTGATCCACTGTGAGTTGGAGCTTTGGTGCCTGGTGAACTCAGACTGTTTGCGGCAGCTGTTTGTCTGCCCAAGGAGATGCAAAGCTGAGCGCCTCCTTTGGTTGCACCATGGTATTGGTTTCTTGCACAAATCTGGCTTGTGCCAAGTTGCCAGCAGGGCCTTTGGTGTGTCAAAATGCAGGCAAGCCTTGCTCTCCAGGGAAGGGAGCAGACAGACAGGAGATTGCTGCTGCCTTTGTAAACATCTAGGGCCACACACCCCCGCTGGCATGAATGCACAACGAAATCCATAGAGCAACACGGATTTACACCAGCTGCAGACCCAGCCCTTCGGACTGGAGACTGACAGCACACTCAAAACTACCTCCATGCACCGGGCCCCAGAGCTACAGACCTCACTGTGCCCGCTACTCAGAACCCTTCCTGGTACCTCGGAGCTGTAAAAGGCCCGATTCCAAGCCAGTGCAGGCAGACTGGGGAGGGGAGGGATCCCTTGTAACCAATAAGCTGGGGTGTCATTTGCCCTGGGGCAAGACTTTGCAGGGTATAATAGAATCACATATTTTTGCCGGAAGCTGGGAGTGGACAACAAGGGATGGATCACTCCATGATGGCCTGTTCTGTTCACTCCCTCTGAAGCACCTGACACTGGGCACTGCTGGAAGACAGGCTAATGGGCTAGAAGGACCATTGATCCAACCCCGTCTGGCCTTTCCTTTGTCATTAAGGGTCTATACTGGCTGACTCAGCTTTGTCCCCCCCACCACACACACTTTTTCTGGAATGAGCCCCTGCAGACAGCCCTGCCCTGGGGGGGAGGGGCGGACAGGCAGACCCCCATGCTGCAACGTGGCAGGTTTATGGCACCTGAAGAAGGCAGCTCCCTCCCGGCTGCAAGGAATCGAAGGCGAACGGCCCTGGCTGCCCAGAGCGGCGCAGCGGGAAGCAGATGGGTCCGTTTTCCCCTGCAAAATCCAGCCCGCTTCCTCTCTAAGAGGCAAGCCCCGGCTTTGCCCCCATTCGCCCCAGGCTGGGCGGTTACGTAAGAGTCCCCGGCTGGCTGGAATCCAGGCCGCTCGCCGGCTCTGCCAAGCCCAGGGGGCCCGCTCTCCCCAGAGGGGACTGCATTAATACTTCATCAACTCCGCGGAGCTCAGCTGGGGGGGCAGAGCGGATTAGCGGCCAAGTATTTAATCAAGTTTGCGGGATGACCTTGCGAGTGGAACCAGAGACACGCGCGCACACACGGGAAACAGGCGATCGTCTCTTGCTCTCTCCTCCGCCTGCCCCCC
Source organism: Emydura macquarii macquarii (assembly GCF_026122565.2). Classification (NCBI taxonomy): domain Eukaryota; kingdom Metazoa; phylum Chordata; order Testudines; family Chelidae; genus Emydura; species Emydura macquarii. The sequence continues at coordinate 5,583,552 of NW_027130449.1, read as the reverse complement.
TTGCCCCCCATCCCCGGCCCCACGCCAGGCGCTCGCAATCGGGTGCATCTTCCGGAGTGGAAGAAAGTTGAGCGGCTCCAGAGGATGCGGTGGTTCCGCGCACAAAGCGCAGCGGCAGAGCCCGGGGGGCGGGGGTTACTTCGCTGTGCTCGGCGGGGGGGGTTGGACGGTGGGGGGGGGGGCTGCAGGCGACGGTCCTTCTTAATCAGACGCCCCGCGGAGAAGCAGCGCTGCGGCCCCGCAGCCGCCGGCTCCCTTCCCCGAGCCAGCCCCGCGACGGCGCAGCGCCCGGGGCTGGGAGCGTCTCCCGGGACCCCCCGGCCCGCCGCGAGATGCAGAAACGCCCGGGGAACTTTGCCGCCCGGCCCGACCCCGCCGCTTCCACAAAGGTTCCCACGCCCCCCCCCCCGAGCCAGGCGAACATCTGTCCGCAGCTGCCGCGCATCGACTCCACCAGCCGCCCCCGGCCAGCCGACACCCCCCCCCCCCCCCCCCCGGCCCCCGCCTGTCTGTCTGTCTGTCTGTCTGCAAGTTGGGAAAGCGAGCCCCAAAGTTTCCTCTCCCCCCCGCCCCGCAACGGCTCAGCCGGGGACAGGACAGCAGGACGGCGTGTGTCCGTCCCGACCCGGGGCGCAGCCGGCCCCACCCGTGTGCGCGTCCCGCTGGCCCCGGCCCCGCGCCCGGAGCAGCCCCGCTGCCCAACGCCGGCGATTTCAATCCCCGCTCCGCGCTGCGCCGCCGCCCTACCTTGGAAGAGGAAGAGCGCAGCCAGCGCGGCGAGGATCGCCCACGGCAGAGAGCGCCGCATGTCTGCCCCGCGCCGGGCTCTGCTGGGCTGGGCTGGGCTCCGGCCGCTGCCCGGGCTGTGGGAGAAGGAGAGCGGTAAATCCAGCGTCCCCCCGCCGCCGCTCCTGGCTCCGCCGCGCTCTGCCCCTCGCACTGGGGCAGCAGACACGTTCCGCAGCCCGGCCGCGGCCAGCCCTCCTCCGCCGCGCAGCCATTGGTTCCCGGCCAGGATTGGCAGCGCGCAGCCCGCGGGATCGGGCCCGGCTGGTTAAAGAGACAGGTGCCCGCCGAGAGGCAGCCACACGCCCCCCGCCCCCCAGCCCTAGACTTCGGGGCCCTGAGCTGCCCGCTTCCCACGTCGGCCGTGCCCGCGGGGCGGTGGGGAAGCAGGCGGCTGGCGGCCGCTCCTCGGGCACCTGAAAGAGCTCTGAGCCTGCTCCGGGAAACTTTCAAAGCCCAGGCGAATGTCATCCATCGGCCCCTCTTCGCCTTCCCCCAGGAGGCCCCACCCGACACCCGCCCCCAGCGCTGGGTGCTTAGAAAAGAGCCACCTGCGGCTGCTTCCTGCCTTATTCCCATTGTATACAGTGGGGTTAGTCGGGGCCCTGACTCGGGAAACTCTGGTTACAAATGCTGTGCAGACTCGGCTTGAAACTCCCTTTAGCAGCTACAGTCACCAGCCTACTGGGGAGCCTGGGGGTGAAACACCATCTCTTTACCCCAGTTAAAAGCCAAATTGCTGGAGGGGGGAGTGCGCACTGCAGGAAAACCCCACAACACTTGAGTCTCAGAAACGTGGGCCATTGACTGGGGATTGAGCCAGGGGGCTAAAAATTGCAGTGTAGACATTCCGGCTTGGGCTGGAGGCCAGGGTCTGAGACCCCTCCCCCCTCATGAGGCCTCCCCAGGGTTCAGCCAGAGCCCAAATCTCTGCCCTGCAATTCTTAGCCCCACAGCCCCAGCCCTGAGAGTCTGGGTGAGGGGCGGCTCTACTGGGGTCTTTTATTGCAGTGTAAATAAACCCTAGGTCTGCACTAGTGGTCTAAACCCACTTAGCCAACCTGAGTTAAGAACATTTTTTTTTCGGTGAACACATACCCTGAGTTAAGCAAAGCTCTTCAGGGCAGGAACCATCTATTAATAGCCATGTACATGCAGCACCTGGGACAATGGAGTTCTGATCTCAGTTGCCGTGTGTACGTACAGCGCCTGGCACAATGGGGCTCTGATCTCAGTTGAGGCCTCAAGATGCTACTGAAATAACAACAAGTAGAGGGTGCAGGGTCTAGAGCCCAGGTCACTGAGTTGTCATCTCCATTTGCCCCAGAACTGGTGCAGCTTCAGCAGCACAAGCTTCTCCTCCTCGTGGCCCTGCCAACACGTCCAAACTCCACCTTGGAGTGATCTCCCTGCCCACTCTAGGGCTAAGAGCCCCCATGTCCCCTTTGATCCCTGGCTTCTCTGCTGAGGCTACCAGTAATCATGCCAAGTAGTGCCAGCTGTGCTGTGAGTGTAGTCAGGAGGGCACCTGTCTCCCTGGAACTGACAAGCACTGAGTCACTTTCAGATTCTCTCTCCCCTTCCCAGAGCAGATTATGTCACTTCCCTCCTCCAGTTCTTCCACTGGCTCCTCCTGGCCCTCAATAATGATGCCAACCTTCTTTTCCTTCTCTTGGAGGTCCTGCACAGCCCCAGATCTTGTTTCTCCTGTTTCCCCCCTTCTCCATACCACCTCCTTTGCTCTTCCAATGAGACCAGCCTCAATGCTCCTTCATTTCCTCGGTGCATAATCTGCGGTCTCTTACCTTCCCCTTACATATGGAAGAGCTTCCCAAGCCCAGGGTAACTCGCCAGACAGACAATATTCAGGAATAGACACTATCCTGGAATGTATGCCTCAAGGCTGGCATTTATTCCACAAGTGGAATAATTCCTCGTGAATACAGTGTCCACAAGGGGAGTTATTCTAGCATAGTTCAAGCAGAACAACATATTCCACTATAGCTGTGTGGGTCCATCTCCCTATGTAGACAAGCTCTTAGACTGCAGTCCCCTTGGAGCAGACACAGTCTTGTCACTCACATCCAGTACACACCAGAGCATGTTCTTGGTGCTTGAGAAATAGATCATTTTCCTCTCTGTGTTGGGGTTTGATGCAGCATATTCCAAGCAGGGAGGAGTGACATACCCGACCACCCTCCTCTGCTCCGGCCCAAAGATAATGCCTGCACCACACTCCTTGCCGTGCCCTGCTGCAGCCAAATTTCAAGAGCATCATGGGAGGTGCTGGCACACAGGTTCTATGGGACATCACAGGGTGGATTTCTGCTGTGAGAAAAGAGCCAGGCGCACTGCCGTGGCTGGCCCAGCTCTGCTGACTCAGGCTCGCTGGGCTCAAAATTGTGGTGTAGATATTTGGGCTCTGGGGGGAGCCCAGGCTCTGAAACCCAAAGAGGGGGGAGGGTCTCAGAGCCCAGGATCCAGCCCAAACCCAAACGTCTAGAGAACAATTTTCAGTCCCGCAGCCGGAGCTTTGCGAGCCCGAATCAATTGACCCAGGCTCTGAGATTCAGTGCCGTGGGCTTTTTATTGCTACGTGGGAGTGCCCAAAGACTGGCAGACGTGATGGGACAGAAGAAGGGCCTTTTCTGAGTGTGTCTCGGGGCCGGGGAGGACTCCTAGAGGAGCCAGAATACAGATAACTTCACAGGACTAACACCGAGGACTTCACAGAAACCATTGCTCTGCACTCAGGCTGCTGTACCGCAGGTGCTCTCACACACTGTGCAGCATGTTCAGCAAATCTCAAGCCCTGGGTGGTAGCTGAGGCAACCCACGCTACTGAAATCCAGTCTGCCTTTAGGATTTAGTCAGCCTTAGAGGGCCAGATGCTGATCTCAATTACACTGGGGTAAACCTAGGGGTACTCCGATACAACACTGATGAGGCTCAGATAGACTCAACTGATGTGAATGGAGTGACACTGGATTTATTCTTTTTATTTGTATTAGAGTAACACCTAAAGCCCCCTACTGTGATTAGGGCCCCTTTGTGCTAGGTGCTGTATATACACAGAGTAATGGACAGTTTCTCCCTATAGAGCTTATAATCTAAATAGACAAGACTAAGAAAAGGTGGGAAACAGAAATGAAGATCCTTGGCCAAAAAGTTAGAAAGCAAGTCAGTTGCCAAACTGGGAAAAGCATGCAGGTTACCTGATTCCCAATCCTGTGTTTCCACTGGGCCATGCTTTCTCGAGCTTTACACAGAGTGTAATGGAGAGCAGCAATACTTTAACAATTATCTTTGAAGGAGGCATAGAAATTTCCTATTGAAAGAGTCCTGTAGTACTTTCAGAATTGCAGGGGCCATCTTTTTGTTCTGTGTTTGTACAAGTGGGTCTTGGTCCGTAACAGGAGCTCCTAAGCAATACAAACAAATAATATTATTTCTTAATGAATGCTCACTATTTTCATTAGTGGCCAGAATATCTCATTATATCACTTGGGGAGACTCAGAGTCCATTAAACAGCATTATAATCACCAAAGAGGTGATGCAAAACAAACATAGAAAAATAACATCTTGGGGTTTCATATTTATTCTCCCTCAGAGACTTCCAGATCTGAGCTGTTCGCTTTGCAATTCAAAAGGCGATTTGGCTGCAAACTCTCAGACAATCCAGCTGTGTTTCTCTCACTCTCTCTTCCACCACCACCACCACCTATAGAGATTCTTAGAATTAGATCTGGGCCAACAGTTCTGCAGAGGAAATGTGGGGCACAACAGAACCCAGCTCCCTCTTCTGAAGTCACGTTGGCAGAGCTGACCATAACACACTTGTTTGGTCAGTAAACAAAGCACATATGACTTGATCACATACAAGCATGAGAGAAGGAGCCAGATTGTCAGTGGTAACTGTATTGAAGGCAAATGGATCTATGCCAATGTATTCCAGATAAGGAACTGGATTCTAAGCAATTAACATTAGACCATTTTCACATAACTTTTCTGATTAGAGCTGGGTGAAATCAGCAAATATTCTTATTTCCCCCCACTAAATTTGCTGACAAAATATTTGCAGTTTTGCTCCTGTTCCAGGATATTTCACAACCCCTAAAGTTTTATGTTGGATGTCGTTTTTGTTTATTTTGTATGGGTTTTTGTGGGGAGGAGAGAAGGGGAGTTGCTTGAAATAGTGGATTGTGCATTAAGAAGGAAAGGAATATTTCAGAATCTCATGAACGTAGTTTTGAACTTTTACTCACAACTAGTTGTACTTGCAAGAAAGAAATGAAAAGAAAATTTACATTTTTTTTTCATGGAGTTGGATCAGTTTTGCAAAATTGAAAGAAAAAAACCCCACAAAATTCACAGGTTCTGAAGCATTCACACTTCCCAGGCAATGTGTTGCACAGCCGTAGAGAATTTCTGAGCAGAACCACACTATACTGAAAAGCTCTTTCAAAATGCCACCGCCACCAATTTTATTTAAATGCCAATTCATTCTTGGTGTTCTAGGCACAATGCCTGATATATATCACACTCGGCTTGATTCTCTCCTGACCTGCATCTTATGCAGTCATTTACTGCCCCAATGCGTGTGAAATGTTGCCACTGGGATTTGATAGCATTTTACATGCACTTTGTGCTAATATAAATGAATAGGCAAAGTGCATGGAAATGGGGAATCAGGCCCATTTTGACTGCTCAGCTAAACCAAAGGAGAGAGAGCCTACACTCTGGGATTGGAAATAGAGGGTTGACATGCCAGAAGGTTTTTGCAGCCAGACTTCAGCACATGAATAACCAAAAAGGGCTTCTTGTAGCTGAATCTCTTTGCCTTCCAGCTCATTTCAGTCTCAGAACTACATATGTGGTATTAGTAGCTGGGGCTTTAAGGGCTGAGCTTCCCAGACAGGGAGGCACTGTGGGGAATGGTGAAGCTCTTGTTGATATGCACAGCCAATTGGAACAAGACGCTGATTAGAGCAGAGCTCTTGCAAGGCGCTTAAGTGCTGAGCAATCACTGAACACTTCAGCAACCATATAAGACAAACTCAGAGGGACACTAGAATGCAAATGCTTGAGTCCCGCTGGCATACCATGGGAGCCATCAACAGGTGACTAAAACATTGGTGATGGCAGGGGCATGTCCTCCTTACCCCAGCACAATGGCTGCATCTGTACCCAGACAGAGACTGAAGTAACTCTATACAGCTTCTCTGTTCTCACAGTCACTCCTGAAGGAGATACTGGGCCCCATGCTGGTCTCACAGCTGTCTTACACTGGTGTAACTCCTTTGACATCAACTCCTGATTGACACCAGGGTAACAAAGCAGAATTGACTGTTCTTTCCACTTCCCCCTACCCCTCCACAACTACTACCCAGAACTGGGTCCCCTGGCTCGTAGGCACCCATCAGAGATTCTCTACTCAGGGAAGAAGAATTTACAGGGCAAAGGTTAGAGCTATCATACACATCCAAGAGAAGGGACATTTCACAGTTGAATCCCTGCACTGTGCTGACAGCTGAGGGATAACCGGGGGGAAAAGTGTGTGTTTGTTTCTTAAATTTTAAATAAATTTAACACTGGTGAAAGATGATGGATTGACAGGCAGCCGTGGAAACTTAAATCCCCTAGGCAGATCATAACCAGTGCCAATACAAGCTTCCCCCTATACACTGTTTTGCCAATGTGTCTCACCAAAGGCCGGATGGACCATCTATTGAGGTAAAAAGTCAGTCACTGGAGCTCAATCAGTCCTTAGCCACTCTGCTGGAATGGGCCAGAGAACACACTAGACGTGCTCTGTTTTCACAGTGTTATTGATCTGCAAATGTTTCATGTGTGTTTAGATATGATCAAAACTGCAGTTTATGTAGATTAGCTCTCTGGTGCTAGCTACCAGAAAGGACTTCAGCGATTCATCCTTCAAGTGGCTGAGTGCTCCCGGGAGCTGGGGAGCGCCGGCAGTCCTCATTGGTTTTGCTGAGACTCAAGGGCAGTCGGTACCTTGTAAGACTTAGTCCATCAAAATCATTCGTACCTTCTTGTGCTTCAGTTTCCCCATCTATCAAAGGGAAAGGATGCTACTGTGACCTTCTTTGCAAGGCGTAATCTTTGGATAGCTATGCGAGGGCTGGGTATAATTAGTATTATCTTCTTACATCCTCTCTCTTTTTGTTTTTCTACTACGCCCTCAGCACATAAGTAAGTTATTAACTTGGAATTGATACCACCCTAAGAGCGCCTCTGGATTCGCCCCTGCTCGCATAGGCAACTAATATACTGGAATGGCTTGGAACGGTCGATTGGATTATTCCACTTAATTACCTGCATTATATGCCCTAAAAACCAAAACAACGTTGTGTATTTGCCAAAGAAAAACGAACAGTTAACAGAGCCCTATGCAGTAGCTGCTCTTCTTAAAGATTTGGGCTATGCATTATTAATTCACACAGTACTTGTTCTAAGCATGTATACTTATCCGACACACCAGAACAGCTCTCACGGAGCCTTCGTCTTATGGCTTTGTGGAACATCAACTTTTCATGCTGAACAGCAGGTGATGTTCAACAGAACGCCTTGCAATAAATGCCTAATATCTGTTATACTCCCTACATATCTACGTGTTGCGCTGATATGCACCCCTAGACAAGGGGGCTGCATCCAGGAGATATGGAGGCATGGGAGAGAAGGAGTTTGTTCCAAGTACAATACACACTATGTATTATTAAAGAGAGATAAATACACACACACCCCACACACACACAGTTGTACGGAAAGCAGAATTTCCATTGTTCAGGACATGCCACGGTTTCAAAATTTGTTTTGGTTCTGAACCAGAATGAAATGTTGAATTTTGAAATTTCCTATGAGCCAAAGTTTTCAGGGGGAAAAATTCAGTTTGGGTCAATTGAAAAAAAAACAAAACAAACAAACCACATTTTGATTTCTACTTTTTTTTTTTTTTTTTTAAATATTTTTAATATGAAGTAAAAATAAACTTCAAATGAAAAGTTGTTTCAAAAGAAAACATCAAAAGGTTCTGTTTCAAAAAATCTCAAGCATTATCAAACATTTTAACCCTATTGAAATGTTTAGTTTCTTCTTTTTTTTTTTTTTTAAATGAAATTTCATCCAAAATCGGTACAGGTCCACAGAAATCTTTGATTTTGACAAAACGATATTTTCCAATGACATATCTTCCTGATGGAAAATTGTTGACCACCTCCACGTAGATGTGTGTATATAATTACTTTTTGTATTGTGGTAATGTAATGACTCTGCTAGGCAAGGCTAGGCTAGGCTAGCTGTGAAGGAAGGCAGAGAGAAGCAAAGACAAAAAGGGATCATTTTACATTTTTAGAACTTTTAAAGGAAAGCCCCAAAATTGTACCAGAAGCATAAATAATATAGAACATTACTAAATATTGACTATTTATCATAATAAAATATAGGTTACCAGCTCATTACTTTTGCGAGCTAGTACATGCTACTCTTCCTTACTCTGTACAGTGAGCACCCAACGCACTGTTATTAACAAGAATAAAAGAGATTACTTAACACACTGTGTCATGTCAGAGAAGAATCAGTTTTTCCTCTCCTTGGTTCTAAGTCCAGCTCCTCTCCGGCTGTCCTGTTCTTTGCTTCTCATTGGCTTGAAGTACTCCTTAGATTGGCTATTCTCCGGTGTCTGTACCTCTTTTCACCAAGTTTATCCACAAGTGGGGTTTCTTCACCTACTGGGCCCTCACTTGTCCATTAAGTACCTTTGAACTGTATTCTGTCAAGGGCTGTTCAGCTACTTTCTCCATTCATATAATTCAGGTCCTTTGTGGGTGGGCTTCTTGTTTACAATTTTCAGGCTGTTTTCATCTAACATGACTTTTTGATCAATTCCCTTTTTCAGCAACTCGATTTCCTTTCGGTTTTTTCGCTTGATACTTTCTCTGCTCCATCTGTAGATTTTATTTCCCTTCTCTAATAGTGTCTGTTCACTTACCCACGTCTGTTTTTTCTGCTTCTCCTGACCTGAAACTTTTCTTGTTTTCCTTCTTTCCTCCTCCTCACTTCCCAGTGCCCTACTTTTATTCACCTGTTCTTCTTTTATCACCTCACCTCCTACCCCAGCTCCAGTTCAGCCGCTAGCTCAGCATTGAGATTCTTCTCCTTCCCTCCTCTTCCTCACAGGATTTCCTCCCCTCCCCCAATCTACCCCCTTAGGGCAGATCCTGAACCCCCTCTCCTGCTGGAGCTGCCCTATCACTGCCTCTCTCTCTCCCCAGGACAGCAATCTGGGCTGAAGCACCGCAGCTGCTAGTACCAGAGTGAGGATTACTACAGTAGCACTTGTGGGCCCGAGCAAAGATCAAGGCCCTATTGTGCTCAGTGCTTTGCACACATATGCGAAAGCCCCTCCCAGAACAGGTTACAATCAGTATAGACAAGTCAGACAAAGGGTGGGGGGAAAAGAGTTATCTCCAATTTACAGATGGTGAAACAGAGGCTTAGCGAGGGTTAGGATATGTCTACAGTGCACACTAAGCCTGGGCTCTGACTCAGGTTTGATCCCAAACCCCACTTCCATCCACACACAGATCTGTCTGATATGAGTCAGCAAGCACTCAGGACCCTTTGTGAGTTGGGTCCAAACCCTGTCATTTTGCAGTGCGGATGTTCAAATGCAGGCTTGGAAACACCGAGTCCACAAAGCCAGGTACCACAGACCCAGGTTTCCAATGCAGTATAGACATACTTAGAGAATCCGTGGAAGAGCCAAGAATTAAACCCGTATCTCTTGAGTTCCAAACCAGTGTTTTGGGAACTGCTGCCTGGCTTTCAAGTCTACGCTGCTGCTGCTAACAGTGACTTGCATCTTCTCATTGCAGGAGTAATGGGCAGGCAGCAGCATCCTGCTTCGTGTGAAGTCCTATTCAGGTGCTAGCTCTTGGGAGGAGGTGGGAGTGAGAAACAGGCTAGGAGTGGGGAGAAGGCTAGTTTATCCTACTCTTCATTGTGGTTCAGTGTGATAAGTTAGGACTCCCAGTCCTCTCTCTCTCTGCGCCATGGAGACCCCACCACACTACATGATTGGAAGACACAAAATCAGAGCTGGTCAAAAGATTTCCAGGGGAGCCTTTTTTCCATTGGCGAATGCCATTTTGCTGAAACTTAAGCTTCCTGCTGGAACAAGTCAACTTCAACTGCCATTTTCTTTAGAAAAATAGTTGAAACAAAGCATTTCGATGAGGTCAAAAACTTCCTTCTTGGAACGGAATGTTTAGATGTGTCATTTCCAAACAATTGCTTGTTTCCCAATTTGTTTTATGTTGTAATATATAATAAAAACTCAAAATTGCAATGAAACATTGAGATCTGATCAGAACATCTCAAATGACGCAAAAAATGCTTTTTCTTTCTCTCTTTCTTAATTGAAACGAAAACAAGTTTCCCAGAATGTTGGAAATTCCCAAGTTTCAACCACAGCTAGGCAAGATAGAAGGAAAAGAGCAGGCAGACAGATCAGCAGCACACGTAGGGATGAAATCATAAGTGAGACCAAAGGGCTCAGCGCACCCAGCTGAGGGTGTGGAGAGAACCACAGGCACCAGAGAGATATCCACTGTGCTGTATGGCCAGATTAACAAAAGGGTTGAGCTCCCAGCAGTTCCCATTGAGATTCGCCACCCTCGTCTCTGCTGAGAACCAGGGAAACAGCTGGGCACTGAGTTCTTTTGAAGATCTGGCTCACGCTGCCCTTTAACACACATCCTTGTGATGGCGAGTGAGTCATTTAGTTTCCCAACTGGGAGTTAGGGATTGGAGCACAGCCTTACCTCACAGGGGTGTTGTGAGGATAAAGACTGAGTTGCTCAGACACTATAGTAATGCAGGCCAGATAAATACCTAAGTCAGGCAGCTGAATGCAATACACACTGCCACCCAAACACGTATGCACACACATACACAAACACACATACATGCACAAACGCATGCATACCTGTGAATGCATGCACTCCTGCACACAAACATGGAAATGTAGGTACAAATATATGCACGATTGCATACACCAAAAGCATGCGCATATCAGGACACGTTGACAAAGGCACATGGGTACACACGGCCAAGCACACTGTACATGGATGCTGGCTTTTGTTCTTTTAATTACACTTCTTACAAATATGGAAGATAAGCCCAAATGGAGGGACTGCATGAAGGGAGGAAGCCTATAAGTTATTCATAAGTTCAGGCTCAAGCTTCTCTTGCCTTCACACCATGACTCCTTCAAAACATATTATTCATCTATTTTTTTTCCTCCTTTGGGAAGAGCGCTGGTAATTGTAGTAAATACATCACTGCCAAGGCATGCTCGCAGCCACGGAGCCTGCACCGTCCTGTGGGTACCAACTGAACGCAGCAGCTGCTCTCGAGGTGCTGCATGATGGAATGATGCGCTCAGGCACTCTGATGAAGAGACTGTGAGCACTTCTCACGCTACAGACACATGGGAGGCAGGCAACCCCTGGTATCATGCCAGGATTGGGCAAGGGCTGGACTATGGGCTGCTCAGAACCAGTGTGTGAAATTCTGACTGATCTCGGCACCGGGCTCAGAAAAATGCATAGGTTTCACAGATTCCAAGGCCAGAAGGGACCATTGTGATCATCTAAGTCTGACCTCCTGTATGCCACAAGCCAGAGAACTGCCCCAAAATAATTCCTAGAGCAGATCTTTTAGAAAAACATCAACTCTTGATTTAAAAATGGTCAGTGATGGAGAATTCACCTTGACTCTTGGCAAATTATCCCAATGATTAATTACTCTCACTGTTAAAAAGGTACGCCTTTTGTCCAGTCTGAGTTTGTCTAGCTTCAACTTCCAGCCATTGGATCATGTTAGACCTCTCTTGATAGATTGAAAGGCCCCTTGTTAAATATTTTTTCCCCATCAAGTTACCCCTTAACCTTCTCTTTGTTTAGCTAAATAGTCTGAACTTCTTGAGTCTCTCACTATAATGCAGGTTTTCTAATAATTTAATCATTCCCATGGCTTTTTTCTGAACCCCCTCCTATTTAGCAACGTCCTTCTAGAATTGTGGACATCAGACCTGGACACAGTAGCCCAGCAGCAGTCAGACCAGTGCAGATAGAGGAAAAATAACCTCTTTAATCCTGCTTTAGATTCCTCTTTTTATGCATCCCATGAGCACATTAGCTCTTTCGACCAAAGCGTTGCACTGGGATCTCATGTTCAGCTGATTATCCACCCCCCAAATCTTCGCCAGTCTCTGCTTCCCAGGATACAATCCTCCTATCTATAAGTATGGCTACGTTCTTTGTTCCTAGATGTATGCATTTACATTTAACCATATTAAAAACCACACCTTGTTTGCATGTACCCAGTTTACCAAGCGATTCAGCTCGCTCTTGTATCAGTGACCTGTCCTCTTCATTATTTACCACTCCCCTAATGTGTGTGTCATCTGCTAACTTTGTCAGTGATGATTTTATGTTTTCTTCCAGGTCATTGATAAAAATGTCAAATAGCATAAGGCCACCAACAGATACCTGCGGGTTCCATTAAAAATACACCTGCTTGATGATTCCCCATTTACAATTGCATTTTGAGACTTATCAGTTAGCCAGCTTTTAGTCCATTTAATTTGTGTCATGTTAATTTTATAACCTTCTAGATTTTTAATCAAAATGTCCTGTGGTACTAAGTCAAACACCTTACAGAAGTCTAATTATATTACCTTTATCATCCAAATTGTAATCTCATAAAAAAAAAGATATCAAGTTAGTTTGACAGTATCTATGTTCCATAAAACCATTTTGATTGGCATTAATTATATTATCCTCCTTTAATTCTTTATAAACTGAGTCCCAAATCACCCGCTCCATTATCTTGCCCGGGAGCGATGTCAGACTGACAGGCCTGTAATTACCCGGGTCACCCCGTTTAGCCTTTTTAACTAGTGGCACAACATTCGCTTTGTTCCAGTCCTCCTGAACTTCCCTAGTGTTCCAAGACTTATTGAAAGTCACTGTTCTGTGAACGTTGCTGATCCATCCCCCAGGAAGCCCGGGCAGTTTTCAGTCCAGAACGAAGGGTATGTCGACACTGCCATCATGGGGTGTGACTGCAGCTTGAGGAGACATACCCAGTCTAGCTTTAATCAAGCCATCCTGGATACCAAAGCAGTGAAGCCCTGGAACTGCACACTCCAGCACGGGCTAGCCCTACGAGTAATTACCCATGGGCTCATAAACCCCATACTCAATCTTTAGAGCTCTACATCCAAACACCCCTGAGCTTTTTGAAGAGGGGAGTTGGAATCTGAACCCAGATCCAAACCTGCATTTTGCAAAGGGCCTCATCTCTCCAATGGGCTAAGGCAAACCCCCTACACTTCCCCAATTCCACATACCTCTGGGCACGCCAAAGCCCAATCCAAGAGGCATCTTAGACCCATTTTGGTGCTAGCACAGAGATACTCACATCAGCTGCAGCTTCCTGGTCCCATCACAAGCCACTGGCATTTGGGCCATGATGGGCAGTTCATAGAATGCTGGCCTTAGAAGGCCTGGATCAAGGAGCCAATCCTCTGCTCTTTTCTTCAAAAGGAAGCTGTTTACTGGGTCTTCTGAAAGATCTGGCCATAATTATACCTAATGTTTCATCCTGAAACCTGCCTCAGCACAGGGGGCTGAACTAGATGACCTCTTGAGGTCCCTTCCAGCCTTATGTTTCTATGATTATCCCAATGGGAGCTCTCCTGGGAGCCGCGTTCTTTTGAAAATCCAATCCTGATTGTGGGTGCTGAATTCTTAAAAATCTAGTCTACGGAGCCTGGTTTTTAAGAGATGCTGATCACAGAGAGCACCAGCGGACGTCTACAGGAGCTTCAGCCTTTCAAAACCAGACCAATAATATACTAGGTTTTGGGTTATGACTATGATGCTGCTCGCTTGTGGCTGCCCCACAGAGAGGATAAAGGACCAAGTACTAGTACTAGCTACAGAGTCCTCCTTTAGTTCACATGACCAAGGCCTGCGTTTTGGATCAGAACAACCAGGGTTCTAGTCCCAGCTCTTCATGCGTGTTATTTATACAGCAGTTGGTTTGTTCCTTACAGGACATCCAATGTTGCATGTAAATGCAATGGCTGGTACAAAAGAGCATCTAGTGGTAGGGGAGAAGGGAAAACTAATGAGGGGATGTGAAGGAACATGAGAGATGGAACTGCGGCTGTCATTTCATTTGCCCTTAATTCCAAGAAAGATCATCTGCTCCAAAGCTCCTGGTTCTCCCCCAACCCTTTCCAACCTGTCTGATTTTTTGAGAGTTTGCTTAATCTTGTCTCCCTCTTTGGTTATTGCTTTCCCAGATCAAAGTCAGCAAAATCACTTCTGTTTACAGTGATTAGAGCCAACCACATTAAACACAATCATGCCGTGTATTAAAGGACACCAGGTCAGCACCCTTGCTCTGGTTATTGATCTATAACTTCCTGGAACGGCTGTGTGCGCGCACGCACTCGCTTAATACACAACTCCGCAATGCATTATGCATGCAGGCCTGGACTGCAGGCTCTCCTAAGAAGAAGCCCCAGTGGAATGCACTGTAAGGAATGCTTCAGAGACAGAGAAAAAACAGAAAAAAAACCCAGCAACTAGCAGCTCCAGCACTGAACACATCACTGTATTCCATTAAAATTTAACTGATGATGAATCAAGCGTTCAGGGACAGGATGATCTTTGAGGCACTGGAGGCTGGAACAGAGGCACACAGAATGGGAGCTGGCAAGGCTTCTTCTCCTTTACTTACTCAGAAGAAGCGGGAGACATGACTGAGTGCTTGGAGCACAATACTGGGAGCTGGGTTCTAAACATGGCTCGGAGACTCACTTCCTCGTGTGATGTTGGGTTGGCTGCCCCTAACTTCTCTGGCAGCGCTTCCCCATGAGGTCTATGTGCCTCGTAGTCCCACTTAAGTTCTATTTTGATGACCTTAAGAGGTGTAGGAGTGTTGCGCTGACTGGATTGCATTTATTTATTTATTTTTTTAAACAAAAAAAAAATTGTCAAAAAATGCTTCTTTCATCAAAACCAAAATGTTTCATAGAAGTGTTTCCATTTTGACAATAAAAATACCATGGAGAAGGTTTTCCAGGTCTAGGATGGAATTTCTAGTCAAAACCAGAGATCCCTCCCCATTGCTGGGGTGGGGGCGAAGGGGGGACAAGAAAGGGTATGAGAGAAACCAAAACATGTGCACAACAGAATAGCCAATAGGCTGGTGGTTAGAGCATGGGTGTCAGCAATTGATGTTGTCCTATCTCCAAATTATGTAGTTTGGGGACTTGAACCTGGCTTCCCACTTCCCAGATGAATGTCCTAACCGCTCTTAGCTAATCTGGGGGTGGGATTGGAGGTGAAGATGGTTGGTTTCTGTCTCTCTCTCAATTTCTTGGGAGGTCTCAGTTTCATTATACATCAAACTGAAAAACATGTTTTGAAACCTCAAAAATTTCTTGCAAAACAGAATTGTTTTCTGGCCAGCCCTAGGGCTAACCCGTGGGGTGGAAGGAATTTCACTTGCATGTTGTCTCCATCCTTCCCATAGGTGGAATAGGGATGATAATACTTCCCAACCTGCCACCCAGGATGGGATAAGAGGTTCACAAGGGAGTATTTGTAGAGCACTCAGAGCTGAACTCTCCCAAAGTTTGGATCCAAGGGTGATGTCTTGGCCCCACTAATGTCCACAGGAGTTTTGCTATGGACATCGCTGGTGCCATGTCTCTAGAGCTTGCTCTGGCAAGATGCTGAGCAGCTCCTGAGAGCCTGCAGCTCCCTTGACTCCAGAAGGCCCTTAGTTTTGTCCATTGTCTGTAAAGATGCTTAATTCCAGCTCTAAAGTGCAGGAGTGCTGGGACCTAGGATCCAATCTTTCAGCATCAGTATAGAGGTAAGGGCAGGGATCGCCACCGACCTTTCTGTCTGGCTGCCTGTCTTGCCCTGCAGGGTGGGATGTTGAAGGGATGGTTAATTTTGAGAGTTAATCCCAACAGAATTCTCTATTGTTGTTCACTGCTTCTGTTTCATGCTTTTGAGTTGATTAGATGCATATTTACTTTGGGATTACAATAATGCAACAGTCCCACAGGGAGTGGACGTGTGAGCTAGGATCTGGCCCACGGCCAAGGAATCTGCAGACGAAAGGGCTGAGGGGATGGAGCAATGTTTACTGCCCTGCGCACCATCCACCAGTCGGTGGGGAGATGTGCCAGGCACATCTTTCTCCCTGTATGTTTCTACTCCTTTCTAGGGATCACAGCACGTGTCGTCTCATAGCCCTTGGAGAAAATGGTGATCAAAAGTAAGGAGAAGGAAAGAAAGGTTCATCCCCCTACGTTTATTACCAGCTTCCTAGTATGCATGGCCAAATAGACCACTTGCCTCAGTTTCCCTATCTGGAAGGAGAAATGATAATACTTGCCCTCCTACGTAAAGCACTTTGAGCCATATAAATGAGGAGCCAGCGCTTCAAGTGGCGAGGACTGCCATAGTTCGAGGCACACCTGCTGAGGAACTGCCCTGAACAGCGCTAGGAAAGTGGCGAGTTATCATCCCACATGCCTCCAGAGCGGTTTTGTAATATTATTGATTCTTTAATCCTTAGAAACTGGATTTCAAAAGGCACCAGCACTAACAACAGACCAGATCCCCAGATGGTGTAAATCAGCACTACTAAAGTCAATGGAATCAGATTCTCAGCTGGGGTTAATTAGTGTAGTTCCATTGATGTTGATGACTTCACAGCTGGTAGTCTATTTTAGTAGATGATTTGCATAGTGCCTTTCCTCCCAAATGAAATACATCCTGAACACAAGGATCACACTGCACCATCACCAAAATGCAGCCACCTCTGGCGCAGATAGCAACAACTTAACAGCAACACTGAGCAATGGCTTAGGGCAGGAAGCAAAGAAGACTACCCCTCCATTCCAAACCACAGTGGGAAATAGCTCACCAGAATGTATTGGTCCGAGCGGGACCTGTGGACGGTTCCTGTGGCTAACACTGCTCTGATGCAAGATGTCACAGCATAAGGCTGGTCAAAACATTTCATGCCAATCATTTTCCCCCATCCAAAAATGAGGTTTCATCCAACTGAAGTTTTCCTTGGGGAAGAGAGAGAGATTTTGGTAGAATTTTCCCCATCAGGAAAAATTGAAGCAAAATGTTTCATTTCAGGTTGACAGTCTGAGTCTGCAAGAACTACTGTGTGCTTCACAGGAGTTGTAGTCCCAGCTCCCTCATTCCCCCATTCTCCCGTACGGGCCCTGCTCCTCAGCCAGACTGCATCTCCCATGATACATCACTGTCTCTTCCTGTGGCGGAGCTGCTGCCGTCTCCCATAAAGGAATGGGGCAACTCAAGCAAACAAAAATTACCATTGACCCATCAAGAAGCATTTTGGAGCAGGAATGTTACATTAGTGTTTAGACATTTCCAAATCAAATTTTTCTGGACTTTTTCATTCCTCAATAAAGCTTTTCTATTTTAATTTTTTATTCCAAATTGGGATGAAAACACATTTTGACATATTAAAATCTCTGCAGGACAGAAATCCCAATATTTGGTCAGCTCTACATGAGTGACAACTTAATCTACATTTCATCCAAAATACGGCACCAGCACCGCAACCCTGACCTTATGCTGAGAAAATAGGTTCAACCCTCAGAGGGAAGAGTGCCCCATGCTAATACATCAATACACCGGCTATAAGAGATCCTTGGAGGTCTCCCATTCAGCTATTGTTCCCTTAGATTGGGAAAGATTATAGGAAAAAAAAACCCCACAAAAGGATAAAATCACAACATAAAATCCTACTCCTTTATGGCCGCTAGCATAAAATCCAGAGAGAAGAGAAGATCTGGTACAGTTTCTGTACCCAGATGGTATAGACGCCATGGAAAGACCAACACTTCCGTCCCCATATGAGACATTGGGGCATTTAAAAAGTGTAAGACCAGATATTGAGAAATTTGGATTTATCTAAATAATGCAATTTGGGGCTGTGTCTGGGTGTCAGTGGAACCTAAATGTACATCTCACTTTTGTAATGAATATTTATATTACAATTAAACTGGCTATTGTGTATGTGAGCATCTATACACATTCTCCCTCTCCCATAGATGTGTCGCTGCCCTCTACTGAAGGGAATCAGAAGATGCTGACCTGTGTGTCATAGGCTTTATACTGCTTAAAGAGAGACTCTTTTAGCTCAGGTGACAGGGGTCTGTGCCAATCCAAGTTCTAGCCCTACTATTGCAAGGAAGTTCCAAGTGGCCCTGGTGTGCAGTATAAGTATCTTTGAAGTCTTAAACACCCATACAATTGCTACATATTTTTTAGTCATCCCATCTCCAAAGGACATAAAAATAGGTGTTTAGGTGTTGGTTCTTGGTCAGGCAGAGCCTAGGATTCAGATACTGACCTCTCTTGGGAGGTGAGATTGGGAGCGAAGAGCCTGCCAGTTTTACTGTGATCAGCTAGTTGTTATGGGGCCAAGATTACACAGTACTGGGAGTGAAATCCTTAGGAGGGCATTGAGAATTTGTTTACTCTGATGCCAGAAAAGTGGAGATTTAAAACAAACAAAAACAAAAACCCAAACATCCCTCCCCCCAACAACTAATCTACAGGGGCTGTACCAGCTTTTACACCTGGTCTGAATGTGGCCTGTTTTCTAATTATCAGAAAATCTTTAGTAGTTTCCAGATACAGGATTCTTTGAGCTTTGTGGAGAGGCAGAGGAAAAAAAATATTACAAAGCACTTTCTGTGCTGAAGATGTAGTTCAAGGGCTTGTAGTGCCTCTATAGATTTTTTAATTCACATCTTCCAGCTTCTGAATGGGAATCAGGAGAAGAACGGAGGCAACAGGAGGCAACAAATTCATTTGGGAAAAAAAAAATTCCAGTGCTTTTGGAACTATGCATATGAGTTTTTGCTTCCCCCCCATGATTCTACTGTCCCAAGCTAATTGCATTCTCGGCATGTCCCTTTTCCCTCTCTCCTGTCTCCCCACCCCCAAGTCTTTAATGGCTTGTGGTATTATACAGCAGGCTCAAAGTGCGTTGGAGATTAGTTCTGTAACCTGCCCACTGAAGTCAGGAGAAAACTGAATGCAGTAGACGGAGGGAAAGCCACAGCTCTTGTCAAGAGCACAGTAGTACAAGGAAGTAATTTTTCTCTCCCTATTTCAGCTGGACGTTGTTGTTTACGTTGCACAAGATGCTCTATCCTTTCTTCCCCTCCGTGCAGCTGTATCATCAGCAAAATGGAGAGGGGAGATGCCAGGGGAAGGCAAAAGCAATTTAAATTGGATCCTATTGAATTTTCAGTAGGATACCAATATATAAGTTAATGGGAGATTCACAAATAGTCTGTTTCAAATAATTCCAGAGGGGGGAGGAGGGGAACAACATTGGAATAATTAGCAGTTGCTATCAGAACATTCGGTGAATGAAATGCAGACTTCTCCTGCCTATTGAGCAGCACTTCATTGTCAGTTTAGGGTGTTTCGGAAGGAATTGAATGGCAAGCACGTTGCATTGAGTAATTAGGACCCTACCCCCAAAACCTAGGATTCATTTAGATTTTATCAGTTCCCTTTCACTTTTTATTTACTTCTATTTCTCTCACTCCTTCACCCCCCACCTGTTTTCTCTCTGTCTTTTATTCTTCCCTTTATCAGTTCTCTTTCTTCCTTATTATTGCATTGTGGTAGCACCTTAAGAGTCCCAGTCACAGATCCCCTTTATGCTGAAAGTCCCAAGAAAGTTAGTGGGCATACTGATGGGGTAAGGGTATCACAGTTTGGCTCTTAACGAGGCGCTCTATGTATTTTAAATACCAATGCGTGGCAAAAAATAAAACATTTACAAAGAGACCATATAGGATGTTCAGGGAAATTTCGGCCCTGAGAGAGATTGACTATGTATAGAAATGCTTATGAAACAAAAAGTGAAAATAGTCTCTGAGATCCCAGGACTTTTCACCTGTGAGGAAATACTATTTTCTTTGCCTGATAATCAGAATTTCTTGAGGATGGCAGATGCTTCCGGCCCTTGTACAAAAAAAGATTGGTGATATCTTTAAAGTTTCTTCAGAAATGTAAACTGCAGGATCTGGATTTGAACTAGTGCTATGTAGTCAGGTTCCACTGGAATCTGAATCAGTGCTCGAACTGGAGAGGGTGAAGATGCAGCTATGCTCTGCTCCCACTTAGCCCCCACAGCTGGATGAAAAATGGGTAATAAAAGGTGAAGAGGCGTAATGAATGGGGATTTTTCATTCCGGGGAATACATTCTAGGAATTACAAAGGATTTCACACACTACTTCCGATAATTCAGACAACAAAAGGTAAGCAAAAACTAGGATATATACAGATATTCCAGATATATTAAGATTGAAACCCTTCTCCCAGTTTGAAAGTCTCTCTGTAAGAGTTTTGAAATCTGGATCGAATAGGGCTACCTAAATGCTGATTTTATGAGGTCAGCTGAAGTCACCCTCACAAACCTCACTATAATACATCAATATTTAAACTAAAATATACATTGCATAAACAACTGGTTTTTAAATGTATTGCATAAACAACTGATTTCCATGCCTTTAAATCAGCATATATGCTATAAGAGAGTCATTTGTACCTGGCAGATGGGATCTTGTGCAGAAGATGATGAAAACTCAGGCTACCCAGACAAAAGAATTGGCATGTCCATGGGTCCGGTGAATCCAACCTAAAAAAATGTGAAGGTGACATTAGTTATGAATATTGTTTATTATTTGTGGGACACACTCATGGACCAGGACCTCACCGCACTAGGTGCTGTACAAAACACAGAACAAAAAGACAGTCCCTGCCTGAACTAAGGTTGAGAGAGTTTGATTGCTTCTTGTTCTGGTAACCGTTTCTGAGTGAGGTCAGTATTAAGAAAAGATGTAGAGTGACAGCCACTGGGGGGCAAGTCCTGTCCCCCCAGAGCTGGTGCAGCATAGGCAGTTGCGATGAAAGCTTCCCCATATTCTGCCCAGTGCTAATGCCCCTCAGTCCTGAGCTAGAAGATGAGAGGAGATCAGGGTCTATGGCCCATTGAGTCCTTGGCCCTACTGCTGATAATGCCAGCAAGCAGGCCAGCTCCAGCAACTGTTGTTACAACGTGAACATCTTGATTTAGAGCCAAATTTTCAGAAGCGGCTTGTGATTCCCTGTGCCTTTGTTGTGAGCCTGGTTTTTAGAGGTGCTGAGCACCCTCAACTCCCATTGAGTTTGACATAAGTAGTAGCTGCCCAGCTCTTAGAAAACCATGCCAAACCAGGCACCCAAATATGAAGCACCCAAAATCAGAGGGTAGTACTGAAAAAATATAGCCTTGCTCTTTATACTAGAGATGGGCTGAAAGCAACTGCCCCTCCCCACCCCGAGAGCTGAACTTTGAGGAAAACTGATTTGATGCAGAGTAGAAGAGAAGCTTGAGAAAGTAGGGTCAAGCATTGTAGTGAGTTTAACATACAACATGCAGGCACTGCCCTATGCTGAATTGTGGCCATAGGCTCCCAGAAAGAGCCATTGCAATATTTCATCCTAGGTTATTGGGCGCTCCTTAAATCCAGGTACTGACATTGAGTGATCCATATGAGTTTTAGCGTACATTTCAGTGCGATGGGTATCCACACATCATTGACTCTCTAAGTCCCGTCCCTGCGTGCATGGGGCACAGAGGAAACTCAGCATGGATTCTCTGTAGAGGACTCCAATTAAGGTTTGCAAATATCAAATGTATTCGTATTATTCCTCCCAAATGCTATTTCCTCCTCTCCACTGAGTGGCAGAGGTTCTCTTTAGAATAGACACTGATGGGTTTCACAACCCACTCTCCAAAATTGCACATATACCTTTGTATGCAAACAACCCTGTCCTACATGCACAAACACACCCCCTTGGCTTGCACACTTTGGAACGCATGGGGCGCCATCTCTTTGCACAGCCCCAGGTTTGCAGAAATCACCATCTGCGTGAACAGCGCCACGGGAAAAATTCAGAACTACCCACAATAAATATTCACTAATAAAAATAAACTAAAAATACCAAGCAATCAAACAAAAGCCAGTAGAAATAAAGGAAAGTTATAGCTTCTGTTACTACATTTTCCCAGGTGCTATTTAAACACAGAGAAGGGGAGGTGCATGAATACAGTAGTTCAGCCCCCTGATCTGCAGAAGCATTGCTAACACACAAACAGCAATGGGAACTGGGATAATTATACCGTTTGTCTTCACCTGCCCTGCAGTGTGCATTGACTCAGCCTGCTGGTTGGGTTATGCTGTATCACAGTCCGTCCATCTCAGTGTATTGGGTTTTATTCCTTAACACATACAATACTAGAGCAGGGTTACTTTGGAATAACCAGCAGAGCTGCCATCTCATTTTCTTTTCAAAGAGCAAACTTTATATCTTTGTTTGAGGTTCTTTTTTTTAAATGTTATCAAAAGTGGGTGGATTTAGGGCTTCTGAAATGGAGGAGAGAGTATTTGTGTTACAGCAGCACCAACCAAAACTGACACAATAGCAGAGCCAGGAATACAGCCCACAGCTCCTGGCTCTTAGCCCAACACCCGTATCACTAATTCAGAAGAGAGGTATGAGTAACGTCACCTAGCTCTGCCAATGCAGTGCAGCAGCATCCCCTGCTATTCTAGATCTGGACATCCACCAAGCTCTTCCACTAGCTTTAAATCCAATCCTACAGCACCCTCCTTCCCCCGCCCCACTGTTCCTGTCCTGGGCCCGTGATAAGCAGCTGAGAAGGATAGTGGCTAATGTGGAAGAGTGACTACTCACAAATAATATATTTGCTATAAACACCATCAGATTTCTCCTCCCCCCAAACATGCAAGTACACATCTCTCACAGGAGTTCAGTGTCTATGGCCCAGCGACTCCACTCTCAAAGGAAGAGTCATTCAACTCTGTGCCATCTACACCCTTATTTTATAGGAGGCCCTAGTGTACCCTTATTTGCCTGGCTATAAGCAAGTCAGCCAGTACCTCAAAGAGAGCACCCCACAGTCCCATCATTTCACTCCCTTTCCTCAGAAATGGGTTTATGTCTCAACACAGTCCAATGTAAATCAAACACATAAAGCTGGTCTGTCTCTTAAACCATAGCCTTCGACAACCAACTACCTACTTATTTCCTGCACGTGTTGCTCTCTAACCAATCGGCTTGCTGGCCCTTTAATCTGACTCAGCCTGAAGGTCACCTGATCCTCATTCACCTTTTTCTTTGGCTTCATACCCATCATCTGGGAAGCAGCTGATTAATCTCAGACAAGACTAAACCCAATTCCCTTAAAGGGCCATTCC
The DNA here is from genome assembly GCF_026122565.2 of Emydura macquarii macquarii. Lineage (NCBI taxonomy): Eukaryota > Metazoa > Chordata > Testudines > Chelidae > Emydura > Emydura macquarii. The sequence continues at coordinate 5,560,314 of NW_027130449.1, read as the reverse complement.
ACACTGTGACACTCATGTTCAATAAAATAGACTTCCACTTTATAGCTCTAATCACGCTTGCACCACTTAGGATCATTAATGATCCTTTAACATTTTTCAAGTGAGCACGGGGGTGCATCTCTAGAGGCTCAATCAATATCAAATGAATCTAATCCCTATCCACCCACACTCCACTACCACCTGCAGTTTCAATTAGGGACTGTGTTACACTTTCAGGGTTTTCTGCATCTTTGACAATGCCCTCTATCTGCCTTGAGGGCACCTGCTCAAGATTTTAGGCTTCCCAGCCTTCACCTCTCTTGGGACAGAAACCTGAATCTCTCTCTCCCTTCAGGCCAGGGGATTTAGGTTTGCAGCCCCTCTGCATCTCACTGTGATTTCCCAGGCAGGTCTGACCAGGGTTCAGCACCTGTGGTTAACTCTTTCTCCAGGTGCTATCACAGTGTACACCAGTTATCAGCCGGCCTTCACAAAGCAAAGTGCATTTATTTTTCAGGCAAAAGCACAGGAGGAGACATATACAAAACAAGCAATCAAAGAACCCATACATGTGCTAAAAGCTTACCAGAGGTCATCCCCAACTCCAACCCCGAGCTACGGGGTAGTTCTCAGTTTTTCAAATCCCACCACTGGGTCTGTCCCCTTGGTTACAAGTTCACGTCAGTTTTTAGACCAGGAGCCAGACACCAGCTGGACAGTTCAGCTGTTCTTTATGCAACTCCGGCCTTTAATCTCCAGTCTCTGGGAACAGGTAATGTCCAGTCTTTGGCCCTCTCCTCTCCCCAGGAAACCCACTTAACACTTATTATCCCCAAAGTCCATGCCTGTCTGGCACATTTCAGTACAGTCGTTTGAACTCCGTGCTTGTCTCAGGTCTCATGTCTGTCACAGACTGTCTTCTTCACCACCTCCTATTCTGAACAGTTGTATAGCATTGGTGGGAAACAAGTGCCACCCCCGGGTGCCTGCAGTATAGTGGTTTGTAAAGCGATTCTTGCCTGACACAGGGCTTGAAATGCACCTACTATGGCAGTGGGACTCAGGCAATAAATCTGTTTGAGTTAGGGGAAGTACAATGTTCAAGCTGGTGCCACGGGTCCAGCCCAGAAGGCACGGGATCAGCCTGGCCAGAAGATGCACTAATTCAGGGCAGACAATGCGCCCATGGAATATCATCCAGCAATTGCTTGCAAATGAAAACCTACTCTGGCTCCAGCCTGCAAAGTGCTTTGGGATCCTCCAGGACAAAAACTACTTTGGAAATGTATGTTACTATGTTATTATTATTAATCAGTTGGTGCATGTGCCAATGGCAGTGCTGGCACAGTAGTGAAATTGGAGCATCTGGAGGAAAAGATAAACCACAGTCGCCTTGATGCTGTCAATGAATGCAGCTTCCATCTTTAGCTGATTTCAACTAATGTGATAACACTCATAATAATAAATATTGTTAAAAATAAAAATCTCTCTAGGGATTTGAAATCTTGGGCACAGGTGTTCAGATTGAAGCGCGCGTGGTAATTGGGTGACTCATTCATTAAAGAAAATGCAATTTAAATTCTATTACATTTTTAAAACACAACGCTTCATTTTTCACTTTAGCACCAGCATTAGCTAGACTCTCTCTGTGTTTAGCAGTAAGATTTTTATAGAGGTGGCCCATGATACAGGTCTCCCATGATCTGAACTCCTCTGGGGGTTTGAAATCCAAACTCAGATCTGCAGTTTGCAATTAGAGCCCTCTCTAATTGTTTCCAATATCCACATTTTTAAAAAGGATATTGGGAAAAACTGAAGAGGGTGTAGAAAAGAGCTTCCCAAAAAATGGTTTGAAGGCTGGAAAAATAATGCCTTACAGTGAGACACTTAAGGAACTCAATCTGTTTATTTGATCAAAAAGAAGATTAAGGGAGGACTTTATTACTGTATATAAGTACTGCCATGGGAGGAAAACACTAGGCATTTTAAGCTAATGGAGAAAGGCATAGCAATGGCTAGAAGTTAAAGTCAGACAAATTCAAATGAGAAATAAGGCCCAGATTTTTAACATGGAGGTTGATCAACACAGGTTACTGGACTCAATACGGGGCTGACTAGGTGACATTCCAAGATCCGTGTTATACGCAAGCCCCCTCCTGGCCTTAAAAGCTATGAAAATGGCTCCTGGATTGATAATGGGAAGCTGAATCCCAGAGTGAGACTCTCTGGATCTCTCAAGCATTTGAAATATTGATCTGAATTTTGCAACTTGAACTCCTCATCAGGGATTTGCGGTACAAATACAAGATAAGGCCCTGCCTGAAATTCAGCTAAAGTCTCTGAAATCAGGAAAAGCTCAGTTAACTCCTTTCCCCTGGAGCCAGGTCCATTCTTTTATCATTTTCCTCTCCACGTGCAGATTCCAGGTGTGACTGAAGGAAGGACCATCAGTGGTACAACGGGAAAGGCTGTTCTGGAAAGGTTCTTGCTACTATCCCCAGTCCTGAAAATCCAAAAATTGGTCTCCAGTTTTGGGCGTGCAGCTGCTGTGCCTGCAAAAAACAAATCCACCAAAATTGGGCTCTTAGGTGCTCTGAGCCCCGACTGGTGCAAACGTTTGTTTGCTGGTGTGGTTATTGACGGCAGGTAATGAATACACAGAAAGCTGCAGGTACACAATTTTTATGGGGCAATTTAGTAGCTGGTTTGAAGCCATTTGAAAATTTGACGCTCCAGCAAGTTCATGATTTAAGTCCATCTTTTCCGGGACAACAGAGAGTCCAAAAGAAAATGCCCTTCGGCCCCAGCTCTGGGCCCCATGGTCCTCGCCCCCTCTTGTCTCAGGGCTTTGAATGACCTTATCTCCTTCTCAGGAGTCCTCACACCACAGTACCAGTGGCTGATAGGGGAACCTTGTTGTTCCCACTACACCGGGTTCCAGCCCAGAGACCCTATAAGGCAGCCAAGATCTGCTCAGTCCACCTTCTAGCTGCTGCTTCCCTGAGCTTGTTCCCACCCAGCCTTTCTCAGACCCTCTCCCCTGCAATCTCTTCAGGTTAACCCGTCTTTAAGGGCTGGGACTCCAGGGCCCTCCCTTGGAATCCCCTAACAAGCTTCCAACCCATGCAATACAAACATACACCCACTTTTGCCCTCCTCGGACTTGAGTTCTTTGTTTTTCCTGCTCTGCTCCTGACTGAATGCCTCCTAGGGCTCTCTCCCTGGAGTTCTCCATCTTGACCTTATGTCAGGGCTTCCCCCCAAACCCAGCTCCGCTGCTCTGTGTCGCCCCTGGCCTCCTGCCAGACTTCTCATAGACTCAGAGACTTTAACACCAGCAGAGACCATCTGATCTCCTGCACATCACAGGCCACAGAACCTCGCCCACGCACACCTGAAATAGACGCCTAATCTCTGGCTGAGTTACTGAAATCCTCAAATTATGATGGAAAGACCTCAGGTAACAGAGAATTCACATTAAACCTGCACGTGACCCGTGTCCCATGCTGCAGAGGGAGGCAAAAAACCCCTAGGGTCTCTGCCAATCTGCCCCGGGGGAAAATTCCTTCCTGACCCAAACATTACAATCAGTTAGACCCTGAGCATGTGAGCAAGACCCACCAGCCAGACACCTGGGAAACAATTCTCTGTAGTAACTCAGAGCCCTCCCCAGAAGAACAGCTATACGGGATTGGACCAATGGTCCATCTTGCCCAGTATCCTGTCCCATCTAGTGTCCTGTCACCAGCCATTGGAGATATGTGCTGCTAGCGGTCGCAGATCAGCTAGGTGCCATTGTTGGTCGTCCCATCAGACCATCCCCTCCATAAATGTATCAAGCTCAGTCTTGAAGCCAGTTAGGTTTTTTGCCCCCATTGCTCCCTTGGACGGCTGTTCCAGAACTTCACCCCTCTGATGGTTAGAAACCTGCATCTAATTTCAAACCTAAACTTGACGGCCAGTTTATATCCCTTTGTTCTTGTGTCGCTCCATTCAGATGAGGATTCCAGCACTTCCTCTGCCCCATGTCTCCCTACTCACAGGCCAGAAAGTGATGGCAGAGTTCCTCACTGTCTGCCTACAGTCCCCGTTTGTTCTCAACTTCTTCCGTGCATAGTCCTCCCCCAGCCAGGCTTCATCCGCAGCTGAGCATGGCCCACTCTCCAGCTGCAACGTGGCAGATTAATTGGCCTCTCAGGCCCACATTATCCCATCCAGAGCCTGTGTGGGGTACACACCCCAACACCATCAGACTCTTCGAGCCCGGTTTGGAAGCAAATGGAATGAGTCCGGTATAAGTGATGTCAGAAACAAGGCCCAAATCAGTTTGGGGAGGCTGTCAGTCAGGACTATGACAGAGTCCCGTGCTGTGCCTGGACCTCTTCGCATGCAATTGCCTCGCTCCAAAGGTGACAGCTGTGTGTGTGCAGGCGCAGAATCCATCTAACTGGCGCCCACTATTGCTCTAGGGTTCGTCTGCCTCTCTTGATATGATTCGGTATTACGGCCATGGAGCATTGTCGAGTTTCTGGAAAGGAGGCCAGTAGGAAAGAGGCAGGTTGGGTTTTTCTTTGACTGTTGATTCATCATGCACCCGCTGATGTTCGTTGACTCACAGGCGGGCAGGTCTGATGGAAGAAATTGCTGCCCAACATGATCTGGAAGCTGCATCTGCTTTGGTCTGCTGCCTTTGTGTTCTGAATGGAATTCAGGCAGGTTCCTGGCTCCGAATGGCCTGGCAAGAACTTTGTTGTTTTGCCTCCACGTCACACTGCCAGGTTGGAAAGCAGAAAAACAAACAACTGGCATTACCTCCCCACTCCCTAGCAGGTTCACGTGGGTAATAGACAAGCTACCCCTGGAAACAGACAAAACAAGAGCCATCAAAAAGGTCTCAGCCTGAACTCGGCAGCCACATCGCTTGAGAGAGACAACCACCAAGCCAGGAGATGGAACAGCTCACAGGCACGGGGCCTTCTGACTAGCTGCCGAATATTCCAAAGGGGTAAATTAAATACATTCATCTCAGTGAAAATTACAATTGAAACATTTTCACTCTGCACAGAAGTTTCCGACAATCAACCTAATTTACTTCAATAATAAATGAAAAGGAATTCTCTTTTATAATAGCAGTCAGGGATGAGCTGCTGTGTGTATATATTCTCTCCTCCCCACCCCCCCACCCCCCGTTTTTTAAAGCAAACTCCACCCAACTCATTCTCTTTAAATAAAGTGATTCCTTTATCTATTATTCATTTGAAATACAGAAAGAGGACAGGAGAGCATGTAGAACTATGTAGTTTACTTCTCACTGCTCTGGGGCGGATTCAAATACAAAAGCAAAATACATTCTCTTTAAAGATTTGCTATGCATGGCATTTCTATCTTAAAGTTTCAGACCGTGGCCCATTACCGTAGTATCTGAGCATAATCCTTTTCTGCTCTTAGCACTTTTAATTTGGTCGGCGAGTCTTGAAGAATGCCGGTAGATTAAGGGCTAACTGTTCAGTTCTCTGAGCTAGTGGCGGAGCGGCTCTCCATCATCCCCACCTGATGGCAACTAAGGAAGCCCAGAAGACAAGCGAAAAGGGAGTGGGAATGGGTGCGAGCATGTGGTAGTGTGTGCATGTGGCTGTGTGTCAGCATGTGGGTGCACACGCATAAGTGGGCATATGCCAGGGGGCATTTTAGGCTCCTTCTGTCACTTGATGGCCTGAGTTCTGATGAACCACCAAGGATGGAAATGGCTGCTCTAAAAGTTTTTGAAAGACAGGGTCCCCTGCTCAAAGAAAGTCAAAAGCTTTCATTTCTGGCCCCAGCTGGTGGTGAGATATGGGGCATTAAAATCACATTATTCTGATTACATCTTACTTTTTCATTCCCCACTTGGATTCTAGCTTGATTTTACTGTGTGCTCCCTCAAGAATCACGGGTGCTAGAAGCCAATGTCATATACCATCCACAAGCTCAGCATCTTAGCTTTCAGACAGTGTAATTAAAGCATTAATCTCTTACTCTAACAGTTTGTGAGAGAACAGCTGCTAAAATAATATGGGAAGGACGGCTGCGAAGGTGTACAATTGGCAGAACTGCGACAAATGCTCTTAAGGCCTGTAAACTTTCCCTGGGGCATTTGGGCTGTAAGCACCAGTGCATTTCACACAGGCCCCCAAGGTATCTTGGAAGCAATTTTTATTGTCTCACTATTTCCATATATTCCCCCACCTGTCTGTATCCATCTATTGTTCCTGGTTTTATACTTAGATTGTAAGCTCCTCAGGGCAGGGACCATCTTTTTGTTCTCTTTGTACAGTGCCTGGCACAATGAGGCCATGACTAGGCTTCTAGGCACTACAGTAATGCTAATAAATAATAATAACTTGCATTCCTTTCCAGCATGAAACGGATGTGAAGGAGTCACATGAGGTGAAGGGCTCCTTGGCCAATTATCAGCCAATGAAGCCATGAGGCTCCGACCAGCCAGTTCTGGAAAAGGTGGTGAGCCTGGAGAACCCCAGACTTGTGCTGATGATCTCTCCACTGTGCTTTTTAGAAGTTCTGATGGGAACTGCACTGTTACACATAGATTTACAAGGGTTTTTTTTTAATTAGCTGGTGTGCATGACTCAGGCTGAAATTATGCTGTGTTGTTTGTTTTGTGATGCAGCCAGGTTTTGAAGGGAGCTTTTGCAAACAGCAGGAGGGCTTGCTCTCTGCCTTACGTTCTCTAAAGAGTAAATCCTGGAGGCAAAATTGCAGCCTGGCAACTGGACATTGGAGTTTTGTCTAACACCCTTCGAAGATGGGCTCCCCTGTATGCTGTTTGACCACCTCCATTCAGGACTGCTGTAAATGAAACAAGTTTCACTCAGAATGTACCCAGACACTGCTTCACCGATTTCTGCTCCAACAAGAGCCAACCTGCGAAGCCCTGGACATTTGCTATCAGCTGCCAGCGGGGTGACAGCGACAGTATCAATGACCTGGCCTCGTTTTACATTTGTGTAAACCCACTCAAATGGAGTAACACAGTGAGGAATGAGGCCCTTGACCTGGTAGCATTTTGTACCCGTTATGCACAGGTATAAATGATGGTGCCAGGCAGTCGAGAACGAGACCTGATGGGTTCTTTTTACTCCTCAGTGCAGGGTAAACACTCATCTACCTCTGAAACAGGAGTGTCGTGCGCTCATTAGCTGGAGAATAGACTCTCTCCAAAAGTGTTATTGCCTTTCTAGGCTCTGGGGCCTCTGATCCCAAGAGAGGCCATGCACGGTTTCTCATAATAAAGGAGCGAGGTGCCAATGATTTTCATGGCTTGATTAACGCTCTTCACAGCGATTGCCATTGGATGCCGCAGAGGAGCAGCGGAAGATGGATGTTTTCCATTACTTGATGTAATGACTGGGAGGCAGGCTAATGAAACCTTTACAACCAAAGTTTACAGAAAGCCCGCAAACACTGATCAATAGCTGAGTTACAGTTCCCATGCATAGATTAGCATGCGATGTGCTGCGGGATGCAAGCGGCAAGGTGGAGGGAGAGTGGGGAGAAAGAAAGCCAGAAAGAGGGAGTCAGAAATGGGGACAAAAGCGGGAGGGGGCTGGAAGAATGGAGGAATGTGGAGAAGAATGAAAGACAGGAGAGAGGCTTCTGGGGAAGAGTGGGGGAGTGAAAGCTAGTGATGTCTGCAGAAGTCTTGCACTACCTTTCCATGAATTTGCATCCTTCAGCTCTCCAGTACAAGCTGCAGGACTGCCACTCAGTGCCAGGGCTTCACTTATTCCCTACAGGACAATATCATCAGTGCTCCAGAACAGCACTGGCTGATAGCACCTCTAGTGATGAGTTTCCCTTAGCTGCTCTGCCTCCTACTAGGGAGGGGAGGGGACAGGACAGAGGTCTTTCAAATGCAAACCAGGCTCCAGATTGAAACAATCGAGTGAGCCCCTCGTCAAAGGGACCCGGCGTTGGTGATTTCAACTCCAAGTCACCAGCCGTTCCAGTGTGGTCCCGATGAGTCATGGCCCAAAGCCTTTGCTAGCTGAAGGCTGATTTCTGGCCTGTGTAAAATGCTTTGTCAGACTCCTCTCTTTTCCTATCTAATGGTGCCGACATATCATACGGACCCAGGGTATAACCAGCATTAGCTGGCTCCCTTGCTGGTGGAAGTCAAGGACAGAAGGGCCCAGGGAAACAACTACCCTCATAAACCTAGAGCTGGTTCCTTCAAGCATTGCTGGAGCACAGTGGTGGGAGATGGTTGGAAGAAGGGAGCTTGCACTGGGCGTATCTGTCTAGGGGAAAAGGACTGCGTGCTCCAGCACTGTCAGCCCAGCAACTTTGGGCCCTCATCTTCACTTAAAAAGTGTGCTCTTAACTTGAGGTAAAATCCTAATGAAGACAAGACAATTTGTCTCTTTCACACGGGTTAGCGGGTGGAGCGATGCCCAATCCTTGTTTTGAATCCTACCGCCCTCTTGGTCTCCACCATACCAGGTGGCAAGGAGTGCCCCTGGCATGTATACCATCAATAAGTTCCCGTTCATGTAAGTTGTCTCTCTGGCTGCCACAGGAATGTTGTCCACTTGCAGATGGGATAGGAAGTGGGAAAAGAGGACATCCATGGGTTGGTGATTTCAAGGGGAGGTATCCCTGAGACAATCTCTCTATTAAGATGTGGTTCGTACTGTGGGAAATGTTGGAGAACCCCCTTGCAGACCACTGAGGTTGGATGCTTTCCCACAGCACCAAACCTCTTCACTTTTCAAGCTTGCCTCTCCCTACTTGCATTCAGCAGCTTTCATTTGTCACAGATTCCGTTGCTGCGTGAGCATAGCACATAGACTGTTCTGCTGGTGTATCCAGCATGCGCATAATGGGATCCACCTGCTACCAGACAAAGCAAGGAAAATAAAAAGCCCTCCATTGTGCCTCGGAAATAGCTGCAATTAACAAAAAAAAAAAAAAAAAGACACCAGCAAAGAGCTGGATTCATTTCACTGAAGCCACAGGAGACAGCTTGAAATATACCAACACGCGCGAAGTGAGGCCACCTAAGACACAAACCTAATTAGGAACCAGCAGTCATCCAGTAAGATGACATGCAAAATGGATAAGACACAGATTGTCTCTTCTCTTCTCATTTTTCTGTAGGTTTTTGTACTATGCTCGTCACTGTAACATCTGAGCACATTAAGCAATGTGATGGAAGGGCTGGCAACCGGCTCTGATACGCTGAGACTGGAAAAGCAGCTAGAGCCATTGCCCCTTTGCAGATTTAGCAGCCAGTTTGGGATTCTCCACCCCAGGGACATGGGTAGGGTGAGTTGTTCCATGCCAGAGCCTATGTTGAGCAGAGTGTAACCTTTATGTTGAAATGCTCTCAATTAAGATTAAGTTGTTAAAGCTACGGATACAATAAAATCCAGCTTAGTTTTCAGGTTCCAGCCAGTAGGGCTGGTTACAGAAAATGTATTCAGTAGAGGACCACTAGGTGACACTTTGAATGACACAACCAAACTTTAATCAAAGGGAAAATGACCAGTTAAGCAAACAGGCATTCAAATACTGCTTACATAATGTCACAGTGATACTTACACTCAAAGACAAAATGGAGTATCAATGGGTGATTAGTCCACTGACACTAGAGTGAAGTACAGCCAACTAACAGCCCTTTGGATGTTAATTGAAGTTCTCCTGAAATTTAGCAAGGCAGCTACTTTTATAATTTATTATAATATTAATTAACAGTAAATTGCCCCTTACCATAATTATATTTCTGCCACCTCCTTATTGGCGCTGTACATTACACATTACTTAAATTAACATCCGCACCAACGTCCTTCCCATATTATCAATATAGATAGCATTTTACTACAACTCTCCAAATTCTCTACCTCGCTCAAACCACTTATAATCAAAACATAACGGCAGCATGACCTTGGGACATGTCCTTCCTGACTTTCATTTTCCCATCTTACTGTCTCCAGCTTGTCTCTAACTTTTTCCAAGTAGCAACTTCTCTTTCCCATATTCCCCTACACTTACGCTAAGTTAAATCAAAACCTAATTTCTATTTATTTCCTAACCGTACCCATTCTATAGGCTACAAAAGCCATTCTGTTTGTATCAGTTACTAAAATACCACCCTCCAGCAGCACATAGATCGCTGGGTTATAGCGGGTATGTATATATCTAGCATGGGTATTTATTTGAAGTTTCACATGATATTCGTTTAGGAGAATGCAGTTATTCCTTTACCTGGCACATTTGAAGCAGAGATGAGTCTTCAGCAGAACCCCAGGATCTGAGCACCCCAGAGGTTTGGGAGGGCTGAAATGCTGTTCCAGATGTGTAGTTCAGCTGCAACCTCTTTGATATCTTGGACTGTTACTTTGCACCCTGATGCCAGTCAGGGGCCCTGGTCTTGGAATGCCATCCATGCAGGCAAGTCCCTACACCCACACTGTGACCTATTGATTTCACTGAGGGCCTGCAGGGGTGAAGAATTGAGACCTTTGGCATCAGAGGACTTGAGGTTTATGCATAGCCTAGAAGCTCCTGCACTAAACTAGTATTTCAAAGACCTAAGGTCTATTCCTGGCTCTGCTACTGGCCTGCTGGGTTACCTTGGGCAAGTCCCATCACCTCACTCTGTCTCAGTTTCCTCATCTGTAAAATGGGGATAAGGATACTTAGCTCCTTTGTAAAGCATGTAGAGATTTATGATGAAATCATGTATAGTTTAAAAACAGCAGCAACAACACACATTAACTGAACAGTTTCAATTTAAAAAGAAGTTTAATTCAAGTTTGGGTGAAGATTTCGATTTATCCTTATTTTTTATGAGCTTGATCGTGTGGGAAGAAAGCACATTAGAAGTTGTTGCAACTGGGGTTGGAGAAGAAGGAAAGGTGCAGAGAACTCAGCCTGTTTCTTGCTCTGATGCCAAGTTGGCTGTGTGGTGTAAGCGCTTGGGAATCAAGCCTGCAGGAAATTAAAATCTCTGCTGACCCAAGTTATATAAACAGAGATGACACTGAATCCTGAAGTTTGGATCCAGAAACTCAGGGCTGTTTTGACTTGGGAGTTGTGGTCAGTTGCTGATGGGTTGTACCTAAAGTAGGAAAGTAGCAGAAGTCTTACGCAAATGCCTGATCTTTGAGTGTTTCTCCAAACCGAATTGCTGATCCCCCCTAACAGAAGTCATGTGGCAAACATGGGAGTTTCTCTTGGATTTTTGGTCATGTCTATTTCACGGGTATACCGTGATCATCAGCTTAAAACATGAAATGGAATATACTCTGAGAATCCACACAAAGGCCACACTCAGTGGAGATGGGCGGCGGGGTCTGATCAGAACCCATGTCAGCTGTGCTCATGCAGCAGGAAAGCCAGGAGGAGACAGCATGTCTAACCCAAACCCTGTCACATGCAGCAGCTCTGGCTAGTCAGGCACCTGGCCAGGGCACCATGAACAGAGATCTATTCCACTCCTTTTCATTTAGTGCTAATTACAGGCGCTAGTGGAAAGGCACCAACATCCTTGGAGTTTCACGAGACAGACAGTCAGGGCTTCCATCTGTGCCCATGCTGCACAGCCAGCATAGATTTCCTCTACACTTTCCTCACCCTTCCTCTTTTTTCTTCCCCATTTCTTACTCTCTTCCCATCTCCCTCCCCTCCCTCCGTCCCCTTTCATTTTCTCTTTCCCTCCATTCCTTCCACTTCCCTACCTCCTGCTTAGAGGGAGATCAATGCGCTGGGAATGCTGACTAGGGACTTAAATCATGCCAGCCTGTCTCACCGGGAGCCCTCTCACTAATCAGCCTGAATGGCTCCCTGTTTTCCCCTCTAGGCTAGATAGAGAACCTGCAATGAAATTGGTTAGACCTTTCCTGGTGTGCAGACTTTTCTGATGAGGTGGGGATCTGATCAGACCCCATCTCCAATCCACCGTCACTGAGTCTTGTTCACACAAAGTAGACCTTTGTTTTCGTTCCAGATCTGTATTCATTTGTATTTATGTATGTGTGTAACTTTTGTGGAACAGAAAGTTCCAAAAAATTGGGGTTAGGAAGCATCAAAATGTTTTGTTTTGACATACCTGATTGAAGCAGGACGTTTCCCAAATCAAAATACTTTGTTTCAAAATACTTTGTTTGATTCAACTGAATCAAAACGTTTGATATCTGCTGAGTTCCACAATAATCTGTGCCCCTCCTCCCTCCTGCTAAACTACTGCCATGCTTCATGATAGCTGTAATTCAAGTTTCATGCCCCTGTTCTTCTCTGTAAGCAGGCCTGGCAGAATCTGATTTTTTTTAAATATACTTTTGATAGCTATATTGATGTTTATTTTTAAGCATTTTTATTTTTATCAATTTAAGTTCTCACAATTGAACAACATTACAGGGTTTAAACGTGGTTTTTTTTTTTTTAATTTGTATTGATTTATATTTTCACAGTCATGGAAAATTATGGAGGGGGGGAATCAGCCAATAATTATTTAATGACAGCAGATATTGAGATTTAAAAAGTTAAAGGTTTATAACTATTAAATGACACATTGTCAACAGCACATGTCAAAGTATACAAAGTAAATATCCTTAAATCAAACTCTAATGAGTTCTCAAGCAGCATTTTTCTTTCTCTGCCTATCTGTGAGTTTTGTTTATTATTGATGGAAACATTTTTTTTGTCAATGTGTGTGTGCATGGTGAAATCAACAGTTACTGACATTTACCAATAAAAATGTAATCCTTTGAAGCCTATCTATATGCCGTGTTCCATGGCTGGAATACAAATCTCATGACGCACGGTGTCAGGCCAACCAGCAGTGCATTATGGGAAATGTGGTCCAACCTGGAGCCCAGCCCCAGAAAAAAATGAGGCATGAGACACCCAAATGGTAACTCCCACAATAGCAGCTCAGCCGGACACCACTTAAGATTGAACCGAGCCGAAATTAAATACAACATTCTGATTTGATTTGACAAAATGAAATGTTTTGATTCAGGTTGACCTGACTCTAAACGAAATATTTAATTTTAGCTTTCCTGATGAAAAACTTCAGCAAAATTGAAATCTTCCTGGAGAAAATTTCAACTTTGTGGACCTACATTTTGCATGAAAAAAGAAAGAGAAATCTGCCAACAGCTCCACTCGTAGACTTGACTCCACCCAGAAAGGGACAGAGACAATACAGAAGATATGACAATGGTATTCTACAAACCAGAGAGACAGTCTGTCATCGCCTTGGATGCTGCATTCACATTTCGCCACAGTAGAAGTAGAAAAGCTTTGGTGAAAGGTGCTGATAATGATACAAGATTTCAGGTTGGGGAGTGTAGATTCCATAGCAAATCATAGCGCGATCATGAATAGCCATGAACAGCCAGCCAGCTGTTTGCCTTTACCATAATACAAGGCAGCAATACAACGCAGAAACAATGTTGTTGGCTACACAGAGGCAAGACAGGATGCATATGAGATGAGCAAAACTCTGTGTGTGGGTGCATGCATGCACACATACACTTTTACTCGGGTATCTCTCGTGAACTGGACCAAAAGAAAGCAGACCAGCATTTGCCAACATGACCATAGATCGCTGTCGCCAAAATACAAGATTTCTGCCTCTCAGTCTATATGGGGGCTCTAGTGCTTCCTGCCATCAATTTTTAAACACAGACAAATGTATTAGAACAGTATAGCTCCAATAACCTGGTGCTGCAAAGAAAGAAAGAAAGAAAAACTCATACTGGGCTAAATTCACCCCTGATGTAATCAGCCAGGGATAAGGGTTTTGAACACTATGGGCTAGTTTCAGTGAGTCTAACCATATCATTGTGACCAAGGAATCCTGGAGAGAGATAAAGCTGGTGGAATTTGCACTTCCTTCCAGCCACCTGAATACGCACATTGCATCAGTTCAGATTCTTTAGATTCATACCTGTTCATCAATATGTAGCTTACATTCCCCAGATCTCTCCCCTCTAAAGTAGGCTCACTGAGTCTGACTGGCTCTCAGAGTCTCTAAACTGGATGAAAGTGCATGGGCAGAGATGGAAGACAGGCAAGTAAGAAGAAATGAAACTCTCATCAAAACCTGTAAGCGACCTGCTCCTGTAGCTCCTGAGTGCGTAAGTTACGCTGATTCAAACTCCTTTACACATCAGGAAATAGATGTAAAGGAAGGTAAGTGTAAGAGCAGCTGGCATAAAAGATAGCAATAGGAGGGGAAAATCTAATAAAGCCAGACACCCTTCCACACCCTTCCACACGTGCAAAATGGATAAGAGGAAAATTCTTGTTGTGTGATGTAGTATTAAGCCGAGGAACTCACTGCTTCAGGGTAACAGGATCAGCTTGGAATAAATTGATGGATGAAAATTACATCTGTAAGCTAAAACAAGCTACCAACTCTTCTGTTTCAGGGCAAACACGAGCGAAAGGATCAGGAAGGATTCTCTCTCAGTCAGTGAGGCTCTGCCAGAGTTTCTGGTACCGATTGCTGTCTGAGCAGGACAGCAGGGCACATGGCTCTGCTGTGATAGGAGAATTACTTGCTCCTGTGCTTTCAGTTGGCAGCATCTGTTCCCTTCCATCCCTGCGTCAACCTGGCTCTGTGCCTAGATTATGTGGCATTAGATCACCGCTGACAGGAGGTGCCCACCTTCTGCACGCCCTGAGGAGTTCACCTCTGCATGCAGTGCCCACCTGGCATGGCCAGGAACAGGAAGGGAAGCATTACCATCGTCACCTCACCCACCTCGCTTCGGAGGCATTTGGATCGGGCACGGCACCTGATCCACATCCTCCTCCTAATCAACAGGCTGGGTAATAAATGACAGCCTTTTATTCCTGGACAGGTGTGTGTCTTTGTCAGAAGCCCCTGCTTAAATCACCCGCGCCGACTCTCATGATAATGTTAATGATACTCGGAGTTGGCTCCAGGCTGTAAAACGCATTTTCCTGATGTTTGTTCAATATTTCCATGAGAAGTAAAAACATCCATTACAGGCTGCAGGAGACGAATGGCCCCCAGAGCAGAGCCCAGCTTGTATCTCACTCTAGGGGCTCAGCCGGCGGCATAGACGACAGGAGCGATGCTATACCAGTGCCTGGGGAGACAACTGTTCACTGTTTAGAAAGGAAGGCAGCATGGTCTAGTGGTCAGAACACAGGGCTGGGAATTAGGAATCCAGGGTTCCTGCATCTGCCTTACCAGCGACTTATTGGACAGCCTTAACCAAGACACTTTCTCCGGGCCTCAATTTCTCCCTGCGGTGAAAGAAGGAGGTGATAACACTGCCCTCTCTTGCTGAGAGCGTGGAGCTGAATTAATTGACGTTTGCACCACTCCTTCAGCCAAAAGGGGCTCTGGATAAGGCCAATATCAGACACAAAAATGGATCCAAGACCCAGTGCTAGCTTGAATGCGTCCCGAGCCTCCGGAGCTGCCTGTGTGCCTGGCAGTCTCGGTACCCCCTCTTCCTACACCACCATCTCCATCTAATGGGGCAGGGGAGAGGCAGAGGCCACAGCAGGCTTAGGGGAGAGGGCAGTCTTTTATGGATGAGCTACTTTTTTTTTTTTTATTATTTTTTTAAGCCTCCTGGGTAGGAAGGTCTCAGCCGGATAATGGGCTGGCTGAATACCAACCCGTAACGTGGCTGACCTCCATCCACAGAGGACTGGGGCGTGGTTGTGAGTGACGGTCTAAGGTGGGTTGTTCGGCAGAATCCAGTGAAGCTCTGATGATCAGCCAGCCTCCTTCAAATTTCTCCTTAAAGCTCCCCTCAGCTGGGCTGCCTACCTAACCCTGAGCAGGAGCCGGGGTGCTCTGGGCACTGCTTCCACATCTCACCCTTGTCATAGACCGACTCTCCACTCCCTTGTGCTCCTCACTTCTGTTACAGCCTGCTAGGGTCTCTACCCCTCCCCAGCCCCACTGCGTGGTATGATGTGGGGAGAGGGTTACCCAGTCTGTGGAGTGCACAGACAGCCTGGGAGGGCTGGGGGAAAGCAGTCAGGGTGGCGAGCACTTGGTATGACCCATCTTGGCCTTGTCCAGTGCCTCTTTTGGCAGGAAGATCTCACAGTGCGGCACGAACATGAATCGATTGTCTCTCACTTCACATTCATACTGCAAGCTCCGAGGGACAATGACCGTCCTAGCACAACGGGGCCCCCATCCCTCACTGATGCCCTATTATTATTACTCTTTGTGCTACAATAACACCAAAGAGGTCCCAGCCAAGGCCAAGCCCCCAGTGCGCTAGGTGCTGTACATGCACATCGTAAGAGAAAGCCCTTGATCTGGACATCTCACAATAGAAAATACAGACAAACAAAGAGCGAAAGGGGAAACTGAGGTGCTGAGAGGGGCCACGACTGGCCTAAAGTCCCATAGCATATCAGTGGCTGAGCCTGGAGTAGAACACTGGTCTCCCAAGGGAAACACTAGACAACACTGCCATAATTCAATTAATAATCCTGGGACCTTGAGGTATGAACTCATGGCCAGAGGCGTTGGTTGTGCCGTGGGCATCCCTGCAATTGCATCCTATGCACTGCACCGCAGCCCCTGTTCTCAGCATGACTTCTGGCAGATCAGAAATGTTGTTTTTGGAAAAATATTTATCCTGCTAATGAAGTGGAGGCAGTGGCAGCGTCCCTGGAAGGTCAAAGCCACGATTGCCGCAATCATCTCCCTTCTCAGCACTCAATGAATGGGTCGCTGATTGCAGATGCCAATCAGAGCACTCAGTTTTGCCTGCCTATTTGGGAATTAAAATATAAAGGCACTTCCCCAGGCAGTGTATTTAGGGATGGTTTATATAACATGCCTCTTGTGGGCACACGGCCAGATGGGCTAGGCGGGAGTGGGGGACAAAAGCGGAATGTGTTTAACGAGCTGAGAAGTGCAACATGCCACTCTGGAAATGCACACCCTGGAGGAGCAGCTAGAGAGGGTCCAAGCTACACTGTTTAGATCCAGGTCCAAACTCCCCCCTGGAGAGCTCAGGGACTTTTGGATCTGGGATTTCGATTCAAGTCCTATCTCTGCTTCTAGGGACTGAATTGTTTCCAGGGGCTGCTAGCCAAACTATGGGCTGCAGTTTGGATTCCATTGCCTGTTATTTTTAATTATTACTGGTATCCCTACATGTCTCTGCATCGTACACAAACACTGAGACAGTTGGACGATCAGCAGGCGAGAGGAGAAGTGAAAACAAACTAATCCAGCCCTGCAGATCCTAGAAATCACAATGCACAACTTTCCGAGCATTCTAGGGCCAAGCTGCTTAGCCGCTGGACTAGCCCCTTTCCGAGCTCCCTCCATGTCCGTTTAAATCCTCAGAAGTAGACAGCAGTTCAAGCTACGAAGTCCGGATGTGGATTTCAAACCCCTCCAGGTGGAGGAACTGTTCAGATCCGGGACTGAGGGGCCCTGTGCAAAATCTGGATGCCAAGTTTGAGTGCGCTCAGACCTAGCTTCTAATACAGACCCTTTCTCTAATCCCAGCCAATGGGATGCTGAAAAGTTTACCACCCGCTCCTGGCAGCTCGGAGAGTGCCATGTTCAACACAGTGACTGCTGGGCATGGGGCCAGGCTGCAGGAGAGACAGAGGACAAGATCCTGGCTAAGTCTAGAATTGACCAAAATTCAAAGAGGAGCTAAATTTAAATGCACCTGTGACAAATGCATTGACTGACACAGCAGGGATCACATCGGGGACTCCAAGAGCTTGAGCTAAAGAGTCAAGGCTCTGTAGCTGGGGCTCTAACAGATTCATATCCTCTGACTGGGCACAGAAGGGGACCTGGAACACACACTAGACAGTGAGTTATACCCCGTTTTTTCCCCCTTCCATAATCTCTCATGCCCTCCACTCTTAGTAAGTAAGTGGTTAAGCAAGGCTAGCACTGAGACCTGGAAACATTCACCTCCCGCCCAGGCAGACAGAACCTACAAGGGATCATCATGAAAGGCGTCCCCGCTACCAGTCCAACTTTTGCAGGGAGGTGTCCACATCACACAAACGCCTCCCATGATCACAGCTTGTTCCCTGTGCTAACAGTTGTAATTCACAAAGGACAGGTGACCGAATTTCCCTTGCACACAGGGAGGAAGGGGTCCATCAAGAAAACAGGGTGTGTCGTCTATCTAGGAAGATATCCCAGCACTTGTACGGCCCACATCACCTTAGGAACTGAACACCACACAGTCGTCAATGGAATTTATCTTCGCCACAGCCCTGTGGCGTAGGAGAACGTTATCCCCTTTTAGAAATGAGAAGCTGAGTCACAGAGAGAGAGCTCCTCGCCTAATATCTCAGAGGGGCTCTGCAGCTGAGTCAGGAACTGAACCAAAGATTTCTGCTGTCCTGTTCAGCTCCTTCTCTGCTAGACCATGTAACCAATGCATAGCTAGTTCTCATCAACATAGTATCTGAGCATCAGGAAGGAAAGTGGCCTTGAGCCATTGCTAAATAAAATAGAACTGTTCATTCTGCAAGGTCATAGCCCAGCATACACTTAGTGTTCACTAAAATGCAATTTAGTCCAGCACTGTCGCCACTTTAGAAGGGACCACAAACAAGATACAAAGAAATAACTTTCTGATGCCACTTACGCTAACCCAGCTCACACCAGGGCAGCTGGGAGAGTTCCCAGAGCCAGAGCTATGCAGGAGTCCGGCATTTGTAATTTACTTTCCTTGCTTCCCTCGCAAACCAGATGGGAACTTGGAAAGCGAGCTCGTTTTAGAACTAGAACAGGACCCTCATTCATGCGGACTCTGACATATGTCAAACCCCTTTCTTCATATCCCTGAAGATGTCACATGCAAGACACACGACCCTAAAGGGGAGAGAGAACACTGTCTGGTTATTACTTAAAAGAACTGACAGGGCTTTGCCACTGACTCATTGTCAAACGCTGCCCCCCTCTGTGCCTCAGTTCCCCCACCCTTGTGAATGGGGCAATAACAGTTATACATCTCCCAAGGCTCCGGAGAGGCAGATGGAATCCATGCTTGTGCCGTTCTCCGAGATCCTTGGGCAAAAGGCACTGTTGTTATAACCTGGTGGGGCATCAAGACCACGCTCCTTCTACAAGAGAAGGCAACTCTCCCTCGAGGCCCCGAATGCTCACTGTGGCTGGAGAAAGGGCTAGAAATTGGCTTGTTTGATGCAGAGGCACTTCCAGGCGTGCCAGAAGCAAGAATCTGGAGCCGAACCGAAATCTCTCTCAGGGCAGGGAAAGATCACTGACCTAACAAGCCAGAGAGCAGCCATCACCTAAGACTTCTTCTGAGGCAACAGCTCTGCCTCCGGATCTAAGGTTATGTACACACCTCCAAAACCGCCTCCAAAAAAAGCGCAGCGCTGCGTCGACGGGAACTCATTTCCTGTCGGTGCAGCGCAGTGGAGATGGCGCGCTAAAGGGAAGTAACGAACTCGACTGGAGTTATGCAAGCTACTCTCCATAGAGGACCATGTTGAGCGAAATTAGAGTATGATTCATGTCCCTGCCAGTCACCTCGCCACGGGGGCCTGCTGCCTCGTGGCTCAGCACCCACACAGAGGATGAGCAGAAGGAGGTGCTAAGGGGCACCCGGAACATGGGTGCCATGAATTATGGGCTGACAGAAAAAGGCCCCGCTCCAGCTGAGATCCCTAAGGGTCAAGACAAGGACAAAAGCTATCTTGTTACCACAAGAAACAATTGTGAATGACAGCAGGCACTTCCCTTCCCCTCCATAACAATGGTCGCCTGTCATGGCAAGCCACAGAGTCCATTGTCGAGCTTGGTTACAACACTGCGAGAACATCTGCCAGGCCCTGATGAGTCAGGGCAGGGAGAGGAAATTGCTTTTACAGCTTGTAGGATGTAGCAGCTCAGATTTCCCCAAAATAGCAGCAACACTACCCCTGATACTGCCCCTGAAATTCAAGGGGAGCAGAGCAAAAAGGCGAAGCTATTTCTGCTGTGTTAGCCTGGCTAGCCAATATGCAGGGCCATTCCCATTAGGAGAAGAAACAGATGGTCTAGATAATGCTTGGTCCTGCCTTGAGTGCGGGGGACTGGACTAGAAGACATCTGAAGGTCCCTTCTAGTCGTATGATTCTATGATTCTATTATATGAACCAGGTCTATTCTTTGGTACAACACAGGAGAGACAAGCAACTGCCGGCAATTTCTGAGCTCGCTATTTTCAAATCTGCTCGTCTAGTCAGTTCTGTGCCCAAGAAGCTCTTTCTCCCTGCTCCCTCTCAGAGTCTTGCTCACAACTGCTCCTCTTGCAGTCTGCTGGCTTTCTGCCTCTCTCACACATATAACTTGCCAAATAGTTTCCTACCCCCTGTGTTTGCCATGAGTCCCAGAGAAACGCCTCAGACCACATGGCTTAGCCACCCTCCATGCCTTGGGTAGTAGCCTCCTATTGTTTCCAGTTATCATTGCATAAAAGGGCATTTAATTGCTCCTTCCATTTAGCCTGAAAGAAGGATGCTTACCATACCCATCAGTTTTACCTGCATTTGTGATTATCTATAGATCAAAGACCCACTTCATGGCAATCATTAATACTTTCCAGCATAACACTAGTACAGGAAACTAAGGCACCGAGGAGGGAAAAGACTTGCTGCAGGCAACACCAAGTCATCTGCAGAAACTGGGACAGAACCCAGTAATTCTTAGTCTCTAAACAGTAGAGATATGCCTGCCTCCTTAGCTCGCCACAGCACAAGCTCTCCTCAGCTTAGATATTTGGGGCCAGGATTTAAAAGAAGGAACATATGGACTGCCCTCAAAAATGAACATGCACCCACAAAAACCTGCATTTACATGTGACATTTGCATGTGACATGCAATTAGGGCAACTGTGTGCGCAAACAAGTAGGTAAGAGTTATCCTGTTTGCACAGTAGACCGGATTCCATAGGCATGCACGCCTCTTTGCACGAGTGCCCTTCAGGTTCACACCCCATCCATTGCTACACTTGAGTACAGACACACTGGAGATGGTGAATATATTAAGCATCTTGCTTTCTCTATATCAACCCCATTTCTCCATGCAGCCTCCCTGCTCTGTGCAGCAGCTATTGTTAGAACGCTGGTTATACAAGACTCTCTAGAAAGCTCCTATTTAAAGCTCTGCTTTGGTGACAGTGTGTATGACAGAGACATTTCAATCCATCAGGTGAGCAATCCTAATGCATTTCTGCTCATTCATGCTCTTTACCTATAATCCCGCAGAATATACATCTGCTCCCAGGGCCTCCCAGTGAATGAGACCCCAGCTCTTGCAGCTGTGCCCTCAAGCAAGGATTTAATTACTGGCAAACTGAGCCCATCAGTTCTCTGCTTTTTTTCTTGCCTACTTGATAATTAAAATATAAGGTATTCAAGGCAAGACACTGGGGTGCAGCTGAGAGCTTCGGGTGGCTCTCGGGAAGGCTAAGCAGAGAACTTACCCTTGTGCTCACTGCATTCTGCCCTGGGGCACTTTGTCTTGGATTAAGATTTGGATTATGCCCTTGTTTTTCTTGTCTGAGAAACAGTCACATCACCTGCTGCAGAAACGCAGCCACCTCTGGAGAGCAACGTGGCAGCTGTTTAAAAATGCACATAGATGCTACACGGTGCTAAGGAGAGGAAAGGAACAAATAATCCATGCTTCCGAGGTAGCTCTGACAATGTCGAAGGGGGATGGATGTGAGGATGTAAAGCTTTTGCCAGAATCACTGAGTTTCTTACAGCTTGACTAGACAGGACACGGGGGTCAACGCCGCTACTCTTGTGAAACACATCGACGGACTACAATGGATCACTCCCCAGCTTTCTCCTCCAGCCAATGGCATCCCCTAACACCACACTGGGTTGGTGCAGACCCAGAGGGAAGAGTGCCCCCTCCTGAGTCATCAACCCCCTCTCCCTACCACACAGCATCTCTTATCCCACACCGCCGCATTGACTGACCACTGAGTAGGATGGATTAGGCTTAACCATTATGCTTCGCCATGCTTAACTGGGGAGGGGCGGGCACTTTGATCGTATCGGGCTGACCTCTGATGTCAAAGCTCCAGGAATGGTGCTTACAGGATGTAAGTATGGTATTACCAACCTGGGCAGCAGTACCTCTGGAGCCTTGACCTTCCTCCTGCCCTGCAGGGTGAATTGCATTGAACCCTAAGCTTCTGTGGAAACCAAAGACATTCCCTTCAGCTAAGCCAGGTGGAATAGTAAAACTCCGGGACCATAGCAGTGGCTTTACCATGGGCTTAGAACACAGAGGTGCAACAAGAGATGCTGGAAACATGGCTGGGGACACTCGCACTGGAAATCAGCTCCCAGGGAAGAGGTGAAATCCTGACCCCATTGATATTGTTGGAAGCCACCAACAATGCCACTGAAACGAGTGGGAGTTTTGCTATTGACTCCAGTGGGGCTAGGATTTCCCCCATGGCTTACATTTACATGTGTGGGTTTCCTTTCTCCCTTGGTGAGAGTATGGGTGTTGGGGTGGGAACAACTCAAGTGGCCTTTTCCTGAAGCAGTCTGCATGTGTGCAGATCCTGGCTGCCCCTTCAAGGAAATCCTTCCTCTGGCATTTGTCGTTTTAATTAGCAGAGCTCTACCCTGAATCGCAATGGGAGATTAAACCATAAAGAGAGCTACGCGGAAGAGCACAAGTGTCTCTTCTCGCCCGAGAAACACGCAGAGCTGTCCGTGAAATTATTAGCACTGTTTATGTGTCCCATTTTCAGCTTCACATGCACATCCTCGGCGCTCACTCCATAACAAGAAATCAGCTGGCTAGGAGTGTTTCACACGCACAGCAACAAAATTCAAGCCAGAAGACTTTTTAGACTGTAGCATCCTTCAGCTCTGTGGGATTTCAGAGGTTGGCTTTTCATACCTTTCTCTCCCTTGTGATTACACGACAGGGTTGCCTCTGATAGCAGGCAACTTGACTCGATGACCAAAGGGGTTGCTTCCAGTTTCATGTCCCTATATTAATATCTACACACAGGATGGGACCCAATTGCCAATTATTCTCCTCCTGCATATGTACCAGTGTAGAGACAAGAGGAGGCAAAGGTGCCTTTAAGATGTCTTTGCACTCCTAGTATTCAGTATTGCCAACATTAAGCATTCAAAACAAAAATCATGAGTCAGGCCCCCAAAAAATCACAAGATTGTCTTAAAAATCATGAGAATTTTTTAAAACAACAAATCGGTTCTTTTTGTTTGGCTTTTGATTATTGAGCCTTAAGGAGTGCACTTCAGTCATGTTTTCAAGCTCTTCTCTGCAATGAGAAGTTCTAAAAAATTGACATTTTTAAGGAAAGCTGAGATTTTCCAGTATTCACATGATTCCAGAAGCTGGGACTATAATAAAAACACCAAATAAAATCATAAGAGTTGTTCCACTTCCCAGGTTCCCCCGTGTGTGCTAAGGAACAGAGAATAGCTATTTTACAATGTGCTTCAGCCGTGAACCCTGCTACTCCCCTTAGATCAGCTCTACACCATTTGAGAACTTCCTCTGTTCAGGAGAGAATTCTCAGGGGACCATTTCCCTTTTCCACTGTTCGAGAGGTTCAAAGAAGGCTGAGGGTAACTGAGAATCAAGCCCTGGGAATCTAACTCTCTCTGGCTGTTTAGAGTCTGCTCCCTGTCATTGGGTAGAAGTGCCTGAAGTACAGAATGTTTTAAGTTGCATGATGCTGTTACTGTGTTCTAAATGATAGGTTATGAACACTTTCACCAACTCTAAGCAGTTAGACAAAAGGAGAGCTGACTTGAGCCATCATCTCAAGCTGGCACCCCACCAAATCCCTTTCTGAAGGTTAAAAATAAAAAGCCAACATTTCAAAAAGTCAACAGAAGTTAAAGCTTCTCTCTGTATTTCATGAATCTCGGCTCTTTGTGGGCTTTGGCTGGCACCTGCAATGGATGTGCTAAACAACTGGGTGATTGGCTTTTTTTTTTACCAAGGATACTATTCCTACCTCTCTCCCTGGCTTGGGGGGCAACTGTGGGGAAGTCAAAACGGGGTTAATGCTGCCAGCCTCTTTTGTGATGCGTGTGTAGCTCTATGGTTGCAAAGGCCAATATAAGAGCTAAGTTTTATTACTGTGGTACTTACTGTACAACGCAGACTGAGAGGTACAGAAATCATGATGAGAAAGCCTGTTTTTCCAATCTCCTTTCTAGATCCAGATAGCTTAGGTTCAGTTCAAATAAGCCTCAGAGTCTGTTCAGTCTGTCATTGACTGGGATATAATACGCACTTCAATGAAGCCACCGAACACAATGACAATGCAATTTCTAACTAACATTGGGAACAGAACCCAGGATTTTGAGTTCCCAAAACATAGGTCTGTAGCGCTTATGTTAAAGGAAAATCTTAGTTAGCTGGCTGTATCAGTACGGCTTTTATTCTGTCTGTAGGGTTGCACGATGGATAGAAGGACACACAGGTATATTACAGCACTGCTCATGGGGGACAAGTCCCTCCAAAGACAAACAATTGAGACAAAGGTCAGATGAAGGTGTGAATGACAAGAAAGCCCGTTGAATTTCATCTGCTTCCTGATCATGCTTCCAAAGAAGGATCACAGATCTTCCAGATAGAGTTTTGGATGGACTTGCACTCAGTGTAAGAGTTTGACCCCAGATTAGGAACCTGTCACATTTGGCTCAGTTTTGCTGGGTTTTGTTTGTTTGAACTGCTCAAAGGGACACTGAGGGGACATGTACCCAGAATTAACACCAACCAAAACCACAAGCTTCCCACAGGCCAAGTTTGCAGTTGAGTTGGGGAGCCTGGGATAGGCATTAGTGGAGGATGAGGAAAAAGTAGCGGAGCTGAACATCAGTGGCTGTACAAGGCAAACACTTTGGCACTTGGAACATATGGGCATTCTTGCTTTTGCTCCCTCATTTGTGCAGTTTGTTTGCATGAGACAGAGACCCTTTATCTGCAGAATTTCCTTTCCAATGCACAATGGAAGTGACACGGCAATGCACCAGACCTGACCCCCCACATCTGACTTAGAAATGGGGAGCAAAATAAACGCTCCATAAACCCCCTACAGAGCATATCAACCCCCATTGCAAGGCTTCTCAATTTCAATGTCTTCCTGCAGTTTACTCTGAATCCTAATCCGCATCACCCTCCAGATTCCTGGCTCGCCAGAGAAATAAACACCTGATGCACTACAATCCTGACCTGCAGTACCTCATGCTCTTCTGGCACTGCATGTGAGTCTCCTGGCCTGGGTAGACAGACTCCCATTATTGAGGCTTGAGCTAGCGCATCACAGACAGTAGTGTGGCTATTGTGATTCCAACAGAGATTCAGGCTAGCCATCTGAGCTCAGACCCCTGGCGTCAGGTGGGTTTGAGAGTCCGAGCAGCTATGTCCACTTGCTATTTTTAGCGCACCAACTCGAGCCCTACTAATGGGAGTCTGTCTACCTGCTCCCAGCTGCAGTGCAGACGTACCTATACTTAAACAAAACTTCCAGATTCCAGATCATCACCTGCTCTGGGCAAATAAATCCCATTACCCAGGTATTCAGCCACTGAAACTGAAATTAGCAAAAGTACGTCATGGCTGGAGCAGCCGCTGGCTGGTATAAATAATAAAGGTAGCTTTGCCCATCTCCCTCCTACTGCACAGCCCTATTAAACTGCCCAGAGGACTGTTGCTTGTGCGTTCACAGACAATGGCAGTGGTTGTTCTTGCATTGGCTTATAAATATTTAACAGAAAGCACTTTGTAAAGAAGAATGTTATTAAGGCTGATGAAGTCTGTGGCTGTGAATGTTGCCAGTCTAGTATGTATAACCCTCTTAGATCAGCCCTGTGGCAAATCAGCTTCTTTGGGTACAAAATAAATAAATAAAATAAAATACCAAGCCTCGGAGACCCCGAGGGACATGTGTGAGGTGTCTGAGAGATATCCTACCGATGGATCAGATTCTTGCAATCTCCTTATGCTGCAATTCAGATATCTGAAAGGTGGGGGGAGGCTAAAAACCAACAAAGCAGACTGTACTAGATGAAAAGCAATTCTTGGCAGCAATTTTTAGCACAAACACTAGGGTTTTTTCTCTTTTCTGTAATAGCAAATTAATCTTTTTATTGCTGCTGACGCCACACTAATTATATTTATCCCAGTGCTTTATGCGTTATTGGCATAAGTTTTGGTTCTTTTGTGGGTGGTTTTTGTGGGTCTGTTTGATTTTATTTACTACATTACAGTCCTGGCAGCCCCAAAGTTAGGGGTGAGACAAAGTCTGTTACGGCTGGGAGCAAACAAACCATTCCCCCTCCTATAGAAGGACGAGAAATAGTCTCTCTTTGCCACAAAGGCTGCACTGAGGTCTCAGGAATAGAGTAGGGGAAAACTCAGAATTGCTGTAGCCTGGGAAATTTTGACATTAAAATTTGTTCGGAAGCATATTATGCCATGACTTGACACGACAAGTCGCATCACATTGTTCACTCGTACTGCCGACGTGTCACGAAATAATGTAAAAATAAAGTAAAAATGAAATGATGATGAAGTATTTAAATGAAAAAAATAAACAAAGTTTGAAACAAATTAGATTGTGAAATGACATTTTGATTTTTTTCCAAACCGACAAAATACTTCTTGTTTTGGAAAAATTTCCAAAATATACAAAACAAAAACATCAAATATTTGTTTCCCCCTTTTTTTTTTTTTTTTTTTAAAGCTTTTCTCCTCATGGGAAATTGTCGAAATTGATATGATTTTGTGACCAAAACAATTTTTTTCCTCACAATGGCATTTTCCAGGGGATGATCATTTTGATGAAAATTCTCCCCCCAGCTGTAATGGGGAATGGAAACTGCCTCTTGGTTTTAAGCAAGTTTTAGTGCAAGCAAATGTTGCTAGATAACAGCCCTAGAGGCAGAGGGCCAAGTTCAGTGGGGATGTGCAAGTGACATGCCAACAAATAGGTCTAAGAGGGCATCACCTGGTACAATTTATGCTGAGGCAGTGGGTAAAACGCAGCAGTAGCACCAGCTTAGACGGGTCTCTGAATCATAGCCCTGGGGCTGAAGCCATCTGACTATGCCCAGAAAACTTACAGCACAGTCTGTGAGAGGGCAGGTTCTTATAATACAAGACCTGATCCAAAGCCCTTTAAAGTCAATAGGTGTCTTTCTAAGGAGTCCAGTGGACTTTGGATCTGGCCTACACTGCCCTGCCAAGATGCCTTGACATCAAGCCAGAGGGACCAGCTGGAGAAGTGAGGAAGCAAGCTCTCATCTCCATAGCCCACCACTCTGCTAAGGTGCCCAGTTCTTGCTAATCACCCTCACAACTTCTGAATTATATCAACCCACCTCCACGTAAGGCATGAGACTGAATGCCACCAACTAATTTCATCCCGATAGGGACTCACATTCTGCAAGGCTTGGGGAGCCAGGGGGGCACAGAGGATTTGATAATGCTCAGCACCTCCCAGGATCAGCCCCTTAACCTGGATTTGAACCAGTCCCCTAGACGTAAAAAAAACCTATCACGCCCATTACCACCCCCTAAGCTACACAGACCTCGGCTAGTGGTTGCCTCTCTTTTCCACAAAGAGGGCTATTTCTTTGACAAGGCTTCTACAAACCAATCAGTGAGTTCTGCTTGCATGGCTGGGACTGGTTATAGGCTATACAGCTCATGATGCTAATTGACCATCTGAGCAACCGCATATGAAGTGTACTTACAAAACAAATTCAGGCCCATTAAGACACTTTACAGTATGCAGTAAATAAAGCAGCCCATGCGTTCACAATTTGGTTTAAAAATATGATGAGAATGGTTTCACTTTCCTAATGACCAGAAGTGTAGTGAGAAGGTGGGAAGGGCCGGGGAACCCACAGGAACGTGAGGCTAGGAGGGAAATCTGGTTTGTCCCCTATGCTGCATGGCACAGTCGTGGCATCTGTGTCCCGTGCAACAGGGCGCTTTGTGAATTTAGCCCTGATCCAAACCCTATTCAAGTTAATGGCAAGATTCTCATTGACTTCCACGAATCAGGTCTTTGCTCTTAGAAAAGTAATGCCAGAAGAGAGACACGTTCATTTCTATTCTGTGCTCTGAGGCTTGGGGAGGGGGATGGACTGGCCGGCTCGAGGAACTGGGGCTGGGACCTTCCTCTCCACTCCGTAGGGACTGAAAGTTATTACAACGTGACGGCAGCTTGGTGCCTCCAGTGGAGCTCAGTCCCCCATAGCACAAAAAGGACCTGGACTGTCGGGGGCCCTGGTTGGCAACCTCAGCAGCAATGCCGAGAACATGAACAGAATGCTGAGATCATGGTGGAAGCACATGGAGGAAGCAAACAGGAACATATTTGCCCCAGAGGTCTAACTTCCCTAGTCGCTATCTAGGCTCTTTTAAAGTCACACTCCCCTACGACAGCTGCCCCATTGCACCAACGATACATTCATTGAATTGTGTGTGTGTGTGGGGTGGTGGTGGTAAGTGTATGTGTAAAACTCACTGCTGTGGCATCTCTCGCCTCTACCACTTCTCACAGACAGTCAGCCCTGCACGCCTTTCCAGCGCTCCCACACGCCGCACTTTCTTGGGAAGTACGCCACTCAAGCACTCATTAGGCATTGTCTGTGTACTACATGCAGCTGTGAACGTTCATGCGCCTGAGACTTAATCAGTCAGCGTATCAAACGCAGGCGGAGTGGGGAGGTGAGCGAGATGTCACCAATCGCTCCCCTGCCTTGAAAGCTTTCGGGTTGTTTTTCAATTAAAAAAGAAAAAGAAAGTTCCATTTGCTTTTTGTCTGAGAGAGGAGCTTCAGGCATCCAAGCGGAGAATCCCCTTCCCCTGTTCTACCAGATAACAGCATAACCCAAGGAAGCCTATTGCCAGGCTTCTTTCACCTACTACCCCCCCAAGCCTCTGGCACCAGCCCCTGGCAGAGGCAGGATATTGGGGGGTGCCATTGGCCCAGGGCAGTGTGGCAGCTCCCATGGGCTAGATTTTCAAAGGGGTTTAAGCATGTCATGATGCAGACAGGAGCTAAGAGGGATTTGCAGAAGTGCCTAGGAAGATTAGGGGCCTCACACCTATTGAAGTCAAAAAGAGTTAGGCACTTAACCTCTTGAAAATCTTTCTAGGTGCCCATCTGCATTTTTAGGCACCTAAATCCCTTTGAAAATCTGGTCCTATGTTCTGATGATCCCCCCTGAGGCCATGATGTGTTGTGGGGGGAGTCATTAGGTTCTCTCCCTACCTCCCATGTTTTCAACTCCACAGATCTTCCTTTACACTTGGCATCAGCTATTTGACACCACGTGGACAGACAAGATCAGTAGCCTTCTCAGAAACGGTCACTAAGACATGCTCGGGAACCAAGCAATCTGGCAGACCCCGCAATGTCTTAGAGAGGCCAGGTAGTCAGCCAGCATGGGGATCACTGGATCCTGTCCTCAAGGTGCAAGACTCCAAGAGGACCAGCTCTCAAGGAGACCCTTTATCCTCCATCCAGGAGGTGAGAAAGCAGATGCGATGCACGGACCCAATGACAGTCTATGTTCCCATCTAGTGGCTGATCCATGTAAATTAGTTTCATACTTTCAGACTGAGAGATCCCAGGGTCATTCCCTGCTGACAACCCACTCAGGGAGAATTCTCCACATTCAGGTCATGTCTTATTTTATTGACACCCCGACTGTTTTAATTAACAAAGGAGACAGCACTGGAAGGGACACCCCGAGTCACTGAATCCAGTCCCCTGCTATTGCAGGCAACCCCATCATATAATCCTGTTAATCAATTTATCCAGTTCCACCATAAAGCCAGTTAAGTTTCTTGCTTCCACTGCTTCTTTTGGAAAGTTGCTCCAGAATCTCCCTCCTCTGATTGTTAGAAACCTGCTTCTAATTTACAGCCTCAGTTTCTTCATGGCCAGTTAATTCCCATTTGTTCTTGTGTCTTTAGCTTCAACAGCTCTTCTCCAGCACTGGTGGGAAACCCTCTGGTGTATATATAGAGCACAATCAGATCCCCTCTCAGCCTTTTGTTACTTCCTCTGTTGCGTCTTCATCTAAGTATAACCTCCTTAGGGCTGGGACTGGATCTCGTTTTGTGTTTGGAAAGTGCCTAGCACATTTTGGACACTGGGACGATAATAAATAATAATACCTAGTTCTAATATTAGATCTCAAAGCATTTTACAAAGGAGGTCAGCATCCTTATCTGCATTTTACAGATGGGGAAATGGAAGCACAGATCAGTGAAGTGACTTGCCCAAGGTCATCCAGCAGGCCAGTAGTACACCCTGGACAAGACCCCAGGTCTCCTGAGTCCCAGTCCAGTGCTCTACCCACTACTTGATTGTAGGAGCTGTGCCTTTACGGGCTGAACTTTCCAGACAGAAAGTTAGGCCGGGGGTGCTGTGACGCTCTTGTTGGAACTGGACACAGCAGAGCTCTTGCAAGCACTTGAAGTACTGAGGTCCAAATTTTGAAAGGTATTTAGGTGTTGCTGAGCACAAAGTGCCTAAATCCCTTTTGAAAATGAGCTTTAGGCTTCTAAATTAGCTGCTGCTGAGACCAGCAATGACTCAATACCTTTTAAAAGCTAGGCCTGAGAGATCAATGACCACCACGGACTGGACCATGGGACTTTGAGCCTAATCCAAAACCAATAAAAGTTGATGGAAAAATTCCATCAAGTTCAATGGCCTTTGGAGCAGGCCCTATGTTTCAATAAGGACTCCAATGCCATAAAAGGTAAGTGGCAATATCCACTCCCCAAAGCTCCTCCTTCCTCCATAGTCCTGGGATAAAGTATTGACAAAAGCAATGGTGAGGGTAAAGGCAGGGGGGGAGAGGGGCCACGGTGGGAGTCAGCATTTGCCCTTGAAAAGGTGAAGAAAAATCTCTCAGTGCTGTACAATTTGGAAAGTTCTAAATGAAGAAATTACTGAACCTACCTTGGGACTGTAGCTGTTCTATAAACTGCCGTAAACAAGCCTTCAAATCCAGCTACTAAGGATTCTACTGACATCGAGGAGCCTAGGCTAAATTGACATGTTGTCTCTGTTGCCCTTGAAACTCAATTTGCCGTTGCTCACCTCATTTCAAATTAGCACAGAAGCCGCACAGTCCAATGCTACTCTTTAGGGGCTCCATTTGGCAAGTGCTCTGACATCGTTCTGCACCCCGGCTTGGGGCCTTGCTCTCCTGCAGATCTGCCCGCAAATATTGTAAAGGGGACTAACTGCAGCCACCTGGATCCACCAAAATGTGTCTTGGGATAAAATTCATCCCTGTGCAGAAAGCCAACACAGGTTTATGCACCACTGAAGCCTAATGCTGAGAGCTTAAATGAGATGCAAAGTGCACAAGCATGATGCTATTCCTCTGCATGGGGGGTGAAGGAAGAGTTTGCTGATGCCTGGGACTGTACAGAATATTCACAGCGATCAGAAGAACATTTAAGTTAGTGATTCTCTTGTTTGAAAGCATGTGCTGATATCACACCAAAAACTCTGCAAATTGTTCATTTTAATTTTTATGTGAAAACAGGAGGCTTTTTTCGTTAAAATGGAAAACTAAGATTTTAGACTAGAGCCGGGCAACATTTTTTGCAAATTTGAAACTTTGGCAAAATTATTTACAAACTTTCTAACATTTGTCACAGGGGGAAGTGAGGGGGAGAAAAAGTCACTATTTTTCAAGCAGCTCCAATCACAACTTTTCAGAATTTGAAGTTTCATCTAGAAAAAGATTGACGTGTTTTAACCGGAAAGTTTGAGTTTGTGAATGTTTCTGTACTAAACCAGCCGTTCTGTGATTTAAAAAAAATTTTTTTTTGCAATAAATAAATAAATGTCTAAGACACAAAATGGCTCAGAATGAAATGGTCATTTTCCTTTTTCCTTGACATTTTACTCATTAACTGAGCATTTTTGCACACATTGGCTACTGCAGACAGCAGGCAATTGCTATAGAACAGGAATATTACAGAACATGAGATTGGTTTTTTAAAAGGGCTCCACTGTGCTAGGTGCTGTTCATACACACAGTGAAAGACAGTCCCAAGAGGTTACAATCTAAAGGGACAAGACAAAGAGAGAAAATACTATTAGCCCCGATTTAGAGATGCGGAACAGAGAGATTAAGGCCAAGACCCTCAAAGATTTTTAGGCACCCAACTACAATGGATTTCAATAGAAGCCTAAATGCCTTTGAGTAGCTGGGCCTGACTGACTTGGCAAAGATCATACAGGGAGTCTGTGTCAGAGCCAGACATTGAACCCAGTACGCCTGTGTCCTAGTCCGGGAGCCCATCCTGGACTCTCAGGATTACACTGATTTGCAATTGTCTAGCTTCTCCAGAGTTTGAAGTTGTTGGTGGGAAAATGCTTATAAAACAGCTTAGGAGTTCAGCTCATCCGCACCATGTGCCTAATGGAGCTCCAGGAGCCTTCAAACAATAACCCTTCTTGTTCTCCTGCCCCACTGTGTGAAAGAAGACTGGAATATTTCTGCCTCCCAACATCCAGTCAGCCACTTACGCTTTCTGACAAACTATGCTGGATGTCACTGAACCGGAACAACACCACACACCGCCACAATAAAGCATCCACAAAATGACCAAGTTAGCACCGCGATTGGGTCCCTGCTGGGCAAGTTGCATCCAACCTCACTCCATTCCTAGGGACAGCCTGCAACACAGCTCCAGCTGCACGTGCTGTCAGCTCTTCCGAATCCTGCCGCCGAGGGACAGATCATCGGTGCTATAAACGGGCACCACTTTGATTTCGATGGAGCGGTGCCTGTTTACAGATATCCAGCCCTAAAAGACGCAGGCCCAAATTCACAAAGGTGCTCAGGTACCTAAACCTCAGATCTATTAGGAGACAAAACCCCAATTTCAGGCACCGCAAAAACCCTGTGTGGCTCCCACCTAACCCTGCAGGGGCCTAAACACACTTGGCACCTAAGTTTTCAGGGTAAAAGTGCCCTAGACACCTACGTTTCCACTTCTGGGCATGCATGCTGCTGCCTCCCGCAAGGCGGGCAGAGGCCAATCTCCTGCCTACGCCCCCAACAGATCCATGAACTGGGGAAGACAGACAGAGGAGAGCCTGTCTCACCTGCTGGGCCTGATGCAGTAGGTGTGCTCACCGAACTCCAAACAAAATGGCTGGGGGCAGGGGAGAGGGAGAGGAAGATGAGGATGACTCCCTCACAACTTTTATCCCAGTGGTTAGGGCACTCATATGGGAGGTGGCAGACCCCTGTTCACATCCCTTCTCAGCAGGCAGAGGGGGGGCTTGACCCAGGGCTTTTCTCCAGTCTGGGTGAATACCTAACCACTGGCATAAAGGTTATGAGAAAGCTACCCACCTCCATTGTGCATGGAGCTAGGAAGGCACCTAACTCTGTCTCCCAAGAAATGACGTAGGCGCCTAAGTCACCTGACTCCAGGAGAGAGGATCCCGGCTGTGGATCGCTGGCAGAAATAGGTACCTCCTTGCCGCCCAGATTTAGGTGCTGAATGTTGTGAAAGACGAGGGGCTTCGGACACATCTCTCCCATTGACTGGTTCAGGGGCTCCCTGTGTACTGTGCTGGCTTTTGTGAATCACATTCTTAGGCACGTCTCTCCCCCCAATTTACTGTGTGGGAGCCTCGGTGCCTAACTCAGGCTTTAGGGGTCCCAGTGTTGTTCCAGTGATTATCTAGGTGCCCTAAAATGCCAGACCACCTCTTTTTTACAAGCCTCTAATTCTTGCTGGACTCTGGCTGATAATCACTGACTCCCATCCTCCACCCAGGCAAGGCAAAGCGCTGACTTTGACACGGCTCCAAGCAGGGGCGCACCCACAGGCATCTCATTGCAGGACTGGGGCTTTCTACAGTGGGGCGGAAGTGTGTAATTTCCAGCAGGGCCAATTCTGCAGCTAGTGTAACTCAGAGCAGCTCCTTGACGTCAATATGGATTTGCACTTGCTGAGCTTCTGGCCCCTAGCATACAGCTAACCCTTAATTCTACAGTGCAGTGAATGCCCAAAACCCCGCACAGTGAATGTTTTCACAGGTGAGGGGGTGCGGGGGACGCTGCATCCAGGAGTGTGTTATTTGGAACTTTACTTTAAGTGACTATAATAAAGTGTTTTGGTTTTTAAACGGTTTTATCCCATTTTTCTACCCTGTGAGGAGTGCATCTTGGCGTCAACAGGACCCTTTTGTCTTTGTAACCTACTTTGAGGCAAAAATATCTGTAAATGACTTCCCCAAACCTCCACACAAGCTGATCACGCAGAGAAAATAGGCTTTGCAGGAACGCAGTAAATTGTTTCTGTCACACAAGGAAACATAACCAATGGAAATCGTTATGGATGAGTCATTACGAAAGGGGACCAAAAAAATTAACCTCCATCCATTTCCTTCATTTTTGTGTGAGCGCATTTGTGTGTGTGACAGAGAGACGACAGGGAACGGAGAATGGGTGCTAGGCGTGTGTGCTAGTGATGGGAGAGAGGGTGCGTTGTGTCCCCTGGGAGGGGGGCGAGGGTTGTGCGAGTGAGTGGTATGCCTGGGAGAGGGTCAGGAGGGAGGTGGGCATGTGTGCGTCTAAGGGTGTGGAATGTAGGGGGAAGGGCGGTGTGCAAGGTGTGTGTGTATTTTGGTGGGGTGTGTCTGGAATAAGACTGCGTTGGAAAGAAGTGTGAGAGCACATAGGGATGGGGTGTGTACAGGAGCGGGGTGTGGGCATGTGAGCCTGATTCTGAGCCGTATTCCAACCTCCTTATGTCACTCCTCCCGTGCGGTGGGGTTCCCCAGGCACAAATCCAGCTGCACACATCCCCCATGCTGTGGCCTCTGAGCTCCACCTTTCTCCCCCACATGCCCCTCCCAAACACAACACACCTTTACATACACACAAACACACACAAAGACTCACTCCGACACCACCAGCACACTTGCCTTCCACACCTTCTCCGGGCACTGTCCTCTCTCCTTCACACCTCCCCTTTCAGCGTAGATGTTGAAGATGAAAGAAATGGAGAGTACAGCTCAGCATCTGGGTCAGTGAATGCGTGTGTCTGTGTGTGGTAGGGTGTGAGAGGCGTAGGAGAGAGAAAAGTCCTTTAGCATCTGAAAGGAAAACATGTATGGCCCATAAACCGGGGCAATTTCCCTCAACAGCAACACAACTCCATTCCCTGCCCAGGCCATGCGCTGATTTATTGTCAAGGCTAGCTCCCAGCCCCATAGCTGCCTAGCTTTCCTGTTTAAAGCCATTACCAGTGCACGCGTGTTTGTGTGTTTTGCGTCGCACCTGCTTGAATTTGTTACAGATGTAAAAATCTATTTCCAGAGCAGCAGATAATGATTCATCCAGCCACATTGTGCAAACAATGCTAAGGAAAAGACTGCAGTAAAGTGTTAAACGCTCCCTAATGTGCAGTAATTGATTTCCACGTGTGCAGTAATGGATTTGGTCACACCAAGCAACAATGGATTTGACATGGGCACTGACTGATATTATAAACACGGTTAAATTATTAGTATTGTGTGCGAGAATTAGTAGCTAAATAGCGCTGGCTCCTGGGATCTGCCCTGGTTGACTAGGTCTATGTACAGAAAAGCTGATATTTACAGGGCAGGTGAAGAATTAAGGATATGATCAGCAATTTACTAGTTGAAAACTACTTCAGCTGCAAGTGAAATTAGCCTGGGGTCATCCGAGCCATTTTCCCCACATAATTTAGCTCTGCCCAAGAAAGGTCCGGTGGTAAAATAGCAATGGATGCTGCAGGGCATGGACGAGAGCTATTGGCAGAGCAGGGAGCAGACAGTGGGCAGGACTGCAGTAGGAAGACTTGCTTGTGAGTCGGGATTGAGATCTATTAGCTGAATTGTAGAGAGGCCGGCAGACTGGAATAGCAGACCAGGATTGAGGGACATTGGCAGAGATCTGTAGGACAACCCAGAACTCAATTCCTCATCTATATTGAACCAAATTTACCTCACATTTTTAATATTAACAGGGGAAAAAAGTTAATTTTAATGTATTACTTCTAAATGGCAAGCTCTATGTTTTGGAAACTTTCTTTGCACATTCCTCTGTGCATTCTGCTTTGAGGAGTCAGGTCAGCAGCGGCACAGTCACGTACATCTCAGAAGAATGGTGGCTGGCTGGCTGGGAATGGCACATACGGCTGACTAGACTGATACTTTGGGGAATAGGGCTATAGGTACCTGGATGTATGGATTTCATGCTTCTCTCTAACATACCATGACAGCCACTAACCTTTCTGGAGACAAAGGAAGAAGCTTTTAAAAGCGAGTCACTTTCCAGGAGCAAATGGAGAAAATGCCTTGAAGATCTGGGACCTGATCCAAAGCCAATGGAGAGACGCAGCTTGGCTTCAGTAGACTTTGGAGAAGGCCCTAAATGATGTACTAAGGAAGGGAGGTTGTGAGAGGTTGTCACCGGTGTTCTCTCTCTAGAGCTCACAGTAGGCTTGCTAAACACTGGGCAGCCATCCCCTCAGGCTGTGATCGCCCTAGGTCCCACATACTAGGATGGGTTGGACCTTCTCAGGCCCGGATAGAACTTAACCACAGTATCCTGACAAATTCCAACATGGATGGTGTTTACTTTCTGCCTCTCTAAATTTCCAATGAGGTTATCTCTGGATACAGGAGATGTTTCCCAAATACTGTCCTTTATTCTGCTGTTGCTTTACTCCAGAAGTGGATGCATTTTGGTGGTACTACTGTAGCTGAGGGGGATATTTATATTTTGTAGAGAGATATTGGTTTAGGACCTGATCCGTAGCCCCAGGAAGTTAACAGAAAGGCTCCAGTTGTCTTCATGGCATCTGGATCAGGCCCACAGTCTGTGAAACCTTCAGGACAAAAGGCGCTATATATAAATGTGGCATCGTAACACTTTGTCTCTTGCACATACACAAAAATTCCTGTTGCCGCAAAAATTATGATATAGTCACTAAGACACACAAATTCTCTGATCATAGCCAAGCCACACACAGGGGCCATTCTAACCTGCACCCTTGGCAGGGCAGGAGGAATTCCAGTGCCCTGAATGTGAGATATGGGATCTCCATTCTTGGCTGTCTCTTTATACCTGGTGTATTCCTCAGCCAGCAGCTGAACACCTGCGGCTGGGCTATGCTGTCCTTCCCTCCCAAGCCTCGCCACCTCAGTGGTTTCAATGCCACTCTAGTGCTAGCCACTAAGGGGCATGGAAGAGCAACATGGGCTCAGTCTGAAGCTCGATGGCAAACTGCTGGCGCACGTCACATGCCCAGCCACGCCATTTGCAGGTTGCTATCCATGTTATAAACACCAGCAAGGGAAGTCAATTATCGACATCAAGGGAAGCAAGAGCCAAAGGCCAGCAGTGTTTCCATCAAAGGTGGACTTCCAGCTGGGGAGGAATGTTTTCTCCTTGGGTATTTACAAGGTTTGCAGTAATGTTAAAAATCTATTTTCATTCCATCTCTCTGCACCATTCGCTTTCTGTTGAGGAGCGATTGTGTTCCTGTCTGTCAGGGACACTGAATGATTGTGGTGAGAAAATTGCCTTCAGCAACGGGGGATTTAAGAGGGTGCCTTTCTTGAAAGTACTGCTCCAATTAATTAACTCTGAGGAAAGAACTGCTTGTGTGTGTGTGTTTAATTTATCTGGGGGTTGCTTGTTTTCTTTCTTAAAGGGTCTTTGCAGGACGATAAACCATAAGGAATGCATTTACTCAGTGTGGGATTAATTGAAACGGAGGAAGGAGAAATGATTAGGCCAAGCACTAAATCCTGACCTCAGCACACCTGCCAGTGATGGGGAATTGAAAAGCCTCCTGGACAGACAGATCCCCTTTGCCCAGAGGATTTCACTGTGCCATTTAGTAAAACTATTTGACACCAAAGAAGCACCATGTCTAGAGGATGAGCATCGGCCTGGAAGTCAGGACAGCTGGGTTCAATTCCCAGCTCTGACATTGTATGAGATTGGACAAGACACATCACCTGTCTGTTTGCCCTCTCACCTGTTGTCTGTCTTGTCTATTTAGATTGTAAACTCTTGAGGCACGCGATTATTTCTTAGTATGTGTATATGCAGCATCTAGCACAAGGGGCCCTGATCCCAGCTGGAGCCGCTAGGTGATACTGCAACACAGACTATAGTAATAATTTTTAAAAGAGAATAATCTACTTCCTCCAGGTATATATTTGTCTTATAAGTCATTGCCTGGTGCATCACACCTCACACTAGTTTACTGTGATTGAATGCAAGCATAAAAAGAGGCTACCTGTATGTGGTTAAGCAGAGAAGGTGTAGATGTACTCCTTGGTGCTGAGCAGAGCAAGTTTCATGCTCGATGACTTTAAAGAGGAGTTCCTTGTAAGTTTCTGTGGAAAAATTTGGTTGGGAAGGTAGGTCCTCTTGCATTAAGTGAGAACGTCCCATACCATCATGCTAGGAGAGTGAGGGATGACTGGAATCTCCTAGGGTCATGGAGGCAGTTGGGATGTAATTTGCAGATTTACAATGGAAACTGCATGCATCCAGCCCCTTGAAAGTTATGGCACTAGAGTTGGTGCTGGTGCAGAGCATGTGATGGCTATGGCTCTGTGAGTCTTTAATAAACATTGTATTCTGTTTGACGGGCCATGTCTGAAACCCACAGTCCTCTGGCAGGTTCTATGTTCTGCATGTTCTTCTGATTTCCAGACAGGTCCTCCTAGGCTGAAACCACGGCCTGAATCACCACCCTCTTCAGTTCATATCACATTTCCATCATCATTTTGAGAGGTGAGGAAGGTTGGCTTTGTAAACCCCACTAGCTCCCAGTCAGATTCTGATGCTGATTTCAGACCTTGGTCTTAATCTTCAAAGCAGTGAATGGATCAAGACCCAGCCACATTAAGGACTGAATTTCAAACTATGAATCACAATGACAGCTGCTCTCCTCTGGGAGAAGACAACCCACAACACGACACATGGCAAATACCAATGGGAACAGGGCATCAAAACAGAGCTAGTCAACAGGCAAAGTTTCCATTTCATACAAAATTTCCAGCATCACAAACTTTCCTTCCATCCCCAATTGGAAGAAAAAGTCAAAATTTCAAAGTTTCACATGACACAAAATGTTCAAAAATAATTATTTTGTAAATATGAAAAACAATCATATTGAAGCACTATCTTCTGACTTTATCATTTCTACTTTTATATTATATTAGAATGCATATAAAAGACTATAGCATATTATAGTGTAATGTTAAAGTCAAAAGGGAATGCTTCAACCGTATTGAAAGGAAATATTTTAATAATTTCTTGTAAATTTTGACAAAATCAACACATTCCCAATAAATGTTTCAATTTCACTGACTCAGCATTTTCCATTTGAAATTTTTTTAACTGGGTTTGGTGAAAAACCTTAAGGCAGCTTTGAGAATCTAAGTCTCTAGCTTCAACCCAATGTAATGCATGAGGTAAAGCACAGGAGTTTGTGACAGAGAGATGCACTGAGAACTGAAAAGACTTTTTGACGTCATGAACACTTAAACTTTAGGAAATTTAATTAATCATAATGGGGGAACATAGTTATTTTAAACTTTTTTTTCCCTCAAAAAAGTAAAAAACCTACATTCAAACTCAACTAAAAAGAGATTTTATAAATATAATATAAGGTTGTCATCTTCAAACTCATAGCTTGCATTTTGCAAACACCATTTTCATTTAAAATGTCTTCTGGTTATGAGCACTTTTATTTTTTTTAAAAAGGGAGCGTGAAATTCTGTTTCGGTTCTGGTTGAAAACCCAGATGGGAGAGTAAGTGAGTGAACACTGCCAGAAAAGAATAAAGGAGATAGAGGAAGAAATAATAGAAAGGAAGTTAGAATAGAATAGAATAGAATAGAATAGAATAGAATAGAATAGAAAGAGAGGGAGAGAGAGAGAACTGCACTGGAAATGTTCATTCCAATAACACCTCCATTCACACTCACTTTGCTTCCCCTTCAGGGTTAGTTTTTGTTTCATTATAGATTAACACAACATCTCTTCTCTTGAATTTCACTTGCTGAAGATCACTGCATCCTTAGAAATAGATTTCAAAAGCCAGGACTGATCTATGCCAAGTTCTAATCTTGGAGCGTCCCAGCCCAGACATCTACAGCCCCAGCTTGGACATCTACACTGCAGTTTTATAGCCCTGAGAACCCAGGTCAGCTGACAGGCCAGCCGTGCATGTTTTATTGCACTGTAGACATATCCTAACATGATAGCTAATGCACTCCAACCCTCATGAAGAGATAATAGGTGTGTGAACTGCTTCCTTGAGACGATCAATTTGGTCGCTAAGGGGACGCCAGATGACAAACTCAGCATTTAGAAAGCAACTGGCAGGGATGTGCTTTTAGCTTGTGTGACACCAGCATGGAAAGCGAACCAAGATGACTAGGTGTATTTGGTCCCAGGGGCTTGGTTCAGGTACCCTCTTCGGGGACAGTAATTCTAGGGTGATCTCCAATCACCATCCCAGCTACCATCATCACTCTTGTAAAGCAACCCCTTCTACTCTTGTTAGTTGTGTTATGGCAACTTCTAAGGGTCCCAGCCAAGACCGAGGCCCCATGGTGCTAGGCACTGTGCATACGCATTGTGAAGAACTGTTAACTCTTTGGAGC
Organism: Emydura macquarii macquarii; assembly: GCF_026122565.2. NCBI lineage: Eukaryota > Metazoa > Chordata > Testudines > Chelidae > Emydura > Emydura macquarii. Next base: position 5,519,584 of record NW_027130449.1, on the reverse strand, counting down.
AGGTAGAGCAGATGGACAAAGAGCTAGAGAAGGAAAATATTATTAGCCCCATTTTAGAGATGCAGAACGGCGGCCTGGAGAGACAGAGTGACCTGTCCACGGTCACGCAGGGAGCCAATGGCAAAGCTAGGAACTGAACCCTGATTCCCTCTCTCGGACGCTAACCACCAGGCCAGAAGCCATGTGCAGGGAGAAGAGGCAAGGGTGCCCACGACATGAGCTACCTACCAAACCCCAGCTGCTCCCTCGATTTCTTGCTAGCTGGCCGCCCAGTTGCGCCGCTGGGATCTGAGCACCGACGGCCCTGCAGCAAGCCTCTCCTTTGACAATGTCCCTTTAAGTAATCCCACAGCCTTTAAGCGCATCATGGCCTGACCCCTTTACCAGCACTGAAGAGTCACAGAAACATAGAATCATAGGGTTCTTTAAACACAACCAGCCTGGGACCTAGAGACCTGGATTCAACTCATGCCACTGACCTGCCCATCCTGTGGGTTACTGGGAGGTGACCGGCTAGTTTCTCTAGCAAACCTTCATGCTGCTCCAGGTGCAAGTAGAGCTCTGATCCAACGTCCTTGCTCACTGCGAACCCCCTGCCGAGTGCTGGGAAGGAACTAGTTATGCAGGAGCAGGCCATATAATTTGTGCTAATACAGAACATCCTGCCAGTTCTGTCTGCAAGCACTAGAGGCGAGGTGGCTCACTGAGTTGATATGCACCCGTTCCCCGTCTGAGTGTAAATCCTGCTCGAATAACAAGGGAAATGAGCCCAGGAGGGTCTCAGGGTAGTTGCTAGTGGGCGTTTGTTCACACAGAAAAATCAGCCCCACATTGAGGAACAACACGATGCATTACAGGTGCATTGGCAGAGCTGTGGGAGGGGACTGGGACTGGGTGATGGCTGCAGGTCAGAATCAAAGCACGTTGGCAGAGATCTATGTGGAGCGGAGGACTGGAATAGCAGAAGGTGCGGTCAAGGCACTGAGACGTAGGGAGCCAGGGAGCTCGGATAGCAGGTTAGGATAAAGATGGAGAGTGCTGCGTGCAGCATCCAGGATCAGACGACCACAGCAGAAGGGATTGCAGATCAGGCTAGAGGTGTTCATGACTGAGGCACTCATTAGCAGAGCTGCTGGAAGGAGTGCAGGCAGGATTGAAAAAGCAGCAGCTCTGTAGGTCGGAAGTGTGCAGGGTATCAGGGCTGGAACTACTGGAGGCAAAGCAAGTCAAGGCAGTTCACTGGCAGATGGTGGCGGGGGCGAGCCCTGTTCTAGTTCCACCTCCTCAGATGCAGGACTGTAATAAATTCCCCGCCACACCTCCTTGTAGAATGGGATCCATTAGACACCGTGCAGAAAGCGCCCAAGACCACATCAGAACCGAGGTGGTTGGTGCCACTCTCCGAAGCCGCTAAGAAATGAGAATTTGAATTGTTGTGCAAGTTAAGCTGCTCTCCTGCTTCTGCAAGGGTAACACAATAACACAGAAGTGTGTGTATACCCGGCACTTTGCTTTCTATAAAGCTACTTTATCTAAAACAAGCCTAGCACTGACATTACTTAATCAATACAGAGAGATGCACAGAGATGGAGTGTGGCATGAAGAGATTACAGTGGCAGGCGAACCGCTAGCAGTTGCAAGATTGGCAAAAGCCCTTCTGTGCCATCAAACACATTGACAGATTGATTCTGATCTCGTTAATTGTCATTCAAGCCAGCAGGGGGCTCAGATGCCTCACTGGGAGACCTGGCACATTACACATTCCTTCAGATCCCAAGCAAGGGGAAAAAACATTTTAACCAGAGACAGCCCCCTCAGACAGGCCTCCAGAGCGGAGCCCCTGCAGCCTGAAAATCTGGGGGTGTTTGAAATCTGGATCTTGGGTTTGTGCCTTTTGGACACATCTCTGCTTTTTGTTAAGCAACCAGTAAACAATGACAGGGTCTCATTGTAATTAGGATACAACAGGCCAGCACCCCAAATGGGATAAATCAACCCAGCTCGACTGATGTCGGGGGTTAGGGGGCCCATTGATTTACACCAGTTGAGGATCTGACCCCCATAACCCTTTTTAAGATTTGGTGCAAAGGGTCTTTTTATATATACTTGTGCAGAAGAAACAAATGTGTCTCTTGCTTTGAGCTGCCAGTCATAAATCAGGGGCAAGGCAGAGTGGGCATGGAGACAGAGAGAGATACTTCTTTTGAGTGGTGCCAGGTCGATAGCTCGAAAGAACAAAAGCTTCTATTCTATTTTATTCTCTGAGTCCTTTGGAGCAGGGACCATGTCTTATCTGTAGAGCAAGGGGCCTATGGACTCTCTTGGACACTGTCAAACAGGATTTAGGAGTTACCGAAATGGGTCAGACCCAGGGTCCACCGAGCCCGGTATCCTTCAGAAGAAGGTGTATGAATCCCAGGGTAGCAGACATATCTTGGGTCCTGTCAATACATAAATATATCAATAATAAATGGCTCTGCCAATCACTGGCTGCACTGTTGTGTTTCAATGGTAGTTTTTCTCCAGTGGCCTCCTGTCAGTTGGCAACCAGACTGTAACAGCCAATTTATTTAAGCTGAGGCCACGGAACAGAAGTCGTATGGGGAACAACTTCTGGTCACCGCAACTAATGTAGGCGCCTCGGGAAGTTTGGAGAGCACCCCATAGAGTGGTGGGTCTTCCACAACTTTATCTCCAATATTAGGACATACAGGGTCTGGAGACCTCCTACAGAGGCACTGCTAGGACCCCTCTGACATCAGTAGAGTTGTGTTGATTTATCCCACGGTGTAGGACATTGGAGGAGAAACAAGCCAATTCAGAGCAAGCATGAACATTGGGTTGAAGTCTGGGGCTCAATTTGAGCTTGGTTTTCACTTCAGAGATGGAGAATAAACACTGCATCGTCCCTATCTGGTTAACTGCTTTCTAACCAGTGACCTACTAGTGAATGAACCAGTGTAAGGGGCTATGGGGCAGTTTAAAGTGATGCACTGGTGAAGTCAAGGAAAGGAGCGTTTAGACTGATGGTCAGGAAGAACTTTCTGGGAACAAGATGTAGTAGGCTATGGAGTGATCGCCACGGGATGTGGGGGAAATCACATCACATGGGGTCATTTGGAACTAGACTGGATGAAACACTAGACAAATGTATCACAGCAGTGGCCATGAAGATTGATTAGACAGTGTTTCTCAATGACTGGTCCGTGGATCTCCCTGACACAGTGTAGGAAGGCAGCATGCTGGTCACTGATATCTAAAAGGTTGAGAAACGCTGGATTAGAGGATTTATAAAGGTACATACACGCTCCTCATCACTGTAGTATCTGAGCACCTCCAAAATATGTACGTATTTTATCCTCAGGATCCCGCTCCCCCGTGATGGGGGCAGGTATTATCCACATTTTAAAAATGGGGAGCTGAGGCACAGGATAGATTAGATGATTTGTTCAAGGCCACACAGGGAATATGTGGCTGAGCATGGAATTGATTTTGGGCACTACACTTGAAAAGATGTGGACAAATTGGAGCAAGTCCGGAGGAGAGCCTCAGAAGTGATAAGAAGTTTAGAAAACCTGACCTCTGAGGAAAGGTTGAAGTAATTAGGCATGGTTAGTCTAAAGAAAAGAAAAAAAAGAAAGGGAAAAAAAGAGGCGAAAGAAGGGAAAAAGCTGAGGGGGACATGATAACACTTTCAAATATGTAAAAGGTTATTCTAATGAGGATCAATTGATCTGCATGCCCACCAAGAATAGCACAAGTAGTAATGGGCTTATTTTGCAGCAAGGGAGATTTAGGTTAGATATTAGGAAAAACTCAATAACTGTAAGCGTAGATAAGCACTGAAAGAGGTTACCAAGGGAGGTTGTGGAATCTCCATCATTGGAGGTTTTTAAGATCAGGCTAGACAACACATGTCAGGGATGGTCCAGGTTCTCTTCATCCTGCGTCAGTGCTGGACAATGAACTGGATGACCTTCCTGAGGTCCCTGCCAGCCCTACATTTCTATGATGCTATAAACACAGGTCTCCCAAGTCTCAGGCCAGTGTGTTACCCTCTAAAACATCCTTCTTCCCACCTTATCAGGCTGTCTTCCTTCTCTAGCATCTAAGGCCTCAATTTTGTGCTGGGATCAGCACCAGAAGACACTTACAGACAAATGGGAGCCCCAATTAAATGAACGGGTTAAGGAGAACCTGCACTGATCCCCAGTGACTTCAGAGTCTCTCCACACAGATCTGAGCTGAAGCCATTGAAGTCCCAGGGTACACCCACACAGAGCTCTGTAAAACTCAATGGGATTGCATGCTGGCATAAGGCAAGTCTATTACAGAATCCTACAACAGGGAAAGCTCCAAACTCCCTCACTGGTTCCGTTGCACCAGTCCTTAGTGTCAGTTGCATTTCAAAAGACTTGTTAAATGAGTGCAACCCAGTGTGTAGACTGAACATACAATTTTAAATGGGTTTAATTAAACCAATGCAAGAGGCTGTGTGGATGCTCTTATTACAGTTTAAACCAGGCTGACTGTGGCTTAGCTTAAATAATTAGGAACAATTTTAAGATAAACCTAAATAGGCATCCACCCAGGGGTTTGCATCAATCTAGTTAAACCAGTGCAAATGTGCATGTATCAATAACACCATTACAGCCATGCTGGTTTTCCCCAAATCCTCTCCTGCAAATGTTGAAGAATTTTCCAGTGAAACCACCAAATCTTCAATGATTTAAAAAAAAAAAAAACCTAACACACAGCTTGATGCTAACCCAGATACTTTTAAATCTGCTGTGAAATAGACACTGTTTTCCCTTGTACAGAAAAGTTGGGAGATAAATAGCAGATGATTCAGTAAATAACTCAGTCCATGACCTTGATGCTTATTGATTCCTCAAGCTGTTTATCTTTCTTATGTTCTCCCCAGGAAAAACAATTATTACTTAATTATAAAATGGCTTGGCTTGAGGGAGCTTTTCATTGGCTGGCAAGCATTCCAAAGGGGTGAGTTAATTTATGTATACCACATAGCTCCTGACTGAAACAGCTGCTTAAAATGCTGAACCACAAACTTCATTATTTTCTTCCTAGCACATGGTGGTTTTTTTCCCTTCATTTTAAAAAAAAATCACTTAAGGATGTTTAGCCAATCACGGTGTGTGATTGGCTGAACACTGGGATCCTACAGTATTAAATTTGACTAGAGACAGCAGATGCCTATAAGCTGGGAGGTTGCAACATTTTAAAGGGAGAGGGGGTGTAATAATAATTAGTGAATTGACCACTGGACTGGGAGTCAAAGATACTTGGATTTTATTCCCAGTCCTGCTGCTGATCTACTCTGTGATCCTGGGTGAGCTACTTCATTTCTCTGTTCTTCCATTTCAGCTCTCACTCTTTTTCGGTTTAGAATGCAAGCTCCTCATGGCAGCACCTGTCTCTTATGTATATGCATAAATCCTAACACAGTGGTCTCAGGCTCCACTGGGGTCTCTAACTGATGCTGTAATGCAAATAATATAATGAATATTTTGTACTTCTATTAGCAACTTACATCTGAAGATCTCAAAGCACTTTGCAAACCCTTGTTAGTTCAGCCCTTGAGGGAAAGGGAATATCATCATTTTACAGAGGGGGAAACTGAGGCACAGAGCAGGGAAATGACTTACTCAAGGTCAGCCACAGAGTCAGTGACAGAGCCACCAGTAGAATCCAGGTCTTCTGCTGTTTGGTCACAAAAACTTCTCTGGTAATTACGTCCCGGTCTAGTGACTGCAAAGAGGATACAAAATACAGGAAGTCAACAGAGGTTCTCATTAAGTTCAAGAGGCTGGAGTCTGGTTCTGTTACCAAGGATGTTCTATTTCTGCCCAGCATGTGGGAAGCTGTAGCTGGATGATCCTGGTGTCTATATCAATGGACTCACCCTACCTGGCCCGGCAGAGTGGGGCTGATCATTCCACCATCCTCCAACATGGAGGGGTTTATTGTATAAATAACATGCTGCAGATTCACACAGTATTAGTATTTAGGTTTGATGATCAACCTATCCCCCTTAATAGAGCAATTGATCTATCGATCTCTCTCTGTATTACTATCACCCTATTCCAGCACTAGTCAAGAACGCTGCTGCATCAGTCCTGTAAGTGCCAGTGGTTCAGACAGTCACTATGGATAATCATTCTAGTAGCACAGTTACCAGGGCTGGGCAAACAGATCAATGTTTAGGCTATGAGGATAGCTACGTGATACTGGGGCCTCTGAAACCGAATACCACAGAAGTGCAAATATCAGCCACAGCTTTTTCCAACTCTTTGGACCCCCCTGCTTGGCCTGAATGGGGAAGGAGTGCCTTGTTCTCCCTCTCAAATGCCAGCGATGGCTTCATGCCTACAAAACAGATTCTCTATCCGGGAGCCTGACAGATGCTAGCAAGTGGGTACATGGCTTTAGGGACACCCTTGAAAAGCAGCATGGGCCAGGGGCTCAGGTTCCATTTCCAGCTCTGCTACGTGACCTTGGGTGAATCTCTTCCATTCTCTGTGTGTTAGTTTCCCCCCACCAGTAAAATGGCCATAACGGATAGAGAACTCAGCACCCTTTGACTGAAATACCTCAGCTGCTTTTGATGATCCTGCCCAACGTTGTTTTGCATTGTGCAGTAACCTGGCAGGCAAACAGCGCTCTCCGGGCAAAATGCACCCCCCGTGCAGCAAGTTAGCACAAAGAGAACTGAAGTGGAACTTCTACGGTGTGTAGGCTTTGTGCACAGGGAGAAATCCCCCCACTCCAGGTAAAATATTTCTATTCAGAGGCGACAGTCACTACAGCTGGTCAGAAAAATGCTGAAGAAACGTTTTTCCACCAGTATTTGCCAACTCAACAAAATTGAGTTCACAGAGACTGTTTGATTTTAACTAATTTCTGAGGAAAAACTGCTGGTTTCTTGCCACCTCGCCCCCATGGTTCCTTAGGAACCCACCTGCTGGACTGCCTCTGACATGGAGACCCTGATGCTTCTGGGGACTGTGGCTCTGGGTTTGGCCTGGAGCTGGGGCTTCGTTCCCTTTGGCAGAGCATTTCACATTTTGTAGTTTACCTGTTGAATTGGAACAAAACCAAATTTCAAAATCTCTAAATGCTCTGTGACATAGAACTCTTCTCTGCCCAGCTCAAAATTGCAGAGTTACACCACCCACGTAGAGGGACTTTATCCCACTGACACCAGAAGTCCTCGATCTGCTGGGTTTTTTTGAGTGCCGCATCTTTATCAACAGCAAATGCACACTACACTAACACAACCCAAGGCTCCTAAGGGATGTTCCAGTCGGACGCTGAGGCCTGGGGGGAATCTGTGGCAGTGAAGAGCAGAAGTGGGTGAGGACACAGAATGCGTGGAAACACCATTATTCACTTTAAAGAAATAAAAGACAGAGTCCGATAGTGATCAGAGCACAGAATGGAGAGTCAGTACTCCTGGCTTCTATTCTGCCCTGCCACTACCAATGCATGCCTGGTTTCATTGCAAACCTGTCATGCAGCTCTACCTGATGGTCAGACGCAGAGCCCAGATGTGGCAGTCTTCTTTGGAATTCCATCAGGCCAAAGTCCTTGGACAGCACTGAGATTTCAAATGGGCCATAGGCACGTAAGATCCAACGTAGTGCTTGCCATTAACAAAAGGGGGAAATGGCTGGTTTCCTTCAAAGAGTGGGTGTGCATCCTGGGAGCGTGCTTGGAACTCAAGGGCAGCCCAGTGCAATTCTCCAAAATACTAACAATGTACGAAAGAAAAAGCCATTCCAGGGCTGTGCAGCTGGAAATAGCTTGAGAGAAAAGTTTGCATTTTGTAGGAGTTCTGATGAAACACAGGCTGTTGTGGGATGAGTGAAAGATTTCCACCGTTCATCCCTGCATAACAGCCAGCGTACCGGGAAACGCTTCCAACCGCAGACTGGGGGGTCACTTCTCTGTGCTTCTAACCATCGCTATCTGACAACCTCAATGGGACAACACAGAACAGCCTCCAAAGTGGCATCTTTTGATTCTATATAAATGAGGGGCAGACGTACTTTGCGTCACATCAGCACATTGCAGGCAAAGGGGAAACTGCAGTAGGAAACTACCTCTTCTCGTCTTTTGCTCTATCCCCCATGCCTTTCTTTTCCCCTTTCGAGTGTCTGAAGCTCAAGCAAAGTCCAAGCACCTGATTCCCATTTACACTACGGCTCCTGTGCTCTTCTCTGGTAGAATAAAAGGAACCTTAAGTGTAATTTCTATCCACTTTAAGGCCCCTTTACACTGTTAGACTGGTGACACTGAAAATCAAGTCCCAACTTTCCTTTTAAAGACAGCCTGGTGAGTTAGAGAGATTCCCAGGTTGCTGCTGTAGGTAAATTTCTGCTTTATTTTGGGAGTCACAGGGGATCTCATCACTTCAAAATCAGGGTCTATTTGTAGGCAGCTTTCCACTGCCCTGAACAATGGCAGACAAGGCTCTCTGGTCTAGCACTTGTCAGGCTGACACTACAAGGGACTTTTTTGCTACAGCCAACTGTTCGAAAAAAGCAATACCTTCTCCCAGCCCTCCCACCATCCTCTAAATCATACACATGTGGCCTGTATTTACTTATATTGTTATGGATCTGCATGCATGTTGCCAATAATGAAAAAGAAAGTCATCTCCACCTATTCATCAATCATAAAGCAGTGTTTCAGGAGACTACAGCGAGAGAGAGAGTGTTTGTGTTTCACACACAAGGTAGCTGATTGAGCCTTCTAAGTTACAAGCTTTTACAGCCTCGTGTTTTACATGGAGCAGCCCTGAACAATACAGTACATACGGTATCCTTCCAGGAGAGGAATGTCACATTTAAGAACTCTCTATGCTTAAAAAGGTTTTCATTTAGACTCTCCTGCTGTGAAGTGTCTTCCAGGGCCCCAGATTTATTATTTCATCAGCAGATCAGAGAAGGGAAGTTTGTAAGAGATCAAACCAATATGAATACAGTAGGAGAGACAGCAGGTGAGGCTGGATAAATTGTCAGATTATGTAAGAGGGTCAGACTTTGCACCAGCTGTGTGTGTGTGGTGGGCGGGGGTTGGTTTTGCTCAGCACCCCAGGAGCGTGCTCATCTTACCAGGCCCCTAATCCCATCGGGGGGAAAGGAGGGCAAAGATCAAGCTGCTGGAGCCCTTGGGATGGAACCATTGCACCATCATTGCAAATGGGTCCATTTTGCACTACATTGGTCCGAGCTCTTTTCTGCACCTCTGTTGCTCTTGTGCTACTTTTCTTTCCCCTCCCTCCAGGCTCCTCCAGCCTCTGCGTCTTGCAGCTTTTCCAAAGATCCATGAGAGTTACCACCAAACTGCTGATTGACGATGATGAGGAAGAGAAGGGTGCAGTGCAGTGTGCAATCCAGACCAGAAGTCAGGAAGACCCTGTTATAGCAACGCTAGCCAGCAGAGTCTGTGTCAGACCCTGCGGGTCTCTCTGGCTTCCAGGCTATTTGCATCAAGCAGTCTCAATACAGAAGCCCTTTGAAATGCATTACAGCCAAGTCCTCCATCTGTAGCATGAGACACGCTACGAAGGGAAGGGTCTGTTCTATGTAACAGCACTCAGCCTGTTGCCTGAGTGAAAAGCCTGCTATACCTCCGCCTTCCTTCGCTTTCCTCTTCAGTTTGCTCCTTGGATCAGCTGGGCTGATGCACTCCCATCAGGAGGCAGCTGTTTGAGTGGAAATGGAAGCAGAGATGAGCTGTCACTCAGAGCCATTGTCTGGATGACTTAATTCACAGGTGGGATTCTACTTGTTATTCATTTATAGAGTGCCTGTCACAAACGACAGACTATTGTACAGGCTTCCAACACGTGTGTCTATGGGGGCATTGCTGGACTTCAGCCCCAGCTCAAAAGGCAGCCACCTGTGGGGTATTGGGCAAGAGCAACTCCTGAATTTGATAGCGACTGGCGGTTCACACGTGCCAAAGATGGCTCACGGCAGCAACACTACGCAAGAGACGGGGAGCAAAGCAAAATCTCCCATCCAATGAAACAAGTACTGAGCAAAGGTGGCTTCTAAATCATATTCCTAGTGGAGCGGAGTGCAGCTTATACTGCACTGCAAACGTCAGGTTTGGAACTGAACTTAATGTGATCTATTGTACCTGAAAAGAACACCCTGTAACCCCAATATTCAAAGTTCTGTATGGTTATGATATATATATTTTGTACAAAGTATACCTTGTGAGGTATCATTTGAAAAGTCGTAATTTGCTGGACATTATTGTCCTGTTAAAAGGTGTGCATCATCATTGCGTATGGAGTTATGAGATTTTGCTATATGTTTGTTACTGAAACGTGGTGTGAGTCTGGGGAATGCCTAGCTCTTCAGAAATAACAACGGCCTTGCACGTCATCCCAAGTATCACATACACAGAAGGTGAGAGCAAGAAATGTACAATTCACCTGAGAGACGTTTCGAATCTTACGTACACAGGAGACTGCGTTGTCTATACCCCAGAGGGAAGGAGAGGAGGAGCGTATAAAATAAGAAACAATGGCTTCTTCATCATCTCTCCTCCTCCAGCTGCACTCAGAGAGTAAGATCGTTTGGAAGACAAAGGCCACTAAAGGAGTGCTCCCAGACTGTAAAGAGATCCAGCTTACAATCTAAGAACTGTGAACTGCCGGCAGCATCTGATGGGGCGAGAAAGTTGCTTGCTTCAGATTTTACTTAGCTTGATAAAGTTTAGGAATTAGATTGCGATTTTATTTCATTTGGTAACCAATACTGATCTTCTATGCCGGTATCACTTATAATCACTTAAAATCCTTCTGTAGTTAATAAAACTTGTTTTAATATTTTATCTAAACCAGTGTGTTTTGATTGAAGTATTTGGGAAATCTCTACTCAGGTTAACAAAGGCTGCTGCACGTTCATTACCCCTTGATGGAATGACACACTAACAAAGGAACTTGCAGTGCACAGTGAGTGAACTGGACAATACAAAATGCACATTTCTGGGGTGCAAGGCTGGGACTGAGGGATATGCAGGTGTTGCCCTGTATTAGTTCAGTGGCTGAGAGAGCATTGGTGTAACTTTCCTAGGTGTGCCTTTGCATGCTGATGGCTGTGTGAGCAGAGCCTGGAGAGGCTGCTTTTCACTAGCCGAGCAGTGTAAGAGACACTCTGGTCTGGAGAGTCAAAAGTCCAGCTTGTGTTCTGGGGGATGTCACACTTGGAAATCAGGTTGGGGAAAAAGAAAGGATGATGATGTGATTAAAGCACTGGAGTGGGGTTCAGGAGAACTAGGTTCAGTTGCCTATTCTGCCAGGGACTCCGTGGGCAAGTCACTGTCTCTTTGCTTCCATCCCCCATCAGTAAAAAATATGGATAATTATAATCATTCCTAGTTCTTCAATAGCATTTTTGGAAAGCACTTTACAAAGCAGGCCTGTGTCATCACCCCCTTTTTACAGATGAAGAAACTGAGTCACAGAGCGACAAAATGACTTGCCCAAGGTCACTCAGCCGCTCAGTGATAGAATCCACGTCCCTGAGTCCCCGTGCAGTGTTCTAGCCACTAGGCGACACTGCCATTCTCACATGCTTTGTCTATTTAGATTGTAAAGTCTTCAGGGAAAGGACCATCTCTTCATACCAAAGCCCAGCACAATGGGATCTGCATCTCAGCGGGGGCCTCTAGATACTACCACAATAGAGTGCAGAGCTTTTGTTTTGACCTGTTACAAACTGGGCCAGTTGTGGAATTCGGCAAGTGGCCTAAAGTTAGGCAGAGTCAGAGCTCAGAGCCAGACTCCTAAGTCAGGCCCACTTCCAGCCCCCACCGTCAGGGATTACATGGAGACCTAGTGCCATTTCTTTTCCAACCTCCTTTAACATGCCAGCATTTCTATTTCATTGCTACCAGCCTACGCAAGTTATCAACAGCTGAACAGTATTCAGAGCCTTCTGTTCCCAGCACCTTACGTCTACTCCACAACTGTCAACTAAAGCAACTTCTGCTTGGGAGAGCAGTGGGCGGACATGAATATACATGGTTTATCTACAGAAACGTACACAGCAGGCCTTGCTTTCTCGTCATATGCCTCTTGACTCAGGAGCAGGGAGGGACCAAGGCAGCAGCGTTCTTCAGTCTCCATTTACCAAGCTAAGTGTCACATAGCAGAGATCAAGCTACCACTGAGAGTTTCATTTATTAATGGAACTTCAGTACTGGCTGCAATGATAGCCTTGAAAACTGATGAGCTAGATTAGTCCTCAGGATAGAGCAACAATGAAAGCTTCCCTCCCATACTGCCCTGGCAATAGGCATTGAGGCAATGAGATGCCCACTGACGGAGAATGTTGCAACTCATGTTCTAGATGGCACCTGTGTGAGTGGAGTTACACAGAAGAGCAACCTGAAAGCTGTCGATGGAAACTGTGTAGAGCTGGATGAAATTTTCAACCAAAACGTTTTTTTGGTGAACAATGCAGATTCAGTGACAGCAAAATATTTTGCAAACACATGTGGATTTCACCAGACTGTTCTGGTCAAAAAAGAAAACAAAACATCTGAAACATTTCATTTCAAAATGTCTTCAATTCAAAACTTCCTTTACTTTTATTTTAAAAACACTTAAAAGGTTCAGAATCAAAACAAAACATTTCATTCGACCCAGAACAAAAACTGAAAATTTGGGGGTTTGGTTCCACTTGAAACTTTTTTTTTTTTTTTTGGTTGGTTGGTTGGTATTTTTCAGAATTGCCAGTGAACTGAAATATCTGTTATTTACACAGCTGTGTGCTGGCTTCTAAACCACCCGGAGCTCTCTCATTCTTTGGAAAAACTTTACTTTGTCTAATAAGTTTAAAGAATTTTGTGAAGGAAATTCAAGGGGTGGCTTTTAGATGGATTTGTCAATACAGATCATGCTGGTTCTGTTCTAGCTAGAAAGGCAATTGAAATTATTCTGACCTCACTTACCGCCTTGACTTCACTGGAGTTACTCCTGCCTCTTGCAAGTCAATTTTATAGCACTAAGTTAAAGTAGAAACAAAGCTCTGAGACTGGACTTTCTGAATCATCCGTATTTTAGTAGCACCTAGCTGCCCCAACCAAGATCAGGGCCATTCTGATAGGAGCTGTCCATAACATGGTAAGAGGCAGTCCCTACCCTGAAGAGTTCATGGTTTAAATAGACAAAGGGCAAGAGAAAGGAATGATTATGCTCCCTATTTTTACAGGCGGAGAATTGAGGCCAGAAAGACTAACAGGATGTCTACGTGGCAGAAAAAAAGGTGAACTCAGGTTAGCCAACAGGTTAAAATAGTAGTTGAAGACCGGCAACTTGGCTTTTAATTGGGTTAGCAGCTCAGGTTAAACCTCAGTCTGCTCTATAGGCTGTAACCTGAGCTCCTACCCCAAGTTACCATGTCTTCACTGCCATGTTAACCTGAGCTGGCTGACGTGACTTCAGAACATACCTTTATTTTTTACAGTGCAGATGAACCCTACTGACACATCCAAGGCACTGAGCTCTTTAATGTCAAAAAGGGATCTGCTGGATGCTGAGCCCTGAAAAATTCATCCCCAGCTGGCATGCTGAAGTTCACATAGGGAGTCTGTGACCTAGCTAAGAACTGACCTGAGCTCTCCTGAGTCCCACTGAATGCTGCAACTCCAAGACTAACCTTCCTTTCACTTTCCCTACAGTGTTTTCTGATCCTGGCAGGAGCCAGAGCTGCATATGTTTATAATACAATTCATTGAACAATTCAGACATTCAAAACCTCTCTCCGCTGAAATGGAAAATATGCAAACACTGAGACATCTCCCATTTTCAATGTGAAATTGGCTATTCAACCAAACTGCCACAGAAAGCAGGGTTCCTGGGTGTCACGATGGCAGGTGACCAGATGTCCTGATTTTATAGAGACAGTCCTGATATTCGGGGCTTTTTCTTATATAGGTGCCTATTACACCCCATCCCCTGTGCCGATTTTTCACTCTTGCTATCTGGTCATCGTACATAATGGCCTGGGACAAAATGTCCCATGGCCAGAACTGTTTGGTAAGATGTTCTTGCCATTTTTGCCCCTCTCCAGCGAGGACAATGACTGACATTGATCTTGAACTCTCTGCATTCCAGGTATGAGTTTTGCTAGCCCAGAGACATGGCAAATCACACGGCCTTCACATCCCCCGGGCCCCAGCCTGCAACAGGGATTCAAGAGCACTGGAAAGAGTTGGCATCAGCTGTTCCCTAGCCACCCATGTTCTTGTGTTGAGTGGACATAAGACACCTATATCGGGAAGATCTCCTGGACTGGGCTTGCCATGGGAAGGTTGAGTAGGTCTGGGCACAGCTGGCCTGGCCGAACCAGATTCCCCTCTCTGGCCATTCGTCCAGCCTATGGAGACCTTAGCTCTATGAGACTGGAGGGAGCCCTGCGGCCCATTCACACGTGATTTCCAATCCACCGTCCTCGTAGACCTTGGGGCCAGAGGGGCCATCGTGATCATCTAGTCTGACCTCCTGCACATCGCAGGCCACAGAGCCTCGCCCACCCACTCCTGTGAGAGGCTCCTCACCGCTGGCTGAGTTCCTGAAATCTTCAAACCTTCATTGAAAGGATCCACCATTTACTCTACTTCCAACCAGCATGTGACCCCTGCCCCACACTGCAGAGGAAGGTGAAAAATCCCCCAGGTTCTCTGCCAATCTGATCTGGGGGGAAAAATTCCAGCCTGACCCCATATATGGTGATCAGTTAGGCTCTGGGTATGAGGGTGAGAATTCTCTGTAATAACTTGAACCCTTCCCTTCAAACATCCCACCTTCAGCCGTTGGAGATATTTACTAACTGCAGCCTCAGATGGGCCATATGCCATTGTAGGCAACCTCTTCACACCATTCTGTTATCAACTGATCATGCCCAGTCTTGAAACAAGCTAGGTATTTTGCCCCCCAGTGCTCTCCTTGGAAGGCTGTTCCTACTAGACTCAATCAGTCTGGTGCAGGGATCAAATTCCTTGTCACAGTTCTTGGAGGGGGGGAGGTGTTATGGTTACCTGCAGGTGAGCAGAACCAGCTATGGGACTGGAGATAGCTACATGTTACCACACACCTGTTCACACAGGGTTGTGGGAAACTTGTGGCCATCCCCTGCACTTGCCCAGGGCAGAATGCATGAAGCTAGAGCAAAAATATCAGCATTCTCCTTTTCTGCAGCACTGCTCAGAAAAGGAAGAGACGCATCTATCTAAAAGAGCCGTTTCCTCCCCTGGTTCAAAGCTCTTCCCCCAGCAAACACTCTGACCCACTGTCTTTAACCCCCTCAGGCACCTTTTCCAGGAGACGTGCTTGTGAGGCAGATGCCAATATCCCACAGTGTCCAGTGAAGCAGGCTTAGCTCGGGAACAGCCCAGGGTGGAACCCTTGTGGATGTCTTCCCACAACACATTACAGAAGCTTCCTCTCCCAGCCCTTTTAAATAACTAGTTCTGACAATACTGAACTTCCAGCCCCAAGCTGGGCCCTGCTGGTTTCTGGAGCAGGGACATTGGGAAGGAGTATTTTGCCAATCCCTGTGTGAGCTGGTTGAGGGCTCTTTTAATACATAGATGAGAAGTATGGATGCGCTGGCGGGCAGCAGGCATGCACACACACACAGGTAATTCTTGCTGCTGCACTTTAGAAAGATTCCAAACTTGTTGATCCTTTTAAAATCCCAGCTGGCTTTACAGCTCCATCAGTTTCACCCGGATGGTCTTGGCCCATGGGTTCACGGATGCCATGCAGCAACAGAAAAAAAAGGAAAAAAAAATGTTTTTACTCCTGACAGCTGGCTGGAAATGGCACCTTCTTCTGCCTGCTCTGAGCTCAGCAGAACGCAGCTTTCATCACCTGATAGTGTACATGGGGAGCCCACGCAGACACACAACAAATCAATAAGCATCGATCCCTAAGCCAGGAATTCATAAACTCCTTTAAAGGTCAAGGATTGATTTTTCACTTTCTGTAAAAGAAGAGACTTCAGACATCCTCCTCCCCTTCCTCTGCCACGTCCTGCCCCCATCTCCCCAGCATCAGATGCACACGTGTACACATGACAACACGCCACACAGCCAAACATGCACATGCAAAAAGACATGCAAAAAGCATGCACACATTCCCACACATAGAGCACCAAAGAGGCAGATGCACGTGTACACAGACAAACCACACACATCAGTGTGCAGCAAGAGAAAGGTGCACATGTGTGTGCGCACGCACATGCCTCCTTATTTGTCAAGTGTCCAGTTCTCTGAGGGTTTACAAGGCACAGGACACTACTAGTCACCAACCTAAAGGTGAAAGTCATTTGGAGAGACACAGTGGGCCTTCCTAGCTCCAATGCCAGGGTGGCTGGTGTCCTCGGTAAGCCAGGTTTGGCCGAAGCAGCCACGGAATAAGCAGCTGCCTGTGCTGCACAAGGTTTATCGTGCACCAGATGCACAAGGAAAGGAAGAATCCAGTGGAACTTTGCAGAACGGATCGGTGGATGCTCCCTGCTGAAGCCAGGCATGCTCACTGTGGTTTCTTTCTATTTCTGTTTGTTGGGTTCTTTTATTGCCTGAAAAGCCGCCCGGGTTGGCAGGATTTGACAAACCCTTGGGAGGGCTCGCCCCACTCTGCAGCCATGTGGCATGAGGAGCAGCAGCTGAAGAGGGAGCAGTAGCAGGATGTCAGCCTTGTCACCTCATAACTTGAAGCCATTTTCCTCTGGCCCCATTGTGATTATTCTGGGACAAATTCTTCCCCGTGCCCAGCCAGGATTTTGGAGCAAGCAAAGGACAGATGAAAAGAACCGATTAGTTCATTCTGGGGCAGGACTGGAGATGAGGCAGGACCCAAACACTCCAGGGACGTTTGGCTTCTGGATCTGGATGCAAACTGTGCAGCTTTCAGAGAAAGGCAAGAACCAAACAACTCTAGTGAGCCTAGTGCAATGAAATGAGACTGATCTGGTCCCTCCATCCCATGGACTTTGCTGGCCTGCCAGCGTCAGCATTCAGAGAGAGGATCTTGCATGCATCCCACAGCCTCCAGCTGCGATGTCTGGTGAAGCAACCCCACCCAGAAACAACCTGGGCACTTGTCCTCCCCTTGCCTCTGCTCTAACTTGGATCCCCTCCAACAGCAGCAGCCAGCACCAACGGCTAATTGCTTCAAAAGAGCCAGTCTCCATTTCAGGGTGCTGCTTTCTTTTGCTTTTGTAGCTGGCAAACGAATCCTTCAAGGGATCGCAATAACTCCGTCCTGGCCCCGTTCCCTGGATTCCTGGCCTCCGGCCCTGGCATCCCTCCTGGAAGGGCTGGAAATCTCCCTCTGTCTTTATCTTTTGAAGCCCCCCAGACCCACTCCCGCCTCCAAGACACTTTCCATACACAGGCACCACTTTGCTGACAGCTCTCCTTGCTCCTTTACATCCCATGTATCTCCTGCTCACTCTCCCTCTGGGATACAGCTTTCTATTTCCTGCTTGCTGCTGTCCACTTCTGGCCCCTGGACAATAGCCTTCTCCCCAGAGAATTCCTTCACCAGTTGGTGCAGAGCAGCTAGGAAGCCTCCCAGCAAGGAAGAAAGTTCATCGTTCCACTAGGATTTTCCCAAGCAGTGCTATATGTTATTATTGGACATGAAAGGTGACAGACACAAGTAATGCCGGGGTTATTGAGATCAGAGCTGGAGAGAGGCTGCCTGGCTGAGGTGCTGGTAGCGGGATACAGAGCCAGTCCAATTAGGGATTGAATTACTGGGTGACCTGTGTGCAATGAGTTTGGTGGGTCTCTGTCCGGTTCCTGGTGAATTTCCATCTCACTGAGGGCCTGATCCAAAGCAAGCCTTTCCATCAATTTCAGTGGGTTTTGAGTCAGGCCGATAAACCATGAGAACAACGGGCAACCTTATCTGGAGTGTCTGCAGAGAGACTGAATTCCTCTTTTGCTCCAAGAGCTTGGATTAGCACCTAACTTGGCCACAACTGCGAACCTTTAGAGGTCCACGCATTATCATTAAGAACACATAACTGAGGCCAAGGGATCCTCCAGGACAACAGACGGATCACAACCTACCGATCTCTGGGACTAGTTGGAAAACCTGTTGAAACTGCCCAAAACCAGAAAGTTGCGGGTTTCGAACCAGTGAAACTTTTGGCAGAAATTTCTCAACAATTTCCAATTTTTCATCAGAAAAAAAAAATCGAACAATTTTCAGTTGCCAAAAAATAAAGTCCCTTTTTTAAATGAAGAGTTTCAACCAAGACATATCCATTTTCTGACCTGCTCTACCAAACTGCTCCAGTCGCAGGAGACTGCCAAAGGTGCCAACTCTGTGCTAGGCAACCCCACCTGCACACTTTGTCTCTGGCTCTGCCATTTGCCACAGCACCACAGCTGTGTGTGGGTTCCTGCAGTCGCTTCCTTCACTACAGGAGATGCATCTTGCACGGCAGGGAAGCTGATTATTATGTTACTGAATGGAAGCGACTGTCTGATCTTCCACACCCTTGTTGTCAGCTTTGTAAGGGACATTTAATGTGGATGGATGCTAGAAAATAGAGAGGAACGTAAACACCGATAATCATAATAATTAGAATTCAGAGCCAGCTTCTGATAAGAAAATGGAGTTCTTCAGAACAAAGTTTGCGATTCTGCTTTGTGTCAGTTACACAGATGGCGCCAAAGATGGACCCAGATCTCAATTTCCAATAAATTCAAGGGGCTAGGGGAAGAAGAAAAGTTTCTGAACTGGATGCCTGATTTGAGACCATCTCAAAAAAATATCAATAAAATAATAAATATTTTCTATTTATAAAAGTACTCCTTTGGGTGTTATATGATTATTAAAAATAGAAATCAGAATAAAAAGGAAACCCACAACCATCACTAAAGCCATCCTACAACCAACAATATCAAAGCCAGGACACTAACATACATGTGTTTTAGGGATGGGAGGGAAATGGATTTCCCAGCACCCAAGAAATGTCAAGAGATTTCACAGAAATTTTCCCCATCCCATATTGGAATGAAAAGTCAAAATCCCATTTTTCGCCCTCTCAGTTTGTTGGTTTGTGCAATATTTTTATTTGGACCAATCAAATGTTTTGATTTGACTCTTCAAAATGTTTCTAGTCTACCTTCAGTAATGTTTAGGAACAAAAAACTGTTTAGACTCAAACAACCCTGACACTTTCTGGATCAAAAACATAAAAACAGGACATTTCCAATTGTTTTCCAATAATTTCTTGCATCAGGAGAGTTGTCAAAACCCACCGTTTTGCAAAGTTTCAACTTTGGTGAATCAATGTCTTTGGTGAAAAAATCTTGTCGATGTTTCTTTGTTGACAAATACCAGATCAGCTCTACACATGCTCACCTTAATAAAACCATTTCCAAGTCCTTGCAAAAAGTTTCTCTCTTCCTGTTTGAATCTTGTTTAATTAATTATTTAATCCTGGAACAAACATTCGGTAAGTTTTAAAAAAAATGTAGTATAAACACACCCACTTGTATATGTAGGGCACTGAGCAGATGGGGCCCTCTTCTCAGATTGAGCTTCTGAGTTCTAGCGCACAACTCAAATCCAACAAGATTCAAAAGGGAGGAGAAACACATTGCAAAAATATCTGCAAACAAGTTTACTAAGAAAAATGTGGACTTTAAGCCATAAATTGTATTTATAGAGAAAAGCCATAAAATTCAGACTCCTTGACTTCTCAAGCCAAACTTTCCCCAGCCTCACATGGATTTGGAACCAGAGCTTTGGTTCAAGCCCTTCATTGGCATATCATGTATGATTAACATGTGTAATTGCTGCATTGCTCAGTTTTTAAATCTGTTTTCCGCTTCATTTGTCCAAAACAGAACAGGTCGCAAATACAACTGGGGAGGAGAGGGAAATCAAAGACCCTGCATTGCAAAGGGAGATTGACTCCTGTCCTGAATATAAATAGTTTTGTCTCGGTGAAGGACTCAAGTTACGCAGCAGCAGAAGATTTTAAAAAAAGATTAAGTGAGAGAGATTTACCTGGTTCTCTTCTTCCAGGCAAAACTCAGCAGTTTGGGTTGTTGGGGACCTGTGTGAACTGGTCTCCAAGCCCTAGTTTGCATGAAGTTTATTACTGTGAGTCTGGATTCAAAGGAACCCTACATTATAAGTGACACTCAGTTGAAACAATCAAGTTTTACCTGGCTCCAATTCAAAGTATCTGGGTTTTGTCTGGTCCTCATCCAAAACCAGGAGCAGGCCCAGAGTCACCTGAAATTCAGCTGGGTGGGGGCAGAAGGGGAGAAATCAGACTACGGTTATAATATAAGTGACTTGGTAGAGCTGTGTATGATGCTCAGGACTAGAATAGCAGGATAGCAGGGGACACTGCAGTGCAGAACTGAGGTGCATTGGCAAAGCTGTTCTGGGGATAGAAGAGGGGCTGTGAATAGACTAAGAAGCAGCATAGAAGATCAGATCAGAGACAAATGGGCAGCCCACCATTAGGAAAATGTACCTAGCGCATGCTCTCACTATGCCTGTGGCCAGCCAGCGCAGTCAATGATTTTCATGAGCAAGAAATGCCCTCCCAATCACAAATTATTAGGAATTTTATAAAGCACAAGATGACAGTTGTGATGCTAGGAACATGTTGGAAACACAAAGGCCTGAATCCTTCTTGACCATTAACAACTTGTGAGTGACATAGGCAGCAAACTACCACCAAGGTGGGTGTTAAGCAAAACTTCACACAGAGAAAACTCCTCACAGGGTTCACTGCAGGCCTCAGAAAAGTCAAAATTCCAGGATTTCTCTCCAAAATGGATGGAACCAAATGTGAATTTGAAAATGTTCTGGATACATGGGGCTGACAGAGTCAGCCAAACTGTTACACACTTGTAAAGCCACATTAAAGTTTACACTGTGCTTATTAACAATTTACATGGAGGTATTGCCTAGGGAAAACTCAGTCATGGACCAGAGCCTCATTGCACTGAGTGCTGTACAAACTCAGAAAAACAGATGATCTAAGCCATGATTGGTCAGCTCTCTTCTTGGAGCGGAGGGGGAGGAGAGGGAGGGAAGATACGGAAAACAGAACTGTAGTATTTTAAAAAAAAAATCTATTTAAAAAATATCAAAGTTGTGTAATTTACCAAAACTTGTGCTTTCAGTAGCCATTCTGATCACCCTTTCAATAAAAATGTTAGGGGGGGTGGGGAAATCATGGGCAAATATGGAACGAAATGAGGCAGTAAAAACTTCCACATTTTGAACTAATTGTCAGTAAAATAAGGGTTTACCCTTCAATCAACTCTACCCAATTACCGGTCCAGGCAGGCCTCTAGTCATCCAATACAATGACAGTTAGATCTCAGAGTGAAGATGTGACACTGCCAATATTAGCCTCCCCACTTTCCGCCCCTCTGAACTCTGGTTGTTTGGCCACCGTGGGGAAAGACAATCCACATCTCCCTTCTAAATGCCAGTGATAGCCTAAGGCCTTTGTAAGATTCTCTGTCTATGGTCCCGTCACACTATGGTCCCTGCAGCCTGTAGCAGAGAGTAATTGCTCAGCTGCCCTGTCCCAAACCAGCTGCTCTGCAGCTGTACCCCTGAGCCACAGGGATCAGCAAAGGCCATAGAGCCATAGGAACTCCTTCAGCAGTAAGCTTGCCATTGCAGACAGGCAGGCTGCATGGGGCAATGGGGAGTGTACAATCCTACAGCAGGTGTGGAGGGAGCTTCAGGAGAGCTTGCCATGGCACCGGCACACCAAGGTTGTGGATTTCTAAGAGGACTGGAAATTTCCATCCCAATAACGAAGATGGGCCTGACATCAAATGCTGCATCCAAACCTCTTTCAAACGGCATGGGGAAGCCGGGGATTCGAAATCCAAACCTTGATCAGGACCTGAATGTCAGCATTAGCCTCGATCTCCTTTAATCATCCACATACCACACACCTTTGGAAACGAAGGCTTAAAATCCAGATCTGAATTTAGCAACGTGGTCCCACCTCTAGCAACACTGTAGCGGTGGAAGTTAAAGGCAGGAGAGGGAGGGAAGAGAGAGAAAAAATAAACTGATTGCCAGGTGGGTTTAAGAAGGAATTCTTAAAGGCATAGGAATTCTTGCCGCCTATGTAGTGTTGCACTGGATCTCTTGTAGGTATTTTCCCATCTTTCTCCTGAAGCATCAGATATTTGTTACAATATAGGGAACCACAGTCTCTCAAACAGGAGATGCTTAATAACGAAATCTAGAGGCACACAAATAGGTTCCACACAGTTTGAGCTCCAGCTTGGTCTGCTTTATTTACTAGGAACCACTGCCTTCCTTGTTATCCCCTTCCAGGAATTCTGTGCTGCATAGAGACACCTAGTGGCTGAGTAATACACTGCAAGTCAACTCATCCACACTATTGGAACAGCTAGCAAGCAGATACTGTAGGATGAAGCATGGCAAATCCTACATACTGAACAGAAAGCCCCCAGCCCTTCTGCTCCCAGGAGGACAAAGCGTCAGTGCTTTCATGCTCACAGAAAACTGAAGTTAAAATGAGCAGAGGAACACATCAGGAAACCTAGGAAGTCTAAATATTCTCTAGCAGTCTGAGAGGAGAGAAACAACTTCTTTTTACCCCTGTGGTTTATAAATCATGCAGCAGAACTACAAGGCAGAAGATTCTGCATCTGACTAATGTTTTCGAGTATTCCTCGGAGATCAACAGTTTGACCTCAGGATGTCAGCGTTAAATAAGACAAAACCATCAATGATGTTTATTCCTTTCATCATAACTGTTGTCACAGTATTTCAGCCATTACAAACAAAGTGCCTCCATCTGTGTAGCCATCTTTCCCAGGGGAGCCTATTTGCTGTAGGACACCCATAAACTTCCAGGAACAGATGTGACTGCTGTTCAGAAGCTTCTCACACATGCTCAGCTGCAGCCTGGAGGGACAGAGCTCCCAGATGTGACACTCCACCAACAACTTGGGAGAACAGCTCTTTTATAGCTCACACACTGCTTCCTGGTGAAGAAAGCCAGGCGCCTAGGAAAAGCATTTAGTGGAGCTGTGGCTTTGGATTTTGAAGTCTGACACTGGAAGGCTCAAGACCTCATGGAGCAGGGGTAGATGTCATGTCCTGAGCCCTATCTAAGGCGTCCATCACTACCACTTCTGGGGAAGCTACACCTGGGGAGAATTACAGATCCTGGTGGTACCCATCTGCAGTCATGGGTGCTTAGGAACAGCAGACAGATAGGTAGTAGTTTGGGGAGGACACATCTAGGCAATACTGACTGCTCCAGGGTAGCCAAGCAATAGTCTGTAGGGAGTTCTGGCATGAAGCTGAACAGTAGTTTTCAGAAGGAACATTGTGTACAATTAGGAACGATTTATAGCAGTCGATAAATAACGACTCACTGTGCAATAAACATGACTGTATAACTCTGCCAAGGTATTTCAGTCCTGACCCACTACAGTCCAGGTTCTTTTGCAGAGGCTACCATTTCTCCCTCTGCTGCATTGTGCAATGCAAGCCACAGAGGGGCTAGGAGGAGACCTAAACTGTATCTCAGCTTGTGTGAACCCCTTTTCTCTCACAGGCATTTAAAGTTGGCTCTCCATAGGCTGGGCATGTGCACCACCATCACCACTGCACCCTTCTAGATCTGCGTCAGTATCCCTGACCAGAGCTTTGAAAGAAGTGAAGTAGAGAAAGCCCCAGAATAGGCTTTGCACAAGACCATGGGGACAGGACTGGGGGAACTCTGGGGAAAGGACCAGGCCGTTCCATAAAGCAGATGGTTCTTCATAGCAAAGAGCTTCTGTATATTCAATTCCAGACTCCCAGGACCCTGGGATATGGCAGGAGCCTCCTCGCTCGAGTCATCCCATCCTTGCTCATGCCTGATAAAGATGCTCCCCTTGTTATCAGCTGTTTAAAACCTCTGAAGTGCCATGGCTGGCCAGAGCTTGGTTCCAGACTAGAAGAGATCCCAGCCATTTAGTGGAGGGTGGAGTTGGCCTCTTTGCTCATTTACAAAGTGAGCAATGATTTCCCCGCTAAACCTAGAGGCGGTGGTTCCTTGCAACCAGCTTGGACAGCAGAATGGATCTTCCTTGAGAGCTCACTGTAGGATCCTCCCACCCAGGCTAGGCAGATACACAGAAAGAGCTAGGGGAATTTTATCTCCTTGGAGTTGAGCAAGACCCCCCCCGGTGAGGTTCCCACCTGAAGTGAGCTACACTCAGAGTTTAGGATTCAGACTCATCTCTCCCCACTCAGACTATGCATATTGGCCTGAAATTACTGACTAGGCTCAGAGACTATCAGTGCTGAGAAACAAAGCATTACTTAATAAGGACTTCCCCCACCAGTTTTCCCCCACCGTCGGCCCCATCGTGGCACGCTTCACTCATCTACTTCAGGCAGTCTAGTGGCAAGACCAAGAAGCTGAAAATCAGGACACCTGCATTTGACTCCCTCCTTGGCCAGTGACTTGTCAGGTAACCTCAGGCAAACCACATCCATGCCTCAGTTTCCCCATTGCAAAGGGGAAAGCACTAAGCACCCATGACACTTGAGCAGGACTTGGCTTTCACTGGAAAGCTTCCTATACAAAGGCTCATGTGTTTTGGCATCTACTACAGCAACCTGGGCAGGAGAAAGAGGCTGCTGCAGCCTCCCATAAAGCGGCAGAACTGCTTAGCAAAGTCTAACGGCTGGCCCTCCCCACGCCCCAGGCATCTTGGCTGTCGTTCTCCTTTGCTGAGAGCGTGGCTGCAGGGAGCTGCCCCCAGTTGTGAATGGAAAGAACCAGCTCAGTGTTCATTGAGATCCATACTGCAGCCCTTCTTTTGTTCCTAGGATGATCTCGGGCTTATTTTGGCTGTAAGAAACCCATAAAGCCACTGGCAAGAGATTTCTTATGCTGAGTGATGTTCCTGTGGACTCCAAATGCCCATCTCTGGCTCCAGAAATGACTGCTCATCTGTTATTGCCTTTATCGCTGCACCAGGAGTCTCCTTGGTTCTCCTTGAATGACGCCGTCAGTTCACAGCAAGAAGACAGGAAGGGAGGCTGCCTTTAGACAGCCGGGTCCCTGGCTGTGCTCATGGCCAGCTGAGCAATGCTCGCTCAGGTGAGTGGGAATGGCCTTTAAGAGCAGAACTCTGCTGACTGGGGAGAAAAGAGGGGGCAGATATCATCATACAGATAACACAAGGGCTGGGACGCAAACCCTCGAGCTGCTCTGATTTGTGACTGCAAGTTAGTCAATGGATTTAGCCCTTCCTTTCCCATCCTGCGAATGACTCCTAAAGATTCACACTGAACAGTCTGGATGAAGACCTTACTGCCAGATCACGAATCACGAATGATTCGCATTGAAAATCTTGGCCAAAAGTGACTAGTAATTTGGGCGGGGGCGCCCCTTGGGTCGCCTTGAAAACAAACCCAATTTGCAGGAAGTGCTGAGCACCCACTCTCTGAAAATCAGGCCCTTTTAAGGCATCTCAGGTTGGACACTGAGGCACCAAAGTCCTTAAAGCACTTTTGAAAATCTTGGGCAGAGTTTGATTATTTGCTAGTCACTAGTCCTGGAATTTGATTGGTTGCTTAAATCACATGGTATTATTTCTGCCTCCTGATTAGACAATTGAGGAGAACAATGAATTGCAAACACCACATACAGTTATTTGCCTGAAAATCCACGTTCTTATGGAAACTAGCCAAGTATTTGTGCAAACAACCCTCCAGTAGCTGTTCTGTTTCTCCACATACACAGCATTCATTCGACCGGACTTCTGCATTTAGATTAACGGGGGAAATTTAAAAAAAAAAAAAAAAAGAACAAAAGCTACCTCCTTAAGAGCACAGTCAGTGTGTGTGTTTGTTTGCTCTGTGATGTGGAAGCTACCTTCAGTAAAATCCAAGACATGCAAGTTGCATTGAGCCATGCACCACATTTGCAAAACTGCCAGGAAAGGAGACTGGATATGGCAGCATTGACCTGCCAGGTGGAATTCAGATGAATGTTTGCAAACATTTCTCTGGCATTTGCCTACGTGGAGGAGATGCCTACACTGACTACAGGCCTCCCGTAGCCTTAGAATCCCATCTGTCCTGCAGGAAGGGCACATGCCTATGTCCGAGCATGGTTTTCTCCATTTATACAGGAACTCAGTGTTGGTCAATTGAATTCACTCAGCAGAGCAGGTGGAATTTTAAAGAGCTCAGAATCGTACACAACATTTAGCCACAGCTCACTGAGGTGTCTGAAATCTTTAGGTAAAGGGATGGAGTGGATGAAGATGGGGGCTGGTTCGTGAACTGGCTGTTCTGCTGGTTCCCAAGTGGTGGAGAATGCCAGCTGATTTGAAGTAGGGAAACTGCAGCTAACGCACAGGAATACGTGTTCTGGGTTATGCACCTTCATCTGCCGTTGGCCTCCTGCGTGACCTAGGGCAAGTCACTTCCCTTTTCTATGCTTCTGTTCCCCACCTGTAAAGTGAAGATAATAGTTCTCTCTACTAACAGGTTGTGGGTGATGAGGGTGAAGTAGTTGACTTCTGCCATACACTTGAAGACCACTCAGATGGAAGGGGAGATGGGAACACAAAGTTCCAGCATTGCGTTACTGGATAGGGCCACATCTAATATCACCACGTTGCTGTCCTTTCCCCTCTGGCACATGAAAAGGATGTCTACACACGGTTGTTCCTGATTAACTCCATGTGTGGACAATCTTATTCCAGAATAACAGTGTGTTAAAATAAACAGAAGTAAGGCACTCTGGAATCAAGTATGGACACTCCCGAGTTATTTAGAAGCATCCATTGTACCCTAAATTCATACCCTCCCTTGATCTGCATTCACTTTCAAGGGTAGAAAACATCCACTTGTCTTGGGTCAAAGATTCATATCCGGAAGAGCCTGCCTCCATCCTTCATCTTTCCAGTGTAAGAAAACAGTTCCAGAGAGTGCCCTCATTGGATCTCTTAGACAATCCTCTAAATAAAAAGAAAAACTAAACCAGATCCTGTCTCTCCTGGGTGAACACAAAATCCCAGCAGCACCTTGCCAAATGTCTCGTTTGCTTCCTAGAGGTGGCTGCCTTTCAGTGGTGTTGCATAAAGTTGGGTGATTTTTTTCCAGGGAAAACCACTGATTTGGTGACACAAAAATATTTTGCAGATTCATGTCAGTTTTGCCAAAACATTGGCATTAGTTTCCCCATTCCCCCAACCAATTTCAAAGCCACCATGTTTCATTTAATCTAGAAACCATTTTTCCTTTAAAAATTTCCATCAATTTTGTTTTTGTTTTTAAAAAGATAAGATGCTGAAAGTTGAAACAAAAGGTTTCATCCAAGCTGAAACGTTTTATTGGTTTTTTGGAATTGCCAGTGAACCAAAAAAAAAGTTGTTATTCGTCCAGCTCTAATGTTTCCGCCATAGCTTGAGAAGGACATTGGGGTGAAGAGGTGCCCTCTAAAGTGTTAAATATTACAGCGGCTGAACTTTGAATGAAGAGCTAAGTGGGAACTCAACCATGGAACTTCCACCACTGCTCTGCCCCCATGGAGAAGAAGAGCCAGCTGAATGACTCTGACAATTAACTTAGTCTCTAACCCAGTCCTTCTAAGGTAAATTTGCCAGCCTTAATAGAAAAAGGTATTTTGGTTTTTCATCACCTGCCAAGTCATTTAAAAAATTGTTTCCCCCTTCTCCCCTTTGCACGCACGACTTAATTGCAACAGCTCTTTGACAGCAGATAGGTTCCAGCGAGCTGCCATTCCAGATGTCAGGAGCATGTTAACCGGAAAGGGCCCAGTAGGATATTTATGGTTTTAATTCCTCGGTAGAGGGTTTTGTTCTGTCATGCGGTGACTTACGAATTGCTATTCATTTGATCCTGTATTTCCACATCAGTGACACTTCATGAAGGGCTTCTGGCTTCCCTTTGCCATCACAGAAGATACGATTCCCCAGTCTGCCAATGCAGCGTTGGAAAGGGGGAATGGCCTGCTAAGTGAGGGGCTGGGAAAACAGGAGTTCGGAATCCTGACAGGAGCCCAGAGAGCTCGATCCCCTGTGTGATGTGTGTAGACATACCCACTCTAGCTCTGCTGGAGAGAGCATTTAAAAATAGCAGTTTAGGCACAGCAGGCAGGGGGGCAGCTCTCTCTGTACCCAGGGGGCTGGGTGGGATTGTACTCTAACAGCTAGCCTGAGCAGCACCTCCCAGCTGCAATGTAACCATACCCCAAGAGGTTACAAGTGTCTTACAAGCCCTGGCGATGTTATGAATTCCTGTCATTACCCGGCTATCTCCGTCTGCGGAATAAAAATCCACAGGGCGTTTTATTTTTCCCCCAACAATAACAAACACATAAAATAAAGGGACTTTTTATTTTATTTTGTCAATAAAATCGGCACTGGAAGCACCAATTTGAAGTGCAATTTTTTTCTCCTCCCCCACCCAGCCTGAAGGGAAATTGGCTCTTGCTGAATGAGGGATTTTGTTTTGCCGTGTTTACATGTAAATGGCTCTCGGCCTCTGCCTCTCCTGATGAAAGACACTCGCCGGATCTTTGTGGCTCTCCCTCCAGGAGGCCTCTGATGGAGCTGCCCTCCTGTGAAACGTTCTAGGCATTCTTTGTCTTTGCCAGTGCATTCCCCCTTCTTTCCCCCCCATCCTACCACACAGGGGTCAGACACTGGCCTCCTCTGCCGCAGACAGGTAGCTTGCCAGCAGGATGAGTAGCCAGGGAATAAGGGACTGAGGAGGACGGCGTTTGGTGCGAGAAGCCACCTATGCAGGAGTCCTGTGTCTGTTCTCCCAGGAGCACTCCACAACAGCTAAGACAAGCATGGAAGGGGCCTGCCAAGGGGATATATATGAAGGGTTCTCAGCTCGGTTCTGATGCGGCCATGACTGCCACGGCACTGAACGGCCCCTGAGCGGATGGTACAGAGACAGACCCCCCCACCACCACTGCCTCCAGGAGAGCAGCAAGTGATGAAGGTTTTTACTGCTGCTCTCCACCATGTTCCTGGCTCTGTATCTATAGACAGGTCAATAGGCACTGGGGCTGACGACTCACACGTCTCAGCACAGAGCTCACCCACTGTTTGCAAAGGCCCAGGCACCCTGGCAGAATCAGGCTCCCACCTGTTTAATTGGGAGCCACATCGTGCAGGTTGGGTCTCTACAGGGCAATGCTTCAATTAGAGTTCGAATCTGAGACAAGAGAGAGCCACCAGCCCATCTAGTCTGGCTCTTCAGTCGCACCCAGCCATCTCTGCAGTGAGCCCAGCCCTCAGAATCAGGCCAAAGTATTACGGCCTTCAGGAGGCTAGACAATGATGTGCCACAGGCAGAGAACAGGAGCAACCGAGGTGCACTCCCGCCATGGCACAGAATGCATGAGGTGAGCCAGAGCCAGAGAATCCTAGCAAGTGACCCGCAGCACACGCCGCAGAGGAAGGCAAGAAAACGGTGGAGCATGTCAACAAGAGCCAGCCAGCCAAGCACCTGAGAGAGAGAATTCTCTGTACATCGGAGAGCCTGGCATTGTACCAGCAGGCTGAAATCTTGGGGTAGCCCTGTTCCAGGGCTGGGAACTCCTGGCTACCGCAGGGTATGTCCACCTTGTAATGAAACCCTTGCAGCTGGCCCACGCCAGCTGACTTGGACTTACAGAGCTGTAAAATCACAGGGTAGACTTCAGATTCGGGTTGTAGCCCGAGCTCTGGGACCCCGCCTACGTTGCAATTTTACAGCCCCACAAGGCCAGTGCAGACATACCCTCAGTGCCTAATTGACTGCCTTTTCCTAATCTTGTCCTATCTGCATATGTGACCGTGCGGCCATTCCTCCGGCTAAGAAAGTGCAGTATCCCTTCAGGCCTGGGCTATTAATTAAAACCCAGTAATGCTAATTTTACTGCCAAGTTTGAAGATCCTTACTGCGTTTTAGTGAGGTAATTGCCCGTTGAAAGGTAGCTTTAAATTGATGTCTGTAATAGACAACACAATACAGGAGAGGAGCTATAAGAAATGAAATCATATCCTTTAAATGTCCCATGCTCATTCCTGAGACCACCAGGGCCTGTGCCTCTGAGCTAAAATCAAGATTTCCTTTTGCCTCTGAAGAAGCCAATCCCATGGCAGTGAGATCTTGAACGGGAGAACTATTCTAGCTAGGTTCTTATACTGCGCTCCTCACCATAGCGTCTGAGCACCTTCCAGCAGCATATTAAATGACATGATTAACACCTGGCATGTGGAGGGCTGGCTGAAAACAAGAACTGTGTTTTGCAAAAGACGAAGATTTGGGAATTTGTTTTTATTCCTCATCAGAATAAGGAACATACTGAATTTTTTGGAGGAAAAATGAAAGAGATCCACTTCTCGCTTTCTCCTCCTCCATCTTTCTGCTCTTGAGATTCCATCCTGGAGCCAAGAAACCTTCCTGGCTAAATTTTTGTCAAAACTGATACATTTCTGAGAAACGTTTTAGTTTTGACAAATCAGCATTTTCAAACGAAAAATGTTTCCTTGCTCTAGTTATGGGTTTGTCCTCTCCCCGCGGGAGAGGTGTGCACAGTGGAATATCTTGTTTTGGTAGGGTTCTTTAGGTTTGGTTTGGTTAAAGATTCATGTTGCTATTCTAGCCAATGGAAGTACCTGGCTGATTGTCACTGAGATGCCTCTCCAGGGCTCAGAGCGCTATGCAGTAAAGAGGGCTGGAAGGCAACTTCTGAGCAGTCTCGGTGACTGGTTTGGAGGTTTGCTGAGCCAGATCTTATTTGGTTGCAGGTTCCCTCTCTTCTTAAACCCCAAAGAAGTTGGGTGCTGCAGCGATGCTGGATAAATATCTCTGGTTTTAGGCCATGTTTGTTGGATCAATGCAGCTTACACAAGGCTTTATAGCTGGGGTGACAGAAGCACCAACAGATCATCAGTTGAAGAAGTAGCACAGTAATGTCTAAGGGTTTCAGATGAGACAGATCTGTCCCAAAGAGTTTATGATCCAAAGAGACAAGACAGAGGGTGGGAGAAGGGAAATATCATTCTCCCGTTTCTACAGATGGGGAACTGAGGCACAGAGACAAGGGACTTACTGCAAGTCAGCCAGAGATTCTATGGCAGAGCAGGGAACAGAACCCAGCTCTCCTGAGTCAAAATAAACAGATCACCCCTTCCTCCAGCCAACTGCCCTGCCCTGCTTTGTATCTGCCCATGGAGAAATAGAATCTGACACCACCCCCCTCCCTGAGCGAGGGCAGGTCATGAGGTTGTAGTCTGTAACCCCCTACTGAGGCAGGATGCCGATGGGAAGCTGCAGCTGCAGCTGACAGGGAGCCAGGCTGGGATGTCCCCACACCCAGGGCAAATTCGAGACTCTCTCACGTGCTGGGTGAGCAGCTGAAGTCGACATCTGTGGAATGCAGGGCTGCTCTAGGGCTTGACAGGCAGCCGCTCTGCTAGCATCACATGGTGAGTCAGAGGCTTGAAGCGCCAGTGAGACAAAGAGGTCCCAGTGGGCTCTCAGATCAACGCACAACCCATTACCTGTGCTCAGCCTTCTCTCATTCTTCTGTTGCTCACCCCCTTCCTCTGCTCCTTTCCTCTTTCACTCTCATTCTCTATTGCACGGTCGGCCGGTCTTGCATTCTCTCCCAGTCTCGTTTGCATTCCTATTTTCCCTCTTCCTCGTTGCTTCATTCATCCTGTCTTTCTTTTCTAATGTCCCTCCCTTGTCCTCTCTCTCTCTCCCCCTTTCCCCGCAGAGATGAAAATGAATGACTTTTACACTACGAGCCCCTGGCAGGCTGGCACGACCTGTTCCAGAGGAGAAGGCCCATAGCCGACGCACGCGAAATTACAAATCACCTTTACGTGGATGCGGGGGAGGGAGAGGGCACGGTATGTCTGCTGGAGGATAATCATCATCTCCCAGAGCTGCAACTAACGCGCTCCAAACCTGACACTTCAGAAAGGGATGGACCTGTCTTGCCCGAATGACTCAATCGCTGAGACCCCAGCTCCTGCGGGCTAGAGCTGCACAGGCCCCTTCCAGTGTCCAGAGTGGGGAGGGCGGTGACGCTGGCTGGGTGAGGGGGGGACCATTCACGATATTATTTAACATCAATATTTCAAAATTACAACAATTCATATGAGATAGGCCATGTCAGGTACCGTTAGAAAGGTTATAATTTGCTAAGTATGATGGTAATGTTTATGTGTGTCATGTTTGCATTGGAAGTTATGGAGATCTTTGATGTATCTACATTTCAATTTGTGCTGTGTTCCTGGGCAACACCCCAGACAGGATGGCTGCAGCAATAAGGTGCTTAATGTACCATTAAGGAAACTCAGAGGTACAATGGGCCCAGTAGGGGAGGAAGCTGGGGCTACACCTGATGAGTCACCAGGACTCACTCATGTGACCCTGGACTCCATCTTATTTCTGTAAATTTCCACAAGCAGCATGGCAAAGGCCAAGGGACATAAAAGGCAGCTGCACCACATCCATTTTGTCTTCAGTCTTCACCTACCTCTGGATCAACTACTCATCTACAACTGAAGCTGTGAAACAAAGGACTGAGACCCATCCAGGTACTGGATGTACACCAGAGGGACTATACAAGCCTGCAAACTCCACAGTTCTACTGGGAACCTGATAGATATGGACTTTCAAATCATTTGTATGTATCTGATTGCTTTAATCCTTTAACATTTCTCTTATAGTTTGTTTCTTTTCTTTTATAATAAACCTTTAGCTTTAGTTACTAAAGGATTGGCTGGCAGCGTGGTATTTTGGGTAAGATCCAAACTTATATTGATCTGGTACTGTGGCTGACCCTTTGTGGTCAGGAGAACCTTTTTGGTAAAGAGCAGAGAGTTTTAAATAACTGGTCTCTTTATGGACCTAGGGGCTGATTGGGAGCCAGAGACTGAAATACAATACAGGCGGCTGTGTATATTTTGTTTGAGTTTCTTGATAAGCAGTGTAGGGAATCAGAAGCACTGTTTGTGCTGGTTGGGAAGTCTGACTTCAGTGTCACCCACCAGTGCTGGGAGAATCTGCTCTCCTTTTGCAGCCTGCCCTGACCTTGGCATTTTCCCTAGGCACTGACGGGTCACAAAGGGTCATCCTCTTACAGGGCTGCACGCAGGGTATCTGCCTCCTTTCCCCGTTCTGTGCCATGGGGTGCTTCTAGGGGACACTGCTGACCATGTCCGGAAGGCCCACACCTTTCACTCACCGTGGCCTTGGAGGAGATGAGACAATGAGGCTTTTAGGACTGATGGCCTCACTGGAAGGTCTGAGGTCATCATCGCTCTCCGCCCAGCTTGGAGCAAGAGGGTGAGAAGGCCAGGAGCTCTCCTCTTTCCGCTTCTCTGCATGAGAAGAGGAGTGGCATTCTCTTTCGACCCCTTGTCAGTGCTTCAGGTGGCCTATTCCGCCACGTAGCCTCTCTGCTCAGATTCACCAGCAAGGCCTGATTAACATGTGGGCGTCTCCTGATTTCCCTGGGAGAGGTGGACTGGGGCAGGGGAGGGAAACTTGACTGGGCTATCCAGAACATTTGGGGTTTGGAGCGAGTCAGTTCTTAGTTCCCCTGGCCCTGCAGCCCTGCCCACGCTTTCAGGAGTGCCAGTGCAGACACCAGCGCTGAAATTTCAGCAAGCGCCTCCCAGACCCTGCCAGTCAGAGGAAGGGGAGCTCAAGGCCCTTCCCCGCAACTGATGTCTCCAGTGAGCTGAGCCACCCCGTGCTGCTACCAAGAAAAGGCAATCAGGCCAGCAGCAGCTCACTCAGACTGGATTATCCCCCCTTCCCTTATGAGCTGCCTTCAGAAGATGAACAATGCACTCTTATCAGCACGCCGGAAATACAGCGCCAAAGTGGCAGCCAGAGAGCTGACAGACCCCCGGTGGGAGTACCGAATACACTGTACGGAGGGCTTTGCATCCATAAAAAGGCAGAGAGGTTGCAGAGGGAGATGTCCACAGGAGCCTGGGACAAGAGCTGTGTCAAGCGGAGAAATTAATGGAATTCTTCACAGCATGATTCTGGGAGCAATCACTCCTGTGTCACCCCGTCCCTGCTTCCATTGTTCCCTGGACTTTGTTATATACCAAGGACTGCAGATGCTTGCTGGGCTGCTAGTCCGGCAGCCAAATGCTAAGCACTAGTTAGTTTGTTGTCAGCTATGGCAGATTATTAGAAAGGTTGCTTCACACAGATGGGGCGATTGTGTCTAGTGGTTAGAGCACAGGGTCAGGTGACCTGAGTTCTAGTGCCAGTATTTATATTAACGCAGCGCAGAGAGGCCTCAACGGTAACCAATCGCAACATCAGGGCCCCATTGTGCCAAGTGCTTTACAAAACGCACAGGCAGGGCCAAGGCAAATAAGTGACCAGGCCTTGCTAATGAATCTGAGCAGAGGGGCTAGGCAGGCGAATGGGCCAGGATGGGCACTGACAAGAGACAGTACAGGCTCCAATGAGCTTACAATCTAAGTAGATAGAGGGGGAGAAAGGAATGGCCATTATCACCATTTAATAGATGGGGAAACTAAGCACAAAGCTTAAGGTCCAGAATTTCAAGAGCTTGGCACTCACAGATGGGTCCAGATTTTCAAAAGGGCTCAGCATTCAGCAGCCCCCATTGTGACACTCATGGATAGATTTTAAAGACCCCAGTTCCCACTATGC
Source organism: Emydura macquarii macquarii (assembly GCF_026122565.2). Classification (NCBI taxonomy): domain Eukaryota; kingdom Metazoa; phylum Chordata; order Testudines; family Chelidae; genus Emydura; species Emydura macquarii. The sequence goes on along the minus strand of NW_027130449.1, from coordinate 5,484,795 downwards.
TAAGCTCCTTGGTAAATAACTTCTGAAAGTCTTGCTTCTAAGTGGATTTGCAGAATCAGGAACTGAATCCAGATTTCCCAAGTCCCAGTCCAGTTATTAAAATGGCCAGCTCTGCCAGTGATTGTTGCTAAATTAGATCATCTCTCTGCCCTTTGCTTTCCCCATCTGTAAAATAGGGATAATGATACTTTCCTCCTTTGAGATCCATGTACATGAAAAGTGCTGGATGAAAACACATAGTATTATTGCTAATGAGACCCTTTCAGATAAATATCATTTAGATTTAAATGTGTGCTCTGCCTCCAAGCCAAAATCCTGGATCAGAACACCCTGAACTTTGTGGAAATTCAAATGAGGATCTGAATCCAAACTTTGCAGCTCATCCTCCTCTTTGAACTTAGGTGTATAGACAGAAGGAAAACTTCAGGAGGCTCAGTGTTTGGCTTGGATTCAAACATGCATTCAAAATTCAGATACTTCTCCAAAGCACACATGAATTATTTAAATCTTTCGAGTCTAACATTGGAGTGGAAAGTCCAAGGATCTTGGTAAGATCTCTGGGATGTCCAGCATCCAGATGTTCAGAAAACAAGAATTCCACTTGGGAAAGGATTTTGAGGTTTCTGCATTTGTTTTCATTCCACGTTGGAAAGAAAACAAGGCCTTTTAAAAAATTATGGCAAAAAACACAGAAGAGACAACCTCCAGGGCAGTCACCCTTGATGTGGTTCAAATCCCTGTTCGGAATCAAGCACCCTGCCATCAGAGAATGCCAGCTTCACTAAATTCCCTTGCAGTTTCAGCTGGATACAGTATTCTTCTCCATGTCCTTTCCTACACTTCCTGCATGCTGTGAAACAGCTACCATGTTCTGCTCCAGAAGTGGCTGCATTTTAGTGGAGCAAGAAGTGATCCCTGCATCTCATCTGGATTTCAGTTTAAATCTGTGAAGAGCCCTGGGGCCCACGGAGGTGCTCTGATACCCCATGTGGTGCATAGCAGAGAGAGAGGAGAGATTTCTAGGATTATTACTCGTTATGTCTATTATTGGTTTAAATAAAAAGCAAAGTGAAATCAACAATTTATTAGAGAAGATTCTGACCCACACCCTCATATCACAGGTGAGTCCTCTAACCACCAAAATATAGAGTCAGAGACTCACTCCTGTTGGAGCGGTTCCACTTTGTACAAATAATTCAATATTCATTTGCCCAGAGAGACGTGTATTTCCATGGTGTATTTCCTTGTATTATATTGTTTAGCCACTAGGTGTCTGTGAGTACAGAATTCCACTGAGGGTGTGGTCCCCAGTAAAGAAGAGAGGCAAAGTTGGAAAACCAGCTGTGTTGAAACTTTGTTTTAAAGTTGTAGCTATTTAATAAACATCTCCTGCTTAAAGGAGACTGATTCAATATATCATGAAGATGGGGAATGGCCAGATTTGCAGTATTTTGTCACTTCTGTTTCTGACCAGAACGCTGGAAGGTCAAGGCAACAAAAAGGAAATATAAAGATTTGGAACATGAGCTAAATCTTTTCAGATTTCAACACAGGTTTCACTTGGCTTGACTGAAGTTTTAGGCTGACTGCTCCAGGAAAGAGAGGTTATTTTAGCCACACTAATTTGCTGACTCTTATTTAGTGGTTCTGTTTCCTTGATTTCAAAAACCTTTTAATAGGACACAGGAGATAGCAGACAGCTCCCCACGGCAAACTGGCCCTTTCTTAGGTATGAATTACAGGAGAAACCTCTACCCACCCTGAGTTAACGAAGCATCTCCCTTTGTTGGCAGTAGTAATCGATTGTTTAGCCTTTCTCTGTGGGCCAGCTACTGGAGGCATGTCCACCAGTCAGTACTTCCCACTGGTTAGACTGAGAAGAAAGTTGGAATTCAGACCTCTAGGCAAAACCACTTGCTGCAGGGAGCAGTGCTGGAAATTCAGTAGTTCTCTCTGTACATATTGAACAAGGTAGCGACACCTTCTGGATGGAACATTAAGCGGAGGGCTGATCCACTGAAAAACTCGCCAGGGTTGCTAAATGCAGTGGCCTAAGAAAATTGCAGCCTTCTCCCTATCTGAATAATTACCCCTTTTGCGTCAGTATGTACTTCCCTCACGTGACCCCACTCAGCAGTGTTACTGACGTATAACGGCTGCGGCGCTGCATCCCAGAGGTAGCTGCAAGTCAAGGTGACTAAGCGATGCCTACATTTGCAGTCTATAAAGCACTTCCGGATCCATCAGGATGAAAGAAGCTATATAAATGGAAGTTATTATTATTGTTATGGCTCCGGTTATGAAAGCAGAGAGAACCAGTTCTGGGAAAGGGTCAAAATAAATCACCCTTTTACTGCTGTCAATTGAGGAGGCTTTGCCAGAAGCAAAAGGCAGTTCTTGAATGGGAGACTGCCAAGACCCCAATGCCACAGGAGGTGGGGCTGGCAACTCAGTTGATGGCACTCCTCTCTCACATCACTTTTAAGCCAATGCACCAGTATATTACTGGGTGCTGCCTCTTGCATGCAGCACTGACCATTTGTGGGTGTTAAAGATCTCACAGCACTTTCTGCAAGAGTACGGGTGTTAACTTCAGGCCCTCATTAAATGCTAGCTTTCCTAAATCTCTCTGCAGTTTCAATCGGGTACACTATTCTTCACATCCTTCCTTAACTTCCTGTGGGCTGTTAAACAGCTACCACGTTCTACCCCAGAAATGGCTGCATTTTAGCCGCACAAGAGCGCAGATCATCTGGATTTCAGTTTAAGTTTATAAGGACCTTTGCTACTCATGGCAGCACTCCGATACCCTATGGAGAGCATGGCAGAGAGAGAAAAAAGATGTCTAGAGTTAGTCCTCAGTGTTATGTCTATTATACATTTTAAATGACCCACAACAAAATGAAATTAGCAACAATTTATTAGAGGAGATTTGTGATCTGGAAAAAACACATGATCTCCAAACTAATGAGGATCCTGGGCCTCTCATTCCACAGCAGTTTGCTAGTTCCTTTCAGCACAGTCAACCCTGACTGATGTACATTTACAAGGGAGAAAACCGCACCTGAGACATAAGAGGATTCTCCTTCTTAAGCGTTTAAAGCCTATTACCAAAATAGGTATGTAATGTTGCCATTACAAATATCATTCTAACACCTTCTGATTCTTCCCTCCCCACTTTACTCTGAAGTGTCTAAGCTATTATGGAACAAAAAGAGGCCACCTTTTAAATCTCATTCACTCCAGTTCCTGTCTTGATGGATGTTTTCCCTTCTGAAGCTCAGTTTCACATAAAAGCATCTCGGTGTGGTGCTGTAAATCTGGTTTACATCAGCTTTTACAGGAGGCTGGGCTGAATCTTGATCTAAATTACTAGTTTATTGCTCAAAGTGGTTAGTTGGTAAATATTTTTTTTCTAAGTGGCATTTGAAAAAAAAGATGTGAAGCTGGTAGCTGAATAGAATTAACGTGGCTTCTTCAAAAAAGATTCTAGCAGTATATTGTCTATTGACAAAAGCGTTAAAAGGGGCAAACAGCAGATTTTTTGGTTTGCTAGCAATTCTGAAAAAAAGACATTTCTGGATGAACCAAAAACATTTTTCAAAATTTTCAGTGAATCTAAAATAATAATAATAAAATAATTTTGAGTCAAATTAAACATTTTGTTTGATGCAAAAAAAAAATCAGATGTTTTGGTTTAGATTTTAAACTCTTTTAACTTTTAAAATAAAATTAAAGGCACTTTAGAAACAATTGTTCACTTCAAATAAAAAAAAAACCCAAACACTGTTTCAAAAATGTTGAAATGAAACATTTTGATTTTTTTTTTCCATCTTCCCTCCAGAACTATTCAGTGGAATTGAGACAAATTCATGAAGTTATTCTGTGTCATCAAATCTGCATTTTCTGCCAAACAAAGTTTTGGTCAAAAAGTTTCATCCAGCTCTAGTCCAAACACAGTACTGATCAGGCAACACTAAGAACGCTTTGTCCCTGTGTAGGGTCCCTCATAGCAGAAAAGAATCAGGACTCTGCTGTAATGAATATAGAAAAACTTGGCTGCCCGACACAGACCAACCCAAGTTCTCTCTGGCTTTCCAGCTCCCAAACTGAATAACACAGCCTATGCCGCTGACTGTCAAATTGTCTCCATCAGAAGCTCTCAAAATGCTTTATAGATTAATGCAGTAAACCTCACAGCAGGCAGGCAATTACCGATTTTCCCTTATACATGGGAAACTGAGTCAGCACAGCAATGGAAAGTGACTTGGCTGAGTTCACAGCGCAAGTCAGGTGCAAAATTGGACACAATCCAGGAGTCCAGTCTCCCTGCTCTAACCACTAGTATACAATGAAACAAACATACATAAGAGGCAATGCCTAGAATAATGGGGCCACGATGCTAAACTGGGATACTAGCAATGACATATAATTATATCTCCAGCAGATGTGATGGTGACTGTTGTGTCAAAATACAGAGAGCTGGCTTGGGATTATATCTTTCCCTCAGTGCTCAAGGATGGAAACATCTCAGATCTATGAAGAGCGCCCCATCTCTTCAGTGAAGAGGAACAGACCTGTACTACTACAGCTAAGGGGGCAACTCCATTAGCTGGTATTAGCAGTGGGTAGTTGCACTCTAACGGACCACTCACTAGAGGATGTTGTGAGATACATTGCAAAGACAAGCAATCAGTACTATTACTACTTAGAGGATCCGTCCCAACTATCTAGTACAAGTGCCAGAAATGCTACACTCCACTTAGCTGGAGAAGGAGATAAATTCCCGGAATAGAGGGATAAACACCCGACCTCTCATATGGGGAATACAGTAAAGACTGACCTGGAAGTACCCCCAGATCCAGGGGTAAATAGCAGCTCTTAGAGATTTCTTGCACCTGCCTCTGAGTAGCTGGTACTGTCCACTGTTAGGACAGAATACTGAGCTAAATGGACCTCATTGGTCTAGGATTTATCCAGCAAGAAGGTAAATATCCACCTAGCTACCCAGTGGAGAGGATAACCCCGCACACAGGCACACACAACAGCAGGAAAGTTCCCGTGCTCAGGGCAAGGAACAAGAGCACCTTGCCTCCCTACCCACAGCCTGAGTTTCAGGTGCCTTCAGCCCTCACTCTAGAAGGCCATGGGAATAGGGCATATCCTGCTCCCATCCATCACACACCAGATTGCCCTGCTGTCAGACACACAGAAATGCTGCTTTGCTTTGCAGACAGAGATGAGCTGCTGCAGACAGCTCAACGCCTGCAGGCTGGACCTGAATCAGCAACTAAGGCCCCTGTCTGCAGGCACCTGCATCTTTCCAACAAATCAAAATCTCCCCTCTTTTCTCTTCCCCCCTCCCCATTTAAATCCCTGCAGAGCCTTTTAAATGCAATGCCTCCTCAGCGGCCTGTAGCAAACAGTTCCTCTCCTCCCTGCGTGTGCTGAGTCAGCTGTTCCAGAGGCAGTGTTTCCTATCAGTGACTGACAAGCACTACTGCCTCCAGCAGTGGTGGCTGAGCAGGCGTAGGAGGCTGGCAAGCAAAGTGAAGAAATTAACAAACCTCTGCTAAACCGGAGCCTAACACGGCTCTCTCAGGCCAGCACGGTGTTCCATTCTAGCTTCCGGTCTTTTCCTAGCTTGCCGGTATAGGCTCAGCTGCTCTACTTCTCACGCCATTAGAACAGTGCTTTGGCTTTCAATTGCACCTTCTGTAGTATCCCCCGCTACAGAGAGAAGATAATACAGAGGGAGACTGCTGGATACAGGTAGCTCTTGAGGCTCTCTCAGGCTTTCCAAGGTGTCTGACTAGAATAGCTTGTGCTGCTGACTGTCACCTCTACAGCCTCTCCAAATACTTTACAGATGATTGCATTATGCCCACAGCAGATCATGAAATATCAATTATGCCTAACAAATGGGGAAACTGAGGCACGGAGCACTGGGCAGTGACTTGCCTGGCATCACAGGAATTGCTGGCCAAAGCCAGACTCCTATCTCCCTGCTCTAACCATTAGATCACAATGGACAAAAGAAAGTGTAGTGCCCTCACCAACAAGAATACTCCATAACCCTGGTGCCCTATTCATACAGCATACTCAGTACTTAAACGACAGCCTTTTGGTGTTAATCTCCCCTCTGGTTCTCAGAGTTGGACTGCTTTCTTGTCCCCTGTCCTAATAATCAATATTGATTTTACTGCCTGGATTATTACCCCGGTTTGCAGATTTATTTTCTTGTTTTGCATGGAGATTGTGGTTTATAGCACAAGCCCTTGTTTTAGCCCATCGCAGAAGAATTATCTTGCCCCAATGGCAAATCACGGTGCTTATATTACACTGAAAAATAATCATTGGGCTCCCCCCTCACCTCTCCGCAGGCAAGTGGTTTGGTTGATTATTACAGAGCACAGCAGAGCAACTGCAGGTTACCGAGCTGCAGGAAAAAGCGAACGCTCTGCAGCAACGCACTCCTCTGCGGGCCTGCTACGTGAGAGCCAGGTGTGTGAGGGAGCCAGCCTCTATCCCTCAGGTGCACATGCCACAGGGATCTCAGTCTTTGCCCCGGGATGGGCAATCCTGAGCAGAATTCCTCTTCTTTTCTTGGCCTTTTGAGTCTTTGTGGTGGCGAGAAAACAGCTCTCAGGGGATTATTAGAGCTAGCAGGGAAGGTTCTCGCCCCTCCCTCTCTGCAGGGCCTGAGAGAGGAATTCCCACAGAGGGCAGGTGGGACTACAGGCACTGAGGAGGAGAGAAAGGGGCTGTTCCCCTTTTATTCCCATCTCTGCTGCCCTGGAAAACCCCTCCCTCCCAGGGAGGAGTGGGTTGGGGTGACGTGTGACCAGTATTCACCTCTCCTTCCTGGTTTCCCCACTTTGGCACAGCAAAGACTCTCCCTCTTTAGCTTCCCCTGTTATTGCACCATCTGAGGGCTCAAGAAGGCACAGGCTGGCTGGCCTGCATCTGGGAGGCGTCCTCGTGAACACACTTGGCGTAGCCAATTCAGTGCTCTTAGGAAACGGTAGTAGCTTCCTCCTTCCCAATAGGATTCACAGACAGTCTGAGATGGTGAACATGGAAGACAACAGCCTGCTACTATTACCAGGTAATGGGGTTCGCCCTCTAGCTCAAGTGGTAGAGGTCTGAGCTGCGGAGGTCCTGCATTCATGCTCTGTTCATGACCCATTTGGATCCATCTCAAATGCAAACCTCTGGATTCTTTTTAGCTCTGCCCCTTCCGAGCCCTCATCCTTTCCCCAGAAGGTGAAGAGCCACCATTGTTAGAAAGCAACCCCTCCACTTCAGATACACCACCAGCCAGCGGATAACCAGCTCCCAGTGACCTGCTGTGGGGGTGGGGCTTCCTGCCCCCTGCCCCCAATTAGCAGAACAGACGATGTGGAACGTGCACTTGACACTGATGTTATTTAATGATAATAACTGGGTTTCAAATATTTATTACAATGGCTGTTTTTAATAAATATTTCATGAATGCCAATTTTTCTCTCTCTTTGGTTGCCAGCTTTGTGGGCTTAATTTGCCTTAATGAGGATAAAAATTGCTCTGATGAATTGCTTTCTTGCAAATGCACAGGAGGTGAGAGAGGCGCTCTCCTGAAACGTTAGTCAGGAGCAGCTACGCGCCTGGTGAGGCTTTGGCAACTGGGCTCCGAGCTTCACAGCCCAGTGGAAAATGACAGACGGACAGGAGGCAGGAGACAATTCTGTCTATTCTGCTAGCAAGTTGGGAGGCAGTGTAGCCTAGTGATTAGGGCCCTGGGCTGTGACTTGGGAGATGTGATGTGATCTGTTTCTGTCACTGACCTGCTGTGTGACCGCGGGCAAGTCATGTCCCTACCCTGTGCCTCAGTTCCCCTCCCACCCTTTGTCTCTCCCATCTATTTGCATTGTAAGCTCTATTAGGTAGGCACTGTCTCTCACTATGTGTTTGTACAGTGCCTAGCACGCTGGCGTACAAATTGCTGTTGGGCCCTCTAGGAACTCCCATAACATTAATAATAATGTGGCAAACTTAATTTCTTTGCCCTTCTTTGGCGCTGCTCCAGGGCCTGTTATCCAGGGATCTCACAGTGCTTTACAAACATTAAATCAGCCACATGACAAACCCGTGAGGTAGCTAAGATTTGGAATGGCATCCCTTTTCCCATCATCATTGACCTGCAGCCAGTTCTGGGATGGAACTCAGCAGCTGTTTAACTTTGCACGGCACCAGTGCATAACAGTTTATTTTTCATTAGCATTTGTGATTGGTTTCTGGGGGTGCCCCCAATGTTCAGATCTTGCAGTCTAAAAAGGGAAAGTGAAGAGGAATCCTGTGCCTGCTTTTAAGCAGACGGAGTGTAATTTACCCAGCTAGGAATTTGGCCAAGGCACCAAGGTTAACAGTCCTATTTAACATAAATCACCCTGAAATGTTTAACGTTAGGGCCTTGTTTTATATTTATATAGTTCCTCTGAATGCCAGCACAGCTCCCCCTAGTAGCATGCTGGGGAATTGATTTAGAGTCAACTCAGCGGGGAAATGTGCCTACTCAGGACCAGATCCTTCCAAAACACATCTAATTTTTACACACTGTGAGCATGTCTTTGCAGGATCAGCATCTGAGGCACCTAACTCCCATTGATTTCAATGTCATTTCAGTGCCCAGATACCCTTGAGGATCCAGGCCTAAATTACTAACACCATCCTGGCACCACTTAAATCTCACAATGCAGCTGTAAGGGAGAGCAGTATTATCCCCATTTCCCAGCAGAACACACTGAGGCACCAATTGACTCCCTTGCACAGTATCACACAGAGACTTAAAACCAGGTGCCTGAGTCCCAAGCAAATGCCATAAAAGGCCAGACCTCCCTCTCCTTCTGGGGAGCAGAATCTGCATGGTTAATCTTAGAACAGAGAGAGCCTTGAGAACCCCTTTGATTGGCTACACTCTCCCTTTGCCAGCACACCCACTCGTATCTCCCACGTGCATTGTCACTGGCTGGCTGCCTTGTCAGGCAGTCTCCACAGTGCAGGACAGCCTGGCGCTGAATTTTCAAACAAACCCAACTCCCAGGCATCAGCACACATAACAGGGGCAGCTCAGCCTCATGATAACAACTACAGAAGAGGAATGGGGAGAACAAGACAAAAGAGGGAAGCATATTTCCCAACACTCCACCCCAAGTGGGGGAAGCAGAGACCATTTCCATTGGAGCTGGGCTTGGGCATTCGGGTGTTTATGTGCTTGAGCCCCGGGAACCTTGGATTAATACACGGAGGCTTAGTATTAAAAGGTGCTACAGACCTAGCAGCTTTACTGAACACATGCAGCCTGTCTGCAGCTGTACACAGGACCAAACTATACACACCTCAAGTGTCCGGCCTGGGGCTGCTAGAAAACCTGCAGTTGTTCTGCCCTGGGAGCTGGCTCCGGTTTGGTTGCTCCAAAGTCCTGGCTACGACCATGGAGCAGCTCTTTCTTGGATGGGATGAGTCCACTAGTCCTTCCTCCCTGGCAGATCCCAGCTGCCATTGGAGAACATAGGAAGTCCTGTTGCATGTTATTCGTTCTTCATAAGTGGAACTGTTGCTCATTACAAAAACTTGTCTGGCTTGGCCTAACTCAGCAAACAGTAACTGGGTTTCTCCCTTCCTCGGTATTTATGTTTTGTGCAGACATGGGAGACAATTAGAGACTGTAGAATCAGCAGTGTCAGGGGCAGGACTTTCATGTGTGCTCTGCTCGGGGACTCTCAGGAGAGGTTATTACCATATTAAGCATCCTTTGCTCAGCTAAAAAAGCACAGTTGTAACCCTCCCACACCCGCAAATAGGAAAACCAAGTGGGATATGCAGCAAGAGCCACAAAAGAGGCAGAAATTCAATTTGTCCTTCACTGCATTTTAATTCTACTGATGTTGAAATTCCTCTCTCCTTAGTTTTATTTATCATTCAAAACAAAACAAAAAACAAATGTTGCACACACACGCGCGCACACACACACACCGCGTTGGAAGGGGATGTGTCAGAAAGTGCATACATAGACCCCCACACACACTGCAGGGAGAAATTGTATTAGACAGTGTACACAAATATGCTGCTTGGAGAGATGGAGACACACACAGGGTACGTCTACACAGAAGTTAAACACCCTCGGGTGGCCTGGGGCAGCTGACTCAGACTCACAGGGCTGTAAAATTGCTGTGTAGATGCTCTAGCTGGAGCCTGTGCTCTGGGACCATTCCAATTTCTACCCCTACACCCCACAAAATACTTGCTGTTCCATTACTGTCTTAGGTTACTCCCAATCTATGTTGTCCCCTTACTCGGGAAAGGCCAGCAATTTGAACTCTGGCCTCTCTGTCCCACAGTAACTTCACCAGGCTGGCAAAACCTAAAGGGAACAACTAACAAAAGGAGTTCATCTCCATCTCATCTGCACCAGCTGCTACTGGCAAGGACAGCCACCATGTCATTATGCTGCTTATGCTCCAAACTGAATTGTGTGGAAGCTAGCACATTTATCGAATTCTCTGAAAGAAGCCCAGCTCACACAGCCAGAAGGAGTCAATGTGATTATGCAGACCCAAACACTGTAGCATCTCTAGGTAGCATTCCTCTTTTTGTGTAAGTGTCAATGAACATGAAATTTTGATGAAAAGCAGAGAGAAATTTTTCACAAATACTTTTTTCCAATCACCTCTAATGTTGAGCCCAGGTTTTGTGCAAAGTCGTTAGATAAATGCATTCCAGGACTGTGACACTTTGTACCTCAAAACACCACCCAGGAACTCCCATATTCACCACTGTCATATCACTATGATATGTTTCATACAAAGTATCACTTGTGGGGTATCATTCTGAATGTCTTGACGTGCTGAACATTAAGATCCTGTTGGATTGTGCATGCTGCCATTGCATGTGAAGGTCTGAAGTCCTGCTGTATGAGTCACTGAAATAAGTTATGAGGTTGCGAATGCCCACAATCAGCCTTTCAGGTAAAATATTGGAGTAGTTATGGGTAGCTAGACAGCGTTAATGGTCCATCAAGACCCATCAAGAATACCTGGAGACTTCTCGGAGGAGGTGTGCTAACACATGGCACAGCAATGATTTTTCCAGCAAGCTGGAAGAAAATACACAAAAGGAGAAGTGACATCATCACTTGGCCTCTCTCCCCTCCCAACTCAACACCTGGAGAAATGTCTGGAGGACAAAGGCTTTGAACAAGGGAAGGGGCCCCAGGCAGGAAAAGAGTCTAAGGGTATGTCTACACAGACGACAGCAAAGTCGCCACCGTCAGATCGACTTATCTGGATTGACTGAGCGGTCAGTGTAGATCCGCTCAATTGATCAGGAAGTCAACGCTGGCAATCCACCTCCTCAAGTGGTGTAGCGCTGCATAAACGGAACGCAGTTCCCGTCAGTGCAGTGAAGACGCCACGCAGAAGGGAAGCACAGCAGTCAACAGGACTTACGCAAGCTACTCTGCGTAGCTTGCGTAACACGCATCGACTGCCACTGAATTTCCAGGTAACTGTAGACCAGGGCTAAGTTTGTGTATTGAGCATCTGTAACCTGCTTGCAGCATGTGTCAGGGTGAGATGCTGCTCGATTCAAATCCTGCTTAGTTTATAGAACTTAGACTGCAAATTTATTTTTATTTCTTAGATAATCAGCTTTGATGTCTGTGCTTGCTACTTATAATCACTTAAAACCTATCTTTCTGTAGTTAATAAATCTGTTCTGTATTTTACCTAAAACAGTGTGTTTTAGTCGAAGGGCTTGGCAAATCTCTGCTCCGTTTACAGGTTGAGCGTGTGTCCTCTCAACACTGAGGAAGGGGCGGACCGGGTATTGAACTTACACTAGCCAGGCTTCTGACCAGTGCAAGACAGTACAGTTCCGGGGTGCAAGCTTGGGAAGCTGGGGAGAACTGGCTGGAGTCTCCCTGCTGATGGTTCATGAATGCCTGGGAGATCATTCACGTAACTCAATTGGGTGTGTCCCTGCCTATGGATGTCTGTGTAAGTGCAGTGCCTGTCAGAGGTTTGTGGCCTAACAACATCACAGTGTGTGAGAGGCAACACATGTTGGTGGGTAACGGGGCTCAGTGGACCCACAGTCCAGGTTGCACTTCAGGGACTCTGTCACAGAGGCACATCCCTTTTTTCCCAAGCCCCACCTCCCTCTCAGCCCTGCCCATTCTTCCAGACCCCTCCTTCAACAACAGCGCACAAGGCTTGTGGCAGTTGCATTAACTGGTGTGGCACCTGCCTGGTCCAAATTACAACTTGCATGCCCTTCTTCAGACTTGCCTTGTGCTAACCCAGACATCCATCATTACTGAGCATGATGGGCCTGACCTGAAACAATCTCCTCGGTCCAGATTTTGAACATCCCAAGGCTTGAGGGTGTTTGGATTTTAGGTTTCAGTAGTGGTGCTAAAAAAAAACCCCTAATTTGTGTCATCGGGAGTTTCCAGTGGGAGTTTTGCCATTGTTTTCAATAAAAATAAGGTCAGACTGTGATGTTGTATGCTTGAAATATAACCATGTATAACGTTGTCACTGCCACTGTTATACAATTGCAACAACACTCACGCAAAGTAGGTCATGAAAGGTGTCATTGGAAAAGTTATGATTTGTTGAGTATGATTATCCTGTTTATAGGCATGTATCATTTTGTATCTGAAATATAGATTTTGTATCTGAAGTTATAGATAGTAACTATGTACTGGCTTCTTGCAGACATTCCTGAGTCACACCCACCAGGTGAAGCCAGATAGCCTATTGTGAATGTTAATGCCCATTTAAGAACACTTCGATCGCACAAAAGACGATAGGAGAACCCTGTCCCCATCTGATGGGCCTCTCCATGAACATTTTAGCCAAGCATGGTCAATGGCCATTCCCATGATTCAACAAAGCATGCAAGGACATGTGACTTGTTCCTGTGACCCTGGACTCCATTCTGGGTTTTTAATTTTCCACAAGCTGAGACTGAAAGCACCCACCCATTGGGAGAAGGTATATAAGGCAGCTGCACCATCTCCAAGACTCTATCTTGTCTTCATCTCCTGCTTCATTTTTCTGGATTGGATTTCTAACAAGGAAGCTTTAAAGAAGGACTGATGATGCTCAAACTGTCTGAGTAATTTCCAGAGGCTCTGCAAATCAGCAGTTTATTTCACCACTGCTAAAACCTGACTCAAGAACATTGCAATAATTGTATGTATATGATTCTTTGGCCTTTTTAATTTTCTTATTTCTTTTTCCCTAAGAATAAACCTTTAACCATTAGATACTAAAGGATTGGAAGCAGCTCGGTTATTGGGTAAGATCTGAGTTATATATGGGCCTGGCTGTGTGGTTGATCTCTTGGGATTGGAAAGACCCTTTGTTTGATTAAATTGATTTTAAATAACCACTCATCATAAAGTTTAGTGTCTGAGTGGTGAAACAAGGACTGGGATATCTAAGGAGACTGCTTTTCTCATTTTTTGTAAACCAGTGTTGTGAGACAGAAGTTTACTTTTGTTGCTGGCTTGGTATATTTTATAGAAGAATAACCACCCGTCTGGAGTGGGTCTGCCCCATTTCTCAGCAGTTTGTCCTGAACCTGGTATCCACTGAGGCCTGGAGACATTTAAGCCCATAGATACTTGGGCAAATCATTAATGGTTATTATAGGGAAGTAAAACACCTGGAGTGAGGAACTTGAAACAAGAACTCCTAGGTTTTAATTAGAGCTATTTAGACAATGCAATTTCCATCCCTCGGGGAATTCAGTTATTTTGACTCCCCCCCTCCCCCCCTCTGAAATAGGACACACACAAATATCAAATCATTGAAAATTTGTCAGAACCAAAAGTTCTAAAATGTTTCCATTTGGAAGTGTGAAAATGAAAAAACTCGACAATTTCAATCAAGTCAAAGCATTTTGTTTTGAAATGTCGATGTTGCAAAGTGTCAGTTCAAAACACTTTGTTTAGAATTTTCCTGTCAAAAACGGGAAAATTTGGTTGAAATCAACATTGCGAATTTCAGCCAGCCGTAATGGTTAACACAAACAATCAAGGTCTCTGTCTGTCATGTGACTAGGACATGGGCAGTTGAGTCTAGTGGTTGAAGCAGGAATCAGGTCCCATCATCAGAGCAGAAGCCCATAGCCGGGAATCAGTGCCCAGGGTCAGAACCGGAGTCAGAGGCCAGAGCAAAAGTTACAGGTCAGGAATAAGAGCTGAGGGTCAAAACTGCATTACCTGGTATTGGCCACTGTCGGAAGACAGGATACTGGGCTAGATGGACCATTGGTCTGACCCAGCCTGGCCACTCTTATATTCTTATACAAGGCTAGAGCAAGGCTGGAAGCTGGCAGGCAAAGGAGATATTGCAAACATGGGCAAACGCTAAACTGCTGCTGGGTTTAAGAGCTGTTCTGCTGACCCTTCCAACCAGGTGGTGCAGCCCAGTGGCTCTCAACCTTTACAGACTACTGTATTCCTTCCAGGGGTCTGATTTGTCTTGCATACCCCCAAGTTTCACCTCACTTAAAAACTACTTGCTTACAAAATCAGGCAGAAAAATATGTGTCACAGCACACTATTCCTGAAAAACGGCTTACTTTCCTATTTCTACCATATAATTATAAAACACATCGATTGGCATTTAAATATTGTACATATATTGCAGTGTACAGAAGACCGACCAGTATAAACAAGCCATTGTCTGTATGAAATTTGATTTTGTACTGACTTTGCTAGTGCTTTTTATGTAGCCTGTTGTAAAACTAAGCAAATATCTAGATGAGTTGAGGTACCCCCTGGAAGACCTCGGCATACCCCTGGTTGAGAACCACTGGAATAGCCCATCCGGTAGCCTACTACATGCCAGCTGAGCTTGTTAGGGTGCCCAGAAAGTGGCTCTGCTGCAGGTCCCGATGCCTGACATTGCCTGGAAGGATTTACAGTCTAACAGCCAAATCCTGGCCCTATTTTCCTACATGTTGCCGCCTGGAAAATGCAAAGCACCTTGAACTTCAATAGGAGTAGAGAGCACTTGGCAACCAGCAGCACCCGGGATCAGGCTTTTGCTCAGACAAATATCATAGACACAGGACAACCAGCGAGGTCACAAGTAGGTGAGATTATAGGAAGGCAGTAGGCATCCAAGCTGATAAGACCTGCTTTCCTGAACTCTCTCTCAGCTGTAGGCAGCACCTCAGGGCTGTGGTATTTCTATCTCACAGGGTTAATGACAGGTCACCTTGAAGCAAATGGGAAGAGGTCGGTGCTGATATTTTTTTGCGGCTGGAGGACATGATTGAAATTTTCTGCCAGTGAAGCAAGATAATTATCTTAACAAGATACTTTTTTGTGCGTGTGTACATGGGGGGAGGGAGGGAATGGGCTTTATTTTATAAACGGCATCTAGAGCCTAATCTTACTGCAAACAAGCACCAACATCTAAAAATAAGGTATTATGGGGAAATCAATATTGATTATTAGAGCAAAAATGCTGTGTATGAGGCGGTGAAAGCCTTTTAAGATCCAGGGGGAAATATGATGCTTAAACACTAATAAAATAGGATAATATTGACGATAAAATACAATAGTTTAAACATTGAGTCAATAGAACGTTAGGGTGAAATTTATAGCATTGCTGGAGCATCGTCCTATAAACAAACACATACTACTGAGAGGACATTTCCAGGGCCTTACAGGGAGACAGAGATTCAGCTTTTGGAATTGGTGGCATCTAACCCTTTGGAACAGCCTTGCGTATGAATCGTCAGGGGTTTGAACCACAGAGTTTGAGCTCCATAGTACAGCTCTCCATCCCTTGAGCAAAAGGAGAAACTCCGTGCTCCGTCAGCTGGTAGCAGCAGTAGACTGCTATCCCCCCTGATATGGACCAACCACTAGTGAGAGAAATCGCATCTCACACTCTCTCTCTCTCACACACACACACTGCAGACGTGTTTCATCTGTTGAGCCAGATGCAAAAGTGATGATGGGCCAAATCCAGCCCTGGTGCCCTGTGACTGCATTATCTCAAGGGAGATGCAGGTTGATTTAAATTTGGCCCAGAGTGAGCAGAGAAGAGTCCTGCTTTCCAGTGCCTATCCCTGGAGTATTTTGGAGGAAGTGCCGAATGGTGCCACTTTTCCCTGTACCTTTACGTTAGTGGGGCCATCCCCCGGGTCTGGAGAGCAGGGAGCTGAGAAGCGGGTGTTCCCAGGGCCCTCCCAACAATCCCCTTCTCCTTAACCAGAGGCTGACAACTGGAGCTCCCTAGCCTTTGTTCCCAATCACAGGTTTTGGAAGTGGCCTGGTTCCGTGTCCACCCGTGTGCATGGGTCTGAGCTTTCCATTTATGCTGACCTGCTACCCAGTTATGTGCACACTCGCTGTATCTTCCAATCGCTCACGCCCCTTGGAGGACATTCACTTTGCAATCTGACAGTCCCATGCAGGTATGCTGAGGCTGGTGCAGCCGTGGTAGTCCCAGGATATCAGAGAGACAAGCTGGGTGAGGAAATATCTTTAGTTGGACTAACTTCTGTTGCTCTCTCACCAGCAGAAGTTGGTCCAATAAAAGATGTTACCTCACCCGCCTTGTCTCGCAAAGTCCTATCTAACAGCATCCTAAACAAGACACAGCCGAATTCTAACCTCTCTCTTCTCCCCCTGAGCGGCAGAGGAATGGAGAGTCCTCTGCCTGCTCCCAACACTCATTGCATTTGCATCAATGGCCTTCCACCTCTCCATTATGCTGCGAAGATTCAAAGGCGCAGACCTTTGCTGCGTGAGCGAATGGGTTTTGTCACTGTTCGGTGTGTTACAGGAGAAAGCATAATACATTCTGGCAGTCAATCGAATATGACATGATAATGAATGTTAACATCATGTGCGCCCCTGTGCCAACAGAGGGGAAAGTCATGTTAGATTACAGCTAAACACGGCGGCAGTGTGAATTCCATTTGCCTGCCTCTCTCTTTCGCCTCCTCTGCTGCTCTCCACCCCCAGCATTTACTCACGCCTCATCTTGAGATACAGTCACTGCTGTCAGGGAATCAGAAACCCAGCATCCCATTGCAGGGAACCACTAGCATTTGCTGAGTTGCTTTCTGTTGGGCCAGTCAGTGCTCCAAGAAAACAAGAGATGGGCCAAAAACAGAAACTGGAAGCAGAATCCCTCTGAATTTTGGGGAAAGGCAGGGTGTCAAATCCCTGGTTTTGGGTCTGGGTTGGATCCAAACCCAGGAAAGGAGGTCTCTTTTCTGGTTCTGAGGGGGCTAAAATCAGGGAAGAAATGTTCCTTTACTCAACTTGCTGCTTCCCTGATAAAACAATGCTACAGTACTCTACAGGAAAGGCCCTAAAGTACCTGTGCACACAATACGGCATCTACAGTGCAAAAGGCTAAGGAATGCAAAAAGTTCCTCCCAACAGGCTAGAGCCAGGCATGTAAAAGTGTTTTATGCTACGTTCCAGTTTACAGAGCAGCTGCAGAGATACCCCAGTCCTACTTCAGGGACCCACCAAACCACCCAATCTCACTGCAGAGTCACACTACTCCCATAGCCAAGCCCCTGTCGCAGACACAACAGACCCTCAAGACTTCCCAGGGGTAGGATAGTCCCAAAACCCAGCTCTGAACATTCCTATTGAGGCAGGGAGATTGAAATCTAAACCCAGATCTGAAGTTTGCAATCCACCCCAACTCTATAATGAGCCTCTGCCCTCTGAGCCCCACACTTTGGGATGTTTGAAATTGAGTCCCACATTTGGCAGCTGGAGCCATCTCTCTAAAGGCAGAAGCGTGGGTTCAAAAGGCATTTAATGTGAGGAGCTTTCTCCATCCCCATCCCAGCCTCCGCTTGCAACTCCGAGCTGATTCACGGTGACAACTGAGTGCTCCAGACGAGTCTCTCTGCACCTGTGCGGTGCTGCGGGGGGGCATGCAGGGCTGTGCAATGCTGAGTGTGAGGAGAGCCTGGAGTCTCTTTGCACGGCCTGCCAGCCACACCTGTGCTTGCTTTATTTATCACTGTCTTGTTCTGGCCTCCTGCAGTTATATTTAGGGCAGGTTAAAGAAGCAGCGGAGGCGATAAAACAAACAGCAGCAATCAAGTGGCGGTAACACAAGCACTGTTCCATTCTCTGAGTTGATGAGGCTCAGCACTTAATCACCAATCGGGAGGGTTGCTTGAAAGGATCACAGCCCACAATCACAATGAGACACTCCAGAGCAGAAGCCGCGGGCCCGATTCTGATCGCGCTCACCTAGGTGGAAAATGGGAGGTGTTCTGCCGACAGCCGCCATGCCAATTTCAAAGCCAGAGTGGCGAGAGCAGCAATGGGCCCTGTAATTCACTCCTCACAGCTGCAGAGCTGCTCAGGGATTGGCTCAGAGCTCGTCATGGTATTAGTGACCTGATCCACTGCCCACTGAGATGAAGAGAAGGATGCTATCGGACTTCATCGAGCTTTGGATCAGGCCCTAAGAGAGGGCAAAATCCAACTGTGCTGTCATCTGAGAGAGAGAGAGAGAGAGAGAGAGAGACCCTCAGAAGACTTGATTGCATTAGGACCTGCAAGCTAAGCAGCGCTGCATGGGATCAGTCTGTGGTGAAAAGGGAGGCAGCCACCCAGGAAAGAGATGGTGTAGATAGCAGAAACTCCCATTTCTAAACCCTCCCTCAACTTGTATTTGCTCCGTGTCAACTCCCTGCTGCTTCCTGGGCCTCAGTTTCCCCACCTGTAAAACAGAGTATATCATTGGTTAGGCGTCAGTCTGAGGGACGCCAGTCACGGTCCAGGACCCCCTGTGCTAGCTTCTTGTACAGACACGGAACTAAAAGATGGGCCCTGCCTCAAAGAGCTCCCAATCTTAAGTGCGAGACAAGAGACAACAGGTGGAGACAGTCAGAGGAGGAGCTAAGTGAGCAATGTGACACACATCCAGCTCAATCTGACTTGTAACAGTCCTATCCCCTTGGGATGCAAGCGCTTGTCTACATGGGGAGATCTCCCAGCATAATGATACCACTAGAGTTATACCAGCATAACTCCCCATATGGACACTCTTATTCCAGAATACAACCGTCCACACAAGGCATTATAGCCGTGTAATTAGACAGGCATCATTATGCTGATAAGTTTCCCCATGAAGGCAAGCCCTGAGGTTGGCTGGTGAGAAGTAAGGCTTCTCTGCTGGGGTCCCCTCCTGCTTCCCCATGGCTAGCGTTAGCTCTTCGTACTGATTCCCCGACCCCAGCTGGGTTATTTGCTTGGTGCCCTCCCCCTACCTGTGCCTAGGGCAGGATCCAGACAGCCCAGAGGGAGCAGCAAACCTTGGGTATAGTGATGATAAGACCACCACCTACCTCTTCTAAAGGACTTTTCACCAGCAGATCTCAAAGTGCGTCATGCCCTTTAGAGTATTCGTCCCCAATATCCCTCTAGCATTTCCCAGACCCTCAAGGGTGCCCGCTCTGACAGATGTTATCCTCGCCCCCTCCCCTTCCCCTAGGAGCACATCTGCTGGGCTGCCAGGCTTAACGCAGCTGATGCCTCCCAGAGAACTATCGGACGTCTGTGTTTGGGGACGGCCCAAGCCAGATGTGTTGCCAGCTGCTCCTGCCTTTCATTTGTATGAGTAGATAAATTTGCAAGGTAACTGGAGATGGGCCTGAAGCAAAACCCCAACGATGAGCAGCCTGAACTCTGATATCGGGAACACAGATCCATCGATCCCCATCCCCTCCTCCCACGCAAAGACAAGCTGGTCCCAGGAGGCGCACTGCAGGAGCCCATGAATAACCACTCTGAGCCAACATGCGAACGCTTCGATTGTGCTGCAGACCCATTACAGAGCCGTGCTGCTCGTGTTGCAGGGACTGTACATCGAGTGCCCTGATTCCTTTGCGGAGACATCCTGCTATAGAGCCAGGTCTCAGGAGAGGCGGCTCATCTCGCGAGGGCGCTCTTCCCCAAGAGCACTCCACAGATACCATAGCGCTGAGACCTCAGGCTCTCTCCAGCATTTTTTGGCAGGGAGGTGGGTCTGGCCAGCTCCAGTCCCCCATCATCTCTGGGTTGGGACTGTGTCAGCCAGGATCAGCGACCCTGCTTAGCAGCAGGAGGCACTGGGCTCCCTCTGGGCTCTTCTCCGGCTTTCCAGAGGACACGGCACGTCCCTCCTTGTGTCAGAAACTGGTCAGAGATTGCAGCTGCGAAAGTCAGGCCTAGAGGTCAGTGAGGTGGCAGTTCGGCCAGGAAGCGGAGCATGAGGTCAGAGCCAAGTGTGGGGTTAGATCAGGGCAAGGCAAGGGGGTAAAAGTTCCCTGCCATGAAGCGACACTGGGCACGCTGAGCTGTTGTTTCTCCTGAGAGGCTTAAATACCTGCCCCGAGCGTCACCAACACATATCTGCATGTGGCTCTGTCAGGCTCTAGTTCAGGGTGACTCAACAACACCCATCCTGCAGCTTACCAGCAGCAGGGGCCATTGCGGTCCATGGACCAGATTCTGCACCAGAGTGGTTCCGCTCGAGTCAGTACTGTGCTTCCACGCCACAGTGGGAGACGCCAACCCAAAGTCCTGATCACTTTATCACCGTGTGAAGGCAGATTAGCTCCTCCCATAAATTCATCCACGTCTGTGCTAATGGAGAGACAGCAGCGGGGTGCAGCGTCCCGTAGGCTAGTGAATTAGACTGTGAGGATGAGGCTAGTGTGAATTTTTAGGGAGCAAAGCTCAGCGTGACTTGGACCCATTCTGGATATGCGTTGGGATCCTTTCCAAAGTGCCCTCAGTTCCCAGACACATAAATGCTCCCACAGGAGCTCAGACAGAAGGTCTCAGACTGGTTTGACTGACTCAGACCCCTCGTACTTCAGGGTTGAACACCAACAACTTGGTCCTGACCTGCAGCCTCTCCTTGCCACCCTCCTCAGCCCTGACATGCAGCAAACTCTCTTATTGCACTCCTAGCCCCACCGTGGCCCTGCCAACACATCTCAGCCCTCTCCTGTGGTACCCACTGCTGTTCCAGCCCTAACCCTCTCCCCACACCCTCACCAAGCTCTGCCAGTGGATTTAGTTCTGCCCAGCTGGAGCACTCACTGTTCCATTCCTGACAGTCCCATGGCTCTGCCAGTGCATCTTAACCCTGCCATGTCATTTTCTGCCCTCCCCGTTTGTTTTTCAGTTAGTGACGATCCGATCCTCCCTGTACTCCTAAAGCCTTCCCACGCTGCCTCTGACCCACATCCACCTTTCTCAGCCCTGTCTGGCAGCGTCTTCTGCTGCTATCCTGTCCTCTTAGTCCTGTCCAGTAGGATCTCCTGGGCTGATCTAGCTTTCTTCCCAAAGGCCACAACTTTTTTCAGTGAACCTAGATCCTTACCTGCTGTTATTCTACTCCTGAGATTACCCCCTTCCCTAACACACACACTCCCCTTTTACTCTCCCCTCATGTGTGCGCGCACACACCCACACAACCTGCACCCTGTGTTCGTGTCTGCACATGTACACACAAACACACACACATATCCTGGTCCCTTCTTGTACAAAGAGACACAGTCCCGCTGCTCCCTTCACACACACACCCCTTGGCTTTGAGACTCCCGACATGCCAGGTTATGCCAAGGGAGTGGAAGATTAAGTTTGACTTAAGCTGCCACCAGAACACACACGACAGCGCGCCCCGCCCGGCCAGCAATGGAATCCACCTGCACTTGCCGGCTCAGCAGGCGTGAAGGGGCTGCATGGAATATAAATGGACTCGTTCACTTAGCAGGAGGCAGGTAATTTCTTTTGTCCCCACTGATGCATTATTGATTGTGATGAATGTCAGAGCAGGAGCCTGTTCCAAAAGCCATTAAACAATAATTTCATCTCCGGAGGGTAATTGATTGTCAGAGGGACTGCAGGGTTGCCAGTTGCAGGGTGGCGGTGATGGGGAATGTTTGCGTTTGGGTGTGGATGGGGGCAGTGCTAAGGAAACTTCGTGATTTATTAATCCGCTATCGAAAACACTTTTAAGGAGAAAGACACTGAAAATGGGAGGCTAACCTCTGGAGAGCTGCTGGACAAGGCCAGGGCAGCCCTAAAAGCCATCCTGATCTAGGCTTGGGGTGGGCGATACACCTCAGTTGTGCCCTACAGGGCATCCCTGATACACCAGTCTTGGACACCACTCAGCTCTACTGAGGCACATCAATCCTGACCTGCAGCTGCCCTTGTTATTCCAGTCTGTGGTCCACACACTAAATTGTTTTTCAGATGCATCTTACATCCTGGGCTTCTGCTCCCACAGCTCAGTTAATGCACCTCGCTCCTGACCTGCAGGAACATTGCTCTGCTGTTCCGTTCTTAGACTCCCCACACAGCTCTGCCAGTGCACTTTATTCCTGACCTCCAGTACCACTGCTCTATAACTCCTGTCCTATGTGCTAATGCATCTCATGCCTGATCCATAGCCCTTCTAATTCTTGGCCTTCCCTTAGCAGAGACTGCCAGTAAATGCCAAACAGTGTGGTAGTTATTACCATCACCATTTATTATTTGCATTGCAAAAGCCCCTAGAAGCCTCAACCATGGATCAGGACCGAGCTGCGCTAGGTGCTGTACAAACACAGCACGAAAAGATGGTCTCTACCCCATGGAGTTCACAATCTAAGCGAAGGACTGAGATGACTGCTTAATGACTTAAGCATTAAGACCCACATTTTCAAAAGTGGCCTATCATTTTGGGTAGCTCCGTTTTTGGGTCCCTGACTTGAGACATGTTGATTTTCACAGGTGCTGAGCACCCACAGATCCCACTGATTTCAGTGAAAGTTATTGGTGCTCAGCACCTCTGCAAAGTAGGCCCAAGGTGCCAAAAACCGAGGCACCCAAATTACAGACAACTTGGATGCCATAAATTAGGGCTCAGAGGCCTCCGGCTAGCGAATGACCCCTTAGCAGCCCCTTTTAAATGAGACGATCTAAAATAAACTGACCAATACAGTCTTTAAAGGCTAATATAGCTATATTAACCTTTCCAAATATTTCCCCATAACCGCTGCCGCTGCCTGCTGTGGGATGAACAGCTAGAATCAGAGCCACAGCACTATCGCCTATATTGCAGGAGCACCCATGCTGGGCTAGAGGTTGTATAGATCTATAGGAAGGCAAAATGAGCTTATTGTCTAATCTCCTGATGCAAGATTTGGGAGAGAAACTGGTGAACGCACAGGATAAAGCCAGCTGGAAAGGGATTGGGCCCATCTTTGATAATTCATAATAAATAATCATCTGGAAGTCCTTCCTCTCCTTTGCCACAGGCTGAGTTCCCACTGAAGTCAAAGGGACCCATCGCCTAGGTGAGAAATTCAGCAACGGAGAGCATCAACTACCCAAGCAATCCGGAGAGGATGCCCGCTTGGAGGAACTCCGCCTCCCAACACAAAGTAGCCAGTTAAGGGCATCACATCATCAGAACAAACTGCCACTGGCTGATCGTGAAGGCTTGACATGGTTACTTAGCAACATTTGAGAGATGATTAATCCTTTCATGGGACTTAGTGCTGCAGGAACTGCTCAGCTTTCACTTTCCCATTCATTGCTCTGTTACAGAGCATATAGGGGACAGTGAGGATGCTGTGCAGTGTGTGCGCGCGTGCGAAAGCACGTGCTGAGATGCCTGAAAAAGGGCAGTAAAGAATGAACTGGGGAATAAAGGAAGCTCAATGTCTTTTTCAGTGAACTTGGAGAGAAAACCCCTCGTCCTGAGAGAGAGCAAGTCTATCTGTCCCTCTCCACAGTGCATGAAAGGTGGATTTATCATGGGTTTCTCTCTTTCTCCCTCTCTCCCCCTTTATTTATTTGGCAGTTCATTATCTTGTCAGCTGGCTCCTCCAGAACTCTCCATCATTCCCCTCCTGTCATCTCCAGCACATACTGATGGATTCCAGACCCGTCGGGAAGATCTGTGACTGCCCGTCTCTGGTATTTTACACACTGCCTCTGTCTGAAAGACACATCTGATAAGGGTTATGATGGGTCCCAGCTGCAGCCTCTCGCACCGGGGTCTATATTTTCCAATGCCAGGAATTCCCTTGTATTAAGGGTTTGACAGTGTAATTCTTGGGACTTCGTCTTCTGTGTGCAATTCTTTTACATCTGTAAGGAGTCTGCTGTCTGTAGAGACAGGAGGCCATTTTGTGTGTAGTTCCGTGTGGACTGTTACAGAAAACACAAACACACAGAGTGTTCTTCAATGGAGACTTTACTTTTGTTCTTTCTTGAGTTGTTTGCTCTTTTAATCTAAAAATGAGGTTGTTCTGGGTGAAAAATTTTGCTCGTTGTTTGTGCATGGAAAAAACCCAGTACTGCCAACATCAAGCATTAAAGAATCAATTAATTTGGCCCCTCCAAATCATGAAACTGGCTTAAAAATCATGAGACTTTTAAAAAGAACATTTGGATTCTTTTTATTTGCCCTCTGGCATGACAGCTTTTAGAGTTCACACTTTTAAGCTTCTCTCTGCAACTATGAGGCCTGGAAACTTACTTCTTTTTTTTAAATGAAAGCTGGGATTCTCTCCTCCCCACATGACTCTGGGTGCTGAGGCTTTAAGAAGTGATCAGATAGCATGAGTCTTACAATTACACCAAGAGAATTGGTAACTGTGATGCTGGCAGACCAGATGCCAGCTCATGCCAAGGCCCGAGGCCTCACTGAACACTTACAAATGCATATCTGGAAACCAGTCTTGCTTACTTGGTTGTTGGCAAAATAAATGTTAATTTGAAAGTGGATAAGAATGCGTTGTGTGTTTTATAAAATGCTTGTGTGATACTGCATGTATTGTTTCACTCAACTATACCCCACGTTTTAATGTAACAGCAAACGTTTGCATTGTATATACCCTGTATCTAAGTAATGCATCAAATGGGAAAGAAGCCTTGTATGTAATGCAAAAGATGATCTCTTACGAGACTATGTTAAATCCTGTTAATTAAACACAAATGAATCATTGGGTGAGATCAAGGATCAAAGACTTAGTTAAGTTCATTCCGTCCCATGCCCCCTTCCCCTCTCCCAAGAAGAAGAGACCTCTGTGGGGACGGTTGCTGTCAGTTTGGTTTCTGCGAGAAGAAGCTATAGAGATGGACACAAGAAAAAATTCTTCATCTCTGGACTGTTTGAATTCTAACAAGGCAGAATAACCGAATGAAAAGTCAGAGATCTCCAGAGTTACCCTGGGTAGCCCTTTTGGGAAACTGGCAGATTACTGCATTTCTGCTACCTTTTGAAATTATAGACTGTGACTCGCATGTACATACATTTTACCCACTCTAAATAACTCGCATTCCCTTTTCTTAGCTAATACGCCTTTAGTTAGTTTGCTATAGAATTGGTTACCAGCATCATCTATGGTGTAAGATCTGGGCTGCAAACTGATATGGGCGAGTGACTGGTCTCCTGGGACTGGGCGTAACCTGAATGTTTTGAGATTTTGGGTGTAAGTGCCCATCTATCATATAGTGGGTGGCAAGATAGACTGGAGTGTCTAAAACGACTGTCTATGACCTATTATAAGACTATGGTAGTATTTCTGGGAGTTCACATTTATTACTGGGTAGGTAAAATCTAAATTGAACTTACCACCAGTTGGGGTGTCTGCCCTGCTTTTTGACAGTCTGCCCTGAGGCTGGAAGTCACAATCATCAGCCATCCCAGACAGCATGACAGTAACATTGAAAACATTTTTTTAAAAACCACAATCCTTTCTTGTAGTAGCTCAACAATAAGCTGTAGTGGCTTGGATCATTGAACAACATGTGGTACAGGAAAGTTGGCTCAGATGTTTTAAAATAATCATTATATTGTTTGCACTACAACCAAGATCAGGGCCCCATTGTGCCAGGCTCTGCATAAACACATAGTAAGAGAATATCCCCACATGAAAGACAGGAGAAAAGTGAGTAGTATTATCCCCATTTTACAAATGGGGAACTGAGACACAGATGGTGAAATCTTTGCCCCACTAGAGTCAATGGCAACACTCAAATTGATGCCAATGCAACCAAGATTTGACGCACAGAAATTAAGTGACCAAGGTCTGTGGCAGAGCCAGGAATTGCACCCAGGTGTCAGGAGCTGTAGGCCAGCTCCTTAACAAGATGCTCTTGCCTCTCTCCTATTAATCTTGCTAAACACCAAGAAAGTGCTGATTGGACATTATGAAATGTGTTGGCTGCAGATGGACAGTTACTGGTTTTTAATTTAATTTGTCATTACAGTTCCAAGGATCAATATAGTCATTTGAATAAATGATGCAATATGTAAAACAAAGGATGCCGTGCAAAGAAAACCAATGGGCCATAACATGACATATTGTTCCCTGAAGCTACACTACCCATAAAGGAAGTAGGCCATCAAAATCAGGACACAGATGCACTGCTAACCCATACTCCTTAAGGGCTGTTGAAAGCAACAGAGGAATAAAGAAAGGAAAAGAAAAAACCAGTCCCAACTTCAAAGCCCTTTCTGTTTTCAAAGCGCACTATGAACAAAAACTGATTCACCCTGCAACACCCCCTTTCTGATAGGCCTCATTGTGATCTGTATTAAAGTCACAACAGTATTATAGAGTAACTAGAAGCCAAGTAAGATTGGGCCCCGTTGTGCTAGCATTGTACAGAAACACAGGGCACGTCTACACTGCAGTCAAGGGGCGTGATTACAGCTCCAGTAGACACACACGAGCTGGGTTTAATCTAGCTAGTTTGGGACCAGAGCAGCAAAGCCCTGACAGTGTATGCTTCAGCATAGGCTAGCCGTGTAAGTAATTACCTGGAGTCCCAGGAGGGCTTGAGCAGCCACTGCTTCGCTGCCCTGGGACCTGAGCTAGCTCGATTAAAACTCGCTCGGCTGTCTCAACTCGAGCTGCCATCACACCCTGTGATTACAGGAGAGAGATGCCCAGAGAGAGAGGCATTTCTTTGATCTGAAGAATTTACAATCTCATTAGACAAGAAAAAGAGGGATAGAAAGGAAGGATTATTATCCATATGTTACAGATTGGGAAACTGAGGCACGGAGTGATGAGGGACAGAATTTTAGACGGATTCAGCACCCTAAACTGGGGCTTGATTTCCAGAAGAGCTCAGCAGGGCCATAAGTGTTACAAGTGGAGCTGCTAAGTACTTGAAACTCCAGCTCTAAGTGACTTCCCCAAGGTCTCACAGGCACTCTGTGGCAGAGTCAAGCATCTAACTCAGATCTCCTGAGACACAGTGCCTGAGCATTAACCATAAGACCACGTGTCCATCCCCATTTTACAAAGCATAAAACTGAGGCATGGATAATACCACAAACCAACGTTCCAGTTCCCCACTCCTTTGCATCATTTACCTCTATGCAGGTGAATACCTGGCAATGTAAGCAAGTGGAGACTTCTGATCTGGTAGCACTTTACATACGCTTTGCACAGGGCTAAATGATCACACAAGGGAGTGGAAAATAAAGACTTGAGTCAAAGGCAAAGCTGAGAATACAACTCTGCAGTAACTGGCTGCCCGGCCTCTGCTCAGACTACATTTCCTATGTGATTTCCTTTCCAAGAACGGACACAGCCTGCAGCCTTGTCTAAGAAATCAAAGCTTGAGGTATTGCTAGAGTGTAGACTTCACGGCTGCTTCTAACAAACTACTTGATGTTCTTCCTCTCTTCTCCCTTCTGCACCATCAGAGAGATGTTTCTGAAATGAGCAGAGATCAAGCGAAGCACCGGCTCCTTTCTAAAAGATGAGGAGATACATTCCCACTGACATTCGGCGCCATCAACATTTTATGAGCTTTGGAATCCAGTTAGTTACTCAATATTTTACTTAGCTCCATTTTAGATTTAAAAACTTGACCTTCTCGGGCCATGTATCTGTGCTACATTTTATTCAGATCTATTTGGCAGAGCGTGCAAAGCGCCAGGTTATTTATCTCCCTGTTTTTATTGTTAAACTGTTCTTTCTCATCTCTGTTATTCAGAATCAATGAAAAGATGGGGCTCCTTTAAAAGGAAGCTCATGGGCATAGTTCAGCTGGCTGAGAATCAGCCACACAATGGAATAGCGTTCTTACCTGGGAGAACAACTTCAAATCAGGACAGGAAAATGGACCTGATCCTGCCCCCATTTAAATTTAATGGCAAAATTCCCATTAGACTAATAAGCTGCTTTTCACATGTATTATCACTGTAGTGCCTACAAACCCCAGTCATGGATCAGGACCGGTTCTGCAAGGAGCTGTACTCAAAACACAGTAGGAAGCAAGATCACTATCATTGCATTCATTTTAGAGAGAGGGAAACTGAGGCAGGTGGGGTGAAGTGATTTGCCCTAGGTCATTGTTGGGGCTTGAACTGAGGTCTCCTAGCTCCCATTCCAAACCCCAGCTAGTAGCCCACGCTGTCTGCCGACATGCTTAGAGAGGGTGAATAGAAAGAGGTTCTGAAAGGAGAGGGCACTGTCAAATGAACCAGTTGAAATGTGTGACTCTACAAGAGATATTTGGGCACAAGAAGGGATGCCACCAAATGGGATAGTCCCATTTTCCTAGCATCCGGCTCACACCCTCCAGGCCAACTGCAGAGGTCTGAATCCATTGTATAGATTTTAAGGCCAGAAGGGACCATGGTGATCATCTAATCTGACCTCCTGCATAATGCAGGCCACAGACCTTCCCCAAAATAATTCCCAGAGCAGATTTTTTAGAAAAACATCCAATGTTGATTTTAAAAATGTTAATGATGGAGAATCCGCCACACCCCTTGACACACTGTTCCAATAGTTAATTTCTCTCACTGTTAAAAATGTACATCTTTTTTTCCAGGCTGAATTTGTCTAGCTTCAACTTCCAGCCATTGGATTATGTCAGACCTTTCTGTGCTAGATCGAGGAGCCCATTATTAAATATTTGTTCCCCAAGTGGGTACTTACAGACTGTGATCAAGTCACCCCTTCATCTTCTCTTTGTTAAACAGAATAGACGGATCTCCTTGAGACTATCATTGTAAGGCAAGTTTTCTAATCTTTTAATCATTCCCATGGTTCTTCTCTGAACCGTCTCCAGTTTACCAGCACCCTTGTTGAATTGTGGACACCAGAACTGGACACACAATTCCAGCAGCAGATGCACGAGTGCCAAACATAGAGGTAAAATAACCTATCTATTCCAATTCCAGGTTCCCCTATTTACTCATCCAAGGATTGCATTATCCCTTCTGGCCACAGCATCAAATGGGAGCTCATGTTCAGCTGATTATCCATCATGACCCCCAAATCTTTTTCAGAGTCACAGCTTCCCAAGATAAACCCCCAAAGCATTCTCAGGTGTCAGGACACTGCATTAGTGCACCGTTACAAAATAGTGACATAGTGCATGAAGACACAGGGAGATGATTCTTTTACTCCCTTCATGCAGATACAAATATGACAGTAGATGCTAATTAATCGTCCTTGGGTGTGTGGTTTCCAAAAAGAATGAGTTTCCCTCTCTTGATTTGTTTGCTCTTTCCTGGCATCCCACACACATAGCAAACACACATCATTCACACACTCACAGTACACAGCACTCACACATACATAGAAGAAAGAGGTTCTATTTCAATTCCCTCTTTCTGCTTATGTGCAGCTTCATACCACATGCTACCCAAACACAAGGCCTTTATTGCACCTACACTAGCAAACACCACCATGCGATGGTCGCTCACAAAAACACCTACAGAAGCAGAGCTGTGTGAAATTTTTCAGCTGAATCTTTTTTCAGCGAAAAATGCCAATGCCATTGAAACCGAAATATTTGCAAATTCATGTCAGTTTCGCCAACTTTTTTCAGTAAAAAAACCACCAACAATCCTAAAATACATTCCCTTCCCCAAAATCAAAACATTTCATTTTGAAATTTTTGAAACAAAATGTTTAAAGTTTTTATTCAAAATGACTTTTTGTTACAATTCCCTTTAATTTTATTTTTTTTAAATAAAAAGCATTAAAAAATGCTCAAAAACTAAAACTAAATGTTTTGATTTTGTTGACACAAAATGTTCCATTCATTCCATTCACACATTACTATATATATATATATATATGTATATGAAAATGTGTAATTTGGATTGGCTGAAAATTTCAAAAAACATGATTTTTGGTTCGATCCAAAATGATTTTTTTAAGTTTTTTCAGAATTGCCAGTGAACCAAAAAACCTATTATATGCGCAGCTCTACACACAAACACACGTCACTCACACAAGACTTGTTCAGTCCTATCGTGAAGCTGCTTTGGAACATGATCTGGGCTGTTACAAAGGCTTCCAGACCTGATTCCCCAGTTAAATCTTTCCGTGTAACAGGCAAGCCCGGAGTGATGCAGAGAACGCTCATCTAAGTCCCCGACCTGCTCCCTCCACCTCCTCCAGCTTAAAATAGTCCTAGCTAGAGTGATTGTGTTCTAATAAAGAAAATTGATTTACTTCTTTTTGTCCTTTAACAAACACACATGCACACCTATCACGAATGATTTATGCCCACAATTTGCAAAATTATTTCTCTATTGATTGCAGTGGGTTTGTTTTCTTGGAGGTTCAGGCAATTAGAAAGACTACCACTCAGGTGGACAAATTAATCAGTCTTGTAAGACTGGCTCTCCTACATAGGAATGTCAGCTAATGCACAAGAACACACGCGGATCCTGAATTGGATTCAACCTCCTCCCCCATCTATGAACATTGACCAGCCTTCCCCAAGCATGCAATTTACCTCTGAGCAGAAGGGCCAGCACCGCTTTTGTCCCACTTAAGCCCTAAGGGTTTGATTTTCAGAGGTTCTGAGCATGCACTAATTTGACTGCCATCAATGCCATTTGTGAGCAAACTTCTGCAAGATTTTGGATATTCCAAATCCAACCCATCTTCCCAAACCCTCTCTTGAACTCCAGCCTGGAACAAATCTAGCCTCAAACAGCACATCCTCTGTCCTTGCAAGTTCAAGATTTGTGGTTCTGTGTCTCATCTGAAAGATGGAACATCCAGCAAGGACCATCAGCTGTACTTCAACGAAACAAAGGAAAACCTATAGGAAAATCCTTTTTTTGTGTGTTGTGTGAGATTTCAAAAACATTTTCCCATTCTGAGTCAGGATGAAAAATCAAAATCTCAGACCATTTTATGAACCCGTAAGCCAATTTGTTTCTTATTTGGGTCAATCGAAACATTTCATTTGGATAATTTTGACACTCTAATGAGCTCAAATTTGGAAATGAAAAGTCATTTTGAATGGGAAAACTGGAACTTTTTTGTTGAGAAAATGGCAAAACAGGACATTTCAACACATTCAACTTTTTTTTCCCTAAAAAATTCTCAAGTCCAGAAATTCAATTTAATGGACCTTTCCTGTAAATATTTTCAGTTTTGACAAATTGGCATTTTTCAGCTGACAGTATTTTGTCCAAAAATTTCCCAATCAGCTCCACTTATACACCTAGGACAGCATCTCACCCTGTATTACTCATGGCACAAAATCATACACAGGACAGCAAGGGCATGGGCAAAGACAGAGGACTGTGATCCTCCGCACAGTTATTGCTGCAATATGGGACAAAGAGCCCTGTCTGGACTGGATACAGGATGTGGAACACTAGGTACCAAATAAGGGATCTTCCTCCAAACAAAGGGTGTCTCATTAATATAAGCAGTAGGCTGTTATCCTACCACTTAAGAGGATTAAAGGAAATGTGTCTTTGCCACTGTTCCTGCAGCATTACAATAGCCATTTCAGTTCCTCTAGCCCCAGAAGAACCCCGCATTTAAGAACCAGACTTTCCCAGCCACCCTCCTGCACCACGCTTGGAGATTCCTGCAATCACGTCCCCGCCAGAGCCCATTGTGCTCTATATTCAATTCCCTTCCAGCAAACAAAGGGGAAGTTCTCCCACCGACACAGATTGATCATCTATCATCAGAGACGGGGACGTCAAAGGCACAGACCATCCAGAATCTAGATTCCATGGACTCATGCCGTTCCCCAAACCCCTTCCCTCCATCCACTCCTTTGGGTGCCATCAGGGTCAGAGCCAGAGCTGCTGGAGGAAAGTGTAAGGCTCCTCTTCTCTGTGGATGAAATTCAGCCTTGGGCAAAGGGATTCACCCAAAGCCCAGTCCCATTTTGACCCAATTTTGGGAACAGGGGACAGAGGTGGTGCACAGGAATTGTGCCG
This sequence comes from Emydura macquarii macquarii, assembly GCF_026122565.2. Classification (NCBI taxonomy): domain Eukaryota; kingdom Metazoa; phylum Chordata; order Testudines; family Chelidae; genus Emydura; species Emydura macquarii. The sequence continues at coordinate 5,452,516 of NW_027130449.1, read as the reverse complement.
GACCCTTTGCACAGGGTAAATTTCACCCCTGTACAGGATAGGAACTCAGTGGTAACCTTCAAATGTCCCCAGCATTTTCCTTACTGAAGTTTTACGTGACCAGTCTGAGATGTCCTGTATGTTTGTCCCAGATCTCTGGGAGCCTGAAATAAATACGCTAAGCCAGGGTTCTCTATCTTTTCCATAAGGGACCACTCTCCTGCCCAGCCAGAACCTGCCCACACCTCTTTAGCAATAACGGAAGGGTAGGGATGCCACAACCCCCGAGACCTGCTCCTCTAAAAGTCACACCCCCTGGATGAGAACCCAGACCCTAAATCGCCTTATCAGTATAAGGCACTAGTGGCTTCGCTGAGCACGTGGCCTCTGGCTGGGCATCTACAACCGATTGAAGCACCCCCAGTCCTGTCCCAGGATCAGCCTCATGTAAAACCTGAGGCAGATTATTCATGAGTGGCCAGTGCTCGCTGTGGTTGTTCTGAGCTCCCGTGCAGTGGGAGCAGGATCGTTATCTATAGAAGACACATTTGTTTAGCAGTAATTTAATTTATGAAACGCCAGCAAGTGTCCGTTGGTCCCCACCCCGCCGCCACCCTCCCACACACCCGGGGGTATTCACAGATCACACCTGCTAACTCCATGGATGCCCTCGCCTCATGGGCTTGGCTGACACCATACTGGGGCCCCTTGCTGGTGAACCTGGGACGTGCCTCCAGGACTCGTAGCAGGGACCGCTGACCTGCACTGCAGTTGTCAGCTGCATATCTGCTTCTCTGCAAATCGGGCTCATTCTTGCGGCCTGGTCCCTGCTGTTCCCTGGGAGAGCAGAAGGAGAAAGATTGCCTTGGCTAATCCCACTTGGGATCTGCAGCGTGTCGTGTGACAGGCAGGCAGCCCCTGATGTAGGGGAGGCCAGCATAGATAATCCTCTCCTTACCAAGGGACTGACTTAGCCCACCTCAAAGTCAGCAGAAAGGCTGACGCTGGATGAGCCCTGGGGGCAGCAGCCAGCTTCTAGAGTCACAAAGGAGCTCTGCAAAGACTTTAAGGCACCCAGTCGCTATTCACAGTCTCAGCACCGTCACCTGCCCTTGACTTCTCTCCCCTGCCCCACATGTGCCTAGGTATGGAGTGCTCTGGTAGGACTGGGGCGCTAGGAGACACAGGGTGCAAACTGCCCCTGCAGCCTGGCACATGCAATAGACTCCCTTCCATCCCTGAGGCCTTTTCTTTCCTGAATGAGCTATGCACACAGCGATGTGATAGTCAATTACAAATCAAATCATGGGGTGGCTTTTATCTGAGCACCAACCACTGGCCGCCGTCGGCAAGAAGACGCCAGGCTCAGTGGACCGTCGGGCTGTTCCGCTCCGGCAATTCCTATCTCACCTATAAAAATCCAGGAAATTGGCTTGGTAATGGGATCAGGAGCCTTTCACCTCTGGTCCAGCCGTTCAAATCCAGCCTGGGCTGGCGAGGGAAAGTCATTACCAATCGGATGGCTGTATGGCAGCCAGTGTGGAATGAGTTGGTGGGTTCACGATGACAGGGTTTGTGGGCAGCTGGTATGTAGGGACTCTAGGCAGCACAGCTGAGAGCTAGAGAGCCAGAGGGATACCCAGGGTCTGCCTGAGTCCAGCAGCCTCAGTATAGCATCCCCTTTAAATTCACTACCAGCAAGTCCTGCCTCTTCTTCTGCTATGAGGGATGCCATAACGTGGCACTGTCCGCATTAGGAGTCTGATTCTGATCCCACCAGCCAGGTTACAGGGCTAGCTGCACTTCTGTTCTTCTCTGCATCTCTCAGAGTGCACCTCCTTGTGCCCTCAGCAATCTGGGCATGGAATTCTGTAATTCTCTCCCTCCTGGAGCAGGCCCTGGAATGCAGCACGCTAGGCATCGAGCCGACTCAGCAGGTCCGACAAGTTTCCTGCATCATGACTGGGGCTCCGAGCTGCTACGATAATATAAATAATCATATTAATATCCAGCCAGAGTTCTTTTGTTCTCCTCTGTTCCTGAGCCTTGCTTGTCAAACCGTTTGGCAAGCTCCCGAAGAGGTCAAACCAGACTCCTCTGAGCCAACAGCCTTGTCATTGTCCCGTAACATGCCTCAAGTGTTTGCAAAGACCAGGCTTCCTTTGAGCTATTCTTCCTTATTGCTTGCTTCCCTTTCAGCCCCGTTATATCAGACCAACATATTCTTACAGTAAATGTCCTGATAAGCAGGTCAACAGGCCGTATTTACAAATTACTGCAGAGTAGCTCCATGGCCATCACACCGCCTACACAAGTTTTACATTCATGTCGCTCCATTGACGTCAGTGGAGTTAGCCCCAGTTTACACCATTGGAACTGAGAGCAGAATCAGGCCTTAGGCCTCCACTGCTGGGATGATATGGGGAAAATGAGTTGGTTTGAGCAGCAATGTCTCCGAGGGGGAGTAAAGAATATTCGAACACATGCAGAAAGGTGATCAGATTCATGAAAAATTCTGATGCACTTTACCCAGGAACATTAAGAGAAATTAATCCAAATTAACACAAGGTGTGAATTTGTCGTCCCTCTGCGGACACTGTTATTCAGAATTAAAGTGGCCTTAATTCAGTTTCTCTCAATTCATTTTGAAAGTGAATTCAGATAAACTGAATTAAGTGTATGTCTGTGCTGCAATAAAAGACTCATGGCACAATCGCGACTGGCCAGGGTCAGATGACTTGGGATCGTGGGGTTCCGGCTGTGGGGCTAGAAAACTTCAGGGTAGATGTTTGGGCTTGGTCTGAAGCCCGGGCTCTGAAATCCCACAAAAGGGGAGGGTCCCGTAGCCTGGGCTGCATCCCGAACCTGAATGTCTGCACAGTTTTATAACCCCACAGCCTGAGCCCCACAAGCCTCAGTCAGCTGACTTGGGCTCTGAGATGTGGTGCCGCAGGTTTTTTATCGCCAGGCACATACCCTACGACAACTTTAATTCTGAATGAGGGTGTTCATACAGGGGTTTAATGAGGCTTCACTAATTCATTTTAAAGTCACACCTTTAGTTAATTCAGATTTACTGTATGTCCCCATGTAGATAAGTCTGCAGTGTGCAAATTTTAAGCATTCAGTGCATCAGAAGCTTCCAGTGTGAACCTCTTTATGCTCTGGGATTAAATATTCAAGGTAATTATATGTTCCCTATTATCACAGTATCTGAGTGGCTCCCAAATATTTATGGCTTTATCCATACATGTCTACACTAGCACTCATTCCGGCAAAATTCTTGTCACTATGGGGTGTGAAAAACACTCCCCTGAGCAACATAAATTTTGCCAGCATAAGTGCTTGTGTGGACAGCACTATGCCAGCGGGAGATGTTCTCCCGCCAACATCACTACCGTCGCTTGTGTAGGTGGTTTTATTGGGTCAGTGGGAGAGCTGTCTCCGGCCAACATAACACAGCTACACAAGCGCTCTAACAGCGGCACAGCTGTACCGATACAGCTGTGCTGCTCCAAATTTTAAGTGTAGACAAGCTCTAATTGACTTAGGAGCCTACGTCTTATTTTCAAAAGTGACTTAGGCCCTGAGAAGTCTAAGTTTTATTGTCAAAGGGATTTTGGCCTAAGTCACTTTTGAAAAGAGAACCCAGGGTCACATGACACTTTTGAAAAACTGGCCCCCCGTGACCTGCCTACAGTCACACAGGTAGTCTGTGGCAGAACCAGGAATTGAACCCAGAACTCCAGCCCAGGGCTTTAACCACAAATCCACGCTCCTTCCTGCAACTCCCCGTGCACGCAAAGGGCTGAGACTAATAATGGTTCAGCAATGGAGAAGAATGACAGCGCTGCCCTGACAGTGTTTCAGTGAAGATGTAAATTGCAAGGAGTCAGCTCTGTGTCATTGTTCCTGTGCATATTACAGTAATCTGCACAACTCCTGTTCTGGCGCCCACAGCTGCTTGCTCTACCTCCAATCTGCAAGGCTTATTTGTTAACAGCTTTGTTCTCCCTTGGGAATGGGGTCATTGGTCACAGAAGATTGATTAAGCTCTAGGAGAATCAGCATTAATGAAAATCAACACTGCCTAATGAGTGCTTTTATGGCGGCCCCATAAAAAAGCATTAGGAAAGTCAAACAAACAAAAATTAGCAGGGAGCTCAAGGTGTTTCCCCTCTACCCAGCCCATTCTTTCATGGGAAGGTAGGTAGAACAGCTGCTAGACAAGGGAAACCTTTAAATATTTACTCCAAAAATCAGATGCTTCCAAAGACAAGATGAACTTTTCCTGCAGTCTACAGAACTAGGCTGGGATTCCCAAGGAAGAGGTCTGGTCCTGTGATATCCCCAGCACTTGTGCTTCAAGACCCACAAGATAACACCTTCCTGCCATGTTCTGACACAGAAGCCATCTGAGTTCAGTTCTAGACATAGATGAAGCTTCTGGAGTGATGGCCACAATCAAAACCCTTTAAAACTCCTCCTGCCCTCCCGGGTACATTATATTGGATGAATAATAATAATAAAAAAGACACTCCCTTCTTGAAAAACAGAAGACATTTTAAAGGGATAGGACTGTATTTTCTTCCTGAACCTGTTCACTCAGTCCTGGGGTCATATAACTCGCTGCTTCTGGTGGTGCCTTGAGGGGAATGGTATCAGTGGAAGTCTCTTGGCTTCGGGGCTGGCATTTCCCTGCCCCAGATATGCTCATTTGCTTCTTCCCAGGATACTTCAGCATTTTAATCCAGATTTTCTGATCGAGATTCCAGAGGCTCCTGATCTAATTGAATAGTTCTGGGAGGTTTCTGACTTCCTGCTACAGGACATCATGAAAAATAATGTGTGCGCCTGAGCTGCAGCCAGCAGGTGGGTCCTCATCAGGGCCAGGAAAGCGGGATGGTTCTGGAGACAGAGGAGCCATATGATCTCAGATAGCAGGAGCATCTTATTAAAAATAATTCACCCTCTCCTGCAGAGCTATCAAACTGCAGGAAGCCTTGGCACCTGTTTCTGAGCTTCTTTTTCCTCCAAGGACACCTTATCCCCTAATCTGATGTTGAATATTTGATAAATGGATAGACGCACCGCTTCCAACTCTCACAATGTCATCGTCAATCTCGTGATGGATTTTTTTTCTTAAAGCTCCAGCTCCAGGATTCATGTTATTACATAAAAATCTCAGCTTTTCTTTTTCTTTTTCTTTAAGTTTCTAGCCCTCATGGCTGTGAAGAAAAACTTGAAAACATGAAACAAGGATCAAAAAACAGAAGCAAATGAAAAGGACCCAACATTTATTGTGTAAGGTCTCATGATTTGTAAACTAATCTCATGATTTTGCAGAGGGGCTAACTCCTGAGTATGGAATGCTCGGCGTCGGCAGTTCTGTCGATAGATGGTTGTGTTCCATAGGCTCCTGTACAAGCACACCAGCTCCTTTTCTTCATTCAGTAAAAGCTGAGGATTTCAGCCAATCAGAGTGTCTGGATGAAGTCACCTTCCGTTTCATTGGTTATTGCTGAGAGTGTTGTATCAGCGTAGAGCTCTTTCCTGCTCCATTTGCTTATGTAGTTGAATTAATCTCTCAGTGAAAACCACTTGTTGCTTTTATTTCTCAGTTCTCCTCTCAAATATGTTTAATGCAAACACAGCAGGGCTGAGTCTCACTCGCTCCATTCTGCCCGTCTCTTCTCTATCACTTTACCATCATCATCATCGTCCCCTAGCTGCCCGAAGGCTGAGCATGCAGCTCACCAAAAACTGTTGTGTCCATCCTCTGCAATTTCAGATCTGCCTCAGGCCTGGTGTCCTGCCACATTTATTGCTGGAAAATTGTTCTCTTCCGAAACGCAAGACACAGAAAAAAGGAGGCGGGAAATGCTGTTTATGCTAAATAAATGACTCCCATGCCAGTTTAAAGCAGGGTTGGCATAAGTAACATTTCCTGGACTAATGGTCTGAGAACCCTGCTGGAGGGGGACACAGGTCTTCTGAGTCTTAGTCTCCTCTGTGCCACTGACCTTAGACACCACAGGACCTTAGACAACTCACTTTGTCTCTCTGTTGACTCAGTTTCCTCATCTGCAGAAGGAAAGCTAGTATTAACTGCAGCACGGGTGTGCTGTGACTAATTCGTTAACTGAAGATGCCGGGTGTTGTTATTTGAAGTTCTCTGTCCTGTTGTTTTCTTGCATACCTCTTTTTGGGAGTTGTTCTCTTCCATCCTTGCTGGGAGAAGAGTATGGGGAGATGCTTGTAAAGAGCCAGGTGACATCAGCTTGGGAAGAGGAATGTTAGCAAAAAGAAGAAAGAAAAAAAAAGCACCACCTTGCAGACAATATAGAACAAAAAATATTATAATACCCCGGAATACAATAGAAGCAAAATCTCCTGGCAGCAAACATTCATGCACTTGACTGCCAAGAAAAAAGGACCTTACAGAAGATGAGACATGAAAGGAATTTCTGCACAAAACTAAAGTCGAAACACAATAGCATACATTTCAGGCATATGAAAAGCAAGTGTGGCATTAATACTAAGGAGACAAGCTATCTAACAGAATGGGGAGCGTGGAGCGGTGGGGGTGTGGGAGAAGAACAGGAATGGAACCAGCAGCTACTCAGGCTGCATGGAGAATGCAACTTTTTGAACAGATCCAAGTCCTTTAAAATAAATCCCTTTTTCATATATATATTGCCCATGAATTACTCTTTATCAGGTTTCCTTTGCTTGTACCGGAACAAGGGAACGCATGAATAATGCATCGCCAAGACCAAAAGATACAAAGGTCAGTCCTTATTAGGATCTGACAGTACTGATAAAATATTACACCACTTAAGTATCAGAGAGTTGGCTTCCAGCGGCAATAAGGTTCACATGGGATCAAGTTAGAGGTGGGCCAACTTCTTAGCAACACCCTATGAGATGCCTAGTGGCCTGTGAACTATTACAGGGAGCAGAGCATGCTCAAAGACTGGGTGAAATTCACCCTTGTGCAGAAAGCCGGCCCATGGCCTAAACGCCACTTAAGTCCCACCCAAAGGGTCCTGCTTTCCTCTCTGTCCATACAAGCTTCCTTCCTGTTCAGCATCATCTATCTATCTATCTAGTGTCTGACTGTCAATAACAGTATCCTTTGGGAATGTCCTGCTGGAAGTGTCTCCCATGCAGACGTTGTATGATGGACCTTCCTTCCTAGGCATCCTTTGATGCTTCTGCTCTGTTAATTTAAGGTGAGCTTTGTCTTTCTTAAAGCCAAGGAGTGATTGCCCATTCTTGCTCCAAGCAGAAGGAATGCAGTTGGTTCTGTCAAAACACGTCAGTCTTAACTCACAGACTCATTGTCTAGAGCTGGGCGAATTATGGATATTTTGGTTCATTGGCTATTCCAAAAAAAATTTGTTTCAGATCTAATGGAAAACAATTTTTTTTTCCAATTGTCAATTAATCAAAAGGTCAGGGAAAAAATTAATTTCAAATCAAACTAAATGTTTAGTTCAGCCAGAAATGAAACATTTTGGTTTGATTTTGAGCACTTTTTTATTTTAATTTTTTTTAAACAAAAAATCATTTCTATCCAAAAAAATCAAAACGTTTTGTTTAAAAAATGTCAAAACCTGATTTTCTTCAGATTTTTTAAATTTGATACAAAATTCGCAGAGAGTTTTGGTGTTACCGAAACTGTGTTTGTGCCAAAAATAGCAACAGATGAAAAATTTCACCAGCTCTAGTCTAAACTACACTGGAGCTTTGTGTTCTTCTTCTCCTAGGTCCTCAAACTGGACCCTGTGCTATCCCAGTCCTGACTCATTCCCCTTCATGCCCCACAAACCCATACATTTGCTACCACATCTCAATTCTGATCAGGCACTTCCCTTCTGTTCCAATTCTGAGCCAATGCACAGCTCTGCCAATGCACCTCAGACATGTCCTGCATCACTCACTACCCATCCAGCCCTGCACCCCAAATTTGATCACCAGATGCTTGGTGATATTCTGATGCATATGCTCTCCAAGGATGGAGGCTGAGGTCACCAAACTTGCAACACTGGTGGCAATAAATATAACGGGGTCCCAAAAAGTTGAATGGTTTTATTCTCTCTTTCCTCCACCATCCCTGAGGCATCTGAAATCATTCCCGGGTTCCCCGCTAAAGTGCTTCCTATCAGACTTTCTGATCAGTATCAGTTTTCATCTGAAAAGTCTCGTTCTCCCTTTTCCCGTTTGTTCCCTGGACCTTTTCTTTGCTCTTTGACTAATTACAGTTTATTAGTTGTTATGGCAACTATGGATTGCTCTCGGCATCCAACTCTCGTGATTTGGCTGCAAATTGAGACATCTGAAGAATACAGACGGGTGTTAATCCCTGCCTCCCAGTAAAAGCCCAAACATAAAGCCATCCAATCCAGTTATTCACATCCATATTGTTCAATGAGCCCACAGAGACAGAAGCAAAGAATCTTCTCCCTTAGCTGCTTCAGCCTCCATCCCCACGTGCATCAGAAGACCACCAAGTGTTTGGTTCAGGACTGGGGGGGCTGAGGGTGCTGCAGGACAGGATTGAGGAGCGTGGGCTCAGAAATGGAATATTTGTTTGCTTATTTGCAAGAATATTATTTGTTTGCTTGTTTCCAACCTGGAGCGTCTCATCCCTTTGTGGGCAGCTGTTGTGTTACAAAATAATAATGGGGAAAAGACCAAATAAGCCAAAATGTGAGTCTCTGGGCCATAAGGGTCAATGTTCTTCATCTGTTACTGCACGTTTCTATACAGGGCGCTTTGCAGACATTCACCAATTAAGTCTCACAGTCCCTTGCTTCCACCCAGAGGGAGGCAAATATCATTATCAGAGCTCTGCCACTGACCTGCTCCAAGTTACTGCAGCTCCGTAGTCTGCAGGGAACACCTCTAGGGAAGGAAGTCTGGCCCACTCACTCTTTGAGTTCTTTCTTAAGTCTGCCAATCAAGATGGAGATCCCTTGTCCCATTGGAAGGTAGACTGAGAACCCACCAGCTCATTTCACACACATCCACCAAGCAACCCAACAGATTTTAGCTCTCCTAAATGGGGATAGATTTGAACTGCTGGTTTACCAGTCAAGGATCACTGTGTCTTACCACACTGCAGCCTGGGCTGCTTTTGGCTAAGTCCCACACGTCTTCTTTGATTTTGATGGAGCCAGTACAGCACTAGTTTTGAACACTATCTCCTGGGGAAACGGAGGCCGATGCAAAGTTTTTATCTGACCTTTCCAGCGAGGATATCATTAAAAGTTCACACCAGCTAGAATCCCAAGTGGTTTGTGTTGGTGACTCTTATCAGTAGTGGGTTTCTTCTGAGCTTTATAATCTGTGTCTGTATATGTACCACTTTACGTGTATCTCTTTTGGACATGTGTCACAAATCTGGAGTCAGTCAGGGGCAAGCAGCCTTGGTGACATACTCCATTGGGAAGTGGCACAAACTATTCACAGAAGGATGGAGAGTTTGGCGGATCGTTGGTGTCCTGATTTTCAAAGGTGCTGGCGCCCACTTATCCCACTGAATTCAAAAGAAGTAGTGGGTGTCAGCACATCTAAAAATGAGGCGCTCTGTGTTTTCTTTCCATTTTGCCCTTCTATAGCAGTTTTTGCCTTAGGCTCTGGGGCCCAGATGCCACAGATGGGCACAATCAACGGGTCAGCTAGCCAGCCAGGCTGATGGAATAGCAGGAAAACAAACAATAAATTGCCAGTTACATTATTGGATTCATTTCACTAGAATACGCTGAATAGCATAGTCCTCAAAGACCTGACTGTGAGCTCTTTGGAAAACGGAGTATCGTTTAATTCTGTGTGTGAACAGCACCGAGCACAAAGGAGTCCCAGACTGGAGCCTCTAGATGCTACCGTATGCTTATAACAGAGCTGGGAAAAGTATCCATTTAATAAATGATGTGATGAATGCAGGTGAGACTTACTAAATTGGCTATGCACTTCATACCATTCAACCAGCTCTACTCGGCTGGGAGAATTTCCAAGAAAGAAAGAAAGGTTGCATAGGCGCTTTCTGATCCATTCCGCTTGGGAAATAGGTATGTATTTTTATCCCCATTTTAGAGGGTGCCTCGAAGTGAAGTGACTTGCCCGTGGGAGTAGCCCTTAGAATCAGCAGGTGTTGCCCCCTGTAACGTAACTGGGGTATTGCCCTTTTGCAGTCTTGGCCCAAAAAATTCAGTATCTTACCAGCAACCCTTATCCTGTTGCTCAAGGTAACATGGTGAGCCAGGCATTGAACCAGGAGTCCTGTCAAGGCCTCTACAAACTTGAGGAAAAGTCTTGGGAGGTTAACACCTCTTTTTAGCTGGCCCCAGGACTGAGTTGAGGGATTTGGTTTGGGCCTTTAGAGACAGTGACAGCTGTGATATTCCAACCTGATTCCAGACGTCCCTAGTGCTGGGATACATCTGGCTTTGGGGTATGGCAGACCCAACATTTCACCAATGAGACTGCTAACTGTGCCAAGGGCCAGCTGGGAAGAAGAGCTGCCTGCATCCCAGAGTACAGACCACCAGGGGCCAATGCCCCAAGGGGGTTAAATGCAATGTATTGTCAACAAAGCTACCAGTGCCCCTCCCCATCCACCTGCTCCCCATCTCCGCTATAGCTAGATAATGCAGTGCATGTAGGTGCCCACCTGGTCCCTTCTTTTAAGGGACAGTCCCTTATTTACTTGATTTGTCCTTTAGGGTGACCACCCCTCCCTTATTTTAAGGGACATCCCTTGACTCCCTTATTTAACTGATTTGTCGAATGAGCAAGAGAAAACTGAATCAAAGCTTTGCAGACCAGCACTAAGCAAGCAATGTAACTGTGGATTAAAACTTGTCTTCAGTGTGGAATTCAGCCCAGAGAAACAAGTCTTTTCACAAAAACTGATCACAAAGCTTTAAAAACAAGTTCTCTGTGTTGTCCTCTGACTGCACCAAATTGCACACCTGGGATGAAAACCATGGATGTGGCTTCTTGTTTGACCCTTTGCCTGTTAACACATGACATTAAATAGTCAGAAATTTCTCCATCCCTAGACCTGGTTTTGCATTTGTAACACAGCTAGGAAAATGCTAGGAAGAATTTAGAAAACAACTGGAAAGGAAAAGGTTCATTAATGGCTTAGTAAGCAGCAAATGCTTGCGCATTTGAACACTAGTATGGTTGATTTCAAAGACAGTTCAGTGAGTGCAGGGTGCAAGTGAAAGGGTCAGGCTTTGAACACAGCTGTTCCTCCTCCTCCCCAATTTCTTAAAACTGGTGGACTTTATTGTGTCCACTCCTACATCAAATGCAGTGGTGAAAGGAGTATTTTTCTCACGTACACAGACTGGGACAGATTGCAGCAGCCTGCTAAATATTGACCGTGCTTCAAATTAAAGCTAATTTCAGTTGTACATGCAAAGAGTTTACTTGATTAAAAAAAACAAAGATGGGTGGAAATGTATTAAAAACGCTAAGTACCATTGTAAACAAGAACTTGAAGCTTCTGATAATTGCACTGCATACTTGAAAGCAGTAGAAATGTACGCTCGAAAGAAAAATACGTGATATGCCATGGGAAAGGGTGTTTCCCTAAAATGCCCCTCAAAATACAGCATTGTCTCTTATTTTTCATGTGGTTTCCTCCTATTTATTCAACAAAGGCCATCCCCTAAGTGCACGTTTCACCTGCACAGTCACATGCTCCTTCCAAACACTGGACACTTCAGGAAGGAGACAAACTCTTTGCTCTGTTCCCCAGGAACAGGGAATGCATTGGAGGCAACTGCCTTGCAGCCTCCTAAGGTACGTTGCCCTCTGCGGGACAGAATCAGAACTGCATGCCCTGGTCATTCATTTCCCCAACTGCAGTAAAATTCTGATTTGTGTTTATATTTCACTCTGAAATAGCAGGAATGAGAGAGACCGGAGGGAATGACATTGATTTCATTGGGGCATGTTCACTTAGGTCCCACCTGCTGTCTGATGAAGGGGAGCTGCTCTCTAATTTCTCCACTTGGACGGGCTTGGAAGCATTCTGGCAGAGGTTGCAAATTCTCTTCTCCCTTCTGCCATCCTAAGTGCGGCTAACAGATCCCTCGGCTGGGCCCTACTACGGCCCAGTGCCTGGCTGTGGGTTCAAACCCCTGCTATCCTGCACTGATATGACGACAGAGCGCCTGATATTACACATACACCCCACCCAGGGGCCAGGCTATAGAGGGGTTTATGGGACTTCCTCAGTGACTTATTAGAAATTACCTTTACATTCCTCCAGCAGAAGCCAGCTTGTGCAACTGACTCACAAGGCTTCTGTTTCTCAGCTCCCTGTGTATACGACTGATACAGTCATTGGGCCGGTTTGTAACACACGAGTTCTTTACGCTCTGGCCGGCGTAGGGAGGGGGGATAGGTAATGCGCTGCCTGGAGTGGTAGAGGACTGCTATCTGCTGGACGGACGAGGTTAGACCCACTCAGATGCTGATCAGCAAGGGCTGCTATGGTAGCACTGGGCATACAGAGAGATGGTTCTCTGAGTGTATATACATGGTTAAGGGGGTGATGTAATTGTATTTCCCCATCCTATAGCATGCATATTCTCAAAAAGAAGTGCATATCCACTAACCCGCACATCAAGTGCAATCTGACCCCTATCATTTGTAGTGGGCCCTGATCCAATCCACTGATCTGCATCTAGATCCTCTGAAGGACCAGAAACTCCTATAGCCATAGGAGGCTAGAAGCCATTTGAACACGCTCTCAACTCATTTGCAGAGAGTATGCTGACCCTAGGAAAGGGGCAGGCTAGGTGCAGGTTTGTCATCACCATACCTGCATGCTGCTCTTCTCTGCTGTGGCCCTGGCATGGGTGGGGTTGTAGCTCTGCTGGATTGCTTTCTCAAGTCAGGCTGTTTTGAATATATGATGCCGGGTGGTGCAATCAGACTTTGCCTGCATATATTTTGTCCCTGTTGGCTGTGTAGGTGGTTCTTTTCCTTGCTGTGTTTTGAACTTCAGTACAAATATAACGCAAAGGAAATGACAAACTTTCACAGCATTTTTTGGGGGGGTGGAAGGAATCAAATCTGACTTTCAGCTGTTAGATTTGTAGGAAATATAAAAACAAAGCTTTCCCATGGCCTCTGTAAATCAATAAATCATCAGAAATCACCCACATACCTACTTCTGCTCAGCATGGGCATGCAATTAGACAACGAATGATGGTGAAAACACTCTTGTTGCAGCTAGTCACCCCTCCCCTGGAAGCTTCGGCTCTACTAACTCACTTATAATCATGCTAAAAGATCATCTAGTGGTTTTCATAGGCAGCTCCTCACATCACTGTGCAAAAGTGGGTTTGTCCAGCTGAGGAACTCTAGGCAGGCAGTCACCATGGTTTTACAAGTGCCCATGTTTCAGATGTGTCAGTCTGTAGGGGTTTCACTTGGGATGCCTAGGGCCAGATCAGACCTTCTGGAGCTTCAGTTGGGTACCCAAAGTCCTTTGGCGCTTTTGGAAACAGACATAAGTGACTTGCCCAAGGACCTGGTGTGAACAAGTGGCAGACTTCAAAGCAGAATTCAGCGCAGCTGGCTCCCCCTTACTTGTCTGTTTGCTAGGAATGCACCCAAGAACAGCGACACTCAATGATAACCAAAATTCCTCCCCTCTCCCTTCCCCCAGCCCAAACAGGATCTGGCTTAATTTGGGGAGCTGGGATAAAATTGGACCCAGATCTGAACAGCCTTTGTTTTTGAAACACCACTGACCCAAATCACTCAGCGACGCCAGATCCTCCACATCTGTCCCTCCCTGTGCATTTGAAGAAATGGGACAAAACCAGAGCCACTTCATCCCCTATCCGGTGGATGTGCAAATGAGAGAGGAATGGCACAACTTGGGTCCTACCCCATAAGGTTTTGGAGAAACATTCTCACCATGGTTTTGTCGTTTCCCCTTAGGCATAAAGGACAGAATTTCCTCCCATGTACCAATGATTTTAGGCTGCCATCTTCAGCCAATGTGGCCTGATTTTCAGTGCGTGAGCAGCCACAGCTCAAGAAGCAGCAACGTGAGCAGCATTTTCAAGCCCCACTGAGAACGCAGGCTGAGTTCTTTCAGTCTAGGATCCTCCCCAGGACCACCACTCAAACCTCACACTACCTGGCCGAGGGATGTACAGCTGCCTAGATTTGTGTGGGGAAAGGCTGCTATCTAGTGGCCAGTTCGAAGAATCACAGGCCTGTCTAACCCCCCCTCCCGGGTGGATTCTCTTGGAGCTTATATATCCCATATTATAACCTAAGGCATTTAGCCCAAATCAGCACACCATGGTCACCTCGCTAGATAGCTCTGACCACTTGGCTGTATATTCAAACACATTATTTATTGGCCCGTGTCAAACAGCAGAGTTAGACTCATTCTTTGTATACGCAAGAATATTTTCCCTGGTAAATTGCCCCCCCCACACACACACACACACACACACACTTTTTTGTTTGTTTTAAATTCAGTTTCCGAGGCAGCCTCAAGGCCAGACTATGCATCTTGCTGTTTAATGGGGCATCTTCACACACCTCTGCTCCCTCCTCTGAGGAGCCAGGAGAGACTCCTTGGTTTGCCCACTGGTCTCAAAACTTCACGCGGGGCATGTGGGTTGAGGGCTCCTCTAGGGGGAAAAGCTCTCACAACTTCTGTTCCCGCTCAGTGACCACCTGTTTGCCTTCCCTCCCCGCCTGCACTGCTTGGCCTAGTCTCAGACTTTGGGAGACTCTCAGGGGCCGCTAGGCAGCGCAGGCAGTCAGCGTGTCTGGGTGCTGACCAGCCAGAGACAACCACAGACAGGGTCCAGCCGTCGCACTAGAGAATCCCCTTTATACGCCTTATAATTGAGTCCTTCCTCTTCTCTGCATGAGGGAGACTGCCCTGCCTGGCAAGGGCCGGGTCCCCAGCTCCCACCTTCACCCCACAGGGGGGATCTGACTGTGGGAAGCAACTGAGTGCAGCCCAGCCTCCTCAAACCTTTTCCTTACGCATCCTTCCCTTGCTCCCCCTGCACCAAGGATCCCAGGGTTACAGCTCCCACGGGAGTGCCTGGCTCTTTAGCTCAACCAGCCTACTCCAAAGGTCCCCACTTCAACCCCTGCTGCCAACTCAGACCATTCAGGGCTTCCTGTGTTTCTGCAGAAGGGCACTTGCCTCCTGCTTCTCCAGCCCCTCCCGCTGAAGCCCCCAGAGATGAGGAAAAGGAAAGGGAATATATGAATATGCCAGGCATCATTTCCATGGCAATCTGCAATGCAGATGGGCTCTGGGAAGCTGGTTCTGCAGGAATATCCCCTGCTCTAGGCTCTGAGGCTGCGGATCCAGATGGCGGTATCTATTCCCACCAGGGCAGCCAGGGAGGAGCTGCAGAGGCTGGGAAGAAAGAGGCTAGGTGGATGGATGCCGGAGGCACACGCTGCTGCGCAGGTTTCCTCCTGCACTGGAACAAAGGAAGAGTGGCTTCTCTGGGCCAAGAAAGAGGGAGGACCCAGGTCTTCTAAACTCACCCTCGGACCACCTCTGCCACGATCAGCACGAGATCTTTAATGGCGGGCAGCAGAAGAGAGGAGACTTAGCTGTAATGAACATAAAGGCCCTTATTGACCTTTCATAGAGGGCCGTTTACACTGCCAGAGCAAGATAAAGGGGACCAGGGAGCAAAGGAAAATGAGGCCCAGAGGGGTTCCTTTGTTGAGCCTGCTGGACTTGGATGGACCCTATGGGTCACTAGCACGCTAGCTCCCGCACTGGGGTACGTCTCCACTGCCAGCCAACCCCTCCCTCCCCCTGCCGAGTTACAGGGGCTCCCTGCTGCTGCCCTCACCCATGCACGTCACTAGGACATCAGAGGACACGTCCCTCCTTCTTTGCACTGCAGGACACTTAGCTGAGCCACTCGAGGACTCTTCCCTAGCGAATGATGGGAGAACTAGCCTGCCCTTCTGAGCATCCAAGGGTGGGGGGATTGTGGGAAGGTGAGGGAAGATTGGCAGCTGGGCGGATGGCTTCACCTGTATCCTCAGCCCCAGCTGGGCAAGTTCTAGCCAGTGTGAAAGCAGCACCTGAGTTCTAAGCCACAACCCCAGCCATGCCAACTAGCCCGGGTTTAAAGCACCAGCCTGGGTGGAGAGGGTTGTGTGTGGGAATGGGAAGGACGGCTGGGGCCGCACCACAATCAAAGCCGGAGTTAATTCTGCAGTGAAGATACTCCGACTGTCTACGCGAAGTGTCTCTACAAGATCCGCACGCAGCCCTCACAATGGGGGTTCCAATCTGCACTGTTAACAGGACTATTCTTTGTGGGGCGGTGGGGGTTCGAAGCACTACACACGAAGAGGTGTTGTTACCGTGTCATTAAGCCACCGGTGTGTGGTGCAACACTCTGATGAAGTTCCTGAGGGGTAGCCATGTTAGTCTGTATACAGCAAAAACAACAAGAGCACTTTAAAGACGAACAAATTTAATTTCTGCAGGCATAAGCTTTCGTGGGCTGCAACCCACTTCATCAGATGCAAGTGGGTTGCAGCCCACGAAAGCTCATGCCTGCAGAAATTAAATGTGTTCATCTTTAAAGTGTTACAGGACTCTCGTTGTTTTTACTCTGATGAAGGGTGATTGGCCGCAGCTCACAAGCCAGAGTTCCTGCTTGTCCTGATTGTTGTGGGACTTTCCAACCAACGGATCTGTTCCAGTCGGACTCCGTTGGACAAGAGCCCTTGAGCAGATTTCTGGACTATTTATGTGCTGAATTTACACACAAATCTTGCTCCATGGCAAGTTAGTTTCAAAGCTTCACTAATTGTGCTGCTTTGATTGCAGGCATTGGTCACGTGGCATTTCTGCTCTTTGACTGGATGGGAATCATTTTGAGTCAAGTTTCCTCTGTGACCCCGCTGTGCAAAGTTCACTTTCCAGCAAATCGGGCCCTGGACTGGGTATCAGGACTCTGGGGGGCTGTTTCCATTTTGGCAAGCGACTCACTGCATAAGCTTGGGCAAGTCACTTCACCTCTATGCCTGTTTCCTCATTTGCAAAGTGAGGAGAACAATACCCACCCCCACAAAGCACTCGCTTTCCTGTGAATTGAGAGCAATACCCAAAACTGTTAAGGTTATAATGCTCAGGATGGCTGAGCAAGATCATCAATGCTCCATATGGGACATTTAGCCACACAGCTCCCATTAATTTCAGTAGGAAGTGGGTGCTTAAATCCCCAAGTTGTCTTTGAAAAAATCTCAACCATTATTTTGACGCAGTTAAAATTGGCTGTTTCTCTGAGCCTTCCTTACAGTGAGCTGGCTTGCTAGAATGTCTGGGAGAGGCAAGTACAGGAAAGGGCACCAATTCAGCTACAACTATTTAGCGTCAGCATTTCAGATAGCAGGAAACGTTTGGCTGAATTCCTCTAGCTCGAACATTAAACCTGCCTGCTGCTCATCAGGCCATGCGGGCCCAGAAAATGCTTCATTACAGTGAGGCTGGGGCAGGTGGAGATGCAGCATTAAGCCACTTATCAGAACATTAAAGTTCTCCCAAACTCCGGAGTTAATCCCTCAAACGCCCTTTCAAAGCACAAGATAAACACAATCGAAGGCATCTCTGCTCCCCTGACTCACACGTCTTTAGCCAGGCAAAGCGATAACATTTAATACAGATTGAGACAGTTTAAGCAAAGGTTGCAGACTAACCTTTCAGCAACGGCTGTTCTTCTGCAGCACAGCATCACGGTCCCACTTCATTCCCTGCGCCTGTTGGAAGGAAAGAGGATGATAACAACAGGGAGACATAGTGATGGGCAAACATACTTTCAATCCAGGAAATGTACATATGCTCCCTGCAGATTACTACAAGAAGATACTCTAGAAAAACCTGTGTGCGGGAAGGTAATAGACATCTATTGTCATTTGCCCACCACTGCCAATTGAAGCTGTTAGTCTGGGTTGAGAGCAAAAAAATGTAGTTTTTGTATTTACAGTCCTGAGGGCTCTCGGCTGGAAGTACATTTATCAGCACCAGGAAAGAGCCAGGGAAAAACTAGTTCTGACACTTGTAGCTGTTCTTATTATCTTCATCGTGTGATCCCTACACGCCCCACGTGACATCGGGGCCCTACTGTGCTACAACCATTTAGTAAGCGTACCCCCTTGCTCCAGAGAGTCACCAGTCTGAATGGACAGGGCAACCGCAGAGCAGGAGGAAGGCAGGATTGTTACCCCTCTTCTACAGCAGGGAAAGCAAGGCACAGAGAGATGAAGGGACTTGCCCAAGGTCACGCAGGCAGGATCTGTTCTCAGCTCAGTCAGTGTCCCACCGTGGGCCTACGGGCAAGACACTGCACCCACCAGTCTTAGGCTGGGCTGTCTGCTAGGAAGAGGGGCTGTGTATGTACAGCACCTAGCATTCTGTGGCCCCGAGCTCTGTGGAGCCCTCTAGGCACTACTGTAATACAAGTCACAGGGAAGCTGCAGCAGAGCCAAACTTGAATACAGCTCTCGAGTCGCAGCCCACTGCCAGGGCCACGAGACCAACCCTCCTCAGCCCCATTTGTGTTTCACACACTCGGCTGCCGCCACAACGTCTCTCCTCCCTGCTCCTCCAGCCACACCCCGTTCCTGCCGTCACCACCCCACCCCGCGCCTGCCTCGGCCCTCGCACGTGAGGGGCACATTTAGCCATGCAGCCTTAGCGCTCTGTGTCCTGGGCCGGGAAGTACAGAGGCTCCACGGGCTGCAGAGTCGGGCTGCCATGGGGTTGGCAGGCCAGCCCGCTCGCCGGACACACCCGCAGGGCATCTCTCTCCAGGAGACATGGCTTTTGGTTTTTCAGCCTTAATCTAGGCAGAGTCTTTTTAGGCCTAAGGTGCCCGGGTGCCTTTTGCACCCAAGTGTTACATCTGCCCTGTACCAGGGACCTACCCCCTCTGGCTTCAGTCCCATCCGCTGCCTCAGTGTCCCCTCTCCCAAACAGGCCTCCAACTCCAGTGCTGTCAGGTTGCCATGGTGACATAGCCCTCAGGAGTCAGTCGGAATCCAACAGAAAACACCCCCTGTCTTCCGGCCTTTCCCCAAGGGCTTGGCCCAGTTCCCAGCAGCCTTCAGCCTGTCTGTTAGCTCCAACTTCCAGCTCTCCCAGGCTCCAATCAGTTCCTTCTTCAGCACTGTCTCCCCCTTGCTAGCTGGGAACCCCCCTCTACTAGGGGGTTCCAGCCATGGCCTATCAATCTGCACCCACCCCTTTAACAGAGCTCTGAGTCCAGCTCTGTTCTTCCTGGAGACTCTCCCTGAACTGACCACAGAGCTGCCCTTTATCCCCCCCCCTTCCTGCAGGCCCTCGCTCCAGCACTCATTGCCACCACCTGGGGAGGTGCACCACACCTGGCTCCCACCCACCCCCTGGAACCAGCTTCTACAAACCAGTTCCGCCCATTAACCCACAGGCAGGAGGCCCTGTCTTGCTGACGGGGACCTACTGCTGTCTGTGGCTCACAAAGACCTATTGGCTGAGCTGCTTCCCCTGCCCAGAACTTTCCTGAGTTTTCCTAGTGTGCTGAACATGCCTGCACTCAGTCTTCAACCCAAAGCGCACAACCTGCCACTGGGAAGCTTGCAAACGCCTCCACACAGCCCAGTATATGGTGCCTTTTGTCGCAGTGCGTGCAGGGCAGGATCTCCTTGCTGGCGGAGCAGCATCTTTGAGAGGAAATGTTGTCCACAGGTTAAAGTCCAGGCCTGAGAGCCAGGAAACAGCTCCACACTCAGCCTGGCTGCTGACTCACTGTCTAACCCTGGCAAGTCACTTTGCCACAGTGCATGTAGCTGATGGTAATACCCTGCTGGGAGGTGGATGGGTGTGTTGGGAGGCTCAGTCAGGCCACTACGGGGCTGGATACAAGAGATGGGATTGTCAAAGGACATGAGGGAATGAGGAGCTCAGTTCCTACGGAAAAATCAGGAGCTGAACTTCCTTAGGCCTGGTCTTCACCAGGTGAAAAGGGCATCTTCTCCCCCTGTGTTAGCTCAGTGGTTCTCAACCAGGGGTACATGTACTCCTGGGGGTATACTGAGGTCTTCCAGGGGGTACATCAGCTCATCTAGATATTTGCCCAGTTTTACAACAGGTTACATAAAAGCACCAGCGAAGTCGGTACAAAGTAAAATTTCATACAGACAGTGATTTATTTATACTGCTCTTTGTACTATATGCTGAAATGTAAGTACAATATTTACATTCCACTTGATTTATTTTACAATTGTAGGGTAAAAATGAGAAAGGAAGCCATTTTTCAGGAATAGTGTGCTGTGACACTTTTGTATTTTTCTATCTGATTTTGTAAGCAAGTAGTTTTTAAATGAGGTGAAACTGGGGGTACTCAAGACAAATCAGGCTCCTGAAAGGGGTGCAGTGGTCTGGAAAGGTTGAGAGCCACTGTGTTAGCTAACTTGGGGTCAGAAGTGAGTGAAGACAAGACAGCTTGTAGTGAACATGTGTGGTGGGGCGGGGGAGAGGAACATGCTCAGGCAATATTCTCTGTGACTATCCACTCGCCTTCCTCCTGCACCTCATTTTATCTCTTTGCTGAAGCACAGGCCAGAGTTCAGTCTTTTCAGGACTGTTCCGAAAACAAATACACAGAGTTAAATCTTAGGGCTATTGTCTGTAAAACCCTGCTAAACAGCTGTTAATAGATGCCAGTCGATTTCAAAGAGAGAGCACCATACACTTCCTTAGTGAAACAAACTTTCAGTACACCCAAAGCATGCTGAAAATAGTATAAAATATTGTAAACAGTGTTTGGAATACTAGGAATAACTTTTCAACAAAAGCTATTAGACAGTAAGTCTACTGGTGTTCCTCATACGGATGTTCTCCCTTTCATTCCTGTTACAAACATTCAAACTAGGTTTCAGCACCATATTTTCTATGCTGCGGTGCACACATCAAAACACGTCCCCTATGATCTTCTCTCAGAGGTGATTTCTCAGTCTTTAGGGCGTGACCATGATACCTAGCGTGTGTCACAGCAGTGCCTCAGTCCTTTCAAACATGCCAGATCCCTGTCAGCAAACAAACAGGCCGAGGATCCCCACAGCCCGCTGCATTCCAGAGCCGGGGTCAAGAACTAAACTGATCCTCACAGTTGCTAGTGAAACAAAAATCTGCAGCCTGCATCTAAAGCGGTGCAGGGACTGGGACCCAGATGAACCCTCACAGCAGACACTGTGTGGGTCAGCTGCTGAGTGCACAGGGCTCCTGTAATTAGAACCTTTCCCCCCCTTGCGCTCTGTTCAGCTCCATTCTTGGAGAGACCTGCCAGGTGGGTTGCCCACAATGCAAACTTCCCATATAGCCTCAGAACAGCTACGGAGCAGATCAGATAACTGCCACCCCCTGCTTTGGTAGTTCCTGGCTATTTCCAAGTTACCCTGCCCTGCTCTCTGCCGACCTTTGCAAGCTGACCCGAATGCGACAGGACCCGACTACAAGTGTTGGGTTCGGGTCAGGTGTAATTTGCTCCATGCTGCCCCCTCTTCCCGGTGCGGCTGGAGCTGGCCATGGATGGGCCCATTGGTGCTGCAGGGACAGGCCGCTTCTCCGTGAACTGAGTGGCATGGCTGGTTCCATCAGGGAGGTGGCCAGCGGGGCCTGGGAGCAGAGCGGCCACGGCACAGGGCGTGGGGGGCAGAGTGGACAAAGTGAGGAAAGCACTAGGGAGCAGGTCTGAGCCCACAGCGGCCCGAGTGCCCAGGCCATGCTAGCAGGCTGAGCCTTCGGCATGGCTAGCAGTAGGTCGCTACTCCCTGGGGTGCAGGTTCCGTGCACTGGGGAAAGGCAGCTTGCAACCCAACCCAAACCTGACAGGACATACTACAAATGCCAGGTTCGCAGTGTCAGTGGCGGAGCTGGGTTCACGTCAGGTCCGAGCAGACCACTAGCTCTGTGCATGCGTGCCGAGTGTCCCACTAAGCTCCAAACCTCCGCCTTACTGCTTCCCTCCCGCTGGAGAGACAAAGTCAATTGCTGCGCAATAAAGCATGGGGTTACATGAGCAGGGCAAGGTCAGCCTGAGGCTCCCCCTCAGCCTTCACCGCAACCGACTAAGACATAGGAAAAGAAGAAGCTGCTGGTTTTCACCAGGGCTTTGCCCTGTGTTAGCTGCCCTGTGTGAGGAGGAACACATCTGTTTGCCTGTAATGAAGACAAGGCCCAAGGCTCGTCTGAAATCCCCAGCTTGATCTCCGGCCTTGCTGGATGTGATCACTAAATGAGGCTGCTCACTCTTCACCTCAGGACCAGAAAAGGGGCCCCAGCTGCAAATTTTCAACCCGAGATCAAGCTGTAGGCTGAGATTTGGTCTGGCCCATTACAGGAACAAGGGTCCACTGGAGTAACGCCTTTGAGGATCTGGACCTAGCAGCCAACGGTGAAGTCTGGGTCCATATCTGACTCTGGAGGGTTTGGCTGTGGAGGTTTGGCTCTGGCCTCTCTCTGTTTAGTAGTGAGTTTCTACTATAGAATCCAACACGGTCCAACATGGGAGAAGGCTCATGTCATGTCAGTACCAGAACTAAATACAGCCCCATTTGTGTAGCTCAGACCCAGATTTCAAGCTTTCCAAAGCTCAGACTGGTTTGGGTCAACGGCGGATTGGTCACCTCAGTTGTTGGAGAAACAGAAACCTGCAGCTTGTATCCAAAGTGGTGCAGGGATTGGGACCCACAGTAGAGACATCTCTTGGTCCTGTGTGGATCAGCGGCTGAATTCACAGTCCCATTAGAGATGGGGGGCCAGCTGGGAAATCCAGCTCTGCATGTCGCTGAGCCCCCTTTTTTGCCTGGAGTAGCAGAAAGTGCAGAATACCGATTTCCTGCATTGCCGATCCAGCAAAACCCTTCTTTTCTTGGTACCACAATCCTTGAATGCAGCAGCAACTCATCAGTAAAGTGGGGAATGGCTCAGACCAGAGTTACCAAAGGGACAAGGGCGGGAGAAGGGGGGGAAATGCTGGCAAATGACAGAGCCCTTATCTTAATTACAGGCTTATTTGCATTTAAATGAAGGTTATTCTATAATTACCACTGAATGTTTTGTGTTGGAGCTGAAATACCTCTCCATGGGTTGTCAGTTCCTTTCCATTTTCATTTTCTCTTGCCATTCTTCTGCTTTGTAATCAGCAGACACACACAGAGAAAGGCATTTACACTCCATTTCTCCACCGCAGACAGAGCCAACTAATTGCCTTTCCTTCCGGAGGGAGGGCCCCGTGGCCTTGTCCTTGCTGTAGCATCTCTCCTGGTGAAGAGGAGAAAGGACTTGGTTGTGACCAATATCAGTGGGCTTCTTTCTTGAGGCTGCTGGCCTGCTGGTCCCCTTTGGCTCTCCAGCTGGGGGGCTAACAGCCAGCCTTGGTTGCCATGCATTTCATCATCAAGTCCTGTTTGTACTGCATGCCTCCGGATGAGAACGCATGCCAACCTTGGCACTTCCACTGAATGAAGCAGGGGTCCCATGGAGAAAAACAGTACGTTGTTACGTATTGCACAAGGAACGGGGAGAGGAGGGGTGAAAAGCTGTGATTCTTCACCCTCCTCTACCCAGAAACTATAGTAGCTATCAGTTTGCAATGTACCTGGACAGTGTTTCATAGCCCCAAGTCCAGACAGTCACCTCGCAGGCTGATTGTCCAAGTAGCTTTGGATCAAGGCCAAGAGTGTCAGACTTAGGATGTTTTCTCCCTTTGCACGACAGCGTGAAAAACAAAACATCTGCTAAATACGGGTTGCATAAGACTGGATCAGCAAGGCTGTGCTGTAGAGTCATTTAAGTCCTTCTGCTGTCCCAACCCACCTGGGCAATCCAGCAATTCGGGGCAGGCCTCAGCCGAGCTAGTTTAGAGATAGCAGAAAAAACCCAGCCAGAAACCATCCCCAAAAGCGTTGGTGGCAAATCCAGATCCTGGCAGGGTATCGGCAACAGTCAAGCCAATCTCAAGACACTCTGAGGTTCAGACACTTATCCTAACTTTGCTCTAACTCTCCAGAGTGCTTTGGCCCTGCACTGATGCTTGGATAGCTTTAAAACTATGCTTTCTGTGTGGCTGCACAAAGCCAGGTTATTCCAGCGGCCTCCCAGCCCCTCTCCAGCAACAGCCCACGTTATAGGCGGAGAAGGAGCTAGTATCAGCCACATACGGAGCCTACATTGTCTCGGGCCCTGTACATCTAGCAGGGACAGGCTTCCTGGCATGTCTCCCTCTCCTGGTGAGGAATCCAGGAAGACCAGCCTTCTGGGTCATATTTGGGTGACTCAGAGCGCAAAGCCAGCAGGGGAAATGCCCTCACTTGTTCAGCCTCTTGCGCTTGTCTCCTGAGGGTTGCCATCTGTCCCAATCTTCCTGGGATCATCCCGTTTGTAAGGTGACTGTCCCAGAACATCTGTAATCCTTCCTGGGACATTAAAAATGCCAGGGTTTTGTCAATCACAGCCATGCTGGCCCCGCAGACCCTAGTGGCTCCAGCGGAAGGAGCTGTGGGGCAGCAGTGTCTGAGCAGAGGGAACAGGACAGGGGCACGGCTGTGCAGGTCCTAGCTGTGGGGGTCACTACAGGGTGGGAGCTAGGTGGCTGCAGCTGGTACCATGTCCTGGCTTGGTACAGTTGGTAGTTGCAGCAGCCTTGGGAGCCACGGGGCTGGTGACCTTCTTAGGGTTTGGATGGGGAGACAGTGCCCTGGAGGCAGGTCACACCCGGGGGTGTATGTGGTGGGAGCTGGGGGGCAGGCGGATGTCCTGCTTTTTTGTACCTCAGAGGTAGCAATCCTACGTTCCTCCTTCATTCTTGCTCTCCCTCACTGTTCTCCATTTCTCTCTGCCTCCATTATCCTCCTCTGCTGTCTGTCTCTCTGTCTCGCTCTCTCTGCATCTTCAGCCCTGTCATTCTCTCTCTCATTGTACCTCTCCTTCGGGAGGGCCTGTTGACCAAGGATCGGCCAGAATCATCTGGGTGGGGGAAGCAGCCAAACCAGGGCCATGCAAAGCTGCAGAGAGACGTTTGTGTGAAGTTTGCAGCCGTTCCATCCCCCGAAATGCTGCAGGTTTTATTTATTTATTTGTGCAAAATCTGATGCAAATGGAAACTGCAGCAAAATGGAGACGCTCAGAGAGTCTGGAGCAGGTAAATGCCGAAAGAGATCCATCACTCCACCACCTCCAGCAACAAGCTGCATGTTGTTAATCTGCACCGATTTCCTTCTCCTTGCTGCACTGGGAGAAGGTGGCCCTACGGACTTCCTCAGCCCCCTGTAAGCAGCGCGCCCCCCGTCGCAGGCCGGCGCTGGAGGGGGATTTCCCACAGATGTTTCATTTAATGACTGCCTTGGATGCAGCCACAGAGTCCAGGGATCAGAGCCTTAATTAAATAATAACATTCCCGGGGTGCAGCGTGGTCTCTGGAAGCCGGGACACCAGTGACCTGGAATTAAACTGAGAGCACTAATGGAGCAATTTGAAGGGTATTAGGTGGAGACAGAGCCTGCTTCAGAAGATATTACTGACATTGGAAAGCATAAGGCAACTGAAACAAGATTTGTCCATGACCCCTCACTGTGCTGGGTTGAGTACAGTCCCTGGGCCTGTGCCGAAGAGCAAGTCTGACAGCCCAGCATCTGCTCCCTGTCTAATTATCGCTAATTGAAAAGCAGGCACCAAAAGAGGAGCAGGACAACCAGAGAATCTCTCTCCTTTCCCATTCTCCTAAGCCTCTGTCTCCCCTTTCCCTAATCCTTCCCTCCCCACACACTTATTTCAGGATCCCCTCAGAGTGTTTTTCCTTACACACATGCCTGAGATGCAGATTTCAAACTTCTGTGAGATCCAGGGCTGGTTGGGTGCGAGAAAGAGTGTCCAGTTGGGTAAGCTACATCCTGGCTCCAATTCCCAGCTGGCCCCAAGGTTTGGAGGTGAAGTGAGACTGGTGAATTCCACATGTCGGGGGTAGCAAGTGGTTTAATAGTGGAGAAGGGAGAACGGACGAAAGAACGCCACTTTTCTGCCACACCCTTCCACTGCGTGGCTAATTCCTTGAGAACAGCTCGAAACACAAATCTGGACCCTCAGCTGGCTCTGAAAAAAGCGTGTGTCCCAGGTTTATTTTTCATTTGTAGGCTCTTCCACGGTGTTCCTCAGCGCTCTCTCAGCACGCCTCCCCCACATTACTACTCCACCCATGCTGCTGCGAATAAGGAGTGCCATTCCCATTTCACAGATAGGGAGCAGAGGCCAAGGGACACAAAGTGACCTACAGCCAGTTCACAGGCTGGGGAAGATCCATGGCATTCATTTCAATGGAACGATGACAATTCACCCCAGCTGAGGGTCTGCCCCTACACGGGTAAATCAGGATCAAGCCATAGTGTAAACGGGAGGAGAATTGATCACCAAGGGTCTATGGCACAGGTAGGGTTCCAGATTTGAACCTTAGTCACAAGCTCACGCTTGTTCCCCGAGTTGGATCTGGGCTTGCATTCAGCCCATGATGGAGATAAGGGCCATTTACAGAACTCAGCTCCAGGTTCTGCCTCTGAACTCCCTTCCTTCCAACATGCTGGGATGTTCAGATTCAGGATTTTACTTCAGACTCCTCTCTACATGTTGCCTCTTCCCCCCTCTAGACCAACTTCCTATCCCAGGAGATATCCTTGAGTTCTAACGCCTGGATCTAGCACTCCAGGACTTGTGTTTGGAGATTTTCACCGTTGTATTCTCCTCTTTGTTGGCAATGGATTTAAACACAAACTTAAACTCTCCACTAAGTTTCTAATCTAGTTAAAATCTTTTCTAACTCGTCCGCACGTTCCCCCTCCTACCAACTCCTTCAAGTGTTCCTTCAAGTGCTCAGCAGAATAATGTTTCTCTGCAGAGAGTGCCGTCTTTAGTTAATAATGTCAAGATCATTGAGCGTCCCTAATGAAAGAGACACAACATAAACTGTCACTTCAAACAAACATGCCGTCAAGGCGCCATCATCTCTGAAAATATTTTCCCAATTTTACGGGACTCGTGCAGGAAATAGGCAGCTTTCACGGAGATTCTGATGCAAAACTCGAATTCACAGGATTTAGAGTGGTGGGAAATGGTGGGGTCTCACTAGAGCCAAAGAACCGGCAGGTCTGTGAAGAAAGAATTGTTTTAACAGCTGGAGCCAAGAAGGACAAATGACTGCGATGCTTATATCTTCATTGCTCATCGTAACCAATGCACTAGGCAGGTTGTAATTGTACTGTGAAGACTTTCCACATGGGATTAGACACAGTATATTCACATTTGTTGCAAAGCTCTGGAGTACTCGAGCCAATCCTGAGGCTTTCAAGTACAGAAAACAAACCTCAGACCAATCCCCTCCAAACACAGAGACCTCTGGCTTTTTAAGGAGGCCGTGGGGAACCTGGGTTCTTTCCAATCCAAACTCTTTTGAATTTCCAGGCCTGCAAACCCATGTGAACTGATCTCCTGGCAACACAAATCCATTTTGATCTGAACTCGGAAAGGTTTGCTCTATTCCAGCTGCAGAAGGGAGGTGTGTTAGCTCAGACAGATAGAAGCCCCAGAGTTGGAACACAAATGTTATTGTTGCATGGGAGAAATGTGGGGCATCTACGGAGATGTCTACACCGCACCAGGCCGTAACTATCCCAGAGCCATCAGCTCCTTGCGTTCCAAATTATTGTGAGCCACAAAACCTAATTACCTCTTTCCAATGCCCATTTGCTTCTGGTGCTTCCTCCCATTACAGTTGTTTGGTCTTCCTCCCCCTTAGTTAAATTCATCCAGCTCAGAACCCTTTCCTCTGACACATAGCCTCTCCGGTGTCTTCTCCTTACATCCAGAACCTCAAAAACATGGTCTTTACCGGCTGTGCTTTGCCTGGGGAAGGCCTCATGGTCAAAATATCACTGCTAAACTTTGGAACAGGTCATCAGCTGGTGTAAATTGGCATCATTCTTTTTAAGTCCTTCATGTTCACCATAAACTTAAGCAAACCTGTTGGTTTCCCTTAAAGAGACAGAGCTCCATTCTTATCCTGGGCCCATCACCGCAGTATCTGAGCTCACTGTACAGGAGCAGGCTACAATCACTATTATGCAGGAAAACTGCCCAGTGGTTGCTAGTGAAATTCCCTCTCCCTGACACAAGGGTAGTCTATCTCTGTCTGTTCATATACCAGGGACCTGAATGGGTTTTCTGGGCCAATCTGAAAGGAAGAATACATAAAGACCCTTGGGAGAGAAAAACCTGGACTGGATCTCCATGCCACCTAGAATGGACTTTGAATGGAGCCTTTGAGATAGCTAGGCCCACCTGGAATGGATGTTAGCTACCATCCCTGGGAGAAAAAGTGAGAATGGATTCAGCTTGCAGTGCGGAGGGGCTGAAGAGCTGATATTGTATTTCCATTCTTGCCTGGAATGCAGAAGCAGCCTTAGCCATTGTACCCACCAGGGCAGAAAACCTTTTCTTTCCCCCCGTCACAGTGGCCAAGGAAAGGTGCCCAGCAGAGCAGAGGACAAAAAAAGAAAAAAAAAGAAAAAGGCAGAAGCAGAATGACGGAGCAACAGGGGACCACCCTGTTCACCAGCCCCTAGATCCGACTCTGCTGGAATGCCCTGAATTCCCAAAAAGAAGGGAAATCATTTAACCTACTTAACTTTGGCAGCGTGATTTCCTGCAAAGACGCCATGGGAGAATGGGTGGAGATGTAGCTCAGTCTGCTTCTATTTGCTCTGACTCTGCCTTTCTTTGGTGCATCATTAGTGATTGCTCGTGAAAGCACCACTTGAAAGGTAAAGCCGTCTTCTGTTCCACACCATGCAGTCACCAGTACGGGAAGTGGAGCAGGGCGCAGGCGGAAAATGAAGGCAGTTCCCTTAGTTAAATTAGATTATTGTTGTTTGCAAGGAGAGGGCTGGAGGGATTAGAAGGGAAGGCGGTTTCCCTTATGGAATATTTATGATTATAAACCTTGAGTTGAAATGAGGCTGTCAAAGCCTCGAACAAACCCAGAGCTGCCTGCAACATCTTGAATGCTGACACATTTCAGAACATGCAGCTGGTCAGGTTACCCGGCATCCCAAACCCTCTCAGCATGGGCAGAGCTTGTATTATTGGAAGATTTCTTCCAGTGTTCCCTCTGCCTAGGGGACTAGGAGGCTTGGCACTGCTATGGAGCTGCTCCTATTTGTGAATAACAATAGTTGGGAATTCAGACCACAAAGTGTTCTTGCACTGTTCCTGGTCCCTGCACACACGGCTGCCCAGAAGTTCTTGCACACAAATTTTGTCCTATGAGCTGTTTCTCTTCCACTTTTTGGCTGTTTCTTTGCCTGCATGTGATTGGTCACATAAGTCACACAATATTAACCTCAGAAGTAGCCACCTGTCAGCTTTTCTGAGGCCTGTTTAAAATGAATTAGTGGATTCAGGCCATTGTGCAGTGGCCCCAGGTCCACATCACAAAATCCATCATCCTAAGGAGAGGAGAACAGTCATGTAGGGACAATGGCCCACTAGGTTCGTACCCGCGCTCTGACATTGACCAATGCCTGATTTGTCCGAAGAAGGCAAGAAACTCCTAGAATACGCCTCATTTTGCAATATTATCCCTGAGAGAAATTCCTTCCTGACTCCAGTTGGTGATTTTATTCATACCCTCAACTGATTCAGTGTGTGGAAGCCTCAGAGACAGAACAATTTCTGAATGGACCATGGAAACAGAACCCTCCATTCGCCAGCAAAGGGTTGGGCCCTGCAGGCTGAGTTTGGGGCACAAGATTACCCTCTTTACTAGTCCCTTCAGAAAACCGCGGCCATCGCTGCCATAAAGTGACACATGGCGAGACAAGTCTCTTGCCAAACCTGAATGGACACATCCAGCACAGGAGCTCTGCTCTTAGGGGAAGGAAATCACAAAGACAAAAGATCCCTTGCAAATAAAACATAAAGCAGAGGGATGATTCCCCCGCCTCCTGCTTCCCCCTTTTTAATAGACTAGTGAGTGTCAACAGCCTGGCAGACAGATATCACTGCAGAGGAGGCAGAGAGGTGACTGAGCTGCAAGGGGAGGGTTGGTAGGAGAATTCAAATGGAGTTTAAAAACTCTTTTGACATTTAAAAAAAATCAACAACATCTAAAGTGATGAGGGGCCCAGGAATATAACTGGCTGAATGTCACATTTAAAACTCGACAGATAGCAGCTGCCTTATCTCCTGAGACAGGTGGTTTTGAGCAGTAAATAAGGCACAGTGGACCTGATTCTGATTTCATTTAAACCAGTGTCACATCATTGACTTTAATAGAGTTACCCCTGTTTTACACCAGCGTGACAGAGAGTAGAATCAGGCCTGCAGAGTCTATTAAACTTTAATACTTGGGAGAACAACAAAGAGAATGAGACCAGTTCCTTTCCCATGAACCTAAATATATATTAGGCAGACCCTCAGCTGGTGTAAAATTGGTGTAGCTTCACTGATTTCAATGGGGTTTCCCCAACTGGGGATCTGGCCCATACATAGCTATAAGCAAACAGCATTTTAAATGCTTGTCTATTTTGTACCCCATTTTTTGTGTTCTGATTTTATGATGTTATCTTTCCCCATTATCTTGGCTCCTTAATGAAAATGACTCACAGTAACAAGTGGAAGAATCTAATGTAACGAATGACCCGGAAACTTTATAGCAATCATTTCTACATCTAGAAGCTCTTCCCCATCCTATGAATACACTAGAAATAAGCAATTTATTTCAACTCATATAAGGAGGAGACCAGTTCGACCTTGGGGGATTTTCCTTTATATTTTAATTTTTTTTTTGGGGGGGGGGGGGGGGGGGGGGGGGAGAGGTTACAATCATAATTACAAATGATTGGGGTTTTTTAAATTAATAATTGAAAAATATTCTTCCTAAATTTCTATGTGATGTAGGAAATGAAGAATCGTAATGAAAAGATCTAGAAGAGACTATTAAAAAAAAAATGTATCGCTTGAGTCAATTAGGAGATAGATTTGAGGATTCCCAAGCGGTCTCCGATCTCTTATGACCATGGCTCCAATCCTCCAAACACTCAAGCACATGCGTAGCTTTACTCGTGTGCGTAGCACCTTTGAAGTTATGCCTGTGCTTCAGTGTTTGCTGGTTTGGGGTCAGACGTAATTAGAATGATCACAAAGGGTCGGAGTAAACCCATTACATCAACTTCACTGGCTTACTCCTGGGAGTAAGTGCTCTCTGTTCTAAGGGTTTCATAATGTCTCCTAAAATAATGCATAGCAATACTGCAGCTTTCATCGAAGGATGTCAAAGCACTCTGCAAACAGCCTCCTTGCACAATGAATTAAGCCTCCTTGCACAAATTCCACAGGAGGGTCCGTCTACACTGCAAAGAAATACTCATGTCAGTGAGTCTCAGAGCCCAGATCAATTGACTCTGGCTCATGGGGGTCAGGCTGCAAGACTAAAAATAGCAGGGGAGACGTTCAGGCTGGAGTCACGGGCTCCAGGAACCTCTCCCCTCACCAGGTTTTACGGCCCAGGCTCCAGCCGGAGCCCGAATGTCTACACTGCATTTTTAGCCCCACAGCCCGAGCCCTGAAAGCTCAAGTCATCTGACCCGGGCTCTGAGACTCAATGCCACTGGTTTTTCTTTGCATTGTGTTGATACCTGGGATGCATTATCTTAGATACAGAGGAAAGATGCTTGAAAAATGCCAATGATTTCTCATGGGATATTGTGTGTGTGTGTGTGTGTGCGGGGGGGGGATTTCTTTTTAACGTCTCACAAAATAAATAAATAAATCAGGATTGTTGATGAAAAATCAGGGGAAATGTGGTTTTCAAAAGTATTTTTAGCAAAAATGCTCAGATTTTGATTTTTAAAAATTAATTTTCAAAATCTGAAATACCAAAAATATGTACCCAAATTGAGTATTTTTACTGAAACATTTTCCAATTTTTAGTCATTTTAAAAAAAAGTTGGTCTAGAAGTCATCCCTTATTAAAAATGTTTCAGTGAGCTATTTTGTCTGGCTGTAGTACGATCATACGGGATGAGATTCTGATACTTCTGCTGGCACTTAGTAGCATCTAACCATTGACTTCAGTGGGCTATCTGTGGCTTGAAGTACCTATCTAACATTATTCTTTGAATTATGACAGCATCCTGAGATTGCAGCCAAGATCAGGGCTTGTGCTAGGCACTGTACATACATGTAGCAAGTGACAATTCCTACCCCAAACAGCTTACAATCTAAATGTGCAAGAGAGAGGCCAAGGCCATCCAGCAAGTCAGCAGCAGAGCTGGGAATAGAAGCCAGGTCTTCTACGTTCCAGTCCAGTGCTCCACCCACTGAATAACACTGCCTCTCCAGTGAGTAGGTATCAGAATCTGGCCTTCCATTTTTGTAGACCTGCCTGAAATCACCTGCCACAATTCAAGTTTTAAATGCACAGGGAAGTCATTAACACACACACTGTCACCCGGCTGCCTCTTATTTTGTCCTTGCTAGTTTGAACACATCTCTTTGTCTCCACTCTTCAGCCAAGGAGAAGCTGTGTAGACCCTTATATCAATGTGACTCATATTCAGATTCAGCTAAAGAGTGATTTACTGCCAAGATGCTATTGGTAAATTGTTAGTTTTACGTTCACTGTGATAGTTTCATATTTGCTTTTATTGTTTGCTGTAAAACCTTTATTCTTTCCATTTTCTGAGAGCATCTTGCCTGCCTCTCCATTCCCAGCTCGCCTCTCATTTGCCATTTCTCATTTGATCTGGCCCATGCTTCCCCTTCAATATCTGTCAGCTCTCTGGCACAGCCACCAGGGGAATCAGATTTAAGCCGCAGCTGAGTTTAAATTACTGGGGCTCTTTTCAAAGGCTTTAGAATACTCAGGACAGGTCTGGAATAGGACCAAGTTCCTTTACGTTGGGTTAGAAGTCACAGTGGTGCCTTCAGTTTATGCATGCCAGTAATAATCAGGTTTTGAAACAGCATAGGCTGTTTTGATACCTTTCCAAGAGCTTCTGCAATGCCCCTAGTAAAATAAAGAGTGCCAAATGAGTGACGGGATATTCTGGCCCAGAAAGGTAAAGCTGATCAGAAGAACTTTGAAGGCACCATTTTCCATTGGAGAAAACAGATCGATCCAAATCAAAATGCTTTGCAAAACTGCAGTGATTTCATCAAAATTTCATGGAGGAGAAAAGCTGGGGGGAAGTACTGACAATGTTGACATGCCCTGTTTTGATATTTTCAGAATGAAATATTGATTCTTTTTTTTTATTTTGAAATTACTTTTCACTTTGAAATTGTTTACATTTTGTATTGTTTGTGATGACATATGAGAATACAGAATAATATTTTTTTAAGAACGGTTGAAACTGAAACTAAATGAAATTCTCTGCAAAAAGCAATTTCAAATAATATTTTTTGGATCAATCAAAATGTTTTATTTAGATAACACCATAATGAAATGTTTTGATTTTGTTTAAATGAAACGTTGCTAGATCCCAAACTGATTTGTTTCCTTTTTCCTACAGAAAATTTCAAAATTTGTGGGGGTTATTCTAATTCTGAACATCAAATTTTGAAATAATGAAATGGAATTTCCATCCTGCACAGAGCTCTGCTTAAATGACCTGACCAATGTTACACAGTAAATCAGTGGCAGAGCTGGGACTGGAATTTGGGAGTCCCTAGTTCATCCTGGCTCCGTGCTTGATCTATGAGATCACAAGGCCTCTCTGTTTTACATCCAGATAACATTTTAATAAAAAATAAACGTGTGTAGCCATAATATTTACTTGCCTCTTTATCTTAATTGATAGAGGACAAGAGCGTCTGTGGATCTGGAGTCCACCAGCACAATAAAATCCAGCTGTAGTTCTTGTATTTGGTCAGCCCTGCTTTCACTCTCCAATATCTCTGTGCTGGTCGGACGCATTAGGCTGAGTTTGTAAAAGGGGGAACCTGAGAAATAGAGACTAAGGGTATGTCTAGACTGACGGTGGCAAATTTGCCACTGCTCCAGAAATCGACGTTATTAATTTGCCTCTGCCAGGTGAAGTAACGCTGTGTTGACAGGAGTGCATTTCCCATCGGCACAGCGAACTGAACACTCTACGCAGCTTGCATATCTCCCGTCGACTGCCACCGAATTTGGCGGCAAGTATAGACATAGGACTTGTCTACACTGAGAGTTCTGAAATTCTTCACCATTGCTCTACCCTGCTGACACTAGCAACATTAGCGGAGCTAGCAGAGACTGGCCTTGGATCTTTTTAATCACCTATTGTCTAGTCTTGTTCATTGACAATGAAACCAGAGAGGTCAAGTGACATGTTCAAGGTCACCCAGGCACTGCTGGAGCCCAGAAGAGTCGATCCTGTAATTTAACCACAAGACTAGCCATCGGGGGAGGAGTCTTTTACTTCATTAGCAGTAACACGCCGGAGGAATTTGGAAACTTTCCATCTCCCTCTGGCTTTCCACTGCCAGCTGGTCGCCCAAACTGACTGAAAGTGTGACTGGCTCTGCACATACCAGAGTGGGCTTCTGCTGCTCTGGTGCCACGCCTTGCATCCGTTCTCCAAGCTGCCACAGTGAAAGCTGTGATGTGAATGTTGAAATGTGAGGGTAACACAAGGTACGGTGGGATGGGTCACCCAGCTGATCCGAAGAAATGCCTTGGAGATATAGCTGCAAGGAATTCAGCTCATGGGGAATCCGTGCAAACCCTACTCCTCCTCCCAGGAGTTCATTCCACCAGGCTGTGCTTGGAGCTGCATGGAAACTGGAAGAACAAGTTCTTCTTCCATCTATGTAAGTTACTTATCTGCTCCGCATAACTGTAGTGACTTAGTGCCTTACAATCTTTAATGTATTGTCCTCACAATACCTCTGTGAAGCAGGAAAGTGCTATTCTCCCCATTTTATTATCCTCATTTTACAGAAGGGAAACGGAGGCACGGAAAGGCTAAGTGACTTGCCCAAGATCACACAGGAAGTCTGTGGCAGAGCAAAGAAGTGAACCCAGATGCCTACCTAGCACCCTAACCACTGGACCATCCTTCCCTCGATCCATGTTGAACATGGCCCTGTGTAACGAATAGATTTGCACAGAAGGACTTCATTCCTTGGATCTGGCTAAGCTGTGCTTGGTACAGGACATGCAGGGAAAGCTAATGTCACTTTTGCAGCGCCTTCCCCTTCCAGACATGTGCCAGGTGTAGCTCTGCCAGTCAGGTCATCTGGGTCGTTCTTTTCCTAGAGGGGTGGCCTCCCACCTTCCTGCACTCTGGAGAGTCTCTCTTCGTTTCCTGGAGTCACATCAGTCGTTCCTGGAATCTCTTTGTGCCTCCTCCTTGGGGCCAGTTTTAAGTCTCACTGCCGGTGACTGAGATGAAAGTTGACTGAGGGCTAGGTAGAGCCCTTGGTTTACAAGGCCGAGAAGGGCAGCACTTAGGTCGGGCTCTGATGGTGAGAGAGTGTTTGGAAAGCAGAGGCAGTGTTTAGCAAGTGCCTTGCCTGGAAGTGGAGTGGGGAAGGGAGTAGCGGCACCCCCAGCCACCTGGCCTAAGTAGCCATCCAGGTGTGAAGGAAGCTGTGCCCTTTCAAAGGATGCAGTCAATTCTGTCCTCCCCACCTGACCCCACAGAGCAAGGGAGCAGCAAGGGAGGGGTGTCTGAGTCATCACTCATCTGAGCTGCTCCTGTGCGAGTGCAGTTTACACATAGCCCCTAAAGGCCCCTAAAGGCACAAGCGACCCCTAAGGAGAGAGCCACATCCATCCCTGCAGGCTCTGGGTCACTCATTCCAGTTTGCGCATTCCAGCATCCCTGCCTCTTCCCAGCTCGGTGACACGCACAGCCTCTGAGTGTCCAATTCAAACCCAGGCTGGAGCTGTCTGCTGGAGAGACGCATGTTTTCCTGCAGCCCCTGCGTCCAGTCTGACAGCTGTGAACCTCTGCAGGGGAGATTCGCTGAGTCAGGTGCTGCAGCAATAGCTGGCAGCATGTTTGGGAAAGAAGAGGGCCGTCCAGTGCTCACCTCTAGCTATGACATCAGCTATGCACTGGTGATTGAGGCACTGGGAATCTGCAGACATATGCCTGGGCCCCACCACGTATTTCTTCATGTCCTCCAGGAGCTGAACATTGACATGAGCATGGGCACTGCCAGCTCTTTTTATGAGCATCAAGGCTCTTGCAGCACCCCTAAGTGACGGATGTGAAGACTGAAAGAACCACTGAAACGTGATGCATCTTGTGGAAAGCAGGCACTGCTAAACCAGAACATACCATTCAGTCTGGCAGTAGCTGAGATCTTAACTGTAAGAGGAAGACAAAATAATTAGTATAGCGCTGTACATGGGACCCTGTATCATTCCTGGCTGTAAATTGTGCCAAATTGTGTCTGGCTCCACTGCTTCTAACCCTTACATAGCATGAATATCCCTGGCATTGACTCTTTAATGTCTTAATAAGACCAGAGGTCTGTTCAGTTCAGGAGGGGGCTACACTTTGTTTGCACTAATATATTTTCATTGTATTAGTCCATGTTTCAGCACCTTCTTAGTGTTATCTACTCGTAGTGTGGGAGTGCCTAGGAACCGCAGTCATTGTGCTAGGTGCTGTACAAACACAGAAATGGCCAGGACTGTCTGTCCAAGGGCCTCAACCCTTGGGGAAGGGTAAGACAGAGTTTGGCTTATCAGGGCCTCATAAGACTGAGGGGTGACCTTTGGTAAGATTTTAGCATATGTGGGGGGACTTTTATTGCTTTCTCTCTAATATTTGTGCCTTAAGAATAAAGGTGCATGCTTCAAAAGAGCTGTGTGGTAACTTGTAACCTCTGGCAACACACTGGTCTTAGCTCGGGAGAGAAAGTAAAGCACAGGCACTGGTCTTCAGGTAGGGATATTGCCATGCAAGGCAAGGAGCTGTGCAGCCTTAAAACCCCTGGTCAGGAGGAAGTGAAACACAGGTCTCCACCCAGGAGAGGTGACGGCTGGGAGTCAGAATCCTTTAAGTGGGTGCTCTCGAGGGACCACGGAGGAGGAAATACAAGTGCAGTGACCCTGAAACCGTGACTCAGGGTGCTAGGATGATACACATAAACATGCATATAATGTAATAGAAAAGTCTAAATGAACTAGGAAGTTGAAACAGAAGAATCCATTTTCAATTTTGAATCATTTCGACCTTTGACTGTTGAAAATGTTGTCCCAAACCAAACACTTTCCCATGAAACATTTCACTTTGACTAAACAGCGTTTTCCAACAGAAGACAATCAAAACTTTTTAGACCCAGCTCCAGTACCCAGCTTTCCAGTGACTCTCTGACCACCTCAGTATATTACCATTATGTCCCACATTAAAAATTAAGCCTATGGCAATGGTGAAAGATCCAGCTATTTGTTTTATAGCTTCTTGTCAGAGCTAGCTATTTATGCCCATTATCGCAGCACTATCACTGGCACACAATAGATCTGAGCATGCATCATAAATAACACTTTCATTTTAGCACAGTCCTTCTCCGAGGAATGGGCATAAATTAATGCTTGGCTACGTAACTCTAAATAATACATTAGCTCTTTCCACGGAACAATTATGCAAAATATTATGATCACAAAAATGGGCTCATGGTGCCAAAGTGTCAACTCGTTTAGAGAAAAGTGAAGTGAATAATATCTAGTGTTCATACAGTGCTTTTTAGCCATAGATCTTAAAGTGCTTTGCCAAAGATCATTAGCTGCATTTTACAGGTGTGTAAACTGAGGCACAGGAAAGGGACGTGACTTGTCCAAGGTCACCCAGTGGCAGAGCCAGGAATAAAACTGTGGGCTCCGAGTCCTGTGCCTTAGTCACTAAGCTACACTGGCATAGCAAGCAAATGCAGCAGACTTGGGTTTACCCAGGAGATGCTCAGCACCTTGCAGGATCAGCCCCTCTAAGGCAATGCCACTACTATCACAGGAGAGAGGGTACCCAGCTTTAAAGCAAAATTATTTTTATTCGTGTTTGTAGCCAAGAGGCCTTAACCCAGATCAGGGCCATTTTTTGCTGGGCATTGTACATGATAAGAGACAGTACGTCTTTTAGGGCAATGACTATGTAAATGGACAGGACAGACTACGGAAGTTTTATTATCCCCATCGGGAAACTGAGGCACGGGGACATTAAGGGACTTGGCCAAGGTCACAGAGGGAGTTAGTGGCAGAGCTAGGAAATGAACTTAGATCTCTAGTCCAGTGTTTTAACCCCCAGGCCACCAATGTGAAGTGTCCCCAGTACACTCCCAAGTATAATAAGGCCTACAGCAAACAGTATCATACAGCACTGTGCTGGGAGTCAGAATACACGGGCTTTATCCCTAGCTCTGCCATTGGCCTTCTCTGTGACCTTGGATTAATGATACTGTGACACTATTCGGGGTACCCGAGTTGTGTGCTTTGAATCACTAGCGCCTGCTGGCAACACAAACACTCTGCTCTAGAAGCCACGAGCCCCGCTCTTTCCCAATGCAGACTAGCAATTGCTACACCCCACTTAGTTACACTCGAGTGCCCAGTCCTTTCCCATCTGGACACCCATGATGTATATCAATCCGCTGCCTCCATGGAGGCAGGGTACCCCAGTTCACTCCTTACCAGAAGGCACTTAGATGTGTCTATAGTGAAACCAATTGAAGTTTATTTAACAGAACTTGAGATAGAGATTCAAATAAAAGCAAATGCAAGGGTCTGGAAACATATGGTTAGAAGTAAACGAAAACCATCAAACACAATCCATAGACTATGGTTATTAACAGGTAACTTTCCTATCTAGCAAGGTATTTCTCACCCAATGGCCAGTCTTTGTCCATTTCAGAAAGCTGGGACCCACCTTTCCATGAGACACCCCCTCTGGCAAAGTCTCTGCTCTGTAATGGAACTTGTGCTCTTTCTTCGTTTCCTATCCAGTTA
This sequence comes from Emydura macquarii macquarii, assembly GCF_026122565.2. Classification (NCBI taxonomy): domain Eukaryota; kingdom Metazoa; phylum Chordata; order Testudines; family Chelidae; genus Emydura; species Emydura macquarii. The sequence continues at coordinate 5,413,466 of NW_027130449.1, read as the reverse complement.
CAGACCATTGCCTCTTACCCAACGGGGTCCCCTATCCACAGACTTTTCTTGGATTCTTTGCTCTTTGTAAATCCTCAAGCTTCCACCTGGTCGAGCCAGCAAATTTAGGGCAAGTTCCAAGGATGTCCCTGGTTCTCAGCGTGGATTGAGTTAGCCCTGAGACCTGCCTCATCCCAGATGACAAGGTTCACTTCAGCAGTTTTGAAGCCCGATACCCTACACATTACATCACTCTAACATTACTTCCCGTTCAAACATCCCGCAGTAGCCATGACAATCAGTTAGTTCGTAGCTTTTGGCATAGACCCCACACAAACCCCTTCAGCGTCAGACACTTGTCTGGGCGTGTCTGTGTCACACATACTCACCCTCTTTTGAAGTGTATTGACGAAAATCCCTAGAGGAGAGCTGACGGTTACTTCTGGGATAGCATGCTTCACAGACCAACCCTGCAAGTACCACACAGGCTGTTCAGGGGTGGTATTGTAATGCCAGTGCCAGCCTGCAAACAATATGAGCCTTGCCTGCTATTTAGAGAAGCCTTTACCCCTAAAGCATTAGCTGCCAGAAGAGCCTTTCAGGGTCTGTAAGACAATGGGTGACTGAGGGCCTGCCTCTTACTGTAAGAAATTCATGTTGTCCTAAGCCCCCATGGATGTGCATCTGCTCCACACCATAGTCACTCAGGACTTCATAGGAGCAACGGGGATAGAATTCAAAGGCACATAACCCTGCCACTTAAGCTAAAGGAGAATGTGCCTTCATTATTAGCTGTATTGGGCCTATGACACACAGTTAAACAATTTTTGTTCTCTCTCGGGTATTTATATGATCCCCATTACCATCACATCTGAGCACCTCATAATCTTTAATGTATTTATCTTCCCAGCAAACACCCATGGGAAGTGCTGTTATCCCCATTTTACAGATGGGGAGCTGAGGCACAACTTCATTAAGTGACAAGCCCAAGGTCATGCAGGAAGCCAGTGGTAGAGCAGCTCATTGGAACCAAGTCTTTGAAATCCTCAGTTATTCCTTTAACCACTAGACCATCATTCCTTTCAAATCCATCCACTCCAGGGGCAACAGTAAAGATATACACCAGGCCATTAAAGATACCCAGAAATTCTGCCTCCGGATAATGTCAGAATGAGATGGCCCTCCCGTCACTCAAATTCTCAGGTCAACCTTCTCTGATAACTATATCCTTCATCCCTAACATGCTGTAACAACAACCTCTCCCTGATATGCATCTAGCTTCCTGATGGGAGCTGAGGATTTAAATACAGCATAAGGCCAGAAGGGGATTATTGTCATCATCTAGTCTGCCCTCCTGCATAACACTGGCCAAACATAGAGGCTGCTCAGCAACTTGCAGGACTGGGCCCAGAGTGAAGAGATTATCTAGCATGCCAGTGCTAATCAAGATTGTTGGGCTTCCAATATTCGGTTTGTTTTTATTAACATGATGCGAGCAAGACTCACAGTAACAAAGAGCTGGCAAACTAATGGCTTTACAGGGGTTGGGAGAGGAAAGTAATCCCACTCAAACTTTTTCAAACTCTCAAGCAACATGTATAAAACTTTTTCTTTTCTGTGAAGTGCATGGCCCCTGCTGAGTACAGGAGGTGATCGTATCAAGAGTCGGTTGGCATTTCCTTGGCTTGACCAGGGTAATTCACTTGTAGCCTGGCCACACACGTAATAATCACCATTCCAAGCACATACTAACAAAATATGTATACCACAACACATCTTCATCTTTCATGCAAAATCATGCTCTGAAATGCTCCTAGCCTCTCTTTGCCAGAAGCTGGGAATGGGTAACAGAGGATGGATCACTTAATGATGTCCTGTTCTGTTCATTCCCTCTGAAGCACCTGGCGTTGGCTACTGTCAGACGACAGGATACTGGGCTAGAAGGACCATTGGTCTGACCCAGTGTGGCAGTTCTTCTGTTCATTTATTCCATAGCAATCTATTGACACACATACACACACACAGAAGTTGAGAGTTCCAAATCTATCTCCGGGATTTAGACACACTGTGGCAAAGAATTTCAAAAATGACTAATGATTTTGGATACCTCAGTTTTTTATGCCTAAGCTGAGACACATTAAAAGGGCCTGATTTTCCTAAAGGGATGAGCACCTGCCCTAGCAGATTAGGAATCTAAAAAGGGAATCACTCAAAATTGCTAGTCACTTGTGAACCTCTTGGCTATATCTTCTATTAATTTTAAATGGGAAATGGATGTGCAAATCCCTTGGCTGCTTTGAAAAGTTCAGTCTAATTCTCCAGTTACTAAGACTTTTATCATTCCTAGGATTCAGACCATAAGAATTCAATAGAGTCTGTTATTCTTTGTCTCTTGGGTAATATGTTCCTGCCTCACCTTGTAACATTTACTTTGAGAAAGACAATAAAATCCTAAAGGTTCCCCCTTGGACTCCAATCCTCACAGGACTTCGCTTTCCTAAATTGCATTTTCTGAGTTGAGGCAAGTCTATTTATTACTTATGAATGTGCAAGTGAAATATCCACATATTGTTTTATCCTTGTCATGCTAACAACTGGCAGAGAAAGAGATTTAATGCCTGGGTTGGGGAAATTTCCATGTCAATTTTCCAAAGCTCATTTGCAAGCACCTATGTCAAAACTACAGGGCATGAGAGACAAATGCAGCTGTTCTGCAAGTACTTCCTCTGGCCAACCGATGTCACTTCCTTTTCTAGCGATCAGTTTCTCCACAGTGCTTGTGCTTCATTTGACTTGTCAGAGTTTGTTGCAAGTCTGAGAACAGATGTGATTTCCAGCTGTGTCTTTATACCAACCAAAGAGGGTACATTAATAACAATTATTAAATGCTTTATGTTACAAATTAAGCCTGTAGCAACAGCAAAAACATCTAGCTGGTTTGTTTATGGTATCTTGTCAGAGCAAACCATAAATTCCCATTATCACAACACTATCACCACCGCAAAAGCAGGTCTAAGCACTCATCATAAATAATGCTTTAAAAGAATGAAATCATCTTTGGACACAGGAGCATAAATTAGTCCTTGACTTTGTAATGCCATGTGTGCCTTAACTCTTAAATAATAGTTTCAGCGCATCAGCCAGCAATAGATTACGATTCTTCAACATTGCATTCAGAACTTCTTCCACTGCTTGTTTCAGATATTTATGTTACTGTCTTGACAAGAGGCCGCTCTCTGAGCGTATGGCCCCATTGTGCAAGGCACTGTACCTACACAGTATAAATGAAGGGCCATGCCCCAAAGAACTTACAGGCTAAATAGTCAGGCCAGACAAAAAGTGATAGGAGTGACTTGCCCAAAATAGGTTAGTGGCCACACTGAGAACAGAATGCAGGTCTTCTAATCCCTAAGGCTGTAGCCCGTCTACTCGGCCACATGGCTAGCACCCAAGATAAACTGGGGGCAGCAGGTTAGCTATCTATCAACATGCACTTCTTGAGCGTGCAGGGAATGGTGAGTACCAGGAAAAATGAGACTGTGATTTACGCTGCTGAACATCTTTGAGAGAACAATAAGAATGCAGCTTTCCTCGGTTTTTCAGATTTGTACCTACAAACCCACCTTGAGAGCTTTCACACCCAAGTGTGATGTGGAAACATCCTTGAGGATATGACAGAGCTTGAGAAGAGCAAAGACGTACACACTTCTTATCTCTCCCTCCACAAAACAAACCAATGACATTGATTCTCCAGCACAATACACAGTATGTTGGCACAAAGGAAGATGGTGGAAGCCTACAGAAATTCCATGCACCTCAGACCTGGTTTTGAAAATACTTGAGTGGATATTTGTACTGGGGATAGTTTGCAGTTTGATAGCTGTGGAATGAAATACTCCGGTCACAGAACAGCTAAAGCATGGTCACTGCAAGCTTTCCCCTCTTCTGCTCTGCCCTGGAAGGACCAATTCTTCCTTTTCCATGGAACATTCACTCTTTGGCTTCTCTGTTGAGAATGCCAACAAAGTGCAATGCTGGGTGACGAAACAGACACCTGTGCACCAAGAACCGAGCCGAGATCACCAATTAATTCCATATACGCCACCAAAGAGTCCTTAGATGTTACCTTCCAACTTCTACCATCCTGGACTAGATGCAGACTGGTGATGGAGGAGGGAAGTTCTTAATCCCATTATTTGGATCTGCTCCCCCATGATGATGTTAATAAAGATGATGAATCGACTTTAAAATTAGAGAGCTTTAAAATGGTTCATTTTCATCTATTTGTTTCACAGTAACACTGATCCTCAGGGGACCACAGCTGCTTTTCAGACCGTCTACAGACAAAGAGAACATTAATTGAGTATTCTATTGAAACCACCTTCAATTACTGCTTTGGATTTTTTCATGACATGTTCATCATTACGGCTATCCTGATTCTGCATACAGTACATTCAGGCCCTCATTATGTGCACATCACATTAGCTCACAGCATTACCCTGAAAATAACAAATTTATTTGCTAATGAGATGCTAGCTGGGTTAGAGGAATCAAGAGCTGCAGTGACAGGCTACCAAGTTCCAGTCCAGAGATTGCAAAAGGGGAGATTCTGACCCTTTCCTCGTTTCTGTCCTCACTCTGAGAGGGTGGGGGGGTAGACATTAAGCAAGTCTTTGCATATTACTTCCTTGCAGATCAATCTCTCTGGAAAGTGAATCCCTCCTTCAAACCACAGAGCATATGCAGGTTTCCCTCACACCAGCATGACCCATGGCCTAAGAGTTCAGTCTCCATGACCCATACAACCTTCAATCTCCCTACTAAGAGGATCAGTAAGGCATTAGCTATTGTGGTGGGTTTTGCAACAGGGACACCTGACCCCAGAAGTTGGACTGAGAACATCTTCCCCACAAAGGTACCAAACAGTCATGCTATGGTAATGAAGTTTTACTCATTAGTGATCTCAGTTGGAGCCAAACTGGCATCCCAAAGGAGAAAATCTGTTTGTCCTTAACCAAATCCCTGCGTTATCCCACCGCACTGTTCTTTTGTCATGTACCAGAAGATGATAAAGATGGTTGGGATATGAATGAAATAAAAGTGACACTGCTGGTATCTGCTCTCCACTGGCCAAATTGTGTAGTTGGAGCCACTTGTGCAAGATCTGAATTTTGCTCTGTCTCTCTTAGGCTGAAGGCATTTTGCCCTGTGTTTCCTGAGACACACGCTAAGTTTAGTGTCTAACTCATGACAGCATCTTTATGAACAATGAGGGGGTAACATAGCTGTAAATCCATAAGCAGACTTCTATTCTGCATCATGGACAGAACAGACAACATGGGTCCCCAACCTACAGGGTGCTGAGCAGAGCGGAATATTCACTGGGAAAAACGTTTTTTCCAACGTAATGGAAAATTTCCATTTTCATCTAAAATTTTCAAGGATTTAAAAAAAAATAACCCTAAAAGAAATCTTTTTTTGGTTCATTTTATTTTCAGGGAAATGTGTGTGTGACCAACTCTGGGATTGAGTGACATCAAATCCCATTGGTCTTAAGTGCCAGAATCACAGGAAGATCTGATGTGAAAGGCAGGAGAAAGCCAAGCTGATTTTCAGATAGCAGAAGGAGCCTGCCGTGTTCTAGGTTGTTAGTTTACAAGTCAAAACAATTACTCAACAGATTTATAATGGAAGACACAGATGGAGAATATGGAGCATCCAGATGTCATTGAATATACTTCATATGCTAGGATTTCTTGTTGTGGATTATCCAGTTTGCTACAGCCATCACACGATTTTGCAACCAACATTTCAGATCCAAACTTTGGGGAAGTTTGTAACCAGGTCCCAACACATCAGCTCATGATTATAAATGATGGATGCCAAGGAGACAGCTGAACAGAAGTTCTATGGGACTGAGAATACTACCGCATCTAGATGCACACTTGATAAACTGCCAGAGAGGTGTAAAGGGGTTTTAATGTTACTATCAGGTCTTTGCCTAGTGGATACAGCACTGGAATGGGACTCAGGGTACCTGGATTTTATTTCTGGCTCAGCCACTGACCTGGTGGTGACCTTAGCAAAGCACACCACCCCTCTGTAACTTAGTTTTCCCATGTGTAAAATAGGGATAATGATGCTGACCTCCTTTGCAAAGTGCTTTGACATCTATTGATGGAAAGCTCTATCTAACTAACCTATTATTACTACTGCCTTTCCCACCATTGATCTCAGTTAAGGCACTTTAAAGGTCCGATAAAAAAAAGATGAGTGTGTAATTATGACTACATGCACAAATGAACATAATTAGTACTTTGCAGACAGTTACCAAAGTTATACCCACAACTTCAATGATTCCTCATGGAAGTTAGGCACTGAGTTGTGTGAACATGGCATGAAATTCATCCCCATACACAGAACTAGCACAAATCCACTAATGTCTTGCTTATATTTTGAGTTTTTTGTGATGCAAAAGCATTGTGCTGGGCCACTGCAAAGTAATGAATTCCACTCGCTGTGCATAAACAATTGTGGACAGGGCTTTCAAAGGCACTCAGAGTTGGTTTAACTACTCCCACTGAAGTCAATGGTAAAAATCTCATTGACTTCAATGGGAAAAGAGTTAGGGTAACTGTGAGAGTGCTTTTGAAAATCCTACACTCTAGGTCCCTCTTAAAATAATAAAAGTATCAGTCCTTAACTTTGTATTGCCAGATCTGCAATGCACTCTAATATAATCAACTCCTCTGCAAATGGGATTAGCAGTGTGATATCCTGTGGATCCAATCAGAAAAGTCTATCAAACAGACATTACTGGTGAAACTTACACCCATTGGCTCTCTATGACCCATTCACTGCAGTGTTTTTTATTATTCATTGCTTAGTTATTGATTTTTTGGGGAGAAGAAGATGCATTTAAGCACCATAAAAGCAGGAGAGGAAAACAAATTGCTTCACTCCAAGATTAATACACTAGTCATAAGAAAAGTATGGCTGTCACATTGCACCAGATTTAGCTGATGGATTCCTAACAAATTCAATGAAAAATGGCTGGGTTTTTAAAAAATCTTGTTAAACCATTTAGAGGTAAGTTTTGCCAAAGGAAGGAAAGTTCTCTCTCTGTTCCACTGTCCTAGATTTATGTGCTTGGAATAAGTTAATAAACCATTGCGCAAAAATTCACCTAGAATTTTTTCTTCCAGCTAGATATGGTACTCCTTTAGGGACTGGATAACAACATGCCTGACTAGAGAAGTGTGGATCAGTGGTTGGAATAGGAGAATATAAAACTAGGACTTCTGGGTTCTATTACCCATAAGTGCCCATGGCTTGCTTTGTGACCTTGGACAAGTCCCTTAACTAAGGAGTGGGTCGGTTTACACGTTTGTTAAATGGGAATAACACTTTCTCACTGCAGTTTTGTGAGTCTTCCATCAACAAATACCTGTAAAACACTATGAAAGCCCAAAGGAAACTTACTACATCAATGCAGAGGATTATGAGTGATGACTTCTTTCTTTAGACCCCCAGTCAGCCAAATTCTTAAGTACATGCTTAGCTTTTCTTTAAGCACATGTAATCCCATTCATCTTCAGCCACCCACTTAACTATAAGCACGTGTTTAAGAGCCACTGCCTCCATTGGAACTGGCCATGTGCTAAAAGTTAAGCAGAGGCACGTGCTTGGCTGCACCGGGGCCTTATTGCAAAGTGGGTAAAGAACTATTTCAGAACCAAGGGGAGCTCCTAAGCTTCAGTCCCTTGAGTCAGGGCTACGGACCATGGTTGATGCACCCAGATATAGTGGCATGGTAAATTAGAAACTATTTCTATATTGGTTTGGCTGCACAGCAAGATGGGAGACAGGGAGCACTGGCCTCAGCTTGGTTTTCACCTCATTCGCACATTGACCTGACGCATTGAGGCTCTGCCCAAGCGGATGTTAATGAAGAGAGCTGGTCTCCAATTTCCCTCTTTAAATCCCACTCCTGCCCAGCAAGGAACTGTGCTGGTCTTCCTGCTAGAACACACACAGCAGCCACCCATCTCGGATCACCAGAGACCCTCTATGACACCTGGGCTATGTGCCAGGGATATGGCAGAGCTCTTCACTCAGTTTCAGCCCATATCCTGATGGAATCAACAGAAGACATCACTGTAGCAAGGCAAAGCTTCCCCTGTGGATACAAGCGTAACCGGTGACCGTCCTGCTCTCTTTGCACTGGGTAGCAAAGACCCAGTCCTGGCAGGTGCCGGGCAAGAATGGCCATTAGAATCCTTGGTAGTGGAGGGCCGTCAGCACCACTCAGATTCAAGTCCGTATAGGCCACACGTGCATCTTTCAGTGCTTAAACACCTTTACAGATCTGCCCTGAAGGGATTTGCCCAAGGGAACCTATGGCAGTGCAGGACTTGATCCCAGCTCAGCATCTTAGCCACAGGATCACCCTTTCTCAGCAGCACCATCGCCCCTGCCCTGGAGCCACCAAGCCTGAGGTAAAACACTGGGGACTCCTGGGAATACTGAGAGCCTAACGTCTCCCATCGCTCCCCCTTGGAAAGGAGCTGCTCTATGGCCGTGGTTCCCAACCCATGGGCTATGGGCCAAAAGTGGCCCATGGGGGTTTTCAAAGTGATCCGCAGCTCCCCTCCTGCTGGCTGCAGAAAGGAGCCGCTGCCTAAGGACCCAAGTGGAGCATGTTGCCGTGGGGCTACAAGACCGGTGCAGGCTTCTTGCTGCAGCCAAGGGGATGGGAGATCAGCGCTCCTCTCCCCCGGCTGTAGCAGGGAGCACGGCAAAGCGCTCCACCTGGGTCCCTAGGCGCTGGGGTCCCTGCTGGAGCCAGAGGGAGGAGAGCCCTGATTTCCCGTCCCCCTTTCTGCAAAAGAGAAACACTGCCTAGGGACCCAGGTGAAGTGCATGGGGCTACAGGACATGTGCGGTTTCCCTGCTGCAGCCACCATCTGGTTGCAATGCTGGGGGGCTGCTGGCGGAGACTTGTGGCCCTTCAGGGTTGCGTAAATGATATCTGTGGCCCTCGAGCCAGAAAGGTTGGGAACCACTGCCCTATGGCATTTATACGGCCCCCCATTACCATAGTATATGAGCACCTCACAATCGCCAATAGATTTATCCTCATAAGGCCCTGGTGAAGTAGGCATTAGTCTTGTTTACAGATGGGAAAGTGAGGCACAGAGAGACTAAGTGACTTGCCAAAGGTCACACAGGGAGCCTATGGCAGTGTAGGGAATTGAAGCCAGGCACTCCTGCATCCCACCTGAGTGCCTGGATCACTAGACCATCCTTCCTCTCTGAGAGGAAAGACTGGGGCATATAAACCATTGCCAAAATGAGGGGCTTTGAGGCAAAATTTGACTGCTCTGGTGAGAGCTCCTGTAGACAGTGTGTTTGAGTCAGTTCCATCAGCTAGATCTTGCCATCACAAAGTTTCCAGCCCGCTGTATCTTCCAGAGCATTTTCCATAACCTTAGCAGAGATGATAACCTTTGTCAAGGCAACCCTGCAGACCTCCAAACAAAGTGCCATTTAACTAAGACGGGTGTAAGTACTTAAGAGCCCTGGAAATTCCCCTGATGGAGGCAGATTGTCTGACCCTGTTCATTATGAAGTGAGCCAGGGGACTCATCAGATTGTTTTTTATCTCATGCTGAGTTGATGAATCTTAACTTAGGTTCCCACTATCTGCTTTCAGCGGTCCCCACAATGTAACATCAAGGAGCTTCTGTTTTCATTCATACCCAAACTCATTGCCTCATTTCCAAAGAGGGGGGGAGGGAAACAGGTCCTCCGTTCTAAGGAAAATTCTTTGTGACGGTGATCAAAGGGCTGCAGGAAGGGGCCTGTCATCTCCATTTATAGCACAGCTTTGGAAATCAAATCAGCCCTAATTTGGAAGTGCCCAGGATCTACATAGCAATAAGTAGTTAGTTCATACACACTGTCCCACCTGCTCTGATCAACAAGATGCTTTGCTCTTAACACTGTTTACGCTCTTCCAAACTTCCTGCATTTATACAATAGTATTAAGCTGTAAAATTCATGTTTTGTACTGGTTATAAATTAATCCCTTTTAATTGGCCTGCTTTCCAGACCAACAATTGCAATGTAGGAATAATGGCTCCCTGTTGGTCTTTTACATCACTCTGTTATATAATACAGAAGAGTTACAGTCTGCTAAAACACGCCACTCCGTCCCCTTACACACCCCCTTCCCATCTAGCGATAAAAATTCCATTCTTCGCATAGGAATGAAGTCATTTGTCAGGTCCAGTGTCAAGATCAAAATGTATTTCCAGCTCTCCTGCCATTTACTTCAACTGTTCTCTATTCTTCAGCTGAAAAAACATAAGAAATGGCTGCTCACTCAGTGTAAAACTTGCAGGAACTCTGGTCTCTGCAAGATTTATTTATTTTTTTGAAATGGATCCGGAGGGATTGATGGCTCAGGCAGTCAATACATCTCAAATCCCTGGTGGGATGCTAATCCACTTGAGCAGTTTCTGAAGCAGTCAGAATCTCTCTGCGAGATGGATAACTCCAGCACCATAACCCCCTTGTTCCCCCTCATCTCTATCCATTATCATTACTCTAATCACCGTGGTTTCTCTGTAAACAGCATCCGATTCTTCTCTCACTCACACCAGCTTTCCACCCTGGACAACTCCAGCAGATTCTGTGGAATTACTCCCGACTGACACAGGTGAAAGCAAGATCAGAATTGGGCTCTGAAGCATCATCATCTTTCCACCTTAAGTCTGAAGCTTTAGAGGCAGCAATAGCCTGACATTTAAATCCCTTTACAGGACGAGACTTCAAGAGAAATTAAGACTAATGACAGGATTTCTACCCCAGAAGGATAGAATGCAGATTAGAGACAGCTGCAGCCTGCAATTCTTGTTCTTAGCGGACAGGTGTCCACATCACAACTTACTCCCACTAATGGCTCAGTGCTTCGGAGTCTGACTCTTTTGTGGCGGAGAGGGGAAGAAGAGATGTTCTTAGGTATGTTTACAAAGTACCTACTTTTTCAGGGACTGTTATGGCCCCTGTCTCATGCCATACAGAATTAATCCTCACAACACCCCTGTGAGAGGTAAGGAAGGCTTATCAAACCCATTTTGTACATGGGGAAACTGAGGCATGGAGCGATTTGTGGTTCAGATTTGCAAAATTGCTCGAACCCCAACAACTCCCATTCAGCCTTTCAGGAGAGCAGTGGGAATTGTTGGGAACTGAACGCTTGTGGCAATCTGGACATTTCTTTTAGACACCAAAATGGGAGCTGAACTGGCATCAATCCCAGATGCTGAGTGTTTGAAAGAACCCAGCACAACATAACTTGGCCAAGATCACACAGAAAGGCTCTGGTGGCCAAGGACTGAACGTGCATGCCTTGAGTCCCAGTCACAAGGGTGTCCATCCTCAGACCACTGCAGGAACCATGCCTATGGCTCTAATAAAAATCTGAGATTTGGCTTATGTACGAGGGCCTGTGTTGGAGGCACTTAACCTGTGAGGTACCTAAGTATAACTCACTGTTTGAACGGTTACAAAGAGGAAGCTGTCACATGAGACCACCTAGTTGTCTTGGCTGCATCACAGTAAAATGACAGAGAACTGGCCATAAAACCATTCACTGAATAATTCAATTGACGAGTTTCAGAGGCAGTTTTTAGATGTGTTATTCAATAATTTTTTGTAATGTTATTTGACCAGCACAGTAACCCACACTAAAGTTATTTCAGGTTTATGGTAGTGCAACAAAGAGCAGAATCTGACACTGAACGCTACTAGAATAAATGGGGTTAATCCTGGTTTGGTTAGGTTAATCCTGAAGAGTACAATCAGTCTATCCTTAGAGGCAGAATTCAGGCATCTACTGCTGAAAAGCAGCCTCTTCTGGGACAGAACTTGATCGCCATTTTGTGTCAATAAAAACACAGATTACAGGCCTGGTTGTCCTCTCCCTTACATTGATGTAGCACTATATGCTGCCATATGGTTACACCTGATTTATACCAGTATAAAGCGGGAGCAAAATCAGGAGTACAGCTGGGCAAAATGTTTCATAAAAATCATTGTTGTATTGAAAATCATAGATTTGGGGTCATCCAAAGCAATTTGAGAATTCACGTCAATTTTAGCCAGTTGTTTTGGTTGAATAATAAATATTTCAGAAGCGTTTAAATGGTTCATTTCCCCCTTTCCAAACCAAAGCTTTTGACTTTTCATCTCAGAAAGATGTTTTGTTTCAGAATTTCCACTGGATTTTAATTTTTTTTTCAAATATAAAAACCTTGGGGAAAAAACAAACACACAACAACCCAAAGCAAAGTATTTTGGGCATCTTCATTTAGCTGGAAAAATGTAAAAAAAACATTTTGTTTTGGGTCAATCCAAGCCAATTCCCCCCACCCTTCCCCCTGATGGTTCAGTTTGCAGGCCAAATGGAAAAATCAGTTATTCACCCAGTTCTAATCAGGACTGTCACCTCATGTCCCAACAGACACACTCTATAAATACGTCAAGCAATGTCAACAGCATCGTGTACCTTGACAGGCAGGTGTAGCTTACTTAACCAGCTATGATCCCGACTCTGTTCTCACTTACACTGGTGTAAATCAGGAGTGACCCTGCTGAAGTCACTGGATTTACATGTATGTAGAACTGGTGTGAAATCAGAATCGGGACCAATGGCTCCGTCTCAGCATTCACGGATTTACCTCTGTCGGGTTAATCCTGATGTATACCAATGCAAGTGTGAGAAGTATCAGGCCCATGTTCTGAAAAGCCCCTTGGGATTTATCAGAATAAACGTTGCGCTCTAGGTGGAGGTTGTCATAGAATTATAAATGGCAAATCTTACCCATTTTTTTTTTGCTAGTTTGTGTGGCTGCATCTGTCTGGTGCTGTGATTATATTGTCACGGGCTGTGAGAGAATCAACATCCAATGTACATGTTACTGTTCTCCAGGGCCCATGGAAAAGTGTTTATTAGGGCTGGTCAAAAGTTCTCTTCTGAAAGCATTTGATGGAAAGGTAGATTTTTGATTAGACAAAAAGTTTAATGAAATATCTGCTTTCTATTGAAAACTCTGATTTTTTGTCAAACCTTTTCCTCCCAGGCCCCCCCCCCCCCCCCAAAAAAAAAAAAAATCCTACTCAACCATTTTCAACTTAACATCCAAAACTTTGAGTAAAAGTAGACAATTTTGGTTTTTTCAATGAAGAGTCCAAATTTTGCACAGAAGAGGGAGGAACCTCCCCCTCCATATTTTCCAACCAGCTTTAGTGTTTACCCAGGGGACTTTAGTGTTTACCCAGGGGACTTTGCACCTACATTCAAAAAGAACTAAATGCAACTTTTAATCATTCTTCTCTCCAGCTTCTGCTTCCCAGCAAAGACACAGATATACTTATCTAGAAATGCACACAAATACAGATTCATACAGGCCTAAACAAATGGAAATATATATGAATCTGTAAGCCACTAACGAGTGGACAGGTCCCCCCGTGCCCTGTTTGCACAGGACATGAATCTGTTACAGTCGCAGCTACAGACTCTTCAGTTGCAGATGCCGCTGCTCAGGCTTTTAACTCTAGAGGTCCGCAGTTCAAAACCGGGCGTGCCAGCCAGGATGGCAGTCATCACACCTACAAACAAACTTGCATCACGTGTGTTTCTTACCTTTTATTTCCCTCCTCAGCTACACAGGTCTCCTGCAAGTTGCAGTGTCTCAGTTCCTGGTCAGAGTGAGAGCAATGGTGCAAGTCTCTCAGTAAGGGCCAATGCTACCAGGCAAGGAGCTACTTCACTTTACACCCCTAACATGAGTAGCATTAACACTTCCTGGCAAGAGGAGAGAATCTTCGGCATGTCTGGCCCACAAGGAGCTAACAGAGACAGGTCTGTGGAGCTTTTTTACTCCGAACGCTGCAAGCGAGATTTAATTTAGGACACTCGATCCCCTTCTCCCCCCTTGCCCTGTACCACGCCACTCGCTGGTCTTTTTCAACTCACTTCACAGGAGATGCAGCGACCTAAAGTGCAGCATATGTTCAGAGTGAACAAAGCATCCCCTTCATGTCTAAGTGGGGTATCTGGATTGCTCCAGGTGCACTGCAGTTCAGAGGCCCAGCTTGTGTAAACCAGCCTGGCTCCTTCCCTTTAATGTAGCCATGATGATTTACAGCAACTGGGGATCTGGCTCCTTGACTTCAGGGAGCTTAAATCCCCAACTCAAACCTTGCACCAATACTACGGTGACCAGATGTCCTGATTTTATAGGGACTGTTTCAGTATTCGGGGCTTTGTCTGATATAGGCACCTATTACCTCCCAATTACGTCCCCATTTTTCATGCTTGCTATCTAGTCAGATTTTGCATTTATAAAGTTAATAGTAAAGGAGTGGGGGGTCCCCACCACGCACCCTGTAACTCACTGAGTTTAATTTTCTTCCCCATGTTACCCCAGGCTTCACAGTCGCTCCTCTGGCATCACTGTTTTCTGTTCAGTTCTCATAGGCTCTTTAGGCCTGACAACCCTTTAACTCTGGAGTAAATCCACTAAAGCTTTACACCAGTGCCACTCAGATCAGACTCTGGCCCTAAGACTGCCTAGCGTACGCACTGCGATGGGTCAGATCCCCTGGCCTACCCTGTGGCCCAAAGGGAATGTCAAGCTGTGCATCTTCCCTGCTGCAGATCTTCAGTGGGTGCGGAGCCATCGTAGCTGCCACCCATTGCAGGGGTCACATCAGGGTGAGCTGGGGAAGAAATATGGCCAAAGCCCACTGTGCCCCAGCAGTCCCCATGTGGCGAATGCTCCCAAAGGGCCATAACAGCTAGCATAAATCAAAGTAGCCACCAGCCGATGCACTGTCTGCTCTCAGGCTAGTTTCACAGAGGCTGCTTAGCATAAGAAAGGTTAGTAAAACAAAGCAGATCCCTTTTGTATAGGGCTCCAAGGGGAGAAAGCACCCACTGCTTGCCTGTCACTACTGCAGTTCCTGTAAAACAAAGGATCCACAGAAAATACTGCAGGCATGGAGGCCTTGGCCTTGCCTGTCACTCAGACATATGATCAACAGCAGTCGTGGCTCTCATCTGCCAATTAGAAGAAGACTTGACACAGAGCAAATAACTTGGAGTTCATAAATTTAATCCTTTTAGTTGCACTGGCATCCTGACCCCGAAAGCCTCCCTCCCTGCTCTGGTTTCTAAACCTCGGTTCAACAGTCTGCATGACTGGAAGTCTCTGTGTGGACAAATCAGAGCCCCGATCACAGGCCAAAGCAGAGTCTGAGCCCAGCATAGGCTCCTGCTAACTCCACTAGCCAGGAGCAGCAGCTGTGTGGATCACAGTCAGTTACACTACCTTACACAATCTGATCCTTCCTTGTGACCTAATCAGTATCTAGACAGGCCCATGTTAGATCCCACGGTGCTGAGCACCACACAGGAAAGCACAGCTCTGCCAGCGTCCCTTTAAAAGCCGAATTACCTTGTCACTGAGGGGATGACCAAACCTCTCCTTGTTTCCTTCTGCTCCCCTTGAATCTCTTTGGACAGATCTGCCCTAGCTGGATGTCCTTGCTTTGAGTATTTAAGAGTGTGTTCTTCTGTGGTGGGGATCCGGGAACCACAGGAGAGATTTATTCTGAAGAAACCAATTAAAAAAAAAAAAAAAACCCATGGAAAGTCCTTTGGTTTCCCTGAGCAGAAAAAGTCCCTTTTGGTTTACCCCACTCTGTGGGAGGTGGCTGTCCCTGGAGATGCCTTATCAGAGACCATCCCAACAGGGCCAGAAGGGGGATTTGGCCATCCCCTGGGGTCTGTAAGGTTGCCATCATTGTACTTAAAAAATAAGGGACTGTTTTCTTAGCGGCATCATTAGCACTAATAAGTGGTACTCATCTACATTTGCCGTGGGTATTTCTCACTGCTTTTTGCAGCACTTAGCAACACCTGATCTTGTTGTACAGAGATGAAAAAATAAGGGATGTCCCTTGTGATAAGGGACTGTTGGTAACCCTAGATACAGTTGCATTTTTGATCTGTCATGTTTTCTGACCTTTGCTTTCACAGGGGGTATGGTGGGGTGGGGTGGAGTCCATCCACACTGTATCACATAGCACATTCTCCTTGGGGTTACCCAGGAAACCCCCTGGGGCAGGATGCAACCTGATTGGCAGGGCACAAGCATCTCACGCTGCTCCACGCAGCGCTCAGGCAGCCAGTCTGTGTCTTGCTGCCATTGCAGTGGTGGCTTTTAGTCTGCTGCCGAGGTCCAGCCATCCTGAGCCCTGAATGAACAAGGATATGAGACCATCAAGGTCTCTCTCTCTGCCTATTCCCCCTAACTAAGCCCCCTCAGGGCCCCGTTGTCTATCACCCCCACTATGCTCTGCTATCCCAAGGCCCTGTATTCTGCCCCCCTGCCATGGAGCTCCATCATCCCTATACACACAAGCCTACAGCAGACCAGAGGTCCCCAGGCATCCCAACCACCCGCGTGGCTGTAGCTGTAGCTGCTGGTGCCCATCTGCAGCTCGTTAGAGCCGCACCTGAGCCAACTGGCCTCTGATGAACTCATCAGGGCAGCTGTGCAGCCTGGCTCATGGCCTAGAGCTGCATAAAGCGGTGCACAAGGCAGGGGTAAAACAACTCTTTTGCCCTGCTATGGTAACTTGTATCTAGGACTCCCTTGTTCCTCTCCGAAGTGGGGGGCGGGTGAAGAGCTGTGGGGAGTGGGGGGCGGGTGAAGAGCTGTGGGGCTGTGTGCCGTGCAGGGCACATGCTGTAGAGCACTCCTTACACTTGCTGGGGAAAGCTACCACCCCACCGTAGGGCCTGCTTTATTAAAGGCCTGAGCCCCCAGGCTTGAGAGCCCAAGTAGTGATATCCACACTGCTGTTAGCTATCTGGAGCTCTGCTAGCATAAGTCTCGCTCCCAGCCACAGTGTAGACATACCCAGAGGAGCCTGGGGGAGATTGAGGCCCTGAACCCAGAGGAAGGATGGGAGAGTGGCTAGAGTGCTAATCTAGCACTCAGGAAACCTGGTTTTACTTCCCTGCTCTGCTACAGACTTTCTGGATGACCTTGAGCCAGTTACCAAGGCCCAGATCTTCACAGGTATTTAGGCTTCTGAATACCAGGTCCCATAGAAATGGGAGTTAAGCACATAAATACCTTTGAGGAGCTGGGTCTTAGTCTCTCTGTGCCAAACTAATGGGGACTATATAAGTATCTAAGGCTATGTAAGTGCCTAAATACATGTGGAGTTGTTCCTGATTAAGGCTGTGTGTGGATACTCTGATTGCAGAATAAGTGGAGTGGTTTAAGCTAGACAGGCATTTTTGTTCTGGACTATGAGCATCCACACATGGAGTTAATCCTATTCACTCATCTCCATGTCCGTCCAGTTTCATTGTAATTAACTGGGTCAATCCTGATAGTTATGAGGTTAGGTAACTTCAGCCAGATGCTCTTGTAACACTGCATGTCTAACATCTCACTCCTGCCTTTCTGATCAAGGATACACGCTCTTATAAGCACCAGCCTCCTCCATAACAGTATAAAATCAGAAAGAGTGCAAGCTCATGTTTAGAATAAGGGACTGAGAGTTAGGGAACACCTGGGTCTCTGTGGGATGTTACTTCACCAGCTCTGTGCCTCAGTTTTCCCATCTGTAGAATAAGAGCAGTGATATAGACCTTGACACCAGGCTGCAGTGAGCTGAGGCATCATTCACTAATGCACTTCATGATGTAAAGTGTAAGGATTGGAATGGGTTTCTGGATTGCAGGTGGGCATGGTTTGAGAGAGGGAGGGTGGGGAATTGGAATTGGAACAAGAGGTGCACTTGGGGTGTGTGGCTAGCCCTGGCCGGGAGGGCAGATGCTGTTCTCGCTACCTTAGTGTTTGTGGGATTTTTCAGACCACGGGGGTCTCTTTCCTTTGGCTGCCCCGGATGTTACAATGCTGTTGATTATTATTTGCAAGTAAAAGCCACCCCAGGTCCCCATGGTGCGCTAGTGGCTGGAGGAACAGAGAACGTGTTTTGAATTGCAGCAGTATCTTTTGTGCTGCTGCTTCCCCTTCACTAGATGGCACTGAGGAAAGCCTCTCAGTGCTGCTTTGTGCCTTTCCCTTTCCTCTTTTGCTAACATCTCCTTGGCAGAAGCAGATCCGGAAGCTCTCAGACAACAGCCGTGAGCCACTAGCCCCAGCCAGGTCCATTTCCCAGCAGAAGAGGGGTCCAGCAACAAGCTGGGGAGTAGCAGCTGAGCCAGCCACAGATGCCAAACACAGCCGGGAGAGAGCAAAGAAGCCAGGGACCAGCAATGCCTGGCCATGCAGCCCTCAGACAAACCCGTGACGTATTCCAGCGAGCCCCCAGTTAAGTCCTTGTGGGTAGCAGCAGGATTTGAGAGCCCCTGGGCCTGGCACGGGGGCTGCCTGGAAAGATGGGGCACAGATGTGTGTTTGGGGCTGGGATCACTCTGCCCCTGTGATCTGTAGAGCAGGAAGCTTTTCACCCGGCCCTAGTTCTAAAGCAACTCTTGTCATCCCAGGAGCCAGAGATTTTAAAAGGGGCTGCTGGTTAGCCTGGCCGGTTTGTTCTTACCTGGGCTGTGCAAAGGCAGACAGCGGAAAGGTGTGTTTGCCCACCGCTCCCTTGCTTGTAACAGGTGGCTCTGTGGCGCTGGGGTCTGGCGATCAGCAGAGAGTCCTTCAGCTTTTGCTTTTCCTGCGTCCCAGCTGGTTGGATGTGATATTTACACTGTGCCGATCGCAGCCGCTTTCTGCCTCGCAGGGGGAAATCTGCTTTCAGGCTTGCACGCCTCCCATCCAGCCCCCTGGTTCTTTAGATGGAAAACCAAAAGATGCTAAGGGGGCAGGAATCCTGCGCCAGCCTAGGCGGCGGGCTGAGCGACCTGGTAGGGAACAGGAAGCTGATGGTCTTTGGGGCGCTGTTAGGCTGGTTATTAGTTGTCCACTTGCTGGTCAACATCTGGCTGCTTTGCATCCTCTCTGGCTTGCTGGCCGTGTTGGGGGGATGGCTGGGGTCCCAGGCCGTCATTGGCACGCGCAGCCGGCTCCACCTGGAAAGGTTCGTCCTGCTGGAGCGCTGCCCGCAGAGCCCTGAGGCGGAGAGGCAGCTGGACGAGGAGATCGACCGCATGATCCAGAAGATCATCCGGGACTTTGTGTCCTCGTGGTACCGGACAGTGAGCATTGAGGAGGGCTTCGAGGACGAGGTGAGGAAGGCCATGGCAGGCCTGGCCCTGGAGCTCAAGAGGAGAATGGCACTGGTGGACAAGCAAGCCTTGACCCACAGGATTCTCTTGCTTTGTGGTTGCCACCTGCAGAGCTACATGAAAGCAAAGGAGAGGGCGGAGGCTTCAAGGAGCCCTGCGGAACCGGCTCAGCTGGCGGCCCGGCTCTGGCAAGCATACAGCGAGCTCTCTGCCCCGCATCCAGCCGTCCAGAGCCCAGTCATGGAAGTGAACTATGCCCGGAGCATTGTGGACCTGTTGCTCCGGGTGCTGGTGCCCAAGCCTCACCTGGATACTAGGACCGGGCGCTTTGTGGTGGTGGAGCTGGTCACCTGTAATGTTCTTCTGCCGATGATCAAGAAGATGTCTGACCCCGACTGGATCCACCTGTTGCTAATTGGGATTTTCTCCAAGATGGGCAGCAAAGGGGTAAGAAGGGGAAAAGGGGAGGAACTTCCATTGGCCACCTCCCCCTGCCAGCCCGCAGTGCCGAATTCGTTGCCACTGAAAGTTGTGGCACCATCTCCAAGGCCCTCGGAGCCCCCCAGTTACGACGTGGTGGACAGTCTGGAGTGCAATCCCCAGGATGGGGAGGAGGGGAAGGACCTGTTGAGCGCAGAGCCCGGTGCTGACATGAATGGGAGGAAAACCGGAAGCACGCCCGTGCCCTACCTCCAGTCAGATACCCTGGGCTCTCTCTTCCTCTGTGAGGACTCGGAGCTGGAGTCCCCCATGTCTGACCTGGGCAAAGACTCGGATTCTGTGGTGCTCTTGTCCACGGAGGAATTCCTCACTGACACATTCCAGGATTCTTTCCCGGTGCTCGAGAGACCGGACGGTTTGGACCAAGAGAACGGTGTGGGCACCAAGGACGGGTACCAGAAGGAGAGCAGCGCCTCTAGCTCCAAAACGAGCCTACTCCCTTCCATGCTGCACCCGTGCCCTGACATACAAATTGACCCCGTGGCAGAGAATGAGGACAGCTTGGCCTCTGTCACTGCCCTGATGGACGATCCAGAGAAGCCTTTCTCAAGGCGACCGTCCTTGCTGGAGAACCCAGTGCAGAGTCCCCTGGATCCCAGCCAGCCGTCTCTCCCTCTCTCCTCCTCCCATACCTTCAGCTTCGAGCCACTCAGTAGCCCCGATAGCCCGGTCGTCATCCAGAACCTGCGGATAACTGGAACCATCACTGCCCGGGAGCATAGCGGGACGGGGTTCCATCCCTACACGCTCTACACGATCAAGGTGATACAGTCACTCCTCTGTTCTTGCTGGAGGGAGGGGGAAGGCAGAAAAGCTAATGCTATGGAAGAGAGGATCAGCCAGCTGCTTTAGGAAAAGCTAACTGCCCCGTCCTCCAGAAGCTTTGCCCATAGCAGGGTGGGTTGATTTAAATCAATGATTTAAATGACCAAGCAGAAAGCCTTGATTTAAAATCATCAGTTTTAATCAACTTTTCCATCTGTGCTTCAGTTATTTTCTAAAGAAAGATGTATTCTCATTGGCTGATTATGATTATAATCATAAAAACATGTTGATTTATAACTAAATAGAGCATTGACGTGAGATTTGATTAATCTTTTTGCTACTTGGGAAGGTGCTCTATAACTAGCCACATTTATTTAAGCAACTGTATAACTTAATATTTTCAGATTTTTATTAATTGTACATTTTTAGTGTGTGTGTGGGGGAGGCGGGGGGAGTAGTGAATGATATATTGCTTATTTACCACTATTGTGCCATATTTATCAAGCATGACCTCCCAAGTCAGATGTTTTTCCCCTAATTTTTTGTTTTTATAGAAAAACAGCCTTTAGCTGAAAGGTTTGGATACCAGGCTCATGGATTCAGCATATTTTTTGTTTGCTCAGACGTTTTCAGAGATTATAATAAGGTTAGGCCTTGAACAGATTTTGTATTCAATTAAGATTTCATTTTAAATAGGTTCATTTTTAAAAAAGAAAAACTTATTCTAGTTTTAAATAACAAAATCGAATTCCATTTAAATATTTTTTTAAAAATTCATCGATTTGTATCCACTCTGGTGAGTAATGCTGCCTGGTGGTTAGGGGGAGAGATTGCGAGTCAGGATTCCTGGGTCCCATCCCTGGCCCAGGGAGGGATTTTTGTCCCTGGGGTGGGTCTGGTCTCCAAAGGTTAATGACTGACTAATGGCCCATCCTCTTCCTCCCCAGTATGAGACAGCGCTGGAGAGCGAGAACGCCAGCAGCCTCCAGCAGGTGGCCTACCACACCGTGAACCGGCGCTACCGCGAGTTCCTGAATCTGCAGACCAGGCTGGAGGAGAAACCTGAGCTGCGGAAATTCATAAAAAGTCAGCACTGAAGCCAGCTCTCTGTAAAAGCTCTGTCTGCCTTCACCACCTCCTTGCCGCCCCTGCACGGCACCGTGTGGTTGGATATAGTGGGAGGGCCACTAAGAAGGCCCGATGGTCATTGATAGGCCTGGCACACAGTGTGTTAACAGGAGGCTTGGACAGCCTCGGTATTCCTCCTGCCTCTCTCCCAGCTTATGAGGTGACAAACTCCATCTGAGTTCCCAAGCGCTGCCTCCTGGCCACAGTGGGGTGTATCCTGCCTCACCCCCAGGCTTATCAGCCATTCTTGCTGCTGTAAGAGCCTCTGCAGCACTGCCCAGTGCAGTGCTGGGAGGGCATCAGGCTGTTAGTCCTGTCTGTCCCAGCCTGCCGTGCACTATGATCCGCATCGGCAGAGAGGGGTGTGGGTCAGCCACCGACCATGGGATAGCTCTCCCAGGACGGGAGCAGGGCTCTGATACCGCCGGGTGGGAGCTAGTAACCCCATCCTGATTGCTGGAGCAATCAAGGATTTGCAAGGAGCCGCTCTGTAGGTTCCAGGAGCGAGCCCTACCCATGTAGACCAGAGAACTGGCAATATTGTAATTGATTTCAAGTCTGAGGCTCTCTTTGAGCGTGTGTGTCAATTCAAGATGTGAAAATAGATTCTTGACCTGGTATCCAAAGGTGCTGAGCACGTACAGCTTCAGGGACATCAGGAAGAGCTGGGGTTGCTCCACACCTCTGACAAACCAGGCCACTGGTCCATGGTAGAGATGGCCAACGTGCAGCCCAAGCACCCAAAGGTGATTCAACTGAGTGTGGCTCGTGGCTTACCCTTCCCACAGCGTCCTCTCTTGGAACTAGCCTGGCCAAGAAACAGGAAGTGCTGTTGGGTCGAGTCCCCCAGCAGTAAGCCCCGACAGTGATTTGGATTAGGTATTTGTGTCTGGTAACTGGTGTACGTCACTGTGCAGAGCAGATCTGGCTGCTAGGATCCTCCTAAGTTCTTGACGTAGCCCAGGCTGGGATACCCCTTTCCTAACATAACCGGGAGCCCTTGACTAAGCAGTGCAGAGCTGGACAGAAAACGGAATTTCCATTCTGTAGGAGCCTCTGGTTTTGAGAATTTGTTTTCATTCTGATTTTTGGAATGAAAAGTCGGGGTTTTGAAATCTCCCGCACAGCAGAAAGTCCATTGTTTGGATAATGTTGAAATATTATAATATAACCACTTATAGCTAATAAAATGTATATATCTCATATCTGTATTCTAGACAGATATAATATCATGCATGCATAAAGATAATAACATTAATATTCTATAACCATTGAAACAGAATTAAACGAAATGAGGCAGTCAAAATAATTACTTTTGGTGCTTTTTCCCTTTGAAAATTTCCTCAAAATTGACCTGTTTCCATGAAATGTTTTGATTTTGATGAAACTTCATTTGCCAGTGGAAAACCGTTTCAGTGTTTTGACCAACTCTAATGCCATGTATCTGAGTTCTCTTGGATTGTCTAGTCTCTCTTAGTCAACACCGCTAGTCCTTTGGCACTGAATAGTCATGTGTCTTTAAAGGTTTTGGGGGGGGGGGGAAGCTCTGTATATATTTGAGGCCAGATTCTTTCACCCTACTCCATGCTGAACAGTAATTTATTCTGCCATGGGGCTACAAGTGTAGTAAGTTACTCCTCCGCATGAGTCCGGGTTCAACCCTTTATTAATATCACTGGCGTGTCTTGTTTTTACTCATGCATGTGTTTTATTTTGAAGATGTCAAAGGCCCAAAGAAACTTTTTCCTGATCTTCCGTTTGGAAACATGGACAGTGATAAGGTGGAAGCCAGAAAAGGTCTCCTGGAATCATTCTTGAAGGTGAGAGGTTCTTTAAGATGTCTGTCATTAAATAGACCCACGCTTGTCATCTGATTGTCCAAGTTCCATCTGCGTGAATGAATGGAGCAGAGTAGTGATGGCCTGGTTAGAGCAGGGGACTGGGAGCCAGGCTTCCTGGGCTTTTATCCTGGCTTTGCCACATGCGTATGTGAGCTTGGGCAAGTCAAACTTTCAGAAGTGGCCTCTTATTTTTTTGTGTGGGGGGAGCAGGTGTCCAGCAAGAGAAGCCTTTGGCCTGCTTTTTCCCTCTACTGACTCCAAATGAGCCATACAAGGGATGACTTTGCCCTCAGGCTGGCTATTGCAACAAATACCCTCATAAACCTGTCAGAGCGTGGGAGAATTTTTCTTGGGAGTGGTGGATATTCAATCTCTTGGAACACCTGGAGACTATAGCATTAAGGACAATCCGATGTAGACTGCCAACAGAGATCAGATAGTACAGGGTTTACCAGGACTCCCGTCTCTGGTTTATACGAGTAGGGTGAGGAATTGAGGACCCAGCACCATGTTTTCCTTTGCAGCAACTGTGCAGCATTTCCGAGATTGCCAATAGTGAAGAGGTGCAGGAGTTCCTCGCCCTGAACACAGACGCCAGGATCGCATTTGTCAAGAAACCCTTCGTGGTCTCCAGAATAGACAAGGTACCTTCATGCCCATGTGTAGCTGCCATCTACTGAGCTCCATTTGCGTGAATGATCTCTTCCTAATGCATTAAAATATTTTCTCCTCCTAGGCTTTTGTCTGCCTGTTATTGATTGGCATATAGAGGCCCCAGCTGAGCTCAGGGGCCCCATTGTGCGAGGTGCTGTACATATGCCTAGGTAGAGACAGTCCCTGCCCCAAGGAGTTCACAATCTAAATAGCCACAGGAGTGGAGAAATGAAGTATTATAGTCCCCGTGTCACAACTGAGGAAACCAAGGTATAGAAATATCAAATGACTTGCCCAGGGAGTCTGGGTCACAGGAGTCCCAGTCCACTGCTTTAACCACAGGACCATCCTTGCTTGCTTTGTACAAATGGTGTCTGTGACCCAAATTGCCACCCGTCCCATCACAAGCATAGGACGTTCTAGGAAGCAGAAGAGGAAAGAAAAGGAGACAGAGGGATGGTTCATTCCCTCTGTCTCATTTCCCACCCCGTCTCAAAAGTGCCCAACTCCACTGATGAGCTCAAGCAATTCGGGATTCTTATGGGATCCTTCTGGACCCTAATATACCCTGGTCACCTTTGGGTACCCTTCCCCAGACCTTATCCTGGATTGTGTGCTCTCTAAACCAACCTCCCATATGGGTAGTGTGTGTTACCTGATCTAAGGTTAGAGGAGGGGTGTAAGATACTTCCCACCTGTTCATTGTGTTTGTCCCAGGAAACCTTGCTGCACAAATATTTTAATACTTAAAGAAAGCAGCATAGTCTACTAGTTAGAAGAGGGGATTGGGACTCATGGGTTTTCTTCCCCTCACTGCCACTATCTTTCTGTGTGACCTTGAGCAGTTAACAGCTCTGTGCCTCAGTTTCTCCACCTGTAAAACAGGGATGCTAATACTGGCCACACAGTCTGACCCCATGCCCCATCTATACTAGTTCTCCATATTTACATCAGTTGGCCACTCTGGCTGGTGGTGCTGTTAATGGGCAGTTTGGTTTTTTTTATTTAGTGAGAGCAATAGAAAGTTTTCAAACCCATCCTTTACAGATCTGCATCTGCCTGGGTACCTGGGCACGCGACAGCTCTTTAAAACCACTTGGATTGAGGTTTGGCTGGATGTGCATTGTGTTTGGCACCTAATGAATGAGAGTGATGCTTTTTCCAGTTCCCCCTTCTTCGTTCTTCTGGTTTATAGAGCACTGAAATATGCCACAACCCGGCACAATAGCCACCCCCAAAACAGGCCCCTGACCTCCCCCCCTTCTACAGTCACACTGAAAATTCCCTTGATTTATCCGAAGTCTCAATTTTCCAAATTCCCTGTGATATTCACACCATCCAGGCTGTCCTGCCATGGGGAAAACAGTTCAGACAAAGTCCCTGCACCAAGAAACTTACAGTCTAATTTAAACACACCCGATTTGCTGGCCAACATTTCCTCTTGTGGTGCCCCTTGGCCCCCATAAACAAAACCAAAGTGAAATCTGTCTCTTCCTCTCGCTGGTGCATTAAAATCCTAGCACGTCCCTGTCTCAGTAGCTGCTCCCGTGCCCCCAACACCCCAAGAGAGCTCTATCAAAGGAATGCTTTCCGTTGCCTGCAGCTCCACGGAGCACCTGGCAGCCCCGGTAGGGGCACTATAAGAAGTTTTCATCACGAGCATACATGTAGTTCAGGAGGTTTAACAGGCCCCATCTGAAAGGTTACCTGGAGAGGCCCTGTGACTCTTTGCCTGCAGGGCAGACCTATCCTGGGGTGTGACTGCAGTGCATGTAGGTAGCTTCGATCTAACTCGCTCGAAGAATGATCACCGAGAAACCGTGGCAGCACGGACAGTACAAGCCCGCCCGAGACCCTGGGTATGTACTTGTCACAACTAGCTGCTATTGTTATTCCAGCTAGCTGGATCGACGCTAGCTGTGGGTCTGTCTCCACAAGCTGTAATCACCCCCCGTGACTGCAGTGTAGGCTTGCCCTGAGTGGGCAACTCCCGTCGGCCGTGGGAGCCGAGACGTGAAGGAGAGACTGAAGCTAAGTGGAGGTCTGAGCTGCCCATCAGTTCTTGTCCGTTCCTCTGGGCTTCTTGGCTTCCCTTTGCCCTGTTAAGGGAAAGGCGCGCAATGACTGCATTATGTGCTCACGCCTTGTCCCGCTGGCTTCCCTGGTAAACTCCCAGTGACTCTGATGGCAGCAGGACCTGACCCTAAAGGAACATGGATGACTGAGCTCTTTAATCCACCTGATCCCAAAGAGCAGGCTGTTCTGGCCGTGCCAAATTATTCCTCCTCCTCCTCCTCCATAGGGGTTGATAGGCAGTTCCAGGCTGGGATCTGTGTGCCAGTCTGGCTGAGTTGGAAGCCAGAGGACACCCCGTTCTGGCATGTGGTATCATCCTCCTTCCCAAGGAGCTAACTCCCTGGCTTTTCCCACCCCTGGCAGATTGTGGTCAGTGCCATTGTGGACACCTTGAAGACGGCATTCCCCAGGTCGGAGCCTCAGAGCCCTACAGAAGAGATCAGCGAGGCGGAGGTGGATGGGAAATCTCAGACGGATGGGAAGAAGTCTAATAAGTAAGGACTCTGTATAGGCTATGCACAGCATGCTGACATGATCAGTGGGCTGAATATGGAATAATTAGTACTTCAAGGCAGCACCAAATACCAGGCTTATTGGTGGGTGCTTCAAAATGGTGAGTAATATGTAACCATCCTACCTTGTGCTGTGATTCTGTTATATTTCACTGGTTAAGCAAGATTCCCTTGAGTCAGTATGGGAAGGGGAGACCTCCAAGGAGCACTCAGATATTGTCGGCTGATGATTGGTGGCACTCTTCCCGCAGGGTTAGCACCGAAACGTGGTATTTTGTCCTGCTGGAGTTGCACTGCATTGAAAGATATGTTTATGTTATTGAAGGACTGCCTTATAACCTTAAACCAATGCACAAGCTGCACCATATTTGGTGACCCGCTTGTGAAATGCAGCCTCCTCTGGGGTGGAACATGGCCGATGTTTTAAACAACAATTGTGGCAACTGTCCGCAATACTTTAGGACACAATCCCAAATACAACTGAAACTGCAGGGGGCTTTGGGGAAGGAAGAATGTAATTTCTATATCTGAGTTTTGATTTGGTCCAGACTTGAGTGGGGGTTAACCCCCGCTCCCTTGACCAAAAGTTTCACGAGCTCTTTGCAGTGGCCAGGAGCACGGCCAATGAATGCCAGAGTGTTTATCCTGTGGCATAAGCCGAGGGTACTGCATGTACTTTGCTACATAAGTGTTTAGTATCTGCTGTTGTTAAAGGCAACAGAAGCTGTCAGGCCGGTCAGTGACCCTTGGCTGGAGTGCATGTGTGTGTATATACATGTGTATTTTCCAAAAAGCTGCTCTGAACAATTTTTTTAAAAGCAGATTTGGGGACATCTTGGCTGGAAAGAACATTCCTTAGCAATAAACAGACTTTTTAATTGGTCCAAAAGGCAAAGGGCCCTTCCAGATCCTTCAGACCTCTCCATGTCTGCATATTTAATAGCTGGGTTACACAATCCTACTTAGGGCTTTTGATATCAAAAGGTTTTATGAACGTGTTAAGTTACCATATATGCTGGTGTATAAGTAACCACCACTCACGGAATAGAAATCTCTATTTAAAAAAGAAAAATTGATCTGTGTATGAAGTCCTAAATGTATGCGTGTGTGTGTGTGTGAGTGAGCCACTGTATAAGAGCTACACACATATTTGTGCTGTGAGAATTTCATTCTATTTATTGTATTGTTAATCATAGAATTGAAGGTCTGAAAGGGACCTCAGGAAATCATCAAGTCCAGCCCCCTGCTCTGTGCCATAACCAAGTAAACCTAGACCATCCCTGGCAGGTGTTTGTCCAACTTCTTTTTAAAAGCTTCCAATGATGAGGACTCCACAGCCTGCCTTGGAAGCCTATTCCAGAGCTTAACTACCCTTATAGCTAGACCTTTTTTCCTAATATCTAACCTAAATCTCCCTTCCTGCAGGGTTAAGCCCATTACTTCTTGTCCTATAGCCCTTAACATATTTGAAGACTGTTATCAGGTCCCCTTCAATCTTCTTTTCTCAACACTAAAAATGCCCATTCCCTTTTAACCTCTCCATAGGTCAGGTTTTCTAAACCTTTTATCATTTTTGTCGCTGTCCTCTTGATTCTTTCTATTTTGTTCACATCTTTCCAAAACAGTACAGCCTCATCAGTGCTGAGTAGAGAGGGACAATTACCTCCTCGGTCTTACATAACAACATTCCTGTTAATAAACCCCAGAATTATATTAGCCTTTTTTGCAACTGCATCACTTTGTTGGCTCATGTTCAGTTTATGATCCACTATAACCCCCACATCCCTTTCAGTAGTTCTGCTGCTTACTCTGATATTTCCCGTTTTGTAGTTGCACATTTGATTTTTTTTCTCCTTCTTAAGTGTAATATTTTGCACTTGTCTCTATTGAATTTCATCTTGTTGAATTCAGACTAATTCTCCAATTTGTCAAGGTCACTTTTGAATTTTAAACCTGCCTTCCAAAGCACTGGTGACTTTTCTCAGCTTTATAAGCATCATCTCCACTCTGTTATCTAAGTCACGGTGACTTGTTAGGGCACCTGGAGCTTTGAATGGGCATATTGGCGTTTTTTTTATTATTATTTTAAATTTAATTTTTTTAAAAATGGTAGCCAGAGTATAAGATATGGGCTTATACATGTGTGTATGTCGAATCGTAGTAATATAAGGTTGAAAGGAACCTCACAAGGTCATCTAGTCCATCCCTACACCTGTACTGAGGCATGATTAAGTATACTTAGACCATATCGTAGTCAGTGCATATAAGATGTGGGTCTATGTGTGTATATGATAGCCAGGGCTGCACTGTCACTGTAGGAACATCCTGTAGCAATAAGTGCTGCCCTGGACCCAAAGAACCTCCCGTGGCTGCAGTCTCCTCAGAAGGTGGATGAGGCAGAGAAGTGCTTGTAGGGTCATGACTATCGCTGACTCCTGCACACTGTGCTCCCCCTGAGACCTCCCTCGTCTGGGTCAGAAATTTCAGCTTCAGAAGCTGAGCTCCTACATAAGTGTCTAGGGCAAGCCTGGCCCCTCCCCTCCCCTCCTGACACAGGCATTGCCATCCCCATTTGGCACGGGGAAACAGAGGCACAGAGAAGGGAAGTGAGTTGCCCAATGTTGCACATCGGTCAGTGGAATTGGTAGGAATAGAACCCAGGAGTGTGTATCCTGGACACCCACGTAGTCCGTGAGCCCCTATGGATACTTGCTTTGCAGGACCCCCCTTTTATAGTGTGATATAAGCACTCCTTTGGCTGGGCTTGTAGCGCTGTGTACAGGCCCATGCACATTACGTGACCCATGCTGCCTCTCTACAGGGTCTCATAAGAGCTCCCTTCTATGGGAAATACATTAAAAAAATTCCATAGGACCTTTGAAATTATACCTACCGGGTGTTCTGCCTATGGCCACTGGGCATCACAGGACGGATCAGAGCTGGTTTCCTTTCACCACAGGGTGGCTTTCTATGTTCTTAGCTGACGCTTGGCAACTCTCCACATCAGATTAAAGACGAAGCATTAAACTCGGCTCTGTCTCTCTTCCCCAGGCCCAGGCTGAGGTTCCCGTCCAGTAAAATTGCTCCGGTGCTGAGTGTGGCCGAAGCACATGAGAGGATCCTGTACTGTCTGAGGGAGGGCAGCAATGTGAGTGCTGATCCCGTCCAAGGTGGCCAGGGCCTTTGGGATGCTGTTTGAGGGCTGACCTGGGAAAATCCAGGAGTACAAGGCTTCTGGGTGCAGTGGGGACCGCATGTAGTGTATTCACCACTTGCTGCTGTTGGAGATGGTCACCAGTGTAAAGAGTTTGGTAGTCTTAGCCAAAATGAAGCTACTTTCTGTTTGCACGGTTAGTTCAAGAGGGGCCCAGTGCCTAGCAGGATTCTTGCCATTCCAAGAAAGAAGCACATTCACAGAGCTCTTGGGGAGACGAGGGCTTCAATAGCAAAGGGACTGCAGGTGAGGGAAGGCCTTGGCGGCAGGAACCATCTCTTTGTTATATGTTTGTACAGCCTAGCACAACAGGCACTACCGCAGCCCAACTAATAAACGGGCAGAGCTGGTCGGGATAGGAGGGTTGTTGGAGATGAGGGCAGGTGGGTTGGGGATCTAGGGCTGGAATAACGAGGGGTGCCGCAGAACAAGAATGAGATGCGTTGGCACAGTTGGGGCATGTCCTGGAGCCCAGCAGCAGTAACTGGTGTTGCGGGTTGAAATAGAAAATAAATAGCAGCAACAATGATCTCCTGTGACCTCATTTTATCTGCTTCTGATGCCAATGGACAGATCACAGTGTGCCCTCATGGGAACCACTGGATTCAGCAGGGCCGTGCAGGGTGGGAGTCGGGAGAGGCAATGGCTTCTGGGCAGTGGCGAGCTGCTCCTATGATGCAGAGTAGATGGATGGGGTTAGCTTGCCAGTTCTGGTCACCTGCTTCCCAGGGCTCTGGCACTCACACGTCAATGCTTCCTCAGGCCTCTGATGCCTTGTCCCTGGCCGGGATGGAATCCTTCATTCAGAAACAGGAGAAGTTGCTGCAGGCGATGTCCAATGAGGCCCCGGAAAATGAGGGGGCAGGCCCCACTCATGTGCCGCAGCAGCTGGTGTGCCAGAAGGATGATCCTGGTAAGTTCCTTCCTGCCAATGTCCCCTTCCCACCTCACTTGATGAGTTGGCTTTTATGTTACATGCCTCTCCTGCATCTTCATTGGTCTGCTTTGCTCATAAGGCCGTTGGGGTCTCCTTGACTGTCACGCTTTGGGATCTTTGATTATGGATGAACAAGCCACATCTCTGGTGCCGTTCAGGGAAGCTGCCGTTTGCTAGGTTATCCCTGGAAGCAAAGGAAAGAATCAGAGCCATGTGGGTGCGGTGTGCATGGATCAGTCATCCCTTTGACACTGTCCTATGGCATGAGAGCAAGGGCTCTCTAAAAACTCCAGCTCACTCTCTCCAAGCTACTTAGATGTAATCTCTTTGGGTGAGGGGCTGTCTCTTCACCATGGGGCCCAATTCCCAAGCTGAGGTCTCTAGGCACCACTGTGATACCAGTCATAAATAATACCTCGTGGCCATCAATCTGCAAACTAACAAAAGCAAGCACTGCTTCACCCAGTGTAGAATGGGCGTGGGGAATTCACTGCCCGGGAACTGGAGGGACACAGCCACTGCTGTGTTAAAAGGGGCTGAATGTTCTTACACGCAGGAATGTTTCTACTTGTACATGCTGAAAGGGAGCGACCCAGTCTCACACTTCATGGTGCACAATGATCACCAGAGCAGCTGGGAGGAAATAATCCCTTCCCCCACCATGCACAGCACCATCCCATTGCTATTTTGCCTTTCTCTGAAAAATCTTGTTGGAGGGTGCAGGAGCTGATGGCTCACTTGTTCGTATATCTCTAGCTCTGTGTGTACGCTTTCAAGACCTGTTACACCCGGGTCTGTAATAGAAAAACTGAATGACCCTTAGCATTAACACCACAATGATCTTTCCGAACCTGCACTCTTGAAAATTCCCACCTGGGCAGATATGTGCTGCTTCTCTGCATGACCGAATGTATACGAGAGAAAATAACCAAAGGGATTTGCAGAGTGGGTTTGTCTAATCATTTGGAAGCAGGAGACTGGACTTGTAGTTTGTTTTTTCTGATGTACCCTGGGCAAGTTATTCCACCTACGCACCACTTATTGCCCATTTTCCAAGGAACCAGAGAGGGGATAACACTTCTTTACCCTACAGGGCTGTTGAGAGGTGAGAAATGTTTATAAAGTACCTGGAGATGATCTGCTGAAAATTACTGTAGAGATGCATTTCCGAGAGACTGGCAGAGACACTTAATACATTTTAGTGTCAATATTACATTTTTTTTAAAAAAACCCTGCATTAAAAGAACATTAAAAGTTGCAAAGTCCAGCATTCAGAAGTTAGGAAATGCCAGAATTAAGGTTGCCTGTGCAGCCATCATTCAGTCCCCCGGTGCTTATGCGTTATAATAAATAGTCTTTCAGAGGCTTATTACTTGGACAAATTTGGATGGACTTAATGGGAACAGCAAAAGGCACAGCCTTGACCCCAGGGTATCCTCCACAAACCCCCGGCCAAATTGCAAGTCCCTGCTCCAAGCATGGGAGCGCTAGAGCTTCTCAACAAAATAGTTGCAAGCATCTTTTTAACATGGACAAAACAATGTATTTTTCTCTAGTCTGTTCTTGGATGTGGCTGAACTGTTTAAGCTGAAACTTTGCAAAAAAAATTCTTTGAGGCAGACACTCTACCTGCCTGGAAGATTATGGACCGAATGGTAAAGTTTTATAAGCAACTGAAAACATGGTCTCATGATAGGAAATGTGGGGTAGTGGTACCTGCCCTGCCTATAAGGAATGTGAATAACAGCACTGCTGGGCTGTCAGGGCCTGTGTCTGAGGTCATGGGTCTGTACAGAACAAGTGAGACACGAAGGGGCTGTGTTTAGCTGAACTCTCATGGAAATCTTGCGTAAATGATGCTGTCTTATCTGAGCCGTCACCAGACCTGGAAGCAGGAAAGGGCCAGAATGGTCTGGGAGGATAAGGGGAATGTCTGCAAAACAGCTTGCCAAAGACAACCAGAGTCCGCATCTCTTGACTAAGTGACTTGTCAGAAGACGGGGTCTGGTGAGGCTGGCCAGCCAATGACCTGGGCTTGGGGGAATGGACATGAAGGGAGTAAATGAGGTTAATTCACCATCATCTGTCCTGTAGCACTGCCTGGGTTATTGCACGTGGTGACAGCCTGCCTCGGCCCTTCTAGAGCCAGTCCAAGCCCCAGAGGAATGTAATGTATGAGAGGAAATGATTCCCATAAGGACCAGAGTTACTGGTGGCCAATTTTGCTCAGAGCCACCTGTCTTACTCAACAGTCATGTGCAAACAATTAGCGTCCAGCGTGATGTGGGTGAGGGGCCAGTGCATGGATGGCAAGAAATGGAAGCAAAAGCCGTCTGCTCTTCTCTCGTGCAGTAATTTGAACACGAGCAGTAGCTGGAGAACACTGGAAGGTGCTGTGGCTGCCTGTGACTGGGATAGTGAGGGGAACTGCAGGGCAGGAGGTCAGCGTCTTGGCAGGGCTGCTAGGAACCTAAGACTGGAAGAGTCCAAGACAAGGACTTTGCTAGTGGTAGGCCCTGGAAGGAGGAGTTGTTACAGATGTCTTTGGTGCATTAACAGAGGGGGTCTGTGTAACACACATGATGCTTCAGGACCTCAGTCTTGGGGCAGCTGTTTTCCCCTCCAGTGACATGCCTGGAGGCAGCACGGTCCATTGGCTATGGCACTGGACTGGAAGTCAGCATTCCTCGGTGCTATTCCCCATCCCGACACTGACTTGCTCTGTGATCTTGAGCCAAGCACTTCACCTCACTGTGCTTCAGTTTGGCCATCTGTAATATGGGGAGAGCCATGCCTGCCCACCTGTGTTGCTTGCCCTGTGATCTAGGGATGCGAAAGTGCAGAGTCCTCCACTTAGGAAGGAAGAATCACATGCACAGCTATAGAGTCAGCAGTGTGCCCTGGCCCTTGTCAGCTCTCTAGACGGACTAATTTCAGTTAAGATCTGAAGCTGCACAGATTGGTTCGAGAGTCTGAGGAATAGCGCTGGTTAGGAGGTCTGGCAGCGGCCCGTCTCTGCGGACCTGTGATTTTTGCACCGTTCCATTCTGTGCTGGGACACGGTTTGTGTGCTCATCTCAGTGCTGCTGGGACCAGGGCCTGCCACAAGATGGCAGCCCAGCGATGCTAACCAGAAAGCCAAAGTGCTGGAAAACCACAGGTTGGGAGCGGCGAGGAACATGCTTGGGAAAAACCCAGCTGCCCTCGTATCCCCTGCCTTTTCCCCACGCCCAGTGAATCCGAACTCTAGCTGATGACTGACGTTGGCTTCCAGCCATGCTGCCCTCCACCCATTGCTTCCTATGTATTATCCCGCCCCGGTGGTATCCCCCTGCCTACCTCTTTGCTCTCATTTCCTCTCTCGATCCCCCTAGTTTTCCTTTTGCCTCCAGAATGGGCATGTGTGACTAAGGAATGGGCCATGCGTCCAATGCAATGTGGCTTTATTTGTCACCATGCCTTTTGTACAAACCATACCTCGAAAGGCTTTCACATTAATCAGTTATCGATACCGCGGAGGCACCTAGAGTCATGGCCCATTGTGCAACACACCTGTTGCAAATGACACACCCTGACCCAGACCTGCAGCTGGGGGGAAAGTCGGCCGAGCTTGTGACAAGTGACCGCAGCTGCCAATCTGGCCTACAGTGTGTCTCCTTCGGCTGTTCTGTGTTATGGGGAATGCAGGAAGGAGAAGGCAGCTTTTGGGGTTGGATGGCCTGTCAGAGAGGCCGAGGGGTGTTTCGGAAGGCAGGTGCTGCAGAGAAGAGAGCTCTTGTCTCCAGGGTGGCAGAGCTGCGGGGGCGGGGAAGGGGCAAGCCAGAGACAGGACTGAATACAAATGCCAGGGGAACAGGCTGAGGGTGGGGGTGTCCTGGCATGTCCCTAGGCATTCTGCACATGCCGGAGTGTAGAGAGCTGGTACCCAGGTGTTCACAGGGAAGGGCGCCTGTGCCCCGGGTGTGCAGTGCTCCTGCTGTGACTGCAGAGCCCCGCTCCCGCTCTGAGCGACATGAGCGTGAGCCGGCTTTCTCACACTCCCCCCCATCTCCCAGCAGGTTCTGAGACGCCGCTGGCAGACATGGCTCTGGACCTGCTGCATCTGCTGACGGTGGATCGCTGGAGCTGGCTCTGCACTGGGAACATGCAGAAGGTGCTGCAGTTGCTCTTTGGCTCCCTGATCCAAAGGTAAGATATCTACAACTCCCCAGGGAGGAGAGGGTGGAGCGGGCACATGTGGCACATGTGGCCCTGGCTAGTTTCCCTTTAGAGACAGGAAGGACGGATGCATAGCACCAGGTCCCAGGCTGTTGGAGTGGTTTTGTCCCTGCTGAGAAGGGCAGCATGTCCAGCGAAGCTGCTTCCTGGCTCTCCGGTGGGTGCTCTCAATGGGTCATGGGTCCATTTGGGTTGGGAAGAGCAGTGGCCACCCCAGTAGGAAAACGCGAGAAGCTACGTTAATGGAGGATGATCGCTGCTAATCTCCCAAAGCATGAATGAATTTAGTCTCCTGGCACCCTCGGCCAGGGGGACTCCCAGCACCCACTGTCACCAGTACGTCCGGCTCCCTCTCAGTAATGGGCAGGTCACAGCTGTGCCTCGTACGATGTTCCAAAGAGGGATGCACGCAGTATCCCCGAGCGGGGTGTGTTTGTAAACCTCCCTCCTGCCATGTTGCGTGTGCGTGGCTGGTCCCTCCTCACCATATGTACATAGGTGCCAGACCTTCCTCTGACTGGCTCATTCAGAGCTATGGCCTCGGCTGGTGCACTCCCTAGACGCCCACTTTTCTTGTGCAGAGCTAACCGCTTGGCAGGACCTGCCGCGTGTCCTGCAATCCTGTGTTCTTAAAAGCCCGGCTTAGGCTCTGTGAGTGGGAAGGGGGTCATTTGCTTTGAGGGCAAATGGCAAAGCCTTTCTAAAGAGCCAAAGCTCACAAGCCTGGAAGCATTTCCTCTCATGCAACAGACGTTCCCCAGTGACAGAGTCAGAGCGTACGAGGCAGCACGTGAATGGAGGTGCTAATCTGAGCTGCTCCGATGAAGTTTGCAAAAGCGCTTTCAGGTTGGGGACTCTAGCAGCCACTGGGAAATTGGCTTCTTCTGGGAGGTGGGGAGAATTGCTACAGCTTCTCCACAATGGGCTTTTCTAGCCGAGCAAATGAGCTGGAACCTGATCTCCATGACTGAGAGACCAGAGGCACAAGGTCCTGAAACTGCATGTTATCGCCTCAGGCACCCAACCGACTCACGGCTTCGGTATTTTCTATTAGAGAAGCACTCACACACCAACCACTTGACTGGCTCTGTGATTTGGGGATCTCTGTCCCAAGCTGAGCTGTGTTAGAAAGGCTGGGCGTGCAGCTCCTTCCTAGTCTGCGTTAGAGATTCAGGGTCAAACAAACCTAATGCAGCCATGGGCCTTTACCTGGTGCTGGGGGCCTGTTCTGGTGCCCAGATCAGAGCGTTTTGCGGTGTTTTCCCCTGGAGAGGGAATTAAATCCGGAGCTTCCAGTTCAGTCCCCAATGCCCTCGAATTGTAGGGTGAGGAAAGGATGTTTGAGTTGAAACCCATGGATCCAAACCCTCCAGCCCCTGCTCTTTGTGTCTGGATCAGATCCAAAACTAGAAGGCGCCTGTATTTCCAATCCATGTCTGATGCGACCCAAAAGGTGGGGGAGGTTTGCAAGGTCAGCTGATGTGTTGCCAGCATACTGGCACTATCAATTAATCACTAGGACTTTTTTCTCCTTCTCTGTTCTGGTCGAGGGAATGGCCTCCACAAGCAATGGGGTCATTGCTGTTCAGCTCCGGTGTGGGATAAGATCTGGGGTAGAGTCAGAGAAGGCGTGTGGATGTTCTGCTCTGGGAGGTCAGAGCCTGTGTTTTTGCAGGAGCAGCGCCTGTGGCTTGGTGGCTCTGAAAGTGACCGAGCGCTCTGGTGGGGATCTCTGTTTCTCTGGGTTCTTGGCATTCCTACAACCACCACTCTGCTACAGAGCTGAGAGCAGCCTCTGTTTGCCTTAGGGTACGTCCCTGCTGTGGATGGAGGTGTGATATGTCCTGGCATACCTGCCCTCGGTCTCATCCAGCTAGTGCAGCTAAAAATTGCAATGAAGATGTGCTGGTGTGGACTCTGGCATGGGCTATACAAGCCTGCCCAGAAACCTGGGTGTGTGCTGGTGGTACTGGCCCGTGTCAGTGTCCGTGCCACTGTATCTTCACAAGTATTTTTAGCCACGTTTGCTCGAGTGGGTTTGCGGGCACGAGCTGCATTGCTCAATTGCAGTGTAGATGTACTGCCATCAGAGGAGTGATAAGAACCGGTGTTACCCATGCCCACTTATCGTAGCACTCTGTGAGCATAAGTAAAGCCTGCTACAGCCTTAGTAACCGACGTGGGTCTTATCTCTGAGGCCGTAGAAGCTCAGATTTTAAGAGCCAGAGACCCCAGGTTGGATCCTTGATGATGATGCAGAAGTTTTGCATTACACCGGCTTGGGTTGGGGGCATTTCGCCATCCTTGTACCCCTAGCTTGATTAAACGGGCCAAACCTAGGTACAAGCCCTGGCACTCTGCCTCTGGTGCAGGCTGCTGCTGGGTAGCCCTAAGAGGGAGGAGAAGGTGCTAGATGCTCTTTCTGTAGCATGAATTATTTGATCCTTGGCAGCCTCTTTCTCTGCTAGTGTAGACCGAGTGCAGGAATAGTCCTAGCAGGTCAATGCTCCATCTAGTCTGGCATCCTGTTTCCAGCAGTGGCGAGGGTGCACGTACCTTCTCTTGGGCAATTATGAAATAACCTGTCCATGGGGGGTGGGGAGGAATCTTCCTTCCTGACCCCTGTCAGTTAGTGGCTGGCTTATGCCCTGAAGCATGAAGGCTTATATAGAGTGGGATGTACACCCTGTTGTGCTGCTTCTGATGCCTCCAGGGGGTTATTTTCCTGCTCCAGCAGATCCCCCATTGGGGTCTTAGCTCTTGAGAGGGCGTTGGCCACTGCTGCTGCTTCAGAATGGCCTCCTACTGCTGTAGACTCCTGTTGTAACTCTTGTACGGTGAGGAATGTGCTGTTCCTGGTGTCTTCATGCAAATACCCACATGGGCATTCCCGCTTCTCTAAAACAAGCACTGGAATTCCTTCTCTGCAGAGGCCGTGCAGCTAAATGATCCCGATGCAATGGGCCAGATCCTCCTGCCTGGTGCAATAGTATTGAAATCAATGGAATTGCACGGGGGATGACTTTTACCCTCTCTTTACACACTCATTTCCTCCACTCTTTGGTGACTTGCAGCGGCTTCTCATTTCTCCTTGGATCCCTTGCCCTCTTGGTCTGTTACCAATTGGGTCTGTTTCCCGACAAGACAATTGTTTCTGCCAATGAACCACTTAAATAGAAGAATCCTAGAGACTGATCCCATCTTTGGTATCTGCACCAATTGCCGTAGTGTCCCCCAGCGCTTACACCCGAAATCTACAGGTGTCCTATGCCAGATGCTGTTGCTAACTAGTAACGATTCCTTTCCTTGCCCCACTGAAATATCCCACCCCAACCTTCTTCCCCTCCTCTCCATGGCTGGAATAGTTGTAGCCACAGGTGCTGGAACAAGGGGTGCTGCCGTACGCCCTGGCTTGAAGCGGCTTCCTTTATATTCAGTGTTTACCATTTGTTCCAGTGGCTCTCAGCATCTGCACTCTACACATTGTTCCAGCAGCCCTGGTTGTAGCTGGAGCCAGGGCCTATAAATCTCTTCTGATTGCCAGTTTCATGGCAACGGCAGGCTGGAGGAGGATAGCTGGATGACCGAAAAAGGTATTGTTAAGTAAAAGGGAGGACATGTGTGCATGTCTGCAGTGGGGCCGGGCACGTCCAATTATGTAACATGGAGTGGTCCTTTTTTGGAGCCGAAGGGAGAAGCGGGGTGTGGGTGAGGAGCAGTTGGGAGCTGATACAACCCTAAGCCAAGAAAAGATTCCAGCTTGTACGGCCCTCTCTGCTCGCTCAGCTTGTGTCTGTAAACAAACCCTCAGCCCACTCCAAATCCATACCCCTCATTTATTAAACTGTCTCTTCCCTCCCTGGGTCAGCAAAAAATGTTCCTAGCCCTCGGGGAGGAAACAGGGCTGCATTCCTCCCTATCAGAGTGAATGAGGGGACTACAGGGGTGTCTGCCTACAAAGGGGAACAGGGTTGGGGCTATTCTTGGCTTCTGGGGTATCGGTGTAGGAATTAGAAGCATTTAGACAATCCAATCCCTTTT
This sequence comes from Emydura macquarii macquarii, assembly GCF_026122565.2. NCBI lineage: Eukaryota > Metazoa > Chordata > Testudines > Chelidae > Emydura > Emydura macquarii. The sequence goes on along the minus strand of NW_027130449.1, from coordinate 5,374,312 downwards.
TGAGTGGGTGAGTCAGTGCAGCGATATAAATACAGGCTGGGCAGTTGGAACACACGGTGGCTGCGTCCCCTCACCCTGCCCGCAAGCTGTCCCCTTTGGCAGTGGCTGTCACTGTGTCAAAGGGACAGGTACCCCGATGTCACAGTGATGGGCACAGCGAGACAGCCTAGATCAGGGGCGTTGGCAGGGTTCCAGCTTAGGCTCCGACCCAGCGGGAGAGGAGATGGGAGAGCCTGGCTCTGAGTCTCCAAGTGCCCATGAAACTGGATTCATGGGGCGTCCAGGGATGGAGCCACCTTTGGGTGCCAGAAGAATGAAAAGAAATGAATCAAACAGGCAAAGGATGAGGTGGGGGCAGGTGTCTGGAACCATTTGAAGGCCAGGGTGAGGGGAAGCTTGGCCTGGTCTGGTTGTCAAGGCATAACCTGGCCCGAGCCCCTTGTTTCCCAATGAGGCGATGGCTCCTGCAAATGAACCACTTAAATAGACTTCCTGGAAGAATCCTAGAGACTGATCCCACCTTAGTGAATCAGGCGTTGACGGTGGGGGTCAGATGTCCCTAATCTAACGAGCACAGCACGGGGTGGGGAGGGGCTTCACCCACAGCTGCTCCAATCCTGACCTGTGGGGATGAGAGAGGAGCCCAGTCTCCCTGGTTCATTTAGCTTAGGCCTCAATGAGGGGCACTCAATGCCTGTGATGGTGGGTTCTGGGCTGTGGACATCTGCCCCAGGATGCTGGCTGGTGGCAGTGAGTTTTGGAGCTCCGCCATCTCCTGTCCTGCTGAACAGCCAATGGGAGTGACTGCCAGTCACCACCGAGCTGACTCTCCCTGGCTCGCTCAGATTCCTCTTCGCCTCTAAAAACGCCCCCGCTCTCTGCCTGGAGTTTGCTGAAGTCCGTTCTTGTGTCAGCTGAGCTGCCAGCATGGGTGCAACAAGTGGGTCAGAGCAGCAGGTTTGGGATGCAGGAGTAACGGGCTGCTAGGGTGGGTGCGGCAGGTCTGTGCCATGTGCTCCCGGCATGCAGAGTTCATGTGTGCTGATTGACACTATCTGTAGCATGCAGTCCGTGTGTGTGTATCTGTGTGTGTTACTGTGATGGCAAAAGGGCTACAGGTGGAGGGAGCAGACACCCTAGAGCAACGGCTTGAAGCTCTGCTGATGTAGCTAGAGAATCCAGGAAGCTGATAGCCACCTACACTAGCTTCTAAAGGAGCCAAGGCAGCACGTGGGCTCTGGCCATCAGAATTCAGGCCGTGTCCCATTGCCAGCAGCACATATATCAGGAAGCCCTGATGACTGGATTGATAAGTCAGTACTCTCCGTACTGCTCTGTGTCCCATGGCTGGTTCCTTGTCAACCTGCTCTGCTCCTCGCCAGCCACCACTGCAAACCTTTGTATCAGGTCAGGAGGCTTCCTGGGGGGGTCTCTTGATGATATCACAGGGTGTCTGTGGGCCCCAAGTGCTCCTGCTGCTGGGATAATTTTAACTATTTGGGGTTTTTTGCTCTGGTTTTTCCCTCGGGGGTTTGCTCATTTCAACCTGAGCTAGCGAAGTGCTCTCTCTCTCTCTTGCAGTGCATGTCTGCACTTCCAAGTAGATGACTCTGGCTGTGGGGGAAGGAATCTGGGGACAACCCCAAACCAAGAGAGATGCAACCCCATTCTCGAAGGGAGCCTAGAACTCTGACTGCCAGAAGCTGGGAGGGAAAGATGGGTCAATCACTCCATAATTGCCCTGTTCTGGATGTTCCCCATGAAGCTCTGGCATTGACCACTGTCAGATACAGGATACTGGGCTAGATGGACCATTGGTCTGAGCCAGTATGGCCTTTCTTATGTACTAAGAGTCTGGATTAAAACACCCCCAGGTTTGGGAGAAATCCTTCATCTAGAACTGAACATTCCCCACCAGCCTCTGTCTCTAGCACTGTTTTTTTGCAAGAAGCTGTTGTAGTAAATCATCCCTCTCCCCTTCCTGAACATCACAAGAGAGAGTCGCATTTTATACGAACCACTAATCCAAAGATAGAGATTGCATCTCGTCACATCCTGACTGTCTGCATTTGGTAACCCGAGCGGGGCTGCCGTGCTCCGTCTCGGAAGCGCGTGTGTATATAAGGGAAACGGTGGACATACGCAGCCAGCTTTGATGGTGTCAGGTTCCGCGTGGCTTTATAGGGGGCATGGAGCAGGAGTTAAAATAAATGAAAAGTCTCCCTGACTTGGCTGACTGATCAACATCTCCTGTCCTGCCACTCTCTCGGTCATATGCTATCATGGCTCTTCTAGATCTCTCCCCCAGCCTTTGTTCTCCTCCTTCATCACTTTTATAGTATGCACTGGATGAAAATGAACCACCTTGCCGTGCCTCCCCTGATCAGTATCCCCTGTTTGTCCATAGCAGAGGAGCAGGGCAAGTGAAAAATCAGACATGCTAGGAACTAGTCTAGCTAAGTAGTTATTGAGTGGGATCAACCAGGGCCAGGCTGTTTTCAGGTCTGCATGAGGTTTAGACCGGGAATCAAGGTGCAAGTTAGAGGCTGGTTTAGGGCAAGGGTCTGGTTCAATAGCACTGAAATCTCACGAGCTGCCCCAGTGATGTTTAGGCTCCATGTGGCAGAAATCTCCTGAGATCGGCTGCCCTCACCAACTTTCCACCATTTTAGATGTTGGACACCTTGTGGGATCAGTTATTCTGGTGTGGATTCTCTCCGTTGCTGGTTCTCCCAAACTTCCAGCTGGTCTCTGAGCCAGGATTGGGAAACAGGGGCCTTGGGGGGTTGAATCCATCCTAGAACCAGACCTTAAGGGAGACTGAGATCCCAGGACTGCTTCTCTGAGCCCCTGTGAAATCTGATTCTGAGTTGAGGGACCCTGGAATCATGAGGGAGGTGGGAATGAGGGGTCACGCTGAGCCCCTGGCATGAGGGAGGGGATGGGGATGTTCCAGGGAGGCCCTGAAATAGAGGGGAATGGGAGGGTGGTACACAGCTTTGGCATGGGGGAGAGGGGGACTAGAGGAATACAAGGAGCCCCCGGTCTGCCTGTAGAAGTAACAAAGAGTGCAGCCCTCTACTTAGTCACCTGCCCCAAAATTGGAACCAGGCTTTTATAGTTACTTTAAAGAAGCACATATTGGCCCCAACTGAAGTTAAGGCCCCACTGAGCTAGGCACCGTACAGAAATGTACAAAGAGGCAGTCCCTGCCCCAAGCAGCTTAGTCTATGTGCAGAAGACAGACAAAAGGCGGGAGGGGAAATGGGCACAGAGAGAGGAAGTGAGATGCCCATGTCAGTGGCCAAGCAGGGAATAGAGCCCTGGTCTCCTGAGTCCCCATCTAGTGCACTGTCCACTGGGACCACATCTTGCCTACCACATTCTGATTCAAATGCATCATGATCTTTACCTGTTGTGGAGTGGCTCAGGAGGCTGTAGAGTCTTTCACCCGCGTCATCCGTTTGAGTCCAGGCCAGGCTGATGGTGACAAAAAGCTGTAGCCATCTGATGGCTTCTTGGCTCAACCTACGTGAAACAAGTTCAACAGGTCTCAATCTAGATCATAGCCATCTCCGCAGAAGGGTGAGAGAATCAAATGGCCCCTCTTATCCTGGGAGATGGCCAAGAAATATTGGTGGTAGATGGAGGAAACTGGTTCTGCTGCTTCTTGTGTGGTACCAGTTGTACAGATAAATGGATGGCATTGGCACAAAACCTTTTTTATTATTATTATTGCTATCAAAAGGTGCTATCGAGGAAACCCCCCGATGGGTGGGTGTATTGTAACCCTGTTGCAGTATTTCTCCCTCTTTTTTGTTTCCTGGCTGGGGAAGATATAATTTTTAGCCATCTGTGAGTTTGCCTAGTTGTAGGTGCCTCATCCTCTGCTGGGCTATTGCCATCAGGTTTGTTCTGTACATGCCACCTCTCTGACCTTGGCTACTTGAAGAGTCAATGGCTTTTCACTTTTCACTGTGGGCACAAGGGGGAGCTGCTGGCCAACCTGCGATTCTCTCTGGAAGATTAAAATTCTGAAGGGCCTGCAGCCGCAAAGCTGCAGGTCTCCTGTGGCTAGAAGGGGCTGTAGCTGTGATGGCACTGAAGGTGCATGGCCCAGGTGATCAAGGCTGAGTTGTGTAGATAGAGGGGACAGCTGAGAGGGGATGGGATGAACCCAGACGAGCGATGGGCTGCATGACTGCACTGAGCAAAGGGATGGTTAGATTCATGCTTCCGGGGCCCCGGATCCCAACACCCCAGACCTTCTGCAGGAGTCCAGGTCCAAACTTTTAATTCGGGCCAATTCCCTGTTGATATAGTGGATTCATGGATCTGAGCTTGTTCAGGTTCAAAACAGTCACAAGACCCTTGTCTAGGAAAACGTTGTCTTGATACAGACTTACGAAACCCATTGGCACCAGGAGGCGTTAAATAAGACGTTATCTAGAGAGCGGCTAGTCCCACCTGAGAGCCAGGGATGTGGGGGGAAGGGGGGAGCATTGTGCACTTCCTACAGTCGGATTGGTATACACAAAACTGGCAGCCTTCAACTAAGGCCTTTGCCCTGCACATTCTCTGCCTAAAGCAGCTCAGCTGTACCATAGCTTTGCTCTTGTCTCCCCGGCCTGCTGTTTTCTGTCTCTGCTGTGGCTGGGACATCATGAGCCACCAGCAATTTAGAGTCAAAATCCTCTCCTTTAATCATCCGTGTGGGCGGGTGGAGGGGAGGGGGCTGAATGTTGTAATACATCAGTGTGTGGGGGTCCGATGTTTGTGCGTGGAAGGTAGGAGTGAGTAGAATTAAATAAAGAGCTGGAGCGAGAGAGACACACTGGATCCCTGATCGTTGGAGTGACAGGCTGTTAGAGATGCCTGGCTGTGGGATTTAGTGCCACAATGAGACCTGTGAAGTGTTGGTGTTGGGTGACTGATCTGCGGGGATGTGTTTGGTAACTTATGAAGTGCTGCATTGGTGATGCTGTTGTGCCTATATCTCTACCCTCCTGTGATCTGGAATAAGTTTCATTTAACACCGTTCTAACTTTAAATCTCATTTCATTCATGGAAGTTAGAGAGAGAATCCAGCCTACTGCATAGGCCGTCTTAGCCATTCTCTTTTGCCAGGTCTGTATTGTTCCCTATACTCTATTCTCCAGCATTTGGTCCAGTGTTAAATCTCCCAAATGATGGGATGGTTTCCTTTGGGGAAACTAATCAGAGTCTTTTTACAGCCCCATGTCCAGAAATCTCCCCTGCTGTTCACTGGCTGAGTCTCATCCTGTTGCTCCTATTTTTACCCCATTGAGCCACCCTAGCCCATTCTCCTCTTGCCTTAGAGCTCGTATCACTCACTAGTGTGCATTTCATGCCCTCCTCTGGGCCCAGTCCAGAGACGTGACAGGAATACCCCGCCACAGAGCCTGGCTCTTTAGCTCACGCCATAGAGACTCATGCTTCGAACTCTGGAGCTCCTCAGTACATTGGCCAAGTTGGGGTTGCTGTACGTGTGATATTTGGGGTTGACAAAGTGGCCTAGTTTAGAGTGAGTTTTGGCACCTTTGACACTGGCAGATGTTCAGACATGGCACATGGGGCGACAGCCCCTGGCCACCACTTCCATGAGGCCCTTGCTTGTTCCGTGTTGTCATCTTGCCCCCTACCCCTTTGCTAAATCCTAACCCTTTGTTAAACCGACCTTGCCACCCACAGCCTAGCATTTGGTGTGGCACTGTGCATGCCACGTGTTCTGAGACTAGCAACCCCCTGAAACCTTGCAAGCCAGCTCCGGGGCACCCAGCTCCACCTGCCAGGGAGGGCTGAGTCCAGGATCTTCCTTATGTTATGCACCAAGGGCCAAATTCTGCCCTTCGTTAGGCTGATTTCAGTGGGGTGTAAGTGCAACGAACCAGGACACAGCTGTGTGTCACCACTGCCCTCTGCTGGCCAGAAGGCCGGCATGTGTGCATTGCCACATCCCCTTCCAGCGGTGTGAGGGCCAGAGAGGTTAAAAGCCTTACCATTCGCATTGCTTGCGGAAACTCTCCCTTATGTCAGACAGTACAGGTGTGTGGCTCTGGAGCCAGCGGGCCTGAGCTCTGTCCCTGCAGACAGCCATGAAGCTGTCACAGTGGGTGCAACCAAGGATGAGGCCTTCCTCCCATGGTTGTTTTTCTTTCTACCCGTGCTCTGAAAATAATTTGCTTTTGGGGACGCTCCCTCCTTGTCTCAAAGCATCCTATGCTCAGTTACTGCCCCACCCCCACTTCCTGAATCCATTGGCAGGGGTCTCATAAGGCAACTTTAACTTCATGCCCCCCCCACGTGCACAAACCCCGCCCCCCCCAAATTACCTGCCCCACATGCCTCTTCCTCCTCACGTAGCGCTGAGGTGGGTTCCTCTGGGCCGCCAGTGTTAACTGCAGCATCTTGGGGCCCTTCCAGGTTCTTCCAGCTTTTATTATTCTCCTTTCAAACAGAGGCCCGAGGCTTCCTTGTACCTGAAGCCTGGGATGAATACGTGGCAGGGGGGGGGGAGAGGAGGAACCTCCCTCCCCCTCCAACCTTCACAGAGGTCTTGCCCGGCGGCCATCCATTCCCAGCCAGGCTCGCTTCTATTCCCTTTCCGGCCCTCAGCTCGGCCCTGGAGCTGGCCACGATGGAGGTCGCTCCCCACTGAGGTAAAGTCACTGTGAACAATGAGGCCCCTGGTCGCCAGGACAACCATTACATTGCCATCGCCTCCCCAGCCGTTTGCCCCATCAGGCATCGCCTCCCCATCTCTGCGCCTTGTCTCGGACTGGGTTTTTAGCTTAGCTGGGTGGCCGGTTTAATTAGCCCTCCCCCCAGGGGCTCTACATTGGGAAAGCCAGCACCCCGGTACCGGTCGAATGAGAAAGGGGCCAGGCAGCTGTTCACATGAGAGCGGGTAAGCCCAGGGGGAGGGGAGGAGAGGCTGCACCACTACAACAGGCCGGGCGCAGGGCGCTTTGTTCTCATGGTGACCAGGTGCCCATATCCACACTGCCCAGCATGTGTTCTGTACTGGTGCATCCTGGGAAAATCCAGACAGCTGTGCCCACAGCGCCTCCGCAGGGCATGGAGCCTGGAGGGTGCATGCAGAGAGTACAGCGCCAGCCGTGGGAGGGTGTCCTGGGGCGCCCCACTCCCAAGGGAGCAGGCAGGAAGACAAACTGGTTACACGGTTAGTGGAGCCCACTGACATTGTGAGCCAGCTCACGTGTGTTACTGGAGGACAGCCACGGGTCAGCGTGGGCCACTCAGGAGGGTGACACGCTGTTGGTTGTCATGGTTACTAGCTAAGTATTCACCGTGGGGGGAGACAGTGTTGAGAGCTGAGCAAATCCCAGGCTCTCAGGCTGCGTCTCCATGGCAGAGTTAACCTGGGCTCCCCCCCGGATTTTAGCCTCACCCCCTACCATCCACACACCAAAACGTCTGGCCCAGTTTGGGGGTGCTTTAAGCCCAGCCGAGCTGACCCAGCTAGGAGGGTGGGGTAGAGCCCTGGCTCTGCTTTAACTTGGGCTGCAGCCTGCCCACGTTGCAGTGAGGACGCAGGCTGAATCCCATGAGGCCTGTTAGTCCTTCAGTGCCTTCCCACAGCTCCCCCCGAAGGACAGACGAGTTCTCACACCATTGGCTGGGAAAGAACCCTAAAGGCTCTCAGTACAAAGATACACCCCAGCCACACCCACGCGCATGCAGAAACCCAGTAATGAGGGTCAGGCTTTGCAGCAGAGATGCTCACACCTGGGCTATGCTGACCTGGGTGCCAGTCACCTCTGCTAACCCTTAGCCTAGCGCGAGTGGGAGCAGCTGCGCAGAAGGGCTGCTGTCACAGCTGCTGAGTTGTGCTAACTCGAGCTGTGCCCTGTCTCCTTCCTCAGGCCAGCCGACATGAGTGGAAAAGACCAGTGTGCTGGAGGGGAGGGTTTTGCTGTGTACGTGGGACTTGAGTTAGCTCTGCAGGGAAGACAATCCCTCAGTAGTGTAGACAGGACCTAATGCAGCTACCACCTCTGTGTGGACCAGGTGGAGGAGAGAAACCTGCCCATGGCTGTCAGGGTGACCGATATCTGCCAGTCGCACCCCAACATAAAGGGAGGGTTTCACAGATTGTCCAAAGGAGGTGGCATAAGAGAGGAATGTACCCTGCATCTCCTTGGGCCTCTTCAACCCAGTCTCTCACGCTTCACTTCTCATCTCAGTGACCAATGGGAGAGGGGGAACAGATGGTCCAGTGCTTAGCGCACTGACCTGGGACTTCAATTCCCTGCTCCCCCCAGACTTCCTGCATGACCTCGAGCTAATTGCTTAGCCGCAGCTCGACGTTGGAGACAGCAGCACTGCCCTGCCCCCCAGGGCGGTTGTGAGGGTAAGTACGTTAAAGATTGTGAGGCGTTCACATGCTGTGGTGCTGGGGGACCATGCAAGTGAACGATCTAGATAGAGGAGAGCTGTGCTTGATGGTCTCTGCTGTCTCCAGCATCCCCTGCACAGGAGAGGAAACACTGCAGCATCTGGGCACAGTGAAAGGCTTTCTCCTCTCCTGGGAGGGGTGTTGATGGTGTCAAAAGAAACGGGGGCCAAGGGTGTGCTTTTCATGAGAAACTGAGGATGTTCCAGTTTGGCTCAGTGACTGTTCATACTCTTCCCTCTGCCTCAGTGATAGGACCCAGCCTCAGCCCGTCTAACTCAAAGAACTGTCCAGGTTCACTGGGCCGTGTCTGAGCTTTTTCAGTCCGACCCCAGCCTGGTTTTGAGCCAGCTGGGGATCAACTTGTGGTTTTATGCCAAAACCTTGGGACTTGCCCAGTTTCCTGCTCTAACCACTAGAAATGCTGCTTCCTTTTATGTGTCCCCCCTCCCTCCAAGGCTCAAACATGACACTGCTCTGTGATCTGGGCCTGGCTATGTAAGATCCTGAGTATTATAACAGCACATGTGGGCTGAAGGACATATGTGGATATAAGGTATGAGATCTCCCAAACCGCTAGGCTGGAAATGATTACTGCGTGCCACTGGACATGAAAATCCCAGCCCAAACTTGTAACAGGGAGGATGCTGCAGGTCAGGAGTGAGGCGCGTCAGCCGAGCTGGGAGCGGGCTCAGGACTGGGCCAGCAAAGGCTGCTGCAAGTAAGAACTGAGGCCCACTGGCCAGAGCTGTGTGGTGGCCCACAGAACTAGAGCCAGGAAGTTCAAGCCACTGCAACCAAAAGGACCCCACCGCTTATCTGACATCAGAGCCTCTTTGCCGATCGTCCTTCCCTCTGCCAGGTTCGATGGGGAACAAGGCATGCAGTGGTGATAATGGCATCTTGGGCTCTCTTGACATGGTGTGCGGAAAAGGGACTGCTGTGCCTGCTCCCCACCCCTTTGGCTTTGGTGACTGGAGCTAGAATGGGTTGCTGTCAGTCGAGCCATCACAGGCACCTCTGAAAACACGAGTGTGATTCAAGGAGCTCGTAACTTTAGGGGTTTGTTCTGTTTTTCAGTCTCTCTCTCTAGCTCTTTCTGCCAACACAGCTGGTGAAAACAAAAGTGCTTGGCAGCCCCCTTGCTCCCCTTGACTTTATAAAGGACCACAGATGCATAGCATTGCCTGGCCCTCTTCACTATCCCAGCGCTAACCTGCTTGATCACACTGCCAGGCTTTGGCTGGGCCCTAATTCTCGAAGCACCTGCTCTTTGTAGCTCCTTGAGGGCTGGGAACGGATGGCCACGGATGGCCCGAGGCAGGTGATTCAGCGGTGTGCCTGCCAGAGCCATCTGGAGCATGGGGAGAGAGGGCGGGATTGAATATCCAGCTGCAGAGACCAGTGTAGGCCTTGCCAAGGTTCCTTGCCTACCCTCCTCAGATGAGATGTAAAACCAAGGTGCTTCCCTATAATGGAATTTAAGATCCTGTGGCATTTTGAGAGGGTTTTGTCCTGGCTAGTTTCCTGCCCAGATTGCTAGATGGGTAAGTAACATTTTTCCTCGTGTTGCATTGATTGGAGAAGTTTGTCACGGCCTGTCCTAAAAACCTATGATGTTCACTCTGTTGATATAGAATGGCTTCTGTGTTCTGCAGAGACCTGTACGATGGTGGGCGAGTGATTTCTCCCCTTCCCTCGCGCCACACACAGAGCTGCTAGGGGAAGGCATTGCTCCTACTAAAACTTCCTCCCTGCTGGTGGTGAGACCAGGAGGATGGGAACACGGGCTCTTGGGGTCTCTTCCTGCTTCTGTCACTGGCTCATTCTGCAGCCTTGGACAAGACACTGTCACGATTCAGAAAACATAATGCAACTCCCGATCTCATTCTCCTGCCCCGCGGAGCTGCTGCCGCTCCAAGGTGAGGGCTGCTGTCTGCTAACGGCTGAAACGCATGAAAACGCATCAGCTGAAAGTGGGGAAAGCCTTGATTCAGACTGATGTCATTCCTGCAAAGCAAAGCCCCTGTGGTATTGGTGGGACTGAGGCACTGAGCAACACATATCACTGGCAGGCTTCTGGCTATGGCATCTCTTCCCACCACCAGAGACAGGGATGAACCTGAATCTTGCTGCCAGTAGACTGTAATGCAAGTGACCCAACTGACTGCACACGTCTTCTCACGACCAGGACACCTGCAACAGGACTGGCCACTCTTTCCCCATGAAACAAGCAAGTACTTCCCTGCTTCAAAAGCTACACAAGCACTCGTGCCCATGTTGCTCTTCCTAACACGTGTGTGGCCCCAGGATGCTACAGTGTCAGGTACCTTACATAGATTCAGCTGGCTTCTCCTTGCTCTGAGAGCAACCATCTCCCTAAGACAATGCTGGCTCTGTAATTGCTTCGGGAGGACCCAGCAGGGCACAAGCTCCCATTCAGCTCCAGCAGGATGCCTGAGTTTTCGTTGTGATGTGGCCACCTCTCCACAAGGAGCTGAACTGAGATCCCACCAACCTTTCCCTCCTACCCAAACTCCAAGGAGTTGGGATGCGGGACTCCATCACTGAACCATCGCTCTTGTAAAATCATTTGCTGTCCATGAATGGTGCAGAAGTGCCTGCATTTGACTGGGCAGAGGCCAGGTTCTGGCCCTCAAGTCTCTGGTTCTTGTGCATTAACCCAGTGGATCCAGAACTCTGAATTCAGAGGGGAGTCTGGAAGGAATCTAGGTTGCAGTCCACTCCACGTATAGCTTACACCAGCGTGGGTTCTAGACTTCCCTGAACTAACTTAGAACTTATTTGTCCTGGGGGTATTTGTGTGTAAGGGAGTCTACCTCACACCATCTTACCTCCAAATTTGGCTCAGATGTATATTTCTGTTTCCCAGGAGAAGCTCTGTATCACAACATGAGTGTGTGTGTGTGAGAGAGAGAGAGACAAACATATAGAAATCACATTGGATATTGGCACAATCCAGTCCTCCCTAAAATCCTGGGAATTTTGGATCCAAACTTTGTGTGTCTGTCTCAAACAACTTTTCCTTTAGAAACTGCTCTTCCAAATACAGCCATTAGAAAGAGGCAAACTCTGTTCTTTGATAGGTTTAAAACTATGCAGTAACTACTATCTTTTGCCCTTGGTTTGACTCTTCAAGAGTCAGCCCTTTAAAAAGGACTAAATTGTCTCTTCTGCATGGGGTACGGGACCAGCTATTGAAGAGGGCTAGGGGGTAACAATGCTTCTCTTTTGTTGGAAAGAGTGTTTAATTTCTTTTTTCTTTACTGTCTTGCAAAGGGTTAACAGTGCTTTTCTGTATTTTATTTCTGAACTGGGCTAATGAAGCAATCCATGGCTCACAGAGACCGGCCTCTCCCTGGGGCGCTGTTGAGAGCTTCATTGGCTCAATAAACACTTGATGAAGACCTTATCGAAGGCAGGGGAACTTTCTGACTTCATTAAAAATCAAGGGCATGGGACTTTTTTTTTTTTGTAATCCTCTTTTTCTTTCCCCTTCTCCTGCCTTCCGTGGCTTTGGGAATGATTCAGTTACACCTTGGGTGCTTTTAGTCATTTTAAAAAAAAAAACATAATTGTGAGTGAACTTACTCCTGGGGAAAGATTTAGAGCTCTGGAGGAATGAATCCTTCTGGCTGCATACTGGGTGCACCCCGGAGAGCAGCGGCGCAGGATTGCCCCCTGCGCACACTGCTCCCAGTATTTCAAACCTGTCAAGGAGGGCCACTTCTGGTGCAGTCAGAGGGGAGAAAGAAAGGGCCTCATGCCCCCCTTGCCCTGCACTGTGCAGAGTAATTTACACCAGAGACTGTTAAAACCTTACCACTCTGACTCACGTGGCACTGGTGTAAATGAGACACCTCCACCTTCAGTGGAGCTACTCCAGGTTTGCACCCACAGCGTGAGGGAGATCAGAGTGTGCGATGTGTGTTTAGCAGGTGTGAAATTGGCAAGACAGTCTGTTCAACGGGAAAGCACTCAGCCTTGAAGGATGGAGGCTGCTGCACTGTTGAACAAACACTTCATCATATTGTCCCCGGGCTGGGGGTACGGAACGCATTGTTCACAGTTTAAAGCACTGTAAACTTTTTACAGGGCAGCGAGAGACGAACATTTCCAGTAATCCAAGAAGATGGTTTACTTCTTTTCCTCTATTCTTGGCCAGCTCTTTAAAAAGGCTCAGGGTGCTTCATATTCTTTGATTTATGGAGGACTCTTTTTTTTTTTTTTCTGTCTGTCCTCTGCAAGCAATTCAGCAAACTAGACGAAGGCTGGTTTGCTCTGCCGGCATCTGATCCAAGTTTTCCAGCTCTGAGCTCCGTGGTTTCTGTTGACAGCACAAGGGAGAAGCAAACACATAAATTCTGGTGATTACAGCATCAGCAGGTGCTGAAAGTGGAGGCTGGAAGGGGGGAAATCTTCCTTCTTTATTTTCCGTTCCTCTAACAGCTCCTGAAGCAATTGTTTCCTTGGCTATGTAAGTTATCCTCATATAAAAACATCTACAAAGTCCTGAAGGCTACAACATTCTGCAATGTTGCAGTTTGTTATGGGCCATTGTTGTATCGGATACCTTGAATAAGGATCGGCTTGTGGTTTAAGGCACTGGACAGGGATTTAGGAGATAGGCATTGAGAGAGGATTGTCCAGTGGTTAGGGCACTAGCCTAGTACTTGGGAGACTTGGCATCAATTCACTACTCCTCCACAGGCTTCCTGCATGACCGTGGGCAAGTCAGTTAGTCTCTCTCCGTGTCTCAGTTCCCCAGCTGTAAAATGGGGATAACAGCCCTGCCTAGCCTCACAGGGCTGATGTTAGGATAAATATGCTAAAGATGGTGAGATGCTACGATACTATGGTCACGGGAGCCAGATTAGTGACTGGGGCTCCTAGGTGCTATGGTAATACAAATAACAATAATAATATCGTAAGATGCTTATTTAGATGGACACGTTCAATACAGTCTCCTTCTGCAGCCTTGGGTGAATTGTCAAGGTATGACAGGTGTGATCAATCAAGCTCATATGTCCCTCGCTGTCATGGCTTGGCACCTTGCTTTAAATAACCCGGAGCATATCCGTGAAGAATACTGGTGTAGGTACTGAGACCCAGTGATAATGCACATGGTATAAGAGCTTAAACAGAACAGAATTGTCTGGGTGTGTCTCTTTTACGGAGGAGGAGCGTGTGTGTTTTAAAAAAATCTACCTACTTGATGTTACAAAGGAAGGGAGAATGCCAGATCAGACAGAGAGGTCTTGCTCACTCATAGTTTTTGAAGACCTCAAGGTATTTTTTAAAGAATTGGTGTGCCTAGTGAAAATAACCCTGGCAATACATTTGTGACGCTGAGTTTGGAGTAACCATGCAGTCTAGCTCCCCCTTGAAGTTTCAAATGAAGGCAGTATTCCCTCACTTCCTGTCGCAAGCTGTTGTAGGGTGTTAATGTTGAACACCCAAGGGATTGTGGGTGATGTTGTATGTGGGACAGAGGGATTCCATCCTGGCCCTACAGATGAGCTGTTTCTGTTCCTGCAGGCTTCTCAGAGCCTGTTGCCAGGAGACATGGATGTGTTTCCATCCCTCCTTGCGCATCTCCAGGTGTCACCCTTCTCTTTGTATTGTACTGCCTTCGTCCGGTGTGCTTTGCCTGGGCAGTGCATTAACTGGCCTCAAGGAATTCAAGTATCTGTTCCTGGGCATCTGTTCAGTCACTGATCACAGGAGGAAGGGGCCAGGTGCTGCTCTGGGGTTAAAACGCTCTTGTTTCACCTCTTTCAAACCTGGGTCTGAATTCTGATGGAGACTGGAGGCCTTGGGGCCTCACTGGTTTAACTTAAGCGATATTGAACTGATTTAGTTAACTTGACGCAATGAACTGCATGGACACCCAGATTTCAGTTTAAACCAGGCTTACTTCAATTTAGTTTACATCCATTAGGAACAGGTTTAAACTAAACTGTAATACGGCCCTTGTAAACTAAAATAAATTTGTCCACCCGGGGTTTGCACTGCTTTAGCTAAAAATGGTTTAAAAACAGGTTTAAGTTAAACTGGTGCAACTCCGTGTGCAGACAAAGCCTGGGTGACTCCCCTTCGAGCCTGCAAGGAAGCTGGACTGATTCACCCTACTCAGCCTTTTCCATCTGCAAGGAATCCAGCAGATGGTCAGCCAAGCTCCCTCCCAGGTCCAGCAGCCCAGCTTGCACTCGAGAGTCAAGCAAGATATCAATCCACACACAGCTACTTACCCACTTCTCCTGACTCCCTGTGCAGTGCCTTCACCACAAGATCTTCCCATAGCACCAGCACCCATTGCCTTTTGCTGGTGGAACAGGGCCATTGCATATGCTCTTTCCCAGCCCATATTCCTCAACTATGGGGTTTTCATGTTTATCCTCTCTCGATGAGGCCCCTTCAGTTGACCTTGAAGTTCTATCCTAAGCCCTGGTATTAAACCAGCTCTTTTTTAGCGGCCACTTCATTCCTCCATCGGCAGCTATTTCAAACAGAGGACCCTTACAGCATGAGCAAGTTATGCGCCTCCAGACAAGAGGCCAGGTCCCATTGCCTCTGCATTCTGTCTTTTGACACAGGCATTTTTAGAGCTTTTTGGTGTCTGAGCCTCAGGGGTTAATTGCTGTCTATTTCAGTTCTCCTCTGCAACACAAGGGGACGGCTCAGTGATAGGTTTGTTTTAATGTCTTTTTGGGGCCTATTTCTGTGTAAAATACCAGAGTGGAAATAGCAATTTATCAGCCGTCCAAAATAAAACCAGCTCTATTTGTGTTTGTCAGCGGGTTTATTTCTACCTGATTTCCTGTGTGTGTGTGTGTGTGTGTTTGTGTGTGTGTGTGTGTGTGTGTGTGTCTCGTCTGGGTGTCTACCTCAAAATATTAATGCTTTAATAACACAAAAAAATTACTTGTGAATTTAGTGCTGATGAAAGGTGCCGGATTGGCAGCCTTCCACATTTAAGTTTGTGCATGAGAAATATTAACCATTCCTTATCTGGCAGCATTTAGTGCATATCTGAGCACTGGATCTTAGTGCAGTAGTCTGCTCGATGTCAGCTTGCCATAGCAGTTTGGTTACCTTTGGGGTTTTTCATTAATTGATCCAACCTGCCTCAAGCAACAAATAAAACCACTAAAGCAGAGGCATTTTGTCTGATAAACCTCTGATGATCTAAAACATTGTTCCTGCCTGCCCATGACTCTGTTATACAAAGATATTGTCCACAACAAAAACATGGGCTCGATCCAACGCTCATTAAAATCAATGGGAACATCTCTGTCTTCCATGGACAGTGGTTCAGAGTCCCCACGTGGGTAGACCAGTGGTCTAGCTGCTACCTGACGGGAGTTTGGATGAAACTTCTCCAACGGGCAGGTCATCGGGAGTTTCTGGCATGTGGTACTGGCCATGCTCAGGGAATGAGTGCTGGGCTAGATGGACCCCACGTCTGATTTTCTCTAGCAGTTCCTACCTTCCCAGTCCTTTTTTGGTGGCTCCGCCCTTTAATGGGATGGTAGAAAGGAGCCCTCTTCGGCTGTGTCACAATTTTCCCTTTCTTTTCTTTTTCTTTTCTTTCTCTTCTCACTTTCTTTTCTTTTGATTCTTTTCTGTTCTCTGTCTGTGGGGCATCCCTGTCTTTCTGGTCCCCAGCCCACCAGAGCCTACCGATTCTTCAGGACAGTGGTGCCCATTGGTCGTCAAAGGGAGCCAGGTCATGTGTGCTCTTGCAGCCATGCACGACTGCGACAGCAGGCTGCGTCCCTGCCCATGTGAGCTGCTCCTGAAACTGACTGCATTAGGGGCTGCCCTCAGAGCAGGGAGGAGATGTGGGCACCTTTTGAGGAGCTCTCTGCTGCTTTGCCCCCAGCAGCAAGAGCACACGGGGAACCAAGCGAACCTGGATCGGTCCTTTCCTCTATTCCTGCACTCGGTCCCCAGTTTGGGAAGCACTGCACGAGATTGAAAATACAAACTCATAGACTGTATTGAATAACCCTCTCCCCATCCTAGGCTTTATCATCAGAAGAGCTCTGACCTGTAACCATCTGTATGATCTGTCACCCCACTGGATGAGTGAAACTCTTCAGAATGAGGCTTCTGCTACCAATACTCATGATTCCAAGTTCAAAATCAACTTTCTGCAACATTTGCTTTAAAATTGTTCTTTCGGTGACATTCCTGCCAGGAAATGTGTTTGCTCTTTGTAGGAAGCAAACACATAAAGGTCATTGAACGTAGCTGAGATTAATCCAATTAAGTATTTGATCTAACATCCTTGGAAAGATCCCAGTCCTGACCTGCTGCGCTTTAACCCTACATCCCTGAAATTCTGTGACCCTCTCCGACACTGTCTGGACTAGGAGAATAGGTCATACTTGGAAATCTGTTCATTAACTTGATTTTCAGCATGAAATTGCTTCTAGAGTAGGCGCAGTTCCACACTTTGAAAACAGTGTGTGTTGGTTGTGGTTGACCCCAGCGTGTACCATGACCAACTAAGCATGACTGGCAAGATTTTCAAGATGTTAAGGTGTGTTGATGCTGGGGGCAAAGTTGGATTTAAGCCAACACATTTTCAAACATGCCTGTTGCCCTAGTCTTGACAGGGCTCATGTTACCTTGCCCTCTAAGACTGGCACAAACTAGACTTTTGATTCTAAGGGCATGCTCGGATAAGAAGGCTCTGATCCTGGTTGGAACCATTGGGCACTCTAGCAATAGACACAGAAGCACTGCTGATGGTACATTTTCCCCTGCTGTCCCAGGAATAGGGCTGATTTGAGAGGGCTTACAAAGACCTTACAGTTCTGTGGCACCAAGACTGGTTTTATTTATTCATAGCTTTTAACGTGTGCACACATGTGCATCTGTGAAGGTGTTCGCATGGGGGCATGGAAGCCTATCGATAGGGAGACGTATTAGTTAGGGCGTAAGACAGGGGTACATGAGGAATGATATCATTGTAGCCCTGCCCCTTGACAACCATTGATACTACCCAGAGTTTTCTCCCTCCGTTACCTTCTGGAGTTTCTATTCTTAGTACCGCTCTTGTTCTGTCACTTGCATTTGGAAGCAGAGAAAGTAGCCCTTGGCCAGAATGCCCAGCCTGAGAAGAATGCAGACAGTCTGGCAGAGCGCAGGTTAAATAAAGTTTGTCTTGGCAGGGTCCGCCTCTTGGATGTACGACAAGCCACTGCAGCATAGCGATGATGGAATTGCGAGCAGAAGCACAAGCTGACAAACGGGACAGGTCCTGCTCATGGGTTGCTATCTGCAGGGGCTCTGGGGGCATGTCTACACAGCAACTAGACACCCGTGGCTGGCCCATGCCAGCCAACTCAGGCTCCCAGGGTTTCGGCTGCCAGCCTGTTTCATTGCTGTGTAGACTTCCACGCTTGGGCTGAATCCCAGGCTCTAGGACCAGAGGAGGCAGGAAATGGAAGGCCTGGAGAAATTGCGAGTGTCAGCACTCCACTGTTTCCTGTAGAGCCCTCTCCTGGCAGAGACTGAGGAGAGAAGGGGAAAATTTCCCACAGCTGGCGATATTGCACCAGTCTTTTCAATGCCATGGAGCTGAATCCCGGTTCTGCTGAAGTCAGTGGGAGTCATGGCATTGATGTAAGCGACATCAGGATTAAGATCTTGCTTCCCCAGGAAGCCTAGCGGGTTTCACTCTGCGGGGCTGATTTTGGGGGTGGTGGGAGATCTGAAGCTGATGGCTGGCTGGCTGACTGCAGAGACATTTTCTGTGACTTGGGAGAGCGCTGTAATGTCTTGAAGAGTGCAGACCCACAGTTGATTTAGTAACATTTTCTGGCCAGCATGGGTGGTATCCATGAACCTTTCCTGCACTGGCTGCTCATTCTTCCCAGCCCCTATCTGGAATGACATTCCCATGGCTGTAACCTCAGGATCTGCAGGTTGTTACCATATAAAGCGCGCGGTCCAGTCCCAGCAGGAGGGCCAGGGAGAAGCTTTTTTGGAGGGTACATAACTTGCCTTTTAATAGATGCACAGCACTGATTTTTGGATGCAAGTTGCAATGGTTTCACTGCCCTCCAGTGACGGAGATGAGCAGAACTGTGGTGGGGAGGAGTAGGAGGGGAGGGCGAGGCGGGCAAAGGAGATGAGTGCAAAACACAAGGAGAGTCTCACCTCCCTGCCCTAGGAGGTTATGGCTTTGGTCTAAAGAACAAGCATTACTACAGACCTTCAGTTGTCTCCTTAGAGTCCTCCAGCCCCTTCTATTCCTGAGCGTCACCCCTTTGCACGTTCCTTAGCCTTTCCTCACCCCCACCCCTCCCACCAGTGGGAGCTGGCCTGTGGTACACACAATGGCAAAGCACCCGCATCGGGTCCTGGGTTGACTTTCTCTACCAGCAGTGGGACTGGATGAGGAGGGCCCTCAACGCCAGACCAGATTCTCTCGCCAGGTTGTGCTGACAATGGGATCAGGGAGGGGAGGAGAACTGATAACCCAACAGTCTCCCCTCTGTTACCACAGCTTAGGGACAGGCTGTTGCTGGGGGCCTTCTGGATGCCCTGGGAGCCGCCTTCCCTTTACAGGAAAGCATCAAGCCTGCTTGGTTTTGGCTTCAGCTGAGGGGTCAGGCTGGTCTCTGAGCTGGGTCAGTTCTGATACCAAAAGCATTAAGGATGCTCTTGGCATTAAAGCACTAGACGTGGAGCGAGGAGCCCTGGGCTCTCCCCCTTCTGTGCCATAGTCTGCCCTCAAGCCATTTGTTAAGAGCCACAGGCTTCAGGGACCCGTATGATTATCTAGTCCGACCTCCTGTATTGCATAGGGCACAGTCCCGTCGGGGCCCAGTTACATGAGTAGCTCTCTTGACTTCAGGTGAGTAACTCCTCCCCAGTGCGAACAAAAGGGTCACTAATCTGGCCTTTATGCCTACATTTTCCCATCCGTAAAATGGGGGTAACAATCTCCACCCGCCTCACCGGTGGGTGAGGAGGAGCAGCTAATTAATGATTGTGAAGTGGCGGGGATACCCTGCGGGCCATCGCCGGGAAGCGGGTAGCGTTTTATAAAGCTCATCAACTCTTCTCCAGAAGTCCCGGATCACTAGGAGGCTCACAAGCTAATTCCCACTGTAGCCGTCTTTCCCTTCTCTCTCTCTCTCTCTCTCTCCCCGCCTGCCTGCAGGTGGCTGGAAGTGCAGGTGGCTAACCTGACCTGCACTCAGCGCTGGGTCCAGTACCTCCGATTGCTGCAGGAATCCATATGGCCGGGGGGAATCTTACCGGCGGTGCCTAAACCTGTCAGGACACAGGAGCAGAAGGAGGCGGCAGCACAGCAGGCCTTGCAGAGCCTGATGGGAATCCTTCCTGGTGAGTTCGCCATGCGATAAACACCCCAGGGCCTCTAGCTGTGGTATCTGGCTAACCGGCCTTGGCTCTTCAGGGATCAGGCTGTGAAATCCATTCCACCCCTTCATTATGTCAGAGAGCAGGTAGTGACACCTGGAACCAGTGCTTAACGTGCCGCAGGTGCTGAGCACACTGGGCAGTGAGCAAACAAATGGGAGTTTGTCCCAGACTCGCTTGCCACCCCTGAGAACAGGGCAAGGCAGAGGCTGGGGAGCCCCACAAGTGAACGCATTGCATTGTCGCCTCTAGAGATCTGGTTTCAGACCGTCAGAGAGCCTGCTTCCGCTTACCCAGACATGATATTGGAAGTATGGCCCTGAAGTCGTCTTTCCTTTGCCCCCCCTTTGGTGCATTTTAGCGTGAAACACTTTGGAAAATATCAACTCGCTCTCTAAAATCTTTGCAGTCAGGTGGAAAAGCCTCTTTAACATCCACTGAGTGGAAGTTCTTGAATGAGTGTAACGTGTCCTGTATTGTAATTGAGACATGGGTTTTTAACGACAACATGTATCTCTGATGTTAACAGACTTAATTCTGAAAATCCTTGGGACAAGCAGATGTCGACTGAGCTGGAATCTGGTCCTTGAGTCACTACATCAACCCATCATAAACAGGTAACCTTGACAATAGGGCCTTCCTAGCAGCCATAAGCCACGGCCTTTGCTACGCGATAACCAAGCAGTGCATCCCACGGCAGACTCCCTTGAAAATCCCACTGGTTTGAAAGTTTCAGACGATGGGGATTCTCCCTGGAACTAGTAGACTCTTTCAAACCGAGAGCTCTCACTGCAAAAATGCATTCTGCGAAGCTTTGACATGAG
Organism: Emydura macquarii macquarii; assembly: GCF_026122565.2. NCBI lineage: Eukaryota > Metazoa > Chordata > Testudines > Chelidae > Emydura > Emydura macquarii. The sequence goes on along the minus strand of NW_027130449.1, from coordinate 5,353,627 downwards.
ATGACGTCTGGAAAATAAGCTTAGACGTGCTATGAATGATCTCCGCCAATCTGCTGATTTCATTGATACAATAGTATGACATGAGATGAAGCCAGACCAGAGCCTGGGTTGTTCCATTGTTTGGAAAGGCTTTAATTTAGGCTGTCTACATCACGTGTGACTCCTTGCGTGTGCACAGATGCTCACACTAGCTCTCATTCAGCTAGCACGAGTATAAACAGTCATGCGGTCGTGGCAGTGGAGGCACGGCTGAGCTGTGCCAAGTACATACCCACTGATTTCAGGCAGGTTTGCATTCAGCACTGCTCAGCTGTACCTCTGCTTCTGCTAACTGTGCCGCCGCAGCTGCCCTGCTCTTTATACTCGATGAGAGTCCAAATCATCCCCGTGGGTGAAGATGGTCAGGAAGGCATATTCAGGGCTTCCGTGGGCATGCAGTGGATATGTTGCATACCAGACGGTATGTTGCTGAACGCTCTGTAAATATATATTTATTATGCATCTCTGAGTCCCTCAGCTGCACTCTCTGCACTAATCCTTCCTCCTGGGACTGATTAAACATTCCAAACTTCTCAGCAGCATCAGACAGCCACCGTTTGGGGTGGGAAGTCACCCACCCACTGACGCATTTCCTCCTCCTTTTCCAGTGTGTGGGATTTTCTTCTCTTCCCTCACCCCAGCCTGGGGCTCTGTAGTGAAATTGGCCTCTGATGGATGCCTCATACTCGGGTGCGCACCCTGCCTGCTTCCCTCTCTTAGCAGACATGTCAGACTCCAGTCTCTTTCTGTTGATGGGCCTGTGTTTTCTCCTCTTTCTCTTTCAGGCACTTGGTTTACCGCCTCTTGGACGTTCTGCTAGAGTTTTTGATACTTGACCACTCTGGTGATGATCCCAAAACAACAGCTGTAGCTTCATCTATCTCTAACAGCCTTGAGACAGCAGGCGTTTCCCCACGTTAACCAGGGCTGGAAGTTTCCAGCAGTGAAGGAGAATGGGCAGCAGAGAAAAGAACTCACATCAGGTGACAGGCATCAGGTGACTGGCATTCAGTGTTCGCTGGACAGAGCTGGAAGTTTCTTACTTTACTACCCCAGCCGGTCCTAAGTGAGGCTTCTTTCAGGCTTCTCCTTCTTGGTGGGGTGACTGACTGAGCCCAGTGTGAGCAGGTGGAGATGTTTGTGCAGGTGGAGATGTTTGTGTGTAACATAAGTGTCCATTCCATAACTCACGTGATGGAGAGCAAGGAGCTCCTTGCGGGAAAGCGCCTGATCTCTCTTGGGGTGAGTGGCCTGCTAAGTGAGGCCAGGCCAGCCACAAATCCTTCTTGGATGTAACTTCATGCTCTGCCTGTCTCTTGAATCTGAGTAGTCCTAACCCAGAATGGTTGATGGCATATGAAGTGTGGTTCTAGGGCGTCAGACCCTGGCATTGATGTGCAGAGATGTGACCCCAGGACGTCCCATCACCTAATTCCCATCAACTCCCACACCATATAAGGTGAAGAGAAGAAATGCAGCCCTTAGTCCTAGTAAATTAATTCCCCACTTAGCTCCTCACTGGGAGAAGGCTGCACAGTGCTGTGATTCCTGCCTGGCTTCTCCCCTTCAGGGGGGTTGTCTGTGAGTGGGGAAATCCCCATCCCACCTTTGTTCCTCCCCAATGAGATGGAGACAAGAAGACTCCGCAGCGAGAATTCCTGCCTTTGCTGCTGTCCTTCCTGTCTCCACGCACATTCCCCTGGCACCTTTCCCTGCCCATTCTCTGCTCTGATCTTCCTGCCCAGCATGAAGAAATCCCCGTCCCGCTGGATGATGGAATGTGGAACCTCTTAGATGGAGACATTGGAGACCTGAACATCGCCCCAAGCCAGCATCATAAGCAACCATCCAAATCTCTGGAATCCCAAAGCAATGCATAGCTAGCAGAAAGCTCCTGTCCTACCTTAGGGGTATGAGAAGCTGCCTTCCACTGTCACCATTACAAGATCATCTTGTTCCAGGATCCTTCGCTACCCAGTCTGAGGAGGAGAGGGATCTGGGGTGAACAGAACTGGAGGGCACCTCACCCATCCCCCAAGTCTGTCTGCATGTGCAAGGAAAATTGACGATTGGGGTAATGCCAGGATCTCTTAGGGGATGGAGTAGCCTCCCTAGTGGAAATGGAGAAGGTCCATTACTTGAGTCATTTAAGAGTGAATTTGGGCAAAGAATTGGAGAACATACTATTGGGGACAATCCCACAGTGGCAGAAAGCTTGGAGTGGAAGGTGGGATCCAGTAGGTCTTTCCCTCTCCAATTTCTCTTGTTCGGTGTTAGGCCACAGGTTGACCTTAAGTATCCCACTTTGCTTCTTTGTCCTTACTTCCAGGCCTGCTGCTTTGCTCCTCCCTCTCTCCCCAAATTTTGGTCTACAGCATATCCTGACTTGCCTTGCCCGAAAGGCACCAAGAAACAGGGCCATCAACCAGACTCTGATGTAACATTACTGAACCCTCTGCAGGTCTGGCTGATGGCTTCCCAGGTTTTTCTTCTCTGCTCCATGGCTGAGACCACATGATGCTGGATGTCTCAGGTCGTAGCCCAATGTAAACCAGAGACAACAAAATAAAAAGGCTGCTTGGTGGGAAAGGGGGGGTTAGTCCCTCACCTATAAATCAGATCCTGCAGTGGTAGGAGGGGCAAGATATTTGCAATCCTTAGAGCCATGGAATACAGGACTGGGAGATGGAGAGGGTGAGCCTAGAGTTTTCACCCATCAAGATGGTTCAAATATCCTGCCTTGAACTCTGACCTCTAACATTACTTTTACTCAAGGGCAGCTTTTCGTGAATTAATCAGTTCCCATTTGTCGTACTGGGCACATGGAGGAAGTTCCTCTTGCAGACTACAAAGGACATAGCCAGAGAACCGGCACTTTGGTGGGAGGCTAGCGTGGATGAGTTGCAATTGTAACACACTGTTGCTTTGCGCTTGCACTGTACTATGCCTTGGATCTTGGAGCACTTTGCAGACTTCACTGAATGAGGCACCAGAACTCGCCAGCGGGGTGAAGCAATATTATTGTCCCTATTTCACATGTGGAGGAAATGGGGCATGGAGAGATGAAGAGATTTGCCTGTGTTCACGTTGTGAGTCAGATGCAGAGGTGGGAAGAGAGTCCAGGAGTCCTGACCCCCCACTCTCCTGCTTTAATCACTAGCCCCCGCCCCTCTTCCCAGAGTGAGGATACATGGAACCCAGGAGTCTTGCCTTCTGTTCCCCTGCTCTTAACTGCTCGACTGCATCCTCAAGCTGTCCTTTCGTTTCCTTCAATCCTCACAATGTTCTGTTCTTTGTTTGTTTTGCAAGTTACACAAGAACACAGTCACCCCTGGAGCCATCAGAAAAACTGGCCCTGGTTACCCGAATGGCCCCAATCTGTATTTTGTCATTCAGGAGCACACATCATATTAAGATAAATAGTCTTTGAGTTTCCGTCCTCTTCAAAGGCTATTCGGCCAGAGTTTGCAAATTAAATAGGAAATAATGATGAGAAAAAGTAGCTTCCCATGTTTGGTTGCTTTGAACTGAAAATTTATCTCCTCTTATCTATCACAAAAAATACCTCTTTTGCAAAAGAGCAGCTTTTAACTCAAACTGTCCCCATCTTTACAACATGTTCAGCAAACTCTGTTTACTGGCAGGAATTTTAGAGGCTTAGAGCAGCCTGCTAATAAAGGGACATTTGCAGGAACTGGAAAGCAGCAAGGAAATCTTCAATACTATCGGACTCATAAGCAAAAGCCTCACCATTTCATGTGCCTCGCCAAGATATAGAACAGAGCACAGCTCAGGTTGAGCAAGCCCCACTCTACTTTTGAGGAGGAGCCTTAGCCCCTGAGCTAGTTGTCATGTGAAAGAAAGAATAATAAATTGGCTTGGCTAGTACTAGAGAGGCAGTGTGGTCCAAGAGACAGGTCCTGCCAGGCTGGAGACCTGGGTTCTATGCTAGATCTGCCATTCCCCTATTGCATCCCCTATTCCCCTATTCCCCTTGGGCAAGTCATTTCAGTTCTCTCTGCCTCTTTCCACACCTACCATTTGTCTATTTAGACTGTAAAGTCTTTGGAGCAGGGACTCTCTCTCACTATGTGTATATACAGCACCTAGTACAATGGGGCCCTAATCTTTGTGAGGGCTTCTAGACTTTATCATAATATAAATAATAACTCTTATACCTAGAAAGATAACAACCTATTATTTAAATACATCAAAAATAACAGCTGAATACTTAACCCAGAATTGTAATTCTGTAACAAATCCCCGTGTCCTCACCTGGGTATAAAAACTGATCACCAACTACATGTGGACTTACTAGCATATGAAAATATGGCAGCAAATATTTGTGCATCACAGTACTGTCCCAAGAACCTGTATATATCAATGTAGAAAATACTGCAACGAATACCTGTGACCTGTGCTGTTATTGTAACATGTATATAATAATACCCTACCTAAAATACATACCTGCTTGTGAATTTAAAATACATATTTACCGGGAAATATCCCTATAAACTGTATACTATGAAAAAAGAAGAAAATAAAGCAGGGAAGATGACAAGAAAAGGGTGAGGAGAGATGAAAGAGTGGGTTGGGAGAGTCCAGTAGTTTGGGATTGGAAAGAACCACCAGTTTTTGCTGTGCAAACACTGGCCAGTTTGACTAGAGAGAAGAATGCTGTTGTTTTCACCAGCTCCCATGCCTTTATGTGGTGGCGGTGATGCTAATTAAAAGCAAAATGGAGGAGAGAGCTACAAAAGAAAATTCCAGCTAAGAATTAAAACGTTTGGTTGGAAAAAAAACAAACCAGGAGAAACTGTATACAACTAAGCGCTTGGGTCATATATTATTGCAGATTAGCTTTGCCATAGAAAGATCCCATATGCTCTATGAAATCCAGTACCTATGAGTAAGAGAACATTTGCACAGCACATGCGACAGGGAGAGCTGCTGGAGCCAAGTTCCCTTCCATAATATCCACTCCAGGGTAGATTGGTCCATTTCCAGTGTCAACAGCTCAAGGATTAAGTACTTATCTCTCTGCAGAACACTGGATAATTAATACCAGATCCAACTAGGGACTACACTCCACAGAACCTGCTTGGAGCTGTATGCCTGGCTGACTGTCAATCTAACGCACCCCAAGGGCTATGCACAGTGGGGCAAGGTTTCCCCACTGCACCAGATGTGCAGGCATGGCCTTGATGGAATAGACAAGTGAAGTACCTGCCTTCTAGGGTGAATAAACAGCAGCTGCACCACTTTGTGCAGGGATAATATCAGAGTGCTGCAATTGTTAGCTAGGGCTGCCGGACATGGTAATGATGATGACTTATTAGAAGGCCTTTCCCTCCAGCTGGGTGCTGGAGTGATGGTGCTCATGCGTGCTGTGATTGATTTGCCATCTGTGGGGTGAGATGTAAAACCCAGGTCTTTATCATTTCTGGCCATGAAAGATTTCATGGCTTATTTATTTATTTATCTTATTTAATAATACTGGTATCCTGGACAAAATCCAGTTATATTCTTCTTACCTTAATGCCACCCCATCCTCCAGGCTCAGCTGGATACGCTAGTCCCCCTAGTCGTGTCTGAACTTCGCCAATACTATTACAAAATCTCTTTTCACTTTCATACAACTTCTGTAGACACTCATCCACCTCCGGCACCTACTAATTCCATGCTGGGTTGTTGGATCTGATAGAGAAACCTCTCCCTACTGCACTGCCTACATCATTTTCTGCTACCTCCTGGAGTTTCCTTAGAGTTCCCCATGACTATTAACCCTGCTTAACTAGGGGGAAATGATGCAGTCCCAGCCCTAGGGATGGGAATAGCAGCAGAAAATAGATAAGGAAGTTGTCCCATTCAAAGCAGGGCAGAAAACAAATGTCAGCCGTAACTGTGCACTGTGATTAGTTCTTTAAACAGAATCTGGTCTATACTATCTTGTATAATCCACTTCAGCTTCTACAATCATTGCAAGGGCATAGGAAAGTTTCTTGCTGAGAGGCAGGGTCATCTAGTGGATGAGGCAATACAACGGGAGTCGGGACACTTGGATTCTCTGTCCAGCTATGACCTGCTATGTGATTTCAGGGATGTCATTTCACCTTGCTGTGCCTCATTTCTCCTTTGAAGACTTTAGTGCATGCTTAAATTGATGCAGTTTGAATAGTCCCAATGACTTTAGTAGGACTACTGAGAGTGCCTAAAATAAGTCTTTGCAGGATCAAAGCCTTAGTTTGTAATCCCTTGGTGGCAGGGACGGTCTCTTACGATGTGTATCCAGCACCTAGCACAAAGGGGTCCCACTCTGAGGAATACAAGTCTGTAAATTGTACTGCAAATAACAAGGTGAGCAGCCATCCTCCATTTTAGACTCGCCTGCGTACTGTCTTTGTGGCCGATGCTGCCCTGCACCTCAGGAGCCTTTACATCTTTACCAAGGAACATTTTTTTCAAATGTGTTTAAAGTCTCCGTCCTTCCTTTAACCTTTTCATTCCATTCGCTTCATCTCGCCCCCAACCGAGCCACTCCAATGGCTGCTCAAGCATCTCTTGACCTTGTTCCCAGACTTCTTTCTTCCCCTAATGTCCTCAAGTGTGGTCCTTGATGGCCATTCCTGAGGAGGGGCAAAAGTGGTGAGGATCAAAGACCATAAATCAGTCTTTAAAAATAATACCCACCAATTCTCTCGAGTGCTGAGTCTGGCAGAAACTCATTAACAATCTGTTTCCCCCTCCCACTCCTTTGCCCTTGGAGATCAACAGAGCCAAACAAAACAGGCTGTCTTGATTGAAGACAACTGAAGTGCGTGTGCTTAGTGTGAAAAGCAAAAGCAAAGCCATTGGCTAAGGCCCCTTTTCCGTGCAGGCCACTTCACTTTTATTATGCCAGGGGCAGAGCTCTTTAAATCCTGATGCTCTTTATTTCTGGGTTTTTAACCTTCCCCTTACCTCCCGCTCCTCTTCCGCTTCTGCTCCTTTCTTTTCTTTTTTTCTTTCTTCTTTTTTTTTTTTTGTCCTGTGAGAATGGTCTTTTTAATCCCTTGTACTGCAGATTAAGGCTATTATAGCCTTCCCAACCTGACATTTTCTCAGAGAGGCTCACAGCCAGAACCTTGTGAGTGCTCTCTGCCTTTCTTCTCCTGCCTTTCTTCTCAGAACACTAAAACTCCATTGCTGACCTTTCCCTGAAGAGGAAAGGCCGATAATGTGTGATTACATGTAGGCGGAGGCCAGTCTATACAGGGTGAGGGAAATTAAGACCCAAATGGAAATTAAGTAAAAAGGGGAAGGAGAAAAGATTATGGGAATTAGGCTGATCCAAAGCAAAACCCTGAGAGGCAGACTCTGGTGTAGAAAGCTGAACCCTGAGCTGGAGCAAACTTTGTAAATAGCTGTGTCTTTACAGAGAACCAAACCAAAGCCTGGACCTGAACATATAGGTGGTAGGTGGGGGAATGATAGACACTCATACCAGGAGTCAGATCAAACCTTCAAAACTTTCTGTGTGCTGTTGGACAAAAGAGCCATTCTGTGCTTCAAAGTCTCCATCTGTAAGATGGGAGTGGTAATATAAAGTATATTAAAAATTGTGAGATGCTCAGGTATAATGGTAATGTGGGCAAAGAAAGTACTAAAATTGATTGATTGACGAAACTCATGTAATGCATACACAGCTGGGTGTAGCTAAGTGGTGATATTCTATTTCCCTTTAGAGTTTGGCCCAAGACATTAAATTCATTGTATGTATTCATGATAATTGTTATTGTAACAAGGTGGACAGAAATTTCTTATAATGAAGCAGCAGGTTTGCTTTAGCAGCTAATACACCAGGATGGCAGAGGTTTCTTTGGAGGTTTGATTCAGCCCCCATTTGGCAATTATCTGAACCTCTTGGGTTTTCTAGAATTGGGCTGAAAGTGCCTGTAGCAAGAGAACAAGAACTTCATTGCGTTTTCAGACGCTTCCTGCTTCCATCCTGGCTACAGCAATAACAGCCTGGCTTGTCGTATTTTAGCCCTTCCATCATGGAACCAGAAAGCACAGAAGCTGCTGGGACAATAAAAAAAAAAAATGTAGTGAGGGATCAAAGTTAGCCAAACTTATGTTACAGTTTTTAAAAAATCCCCCAAACCACTTGGGAGCTGGGTGTTTTGGGGGACAAAGTTCTCTTGCATCCCAGTTGCTGGTAATGAAATAAAAACAAGCGCTCACCCCTGGAGGGGCTGTGTGTGAAACTCTTCCATGTCCACCTCTTGACAATCCCTTCAGCTCCTTTTCCAGGCAAGTCAGAGCCCTCGTAAGTATTGGTTCTCTAGCGAGTGTCCTTTTCCTTCTCTTTGTGTGGGCCTGTTCACCCCTCCTCGCCTCTCCCCACGCGCACACTATAAGAGGATATTTGTAATGAAAATCACTCCGCAGAAGTGGAGAACAAAAGCGGGTTGGGAGCAAACACTCCGGTAGGGATATTAGAAACATTAGACTCCCACCTCCGTCAGGTCTGGGCTCCACTGTGAGTATACTGCCAGCATAGGAGGTAGGGGGAGGCCATTATTAACTTTAATCTGAAGAAAGGCAGCCATTGAAGCCAACTGAGGCCTGGTTTCATAGATACAGCAGCTCCCCTTCAAACTTGCAACCTGATGAAGGGCTTGTCTCCCCAGCAACCGGCGAGGCCTCGGCTCTAATGCATTTGGAGACTTACTGTCTAATCTGAGGTAAAAATGTCACCACAAGCAGGCCCCAGGCTGGCAGCTCCCAGCTACAGCCTATCTAGTAAGCACATATCCAGCTTGAACCTTCTGGTTGCTGGGGTGAAAGGGCCTCTTTATCTCCACGGGGAGAGGCAGATGAATCCTGGGCTCAAACAAGGGACCTGCCTTTTTTCCTTACCCGGCACTCCCCCTCCTGTTAAAGGGCCCTTTATTGTGTCTCTAATTCTAAACTTGAAGTGGGAGGAAGCAATAAGGCTGGAGAAATTGGAAAAAGTCTCTCCCAGTGGGGAAAAGCCTCAGTCACTGGTGTGTGAAAAGAGAACGCAATGAGGGGATTAGAAATGTCAGCTTCATGGGAAATACTTGATATTTAATAGCTTTAATTGATTACTGCGAGTCACTGACGCACACAAAGCCATAGGAATTGTCCGACGCCTTCAGCTACTATCTCAGCAGATCTCGTAGAGCTAAGGAGACGTGAGGGCAGGTCCATATTCACTAGGAGCAGCAGCAGTGGTTGCCACCATCGCACCAGCATTTCCTAAGGGCTTGTCCCCACTTGGTGTTATTTAGGAATAGCTACTGTGCTTTAAATTCATACCCTGCCTTCATCTGAATTAACTTGGGCCCTGTGTGTTGCCCCATCACAGAATGAAAGTGTTGCACTTGCTGCCTACTCTGAGTGCATGAAATCACTGGGGTATCTCAGATATCGCACCATGGTCACATCATCTTTTTGTTGGCAACCACTGTGGGAGCTGCAGGAAGGGGCATGGATCAGTCACTGGGCTGCTTCGTCAGTCCCGAACCAACCCTGCTGCTGGAGGTGCTGTCTTTCAGATGAGATGTAAAGCACTCACCAATCGGGTATTAAATTTCCCACGGTACTTTCTACAAGAGCAGATGCGTTAGCCCTTGGCAATTTCTGGTTTGACTAATTTAATTCTCTCCAGCCTGCATTTCCTTTTCTTTTTGGATGGGATAAATAACACTTCTTCACTTCTTGTCCTAACCTGCTGGGCATGCTGTTTAGGTTTGTTCATTAGCAGGATTACACTCCAGGTAAGGCTCCAGCATTTTTGTCTTATGAGGTCAATAAAAGTTGGTGGATTCCTCCCTCCACTAACACACGGGGACACACACACACATGCAACAAAAGGCCACCCCAAGAAGACATGGAAACATCATGTACTGTGTCTGAACCAACACACGTTCCTTTGGTTTTATTGACCAGGCCTTGAACGAGAACATTCCTCATTTAGAGGAGGGGATTTGGGGACAATTGAATAATACAGACAGCAAAGAGACTTCCCAACTATATCTCAGGTCTGCCTCCCAAGCAGCAAAACACTGAACGCTAAGTTGAATGAGGCTCCCGTTGTATGACTGATTAAGTAAAAGCATCCCAAAGTCCCCTGCTCATCTCTACACCAAAAGATAATGTCTTCTTGAGATGGCCCTTCCACTTTATCCAATGAGTCTGATCCAAATCTACCACATGTCCCAGACCATTCAAGCAACTGATTTTTTTTCTCTTGCTAATGAACTCTAATAAACTTTCTTATCATGAATATGTCTTTTGCAACAAGCTCCAGCCACAAATATACACCTTTGGTTATTTCAGGAACAGATCTCTATCTCTGATTCACGTGCATCTTTGATGCAGCCACAATGGTACATCCAATGGTCCTTCTCTCCAAGAACACCAAAGCTTACAATGTCATTTTGGCAATGCTTTTGGTCTCTTCCTACCACTACCTGTGTCTGGAAGATTCAAAGCCTCATCATGAGGTGACTATCCTGTCTTGTGCAAAATTGTGTGCAGATTATATATAGGCATAAAGTTTTGTGGTCCTTTTATGGGCCGTACATGACCTGCTACACTCTGCCAACAAAAATAATTTACTGGTGCTCCATCTGCAAGGTTCACCTGAAGCTGGAAAGCTGCAACAAACAAGGGCATATTAAAGTGCATCACACATCAAGGACTTTAAAATAAACATCAAGGGTGTCTCTTCCTGATCACATTCCTTTCCACGATGGGCTTGATGATTTCCGAGCCCATGAATGTCACTAACCTCTCATATTTCTCTCTGGTCATTTCTGTCCTGACGTTGGAATGTGGGCATCGGCAAAACAAGGTTGAATGTTATTATGTCACAGACCCAGAATGAAGAGACATTATCTCACAGACAGTGACAGTGAAGTTGGCAAGACATCAGAGGTGATATTCCCTGGAAAGATCTATTTGCTGGTGAGGTAAGTGAAAAGACAGATTTAACTAGCAATGCTAACTTGCACAAGCCTGTCCTTGCTATGACCCTCAGTAAAATACCTGTCAGCCCCACAGTGGCCTGAGAATGTTGATGTTGACCCATAGTGGCTGAGAACTGAAAACAGTGATGGATGGATAGAGAGGAGTCGGACTGAAAACACGATTTCCCTACCATAGTCAGAGAATACCTGATGGAATGTTATGTGGTAGAACCCAGCTCAGCTACTTTGTGGAAGGATTTCCAGGCTACCCCTAGAATGAGGGAGTAGGTCTTCTGTCCCTGCCTTTATTGGATGGCAAGGGTTGAACTAAACTAAAAAAATGTCTTTGCCTTTATAACAGCTCTTTAGCTCTGGTTGCCCTGGAAAAGAGCTAAGATGAAAGTTTATATTCAGTCCTGCTTAGCATGTCACCTGCCTTCTGGCTGTGGCATAAGCACTGGAAGATGACATAGTGCTAAGAGGGTTTGGCCAGAGACAGTCTTAAAGTGGGCAGACTTGTCCATATGAAGAATGTTCTCATTTAACAACATACCCAATACGTATTGAAATGTGGAAACATGGGTAGGCTTGGGAGTGGTAAGGGTCACTTACACCGATAATGGGTAGGTCACTTATGAACTGAGTTTGGCAGTCTCAGTAGAGTGCATTGAATATTTGTGCACATCCAGATGAACTGCACTGGCAGATCTGAGAGCAGGATAGGAATGGGACTGGAGTAGCAAGATCTATTATAGATTGGGACTGGGGTGCATTGGCAGAGCTGAGTGGGGAGGCAGGACTGGGACAGCAGAGATGCCCTCTTTATAAGCTACATACATGGCTCCCGCATCTGAGCACCTCATAATCTTTAATGTGTTTATCCTTCCAACACCTCAGTGAGATAGGGCAGTGCTAGTATCCCCCATTTCACCAATGGGAAAGTGAGACACAGAGAGATTAACTGAATTGCCCAAGGTCACAAAGGAAATTTGTGCCAGAGAAAAGACTTGAACCCAGTTCCACAAGTCCTAGGCTAGTGCCCTAACCATTGGACAATACTTCCTCTCTGTCTTTCCAGACTGTGGTGCAGTTCAGGAGTGCATTGGCAGAGCTGTGTGGGGTCCTATATCTGCAACAGCAGGCTTTGAAAACCACACACCAGTTGTCACAGGTGTGAGAGAAAGTTTGCAATAAATATATTCCTGAACTGACCTTACCATTTCCACAGATGCCCCAGTGGTATGGCAAAGAGTCACTCGGCAAAGAGAGGGACACGTTGGGAAGAAGATTTTAAAACTGGTGTGGCATCTTGTCCATAAGAGCATTTAGATGCTACTTGTACTTAGAGGTTTAAAACAGTTTTAAACTCTCACAATAAAAGGAGATGTTTTCATCCAGCAAATATAGTCTGTGGGGGGCAGAGATATCAGCTTCGTTAACTTTGAGGAAACAAAATAAATGATGCCACTGACTCTGTAGCTCCTAAGACACCCATAGACCATTGGGTACATTTTATATTGATCATGCCAGAGCTGGACTAGACCCCGCTGTGAGCTGCCGTGATGCGCTTGCTCTTTAGCTACATCACTGGGCTACAGAATTTCCTGTCTTGCATTGGATCTGGGGCCGACACAATCCTGAAAACTTCTTTCCTCATGCCAGTTCTCCCAGTCTGGTTATCCATAAGAGGGAGCCTTCAGTCTTTTCTTTAAGGCTTCAACAGACTGCCGCTGAGAGCACTAGATGGTGCTGTTGTCTTAGCCATTGCAAAGGCCAAGAGCAAGGGTGCTGGAACAATTTTTATCGTGGGGGGTGCAGAGAGCCATTAAACTGCAAACCCTGTATATAATGAAAACCACTTCAAGCCAGGGTGTGTGGCAGCACCCCCATAACTCCTAGTTCCAGCACCTATGGCCTGGAGCCAGAATGGATGGGCCTAATGATAAGGGGTGCAAAAGTGACAACTGTAACTTGTGTGCTGATCTGGCGTGCACTTCAATGTCCCTCCACAGCAGAACATAAGCCGCAAAGCCTGGAACACTGGGCTATCAAAGCTTCGATCTGTAGAGTTTCTCACTCATTCTTTCAGCAGTCAGCACAGGTAGAGGGTGCAGGCTGCAAATGTTACAGGCTACAGGTAGCAGGAACATCTTTAGACACAACAGGGCTAGGTCGGGAGGTGGAGGAGTCAGAGATGAGCATAACAGGGCTTGAGACCTAAAACTGCAACGTCTAACACAGCTCTAGGTAAGAGTCATGAGCTAGGGAGAGGAGATGTGGCTTGAGTCAGGATGAAAGGTCAGGAAGTCAGATGCAGACACAATACATTTATCTATGGGAGCCATTGAGCTGTAAAATAATCATTCTAATTATTAACAATTCTCCCCATCCTCTGGGTTGCATATCTGGTTCTGGCCTTGTTCTGTGCACAGTTTCACTTCCACACAGGGGGCCCCGTGCAGACCTGTGCCACCATAAAGAGGGAGTTCTGCCTTTTGAGTTTTCAAAGTGTAACATCTCTTGTGATGAGATGTTGGCTTTACATCCTGGATTCACCCTGTAAGACACTGAGCTGCCCCTGATATTCCTAAAGGCCCAGTGTTTGTGCAACCACAGCAGCTGTGGATCCTTAAAGCAGGGGTAGAGTAAACATGACAACTCCACGTTCATTCCTGGCCGCTCATCTCTCCATCTATCCTTTGGGCAAAAGCCAGTCAAGCCAGCTTGCAGGGGGAAATAAGGACTGGGCCAAGGTGCAAAGTGGACACATCCTGGTGCCCTGCTGCAGTATGTCTCAGGCTGTCCCTATCCAGATCTCTTAACTAGACTAGAACAGCAAGGTGAACATAGGAACGTTGTGGTGAAGAAGCACCCCCTGTTCAAGGTTGACGGGCACTCCAGCTACTGACATAGATGTGGTTCTTTATGCAGCCTTAACATGATTGGTTGTTCCTTTTATTTGTGTGTCTTCTGATGTACCACAGAACATTGTTGCTAGGAGGGTGTCTGACTTGGGGCTTGGTGGGAGTGTGTCTTGATGCTGTGGGAAATGTGTGGCTGACAGCATTTTACCCCAGAAATTGATCAAAGATTGATGTGACAACCACTTTAAAATGTTGTTTGGAGAGAGGACAGGTGTCTTTGCTGCTGATGGTGCTGCTGGCAAGGGGCCTGAAGGTGTCTAGCACTGACCAGCTATCTGCCCCTTTCCACTGTGGCCCTGCTATTGCACTTTACCTGTACGTTAGCTACAGATCACTCCAGAAAAGCCCTATGGACAATGGGGTTTGGGGAGCTGCCGCTAGGTCATGGGATGCTGCAGAGTGGTTGCCTCTGGGTCACATATAGGAGGAGTTGTCCACTTCGACATGAAGAGCAAGTATCTTTGGACCGCTTCTTTTCTCCACTGCATTTAGGCATACACACGTATGGTGGGTGGCAGAGGTGATGCCGTATTACGTTTCTTTTTACAATGTTGCAAGCCTGAGGACAGATTTTGTCCTGATTTACCCCGAAGTGCAGCTCCCTGGAATTGGTGCCTGCTGCTTATCTTCCCTGCATAAAATCACTGTTGCCAACTGGGGCACTAGAACTGTGTCAGGCACCTACAAGCACATACCCCCACATGCGCACAGCTGGCAGTGCCCGCCATCTCACAGGCAATGTGGATTCATTTTGGTAGGAGTGCAGTCCTTGCAAACATGGGTCCTGCTAGTCACTTCTTGCTTTTGGCAGTGTTAGCAGATCACTGGTTGTTCCCCCTGCCTTGTTTAATGAGGCTCCTGGGGACAGGGTGCACACATCAAATCTCAGCACTAGACCTCACACATTGTTTATTCTCGGTGGATTAGAATCGACTGTGCTGCTCAAATTAGAGATGTTTATTCTCGGTGGATTAGAATCGACTGTGCTGCTCAAATTAGAGACTGAAAACACATATTAATCCACCCCTCTCTGCCCCTAGACTACTCTTCGCTAGAGTGAGCAGAATTCTTCTGTTGCACATTGACTTCAATGGGATTGCGCTGGGACAGCTGAAAACAGATTTTGGCGCAATGACTTCTCCACAGTGTTATCCAGTCTCATTTTAAATTACTCCAATGATAGGGCTTCCACCAATCCTCATGGGATGCAGTTGCACGTGCTACTTGATTTCACTAATTAAATGTGTGCATCTCCCTTGGGTGAAGTATTTCATTTTGGCTTGATGGCCTCCTGCATTCTGGATATTTTCCTGGTCCGTTGTCTCTCCAAGAGAGGTTAGTGAGTGCCTCTGTGGGGCTTGTGCTCTCAGATGTTATGTCTGGAAGCTTGTTCTGGCTTTTTGGCTTGGGGACCCCAGATCTGGAAATGGAGAGGCTGCATCCTATTTGAGACTGCTTCCTCATGTTTAAATTACAGGTTGAGTTGCAAGCTTGAAAATGTTCTGGTTGAATTTTTTTCATTGTCAAAGCAGATTAGGCTGGTAATTATTTACATGCACCTCTATCACCCGGGGTCTGTTTCTTTTCTCCCCCTTTCAATGTAGTTTTACATGAAAGGTGAAAAAAACATTCCCATCGATTTTTTTTTTTTTCATATTCCAGTCACACACAATGAAATGGGTAACTCTAGATCCCTGTTTCTCTGGGAGAACTTGGGTCCTATTCACTCTCATGCTTCAGGGGACCAGGATGATCATGGCAACAAATCAGGAAAGAATCCTCTTCATTCCTGTACAGCAACGCACAGTTGGCCAGTTGCACTATGGTGTGATGGGGTATATACCCATTCTGGCTTTAAAAGGATTTATGTGGGCCTCAGAGGCCAATTATCCCATGTGCTGCTGGCTATAGGGTTCCTGGACTGGAAGCCATAGTCATGCGAGGGCCTGGCTTCTCCTGTTAATCACTGGAGAAGGTAGCCTGAGCCCCAGAGAAGGGGAGAAGGATGAATGACAGTCTTGAGAAAAAGATGTGAGGACCACAAGGCCCAGATTTGTGGCTAAAGGCCTTGTGTAAGGACATTGGACTGTTGTTTGCAGTGTTGTTGTAGCAGTGTTGGTCCCAGGATATGAGAGAGACAAGGTGAGTGAGATAATATCTCTCATTGGACTAACTTTTATTCATGGAAGATACATGCTTTCTAGCTGCACAGAGCTCTTCTTCAGATGTAGAGATGGAAGCAGCGTGTCTGAGCTAAATACAAGTTCGGACAGATTATTAAGCAGTAACTCATGTTGGAGGTGGTCACTTGAAATGAAATAGGCAATTGTGGGTTAGACTGGTATGCATAAATGGGACAATTAAGGGTAGCAGGCAGTGTGGTGTGTTACAAATTGTTGTAATGAGCCCTAAAACCAGTGTCTATGGTTTCTGGTGTCTAGCCGAGTTACAAATTTAAGTTCCCAGGTGTTGTCCAGGTAAGGGATGTTGGTATATAATGATGTGACATCCAGGATGGAACAGATGATGCTCTGAGAAGGTTGTTAATGTTGCAAAGCTTCTGGAGGAAGTCAGTAATGTCCTGGAGGAAGATGGTGCTTTGTGTGCTGAGAGGCGTATGGGTGGTTTCTGAATCCTGATATTCTTTCAGTAAGAGTGCCAAGGCCAGAAATGATATGCTGCCTGGCTTCCCTGATTTGTGTATCCTGGGAAGCATGTAGAAGGTCCTTAGGTATGTAGATGGGGGATGAGGCTAGAGAGTATTTCTTGGAGTTGTTTGGGGAAGGATTTGATGATATCCTTAAATTCCTGTGTGGTGGTACGGGGTCTTCTCTGAGTTCTTTATAGTAGGTGTTGTCAGAGTGGTTAGTTGGCCTCGTTGACCTAGTCATCATGATTAAAGATTACGATAGCATCTCTTTTATTCACTATCTGGGGGCTTGGATTTCAGGGACCGTATAGCTATCCCCTCAGTGGTAGAGAGATTCCATTGTGTGATTTGTTGGACTGTGTTACTGAGAGGGGGTGGGACTAACACGCCACCTGGCCAGAGACCTGAATTATGAGAAGAGGTGGACCACTGCAGGACTTGAGCAAATATTGGCGGGGGGCACGAGAGGGGCAGAGCCAGTTACGCCATACCCAGCCTCAAGAGGGATTCATATGGGGATTCATTTTCCTTGAATGCATCAGGCGTTACCCACTGCAGAAGGCAAAATGATTGTCTGGATGGAACAATGATTTGATAGTTAGTGGTGACTGCTCGTGGGCTTTGGCTATTTCCCAAAAAGAAAGGGTTTTTTTAGAACCCAATACACATGACTATTTTTTTTTAAAAGATTGTTGATAGAAGTCTTATTTACTCCTTTATTTGGCTTGGAGGCTGCACTGGAAAAGATTTCTATATGTATCCCCAAGTGTTATTTGATTAAGTTTATGACTGCGAATAAACACGACGGGTCTGATTCTTCACCCCACACCTCACCAGTCTTATATCAGTATAACGCTGTGGACTGCAGTGGGGTTACTCCATTTTTGCCCTTGTGGAAGGCGCGACAGGTCAGATTCTTCTCCCTTTTCACTGGTTTACACTGGCGTGACTCCATTCTCTTCATTGAAGTAACTCCTGATTTATTTCAGCGTAAGAGGCAGGAGAATGGGGCCCAGTGCTAATAAATGTCTTTAGTGGAGTTATGCCAGAGAAGATTTTGGCCCAATAACTGATTTACTTGCCTCTCAATCACTTTGCAATTTATATCACAAGCTAAGATCTATGTGAAGACCCTGGATTGATGGCACAATGACAACCAGAAGAGAAGAGCAGATATTGTCCAGAAACAGAAGGCTGGAGAGAGCCATTTGGAAAGGAGAGGTTGAGGAGATCAGAGAAATGGGTTGTGTTTAGAAACAGGAGAGAGATAAAGAGTTCAGATAGGAGGAAAATGACATGGACCAAATGAGGGAGAGTAAGAGATAGACAAGACAAGAGAGCAAAGCTTTAAATCTGTGTTGTTTTTTTTTAAAGGAGTCTAAACGAGTTCCCATTGAATTCCAATAAGAGTTGAGTACCTAGCACTTCTCAAGCCCCATTGAAAACATTGAGACCAGAACTAGCCCAATGGGACACGAGGAGAGAAAGCAGACTCCAAAAGAAAAGGTCAGACTACAAAAATCTTCACATCTTCCATATACACATCACACTCAGAGCATATTCACACTTACACACACAGAGAGTACACATTCACATACACACATGCAAACACTCACACCCTTCTTTTCCCATGCTTATATACCTACACACATTGTATATAGACACACACAGAGTATACACCCTCTTCTGCACATGCACGTATGTGTCTGCACTCGGTATATAACCCCCTCCCCAATAGCTCAGATATCATCTTTACTGTAATGGAGCATGTGATACGCTGGGCCTCCTCAATGGCCATGAAGAAGCCATAAGACTGGCAAAGGGTTCCCAATCAGTATATACACTGTATCTAGCTCCTATATATTTCTGAGGCCTTTGCCGCTGCATATTGTGAGCCTTTGTCTTTCTAAGCATGCCACTTTCCCTTCCATGAACTCCAGCTCTTGGCCTCTCATGCCACGCACAATGGGGCCTATGTTTCTCCCTCGGCTCATTGGCTGCCACGTGGGCTGGTTTCTAATTACAGCCATCAGTTAAGCTGTCAGAGGGAGCTCCCAGCATCAATCATTTCACTATCAGATTTCAGCCCTTGATGGGCTGAAGTTAGGCATGAAAGTGTGACCTGCTCGGAGCCTCCGGTGTGCATGGGACACTGCTGGGCAGGCCACGGCATTTCACCTTTCACGCTGCAGGGATGGAGGGGGGGAGCAGGGAGACTGAAGGAATGTGCCACGCTGCATGAATCTCTGCCAGCTCAGCACACACTGCCTTAGACGCTATTGACTGGTATTTGCACACAGACATAGGATCACCAGCTATCCAGAGCATGTAGATTCATAGCTCAGAAGGCCAGAAGAGATCATTGCAACAGCATAGTTTGACCTCCTGCATAACATGTAGAGTCCATAGGCTGCTCAGCCATGTATGATTATATGAATCTTGCTCAGACATGGGACCAAGTCACAAAGTCTTAGAGCCACATCTGGATTTCAAAGACTCCCCAAATGATGAGGCTTTGGAAATACTTCATCCGTGCCGTGGTCCCTTTAAAGTTCACACTGCGGCCGGTGGAAAACAGACTCGCAGCTGGCAGACAACAACAGCAACACAAGTTTATTTGAAGTAGTTTCTTTCCAGGTTGATGTGTTTGTTTTCTCAGGCCACAGATTATTAACTAAGCCTTAGACTTAGTTTTTATGATAGCACTGTGAGCAACTTCCTCTTCCCACCCCTCCACCCCCCTCCGTGGTCAAAACAGCTTTAGACCCAAAGCTATGGGTGGGGGTGGATTCTAGAGATGTGACGGCAGAAGTCTAAAAAGGATTTAGAGTCCACAGCTCTGCCAGCTTCTCTCATTCTGATTTTCCTGAAGGAAAGCTACTGAGAGGAAGAATATTCTGGGTTAAGGCTCTGAACTGGGACACAGGGAATTTCAGTGGGAGTTGGGTGCCTAACTCCCATGAGTTTTTGAAAATCCCACCCTCAATGACTTATCTTAGGTCTATGTCAGAGTCAGGAGTCAAACCAGATCTCATAAGGACCACATATGAAAAGGTTTTTTAGGCACCTAACACTCATTGATCTCACTGGCAGTTAGTCACCTAAATATCTAACTTCCTTAAGGCCCCTTTGAAATTATCAGCCCTAATCTCTCTGTGCCTCTGATTCCCATGGGGATACCTTTCTCTGGCTTGTCTATTTAGACAGTAAGCTCTTTGGGACAGGGGTATTCTCTTGCTATGTGTCTGTACAGTGTAGAGCACAATGGGGGTCTGATCTCCAATGGTCCCTGGGTCCTACTGTAACTACATAACACCATAATGCTGAAAGAGCTGTGGAGTGGGGACTTCTGTCTGTAGAATGAAATGTAGTTAAGGGTGAGCTTCAAAATGGTCAGTGTTTAGTCAGGTAAAGAGCATAGTTCAGATGCTTGTCAGAGCCTTACCTGAACTATCCAAACCAGTCTAGCTATAAATCCCTGAGAACAAGCTTTCCTGTAAGATTTCTGATATTTCCTCTTTCTTTGTGGGCCCAAAATACCTTGAGATACATCATCTCATTTGAACGTTCTCGGCCATATGGTTGTAAAATAAGCACTACGAGAAGCTGCCAGACACCATATTTTCCCTCAGCAGAAAGTGATTTGAGCAACTGGGTTCTTCCACTCGCGTGTCATACCTGTGGCTTTTAGAAAGAATCTCCTCTTATCACCCCTGGTCTTCGCCAAGAAGTAGAAATCTGAAAATAAGCAGCATGTTTTAGGGGGATTGAGGGTGGGGGTCATAGGGTCTCTGCTGCATAGCCCCATACAGCTGTAAATCACAAAAGTATCTCTGGCTCCCAGCAACTGTCTGGTGTTTATCTTAGTCCAGATATCTATTGGCGGAGCCACAGAGAGCATTCTGTTCAGCCAAGCCAAATACAAAGGGAAGATGGATAATTTGCACACAATGGTTTGGGGAGGGGGGGGGGGAGTATTCATTGGGGGGGGGGGGCTGTAGGGGTGTTTGTTTGTGAGTGTGTGCGTTTGTCAGGCTGTAGATGGGTGGGTGTATTTGCATTTGTAGGTGTTTGTCAGCGTGTGTGCATCTATTGTCAGGTGTATATGTTTCTTAATGTGTCTGCTGGTGTGTTTCCAGGTGTATTGGAGTGTGAGTCAAAGTAAGAAACCTTATTTAGTAAGTTCGACTTCCCTTTTCACTTCCTAAGCCTTATGAATCTTCCAGATATAAGATAAAAACTACAGGGCATTCAGCTTGTCCCAATAGGGTCAGCCTTAAGGCATCAGGACATAACCAAAGATACTCAGAGCCCTGCTAGGATAATTTCCCCCTGACCTCACTGTTCTAGGGACAAGAAGAGGAAAAGAGTATATTGGGAAAGGGGAATTACTTGTATTTTAGCCACTGGAATAGGTCATCAAATGCCATATGGTTCACATAACCCTATCAACTGGCTGGGACTAATTTGACAGGCAAAACATTTTCTGTCTTTTGAAGTGGAGAGAAGGGGAAAGTGGGTTCACCAAAATCTCTAACCTCTGCTCACTGGGACTGTGCAGAAGGGCTGTTTTGTAGTGGTAGAACTGGCTCTATGCACAGCATGGACAATCCCAAGAATTCAAAAATCATGAGTCAGGCCTCAAAAAAATCACGAGATTGACTTAAAAATCATGATTTTTTTTTTTTTAAACATTCTAAACTCAGAATTCCTATTATGTGCCTTCTAGTTTTTGAGCCTTTAATGGTCCTGCTCCCAAACTTTCCTTCGCAACCATGAGCTAAAACCTTATTTATTTTTTTAGATGAAAGTGGGACCAGAGTGCAGTTCCTTACAGTCCATTCTCCTGTGATTTCTCCAGCCAAGCTTCATGACTCAGGTAAGCCTTGGGCTCAGGGGAACCAGAATCTTTGAAGGATGCCACCACTTATGTCTACTAGCTCCAAGGCAGCAAATTTAGGTAGCTAACAGCTAGAGTATTGCATCCCCTCACCCCCGGATTTGAGAGAACACTAGGCAAAACTCAACACTTCTCCTTTGAGTTTTCAGGGCTCATTCCCACCTGAAACTAAAAGTAAAATTCACAGTGTAGAGTGCAAAAATCACCACTAGGGGAGAAGTTTTCTCCAGGTCCTGGCCACCTATATGCCAATCTGACAGTGCACCAGAGCTGTAAAGATGTCACAAGAAGGGGGGTAGAATTCTCCCAGTGCAGAAGCAGCATAGGGCCACTGCAATCAGCCCTGTGCTGCCCCCGTTTCAGGTCCTGGTGCTTGGTGGAGTTGACAGGAGGCATGCACTATCGAGATTAAGAAATGATGAGCTGCCCTGGGTAGGCTGCCATACATTAGAGCAGCCCCTGGCGGCCCCACTGCAGCAGTCCTGAATCTAGGAAATAGCTCAAATAGCTCTGGATGAGCTATGAATTTAACTCCTTTTTCCGTCTGTAAATTATCAATGAACCAATCAGGATTTTTTTTTAAATATATACATAATTACACTGTAGACCTCACTGACACCAAGGTATCATTGAAGCTAAGAGTTTAGTAAGATTCAAAAAAGGTCTGGATATTTATATGGATCATGAGAACATCCACACTTCATTAGATAAAATTATATCCTATTTCTGAAGGGATGCATGACTTCAGGAGATGAAACAGTCACTGCACTGATCAGGGTAAGGAAGATTCTTCCCCTACCAGCCGGTTATTCCATAATCACCCACTTAATATACTTCCACCTTCCATTGCAGCATCTGCTATTGGCCACTGCCAAGGAGAAGATATTGGAGTGGATGAACCACTGGTCTGATCCAACCAGGCTAGGTTTCTGTGCTGTACTAGTGGGTTGTTCAAGTGTATAGTAGCGTGGGATGGTTTTAATAATGATTTGCTTTTATTTTGTTTCTTTTCTGTCTCACTGGCACCAGCTGACATAAATATTGTTACACAAGACGCTCTGTTGCAAAGAAAGAGAGCGCACAGATGGTGAAGCAAACTGTGAGGGCTCCTGGTAAAGTTTAACAATACAATAATGACTAAACCTCATGTTCCTTCACATGAGCCACTGGTAACCTTAGGAGAGTTCTTCTCTCCTCCAGCATGGGAAGGAGCTGAGCCACTTCTCAAAGGGAAGAGAAGAAAGAGAGAGACTAGACAAGAAGCTGGGACTAAGATGACAGAGACAGCAGAGGACAGGTCTGTGGGAAGTGGATCTGCAATTCAGCAGTGGGGAAGAAACCTGGGGGCTCAGGGCCTGCAATTCAGTGGGAGTTGGGCACAGTGTCACTAGAGTCTCCACAGACATTTCCTTTATTCTCATCCAAAATTATCCCCATCGTGGATACAGAAATACCAATCTTTGCACCACTCTGGCAGGGAACAGTTGCGCCGATCCGAAAGCACAGAGCAGGATGCTGGGGTTCCTCCCAGTCACCACTGATGGGATACCCCACTCACCCTAGACTCCCCCAGTTTGTTTCTTTGGAGATCTTTCAGCATGACTTTGTGGTGGGAAAGGGGGGATCTGAGTAGGGTTACCATGGAAATGGGCCTTGCCATGTCCACCGCCAGCAAGAAAACTGAAAGAAATAAAAAAAGAGAGCGAGAGTGCGTGAGCAAGTGGAACAATAATACTACCCCCCAATGATGTGTTTAAATTGAAATCAGCTGCAGGCCCAGCTCTGTCTCAGGCAGCCCAAGGCAGATGGAGGGGCTGTGCGAATGGGAGGGCCCGGCACTAACAGTGTGGAACAGCCGTAAGGTGATACTCTGAGAAGAAATTAACTTCTTACCCTGCTGAGCTGCGCTGCCCTCCTCTGCTTCCCACGCAATCCCACACCGTTGTCATCGGCTTTTACGGTACCTCCAGGACCTGCTCCTAACACGATATACATGGCCAGGCCTTTGCCCTCCCCTCGGACTCATATTCTGCTCCAAACCGAAGGCCTAATTCTCCTCTCACTTCTGCACTGATGTAACTGCTGACCTGAGCCCTGAGAGTCCAATCCCAATGAGGCTGAAGCTGACAGAAGTGGGAATGGCGTGAACATTCCTCTCTCTAAATCCAGAGGTCACCAGCTGGCTGCTTCACGGGGATACAGGAGACCGAGGGATGCTTGTCGTCTTCCGATGCACAGGGGGATCTGGGCTGCAGCTGAGCCAAGCGGGGTTGCTGTGGGCTTTGCAAAGCCTTTCTTAGGGTTTTCTATTTTGCAAAACAGAAACCAAGGATGGGGTCAGAGTCAGGTCTCATCTTACCCAAAGACCCAACAGTTGGGGTGAGAGCTAGGATAAATGGTTCAGACTTTGCATCACCTCTAATCTACTTCTATAACTCCTGTTAATAAGTCTTTTTCCTCCCTGTGCTGCTTACATTGTAGATGGGAGGGGGAGAAAACTAAAAAACTGAATATTAAGTACATGGGGCAAACTGCACCAACCCTGCTGCCCAGGGGCACAGGTAAATCAATATAAGGAAGGCTGCCATGTCCTAGCACAATGCATAGAACAGCAAAGGGAGGAATTCTATCCCTGCTCAGCCAGATTTGCCCATGAATCTGAAATGGTAGTGGCTGACTACCTTGAATTTGTCCCCCTTCTTTTTGCTGTGCCTGGTGCTAGCATTCCAGCTGGCTCCAACATGAGCTGCGCTCGCTAGTGGTTACAGCAAGGGACTGAGTATAAGGTTTTGTTGGTCCTATTCCTTTTTCTGACACTGACACACTGAGTGTGTATGTATAGAGAAGTGGCTGGGAGGCTTAACAAATATATAGTTAGTGTAGCACTCTGAGACAGGCTACATTCTTGGAGTTCAAAATAAAGGGACACTAACATTTAAGTTTACCTGAATTATATTTTTTCAGAGTCTGAGTTTTTAAAAATCATTATAATGTCTTTTATTTTCTTTTTACATTTTAGTGTAAAATTAATGCTAGGGAAAGGAGCCAGAACTGACAGCCCTGGAGAATTAAGACCTCTGTTTATCCACAGCATTTACATAGTACAAGATGTGGCAGGACAAACTTCACTCTGTGTGCCTAAATGGATCACTTCTAGGGCTGGGGTGAGTTGAGATCGGTCTACAAATCCGTGCAACCTTTGGTCCCTCTGCAGAGACTAGCAACAAGACTAAATAACTAGTTAGTGGCAGATACAGTTGAGGTTTATGTGATGTGGAAACTTGTCCATAGGGGAAGTGACCTGAGAACTCAGCAACTCATTTCAGACAAGTCAATGAGCAGCCTTCAGATGGCAGCAGCCTTTGGTCTTCGCTGGGGCTGTGCAAAAACGGGCGGAAAATATTTTCTGTTAATGTTCTTTAAAATAGATTTGTGATTTTGTTTTGGCAGCCCAGAGATTTCATTCAGCAAGAAAGGATTGCAAAACTGCCTGCCTTGCATGGAAACCCACAGAATTCACTGTCATGCATGGTATGCAAATGTACCCTTGTCTGAATGAAACGGTGTGCTTTCCGATTATGGATTTGTGGATTTTGTTGCAGGGGGAGTCACTTTTTGAGTCAAAAGGAGCATTTTTTCACATAGAAATGATTGTCCTTTTGAGTCGAAAGCTTGCAAAATTTCACAGGTTATTTGCTGAACTGGATCACTTTCATCCATTTGTAATGAAATACAGAAAGCTTCCAAAATGGACCCCATGTTGTGATTCTGAAATGGGACCCTCACAGGCACCCTCTTCACCATCACAGGGTACTATGGACTTCAGAGAGATTTCAGGGAAGCCATGAGATCTCATGCAGGATCTAGGTCATTGCTATTGACCTGAGTTACAGTCAAATTAGTTTAGGGGTAAAAAAAAATATAAAAATCCATGTCTCCGTCCCCATCCAATGAGCCATTTAAAAAATTCCTTTTAATGATCTGCAATTTTTGCCGATGTTTGCATGGCTATTGGAGGCTCATTGTAATGGGGGGACTGAAGTGGACAGGCAAGGAAAAGGAGCAAAGGGCTTTCCATTATTTATGCCTCAGCTTCGCTTTAATTGTTTTCGGTCCTGAAATGATTTCTAACAGCTGGCCCAGTTATCATCCCGATCGTGTTGCTCTCTGCTTCAGCGCGGAGTGAGCCGGGGGGACTTGGCAACCAGGCAGCTGTTCTGGAGCTTGAGCCACGAATGAGCTCAGAGAGGGGGAAAAAAGAGAGAGTGAGAGAGACTTGGATGGGATAAACTTTATTTATTTTTTTTAAGTGCGAGGCTGACAGCACTGACTAGAGCCAGGCATAGTGTGAGCAGGTGCTCTGAGAGCTTCCCGCACCCCCCACCGCCCCAGTTTTGATGGTGCCTGGAGCAGCTCGCCCTGTTACTGCAGCACTCCGCTCCCACACTGCTGTGTCAATGTGCCTTAGACTCAATCCACTATGTTTCTGTTACTGCGGTGCTAGACCTCTGCCAACGGCTCGCACACCTGACCTGGAAACTCTTCCATGTTCCAGCATTAACTGCCTCCCCCGCTCCCCTTTGTCAATGGATTCCAGTGCTGACTTGCAGCTAGTCTTGCTGTTCCACACATAGGCCTCACACACAGCTTTTCAAATGCACCTCAATCTTGACCGGCAGCACCTTCTGCTATTCCAGCCCTGGACCCCTCCACCACAGCTCTGCCAATGCTCCTCAGTCCTAGGCTTTTCGTACCTTGGGGAAAGTTTCCATCAGCAGCTAAGTGATTTAGGAGCTGAACTCCTGTTTTCAAAAGCACTTAAGGCATAGATCCTCCAAGGTATTTAGGCTTCTAACTTCCACTGAAATCAAGGAGCCTGTATACCTTTGAGATCTGCACCTAAGTAACTTAGGCACTTTTGGAAATGTTTCCCTTGTGCTTTAACCCACAATACCTGCTGCTGGTCCTGCCATCAGTTGCCTACAGCGCATCTCAATCCAGATCTATGGCACCCTTGGCAGTAGAAATACTCTTAAGGTGTTGTGCTTTGTTGTGCGCATTTAAAACATGAGCTTTTGGGGACAGGGTCTGTATGTTTCTACAGCACCTAACACATTTTGGGCATTGGTGCAACATACATAATGATAAATAATGAATGGCTATGTTGTGACCCACACAAATATCCGTTAGGCCCTACCGCAGCACCACCACACTCATTACACCTCCAAGGTAAGTCAACTCTGAGCTGCAAGCGGCGATAAGCAATTTGCCATCTGATGCACGGAGCATTTGGCAAGGTACCTGCAAGTTAATGCTTTCAAATAAGTCATTTTCTACATTTCAAAGCACTGGCTGAGCATGTCAAGAGGGATTTTAAACATTGTGAGTTTTGATGCTCGTGAAGGTGAAGGGCTGTTTCCCCCCCCTTTATATCTATCTATCTATATTCTGCCAATACACCCATATTTTGTAGCACAGCATAGCCAGGTATTGTCAAAGCATCTTCCATATTGCTCTGCTGATGCCTCTCAATCCCGATCTTTACTACCTCCTCATATTCCAGTCCTGGGCACCATGCAGCTCTACCAACCCACAGAATCCTCCACTGTTCAAATCCTGGGCTTACCCACAGTTTGGTCCATACACCTCAGTCATTACCATCAGCATGATATTCCCACCCTGGGCTCTGTGACAGAGTGTGAGTAGCCTAAGAGTGAATCACTACTCCATGCACTTTGTAAGTATACCCATATTAATGAAATAATTGATTAAGCACTAGGTGATTAAGCAATTAACAAGGTGACTCAGCTCCTCAGATGAAGCAATTAAAAGAGGAAGAGCCAGCAGCAGGAGAGAGGGGAAGGCCAAGGGATGCCCAGGATCTTAGGGCTAGTCTACACTAGAAGTGCTACAGAAGCACAGTTGCACCTGTAGCGCATCTGGTAGAGATGGGTTATGTTGGTGGGAGAGAGCTTGCCTGTCAGCAAAATAAAACTACCTCCATGAGAGGTGGTAGCTATGTTGGTGGGAGAGCTTCTCCCACCAATATAGCACTTTTCACACCAGCGCATAGGTTGGTGTAACTTATGGTGCTTGGGGGTGTCTTATTCACACCCCTGAGCAACATAAATTATGCTGACATAACCTGTAGCGTAAACGAGCTGTTAGAGAGGTGATATCTCTCACCCAGCATCTGGACAGAAAGTAAAAACCTTCTGCTGTGGGGAACTGTGATGGGGAGTGCTCCCCACGCGGGCTTGGCAGGAGCTGAATTGAGTCAGGTGGGCCCAATCAGCTAATTAGGCTACAAATTGAGGCGTTTTAGGCTGGAGGCAGCTAAACAGAGAGAAGCTCAGCTGTGAGAGAGAGGTGAGGCTTCTATAAAAGACAGGAAATGGGAAGTAGAAGAGGTTGCAGGGAAGGAGTCTGCAATCACTTCCTGGGAACAGGGAGGAGTATTTGGGGAGGCTGTAGAATGAGCTGCCTCAGGGTACTCTCTGGGAGGAGGGAGTGAAGAGATAGCAAACCCAGAGCAGTAGGGAGGCCAGGAGATATCGAAGAGGCTAAGGGAAAGGCAGCAAGATGCAGGGCACAGACCTTTGCTGCTCTGTAGAGGGTCCCTGAGCCAGAACCCGGAGTAGATGATGGTCCAGGTTCCCCTGCCAGCCACTGTGAGCAGCGGGAGTGGCCCTGGGAGATAGTGAAGCAGCAGACTGCCTGAGATGGCTGGAGAGCAGGAACCTTGATACCCACCCTCAGAAGATGGAACCATGCTAGCGACCTGGCCAGAGGGCTGAGTCCCAAAGAGGACAGCTGAGGCTCATGAGAGCGAGATAGTAGTGCAGAGAAAAACTGACGGGGTGTAGCCACTACAAGGGGTGTCAGCCTAACCGAGAAATCCCCAGAACCATCAGGAGGCGGTGCCATCCAGTGGTGAGTAGGGCAACCTGTCACAGGAATGAAAGCTTGCCTGGCATTTTGTAAATAAAGCACGGAGTGCTGACCTTGCCACAGAAAAGCGTGTGAGGACTGTTTGCAATGAGGAGTGTGGAGCGAGGGACCCTTACGCCGCCCTCCCATACAGTTCTTGCCAACACACCTCAGGTGTGAGTTGTAATACCCCCTGCAGTTTCAGTTATGACACGCCACCGAATTGTATCAGCTCTTATCATTTTCTTTCTGGACCTCTGCAGGGCTCTGTGGTGGCCTTTAGTCCCCAGTTGCAGCACTCCTGCTATTCCCATCCAGAGCTGTAACTCAGTTATGTCAATGCACCTCAGTCCTGACCTGAGCACAGCCTGCTCTTCCAGGCCTGTCTCCCCCACAGCTGTAGTGATGCATGTCAGTCCTGATCTATTGCACCCCCTGTTTATAGCATCCCCAAGCAATGATTACAAAGCTGTGCCAAGGCACGCTCATTGTTTTGGATGGAGAATAGGTTTCATTGCTCTTGAGGATCAATGAGGGGGGGAATTAAACATTCCTAGTCCATAAGAGGAGAAATAAAACAGCAGAAAAACATTTGTGATTGAATTGTGCTTCTCTTTGTTTTCACCTGAGAATCTGTCCTCCGCCACTCCAGTGGGCAGCCTCTGGGAGCCAGAGAAAACTTGAGCAAACCTCACACTGGGTTAGTGGCAAATGCCAGGATATGACAGCCTTAAGTAGTGTGGTTTGAACAAATTCTGCGTCGTTCTCCAAATAACCAATCATTTATACCTTAATAGCTATCACAGATGCCAGCTCCCACTCACGTTGTTCCAGGCAGCTGCCTGGGCAGATACTGAGTTCCAGCAAGGAGAAATCCAGGAACAAACTACAGTGATGAGAAGTCAGCCAATATTCAGGGTGTGGAAACAATACCTTTTTCTTTGGATATTCCTGGACATGCTCTGTCTCTGACTGAGGCAGGAGGCTTGTTAGTCATCAGAGATCACACCTGGATCACATATGATCAGTGTTGCTCTAAAGAGAAATGAAATAGGTCTATAATGTAACAAAAAGTGTAGATAGATCAGAAGGATGCTGCTACCTAACCTTCCTCTTTGCAAGACAAGGGGGACGTGCAATGAAATTAAAAGGCAGCTAGTTTAAAACTGATTAATAGGAAATACCTTTACTTACATGTCGCATAATTATGTGAGGAACTCATTGCTTTAAGGTATTAGCGAGGCAAATATGATAGGATGGTTCTAACAAGGATTATTAGATGTGTGTTTGTGCAACACCTAGTACCATGGCTCAAAGACATCACTGCAATAGAAATAATAAACAATAATATGAGTAACAAAATATTATCGGCAGTTGTACCAGCTAAAATAAAAATTCAGACGCAATATCAACCTTAGTCGTAGAACTGTAGCCTCAGAATCTTGGTTTTTGGCTCTGCAATCATCTTGCTGTGTGACCACAGATAAGTCACTTCATCTGTCTGTGCCTCAGTTTCCTCATCTGTAAAATGGGGAAATACTCAGCTTTGCAAAATGCTTCGAGATGGATAGAGGAAAAGCACTATATAAAATACTATGTATTGTTATTTATTATTCCTCTCAAGGATCTGGCCATGGTGGGAGACAGGATACTGCACTGGATGTACCAGTGGTATAAGCCAGGATGGGCGTTCTTTGGTTCTTGTATACCTATCTATATCTTTTGTGTTTTCCTCTTATATTATTTCTAAAATAATGGTGGATCTGCCCTACATGCAGCTGTTGTTGATTTTTTCAGTGTAATTAGTTAATGTTTATAAAGTGCTTTCAAAATGCACAGCACCATCTAAATGCTAAGTGTTGTTTTATTTTTATTGTTTGTTATTTATTATATAACGTCTCTACATAGCTGAACTACTGTCAAACATCCCCACTTAATAGCCCATTTGGTGTCTGGATATTTTCTGTGCAAGGCTGATTTTGGCAAAGAAGCTGGAAGAATGATATAATAATGTAATACAGTTTGCATTTATACAGCACCTGTCGTCTGTGTCTCTCAATGCACTTTACAAATACCAGTTACTTCTCACCACTCTGCTAGGATAGCATCGCCATCCCCTTTTTAAAGATGGGGAAACTGAGGCATGGAATTGCGTGACTTATCTGAGATCACACAGGCAATCACTGGCAGAGATTTCCATGCTCTAACCACACCACACTACATTACACTGTCTTGATTATGACAACTTTATCAATCTAATCAGTCTCCAGTCACTCACAGAGGCCAGACCACTCAGGGTGCTATCTTTTTGTATAATTGTTTTTTGTATTACAGTAGCATAAAATTATACCCCCAGTGTGATAGTCCCTGAAAAACACATCAGAGAGAGTCCCCTCACTGAAGAGGTTACAGTCTAAGCAGGCAAGATGGACAAAAGGTGGGATGGCAGATAGAGGTGAATTACTTGCCTAAGGTCACACAGTCGACCCAGGAATAAAATACGTCTCCTGCCTACAAGTGTGATGGCCTGTCTGCTGGATCATGGTACCACAGCCTATAACCTAGCCCATCAGCACTTTCTGATATAGTGTTGCTGGCTTGGGAGCAGGCACTAAATTCCTTCACTTCCAGGTCAACCAGTTCAAATCTTGCCAAGATGACCACTCATGGTAGTTATATTTTGGTAGAAAATAGCCTCTGTGTTACCTATTTTCTGTATTACTGCATCTGAAGAAGAGAGCTGAAGTCTCTCGAAAGCTTATGCCTGCAAATATTGAATTTGTTAGTCTTTAAAGTGCCACAGAACTCTCGTCGTTTTTCCATGAGACAAAGTAATAGTTTGAAAAAAAAATTAACAACCAGCTCTGCTAGTCCAACAGATAAAGAGCAACTTTTTATAAAGGACCGTGGTGTTTTCTTCCTGCCAAAAGCATTTCAGCTGTGGTCATTAGTGACTTATCTTTCCTAAAACACTAGCAAAAGCTGACATCTCAGTGAGAGGGTCCATCAGTCAATATGCTGTGGAGGAGAGCAGCTGTCTAGAGCTACAGTTGTTTGCATCATATATGCAGGAAATCCTTCCCTTGCTGTTTACATACACTCTCATGCACAGTGCTTAAATCTTGAGTGAGAGTCACGGTCTATTTGTGCCAAACTCTATCTATCTTAGGTACTTAGGATGGCTTATCTATCTAAAGTACATAGATGGTGCCCATTACTGTCGCACCTGAGTGCCTCACAATCTTTAATGTATTCATCCTCACAACACCTCTGAGGCAAGGAAGTGCTATTTATCCCCATTTTATAGATGGATAACTGAGCCACAGAAAGGGTAAGTGACTTGTCAAAGGTCACACTGTTACCCTGAAAACCGAATTTGGGTCCCCCAGAATTGCCTCCTCAGAACAGCCCACCTCTTATAAACAATCTGTTCTCCTAAGGTATGGGTCTCCAGAGTGGCTAAGGAAATACCTGGAAGACATGGATACAGCCTTCCAAGAAATGATCAACACAAGCAATGTTCTTTCCAAAACAAGGCATCCTTTTATTGGTGCACACAAGACACAACAACCATCTAAAACACAAATTCCTCACAAGAAGTGAAAGTGCACCCCGAGCCGTATTGCCTTACACTTTGAAAGGATGCGAAGTGATTCGCCCCGCTTCAGATGGCCAGTCTTCCACAGCAGTTCTTAGATGTTTTTTAGGCCTTACATATGTAAATTCCTCTCACACGCAACACAACACACACATTCATCTTTATTAACCCACACACACCAGCACTATCCTATATTATAACTGTCACTATAGCTATAAGTAAGTCTGCCAGACTTATTCTGGTGACTTCGCTGTAGTGTGTCTCCTACGCGTGCTGTCAGAATCTTTGTTCCTCTCTCGTTTCTTCCCCTGCACCCCCTCAACCAACAAACTGAGCTTTGTACCAGTTTTCGGTTCTATTTTTAGACACACGATGGCGTCCTCCTACTTGTTTACCTTCTTTTGCCAACTGTCAGTTCTATTTTTAAACTTGCAACCATTATTTACCTCAGTGTTATGATCTGCTGAATCATTATTGTTTTACCTTGTTCCCGCCAATTTGGTTTTCCCGCCATTTCTATATTTAGCGCCAGGTGACCCGCAGCTTCCATTTAATGGCAGAGTGAAGCTGTGGATACAAAATGGAGGCTGGGGGCTTCAAAATGGAGCTTGTCTGGTATCAACACAGGATGTCTGTGGTAGCACAGGGACCTGAGCCCAGATCTCCCAAATCCCAGCTAGTGCCCTAACCCTTGGAGAGCTCTTTCTCTGAGGTGACTGACCGACCAGACAGTTTTAAATGAAAAGAAAGTTAGAGGAAAGATTCCTCCTAGCCAGTCCCAGCTGCATGTTTCTGGATGGGGGATGACACAGTGCTGGACTTCAACAGCTGTTCTACAAAAGTTCTGCCCCAAATGGCAGAAAAGTGACCTGATCACAAAAGCTCTCCACCAACACAAACTTCCACCATCTTGGGCTGAAATCTCATGAGAGCAGCTACTGGTTCTGCTGAGATTTGGATCACATCTATTTCAGGTACCTATATGGGCCCTATTGCGCACATGACAATCAGTGAAGTATTTATTCTCACACCACTGTGAGGTAAGGAAATGATATTGGGGAATATCTGCACTGCTAATTTTACCCCCACAGCATGAGCCTCAGTCAATTGCTTTAACGTCCACTTAAGTCATGTGAAAATCTATCTAAAGCCCCAATCCCTCAAAGACTTACACCCATACTTAATGTTAAGTGTATGACTAGTGCCACTGAGTTTTATAGTGAGGTCAGTGGGACTGACTCTGGATGAAGATTTTTGTCAAACTTTTTTTTTTTGTTTTTTTCCAAAATGCAGATTCAGTGACACTGAAATGGTTTGTAAATTCAAGTCAATTTTGCTGAATTATTTTGGCCAAAAAAAACCCTAAAACACCAAAATCCATAACCCTTAAACATTTCATTTTGACATTTTTCTAAAGGAAATTATATTTTTCACTTCAAAATGATTTTCAGGACATTTTGTTTTGGTTCAAAAGAAATGTTTTTTTGACCTGACAATTTTTATTTCATTTAATTTTATTTCAACTTCTCATTTGGCCCAAAAATGTTGAAAAATGTTCATTTTTGGTTCAGCCCCAAATTAATTTTTCCCCCCAATTTTTTCGAATTGCCAGTGAACTGGAAAATCTGCTATTCACACAGCTGTAAATGGGACTTTGCACATGCTTCAAATTCAATTTATGTGTAAATCTTTGCAGGATGAAGGCCTAAAGTAGGATCATGAATACAGAATAAATTTATCTCTGGATAATGAGAAAATCCAGTTACAAGAGAGAATTTTTTTAAAAAAAGTACATCAGGGAAATAGACGCCCTGCCTGAGGGCATAAGCCAGCCCAAACTGAGGGTGAGATGGATGGTCTGTGGTTAGGTCACTAGACTGGGACTCAAAAGATTGTTCTGCCATGAGCTTCCTCTGTGACATTGAGCAAGTGTCTCTAGGCCACACTTCCCTGTCTATAAATGGAGAATAATAGCATTTTTGTACTTCACAGATTGTGAGGTGCCCAGATACTTTGGTAAGTGGGGGTTATATAAGTATTTTGGACAGACTGGAATCTGTCTGGGCAGGATTTTCTGTAATTCTCTATTATATGGATTCAAAAAACAGGCTACCAGTGGTCTAAGGGTACATCTACACTGCAAAAAAAAAAAAAAAAAAGCCTGTGACAGCGAGTCCCACCAACATGCCAGGTTTCAGAGCTCCAGCTCCAGCCTGAGCGGGAATGTCTACAAGGCTATTTTTAGCTCCATAACATGAATCCCACGTGAGCGCTGAATCTCACTGCCATGGCTTTTTTTTTTTTTTTTTTTTTTGCAGTGTAGATGTATCCTAATCTAATAGGACAAATACCAGTGCTCTAAAAGGAGCACTGCTACAGCTTTAGGTGATGACGTTTAGCCCTGCTAAGCCCTAATTGCAACTGGGAAGATGCCACCCATTAGTTCATGAGAAGACTGAGCCCATAATAACCAGGAATGCTTTTGAGGCCTCTAACATGCTTTCTTTGTCGTTCACCCAATCCCTCATCAGCAGCAATCTGAGCAAACAGAAGGAAGCTTATGCACATGCAGGAGGCTGTTTACATAGGTGTGCACACAAGCAGCGCCCGCTCCTGCTGCAGCCTGCACAGGACTCGGCGCCGAAGTGACACAAGAAGAATACCGTCAGAACTCAGGTTGCTATGGCAAACTCAAGATGACATCAGCCAACAGTCCTCAGATGTTACAGGCTAGGGAAGGGTTTTGTGAGACTGTTTTTTTAATGGTCTGCCTGAGCAGCCGTCACCATCTTTCAATAGCCAAACATTTATAAAAAATCTCTTTCCTTAATGTTTTCAGGGTATGTCAGATGTTTAAAGATCTGTCTGTGCATGAAATGCACCTTCCCCTGTGAATTTACTCAATTCAGGAGGGTTTTTTCTAATGAAAATTGATAATTTCTTCTAGGGAGTTGGTTGGGTGATTATTCATCTCTGCTGCAATCACCTACCTCCCTTTGCCAAAGCAGGAAAACTGAGCTTTGTATTTGTGTTGCTGTAGATATCACAAGCTAAGCATGGTCAGAATAAGTCAGTGATTGGAAGAGAGTTTTCAGAGGAAATCTTAGGGGACTGCTGTGATGCAGGGTGTTTGAGTCATTATACCCCAGCATGGTACTAGTAGGGATCAAATTGGGGAGGAGGAAATGATACTCTTCAAATCTCCACTCACAAAATAAGCCCCACACATAGAGAAGGGTGGGATCGTGCAGATCTTCCTGTTGTAGTTATCCCTCTCCTTTCTTCCATGCTTAAATAAGAAGTGAAATGTTTAACAGTGTTGACATCTAAATGATGATCACCAAGCACCGAGCTGTTGTTCCAGGCTCTCTGCAGACATGACTGCATTGGTTACACTTGGTTCGGGTTTCAAAGGTTTTCTTTGTAACCATAAGAGCTAGAACTTTACCTTTTGTTTTCAATGAAAGCTGAGAGTTACATCTACATGTGTTGTTAACAGAATGTTTTTATTTTTTGCCTTTAAAAAAAAGAAATCTAGAAAGTTAGGTTGTTTTTTTTTAATGTTTGTGAAAAGAATGTTATTTAGGTTGCAAAGTCAAATGCTTGTATATGAGGAAATGTCACATTTATGGCTTTCCATGAAACCTTCGTTCTTCCCCCTGCTGCATATGTATTATGATCCAGTCATTAATTATGTGATCACATACTATTTTTTCCGCAGATCCCCTGCCTCATTCACTTTGGATGCACAAGGGGGCAGAATTCAGGTTGCATGGGCAACTGTGACTATGACACTTCCTAATTTTTTAATGCTTGACTTTGCAACCTAAATAACTTTCTTTTGGTATAGTTGGTTTTTTTAAAGTAATGTATATTTAACACCTGAAAGGGCTGGATGGCTCAGGGAATTGGCAATAGAAGACAATACCTTTTACCCCAGGACCATTGGTTATTAGCTGAACAAACTGTTGCCATTTTATAAGCTGTTCAGTAGCCTATGCGAACATGAGGCCTAAATCTAGTTCATAGTCAATAATGTCCGTAGCACCACCAAGAACTGGTACTAAGTGAGACCTTTCTTCTCAGTTCCAGAGGAAATGACAGTGTGAGCTTCCTTCATGCCACAGCCACCCTAAATACCACCACTGACTTTAGGAAGTCACACGTACAGGTAATAAAGACGTTCTATACCAATGATACATGTAGTCCTTAGTTTCTCTGCTGAGACTTGCCAACTCAGTCCATTGATGCCTATGGAGCTCAATACACCAGAAGTTAATTTGACCATGACAGTAGAAGCAATGTTTTGCAAGTAATTTGGCAAGGTGGACCCAGAAGGAAGGGGATTGACACCAATTCCTATCATTCAAGGTGCCAAGTAGTCAGTCCTCAAACCTCCATGAACTTCAATTATCACTTTCCACTTTGGATTCAACTCAGTGACCCTCGGGCAAAAGACTCTGTATCCCATCACCAAACCTCCTGCCTAGTCTGCCCCATGGCCAATATGGGAAACGTTGTCAGTAAACATAGTTGGTGAAATAGCATTAGAAGGGACCTTGTTTCTGTATCCACAGCAACATTGGATCAAGGTTGCCGTGTCTCATTTCACCACCACGGCAACTTACAAACTAAGGGCTTGGAAAATGGAAGGAAAAATCTTTGCCCTTCATTCTGCATCTGTCAGCGATCTCACTCGGCCGAGCCCTGGAGGAGTTCATCTGGCCCTTATGTGAAGGAAAACCAACAAATTAGTACAGATGTTTTTCTGAGAGCTGCAGGGATCAGGGATCAGTGATTTAATACTGCCTGATATTTGATAGGGGACGCCCAGGGAATATGCACTGGAAACCAGGAAGTAATATTACATGAAATCAAAATATAAATATGTTCCTAAAGGTTTAGGTAATTTTTTTGCAATTTCCCCTTGTATAATCTTAAATTAGGTCTCTCCACCCTCTGCCCCATTTTTCATACGCTTGTTCCTATTGGTGGCTGCTGCTTTTGGGCCTGATCCAACATCCACTGGAGGCTTTCTACTGATTTCAGTGGGGCTTAGAACAAACCGTTTGTCAAGTGAGCCATGAAACCAAAGGTAATCTTCAGGACCCCTTGGTAAGAAAGGCAAGATAAGAGTTGTTTGAGGATAGGGATGTGCTAACCCTAACAGATTTGGAGATCAGTTTTGATTCTGAGAAGGACTCGGACTTCAGGGTTCGTATCCAAAGTGTCTGTTCAAACCATGTGGGTCTGGAAATCTCATGAGAATTAGAGATTTGCAAACTCTTGTGTTACTAAAGGAATGTCTATACTGCAATCAGAGGTGTGATTGCAGCATGTGTAGACATACCCAAGCTAGCTTAGATCTATCTTGAATAACAATATAGCAGTGCAGCCAGGTGAATATTAACTCAGGATACTGGGTGGGTGGAACTAGCTCAAAACGAGCTGGCATATGTCTACGTGTGCTGCAATCACACCTCCAACAGCAGTGTCAACATATCTTTCAATCAAAAATCAAGAATGATTCCAAGATGGGCTGAATGAAACTTGAAGCTGAAAACAAACTTCAGGCCAGGTTCACTAACAATCCATATGCTGAGGTTTGCAAGCCTTCTGTTAGCTAGATACACGTGGGCCAATTTATGGCACTGGGTTTTGACCACTTTATGGTTTAAGCAGGGAAGCAGTTAAGCACAGGTGTAACTGTTAGCAACATTTGGACAAAAATGAAATTTCAATTGAAGAAATGGAAACAATATTTTTTATTTTATTGTGAATTCTGGCAGTTTTAGTTTGCAGTTCTCCAATAAGCTCTAAGTATCAGACTCTGCTTAGGTCCATTTGTGTGGCACTTCATACTAGGTACAAAACTAGATGTGAAGCAGAATCATTGCATTGCAATGGGAGAACTTCAGAACGTTTGGTGGAGTTTGGAGAAGACGCTCAGGTGTTTCCCAGGATGGTCTGAATCTTGTGGCTTTGCAAATTATGGATGGAGGTGACATGAAAACAGAGCTCTTTCTCCAAAGAGGTTCCCAAGACTTCTTGCTCCTGGGTGGGCAGGAAAGATGAAGTCCAGCTTTTCTTATAGTTCTTAAAAAATTGAATCTTGGTATGAAGCTAAATTTAAAAAATGATAAAGGGGGAAATAATATTTCGCAACTGGATTTGAATTTCGGGCAAATTTATCTGACTTAGACACCTGTGTCCCTAACTAAAATGCTGCTCACAGTCTCTTTTCATTGATGTTTGCATGGCAATCGATTTGAGCTGCTTCTCCCTTGTATACTCCCAGGACCGTTGGCCTCAGCACTATTATTCCAGTTCTAATTTACAATACTTTGTGTTCCATAGCACTTTCCACCGAAGAGCAGTGTTTTACAAGCATGCATGAATGAAGCCATAATAGCTAGCTGTGGGGCAGGGAATTAATATCCCTATTTTACAGATGGACACTGAGAGGTTAGATCACACATGGCAAGTCAGTGGCAGAGCCACAAATGGAACTCACATCTCCTGACTCCTAGAGAGATGCTGCGCCGTGAGACCATCCTTCCTCTCCATTAAGACAGGCATTCTGGGATCCTGCGAAGCTGACCAAGGATATCAGGGTTTAGGCCACCTCCCAGATCTTTCCGAAAGCAGTGAGGCTAGGGGACCCCACCCGTACTGCCGACTGCCATCGTCTGTATGTGAGGACCACTAGTGCCTAGAACCTACTGGCTGCCCTTGCTTCACAAGAGATTGTTCCAGAAGATTATGGCTGGTAAATGCACAGCCCTGACTTCTCTGACACGGGGACGCTGAGAGATGGTGATGGGAGAGTGGCTGATGTCAGAGCAGGAAAGGAAATGGGGCAGTAACAATCTTAGAAACACGGCTTAGCTGCTGTGTTTATTTTGGAGTCATGCGGCCTCGAAGGGGAAAACAATTTCTTACTTAATTTTTTTGGAGT
The DNA here is from genome assembly GCF_026122565.2 of Emydura macquarii macquarii. NCBI lineage: Eukaryota > Metazoa > Chordata > Testudines > Chelidae > Emydura > Emydura macquarii. The sequence continues at coordinate 5,314,649 of NW_027130449.1, read as the reverse complement.
GAGCTGAAGCTGCCTGAGTTGTAACAGGCAGAGCTGGCAAGCTAAGCGCCTACAGCCTTCCAACAGGTATTGCCACTAAGCAACCATGGATGAAAAGGTTCAATGAGATAAGAACTAAACCCTTGTTTAAAAATTTCAAACAATCCCAAACCCCAACTCATCTCATGAGCTAACACTCAGTTAATTAAAGCCTGGAGATTTGAAAATATTTAATCCGTTTCTTTATTATTACTTGTTTTACAGTGTCACCTAGAGGATCCAATAAAGACAGGGCTGCATTGGGCGAAGTGCTCTACAAATGCACAGCAAGAGATGAGCTCTGTCCTAAAGAAGTTACAGTTGAAGTAAACCAGACAGACAAATGAAGGGTTATCATCTCCATTTTACAGATGGAAAACTGAGGCACAGGAAGATTAAATGACTTGCCCAAAATCACTGTCACAGTGTGACTGGCCCTTTAAGAGGTGAGTCCAGCCCTACCTGTGACATACTTAACTTGTCTTACCAGGTGGAGAAAATTAGCTAAATCACATGACTGCCAGGTCATGTGACTAAACTAGGCCTTCTGGGCTGGAGGGAGATAAGAAGACAAAAGTCTGGGGATCCCTAAGGGGAGACTCCTGTTAGAAAGCCTTGGGAACTGTTGCTTGATAGAGACTTAAAGGAACTATAGAGGGGCTGAGAAGAGAAGACAGAACCTCAGGAAGAAGAGACTGTAACAGACAGTTTTGTTTTAGACTTAGCCAGAGGACCTAGACACTGCAGCAACCAAATCAGCCCAGGAGATCCAGGCTGAGGAAGCGGAAGCTGAGCCAGCAGCCAGACCAGGTAGGCGATGGTGCAACAGGAATCTATGGCAAAGCTGGGACTCAAATGCAGCTCTTTGGAGTCCCAAGTCACTGCCTTAACCATAACACCACCCTCCTGTTTCCCCTCCCAGTCTGCCTTTCAGGGAATGATACTCAATGAGCTAAACTGCCACCAGAAATTATTCTTGCCAGATTTGCTAGTCTCAGGCGGTTCAGGGAAGAATCTGATTCTTTAGATGTCTCCTAACCCTAAACCTGAGTTCACTCATCACCGTTATTTACACACTTAAACTAGAGCCATGATAACTTCAGGGCCCTTTCCCAAACTTCTATAGTTCAACCAGGTGAGCTAAAAGGAAGGTGCAGCCAGCAGGTGCTGTCTAAACTGATGCCTGGCTGGAATATACTCTAGCATACACTGGTATTTTCCTCCTCTTCCCTTGAAGTCTGCATACTCTGGCTTATCCCACTCTCTTCACCAAATGCTGTAGGTGCCAGATGGGCTGCAAATGATTCTTGGAGGGGGGGAGATACGGACAATTAGTGTTGCCTCTGCCCCATGTTTACACTCACTTTGTGAGCGTGTTCTCTACAAGGATGAGAGAGAGTGTGTGTGTGTGTGTGTGTGTGTTGCTCTGATCAGCCCCCTGGTGAGTTCCAGGAATGCCTTCCGCTGGTTTGGTGCTCCTTTGGATGCATAAGACTGATGAGTCTCAGTATGTCACATCCCCAGAGCCAGGTCTTCTTTCTCCAGAATTGCTCAATGCCTTCACCACTGCTGGGTTGGGTTAGCAGATACCTAAATAAGTCATAGCATGGGAATTTATTCACACCCTCCAGAAAACCACGAGATATGGAAAGTCCATGTTATTCCTGACTCTAGAAAAATAACATTAACAGAGATGAAGTCATGTGGGCCTGGCAATGACTGCCAAGGGGATTGTGAAACTCAGCAGAGTTTCTCCATCCATCCTGGAGATGCCCGGTGTAGCCCAGCTGTTCGGTGGGGCAGGGGTGATATCAGAGCTCTGTTCATTACATACTCTAATGATTTTATGATAAATAACGGTTCCCTCCCACCTGACTCCATTCCCTTAGACTGTCCCACCTGGAGCTGGCAGGCACTCACCAATAACAGCCATAAATCCAGAGGAAGATGACAGGGTTGTGGCAAAAATATTTCAGCTCAGGTGTTGTGGAACTGGCCCTTTATTGGAGTTGCACCATGGCTAACCTTACAGGAGGGCTCAGAGGGGGAATAGCTGAGGTTGCCTTTTAGCCTTAGATTGAGGGTTAGATGTGGCTAGGAATGAAATAAGTTCCTTATGTGACCCAAAAGTGTTTAAAAGCAAGCTTGGTTGTTGATAGCCCATTGCTTCACATCAGCCGATAAAAATGACTGCAGCATTTAGCTTTCTCTTGTTTCTGAGTTGTTGTTGTTTTTTTTAAAGTTTTTGGGCAAGGGTTCAAGGGCTTAACACTGAATATACTGTGTGTACACAGCTTGTTAGCACTGGGACATACCGTTACTATAGAACTATCTTGTCCATCAGTACAGGATTCTATTCTATTCTATTCTCATAGTAGAACCATGGCATCTGAGCATCTTCTGTATATTTTCCTGTGTATACCTAGGAAAAAAAACATTAATCACCTATTTAACTTAGTAGATTTGGATTCAAATAAATGAAGTGTTTTATACATTTCCATTACAGGTGAATTCTTTTACATCTAAAGACACAAATAATTAAAAACAAACACAAGTCTCATTTGCAGAACTGTTTGGGCGAGAGAAATTCCAAGCAGTGGGTAACTAGATGTTCTGCACCTAACCCAGGAAAATTTCAAGTGATGACTGCTACTTTCCTTCACCCAGCTGTCACTCTTGCTCCAGAATTTCCTGGCTTTCTTCAGGAAATTCTGTGTTTTGGTAGCCCTGAGACACCATGGTGATAGGAGCTGTAGAAAAAACAAGGGAGATTAATAGATTTTAAGGCAGAAGGAATCTTTGTGATAATCTAGTCTGAGCTCCTTCTTAACACAGGTGATAGAACTTCCCTGAATTATTCCTGATTCAAGTCCAAAAGACTTAAAAATGTGCACCTTCTTTGTAGTTTGAATTTGTCTGGCTTCAACTTCCAGTCATTGGAGCTGCTTATATCTTTGCTAGACTGAATAGCCTTTTAGTGCTAAATTTCTGTTCCACATGTAGGTATTCAAGACTGTGATCAAACTGCTTCTTAACCTTCTCTTTGATAAACTAAGGGAGCTCAGTCTATTTAGTTATATCGCTATAAAGCATGTTTTCCAATCCTTTCATCGTTCTCGTGGCTCTTCTCTGAAGCCTCTCCAATTTTTCAACATCCTTCTTGAAGTGTGGGCACCAGAAGTATTCCAGTAGCAATTGCATCAGTGTCAAATACAGAGTGACTATATTCCTCCTCAATATTCCCCTATTTGTACATCCAAAGATTGCATTAGACCTTTTGCCACATGATCATACTGGGAGCTCATGCTCAGTTAATGATCTGCTATGACCCTCAAACCTTTTTCAAAGTAGCTGCTTCCTGGGATAGAGTCCTCCAACCTGTCAATATGGCAGACATTCCCTGTTCCTGGATGTATGACCTTACATTTGACCATATTGACACATTATTTGATCATGCTCAGCTTACCAAGTCATCTATCCCTTTCATTGTTTACCATTCCCCCAATTTTTGTGTCCTCTGCAAACTTTATCAGAGATGATGCTGTGTTTTCTTCCATGTCATTGGTACTATTGTTTGTCTCCTTTTTACACTCCAGATATAATACAACAATATAGCAGCAGCTATGGGGAGCCCATCCTGTTCCCTGTGTTAGCTCTTTATACCATCTGCTTACTTTCCTTCCTACATTCTCCAGCTGGTGAGCTAATTATCTAATTAATTTGTCAAGCTACCAGCAGGTATAAATCTTCCCTTTCACCTTAACCACGCCACTGCCCTGGGTGTTAAGTGACCAGGGTGCTGCTTCCATAAAGCCCAATTTGAAACTGTTAAAAGCACCCTCCTATCACACTTAGATTCAGCTTCATCCAAGATCTGATCTCATCCAGTCCCTGACACAACTATGGATTTCCTGGGTGACCTTGAGCAAGTCACTTAATCTCTATGTGCCTTGATTCGCCATCTATAAAATGGTGATGATAATATGCCATTTCTTTCACTCTTTGGGAGAGACTGGGTCTTGATATGTGTTTGTCGTGTCCCTAGCACAATGGGGTTCTGATCTGGGTTGCTGTGTTTATATACAGTATCTAGCACAATGGGGCACTGATCTGGATTGGGGCCTCTAGATGCCAATGTGATACAGATACTTAACAACAGCATTATGCAGCCAGGTTATTGAACTGGCTTAGATACACTAATGATACCAAAGGTGCCTTTCTTCCCAAAATATTGTGGAACTGAGAAGGAAAAGCATAAACTATTCTTCAGTCTTTCCCCTGGAGCCAAAGCGGAGACTGATTCTGAGCTCACTTACATCTCAGTGTAGTCAGCAGAAATGCCACTGAAGTCAGTGGAGTTCCACTGATGTAAATGAAATCAGAATCAGAACCCAATGCTTTTAAATGGCAAAAGAGAGAGTGCCGGTTTTTGAAGTCATGCTGATGTCAAATGAATGTAACTCCACTGATTTCCTGTAGAATGACTCCAGATCTACACCAATGAGACAGAGATCAGAATCTGGTTCGAGGAATCTAACCCTTGCCCTCTTAGCTCTTTTCCTTTTGGTCTCTGAGGCCGTTTGGTCTATGGCCCATAGCCATATCTCTCCCTTATGGCGTTAGCAGCCCCCACTGAGCCCTGCCCCAATCCCCCATGGCTGGGTTCCTCTGTACAAGTACCTACAGTCATCAGAGAGATTCCAAGAGAGGGTTTTAGGTTCCCCTGCCAAACATTGAACAGGATCTCTGCACCCTTTCCTAATTCAGCATAAGCTTTTAGAGGACATTATTCACTGCATGCTCTGTTCACAGGGATCAGTGCTTCTAGTCGACTCAGATAAAAAGCTTTGGGAAATTGAATATAAACAGAGCTCAGTTTGTAGAGGCTCATCCTCTGACTTTCTAACAAATAACAACAAATAACAATAACAAACATGTGGCAATGTAATACCAGGAACTTCTACCCTTGTGAGTCATATAGTCTGTGATGACGTCAAAAGCCTTCTGTGGAATGACATGATTGTATTCCATGGTTGTTTGCCTAACACCCACTTCTAGAGGGTACAAAGGGTACAAAGAATAAAAATATTATACAGTAAAACATAGTGAGCTAAATTCCTCCCTAATCTAACTCCGTCAGCTTTGATAGACAGGCATTTATTGCTCATGGACAAGTTAAAAAACAAACTAACAGGGTTGAATCAAGGAGTGCTAGAGCATGGGTGTTTTCAGACACACTTTAGAACAAGTCTTAATTTTGTGTTTGATTGATGTGGAGCATCTGTGGACATTCTTGAACCCAGAATGGTGAGTGGAAATCCACGTGTCTGCAAAAGAAGCAAACATCTAGAAAGAAGGAAAAAGGAGAGCAGAAAGGGAACCAGTTATGCCCATTTACACTACAATTACCAATTAGTCAGAGACTCCAGTTACAACTTGACTCCAATTTGTAGAATGTGGGCTTGCAAAGCAGATGTGTATTTGCCTGGCATTGAGACTGAGGCCATGTCTACATTATGGGTACTACAGTGGCACAACTATAATGTTACAACTATGCTGCTGTAGTGCTGTAGAAGGGGTTTTTCCATCTCTGTAGGTTCTTCTCTGAGCAGTGGTGGCTAAGTCAATGGAAGAAGTTGCTCTAGCCTCATCTACCCCGGCATAGCTGCATATTTAGCATTCTGTTTTGAATAAGAGCCACCCACATTTATTAGGCCTACCTTTACCATTGCAAGCCCCAAGAGAAAGTAACACAATTTAGTAGAGGTCAACCTCATCTGGAAGCCACCCTTGATATAAGATCATGGAGAGGAAACAATTCAGTTTAATAGCAGTTATAGCTTCTAAAGAAAGATGTATGGTTACCTGGAAGTTGAACTCATACCAGCTCCTCAGAGTAGGGCTACCCAAGATCACCAGATACGCCTTGCCCAGAATACAGATGAGCTTCCTCTTAGCCTTGTTGGCAAGGTGGAAATCCAAACCATCAGCCTCATTTCACAGATTGGAGCCTACTCCAGGTCTCAAAATGCTAGTAGATGAAAGACTTGAGCATTTGATCCCTCTGTGCCACCTAGCTTGTATTACTCATATGTAAAGAATTTGGCAATGTATCCACAGTGGGAATATAATACCAAAACATTGTGGAATAGGTCACTCGATATATTGCAAAGGATTTGCCGAGTATGTCTAAGGAAAACATCTTTCAGATTTCCTGGAAGGCATTAAAAGCCTTTCAATTTCAATGTAATCATTTTAGGATTCCCGTAGGATTTTAATGATGTGTTACAGGACAATTTGCAGTATCCCATGTGCAAATATTAGTAAAAGCCTGAGCTGGGAATTGTAAACCGGGTTTTGAATTAAATGATACTGAGTTTGCCTCAGGTATCTCTAAAACATTTCTGAGGCGATCTTTGCAGGATTTGAACGGAGAGTTTATATTAACATAAGTAGCAGCAAAATTGTTTCTTGTAAGGCAGTTTTAGTTTCCTAAACCATAAGGCCTCAAACAGACACAGAAGAAGACAGGCATTTAATAGACACACAAACACAATGAAAAAGAAAGATGGTCCTCTTGTTATGGCATTGGAGACAGAATTAAGAGACAAGGTTCAATTCCTGGCTTTGCAACAGACTCCCTGTGAGAACTTGCACAAGTCACCTAGCCCAATATTGTCAAAGATCTAACTGATTGAAATCAGTGGGGCTAATTGAAATCAATGGGAGATAGGCACCTAAATACTTTTTGAGGATCTGGGCCTTAATCTCTGTATTGCAGTTTCCCATCTGTAAGCTAGGGATAATACTTCCTGTCTACCATCCTTTCTTTCTTGTCTCTTTTAACTGTAAACTGTTTTGAGCAGGGACATCCTATTTTACTTATTTATTTATATTGCTGTAACTCTTAAAAGCCCCAGTCATGGATCAGGACCCCATTGTGGTAGTCTTTGTGCAAACACAGAACACAAATATGGTCCCTGCCCCAAAAAGCTTACAATGTGTATGAACAGCACCTAGCACAATGAAGTCTTCATCTCACTTGAGGGTTTTAGATCTTGTGCTAGGTCTCCACACAGGGGTGAATTTTACTTTCTTAGCATCATCTGACCCTAAAGGTTTACAAGGCCGAGCTAATCCCAACTCTGTAGGTGTTCCTGAACCCCTGGAGAACGTAAATACTCAGCAATGTTCTGAGACAGGGAATGAAAACAGGAAATTACTCAATATGCAATAAAACACATTTTAAAAAAACCCTGTTTTTGTGAAGTGAGTGGATTAGTTAACAGGCAGGCATAGAAATGAGAAAAATAAATGAATAAATCAACCAGGAAAGAGACTATTTCACAGAGGGCCAAGATCTCTATGTTCATTAACAAAAAACAAAGGCAAACAAACAAATAATAATTAAAAAAAAAAACAACATTTTGCTTCCAAGGCCTTGTCTATCCTGGGGATTAGCTCTGGTTTCAGCAGTTTATGATTAGCAACCAGTACTGCTGTACCACTGCCAACTGTGGCTTTGCTTATCAGTGCTACGGGTTTGCTTTAATGCAGCTAAATTGGTTGTTATGGGTATGTGGATAAAAGCGATATATGTACATTAATTATTTATAGTTACAGTATTTAAAAGAAAGAGTGCCACTATAGGCACTTGAGAATATGTACCATTGTTAAAAGTTAGTAGTTTGAATAAAGTTGTTGTTAGCTCTGTAAATGGCTTTCCAAGCAACTTGCAGCAGTGGTTGTTGTTAGGTATGGATGCTGAAAACTGGACTAATCCAAAGACAGACAAGCCTCAGGTCTAAGAATCTGATTCTCCACCACCTTGCTCTTTGTGTAGTTACACACATGTGCAAAATGGGTGTACAATTATAGCAGGTGTACACAAGTGTTACACTCATTTTGCATAGGCATAAATGGCAATGCAAGGATGCAAGTGGATAGTGAAAAACTGAATTTTCCTCTCTCCCAAACTTTCAATATTTCAAAATTACTCTCCTTTCTGAACGGGAACAAAAAGTTGCAATAACAAAAATTTTAACTGAAAGTTAAAATGAAGCTTCACACTGGAAACCCTGAAATAGCAAATTTTGATATTTTCAATCAAAACAAATGGAAATTTTAAAACAGTATTTTTCATTTCATTTCAAAGTCAGTTCAAAAATAAGTTTTCTTTCAAAATGGTGATTCGGAACCTAAGAAAATGATATTTTTTTCATTCTGGATTCTCACAACTGGAAAACTGAAAAATGTTGACAAAATTGACGTTTTCCCAGTAAAACGCTGAATTTCAACAAACCCACATTTTCAGATGGGACAATTTTTTGGATGTACAGAATCAGACTAATAGACAGCATGTTTAAAACAAATGTGAGGAAGTACTTCTTCACACACTGCACAGTTAACTTGTGAAACTCATTGCCAGGGAATGTTGTGAAGGCCAAAAGTATAACTGGGTTAAAAAAAGATTAGATAAATTCACGGGGGATAGGTCCATCAATGGCTATTAGCCAAGATGGTCAGGGATGTAACCTCATATACTCTGTATACTTAAGCCATTGAGTGCTAAAAAGATAGATCACTCAATAATTGCCCTGTTCTGTTCATTCCTTCTGAAACATCTGGCACTGGTCACTATCACAGACAGGATACTGGGCTAGATGGGCCATTGGTCTGACCCAGAATGGCCATTCTTATATTCTTACTATAAGAATTCCACCTTAGAGGGAAGTGAGCTTGCTCATAGGGTGGTATTGCATCTCTCCTGCAAACCCAGTTACATGCATTTGCTTCATGTACCCACTTGTTGTTTGAGAACAAAATAATTTGTCAAGAAACATCTAATTTAAAAACAAAGAAGTTATTCAGCTCAGAGGTGCTCTCTGGAGGCTGGAATTCAAGTGGAAGCCAAACTCCCTCAGTGTAAGCGGTCCAGATCCCTTGTGTCCTTCCACTGACCTTTGTAAATGCTGGAGAGGAGGCATCCTCAGCGTCCGAATGGCAGGCTTTTAAAAGCAGTCACACACTAAGCTATGTGTCTCTAGTAACTGGGAGCTCTTTACATTTAAGCGCTGAAAGCAGAGCCAGTTTGCCAGGTGTATTCACAAAATTTTTTGCAAATCTGTATTCATGTTATTCAGCAAGCTCTAGTTAAAACCATTCTATATGTTGATCACACATGCTGATAAAAGGGTAAATAAGTGGCCATAGAAACTGGGCTAGGAGCCTACTAGCAATGACCCCTGGGGCGAGCATCCTGCTAGAAATATCCTCTATTATTAGGACCCTGTTGTAGAAGAGAGTCTTCAAATGCAACCCATTTTGATCCATGATCGGTGCATCATCACACCATGATGTTGCATAGGTGTGTCCTAGTGCCATGTTAGCTGGGCCTGATGTAATGATGTCAGTGCCATCATATGTTAACACTATGTATGCCACAAAGCTAGGTCATTGCGAGGTGATGCTGGATCGTGGGACAGACCTGTAAAGACGAGATTGTCCTGCGACTGGGGAACCATCCCATTAATCAGGGCTATCCCTGGCAGCTACGGCTATTGCAGATTTCAATCTGGCCCTATTTCTAGGACTGCTTCAGTGCCTTGGCCTCTCCAATTAACCCCTCAACCCACAGCAAGAGCAATATCTATTTGTCGAATCATCAGAACTGTAAGCCCAGTTTCAAATGAAAATAAATCCCGGTTGCAGCAACCGCAGACCCTCTGTGATATCTGGGCCTGAGTCCCCAGTTTGTTTTATTGCATGCACAATATGAAGAAACACATGTCATACTGTGGGCTCCCTGAGGAGACGCGGTTAAGCTCTTGCTGTCCTGTGCAGAGGCCTCTTGGTCTACCTGTCCTTCAGTGGTTGCGCCTCAGTGCTGGGACTGCATGCCGTTTTGTGTCTCCCCATTGGGCAGCTTATATTTCCCCTTTTATGACCTTAGACTCAGTTGCCATGGGCAGCACGGTATTTTTGTTCTCTGCTTAATAAACTGTTGACTGCTGTCAGGCATCGTATCAGTGGAGGATTAGCTGAGGGGTTGGGGAGCTATTTCCTGTTTTAGCCGGAGGGGGTGCTTTGCAGGGCTTATGCCTTCTTTGCACATGGCATAATGCTTTATTTGGGCACGTGCAGAGGCAGCTGACCCACATCGGGAAGTGCGTACAGCTTCGTGCGCAATCTCTTCGTTATGGTAAGATGTCCTAGAGCTGGTTAGATAATTGGCATTTCCAGGTCTGAATAGGGCAGTCAGTCCCTGCTCTGCCACTGACCTACTGTGTGACGGTGGCTAAATCCCTTCACTTCTCTGTGCCTCCATTTCTGGTCCCACTCGATCTCTTTGGAATGTAACTTCTTTGAATCACGGTCCATTTCTTATCAAATGTTCGTACAGTGCCTAGCACAATGGCTCTGCAGCTTCTGGGTGCTCTTGCAATACAAATAGTGACATAAATAATAGCAATAACCTCCAAAAAAACCTCAGAATTCTGGTTTGGAAAAGAGACCCCTCCCCCCCACACACCCCCTTCAAAATTCAGAAGCTTCTCTAAACTAAATGAGCCAGCTAAGGCTGCAAGTCAAGAGAACAGATTCACTCGTGGACAAGGCTGAGGTGGTTAAGGCATAATATCAGGAGGCAGGAGATCATAAGAACAGGTTTCCTTCAAGATCCCTGTTACTGACTAGCACAAAAGGTGTGTCGGAGGATCCTGAATAATGAACAAAGGACAATTCCCTTTGCATATCATATGTGACTGGCAAATCAGTCCCTGTTTTATAAAGCTTAGGGCATCCTTCAGAGAACAGAAACGATGCCATGTGACTTTGGTGTCCAACCACAGTGGGCAAATAACAAGTCCTGAATCACTCAGACACAGGGAGGGCAGTGCACGAACAATCTAGACGGGGAAATGTGTTCACACAAACTATTCACTGAGAAATTGCAACTAACTTTATGCAGAATTACAGTTTGTCCACAAATAAATGGGGATTAGAAAGAAAGGGGTAGATTTACCAGATAAATGAATAGCTATGGATGATTCAGCCAGCTCTCAAAGTTAGAAAGAAGGCATTCGCTTATCTAGTCTCTTTTCTAACCACATCCTTTCTTCGGTGACCATTTCTTGGCGTAGGCTCCATCTCCAAGAGGTAGAAGCTGATGCTACAAAACCTCTTTAGCTCTAAAGCACTCAGTCTTTGCTCTCACTCACTCCCCCAGCTGTAAGTTTTCACTGACTCTTGAAAGTCCCTGAGGCTCTTTCTTCCATTTCGAGGGCAGGTTGCTGTGTCTTATCACAGTGCAAGAGAGTCCCTGTGACTCTTAGAGCCGAAGTCTGGATCATGTATTACTGTCCTCAGGCATGTCAGCCGGGTCTGGTGGAACAGTTGTTCTGTTCTCAGCTGTAGTGGGTCAGTTAGTGAGAGCCCAGACACCCAGAGGGGCTGATTTTGTTGACAGAAAGGTTTTACATAACACTGTACTATGTCTATGGAGCAAATTTAAAGATCAAAATGAATTCACATGTCCCGAGCCCTAGACAATTTAGTGTCCCTTTCTTGCCATAACCAAGGGGTACTTTTCTTGCCATAACATGATCCCATCACAACATTGCATTAAGGCATCATGAGTCTGGAAATAAACTCCAAGCTGTCTAAATGTGCTGCCAATTCAGAACATGGGGCAGAGAATAGAACTCTGAAAACCAAGACTGTCCTGCAAACTTAAGGATATAGAGCAACTTTAGTCCAGGAGTGGAGTGGGAGTCGTCCCTGGAAGTTAATGATCCCTGGAAGAAGTTGGTGGGTGGGGTGAAATGTGGGAGATGAGACAAAGCTTTGGAAGACAGGGAATTTGTGCAGTTTTTTCCCACCAAGTTGGCATTAACTGTCTGAAGTCAATATATCAAGAAAGTATGAGCTGTATGTTATAAAGGGGTAGAGCTATATATAATTCATGCATATGAGCTATATGTTACTCATATGTAACATGGATAGAATTGTACATAACTCACATGTCCTACAAGCTGTATGATACAAAGGGTCACATTTTTTTCATTGAAACACCTTTAAAACCACATTTTTGTGGGTTTTTTGTATCTCTTCCCCACCCCCCCTCCCAGCTTGGTTCTCTCTCTTTCAGACCTGCTTTTCCAGTGGTGGGGGGGAGTCCTTGAAAAAGGAAACCCCAAAATTATTCATTTTATTTCATTGGAAAAAATGAAGAAAATCCAAAATTTTTCACAAAAAAGATTGTTTGTTGTTTGTTTGTTTCTTTCTAAATGTTTTGGCACAAAATACTTGCCATTTTTCAACCCGCTCTGAAGGGATCTTTCATCTGAGTCTCAGAAACTTTACAAACAGCAGTTAATTAATTAAACTCTGAAACACCCAGTGAGGTAGTTTTATGCCCATTTTCAGATGAGGAAACTGAGTCACAGAGACACTGAAGACTGGGATTTTTAAAGGCATCTAACGGAGTTAGGTGCCTAAATCTCACTTAGTTTCAATGGGAATTGGGTACTTATTTTCCTTAGGCTCCTTTGAAAATCCCAGCAGAAAGTGATTTGTCCCAGATCACAGTGTGGGTCAGTGCATGACCTGGGCTTAGAACCCAGGAGTCCTGATGCACAGCAAGCAGTAGAGACACTTATTCTCCAGCAAGACCACCTCAAAGGAAGCCACTGCAAACCTTCCATCTATTTGATTTGTGTTTTGATAGGTTGGGGCATATTTCAGTTCTGTAGCAAGTCAAAAAAGGATTTAGGGAGTCATATCCCCACCATCATCTGGAATGCAATGAGCAATTCCCACCTCCTCCCTTAGGAGGGGGCTCGGAAATGTCAGAGTTGGTTTTCTGAACATACCACAGCTGAATGTTTTCTGGTCAGTGTCTGTAGCCAAGGGAGAGGAGGCAACCTGAGGAATATCCGCTGAGGAGCTGGGAACACAGATGGGGACAGTCAACATTCACCCTAACGACCGGGGTCTGCATGCCAGGCTGTTCACACTCCAATGTGGGGCTGCAGAGACAAAGCTCAGAGAAAGCCTTCGCATCAAAAAGAGACAATGTGATTATTTCCATCTACTGAACCTCATGATAGTTAAAGCAGGGGAAATGGTTCAGAGAAAGACAGAAAGAGCTAAACCAAACTTCTTTCAGAGCTCCTACTGATATTTTTCCTATGTGCTTCTGTGCCTTCCACTGGTTGTTTTCAGCCACTAGGGGGCATTGCACATGCCCTTAAAACCAGCGCCATTAGGAGATGGAAGCACCAGAAATCTTACAAGAAAGCTGTTTTTTATTACATTCACAACTGGGATGCTGAAAACCCAAAAGGTTCAGACTAGAACCCAATAAAACCAGGATTTTTCATGTAATTTTTTGGATGGGGAAAAAATCCCCTTTTGGAATTCTTGTTTTCCCAGGAGAAATTTCAAAAATGTGGGTAAGTGGATTTGCTTCTCAATTTTTCACACTTTCCTACTGCTTTCCATCTTCTTCCAGTTTGGAAACAGTAAAAAAAAGTGTGAGAAAGTGAAAACACCTTCAGTTTTAGAGTAATAGTTTAAGGACAGAAAGAGCCATCAGCTCATCTAGTCCAGAGGTCCCCAAATTGCGGCCCCGGGTCGCATCCGGCTCGCCAACACATTTTGACCAGCTTGCTCCCCCTTCCTGACCTCGCCCCTTCCTGCCACCCCTCTCCCACGTGGCCCCAGCATGCTGCTCCTGGCCCCAAACACCACCACACAGCGGCCATTCCCGCCTCCTGGCCCTGCCCCCTCACGTGGGGCTAGCAGTGCCCTGGCCGGAGCTGCGCCACTCCTGGCCCCAAGCAGCATTGCGCGATGGTCGCTCCCCCCATCCAGCTCCACTCCTTCCCCTCCATCCCCTCCCACATGAAATGGGCCCAGCACTCTGGCCAGGAGCCACTCCCAGCCCCAGGCAGTGCCGGTCCCCACTCCTGGTCCTGCCCCTTCTCACTGCTCTTCTCCCACGTGGCATGGGCCCAGCCGCTCTGGCCCACCCTAAGAGCAAGACTGAGTGGTGTGGCCTTCACAGTTGAAAGTTTGGGGACCCCTGATCTAGTCCAAGGGTTCTCAACCTTTTTTTTTTCTGAGGTTCCCCCAACATGCTGTAAAAACTCCACAGCCCACCTGTGCCCAACAACAGTTTTTCTGCATATCCAGTAGATTAAAGGCCAGGACTGGCGTTAGGGGGTAGCAACCAGGGCAATAGCTCAGGGGCCTCGTGAAGCTAAATTGCTCAGGCTTTGGCTCCAGCCCTGCATGGCGGGACATGAACTTTGGCAAATCTAATGCTGGCCTTGCTGGCTGGTCAACTGCATCCACAATTTCAAAATGAAACATTTCGAACCCGGTGTAAATTTTTGTTTTTCTTTCTGAAATATTTTTGCTATGGAAAAAAAAACTGAGGGGTTTTTCCTGAAATTTTTCATTTTGAAAAAAATTCAGAAATGAAAAAATTCAAAACAAAATGAATTTCCAAGGAAAATCTCATTTTCAATGATTTGAAAGATAAAGAAACCTTTGGAATGGAAAATGTTTGACCATTTCTAGTCAAGAATTTAAAAAAGGAAAGCAGAATCTAATCTGTAAACCCTCTGGGTTACGGGCCATCTTCTTATTCTGTGTTTATACAGCACTTAGCACAATGAGGTTCATGACTGGGGCTCCTAGATATTACTACAATACTAATAATCAATATGAATAATGGTTTTCATCTTGAATTTTTATGTTTAGATTATAGGAACATCAGGGCAGGGATTCTCCCTTGCTCTGTTTGTACAGCACCTAGCACGATGGGACCAATAAGCATTACTGTAATAGAAATAATAAGTGTACAAAGATTAGGTTCTTACCCTGAAGCACTAGTGCAACCCTGAAGCCCTGACCCTGCAGTAACTTCACTCAAGTGGGTAATCTCATGTAAATGAATGGGTCAGCTCAAGGAGTAAAGTCAGTCATTGCATGTGCCTTTGCAAACTCTAACATTAGACAGGCCACAATAAGAGGGTGTTGAACAGTGTGTGGGGAGGATGATGAAGAGCAAAGATTGCAACAATCAGATCATAACATTACTCAGTTTGGCATATGAATGCATTGAAGTTCCCTTGCTTATACATTTTTTACAATATTGAAATTGATTGGTGGTGTCTTCCTTTGCCAAGTTTCCTTTGCCAACTTTCTCTGTCTCTATTTTACATGTTTTTAATCCTTGCTTACTTGCTCTTTGTCCCAGCCTTTCCAAACGTTTATGACTTTAATGATAGCCCCTTATATCCCGTTCCTGCAAACACATAATAATAACACACAACAATAATTCTACTCTTGTGAGTTGCCTCATTGATGACAATTGGGATACTCAGATAAATGAAGTTAAATACATGCCTTAGCATTTATAAGGCTGGGGCCTTAGTTTCTTAACCATTGCCCAAAAAATTTAATTTAATTTAATCTAGTTTTTTGTAATAAATCCTTCTTTTTTTTTTTTTTTTAAGCATAGCTATATATTTTCCCTCTCTGCACAGAGACACTAAGATGTGTGATACTTGGCACTACAACCTCTCTTACCCTTTGTTTTGTGCTTATGACTTTGTCTCTAGGTTGGTCCTTGACTGTGTATCATGTTTTCCCTTCTATCAGGCTTGGAATAATCAATTACGAAAGCAAGAGAATAAGTCAAAGCACCAGATAGTAATGCAGAAGGGACAAAGGGAAAAGCAGACATATGGATTTCATCACCAATGGAGTATAAAATATATCACAATAATATGAGTGTGAATGAGTATGGGTGCCTGTTTTTGTATGACTTGCAAAGTTACTTTGTGGTTTCTGCTGAGTTCCTTTGGGGTGATCGCGTCCCAGCACCACCTAAATCATTCCCAGCTCTCTCATTTATAACATGGTTTTGCTGGGTGATGCTTTAGGCTTTGATGCAAGTAGCTGCACATTGGAAGTGGCTCAGAAATTCAAAGGAAGTTTGTCAATAACTCTTCCAAGACGTGTTTACAATGATCTGCAATGACAATTTCCATCCGCATGGACTGTTAGAGCCCCTTCAGAGCCTGGAACTCCCTCTACTGCTTCTTTAAACAAGAATGAATCAAAAACCAAAAGTTATTTGACAGCCAAGACAAAAGCATTGTTTAATGGAGGAAATCATCTAAGCTTTGGGTTTTGGGGGGGCCTAGGATTGTTTGTTTTTTGCTTTGATATCAGAGATCCGCTGACATTGATCCAATCTGAGGTATTGACAAACATGAGAGGTGCTGGAGAAAAGACCACAGAGATTGAGTGAATGGGACATTTTTCTGTCTTGCTGAATATGTCAAAGCCTAAAAAAATTAAGCTTTTCCTAGAACTGCATTCTTTTTGCTACCTGCCCTTTAACCTTATCCTTGGCATAAATGTAGAGTAACTTCATTCAAATAGATAGTGAGTATACATGTGCGGTCATACATGCACAATACATGTTCATTATTAAAGCTACTCTACACACACACACACTTATACCCTAGTCCTGCCAACAGTTAAGGATATGAGTAACTGTAATAGTGGTTGGAAAATGTTTGTCAAAAAGGGTTTAGGGTTTGTTTTTTCTTATTTTTACAGAAAAACAGGAAAGCTTTTTCAAATTGGGAAACGGGAAATAAAAATTATTCCTTAACAATGACCTCTAGAGCTGGCTGGAAAATTTTCATTGGGGGGGAGGAAAAAATCTTTTGGTGAAAAAGAGACTAAAAATGTTCTCAACTTTCCCACCCCTCCCCAGTTCTACTGTATATGAAGAAATCAACAGCTACCCATGACTATTCTGCACATCAGCATTGTGACAGCTACGGCAATTTCCTTCTGTATCCTTAGGAGACCTTATTGAATTAAGTTTAAGTATCTGTGCGGTCCATTGTATTTAGCAAATGGGATTTATGGATTATTATGGATTGGGATTGTATGGAACCTCTCAAGGGGGGATGAGACAGATGTGAGACCTGAAGGTTCAGAGGACTGTACAGAAAATGTGTCAGACAAGAATGGACTTCTGGGACAATTCACGTGAAGTGAATTTCCTGGAGAATCCCTGGGAGAGGCTAATTCAAATTCCCCACCTCTGGTTATGCAAAAATCTAGCCTTTTGAAGCTGTGCCCTAAGAAGTAGACCACTGTCTGCAGATCACTTGTTACATGAGGCCAAGATCAAAGGTTCAAACTGTATAAAGGAAAGACTGAACTATTCATGGTGGTTTTGGTTCTGAATCTGAGACTGTTAACTTGTAACCAGGGGGAAAACCATGGGACTGACCCGAGGTTGGAATTAGGGGAATGATCTCTGTTAAGCTTTTTAGCATGTGTGTAGGTTCTTTTGTTGTTAATGTTTTCACTGTAACGATTTCACTTTAACAATAAATGTGCTTGCTTAGGTGTGTGGTAACTCAGAATTGCTGGCAATTCCGCTCTCTGGAGCCTTTAGAGAGAAAGCTAAGCACAGACTATTAGGCAGTCTGTCTTGCTGGGGTTATCACAGTGTAAGCAGAGAGCTGTGGAGCATAGAAAAAACCCTGGACAGGAGGAGAGAGACTTGAGTCTCTACGCAAGAGAGTTGATGGCTGAGGATCTGGGAGCCTAGAGTAGATGCCCTTGAGGGACTATGGAGGCAGTTGCACTGAACTATCATAGAATCATAGAATATTAGAGTTGGAAGGGACCTCAGGAGGTCATCTAGTCCAACCCCCTGCTCAAAGCAGGACTAACCTCAGCTAAATCATCCCAGGCAGGGCTTTGTCAAGCCACAGCTTAAAAACCTCTAAAGATGGAGATTCCACCACCTCCCTAGGTAACCCATTCCAGTGCTTCACCACCCTCCTAGTGACAAACCTTTCCTAATATCCAACCTAGACCTCCCCCACTGCAACTTGAGACCATTGCTCCTTGTTCTGTCATCTACTACCATTAAGAACAGCCTAGCTCCATCCTCCCTGGAACCCCCTTTCAAATAGTTAAAGGCTACTATCAAATCCCCCCTCATTCTTCTCTTCTTCAGACAAAACAAGCCTAGCTCCCTCAGCCTCTTCTCATAAGTCTTGTGCTCTAGCCCGCTGATCAAAACTGGATACAATACTCCAAATGCAGCCTCACCAATGCCGAACAGAGGGGAATAATTACTTCCCTCGATCTTCTGGCAATGCTCCTACTTATGCAGCCCAATATGCTATTAACCTTCCTGGCAACCAGGGCACACTGCTGATTCATATCCAGCTTCTTATCCACTGTAACCCCCAGGTCCTTTTCTGCAGAACTGCTGCCTAGAATGTTGGTCCCCAGTCTGTAGCTGTGCATGGGATTCTTCCGTCCTAAGTGGAGGACTCTGTACTTGTCCTTGTTGAACCTCATCAGATTTCTTTTGGCCCAATCTCCAATTTGTCTAGGTCTGTCTGTATCCTACCCCTACTTTCCAGGGTATCTACCACTCCCCCTAGCTTAGTGTTATCTGCAAATTTGCTGAGGGTGCAATCACTAATGAAGATGTTGAACAAAAACGGACCCAGGACCGACCCCGGGGCACTCTGCTTGTGACCAACTGCCAGCTAGACATGGAGCTGTTGATCACTACCCATTGAGCCCGATGATCTAGCCAGCTTTCTATCCATTTTATAGTCCATTCATCCAACCCATACTTCTTTAACTTGCTGATAAGAATACTGTGGGAAACCGTATCAAAAGCTTTGCTAAAGTCAAGTTATATCACGTCCGCCACTTTCCCCACATCCACAGAGCCAGTCACTTCTTCATAGAAGGCAATCAGGTTGATCAGGCAGGACTTGTGCTTGGTGAATCCATGTTGACTGTTCCTGATCACCTTCCTCTCTTCCAAGTGCCTCAAAATGGATTCCTTGAAGACCTGCTCCATGATTTTTCCAGGGATTGAGGTGAGGCTGACAGGTCTGTAGTTCCCTGGATCCTCTTTCTCCCCTTTCTTGAAGATGGGCACTATATTTGCCTTTTTCCAGTCACCAGAGACTTCCCCCACTTGCCACGAGCTTTCAAAGATAATAGCCAATGGCTCTGAAATCACATCAGCCAACTCCCTTAGCACCCTAGGTTGCATTGCATCTGGCCCTGTGGACTTGTGTATGTCCAATCTTTCTAAATAGTCCTGGACCTGTTCCTTCAGCACGGAGGGATGTTCACCTCCTCTCCATTCTGTGCTGCCCAGAGAATGGTCACCTAGGAATTCCTGGTGACATTGAGAAGAGCAGGGATTTGTTACTATCTCAGCATACTTTGGTGACCTCTGTGAAACAAGCTGGTGTCCCTAATCCTCCTTGTGAACAAGTCCACGTCATAGAAACCTCCTCCCACAGCTGACTCTCTTATTACTATTTATATACAGTAGCACCTAGAAGCTCAGGATCTCATTGGGAGAGTGGCTTAGCAGATAGCGCATTGGACTGGAATTCAGGAGACCTTTTTATTTCCAGCTACCACTGGCCTGCTGGGTGACCTTCAACAAGTCACTTCACATCTCTGAGCCTCAGTTTCCCCACCTGTAAAATGATACTGACCTGCTTGGTAAAATGCTTTGAGATGTACTGATAAAAACTAGGTATTTATTATTACTCTTGTGCTAGGCTCTGTACACACACACATACATGAAAGGAAAAAGAGCTTACAATGTAACTAGACAAAGGGTGGGAGAGGCACCAGAGAGCTGAAGTGACCCCAGGTCAATGGCAGGAACAGAACAGTCTTTTTAGCACCCAGTCCAGTACCCTATGCAATGGACCATGCTGCTGCGTTTGGCTCATCTCAACACCAAGATCTAGGACTCTAGATATGCTGCAGAAGGAGCTCCCACCTCTGCTGTAGAAGTTGTTGCCTCAGATAAGGGATGAGACACTAGCAGGCGCCAGCGGGAAGGGAGTTTACCATAACTTCCCACATTGTGCCTCCTCTATGGAGAAAAAGCTAGCCTTGCTCTTCCGGGCTGGCAATCTGGTGCCTTTCAGCAGCAATAAAAATCACACATTCTGTTTTTGTTTCTTTATGAAAACCCCAAATAAACTCTCCCTGGCACAATCCTCAACTCACTCTGTAATTGCATTTCATTGTAAAACAGCTTTTCCTGATCAGAGATTATGCCCTGCATGCCATTTTTAGTTTAAATTAATTGCACACGGAGGCCAAAACATGATCTAGTCTGGGTTCTGGAAAGAATCAAGAGGCTGGGGTTGCATGACCACCAGCCTTGGAGCAATGGCTGGGGGAAGGGGAAATAAAAATTAGGAAGGGGCAGAACAGGAAACATATGACAGAAAGCATAGACCACTGGGACCCCCTGAGCATATTTGCCATAGTTCCTTTGATCTGAAAAAAACTGCCATGTGTCAACTCTCATCATTTAGTTGTAAATTACATGGGTGTTGCATTGGACATGGTGAGTGTGATTGTGGCTGTAGGCCAGAGAATGCATGGAGTCACTTATTCAGCAATGGCTGGTTTTTGTCTCCAGCGGTTATTAAACCGGGGTGAGCACATACACCAGTCGCAGGTAGGATGGAGCAAGGCAAGAGTGAGATGATTCAGTTTCAGGGCTAAGACTGATTTTTGTTTGAGAGAGAAGGTGCATCTGCACTGCAACTGGTGGTGTCACTGAGCTAGCCTGCTAAAAATAGCAGCGTGGTGTAGCAGCATGGGGGTAGGAAGGACTAGCTGCCCGAATACATACCAAGGATCCCAGACAAGCTTCTATTGGGGTACTTAGACTGCCCCCCTGCCAGCACCACTGCAGCTACATTGCTGTTTTTAGCTTGATCAAAGCTAGCACCTGTACTTCTACCTAAGCTGGAAATTACAGGTCCGTCTGCAGCATAGATGTATCCAGAGAGAGAGAGATTTAGGCCCCAGTTTAGCAAAGCACTTAAACATATGCACGGAAGTGAAGCATGTTATATTAATTGAAAGGTGTGTGTGCTTGAGTGCTCTGCTAATTGAGGCCTTGATGTCTTATATTCCCTGTGGTTGTTCAAAAAGCTTTTTCCAGGACACCCCAGCCTCTGCCACTTGGAGACAGACAGAGTTCTCTTCCCTAAAGGAAGAAGAAGCATGGATTCTAGATGCTTTAGGAAAGATGTAGAGTGTAAACAAAATCTGGTCACCTCTGAACTACCCTTGTCCTGTCCAGACCTGGGGGGGGGTCTATCCCTCCTGGATATGGGCCTATAGTTTGGACTGTTTCAATCAGCAGTCACTGAGGTCTCATTTAAAGCTGGGTGTGAACTGTAGTTTGGGTCCATCATTAGCAGCTCTAAATATTTTCATGGAAACCTGAGGGAATTAGGTGTCCAACTCCTACTGACAGCCAATGGGATTTTGGCACCTAACTTCCTTAGACTCATTTGAAAATCTGTCTGTGTTATCGCAGCCGATGTACCAGTGGTTCACAGAAATTCACACTGCTGTATCTGCTCTCCTTGCAATGTGTCCATGAAAAATGGCTGCAGGTAGGTCACATGATTGCACCCAGATTAAGCATTCTCTTAAAGATACTGGGGCAAATTGCTCTTCATGTCACCCAAATCACCCTGATGAAATCATTATGGGTCCATGGGTGTTAAATAATTTATTCCACATAGGCCCTGACTCAGGAAAGCACTTCAGGTGTCTAAAAATCTTTGAGAATCTAGGCCCCAGG
Organism: Emydura macquarii macquarii; assembly: GCF_026122565.2. Classification (NCBI taxonomy): domain Eukaryota; kingdom Metazoa; phylum Chordata; order Testudines; family Chelidae; genus Emydura; species Emydura macquarii. The sequence goes on along the minus strand of NW_027130449.1, from coordinate 5,292,913 downwards.
CATACGCTTAAATCCAACTCTATTCAGGATAGTGTAGCCCACTAAACAATGTGGTTACAGTTTCCCCTCTGTGTCCAATCCACAAAGGATGTTTCTATTACTGCCCGATCTGCAGCATCCGGCTCTTTAGCTCAAGCTTCTATCTCTACAAGTATCCTGTTCACTTCCCAGTGTGTCAGCCGAAATGGGGACCATCCCAACACTACTCCAATATGTGCTTACAGTTAAGCATGGGCCGAAGCACTGTCATTAACAGTGATGCTCTCCTGATTCAGGGTCAAAAACACCATCCCTAATAACAAAAGAAGGCACGTTTTATAACTAGTTAATGTGATTTCCATGTTTTAATTCTAAGGAAAATCTTAATAAGCCTGGAGTTCTAAGCCTGGCTCTGAAGCTCTGTATGGCTGCACCTAACCACTCTATGCCTCAGTTTCCCCATTTGCTAAGCATCAATAATAATATATTACATGGATGTTGCAAGAAGTGCTGAGTGAATGACTGATTTTTTCACTTCAGTGGCCAAATTGGAAAATTGGGGGGGAAATTCCTTTCAAGACAAGAAAATGTTTCCTTTGACCCCAAAACAAAATTTTTTTTTTTTCATTTCCTTTCATCCTTTTTTATCCATTATTTGTTGTTGTTGTTGTTGTTTAAATAGATCTAGATACATTTTGAAACAAAAGGTGGTTTTGAAACAAAAGGTCTAAAGGTTTCATTTTGAAAATGTCCAATTGTTTCAGCTTTTCTTGGTTTTTTTCCTCCACTTTTTTTCAGACAACTAGTCGCTGAGTTTGACCCAAATTCATTAATAGTGTGATAAAGCCAAAACTTCATTTTTTGGTGAATAAACTATTTTGTTCAAAAAGCTCACCCAGCTGTAGTTACCAGGCTAAATTAGTTAGCATTTTTTAGTGATTGGAAGTGCTGCGCATTTATAATTATTTCTGATTATAATGAAGTGTGATTATGGTCAAAACAGTGATCTCTTGGAGGTGCATATTTATTTGTCAATGACTTTCATAGCTGCTCTGATTTTTTAACTGCACATTATTTTTATTCGACAGAATTCTCCGGTGGCCTAGAAGATGAGGTTCTATTCCAACTCTTCCACTGACCCGCTGTGGGACGTTGGGCAAACCCTTCCACATGTCTGTGCCTCTGGATCCTATCTGTAAAATAGTCATAATGCTACTCATCTTCCTTTATAAATCTGCTTTGAGATCCTTTGATAAACAGAGCCACATATGAGGTAAGTATTCATGTTACTATGTAGATTGTGGAATTGGAGCCTGTGTTGATAAGGTAGAATAGACCCTGGCTTGCTTTTCCCAAGCTGTGTTGGTTGTGCAATGCTGACAGGAGTAAAAATATGTTTTTGTTCTGCAAACTGAGTGGCTATGACTCACCAGAAACAACCGGGGCAAATGTTTGTGGTAACGAGGTGTCAGTTTTAATATAGTTGCTTTTCTGAACACAGCCACGTTTTAAGGGTGGTTTGAATGCCCACAGAGGGATTGTGAAGTGAGCAGTTCAAACTGATGCATTGGAAAAATCTAGGGTAAAGTTTACAAAAATCCCTAAGTGATTTAGGAACTTAAATCTCATTTGCAACATTGTGTGGGCATTTAGGAACCTAAGTCTCATTGGTGGCAAATGGGTCTTTAATCATTTCGGTGCTTTTCAAAATTTTACTTCTCATCCAATCCAATCGAAACTAATCTAATAATTTAGGCCCCAATTCAGCAAAGCACTTAAACATGTCTAACGTTAAGTAAGTGCTTTAAGCCCATTGAAGTCAATAGGATTTAAGGATGATCTTTAAATTAAGCACGTGCCTCACAATAATATGGAGACAGTGGGTGCAATTTTTTAAAGCTCTTAAAGTCCAGCTCCCATAGGCACTTCTGAAAATTTCACCTGTCAAATGCACATTGTATGGAACACTGACCCTTTAAAACTGTGGGTCATTTGACTGAGGGTTGAGTTCATTAGGAGTTCATTAGGAGTGGGGCTGGTGGAATAACACTCATGGGATGGTGTGGGTCATGTGTGTAACCCACGGTGCTTTTCCTCCTTCTGTCAGACCCCTAGGGATTGTCTGTCACCCTCCCAAACCCCCCTCCCTTCCAGTAACCTTCTATGGATAGTCTGTGTAACCCCCAGCATCCAAACCCCACTTCTCTAATATCTCCCACCCACAGCTTCTGTAAAATGTCTCTGGAATGCTGGCATGACCCCCCCACCCTTCACCCACTGTCCAACCCCAGCTCCTATAGCCCTCCTAGGATCCTGCCCGCTTAGGTAAGTTGATCCTTGGGGCTGCCATGGGGTACAGACTCTGCTCTCATAGCCCACGTCCTGGACTGACATGGTGAACCCTGCTCCATGAGCTGCCTGTGGTCATTGGTGTAACCCCCCCAAAGCAAGCCCCACACCATCTTGGCCCATTCTATAAGAATCCTCTCTTCAGTCCCCCCACCCTTGCAAGGCCTGTCTGGATAGGTCCACCAGTGGTTATTAGCCAAGATGGTCGGGGATACAACCTCATGCTTGGGGAGACCTAAACCTCTCACTGCCAGGAACCAGGAGTGGAAGACTGGGGCCGCTCACTCCATAGTTGTCCTGTTCCGTACACTCCCCCTGAAGCTCTGTGGTGGGCCACTGTCAGAGACAGGATACTGGGCTAGTTGGTCTGAGCCAGTATGGCAGCTCTTACGTTCTTATGGATCACCTTCGCTATCCCTCACTATAAAATCTCCGCTCCCGTGTGAGTTCCTATAGATATAAAGAGAGGCCATGTCAGAAGCGGAATGCGAGCCGTTTAGTGTGGAGCCTGATGGCGGCTCCTGTGGGAGCCGAAGGGCCTAACTAGGGAAGAATACAATAACAGTCTCTGTTTCGTGGGGTGGGGAGTGAGAATAGAAAAACCTCTCTCACAGAACGACTGGCCCCTTTAAAGAGAAACGGGGCCAATCCTGCCTGTGCCATAATTAACTGCCGCTCCGCCTAAGGGCCCAGGACTAATTGGGGTCAGGTGACAGCCTGAGGAACATCTGGGCCTCATAAAAGGGCAGCGAAGGCAGTTTGGAGGAGGAACTATAGGAAGCAAGTTGGATTTCTGTGGAGGGCCCTGAAGTAGGCCTGGAAGCTGTAGGGGGCTGCAGGGCAGTAGCTGGGCAGTAGCTGGGGAGTCAGGGCTCTACCCTGGAGCAGACAGACTGAAAGCAGCCTGGAAAGGGCTGGGGAAGTGAGCCCAGAGGGTGGGCTGCAGAGGAACCCACCAGGGTGGCAGAGCTGTTTGTTTAGACGGGTGTACCCCAGAAGGGTTTAAGTTGCTGTTAGTGAACTGGCTGCAGGGCTCAGCCACATCACCCGCTCCAGCCTGTGCAGGGAAGGCTGAGGGGGGCCCCCCTTGGAGGAGGAAATGGAGACAGGGAGCGCCCTGTGGACTGCTATGGGGGCAGCTGTGCCTGTGACTTCCCCTCCCCCCACAACCGCCTCCCTGAGGAGCTTCTCTGAAGGCTAGCTGCTGCTGAGGAGAAGTGGTGCCTTCAGCGCACAGCCGCTTCCCCCTGGTCTATCTAGCAACAGGCGCAGTGGGCTAGCGTGAGGGCAGTGAGGGTGAAGGGTGGGGAAGATGAGGACCTTGGGTTAGTGATGGTGAAAGGTGCTATCCTATTTGACCCGCTCCCCCAGCATGGTGGGGGACCAGCCCTGCAAAGAGGTGAGAGGCCAAAGAAGTGGGGTTGGCTAACGTCAAGGCACCAATCCCAAAGGCACGGATGGGAACGAGGGCAGAGCCTTGACAGAAAGCTGGCACCGTCCCAGACAATGTCCCACTGCTCTGAGGCGAGACCCTCACCCACTGGAATGCCGCCCCACTTCGTGCACAAACAAGACCCCCACAACTCCTGCCGGCTTTCCTGTGGGGAAAGGTGTCTGACTGTGGGCCTGGAGGACTTGTAGTCCTCCATCTTCCTACAGAATGGGCAGCGTGGGGGACTTCGCTGAGCAAATTTACCTCAGGCACGATTACAACCATCCACAAGTGTCAAGGGGTGTAGAAGCCGAGCAAGGAGGGGAATTACTGCAGGGGGTGCCAATAGAAACCATGGGGTGGAAATGAGCAAAGGGGAAAATTAGAGTGAACATCCGGGGGGAAAATATCCTAATGGTGAGCTCTAGCCGGGGGGGGAATAGACTCCCCCAGGGAGTCATGGAAGCCCTATTGTTTGAGTCATTCTAAACTGGAACAGCTCAAGACATTGGAGAGGACACTAGCCATCCCACAGGGTGGCGGAGGGATGGAGGAGCTGACCTAATAGAGATTTATAAGTTGCATGATTCTGTTTTTCTTTCTGTGGCATTGGTTCATCTCTCATGTTTCAGAGGACAGTGAAAAAGGCTGGCCATATGCCTGGCAAACTGTGTAACATTAACCCTGGTCGGGGAATGTGCGGGGATTTCTTTCTGACCTAAGCTGCTGATCAAATTAGTCCACAGAGATTGATTGGCCTTGTGGTATTTATTCTGGCGAGTGTAACTGCAGATTGCTGGGGGGGGGGCTGGATAGACGTGAGGGGTGGGCGCCTGGACTCCTGGGTTCTATTCCCAGTTCTAACATTTAGGACCATATTTTCACGAGTGATCACTGAGATTTGGTGCCCAACTTGAGACACTTCAGGATCACTTTTACCAAGTGCTGAGCACCCACAACTCCAGCTGCAGTTAATGGGAATTGCCTCTGAAAATCAGGGCATCATTGACTCGAGTTTGGGAGCCCAAAAAATTGAGGCGCACAAAACTGAAAGCCACTTCTGAAAATCTGGCCACCCCCCTAAAAAAATGTTCTGTGCCTCAGTTTCCCCATCTGTAAAATAGGGAGGTGGAAGTGCTGTGGCCAGTGATGTTTATAAAGCCCTTTTGAATCCTCAGTTGAAAGGCTGTATGTGAGCATGAGGTATAGACACATTTATGTAATAACAAATCTTTTCCTGAGCAGCTTGTCAACTTCCCACAAAGAAATTTTTGTTATGCCACAGCGTCAGCATTTGTGTGCGCACCGTGGAATTGGTAGCGCTCTGGCCCCCTCTGACATGTGACATTGAAGCTTTGATTTAATAAACAAAGAATTTTTAAATCAATAATAATAGCTAAAAACCATTCAATAAATCTTTCCACCAGGTAAATTAATTGAAGATCAAAAGGAAAGAGAAGCATCTTTGCTAAAGGTCTTTGGATGACAGCAATTCCTACACACAGGTGTCCAGCTCTATGTCTTGGAGGGATACAACACAGGTATGCCTGGGTTCCCTGAGTGGGGTTTGGACAGCTGCAAAAACATGTGCTCTCCGTCACATCAGATCACCCAGCTAAAATAAATCCATGAGGTCATGCCAGCACCGTTGTGTCACCCTGTAATAATTAGGACCACTGCCCAGTTGCCTCACAGCCCCCTGACCCAGCTTGCATACAGGTGTGTTGTTCTTAAGCAGCTGGCATAACAAGGCTGTGCCAGTGCAAAGTATGAAATGGCTCTGAGCTTGTCCAAAACTAACACAGCCGGGCCTTGAAATATGGTCCAGGGGGTGCAGTTCTCCCTCTTGGAGATGAAAACAAATCGTAAAGGTTAAAAGGCAGGAATCAGGCCTGATGCTTTGTATAAATGTAGGGGAATCTCTGTAGATCATCCCAGGAGTAAGGGGAGTTAAAAGGTAGCCAAGTCAGAGGTTTAAAAATAGAACTCTCAGCATAGTTATTCAGTGATGTCTTCGTCATATTGGCCAGGATTTGCTGCTACAAACCCCAGCGAGTTCCACAGCAGGCTTCTAGCATTGGATGTTTGCTTTTTATGGTGGGGTGGTGAATGGCAGAGGGTTGGAAAAATTGACTTTAAAAGGTATAAGGTTCCAGGTAATAGGATAGACTCTGTATTCACTTACATTGGTGCAAACCCATTGAAATCAGTAGGGTTGATTTAGTAGCTAAGAGAAGAATTTAGCCCAAGGTATCCCCAAAAAGAGGCTTCTCCTTCCCCATCAATTGAGGAATAAATGAGACACATAGAAAACCAGTAGTTCTTCCGGGAGGATTCTGTTGTCCCATGGTGTGATGGAAGATTGTGGCACATGCAATAATGATGACTCATGTGAATTTCACAGCTTTCCCAACACAACTGGTAATTGCTACCAAGATCTGGCTGTAGAATGAGTCCCTGATAGCCAGTGTGGTCCACAGGACAACCTGTGGCTCTGAAAACATTTTTCTCTTAGTGTTTTCTCTTAATAAGAGAAAAGTCATAGATATAAACCGCTAGTAAAAGATGCTAGATGCCATGCCTTGGCACCTCTATTACAATGGCAAAGTAGTACTAATACAGGCAGCTACTCCCCTAGTACTGGCAGATTGTGGTAGAGAATTTTGCCATGTAAGCAAAAGGATGTGAGGATGGCGTCAGCCTAGAGAATTCCTGAAACACCTATAAGGAAGGTGAGCAAGTGTCAATTTAAAGACCTCTGATTTCTGCTGGCTTGCAGCATTCCATTCAGCCAGTCAGTGTCTCTGTTTGCTGTATAGAGTTGCAGGTTGGGTGTAGTCAGTGGTAAACAAGGGAGACAAAGCTGGAATTCAAGCTATGTGGAAGTCTATTTGTTTTTCTTTAGCTGCACCTTTTTTTTTTTTTAATAAACACCTCCTGATTAAGAGACTGAGATTTCACATATCATACCGCCTGGTGGGGCTTAGTTGTCCATCTTTGATTCACAGCTATTAAATTCTTCAACAATCAGCTCTAATTATCTACTATGTAACCTTTCTATCTCTAGACACTTGCACTAGAGAAAATCCATTCAAAGAAGTTGCTCCCAAATGGCTTTGAGACACCCTGGCCTCAGGATCCCTATAGCCTCTCTTTTAAATGATTTTTTTTTTTAATTTACTTGGAACATGTATCTTTCCATGACAGCCTCTTAGAGGATGCACTGGGGAGATACAGGAATAGAGAGAGGATCTGATTAGCCCCAAAGGATTCTAACAACATGGCTTTGATATAATGGCATGTCAGAGAAAATCGTCTTCATTAAAAGTATGCAGCATTGCATAGTTCAGCTCTCATTTCCCCACCTATTTTTCTCCAAAGCTTGACTGCCTAATATATCAATACAGAGCAGATCTCCGGAGCCTCCCCAGGATCACATTCTGAGTCTGATCTGATAGTTCAAATGCAGTCTCTAGACTCCCATAGAGGGAATCATTAACACAAATGGAACCCATTCCAGCTGTGGAGGGGCCTGGCCAAGAGTTCAGCTCACCCATCTGGTCCTCAGTGCTGCGTGATTGTCTTTTCCCAGTGGCTTTGCATCCCTCATATGATGAAAGCTGGCTGCGCATCCATCTTGCAGTTGTGAACTTCACTAACCACAGTGAGAGATCTAGCTGGGACTATTTATTTTAGCTATGGAAAATGTGACTGTAAACCTCTCTTGTTGAAATCTTACACTGCAAATTTTATTTGTGAAAATTTCCATTGTATTTTATCACAGTGTAGATGTACCCCATGGCCTGCTAGCTGGTTATCAGGATAGATGCACAGCCAAACAATGCACATTCAAAGGTTGAATTTATACATCTGCTGGGGGGTGGGATGAGTGTTCTGGTGACTCCAGCATAGCTTTTCATGATTTATAATGATACCAGAAGCCCTCAATAGGAGCACAGGCCCCGACAGTACAGTTCAGTGTCATTTGCTTTCTGCAAAATACACCAATGCTAGTCTTCATTAGCCCATAGGCGACAGTATCTCATAACGTATGCCTGTGATGTCACCTAGCTCCAGTGAAATTATGAGGCTTTGAGCGGCGAGAGACTGAAAAACAGCAAGTGTCTTTAATAGGCAACCATGGACCCGGCTGAGTTAGGTATCTTTGTCAACAGACTTCTCCCCACGGCAACAAAGACTTGGCTGCCAAAAAAGTCACAACAAATGAGGCGAGGGCGATATTTATGGAGCTGCAGGATACCAGGAATATGGGAACCAGGGAAAAGAACTGGGATTTACATTTGCTTTTAAAAATCAGATAGGAGGAAACTTAAACATCCTGCAAAGTGGCTTTTACTATTACAGCCAGGGGTTGAATACAATTTAAAATCAAACATATTTTGAGATGTGGGCTGATAATTCCATCTTTTGGGGCATTAGAGGGGGCTTCTGACATCCTTAAACTTTATTTCTTGTGACTTCTGACCGCCCCTCCTCCCCCACAGAATTAGAACCCCATCTTGTATGGTAGTTTATTTTATCTCTGTGCACTAAAGCCTGATCGAAAGCCCATTGAAGGGAATGGAAAGCTTCCTATTGACCTCAGTGGGCTTTCGATCAACCTGTCTTGTCATACTGCCCTACATGAGACTGCTAGGACAGAACCCGGTGTGGAAGCTGGTGAGCCATTTCCATACAGAGAAGCCTCTTCTGCTGTTCAGGGTGATACAGACAGAAGCATCCAATCCCAAACTGAAGCAGTGACCATTCCACTCCATACGGTACTGCTGAAACATGGGTAAAATTTTTCTAAGCACCTAAGTGACTTTGGCGCCCAAGGGCCATATTTGTAAAGGTATTTAGACACCTAAGGATGCAGGTAGGCACCTGGTGGAATTACAAAAGTACAGAAGTGAAACCAAGAGGAGTTAGATTTTTAGAAGTTTGAGAAAACCCCACTAGGTGCCTATCTGCATCTTTGGGTACCTAAATACCTTTAAAACTCCGCCCCAAGTCCCATTAGACTTTCAGTGAGATGCCCAAGTCACTATTGAAAATAGGACTTCACTCCTGAATCACTTAGGCACTTCTGATTATTCATCCCTATATCTAGTCTAAAGTGCTAGAATAATGATTTGAGAAATATAGGCTGAGATTCCCAGCTCTGAATTTTTCCCAAATTTGGGTGGAGGAATAGTTGGGTCCAGAGCTAAAATTTCCCAAAATCTGAGGTTATATGAATTTTAATTTTTTTGGATTAGTACTCTTAGTTACGTTTTTAGTTAAATGTAGAGTCCTATTTGGAAACGGAGACAAATTCTGCCCAACTTACATTCCTCTCACTCAAAATGCAATTCCACGGATTCCAGCAATCAGTGAATTCTAGTGGGATTGCACGGGGTGTGAACCAGCACAGAATCCATCCTTGTATACAAGAATCACCTCATCACTCAAATGGGGTCGTTGAACAGGACATTCCAACATTACATTTCAGCTTAGGACAGAAGTGAAGCAAAGCTCTCAGTCCATAGAAAACTATAGGAGGGATTTAGGTCAAGAGAGCATTGGAATTAGGTCATGACACCAGGATTGATATCTCTACTTCAAAAGTGCCAGGGGATTCTTAATGACCAGAGGTGACCAGGACCTTGGGTTTGTGTCATCAATGTGTTATTGACAAGCTAAAGGTGCCAATGGGATAAACTCTATCAGGGTTTTAAAGCAGAAGAATTGTTCAGGCTGATCCAAAGCTAATGGGATGAAACTGAGCTAAGAAAATAATAGGTTATTAGTCAAAAATGCCCTAACATTGAGATCTATTAGTCTGTGGAATAATATCTAAAGAGAACTGGTGGAAGCTTCACCACTTGAGTCATTTAAACCTGGACTGGGGAAAGCTCTGGGGAATATACCTGGCAGGGGAACAATCCTGCAGTGCCACAATTAGATGAGCTAATGGGCCTGATTGTTGCTCTCATTAGACCGGTTCAATTGCATTGGCTTCAGTGCAGTTACACCTGACTTACAGCAGTGCGACTGAAGTCAGAATCCGACCCTAGGATTCTTTGGAAGACATGGTCTCTTTCATTATTTCCAGCAGGAAGTCTCTCTTTCCCCCGTTATGCCCCTTCTTACTAGCTTATCCAGCTCCTGGAAATCTGGAGGAAAAGCCTTCCACTCAGAGGCAGCATGGTGTCGGTGGACTGAAAGTCAGCAAATACAAGTTCTCCTCTGCTGTGTAAAGTTGAGCTAGTGACTTCATTTCTTTGTACCTTGCGTGGGATTTTCAAAAGCAGCTAAGTGATTCAGGTGCACCAGTCCTATTGGAAGTCACTCAGGCCCAGATCCTCAAAGATATTTAGGTGCCTAACTTCCAAGGACCTTAGGTGCTTTTCAGAAATCCCATCCTTTTCTGACTTGTCTCTTTAGCGTGTAAGCTCTTTGGGAAGGCAGAGTTTCCATTGTGTGTCCATACAGCACCTAGCAAAATGGGGCCCTAATCTGAGGGGGGCCTCTCAGTTCTACCATAATATTTACACAAAATGGAGAAGCCTGCACAAAGAAATTATTGTTTTTCATGCATTTTTGGTACTCACTTTCTTTAAAGCGATGATCCCCTTGCCCAAGGAATACCCTATTATCCTGCAAATCAACCGAGAGTTAAGTTGGCTGAACCTGATTCTCTTCTCGCTTAGATTGATGCAATTCAGAATTAACTCCATTGAAACTGGCAGCGTCCACTATCCTGGGCCAATCACCTTTTTCTTTTTCCTGAGGAATTCAATCTAATCATAAATAGGGTGTATAATGTGGTGTTTAAATTGACTCCCAGTCGATCTCTATGTTGCAAATAGCAAACGCTTGCTGCACAAGCAGAGCTTGGCACACCTTCCATAATTTGCTGTTGGGTGGGACTGTATTCCTTCCTCTACAAATTCAAGCCCTGGACTTCTAGGTTGGATTTATTATGGGTGACTAGCCTTTGCGTTCAATGCATGCTTGCTGGTCTGATCTGAGGATAACTGGCTTCTAAACTGGCCTCTGAGGGATCCTGCATTCCATTCTTATCTGTTGCTGGCATGAATTATGCTCTCAAAAATTAGTCCTATATTTATTAACACAGCGCAGCCAAAAGCCATCTCCAGTGCTATTCAGTTGCATATGCAAAAATTCCACTTCCTTTTACTCACCTCCCTGGAGAGATTCACTAACAATAATCTCACCCCTTGCAGGATCAGCTGATTGTTCGAAGAGTCTGGCTTTCCCAAAACAAGGTTGAGCTTTAAATTCAGTCCCTCTCTCCCTTTATTGGACCTAATGCCCCACACAGGGCATCCCACAAAGCTGCACAAACTACCATATGCTTAGAAGTAGAATTGGCTGGAAAACAGAAACCCCGTCCCTTGTAAAAATTCCATGTCTTGGGGTGGAGGGGGGTGGAATATCTAATTGGGACAAAGTCAAAAATGCAAAATCTTTCATGGGCAGGGGTTTCCAGAAAAATTCCATTTTAGGAGAACTGAAAAATATTCACTTGCAGGCAGAATGTGAAATTCACAAGAGCCTTCCACACAGGGCAGCTAGGGAACAAATTTTCTATGGAAAATTTCAAATTTGGAAATAGGACATTTTGGTCAGAAAATCATGCCAATGGCAAATTCCCTACCAGCTCTGCTTAGAAGAAAACCTGTGCTCTCCAAGTCTAGTCATGGATTGGGGCAGCAGATATCCTACATTTCCCATGCGGCCCTGGGTTTTGGGTCACATTCTGATCTCACCTACACTGCTGTAAATCTGGAGTTACTCCAGATTTACACCACTGGGGATGAGCTGGTAATCAGGCTCTGTATGTGATGATTCTTCAGCAAAGGCGTAGAGCATGCAGTTTGACTGTGCGTCTAATAAAGTCATGAGCCCTGCAGTAAGCAGTGTCTGCCTCATCCCTATCCACAGGATCCAGGCAAGCAAAAAAACAATAATAAAACTAACGAAAGGCCCAGCTGGACAAGGCCAACTTTGGCTTTGACTTAAAGATAGCAGAAGCCTCTGCACTGCTGGTGCACAGAGGTAGAGAATTACATGGGCATGGGGGAGGAGATCAAGAAGCAAAGCCCTGAGTGGGAATGGTGAGAACTGGATATATAGTATTATCAGAGAAGCCAAGCGAAGCAGAATGTCAGCATCTCATGGGGACACAGAGGTCCAGCAAATCAGTGGGAGCAGATACATAAACATAGAGCTTATTACACAGCACAATTAATAAAACCTGACAGAGCCAATGCATCACTGAGCTGCAAGCCAGCAATGCTCAGAAACTGTAGATAGGCTTAGAACCAGTAACTGCAGCTGTAGCTATTGAAAAGCTAAGACAGCTGAAAGCATAACTAAAGTGTATAGGAATTCGGTAGTATTGCTTTAAATAATTTGGGAGCCACTATTTGGGCGCCAGGACTTCTACTGCACAAGCCACCAGAACTGAGCCGAGCAGCAATGTATAGAAGTAGGTAGGCCTTATATAGTTGGTAAACACGGTTATTTGAATCCCGCTGTGTCCATGTGGTTTCCTCGCATTTTTAATGTTGTGTACAGACACCACAGTAACCAAGCCTCAGGAGGACATAAGCCAGTCACTGACAGTGTCTGGAAGACATTTCCCACCGTATGTCTGGCACTGAGCAGGGCCATGATTTCCAAGTTTGGGTGCCTAAAGCTAGGTACCTAATTCCATATTCAATAATTTTTCAGAGGTGTTGCAGCTTACATTGACTTCTAGGTTCATTATGGTTTTGTTTCTGGGGCGAGGCAGTTGTCATAGTCCTTCTTTGTATTGCTAGAGGGCTTGATTTTGTCACACGTACTCACACCCAGCAGTACCTAACTCCTCCTGTAGCCCCATAGAAATCCACAGACTAGATTGTGCCCTTCCTTGTCTTCCTGGGCTGAGCAGAAAAGGGAGGGGAAGTATGTGGTTGAGGGGGTGTGGGCAGAGTGCTGGTTGTGCACCTCCCCTAATTGCTGCCCCAAGCACCTGGTCAGGCATGAGGAGTGAAATACGTTGCCCCTTTTTAAGATGCAGGAACTTCTCTCCTGTCCCCAGAATATGAGGGAATCCAGGGAGGAGCTGTATCTCCTTGCCTGGGCTGATGCTTGGACAGAGCGTCTCCTAGAGACTCCATCTAGCCTTGTTGGAGAACTTGGGTGACGTTCCCATCTGAAGGGGTCAGCACGAGACCTGGGCACTGCATCAGTCCTCAAAGACCGCTGGGCAGGGGGAACCCACACACCCAAAAACCTAGCTCAGGGCCAGGAAGGAGCAAGGGCAGGCAGGGAGAGTGATGTTTGCACACTGTGGCAAGAGCCAATGGGCTGGAGCAGGGAGTGGACCAGCTCCGAAGGACAGGAGCCACCGAAGCGTGAACGCGGGGCAGGCTCGCTCTCCAACCTCCTCTCCCTATGCCGCCTTTCCCCAACCTCCCCAGGGCCTTCTATTCCTCCAAGGGCAGGGAGGGGTGGCAAAAATCTTCAATCTGGCATGGCTCATTGGGCCTGATTCTCCTCTCATTCCAACTGCTCTGTTGCTGGTGTGACTCCATCAGCTTCCAGAGAGCTACTCAAGATTTATACTGGTCACAATAAGAAGAGGATCAGGCCCAATGGGGCAGAATCAGGCTCACAGGGTTTTTGTTCCAGGGACCTGATCCAAAGTCCATTGAAATTGACTGCAGTTTTTCCATTGACTTCATTGGACTCTGGGTCAGATGTCAGAAGAATCAGTCCCACCAAAGCGCTTCAGAGTCTAGGTCTCTTTTTTCCACGGCAAAGCTCCCCTTAAGTCAGTAGACATTATTCCTCGCAGGCATTTATTTTGAGGGTTCATCTCACTTGACTGGAGGAAAGACCTAACTAAGGGGAGAAATGATGAGTGGCTTAAAAAAGAAAAACTCATGACTGCCAACGACTGCAAAACCCAAACTACTATTCGATCCGTGCTGCACAGACAAGACAGCGTTACTCCCATGCAAAGAAAAATGGGCAAGACTTCAGGTTACAGGCCAGAACTATCATGTAACCCATGACAGCCTTTTAGTGACATAGGAAGTAAGTTTGGTTTAGATACAATTGGAGCCCACAAAAATGGTTTTATTTTTCCGTAACTTTCACTGAACCTCTCTGAAAAAGGCTAGCCAGCAAGAGATCCCACTTCATTTGTCTTGGCTTTAAACTAGCCCCAGCACAACCATATTCAGAGGGTTTATGTGTGCATAAGAGTGGAAAATGTTAATCTAGAACAGTCTTCTTCATCGTTTCTCCTCCTCCTCCATCAGGTCATTGCTTTGCACCACCCCCCATAAGCACACCTTGGATCTCACCTCACCATGCTAGCCATGCAGAGCTGTGTATGTCTGCTTTGCTGCCTGATTCTCATTAAGATTCCGGTGAACAAAACCTTCCCCCGGGCTCCCCAGCCTCTGACATAACTCTGATGCAGTGGGTGGCATCCTCACAGCAGAATTAAACAAGAAGAAAACTGGATTTGGAATGGCAGCACATGCACACACCCTGTGGCCAGATGCCTACCACCCTGCTCCAGTCCTGCTGGCGGGAAGTGTGTGTCTCTGCATTCGCTTTGATACACACACGCAGATATTTATATATCTTATGTCTTCTTGCAGTAAAGAGGACAGAACAAGAGTTGTGTAAGCTGCCAAATTTTTTCTCATCAATGTAGTGACCAGGACCTGAGGCATCTAATTCACTGCTTACAGATAGAATTGGAAACAGGTCTGGCTCACCTCTGGCCTGTATGATTTCAGACTGGGGGTGGGCTAAGAATATATGCTTTTCAGTAAATGGAGATCCCGGTGTTACCTGATCTATATGTCATGGGCGTTTGGATTGATAGTTGTGGTCCGAACTCATGCCTTTTCTTTTTTGTGTGCTGCACCTTTAAATCCTCCCTCTATGCAGAGCTGACTGGCCTGTGTCAGCTGACTTAGGCTTTCAGGGCTATAAAACTGCAGTGATGATGTCAGGGCTTAGGCTCCCCCCTCTCCTGGGCACTTTACTTTCATTGTTATTCTCCTTGATCTAAAATAAAAGTTAGGTTAGACTGTGCATTGCTCATTGTGCAGGGAAATATCACAGTAATTCCAGTTCGATTATGGCTTTGTGGTGGGAATGGGCACAGCAGTTCTAGGTGAGGTTGTCGTCACTCTCCACTTGTTTTGAAACCTGCATTCATTTTCCTTTGGAATAAGAAAGTCCTGTTAGGCATGATTAATCTCCTGTTATTTCCAAATCTCATCCCACAGAGACATTTGACATGTTACTGTTGGATCTATCGCATCAAACTTCCTGTTTTTTCTGCAGTTGAATATCACTCTGTGTTCCGTTAATGGAGTTGTTTGTGTGCAATTTCCTTGGTTTGATTATTTTTTTAAAAAAGAGAGAAATTAAGAAAAAACTAAGCAGAGCTGTGGTAGATCTGTCAGCTGTGGTTAGTTGAATGTATGACAGCAGAGTGAAATAAATGCATTGAGTGCTGTTATTTCAAAGTTTAGAGGTCCAGTAAAATGCCCTAAATGGACCCTAAATCTATGATATGGGACTCAAATATTATATATTATTATATATTATTTATATATTATACAATATTATTATATAACATTGTATATACAGTATTATATATTATATGATCTTATAATATATTTATATAGAATATTATCTATTATACTTATACTTATTATTATTTTTATGCTCTCCCATGCACACATGCTCATATTTTGCAACAAATGCAGTGCAGAGTTCCAAGTATTGACATTAAGTTGCACTAGGGTATGCCTGCACCTCTGCACTTTACCTAGTTCTCTTCTGCCTTATCCACACATACCTAACTGTCCCATGAAGCTTCCAAGCGAAGGAGAAGGCTCCCTGCTTTTCCCATGGTTTCCAGACATTGGATAACCTCAGAGGTTTCCCTTCATGGAGGCTGGTCTTGCAGTCAACTGGTGGTTTTGTAGTATGTGACCTTTTTCCTCCTAAGTTTTTACTTTGAATTCCAGATTCAAACAAAGTAAATCTCTCAAAACAAACAAGACTGCTGTTTCACCTGGTTTTCCATCTAAACCATTAGCACCCTGTGGTTTTGAATCAAACCCATAAATTGGACCAAAGTTTGCTTGAAACTGCATCTAGGTTTGCTTCAAAGGTTCTTGACTCTCTGCAAACTTCCCAAGGTTCCTGCACCATGCTGGGAATTTGTAATGAAGTCTGAAAAGTGGGTGGGTTTCCCAACTTGGCTCTGGTTTATTTGGGACCAGTTTGCTGAGTCAACTCTCCCAAACCTGCGGGCAACTCTTAAACCTCTAACCTGGATAAACTCCACAGGCTGGTTTCTTTGAAGGCTGGGGTGAACTTTCACAGCTGGAATAACAAGAACCCATGGCTGGAAGTTAAAGCTGGACAAAATAAATTGAGATATAAGGCACAATTTTTTAACAGGGTGGGTGATCAACCACTGGAATAAACTGCCAAGGAAAAAGGTAGATTCTCCATCTTTTGAAGTCAAACTAGAGATTGTAATGGTTCCTTTTGGGTTTAAACTCTATGAATGAAGCTGCTCTTCAGAGCCAAAGCAAGGTCGCTGGAAATACTATTCCAGTCGTGCCTCCTTCCCATCCAGGAAAAGTAACTCCAGCCAGAATCTAGGACTCCAGAATTCCTTCTCCCCCACGCACACTTTTAGAACATCTTCCATCTGCATTGAAGCTGGAGGTGCCATTTCCAGCTCAGGTGGATGTGTGTGTGCTAGTTGCGATCGAGCTAGCCTGCCAAAACAAAGAGTGGCTGCGGCTGCACGGGCAGTGGGATGGTCTAGCTGGCCGAGTACGTGCCTAGAGTTTCAGAGAGGATTGTACTCAGTGTGGCTAGCCCATCCCTCTCTCCCCCCCCCCCCCACACACACACACACCGCTGCAGCTGCACTGTTGTGTTTGCCCTGTAGCTCCATGAGAGCTAGTACGGCCCAAGCTGGAAATCACACTCCCGGCTCCAGTGTAAATACACCCTGAGGACGGGCATGAGCTGAGTGAGCCTCACGACCTCCCTGGGAGGGGTGTAAGTGTCACTCTCCCATTACAGGGAGCTAGAAACTGAAGCACAGAGAGGTTCAATGACTCCCCAAGGCTCTCTGGGCTGCCTGTCCCCGGTGCATTAACAGCATCTGCTCTATTGGCACTTCCAAGTTAGACAGGGTGGGCTGGCTGGGAAAACACCAGGTTAGTGCACATTCTCCCAGCCAACCTGCTCCTCCTCTTAGAGAGAAAATCATTGGGGCTGCCCCTCACCTCCTTCCAGCTCCACTTTTGAAGGGACACTCCCCCCCACACACACACACACGCTCCCTTCCTCAGTGCAAAATGACAGTGAAGGACTTCAGAAGGGTTTGGAAAGTGACCCATTGGCTTGCCATCAGGCAGAGTGGAGGCAGCAACTTGCTGGCTTCCTCCACAGCTCTGCTGATGCACCTCTCGCTCTCCTGACACATGACAACCCCCTCATTCTATCCCCCCACCCACTACTGCAGTCCTGCCCCCTTGAAGGCTCCTCCAGAGCAGATTATTCCTGGCCTGCAACAGCCCTTGCTCTGCCAGTTCTGGGTGCCAATGCACCTCGCTCCTGGCTTTCAGCATCCTGCTTCTGTTCCAGTTCTGGCCCCACACAGCTTTGGAAATGCTGTTTGATCCTGTGCTGTAGCACCCTTTGCTGTTCCCCTAGGCCCCATAAAACTCTCTGTACCTCTCTGGCCTGACCCACAGACCTTTACTGTTCCCTTAGGTCCCACAGATCTGTCCGTGCCTCTCTGGTCTGACCCACAGACCCTTGCTGGTATTTCCATGCTGTCGTCAATGCAGCTCTGCCACTGCTCCTCAACCTTGACCTGCAGAATTCTCCTGCTAGTCTCGTACTGGGAGCTTCAGGCTTCGGCCAACTCCTCCTCCATCCGGGCCTGCAGCACTTCCTAGTTATCTCAGAACTACATATGTGTCCCCCATAGTATCTGAGCACCTCCCAATCTACAATGTATTTATCCTGACAACACCCATGCAATACAGGGCAGGGCTGTTATCCCCACTTAGTAAACACACACTCTCCGAGACACAGAGAGACCAAATGACTTGCCCAAGGTCACATGGAGTCTGTAGCAGCATAGGGAACTGGACCCTTGTCTCTTAGCCTAGTATTCTAACCACTGTGCCGTCCATCCTTTCATATGCTCTGTTGCACTCAGGAGCTCCCCCATCCCTCCTGGCCCTCTCATCTTGCTGTACTTTGTCCGTAGATATTGCCTATACCCCTCATACCATACCTGCAAAACCCCATACTGTTCCCCTCTCAATCCCCTCCCTTTCTTCTCTCCAAGTTGACTCTGACTACCCTTCCTTGGCTGCCTTTGCACAGATTACAGTCTAATGAGGAATGTGTAATATTTCCCATTTCCTCTGCGCTTAGCTGCCTCAAATACACTGTCTTTTGTACCTCTTTTAAAGGGAAATTATACAGCTATACGCTGCCCTAGGCCAGTAAATTGCAAGAGTTGGAATTACAGGTCCCTGCTACCTTTCGGACAAGCATAAGACTTTTACTGCTTTCCCTCAGTCAGATCCTTTCCCCCTCAAGGCTTTTCACACCCGCAAAAGTGTCATGATTTAAGACCAGCTCCCGCGGCTTCAAGAACCACCTTTGTTTATATTCCTCTGTACTTGTAAACCACTTTGTCCTGGTGGTAACATTACTAGAACCTAAAGATGGAAAGCACCTGGGACTACAGATCTGTAGCTTCAAGAGAGGGTGAGGGGCTAGTGCCAAAATGGTTGTGTCACTCACAAAAGCTGGGGCCAGGAGTTGGACTTAGCAGCACAAGTGTTTCCATTCCCAGTGACTCACTCACTCACTGACATGTTTTGGCTGCCCTCACAGGCTGGAACAGCTTGGCCTATGGAAAAGCAAAGGAGCTGCTAGTGATGTAAGCTTGTGTGCCACTTGCCATTCCTTTCTGGGGTACCCTGTGAATGCACTATAGGGAGAGGTGCATTGCACAGCACCTCACATAATAAGGGCCTGGTCCATGATTGGGGCTCCTAGGTGTTACCGCAGTGCAGGTACTTACTAACAACGATTAATAATGTAGGATTTCAGCTCCCACCTCAGAGACAGATCTGTGAAAAAGACTCTAGGTTGGTTTCTTTTACGCCATGAGAAAACGTTTGTGGATTTCAGGTACTAAGAGTTAGAAAAGTGATACAATTTCCAGAGTGGCAGGAATCATGGGCCCAATAGTTGTTAGCAGAGTCCTCAGCCGAAGAATTAATCAATTAGATCAGGTGAGGCAGGGATACAACAATTTTTTGTGAAAGTTACACAATTTCAGCCTTTTTTTTTTGGTCAAATATTTATGAATATTTGAATTGAAACTTTGCTTCAAAAAAATTTAACCAGGTGGTGAAATTTGAAATTTCAACTGCAAATTTATTTGAAATTTCCAAATTAAAAATGGATGTGTATTTATCCATCTGTGTCTCCATCTGTCTCATCCAATGACTGTGGTATCTTGGATTTCAATGGGGTATTCATGTGATAAAGGGTTGTAGAAATTGGCACTTAACCCTCAATGGGAATTTTGCCTGCATAAGAAGAAAGTAGGATCATATCAATCAGCCATGGTTCCAGCAGGGTTTATTCATGACCATTTGACAGCGTGTTAAATACAACTTATCCATGTCTACACTGACTGCAAAGTAGTTCTTAATATTGTGCTAGTTAACACAACTCCTCAAGGCTGCATCCTAACATGACCTAATTTCCTAATTAAGTGTTTTTCCATAGTTCACATCTGCAGTGAAAGTTTATTTGGTCAAGAAATGGTAAGTGTTTCCTGTGAAATTTCAAAAAAAGTGAAACAAATGTGCACAAACTCCCAACAAACACCCAAGCCAAAACAATTTGGTTTGTTTAGAATGTAATTTAAAATGTCAGTTTTGACAGCCTGAAAATTTTCAGTTATTGGTTTTCAGTTTTGTGGAAGTTACCCTCTTTCTTTCTCTTTTTCCATGGGGGAAGCCAGGAGAGGAAAAGAGAGAGAGAAAAAACAAAATGAAAACCAAAAATATTTTTTGTTGAAAAAACAAAAAGTTTCAATCAAATTTTCCATGACAAACTCAATGGGGAAGCCAGGTTGTTGCAACAAATTTGTGGTGAATTGGATATGGACATTTGCATCTGCACACAAACAGATGTGGTTTCTGTAGAAATTATATCATTATGATTATTATTATTTTTTATTTCAGTAGCACCTGGAGGCCTCGCCCTAGCTAAGGGCCTCACTGTGGTAGGTGGTGTATATCTAAATAGTAAAAGATCATCCCAGTCCTGAAGAGTTATAATCTAAATTGACAAGACACAAGTGTAAGGGATAAAGAAGCAAAGAGAAGTGATGTGTCATGCCCAAGTGCCATAAACAGAACCCAAGTCACCTGACTACCAGTCCAGTAGTCTTATCTCCTCAATAATTCTGCATAGAGTCTTTCTGCATATCATATCTAGCCTATTGAAGGCACTTGTATTCCACTCGCTGTACAATCTAGATGCAAACTTATTGGCTGAACAAGTAGAACGGTGAGGAGGATGGAAGTTCCATTTCATGAAGGATTTTGAAATTTGGTTTTGCTCTGAATCAGAGCGAAAACTGAAATTTTCAAAATTCCCCACCACGGAAAATTAAACATAAGTAAATAGCTTGCGGTGATTTGAAATGTTTTTTGTTAAAATTTTTATTTGATTTTACCTTTTTTTTAAAAACTGTATTATCCCTTAGTGTGATCTACTATATAATATCATACAACATTTTAAAAACTGAAAACAAAAAGTTGTTTCAAAAATAAGAAATGGAAACTTTTCATTCAGAAAATATTGAAAGAGAATGTTTTGACATACAATTTTTCAATTTTTTTCCTACATGAAATCTCAGTGATATCGACCCAATTTTGCAAAGCATTTTGATTTTGATGTAACGACATATTCCAACAGAATACAGTTTCACTGAGGTTCCTATGACCAGTTCTACTCATAAGAGTGGCCTATGATTTCTGTAATAGTAGCTCAGGTCATAGTATGGTTCATGTGGCCCTCTAGCTCCACAGACCTTCAGTTGTGGGTCATGGACCATCACTGATATAAGGAGCCTTTCCTAATAGTATGCAGAATCAGGAGAATGCTCCCACTTGGGACAGAGAGGCTTTGTGAGGAGGTGACCTGTGGGAGGGATCTTTTATTTGCAGAGGGATCTGGAGAGCCATTGATTTAGCTCTGTTGTGTCTCGTCTTATATAACTGCTGAAGCCTGCACTGGCTGGTAGAGTTGGCTGCCCTTTACATCTCCCTGGTAAGGGTGGCAGCATTTCAGTCCATTTTTCTTGAATGGCAGTGACAGCCGGAGTCATGGCTCATTTGCCACCAGAGTTCGGAGAATTTGGTACTTATTTATAGTGAAAATGACAGATTTTTTTTCCCGTGGGCATAGAGCCCACTTGCTTCTGACCCAGCTTGCCAACAGCTACGATAAACATCCCCTGAGGTCACAAGCATGATGATTCAAATGCTGCTGTTAGACTGAGAGTTTAGGTTCCCTGTAGGGGAGCAAGGAGGTGAGAGTCCCTCATTGTCAGTCCAAATATTATGGTAGTGCCTTAACGCCCAGATGTGCTAGGTACTGCGCACACAGAGACTGAGAGACAGTTTCTGCCCTGAAGAGCGTACGGTCTAAGCAGACCTGCTGGACAAAGAGAGCATTATATTTCCCTCACTTTACAGATGGGGAACTGAGGCACAGAGCAATGAAATGACTTGCTCAAGGTCATACAGGGAGTCTGTGGCAGAGCAGGGAACCCAGATTACCTCAGTCTTACACCAGTGCCTCAAGACCAACTGCCCCTCCCCAGTGCCACCTCCTCCTCTCTAGGGCTTGATCCTGAATGGTGCTGAGTGTAGAAAAATGAAACTGCTGAGCACATTATTGCTGGTGCTGGGGGCCTTGCAGAGTATGACTTACTGCCCTTTCGCAAAATCCTCTGCCCTGTGCAACGAATGGGACTAAACTCTTCCTCTCTGAAACAGCAAATAAATCGTAAGCATCCTCAGCTCTTGGCCATCTCCCCAAAGGCTCCTGTGAGGACTGGCTCAGCTCTCATTTTGCCCTCAATCCTATTTTCAGCCGCAGCGCATGCAAAGGAGGGAATGGGGATGTCCGGCTAATTGTCCTCTTCCCAGTCCCTAAGCCTGTCAAGCTGCTTGCTTAGCTGGCTGCAGCTCCTCCTTATCCCTGTCTCCGCTAAAGCGTTCGCTAGCACAAAGGAGAGCTAGAGCAAGCGAGACTGTCCATATGACAGGAGTGTCTCTGGGAAGGAGCCAGCTCCATGTGTATAATATTTCCAATAACTCAAGGAGTGAAACTCTTGGGCCTGAGCCCAGGCAGCTCTGGAGTGGCAGGACAGCCGTAGCTCCAGCGAGAGTAAGGATGCTCATCTATCACCCAGATGTCAGCAACTGGCTGGGAGGACAGTGCGAACCCTGTGCGCAGGCTCACACCTGCTTCGTTAACAGCAGTGCTGTCACACGGCATGACAGCCCACTGCTCAACAGGCCTCTGGCCATTGCTCGGCCGGGTTTTCCTTGAGCTCATTCGGAGGGGAGGGTGTCTTGTTAAACACGCTAGCTGACTAACACTGAATGAGGCTGATTTCCCACTGCAGCCCAGCTGCAACAGCAAGGCACCTGCTGGTGAGAGGGTGCTAGTCCTTCAGTCCTCTTAATCACAGAGTGCTACCTGGTGCCAATAATAGTTTAAAAAGGGAAAGACAAGAGGGGAAATTAACTCAGTTCCTTTGCGTGACCAGCCTAGTTCTCTGTGTGGCTATACCCAGAATCCATGCCTACTGGGCACAGAGATGCACCTCAGAGCATTCTTTTTCCTGGGACTGTACTTTGAACCCATGCTAGGTGAGCCTAAAATCCATCTTAGGTTCTTCTCTTCCGTGGGGCTGTTGCCAGAGTCTGTGACAGGTGGGCACAAAAACAGATCCACTTATTCTCCTTTATCCTGGGTCCAGGCCTAGCGGACACAGAAATGGGGAGAGTGTCGGGTTCAAGTTACAGCCCAGATTTTCAAAAGGGCTCAGCCCCCAGCAGCTTCCAGTGGAAGTAATGGAATATTTCCCCCTCCCCCCACCCAGTTCCACCACCACTGGGAACAATGGGGAATTCCCTCCACACACACACAGACACACCACCATCAGTCGGAATAATGGCAGTTTCCCTCCCCCACTCAGAACAAGGAGACTCTCCTGGTTGAGAACAAAGTGGAATCCCCCTCTTCCATTGAGAGCAGTAGAGAATACCCCCCACCCCGCCTTCCCCCAGTCCCCCCATTCTGAACAATGGGGCTGTTGAGCTCTTTTGTGACTCTTGGCCATCCAGCGGCCGACACCCCCAGTGCGCACGTTACAGGAAAGCGATCTGGTCATAAACACTCCATGCTTTCACTTCCACTCATGGATTCTGACTGTGATGTTGCCATGGTGGCAAACAAGAGGTGGTGGGTTCCAGCTGAGACTCAGCCTAGGGGACCCGTGTCTAGAATAGGGACCCTAAGCGTGAGCCAGACCCCTCTGGCAAAGGACTGTGGCGACTCGGCTGGCACCCCTTCCTACCCCCCTTTTTGTAGGCCCTGGCTGTTTTATTTTTCTCTTGCCCTGACCCTCCTGCAGTACAAAAGGCACATTCTTGTACCAAAGTATTTTTTCTGCATACTTGCATCATGAGCCAAGAAGGGGGAAGGGGAGGAGGGAGACTGAATGGTTTGGGAAAAACCTCACACAGGGATTAGTTTACAAGGGACAGCTGAGTGTATAAACCTAGTCCCCAAAGAGGGTTATTATGAGCATTTCTGGCAGCATATTCCCCCCAACCCCAAATCCTTGGCTAAGTTATTTCAAAGCAAAACAAAGAGAAAACAAGAAAGGGGAAGCATTTTTGAGCACTCCAAAACAATCAGATCTCAGAAATTCTTTTAAGTCCCCCTAGCATTTGAAGACACAACAAGACCCCATTAAGCTCGGCAAATAAATTGAGACCAGGTGGACTGGATGGCTCTGGTTTGAATCTCACTTGGATCTCCAAGTTGTTATCTGATGGTGTCCTATCAACTGTGGGAGCAGAGATGTGTCTGGCTCCTATGTCGCACAGGCTGATAGTCTAGTTGGCAAGATTCAGCAGGAACATCAGGCACTAAATGGTCATAGAGACTTGATACCCATCTCCCCCTTCCTACGAGAGGAGTGCCTTTAGGTCTGGAGTGAAGCCACGCTCGTGGCTCAAAACAAGCTGTGCATAACCTTTTAACCACTTAGAAGCAGACCCTGGGCCTCTGGCTTGCTCAGTGGGTACATATAAGTGATGTTAATGACCCCCCCCACCAACCACACTCTGCTGCATTCAGACTCCAGAATGAGATGCCACTCATAGACGTTTTTATTGGTCTTCATAATACAATCCTCCCTCTCCTTTCTTGCATGCTATCATCAGCAGTGTTACTGTTAACAATGTTGGCATTAGAATGGTCATCATTATGCTTCAGAGTCAACACCCAGTTGGCACGAATCTGTACTATTCACAGCTCTTTTGGCGCCATCATTACAGGCTGTCTGCAGACTCAGGCAGTCTTTACTGTGACACTGGAGGCTCAGCGCACCTGCAGTAGGCTTTCTTCACAACTAGTAGATTTTAAAGCACAGCGGGGCAACCTCAAAAGAACAATGAATTCACTGAGCCACTCCAGTTCAACCCCTGGCTTTTGGTTTCTGGATTCATATGAACTCAAAGCAAAGCTCAGCAACGCCAACTTGCATGGCCTGAAAACAGAAAAAATGTCAGCCCAAATCCCTGCAAAGCAAAGCTTCAGTCTTTGCAAAGAGCCTCTACCATGAGTCTGGTTACCTCTTTGTGTCCCAGTCGCCAGCAATGAGTGTTCAATCATGTTCAATCCCTTTGCCTGTAATTAGGGGGCAGTATGATGCAATGGATAGGCTAGAATGGAGACTGGATTTTTGCCTTCAGTCTATCATTGACCCATTCTGTGATAAAGTCATCACACCTCCAGATCTAAACATCTAACATCTTAACATCTTACCTTATGGGTGTAAAACTTACATTGGTCTCTATTATGTTATTCCATCACAAAGCAACTGGTGACTCTATTAAACAAAGCTTCCAAACATGCATTTCATTTACATTTCATAAGGGGGAAGTGTATATATATACACTGTTCCTTAACTGAATAACAAGTGGTTATTAAAAACATATTTGTTGAGAATTAACAGCCTCACACACATGTATCTCTCATTAAGTGCTAAAGAAGTGGAGGTGGGTATCTCAGCCTACGGCTTTCTCTGTGAGATCTCTCAGCACTACATGTAGTCAATATGCTTTTAATAAGTAGCTATTAACAACTGGACAATAACCGCTTTATTAAATTTAAATTAAATGCATATTTGGGAACCCTAATCCAAGACGGTATCATGTAATGGAATATACTGGAATTCGGCTTTTTTTTTTTAAGATTGCTTTCAAGCAAAGGTTTGCTAGGCATTGTGGGAAGTAGATGCTTGCATCTAAGGTCACGATCCTGCTGTTGGATCCATGCAGGTAGAAGGATTCATCTACACATATCCAGGATTCAGGATGGAAGTCCCGGGTTGATTTTGTGAAGGAAAGCAATGCAAATATGCCCGTTGCTGAATGGCAAGTTTGGATGGCTCAAGATCAGAAACCAAAGTAACCCAGGATGCTGGGATATTGTCTAAGGCATTGGGGCCAGGTGCAGAGACAACCTGTGCCTGCCAATTGTGGGGGGCAGAGTGAGGGCTGCCGGCTTTGACAGTGTTACTGAGCATGTGCAGGAGAAGCCAGCAGCAAATCATAGAATCATAGAATATTAGAGTTAGAAGGGCCCTCAGGAGGTATCTAGTCCAACCCCCTGCTTAAAGCAGGACTAACCTCAGCTAAATCATCCCAGGCAGGGCTTTAAGGCAGGGCCGCAGCTTAAAAACCTCTAGGAGATTCCACCACCTCCCTAGGTAACCCATTCCAGTGTTTCACCACCCTCCTAGTGAAAAACCTTTTCCTAATATCCAACCTAGACCTCCCCCACTGCAACTTGAGACGATTGCTATTTGTTCTGTCATCTGCTACCATTGAGAACAGCCTAGCTCCATCCTCCCTGGAACCCCTTTTCAGGTAGTTAAAGGCTGTTATCCAATCCCCCCTCATTCTTCTCTTTTGCAGACTAAACAAGCCTAGCTCCCTCAGCCTCTCCTCATAAGTCATGTGCTCCAGCCCCCTAATCATTTTTGTTGCCCTCTGCTGGACTCTCTCCAATTTGTCCACATTCTTTTTGTAATGGGGGGGCCCAAAACTGGACACAATACTCCAAATGCAGCCTCACCAATGCTGAATAGAGGGGAATAATCACTTCCCTCGATCTGCTGGCAATGCTCCTACTAATGCAGCCCAATATGCTGTTAGCTTTCTTGGCAACCAGGGCACACTGCTGATTCATATCCAGCTTCTTGTCCACTGTAACCTCCAGGTTCTTTTCTGCAGAACTGCTGCCTAGCTCATCGGTCCCCAGTCTGCCCCCCTTTTCCCTCCCACTCTCCCCCACGTGTCACCTCTGGCAACATGTAAAAGCAAGCTTCTGGGTTTGTGGTCATCACACATCCTATGGCTCTCTATATAGGAATAGGGGTGTTGTCCTCAGTGTCCTTTCCACCAAAAGAGGCATTTATATCCCATCTATCTACATACCCTCTGCAGCTTCCAGTGGATACAATAGTCATCTTCTCTTCCTGTCCTACTCAATTGCATAGTGTTGCAGATCAGTGTATGGTCCCAATCCTGCAAATGCATCTACAAAGGTGGTCCCCTGCCGTTGCAGAACCACTGATTCATTTCAGTCTGAGGTTACAATTCTCTGCATACAGGGATGATCCTGCAAAGATTTCCTCTCGTCCTTAAATCTAAGTACCTCTGTAGCCCTGCTGAAGTCAAAGGGGCTGCTCAGATACATACAGTTAAGCAACTCTTTTTTAAATACTGGGCATCAGTTCCGAAGTCAGACACACCCAACTTGTATTTAGCTGTGACACTCTGAGTCAGCTCCCCAGACCTGAAGAACAGCTCTGTGTAGCTTAAAAGCTTGTCTCTCTCACCAACAGAAGTTGGTCCGTTAAAAGATATAAGCTCACCCACTTTTTCTTTCTTATATCTTGGGACTGACATGACTACATCAACAGTGCATACAATCAGACTGGTGTCAATCATGTCTCCCTCCAGGCCCAAGGCATGGGAGTTGTACCAATAAACTTCTCTTAGGCTTCACTCTTTTACATGGCCCCTGGTTCTCATTCTTTTCTTCCTGCTGCTCCTTACAGTCTTCCTGTCCTAGCTGCCTCTCTCCCCACAAACTCTCTCACCACTCTTGGTGCCAGATCCTTCTCCTCTCTAGCTCTTGCCATCTGGAACAGCCTGCCTGTATCTTGCCGCCTCATTGACTCTCCATCTATTTATAAATTTAATTTGAGAACACAGCATCATTGCTTTGCCTCTGCTGCCTAATTCCTCTTTCTTTCTGCCCTTGGTGTGAGATGCCATCCCTAAGGTATTTTAAAAGTGCAGTGCATTTTGGGATACAGTTTGTGGGAAGGATGCTAAACAAAGTCAACTCCTTGTGTGTTCCATGCACCTACGTGTCCACTCTGATTCTGTTCTCCCCTTGCACTGACATTAATCAAGAGGAATTTCCTTGAAGTCAGTGGAGTTAGCATAACTGCATAAATGAGATTAGAATCACTCTCTAAAACAGAGACTTAACCATGCCCTAGTGAAACCTACACTTTGCATTGGACAAACTGAACCAAATTCATTCCTCATGTGCCACCACTGAAGTCATTAGATTAATTCGGCCTGGTAATTAGAGTGTTGCTATGCAGCTGGCTCCCTGAAAATTCCACTCCCACAATGAAGTATATTGTGCAAGTTTTATCACAAAACTTTGCTACTTGAGCTGATTGGATACTAGAGGAAGGGGGGGGGAGGGACAGAGCGGTTCTCGAGAATGAAGATTGACTTTTCATTGAAAAAAATGGAGACTGAAAAATGTGGGACTGAAAAATTTCCAGTTTTCAGATGAAAATTTTCATCTTTTGATTTTTTCAGATGAAAAGTGGGGAACTCTTCAAGGAATGCAGATATTACCATTAAAAAATTCATTGAGTCAAAGCCCCAATTTTCTGCTGAAAAAATTATGGATATTTTTCCCTATTTGCTACATTTCAGTTTGTTCCATCAAATTGTGACATTGCCTCCACCTTGTTTTGCAAACTCAGCGGCTTTCATCACACATTTCTGGAGGTATTTTGTGAATTTTCATGCAAGTTTCTTGCAGAATCTCCTCCCCTTTTTCTGCTGGGAAAGTAACTTTTATGTTTACAGAGAACTCTTTGTAAATGGATCTCAAAGCACTTTATAACAACTAAATCCTTACATCCCCCTTGTGAGACAGATCACTAGTAGAGGTAGATATTTTCCAGACTGGAATTTGTATCTGCTGTTGTGCAAAACACTAGTGTGATCACAAGTTATACTAGTGCAGTTTACCGCAGTTGAAACTAGCTGCACTAGTGTGAACTATGTAGCTTTATGATTTATTTAGGGTGAAAAATGCCCTTGTCACTAACAGATTTGTTTTTTGACTGCTACTTAGAGATTAATTATTAATTAAGTCATGATTGGTGAGTCACATATAGAGACTTGATGAGTTTTATTAATACCACAATCAATATAAGTGAAATCACAGAATAAAAAATAAAGTAAGAATAACAGCAGAATCCGCATCACATACATTCATGAATCTGCAGGATTGTGGGTTTGCCTTAAAGTGAGGTAAGCACTGTACAAACACAGTAAAACACAATCCCTGAACTGAACAGCTCATGGGGTTAAGAGAAAGGAAAGATTATTATCCTTGTTTTACAGGTGCTTTCAGATGCCATCCGTGTGCCAGTTTCCACTAAGTAACCCAGAATTTATTGGCAGTTTCTTTTCTGAAAGGGACTCCACCCTGACTGCGTAGCCATTAAATTGGATGACTTATCAGCCAGTGTGGATTCCTTCTAGGGTGACTTCAACGTTTCTGCTCTTGCATTGATCCTGAGCCCATGGTTACAATTCTCATTGGCTGTGCTACAAAACAAAGAGCATTTAAAGCAAAATAACAGAACTAATAAAACTGGTTCAAGTCATAACACTGTCCCTCTATTTCAGTGTGGTTCCTGGGGAGATTCCAAACCCTCCCACCTCCCAGAACTTCCTCGCAAAGCTAGGGAAAGACCTGGAGGGATTGGTATCTGCAGAAATGAGGCAACAAGATGGGAGGGGATAGTCACAGATAAAGATGGAACCAAACCAAAACCCGTAGTCCAAATGCTCCCAAATGTTGGGGTGTTTGAAATGTGAATTATGATCCAGATTGAAACATAGCCAATGACCTCTGGACTGATTCTCTTCTCACTCAAGCTGGTGTCAATCAGGAGTGAGTCCATTTATTGGAGTTACCCCTGTTTAAATCTGGTGTAAATTAAGGAAGAATCAGTCCTCCTACCTTTAAATGTGTCAAACAGCACCAGGATAAAACACTCCCAAACCAAAGATGTTTTCAATCCGGACCCCAATTTTACATCTTGAGTCTATCTCTGGTAAGAATTGTTCCCATCACAGATCTCAGCCTAAATATTGTCTTGCGCTGTCACCACATCAAAAGGTCAGAACCATTTGGGCAAATACCAAGTCCATACACTCCTTCCTTCCCACTTACTGCCCTTGATCCGGGGAAGCTCTGGGATGCTCAGGTTTAGAAGAGCAGCCATGGGTCCAATGAGATGTTCTAGTTGTCTACCATGGTACCGGAGTGGGGGAGGAACTCGGCGATGAACAGACTTGGATAAGCCTGAGCTGAGAAGGCCAGGAATCAGAATAATTGAGGTGGGGAAAGGGAGTCATTGTACAAAATTCAGATATGAGTGTAAACTGGGGTGGCACTGGATTGTGATTCAGGGAACCGGGTGCTATTCCTGTCTGTTCTAGAACTTCTTTGTGACCTTGGGCAATTCACTTTGCCTCTTGCCCACTGTTTCCCCTCCCATTCTTTAGGGCTAGCCTGCTAAAAATAGTGTAGTGAAGGGTAGCACTGTTGTCAGCTTGAGCTGGCTGCCCAAATATGCAGCCAGGGGATTGGGTGGTTTTGTACCCAGACCCATGCTGCCCCACTCCACGCTGCTATTTTTAGCATCCTAGCTTGAGCAAAGTGAGTGCATGTCCATGTTGGGAAGCACCCTCCTGACTGCAGTGTAGACATACCCTGAGAGGCCAGAAGAGAAGAGTGGAGCGAAAGGGTTGGGTGCAAAGATGGGTGATCGAGATAATTAGAGGTTTGGAGAGTCAGTTCTATATGAAGAGAGACTGGAAAACTGAAGGCTGCGGAGTGAGGTTTTCAAAGACCATGAAGAACTTAAGTGAACTTCACGGGGTGTGGGTGCCTAACTCCCTTAGGCTTTTTAAAAAAATTATCTCCATTTAAGTTTAGAGAGGACTTAACAAGAGGCAACAGGACAAAATAGTGAATGGACCAGAGAAGGTAAATGGGGTGCTCCTATTTATCCTCCTTCCTAATACAAGTACAAGGGGCCTTTTAATGGAGCTGGGAGGCTGTGCACATAAAGCTGATAAAAGAAAACACTTTGTACATGCGATTGACCTGGGGAGCTCACTGCCACATGATATAACTGAGGACAAGAGCTCATAAAGGGATTAACTATTTAAACAGATAATAAGGGCATCCGTAATTACATTGAGCAGAATGGAAAGACTTATAAGGGATATGACCCCCTGTGCTTCTAGGGGCATGAGCCAACCATTAGCTGCCTCGTATCAGCAAGAAATTTCCCCTGTGGGCAAGGTCATTTCATAATTATCCTGTGCCTAGTTGAGCACCCTCAATTCTCATTGAAACCAGTGGGAGTTGATGAGGCTCAGCACCTTTTAGGATTGCGCCCTGAGGCCTTGACTGGTTGGTAGGGCTGCTAAATGTGAGCCACAGCTGTGTGTTTATCAGAAATGTTACAAATGGGAAGCTGATACATCTCTCCATTTCACTTCTTTGGCTTTGGGCAGCACCTTCCCGCGGGATTCTGACCAGAACAGATGGGATTCCTGGCTTGAAACCCGTGTGCTTATAATGTCTGTGGATCACGTATTGATTGGAAATGAAAGCATGTAAGCCAAAACTGCAAAGGAAGTAGTGAGAGTTGGGCGTGGGGTGGGGACTCTATCTGTGTCTGAGTGTGATGGAATTAGACATCGTCTTAACATGAAGAGAATGGATCCAAACTTCCTGGAATTGGAGCATGGGCTCTTGATTCTGGCTCTTAGAGAGAGAGAGAGAGAGAGAGAGAGAGAGAGAGAGAGTGTGTGTGTGTGTGTGTGTGAGAGAGAGAGAGAGAGAGAGAGAGAGACAGAGAGAGCGAGAGTGTGTGATGGCATGCACAGAAGTATTGCAAAGTGTGAGTGCACAGTATGTAAGTGTGGGAGGGAGAGAGAAATTGTGTGTGGCCACAAAATGGCCATTTCTAGACCACAATTATAGCTCGTGTTTCAAAATGTGTTACACTGACAAGTTATTTTTACTAACACGCCTGTGAACTTATGCCTAGTGGAGACAGAGCAAGTGGGTTTAAGTGTATTAGCTAGCCATGGTTAATTGTAGGATTAGAGAAAATGGGTCAGCTTACCCTTTTTAAAACACAGCCTATTTTCCTAGTGTAATTAACGTTTCATGCACATTTGCAAAGCTGTTTTCACATTCAGTAGTGATAATAGTAACTGCCATCCTCATGGATCCAAGAGTGCTTTGTGAGCTATCTCATCAATGCTAAAGGCATGAGAGTTTTTCTTGAGAAAGGATATCAGGCTTGGAGCCTGTATCAATATAAAAATAGCATTACCTTCCCTAACGGGGCCCCTGTCCAGCAAAGCATAGGAACATGTGCTGAAGTGCTTTGCTGAATCTGGACCTGAAAT
Source organism: Emydura macquarii macquarii (assembly GCF_026122565.2). Taxonomy (NCBI): domain Eukaryota; kingdom Metazoa; phylum Chordata; order Testudines; family Chelidae; genus Emydura; species Emydura macquarii. Next base: position 5,260,909 of record NW_027130449.1, on the reverse strand, counting down.
ACAGGGACATCTGCTGCATAAAGGCTGCAGATAACCAGACCTCACAGTGCACAACAATGGGGGAAGAAAGGCAATTCTGACTCAAGCCACCACTGCAAAACCTTTCACCCCCCATTGTAAAACACTGGCCCTTTAACACCTGTACAGAGCATAGCTAGATTTTAAAGCTCTCATCAAAAGGAAATTCCTAGAACAGAATAGATGGACGTTGAAAGGTTGGAAGTCTGACTCAGCCCTGGCAGGATTCAAACATTTAGCTCCAAGATGCCTAGGAAGCCAAAACTGATGATTAGATAACTATAAACCAACCCTCTTTCACAGTGAATGCTTATTTGGTTCAGAATTGGAATCCGACAAGTCAGAATCCTGGGGTTCATTTGTTGGGAGGGTGGATGGTCTTGTGGTTAAGGTACTGAGACTTGGACAACCGAGGCTCATATTCCTGACTATTGGCTTCCTTTGTGACTGTGGACAAGTCACTTAATTCACTCTGTGTCTCAGTTTCCCCCTCTGTAAAATGAAAATAATATTTCCTCCTTTGTCTATTTAGACTATAAGTTGGTTCTTCAGGGCAGGGATTGTTTCTTACAGTGTGTGTGAACAAGGATCCTGATCCCAGCTGGGGACCTCTAGGGACTAAAGTAATACAAATAGAGACTGAGTCACCAATAGTATCAACTGGGGTTGTGAGTGTTCAGCACTGCTGAAAATCAGGCCGCTAAAAATAATGGAACTTTAGTTCACATTTGGCCTCTGCTTATGAAACAGATTTAGGGAGCTAATGATCCTGGGTAGAGCGGTTGCCAGACCGGCTTTTCGCTTTGGTGGCCCCAGGACCAAGTTGTTTGCTTTTGATAACTATTGAGGCTTTGGGTCACTGGACCATTTTGCAGCCTGGAGGATTTTTCAGGAGCATTAATATCCTACAGGAAATGGAGCAGCTGCTTTCCAAATCGAATCCAAACTGGGCTGAGAGGAGACTCTTGGTTCACATGGAGGAGAAACGTGACTCCAGACCAGCAGTCTGAGGCAAGTGGTCTGATGGATTCAGCACAGACATGGGAGCCAGGAACTCCTAAATGCTAATCCTGGCTCTGCTTCTGGCTCCCTCTATGGTCTTAGGTGTAATACCTCTATGTGTCTCAGTTTCCCCATCTGTAAATACTTACCTACCTCCCAAGGGGTGTGAGGAAGATTAAATAGCTAATGGTTTTTAAAGTGCTAAGTATTATTGGGTTTAGTGTGGAAGTCCGTACTCAGGTAAAAAACCCAGGGAGCCAAATAGTTTATTGCACACAGAGATGGGTGAATAACTGATTTCTCAGTTCAGGGGCATTTCCAGGGAAAAATTGTTTCAAGTTGAACTGAACCTGAAATTTTTCAGAATTTTTTGGAAAACAACAAAGTTTGTTTTGGGGTCTGTTCCAGAGCAAGGCTGCCACCCTGGGTCTTCTGTCTCCCAGGTGAGGGCCCTAATCACTGGGTGAAAGGTTACGAGAAGTAGCACCCAGCAGCAGCAACACCATCTCCTACTCCTCCTCCCCTACTGATTTCTTCATCCCACTAAATGAGAGACAGACAGTCAGGAGATGGGGAAGAAGCTGCAAGCAGAGGGCGAGAGGGAGAGAAAACAATGGAAGAAAAGCAAAATTCTATCACAGGTAGTGGCAGACATGGAGCTCCTGCCTGAAACCAGTGCCCATGTACTAGGCATGGCTCCGCTGTGCCCCTGTTGCCATGACCTCTGCTACCATGGCTATCCTGCTATTTATACTCAGGCTAGTTTGATGGGAGCTAGCGCAGTATGTGTACACGAGTAGGGGAATCACATCCCTACCTGGCAGTGTATACATTGCCTATGAAAGATCTTTTTTATTTTCCCCTGACTTGCTGAATATTCAGGAGCTCCATGTTTGTTTGAAGTGTTCCCCAGCTGGGACTGCTGTGTTTTTCCTGGTTGCTATGCTTGTCTCATGCACGGTTAATGCCTGATGAGATCATGGTGCCATTTAACATTTCATGGATAATTCAGGATTATTCATTAGCAAAAACACGAACAAGCAGGTGTATTCATAGTCTGCCTTCATGGGAAAAAAATTAACAGCGTGACCCTAGGAGACTATATGAATTATTCAGTGCTGGTTGATTTGAAGAACTTCTGGGAATGGGGAAGCTGAGATTTTTCATTTTCATTAATGGTTGAATCTCAAATCACTGTGTTCTGCTAATCCTAAGTGTTAGCGTCTAACCAAAATCGATCTGTAGTTCAGGTATTGGTTCCTTCCATGACATCCGGGTCCTGGTCAGGATTAGGAAGCAAGAGAACTAGAGAGAGCCACAAGGCTGACTGATGGCCATGGTAAAGGATGCTCTTTGTATTCATTACAATCTTCTTTATGGCAGGGGACACTGGCTTATTTCTCTATCTTATCTGTACACAGCTATTCCATATGTACACAAAGAAGCCAACTGAAGTGAACTCACATAGCTTATATGGTAGGAGTCAGTGCTGGAGGGTCGGTGTATAAGTACTGCTTCCAGATGCCTATGTCAGACCATATGATCAAAATGTTCCCTTCTGGTCTTGCTGTCCGTTAGTATGGTATGAGAACACCATTGCAAAAGACAAACCTAACACCCAATTCCTAGCAGAAGCTCCCATCTCAGCAGCCAGGAGCGGCAATTCCTGAAAGGATGGGGATGCTATGGCGGCCTTGCCCACTTATCAAATCCTTTTGCACACATGGTTATAGCCTAGCCTGGTTGTGAAATGGGTCAAGCCTTCATCTAACCAATTACAAATCATAGACCCCATTTTGCAGTGGGAACCGTGCAGGTGACCTCTTCACCATGGGCTGGTGCACTGCTGCAGATCATCAGATACAGGTTTCAGGTCAGCGTTCACAAGGTGTAGCTGCCTGTGTGGATAAGGGCTTAACTGATAGCATGCTTTCGTCTAGCATAAAATCCTGTCAACAAACCGAGCCATCTTTAGCAATTAGAGTGGCTCAGAAAATGGTTGTCTTACTGCTGAACATTTTGTCTTTATGCTGAAAACTGATTTTTTTTTTCCAGCAACCAAAACCTGAAAATGTTCAGCCAAAAACTGAAAAAAAATAAAAATCAGTTTTCAGTTTTTGGTTTTCTGATGAAAAATCAAACCCTTTTCTGGGCATGCAGATGTTTTGCATGAAAATAAAAATATTGAACCAAAAATCCAATTTTCTGTTGGAAAAAAGTTTCAATGAAAAATTTTCAATCCACCGTTGTAGAAATGATTGTGTTCCTATTAGAACAGGTCTAAAATAGCATAGGTAGCTCATTGTAGTGGGGAAGGACTATGAAAGAATCACAGAGTGGAACAGTGCTTGAGGGAATCCATCACAGGGCAAACTGCTAATCGAAGACTTCATGATTACGAGCCTCAAAAATCAACCCAGAAGGTGCCAGGAGCTGCAGCCAAAGAAAACAGGCAACGCACATGAGAAGGGAAGGATGTCCCTTCACATTCCCCGAACCCAAAACTCAAAGAGTTCACAGTACGAGTCCTCCCCCAGAATGGCTCAGAGCACAGAGAATATATAAGCAGGGCCCTGGCTGGAGGCTGCCGCCTGGAGTGGGTGGGATGGGAAAGTCACAAAACATTTAATGAAAAAGGAACAGGAACCGCCTTCCAGATGTCCTGCCAGATGTGTAAACAAAGGTTGCAAACAGAGCCATGCAGAAAAATGAGACCAAAACCCCACCTAATAATTGCAGCTCCATTTCCCTCGGCCAGTTCAACCAGTGTATCCCCCCCCCATCCTTACCACCACCACCCCCCCACACACACACATACTCCCTAGAGAACACCCCCCTATTTGCCACCCTGCCAGGGGAACCAACCTAACCACCACCCAACATCCTGCCACCCACTAGGATCCCTCCTAGCCCCACCTTTAGGATGGAGTGCACATTTACAATGAAAGAGTCAGGTCCTTAATCCTCAGCCTGCAAATTCAGGGAAGCATAGATTGGATAAGGAGTGTGAAATCACTCATGGAAGAGGAAGACTGGCCATGCGGTGAAGACTCTGGGTTTCAAGAGCTGTGGATTTGATTCTTGGCTCTGATATAGACTTCCTGTGTAACCTCAAGCAAGTCACTTCAACTCTCTGAGTGACAGGTTCCCCATCTGCATAATGGGATAATAATACCCCCACTGTTTTGTCTATTTAGATTAGTCAAGATTGTCTCTTCCTATGTGTATGTACAGCTCCGAGTACAGCAGGACTGTGATCTTGGTTGGGGCTGCATGGCGCTACCATGGAATGTATTAATAATATCAGCAATATTCTTATGTAAGGAACCAATTCAAACATCAGTGCACATGGCAGCCTGGCAAACAGGAGGCAAACAGTGTATGATCCCAGCGTCTTGTTGTAATAAGGATTTGAAGCCTGAAGAGCTGGCCTGCCCAGGCCCATGGGCACCAGCAAAGGATCCCAAAGATGGCCTGTGGTCATGTGGGTAAAAGCAGGAGAGACAACGGCAGGGCTAACAAAGGGACGCCTTGTACAGAGGCGAAGGAGCCTTCAGCGCTCAAATGTGGGCGACAGAGGCCTGCTTCTGGGATCAGGACCTGGTGATGGAGATTCTCCACTGTCTTGAATAGTCCCCCATTGTGCAAATTCTGTACCCCTATGCATTTCACACCAATTCTGCACAAGGGTAAATATGATAACACAAGACAGAAGGGAAGATGGTGTGGTCCCACTCTTTCAGCAAGCATGTCCACGTGGTCTGCATAATTCCCCTATCCAATGTTTTAAGACTCCAAATTTCTGAATGCTTTTCTGAAGCTTATCTCAATGTGTATCGTTGGTCGGCAACCTTGGGCTGGAATACTCTGGGAGCAGCCATTCTCAGTAGGTTTTTCTGGTCTTTCCTCTCTGGTCAGGTTGTCAATACTATGAGAGCAGCTTTGGACAGGAGATGCAGGGGCCACCGGAAAGATGAAAACAAGGAAATCTTCCCTGGATTGTTTAGATGATCCATAAAATTGTTCATATCATGGGAAGAGGTTTGGAGCAGTAGGTGTTTAATAACAACAATCTCGTATATAGTACTTACTCTTCATCCCTGGCACTCAAATTACTTTAGAAAAGGGGCAAGTGTCATTAGCCTCATTTTACAGAGGAGGAAACAGAGGGGAGGTGACTTGCCCATGGTCACTGAGCAACAGATCTACTGCGTACTAGCCCTGTGCCCTTTCTGCTGCCCTTTACCAGGGCTGGCCCACAAAAATTGAAGCCGGCAACGTTCTATCAAGAAAAAGGGCAGCGGATGCACTGCTTAGCTTGTGGTACGGAAAACAAAAGTAATCAAACCTTCTGCGGGACCTCCTTTCCTCCACATCTGTTATTTTCCAGTCACACATGTCGGGGCACTGGCAACTTTTTGTTGCTGTCTGGTGCTGACAGTGATGTGATGGATTCATGGGCCGTGCCAAGGTGGCCACAGAAACCTCCAAAATCCACTTGAGCACAGGATTTGGAACTTCAGCGAGGTCAGGCAGATTAGCACCTGTGAGGTTGTCCCATTGGGAGGCAGTGCTGTCCCATGGTGAGGTCCTTGAACTAGGAGTCTATTAGAGACCTTGCAGTGCGACTCAGAACATCTCACCTCTCCACGTTTCTTTCCCCTTCTTGCCTATTTTAAGCTCTTCAGGGCAGAGACACTCATAGAATTTGTATGTACAATGCCTATGTGACCACTGCCAACTTGGCCAATGCACTAGAGTCTGAACCAAGGACCTCCACGGCTGAAAGCATGAGCTGCTACAGAGCCAAGGCTCCCTAACTGCAACTGTAACAGACTCATATTCTGTGCAAATCGGGCACAGATGAGGGCCGACCTGTAACACGTGCTAACCAGTGGGTTACACCTCCCAAACTGGGATCCTGATCTGAGTCGTGGCCTCTAGACTCTACTGTAATATTAAAAATAGTAATCCTGACACACACACAGAGGGAGTGTACGCTTGTGCATTCCCACCTTATGCAAGGGAAGCAAACGTGAATATAATGTGTCAGAGGGACAAAGCAGTTAGCCACAGGCGTCTTGGATTTGGCATCAATATGGAATCTGCTCCAGAAGGAATATCTAATCATTTAAAGGGGCTACAGGCTTGATCCCATTTCAGATCCATTGCCTTTGTCTCACAATGCTGTGATGAAACTGATCCAAAATCTGGCAGGAATTAGGTAACCAAACTGGATTAAGTAAGAACTGGTCTAGAGCTGGTCAAAATTTTTTGTTCAAACTGGGCAGTATTTTGGGGTGGGAAGCTTTTTCATACAAAAGGAAATTGCCATGGGAAATGTCCGATTTCAACAAAAGTTTTCAGCTTTTGTGCTCTTTTTCTTTTCAAGAAAAACCAACAATGTTTGCAGAAAAGCTTCAAAGAGAATGAAAACATTTTCATTTTAATAAAAAATTTTCATGGAGGCATTTCCTGATAAGCTTGAAACTGACCCAAACCTTCAATCCAAACTGAAAAGCAACTTTGGGGGGGTTTCAAACACGTCCAAACCAAGCCGCTCTCTTTCATTTTCACTTCAGCTACTGCCATTCCTGAGTCTATCTGGAAGCATGAAAATACCATAGGGGAGATGGCGTCTTGTGGGTGCTTCTGTCCTGAGCAGAAGCAGGAAATAGTGGAAATCTTGCAAGAAAGGTCTGTTGTCATGAGAGAGTCTGCCAAAGGGCCTGATCCTGCATACACTTTTTGTTGGACACTACTCACAATAGTAAATTCTACGGCTGGAATTTGGGTATGAAACTCCCTTAAGCTTCTTTGAAAATCACAGCTTATGCACAGTAGTTTTCACAGGAAAGGGCCTCAGTTTTGCTGACCAAGACTCCAATCATCAGGCAAAATCTAGCAAAGAAGGATACACTTCAGGTGAAAGCTGAGGACTGAGGTCAGTAGAGAATTCTATTCCCTGCTTTGCCCCAGGATCTCCTTGGGTAAATCACTGGCCTCTTCCATGCCTCAGTTTCTCCATCTGCAGGACAGGGACAATAATATTGGTCTACGCTACAATAGCTACTCTGAGGCAAAGCAGTCATATTTGAAAAGGACTGATAGATCCCCAGAGAGAAGGACCTATGGAAGTGGAAAGCACGTTATTTATCATGTATTATTTGTTTTATGGAAGCACTTAGAAGACCCTGCCATGGATCAAGGTCCCATTGTGCTAGATGTTGAACAAACACAGACCCTGCCCCAAAGAACTTACAATCTAAGGATAAGACTAGAGACAACAGATGAAGCACAAAGAAGCCATGAGACAATATTCGTCAGCATGACAGGCGCACCAGAAGCCTAGCTGCTGTCAGGTTTTTGGTAGGCGTTATAGCAGAGGAAAGCCTCGAAGGATCTCATGGGTTGCACAGCACCATCTACAAACCTGCCTTGCTTTGCCCATAAATGTGATGAGATTAGAAAGAACCTGCCCCCACCCCGAGCCCCCTGCAGCCAGCACCAGAAAAATGTAATATAGCAGAGCAGATTCTTTATGAAAAAGGAAAGTCCTGAGTGTTCCCTGTGGGGGATAGCGAGAGACCCTACACGAATTCAGAACCTCCACCCCTCCACCCTGCTGCAGCCCAAGGGGAATCGTTTCAAATAAAGTCATACAGACATATACATAGATATACACAGATATAGACACGGCTGCCAAATTAAATGAGGGGAGGGAACCAAGCAGGGGATTGTTTTGCAGTAACACAACCTCCATCTGTTGAAGCGTGTGGTGGGGGGGAGAGAGATGGGAGCCAGGGTTTGTCTGTGAGACCTATATGAAACACTGCTGCATGCTGTACTCATATGTTTGCTGCAGATTGGAAACACATGCAGTGTCAAAGCAGACAAGAAGCTAACGGGCAGCGTATAAAAATATTTCCTTCTATAGAAACTTTTTTCCTCAATGCTTGGCCGCTTAGAAGGATTTTTTTCCTTCTTCTTTCTTCTCTCTCTATTTCCTGGGAGGGGCTCTTGTGTCTTGTAAATAACCCAGGCAGAGGCTGAAAGCACAGTATGTCTTTATATTCTGAGTCATTCTGAATGCACCTGAAGCCATAACTGTAGCAGGGTTTATAGCGGAGGCTGAAATTAACAAAAAATACAAGGCCCTGCATTTAGAACTAGTTCTTTCTTTCTTAATTTGCTTTAGAACTGAATTTAAAATGAACGACACCAAGAGGAAACTCGTGAGTGTGCCGAATTACAGCCAGTCAGATCAATTTCAGTCTTTGCCAGGCTAGGTGACTGTATCTGAATATTTATAGATTCTAAGGTCAAAAGGGACTACTCCAGGCAGCTACAACTTTTTGTTTTCCCCTGCTGATGTGGGATCTTTAATAGCCATGAGCAACAGAGACCTGGATTTTTATTAACTTGCTTCTTAGTACTGGTTTGTACAGCGCCTAGTGCAATGAGGGCCTATCTGATCTGTGGCTGCTAGTGTAATACTGATGATAAATAATCATTAATAATATCTCCACCAGTTCTTAACCCCCTCCTGGGACATTGGTTCTATACTGATTCAAGTCAGAGTGCTAAGTGCTGAATCCCCCACATCAATCCCTTCTGTAGCCTGAGTTTTCCAGAGAAATTATCCATCCACAAGGCTTAATTTGCAGAGGTTCTGAGCACACACAACTGCCATTGACTTTGCTTGAAGTTGTAGGGCCCAGCAGTTCCTCTGGAACACCCAGTTCGATCTGGGGGTTTTGATAAAATCACAGTCTAAGCTGGTGGAAATTGGCCTAGCTTCCATCACAGCTGTGGGTCACTTGCTATATGTTTGCAAGTGTGCATAGAGCTTTGTATAGACACACATATAAATGTGACTGGACAAGTCCCATAACCTGTCTATGCCTCAATTTAATCATTTGCAAAATTGGGCTAAAACTCATTCCTTTCTTACAGGTGATTTGGGAGCAGAACAAGTTGAAAAACGGGTTATATTTCCTTGGAACAATTTGACAAAAATGGGGGGAAAAAATTTCATCAAATATTTCAGTAAAAAAATTTGACTTAATTGAAATATCAGCAACTTTAGAGCTGAAAAGTTTTCAATTTTCGACAACTGGAGATTGAATATTTTTGGCCAGTACTGCCAAAAAATGAAAAATTTTGGCTGGAAATCAAAAAAATCTAGTTTTCAGCTGAAAATGTTCTGCTTTTGGGTTTCAGGTTGTTTGATGAAATGTCAAAACTATTCAAGGGAAGCAGACAATTTCCATGAAAATTTTTGTTCTATCAAAAAAAAAGTTTCAACACAAAATTTCTAAACAATCCTAATTGCAAGTCTAAACCGATTCATGTTTTTAAAAAGTTTGAAATCCTGTTTTGAAAGAAGAACAAAGTCCAGTGTTGTCATTTAGTATTAAAAGCACACCCTGCTTCTTTACTCAGGGGAAGTGTGATCTTAGATGAATGCATTAGACTGGGATTGAGAAGATTTGAATTCAATTCCAGGCTCTACCACAGACAAACTGTGTAGCTTTGGACAAGCATTTAGTCTCTCTGCACTCCAGTGTCCAATCTGTAAAATGGGTAAAATGATACTTCCTTTGCCAACCTTGTCTATTTAGAATGTAAACTTTTTGGGGCAGGGACTCTCCTTTAATATGTGTATGTAAGCACCTTGCATCTAATCTCAGCTGGCTCTTCTGTAGTAGAAATAATGATCCTTAAATGGTTGCATTAGGGTTGTGGGACCAGGAGTTATTTTTCTGCATTGCATTAAATTCAGCCACATTCTTCCCATTGCAGCTAAGCTAAGCCACTAATTGAGTAGCTCATGACATCCTGAACATTGGGCTGCTTGCAGCTCTGTCCCAGCCCAGTTTTGTCCCCTTTCACCAACTGGGATTAGGTGACATTCAGCCCTATGTAAAGCCGGGCGATTTACTTTACAGGGTCTCCGTTTTTTATCAGATTTTTTTTTTTTTTGCTTGTTTCACTCGGAATGAGGTTATTGAGATGAGCAGAGGGATTCTCAAATGGAAAAAGTTAATGGCCAGGAATTTCTGCAAAGCCTTATTTGTTATAATTTGCCTAACCCTTGTACCTAATGGTTTTACCAATTGCCTACAGGGGAAATGGGCTTATTGAGTCCTCATATTTTTCCAGTTGTGTAATCTCTCTCTCACCTTTCTGTTACATTTTTTTCTTTTTCTTTTAGAGCCTGAAGTCTCGTGTGAGACCAGGGAGCTCACACCCTCTACTAACAGCATAACCCCAGTGTCACAACTGGTGCCGCTATTCCAGCGAGCTATCCTAGTGACCTGCATGTATGCACAGTTCCTTGTTGTAATGCTCTTCTACCTCTTCTTTAGTAGCAGTGTTGCTGTAGCTCTTCACGGCTCCAGTCAAGGATCAGGGCCCCATTGTGCTAAGCACTGTCCACATGTCGAACAAAAAGGCAATGCCTGCCCCCAAGAGCTTCCATTTTAAGCAGCTCTTGAAAGAATGAGTGATGTCATGTAGCTGTCAGTCCAGTTCACAGCTGCTGAATCCAAGCCAGGATTTAGGGCTACCCAGCAATTAAACACCCGCGCCTGGCCCAGGTCAAGGGACTCAGGCTGGAGGGGCTCAGGCTGAGGAACTGTAAAATTGCAGTGTGGATGTTTTGGCTCGAGTCTGACTGTCTACACAGCAATTTTTAGCCCCACAGCCTGAGCTCTGTGAGCCTGAGTCAGCTGACTTGGGTCAGCTAGGGCTGTGCGGCAGTTTTTTTATTCTAGTGTAGACGTACCTTAAGTAACTAAGCCTGAAGTCCCATTGGTACTTAAGCCTGCTGAGGTGTTACCAGATTTGCCCGTCACCTTGGAGTACACTCATTTATTAGGGTTACTTTCTTGGGGAGGGGTTGTAATTCTATTAATGTACTGCTTGTGTCACTTGTGTTTTCATATGGAGCTTTACTTCTCCCTTCTGTAAGTCCCCTCCCAATGGAGCTACCCTGAAGGACTTAAGTTTCCCAAGGCTGGGTTCTCCCAGCCCCAGACTCAAATAAACACCCACATTTACAGATTAACAGAGCACGTGTGAGCAGGCTGGGTCAAAATAGCACTTTCCAGCTGCCACCCTTATAAGCCCCTGGACTCAACAGATGGGGCAGAGCAGCATGGCCAAGCTGCCACCCTTATATGCCACAGGTTTAGCACATCGCTGTCCCCACTCTCACTCTACAGTTGTTCTAGTAGTAACCCCCTCGATGAGCAAACCCCACAGGATTTTTGGATGCTATAGGGATCTTTAGCTTAGGGAAGAGAAACATTGCTGCAGAGCAAAATAGGGAAGCCAAGAACACGCAAGAGTAAATGAAGTTTGGAGAGAGTCTGGCAACCAGCTTGATTATAAAAGTTATTTTATTGCCAGATATATAAAATTTATGGTACTCATAGCAATAGCCATACAAGGAGAGAAAAACAACCAATCAGTTACAATATTACACGCTTTCAATTGGGGTATTGGGGAAATTTAGCCCAAGTTTGACTACAAAGTCAGGTTTAGAAAGTTATACCTGGACTGAGAGAGAGAGAGAGATCGATCAAATTAGGGGAAATGAGGGGAAAAAGTGGGCTTAACCAGAGAAGAGAGAGAAAGCCAGAGAGCTGGGATCTCACCACACAGCGCAGCTCGAACCAGTCAAAGGTTCCCAGGAGAGAGGCTGTTCAGCTTAGGGTCCAGAGTGCTTGAGACAAGCAGAGCCCCCAGCATGATCGGTCAGGAAAAGGTGAGGTCCCAGTGGAACTGATGCAGCTTTTGGATCCAGGCATCAAAACAGAATTTTGAACTTGGGTAGGCATTTTTGTAGGGAAGAAACAATGGTTCAAGGGAGAAAACTAGGTTTGTTTATGGGTAAACGATGACTCAAGGGAGTACACCAGAGTTGTTTTGATCAGGCTGGACAATAGGAACTGATCATTCCTAGCTATGGGCAGTGTTCCTTCCAGAAAGCTCACAATGCAATCATGCAGAAGCAGTGTTTTGGATATCAATGAGGATCTATGACTAGAATTGATCTGATAACTACTGAGCTGGGTGTGTGCAGGCGTGAGTTCATTAACATCTGGAGCAGAGATCTCCCATCCTGCCAGGCTTCCCTGCTTTGCTGATCGCAGAGTTCAGTGCGGTTCCGGCATTGGAGCTTGGTTCTTCATTCGGTATGTTAATAGAGATGTTTCCTTGTTCCATCTTTGATGCAAATGAGTAACAAAGGGTATGTCTACACTGCACCCGGAAGTGAACCTCCCAGCCTGGTTCCACAGACTCGTGCTCAGAGGTCGTGCGATAGCAAGCTACAAATAATGGTGTAAATGGTGTTTTCCGATTGTGGCTGAGGATGGAGCTCAGGCTCTCAAGTCTGATGTGGGGGGGTGGGCTTGAAACCCTGAGCTCCAGCCCAACCCACAATCTGAAAGCTATGTCTGCACAGCTCTCCTTAGCGTGCTAGCACCAGGCCTGCTAGCTTGAGTCTGTGGACCCAGGCTGGGAGTCTCGTTCCTACATTTGTTTGGTTTTCAGGAGTTTAAATTCTGATCAAAATTTGTCACAGGAAAAAGAAATCATTTCCATCCAGGTCTAGTTTTGGTTGGGCTCCTTATAAGGATCTTGGCCAGCAGCAAAGTTCGGATCCAAAGCTGGATCTAAACTTTCCCATCATGCATGGATGTCCAGATCCAGGATTCTGGTTTGGTCCCATCTCTCTGATTCAACCCCCTTGGACTCTGAACAGATCTAGTTGTGAATATCCAGACATGTTCAGTACCATTCCAGCCTGATGCACTAGCTCCAGTACGACCACATCCACCCCATCTGCTTTTCTCACCTTTCCTCCCTCCGGAAAAGGCTTGAACATTGCTGTTGCTGATCTCTGTGACGATACAGGGTAGTTGTTGGAGTTTTTTGTTAGTGTATTTTTCCCCCCTGCATAAACACTTTATATGTTTATATGGGATTTGGTTTCAGTCCAAAATCCAATTACTGCAGTTGACTTGGTGCCAGTTTGCAAGATTAGGTATGAGGTAGTGTGAACATTTCACGCTCCCTTGGGAACACATGCTGGGATTCTGCTGTGCTGATGTCAGCGCTGTGAAAGCACATGGAGATGAGGCTGAGCAAAAACTCCTCCAGACGGCACCAAGGGGTGTGAGTCGCAACCAGAAATCCTCTGGAGAGTCTGTATTCCCCAGCAACACTGGGCTCTGATGATAACAAGGAGGCTGTTTTTATCTCCAGTGGTATTAGCGCCACTATAAACTTGATAACGCTGGAGTTTCCCATAAAAGCTCAAGGGATTGAACTCCCATAAAATGGACACTACCCTGTGGCCAGAGGCAATGCCACATATGGATATGGTGCAGGGGCTGCATTTTAAGCTGCCATGACTGCGGTTTGAAAAATGAGAGTTATTCCAACTATTTTGTCTTTAAAAGGAAATACTGAATAACTTATGGATAAGACATTAAGCCAAGGCTTGGACCACTCGTGGTCATTAAAGGAGCCCATGGCTCTGTTTGCAAGACTAGTTTTGGAATCCTACCCAAATTCCAGTTTGGGGAAATGTATCCTAAGTACCTACAATTCTATCTATTTTAACTTGAGTCCAGGACCCAACTTCACACCCTGATCTGTCTGTCTATCCATCTATCTATCTTGGGGAGGGAACTTATACTGCTGCCCATCACCATGGTGTCTGAGCATCTTCCTCATTAAATCAATACCAATAGCAAAGCTCCTAATAGACTTCACGGAATCTGTGGCATTTCTCCCTTTTGGAGGTAAAAGCTCTGCTTGGGGGTAGTGTTTGTGTTTTTTATTGTAAATTTGATTGATTGATTGATTGATTTTTGTTGGGGAGGGGCTGTTTGGAGATTTGGGTAGAACGAAGTGTCTGTGTTGTGTATATCATTCTTACTGAGGAAATCCAACCAACTAAACTGCTAAGAATATAGGGAACTTTGAAACTGTGAGACTGGACCAAGATCCTTCTAGTCCAGAAGTCTGTCTCTGACAGTGGTCCATACTAGATGCTTAGAGAAAAGTATAAGAACCCCACAGCAGGCATATGTGGGATAATCTACCTCTTATATTAGACCTCGCTCTGGACCCCAATGGTTAGAGATTGGCTTTAAACCCTGAAGCATGAGGTTTAATATCCCTGCCAGAATTTTTGTTACCAGTAACAATTATAACTCTGGATATTCCTGTTATCCATATAAATGTCAAATCCTGTTAGGCAAGATTGTTTTGCACTACAGTTGCCACATCTTTTCCCAGAAGTGGCCACATTACAGTGGTGGAGAAACTGATCATTGAAAGCTGATAAAGCATTTTAGAAACTCTTTCAGATGAAAGGTGCTAGTGTTTGGATAGAGTCTGTTGCCCACAGTTTAACCACCTGCAATAAGTGGCCTTCAAAGTTTACACAGCATCACGGCTGTAAGAAATGGAACGTTTTCCTTCCATGGAATTCTGTGGGTGTGCACTGTTGATGTTTTATTTCATGTGCTCTCACAGCCCCTGGATTTTGCTTTATGGAGATTTTGCCTATAGTTCAAAAACCTGTGAAATCATAAATTTCTAACTTATTTTTCATTCAGACCCATATGCACTAAAAGAAAGGAAGGGCTCATTTCCACACTAGAAACTCATCTATCTGAGTAAAAATTTTCCCAAACATGGGTTTATTTTTGGATGCACAAGGAAATGCAAAAAAGTTTAAGCCATTTTTCCCTTGGTTAAGAATATTTTTCACACCTCTGTATAGTTGGCATTGCCCTGTGTGTAGAAATAAAAATTCTTTACACAATCCTATCCCGGTATCCCCATTTTAAAACCAGCAGTGAATTAAGTCTCCCAACACCCCTCTGGAGGAGATGGCATTATTCCCATTTTACAGGTGTGTAAACCCTAGCACAGAGAGATTAGGTTGTTCAGCATCACACATCATATCTGTGGAAGAGGAAGAAATAGACCCAAATCTCCTGATGCAAAATGCTGGGTTTTAATCACAAGTACATCCTTTGTCTCAGCAAGGACAGGTTTTAGGGTGGCATTGTGCTGAAAAAGCTCTTGGTGGGACTGGAATTTAGGGGTGAATTCCTGGCTCCATTGAAGTCCATTGCAAAACTCCCATTGATTTCAACAAGGCCAGGATTTCACTTTATTTCTCTGCAGCATTCCGGGCAAAACTCCTCCCGAAGGAGCTAAAGGAACAGCTCCAAATGGGCCTCCCAGTAGAGATTTTCACTCCACAATAGCCACATGTTTTAAATTCAATCCCTGGATCTCAGGGACCCAGACCTAGCTCATTCCCCTCAGCTGGTTCAGCCAATGAACCTGGCCTCCAGACTGACGGAAGATTCCTTCAGGCACCTTCTTAAGCCCTGCAGCAGGCCTGGGTCTCTTGCTGCTCAATAATGTTCTATATCTGCAACTGTGATTCTGGTCCTGCTTGCTGCTCCTACCTCTGGGCTCCTGCTCCTTGTTCTTGGCTCCTAGCCCCTGGTTTCTACTCCTGACTCCTGCCACTGCTTCAGCTCATGCTCTTACCCTTGGATCCTGATTCTTGGTTCCAGCTCATTCCCTGAGCTTAATATCTTGGCTTTTGATTTGTGCTCTGGCTACTAGGCCTCTGCTCTCACCTCTGGGCAAGCCTCCCACCCTAACCATTAGTCAAGACTGCCCACATCATGCTGGGGGTTGGCCTCCATACCACACTTTCTGCTGTAGGTGTAACGAGTCATTCCTTCCATCCACTCACACATGAGAAAGGGCTGACCTGAAAGGGCATGTGCCATCTTCGATTTTCCAATATTCCATTTTCATCCCTCACTCAGTGATATTTTTCCATTATTTTACACAGAAGCAGAGGTTCTCTTGACTAAGGCTGGTCCAAACTCAAACTCTAGATCTTAATCCCACCCTGTGGATTCACAACTGAGACCCTACTTCAGGGACTTGGGCCATCTCTGGATCTGAACACGCTTTTCGAGGTTCTCCCTCACATGCAGCATCTTTGGGCTCAAAGGATGGCAATGGGTAGCCTGAGAGATGCTGAGTGGATAAAGAAATGGAAGAGATTCTTATCCTTACCTGACTTAATTACTGCTCAGCTAGCAACCAAGACTTTGCTAGTGGCCCAGCTTCCCTTCTTCTTAACCAGTTCGGCATACTTTTTTCTTGCAGTGTAGACAAGACCTCAAAATGATTTGGCCAGTCCTCCTTCCCCCCAGGGCTTCTTAGCCATTACAGTATTTGGGGGTAGCTGCCCAGATTTTCCCAGAATGGACCGATACACCTGCGCAGCGTGGATGCACAAATGCAGTTGATACATGGTTGTGTGGTGAAGGAAAGGTGCAATGCAGACACAACACAGTCCATGTTGTAGCCACATCTGATGATGGTGTGATGACCCCATTTGTGTTTGTTACACGGGCAGGGGGCCTCTGAACCTGTTTCCTTTGTTTTAGAGCCCTCGCTAGAAAGCTTTTTGTTTTAAATAAATTTTTCATGCTTTAATCAATCTGGGACGGGATTCCTGGAGGTTTAGAACACAGATTAAACTATTGACTCCAGATGGGAACTTTTTGAATAAAGAAGGTTCTGATAGTTGTAGCTCACATAAAACCTGTTAGAGGAGTAGGGAGTGGCGTGGGGGCAAGGGCAGGGTTTGATCTTTTAGTCTCATAAAACTGCAGTCAAGCCATCAACTGAAGTTCACAAGATCTGGCGTTTTAATTGCTAACAACTCGGGCAGGTCCTTATAGATGTGAGTGGACAGCCAACAGGAGACGCAGAAAAATGCTGACGAAACAGAGGGCTTGTCTACACTTGAAATGCTACCGTTGCAGCTGCTCCGCTGTGGCACTTCAGTGTAGACACTCACTGCAGCTCCAGGAGGGGTTCTCCCTTTGCTGTAGTTAATCCACCTGTCCCAGAGGTGGATTCATTCTTCCATTGACCTACCACTGTCTGGGGTTAGGTTGGCTTAACCACATCGCTCAGGGGGTGTGGCTCTTTTGCACCCCTGAGTGACTATCTGGGTTGATTTAACTTTTGAGTATAGGCCAGATAAATGTCCCAGCATTGAGATTAATCCTGAGCTAAATTAATGAGGACTGCAGATTTGGTTTGGGATATGCATCAGGAATGTGGACGCTACTCCGAACTTTATCTGAAAGAAGGG
The DNA here is from genome assembly GCF_026122565.2 of Emydura macquarii macquarii. Lineage (NCBI taxonomy): Eukaryota > Metazoa > Chordata > Testudines > Chelidae > Emydura > Emydura macquarii. The sequence goes on along the minus strand of NW_027130449.1, from coordinate 5,243,658 downwards.
CCTTTTATCAAACACCTATGAGGACGGCTGACTTTGTGCTGTCGTCACTGTGTCGGGGCATGCAGGAGCTCTGCATTCAATTCCCAGTGCTCCCCTAGGCTTGTGAGACAGCCCAATGCAGCCCTGATCCTGGGTGGGTCCTCACAGTGCTACTGTGATACATATATTAATAATGGGAGTCAAGTCAGAATGGCAATGCTTTGGCTACACAAAGTGCAGAGTCGACTGAGAATCAGACTCCTAAACCTTGTCTCAACTAGGATTTGAAGGTGTGATGTTAACCCATGTTAGCTAAGGGATTGTCTACACACGGAGTTAATCAGAAATGCTTAATCTGCTTTACAGTCACACCCTACTTTAATGTGGAGTAGCTTTCACGTGTAGACAAGAATGTGCTAACCCAGACATTTGTGAAGTCTAGTGTACACAGGGCGCGGGGGGAGTCTACGTTTTAGCTCCACAGGGTTATCATGGGTTAAAGGCAGTGTGCCTGGTCTGCCCTCGCCTTTGATAATGTGCTGTCCTCTCAAGTTGAGCACCCAAAACAAGTGGGCACTTTTAGAATATGTAGGCCTAAGTGCTATGCCTGAGGTCAGGCAATGAGTCAGTGACACAGCTGGGTATTCACTCAAGTCTCCTAACAGCCAAGATCTACGTGTGCATATGTGCATGCATGGGAGAGAGAGAATATGTTTGTGAGCAGGTGTGTAGGTGAGAGGGAGAGGAGATAGAGACACAGAGAGAGAGAGAGAGATGTACCTTTAACAGCATCGGTTTAAATTTTCCATCTTCCAGGTGATTATCGAGGAAAGCGATAGTCTCATTTTTTCATATACATATATCTGGTCTCTGGGTTGTCATGGCAACACTGTATATGTTTGCAGGGCTGGAAGGATCTTGGGCTGGAAAATGAAGCCAAGGAGTGGACGGAGGAGAGGAATCCAGCAGGAATTTTCCTCCGTTCCTCTGTGGCTGATTGGTTAACACTAATTTAACTCCATCTCCTGGGGTTAGTCATCAAATCTGAGATTTCCAATTTTATTGTATTTTATTGTTTTTAAATCAACCACAATTGCTCTTGTGAGCCCATTTTTCACATTAGAAATTAGAGATGCAGCTGATGGGGATTGCAGGATGGGAGCCAGAGCACAGGATGATACCATAGAAACACAAACAAGCCACAACAGCTCTCCGCGCAGCGTAGGGGAAAAGGCCGTGCCCCGGGGGAGTGACGGTTCTGAGGCAACGAATCCTCGTGGCTGGAGCTGGGCACTTGTCATCAAGATGCCTGCGTTTTATTCCTGGCCTGTCACTGTCTCGCTACACAATATTGGGCAAGTCATTCAGATCCTGATTATCTTCAGAGATACTGAGCACCCACAACTCCAAATGAAGCCAGAGGGAGCTGCAGGTGCTCAGCATGGATGAAAAATCAGGCCCTTGATGTATCAGTGCCTCAGCCTGACAACTGTCACTGAAGAATAATATATAGATCTGAGTGTAACATTAACACTGCATTGTTTATTCAGTGTATTAAGCTTTGTTTTCTTCTAGCAGAATATCCACAGGCAGGTCACAATTTCCTCACACTGTTCATCTTTACTCCATGCATTCTTGGTGGGGCTTTTTGCAGAATGGAGTTCTTGCGAACAATTTGCTGGGACAACTCAGTCCTCCAAGAACAACCTGCTGGTTACTTATCATTGCTCACATACATCACGTGGGGTGAGTCAGATTTACAAATGAGCTGAAGTGGTTTAGGAGCAGCAACACTACGTGAGAAAGAATGGCCCAGTGGCTAGGGCGCAAGTCTGGAATATGGGAGCCTGCAATAGGGCGTATAAACCCCCACACTGGTTAACCAGCAGGAGGCTGAGCCCAATTAAGCCACTGGGTGGCACCTGGAGGGATGTCAGGCATGGGTCTTCCTAAAGGAAGAAGAACAGGGCAGCAGACGGCCCAGGAGGAGAGTCAGCTGAGAGGAGCCCAGGAGCCAGAACCAGAGGGTCCTGAGCCCAAAGGAAGGCTGGGAAGCTGGCGGTAGTGAAGCCTGGAGTCAGAGATGTGCTGTCCCGAGCCAGGAGAAAGCTGGAGGCAGTGCAGCCCAAAAGGCAGGAATGGTAAAGCCTAAGGGGCATTTGGACTGAAGTTTGGAGAACTGCGGAAAGGAGCTGCAAGAAAAGATAGGCTGTTGCTGCAGCCCCAGAAGCGCTATGCTCTGAAATGAGAGCAAGAAAAAACTTTACGGGTATTAGGCTGAGCCTGAGGAAGAGATATATAACTGAGGTCCTGATCCCTTGTGTTGACCAAAAATCCCATGGTGTTAACCTTGTTGCACAGGTTAAATCCCATACCATCTCATATCAAGACATTCTGTCTCCCTAAACCCCACTATATTTTCAGTTGGACACAGTACTTTGCTTCAGATCCAGTCCTTATCTGCTGCCTTATGTTGCTGTGAGCTGTTAAACTGCTGCTACATTTCACCCCAGAGGTGGCCACATCTCCATGGTGGATGAAATGACCCCTATGGGGGAGTTTACAAAGTGCTTTGGGATCTCTGGGGACAAATGCTACTATAGTAGTGGATTACAAATGAGTCACTAGTAATTACTCACAATAATACCCTAGTGCTTCTATGATTTATAGCTCTGCTAATGCTTCTGCCTGTGGAATGTTTTCATCCACTCAGGAAAGATCTCAGAGAGGCAGCTCCTTCACTGGTCTTTACACATGCTCCTTGTTTATGGCTTGGGTTAGGGATGTTTGTTTGGTTCCACAGCCTATAAATCTATCTTACATCTATGCACGCTTGCACCCCTACATTTGCAAACCCACATACACGCAAACACACCCCTCATGTTCAGGCACACAAATATGTATACACACCCTTCGTGCATGCGCACGTTCATGCACGCACACGCATCCCTTCTCATATTTGGATCTCACAGCACTCTTCACAGGAATGCACTTGATCTCTTCCCTCTTGGGCTGTGATGGGAGAAAGAGGCACATATCTGCCCCCAAACCCAGCTCACTCCAAAGCTCAGCCTGCATTCACTGAAAGATTAACCATCCTGGCTAGTACTTGGAACAACACCCCAATCCAGTGAAACTAGCCGTATTACACGTTTCACTCACCACGCGTCCTCACTGCCACTCTCTAACTCTAACCATTGTGCCACGCCTCTTCCCTTAGGGAAGGGTGCTCCCTCGGGACTCCATATTGGTCACAAAACCCCATCAGCTCACTCTGAGGTAACCATGCTTTCACTGAAGCATTTTTAAAGGACGCGGTACTCCCCCAAACACTCTTCCCAATGCCTGGAAAAAGGTAAGTTGTTCTGCAACTTCACAGAGCTGCTTGGCAAAATCTGCTCATTTCTGCCAGACAGCTTCCATCAGCACATTCAACACCAAACAAACAAACAGAGGAGAGCCCAGCAGGATAGGAAAGGGGGGAGGATGGCAGGAGGGCAATTTCTCCTTGGAAATCTGGCATCCACAAACTGTGCTAAATTGGGTGCAGAGAGGCCATCTGGAACATTTATTTTTAATCTCATCATCTTCTTTGATTTTATTTTAGTGATTTTGTTTTCTCTCGCTTTGTCAGTCAATTGGGAGCAAAACACTGATTTATAAATAGAATAATTAGTGGATGTGCCAAAGAACCTTGTCAGGAATTTGCCAGACAAGGAAATAAAGAGGCAGAAATAAAAAAAGAAAGAAATGGAAGGGAGAATAAATGATGATAAACTCTAGCAGAATCTGGCCTCTTCTGATGAATTCGCCCAGCCCCTTTTCCTTCTTTCCCTGTTCTCTCCCCGTGCGTGTGATATTGCTTTGGCAGGGCTGAACTTTTCTGAGTCTGGTTCAACAGCGTTCTGGAATGTGTGTGGGAATCAGGCAAGGCAAGAGCTGCTAGAGATGTCAGGCAGAGGTTATGTGGGATGGGACCAAGAGAACCCAGTAGCCTCCTACCCCATTGTGCCCTCGGCTCCTCTACCTGATTGATCTCTATCAATCTCCACAGATGAATTGTCTGTGAAGGAGTCCTTGAGATGGAGAAGGGGATGCTCTTGTCCTATACAGACACTGCCAAGCCCCCTGTGGGCAACTCAGAACTAGGTAAGGTAAGCATGGCTGGGATTTTCAAAGGAGTTTAGGGGAATTAGACATCCAGAACCAATGGAAACTCAACAGGAGTTGAGTCTTGAAGCTGGCTTTGTTTAATGTCTGTATGAAAAACACATGGGGATGAGGAGCAGTTGGGGATATGTACTTCTGGAGCAATAATGATGATACAGAGGAAGGGTGGTTAGGGCACCAGTCTATGGCTTGAGAGACCTGACTTCAATTCCCTGCTCTGCCACAGACTTCCTGTGTATCCTTTGGCAAGTCAATTAGCCTCTCTAGGCCTTAGTTCCCCAACAGTAAACAGAGGGCAGTGCTATTACTCTCATCTCTCAGGGGTGTTGGGAGAATAAATACCTTACAGATTGTGAGCTGCTGAGATGCAATAGCAATGGGGGCCATATAGGTAAGTACCCTAGATACAGAGACAAGGGGGATACGGTGCAGCCTGACTATAACTGGGTGGGTGTAGCTTATGTCCTTTTGATGCCTGGATACCTGATTAACAGGCTCAGTGTGGTACCTGGATATCTAAATGACCTATATAACATAAATGACCTACCCACATATAACTGGGTGCAGCATGGCACCTGCAGTATCCAGTGGGTCAGAAGGAGCACTGTTTAAATCTGGCCTCTAATACACTGTGGGGCTATAATTACAGTTGGCACCATGAAAATCTGGACACTTCCTGATCAAAGTGGTTCATTTCACTCTTCTGGAGCAATGAGAGGAAGTGGTTTCCAGAGCTGAGATCCTGCTAATGTGCCCACTGTCCTCAGACCTGCCAATCCAGTGAGCGTTGGCAAGAGAATCCCAGCTGGTCTCAGCTGTCTTTTGCTCGATCTAGCTATCACTGCTGTCTAGAGACTTACAAGTCCCTCATCACTGTATCATCTAAGCACCCCACAATTCTGAATGGATTGTATTCTCACAGCATTCCTGTGAGCTAGGGCAATGCTATCATCCCTAGGAGACAGATGGGGAACTGAGGCACAGAGTAGATTATGTGTCTTGCTCAGGATCATGCAGAAGTTAGTGGCAGAGCTGCTAATTGAACCCATATCTCCTGCGTTTCATCCCCATGCTCTGTCCACTAAACCATGTTCCCTACTAGAGCTGCTCAGGACCTGGTTTTCCCAACCTCTGAAAATTTCAACAAATTTTCCCATCCTAAATCAGGACACACAGTCAAAAGCTGACATTTTCACAAACCGAAAATACTCTCCCCCACCCCTCCAAAAAAATTGGTTCAAGTTATTTGTAATATTTCTTTTTTGGACCATTTTGATTTTTTGTTTGTTTGTTTGCTTTTTTCTAATTAGCTTCAATTTTGAAACCAAAAATCATTCTGAACTAGAAAAGTGGAAATTTTCATTTAGAAAATGTCAAACCAGGATGTTTTGAAAGTTTCAAAACTCTTTTCAGAAATTTTCTAAGTCGAGAAATTTGTCAAAACCAACCCTTTCCAATGAAATGTTTTGGTTTGGATTAATCAATATTTTTGACAATAAAAGCTGGGTTGACAATTTCAGAAATGCTCTTCTCCCTGTATCTATTGCATCTCTCCATCTGTCTCTTGATCTCTCTAGTAGAAAGGCCTAGAGCAAAACTACACTCAGACACACCAGCTTGCCCATTCTTCACTAAGGTCCTATGTACAGTGCTGTTTTAGCCACTGATGTAGCTACACAATTCATGCCAGAACAGCACATCCACTCTGAGCAGTTCATACTGGTGTAGCTAAGCCAGTGTTTCTCAAATAGTGTTCCGCGGAACCCTCGGGCTGAGTTGAAGGGTTCCGCGAAAAAGCGGAACCGTGTCGCCGAAATCAACACAAATCGCGCGCCACCGAACAGCTGGCAGCGCGCCCCAGAACAGCTCTGCGAGCGCCGCCGAATAGCTGATGGCGCCGCCGAAAAGCCGTGAGCGCGCCGCCGAACAGCAGATGGCACCGCCGAACCGATGTGAATGCGCAGCCGAACAGCTGATCGGGCCGCAGAAAACTGCTTACAGAGCACGCCTCTGAAACCAGCCTACACCGCGCTGCCGAAAAGGGGAAAATTTCCGGGACTTGTCGGCGGAGGGTATCGCATGGCCGTGCAAGGGTGCCGCGGCAAAATATAATTGAGAAACACTGAGCTAAGCCAGTAGAAATACATCCACATGCCACCTCCCAGTGTAGACAAAGTTTAATATACAGAGTATATTTAACCCACCGGTGAGTGTGTGTGAGGAGTCCCCCCCCTCTGTCTGATCTGCAGGGGATATGAGTCTGCTACAACCCCAATTAGAGAGCTTTAGTTCTTAGCAGCTCTGGAGGTCTCCAGTTCAATCCTTGGTGGAGTGGCCATCCCGTGTTCACAGTCCAGGCTTCCAGGAGCTTTGAACCTCCAAGCTGTAAGATATTGTATTATGGCCATAAAAATAGGCATTATGATCCTAGCCCTGGCTGCACAAAGATGGTGGAAGCCTCCAGGAGGGGAAATGAGGAAGATAGTCCCAAATTCCTATCTCCTGATGTGGACTCTGAATGGACTAGTGGGGTCTCTGGGGTCTTGCTGCAGGGAGGTAAACAAGGGGTGGGGGAGGACCGATGGCCAAGCTGAGGAGGGAGTGTGCTAAATGAAGAATAGCCAAGGCTCTAATTGTTAGCCGACACAGTGCTTAGCAATTGAAGCAGCATGAGAAATGAGGCATTTCCACTGAGTGTGAGCAGAAAACAACAAAAGCTACGTATCAAATAGCAGCTGGATGGGGAGGGTGGAAAACTCCACTCCTGCAGGCATGGAGCAGGCGCCTTCCCCTCAGCGTGCTCTGGGCCTGTGGTCTGCCGTGGGAACGCAGTCCGCTATGTTTGGATTCCAGCAAAGGAACCATGCCAGTCGCAAGGCCTGAGAACTCATCCCCGGTCATGTTAATGGCATCTCTGTTGCCAGGATAAACTGTGCCTTGTCACCAGGCCGCCACTCGGAAACAAATGGAATCCGCCTCTTGCTGGGAGGGGAGTTGTCCTGTTGGAAGGTTCTGGAGTTGGTGATGGTGCCTTGTGGAAAGAGAAAAGAGATGTACTTTCAGCTGTTGAGGGTGGAGGTTGGGAAAAGGCCGTAAAACATGATCTCTGTCGTGAGCAGGTTGGTGGGATGTGCTGGGCCAGACCAACAGTAGAGTACATCTAATCTGGTATCCTGCCTCTGGCAGCAGCCAAAGCTTGGTGTACCAGAGGATAGTGGAGTGCCCACATAATGTGCCTCATTGTTTAATGCTTCAGACTTCAGGGAAAACTCTTCCTGATTTCACCTGGTGATTAGTTCATGCTGTGAAGCATGAGGCTTTGTAATTTCCTGCTAGCTAGCAGCACCACAGATGTTATTCTGATTCTTCTAACTGTCTAATCCTTACTGAGTGATTTTTCCCTCAATAATATCCTGCACCAGCAGCAAGTTCTCAGGTTAATGATACATTACAGGGAGATGCCCCTGTTGGCCTGTTCTAATCTGGGTCTGCCTTCAGATTCCGAAGTCCCCAAACTTCCAAGGTGTTAAGAGTCAATTTTTGCCTCCTGTTAATACATTATACTTGTGCAAAATTGGTAGAGTATCATAAAATGGTGCAATCAATTTACATTTGTGTGGCTGTGAGATTAGTTTTGTGTCTTTGTGACTGTGGCCGTGTGAATGTGAGAGTGTGTGTTTTCTTATAAACTGGTGTTTGGTATTCGGTAAATAATGATATAACAATCTCTCAAGTGCTTCTTCTTGTACTGCAAATTTGACTTGACAGTCCTTTTGTTCCAAGGGGCTCAGGCTGGCTGGCCATGCTGAGCTCACAGCTACCTGGGCGAATGGAATGCATAAAGATGCTGGTGATAGGTTCTGCAGATGGCAGATCAGACCTGATGCCACATGCATGCAGGGGATAGTTTGAAAGACCTTGAGATGCCATTGACATATAAATGCTCCAGTTGTTTCTTTACTCCCATCAGACCTGCGGGGAGGGGGGAGTGTGTGGGGGTCAGCCAACACTCATATACTCCAGCTGGAGTTAGCTAATTAGCAGCCTTCATGTCATGTGCATGACAAAGACCTGGACTGAGTTCCATCATGTCCTTCAACGAGCAGGTCAGCCAGCCTAGCCTGCTCTAGGTCACTTTGTGAGAGAAAGTGAAGGCTAGAGAACTGGATGTTACTGGGGTTACTGCGTCTTGGTCCTGCAGCTCTGGACATGTATGCTGAGATCCAGACTGATTTCCCAGTGGTCTCAGATTAGTCCACTTTGCAACTAGTGATGATAAGAGATCTCTTCTAGGGAAAGGTCCAAGATTGCTGCAGCATGGAGTGCTGGAGGTGAAGGGCCTTGGCAGAGGTATGTTTGCCTAGGGAATCAGCACTTAAATAGCAACAGATACTTCAGGTCAGAAGTAAGGTGCATTGTACAAATGTGGGGTGGCCCAGGTAAAAAATGAGTTGCCATGGCAGAGCTATATAGTGGTCTCGAGCCAGGTGTTGCAGTGCATTGGCATAGCCATATCGGGGAAGCTTACACAACCCCTGCCAGCATGGTGCCTGGATCCCAGCCACAGCATTAGCCCCTTCCATTTCATGAGCATCCTGTTCATGCAAACAAAATAAAGGAAATGCTCCTGGGGAGGTAGACAGCAGTGTGGGGATGTTTTCGGTGTTGAGCAGCAGTGAAATGCTATTTCTCTCTGCAGCTGACAGTGTAAATGCATTTTCTGGCAGATGGGTCATTCTGCATTAAAATTCTTGATGAAGATTATTAAAGTGTGTTAATGAAAAACCTGCGACTGCTTCTTGGAATCAAACCTGGTTTTAAAATTAGATGTTTGGGTGTGGGTTGAGTGCTTGTTCAATATGAAGAACACAGGGGCAGGAGTTAAGCTTCTAAATTGACAATTCAAACCCAAATAGGCTATTCCTTTCTCCCCTATCTCCCCTCCCTCATACCTGGGTATCTGGCCATTGTCATAGTCAATGGTTCCCCGTGGGCTGCCACTATTCTTTAGATTACGGGTGGACACATGGTTAAAGGAGATCCAGCTTGTCTCATACCCAGTAACATTAGTAAACCCAATCCTTGTTTTGATGGTCTCACACAAATCATTTTTGTGAGGTTGTACAAGGAGGATCTGACCAATTCAAAACCTTTAGGCAGATGCTTAAAGTGAGGCTTAAAATTAAGCAAGTGCTAAAGTGCTGCCCTGAATAGGGATAGCTTTAGTGCAATGGCACCTTAGCCCTTTAACTCAAGGGGGGAGGTCTGTGCACTGTTCCAACCTTGCTAGGAATTCCTCTGGGGGGTTGATTACATGCAGAATATAGGACATTGCTTGAAATGCCAAAGCTTTTGAGAGCCTTTTCTATCCCTAATGCAGGACGCAGGCTAGAAAAAAATATGCTTATTCTTTTAGAGATGACTCTCCCTTGGAGAAAATGTGGATTTAAGTTGCAAATGAAGAGTTTCTTCAAGAGGTGCATTAATTTTGTGACCAGCTTCCCAATACCTCAGGCCCCATGAGCTTCATCTGGCTTTATTACTTGATGAGACCATGAGAAAGGAGTCAGAGGTTCCATTCAGATAAGCTGCCATAGATGAAGGGGCTCATCCACTGCTCTGGACTGGCTATTGGGGTTTATTAATAATAATACCTAGCTCTTATATTAATGCAAGGAACCTGGGGAATAAACAGGATCATCTGGAAGTATCAGCACATGAGCTCAATTATGACTTAATTGACATCACAGAAACATAATGGGATAAATCCCATGGCTGGAATAGTGGTATGGGGGGATAGCTTGTTCAAGGAAGGAGAGAGTGGGGTTGGGAGGGAGGTGTTGCATTATACATCAAGAATATATATGCTTGTTCTGAGCTCTAAAAGGAGATAAGGCAGACCAGTTGAAAGTCTCTGGGTAAAGATAAAAAGGAGAAAATAATAGGGGTGATGTCAGGAAGAGGTGGTGGAAGAGGCATTTCTAGAACAAATAACAGAAATATCCAAACCACAAGATCTGATAGTAATGGGGGATTTTAACTCCACAGACATCAGTTGGAAAAGTAATTCGGCAAAACACAAATGTTAAGTTATTGGAATGTATTAGGGACTCCTTTTTGTTTCAGGAAGTGGAGGAAGTAACTGAGGACACACATTTTAGACTTGGTTCTGACCAACAGGGAGGAATTGGTAGTTAATCTGAAAGTGGAAGGCAATTTGGGTAAAAATGATTGTAAAGTGACAAATTTCATGTTTCTAAGGAAATGAAGGAATCAGAACAGCAAAATAAGGACAATGGACTTCTAAAAAGCAGGCTTTAACAAACTCAGAAAATTGGAAGGTAGGGTTCCATGGGAAGAAAATCTAAGGGATAAAAGAGTTCAGGAGAGCTGGCAGTTTCTCCAGGAGATAGTTTGCAGTTGTGGCTTTAATACTATCTTGATGTAAAGAAAAGATAGGAACAATAGAAAGAGGCCAATATGGCTCCATCAGGAGCTCTTTAGTGACCTGAAAATCAAAAAGGAATCCTACAAAAAGTGAAACATGGACAAATTGTTAAGGAGGAGTACAAAAGAATAGCACAAGTGTGTAGGACAAGATCAGAATGGCTAAGGCATAAAATGAGTTACATCTAGCAGCAGACATAAAAAGCAATCAGAAGAGGTTCTTTAAACATATTAGGAGCAAGAAAAAGATAAAGAAAAGTGTAGGTCCTCTGTTTAAAGGGAAGGGAAAGCTAATAACTAATGACATCAAGAAGGTGGAAATGTTTAATTTGCTTCAGTCTTCACTAAAATGGTTAATGGTAACTAGATGCATGACACAATTAATGTTAACAACAAGGGGAAAGGAATGCAAACCAGAATAGGGAAAGAACAAGCTAAAGACTATTTAGATAAGTTAGATGTCTTGAAATCGGCAGGGTCTGATTAAATTAATCTTAAAGTACTTAAGGAACTAGCTGAAGCAATCTTGAAACAGTTAGCAATTATCTTGGAGAATTTATGGACGACAGGTGGGGTCCCAGAGGACTGAAGAAAGGCAAGCATAGTACCTATCTTTAAAAGGGAGAACATAAAGGAGCCAGTAAATTATAGACCAGTCAGCATAACTTTGCTACGTGGAAAGATACTGGAACCAATTATGAAATAATCAGTCTGTAAGCACCTAGAGGATAATAGGGTTATAAGAAAAAATGAGTCCTGTAGCACTTTAAAGACTAACAAATTTAATTTCTGCAGGCATAAGATTTCATGGGCTGTAACCCACTTCGTCAGATGTAAGGAATAGAAATCACATAGGAGGTATATATTTACATATCCAAGGGTTATAAGAAATAGCCAGTATGGATTTGTCAAGAGCAAATCATGCCAAGCCAACCTAATGTCCTTTTTTGACAGGGTTACTGGCCTCATAAATAGGGGAGAAGCAGTAGACATGATATATCCTGATTTTAGTAAGGCTTTTGACACAGTCCCACGTGACATACTCATAAGCAAATGAGGGAAATATGACCTAGATGAAATTACTATGAGGTGGGTGCACAACTGGTTTGAAGATCATGCTTAAAGAGTAGTTAGCAATGGTTTACCGTCAAACTAGGAAGGTGTTTCTAGTGGGTCCTGCAGGCATCAGAGCTGGGTCTGGTACTAGTCAATATTTTTCTTAATGACTTGGATAATGGAGTGGAGAGTATGAATGTAAAATTTGCAAATAGCGCCAAACTGGGAGCGGTTGCAAGCACTTTGGAGGACAGGATTAGAATTCAAAATGACTTTGACAAATTAGAGAATTGGTCTGAAATCAGCAAGATGAAATTCAGTTAAGACAAGTGTGAAGTATTTCACTTAGGAAGGAAAAATCAAATGCATAACTACAAAATGGAGAATAACTGGCTAGGTGGTAGTGCTACTGAAAAGGAACTGAGGGTTGTACTGGATCACAAATTGAATACGTGTTGCAGTTGTGAAAAAAGGCTAATATCATTCTAGGCTGTATTGAAAGGACTGTCTTATGTAAGACTCGGGAGATAATTGTCCAATTCTACTCAGAATTGGTGAGGCCTCAGCCGGAGTACTGTATCCAATTCTTGGAGCCACACTTTAAGAAAGATGTGAACAAACTGGTGTCTAAAAGAGAGCAACACAAATGATAAAAGATTCAGAAAACCTGACCTATGAGGCAAGGTTAAAAAACTGGGCATGTTTAGTCTTGAGAACAGAAGACTGAGGGGAGACCTGATAAAATGTTTAAAAATGTTAAGGGCGGTTATAAATATGAGAATTGTGATCAACTGATCTTCATGTCCACAGATGGTAAGACAAGAAGTAAGGAGCTTAATCTGTAGCAAGGGATATTTAGGTTAGATATTAGGAAAAGCTTTCTAACTGTAAGAGTAGTTAAACTCTGGAATAGGCTTCCAAGGGTGGTTGTGGAATCTCCATTATAGGAGGTTTTTAAAAACAGCTGAACAAACACCTGTCAGGGATGGTTTAGGTTTACTTGGTGCTGGCTCAATGCAGAAAGCTGGACCTGGTGACCTCTCAAGGTCCTTTCCAGGCCTACATTGCTATGGTTTGATATAGCACTTTTCATCCAGAGTTCTCGAAGAGCTTTACATTATCCCCGTTTTATAGATGGGGAAATTGAGTCACAGGGAGGTGAAGTGACTTGTCCAAGGTTGCCCAGCAGGCCTGTGGCAAAGCCAAGAATAGAATTCTGGTTTCCAGAGTCTCAGTCCAGTGCACTATCCACTAGGTCATACTGTCTCTCAGGTTTCCTATGCTGCCTTAACTTCAAGTAGATCAACAATACCCTGTGACTAGCCTACCAGCATTTCAGTGTTTTCCACTCCTCACTAGGACTCGCATCTGAACAAGCCCTGGGAGTTACCAATGTTAGAAAGATTTAGGGCTTGAGATCTGTTTGAGTTTGGCCAAAGGATCCAGTTGGTGCTTTTCTGCTGCAGACCGGTCCAACCATTCCCACTGTCCATGTCAGGCTCATCATGGCATTTCAGGCTTTTGCTGTAGCAAATAGAAATGTCCTTCATTCCTCATGAATCATATCGCCATGTCCTTCCTCCAGATGCAAACACGCACTGCTTCTCTCAGTCTCTCACAGATTAATGACCAGATCTATTGCTGTGTCACACTTGAGCGTTTGAGGGGGAGGGAGAATAAGGATTCTCTTCCCCCGGTCCCAGTGCAGTAGCCATGTGCATCATTCCAACCTCACCCCTATGAGTCTGCTAAGCAGAGGAGCTCTCTTGCCCTCTGGAACATTCTGTGTCCCCAGATTATCATGGCTTGCCAGCAAAGGATGTTTTCTACCAGTTACACTCACACACACATTCACCCCACATCACACAGACACAATCTTACATCACACACGCCCCTCACATAGGATGTAGACAAACATCCACCTGCCCCCATGCACCCAGATCACACACACACACACCCATACAAACACCTCACATCTCTCTTAACACTCCTCTGTGACACAAAAACACCCTACATGCCACACGTTCCCACACAAATACCTCACATTTCACACTTGCCTCACATGACAGACACACATCCCACTTCATTCAAACAGATGAGCATATGCACCATGTGGCGCGCACACACACACACACACAGCCACATAACTTAAACACAATATGTTGTCCTAAAAGCACAGCTCCCTTTTGTAAGTGCTTTTTCAAGGCAGTCCTCTCTGCTCTGCAGCCGGGGCAGCCTGTGGTATGATTTTTTAATGCAGAAGACCAGGTTGTACATCTAAATATATGTTTTTAAAAAAATCATTTCCAAGAACAATGGTGGAAGCAGCCCAAAAATGTGCTAAGGAGAAGAACGAGTGCATTAGAGCTGGAGTCCAAGCAAAATATCAAAAGGATGAATCAGGAAAAAAAATATATGGGGTTTAAAAAAGTTATTTTTCTTTTTTAATGGTTAATGGAAGGTTTTCAATTCAAGCTTCAAGTGCTAGAGAAATGTGTCAAATGATCCTGTGTGGAGCCATTCTGTGGGGGATGAGAAAAACATGGTTTTGATTAGACATTTAAGATGGTTTCAATCACGCCCTGTTTAGCGATCACACACACAAGTCTGTATTATTATCATTATCTTTATTTATTTCACTCGCTTTATGCTACCTTTGTCGTGCCTAACCATCTCCCAGCAGTGTTAATTAGTCCCACTCCCTCTGTCTTTTGTTCTTGAGTTTTCTTAGCACCAAGATTCAGCTTCCAGGCTGTATGACAGGGCAGTGGTGGCTGCTGATAGGCTGCAGGGTTTTGTGGATTGCCAATGAGTTTGGTGAACTCTGATGCTGACAAAAGTAAGAGTCATAGAATCATAGAAGATTAGGGTTGGACAAGACCTCAGGAGGTCATCTAGTCCAACCCCCTTCTCAAAGCAGGACCAACCCCAACTAAATCATCCCTTTGTCAAGCCAGGCCTTAAAAACCTCTAAGGATGGAGAGTCAGAGATAGCATCGCGTCCTGCAGAACTCATTGCTTATCTTGTGGTTTGATGCTGCAAGATCTCAGTGCCTGGCACTCCCAGTGACTTCAAATGGCGTGTAAGAGCCAGACCCCAGTTCTGAGCCACCACATGGCTCTAGTCACCTGGACACACAAGACGGCTCTGCTGTTCCAGTCACGGACACTAGGCACAGCTCTGCCAGTTCACCTCAGTGCTGATCTGCAGCACCCCTTGCTATTCCAGTTCTGGGGCCCCAACATAGCTATGCCAATGCCACCTACAGCCCTTCTTGCTGGTCTTGACACTTGCCTGCCCATGACCCTCAAAGTGACTTGAGTCCCCTCACAGTTCTATCAGTATACCTCACTCCTGACCCATCGCATCTCTTGTGAGTATAATGGCCTGTTAATTCTTTGATATACCAGAGGTGAGGAGGGCAACAAATCAACCAGTGTCTTTGCATGTTCCAAATTGCTAATTTACACCCATGTCCTGAAATTGCTGTGGGCTAAAGAGGCTAGAACAGTGGTCGAGGACTTGGGAGATCTGAGTTCTATTCCCACCTCTGCTGCTGGGTGACCTTGGGCAAGTCGCTTTATCTCCCTGTACCTCAGTTTCCCCATCTGTAAACTGGAGATAATGATCTGACCTCCTTTGTAAAACACTTTGAGATCTCCTGACAATCAGAGCTAGGTGGTATTATTATTCAATCCTGGTGCCACTGCAGTCTGTAACAAAATTCCCATTGATTTAACCCTGCACGATTCACCTTGGCATGACTCCCTTCTTACCCAGAGAGGGGTTGCCAGCTCCATGCACCACCAGTAGCAGAAAATAAGCTGGAAAATATCAGTTTCTCAGTGTCAAGCTACCCCGGAAACTTTGTATTTCACTAAAGACAATACAGCCACTCAACAAATGACAGAACAGTAGCATGAGCAGCCAGAATATCCGCTTCGCTTCACAAAATTCTCCCCATTCCTTAGCCTGGAAGTGTACTAGGTGTGAGATACTGATTTGGAATGGGAGCCCAGGCCAAAGAAATAAACAAACAAACAGCCAGGAGCAATTCATGGGGATTTCTATGCGGGGGAGGGATAAAGATTTGCTGACAATCCTCTTCCCTCTGTAAAGAAAGTAAATTCAAATTAATGGGATGCACATTAAAAAGCCCATATGTTTAGCAATTCAACAGCTCAGCAGAGAGCATGTGAGTTACGTTAAAGTCACTTCCAGCATTAACTGGAACAGGTACAATACTGCATCCAATGGAAATGACTTCAGAATATTAACTTGCTGGTCAACTAACCTTTTATGGTAATAATTACTTTATCTATCTATCAATCAAATTTCAGGCACTTTAGAGATGGACAAAAATTCGGTTTAGCCAAACTAAAACCTAGACTAATTTATCTAATCTGTCTACTCATCTTTTTTTCTTCAGATTGTCTAATCTGTTTCTATTTAGTCCAGGCTAATTGCTGTTCAGATCCAGTTCTCATTTATCAATATCCCTAAAGATGGGGGTGAAATGGGGGATAATTTGCCTACTTTTGTAAAAGCACTTTGAGAGTAATGGCTGGTAATATATGTGCTAATATTATCAGGAGGTTTGGAGCGGAATGTTGCAACACTGTAATAAAAGTTTCCACCAATCAGAAACTGAGTCATATACGTGAGGGAAAAAAGGGGGGGGGGGGAAATCTGCTTTCTGATTGGATGAACCAAAAAGAAAATCTGTTTTCTAAGCCAATCAGAATGTGCTGGTAGCTGCGATGGGATTTGAGGGCGGGATACTTACCCTTTGTGACTACATCATCCATCAGGGATAATGACAACATGTGTCTCATTAATCATCTGGTATAAACAGAGGGAGACTCATTGGAACAGAGCAGTGTCGCTGGATGAATGGCCCCAAGTTTGAAAATAAACATTTCAAGGTCTGCCTCAGTGTTTATTTTTGCTAAATGATTTGGCTTTGCCTCAGCATTTATCTAGCAGCGGGAGATCCATTGCACCGGGACAACATCGCTTAGCTCCACCATGAGGGTAGTATGCAGGGAGGGCCAAAGCTTTCTGTAAATCATTGACATCTACACTCCTAACCCCTCTGCTTTCAATTTCTAAAGGTGATCTGCAAGGAATTCAAATATCAGGGCAGCATCTTTCCTGTGAGGCAGGCTGCAGGGGGCATTCAGCCTAGAAATACATATGTACTAGTGTTGCCAGCTCATCATTTTATCATGCGTCTCACAACATTTGGGGGTTTTCTTAAAGCCCCAGTTCCTGGAGCCCTGTGATTCAAGCCGGTGGGACTTAAAGAAAATGACCAAATATAGCGCACATTGCAAAACAATCACAAGAGTTGGCAACATACACAATGTAAACATACTCTTTTGGTGCTTTGGTGCAGGCTTCAGGCATCCTGCTCCATGGAGACCACAGAACATATTTCCGTAGCTTTTTCCATGTTTTATGTTTCCAGCTTCACAAAACGAGGGAATCTAAAGCCACGGCCTGCAATCTGCCTGGAGAATCCCCTTTCAGACATCTAGCTGTCCCGTTGCATGTGTTGCACTGCTTCTGTGTTGCACTTGCAGTGCACCTTGCCTCTCAAACCACTTTACAAAAGGGGATAGGTATGACTATCTCTCCATTAAACTTTAGATTCCTTCTGCTGCCAAGCTGCTCTTCCCTTCCCATGTCCTACCTGGGTGAGTGGAAAATACGGCCCAGGAAAAGCAGAGAGGCTTGCAACACTGATAATCTTAGGCTGCTGGTGGACAAAGGACATCTGCAGCAGAAAGGTGTTGGCGAAAATGTCAAGAGTGGCAACAGCAGGGCAGTATGTCTTGGGGCAGCCAATGAGGTTGCAGGCTAGTGAAGAGAAACTGGCAGATGAAGCAGGGGCAATGGGCAGGGTGAGGGGCAGCAGGACAGAATGCAGATCCAGAGGTGGCAGCAGGTGAGGGAACATTCTACATCTTGCTGATGTTCAGCCCACAGCAGAAGGCCAGCGTGGGGTCTCTCCTGAGTCTTAGCACTCTGTGTTATTCTAACACCTACCCCTTCCACAGGGGCCATGTGTCACTCTCATTAGCAGTGGGCCGCACAGGCAACGGCTGAAATCAATACCCCAAAAGCACATTGCCCAGAGGTCTGGTTGACGAGGCCACATCCCTCTCCTCAGAGATCCCATGAGGGAATCTAAGGAGACTTCCTAACTGCTGTTAGAGAAACAACCAGTGTATTATAGTCAGAGGTGGTGTGTGTGTATTAGGTGTAAATGTGTGCGTGGAGTGTCATGCACTGATATGTGTGAGTCCCTGAAGAACGTTATGCATTGGGGGTGTGTGTGTGTATAAGTCTGAAGAGTGTTATGTATTGGTGTATATGTGCATGTGCATGGGAAGTGTGCAGGGGGTGCATGTGCAGAGTGTTATATATTTGTGTGCGTGTGTGTACATGGGTGTGCATGAAGAATGTTAGGGAGGTTGTGTGTTGCAGAATGTTTTGTATTAGTGTGTGTGTGTATACATGGAGAGTGTGCAAAGAGTGTTATGTGCTGGTGTATAACAGAGTGAAAATGTGACTTAGGTTTGGGCCAGTCTGATTCTGGGCCTGGCTTTTGAGCACAAACTTGGTCTCTCCTTGCTCTCTACTCTCCATGGATGGGAGCTGAGAATATAAGTGCAACATGTTAGAATAGCCCAGGACTGGCTTGACAGTGGGTGTACACACTAGGAGAGCGTAGACCGACGGGAGTGTGTGGCCCTGAGGAGTGCTGCAGGTCGGAACTGAGCAGAGCTGTGCTGGGAGCTCCCCAGTGTAATAGCAGAGGGGCAATGGCAGAGCTACATTGGAGCCCAGGGCAGGAATAGCAGGACAGAGCCATGTGGGAGGCTCAGGGCTCTCACAGCATAAACATTACCTGAAGAGACCCTGCAAATGCTTGTGCTGAGATCAGTGGAATCACTCCTGGCTAATTTGGGGCCAGCCTGGATTTCCACCTTCAAACTGGGTTTGCCCTGAACTATGACTTTCTTTTTGGGTCAGCTCTCTTCTTCTGCTCTTCACATGGACACCCCCTAGCACTAGCATACCAGGTGCATATTGAAATCTACACTCACCCAGATGTGCATTTAATTCTGATTTATTAAGCAAGTTACTGTATAGATGATTAGAAACATATTTCTGGGGATTTAATGGCCATGGAGCAGACATGTAGCCATTACAGAGCTGATAATATTCTATAAATACGTTTTTAATCATGTCCGTATTTAACATGCAATAACTGTCCTATTAAACCTAATGTATATTTGGCAGTCTTAATATAAAGCATTGCAGGGTTTTGGTTTGTTTTGTTTTCTACAGACTCATTAAGTTCTGCTGCTTGGGGAGAGGTTGCAGGTTTTGAAAGTGGACTTTACTAAATTGAGAGAGAGAGATCATCTCAAGTTTCCAAGCACCATCGTGTCTGTGAGAATGAGTGGATAGGGATGGACTCATTGCATAGAAGACTTTTTTTGCCCATTTGCCTATTAAGGAGGCAGCGTCGTCTAGTGGATAGGGTGCTTGTCTAGGAATCAGGAGATTTGAGTTCTAACTCTGGCTAGGCCGCCAAATCGCAGAGTGACCTTGGTCCTGTTATGTCACTTCTCTGTGCCTCTGTTTCCCCTCCCACTCTTACTCCATAAGGTCTTCAGGGCAGTAATAGCCTCTTACTGTCTGGGGCTCTGATCTCAGCTGAGACCTGTAGGTTCTACTGGAATAGAAATAGGAGTGAGGAGAAGGGCTAGGGATGGAGGAAGGATTTAAGATGGTGCATAGCCTGCTACAACCAGAGCTAATAGACAGTCATAACATTATGCCCCTGAAAGTTTTGGCTTGATCTTCAAAGGTGCCGAGCAGCTACAGCCATCAGACAAAACCATTGGGATAGGTGCGTGCCCAGCCCCTCCGAAAATGAGGGAATAGTCCCACCCTCTCTCATCACTCCTTCTCTGTCTTCATCACTGTGTTTTTTCTGGGCATGCCAAAAAAAGGTGGATGTGCAGGATGGAGTCTGGAAGAAGGGGTCCAGGAAAAAAAAAAATTTTTTAAGTGGGGGGAGGAAATTGTGCAACATTTTGAAATGTCAAAGTTGTTTCTGTTTTGTAGGGTTCATAACAGACTTGTTCCTTGGAAACTTTTAACATTTGTATGTATATTTTTATTGAAAAGTTACCAATCGCCATTTTGGGAACAATGTTTTCAGAAAAAAAATATTATGAAAATGTCAAAAAACAAACTCCACTAAGAAAAGTTTTTGGGGTCTTATTCTTACGATGAAGAGGGTGGGGGGAAAGCATCCCGTGGTCATACACACTTGAGGAATAAGTCAGGCTGACTTTTAAAATACCTTCAACCTTGGTGTTCTGTTATCTCCCGATTCCAATCCAGATGGCTGACTGTTCCCCAAGACCTGCTGGTTGCAGGAGAAAAAGGTTGAGAGAGGAAAGGATTTCCATTAAATTAAATAATTTTAGCTGGAAAAATAAACCCTTGTCATTGCTTGAAGCAAATGCCTGCCTGATGCCTTCATGGCTCTTGGACTCAGCTCGAGATGGCTGCCATCATCCTGAAATGAACATCAGGAATGCTAGACTGAGCTCAATTCATTCATTCCAATGAAAATGAGCCCATTCTACCACACCAAGGAAAGAAAAAGAATGCTGAAACAGGAGGTCAGGTCAATCAGAATTAACCCCTTGCTCCCTAGACCCCCAGGTTGAGAGCCTATGCTCTATTAGCTAATCCAGCAGGATGAATGAAACTATCCAGCACAGGAGCAAATTTTTATGCCTGCAAAAATATCCAGAGTTGCACGCCCAAATATTTGTACTTGGCATTCCTGTGCAGTCATCAAATCAGAGCATAGGAATAATACCATGTGACATGATTATTGGTCTTTAAATGTCTTTCTAACTCATATTTCGCTGTTTGTGTCTATCCATCTGTCTAAGCGCTAGAGCCATGACCCATCAAATAGTACCTAGATTTTAGAAAGTCAAAAGAGCCAATTTCATACCTAGTGTGTCAGCAGAGCTGAACCAATAATAAGTCACGCGGTATTGTTTCTGTTCCCTAATTGGATAAGTGCCAGAATGCTTCTGGTACAAATGCTTGTGCAAGAAGCTCTGGAATTTGTTTTATGCAAGTGTTTTCATCAGCAAAATTGGATCACTTGAATGTTCCCAGAAAGCAAAGTGACTACAGTGACTGATGGGCTGTGTACCCCATCGTAGCTCTGAAAGGGTTAACATAGGCCTTAGAGGCCAATTAACTCAACTGGTTGCACATAGAGGGTGGATCAGGCCTAATTTTAATGATGAAACCCAGCTGGGGAGGGGCTGGCTGGTGCATAAGTAGAGGAAGTTTGGCACAGATGGGGGGGCAGTGGCTATGAGGAGAGAGAGGATCTCTGCAGTCAATCTCCAATAGCTGGGAGTGAAGAGACAGGCAGGGAACAGGAAGGCTCTTGCAGAGTGAGGCGAAAGGCTTGATAAGAAGTAGTCCAGGGAAGTGGCAGTGTGGAGCCAGGGGGGTAAACCTTGATTCCATGCCGTAGGGTCCCTTGTCTAGAATTCAATATAGAGGGCAGGCCAGGGTTCCCCCACCAGCCACTGGGAAGGTGGTATGAAGTCCCTGACAAGGGGATATGGACTACCTGAAGCCCTGAGAAAAGAACATATTGGCCATTGAGTGTAGAATCAAGGGCAGCAGACAGGCTGGAGGAATGGGACATCTGTTACCCTGGAAGGGACGGGACTAAGCATGACCTGGACAGATAGCTAAGTCATGGGAAGAGAATGACCACTGTGGGACTGGAATGACCGTCAGCAGGGAGCACTGGAAGACGAGACCCTGCAGTGCCTGCACAGCCACAAGGCGGTGCGCCCGCAGTGAGTCAAATCCTCCAGATTAATTCACACACTCAACCGGGCAGTGCTCTGCATCGTTCCCAGTTCTAGGGCTGAGTACAGTTTGCTGTTGTGAGAGCAGTGAAGTTACAGCAGCTGAACATTGCTATGGGGCTGGGGAGGAATCTTATCCTATAACTTCAGGGCTTTATGCACCTTTGGGTGAAACAGCTGGATGTGGCCACTGTTTGAGACAGGATTCTGGACTAGGTGGAAGTCTCGTCTGATCCAAACTGGCAGCTCCTATGTCCCTGCTTCCTTGTCCACCTCGCCTGTCCCACACCCCAGTTGTCCCTCGGCCATCAGGCTCTCCCATCCGACAGTGAGAAATTTG
The DNA here is from genome assembly GCF_026122565.2 of Emydura macquarii macquarii. Classification (NCBI taxonomy): domain Eukaryota; kingdom Metazoa; phylum Chordata; order Testudines; family Chelidae; genus Emydura; species Emydura macquarii. The sequence continues at coordinate 5,221,724 of NW_027130449.1, read as the reverse complement.
TGCAGTTGTCAGAGCCTGCTGGCCGAGACATAAAGGGCCATTCTTTGTGAAGAGCGGTGAGTGATCAGATAACCCCAGGCCAGCTGGCCATTGGCTGCAAGCCAACTCATCCATCCCCTTTCTGGGTGAGAGTCAGGGTGTCAGAGTTGGCAGGACCAGTTGTTTAGAGGATCCCAAGGGGGATTCCTCACAAGCAGAGAGAGTATCTTATTCTGGTGCAAACTGAGTCAGGCTCCAGTGTTCAGTGGCACAGAGGTGTAGTTTGGGGTGAGGGATTCTTTGTTTGCCACATTGCCACTAGACATCCCATGGCATTGAGCTCTCAGCTCAGGCAGCAGTGGGGGATGATATGGAGGCGCACTGGCTTTCAGGGCGGCCACCCTTCCCGAATTCTTTGCAACTGTCTGGATTTCCACAGGACCAGCCTGTGTCCTATAAACCAAGGACACGTCGAGGCCTGAATCCAGCCAGGGTGTCATGTCTTTAGAATGCAACACAGCGTGGTGTGATGGTGACATGCCGTCACTTTCTTCGGTTCACAGGGAATAGTCAGAGCCAAGAGCACGGGAGTCAGCCAGCCTTGACTTCCTGAGAAACCTTGCAGGGACCTGACTGTGCATTGAACAGACAGGACATTAGTTCATTTGTTCCTATGTGTATACAGTGGGCTCATGATAGGAGGGGCCAATAGCACTGGCTAGGGACAGGCATGCTGCAGGCCCATTAAAAGCTTCCCTCCACCTTGTAGGTCTGCCAATGCTTCCCAATCCAAACACATGTCACTCTCTGCGATTCCAGCCTTTCCCCACCCCCCTTAGTTGTAATACACAGTGCTTTCCTCATCGACAGCACCGCCACTGTTCCCCCACTGCACATCCCCGTGGCTCTGCTAATCAACAATAGCCCTATCCTCCTACACCCCTTGCAATTCCAGCCCTGGGCCCCCACCTTGCTCTGCAAGCAGACCCAAATTCTGACCTCCAGTCCCCTCTGCTCTTCCAGTCTTGGGCCCTGTCTTGAGCAGAGACCGCCAGAGGTGCTGAGTTCTGTAGCATCACCCGTATCACTCACATGTGAGAAGTCCAAGAGCTAATCCTGTGTGATTTCTTAAGGAGCCCAGAGAGTCACCACCATTTTATCTCTCATCCTTCGGCTCTTAACTTTCCTCCACTCCCTTTCATGCTCCCACCTGCTTTTCCCACTCACCCTTTTTCCAACTTCATCTCTCCCTTTCTCTCTTGCTCCCCTACCCTTCTCACCTCTCCCATTGTTCACATCTTGCACAATTAGCCCCTGGAACTCCTTTCCACAAAGTATCAAGACCAAGAGCTCAGCTGGAAACAGAAAGGCAGAGAGAATTCTATGGATAATGACGTTATCCAGAGTTATAATGGTAAATGCTAAAAGAGTCCATCAGTTTTAGAAGGAAAATAAATTCTTGTGCTGCAGAGCTTAGACCAGTCCTTAACTAGAGCTGGTTGAAAAATGGGTGGGGAGGAGGTGGCCCATGGAAAATTTTGAATTTTCATTTAAAAAAAACCAAAAACCTTTAATTCTGGGGCTGAAAACCAAACGCTTTCCATTTTGGGGCAAAAGTTTGGATTTGGAGTTTCATTCTTTCAACAAAATTTGAAATTTTCTGGGGGGGAAAAGACATTGGCTGCCAAAAATTTGATATAGTCAACAATCCAGTCTGCCTTCAAAAAACAGTTTCAGCAGAAAGTTTTCTCCCATCCTCACCTCTTACTACTTGGAATTGGGAGGAGACTTCAGGGGGGGCAGCAGGTATTTCATCTGCCTCCTGCAGGAATTCATGCACCTTCCTCTCTAGAGCATCTGGTGCTGACAGAGACAGGATACTGGACTAGATGGGCCATGGGTCAGATCCATCTGGCCATATCAGAGTTCCCTTTCTCAGCTCTTTCAGGGCCCCCGTCAGCATCAGGCTTCAGTGGGAGGTGTGGCCACATGCGCAGTACCTGTGTCTAAGAGCCTCTTGTCTCACTCCCTCTTTCTCTGAGCACCTTGGCCCCCTCTTGCTCACTCAGTGGAAAGCTGATATTTGTGACCGAGTGCGGAATGAGTCACCTGCGTTAGCGAGACGTTTCAGTCCGTTGCTTGCAAGCAGGACCCCGCTTGCCCCAGACAAAGTGCTTTCGTCCTGTTGTGCAACTGGAAGGAAGGGCTGTTTTCATATCCCACAGCTGTCAGCGAGTGCCAGGCAAAACGTTCCCTCTGCTTCTTCAAAGCTCAATCATGGACGACAGCTCATTCTGCCGGGCCTCTGTGGTCTGCCCGGTAGAAGTGGTTAACCCTGAGCTTGCCCCGGAGAAGCAATGAGCCTTTGCTTACAGCACAGATGTGGCCAAGACATCTGGTGTAAAGAAGACCAACCACAAATGCCAAGGAGAAGCCAGGGGCTGTTCTCTTGGTCACGTGTTTCTCGTTTGGTTTCACCTCTCCCTGCTATTCTCTTCAATATTTAAGCAATAAGGACCAAGGCGCCACCTTAGAGAATTCTATAACATCGATTAAAAGCCCCAGTCACTCAGCCTGTGGTCAGCCAAGCAAGAGAGGCATTCTCCCACCCTCATTGTTCATTTTTAACATGTCTGTAAGGCAGCTCCTGCTAAGCCAGGGGCCTGAGTCTCATTAGGGTTTATTAAGCACCAGAGAGCTTGAGTTGCAAGTGCTGAGTGATGAGCCAATGAGCATTTCACTTAATTCTGTGGGGTGAGGAAATGCCGCAGAGTTTGTGGCTAACAAGAAGGGGGATGTTGTTTAGTTTCAGGGAACTGTTTTGCTCATGTTCTCTCTTCGATGCAGGGCCCAAGTTAAACGCAGGAGCTGCTGAGTTAATTCCAGTGTGGTTTTACTGGGTGATGTTGGCTTTTTAGTACAGGGAGTCACAAATCCTAGCTAGCTACAATGGGCTGTGTGTGGCTAACTCCATTATCAGAAGGTGAGGGAGGGAGAATTGACCCATGAGCTAGATGGAAAGCCTAGACAAAACTTTTATGTCTTTGCAGAAGAGGGAGATTTTGGTGATACTCACTCAATTACAGCTTTGGCTATAGCTGTGACTGAGTCCCCTGGTGCTTCTGTACCAGGACAAAGAGCAGGCAGCCTCCTCCCAGGAGTAAAAGCACTCCCTGGCTGCTCCCACGGTCTGATGAACTCCTGTCTTGTTCATATAGAGAACAGGGTGTCAGCAGCTGATCGGCTCTTGGAGGAATGCTGTGTGCCTGTGAAGCACTTTAGTCATCACATGTGGGGTCTCTAATGCTCTTGGTACAGTAACCACTAATCCTTGAAGTACAGCTAATTGAGTCTAATTATCAGTGTGGGTCCCCCCTCACACACACACATACATACACCAACCCATCCAAGATCTTCTGTCTCCTAATTGGCAAAGGCAACCTGTCATTTTGCAGGGATTTGGAATGCAGGCTGGCTTGTTTCTGCCTCAGATTATCTGACTCTGGCTTTGAACTGTCTATGCTGTCTATGGCCTCCCACAAACTTGGCCCCCAACCCACTCCCATCCTGGGGGCTGATTCTGTCCCTGCGGGGAGCTGGATGGGAATTTCCATCCCTAAAGAATAAGACCATTGCTTCCACACTTTTCTTCTTTCTCCTCTCTTACACCTTCCTTAATTTCTTTCCCTGTCTCCCTCTTCCTTTCTCATTCTCTCTGTTTTATAGCTCCCGCTGGTGCACACGCAGGGAGAAAAGCTGTGCTAAAAAGTGCACAGACACACATCCCATCACTTGCATGTACCTATGCCTGTGCAAATGGATGGAGTGGAGTCAGAGTCCCCTAGTCCTGGATTGGGGTTAGAGTCCCCTAGGCTGCCTCTTGCTGACAACAGGGAGCTTAATGGAACTGTTGCCAATACAAGCTATTTAGACAACAGTCTTGGAAGAATGGATTTAGGGCTGGGAAAGATATTTGCTAATTTAGTTCTTTTGGGCCTCACACCTCCTGGTTGAGAAATATAGTGGTCTCTTATAAGGCTAGGTGGAAAATAGTTGTCTCATCCTATGAGAATTTTGGAAACTTGGAAAATTTCTCCCATCCCAAATTAGGACAAAAATCAAAATCTCAAATTTTTCTGTGAACCAACAAATTGAAAAAAATATTGTCAGGCCAATCAAAATGCTTAATTTCTATTTCAATCTTTTTTGTTGTTGTTGTTTTTAACTTATTTTTAGTAGAAATTAAGTTAAATTTGAAAACAAAATTTCCAACCAAAAAATCAAAACTGTTTGTTTGAGGCATCCTTCAAAACATGTTTTCAAATTTTTTCTGAGTTGGTGAAATTTGTCAAAACCTACTTTTTTTTCCACCAGTAGATTCAGTTTCAACAAATGGACTTTTTTTGGCAAATACACAGTCAGCTCTAGTTTCTTGCATTTTATCCAGTAGTTTGACTCTAGAAACTCAATTTAAAGAGCTGCACACTGGATCTGTACCCATAAAAGGGCACCGAAGTGCCGCCACTATCATGGGTAATATGCCAGCTAAGCATGTGTGTCACCACTGCCCTCTACCAGATGGAACATAAGACGTGTTAATGTGTGCACCTGTTTCTGCATGTCACCCTCTAGTGGCAAATATAAGCTCTAATAATATTACACCTAAGCAACAGTTAGTTAAGTGGGGAAGGCCCGTAGTTTTAAAGTTCTGAGTTCTATTTTTGATGCCACCCATGTGATTTTTAGTTGGTGACCAAGTGAAGCGACAGATTTGTTACAAATATCCAGTGTGAGTGGCTATGGTTTGAACATTTGACCCTGCCCCCCTGTTTCTTCCCTTTCTTTGCTGGCATTTTGTTCTCATTAGAACGTTGATACCCTATCTCCCTCTGCCCTTCCTCCCCAGAAGAATGTTAGCAATGGGCATACTTCTTACTCTGGGGGTCAGATAAGCACCCAAAAGTTTGTATTCTTATCCAAATGGCTTGGGGGACTGCAAAACTGGTCCGGAAATCCGTCAAGAATCAGCTCATTGTACCTAGATACATGAGTTTGAAGCAAGCATAGGAGCTGCTGGGAGCTGAGTTCTTTTGCAAATCTGGACACTAACGACAATTATGAATCGTTACACTGGCTCTCATTACAGCCATCCATGCTCTAGGTGCCATTTTGTATTTGTAGGATCAGAGGCATTAATTCCACCCTATATGATGCAAACTGCCACTCACTTTCCTTATGTAGTTTCAGCTGGATACAGTCTTCTCCTTTACTTCCTATCCTAAAGAGTTGTGTAATAGGCTGTAATATAGCTTCCATGATCTGCCCTGGAGTGGAGCGATTCTTATATCTCTACTTTACCTCCCTCATCAGGGTATCTTGAGGATTAATTAATTGCGTGTAAATTGGTCTGAGATCATTGCTGGATGGGTGTGGAGCAGTGCCAGGTATTATTAACTGTGAAATCTCAAACAAAGGATTAGATGATTTCAGATGAACTTCTAAACAACCCAAAATTCTGCTTTCACACCTGTGAACAGCGGAAGAGGAAATAGAGAGAAATGCAGGCAGTCGTTAAATAGAGGGTCCAATTCTTCCCTCACAGTGGTGTCAATCTGGAATAAAGCCACTGAAGTCCAGTGTAAACAAGAGAAGAGTCACATCTGGAATAGTTTTTTAATATATCTGAGTAGAAGGCATCAGAGAGCATTTGAAGGAAGGTTCCCATGGACAGCCAGCTGGAGAAGCTTTGCAGGGTATCACACAATAGCTCCTTTGCCCTCGCACATTAATACTGCCCATTTAGCATGGGCAGCTCCAGGATATGCATTGGCAACCAGTGGGCATGCTAATTGTGTGACTGCTTTTGAATATGTGACCCACTGACACGGGCCATCAAGAGGCAGTTCTGCTAGCCACACAAGTCTGTAGACAAAACCCCTAGTCAGAAAATCACAGGCAACTAGGGGCATTGCAACCTCTTCTTGTTTTTATCACTATCATAAATCCCTGGGCAAAAAACAGGGAAGAGATTTCCTTAGCTCTATTTCAGACCAGCTGCTCGCCAACCAGCTGCTCCCCGCACCCAGCTCCCAGAGCTTCCCGAACATCTTCCAGAGGGATCATCTTATTGACAAGCCAGGAAAGTTGCTATATTTATCCTGTCCCAGAACTACTGGACAGTCCATGTGGGACCATGTTGGTTCTCTCCTAGGTTTCATCCAGTGCTATGTTTATCCTCCTTGGTGTCTGGGGAAAGCAGAAATCGGGAAAAACCATGCCCCTTTCCAATTTTCCCAGCTGAGCATGTCTAGGGATAAAGAGGCATTTCTGAGCTTCCTATCAAACTCATTTGAAGTTCCAATCTGACTTTCTCACGGGAACATCTTACTTGGCTTCTACTGAGCAGGCCCAGAGCTCTGAATTACCCCCTGCCTGTGTTTGTTATTCTCAGTCGTTTATGTGTTTTTAATTCTTCGACATAGCCTCCTCTCCCTACCCCCCCTGGACATACACACAAGATTCAAGGCCTTGAATGCACATCAGTTGCAGGAGGTACCAAGTGATCTTGCGCTTCTAGCGGTTTCGTCCTAGTCCCAACATCAATCTGAACCAGCAGCACAGAGTTTGGGTCAGTCGCCATGAGAGTGTAGTTAGTGTAAACACTAAGGCCCTGATTCAGCAAAACACAAAACACCTGCTTAGCTTTAACTTAACTTTACTCCAAAGGAGGCTACTTGGTGCCAGGGCTTTAGCTACGACACTGATAGGTTTTATAAAACCCTAAAGGAGATACATAGGCAAGGGTGATTCCAGCTGGTGATGGATGGCAAAACTCTGCGGTGTGTCAGTCTAGGTTTTCATGATTCCTTTTCAAGTTTTGTGGCACTTTTCCCAGACCCCCTTATTTAAAGCTATTTTGCCCCAGGGAAATTTAATTAAAATAAAAAACCTTATAGATCTAATTGAATTAGAATCTGTGCTATGCCACTAGGAAAGATTTTTATTTTAGAGTCATTTTTGCCTGGTTTCTAAATGTTCCAAATCCTGAGGTCCATATTCAGTTTTTATTCATTTAGAACTCGCGTCAAGACAGCTAAGGCCTAATTGTATCGCTACATGAAAAATACCAATATAGAGGCCAAGAAATTCAACAAGGTTCCCCTTATAGAGTTTCCTCTGCAGTCTTCTGCTGGGAGAAACCAGGCATCATTTGCACAAATACCACAGAGCACACAGGACTTTCATGGATCTCTAGGAGCTGGCGAGGCCATATGGTAATCTGCAAAGTTGCCGCCGTGTTGGTCCTGGGCTCTCTCCAGCTCTGCTCTCTAATCCTGGCAGCCTGGCTCCACTGTTCAAACTTGGCTTGTTTTGTAGATCTCAGTGAGACCTAAAACCGAAACCAAATCTGAAGACTCTGAACTAGATCCTTAGCTGGTGGAAACTGACATAGCTTCGTTGGCTTCAGTGGAACTATGTTGATTTATGCCAATTGTGGTTCTAGCCCTATATGTTCTGTATTTCATTTGTTTGTAAGACTGTAAATTATAAGAAGCTACAGTATTTATGATATCACACATTGTGTTAAGCAGTATAGATGGACTGATCCAGCTATAAGGTAGAAGTCAACGAGCCATAACTGAGACTGAGCTTTGAACACTCTGCATTTCCTGACCCTTAAGGGCTTGAATGCTCATCCTTAATGCCACATCAAGGGTAGGGTCTGGGTTTTGTTTTGCATGGGAATAACATTGCTGCATGCCCCAGTGTCCTCATACGTCTGGTCAATCATCTTTTTCCAGCCCAATGACCCTGGTGAATGTGTGTTATAGTCCCCCTTCTGTCAATTTACAAAGGATATAAATTATATCCCCCTTACTCCGCCCAGCTACAGAGATTTGTCTCTTTAGCTCAAGCTGTACCAGCTCATGCTTTGGTTGTGGAGGACCTTGGTTTTGTCCCTGGGGTGTTGGCTAACAGGGCCGTCATAACTCAGTCACCTCTACAAGGCTGGTGTATTTCCTTATCAAACTGTGGGCAACTCTACCTCAGTTAAGTTAGCACTAATTCTGTATGCTGCTGAGTGCCCTCAGTTTCCTAGGACATCAGAGGGGGCTGAAGGGTGCTCAGCAGATTGCAAGATTAGGCTGCTGTTAGGTAGTTAGTAGGGGATGTCATTTCCCTCTTCACATCCAAAGAAAATGCTCATGTGCACCAGCTAATAGCTATTTAGAGAATCATTAGAGATTTTTTTTTAAAACCCTAACCTATAGCTTTAAGCTTCAGACTGGGCATTCAATCAACAGGACAGTGAATCCAAAAACCCTAAGACCAGCTGACAGTTCACTTGGAAATAGATATGCTTCCCTGTCCAGCCCACCCCTCCCGCTTGTTATTCTTGGCAGGCAGGTTGGACAGGCCTCCACGGTGAGCTTGTCAAAAGTGCAAGTGAGAGAAAATTGTTCATATCTGAATAAACAAAATCAGCTGTTGCCAGCAATCGTCATGCCCTTACTGAGGATTCAAGGCAGGTCAGCCATCATTCCTGTCTGGGTATCGGGTGTGAATGGCACCTCAGAATGGCTTGCTCCTTTTTGGTGGACAGCTGCAAAGGGCGCTGACTTGTTCTTCCTTTGCCTCCATCCCCGGGAAGGCTTCTCTTCTCCCACTGGGTTAATCTCCATCCCTTTGGGATATAGGGTTTGGTCATTGGCATCAACCATGAGCCTACATGTGAGTTCTTCCCTCTGGGCCCCAAAATGTCTAGGATGTAATGAAGAGCACTGCAAATGCAGTAGGACAGCAATTACATACCACCAGATGATGGTGATAATGATAAAGCCATCCAAGGATCATAGGGTGCTTTGCAAGCCTCAGTTGAGATACATGCTTCCCTACCCAGCCAAGGGTTATTATCCTCTCTTTATAGAAAGGGGAACTGAGGAACCTCCTCATTAACTTGGCCAGGAATAAGGCCTTCCCTAGGTTCACCTGGCAGGCACTGGTAGGGTCAGGATTAGAACCTACAAGTGTGTGAGAAGAGGATGGAAAGTAGGACTGGGAGACACAAGATTGCTTAGGTCCTTAAAGGAACTGGAATATGTCATCCCAGTCTCTAGGGGGAAGCATTGCAAAACCACCCTCAAAACAGCACTGTCTACTAAAGGCAGACCTTCTGCCTCCTCACAGATCTATGCTTTGTGCATCAGGCGTGCTTGGTTTCTCTGTTGCTGCAAAGAGCATTCCTTTTGTAGGGAATGACTGATTGCACTGAGCTGGGAGATGTATGTGAATTCCACATAGACCCATGCAGCCAATCTAAACAGGGCAGATTGACCAACTGTGTATTATGTATATTTCCCCTATTTGCAAATGCAAATTCCTGGAGCAACAGCTAGCCTGGTGCACTGCATGTCGGCTCCAAAGGAATTTCTCTTTCCCAATCAGGGGGTGGCTCCAGCCCCCAGGAGACCAAACTAATTATTTAGGGGAGGTGAACAGCATCTTTCTGTCTTGTTCAGACATCAGAGCTGTAGACAGTTGCTTGTTTTATGAATTTTGTTGTTGTTGTAACTTGTTGCTCATGAGAACGATGGAGCTGATGGTGCAAGCTACAGCCAAGCAGAGTTCTGGCAGGTGCTGGGCAAGTTTTCCTCACACAGCCTTTTCAAGGCACATGAATGCTGACCAGAGACTCCAGTCCTGTTTCCACCCACCGGTTATATCAGTGCACTTCAGCCCTGACTTGCAGCAGCCCCTGCTACTCCAGCCCTGGGTCCCCCACAGTTCTGCCTATGCGCCTTGGTCCTGATCCCCCGTAATCATGGGGATCCTACTCAGCGCTTCAATTCAGACATGCAGGAGCCCATGTAATTCTAACTAAGGGCCCTCACATAACTCTGGCGATGCACCTCAGTTCTAATTTTGCAGTTTTAGTCCTGGCTCTATGTGTGTGTCTTGACTGTGCACTTCAGTCGTGACTCAGCAGCACTCGCTGCTTTTCCAGCCCTTCCTTGCTCACAGATACTATTTTAATGAGATACTGAGGATTGTCTAAACATAGACCTTTAATCATAGAGGTCTATGATCCTGCGATCCTCAGCATCTCATTAAAATATGTTCCGTACACAGCTCAGGTGGGTGCTATGTCCATGGAGGGACCATCATTAATGGATGGATGGTCACCTGCCTGCTTCAAAAAACTTTCCAAGTCATATGATCAGCATATGATCGGGCATACCGCAAGACCCCTTAACTTGAGAACATTGCACTAGTATGTCTTTAATCAGTTTTTAAACTGATACTATTAAACGTGCAGGCCCCTGTGTGAACACACTTATTTAGTTTTATGAGTGGCTCATTTCCATTTAGCTTAAACTTGCTCCTAAATGACTTGAGCTAAACCAAAATAAGCCTGATTTAAACTGAAATAAGAGCATCCACCCAGCCTTGTGTCCTGGTTAACTGTATCCGTTTAAAATCATCCCTTAAGTTATCCTGGGGTGCCGCATTCCAGTGTAGACAAGCCCTGAGAAGGGGTGAGCACTGAGGTTTTTCCTCAAACTCTTGAGCAGTCAAAGAATGCAGGACTGAGCCCACTTTCATTCTCAACGATTCTGGATGTTCACGAGAGTCAAAAGGTGGAGAGGGCTGGATGGGAAAAAAGACCACAAAACTGCTTAGTAGCTTTTCCTTTTCAGCGTATGGAGCACTTACTACTACAATTCTTAAACAACAGAGCCCCGAGCCACAAACACACCCCATCAATACAGGGAAATAGGCATCTGCATTCCTGTTTTACTACTTGCAAGCTGTTCTGTTATTAAGGAAAGAGGGGCAGTAACTCTTGACCTTAGGGAAAGCAGGGGGCTTATAAAAAACATAAGTGCAGCAGGAATTACGAAGCAATTAAAAACCAAGCCAGAACTGGGACTATGTCAATAAAACCAAAGGGAACTTATATGCAGTGTTGTGGTAGCCATGTTAGTCCCAGGATATTAGCGAGAGAAAGCGGGTGAGGTAATATCTTTTATTGAGCCAACTTCTGTTGGTGAGCGAGACAAGCTTTCGAGCTACACAGAGGTCCTCTTCAGGTCTGGGAAAGGTACTCAGTGTCACAGTTAAATACAAGATCAAACAGATAGTCCAGTTTAGTCTCTCTCAGCAACAGAAGTTGGTCCAATAAAAGATATTACCTCGCCCACCTTGTCTCTTTAAAGGGAACTTATGTCAGTTCCACACAGGCCATGAGGACTAGGATGATTGACACCCCTCCTTTGGGGTCAATCTGGCTGATGCTTCAGGCCTCCTGACCGAGTTTATCTGGTCCCCAGAATCAAAACACAAACTCTGCTCTCAGAAGAAAGAGGAGACCCCAGCTCTGGGGCTGTGTGAATCTTTCCCCATGTGGGTTTGAGGCTGAATGAATCCAAAACCCAACACGCATCCTTCTGAGATTCACATGATGTCAAGTTAAAGTGATTGATCCCTCCCTGTTACCCAGAGTCACCCAAGTGTTTAAAGAACCTCATCTGAGTAGCCATCTGAATGGGAGAAACTAGAAGATGTAGATTGATGGGAGACAGGGTTTGCTGGAGCTTTAGATTAATGTCCTGGGTGTTTAACTTGATGCCTGGGTTTGCATCCCACTGTAGATGATGAGAAGTAAACCCAGGGAATGTTGCATTGGATACTTAGCCGAACCTCCTTAGGGATTTCCCACCCCAATAAAAATAGGAAGAGAAGCTTTGTTTAGTTGTCTCTGAAAATAATGCATTTCTTTGCATTGATTTTTGTGTGTGTGTAGTTTTTGTTTTGAGGTTCCTGAAGTGCTGGCTGAAAGTTGGGGTATAGTCCAAATTTAACAGCCCCGGAGTTCTTCTATGAAACTTCTATGAAACTTTTGTGAATTATTATACCAACCACTTGAGTTTAAACGCATTATAAAGAGGAAATGGAAGGCTATATTTTATTGCCAAATATGAAACAGCCAGTGTTGAGCAGGCGACATTTAGGCCAGCCCTATGTTTAGGTCTTGGACCTTGTGTGTGCTGGGGAAATTTGCCAGCATACTCAAACCAGTTTTGAAACCAGTTAGTAATCTAGGGTAAACAAGGCAAAAATGGTCAATCTTGTCATAGGGTGACTTGTTATGGATTACTTCTTCCTCCATAAACTGGTTTAATTAGCCCCCTTTCACCACGTTTAACCAAACCATTTTAAAAAACAGACTTAATCATTTTTGCCTTGTCTACACGAGAATTCCAAACGGTTTTGAAACTGGTCAGAATAATTTCTTAAATGTCCTCGGTGTAGACAAGGCCTGAAACCCAAACATAACCTGGCCTAAATTTTCAAGACTCACTAGTGATTTTGGATGCCTACATTTTGAGGGGAACACTTTAAAGGGACTTATTTACAGAGGGCAGGTGCTCAACACTTTCTGAAAATCAGCCATCCCCACCCACACTGAGGTACTCTTGAAATCAAAATCACTAGTCACTCTTGAAAATGTAGGCTGACTACCCTGAGATGCCCCTATTGTTCCTTTTCTTTTCTGCCTGCAGCCCCAGTCCCAAATTTCAGGGCCAAAAGAGACAGGAAGAGGGATATATGTTGACAACTACAGATCAAAGGATTCAGAAACTGAATGAATTCAAGAATAAGTAGTTGTTGGCAAGCTTCTCCACTTTTCCAGTTGAGGCAAATGTACTTGTGCTAGGATCTGCTGGGATATTGTTTGATGTGGTTAAATCTGTCGCAGGTTGCAGTGAAGAATACTAGCAGTGGCCGTGGTATTTCCCTCCCAGAGTTTGCAGTGTCTTTGTTGCTGGTGAGGAACCAACTCAAATTCTCTCTATCACCTCAGCCGTGTTCCCAGTCTGCAAATGGCTGGAATTAAGTTTGGGTTTCTTTTCACTTATATAGGAATTCTCTCCCTGCCTGTGTCATCAAATAGCCTTCATTCTGCCAGGAAAGCACATCACGGGGCCATATTTCAAGCTCCCATTGACTCTTTCAACACTGCCACTTGAATGCAGCTCCTGAAAGGGGGTCTTGCTACCAAGTTACTCTTCCTCCATAAAGAGGGAGCAGCCCCACCTCACCTATGCACAGACCATGGGGAATAAGTTAGAAAGGCAATTTGGAAGCGCACTGATTACTGTGCCTGGTTCAGTTCCTTTGGTGATACATGCAAAGTGGGACTTGTGCAAGCTGAAAAGGATGATACAAGCAAACAAGGCTAAGCGGCAAAGGGGACACGTAGAACTGGCTTGAGAATGACAATTCTGTTTTGCCATAACTTTTGTGGTTTCAGTATTTGTTTTTGGTCAGCAGTTGAAAACAGACAACAAAAATCTTTTGGATGTTTGTGTGAGACAGAATTGTGTTGGAAATGTCTTTGTTAAGGTAGAAAAGATCAGGTTTTCAGTTTGGGACTCTCTCTCTCTCTGGAAGTGACCAAAGAGTCCTCCCTGGACCTCAGAGAACTTCCTGTCAAAACTTTATTTACATCAGTGCAGCTCCACAAAACATTTCGGCTCCAATAAAACCGTACTTTATGATGAAAAAATATTTAGTCAAAAATGTTCTGAGCAGCTCTAGGGACAAGCTGCTGGAGCCGGGAGGGAGAAGAACATTCGTGATGACACCAGGACCTGGGAGAAACTCCCACAGTTACATACCCAGACTTGGGCCAGATTCACCCAAATGTTCCTGAGCCTTGGGTCAGGTTTTGGGAGAGAGAGGCTAATGTTTGAGCTCCAGCTTAGGTGGAAATATACAAAATTCAGCTTTTGTTTCAATCAGTAGAAATTCCTTTGAAAACAATGGAGTTACAGCAGCCTAAAACTAGCACAGGAGCGCTCTAAATTGGGCCCTTTGACCCTGCCTACATTCAATGAAGCCAGGATTTCACATGGATTTTTCACCTAAAATGTCCCACCATTGCTACCATAACCTCAGCCCCACCGGCTTGGTGGTAGTGACCATGTGGACAAGACTGCACTCAGCCATTGGCGTTTGTATCATCACGTCATGTGGAGCTGCCCTGAACCTGCTTTGATTGCAGTAGTCAAAACTCCAGGAGCCGGTCTACACAATGTTTCTAGCATAGCTGATCCAGTAGTACAGTGGCAATGGGAAAATGCATTGTTATAGGCATAGCCTTATTAGCACCCAGATAACTTCACAGCTGTTAGCAGCAGCAGCACAGAGAGGTCCCAGCTTGCAAGGCACTCTATGTACACGTAGCGAGAGAGACAGTCCCCACTCCAAATGGCTTACAGTCTATGTAGACAAAGGATGGAAAAGTGACTCACTCAAGGAGGTCAGAACTGGGAATAGAATCCCGGTTTCCTGACTCCCAGGCCAACACCTGATGCACTGGACAACGCTGCTGCTTGCCTTCCTCCGTCCCCACCCCTACAAGTTTTAACCAGAAATTTCCAGTGGGATATTCAGCCATTAGCCACCCAATTCATAACTTGGACTTTGTTCCTCATGGCCATAGCGCTGAAGCCCTGACAATGCTGCCTTGCTGAGAAAGCCCTTCCCTGTTCACGCACACTCGAACTTGAACAAACCCTGTTAGTCCCACACTGTGGATGGGTCTTTATAGGAGAGGTGGGGGAAAAGAGCAGGAGAAAATGCCAGTTGTCTAGATACAGGCGCAGAACTAGAAAGTTCAAAGAGGTTACAAAATGAGCCAGAAAGTGCATCTTTTCAAACCTCAGAAAGATTTAGGACTGTGGCATCTCCAGCAGATATCTGAGTCAGTTCTTATACCATGGCAGCCTGTTCGCTGCTCTAGTTAGGTGGCAATTTGGTCCGGTTGCTGTAGTGGTATTCCTGATTTTGCTTGTGTGACCTTGGACAAGTCTCTTCAGCTTCATGTCTCTGATTCCCCTGCCACTCTTTATCTGTGTTGTCTAGTTAGACTGTAGGTAATTTGGAGCAGAGACTGTGTCCTCTTACTATGTAAGAGCTATACAATGCCTAGCATGTTGGAGCCTCTTAGATGCTGCCTACTACCAGCGAATAGTGAGAAGTCCAAAGGGCCCATTTCTCCTGTCTCCCCCTGCACAGTAGCCCTGGATAACTCTGTTCAGTGCTGATGGGACTGGAAATCTGTTACGCGGGGGATGCGGGCCCTCGCCCCCGGCTAACGCTGCATTTTGCAGCTCCACTATTTTTATGGGCTGTTTGGCCTGACAGCAGCTCATTACCTTTCCTGCCTGCTTGGTTTATATCCGCTGGCTCTCGCTGGCTTTTTCCTCTCAATAAAATGACAATGCAGAAACACACACGCACAAAGAGAGAGCTGGAGGTGGGGGGGAGGCTGCCTGACTTGCTATGGAAACAGTGATCAAGCAAACCTTCCCGTTCCCCTCATCTGCTCAGGAGGAAACACTGTCACCATAAAGTGACCATGGAGAGGAAAGGGGAATGAGGGGTCAAATCATCAACATTTGCTAATGGGCTCTTCAATCTAGCAGACAAAAGTAGAACAAGATCCAAGGGCTGGAATTTGAAGCAATACCAATTTGGACTAGAAATAAGGCACACATTTTTAACAGTGAAGTTTATTAACCACGGCACAACATAGCAAAGGTGGTGGTGGATTCTACATCACTGGCAATTTTAAATCAAGATTGGATGTTTTGCTAAAAGATCTGCCCTAGTTCAAACAGAAATTAATTGGCCTATGTTCTCCAGGAGGTCAGACTAGGTGGTCACAGTGGTCCTTTCTGCTCTTGGAATCTACGAAGCCACTAACGTGTCCTCTGGGGCCCCCCAGGGATTTCTCCTCCTGCCATGAGCTCCCTCTTTCCATCTCTTGGACTGGGCAGTGGCAGCCCTTGTGGAACCCAAATCTGTGTATTAATGTGTGGGTCGAGCTAAGACACCATGACAAGGAAGAGCTGCCATTGGTAGATGCTGGTGGATGGTCCTGGGCAGCTGCAGGAGCAGGCCTTTCATTTTGGGGGAAGCTGTTGGGTTCTAGGGGAGGGTGTCTTTGTTCTTTCATGTGAGTTCTTGGCCAGCGGGATGATCCCTGCCAAGCGGAGATTAGCAAGCAGTTCATCCTTCATAGCCCATCCACATTTTTGCCAACACTGCCCAGAAAGGGCACGAAATCTGGGCTGTCCAAGATTTCAGAGCACTTGACAAACGTGAACTGCACCTCTGCGGAAGTATTACTACTATCCACATTTTAGAGATGCACCACAGAGAGGGGAAGTGAGTTGCCCAAGGACCCACAATGAGATAGTGGCAGAGGCAGGAATCCAGGAGTCCCTGCTTCACTCACTGGACCTTAATGCACCTATCGTCCAGATACTTGATACCTGCACTGCTAGTGCCCTATGTGCAAACAACTACATTAGACATGCAGGGGCTTCCCTGGCAACCCTGCATGTCCAGACCCCTTTCCCTTTGCGTCTTGATGAAGCCTATGCCATGCATGCCCTAAGACAGTCATCTATTCAGGAGAGCCAGACATGCTCCACATGAGCTTTTCAGTGGAGCCGGGAGTCAATGGGGCTCGCCAAGTTCCCCTTGCCCTTCTTTACTGTGTTCCTCCAAATTATTGTGTCGCTGTGGGTGAGAGGATTCTGGGTAAGGTATTTTGCAGAATCCCCTCTACTTAACTGCGGGGCCGTGTGTCTTCATAGCTGGAGAGAGCAATAGCGGTGCAGTGATGGCTCTGAGCACAGCATTGCTGTTGCACTCTTTCAGTGCAGTTGCACTGCCCATTCTGATTTTCCCATCGCCAATTCCAGGCCAAACAAAATGGGGCCAAGCGTCTGCTCTGTTTGCTGCTACCCAAGGAAGCAGATAACAAACTGGCGGCCAAACAGTGCATGGATAATGTGGTTCCTTGCAGGGAGCAACTCCCTCTCCTTAACAGCAATGGGAATGGGGAATTCCAGGAGGAACCTGCTATCCCTTGCAGCTCATTTCATTGCATGGTGGTGGCCCGCACAAGGCAGAGTGTTAACTCTATATAGGACACAGATGTTCACTGTTGAATTGAATGTCGATAAGAATTAAAACCCCGTCTTTAAATAGCCCTGCTCAGCACAGGCACGTGTCTGTATAATTCATTTTTCAGTGAAATACCTTTTTGTGGCAGTTACTGTACATGCTAGTGGCAGGCGGCTTGCAAGGAAATTAGGGTTTCTGATATTTACTGGAGCCCTAAAAATGTCTGCCTCAGCTGGGGCAAACTTCCTGGCAGAACTCATTGTCAAATCAAAGGCACCACATAGCCTTTAAGCCACCACAGAGAATTAAGCTTCTGTGACCGAGAAATCAAACCCCATTGACTTTTTGTGAATGGATTTAACCCTGGTAAAAGGGGTCAGATTGACAGCTTTGGTCCTGTCCTCTTTGTGGTCATTTAATAAGCCAGTGGCTCCTTTTTTAAAGATATGCATTAGAACTGTTGAAATTTTTTTGACAGAACAGTTTTCCATCAGAAAAAGCGGTTTTGTCAGAGTCTAAATGTTTTACTGCATGGTGTTGATTTCAATGAAATTTCTGATGGAGAAACAGTCAAAATGAATCATTTCAACTTTCTTTTCTTTTCTTTTTTTAAAATTTTTGATCATTTTGAAATGTTTCATTTTGACTTCCTCATTTCAATCCATTTAGTTTAGACTATTCTATTCCAGTCAAGTCTGTTCAAGTCTAAATGAAAGGAACTGACATTATTGAAACAAAGAGTTTTACCCTTTCGAAACAGAATGATTTGACATTATTGAAATGACACATTTTGTTGATTCCAAAATGAAATTGTTTGTCTGGATTTTCTGTTCCATGGCAAATGTCTAAATTTCAGCTTTTCATTCCTATTAAGATGAAAAACAAAATTCAGAATTCCCTGTGGAACAGAAATTCCAACTTCCAACCAGCTCTCGCAGGCATGTCTACCCCAGCATCCCAGTAAATTCCAGTTTGGACAGTTACATGTTCTGGTGGATAGAGAGCTGGTCTGGAACTTGGGCGGCCTGCATTCTATTCTTGGCTCTGTCACTGACTTGCTTGCAAATCTCCTCCCGCCTCTGCAGCCCCTCCTGCCCTTTCTCCAATTTGTTTATTTATAGTCATAGAGTCGAAGGCCAGAAGGGCCAACAGAGCATCTTGTCTGACCTCCTGTATATTGCAGATCATCAGCAGCACCCAGCACCCAGCACTAAATCCAACAACCGAAATTGGACCAAAGTGTTACAGCCCTCAGGAGACTTAACTATTATGTGCCACAGAGATAGAATATGAGGGACCGAAGTGCACCAGTTCAGGGAATTGATTAAGTGAGAGATACCCAGATGATCTTGGCAAATGATCTGCATTACAGGGTGCAGAGGAACCCCAAGGTTACTGCCAATCTGAGCTGGGGGGGAAATCCTTCCCAACCACACATAAGGCGATCAGTTAGACCTGACTGTGAGCTCCTTGGATGACGGCTGTTTGTTCCTGTGTGTTTGTACAGTGCCTAGGGCAGGCGGAGGAAATCTTTGTCAGATCTGGAGATTGTGACTTAACCACAGGGCCATCCTGCTTCACTCAGAGGAAGCTCCAGAACCATTAGATATTGTGGCCCACACTTTCAAAAGTGGCTTCTGATTTCGGGCGCCTCAGTTTCTGGGTGGCCAGCTTGGCTGTTATGTCTAAACAAAACAGACTGCCTAGGGAGGTTGTGGAAGCTCTTTCACTGGAGGTTTCAAAAAGAGGCTGAATAGCCATCTGATGATTTAGCCACAATAGATCCTGCATCTTGGCAGAGTGTTAGACTAGATGACCCCTGTGTTCCCTTATAACCTTATGGTTCTAAGATTCTAACTATGGACTTAATTCGCCGCTCCTTTGCACCAGGGTGAAGCCCTGACCCTAGTGAAGTCAATGGGATTTTTGCCATAGACTTGCGTAGGGGCCAGGATTTCACCCCAGTGCATGTGAGTGTGACGTACCTGGTTTCAATGGCGTCACCCCGGCATGAAGCTAGTATAACCGAGTGGGGAATCCAGCTCTGCACCTTATCACTTTCTTTAAAGAAAAGGCAAACCCTGCCATCACCACAAAGCCAAATACAATCCAACCTCCTAACTCTCTCTAGTCCATTTCCATACATGGAGAGTGCAGCGCGGTCCGTCCAGTGCCCAGCAGTCAGACCAAGGCCTTTGGATGCTTTGCGCACTGCATGGACCAAAGAACTGTATCTACTAAAGATATAAAACATGCGAGGCCTGGTTCTATATACACACTGCTGATCTGACTAGCTTTGAAACCACAGAACACGGTAGCGCCATTAGAGGGCTCTCAAACTCTTGAAAGGGATACCCCCCCCAATTCCTGTGCACTACACTCTGGAACAAGTACTCTCTACGTGAAAAAGCAGAACTCCTTCCCTGCCTAGTGATGGATCCCAGATGACGTCTCCTCAGCCAAAGGAATATGATCTGTCTCATTAGATTACAAGTTGGAACCTTTACAGACTGTAAGTGGGATTCCGTGGCTCTCTCTCCCACTCCCTGTCCCCCAAGCCCATGTTTCTTAATAAATCATCCTCTAGCCTGAGCCGCGTCTCCTTGTTTTAAGTTTAACAAGCTTATTTTTTTGCTGATAAGCTGGACTTTGAATTCTCCCCCAGCTCCCAGGTTGGAGCCAATAGTATCATGAAGGAGAGGCTATTAACCATGATCTATCACACACCAATGGAGCTAATGCACAGTGCTTACCGTGAGCAGCATGTTTCCCTTGTATCAGCATTTCTGGGCCGATTGCGTGTATCTGACATCCTGAACAGGAGGGGAGTTTCAGGCATGGACCAGATGTAAATTAGTGGAGCCAATTCAGCAATGTCCTAGGATGGGGCTATAAGTTACATGCCAGAAGGGTCAGTAGAAAATGGGTCCCAGTGATGCAAAAGTATTGTAACAGGAACCTGTCTCTCATGCAAAATGAGTGTAAAGTACACCACTTGATTATTGGCAGGGGCTGATTTTGGTGTCACACCAGTTTTACACTGTTATAACACCCATGACCTCAGTGGAGTCACTCTGGATCTCCACAAGCATGACATAAGGTCTGTCTACACTGCAGATTGGGGTTAGTGGGGTGACTGCAGCACATGTAGACATACTCAAGCTAGCTTTAATCTAGCCAGCTCGGGTCCGGGAGCGGTGAAGCCGTGGCAGCACAGAGATCCTGGGTACTCGCCTGGGCAGCTAACCCATGCTGAAGTCCATGCTGTCAGAACCTCACTGCTCCAGTAGTACCTGAGCTAGCTAGATTAAAGCCAGTTTGGGTCTGTTCACACACATTGCAGTCATACCTCCAATTGCAGTGTAGACATATCCATAGTTCCAAATCTAGTCCTCTGCCTAGAGGGTGGCTTGGGGATAGGCTGAAGTATGTGGAGAAGCTGCTTTTTCTGCACCCATCTGTTGCTTTTACTCTTATCCCCCATTCACCCACACACATCTAGATACATATCACCCATCTCCTTGGATATAAACTGCTCTCACTTTGCAGCCTCCACTCGGAGCAGGTTACTGAGCAACTTACTCCCAATGTGTACATCATTTCTGTTGATGTCACCACTGAATCTGGCCTAGATCCTTCCATGGACTTGCACCTGCTTTCATTGGTAATTCATTTGGCCCCTCACTACATGAGATGAGAAAAACCTTCACTCACAGCCTGAAATCAAGCAAGATTAACTTGGCTCAGGACTGCATTACAAACAGAGCTGAGTGACTAATTCCTGGTGAATAATTTATCTGATTTGCTTCACCATTTTTTCTGCTTGCAAAAGGTCTGCAAACAGACTAATTTCCAGTTTTCCCAAATGTCTTCATTGGAATTGTTTGCTGGGCACTCTCTGATAAATTTGAGGTCTGTAGTTTGTTTGAAAAGTGTTCATATATGAGCATTATATAGATGGAATTTGAGCTGTGTTGCCTAATTTGGATTGATAGGACACACACTACGTGGTATTGTTTCTGTTCCCTGACCAGATGAGTGCAACTCTTAGTTTCAGGTTTCCAGAGTGAATATTCGTGATTTCAAAATCCTCAAATATTGGCTTCAAGTTCACTCTTTCTGCTAACCTTCCTGTCAGATTGCTGTAGTCCTCAGACAATTATAAAAGGGGCATGGACAAAGCAAAAACCAATCCTTTTTTTTTTTTTTTCTTTTTTCATTGATGTGACTATTCACAGAAAACTTTGTGATGAGTTTTC
This sequence comes from Emydura macquarii macquarii, assembly GCF_026122565.2. Taxonomy (NCBI): domain Eukaryota; kingdom Metazoa; phylum Chordata; order Testudines; family Chelidae; genus Emydura; species Emydura macquarii. Next base: position 5,200,497 of record NW_027130449.1, on the reverse strand, counting down.
CCAGCTTAGTTACAAAACTGACATTTAGGTTGGGTCCAGCAAAAGGTTTGAGGTCCAGAAATATTGTGGCAAGAGTCCCAAAATGTGGATATTTAGGTGACTTGCCAAACCTCTTGGGCCCTGCAAATTTTTGCCAGGAATCTGAGAAAAAACGGGTGCCCATGGGACCCCCAATGGTTCCTGCTTTTTGTTGGAACACATACACTGTGAGACAAGCTGTTCTCATGGTATTCTGATATTTCACTTCCCATCCTAGAAAGAACTTGGAAATCCCTCAGACCTCAGTCAAAGTTACATTTGGGCTAAGTTTATTCTTTGGGTGATGGTTCATTCATGTTCGTCTATCTGAATTGCTTCAACCCATGTTTACGGTCAGCTTTGTGGTGATTAGAGCACGGCACTGGGACCTGAGTTCTGTTTCCTTAAATGGTTCACTTAACTTCTCTGTGCCACCATTTTCCTGTCTCTTTTACAGTCTTAAGCCTCCTTTCCTGCCTCATAGCAGGATTGTGTAATCAATGTTTTAAGAGCAGTGGAGTCCTGGAGTGAAAGCTGCTATTTACCTGCAAAGTGTTATTATTAAAGTTATATGATAATTACCAACAGGGCCTGATTTATAGCTATAAATATATATAGCCTGATTTATAGCTAAGGATGGGAATATTACTGTGGTGTAAGGTTGGCAATCATGGTTTCTGAAAGCATACTATACTGGAGACTCTGCTATACACTATTGGCTGGCTTTAGCTACGAGGAGGATGCAGGAGCCTTGATATTCCATTATCAGTATCTTTTGATAAAAATCCCATCCCAAACCCAGCCCCTTCCCCTGCCAATATCTGGAGGATGCAGACCACAAGTTGGGGGGAAATAATAATAATTTGATTGAACCTTTCATTTAAGTCTATCTCAAAGAGGTTTGTGAACATTAATTCTTCTTTGAGTGCTTACTCGTGTCCATTCCATTGTAGGTGTGTGCACGCGTCTGTGCATGGTTACCGGAACATTTTTCCCTTTAGCAGTACCCGTAGGGCCAGCTCCGGCACCCCCGGAACCCCACGGACATGCCGCGGTATATGAGGCGCTGCCGGACCTACGCCCCCTCAGTTCCTTCTTTCCACCTGTGACGATTGCTGGAACTTCTAGGACTTGCATCACAAGTGTTCTCAGTCCCTTTTGTTCTCCTTAATTGATTGTTGTTTGTCTTAGTTAGGAAGATAAGTCCTTAAGTGTTGCTAATAGTGGTAGTTAGTCACTTAGGATAGTCCCAGCTGGGACTTTGCTGAGAGCAGGGCATGTACCGGTCACCTGGCTTCAAACTGTGCGCCTCCTGTGGAAAGGCCTTTCCACTGAGCGACCCCCATGATAGTTGCATAAAGTGCCTGGGGGAAGCTCATCGTAAGGACAAATGCAAGATCTGTATGGTTTTTAGACCTCAAACCCAAAAAGACAGAAAGACCTGCTTGATAGTTTTACTAATGAAGGCAGCACACAGACCGGCCTCTGAACCAAGCCGTTCTACCTCAGTACCAAGCATGGCATCAGTGCAGAGCAGGGCAGAGCGGATCAGTGCAGGAAACCTTCCACATAGGTCACGTACTGGGCAAAATGGAAACAATTTATCTGTTGGGCAGAGTCCCAGGGAATTTCACCTGGGTTGTCACCAATACAGGCGATCCTAGAGTAGTTGTTGCAATTAAAACTCCAGGGACTAGCCGGGGCCTCCCTGAAGGTCCACCTACTGGCTGTATCAGTGTTCCACCAGCCTTTGGAGGGGAGATCAGTTTTCTCCCACCCTATAACAATTAGGTTCCTGAAAGGGGTGGAGAGGCTCTATCTGCAGGTCTGTGACCTGGTGCCTCCCTGGGATCTCAGCCTGGTCCTCTCATGGCTCACGGGGCCTCCCTTCAAGCCCATGACTACATGCCCTTTACTGCTGCTGTCATGGAAGGTGGCCTTTCTGGTGGCCATTACCTCAGCAAGGAGAGTCTCCGAGCTTAGGGCACTGACCTCGGAGCCTCTTTATACTGTGTTCTATAAAGACAAAGTTCAGTTGCGGCCTCATCCAGCCTTCCTGCCTAAGGTGGTTACCCAATTTCATTATAACCAAGATATATTTATCCCCATGTTTTTTCCCAAACCGCATGGTTTGGGGAGGAGAGAAGATGGCACACGCTAGATGTTAGATGGGCGTTAGCATTCTACACCAAGTGCACGAGATCGTTCCGGAGATCTATACAACTCTTCGTCATGGTGGCTGATCGGATGAAAGTCTTACCTGTTTCCGCCCAGCACATCTCATTGTGGATAACTTCCTCCATCAAGTTATGCTATGAGCAGGCGAAGGTGCTACTTCCAGGGATAATTACAGCCCACCCAACCAGAGCTCAAGCTTCGTTCACAGCCTTCCTAGCAAGAGTGCCTGTGCAAGACATCTGTAGGGCTGCCACCTGCTCGTCTATACACACCTTCACATCCCACTACGCCATCGTCTAGCAAGCGCGGGATGACGCGGGCTTTGGCAGAATGGTGCTGCAAGCAGTTCATCCATAACTCCGGCCCACCTCCAAGGTATTGCTTGTGAGTCAACTACAATAGAATGGACATGAGCAAGCACTCGAAGAAGAAAAGGCGGTTACTTACCTTGTAACTGTTGTTCTTCGAGATGTATTGCTCATGTCCATTCCATGACCCACCCCCCTGTCCCCGCTGCCGGAGTTGGCAGCAAGGAGGAACTGAGGGGGCATAGGGCCGGCAGTGCCTCATATACTGTGGCATGTGCGTGGGGCTCCAAGGGGCGCCAGAGCCGGCCCTACGGGTACTGCTAAAGGGAAAAAAATTCCGGTAACCATGCACAAAGGTGCGCACACACCTACAGTGGAATGGACATGAGCAACACATCTCGAAGAAAAACAGTTACAAGATAAGTAACCGTCTTTTACACGACCTCCCTTGCAGGGTTGTCACTGTCCCCATTTTACAGATGGGAAAACTAGGACCCAAAGAGTTGAAGTATCTTGCAGCGAGTGTGAGGCAGGCCCGGAAATAGAACCCAGGAGTCCTGACTCTTAGTCTGGGACAACCAGATCTGCACACTGTATTCAAGATGTGGTCGTACCATGGATTTATAAAGAGGCAATACGATTTTCTGTCTCTTTCCTACTGATTCTCAACAGTCTGTAGTCTCCTAGCTTGCCCCCATCCAGATCATTTTGTTTTCACCTTGAAACACAAGCCTGACTTGTCCTCCTAGCTTGGCCAAACCCGAGAGCTCATAAAGAAATGCTACGGTTGCTAACGCCCCATGGCGTCGCTGTGCTGGAAGGAGACGAGCATCCTTTATCTCAGCTGACCCAGCGGGGTAGACATTCCTGCTCCTTTCCAAAGGGAGCCGGAGAGCCACAGAGCTTGTTCACAGTGCACTTCCCCGCTGGGGAAGCTCCTCACTAGGTGCCCTCCTACTCAGGAAGCTGCTCGATGTGTCACATGAATCAGTCAACTTGTCATGTTTGAAAATCTCCTTTATTTTTCAGCTGGGGTTTGGCTGCCATCCAGAGCCCTTCTGTGCCTCCAAGGGAAAATGATCTGCAGAGACATGATGAGACACTGCCCAGGTTGCGTTTCTGCTTTGCTGTCTTCTGTGAGTGTTTGAAGTTTTCTTTATTTTTCTGCCTTGAGAGATTTTTTTAACCAAAAAATGGACATTTTAGTTTGTTTGTTGGAAAGAATTTAGGAAAAAGGGAGGTGGGAGATGATAATAATATAAAAAAAATCCACCCATCCCTGAAATAGCCCTAGACAGTCAGTAGAGAGATCTAGCAATTGGACTACAGGACTCCTGGGTTCTGTTCCCAGCTCTGCCACTGACTGTTGTGCCTTGGGCAAGTCACTTAGTATTATTTACATTACAGCAGTGCTGAAATCCTCTGTCATAGGGTCCTTTAAGGGAGATGGATTCAACTCCACCTGTGTCTAGTCAACTGCCTTCCCATGTGATGGTTGTTGAGACATCCTAATAGGAGGGAACCTGCTTAGTTTAGTGGGAGAGGAAGGCCGAGGGGGAGGGATAACAGAGAAACTTATGCAAGAGAAAGGAGACTTGTAGGTAGGTAGAAGGCTCTCCGATAGTATCACCTGATGAGCAACAGGAAGTGCTATGGGGGTCTCTGCAGTGGGCTTAGCAAGAGGCCTGACACAGTCAGTCCTGGCAGTTCCTGGAGATGGGTTGTGCTCCAGGGAATGAAGCAAGATATCTAAGTAGATGGACTTTTGTGGCTTGTTACAGTGTCTCTGGACCACAACCCAGAGTAGAAAGAGCCCTGGGTTCCCTTATGTTCCACTGGGGAAGGCAGTGTGGAAAACCCCCTGGCACAAGGGGCAGAAAGACTAGTGATCCTGGAGCTGGGCTAGAAGAGATTTTTGTTCTGTGGGACTCTTGTTTGTTAACTCTGGAGGGGTTTGCTGTTATAACTTAGCTGGAGGGTTGGGACACCTCAGTGGTTCAACAGTGCAGGGAGCTGTATTATCACTCGGGGAAAACAGCAAGTGGAGAAACTGAGGCAGACCCATGCCCAGAAGCCAAGATAAGATGATTTTGTCACAGGCTCCAACTGCGATTGGGGGCACATTGTGAGACAAAGACAGAAGCTTCTCCCACTCTAACAAGAGAGTTAGAGAACAAGTGTCTTGCTCTAAATCACGCTGGGAACCTATGGCAGAGCAGGGAACAAGACCCAGATCTCCTGAGCCCCTCTTTAGCATGTTAATAATAAGACCATTTCTACTTTCTTCACTTTGCCATGCCTCAGTTTAAAAGGAGAACAAGAAAACAGTCAAACCCATAGAGGAGATCATCCTTATCAGATTAAACCCTATCTCTAAGGGACCTCCCCAAACAGATGGGTACAGTTTTTCTCCAGTTTCATGAAAGCCACCTTGAATGGTTGCCTCAAACAAGTGTTCCTGTGCTTGCCTCCCAGGGTATTGTAATAAACAATACACGCATAGCACACTTCATCCATAGATATTAAAGCACCTAACAGTGGAAGGTACATATTATTAGCCCTGTCTTTACCAATGGAGAAACTGAGGCACAAAAAGATGAAGTGACTTGCTCAAGTTCACAGAGCAGGTTGGTGGCAGAAACAGGAGTAGAAGGTCTTTAGGCCAAAGACTGTCTTTTATTCTGTTTGTTCAGCACCTAGCACAATGCAGCACCGGTCCATGACTAGGGCCCATGGGTGCTATGGTAATAGAAATACTAACAAGTCTTGGTGACAAACCAGCACCATCTCCATGGAAACACATTTCCAGCCTGAGAATAAAGTAATACGTGCAAAGTGCTGTGGGACTCTTGGGTGAAAGATACTAACGTAAATGGCTGTAGAGTTGGTTAAAAGGTCATTGTTGATTTTTTTAATTGAAAAAACCCCATTTTGATTCAATGTAAAAACTCTATTTTAATCAAAAACTTTCTGGTTTGTGTCAAAGGGGCGTGGGAGGATTTGGTTTTCAACCAAAACCTGAACAAAAAAATTCCTCCAAAATTGTTTGTTTCCATCCAATATTTTGCAGAAAATAAAATAAATTTCCTGGGCCAGCTCTATATCACCACAGGGCCCGAAGCGAGTTCTTATTCTTGATGTTCATGACATGCTACCAGGTGCAAACATAATTGAATGCCTCTGCTATTATCACAAGGGGATTTCCAAGGAGTAAAAAAGCTATGAGACCAGATCCCCAGTTGGCGTAAATCATTATAGTCCACTGCAATCAGTGCAGTCACACTGAACTACACCAGTTGTGGATCTGTCCCATAACATTAACAGAACATAAAGATCATGGGACCACATATCTGAAGGGATTAGTGGTGGGATCTGAAACCCAGCACTTTCAAAACGAGTACAAGATGGTTATTGCCTAACAACTCTTCAGTGGCCCTTGGTTGATGGTATCTCTCCTGTTCCTAGTAGACTGCTGTGCATGCTGCAAAAACCACCGCCACAGCTGATGCTAACCAGCACTCTTATAGACAGTTTCTGCAAAAAAGGAAAAGTTGGAATGGAGCATGAATGCTGAGTTATTCTCTTCCCATTAGATATGGTCTCTGAAGCTCTGGAGTGAAGCACATGGGCAAGGAAGCTTGCAGAGCGGATAGCTGGATAGCATGTCCTGTGGTTAGATGGAGTTTGCAGGGCTGTCAATCTAGTACATTTCATGAGTGCTAAATTCACTCCAAAATTTACCTCCCTAACGTGACTATTTGTTATTTAATTCCCAATGTGGATAACTTAGAGGGGGAGATTCGGCACTTGTGGATAGATGTGGTATTTACCTTGGCCTTCTCTGCCTTAGAGCTGGTGATATTATTTATCTGGGTGAATAATTCGACCACTCTGTAACCCTAGAAAAATGAGGAGCCGAGGGGAAGTATTTATAATAACCATTTGGCAAAGGGGAAGCGAGAAAGGGAGGGAGAAGGAATAACAGAGAGATGCTGGCTGATTGTTTCACATCAAAGCCATCCATTTAATTTCCTAGCCCATCTGTTGGATTTCATCTGGCTGTGGCGATACTGCAGGCATGAGTGAAGGGACATGAGTGTTCCAGGCTCGTGTTTCTGATTACGATCCAGCAGGGAGGGAAAGGAGCTGCTTGATCTCAGTTTTTGGATATCTTCGCTTCCTCCTCGTGGAGCTTGCCAGCGGGGATCAATCGCTTTTTGCTATCAGCCTAACAGACAACCTTGTCTTCATCTCTTAGTCTGTTTTAGTGCTAAACTGCCTCCTCATTGCTGGAAAATGTGTACAAGGTTTTCTAGCGCTAGCTTTCCAGAGTCTTGTTACCCCAGCTTCTCCAGGGCTAGCACCAGTGCAGCAACGTGTGGGCATTGTCAGAAGAAGGTACTCGGGAGATCTGCGTTTGGTTCCTGGCTCCATCACAAGCTGCTTGTGTGACCTTGGCCAAGACACTTAAAATTTTTTAACAGCATCTAAGTGGCTTAGGAGTCTAAATTCATTGAAAGCCAACAGGCCTCTTCGTCACTTGGGCACTCCTGAAAATTGGGCCCCTAATCTTTTTGTCTTAGTTCCCCTATCTGTAGAATAGGAATAATAACCCTTCCTTTGTCTGTTTACACTGTGAATTCTTTGGAGCAGGGACTGGCTCTTACTAAGTATATGTACACCTAGCACAATGGATCTTGGACAGGGCCTCAATGTGCAACTGTAACTGTAATAATGTGTCATGGAAACCCAGGAGCTCTGACGGCAATAGCAGTCACGCCATGGTTGGCATCATTGATGGAATGGGATTGCAACACTTCCTAGTGGGAACAATCTTAGCAGTAAAGATTTCCCAGGTCCTGAATTTAACCCTTTCTGAAAATGCACAACTGTTCCCTCAACCCTCTTCTTCAAATGTTCCTATGTTTGGTTTACTTAACATTAAGGGACATGTACATTATCGCAAAGGTCTCCAGGCTGAGCTGGGTCCTTCCTTACATCCCTCTGATGCCGCCCTGCCAACTCCAGGAGGTCAGAGACGGAAAAGCAGTTACACAATCCAGCCCAACTGTGTCAACGTTCAAAGGCTGATGGGGTGTCTGGTTTGTGTGAAACTGGGCCTGCAGCAGTCCCAACTCAGGGCTATAAAAACTGACAGAGCAAGTTGGCACGAGGCGATAGTGGCTCCATCAGGGCTGGATTCTGTCAGTTTTAAAATTACAACCCCACAAATCCTGTAAATGACATACAATATGCCAGAGCTGCAGTGGGCTCTGGAAGCTTTCAATGTACGTGGTATGCTGCGACTGGGACCGAGAAACCTAATCTGACTCCATGGAAACCATGGGCCATCTTGGTAGACTATGGTGGAACAGTGTAAGAGGGGTTTCCATACCTGTCAGTGGGGCTACCCCTACCAGCCTCCCTAGGACAGCTGCATTGGTGAGCAAAAGGGTGCATTGGGGTCAGGGGCCCATTCCCCAGGTTGCCCTTAAGCTGCATTATCTTGCATTGAGATGCCATTAGATCTCTACAGCTAAGCAAGGTTGGGCTGGTCTATACTTGTGTATGAGACTTCCAAGGATCAGCAAGATAGCATTATCTGTATTGCACTAGCACCTAGAAGTCCTAATTGAGATCAGGGTCTTGTGTTTGGCACTGTACAGAAACATGGTAAGGGACGATTCCTGCCTTACAGAGCTTACTATCTAAATACCCAAGACAGACAAAGAGTGGGAGCGTGACCTAGATCTCAGAGGAGTTCAGGAACCGAATTCCCTTCGATTTCAAGGGCAGTCGGGAGCCTAAATACCTTTGAGCATATGGGCCGAAATGACTTGCCCAATGTCACACAGCAGGTCAGCAGCAGAGGTGGGAATAGAACCGACATCTCAAGCCAGTACCGTATCCACTGAGCTATGCTGCCTCCCCTGGGTTGGCAGTGTGTGGCGCTGAGTCAACCCTCATGTGCTCTTCCTTCGGCGTCATTGTTAACATGATGTCCACTGCTGTTGGAGTTGCTGTCTTGCAGGTGAGGTGTAAAATCAATGATCCCATTTAGTCGCTAAAAATGTGAGGGCGCACTTTTGTTCTTTTTCCCCCAAAAGCAGAAATGTTAAGGCTAGTGTCTTGGCCAGATTCACACTCTGGTAATCCTGCCTCCTTGAATTGTCACTGCAGGGCTGGCTGGAAAAGCTAGTCCTCACTTGCTATCCAGATCTGCTAATGAGTTGGTCGATCTGGGAGAGGCGGTTCAAAGGTGAAAGCACTGCACAGCTGTTGAGTATTATTGCTATTATTACTAATAAGCTAACCCTTGGGCAGTGCTGCTGAGCAGTGTTAGATGTAGTAAATGCATTTAACAGGATTAAGCATGGCTTGTTCCGCTCATTCTGAGCCCATAGATTTCAACAGTCTTTGGATCCAGCTCGAGAGGAATTGCTTTTGAAAGGCCCCCTCTGCTACCAACGCAGCAAAGGCCCATTGCCCTTTGGTTTCCAGCTCTGATGAAGCCCATGGCGTGAGGTCTCCATCCCCTCTCATCTAGTCCTCACCTGCCTGTAGCTGGGGTGAGGGACGGGGCTGGAGGGCAAAACAAGAAGCCATCTGGACATTCCTCGGAAGTCTCTGAGTGCAGAGTTCTAGAGATCTGTGACAGTTTGGTCCCATTTCCCCACAATCCTTCCTCACCCCATGATCTTCCTCTCCGCACTGTCCCTGCCAGGACATGAAGACAAAGTGTCACCATAGCAGGGGAGAGGCTGCAGTTCCCTCTAGCTCCGATGGAGTGGTAATAACAGTGCCCAGCTCTTATACGGTGCTTTTTATCTGGAGATGCCCAAGCTCTAAGCACTGGAAATCCCTCGAGGGCATATCCCCAGAGGGTGCTCTGCCCCCTTTCACAGACCCAGGAGGTTTGGATGCTCTGGGAAGCTGTCAGGTTTTGGGACAGTGCTTCTCTAACCTCAACCCAAACTCTGGGCCTTTGGAGGTTCCCCGGTCACTAACTACAAACACATTGAAAGAACCCGGATGACTCCCATCCCAGGGATTGGAAACTCAGGACAGAGAGCACCTTACTTGCTGGCCTTTGAATATCCTCCTCTGCCAGAGCCATCATTCATCAGAGCCAAGGAGGCCCTGTAAATCTCCATGGGCAGGGTTGGAAACTTGTCCCTTCTCTGGGGGTCTTTCCATGCATTACAAGTGAGTTAGGATGAATGTGTATCATTTGTCAGTCCTTGGAGAGGCCACAAACACGGCCAGATAGATTATAGTCTTGCCAGGCGGCCATCCCCCTCCCTCCCTTCCCAGGCCCCTTTTATTGGAAATTATAATGAAATGTGTAATATCCTGTCTTCACTGTTTCCTGGATCTCCGCCCTCCTTGTTCCCATCTTCCCACTCCCTTCCTTAGGCCCCACCCCAAACAAATCATCCAAGGGAATCCTGGGACTGTATCAAGCTGTTCCAAGAGTCATCAGGATTAATTTGCTTTATAAAGGATGATCTGTGGGGCCTATCATTGAAGCCCAGCAGGCTGCATCCATCTCAGCTGGAGCCGGTGGGTTATTTTAATGACGGAGGATGTGTGAATGGGCATTAGGACTGATGTTTCTGTTGCTTTGAGTCCAGATCTATTAACCCTACAAGGTCAGGCCAGGGCACCCCACACCTGTGTGCTGCCGTTCCTCTGCAATACAATAGTGGAAAGCCACAGCTGTGTTTGCGGTAATAGCAGTTGAGAGCTTGGAAGGGAATTAAGAGGATGAGTGCTACATTAAGAGCCTTAATTCAAGTCCATGAGCAGCACTGTGTGTAGATGCATGCAAGTCCAAACATAAGCTATCCTCAGGAGTGATGGAAGAATCTCAAAAGGTTTGGTTTGGTCCCAGCTAGCACCCATACATTCTGATACTTGTCCAAGCCATGTCCAAATTATGCAAACCTCTTGGGTCTGCTTAATTTACGTGGAGAGCAGGATTTCTCATGAGGCTTCCTACTTCTGGTCTGGCCAGAAATAACACAAGAGCAGCCATATCTTGGTATTTTGGCACAGCAATTCACCCATCCCTTCTTGGAAATGGACAGATCCCTCTCAGAAACCTTCCATTCCACAGGCAGGTTCCTTGGGCATGGATTTCCTCCAAAGAAACAGACAGAAGATCCAAAGAGTGGCCTAGTAGCCTTCACGAAGACAATCACTCCAGGCCTCCCTACACCTAAAGCTGCAATCCTTTCTCTGGAGCACGAGTGATAGCAGTGAAACCTGAGGGCTTACAGTGCTTGACGGCTGCTTCTCTGCTTATAAAAACTGTAACTGACACCGCTACTCTTTCTCTGAACCATTCGTTTGGATTTGCTGCAATTCCTTAATCTGAACACTGTGCTGTGGTCGCCTTGGATTTAATTCCTCTCACTCTTGCCATTATGGACCACCAAGACCGAGAGAGAGAAGAAAGGTCATTCTTCAGCCTCCAATCTATTTGTGTGTCTGTGAGATGCAGATGGGACTAGGCAAATTTGCAGCTGGTTGGGAGAGGTAATGATCTTTCGGAGCAGGTGCAGGGTCTGGCATTCAGCAGAAGGTAGCTGCATTTCTACTATGACCACCAGGAGGAAACAAACTAGATTCTCCAATGCAGAGTTTGGGGAATTCTAGGTCATTTTAAATCACTCACACTCACCCAGAACTAGATTTTCCTAACCGAAGCTTACGTGGCAACTGCCCAGCGCATGACGGAGCTGCAAACATGCTAGATGCAACATCTTATGGCTTTTCACTAATTCATCCTTTACATCATCACACTATGATGGTTTGCATCATCACTCCAAAATCACTATGCTGGCCCTGGCCTGAATCACAACACTGGACCATAAGCTCCAAAACACCATTGAGCTGAGCACCCCAAAAAGGGAGACTGCTTTTGAAAACAGCCCTGGTTAACTTGTCCAAGACTACACAGCAAGTCTGTTTGAGACAAGAGCACAACCTGAATTTCCTGACTCCCAGGCCTGGACTTGACCATCCTATGGGCAGTGCAAAGGGAATCACCAGTGGGAAACCCATCCCCTGGTCATGGGTCCGACTGACAGCAGTCTGAGTATGTTCACTCAAGTCCTAGGCCATGGCGCTGTGGAGGCACAAAGTAGCATCCATATGTTCAGCCATGGGCATACATTAAATACCTAGTAATAAGCACAGTAAAATAAAGCTCAAATAAATAGGGCTTGATGGGATTTCCTCAGCCAAGAGATGTGCTTTAATATCCCACATTAAACCAGTGTGGGTCTCTGTCCTCCTCAAGAAGTTTGAGGAGAGCAGGTTGGGAAAAAAACATTTTTTTCCCTCCAAGGAAAATTTTCAATGAAAATCAGAAAAAAAAAAATCTCCATTCCTATTGGAAAATGGCCTTGCTTAGCCAGGATTGGTGCACAGCTCTGACCCAGGCAAGCCCACTCTCCAGCTCTCGCTGTGCCTGGTGCGACTCAATGAGGCATGTCTGTCCATGCAAAGGAAGGGCACCCCCACCAGCGTAGTACCACCAGCTCCTCATGTTCATCGTGATACAGACAATGGGCACGGAGCATGAATGTAAAACGATCCCCCCTTTATTGGCTTCACAGGGGGCCTTTATTCCTTGTGAATCGCCAGGCTCCTGGGTGTGCAAGGCACTCCAGCCCTGGATGGCACAAACTTTAATCTTCCCACCTGCTGGAGTTTTTTAACACTCCTAGATAATGAAGGAAAATTTTTAAAAAAAGAGAAGGAGAAACCATCTATTTGAATCTTCTTTGCAGTCTCTATTAAGGGATCCCTGCTACCAGCCTATTATGAAGGCAAAACTAAGTAATGAACAGGAGTGGAGTCCTCTGTTATAATCAAATGCTCAGTAGATATGAACTTGGGGGACGAGGCCTGCTTTAATGGGTGTATTTATCTGCATCTGTTATAACCCTGTACAGTGAAAGCAACAGAATTGAAGTGTAAACATATATTACATGGGAGTTGATGCAGTAATTAGTTTCACTAACAGTGTGTGTGATCACATTAAGACTTTTCAAATGCAGCTTTTTGTATTTTGTCAAGAAGTATAGTATGTGGGAACACTTCTGTTTGCTCTTTCAGTTTACAATACCAGTGCTTTCAATTTAAGCTAGTTGCTTTAGAAGTTGATGACAAATTGAGCCCGATCCCTTCAAGGGGAATAAGATCTACCAACTCATTCAGTGCTGAGGGTTATTATATACTGGGCCTCAGGTTCCACGGACGACATGGGTGGTCTAGGCTTTTTAAGATCAGTTTTGATGTCCTGATGCATCTTCAGTGATGGAACTGCAGATGATTCAGAATTAGATTTTGCCCAATCAATGACATTGTAAGATCTTTACAGAATAATTGATCTTTTGTATCTTCCACTACAATATCGGGGTCAGGATAAATTTGCAATATTAACTACAGAAAATGATGGGTTCTGATGCTCAGCTGGTGGTAAATTGGCTTAGGTAGAGTGCTACAGTGGAACTCAGGTGATCAGGGGCAAGACCTGGCTCTGCCATTGGTTTGCTAGGTGACCTCGGGCAAGTCACATCACCTCTTTGTGCCTCCGTTTTCCCATCTGTTAAATGTGAATGATGATATGGCGCTCCCTTTGTAGATCACTCTGAAAGCCACTGTATAAGAGCTAAATGGTGTTGTTATTAATTATGATATGCCAAATTACACCTGCTGAGGAACTGGAATATTATTTTCTTTTGGCTGGCCTGGAGATAGCTAGGTCTGAGTACAACTTTTCTGCTTGAGCATACTGGAACTGTGTATTTTATTGTAAGAACTCTCAAAACTGGCTGGTCCAATTTTGCTCCAACATTTTTTTATGCACATTTGGTTAGAGTCCAAACATGGCTAATATTAACCAAAAAGAATTTTATTTGAAGGCTTTTATGAGCAACTTAAAAGAGGAGGTGGTTAAAAGAAATTGAAAGTCAAATTTAACTATAGCTCTATATGGCTCTTTAGTTTAAAATCTTTTCAGGCTCTAATTAGAACCCTTTATGACTGCTGCACTGTATGGAATTAGGCACTGGTGTAATTTTGAACTTCATTGCTATGTTTGAACAATAAATGGCTCCCTAGTCTCCAGCCAAGAGGGAGTATCCCACTATCTCATGACATTCCTTTTGTTAGATCCTGCCATCAGACAAGTGGGTGGAAGCAATCGGCAGTGATGCCAAGAAACCCTGTGTTTCTGAACCCCTTCCAGCTGCAAAACAGCCAAATAAAGGCACGGTCCCATTCCTTTAGAAGCCAGTGGAAGCTGTGCAATTGAGTTCAGAGGGAGCAAGAACAGATTCAAGGCCAACACGTGAGGCAATGCCCCACTGAAATACTGGTTTCAGTACCCATTGAGTTGGCTTGGGAGGTAAACAGAGCTAATCACTTTAGCAGGACAAAGATTTCCCCCTCTCTGCACAGCAGGTATGTGGCTTCCATTGCGGCCAGTCTGGCTCGAGCTACAGTTTGGGGAGGAAACAGGCAAAAGCTGGGAGTTTGGGGTGTTTTGCTTTGCGCTTTGGAGTTTGAGAACCTGGAATTCAAAGCAGAACTGAAATGGGGAAAGAAAAGACACAGGCCTTGAACTGGTTGAGTTTCAGATAGCTCCGGAAAGTCTCTGCACCCAACTGCCCAATGTTTGGAGGGTCCTATTTCAGATCTCCTTGTACCGAGCTACAAGCAGCATCTAGGGACATGGGAGGCTTCACTGATGGTATGAAGCATTGGGTTTTTACTGTGCAGACCTACTTCTCTGGCAGTGAGCTGCAGGTTGGCCTTTATAGAATTGATATACCCCCATCTGGTTCTTCTCCTCCTTGCAGCATCAGAGCTGTGTGTACAGCCATTTGTCCCTCTGCACCCTCCTCCTCCCACTAACTTCCTGCCTGGGAAGCTTGAACCAAGGCCATTCTTATTCCCACCTTTCTCTTTCAAAGGCCTGCCAGTGTTCCCAAGCGTGTGATTGGCAGAAGTCTTGTTGCATCCAGTATCTGATCACTGGGTGGTGATGACTGCTGGCAGTGGATGAGACAGGAAGACATCCCAATCCACAACAGAATAGTTCTGGTAAAACTCTCGTTCTCACCCTCCTGAAGCATAAGGGCTTTGCCTCCCCGCTTCGCTATCCCAACTACACACAGAGCACATAAGCCAGCTGCAGCAATGCAGGTGGGAAAGCTTAAACATTAGACGTTTTCCCCTTCCTCCACAAAAGAAAAATCTCTGCCTTTTCTGCTGTAAGCAGGGATGGCCAGGTGACAAGGCTAGTAGGAACCTCCTACATGGGGCAAAGTGCTGGAGAACAACGCGCTAATAATTGTACTTTACTTTTATTATATAACAATAGTTCAAAGTGCTTCACAAACATCTGCTGTTACTCTGATCTGGTGTGTGCGTGCCACTGACTCCTACTGGAAGGAGTCAGAATTACACAAAATGTCATGGACTTTATGCTGCTAATAGCTAACGGAGATTCTCCTTAACTCAGGTGACCGGGGGCATAATTCACAAGTATGCAGGAGACTGCTGGTTTATTAAAGAAAATAGTCACTGATCTTGAAAGTTTCACAAATCTTAGCATATACCTAGACAGGGAAGTTAATTCAAATTAAGATAGGATGTGAATTTAAAGCAGAGTAGCTATTCCTGATTAACTCTCTGTCTACACTGGAAAAAGGGATGAAAAGTGAGATGATAAAGATTGCAGAAGACAAAACTTTCTCATGATAGTTAAGTCCAAAGCTGACTGCAAAAGGTTACAAAGGGATCTCAAAAAACTGATGACTGGGGAACAAAATGGCAGATGAAATTCAGTGTTGATAAATGCAAAGTAATGCACGTTGGAAAACAAACCCAACTATACATCCAAAATGATGGGATCTAAATTATCTGTTACCCCTCAAGAAAGAGATCTTGGAATCATTGTGGATAGTTCTCTGAAAACTTCCACTTAATGTGCAGCAGCAGTCAAAAAAGCTAACAGAATGTTAGGAACATTTAGGAAAGGGATAGATAATAAGATGGAAAATAGCAGAATGCACTATATAAAGACATGATACATGCACACCTTGAATACTACATGCAGTTCTAGTCGTCCCATCTCAAAAAAGATATATTAGAATTAGAAAAGTACAGAGAAGGACAACAAAAAATGATTAGGGGTATGGAATAGCTTCCACCTGAGGAGAGATTAAAAAGGCTGGCATTGTTCAGTTTAGAAAAGAGACGAGTGAAGGATGATGTGCTACAGATCTATAAAATCATGAATGATGTGGAGAAAGTGAATAAGGAAGTGTTATTTACTCCTTTACATAACTCAAAACCAGCGGTCACCCAATGAAATTAATAGGCAGTAAGTTTAACTAGAGTTATGGAGGGACTTAAATCGTGCATAGACCATGTTCTGACTCCTGCAAGGAGTTCAGGGATGAACTGTGCAGAAAAAAGGGCTATTTTTCTTCACTCATTTGATCAGCAGTAGCCAAACCCAACCCCCTGATCCAAACAGCCTCACGCTTTGGGGTGTTCCACACATGCATAAGTCTTTTCAGTCTGGGCCACTTATTAATCAGAACTAGTGGAAACTGAACTGAATTCAGAATGCAATTTTCTAAGGAGCTGATGGGAGCTAGACATCCAAATCCCCCTGGGTGTCTAAGTCCCTTATGCCTTTCAAATATCCAGCCATGAGCTGGCCCTACATTTTTTCATGCCTAAGCTCAGTTCTCTCTGTCTGCAATGAAATGTCCCTCTCGCTCCTAACAAGTGCAGCATGAAAGAGGCGTCCAAACATGGGATACCTTTGCAGCTGAGCTCCTTCCTTGACTTTTGCCAAAAAATGTTCTGAATGCAATTTCCAGCAGCCCTTCTTCGGAAAGCCAGCCGCTGTGCTTTCATTTCACATCCCTGGCATGGCAGGGGCCAGTTCCCACGCTGGTATCTTGCTGTAACAAATGGCAGATTAAGGATACTCAATGTGATAATGCACTATCAGAAAGAAAAAAAGAAAAACCCAGCCCGGGCTCCCCTCTTTGCTCTCCGAGGGTTGGGAACAGAAAGTTTATGCCAAAAATAAGAAATGGGATTTAAAAAAAATAAAAAGCCACCCTCCATTTTTTTGTATCAGACCTCCGCCTCCCCATCTGATTTCTGGTCACTTGCATAACAGGGATATTATTTATTAGAAGGGCCTACAGCAATTTATGAGAAGTCAAGACTGTCAGCCCCAGGCTCCTGGGCACACACAATCCCGGCACAGAGAAATAAGGAGACAATCTTACATGGAAACAATAGGCGAGTATGCAGGGAGAATGTCCTCTTTGTTCAGAGGGGAGTTCCCTTCATGTAATATCCGTTGTGCTGATGGCTTCCCCTGCTCCATAACCTTCTTCGCGCTATGAAGCTGGGGAGGGTTCATGACTTTGTGATGGAGAAAACACTACCCTGAGCCACGCTCGGCACCTGCTAGTTTCACTCAGGCTCCAGAGGGTCAGGATATGGCCTTAGAATTTTAAGAAGTGGGGAGGGGGAAATGGACACAGGGGAAATACACTGTGTTGGAACTGCCATAGACTTAATGGATGCTAGGATGTACTGGCATCCTGACTGGTGCTTCTGAAAGAAGGGAGGTGTTGCCAGGTGATTAGAGGAAGGAGCTGGGAACCAGTTCTCTGAGGTTCTTTCGCGGATCTGCCTGTGGCCTTAAGCAAATCACTCGAAGCTCCTCCTCCTCAACTGTGAAATGGGTTTAGTGAACTTGCCTACCAGCTCACATAGAGTGTTGAGAGGTGTAATTAGTTAACATTTGTAGAGTGCTTTGAGATCTTTCGCTCAAAAATGCAAAAAATAGCAGAGTGGGTCCCTCCCAGGCATGAGACTGGTAGTAGCAGTAGGATGCATTCTCGAGGGGACTGCTGGCACGTTGATGGTGATGGAAGCCAAGACAGGGACAGTGGGAACTTCACATGCTCTTCTCCCAGAGACCCATGTGGGAGCTGGATGGGACACCAGGACCATGCAGGAAAACCTAGAGCTGAATATTGTTTAGGATTTGACTCGTGATCATCCTCATGCTAGCGTGACTGTGGAATGAGAAATGAGGAGGGTGCGGGAGGAATGAAGGCTGCGAGTTGCACGATGTATTCATGCCTAGGGCTTCCCTTCCAGATATTAGGATTCAAATTTGCTTTCATTGTTAAGTGAAGCAAATTCAGGGGGTTTCACCACAGTCCCAGGTGGAGAGAATTATAGGATTTGATCATCCACCAAGTATGCCACAACATTACTGTTGGCATTACTGTATTCATGATTGACAGTTGCTGCTTAGGAGAGGACAGGCATAGCAGGGGATGCTGCAGCTCAAGACCATGGGGCATTGGCACAGTCATCTATGTAGGCTTTTAAGGGGATGTTACTGGGCAGAATTGAGACAAAGGAAGATGTTTACACCCCACTTTTCTTTTTGGGACTAGCACTATTTTTCTGTCTCCATCTTTCCCTTTCAAAAGAGAAAATGAATCCACTTTTGGTGTGGCGAAGGGGGGGAAGGGGAGAAGGGGATCATCCTACTTTTCTTCCCCTTTCTTCACCCGACAGCACCATTAATTGGTTCTGCATGGTGTGTTCAGTTTTACTCAATATATTTTGCCAACAAATGTTGTTAAGAATAAGGCTCTGTCTTTTTACCATTCCTCCAAGTGTCGGTCTGATGTCATTCTGTCTGGCATCCAAGCAATCAAAAGGAGTTCTCCCCTGGGAGTGATCTCTGAAACAAACAGCCAGAAAGAAAAAATAATACCCTATTAAAATTAATAACACACAAAAACCACAGAGTCTCCCTAATAAATTAAAAGGCAGCATAACCCAGATGCTGAGCACGGGAACTTCCCATAAGCATCTCGTCTTGTACTGTTCAGAGATAGCCATATCCAGGGGCAGGTTGCTGTGACAGAAACAGCATGTACCCAAAAATCAGCTGAGTAATTATTCCTAATTGAAACACTTTCAAACTCTGAGGTCACTTGGCTTAATTCCAGGAAAGCCCAGGGCCTGATATTTTTGCCTGCTCTCCGTGTGTTGTCAGTTACCAGTTCAAAACAGCATCATTCTGATCTGGTAGCATTTTACACATCCGGTGGTGTGTGTGCATTACCCATGTGCCATCCACAGAAGATGAGTCTGTTATAGCCACAGTCACGGAGCATTATCAGCTCATGCTTTTAGGGGTGGAGGTCTCTGGTTCAATCCCTAGAGTGTTGGCCATCACATAGTGTGCAGAACAACTGTTTAGACGCCTCATGTTGATTTGTAGATGTTAAAAGACTATTGTGATCATCTAGTCTGATCTTCTGCATAACACAGACTATACAATTTCACTGGAACTTCCTCCATCATGCCCCATAATTCATGGTTGAAGAAGTGAGACTTGTATCCATGGTCTGTTAGCTCACAGCCCCATGCAGTTACCTAAGCTACAGTGTACTTATACAAATAGTGCTCTCTTGACTTCAGAGGAATTTTTCCTGGTTTACACCAGAGTGAGATGAAGATCAGGAACTGTGCTTGCAGCCATCAGGGAGATTTCTGATCTCAGACCTGGGATTACCTCATATTTTGATTCTTGTGACATTGGCATTTTCCCAAAAGATTCATTTCTTTGACTGAGTCGTGCTGAATGAACCAAGTGCAATAACTGTCATGTCAAAAAGTGTATTATGTCAAGAGTTGTTTTAGCTTGTTTTAAATATTCCTGATTTAACTAAGTTCTCTCCCATATATAAATAGGCACTGCGGTCTCACTTCAGATCATAACCCCTGTGCTATCAAAGCATGATCCCCTGGGAGCAGAGCGCTTCACAAATATTTTCATGGTAAAGTTCAGATCTCTTTTTCCAAGTCGAAATTTCTCAGAACACTAGAGAGTTCCATTTGCTTTGCAAGTTCCACTACCATTCTCTGCCATTCCCATGCCCGATTCAGTCAGAAGGTTTTGCAGTGTTTTGCTTCCTGCCTGATACCTGCTTCTTTCCTCTCGTTTTTGAAAACACGGCAAGAAGCCCAGATTATTCGCCAGCTTTGCTTTTGCTGTGAAACTTTCCATGAGCAGCTCTGCTGGCGAGTGCTACCCAGACACAATCAACTGCCTTAGCAAAACTGGCCTTTTCTGGATTTTCTTATTTATAATCCCTAGATACCCTGACTCCATATATGGAATAAGAGGCACATTTTGTCCTCAAGAGTTTACAGTGCAAGTATACCCTATTTGGGAACTGAGGCACAATGAGATTCAGTGATTTGCCCATGGTCACACGGACAGTTTGCAAATAGGACTTGAACTCTGATCTTCTGAGGCCCTGTCCTGTATCTTAATTTCAAGTCTATGCTTTCTCCACAGGGTGCTGCTTTTTCTCAGGGTACTTTCAGCTCCTGTTCTCTGCTGCTGGTTATTTCCTATCCAGTTCGAGGGGAGGCTGAGTTGCAGCTCTGAGCTTTTCTACAGCTCACAAGGGGTTGGATCCAGGGGTTGGATTTGGCCTGTTATAGCACTGAGTGACAGCCACCAAGTTCTGATCCACATCCCCGGCATTTGGGGACCTTCGGAACTGGTTTGGGTCCAACTCTCATTTCAGCTGCTCTACTGTCCCCCTCACCCTGCTTCATAAGGCCAACCTCTTCAGCTCTCCCTGGCTACGCTATGGCTACACTTTCCATTGGCTGTAAGTTTTGGCACTCAGCCTTGGCCCCTGGTTTTCCTGCATCTGTTTTGTCCTCTGTGGCTGAGCCGCAGCTCTGCCTAGGTGCTAAACCCCAGATGTTGAGGGAGAAGCCAAGCTGAGTGCTAGGAGGCCTGCTGTCCCGAGCCCCTGAAAGCAGAGGAAACTGGAGTTGACATTCTCAATGACGTGACATTGTAATGGGGTTTACAAATACCCTACTGAGTGCAGGCAGAAGGGAGAGGAGAGTCTTTCCTGCTTACAGGCAGCCAGGATGACCACACCCAGCACATCTGCCAGAACTGCTAATCATGGAACCATGCAATAAGGATAACAAGCCCAGCTATAAAGGAAGGAGAGCAGAGAGAGAACAGAAGAAAGTCCTGGGATCATGGAGGGGCAACAAACCAACGCCAGGCTGTCTCTAACACACTGACAGGGAGTTGAAGGAAGACTGCAAGGCCTGGAGTTTAAGGGCTGATTTCATCATTTAGGTCTAGTGGATGGACTGGGCTAATTGGAGATGAATAGAAGGGGACCAGTTAGAAGAAATCTGAGACCTGTAGAGAGTCTGCTCCAAGAGCACTTGACAGACGTGTGTTTTGTATGTGACAGTTGCAGGTCTGGGGAGCTGTGACACCACATGGCATCACCCCACCTGCCAGTCAGAGGTGTTTGTTTAACTGTACACTCACGATCAAGGGGAAGGTGATGTTTGTTTCCAAGAAGGTAAATCAAATCAACAAACAGATGAGATGCCGCATCTGCCATCAACTCAAGGACCTGTGGACAGTGTGTCTAGTTGATGGAGTACAGGCGTAGAAAGCCAGGACTCTAGGTTCTATTCCGAGCCCAGCTGCTCATTCTCTAAGCCCTGGAGCCAATCACTTTAACCTATATGTGTCTGTTTCCCTATCAATAAAGATAGTACCTAACTATGGCCTAGAAGTTGATCGCTTAACTCCAACCCAGTTAGGCAGCTTGGTGGCTTGGATATCAAGAACTGCTGTTCTCTGTCCGGCTAGCCATGTCATAAAACCCATCACCATGAACAGCCTTCGCTTTCTGGCAGCCTCCTGATTTGAGTGGACCAAGGCAATCAAGCCTCTTGCAGCCTGGATGGCAATGCTTCCAGCAGAGGAGTGAGGGGTATTGTGGTTGTGATGAAGGGAAACCTGCACAGCTGCTGCTTGTGCTTTAACTTTACTTCAGTCTGCTGTCTGTATGATGCCCTTCACTAGCCCTGAAACAATGGGATGGAGTGTGGGGGGAAATGGATCATCCAGAGGAGACATCAGCCTGGGATAAGGAGTCACAGCAGCCAGTTTACTGTTTATGGGCTGAGCAAGAACCCCCTTTGAATGGTAGGGAAATTTTGCTCCACATCTGTACCTGGAAGCTTGGAGCCATCTCCAAATGACTTATTAATTCTAAACCATGTCACCAAATTTTCTCTACTACCGTGCCACTGGAGAATGAGGTGTTACAGTTAGTGGGTGGACAACCTCACACATCGAGATGAGATCTTTGTGGAAAGTTTGATTCCCACCCACCCCTAACAACCAAATTCATGTGGAGCGAGAAACGAAACAGCCCAAAAGAAGTTTGCTCATCTGAAATTTCCATCTGGGTATGGTATTTCACTCCCCTGGAACGTCCTGACTCTCCTATCCTCTGAATATCAAAGCAATCCAAGGATCTCTCCCTCTCCTCCATCACCCGGGGCTACAAATCCTGCCAGGACCCAGAGCCATCCTCTCATCGGCGCATCATTCCGTGGAGAGATTTATACTTTGGGGTGAGGGGGATGGTTATTTGATCATTAAAAAAAGTCCTTCCCTTCCTCCTACCCTCTTTCACTGTATTTCACAAATCCCCTTTCCAACACATGCACGACAGCAGAGCTGAAACATTAGCGCAGAAAGAAGGTGATAAATCATGGGGCGATTGATTCAAACCTTTCCAGGGAATGGGAAACACATGGTAGGTCGTTCTAATTAACTGTTTGATATGGCTACAGTGCATTCGGGTGTAGTTTCCAATGTTTTACATTTGGCTTGTCTCAGACCTCTCCATGGTAACTGAAGTTTACCGGAAAGCTAGAAAATCCTTCATTCTAGAGAGTTAAAGTGACTTGTTACAGTTCAGCTCGATCACAGCAAAAAAAAGAAAGTACAGCATTTCCGCTGAGAGAACATTCTCTTCTCCTTTTCTTTCTTTCCAGCTGGAAAAATAAAACAAAATAAAAGGTCCTTCTGCTTTATCAGTAAATCTCTGGTGTTTATTTTTTGGTGGATTACAAGAACTTGGACCCGTTACCCTTAAAGGCGCATGCTGAGCACAGCATGGTTTGGGTGGGACCGTGACTGAATTCAAGGAATGGGTGAGAGGGAGAAGAGGCTGCCCTGCTTGTTCTCCTAGCTCATCATTTTGACCATGTCATCCTTTTCTTTGCATCTCTCCTCTTTTTCCAGCACAGCAAACAAGGTAATTGTCTTCACTTTCAAAACCCTTCAGGGCCTATCCCCACCCAATCTATAATTTCTTATTCACTATTGAGATATTGACTCCTTGATCAGAAGATTGGCAATGGTATAAGATGGGTAGGTTAGGGTGCTAGCATAGGACTTGGAGAGTTAGGTTTGCTCTGCCACAGACTGTGTGACCTTGGGTGAATCACTTAGTTCTTTTGCCTCAATTCCCCATCTGTAAAATGGGAATAAGAGCATCGCAGGGGTGGTGTTTGGAAAAATGCATTAAAGACTGTGAGGTGCTCAGATGCTATGGTAACATAAGTCCAATAGTACCCAATATAAATATCTACCAGGTACCCCGCTAGAGGTGACTGCATTTCAGTGGGTGAAGTGATTGCTATCTTTAAGTGCCACACCCTGCAATACTAATCAGTATTTACTCATGCTACATCTACACTTAAAACGCTACAGCAGCATATCTGTAGCCCTGCAGCTTCACTGCTGTAATGCTTCAGTGCAGACACTCATTACAGTGACAGGAGAGGTTCTTCTGCCACTGTAGTTAATGCATCTCCCCAAGAAGCGGTAGCTAGGTCGACGGGAGAATTCTTCCATTGATCTAGCACTGTCTAAACTGGGGGTTACGTCGGCATAGTTACGTTGCTCAGGTGTGTGGATTTGTCACACCCGGAAAGATGTCGTTATGCCTATGTAAGTTTTCAGCGTAGACCAGCCCTCGGTCTTTAAGTGGACTAAACTCTCACTGAAGTCAATGGAAGTTAGGAGAGATCCAATACTGAGTAAGGAGCTTAATATTTAGGGCAAAATCCAGATTCTGCTAAAAGCAATTGGAGTTTTGCCATTCACTTCAGTGGCATCAGGAGCTGGACCTCATCCCATCATTAGTAAGATGCCATATAGGACGGTAAGATCTTGGAATGCATGGGCTTGATTGGGTCAGTCTTCTCCTTTCCCAGCTCCCAGGAGGGATGATGCATGAATAATCATGAACAAGCATCATCCCAGGAAAGCAAGAGTTAAATCTTTAAAAACCTTGCCATGTTCTTATGGCTAACATGCAATAAAAGGAAGGGTGGGGGGAGTTCTTTGCAGCCAGCCTGGAGCATTAATCATCCTCGCCTCTCTCTCTGGAGACATGGGTTCAAATCCTCCTTAGGTCACAAGTGCAGACTAGTGGGGTGGTCTCTGGTCAACCCCTAGAGGATGCATCTGGCCACTTCAGAGGATCATGGGCCAAGACAGCACCCGTGGCAATCTGCTCAAAACAGACCCCCAGATTGGAAATGTTCAGGGTGCTGGAGGTCAGGATGGAGGTGTATTGGCAGAACTTTGTGTAGGCCAGGATTGTAGTAATGCATATCAGTACTGAAGTGCATTGATGGAGCTGAGCAGTGGAGGCTGACATACATGGGGCCAACTGCCAGATAGCCAAGCCCCCAAAGGGATGCTGTGGGGTGTCTGAGGACTGAAATAGCAGGCAGGTGCTGCAGGAGGGAAATCGAGGCTCTGACAGAACTGTGGATGGAGGCCCAGTGCTGCAAGTGTACCATGATGCAGGTGAGCAATGGGGGGCCCTGGCAGAGCTGCAAGGGGACCCAAGCCTGGACTTGCAGGGATGCTACAAGGAAGTCCTGATCAAGGAGGATAATGCCCCAGTACTGTGGGTGCTGCCAGTAGGGATGGAGTTGTTCGGTGGAGCTGGCCTCGGTCCCAGTTGGAATGACAGGGGTCAGAAGTCAGCGCAGAAGTTAGCAATGCTAGAGCAGTGTGAGGAGCCAAGTCTGAATTAACTGGGCAGGGATGCTGCAGCTTTAGCGGCACGTCCTTCGGCAGAGCTGCTTGCCTCGTACCTGCTTCGCTGCCCTGCAGCATGTGCTGCTTCCACCCCACCCTAGTCCTGCCAACAACGAGGGTCCAGACCATTACCATTTAATCAAAAAATAAATAAACGTTTCATCCCTTTGTGTCTGAAAGTGACTTTCCCCATTCCCAGTGCTGGGCACGTTCTCCCAATGGGGTTATCGTGTCCCTTTTCCGTCGGAGGGGCACAGCTGGGGAGCTGGGGGAGGCAAGGAAGAGCCCCAGCTGGAAAAGCCAGTTTCACTGCAAATGAAACTCAAACATTAATTTTTGATGTTTATTGGATTTTTTTTTTTATTTCACCCTTTCTGCTCAGGGGCTGTCTGGAGCTCAGAGTCATTATTGAACATCTGGCCAGACCACTGCTGGTTTCATTTATTGGGGAATAACTTATTTGTGGATTGGGAGGGAAAATTGACCCTGCTGTATATTGGACACACCTTGTTTGACCCTTGGTGGAGCAGCTTGAATAATCAGGGAAAGGATTCAGTACAAATTTAAGGCATGATCCGGATTCACTGAAGTAAAAGCCAACACTCCCATTGGTGTAGGATTCATCTCTTTGTCCACAACTGCTGGAAAAAATAAGTCAAAGAAACACTTTATTACATATTATTAATTCTTTGTGAATGTTGTAATTAAGTATTATTAACCCCTTGTGAATATAATTGGACTCGCTCTCACTATAAGAAGGAAATCAAATCATTTTAAGCAGGACTTACCACTTTCTATCCTTCTCTTCATCCCTCTTCCTTTTTCTCCCCACCATCCTTTCTTTTTCTCCATTCCCTTCTTTATTCTAATCCTCTCCCCATCATGCACACTCATCCAACAAGCTCATAAAAAATCATGTACCACAGTCTGTAAGCTCTTTGGGGCAAAAACAATCTTTTTGTTCTGTGTTTGTACAGTGCCTAGCACAGTGGTATAGACTCAGCCAATGGGCCAGTCTGTAGGGCTTTCTCCTTACCATATTTAGCAACCTCCTCCAATTGTTAATACCCTGCCAGACACTCAGTCACTGACCTTCTGCAACACAGAACAATGATGGCAAAGGAAGCCTCGCCTTGTACTGGGAAATTCCTTTTCTCTGTGGCTCAGCCCTTCCACCTGGCCTGCGCAGTGGAACAGGCAATAGATGGTTCTGTTCCAGGGAAATGGATTTCACTATGTACCAGCAATCAAGAGCCTGCCTTATGCTTCTGAGAACAATGGTGCAAGGGGGCTGGATGGCTGGTGGGATTTGGCAATGGGCTCCAATGAAGCCATTTCCTCTAGGACACCAGGTTCGACATGCACCAGACCAGTAGTGACTGAAAGATCTTACCATGTGATGGTTGCACACCGTGAGTCGGGCATGGCACTCCAGTTGCCAGTGCGCCCAGCTCAAAGAAACCACTACTCAGCTCCCTTCTTGGCAGCCATAGCAAAGGGGGCCATGGAGACTAAACTCCCCTCTCATCTCTAGAGGTGAGTGACATCTCCACCTGAGAGCAATTAATGATGGCCTTCAGCCTCCTGGCCAGCTGCCAGCACAGCTCTCAGCTGAGCACCCCTGAGTTTGGAAATATTTTACCCCTTCCTTGCCCTGTGGCTACCCCTGGCTTTCGCCCGGCTGCAGCACAGGACCCAGCGATGGATGGGGGTCACCTTGGAGAGGTGGGGGGGGGAGGGTGAACAATTTGAGATTTCGGTTGTGACTCAAGCAGGGATTTTACTTTCCCAAACACATCCGGTAGGTTCTACCTGGCGGGAAGCGTGATGTTCCCAGACGTCAGGCAGGATGGGAGCTATTCCTTGGGAATGGAGGAGGGGGTGCCTGACTCTAACAGGAGCAGGACTGGGGGCCAGTGTAAAGTCAACAACAAAATTCCCGTTAACTTCCGTGGGGGCAGGATCAGGCAGCGGAGGGGCATTCCAGCTCTGGCAAACATCCAGGGCCTGATTCGCCTCTCGCTTGCACCTGGGGTGAGCAGATGTCTTGATTTTATAAGGTCAGTTCTGATATTTGGGGCTTTTTCTTATATAGGTGTCTATTTCCTCCCACCTCCTATCCCGATTTTCCACACTTGCTGTCTGGTCACCCTACTCGCACTGCTCTGACTCCACTGACCTCCGGGGAGTTCCTCCAGATCTACACCAGCGTGAGCCAGAGCAAAGCCAGGCCATCGGTCTCCAGGGGGTGTTGTATCCATGCGTATCTCCTTGGCCCACTTCCATGCACGCAGACCTCTTCCCCTGGCCCCCCTCCCTTCCTCGCTGAGAGAGCAGGTGCTGGGAGATAAGCTTCCGAAACAAGTCGGATTCTCTCTGCAAGCCGAGTTCCCACCAGCCTGTGGGAGGTTTCACACAGCTCCACTCCCTGGCATCAGTGTGCTAAAGGGGAGGGCTGGACAGAGGGATGGGGGGATGTGGAAGTGTGATAATGCAGGAATGCGGCTATTCACCACTGCCCTTTGAGGGACAGGGTAAGGGGAACCAATGGAGACAGGCAGGGTAGCAGAAAGCAAGCCTGGGAAATAACAGGACTGTGTGTGAACCCCACCTTCTCTGCCTAGGCTGTTAACCCATTCATTCTTTATTCCCCATAGAATTGTCTGCAAAGCAGTAGAAACTCTAGGGCAAAACAGGCAACCCTCGGGTGGAAAAAATCTCTGTTGGCAGCCTGGAATTTGCTTCCTCAGCAGTAGGCATTCACAGACCTTTTGTGCGCGTGCATGTAAAATTGTCTAAGCTAGACACAGCCTGTGGCAGACCAGGCCAAGGAACCCAGGAATCCTAATACCCAATTCCTTTCTCTAACTGCTAGGTCACACTCCCCTCTCAGAGCCTTGATCCCCAATATTCCTTCTGAATCAGTAGCAGCACCAATGGAAACCTTGGGTGTGGTTTTTTTCCTAATGTTCCCTAGTATAGACAAGGCTGCTGGATGACCTTGGGCAAGTCGCATCACCTGTCTGAGCCTCAGTTTCCCCATTTGTAAAATGGAGACAATCCTCGCCTAGCTCACATGGTGGTGGAGGCGGGAGTAGGTGTTAAGTTTGGCTGGAATGCCTCTAGAGATCCCCAGCTGGAAGGCTGCCTAGAAACACAGAGTATAATTTTAATCTACCGTGGCTGGATTTGAACTGGTGACACAGTGCTCTCAATGCAGTTACCATCTAGCTCTATTAGCACCTTCAAGAGGACTATTCATGGTTTATTGCCCATATTTTTGACCTCAGAAACAGAGATATGATAGAAATTTCCCGACAGTAGGCTCTGTAGCAGAGTTTGTGCTCTGTTCTGGTCTCCACGGGAATGGTGCACCCATGGTGTGATCCGCTGTTTCTGGCTATGACTCTTAAACTCATAGACTCAAAGGTCAGAAGAGACCAGTATGATCATCTATTCTGACCTTGTGCACAACGCAGGCCACAGAACCTCATCCACCCACTCCTGTAATAAACCTCTAATCTATGACTGATTTATTAAAGTCCTCAAATTATGGTTTAAAGACTTTAAGGTACAGAGAATTCACCAACAAGTGAGTCATGCCCCATGCTACAGAGAAAGGCGAAAAACCCCCAGAGCCTTCGCCAATGTGCCCTGGGGGAAAATTCCTTCCCAACCTCAAATATGGCGATGAGTTAAACCCTGAGCATATGGGCAAGACTCACCAGCCAGACACCCAAGAAAGAATTCTCTGTAATAACTCAGAACCCAGC
Organism: Emydura macquarii macquarii; assembly: GCF_026122565.2. NCBI lineage: Eukaryota > Metazoa > Chordata > Testudines > Chelidae > Emydura > Emydura macquarii. The sequence goes on along the minus strand of NW_027130449.1, from coordinate 5,172,166 downwards.
CCATCACAGACCATTGGCATGTCTACCACCAGTAGTCAAAGATCAGTCAATTGCCAAACTAGGCTGTCCCATCATACCATCCCTCCATAAATTTATCAAGCTCAGTTCTGAAGACAGCTAGGTTTTTTGCCCCTACTCCTCCCCTAGGGAGGCTATTCCAGAACTTCACTCGTCTGATGGTTAGAAACCTGAGTCTAATTTCAAGTCTAAACTTCCTAATGGCCAGTTTATACCCATTAGTTCTTGTGTCTACATTGGCACTGAACTTAAATAATTCCTCTCCCTCCCTGGCATTTATCCCTCTGATGTATTTATAGATGTCTGACCAAACCCGGACAACAACAACATGAAAAATCCAGCCCAGAACAAAATAACAAAAGCTGTTTCACAACTCAGCAAGGACCCACGGTGGGCTTGAGCAGGTTCTTGCATCACTCACCCTGCTTAGATCATCTCAGTGTGGACTGGACCTGGAGTTGGATACACTGTGTATATGAACAAATTGGAGTGCCATAAATCTCCCCGTGTTAACAGGTATTCGCTGGACAGGGTTTGGCTTTGAGCTACAGCTGCTGTTTGCCTTCAAGCTGCACATGCCTCTCCAGCCCCTTGAATTTACTGGCCTATTGGACCCATTAATGAACGTGTTCACTTGCAGCTAGGATATTGGAGTGACCCTGCAGGCCCTGGAAAAGTTCCTGCCCAGTGAGTTTTCTGTGCTGTTTCCTGTATACAGCACGCTACAGAGATGTGCTACGCCTTGTAGGCAGAGCCTAGGATGACCCTGTTGCTTCAGGATAAATATGCAGCATCCCTGAAACCCAGACAGCTCCCGTTTGGAAGCCACATGCAATAGAGATGATGCTTTTGTGCAGCCCCATTGGCCAGTGATTGGGAACAGGCAGCAGGAGATTCGTAGTGATGGGGAAATTGGAAAGACAGGAGAGGTTGGCAGGAGTTTAACTGACCGTGACTTGAATATGGCCTGAGTACTTACATAGGGGAGATTTCTGATAGCAGAGGGCTCTTTAATTTAGCAAAGGCATAACAAGATCCAGTGACTGGAAGTTGAAGCTAGACAAATTCGGATCGGAAGTAAAATGCACTTTTTTAATAGGGGTAGCTTACCCCTGAAACAACTTGTCTGGGGATGTGTGGTGGGTTCTGCATCACTTAAAACTTTAAATCAAGATCGGATGTGTCTTTGTAGAAGATCTGCTCTAGTTCAACACGACATTATGAGCTTCACTTAGGAAGCACTAGGTGAAATGTTCAGGTCTGTGCTATGCAGCAGGTCAGACTAGATGATCATAATGGTCCATTTTAGGCTTAACAGCTATGAATCTGTGACATATTTCATAGCCAATGAATGGTACAACTTCTGCTCTCTGTTAACCTCAGCTGGAAATACTGTTGATTCAGAAGTGAAATGCTCCATCATCAGATCTCTTAGTCATCATGGCCCCAGCTTTTAGTGCTTTTAAACCACTGGATACTGTGGTAAATTAGGCTGGGAGGTTAGATCAGCTGTTTTGATATAGCAAAAATCACCCAACAACATTGGGTGAGGTGGCAAGTATATCAGTGGAGGGTTAGGCAGTGGATGTCCAAGGTTTCATCCTTTATGGAAGGGTAAAGCTCTTTATCTAAGCTGGAATGACCATCTGGTTGCCAAATGCAGAATTATCTACTGGTCAAAGCAGAGAAAGGCCAAGATTCAGAATGGAAATATGGTTTCTATTCCCCACTCCATCAGTGACTCACTGTGTGACTTTGGTCAATTCACTTCACCTCTCTGTGCCTCAATTTCCGGATCTGTTAAATGAGGGTAATAATGCTCACCTTTTTTAAGTTCTTGGAGACCTTCAGGGGGAAGCAAAGTATCAGTATTATGAAAGACCTGTGATCCCAGTCCTCATCTCAGCACAGAATCAACCCCTCCGTCTGGGTTCCTGTGCTTCTACATTTTAAATTATTCTTCTTGTCCTGGGAAAGCATCTGATTTCATCTCTGAGATCGGCCAGTCTGTCATGTTACATAAATACACAAACATCCTCTACTGAATGATGGATTATGACCAAGCCTTAACTTGGAGCACACAGATCAAACCAGAGGAGTAGCTTTTTAATATGAATAAAAGTTTTGCACTTACAGATCACAAACGGAATGATGCATAAGAGAAAATATATACTGGAAAAGGAAGGGTCTAATTCTCATTCACACTAGGGGGCTACGTTTAAGTCCACTTTAAGCTCCTTTACTTTGGCAGAGCAGTGTAATGGGACCTTAGCGTACGTGGGACTCAGTCTCAAGGAGTTTAACAAGATCAGGAACACTCTTACATTCAGTTCAGAGTCCTCTTTACAATCTCCCACTATGGATTTGCATCAGATGACTTCATCTTCCTCTGCTCCCCTCTTTTCCCTGCTCAGCAGCATCTTTGCCTTTGGTGCCTCCTCACCGTTGCTGGTGCAAGAGCCTTCTACTCTTTGACTGAGGTGGAACCCTCACTGCATAGGATTCTGAGTTAACAAGGGGCAGAAAGGATGGTCAAGCGGTATGGGGGCTAACCAGGAGACCTGGGTTTGATTCTCTGCTTCTCCTGTGTGACCTTGGGCAAGTAATTTAGTCTCTCTGTACCTCAGTTCCTCATCTGTACAAGGAGATAATAGCCCTGCCCAACCTCCCAGAGATGTTGTGTGGATAAATACATTGTGAGGTGCTTAGATCCTATGGTAACGGGTGCCAGAAAAGTACCTTGGACACATAGGGAAGAAGCTCAAGTGAAATAATAGCCAAAGGGACCATTATATTTCTGATGACTACCATTCATACAGAAGGCGCGTCTCATGGGGACGGAACGCTTGCTAGCCATTAGGATAAGTGACAGGTGACTGATAGCGTAGGTCTTTCTTGGGTGAAAGGCAGAGACTTTTGGGGGTGAGGGGAGTGGGGGAGTGAGAGTAGACTGGCTTTTCTGCAGCAGGATGGAGAAATGCATCCAATGGGATCTTCAACACAGGCAAGCGGGGATGCTTTCTTTCCGGCATCAAATGCCTTCACCAATGGCTGGCTTGCTATTCTGAAGCCCGTTGTGAGTTATATGCCTGTCTCGCCAGGAACCAGCACCTTTCCCTTTGCATGGGAAACCGCTTCATTTGTAAAAATATTCACAACCAATATGATGGTTTTATGTTGATTTACTAGTAGGTGCAATAAATCGGCACTTCTTGGAGGCTTGAGTTACTCGTCTCTGCCTGTGATTTACAGAGCCAGCTGCCAGTACATACTACCAATGAGCAAGTTTGATTCCAAGATCATTGTTTACGGGCTTCGAGTGAGCTAAAAACATTCAGCTGCTTTATACAGGAGGAAATGGCTTTATGTCCCTTTCACATCAATCCTTGAATTCTGCCAATAAAGCCTAACAAAATCATTTTTTCTTTCTTCTTCTGCACTTGGGATAGACATCACTGATTTATAAATGGAGATTCTGAATTCTCACCATAAAGATCAGGTACATGGGTGAAATCCCACTGAAGTCAAAGGGGGTTTGTCATTGTCTTCAAGAGAGCCCAGATTTCACCCCATATGCTTTAGCAGCCGGATTTCCCTAAGACTGGCTTTTCCCTGAGCTCAGAGGCAGTCGTTATAAGTGCCATAAAAAAAAGTGATGTAATTTGCATCCTGTGGTCTGATTGGCTTAGCATTCTTTACACAGCTCGACTGAAAATGAAGACACCCAATCAGACAGGATATCATGAAGAAAATGTGTCCTACTATGAGATTAACGACTAAACAGCAAATGCTTTGGAAGTTTTGTCTAAACAATAACAGGTTAAGGTTAACCCAACAATGTCTCTGGTGATGTCTCAGTGCTTAGATACTACAATGATAAGCATGATACAAAATTCATAAATAGATAGTCGATAGTCTTACAGTACAGGGGTGAGTGAATTAGAAACAGATAAACAGATAGATGTCTATGTCATTTAGTTCCGTGTCACCATATATGTAAATAATTAATAAAGAAGGTACCAGTAGACAATGCTCAGTAATTCATAGCATAAATCCTGGGCTTTGCAGAACCTAAAAAACTTGTTGTTGATGCTCATTGCATCAGCTGTAGATAAATAGATATTTTTATTACAACAGACCCCACAGGCCCTAGTCATCATCCCATCATCATCAATGTGGTTACCTTATTCACAGTTTCCTGTTTTGTGTTTTCTGTATTTCAAGCAGATCACACTACGATGCCAGGAAAAGCATATTTTTATTGCAATCACATATAAGTGGCCCCCCTGTTCTGGCCCTTCCTGCTTGTTTGGGTCCTTAGGGTTTTGTTTGTTCAAGAGAAACAGGGAGGAAAAAACAAAAAGAAAAATCATTGTCTGGTCCAACTTTCAGAAGATCATGGAACCACTCAGTGCCAGCCAATCATCATACAGTTTACTTTATCTCACATACATGCTCCACTTCTACTGGCTAAGATGCTGTAGCAATGTCTTGGGTTTTTCTTACACAGAAAAGAAAAATAATCAAATATTATAGCTGTGATGACATAGTAGTAAAACAATGACATCGTATCCTTGAAATTACATCATAGCTCTTTCTCCTCCCAGGCTGGAAGTGTGGGTTTTACTGTGTTATAACAAACAGGGAACAGTGAACTCCAGGGCTAAACTTCCATCCAGGGTTTCTGTGTTGCCATAAGTTTTGAGGCTGAAACTTGATCCCATGGTAAAAGAGAGGAGAAGGTTCAGGACTCCTGGGTTCCCAGCCTGACTCTGCCACTAACTTTCCATTTGACCTTGGCCAAGAAGTTGCTCTGTGCCTCCGATCTATTTCCCCCAGCTATCAAATGAGGATAATCATGAATTTGGTAGTGTTGCAAAGATTAACGAAGTAATACTTGTGGAATGCCTTGAAATCCTAAGACAGAAGGAGGGATAGAAGAACAAAGTAGCTTTATTATTATTACTGATATATTTCCCCAGAATCTTGCCATTGCAATTATTACCCTGGACTTCAAAATCTCCCTTGATTTTTTTTAAGCTATGAAATAAATTAATTCAGTGTATTTGGGGGTAAACTGTACCGCACCGTGGGTATCCAGTCAGCTCTGGCTAAAGACCCATAGGCCTGAACTGAATCTATTTGAGGTAGATTCTCTGGAGACCAACTCTCTGTCAGTCCTTCCATAGGCTTAGTCAGGTATACAGAGGGGCTGTCCCTAGAGCAGCCATATTAGGAGTCGGGAAGGACTTTTCCTCGGGGTCAGATTGGCAGAAACCCTTGGGGGGTTTTCTTGCCTTCCTCTGCAACATGGGGCAAGGGTCACTTGTGGGTTTAAACTAGTGTAAATGGTGGGTTCTCTGTAACTTGAGGTCTTTACATCATGATTTGAGGACGTCAGTAACTCAGCCAAGAGGTTAGGGGTCTATCACAGGAGTGGGTGAGTAAAGTTCTGCGGCCTGCGATGTGCAGGAGGTCAGACCAGATGATCGCAGATGGTCCCTTCTGATCTTAAAATCTTTGTCTCTTGCTCTCAGTACTCTTGCTCATTAGCCTCAGAGGGACATTTGTGCTAGGCAGTAAGAGAGAGCAGATTGCATGTATTTATCATCTTGCTCTCTGAGTGTTTCTCGCCTTCATGTTTTTCCTACCCAGATCCAGCATTTGCACTTAAAAGTCGAGGGCTTCCGCCGTCTACTTGTCCTGTCCTGTCCGGTGCTGAGCCGGAGTCATGGTGCTAGCTGGCTATGTAATGTCCCAAACACGATAGCCCTTTCGCTGCAGGATCAGGCAAAGTGAAGGGAAGAAAGTCTGACCCGAGAGGGAAAACACTCTGATTTAGTTAGAACACTTATAAAAAAAAATCCCCCAAGTTATTGGGCATGAACATTGAGGTGACTCTGCCTGAAAGTCCCATTTATCTTCCAAGCTGAAATCAGCCTGATGACTTGAAGATCAAATAACCCTACCAAGAGAACATTTGTTTGAAGGACCCGGTCTCCTTGGCACCTGGTGAGAGGGGAGTCATTTCAAATGGGCACCGGACATCTGAATGCTTGGACATCAGGACGCTCCAGCCTGAGAGGCACTGTGAGATTTAAAAAAAAAACCAGCAAACCGCTTGAGGCAGGAATGTATTTTTGGAAGCAGCTGGTGCCTAGCTTGCCAGGAAAAATGACATTGTCCCTAGGGAGAAGCTGCACTTCATGTAATTAGCTCACATCGGCAGGAGAAGCAGCCTGTTGCGTTGCAAACGAAGTGTTCAGAGCAGTCCCTGCCAAGCAGGCGAAGGATGTAAAAGAGGAAAGCAGGGTGGGAGGAAGGGATGGTTAGGGGAGCCCGGCTCAGCACACCCCTCTGGGCTTCCCTTATCCCCCCGGGGTTACCATCATCCCTTCCTGCACTCTGCCATTGTATGAGAAGTGCTGTCAGCCACCGGGGAGCAGGTGCAGGGTTGGAGGCAGGAAACTGTTTATAGGGCTTAGGAAAAGCTGAGGTTTCTGGCAAGTTCTTGGAGTCGTTAGGTTTGGCCGAGAGCTCTGCTGTGTAAATTGTGGAATTAGAATCAAACACAAAACCCAAGCAGTCCCCAGGCAGAGCTGTCAGCTGGCTGCAGGTATCTTTTTTTCTCTATGCCATGGTCTCCAAACCAGGAATTGGGGAAGAAGGGGTGCTAGGGAGGGAGGCAATGGGGGAGACCAACTAAAGGGATGTGATAATATTAGCCCCACCTCCCCTCCTCCGGTCCTGAGGTACTAGAGAAATATATTTACCGGTACTTCCCCTGGTGTCATGAAAAGTAGACCTGAGCCCTGGCATTCAGGTCTGGTTGCAGGTTCCATACCCCCCACACCCAAAGGGTGTGTCCACACTGCAATCAGAACGTGGAGACCTACCCAAGCGAATGCTAGCTTACAGCAGCGTGGGCTAGCCGCTGGTGCATGTTCCCAATGTTCCAGCTGGACTCGTACAGCCCATGCATCTGCAGTTCACTGCTATGGTTATTCTCCCCAGGCTGCAGTCACACCTCTGATTGCAATGCAGATATAATTACACACAGGTTCGTGTGTTTAAACTACTGGGCCACGAGGTCTTCTCTGAGGCATAAGGTGGTAACGGCTCACTGCAATCCAAGTCATATGTTGGTCTCCTAGTTCTTAAATTGGAGTGCGAGAGGGTAGCACGAACGTATCTGTCTACTTATACCATGCCCATAACTGTGCACCTGAATGAGCACAAGCTGTGTCCTTCCAGTGGTGGAGCACCAGCACTTGGATCTAATAGAGAACTGTGCCATCTCTCCCAGGAAATGTGATTTCTTCCAACGGAGATGACATAATGCTGGGTAAAACCATTAATCCCCCCCTTGGCCCAGGGAGGTGGATAAGATGATCTCTTGAGGCCCCTTCCAGCCCTAAATTTCTAAGATTCTGTGGATTTTGGTAAATGTGCACCAGGCAGATGAGGAAAAAAGAGATCTTCATTTTCAAAATGGAGTTGGCTTTCGGTGGTGCAAAGGCTGCCAACTGTAGTGGTCGCTTTTTGTTTGCATGGTAAATTGGAGGCACAAGAAGGAAATGTATTCAATTATTTCTCATGAGCCCTGAGGAAAGGGGATTCTTTTCAACAACTGACAGTGCTTGATGCCATCAACTTCTTCATACTGTTCCGCTTAGCCAGGTAGGGCATGGGCTATTATTCCTCACCAATGTTGTTGCCAGAAGCAGATGAAGAATCCGAGGCGCTATAGACTCCAGGGTGTGCGCTGGAAGACCTGCCATACACCAAGAACCAAGACATTGTAACTGAGTGAGTAGACAGTGATAAATTCCCCATCTCTCCCATAGCAGAGATGGCCACGGGCACAGGAACATTTCTGGATGGTTGATATTCTACCCGAGCGTGTAATCTGAGGAGCCCAGAATGATCACGAGGCACTAGAGATAGGATGAGGTCTGGATTCTAACTCTTTAAAGTTCATGGGTGTTAGCATCCAAGAGGTGTATCCCATTAAGTCCTACTCCAGGCCCACTGAAGTCAATGGGAGTCTTTGCATTGACTTCATTGCACTCTGGGTCAGGCTGAAATAAGAGAGAAGAGCTAAATTCTAACTCAGTGGAGAATATGACTCTGGATTTCTTTGGCTCCAGGATTTTCAACAAGGCTCATCACAACTAAATAACTCTATACATGCGCAGGCCAAGAGGCTCCCACAAAGCCAACTGTTATTTCAAGCTGCAGCAAACCTGCTGCAAGCAGATAATCAGTGCAGAGCTGTGGGACCCAGCCCCTGGCTCCTGGCCATTCCCTGGATCAGAGGAATTTTGCAAAATGCCAGAATGAATTCAGCTGCTCCAAAGGGAGCGAGGATCATAATTAAATAACAGGGAGGCCATCTCTGCATGCACACTGCAGGAGCTGCAGAATATCTACAGCCAGGATATTGTTTCTGTTCAGTGGGGTATTGTACGGGGGAAGGGAGATGGATTTCGTGGTTGTGAAAAGGAGGAAATAAGAATACTGACCAGACTCAAACATCCGGCAGGCAGCATTGAGCCAGCTTCACCTGCAGGTTTATACAATCCAGAGCCACACTCAGAATATTTGGCAGATGCTTCTCACTCTTTGCCTTCAGCACCCTGTTATTTATCTAACCTGAACAGCACCTCCTGCTTTGCCAGTTCAGGGCTCCCCCCACACCTCAGGCTCAGTGCACCTCAATCCTGCCCTGCGGCAGCCCTTTTCAACGCTGCTCTACCGATGCGCCACAGTGCTGCAACGCCAGTCCCGGTCCTGGTGTCGCACACAGCTCAGCTATTTCACCTTCCCCCTGCCCTGCATCGCACTTTGTCATTCTGTTCCTGGATCGACCTGATCAGAGGTGGTGAGTCATGCTGCGTTATTCCAAACCGTGTGCCATTTCTGTGCTGTGATCCAGGCCAGCTAGCAAGCTGTACCTTCCATAAAGCTGGCGCTGATAAAAGCTTTGCAAACAAAAGCCAGCGAAGCTTGCAAGCTAGATGTGCTGCCTGTGACCAGTCCAGCTTGAACTCACTCAGCTCTGCACCTCTCAGGTCTCCTTGCTGGGAGCCAGATCCTCTGCAGGTGTAAATCAGCTTAGCTCTGTCAATATCAATGGTGTGACATTGCTTTACACTAGCTGAGCGTCCAATTTCAAGGCTGCACAAGCTAAAATCACACACAGAGAAACCATTCCCTCTTTTCGCTCCAAGGGAGTGACAGCCAGCACCTTGCCCTGGTCCTCCTGGGCTACCAGTCATCATGAAAATGGAGCTCACAAGCTAAATCTCCCGTGGGCCATTCTGGATTGAAGAAGTCAGGCTTCAGTTCTAGCTGCTGGAACTGATCAGGCCTCTGCTCCCTCCTTTGCCCCACACACTGATCCCACTTCTTGTCAGTACACATCTGAACAGCAAGTGAAAACAAAACAACAAATCCCAGCATTTTGTTTGAATGAATAGTGACATTGATTGGCTGCCAGGTCTCACTGCCGGCTCTAACAGAGCCGAGCCAGCCAGCTAGGGCCCGTGTTGGTGTTTCCATGATCAAACCTACTTTCTGGAGAAGGTGAGGGGGGGTAGCTCAGTTAGATTCAATCTCATTGGACTGAGACTTGGCTTAGGGGGAGGATCTCGTATGCAATTTCTCCTGCTAGTTCAGACTGTGGTTCTGCTCTGAAAAGTGGCTGTAAAAATGGCATCCATTGTTTATCCCCTCCAGTGCTTAATTTGTAACGAAAGTGCTGGGGCTCAAGCAATTTTTTTACATTCATAACTGATGCAGCAAGCTCGGAGGTGCCGGGGTGATGAACAGCCAAGCTTATAGGTGCCAGGGCTCAGTGCTGGCAAGCCCTGGCACAAATTAAGCACTGATCCCCTTGTTGTGATTCCAGATCAAATTTGCTCGGTTTACAAGTTGAAGGGTTATTTTTCTAACCTCCAAGCACTGCAAATTCAGCCAGGGAACTGGCAATACCTCTGGGTTCTTTCTGCGACTTTCATCACCAGCCACAAAGATTCCACAAGATGTTTTTGGAGTCAGGCAAGATCTGTAAAAGTCAGACCCAGATGCATATCCAGGTGCCAAAGCTCTCCTAACTTTGAGGCTGTTTGCGTTCAGGGCTTGGGTCAGGCCTATCATAAAGAAATAAGGACCACCTGCTGAATTCTGATCCAGATTCCATTTGGGTTCTGACCTTCTCCACTCATAAAGAATTGTTTTTGGGTAATGTTTCTTTCGGACCACTACCTGTCAGAGGTAGCCTGAAACAAGAGGGTATATAGCTCTTCCAAGCTCTTCGCTTCTCATTTTTCACAATTCTATCTAATATAACTATGGATCTTCTCTTACTGCAGCTGAGTGAGTGATCAGAGTCAACTGCATCTCACCCGATGAAGCCCTTTCACACTTGCCATGTCCCATCCCATCGATGACTACATTTCTATGCTGTGCGAAGCGATCCATCTGTTGTTATATGCCTTAGTTACTTCGCAGGGATATTGGGGTGCTTAGTTAGTAGTTGTGGTTTTTGAGGTGGTTGGGTGGAAGGTGCATTAGGATTCATGTGTAATGTATAGGATTAAGCACACGTGAAAGTTACTGGAGTCATCCTTGCAGTTTGACATCAGTGCTATCGCCCCATGCCACTATAGACTTCATAGCATTCTTTCCAGACAATATCCCATTGATTTCATGACCCGATGCCGATCGTAAAAGCTTCATTGACACTTGTACAGGGTCTGTGACCCGATATGTCATTGGAAATGTCTTGCACAATGTACAAATTGTATACATTGGCACATCAGATCCCCCATATAATGTCCTCGGAGGTCTGCTTGCAGATCAGCAACACAATAAGGGCCTTATGGCCTAGGAGGGAGGTACAGTGACTCCCTTCTCAGTGGAAGAGCTATGAATGTCATTGATTTCTCTCTTTGTCCGATTTTGAACAAAATGCCCTTTAAAAATAAATCAAAAGAACTCAGCTGGCGTTGACTTGGGTCTGAGTCCTCATAAATGTTTTTCTCCTGTCACAAAACCAATGCACAATTTGGCATGGCTGGAAAATGTCTGCCCTGGGAAAGCTGTTGTTTGAGCAGCAGAATTGAGGCACATCAGTGGAATTGTGGTGAGGTGGGATCTTGGACTGGACGGACTGGCATGCGTCAGCATATGTGACCAAGAACTAAAATAGCAGGGCTGCTGTGAGGCAGGATAGAGTTTCATTAGTGGAGGGTCCATGGACTGAACCCCTGCAGGATATTGCAGGGTGGGGTTGAGGGGCAGAGGCAGCGCTATGGTGGGTGCTGCTCAGGTCGAGACGAGAAGGATGCTGTCGATCTGGAGTGATGGGCAAAGGCAGAGCTCTGTGTACTGCGGAGGGATGTCCAGGTCTGGAATAACCAGCCAGGAGGACTGACATAGGTTAGCAGAACTGTGCGGCAGACGTGCTCATGGTGCCTTCAGGGAAAACCTCTTCTCTATGGCTCTAGACAATGGTGCATTTTGCTCGGAACAAATTTACCCAAACAAACTGGCATCTCAGTGGGGGTGAGAGGGGGTTACAGTGGGGTTGGGGTGGAAGGGTCATTGGAGGGCAACACGGCTCATGAGGCAGCCCAGCCACGGGTCTCAAATACAAGAGAGTCCTGCCCATCCTTTGCTTCCAGAGAGGCCTCCCTCACATCCTCACCTAGTGCTGCTCTCGCCCAGACAGGTGGATGGCAGGGTGCCTGTGTTATTTCCCAGGCCCCAGAATAAACTTGTTTAAAACGGTTTGTCAGTTGCCCCCGCTCCCAATGTCCCCTTTTTGTTCCTGGTGCCCATCTTTAGTACATGAGGTGTACACGACCGGCCTGGGCCTGGGATTAGCTTCGCCTTCCTCGTACGGCTTCAGAGGGATAGGCCCAAGCTCCAGCTGGCTTCAGCCGGCGCTGAATCAAACCCACCACAGGACATCCTGCTGGCCCGCGAGGAGGAAGCTGCAGGATCGAGAGGGTGAAGTGTCGGTCTGACGCATCCTCCCCTGTCAGCACACAGCCCCCTTTGAAGAGAGTGGCAATGAAAAGGAAGGGCTTTGATTTGCTAAACAAACATTCTCCTGACTGGGGAGATAACCCCAGCCGTGCATTGGCTCAGGCCCCCGAGGGGACGGGAAGTAGCACTTCATATTTTTAACATGAAAGTTTGGAGTGGGACCCAGCTAGCCAAGATCCTGGGTGTTCATCTAGCTCTGGCAGTCATGTCCTAGCATCGCTGCCCAGAGCAAATACACCGGGCCTGATTCTCTCCTTGCTGACACTCGCATAGCCACATTGACAGTCACTCAGTCGCAAGAGAGGAACCGAGAGCAGAACTGGCCCCAAAGGGGATTTTTGGACCAGGAGGGCTACTTAGGGCCAGGTCTTTAGGTGGTGTAAATTGATGCAGATCCTCTGACTTCAGTAGAACAACGTGGATTTACACTGGCTGAGGATCTGGACTGAAGAGTGCCTGCGAGTGCCCATGTGTGCATGGTGCTAGGTTGGCATCCTCCATCGATCCACAGAAGAGATGCAGCACATACCACAGCTATGCAAGCTTCTTTCATGCCACCCTGCCACCCCCAGCATGCCTCACCTGATGGGATCCCCTCTAGTGCTGAGACAGGTGCCCAGTCTCCATGGCCCATTCATTCTTTGGCCTGGCCGATCAGATTGCCAATTGGACACTTCTCCACTGGCAAAGCACATGAAAGCACTTTGAGATCCCTGAATGACAGATGCTAAATCAATGCCACACACCAGTACGTGGGGATAGGGTCTCCCTTATGCAACTTGACCTCCACGTTTCATCATTTCAGCTACCATTGTTGAATAAAGGACGCTGCAAAATGATCTCCCTTTCAGGAAGAGTTGTGCACCGCCCTACCTGACATGGAAACTCCCTGATCTTGGGCTTGGAACAATGAAATGCTATCTTCTTTGTCAACTAGTCTGTCTCCTTCTGGGTCTCATAGGCATCCCCCTCCCCTCATGCCTAGAAATCAGGCAGCAGGGAAAGGGGAGGCCACATTGGAATGGATGTGGCACAGAAATGGATGTAGGATAAGGAGTCAGGGGGGTGCATTCAGCGCTCGGGTCCCTACAACTGCCCCTGGAGCTTCAGCTGGAGAAGTTAGACTTCACTGCCCATGCTGAGCGCAGAGTTTCATAGCACTGCTGTGAGCCTGCAGCCATGTTCCACCCCAGCCGTGGCTGAGGCAATTGCTGTTGCTCGGCAGTGAAGATGAATGGGCCACTGTCCGCCACAGAGAAAACCCTGGTGAGCTCAGCAGAACAAGACTCTGCATCCAATGCACAAACCCAGCACCAGGCTAGAACCTCACCCCAGCAGCATTTCCCCTCCCTGGGATATTTTTACTTGTTTAGCTTTTTCCAGATCTTTGCTCCAATAGGCTCAGGCACAAGTGTCTCCTCTATCTCCTCTTCTTCTGTGTCCCTCCCAGTCCTCGCACTTCTCCTTTCCACAATTCTCTCTGCTTGAATTCCTTTATCACCTCTTCTCCATCACATCCTTCCCTCCCTTACTTCAAATCCCTCCTTGAAACCTCCTTCTTACAGGAAGCCTCCTACACTGATCTCCTTTGCCATCTCCATCTTCTGCTTGACTAGTTATCACCTGCATCGTACGTGTCAATCTGAATTAGACTGCAAGTTCTGGCCGAGTTGTATCCAGGCACATGGGCAAGTCTGGGGTTTAGTGCTTATTTGCTAACACTTCTGAAAATCAGCCCTGGCTCGGATTTTTAAAAGAGCTCATGGGAATGAGGTGCCCAAATCTCAGCGAAATTCATTGGGAGTTGGTTGCCTTAAATGCCTCGGGCACCTTTGGAAATTACCACCAGTATTGTTAATTCTCCAAAGCATTTGATGAAGTGTTGTTTGGAAGATGCTATTGCTTCACTGCCTCTTGGGCTCATCAGTACATATGTTGCATTCGGTTGAAACACCGTGTTTCAATTTGGAGGGCAGTAAAGCAAATATTGTTAATGTAATATCATACTCTCTCTGCTCTGTCTTTGCTACGCTCTGATGAGTGGTTAGATACTATGGCAACCTTGTAAATTCCTTGGTAGATAGTTAGATGGGTGTGTATGGGTATTGATGGATGGATAGAAAGATAAATCCATTGACCAGTTAAAACTGTTCGATTTAAGAGCTGTACAAAGCCTCTATTATGTCACAGCTCAGGAACCAAGGTTGACACTGTCTGAAAGCAACACCCCAGAACCCCATATTCACCACCGTCATATAATTATGATATGTTCTGTACAAAGTATGCCTTGTGAGGTATCATTGTAAAAGTCTTGATCTGCTAAACATTAATAACCTGGTGGATAGTATGTGCTATCATTGTATGTGATCGGGTTGGGCTGGGAATGGTTGGGAACAAAGATCAACAGAGGCAAACCTGTGTCAATGTCAAGAATTAACTCCCCCATGGCAAGGATATGTTTACCTGGCATGGAAGCACTGCTGAAGTCTGTAGCAGGCCATGGGTTGGGTAGTGGGATTGCGGCCCAGTACAGGGTCCTGTTCTACAAGCTGAGGAGCCCTTTGATTTCATCTCACTCATTCATGTCACCGTCTCTGGGAAATGAGGGGTTGGAATGGCTTGTATGATGCCTTTCAGGCCTGGAAGTGTTATTATGCCAGTCGCAGACAACTGACAGCTCACTTCCTCTTTAAAGGTGCCCTTTGAGTGGTTTTCGCATTTACATTGATGTGGCCACACTTGATCAGGTGCCAGGCTCACCAGCTGCCCTCAGGAATCACTGGAGCTTTGAGATTTGCCATTTTTGGACTGTATTAGCATCCAGGGAATGCGGGGGAAGAGAGGAGGAAACTGCTGTTGATCCAGCCCTTTCCCTCTAGCTCAGGCATATCAGAAAACAGCTTGAGTGAGGGATTTAACTTCAAGAAAGACAAATAAATTACATATGAAAATAGACCCAATTTGGCAAAAGACTGGCTCCTTCAGTGCCTATCTCACTATTTAACTGAAGGATGCAATGTGATTCACTGGTTCAAGCATTATGTTCGCACTATCAAGACTCTAACCTAGAATCCAAGATGGATTCTAACCTAGCTGGCTGTGCCATTGATTCATTGATTCAGTGTGTGGCTTCAGAATTATCACTCCAATTCTTTGTGTCTTAGTTCCTACACAAGCACAGTGGGGATAATGATGGCAACACCTAGGATGAGTAGAACTGAAAGAGAAAATACATGTTTCTTAGAGCCGCTGGAAAATCGGAATGAATTTTTCACAAAAATTGTCATAAAAAATTCATCCCCCATATGTTTTTCATCAAAACATTGACAGCCAGAAAACGTTGACCAGCTCTAATGTTTCTCTGTTCTGTGTCGGCAGCTAGAGCAATGTGATTATGCCGGTTATATGGGGGGTGAAATGACCCATGGAGAAGATAGGTCTTTTGTTCACGAGTTCACACAGCAAGTGTATGGTAGAGCTAAGAATGGAATCCAGGAGTCCTGACTCCTACGATCTGATCCAAAGCCCATCTAAGTCAGTGGGGGTGTTTGCACTGATTTCAACAAACATTGGAAGGGGCTCTAGACTGTGTAATTATTTAGCCAAACTCCCTCCATCAATCCCAAAATTAACGCCTCTACCAATGATCACTTTTGTTACAATACCTCCCACCTCTTCCCATCCCACCACCATCATCAGCCAGGCCTCTCCCTTTGATGACCAGAACCAACTCGACCGCCATTGCCTCCATCTTCCTCTTCCTGCTGTCACCTGCATTACTCTTCTCAGGGCTGCCATCTTTATTACCACCTCCTTCTGTCTGCCTCACTCAGGAAGGCTGGAAGATTCATGTAAATGCAGCGGGGTCCCTTTAAGAACCAAATGGTTCAAAGCCTTCTCTGATTTGGAAACAGCTGGCCGCTTGAGTGAAAGCAGCTCTCTTTGCCTGATGCTGTTTATTCTGCCCTCCTATGTTGTCTGACAGCAGCATTAGCACGAGTCTCAATCTGTTATTGCAAAACTTCCTCCAGTCCCTTGCTAGAATTATGAGGAAAAGATTTAAGGGCATAGACCTGGGGAAAGGGCTTCATGGCAAGGGTCTAGTGAAATAAGATCAAAGCTGGGTGAGTATTCAAGTATTCAGATCAAGGCACAACCTTAGTTGGATTTTCCAAGCTACCTGGGTCTCTTAGGTCTGCAAACTTGTCTGGAAACCATGAGATCTGTCTGGTTTTCCTGTGAAATTCCCAGCCCTTCTAGCTCCCAGATGGGACCAAAATATCCCTCAGAACAGCTTCTTTCAGATGCTATTTTCTGTTTCTGGAGGAAACCTGCAACTGAAGAAGCAGAAAAGAAGGGGGATTTATCTTGGCTTTGGGTTCCAATGTTACCCCATCTGGTTCATCCGTCCTTTATGGACATGCCTCCAAATGGCCACAGTGCTTCTGAAATGCTCCTGTGCAAGACAAAGGCAAGCTCTACTAATCTGCTTGGCTTGGAACCCTTCTCACTATTGATTTTCTGTGTGACTGGTGTGGGTTTGCTTTTCCTTACTCTTTCATCTTTCAACCTGTGACTTTTCTATTTAGTAAACCTTTTGTTTATTCAGACCCTAAACGAGTCTCTGGTTTGCAAAGTGGAGAGACTGTGCAGCCCGAAGTGGACTGATATCAGGGGGCAGATTTCACTCCTTTGGGGGGTGATGAACCAGAACAGAAAAGTCCAAACGTCTGGTAGTTAAGAGTTTGGGGGACAGACTTGGGGAGTGACAGCTCAGGACCAGAACAGCAATTGGGGTCACGCTGCAAGGAGTAACAAGGCAGGTGGAAGCCAGGGTGAGGTCTTTACGCTTGGACGCTGGCTACTGGTGTTAGAGCTCTGAGCCATAACAGCTTAGCATTAGGGCACCCACAGTTTCACGGCAGGTGCTGGCAGAACCTTTACTACTCTGGTGATCCCCAAAATGTCACAAGCTGTTTGATTTCTCCTTGTTACCGAGACTCACCAGCCTCACCTAGAGGAACTGCTTGATTCTTAGCAAGAGTCAAGCCCAGAGAATAATAAGCCTGATTCTCCCAGCTTTGCTCCTTGCATTGTCATTTCCACCGATATAAGGCAAGGTGCGAAACGCTGCCATACTGAGGTGTTCGCATTTTTGCACCCAGCTTGCACGGGCATAAATGACAACACATGGTGCAAGGCAATACAGAGCCGGGATCAACATATCTGAAAAGAAATCTGGTTGGCCATGATAAGCATTAATTTGCCGAATGTTTCCCAGCCTGGTTAACAATGGTGTGGCTGAAAACTGACTCCACAATCTAATGAGCCTGTTTTCTATTCCTTAAAAAGAAGGGCTGCTATCACCAGCTGGAATCAGATTTAGTGAGAGCTTCCTTCCCCCCCGCCGCCGCCGCCACCAAGCCTAACTCGCAGCCTGAGTAGGAATAATTCATACTCATCCAAGGATCTCAAAGCACATTATTAATTTGAATGTAGCCACACAGCACCCTTGTGAAGAGGGAATCCATTATTATCTTCATTTTGCAGATGGAGGTAGCTGAGGCAAAATGACTTGACCAAGGTCACATCATGGGTCAGTAGCAGAACCAGGTAGAGAAACCAAGAGCCCTGAGTATAAGTCATGTGCTCTAACCACTGGACTGTACGATAACACAAATAAATACTACAGCAACAGAGAAAACATGCTAGTAACATTACTGAAAGCTGGGCCACCACTATAGGGTCTCTGGTCCATTAGTGTCCCTCAATAGTGGCTTCAGATTGATGTGTCCTGTACAAAGGCTTCAAGTAGATTAGGGTAACACTCCTCTCCTGCTCAGCTATTCCAGCCCTGGCTCTCTCTCGAATCTATTGCCTCCTTCCTATTATAAGGTGAGTTTGGGAGGAGGCTCAATGCTCACTGAAGACAGAGGACCAGCTTTTCAAAAGAGCTCAGCGCACTGAGTGTTGAGCCCTAACCCTGGGTGCTGAGCTCTAGGAAGTCTGGTCTCACTCGCAAGATTCCCTCATTCAGTCCTAAAACCAATCCTCAGATCCTCAAAGAGTGTAAATGAATGGGGAGCTCCATCCATTGGCACCAGCTGGGATTTGGACGCTCGTCTCTGCCCGTCAAACTACAGCGATAATGAACCCGCTCTGCCCACCTGCTCTCGTCTTGTTATTCCCTTTATATCTCCTGAAGACCGTCTGATACAGACAATGAGCCGAGCCTGGGATCCAAACCCAAATGGAAAGACTCCCCCGAGCTTTGGATCAGGCGCCCTGCCCCTGCAAAGCAACAGTGCAGGGCCATGGGGAAATGTCAGATTTGCCTGAGTCATAACAAAAATGCACTCATTCATTTTACTGTCACATCGGCTTTAAACAAGCCCAATGTGAGTAAACATGGAAGCCTGGGTCTCAAAGACTGTACAAACACTCTTGGCTAACTGATTTATAACTTGTCATTTCACGGACAGAGAGCTTCTTAAAGGTTAAAGTATGATTTGCCAAAGCAAAGGACTGTGTGGGGAGGGGGTGGATGTGAGTGTGGGAGCGATGCAAGGACATCACTCTTCTCAAAGGATAATCATTGGGCAGGAGTCTTGAAATCACAGTGTTAACAGTTCCAAATACATATCCCAGGAAATGGAGCCGGGTAGACATATCTCATAATGGCACGGCATACCAGCGGTTGTCAGGCTGTGTCCGTGGACCATTTGCTGACTGTCCGCGTGGTGCTGGCTCCAATTCAGCAAATCAACCATGTAAGCAATTGCTGGCTTTGCCACAGGGATGTTATGGGAGGAAAGGTGGTTGGTGTTAGTGGGAATAGCAAGAGAGGTCTCTCCAGGAGACAAATGCCTCAGTTTTTTAAGATCTCACCTGAAAAACCCATAGGTAATAAACTGCATGGCACTCAGTTTGTCTGCCTCATGCTTTACACCCTAGTTCCCAGTCACACCAGGACGTGGTATAATCACCCAGAAATACATTGGGTGATTATGTCTAATGTGGGCCTGAAATGGGACAGAGAGGCTCTACACTGGCAACAAAGGAGTTAAAGGGATTGACAGGCTTTCCACTGGCAACGAAAGAGTTACGGAAAGTCTCTGGATCCAGTTGACCCTGTCCCTCACCAGCAGCTAGCATCAGCACCTGCAGCCAGCATCAGGCTGGAGAGCGGAGCTAAAAGGAGGAGGAGGAGACTAGCTTAGCGTGGGGCTGACCCAGACCTCTGCCTCTCTGGATGAGAGAGGAGCCTGCTTACAGCCCTGAAACTGTGCTCGCTTGCCAAGTCAACCCTCCTCAGAAGGGGTAACCGGACCCTGGAGGGGCAGATTGCTGGAAGCACAGACTGTGTGAGAGACAAGTCCTACATGGGAACAGGGGCCTGGCCAAAGCTTCGTGGGAGGACCCTAGTTGTGAGTTGTGATTGTTTTGTTCCTGATTAACTTTGAACTGCAATGCCCCAAAAGAGGTAATCCTGGAGGCCAAAGTACCACTACACAGACCTCTGAGGGTATGTCTAAGCTGCAATTAAAAACCCATGGCTAGCCTGTGCCAACTGACTCCAGCTCGCGGGGCTGGGAGGGCCCGAGACCTCAAAGGGTCCTAGAGCCCGGGCTGCAGCCTGAGCCTGAACGTTTACATCACAATTAAACAGCCCCTTAGCTTGAGTCATGCGAGCCAGGGGCCAGCCACAGGTTTTTTAATTGCAGTGTAGACATAACCTGTGAGACGGACATCCCAGCAAAGACCTGCTGTGGGGTGACTTGTGCCCTGAAGGGCCACAAGGGGGTGCTGCCATCCCCATTCAGGTCAACAAGAATTTTGAGCAAAGAGCAAAGGTTGAACAGTGCTTAGGCTGAATATCAGAGAGAAAAAAATAATAGTGGGATCTGTTTGACTGTGAAACAGTCTCTCAAGGGAAGTGGTTAAAAGGCCCATCACTGGAGATGTTTAAATCTGATCTGGACAAAGCTCCCGTGATTTCTGAAGAGCATATTCCTCATCTGGCAGAAGGGAAGACTAGCTGGCTTTATAGGTCTTGTCATTCCATACAGTCTGTGATTCTCAGTGCTCATATGTGTGTTTCCTTTAAGCCAATCTTAAGCCAATGTGTAGCTGTTATTGTTGGATTCCTCAAGGAGCATTTCTTAATCTAGAAAAGCAAGAGTCCCAGAGCAGTGGGATGTTTTCCATTATCAGCCTCAAGGAGTTCAAAGAAGAGAGCTTAGGGAAAAGACGCACATATCTACTTCCTCATGAGAGAAAAATGTTTAATCTTTACTCCATAAGATGTGCAAATGCCTTGAAAATACTATCTGCATCCTATCATAAAATTAACTACAGCCAGGTATGCATTTCCACCCAGTCAACTAAACTTTCCCATGGGTGTTTAGAATTATCCAGGTAACAATTAGGAATAATTGTCAATATTTGTTTCACACCTAAATTGTGATAGATAGAGCTGATCAGAAAATAGGGGATTTTTCTGTGGATTTTTTTGACTTTTTGGAGAAATATTTCCACTAAAAACCAAAATGCTTCTATTCAACATTGCACCATGCTGCCTTATGGGAATTGTAGTTCAGATACTCCCATTCTCCTGCATGGGCCAGACTGTCTGGCGAGCCTCTATATCCCATGATGCACCACTTTATCCCTTCTTGGCGAGTGGAGGGGATGCATCATAGGAGTCCCTGGCCATGGTGCATTATAGAAGATGTAGTCTGGCCAAAACGCCTGATTTCAGTGGAATATTTTTGAGCAGCCCAAACCACTTTACAGAGCATATAAAAGACCCAGTCCCTGCCCCAAGGAGTCTACATGAGACATGGCACACCATGGGGATATGAGAAAAACAAAAGAAGGAAGGGTGCAAAACATTACAATAATGGGATTGTGTGGTTGCTTAGAGAGTAGGACACATATGTCGATGAGTGTTGCAGGGGTTTCTGCTCTTTGTTTGTTGAAGATTTATTTTTCCTGTTGCACGTTTATAATGTGAATATATATATATATATTGATGGGCAGCCTTTAGGGTTGAAGTGACAAGGAGAATAGAGGAACAGGGGAGGTACTGAAGAAATAAAATAATGAGGAGGGATATAGCACATGTTCTCTACCATTTTTATATATTGTGTATTAGGCCCTGATCCAGCAAAACAGTGGGATTCCTCGTGTGCTTTATATTAAGCATATATTTAAGTACTTTACTGAATTCAGATTTTAGTATATTAGCATCTACAGTGAAAGGCACCTTAAACATAGAGCCACCAGGGTCACTTGATGAAATTAATAGGCAGCAAGTTTAAAACAAACATAAGGACATACTTCTTGACGCACAGTCAACCTGAGGAACTTTTTGCCAGGGGATGTTGTGAAGACCAAAAGTATAACAGGTTCAAAAGGGAGTTAAATATGTTCATGAAGGATAGGTCCATCAATGGCTACGAGCCAAGATGGTCAGGGACGCAACCCTTGCTCCAGCTATCTCTAAATCTCCAACTATCAGAAGCTGGAACTGGACAACAGGGAATGGATTGCTTGAAATTTCCCTGTTCTGTTCATTCCCTCTGAAGCATCTGGTACTGGCCAGTCGGAAGACAGGATACTGGGTTAGATGGGGCATTGGTCTGACCCAGGATGGCCATTCTGATGTTCTGATGTTGTCTCTCTCAGACCCTGATCCAAAGTTCTTTGAAGTCAGTTGAAACACTCCCAATGACCTGATGAGCTTTGAATCTGATCCCATACTGTCTCTCCATTAGTCAGCAGAGGACACTCTTACAGCATCACAGAAGGCACTCTGACTGAAATTTGACAAGACTTAGTTCTGATGCTGGGAAACACTTGCATTCAAGCCAGGCTTGTTTATGACAAGAACTGTGTGCTGGCTGTTGCTTCAGAGGATGCCTGGAATAAAACAATGCAGAATTCAAGAGAAGAAAAGGTGACTCATGGATGGGTGACCATCAATTAATAGCAAAAAGGAAAGCCAGCCAGAGAAGGGTGAAAGGTGCATGGCAAATTGGCATGGAGCAATTGAAAAGAACAAAGAAATATGAGCGGCTGTGGAAGCCAAATTCATAATGAGGGTTTGTAGAATGCCCTACACGTGTCATTTTATTTCATATTATAGGAAGGGGAAACATGCTTATTGGCTGGTTTGGATTATCTTCGTCACGCAAACATGTACAATGAGGAGAAGAGATGTTCCCACCTGGTGACATCTGTTCCCCCATGGCAAATATTGGTGATAACGTGCCCCAGATCACCAGAATGTGAATCTCTCGTTCAAAGGAAAAACTAATAATGCCCTCTGTAAATCAGCCAAGGACAGCCTGAAGCCGACAGGGACAGAAAGCCCAATCCCGCAGCCTTTCCTTGCATCATGCTCAGGCTCAGTGACTTCCATGGGCCCCCTCGCATAGGTGAGGCCTGCAGGGAGGAAGAAGGGTCTTGTTGCTGTAGCAGTATCTTGGGCTCAGGAGAACTGGGCTGATCCCTGGTTCTGCCTTCCATGCTCACAGGCTAGTCCCTCTCTCTGTGCTGCAGGCTCCCCATCTGCAGAACGTGTTTAATAACGTCTCCCTTCCTCATAAGGGTGTGGAGGGTGTGACATACCAGGGTACAATCCAGACTAATAAGAAGCTGTGTCACCTCTGCCTTGAAACCTTACAATGCCTTACAAAGCCTTGCTGAATCAGCTTCCCCCTGGGCTGCTCACAAACATTTTCCCATCATGCAAGCCACACCCTGAGTATGTGTGTGTAACTGCAGCCTGCCAGCCATACACAGGTTACACTGTGGCTCTCACCAGCCTTGGTTATACTTCAGGGTGACCCCAACACATCCCCACTCCCATATTTCCCCCAGAAATGCACGTCCTGTACTGCTCAGCCCTCTCCTGGATGGAACAGATATTTTGAAGTCCGTTATTTCTTTAAAGGAAAAAAATGCCTGCCTATTGTTTCAAATATTTATTCAGACACTTCAGTTGAAACGTTCTAGATTAGATAAAACAGTAAAACAAGTTTATTAACTACAAAGAGAGAGATTTTAAGTCAGTACAAGTAATGAGGTATAAAAGTCAGAAATGGTTACGAGAAAGATAAAGGTAAAACGTTTACTAAGGCCTAACTTAACTCACTGTATCAGGTTCAAGCAAAGTGTCTCACCACATGGCCTTCAGCAGGCTTGCTGACCAAACCCTGTAGGTCAGGGCCTCTTCTCCCAGAGTCCAATGAATGCTTCCTTTCTCGCATCAGGTGCAGTGAATCGATGGACAGAGAGAGCGAGCGGTTTCTAGGGGTGTCTACCCCCTCTTTTTATTGTCCTGTCCCCTCTTTCAGAAGCATTTCAAGCTGGGAGCACGGCAACAAGCAGTCTGTATAGACAGAAACTCCATGCTGTTTCTTTGCTAAGATGTAGATTTTTTGCCCCTGCCCCCTTTCCTGCCAAAGAACGGCCCTTTAGCAGGTATTGGTCCATCAGCCTTATTTACGCCTGGCTGAGGCATCATCTAACCCTTTTCTCTGAGGAACTGGTTTGGCTACTCCCCAGATTTCTCTGGAAAACACACTTTCAGTCATGATCTCAGCTTATGTTTATAATTTCACATAGAATGCTGCTACGTGCATTTTGCCATGGTATTACTGATCAACAAATGATGAGTTTTTAAATAATACCTCACAAAGCATTATTAGAGCAGTGTGTAGGGTGTGAACAAGGGGATCTGTTCTGTCACAGTGGGCTAAAGGGTTTACAATCTAATGATAAGACGAGAGACACCAGTGAACACAATGATCTGACAGTGGGGAATGCAATGAAACAATAATATATGTGAGGTGTGGCAATGGGGCCGAGCAGGCAGGCAAATAAGACAAACCTGCTGAACAGTAGGACCTGATTCTGATCGTAGGCTACATCTACACTAGCGGTGTGATTCCTCTGCTCATTTACACATACTCCCACTAGCTCTCATCGAGCTAGCGTCAGTATAAATGGCAGCATCGCTGTGGCAGCAGAGGCATGACTGAGCTGTGTTGAGTACAAACTGGTGGGCATGTACTCGGCATAGCTCAGTTGGGCAAAGCCACTACCCCTGCTACCCCAACTACACTGCTATTACACTCATGCTAGCTCAAGGGAATCACACCCCTATTTGTAGTGTAGACGTAGCCTTCTTTACTCCAGTGGAACGTCTTCTTTCACGCGCGTCACAAGTCGATATCTAGGTTGGTCAGCCATCTAGCTGCTGCCTCATCGAGAGGAACAAGGCATTGCAATCCACCCGCAAGCTTTCTAATTGTGCCCTCCTCCTCCTCCCCCACATTTGGCTGTCGGCATCGCTACCCCACAGTCACACTGTGAAGATTGGCTAAACCAAATTTCTGCATTGTGACAGCCATTCCAGCTGTTCCAGTCAGCAACCTGTTAAGCCTAGCCTAGGATCTGCGTCCCAGCATACAAACAGGTGGATGTAAGTTAGGATTTCTGAAATTCGTCAGCACGCCTCTCTGCCCCAGAGTTGCTGCCACTCTGCAACGACGTAGCTGTCAGTCCTCCTTTGCCATTGTTCGTCCCAGATTGGCACTGGGCTGGCATCACTGGCCAAGCCTGTGAACTGCCACCGCAGAGGGATGTTGTACAAGTTGCACATCGATGAGGGAGCATGTCTCCTGAAGCAGGACCTGTCCCTTACTTGAGGAACTGCAGTGTAGCTATTCCAGGTTTACACCAGTGTGAAAGAAGAATCAGCTCCAGGAGGTGGGATTCAGGGTCTGTTCTACAGTCAATGTGAGTGTTTGTATCTCTCTCTCCCTAGCTGTCCATTGTAGCACATTTCTGGCATCCATCAAGGAAGCCCTGCAGCCCCTTTGTTTGTCTCTCCCATCACACTGTTTGGTTTACAGTCCTTTTCAGCCTTTGCACCTCACGCCACGAGGGGGAATGCTGCCGGGTTTTTATCTCCTTTCCCTTCCAGAATGATCAGTTATTTGTTTGTTTGGGTTTATTTCTTTACTTGTTCATTTTGTCATTTAATTTATTAAATCCCCGAGGCTGCTGAAACATGGCACCGAAAAAAAGCAAAGTACAAATAATAATTATTGGTATGTTCTCTGGACTGAGCCAAGAAAAAAAGTCAGGGGGGCAAGGGCGGGATTCTTTTCTGCTTCTTCAGAGACAGGATCAAGGGGGCAAAAAGGCTGGAGAAATACTTAACCCTTGCCTTCCTGGCCTTGCACTGCACCATCAAGCTCTCCGCATTCCACTGAAACAGAGTATATAGCGGGGAGGAGGTTGAATACTCAGCAGCCGGGAAAAGTAAAATGAGAGAGTGTGAATCAGAAGTAGGTTCCTTTGTATTACTGGCTTTCTGCCATGAGAAACGTGTCCTGTTAAAAATGCCGGGGACATGTCTGTGGAGAAAGAGAAGAAGCGAGCAGTATGGTCTGCTAGGGCATCGGAGTGGAGTTGGGACACGTGGCTTCTATATATGGAGCTAGAGCGACTGATATAGCCCACTGGCTATCATAGCAGAGGCCTGCAAATGCAGCAGCTCAGAATTCTCCCCCAGCCACCCGCTTTGTGGCAATGGGGCACCTGTTGCACGTTCGCTGCCTTCCTGCAGTGGCAATGATGGAATTTTCCCTGGTCACAGTTCTGCCACCACTCAGCAGAAGAGTTAACAGCAGCCTTTGCCCAGGAGGGTCTGACACACTGATGCCACACATCAGATACTTTTCTGGAGACAGTCCTTAGGCAAAACAAGGGGTTTCAGCTCTGACCCTGTGGCTGCCTATTGTCTCTTCTAGCTGTGGTGGAATTGTTCATCATAATTGTATCGTTGTAGTCATTAAATCCCACTCCATCGTTATTCTCTGATATATTCCTCAGGACAGCTGCTACGCCATCATTAACTGGATACAGCAGCTCAGATAAGTCATAAGCATCTCCTCAACCTGTGTCCCTCCCTCTGAGTTTTAGAGTATTATACTACTGCCCACCGTCTTAATGCCTGCATAATAGCATCTCAGCCTTCACCCAAAACTAGATCAAACCTCTGGAACAATTTTGTTTGCTTTGCAAACTCAGTTCACATTCACAAACTTCTTCTCCTGTAATTTAAGCATTTTTAAAAAGTTTATTTCAAGGTTGTCTTCAGTTTTAAAAAAAAACAACCAACGCAACATCTTTTTCCTGGCTGAGATGTGTAGGTGGGGGAGCAGCACCCTTAATTGCTCAGCCGGCCCAACTGGGTGTGTTACATACTGCAGCCAGGATTAGCAGAAGTGACTAAGTTTGGTTTCTTCCATTTCTTGGGCACCTAACTCAAGATACCTTAAAGAAGACGTTTTCAGAAAGTGCTGAGTTACCCGCCCTCTGGAAACCACACCCCGGTAAGGTGTCTCAAGTTGGGCTCCCAAAATCACTAGTCATTTTTGAAAACCATGTCCTAGGCACCTAACTGTTGGCACCCAGCTTTACAAATGCTGGCCCAAGCGATGTCCCAAGGGTCACATGATGAGTCAGTGGCATAGCCAGCACTAAACCCTGATCCCTTGCCCTCTGCTTTCTGCGAGCCCTTGCTGTTTCTAAAGCACACCTTTCTGCCCTTTCCCCCAGCATTTGTCCACACCCAGAGTGCACAGAAGTGAAGCTAGCTCCCATCTCTGTGAAGAATCATATCTGAGTACAGAGCCAAAGAGCACACAGGAAAGTGGTTTTGTAGGTCAGCTATTTCTGAATGGGAGACGTGGCCATCGTGGAGAATTTGATCTTCCAATCAGGGCCTGTCTCCCTTCCAAATTCCATTCTGTCAGTGCTTGGCAGCCTGGAGAACAGACTGCTGGCCTCGACCCATCCAGGGTCGTTGTTTCTTTACGTGAGCAGCAAACACATCTGCAAAGGCGAATGCCATTGGGTCAGAGGGATATAACCTAACTGGTTTCCTCCTCCTCCTCCTCCTCTTGGGATAACAGTGAACCCTCCCTGGCACCCTGAGCTGATGGTTTAGCTCAGGTAATGCCCACCACCAATAGGGGACTTTGTTGGGGAATCTAAAATGTGTGACTCAGTGGATTGCCAGTGGGAGATGAGAGTGATCAGAGAGGGGCCAGGCTTTGGAAAATCTGCTCTCCTGGGAGCTAATGCTTGTTGCAGTTTCTCAAGGGCCCAGACCTATGGTGCACTCACACAAACTCCTCTGTGTATGTGAACCTAGGCAGCAAGGTGCATTTCACTGGATGACAGTGATAAAGGTTGCAGTCACCCCAGCTGAATTCTGTAGCCATGAACAGAGTGGCTTTCAAACTGCCCCAGCTCCCTTTGCACAGGGGGAAGACAGCATGAGGCAGGAAGTGGCTTCTTCTGACCATTTCCACCTCCTCCTTGTTCTGTGCGCTACAAAAGGTTCATTGTATCCCCTGCCCCCTCCTCCAGGGCAGCTCCCACTCAGAAACGGGGGTGCCTGCAAACTTTACTACCCTATAAAAGCCATGATGTGTTTGCTTCAGGGCTGGTAATAATATGAGCTGGTGAACCTCAAAATGATCGGCGACTCAAGCCGGGAAAGCATCCAAAAACCAGCTGCTGACAATAGCTATTTGGGCAAGGGCTAAGAGCATTGGGCGGCGGTGAGAAGGGCTAATTATGAGCCTAATTCTGCTCTCCTTGCTCATGCGAATAGTCCCACTGGGCCTGACGTTTGTTCTCATTGCCCACTGTGTTGCCATATATCCCAAGGTGTACAATGCTTCTTGGTCAGTGTTTTATACCCACTGGAGCTGACTCTGGCAGGTGTGAATGACCCAGATTGAGAGACAGCAGACATGCTGATATTGTCCCTAAAGCTGATATAACTGTTGCTTGGGGTGTGGATTTTTCATACTCCTGAGCAACGTAGTTATACTGATATAGGTCTGTCGTGTAGATCTGGCTTTAATGTAAAGAGACTCCGGCCCACTGTTCAGTGCTATAGGAAGTCTCCTGTTGTGTTATTAATGCTGAAGATGATCTTGTACATTAAGAGGAGAGGTCAAGGTAGCAGAGAGCTCAGGGGCTGGTGTGGAAAGGAAAAGAGTGATGCAGAGTGTGCAGCTCCAGCCAAATGGCTGTGTCGATACTGTGCTCTACGTGTTAATGAAAGCCTATGGCAGTTATGGGACCCGTCCTATTGAGCTGTGGTGACAGGCAGACAGAGACCAACTGAGAATCTGCAGTGGTGGAAGGCTGGTTTTGGCCATCTCATTCAAAGAGTCCATTTGGACTCCAATTCAATGTGTAAAAACTCTGGATGTAGCATTCGCTGTATTTATCACCACCCCTGCAGCTGTTCTCCATTGCCATGGTTACATATGGATGCAATCCTTCTCAGTGTGCATGCAAAGATTTGGCATGTATACATCCAACATAAAAATTTGAGAGCTGGAACTGGAGCTCAGGCGATCTCTAGCTATGTGCAGAAAATCCCACTCTACAAGCTGATATGGCCCTCATCACCACAGTATCTGAGCACCTCAAAATCATTAATGGATTTTATCCTCAAAATAGCCCTTGGAGGGAGGATTTTTATCTCCATTTTAGAGAAAAATAAACAGAGGCACAGAGAGATCAAAGGGTTTACCCAAGATCAAATAGTAGATCTGTGGTAGAGCTGGATTAGAATTTAAATCTCGTGGATTTTACCACTGGGCACCACCTTAGAAACAGTGCAACCTGGGGCTTTTAATTCTGTCCCAAGAGTGTGGAACATGCTTCTTGCTAATCTCTGCAATCACTAGTCAGTATCAATGCATTAAGGTACAGGAAAGAGCTGCAGCTTTGCTGTGGCATAGAATTGCCCACAATCCCAAACTGTTGTTGGTATAATGTGAAAGATTCCAAAACACTTCAGAGAGATCTTTATTTTTCCAGGGCTCTTGAGTCTGCACCTTTCACCAGTGCTAAATTCATTTCCAAGAAAATAATCAGCCTAAGTTAAATTACCCTCCATGATTTCATCAGGCTCAGCTGGTGTCCTGGCTGAACCTGGTGTTCGTCACACCAAAAGCAGAGTCTATTGTGGGGCTGTGATGGAAAGAGTTCCCTGATCACCCATGGCTGCCGGATTTTCTCAACTCATTTTCCACCCTCCATTAGAGATGCTGACACGGATTTCAGAAGAGGTGTATAATCTTCCTCCTTCTGATGCCACTTCTTTGAGGATTACGTCTTTTTATAAAGGCAAATTCTGTGATGGAGACCTCAGCATAGAGCTCCAGCACTTCCCAACATACAGCTCTGGTACAGTAGACACTATCGGCAAGGAGCTGAAAGCATATTTGCCATGAATCTGTTAGGCCCACTCTCCAGTTTAGAATTGGCTGGACAAATCTGACAAGCCTCATGTTGTATAATTGGGCGGCTCTAACATCAGCTTCTTGTCTAGGGAGTTTGCTTCTTTAGGAAGCCCAGTCTACATCACCCTGTAACTGATCAGCCTCTCCCCTACTCATGCACTTTTGCAGATCAGCAG
The DNA here is from genome assembly GCF_026122565.2 of Emydura macquarii macquarii. Lineage (NCBI taxonomy): Eukaryota > Metazoa > Chordata > Testudines > Chelidae > Emydura > Emydura macquarii. Next base: position 5,142,561 of record NW_027130449.1, on the reverse strand, counting down.
CACTTAGAGGTTATTAAAAGCTATTCCCCACCCACCCGCTGGTAATGTAAAACATGCCACTAAGTCCTTACTTTCTTGATATAGATCTGATGCTTATCTGGCATTGGTCCAGGCTTCCTGCAGGCGTGTGTCTAGGGCCATTATCTGTGCCAGATAGTCAAAACTGGCGTGGGGTGAAAAACGGACTTTCCTGCATTAAGAACCTCTCTTTGTGCTAGACTCAAATCTTGGGGGGGAGATGCCTGTGGAGAGCATACAGTGTGGGAAGAAGACTGCTAATTAGTGAAGCCTGTAGTCAGTCAAAGGAAACGGTTTAAACACCCCAATCACACACAGATCTGAAATGGACCTGAAACAAATTCCCAGATCTGACCTGCAGTGGGCTTTGGGAGTTTGAAATTCCGATTCAGACATTGGTTTTGCAGTTTGTCAATTCTACTGAAAAACAACCTCTGTGCACAGTAATTTGTCAATATCTGAATTTTGCTGGGACACACTGGGATATTTCCATGTGACCGTGTTAGAGGAAAGAAACGCTTAATTTGTGCCTTTTCTCAGGATGAGAGCAATTCTCTCTTCCTTTCTACGCCTGACTGTTCTCTGCTCTGTCTTGACAAGTTCAAGCTTCAAACTAGTCACCATGGCCAAAACTTTGCCACTGCAAAGCTCCCTCTGACATCAGTGGAAGTCTTGATTGGGGAAGGACATCAGGATTTCGCCACTTGTGAGTAAAGGGTGCTTTCCTGTTGATCATAGTCTGTTCTCCACCCTTTTGGTTTATGGGAGCTAGCGTGGTTCAGTGGGTAGAATGCTGGACTGAGACATGGTTTTATTCCCTGCTCTTCCTCTGACCTGCTGGGTGACCTTGGGTAGTCACATCACTTCTCTGTGGCTCAGTTTTTAAAATGGGGATTATGATACTTAGCTCCTTTGTAAAGTGCTTCAGTATTTGCGGATGAAAATGCTATTAGAGCTAGGCAGGTCCTGTCTACCAAACACTGGATTCTATTGCATGACTTGGTTTGTTTATTGGGCATCCCTCCACTCTGCATCGAGTGGATTAGGACTAAACTTGACGCTGATCCATTGAATCTTTTTGGACCCCCACAAAGGACTGTCCATCAGCCTCCCTCCCACCATCCATCCTGGGCAGGATTTTCAGCCTGGCTTCAGTCATGCAGGCCCAGCTGTACCATGGGCTTCCTCAAACCTGCCCAAAGGTTGAGGCTGTGTGTACCCAACGTCCTCCACCAACTCCCACCTCTGGCCCACTCAACAGCTATCATGCAACTGCCTCTTTCAAGCCAGCTGGGGTGCCCATCTCCCTTAAAGGTAAATCCCTTAAAGGTAAATCCACCTTACTAAGCAGAAAGAATGATCACTGATTTGCTCCTCACTCTTTACCTTCGGAACAGCTGGAGACTTAATTTCAGCTGCTTTGTCTCCTGCAATGGTTGCAAGTTAAAAAAAAAAATAGACTGTATAACAATCCAGTCATGGAGCCAGCAAGCTAATTCAGTGGTCAGCTGGCGGGAGTCATGCAATAAACGGACAAAATGATTACAGCAGAATAGACCTTAAGGGGCATCGAACAAATCAGCTGTCTTCAATCATCAGAGGGGAAAATCAGTTACCATGTCACAGACCAACATGTTTGTTGTTCTTGGTATCATCCTCTGTTACATGCTGCCATTTTTGTTTGGCTTTGCTGACCCCACATGACCGCCTATATTATGTATCTGATGCTCAACATGGCTCACTAAGAACACCAAGTCACTCGGGAGCAGCGTTCCACACCACATGTTACAAATTAAGCCCATTAATTCAATGTACATCTGTTTGTTTTCGTCTCTTGGCCCAAAAAAAAGAAACTCAGGCTCAACAAGCTGATCTGAAGCCACATCTTAATCGGAACTAAATCCTCTGACCAAAAAGAGACATCAGGAGGACTTTTAACATCTCTTGGGAAGGTTTCTCTCCCTTATCATACATTTAATATTGTTCTCTTCCCCACCCTCAACTCCTTTTATTTCAGTTTAGAACAAAGAAAAACAAGCAAAATCCCATTCAGTCCCAGACACGGGATCAGAATCTAATTTTGAAATATATTCAGTGTGCATGGATCAAGCCATCTTCATTCCATTCGCTTAAACGGAGTTACAGAAGGAATTAATTGGGAGCAAATAATTAGTTTGGTTTGGACAGAAAGCAACATATGACTTCCTCCTTCCCACTAACCCACACCACATATTAAATCACTTAGCCAAGTTATTGTTCATAATTTGTGTTACGCTGACAGGCCAAAAGCCGAAAGATCAGTTTATCCATATAATACACAACAAGACTGCCTCATCCTGTTCTGGAGAGGAGAGTTCGCCCCTTGCTGACACTACCAGCCAGTGGAGGTTGGTATTTAGCCTCAATGGCTTCGCAATGCAGACACAGCTTCCCTGGGAGCTCTCTTCACAGAGCCGACCTGGCCTGTGATGAGGACGCCTCTCCGTGACTTCTGACCTGGGCTGGATACCAGTAAGGTCAAAGGCAACAGTATCTTGACTATTAATAGCCTGGGGCATTCAATTTGCCCACAGTAACTGGTTTGGCTGGAGATAGATGTGACCCCCAGTCTTCAGACCCAGTGTTTAAGACAGAGGTCTTCCTCTGTCTGCTTGATGCTAGGGCTACTTCTACTAAAAGCCCTATTAGCTCCTCTCCCATCTATGCAAAGTCACTTATCAGCTGTCTGACAGGAGGGATATCTACATCTCCATATTGCTCCTTCTACTTGACTCGTTCCCCCCTGTACCCTCCCCCCCCATACCAACTTCTCTCGCTGGGAGAATTGCAGGAGTCCCTTTCACAATCCCAGCCCAGGAATTCCCTGAAAGTCCATCTCCAGTGCCAATTCCTGCTTGGTGGCTCCATCAAGGCAAATAAACCTTTTATGAAATAACCTACCTCCAAAACCATGTGATTTATACGGTGCTATTGTGCTTTATAGTTGCCAAGTGTTTGATAACAACCTGCTGTTGGCACACAGTGGCCCTGCTGCTGGCTTGTGTAGGGGTGCTAACAGAACCATGTACGAAGGAGAATTAAAACCCAGAAACATTCATTTAAACGTGGGCAGCAGGGAAATGTTCATAAGTACCGTATTGCCAGTTCCGAATCCCAACAGTGAACAAAGCCACAAGGTGACCTTGGTAAGGAACAAGAGGCTCTACAGCTTTTTTGATAAGGAGATTATATTTGCACAACTTTCATCCAGGAAGGTTAGTAACCATGATTCCTAGTTAAATAGCAGTCACTTGTTCCAGTCTTCTCTAGGCTGGTATACAGAGCTGCCTCGCAGCTCTACACAAGTAGCGAAGAACAATACTGCTTGCACTTGTAATTGGGAGGGAGATTTAGGCTAGGTAAAATGTAGTAATTACTCCCAACTGAACTGGGCCATGGCTACATCTCTATTCTTCGGTGTTCCACTTATGTCCTGGCTCTGCCACAAGCTTTCTGTATGACCTTGAGCAAGTCACATAGCCTCTCTGTGCCTCAATGTCCCATCTGTAGAATGGGGATAATAGCATTTCTGTACATCACAGAGATGTTGTGAGGGGAAATACACTACAGATTGTGTGGTGCTCAGTTACTACGGTAACTGAAGGCCAAATAAATACCATCGAGTGATAATTCCATTCACTGTACTACCTAACCACCTCCAGACATGAAGGAATCCATTCTCTCAACGCCCCTGTGAGACAGGGGAGCGTCACAGCCTCACTGAGGCACAGGGAGATGAAGCAACCTGTCCTGGAAATCTGGACCAGGGTCAGGAACTCAACACAGGTCTCTTGAGTCCTACTCCAGTGCTTTCACCACTAGACCGTCTTTTTTCAGGAGGCTGTATGCTTTTGCATGTTTAGAAGCTAGCTGAACCCCAGATTTGATGCCCATGAAAGGAGTCACCTCTGCAGCACAGGTTCAGGAATGGAGGTCCTACCTCATGAGGTCATCTAGTGCAGTCCCCTGCACCTATGGCAGGATGACGCATTATCATCCACGCATTATCATCTAAGCAGTGTGGTTGTATCATCAAGTTGTATACGTACGTGTCTCTTGGGGACCTGGTAATAGTAAAGGCCTGTCTACATGGGGAAACTCAGGAAAATTAATCCAAATTAACTAAAGGTCTGAATTTAAAGTGGATTAATTGGATTGCATTAAATGTGTGCGTGTGTTCTCATTCTCCAAATGCAAAAACAGTCTTAATCACACTGTTAGGGACACCCTACAAATAGGAAAGAAAACAGGTCAGTGTCAGAAACCCAGAATCTCAACCCAGTCTGACCACATGGGAAGTCAACAGATTTACATTGGTGCATGCACTCCAGTGTGAGCCTGGAATAACTCTGCTGAATTCAGTGTGGTCATATGGGATTTTTCTCATTGGGATAACAGAGATCTGACTAAAGCCAAAGAGCCATAAGGCTCAGTCCTGCAAGGTGCGGAGCGCTCTGAACTCTCAATGATTTCAGTTTTCAGAGACAGATCCTCAGCTGGTATCAATCAACATAATTCCATTGGAGTCAGTGGAGCTCTGTGAATCACAACTGCTGCAGTACCTTGCGGACATGCTCCCCTTGGGGGAAATATGTTCTAATTTGGGTGCCTACAGCTAGTCACCTAAATCCATAGGCATAATTTGGAGTTAGGTGGCTAACTGACCATTTTGGTCTATACACGTCTCATAAGAATGGCCGTGCTGGGTCAGAGCAATGGTCCATCTAGCTGAATATCCTGTCTTCTGACAGAGCTAGTGCCAGATGCTTCAGAGTGAATGAACAGATCAAAGCGATTATTGAGTGATCCTCCCCTGCTGTCCAGTCCCAGTTTCCGGCAGTCAGAGGTTTAGGGACACCAGAGCAAGGGGTTGCATCCCTGACCATCTTGGCTAATAGCCATTGATGAGCCGCCATCTCACCACCCCATCAGAAAACTGATTCTGTAGCCCTTTGTTGGAATTTTATGTGCTTTGTTTTCAAACCCCATAGTTTGGGGTTGAGATAAAGCACTTGGTTGAGATTTTGCCTGTGGAAAAGAATTTCTTTCCTCCACCACTAGTTATGCTCTTTGTTTTTTAATGTTTGTTCTACGTCAATATCCTGTTCCTGAACAGTTTGTTTGATATGGCTGTTCCCTATCATGTACCTCACTCATGTCATGCCTTTTGTTAGTATATTTCTGATACATTAAGCAATTGTGTGGCTTTCCCTAGGCAATATTCCCAGAAAGGCACTGAGCAAACAGACTTTGATCTATAATCACTTTCCTTTGAACTGGGGTTTCAAACAGTGGTTGTTGGTTCCTTTATTCTTTCACCTGGAGATGGCTTTTCTGCATCCACATAGACATTTACTTTCCCCCCAAGGGCATTTTATGAGATGCAGGGGTGCTATCTAGTCCCCAGTGAACAAGGGTTAACTTAAACTCCATTCCTGCCTCCCCTCACATAGGCACTCAGAGGAAGAGGTATGGGATAAGAGTAAAGGTCACCCTTGTGCAGGGGGTCAGCACAAAGCCCATTGCATATAAGGGAGATTTAAATGGTGTAAAGGCCTTGGGCAGAAGTGGGACTTAAATTGTGCAAGTCCTCTGAATGACACTCTAAAGCAATGATGATACAATGAGAGATGCCCATTCTATTTCACCAGCATCTACCAGACTAGATGATTACACATGCATCCATTTGTTTTGCTGGTATCCTAGAAATCAAGCCATCGTAATGGGACAGGTTCAATATCTCCGTCTCCCTTATTCCCAACTTCTCCAGCACCAGGAGACATTTATCCCATGGAAAAATTCCAGGCTGGATCCTTAGCTGGCATAAATGAGCATAGCTCCATTGCAATCAGTAGACTCTGTCCTTGTGGACTTAATAAAGCTATTTGTAATTGGATCTAGGCAGTATTGTGACACATTTGAACAGGATTTTTTTTTTTTTAATTGGTGAAAAGAGGAACAAACTATCCATCACTTTCAATAGATAATCTGGAGGGGAGGGATTGATAGCAATTTTTTCCTCATGCAAAAAAATTCACTCCCAAAGTTTTTTGGGATGCCCTCAAAATTTGCCAAGCAACTGCAACATGGCAATCAAGCTGTATTTTTTTAATTTATTTGTTTGGGATAAAATAAAGAAAAGAACAAACTGTCTCTGCTCAGAACTGAATGTGACAACAGTCATCTCTGGACACAAATGTCTCTCTAAAAGGAAGGAATTGAGGCGTATCTCATGTTGGTGCTGATATGACTTACGGAGCGGGAACTGACTCATCCAGGGTGTGCTGGGAACCATTCCGCAAGCAACGGAAGGTGTATATAATGTTTTTTAAACACCTAGCAACATTGTGAATGAGCCAAACTCTGCTCTCATTAGCACCCATGTCAATCTGGAGTTGTGCTCGTGATGAACTCAGAGGTAATGTGCAAAGAGGTATAACTTATGCTCGCTTTACACTCAGCCTTTGAGTCAGACTCCGTCAGGCCTCCATATACCTAAACTCCCTCACGCACTGGTGAATAAGATGGTCCAGAAGAGCCTCAAAGAGATGTAAAAACATGTCAGTTAAAGTATTGTACAGGCTATTCTAAGGTACAGCTTCCTTTCAGCAATAAAAACAACCATCTTCTATCCCCTCAGCTGTGAATCTGGCCCACTGATATTAACTGAATCTCATCCAGAGGAATTTCCATGCTAACTTATTGCAGGGGGAATAAATCATGGAATGTCAATGGGAATTACAGCCATGTAAATGAATAGGTAACTCTGTGAGTCTAAGCTGAGATGGAGGCTGAATTAGTGTAACATAAGCACATAATAGGCCTGATGAAGATGCATCTTATAGCAATCTGCATGGAACTTGAGAGGAGCAGAGGTTGCAGGAGGGATGAATTTGGAGGAGGCGCCGCATCATGAAGTTAGTCTGTGGCCATGTGGCTGGAAAGTTAGCTGAAGTTGCAGCATCTCTTTAAATAGTGATTTTAATGAAGAACCAGTTTAGCTGAAGTCCTCACATGCCGTTATCCAGCACACAGTGCAGGAAACAAAGTGGAAACAGTCAGTCTACTGAGATTCCCAGCAAGCGAGAATGAGGCAAATAAAGCAGCACCCAGAAATAGAGCAAACAGGCAGCATGGAGGGACTAAGGCCATGGGAAATGCTAGATTCCTATCCCAAAAACCTTGGACAAGCATGGAAGCAAGAACTAGTCTGTAAAGTAATCTGACTATGGAACTAAAGATGAGAAAATGAAGATATCATTTTTAAAAGCTTTCTCATTGGGTAAAAGGCCAAGAAGTCAGAGACAGACACTATTGCCAGAAATAATGTCCAAAACATGAACAGCTGATAACAGTTTTAGTACTGTGACCCCAGACAGACTGTAGAGATTACTTTTTTGTTTTTTTTTAAACTGGAAACCAAGAAGCAGAAGAGGGAATGGATGCTAACATTTACAGAATGGTGAGCTCTGGCATCCAAATGTAATTTTGGAGAAATTAAGATTCCTTAATTAAAGCTGGGGCATGTGGGACATGTGATGCAAGCTTACAAGAGAGATTGTAGAGAGAAACATACCCTTGCTATTTGCAGGTATCTGAACTGTTCAGAGAAAGGATCAGAACAGTGACAGCAAAACAAGAATGCAGGCTCACACTAAAAGAACCCATGAAGCACGATGGAGATAGACCAACTGAGATTCTAGGCATCATGGTCCAGTGTCTATACTATGGAAAACAACACAAAAGGCAGAAGTTAAAATGCCGAGCCTACGGGCAATGGTGCAAGGGATGTGGGGAATGGAACCATTTTATGTCTCAATACCACACCTACCCCCAGAAGAAAAAAGCAACCGTACATATGGTGACTGAGGAAAGAAAAAACGAAGAGGAAGATGTCTGTAATATGACTTTAGCAGATCCAAAGAAACTCAATGCACACGCCCTTCAGGAGGAGGCTGCCAGCCATTCAACTGACATATTTGGATCAATGACAAATTCTATTCCAGCGAGATTGTGGAGCCAGCTGCAACGTAATCCTAGCAACAGTGATAAGCAGCAATGTTAGACTGGAGAAATGTGACCAAGTGCTAGTGATGTATAATAAAACCATTCTTAGGCTAATTGGCAAATGCAGGATGTAGATAAGAGACATTATCCCTTAGAAAATATGGCAGTTTACCCACAAAAGTACCATGCGCTGCTGGGCGGCAGGGTAGTGAAAGCCATAGATTTAACCACAATGCAATACCAGAACATCTTCAGTGTGAAAGAAGAGTGAGAACAGTCACCATGTGCCCTGTCCAGCATTGTCACAGAATATAAAGACATACTTCAAGCAGATGGACACCAGAGGGCAAGCTGAAGTTAGGGGAAAGACCTCATGTGCAGCCCATGAGACTACCAAACACAGTTCTGTTAGCCCTGGTGGAGTCAATGAAGAAGGAACTGGCAAGCCTGCAAAGAAAAGGCATTGATACATTTGTTGCAACTAGTGCAGAGCGGATCAGCAGCTGAGAGTGGTAAGAGAACCTTCAGGTCAACTGAGGAGCTGCATTTGACCCAAAAACCACTGAACAGAGCTTTGAAACAAGTCACTCCACATTGCCAACAATTCAGATCATACTACCCTATCTATCCCAGGCAAAAGATTTTCACTGTCTGTGGCATCAAGAAGGGCTTCTGGCATATTGAGCTAGGTGAGCCAGTCCACCACTAGACAACCTTTTCCACATCTTTTGGCGGGTACCACTGGATACGAATGTCTATAGGCATCAGCCTAGCCCTGCGGTGCTCCAGTGTAAACGGAACCGGGCATTAAAGGCACTTCCCATGCATCAAACCTGTGTTGTGCAGGAGGTCAGACTAAATGATCATAATGGTCCCTTCTGACCTTAAAGTCTATAAGCTTGTAGCTGAAGACATTCTTATGGTAGGAGATGGATATATCAAGGAAAAACAATCTTGGACCATGATATCAAACTGCAACAACTAAACAAATGTCAGGAGCAGAGTATTAAGCTGAAGCTGAGGAGAACTGAGGACCCAAACATGGGACATTGGAGGGACTCTGCACAGACCCTGAGAAACAGAGAGTCATTAAGGAAATGCCCAGACCAAAGGATGTGAAAGGAGTACATCAATTTATGGGGTGGCCAGCTACTTTTCCAGATTCTACACATACCTATTGGAAGCCTGGGAGCCCTTAAGACCGTTCACACACAGTGATGCAGCATGAGGATGGTCAGAGACCAGACCAGGCATTTGAAAGAGGGAAAACAAAATAAGGCCCCAGTCCTAAAGTACAACAATCCTGCAGAGTAGCTAGAGCTATGTTAAAATTGTCTAATATCGACAGGCTTGGAAGGATTCGGTTTTTTTATTGCTAAATGTCAATTTCACCATACACACACAAATGAAAAAAAAATATTTCCATCCATGATTGAAATTTACAGATAGGCAAAGTGAGTGTTGCTTGAAAACTCAGTTGATTTAAGGCTATTTATTTACTTTGTATATGTTGACGTGTTTTAACAGTTCTAAAGCTCTAATTTTTTGAAACTCAGCCTCTGTCATTAAATAAGTGTCTGATTGCCCATTGTCTGACCTCTCCCCCCCTAATTTCCTACAACTTTGAAAATGTAAATGTATAAAAACCTTTTAAAAAAAAGAAAAGAAAAAAAAAGCTTAGAACCCATAATGTACAACTGGACACTTAAATTGATTATTTGTAGCCATTCTTTAATATTTTAAACATCACTACTATCTGTTGTCGAAAAAAAAATCTAAGTTTGACAGCCTACATGTAGGTAAGCCAAGCTTATTGCTTGACACATGCTAGCTCATCAAGAGAAATGTTAGGCTCTTAAGGGTTTACCTTGATCAGTTAACATGTGTGAGGACTCCTAAGGTCCAGTTCAACACTAGTAAGGTTAGGTTCAGCGCATGGCCGGATTCTGATCCCTAGTGACCAGAATGTACATATCTGCACCCCAAAGAATCAGCTGGAACTTTAAATACAATTTTATTTCAGGTTTGCTATCAATGCACAAACAGCAGAGACCAATGTACAGTATACATGGTATACATGAAGCAGCCAGTACAATAGGCATTTCTGTCCTTCTGCTGTATATTTTGCAAAAGAACCACACACAAAAACAAAACAAGCCGCACTCTACCTCCTGACAACTGTGACAATTCTTGGGGGTGTTGGGAACCAATTTTTTTGATGGAAAGACACAAAGGGCAACCCCTCAAGACCAGCTACATGAATGAAAGGGCTATGGATTCAGCGATGCTAGACACAGAAAACCCACCAATAAATGTAACATGATGATGGGGTGGTCTGAGAAAGGGAAAGAGGTAAACTAGCAGTGTTACCCATAGACACTGTACAGTCTAGGGCCTGGTCCAATTGGTGCAGAACTCTTTGACCATCCTCATAATTGGTTGCCCAATGGGATTTTGTTTCTTTTCTCCTGATCCTCGCCCAACAAAACACTATCATTTGCCTTAATTCTTCTTCCTTTCTGTAACCAGTAATCAACCAGTCCAAATTCTCTCCCCTGCACTGCTACTACTAATTTTAAATTGTTAGAGAGATTATGGGACTGTTGAGAGTTGACATTATTTTAACAAAGCTAATTAATCACTAAGCAATGGGAAGAAAAGTGAAATGAATGCTTATGATCTGATTTGTTCCAGAGAGTGGGGGTATTTTTTAAAACACATTACAAAAGGGATATTGGATGATGTTAACCATGGCCTTTAAAGAAGATGGGATGCAGTGTTGAATCACAGCTGGAGTTAAGTAACAACAAACCCCATTGACCATTCTGCACAGCATCTGTGAAGGATCATGGGAGGAGTGAGTTTAAGGGGCATTTGCTCAGTTGGTATCATTTGGTGTGACTCCATCAAAGTCAATGGAGTAATTAAGTTAACAGAGCTACGCTGATTCCCAAAATCTATCCAGCAGAAAAGGGGTTTTGCCATTTTAGAACTATCTATAATCCCAGTGCTATATTTTCTAGATCCAAGATCTGAAATGCTGTGTGGTGTGGTTAATGCCCATTGAAATCAAAAGGAATAAACCAGAATTCCATTGAATTTCCAGTTGGGGTTAGGGTTAATTTGAAGTCCAGAGAGTTTGAAACTGCCATGACTTGTGCTTCCGCATGGGCTGCCCAAGCCTGCCTAGGACTCTGGTAAATACTTGTGGGGCTAGCCTGTGCTGAAACGTGCACTACTGCTCTGAGACCCAAGCTACCAAAATTAAAGCTAGGTCAGGTGTGTCTGCACACGCTGTAATCATGGTCCATGATTGCAGGCTAGACCCACCCATAAAAGAAGGCATGTGTTTAAGCAGGGTTCGTGGCATAGATCTTTGGGCCAGAAAGAGCCACCCGCTCATCCGCTGGGAGGAGTTAGTCCCTTTTTTCTTTTATACTTCAGCACCAACTATCTCTATGTATTTTTGAGAAAGAACCCTGAAAAAAGATGTTAGGAGAAGAGGGTGGAGGATAGTGTAACTAGTGGGCACAGAGTGACAGTCAGGGACATACACGGAGCACCATTTTGAAAAAAGGCTCAGTATTTGCCACCCGTGGCAGTCACACATACAGTGCTCTTGGCAGCGTTTCTTGTTCTTCATGTGCAGCACCTCCTAGAATTACAGCCACTTTCTCACACACACCACGAGCCCTTGAAGCTTTGGCTGTGTAAAGGAGTCTTGGGAATGCAATTTATGCCTGTTTTAAGGCGCCTTTATGCTATTAGAGCACCAAAAAAGGGGCGTGAGCATTAGTGGCATCTCATCTAAAGAGGTTTCTTTAAAATACATACCCATATTGTATTAGGTATACACTACTGCCACACACACCCCTCCCAAAGCACCATGTAAAGGGGCATACTCATCTGAGAGGATCCAATGTAACTGACAAAATTACCCCGGATATGCAGAGTGTGCGTCAGCCACGAGGAAGGAGTATAAAAATACAGAGTTTAAGCACCATAAGAATCTACATTGTTCAGTCCGTACACGTGAAAAACAAAAGCCACCGATCAATGACCGGCTTACAGCCCTGCATGACAACATTGCTGCAAAGGTCTGGAAAGCAGCAGCACATCCAGGCCACGGAGTCATTGCTAGCAAGCCTGAAAGGCAACAGTTCGTAATAGACCCCAGTACTTTATTGCACCGGTCGTTAAGCAGTATAGTTTGCTGTCCTTGCAATGGTAATTCCTTTTGGTCCCATCTAGCACGAGTGTTTCAGGGGTGGGGGGGGTGACCCTTTGAAAACTAGAGGGAGGCTGGCCATGGCGATATAGAAACATGTTTTTGTTGTCCCTGGTGTTTTGTTTGATCCTGGAGAACAGTCCCCAGAGACTGACCCTGCCCTCATTCCTGTCCTTCCTCCTCGTGCCCACAGCATCCTCTGGATGGCGAGGGAGTCTGGACAGTTTGGCAGCTTCGAGGTAGACGTTTATTTCTACTCCATCTCTGAGCAGCCTATTCTATAAAACCACACTGGGCCCCTCTCACCCGTGCGCACTCTCTTCCTGCGGACAGGTCCTTTGCCCGCTGATATGCCCTATGTAACAGACCCCTCACCTCAGACAGCTCCCCCTCTCCCTCCCCCCAGCTGCTGTTCAGCCTTCAGCCACATATTTCCAGCCAAAGAGATGCCATGCCTTCTTCAGAAGCAGCGCCCGCCGGGTCAGCACGGCCTCAGGGTGCAGAAGTCCAGCTCCTGAGGCTTCTTCCTGAGGTTGCAGCGATCCCGAGGCAAGAGCTGGCCGGCCCAGCCAGTGCATTTCAACATGCGTCTCTTGAAGCCCTTGCCGCAGGTTTTGGAACAGGGGGACCAGTGGCTCACCTCCCACGTGGGGCAGGGGTCACCGCATATCCTGACATCGATGGGCCGCTGGGCGGTGTCGCACTTGGAGGCCAGCTGGCCGAAGGAGTCGCGGCAGTGAATGGAGCGCTTCTGCAGCCCGTTGCCACAGGTGACGGAACAGGCCTCCCACCCACCAGCCGCCCACTTGTAGGACAGGCGTTTGTAACTCGGCCTGCCCGGGTCCAAACGGTTGGACAGGCTCAGGACGCTGTTGTTGAGCACGGGCGGGCTCTTCCCATCTTTCCGGTAAGAGGATTTGTCGTCTTTGCTCTCCTTGGGCAAGTAGAAGGAGTAACGCACACGTGGTGGGGTCATCTTCCCAACTGACAGCACCTCCACAGTCAGCGGCTCCTGGATGGGCTTGAAGGCCTGGAGGCTTTCCACCGCCGTGCCCGTCCCGCTGTACCGCAGCACGCTGCCCTTCACCATCAGGTCCCTCTCCACAGCTGAGACGATGAAGTGCCCATTCAGCAAATACTTGCCTTGGCTGTTCTTCAGAGCTAGGTAGTTATCGTCACTGATCAGGCCCTTGTAGCCCCGTTGCCTGACGTCAATGCTGGAGGCTCCTGCTGGGATGACCACCACAAAGTTGTAGCCATGCCTGTAAGAGAAGAGCAGACAAGCCACCCGGGAGGTGGTGTCAGCGTCACTGACATCACTGGGACTGGGCCTTTCATTCATCAGAGTTGGTGTGCTTGGAGATGAGCCTGGTCTTCCCTAGGACCAGTGTTGCCAACCTTCTCCCTCACAGCTCTGCCAGGGCCCCTCCCTTTGCCTGAAGCAACCCCTGCTCAACTAGTCCTAGGACCCCACAGCTCTGCCAATGTGTCTCAGTCCTGACCCAAACTACCCCGTTCCAGCCCTGATTCAAACACAGCCCTGCCAGTGCACCTCAGCCCTGCCGCAGCCTGTATAGCGCTGTCCCTGGGACTTTTCTGACCCTGAAAAATCCCCGCAACGGGTGCTGGACAGACAGCAGCAGGGTAAGCTTCCCCCACACACCGTCCCCCTAGTGGGCCTCAACCCTGACGTGAAGGGGTCACCTCTAGTGATGAGAGGGGAGGTAAGTCTCCATGGTTCACTCAGTCCTCAGCCCCTCTGCTGAGATGGCTATCAAGGCAGGCAACTGTGGTGCTGAGCCTGTTTGATGCAGACGCCTGTCCTCTAGGAACCAGGCTGAGAGCACTCATTAATTTCACACTGTCCACTAGAAAGCCACAGTAAAACCAGCCAGTTACTCCCAACCTGGGCTGGATCTGATTCAGAAACCGACAGCTAAAAGGGTCACTGGTCCAGGATCAGCCCCTGAGCCATCTAGCATACCCATTCGATATTCAACCGCAGACAGTTCACCCCCACTTCAAGAGACTAGATTGAAACCGCTGAGGCTATCCTAGAACTTGGAGTTTGTGCTCCCAAGATTCAGGCCCTATCGATGAAAATAAAGGCAGATTTCCAGTCCCTGGAAGCGCTGTCTGTACTACTGCTGGTCCCTCCTTTCCACGAGCCCTATGTTTTCTGACATCCATTTTATAGGGCAAATGGGGAAAGCAGCAGGATTGTCCAACACTCACATGGGTTTGGTGAACAAGCCTGAGACCTTCTTGCAGCTCTTGTTGTCTCCTCCACACACAATGCACTTGTCAAACTTCCTCTTGGAGCCCAGCTTCCCATCGCATCCTGCTTTGATGCATTTGCCCTGGACACAGACCGAGGTGGAGTCGGGCGAGCATGGGGTGCCATCCACAACCTGAAGTTTACGCGAGGGCAGAAGGAAAGAACAGCAATCAAGTCACTTTGTGCTCAGGTGAAGATATTTGCCCCACCTGGGCATGTTCCACCAGCATTTCAAGAAGGAACTTTTGGTTGCCCATCCTGGACTACGTAGTCCTAAGAGCCACTGAGCCTGCAGCTGCTCTAACTTAGGCCTGTTGATAGAGAAACCCAGCCTGAAGGAGGTGTTATGTTGGAGGATGTAAAGCCATCTTTGCCCCCCTTCCGGGCTGTATCTTTGAGAGGCACAAAACAGGATGGTGCCCTTTGATTGCTGACTGCCACCTCTCTCTCGCTCTCTCTCTCTCCCCACTCACATTGGTTTGCTCTGGGATCCTGAGGGCAACACTCTGCAAACTAGCAACTCTTGAGAGCTGATTAACCCTGTGGTGGTGTCACATGCATACTACATTCCCAGTCCTAAATCTGGCGGACGGTCCTGCCCTGTGCGTGTGAGCCAGAATCCCCAGAGGGAAGTGTCTAGTTGTTATCCTTTATTCCTGTTCTAGTGCCATAGGCATGCAATGTGGGATGCTTTACAAACAGAGGTCCAGGCATAGGGCCAGAACCACAGCTGGTGTAAATTAGCACTGCTCCGTTGATTTACACCAGCTGATCTGGAACATGGGCTCTCCTCGAATCCCCTATATACCCCATGATGACACTGATAGCCAAGGAACAATCTAATTTTTCTTGAATCCCAGCATCATGGGGTGCTGCCCCCAGCCTCTGGGACAGTGAATTCTAAATGTCAGTCACCCACTGGGTCAAAAATATCTTCTGTTCATTCATTTCCAGGTGCCTTCATGTTTTCCTATAGCTCCTTACCCAATTTCATTTACAGCGGCCTCCCTTTCCTGTTCCCCCATGCTCCCCTCTTCACACTCTTTGCTCTCCCACTCACCTTAGGAGCCAACACATAGAAGTAACCAGTGCCATTAGCTCTGCAGATGAGCTTGCATTTGTCCCGAGGCGAGACTCCTGAGTACTTCGGGACCCAAGAGACAGTGGCGGTGAGCCGGTTGGTGCTGTGGTTGTAGCCGTTGAAAGCCTCGCACTGCTCCTCTCGGAAACTCTTTCCCGGCCCTAGAAGGAAACAAAGCATCAGCCATATAAGTATCACACCATGGAATCTGGGGATGACGAGAGTTAGAATCTCCTCTCCCTTCAACTGGTTTTACTCCAGTTCTGCGCCATTGACTTAAGTGGAGTCACTTCTGATTTACACTAGTGTGGCTAGGATCTGGTTCCAAATGTATGATGAGTCTGACTTGGTCCCCAACTACACTATAAAAGATTGTAGGTGTCTGCCGGATTATCTGGCTATCTGGATTTACTGAAGCAGATGAACCTTTGGTGTCCCAATTCATGATGAATTTCCTAATGTTTGTTTTAAACCTGCTGCCTATTAATTTCATTGGGTGACCCTGGTTCTTGTGTTATGTGAAGGGGTAAATAACACTTTTTCTGCCCAAAATTCATCATTTTATAGACCTCTCTCATCGCCTTCCATCCCCCCCCCCCTTTTCTAAGATGAACACTCCCAGTTTTTTTAATCTCTCCTCAGATGGAAGCTGTTCCATGCCCCTAACCATTTTTGTTGCCCTTCTTTTCCAATTCTAATGTATCTTCTTTGCTGAGCTGGGGCCTCCAGAACTGCACACAGCATTCAACGTAGGGGTGTACCAGTGGTATGCCAAACTATGTTTGTTTATCTTATCCATGGGTAAGAATTTCCTTGCAAGGCATCTGAGCAGTGTGCAATAAAACCTGAATAAGACACCTGAAAGTTATATCACTATGAGAGACACAGAGACCCTATCTAGGAGATGGCAAGGAAAGAGTTAACACACTCTCCTGAGCAGAGGGAACTACACAGCTGCAGTCCCTTAGTGCAGAGATTGTGGCTCCTGTCCATGAATATGGCTGGGCCCAGATGTGGTGAATTAGGCAATTCCTCCCAGCACATTAGAAGAGGCATGTGCTGGGAGCAAGCCAGAGTAGTTGGCATTATGAGCTGGTTCCTGCTGGTGGGAAGGAGGTGGAAGGGCCAACTGAACAGGCCTTTCCAAATGGACCCACACTTGAGCTGCACAAATCAGTCCTTTTGGTTTCTCTCCTTTAGAAGCCAGACCTTTCGATGCCTTGCAGTACAATTCTGTGAGGTCACGCTCAGATGGCCTTCAAGAGCTTGGGCTATGCAATTGAGAAGGGGTGCTGTAGACTTGTCAGACATCTCTCTTAAGGGTTTCATGCTGCTGCCCATCACTGTGGTATCTGGGCAGCTTCCACATACAATCAGTAACAGGTGCAAAGTTCTGAGAGGATTTCATAGAGTCCTTGGCACCTCTCCCTTTTGGGGGCCAAAACTCAGCTTAGGGGACAGTGTTTGGGAGCGTTGATGGGGTCTGGAAATAGAATGTGGGGTTGTATTGTCAGTGTCATTTACGGGGACTGGTTTTTGCAGAGGAAAGTTGTGCAGTGATTTCTAATGATACTCAGATGCTGGATTCGCCTGACCTCCCCTGGAAGATTGTTCCAGATCCAGATCCCCTCAGCTGACAATCCTTTGTGCCCAGCTCTCACCTGCTTTGTCCTGGGTTCAGTGATCTGC
Organism: Emydura macquarii macquarii; assembly: GCF_026122565.2. Classification (NCBI taxonomy): domain Eukaryota; kingdom Metazoa; phylum Chordata; order Testudines; family Chelidae; genus Emydura; species Emydura macquarii. The sequence goes on along the minus strand of NW_027130449.1, from coordinate 5,125,221 downwards.
ATTGTCCTACAAGAGCACAACAGCTTCAGTTCATAGATAGTGACCCCCACACGTAGTGAAGTTTGAGTGTATGATCTCTCTCTCTCACACATTAGTGTTATTCCTCTGCCCTGCAGCCTGGGCCGTCACTTCCACCTGTGTGTAGCATGTAATAGTCTCCTGTACTACCATGGCCAGGCCAGTTTCCCATGCTCTGTTGGCTTCAGTGGAGTAGGCTGTCTTATCCCTTTTGCACTGGTGAAAATTACTATTGCTAGGCAAAGGAGAATCGAGCATGATATCTCTAGTGAAATTATCCCTAAACTTGCAAATGTGGCAGTGGTTGCTATGGTGATGCTAGCTACAGCTTATGGAAAAAAATTTAAATATTTTGCAGAAAGAAACTTGCTTTTTTTTAACCATCTTAAAGACTCAAAATGTTCAAAAAAATTGGATTTTTGATTACAGTTATTTTACGGGAGGGGGGAAGGTTCTGCATATTTTTCACATACTCTCACTTTAGTTCTGCTGTGCACAGATGAAACAACAGTTGCAGACATCTGTCTGAGCTTTATTCTCTAATGCTGTATTGTTCGCTTGATATTCCAGGTGGAGTTAGGTCAGTTGTTACCAGCTGCAGTGCTGAAGATACAGATTCCACCTCCTAATCAACGTGGACAAACTCAAAATCCAAACAACCTCTTTTTAGGTATGGCTAATGTTCCCTTTCTGCCCCTATCAACCAGTTTGTGTAGGCCTTTGAATGTTGGCCAGGGCTGAAATAACATGAGAACCAAGATTTGTATGGTATTTCTGGCTCAGGTGGAAGCAGAGCAGAGAATGAATAAGAGCACCTATTTTCAATAGGGATGAGCAAAACTGGGTTATACTAATAGACACAAGCTCCCCTTAAACCATTTCCTGCTTTAGATCCTATTGTGAGACTGATATTTGGAGATGTTTTCTTCACTTCTGGTGTGAAAATCCCCTATGACAGCCTGTTTTCACTCATTCCCCTGCTCACTTTTGCAGATTCAAGAGGTTGAGACACCGCTCTATTATTTGTGTATCAGTACTGACCACATACTCCACTGCTGAGCATCTCTCCACTTATGGGTCCCATCACCATAGTGTCTGAGCACCTCACAATCTTTAGTGTTTTTAGCCTCACAACTACCCTGTGAGGGAGGGCAGGGCTAGCATCCCCATTTTACAGATGGGGGACTGAGGCACAGAGAGGCTAAGTTACTTGTCTAATGTCACACCAAGTGTCTGTCTCCCTCTAAGTACTAGGTTAATGCTTTAGCTATTGAACTACCTTCCTCTGGTACCTACTGAGATCTCCAACTTGATTTGTAGACCAGAGAGATCTGTGTATCCTAGAGAAAAGCTGCCAAACTTTTGGGGACACCTGACTCAGACCTCCAAAACCCTCATCTGCCACTAATTTCAATGACATCTAACCACACCATTAGTACAATGGAAAATCAGCAGCCAAGGGACTGAGCGGGGTAGCAGGTAGCTGTTTGGGACCGGGTGTTTGCTTTAACATGTACATCTCTTTGAAAGGACCAACTGTAACCATTAGAAACCAGTTCCTGGGCAGGTTTCTCCCCTCCACTTAGCCCCGTCCCTTGGCCAAGCCTCACCTGACTCAGAACAAAGGTCTAGGTTACAGGAACGGTACTTCACTCGGACACCTTCGCAGAACTTCCCTCCATTGGCAGGCGCTGGGTTGTTGCACTCGCGCTTGGCGAGCTGGACTCCCCCTCCGCAGGTCCGAGAGCACTGGCCGTACGGTGCCCACTTCCCCCAGCTGCCATCCACCTGGCAGGAGACAAGGTGTTAAGAGGAAAACCCCTTTGCCCTACAGCCATGTCTTTTCAAAAGGGGCCAATCGTGTAATACCTGGGTCCCCTGTGGAGAGGATCACACTCAAATGGGGGTACCCAACGTTAAGGAGAAGGGATGCCACACCCAGCATAAGCCATTCACAAGTGGTGTTACAAGCAAACATCTGCCGGGCACCAACAGGAGAGCAGAGCTGCTTCTGAGTGACTTTCTGGGCAGAACTCTGTCCACAGGCAAGAGTTAAGTCGGGGAGTCCCAGCAACCAGGGCCCCGAGTCCTTTGCAAAAGATAGTCATTTGTTTCTTCCTCTTCTGCATCTGCCCTCCCCAAAGGCATTTGCTTTTTATACAGGGACATTAGCACCTTCTGGGGACTCAGCTGACCTCCCGGGTTACAGATGGGAAGTGGGGGCTATCCAATCTAGCTCGCTGGCTCTCCGCAGTACTTGCAAGGGGCCAGCATTTGAGTGGCCTATTTGCAACAAGTTGGACAGTTTGCTCCTTAAGGGCTGGGTGTTCAAGCAACGCACATCATCGCACTCAGTGTCTTGGATGGCAGCCTTGGCAACAGCGCTGTAGAGACTGAGCTCTGCTCTGAGCCCTCCGAGCGCTCTCCCCGTGATGAGGCTGCTCCAGGAGGAGTACACTGAGGTTATTCAATCTGGAGGAGCCCTGGCTAACTGCAGCCAGGCCAGAAACGGTCATGATCCCTAGGTTAAAGGACGATGACGAATAGCACTCCTGGCGCAATTGGGGGAAATGCCTCCCGGTGAGTGGGCAAACCCCTTCAACTTCTGGCAGCTTTCCCTGCCCACATCCCTGCCTCAGGCAGGGTCCAGCCAGGTGGCTTTTGGCCAAGCCCCTCCCTTGGCCAGCCCCTGGAATGGGGTTGGCACCACATCACCTGGTTTCGGTGCAAAAAGAACTCTGAGCTACTTGTTCTCTGTGGCAGACCAAGCTGCCTTGCCGGGCTTCGCTGTATATGGCAGCCCCCAGCCCTCCCCGCTCGCATCCCCCAGCATGAAGTGGTCAGGTACTCACCCTGTACTTACTGATGTTATGCCTCTCGACACACGCTCCCTTCAGGCAAAACCTCCCCTCCCCGCAGCTGGTGCCGTCGGCCCAGGGGAAGTGGCGCGTCTGGCAAACAATCTGACCCCGGGCTTTCCCCGTGCACCAGAGCTTGGTGCAGTACTGCATGTAGGGGCAGGGTTTGGAGCCGAGGCCAAAGGCCAGTTCGCACTGCTGGTTGAGGTTGTAGCTGGCCCCAGGGAGGTCCTCCGGCAGTGAGACGGCCTTGATGGGCTGATCCAGCAGGCAGTCCCCTGAGGGGCAGGGCAAGAAATGTTAAACAGGAGAGGCTATTGGACTGACGTGACATTCAATACATGGTGCGGCTGCACCCAGCCCTTGGAAAGCATGCAAAGCAGGCGTCCATTGCTGGTGCATGCAGACCAGCTACTTGGCACCATATAACCTATGGAACTCACTGCTGCAGGAGGCCAGCGAGTCAAGCTACAGCTAGATTTTCTTCTCCCTTAACAAGGCCTGTCTGATTTTTCTAATCAACAACATTTGTAGTTCCAGTGGTTTCCATCCGGTTCCCACTGGTCCAGGTGTCCACCAAGCAAAACCCACCAATGCAGCTGGCACTGACTAGCAGCTTCATCAGACTGGCCAGTGACTGGCTTTCCCTCACACTGAGAAGTAACAATTAAGCTTTTGCGATCACTCTACGGCATTTAGGCACATATCTCCCATTAAAGCTAAATGCCCTTGAAAATCTCAACCAGCCTCTCTAGGTCAAGATTTAAGCATGTTGTCAAGAAAGCTGAGTTGTTCCGAGGAGCATCCCAGGACAGACTGCAGTAGTTGTGTGTCTAGCTCTTATGCCATGTAGACACCACAGCACTGAGCACAGGAGAGATGATGCATGCAGAGGGGAGGGGGGTGTAGATGGGCAGAGACTGTTAGGCCCTCTAGCCTGACCTGGCTTTGGTTTAATCAGGTTGAAACCAAGAAACCACCGAGTCTGAGTTAGCCAGGGCCCACGCTGACCTGCCCTTCTACAGTGACAGCCGTAGGCAGCCTGCAGGCTGTGCACGAATGCAGTTTATATGATTTACTGCTTGCCAAGAGTAAACTGTTTAAAAAGGGAGAACCGTGCCGGAGTCTGTGGAGCCGAGGGATATCCCAGCTCAGCTGTGTGAGGCTTTCAAGGCTGCAGACATCTGCACAGAGACTTCCTCCCTCCCCGCCCCCACATCCCCGGGAGAGGGAAGGGCTCTAATCCTTCACACTTAAAGCTCCTGAGATGCAGGGCCAGGGAGTGAACCAGGTCCCAGTGGGCAAAATGGGGCCAGTGACCCACAGCTGGGAGAAGGCAACATGAAAGTCTGGGCATGAAAGACCCAGAGCACTGGGATGGAGCAGATCTCACCATGGATCGGGTGTGGGTCCTGTCACAGGAATAGGTAACTGCTGGCCCCCAACACCTGCTCTTGCTGCCCATCCCCCACTCCAAACTCACTTGCGGGGTGTTGCCCAGTTGCAATTCATCCCATAGCATCCTCCCCCAGCCCTTCTCCGCCACAGGATTCCTCTGAGCCGGCCCTATTACCGGGCATCCTGCTGGGACAGCACAGTGACCCCCACGCCAGGCCAGGACCTGGGACAAGGACCAGGACTGGGGTTTTTTGCCCATCAACAATAGACTTCATGGCCCCAGCAAGAACCTGGACTGGATTTGATAATAGACGGGCCAGATGGGAGAAGCACAGGCTCCCTGGGGGCAGAGAAAGCACGCAGCGCCCCCCATGGCTCAGACAGCACTCGGGGCTGCCCCATGCTCGCTGCGGGCATTGGCCTCTGCTCTCCAACTGGACAAGTCTCTCCAGCAGCTGCACCGTGTCCCAGGGACCTGCTCCAAGCTGGAGACAGGAACTAACGTGGCGGTGGCTGCCTGCAGCCATGTCTATCCACTGGCCCTCCTGTTGCTGCTGCCAACCATGGTAGCGACGGTGGGAAATTTGGGGCAATACAAGCCCTGCACCTTTTGCCTTCTCCCCATTCTCAGGCTTCGTGCTATCTCCACACTGTTCCCCCATGTTTGGATCAGCCCCCCATGGTCATACCCGTTTCTTCTCCACACTTGGTGTCTGAACCCTTGCCAGCTGAGCGGCATGTCCCCCGGCTGCAGTGTAAGCCCCTCCAGGCAGGGATCTTGTCCCTCTGCCTGGTTTATGCAGTGCCACACACATTTACAGCACCTTAGGAACAAATAACAATGAGCCGCCACCAGCGACTGCAGCCAAATCCCCATCCCCAGCAGATCCTGCTCACCATGCCCGCTGTCCAGAAAGTCGGTGATTATGGCAGCACTGCAGGCCGACCAGGGGTTGGCGCGATCAATCTGTATGAGGGTGGGTGACATCATGTGATTGGTCTTCAGCCTGCCAAAGATTTCCTCGCAGACCTTCACGTTGTCGTGGGGCATGTTGAACACGTGCCCTGGAAGAGCAAGAGGTGATTTTAGGAATCACTAGTTCTCATACAATGCTTTTCATCCATAGATCTCAGAGCAATTTACAAAGGAGGTCAGTCTCGTTAGCCCCATTTTACAGCTGCGAAGCTGTGGGCACAGAGAAGCCAAGTGGCTCGCCTAGGAAGCCTATGGCAGAGCCAGGAGGAGAAGCCAGGAGGCCTGTGCCTGAACCACAAGACCATCCTTTCATCACACGGCAACTTCTCCTTCTTCTTCTAGCAGGAGGTTCAGATCTGACAACGGCTCCTGTACGTGGTTGGTGTGCTTAGTCTCAGTTTATATACATATCTGGCTCGTCCCCTGAAACCTTGCAAGCTGTGCCAGAGACCACTGGCATGGCAAAGTCTGCTACCCCTGCTCTGGCTAATGCCACACCTATACAGGCCCTGTTGTAACAGCAAAACCATCATTGCCTCAGCAGCTGCTGTCTCTCCCCACCACCTCTGTGTGTTCTTCCCAGACGCTAATAAGTCACGTCACCCCAGATCTTGGCCATTCTTGGTAAACCAGAAGAAATCTTTCTTGCCTGTGGGACTAACAGCTCTGAAATGCCTGCAGCCCGGTCATGAATGCACTGGCTCCTCCCCGCCACATGGCATTGTGAGCTCCACTCCTCGGGTTTAAATCAGATTGCCCTTAACACGGACAAGTTATTACACATGCAAGTAAGCTGCCAATTTTGGCAAAGCTGCCAACTTTGCTGGCCAAAACTCTTACCATCTGCTTCATGTATGGATGCTGGGTTATTAAGAAAGAAAGAAAGAAAGGGGGGGATTTCATTGCTCAACAACCCCTCCCCCCCTTTCCCTCCCGAGACAGCAAGTGTCTCTAGATCTAGGTGTGTGCCTAATGCATCCCAGCCTTGGTGTGTTATTTCAGGACACCCAAATCCTGGAAACTGAACTAAAGTAGCAATAACAACAACAAAATATAGTTGAGCTGGCTGACCCTCCCGCACTGGCCCCTCTTGCTTCCCCAGCAGCTGGTTTCCAACAGTTCATCTCTCGCCTCCCAGAAGCACTGGAAAGAAAGCCGGTGTGTCTCACTTTCTCACCCCGAGGTGGAGTTTCCCCAGAAAGCTGTTCCGGACACTTGGCTATTGTCTAAACTTCCTGAGGCTGGAATTCAGGGCTATTTTAAACATCTCAGGCCTTCCTCCCTCCCTCACTCCTCCTAATTATGGCGCTATAAACATTAGCAGGTTTGGGATATGGATTGTTTTTCCCCCGGCACCCCAGATGGCAATCACAGCCTGGGGCTCCATTTCTCTGCTGTGGGTTTGGTTAAAGTGGCAGCTTCCTAAGCCACAGAATGATGGATGGAGGCACTCACTATGAAAGCCAGGAATGGTCTGGCGGGTGTTTGAGGGACAGCGTGCGAGGCGGAAGCATGAGAGCACAGGGAATGAATGGCTTGCCCGGGAGATCAGATACTCATGCAGTTCATGGGAGCACAATGTTGCTAGCATTGTACAGCAAGGGGAACAGAGAGTCAGCAAATTATACAAGAAAATGCAGCAGTGCTACTGTCAGAGGGGCAGTGGGCTGGGAATAAAGACTCCTGGGTTCCACTCCTGGTTCTGCAACAGCTTTCCTGTGTGAGCTCCTCTGTGCTTCAGATTCCTGTTGGGTGCCAAGCTCTGTGAGATCAGCAACGTCCAGGCACAGCTGTGTGGTTGAACACAGGGGTGGACCCAGATATCCAATTTCTGATCAACTGCCAGCCATGCCACAAACAAATGAGGGAGCGGCCCCGAAAGGGGATGGGCACGCACTGCCCCCGAACCTCAGCCTCTTACCCAGCTCATGAGCCGTGGTGAAGGCAGAGGGCAGCCCATCGTCCTCGATGACCGAGCAGCTGCGCTTGGGATCACACATGGTGCCAACGTCGGCCATCCCCAGGGTGTCGCAGGTGGTGGCGCCACACAAATCCTGCAGGGAACGTGGGACAAATCGAACCAGTCAGTGTCAGGGCAAGAATTGCGCTGATGCTGCAAACTCTGAGACACCAACCCCAGAGAAACCCCTCTGAGATGCCCAGCACAGGGCTTTTGTTATTGCATTAACTAACCCAGAAGCAAGAATGATAGGATACAACAGGACAGGAACGGTGCATCCCTGTTTCCACTGTGTAGGAGCCAGGAAACCTTGATGGCTCACTGGCGAGAGCCTGACCTAAAATATACACAACCTTGGGCTGTCCTGTGCGATGAAATGACATGTTTGGAAATAACCCGGGCTCCAGGGATACCTTATATAGAACATCTTCCTGTGTCTTCAGTGACGCTAATTCCTGACCCCTAAACACCAGGGTATGCAGCCTGCCTTCTTTTTGTTTCAGAAGGACAAAGGGCCTGCCCCAAAGCCCCTTGAAGTCAATAGGAATAATGGGGTTGAATCAGACCCAAAGGAAGGAGATTGGTCAGTTTCTCACCTCTGCTTGGCTGTGAGAGGTTGATGAGTCTGATCCAAAGTCTATTGAATTCAGTGGCCAGACTCCCATTGACTTCAATGGGCTTTGGATCAGGTCCCATACCAGTTCTGCACTGGGAGCAGGCAGGCAGTCTGAGTTAAACAAGAACTGGCCCAACCTTCGCCCACAATTCAAACTGAAATTAACCTTTTAAGGGCTAAAAAATATTCCATTCCTTCCTCTCCTCCTCTCCCCGCCCCCATTCCAGTTTCCCAGTGACTCCAGCCGATCTGAATACTGGATGGGTCCAGAAGCGTTAAAGAACTGTAAAAGGGTCTCTCCTATGAGTATTTCCAGTCCACCTGGATGGAGGATGTATCAGAAATCTTACAAGAAAGCACTTGATCACTAGATTCCCAGCCTGATTCTGCAAATCCCAGAGGCCTGCAGGGTTCAGGGAAGTCAGGCTGCAGCGAGATTATTTGATCCAAATCTCTGAATGGTTTGAGGTTGTCCAGCACTGGTCTGTTTGAGTGAAACCAAAGCAGGACTAGTCAATGCCAGAGGAAAGCCTGAGGATGCCCTCTGTCATAGAGTGTCTGTCAGCTCTCAGAATGGGCTTTTGCACAGTGGGGATATTTTTGAAGCGTAGCATGGTAGAACAGGCAAAATATCATCAAAATATTCTGCACACATGCTTATAATTATAGGCACAGTGCATACACCTGCATATTCATTATTAGTATTGATTATGTGTATTCTTGTCGCGCCTGGAGACCCCTGCTGAGATCAGGACCCCATTGTGCTAGGCAGGCATTGTACAAACATAGAGGCAGACATACGTCCTGCCCCAAAGAGTTTAGCATCTAAATGCTCCAGACTGTTAAAGGATGGGGAGACTGGGACAGCTGTGGAAATTGGCACAGATCCCAAGATTTTCAAAAACAACTGGTAATTTTGAGTGCCCAACTCAAGACACCTTAAACAAAATCTGCTTTTTCAGAAAGTGCTGAGCACCTGCTCTCTAAAAACCAGGCCCCTTTAAGGCGTCTCAGATGGGGCACCTAAAAACGGAGACATCCAAAGTCATTAGTAAACCTTGCTTAAAGAGATTAAGCGATTTGCCCGAGGTCATTCAAGAAGCCTGTCCCAGAGTTAGGAGTTGAAGTTAAGCCTTCTGTCTCCCTGGCTAGCGCTTTAACCCCCAGAACAACCTTCCTCCCTCACATATGCAAACAGTGCTCCAGTTTCCACTAACATTTGCTTTAACTCACCTAATAGCAGCTCTCTGCAGTTTATTTGTACTCCACAGACACGTATAACACACAAAAGCCAGTGAATGGAATGATTCATTCTCTGGAGGAGAAGATGGCACTCAGAGAAGCTTACAGGGAACGGCTGCCTTTTTAACCAATGTATTGAACCATGATAATGATAATCATACTTTGCACTGCTCATCCAAAGATTTTAAAGCACATTTCAAAAGTGGGTAAGTATCACTCTCCCCATTTTACAGATGGGGGAACTGAGGCATAAAGTAGGGAAGTAGCAGCAAACCAGTGGCTGCATCAGAAATAGATGCCAGTTATCCTGGGATCTATACCCACACTCTCACCATCAGCTCCTGCTCCCTCTCTGTGCCACACCAAAGGAAAACTGTTCAGAGGGAATGAGCCGGGGAGCTGCAGAGGGAAAGATCACAGAAATGGCTGCGGGAGCCATGCAGTGAGACTGTAACTGCTAGGAAGGGTGGTCCAGTGGTTAAATTGCTAATCTGGGCCTGGGGCTAGATTCCTGATTCTGTCACACCCCTGTGAGATGGGGGCTGTCTAAGCTCGTGAGGTCGATAGAATGGAAGAAGCAGTTAAGGAAGTGGGTAGGTGGAGAGATTATCCTCAGCCCCAAAGAGAAGAACAATGTGGTTTCTTTCTCAAACCCAGAGCAGTCTTCCATAGAGGAAGCTTCTCCTACTCTGATGAGGTGCTGCCGAAAGGTTCTTTGCAACTGGGGAAATCTGCAGCCTCCCAAGAGGCTTATGTGTGATGGTCCATGGACTTGCAGTTGACACCAGAGAGGGAAGTTTTATCTCCCAGCTGGATGCCCGGAAGGCAACTAATTGCTCTTGTTGTGACCCATTCCCCTCCTTTCCCAGGCTTGGAGGTTTAGGTCACATATTTCTGACCCTGCCTTTCCCCCTGGTTCCCATGTGACCACACAGACATCACTGAAGAAGACTAGTGACAGCCACTAAAGCCAGAGGCCCAAGCAGGGGGTTTGCCACATCTATGCCTTAAGAGATTAGCTCTGCTGTAGTTGTTAGGAGCCAGGACTGAGACTGTGACTAGCAGAGACTAGTATATAGACTTCAGCTGGGCAGTGCCATTGTCACATACAAATTGCTTCCTTATTCTGCAGCTCCCAGGCTGACAGAACCAGTTTGACTAACCACTTCAGGGCAAACTCTCTAAGGCCTGGAATTCCCGTAAACCAGAACACAGGCAGTCATGTGATAGTCCACCCACCACACAACGGATACATTGGGGGTGCACAGCCAGAACTGCAATCCAAGCAGTGAATCAGGACTGCTGGGCTCTTCTCACGTCTCGGCCACTGACAAATCACTTCAACTGGAGATGCCTGAAGTCAGCCACCTATTATAACACCTAAATAACGCTACTGATCATCTTATAGCACCCCAAAGTGTGCTCAACATTTCACAGGAGACAGGGTAAGCACAGTCCCTGCCCCAAGGAGCATCCAATCTAAATTCCAAAGGAAGGCCGGGTGTGGAAGGAGCTGGCTTACACGTGGTGTAACCCCTCTTTCAGAAATGCTGAGCAACTACAACTCTTACTGAGGTCAAGGGGAACTGCAAGGGCTCAGTGCCTCTGCTGAAACCAGACCAATTATCTGGATGCCAAAACATGGATTTTGGTACCCCAGTTTGAAGATTTGGGCCTTTAACCTCATGGTGCCTCAATTTCCCCATCTTTAAAAGTCAGATGGAACACTTACACACCTGGAATGGAGTGTGTGGTGAGAATGCATTGATTAGGGTCAGCTCCCACGTCATTAAAGTCTGCGGGAGTTTTGTTATTGACAGCAAAGGGAGCAGGATTGGGGCAAGAATGACTGTATGGTGCTTGAACCACCATGTTCCTTGAGTAAAAGATCTAGGGTCAATTCCTGGCTCTGCCGCAGACTCTCTAGGTAACCTTGGGCAAGTCACTTAGTGTCTTTCTGTCCCAGTTTCTCAGCTGTAAAATAGGGATAACAACCCTTTCTTTCTCCCAACCTTCATCTGTTCTGTCTATTTCAAGTGTAAGCTCTTTGAAGGAGGCCAATAGTGTAATACAAATCATACGGTCAGATGAAAGTCACTGCACAACTGCACAGTATTATTGCTACGTAAATACAAAGTGTCTTTCCTCCTTGCTATCACGCCTCCTCTTCCCCACTCTCGAGTGAGAGAGGGGCTTAAGGAGATCTAATGAGAGTGACCTATCCCCAGTGCTGGCCTCACTCCAGGACTCTCATATCGGATTCCACTTGACAGCTCGGCCGAGTTTTTCCCTTCTAGGCAGCACTGGACTCACCCCTGGCTGTGCAGCCATCTCCTTTGAAGTGCACCCACATGGGAAGATAAGTAACTCCCTGGAATTTACACGCTGACATATTTCATTTGTTTGTGAAGATCTGAGCATCGTTTTTCACCTCTTTATCATCCTTTGAGATCAAGCTGGGAGCCGCAGGAATCCAGGGAGAGGATGTGCTCGTAGGACAGGCTGTGGGAGGGGGCAGGGAATCTCTCCTGCCTTAAACGTGGATAGGATCAAGCTACAATAGTTGGGGCCTTTGGGATGCTACCACACGATAAATAAGAGTGATTCATTCTGTGTTCCTGTCCAGGCCAACAGCAAAAAAAAGAGTAGATAAGTTCATGGGAGATAGGTCCGTCAATGGATACTAGTCAAGATGGTCAGGGAACAACTCCATGCTCCGGGTGTCCCTAAGCCTTTGACTGCCAGATGCGACAACAGGGGATGAATCACTTGATAATTGCCCTGTTCTGTTCATTCACTCTGACGCACCTGGCATTGGCCACTGTCAGAAGGCAGGACTCTGGGCTTGATGGACCATTGGTCTGACCCAGCATGGCCGTTCTTATGTTGTGTAATCACACAAGAGAGGCTAGTAAGGATTCCAGCGTGGTCTCCAAACTGAAGTTCCGATAAGAATCAAAACTGTTGGGGGCTTATCCAAGGTTCATCCATTGGTAATACCAATGTCAACAACTTCAGATGGTTCTGGAGCTCCCCGTTGGCTTTAGTAGCAGGCACATGGCTGAGAATCTGAGATACTTTGAAAACACAAAGGTAAGAAATCTATCGGGAAAGGGCTGGCCTTTGCATAGTAAAGAAGCAAGCACTTGGGAAGCACAACTTGCATTGAGGAAGCACTGCGGAATTTGCCATCCAAATCTGAACATGATCCATGGAGGAGGGTGAGAAAGAAATGACTGAGAACAGCCTGGGCAAAACCCAACCAGGTGGACCATCGAAGACATCTTCCCAAGGTCACTCTCCTTCATGGGATGGAATGTCACCTGCTGGTTAGAGCAGGAGACTGGGAATCAGGTCTATATCCAGATTTCCCACTGACTCTCTGTGCAACCTTACACAAATTGCTTAATATCTCTGTGCTTCACTCTCCCTTTCTGTGGAATGAGGATGCTGCTTATCTACCTACCTGCAGCAGTCATTGATTAATCCATAAAATCCTTTGTATATGTATTGTATTCAGCCATCGCTGAAGAGGAGACAGTTTTTGCAACCTGCACACACTTCCCTCTTGGGGAAAGCTAGCCAGTGGAGCAAGTAATTTGCCACAATATAAATGGAGTCAATTATTTGAAAAGTTTCAAAGAAACTCAGATAAATGGAGTCATAAACCAGTGGTAATGACTATCCCATAACAGAAAACTCATAATACAATTGCACCGTGGGTTCGTATAGTGGCCCTCATGGCTGAAGAACTGGATGGACAAACCTGGACTTGGCTGTGCGTGAAATGAATGTCATGGGCTCACCTTGGTCCCTCGTGAGAATATATTGGCATCACAAAGCCATCATGCACTTTGACACAACCTGTAGCAAGGAGAAGACAACAACTCAGATATAAGAGAGAAACTGGCAGAGCTGCAGTTCCTTCCGTGGAAGGCCGGGGAAGTAATAGCAGAGGGTGCTGCAGATCAGGGTTGAGGGGCATCGGCAGAGCTGAGTGGGAACCCCAGTAAGGTAGGGGAGCAGAAGCACTTGACCCTCAAAGGGCATGGACGGAGCTGGGGATTGGTTTATTTGATCTTTGAAGTTTAAAGCCATAATTGGACAGAAAGCAAACTGGCAGCTTATCTCCACGGCCTGGCCTTGGCAGGAGGATCCTACAACTTTCTTCCCTTGAAGTGCTGAGGGCTGTAGCTCATACATCTTGAGAGAAATCTCACTCTCTCTCTTTCTCTGACAGGCAGGTTACAAGAGGGAGTGCAGCAAATCCATCACCAAGATAGCCCTGTGTGTTACTGAGGAATTCAGGAGAACTGGCTTGACTGCTCTGTCTCTGTCATTCTCTGGGGATGGCCCTATGTTCTGGGGACTTGTGTGCAGCAAGACATGAGGAACCCAGCCAGCTTCCTCCCCACTTGTCACAGTGGCCCGTAGCGCTGTGCTGAGTAACTCCTTGGCGACTGGGTCCATAGGCCCAAAGCCAACAGTTTCTCTGTCACGTGTGGGCAGCATCCTCATTTCTTGAACGCCTGACCGCTGACTTCAGAGGGAGTCTATGCCTCTGCCAGGATGGCCCAGCCCCTGTATTCTACATGCCAGGGACATACATTGATTTCAACTCCTTAGACAAACTGGCCCTACGTTGCCTTGGCGGGTGTCCCTGGCTCTGGAAGATTGGCAGCATGACTTGCCCATGAGCCAGGTGGGCATCACAGCAATGTACAGCAGTGTCTGGGCACTTCCCATCATTCAGTGCTTTGGACGTTCACAGCTGATGATCTCAAAGCACTTTAACAAACCACCAGTGACAATAAACTTCATAGCCTCAGGTATTGTTAGCCTCATCTTGCGCTGGAGCCCAGATAGGGCAAATGAGCTGCTTTATTCCAGAAATAGAACCCAGGAGTCCTAGCCTGCCCCATGCAAGATTCAAGTACCTCTCCTTGAAAGGTGAGTGGTTCATCTCCAGCAGAGGGGGAGCCCTGGTCTGATCTACTAACTGCTAGACAGCACTGCTGCTGACTAGCTTTCCCATGAGGAAGAGCGAGTATTTAGCTCAGTCTAATCTAATCTGGTTTAGATAAAGTAGGATTGTGTGTTGCCAAGCAAGTCAGATCTCTCTGTTCTCTCTCCTATTTTATGCCCTTTAACTTTCCATCTCACTCTTTCTGTTTTTGCATTCTTTTTTTAAATCTTACCCAAGGGAAACAGTGAGCAACATTAAGACCACGGAGCCTGACTGCTTTCACTCATACTGGGGTAAATCAGGAGTAGCCCCGCTGTAATCAATGGAGCTACACCTGCATAGAACTGGGGTAAGTGGGATCAGAACCAGGCCCTTTGAATTCCAAAGTTTCAGGACCTGGTTTCTGCTGAGAGGGGAAGGGGAGCCCCATCATCATTTCCTGGGAGCATTGAGGGCTGCAGGTCAGGATGTGCCCAGACTGACAGAGGTGTGAGTCTGTGCATTATTGCATTGCTTCTGAACATCGTTCCTGGAAGGACGGCCTAGTGCTTAGGGTGCTAGCCGGGAACCTGAGTTCAAGTCCCTGCTCTGCCTCTGACTTCTTCTGTGCCTTCCTGTAAATCCCTTAACTGCTCTGTGCCTCAATTCCGCCTTCTGTAAAAAGGGGGATAAAAGCACTTCCCTACCTAACAGGAGTGTTCTGAAGATAAATATGTTTGAGGTTCTGAGGTGCTTAGATATTATACTAACAGGGATCAGATAAATGTAGGGAAAATATGCGTGTTAGTGAAGGCTGAAGCAGCTGCATCCAATGGATGAGGCACTAGACTGGGAGTCAGGAGACGCAGCCATGCCGTGTGACCCTTTTCAGTACACTTCGCCTCTCTGTAGCTTAATCTCAGCATCTGTAAAATGGAGTCAATGCCACTGACCTCCCCTAGGTAAAGTGCCTGGAGCTCTACACCTGGAAAATACTCGTCAGGGCAGAGTTGTATTCATACCAGCACAAGCAAGGGCTGATGCTTCAAACTGGCCAGGCAAAGCCAAATGCTGGGCGCCTGCCCTGCACTCTGTGGAGGAGACAGTCCTGCACAAGGGCCTGGTGCTGAGATGAAGATGGTCTGGTGTTTACAGAACAATTGATTCCCAGTTCTTGGCTCATCCGGGGTTCTGCTCCCTCCTGGGACCAAGATGCAAAGCATCTCAGGGCTGTAGTTTAGATAAGTCTGCTTGAACACAGAATATCTGCCACAGCCAGAGCCACTGAGGAGCAAAGTCCTTGGTTAAAAGGGGGGGAGGGTGCTGTGGAGACGCACCGGGAGGAGGCCAGCTGTTTGAGGCTCCTTGCTCATTGCTCTTTTAAGAGTTCCTGTTTCCTTGCTGGCTGAGAATGCACTTGGCTCCCTGCCGAACACCTGCACTGACACACTGACCCACTTACTGCGGGGAACCTCGTCCACTGACTACAGGGATAGATTAACAAGCTGGTCTTAACGGGCCCTGCTTTAACCTCAGGGCCTGGGTTCAAATACGGACCTCAACCTCCTGGGGCCATTACCCTTTGAAATGCCAGATGGCAGTGCCACACCCACCTGCAGTGCCCCTTACCACTCCTCAAGAGTTCGTCCCCCAGAGGGCCAGCCAGCTCCCAAACCTGGCTCAGAAAGGTCAGTGAAGGAGCACCGAGTGAGGGGCGCTGCAAAGAGAAGTCAGTGGAGCAAGAGATTCCAAAAGCTGGGACTGGGGATGTGCCCGGGGGCTCCCAGAATAACAATGGGACAGCATCTCCTCTGCACAGGGAGAGCAGGAGAGGAGAGAGTGGGGAAGAGGAACAGGGAGAGAGGGAGAAAAGAAAGAGGGGCAGGTGGGAGAAGAAACGGCTATGGGTAGCGGAGAAGGGGAGGTGAAGGAAATGGAGTAAATGAGAACAAAAGAGAAAGCAAGTATGAGTTTGAGATGCAAAGGGCCTAACCTCCACAGCCTTGTGTCAGCACTGACACTTGTGCAATGTGGGTGTGAAATTGTACCATTGGTACAAGCAAGTGGAGAGTCCTGGTCTGGCAGCATTTTGCACCCACTTTCACAGGTGTAAAGGACAAGCCATGGCGCAAGACAAGAGAGGATCAAGCCCAAAATGCGTTGCAAGGCAAAGCAGATTCCTGAATGCAGGAAGATTTTGCACTAGCAACAGAAGGGCAGCTTGTTATCAGGACTAAGGGGAAGAGGCGGGAGCTATGTACTACAGTGACCGCAATTTATAGATGCCCTAGACAGGTATAAACTAGATGTTGCAAAGAGGTAGCAGGAGGAACCCAAAGCAAGAGGCAAACAAACTATTCCTCCCCCAAAACAATCTCCTTTCCTACCTGATGTGCACATGAATTTCCCATATATCTTAAGGTTAACTGGTCCATTAGGCTCATCTAATCTGATCTCCTGCATAGCACAGACCAGAGAATTTCACCAGGGACTCCAGCATCAAGCCATGTAACATGACTCCACCAAAACTCCTAAGGGGAATGAAAGCATCCAAGCCTGGATTACAGAGAGTTTTCCCATCCCACTGGAAGCCAGGAAAATGCTAACCACATATGCAAGTGTCACCCATTTAAAATTCCCTAAGATCTGGTGATGATGGGAAAGGGTGGAAGGTGGAAACAGCCCAGTTACAGCTGCTGCATCCAATGGGATTTGCAAAATGTTCACAGATAAGTCATGCTCATTATTTTACTTCGTCTTGGCTATGCTGAAAATGATACTATTACCAAGAATGGGATTTTACAGTAAACCAAGGCCCTGCCTATCACCCCAGCTCCCTGCCTGATTTAGACACAGCTCTCCTGATTTGGCTCTGCCCATTGGTCCTTTACAGGGTGATAATACTTTGTTCCAATATAGCCCTCTCATCCAAGGACCTCATGAACAGAGCCTCACTATAATCCTGTATTTTTCAGCCGCTTCACAAGTAGGGAAACTGAAGCACAGAGAGGTGAAGTAACTTGTCCAGGATGACACAGAGTCATTTGCAGAGCAAGGAAAGAGAACCCATCCCACCCCCCCAGTCCCTGCTCTAACATCTAGGCCATTTTCTGACCCTGCTAAGCTGTGTTGGCCAAAGATGAAACAGACGCAGCCAGCACGGTGCCCACTTTTCTTTCCCAAACATCACGGGGAGGTGCCTAGATACTTCTTTTTGATTTGCCGACCACTGTGAGACGATAGACTGGGCAGCAGACATGCTCTTCCATCTGAATCCAATAGTTCCTGAGCTAACGTTTTATAGAATAAGAATTCCCCCTCTCTTCCTCTTTCTAAGGTAGGTGGCTGTGTGCATGAGGGTGTTCACTTTCTCATGAGGGTTCTCTGTTCATGAGGGTATTCTTCTCCGCCTCTTCCAAGACCTTCCCCTATACCACCCCCTTTCATCCTCCTCCACGGTGCGAGCGCTGCAGAACAGCCTACACTCCATAATCCCATGTGATACTCAGATGTCTCCCTATCCCCACTAAAGCAATTCAGGATTATGGAACTGCTGTGCCGCTGCATTGGATTTCTCCTTCCTAGCTTGGCTGCCTCTCCAGTGATTCCTAATCAGTGTCTTTCCAGGCCACATTCTTGAGATGCTTTGTAGGTTGGCTCCAGGAACCTTGCGGCAGTTGTGTTGTTTCAAGCACGCAGAGGATGGAACTTCCCCCACTCCACAAACACACAAGTGGGTCAGTTTACTCAAAGCTGCTGGACCTTTGCATTATCAGCTGTGTGTTTTCTACGCTCCCCACACTTGAGCCCATGGGTTATGGAATTCTATACCTATTCTCCTGCCTCTGGTGCAGAGAAGTAAAGAGAGCAGCGGTTTGTCAAAGCCATCCATTTAATGACAGGGCAGTAGAAGTTCAAAGAACCTTCATGGGCATTGTTGGCAGATGTCAATCTGGACAAAGCTGGAGAGCATCAGTTTCAAAATGGTTGTAAACGTAGCCAAGTTAGTGGACGCAGCTTGCAGAACCATTCTGCATTCAGTAGGTACTGTCACAAGAGGCAGAAGTGCAGGTTAACACTGTCTGCTCCAATGGTTCCTCATTCAAGCACCAGCTAAAGTGGGAAGATCAAGACCTCTTGCTCACACTTGCTTGGCAGACCTGAATGGCCAGATGCACAGAATGAGTTCACCAAGGACATATCCACAATCCAGAGCAACTTACATCATAGAGCACAAGGCTAAGTGGGAGCTCCTGATGCCAGATTGAGAAAGGACAACCCTATCTATCAGCGACTTGCTGACTACAACTGGAAACTGCCTATCGACCTTTAAATTAATTAAAAATTCAGGGTTTATGTAACAGCCTTTTGGCAGGAAAATAAACTTCAGGGTAGCAGGAGACCACAGATGGACAAGGTCAAGAAAGGCAGATGTATCCGCTGATCATCTGCCCTTGCACTGAGCTTGCATTGGGGTTTCAAGAATGGATGGTTTTGTAATGCATAAAAAATGCAGCCAGCTATCATTTTTGTTTTAAAATGCGGCAGCATGTGCGTGTTTAAGGCCAAACTCATCCCTGGTAGAACTCCAATGATCTCAATAGGCTTATGCCAGGGATGAATGTGGCCCATTAGAGGACAATGTCAACATGCTTCCTAAACAATCCTAAACCAGACAAGGCCTGATACAAAGCCACTGAAGCGGTTGACTTCAGGAGGCTTTGGATTAGGCCATCTGCCTTTGTTCCCATTTAAAGAGATTCATATCCAGCTGAAGGATGTGGTCTGAGGATCTGAATGTCCATCGCTGAAATTTTCACGAGTTGTGTTGCCACCATTAAAGGTAGATCAGAGGTCACTGGTTGTTATCACAGCTCTGTGGTGCTCACATCATGTTGATCATTAAGTCTTGCGGTGATCAATATCCTTTCCTTCCATGAGTGCCTTACTAGGACACAAGATATGGAAACGCCCCCACAGCTTCTGAAGGGTTTACTGATCCACCCTGGGATATAATCCCCCAGAATAAAGAGAAGAGGGTGGGAGAGAGGTAGAGAAAAGAGAATTAAAGAGTCACTGTCACTATTCTGTGTTTTTCCCTGTCTTCCAACCCACCCTAGCTGATTGCCATGATACCGTGTATTCGTAGTCGTTTCCTCTCTTTCTGATTAGCCTCTTTCTCCTGCCTGACACCTTCCATTGGTAATTTCCCAATTTGGCAAGTAACATTGCACCATATCTAGGGCCATGGCCATGCACTATCGCAGTCACTCAGCTAAATCCTGTTCCCATTGAAAACAGTGGCCAAGGTCCCATTGCTTTCAATAGAATGAAGATTTGATCCACTGGGTCAGATCCTGCACTGGTTTACATGCTATGCAGCCCCCCTCAGAGGTTCTGCGGAGGCATAACTGAGAGCACCATCTAACATACTTCGATCTAGAGTCACTGAAGACCCAGGCAGGTAATTGGAGGTGGTTATCTTAGGTCTGTCAATGGCACTCATCACTGTAGCATAAAGGAGAAAGCTTCAGTATACACATAAACATCCCAGCAGCAATGTGATGTGAACCAGCAATCAGCAGCAATGGAAGATGGAATGCAAAACCCAGAGTGCTTTAATGATCTGGGGTGAAGTATTCTGAGTATTTTAAGGGGCAAATACCAAACCTGGCATGGGCAAGCATTTCCCTCTGGTAGAAGTGGGATTCCAGCCGGGGATCAAGGGCAGGCAGGAGCCCGAAGTGTGGCAGTTTCTCCAAGGAAGTTTCAAGCCTGTCATCTGTTTGCATCCAGTGCAAGTGGGCAGTGACTGAATGTCACTTGTCCCATCTAGTGACCGGTTAGGGGTCCGTGTGCAACGAGCTGCTGCTTTCAGCCTTGTTCCCATTGCTCAGTTAATCACATGGCAAAATAATCATCCCAGACAGCACTGATTGGCCCTTTTGCTGGCAGCATCAGCAGAGTCCAAGGACTGAATGAGGCAAAGAGAAAGAGCTTGAAACTGATCAAGTCTAATGCTTCCATCTTTCAGCTGAGCCTCCGAGGGTCTCCCTCCAGACCACAGCAGCAGGGGCTGTGGGGAAGCCATCTCCACTGCTGCCCGTGCTGTACTTGTTCAGTGGACAGAGAGAGGATCTGATACCTTTCACCAGCACTCAATTCACTCAGTACAAATGAGCAGAGGGAGGGAGGAGACAGAGTTCCCGGTTCTCATGGGGATCTTGGTGTGAATGAGTCAGAGGAAGTGTGAAGCTGGGAGAGGCTCTCTCTTTGGCAGGTGCAATGCAGGGCACCAGCTCCAGGGCTGAGCTTTCCAGCTATTCGCAGCTGAGGCGGCAGGCTCCAAAACCAGGGCAGGATACTTGCTTGGCTTCTGAGGCTGTCCTCAGTTGGACTCAAACAGGCTGCAAAGAGAAGCAAGTTGCTGTGCCCTGCTGGGAGCCCCTGTGTGACCACAGCTCTGTGCGGCTGCAGTTTTGTAACAGAGAATCAGGAGCTGCGGTCGACTCTAGGGCTGGGCAGAGGGGTCTCCTTCCTGTCAGAGAAAACACCTCCAAACTAGAACCTCCAGAGCTCTGGTGAAAAATGGAGAAATGATTTACCGGGAATGATTTCCTGGTCTCTCTCAGTCTGTGACAGTGACTTTTCTGGGCTGTTGTTCAGAAGGAATTCCATACACGCCATGCATCCAGCAAAAGCCCTGGGCTGCCCTGGAGTTCTCACTGGACCCTCTGCCCACACCATCACCCGTGCCCTCCCAGCACCCAGTACAGGCACTTGAAGAGATCTGAACTGGCTGTGCAGGAGGGAGGTTATTAGCCAGTTTTCCTCCTGCCTCTGGAAGTGTGGCTCAGGCTAACGACCCAGCTCCACACACACAGCTCAGCTGAGTGCAGCTGGGATAGACTGAGCTGCTTCACCGGTCATCGTTAGAGCGCCTCCTACTGGCCGTGAGGCGCACCCACCGATTCAAAGCTAACCCCTAGCCCGTGGTTCCTGTCACTCAGCGCTTTCCGAGCAGCTGGAGCTGGGGAGACCGGGCATTATTGGCAGGAGCACCCCAAAAAAAAAAAGCAATACCGTCATTGACCTTGCAAAAGCCAGGCTGCGCTTTTCAAACCCGCCTGCCTGGGCTCGGAAAATCGAGCGCTCCCCTTCGCAGCTGCTTGTGCAGCTCTCAGAGTTCGCAGAGGGATCCCGCTTGCTCCGCACAGGTTGCATGCAGCGCGTTACGCTTTCCAAGGACGGGGCGAGGGGCCGGTTTGCGCTTTGCCGGGAGCCTGGTCCCGATGCCTGGGGCTGCCGCCTCAGGCCGCGCTTTGCAATGCAGCCTCCCCCCCCGGTCCCCTCCCGGCGCAGCGGCCCTACACCCACCTGCTTGGTGAAGAGGATGGCGGTGTCCCAGTACTCGGGGTGCTTGTCGCTCACTTTGTTCCACTTCTTCTGCCAGGCGCAGAAGTTCCGCAGGGTCAGGGCGGCGTTGCCAGTGACCTTGGGCCCCTTGTCGTCCTGGCCGATGACCAGGAACTTGACCACCACGATGTTGATGGGGTTGAGGATGCTGGGGTGCTTGTAGAGCCGGGCGGCGGTGGCCATCAGGGTGAGCAGATAGTGCTTCAGGTCGTCGCCGTGGAACTTGACCATGGACTCGTCCGCCACCACCAGCGTCTCCACGTACCTGGGGATGGAGACGAAGCGCTTGGAGCGGCCGCTCTTCCTGGGCGGCCTGGTCTCGTTCAGCTGCTGCTTCCGATGCGGCGGCTGCTGCTGGGAGACTTTGTATTTCTCCAGGGCTTGCAGGATGGCCGGGTTCAAGCTGGAGCCCACGCCGCACCGGGAGGTGGGGTCTCCGGCTTGGATCGGCGCGCTCCGGCGCAGCAAGAGGTGCTCCCCCTGGCTGGTCCTCAGCGCCCGGTCCCCAGTCTCGTTCCGCAGGGGGCTGATGAGATACTCAGCCCCTCGGTACCCGAAGGCCCCCTTCAGCCCCCCGCAGAGGCTGAGGGCTGCGAAGGATTCCCGGTCGGAGTTGACGTCTCCGGAGTAGAAGCAGTGCCTGAAGTGGCCGCGCTCGCCGGCGGTGCCGGGGGATGCGCCCAGGTAGTGCATGGCGAAGGCGGGCGCGATGAACTGTGCGTCCGGAGTCAGGTTCAAGTAGAAATCCTCCTGGAAAGCGGTGATCTGGAAAATCACCCCCTGGGGGCTGGGCTCCTCCGGGCCCCTTTTGAAATACTGCCTGCCGTTGATGTCCGGGTCCAAGCGGAGCGGGGTGACGATCTCGGTCTCCACGGGGGAGCAGCGGGAAGGCAGGGCAGCCAGGCAGAGCGCAAAGATGCCCAGCTGCAGCAGCATGATCCCCGGCGCTGCGAACAGGGATCGCGAGGCCAGTGTCAATTTCAGACCAGCAGCCACGAGCCTGACCCAGGCATGGGGGGCAGAAACAAGCTGCCCACACCCCTAACCCCGCTCGCACCGGTAATCCAGCTGTCAGGAGCCCACGGCGTGCGCTCTTGTCCGCTGCCTCCCCAACTCCAGCGCCTGTGGAAGGGCTTCCCGGCCCGTCCCCCCCGCTACCTGTCTTGTCGAGTGCCTCTGATTTTCTGGGGGTTTATATACATTTCTGTCATGTGCAAAATAGCGAGGATTTGTAACCAGAGTTCTTTTTTGGGGGGGGGGGGAGGTGCTGAGAGCGCTTATTGGACCTGCCCTCAGCCACTTGTAGCTCTCCAAAGACTGTTATCACTGCACGGGGCTGCAAGTTTTTAAAGAGCCAGAGCAGCTTCTTACAGAACTGTGAGGAGTTGCTGGTGTGGTGGTGTTATTCTTGGGGGGAGGGAGGGGTTTCCTCCCCTTTTCCTCCCCTGCAGCTGGTTTGCAGCTGTATTCCACTTTGGGGTTGTTTTGGCAATTTTGATTTTTTTGTTGTTGTTTTGTTTTGTGTTTATTAAGTTCAAGTTCTGGCTTGCCTGTGTCTGTTGTCCTTCTTTATTATCGTGTTTGTTTGTGGCTGTTTTGTTCTTAGTGTTCTGACTCTCCCAAAGTGTTGACAGCCCAAGAAGTGCCAAGGGCATGTGATGTAAAAGGACCAGTTAGGAAATGCACTAGATGGTCCAAAAAAGAATGCATACGGCTGCATTGTATCTCCTTTCTCCTAGTTAATGCCAGCTTTATCCTGATGAGAAGCTATTAATCTTCACTGCTGACCACTGGTTGCAATAAGGTTCTTTAAAACATGAAACCTTTCTGCCATTGACCTTGCAGCTTGGAGATTTGTTTTACAATTCTGCCCCTCAGACTCCGAGCCTGGCTTCCCTGCCCTTGCTGAATCATGCCTTCGGCTGCCAGATTTCCCACTGAAATCAGTGGGCCAGCTTTCGTCACAGGGACACAGCATATAACTGTGTCACCTCAAGAGTGTCCCAACGAAGGAATATTGTCTCACGGAATCACAATTGAAGCTGGCTGGGAATTTTTGCCACAAACTGTTTTTTCACCGAAAAAAATGCCAGTTTGTCAAATCCTAGACTGTGGGTGGGGAAAAGGGAAAGAGTTGGTTTGGACCAAGTTCCTGACTTGAAAAAAACTTGGAAACTCAGAAAAATGAAGTTTTGAAATTGTCACAAAGTCCTACTTTGACTTTTTTCAAATGGAAAAGCTTCAGGTTTTACTGTTCAAACCGACTTTTGTCTTTTTTGAAATTTGACTTAATTTATACTAAAAATAATATTAATAAAGGGCAAAATCAAAACAAGACATTTGAAAATGTTCAAAGCAAAACATTTCAGTTGTCCCAAACCAAAAAAATTCCAAAATTAGTTTGTTGGTTCACATACATTTTTAAGATTTTGATTTTTTTCCCAATTTTGGACAAGAAATTATTTTTTTCTTAATTTGGAAAATTCTCCCAGGACAGGAAAACCATTTCCTGCTACCCCCATCACAATTCTTCTCCCCATCAGACTCTTGGGGGGTAGTAATTTTCTACTGGCCTATACCAACAGTCAGTTAATATACACACATACACACACACACACTCTCAGCTGCACCAGCCAGTGAATGGAGAGGGCAGAGTTAACTGTCCACCTATGCGCCTCCTCACACACCTGCTCTGATGGAAAAAGGCTGGAATTTTCAGAAGAGCTCTGCTCCCATTTAGGCACCAAAACAATTAGCTGGATTTTCAAAGCAGCCTGTCACATTGGGTGGCACTCTTGGAAATCTTGCCCCATCTGAGCACTTAGCCCTGTTTACTCTCATACACTCAGACTCAAGGTCTGGGTTGCCCATATAGAGGCACAAGAGGGGCTCTTATTCCCTCAAACTCTGCTGCATTGGTGTGCTGTCCGAGTCACAATTTAGCCCAATGAATCAAGGTGACAGAATCTGGCCCATGTTAAAGTCGCCTGAGATCTTCAAACAGGCTTTAATGTTAGTGGGAGATGTGTGGCTAATTCCTGTGCACTGTTGTGCAAATCTCAGCCTATGTGCCTCCTACAGTAACCGCCCCAAACAAAACCTTTAGCACACATATTTTTGGGGTATTTCCCAGTGCAAGGGGGGAGATTATAATCCCTAAACCAATTGTCTGGTCTTGTAATTCCAGTACCTCACTCCCCACTTCCCTCCTACTGTTAATTACACATCTGTATTGCTTATTGACTTACTTTAAACTGCAATCTCTGGGGCAAGACCTGTTTCTTACTCTGTGCTGTACAGCACCTAGCACAATGGGGCCCTGATCCTGATTGGAGTCTTTCAGAGTAATTAATTAAGATAATTGATAATTCAGATACTACAGTCATGAGCACATTGGCTTTAATTCAGCAAGGAACTTAAGCACCTGAGTGGTTTCATTGCCTTTAATGACCCTGCTTGCATGCTTAAGGTGAGCTACTTGCTTCTGTATCTTGCTGAATTGGAGTAGTGTCAATCGATATAATGGTGTCTGCAGGAGTATATGCAGATGTGTCTGAGGGACTGTGATATCTCTGGGTGCATGTGAGTGTCTGTGTGTCCATGGTGTAACTGCACATATTGTTCATGGAGTATATTTGTGAGCGTCTGCGACGAATGTCTGCAGGTATAAACATATGACTGTGTCTGTATGTCTGAGCATGTAGGTATGGCATGCCTTGTCTATGTAACCTGGTCAGTTTGGGACTGATTCTGAAACCCTCACTCACATGAGGAAGGGCTGCAAGAGAGGGAGTGTTTGTTTATATGTAGCTGGTTCTGTGCAGGCTCACGTCTACAGGCCCAGATCCACAAATGTATTCAGTCTCCTAACTTCCATTGATCCTTTGAGAATCTGGGCCTATAGTGTCTTTGTCAGCTGCCAAAGCACTAGAGATTGTACTGCAGGAAACAGTCTTGTTCTGGCTGGGAGGGATGCACAAAGTGAACCAATAGGTTTTTTCCATCTTTGGGGCTTCTCTTGTTCTGTGCTAAATGGTTTTGTGCTTGAATTAGACGCATTCATTTAAATAATGCTCTACAGTTACCAGCTTATACATAAGTCACGTATTCAAAGCAAAGGCTTGTTTTTACTCCACCAAGCTGATTTAATGGTAAATTAAGCCGGTCTTGTAGACATGGTGGTTTTGATGTGATTTAAAGGATTTGGCAGGGATGCAATTGTAGCAGAAGAATTTTATGCATTTCCGAAATATAAACCAACAGTGCTGCCTAAGGGAGACTGTGAGCTTCTCTGCCTGAAGTCCTGCCTGTCCTGGCACCAGGATTTCACCACTGACTGGATTCACCATCAGGTCACCCCATAAACTACCTTGCAACTGAACTTGTGACCCAAAAATCAGACTCGATGAACCCATAATTTTAGCTAATGAACTCAGTGACTTTAATGAATCAAACTCAGTTTGTACAGCAGCCAAAATGCAACAGTGACTTGGGTTCAGCAGGGAATTCATACTTCATGTTTCGTGTCAGACCTTCCGAACTGCTCGGAGAATCCTTAATTTAACCCAGCTAAATGGAGTCCCTCCTTCATGCTGATAGGCTGGTAAACTTGAGTTCTTATCCAAGTTTCTATTTTGGATGCTGCAGTCAGAAAGTAATGAGCCAAGGAGGGAAACCTGTAGACTATCTCACACTGTGCACTTGATAACACATCAAGACTTTGTGTGCCCTGACGTGGATGCGTTTTGAGATGTACTCAGAAGCATAATTAATGGATGTGCAAGAGGAAGAGGCCAGCTTTAATTACGAGCAATTCAAGCAACCACAGAGATCCTGACTGCTGAGGATCCAGTGCCATAGAGGTGATCCTGAACTAAACTCCCAGATCCAAAGCCTCTCAAAGTCCAGGGATGCTCAGAATCTGAATTCAGATCTGAATTTGGCACCAGACCCCGCTCACTGTGATGGACTGAAATAAACCTTTGGGACCAGAACACCCCTGGGGAAGGGGTTGAACTCCAGATCTGAACTTTGCATCTCAGTACTGTTCAGCACCGAGCACAGAACTGGTGGACACTTGTAGGCACTACTGCAATATAAATAATAATCAGCTCCACTGTGCTAATTTGACAACTGACAGTCAGGTCAGATCTCCCAATCTAACACAGATATTGGATGGGGGTGGGGGGCAACTCTCCACATCATTCACTGATCCCCTGGTATTTGAAGAGATGTCCCATATCTGGCGCTTAATGGATATGGATACAGACCACATCACGGGTGAAATTCACACTGGTGCAGAGTGCCACTCCAAGGTACCATTTAAATCCCACTTAAGCCGTATTTTGAGGACTTTGTTCTGTAATTCAGTGAAGGATCATACAGTGTGATTCAGCTGTATGTGCAGGGAACAGAAGCCTGGGGGATGCCACCCTTTAAAAATAAGCCTTTTCATCTAATTGTCCTTCATTCCCTCGACATAACGGGAATTATCCCACTACATGATCCCTTCCTTTGGCAGCAGGAATGGGGAGGCAACTCATAGCCCAGCTCTCTATCCCCATGGCTCAGCTGCTAGGGATCCGTGCGGATTAGAAAGCCCTGCTGAAATCCATGACTCAGAGCTCCCAAGAAGAGCAAATGGGCATTTTAAACTTGACATATCTTTGTTCTAATCTAACCCTCCCACTCTGTTTATTCTTTGTGGCCACATGTTTAAAGAAAACAAAATCTTGTTATTTTAACATGCAACTCAACTCCCTTATTAACCTGCCTGGTTTTTCCCCTGTGTGTCGAACTTGTGATGGATTGGGCTAGCGTCCAGTACAGGTTTATGGCCATAGAATCCCATTGGGCCTGAATGGGCTTCTTCCATGCCAGGTCTGCAGGAACACCATTAGAAACACTGGTCTGGAAGGGACCTCTTTGGTCCCGGAAACCAGTCCCCTGCTATCACAGGCAACCCCATCATGGAATCCTCTCCATAAACTTATCAAGCTCCATCTTAAAGCTAGTTTGATTGTTTTCCCTGATTGCTTCCATCGGGATGCTGTGCCAGAACCTCGCTCCTCTGTTGGTTAGAAGTCTGCTTCTAATTTCCAGCCTCAATTTGTTCATGGCCAGTTTACCCTTTTTTTTTTTTTTTTGGTTCTTATGCCAACATGATCCTTTAGTTTAAATAGCCCTTCTTCCCCCGGGTTTACCCCCTGTCACAGGGTGACTGGTGTGACACTTTTCGAAGCACCCAGGACTGGGAGTCACTGAGTTGCCACCTGCTTCCAGTCCGACGGCCTTGCCTATGCCAGCTGGATGTCAGCTCCCTAAGACAGCCAAACTGTCAGCCACATAAGCACCCACCTCTGAACCAGCCCCGCAGGTTGACAATAGATGCAGCCCAGCCGCCCTGCGTCCCCCTGTGGTGTCCAGCCCCTGACCACTGGATACCCACAGAAATCCCAGATCCTCTGTTCCCAAAGGAGCAGTGTACCCCAGTGTATCAGTTTTCCCTCTGTCCACTGCTCCTGTCCCACACACTGCAGGCAAGTTCATTTCTAGTGCAAGAAAAGGAAAATTGGTTTAAGAAAGAAAAGTGATTCAAACAGAAACAAGTGTGCATCCTGGAAACACATGGCTACAGTCAAAACAAAATCACATAATGTAAAGTAGAGCCTACACTTACTAGTAGTCACCCTCCCTACCTAGCAGAGTAGATCCCCACTCCAAAGTTCAGACCTTTGCGGTGCTTGCTAGCCCACAAAGCCAGGACCCAATCTTTCATGACACACCCCAGCTCAGCAAGATGCCTCCTCAGATGCAGGGTGTCTGTCTCTACCCTGTGATATACCAAATCTATCTTTTGTCTTTATTCACAGACAGGGCCATCCCTGTTCCTTTTTACCTCCAAGTGGGTTTGATTGTTTGCAGTTGTCCTTGATGGTTTTCTATTGACTGTTCTGGGATGGGGCGAAGGTAGACAATTGAGCCTTGCTTTACATCACCAGGATCGGGTGACAACTCCCTCCCGCTGGAATGGGCCCTCACCAAGACACATGATTCCCTGGTGACTAGCGTTTACTTGAAGATCACAAGGCATAGTTCTCAGTATAGTTACATTATTTATTCAATATTACCCCTCCACTCATCTCACAATGATTGTGAATATTGATGAGTTACAAGCTCTCAGGAGAGACCTCACATGCTACCCTTTGTGGATAAATACTGTGAAAGTGGTGTATTAGGTGAAGTGAGTTTGTCAGGTCTGAGACAGGAATTGCTTATAAAGAACAGTGAACCCTTTGCCAATTGGCACCAATGCCCCTGTATCACAACCAGCTCTTTAAGAGAGAGCGGGATCCCGTGCACCTGTGATGGTCAGCTGCCTCCCAACTGGGCTTCAGAGAAGGCACTAGGCCATATAAAAGGCCTGAGCCTCAGCTGAAGCGAGGAAGAGTTCAGGGGGAGCTACCCTCTGAGTAGAAGGAACAGCAGAGAGTTGCCAGCAGGGAAAAGCTGCAGGAAACTTGAAGGAGAGCAGTGGTGATGAGCAGCTGGTGGTGAGTGCTGAGGAAAGTTGTTTGGAGGACTGGCTAGAGCTGGGGAACCCTGTTGACCTGTGGGAAGGCTTCTGCTGAGGCCCCTAGGAGTGAGGGGAAGAACCAGCATGGTCAGTGCCAGCTGGGCCTAGAAGCAAGGGATTGACTCTGGAGGAGGTCCCCAGGAGCAGAGGTAGAAATCACAGGGGAGGAGAGTGGGGGAGTGATATGCTGCGGGAGCTCTCTTGCAGGAGACCTGACTTGGGGTGCCAGAGAAGACTTGTGGGAGAGAAGTGGGTCTTGGCACTCCCTGCTAGGGGGAATGGGGCCCTGGAACTGGAGCTAAAGGAAGTGGGACAGTGGAGTAGGTGGCTCGAGAATGGTGACTGTTGAATGGGACTGAAGAATGGAACTGGAGCTAAAGGAAGTGGGACAGTGGAGTAGGTGGCTCGAGAATGGTGACTGTTGAATGGGACTGCTGTGTGTAACCTGGTTTTCCTTTGGGGGGTTGGGAGGAGATGTGTTTATCTTGAGGGCTCTGTAGCCTGTGGCACTTTTCTATGACTAGAAAGGCTTGAATTTGCCACTGAAAAAGATGCCGTTCCTTTGAACGGGCAGACAAAGGGGTAACTGAGAGGGGTTGTGCTGTGCTGCTTAGGTTGGCTGCAAGATGGTGCCCATGTTGGGGTTTCCCTGTAATGTCCCCCTGATGTATTTACAGAGAGCAAGCTGATCCCCTCTCAGCCGTCATTTTCCTAGGCTAAACAAACCAAGTGCTTTTAATCTCCTCTTGTGAGATTGGCTGTCTGTTCCCTAGTCATCCAATAGACCTCTTCTGCACCTGTTCCAGTTTGAATTTGTCTTTCTTGAACATGTGCTGTTCTGTTTTGTCCAGCGCCTAGCACGGGGAGGTCCTGATCCCTGAGCTACAGTAATACAAAGAACAGCATGGGTGACCAGAGTTGTACACAGTACTCCAGCTGAGGTCATACCAGTGCCTTGTATGATGGCATTGCTACTTATTAATATAAGTGGGGGATGACTGCTTTCCTTTGAGTTTGACAGAGGCAGTGAATGAAATAGTCTGTGGATTACATTTAAGACTTGCTTGAAGACAAAAGGAGGGAAAGGTTGCAGAACCTTTTCCTGATCTGCCAGGCCTGCAGACTGCACTGTGTGCCATGCACCACAGCATCCTTTGACCTGCCACTGATGAGAGCTTGCAGGTGTTTTGTTGCTGCTTGGGTGCTTTTGAAAAAAATAAGGAAGATGCAGGTTTCTTTGTAATGATCTTTTTCTCTTGAGTAACACCTAGAGAGCATATTCATGCCATGCCTCTCCATTTCAGGCTAACGTATCTGTGGTTCTCACTGTCTCTGGATGGCTTCACTACTGGGGAGCGTTTTATTTGTAAATGGGGAGAGCTTTCACATGTGTGTGTCTACCTGAGACCTCTAAATCTGTGGCTATCAGAATTCCTTGAGGGGGTGAAAAGGGATCATGGCAGGGTAAAGCATTGCACAGTGGTTCAAGTGCACTTATCAGAGTTTTGCCTTCCTTTGATGCCTCAGATATTGGCCAGTGCTGGAAGAGGACTCTGGCCCTTATGAAGCTAATGCCTAGCTCTCATGTAGTGCATTTAATCCAGAGATTTGGGGGCCTCGATCTTGGTTGGGGTTACTGGAGTACACATAATAACAGATCTTAAAACACCTTACAAAGGAGGGGAAGCAGTGCTACACCCATGTTTACTTTGGGGGAAACTGAGGCATGGTGACATGAAGTGACTGACCCTAGTCCCCTTGAACCCAGTTCCTGGTTCCCAACCCAGTCCCCTTGATCAGACAGACTTCCAAATCTCTTCTGTTTGTCTATTTCAATGTATTTCATGCTGAAGGGAACATGTGTCTCTCCCACTGTAGGACAGTGAGAGAGGAAAGATCCCTATTGTTTCCCATCTGCACAAAGGGCCAACATGTATTTCCCAGATAATGGTGTGGTGCTTTCTCGGTTTCCAGAACTGTAAATCAGCTTGTTACTCTTCTGCCTCAGCGAGAGATTTGCTGCTTCTAAATTGTGTGTCAGCTCGCTTGGCACTCCGGGCTGTGAGCCAGCCCGAAAAACTCCTCAGGCCTCTGCCAGTCCTTGCTTTGCCTTCCAGGTAACTGCTATTCCCAAACCCCCTTGAAGAGCGTTCCTCTGCAGTATCCAGCCCCTCTTATTGGACACTTACAGAAACTGCCACGTGTGCTGTCTCCAAAGAGAGAGAACCCACCCTGACCCACGGGCTCAACTGTGGATACATACCTCACTTTAATATAACAGCACTGAAGTGACTTTATTGATAATAAATGTATTCTTGTTCTATTATAAAGAACAGAGTGCAGTGATACTAAGCAGAGATCACAGAAACAGAAAATGGTTATAAGAAAAACAGAAGTATTATCTCACTTGCTAGTGACTAAAACTTAACAGGTTACAATACTTGTCTAAGATACATTTCTTCCTTAAAGCTAATTCTCAGCATGCCCAAACCACGCAGCTGTAGATCCACCCTTCATAGATGCAAAGCGTGCTGATCTCTTGGGTCCCTCAGTGATGGATAAGAAGATGCCACTTTGCTTCTCCCTTTAATCCCCAATATTCACTGTCTTTGTCTCAAGCATCAAGATGGCCCCTGGGGTTCAGACTGTGGTGTCCTGATACACCATGCTGTTTTTTTTTCTCACTCTCCCGATAACCAGTGTTAATTTCCAATGCAGATTAACTGACCATTGGCTCTGGCATCCCCATGCTCAGTTTACATTACAGACCCAGGCAAATCAACATTCCTTTGTTTAGAACAAACTTGTTGATCAAGTCTGCCCCCAAAATATATTTCAACACCCTATTTCCAGCACACGTGTAACTTTTTACACCCCCCATCCATACATATATTAATGACGGGTGTATCACCAGCTTTCACTTTATACTTTACACTGTGCTCTTTACAGATAAATATTATGACAGAAATGTGTTGGGTGTAGTGAGTGTGTCAGGCCTCAATGGAGTTACAGAACAGAGGGCCCTTGGCCAGTTGGCAGTGAAGGGCTCTTAGAGTCACAGCAGGAACTTTAATTTCAGATTACCTTTGTTCTTTCTTTCTTATTTGACTTCGAGTCAGAGAGAGAACATGCAGGGATTCTCTCTGTACCATTCTGCATTTGACCTATAACACAGAATGGCCACTGGTGTCTCAGCTGCCCCTGGCAGCCAGCAGAGAGAGACTATTGCATTTAAAGGTGAAGTAAACAGAGCTCTGAATGATATCTCTTTGCTCTCGTGTAACTGCAAACACCATGACCTCCTTTGTATGTGCCTCTGTGAATCAACTAAGACAATCAATGGGGGAAAGATGCACTGATTTGACTGCACTGTAAGTCTCTTTCAAGGCATTTAGTGCTGGATTTTGCTGCTTTACACTCCAGTAATTCCATTCTCTTCTATGGGAGTCCACCCTGAATTATATGTTGTAAGTAGGAGTGCTACTACCTAAAATAGATAGTAGCCAGACCCAGAAGGAGCCCATCTTCCAGATCAGAGTCAGATGAAGTAAAATCTCCCAAGCACGTCTACTGAGATCTGGGCAGCACTGGATCCAAATATGAACCCTAGCCCTGATTTAAGATCAAGATCCCAGCCTAATGTGGAATTTTAAATCTGATCTGGATCCAAATGCTGCCTCCTCAGCTCTTCTCCCAACTCTCTCTCTGCTCCCATCATGTGGGTTTCCAAAGGCGGAGATGTATTTTTTTTTTTTCCACAGTCTGAAGCCAGTTTGCAAAGTCAGAAATGAGGAGCAGGCAGGGAGGGAAAAGACCAACTATCTCCTACATGTTGCAGCTCAAAAAAGAGCTAGTTTAAAATAGCCCTTTAGCGAGCTCAAAGCCAAAGATAGAGTGGAAAGGTTCTAGTGGAGGAAATGCTGGTTTTGTTATTGCTCCACTTGTCATGTTGGCAGCATCAGGAACTGGAGTCCAGCCCAATAGGACAAACTATGCTCTCCCCACTGCCTGAGCCAGGATCTCAGTCCTGACCACCTGATCAGGAAGGAGTATCCAGTCCAGGGACGGAGGATGAGGCAAACCTAGCTGTTAGGCTGCTCTTTGGAGAAGACTGACAGGAGTGAAATCTGGCTGGGTCTTGGCAGGATCACTGGGGGGAATGTGTGCAGGAAATCTGAACATTTGGAGGCCATTATTCACCGAGGGTCAAATCTATCTTGTTGTAATTCCAGGCACTCAAAGTGTTTACAACAGGGCTAAATCCGACCCACAGAATTCGCCAAGTAACACTAGTCTGGAGGTTAAGTCACTAGCCTAGGACTTGGGACTTGCTCTCTTAGTCTCTCTGTACAATGGCAGTAATAGCACCGCTCTGCCTGCCGGGCGTGTTGTGGGTGTATAAATCCACTCAAGATTGTGAGGTGCTTGGATGCTATGGGGATGTAGAAACACACTGATGCCTATCTATCAAGGCTATGTATGCGACAGCTGTAGATATACAGTGAGCTGGCCTTTGAGAGTTACACATTTGTATAAACAAATCAGTGCTGACAGATCAGGCGCGAGAGTAGCTTAAAGCTGGGACATATATCACTTAGGGCCTGTCCATGCTGGGGTGTTTGGCATGCTCGTGGCTGCATCTGTGCAAACCCCTGGTGTAAATGCATCACACTCGTGTAAAAAGTGGGATAAACTGCACTAATGCAAGCCACTTTTTACGCTGTACAGCATATCTACAATAAAGGGTTTGCACTAGTGAAGCCACAGCTGTGCCAGAATTCCCTGGTGTACCAAAGTCCTTAACGCAACCAATTCCCCTCGAGTGGGCTACCTTGCTAAACAACTCCTTTGAGAAAGAAATAGGAATTTCTTCTATTGCTCCATTGGTCTCTGCCCTGCTGGGTCCCCTCTATATGGATGGTAGGGATGAGCAAACCACTTTATTTTTTAAAGTGGCTTTCCCTGCCTGCACACACCAGTTCCTGACATGCAGGAAGCCTTAATTCTGCAGAGCTCTGAGAATGTCCAGGTACAGGCCACTTCCCCAGGAATGGTCCCTTGAAACATGTGTTAACTACTTATGCTGAACTGTCTGTTCTGCCTTGCATTTAGCTGTGACACTCTGAGTACGTTCCCCAGAACTGAAGAAGAGCTCTATGGAAGCTCAGAAGCCTGTCTCTCTCACCAACAAAAGTCGGCCCATAAAAGATATTACCTCCCCCACCTTGTCTCTCTAGTATCCTACAACACTGCAGCCAGGAACTCTTCTGTCACTCCAGCCTTGGCTGGGGCCCAATCTGGCACAACCTAAATATCTCAAGACAGTCAGTTCTTACCTGACCTCCAGCCCAGCTGTACAGGCCTGAGAACTGCATGTAGTTCAACTGAGCTTCTGCGAAACATCCAACCTGCTCCTCTGTCTTTTGTGGCCCCCCACTTGGGGCCAGTGAGCAAGTTGCATTGGCCATGGGAAGAGCAATTGGTAGGTGAACTGCCCTTCCATGTCGATTGGTGCTCTGTCGATTGGTGCTTTTCTGTAGTGGCCCCTCTGATCAAGCACTTGCATGAGAGGTAGGGTTGCCCAGGGGTCAGTTCTGTTGCCTGGGACTCCAGAGTCTTCTGTTCAATCCCCTGTTCTATCATAAGCTTCCTGTGAGACCTTGGCAAAGTCACATAGTCTCTCTGTGCCTCAGTTCCCTGTCTGTAAAATAATAGCACTCCCCTTCCTCACAGGGGTGTGGTAGTGATAAACACACTAAAGAGTATGAAGTACTCAGATCATATGGTAATTGGGGGGTGGAAGCATATAAGTACCTCCAATGACTTCTCTACCATGCCTGCCAATGCTCTCTCCAGATAGCCATCGCAGACTGATACAACCCTCACTGCCTTGCCCCTGAAAGTGTCCCACAGAGCCAGTGACAGATGTCTCCCACTGAAGCAGCAGCAAAACTTCATGCAACTTCATGAAAAATGCATCCATAGGATGGACTCAGAACTGGAGCCTTAATATGCAACCCAGAGTTTCCTGGCCCATTCTATTGCACACCCCTATTTTACCCAGGGTTCATTCCAGATTAATAAACCTCCTGCAGGGTGTCCCAGCTGGAAAAATGTATGCCGGGTGTAGCTCAGGTTCAGTACAAAACAAACCCAAAATACTGTGCTCACAGAATTACAAAGCTACTGAGCTGAGGAAGCCCGAAAGATTGCCCAACATTTATACCACTGGAATAAACCTGGTGTAATGGGGATTTGCAATCCAAATACCAGAGACACACATGGACCCAAGCGAGCTAGCTATTATGCAGGTCATTTGTTTTCACATCAGCCTATAAATCAGCATAGTTACAGCAGGGATCCTCACGCTTTTTTTGTAGTGTGCTAGCCACCATCGGACCCTGTCCTAGTCAACGGTGAGTATCCTCTCATGCCCTGAGCCGTTACAGTCCCTCACACAGAGCATCGCCCCTACGTTTCACTAGCAAGTAGGGTCCCCTCTTCCTCTTCCCTCATCCAACTCTGCAGGGTGATGCCCCAATGGTACCATTTAAAACCTCCATGCCAGGAAGCAGCACCCTCCCTGCCCCAGCTGCTGGGTGAAAGGCCGTCCATCCTAGCTGGGGAAGTCCAGGCTGGAGCCTGGGTTCTGCTACCGCCCTACACCCTGGCCTTCTTCTCCTGCCTGCAGCTTTGGGAAGGGTTGAGAGGATCTCAGGGCCCATGGGAGGAGACCTTGGCAATGCAACATTACAGAGCAGGTGCCACCACGCCATGGGAGGCAGATGGCTTACCCTGCTACTGCAAAGCCAGGCTTGGGCTAGTCCCACTTGCCCATGGACCCACCACTGAAATAGTCCAGCCAGTAGCCACTCGTGCCATGTGCCTCACCCCTCCTTCTCATGTGCTCTGTTGGAGAAAACTCACAAGCCCGTCAGCCCATTGATTGCCTGGCAGCATCAGTGTTGCTGATGATGGTGAACAAAGCAGACCTGATATGGCCCAAGAGGCACAGGGAACTCGAGCCAGGGCGACTGGGGGACTGGTAGAGGGCTAGGAAACCTGTCATGTCTAAGGGACCTAGTCAAATCAATCAAGTCAATAGTGGCCAAAAGGCATTGCCATGTGAGGTGTGTGAAGACATGTATGGAATGAGTTGCTGAGTGTCAGCAGGGTCCTTAGTCCACCTCTCCAAAACCACCAGCATGTTTGGTCCATCACAGCAGAGACAGCAAAAGCACCAGTAAGCCCACGGAAAGTGAAATCCTCTCTTGCCCATCCCCACACCTGTTACCATGTAGAAGAGAGGAGTTTGTTGGCTCTGCTCTGTCATTCCTAGGCTAAGTTCACTGAAGAAAGAAATGCTGAGCAGGGGAAAGGGTGAAACAAAGGAGAAAGAAATGTGACTTTCCATGACAGTGTAAAAGGGAATGGAAATAACAGAGAAAGGATGAAGTGCAATGTGGAAATAAACAGTTGTGTGCATCTGAAGCAGTGTAGGCTGGTGGACAGAGCACTGGAGTGGTACTCAGGAGACCTAGGGTTTCTTCTTGCCACTGCCACTGGTCTGGTGCATAACCTTGGGCACACTGCCCTGTATCTGTTTCCCCATCTATAAAATGGGGATAATAAGCTTCTCCCCCCCCCCCCCATCACCCCCTTTGTGATGCACTTGGAGATCTACTGACAAAAAGAGCTAAGTATTGTTTCTTATGGGAGTGGGAAGGATGGCCCTGTGATTAGGGAGCTAGTCAAGGACTTTGAAGACCTGGTTTAAGTCCCAGCTCTACCACAGACTTTCAGTTCCCCATTAGGAAAATGGGGATATTAGTATTTCCCTTACTTCTAGGGGCGCTGTGAGTATAAATGCAGGTAGTACCTTAGTTGTGTCTGAATATGTAGGAATATTTCATTGTCATTTATATGCATTAAGACAGCATCAAGAACAGGGTCCCATTGTGCCAGACACATCATAGTTCCTCCCTGAAGTATTTATATTGTATCTTTTATTCTGTGTGTGTATAGAGTCTATCCCAGGGGGCCTGATCTCAGCTGGGGTCCTCAGGCACTGCCATAATGCAAATAATAAAAATGAGAGAGTCAACACCATCAAGAGATTACAGTCTAAATAGGCAAGCCAGACAACAGGAGGCAGAAAGGAAGCATTATCCCCATTTAACAGACGGGAAACAGAAGCACAGAGCAATTAAAGTGGTTTGCCAAAGGTCACAAAGATGGGACTTGAACCCACATTTCCTGAGGTACAGGCCGGTGCCTAAACTGCAAATCATCATCATACATTTTCTTACAGTGTGTCCTCTTAAGTGACTAATTAAGATGGAATGATAGGACTATTATTTAGTTAGTATTTTTTAACCCCGCTATAAACCTGGTCTCCTTAAAGCATGCCCACATACCTCTGTATTAGTGTACCACTGACTCCACCATCAGTGTGAAAATAATTTGAAACCACAATCAATCAAGACTGCCCTCTGGAGGCAGATAAAGTCATCCTTAGTTCTGTAATTCAATATATATGTATTTTTAAAAGCTAACAGAAACAAAAATGTCAAGGCCCTAAACTGATTTATATATACAGGGAGTAAAACATTATAGTGGGGAGAAATCTGAATGATTCTTTGCATAATAGTGCAGGGTTTTATGTGTATAGTCTAAATTAACAGCACTTTTAAATCAAGGGTGACCTCTGGTGGCCAAATTCACATGACAGAGTATTTAATACTTATTATATATTGATAATATCATACAATGATATTGGTGTTTGCTACTCGCCCATTTATAAGGGCCTGATCTTGAGCAGCACATGTGCTAAGCACCTCCTAGGATCAGGGCCACAATTCTTTTTTTCACAAGTTAGCTAAAGAAAATGCTAAACTATAAACATTTGCCTCAATTATAGCTTCAGATCTTTATAATCAAGAAGTTTTTCACTGAGCACATTAGAAACTAATCTGGCAGTAAACAAATCCAGTCCACTAACCTGCAAATGCAGATCCTTTTCCTAAAGAGATTTGTTCCTACCCACTGGGTTTTGTTTAAAAGAAAAACTAATCCAATGTATTATTTCAACTTCACAAGATACAGTATTTACGTAGGCTGGGCCAAATTCTATTCTCAGTTACTCTGATAGTTTCATTTGAGTTCCTCTGGGTTTATACCAGTGCAAGTGAGCTTGGTCAGGCCCTGTGCACACAAATAATTCACTTTTTTTTTTTCCATTTACACACTTCATTGTCAGCTATAGGCCTAAATGAAAGCCTCAGATTGAATACTCACAACCTCTGATAGTTCAAGATGGAGTGAGGGATTCAGAGCCAATACTTGAAATTTAAGGCTTGTTCAAATTGTTCCCCTGTACAGGTAAAATTGTTTCCTGAAGCTGATCATTGCCCGTTCTTTTATGGAAACTGACACAGTCATGCTGGAGGCTATACTCAGATAGCTACCGGCTGAGAATTCAGTGGAGAACACACTTCCAAGTTTGAGTCAAATCACAGAGTGATATTCACTGTGAAGACTGAAGGTAATTTAACCTGGACTGCAAGTAGCTGATCTATTTCTAACACTGGATGAATGGATAGATGATAGATAGTGAACTCAACTGACAAACACTCCCCCCAACCCCTTTTATAACAAAGTCTGTGTGACTTTGAGTGAGAACACACTCTAAGACACTATTACCCTTGCTAGTTCATTATCTACACTAGCAATAGAATAAAACAGCACTGACATCTAGCGGTTGTTTTGGTGTGGTAGGACTGTATGTGCTTTGTTTATCTCTAGGATAATATCAATAGACAGCACAGGGAAGGTAGAGGACTCAGCACAAATTAAACAGTGAAGTAACAGAATAAAGATGCTAATATGTGTCAGGACTGCAAAAAAAGAAGTAAATCTCCAGATCAGGCAGGTGACCCAAGACAGTGCATTTTAGGTGACAGGCAAAAGTGATCTGTAGATACTCTAGGCTTTTCATTCTTTCTGTTGCTGCAGAATGACAGGAGAATGTGCAGTGTACAGTGGAGCCAATCCTGGAAACAAAACTCCCACAGAAGTCAGAGTCCAGGGTTCTGCATTTTGAATACTGGTGGCTTCCCTGAGGTTTCTGTTTCTTAGTCTCCTAGGTCAGTACAGGGATAGATTCATGTGCTTGGAGAGGGGAAGGGAAAAGAGTTTGCAAACCGTTGGCTCGAAGCATCTTTAAAGTCCCACTGATCATTAATCAGGTGGTTTTATGTGCTCAACACCTCCCATGGAAATGAAGGTCCCAATCCTGCTCCCATTGAAATCAAAGGGTGCTTTGCCACTGACTTCAGTGAGGTTGGCATTGATCCGTAAATTCATATCCTTGGTGAATGCACATATTAGTGGTTTAAAAAGTATATCTGAAAGGGTTACAAGAAAAAGCAAATACTCCAGAGAAGTCAGTGGGTTCTTCTTTCATCTGCTCCTCAGATCTATGAAAGGACAATGCCTGAAGCCAGAGGTGAAAACCAGGTTTGGTTATGTTATCCCAAAGCATTCCTTAGAATTCGCTTTAACCAGTCCTGGGAGACTTGTTTCAGCTACAAGAAACTATAAGCTACTGTTTGCAGACAAAACCACTAATGAAAACCAGGACTGCCTAAAATCTAGGATACAAATGTGTCCTCATAGGTCAAAGGCAAGACTACTAAAGGGGAAGACAAGACAAGACATCAGTTTCATCCTCTTTGAAAGATGTGTCCCTCATGTCTTCTGCAGACATTCCTGTCCTAGTCAAGCTTGCTGGGGGGGGGGGGCATAATTTATATCCTGTTAGCCCCAAATTCCCTTCTACCAAACCCTAGTCAAATTTGTTTCTACTCACATTATGTGGATGTATGCTGGGGCAGGAAGAGATGACCATAAGGATGGCCTTTCCTTAAAGAAAAGAAGTCCGAGTTAGGACTCCTGGGTTCTATTCATTGACTTTCTGTGTGACCCTGCGCAAGTCACTTCACCTACCTGTGCCTCGGTTTCCCCATCACACAGAATGGGGGATTGTGAGGTGATAGTCATCAGTGTGCTGGGGATCTTGGATGAAAGGTGTTAGAGAAAGGCAGTGTTTAATTGTGAACTTTTCTTAAAGTAACCCAAAATATAGCAATCTGGTTTTTAAAGTGACATTCTTCCAGAAAAATCACTATGTAAAAATGGCCTCTTCTAATGCCAGGTGTAGCAGAGTCATGTATGCAGACTTTAATTACAAAAATATACAGTACATCTTAGTCCTCCGTCCCTCCACAGCAAAGAGAGAGCCCTGGTGGTGTCCATTCTAGCTCTTGTGTCATAAGCAACAGAATTATCATCTCTGATCCAGCAGCAGAATCGTTAGTGCAGATGCTGATGGGTGGGTGGGAGAGGCCCCAGCTTGCCTTTCAGATCCTATGGTGAGCTGGCGGGGGAAACAAATGTTATTTGTGAACTGAACACATTTGATAGGGAGCCACTGAAAGGCCACAGATGGATCCCCACCAGGTTGTTTTTACAGTCGCAAAACCTCCCTTTAAACAGACAAGCAGTAATTAGAAACTTGGCCCCCGGGGTAGTACTCTGCTATTTAGAGAAAGTGCTCTGTGTTTACTATATAGGTAGAGACGTGGGTTTTAAATAGAGACAATAATAGAAAGGGGCAGATGTAAATACTCTCCCTCACTCAGACATTTGTGTAGGGAAAATAGCTTTTAAACAGTGATCCTGCCCCTGCCCCTTCCAAGTCATTTCCCTGGTTCCAGGGAAACAGGTATCTAGAGCTTCAAAACGCTGCTTTAGCTTTTCAAATATTTTAAAGATTAGGCTTTAAGACACAGGTTAGAAGGGCTGATCTCTGGGACTTCATGGCTGCATGGGAAAGCAAGTTTGGGCCCGATCCTGAGCCCCTGCAACTCCACTGAGGTTCATGAGAATTGAGGGTGCTTAGCATTTTGCAGGATGAGGCCCATGGCCAATATGGTTGGCTGAAAAGGAAGCACCGATGATCTCTAAGATTTTAATAGAAGTGCAAACCCTTGATTTCTCTTGAGGTAAGAGGGAAAGGAGACTTAGAAGAGAAGAGAGACTGATCCCTCCAAGGGGCAATTTCCCTCTCTGCTTCACAGTAGTTTCTCCCTGGTTCTAAGAACTTTGCCAGCCAGGAACATTTGTTTTTTGTGGATCTCTCTGGGTTTTGCATTCTCATTGCTGAGCACATGCCAATAGGTGACTTACCTGGCTCTGCAGCTTCCAGGGCTAGGAATTCCACTCCCTGGAAAGACACTCCAGCATCAAAAAGCTAGTTTTGATTTCTATTTCTTTGAATCAGTGGTTTACAACCTTTTTTCATTTGCTGACCCCTAAAAAATTTTGACTGGAGGTGCGAGACCCCCTTGGAAATCTTAGACCTAGTCTGTGGATCCCCAGAGGTCTGGGGATCAGAGGTTGAAAAGCACTGCTCTAAATCATGTGATGGGATAGTCTCAGAAATACCCCCCCACACACACACACAAAAAGGTAGGGACGGAATAATGTTGTTTGGGTCATTTTATCCTCCGAGGCGCACACCAGGGATCTGCTTTACTAGCTAGTTTATATCGCTTGTGTTGCTTTACTTTGGCTTTAGGGAAATAGTTTATTCAAACCCTCAGGATCCAGCGGCTTGTATGATATTGTGCTCAGAGATCTCACTCCTTAGCATTTACCTCTGCGCGCAAGATGTATTGTCGCTAGCTGATATGGAGTGGGGGGGACATTGGAGACTAGAGAGGAAAAACTTCTTGGAGCATATTTGCCTTCAGCACTGAAGAAAATGCTGTCTGAAAGGGAAGGGTCTGGTTCTGATCTCGCTGGAACTGCGAAGTGGAATAAGTGGGTGCAGATTCAGGCCCCAAGGGTCTGACTCCGATATGAAAATCAGGAGCAACTCCTCTGGAGTCAATGGGGTGAAACTGGGGTAAACTGGGGAGAATGAGGGTCTGCTTCTGATCTCAGTGTAAATCAGGACTGGCCCCCCTAAAATCTTGCTG
The DNA here is from genome assembly GCF_026122565.2 of Emydura macquarii macquarii. Taxonomy (NCBI): domain Eukaryota; kingdom Metazoa; phylum Chordata; order Testudines; family Chelidae; genus Emydura; species Emydura macquarii. Next base: position 5,083,173 of record NW_027130449.1, on the reverse strand, counting down.
TGAGATCAGAATCGGGCTCTTTGATGTCGGCAGAGGCTGCTCTGAAGGAGTTAATATAGCGAGTAAAAGGGGGGAAATGCGGGGGTTGACACTTAAACAGGAGAGGCGGGTCCGTCTGGCTCCTGATTGGACTCCGCTTCCATCCAAAACTTTTTTTTTTTTTTTTTTTCCCTTTTTTTTTTCACTTCTCCTCCTCCCGCTTCTCTGGGTCCCAGGGGAGGGGAAAGTGGAATAGTGAGAGATCAAAAATAACCCTCTTATGTCAAAGCAGGGGGCAGAAAGTATAAATACTGAGTCCTCGGCTGCCTGCTTCGCGGCTTCCGAGGCTTGGCAGGGGCTGCTCCGGGCGCGCTCGGCCGGGAAGCCGGCAGGGAAGGCAGCAAACCCGTGGAGAGGGGAGCCCGGCGCTGCCCCGGCAGACAGCTCGGCTGGTCGCGGCTGCGCTCCGCGCTGCGGCGGGCGGGCTCTGGGGGCGCGCAAGGCCGCGGGGAGCCGCCTGCGGGGCTGGGGCAGCGGCGCCTTCTCCATCTTCTCCGGCCGCTCGTCCGACCCCTCTCCGTCCCGCACCTGCCTTCGCCCGGCTCCCACGCCCGTGGCGTCCATGCCCCTTCCCCGCCGGGAGCCGCCCTGGCCGGGCAGGTTGGCACCTGCCTTCCCGCCGCTGCTGATGGTGATGGTGATGGTGATGCTGCGCCCCGCCGGGGCGCTGCCCGGCCCGCCCGGGGACTCCCAGGAGGTGGTGCCGGTCCGGCTGGCCGAGCGGCCGGGCGGGGCGCGCCTGTCCTACCGCCTCTCCGCCTTCGGCCGGGACTTCGTGCTGCGCCTGGAGCCCGACGCCGGCTTCCTGGCCCCCGGCCTGACGATCCAGCACCTCGGCCGGCCCGGCTCGCCCGCCGCCGGTGCCGGGGCGCTGCGCGGCTGCTTCTACTCCGGGACGGTCAACGCGCAGCCCGGCTCGCTGGCGGCCGTCAGCCTGTGCCGGGGCATCCGCGGCGTCTTCCTGCTGGACGGCGACGAGTACCGGGTCCAGCCCGCCGGCCGCCGGCCCGGCCGGCCCCTGCGGCAGCCGCACCGGCTCCAGAGGAGGACGAGGTGGGCGGCCGACCCCGGGCGGGGCGGGGCAGGGGGCGAGCTGCCCCCGGAGCCCCGGAGCCGAGCCAGGCGCTTCGTGTCCGAGGCCCGCTTCGTGGAGACGCTGCTGGTGGCCGACGCCTCCATGGTCCGCTTCTACGGGGAAGAGCTGCAGGTAAAAAGACGCTGCCCCGCCCCGCCCCGCCTGCCGGTGCGGATTCACCCTGGGGGAGCCCCCCGGGCGGGTTGGGAAAACGTCCTCGGCCCGAAAGAAAAGTCACAGACTTCCGTAGCCATCCGTCTGACCAAGGCGAACTCCTTCCCACGGGCTGTGGAGCCACCTGGCTGAATGTTATAGCGGGCAGATGGGAGACTAGAGCGCGGTGTCTTCCCAAGTCTGCTGTTTTCTATTCCCTTCTCTGGGCTTATTCCAGAAGGCCGGTTAACGAAGGTTTGCCAAGTGCTTTGCGAACCGAAGCGATACGGGAGCGTGTGAGTTTGACATGGCTGTGAAATGATAGAGATGGTTTCTGCAGGTTGTGGGCTTTCAAACCTCTACCGAACTTGATCTTTTCTAAGCCTAGTCCCTTGCACGCCCCTCTCTGAGCTCCAGCTGCTTCCCATCCCAAGTGTGACACAGGTTAAAACCCAACTCTTGGTGAGCAGTGTTCCTGCATTCACACGCACAAGTGACCATCCGCTGATTTGGGGAGGGGGTGCTCACCAGACAAATGGTATTTTCCCTCTGAGTCGGTCAAAGAAAGCGGAGTGGGTTTTGATCAAGCTTTCAGAGAGTTTGGTTCACTTTGGAGCTGACAAGTGGCGCCGTTTCAGCCTGAAAAGAAATGTGTTGAGCCGGCCACAAGCAGCTGAGTAGAACAGTTAGTGAGGGATTTGTCCTCAGCCTGAACAGTAGCAGCATTGCCACTAGCTGTGGGCCAGTACATTTCAGTCTAATCATTTATTCATCCCGCAATGCCTGTGCACCAGGACTGAAGTGATGCTTGCTGCACTGGTGGAATGATGCCACCCGGGGCAGGTGACACCAACTGGTCCCTGTGTTGGGCTCTGAGGGGCATGTCACTCCAGAGCCAGCCGGGGAAGTGGTGAGCGCTCTTGGCGTAGGAGGTGGAGAAGTGTCCCTAGCCAATGGTGTGATCAGGGTCTAGGGTCTCTCACCACGGAGAAAGTGCCACTTTTCACCTGGTCCTGAGGGCAGGGTTTGGGGTGGAGGTGAGGGGAGAGGGACAGAAGAGGGTAATATTTGTCTCTGGTGTATGTAGGGAAAATGCTCTGCTGCAAAGCAAGGGGCTGACTGGATTCCCGCGTAGGGCTTTGGCACAGCTAGTAAATACAAGCCGCAGTGGAACAGTGCCCAGCTCGCTTGGGTTAGCACCTGATAGCAGTTACTGCAGCCCATGAGTGCACTCACGTCACACGGCACGCGTCTGCCTTGGGCAGCGTTCTCTCTTCTACGGGAGAAGAGGTGTCCTTGGCCCACGTGATGAGTGCAGGGCCCAGGTGTCCACAGCACCAGACCAATGGCACCGATTGGCCTCCTGGTTCAGTCTGAATGGCGAGGCCAAGGATCGAGTTGGCCAAGGAGGCAGACTCCCCTCTCAGCCTCATCTCTCTGGCAAGGTGCCTGCCCTGCTATCCCTGTGCTATGGACGGAGGGTGTCTGTCTCCAGGCTGTCCGGGGTCCAGGCTGGGTCCCCGGCACCAGCACCATATCATTTTAAAAACCCTTGCAGGGGTGGCCAAACTGTGGCTCGGGAGCCGCATACAGCTCTTCTACAGTTAAAGTGCGGCTCGCAGAGCCCCTTATGCCCCCCACTTCTCCACCTACCAGACTCGGGTGGAGAGCTTGGAGCTTCTGCCCTGAAGCAGGGTGGGAAGTTGGGGGATCCTGCCTAGTGGGGAGGGAGGCTTGTGGGGGGGAGGCTTGAGTAAGTTTGGCCACCTTGATAGTCTCTGCCCAAACCCAACCTTCTACCTACCTTCCCAGACATCTGATACACCACAAGCAGCTGAACAAGTGTGAGCAGGAAATCCACCTGCTCTTGTATGGAGACATAGGGCACATTTAGACAGAACACAATCTACACCAGGAAATCCCTGTGTAACTTCCATTAGTGTAATAATAACCCCTAGGTCTTGTCTAGTACTTTAATCTGTAGATCTCAAAGGGTTTTTTTGCAAGGGAGGTCAGTATCATTCCCCCGCTTTTTTTACAGATGGGGGAAACTGAGGCATGCAGTAGGACATGACTTCCCCAAGTGTAGGGGGAAAGGAGAACACGCCTGAAGAGGCAAACATACCCTAGCCATCACTGGCGCCAAATGGAGTCCACACCACTCCGTGCATTACCATGCCGCTGGCTTGTGCAGATATTTGCCATAGTTTTGGTGGCATGTGTTCTGCAGCAGAGGGCAGATCTGGCACTGAAGGCCAGACTGATTCTAGGTTCATCCTCAAGTGGTTTGAATAACCTACTTGTGCCTTTGTGTACGAAAGTGACAGACAGTGCAAAGGAGTGACTTCTGGAGCCTGCATGTTAAACCCTAACAGCTGTGGGACACCAGCAGTTGATACCAAATGGCAAATGGTCCATAGCAAGAGACAGGACAAGGCCTGACTCTGCAGTAGTTCTATGGACTGAGCTCAGATTGAAGCAATGGGATATGTGGATGGAGACATTTTAGTCAGGTGAAACCTGTGTGCTGCACTTTGACTGACGTTAGCAAGCAGCCAGCAGGATTAAGGGGGGGTCTGTATTTGAGCCACATCACAGTCATGTGACATTCCCCTAATGACTCCTTCCCAAAGGCTCCCTCTAGCATGCTCCCCCCTGGGGCACGTTCTCATTCCTGATCTGAGCATTCCAACTCCCGCTGACTTCAGAGGCATTTGTGGGGGCTCAGCTACACTCTGGTTTTGGCCCTTGTTTATATAACACCACTAGGGTGCTCAGTGTTGTATAGATAGACAAAGTCCCTGCCCCAAAGAGCTTACACTCAGAATAGAAGTAGATCAAGCCGCATATTAGATGCAACACTATGACCCAGATCCTATGGTCCTAACTGGTCTTACTGAGTCTTTCATCAGGCAAAGTCAATGAGAGTTCTGAAAGCAAGAACCGGAGGTTTTGGCCCAATGCCACATCAAACATAGCCTTGGATAAGAATGGGTCATCCCACCATTGCATTTCAGGCCCCAGCTTCCCCTTACAGGGGACGTCAGTGCAGACTATAGTAATAATAATGAGATTTTGCATCTTTCATGTCCTAATTTGCGCTTTCAGATGGGGACCAAAGTGGCTTGAGAACAGTCGCACACTTTTCAGGATTTGTCCCCAACTGGTTACTGAAGCTGCTTGTAGCTGTCTATGGACGCACTGATGAAATCAACAAACCTCTGACCAAATAACTGATCCCGCTGGTTTATGTGATGAGGTGCTTGCTAGGCAGCTCTCAATGGCACCACAGCTCTTGAAGCCACAGGGCCATTGAGCTGCACTTAGTCAGAACCAATGGGATGGGATGCCAACATGCCCAGGGGGTATCTATGGGACAAATCCAGAGGCCAGCTACTGTGGTTTAAAGGAATGTGATGCTACCAGAGGGCCATGTAAACAGGCTGCCCTTTTCCCTTTTGTCCTGATTTCTCTGCTTAACCCCAAAAGGAGGAGGAGAGGGGAATATCAACATTTTCAGGGTGCTTATTTTGGGGAGAAGATGAAGAGGGATCAGCATTCTGTTTTTCTGGATGGGAAAAAAAAATTAACATTTGAAAAAAAAGATCCCAATCAGCTCTAGTGCTGAATTTACACACGCCAAGGCAGTTTTTCAAACTCCCCAGAACGGTCCAGCTCACCTGGTCTATTTCGGCTTCTTACTTGAACAGCAATAAGAGTCCTGCAGCTGAACCTCAGCTGCCATGCAGCTGGAAATCCATGAGGCAGATCAGAATCCAGCTTACTCTCCCATAGCTGAACTGGCTTCGCTGTGGGAATGAATATTTGTTTGTTAGTGAGAATAGCACATCTGACTAGAAAATGCACAAGAAGCAAAAATATTGAGTCAGAAGGGACCATATTTACATAGTTACTTTTCTTCCCGTAACAACACTTTAATTACCAAATATTTATTAAAGGTCAAACGCATTGTTTACAGTACAAGCTATTTTCTTATATTAGCTGTAACCGATCAGGCATTGGATATACACAAGAAGAACGTACATAAGAGGAAACAGGAGAGTCAGAGCAGTGTAAGTTTTAGCAGCATAAAATTGATTATTAAGGAAGTCCTGTCAGTGTTTTGTTTTTATTCATTCCATTCCCTTTGCTCCATCCTCTTTCAGATAGCTCAGCTGTTAGCTTAACTCAGGCAGCAAGGGTCTGATTCTGCTCCCACTCTACACTGGTGTAAATCAGGAACAACTAGACTGATGTCCGTGGGGGGAAGTGAGAGCAGAACTGGGCCCAAAAGCTTTCTATTTTCATTGTTTCCCTGAATCAGAATATTCCAGTGGGCACTTGTTGCAGCTATGGGCTTGTTCCTGTGAGGTGCTGAGCACTTCCTGGGCAGCACTGAGCGCTCTCAACTCAAGAGGATTTGGGAATACTTAACAACTCTTGGGAGATGCTCAGGCCTTTACAGGAAGGTGTCAGTAATGATAACAGTGCCTAGGTTCTCTAGTGATAGGTGTAAATACCTACACTCGGCACACGATGCGCTGCACGTCTCTTCCAAAGCACTTTCCAAAGGGGGGCAAACATCATTAGCACAACAGGGTTTGTTTGTTTTTTAAACAGTTGAGGAAACTGAGGCATGGAAAGGACTAGGGCCTACTTATTTCAGAGATGCTGAGCAACCCCAATTGCTGCTGACCTTGATAGAGCCTCTGAAAATCAGGCCCAAGGCATGTGGAGTTGGGCACCCAAAGCAGTGGATGATTTTGAAAATGTTGGTCTCTTTGACCGGCTTTGGGCAGCACCGTTAGTCAGTGACAGAGTCAGGGCTCAGCCGCAAGTCTCCTGAGACCAGCGTGCTCAGTTCACCTGCGAGTGACCTCAGTTGGCCTAACGAGAATAAGAGCTTTGGCTGTGGGCACAGCAACCACCCCGAAGCATTCCAAAATCATGTATCAAGCCCTCCAAAAATCATGAGCTGGGTCTTAAAAATCATGAGATTTAAAATAATAATAAATGTGGGGTCCTTTTTCTTCCCCATCTGGTCTCTGAGCCTTCGGGGTGCGCTGGGGTCATGTTCTCCAGCTTTTCTCTGTAATCACAAGGACTAGACTCTTTCTTTGACAAGAACAAAGGAAACTGGGATTCCTTTGGAATCCCCTGACTCCAGCAACTGGGGCTTGATGAAAAACCACCAAATATCACAAGACTCATGATAAAAATCAATAGCTGGGAGTAAGTCATAAGATCTACCTTTGACTGTAGTGTTTCTTCCATACAGTCAAGGACTGCACTAGAGGTCCATTAGGGGCCTGTTACAATCTGGTTCCTTTTAGAACAGCCAGTAGCTAAACTGCTTGACCCAGTTTGTGGAGCAAGGCTGTACTGCATCAGGTTACAGTCAAAGTCCCATCTATTGCAGACAGGCAGGGCACAGCCTCCTGGATATGCAAACTGACCCTCAAAGTGACCTTGCAGGTGAGCTAAACCCAACCAGATCTTGCTGGGAGAGTTGCCTCTAGCAGTTCCCGTCTACCATGTGGCTATTCCAGCTCAGGTGAATTTTCTGTGTCCCATAAAGTCTCGGGGTGAAATTTCCAAAGTCTTCTAGGGGAATGAGATGCACAGTTGCAGCTGATTCCAATGGGACCTGGATGTCTGAATCCCTAGGTGGCTTTGCAAATGTCACCTGTGCAGGTGGACAGTCACAGCTCTCCAAGGAGTAAATGAATATTTGCTTTGCTGCCTTTCTGCCACACTGTGATCTCTGGCCGTGACAGCAAAGGGCTTCAGATGTGATTGAGATGGAGCTAAAATCGCCTTCTGCCGGCTCTCTCTCCCAGGCTTATACCAGGGTTTTTCACAGTTTGCACAATAGAGTTCAATTAATCCCTTGACAAAAGGAGCTAGTCCTCTTTATCTGATTGCAGAGTCAAGCTGGATAAAGGGGGCATTCTGCAATCCATGGGGGCCACCTCTGAAGGTTCAATTAATGGGGGCTGTTTCCGGCTTCTTTTCATTGCAACCTCAGCGGAAAGTGAAGAGCACAAGTGGGTGGCTGAATGCATTGGCCTCTCAGCTCCGGGGCTCCTGGTTAGAGTTCATCCTGCAAATGAAAGGGTGATAGCTTTAGCAGCCTGAACTCTGGATCCAAGAAGCCCAGGACTAGGTTGAGCAAGGAGATTAAGAGGTGTGTGCCAGAGGGGGCCAATACGTTCTGCCTCCCTCCATTTCTCCCCATTGGATGTGGGATTCTTCTTCACTTCCTTTCCTGAATTGCAGCATAATGTTAAACAGATGCCACAGCTGACCTCGAGGTGTCTGCTGGCAAAGTGGCTGTTGATTATAAAGCACTTTGGTATGAAAGGCACAGGGTAAGAGCTCATTGTTATTACGCTGCATCTAAGGCCTAAGGATCTGTGCGTAACTCCCACACACTGTGAAAACAACCTAGCCCGGAATTATTTATTACTGCGATGGCAACAGACGAAACAAACGGGACAGTTCCTCCTCTGTCAGAAAAGAGACGTTGCTTCATCTCCTGAGGTTTGGTGTGTCTAACAGGTTAGAGGATGAGACAGGGCGTCAGGATTCCTGCTTTCTACTTCTGGGAGGAAGCGTGTTCTTTTCGTGAGAGCAAAGCACTTTGGTGTCAGGACACTGCCCTGCATGATATTCCTAGCTTTGTTGTTATCAAGCTGTGTCACCTTGGCCAAGTCACGTTAACGTTTCTGTGCCTCAGTTTACCCACCCGTAAAATGGGATGATGGCATTTGCCAATCTCACAGGGATGGGCAGTGGTTCAGCCTGATCAGGAAAAGACCCTGGTGACTGAAATGCTGTCATCGCCGAGGAGAAGGAAAGCAGGTTGGATTTCAGGCCCAGCTATGCTGACCCTGAGCCACCTCCCCTCGGTCATTTGCTTAGGTTACAGGTGGGCCCTGTATGACGAACACACTGTGAGAGAGGATAGGAACATCTCAGCATCCCCAGTTCCTTAAGCATTGATCATTCCGCAAGGAGGGAAGGAAAGGGAAATGGGGGGGGGAAGAGAGGAAAGGAGGGAGGAGAGTACGGAAGGAAAGAGACAAATGAGGGAGAAGAGAAGGAGGGTGAGAGGGAGCTGAGGAGGAGGGGGAAGAAAAGAGAGGAAGCAGGGGAAGAGATGGGGCAGAGGGAAGGGGGAAAGCATGTGAAGAAACAAAGAAAAGAGGGAGGAGAGGAGCAGACAGAGGGTTGAGGGGTATATGAGCAGGGCAGGAGGCCTGACCAGCCTTCACCTTGCCTCCTGCCCCAACACTGCCCACAATTTACTTTGGCTGCAGCCTGGCTTTGTGCTAGGAAATTCCTGGCTCGGACATCAAACCGCCAAAGGAGGTGCTGCGTGAGAGGCAGGAGCCAAGCCCTGGCAGGAGCCCCAAGAGCTCTCAAAGACTTTGGTAAACATGGAAGAGGCTGCCCCCTCTCCCCACCCACCAGGGACTCCAGAGGTGCTGGAATGTGCTAGAATGTCCTCCTGGTTCCCGCTAGCCCTTATCATTATGGAGCAGGAGCTGATGCTGAGCCATCTCCCGAGGAGCTCCACTCTGGTCCCACGGCTGCACACTGCATGCACCAGCCGGTTAATGCACTGACAACCAGCAGGGACTGAGTTTTGCTTCGCAGCAGTAGGGACCAATGCAGGGGAACTAGTTCCATGCAAAAGCTGGCTGCGTAGTATCGAATAATTGCTTACGGCTGGGGGCTTCACTCGGCCTTTAAAGGTCATTTTCAGAGCTCGTCAGTCCTAAAAACTGACTCCCTGTTTCCTTCCTGCTGTCTGTTTGGATACCAAATGCCCTGTACTTATTTCCCCTCCAATAAATGCTGTCTTCTAAGTAGAAAAATCACTGCCAGCAGCCCTGCAATCATAAAGTGGAGTTCAGATGTTAGGCTTAAAAAGCAACCCTCTGATAGCAAATCAGAGTGTGGGTCCTACAATAAAAACCCTATAATAACAAACCAGATTGGGTGTGTGTCCTACAAAAATAACCCAACAGTAACAAACCAGGTTGAGTGTGCGTGTGTGTGTCTCCTACTAAAACAATCCTATGACAGGTGTGCGTGTGTGTAGTTCCTCCCACCATCATTCAGTTTTTTACCCTTACCCCCAAACAATATCTAGAGGACTTTGCAGATTTCAACTTCATAAAAATAAATGTGCAGAGAGGAGTTTTTGTGAGAGTCTTTACAGTCAAATGAAATCCTTAGATGTGACCAAATTCAATGTAACCACTTACATTCTTCTCTCTCATTTTCCCCTTGCCAGTCTTCTGCCCCCTATGTTGTGCTGAACCCTAGTAGCAATCTTATGATCTCTAATAATGGCTTGTGCTTTTCACATTGGTCCGCTGCAGAGCTGCTGGCGTGACCAATGGGGCATGTGGATTCCTCACTGGAAAGGCAGTTTGTTTGCTTTGTGACTCAGCTGAGCAGGAGTTGTTAATACCACCTGAGCATAACAACAATACTAATACTGATCATAGTTAACATCTATGCTTACACAGTACATCAGCCATAGATCTCCAAGTGCATCACCAGGAATATTAAGAAACATCATTCGCATAACTTCCTAAGTTGGGTGTGTCTGGAAGTGAGGGTCATTGAATGGCATTTTCTGATGCATTCCCCAATCTGTTTCTCCTTTTGGGGGAACTGGGTGGAATTTGATTTTCTCGCAATTGCAGTGAGTGGAGAATAGCAATTCTGGAACCACTACTGGGAAGGTGGAAAGTTACAGTGGGTTCCATTAAACTTCTCACTTTGCAGTGTTCTCTTTATTGCAGTATAGGCCAAATCCTATCTGCCCAGCCAGGCAGCTGAACCAACATACTGGGTAGAAAGGAAGGATTCTTCTCTCTTTCTCCTGAGAATTTGATAGTGGCCCAGATTCATCTCCCCAGATTTGAATTTGCCCCTCCAGTTTTAATTCTAGGTCAGATCCAGAACTGGAAAGGACTAATTGTCTAGTTTTATGTGAGTGAAACCACAAGATCAGGTTTTTGAGCAAGATGGTGGAAATCTTACAAGAACAGTCCTGATCCCACAATGCTTATTTGTCCCATTCAAGATTGGCAAAAATCAGCTCACAAGATTTTCACCTCATCAGATCTGATCTCCTCAGCCTTGATTCCACCCCTTTCCTAAATCTAACACTGCCTCCTCAGCAGCAGGAACACCACAACGGGGAATCTCTGGAGATCCAACGATAGAGAGAGGCTAAATCTCACCCTGGAAGTTCTTCATTAATACTGAGGCTGGTGGGGTTAGGAGTGGCGGAAAGGAAGGTGGACAAGCAGGATCAAACAACTTCAAATGTTGTCTTTGGCTGAGAAAACACAGCAATTGGCCTCTGTAGAACCCTTCGGATTCCATGTGTTTCTCAACTGGCTCTGCTGGCCAACGCTGGTGGCCGCCTTCTCTTCCAAGAGCAGCCAGGTTCCTATCACTGGCCAGAGGAACCTCTTGCTCGCATGCCGAAAGAGAATTCACTGCAGCACAGTCCGAGCACTGTTATAAATAGACACCAGATGGTGGAACAAGTGAATTTGACCTTTTAATCTTCACTAAATAGCTGTTTGTTCAGTGCATTTTCCATCTTCGCCTTCCAGTTCTTTTCTATGTTTGCAGATACAGGGAGGAAATAAGAATTTAACCCTAGCCCCTCTATGCCTTCTGCCAAACAAGCCTACCCCACCATGGCATGCCCCTGTATCCTGCATCTTTGTGCTCAGAAAAGATCTCATAGCACCGTTTGCAAGAATTGAGATGTAAACCCTCGTATTTGGGCCAAATTTCAATATAGGTAATTATTTTCAGACCCTGAAAAATTCTCATTCTGGTTTCAGTCTTCCTTGTCACCTCATCCCCTGAACCATTGCTGTATTCTACTAAACAACTACCATATTCCACCCCAGAAACAGCTGCACATCAGTAGTGGATGATGGGAACCCCTGGATAGTTTGCATATGTGTTTCAGGAGCCCTCTGCTTTTAATCATAGGTCACTAGGCCATCTTCTAGCCCAGTCTTGTGAAATACTGATTCCTTTTCAGGTACTTTATTCCCCAGCTTTGTGACATTTTTATTAGGATGCCCATTTTGACTTTACCTTCAGGCAGAGATAAAGAATTCTCAAATTTCCCCTGGAACAATAACAGTAGGACATTGCGCAGTCTTGTCTGTTTCTTGCCTTGACAGTGAATTCTTTCCTGCATCTGCTGTGTGCTTTGGAACTGTATGTCACATTATGGAAACCTGGCCAGTCTGAATAAACTGGTCTAGTGAGTGCATCCCTCACTCTTTCTGGTGCCTACTATAACGTAATGAACTGAATTTGATTAATATGCATATTGCTAAAATTAGACGTCTGTTCACGTGGCTAGTCTGTGATAGGATAAAATGTTGCGGAATGATTTAAGATAATTAGGAATGTCCTGCTTATGTTGCATTGGTTCAAGACAGCCCCGGTGCACCAATTAGTCTTTCAGATCAGACATAAATCCAAGCTTCTGACCACATTCTGCTAATTAGGAGTGGCACTCTTCATACGAATAGGGATACGCTGACTCCAGTGCCTCAGAAAAATTTCCATTAACTACGTTCCACCTCTTGAATCTTGCCGCTCCTTTTTCACTTCATATCCTTAGGTATTGTGCAGTGCTGCCGTTAAACAGCTCTCTCATTCCATCGAGAGGGGGTTACATTATCAGCAATGGCTGATCTCCGCACACAATCTGCGAAGTGCCTTGGGATCCTTGGGGGTGAAAGTCATTTTGTACGTTATTTATATATGAACACTGAAAAGTGCATCAGAGGCTCAGTGTTGTGGCAAGACCTCAGACCCGATGAATGTTGGGATGCGAGCAAGGCTCCCATCATGGCCACTGATTTACATGCGTGCATTGGTGAGTCTTATTAATTTTCTAAGCAAATGGTGCTTCTGTTCGTCCCATGCAAACCATTGGCCCAGGAAAGGTTTTGGCGGCTGTTTATTTCCTACTGAGGCAAAGAACTTGATGCATTCCCTCCAACCAGAGCTGAGATTTCCAAATTCTCAGGGCCAAATTCTGATCTCAGTTGCTGGTGTAAATCTGTAGTAGCTCTGCTGACTTCAGCAAAACTGCTCTGGATTGGCACAGGTGTAATAGAGGGCAGAATTCAGTCCTTATGTCTGAATCTAATCTAATTAAATAATTATGCTAAGGTCACTGAGGTGAGAGCGCAAAGTGTAATTTGCCTGGGATGAAAGAAGCCACTTTCTCTTTCCCAGTACTCACGCTGTTGGGTAATGATTGCATTTTTGTCTCATGAATATGATTCCGTGAGACGTTGCCAAACAGAGAAGGAATTCCAACATGCCGATACGATGTTTATGTCAACCTAAACATTGCTGGAGCGTTTGACATATTCAGTAACCTCTGGTTCTCCTGTTTGCCCAAGCAGAAGGCACTCCGGAGTGAATGCTTGGCAGCTTGCATAAGTGCTATAGGAACAAATCCCATTCACAGATGATAACACCAGAGTATAACGCCCACACATGCGTTTGACTAAAGTAGCGCACTACTCAATGCTTGCTGGAATGAACTCGGCTATTTCCTGCAGTGCTCGTACCTCCTAGGAATCTCTGAGCCAGGAGTGCTGACCACCCTTCAGGAGCGGAGAATGTGTTTTAAAGAGCACATATTGGAAGCTGAGTTTAAAGGCCAGCAAATGCTCCACCATACAGTAAAGTGAAGACTAGCTCAGGATCTGACCCCAAGTGAAAATCAGTGTCTCACCATTAAAGTCAATTACAGAATTACATTGATTTACCTCAGCTCCCTCCAACCCATGATTCATACTGCAATCAAACAAAATTTGCATTATTGGATATATCTTTAAAATGCTTGTAAAGCATGTGACATGCCCCTCTAGTGGCTGGTCCATATAGAAGTTAACAACCTGCTACTGCTGCTAGCTAAGAGAGTTGTTGCTATGCCTCAACTAGCAGAGGCCTGTAGTTTGGCGCTGCAGACCATAGGGATGTGCAGGTGTTTATATACATGGCACGGAGATGGAAAATATACAGTTAAAGTGGCTACCTTCTGGTTGGCTCCTGGCTTTAGACGGCTGGAGTTGGAAAATGAGGGCATGGCTCATGCTACAACTGAGGACACACAAACACATCCCTCCAGACGTCCTTCTTCTGAGTGGCTGCAGACTGCAACGCGTTATTTGCAGTGCAGGAGATCAGCTGTGCTCCAAGCTATAACAAAAGGCAATACAGACATAGACTGAGATACACCTAGATATAAGGGATCTGATTTCCCCCCGTCTTGCACCTTGTGTTGTAATTTACACCAATACAGAACAGCTGTAAGCATTTTACACCAGTCTGGACTGGTGTAAATGACTGCCTGAGGTGCAGGGCAATTGAAGATGCGGCTCATGGATCATATCGAGGATGCTGTCTGTAAGGAGCCAGCACACATTAGGTGCTGTAGAAGTGATCGTGAGGGTTGTATTGCTCTGTCTCTAGTGCCCATGATTTAACAGAACCCTAACTAGTGGCCTCTGCAAGGGAAGAGAAAGTGGCAGGCTTCATGCTGTATATTTTGGACCCTGAAGTTTCCCCTCAACAAGGTTTAACCCTCTGGTTGCCCATCTGACTTTCTCCTTTCAGAACCACATTCTGACCCTGATGTCAGTGGCCGCACGGATCTACAAGCACCCTAGCCTAAAGAACTCCATCAGCTTGGTCGTGGTGAAGGTGCTGGTGGTGGAGGATGAGAAAGCGGGGCCGGAAGTGTCCGATAATGGAGGGCTCACGCTGCGCAACTTCTGCAACTGGCAACAGAGCTTCAACCCAGCCAGTGACCGTCATCCAGAGCACTACGACACGGCTGTCCTGCTGACTAGACAGGTCTGTAGCCTCAGCTCCTCAGAGACCACAGTCCATAGGGGGTTTACCCTGGAGCATAGAGAGAGATAAGGAGGGGGCAGAATCATACGCCTCCAGTCCAATATTCAAACTTATTAAAGTGGTGGCTACAGGCCCCAAGTGAAGGATCCCCATTGCGCTAGGTGCTGTACATACTCATACTAAGAGATGGTCCCTGCCCCAAAGCTCTTGCATTCTAAATAGAAGGCAGATAAATACTATTATCCCCATATCAGTGATGAGGAACTGAGACCCAGAGACATGATGTGACTTTGTCCAAGATAACACAGGGACCCTAAGGCAGAACTGAGAGTTTAAGCTAGATCTCCTGATTCCCACTCCAGTGCCTTACCCGTAATTCTGTCCTTCCTCTCCATGAAATATTTTCTTTCTGGACCCTTATCAAGTGCCCAGCAAAGGAATCTGAACTTTAGAGAAAAGGAAGAGATGAAAACTGCTTGGAAACCCACTGGCCTACAGAACTCATAACAGTGAATATCAGAAAACCAGATGCTCTAGTAACTTCACTTAGTAGTCACTTAATAGGCCACGTCTTAGAATCATAGAACCATAGGATTAGAACAGATTGCAAAGGTCATCTTGTCTCACTGGTTTTCATATCACAGAACTACGGAAATGACAGACAGCAAAGATCTAGGAGCTCATTTTGTCTGTGCCTCATGCATAAGAGAGCTTGGCAGATATGAGTCTAACGTGCAATACCATCTACTTGCACGAACATACAGACAGTGACAGTTCTTTTGCCAATCTATGTAGCAAGACACAAGTTGACACACAGGGAAAAGCTAGAAGTGGGAGTAGACCCCAGGGCTCCTGCATTCCCAGAATGTGGCATACTAACTGAATGACAGATACCTCCCTGTTTAGTTATATACCTACAAATCTATATGGGCCGTGAGTCCATGTCACAGCGTGAGGAATCACATGGGGACCCATGCTTTCTCTTACTATATTTCCCCTGGCGCCGTTTTCAAACTCAGGACTTCTGTGGGCACCAGAGCTGTGACACCCTGGGAGTGGCCGACATCGGCACCATGTGCAACCCGAACAAAAGTTGCTCTGTGATTGAAGATGAGGGTCTCCAGGCTGCCTACACCCTGGCTCATGAACTAGGTAACTCCGTTTGTACGGCAGGCACTCGAGGGGCAGCCAGCAGGGCCACTGCAGCAGAATCCATGGCAGAGTCTTTATAGCTCCAGCATCTCCGCTCTAAAGTCTCTCTCAAGTCAGGGGTTCAGGGAGGGGGCAGTTGATACTGGAGGACCAGATCCTCAACTGGTGTAAACTGGCACAACTTCATTGTAAATTGGCGTAGCTCCGCTGACTTCAATTATTATTATTTATTTATTTACTTATTATAAATCATGTTTATTACATTAGTGTCTAAGGGTCGATCAAGATCAGGGCACAGCTGTGCCAGGAACTGCACAGACAGAGTGTAGACAGTCCCTGTTCCAAAGAGTTTATAAGCTAAATAGACAAGACAGGTCCAGGTGACAATTTACACTAGCTGACAATCTGACCCAAGAATTCCGAGCCCCGTTCTTTTTTTTTTTCCCCCACTGTGGTTCTTTGTTCCTACTCAGACAGATCTGTGTCCAACACATGACATCATCTCCCACTGTGTAATTAAGATACTGTGGGAAAAGGAGATGGTTGAGCTTTGTTATTCAGCCTGATGGGTCACATTTTGCCACTTGGGGTATGATGTTTGGATCGATCACTCCTGGGGGAGCAGCTTTGGAGGCACAAAAAATACAGTGGTGCCTCTAGGTAATGGGCAGAGTTGTAGGTCATGGAATCTCCCCCTGGCAAGAAAGGCCTCGTCTTATTGAACATCCTCTTTGTGTGGGGCACCTGCTTTTCTCTGCCCCTGGCTTATGCCAGTTCTAGGAGAGGTGCTCCCTTTGGGCCCTCTGTGTGTCGGACTCTCCTGGAAGCCGATAGGGATCCCACATCCAAGGTCCAACCCACTACAAGGCTGTCAAGCTGAGAAGGGTGGGGAATTTCAGAGGCCTCCTGTGCCAATAGGTGTATGCTCAGAGAGGATGTAGGCTGGTGAGCATGGGAGGAGGATGGTTCGCTAACGTTCAGGCTCTCTCCTCTTCCAGGACATGTGCTCAGCATGCCCCATGACGACTCCAAGACCTGTGAGCGGCTCTTTGGGCCCCTGGGAAAACACTACATGATGGCTCCTCTCTTTATCCATTTGAACAAGAACCTGCCCTGGTCCCCCTGCAGCGCCATGTACCTCACAGAGTTTCTGGATGGGGGACATGGTAGGAATCAATTCAGTACCCATTGCATGACAGGGATTGTTCCAAACCACTGGGACCCATGCCAGAACAGCGCATCCAGGGCCCGATTTTCACATGTATTTAGGCACCTAACCTGATGAGGCACTTTTGAAAATCCCATCAGAACCCACCTGCATCCTTGGGTGCCTTTAAACCTTTGACAATACGGCGCTACTAGCATCCCTGCCACCTGCCTCCTGTCCCGCTGGGTGCACAGACTTCATGTGTAATGGAGCTTAGGCCAGTCCAAGTGGCCATGGCAAGTTTGACCAGACAAGCTGTGAAAGGGAGGCAGTGGGCCCTGGCTGACGTCTTAGCAAAGCCTGAAAAGGTTAGAGGCCACCATGCTGCCACCTCAGCCTGTTTACCCACCTGCACGCTGGGCCTATAAACTCTCCGTCAGTGACACCGCGGCCGGGAGCATTCCCAGTGGATTTTCCTCGCTGCCCGTCTCTCATTAACATCCTGCTCTGAAAGGGCTATGCTAGGGAAGCAGAGGTACGGAGGCTGCTGAGGAATTGCTTAGGATGCTGATGGCTTACACTTGACACCCACTGATCAGAGATAATATAGGGATAATAAAATCATCTCGCCAGACAGCAAGAGAGAACAGAGCTGGCCCATAGGAATCCAGGGCTATTAGGTCCTTTGTTTCCAGCCTCACTTTGCTTTTCTCTGTCCTCTAACCAGGGGACTGTCTGCTTGATGCTCCAGCCAAGCCCATCGTCCTCCCCACACACCTTCCAGGTCAACTCGCCATGTATGACCTGGACCGCCAGTGCCAGCAGATCTTTGGCAAGGAGTTCCGGCACTGCCCAAACACCACAGACGAGGACATCTGCGCGCAGCTGTGGTGTAGAATGGACACCAAAGAGCGCCTGTGTCACACCAAAAATGGCAGCTTGCCATGGGCCGATGGTACCCCCTGTGGAGTGGGCAGGCTGTGCTGGGATGGCAGCTGCATGACACAAGATGTGATGAAGCCCCAGGTAACAGAATGGTCGATGGGAAAGAGATGATCTGTCTCTACTTGGGTAAAAGAATTAGTCCCCAAGAAGGAGGCTGAAGAGCAAGGCCCTCTGGCATCTGCCCATCATCTTCCTATCAGCCATCATCTTTCAAAAGTAGTTGAGGTTTAGTCATTACCCAACCTTGAAGGCCATATGATCATTATAATTATTATTTGCAGTACCATCTAGGAGCCCTAGGCATGGCCCAGGATCCATTGTGCTAGGTGCTGTACAAACTCAGAACAAAAAGACAGTATCTGCCACAAACAGTTTGCAATCTAAGTAGTGTTAATACTTAGCACTTACATACGCTGATAAACCCCCATGGTTCCTCCTGAGAGGCAGGGAAGTGTATTAACCCCAGATGGGGAAACTGAGGCAGAGAGCAGCATTGACTTGCCCAAAGCCACACGGCAAGTCATAGCAGAGACTAGAAGTCCTGACTCCCAGCCTTGTGCTCAGACCAATACACCATGCTTCCTCATTGTCTATGTCCACGGATGGTGAACTCAAACACCAAACAATTTCTGCCCTGCTCTCGATACAAGATGAGCAAATATTCTGGGTGTGAATATTAACTGCTGATAGTGTCTATGGCCCCAATCCAGCAATCCAGTCTGCTAATGTGGATCCCTGTGGATCAGGACTTACACCAATTAGAATTGGGCACCTAGACCCCTGACGTTCCTCGTCCATCCTAACCTGTACCCAGAAAGGGACCATATCTTTTGATTTGCCTGGTTTGCTTTTGAATATCTCCTTTGCTAGCATTTTACACTGAGATCATTTTTATACCAGCCTGTGCTGGGCAAGGCCAGCTCATAGATTAACTCTGCAATGAATTTCATTATGGATTGTGCTGGTCTGAACTAGCCTGAGCAGATTGTCATTGAGTCATTTGCTTTCCCCGCTGGGAACATACATGGAGATAAACTACTTCTGAATCAGGCCTCAGTCCAGCAAAATACTTAAACACACGCTTAACTGCAAGCATGTGAATAGGTTCATTAAAGTTGATGATGCTTAAAGATAAGGACATACATAAGTGCTTTGCTGGATCAGGGCCCCCCAGTCAGCCTGGTTAGGAAGAAACATATGGGGTAATTTTACTAGTGCGTTAGTCCTTTATTTGCCCTCCATATTTACATGACAGGATCAATGTCAGGATAAAAATCACGAGGCTGAGTCACAATTCACAACACTTTTCCTTTGGTCTGATTTCTCCGGCCTTTGTGACCTTGCTACTGAGTACAGGGGTTGAGAATCGGGCCCTGTGCAAGCAATCATATTTGGGTTACCCCCTGGCTGCTTTTTGCTTGATTCCTGCACTTCACTCAGCTGGCACAAGGCACGTGGAATGCTCCGTTTCACTTGGGCATCAGAGGTTTGTTTCCAATCTGGTTCTCCTGTGTCACTGTGATTCTGCAAGTCTTGGGTTTCAAACGCCCCAGGGAATGCTTAAACCTCAACCAGAGCATGTGGTTGGGCTGCATCTTTTTTTTAAAAATATTTCTACCTCCATCGCATTTCGCAAAAGACCTCCCTACCTGCCAATTGTGCCTTTGAAAAATTTCCCCCATGTCCCATAGGCAGCTTTGAAAATCTCTGTTTAAAGAAACAAGCCTAACTTTGGCACCTAGAACTTTTTTGGACATCCCACAAAACGGCTTCCTCCCTAGTGGGTGGTGCCCTGGACTGGAACTGAAGAGTCCTTGCTTCTATTCCTGGCTTGGCCACTGGCCTAATGATTGTGCAAGTCACTTCCCCGCCCCATGCATCAGTTTCCCCTTATGTATAATGGAGATAATGATACTGACTGTAAAGCACTTTGAGGTCTACTGCTGAAAAGCACTAGATAAGAGCTAGGGATTATTAATGATATATTTCATTACCATAATGAGGGCCTTTTGTAATGGAATCCTTTGCAATGTCTTGCAGCCTGGTGTGGATGGGAACTGGGGCCCCTGGAGCCCGTGGGGAGCGTGTTCCAGGACGTGTGGAGGAGGAGTGCACTTCTCATACCGGGACTGCAACGACCCTGTGCCTCAGAATGGTGGAAAATACTGCGAGGGTCAGAGAGCCAAATATCAATCATGCCACACAGAGGAATGCCCCCAGGATGGTAATGCGCTGTTTGCAAGTAACACTGGCCTCCACACAACTTTCCTGGCTCTGCCTGCAGAGGCTCCAGAGAGAATGGCCAGGTTTCCCAGCGGGGAGCTCAGCCTGACCTGAAAGGAGCCATTGTGCATCTACAGATATAATTACAAGGCCCTTACGGATGGCAGCAGCCTGTCTGCTGAGATCTGACTGCCAGGCACTGCGTTGCATGGGAAGACTCTATCTGCCCCTGAGGCGACTGGCGCATCCCTCACCCAGCTTCTGGAAGAAGCACACAGCCTCCCATCCCAAACCTACCTGCAGGCTTATTCACCAAAACCACCCCTTCCCCATGGGCGCTTGCCAGCTTGTTCACCCAAGAGCCACGGGGAGATTAACTGGCTACAGTCTGGTGGAGGTATCCACCTCGCTCCCAGCTCCCCGGGGTTTCGTGGCGAGCTCATGAGACTTGCGGTATGCATGCACTGATGGCAGCTGGACAAGCAGCAGGCGTGCTTGCTGAGCGGATGCCATTTGTAAGTTTTCAGGGCAATCATTCATTGCCCTTGGGTTGCTGTGGCAACTCTGAGGAATCAGAGAGAGTGAGGGGATTCCAGCCAGCCCTCCTCCAGCCCTCCTGGGAATTGTCAAGTCACATTTTCCCTTCCTTTCAGGGAAGAGCTTTAGAGAGCAGCAGTGTGCAAAGTACAACAGCTACAACTTTACAGATCTGGGTGGGAATCTGCTGGAGTGGCTCCCCAAGTATGCAGGCGTGTCCCCCCGGGACCGTTGCAAGCTCTTTTGCCGAGCCAGAGGGAGGAGCGAATTCAAAGTATTTGAAGCCAAAGTAAGTCACTTTCCTTTAATTACTGTTATTGTCTTTCCCTGGAATATAACTGGATGAAACGCTCCAGCTGGGGTCAAGGAACCATCTCATTACGGCCTGCTTCTTATTGCCCAGGTGATCGATGGGACATTGTGTGGGCCAGAGACCCTCTCCATCTGCGTCCATGGTCAGTGCATCAAGACTGGCTGTGACCACGTGATTGGCTCCTCCAAGAAACTGGACAAGTGTGGAGTTTGTGGTGGCAATGGCTCGACGTGCAGGAAAATATCTGGCTCGCTCAACAGATCCAAGTAAGTCCTGGAGAGGTTGATTCCATCTCCTGGTGTTGCAGGGGCTGACAGGAAATGATCCTAGCGTAAGGGTGGCGCCAAGTGAGAGAGGTTTGCCTCTCCTGGGGATGTTTTTGGAGAAGCTGCGGTCACCTCATAAGGGTCCTGATCCTGGCAGGAGGTGCTTGCTGATAGACTCATTGAGTCACTCAGTCCCTTGCAGGATCGAACCGCAAAACACCTGCAAACTCTGGACGGATGGTCTTAGAGGGCCGGATTCTACATCATTCCAGCTAATGGACACTTTGCAGGATCAACCCCAGATAGAATTTAATCATAAATCACAGGCAGTTTTCCCAGGGAGCCAAATACTGGACTTCAATAGAACTACACTGATCTATAGCAGCTCAGTATTCAGCCCTTGGAACTGATTCTTCTCTCAGCTACACCCGTGCAACCTCCCTGATGTCAATGTGTTCACACAGGGAAGAATACGCCCACCTAAAAGCATATTTCCTTACCCAGACAACCAGCAGCATATCAGATTATTAAATCTGAAATCATTTTAAACATCTAGGTTACTCTTCCCCATTTGTTCTAATATTTACTCTTGAATCACCTTGGACAGCAAACCCAGACCGTTCAGTTTCACATTTTATCTCTTGCCTGTTACCCTTTCTGATTCTTCTGCACTATCTTAGCGTTGCAATGTTGTGGATGACAACACTGTAGGAAAAACTTTAAATATTTAAAAAAAAAAACACCTCAACATAAATTTCTTAATGGTATCATGAAAATGTTAAAGGTTGTAAAAACAATGCCCTCGCAGCCATACCTGCCCAGAAGTTTAGAAACTAAACTACCTGTCAGTCAGGCAGATTCTGATCTAATTTACAGCAGTATAAATCTGGCATAACTTCGTTGGTTTCCATAGCGTTAACCTGAATTTACACTAGTGTAAATGAGCGCAGAATCCAGCCAAGTATCCCTGTAATGTTTGTTATCTCTGCCCCAGACCGCTTGAAGCTTCTGCAAAACATATTCCTGTGACCCACTATGTAACCCTAGCAATGTCTGTCACTTTAAACATTATCTAGTACTGCTGCCATGTGCTTCATGCTCTTCCAGGCACAAATAAAAAAATCAGTCTCTACTCCGAAGTGTTTACAGTCTAAGCTCAAAGGCTGAATTTCAGTAGGCCAGCACAAGACCTATGCAATGCTTATTCTGAGACCTTATGTGCAACATCAGTGGCTCAGAGACCTTGTGCTGACCCAATATATGGGGGAATTTTGTTGTCTGGGCCAGAGACCAAAGATGGTGTAAACCAATGTTGTGCCACTGACCTCAGTAGAGTGGTGGCAATTGACACCAACTGAAGAACTGGCCCTTTGCATCTAAGGGTTAAACTTCAAGCAGAGTAATGCTAGTCCAATAGAAAAGTCTTGGAAAGAGAGGAACAAAGGGCTGAGACATCAAATTCCATGTGATGAGATTACTCACGGGTCAAGTTAGATTTCCTACATGGTTTCCTTCCAGGGAACACAATGAATGGAACTTCCATTCACCAAGGACTTGTGTGTGGTTGATTAAAGAGAGATTAACATGGCAACTACAGCAAAAGGATTTAATCTACCTGAGATCCTGTTAAAATCAGGGTTAAGGATGCCAGCACAACTGAGAGCAGAATTTGACCCTGAGACTTTGTTCCAAAATGTACACATAATTGCTAACCACAGCACAAATCCTTGAAATGCTGTGTGTACATATTCCTGTCAGTTCCAGGTGCCAACTTGTGCCAGGTGCTGGATTCTAGTGTGTTGCCTCATACCTGTCACAAATTATCATGATTGTATGTCCTGCACAGACAATGTACAAGGCGCAAAGACAGACAGTCCTTGACTCAAAGGCCTTTTGGTCCATAGCCATGCCTCAGCACTCATACTGTAGTCCTTAGTCCCCTGCATACTCCAGGATCCTACAGCAACGGAATTTGCCATGGAATCCACCCCGGTGGCAAAATTGCACTCCAGAATCTAAGATTTCATTTCTAAAAACTCCATTTCTAGCTCTGATTGGTTGCAAAGAAAACCTTCCAAATATGAACCAAGTGCAACCAATGCAAAGACATCTGCCTGAGTCTGCAGATGACCTGGAAAAATAGCTCAAAGAGGTGAAATGTCCGCTCTGAAACCTTAACTGCTGATGGTTATAGCAGAAACATCCACCCAGTGTTCTTATCCTCCCGTTCCAAACTGTCACCAATTCCTCACCAGGTGCCAAAAGCCCCAGCTGCCTCATACCCAGACGCCAAAACCTTCATCTGTGTCCGTGACAAGGTCACAAAGCAGATCTGAGCCTCCAGTCCAAAGCACTGTGGCCCCATTGCAATGTAAAAATTTAGGGGCAGCATAAAATAAAGGGAATTTCATAACAGAGTAAATCACTGATGATGACACTGTTCATTTTCAGATGTCATTCAGAAAAACCTTCCCGTTTAACATTTATCTGAAGCTGCTGCAGAATTTCCAGTTCACAGCACCTCAGTGCTGTAGATTAGGTCAGACTTGCCACAGGGTACACAGAGCCTGGGCAATACGTTATCCTGTCCCCGTACTAATTGGTTTGTCTGTAAGTTCAGGATAATAACCATCTCTTCTTGATCCATGAAGGTATGGATATAATGACATTGTCACGATCCCTGCTGGAGCTACCAACATTGACATCAAACAACGCAGCCACCGAGGGGTCAGGCACGATGGAAACTACTTGGCTTTGAAAACCCTGGATGGCAAGTACCTGCTGAATGGAGACTTTGCCATTTCAGCGATGGAGCAAGACATTCTGGTGAAGGGGACGATCCTGAAGTACAGTGGCTCTCTGACCACCTTGGAGCGGCTCCAGAGCTTCCAGCAGCTCCCAGAATCTCTCACTGTCCAGCTGCTGACCATCTCCAGTGAGGCCTTCCCACCCAAGGTGAAGTATACGTTCTTCATCCCCAAGGACGTCCCCTTTAGCAAGCAAAAGGTCAAGGAGAAGAAATCAGCCAACATCATCCAGCCCATGCTGACCTCCCAGTGGGTTATGGGAGACTGGTCCGAGTGCTCCAAAACCTGCGGCTCTGGCTGGCAGAGGCGAACAGTGGATTGCCGGGATGTGGAAGGCCAGGCCTCCACCGCCTGCGACAGGGCTCTGAAGCCCGAGGACATCAAGCCCTGCGGCGACCTCCCGTGCCCCATTTGGCGGCTCAGCCCCTGGTCGCCATGCTCCCGAACTTGCGGCGAGGGAGCGCGAACGCGGACCGCCGCCTGCATTGACTACGCAGGAAAAATTGTCGCCCCGGAGAAATGCAGCTTGCCCCAACCCCAGGCTGCAACCACAGCCTGCATGCTGCAGGAGTGCTGAGCCAGGGCGGGGAGATGCGTAACAGGCAACTACTGACCAGACCAGACCTAGGTTGGCAAGTCAAGCAGGGGCGTAGGTTTAAAGGTGAATGTGCACTAACTGACCTGAGCAGGCCCCCTGGGGCTGACCTGCTCGGAAGCCTAACCGATGTTACGTAACAACCACTCTTTTTTGGTTCCATCCCCCCGCCAATAGACATCTACCTCAGAAGGGGGGGAAATGGCATGGGGGAGGAGAAGAGTCACGTGACTGATTTTTTTTTTTTTACTGGCCAATCGCAGATGAATTTTAATTTAGGGAGAGAATAATCGTATTCTAGGCTATTTCCAAAAAGGACAGCCTGTGTTTCAGCCACACCCACCAAGTCGCCTTCCTTTTTTACCATGCGTTGCCTCAGAGACTGATCTGCAGGCAGGCTGAGGGGTACGGTAGCAGGGTGGATTTCATTCAGAAGTTTAACTCAAGGTTTTTTTCAAGTTTGTATGGGACGAAGGGCCTGATCCTGCTGCTGTTACTCAGGTAGAACTCCCATGTGCTTCAGTAAAGGCTATGGGATCAGAAGCCTTGAACATGACCTTATACTAATTTGGTAAGTTTCAGTAGGATTTTGTTACTACAGAGGGCTTAAGCCACACAATTTGGCCTCTCTGCCCCGTCCCAAGGTCAATGGTGTCTGGACCTGGGGCTTTGGTTCAGCTGGGCCCTTTGGCAAAAATTCTGATGTGGATCGTGGCTCAGATTTTGGTCCCCTTGATCCTAAAGTTGGGGGGGGGTGTTCGGATCCAGAGGGCTTGTTCAGGGCCATCTCTATGCTTATATGGTTATTTATGGTCATCCAACATCCTGACAGATGAAAGGAGATGCGACAATGCCTGTCCGCCAGTGGTACACAATGCAATGGAATCCCAGTGAAAAGTCAGCCTGCAAAGTCAAATCCAGCATTGCACATCTGAATCTTTCCAACTTGTCTCTCTGTTAGCCTGACAGTGCAAAGACAACCAATGAACTGTCGCATGAGGCAGAGCAGTGTGAGCATGGGACTGAGCTCAACTACTCCTGAGTCTAATCCTAACTAGGACACTAACTCCCTTATGCAGCCTTAGATGAGTCACTTAACTTCAGTTTCCCCATCTGTAAAATGGGGCTAATGACACTGCCCTGATTCACAGGGTGTCATGAGGATACGCTAATATTTGTACAGTGCTTTGAAAGTGAAGAGTGAAATGCTTATTGCATGATATAAGCTAGATACTGCATCTCAGCTATGCCCTGTCTCCTGACCAGGCTGGCCACTTGGGTGTGAGTTAGTGTTTCCTTGTCCTTAGAAACCCTCCTTGGTTTTCAGTCAATTGAATATTTTATTCACTGTGTGTTTAGTTATGCAGATAATCCACAATCTGGGTTTAGAGTCCAAGTTTTCTCGAAACTCCAGGGCGCTGGGATCCAGGATTTGGGTCCACCCCAATGAAGACATGGTGCGTTTGCTAAAGTCAGGTCTGAGTCAGGATTCCAAACACCACAATATTTGAGGGTGTTTAGAACTGAGGTTTTGGTTTATGCCTTTCATATGTCCTTTCACTCTGCTGCCATCCTCCCACCACTTTGTCCCATTATTGTCCTCCATCTGACCAGTCTTGACTAGGATATCTAAAACAGCTTCTCCCAAAGCTGGAGTCTTTTTTTTTCCTGGCAGGGATTGCTGCCAGAGCTAAGTATCACAGCCAGATCTTCCCCCTCCAACCCAGATGTTCTCTGTCCCCAGTGCAGACGCCTGGCCAGTCTCTGAACTTTCACTTTTTGAAGCAAGCTCCCTTTTCTACACATGCGTTGAGACTGATCAGCCTCTATCTTTAGGGAAAATTTGCAAATTTATTCTTCATCAATGTTTCTCAATAGGGGATCCTGTATTACCCAAAGGTTCCTTTTTTAATGCCCCTAACCTGGGGATTCTTGAGCATCTTTCTCCCTTTTGATGGTTTCACCTATCTCTGTTGTGTGTACAGCTTCCATTTAATTGCTGGAAGTAACCCATCAGTCTCCATTTGTCTGCCTTTCTCTCTCTGCCTGTCTCATGTGTGTCCTTTTCTAATTAGGGCTGGGCGATCCCTCTGGAGGATAATATTCTGAGATCATTGCAAACTATTTGGGTGGGGCCCGGGTCCTCAAATCTGTTGGTCCTATTTTCCCTGTATTATAATTCTAGGTTTTCCTAGCTAAAGCAAAGTCTTGTATTGTATATTTAGGGAGGGACATGCCAGCATTTCCCTATCGGAACAGCTGTTAGAGCAGGTTACAGGACTCCTAGGTTCTGTTCCTGACTTTGTTGCTGCTTTCTGACCTTGGGGAAATCACTTCTGTTCTTTGTACCTGTGGATACGTCTACATTGCAAAGACAAACCTGTGGCACAAAGTCTCAGCACCCAGGTCAATTGACTCAGACCCACAGGGATCGGCTGTGGGGCTGCAAATAGCAACACAGAAGTTTGGGCCTGGGCTGAACCCCGATCTCTATGACCCAGCCCCCTTGCAGGGTCTCAGAGCCCAGGCTCCAGCACAAGCCTGAACGTCTACACTGCAATTTTCAGCCCACAGCCTGAGCCCCATGAGCCCATGTCAGCTGATGCAGACCATCTACAGCCATGCCATGGCTCTCCTCTTGTAGTGTCGATGTACCCTGAGGTTCCCTATCAGTATGAGAGAAGCCGAGCAGAGGTCAGCTCATTAATGTCGGGTAAGTGCTTTGAGATCCTAGGATGGAAAGTACTATGGAAGGTCAAAGAATTGTTATAGAACGAGGGTGTTTGATGAGGCATAGAGGAAACGGTTTTAGCCACAGATGTCAGCACTGAGGCCACGCTGAGTGATTGCAGGGACCTGGTAAGAGCCGTTGTTGTATTTATTTATTTTATTATTATTATTATTATTCCAGAAATTGACTCAGGCAGCTTTGATTGGCTGCTTCTCTTGGGGCTGCAACTCAGTGCAGAATGTGCTCTGGGCAAGCTCACCAGGGTTGTGCCCCAAGACAACATCCAGGGTGGGGTCACCCTTTTTCCTGCAGTCAGTGACCTTTTCAAACAAAAGCTGCTAGGGGGCTCCCGGACATTACCCACTCGCTGCGTGGCTAGCGTTAGTTAACCTTTCACTAGCTTGTTCCACATGAAAGGAAGACCCTTGCCTGGAGTCCCTTTAAACTATCACACCAAGGAAAAAAGAAAGGGGACTGACTCTTCCCCCTTGGAATGGAGTTGGGACAGTGAAAGAGAAGCCGGTTTTGTTCATCTTGAATAAAGAAAAGTCTGCCAGATTGCTGCACCGCGTTTAATGTAAGGGGCAGCCGGAATAGAAGTGCTAAAACAAACCGTTTGGTTATTCAGTTAAGCTCTAGCAGCACTTTCCTTTAGGGAATCTATCAATCTATCTAGACACTGCCTTTGAATATCTCAACCAGTATCTCAATACTGGGCTGAACCAAAATCCCAGACCTGAAAGCTCCTGACTCAGGGGTTGAAAATCCAGATCCCAAAGTGTGGCCTATTCAACCTTGGGTTTGGGTCCAGACCCTTCTAGAGAGACATCTGAACTTTGGACTCTTATCTGAAGTTGGAATAAGGAGGGTAGGTTCCTACCCACCTCTTAATAAGAATTGACCCAAATCTGTATCCCAAACCTGAGCTGAACCCAGATGGAACCTGCTGCCTCTGCCTTTCTAGGTTACGGATGCAGATATACCAAAATACCATGTGAAAGGCTGTTTGCACCAGGAATCTTTACAGAAAGCCAGCCCTCACGAGACATCTAGCTTGATTTTGAAGACCTAGCACATAGGGATGGTCTAGATAATAATTAGTCCTGCCATAAGTGCAGGGGACTGGACTAAACGACCTCTCAAGATCTTCCTCCAGCAGGATATGGACAACTCCCACTGAAGCCAAGTGAAGTTATTCTTATCCTGGGGGCTGGGTGGAGAGAAGAGAAGATCTTTGCTGATCTGGTTGTTTCCTTTAATCAAATCATTGGATCTCCTGTTTGCTCTCCTCCAAATATACTGGGAAATCCTTCCAAATCCTCACTGGCTTCTTTCAGGAGGCAATGGCTCGTGCGTTTCTCACCTTCCCTTTGCTTATCTGAAAATGTGTATGCAGAGCAATTCATTAACTCAATAGCACCCTCCTCCAATATTGTTTTACCAGCATGTTACACAATATATAAAATAGATGGACCCAAGCCAGATGGTGCATATCAGGATCCAGACTTTCCAAATGTTCACAGGCTTGGGGATCCAGAATTTCTGTTAGGCCCCTTTATGGAGCTAATGGACAGCTGCAAAATTTGGATCCAGTGCTGAATTTCCCGAGTTTGGGTTCAGTTCAGGCCAATCTCTAATGGACATACACAGCATGCGACCCTAGCTCCAGGAATTTAAACCATCTCACACACTCCAATAAATAGCTGGATGCTGAAGTCATGTTTTCTTGCGTTGGTATTTTTTCCTTCAAGTGTGTGAGTGTGTTTAACTCAAAAGCAACTATGTGTCTTCTCTCCAAGGTTGTAGCGCCCATTCGAGATAGGTCAGAAATTTCAGTCTGAGATTTCCCTGAGACTGTGCCAAGAAAAACATATGAGCTACTAATGATGCCTGCCATGGAGTCAAACAAGCAGAGAGACCCCCTCCATCTGTTTACGTCCATGGTGCAGTTCATTAGCTAGAACGTCTTACACGTGCAAATTCCCTATTAAGACAAATCCCAATCAGTGTGTTATTTTTGCTTAGCTCCCAAATTGCTTTCTTGCTCTGCTTGTATTCCCCTTAGTCCTAATAGTGTGTAATTCAGTACAATTCAGTAAGGTACTGAAGAACACATCTGGCTTTAAGCACGTGAGTAGTCCCATGGACTGCAATGAGTTAAAAGTTAAGCATGGTTTAAGTGCTTTGTTGGATCATGCCGCTGAGAGGGAGAAAGCATCTGTGATATAGAAAACTCTGTTGAAAAAATACGGTGGCTTTGTGCTGTATTAGTCCCTGATATGACAGTAACATTATAAAAAGCATTTGTGCTGGTGCTGTTGTTTTATATTTTTTCAGTACAGGCCTGTGTTTCTAAGCTTGAAGTGGGAATTCTTTACAGCAGCTGTATTCCTGCTACTGAGGGTTAATCGTTTAATGCCAGTGTGTGAGGTCCAGTGCAGACCACTGAACAGTAAAACTAACCTCGAGGTGACAAGGGCAGGAAACCTGCCAGTTCCCCATCCACTCCACTGTCAGTCCTGTCTATTTTAAGCAGACCTTTACGGTCTTGTTCTTCTCACTCTTCCAGTTAGTGTAGATACTAGAGATTCACTCTCACCACAAAATTTGGATCAGGATCAGAACTTCTTTGTGGGGTATTCTGGTCCCGGGCATTGGGTCTCAGTTCTGATACATACATTTCACTGGGTGATGATTGTATTGGAATTTTTGACCTATCCTTCTCTTAGAAACATGTAGCATTTATGGTAATGTAAGTCAAATAAGTTATATACCGGCTATGTATAGAGAGAGATATATGTATATATGTTTCCCTTCAGTGAAGGATTGTAGCAGTATACTGAGCCTCTTGTGTAAGATATTTATTATTAATTTTTGTTTTGTACAGTAGCTGTCTGAAAAGAAGGTGCGACCATTTGTGTTTTAACATGCTGCTGCAGTCCCCACCACCCTACACCCACAGTGGAGTTATGGGGGAGGAAATCTCACTGCCCTTTCTAACTGCTTAGTTATACGACTGGTATCTCACTTCTGTTTGGTGTGCAAATCAGGTCGCAATTTCCAATCAAGCTTTGTAATCATAACAAACCAATAGAAATAAACTTTCTTCTTTTATTTTAACAAAAAACATTTTCCTGTTTTATCCTGGTTTTTGTTTTGTTTTGTTAATCTTTGGAAATGGGTAGTCCAATTGTAATGCTAGCCTTTATCTCTTAATAAAGGACTTCCTAGATATTACCGCATTGTCAGTTTTATTTTCCACTGGTTAGATTTGGTTGCATGAACACTCCTCTGTGTGTTTTATACGTCCAGCCAATGAACCTTATTTCTGAGCGTCGCGTTTCATTTTTTTTGTAACTTTTCAGAAATGTCTCTCTGGGCTTTAAAATAATGAAACAAAACATGATGATAGGATGCAGTCAAAAAGAATCTGTGGGAAATTTTGAAGTTGTCTCCATTTTGCAGGTTGCTGATGCTGTACAGTAGTCACTGCAGAGCTTCGTGACATATTAGACCTAGGAAGAAATATGGCTGAATGGTTAAAACAGGGGGACTGCTGCGTTCTTCATTTAACCCTGACATCATAAAAATTACACTGCCTTTATACCAGCATCAGAGAGAGCAGAATTTGGTTTTAATGTTATAAATGTAGCATCATCCTCTAAAAATACAGCTGCTAAAGCTTGGCACTTCTAATGCCATATTAGGTGGCAAATTTCTCTGGATGTATGGACAAGCAGTCTGGAGTTTAGAGGGTGTCTCACTTCATATAATATACACGTTCTGGCTTTCTCAATGTTACCTTGACTCTCTCTACATTCAAGTAAATAACTTAGGCACTGATTCAACAAACTACTTAAATACATGCATAAACTGAGCACATGCTTAGGTGTTGTGCTCAACTAGGGCTTTAGACTCATACTGACTTGGCAATGTATGACATGTCCCCGGGTCTCTTACAGATCCCTTCTGAACTTATCGGCTTTCTTTGTCTTTCTGTATCCAAAACATTTTCACATCCCATCAGCATTAAACACTAACACCACTGACTTCAGTGGAGTTGCTATGGATTTACACCAGTGTCACTGTAAGCAGAAGTCGACCCATTACGCTGCTCATGTTAAACTTGGGCATTTCTGATTCCATGGTTGGGTCACACATGCTTTGCTTCTGTAGTCAGTACTGTCACCAGAAGCCTCCTGCAAAAGCACAGCCTTGCATCCTACAGAGGTTATAGTTTATCTTCTGTGTTTTCTGTGGTTGCTCATCTATTATTCTATTTAACATAGATCCCAGCCATCAGGATGGCTGACATGCCATCCGTGGAAGGTAAAATAAAACCAGCACATACAATACATTTAAACATATTCTTTCCTGAAAACTGTTTTCACTGGAAGGTTATAATTTGGCTGGGGATTGAAATACCAAAGAGAATTTGAATAGAAAAAGCTGGTCCCAGAGCAGAGTAAGCACGTGTGAAATGGCTTCTTTGCCTTACCTGCCACAGGTTTCCCTGCTAGCAAAGCTCCTGTTCAGAGGCATCCTGGGTGGGGTGGGGATTTGTTGGGTTTCTCTGTGGTAGGGCCAGTACACCTGAGGAGAATGGGGTTCAAAGGTTGCTTTAAGTCACGTTTGTGCTTCCCCTGTTGCCAATTTGCAAGTTACACATGGGTGGCCCACAGTCATAGAGGGCTCTTGTGCTAGTGCAGGATTGCCCTAACTGGTAGCTGGAGGAGTGGGTGGCAAAGCAGCTACTACGACTCCTCTGCAGCCCATAAGGAATCTCCAGGCAAGAGGACTGACTCTTGGGGGGCTGGTTAAGTTCCTGGGGCTGCCAGAGCAGCACAGAGAAGCCAAAATGCAGCAGAAGATGAGGACAGGATACTGGGTGAAGGAAATGATTCTGCTGGTAGCTCTTTGCATTAGACTTTTCAATCTGCAGTGAACAGTGGATTGACAGCGGCATTGTCACAGGGTGGCTGGCGCTTTAAGGAGAAATGGGCTCAGCTCCCCTTGTGACTGATCAGCTACTTCCCAGATGAGACTGATGAAGTGAGCAGAGAAGCCAACAAGAGGCTCAGCAGGAGACAGCTGCAAAAGGGAGGTTGGCTTCTGTGGCAGGCCCCAGAACGGGGCTGAGAGAGACACAGGGGGAAAGGCCGCTGGGCTGCTGCAGAAGACCCCAGGTCAGGAGCAAAGACTGGTTTCTATGTGGAACTTGTGATGAACTGTTTTATTGTGTTCACAGAAAAACCTGTGCCCTGATGGAAGAGCTGGAACAGACTTTGGTCGTGCTGCTACCTTATTTTTGTCAGGGTGAGAAGCTTATGGATGATTCACTCCATTCTTTCATTCAGAAATGGGGCTGGTCTCCAGTGCGCAAGTTGCATTCCAGTTTGGGATAATTATATTTTGTCAGCCTACTTTCCTTACTGCAGATTTTCTTGGTTATGGCATTTCCTTCACTTTCCATCCTAAACTGCTGTGTCTTGGCAAGCAGTTGCTGCATTGCATTTCAGTCATGGGTGAAGTGATACATGTGTGTATGTGCTTGTGCAGAGCACTGTGTAGTTCTTTGGGATGAAATGTGCTACCTACTCACTTAAGCCTAGCAAGTACTGAGCCCTCTTCTTGAGTGCAGCGTCCCATAAAATCACTCCATAAAGGCACATTACGTAGGAGCCGTTATCATAGAATGTGTGTGATCTAGAATGGAGATGCACCCAAGTATCTAAAATCACGTCCAAAGCCAGATTCCCATCACCCACAATGATCTAGGGGGCTACGGAGTTTAGCGGGACCCATTATAAATATGGGGCCCAGCCAAAACATTTGGATCCAGAATCGGGTTTGCATACCAAATCCCTCAATGTTCAGAGGTGTACTGATCAGAGGGTTTGGTTCAGGATCTGCGGAGCACTGATTATGACTCTGTATAGTTAAGGGTGCAATCAGGGATTTCCTTCTCCATCTCTCTGCCCTAAATAAGTGCCCTGGTTTTCAAAGGTGCTTGACACTTGCACTTCTATTGACTTCAGTGGCATTTGTTGGTGTTTAGAACCTCTGAAAATCAATCAACTTTCATTTAGGTGTCTAAATAAGGATTTAGGGTCCTAATTTTTGGCATCCACGTTTGCAAAATGTGGCCATAGGACCTAAGTCTGATCGCCCTTCCATCAGCGCAAATGGGGAGTAAATACTACTGAAGCCAAAGGATAAGTGGGTCAACAGTCAGCATGTCCTTAGTGAATCTTACTCCGAGCAATCCTGCAAGGGGCTGAGAATCAATGACGTCCATGACAGAATCCGTTCTTTTCATATAGCCCTTGAGAGTTGTTTGCCTGAGCCAAACACTCTTGTGTCCTCACCCATGCTTCCTCGAAAGCCCATCAGAACTACATGGCAATCTGACCATCCTGGGTCAAGTGGCTCTCTTTAATCCTCCAAGAGTCCACTTTCAAGAAAATCTTGTCTCCCAACAAATGCCGGAGAGCTCAACAAAGAGCGCTTGTGTCTGGAGAGCCGTTCCTAACAGGAATTAAATGCTAATTGTCCCATTCAGAGTGTCCATAGGAGTGGCTTTTTCCACAGTTCCTTCGACCCACCCTTTTGGTTCAGGCTCAGAACTATTTAACAGTTCTTCGCATTTTTGCCTTCCTCTGATCTCGTGTTATTTCTTCATCGAATGCCAACTAATGACCTGATCCCTGGACTCAGTGGCAGCTGAGGCCCTCAGTACTCACAGGGTCAGTCCCTAAGGAACTAGAGAGTACATCCAAATCTGCAGAGTGGTTTTCACAGCAGGGCCCCAGTGACTGAATTATATTCCCCTTGGTCGATTAATCAGTCACACTTACATAGTGTCCTCTGCGGGAACGTCCTGCACACAAGATAAAACCAAATAAACATAACTGGAGGAGAAAAAAATTGGCAGTTGCCAAGCAACTATGTCAGTGGACATGATCTAAAGTTAGTTAATGGTCCTTTAGAAACTAATATGGGCAGAAACAAGGAGGTGAATTGGAGAACCATGATACAGCTTAAAAGCTTTAGGGCTAAATCAAGAAATAGACAGCAATCCCTTGAGGATAACAGCAAAAGGATTTCCCTCTGGATCTACCCTGATCAGACTGGTTGGGGAAATACAGCAGGGAGACGAGACTACGCTGAGTGCTGTATCTAAAGGATTTGACTTGGTTCCTGGGTAGGAGATCATGTATAGAACCCAAATATGCCAGAGAACCTGAATCAAAATGTGAACAGCATCTGATTCAAGAATCACTGAAGTTAATGGACAGTGTCCTGTTGACTTCAATGGGCTGCTTGTGATGCTAATTTATTAGGACTATGGTAATGGGCCGCCACGCTGTATCAGATCAGGAGTAACACATTTCAATACCCTGGGACCTGGTGAGCAATCCAGGGAGAGGCAGAGCCCTCTAGTGTTACAGCATGAGATTTTGAGCCAGAAGTGCTCCTGGCTCTGCAGCTCAGTGAATATTTTGCACCGCGCGTTGAGATCTGCTAGTGCAAAATTTACGGAAGTGGGGAGAAAGTTCTTCATGGGCTGCAAATTTCTTTGGGGAAGAAGCAGCCAGGAGATTAACAAGTGCAAAAGTGACATCCTGGTGGAACAATTCCTGTAACTGTACTAAGGCTGCCCGCCTAAAAATGCAGCTCCAAACACCCAAGGTCAAAACCATTTCCAGTATGAGAAACTTTGGCAGCAGGAAGAACAGAACTGCCATGAAAGGAAGCAGCCTGAGAGGGGAGAAGAGTTCTCAGTGTGCAGAGACCAATCAATCACAGCTCTGGCTTGTCAGTGTTCAGCTTGATAAATTAGTCGTCTTCTCCAAACCTTGATATCAGAAAGGCAATCACATCGCAACTGCTGTCATAAGTGCCAAGAGATATATCTAGGTGTCGTCTGCATAGACAGGAAACTGGAATCTCACAGCTGGACAAAGAGGGCTTTAAGTGTCATAGCTAGTGACTTACACTGAGGCAGCCTACGCAAAGATTTGCCCCACCCTCCTACCCATCATCCTGGAAAAACAAATCAGCTTCCTGGATTTGTGGTACAGAATGTTTGCTCTGAGCCAAAGCCATGAGCATTCCATAGAAAGCCAAGTGAAGGGCTACAAGCTGCTGAAAGTGATACGAGACAGCTCTGATAACTGCCCTGAACTTCATGCCACACTCTCAGGGAACTCTGTGGCAAGAGTTCTCACATCTTTGTGCTGTAACAGCAGCAACTTCCGAGAAAGTCTCTGGGAGAAGATAAGAGCTGTTAGCACTTCTTCCAGTTAAAAAGAGACCTTAGGTAAAGTACAGCAAAATCTCTTATAGTTTGAAAGCAGCATCCTGGAAAGTTGGGCGTCTGTCTGCTGGATTATTCCTATGGAGGAGAAAACCAAAAGAATCTTTGGCCGTGCGTGCAAACTACAAACTACTGGATCTGCAAAGTAATAATTGAAAATACATGTAATCTATTATGTGTGTGCAAAGGGAATGTAACATGATGTAAAATGTTACCAGATCAGAATTCTCCACTCCCTTACACTAAGGGTAGAGTTTTGCATGAGTAGATAAAACTATGCAAGGTGCCAGGCAGTAAAGAATCAACCTCTGCCCCATAAGTGTTATATGCGGGGTGGTATGAAAGGCTAGAAGAACTCTGGCCCAGATGTGCAAAGATATTTAGGCACCTAACCCCCAGATTTAGGCACCACAAAACCCACACTCAGCTGCCGCCCAACACTAGGTGCCTAAACTTACTCTGTACCTAAATGTTCAGAGTAAAAAATTCTCTAGATGCCTAAGTTTCTGCCTCTGGCCATAAGTACTGCTACCTCGCTCTAGACTTCCGGACATCTGTCTCCTGCCTCAGTACCAATGTAATCCCCAGGCAGGTGGAAGGCAGGTGGAGGTGCACTTATCTTGCCTGCAGGGGTCAGTTACCTTGCTGATCCCCACTTCCTGCTTGAGGATGTTGCTGGGGATGCAGGGGGCTGTGGGTGGGGATAGTGTGTGTGTGTGTGTGTGTGTGTGTGTGTGTTGGCCCCGGTGGGGTGAGGTTACTGTGTGAGCTCCACTTTCCACTTGCACCTATCTTGCCTGCCTGCATAAAGCCCCATTCAAAATGGCTGCCCCCAGCACCATACTGAGTGTGGCAACACCACCACTCCTTTGTGGATCCAAGCCTCTGAGCCTAAGGGTAAAACGTTCCAAGGCACCTACGTCTCATTTTCAGAAGGGAATAAGGTGGGGGTGCTCAACCTTTTTCTTTCCAAACCTCTCCCAAACATGGATCCAGCCTGCAGGAAGGACTCCCTGGAGGAAGCTCTGAGGGTCAGTGCTTTGACTGGAGCTGACTGGCCAGGAAGAAAGTCTGGAGGGTCAGCACTCTGAGAGTGCAGTGTGGAAGAGGAGACCAGGAGGGGCAGAAGACCCTTTTGTTTGATGTCTTCCTAGGACTAGACTGTTGCTTGACAGAGCGTCCCTGAGAAAAGGTACTGCTGTCAAAGGAGCATTGCTGAGACTCCGAGGAGAATAGCAGTGCTACTGTTGTGGGGCTGTGCCACCATGGGTCATCAGGGACTGCAAGAGGGGGCGTGCTGCCACCAGGATGCTATGACATTTTTGGACATTTCATCCCTATAGGATTGTATCTTGAAGGCCTGATTTTATCCATTCCAAGAGCTCACTGCATGCAACTTTGGCAACATGTGGTGGCATGCAGGTGCTAGGAGTAACCCGACACCATTAATTCCAGTGTCCTTAGGAGACAGTGGAGGCACCATCGCTCCTGGTTTCTTAGGAAAGATGGGTTCAAATCATCAGTGCTATCAATTAGTACAGCTCCTACAGAGATTTACCCCCAGCTGATAATGTGGCTCATGGAACTGCTGAAAAATCTCTTCAAAAGGGGCCAATGAATTCTTTTTACCAAAAACAGCCCTTTTCTGCCCTATTAGGAAGAACTTGCTATTTAGGTTAGGCTCAGGAAGACTTACATCGTGGGACCACTCTCAACTGAAAGCTGTGGGATGTGACCGTGACAGGCTCGGCTGGGCTGTAAGCAATGCAGACATAATGTTTACTTGCAGTTAATAGGCAAGGGTTAGACAATTGTCTCTTAAGTACCGTATCATGATGTATAATGCACAGAGAACACAGTATATTGAAATGTAACTCATGAGCAGCTTCCAGCTCCTTGCTTCCTAAACCAAAATGATCTGCTGTCAATTAAAAACCTAATGAGATATGCACAGATCTCAGCTGGCCACTGTGGGTCAGGTGTACCTGTGATGCTTTCTTGGGGTGGCCAGGACTGAGTCACCCAGTTACCCCCTGCTTCAGGGAGAGGGAGATTTGCTAGTGCTAAACTGGGTGTCAGGGAGTTGACACCCCCAGTCTGTTAGCCACACAAACAATATCCTCAGAGCTCTGCCAGCCCTTACTTTGTCTTTAAGGGTACATTTGGTTTACCCCAGTCCCTGAGCTTTTCGGAAGCATCCCCCTGTAGTGGTCCAGCAGCTGTCACTGGACGCATCCAGTTACTGCCAGTTTTGCTATTCCTTAGGGAATGGTGTACACACGCTGATACACCATTGATACAACTCAAGATCAGGTCCTTTGTAACTCCACAGCATAGAGAGGTAACAATCATAAGTTTATTATAAAACATTAAAATATTTATTATCTAAGATGTTTATTATCAAGGATAAAGATGTAAGAGATACTGAGAAAGGATAATGGAAACAGAAATGGTTACATGTAGGACATAAGGTGTAACACACCCTTTATGGTTTACACCACACTTTAATGGGGTAAAATCTTTTTCTAAAGCAGTTTCTCACCTAAAGCTTCTTAGCAATGTTTCTAGCCAGGACGGGCTGGAATCCCATTTTCATTAATATAATTGCACTGAACAATTACTTCCTCAAGTGCAGGATAAAACAAGAATCTTTTTGCCTTCCTCTTATACCCCAAAGCTCCTTGTCTTTGCACCCAAAACAGGACAACCCCTTGTCATTTAGTCTCCAGTGTGCTGACCCAATGTTAACTTCACATCCTCATGTTGACTTGGAATGCAAATGAAGCTGCCACTGTGTTTGACTTATAATGCAAATGCAGCTGCTACTGTTTTGACTTATAATGCTTAATTAATTTACATCAAAGACAGGAATAGGTGAATGGGTATACTTTGTCTGACAGAAAACCTGTTTGTCAACTTTACCTTGTTACATAGTTTAAAACATAGTTTAGTAGGTACACATAACTCACTAAATATCATCAGCCATACATTTCACAATATTAACGACCAGAATGACACCAGCATTAATTTGAACCTTGCAATATATTATTTAGGGATAAACATTATGAAAGCACTGTGTTAGGTGTGCTGAGTTTGTCAGGCCTGATAGGAGTCACTGACACAGAGTAATAAACCCTTTGCCTGCTGGCACCAAGGGGCTGTCGTGGCCCAGTGCCATTTCAGGATTCTCCAAAAACGAGATAAAACTGGGAAGAAAAAAAATGATGGGGTTGTGCTCACTGGAGGTCTTATGCAAAGCCCACTGAAGTCAATGGAAGTCTTTCTGTTGACTTCTGTGGCCTTTGGACCAGGCCTTGAGCAAATTTCTGCGTAAGGAACAATGTGGTGGAGGGAGGAGGAAGGGCAAGAATGACACTGCCCCGCCTGTCTTCCCAACCAGGCTTGCTCCCTGTGAGGGGCACTTGGCAGACCTGGCTGAGGCTGAAAGACGGACGCGTGAATGACTGCTACACCCGTCATGTCCCTTCATGACTGCGTGGTAAATACCAAGCAGCTGTGTCACATTGCTAAAACCTGTGCAGCTTGGCATCTGCACACATATTAAGTTAATGACTTCACTTTGCTTCAGTCCTACACAGCTGCCAGAGTCTAAGCAAATGAATCAGTGAGGGCTGGGAAAACAGAACCAAACATGTGATTTGAAAAATCCGGCAGCCGGGGGTCGTGGAACTGGCAGATCCTGCTGAATTGCACTGGGTCAGTGGGCTGTTCTAATTGACCTGGTAGAGTTCAGGCAACTGTCACAGTTGGCTGAGTTAATCTAGCTGGGGGTGCTAACAATCCTCATGGAGTTTTCTGGGGAAAGCAAAGTGCCTCCACAGCAGGAACTGAGTTTTTGATCACTTGACTTCAACGGTCTGCTCGTGGAAATAAGAGTTTGCAGGATCGGATCCTAGATAACTCACTTGCCTACCTACCATGTGCAGAATGAAATACCTAGTGGTATGGGGCCAGATCCTCAGCTGGTATACATTAGCACAGCTCAATTGTCTTCAATGGAAGTATGCTCATTTACACCACGTGAGGTCCTCGCCCATAGTCATTGTCCATTGTCATTTCCTCATGCTGCATTTTATAAGATGACAGCTCATCACCAGTGATCCCATACATTGTGACGTTTGGGGCAGGGACTGTCCTTTACTGTATGTTTGTACAGTGCTGGGGGAGGCCTCCAGGTGCTTTTACATTAAATATAGTAAATCAAGTAATAAATCATGTATTCAGTGTCTTGTTTCCTCATGCATTGACATGTTCCTGTGTCTGTACTGTATTTACTATCCCATCTCTACATGAACCCATCCCTGCACCTGAACAAGGACAGGTGGCAATGCTACTTTATTGGAGTTTCAATCCTTTTTTCTCTGAAGTATCTGACCAGGGGAGGGTACGGCCAGAAAATTCCGCATGCAAAGAGAGAGGAAGGGTGCATTTTTTAAATCCATAGCTGGAGAGACCACAGCGTGCTTCAGAGTATGACATGTGGACTGGCTAATCTGGTCAAGCATTGCTCTACTTGATCACTGCCAAATTCTAAAAGACATCTCTCATTCTAAGCAATGCTCAGACATTTTCTGTTCTATCAGGAGTGGCTGAACATTGAGTACTTCTCCAAGGGAGAGACTGTGACCTGGCCCCTGCCTGAATACATACGGATGTGTGTGAGAATGGGCAAGATTTAGACTTCCCTCATTTGCCTTGTAGGCCCTTAGAAGACACAAGCTGCCATTCCGTTGAGAACCATGAACACCAAGTGGGGTGGAAGTCTCCCCAAAAGGATAGAGAAGAAACAGGTTTATAAAGGAGCTGGTAGTGGTGGTGGCTTATCTCTGTGTGAACCACAGTTCCCCTCAGAGCTGACCCTGGGGTGAAGCAAATCCACACACTACTTCCTACACGAAAGGCAGGTAATGCAAAATGATACTTTTTCTCTGCTGCTCTTTGCACAGCAAGCTGGGCTGAAATTCCTTTAACATCAAAAGGGCTGGAAGTATCAGATGGGTCCAGTGGGCATAAGGGAGCAGGAGGCACCTGGGAAGGGCAATTTGAAGTGATGGGAGTGGCATCTGGAAATGACAGTTTAAATTCAGATTGGGAACTGTATGGATTAGGCTGGGGGAGGGGAAGCTCTGTGCGCACCTGCACTGGGCTGGGGACCATGCATGCATCAGGGAACGCAGTGCCTGCATTTGAGCGGGGACCGTGCATGCAACGGGAATGCAGTGCCTGCATTTTGAGCGGGGGACTGTGCATGCAGCGGGGAATGCAGTGCCTGCATTTTGAGCGGGGGACTGTGCATGCAGCGGGGAATGCAGTACCTGCATTTGAGTGAGGACCGTGCATGCAGCGGGGAATGCAGTGCCTGCATTTGAGTGGGGACCGCGCATGCAGCGGGGAATGCAGTGATTGCATTTTGAACCGGGGGGCCATGCATGCATCGGGGAACGCAGTGCCTGCATTTTGAGCGGGGACCGTGCATGCAGCGGGCTACACTGCACTGCGTGCGCGCCTGCACGAGGCTGGAGCCCGGAGCAGCGGCCCGCGCTCGAACCCAGCGCTCTGCCAGTCGGAGCGGAGCCGACGGAGCCTCCCAGCTCCCACCGCGCCCGCGAGTGGCAGGCGGGCGGCCCCGCCTCCTCCCGCACAGTCGCGGGGCGCGGTGCATTGTGGGACACAAACAAAGTGCCCGGCCAGGCTGGAGCGCGGTGCTCGAGCGCTTGGGCCCCGCGTGCCCCCTCCCGCCCCCACCCGCCCGCGCGAGCCGCTCCCGCCCAGCGCCGCCCTCCGCAGGGAGGAGGCAGCGGCGGCCCCCTCAGCCCGCCGCCGCCGCCGCCGCCATGGCCCAGCAGGGGCCCCGGCGCGACCCCAGATAGGGGCTCGGCGGCCTCCCGCGCCTCCCGGGGCGCCGGGCCCAGCGACTGCAGGTAACGGGGCCGGGCCGGGCACTGGGAGAGACGGGGAGAGCCGGGCCCCGCGTCCGCCCCGCCCCCGGGCACCCCCGGGCTTCTCCGCACCCTGCCCCTCCCCCACCCAGCCCCCCCGTCCGCGGGGCGCCCCCCCCCGGCACTGACCCGCCCCCCCCGCGTGCACCCTGGGAGTTGCCCCCTGGGGCCACCTGATGCCTCCTGCCCTACCCCCCCCCCGAGGCTGGTCCATGCCCCTGCCCCCCCCGCCCGTCCTTGAGGTCACCCCATTTCCCCTGGCTGAAAACCTTCTCTCTCCCCTCTCCTGCCTGCCGTTTGTTACCCCCCCCCCCCCACACACACACACTCCAGAGCTGCCCCCCCTGCGTGAGGCCACCTTGTTTCCATCCGCCCTGGCACCTACCCTTCCCACGCCCCCTTTGGATGCAGGCGATTCCTCCCCACCCTTCCCCCAGGGTGACGCTGGGCACCATCTCAGTGGGTTGCTCCCCACCGCCGTAGGGGCAGGTGGCTGTTCAGGGCAGCCGCTGGGCATGGCTGGCTTGTCACGTGCAATGCACGCCTGTGGGGCCAGCAGGGGAACCCTGCAAAGTGACACGCTGAGCACAGGTGCTCCCGGCCTGGCCTGGCGGGGTGCGCACGCTCACTCAGTAACTGGTCTGTGGGAGGGGGTGGTAGGTGATGACACACTTCTCCTTTCTCTAAGGGTGAGAGTCCCACCCCCAACAGGGGACCATGCACACACACATGATCTCTTAGGGCTGGCCCACCCGCAGTTTTTGCAGTTTAGCTATATCTGCTCAGAAAACAACATAGTTAAATACGTGATCCAGTTATATCAGTTCAGGTGTGTTTGTATTGGTATAACTTGTTTTTGATATAAACACTTCTGTAGAAATATAACTGTCCGTAGTAGGAGGTTTCAGAGATTTAACTAGCTTGGTTTCTATTCCAGTATTTAAATTCGTGGAAAAACTGTATGTAGGTATCCCTTACCAGAAGGATTTTCACTCCTATGTTGATCTCCCCAAGTAGGAAATGCACAGAGGAGTCTCTTTACACTAGAGAGTATTGTTTCTTTTGCATATAGGTGATTTCCCTGACTTGCTTCCTGAACCTGACCCATACAGAGGTTCAGTTTATAGGGGGGGGAATGCCCCTTGTGTGAGAATTACAGACACACTGGGGGAACAACAAATTAATACTTCTCATTGTTGTTGTCACATAAGATATAAATGAAGGAATTAGGGAAACTGACTCCATTATTTGTTGCAACAAGAGATTAAATCACACACTATGGCTGGCTTTAAGCAGGATAATTTTGTGGTATTCATAGTAAAATGTGTGCTAAAATAAGGGTCCAGTCAGATGCTGGATGTTTGCTAGATGGGTCAGAAAGAAATTTGACTCCCTTTCTACTACGTGTAGCATTACACAAGTGGCTAAATCCATTGTGGGAATGTTTGCCTTCTTCTGAAGCTTCAGGTATTGCCAGGGATAGCATATCCGATCCAGTGTGGCAAATCCTGTGAATATTTTCGTTGAGGAGGTTTTTCCCTTTAGTATCCTTCTCATGAGCGGAATTTGCTGTTTGATGTCTGCATTACAGGATTAATAAGAATAGACATTGCTATCATGTCCGTTCTTTTAATAAACTGTGTAGGTGGTGAAAAGGAGGGCTTCGGGACTTCACCCACCGTACTGATATTTTTTAAATTTTGCAGTCCAGTAGCACCTTCTTTGCTGTGTGTTCCTGGTAAATCAGATCAATTCTCTAACAGTGCACTTGCATATTTCAGTACATGTTTATTTGGTACTATACAGCCTACCTGTTAAGAAGTCTGCTGGAAAATGAAAAATCAAACCACTTAACTCTGTAAAACTATAAAATGAAAAAATAGCAAATGGTAAAAATTATAGGAAGATAATAGCCTTAGGCTATTATCATGTCAATAGATCATTTGGTTTTGGGGTGCAAAAGGGAAGTGGAGCGAGAACTTGAGTTCTAGGCCATAGAGGGAAAAGGTGGTGTTTTTAAGAATGGATTTGATGAGAGAACTGCTGGAATCTAAGGATGCTGGCAGGTCTCTGCTGATGAAGAATCAGCTTTCTAAGTAATGGTGATGGATTCCATTTATAAGCATTAGTTCTAATCCATGATCTTGAGTGACCATAAATAAGTATAGTTTTGTGAATGTCTTTCTCTGCTAAATCTTCTCTTAGCCAAGCTATATAGATCTCTCCTTTTTCTTTTAAAGCATTGTAGTTTCTAGGCTGGCTTTGAAACCTATATGTAGCAAACCTTTTTCTAAAAAAGGGTTTCTAGTGTTCATTATTGGCAATGTATTCAGATGGATTTTATTCCCTTTCTTGCATAATGTATTAGTTACAAGTATGTAACATCCTAGTATCTGGACTTGGAGTAAAGCAAAAACATTTCCTTTGCATGAGTAGCTAAGTGCTCCACAACACCCCCATGCATCATAACTTTGAAAGGTCAGCCATGGAAGAAATTGCCAATAGATTGCTAGGGGAACCCAAGCTAGTAGTTATCGAAAAGCTGTGACAGAGAGGTGCTGCTTATACTTTCTGAATGTGACCATGAAGTGATTTTCTGTGATGTACTTCTCTATCTTATCCATTGCAAGAAGGCTATCCAAAACTCGGCAGTCTTTGCAGACAGCCAGACTTTAGAAACTCTGAATATACTTTAATGCTTAAAGTGCACACAAATTTTTTAAATAAAATGATGTAGTTGCACAGTGCTTTTAAAATCTGTTACTTTAAA
The DNA here is from genome assembly GCF_026122565.2 of Emydura macquarii macquarii. Classification (NCBI taxonomy): domain Eukaryota; kingdom Metazoa; phylum Chordata; order Testudines; family Chelidae; genus Emydura; species Emydura macquarii. Next base: position 5,039,201 of record NW_027130449.1, on the reverse strand, counting down.
TACTATTACATAAGTTGTGGAGTTTGTCTAACTTTAAAGGGACACCACCTTAAAAATCACTCAACTCTGAAAATGTTTTCTTATAAAGTTCATGTAAAATTTCAAGGAAGAAAGTGTGTGGCTGGTATGCTTTACTTCTAATTTCACTTTAGTTGTTCAACTGTCAAGCATATTAGTATTTCAACAATTATAGTAGGAAATAAATAATGAAAACACATTTAAAAGGGAATTGATTTGTTTGAATATATTTTTGAATAAATATGGAAGTGCAACCTCTGTGCACTTAGGCTGAGATTTTTAAAGATATTTAGGGGTTGCTGTGCTCAGTCTTGCAACACCGAACTGATGTAGTTTAGAATCCTAATTGTCTAAATCCTTTTTTGCAAAAGAGTTTGAGTCCTAAATCAGTTAGGTGTTGTGACTCTGAGTGCAGCAGTGCCTAAATACCTTTAAAAACTGAGCCTTACTCCTGATTATACTCCATGGGAGTCCACTAACTTTAACTTACCTCCTTAGTAGCTCAAATTGATACTTGTAATGAAATCACATAAAGAAAACAAATGCTTAGTGCTGCCATGTCAAATGGGCATAAAAGTGGACCACTGAAAAACTATTGTTGAGATGCATTAAAATGTGGTGAAATAAAAATGGCTTAAAATACCTATTCCATTGTTCATAGAAGACTTTCATTCACTTGATTCCAGAGGAATGATTAAAGGCAGGTTCTGTAAAGCACAAACATCTTATTAAATGGACATTTTTTTCTTTGATAGCATATCTATATTGATTGTGTAATTCCGGAGTACAGTCTCTTTTATGTAAAAGTGCGACTCCTGTTCATTTGTATTAGGAGCAGTTTTAGTGGAAAGCTTGTTGATATTCAGGAAGACTTTCAGGCTGCTAAACTGGGCTAAAAATGGCACTTAAAAGTGGATGGCAGATTATCTGGCATATTATATATCTGGATATTATATATAGAAATAGCTTTACAGGAAGACTGCTTAAAATGACTGGGGTTTTTGCCAGGAGCAAGTCTTTTGGGAAACATTTTTGACAGCATTTAGAAATAATGTACCAAAAGAGACCAGAGGACTCAGGGATGGTAATGTGCTCCATACAGGCTTTTTCCTCCCTAGGTAGTTGGTTTGAGTCCAGCCTATGTTGGTAATGGCAGAAAGTTGTTACCATCTGATGACTTTTAAGTGCCTTTATTATATTTACATAGTATCAAACACTGTATAGCACTTTACAAAGATTTAAAAGAAAACAAGGGTCCCTGCAGTGATACGGGATCCAGCTTCCAATGCACAAGTACCCACCTCATAATAAAAACACGCTAATTGGCAAATTTAGTAGCAATGTCAAAGAGGCCAAAGACTGATAGGCGTGGGGAGACTGAATTGTTCTCTTACCCAGAGGATAGTCCCTCCAGGGCTCAATCACACAAGGGAGAAAGTGTGGGATGTTTGCATTGCTTTTGCTCATCCTTTTGCCTATTTATTTGGTAGCTAAATAGAGCACTCTTCAGTTTCCGGAGCCAAGGATAGAGTTCTTCCTAGGCATTTAATTTTGCTCAGGTAACTGGCTTGTTAGGTTCAACAAAAGCAACTCCTAATGTTAAGTTGCTGACACAGAACTGTATTCCTTCCTGCTTAAATTTGATCAGGACTCTTTAAACCCACTTTCTTTTGAAAAGGTGTTTATATATGTCTGATATCTTGAGGAGCTGGTCTCAGTCCATGCTCCCTGGTTTGTCTATATTGGATTGATGATTTGTGTTTGTTAATGTGTTTTAAGATATTGCATGTGTGACTTGATCTCTCTCCTTCAGCCCAAGCACAAATATATTTCCTCTAGTTTCTTATTACTGCAGATTTCTCTTTAGCTTTGACATTAATATGACTTGAGGTATTGGGGGTGGAGCTGAGGGATAAGTTTTGCTTCATAGCTCATTAAGAAGCTCAGTCATGGTAGTTCACGCTGTATTTCATGAAACACGGTGTAACACTTACCCAATAATCTGATATGGGAGTTAGAGAAGGAAGGATGTTAATTGTTATAAAAGGACTGCATACTTTGAACAGCAAATCTATTTACAAGTAAGTTTTATATGTAGAGCACACAAAAGCAGCAAACTGTCAAACCTGTCTTACCTATCGCTATCATTGCTGTCATGTATGAAGTCACAATCATATATTACTGTAAAATGACAGGATAGTTTCTGTCAGAGTTTTGGGTGACAGGAGTAAAGTCAGGGTCATGAATGGGGGAGAATTCTTCAGGTAGTGAAGTTGTGCTGTCCCAGGAACTTGAGGAACCCACCCAAGTAGCTAGCTCTCAGTTTGCTCAGAGGCAGTGAAGAAGGAACTGATTTTCAAAGCGTAATCTTCACTTTTCTTTCATAGGAGAACTGATGTCGGAACCTTACCTTACCTCTTTTGAAAACCCAGGGGATGTGACTTTTTCAAGTAGAGGTTTCAGATTGGTTTGGTTTGAAAAATTGAGGTTCTTCTGAATTTGGTAATTTCATGGGGTTTGTTTTCTTAAGTGGAATAGAACTTTTGTTCTGTAAGTAGATCTCTTTTTAAACTTAAACATGCATACACAAGCATGCTCAAGTTTTTTTATTTCTCCCCAGAGTTTAAACACTAGTGTTGGTATGAAACCTTGTGAGCTGCACTATAATTGTGTTTTGGCATGCGAATGAGCGCTTTGCTTCGGATTTCCTTTACACGGTATGGCCACAAATAGATTTTTAAATTGGGGTGTTTACCGAGACTAGGTTTGTAAGAATGAATATTTTTGTCTTAAGTTTGAATTTGTATACTACTCATGCTTGTGGAGCTTCCAAAATTGAAATTGATTGAAAAGCTATATGCAACTGTAGAAAATCAGTTCCTGTAATTAGCTCTTTTAAGCTTTTTTTTTATTGTTTCATTAAATGATCACTGCCATGTGGCAGATGTCAGAGGTTTATATCATTACCCACAGTGGCTTGTAGTCCATTCTTTGAAGTTAAATTGATTTTTGTTTACTTTTATTTTTTGCTCCATTCTATTTGCATATTGCTATTGCAAGACACATTTTCAATATCATCTTCAGGTACTGCTTAGGATGGTGGGCTGGGAACAGTTAAGTATTTGTTATAAAAGTGTAGTATATGGGGGAGCAGGGGAACAAAGTTCAGACTTTGATCTAACAACTCTCGTGTTGTAATTGTGTTATGCCAGTGATCTAGTTATGACTATTACTATTCTTTGTGTTTAGATAATTGACGCACTTGTATGGGATATAAATTCTACATCTAGAAAAAATTCTACAGGTTCATATTACATGTCAGTCTTGTGCAAGGTGCCTTTTAAAAGCACAATAATCAATTTAATTTGGTCCAGACATAAATGTTATAAATGTCAAGTGTTTTATCAAACCTAAGTCCAAAAACGAATCTTGCTCACAGATTTTAATTGTCCAAATTCGGAGAAATAAAATTGGAGCATAAATAAAGGAGTAAATTGTGTATTGTTTTTATTTATGTATACAGTGGTCCCCAAACTTTTTTGGCACGTGTCCCATCTTAGCTGATCTGCACCCTTCTCCCCTGGGAGCCAGAGGTGGGGCTGTGCCCAGGGGCAGGGAGCGGGAGCACAGCAGGGCTGGGTGGTGCTCTCTGCCTCCCTCATGTGGGGGCTGGCCCGGGCCCCACTGCATCCCCCCCCCAATATTCCTTCACACCCCCCTGTGGGGGTGCACCCTGCATTCTGGGGACTACTGATCTAAAGTGATGGTAGTAACACAAGTAAATTTGTTTACATGTTTAAGTTGGTAGTGTCCCTTTAAGCACTTTAAGACCAAGTGAAACAATTCTGGTTTTAATTCACATTCTGGTAGGTCAGCAACTACATTTTGCACATTACTGTTGTCACTGAGCTGGAATTGCATAGCCATGAAGCTTTGCTAGTTATTTGATGGAGTGTCAGCTGATTCCCCTATATAGCAATTTTTCAGATGCTAATTGCAGATTTTTTTACCATATGAAAATAAATTTCATGATAAAACAAGACTTTTAATCAATTACTGTTCAGATATTGTTAATGGAACATCCTCTTAAAAATTGTACTACTTTTAAGAAATTGCTTACCTACTATTCTGAATAGTATAAGTAAGATTACTATGACAATGGAATCTCCCATTGAGACTGACAGGTGAGCTACAGTCACTTATTGTGGGTCCTGAAACGGCACCAAAGACCAAATTTGGACCTGCAGCCCCATCCATAAGTGTCAGAGGTGAAGACTATTGTAGATGAATGTGTGCTTCTTTGAGCTTTATGCCTCGCATGTGTCTTTTTGGTAGCAGCAACCCACAGTCTTTCCGTCCAAGGGGATAGAGGTTCTGCCATTGGTAGTTGTTACGGGCTAAGAGCTCCCAGGTGTCAAGATGAACATTGCAAGACTGATGGTTGACCTTGAGAGTGTATTTGTCTGCCCCTAAAATGAGTTGCAGTCTTCAGTTCTGCTTAGTAGATGGCCTTCGGTATTCTACTATCAGACATGGACCATGTGACCACGCCATCTCAGTTGAGTTCTCACTAGAAAAGCTTCAGTGCCTGGGAAGCTGCAGCACTCAAGGACCTTGGTGTTTGGAAACAGATCTTGCCAGTTTACTATAACTGAAAGATTACAGGGGAAAACATTTATTCAGTTTGTTTACTTCAATTACACAGACAGCTGTCAAATACAATTTTCCTGTTTCCTCATATAGCATAGTAAATTTCCCTTGGCCCCCTCTAGGCAAGGAAACATTCTTAAACAGTAGTGTCAACAGGGTTTAATACATTTATAAACATGCCAGCTGGTTGTAGTCAACTATGGGGGGAAGTTAAAACAGGTTAAAATGTCTTTAAACAGCCTATTTTCCTAGTCTAGATATGGATTTAATGAAAAAGATTGTAAAGCCCCCAACACTTGTTGACAGTAGAGCCAGTGAGATTGCCCATGAAAGACTTGCTGGTTACAAGACCACAGATAGGGCATATCTCAGGATCCATTCTTTGTTTTGGAATGGCAACAACTGAAAGGCAGCAGGTTAAATCTACAGGTTGTCTTTCAAGTAGTGCTCAGTAAGATTCTACTCTCTGAAAGCCCAGCTCTTAAGTTCCTATGTCAGAATTTCAAGAAATTTGTGATTAGAGAAATAAGCGTATGATTTACAAAAAAGGTGACATCAGAAAGATGGGAATTTCTTGGGGATTTTCTTACATATAATTAGATGATGATAGTAGACAACATGTTAGACTTGATCAGAAGACTGATTCTTTTTTCTCACATTTGACAAAAGATTAGTGAGAACAGTTACTCTTTTTAAGCCCTCATTAGAAGCTCATCTTGGTGTACCAAGATGTGACAAGTCCACTATTTGAGCCCCTGAACTTACATATTGGAAACAGATTGAGGAGAACGAAAGCCGTCTTTCTTTTCCATGTTCTACATGTTACACCATAATTAAATGGAAAACATGTAAATTACTATGATTGACTATTACTAATTGGTGTAAAACTACAGTAACACTTGCTAAGCTATATTAGCTCACAGTTAAAGAAAAACTTTCAGTATTTAAGGCCTGGTCTATACTTACCGTGAAATTTGGCAGCAGTCGACGGGAGTTACGCAAGCTAAGTAGAATAGCTTGCATAACTTACGTCGACTTCTTAAAATCTTCTGCGCCCCGTCTTCACTGTGTTGTGCCAACAGGAAATGCATACCCATCAATGCAGCACTATGCTTGTTTTGGAGGTGGTTTTATTAAATCAACTTCTGGATCGATTGAGTGGGTCTGGATAAATCTGGATAAATTGATCTGACGGCAGTGAATTTGCTGCCGTCAGTGAAGACATACCCAAAGTATAGGAAATAAATGTGCAAAGGAAGTGGAAATCAAAGCAATATTGCATATTCTGTAAAATCAAGACAAATACTGGGTATTCAGTTGTTGTCATTGATTTTATGTAATACATGCGTTTTTTCATATCTTTAGACTGGCTGATAGTTCCTACCAGAATTCCCATAGAACTCACCCATGCCTGAAAATATGATAAATAGTGGGGAGTTCTGATAGAATTTTGTGGACTGCTCAAAATATGTTGCCTAGATGTTTATACCTTCCAGTCTGGTTCTGCCATTCAAGCCACGTAATAACGTCAACAAAGGTGTGCAAACTCACCACCACCAGTTCAATCTCAGTGAGTGAACTTCAAAGGCTATCGTGGATCACTTAAGTATTATTAGAAGTGACCTTGCATAGAAAAGAAGTCTATCTTTGGTTTTGGGGGGAGGTAGAGGAGGAAGAGAGAGGAGGGGGGAGTGTTGCTTTGTGATGTATAAAGACTGAATTATTTTGGTTTTTTTTAAACTTAGAATATCAGGTCTAGTCTTCCAGCAAAACCAGGGAAGTCTAAAACGGCTTTTTCAATAAGCAGCTGAAGGGCTGGATGTATCAAAGTGCCTTTCTCCCAAGAATGATTCTGGAGTTCAAAATAGATGTTCACAAACACCCCCCACCCCCACCTACCCCCCAAAATAGTGTGACAAAGTCCCTTTTCCCCTAGTATGTTTCGAGATGAGAATATTTTAACCCAGAGTTAATTGATACAATACTCTTAAGTGGCAAATACGTTTGTAAATGTTATTCTGGAGTATCCTGGAACAAACATTTTTGAGTGTCCAGACTGGCATTTACAAATGTGTTAGCTCACTCGAGTTAACCGGCTATCAGTTTACTTAACTTTAAAAAGTTCTAGTCTAAACAAATCTTCAGTTGCTCAGGTTTCAATCTTGTCATGCCATAATACCAGTAGACCTCCAGCATAAACAGGGACATATGTAATGGTAAAGTCAATTTTCTTTCAGACCTTCTTTATACATCATAAAGAAACAAAAAAGGACACGTCCCTTTTTTCTTTTAAAGATATTGCATACATAACTAGATCAGTATAATGTTCTGGTCAACAGTTTTGATGTTGGGTGTTTAAATTTAGGTAACTAAATCCAGTTTAAGCACCCATGCTTGAACATATTCCTTTATAAGAATGTTAAACTGGCTACCTTAAATATTCTGGTATTCTAGGGCATATATTGTGCACATTGAAAATAAACAGGTCTATTAATCTGCATGTTTCTCAAATGAGAATAGAGAATAATACTATACACACAATACGTTTTTTGTAAGAATGTTAACTTTTTAACTTTACAGCTAAGTATGCAATCTTAATATTTTAAATAATGTGACTTTTTGCAATGAATTATTCTCTAACTGGATATTGATGAGCTAAAACCTGGAGTGTGTTTGCAGCAGGTTGGGTTTTTTTGGGGGGGATAGTTGTATTTTGGGTGTAATATATATCTCAGAAAATGTTTGCTTTTTAAATATAAATGCCCACATATTGCTGCAAAGAAAGAGCAAAGCTTTTCTTGAGCTAATTGACATTTTAAACATCTTATTTTCAGATTCTAATAAATGAACTTGACTTCAATGGAAAAATTTCCTTGCTGGCTTCTGGAATTTGCCAGACTACTTGCAGTTTTGTGGTTTTACTGGGCATGTGGATTGTCATAATTTTGCCAAAATTCTTGCCGTTACATGTGATGTAATATTTACTTTATATCTAATTACTAGTCTTTGAAAGAGCCAGGAATTTTACTGTTTTTTTGAAATAATTGGGACTGTAGTTTTTTTTTTTATTTTTAAGGATGAAATTGAAGTACTACTAGTGCTGCCAAGATTTCTGGTAGGGGTCTAATACAAAATGAGACTAACAGTTTTTGAACATTCCTGACTCTTCTCCCCTTCATCCTAGCAGTTCTTCCTTGAGAATGGATATAACAGCTAGTTTTTGTCAGAACAAAGTTTGAACAAAACAAATTTGGCAGCAGTGTAATTAATGTGTTATAATTGCAACAGGGTTTGAAATTGAAGCACTTTAAATTGATTTTTAATGAAAGGAGCCATGACACGGTTTGCATGCCTAAAATTTGATCTTCCTTGCTTGATACTTAGACCTTTCCATAAGCTAGAAGTTACGGTTGTGTTTAACACCATGTGTTCCTTCTAGTATGATTCTAGCACAACATGCATCGAAACACAAATCCCTCAATTATGTTTAGGTTACACTAGAAGTTGTTTCAGGTACACTGGAGTTCCTGCTAGGGCTGACCATGACCAAGGCCAATTCATGTCAGCCTTTTGTTAGCCTCCATCCAATAGGCAGTAATGTCATGTTACATTTACACACAAGTCAGACTGGTCTTTGATAGGACCTGTCTTCTAGTCCCCGGAGTGATGACTTTGGCCATGCAGCTAACCTTCATTGCTCAGGGGTCAGCGTGGCCAGAAACCACCTTTGTGTTTGTGTGACCTTTGTGTGACCCTGAATGGTCAAATGCATTCTAGCTGTATACTGATTCCACAGCAACCAACTTCTTTTGGCAACTAATCAGCAAACTGCTTCATGCTTCATCTGTAAATTAGTTATCTATCGGCAGTGTAACTGTAATGGTTGGCAACTAGCTATCCCTGGTGCTTCCAGCTTGTCAGCTGTGGGCATCATAATTTTGGCTGTCTTTTGGGCCAAGGCACCAGCAGTGCAGGATTCCTTTAACAGAAACCACAAGGCTTACAATAAGATTTCAAGTCGTCATGCCAAGCTGGAAATTTCCCAGACCAGAATGAAAACCATATCAAGGGGATGAAGGTGGCCTAGAAGAAGACAAAGAACAGTAAATTCAGGAGTGTTACCAATGTTTTGTCCATTTCCTCATTAAATGAATTACATTATGAGATTCTGTGCCAATACAAGGCTGGTATACTTAATGGGCAGCCTGGTAAGTTCCTTTTATTTATTATACTCCTTTACTTAGCTTCTGGGGGGGGGGGGGGGCATTCTCTGAAGTTTTATGGAGGCAGCCATTATTGGCACTGCAGCTTCATTTAGGCACAGAACTTTCCATCCATCTCTGGCCTCCTTGGGTTCTATCCCAGTTGCAATCTAATCTCTAGCTTGGACTCTCTGACCGCCTTCTTCCCACCAGCCTGCACCTAGCCTCCCTACCGCTTGATATCTCTGTTGAGGTTCCTGGGGCACAGTTAGTGGAAAAGGAAAGAATTCCCACTCTACCATTAATTATGACTTCCTGTTGGCATGGCATATACTGGCAGGTAAAATGGTGGGCGATCAGGGAAAAATTTCAAAAGTAAACTGCACAAACAATGCACTGAGGCTTAACTAGGAGGGTTTTATTGCTTTAAAACAATGGCTGTCAGACTTTATGGTGTTACCTCATTTTATTGCTGGAGCAATTTTGTGTTACAGCTCCTCTTATCTAGCCATAAAGGGTGTGTGATTGTGACACCCCCCACCCCAGGTTGCAGACCCTTACTGTAATACTAGCAGAGGCATTTGCAGAATACAGGAGTTGCAGGTGGCATTTTTAACCCCAGTGTGACATCCCACTTATAAAGGCAGGCAAACAAGTGCAGATTATTCCATGTGTGCATTTGGACATTCCACAGTAGCACTTGGACAATACAAGTTATCTGCTTTGTTTGGATCATATGCTATAAGAAAATACAGCAATATGCAGTGCATTCAGAGCAATGAGGAACAGTACATTTGTGTGCACATTGCCTACATGCAATATAGGCAACATTATTTTAGTAATGCAGATACTACAGACACTACTTAATCTGTTTTTGGACTTAATCAATATCCACCATTGTGGCACAAGAGCAGAAACATTCCCTTTTATCCAATATTTCACATTGTTCTTGATGCCTACAGGGATGACCTGCTTCCCCCTCTGCTCCCTTTTACAGCTGACACTGCCTTTCCAAGCATCCAGCAAATCCACTGTCTTCATATGGCAAAATGACTCTATGGTATAGCTCATAGGCCTTCTTCATGTTGCTTGGAAAACCTGGGGCCTCTCTCACTCTGGAATCTGCAACATGTTATACAGCCCGAAATATGTAGGAAATGGTCAATGTTTCTGATTTTCTGCACAGATAACATTGAACACTTCCCCCTTTTTTAAAAAAGATAAATATTAAATTGTCGTTCAGGATCTAATTCCCATGCCTTGATAGGCTTTAGGAAACTTAAAGGGATGGCATGCAGTAGCTTACTGTGGTGCTGCCCATATCTTTCAGAGGTGTGAAATCATGTATTGGAATATAAAAGTCTATTTTTCCCTTTCCTGTGCAGAAAGGATTTGGTAATATGTTGCTATGGACACTGACCGTGGACTTTTGGTTTTTTTACAGGGTCTCTTAATGCTCCTCAGCCCAGGCCTGAAAAAAAGACCCATGTCCTAACTGGACATGCTTCCCAATCCACATGCCAGGAGAAAAATTCAAAAGAGGGACAGACTCCTGGAATTTCAGTAGTGGCTATACGTCTGCTAGTATCTTCTCAGTTGAAGCTTGGAAAATGGAGACTTCAGGTTGCAGAGAGAGGATGACAAGCAGTTTGACAGCCAGTCTGTGGTTGAATACGTTCATCCTGATAAATGTGAATGGAGGATGGAATTCCAGAGACATGTTTCAGGGATTTTGAAGTGCTTACATAGAAACCCTCAAGCCATGCTTTTGTACCTGCCTCCTAACCTCCATGTAACTATGTACTCCACAGTAGAATGCTGTGGTACTTTAAACAGCAGAAGTATGTCTCAACCGTAGCCTATGCACACCAGAGAAGAGGGAATGAGAATCAGCGCCCTGAAGTGATGCTCTTTCATTACCTCCAACATGCTGCAGAGAAGAGCAGGCCCAGGCTTTCTTGTTGGAAACATGCATTTAAGGTTACATATGCAAACCTGACTGGTTAGTTGGGGGTATATTACAATAGTTAAAAATTAAAATAAAAACATTTTCACATTTGGAAGCTAATGTTGGTCTTATTACAAGAATACCTTCTTGGGCTTTTTTATAATGTTGGATACACTGTGTATTGTCTTTTCAGTTTTCAGATTGTCTGTTGTCATTAGTTGACAGCTGGTCTGCCCTCTCTACTTCCTATAAAGCTGTGTTTAAAACCACATATTTGTTACTTGAACCTCAGATAATTCTGTCTCAAGTAATATTTCCACCACCCCAAATGACAACAGGATACATCATCCAACTTTCCATCATCCAGCACACATTTTTTTCTGCATTTCCTCCTCTATCTGTTTTAAGAGTACAAAATAAAGAGGACTTAATAAGTAATAGTGTCATAGTATCAAAGACTCAGAAGAAAGCAGTTGAATATCTTAGTAACATTTCATTTTCATAGGAAAGAAAAACATTACTATTTACCAGTCATTTCTGCCGTTATAAGCCCAGCACAGGGCATCTGTAGGATCTTAGCAGTAATGGTCTTAGAGCTCTAGTTTCTAGCTTTTAGGACTGAAGGGTCTATTGAGGCAAGTGGTTCGGCCTCAGTAGTTCCTTCAGGCCTAAAAGCCTGTTTTGTGTTTTGTTTTTTTTTGTTCCCCCCCCCCCTCCCCCCCGTTTGTAAATGATGAAGCAGGGACACATGACAGAATTCTCTATTTTTACCAGTCAGTGGTTGCAAGTAATCAAGCATTTCCACCATGCTTTTTGCCTGCCAAAGCACACTCCATTGCTGTCTTGCATCTGAGGGTACAGTTAAACAGTTTTCTTTCTGGCAGCCTTCATCAGGATGTGACTTCATAAACCAGGTCACTAGTAAGTATGTTGGGTCCCCCAGAATCACAGTATAAACAAACTGGTAATCTCAATATTGTTCCATAAGAACAAGATTCGTAATTACACAGTCCTGAACAGGTCAGGGTTCCTGAATGTTCTTGTGTCTTGCACTTGACCACTGCATCCAGTAATAAGTTTATGAAAGTTTCTGGTGGTCTCCCAAAGCCTGCATCACCAAACAGAAGTAACCCTTCCTGTTGAGGTTGTGCTTTCACATTTTAGGATGGTGGAAGTGTGGATTATGGATAAATGAGTACTGTCTCTGACCCTGACACAGTTCAAGAATCCCAGCTGCTGAAACCTTTCAGTAATTTTGGGGCACTAGCCATCTTCACCTTACTGCATCTGCTGCCTTGGCATTGATGTTCTCACAAATCTCAACCAGCATGGCACCAGTGGTAGACCTACCCCTTCCCCTCTCCCCCCAAACTGTGTTCTAACATCTGTAACAATCAGGGTGATCATCTCCTGCGTAGATATTGGGCCTCACATGTTGGTGGCCTGGAACTGCAAGGACAGTGCAATTTCCAAAGTTCCAGAAGAGTGGCCTTCCTCATCCAAAAATTCTCCAGCATGGAGAAGAATCCAGTGTAAGCACTCTGTGCTTGTGGGCCTGATCCGTAATTGCTGCTTGAGTGTTCCCTTCATGCAGCTACTCAGTGAACTCATCTGAGACCTCTCTTCTTGCTGGGCATTCCACACACCAGGCTTTCAGCTAGTAATGCTAGATTACCTGCCCTCATCTCTGCAGCTGGCATGTGAATTTGAAATCCAGGAAAAGGAGTTCTTCCTTTGACAGCTTTCTTCCCAGTAAGGATCCATGCCAGTGGGGATTTGGCTGCTGTGGAAGCAGCTTGCAACTGGGAGTTACATTAGGTGTGCTAGAAAATGACATAGGCTTTGGGACCCCAAAGGAATTATGAGACTCCTCCCCAAGGAATCCTGGGATTTTCCAGGACAGTTTGTAGGAGTTGAGGAAACTGACCCTTCTGCCTGCAACCTCCCTGGACACTTCAAAAAGTTTCTCAGTGGGCTGTGTGTAGTCATCCAGAAGGCACTGCAGTTTGCTGTGGTGTTGGGAGCTAATCACTGTCCCCAGAGTTGTGATTTGATATCTCTAACTTGAGTTCAGCCACTGTTTGTTGAATGTTTGTTTGTTTTGATGTAAGTTCTTCAATATGCAAGTAAATGCTACAGCTGAACATGTATTTCATGTTAATATAAACTGGCATTTATAGCAGTATCTTAACTGTAATTCTTCTGGACCCTTGTGATTTTAAGTATACAGCACTAATAGATGGGACTGTTAAAACATTGAATTTGTATGTTGATGGCTCAGTGCCCTGATGTATTCACCCGTTACCTCTAAAGGTGACAGGTTTGCATTCCATGGTTTCCATTACAGCAGAGTGAATATTGTGTATTGAAGCAATTGCATATCAGGAGGTTGTGCAGTGTTTGGCCTGCTTTTTTTATACCACGTTTGTCCATACTGAATCTCAAACTGGGCTACTGAACTGGCTTAAAACAGTGTTTTAAATTCAGCAAATATTATTTTTGGTCCAGTATATATGGGAGGCCTATGTCAGCTAAAGCTGTGACATCTTGAATATTTTTTGTATATTTTTGATGTTATAGGGCTAAGTCCACTTTTGCCATAAGGAGGTACCAGTGGTGAATTTGGCCCAGGGTCTCACCTTAAAAAGAAAACCAAGATCACAGTGTAAATCTCATATCAGAAAGATGACGATCTGAGCTATATAAAGAAATTAAAAAGCAGGAGGCAAGTGAGAAGCAAATGTATTGGTATATGAATGAGGATTGGCAATATAAGATAGAGAAGCTGAAATCGGACCTGTTTGTTCATAGTATATGTTATACAGTTTAGATTTTCAAATATGTTTGTCGTTTCCAAAAGGTTTACATACATACAATTCAGACGTTGAAAAACATGTACTTTAGAGGACATGAACTGGTATATTTGCTTTGTTGATTCAGATGTTTCAAATTGCTTGTTCTTCCCCTTTGAAAGCAACTGCTTGATTTCCTCAGTGGCCTTGAATCAGTAAAAATGAGACAGACCACCTTAAATGACTTAAGACCAGGTCGTCTACACACTACCATTCTAATTCGAATTAAAATCCATTAAACAGAACTTGTTTGAAAACCCAGTGCCCTAGCATCCATCGCCAGACTACCCATCAATTCGCAATTCAGAAAATTCTCCTTGTTCTGGCATTCTGAGGCACTCTTGTCACACAGTCAAACCATAAGAGTAAAAAAAAGTTAGGGAAAGTTTGAAATAAATTGCTGTTGCACCAAGCTATTCAATTTAAAAAAAAAAAAAAAAAACCCTTGAAAATAGCATCATCTTAAACTTTTACAGTGAGTGTAAGTGGCTTATTCCTTGAACTTGGAAACACTGTGGTGTGGTATAGTGCTTGTATGTGGGAGAGGAGTTAGATTTTCTGAGAAGTACAACAACCCTGCTACCAGCTGCTGGGAAGGGGAAGCATGCTTGTGTTTTTGTCAGGTTGCCGTTCCTGGTCTGTCCTCTGGCTGGATGTTGTTGGTTAAATTTTTCCAGCTCCATCCCTCCATGCATAGACTCCAGTTCCATCCCAGACTCCTGGTTGCTGTTGGAGGGAATTGCTGCTACTATTCTGCTTCCTGGTTGCTGAAAGCAGCATCAGGATTAGGTCTCCCGTACTCCATCCACTCCCCAAATCTCCATTTTTGGGTCCTCTTCCCTAGATAAACTCTAGTTTGCCTCTCCTGCTGTTTAGTAAAGCTCTGAACATCAGCAAAGTCCTTGGAGTGGTCTGTCTCCAGACCCCTTTAGAGATGAGATTGGAGATACTGTTTCTTTCACTTAGCAAGCGTTTTGTTTATGCTTTATTTCTTCCTCCACAGTGGTGTCAAATTTCATTTTAAGTCCAAGTTGTCGTCATAATTTGATTCAGACTTTGTAAATTGTTAATGTTCCTCTCATAACTTCTGGTTATTGAAATAGATTAGCTATGTGACTGCATCTGTAATGTTAGTCAGTTGATTCTGTGCTCCAGAAGGAGTAACATTTTTCTCTGTCTGAAGTAGTGTGCAATATGAAGAGTGAAGTAACAGGAACCGAACAACCTGAGGTGGAAATATGGCTCATATTTAATAGCGGTGTGAGTGAGTAATGAAAAAGATTGACCAGGAGGCTCTGACAGCCACTATTTAAATATATTTTAAGGCTCCAAATCTGTAACCTGCTCCACGTAGGCAGCCCCCTGCATCCATGAGCTTATAAAGTTCCTCATAGGCACGAGCTCCACTTGTATGGAACAGCTTGCATGTCTGTGTGAGAGAGAGAGACCGGTAGTGATGGCTAGAAGGGAGGAGAGACTTTCCCCCATGTCAACAACCAGGTATAATTCAGTCACTGATGTTTAAACATCGAGATGAACCTTTATGCATGCTCTTCTGAACTGTGTTAAGCATATAGAAAACAGAAAAAAATGCAGGCTGAACTTTAAGTGGGAATTTTGTTTGTTTAAGGAATGCATGCTTAGGGCCTTAAGTAACTGAAACCATAGCTTGTTTCCCCTTTAACAATTAAATACATAATTAAAGCTGCCTCAGAAACTAGGTCTCCTCTTTGCAGACAAATTCTGCCATTCTCTGCCAATGAGGAGGGCTGTGCAGGCAGCCGAAGTAGTATGGTTCCCTTGCAACAGATAGAAGCAGGGAGATGCACAAAGAGCCTCACTGAGCAAGTTCTCTTTCCACATCACTGTAGAGTGAGGGGTTGGGTTCACTGGACAATTTTATTCCTCTGTGAAATCAGAGGTCTATAGGTTTCAAACACTCATTAATGGCATGAGAATGTTTCCTCTGTGGTCTGAAGGAGAGGATTCTGTGCCTTCTGCACCTCCAGGATGTTGTGCCAAGCCTTTTTACTTAACAGACACAGCAGCAAAGAGAGAATTTGTCCCTAAGAAAATAGTTGGAAGTATTCTGTGTTTACATTGTTTTAGCAATATATATGCAAAAGAAGATTATATTTCTTGTGTTTTCTTTACCTTACGTGTAAAATCCAGGGCTGTATATTTGATTTGGTAAGCCAGAACTGTACTTTGAGGTGCATTTTGGTTTTGGAGGAATGTTCAACAACCTCTCATCCTAGTCCAAAACCATTTATTGGAAGCAGCTTTAGCCAATCACTGTCTACACTACCAGCAGCACAGCTTAGCTATTGTCAAAAACTGCTCTGTTTGCTAGCTTGAACTCTGTTTTTTGAAAATTTGTACAGTGGACTCTATAAAGCTTTTTTATTTAGAAACTTCACTGAGAAATTTGTTTGATTCTACACATTTGCATCACACCCCAAACAAATGTCAGGGTCTTCAGTTTACAGAACCATTTCACGAAGTCCCTGAAGACTAATAACTAAGCAATAGATTACTGATCCCAAAAAACAAAAACAGGTTTAAGACACACACATGCTAGTTTAAAGACCGTATTTCCCATCTCAAAAGGTGATAAGTGTCCCTGTTATCAAACTGTGATCAGGGTAATTTCTTGGAGCAGGTAACAGCAGATACGTGAAAGCTGATATTATTGGCTGAGTTTAGGTAATCTGGCTTTCACATTTCATTTGCATTATTACAAAATATTAATAACTGCACTCTTGTAGGGCAAACCTAATATCTCTAATGTTTGGGGTTTTTTTGGCTCATGGAACAATTTGGCTTCTAAAAGGTCTAATGTACTGGGCTTCACTGTAAAGGAAGATTCTCTTTCATGTTTCTCTCCGCAAATATGAAGTCACTCTTTAATTCTTAGTGTAGAAATTTGCTTTATATAAATGACAAAAGATAAAAAAAAATTTCTGTTTTTTTAGGACCCTTGTGACCACTTGCATGGTGAAGCAGCATCAGCAAAAGTGAAAAATGGGTGTAAAAACATTTACTCATAATTCTCCTGCCCACAGCCAGGAGATGCTTGGAAAGCTTAACATGCTTCGTAATGATGGCCATTTCTGTGACATCACCATTCGTGTACAGGACAAAATCTTCAGGGCACACAAGGTGGTCTTGGCAGCCTGCAGTGACTTTTTCCGCTCCAAACTAGTTGGCCAAGCAGAAGATGACAGCAAGAGTGTATTAGACTTGCATCATGTGACAGTGACTGGCTTTATACCCCTTCTGGAGTATGCTTACACAGCCACACTGTCTATCAACACAGAAAATATTATTGACGTGCTGGCCGCAGCCAGCTATATGCAAATGTTCAGTGTTGCTAGTACATGTTCAGAGTTCATGAAGTCGAGCATTTTATGGAATACACCCAACAGCCAGCAAGACAAGGTGCTAGATGCAGGACAAGAAAACAGTGCAAACTGCAACTTTACCTCTCGAGATGGCAGCCTTTCTCCGGTTTCTTCAGAATGCAGTGTGGTGGAAAGAACCATTCCTGTTTGTCGAGAGTCCCGAAGAAAACGCAAAAGCTACATAGTCATGTCTCCTGAAAGTCCACTTAAGTGTAACACACAGACAAACTCCCCACAAGTGCTGAATCCTTCAGCTTCCTACGCAGAGTCCAGAAATCAGCCAGTAGACTCTTCCTTAGCTTTTCCTTGGACTTTTCCTTTTGGAATTGATCGAAGGCTTCAATCTGAGAAGGTTAAGCAGGTAGAGAATTCTAGGACTTTAGAACTGCCTGGTCCATCTGAGGCAGCCAGAAGAATTACTGATTATGTGACATGTGAGAGCACAAAGGCCAGTTCCCCTCTTGTGATTGAAGAAGATGTCCGTGTCAAAGTGGAAAGGTTAAGTGATGAGGAGGTTCATGAGGAAGTATCCCAGCCTGTCAGTGCATCCCAGAGTTCCCTGAGTGATCAACAGACAGTCCCAGGAAGTGAGCAAGTTCAGGAAGATCTCCTGATCAGCCCACAGTCTTCCTCTATAGGTATAGCCACTTCTACTATTTTATATATGTATACACACATGCACTTGTAATTTTTATTTAAGACAGTCTGCTTGATTTTTTTAATTACGGCACAGAAGATTGGTGAAACTGTATTTTGTTGTTCTAACATACGAAATGCTATCCAGTGATTTAAACAGTTTTTTAATAATTATTTTCTTACTAGTGCCAAATGGTTTGACCACAGTGTATCCACAGTACCGTTTTAGAAAGATTGGTGCTTTCAGTGATTAAGTAATCCCATAAAGAAATTTAAAGGTATCTTTGAGCCAAAATCAAGCCTTATATCAGTGTAGATAGATACAATGACAGTAGAGAGTTTTTATAATAAGAGTTAAAAACACAAGTTGCAGAATAAATGGTGGAAAGTTGTCAAATTAATATCCCAGACAAAAACAAAACAGTGCAGTCATATAGAATTTTTCCATTTCAAAGGGATTTAATCTCAAATTGCAGCTCCTAGTCTGCCAAATGCTGAATCTAACATTTTTCTCAAAAGACAATTTGTAGCCATTTTTGAGCTCTAGTGAGCTGTTAGGTATTAATAGCTAATATTTAGAGGACATCACTATAACAATCCTATTTTCTATTTGCATAGAATAGACTTTTATGAATGGCTTTCAATAAGTTAGAACACAATTGGCAACATTTCTAGTTTCGTTGCCAGAATTTTGCACAGATCCTCTATTTACCCTTGTATTTACAAAACCTATTTATTAAAGGATTATTTCAGTTAAAATCTGCTTTATTTGAAAACTGTTTGGTCAACTTCATTCAAATAATATCATGCCAAATGCTGTTTCGATTAATACATTTGTAAATATAGCCCAGTATTCTACCTCTACCTCAGAGTTTTTGTCTGGTGGATATAGCACTGTGCCTTCATGAGGGAATGGTAGTTGATCTCTCTGACCCTTTCATGGAGGAAATATCTGACCAATGTAATCGTACTATTTCAATTGCATGCTTGTTTTTACAAAAAAGCAGGAACTTTGTCATGTTACCCCATGCTTCAATACTTTCTATATTGCTGTTTTTGTATGTCATTATTTTGTGTGTATCATATGGTGAGAGTCTACATTGGTAGCATTTATGCCCAATCTAAACTACTTTACTTACTGGAACTTTACAGATACTGTTTTTGTGAATCCCCTCTGAGTAGTAGCCACAAACATGTGAGTGTGCTATCAGAGTAAATACTGATAGTGTCTTTACATTTAATTTGCCAAAAATATTGTGTGTCATTTATAAACTACAGGGAGGGTAGAGTTTGCTTTCTGGATAACCTCCAGGAAAAAAAAAAAGGTTCACTGAACTGGTGCAATTTGACCCCAGTCCTTAACACATTGTAGCAGTGCCTTAGAAAAGAAATTGCCAGGGACATGTGATCAGTTGTGTGAAGTCATTAAATGAAATATTGGGGGTGAGAGTCTATTTTGATATATCTGTAAGAAATGTAAACTGCAACATACAACAACAGACAATGAAGGTCAGGGTTAAGAAAAGGAAAAGATTATATCCACTGAAAAGAGTTTTAACCACTGTGTTCAAACAGCCTTAAAGAGAACTAACTATGCTGCTTCCTTTTTATCTGGATCCAGTGTAATCTGTATAGAAAATGTCAGAGGAAAGGAACATATCAGTTGTAGGCCACTCGAAAAATAGTGTATAAAAACGTGTCCAACACAGATAGCTTTTTTAACCATAGGAGGAATGGAAACATACGAGTGAGACCAGCACTAGGTCATAAAGAGAGGGACTCAAGTGAGTGGCCTAAATGTCCCTTTTCTAAGGGAGTCCTAGAATTGAACAAATCTACTGAAGGAAGGCTAATGATCAGGCCCCTGGTAATGTCTGTGATTGAGTTCCTTCTTTTTCCAAAGATGGAATCTAGCCAGATTCCTGAACTATGAAATGACATCTACTGAGAAGCAGCTTTGAAAAAAAGTGTCACCTTATAGTGCTGAAGCTGCATAAGTTTCTAGAAGGCTTACCCTTTGCTCTCTACCCTTCTTGGTCTATTGCCACTGAGGGCATGTTCCCTAACCATATTTACACCACAGGAAGAGGGTTTTGGGTCTCGTGCCATGTTTTTGTGTACTACCTTAGTGACCATCATTTTAACCAAATACTTTAAAGTCTAAAATCAAATGTCTTTAAGCTTTGAGGATAGTTCAGTATAGCATGTTGCACCTTTGGGGCTGCAGATACAAAAAAAAGTTGGTCCAAGGCAAATATAGTAGAATCCCATTCTGTATGCTTGAGAATATTGCATGTGTGATGCTCTGCTCAGGGCACCCAGAGCTGTAAGCCACTGTGCCAGCTCTGCCATATCAAGACAGAGTTTTGCTGGAGCTTAGACTGGTGTGACAGGGAGGTATCTGTCTGCCTCACCAGCAAACTCCCTGAAACACTGCCAGTCTTACCCTGCAAGGCAAGGTTAACATTCAGCGAACCCAAGTTCCCCAAAGACATGTCTCTGCAGAAAGGTAAATCCACATTCCTTTGTCTAAGGCAGGCTTACCTGCAGAACATATTTTAAGAACATATTTCCAGCACATATACATAACGCTATATATACAGCCTGTACATGGATCACATGTACATACCCTGTGACCAGCATGTCACCAGTTTATATATCTTATCAAAACTGTTTGGCTAAATATTTTGACAACAGTGTGTTGTGTTCCTTTGCAATTTGGCCTAAAGGGCTCTTGAAGTCACAGTGTGTTTGAATTTACATTTAACAATCTTTGCACAGCACTATTATACCATGATTATAGATTATATTCCTAATTTGCAGTATTCTAAAGAAGTGTACATTCCTTGTTTTAGAAGGTTTGCACTGTATGATAAAGCACAGTTGCAGCACAGGACACACCATCATTATAAGCATCCTTTTTTCCTGAAGAGGTATTGCCTTGTACATTAATATCACAACATTAGGGACGATCCAGTACAGTACTAACTGTTGCGGGGGCGCGGGTAAGGAGGTATTTTAAAACATAACGTTCTCTTCCCTGAACACACACGTTTTACCCTTTTAAAATTACATGTATTTTCTCAGTGCTTTATAATGCATTTATAAACATTCTCTTGCCTGTTTTTCTTATATTGTAAAGCGCTCTCATTCACTACTAGGACAATTGCAAAAATTGCTCATTTGCAGTTTACTATATGTGGTATCACTCAAACAATGCATAGGAGCACTTTACAGGAGAGAGACAGGCAGGAAAGCCTTTATAAATATATTATGTCAATATGGTAGTCACACTAGTTATGTTTGAGAAGATATTTTCATAACTCTGAAATCAGTCCTATCAGAGATATAAGTACACAAAATGAAAATTCTAGCAGCAAATGGACCATTTTTATTTTATTTATTTATTTTTTTTTTTTGCACTAGATTTTATTATTTGGGAATATCATGAAGGATAAACTAATATAGAATTCCATTTTTTATTTTTACAGATTGTATTACATCTGATCTTGCCTACCCAACAATACTCATAGCATATTTTAAGTCACACCAAACCACAGTTTTAAATTTGATATTCATAATGTTACCTTTAGAAACTTGCCAAAGGTGAGTCACCCATCAGTGACCCCACAATATGGGTATTATATTTTGGATCCCTGACTTTTCTTTTAGTTGGGAAATACGGGCCTGCCTTGTGACTCCTGACATCTGAATAGGCTTTTCTAGAGGTAGCACTCTTTCTTTTGGGATAAACATTTTTCCCCCCTCATCTGCCTCTAACTTATGTTGCGTCTCTTCTCTTTCCATTTGTATCTTCTGTCTGACAATCTTTCCTGAAGCCCCAATAATATTGTTTTGCTAGTGTTCTATTTCAGAGCATACTGAAAGTGGATCTTTTCCCATTGAAGTCTGTTGGAATTTAGCCATCAATTTTCCACGCTCCCACTAAATCCCAATATTTTACTTAATGAAAATCATCCCCAAATGGCTGTCTCAATAGGCAAGCTGTAGGCGTGTCTGTTCCGTGGGAGGCCAGGCAGGGTGAGCCAGAGGCAGATCACTCAGGCCCTCAGGCAGGGTCAGGAGAGCAATTCTCCTGGGGTGGCTAGGGAAAAGGGGAAGGGGACGCAGGCCCACCCGTCTCCACTGCGTCCCAGCCCAGGGCCCTAGCAGTGGCAGAAGCGGCTGCCACTGTGTCGGTGGGGCTCCCGCCGAAACACACCGACTAGAATGTGGCTTCAGCCACAGGCCGTGGCTGTCCCTGGGCTCCTTCCTCCCCACTGACCCTAGTACCTGCCTCCTCCCTGCCACGAAGGTGGTCCTCCAGGGGTAGCGCCGTCAGTCCTTCCTTGTCGACCAGGGGTAAGGCGGGGAGCTCCTCTTCAGGGGGCAGCTCCTCAAGGTCATTGGATGTGGGGAGCGGCTCAGCCTCGGGCAGCTCCTCCAAGTCCAGCCCCGCTGTAGGGAGGGGCTCGGCGGCCGGCAGTTCCTCCAAATCTAGCCCAGCCTCCGGGGGTGCCCGCCACTCGGGCCGCTCTGGGATCTCGGCCCAGTCTGGCGGTTCCAGAGCACGGCCTCGGGGTAACTCAGCCCAGTCGTCCTGGCCGGGTTGCCTAGTCCAGCTTCTCGAGGGCCCTATCCAATCCCCGGGCCCAAGTGGGGCCGGGGTTCGTCGGCGGCGGTTAGGCTCTGGCCTAGGCCTCTGCTGGTGGGGCAGCACGTCCACCTCTGGCAGCAGTCTGGGTCCTACTGAGCTCAGGGGCCAGGCTTTTGTACTTCCCCTTCCTGTTGGGGCTCCACCCCGCGGCTGTCAATTGGCCTGGCCGGGTGGCCCTATCACGGCCCGGGTCCCTTGTTGCCGGGCAGACTCTGGGGCAGGGTGTGAGTCGGGCCAATCAGAGCGCTCGTGTCCTTCCTCAGGCTCTGGCTCCGTGGGAGGCCACAGCGGCTTCCTACACAAGCATTATTGAATGCCCTAAAGTTCAACAAATTTAGGCTATTTTGCATGATGGGAAGGAGGCGAAAAAGTGAATTCAAAATTCCTGGGGCTCTTCAGTAGCTTACTTACACACCCGGACTATTGATCTGTCTCCACCGAGGTAGTATGATAGAGGGAAAGAGGTAGTGTCTCAGGTAGTCAGATCCCAGGCCATATACTGTGTGGCTTATCATAGATATACATCTGACAGCTAGTTGACCTCTTGTTGGAGAATGGGTGTAAATCCTGTTGCTTTACATCATTGTCATCCATTTCCCCCCACCCTCCCCACCCCTCCCCACTCACACACAAGCATCTGGTTAGCATTCGCATCAGCTTCAACCAGATGTGTGATTGTCTATAGATCAAAGCTGGTTCCTAGCAGTCATTAACACCTTGCAGCATAACACTCTTATCTCAGTTCTGCCCATGGTCTCACTTCATCTTAAAAGGCTAACACCCTAAAGGTACATCTACACAGCAACTAGACACCCACTGCTGACCTGTGTTAGTTTACTTAGGCTCACAGGGCTTGGGCTGCAGGGCTGTTTCATTGCTGGGGAAAGAGAGAAATTGAGGAGGCATGCAGCGCTGATGGCATGGGGCAAGAGAAAAGGTGATCCAAGAATGGGGTGGGTACACAGCCTGGCACAGGCGGAGTTGACGGCACACAGACTGGCATGTGGAGGAGGGGGAGTTAGGATGGCAGGGGGAGAGCACACACAGCTCTTGACGTGAGAAGGCATGGGGGGGATGCAGAGAGTCCATAAAGTTGAAGGAGATGGGAGGGTAGCACACAGGGAACTGGCAGGGTTGGGGATGATGGAGGAATGCAAGTACCTCGTGGCATGTGCAGTGCTCTCCGTTTCAGAAGCAGCTGTGCAGCGCTCTAGTTGTACCTCATTACCAGACAGGAGGACATGTTTTCCAGCAGAGAGCAAATCACCTGTTTTTTGTACTGCTTTATATTTCTTGGAATTAAATTGACACTAAGACCTGATCAGCTTCCTTATCCCCTTTCTGTTAGGGTGATATGCGGTCAAATGTTGCTCAGTTTACTCGATCCTCACTCAAGCAAAACTCTCACTGACATCAAAGGAGACTTGCCTGAACAATGATCGAGTACCCGACCTAAGTAAGGATGTCAAGGTTTGATTGTTAGTGCTGAAGTTATATTAGAATCTGTTTCCAAAGCTCAATTCAGCTAAATGTCCCAAGACAGTTTGTGCACTGACTAGAAGCCATAATGAGCCATTTTGTAGACTAGCTTCTCTTTTGCAGTAACAGGTGGTGGGTATACTATTGTTTAGTCTCCTTTGGATTACATTTTTAATCTGCCAAGGGCACCAAGAGCCTGAAATTGACATTCCTTTATTAAACATCATTATTATGTATGGAGGATGCATAAGGTATGGGGAATTAAGATCTAATACAGCAGCAACATTAGATTGTTCAGTATATCTTAAAATTTTGACAAATGTTATGAAACATAGTTGTTTTACCTGAAATTAGCATTTTCTGCCTTACAAGTTAGTGTAGAAGAAATAAAATAACATTTATTGACAATCATTATTGCATTTTAACACAGCTTTTTGTCTTCGAATTTATCCTTTCATTTTGTAGGCACGACTGAATATTTGAGCACATATTAAAGTTGCTCCTCCCCCTGCTGAACTCTAAAGGTCTAAATGCTGCTGGTTTTGTAGGGGCTCCAGTAAGCAGTATCTGCAGGAGACTCTGGGAGAGAACTTTGCATGTAGTTACCTACCTTTTGAGCACTTTTACTTGCATTAAATTGCAAATTGATGTTCCTTTTTTCTTCCCCAGGTTCAATAGATGAAGGGGTCACTGAGGGATTACCCACGCTCCAAAGTACCTCTGGCACTAATGCTCATGCAGATGATGATGATCGGTATGTACCAACATAGTGTGCAAACTGTTCTGTAGTGAATGGTGTGCTAAAATTAACTTGCCCCTGCCCCTAATCGCAGAATGTTTAGCTGCTCGTACATATACTTTGTGTTGAACAAAGCACTATCAGTGCCTGAAGGATCAGGTACTTTAGGATAATGGAGGTGATGAAAGTCTGTGTTTGCTTAGCAGTTGCTCTGGTTTGCTTTGTGAAGTTTCCAATTTAAACTGAAGAGGAAAGAGATGATCTTATTCCTGTGTTGTCTTTTCATACTTCTGTATTAATATACACACTTTGTTGTAAAACAAGGTTGCTGCATACATATTATATCTGACACAAACACAAAGAAAT
Source organism: Emydura macquarii macquarii (assembly GCF_026122565.2). Taxonomy (NCBI): domain Eukaryota; kingdom Metazoa; phylum Chordata; order Testudines; family Chelidae; genus Emydura; species Emydura macquarii. The sequence continues at coordinate 5,014,250 of NW_027130449.1, read as the reverse complement.
GAAAATTAAGCCACATAACAGTACATATCTTCTCCTCCACCAAGAGAGACACACCCAGCTACCACAACTACTGTACACCACACACACTACAACTGTGACTCTGTTCCTTCAATCTGTCCTACTGACTATAACCCTTTACCAAAATACCCTGTCTCATTGCTGTTAGTTGTAGATGTTTAACATGGTAGTTACTGTGCTGGGAATAGGTAGCCTGTTAAAGTGGGTGTTGGAAGGATGGCATAGCTAGGTAGATAGAGTTTAGGTTATGGGGGCATGGACTGAAGTGTATGGTAGTTGTCTTGAAAGGAAGGCGTATGCCTGTGGGTGGAATAAGGCGTAGGCACTGTTAGGTAGCTTGACTTTTTATTTCCTAGCTTTTGTGTTTTTGTCATATTTGGTATGTATGGAGCCACACCATTTTCACAGTGAAGCTTTTAGTGTATTAATTTGCTAGTGTTTAAATGTTTGATCAGGAGAATTGGACTAGGACAAGAAGTATGGACCCTATGGGGGCTGTACCAGGAGCTGTGCCACATATGCAGTGTCTGATAGAGAAGACTTTGTCAGCCAGCAGCTGCACTTTTCTGCACACACAATCTCTTTTGGCAGGCAGCTGTACATAAAACTTTCTCCATTGTACTTTTACATCTGAAAGAAGAGGGTAGCTGCTGGCAAAAGATTTTGTGTGTGATTGAGAAGATTATACACATTATGGTGTGAAAATTTAGTTATAATAATACATAGTTCTTATAGTTATGACTAATAATTAAAAATAACCCTAAATAACCTTTTAAAAACTACCTATTGCACTAGATCTACTCCAAGTTCATCCCTATCCCAGTTTTTAAAAGGATACCAGTGAACAAAAAAATCAAACTGCTACAGCTCATATTTGGACACCTCCTGTTTAAAAAAATATGAAAAAAAATTAAAAATGTCAAAAAAAATTCTAAGGGCATAAGACTAATATGTAATGAAATTTCACATTGAAAGGCCACTTACATATAAATCAAAAATAGGATTTTATGCCACATTTTAGACCATGCATGAAAATTGCCAAATACAGATTAGAAGAATCATCAGTAAAATCCAGCAGTATTTGTGTACTATTTACACAGTACTAAAGAAGCTGCATGCGTTTATTCCAGAGTGCAGAATTCTGCACTCTGGAAGTTGGATTTTCTAAACCAAATGATTTATTTTACAAATTCAAATGCTGGTTACAGACCCTTACTTATTCACAGATTGGCTAATATTTAAGGCAGAGTTTCCAAGCCCCAGGAAGCTCACTCTTAACTCTAATGTAGAGGGAAGAGCTTTTTATGTACACCCAAACTTTATTCTCACTCTATAACAGAGTTTATTATGATTACCAGCATTCAGGTCTGCTTGGCTCAGTAGTATACAATCAACAGAGAAATCTTTAGCTTCTCTCCTACCCTTCTGTCTGAGGAATAAACAAATCCTAGTTTTTTTTTAAAAAAACACGCTTGCAATCTCTCTCTCTCTCTCAGTGCATGTATATTAGGGGCCCTGAATTTGTCTGGAGGACAGTAAACTGGCCTTGTGAGCAGCTCGCTATTTTTATTTCACTGTGCAGCATTTAGAAATGGAGTGGATGCTGATTCCTCATGTGTTTAGAGTACTGTAAAGCCTGTAACTCTCTTAGCCCCCTTCTGTTTAAAAAAATATATCTAAATGCTTCCTCCTACAGATAGCATTAACCATTATGCCCTAGGCTCACTCTAGAAACACTATACTCCAAATACAGCTTGAACTTACTCCAGGCTCTGGGGAGCAACAGGATTTTTTCCTATTTGAAATAAGCCAAGAGCTTTGTGTTCTACTTCTATCACTGAGTAGAGCTTCTTTTACTGAACCCAGCTCTAAACACACTTAGTCAACAACTGATATGGATACAAAAACTTTGCTCATTGGGTTTTTTCCATATGGATCGTTAGTTTAAACCTCAGTTGGAGGTTCCTTTATTGCTAGGTTCTCGAAACTCAAAATCCAGTGTTAGACAGACATAGACTTGCAACTTGAAACAGTTGACTATGCGTCTACTGCTCTTCTTCTGTTTGGCTAGTCTTTTTATTCTAATCTAAATACATCCTCCATGCAAAAATCATATTGATTTTAAAAAATTTTCTTGTAAAATATCTTCATTCTGTGTTAATTGTTTAGTATGATTAAAGGACCTCCTTGTTTCAAAGACACGTTAATGTTTTATGTATTTGAACTATTCTCATTGAACTGATTTCTGTAGTATTCTTTCTTCCATTGAACATTAGATTGTAATACATTTCCATAATATGGATATATAATAGATTGGTTTACTGTTTAGTCTGGTTTTTAGCTATTGTTAAATGAATATGAGGCAAATTACTAGCACTGAAATATATATTTATAAAGTCTAATGGAATCTCAATTTGTTCAAAAGGCTCGTCCATCTGTACAAACGGGGCATTCTTGAGACAAATTCAATGTTTTAGTGTTCATATTTGTCAGGATTTAGTTTTGTATAGCTGAATGTGCATTTTAGTCCATTTGCAGAATGTCAAAAGCAAATCAGTTGCTTATAGAATGTGATATCTGGAGGGTATCAAACATAAATTATAATTAACAGTTCTTGTTTCTTGCTCTGGGCTGACTGGAATGTTTTCTGTACTTTTATTAATTTTTTTAAAATTACCAAGTATTTCATAATTAAAATGAAGCTTTTTTTTTTATGTATGCTACAAAGTGTCCAAAAATGTTTTTAGTTTAGATTTTCTCGATTATACCTGATGCTACAGGAATTGCTCACAGCTTCCAAATAGTTAAATAAGTGAGTGTATAGGATGCAAAGAAGAGAGGGAAAGGGAGACTTTGTTTTTACATTGCTTGTGCAAAGTCCACAGATTCATTAGAATGGGTACTTCAGCCAGCTTGTACCATGGGGGAGAAACTGACCTGTCAGTCATTGGGATCCTGAGAATGCCTTGCTCTCTGAAATGCCCTCCAGTTTTATCTGCCTCCTGAGGGACAAGCAGATGGCTCACCAAAGCCCACCTTGCTGCCCAGCTTTCTGGGGGAAATTCCAAAACCTATTTCAGGTCCTCTCAGCTCTGCTTTGCCTTCTGAGGCATTTGCAGCAACTGGTGCCCCTGCAGGCTTCAGGGAGTGACCTAGGCCAAAAAAAGACAGAGACAAAAGGAAAGGTGTGTGTCTCCGCCTTCTCCCATCTTTGAGTATCGCCTTGGTGAGCTCTGCTGACTTTGTGGGCAGAATGCAGTCTCTCCAGCTCAGTCCAGGTGGGGCCACCTCAGAGCCCTTCCCAGGTGGGGCTTCCCTCAGAGCCAAGCAGGGTTGGAAAAACTGGCTCCAGGGTCAAGCAGCTCCTCCAATTCTGTGCGTGGAGCATTACATAAAGGGCAGTGCAACACATGGAAAATAGTGCCTAAGTCCCTAGATCCTGCACCAACAGCCATACCTCCAGCTGCAGAGTTCAGCCACCTCCTCCCCTCACAACGTCTCAGGCCATGGATAGAGGACAGTGGACACAGCATGGGCTCTACGAGTGTTTCTCAACCTGTTTACCATTGTGAGCTGCATATGCAGCTCTCTGTCTGTTATGTGGGTTACAGTCACATGATATAATACTATCTGTACATCTAAAAAAAAAAAAAGTTTCGTATTTGTTATAAGACAGCAATATGATTAAAATCAATATAGTATCTTTCATTTCAACAGTGGCAAATGTCTACCAAAAGCATTTTAAATTAGCAAAATAAGCAATACATTAATTAGCAACATTAGCAAAACATTAACTGTTAAAATGAATTAATTTTACTGTAAGAATGGCATGACTTGATGTATTGCCACCCTCATTTCTGTGCTGCTGCTGTTGGCGCGGCTGGGCTGAGCGCCCGGAGAGTGCGGCTGTGGAACCTGCCTGTAAAGATGGGGAGCCCTGCCCCCCATGAACCCAGCCTTCCAGCCAGGGACTGCCCCACCCAGCCCCTCCCCAGACTGCCCCTGCCTGCCAGAGAATGCCCCCGTCATCACTCAACCTCTGGGACTGTCCTCCCAGCATCCAGACTCCCCAGCAGTGGGTTGGCACAGATAATAGAAAAGGCTATCTTTGTCAGTTGGACAGCCCTTGTCAACAAGCATGTGAACAACGGTGATCCACTTGATAGAGCATGCATGTACTTTTAGAAACACTTTGACAAGGTCCCTCATCAAAGTAAACAGGCAAGGGTTAAGAGGCAGGGTCTGCCTTTGGATCAGTAGCTGATTAAAAGTAGGAAACAAAGGATAGGAATAAATGATCAGTTTTCACAATGCAGATTGGTAAATAGCGGCATCCCCTAAGGAACTGTATAGGGACCTGTTCTGTTCAACGTATTCATAAATGATCAGGAAAAGGGGGTAAACAGTGAGCTGGCAATATTTGCAAATGATTGAAAATTACTCAAGATAGTTAAGTCCAAAGCTGACTGCATAGAGTTACAAAGGGATCTCACAAAACTGGGTGACTTGGCAACAAAATGGCAGATGAAATTCAGTGTTGTTAAGTGCGAAGTAATGCATATTAGAAAACATAGTTCCAATTATACATATAAAATGATGGGGTCTAAATTAGCTGTTACCACTCAGAGATCTTGGAGTCATCCTGGCTAGTTCTCTGAAAACCTCCACTCAATGTGCAGCAGCAGTCAAAAAAGCTAACAGTGTTAGGAGCCATTAGGAAAGGGATAGATAATAGGACAGAAAATATTATAATGCCACTATATAAATCAATGGTACACCCACACCTGGAATACCATGTGCAGTTCTGGTTGTCCTATCTCAAAAAAGATATGTTAGAATTGAAAAAGGTATAGAAGAAGGGCAACAGAAATGATTAGAGGGTTGGAACAGCTTCCATGTGAAGAGAGATGAAAAAGACTTTAACCTTAGAAAAGAGATGACTAAGAGGGAGTATGATAGTGGTCTATAAAATAGTGAATAGTGTAGAGAGAATGAAGAGAGAAGTGTTATTTACTCCTTTGTGTAACACAAGAACCAGGGATCACTCAAAGAAATTAATAGGCAGCAGGTTTACTAATATAAGGAAGTACTATTTCACACAACATACAGTCATCCTGTAGAACTCATTGCCGGGGGATGTTGGGAAGGCCAAAGGTATAACTGGGTTAAAAAAAAATTAGATAAATTCATGGAGGATAGGTCCATCAATGCCTATTAGCCAAGATGGTCAATGATGCAACTCCATGCTGTGGGTGTCCCTAAATTCTGTCTGCCAGAGACAGGATTGGATGACAGGGGATAGATCACTCAATAATTGCTCTGTTCTGTTCATTCCCTTTGAAGCATCTGACACTGACCACTGCCAGTATGGCCATTCTTATGTTTGTGTTTAAGTGACAGGCCATATTGTTTCTAGTTGACTAAGGTCCTGTCTACAGTGAAGAAAATACCACCCCAGGGAACCAAATTACAATGCTATATCCTCCGTCCCCCTAAATAGTGAGAAAAGGTGAGGGGGTATTTAGATAATGTCAGGTAATTTATTTCTTTGAAAGTTAAAATATTTCCTTCATCTACTGTCTAGTGACCTTAAAATTAAAATCAAGTTTAGCTAACTTTTAAACATACTGATACATAACCTGTCAGCAGCAGGCTGGTTCAAACAAACATGCAATATGAACAAATGAAATTTACTTTCTTGCTGCCTGCTGGGCAAGCTGATAACTTAACATTGTAAGTCATATAATTGATTAATTATTTCATCTGACTTTAGCTGAAAATGAAAACTGGCCTTCTGCCTCAGTTTCCTTTAAATGTTGCTGGAACTGCAAAAAAAAGAAAAAAAATTTTTTTTTGCTTACCCGTCTTGCTAATTTACTAAATTCTTCCTCTTGGTCCAGTTGCACTTCGTTATGTTCTTTTGGAAGAATGCACATATTCTGTATGTATGCATGCTCTCTCAAAAATGAAGTGTATTATACAACTAGTGTTCAGTGACAATTTCCAAACAAATTGAGGTCAGAGGCTGGTGTCATTTCTTGCCTCAGGTCAGGCTTTCTTTGGACAAGCCACCTCAATTTTTTTTCTAGCCTGCTTGTAAATTAGTGATTTTTTTTTCTAGGTTGGAGAATGTTCAGTATCCCTACCAACTCTACATTGCTCCTTCTACCAGCAGCACAGAGAGACCCAGCCCAAATGGCCCGGATAGACCTTTTCAGTGTCCAACCTGTGGGGTCCGATTCACCCGCATTCAGAATTTAAAACAGCACATGCTCATCCACTCAGGTAAGAAACTTCACTGTTTCCATGAATAAATAGGTCATGGATCCAGGATGCTTGTTGGCTTTACAGCATGCTTAATTCTGTAACTGTTTGGTTTTAAATGAACTGCTGTGTGCGAACTGATTGTTTTGCTCCCATCTCTTTTTCAGAGCGGTGGAGGAATGTTCTAAAATTTGGGAATAATCCACACCCCTGAGCAGTGTAGTTATACTGCCCTAACTGCTGGTGTAGACAGTCCTATGTCAGCGAAAGAGCTTCTCCCGCTGATACAGCTACTGCCTCTCATGGAGGTGGGGTTATTAAGCTGAAAGGAGAACTCTCTCACATCTGCTTAGAGCGTCTTCATCAGAAGCGCTACAGTAACATAGCTCATCGGTGTAGCTGCATAAGAAAGTTGTGACCAAAACTATTTTATCCAAAGCAGGTAGCTGAGATTAGTTATGTCCGTCTGTTTCTCAGGGTATGTCTGTAGGTACAGTGCTGCTATGACATGTGGTGAAGACACACTATGCCGATTGGAGAAAGCTCGCCCGTTAACATAAAAGCTTCTGCCACTCACGGAGTTGGTTTTATGTTGGCAGGAGAAGCTCTCCTGCCGACATAGCTCTGTGCACACAAGCACTCATGTCAGTACAACTTATGCCAGTCAGAGGAATGGAATATTCACATTCCAAGCGATGTAAGTTTTGCTGTCCTAGACTGTAGTGTAGACATAGCCTTAGGCCTGGTCTACACTAGAGAGTTTGGTCTTTGGTCGACAAAACAGAGGTGGTGTACACATTGCAATCAACTCCCCGCTGACAAAACTGCCCTGCTTTTTAGACAAAATAAAAGTACCTCGACAAGAGGGGTAGGGCTTTTGTCGTCATAGTTAGGGCAACCCAGTGTCAATGTAGACAGGGAGGGAGCTGGCAGGGAGCTGAGAGACTGGGCTGCCCTGCGCTGCCCCTTGGTCAGTAGAAGTGTGCCTGGTGAGGACGCACTCCACCGAACCAAGGAGGGTAGTGTGGACATCAGCCACCATTGTAATAAGTGTAGACAAGGCCTTAGATACTTTTACAGGGAGAAGTGAAGGGGAGCAATTGAAACGACTAATAAAGTAAGTAGTTGCAATCAGTGTCCTTTAGCAAGAGTTGAGTATCAGGTCTGCCTCTTTGAATCAGCCTTTCTCTACAAATTGCTTTGCAGCCATTTTATTTTCTTTCAAACAAGTGATCAGAAGATGAGCTGTTAATGAGGTTGTTACTGTTTCAGCACACAGAGATTTAACAGTTTAGAATTTACTATGTCTGCGTTAACAGTGTCTTTGATAGTCCAGTGAATGTAGAGATATTTAACAGTTGTATAAATTGTGCAGGCCTCTACGGTGCCCATTAGTTATATACCAAATGGAATTTGTGCCAGTCAGTCAGAATGGTTGATCTTTTAAAAATCAGATTATTCATAATAGTCGTGGTATTTTAAACATGCCTATGGCTAAAATACACAATAAGTTACATAGTAAGCAACTGTTGCTGGAGCTAACCACCATTTACCTAATAAAATGTTTAAATCTATAAAACTCATTTTGATATGAGAGAAATCGGGTCATGGCAGTTGAACAGTAACAAGTTTACTGTCTCTTGGTTTAGACTTGACATGTCATCTTGCACAAATGCCATAGAATTCATGTGGGCAGAAGAACCACAGTTCCCAAGGCACAGGTTTTTACTAGCAAATGTTATTTAGCCCAGGGGCAGGTGTCAGTTAACCATTTTGTGTTTTTTTGGATGTGCAATAATGGTCCATTATGTAGGGTTTTTGCATTTGACATTTAACAAGACAACCAGCTTGTGCATATTTGGTTATTAACCTGTCCCAAGTAGACTGCTAAAATTTTAAGATATCCATCAAGCATGCATAAATATTTCAGCTTGATCCATCAATGGGCAGACCTCAGTAAGACTTGCATGCAGAATTGGAAGATATTTTTACTAGCTGTTTTTGAGTTACTCATGTGCAGAAACCCCCAATCTTGTAGATGCCTAAAGTATTTTCACTTAATTCAAATGGTTGAAGAAATTTACTTCAAACTTTTCAAGGAAATAAATGCTTTTGAGCAGACACTTTTGCAGCCCTCCGACTCAGTTTAATAGTTACTTTAGCTTTTTGTTGGAAGCCGCAATTAAGGAGCTCACTTAAACATGATGAAAACAAAGGAATTGACAAGTAAAGTTATAGCCTGGACTGAAACAACATCCTTAATTTAGCCCATTGAAGATTTTTCTTTCTTTTGAACTATAATGTGAATTGAGGTCAGAGTTCCAGATTCGTTGCCTGAATTCTGTCAGACCATTTAATAGGACTTTTTGTGGTTTAACCTTTTATATATTAGTGTTGGTAGTGATGTGGTTATTTAGTGAGATCATGTTTCTCTCAGCCATAAGCGTTCCATTGCAAATTAACTGCTGCTGTACCATGTAATAGTCACTCTGTAATGAGCATGGTCAATAAATGATGAGAGAGCTGGTTAATAAGGCTTCTAAACTGGATGTGGGAGAAAGCTAAGGGCCAGCCCCTCAGATGTGTTAGTGCAGCTTGGTGCTGCTTTGCAAGCATCCTCAGGTGATGTGGAGCTGCTGTGCAGGCTCCTACACCACAACTCTCTTGTCATGTCCTTTGCATAAGCTAGGGCATCCCTACGCCCAGGCAGTCCCTTACTCCCAGAACTGCTCATTGGGGCCATGGACAGTTGACAAAACTTTCTACTAAAAGGAGCCCAAAGGTTGCTGTGTTGCAGCGACCAGCCCAGCTTAGATTGGTCCAAGGTCAGGAGACCACAAAGGTGCCTTATAGGTATTGCAATACTCTGGTTGCAGCTCAGGATCTTGGCCTTGGTTTCTAAGTCACAGCAGGTTTGTTATGTAGGGAAGAAGGACTATATAAGGACCCACCTTGTCTCTCTCTATAAAGACCTGGACATTATAAAACTTTCTTGTTATCTGATTGAGAGAAATATTAGATTTATGCTAATCACTTCTGCCATTTTAAAGATAACCAGTTTGTCTCCCTCTTAAATCAGCACTTCGTTGTGACTGGTCACAGCTGCTGTCTTTCTGTTTAATAGGAATTGCCAAATCTAACCTCCAGTTGCCCGAAGTAAATACTTTCCCCTCTTTTTCCACAGGCATTAAACCATTTCAGTGTGACCGTTGTGGGAAAAAGTTCACCCGAGCTTACTCGCTAAAGATGCATCGCCTGAAGCATGAAGGTAAACGCTGTTTCCGGTGCCAGATATGTAGTGCCACTTTCACTTCCTTCGGGGAATATAAACACCACATGCGGGTTTCCCGGCATATTATCCGCAAGCCTCGGATTTACGAGTGCAAAACATGTGGCGCCATGTTCACCAACTCTGGAAATTTAATCGTTCACCTGAGGAGTCTGAACCATGAAGCGTCAGAGCTAGCAAACTACTTCCAGAGCAGGTGAGGTGCACAACAAAAACCTAACAGGGGAAACTTGCTTTTTCTAAATCATCTCTTCCTGCTTTCAGGGCAGCCTGCTGTTCCTCTTATCAGGTTGCCAGCTAATTGCAGTCACGTTAATTCTTGCACTACTATCTGTAATCTCTGATCTGCTTTTTAGAGTATATAAACTGTATAATAAGGCATTGAAGAATTCAGTAATATGCAAAGACTGTTTTTAGTGACGAGGCTACTTCTCTTTCCACTGGTATCTGAAAGGAGGTTAATAGTGCTAAAAATAACATTTTATACCACTGTCTGTGGACTTTTTATAAATTATTTGATGGCTATGTCTGAAAGAGTTTGAACTGTCTGTTTAGCCGGGGGATGGACTTACAACTTTATATTTTAAGTACTTTTCATTGAGGGGAGGATTTTATTATGAGACTGCATGAATCCAGGTGATATCTTCATTCTCATTTTTAGGTTTATTTACTGCTAAACGATCAAATTTAAGATTTCCAACCTGTTAATCACATGGCCTACTGCACATTTCTTGTTTATCAGGTAGTAAAGATTTGGTTTAACATACAAAAACATTTCACGAGAAGCTCTTCAGAGGCCTGTAAATGAGTCTTGAGGAGTCAAAGTAGTACTGTAATATCACATTGATGTGGGATAAGTGTTTTTATAAAGAAGATATTTTTAAATAGAAGGATAAATAAATTAAAGCGAATGAGGGGGACTAGAGAGAGGGAGACTTCATTGCTATTAAATATTTAGTCTACTGAGAACAAGTTGCATTTTAAAAAATAGAACAAAAGTTCCTCTCTCACAATAATGCACATGTATACATATAAGTAAGCTGTTTGTTTTAAGAAGTATGAACTAAACCTATTGTAAGTTTATTCTTCGCATCATAGCAACTAAAATTCCCCAGCGATGATCTATCAGGTGTTTTCTAGATGTCATATTTTTTTTGTCTTGTGAAAGGTTTCAGCATTTTGTTTGGTGGTTATGCAAGTGGTGTAGAACTAAAGAATTCCAAAAGAACATAAATCAGGAAATGTTTGCTTGTCAGCTGTCTTTCCCCAAAAATATAGTTTAAAAGTACAAAGTTCAGTACCTTCTGGTGTGTGCAGTTCTTTGAGGGTACCACTTGTGCCAGAGGTAGCATGAATATACCAAGAGCTGATGCGGTTGCTGTGGTAAGCACTCTTTTTTTGTTGTTGAATACATTAAAACACACTCTCTTTAGCAATTTCCTGAGCCTTATTTGATTTTGAAAATACAGATTAACATGTTAGCATAGAGTATTTTCCCATTGTTCCCTGATTTTACTTCCCCCTGGATTTGGAGAAGTTCATCCTCTTCTGGAGAAAGAAACGGGTAATTTAATCTCATATCATTGTTCTAGGAAACTGCTCCCTTTTGAATGGACTACATGGAAAAACCAAAGTGTACATATACTGGTTTTGGTTTTAGTTATGAAAATGTCTGGTGCTGAATATTTGCACACAAAAAATGTTGAATTTTTATCATGCTCGCACAGAGTAAATCTGGAAATATTGGAAATGAGTTTGAGAGAACTTTCCTCTGAGCATGTTCAGCCCTCAGTTGCTGAGAATAAGCTATATAGTTATAGTGACAAAAGAGCCAGGACTAGGTGTCTCAGGAGGAAATGAAATTCAGTCCACTTCTTAGTACAGTAAAACCTGCCAAGAGCGACCACTGATGGGAGTCAGCATCAATGGTTGCTTGTAAAAGGTGATCTATCTTTAAAGGTTTGCACACCAGAGAGTGTTCTATGGCCTCTGCAAGTGGTCACTCATGACAGGTGGTCTCTAATGCAGGTTTTACTGTAATAGGATAGGTGTCAGCATCACAAAAATCATCACAGTTGGCACCCTTATTGGTAGTTTAGCAGAGAGGCCAAGAATGGAATGGGCTAATGAAACTGAACTACCCTCTGTCACCTCAAATAATCCTATATCATTGTTGAGGCACATTGATGGGGCATTGTGAGGGAAGGCTTTCATTGCTGCTGCCTGTGTTCCATCTGCTCTGTGAATAGAGAGCTGTCAATCCAACTTCTTTACCTTGATTTGTTGGAGCAGTGGGTGTCATCTGCAGGTCTTTGCTGGGTCCTGCACTAGCAAACTTTTATTACACGTTTATCCCCAAACCTCAGCCCTACATCTTTTGCTTCCTTTATCCTTTTTAATTACCTTTGTCTTTGGACCCCTGCCCTCTGAGAGGAAGACTGCATGTGATTCTCTGGTAGTCCTTGCCCCCTCTACAAAGGTTGAATAGACCTGCACTAAATTCAGTTTGTTTTTTAAAAAAAAATTTAAAAATGCAGCGCTCCTTTTTTGGCATGGAGGCATTCTGCACCAGATGGTGATACAAACATCAATTCCCATCCTCATCAAGGGGCTCAAATACAGATTTGAAGATACCCCTGAGGAAATACGGCTGCATAAACCATCAAAAATTGCTATCCCAGGTATAGCTTCTCCAAACATGTAAATAAGAACTGAGTTATAACACTTAGTGAAGCATATTATTGTGAAGATTGTAGCCCTATGTGGTGAAAGTAGTTTCTTTATTCCCTGTGCAGTGCAGTAGTTAGCACAGCTGTATCTGATGTTTCTTTGAAAGGTTAACGTTCTCTTCTGTCCTTTGCCCTTCTTCTAGTGATTTCCTAGTCCCGGACTACTTAAACCAGGAGCAGGAAGAGACCCTCGGGCAGTATGAGCTAGGAGATCATGGGTTTGAAAACAACTCCTCTGTCCACATGCCTGTCATTTCGCAGGTCTCGTCGACTCAGAATTGCGAAAGCACTTTCCCCTTGGGGTCTCTGGGTGGGTTAGCAGAGAAGGAGGAAGACATGCCGGAACAGCCAAAGACTAATGCCAGTGCGGAGGCAACCAGTGATGACCCCCCGAAATCAGAGCTGTCCTCTATTACTATTGAATAATACATGGTTTGATTTCATTTTTGTTCTTTGGAAAGTGCCTGTGTTTGGTCCTGTACATTTTAATTTAATTTTTTTAACAAAAGGGGGGAGATTTCCCCTTTTTACTTTGTAAGCTACACTTTAAACAGAAAACCGCAACAGATGTTACATTATTTTTCATGACTGAATGATCAGTTCTGTGAAAATGTTTGACTGAATGCACAATAAGATCCTGTCAGAGCATCATAGAAGCTGTGATGCATTTCTAAAGAAGAAGCAATCGACTGAAATCACTTCAACTTTCTTCTTCCACAATTAGAACAGCTCATTAAGTTTCTAATGCTTCTGCAGACACTCTGGTAAAGGGAGAGAATCAGAAGACGCTTTTAAAATGACAAGTACAAGAATGCATTGAAGTCTGTTAATGAGCAGAGTTTTGATTAACTTTGGTTAGCTTTAATCTTTTGCTTAAAATATCCTATCTTTGTCCTTACTGTTTTTCAAACTGCTTACTATAACCCTTTTGTTGGAAATTGTAAGCATTTAACAGTATCATCCTTCTTAAAAATGTCCCTTTACAATCTCTGAATCATTTTTGACAAACTGAGTGATGTCCTGCCAGGTACTCACACTTCTGATATTCCACTCCTTTTAGAAACTGCTCATTCGAATAACCTATTCTGATTTGCTTATATGGGGCGAGGCATACAGTCAAGGAAAATATAAATCCATACAAGCCTGACAAATCTGTCATCGTATCTTTCTGTAAAGGAAACCACCTTTAAGAAAAGAAAACTTTTCCCAAACTAAAATTCTTAAACCATGGCCAGACTGTTTGCAGTCCTAGTCACTTTCCTCTATATCACACATATCACTAATCTCCAAAAGCTGCCTAGAGAGAGTTTACAGAAGGGAAAAAATGACCTCTTTTGTGCATTTTTGCACACTTTTATGCTTATACATATGCATGTATGCTTTCTGAGGTTGTTAGTCTGTTTTGGACAAAACAAGCAATTTATTCTTTTTAGAGGCCAAGTTTCTAACCCAACAGGGGGTTGTTTATAAAAACCCTATATAACAATGATAAATTGTTCCTGCTTCAAAACATTTCAACTCTTTGCCAAGTTAGTTTATTAAAGGCCATTACTCCAGCTACATAACACAGCTCAAGCAAGCAATAAAGTGAAAGATTTGCAATTTCATTTTTCCATATTTAGAAAAGACTAAATTTTGCATATAGGATTTTCACAGCAGTGATTCTCATTTTGTTGCAGGCAGTTTGGGTTATCATAAAGTTTAGAAACTTAAATTAGGGATTGTATTAGTTCTTTGGCTGCTGATGAAATTAATTCTGATACTCAAACAGCTGTGTTCCACAACCCACAGCATGCTGAGAGCTTAAGTAATTACCTGACCTTTGTATTCCAAGGACATGTGTCAGACTCCCTTGGTTTTAAACCTACTCGGTACACTCTTACCTTCCAGAAGGGTCCTTCTCTCTCTCACTCATACATGTACATACACAAAATTGAAAGAGAAAAACAAATGTTTAAAAAGAAAAGGGGGGAGAGGGGAAGGTGCAGAGGTCAATTGACGAGATTGTTCAGTGTGCAATGACTTCAGCAGTTCTAATGTATCTGTAGAACTCTGAAATATCTGCTGATAGCAAATCAGTGTAAAACTTCCAGAGGGGTAGCCGTGTTAGTCTGTATACAGCAAAAACAGCGAGAGTTCTGTGGCACTTTAAAGACTAACAAATTTAATATTACTGCATCTGAAGAAGAGAGCTGAAGTCTCTCGAAAGCTTATGCCTGCAAATATTAAATTTGTTAGTCTTTAAAGTGCCACAGAACTCTCGTTGTTTTTAGTGTAAAACTTGTTGCACATTGGTAATATTTGTAAGTAATAACACACTTACACATTTCTAGTGTTTCTTTAAACAAGTTTTCCCTACCCTGCATTTATGGGGGCAGAATCATAAGATCCCAGTTTTTTCCAAATTACTGAAGCTACGTTTTGGTTTTGGGGTTTTTTTTCTGTCAGATCGGAAGGGATTTTAAGAAAAGTGCTGCAGAAAATTTCTTAACAATTCATTTTATGTCTATCTCGGCCTTTTGTAAAGGGCTTGGAGCAAAACAAACTTTTTTGTTCAAGGTACTGTACTATGAAATAGTCCAGTATCCACTGAAGGGACTGGATCAGGTGACCAGTCCTCGTCCACTTCTGATTTCTATAATTAAGAATACAATGAGGTAGGACAGTGCCTGTTAAATATTTTTCTCTTCTCCACCCCCAATATTTTTGATAAAACTAGGATCTGTTACTAAACTTTAATTCTCTATTACAAAAGTATAAGTCTTCCCTGTACATGACGTTTTTTTAGTCAGTCATGAGTTAAAAAGCACTTAGGTAGACACACAAACTCAGACTTTACAACTGTCCCACTGAGTATAATGCATAATGAATTAGCGCATCAAACATGGATGGACTTATTCCTTCTGCCAAAAAAAGATGGTTTTCACCCAGGACAAGATCAATCATAACACACAATTTACTGATCATGAGATGTGCAAATGCAGAATACACGCACCTAGAATAACTGGCTTTTAGAGGACTTAAAATTTTGTCAGAAGGTTAATTGCTGTCTGAAATGCTGTGGAGAACACATAGGTACAAGGACTGTATTGTAGCTCTAATCTGTTCTTTGGTTGGTATTTGTAATTGTTTCCTGTTAATGTATGTATCCTTACTCCATGGAGATGAGTCCAAATGAAATGTAAATCTTGTTTCATTTCTTTTCTCCTTGTCTTTCTGGAAGTGCTCAGTTCTTGTGAGTACTAATGTCCCTCACAGGAGAGATTTAAAATGTTCTAACATTTTACATCAAGCTCTGTTGCTGGGTATCTAGGTTCTAAAGTGAGATAAATGTCTAAGTAAACTGAAAGCAGCATGCCTTAGACTACGTTAGGGATTAAACCTGAAAGATAACGTCATTTAAATACATTGTCACAGAGGTTTGATTCCTGAACGGCTTTTTCTAAAAGTAGATAGTAGGAATTAAGTTATATATTTTCATTAAAAAGTAAGTTGTTTAGAGTTTCTTCCAAATAGAGGGGATTTCATCTACTGATGCAGTAGCACCCATTGCAGCAACTGTTGAATTGATGAATGTTCTCCAAATGTATTCACAAAATGGTTTGAGTATATTTTCCTTTTGTGTAACCTTCTCATGTACAGAAGACAATCTGTGCATTAAGTGGAAAATCCCCCCTCCCCCCCCCCCCCACTTATGCAAGTAAAGGGCCCTGAATCTGGTTGGTTTTGCTATATGGTAAGGAGTAGGATTCAGGGATATTGGTCTGCACTCCCTAGTATTGTGTGGGACAGTGCCACATGGGATGGGGCAGAGGTAGGGCTCTCCCCCCACAGAGAGGGGAAAGAGCAGAAGCAGTTGCTCCATCTGTTTCCGGGCCAATTTGGCCAAGAAATGGTTTCCTTTTGATGCGTCCGCACACAGCTCCCATTAATGTCAATGGGGAAACATTTGCATTGATTAAGCTTCCTTCCCCCCCGTACTACTTGGAATATCAGTTTTCTGCAACACAGTTTTACTATCACAGGTTTAAATTTTTGTGTCCCTGTTGGTTTGTCTTTCTCACTACAATTTAAGTTCAGTTGTCAAGCTGGCAAGTACTGTGGTCAAGTCTCTCATACTGAGAGATTAGTTGACTAGATGTTTGAAAATGGTTCTGGTTTTCACATGTCTGAAAGGTGTGAATTTAAACTTTTTAAAAAAGTAATAGCTGCCAGTGCAGTAAAATATATTTTATAAAACTATGGTCCCTAGGTCCCTTACAGGATAAAATTTTATTGTTTTTAAGATATGGCTTTAGGTTTTTATACGTGGGCTTCAGTAACTTCTTGGTTTCTGGTTTTCCCCCTCCAGTCCAAAGACTTTAGAGCATGAGAATTCTGCCAAGCTCTTTTTAAGGCATACTGTAGCATTTTATATGCAATTCGGTGAGTAGGACCTTTGTGTACGCTGCATGGGTTGGCTGGCATAGGTAATATGCAGATGCAGGGAGCACCTTCTGTTCATAGTTCATTGTGGGCAAAAGAAAGTACTGCTCTCACCGTCAAATATGGTAAATATAAAATGTCATTTAAAATTATTTAACACTGGGTTTCTTACAAAGTAAATTGCAGTTATTGGAGAACAATTCTAATCTCCGATTCTGGGCATAATGTACTCCATAGCATATTAATCACAGATTGGGGTCGGACTGTGCCTCAGGCACATCAGAGGTCACCATCAGAACATAGATGGTGCAAAATATTCAGAGAGAATAAATCATAAAATGTGAACTTTAAAAAACAAAACAAAAAAATGAACAGTAATTGTTAAATAAAGCTCTGGCTTTTTGTTAACTCAGTGTGTGCTACCATAGTCATTCAGTATCCTATAGGGCTTACCTACAGATCTGGTTGCACACACACACACACACACACACACACACAAAAAATCAGTTTCTGGTGCTGCCAGCCTGTGTGGAAACTGTAACCATAGTCTTCCTGAGGGTTGATAAATTCCCCAGAAGAGATTTTGTTTGACCATTTTGTTTAACTAATGCATGATTTTGATATTCTGACCATAGCCCTGGTTACAAGAAAGTCCTTGATGGCTTCCTTGCCCTGCTTTTTCAGTGCCTTGCCTCTCTGGGCACTGGCCTTTGGTGGAACCCTTGGAGGGGGAGGGTAAAGCTGGAGGAAAAATGTGAATTAAATTATCATTGGGCTTCTGTGTGTGTTTTAATAACAGTGCAACCCTTTTAACTGTGCCAGTCTCCAGTCACCAGCCGTATATCCAGTCGTCATCTCATACACAGTACAGCTTCTCTTGTTGATGCTGGTCACAGCTAGATTACTTGGCATGTTTATTGACTTAACAGAAATGTTTGTTTTTGTTTTTGTTTTTATGTATACGATGTTTAAATACACTTCACATTTTATATAATACTATCTGGCTATTAGTATTTTTCAGGAACCATAGTTCTTGGTGGCTATATATATTTTTGTGACTTTTTTGTAAACTAAGTGCCGTTTCAACGTTACAATCATTTTTAGAGTTCTTGTAATCAATGTGAATATCATGTTTTTTCAAATCTGTTCTGAGCCTGCAGTGTTTGCTTTGTGATCATATGTGTAATGTATATATTCTGTATAGTTACATTGTACTGAAATACTAGCTTGTTTGATATAAGAAAAGTATGTATTGGGTACTTTTTTGCTAGCCTGGTTGTTTAATCTTTAAAAAAAAAAAAAAAAAAAAAAAAAAAAAAGTTTTAAAATACAAAAAAAAAAAAAAAAAAAATCTCCAAACTGGTCCCCTTATAGGTCAAAACTAAGGGGTGAACGGAGGAAAAACTAGTTTTGAGTGTCTTTGGATAGAAACATGAAGCTAAGATTTTTCATTAAAATATTAATGTTTTATGGAGTACACAGTTGCTTTGTGTCGTTACTTTACCATACCAAAATATGCCTTAGAGTACAGACAACGGACTAAATTTAGATCTGGTATAAGCAGGTACAACTCTTAGTGGGGTTGCAGGCCTTTATGTTAGGGCTGACTTTGGTCTGGAGTAGTTAAATAAGGTGCGAACCAACTGTTTTCAGCATCCCCTTCAGAAGGAAGCTGGCTTTAAATGAAGTGAGTATTAATGAGTGACTGCGGAGACTGCCTGAATAAGGAGTATTTAAAAAAAGTGCCTGATGCCATTTGACTTTCGTATACATACATATGATTCTTGCTATTCTTTTGCCCTATGTTCTGCAGGAAAAAGGCAGGGGGACGCTCCCTTCTGAATGTGGTTTTACTGGTGGAAAGCCAGTGGAAACAGGCGTGTTCTATTCTGAACAGATGTTTAAAATATCAGTTGACAGAGTTTTTGCGATTGCAGCTATGAGCTTTGGTTTGACCATGGGACAAGCCCAGAGGAAGGAGGCTTAAACTATGCCATCTCTGTCACTCCTTGCAGTTAAACTAGTCCTCCTCTCACAAGTCCACCTGGCCCTGACTGCACTATAACACTTGTTAGCTCTCCACATGGCTAGGGAACAGGTGTCAAGGCACATGACTTTTGGAATAGCTTGACTCAAATGTTTAAAACTCTACTTAGCCACCTGCATATTTGCAATTCCTCCCATGGGCTAATGTGACTGCCAAAGATGAACATGCTAGCAGTCCAATCCTTGCTGTGTTCCACATCTGAAATTGGGATTAGAAAAATAAATGGGAAAGCCAGTGAGATTCCAGAGTACAGTGTAAGCATCCATGGTGAGCTTTGGAGGGGGGATTGGTATTGCTTGGGTTTTACATGTTTTGCGCTCTTACTTTCCCCTTTGAAAACTTTGCCTCGTGAGTGGTGTATGTTGTTGGATCATAATTCGTTTTGTGTTTTGTTTGTAGGATGGGGTTCCGGTAAATGTGTTTCAGACAGATTTATAAGTTGACACTCTTCTGGTCAGACTCTCTTCAGAACTCTTCGGATTCTGAAAATAGGAACCTTAGACAGTCCTTGTGAAGGCATGCAGACTGAAATCGGAAAGGGGCAGTGATTCTGAACAAACTATTACAGAGTGAAAGCCAGCACTCCAATATATGAGCCTCAGCGTGAACATCTGCTGAGATGAGGAAGGACCAACACTGTGCATTCCCTGGATAGATCTCAAAGTCCAAAGAGGTCAGTTGAGTGTGCAGGGAAGAGGACTTTTGCAATACACATCCAAATATGCATTTCAATTTGATGTGAAACTTTTTCTGTATTAAAGACCTTGCCTCAGCAGCTGGTACTCTGTCTTAAGGTATTTCTACACTACAACGTGAGCCTGGGGTTAGTAGAACTCGAGTTAGCAGACCCTGGGTTTTTTAACCTAGGGTGTGAGTGTCTATTTATTTGTAACCCCAGGATAGGACTTGTTGAACACTGGGTCCCTCCTTCAGGAAAGCAGGCCAGCGGGCAGTACTTAAGAACTTCTCTTTGGCCTTTCTTCATCCAGGCTTTGCCACATGCTTCATCAATTGCTCAGGAAATCCAATCTGTGACCTCAGAGCTCATTGTGAATGTCGAGTCAGTGTGGAATCAGTGGGGTCAGCACTGGCTTATATTCCAGGGCTGGATATGACCCTCAATATTTGTTGGCTCAGTGTATTAATGACTTCAGTGCATTCTAGCGTTGGTGGTACAGTGCTCTGTCCGAAGGGATGTGATTAAGACTCCGCCCAAGGGCTGATGATTGTGGGTGTGCTGCCAACATTTATAGATATAAAACAAGATGGAAGGCTTGGTGGATGTAATTCCTTGGGGAAAAGAAACTCCCAGCTGAGACCAAATGTCATATGAAATAGAGCAGGGATGGTAGAGGAGACAGGTCTTGCTTTCATGGGCAAATTGTAGCTCATTTCCTGAAAAATTATGTTGAAAATGAAATTTTGACAAAAAATGGAAACCCCCCCCCCCCCCCCTCCACAAAATGATCACATTTTCCACCTCTAAGTTTAGTGCTTTTCCCTGGACAGCATAAAATGATCTCCATTAAAAGCTTGATCCTGCACACGTTGACGTCAAAGGGCAACACTGCCACTTCCAAAGATTAGGAGCAGTCACTGCCACCCCAGTTCATCAAAGCATTTAACCACATGCTTCAATCAATGCACTGTTATCCCGTGCTTTGCTGAATTGGGGCTGTAATGGTAGTGGCTTCCCTAACTTGTTTTCAACTGAGTAATCTCCTTGAACCGTTTTTAAAGGGGTTCATGGAAACTACATTAAATATGGGACTGGAAGCCCCAAGGGAAGAGGCAATAAGGTAAACCAAGGTAACATGGAAACGCACAAGAGAAGCAGAATAGAAAGCTATCAGAATTGCATTGGAAGAAGTTAAGACTGCAGCAGGAGATCAGCAAAGATGGAAGGCCGTGGTGAAGGCCCTATGCTCTGCATAGAATGGAGAGAGAGCATGAGAGAGAGAGATGGGAACTATATTATTGGTAGTGTGTATTTGCATGAAAACAGACCCTCAATATCTGAACTGGGTAGAATAAAATCCTGCAGAAAGAGAAGTCTGTTACACTACATAGTAGACAACAGAACTGTGTAAAAAAAAAAAAAAAAAAAAAAATCCCCTCCAAGTTCAGACTTCATCTTTTCCACAGTTTAAAATAAAATGCTTTTATGTAACATCAGAGCTATAGCGATCAGTTTCAGGGTTGATGTGACAATCATTATAAACAACTGTTATGTAACCTTTTAGTTGATTGAGCTGAAATTAATATATTTAAAGGAAAAGACAAACAAAAAGAGAAGCCATTTAGGGAGCTTATGTTTTAAATAAATAAAAACCTTTCAGGTTGACCATTTTTTCCAAAGTTAATGAAAGCCCTGGATGAAAAATCTGCTTGAAGAATAGTGTGATAAAAGGAGCTGCTCTTTAAAAACACCATTTATGTTAAAGGCAGAACCTTGTTCTAAGAGCCATGACATATTTGAGTATGAAATGGGACAGTAGTGTTATTTAATGGTTTAATTTGATTTCAGTTTTGTTTATTTAAAACACTTTTAAAAATTCTTTAACGTGAGCCAGATTTTCATCTGGTGTAAATCAGCCATGTCCATTGCCTACAATGGAGCTACGCTGACTTACGCCAACGGAGGATATGGCTTGTATATATAAAATTTCTCCTTCATTTGCCTTTTGCCATCTGGCAAACATTCCCAGGTTTTTGAGTGGAGCTCAAGTCAACGTGGCTGCTGCCTGTTGAGCAGTCTGCGTAGCTGTTTCTATGTTGCACGGTCAACATCTGGTTCCTCTGAGAGGAATGTTTCCTTTAACTGAATCCCCTTTCAATAGAGCATGCATTCGAAAGCAGAGAATACAAGGAAGTTCCTAGTCTAGCTGGCTTCACTGGTAAAGCCCAGGCCCTTTCTGTACTGTACCTGCTTTGTTGCTGTCGTATGTGATTCTAATGTTTCTGTGCTCAGTCTGAGAGCTCCAGAGTGTAAACGCTGTTCAACAGCTTTACGTTGCTTTTTGATATTTGGTACAATAGGTGTAAGTTAGCATCATTGGGCACCAATATACCATCACCGAGCAAACATTGCAGAGCAATGCCAGGAGGGGACTCTGATTATGGATCTGAGTCCCGTGGATACGATCACCTTCCTCTTTCTCCCCTGTGATACATTCCCATTAATTTTGGGAATTATGCTCAGCTAGGAAGGGGTTGTTTAAATGACAAGACCTTACTTTGTTTGTAATAGTTCACAGAAGTGGAGTTCTATAGCATTTAGATCCGGGGATTTGAATCAGGAGGCCTGACTTCTCTGCCACCAATTTGCTGCATGACTTGAGCAAGTCACTTATCAATCTGTGCCTTTCCCTATCTGTAAAATGAGGATGACACTCACCTGTTTGCAGAATTCTTTGAGATTTTTGGGTGAAAGGTGCTATGTAAATGCAAAGACCACACTAAAGGGTGCTGTTATGAATGTGTTTGCTAAGGGTAAAATTTGCCCTTATATGTTTCCTAAATCCCACCTGAGCCCTGTTTTGAGGGTGTAAGTGGTGCATTGGCATTGCTCTGGCCCTCTGTTCAGGAGTGAATTTCACCCTAGATACAGTAACATTCTGGTTGCAGCATTTCCTCACCTGTGCTGGCTAGGCACTTGGACACTGCAGTGACAGGTATGGCATCAAACCTAAATGGATGGATTGATCACGGGTGTATGCTGATTGTCCCTTCAAGTCTGATCTTCAACAGGAGATGCATCCTGCCACCTCCAGCAGGTCAAATTCCTGACTTAAGCAAATACTTTTAACATATCATCATGTAATTTCTTGCATAGTTTTGCTTAACCATTAAACTCTCTCTCCTACCAGAACACAGCGTGATCCAGCAGTTAGGGTACTGAGCTGCAATTCAGGAAACCATCTGCCACTGTATGAATTTAGGTAAGTCACTCCACCTGCGTATGCCGCTGTTTTCCCCACCCATCTTGATCTTGTCTATTTAGTACCAGCCCTGAAGCTCTTACAATTTGTCACTTACTATGTGTATGTACAGCACCTGACTGGCCTGGACAGGCTGTCTCCCTGGCAACAATGGGATCACAATCTCAGCTGCACAATGTAGATTCTCCTGTCATGCTGCTAATAATTATTTGGCTGATTAATTTTAGCCGTTCCTTTGATTGCTTACTTGAGCAAGAGCTCACTGGGGGTCGGGAGTTGCTTTGCAATTTTCTTATAGCAGAAATATTTTTTTAACGCCCTCCAAAGTTGGCTATGATAAGTAAGCCATAAAACTGTGTAATGTTGGCTGACTGCTGGACGCCTGTAATTAAGGACATATCCGGTATAGATTATAAAAAATATATACATCCTATGAATTTAGTGCTGCTGAAAGATTGACACAGCCCTGGGGACTGATTTTCAGGTTACGCAGAGTCCGCTATAGTGCAAATTTCTCCAGACCGCCTCACTGATGTGCCTCAACCCTGTCCTGAAATGACCTAATTAAGAGTGAGTGGATAGCCTGGTTGCCCTGGCCATTCTGTCCTTGGAGCCGTCCCGAGAGTGCCAATGGGATGGCATTAGTAGTGCCAGTTGCCATAGTGCCTTTTCTTGGTGATGTAGACATGTCCACTGGGAATTGGGCCGAGGCCTCCCCCACCCCCCCGAACTCATTTACACACTGTGCGCTCAGGACTATGCAAGACACAGAAGCATAGTTTGTGCCCTGGGGATCTCACGGGCTACATACATAGGCATTCAGGGTTTTGCATGCCTCTGCTTCCAGCAGTCAAATTCCATGTTTTAAGAGCTACGTTGGTTTTGAATTAGTTGCCAAAAACTGCATCTTAAAAACAAAGTGGGTTTTTTATTATTATTATTCCTATAAACTCAAATACCCTAACAGCTTATTCTGATGTGTTTGTTAAAAACTTGGCATGTGAATCGATATTGTAGATGCCAAGTGACTGCCCAGGGCAAATTGGTATGACACACGTATAGCCTGGAAAAAGACCAGGAACATAGAATGGGAAGGCTGACAGACTCTTATTGGCATGAGTAGCGCTGACGATGTGTTCTGAGAGCATTGCAAAAACAACTGTCCTCTGCACACATGGTGCTTCTCCTGGTTGACTCTAGCAGGTAGTAGACACATGAGCCCCAAGCAGTAAGTGTCCGTGGAGCACATGGACTGATGAAGTGGAATGGGCTGTAACATGGGAAGGGGGCAGACTCAATACAGAGAAAAGCAGTCTGCACAGGTCAGGTTTTCAGTATCTCATTGTATATTTATTTCCCCAAGTCCCATTTGGAACCCTGAAAATCCTTTCTGATTTTCCTGCTTTTAATGCCCTTTTCGCCAGATGGTCCACCCACCAGCAGCCTAAGAGACCCATGGGAGCCCATCCATGCTTCTCCAATTGTCCCATAATGTGAGGTCCCCTTGCCTTCCAATGCCTGAGTGTGTTGCCTCCTTGGTGCTCTCAGACCCTGCCTGTCCGGGACCCCAGACTCTCCAGTTTGGCAATGCAGAGGCATTAGTTGCTAACTGAGCCCACTGGATTTTTCCATGCCAAATCCAATTCTAGTGGTTGGGTTTACAGAGATATGAATCCACCCCCAAATCCTGGACCCAAGCAGCCTCAGACTTTGTAGGGGTGGCTTATCCAAACCCATACCCAAGGTCAGACGTTTGCAGGTGCCCCTGACTTCATAATGGAGTGAACCAAGCCCCTGTGTGCTTTGGACTCTTTGGAAGCCAGACACAATTGAATGGTATGAGCCCATCTCTTGATTTAATATTACCAGGGTTGTTTTGTGTGTTTTTGTCTTTTGGGTTGCAGGGGTGCGGGTTGTTCTTGCTGTGTTTCAGTTTCTCTGTAACACATCACGTGCTTTCACACAGAGGAGGTAGCCTGTAGTTTTCCACATACAATCTTTCTGCTTCCACCCAGCTCTGTGCATGAACAGGTTTGTTCTGTGCCAAAATAGCAGGGCAAGCAAAACCACAAGAAAATCAGACTGGAGTTTTTCCCATTTTTAAATAACAGTTTACTATTCTGTAAGTGCATATAAAGCACATGCCCCATTCATCTAGCCAAGGAGCTTGATAGTCCATCAGCAAGAACTACCATAGGTCTAGGGAGACTGATTTATACAAGCAAGAATACACATGCCAAGACCTGGCAGCAATTTGCTCTTTTTTTTTTTTTTTTTAAAGCAACTTGGCAAACCCTTTTCTTCTCCTTCATCCAAACTTTTGCCTTTTATAGTCTTTGAATAATGCTTTTTATTTTTGAAAAAAAAATGTATATAGTATCATTTTTCATCAGCCATTTTTCTTCCTTATCTGAACTATCTGTTGTATGGAGAACCTCGGCTACACAACAGGCAATTGTTGATTGAACCCACACCTGCATAAACATAGTCATATGTACTCTAACAAATACACAGTGCATGGAATGCACACCTTCTGACATGGACTTATGCCCACAATACACACACATGAACTCACCACACGCAACACGCATGCAACAACTTACATCCATTCTCATGCTCATATGTGTGAGCATATGCAAACATACTTTCTCATGCTGTGCACACACATGCATACAGGTATATTAACTCATCCACGCACTCGTGCATGGACTCATGGAGATTAATACACACACATACACCGATCCCTGTATACTGATACATGCAGAGCTTGAGACATGGTCCCATCCACATTTGAACTTTCTTGCCCATTTGGACTTACATGTTTGCATTTTCTCACACGTGCAAGGGACTCATTCAGATGTGGGCACACATCTACACACATTCTCAGACACACATTCTTAGACGTGCACATTGTCTCACACAAGCGTATAGATTTATGATTTGTTGTGAGAGTGGAAAACAGCTGGGGCAGGTTAATCAAATACAGAAGATTTAAGGCAAAATATTGAAAAACAGTGTCTGGTAGTGGGGTGAAATTCTGAAAAGCACAATGGTCTCATGGCTCTGTGCCAGTGCAAAGAAATTTGTGTCTGGCCACAATAAACGTCAGTGCTAGGTCTGTTTCACCAGTGTTGTCAAATGTCGGTCGGGCAAAATCCATGTTGCGTTTGGCCCCACACATCAGGGACATCATTTTGAAGCACTGGCGTTTCATAGGGAAACACTGAGTTGCATAGCATGGGAATTGCAGCAAAGGAGATTACAGTTAAACTCCAGCTCAGGCCAGAGTTGATCAAAACTCTACTTCCCTGTCGTGCTTTCTCTCTGTCTGTCCCTTCCCATCCTTGCCAATGACTAAGTTGTGTGTTTGCTACCATGACAGTAGTGGGTAGACAAACACTGGCTTCCTGTGTTACTAAAATGACCTGAGCTGCTGAGTGTCCTATATGGTACAGCTGAATACCAGATACTGCGAAGCTGGATGGGTCAAAGGGATAGAACTTTTCAACTTGACCAGACTAGCCCAGACTGGGCGTGACTGTGACCCAATTGATGGTTGTTCTGTAGCCTGCATGCAATGAGTTGGTGGATTCTCAGTCCAATTGCTGGACATCCAAATTGCCAGAATCATCCCCACAGCTGTCTCTGATTCACCCTTACCTGACAGCCTCTGCAGAGGGCCCAATGAATTGAATGGCCACAGAGCCTGGACTGCCATCATGCCCCTCGTTTGGGTCTCTCTGGTTCAGGGTAACAGCACATTGGCAGGGGCAGAGCGGGCAGACGCTTGCACTACTGCTTCCAGGGCTATACCTGTTCAGGGGCTCAACGAAGTGTCTAATTTTGCAGGCCTGTCAGTTCAGCATGTCTCTCAAATGCCATAAGTGCTGCAAAGGGTTGGAAATAATTAACAACAGAGGAAATAATTTCATCTCAGGATTCTGCTGGCTGACGACACATGCAATTTATGATGCCACTAGAAGCTCAGCCTGGAATTATTTCCATGCGACTCCCACAGCTGCCGCTTGGCAGCACCGTGACTGTGTTAGAAATGACTGAACTAGATCAATACATAGTGGAGTTGACCTATAAACGTCCAGGAGTCTGAGTGCTGAGGCTCTGTTTAGCTGAGGATAGATGGGAGCCACTCCTTTTCCTACACCACCCTCTCTTTCTGTCCATAGGCAGGGCTGCCTGAGCAGAACTGCTGTCTTCTCGACCCTGTGATTCCTCTGTTCCCATCTGACTGATGGGACGTGCTGCTGTGCTGTGACTTCTCTTCTCCCGCCCCCAGGGTGAGGCTCCCCAGACAAGATCAGCACCTGACTGACATGTCTCTCATGCCCTGACTGAAGTTGGTCTGGCAAAAGAGGTAGCATGTGTCCTCGTGGGGGACACATGGCTAGGAAGAAAGGATGGTCTAGTGGGTGGGCACGGGACTGGGCCTTAAGAGACCTAGGATCAATTCCCAGCTCAACTCCAGACTGCCTATGGGCCCTTGGCCAAGTCAATTAAACTACTCTGTGCCTCAGTTTCCCATAGCACTTCCTGCCTCTCAGAGGTGTAATGAGGATAAAATCCATTAATGATTGTGAGGTGCTCAGACTCTATGATGATGGAAGCCAGGTACGTACCTGCACAGATTGGGAGATGTGTTGTGTTCCCCTCTGCTGATTGGCCGGCGTAGAAACCCTGGGTTCTCTACCTGACGCTGCCAATGACTACCTGTCTGATATTGATCACGTTGTGTCACATCACTGTGCCTTGGTTTCCCGTCTTACAGGCAGGGTTAATACGTAAGCACTTTTGTTGAAGCACTTGGAGATTGTCTGATGAAAGGCACAGTGTAATTGCAGAATATTCTATGCAGTATATGGAGAGATCATCAGTGCGCGTGTTTGTTAAAAAACACATAACAGATTCATATTCAGCTCATTTCTGATGGGCACTGTTCTGCCTGCGTGTACACGTTTCTGTTTCTCTGTAGGTAGATGAGCCTTGGAAGGTATAGAGTATGTGCGCACAGTCCACAGATATGAGAACCAGCTGCTCCTTCCAGATGTTCATCCCTCTTTCCTGTTTGTTACATTTCAGGATAGGAACCTCTTCAGCTGTGTGAGACACTCACTGTTCTAGGATCTCTGGGGGTGGAGGGGAGGGATTAGTCTTGTGTGACGTCAGCAAGAAATGGAAGCAGAAACAAAGTTTCCCTTTTTTTGGGAAATGCTTGAAGGGGCTGAGAAATCTGGCTCTTCTCCATTGTTCATGTGTTTTCCTGTTGCCAGAGATGAGAGCAAGAGCCTAAGGAGACGAAAAAAGGAGAGCTGTGAATTAGAATTGAAAGCGCTAATGCTCTTCCCATGTTCCTATTGTCCTAGCAGTATTCATGTTGGACAAATAGAACTGGATACCATAGAATCCTGGCTCAGAACTTAGACCCAGTTCAGATCCCCTTTAGTTGTTGTCTGCACGAGCCTTGCAAGTGAGTTTACAACCTTCAACAAGCCTCAGTTCACCATGCTTAAGCATAATGATTAAACTCTGCTTGAAGATCTGTGTAAAGGAGGCAAAATAGGGGATGTTTCCACTGCAGTCATGGGGTGTGGCTGCAGTTTCTGCTGACATACTTGTGCTAGTTTTAATCTGGCTAACTCAGGTACCAGAAAAGTGAAGATGTGACAGCAAGTGCTCCAGCACAGACGGTTTAAGTCCCCCCAGAACCCATGGTGATTACTTGCATGCCTCATCACACTGCTGCAACTTCACTTCTGCCGTACCCGAGCTGCCTAAATTAAAGCTAGCGCAGGTCTGTCTACATGAGTTGCAGTCCCTGCCTGTGCTCGCAGTGGAGACAGACCCTTAGAGACTTGCACAAATTTGGGTAATTTTCCCCCATTGTTTTAATTTGAGGGGCGGGCATGGTTTCTGCACTCTGGCTGCTGCTCGCATGAAGTGAAGACACCAGTTTTCAAGATGTTTCCACTCTCACTGACCAGGAAGCACCAGAAACCTGATTAGGGAGAACCAGTTCTTGTGAGCTTGCCAGCCCAGTTTTGCAGACTCGAGCTTTGGATAAGCAGCCCTGGGGTGGCTTGTGTGAACCAAACCCAACTTTGGATGGTCTGGGAGGTTCACCTAACACTAGGTAGGATGCTGCTCTGAGAATTGTGTCCTGCATGGGGAAAATATTTTCCCCTCTCCCGCATGAGTTTTTCATTCTAGTTGCTGGAGCTGGGGATCCAGTTTGACGCAAATAGAAACATTTTTTCCAAACTTCAGAGGTGTGGTATCTGGGACTGTGGGATGTCCTGTTGGAATAACATTCACTATTAATGCTTTTCTACTGTTGATCACAAAGCTGTCTAATGAACTGGATAAGTATCATTAGCTCTGCCCCAAAGTGGATGGGAAACTGAGTTACAGAGAAGTGACATGACTGGCCCCAGACAGCAAGCAAGTCCATGGCAGAGGTGGGAACAGACCCCAGGTCTACTGAGTGCCAGTCCTATGCCCTATCTACTGACCCTGGCTATATTTGTAACACAGATAATGGCCACGTGCAAAGTGTCGATTCAGAGCTCAGCCTGAATAGGTGCCATAGCTTGGGGCTGATTCTAGGTCCAGGATTTCAAATCAGACGTCATCTCTGATCAGGACATTTCAAAAACGCTTTGGTAGCTGAAAGAGTCTCAGCTTCAGGAGCAAAGAGTCTTATGTTTTTCCATGTGGGTTAAACCACACATAGTCCAGAGCAGTGAAACTCATGTCAGACCCCCAAAGAGAACTAACTGGCCGTGGGATCTGTCCTTCCTACATGCTCAGCGCAGGAGGAACAACGTGCAGCTGCCAAAGTTCCCCGTTAAATGTTGAGTTCCCCATCCCCGCACCAACCAAATAAAGCATGATTAAAACGAGCCGTTTTCATCTTCAATGTTTTGAATGTTTTGTTCCTTACTGTGAGTCAATGATTTTTCCAGTCCCTCCCCCACGATAAACAAGTGCAGGCTGAGTGTGGCCCAAAGGAAAATGTGATTCCCTGCCACATGCCTTCCCTGTACCAATGATAACCATATGGCTGCTCCACGACCCCTCTTTCCAACCAGCAGAAGTACAAGCAAGGATTAGCACTGGCACGTACACAACAGGGGCTTAACCCAGCATTGCCTGTAGCTGGCTATTTGTGTCCAGTAAATGCGCACTCCCAGCCTGCCACAATCCTAGTGCCTTGTGATGTGTTCCTGGTAGCTCTCCCAGGCTAAGCAGCATTGTGGTTGAGGCAGTGCTTGAATGGGAGACCTATGAAAAAGGAGCAGTGGGACTGAGGTGTCTCCGAGCCAATGCTTTGTCATATGCTAGGGTAACCATATGCAATTCTCTATGCCTGCAGTGAGTACTTTTATTGATGAGGAAGAATGCAGGGGATTTTTAGGACTAACTTCTCCCTTTAGACCTATCGGGACAGTCAAGGATGTGTAGCATTATGGCACCCTCCGGCCAGGAAGCCAAAAGGCAAAGAACCTGTCAGTCAAGCCCTGTATCTAAAGTCCCAGTATGCCCACGCTTTGCAAGTGCTCGCAGGCCCCCCATTCCAGCCCAAAGACGGGGGAGGCCCATTAAGCTATTATGTCTTGAGGTGGTCGTTTAGTTGCAATGACATCTGTCTTCTTCATAGGTTGAGCTGCCTGGATGCTACATGCAGCTTGAAATTTGATTTAGTTCCTTCTCAGGAATTCAGAACCATCCACTAGTTGTTGGCCTGGTTTGGGGAAGTGACACAGAAGCCACCATCCCTATATGAGTGCAGAACCACACCACCAACCAACAATGCAAGCAGGTCAAACGTCACTCAGTTTGGGAGCCTATGACTTGCTGGGCCGAGGCCTCCGCTCCCAAGGTGTGCAAGATGGTATCGTGTTCATCACCCCACCCATTCGTCAACCGCTATTGGCTGAATGTCTGCTTTTGAGAGTGACGCCTTCAGTTGGAGGGTTCTCTAAGCAACAACAAAAAGAAAGATGTCCCCTTCCTCCTGAGTGCACTGCTCATTAACTCCACTGTGTGTCCTTGAGCCTCTCTATTGTTTGGACTGGAGAGGAGGGATGTTCCACAAGGGAATACTCACAGCTAATTCCTTCAGTCATGGACCTCTCTCTTCCCGTCCTCTATCACACACTCCTCCATGTGAGGAGAGGCATCCCCTTGTATCCTGGTATCTTTCATTCCCATTTCCGTACCCTAATTTTTTCCCTATTTCAGCAGCCTCTTTCTGGAAAGAAGCCAGTGGACTGCAGCCTTATCTTCAGAGCTTGAACGATGGGTCCTTTGCTTCCTGGTAGGTTGAAGCCATAACACTGCATGTCCTTGACTGTCCCTATTGGGTGGATGAGAAAAGAGCAGAGGACTTACCGTACTGCTTTCCCTTTCAGTGTCCTCATGGAAAAGGATAGGCAAGTAAACGTTGTGTGGGGGCAAGTGTGTCATTAGTGTTAGTGGATGGGAGGAAGACTCCAGGCCAGACAGCACAGCTGGCAAACACCCCAAGTGCAAGGATGAGCATGTTAGTTGGGCATTTCATCAGTGCATCAGTATTTTGACAGCTATAGAGTGACAGGAGGGATGGAGACTGGCCATCGTATTGTTCTACGGTGGTATTTTTGTTGTCTTCAAGCCAGATTTAGCTTCAGCCAGAGCACAGTGGAGACAAACGCAGAGGCGTAACTGAGCTTTTGGGAACCCCAAGTGTCAGTTAATAGTCGTTACATTTTGCCCTCCTATAGTGCTTTCTCCGGCTGCCTCTAGTTCAGGCATTTCCATAAGAGGCCCTAATGCTAGTGTCTGGCACCTTTGCTGGAGAATCCAAAAGTGTTTCAAAACCACTAAGGAATTAGGCTGCGATATCAAAGGAAGTTAGTTGCCCAAGTCCTGTGGAAATTCCGATGGGATTTTCAAAAGTGCCTAAGAGAGTTAGATGCCCATTTGCCATGGACACTGAGTGGGACTTCTGCACCTAAATCCCTTAAGTGTTATTTCAAAATCTTCCCCTCAGTGGGAGTTACAAGTGGAGTTTTCAATAGTGCCTACGTGACTCAAAAGTCTCACTGAATGTCAACGGGGGTGGTGCTGCTAAATCACACAGATGGTTTGTAAACTGCACCTTTAACTCCCACTGAATTTTAATGGGTCTTGAGACCAAATTCCCATAGTCTCCTTTGGACAATCCCAGCTTTGAGTCCCTTGTCTTCCCCACATAGCCAACTTTTCAAAATCCTACAATAATTTTTTTATGGATTTGTAAATACAATCAAAACTTTGTTTCTTTTGGCTTTATACTTACAGGAGAAGGCTGGCAGTTAGCTTTTGTGCCTGGACTGGCAAGATTTTTATTAAAAAGGCTATTTTATCTCTATTTTGCAGATGGGGAAACTGAGGCAGGTTAATGACTTGCCTATGTCAGCTGCTTTCTGTCTATCTCTCTCAAGCCATGCTTAGGTACTTATCTGCACCCCCTCATTACTGTAATATCTGAGCACCTCACAGTCTTTAACAGTACACCTGTGACATAGCTCTGGGCTATTATCCCCATTTTACAGATGGGGAACTGAGGTCCAGAGCCCCTAAGGGATTTGTCCAAGATACTAGAAATGGTTTGTGGTGGAGCAGGGCATTGAATCCAGCTCTCCAAAGTCCTGGGCTAGTGCCCTATCCACTGACCATCCTTCC
Source organism: Emydura macquarii macquarii (assembly GCF_026122565.2). NCBI lineage: Eukaryota > Metazoa > Chordata > Testudines > Chelidae > Emydura > Emydura macquarii. The sequence continues at coordinate 4,981,817 of NW_027130449.1, read as the reverse complement.
TCTCCTTTAGCTCTAAGTACGATTTCTATCTGGATGGCATCCCTTTCAATGTTTGATACCACTGAATCTGTGAAGTACTCTACCTAGATTTGACCCCTCAGTATTTTGTGTTTTGATGGGTTGGCCATTTTTCCTTGGTTTGGAGTTAATGAGGCAACACAAAGGAAGAGAATTTTTTTTAGCATTATAATCTTAGCAGGGTGATGTTTATTAAAAACCAAACTGAATAAATAACTCATGCAAGCTTTCTTCAGGCATCGGTCCATCAGCAGAGGCCTGTCTGTGTTTTAGAATCCTTGTCCTCTCTCTAGATGAAAGCCCTGCAGAAGGATTTTGTTTTTCAGACAGAAGGCAAGCCAAGTTGGTGATTTCATCCCAAGGCAGGCTGTGTCAAGCTGGTCCTATTCAAGCACACAGGAAATCAAGCTTGGAGCTCATTCAGAAAATAAGGGGGAGGGAGTGGGATTCTTAAACTGAACTCCAGGCAATCAGGAAAGATGCCTTCTGTCATCATGGTGCTCCAGGGGTTGGTTCCTCACCCTTTGAAGGATTAGCTGGCAATGTTTCAAATAACATTTCTTAATCCCCAGCTATTCCAAAGAGCAATATGATCTCTGTCCTTCTGAAGCCGTGTGAGAGGCATGCGCTGTATCACTCTGATAAGGGGTCAGGTGGCTACCGCAGGCTGAGGCAGATTTTTCCCAACCCACTGTAAATCCAGTGCATTTTTTTCTGGTTATAACAATTGTTACTTAATTAAAACAGATGCTTTCTGGGCTTTAATGGTGCTTACTGAAGGGGGGGGGAGAGAGAGTGCTATGGGCAGAAGAGAAGCGGAATGGGGAAGTTGGCAGCTGTAAAAATGAGATGGAGGAGTGATTTAATTTCCAGCAAAATAGTTCTCTACAAGCTGTGTGCACATTCTTCATTTACATAGTTCAAGAGCAGCAGGAGCATGGACTGTAACAAGACAGGCTAAAGAAGAGGGATGGTCTAGAGGGTAAAGCACTAGAGTAGGACTCAAGAGAGCTGCATTCATTTCCTGGCTCTGCCACAGACACTTTCCATGACCTTGGGCAAATCACTTAATCTCTCTGCTGTGTCTCCTCCTCTGTAAAATGAGGTCAATATTCCTTCCTTTCAGGGGTTGTGTGAGGATAAATTTTGTTAACATTTGTGAAGTGCCTGGGTGCTCTGTGGTGGGGGCTATAAGTATCTAGATAATTTTATTGCACCGCTGCACCTTGTCCCGGAGAGCCCACCTCTAAGGGTGAGAAGTGAATTAAATTCCTATGGACCATTCTGTTGCTGGTCTCTCTGCGGTGGTTACCAATTAGTATTGGTTGTAATGTGGGCATCAGCATCTGTACTTGGAGCATGATCTCATGTAGACCACCAAACAGCCCACAGATGATCATGAGTGACTGTCAGCCAGTGCGGTCCTGACCAGTATTTGAAATGGCAACCAGGAGGTCATAGCTCCACACCTATCCCGGGGACACACCCAGATCCCATTACAAAATGAAGTACAGCTGTTTGGCAGAGTTTTGGTTACTCTGTGATTTCGCCTGGTGAGGGTCACTGCATGTTACAGTCCAATGGGCCCTGAGTGCCGATGGGCAGTGTTAATGGGACACAGAGCTACTTACCTCTAGATCATTGTTCTACTGTGTTTGGTAGCAACCAAAGGTAACCGTAATTGAAGAGTAATGTGGTGTCTTCTGAAAAGTGAGTTGGAGGGCTCAGATTAGTTCCCAGGGGGCAGGTGCACAAGTCATAATGGTAGACTTGGCAGAGAGGTCAAGCACAGAATTTGCCTTTCTCACCATGTAGGTGCGGGACAAGGAACGTTGTCAAGATGTAAGAACAATAGGACGAGGGAACAAACTGCGTTAGGAAGTCATGGAAGTTCCTTTACTGGATGTTTTTTAAAGGAGGTTGGATAAGCAGTCTTGGATGGTTTAGACATAACAAATCCTGCATCTTGGCAGGGAGTTAGACTAGATGAGCTTTGCGGTCCCTTCTAACCTTCTAGTTCCTAATTCTATGGCATAGTGCCCAACCACTGCCCATTTGCCAATAAACAGAGCGTTTCTGATGCTAGGCCTGGCAATTGGACACCTGCCTGGGCTCTGTGGCCCCGCACTATTTGAGGGGGCAGGACAAAGATCAAACAGGCCTCGGAGCTGGAGTTGCTCACCCACACTTAACCGTGGCCTGAAAGGACCTCGTGAAAGGCACATCAGAGAAGCAATACTGGGGCAGTTTCATCTGCTGCTGGCTGTGGTGTTCCAGTTCTGTGTTTGTAGGTGCTACGATAATACAAATAATAACAGAGCACATTTGCCATCAGGGTTGTCACTCCAACAACCTTTAAATAAAGCGAATCGCACGTTTATCAGTGTGAAAACCTTGTTGGGATTCCATGGTCCCAAATGAACTCCTTAGGAGTTCCTTGCAAGGCAGCTAGAGTTTGCTGGTGGTTTTCACCTGCTGCTAGGAAAAGATCAGATCTACCCCTTTACAGGTCTCCTAGAACACAGAAGGACTTCACAGAATCCAAACTCGCCTTTTTAGCAGTTGGTTTTATGGACTTTTTATTTTTTTTAAAACAAGTTCTTTCTGTTGTGAATAATGCAGACAAAATGTTTGCAACTTGGCCGGGAGGATGGGAAAAATGCAGAGACCGAAAGCCAAGGCAGTTTCTCAATGTCGACACTTGTTAGACAGTTTTTATTTAGTGGTTGGTGATGGAATCTGCCCACGCAAGCTGAGGGCTGAGGAAACAGAATGTGAGTACATCTGCTCTCGGAGCTGCTGTCAGACTTGGGGAGCATCTTGTGGTAATTAGGGGTATTCGCGCCTCTAATTTAATTCACCAGAGTGTTTTTGCCTTTCACTTATGCATTTTTATTTTCATAAAGCCAAGGTATCCCTAACCATTAGTAACACTCTGCATTGATGCTGTGCCCTTTATCCAAGGGAGCGCAAAGCACTTGCAAAGGTGGGGTAAGTAGTATTAAGATGGAGAGACTGAGGCTTGTGGTTTGTATCAGAACTGGGACTAGAACACTGGGGCCTGTAATTCCCAACTCCCCTGTTCCAACCACTACTTTACACTCCACCCTCCACAGCAGCATAGTAATGGTCAAGGGATGTCTTTTCTAAGGCAGATAGCTTTTCTGGGAGGAAGACCTATCCTCCTCTCCTCTCTAACTACTAAACAATGTCCCCTGTCTTAAAAAACCCCCCAAAGTTTCCTATGCCTGTAAGGTGCACTCTTCTAGCTATTGCTGTGGCCATTTGGGCCATCATAGTCCAGCTTCTCTGCTTGCCCGACCCCAGGTCTGTGTACCTGCCACCACTGTGTGTGGTCATGGAGCCTGCAAGGTCAAATTCAGCTCTGTAGGACTTTGCCGCACTATAGGGTGACACCACCCACCCCATCCATCCTGTAATGTAATAGGACATCCCTTATTTGGTGCATTCTAGCCTGTGACGTAGCAGTGAAGAAAAGATGTTGTCAAGAAGATGTTGGAGTCAGTGCATTGGGGGAAATAATAATACTCTGCTCTCTGTAGATCTCAAAAGCACTTTACAAAGAAGAGCAGGATCATTATCTCCATTTTACAGATGGGGAAACTGAGGCACAGAGTGGGACAGTGACTAGTCCAAGATTACACCAAGAGTAATTGGCACAGCAGAGAAAAAAGCCCATGTCTCCTGCCCATTAGAGCAGGGGTTCTTAATCAGGGGCTTGTGACCAGCATTCCCTTTTCATACTGTGAAATGGGAAAAGGGCCCCAGTATGGACTAGGGACATTGGACTCACGTGACCATATGAAGGAACAAACTGGCCAGCTGTAGTGTGAAAAGCGTTCGTGCTTAGAAAGGGGGAATGTCCCTGATGTTGGAAAAGAAACAATTCACAGTTGTTCCTCCCTAGCAATTTGTCCCTTGTTCCCTCTATGCGCCCCCATCTCCAGTTCCCCTCCCCTTTTGAGTCCCTGCCGTACCTTCCTCTTTCTCTGGTTCCCCATAGGTCTCACCCCCCAACTACCCACATATTCCCTGACTGTAAAGCCCCCATCATTAATGGTCCACAACCATCCCATGACTATGGAGTTATGGTTAGAGCACCCGTCTGCTTAGAACCACACTGCCCACATCTCTTGCTATATCTCTGCAGCCAATAGTGGAGGATGGGATCAAGTCTTAGAGCGATCCTCTGGGGCTCTCCCCACATGGATGCGGCACAGAACACCTACCCCTCATCTGTTTAAAAAAAAAAAAAAAAATGGGCCATAGAAGGGGATGCTCTGCCTGGGATCAGGTGCCTAAAATAAAAGTCCAGGCTGTTTATCTTGGTTTCTTTTTGGCCCCTCTCTTCTTCTGAGTGGGCACCCATTGTCATCCCCGTGGGAGAGCCGCTTTGGTTCTCCAGGGGTGAAATAGGAGGTTCTGTAGCTCAGTGACAAGATGGAACTGTGTCTCAGGAGAGGGGCATGTGTCCCAGTGAGGACCACACCGAGGCCCATATGCTGTGACTGAGGGGAGACTATTGTGTGTCTGAGCAGTAACCACGCCAAGGCCCTATACACTGACTGAGGGACCTTACTGTGTGTCCGAGCAGTAAGTACACTTAGGCCCTACGCTGTGACTGAGGGGACTGTATTGTGTCTGAGCAGTGACCACTCTAGGCCTTATATGCTGTGACTGAGGGGACTGTATTGTCCCTCTTGCCCAGTAACCACACCCAAGACCGGTCATTGAGGCACAAACATATGATTCCTGTGCCATGGATGTAACCACTAAGGGCTGATGTCACCTTTCTGTACTTCCCACCCCCTGCTTGTGCAGGGCCTTGAAATGCAGGCAGGTGTCTCATCAGTTAGACAAATGCAGACCTGGCTGTGTGGGAGAATCCCTAATTTAAACAGGTGTTCACCACTAAGGCTGGACACCAGCTTAGGTTTTTGCAGTTGTAAGTTTTCCTAGCCAGAGAGGGTGGGGGTGATTTATTATCAGTATTTGTATTACAGGAGCATCCAGAATCCCCACTGGACACTGGGACCGTATTGTCCTAGGTGCTCAGTATTGTACACATAGTAACAGAGAATCCCGGCTCCAAACAGCTCAGAATCCAAATACACGGGACAGACCGTGGGGGGGAGGCAAAGGGGGGGGAAATGACTTACGTAAGGTCACACAGTGGTGCCAGGACAGAATCTAGCTCACCTGACTCCTGGTTTAGTGCTCTATCCACTGGTCTATACTGTCTTCAACTCTACAACGTCTCTTACTAATTTTAATGAGGATGGATGTGTCAATCTCCTGCACGGCTTTGAAAAAAGTGTGTGTCTGATAAGATAAATAGAATTTGGAAGTTTAGACAAAAGCAAATATGGAGTGAACTGTTTTAATTAACTGAAAACACAATGAAATGAAAACAGAGCTTTTGGGGTGGAGCACAGATTTTTGTTTTATTTGTCTCCCAAACATTGAGCTACTGCAAGAGACCCAGAAACCCACACTGACCAGCCTACTACAACAGTCCCAGCTAAAGGAGAAATGCAAAAGATTAAAAAAAAACATTCAGTGTGCCTGCCCAGGAAAATGCAAACAAGATTTGTTTTTTGCTGGATATTCTTTTAAGTTAAACAATCCAGCAATTTCCCTGCATTCAACCAAAGCCTGGAGTGCAAGGAAGAACTGGAAAACAATGCAAAGAAAAGAGGTAAAAAATGAGCCTGGTTTTTTTTTTTAAATAACTTGTGAAGAGGAAATCTTTTTAAAAACTGAGGGTTCCTCCCATCCCTCCCCCCTCCCCCAAAAAAAAGGGTGAAAGGTGACACTGTGGAAAAAAGCATATGCCCTAATTTTCTAGATTCCTTTCTTACATTTAGAGCTGGGTTGAGTCCCACAGTGCTGGGTCTGGTTACCTGATTGGCTGAGCATACCTCCTGTGATCAAGAGGGCTAGTAGAAGCCATAATGACTTTCTTTTTCAGAGGCAGCAGAAGCAGCTGAGTGTTCTAGTTTCTGGTGCAGTGGGGGGAAAGGGTTGTTTAATATCTCCTCATCCTGGACACAGCCCAAGATTTTAGTGGTGCAGGGATTTTGCCTGGCAGCCTCCGACAAAAACACTAGCTGGGAGAGCAAGTATTCCAGGTTGTGGGAGTATTCAGCCAATGAGCATAAAACAAAAGGTAGGATTAAAAGCCAGCATGTACCTGAATCTTTTGAGGTGCTGAAGGTTTCCGTGAAGTTTGTTTAGGGTGGGGCTGGTTGTTTGTGCTTTGTGTGCAATCAGTTGTTAGTTCAAAATCTGCATTTTTAAAAATGTTGTTGCCCTTGCAGTCATGGTGTAGAGATCCTAAGGCTCACTAATGCTGCTGGAGATAGTGGCTGGCTTGTCTGGCACTCCATCAATTACAGCAATAACCATTAAGATGAGACTTTCAAACTGGTTTTGCATGTTCTGGATGCCTGAAAGTTGTAGTTTTCACCAGTCCCCCCCATCTCTCTGTGTGTACACTTTCCATGTTAATCTGTGCGGGCTTTTTGTACACGTTCCCTATCTCTACAAGCCCAAATGCTCAAAATGGCTGCCAGAGGTCTTGTGTGTGACATTTCAAATGGGCACAATCATGAGCAGAAAAAGAAGAATTTTGCAAGCTGACTTGGGGGTATGTGGGGACGGAAGAGGGGAGGGGATGGGAAACCATTTTGAATACTCAGAAGGTCATGCAAAACAAATGGATCAAAATGTTCATGCCAAGTGTTATGGAAAGGTCATTGCTACTTTAGACGAGTCATAGAGGAGATTAGTTGACATTGTGGCTGCCCTCAGATTCTTTGCTATCTTCAGCTGTGTAAAGGAAGAGTTGTCGTGGTTATAGGGCTGGGTGTCCCGCTATGACCACTGGTGTACAGTCACAAAACAGGCTTCTGAAACCAAAGCATTGTTTAACAATAGGAACAAAGCCTTTAGAGAAAAATGATTTTAAAAGCCCCCGATGTAGACTAGGCAGGCCTAATTTCTTCAGACACCCTCAGCAGGTGTCTAACTCAATCTGCTTCCCACAAACAACTCCCTGCTCTCTTGAGAAAAACTAAAGCAACAAAAAGTCTTTCTGGTTTCCAGGCTTTTTCCTGTCCTGCATTGTCTCTTAACACTCAAATGTTTGCAGAGAAGTGGCTTAGCTGGACCCATTCTTCTTCATTCCTGCTTGACAAGGGAATGGGATGACTGAGGACCTGCTTTTGAGCGGAATTCAACTCCTGTTTTTATGACTTTCTATTGATTTTCAATAGGAGTTGGACCATAGCCTTATGGGGGGGGGAGGGGGAGGGTGCTGAAAACCTACATCTCCAACTAAAGTTAATGGGAGCTGCCAGGTACTCAGCACACTTTAAAAAATAAAATAAAATTCAGGCCTTAGGTATCCAGAGTATTTTTAAAGTACCCACTATTATAGTATCTAAACACCTGATGCAGAGATTAACAGAATTCCTACAGCGAATGCACTACAAACCACCGTGTGTGTGCGTGCGTGCGTGCAGGCAGGGTCAGTTCCAGGGGTGGGTGAGCAGGGCTTCAACTTTCCGGGGGCACCAAACTGCTTAGCCCTGTACGGGAGGGCGATTAAGCTATCCTGCTATAATTGTGTGCACAGTAGGGGGTTGTATCAGTATAACTATATCAGTAAAAGAAAAACCACCACCACATACCTAACTGACATAGCTATAGACCAGTACAATAACTGTGTAGGCCAAGCCTACCTGTCCCTACCCCAGGGGTAGGAAAGGGTCAGAATGACTTGTGTGAAAGCCACATGCCAGAGAGTGGTGATTAAAGGGACAGCGCATCGTCCTAGAATCTCCGTTGAGTAAAAGGATGAAATGTCTGAAGGGAAATGTGACGTAATTTCCATCTGAACATAGCACATTTTACAAATGCTTTAGCAATTAATTAATATCAAAATCTGCAGCCCATTATGGGACTTTGGCAACACATTTCACTTCATAATCACATAATTGGGAGGCTGCCCGAGTGTATTCATAGGCCAACTCCCAGGGCGGCAATAAAGGCTATTGTCTTGTGTCAAATAGTAATTTCCCCCTCCCATGCCTCTTTACATGACCTTTGGAACTGGGTACTTGCATTTGCCATACATGGAAGAGCATTTTACACACTATAGTGCTGAGGCTAGGAGGAATTTTTGTTCTTGTAAATTGTTACAAAAATCTGGGGAGTAGGAAGAAAAAAAAAGTCTGCAAACACAGCCAAGTGTTGCAATGTGGTTTAGATTTAGTGCTAGAATTATGTCATCACTGAGCCCCTGCCTCTGGTATCTCTCATAATGGAGAGTCAGACTGAATAAAGGGCAACTGAGTGCCTTGTTCTGTTGGCTGACTGTTGGGAACTCAGAAAGAGAACAGCGGGCTCTAGTGTACTAAGCCCAGGACTGGGAGCCTCCATTCCTTAAACCAGATTTTCAAAAATTAGCTTCTATTTAGGCACCAGAATAGGGGACTAGATTTTCTGAAGAGCTCAGCATCATTCCTAACCCATAAGTGTCCTGCTGAGCGCTGCTGTGCTGTTGAAAATCTCACCCCGGGCTCTGGTTCCGGCTCCATCAGTGACTGTACTTTTGAACAAGTCATTTTAGTTCTCCATTTAAAAAAAGGGTGATAATGATACTTAATTACGAGACCAATCTTCCTTCCATGGGATAGGCAAGCCACTGAACTAATTCCATTCCCGGCTCTGCCCTGGGTGTGACATTGGCCAAGTCCTTTAATCTCTCCCTGCCTCAGTTCCCCATCTATAAAATGGGGATAAAAAAAACTTCCTCTCCCCCCTCATGGTCTTGGCTTTGTAGATGAAGTGACCAGCACCTAGACTGGGTGTTTGCAGCAGAACTACGAGGTGAACCCAATCTGCAGAGATCCAGTCCAGTGCCACAATCATAGATCATCCTTCTGTAATCCTCCAGATATACTTCCATTTTATCTTTAAGGAAGTGTAATGTAGTAGTTAGATCAGGGGATTTGGGAGCCAAGTGACCTGGATTATTTCCTGACTCTGCCACTAACACATCCATGAGCAGAATACTTAGCCTTCCTGGTTTAGTGTACATCTACACTGCATCTGGGAGTGTGCTTCCCAGAGCAAGTAGACAGCCGCTGTAGCCTTCGTACATACCCAAGGGTCTGGGTGGACTTGTACATAGGTAGCTAGCCCAAGCTGCTGCTCATGCTACCCCCAGATACACTAAAAATAGCAGTGTGCTAGTATGGGTGTCTACTCATGGTGGGAAGCAGCCTCCCAGGAGCAGTGTAGATCTATTTAGTCTCTTCCTCTGTAAAATGAGATAACTGACTTGTGATGTGCTTTGAGGACCTTCAGCAGAGGGCATTGTATCAGTGCAGAAGTGTTGGCCCTGTCATGATAATTAATAAGGCTGTTATCTTAACAAAACAGATTATGGCATTACAGTTGTATTGAGGTTCAACAGCTGTAATGGATCCACTGAGCTATGTTTGTTAATCCTCAGGGAGGGTGTTCCGTTTTGTTGGCTGATTTTTATTTAACATGTAATAAGTTTAGTAAATCTATTAAATGCATATGTGGAAATCTTAATTTGAAGCATTAGAGAAAAGAGGGACTCTGTTCAATTAATAAAATCCTTTTTAAACATTGTGGGCTCCAAAATCTATTCAATGCCAAAGCAAACTGTGACCTGTAAACTCCATGCCAGATGTTTCACGTGGGGTATAATAAAAATCCAAACAAAATAAGGTCTGAAGGGAACAGTTTGGCCATTGAATCTCCAGTCCAGCCTGTACAAAGGGGTTTCATTTCCATTCAGGAAATACAAGCCTCTTCTCTGTGGTTTGTATTCAAACTGTTTGTTCAACAGTCTTTCCCCCAGCAGCACCAGCTTTAAGTAACACTGGTGAGCAGAAACCAGATCTTATGGTGAGGTTTGACACATTCTAAGCCTCCCTCTAAACAATGGAGAAAGGAGGGACATCAAATGCAGTTGCAGTGGCAGAGATGGCTTTATAGGGCATTGACTAGGCTTTGACTTAGCAATGGACCCATACAGAAGCTCCAAATCTGCGTACCTAATGGTCTGAAGGAAAGGTTGATCTTGTGGTTTAGACACTCAGCTAGGAGTAGGACACCTGAGTTCCATTTCTGGCTCTGCTCCACACTCCCTGGATGATTTTGGGCAAGTGTTTTCACCTCTTTGTGCCATCACGGAGTCCCCCATCTGTAACCTGGTGAGACCTTGGCTGCTGGAGGAAGCACACAGATTGCTCTGTTAGGGCAAATTGTGAAGAACGGGGTAGATAATCCCCAAAATTGGTGACTATTCTAATTAGATTCACCAAGCCAGCAACAAAAGAACTTCTATATACCTTATTAGTTACCCAGAAGCCAAAAAAAGTTCTCAAAGCAATCCAACCTAGGGCTTCCTCTCAGACAACCAAATCAAATATGGTGAGGATTACTGAAAGTCTTGTTCATCATAGTTCTACCAGTCCCAAAGAACTGCATTACTCACCAGGTCAATGAATCTTTCAGATCTTACCCAAATACAGCCAATTCTTCTTGACTAAACTAAGTTCTGTTTAAAAAGAGTATTGGTGATAAGATCACTGTACATAGACATGAATAAAGTTCTTAGGTCAGTTTCATAGTTAGAGATGGCAAGCAGCTGAGTTGTAAAAAGTTCTTTCCAGAGTCAATTTATAAGATATAATCCATATAGACAGTTTGTGTAGAGTCTTTATAACTTCTTCCATGCAAAATAGCAGGGCAATATACAGTGGAGCTTTGACCTCAACCTTGTAACTCAAGCTTTCCCTGTCGAAGCTTAAACAGATCTGAGATATAGGATCAGGGCCTTATAGTCCTTTTACAGACCTTTGGCAGGCTTTTCGATATCTTCTTGACAGCAGGTGTCCTTTGAGAGAAAACTAGTAATGCATAACGTCCTTTGATGTAAAAATTTCCTACACAGGTAATTAGCTTCTTTGATTAACACAAGACAACTGCCCATCTCCACCCATTTATAGATAGTTTACTACAAACTAAAAAGAGAAAAAAAATTACTACATTCAAGTATTAATATCCCTTTTGATCTCAGAAATAGCAGAATATAGTGACAGACAAGAACCGTTTGGTTCCATTGCTAATCTGTAATTATATATGTAAACTGACAAATACAGTCATTGGCTCCTAATATGTCTTTACAGGTTGACTTTGTCATGTAGCCTGCCAGTTGCTTACCCCTTTCTGGCTCAATGTCCAATGCTTGTCTGCTGAGCCCTAATTCCAATCACTCTTGAACTTCCCCTTGGGCTGTGAACCCCTCAGTTGTCATGGGTACATCTCAGTCTGGGTCTGTTTGCTGTCTTGTACCCATTTGTTCTTAGATACTTAGGTAGTTAGATATTCTTCAGGCAGGGTTTTTTTTGTTTGCTTTTTGCTGAGCACCTTCTACCTAGTATGAAGACGCGGGACCACTGGGCTAAGTCTTGCCATCCTTATGGTGGCAGCACTTCCTTCTTACATTGTAAACGCTTCAGGAAAGCAGCCATGTCCACTTCTGTGTTTGTATTGTATCTAGCACACCAGGGCCCATTCCTGACTGGGCCAGTGGGCTTTATCAAAATAGAAATAACTATCCTGAATAAGGATTAAGGTCTTGAGGATTTGATGCATAGAAATAAGAGATGGAAAAAACATGTTTTAGATAATCTTATTTATATCCTCAGCTGTTAAAGCACTGTTTCCTTTATTCCATTCTCCATTGCTTTCTCAAGTCTAATTATAAATGCACCATGTGGTGGAGATTCTACCTCTCTCCTTGGAAAATTGTTCCCCAGTTTGTTAGGAAAAACCCCTAATAGTGAGACTTAATATTCAGCTTAAGTTTTCATCCCATGACTCCTGGTTATATCCATCCCCATTTATTGTCCTAAATAATTCCACTCTCCATAATGTTTATTTGCTCTGCATATCTGTAAGCAGTTATGTTTCCGCCTTCATTCCTCTTAATCATTTTTTCCTGAGTCAGTCTCTCCAGCCCCCTCGTCATTTTTGTGGTTCTTCTTGGAATCCCAGTTGGTTACAGTATTCATTATAATAACAACCACCTTCCAGGACTGTATATGACTTTTGGGGTTCAACCCAGACCACTGCCTGCTCTGCAACTCTGAATGCTATGCCTTGAATGCTATGTTGCTGTGGTTCACAGCCCAGACACCAGTCAGTCTACAAATCCTACTCTGGATCACTCACAGAACCTTACTAAGTTTGTTGCAAGTCAATATAGTGTGCCTCCTTAATTTAAGTGGGTTCTGACACCCCCATTTTGAACATAGCACTGAAGTGGTTTGTTGTAGAAGTAAAACAAAAGTTTATTAAACAAAAAATCCTGGGTTTAAGTGATACCAAGTATAAGGAGCAAAGACAAATGGATAACAAACAGTAAAAATACATGTCTAAGACTAAAATTTAACTTCAGCAAGTTACAATCCTCACCTAAGCAGGTTTCTCACCTACATTCAGTTCCCAGAGACCTCAGCCCCATTGGTTGAAGGACCCAATGTTCTCTGAATTCAAGAGCTCTGGCCTCTTGAACTCTCTTCTCTCCTCCCCCCCCCCTCAAGTGATGGATACCTGTGGTGATCCCTTTCCTTTCTTTTTATAGTCTAGTAAACCTTTGAAATGTATTCTTTGAAAGGTAAACCCTGATAAAATTCCTTTTCCCTGCTGGCTGTGGACACTGGGCTGTCGAGTATAGACTCCAGACTTTCCTCTGTCCCACTGGTTATTTTTACAATGCAAATGGTCCCTTCCTGCCAACGCACGTGACTACATCATAAACGTGGCCATACAATTTGAGGTGTTGGCCTCTTCTCTTTGTCAGGAGAAAACCTGTTTATCAACACCCCTTGGCATGCCTGGTTTGTACATTTTTTAATCAGACTTTAAAGCATAATATCAGTGAATAGCCATAATTCCTCATGTAGTGCTATACATACATTTCCAACCAGGGAACAGAAAGCATGTGACCCATGTAACTAACCAACGCCACATGAAGTTTAAGTATCAAGTATTGTAAACAACTGCTTGACAATTTGAGGGTTAGGTCTATGGCCATTTATGAATTCCATTTTGGTTTTGTGAATCCACATGTGTATTTCAAACTCCATTTTGAATGCAACTTTTAAATGTAAGCATGGATTTTGTCATAGGAACTAGTGGAGAGACTATGTTTGGGAAGCAGTGACGGAGCAGTCAAAGGCCATTAACATTGACTGGCTCTACTCTACAATCGGTTTGCTAGCAGCGGGGCCATTGACCTTGGGAGGACCCTAAGTGAGAGTGTGTTCAAGTGTTTGTTGTGTGTCCATAGATCTGTGAGTCTCTTGGGCTTCTTTAAGAGCACAGTGTGTGTGCTTCTGCACACATCTGTAAGAAATTCCTGGGCTAAGCCTGTGTTTCCTTTCTTTACTACCACACTAAGTAGGAAACCAGAGCTCCCACAGCCAGATGGACTAAGGGGGAATGTTTTTAAGCAACTGGGGGACTTGAGAGGGCTGAGGCACTGATTTCTGGGTCTCGGCATCAAGACTGTGGGGTCCAAGTCCCCAAAAAGGGTGTCAGAAAGCAACTGCACCTGACCATGTGCTTGAGGGACCCAGAGCCGATAACAGTGATCAATTGCTACACAGAGCCGAGGGCTTGGAAGCAAGTGGGATCCAGTAGTTGGATCCAAGCACAAGACTAGTGTCCGTCCAGGATGTGAGACTGGGCCAGGTTGTGACAGATGTCTATTGACATGCGGGAAACTTCTGTGAATAACTTCAAATTCAGGAATATCACCATCTGCTAATGAAAAGAAAAACACGTACAATTTGGCATAATACATTGTTAGTTGTTATTCACTTGGCAATAATGCTTTTAGCCATGTTCCTGGTTATCCCATAAAAAGTTCTTAATTCTGCAGTCACAAATAGAGCAAAACTTAAATTATGTGAATAGAATAGAGGGAGAGAAGGGGAAGGGAGACATGAAATTAATTCAGATGTATGGGTTGAGCAGAAGTGTTTACTGTTAATTGTTCAGAGGGGGTGTCTGTGATGGAGGAGGGATATGACACTATCTCAGATCTTGGGGCTTTCAGATAAATACTGTCCGAGTTGGGAGAATGGGAGGTAAGCTCAGATGAACAGGAAGGTCCTCCATTATTGTTGGGAAAAGCTTTTGCTTCACCTTGCTGCTATCTGTCTTTCAGCTCAAACAAGTGTCCTGTTTTTACCATGTTTACCCAGGATAATTTTGTCAGAGTAATTTACTGTCTGAACAGCCACAAGACTGTTTTACCTCCCTGAGACTATAATTATCCAGAAACTGGAATTCATCACCCTGCAGATATCATGTTTTAACGAGTTGGTTATCTGTCTGCTGCTGCTACAATAGCAATAGAACTCCTGGCTTCTTTGCAAAGTGGCAGTCATACTACGGAAAAGTTATTGGGGCCAGAGTTCTTGTACTGCTTATTGGCAGACACAGAGGGCTGTGGCGAATGTCATTACTGTAACTCCCAACTTAACTGCCTATTTGACATGCTCACTTGAAGAATGTGCTTAGCACTGCTGAATAAATCCAGAAAAAGAAGGATAAGTGTGGAGCCATCCTGTAGATAGCTGTGTTATCCCTGCCCTGAATTACCATACAGGATCAGACTAATTAAGCCCTGGCTGGGATGATTTAGTTGGGGTTGGTCCTGCTTTGAGCAGGGGGTTGGACTAGATGGCCTTCCAACTCTAATCTTCTATGATTCTATGATTAATTGTCTATGTAGCCCAGCATCCTATGTATGACAGTGGCCAGCACTAGATATTTCAGAGGAAATCAAGAATCCCATAATGTACAATTATGGAATAACCTGTCCATCAGGGAAGTTTCTTCCCGATGCCTGGCAATTAGTGGTTGGCTCATGCCCTGGAGCATAAAGATATTTTCTTTAAAACTTGTTACCCTATCAAAGGTAGCTTGGATGTTCTCATGTCCAATCCTTTCTTGGATTCTGCTAAACTGGTGGCCTCAGTAATAACATGTGAACGGCACAGGAAATAATTTTGTGTTGTGTTGAAATATCCTTTATCAATTGTATGTTCAAAGAGTGAAATAGGTTACTATTCCAGATGTTTGTGCCCATGGAAGTTATAAGTGAAGTTAAAAAACAGGACAGTGAGTATCTCTCTTGTGGATTTGGGAACCAGCTATACCCTGTCAGAAAAGCTGTGGTTGCTTAGTGGACACTTACAGTTCTTCTGGTAAGTGTCTCTCCTCACTTCTGATAGAGGCTTTGTACCTAGTATCCACCAGTAATTGAATCTTGCCTAGGGAGTTGGTGTAAGCTGTGCTGAATATCGAGGCATGTCATCTTTCTGTGGCTCAGTTTCCCATATGTGAAATGGGGATAATACTTCCTTTCCCCATCCTTTGTCTGTCTTGTCTATTTAGGTAGTAAATTTCTCAGAGCAAGGACTGTCTCTTATGCATATGTCCAAGGCCTAGTGCAATGGGCCCTGTTCTGGGTTGGCACCTCTAGGCGTTGTAATAAAAATATAAAACCCCCTCCAATTTGACCCTCTTCCTTTGGCAACTACTGTTTTTGTGTATATGAAAACATCCTATGAGGACAGTGTTAGAGACACTTCCTTTAACAAGCCAGTGCAGCTACTTGATTACATCTCCCAATTGTTTTATTTATTACCCATGATGATTTATAAACCTTCCCTAACTTCCACCTGTTCCCACTGCTCTAATCTCTCCAAGGTCTTTTCTGATACCCTTTCTTGGGTGTTTGCTACTTTTTCAACTAAGGTGTTATCCACCAATCAGAGCATGACGGAATTTACACCAAACAACCGGACACAGATGGAAATGAAGCATCCATGTGAGGTACTTGGGTTTACGTTCATTTGGTCAAAAAAATCCTCCAAAAATGCTTAAATATCTTGCCTGGACTGCACCTAGGAGCAGTCATCACTCCTGAAAGCCTGAAATATGCTTCACCAGTGTGACTGAAGAAGTCTGTAGTGAACACCTTTTGCCTGTGGACCAGTGTCTGCTGATGATTGATCCCACTTGCCTATATACAAGATTCTGTCCCAGCCATGTCCTATATTGTTGTTCTGCTTGGTGGGCCATGTTTTACAGCCTGGCTCTACGGGCCGTTTCTGTATGTGTGAGTATCCTGTATGCCACTTACTGGGGGTAGAAGGTGTCTGGCTGCATAATTCTTTTTTTTTTGTCCACGGTTTAGCTAACTTGTTCAGTTACACTTGGGATTGGCTGATTTCTGTAAAGTGCTTTGAAATGTTGTGTGAGAAATATGCTGGAAGGACAGCAAAGTCTGATCACCCGGCTAACGTTACAGTACCCACTGACCATTCTGAGCTTTCTGCTCACCGCAGTTGACGATCTGTAAACCATCTTTTTTTTTTTTTTTTCTTTAGGAATTCCCAGAGTCCCAGAAATTAGAGCTGGAAAAGACCTATGAGATCATCTGGTTCATCCACCTCCTCCGGGGGCTGTTTTGTTCCCAACACTATATTTTCCTGTATTTTGTCCAGTTTTCAATGATTTAAGCAATGGGGTTTTCATCATTTCCCTTAAGGGATTGTTCCACAGCCTGGCAGACCTAAGCACCATTAGAAAAGTTTTCCTAATATTCAGCCTAACCATTCCATTTCTTAACTCCATCTCCTGGAATGGCGAGGAATACAAAATATAGAATTTTGCTGTGAATTAGTTAAGTGAGATCTTCTAGCATCTTACTCTCTGGGTGCCACTCTGGCAGGAACGATTAACCCTTTCCATGCCAGTCAAGTGAACATAAGAACAGCCATCCTGGGTCAGACCAATGGTCCATCTATCCCAGTATCCTGTCTTCCGACAGTGGCCAATGCCAGGTGCTTCAGTGGGAATGAGCAGAATAGGCAGTCATGGAGTGATCCATTCCCTGTCATCAACTCCCAACTTCTGGCAATCAAAAGCTAGGGACACCCAGAGCATGGAGTTGTGTCCCTGACCATCTTGGCTAATAGCCATTGATGGACCTATCCCTCATGAATTTATCTATTCTTTTTTGAACCCTGTTAGTTTTGGCCTTCACAACATCCCCTCACAACGAGTTCCACAAGTTGACTGTGGATTATGTGAAGAAGTACTTATTTTTGTTTGTTTTTAAACCTGGTGCCTATTAATTTCATTGGGTAACCCCTTGTTCTTGTGTTATGTGAAGGAGTAAATAAAACTTCCTTATTCTCTTTCTCCACACCAGTCACAATTTTGTAGACCTCTATCATATCCCCACTCAGTCATCTCTTTTCCAAATTGAAAAGTCCCAGTCTTTTTAATTTCTCCTCATATGGAAGCTGCTCCATACCTTTAATCATTTTTGTTAACCTTTTCCGTACCTTTTCCAACTCTAATATAACTTTTTTGAGATGGATCAACCAAAACCGCATACAGTATTTAAGGTGTGGGCGTACCATGGATTTATATATTGGCATTATGATATTTTCTGTCTTATTATCTATCCTTTTCCTAATGGTTCCTTACATTCTGTTAGCTTTTTTGACTGCAACCTCACAGTTTCCAGAGAACTATCCATAATATGTCTGCCTTTTAATAAAAAAGAGGCTCTTCAGGGAAAAATCCCTCCATATTAGGCCTCCAATCCAGTGAAAACCGCACACACTGTTACATCCCATTTGCCTAGGTACAAGTCTGTTCTACACTGTCTTGTTGCTAATTATTTGAATTTAATGCTGATAAAAGGCAGAAGAGTGATAGAGTCAAGAATTTTATCCATGTAATAGGGCCAGCCAGAGCAGCAGCCGTGGAAGCTTCCCCGTCCCTTGGCTGAATGGCTAGGGTTGGCTGATGAGTGATACTTGAATGAGTTGGTAGTAAATTATAAACAGACAGGATGCTTATTAATTAAACGAACAGAACAGTAGAGACCTTCATGGTCTCCTGAATACCTGGGAGCACATGCAGTTCTACCCCTACCCCTGAGCCTTTCCGTAACTTAATCTGCCTCTTCTGGGTAATAGAGGTGAATTCTTGGCCATTGCTCCTAGGTAGCTGGGCCGTAGGCTGTCAGCTACCTGGTAGCTGCCCCCTCTGCCCTTTTCAGTCAATTCCCGTGTTTTCACACACAGTTCACTTGTCCTGTGGATCTTGGTGCCGTAAGATATCATTGGGGCCAAGGCTTTAGCAGGATTCAGCAAAGGACTGATCACTTGTATGGCTAACACGAATATCCACATTTGTTGCCGTTAAGGATTAAAAATCCTGAAATTTGGAAAACTGCCTGCTTCAGGACATAATCCAGTTTCTAACCGATGACAGTCAGGAAGAAAATTTCTCTGTGAGCCGGTTATTCCATCACTGCCTATTGCAGGATTTCTTCCACTTTCCCCTGAAGTGCTGTTGCCCACGGTTGAGGTCAGGATGTTGAACTATGGATCTGACTTTAACAGTGGTTTTATTTAGGTTTGCCTCTGCTTAACGTCCCCATCAGGATGTAGATGTTTCCTTTCCCACCTTCTTTCTGTATTGCTTATTAAGCTATTGATTTTTCTATTGACTGTGGGGTTTTTTAAATCATATCTGTGCTGTCAATGCCACCTACCTGACAGGGGTGACTCTACTACTGTAGTGTAAAATGCAACCTGATAAATGGATCAGTCACTACAGGGTAAAGCCACTTCTCTGGACCCAGGACCTAATCTTTTATTCATTCTGAATAGCCATCTGCCTTGGATGGTTTACACAACAAATCCTGCATCTTGGCAGGTGATTAGACTAAATGACTTTTGCAGTCCCTTCTAAGCCTATGGTTCTATGATTCTATAATTCTTTTCAACACTTGACTTGTTTCATTTGTTTAATGAAAAATTGTAGTGTAATTTTAAGAAAAGCAGCACAATTTGGCCAAAGAGGAGCCGAGCCAGTATCAGAGGAGGTGTAAAGAGTAAAAGCTAGTGATAATAAGTATAGCTTGGCTGGGCAAACGGTGAGAATAGAAGACCCACTGAAGTATTTCCAGGAGCCAAACACCAAGAAGGGTGAGGAATTGCTTAGGCCAGGACAAAGGGATGGAATCAGGCTGAATTTCAGGGAGTGTTTCCTAATGATCAGTTTTGTGAGACCATGGAACAGTCTTCCAAGATCAGTGGTGGCACTTCCATCACTTGTGTCATTTCTAAATCAGACTGGGGGATATAACATAAGAAACAATCTTGCATTGACCACATAGAGTGGAGCAGGTGGTCTAGCAGGTCTTTTCCATCCCTCCTTTGCATTATCTTCAGTCTTACTGTAGCTGGTGTGGGACATGATGTGTGAATGAACGAGTTGTTGGGGCAGAGGAAGGGAACGAAGTTCCGTGGAGTGCAAATAACAGCCCACGTTTTGGGAGACAAAGCCAATGAAAGTGACTAAATGGCTGCATAAAACAGAACCAAATTCAGTAACGGCTGGGTGAATCAGGCTTCAGTCAGACTTTCCTGCAGGAATGTTTGATAATGGCGCGCTTACAACTGAGATCACATTTTTAGCAGGAGCTGGCTGCACTATGAGACCCAGTCATCTGGCAGCACGTTGCTTACTGCTGTCTCTGAGGCAACCCTCCATGCCTTTCCTCCCTTGGACATTGTGTGTGTTGGTGTGTTTGTCATCTCTCTTACTGTAAGTCCGGCAGATGTGAAGAGCTTTACCCGGGCCAGTGAACCCCAGTCTGTACAGGACAGCTCTGTTCTGACAAATTGTTCTAGTTTATGGGAAAGACTCATAGGTTTTAAAGCCAGAAGGGCCTACTATGTTCATCTAAGGTCTGTTCCTCCTGTGTCTGATGTCAGAGCTAACACATGAGAGTGAGCTGGAATCTACTCCTCCCCAGTGGTGTATTGAGGGAGGAAGCGGGGGGCGGGGGCCAGGCCTCCAGGCGTTGGACGGGGGGGGCACCGGGCCGGCCCTTCACAGCGTGCCGGAGGCGGGGGGCACAGGAGGCTCTGAGGGGATGCAATGTCTCTTGCGCTACCTGCATGTCATGAAGGACCGGCCTGGCACCCCCCAGGCCGAGGGGATGAGGCCGCCCCGTCTGAGCCAGCAGCGGGCTGCAGGGCTGGAGCGGTGGGTATGTATGGCGGGGTGGGAGGGGGAGCGCCAGGCCAGCCCTTCACAATGGGTGGGAGGCGCAGGAGGCTCTGAGGGGCATCCTTCAGCACCTCCCCACCCCCACCTGTCGTGAAGGGCTGGCCCAGTCCCCCTCCCCAGGCTGGGGGGTGAGGCCGCCCAGTCCGAGCTGGCTGCAGATTGCAGCGGGAGAGGCGGGCGCCACACAGTGGGTAAGTGTGGGGAAGCGGGTGGCTGCGGAGCCAAGCCTGCATTCGTGCCCCCTCAAGCCTCATGTCCTTTTCCCCAGGGCAGCTGGTGGGTGGTGCCGGGACCCCTCCTGCCCTGCACGGGGTGGGCGTGAGGCCTGGGGGTGGGGCACAAATGTAGGCTTGGCCCTCGGGCACCAGAGACCCTCGGTACACCACAGCTCCTGACTGTTTACTAAATTCCAGTCAGGTAAGGGGTACACAAACCCCCTGAACACACTGGGGTTGCACAGATATCCCTGAGACTGTAGCGGTGGCTGCAGAATCGTATGTTAATAACGCTGATGCAGGAGGAGAAAAGAACCTCGTTGGGCTGTCAGGTCAGTTTGCAAGGCTCGCAGTTAGAAACTATTTATAACCCAAGCATTTCTGATATGGAGAGAAATGAGAACCAAGAAACATGTCAGTCGGACAGTCACTAATGTAAATGCACTTCTGGGTTTTTCTCGAGCAGAGGCTGCAGGCTCTGCTCATTGTGTGGTAAGGCCCAGTATCCACTGAAGATTAGGTTAAAAACACAAAATCAGTTCGGCAATAGCCAAAGCTAAAATTCACACTCACGTCTCCAAAGGTGAAGGGCGTACTCATTAATCTGCAGTGCATGGCCTCCCAGGAAATCGT
This sequence comes from Emydura macquarii macquarii, assembly GCF_026122565.2. Lineage (NCBI taxonomy): Eukaryota > Metazoa > Chordata > Testudines > Chelidae > Emydura > Emydura macquarii. The sequence goes on along the minus strand of NW_027130449.1, from coordinate 4,960,701 downwards.
GGGTTCTGTGCTTAGAACAGGATGCCCTGGCTTGGCCTCAGATTTGAGCAAGTAGTCAGCTCTGTCTTTGTTTCCCTAGCTAAATAAATCAGTGTTATGTAACACGCAGGTCTCATTTCTCATGCACACCCCCAGACTACTCAAAACTCCTCGTGTTTTGCCTGAGGTATATGCAGCGGAGCAAATAGCAGTGACTGGATGGATCAGAATGGGTTTCATGTCTGGCCCTCCTTCCAAGTAGCCAGCAACCAGTAAGAGGGGAGATGGAAGATAAGAGAATTGCCTTTCCCTTGCCTCTAAGCAGCCAGGTATGGGCAGAGTGTAACTAACCATAGAAAAATGTCCTGACGTGTGTGCGCAGGTCCTTGTGTCAATATGTCAGGATGTGGTTTTGCAGGGACATAATCACAGTGCAGAAGGCCTTAAAAGGATACCAATCCCCGATTATCATGTGCCATGGCTGTCTAGTTCTTTGAATGGAGGATTGCTAATACAAAGGCTATAATAATACCTTCTTCACCAGCGTGCCGTGGCACTTCACAAAGGTTTGTAAAGCACTGGCACCACAGAAGGACAAATAATTGACCAAATTCCCACTTTTGATTTATAGTTCAAACATGCCTTATTGCACGGCCGAGATGCAGCTGAAACGTGAGCGTGTGTGTGTCCAGAAAAAATACTGACCTTTTGCACTGCAATGAGCTTATAAAGAGATCCTGGTCTCATGAAAGTATCAGTATAAACTGGTGCCCTTCTATCTTTGAATAGTGAGAGGCCCATCAGCTGCTTCTAAACAGGTCCTCTGGTATGACAATGCCCTCCCCTTCCATGGCATGTGCTCAGTACAGCCAGCCGTAACATCAGTAAGCCTTCCTGTAATCAAACCTTCCTGTTTCACAGTTCAATTAGGAGTATAGGAGGCTGGGGGAATTCAGGCATTCTTAACTCTCTCCAAGATTAGAAAACAATCTGGGCTGCTGACATCAAGGTTGCTAGCATCTATTGTTCCCACCTGTCAGTGTGAAAAGACCAGCCGGGGAATTCAGAGGCCATGAATGCAGACTGGAGGAGTCTCTGTGCTTGACAGAGGCAGTCTAACCCCATCTCCTGTGCTTGGAGAATGCCGGGCTCTTAATGTTCTGGGCTGGCGGGAGGCCACGGAAAATCAGTTGCGCAAGAGAAAATGAAAAGTTGTAAAACTCCTACACTGAAGCTGAAGTCATCTGGAACTTATGGGTCCGATTTGGGGAGGCGTGGCACACCCTCGGCTTCTATTAGCAGCTCCGTGCTTCCCAGGCCCGGGACGTGTGTGTTCTGCTAAGCCAAGGCTCCCCCTCACCCTTCGTGAAACTTCTGAGATTGGAATTCTGTCCTATTTTGGAGTTTCATCCACAAAAAGTGTTGTAGAATTACAGCTGCTCACCAGAAAGCAGCCTGGCCTGACCACTCTACAGCCACTCTCAGAGGGTTGGACTGCTAATGGTTTGACTGAATTTTGATGGTTACTTGTTGGGAACCCTCATTCTGCTGCCACCCCTCCATCTCTCCCATTTCCCCAGCACCTCTGCAAGAGGCTGGTATTTTATAAATTATGGGCCAAGTTCTGAACCTCTTAGCAACTTACTTTGTAAATGGACCCATTAAATTCAAGGATCAGAATCAGCCATGCTCACTTTTGATTATGATTTGTACTATGATGCCCATGCAAGAACGTAAGGGGGAATAAGAGCCACCGCTACCCCTTACACTCCGATATTTCCTACTCAGACCTTGAGTTCAGATGTGCAGGAGTCAGCAGAGCTGCCTGCTTCCTTACTCCTTGTCCAGACGTTGGTGGGGAAGTGCTGGGTACCGACTGAATCTTGATTCCACTCTCAGTTGCCCGCACAGATGAGCCATTTCTGGGAGCAATACAATTTTGCTGGTAAAGGCCACCCCGAACCTCGATCAAGGAGCAAATGAGGAAGAATTGTGACCCACGCTGGTAGACAGTGCCCTATCCTGAGGTCCTCACTCAAGGCCTGATTCTGCTATCTTTACTCACGTTGCATAGCATCTTACTTCTCGTTGATTTCAGTGGGACTTTACAGAGTAAGGCTTGATGCACTGTGAATAAGGAGGGGAGAATCTCACCCTCTGTTCTTACCAAATGAAGGTTTTGTCTCAGTGAGGACTGCAGGATTTGGCCCTGGGTTTGCAAAAGCATCTTGAGTTCCTTCTGGGTGACAGGTGCTCTAGATATATGGCATTGTCATTTACATTTCCTCATGACTGTCCTAGGAGAGAAAATACTGACTGTATCTTAAACCTGTTTGAGTATCAGGGAGCTAGATGCAAACCTGAGTTGATTCATTTGCTCAGGTATATTTGCTCACCTGTTATTTTTCATCAATAACGATAGTTAGGAAGTCCCATGTCGGAGTTGTGAGCCCTATTTTCTCCCCAGTCAGATTCTGGCCAGCCATTCTAGTCCTGGACTCTCCCCACGTGGCTTGGCGAGTGACCTCAGTCCTCACCTTCAGCATCTCTTGCTATTCCAGTCCTGGGTTTCTCCTGAGCAAAGTCTGCCAGTTGTGCCAAAGAGAGGGGATGTGTTTATTTAGACATGCATCCTCCAGGGACCAAGTAAACGCCACCAAATCAGTTTAATGTATGACCTGGACCTGGTATTCTAAGCCTGGGTCTCCCAAAGCAATCAGTGACAGAACCAATGGAACTTGTTATCCCGTTACATCTAGGAGCAGAGAGGGAATTTGGAGGGAGGAGGATACCTGCCACTCTGCCCTCAAGGAGCTGTAACTCAGTGATGTACTTGGGAGAATATTACCAAATGGGGAAGCCAAATGGGGCTGAAGTATGCAGCATTTACAGTGAGCCTTCAGCCATGATAAGATAAGAGCCTGAGCAACTGTGAAATAATGAATCTGCCTGACAGGTTGAGATTGAAATTGTTTTCGAGGGATGTTATGGAGACCTTCCACTTACGTCTTGGCTGGTAAGGTGGCTTCTTTGCACATCTCCCTGTCAGTGGGCAGAGGAATGTGTTTAGGAAATGGATCACTTCAAGTGAAGAGGCCAGCAGACAGCAGCAGTAATTTTCCCCTTGTGGATGCGTTCCTTGATGGACGGAGTTTCCCAAAGAACAATTAAATCAGAGACACTAATGCCAGACAGAGATTCTGCTGCCTTGTAACGTCCCCAGAATGAAGTGGGAGGAGAGAGGAAGCAACATCTGGGCTGCTACTCTGCAAGTGAGGAATGCCCAGAAATAAATGGGCTTGTGGATTCTGCATGGTCCAGCTGCTTACTCCAAGCTCATGAGTGAAATACAGGAAAGGGGGTAGGTTAGTGCTGAGGCGCACGTAGGGCCTGATGCAAAAGGGTGATGTAATAGCCGTGCTTTGTGTGTGAGAATAAGGTTGCTTGCTAGCGGCTGTCCCACAGACAGGATGAGAGACCTACTACAGCAGCCCACTTAGGTGGTTGTACTTTAGCTCGTGCTAGGGCTGGTGCTTTTTGGAGCAGGAGGACCTGAGTTCTATCCCCATTCTTGCTATGAAGTTCTGAACAGCTAGTGTGTGGAGCTTACCCCTTCCCTGCCCTCTACTGGACAGAAATGGAATGTCCTTGTCAGCCCGATGGTGTGTGTGCGTGCCTGTGTATGGGAGAGATGATAATCCACTTCTGGTTGCAGCCAACAGATGTGATATGCTCCACAGTGGATGGGGGGAGGGGGGAGAAGAGGAAATAGAAAGAGGTGCAGAAGGAATGTAGAGAGATGTTGGGAGGAAAGTCAGAGAGGGTGGGACACGTTGTTTGTTAGCTTGATAGCTTTGCTTACCTTATATGTAAATATACTGGTATTGTCCTCTGCCTATAATTTAAGGTGGTCAGACAAGTGACTTCTTTGTGTAGCGCAGCCCTGGCGTATGAGCTGCCTCCCAAACCCATTTTAAGAACGTATTTCCAACACACACACACTTAACTCTTTGTACAGAACCCCTACGTCCATCACTCAATGGTTTTCAGAACCAGCATGTTACCCGCTTACATATAATACCTCACATGACGTCTCTAATGTACACGTTATGACAGCAGCGTGTTGGGGATAATGAGTGTGTGTGAGTTACAGTACAGTGGGCCCTTTGCCAGTCGGCTTTGAAGGGCTCTTAGGGTGACAGAGGGAGCTCCTGCTATGGTCTGTCCCTCGAGCCCTTGAAACCTCCCAGATACCAGCTCCTGTATGTTGTTTTTGCGGGGCTGTCTGCTGGCCAAAGCCCTAACTGATGGGTGATGCTGAGATCAAACTGAGATTGTAGCCACTGGTTTATCAGCTCTGCATTCGGGGTTTGCGCTGGGGTAGTTCCACCAGTGCCTCCAACCCCAATATAAACAGCGTGTAAGATGGGTCAGGAAAGACCCAGGAAGAAGGCAGCAGAGGGGAGAGCTGGTCAGGTTCACTTCCTCACAGAGGTCAAGTCTCCCACAAACGCTCTTTGGTACCTTGGTACGCCGGTGCCAATGGCATGCATGAGTAAAGCCTGAGAGAATGGATGGAAGTAGAGCTGGACAAGGCGGGGACCAAGGCCTCAAAGCCAGGCTAGCGGGAGTTGGCAGAGGCAGTAGGTACTGGAACCTAGACTAGCAAAGAGCATCAAAGAGGCAGGTACTGGGGCCAACACCAGCCGAGCACAAGGGAGGCATGTGTCAGAGTAAGGGCCAGCCAAGCAGAAGGGCAGCAGGCATAGAAAGCCAGGGCCAGCCAAGGACGGGGGAGGTGGGCATCAAAGCCATGGCCCATAAGCATTGGCACACAGGCCAGCCAAGCAGGAGGGCCGCAGGCATGAGAGTCAGAATCAGCCAAGCAGGAGGGCAGCTGGCACCCTGCCATGTGTCCCTGAGCAAACTGCTGCAGCTGCCCGTAGAAAAGCGCCAGTAATGCTAGAGTCGCTCCTTGAGTACCCGCTGTGTGAGAGCTAGTTATGACCAAGCCTTTGGACTAGGCCGTGCGTGGAGAAGGCATTTATCCGTAACACTAATTCCAGTCTATGTAGAAATGTTTCTTTCAGCAAGGCTGAGGCACTCATCCTGCGGCTTCCCGCTCCTCCCAGCGTGTTCCCCCTTTCTCTCTCTCTCTTCGTTAATTGTACTTGAGCCAGTGGTGCGTATGAACCCTCCACTGGTTGTACAGGGCCAATATTCTGTGCATTAATGTAGCACCTTTCCTCTGAACGCTTCCAAAGCTCTTTACACACTTTGGGTCAAACCCTGAGAAGCATTTAGCATCTGCCATATCCACAGACTCCAGTTGGATCCCCAGGTACCCAGAACCCCTTAGGATCTGGTCCATAAAATACAGGGCGCACCAGTGAAATGCAGCCACCTCCAGAGTGGAACCAGCAGCTGTTTAACCGCCCCCAGCTCTGTTATGTAAGGGTTAGGACATAATGTGAAGAAAAATCCTGTATCCAATTAAAACTGGGGTGGTGGTGGGGGTGGTGAGGATTGGGGAGTTGGAACATAATTGTCCATCTTGGCCAGAACAGCAGAACTCAGAAATGTACCTAGATGTACTTCGAAAGGGACACCTGCATGGTCATTTAGTCTGGCCCTTCCAAGTCATGTGAAAATCTTTTCCAAATAACCATGTACATGTGGGATATTTTCCTCGGTTTGATTCATCATGTGTAATTTCCCCAGAAGACCTGATGTGGTTTCAAAGGCACTCACAATCTGTTTGCAGTTTGCTCTTGGTCGGGACATGGTTGCTCTGGGTCCTGCTCCCGGGAAGCAATACTCTCACTCACCTCCAAAGGATACAGCTATTTTCACCTACAGACTGTAGATCTAGCTAGGGTTTCCTATACCTCCCAGCAGTGTGAAATGCTGTCAGCTCCCCGTTCCCTGACCCTTTTGTCTGTGTGGGCTGTTGGGGGTAAGAGGTCACACCAGTGATTGCTTTGGGAATCTCTTTACTTTTCTCACCGTTTCTAAGGCGACCAATGCAATAAGAGCTGAACGTCAGTCCCCCTGATATTTTTTGTGTGTGGACAGGTCTGATTCTCTGCTTCACCTCCCGTGTCGCTTCCTCTGCTGCCCTCGGGTTACATAATCCTCTTGCGTTCCTGTTTCTCAATGTTACTGTTAAATATCTCTAGCCCCAAGCACAGCAACCACTCACCCCTAATGGCTTAAAATACAAAGCAGAGCCAAAGCTGTGCTTACATTGCTGCTGATTTATTTAGGAGGACTTAAGTGGGCAAACGGCAAGCCCGGAGCATGGCCTCAACAGGGCCTTTGCAGTTTCTTTGCTTTTATTCAACTTTAGACTAAACTGAGGGTGGTGAAAAGTGCCAAACCGACAGCCCCACCGTCAGGTGCCCTGTCTATCCACACAGCAAAGACAGCCTTGGCAGTGGCAGGGCAAGCTTCCCTCAGACACAACCCTGCCAGTCTGCCCTTGTCCCGGCTAGGACCATCCGCCTGGAGGGGCAAAAGAGTAGTTCAGTTTCCATGACTCCTGGGTATGAAACTCTTGCAAATCAATCCAAAAACAGAGGTCACCCACCACCAAAAGAGATCATCAAATTCCAGCTGTCACAGACAGTGCTTTGCTCTGGGTTCCTTACTTTCCTTCACGTGGAGCCTTGGAATAGCGATAGTACAGATATCTGGACAATTACATGATCCTACTGCCCTTGGGAAAGCCAGGATCTGTGCTTCCTGAGCTGATGGAGATTAGGCAGATTTGGAAAGTGACGAAGTGAGGATGTCTTGGGAGGTTAGATATATTGCTTTGCAGCCCCCACTAGCTGAGGTAAGGAGATTTTGCCATGGGCCGGTGGATGGCCACCTTCACTGTCCTCCTGTTTGGAATCAGGGTGTAAGATTTGTCACAGATTTGTCATTTCACAGAAGAGGGACCAGTGGGGGCAAAAAAAACTGAACTGGCTTCAAGACTGAGCTTGATAAGTTTATGGAGGGGGTGGTATGGTGGGACTGACTACAGAGGCACGTGGCTGCTTGCAGCAAATATCTCCAAAGGCCAGTGACAGGATGCTAGATGGGGAGGGCTCTGAGTTACTACAGAGAATTGTCTCCCAGGTGTCTGGCTGGTGGGTTTTGCCCACACGCTCAGGGTCTAACTGATCGCCCTATTTGGGGTCAGGAGGGAATTCTTCCCCGGGTCAGATTGGCAGAGACGCTGGGGATTTTTGCCTTCCTCTGCAGCACGAGGAACAGGTCACCTGTAGGTTTAAACGAGTATAAATGGTAGATTCTCTGCAACTTGAAGTTGTTAGTTTCAATCATGATTTGAGGACTTGAGTAACTAACCCTGAGATTAGGGATCTATCACAGGAGCGGGTGGATGAGTGTGGCCTGCGATGTGCAGGAGGCCAGACTAGATGATCACGATGGTCCCTTCTGACCTTAAGGTCTCTGAGTCTGAGCCTGCTTGAGCAAAACAGCAGGTCCAGAGCAAAGAAGATGGGCAGCAGCCCAATACATAAAGACATCAAAGCCATGAGAACAAAGCCAGCACAGCCAGTGACTGTGGAAAATAAAGAAGGACTTGAGACCCAAAATCCAGATCCAGATAGAGATTCTCCCCCACCCAAATTTGGGCGTGTTTGGGCCAGGGTTTTATTTCTGCCCATTGCAGGCAGCAGGCTAACTGCCAAATTTGGATCCTGATTCAGGTTCGGATCCTGATTCTGAACCTACCCCTCTTCCCTCTAGCTCAGGGCTGTTTAGATCCAGGATCATCTGTACAGGGAACAACTAGTCTGTCATTACAAATGCTGTCAGGTTTGAACCTGGATCGGAACAGAGAGAAGGGACTTTCCAGACTGATTCAGTTCTATTTCCATCCCCTTCCCCCATGAGAGGTCCGTTTATTTACCTAACATTTTCTCCCAGCTGCGGTGAACTGCACATGTCCCTTCAGCACACGGTGTTGCCTACAATTGTTTCCCTGTATAGCCTCTCGTACTTCCTCTGTGTCTCCAGGTGCTGTCTCATGTACTGGCTGCAGTCCCCCTTTGGCCTGGAGAGAGGAAGGGAGATGGATTACAGGATAGACACCTGCTCTTTAGCTGCTCCTCTCTTAACCATCTCAACCACTGCAGATTTTTCCCAGCAGGCAGGATGGCCAGGAGCCCTTTTTAGTGTGGCAAAGAGAGACCTCTAGTGGGGTAAAGTAAACATGGTTTTTACCGTCTTCATTTTTCTGTATATGTAGAGAAGATGATCTGCTTTTAGCCCACATGCGAGTGAGTATGAGGGAAGGTGTGTCCGTTGGACTGAGTTTTGGGGTAGTCGCGGGTTTAGATGTTGCATGGCTGGTTCTGTTCTGAGGCTTGGCTGCCTAGTCGTTAAGACTTCACATTGTCCAGTTTGACTCTCAGCTCCTCAGACTGGGAGCTCGGTTGGGGCTGCCCTGGTTTACATTAGGGATAGTTAACTGCGTTTGTCCAGCCATGAGATGCTGCTCTTGCAGGCCAGTTCTGAAGGGCCAGCCTCATGACCTGCCTCTTGTGACTCTCACTGGCTTGCACTTGAATAACCCAGCAATGACCAAGGGGTTTCTTGCTCCCATTGAGCTGTTGGAATGGCTCATGTGACATCCACGAGGTGTCAGCCAAGGACAATATTTCTGTATTCTCTTGAAGAAACCAAATAGCTTAGTAAATGTCATACTAGGAGTGGACATTAACTGGAGTAAGAATTTAATATCTACAGTGACACTAACGAGGGCAAATATTGCAAGGATCTTATGCTTTGGGGACGTTAGCCAGTCACCAGCTGGGAAGGAGTTCAGAAAACATCTCCCTCCTCCAATGATACTCCGTGGGGGGAGGTAAGCAGTTACATCTTCCTCTGAAGCACTGACAGCTAGAAGGATCACATTGGTCTGTCTTCCCCAGTTTGGCAAATCTGCTGTTCTTGACTTCTGTTCCTAGCGCTGAAGAGTGATGGGTTGGCTTGGTATTTCAGATTCTTCTGTAGCACCTGGTCAGCCCTCACTGTGGTTTCTCAAAGAGGAAAGCAATCGAGCAGCCATCTCCATGAAGGGGATGGGGAGGTGGCAGGCTTATTCTTCCCATCAAGAGTAGCTTACAGTAATACACAGGAGCTGTTTGTTTTACACACGTACAGGCACAGACCCCCACCTGTAATCTCCTGGCTCCCCAAAGACAGGGCTAATCTTTGATTTAACGTTTGTCTCTTGCTGAAATCCCATTCTTGGCACTGCTACCTCTCTCTCTCTAAAATAGGTTGCACAGAGTTAGGCTGAAACACGCCAGCAGTAGCAGCAGGGAATAAAGCATGTGATGGGAAAGATTTCTCTGCTCTCATGTAAGACTGGAGAATGCAGGATTTGGTATGTGGCATAAATAACTTGCTCTCAACCTGGCTGTCTGCTCTGACTAGTCACAGAAGTCTGAAGATCTCACTTCCTAGGTCTAGACTATGGCTCTTAATAAAGGGTAATGATGAGACAGAGAGAAGTGTGACCATAATTATTTCTATTACAACAGCACCTAGAGGCCCCAGCTGAGATCAGGGACCATTACGCTGGGTGCTGTACAGTAAGAGATAGTCCCTGCTGTGTAGAGTTTTTATAATCTAAATAGGCAAAACAGACAAAAGGTGAGAGAGAGGAAATATCTCCATTTTACAAACATGGACTTGAGAGAAACAAAGGTGAAGTAACTTGTCTGAGGTCACAAAAGGAGTCTGTGGCAGAGCCAGGAACTGAATCCTGAGCCCCTCGGTTCCAATCCAGTGCTATAATCTCAAGAGCTTCCTTCCTCTCTAACCTTACCCTTGGCCCATCTCATGAGAAGCTGGGGAATAATTGTTGCGGGATGGGGGGAAGAAAAGCAGGAGAGCCATGTTGGGAGCTCCATTCTGTGTAAGCCTCCTTGTTCACAGGGAAAACCCATTACATGAATTTGGAGCTAAATAGGATTGGCTCGGGCAATGGCATCTTGTTTCATTTTGAGCCCACTCGGATATTTGAATTGTCAACTACAGGGACGCTGCGGCAGGGGAAAGAGAGAGCAAAGTCACTGAATCAGTAGGGTGAATGGCCAGAGATAGGAAGCAGTGATGAGGGAGAACTAGGGGCAGACAGATTTCGATGGGCAGAGCAAGAGCAAGAGAAGAAGCGGAGGCAAAAGGGCCAACTTGCCTGCCAGACAATAACAGATTCCACAGCGATGTGGAAAATTATCAGAACAAAATATTCCTTGTAGACTTCAATACGTCTGTGGGTAGGATCGAGCCACACGACTCGAGGAGTCAGGTGGCTAAACCTCAAAGTGCCCCTGAGCAGCTCCTCCAATGCTGCTGATGAAGTATCTGCCAAGTTAAGGTGTCTAATGGGGTCAGCAGCAAAGGGCCTGAATGGGGTAACAAGAGCTCGAGAAGGGAAGAATGAAACTAGATCCTCCTTTGAAAGTTGTCCTCCCTGGCCCCTCTCCCCACTTCACAAAGCAGCACATAGGCACATTAGGTGCCAGCCCTGTTCAGTGGACACCTAGGATATAGCAATGGCTCATGGAGTGAGCAGGGGGAGGGCTGTGTGTGCCAAGCCTCAGCTCAGATTCCCTTTCCCAGCAATCGTAGAGTCTCCTTACATTTGGGACACTTCTGACTCTACTTACATAGTTCATGTTCAGTAACAACAAAGGTAGTGGTGTTAAAATAAGTGAGTGAGATGACCCCATTGCTTTAACACTAGATCATTCTGGTCTGGGTGCCTTTCTCCCTCATTACAGTGCTAGCAAGATGTTGGCATATTTTTATGCATCTTTGGAGGTAGAGTTGCATGACTTATGCCATGTGAAAAGTAGGATTCCAAGCTCTTGGATGGTGTCCTGTACTGGTCCTATCTCGTAACAGTCCTTGAGAAGACCATGAGCATGAAAATTGAGTTGGAATTAAGTAAGAGGAAGAAGCCAAGACTGCCATTGGAACAATGCCATTGAGAGTGTGATTTCTTACACACCACTATTGCTAGGAAAAAAATTCCTAGACATCACCAACAAGTGGATATTCCCAGCTTTCCAGTGAGGTATAGCATTAGTCCCTATCCATGCAAACTCATGATATATTTTGAAGAAGTCATTGGCTCCTTGGACCAGACAAAAATACAGGCCATTTACCAAACAGGTTCAGGTGATTTCAGCATCCTAAGTCCATCCCTTTCATCTACTAATGTTCTTGGCCCATCTCCCAACACACTTCAGAGCTCGATTTTGCCAAATGCTAACCCTCAAAAATACATTCCAGTCCATACTCATCTTGAGTTACAGACACAATAAACACACATACCTACTGGTGCCAAGAGTGAAGAGAGAATTTTCTCCTCACTAACCTTCCCTATATATCAAGTCAAGAATCACGGTAGCCCCATTATAAATCAGGTGACGTTACAAACCTACAAAAAATGGAAGGAAGTAACTTTTAAATCAAAGGTTCAGTTAAGGTCCATTCAAAGCAAGAACGGACAGAATATTTTCCTTCCTGCTGAATGTCTCCCACTGCAGATCTTGGGCAATCGGACCCTGGCGGTGTCACATATACATTCAGGGCCTAAAGGACGCATCGGCAAAGGAAGGAAGGAATGTGATGTCAGAGCCAAAAAGGCTTTTAAGATATTCCTCTCCCAAAATGAATTCAGGACAGATGATAGTCGATTAGCTTAGATCCAATCTGCAGTGATCGATTAAAAGAATTCTTCTCCTCATCCCCCAGTGTACTTCTCAAGAAACAGTGTCAGCCGTTCAAGGATCACTCAGTGGTTTCTGATTTGAAATATCCAGCAACTAAACTGGCCTCTTCAAGCACTCATGTGTTTTTAACAGGATTTTTTCAGCAAGGAGTTTAGTAAGCAAAGCAGTCACGTCCACGTGAACTCAGCTACTCCAGGATTTTTCCTGAACTGCTGTTTGTAGGGATGATGGATAAAATTTTCAAATGTACCTTTAGTTATTCAGGTGCTTTTGAGATTTTTACCTTTTCATTATAACTAGTGTGTTCAGTTTAACAACTGGTCTGATTTATTTCGCATGAAGAGTGACATCCTGGGAGCATTTGCCTGAAACACCCCTGGGAAAGGCTTTAGTGGGCTCCACTGACTCACTACCTTCCTGGGACACAAGGAACGTGAGATAGGACCTAGGGTATGGGCTGAGCAGCTGTGAAGGGAGAATCATAGGAGCAGCCAAAGAGAAGAATTTGTGCTGCATTTTTTGTTATTGGTTTCTTTGTTAGTGAAGCCAAATTCCAAGAAGGGGAGGAGTTTGGACTCTCTGAGGTGTGAGCAAGGCGTTCGTAGAACAAGCTGGGAAAGCACGCTCATCGTCATAGCATCTGAGTGCCTACAGGGAGAAGCTGAGCCCTTCAATTCTTCAGTGACTTCAGTAGACGTTGATGCCACTTGGGGTATGACTATACTGCACACTAAGCCCAGGTCTATGGGACTTGGTGTTTTCAAGTCTGTGCTTGAGTGTCCACACTGCATTATAAACCCGGGTTTACAAATGCTAGACCTGGGTCTCACAGCCATACCTACCGATCCATACTGCACTATACAGGACCTTCTGACTCACTGAGCCCCACATCCCCCCAGCAAGATCCTAGGACTATGGTCCTGAGTGTTTGCTGACCAGAGTCAGACCGATGTGTGTGTGGACAGAAGGAGGCTTGGGCTCAAACCTGAGTAAAAGCCTGGGCTTAGTGGGCCGTGTAGACGTACCCTCAATAGCTAAGAGGATCCAGTCTATAGCCAGAAAATGAGAAATGGACCCTTCTTTACTCACCATGGACTTGCTCCTTACTGAGGCAGGACTACTACAGAGATCAGTGGGAGTCTAGCATGAGAGAGGCCGAAACGTGCTCTGTCGCCATCTGCCGTTAACTTGCCCTACCGAGAAAAACAAGTGTTTCCTCCCACTAGCTCCACAGAGACGAGATAGTTCTGGGAAAGGGAGCTGGATTCGAGGATGCACAAGGCAGGCTAAAGAAAACTGCCAGACATGTTCTGATTGCAGGGTGGTGACAGCTGAGACAGAAAGAATCTAAGCTGCAGTTGAAATCCCAGCTTGCATTTTCCCAGTTGCCATTTAGCTGTCCAGAACACAGCTGGTGTAAACACATTGACTTCTGTAGATTTACACCCAAGATGAGTTAAATCTGGAGTGTTCACTGCCTGCACCAATTAAGCACATAAAACAAATAATTCCGCCCCTTGTGATAGCATCAGGAGTAAAGCCATTCTGAATCATGGCAGCATCTCTACACTGACGCACGCCGTATTCATCACATGGGTTTGCACTGTGGAAGCTGCTCTTTCTTCCCTCATATTTGGGGACAGCTTCTCCCCAGCTTGGAGACTCAAAGAGTTTCCTGTTGCCCATTTGTAATAACTGACATGCCCCAGGGGGATATAAATAACCTATCTGGGAGCCAGACAAAATGAAGGGGGAAATAATACTGATCTAAACCAGTGGTTTTCAACCAGGGGTACAAGTGCCCCTGGGGGTACACAGAGTGTTCCATCAAGTCATCTAGACATCTGTCTAGTTTTAGAACAGGCTACATAAAAAGCACTAGCTAAGTCAGTGCAAACTAAAATTTCATACAGACAATAACTTGTTTATACTGCTCTATATACTATACACTGAAATGTAAGTACAATATTTATATTCCAGTTGATTTATTTTATAATTATATGGTAAAAGTGAGAAAGTAAGTCATTTTTTCGGTAATAGTGTGCTATGACACTTTTTATTTTTATGTCTGATTTTGTGCACAAGTCATTTTTAAGGTGAAACTTGGGGGTGTGCAAGACAAATCAGACTTGTGAAAGGGGCACAATAATCTGGAAAGGTTGATCTGGAAAGGCACTGATCTAAACCATAATGATCTTCTCACTTGTGTGAGGGTTTTTCATCTGAGAATCCTAAAGTGCTTTACTGAAAAGGGTCGGTATCATTATCCCCTTTTACAGAGGGTGAAATTGAGGCACAGAGTGGTGAAGCAACACCCAAGATCACACAAAATCTGTGGCAGAACCCGTCTCCTGACTTCCAGCTGCCTGTGCTAAATGTTACCTCTAAGTAGCAGTGGGGGAAAAGTTATTTCTTTTGGGGTCCGTGGTGTACTCCCGGTACAGCCAGCCCTGGCCGTACGTCAGCAGGATCCACGCAGCTGCAAGGGGAGTGATCAGGCTGTGAATTCTCCTCCAGGTCACACCATCAGGGGGCAGGTGGAGGTCCCAGAAGTGAGATGCAGCGTGCATTGGATGCCACCCCTTTGGCTTGTGCTTCAGCCCAGCCTCCTCCTGGGCGAAACCCACAGTCCGGGATAAATTACTCCAGGAAATGCCATGTGGCTTTGGAGGGGCTGCCCGGTGGCTGTATTCTCCCTCTGTTGAGGTGGGATAGGCTGTCAAGGGGAAAGCGGGGGGCCTGGGGAGTGGAGGTCAAGGAACCATAAGCTATGAGGACCTACATTCTGCAGCGTCAATGGGCAGCCACAAAGGAAGGCTCTGCCTCTGTTCTGCTTGTGTCCCCCATCCCCAGTCATGGCAAACGACAGACACTCTGCAAAAGTCCCAGCATGGATGCAAATGGTGGCTTGTGCCCGTCCCTGGGAATGGGTTCCTGGCATCTTGTTCTCTTGCCCCTGCTCTGACCCTGCCCCGCTCTGACCCAGAAACCCTCCTGGCCGAGAAGTGCTATCCTCTTAAGTCACGTCAGGCCTATTTAGGTGCTGGCCAGAGCCTGGCAGGGAGCCCCACTCCCCACCCCACTTTCCCTTTATCCGTGCACAATCAGGCTGGCACTGGGAGGGCGGGAATGCCTCTGCGATGTCTCAGTGGCTCGGCGGCTCTCATTCTAAAAATAGCAGCTTTGGGCTTTGTGCCCCTGGTTATTTAAAAACTGCTTCAGCTCCACAACAGAGCCATTGTCCCCTCCCCCTGGAGCTGGCAGGGCATTGTGGGCAAAGGAGTGAACAGAAGGAATCTGGGGCCCCAGAGTCTAGGGAGCTCTCTGGATGAGCAGGGAGAGAGCAGAGCTCAGGGCTGATTTCCCCAGGGCCAGAGCAGTCTCTAGGGTGAGAATTGGGCATGTCTGCATTGCAATAAAACACCTGCAGCTGGCCCCTGTCAGCTGACTTGGGCTCGTGGGGCTATAAAATTGCAGTGTAAATGTCCCGGTTCTGGGACCCCACAAGGGAGGAGGATTCCAGAGCCCGGGCACCAGCCTGAGCCCGGACATCTACACTGCAATTGTATAGCCTCACAGCCGAAGCCCCGCCAGCCTGAGTCAGCTGACATGGACCAGCTGCAGGTGTTTTATTGCAGTGTAGACCCATTGGAACAGATCCAGGGGGTGGGACGACTAAGATGTTGAGAAATAACCCCTTTGCAAGGGTAAGTCAGTCAACTCAATAACTGAATTTAAGAGTTTTCCTGGACTATAATTCAGGCCATGTCTACACACAGATTTGCACTAGTTTAGTTGAACCAGTGTAAACGCATGTGTGTGAGCCATTGTATTTCAGTGTAAGGACAGCTTAAAATCGCACCATAAGTTAAACTGCTTTTAGTACTGTCCCTCTACGTTCACAACCCCAAGGAGAGAAGAAGCTGGAAGGATTCCCCAGTGAGGGCGGCCGCAGATCCCCTCTACAAGCAGGGTTGGACCTGTTTAACTTAAGGTGTGATTTTAAAATTCCTTTAGTTAAACTGGTGCCAAAGGCCACCTGGACACTTGTAGTTTGGTTTTGCTTAAGACAGGGTCCAAGCATAATTTGTTCGGGCCCAGTACAAACTTGTAACTCGGGCCCCCTTCCACACACAGACCACAATCCCTCATCCCATACATACAATCTCATGAGCCATGAAGATTTTTTTTCTCATGGTAATGGGGGTTGCGGCCTGGGCTGGGTCCCCCAGGGCGTCCGGGCCTCGGTAAAGTGTACCCTTCCCCTCCCCCCCTATCCCCCCTATGCGGGGGCCCTGGGCTTAAGTCCATTGGGAACAAGTTTAAACTAAAGCAGAATAAGTCACTCTTAAACCAAAATAAGAGTGTCCACATGGGGGGTTGCACCGATTTAAGTAAACCAAGTTAGCTAAACCAGTGCAAATTTGAATGTAGACAAGGCTGGAGTCTTGTCTTCTCTGTATCCAGCCTGCAGTGCAAGGCTGCCCAGCGCCCTGCCGTTCCCAAGTGACAAGGGACCTTGAGCAAGGGTCTGTTTGGATCAGCACAGCAGCCCCGGAAATCCCTGCTTGCTGTGGCAGGGCTTCCGTTACTCCGAGTCAATTAGAAGGTCTGGATGATAATTGGATTTGTCTAAATTTAATTGTTTCAGTGTCATCTTGGTGGTTTAACTTGATCTGTAATTAGTTTGATTCCTTTTTGCCAATCATAAGATCGGCCGTAGCCTCAAGTGACTGTGAGGATGGATGGGTGGGGCAAAAGGAGGATGGGGGAAGATCCCAGATGTCCTGGACTTGTTCTGACTGGGTGAAGGAGAGAGAAATCACAAGCTTGGAATGTAAGTGATGTTTTTGTAAAGACTGGAACTATCTACCCATTGAAATGGAGCGATTCAGAGATAGGTTTACTATCTTGGGAGAGACCCATAGCCCATTTAATCCTGTACCCCAGGACCAGGGCAGATGCTGTAGGTGGATTATAGCAGCTCAGTCATTGCACAGTACTATACCCTGGAAAGAGATCCCTTCCTGACCCCTTCTGGTGACTGGCGTCTGCCCTGAAGCGTGAGCATCAATAACTCTTGTCATTTTTAATCCTAGCTAGTGCTCTTCCTATTGCTATGAAAGCAGTTTTGCAGCCTTGACTATAGCATTTGCTGCTGCATATGCTATAGACCCCAGTCCTAGGCTGCAGCCAATGAGTGCACAATGCAACTCAAGAGTTTGAAGCTACTTTTGCACTCCCCTGATCTTGCGACAGTTGTGCATTGGGCCTGTCCTTCAACATTCATTAGAACAGCCTGAAAGCTGCTTTAATTTGTGCCAACTGCTTGTGGCCCAGGGGGCTGATACAGCATCCAAGGATCACTGGGGCACAGGGAAGCCAGGCCTCTTTTCCTCAGCCATGCCAGTATGGTGGCTTGACTCTTCATCTCCAAAGGATTCCTCTGAACTGGGTTGGTTTTTCTGCAGCCAGCTATCCTGGCTTTAGGGACTCTTTCCGCCGTTGGGAGGGGTGAAATAATATCCTGTTTAGCAGTATTAGTAAACCACAGTGGAGCTAACAACCTTTGCAGATTGCCATTTCTTGCCCAGGTTTTACCTAGATCTGCCCTTAATTTCCTAAATTCCCATTCTTTCACTAGTTCACACAGTGAACAGCAAAAAAACCCTGCCCCCTGGCCTTTCCTCTCAGTGACCAAAGCCACTTAAACAACCTGCAGAAAAAAAGGATTCTGCTGGAAAAACCAGCAACGTTGCACCACTTGCATTTCCTTGGGTACAGTGGCTCACGTGTTCTAAGTTGGGGCCCATTTTGGATCAGAGTGGACAAGCCCTATCTCTGTCCCATTTCACTGCAACGAGCCCCTTGCTGGCCCAGATCAGTCTGATCAGTGATATTTATGAATTGATTCTTCTGGGTAGGTTCAAAGAGCATTTGGCTTCCGCCAGCAACGTGACACGCTCCCAGCTTGAAGATTTGTGTGACAGACCCTGCGTGACTCCCCTAATCCGCTCGCTCGGAGGCTTAACAGCAGCTCAGTCTGCGAAGAGGCTAAGCCTGACAAGGGGGAACAGTCACTGTGGTGGGTGGCCCTGCATGGCCCTGATTGGAAGTGCAGGGGTCCAGGGAGTCGCGTATGTAGCAAACGTCCCAAAGGTTTCAGCCGTCGCCTCAGATGAGAAAGGGAGAGAGTATGAGAGCACACTCCCAGAGACCAGCGTCCCCAAGCCTTAGGATGGGACAGAAAACTTCCAGAGGCCACAGGGCTGTGTCTCAAGAGCGCACTGTACTGATCTGCTCTCTGACACCCATGTTAATCTGGAGTGACTACTGAAGCCACTGGAACTAGTCAGTCCTTCCTAGGAGTACAACTGAGAGCAGTTTGACTTCTAGTTACATCATAGTCTCTGGGCCAGATTCTGTTCTAAGTGACACTGATGTAAATCTGGAGTCACGCTCTGTGCTGCTTTCC
The DNA here is from genome assembly GCF_026122565.2 of Emydura macquarii macquarii. Classification (NCBI taxonomy): domain Eukaryota; kingdom Metazoa; phylum Chordata; order Testudines; family Chelidae; genus Emydura; species Emydura macquarii. The sequence continues at coordinate 4,942,482 of NW_027130449.1, read as the reverse complement.
TGTGCCCAGGACTGAGTCACCCTGTTGCACCTCTGCCTCCAGCTCCTGTGTGTCAGCCACCCAAACAAGCTCCTCCGGCTAGGCCAGCTTGCACTTTGCCTTACAAGTGAACAATAGGTGCACCTCACGCCACGAGCCCCTTTGAATCGTTCCCTGTGATATCCAGCCCCTGTCACGGGCTACTCACAGAAATACCAGGTTTGCGATCCCCAAGGGAACAGCCAAAGAGAGATTGGAGTCGTGGGTGGACCTGGTCCTAGATTTAGCTGCTTTACCTTTGACCACGAAACACCGTAGCTGACTCCCCCTCCATTTGCTGGAGTGCCTGATGAAGCCTGTCGGGGCTCTGGACTAGAAGAACATCAGCAGCATAGTCGAGGTCTGAGTGCAAGAGGTCACCGATCTGAATGCCTAGGGACCTGACGGAAGGCTGCATTATAAAATCCATTGCCCGACAAAAGAGCGCAGGGGCCAAGACACCACCCAGCCCGACACCAGAGGCTGAATTAAAAGGTGCCGACATCTGATTCCCCAGACGTGCACAGGCAGTGGTTCCATTATGCAGCTTGCTGATCAAGTCCTGCAGAGCGGTTGGCTATGGAAGGCCTTCCATAGCGTGACTCAGTCCATCGAATCAAACGCAGCCTTAAGAGCGACATGTGCAGGAGCGTCTTGAACTCACGGTGTATCTTCAACAAGAAGCCTGGTAAAGCCTGACAGTTGGGGGCAACATTTCTGGTGTAGCAGGGGCCTCCAAATGTGCCAGCAGAACATGTGCAAACGCCTTCCCTGGCACGGACAACAAGGTGATCGGCCTGTAGCTCTTATATTCGCAGCGCGGTCCCTTGCCTTATAAAGTGAAATCACAGCACCCTCCTTCCAGGTGGCTGGCCAGGTTCCAGTTCCCCACACAGGCAAAGATGGGCAGAAGTGATTCCGCTACAGAGTCAGTAGCACATTTTAGCCGCTCTGGGAGGGATGCCATCAGCGCCGGCTGCCAGTCCGTTTCTCGGTTTGCAGATGGTGCGCTTCACTTCATCCAATGTTGGTGCGTCAGTACAAATGTCAGGGTCCTAAACCAAAGTGGCTGCCAAATCATCCACCTCTGAACAAGCAGCAGTTGGAGGGCGATGCGGGGTGCTGTGATAATATTCCACCCAGTTCAAGAAGATGTCATCATCCGATTTACATGGACAGCCTTGGCCTTGGCACCCGGGACTCCAATATCTTTGAATAGTGAAATTGTCGAAGCAATCTCCAGCTTTTTGCTATTTGGGTTCTATCCTCACCAGTTCCTCCAGCTCTCACATGGAGCTTCTCTGCCGGATTGGGATCGCAGCGTCTGCCATGGGGGTGGTTTACAACGAATATGGAATCCACATCATCTCGGCCCGACAACCAAGTTCAGGATCTATTTGAGCTGTGTCCTCTCCGTACTGTTGTACAGTTGCGAAACATGGGTGCTATGCCGCTTCGACTGGGCAAAGCTGGAGGTGGCTGTACATGGCTCAACCTCTTCTGGGCAGTACAAACCGGCCACAGCAGTCTGGAGCATTGCTCTGGCTGCATGATCGCAACACCACTGAAATGCGACCAAGAGCAGCCAGCTCGAATTTCAGCGAGTGGCATTGCGACCTGGCATTCAGCACCACAACGCCGCTCCATTTTGGAATCACATCCCCAGCTCAAAGCAGAAACGTACTGAGGCCTGGAATTCTGGAGTAACGGGATCAGAGTTCTGTCCCCCTGCTACAGCTTTGAAGTGCCAGATGGCCCAGGTGTGCAGTCTTTTCAATAGAAACCTCCCGTCCGCTGCCTCCTGCCTTCGCACCCCGACTGCAGGGAAGGGGTCCCCCAGGGCTCTCGGGAGCAGGTTAGACCTGGTTCCCCCAGGATTTCTCTTCCCTGGCTACCTCTGTCCTGCCATGGGGCAAACTTTTCACAGATTCCTGCCAGTCACACCGCGCCCCCTTTGACTGATGAGGTGCTGGGTGAGAGGAGGGGGATTTATCAGAAGGTGATGAGATCACAGTCACCCACGGTTTCACTAGGCAATCATCAGACCCAGGAGCAGAAGGGAAGGGTTTTGTTCCACACCACACCCATTCTCTTGGGCTCTCCCTATTTCCTTCCTGCCCTCCGGTTCTTTTCTCAAGTGGTAGATACAGAAGTGTGGCCTTAGGACAGAAGGTGGGAGGGCCCGGGAGACAGTGCGCCTGGGTTCTAATCCCACCTCTCCCACTGACTTGCTGTGTGAACTTGAGGAAAGTTGTTTTGTCTCTGTGCCTCAGTTTCTCCCTCTGGACAGTAGGAACGACAATAAACCTTTGCCCCTCAGGCTGAGTATTACTGGGCTTAGTCAATGTACCTAAAGTGCCTTTAACCCACAGGTTTATGTTCCCTGACGCTAACGATGATAATATCAAGCCCTTTTCTAAGCCCTTTCTCCCAAAGCATCTCGAAATACTTTCCATATTGTAGTAACTAAGCTTCACAATTCCCTCTGAGAAGAAGGTTAAAAAAAATCTTCATTGTACAGATGGAAGAATGCACTCTCCCGGGCAACCTCTGCTGCAAACATCTGGATCCACCTCTGTATTGTGGCAGGGCCGATGCACTGCAGCCACTTGCGTGTGGTTCAATAGTGACATCTGCTGGAAAAGCAACAATACTCGGCTTGTAGATTCAGCTGGGAGAGGCAAAGCATTACAGCTTTAGATTAGAAGGATGTCTCAGCCCGCCCCTAATTGCAGCACCTTTCCTTCTGCTGGTTCAGACAGCAAAAGCCAGTGTAAAATTCCAGGGTCAGTATCCCACCCTCGAAAGCTGGGATCTGCATTACTGAATTCTCCGAGCAAACCCATCCTGTGATATGGATAAAGGGGGCATCCTGGTGCCTTCCCTCTTCTAATCATAGGCTGAGCCTCTACCTTCAGGTCTAGCCCCCGTCTCCCGGTCTGTGCACTGAAGACAAATATCTGCCTGGTTTCAAACAAAACTTGTAAGCAATAGAGAAGGGCCCAGATCCAATCCCCATGCCCCCAAACGATGGGGTAGGGGGATCTGGAGCTAAGGCGTATTCCTGTAACGGACTCCTGATCAATAGCACCTGGTCCAAATAACCTGGCATGCCGGAGAGATGCAGCGGACAACACAAGCTGCAGCTCAGACTCACCTCTACTAGCCAAGTATCTGAGTGCTGCTAGTGTAGATAGGAACGGCAGCAGGGCAGGCTTCCTCCTCCAGCACATCCCACTGATGGTCCTGGCCTCCGAACTACACCTGCAGGAGAAATCTTCCTTCATCCAAGAGGTGGAGATCAGTCTCCATAGCCCACTCTGTCCTTGGCCTCTCAGCAAGTGGAGGGGCCCAGCTGGTGGTGTCTGGGCTGGTGGTTTGTATGACAAGGGGGTCTCACGCCTCACTGCTTCTGTAGGCAGAGCTTATTGCACACACCAAGTGATGTTTGAATCCGCTATTTCACCTCACTAGCTCCCTGTGCCACCTTCCATCCCCCCCTCTGTTTCAGGGACTCCTTGCCACTTCCTCCAGGCTCCCCCTTTCCAGGTGTTCTGGGTGCCTCCCCATTTCCCCCATTAGAATTTGTCATTCAGGATGTCAACATGTTACACTCTATTGGGAGGATGAGTAAAGGTATTATTATGCTGGAAGGCACTAATGGGTGCCGTCAACCAGTTCAGTCTCTAGACAGTTTCAGAGGTGCTTGAAGCTGAGGTTCTGTTAAATGGATGGCAGGAGCTCCACGTCTCCCCCATTTTCCCCCTTTCAGTTTTCCATTCCTCCCCCCGCAAAATCAGTAGGGTTCTGGTGGCCCTTAATTCCTGCAACACTCCCTGAAATTTTGGAATTGATTGGATGTGGAATTCAGAGTTATCACATGACAGACGCAGAAATGTCATGCAGTTCCACGTACAGGCTTCTCCAGCTCGGCCAGATATCCAGTCCCAGAATTAGTTTCTGGTTGCGTGAACCCTGCACAAAAGGAAAAATATGTCCTCCTCTCGAGAGCTGTCAGTTGTAATGCCCAGGCCCTGAAGAACAGCTCTGTGTAAGCTCGAAAGCTTGTCTCTCTCACCAACAGAAGTTGGCCCAATAAAAGACATTACCTCTCACACATTGTTACTCTATTAGTCTGGGACCAATAGGGCAACAACACTGCATACAAGATAATCACAGCTGTTTTGGTGGGTCATCATGACCCAGCTGCAGGGACCTCCACAGTTAAGATAAGCTCTTGAATAGGCACAGGAAATGAACCAGGAAGCCAGTGCCAGGTGTTGAGCATCACCAGTATGCTGATCTTTTGGCAGGCTTCTCTCCTCAGCAAGAGGTCCATGTGCGGTGGACCTCTCTGTAGATCCTTTTCACAGCACCTTTAATGATGGCTGTAACCCTGTTCAGTACCCTCTATACCCAAACACCCCCTGTTAACTCTCCAGTGATTGTTTCATTGATTGATTCACAGGGACCCCAAAGATAATCCTGACAATGTGGAGCAATTGAGGAAAGTGATGTAAAAGCTGCAACTGATCATCTAAATGTATCAATTTGCCATTCTCCCATATGCCACAAGGTGGTGCAAGGGAGATGGTTTCATTCCCTCTTTTCCTTGGTCTCTAGGAGTTTCAGCTGTCCAACTTTTTTACTCTGGAGGAAGTGCTGACTTCAGAGATTGATGGGAGGGACGGCTGAGCAGCCTGGAATGGCTGCCAACCCACATAAAGGCCCAGAGATCCACACAGGTGAATCCAGATTTTCTTTTGCATACTTGGGCTTCTCCCAGCTCCAAGGCCACATACGTCCCTTGCTGCCTCTGGCCGGCTTCATCTTGCCCACAGGAGGCAAGGATGTGCCCCCTCATTGTGTTAACATCTCTAACCGCGGCGTAAACAACTCAGCACAGTAAGAGTGAGATGACAGCAGGGCTGCAGGTGGAGAAAGTGAATGTAGGTCTGGACTGAGAGTCAGGGCTGGTGTATAAAAGCGAAAGAGCCTGCTTCTCTGCGCGCCTGTCTGGGTAATTCCCATTCTCACCTCTGTGGTATGGGTTAAGATCAAAATCAGGCCTTAACCTTTTCCAAGATGACCTATTTATCTGTCCCCAGAAAAGCGAGGGAGTGGGAGGGGGCGGCAGAGCTGAGGGGACTTTTTTTAGCAGGCGAGTGGGGTGGGGTGAGGTGAGAAGGGAAAGGTGAGCTGAAACAGGCAGGGTGCCAGCTGGAGAGGAACCCCGAGATACACATCTTAACTAACTCTCCTCAGTTGCTTGTTGGCTACCTTTGAGCGGGGATTCGGGGTTTAAAGGTGTGTTTTTCAGAACACATTGGCTCACCGAGGCTAAGTAACATGCTCTAAAACTCCAGTGTAGACCAGGCAACGGAGAGGTGGCCAGTTTAGCACACGATACGATATGTGAAACGACTGAGGAATTCATTGAAATCTCTGGCACTGCTCACTTTCGTAACGTTAACCACGTGTGTAAGTGTTTGTGGGATCAGGCCTTTGTGTGTAACAAGTAATGATACGTCTTTGCCTTTGGAATGAGCTATACTGCAGTGACTGGGCCCAATTCTGACTGATGTTCAGTAGTGTTTACTCCTGCAATTACCCCTCTAGATTTCAATGGCACTATTTGTCTTACTGAGCAAATGAACTGGGTCCCCTATTGCCAGCTCAGCACTGAGAGACTTTGGAAGACTCATTTCAGTAATGTTTGGTTACCTGATAGATGGGGAAAGGGAACTTTATCCTCTTCTGTACAATGCGAAGCACAGTCTGGGAGGCCTCTCAATGCTACTGCCATATAAGGCCCAGATCCTGCAAATACTTACGCGTGTGCTTAACCTTACTATTGTGAGTAGTCCAGTGCTCTCAGTAGTAAAGATACTTACATTCATAAGTGTTTGGTGGATCAGGGACGAACCGTTTAGTAATGTACAGTGTCCAGGTGCCAAGGTGATGGGCCCAGGACAGACCTTTAAATATATAACTGAACAGACAAATATATATTTTCCTGGGGAGGATATGCTGGGAATCACTTTTGAACACTAGGGGTGTATTTTTATTCATAATTATTTTTTTCATGTCATGTATCAGCTTACTATATTTAGAGACAAGATCACAAACATACAGTAAAACTGCATTACACAGCTACAGACAAACTGTAGAATAAAGTCCTAGAAAACCATTCCTAGAGAAAACCCCATTAAAATACGCAGAGAGAGAATACATTCAGTGGCTGAAAAGATTCCTGTAAATGTACTAGAAATACTACACAGGGGAATGAGAGAGTTGAAATAGGAGGCGCTGTGGATTCCAAATTAGTTAGGTTTGTTTTGTTTAAGTTGCTCCCTTACAAACTACTGTGGCATTGCTGGTATGTAAATATTGCGGAGTTTTATATCTATATATTAAAAATCCTTTGAGACTCTTCAGAGAACTGGCTTTTTTGGAAGGGTTTAAAGCAGCTCATCAGAAGGGTATTAAATATGTCATTTGCATTCACATCAAGTGTGGTCACACTTGAGTGCTGTGGTGAAACAAATCAAATGTGGTAAATAGGAGCACTTAGCTGGGAAATCTGAGATTGTGCACAAAAGAAGCCAGTCTCTCCCAGTACATATTGTGGCTCAAAGACGCTTGCCATATTGATGAAATGGAAAAACTGACTCTCTCTCTCTCTCAGGAAAGGTGTTGTGCAGTATGACTGTGATCTAGACATTAGAGCAGAGGAATGGGAGTTAATTTAAAACCTTGGAGTTCTGTTCCTAGCTATGCCGTTCATTCCAGAAATAGACATTCGAGGTAAGTCTTTTAACTGCTCAGTGCAGAGCCTCAGTTTCCCCGTCAGGAAACATGAGATTAATGCTTACCTCCTGCAGAGAGGTGTTACTGACGTCACCTATAGCTTAAATAGCAATGCCAAGGCAGGAACCCACCCACAACAGGGGAATGGATCTATGTCAAAGGGATAATGTGTGTAAGACAAATGGAATCTTCTTCCTGGAACGGTTCCAACCTCTCTCTCCCTCCACCCCATATTCCTCTGTTCCCATGTTCCCCAGCCCCTCTCTCCTGGTCCCAACACCCTCCGGACACCCTGTGCCCTTCTGCTTCTTGTTCTGGCTCTCCTGCCCTTGGTCCCAAGCATAAGGGCTGGAGGCAGGTTTCCAAAGAGCTGTTGCCCCCACACCTTTTAAAACCTGACGTTCAGATCCTGAACACAGCTGGGAGGTCGTGTGCCACAGACCAGCCAAAACCCAGGCCCTGCTCTGGTTGTCCCTCTACTGTCACCGGCTGTCTAAACCACAGCAGTGGCTTCTCTTGACACCAGGGACTGGCTGGGTCTGGGAAGCGGGGCCAACCCATCAACCAAGGGCCTGCCAGCAGTGAGGGTAAGGTAAGGAGCGGGGAGGGTGGATCTCATATATTAAAACATATTCTTGTTCATGTGCTATTGAAAACAGTATGATTGTTGTTACTTCAAAAACTGCTCTTATTTAATACCTAAAACAAATAATGAAATAATTTCGATCATGTTATACTTATTTTTATTGCACATGATGTTCCTTTTCTCAGCCAAGCACCTGACTGTGCTATAAAACCTACGACACATTTATGAGCAGGACCCACCAGGTTCTGAATCTTCTGGTTTACATCTGTGATAAATCTGTGGCTCTCAAAGGTTTCCGAGAAGCGCTGTAACCGTTTCTGATGTTCACCGGACTGCTGCACATCCTGGGGAGGGTGCAGGAGGAGGAGATGAATGAACGAATAATTAAATAAATTAGTGAAAGGGGGAATAGGGAGACAACTTGTCCACTGGCTATTTATGGCCTCTGCAAGGCACTCGCATCCTCCTCTCAGCATAGAACGCTAGAAAGAAAGATACAAGAAATCCCAAATTTAGGGCTGGATTGTAACAATACAACCTGTCCTAAATAAAAGCAGTGTCCAGCTGTGCTGTCCTAGGGGCGTCAGATAGCAAATATGAAAAATCGAGACGGGGGGGGGGGGGGGGGGGTAGCAGGCACATATACAAAAAAAAAAAAAAAAGCTCTGAATATTGGGACTGTCCCTATAAAATCGGGACATCTGGTCATGCCCTACGCTGTCCCAGGAGCCGATCAGTGGATGAATTGTGACTTGGAAAGTCACAATTCAGTCCCTGCATCTCTCCTTGTACTAGCAGGGAGATCATCTGTGCCAGCCCTTTGCTGGGTGTAGATTACTTCTCCTCCCTGTCAGATCAGACCTATGGAGACTGTTCTCCCTGCCTAGGCTGCAGCTTGCAATGTGGGCAGCTAATACAGGGTGGTAAAGGGGAGTTGTATCCCCCCTTACTCCCTTTTGCAGGCATGTTGGGCAAGTACTAGCCTTACCCTTAATTTAAAAAGAGAAGGGGGGAAACTGCTTCTATTGTCACATCACTTTGTGATTGTCATATCACAAGGCAACATAAGAAAGGGCACCTTCCACTAGGGTTTGTTACAGAGAGCACTGAACTGATCAGAAAGACATACCGAATCTCCAATCTAGTGTTTCTCAGCCAGCCAGATTTTGATGATTTGACTTTGAGGTGGGGTGTTCTGTAGCCTAGGTCTGCAGGATAGTACACATTCCCCCAAATATCTGTAGGGATGTGGCATCATGACAGGTTCTCTTGACAATAGCCCAGTGTCAAGCACAGGGATAAAATATATTTGGTCTTAGAGGACAAACTTTAATTGGTGGGAACCTTATATGCTGTATATCTGCAACTTTATAAAGTTTCAGTTAAGAAACCATATCTACTTTCTGGGGCATTTCCCTCCACCTAATTTTTCTGACTTTGTGGACTAGACTTCTAGACCAATCCTCCTTATTCCCTAAATTGTCTCTTGGTCCTTACTGTTGAAGGGACATGTGCTTTTGCATTTTACTGCTGTCATCATTACTTCAGTTAGCCCATTACGATTTGTAGGCCAAATCCTAAAATTCTTAGCTAATTGTTCTCATTCCTTACTCAAGCCAAAAACCCATTCACTTCAAGTGATTATGTAAGCAAAGACTTCACTATCTGGCCCAGGAGCCAGCACCTATCCTAGTCAATATTGATTGTTCCCAAGTCACTGCCTTTGTTATCTGAGGTCTTGTCTACACTCGCACTTAAGCAGGCAAAACTTTTGTTGCTTGGGGATGTGAAAAAAACACCCCCACTGAACAATGTAAGTTTTGGTGGCATAAGCACTTGTGTGGACAGCACTGTCGGCAGGAGACGCTCTCCTGCCAACGTAAAGCGGCTACACAAGCAGCACAACTGTACCGATGCAGCTGTGCCGCTGTAAATTTTAAGTGTAGACTAGACCTAAAGCAGGGATCAAAATCTCTTCCTCAGACTACATCTGGTTGCCATCCCAGTGTTTCCTGCTCTTGTGGCAAACCTAAGCCTTGGCCAACACTACGGACTTAGGTGATATAAGGCAGCTTCTATCAACTTAACTCTGTAAGTGTCTAGATTGAAATGCAGCTTTCACCGATGTAACTTACCCACTACATCGACTTAATAACTCCACCACTGCGAGAGGCGTGGCGCTTAGGTCGATGTAGTTAGATGGATGCAGTGTCAGTTTAGACACTGCATTGTTTACATCGACGGGTGCTGCACTCCCATGATGCCCCCCCAATGGCAGTTAAATCAGTGCAAGCACTCCCGGTTGGGATGCTGCGCACCGCCGACACAAGAAACGTAGCATGGACAAGCAAAAGCGATTTAATTATTGCAGTGGCTGTACGTCAACGTAACTTTTAGGTGGACTGAATTTTGTAGTGTAGATGTACCCTAAGTCAGCTGCGAGATTCCTGGCTGTGGATGATAGGATGCAGAGCTCAGTATGTGGGAGGTGGTCGACTCTGATTCAGTTCTCCACTGCCTGCGGTGAAGGGATTTCAACAGGGAGCTGTGTTTGCTCAAACAAGAGCTCTGGTCTCTGAACTAGAAGCTAGTATGATGTGCGTTGCTCTCCACAGCTTGTTGAGGCTGTTTCACTTTCATGGACTAGTAACTGGGCCAGAGCTAACCTGGGAGTCCAGCGGTTTGGTGCTCCCCAGCTTGTGGATTGTGTTGTTTTCCACTCCCATGTCAGCTGGCTGTGAAGAGCTTTGGTCAGCACTCTCCCACCTATCCAGGAAAAGTCCGAAGTGCATGACTAAAAGGGATTCTGCTGTGAGGGCTCCTTCAGTGGAAGCTGTTCCACTTTAATTACATATCAAATGGGTCAGCAAGAAGCAAACAAATAAAAGCTGTCTATACACTAGAGGTGCACTCCCCTATGCTGTAGGAAGTGCTGGTTCAAATCCCGTCTGCTGGCAGAGAAGGGATTTGAATATTCATCTCTTACCTCTCAACTGAATGGCCTAAATTCTGGACTAAGAGGTCATGGGGGCTCCCTGTGTGCTTCCTGTTGAAGCCTGTACACTTTCTTTAAATTGTTAAATACTAATTGGGCCAGGGTCAACTTATGACTCCCTCTGTAGTACAGTGGTTTAGTTAGTTGCCTGGGAGATGCTAGTTCTAATTCCCTTTCTAGCTGATCAAAAGAAATGTGAAACCTCATCTCTTACCTCTTATGGACCAGGAAGGTATTATGAAGAGAGAGGCTCCCTCAGACTTTTCTGTTGAAGCTGGTCCACTTTCATTAAATAGTGAACTGGTAATTCTCCAGTAGCAGCCTGCCAGTCTCTCTGGAGTCCCCTGGTTTGGGTGTCCCCTTGGAAGGGATGTGGTGCTGATTCCAAGCCCGTCTGGCTGCTGAGCTGAGATTTGAATCTTGTTGCCTTACTGTGAATGTCCTCAGGGCAAGCCTGGGAGGTGTTCCGAGGGGGGGCAGGCCCTCTGTTTTCTGTTGAAGCTAGTCCACTTTAACTAAATAGTAACTGAGACAAAGGAAGCCTTCAAGAGCCTGCATGGTACAGGGGATTCACCTGGGATGTAGGTGACCCTGGTTCAAATCCCCTTGTTGGCTGGGTGGGAGTCTCTGTCCAGTGAAACAAGAGCCCTTGTCATCGGACATTTTATAGGGCCTCTTGCTCTTTTAACTAAAGAGGAACTTGTACCAGGACGCTAAAACTCTCCACTCACTGTCCACCATGATCAGGATACGCACCCAGCTTGTTGCAGACCCCAAGACCCTCTCCTTTGCCGATGAGGGGTGTGAACTGGGGGCTCCCACTCCCGGAGCAAGTCACTGGTGGGCAATCCTTGTTTGAACCCCCTCCCTTTCCCAAGAAGACAAGGATGTCCCACCACACAGGATGGTCACCAAAGAGGTCAGAAATCCCTGTGCAAATCCCTTCTGAAGAGGCAGTGAAACAGCTTCAACAGGGCAGGAGCTCCCACCACTTGCTATAGCTGTGTAACCAGGGCACATGTAAGGTCTTCAGGCATTCCCGTGTCAAACCCCTCCTCCCCCAGCAGAAAGGAAGGGGATTTAAACCAGCCGCTATCATAGCCCACTTGAGAAGCCCAACCACTGGACTAGAGAGGAAGCCATGCCCTTTGCCTGGCCCAAATCATAGTTAGTTAAAGTGGAACAGCATCAGCGGGCAGGGCTGAGGGAGCCCCCGTCACTGTAGCCCACAGCCCAACGCTGCAGGTGCTCTGCTAGGCCGTAGGTGAGCCCTCTTCAAATCCCTTTGTCCCATCAGGCATAGGGGGAGATGAAGAAGATAAGAACAGCCAGGCTAGGTCAGACCAATGTCCGTCTAGCCCAGTAGCCTGGCTTCTGACATTGGCCAATGCCGGCTGCTCCAAAGGAAACGAACAGAAAAGGGCCATTCTCAAGTGATCCGTCTGTCATCCACGCCCAGCTTCTGTCAGTCAGAGGCTTAGGGACGCCCAGGCCACGGGGCTGCATCCCTGCCTGTCTTGGCTCCCAGCCATCGATGGGCCTCTCCGCCACAAACGTGCTCATTCTTTTTCCAGCCCACTTACGGTTTTGGCCTTCACACCATCAACTGGCGGCCAGTTCCACAGGCTGCCTGTGCGTTGTGTGAAGCCGGACTGCCTTTTGTTTGCGTTACACCTGCCGCCTATTGATGACAGCGGGTCATGTCGCTCTTGTGTTGTGTGAAGGGGTAAATAACACGTCTGTAGGCACCCTGTACTTCAGGGGCCTTGGAACTTGATTGGGAGTTTACAGTTGGGAAGAGCCTGGGAGACTACAACTCCCATGATGCCTTGGGGAAGAGGGGAGAGACTCTTCTCCTTCCAGAGAGACAGGGAATAGCATGTGGGGGACTCCATTTTGGTGCTAGGGTGGAGTGCAGCCCAGGCTGGAAGCTGCTGGCTACTGCCTGCTGCCGGGGTCCCAAAGCTGCTGCTACGAGCCTGCTGGAGCCTGATCGAGCAGGGAGCTTCGGAGGTTGGTGGCATTGCCCAAGCCAGGGCAGGGACTGAGCCTGGAGCTGCCTGAGGTGGGCCTGCAGTGAAGGTGGGGTGAGTGCCCCCCCCCCGGTTGTTTGGGGCAGGGCGTGTAAGGGAAGGGGCACTGCAGAGAGACTTTCACTGGGCCTGAGAAGAGGCAGAGGGAGAATCCTTGCAAGCAGGGCCAGGACTGCAGACATTGGGTTGGGCCAGCTCCAAACCTCCAGCGTGACAGCTGAGCTGAACTGGAACACCGAACCCGCAGAGCGTGGTCTGCTTCTTCAGATCTTCACGCGCGCCCACGCAAGCAAGGGGTCAGGGCTCTGAACTCTTGGGGAGTGCACACTCTGCAGGTGGGGTACACAGTGGCAGTGTAAATGCAAGTTTAGACAAGTTTCATTTGTTTTCATGCTAATTTTATTCATTGATGTATTCAGCTGCCCCGTGGAGTTAACATAATAGTGATGTTTAGTTTCAGTCTGTTATGCCATATTTCTTTAATGTGTTAAATAAAGTTGTGTTAACTCTAATTTAAGTATATTGGATGTAAGTGCAATTGTTAAGTTAGACCTGTCTCAGATTATTATTATTATCATTATCAGACTAGGTTTAGTCCTGGAAGCTCCCAAGGCCAATAGCGTGTGCAGGGGCCAGCCAGGTGGAGGCACCGCCAAGTTTAAATTTCTTTATAAGTAAAGGGACTGCAGCAGGGGGGTGGCTAGAGGATTCCCACCTATCCTACATCACCGCTGGGATACTCAGGATCTCCTTTGTTGTTAACAACCTTAGCGCCCTTGCACACCGGGGAGTGTTGCTGGCTCCCAAGTAACCCACAAATAGAAGGGGGTTACACGTCTCATTCACTGTCTGCACACAGGTCATGCGTTTACAGACGTCTGTCATCGGCCCTAGTCATGGCTTGTCCAAGCTGAACCTGCAGCAGAGCCCTGCCACCCCGCCTAGCACAGGTGAGACCCCCCCCCCCCCCAACCATTAGACTGAAGGTGAGCCGGGAGACCGCCCCTCTGGCCCCCCACTCCCTCCCCTTGGCTGTTTTGGGGGCGGCAGGCAGGTACCTAAGGAGTGCGCAGGACAGTGTAAGTACCTGCGGGGTCCAGGCCACAGCAGACTCCCCTGTAATCCCCCCCAGGAGAAGGGATTTGAGCAGCCGACTCTGCACTGGCCGCAGCCTGAGCCCGTCGCTGAGGCGCAGGTGGGCTGCTGCTGGCCGCAGCGCGAGGCCGGCCGTGCCCCTGGCAGTAACGCGCCGCGGGGGGACGCTGCGTGCCGGGCTCCTCGGGCCTGTGGGTGCTCGGCGGAGCGGGGCCCGGCTGGTCGCCGCCCTGGGTGCACGGGGGCCGGGGGCTGGGTCAGGTGCGGTCGGGGCGGCGGCGGCGGCTGTTCCACTTTCACTAGCGGGCTACGGGGCCGCAGAGCGAGCCGGACCGGCAGCGCCGTGCGCCGCGCTGCGCGTGTGGGAAACGCGGGGTTGGCGCCCGTGAGCCGCTTCCCGTCAGCGGGGCTGCCCCTGCCGGCGGCCGGCCGCCGCGCACCGCCGGGGGGGCTGCCGGTCCCGCCTCTCGCCGCCACGGGGCGGCGGGGCTGGGATTTAAGGAGCGGGCCGGGCTGGGCCGGGCCCGCAGTTTGTCGCCGCCGCCTCCTCTTCGCCCGACCCGACCCGACCCGACCCCGCAGCGCCGCCGCCTCGCTCCCGGCCATGGAGTTCGCCCCCCGCGCCGCGCCGCCCTACAGCCGCCTGGAGGAGCTCCCCGCCGGCGGGCCGGGGCCGGGGCCGGTGTCCGTGCCGGGGCCGGTGCCCTCCTACAAGTACTGGTCCATCTTCAACATCCTCTGCTGCTGCCTGCCGCTCGGGCTGGTGGCCGTCTTCTACTCGGGACAGGTGAGAGCCCGCCGGGCCGGGCCGGGCCGGGGGGGGGGGGAAGGCGCCCCTCGCCCTTGCCTCGGGGGTGCGAGCGAGGGAACGACAGAGCGGCCGGGCCGGCTCCGAGCCAGTTTTTTTAAACTCGTGTGTTCTTCCCTGCAAACTCCCTGCTCGCCCCAGCAGAACACCGGCCTGGGGCGGGGACTGGCTGGGTGTTGGCCTCTCGCCTGCCCTGCAGCCGGGCGGGGGTTCTGTCCCTGGCGGCTCCGCGCGGGGTGCCGGGCTCTGGGGCTGCAGGCGGAGGGGAGCTGCGGGTGCAGTGTCCGGATGACAGTCCAGGGCCCCTTTAAGCCTCGTGCCTGGACAGGGCGCTGGGTGGTGAGCGCAGGCAGCACTGACGCAGGGCGGCAAGCCTGCACACGCACCGGCACCAGCACCCTGCTGACTGGCCTGCCTGGGGCGCGGGCCTGCCTTGCATCGACCAGTCTGTAGCTGGGCTCAGTCGCAGTGACTGTGGCTTTTTGTATTTGCACAGCCTCGACCATTTCTCTCCGGTACAGAGCTATGCTTGCCCTGGTGCGGGACGCTATGAACTAGGAGGGTGGGCGTTTCGGGGAAACAGCGTGTGGTACCAGACTTGCGGATTTTGACAGACCTGTGGTCATGTTACCCTGGTTACGGGTCAAACACTGCACCTGACAGTGAGAGCCGCAGGAGGGGTGGGAAGGCCGACACTGAAGTTCCACGGGCTCTCATGGAGGAGCAGGCGCAGGCCAGGTACAGTTGCTGCTGCTGCTCTCAGATGAGCTTGTGTTAAGGAGGCTGTCAGGCTGAAATGGCCTCCCAGATGGACACTGTGAAAGACAGCAGGACGTTACTGGTATAGAACATCTGAGGTGCTTTGCACAGTCTGGCTATGGCAGCTCCCCCTCAGGTGAGACGCAGCTGCGCTGTGTGGAGTTTATCTGGAGCTTGAATTGAAGGAGACATTTTGAGCGTAACTTTTGTGGGAAGGAGTTTTGCATTCTTTAGCGATCACTCATTCCTTTCTGCGCCAGCTGCCAAGGCTGTGCAGTGGGGTTCCCTCAGGGATAGGACGCACCCCAATGAACACTGTGGGTGCTCAGAACACGCCTGCCCCATTGCAAAGCTAGTCTGAACCAAGCAGTAATTCCTGGGCTCTGCTTACCCAAAACTGGGGGAAGGATTCAGGCCGCTCCCCCTCCCCCCCCACAATTTTTGGTGTGTCTTCTCAGAATATCTGTCCCTACCCCTGGGCTGTGTGTGTGTGTGAGAAAATCTTTTCCTTCCTGTGGAACAATCCTTGAGGTTTTCTTCTGCTCCTTATGCTGTGTCAGTATCCTCTGTACAAACCCTGATTGTGCAACTTCTCGGTAAGGGGAGGCAATGTACTTGGCACTGGCTCACTGCCTCTGGGCTCTTGCATCAGAGCTAGTTTGGCTGACAGACTGTGGGGCCTGTGGGGAAATCCTTTCCCATTCCCCAGTCTGATTCATGTTTCCATTTCCAGGCATTGATCAAATGTACTGAGCTGACCTGCTCTTCACAAGCAATGAGGAAGAGATGCCCCCATTTTCCTCCCAGCTACTGTGAGCTAATAAAGCCTTCTGTTTGCCCAGGCTGCAGGACTGGGCTCGGTCTCAGGCTGGCCACATCACTTCCTTATGACACATCAATTGCAATAGCCCCTGCTATTCCCAAGCTCTCTCTACTGGTGTCTGGGCTAAGGGCGTGGCAAATGGTTCTACCCTTGGAGCTCTTACCCCCCTCTATCTCCCTTTCAGCACCTGAGATGATTTCAGCCCCTGGGGTTCTACTCCGGCGGTTGGGGAGGCTCAGCCGTGGCAGTGTCCTTCCACCCCCAAAATGTTTCCCCATAAACTTCCAGCTGCCGCCCCATTGGGCATCAGGTTTTTCTGTTCCCATGGGGAAGAGAACATATGTACAGATGGCCGAGTGAATTCAGCCACATGTATGCCCTGTGGAACTCCCCTCCATCTCGAAGCTGAGCCGCCCACTTAGTGCCAGAAGTGTGACATGCAGGCTGGCCAGTCAGTAAGTTAGCCAGCCATGAAGCAGTGTCAGCCCCTGGCACATGAAACCTGGGCAACTTGCTCACTTGTGGTCCCTTCCCAGAGATCAGAGATGTTTTAACAATGGGGGATCTCTTTGTGAATCACCCTGGGGCTGTCACTCAGCCCATTTTAGGATTATCCGTTTCCGCTCGCTGAGATGCACCACCTATCCCCACTCCTGGGTACCATGCTTTGGCCAGTCCCTCTTGGGCTTCCTTTAAGAACCAGGCCTGGTATCCACATACTCATCAGCCTGTGGCACTGAGGTCTTTGGGCTTCCTATCCCTATCCACATTTTAAGATCGTGGGGGGAACAGATCCTAAACCTGTTACAATCCAACCATTTCATACAGCTCATCTAGAGACCCCTGTCCCCATTTGCAGAGGTAATCCCCCAGCTGTCTCACCACCGCCTTCTAAATCCTCCCCTTATTCTTTAGAAACCTCCCAAAATCTTTTCCCATAAGCCCAGGGGGGGTCTGTTCAAATTTAAGGAGCAAGGCCACTTTAAATTGATCATAATCCTTAAACTCTCCTGTCCATTTGGCTGGAGGCTGCTATGGCTTTTTACCCCCAGTAAGGGAGTGAGAAAACAAAGCCGATCTGCAGGGGGAACCTGACCGCCTTGTGCTCACATATATCACACGATAAGAAGGCCTTTTCCCAATTTTTGTAAATTGAATCCTGTGTATCAGCATAATTTCCAGAGAAACCTCTTTGAATCCTGGAAGATGCTATCAGACCACATGAGCCCCTTTAGGTTCCCAGTGTATTGAAGGTGCATGTATCAGAGCGTAGTCGTGGGTCTTCACTGTCTATCTCCTTTTTTCTTTGAGGTATGGGTAGATGGGAACTTGTGATGCTTTTTGTTTAAACTCCTATGCTCGTTTTCTGCATGCAGAGAGCAGCAGTCAGTCATTGCTCAGGGCAGATTTTCCACAGGGGGGAACTGCCTCCTTGGTACTGAAGGTGGTGAGAGTGGCATCAGTAGCCCCCTTCTTAAACTGGAGCAGCAGTTCAGCATCTGTTCTCCTGTGGAGTTAGCACGCTGTGTTCTATCCCTGCTTACCAGAACACTAGGGCTCTGGGTCCTCTGTTGCATGAGGCTCCATTCACACTGGCACTGTGCACCTGTGGTGTCAGCCCCGATGCTTCCTGTTCACTCTGCGTTTTCTCCCCACACTGGCGTCGCTGTTCCTTTGGCTTCCACTTCCAGCCAGTTCCCCTGCAGGAGCAGTTTTATCTCCTCCAGCTGCAGCTTCTGCACTCCAGGACCTGCTGAATCGTGGACCCTGGATGGGCTCTGTCACTGCTCTAGCTTCTCTCTCTCTCTCTCAAAAGAAATCTTTCCCAAATTACCTGCCATTAATAACACTAAAGAATCTGCACCCTTGTGATTGACACTGGGAATCCTAGAGGGCTGCTGCTGTTTTAAGCACCACATCATCTGAACTGGTTTGGGTCTAATTATTACTAATTATTTTATTACGGCAGTACCTAAGAGCCCTACTCATGAACCAGGGCCCTGTTGTGCTGGGAGCTGCACAGACCCAGAAAAAAAGTCAGTCCCCGGCCAAAAAAGCTTACAAACTAGGTGATGCAATGTGTAATATGGTGGTGAAAAATGAGAGAGAGAGAGAGAGAGAGACCCCTATGCCAATAGCTCAGTGAGCAGGGCCCACCTGGGATGCGGGAGCTCTGGTTTTCAAATCCTGGATCTGCCTGATTTGGAGAAACTTGAACCTGTTTCCCACTTCCCAGGAAAGTGCCCTCCCCACCAGGCTAAAGGGTTTTTGGGGTGGGTGTCCTAATCTCTCATTGAAGCTGTTCCCCTCTGTGTTCAGTGGGTGACAGAGTGAGAATGGCGCTGTACTTGCCTTGGATGTGGGTTCAAGTCCTTGTTCCAAATCAGGCAGAGTGGGGGGTCAGACCTGGGTCTTCCATCTCCCTGGTGAGTGCCTGGACCGCTGGGTACTTGGGTATTCCGAGGACGCGTGCATGCTCACCCGCCCCCCCAAAATTCCCACCTTGCTTGCCCCTGGCTGTGTTTGTGTGGGGTACACTCAGCACACCTATCTGAGCGGGCCATACAAGCGAGATCGCTCAAGGAATGCTTCGTTTGAGAATCCCTTCGGGTCTTCGGCGTTAGCAAAGGCTCCAGGCAGCTCAGGATTTAGATCGTGTGGCGCATGCCTGCCAGTGGACATGTAGGGGACTTTAGGCTCCGAGAGGTAAAGCGGCAGCTAAGCAGAGGTGGTGTGTGTCAGTGGGGCCCAAATGTTGGATTTAAGTCCTAGCACTTAACTGATCTGTCCCTCACTTCCCCACTGTAAAATGCAAAGACTGCACTCCTCACATCGGATGTTGGGGTGGTGATGGGGGCTATAGAGGTACTTAGATGAGTGAAGACAGTAGGACTGAGTTATGTTCCTCTAAGGCCTTGAATATCCCATCATACGTTCCTGAAGCGGTGGCCCTCACAGAGCCCCACTAACTGTAGTTAGAACAAAAAAAAGCCAGGACAGGAAACTATTGGCAGAAACGGATTCCATTACCCAGTGCAGCTTTGTTCCCTAGGGTGAGGAACACACCAACTGCTGGGGTGTTGGTATTTGAACAGTAGCCTAACTCACTGGCACTGTCACCCAAAGCCCGCTAGTTCAATTTCTTTTACCAGAAGGTTAATGAGAGCTCTTTAAAGGACTTCTATTTGTATCCCTATTGCATATATTCAACATGTGGCCGTAAGGCCTCTTTTTACAATGGTGAAGAACCTCCCATGAATGTTGCGCAAAACAAAGATCAGTTTCAATTCAGGCTGACCCCTTCATTAGAGACCGCGCCTCTGTCCAGCCTGCATGTTGTATCTAGGGCCTGATCCTGCCAAGTGCCGAGCACCTTCAACTCCTGTTGAGTTTGACTTGAGCACTTTTGAGGCCATAGCAACAGGCAGCAATTCCATGTCTCAGCCCAGTTCCTTGCTGTGAAACTAATATTAGTTAGAATATTAATAAATAACATTTGCTGAGCTTCCGAACTTACTAGCACTGTTGTAAGGACACTTAATTACAGACTTCCCGGGTGCCTTGCGACCATTCCCTCATCAGCATGCAGCTGCTGATTCTGTGCTGAATGACACCCCAAAGAGCTGCTTGCTAGCGCTTTCTCTATTCTGCTCTGCATTTAAGCCATCTGCTCAATGAGATGCTTAATTGCTTTTCCCCATATGTTTGTTTGCCTTTAAGTTATGTTTATGTTTAGGACAATGAATTGCTTCCCTGTGTTTGTTACATCTAATCAAATCTTCCACACTGCTGTTTCTGAGGCTGATCCAGAGCAGTGCTGAACACCCCACACCTCCCCCGGCCTGCAACGGGAGGCACAGCTGCTCAGCACCCCTTGGGAACAAGCCATGAGATTCTAGGCCGCCATTTGTTTTGCCATGGAAATAAATCGATGCTAGTTTAATTTTCAGTGATGATTGTGTAGCTGTGTACCATTTCCCAACATGAGGAGGGAACGTGGTGCAACGGAGAGGTTAGTGGCCGAGAATCGGGCCATCTCGGTGCCGTTGCTGCTTCTGCCGCTAAGTTTTTGTTTAGCTTCAGTTTTGCTAAAGTGGGGATGCTGCTGCTTTATTTATATATGTACGGCACTTTGAGATGGAAGCCTGAAAAGTGCTAAGCTTTAGACTAGGGTATGCTTTAATGGAAAAGCATACAATCCAGTAGTTTTAAAGATCTGTGGCTTAATTATAGAACAGTGCCACAACCCACCCAGACTGCATTTGTGAAATCAGTCCGATTTCTCACACTCACAGGAACAAATGGGCCAAAATCACCCTGGCATAATTTGGCCCAATGAGTTTAACTTTTGCTGATATTTTTTTTAATTCAGTATCTTTTAGTTTTGTGCTTAGTGTAGCTCTTGTTGTTCTGTTAATCTACCACTTACCCCTTCACCAACATTTGCATTAGGCAGGTTCTTTTTACCAGTGTCTCTGGGTTTGAAAAATAAAATCACATAGCCCTTGCCCTATCAGCTTCTGCAGAATCTAAGCTTTAAAAAACAAAACAACCTATCCCTTCTTGCTGTTCAGGAAGCTTTTGGATTGGTAACGGCATATAAACCAATGCAGTAGCGTCACCCTGACTCTGCAGACGGCTGGCTCTACGCCTGGACTGCAGCTCAGCGTTCTCCTACGCTGCCTATAGTGAAAACTAATGCCTTGTCAGTTTTCACTGCTGCTGTTTAGAAGCCTGGGATCAATCTAGTCATTCGGCAGGAGGGACAGAGTAGCAGACATATTCTATTTGAGAGCCAGAAAACTGAGGGAGGGGTGAAGCTGTGCAAACACACCCAGTGCAGCAGCCAGGAGGCTGGAGCAAGGGTAGAATAGATTAGAAGAGCACCCCCTCCTTCCTTGTCCACCCAAGACAGTCTGATGTAAGACTGGAGGAAGCAGAGATTGCTCCCCTCCTACTAGCTGCCAGAGCAGCATGGGGAGCTTCAGAGTTCAGACTCCTCCTAGGTGGAGAATGAGACAAGGGAGCCCCTCGACCAAGGTCCTCAAAGAGCAGCCTTAGAGGAATCCCAGCTCTATCCCCTCTGCTGGCAGTGGCTTGAGGGTGGGAGGGAGGCTTCTCACCTGAGAATTGACAAGGACCACCACCACCAACCCCCCAAACATAATTTGTAACAGGTTTAGTCCTCCAGTTACTGGCGTTTGGAAAGTCTATGCTGCTGAAATGAAATGTTAGAGAATGCTAGAGCTGTTAGCTGCTGTGTGCCCGTCCCATATATCATAATTAACTTGGTACTGTACAATTTACTTGTGGTTTTCTTCTAATGGACCCAGGCTGATGGCCCATTACTTTTATGCCGAATATTGCACCTAGATCTGCTTTAGCATCCTAAGTAGAATCATAGAGTTGGAAGGAGCTCAGGAGGTCATCTAGTCCAACGCCCTGCTCAATCATCCCAGCCAGGCTTTGTCAAGCCTCCGCTTACAAACCGCCAAGGATGGAGATTCCACCCCCTCCCCAGGTAACCCATTCCTTGCTTCACCACCCTCCTAGGGAAAAACTTTTTCCTAACGTCCAACCTAGACCTCCCGCCCTGCCACTTGAGACGGTTGCTCCTTGTTCTGTCATATTCCCCCAGCGAGAACAGCCTAGCCCCATCCCCCCTGGAATCCCCCTTCAGGTAGTTAAAGGCTGCTATCCACTCCCCCCTCACTCTTCTTCTCTTTTGCAGACTAAACAAGCCCCGTTCCTTCAGCCTCTCCTCCTAAGTCGTGTGCTCCAGCCCCCTCCTCATTTTGGTTGCCCTCCGCTGGACTCTCTCCAACTTGTCCCCCTCCTTTTTGTAGCAGGGGGCCCCAAACCGGACACACTACTCCAAACGCAGCCTCCCCAATGCCGACTACTCACTTCCCACGACCTGCTGGCAACGCCCCTCCTAAGGCAGCCCAATAGGCCCTTAGCCTTCTCGACAACCAGGGCACGCTGCCGCCTCCTCTCCAGCTGTTTATCCACCCTTACCCCCCAGGTCCTTTTCTGCACAGCTGCTGCCTAGCTCATCAGTCCCCAGTCTGTAGCTGTGCCTGGGATTCTTCCTTCCTAAGTGGAGGACTCTGCCCTTGTCTTTGTTGATCCAGGTGAGCTTAATTGCAGGGGCGGGGCTCGGGGAGGAAGTGGAGGGGCGGGGCTGGTGGCCCAGCCCGATAAGAGGCCGCCCCTAGCGAACCCGGTGAGCAGCGAACCCCAGGTGGGAGTTTGCCTGGGAGTTCGCATGAGGAGGCAGCGGGGGCCAGGCCCCCCGGCTGCACATCTTGGGCACACATACTTACATGGAGAGGGGTGAGCTCCAATGGCTTTAGCTTTGAAAGCTCTCCTCATGAGGAGAGGCCCTGCTCACCAATCTGTAGTACCTCAGCTGCAATCATGCTTTGCCCGAGGTCTCTGTTGCTGAGCTCTGAAATCCCTCAACTTCTGGAACTACAGGAGGTACTCAATGCTCTCTCCTTGGAGGAGGAGCAAGGACACAAGGATTCCAAGGGCCTGCTCCAGGATTGAGCACCTCAGCTGCAACTCCAATCAATCATGCTTTGGCCTTCCTGCAGCATTGTTATAATCCTCCATTTCTTTTTTGTGTTTAAGTTTGCCCCAGACTTCTGGAAAATACAGCCAGGGGGGCCTTGCTCTCTCCTCCTCCACACGTGAGGTGAGATCCCTGTTGCCATGAGCTCTGAAATCTCCTCCACTTCTGGAGGAAGTGAGGCTGACTGGTCTGTAGTTCCCCAGATTTGCTTTCTGCACAGCTGCAACTCCAATTGTGCTTTGGCCTTCCTGAGTTCATCCCTGCAGCATTTTTCTAATCCTCAACTTCTGGAAACTACAGCCAGTGCTGCTTCCTTGCTCTCTCCTCATGAGGAGGAGCATTTCAGACCTGCTCCAGGATTGAAGTGAGGCTGACTGGATCCTCTCTTTTCCAGCCCTTGTGTATGTCCAAGACTTCTGGAAACTACACCCAGGGGGGCCCTGCTGCTTCAAGTGAGGCTGACTGGTCTGTAGTTCCCCGGGACCTCCCAACTCACCTCAGCACCCTTGGACTTGTGTATGTCCACTCCAAAAAGGCATTGAGTACCTCAGCTTTCTCCACATCTGTGGAAACTGCAGTTCCCAACAGAGAGGTGGATCCTCCCTCATGAGCTTTCTCCACATCTGCAAGTATGTGCAGCCAGGGGTGTGCCTGGGGCCCCTGCTGCCTCCTCATGCGAACTCCCAGGCAAACTCCCACCTGGGGTTCGCTGCTCACCGGGTTCGCTAGGGGCGGCCTCTTATCGGGCTGGGCCACCAGCCCCGCCCCTCCACTTCCTCCCCGAGCCCCGCCCCTGCAATTAAGCTCACCTGGATCAAAGCACTCCCCATCAATCAATCAGACGCACATCTCTTAGCACATGGTCCATTTCTGTATTGCTCATCAGACCTCATTTAAACCTTGAGCTTGATGGAGAAACTGGGTGGCTAAGTTCAGAGCCCTAGGTGGTATAAAAGGCAAACAACCTTCAATGTCCTTAGAAAACTATTCTAGGTCATGCAATGCTAGCAAGTCATGTTTTGTATAATTCTGAGAGCATTTTTTAAGCATTTTTATCTATTTAAAATGTTCACAGTTGCAGATAATCGTGACTTTGAAGCATTTTTTCCTGACATACCAATCTTAACAAAACTTTTCATAGGTACAGGAAGTTGAGGGAGAGTCCGATAATAATTTGACAGGAGAGGTTGAGATTCAAAAACAAACTGTCAACATTACATGTCCAGATATGCAAAGTAAATATCCTTGAATCAAACTTACGTTCTCAAGCAGCATTTTTCTTTCTTTGACTAGCTGTAAACTTCAATTATCAGTCGAAATATTCTTTCCTGTGTGTGGACAGTGAAGTCACCATTTACTAATAAGTGAATCCTCTTTCCCAACCTAACTCACGCTAACACCAAAGCGAGCATACCAGGTTCACTGATTCACCTAGTTCTTTGGCTAGATGTTTTGAATGGCTGAGTGATTTTGTGACATTAGTGCTTCTAAATATGCAAATATGAACACAGAAATCTCATGCTTTGAGGTGGATTGCCCAAGGGAGCTGGAGAGAAGTTCCCCCCCCACCCCTTCTCTGCAGAGATTTGAACATGCCAGGATGTGCACAATTGGCTATATTCACTTTCTGCTGTCTGATGATGAACATGGAAGGCAATTCTCTCACGTGTTTATATCTCTGAGTTGGCCACTACTAGTAGCTGTGCTCAATTAGACAATTGGTCCCATCTACTCTCAAAGAACCTTGGAAAGAACCTGTTTTTAACTGCGGCACAAGCAATGGTGAGCCAGTCATCTTAGGGGTTTTCTAGATATTAGAAAGTTCCAGGGCTTGGGGAAGTTTTAGAGCTGGGTTTAGCAAATCACTTAATACCTTTGCAGAAGTGAAACAGGACTGACTGGTAGACCGATAAAGCACATTTGTTGTGGGTTTAACAACAAAGTAATTGTGGCAGCTTAATTGGGTCAGGTAATTAGCTATGCATTAACAAAAGGATGAAGGTTTCAAGTAATAACGAAGGGACAGTTCCTGTAAGCAAGACCTGGTAAAGCTTTAATTGCCTATCTTTCCTCTCTCATTTTATTGGAGTGGCTAGACAAACTGCTGCCTGTTCACACTTTACCAGGACAACTTCGAGGCTGAAGTTTCTCCTTGGCACGCTGATCTTGAACAGTGCCCTTTAAAAGAGCGATTAACCATTCATCTAGATAAAGCTTTTAGGTTTTCAGCTCCCAAAGCAAAAAAAAAGTGAATTTTCAAAGCCAAATCCTCCTTACCTGAGACCTTTTCCCCCCCTCTGTTAACTAGTCTTGTGGTAGAGGTGGCTAATTCAGGGAGCGGGAGACAGAACTCGGCTCCCCTGGCTTCTTTTCCCACCGACTGCCTGCGTAACCTTGTCGACACTTGAAATGCAGCAGCACCGCTCTTGCGTGTCAACACAGACGCTACCTACGCCGCCACGAGTAGAATAGCAAGGAGTGCGGCGGCTCAGGAATGAAGTGCGTTGACCGTTCTGTGCAAGGACCCGGGACTGCAATAGGATGATGTGCTGAGAGGCACTTTGGTTAAGTGAGTTGCTTGGCTCGTGACTTCTGTATTTCATTTGCGTAGGGATAAGGAGAAGACGGTAAGTCTCCCACACAACACTGCGCACACAGATTATGGACACTTACTAAAAGTGAAAGATTTCTCCTACTGCAAAGAAAATAGTCTTTAAAACCTTGTTTTACATTATAGTCATCTTGCCCTGCGCTAAGCAGTATGAAACACTTCAGAGCCAGACTTTCACGTAGCCCCCAGTTTTCAGCTCATTTAATTTTACAATGATAGGGTAACATTAAGAGTCGAGACAATGGCTGCAGCCCCTAAGACGGGATTCTTACAGCAGAACCGTATCACTTCAGTGCAAGTACGCACCCTGTCTTGAACTCATGGTAGACTCCTTGCTTGGCTCAGGAGGGTCACGTACGCATGGAAATGGGTTTGATGGCGTCAGTAACTTATTCATTGTGGCCAAGCAGACTTCTAGAACGAGTCAAGGGGTAGGTGCCCTTGCTTCACCCATGTAGTTAGTATATGAGCACCAAAAATGGTGATACCTGAATTTGTTCCTGAAGTAGAGCGTAGCCTTCTTTCGGATGGGCTCCAAGCAGACCTAACGATGCATCTTGCTTTTCTTGGTGCGTTCCTGGAGCCCTGGTGTCCAAAAGAAGAAACATTTACAAGTCTAATTGAGAAAAGGGACACGACTCAACTCCCCACCTCCTCCCCATTGCCACGTGACTCACAATCGGGGGAGAAAGTTGCCTGTAGAAAGTAAAGTGGAATTCCCCCTCCCACCTCATTAAACAGTTGTTACCTGTAACAGTAGGTACAATATCTACAGAGTATTGAATGTAAAAGAAAAGCGGTGTCAAAATAACCTCACACACAGAGCAGTTGGATTATACTCTTGTATCTTCCCATCATTGTTTTAATAGGATGCTGGGCTCAATGCTTCCCCTCGAAAACAAAGGTGACCTGAGATCCAGCTTAACGTGCTATTTTGCATTAAATATGCCAGCATGAACAATGCATAACCGGAGAGCCCTTTGCCCCCCTTAATAAAGAGGTGCCCATCAGAGGTCACAGAGTGACCAGAGCAGGCTTCCACTGGCAATATACTCAAATGACACTGCCAGCGGAGACCTTCCCTTTGATCGGCATGGGACGGTGCCTGCCAGCAGGTGTAGTTCCATGGTCTGCACCTCTTTGGAGTAGCCCTGCTTCTCTAAGTAAAGTCCCTCTGCCAGAAACCAGCACCTGGGAATGAGGAACAGGAAGGAAAATGAAGTTCAAATCAGATTAAAACAATTATCCCCACTCCCACCCTGGGAAGTCACTACTTTTTCCAACAGCATTTTCTGTTCTCCTCCCAGCTGAGAATGGATTTCAGCTCTGTGAGCAGGAAAAACTTTCTAAAACCACACTGAATTAAGTGGCTTCTGCATAACCCAAAAAGGCATCTAAAACAGGAGCCAAAAGGGCTTATGATGAGAGATGCAGAATCGGAGTGGACACTGGGACTTTCTAGTTTGTGTATTAAATACAAAAAGATCCTTTAAAAGTTAACTTTTTTACTTACTCATTTGTCGGCCGCTATAGCTCACTACCCTGTTTGCCTTACGATATTCTGGACTTTGGCCTTGACTGTTAGGGTCTCAGATGCACTGCCGTAAACTCCTAGCGTCGAGACACCGTGTGGTGTGAAACGAGAGGTGCGGCACGTGTACGCTGGGGTTTGCATTAGTGTAGCTGCCTGGGTGGCTTCAACCCCAGTGCAGACAAGTTCTAAAACCCTAATCCAGATCACTTAAGCACGATGACACTACGGTGCTTGGCTGGATTGGGGTGTGACTGGCTGAAGGAATATTTCATGGAAACTTCAGCAAGTTTGAATGCGTTTCATTCATTCCATTGTGCGTTGGAACAGTTTGATTTTGAGGAAAAACTCACCTCCGGGAGGGTGGGTCACTCCAAAGGTGAAATATGTTGACTGACTAGAGTTGGGGAGTCTTGCAC
The DNA here is from genome assembly GCF_026122565.2 of Emydura macquarii macquarii. Lineage (NCBI taxonomy): Eukaryota > Metazoa > Chordata > Testudines > Chelidae > Emydura > Emydura macquarii. The sequence continues at coordinate 4,915,417 of NW_027130449.1, read as the reverse complement.
AGCTGCTGCCTGGGTTGTCAAACCCCTCTCACCAGCACTAAAAAATGTGCATGGAAACAGTCAGGTACCAATGTACAGAAGGACAACATAGACTAGATAGTAGGCTTCCTTCAGTTGGATGGTTCATTCACAGGGTTGTCACTCAGCCTGGCTGTTGGGGTGACTCCGGTCACCTTTGGGTTATTTCAGCAGAACTCCCTTGGAAATAGCTTTCTGGGCAGAGGGTGAGGATGTTCTTCCTGTGTTAGAAGTAAGAAACCGTGCTAAGTTTCTCTTCTCCACTGCATTGTGGTGGTGGGTCGTACCATCAAGGGCTAGATTACCCCAGTGTCTGAGATTTTCATCTCCTGGAAGCTGCAACACACATGAATTGAAGGAAGAAGATTAATCTAAATGTTTGTCCCCACCTGCACCCCAGGAAGGAGAGTGGACCAACCCAGGCATGTAGTGCTGCTCTCCAGGCATGAGTAGCAGCAGGTTCTCCTGGGTTCTGTTCCAAGCTCTGCTGTGGGGCCTTGGGCAAGGCATTAGGCCCAAGTCTTCAGAAGCAGCCCCGGACTTTCATTTTAGAGGTGCAGAGAGCACCCGCAGCTCTCCTAGGAACTCGGCATCTGACGCCAAAGGGGCTTTTAACCTGAGTGCCCAAAAACTGATGTCTAAAAATGAGGAGTCACTTTTGAAAACTCGGACCTTAGCTTTGATAGATCAGATTCGGCTCATTTTTGTTGGTGTAAATCCACAGTAACTCAAATGAAATCCACTTTAGATTTATAACCGAGCACAATCAGGTCCCGTTTCTCTTTTACCTGCCTGTAAAAATAGATCTATTATTTTACCCGTTTCATTAATGTTGTGGGGAAGCCAATTCATTATGCACAAGACATGTAAACCCTATGGAGCTGAAAGCAGTTTACAAAATATCACTAATAAGCCCCTGCCTCTGTCCCCAGGTGGAGGAATGCTTAGCACGCAGAGATACTGCAGGAGCAAAGAGCGCCTCCGACACCGCAAGAACCATCAACATCCTCGCGCTGGTGATCGGGCTGGCCTGCATTGGTGTGGCCATATTCTACCTGATCCAGAGGATGGAGCTGATCAAATTTTCAACAGCACCAACCACCCAGTCTCCCTTGTACTACAATTTAGGCTGAGACCATGATGCTGCCCTACATGCCTGGGAAGATGAAAACACCACTGCAAAATCTGTCCTTTAATTCTACTCTTTGGGTTCTGTCTCTTCCTTATTCTGCTGGTAGTCAGTAAGTCTCTGCTGCAGCTGGTGCTGCCATCAGCGTGGCTGCAGGTTTGATGTCCCCAAGATTATCAAGCTGACAGCTGCAGATATTGAATTGGAAATCACTTTCTTGGTCTTCACCACAGCCAGCATCAGTAAACTCGTGTGGGGGCCCAAGAGCAACTCCTGGTCCACGTCCCTACGCACTGGGGCATGCCGCTTAGTGCAGGTGTAGGGCTCCCCACAGATGTCTGAACTGACCCACTCTGGTCCTGGTTGTTGGCGTGCCCCCCCCAAGTTGCTGCTCCCCAAGGACTCTCCTGGCCTCAGAGCCAAGTCCCCCCTCTCTGATGGCCTTGGGCGTGAGGAGAGAAGGTAGCGGGACCAGAACTTAGGAGCAGAGGGCAGGGCCCTGTGGTAAAGGAGGGGGGTATAGCACCCAATTTTCTGTCTCACCCCTGTCCTCCTGCCTGAGGGGGAGGAAGTGACATCATTCTACTCCAATTCAGGAACTAGATCAAGGCTCTTTCATCACCTCTCCTCAAATACTTTCAGGCTTTTGTAAAAACAACGTGGGCTCTAGTAATGATCCCAGATGGCCACATTCATCCACAGCGCCCTCCCCCCAGTTCCCCAAATGCAGACTTCACTAGCTCTGGCTAGCACCTGTCCTAGGCAAGTTGCTTGTTTTGAGCACCGTTTGGGTTTGCTCTGACAACGGCCATTTTCCCCACTAGCTGCTGCAGGAGATGATAGTAGTTAGATGATTGTGAGCTGTTAAGGGCTAATCACTTCTGTCTGAAACCTTTGTACCAACTCTTGTTCTCAATGTAACTGAAAGATCAGGATAAACACGGGGCTGTTTCACTAGGATGACCACACTTGGATGGTCAGTTTCATACCTGCTGCTTGTTGTTTTGCTTCATTGTTCATCTGTGAAAGGCCCACATCAGAAGATTGGGAAAGGCTCACAGAAGCTCAAATTGGTAGGGGCGCTCGAAGGCAGAGGGGGAACCTTGAACTACTTTCACTTCTTCTGAGCACATTTCTCTGTCTGATAAACACTGTGCATTGCCCTCCCCAAGAGCTGATGCAAGATGCACAGGGAGAGAAGTACAATAGGAAAATGGACTTTACATTGTAACTATCTATGTACATGGAGCTTTAATGCTCTTGCCATTTAATATACATTGTTTAAAGGAGGGGGCCAATCTATAAACAGCTTATTCCAATGTTTCTAAAAGTTCTCAAAAACATAAATAAATGCTTGGGATACTAAAGCGAAGTGGCTCTAATTTTTAGTGGGTGTGATCGCTCCTAAAGTGGCTAAACATAGGTTAATGCTAGTGAAAGGTACCAGACAGACAGACAGACAGCCTTGGAAAGAAACATCCTGTTTATGGAAAAAACAGGCAGCAGAGCTCTGCAGTAGTGGAAGCTCTCCACCACAAGCACACTTCTACCCTGGCCTGCCTAGAACTTCCTCTCCTGCTGGGAGCACAAGAGTTCTGTGCCCTGCTCACGCAGTTGGTTAGAGCAGGGTGGAAATTCCACCCCCGCTCCCCTGCCACACCCACCCTTTTGATGCATGAGATGCTTTTTGAATGTCAGGTTTCATCAAAAAGGAAAACCAGACAGAGGTGAAAGGCTCACTATCCCAAATGGTCACCCGGTCTATACCCAGAAATAATCGAACACTGGTTAACACGAAGGGTTCAGCTTTAATCTACTCACCAAGGTGACGCCTGGTGCAGTGTAATTTCTTTCTTCTTCGATGGTGCTGGGTCCAGGTCCAGGTGACAGTCACACAGATGATGATGGCTAGAAACAGGCTCAGATATCACCCTCTAGTTCTCTCCTCAACGAAAGAGGATGCAATTCCTCCTGGCCCCTACCCATTCAGTAGATTTTAGCCAGTTCAGCTGGACTCTTGCCTCCCACCAGCCTCTCAAGCCATGTTACTTCCTCAGGCTGGGGGTGTGGAGAGAAGTGGCATGCCTGCTGCATATGTTTGAAATGAGTGGGGCCAATGTCTCCTTTCCCTGAGATAAGGCAGGAGTTCTCTTGGAGTAACCACTGGTGTAAGCGAGAGACGGATCAGGCCAAATGCTGCTAAAGGTGGTATCTAAACTGGAGCTATCAAATACATTCTGAGACCGCTGCATCATGGGGCTTTTCAGACGTCACAGGAAATCAACACCAGCTCCCTCTAGGCCTTATGGCAGCATCCGTCTCCTTCCTGAGGTGAGGTAAGCAGAGAGCAAGTGTAAAGGAGAGGGATTTAATGCTAAAGTTGCTAATCAAGCCATCTCAGCTAAGCCCTTATTAGACCAGTGTGTGGTGATGAGAGACAAGTCTTCCAGCTCCACAGAGCACTTCTTTGGGTAGCTTGAAAGCTTGTCTCTTTCCCTGAAGAAGTTGGTCCAGTGAAAGATATGACCTCACTCACCTTGTCTCTGTAATATCCTGGGACCAGTACAGCTAAAACACCACTGCAAAGCAGTTTGGATCTGACATTCTTCAGAGTCCAGGGTGTTTGCTTCAGGCCATTAGAAAGAAGCCAGCAGCAGAGGTCAGAGATGGATCTGGGAGGGAGGGGGGGGGCGGTTTCAGCTCTAGTTAGCAGGAGATTGCTGCAGGCAGCATAGGCTGAGCTGTACACCCCTCTCGCATTGTTAGATGGACGACGATGTGGGCCTAAAGAATCAAAGGTATTAACGTGACCTTGTAACTGTCCAACACTGAACAGTTTTGGATCTTGGTATAGAGAGTCCTCACCCGACTTAGTCCTATGGCAAACAATTTCATTTAAACTTTCATTACAGATCCAGAACAAGAAGAAAAAAAAAAAAAAAAGTTAAAGCCTTTCAAATGCAAAGTTAGGCTTTTCTATTAACACATTCCCTGTAGCTGGAGAGCCTTGTGAAACGGGTTCCCCCCGCTTCTAGTGTAGGATGGTATTACAGGTTGCAATGACTGTCCTTTTGGGGGATAAAAGAAAAAGTTGAGATGCGCTGGAGCTGTTGTTTCTGTTTCTGTTAAAGTCCAATCCCATTCCTAGAAGACAAAACACACATCCAAGGGGCAAGAGCCTAAAACAGGCCCAGCACATGGTCTTCTCAGCCACTCCAAGGCCTGGCAAACTTGTATCAGCATCAAGCTATTCAGGACCCTACATTTAGCTGCCTTTCTGGTCACAGGTTTACAGCGGTGTTGCAAAACAGAGTCTTGGCTGACTAAGTGTGGCCATTATTTTGTCCATCAAGGAGGCCTAATTTCCAGCACATCACCTTTGGTTCATCAAGGGCCAGTCCCACACTCCTTTTGTTTCCCAGCCAAGATGTAAAATATGACTGAGTTCTAGCAGCCAGCCTTTTTGTTTAGTCCGTCTCCCCTTTACACCTTTTCCCATCAACATTTGTTGTTACATGGTTACTGACACGCTTTTTCCACTCCTTACAGTTGAACTCACAAGGTAAATTTGTAGACCCAGTTTATTACAACACCCCCACGGCTACCAGCTGTGAAAAGCTAAACTGCTGTACATTAGTCTGTCTGCTCTGGGTCCAGAACAGAGAATTGTACCAGAAGCCTGAGCAATTGTATGCAATGGGCATCTCCACCTACCCTCCAGATTCTATCCAACATTTATCCTTCAAGGGCTTGTCTACATAGGGGAAATTGACTGGAATAGCTATTCTGCAGCAGCTGCCTGTGTAGACACCCTTATGCTGGAATAAAAGTGTCCACGTTGTGGAAGGAACACTTTTATATACTTTATTTTTTGTATTCTATTTTTATACCTAGTTATATATTCTATTTTGTATTAAGCTTTTAAGACTCCATCTTGTATGCTAAAGATTTCATCTTGGATTTTTAGTAGCTTTCTCAACCTTGAAACAGGTACATTGTGCAGATGTTGCAGGTTTTGCAGCTGTCAGTAAATAACAGGACATTGCTAGCTAGCTTCAAAAGATAGTTGTTATGGTAATCAGGGGCCCTGTTCAATTAGCGATCTGGAGGAATTTCTTAGTATATCTTAGTGTAGAAAAGGTTGAGCTAATGGAAATGTACTGCAATACATCATCTTTTTCTTTGTTCTCTTTGTCTGAATGCTGTATAAAACTTAGTGATGTGAGTCTGTAAGGCGGGAGCCTTAGGGTGACCGACACGTCTCTGAGCTGCCTGTAATAAACTGCATCAAAGAACTATGCACTCAAGTCTTTATTTAGGAGGGCCCTGAGCTTTCCTACGACAACGTGCGGTGCTAGTTGAGACTAGCTATGGCAGAACAGCTTATTCCACAATAGTTATTCTGGTCAATTTCTCTGTGTAGGCAAGCCCTGAGTCCATGGGAAAGAAAGCTGAATATTCTAAGGGTTACGGCTACGTCTTCACTCACCACACAGCACACATTAAACCTTCAACTCCTGGCCCCTTCCCCAGTATCTGCTAAATGAAGACTAGACTACTGGATGTCCAGAGCAAGCCATGTGTGGGGGGAAGCATTTTACACAACACACACAAGTACACGTGTGTCATGCACAGGATACGCTTCTTAACGTCTGCAGTGTCCAAATGCCATGGCCACTTGAGCCCCTGTAGAATGTCCAGCAGAGGCTGATACGTGCCCGTTGGCTCCTTGTGGGGATTACGATTAGATCAGTGGTGCCCAAACTCTTCCTGTTGCCTGCTCCCCCCCAGTAATGGAATCTGTCCACATCACTCCACCCCGGAAGGCAGGGCAGTTTTATCCCCATTTTACAGGTGGAGAAGGGAGGGCCAGGGCTTTGAATCCACATCTTGAGTCCCAGTTCAGTGCCCTACCCACTAGATCATCCAATATACATACACAGTAACTAAATACTTGGAGTTGCTCCAGAGCCTTCATCCTCAGATCTCAAAGCACTTCATGCCTGAAGCATTTGAGAGGCCCTTGCCACATTTCACGGAGAGGGGAAGTAGCTTGCTCAAGATCACCCAGTGCTTCAGCAGTAGAGCTGTGGGACGGGACCTGGTTTCCAAATTGCCAGGTCCCCGCTCTAACTACCAGACCAAGCATGAGGTCAGTCACCATTGTTCACTCTCAAGTGCCTTGATGGGACAATAAATAAAGGAAATAAACCAGGGAATGAAACATCCGCTGGGAAACACAAAGCTCTGAAAGAGGAAACTGGCAGAGACCCAGCCTCCCCACCCTGCACGGTATCAATTGCATCTGGCTAGCAGGGTGGACTTGAGCAAGTTGCTGATAACAGCAGTGTTTTATATGGGATGTTGGGGCTGTTTCTGGCCGAGGGAGTGGAATGGGAATAGTTTGTTTCACACAGGCCAGAGGACAGAGGCAGCTCCCAGACCCTAAATTCAGGACACCAGCTCTCTTTTAGCCCAGAACCGACTTGCAAGTCCACTGGCTGGCCTATGAATTTCATGGTGGGTGGGGGATTGAGGCCCAGATCCTCAAAAAGTACTTAGGCTCCGAACTTAGTCCATGCACCCCGATGAGCCTGACATTGCAGAATGAGGCTTCTCGACATGCCGCAGCAATGCTAGTGCAGCAGGTATCCCAGCTGCCCCATGCGGGGGCTCGGTGCCCCACTCCACTGAAGGACTTATGCTGGCCCTGACCCTCCCAAGGACCTTAGAAGGTCCTTCCCCGGTCTCATGGAGTGAAGGAGAAGGAAGGCCCGCTGGGCTGTTCTCCAGCAAATCTCACCCAATTCCCCAGGGGGTTTCTGGGTCTCTTCCTTGGGTCCTTCCTTCTCAGGCTGCCAAGGAGCTTCCTTGAAGTAGTCCCAGCCTCTCTGGCAACCGCCCTCTTCTGTCTGAGCCGCAGCCTTTTATCCCGGCTGTTGCTAGTTCATTAATTAGCCACAGAGGGGAAGCAGCTGCTCTGACCACTAACATCTTTGTGGCTGTTGCAGCATAGGGTTCAGACACCCCACCCTAGGGATCTCCCTGATGGATCCCATGATGCTGTTGCCCACTCTTCTGTGATCACTCTAGCCAGGGGACCTGGCATTGTATCTCCTCCTGCCCCAACATCCCATTGGGGCGATGACGCTGGGTTTTGCTTACCTGTATATAGCACGTGCCTGCCTCTCCCTATCCTCATCTCAGGGGCTGTCAGCTCGCTCGCTAGCCACGGAGCTTTACTCGTTCCATCGGGGAAGTCGCCTCCCTCCACGGCGCACACAGGAGCCTCCCTCTGCAGAATCCCAGCTGGCGCTCCCGGCTGCGCAGCGACCACGGGTCTGAGACTCGCACCACCCAGGAATTCCAGGGATGTGGTTTCTTCCTAGCTCCAGAGACACACACAAGTCAGAACTTGGGGAGCAGCAAGGTGAAGCCTCTAAAACGAGGCACAGGAGGGATCTGTGGCAAAGCCGGGGAGGGGGGAGGTGATTTGGAGAGATTCCTAGCACACAGGCTTCCAAAGCAAATGAAATCCTGATCCTCTCTTCCAGTCTGCAGCCTCCCCATAGACCCACAGATCTGGCAGTGTCCCTTAGCCCGGAGCTGCAGCCCCCCGGCTATTCCAGCCCTGCCCCTCCTCCCCCAGCTCCATCACTGCCCCCCAGCTTTCTGCTCCAGAGCTCCTCCACCCTGCTACATCTCAGGCAATGCCCCTCAGTCTTCTGAGCCAGATCTGCTCTTCCCAAACAGCCCAGTGGATCTTCTGTGCGTGGACCACCTTCTGCCCTTGCAGAGGGCACAGACTGGGTGATCCAGTCGGCCTTTCCCATCCCTAACTACCACAACCCTGCCCAGGAGAGTTTTGAGCTGTAATCCATCCTGAATTGGCTGTGGGTTGCACTGCCACCTAATGGTCACAACGCTTCATTACAGCAAAGCTTCGGTATGGGTGGAAGTACTCCAAGTCTGATTGCAACCCAGAACCAGAACAAGCAGATAGCTGGAAAACTCTGAGGGCTCGTCTACATGGGGAAACCGGCCAGCATAGTTATTCTGGAATAACGATTCTACTGTTGTGATTCTGGAATAGCTTGTGTGTGGAACCTCTTATTCCAGAATAGCTACAGCACTTTAAATTCACACCCTACCTCCTTCCGGAATAACTTCCCCACGTAGACAAGCCCTGAGACACTCCATCCCTCCCTTCATATGTGCATCACCTCCACTGCTGACAGCACTGCTGACAAAGGAGGCATTCCTTACCCCATGCTCAGTCATGATCGGCGAGCAAGGAAGGCCCCACAACTGGATACTTGGGCGGGCCCAGCTAGGAACTCAAAAGAAGCACTAGCTCGGTAGACACCTACACCTCTGCCCCAGGCCAAGAGAGCCCTGGAAATCAAAGGTCAAAGTGAATACAGCTGAGGGAGACACATTCAGGCAAGAGGCAGCACAACGGAAGGCAGGAGAGAGCGTGGTCTAGTGGGCGGTGCATTGGCACCGGAGTCAGGAGACCTGCGTTCTATTTCCACCTCTGCCACTGACCCGCAGAAGGCTCTTCCCCCATCTGTGCCCCCATTTCCCACCCTCTGTCTTGTCTGTTTGGACTGGATGCTACGTGGGGCAGCCTCTCCCTCACTGGGTTTGAGCAGCCTCTAGCACAGCTGGAGCTCTGACCTTGGCAGGGGAATGTTCTGGAATACAAGTAACACCCCTTTACCACCACCTGAGGGATCCAGCCTCCTTTCTTCACCCTCCCTTTGGAGCAAGCCATAAGCACTCCAGCCCGCTCGGGAGACAGGACGTGGATTCCATTTACCTTTGCTGAGAATCTGAAGAGCAGCCCGTGGTCCAACCCGTGAGCAAGTGGGGATCCAGACAGGTCAAGTCCTGCAGGGAGGGAGGAGGCTGGCATTAGGGTCTAAGACAGGCACAGGAAGCAAGTGGCATTGCCCTGACAACTTGCCTCCAATCCTCTCCAGTCACAAGTCAAGGCCCTTCTAGGAGACCCTTTTCCTCCACCAGCCCATTCTGTGCCCATGGGAAGGGCTCCTGAGCGCAGAATTCCCACCATCCCCTTCAAACACCCAGTTCCTCCCAGCTGTATTCCTTTCGCTGCCGTGGGTAGCCAGCCAGCCTTTGGCAAGCCCACGTTTCATGCCGCAAGCTAACGCTCTTGCCTGCAGAGCATCCCGCTTGGGAAGGGACAGTGATCAGCAGGCTAATGGGTACATGCTCCATGCCCACTGTCTGTCCCAGAGCCAGTGCACCAGGCAGCTCGCCAGATCCCTGGGGCCAGCTCTCCTCAGCATCTTCCTCCAGGAGTTGGGGTGCACACCCAAGAGGTCAACTAGCTAACCCTCCTTCCTCTTCCCAGATCCAAGGTATCTCTCACACGGCTCTCATTGCCATGGGGCCTGCCTGTAGCCGGCTCCCAGGCAGCATCATATACCGATGTGGAGGGGAAGCCGCCAGGTTGTTTCAATGCCTCAGGATGGGCAGATTCAGGAAAGGGAAAACACCGCTCCCTGAGAGTGCAAGTACAAATTGCCATCATGCTGCACTGTCCAAAGAGCAGAGTCCTTGAGGGGAGGGGAGGAGACCCAAGGCAGGTTTACTCACCCTGCTGTGGCTCACTCTTCATCTGCCGCATTCAGCCTCCTTCCGTAGCTCGGCCCAGGGGGGGCTGCTGCAGTGAGGTGGGTTGGTTGTCGGCTTCCTCTGGAGTTCTCCACAAGCCTCTCTCCGGCTGCACAGCTCCCTACACCAAGCATCTATCTGACGTACGTACACGGCCCCCCTCTCCAGAGTATCTGAGTGCCGCACAAGCTGTAATGGATTTACCCTTGCAACACTCTGGAGGTAGGAGACAGCTACCATCCCATTTTACAGATGGAAAACTGAGCGGGAGATTAAGTGACTTGCCCATGGTCACGTCGGAAATTTGTGACAGAGGAGGTACTTGAAACTAGGTCTCCAATCAGCTCCTTAACCACTGAACCATACTTCTTCTTTAGTGCCCAATTCCACCCCGCTGCTATCAGGTTGTCAGGTTCTGTCTGAAATTCTGCCACCTATTTCCTGCATAATCTTGGGGCCATTCACCATTCTGTGCCTTGGTTTCCCCAGCTGTGAAAGAGGCACAACAATCCCTCCCTCACAGAGGCCCTTCAGATCAGGTCAGCAAGGTTTATAAAGTGCTCCGAGACCTCTGGGTGCAGGAATAAATAACTAAACATTCAGAGGAATACAAAAATCCCCAGTTTAATACAGATTTTCTCCAAGCCATTCCATTTCATTCAGATCTTTACAAAAGTGACATTATAATAAAGCAGTGTGGAAAGAGGTTAAACAGAGCAGGAATGGCCTGCTTCCATCACTCTGACATATGTACAACACTACCCTGAGGTGCAATATATACAGAACAAAACTGGATCAAAATCAGCGCATTTGAAATCATTTCGCAACATTCTTTTTTAAATATTTTTTTTTTAAAAGTCATCAAGCACCCCTTCTTCCCCCAGCCCAGCTTGTCTCAAAGACCACGGGCAAGCAGAGACATTTCCTAAAACGGCAACACTCTTTTTAGGGCTGCAGCAAGCTGTTCAAACAAGCAAATGGTTCTACACGCTTATCAGCTCCCCCGCTTTTCTGGCAGATTGCTGCCTGATCCTGCAACGAGCGGGATGCCCTTGACTCCAGGATCGGGGCCCAGCACTGGCAGGAAGAGGGAAGTAGCAACGATTTGGGGAGGGGCCATTCACAAGTGCCCACAGCTCTCTACTTTAATCTTGTCCCCACTGCAACACTAGCCAATCACAAAACAGCTTCTATCTCACACACACAGCTGGGCTTGGAGTCCTATTACCGAGTAGCCAGGAGGCAGAAGTCCTATTGGAGACCATACCCTGCTCAAAGCCATTACAGATTCTGGGTCTGATGCTGCAGCCATTATCAGCCCAGCGTTCCCACTGGTCCACATAAGGACTACAGATGGGCCCTATGCTCAGGATCTCAACGTGCTGCGTGACAGCCTACTTTGGAATAACATGGAGAGCGACTATCGCGTGACCCTTCGTCTCCACGATCTCACACAGCACCTAAGGATGTAGCCTCCTGCAACAACTAAGGAACACCCAGCTAAAGGACTGAGGCGCTCGTGTCCCAGAGACAGCAGTCTATGAAGCCCCACAGCCCAACAAGATCACCATTCATTCCTTACGGTTAAGGCACATAGTGGCAATGCCAATCGGACCTGTAAACAGGTCAGAAGATAGATAACGCACACGCACACATGTACTCACAGGCTCTCTAGCGACTACATTTAAACCATTCATATAAAAAGCAGAGGGAGGAGGGAAGGGCAAAGTTCAGTCTGCAGCTCAACAGTGAATGGCCCATGTGGAATTCTGCAGAGCGACCCCCAGACGCCCCCCAGTAAAGGCTCCAGTGCGTTGCTCCGTGTGGGTGTGAGTGACAAAGTTCGCAGAGAGGCTACAAGTCCCAGAACGCAAGGCCCTGCGTGGATCTAAGCAGCGCGCTCAGACGGATGGTCCAAACCTCTGTGTTTAAATTTAGGCACGCCCTGCCTCACAAGGAGCTGCAGGCTCTGTAGAGCCATCTCCCCACATGCTAGACCCTGTAGCGTGCAAGCTACGCAAACCTGGCACTCAGCAAGCAGGGGCAGCCGCTGGCACTCAGTAACGGTCCAGTGCGAGCCAGGGCTGCGAGGACAGAGGGACTGAACTGAAGCGACAGACAGCACCCTTGTTGGATGAGCTGCCTCTGCCATGCACCATCCCAACCATCTAGCAATGAGAGTAGCTGTCTCACACCGGTCATCTCCTCCCTGACTCAGCTCTCATGATCCAAGCAAGGTGTCACCAACAGCCTCAGCTTTGCTTCAAAACAAGCTGATTAAAAACCTGCTCTTGCGAGGAAAGAAATTCATTTAACAGGTCATTTAACAGCCCTTCCTGCCATGAACAGCCAGGCGTTCTATCACAGACATAATAAAAGGATCTAAGAGCAGGACAAGCTGCGCGACAGGTCCTGTCCCATAATCACTGCCACCGCGAAGGGTGGCCGGGAGAGAGAGCAGCCGCTCAGGATGGGAGAAGGGATTCGATCCAGCAGGACCGGTTTTCCATCACTGACAGATTATAGGAGATTTTACCTCTGGATATTAAATCTCTCGCTTAAAAGTGTTTTACTGGAATCACTAAGAGAGGAGGTTTGTTTGTTTTTGGGGGGGGAGTGGGGGGGGGGTGTCCTTCATCAGCAGGAAACCAATACAGACAGCTAACCCGCCCCGTGCAGCACTATTATGGGGGGGCTGGGGGAGAATTGGGGAGCCTTCACAACTAACCCTGCTCCTAAAACAAAAATCAAAGATACGATTAAAAAAATGAATTTCTAAAAGCCCATCTGAACCGGCACCGGATGGCTGCTCGGCCCAGAGACGGGGGTTGAATGGGCAGCCCCGGCAGTTCCTGGGATGGTTAATCATGACCCCTTTTGGGGCTGAACCTGCATATCCCTCCCGTGCCGTCTAAACGGGTGGCTGGACACAATGGGCTGGAAGGAGCAGGTGGGAGATTGGAACGAGGAATTTTCCATTAAGTTTATCGGTTTCAGGGTGAGACACAAAGGGTACTTCAAAACACCAGCTCTGCTACCACCTGCCAGGCAGTTCTGATCATGCCTCTGGAAACACCCACACACAGACACTCCTCCACAGCCCCACCTTACATAGAGACAAGCATGTCCTTTGTGCAGTGCCCCCCACTGGGCTATTGCAGCTCTGTCCTCTTGGAATAGGATGAGCAGGGGCTTCTCCCTATCTCCCTCCAGAATGCCCCCATCACAGTCCGTGCTGAGGGGAGACAGGGAGGAGAGATGGGATTCCTAGGTTCTCCCTTTGTATGTTCCTGCTCACAAGAGGTAGGGGTTAAGTTCACATTAGGGGCAGCTCCCTGCAGGAGGAGAGAGAATATGGGGAGGGATCCCAGCTGCCCACTCCTCGCCCCCATGCCTTCAAACAGGCCAGGTATCTCACTGGTCCAGTGACATGGGGAAGGAGAGGAAATACACACACACACACACACACACACACACACACACACAAGATTCCCTTCACATCCGTTGGGAGTGTCTTAAACCACGGGCTTGAAAGAGACCCAGAGCCGAACTTCGAGGCACCGCCCGCCCTGCATGTCCATCAAGACCGAGAGTCCCTCGTCGGAGCCCTCCTAGACCCCGGTTTGTTGCCTGATCCAGTCCCGCAGCTTGGAGACCCGAGTGTAGATTCCTGGCTTGTTCCGCTGGGCGCAGCCATCTCCCCAGCTGACCACACCGGCCAGAAACAGCCTGCTGTTGCTCTCCACGCTAACCAATGGTCCGCCCGAGTCACCCTGCATGTGGGCAAAACAGCAGGTTAAAAACAGGCTAATTCCCTTCCACCTTGGGCTCACAGTCCAACGAGCAGGGCTGGGAAGAGACCAATCGTTTATCTAGCCTGTCACTATCTACATCATTCGCACTAACACTATCATCTGATGAGATAGGGGAGGCACCCTTTGGGAATAAATGGTGTGATGATGAAGTCCCTGGACGGGGGCCTAGGAAACAAGCTTTCACCACAGACCAACTGCATTACATTGCACACTCACTCAATTCCCCACCTGTAAAATGGGGATAATGCTGCCCTACCTCATGGGGGGATGTGAGGATTCATGTGTGTCTGTGAAGCGAAGTCAGGACTTTTCAGATAGAAGAGCAACGTATTTCCTCTTAGTTGTGGGGTAGCAGGTATAAGGACAATAGACCTTCAATCTAAGTTAAGGAAGTTTTCACATGGGAATTTCATAGGCTGTTTGTTTTTTTAACCTAAAACAACCTTGTGGGAGGAGGGAGTCCCTGAAACTCCTTGACGTTTGCATTAATTTTCTCTTTCAATCTCTCCCGTCTTTGTGACCTTTGGGGACAGGGAGTCATGTCTTTCAGTGAATTTCATGCTGGTGAATAGAACCATCTTGTCAAACTGGAGATCAAAGCCCTAGTTGTCTGCACGTAGGCCAGGCAACAGCACCGAGCGCCCTCTCAGACCTTGGGGACCTTTGGCTGAGACGGGCACAGTCCACCCTCAGGGCTCATTCAGTCCTTGACCTCTCCGCATAAGACCGCCAGCAATGTGAGTGAAAACTGGGGCTCCAGGCGGGTAGGCAAGAGAAGCTAGGCAAACAGCTAGCAGATAGCAACAGCTTCCTGGCTCTAGTGATCCAGGGCCAGATGAGAACCGACAAGCAAATGGAAGCGTCCCATGTTTTGAAGTCTGGATCCAGAGCCAAATAGCACCTCCCGCACAAACCTCACTTCCAAAGGACTGGGTGTTAAAGAAAAACATCAGCGATTCCCACTGATTACCACCCTAAGGAAATAAAACCTGCCCTAGGAGACAGACCTTCCACCCCAGCACCCTATGTATTCAGAATGCACCAGAGCTTACAGAAATACCAAGTAAGCCGCCGTGCGGGACCCAGCTCGCTAAGAAAGGGCTACCTGCACTTCCTGGGGTTTCAGCACAACTTGGTCAAATTCCTTCCAAACACAGAGGTCCTTACCTGGCAGGCATCGATGCCCCCCGTCAGGACCCCCACACACATCATACGTGGCGTTATCTGGCCGGTCATCAGCGTGTTGCACATGGTCTGGTTAATCACCCGAATTTCAGCCTTCTGCAGGATGGTGGCACCAGCACCTACAAGGACCGGAGGGGAGGGCTGTGTTAAAGATGGGAGTTGCCTCCATACCTAAAGCGTCTTGGGGGGTGAGGGGAGAGCACAGGCCCCAACTCCTAACCCTCAGCTTCCTAAGGGTTACAAACTGACCAGTGCTCTCCTCACCTACACACTCCCTTCTCTCTTCATGCCCTGCCCCAAAGCGAGGCCCCCTTCTCCCTCCCGTCCCAAACTCCAGCCCTGAGAACCCAGCTGCGTCCCAGAGACACCCCCCTTGCCGGCTGATTCAATCCCACCGCTGATCGCTACCAGCCGTGCTCCGACTTCTCCCCACAGCTGCTTCCCAGGCTCCTGAAGTGAGCCCACTTTCTCCCAGCAAGAGGATTGGAAACCAGCTACAAGGGTTGGGGGCAGCGTGTGTAGCACAGGCTGCGGGGGGAGGGTCTGGCAACAGTCTCAGGACTCACTCCAGACAGTCCCAAAACACCCCATCTCCCAACTGCTGGAAACATGCCTTCATTCGCGGCACAGGGTCCCTCCAATGGCTAGCGAGTGGGCAGCCTTCAGGTTAAAGGAGATTCCAATGAGGTGAGGATCTAACAAGGCTCTTCCTCTCCCTATGTCCGGCTACCCTCTGATCAGCCAAGTGGCACCCAGAGCTAATACAGGCACCCAGCCCCACCTCCCTCACCCCTTCCCAGGGGACCCCCTCACCTCCTTCTGAGGTGGCCCCCCACCCGGTCACCCAGATGTCCTTGCCAGCAGGGAAGTCATGGGTGGAATCGGGCAGGCAGATGGGCCGGACCGTGGTGGTGAAGGTGACAGGACTCTGCAGCTCCAGCACGGCGATGTCGTAGTCGTAGGTGTAGTCGTTAAAGAGGGTGTTGGAGATGATGCGCTTGATGCTCCGCTCTTGCACCTTCTCGCTGTTCCGGTTACTCTGGTCGTGAAGCCCTAGGAAGGCCGTCCACAGCGTGGCGTCCGAGTACCTGCGCAGAGACACATCACAAGGTGACGTAGGGTGAAATCGGAGACCGCTCTAGAACAAGACTTGGACTGGGCAAAAATTTTCCAACAAAACTATTTTTGTTTTAAAACAGAAAATTGGGTTTTCAACCAACCACGTTTCCATAAAACAATGTCTGCTTTCCACGGAAACTTCTAATTTTTGGTCAAACCAACACGTGCCTGAAAACTGAACTATTACTTTGGGCTATCCTGTCACGATGCCTCATGGGAACAGTAGTCCAGGTGCCTCAGGCCTTCATTCTCCTCTGAGGGGCTGGGCTCCCCAGACAGGCTACATCTCCCTTCAGGCACTACAGTCATGGATTCCCATAATGCAACAACCTCCTTTTATTACGAGGCAAGCCAGTGGCACAGAATGGAAGATGCAGTCTGACCAGGGAGAATGGCCTAAGAGGAATAGGAGCATAGGGCAGCCAATCTACAACACCCATGAGGCACCACTTTCCATTTTTGATTTTTTCCACCAAAATTGAACTTCTCCATGGGGGGGGGGGGGGGGGGGGGGGGGTGTGCCCATTTTCTGACTAGCTCCACTAGCTGTTCTCCTTTCGGGAGTCCCTCAGTGCTGCATTGTGGCTGCCGGGCTATTCGCTAGATCGTGGAGCTTTCCTGCCGGAATAGGCACTGCTTCCATGGCATCTCATTGGAAAACCTCACACAGCTCTTTGCAAGGTGGGGTGTTGCCTCCAGTTTGCAGATGGGCACTGAGAAACTAAGACGCACACCCACATTCAGAGTCAGATGCAAAGCTGGAAATACACCCCAGGTGTCCTAACTCCCAGTTCCTTGGCAGGACTAGATTATCCCTGAGTTACTGCTTCCTGGGATGTCAGAGCATGGACTGCAAACCAGCTGGAAGGTGAGACCAAGGTGGTGTTCAAACAGCTGTGCCCAGCGCCCAGCGTCAAGATAAGAAACTCACATCCTTCCGGTTTCCGAAGCATGATGGAGTACCCCCGCAGTCCAATGGCAGATCTACTGTTTGCCAAGAACTACCGGCCACAACAGGAGGCTACAGAGGAGTCAAGGATCCCATCCAATGAGCACAACCAGCAGCCCCATCGGCCCCACTGATTTGGAGGGCAGTCGATAGAGGTTGCCATCTCATAACAATGGGGTTGGAGCCATTACTTGGACCAGGCCTAGTTCAGGATTCAAAGTGTCCATTCAATTGTTGGGAGGGAAAGAAGTGTCCTTTATGCATCAGAGTAAACTCCTCTTTGGGGAGGAGAACAACCTAGGTTATTCCTGTACAGGCGGGGAGTGAGGGGGGAAGCTTCTGTGTGTTTGTTATACCTTCCTCTGAAGCAGCCGCTAGTGGCCATCATTGGTGGACGGCCACTGGACCAGACAGCCCATTGGTCTGATCTGCCATAGCGATTCCTATGTTCCAGCGTGTCTGACGTTGCACGGAGCCTGCCCAACCCTAGAGAGCAGCAAAGACCCAATCCCACCGCACCCACCAACCTGATCTGCGAAGTGTCTTGGAAGCAGTGGGCTGCTGACACCAGCCACTTGTCCGATACCAGTGAGGCCCCACAGATGTGCCCCTGGCCTTTCACGTGCAGGCTGACCTGCCATGGCCACTCGCCCACTTCCGAGTTCAGCCCGCCGACAATCCGGGACTGCTTGCTGTAAGAGCGGATCCCACAGTCTGAGATAGGAGGGTGAGAGAAAGACCGGAGAAAAGAGACCAACCCTGTTAGTTATCTGCTGTCAATCTTGTCAGACCCCCTCTCTCCCCTTGGGGCATCTATTTAATGGTACCAATTGGTTTGGCAACTGATCACGAGAGAGTTATCACTGCAATGGGAATAGAGTTTACAAATTGCAGTGGAAGAGCCAGAAGTGGGGGAGTAAAAGCATTTAGGTGTAGGTCCTACATAAACTTTTTGTTTTTAATTTACAAAAACTAAACAAAACACAATCACCGTAACTTCTTGATGGCAGTCTGGCTATTCCCTCAGCTCCATAAAATGATTAGCAGGTCTCTCAGGGTCTAAGTCCTGACTTCGGGGAGTGCTAGAAACAAACATTTCTCAGCCACCGCACTGCCCAGCACCGAGAAGAGGCACCGCCCAGCACCGCTTACCACAGTTTTCCTCATCCGAGTTATCAGTACAGTCCTTCTTCCCATCGCACTCCGGGTTTGTCTTGCTCATGCA
This sequence comes from Emydura macquarii macquarii, assembly GCF_026122565.2. Classification (NCBI taxonomy): domain Eukaryota; kingdom Metazoa; phylum Chordata; order Testudines; family Chelidae; genus Emydura; species Emydura macquarii. The sequence goes on along the minus strand of NW_027130449.1, from coordinate 4,897,334 downwards.
CAGGCCGTTGCGGCACTTGTAGGTGTAGTCCTTGCATGAGACGGACTGAGCTGAAGGAAGGCCAACGGGACAAGTGTTAGACCATGACGCCGGGGGATTTCCCAGGCATGAGTTCCTGGGGAGGACACTAAAGCTGGAAGGAATGTTGTCTGGGACCATTATTTAGCCTCCCTCACAGGAAAAGGGTGTGGGAATGAAATGAGCCTCTCAGTGTTTCAGCTTCATGTGACACCAGTGACATGCAGCTCTGATGAGAATCCCATGTGCAGCACCTTGTCGTGGTTCCATGGCACCTTGCTGGGGCCTGCAGGAGTCTCACATGGCTCTCTCGAATAAGGGTGCCCATTTCAAAACTCTCCTCCCCAGCCCATCCTCACCTCTGTCACATTTGCCCTCATCGCTCCCGTCCCCGCAGTCATCTGTGCCATCACATTTCTGGGTGTCGAGGATGCATTTCCCATTGCTGCACTTGAAGTTCTTATCTGGGCATTCTGGAAAAGAGAGGAAGCAGCAGCAGCTCAGAAAGGATAAGAGCCAACGGTCCAACTTTAAGCGACCCATGCGATGGAGGAGGCAGGACTGTGCTTTCAGGAATATAAAGGGGAGTCCTTACTGAGGCTGCAGGACACAGACAGACTCTGTGGTTCTCTAGAGCTTAGTTTAACACCTGTTACCTTCAGCCCCACACTCATGTTCTATTTCCCTTCTGTTTCTTTCTCCATCTCCTTCTAGGAATTTGTCTCCAGAAGCTCTTTTCTTGTGTGTGTGTGTGTGTGTGTGTGTGTGTGTGTGTGTGTGTGTGTGTGTGTGTGTGTGTGTGTGTGTGTGTGTGTGTGTGTGTGTGTGTGTGTGTGTGTGTGTGTGTGTGTGTGTGTGTGTGTGTGTGTGTGTGTGTGTGTGTGTTGTGTGGCGGCGGTGGGGGAGAATTCTCTTCCACAAAACTTTACATTATTCCTAGGCTTTGCAGAATTCAAATTTTTTTTTTTTTTACATTATTCCTAGGCTTTGCACAATTAAAAATTTTTTTTTTTTTAATAATTTCAATGGGCAATACTGACGTTTATTTTAAGCTTTTTATCAAGTTAAATTTTCACAGGGTGTGCAAAATTACTTGTTTAAGCATTTTTTCTATTTTTATTTATTTAAATTTTCAGTTGCTGGAAACTGGGGGTGGGGTCAGACAAATTATTTAATGACAGACTTTGAGATTCAAAAATTTAAAGCTTTCTAAAAACACCAATGGTCAACATCACATGTCCAAGTATGCCAAGACAAATACCTTTTAATCAAAACTTTAATACTTTCTCAAGCAGCATTCTTCTTACTTTGCTTCTCTGTAAATTTTGATCATCATGGATGGAAATATTTGTTCCTCTGTTTTGTGTGTACAATGAAATTGATGTTTACCAACATTTCCGGACAAAATCAAATCCTTTCAAGACTAGCTATTCCTTATGCAGCCCCTTATGTTACTCTCGCTTTGTCCCAAATACCTTGGATTTGGCAGCTCTCCAGGCGCTCTGCAAAAGACACCTGGTTTGAATGGGTCTCTGGAGAAGGCTGCAGGAGTGTTTCTTAGATCCCGCAGAATGCAGGTTGTCTGGCAGCAGAGCTCCTGATTTTAATACTGTGGGGACTTAATGAAATTATATGTATTGTATAGATTAATTATGTTAGGGCACCTAGAACCTGGGATAGGAGACTTTTTTTTTAATCTAAGTAAATTATTATAAAACTTGATTTTGGGGGGGTGGGAAATGCAAATATTAATCTATGAACGCTTTGGTCAGCTACAAGCTTTTTTTTTTTTTTTTTTTTTTTTGCAGGCAAAGCTGATCCTCTCCCTCTTTGTTAAAACCAGTTCAGACTAAGCCCAGAATTACCCCAATTTCAGCTAAACTCAGATCTAGTTCTCATCTCACCAGCTCTAGCACTCTTCCCAGCAGTGTTTTTCACACATACCTACAACACACTGCCGTGTGTCGGTTCCTCCTGTTCTCTGTCCATGGAACACATTCATTTATTCTCCTGAGGGCCGTAATACTTTGGTCTAATTCTGGTTGTTGACTTGGTGGGAGGGATGTTAGTGGCATGAGATATACAGGCGGTCAGTCCAGATGATCTGGTGATCACTTATGGCCTTAAACTCTGACTTAATGACCACGTTTCATCGTGGGGCGAAGCAATGGGTGAGTTACTTACTGCACTGCAGTTCGTCGCTGTTGTCCCCACAGTCGTTGACACCATCACAGAGCCAGAAGCGTGGCTTGCACCAGCCGTTATTGCACCTGAACTGGTTCTCGGTGCAATCTGGGGAAGGAAGGGGAGACATTAGATGATGCACCAACAGCATCACTCACCCATAAGATATGCAGCTACAGGCTCATGATGGGTATCAGCCAGAGACATTTAAGCAGGGCCCTCTAAATTGGAGGCTGGCACAGAATACACTGCAGACACAGCCCTACGAGGTGCAGAGACCCTCTTGCACTTACACCAACAGGAGCTGAATGTGCTCACCAGCCTCACAGGCTGGGGCCCTTCATGAGAAACAGAAGAGCCAGAACACTTGACCATACAGGAAGAGCCTGCAGCTCCCATCACTTGGGAACACCCAGGAGGTGCCTAAGGAGCATCTTCAAAGCCATAAAGAACCTTCCTAATGCACCCTCAAAAGGGAAGAAATGGGAACCAGATGTTCAGTCCCTCAGACCCAAGACTGGCTGAACATCTGGAGGCTCAGAATTTGGATGAGAAGGAACCTTCTGCAACAACAGACCATTCCACTTCTAGTGGACATTGGCCAGCTTGGCTCTTGGCATCAGCCTCGCACGCTTACTGCCCAGATACCATAGGGAGCGGTGCACTACAAATGCCCCAGGGCCTGGCAACAGGCACAGCCTTATTTTTGTAACCAGTTTGCAACATCTTCATCTGAGCAGGTTACAACAAACATGGCTGAGCGGCACCCAGGCAGCCGCTTTTTCCATCCAGTTTGGGTATCCTCACCAGCCATCTGCTTGAGTGTTTGCACCAGGGCTTTCTGGAAAAACCTGAGCAGCTATCCCATAGTGCCTCCGCCGGGGACCGAGGGCTCAGCAAACACGCACAGAGGCTGGCACCAGAAGCACATGGAGCAATGGACTCTGGGGCACACTGGAAGGCTTGGCAGGAAGCAACATCAGCCAAACCCATTATTGAAAGTCGATCACGTTCCAACCTAGACAAGACTCGGCTGCCAATGGCTACTAACAGGACAGCAAATGTGTTTAGAGCTGAGCTGGTCTTTAACTAGTTAAACTCAGTTAAAGGAGTAGCACAGACGGAGCCCGATGTGCTCCTGAAGTGAGGGAGCAGAGAAGAATTGGAGAACAGATTTTGCAACGTAAGAAAAAAATTCAATCAAAAAGAACCTGGGATTGAGAGAGCACCTGGGGGCAGCCCAAACACCTACTCATAGTCCCAAATCAACAAGAGGGGGCAGTGAGCATCCACGGGTCAGTAACGCACCACTTTAATCCCAAGAGAGTTGAGTCCTTTCATTTAGCACAATGAGACCTGAGCCAAATCTCCTCTCATGGACTTTAGGCCATGGCTAATGACATTATCTGTTGGATCTGTATAATAATCTGAGAGATAAAAATGAATCCGCCCCCCGACACATACACTCTGGCCAGGAAGGAGCTATAAATAGCACTGCAGTGCCCCAAGCATGATGGGTAATGAAACGCAGGTACCTACCCCAACCCCCTAGGGCATACAGGGGTCTTGTGATTGGGACGAAGCAGCATCAGCAAGGATTAAATCTCCCAAGAGGCGGTGGTGGGGGTTAATGACTAAAAGCAGTCACCTGGCATCTTTGCAGGCAGATTAATAATAAAAATGTAGGCTCACAAACTATAAAGGGATTCCAGACTGATCAAGCCGCTGATTGTTCCTTATCTACGCTGAGCCGGAGATTGGGGGAGAGATCTATTTCCATCAGGAGCTTGCTGCTAGTTGGATGGAGCGTTCCCCAAGCCAGCAGAGTTTGGAAAGCCTCATCCGTGGAAAGCCAGCCTGGCTCTCAGACAGATTCAGGCCCAAAACAAAGCCACAGCACCAGAAGCCCTGATCTTTGGAGACACCCACCCCCCACCACCACAATGTTCAAGGGGTTTGGATCAGCCCAGTCAGCTGGGTGGTGAGATGAAGGCAGCCGCTCTATGGACTTTAAACACCAATGTACATTTTCACTCCTGTCCCGTTGAATTACAGGAACAGCAGCAGCACCGATGGCTTTGGATCAGTTGCTACACACCTACAGAGCCGAAGCAACCTGTGTGCGTCACTTTAAGGCTGCGACAGAGCCATCACCCAAAAGCTTGGCAGCCCGGCTGGTAGGATCTGCTGGTGCACTCCAGACGTCAGGCAGCTGGCTGCTGGAGCTACTGAGACAGTGTTGGACTTGTACCCTTGTCTAAATTCATCTCAGGCAAGACAGCAGCTCTGCGAGCTGCAGGAGGGGATTGCTGGGCCCAGCAATGAAGAAAAGTCTTTCCCCCCCACTGAGTTTTCTCTCCCTAAGGGTTTATTCTTGTGGCTTAGGATGCACAGATTATAAGAGACACCCCAATCTGGCTAACTTCCAGCCCCGCTGGACTACCAAGAACTGCCTTCAGTTCCCAGCCCTGATGCATTACCCCAATCTGCACGCTTGGGAGAGACCTGAGCAAGCCGGGAGTTCCCTCCCGCTTGCTGGCATCCATCCCATCACAAGCACCTGCAAAGAGAATCCAAAGGAAGGACTTACTGCAGGATCGCTCGTCGCTGGCATCTGTGCAGTCTACCCAGCCGTCGCAACGCATGGTTTTGACAATGCAGCGGCCAGTGTTGCAGGTGAACTTGCCAGGACAGGCTGCAGGCAATGAAGAGGAAAGAGAAAGGTGAAACATGCATGAGCCTTGCCAATAACCACCAGCTTCTCTTGCATTCAGTTTTTGGTGCGCGTCCATTTCTCTGAACACACATGCTGCTCTGAGGACACTACATCTGGACCAGAGTGGGTGAACGCTCCTGCTGGCCGCATGAACTGCTTATGAGTGGAGTGGATTTTCCAGGGAGAATCCGCTGCTCCCTGCACTGGGATATTCCTACACCCGGGTCGGCTCTTCTATCCTGTGCTTACATCTCAACACGTCTGTTACCACCCACTGGATACTTGCACAAAGAAGCCAACATGAGAGATTACATGAGAACAAACATTAGAGACAAGGTTTGAATGACGGAGAGTGGATCCTGATCCCGACTTCTCCAAAGCACAAGTGTAGGTGTATCTCGTGGGCTCGGTGAGTCCAAGCACATCTCCTACTAGTGCTGGGTCCGGTGACTACAACCATCTGCCACTTGCACCCAGTCAAGAGGAGTTACTCCCTTTTACTCAACCACCCTTGATGCCTAATGTCTTGGGTTCTATCCCCACTGGCAACCTGGGCTGGTCTCATTAAATTCAGCCTGAGATTTCCTTCAGCCTATTTACAGAGATGGGACCAGTCACAAAACTCAGCTCTGGATCAGTACTTTCCCAGGGTTTGGGGTGATTCAGCCCAAGGCTCTGGCCCGTCTTTAACAATAATCTACACATGCCTCAGAGCTGCACCAGGGAAAAAAAGAGACATGCAAATAGATACCTACAAAAATCCTGGGAATTCATTCGGTGAAGAATGAATGTGTGCTTCCCAACTTATAGGGCAGAGGTCCCCCAACCGTGGAGTGCACCAAGGAACATTCGGAGGGGTAGGGCATGGCTGGGCCAGTCCCACAGGGGGCAGGGAGGGAGGGCCACCTAGCCCCACTCTGGCCCCAGCTCTGCTCCGGCCCCACAACCAGCTGCAGCTCCGCTCCCAGCACCAGCTGTGGCCCCACACCCCGGCCGCAGCCCCACATCCTCAATTCCAGCCCCAGCCCCAGCCCCAGCTTCGGCTCCTGCCCCGACCATGGCCCCGCTCCATGCCCCAGCTTGGAGGGGTGAGGGAGGAACAGGGGTAAGGATAAAAAGTTTGGGGATCACCTAGGCCAACCATTCAGCCGAGTCCGCAAGCAGGTGTCTTGCCCAGGATGCGATGGCCCAGCTGGGCTATGCACATTTGTCACCAAAACGCTTTCACTTATGACCCAAGCAGTGACTGTACCAAGCCCTCCAGAGGTCAAAGGGCAGACTGAGAGCCCAGCTGCATCACTCACTCCTCAGCGGCTAAGAAAATGAACCGGTTCCCCTGAAAGTTCACACCAGATGGGTTTCCACTTACGGTCACTGGAATCGTAAGACAGGAACTCTGCTGAGAATCCAGTGTCTGTATACGACTGGTCTGAATGGAACTGGACCCTGATTTTGTTGTTGTTACTTGCCACCACAAAGCTGGGGGGCTCTCCACAGTACCTGGCAGGGGAGGGAGAGAGGGGAGACAGCACAGATTTAGGAACTGTTACAGTATGGAGGAGATGGTCCCTCCACCACCAGTAGAAAAAGGCAATTCCCTGTCTCTCTCTCTCTCTCTCTCTCTCTCTCTCTCACACACACACTCACACACACACACCCCACACCCCGCTGGCCTAGGACACTAACAAGGTCTTTTCACTCCCACTCACTCTCAACACAGGCTGACCCCAGCATGGATTAGCAGATTGGTGCAAGACACCAGATCCCCGAGCTGAGACCTGGGAAGTCAGGGTTCTTGGGACATGGGCAACCTCTTCGTTCTGTGGTTGTACAGCACCTAGCACAATGGGGTCCTAGTCCATGGCTGGGACTCCTCGGTGCTACCACAATACAGCTGCTACTAAAGGCTAGCTGTAAAATTTGGATTCGGGTTTAGATTCTGATCCCACAAACATTTCCGAAAGGGTCGTTAGCCGTATAGAGCTGACCCAAGCACTCAACAAGATAGCTCACTTCTCTTAAAAACCTTTTAAACCATGAAATTATTTGCAGGCGTTATGTTACGTTGCAAAGCAACAAGCAGGTGTTGCTTTCAGTTACATTAACAAATTCACTGATGTAACCAAGTTGTCCTTGTAGGATACATAGCTGATCTTGCTTTCTGCACACAGCACCTTTAAATTTCTAGGAGTCTGCTGTTGTGTGTTAGTCTCAGATAGCTCACACACAGAGCACTCCTCTGCTCTATCATGGCAACTTCACTTTTGTGCTTCTCTCTTCTAGGACACTTCCTGAGGTTGAAAGCGCAGGGGTGCTCATTGTGAATGGAACGAAGAACAATCCTATTTGGATTCCTAACTGGCATCGGAAAAGGTTTAGCTTTGTAGACAGTATCTGATGTCAAAAGCCAAGTGCAGTTACCCCAGCCATAGCCATTTGGCAGTGACCTCCAATGACGGAGAGCAAGCCAGATTCTCACAGCAGCAACAGAGCAATCCCACCATTCTCCAGGAGACACAGGAACTGCCAGACTGGATCAGACACCAAGTCCATGCAGTCTAGTATCCCATCTCTAACAGCAGCCAGTGGCAGACGCTTCAGAGGAAAGTAAAAGAGCCCTGCACTAGGCAGATGTGCGATAACCTGCCCCCATGAAGGTCTCATCCTAATCCTCAGCAGTTACTGGTTTCAGCCCTGAAGCATGCGGTTTAATATCCCTTCCAGAATCTGTTAGCATGTGCTAGAACAGCTCGGGGTATTCTTGTAAACCATTTTGAATCTTGCTAAATTCTTGGCCTCAATGACCCTGAGGCAGCGAGTCCCACAGTCTAATTACATCTTGTGTGAAGAAGTATTTCCTTTGATCAGTTTAGTTTGCCACCGTTAGTTTTATTGACTGTCTCCAGCCTGTGCCTCTGAGTCACGTCATATTGCCCAGCACTTACTTTGTATTTTTGATCTCCACATAATCCTTGGTGCAGGAATTCACTGGGATGCCAGGTTCCAACATGTAGAACACGTTGAAACGCACCTTCACGTTCTTTGTAGAGGGGACCTGAGCAGGGCAAGACAACAGGCAGCAGAGTTAGTGAGGAGAGAGGGGGAATGTTTTTTCTTCCTTCCTCCTGGGGTGATCAGAAAAGGAAGAGCGTGACCAACTTAGATGGGAGATGGACTAGATTTGGGGGGCAGAGGACAAGTCCAGAAGGGAAAAGGCGGGAGCAGAATAATAAAAACCATAAATAATCTTTAGCATTTGCACAATGCTCTGTGTTTCCCCACCTCCACGGAGGACATTCTTTTGCCTCTGCAGGTCTTTGAATTCCTATTTCAAGCAAGCTGCAGAATAGGTTTAAGCCAGGGCCTGGCCACCAGGCCGTAGGCAATGGCTCTGGGATGGGTGTGAGCGCAGAGCTGAGCCATAAGGAGCTGCTCCCCTAGGGAAAGCTAGCCAGCATTTCATTGGGGAGAAGACACTGGGGCTAAGAAAGTGGGGAGCATCACAAAAGGGGTGGGTGTTCCAGATATTTATGCAAAGCTTTTTCAAAGCTGATTCACAAAATAGACAAGATCAGTCAGACAATCTGCCACCCACAGTTTACTCTGGACAGCTCCCATGGGATGCCAGGCAAGCTGGTCTTTAGTCCCAGCCACATCGAGCCAGGTGCTACAAAGCTGTTGCTACAGGAGTTACCCATCACCCAGCTAACCTGGTCAGTTTCAGAAGCAAGATGTGACTGGTCAGGGAAATGCCTCATGACACTGTTTGAGTCATGCAGAACAAGGACTGAACAAAGCAAGGTGGGGGACATTGGCAGAGGGGAGAAATCAACATAGAAACGGACAAATTCAGTCAAGCCAGGGCCCATCTACTTCAGCATCCCATCCTTGAGGATAGCCAGTAGCAGATGCTTCAGAGGAAAGCGCAAACACCACCTTCAGTGGAATAATCTGCTCACGGCAGAAGTTGCTTCCTAACCCCAGTCCCATCCGTCAGAGGTGGACTTGATAGGCAGACGGGTCCGTCCAGTACTCTCACCTCTATGTCCCAGACACAATCCATGTTCGGGGGATAGTGGGCCGGGTAGTAAGGGGATGTAAAGACTCCACTTTCTCCTTTCAAAGTCCCACCGCAGACTAGAAGACAAGCAGGACAAGGAACTCAAGTGAGGAAATGGAGATGCATGGGCTTCCAAAAGCAGCGATCAGCTATTACCCGAGGCAGAAACAGACACATGCAGAGCAGCCTTTAACAAGGTTAAGCTGATCTCTGGAGATACCAACTCCACTCCAAGGCCAATTAGGTGACTCCTGCACACCTCAGTCTTCACATCTAATCCAACATAATTCCTTCCCCAGTCTCTTTAGGGAGCATCATTAAAGAAGCCAAGTGCACTGTGGGCAAGACCGGCGCTTTTGAGCGCCAGGAAGAGACGTGTTTCTAAGGGACTCCTGTGAAACAGATAGCATCATCACAAGCACCTGCTTCTCCCTTCCCCAACTCCATGAGGAAGGGGCTCTCCCAAGCCCCCTGCTTACTTTTCATTTTCGGGAGCTGAAAGAACTCTGCCTTAAAGCCAGGGTTCCGCCCCTCGGCGTTGGTGATCAGCATGACAAGCATGACGTTCTGGGAGGACAGGAAGGTCAAGTTGTAGGACGGAGGGTAACTGCCACACAGCCTGGGAGGAGGAAAGCAGACAGAGAGCCATGCAATGGCTCAGTCACCACGTTATGCTCTCCACTGCTCAGCATTCCCTTTCACAAACGGGCCACCACCATATACCAAAGTCCCAACTCCACCCCTGGAAAAAAATAATCCCAGACTTACAGGGACACTATCAGCTCAATCATATAACAATATCCATCTTCGCATTAGATGTCAAAGTGCTTTACAAAGGAGTGCGGTATCATAATCCCCATTTCATAGCCGGGGAAACTGAGGCACTGAGCTGGGGGGTGAGGAGGTGACTTGCTCAAGGTCACCTAGCAGGCCAGTTGCAGAGCCAGGAAGAGAACCGAGGTCTCCTGAGTCCCAATCCACTGCTCTGGCTACCAGGCCATGCTGCCTCCATTTATTACAGGGGTTCCTAAACTACAGGACCCTGATAACTGAGAGCTGCAGAGTCAGCTCTTCCTCCTGGTTGCTAAACTGCATTACAAGAAACAAAAGCCACTTTCTTTTGGGAGCAGTTGTTGTAGTTGCCAGCGGGATCATATGTGATCAGGAATAGGAGGTTGGGCATCTGTCCTGTGCATGACACTCTGTGTAGGTTTCCCAGATCTGAAGAAGAGCTCTGTGGTGCTCAACAGCTTCTCTCACCAACCAAAGTTGGTCCAGTAAAAGATATGACACACCTCGTCTCTCTAATACCCTGGGACCAACACAGCTATGACAGCTCTTCACAGGTGTTATGTGGATTGCAGTAGTGCCTAGCGAGGAGACCCAAATCACAGGCCAGAACCCTGCTGTGCTGGGTGCTGTACAAATAAAACAGCCCCTGCCCTGAGAATCTTGCAATCCAAGTCAATCAATTAAATGGTCTTTCGATTAAACTTCACCATTTGGACCACATCTTGAGAGCCACCCACTTGTTTTAAGTGAACATTTCTTTGCCTGGGTTGCCAACACCTTAAGGTTATTAAAAATGATTGATTTGTTAGTCCAGAAACAAAAACAAGTCAGGGAGATCAGTTTCACTTTCAGAGGCTTATGGAGATAAGATTCTGGTTGCTATCACTGCAATGAGAAAGTGCAGCAGGCGAAAACCAACCGCTTCCAATGGAATACGTATTTAAAAAAAGGACTTCTTTCGGCTTTGTGGCCATCCCTTTGTTCTGTGTTAGTACAGTGCCTGACACGAAGGGGCTCCGATCCATGACTGGGGCTCCTAAGTGCTACCACAACACACAAAGTGACATATTTTAAACAAGGAGGAGGATTCAAATGACCTATTTACTCGAGAGCTCTTCCACCATCTAGATCTCCTCCTTGCAATCCTGCTACTTACACCCTTAGTGTTCTCAAGCCGGTGTTGCATTTATTCATTCTTGCTCTGTCCAGTCGGTATTCGATGTGACCTCAATATCGTGTTACGTTTGGAGTTCAGTGTCACCCCACTTATTTGATTATTTCTGTTGAAATAGCAGCCCCATTGTGCTGGGTGCCCCACAAACCCAAGGGAAGACACAGTCCTTGCCCTCAGGAGTTTGCATCCTAGTCACTTTCCTTTGAAGGCTATTCCCATAGTCTACCTCTCACTGTGAGGACCATTCCCTTGTTATTCAGCACAAGTTTCCCGTGGCTCAGCTTAATCCCATTATTCCTGACTATCCCCCCCTTGCTCCACATGGGACAATTCCTCTTTCCTTGGAGTTTAACACCCTTTAGAAGACTGTGGAGGAGCATCACTTTCCTTCCCCCCCACCCCCCCCGGCCATCACTCCTCGAGGGAGGTCGCCTCGAAAAGTCACTCACTTCACCAGGCTGTGGGGTTCCACTGGGCTCAGGGAGTTGTAGACCTTGATAAAATCGCTCTTCTCACTGCACCGCTCCACATCAAAGGTCTTGAAGGTCAAGCTGATGATGGAGTTGGCATCAGCCCTCAGGACCCACGTGCAACGAGCGTTGTTCGGGTATGGGCTGTTGGGAAAGCCCGGAGTGGTGAAACTGGTGATCTCGCCTTCCTTGGCGTGTAGGGCAAAACTGCAGCTATCTGCCAAGAGGAGGGTGGGGGACAGAGGAGAAGATCTGTATGTCAGTAAATGCATCAAGGGAAAGGAGATAGACATTGGAAGCAGATAGTTGTTGGTTTAAACCACAAGAATTGGGAAGCACCGAGGTCTAACATCACCACCCTTTCTGCCCCCAGTTATCCCATGTGTGGGGTAAGAGAACAGGACGCTCCGATGACTTAGTTTTCTGTGTGCGCCTTTAAATTTCTATAAACTCTCCCTGCATGCAGAGTCCAACAAGGATTTAATTCTTTGTCTCCCTGCTTACTGTTACAGAGGAAACACACACACACTGTCCTCTCCCAGGGAGACCTGACCTTTGTTCTTTCTTGTTATTGGTTTCTTAAGCTAAAAAGGAAAGTTGATCTATGGAAAAACCTGCCACTTGGGATGGGCCCACCTGATCTGACTGGAGCATCCCCAGTGGGAGTCATGCATTTGGAATGACGGGCATCCCTAGGCTTCTCCTGGCAGAGAATAAAAACCCTCCCTGCAAAGAGAACAGCCCAGCCCATGGGGCTCCTAGTAGAAAAGAGGAATCGGTTCTATCCTCTAATACAGGGCAATATTTGCTGGGAATAAGAACAGGAGTTACACTTACTGTCCCGTGAAGACTCGATTATACTGGGATCAGCAGCTACAAGAGAGAGAAACATATGTAATTAGTAAAGAGTTCACTGCACACGCGCTAGGCAGGGAGCACCCAGCCAGCCTGTGTTTGATGGGGGGGAGAATCTTCCCCAATGGTGAGAGCCTGGGAAGCTGGCCCTGCACTCCCAAAACAAGCAGAGCTCTGGTGTGGGTGCCCTGGATAGCAGGAGTGCAGGCTCAGGTCTGGAGACATCAGAATCCAAGCCACAGTACCAGAATTCAGCCAGCCGTCCACCCCAGCCCCACACCACATTCAGGGACACCACATGTCACACTGGAGTGAGTGGGAAAGCACTCTCTGTGTCCAATTTGATCTTGTGTGCGCACCCATGCACGCACCCGTGTCAGATCTCGTCCTGGAGGGAGGATGTCAACTCGCTCCAGAAGCGGCAGGGAAAGCACTGGGATTCTCCATTCCCACACCAGGGAGGCAAGCTGAAGAGTCACTGTTCCACCCAAGCTGGAACTTGCCTGTGGTTGGGGTATCCTCCTCTCTCCCCAGCCAGCCTGTCCCAGTTCCCAGACCCGTCGCCCTCATCAAGAGAGCTCTCAAGCCAAAAAATAAAATCCCACTACCTAGCTAGGCCCCACCCCAAAGAGTCCCTTAGCGCTGCTTCTGCTGCCTCCTCTTCCCCCTACATCAGACTCTGCCTGTGACAGGTGACATGCTCCGTGTACCAATCAGTGTCCGTACCCCCAATATAAGCGCTTTGCCCTTCTGTACAGCATTCCCTGTAACGATCTCCAAGTCATTCCCAGTCATTAACCTTCACAGCCTGGGTAAAGCAAGCAAACGTTGTCCCCATTGTACAGACAGAGAAACGGAGGCCTGGAGCCATTAAAAGAACTATCCACACCCAGCAAGCTAGGGCAAAGCTAAGCTCCCAGGCCTCCAAAGCACAGGTCTATTCTGTCTCCCAAAGAAACCCTGCAGAGTTAGAATAAGCAGGGGCATAAGGCAGTTCCCTCACATCTGACACAGAGCCCAACAAGGAAGAGAAGGGGAGCTGAACCTGGACTCACGGAAAGCAACAACCGATTTGACTTGCAGCACGGGGTTCCGTGACTTGTACGTCACCGTTTGGATCAGACTCTGCTTGTCAGCCATGGCGTTGTCGAGCGCCTCGGCCCTGTATGCCGGGACTATGAACACTGACCAGTAATAGGCAATGACACTGCCTTCGCTGCAGGGAGAAAGGGAGGCAAATTATCGACAGCCTGCAAATGCCAGGGGGGAGGAGGAGAAGGGATCCGGGGACTCAGACTTTAAGGCCAGAAGGGACCATTGTGATCATCTAGTCTGACCTCCTGCACATCGCAGGCCATGGAACCACGCCCACCCACTCCCGAAATAGACCCCTAATCTCTCGCTGAGTCACTGAAGTCCTCAAATCATAATTTATACACTTCAAGTTACAGAGAACCCACCGTTTACACTAGTTTAAACCAGAAAGTGACCCATGCCCCATGCTGCAGAGGAAGGCAAAAACCCCCCAGGGTCTTTGCCAATCTGACCCAGGGAAAAATTCCTTCCCGACCCCAAATATGTCAATCAGCTAAACCCTGAGTATGTGGGCAAGACCCATCAGCCAGACACCTGGGAAAAAAATTGCCATCGTAACTCAGAGCCCTCCCATGTACTGTCCCATCTCTGCTGTTGGGGATAAATGCTGCTAGCACTTGCAGATTGGCTGCGTGCCATTGTAGGCAGTCCCATCATACCATCCCCTCCATAAACTTATCAAGCTCAGTTAGGTTTTTTGCCCCTACTGCTCCCCTTGGACGGCTGTTCCAGAACTTCACCCCTCTGATGGCTAGAAATCTTCAGCTAATTTCAAGTCTAAACTTCCTGATGGCCAATTTACATCCCTTTGTTCTTGTGACCACAGTGGTGCTGAACTTAAATAACTCCTCTCCCTCCCTGGTATTTACCCCTCTGATGTGCTTATAGAGAGAACCATGTCTCCCCTAAGCCTTCTTTGGTTAGGCTAAACTAGCCAAGCTGATTCAGTCTCATCTCATAAGACAGGTTTTCCATTCCTCTGATCACCCTAGTTGCCCTTCTCTATGCCTGTTCCAATCTGAATTCAGGGCCCAGGAGCAGTGGAGGCCAGGGCTGCAGGGAATGAGGGCCCGAAATCCCCTTGCTCAGCCTGGTTCTGCGGCTCTCGTGGCAGGTGGGGAGCTAAACGAACTGGCTAAATATGGCCTTGCCGGGAGCTCTGTTCAGATAAGGACCCTGCCAGACTGAGTCACCCATAGAGAGGCTATCCCTTAATACCAGGAGTAGGCCAATCACAGACCAACATCACTTCATTTCATCTGGTGTCACACCTTTACATTCCCTGGGAGCTGCTGGAGGCAGCTGCCACGGGGGGCTCCTATTCAGAAGCAGCGGGTTAGGAAGACGACTCATTGCACTGTGCTCAAGTCCTGGAGACTTTATTCTTGCTCTCTCAGTCTAAAATGAAAGGGAGTCTGACTGGGGGGCTCACAGCTGCTCTCTGTGCATGGGGAAAAACAAAGGGCTTTCCTGCAGTGAGTGTCACTTCAGCACTGCGGTGGGTCTGTCCCACGATACCCCAGTAAAGGGGAGTTTTTACCAGTCCCCTGTACGGGGGGCTCAGGATGTAATTCTTGGGATGCAGCACCCACCTGAACGCAGTTATTACTGTCTCCTTGTGATAAGGACCAATGGCTGAGTGACTTCTATAGATCTCCTCGATCTAAAATTAAAAACAAAGTGAAGAGAAACATTAAATATACAGAAAAGCACCTAAACAAATTAGGAACAATTCAATTCCCAGCAGGTCTGGATGTTAAAAGGACAGAGTGAGGGTTAAAAAAAAAGCCAAATATCACAGAGACAGTTGGCAAGCCTGGGAACCTATTTAGGCACCTACAAAGTCCAGGGAGGGTAGCGTCAGTGTCATTCGCGAGGTGCTCAGCGACTGGAGGTAGAGGAAGGGCTGTTAGTGTCCTAGAAATACAGCTGGATCCGTGACCCTGTCCACCCTTCTGAGCTCAGGCGGATGTATAGTAAGCCACTACTGCTGCCAGGTGGAGGGATCAGGGCAAAAGTGCCGAGTGCAGGACCCCAACACCAATGACAAGCTCTGGGGTGGGAAGATGGCTGAGCTGAGAGTCTCGCTCTGGGGCCACCCCACATGGGGAGAAGTCAGAGAGTCCCTTACCGTCTCCTTCACTTTTTTGGAGAGCATGGTAAACTCGGGGGTGCTGGAGTTCTCGTAGGCGTCAATGAAGTCCAAGTTCGGAACCACCAGGTGGCCATTGTAAACCTTCTGGACTGGGGCTCTCCGGTCTGGTAAACGCCATTTCAGAAAGAGAAAGGGTCTGAGTGCAGTGATCAGGGCATGCCCTGTGCAGCCAACAGAGCAAGACAGCCTGAGCGAGTGGGGGAGCTCAGAGAAGAGCACCCCGCCTCTCACTTCCTGCACCTGGGCATTCTCAGCTCAGACGCAGCATCAGGCTGGCTTGGTTTTATTAAGTGAGGTTCTTAGTTTTGGCCCAATGAAGCAGGGCCTACAACGGGCAGGGGCAGAGCTGGGAAGAGAACCCAGGAGTCCTGGCCCCAGCCCTCTACTCTAACCACTGGAAAATGACAGCACCTAGCATTATAGAATCTAAGGCCAGAAGGAACCACCAGATCATCTAGTCCAGTGGGTCCCATCCTTTCCGGTTCGAGGGCCACAGATCTCATTTTTACAACTCTGAAGGGCCAGTCTCTGCCAGCAGTGCTTCCCCCCCCATACACACACACTACAGCCAGATGTAAGGAATTCAGAGAGGCAGCTGCCTCCCTCCTCGCTGCTCTCCGGTCCCAGTGGCTGCAGCAGGGAAACTGCACCTGTCCCATAGCCCCATGCGCTCCACCTGGGTCCCTAGG
The DNA here is from genome assembly GCF_026122565.2 of Emydura macquarii macquarii. Taxonomy (NCBI): domain Eukaryota; kingdom Metazoa; phylum Chordata; order Testudines; family Chelidae; genus Emydura; species Emydura macquarii. The sequence goes on along the minus strand of NW_027130449.1, from coordinate 4,881,126 downwards.
CAGTGGCTTCCTTCTGCAGCCAGGGGCACGGGAGATCAGTGCTCCCTTCCCTCTGGCTCCAGCAGGGACCCACGCCTAGGGATCCACGCAGAGCATTCTGCCATGCTCCCTGTTACAGCCAGGGGGAGGGGAGCGCTCATCTCCATCCCCTAGGCTGCAGCAAGGAGCCTGCCCTGGTCTTTTAACCCTGCAGCAACGCGCTCCGCCTGGGTCCGTAGGCAGCAGCTCCCTTAGCCAGCAGGAAGGGAGGGGAGGGGAGGGGTGGGTCACTTTGAAAGCCCCCGCGGGCCGCAGGTTGGGAACCACTGATCTAGTCTGACCTCTTACACCCCACAGGTTACTTGCCACCTCCCAGCCACCTGCACGCTAAACCCACCCACTGAAATCAGACCAAGTGTTACAGCCTGTAGGAGACTCAACTGCTGTGTGCCATAGGCAGGGAACAGGGGGCTCCAGTGCCAGAGATCCCCACAATGGCCTCCACCCACAGCATCCTGTGGGTCGGTCACCAAATGGCAACCAACAATGAGGTGCACCCCAGGCAGGATGGGCTAAGCAGCCCCCCTGCCCCCCCCCACGGAAGGCGATCGATCCACACTAGCCACACTGAGCAGAGAGGTGGTCAGCTTTTAAAAGGTACTTCGACTGCAGGCTCTGCAGAGCAGGGGCTGATTTGTGCTCGGTGTTTGTGCAGAGGAAAATACAACGGGGCTCTTGGACCCTTAAAGCAGCGGAGACCATCTTTGGACAGCTCATTCGCAAGCATGTGCGGTCCTTAAAGCCCTCCGATCCGGAGGGGACGTGTGCCAGGGAAGAGACTACACTAGCTGCCCCATCTAGGTGCAACGTCCGGGCGAGGAAGCACCACACTCACATTTAAAGTGCCAAACCAGGAGGCCGACAATGAGGGAGAGGAGCAGGAAGACGATCAGCGCAGTAGTCACCACCACCCATCGCTTCGGGCCGCGCTTCTCCACCTTCTTGGCATTCATGGTGGGGAGGAACTCCACCCCCTCCTCCAAGCCGTTCACGTCCTAGGAAGGGAAGTACAGGACACAGTTAGAAAGCCCACTGCTACAAGCCCATCCCGCCCTGGTGCCGGCACTTCTCAGTGCAGAGGGTCAGGACCAGAACTCCGGAGAGGTGAGTTCTAGTCTTGGTTCCCCCTCCAGAGTAATAGCCCCCAGGAAAGTCACAACCCCTCACCGCCTCAGTGAACATGAAGCACTTAAAGATCCTGTTCTCCTGATGTATTTATTAACCGAGGTCTTTATTTAGGAAGTTTTAACAAGTCGACAGTTCTAGCCACATAAAGATCAGATAATCCAATGATCATTACAACAGCGAGCTTCTGTCTAGAGAAACATGATGGAATAATATAATCATTGGAATTCTCTATTTAACAGGGTGTTACGACTGACCCTATTCTCTTTTTAATAATGACCCCGGAGCAGGGCCAGAGCAGTTATCTGAAGTGCTCACTCACCACTGATTAGGGTTAAAATAACCCCCTCTCTCAGCTCTGCAGTGACCAGCCCAGCCCAGAGCTCGTCATCAGTGCTGGCAACCTGCGCACTGTCCTGCACTCTGCACTCTCTCCTTCAGATCCACTGTCTCGCGCAGCAATGGGCTCCGGTGCCACCACCGAGGAGAGTTAAAATAACCCCCTGTGCAATAATTCAACGCGTCATTAAAGAGAAACTCACTAGAACAGCAGGGTGAGCATTGAAGTGATCCTTGCTCACAAAGGCAGACACCATAGATGTTGGCTAATAAACACAGATACGACCACTGGGTCCGAACGTATGGGCTCCCCAATGAGATCAGCTCTGCCAGAAGACTGAGCAGGTCAACATTTCATCTAGCAGAGGGTCCTGGTGCACATATACAAACTGCAACATTATAATCTTAGGAGAACTTTGTCTGCAAGCGCACAAAACTAACAGGAAGTTACTCAAAACAATTCTGCAACAGGCATGCATCATTCATAGCCTGGTGTGTATTGACACACCGAACTATAAATAACTTGTAAAACTTTCAGGAAGTCAACCGGCTTCTGTAACCTGAATCCAAGGAGCTCCTGAATTCACAAAAGGCAGGTCAATCCAATACCAATTAAAGGAAATCAAAAGTCAAACCAGCCTGATGGACCAAGTGTGTGAACACATCAGTTAGGAGCTGTGATTGCTTGAAGAGATGAGATCAGTGGGGTGTAGAAGGTGTGATACATGCAACACGTGACTACTAAAGTACTCAGAGGGGGATGGAAGGCAATGGGACTAGTGGTTACCACAGGGAAGTAGGACGCAGGGTTCCTGGGTTCTGTCTCCAGCTTGCTTAGTGACTCTGGCAAGTTAGTTAAACTCATTCCAAAAGAGGATCATCACAAAAGCGTTGTGAGGTTTAGAGAGAAATAATGTTTGTAAATTGCTTTGAAATTCTTGGTTGAAAGGGGCTACAGACTTGCAAAATGTTCTATGTTCAGAGAGCAGCTCGTACCATAAATTTCAGTAGCATATTGTCTAAGAAAACACTCACATGGGATACTGGGAGAGCATGAAGGAGTGTGTGGATCTAGAGAGCATGGAAACACTTTGGACAAAGATAACCATCAGGATGTGGGTCCCACACAGAGGCGGAGTGGTCTCCTTGGGCTCTGTCCACACTAGCAGAAGGTCAGAGCTCCTTAGACCTGTCTCCACTCCAGCTGCTTGCATTGCCGTAAGACACCAGCAGCACGGGCAGGAGACAGAGCTCTCTCAGGGGCCCATCTCCGTAACAAACTCCCACAGGCACTAAGCACCACACCAGACCTCACTGCTTCCCTCTTCAAGTTCCAGGCCTTCAAGTTGGCCTCTAACAAATGCAGAGGAGCCTGGACAAAAAAATCCCCAAACCAGAACGGTACCAAACAAAGCACTCCACAGCATGTACAATTCTCCCTCTGGGGAGAGGATGAGAGAGACCACATGACAGATGTTAGTTATTCACAGCTGGAAGGTGCTAGGATATCAGGATGACAAGGGCAGCGTAAGAGCCAATATAGAATAGTAGAAGCGCACAGGTAGTAGCAAAATGTGCTACTGTGGATGCGCCCTTAAATACAAGGGTAAGAAAGTATTAATCTCTCATAGCTGGGGAAACTGAGGCACCGAGAGGCAAAATGACTTGTCAGACGGTGGCAAGGCTGGGAGTTGAGCCCAGGTCTCCTAACCATTAGACATCACTGTTTCTGACACTTGACCATGGAATGTTCATACAGGGACATCCTGCCCGAGAAAAGGACATCAAGAATCAAGCTGTAAAGTTTGCCAGTCTGTGTTTGAGCAGAGCGTTTGAGTGCTAACTTTAATAGAGTCAAGTCTAGGAACAACATCCACCCACCCCCCTATGGCTCAGAGCACCAGCTGACTCATTTGTGGTTTTGACACTTACCGAGGGAACGCCACACAGATGCACGCCAAAGTAGGTTTCAAGGAGCAGAAAGTTTTGCTTACACAGAAGAGCTCTATGGCCTGACTCAGCCCTAGAGCTGAATAGACAGAAACCGAGAAGCTGCAGTGAAGCATTGCTAAACTCGGTGCCACATATGGGAAGGGTTTCTGGAACACTCAGAGTTTCACTTTCTCCCAACCCCCTGTCCCCAGCTCACCTCGCCCCGCACACATACCTGCAATGAGCAAACTCAGCTAGGCCAGGAAGGAACCCAGAAACAGTCTGTGCATTTCCTTCCGTGATTACAGAAAGAGAGTGCAAAGAGGAAGAAGCGAGCGTGTGATATATTCTGCATCTCACTTCTGTTTCTCACCAGCTTTCGAATGGGCCGAGGTTGCACTCACTCGGTACATGCAGCCATGGAAGCAAGGAAGTGCCTAGTTTTACACAGGCTGTATTTCCTGCTTTATGAATCTCCTTCCAAAGCTATGTGCTGGAGGGCACGGCAGAGAGGTTCGAGCTTCAGCCCTGCAGTCTAGATCCACCCTACTAAAAGGGGTTCATATCCCAGCAGGCTACCCCAGCCTTTCATCCTGCCACATATTCCGTGCTCCATAGAGTTCACCAGGCCTTTCTGAACCTCTTTGACACCCCAAAGGCTTATTGGCTAGGAGGGGATATTAAGAACCCCAATGCACTTTTCAGGAAAGCAGGGGTTGGGAGCCCCAGTTCGTTGGGCAAGTATCCACTCCCCATAGCAAGCTGGGCATTGATGGCTGCCCCCCTTCTCACCCCAGAGGTGGCTGCATTTCTGTGCTGAAGGGGTGTAATTTGTGAAACACTCTGGGATCCTTCAGGTTGAAATGTGCCATGTAACAAGTCAGCCGCCTCTTCCCTTGAGCACTGCAGCCTACTCCAACCTGTCCCTAACACTGCTGACCAGCTCACCATCCCCTCCCCTTGCCCTGACCCTGTCACCTCTCCTCAAGGCTCCTTCCTGGCTCTCCACAACAAATCCAAAGACTCCTGAAGGTGAGGTCTACTCAGCCCTCCTCCAATCCATGTATCTGCTCTTCCAGGCTCTTTGTCCTTGTGCTTGCAAAGCTCTGCATTACTTCCTTCCTGTACTCTCATCTCTTCCCCAGGAACCTTTCCAAACCCTCTTTCCCAAGCCATTGCCCTAGGTTTTATCTAATTTCTATCACAAGCAGCCCATGACAGAGAACACATCCTACTGAAGATTTGTAAGGCACTACGTAAATATAAATCTCTATAAGTAATTATTAAAATGGTCATTGAAAGGCCATAGATACTAAAGAAACATAGTATCGTTCTCATTGGCTTTTTCACGGCTTCTTCTAGTTACTAGCAGAATTAATAGTCCAAGAATCAAATGCACATCACCACCATGAAGCCCTGGGAGTTTGATCTATTCAGATGGCTTCTAGCACAGTTGGTTGTATTTCCATCAGCTGATTCTCTGGAGCATTGGTAGTAGCCCTCTCACAGTCACCACCCTCAGCTAGGACTTGATAATCAGACTGGTTGTCCACCAAAAGAGGGAGAAGAGCAGAACCACCATGAAGTCCACAAGGGACCATAACATACAGACCTAGTTTACCTAGGGAGCATGTACCATGGTGCTGTGTGCAATAGAAAATCATACCACTGACTGCCACAAAAATTGAAATATTGCACAAATGGACCCATTTATCACGCTTATTAATCAGGATGGACAAACAGAAACCAACTGGAACCAAAGCTTCTTAGAGGTTTTGACACATTTCTCTTCAGTATCAGTAACTGGCCATAACCAGAAGTAATATAATACCTCCAGAAAGGTAATTTTCCACAATATTGCCAACTCTTCCGATTTTACCATAATTCATTATATCAGTTGCTTTTCTAAAAGCCCCAGCTCCTGATGTCACGTTATCACATGAGAACCTGAGCTTTATTTATTTCAAATTAAATGTCTAGCATCAGGGTTGCAGAGAAAAGCTTGAAAATGCAAACCCTGAAGACTCAGAAAGCAGAAAGAAAATAAAAAGCCTCCAGTGTATTATTTAAAAACAAAAATCTCATCATCTTTGAGCCAATCTGATAGGTTTTTAGAATTTGATTCATGATCTTGGACTGTTTGGGGATGGCAATGCTGTTCTCGCCAGATTCAGCAATGTGCTCGCAATCCCCCGGGCAACCTTCTTCCTGGGAGGCTTCCAGTCCAGTTCTGCTGACCACAAGGTTCAGAAAAGAATAAAGGTTGGCTGGATGCTTTTCTGAATCCAGCCGTGACCCTCTGCGGTCCTCTCCTCTCCAACTCCAATACAACCCAAGAGTCACAACTGCACACCACTAACCGTCCCAAAATCACAGCTCTTTGGGAGAGAAGAGCACTCCAGGCATCCCCAATGGCTGCAAGAGCCCTTGCGGCAGCTGCCACAAGGGGACAACTTCGCATGTTTGAATTCTATTCCCTTCGTGCCTCTCACAAGCTTTGCTCCCGATTAGCAGAAGGGAAGAGCAGCCTGCTCTTTGCTTAGAGAGGGAAAGAGAACGCTCACTTTTTTGTTCAGAAAAACAAGATCTGGGGCTGCTAGTCCTGGCCCTTTCAAATTCCACCTGCCCTGCAAGGTGAATTCATTAAACAATGCTGAGCTGCTGCAAGACACGGCCTTCCCTTCCTGCAGGGCAGGTGGAATGTGAAAGGACCAAGATCACAAGTAGCCCAGTGGCATGATCTTTAATGACATGCATTAGCATTCCCAGCCTGCCACACACGCAGCCCAGAGACAGGAAGTAGCCCGATATTGCATCCCTGAAAGCCTCACTCCAAATTCTTCCAGAGAGGAGACTTAATGGTAAGGGGCAGAGGGAGCAGCTTGCACTGCTGCTCATCATGCCACGTGCGCTCTATGGTTAAAACAGGAACCTTCAGTCTCCAGGACAGCTGATGTGGCACCTTCCACGCGCTGCTATATTCCATGAAAACCCCAGAAGATTCAGCTTTACAAAATAAAATCAGGGGCCTAAAATCATTCACCAAATCAATTCAGTTCAGAACCTGGAAGCAGAGTCGCCTGTTCCAGTCTTTGCCTTATAGTTCTCTGACCATCTGGCCACAAGTCCTCCCTAGCTAATGCATAATCTGTGGGCTGGTTTCCTTTGATCTAGTTCATTGACTCTACCCCCGATGACTCAGCTTTAAATTATAGGATAAAAACGTGCTGCTGGATAGGCTACAGCTGGATTCATTTGTCACTGGTGGGGCATCATTTCAGTCGCTGGATGGCAGCACAGAGCCCTGTTCTCCCTTCACATCACTCTCGAGACAAAAGGCCATCTATCCTTTTAACCCACACTCAGAGCTTCAGCCCTTTTGGCAGAGGCGGAAATCTACAATTTCTCCTCCTTAGTAGCGCAGATGACTAAACATGAAGGAAAAGGACAGACGCTCAACTAACGTCAACAAGACTCTGACAAATTAGTAAAACAAACAAACAAAACCTAAAAAACCAAAACCACAACCCATAAACCAAACCTTCTACACCCAGTTTTTTTTCCTCCTCTGAAAAACAGATTTTGCAATGAGGGAATTCACACTGGTATTGGGCGAACTTTGTTCTTGTTTTGCAATGTATCAGTGATGTCCATAATACCAAAGGATCCAAGAGCGCCAAAATCACAGCTGAGAGAATCACTGATTTTATGGCTCAGTGATCAAATTGAAAAATTTGGAAGGGAAAAAAAAAAAAAATCAGTGTGCCAGACCCTGAAGTCACACACTTCCACAGTAGTAGGCATGTGGCTTCCATGTATGCAAAATGTGGGCCTTTGGACACAAGAGATTCCTGTCTCTCCATAGTCGCACATTTGCCACACCTCCCAACCTCCTTTTTTCAGTTCTGGGTCACACTTCCTAAAACTCTGGCCCAAATTTAGGTCTGATTCCACACTAACCTCTGTGTCATGTGATATATAGAATACTTCGCTCTTATTTTACATCCTCCAAGTGCTATAGGAATATTAACAAATTAGAGCTAATTTAAAAAAAAACCCAAAAAAACGCACGGATTTCAGATGAGGTTAAATATGCCCATGTGTCTTGGAATGAGACCTGCTAATTCACACCAGCTCTCAGCAGACCTAGGCTCAGGCCAACCACCTTTATGTGAAGACAACCTTCTCATTCCAAACTCTGGAGAAGTCTGGATCCAAACTACATAGCTTAGACTCAAGTTTGCATTATGAGCTCTTTAGGGGACCATGTTCTCAAATGGCACTGCCATTTCTAAGCCCCCTACTCATTCTGGAGTAACCCATTCACAGTGCTGATCACTATTCCCTGAAATACAACTAGTCTGAACCCTGCATATCCCAAGCACAGGATAGATCTGAAGACAACTGCTATGATGATACAAGATAGAGATGAAAGAGATTCATCTCCTTGGTTAAATCTTAATGATTGTTCCCTATCATATATTTCATCTTCCCTTTTTTTCCTATTAGGCCCATCACTGCAGTATCTGTAACACTTTCCAGATAAACCATATTTTACATTGCAAGGTTGCTAGAGGTCTTCAAGGAGTCTCCTCCCTAGTCTACACTAGAAGAGTTTTGCCAGTAGAGAGAGAGAGCTTATACTGAAGAAGAGCATCCCACCATCTCCAGAGAAACTATACCATTAAGTTTTCACTTTGCTCATATTTTCTGTCCTTTTCCTCCTGCTGCATCACCCCAGCAAATTCCTCTGGCTTCTGCTGTTGCGAATGCCTAGCTTGGATTAGCTGTTATCCATGCCAGTGAGGGTCCAATCAGTAGCAGCACAGCATCCCGCACGGAAATGTTACACACCGATCGGGCAAGAGGATTAGAGACATCAATCACTTGGGACAGAGCCCAAGCCATTGCCCCTGGGCTACGGTGACATAACATGCCCTTAATCGAGAGTGTGTCTTCACTTTGGCTTAGTGCCTACCTGGCAGCAAGTGTTTCCTTCATGGACATTAATTCTCAGGGGTACGGAAAGGAAATGTGTCTTCCCTGCCCTTTGCCGCCTAGCCCCCTTTTGTCCACTGCAAGGCAACGGCTTCAAGGTAGCAATAGTAAGCATGTTTCATTTTCAAAGCAGCGTAAAGAGGGTTGGGAACCGGGAATCTAAGTCCCTTATGCTGCTTTGAAAATCCCAGCCTCACAGCTCTTTACACAAATAGGTACGAGTCTTGTTTTACAGCTGGGGAAACTGAGGCAAAGATAGTGAATGGAATGAATGGTCCAGTTGTCAGAGCATTAGCCTGGGGCTTGGGAGACAGACTCCCTGTGACAGCTTGGGCAAGTCACTTAATCTCTGTGTGTCTCAGTTCCTCATCTGTACAGTAGGGATAATAGCACTGCCCTGGCCTCACAGGGGTGTTGTGAGGATAAATATGTCGAAGACTGGGAGTCACTTAGCTACACCAGGAAGGGGAGCCATGAATAGAATCCAGGTTCCCCAAATCCCATTCCCCCACGGTAACTACTCAGGTCTGCCTTCCTAACACAGAGATGTACAGAACTGAGAAACCCTCAGCTAGGCCGGAAACAGGGTTTTCTGGCTAGAAGGGCCTGGATTGTTCTTTGGCGCACGCACAAGTGCTCAGTTTCCTGCCCAGCACAACAGCCTCAGCAAAGCTGCCTTCTCAGAGGGATTGTGGAGTCACGCCCCACGTTATGGAAAAAGTCCCCACCCTACACACACATCAAGTCAGGCACCTTGGATGTTTAGCTCATCCCTGGCGGTAACCTTGCTATCAAAGAAATAAAAGCTATCCAGGGGGGCAGTGGGTTCTAGTGGTCAGAGCAGTTGGGGGGACTGGAGTCTGGAGTGAATTGTAGCGACTACAGCAGAGATGGACTGGGAGTCCAGACCCCTGGGTTCGATGCCTGGCTCTGGGATGGAAGTAGGCTCTTCTAGTGATTACAGCAGAGGGGGGACTGGGAGTCAGGACTCCTGGGTTCTACATCATGGTTGATCAGCTCCCTCTGTGGCTTTGGGCAGGTGGGGGATAAGGGGACTAACCCACTTGGAAATGGGCAAAGGGTTGTAAACTTAGTTTTTAATAGTGATTTGAGCCCCTCTGCATGTCTCGTCCCAGTAAGGCGGTCGGAGAGCCTTGAAAGCTGCTCCTAGCACAGATCTCAGGACCAATCTCACATGTCACTGTTCTGGCTGGTCAAGCTGAGTTCTGTTCTCGCCCAGGCAGCGTGCCTGTGAACGGCAAGTGCCCTCCAGCTTTGCCGTTACATTCAAAGCTACCTGAAAGCAGGGGAACGCCATTCCCGACACACCCCAGTACAGACAGGCGCTGGGCCATGAGCCACCCAGTGCTCTGGGCTGAAACGTTAACAGGGCAGTTGCTTTTCCCATCCTCCAGGTGCAGCTGTTCACTTTGTGGTAACGTCTGGCATGGAGGAGGATTGGAGGTTCCTTGAGAAATAAGCCTCTCCCTTTTCCGTGATCCGGCTGCTTGAGGTATTTTTAGACAGGTATTGTGATCAGTCTAGAAAAACCAGAACTTCAAGAGCGGCAATGAGTTATGCTGCCTGCAGTAAGCCCAGAGCTCACACGTGGGCAGCAGGGAGAAAAGAGAGCTGCGTCAGGTCCCTGAACTAAGAAGGTTTTACTGAAAAGCAGACACACCCAGCCGGCAGAAAGGAGCTGATGGGATCCCCCGCTCAGAGAGCCAGGCTGTATTTGGAGCCTGACGCTTTATCACTATGGTGACACAGATGAGCTCACGATCAGAGGGATCAGCTTCTCCAGCTGGCAGACAGATCATGGGTGGGCATGGCAGCGGGGCATGCCGCTCACGGAGCAAGCAGCCACTGCTCAGTGTCACGGCCTTCGGACGCTGTGCTGTTCAGAAGGTCGAGCCGCTACAGTTTGAGACACCTGATCTAACAGCACATGGGATTTAAAATACAGCCATTTGGGAATGAACTGGCTGGTTTGTTTGCGCACGTGAAAGCGTGTACACAACTTCCTTCTGCTGGATGGGATTAGAAGTGTTCAGCTGTGTGCCATTGGCCCTATACAGCTTGCAGCTAATAGTGAGTCTCCTTAGCTGAAGTGAGTGGAGGGCCGTGTTTTTGGAGAGGGAGAATCAGACAGTCCTAGCCTGCTGTCACCCTACAGTTCTGAGTGGCCAGGCCATGGAACATAGCGAGAGCAAGAACAGACACTACTGATGCAACAAGCTATCCAACTACCTAGTATGTGTGTGTTAGTGGGCTTCCCCCAGGCTGCTAGGGGTCCTGCTCCCACCACCCACTCACTCCACACTGGGGGAGGAAGGGGACATCTCTTTGCTTCTTCCCCAGCTCTTCTCACAACACAAACATGAGAACGAGCGAGGATTTTTATTTAACAACAAAAAGACACCTCCCCATCCCACCCCAAGCAGGAGCCGAAGCTGGAATTTTCAAGTCAAGTGCACAGCCCCACAGGTGCACACCCTCCAACCCTGCAAAATGGAGCGTGCAGACAGTTGCTGTCTGTGGCAAATGCTTCCTGAAGATCTGGGCCTCAGAGGAACAGAGGCCCCATCTCTGGCGAGCGACTGAGCAATGCACAAGGCACAGACTCAGTGCTGGATCCTTATCCTTCATCAGCCTCCAGTTTCACCCAATATCTGCTCTCCTCAAAACGCCAATTCCTGAGTTCCAGAAAGGGCTATGGGTCCTACCTCCAGGTGAGTATCAGGATTTACTAAGAGACAGGGTAACTGTGAGCTTTCTAAAGCCCTGGCGTGTGTGGAGCCAGCAGCTTCAATCCAGGCTGCAAGCTTCAGTTTGCTCCGCAGCTCCACCGGAGAAAGCTGCAGGGCAAGAGTCAATCAGGAAGAGTGAGCAATAGGAGTTGAAAGGAAGGCGATCCCGGAAAGTCAGTTCAACTACAGGACAGCATGGCCCAGGCGTCAGGAACCCTGGCATCACCTTTGTCCGTTATTAATGCAATGCCCAGAGACGAAGAAGACACTTCACAGCAGTCCACCACAAAGAGCTTGTAGCCTAGCTCATGGCATGCCGAGAAGGGATGTAACAAGGTAGAACCAGTGGGGCAGGGAGGGATGGGGCTACAACATGTCATGAGTGTTCCACACAAGCTTTTCAAAAGCCTGTTTCAACCTCCATTTCTGAACCATTTCCGGTTGGAGCAGAGGTCAAAGCCAGACGTAGGGACTGGGACAAGGGTGGCACTGGAATCGAGATTCAGGGACAAGCTGGGGTCAGAACTGAGATCAGAGTCCATAGATAGGCCAGAATCAGTACCACAGCTGGAGTCCAGGTGCAAGCCAGGGATTGAAGCCGGATGGTCTGAGTCCAGGGACAAGGCAAGTGAGTTCCATCACCGAGGTCCAGGTCCAGGTCCAAGGTCAAATCCAGAGCGTCAGAGTCCGAGGAGGGTCAGGAAGCGGAGGCAAGGCTGCAGCAAGTCTGTAATGGGACTGGAGCAAGGCTGGTGTAGGTCACGGACAAGACTGGACCAGGACTCAGACAAGGCTGGGCCCGGAACAGGATCGAGAGCAGTCTGGGAGTCTCGAGAGCCTGATACACTGCGAGGCTACAGGCAGGTTCCTGGTGGATGACACTGTTGCACAGACTGATCTGCAGCTCTGGCAGGGTTGGAGAAATACCGGGGGAGGGGGTCATCTGACTCTACTCCAGACAGGCTACTGCCACATGCCTGACAACTGAGTTGCTGCAGACTGTGTGGGAAGAGTGAGTGTAGCTGGGTTGTTGCTGCATGTGGGTGATCTGCTGGAGGGGCAGCTGAGGGAGAAGCCCTGCTTGGGTTGAGGATTTGCCTTGCACACCCACTGTCAGCAATGGGTAAGTTTTACTCACATGAGATAGCACATCTTCCCCTTTGCATGTGCTACACTTGAGTCCCATCTCTTCTCCATCACAGCAGCATTCTGAGATACACACTACAAAAGCTGGAGACATGAAACTCTAGGCATGCATAACACTCAACCCGATACGATCTAGCCAAGCAATCACTTCGGCTCACGGGTCCGTCCTTTCCAAGGCCTAGCTACCATTTCTTCTGGTCTCTGTACAGACCTGCAAGCATCTCGAGGTGCTAGTGAGACAAGTATTGAGAGAAACGCTGAAGCAAGAGTGTCTGGACAAGAAGAGAGCCCAGCAGATGTCAGGGGTGGAAAGCCAGAGGGCTGGCTGAGGAGCTCCAGGAGAAGGCAGTTCTCATCTGACCAAGCAGGGCTGCTGGAGTGGAGCCAGCATCTGACCTTGATTCAGCGCCGTTCGGTTCAGCCAATTTTTTGTTGTCATCTGTAAATAAGTCTTTCAATTCAACACTTCACTTCCCAGCTAGTGAATCCAAGAACCTGCACCCCAGGTCACAGCTGCCCAGGCTGATGTTTAATAAGAATTAGTAAAATAAACACCAAATATGAAGCCTGGGGCTAGATCTACACTGGGAAGGTCTTGGCGGGACAGCTATCCCGGTATGCTACATTGGCAAAGCACTCCTAGTATGGACACAGCTTAGATCAGCAAAACCACATAGCCTTGCCAATAAAACTGTGTCCACACTAAGGGATTTGCTGTTACAGTTACATCAGTCAGGGATTGCACCTCATCACAGCTATGTCTGGTAAAAGTCTGTAATACAGACTCGACCAGAGCACGAGTGCCAGCAGGGGCAAAAAAAAAAGCATCACATCATTCAACTCTTAGCCTTCCAAACCAGAGTCTCTGAGCTTGGGATACTCCAAGCCTGCTAAACAAATGGACTGTGCTTGGATTCCCCATAAACACCTATATGCTCAAGAGAGACTAATTCGAGAAAGACTTGCATCCGGACAAATTTACACCCAACTCTATGTTTGAGACAAAAGTGGCTGATGCTGCTCCTTTTGGAGTCAATGGCAAAGCTTTCCTGGATTTTAGCAGGAGTGAGGCTATAGACAGACAGATGAAAATTTGCTCACATTTGGGTTTGCAATAACAAACTTTCCATAAAAATCCTAAGAGTAACAGATGCATTTCTATCACTAAGATTTCCACACACACACATTCAGTGATTCTAATGGAAACATGGGTTTTTGTTGTTGTTTTGTTTAAAACCCAGTAAGGGCATGATTTTCACATTACATTATTCATATTCATTTGAATAGGAATTGGGTAGCCCAACCCTTTGGATTGCTTTGAAATATCTCATCCTAAATATTCCCCTGCAACTAATGTAAGGCCACCACAGTGCCATATCCCAGAGCCAGGAAGCGAACTGACCAGTCAGTAACTAACCACTAATATGAAATAGACTTATCTATTTTTGCTGTCCCAGCACAAAAACCTAATCACGTAGTATTACAGTTGAAACCAAACATTAAAATAAATACTGTAAGATGTAACAAAGATAACGATTAAAAAAAAACACACAATCTACAAGGGATTGTAGCCCACAGTGAGTTTTCAGCAGAATTCCTCATTGAAATCAATAGAAAGTTCTGCTTAAAACCAATACTCAAGACTACAAAAACCAAAATAAGAAGTTAGGTTACCAAAAATCATGAGATTTAAAAAACAAAAACAAACAATACATTTTGGGGGGGTTATTTGCTCTCTGGGTTTTGAGCCCTTGGGACACATTTTCAAGCTTTTCTCTGGAACTATGAAGGTTAGCAGTTCAGCTTTATTATTTATTATTAATTATTATTATTATTATTGGAAGTAGTAAGAGTCTCAGAAAACTCTAGGGCTCCAGGTGCTTTAGGAAATGCACGACAGCTTGTGACAAAATCATGGACAGCCAGCACATGGAGTGTTTGACAAAGTAATCTAAACAATTCAAAAGACAAAAAATTCACATTTGCAAAGTTTGCAAGTAAATATAAAGTAATTTGCGAGTTCTCACTTATTGGCTCTAATGTACGGTTGTGGGAGTGAAATGGGGTCACTTGATAGAGATCAAACCGAAGAGTTGTGCAGCACCAGATACAGTGCAAGCTACCAATACAGTTGCATGAGGAGCCAGCAGAGTGTCAGCATTGTTCAACCAATTCAGCTTGATAATAGTGTTGTGCCCAGATCTTTGGTAAACTCTGTTTGTACCATTATCAAAAGATATAACAAGAGGTTATCAGTAGTCCTTTCATGCAGGGCTTGAATAGACTTTTGATAAGACTACACACATTTGAAGATAGGGTGCTTGAAACTAATCAAGCTTAGTGCAGTTCCAACAAGGACAGCAGAGAAATCCTGTCAGTCTCTGCATTTTAATTCCTCCCCAGTTCCTTATTAAGGACAATTACATTATAAAATGGAGATTAACCAAAGAAAGGAATGAGATGCAGGAAATGAGACACACAGGGTCCTGCTGACACATAAGTGTCCTTCCTGACAAAGGGGACCAACAGGAATCAGTCAGCATAATTCCAGTAAGGATGGCTGAGTGTGCCATGCCTGGTTTGAAGCTGCCTTCTCAACTCCGCATGGGGCCAGTTCATACTGTTGCCCTCCTGAGTCAGATGAGAAACTGAATTCCATGGTGTTTATTGTGGAGGATTCTCATGGAGGACACTTGAAAGCCAAGGCCTATTTTGCTCTGCACAGACATTAAAGATTTGATTCAGTGCCCCAGGCCAGGGTTACCTACCCAGCCACTTCTGGGCAGTGTGCTGCATGCCTGCTGGCTGCTGCCCTGCACCCTAGAAGTGGCTGCATTAGACATGTGGATGGAATTTTACATAAGACTTCAGAATTCTTTGGAATACAAAGTTACTTTATGGTCCTGATTCTGATCTAACTCAAACCAGTAAAACAACCGTCATTTCAATGGATATTAAACTCCAATTTATATTTGCGTATGTGAAAAAGGACGCAGGCCCCGACTCTTGTGTGCGCCCGTTAAGAAAAGCAGCTCTCCATTACAATTGTGCAGAAGTAAAGATTTTTAAAAAGCCACCCACAAGGAACTGTCTCCCTCAAGGAGTTTCGAGCAGAATCCCTCACTGAAATCAATAGGGAGTTGCACTTAAAACCAAATAGTTAAGACTCAATCTTGCACACCAAGTGCACACTGGCTTCAGTGGGAATTTGGGATGTGCAGTCTGATGTACCCCGTTTGATGCTGTCACCATTCCTCAGAGGCACCCAGCACGCTGCGTGGCTGGTTGGTCTGTCTAGACTGTAAGCTCCTGGGGCACAGGCAGTATCACAATTCATACTGCATGGACCACCCTCTCAGGTTTTTTAACTAAGCATAAATACAAATCTTGGTTTTTCCTCCCCAAGATGGAACATGTTCATGACATTCCCTCATTAGTCACCTGATGCCATTTAACTAGCAATAAATGGCAGTAGATGCATATGGCAGCCCTCTCCTGTCTAGGTGTTCAGATCACCGTACAGTCAAAGAGAAAACAGTGAGGAATTCAATACCTAGCAATGGTCTCCCTGAATAGTGAAGGTCAGAGCCAGACTTTGCCAGAGGGTTGGTTTTTTAAAAAAAATGGGGGAGGGGAGAGAATCCAGGTTACAATTCAGGCCCATTAAGACAAACAACAGAAGACAGATGCAAGCACTTTCCATGCGTGTGGTGCGGTGTGTGGCTGTTCTGTATATAAGCCTGATTTATATATATTTTGTCTGTTTGTAGATTTATTACTAGATTTCCAGCAGTCATTGATTCCCCCCCATGGAGTTTTAAGTGTCTAGCATTTTAATTTAAATATTTAAGGACCAATTCCACGCCCCCCCCCAAAAAAAAAAAAAAAAAAAAAAAAACACACATGGGAGGACCCCTAAGAAACTCACCCCAGCCGCTTCCGTTTCGTCAGACACTAACCCAGAGAGAGTAGATGGCAATTCTATTATTTTACCATCCATACCAGCTGGCAGGGATTTTACTTTTAATTAATGTAAGAAAGCTGTTCCCACCTAGAACTCCACTGCTACTGCTGCTCTGAAACCTACCATTTGTGCTAAAGAAAAATCTCCATTATTATTCTTAGCAGTCTTGGCTCTCTGACACAGCCAAATAGATTTGTTGCCAACTCCTGAGATATTTGGCATTCAAAAAACCACACATACAGCTCCTAGAGGCAGGTCATTAGGTGATATTCTCAGCTCTATCTTTAAAAAAGGAGGAAAAGAATTATAAACCAGCCAGCCTAACTTCTGGAACCTAGAAAGATCTTGGAAGAAACTAAATCAATTTGTAAGCACCTAGATGATAATAGGGTTATAATTAATAGGCAGTACAGATTTGTCAAGAATAAATCACACCAAACCAACCCAGTTTCCTTCTCTGCCAGGGTTATTGGCCTAGTGAATAAGAGGAAGTACTAGCTGTGATATATCTTGATTTTTGTAAGGCTTTTGACACAGTCCCACATAACATTCTCAAGAGCAAACTAGGGAAATGTGTTCTAGATTAAATCACTATAACAAGGGTGTGCAAGCAAATACAGTTTTTCAACCAATTATTACCAATGGTTTGCTGTCAAAATGAGAGGGTGTCTCTTGTGGGGTCCTGCAGGGGTCTTGTACCATTCAACATTTTTATTAATGGTTTGCATAATGGAGTGGAGAATAAGCTTAGAAAGTTTGCAGGTTAGCACCAAAGGGGTTGCAAGCACCTTGAAGGACTGGATTAGAATTCAAACTGACCTTGGAAAATTGGAGAATTGGTCTGAAATCAACACCATGAAATTCAGTAAAGACTAGTGCTAAGTACTACGTTTTGGAAGGAAAAATTAAGAACAGGTTGGACAAATGTGTCAGGGATGGTCTAGGTTTACTTTGGTCCTGCCTCAGTTCAGAGGGCTAGACTTAATGACCTCTCAAGGTCCTACCATTCTGTGATTCAAACAAACTATTATAAACAATCTAACTTCCTAGGCTTCTTGGTTGCAGAGATAAACTTGAAAGTGCACCTTAAAGGTTCAAAACACCAGAAGGCAAATATCCTCCCCGCCCAAAAAAAGTGTTTATTTACCATCGGATAATTTTTAAGCCGGTGATATGACAGGGAGTAAGGGTTGTGATTCATAACTTTGAACAGTTAAGTTTGGCAAGACTGAAAATACCTACTGCTCCTGTTGGACAAACATTTTTTCTTTTGCCAAAGGCTGGTGGTAGGGAGACAATGTTTGTAGGGCAAGCACTGAAAGGACTCATGGTTTGGAGTTTCATGGATGAAAAAAGTTTCTTGTGTCTCTTTGCATTTTAAGCTTCCTTCCTGTATCACTCCCATGTGCTTTTTCATGTCCTGTTTGATAAACTTGAGAGCCCTGCAATCTAAGGAGGATGTCAAACAGCAGGGAGTTTTAACTAAAACTAGTCCGATCCCTAAAAGACCTTCAGTTTGCCCCTTCATTATCCCTGTTCTGAAAAGACCCAGTCACTCTTCACCTTGGAAATGCAGCATAAAACATCTTGGATTGCTACCAGCCAACACCATTAGCAAACACACACCTTCTTTTGTTCACAAACTTTTCCCCACCTACTTACCAGCACCTAGGCCTGGCAGAGGAGGGCGGGAGAGGGTAGGTTGAACCATCTTGTTGTCTTTATATTAGCTACTCATCTCTGCTTGATTTTCTTGGTCTGATATTATGGGACAAGCCTTCAATGAAAAGGCTGGAGAATATGTCTCTCTAACCCTCCAATGGATGGAAATAATGCATTTCCCAGATCTGGGTAAATACTAAAATTTTGGCCCAACACAACCCATGTATTCATTTTTAATAGAATTCACAACACTGCCTAGTCATTTCCCCCCACAAAGAAGCAATTTCTGTTTGCAGAGCAAAGGCCTCAAATAATTGGGCTCATGAGTTGTGATTGCTATATTCGGGGTGAGATTGGCAGAGGCCCTGGGGAGTTTTCACCTTTGTCTGTAGCATGGGTCGCTTTCAGGTTTAAATTAGTATAAATGGTGGAGTCTCTGTAACTTGAAGTCTTTAAATCAGAATTTGAGGACTTCAGTAACTCAGCCAGGTTGTTAGGGATTTATTACAGGAGTGGGTGAGTAAAGTTCTGTGGCCTGCGATATGCAGGTGGGTCAGACTAGACGGCAAACACACAGACTTCAAGGTGAGAAGAGACCATCTATGATTATCCTCTTGCTCAGAGCAGATTTAACCATGGTTACTGAACTAGTCCTGAATATAGTTTGCCCTTAGCTGCAACTGCAGCAAAACAGTACTTAGTAGTACCAGCTCTGCTGCATGTTGTCAGTCTCAGGTTCTTGCAGCCCTTAACGAACAAGCCCTCTGCTGAAATCACACACTGAAGCAGCAGCAACAACTGCACTCAGACTCTACTGAGAGCTGCAGCGACTAGGTCACCAACAGCCCAAAGGCTAAAATTCATTAGAGTGAAGCGATTGGAATTGTTCCACCAACAAGAAGAAGAAATCAGAGCTTGCTTGCCAATAACCCAGGAAGAGAAAAATCAAGGCTGAATGGTTATTCCTATGAAGAGTTCAACCAGCTCTGGGATAGACAGAATACACAACTCACACAAGTGGCACTAGCACAAAACATTGCTAATAGACACAGTCTGTCCTAATCAGCTCTATGAGGAATTGTAATTGATGTTAGCTGGAACCTGCTTCTCAGCTGCAACACTGATTATCTCCCAACAACTGGCACCTGAAGCGTGGAAGGATGAAAGGAATCAGGCCTTGCCATCTCTTCTCTACTTGGCCAGAAAATGGATTCTTCATCCATGGTACATTTAAGAAACCTGTCACTGTGCATGTTCGGCTCTCATTACCATCAGGGACCCATATGAGGTTTTGTGGATGAGACAGAACAGAATTTGACCCCAAATTTGAGAGAGAACCCCTCCGTTTTCTGTTTAATGAAGGCTCTCAGCAGCATACAACATGAAACTATAAAGGTCTTTACAGAGTGGCTGATCTGCTCAGGCCTGCCTAGATGCAGCTGCAATGACTAATTCTTTAAATCCATAACAGGAAATTAGGCAGAACAGGGCTGGGGAAAGATTATGGTAGAAACTCTGCAGGGAAGACAGAGCTCATCTTCACTATAATGTTACCTCAAGTGTTGCTCCTAAAGTCCCAGCTCCCAACAAAACTCCTTTAATCAATTGCAGTGGTGCTAACTCGAGTTGGCTGGCTTGAAAAGGAGTACAGACTAAACCTCAAGTGATCCCAGGTCATCAGCTAACACAAGCAGGATGCAGATTAGCACCATTAGTCCTCCAATTCCTCCTCACACCATCCTTATGCCCCCCATGACCATAAAGCAGTTAGTGCAACACCAGCATGGAGATAGCAGCTTGACGGTTGTTTTGCAGTATAGCTGCAAGCTAGGCTAACTGAAGAGGAGTAACCTGAGAGTAAATAGCTTGAGCTAACTCTGCATCCAAGACATTAAACAACAGCCTGAGACCAGATAAGGCTATTTTTCTTGCATTAACTAAGTTCCTCATTCAGGGCTAGGAGATGACTCAACAATTCTTCACCATTGCCAGGTAACAATAGCTAAACTAGGAACCCACAGCTCATAAATCTATAACAAAGAGACTGGAAACAAGCTGGGAAACCACTTGCAATTTAGAAAACTGTATATTAAAACAACCCCTAAGTTTTAAATTGGCAGAGATTGCAAAAAGGAGCATACGCTTCTGGGTCAAGACCAATGGTTCAAATCCACCCTCACAAAGTCACCTCTGACACCCTTCAGGAGATAAAACCTCACCAGGATGTTCAACATCTTAACAGGAAACTCCAGTGAAATAATAGCCAAGGCTTTGGAAGTAAGAGGTAAGGCCTGGTTAGAGTGACCCTCTTTCACAAGACAACACAAAACTACTCCCTTAACTGACAAAGCCTGGGCTGCACACACACTTGCTCTGAACCAAATACAGGAATGATTTTGAACTATTTGAGTTAGATCCAGTGCAAAACAGTGTGAATTATTTATACAGTTTAAATTGGGATTATAGCTATTGAAAATATCCATACTCATTTTAACCTAAATCAGTATAAGCCTGGTTTAAACTTGAATTCAGAATACTGAAATTATGTTTTGCACCCATTTAACTAAACTGTTTGTTTTTTAGAGTAATGGATTTTAAGGTGAGAATTAACTAGTCTAACCTCCTATATAACACAGACCACAGCATTTTACCCAGTATCCTAGCCCTGAATGAGGAACTTAGTTAATGCAAGAAAAATAAGTCTATTTAAGACAGTCCATGCAAGGCTGTATGCTTGTTTCACCAAATCAGATTTTAAGTGAGACTGGTTCAAGTCTGCCTGTAGACAAGGCTTGGCAGGGTTTGAACAGGAGCACTCCTGCAGCTAAGGTAAAACTAGATTATAAGATTATCCAACAGTTCTGTTGCAGTGAAAATTGACAACCTTTCTCATCTGAAGAGGTCTGAAAGGCCTAATCAAACCAGATCAAACTCTACCATAAAAGACACACTGGGCCAGAGCAACAACCAATTCCAGAACCTCCAGGCAGCATGTCCTATCTGTTGTAAAGGAGTGGCTGCTTATCTATCCCAAAAGCCAGCAGAGCAGGACGCTTCAGGTCACTCCGCAAGCCTTTGTCACAGCACTAGGAAATGCTTGTAACTCGTTTTATTTTAGAAAGTCCCCAGAAATCTGGATCTGGTGAGCAGGCTCCTTTAGAAGGGGCCCTCCCCATCCCCTTCCTGCACGGGAGAAAGTCACTCAGGCAACAGGAGAGAAGGATCCTTAGAAAACAGCGCCACAAATACAGCTCGCAGGTTGAAGACTCACCTCTTTTCTATTGTACTTCAGCCCAGAATCCAGAGCTTTCATTTTCCCTCCTGGGGGAGGCTGATAGTCATTCATTTTTCTTTCTTCATGAAGCCGATAGTTTTTCATGTTGTTGTCCTTTTTTGGGGGGGGGGGGGGCTCAGGAGTGGTGGTAGGAGTCTGCCCCCAACAATTCAAACTTTTCAATCACAGCGCACACAGCTCCGCCTTCTGCTGCGAACAAAGTCCTTCCTGGTACTTACTGGCTCAGGCTCCAGAGCCCATGGCTGATCGGTTTCAGCTGAAACTCCCAGACCAGGAGAAACTAGCTGTAGCAAGAGCAAGATCTGAGTACTTCCTTCCCCCAGAGGTTACCCTACAACTTGAGTCCCACACTGTGCTTTTCTTTTCTTCTCCTCCCTGTGTTATTTGTCTGGAGTTTTCCTCCCCGCGTCTCCTTGTCTCAGGTAGTTTCAAGGTGTGGCTGTCTCTGTGTGTGTAATCACACGAGATTGCCCTGGCTGGGCCCCTCCCCTCTCTCTTCTTCCTCCTAGCTTGCAGGTGAAAGGAGCAGAAAATGCTCTGTTCCTGCAAAAAAAAAAAAAAAAATCTCATTCAGCAACTCCATTTACCTGCAAGAAGCTGCTGGTCCCTCTCTCTCAGTGGGAGGCATCCAGATGCAGGTGGGTGGTGGCACCTTGTGGGGGTGCCTGCACACAGAGGTGGGGAGCAGGCATTTCATTTATTTTTAACAACTAGAAAAGCTGTAGGTGACCCAACGATTAATTAGATCTGCAGTAACAACGATGGCCCCCTGCACCATAGAAATAATAAAGGAACCCAGCCAGCTAACAGAGCAGCAGAACCACCTTCCCCAAAACCCAATCAAATTTTGGGGATACCCACTTCCAGCCAGTGCTTGGGGAGGTATGTGGAGGGATACACAGGGATTAGTGTTACAGGGGATGCCCCCGACACACACACTGAAACCAAGAGGTAACCGTGGAGCTGATTCCCACTCCTCCGGGGAGACAGGGGAGGTTGTGCTGGGGGAAATGTGCTAATTTCATGCAGGCACAGGGCAATGGTACCATTCCCAATAGAATGCTAAGATGCAATTGACAACCCGGGCCCTATAATAGAACTGGGAAGCAAGAGCAAGTGAACAAAGGGTTGCCCAGCAGGGAGTCTGTGCCAGGAAACACCAGGTCCCACCTTCTAGCTGCTGAGACTAGGTTGCAGATTGCACCAAGGATTCTAAGACCTGGGTGAAAAGTTCCAGGGGGTAGCCGTGTTAGTCTGTATAGAGCAAAAACAATGAGAGTCCTGTAGCACTTTAAAGACTAACAAATTTAATTTCTGCAGGCATAAGCTTTCGTGGGCTATAACCCACTTCGTCAAATGTAAGGAATAGAAATCACATAGGAGTTATATATATATATATATATATATATACATATCCAAGGGTAAGTAACAGGAATGGGAAAGGTAGATAAAAGCAGAGAGTAGTTGAGGCCTATTCACAACTATTGATTAGGAGATGAGAATGTGTGAACAGTGACAATTACTTCTTGTAATGAGATAATGTGTTTGGGCACTGTGGCCTGGTCTACACACAGATTTTTGTACCAGTATAACTATTTTTTGTTAGGAGTGATTTTTTTTTTTTACCAGACTAGTTATACTGGTGCACCCCCTAGTATGGCCAGTTATACTGGTATAAAAGTGCCTTAGATCAGTATAGACTAGTTCCCTTTGTGTATAGCTATACCAGCAAAAAGCAGCTTTATACTGATATCACTGCATCCACAATAGGGAGGCTTCTATACTGCTTTGATAATACCAGACCACTAGTTAAAGCAGCCCCCGTTTTGTGTGCAGCTAAGCTCTGATGAGTCAAGCGAAGGCATTTACTTAATAACAGTTTCAAGAGTGCAGACAAATGCCTTTAGCATCTTCCTTTTTTCTTTTACATTAATTAATACACTAATTAAAGGAGGACATTAAATACAAACGTGAACATAGGGCCAAGACATTCAGTGTTATGGTTCCCACAGCAGCCATAGCATATTGTGCCTATGCCGTCAGACGTTAAGGTTAATACCACATATGGCTGCAGTGGGATTGGTTAGGTCTATCACTAGACTCTGGGATGAACTCAGAAGAAAACCTCGGACCCAAACATCCCAAACTTTGGGGAAACTCTGATCTGGATCCAGATTTGAAAATTATGGCGAGGGCCTATTTATATTGAAACTCTATCCATCCACATTCGTCTCCGTTGCTAGATGGACTAACCAAAATCCCTGAACTCCCTAATTTTTAATCTTTCAAATTTAGGGATGGATTAAGAATAAACAGCACATTCGCAGGGTCTCTTCCAACCCAACTCTTTTCCTTTTAGGCCATGTCTACACTACGAAAGCTTTTGTCAGCATAGCTGTGTTGGTCAGACATGAGGAGGTCTGATTTGTGACCAATATAGTTATGCTGGTAGAAGACCCTAGTGCAAATGCAGTTATACTGGCAAAACTGGGCATTGACGGATATAGATTGTTTTGCTCAGGGAGGCTGAAATAAGCAGCACTACAGGCAAAAACCGTTTTGTCGGTATAAGATGCACCCACTCTGCTAATGTTTTGCTGGCAGGGATAACTATGACCTAGTCCTAGATAACTAGACCTAGTCCCAATTCCCTTTTCCAGACTTGGGCATGTTCCATCCCAATTTCTGATATGCTTGCAACACCCATTGTAGTCTGGCCCAAATGGGGTCCCTTTCACACCAGTTGGTCTCTCCCAAGCAGATCCAGCCTTAATCCATCCATACAGGGTGTAGTGTATGTAGCTGCAAAAGCATGATCTTCCATGCACTGTTCTTTTATATTCCTAAAAACTTTGCCCATGCACAGCAGCAGCTGCCATTTTGTTCTCACAGTTGTGGGTGCTGCAGTCTATGACAGAGGAGACACACACATCCTGTGCTCTCTACTGTTTTCCTCAGTCTAAAATACATCAATCAGATTGCAAGTCTGTAGTTCCCATCCCACCTGCTTTGTTCCATTCCTGCAGCCCAGGTGTGGAGGATCTGTTCCTATGATTTGCTCTTTGTGTACATGCACACCACAATGCACACAGTTCCTTCTCCTTCATGTAAAATCCTTAACTCTCTGCCCATCCCTCTCCCCCTGCCCTCTCACAAGCCTCTAGAATCCCATCACTTCCCTGAGTGCAGCAAACCAGGAAGTATCCCCAGATAAAGATGTAACACTGCAAAACCCATCTGTGTTAGTCAGTGGCTGGACTCAGGAGCAGGTGGGGCCTGCAGGTGCCATGCAGAGTATCATGGAAGACTGGCTGAGAGCCAGCTGTTGTGCAATACATGGCTGTGCTTCAACCAGACTCCCTCAGGGGCTGCCTGCCAGAGAGCAGTTTCTGTGTTACCCCAGTGTGCAGGCAGAAGAGCATTTCTTAGGAATGGAGCACCCTCCCTAAAGTGATCCATTGCTCGCTCTTCCTTCCAAACCCTCCCCTCAGCACCTACTTCTTTGTCATCGAGCTAAATGACTTTGCAGGGAGCTGAAGTAGCTCAACACTGGGATTGAAGCCAGGATTTGTACACTGCCATCCTGATTTTCTTTTTCTGAGCACCCGCAACGCCCACTGACGTCACCTGGCATTGGGAGCGCTCAGCACTTTCGTAAATCAGGTTCCTAATGCTCACAGGTGAATGCTTTCATATGCTTGGCTGTGCAACGTTTTGCGTAGAAGATAGCAATTGGACCAGTTTTGGTACTAGTCCCAGTAAGGCCGCAGTACTGGTCCCAGTAAGGCCCCCTTACTGGTTTTGGTACTGGTCCCAGTAAGGCCCCCTTACTGGTTTTGGTACTGGTCCCAGTAAGGTCTCAGTACTGGTCCCAGTAAGGCCCCCTTACTGGTTTTGGTACTGGTCCCAGTAAGGTCTCAGTACTGGTCCCAGTAAGGCCCCCTTACTGGTTTTGGTACTGGTCCCAGTAAGGCCCCCTTACTGGTTTTGGTACTGGTCCCAGTAAGGTCTCAGTACTGGTCCCAGTAAGGCCCCCTTACTGGTTTTGGTACTGGTCCCAGTAAGGTCTCAGTACTGGTCCCAGTAAGGCCCCCTTACTGGTTTTGGTACTGGTCCCAGTAAGTCCCAGTAAGGCCCCCTTACTGGTTCTGGTACTGGTCCCAGTAAGGCTCCGGTACTGGTCCCAGTAAGGCCCCCTTACTGGTTTTGGTACTGGTCCCAGTAAGGCCCCCTTACTGGTTTTGGTACTGGTCCCAGTAAGGTCTCAGTACTGGTCCCAGTAAGGCCCCCTTACTGGTTTTGGTACTGGTCCCAGTAAGGCCCCCTTACTGGTTTTGGTACTGGTCCCAGTAAGGTCCCCTTACTGGTTTTGGTACTGGTCCCAGTAAGGTCTCAGTACTGGTCCCAGTAAGGCCCCCTTACTGGTTTTGGAACTGGTCCCAGTAAGGCCCCTTACTGGTTTTGGTACTGGTCCCAGTAAGGCCCCCTTACTGGTTTTGGTACTGGTCCCAGTAAGGTCTCAGTACTGGTCACAGTAAGGCTCCCTTACAGGTTTTGGTACTGGTCCCAGTAAGGCCCCACTGGTTTTGGTACTGGTCCCAGTAAGGTCTCAGGTTTTGGTACTGGTCCCAGTAAGGCCCCCTTACTGGTTTTGGAACTGGTCCCAGTAAGGCCCCTTACTGGTTTTGGTACTGGTCCCAGTAAGGCCCCCTTACTGGTTTTGGTACTGGTCCCAGTAAGGTCCCAGTAAGGCCCCCTTACTGGTTTTGGTACTGGTCCCAGTAAGGTCTTACTGGTCCCAGTAAGGCCCCCTTACTGGTTTTGGTACTGGTCCCAGTAAGGCCCCCTACTGGTTTTGGAACTGGTCCCAGTAAGGTCCCAGTAAGGTCTCAGTACTGGTCCCAGTAAGGCCCCCTTACTGGTTTTGGAACTGGTCCCAGTAAGGCCCCCTTACTGGTTTTGGTACTGGTCCCAGTAAGGCCCCCTTACTGGTTTTGGTACTGGTCCCAGTAAGGTCTCAGTACTGGTCCCAGTAAGGCCCCCTTACTGGTTTTGGAACTGGTCCCAGTAAGGCCCCTTACTGGTTTTGGTACTGGTCCCAGTAAGGCCCCCTTACTGGTTTTGGTACTGGTCCCAGTAAGGTCTCAGTACTGGTCCCAGTAAGGCCCCTTACTGGTTTTGGAACTGGTCCCAGTAAGGCCCCCTTACTGGTTTTGGTACTGGTCCCAGTAAGGCCCCTTACTGGTTTTGGTACTGGTCCCAGTAAGGTCTCACTGGTTTTGGAACTGGTCCCAGTAAGGCCCCCTTACTGGTTTTGGTACTGGTCCCAGTAAGGCCCCCTTACTGGTTTTGGTACTGGTCCCAGTAAGGTCTCAGTACTGGTCCCAGTAAGGCCCCCTTACTGGTTTTGGTACTGGTCCCAGTAAGGCCCCTTACTGGTTTTGGTACCCCAGTAAGGGGGCCTTACTGGCCCCCAGTTACTGGTTTTGGTACTGGTCCCAGTAAGGCCCAGTACTGGTCCCAGTAAGGTTTTGGGACCAGTACTGGTTTACCAAAACCAGTAAGGGGGCCTTACTGGTCCCAGTAAGGCCCCCTTACTGGTTTTGACCTGGTCCCAGTAAGGCCCCTTACTGGTTTTGGTACTGGTCCCAGTAAGGCCCTTACTGGTTTTGGTACCAAAACCCAGTAAGGGGGCCTTACTGCCTTACTGGTACTGACCCAGTACCAGGCCCCAGTAAGGGTTTTGGGACTGGTCCAGTAAGGTCCCAGTAAGGCCCTTACTGGTTTTGGAACTGGTCCTTACTGGGACCAGTTACTGGTAAGGGGGCCTTACTGGGACCAGTTCCAAAACCAGTAAGGCCCCTTACTGGTTTTGGTACTGGTCCCAGTAAGGTTACTGGGACCAGTCCCCAGTAAGGGGGCCTTACTGGTTTTGGAACTGGTCCCAGTAAGGGGGCCTTACTGGGACCAGTACCAAAACCAGTAAGGGGCCTTACTGGGACCAGTTCTGGGAAAACCAGTAAGGGGGCCTTACTGGGACCAGTTCCAAAACCAGTAAGGGGGCCTTACTGGGACCAGTACTGGTTTTGGGACCAGTACCAAAACCAGTAAGGGGGCCTTACTGGGACCAGTTCCAAAACCAGTAAGTGGGCCTTACTGGGACCAGTACTGAGACCTTACTGGGACCAGTACCAAAACCAGTAAGGGGGCCTTACTGGCACCAGTACTGCAGCCTTACTGGGACCAGTACCGAAACCAGTAAGGGGGCCTTACTGGGACCAGTACTGCGACCTTACTGGGACCAGTACCAAAACCAGTAATGGGGCCTTACTGGGACCAGTTCCAAAACCAGTAAGGGGGCCTTACTGGGACCAGTACCAAAACCAGTAAGGGGGCCTTACTGGGACCAGTACTGCGGCCTTACTGGGACCAGTACCAAAACCAGTAAGGGGGCCTTCCTGGGACCAGTACCAGTAAGGGGGCCTTACTGGGACCAGTAACTGTAAGGGGGCCTTACTGGGACCAGTACCCAAAACCAGTAAGGGGGCCTTACTGGGACCAGTACTGCGACCTTACTGGGACCAGTACCAAACCAGTAAGGGGGCCTTACTGGGACCAGTACTAAGCGACCTTACTGGGACCAGTACCAAAACCAGTAAGGGGCCTTACTGGGACCAGTACTGCGACCTTACTGGGACCAGTACCAAAACCAGTAAGGGGGCCTTACTGGGACCAGTATTGCGACCTTACTGGGACCAGTACCAAACCAGTAAGGGGCCTTACTGGGACCAGTACTGCGACCTTACTGGGACCAGTACCAAACCAGTAAGGGGGCCTTACTGGGACCAGTACACCAAACTGGGACCAGTACCAAAACCAGTAAGGGGGCCTTACTGGGACCAGTACTGCAGCCTTACTGGGACCTGTACCAAAACCAGTAAGGGGGCCTTCCTGGGACCAGTACTGCGGCCTTACTGGGACCAGACCCTGACCAGTAACGGGGTCTTACTGGGATCAGTACTGCAGCCTTACTGGGACTAGTACCAAAACCAGTACTGCGCCCTTACTGGGAGCAGGACTGCACCGTTACTGGGACCAGTTCCAGAACCAGTAAGGGGGCCTTACTGGGACCAGTACTGCGGCCTTACTGGGACCAGTTCCAGAACCAGTCAGGGGGCCTTACTGGGACCAGTACCAGAACATGTAAGGGGGCCTTACTGGGACCAGTACTGCAGCCTTACTGTGACCAGTACCAGAACATGTAAGGGGGCCTTACTAGGACCAGGCGTGCGGCCTTACTGGGACCAGTACCAAAAGCAGTAAGGGGGCCTTACTGGGACGCGGCGCCGCTTCACCTTGGCCTCTGTCCCGCTGCTCTCAGCGGTGTAATCGTTAAAACAGCGGTTCAGCGATCCTGGCCGGCGCCAGTACTTCTTCTAACTCTCATAGCCTGTCGGAGACAGACAGACAGACACGGGGCGTCGTTACCTTGGAAACCAACAGAATATGGCTCGTGCCAGTGGCGAACAGGGGAGGGAGCACATGCTACAAGGAGCAAAACTTCTCTGTAAACTTCATGAGGGTAATTAGTTGCTGATGCCATTGGGAATGCTAGTGACTAGGGCCAGGTTATCAAGGATGCCTACCTCCTATTGATTTCAGTGGAAATTAGGTGCCTAAATACCTGTGAGGATCTGGGCGCAGGGCACTAGAAACTGAGGCACGGAAAGAAAAGTTGACTTCCCCAAAGTCACACAGCAGGTCCATGGCAGAGTTAGGTATGGAGAGGAGTCCTGACTCCTTTTCTAGTCTATGTTAATGACATAAAGCTTGTGGATGAAACAAACAAACAGGCAGGTGTAAAGTGCTTGAGAGTTCTCAGTGAAAGCCAACTTAAGAGCTAAGTACAATTAAAGTGAACCCTGCCGATGAATTGGTGTTTGGAACTTATTCTTGTCACCCTAGAAACAAAGGCATTTGTTTGCGGCACAGAATGAGGAGTCAGTTGTTTGGGGGAGGGGAGGAAAAGGATCCGTCTCAGCCACTGATTCTCTGTACCTTTTGGGCAAGTCATTTCACCTCTCTGGCCAGGGTCCCTCTCTGTAAGGTTACATACTTCTCAGGAAGGGAATGAAAATAAATTCACTCACATTTGCAAACAGTAGAGGACTGAAACAAATCCATGATTAGCTGCAGCTTCAAGGTGGCCCTCTCTTGTGTAAAGATTCAAACCACTTCCTGCTTTAAAAGCATACACTAACTGAGCTAATAATTAACTGCTGTTAACAGTAGAGGGTGAAGGTCTCTTGAAGCTGAACCCTTCCTATTCCATCCTCCAGAGGGCAATAATGAAATTCACATCATTCAGTTATTGATGACCATCTGACAAAGAGGAAAGAAGATTCGCTTTTGCAGTAATGGAAATATCAGTGATTTGGGAGGAGAAACAGGGATGTGCTAATTCGCTTAGGAGGTTCAGCAGAGGAGAGTAAATGGTAATAGGTGTGAAAGATGGTTGGGCAGGATTTTATCTGGGCCAGCCTTGGGTGGATTGTGTAGAGAGCATTCTCCTTGCTTTGCTGCTTATGCAAATTCTCCCAGCTCACGCTTTGGATCGTCAACTTGGGACCTGGCTGTGAAGGGTTGCCTCATTATGCAACAGGACCAGGGTTAAATTTTAACCTTGAAGATTAAAAAATATATGTGATGGTCATATAAATCCTAGTTCTCTCACTTGATTCATCCACTGATGCTGGGAGGCTGTTTCATAGCTTCTTAACTCTGCCTGAATCAATATTAATCTGTTACAGCTTCATTGAGAGGTGGAAGAAATATGGCAGACTGAGAGAAACTGGGAGCTTGAAGTTCGATGTGAATTTCTATACTCCCCTCCTAACTAGAATGGAAACAAGGAAAATTTCTGACTCCAGGCTGGAACATCTTTCCTAGAAGCCAGGAGGATTTTCTTGCCCCCCAAATAACTTAGGCTGCAGATTTGTCATGGCATTTTTTAAAAACAAGAATCACAGAGCATGCACAGTATATTTAGTCTCTCACAAAACAGAGAAAAGGCACCACTACCTCCTCTTCCGGTAGTTTTGTGAATCTAGACTTTAAGAATGCCCAAAACATTTGTTTCAGGTTAAATGACATGCTTCTTTCAACACAATTCACATTTTTTCTATTCAGCAAAAAAATTTCAATTTTAAAATTCAATTCAGCCAGACCCCTTTTTTCCCCAATTTTTCAGACCTGCCAAGTGAACTGAAAAATGAGTTATTCACCCAGCTATGCTCTAACCACTACTCTAAATGCAAACGAACATACACTAGCTGTCTTCAGCTCTCTTTCAGCAGAACATAAAGGGACTGCAGCCAAGTGACTTTCAGTAGGGGTCCTTAAGTACTTTTGAGAATTTTGCTCATTATCATCATTCCAGACCAACCCTCTGCATCTTTTGAGTATATATTAGAATTGAACTACAGTATAAAAACACCTCACTGTTAAGTCAGACACCCATTCCATTAAACAGAAGTACATTCTCCCTTCCCACATACCAACTCTGCCTGTTCTGGTGTGTGTTGCTCTGGAGTGTATCATTTGAGCCTTTAAGAGTTTAGAGCAAGAGCGCTGGCATTGTCCTGGCATTCAGCTATAGAGCTATGTCAATAATACTTGCCAGGAAGATGTCTCAGTATTAAAAATAGGCACCAAGTATAGGACCAGTCTCTCACATACTAAATCTAGATCTGCCACGGACACCCTCTCCTACTTTGGCCCTCTCTCATGTGCCTCAGTTTCTGTTTTGTTAAACAAGGCAGAAAAAGATTTCCCTACCTCATCCATATTGTGAGACTTATTGTAAAGCATTCCGAAGATGAAAAATAGCTCCTAACATTTAAATCTTGGTTTGGACAGTCATTTTCCTCTCAGGGCACCCTATATAATTACAGAACAGATTGGCTTCATTTTTCCCCCCTACATACTCACACACACACCAGTTGTTAAAGGAAGACTTGGCTTGTAGTTAAAGGTGTTAATGTTTTATGAATGTGTGCGTGGTAGGGAAAGTGTACTAAGGCCACATCTGCACTATAGAATTAAATTGACTTAACTTACATCAGCAATGCCGCACACTGACAGTACAATCGATACAAGCGCTCCTGGTGAGGACATGCTGCCAACACAACAAAGTGTAGACACACACAAACAATGTAATTACTGTGCGGCATTGCAGGAAGGCTCCTGAAAGCCAGTAAATCAACGTAAGCAACTCGGTGTCTATGCTGACAACTACATCAACTTTGTCTCTACGCTACTGGTGGAGGTGGAATTAAGTTGGCGTAGTTGGGCAGTTACAATGGCAGAAGCAAAATTTAAGTGTAGATCATTCCACAGTTAGGTTGATGTAAGCTGTCTTGCATCAACCTAACTCTGCAGTGTAGACCAGGCCTTAGTCCTTGTGGGTGTTGGTTAGAAGTTACTTTCTTGTAAGAAGTGTGTCAATACCTCAGGGGGTGGGAGAAGGAATTAAGGCACTCATATCCCAGCACTTGCTGGTGTTTGGCCCAGTGGGAAACTGGCACATAGCTGTGGCTAGAATATCTCAACCTAACATTTATATTTTTACATGTACTGGCCCCTTAATTTTTTGATTTATCCTTAATCACCCAGGATGTAACATCTAGGGAAAGGCTGTTGTTGAAGTCAGAGCAGAATCCACTACCTCTCAGAAAAGTTTAAGAATGGCCAAAAGCAGTTTCTTGGCTGGTAGAAACGAATTTAATCATTTTAATATACAACACACTTTGCCTCTTCAAAAACTTCAGAGAGGAATTTGTCCCTAAATCCCACATAACATTTAGACCTAGAGGTGATTTGGGGGAATTGCCTATACACTTCATGAATTCATTGTGAGTTTATGAACTCTCTCCGTAGGTTTACCAAGCTACAAACTCGATTTTGAATGGGGGCTAGCAGTTGTCTTCGCTGTTGTGCTGCTGACTCCTTGTTGTACTGAAATTCCAATGTGTGGTGGCAAAGGCCTAATAATAGAGACATTAAACTTTGACGATCCTGCATCTAAATGATATAGAGGTGGCTGCTGCCGAGAGCAAACTGGCTTTTTAAGGCTGAACTCTGGGAGGTTAGATTGGCAATGAAGTCACTGGAGGGATCTGACCATCTGAGGAGACTGAGGGCTTGTCTATACTTCAAATGCTGCAGCGGTACACATACAGCAGTGCTTCGCTGTAGACACTACCTATGCAAAGGAAGGAGTAATCCACCTCCCTGAGAGGTGGTAGCTAGGTTAATGGAAGAATTCTTCCATCGACTTAGTGCTGTCTGCACCAGGGCTTAGGTCAGCTTAATTATGTCACTCAGGCCGCAGATTTTTCAAACACCTGAGCGACATAGCTGGGTCGACCTAACTTTTTAGCGTAGACCAGGCCTGAGGACAGCAGCACCTGACAAAGGGGGCTGAAAGTAATAAAAAGCAGAAGCTGCTCTACTTGGGGGGAAGGGCATTTTTCTCCAGTTGGAGAAGAAAGAGAAACAACTCAGTGTGTTTCTGAA
This sequence comes from Emydura macquarii macquarii, assembly GCF_026122565.2. Taxonomy (NCBI): domain Eukaryota; kingdom Metazoa; phylum Chordata; order Testudines; family Chelidae; genus Emydura; species Emydura macquarii. The sequence goes on along the minus strand of NW_027130449.1, from coordinate 4,848,299 downwards.
GAGGCCGGGGCTCTTGCCTACTTTCCTGAACACAGATGGACCCCAAGGAAAGATGAGCTAGTGAGTGGCTTGTGTTTAGCATATTTGTTGTTTTCTATAGGAGCTGTACTCTATTTCTCAGACTATTAAAGAGCAACCCAGTGTTTGAGTACTGTGCCAAGTCTGTATGTCTTGGGTGCTACAATTCCCATGTGACCCATTGTAATGGTAAACCAGAAGGCTCACCCCAGACAGACAGACAACTGGGAGAGGGTGTGTTTAACCTATTGCGGTATCCCAGGGGTCAGCACTGGTCCTTAGGGCCTTCAGCAGGTGTGTGGAGGGGGTGCCATTTCCGTGAAGAGGTAGCAGACATAGTGGGTGCCCAAGCACCACGTCAGAAAGGCCACAGAAACACAAAATACCTGGGGATACAGAGATGTGGATTCCGTTGATAGTAATCTGCTGGACCACCAGCAGGGACAGCCTGATTGCATCTGTGACATGATGCCAGTCAAAGACCCAAATTCTTAACAGCAGAGAAACAAGACTGCCTCGGCTAGAGATAAATACAAGGTCCAGTTTAACCAAATGCTATAGATGACCCCAGCATTTCAAAAAAAGTGAAAAAATGTCTGGTAGGAAAGATCTACTTCAGAGCAAGCCTAAGAATAAATCATCAGTCTTCCACAAAAGCTCTCTAAAAAGGAATGTTCCCTCCCTTCCTTATCCACAGCGCTACTGGAGGTAGGAAATAGGTAGCCTTGGAAGGATTAGATTGTTAGTAAATATCAGTTTCACTGGTCCCAGGATAGCACAGAAACAAGAAGGGTGAGTTAATTGCTTTTATCGAACCAACTTCTGTTGGTGAGAGAGAAGCTTTCGAGATACACGAAGCTCTTTTTCGGGTCTGGGATGGGAAATGTATTCCAAGTGTCACAGCTAAATACAAGGTGGAACAGATTGTTTATTGTACGTAGTTAACTCAAAATTCAAGGGACTATTCCAGGTGAAGTGGCCTGTTAACACCTCTGCAGTTACAGGGCGGAAAGAACAAAACAAAACAAAAATAATGGTGGGGGAGAGGGGCAGAGATAAGTGGGTAACAGATGGTTGTAACAAGCCATAAGTCCACACTCCCGCACTAGCATCAACCATTCCTGGAAGCTTCAACAATGGAACCCTACAAACAAATATATACAAGAAAACTATGGATCACCTCACCTAACTTCACAGATCCAGTAACCAACCCAAACACACCAAGAAATCTGTTATGTACAGCCAGACACTCAGATACCACAGAACATACTCTGAGGAGGAAGTCTGGGACTATAGCTACACTTGCCCCCAAATTCGGCAGCAGACAGGAGATGCACAAGCTATGTAAAGTACATCTCCCATCAACTTCCTAACTTCTACTTACCACAGTATCTTCAGTTTGCTGCGCTGATGAGAAATACGCTCCTGTTGACAGCATTCATTACTCTACCTGGGGGAGGTGGATTAATAGTGTCAATTTCTGGGTTGATTTCATGGGTCTCCACTTCCACTCAATCAATCTGGATAAATCGATCTGACAGCAGTGAATTTGTGGCCATCAGTCTAGACATGGCCTGGGATATATGTCTTAACACACTTTAAAATGCCTTCACCAATCAAGGACATTCCGCCAGAACAGACTGCACCATGGAATGAGCCATCCAAATATTCCAAGAAAACCTGCTTCGATACAGAAATAAAACCCCCACTGATCACACACCTCTAGCTGTCACCTACCAGCCTACATTGGAACCCACACAGGGAATCAAACAATTACTACCCATACTTGATGGGTAAAGAAGTTTTTCCTGAACCCCCTCTTCCGGCCTTCAAGCAACCCAACCTCTCCAAGCTCCTCAGAAGCAAGCTCCCCACTGATTAGGATTCACCAACTCAAAGTGGCACCCGACCTTGCCAGAAGAACAGATGCAAAACCTGTAGACGTATCAACACACCCCATAACACAATTTTCAAGATCCATGGGTTCCACATCTGCCTATCACTACATGTGGTGTACCTCATCCAATGCACTAAATGCCCTAATAACCACTATTTGGGTGAAACGAGACAGTCACTACGCTCTCGAATGAACTCTCACAGAAATACCATATCAATTCATAACTTTGCTAAATATTACAAGTCATGGACTGAACAGAGACACTGGATTTATGGCTTATTCTGTATCCCATTTATCCCCCGCCTCCCAGACTGGAAAGGTGTTAATGGGCCACTTCCCCTTGAATGGTCCCTTGAAATATGAGTTAACTTTATGCTACACAATCTATTTCACCTTGTATTTAGCTGTGACACTCTGAATCCATCTCAGCCCTGAAGAAGAATTCTAAGCAAGTTTGAAAGATTCTCTCTCTCACCAACAAAAGTTGGTCCAATACAAGTTATTCCCTCACCCACCTTCTCTCTCTAACTTCACTGTACACACACACAAAAAAATTCACTGATAACCACCAACATATACAGATAGGCAAAGTAAGAAAAATGCTGCTTGAAAACATATCCAGAATTTGATTTAAGGATATTTACTTTGTATATTTTACAAAATATTGACAGTATGTTTTACTGGTTATAAAGCTATAAACTTTTGAATCTCAACATCTACTGTCATTAAATTATCATCCCCTCTAATGATTTCCTGCAACTGTGACAATTTAAATTGATAAAAATTAAAAAAAAAAGTGCTTAAAGATAAAATTTGATCATCTATCAAAATTATTTAAAAAATTGAATTCTGCTAAGCCTAGAAATAGCATAGGCAAGGGAACATTTGTCGGAACTGCTAGAATAGTTTAGCAAAAACAAAAAAGAATTGTTTTTGGAGAAACTAAGTTTGGTGAAAATGGCTTTCAAACTTTCCCTGGGCTGGTAGAGCCGATGAATGCTGCATGGAAACTCCAAGTATGTGAAGTGGATGGGTATGTTTTAAACAGACTAAACTCTTTGGGGGAGGAGCCATCCTTTTACTGTGCGTGTACAGAGCCCAACGCAATAGGGCCCTAATCCTTCATTAGCACAATACAATACAGATGATAAATAACTTATCTATTGTACCAGCTGGGGAAAGGAAAACAAGCTCAAAGCCATAAAAAAAGACAGGGCAAGAACTCAAGAGAGTAGAGTTAATGGAGCCTGGCTGGCCCAGAGTAAATCCATCTCTTCTGTAGGACAGGGGGAATCTCACCACCACAATAATGCACCTGATTAGATGCTGGGGTACAGCTATTTTCCCTGTGTAATGTCAGGAGTTCAAGTATTACTAGTAATTAGATGTGGTTTGAAACAGGCTATACTAAAGCCACAGTGCTATACACTGTTAAGAAAGTCATTCAGCACGTCTCTAAGGCCTGAGACATAACACTGTTAAATATGAATAGCAAATGGGAATTTCCCTGATTTGGGATAGGATTTATATAAAACAACATTTCAGGGGTATCGTGGACAGCACCTCAGTTCAGCTCTGTATTTGACGAGCTTTAGTTACCTGACTGAGTTAAACTTGTGTTAAAGAATTCAACCTCAACAACAGAAGCCTTCCTGTTCTCCATCCTGAAAGAAAAGGGGAAAAGGTACAGGAAATGACTGAAATGGGGAAGAGAAGAAAGGCAACTTTATTTTTCCAGGTCTTCTTCTTTAAGTGCACAAAAATCATGATTCAAGAAAGTGTTTTAATAAAATGCTGTATTTAGGTACCTAACTCTGCTCAAATGCAGCTGACATCTGCTTCTTGATATATTTGTGTACCTGATTTTCCTAACTGGGTTGGCTACAGTTCAAAAAATAAAAAGTGTGTAACACAAGGTTTCAACCTAAATTCGATCAGAAGCCTCATGCTGCCCAGATCAATGCTAGCTGAGCCAGCAATGTGTAGCTACAACTGAGGCTTTCAAGGAGAATCCAGCTTCAACAATTCAGCTAAACACTGGAAGACAGTGAACAGCTTTTAAAATAGAATATATTCAATGATGGTATCAATCAAAGGCAAACAGTGTATTAAAAAAACAAGAGGAACAATGTTGAAGAAACTTTCTTATAAACAGAGATTAACAGTCTATTAGCCCTTAGCAGATCAGATGATCACACTACACAGTATGACAGCAACTCTTTTCTTGCCACAATGAAATGGTCTGTCTAGAACTGAAGGAAGATGGCAGGTAGGATTTCAGCAGGAGGGTGGTTAGATCTCTGGGGCATGGGCTGTAAATATATCTGCTTTCCGTATTGCTATTCTTTTCCTACCCTGACACTTCTTCCGGACACATTCAGAGAAAGAATTCCAGTGACGTCAGAGCTGGGAGCACAAGTGAGTTCACTTCCTGATCTGTAACATGCAAAATCCCAACAACTTGTATATCAAGATAAAAATCAGAGACAGATAAAAATCAAATAAGACCAGACCAGCATCAACATGGGTTAAAACACTTCTCCTGCTTGAGATAGAGTGAATGCAGCTCGGATAAAACTGAAGGCTTGTTCTCTTTTCCTTTTAAACTGGCTAGTTTTCACTGGCTGATAACGGTTCAGTCACTGAGGAATGTAAGGAGGAAAATTTCCTGGGAGACCTTTCTTTCTGTTCACTTGCTCTGAGCTCATTCACAGCCAGACTCTCATATATGCAGACTCCATCCCACCAATAGCTATTAGCTATTTTACAGCAGAGATTTCCTTGATCAGGCATTGGGAAGAGACTCCTCTAAATGGCCTTTGCAAGGATAACAAAGGGAAAATTTTTCCAGAAATCTGATATGGTGGTGGCAGTCAACAAGGAATCTGGCTTGAGAAGCGGGAGGAGAGGTCTTAAAAAGCTATAAAATAAATAAATATATAGAATTTGTATTAAGGATTTACATACGGGCTAAGTCCCAACAATAAAATCAGCCACCAAACTTAAGCCACCTCTACAGGTTATTAAGGGAGTGGACATCTGGACTCCAAGACCAAGAATGAAGCTTGGCCATGTCTTCAGAGTCATCGAATCCCTCTTCCCCTAGCAGCAAGCTTCACTGATTAAGGAAGAACCCAGGCTAACTGCCTAAGGCTAACCCAGAACATAACGAAATGACAGCAAGGCACACTGTCATTTGCAGAAAGGGCAATTAGATTGAGGAGACAACAAACAGGAGGAGGAAAATCTCCAGTTAGTCATTGCTATAGAGTTTGATTTTACAACTCTGGACTGAGATGTTTAAATTCTTAAGAACAGAGTCTTGTGTCGCTATTCTGAGGTTTCCACTGGATACCAAAACTGTGACTCCAGGTAACCAACATGTCTTGCTTTTGGCACAGGTAGGACTCCAGTACCAATCTCTACCTCTGAATCTGGATGGTCTGTATTGGCACCTAAGAAGCTCCAATTGGTGATGGATGGGGGTGGGTAATAGGGCCAGGGAAGCTCTTGGAAAGTGATCCATTTTCACAGCTGCTGTTCACTGTTGATCTTGTGTCTGTTTTGGAGATGGTGCTGTGGTCACAACAACAGTGGAGACTGCTTTGGTAGAGCCCGCCACTGTTCCCTGCTGAAGATGGGAGGCCGATACTGTTTGAATTCGCACCTGTTTGAAATGAAAGAGCATTTAATTCACACCAGAGCACAATATGATGTCACACTGCACACACACCATCAATCTCGATGGGACAGCAGCACTAATTCAGGGAAAAGACTCCACCTGATTCAGCCACAGCCAGCATAAAAGTTAGTCCAAAAGTCACCCACATGAGCAATATTGAAAGGTAGTGACTGCACAGTTTGGCATCAGCAAGTTTTATGCATCCAGGGAGGGTCTGTGATGATGTAATTGAGAGAGGGGAGACAGATCTTGGTGAAAAAGGATTAATCACCAGTTTGAACAAAACCCCATCTCAGCTGCTTTCAGATTTTCAGAACAAAGGAATTTGATCTGTTAGATACTCTGAAATGCTACAGGCCTTGTATCAGAGGCTCTCAAAGTCCTCTGCAATGCCCCAGTCACTATCATTATACCCAATTTATAGATGGGAAGCTGAGGCACAAAGAATGATGTGATTTGCCCCAGGAGACAGAGGGAGTTCAAGCTGCAGATCTCTGGCTGGAAGATGCTAGAGAAGTCGAAGGATCAATAAGCCTAAGATACAGTCTTTTTAGCCCCAAGTCAGGGCAGAGAGAGAAAAGGTGGCATACCATCTGCATGCCTGACATTAATATTGTTCTTTTTCTTCATCCTTACTATCCAGCACTCATTTCATTAACATTTAAAACAAAGTAAATCCAGTTGTTATATAAATAGAAGGAAGGGGGGAGATGAACTAACTGTGCTCAGAGCAAACACCACAGACATACATTTGCAGATTGACACCAATGTTCACGGAATCATGCATAAGACCTTCACGGAGATGCTACTGCAGTGAAGAGTGAATGGGCAGACCTATGGTCCTGCCAAGTATCCTTACCTGTGTGGCCTGTCCTTGTTGCTGCAGCTGTTGCAGTTGTTGTGCTGTCAGGAAGCTCACTGGTTTGTTCCCAGCAATCAGTTTTGTCCCAGCTGGCATTGTAGTCAGGATGATATTCCTACCCAGTCCACTGATGCTAAAGACAGAAACCAACTGAGTGGTCAACAGTGATGCAGAGGGACTGAATCAACAGGACTCAGTGACACTCCACCCGGGACTCCCATATAGCCCCGCATGCAGCTCCCGACTTAGCTGTGAGTGAGGCACTGAGAGAGACCCCGGCATTCAAGAGTTACTCAGTCACTAACAAACTGGTTATTTTCAGAAGTGGCTGGAAGTGCAAATGGTAATATAGTTCTGACACAGCATACCTGTACTTAGCTAAATGCATAACTGCTGATTTGGTATGGAAGTATTTTTTGCGGTTCTGTGTAGCTCTGGTCGCTGACTGAACTGCTCTTCAGCTGCTAGGAGATGAAAGCCATTGACCTCATTTAACACTGGCTTGAAGTTTTTCATTTGACTATACTGACAGAGGTAGGAACGAATAAGTTATGCCAACATTCACCATGCTGCATGGCAAAAGGAACTTCATGTTAGTCACATGACTGCCACACTGGCAGGTCTGAGGGTCAGCCCTGCTTCTTGTCTGTGGGTTAGTCTAATCAGGCAGTGAGTAATTAAACACCCTCCTAGATAATGCAGAATGCAATTGGTATGTGGAATTTCCTGCCCTGCAGGTGCTGGCTAGAGTGACATGACTAGGATTCAAGAAAAGAAAATGGACTGTTATTTGCATGCTGATGCGATCTATGTTGATGCAGTTACACTTGTGCTAGTTTCTCTAATGTAGATGATGCCTCAGATTATGAATGGGATTAGATACTTCATCAGGTTGATAATTGCTCATATGCAGAGAGCTGAGCTGACAGCTAAGTTCAGAATAGAGAACAAATTTTCCTCCAGAGCAAAGATCTTGAAGGGATGATCTGGAGGTGTCTTCCTCTGGAGTACTGAGCAGAAAATCACATTCAGATCATGCAAGATGGGCATATCCACTCACATTTCCTGTGATTGTGGTTTGCACTGGTGGACTTTAATCCTTTCCAACCTCTATTTCTAGGTTTCCATGAACTTGATCCTGTGCTGGACTTCTCCAGCTCACTTAGAGAGCAAATGGAGATGCTGCTCACTGGAAGGTTTCACATTACTCACTTGGCCCCGAGGTTGCCCTTGATGATGGGAGCAGTCACCACATTCTTGCCTTTCACTGGCTGGCTGATCACTGACAATGGCACTGTAATTCGAGCTGGTAGTTTACCCTAGGGAAGTGGAAGAATATTAGACAATATTGGGATTAATGAGGAGTTTAGTAAAGAGACTGCTTGCACTCCTGGTGTAGAACACAACAATGGTTCTCAGCTTTGCTGATGAAACCTGTGTGTCATTTCTGGTTCATTAAAATGCACTCTATCCACTCCGTCACAGCTTGCTCAACCTTACCGCTCCTCACCAGCATTTCCCAGGGAAGGATTGGTATGTTAACTCTGGTTAACAATTGAAGCCTGGAGTAAAACCACTTATTTAGCTACCTTTACTGAGACATTGTTTTAGGTGCTTAGCTTTGGGCATTAAAACTCAAAAGTGCTGGCATTAACTTTTACTGAATGCCCAGCTCAACACAGGTAGCACCTCATGAAATTCCAAAGTTGACATCATTCCAGGAGGTAAATGTTCCAGAGAGTCCTATCAAATGCAAGAGGTTATATCTGACTGACAAGATATAGAATTTTTTGCCACTACTGTAGTAGTGTAGCTCTGTAGTAGCGTAGGCCCAAAAGCCAGGGCAGTGATGTCTACTACAGTCTGCTGACAGTCAAACAATGAGATCTGAGAGCAATAAGCTGCCCCCATTCACCTCAGTAAAATATGAATGTTGAATTTAAAGATGCAAATTTCATTGTCAAATCTACTTATTACTTCACTGCTGATCGTTTTAACATCCAGGTAACAGGATTGTCACACAGACTGCCTCTCATACCACCCCTGATGCCAAAAACCCCATCTGTATCCTATGCAGCTGCCCAACCTTCAGCTTCTACAACCGTTTCTGTAACAGTTATGCAATTTTTATACAAAATCCTTCAGCATATTAAAAATTCAGCTTTGTAGGGAGCATAAAATATACTGAATTGCATATCAAATTAACAGGATGGGAAACTGCAATGTCTGGATTATTTCTTTCATACTGAATTCAGCAAAAGCCTCTATTTTTCAGTTTATCCAAAGCTGACACAGCATCTCCAGCCTGCTGCCCTGGTGGGCTGCTGAATCCAGAGATCTTGCCACATAATTTCCATCAAGCTTACAGAGTACATGGGGCCTTGCTTGCCATCTGGATGAGGATATTTTGCGGGGGCTGAGAATCAAGTTGGAATCATGTGCAGATAGTTTGGAAACATCAGCATCAAGTCTTCTTCCTGCAGCCCACCTTGGCTCTGGATTTTGTCCAGACTAAGAATATCTATTTGGGACAGGGTTGGATGGAAAAGACTATAAATTACAGCCAGAGATGGGTTATCCTTAGAACCAGTTCAGCAGATTCGTCCTTAGTCTCTTGACTCCCTTTTGTACCTTTTCCCATCACCATTTGTTATAGATGACTGGCACATTTTATAAACTTGTATCCACTTTTCTACAGCTGAGCTCACAGGTGGGGTAGATAGATCTGTGAGATCCCATTATTAGAACAGTTCTTTGTTGAGATGGGAGGAGGAAAGTCAACTCAGCTCCCTCTTCTCCATTCCCCTTGTAAAAGGAGCTCTGCCAACCTCCTGACCCCTAGTTTGGAGCCGGGATGGATCAGACCCCTCCCACCTCTTTAATTCTTACCCCGCACACTTAGCAAACATCAGTAAGGTACACTGGCTTACCTCCCTTCGGGCACAAAGCCTCACTTCTCCTTACATACCTCTGAACAGAGCAGCTCTAGGATCCACAAAACCTTCCTGCTTCACGGCCAACTCTAACCGGCTCCTGGCCTGAGGGAGGATTGGGAACCAGCAGTGGGGGCAGATGGCCTAACTGAAGCTGCCTCCCAGTGGCCAGCAGCCATCCCTTTCTGGCACAGAGGTTCCTAAGGAGGCTGTATAACGTTTGTGAGCTGGTTAGCCCTTAAATGCCCCATGCTTTAAGATTAGCTAGTGCCCTAATTGATAGGGATTTGGGATATTTCAACAGAAAGCGAGAAAGACTATCCCTTCTAACCCCAGCCACAAGGGACAGCGTGAGTTACTTACTGCCTGGGATGTAGATACGACCGTAGTGCTCACCGGTACCTGCCGCACAGCAGTGGCTCCTGCTCCGATGGTTATGGGAGTGCCAGCTGCCCCGGAGGCCACAGCAACTGCCTTGGACACTGCGGCAGACATGGTTGGTAAAGAAACAGCTGAGGTATGAACTGTGCCAGGCACACTCACTGCAGAGGAAGAGGGCACTTGCTTGGCATGAGTGGCTACGGTAATAGTTTGCCCCGCTTTTGGTGGCATAACCCCCAGTCCTTGCACAATTCTTATGGTGGCAGCAGGCTTAGCCTCAGTAGATGCCACTGTGGTAATGGCTTTGCCCTTCTGGTCTGCCATAGTCACACCCAGAGCAGGCATCAGTCTGAAAGCTGAGCTAGCAGACTCTGCAGTCTTTAAATCGGGTGTCACTTTAACCACCGTGGTCCCAGCGGGGCTGGGAGAAGCAGAAGTAGCTGTGCTAGTCTTGGCTGGGGAATCAGCAGACTGGACAGGATTGGATGTCACATGCAAAGTTGCAGAGATGCCTTTCCCACTAGCGCTGCTTCCGGCGGCTGCTGTGAAGAGATCCTGGGTCAGTTTGACTGTGGTGACTTGGGATTTAGCGAGGGTGGCCATCATGTCCGGGGTGATGCGCAGCACAGTCTGTCCCTTGGCATCAGTTGTGATGGAAGAGGGAGGCAGGCGCAGCACATCCTTGCCTTGGATCCGGAAGTTAGTAGCTGTGAGTGGGATGCCACTTCCAGGCTGGGTCTTCATGCCAAGTTGCCCTGTAATAGCCACCTGGAAGACCAAAGAGGCACAGTTATGTTATATCCAGACAGGAAATGGCCCGAGACGCAATCAGACACAAATAAAGCTTCCCAACAGGCTGATATTACTCTGCATTTGCTGCTCTTCTTCCCTCGTCCACATCAGAAATGAACCAATTCTCCAACAGGTGCCAGAGAGCACAGTGTTGCTGGAAATGGTGTGGTTGACTCATTAGCTGGCATCTCTTTCCTGTCCTCACACACCATACAAGAACTTGAGGGCCAATAGATACCAAGTTTCCTCTCAGTCAAGCTGAGGTGGGGAATATCCAAGCCCATTGAGCTAGTAATCAATGGGATCAGAAATATTCATTTGGTGCCTGCATGTTCCACATGCGCAAATTCCACATCTGCGCTTGCAGGGTCACAAAGTGCATACTTTGAAGTTGCAACTGCTACACTGGAATTTGAAAACATGGTCCAAATATGGCAAGCCATCAACTGCCTACAGCTGGATGGGCAACAAACCCTCTAGCAGTAAGGGAGTTGATGTAGTTTTCCACTAGCCTTTCACATCTGGAAGGCTACAAGAATAGAAAAGCGAGTCACAGTCCAGTTCCCCATTTGTGCCTCTCACCTGCTTGATGATATTCTGGCCAGCTACGTTCTGGATGACAGTGGTGGAAGAGGAGGAGCTTGGTGCAGAACTGCCTGGAGAGCTGGTTGCTGGTTTTGCCGTAGAGCTGGGTGCTGCAGAGAGTGCTGTCACAGTGATACCTGCCTGTCCTGTGACAGATGCTCCTGGCCGTTGCACCTGCACTGGGCTGGTTTGTGCTTTCACTGGTACAGTCATAACAGCCTAATGGAAAAAATGAAGGCAAAAGACGCATGGTCACAAGCAAGCTATTCACCTCCTCCCATTGTGCCCTTCTCCCACTCACTGTCCAAGAGGTCTGGGACCCTTCTCCCTGACCTAACCCATATATGCCTTCACTCTCCACACCCCTGCTTGAAACTATTCTTTAAGGAGGCCTACAAACATAGCTACCCCAAACCCTTATTGGCAAAGGTGCCCATACTGGCAGGTACAAGATTGAATGCATGTAGTGGCTTGTGTTAGAGTGTCACTTTTTCCTTGGGTAACAGATTCTGAGTAGATTAATCCATTCTTCCAAGGGCCCTGATAACACTATAAAAAGTCACATGGCTCTCTTCACAAGAATAAGTGTCAACCCTGCTGACCTGGCCAAATTCAAACCAAGGATATTTCATGTTGCTCGCCAAAAAAACAACCCCGTAATTTAAGAGGCGTTCTCTTCCACATATCCTGTCCCCAGATGCACTCCCTTCTGTCCAAGCCAACATCTTCTGCTCTCCCCTGACACTTCCTCAAGGACATCCTGCTACTCTCTCATTTTCTGCAGAATTGAGTTTAACATCCTTCCTTCTGATCCACTTTCATTCTCTATCTTCACTGATCCTCCATTAACTTCTGTCTCCCCTGCTCACAACCTCATTTTCATTGACTCCTCTCTCCCCTTTCCCCCTATATCCAGTTTCTTTGCTAAATCCAGTTACCACATCTTCATTATGACAGTCTTTCCTTTGCCTACCATCCCCATTGCTAAAGCATTTGGCATCTCTTGACTTGATCACTTAGTAATAATTTGTATTGCAGTAGCATCAAGCAGCCTGAGCCAGGGATCAGAGCCCTATTGTGTTAGGTGCTGTACAAACAGAAAAAGACAACTGTCTCCTGCCCCAAAAAGCTTCATCACTCATCACCATAACCATCCCCTCTCTGGCCTCCCATTTCTCATCTCTGCAACCTCCAGTTTAAACCAAATGTTGCTGCTAACCTCACCTTCCTCTCCTGCCACTGAGCACGTCAGCCATATTTAGTATGAATCCGCTCACGGACAGGAAGCCACTTACTGCATTAAATTCAAGAGTCTCACATAATCTTGTCTCTCCTGCTTGTCTCTTCTCCACTCCATCTTTTCCTATTTTTAGTTTTGTTCATGTACTGTGCTGCCTCCTACTCCTGGAACGGCCTCCCCTCATCTCCACTAAGTGCCTCTTTTAAATCCCTCCTTTAAACCCACTTCTTCCAGGAATTCTTCTCCTCCCAATGCTGTCTCCACTTGCCACCTTTCCCAAACTTCTGCTCTACTTCTTGCCTTCATTTGTCTTGTCTGTCTTAGAGAGTAAGTGTTTTGGGCTTTTCACATGTTTGTAAATTTCTCTGTAAATTAATGGTACCATATAAGTGAGAGATAAATAATAGTAAGAACTGTTGTGCAGAGATGCTGGTCTAACATGGCTGGTGTGTTCCACCTCAGATCTGACTGCTCGTTAGCTGTTGGTAAGTGATTCCTACACATCTCCAGAGTGTTATGGGATCCATTAGGATGAGATTTCCACATAGCTATTCTTACCTGAGGCGGTACTTTCGTTTGCGTGGCTGTAGCTTGAGCACGGATCTGAGGCACTGATGCAGGTGGCTGCTGTTGTGTTACCACTGGGGCTTGCTGAGACACAGGTGGGAGGCTGGACTGCGCAGTGACCACTCGGACCTGTGGAAGTCCCGAAGAGGAGGCAGTATGGCTTACCGCCCTTGTTGGAGGTGGCTGTGGCCCAGCCTGCGTCTGCGCACTCTGAGCTGTGGAGAGCAATGTCCCAAGCTGGGGCATGGGAGGAGACGACACCAAGAGAACGCTATGGAGAAACGGAAAGTCAGTGGGTTAATGAAGCTATAAAGAAAGACGACAAAGGAGACCAACAGTGCCCTTAGCTCACTTGGTGAAGAACCTGCTCTCTGCTGATACTGGAATACACAGGAAGGAAGGGGAAGTATTACCTTTGGCTTGGTTTAGCTGGCTCTGGTCCAACACTTGGAACAGTCTTGCTAACCCCAGAGACCAGGGGAGGTGAAATGGGTGTCGTTGGTAATGCTGGTGTGGTGGGTGTCACTGGAGTCACAGGGGTTAGTGGCAGGCTGGAATCACTGAGGCTCAGCTGGGTTGGCTCTGAAGTGCTGCTGGGGAACACTTTCACCGAACTCTCCTTGCTACTAGATTTCTGCAATAAAAGCACAGTTGGGGGGAAGGTCTTTATGGAGCAGCTCTTTGTGCAGTGATGTTATGGGTGAGACCTTAAAAATGGAGGTACTCTTCTTTGTGTGTGGATGTAAAAGCAGGACCTTGGGGTTACAGGCTCATGATTTCTTCTCCTTCCCAATGGGCACAGGATGACTGCAGCTATTTGGCTGCTGATGCTCTCAGGGGTGACGGCATTTCGGTAGTGGGGGATGTATACAGAATTTTTAGCCTCCTATTTCCATCATGTCAGACAGATCTACTAATCTCATACCTCCCGCTGCCAACTGGCAAGTTTGCTAACTGGAAATAATTTTGCTAAAAAATTATTTAGTGCTAATCAAAAATGCTGATGTGACATCCCTGGAGAATGAAGTCCTATATTTACCCACAGCTCAAGTGCAGCATTGGTAATGGCAGAAGAAGCGTCACACGCTCCATCTTGCCAATGAGCCTGAACCCTCAACCTAGGGAAGGATACATAGTCCCATTTCATTGGCCTTGTGGCTGAGCCCACCACCAAGGATGACCATTAGTGCCAATTGCGGTAGAGATTTTGTAGCATAGACAATTGCCCACTGGGAATTGGACTAAGACTCACCAATTCATTCTATACATGCAAACGTAATTCCAAGAGATGGTAATGAGTTGTAGCTCTATGGACATGGACTGAATTTGAACCAATAACCTCAGGCTGAGAAGCTGTGTCCCACTCTCAAAGCCATCCAAGCCCCCAAATTCTTTGTGCCACACACTTGTACAAGACAACTTACTATCTTGGCTGGAGGTTTTGGTTTCTGCTGAAGAGCTTTCTTGGCCTTTGCTGCAGCAGCTTGAGCTTGGTGAATCCGTTCTGCAAACAGGAACAATTGAGAGACAATCCCCGAATAAAGACAAACTGAAGTAGCAAAGTTGAATAGCCATTCACCCACTCTAGATTCGTCTTGAGACACCACATCAAAAGTTTGTCAGTTGCAAATCAACAAAAAATATATCAGAATGAAAGACCTGAAAGTTGATCCAGATGATGGAAAACCATGTAAAAGAAATGTGCACAAAAACAGACAATTGCACATGCATCTATTACAACTATATGTACATTGATACAGGTTTCCTGCACATGATTCAGTACTTTGCTGGACAAACATTCAAATCTTTTAACTTGGTACATTATTCTGCTGATCAGTGCTCAACAGCTGATGGCATGGTGTCACGAGGACCAGATAGTGAAGTCAAACTGACTATACTAATTTCATTGTCCAAGATGAGCAAATAATAAACAGCATGAAAGGTGAAAATAAGATTTTTTTAAGAAGTTCTCCTTTCTAATAATGTAAGAGATATTTCACAGCTTCCACGACCAGAACGGATCATTATGATTATCTAATCTGACCTCCTGTATAACACAGGCCATAGAACTGCCCCAAAATAAATCCTAGAGAGTATCTTTTAGAAAAACATCCGATCTTGACTTAAAAGTTGTCAGAGATGGTGAATCCACCACAGACCTAGGCAAATTGTTCCACTGTTATGCGTTATTTCCAGTCTGTATTTGTCTAGCTTCAACTTCCAGCCATTGGATTGTTTTATACTTTCTCTGCTAGATTGAAGAGCCCATTACTAAATATTTATTCCCCATGTAGATATCCCTTAACGTTTGCTTTGTTAAGCTAAATAGATTGAGCTCCTTGAGTCTAACACTATCAGGCATATTTTCTAATCCTTTAATCATTGTCATGCTTCTCTCCTTTGAATTATCAGTATCTTTCTTGAATTGTGGATGCCAGAACTGGCCACAATATTCCAGAAGTATAGAGGTAAAATAACCTCTCTACTCCCTACTCAAGATTCCCCCGTTTATGTATCCCGGGATCCCATCAGCTCTTTTGGCCAGGACATCACTGGGAGCTCACATTCAGCTGATTATCCACCACAACCACCATCTTTTTCAGAGCCACTGCATCCCCACTGCTGTATTAACAGGCCAGGACATTTTTAACCTGACACCCACCCTTCCAAATATTCATCTAGGGATTTTAAACAGGACTTTAAAGTGACACGAACAAGTCCAATTCAGATGCTACAGGGCTCCCTACAGCAAGCACCTACCAAACTCCTCTTCACTCCTATCCCGATGCAAGTATATCCACAGTTTGCGTCCGATATCGTATTTCACACAGGGATCTTTCTCATAGTGTAGCCGGTCCAGCGCACCGCTCACAACTGTGTTAACCTGAAAAACAGAACTGACAGTAAACTAAATGTGTTCAAACTTTGCACAACCAATGGCCATGTTGACAAATGGACAGGAATCTGAAGGCTGACCCTATTTGGCATAAAAAGGGAAGCGATTATTAGTGAACCTCATTTGAACAAGGAGGTGCAGCCTTTGGAGAGTACAAGTTACAGCCTATGCTGCTGTTTGTCTACCCAGATCAAGATGGAGTTTCACACAGCTCTGTAGCAAAGATGAGCAGTATTAACTCTGTGGGCCACATTTGGCTTGCTAGCCATATTTTGGCCATTTAGAGCTTAAAGAGGGTGCTGTAGTAGCCCAATGAAATGGTATACAGCTCCCACTTCCACCTCAATAAGCCGCAAGATGTTGGGCATTACATCAGTCACAGAACATTGCCTGTCCTCATCAGTGGATTTTTTAGGAGGGGATGGTGATTTCTGACGCTTGGAAATGGTGACAGTCCCCATATGGACTACTGTCATCCAACTTACTTGGGCACTGGTGACATCGGGAGCCAGGAACTGGGAATCTTTAAGCAGCTCACAGATTTCAGCACGAGTTCCCTCTCCATTAGGAAGGCGGGCCGCAGCATCCCGAACTGAGATAACAGGAAAAACAAAGCTTAGTCAGGGTTCCAGTTGTGAATCTAGGCAGCTGTCTTCAAGCCCTTCAGTTTTTATGACAAAGGACAGCTCCAGTGCAACATGCAGCATCTTCAACCCCTATTGTCCTGGGGGTTGGAGGGACTAACTCAGGGATGCAAGTTCTGGTTCTGGCACTAACCCTCAGAACCCAAACTTTGCAATACAGAGGGCAACAGGTCTGCAAACTAATTTGCAGGTACTCTTCTATAATGGTTTAAAGCAAACTACTTTCACAGCACTAACTTCCCATGTAAATCAATAGAGATTGTTTCAACAATAAAAACCCACAACCAATAAAGACTGTCTTCAAACTTCAGTTACAGGGTGTGGGGCAGCTATGAGTCATGGTGGTCTCTGCCTGCACTGTGGATTAAGCCTTCAGGCCTTCTGCCAGAAAATGTAACTCTGCTTCAAAAAAAAGGCAGTATCATAACACATTCAGGCATGAGTTAAATCCCTAGGGCTCATAGTTCCTAGCAGGCTTTTTCCAAAGTTAAGGGCTCATCTGTAACGGACCAATATTCCTTTCTTCATGGTGCCACCTGGAACAGCCTCCCTGCATCCCTCCAGCTCCTTATTTCAACCCAGGTTTTTCCTTACCTGTGTCACCCAATTCCCCTTTCCTGCTGCTAAGATTTAGCTGTGTAAAGCCCCATGTGAAGCAATCTGTAAGAAAGATTTAAACAAGCTGAACTGCAGACAATGCTGCCACCTTACCAAGAGACAAGATGGTGACATATGCAGGCCTGTCGGATCGCAGGAGAGAGTGCTCCCGGGCTTTGTTCAGCGAGGTCTCCTTGTCAAACACCCCCTTAACAGGACCCACCACCGACTCAAAGCCATGCATGCGGAAGGTGAAGGCCTTGTGGGGCTGGCTGTAACGGTAGCGCTCCTGCATGTGGAGAGATGGGTGGGAATACAGCTCAACATGAGGGATATGGTGATGAAAAAGGTCTTAGCATATTTCACGTTTAGCTACGTATATAAAGAGCACAGCAACTGCTCTATAACTTGGGTGAAATGATGATCATTCTTCATGTTTCAGGGCAGGAGGCAATCACCAGTCAGGTCACGAAGGACCATCTCCTGTGGTTCAATACCATGCACTATAAAGTGCATTAGGGGCTTTTAAGCCTCTCCTTGAAGCATGCAACACAACATCTCTTATACACAAAGGATTATTTTTAATAAAAATGAAATTGTGTTGTGTTTGAAGTGACTAATCTAACAACCAATTAGAGTCAAAGGCTATGTCTACACTGACAGCGGCAAAGTCGCCGCCATCAGATCGACTTATCTGAATCGACTGAGCGGTCAGTGAAGACCCGTTCAGTCGATCCAGAAGTTGACGTACTAAAACCACCTCCTCAAGTGGTGTAGCACTGCGTTGACCGGAACGCGGTTCCCGTCGGTGCAGTGCAGCGAAGACGGCGTGCAGAAGAGAAGCACAGAAGTCGACGGGAGTTATGCAAGTTCTTTGCATACTTTGCGTAACTCCCGTCGACTGCTGCCGAATCGCCGAGATAAGTGTAGACCAAGCCATAGGGAGAGAAATGTGAAGTGTGGCAGAAATTAAGGGACCATCACAAGTGTCAGATCATTTAGAGTTTCCAGACATGAAAGGTGAATTCCACCTGCTTGTTTCCTGCTTTAGTAAATGAAGGGAGTCAGTATAAGTGACAGAAACCACGTTATATCCAGGTGGTGAGGATTCTCACACATATGTATACCCCACCATTCAATCACACCTTAAGTGGCAAAGTAAAGGACTCAGTCCATCCCTTTCATTGACCTTCCGCATGCACATCACACTGCTGAACAGATGCTGAATATGAGTGCAAGTGACTGGACTAGAAGACCTCTCGAGGTCCCTTGCAGTCTTACAAGTCTATGAGGAATACATATGGAAGAGGTGAAGAGAAATTCTCCAAGTGATTGCTTTCTATGATGAGGTGACTGGCTCTGTGGATGTGGGGAAGGCGGTGGATGTGATATACCTTGACTTTAGCAAAGCTTTTGATACGGTTTCTCACAGTATTCTTATCAGCAAGTTAAAGAAGTATGGGTTGGATGAATGGACTATAAAATGGATAGTGAACTGGCTAGAGCATAGGGCTCAACGAGTAGTGATCAATGGCTCCATGTCTAGCTGGCAACCGGTCACAAGCGGAGTTCCCCAGGGGTCGGTCCTGGGGCCGGTTTTGTTCAACATCTTTATTAATGATCTGGAGGATGGGGTAGATTGCACCCTCAGCAAGTTTGCGGACGACACTAAGCTGGGGGGAGTGGTAGATACCCTGCAAGGTAGGGATAGGATACAGAGTGACCTAAACAAACTGGAGGATTGGGCCAAAAGAAATCTAATGAGGTTCAACAAAGAAAAGTGCAGAGTCCTCCACTTAGGAAGAAAGAATCCCATGCACAGCTATAGACTGGGGACCGACAAGCTGGGCAGCAGCTCTGCAGAAAAGGACCTGGGGGTAACAGTGGATAAAAAGCTGGATATGAGTCAGCAGTGTGCCCTGGTTGGCAAGAAGGCCAATGGCATATTGGGCTGCATTAGGAGGGGCATTGCTAGCAGGTCACGGGAAGTGATTATTCCCCTCTATTCGGCATTGGTGAGGCCGCATTTAGAATATTGTGTCCAGTTTTGGGCCCCCCAATACAAAAAGGATGTGGACAAGTTGGAGAGAGTCCAGCGGAGGGCAACAAAAATGATTAGGGGGCTGGAGCACAGGACTTATGAGGAGAGGCTGAGGGAACTGGGCTTGTTTAGTCTGCAAAAGAGAAGAGTGAGGGGGGATTTGATAGCGGCCTTTAACTACCTGAAAGGGGGTTCTAGGGAGGATGGGGCTAGGCTGTTCTCGGTGGTGGCAGATGACAGAACAAGGAGCAACGGTCTCAAGTTGCAGGGAGGGAGGTCTAGGTTGGACATTAGGAAAAAGTTTTTTACTAGGAGGGTGGTGAAGCACTGGAATGGGTTACCTAGGGAGGTGGTGGAATCTCCATCCTTAGAGGTTTTTAAGCTGCGGCTTGACAAAGCCCTGGTTGGGATGATATAGCAGAGGTTAGTCCTGCTTTGAGCAGGGGGTTGGACTAGATGACCTCCTGAGGTCCCTTCCAACTCTAATATTCTATGATTCTATGATTCTAAGTGCACAAGCCCTTAAATGGACTGCCAGCCTGTAAGATACATTGAAACCAACATCTACTTCAAATGTCTGCTATGTAGAATACTTCCCAGTGTGTGCGTGCATGCATGCTCCACTATCTTCAGGTGGATGGAATCAAACCTGTTCACGAGTACATGATAGGTCACCCTCAAATAGCGGGGAACTGCAACATGGATGTAAACCTTAATATTACTGACTTGAAAAGATTCTCTCCTTTATCCCCAGTGGGAAGCACTGGCGTATTTAGGACTGAAAGTGCTGGGCTCTATTCTCAACGCAGCATGGTTAAGCCAGCGGCTGTGAAGCTCGCATGAAGGCAGCACAGATTTATTACAACTGTTCTCGTATTCACTAAGTGATTTGTAGAAGATAGTCAACTCCTGTTCTAAATTATCCTACTTGCAAGCTGACTTTTAAGCAGATGCATGTCGAAACAAAAGTGGATTCTCTCCTCACCTGCTCCTGGAAAACGCGTTTCTCCTCCCCAGTGCTGGGACGGACCACATAGTCAGTCCTTCTGAAACAAAGATTAGTGTCAGTCCTCAGTGACTAGTGTCGTACTGCAGGTCCAAAGGATATCACACAGGACTAGCCATATCCAGCCTATCTGTAAATGCGTCTCACACAGGAAGAACAGATTCTGAATGAACCTACATAAATACAAAGACTTTCATCTTTAAGGATCTCAAAATATTCTCCAGATTGTGTCTATGGAAAAGCAGAGTCATCTAAAGGCTAAAGCAGGGAAACTCCTGGGAGTCAGGAGACTCGGGTTCTTATCCCCAGCTCTGCCAGTAAAATCCTATCTGACAGTGGGAAAAGTTACTCCACCTCTCTGCACCCCAGTTTATGCATAAGTATTTGTACTGGCTCACAACCTCCCTGTGAGGTAGATTTCTTAAAATACAAAAACTGAGATAAGGATAGAAGAGGTGCTACAGAAATGCACAGTATCCGTAATATAGGGATCAACAAAACACTGCTACTGCTAGGATGGAATGAAGCATCTGTCTAACAATGCACAGTCCGACTACACAGAAAGCTACGACAGGAAGCACAGAAGAATCCCCCATTTAACTGAAATGGTAGGGGGAATTTAAGGAGGCAGAAACTAAATTACCCGAGTAGGAATTTGGCCAGCATACCAAACTACCCCTGGGATCTGGAAGCCCATCTGTGTTCTGTAGTGAAGATTTCACGGTCAGAAATGAACTGAAGCTGAAGGAGCACAAAGCAGCACAGAATCCAATTCATGCTCCTGGTGCTATACTGGCTCTGCAAGACTTAGGCTTCGTACACACTTACCGGGAAATTTGGCGGCAGTCGACGCGAATTACACAAGCTATGCAGAGTAGCTTGTGTAACTCCCGTCGACTTCCTAACTTCCCTTTAGCATGCCATCTCCACTGTGCTGTGCCGACGGGAAATGCATTCCTGTCGATGCAGTGCTGTGTCTTTTGAGGAGGTGGTTTAATTGAATTGACTTCCGGATTGATTGAGTGGGTCTTCACTGCCACTCAATGGATCCGGATAGATCGATCTGACAGCGGCGAATTTGCCACCGTCAGCGTGTACATACCCTTACTGATAAAGGCTTGTTTGTGTCATTGGTAAAGTCATCAGCAAAGATCCTGACTAAGTGGCACTTACAGCTGCTTTACCAAGAGAGAGGACAGCATGGGGTAACGGCTGCTCCAGAAGCAGCAGCTCAGGCCCAGCGGCCTGGCGACTGAACCCCACAGCTTTAGCATGCATCATAAGCCCAGGCTTTCAGGCTGCCTCATTGCTAAATACTTACACCCTGGGAATAGGCGTGGTGGCATCTGAGCTGTCTTCATTTTCCTGTCAAGAAACAAAGAGAAAAGTCAGTTTAGCAGTATCTGCTAGTACCTGTGCTATAGCCTGTGCTACAAAAGGAGAGATTGCCTCACCTTGAGAAATGTCTGGTCTTTGGTCTCTAACCAGAGCTGAAAAAGCGCTGCCAGTTCCTTCTCATGGTCTTGGGAAGTGCCTGGTACCAAGAGTCCAAGAGGAAAAAACTGTTAGGAGAAGTTCTTTATTCTTTATATAGCCAGCACCCTCCCGACTCCACATGCTTATCAATTCTTACCTCCTCCCCAACTCTGCAACTCATTCAGCTCCAGGGTAACTTCCACCTATAGAGAAGTCACTCTCCATACAGACCATGACTATGCTAGGGCTAAACACATATAGGCTGTTCAAGAAGCCCTCGTTATCCCATATGAGAGTACAGCAGCATAGTTAGAGAAGACCAGAATGGCCAAGATCCAACTCCCCCAATTTTAGCAATGGAAGGAAAGATTGTGTGGGATAAGTGCACCTGATACTGACAGATGATCCCCACTCAGTGCCCCAGTGAACCCCAGTCCCACAATCCTTGAGCAGAAAATTCCCACGCCAAAATTCTGAAGGGAGTGGAGGAGTACCTTCCTGAGTCCAAAGCTCACAATCAGTTTAAGCCTGCGAATATGAGCAAGAATCACTGTGGTTAAGGACAGGAAGTTTTGCCTGGTGGCTAAAGCACAGAACTAGAAGTCAAGAGATCTGGATCCTATTCTTTGCTCTGCTGTTAGCGTATTGTGACCCTCGGCAAGCGTCTAGCAAGCTGTGCCTCAGTTCCCCCATCTGTAACGACACTGACCTGCCTCACAGAGGACTGAGGAGATTAATTCATTAATGTCTACAGAATACCTTGAAATCTTTAGGAGGAAGGCAATGCAGAAGTGCAAACGTGAAAAATGTTTTAAGCACGCTTGAAGGATGGAAGTGAAGGTGAGCAATACAAAGAAAGATGCCACATCCCCTCTGGCCACTCATTCTACATAGCTGTCCCATGTGTATCTTTGAGTCTTTATGGACGTTACAAACAAGACTTTCCTTTCATAAATCTTGCAGGTTATATAGATATCTTCCCATACCTGACAGTGGAGAGAGTAGCTGACCACTGAAATAGCTGCTCTTCTCATCTCTCCAAGCTGTAGCAAGTTGGGAAGGAAACACCTGGAGAAAACGTCTGATCTTAACTATTTAGAAAACAGGGTAGGAAACAAATTACCTACCAAGCAATTTCCACTGCTGAGTTTTTTCCTTGAATTCAACAAAGGGGGAAAAGCTGGAAGGCACATCTGCAATAGAAGAGATGCCTTACAAAAGTACACATGCACATTTCTACTACTGTCTTTCAAGCTGCAGTTACTCTCATGATGAAAAATAAAGCATTCTAACAGATTAGGTCACTACATCTTTAAATATGGAGTTGAAAAAGGATATATTGGCAGGTCAGGGTGGCAGTGGAAACCTCAATAGATCAGAACAAAACACTAAGCCTTTCATTTAGAGATTGCCGGTTTGACTCCTGTTCAGAATCAAAGAGACCAGACATTACCATATGATGGCTGCTCTCTGGCCAACATGACATGAATTTGAGAGACATCAGTCAAGTTCCCATTAAAGAATTCACATTGCAAAGACCATCATCACAAATGATACTAACTGCCCTCCTTTTGGAAGCCTCAGGTAAGGAGCTATGGACTGAATGGGCCAGGGACATTGAACTCTCTTCGTGCCAGCAGTGTTGAGGTCTCATATGCAGGGCTAATAACAGAAGAAGCTTGCATAGCCACTACACAGTCTGTCCCTGTTCTGTGGATAAACAGAGAACTTCAGTTCCCCAGGGCTGTCTTTCAGGCACCTCTCACCAGCACTCAGTGCAACACACAATTTTTTAAAAAAGAGATCAGGAACCAGGCTGGGTCTCAAGCACTGAGGCAACAGGATAAAAAAGTGCAACAGAACTCAACGCTGCTGCAGAAACCCCATCAGAGGTGCAAGCAATACTGGCAATGACTCAGTGCTTTTGTGAATTAATTGCTGATTGGGGTTAAAATACAAAACAGCACAGCTTAAAAATAGTAATTCTGTTTGTACTGGAGTTTGAACAAGGGAGTCTTACCTCTGCTGTCACCTGTCAGATACTGCAGAGCAGGTAAAACCAGTTCTGACCAGTTAGGGGCAAAGGAGAACCAACTATTCAGAGTGCTGGCGGGGGAAGACTGCCAATCCAGAACTTTATCCTCAAGCTGAAAAGAAAACGAGATGAATATATAGTGTCTTTCATACAAACTCTAAAGGTTTAATGTATAGGATTAAAATAATATATAGCAGATGGAGAAAGAAAGCGTAGTCAAGAAAGAAACATGCAATCAGCTGAACTGTGATGAGACAAACATAGGAGAAGGATATGTCAGACAACAGAAAATGCAGAGAAGGCTCTTGCACCAATATTAGGCTACATAAGTGGAAAACAAATAGCCCCCCACTGCTCCTCAGCCAAATCTGTAGTTAACATATGAACATTAAGAAAGAGAGAGAGAGAAGTCCTATAGCCAGATGGGTTCAAATTTCTTAGGAATGGTGCAAAAGTTCACTTTTCCTGAGTTTATGAAACGTGTGTTTAAAATGAATAAGGGTATCTACAGTCTAAAGGCTTGTACATTTGATTCTGGGGAATCCCTGATGTGTAACTAGCACAAAATTCCCTAATTTGGCTGAGTCAAGAAAGAGTTCTAGAAGACCTATAAATCAGAAGATCATTACCACAGAAAGACTAGCAGGTCCTTCTAGGAGGAGGATCTCCAGGAGGAGAGAGAAGAAGCTGGAAGAGATTTCATTTACTCCAAGGCATGGCTTGATCTCTTCAAGAGGTCTTTGAATGAAAAAAAAACAACACAAGAATGTTAAATAATTATTTGAGTTTAATATTTTGCTAGCATTTCACACTCACACAGAAATAAGGATCAACACTATACAAGTACATCAGCTGATGCACCACAAGCTGCATAGAACAGAGGCAAGCAATCTCCTTTATGGTTCCCCACAGATCTAGATGGGGGCAGAAGCTCATAACCAAAGCAGACGGCTATGACTTTTCCCCAATAATGATGGAAGAGTGAAGAGCTGCTAAGCATGGGTTAGAACCAGACGTGGTACAGGCAAAGGTTACTCCACAGCTCTGCCAATGAATCTCACCTCCAGCTTGCCTATCCATACTCGTACTAGCTCGGGGAGAGCTGGCGAGAGTATAAATAGTAGTGTCGCTCTGGTAGCGTGGGCAGTGGCGGGATGGTTTACACACGCACAGACACATCCCTATTCTCTTCCTGGAAACCACTTACTCTTCTTTAACAGCTGACAGAGGGATGGGTGACGGGTCCTGAGATATCGGTGGGATCCCATCAGCATTGCTAAGCGAGTCAACCAAATCTTCCACCTCAGATTTAATCACCTTCAACTTCTTTTTCTTCTTTTCTTCCTTTTCCTTCACCCTCTTCTTGAGGATAGCAAGGTCAAACAAGGCTTTAGATAAGAGGAGAAAGAACAAGTCTCAGTGAAACTTCACAGTATACAACAGTAAGGATTTGAAATGAACTAGATACTCTATTATGTATTTGGAAATGTATTTAACATGCATTCATTCTACAACCAAATTATTCCACTAGAATCTGGATTAACTTTTTGGAGAGAGTGACTATTTTTATAGGTGTTTGTATAACATTATGCACACTCCTATATAATAGCAGCTTGCCCAATACTGTTACAAGTCAAGCAGTCAGTGCATCAGGGCACTTATTTCATCTTCTGCATTATTTGTAGATTCCAAGGGAAATCCTCCCCTCTTCCTCAATGTACTGCTCTTGACTAGAGAAACTCTTTAATTGGGGAAAGGCGTGTTTAAAAAATTGATGACATCTGAGATTGGGAGGGCTGGCATATTTACCTAGATATCTAACACCCACATACTGCATTTACCCTCAGCTTTTCTTGTACACATAATCTCCTGGGTCTACAATATTTAGATCCACTAGCCTATCAAGTAATCATTAAACTGGGATTATTTACAAGAAGGAAACTTTTTCAAAACCCAATCTATAGTTATATTTATTTTTACTAATATTATGAACTGTTTATTGCTAACAAAACAGTATTGTAAGTTGATGGACAACAATTCTCCTTTCCTCTGGATAACTGCAGCAACAGAAAGTCCAAAGGGCACATTCCCACACACCCAAGTCACTGACCTGCCAAGGAGCCCTTCCTGCCAGCATTCACACGGGTCATGATGTCATCAAGAGTCAGATCTCCTGTCACTAGGTCAGGGTGGTCCTACACAGGACAAAGAGCAATGGGGAAAGAGGCACAGGAGAAAAAGGGCAAGGTGTTAAAATAATGAAGAGGCCATGGGCAATCAGACACAAATACCTAGAACTTACATGTGGATTGCCTACAGAAACTCAACTTACTGAAGGTGAACTGAGGAAATTACTTTAAACCCTATAGTCCACAAACAACATTTAGTTTCCCCACAGCACACCACTGATGAGCTCCAGGAGACTTCTGCAGAGGTCAGAATAAAGGAAAAGGTACATATCGATGTAGACTTAACTGTAGGGCATGATAAAGGTTAAACTGTAGTTATGCTTTGACAAGTGACAAAGTCCTCATGAATTCCAGATTTATTCTCTCTCTAGGACCCCAGATCACACTGCAATTTAGAACTCAAACAATATTTAAGTCCTGGCATCTCAATCCTGGCACCTTCAGGTACCATGCCTGCAAAGTCATCACTCCCCAACCTTCTGGGATCTGGAAATCCAGATTAATTCTACCTCTTCCATCCTCACAGAGTTGAAAGCCACAACATAGCTGACAATTTTGCTGAGAATGCATGAGGAAGAATAGAACCCCGCTTGCTCTCCCATAGCTGTTTCGACTGCAGCGCTGAAAGAGGTAAAAACTACTCATTGTGAAAAAGACAGAAGCAGATATGACAGATGGGGAGTAGAGGGGCTAAACAAGGAGGGGCAATAAGATATTACAGTAATTTTACCAATCATAACTGCACTATATCTTACAGCTGACAGATAAACTAAAAAACAGAGGTAATCCCCAGCCCCATGCCTCCTAGGTGTCTTACAGGCTGACGTTTCCGTTTCTCATGATGCTTCTTCAGCATCATCTTCAGGTCACTCTCCCCAAAGTCAAGTTTATCTGGAATGAAATAAATCCAAGAAAAACTATTACCAGAATTCCCTGTCAGTCCATTATTACAGTGAACTGAAATATCTTTTCCTCATCCATCCCCACCTTCAGCAACGTGCAAGAGTTAATAGCTAAATTCTACTTGACATCTTGAAATTCAGTCTGTGACCCAACCACACCAGGTCATGAAAATCTTCCACAACACTTCCTTATGCAGCTTTTCTTGGTGGTATATAAGAAGGATGTGTAAGAGGAGTCTGCAGATTTGACTAGGCAGCCCTAGGATTAGCTCCCTTGATATTTATAGTAATACTGTTCAACCAGTATTATGGGGTGCTGCTTTATCTATTAGAGAGAGTGAACAGTGAGCATACACATCACCACAACAGAAAGGAAGGATGACTGTATGTTAAAATATTAGCTTGCCTCAACAGCAGTTCAGCCTTGAAAGAAACCGGAAAGAGTACATCTAGAGCCCTCATGGATCAAGAAGAAAGTGAAGCATTACAAAAGTTTATGTCCATGACATCACTGACTTTCAGAACTTAACGTTTCAGAAGCAGCTGAAGAAATCATCCTTCCTGAATAAGTACTTCCAAGCACCCTCTGAATACTTCACTTGAGCCCTAGCTCAGTTCTCACCTGCTGTTTTCATATCCAGAGTTGACAATGTGGGGATCACTCTGAGGGGAACAGCTGGACTTGGGCAATGTGCTGGAGAATTTGGAAGCCAAGAACTTAGATCTGAGAAAACAGGAAGTAAGCTGTAAATTCAATTTAATTTCTACAGGGATTGCTACCCAAAAAGCCAATTCACTCTATTCCCAGGGCTCAAATGAGTTGAGCCAATAAAACATGAATCCAATATCTACTTTCCTATCAAAATGACACTCTCCTCATCCCCTCACTTCCCTGGCAGCTTTCCCTCCACCAACTGGACTGACTACTTAAAACACCATCAAAAGCAGACCTCAATTAGAGGAACAGTGGTTTAATGGTTAGTCCTGTAGCTGAGTATCAGTCCTAATCCCAGCACTGATATGGATGCAGTGCATGGTTTTGTCCAAGTCATTTCGTCTTTGCATGAATATTTCAGTTCCCCCACTATAAACGGGGACAACAATTCTTATCTCCTCAACAGTGGCATTGTGAGGCACTATTAATAGAAGTTTGCACAGCGCTCTGAAAAATAAGATTGTATTGATTCTTCCTGAAGATAAACAGTTTGAGTATCCACCTGAGTACAAGCTGGAGGACCATTGTCCACCCACTTCCCAAAGTGCATATACACAGGGAAGGAAAACATATGAATTTTAAGTGTAAAAAAAGTGATTATTTCTGTGATGTATATTCCTGTCCACTAAGAACCTGACTCTTAACCCCCAACTCATTTCCACCTAGGCATAAAATGCATCAGAAGGAAATAACTATTGATTACTACCATCTTGGATAGGACTGGAACCAGTAACCTAGAGGAGGAAGTCTGAATTATCAGTTATCCATCAGTCCCCTGAGCCATCCATTGCCCTCTGTAAGACAAGCTTATGTCATAAAAGTACTGAGGCAAGGATTTACTATTCTCCAAGAAAAAGTAAAATTCCAAAGAAATTGGGAAAGTCACTATGTGCAGTTCTGGTCTCAAGACCAAAGGAGTCTTTCAACCGTGTCACTATTTGCTTTCCAGCCTAGCCCACACCCCATTCTTTCATGCTACTCCTGGAACACACTAGCTAAATTACCTTCTTCATCAGATGACAGAGTAGTGTCTCCACATTCCTCCTTCACCTCCCGCAGAACCTTCAGGTAGCGCTGATGTGTCCGTCGATCCCGTTCTTCTGGGCCGCATGGAGGTGATGGGTGTTTTTTTTTACGGGTCATATCAGGGCCACCCTTCCTAGCCAGGTCCAGCAGGTGCTGAAGTTTAGAGACATATGTTCAGCACAGGGATGCAGAGTCCAACTTTGTGGGGAATATGAGTATCTTACACCCAACTACAGGTCAATGTAATTAATTAAAAAATTCTAACATTTACCATCATTACAGAGTTGTTGGCATCATCTACCCAGTTCTTTATAAGCTAGTTCTAACAGCATGCCAGTATTTAGTATGCAGGCAATCCCAAGAAGTATGCCAGTACGTAATGAAGGGGCAGTCTAATAACTAATTGTATTCCTGTATCGCTCTCCATTCTCTTTACCCCTTTCTCTCATTCTGTATGATCCATTTTGTTAAGTACAGCCTACTCATTGTCCTGAAGTGCACCTGAAGAGGTTAACACTCCATGAAGCTTAACGTAGATTTGGTACACTGGCTTCAAACAAACGGGAGGAAAATAAATTTCAAAATAAAAATAAAAGTGGTTTAACTCTTAGGACAAAAAAGAGGAGATATTTGTCCCACACATAAACCCCACCGCTCTGCTCCTATTCCCATCCCCTTATGAGCAATGTAGGAGCTCTCCTCCCGCTCACTAAGTGGAGCAATTCAGTCTCCCTGGCTATCTAACCTTCGCCAGAAGCCACCATCATGGCATGGAGCCCAGTAATTCTATGCCTCCAGCCTAATTGCTGTTGTGACATTTCCTCCCTCTGATTCCTGGCCTAAGGGACAGGCAGGATGCTTCAGAAGCACAAACTGAGGGATCTTCCCAGTAGAGCAGGGTAGGAGTGGCCCTTCCAGGAGGTTCACTCAAGCTGGAGCCTCCAAGGTCAGCTTCTTCAAGAGAGAGTGAAGTTTAACTGGTGTCTGTAAAGTGCTTTAAAGGTACATTAAAGGTCCAGAAGTCAGGTAGTTAATTAAGACTGCCTGAGAAAGGTGAGGCTATTGACTAACAACAGAAGTGGCAACCTGGTAAAATAAATGGTTTACTTGGAAGTCAGTTCCTCTTTCCTTACCTACCAAGAGATTCAAGTTTAGGGTTCCGGATTTCCCCTGCTAAAGGATATGGCATCAGTAACAGTCAAGTGGATAGGTTTAGGTTTTTATGACCAGTTACAAAAGAAACAGAGGACACTGAACTCAATCTCAGCATGAGAAAAAAAAGTTAAGTCTTCAAATAACATGAGCAGCCAGCTTCACTATCTAATGTTTAATATGGTAGTATTATTTTTAATGAAGGTTACCAAGTTGAGAACATTATTATATTAAAAAATAACCTCAAAGAATGCTTTACTGCGCTCTCAGTCAGATACATTTAGAAGCTAACATACTGAAGTTTTAATGAAAGCAGAATGCAGAATAATGGTTAGGGCAGAATATTTGGCAGTCAGTACTAGTAGTTTGCTAGCACAGGGGACAAGAAGTCAGTACTGGGAATTGACTAGCCCAGGGAGTCTGAACTCATTGGTTCTATTTCCAAATTTGCCACCAACACCACATAATATTGGAAAGTCACTTAACCATCACTTTACCAACCTGTAAAATGAGAATACAGTAGAACCTGAGATTTCGTAACTCTGAACAAAACATTATGGTTGTTCTTTCAAAAGTTTACAACTGAACATTGACTTAATACAGCTTTGAAACTTGACCAATGCAGAAGAAAAATGCTGCTTTTAACCATCTTAATATAAATGAAACAGTTTCCTTACCTTCTCAAATCTTTTTTTAAACTTTCCATTTTTTTTAAATAGTTTATGTTTAATGCAGTATTGTATTGTATTTGCTGCTGCTTTTTTTTTTTTT
Source organism: Emydura macquarii macquarii (assembly GCF_026122565.2). Taxonomy (NCBI): domain Eukaryota; kingdom Metazoa; phylum Chordata; order Testudines; family Chelidae; genus Emydura; species Emydura macquarii. The sequence goes on along the minus strand of NW_027130449.1, from coordinate 4,817,892 downwards.
TTTGCCTGATTGTGTACTTCTGGTTCCAAATGAGTGGTGTGGTTGACTGGTCGATTCATAACTCTGGGGTTTGTAACTCTGACGTTCTACTGTGCTTATTGTGTTGTGACGGAAGACGGGGGCAGGAGAGAGGCTAAGAGATAAATATAGTTGGTCTCTATATTTGGCCCTGGTGCAATCGCTGCTGAAATACTAAGTCCAGTTCTGGTGCCCACAATTCAAGAAGGATGTTGATGAATTGGAGTGGATCCAGAGAAGAGCCAGGAGAATGATTAAGGATTAGAAAATGCCTTACAGTGATTGATCTTTTTGAGTCTATCTATTCACCTTAACATAGGGAAGGTTAAAGGGCAATTTGATTACAGTCTATAGGTAGCTACATGGGGAACAAATATTTAACAATGGGCTCTTCAATCTAGCAGAGAAAGGCGTAACAGCCCAATGGCTGGAAGCTGAAGCTACACAAATTCAGACTGTTGGTAAGCCATAAATTTTTAACATTGAATAATTACCTACTGGAACAATTCACCAAGAGTTGCAGAGGATTCTCTATCACTGGCAATTTTTAAATCAAGATTGGATATTTTCCAAAAGATCTACTCTAGGAATTATTTTGGGGAATTTTTATGTCCTGCATTATACAGGAGGCCAGATGAGATGATCACAATGGTCCCTTCTGAACCTGGAATCTATTAATTGTTTATAAAACAATGAAGTCCTCAGGAAAAAAGAGGTGCTACATAAAAAAGTGAAGCACCTATGCAGTTTCAGCATAAGATAGATACTTATCAAGTAACTGTGTGAGCATCCGGAATCCTTTCATCAACTCTACATTTAGGTACCAACCAAGCCTAAAAATCAAAACAACTTCAGTATTTAAAAAAAAAATTCCAACAGGAAATTGTGGCTACACAAACACCACAGAATTCTTTAACAAACAAAGATAAACCATGTTCTTCGTGTAATGCGTCATCACTGCACCCTGATGGAACTTACATTGCGGGAAGCAAGAATCTGCTTGAGCAGTTGGTAGAAGTACTGCTGCTGGGAGCTCAGGTAGCGCTTGTACTGGGACTTGAAACAGAGCTGCCGGTATTTCACAACTTCAGGATTAAAGTGCCCATCTGCAGAAAAGAATAAACATTGTTTGGACTTTCCTTAGCTGCAAGCTGAGAAGAAAGCTTTTTTAAAAGTTTGTAGTTGATTTTCTCTACCCAGATGCTACAGTAGCCGTGACCTGTTGAAAAACTAATTATAGTATCAAGGAGAATACATTTCTCAGGAGTGACATGGCTTTGCTGTTCTAGGTCAGAAGATCAAGAGTTCTTGTCATGTTACAGTGTCCTCTGAGAAATAAGTCTGTAGGTCTCAGCAATCAAGTGTTCACATAAAAAAGGCACAGTTGGCACTAGCTGATGTCCTGTCGACAGTGTCAGCAAACAGGTCAAAGACTGAATGGGACAAGCAGACCAAACTGGGGGTCCTTCCAGGTTAGAGGTGAAGCACATTGACAAAGCAGTACGTGGGGCTCTCCATGTTGTACCAAGTATGTGAATAAACGGAGCTTCAGCCTCCTGGGCTATCAACCTGCCATCTTTCACCAGATATACATTCAGTAAAAAAAATTAAAAGTTAAAAGCAGAATGAGCTGACACTGACCCCGGAAGAGTTTCTGGGCAATGTGCAGTGGGTTTCCAAAGCGGAAGCTCTCTCCACTGAACACAGCTGAGATGAGCTTGTTCTGGTGCTCTGTGTTGTTTTCCGGGAAGTGAGGCAGGAACTTTTTTAGATGGTCTCGCTGTGAGTCTGTCAGCACCTCCTGCCACGTAGATAAGCTGACAACTTCAAAAAAGATCTCAGGCTAAAGGAGACAGAAATACAAGAATGAAGCAAAATGCCTTCCAGCATCTTTAACAAATCTTTACCCCTCTAGGCTTTCCATGGTTAAAGTCAAAAGACACTGTCTGGTACAGATTATGGAAAATGGTCGTCTAAAACACTGAAAGGTGGACATATTAAAGGATTCCAGTCATGAGGACTCGTAATGCACTTGTAATGGAGAGAGAGATCAGGAGATATAAAAGGAACAGAAAGGTGTTTTAATATTAGATCTGAGAAGAGATTGAGAGTCACTAAGTTTATTTAGATAAGGAAGAGACTAGGGAAAAAAAGGGGGCTTTTAAAACAGATTTGGCTAACATGACTTGAAACAGCACTCAGCACCTTTACAATCATGTTTAGCTAGTTATGTTGTAATCTAGGAGGGAGACCAGGCTACCACACAACCAGATAACACAACTGATAGCTGTTAAAACTGTATCTGTACAGGTGAATGGGGGAAAAGGGGCCTCCCAATTGTGTTAATCTAACCAGATTGATTCAAATTGATTTCAAAACCCCCTTCCTTCAGCAGGATTTGTGACACCTGGGGATGTTACACCCCTTTGCTTCCAACCGCTCTGACTTTCCTCTGTGAAACAGTGAGAATAATACCCACAACCTCCTTGTGAGGTGGGTAAGTAGTTATGTTTGTCAAACACTCTGGAAATGGGAAATGCTCTTATTATTACTCACATCCTCTAGGAGGTCCTCTGGCAGGCTAACTCTTGTTGCTCCCAGCATGCAGTCCTCCATGATCCGTGTGCCATTTCCCTCCCCACATGGTCCCAGCTCCAATGGGTCTGTTAGCATGTGGTCCAGAGAATCCATTCTTCACTGTCCTCTAAGTCCCTGAACAAAAGAAATTATCATCTACTGGCATCAACCTGCCAACAACAAAGTCCAAAATTCTCAGGTACAACTGAAGGTGACTTAGCTTAGTGTTTTAGAATGTACAATTTGAGGAAGAAATTGTTTTAACAGAATCATTGCCATGTGAATTTACTAAATAGTGAAACAAACAATGCAGACCTAACAGAACTACTAGAGACTATCACTGTTTCAAGTGACATACATGCATGCACGCACACAAAGTATATATAAAAAAACCCTGGGAAAAGAGAAATGGACATTAGCTGATTTATAACCATAGTTTAAATTTTTCTTACCTGTGCCACTTACAACACTTTCAATTGTTTGCATTCTTAATAATTTACTTTTCACTATTCATGTGATTTATATTTTGCCTGTCACTAAGCTTTAATAATAAAGACAAGCCTGGTCAACTTCACTTTGAGTCTCAGGCACTACATCAATGCTGCAATATTTGGGATGACAAACTGTTGAGGAATATTTAAATCCAAATTTTAAAAAAAGTTTTCACACATAAATTTGGATGCCTAAACTCAAATCCCGCTTAAGACTAGAGTAATGCAAACTACAAGAGATAGAAAAACCTCAAGAAATGAGGATAGATGGCAAGTGTATAAAGAATCATAAGGTAAGAACTACTGTTGCCTGTTGAGCAGACCAGACCTCAGGCTACAGGATACTTCATGGCTCTGACTAGAAAACAATATTCCCTTTATTTTCCATAGCAGCCTGAATCTTACAGAAGCTTATAAGTTGTTAAGAAGCTTTCTTATAAGTTAGTTAAACATTACTCTCATGCCTCCACCCTTGAGCTTTTTGGTACCATGCAGAACATGCCATAATAAGTAGATGTAGGCATTAAAGAATTCATGGCTTTGCTTCTGTGATTGTGGCTTCAATACACCATCTACCCAGGGCCAACTACTCAGCAGCACCAGGCTTACCCAATCTGTAAACATTAAGCCATTCATTAGTTTGCTCTGCATCTGAATCCTGATTCATGTCCAGCCACTGGAGCACTGAGTATAATCAATTTAGGAATATCATTCTGTTTCAAGCAATAGTGCAGTTTGGTGCAATATACCACAGAGGATGTGTCCCTTTTCAGAACTAAATTGGTTCATAGGAGGAATTACCTCTTGCCTGCAGAAAGCGTGGACACTCTAACCAAAGATAAAGAGCATTAGAGAAGTGGGGTTAAAGTATGTGAATGAAAGTCATCTCAAATGTATCTGATCTGCAAATAAAAACAGAGATTGAATTTTAATCAATAAGAGTAGGAAAAAAACAGATGTTTACTTTTTTTTTTAAATTTAAAATGCAAGTTCTAGAGCTTTTATCCTCATAAACATTCTCATAAAGCCATGTGAACTGATCATAAAATGGAGAAACAGACAGAAACAGAAATTATAATGAAACATTGTCAACTATGGGGTTTACAAACTATGCTCTACTATTTCAATGAGGTTTACAAACTATGCTCTACAAGCTTTATGAGATATGGGAAGTCTTACTAGTTCTACTATACATAAAGAAACTGAGGCACAGGGTTTAAGGAACTTGCCCAAGGTCCAATGGCAGTCAGGAATAAATTTCAAGAGTCCTTGCTCCCACTGCCTTAATAAAGACCATTTATGTGGCAGATTCAATGCCTGACCTACCATTCCCTATTAAAAATATTATAATCATGCTATGCTACACTAATTGCTATAAGATGCAGTTACATCATTCTTCCAGATCACCTTCATTTATTTTAAAAGCTGTTTCCCAAATTTACGTAGATTTTGCGGCCTATTCTAGGCTCAAAGCACTTACAAAATGTACTGTCAACCATTGATAAAATGAAACCAAAACAAACCAAATGCTCACATGCAAACCAGCAAGATTATAACACTATACACCCGCTAACATACAACAAAATAAACTCAAACGGCTCTCCTCACCTTCTAACCAGTCTCCTTCCCAAGAACCCTGGGAAAAAGAGATGGGCATAGTTAGATCTGTTTGCAAAGCCTAGGTATTTCTTCAGGGGGTGCTCATCCCCCAAAACAATTCAATGCTTTTTCTGCTAAGTTGATAACCAACATCAGCAGCAACCCTACAACAGAAAAGCAGTAACCACAGGATAGAGAAGAACTAGCCTGGCTGAGGACACAGGTCGGCTCTGGGGACCAGAACCCGCTGGAGAGGAATAAGGTTATTATCCTGGTCACAAACTGTGAGAGCAGCACCATGCACCCTCAGCAAAACACCCGACTCTGGCCGAGCATCTCCCCACCCCAGCAACGCTCCCACTAGGCCAGCTGCTCATCCCTGGGAAACCCCCACCCCTGAGGGGCCCCCTCCTCTGGCAGACCCCCAGCTCCCCCCCACCCCCCAGCTCCCCACCCCGGGACACCCCCCCCCCCTTCCCCCTCACCCCCGGGACACCCCCCCCGCAAACCCCCCAGCTCCCCACCCCCGGGACACCCCCCCCCCAGCTCCTCACCCCCAGAATACCCCCCCTTCCCCCTCACCCCCGGGACACCCCCCCGCAGACCCCCCCTTACCCCCCGCCCCCGGGAGTCCCCCTTGCCCGGCCTCTCCTCTCCTCACCCACAGCCGGCTCCAGGCCGCACGCGGCTCACTCAGACCCCAGGTCTCCCAGGGTGGCGGCCTAGCGCGCGCCGAGACTAGTTTCGCTGAGGGAGGGGGGAAGAGGCGCGTACGCCCCTCCCCAGAGCACGAGCTCGCGCACGCTGCCCGGGCAGCGGCTCGCCCCAAGCCCCCCGGCTCAGCTCGAGGGCTCTCCCTGCGCGTGCGCACCCTCCTCTTCCCGGCGACAAGCGTGCAGCAGCTTCTCACGCATGCGCGTGGCGTCAAGTCATTTGACGGCGTATGCCGGCGGAGGGCGGCACGTCCTTGTCCTGGCCCTGGTTGACTGAGCCGAGTGGCTGCCCGCGGCGCGCAATAAGGCCAAGGTCCTTCTGCCCAGGCCTGCAGGGCGGGTAGGGCTAGTGCAATGCAGGGGGAGGCGCCGGCTTGGAAAAAAATAGGAAAAAAGGTTTTTTAGCAATTTGTTTTAGCAGGGAAGTGGGGTGCATGGGGGGTGCATAGGTGTGGAGGGGGCATGCATGGGGGGTGCATAGGTGTGGAGGGGCATGCATGGGGGGTACATAGGTGTGGAGGGGCATGCATGGGGGAGTGCATAGGTGTGGTGGGGATGTTTGCAGATGAAGGTCCAGATGGGGGAGATGTGTAAGTGTGGAGGGGTGCATATAGCTGGGGGATGCATAGGTATGGGAGGGACGTTATAGGGTCTCAGCTTTTCCCTTGGTTTGGCTACAAATGCATTTAGAAAACAGTTATGTAGGTAGCTCTCCAATCTCCTCCCCTTAAATCCATTTCATTCGCTCTTCCCCACCCTAGTTCCCAGTAACACCCTTTAAGAACATAGGTGTTGCCCCACCAGCTCAGGTCCATTTAATCCAGCATCCTCTCTCTTAGAACCAAGGCTACGATTTTGGCACGTGTATTTTTATTAAAAGTCACAGTCAGGTTGTTGGCAATAAACAATAAATCACAGATGTATTGAAGCTGAAGACGGAGCCCCGCCATGCAGGGCTGAATTATTGGAATTTTCAAGAAATCACTGAGCTCTCAAACTCACAGAATCCGTGGTCTCTGTGACAAATTTGTAGCCTTACTTATCATGTCTAATGCCTTGGAGGAAGGATGTGTATTTTTAGGAATCAATTATGCAATAACATGAGCTTAGGGGAAGTTCCTTACTAACTCCCATCATTAATACATAATCAGGCCCCTTTTTACAGTACCCAAGTTTAACCCCATTCTGTTCCCCCTTCTCAAAGCTCAATCCTCTGAGTCCCCCAAGTCCCTCCTTCCCCACTCCTCCCCCTAGACTGTGTCTGCAACTCCCACGCAGCCAGCTCTGCTCCTCAAATACTGCTCTCATTGCCTAAAATGTCAAAATGGAACTGCATCAAGAATACACAGAGGGAAGTCATGGTGCAGACATGATGCTACACCACTAGGTAACACTCCTCTCTCCTTGAAATTAACCACCATTTCCATGGCCAGTTCATGCAGTAACAGGATTAAAGCCCCTGTGGGGTTTTTTTCAGATATGAAGTTCTATCATTTTTCTGTATGACTAAATTAACAAATCATTGGTCCTGTACATCCTTCTGCAGAAAAGATCCTGTGTGAGATAAGGGGATCCTTTCATTTCCTTTTAACTCACTGAGTGTAATCTTTGGTTATATCAGCATATTCTGTATTTCATGTTTTTATATAGGCCTGAAACAGTTTTGTAAACATTTAAATTATGGGCTTCCCATCTCCAGTATCTCTTACAGACCTCTTTCCCTTTCCCCATCCCCACTCTTCAGGCCCTGCATCAGAGCTGAGGAGTATCTAGTGCTCATAGCCCCTGCCAGGATGGGGAGCAAGTATAAACAAAATAACTTTTATTTTCTTTCCTATCGCTTAATTTAGTTTTGGTGAAAAGGTGTCAGATTGACAGCCTAAGAACCCTGAGTCTTCAGAGTGTCCACAGCACAGATGCAGTGTGGGTAGCAGCAGTGCAAGCTTCCCCACGCGGCCTGGTCAGTGTGCTTAAACCCTAACCTGGAGCTATAGGAGGAATGGGTAGGTGTCTCCATGTCCTATTCCATCCACATGGCTGAGGCTGCAAACAAGGGTTGGACACTCTTTTTTTCCTTGTGCTGGGGACATCTGTCATGAAGAACTGGACCGATACCTATATTCACAAAGACCACCAAACAGTCATCACATGGTATCAGCCGCTAGTCAATATTGACATAGGATGGATTTGAACTGCTCATCTAATGATTTCCAGTAGCCACCACAATATGCTAGGCACTGTACAAATATAAAAGAAGGCATTAGTCCCTACCCCAAAGAGCTTACATTCTCAAAAAGCTGAATACAGATAAAGAGATGAAGGGCAGGAGAAGAGGGAACAACGTAGCTAGGTGGTGAGTGTATGATCAACATGTGGCCAAAGTTGTAATGACATAATGGCTATCTATGATAGTAAAGACAATCCCAAATTACCCTGCAACCATGATGATAATTGGGTCTTGAGGAAGGATCTGAACAAGGCAAAGACAGTAACCTTGTGCATGAGCTCAGGGCAGATATTCCATGCAGGGAGGCAGCAGCATGGCAGAAGATGAAGTGTTTATTGGAGAATTATACAATCAGTATATGGCAAAGTGGAGGGTGATACAAAAAGACCCAAGGGCAGAAGTATGCAGTGCCTTGAACGCAAAAAACAAAAGCTAGAAGCTTGAGACAAGTAATTTACAAGTGTAAACTGAATCATATTTGACTACAGCATTACTGCTGCAACCATCATGAATGCATATCATGTTCAGTATTTAAAAAAGAAGAAAAATTTATTAATTTTGTTTTTACACCTGCCAGGTAGCACAAGACTATTAACACTATAACAGTCATTGAATGTACAATAAACATACACACTTAAATAACAGAACAGGGTCAGAATGATGCAACTAGTATGTCAACGTCAGTGTCTCATGAAACATCCAGATTTAGTCCCAGGTGTTTTAACAGTTCTTGGAAAGAAACAAGTAAGTTTCTTTTGGAGATTACGAATCGGGGCCAACTTCTGCGCTTGGATGCATGAACAGGGGGCCCAAGGGAGGCCAACGGGAGCACCCAGCATGTGCTTCTTAGGGCAGACTTTAGCTCTGAGTGAGCAATGAAGGGTACTCCAGAATTAAGCTCTGGTGGGACATTATTTTGGAGACAGATCTTTTGGTGGCTCCAGCAAAAGAAAAGAAATTAATATATTTTCTGCACTGCAGGTCTGCACACAGCCATGGAAACGGATTTTCTTTTTTAAGAGGGGCCCTGCACTACAGCCACACGGACTATTTTTCGCTACTAAATTTCTGCTCTCTTCCCAAATCTCTGTAATCATTATAATTTGTTACCTTAGAATGAATATGCATGATGCTTAATTCCCAGGGAAGATTATGTCTCTCTCTCTTATATTGTATTCTCATTCCTCCATTAATTTGGGACACAAAGTGAACCATCACTTTGGTTTCTGGCTGGTGGTTATGAATGTGGTGCCTCTGTGAGACACAGAACAAAATCCTTGATAAACGAGATACAAGTTCAAAGAGGCCAAACATTTTCAAACTGCATTCCATAACAACTGGCTAGTCTGAAATAACTGGTTCAAAAACAAGTGTCCCCATTTGGTGAAGTTTTCTAAACAGTTGAAGAAAACATTACTTTTTAATATCTTTATTTGCAAAACTTTAAAGGCTTATTCTTCATATCTGGAAACTGGATCTTTAAAGACTTATGTAAAACAAGAACTATTTACCATGTAACATTTTCAAATCCCCTACTTTTCATTATTTGTAATAACACATCTGACTTTAAATTTGTATGACAGTGTAGAGGAATGTCTATACCTTCATTTTTAGTCAGTAGATCATCTGTCAATCTGAGAAAAGCCACTTTTCTTGAACAGGAAGCTGTGAGGCAAAGCCAGGGCAGTCAGCTTCCTTCTTTTCTCCTACACAAACAACATAACAAGGGCCTGATTTTGAAAAGTACTCAGCAAACACAGCTCCAGTTGAAATCAACAGGAATGACAGTTGCTCAGCACCTCTGCAAAGAAAGGGTCTGATCCAAAGCCCAATGAAGTCAACAGAAAGACACTCATTGACTTCAATGGGCTTTGGATCAGGACCCAAGCCCTTAACTTTTGAGGCCTGTCAAAGAAGCTAGATCCCAGCTACAAATTTAGTCTGCATTTTGACCAATCACTTCAAGACTACCATAAAGCAGTGCTGAGCCAGCCGATATTTAAATGGTTTATCTGATTATGCACATGTTATTTACCATAGCAATATGTGGCACCAGACTTTGCTAGCAAGCATCAAGACTTCTAATTGTCCAGTTCTGATTTGGGCATCATAGGGCCTGGTACTGCAACTCCTACACACCTCTGAAGTTTTCACTCACGAGTAGCCCCACCAAAACTAATGGGAATACTTGTGTAAGGAAGGGACCTTCAGGGCAGCACTCAAGAAAAGTTGTTCAAAGTACTGATGCCATCTGTTAATTTTTATGTCACAAAAGTCCATTAAGACCAACGTTTACAATTGTCCTGTTAGACACTGACATAGTGGTAGCTTTTCAAGCAGAGTGAGTAGAGATTTAGGCATATTTAATATCTGCCACCAACACTCAATGGAGCTGTGGTCATATTCTCCTAAGTACCAGAGTAAAAATTGCCCCCTTCTCCCCTCAGTTTAAAAAACAAACAAACAAACAAACACAAACAAACATCCTTAAAGGGGAGCAATGTAAGAAAAAATAAACTGCCTTAAAAACACAGCTTCCCTTTCTCCTGGTCCCAAACCATAACACAAGTTCTATAAAAGACCAGGTCTGCCAGATCAAACAATCCTTTGAGATGGCTTTCATTGTCCTATAAGAGTGGCCCAGTAGTGTTCTTTTTTGTGTTTCCTGAGTCCAAGGCTGGTCATTTTATGAAACAATCCATTTACAATTACAGCACATTGTTACCAAGATACATGGAAAACTAGAGCAACCAACTTTCCATTCAACCTTCATGGGGAAACAAAAACTAAATTTTGAGGCAGCCCTAAAGATAACTATACCACAGCTGCAAAAGGTGTGCACACGGGGAGCAGGTTAGAAAGGTTCTTTTCAGACACTGCATGTTAAAGTGAGCCTCAAATACCAATTATAAGGCACAGAGTTCTAGGTGCCTTTTTACTTTAAAACTACCAAATAAAAGTAAAAAAAAAATTCAATTTGTTTGCCCTCCTCCCCATTCTCTCTTCATACAAACATCATCAGGGGTCACAGCAAAAACTGCTATCCGGTTTAAACATTATTGAGCCTTTTATTAGTTTACAAGGGAAAAGAAGAGTTCCCTGAGAGGATAAGGGAAACACAGGCAGTATACACTCAGTGTTATTGTCATGTGCTATTATGATTTCAAATCCAAACGCTGAGGTTTCAAGACTGCACTTTTAATTCTCCCCAAAACTTCTTGACAGGGCAGGGCAGACAGTGTGTAAACAGTTCTAAAAGGTTGCTAAAATAATAATTTAACTGACTGCTTCTGCACAGCTTCACAGCTTCATTGTTACATCTGTCTCTCTCACACTCACACACCAGGAGCCACCGATTTGCTATTGCTCTTTCTTTCCAGCGGGTCTGCTCTTTATCTAGGTGGCATATTCCCTTCCTCCTTGGCCATTTAAAAATAAAGACACAGGGAGCAGTTCTGACATACAGCTAATACCACAGGCAGTTTATATTATGTCTTTTTGTTTAACTGTCAATGGTAGAAATGTACATGGGGCATAATCTGCCATTAGCTATTTGGCAAGTATTTTCCCCCATCCTTATAATAAATGTTGTACACTGTGATACTTCCACAAAGGAAAAATAAGGGTCATCAGACATACCAAAAAGTAAAGTTCTGGTCACGCATAGTTTCTGCTTCTCATTTTTTCCTTTTCCTTAAAGATTTGCATAAGATGGCAGCATCCCCAAAGGATTTTGAGGGTATTTTTTAGTTGTTGCTGTCACCTAAACCCCCTTTAAAGCATCAGCAAGAGCACCAACATTTTACTTGAAGTTATGTGAATGAATATTTAAAACAGAATGAGCTCCAGGAGATCCAGATGTTTTGGGGGAAAGGTTGTCCTTAAAGTCAGGTAACATAATGGGATTTCATCATTCATGCTCTGCAGAGAAAGTTCTTGGTTTAGTGATGTGCACTTCACTGCCCCCATTCCCATTGGTGGTTGTAGTGATGATGTACTGTGTGGTTTGCTGTTGATTGGTTGGTTGTGATTCCAAGGAGTCAGAGTGTGCTGATGGCTGAGACACACCCACCTGCACACCACTGGAAAGTGAAGAGTTCTGTTTTACATCCAGATCCGGTTGACCTTCAGATATCACATAATGAGTCTGCACAGAGAGCAAAAGCACTAGTTACACTGATGTTTCAGACCAGCTGACTAGCCATCTTTCACTCACACCGTCTTACTGTAACTTTTCTGTCTGAGCACTGGGAGCTATTTTCTATATAAATGAGCGATTATAAAATTTAACTGTATTGCATTTAAATGTTTAGAGGAAAAAAACATGAACAGGATACTTTCAAGTTGTTGTAAGGGTTAATTTAACACTGGCTAAAACCAGCTGTATAAATAACCCACCCACACAAATAAGTAAAATAACTAACTCACTTCACAATAACTCTGAAAGTCTCCTATTTTGCCATGCATTGCACATGGGAGCTGCATTTTCTGTATCATACATCAGTATGTTGTATCTCCTGCTAGGCAATATCAGTATAATGGCAGCTTCCACTGAGATCATTCACTCCAGTCAGTTATACAAAGAGTTGAACAATCACAGAAGTTTCTAAAAACTCTTTTGAAAATTCATTTCTATCTCTAGCCAGATTTAATAAATATTTACCTAGCTCAAGTATTATAAATAATCAATATTGTTAATTTGGGCCCAGATCCTACTGACTCAGTTTGATGAACTAAATGGAACTAACTACTTGCTCATGAATGCCTCTCATGTGAGTAAATGTCTGCCACACGGGGGCATTAGACTTTAAATGCCTTGAGACAGGGCTCTTCATTTTTACCCATGTAGCAGGGTGGTCTGCACCTGTAAGAGCCTGCAGCACCAGGGAGCAGCAAACCCTGGCCTAAGGAGAAGCCCAGCAGGCAGATGTTGGGAACCAGTAGATCCAGCTAAGCAGCAGCTAATGATTGGCTTTGATTCCCAGCTCCTGCCTGACGGGCTGCTTCTTCGGCCAGGGTTTGTTGCTCCCTTGCTCTGCAGCCCCTTACGGGGCAGATCACCCTGTTACCTCACGTCACAGGGATCGTGGTACTACATACAAAATCATTAACTATGTTTTCCCTTGAAGTAGATGACTGACACCTTCCAACCAAATGGATCATTTCTTGCCTCTACTCTAGGAGTGTAAAGAGCAGTGGCACATTGTTCCTCAGCCTTGGGCATCCCGAGGCACAGCTCTGGATTGCCAGCCTAGCTATGGACACTACGCCAAAGTGGTACTTGGTACAAGTGTTGCAGAAGACCTGTGACCTTTCACACCATACAAGTCTATCACGTTAGCTCCTAACTTCAGAAAATACTTTTACAAGTACCCCTGATAGGACACCACTATCTGTGCACCCTTGACACTTGTTTTGGTGTTTCTTTAATGTGTTCAGACCGAAAGCTTTTTGTCTAATTCATCCTCCCAGAACAAAGACTGACATCCTTCTGCTTACCTGGGTGACTGCTTTCACTTGCCCTGTGTTCACCGTGGTGACAGGAGTACCTACAGCGGTCTCTGCAATCACATACTGACCCTGTGGGATGGCCATCATCTGAATTTCAGATGCTGGAAGAGAGGATCAAGAAATACAGTTAAACGATCTCAAAGGTTAGTATGGAAGACAATAATAAGGGTGACCTGAGGGTCACATGAAACCCAGGAGTGTTACAATCCTGTGACTATCCTCATTTTAAATTCAGAGGTAAGGCTGACTGGCAAAGAGTACAAGTTTCACCATGCAATGCAGTGTGACTGCTTAAATCAAGATGGAAGTTTCATGCTGGTACCCAGTCTCTATGGGCTGCAAGATTAGGGTGGCAGCAAATGATGCCATTTCATACAATTTAAGTGTTGGTTTCTGGTGAGTTATCAACACAGCCTTCATCTGGGCAAAGTTTGGACTCCCCTTGAAAAAAGAATCAGACATCTAGGGCCAAATCCTCAGGTGATGAAAATCAGCACAGCTCTATTGACTTCAATGGAGCTACACCAACTGATATCGTCTCAGGATCTGGCCCTTCGGTCACAGCCATCATATCCTGTTGTTGCCATATGGGAGTATTCCTCAAGGATATGTTGCTCAAGGATTCATAGAGGCTGCTGTCCAGACTTGCACCGGAAAGTATATGACATCAGGCGTGAAAGGAGCCTTTTTGGAATGCATGTTAGGACTTTCCTCTGAATTTAAACAATCCATTCTCAAAGACAGACTTATTCTTGACAAATGCATTCCCTTTGGAAAAGAGACGCCAACCTGCTAGAACAGACCACTTAAAACACAAGGGTGTGACAGCCTGGAAAAGAGAAAGCCCAATAACAATAGTTTGCATTTATATAGCACTGTTCCTCTTCAGCAAGCTTAATGAACATTAACTAATGAATCCTCACAACCCTCTGTGAAGAAGGGATGTATTATTATCCCCATTTTACAGCTTGGGAAATGGAGGAAAAGGGGTTAAGAGACTTGAGCCTAGTCCCAAAGGGAATTAGTGGGATTGCTGACCTCTGCACATTTCTGATACTTACGGTAGCTACGAAATGAGTTCCATGTGCTGGGTAGAAATGTGTGCTGGACCGAGGAGCCTTGCTGTTGCTGGAGAGTTTGGCTTGGCGCTGATGTGGTGGTTTGCATTTGGGAGGGGCTGAGTTCCTGCTGAGATTGTTGTGATGAGGGACTCAGTGGCTGAGCTCCCACCTAGCACAGCACCATGAAAATAAAGACAATTATTTATCTGCCAGCATGGTAAGGCTTACATGCATTTGTACTGCCAGCGGGAGGTACATTCCTCTTGGTACTAGGATACGAACACTAATTCTCTTGGTCAATAGTGCAAACCTCAGCCCAGATCAGCAATCTGTGGGTTTCCAGAGCAATTCCTAGTTGGAAAAATGTCCATATCACCACCACTCCCAAAGCCGGCGGTCTCAGAAGAGGCCGAGCTCTGAACAAATGAGCAGAGAGCATGAATTTCTTTCTCATTTCTAGATCTCTCATGCCAGGTCAAGAGTGGCAGGACAGGGTAGGAAAACTTGCACTGCTGCCACCCTGTTCTGTGGATAACTATAAACTCAGTGGCACGTTAACAATGAAGTCCTGCTCTACCACTGGTCACTGTAATAATAATAGTGTTTTGACCTTCTATAGCACCTTGCATCCAAAGAGCTCAAAGCCATTTGCAAACATTAACAGATTTACCCTCACATCCTCTCTGTGTGGTCAGTCAGTATTATCTGGAGAATGCTCTTTGCACTGTAACTGTGGGATACCTGTGATGATGATTGAGTTGCTGGGGTTGGGGCTGGCTCTGTAACCTGGATATGCTGCACCTGGATGGCATGCTGGGTGTACGTCTGGGGGTCATGCAGTTGTCCGACATCCACCGTGGAATGCTGGGACTGGTGAGGTGAGGTAGCCTGGGAAAATCAAAGCAGATCTGTAGACTGTAAACTCTTTGGGGTAGGGACTGTGCTCAAATTTCTGTTTGCACAGTGCCTAGAAAAATGTGGCCATGATCCTGATCGGGGCTTTTGGGCACAATCATAATACAAATATTAAACAATAAGCAACAATTGGAGAGTGATCAGTGGCCTGCATTACCACAGAGGATGTTATTAACTTATAAACAGAGCTAGAAAATTGCTTCATAATGGAAGGTAAATGAGAAATTTAGTGGTTCAGAGAGAAAATTCTCTGATTATTAGATCTCTCTATTTATATGGCGCCAATTACCACAGCACCTGAGTGCCTCAAAATCTTTAATGTACTTATTCTCACAACACTCCAGTGAGGTAGGGAAGTACATTTCAGGGCTGGCCTACATTACAGAGTTTTGTTGACAAAAGTCAGCTTTCGGCAACAAAACAGCAGCAGTGTACATACTTGAACTCCCAAGTCGTAGACTAGTGCCCTAACCACTGGACCAGCCTTCCTCTCTGTAAATGTACGTATTCGTACGTGTCAGAACGGCATAGCCATCCTGTGATTAGATATAGATCTATGTTAGCGGAAAGAAAAGTGAAGTTTCCAGTGTCTTATCTATTAAAGACTCTTAGGGATACCACCTCCTAATTAATTATAGTAATTTAATTAGAGACATCACACCTTATTAAAATGAATGCAAAGCTGAAGGCATCAGAATGCAGCGGAACCATTAAAACTTCATCAATTCATGTTAAATGGTGCCATTATTTAGGCCATCATTAACAAGAGGTGCAACATTGCTAAAAATGAGCAACAAAAGGACAGGAAACTGCTCCTAATTTCAGGCTCAAATATAAGCTGGTTGGCAATTTCAGATCCACCCAAGCAAGCAGAGGCTGAAGGGTTTAAAGGAGCTGCTCTGGTGACTTCTTAGAGCTGCCTGAAATATATTTCCCCAGCTCTGTTAATCCAGTTATGTGCTATATTTATATTTAAGGGGGTTACTGAATTTCACAGGATGAATACCCTAACAGTTAATACAATGGGAAAGCAAACACTTTCCAAATTTTGGCTCCAGCTCTCTGGGGAAAAACAAAGTTCAAATTGCTCCTCGCAAACTGCAGAAGTGAGTCACCCATTGACCCATTCTGCCAATTCCTGAGGGGCAGTGCCTGTAGCAGCCCCAGGGATTTAGCCTGAGCTTCAGTCTCCAGGTGATATCTACCCAGATCTTTTCACCATCAAGACATTTTTTTTTTAAAGTCTTTAAAACTGGTGTCATTTAGGCTTGGGAAGAGGTATAAGATACATGCTCAGTAGATTACCTACCTGGGCCACTTGCACAACCTGCAACTGTATGTGCTGAGGTTGCTGCAGGCCAGCTGTGGATTGAGACACAGGGATGTACTGGATTCGTTGATAATCTCCCTGTGGGGTTCGATAGTCTGTCGTCAGGGTCTGGGACAGTTCCGTCATTGCTTGCGTCAGCAGATCTGTTGTCTGAGGGAGAGAGGCACACAGTGCATCATGCAATATAATCTGTTGGGCTGAACACTTTGCATGTTTTAATTATTTCAGTGCACTAGAAACCTAACCTAAACCACTGAAACCTAGTCAATAATTTAGAAGGGCTTATTTTGTTTGGAGTTCTGCTTAATGAGATTCTGACAGCAGCCGGGTGAGTGGGAGTGCTCGGTTCTGCAATGCGGGACTCACTCAAGCTCACTCTCTTCTCTTACTACCTGCACGGACAAGGCATACTGCAAGGACCTGCATGCGCTCCAGGATTGAGAGTTACTCTCCTGTTACTCAATGCAGTGGTGCTCAGCCACCCACTTCTTGCCCAGTCTCAGCTGGGAGGCAGGCATCAGCCGCTGGCTTTTGGGGAAGGCGTGCGGCAGCCGCCCGCTTCCCGCCTGGTCGCAGCTCCCAGCTGGGAAGCTAGCGGCAGCCCCCAGCTTCTGGGGGAGGCAGGCAGCAGTTCCCCACTTCCTGCTGGGTCCCAGCTCCCAGCTGGGTGCCCGGTGGCAGCCTCCTGCATCTTGCAAGCTGGGCTCACAGCTGGGTAGCAGCCACCCACGCCCCGGCTTCGAGCCGAGGGACAGACTCCAGCATCCTGGCTTGAAGATGGGGAGGGCAGCCGCCTGCCCACATCCCTGGGTCCCATCTGGCGCAGAAGCCTCCTCTGCCCCAGCTTGGATTGGGTAGCAGTTGCCCACCCCCCGAGCTGGGAGCCAGGTGGCAGCTGCCCGCAACTTGCCCAGGTGGCAGCCCCCCTCCCTGGCTCAAAGCCTAGTGCCCAGAAAACTTGTCAATGTCACTGCTCTAGCTGAGTGGTAAAATTGACAACTATGACAGCCCCAGATTTCACCAGTTACCCTCTTTTCCTGTCTCTCTCTCACCCTCCTTCCCTGTCTCTCTCTCTCACCCCTTCCTCCTCTCAAATCTATGGCAAAAATTTGGTGCGGCGCTTTATATTCCCCAGCATTGGCATGCCGCTCAAAGCCTCCTAGCTTTGGCCAACATCACCTCTAACCCAGGTACATACTTGAGTTGCACACCCCTGGTGTAAAGGTGGTAACCCCACCCACACTAGATCTGACATCTGTCATATCACGGCCTTGTATACTCAGCCCTTCTTCCAACATATGGCTCACATTAGTCTGTAAATATAAAATCCCGTGGAAAATTGAGTGTTGGGGTACTTATTAAAATTTGCAGAAGTTAGGGGGTACTTACTGCTTAAAAGGTTGAGAAACACTGCTCTAGTGGAACAAAAGTAAAGTGCATAGATTCATATATAGAAGTGATCTATGGGAATATCTCAACATAAGCCTTGTAATACCAAAGTGATTGGAGCCAAGTAAATGCTAATAATCATTATAATATAGGATATCTGACTGTTTCACTCAGATGGCCTGATTCACCATTCTTTGCATCCTTACCACAACGGTCTCTCCAGTAGTGCTGTCAGTGGTTAAAACTGCAGGAGTGGAACTGATGACGGCTGCTGCCAACGGCGTGTGTATCGTGTTAGGGAGCTGAGCAAACTCAGGGTGTTTCTTGCGAATGTGTTGTACCATCTTGGTCTGTGGGAGGGTGCAGAGAATAGGGTTAGGGAGACAGTCAGCAAGATTAGCTTTGATCACAATGAAAGCATCAGCTGTGCAAATTTCAGCTCTTTGCTTAGCCTGAATGGCTCAGGTCACCAGTGAGAAAACACAAAGACCATGGGGTTCATATTAATTAGACTTGCCTGGTGCTGAGCTTTTGCCTCGCAAACTTCATGGCCCCATTGACTGCTTTCCTTGACATTGTCAAATGTTTTGAGTACCCATTCAGAAGAGAGCAGAAAGTCTCTCTTCTGTCTCTGGCTCCCTCCTTCCTCTTTTTACTACCCATCTCATAAAAAGTCACCCATCAAAACAAACCTAAGGGGACAGCTTTGAAAAACCTATGGACAAAATTCTCAGAAGTGGCTCAGATTTTGGGTCCTCAGATTTTGGGTGTCCAACTCGGGACACCTTGTGCCTGATTTTGACAGGTGCTGAACATCTGCAGCAACCATTGTCTTCAAGTGGCACTGTGAATGTTCAGCACCTCTGAAAGTCAGGCCCAAGCTGTCTCAAGTGAGCATCCAAAAACAGAGGCACGCAAAATGAGAGGCCACTCTGGAAAATCTGGCTGCCAGTGTTCAAAAAGCAGGAAATATTGTGAGCAAAAGCTCTGCTTGTACCATGCCAGGCCTGCGCCTAGAAAACCAGCAATTCATCAGGACTCAACCCTTGGAAAAGGAGAAAAATCACTCTTTCAAATTCCTATACCCAGGACGTGCACAAGTATTATCTTCACTGGCTAAGGGCTTGTTCACATGCGGATGTTTTTCCAGAATATGGGAAGGTATGAATGTAAAGTGCTATCGCTATTCTGGAAAACCACTTCTATTCTCGAATAAGAGTGTCTACATGGGAAGGTATTCTAGAACAGCTTATTCCACAATAGCTATTCTGGTCAATTTCCACATGTAGACCAACCCTGAGACACAGGCAGATAAAGCAACTTACCCAATATCACACAGCAAATCAATGGCAGAGCTTGGAATCGAACTGTCAGGAATCCTGGCTACCAGTTCCCTAATCTAACCACTAAAAACTTCCTTTCTTTGTAAATCAAGTAAACTGTGTTCCCATTGTTAGTACTCCCCTTGAAACCAGCTGTCTGATTCATGATGAAAGGGTTGAAACCCTGGATTGACAGATTGCAAGTGCTGTAGTGGAACCACATGACGGGAGGGGCTCTGTTCTGGGGCAGTGAGACACTCACAGTACCTTACTGCTGTACTGTTTGGAACAGTGAGGACAACAGACTGGTGGAGTGGCTATTGTGCCCGTGAGCTGGGTGTGAGTACTCAGCATAGGGTCTGGCTCTCCCGGTCCTGCTGGGCGCAGTTTCCGGATACTTGGCGGTAGCTCCGCACCAGGATGGTTCTTCAGGATATGGGCTTTGCGTTTGCTGGCACTCTTGTACACCTATGGGGTAAAAATTTGGAATGAGAGCAGCATTCTGCCCAAAACAGAGAGAGTTTGGGTGTCTCCATCCAGAAAGTTCACGTGACTCTGTTAACGTGCACGCGCACACACACGAATCACTTTACCAGCCAGAGAGACAACTATCTCCAGGATGGAATGTAATAATTGCTTGACACTGCATAGAAACCCAGCACTACACAACCACGAAGGTCAGGAATTGAGGAGGAAAACCCTATTCAATTGACACTCCAAGGGGAAAGGTCAGGGAAGACAGAATGTAATCACCCAAGCTGGAATTTGCCAAGGCAACTAGGATTACCATCTCTACTCCTGCTTAAGCATCACTGGGTATTTAATAACTACAAGGGATCAGAATGTCTGTTTCAAGCCTAGTTTCTTTAGACACATTAAAGAAGCTACAGTTAGAGGAAAAACAACAAAGTAATCTTGTATAATAATATAAAAAGGAAGCAAGCTAAACAAAACTGAAGAAACATTCAGCAAGGAATGGGACACTCCTCTAAACCACAGGTAGAAGGCATCAGTGAATCATATCATGAGATCAAGAGAAGTTGGTGCAGCTTTTCCAGAATAAATAAAAGTCCACAGCAGAAACAGAGGTCAATGAGTAGGTCATACCCAGAAAAAGCAGGCACCCAACAAAGGCAAAGGAAAAGAAGCTGCTGGAAATCACTGGAATGTGGCTAAGAAGAGGGCAGCTCACAATAAAAGGTCTTAGGTCCAGATCTCCCAAGGTAAATACAGTAGACTTCAGAGTTATGAACATCTCGGGAATGGAGGTTGTTCATAACTCTGAAATGTTCGTAACTTTGAACAAAACATTATGGTTCTTCTTTCAAAAGTTTACAACTGAACATTGACTTAATACAATTTTGAAACTTTACTATGCAGAAGAAAAAGGCTGCTTTTAACCATCTTAACTGAAATGGAACAAGGAGAGAAGCAGTTTCCTTACCATGTCAAATCTTTTTTTTTTTAAACTCTCCCTTTATTTTTAGTAGTTTAAGTTTAACACAGTACTGTGCTGTATTTGCTTCTTTCTTTTTCTTTATGTATTTTTGGTTTCTGCTGCTGCCTGATTATGTACTTCTGGTTCCAAATGAGGTGTGTGGTTGACTGGTCAGTTTGTAACTCTGATATTCATAACTCTGAGGTTCTACTATAGGTACCTAATTCCCTTTGAGGATCTGGGTCTCAGAGACTGACTTTTATAAGTGGTGAGCACCCAGAGCTCCAACACAAGTCAAAAGACACTGTTGGTGCTCAGCACCTCTGTAAATCAGACCACTCCAGCAGTGCAAGGAGTCTTTGGTGTGTGAAATAAACTGAGCCTACGGAAGCTACAAAGTGTGTGATCCCCTAATTAGACTGGCAATCTTAAACACAAAGAGCAGAGACTATCCCCTCAGAACCAATCCAAAACAAAGAGGAGAAAAACAAAACTGAAATTTTCAACTTGCATTTAGTTGCCTTAGCTTCAATGTATTTCATCTTAATTTCTGCATGGACAGAGCTGGTACGAATGAGGTTTTTAAGGCCCAGCTTGACAAAGCCCTGGCTAGGATGATTTAGTTGGGGTTGGTCCTGCTTTCAGTAGGGGGTTGGACTAGACCTGAGGTCCCTTTCCTCCCTAATCTTCTATGATTCTATGACACTTCTATGATTGTATGAATGCTGGTGGGCAGCTGAGAGAGGTATTTTCTCAAGAAAATTACAAGTCCTGCCACATGTTTATACACATAAATTGGTTGCAAGAAGGTATAGGGCTGTGCTTCACTCTGACTGGCGACTTCCTTACGTACCTTATCACAGTACTGACAGAAGTAATCTCTGTTGGGTTTGATGATGGGTAGGGTTAGCTCCGGCACCTCCTCTATTTTCATGTCTGGATGTCTCTTTGATAAATGATTCACCTAAGAGAACGAAGCAAATCAGAATAAGAGAATACGTTACAGCTGGAAGCTAAACAATTGACCCTTCTCTTGGGCATGGGAAGCCTGGATTCCCCAGTGCAATGCCCCACCACAAAAATGCAATGTTGCTAACCAGCAGCACTAGACCATCTGATAGCACCGAGGGGTTAACATCCATGTGTGGTCAGTTGCTGAAGGGGAACCCAGTCACCCTGCTGCCCATTTCCAGTTTCTTTGGCTGAAAGACCTGTTGTTGGAAAAAGCAAAAATATACTAGCATAAATTTCCTTTGGTGGTTTTTTCTGATACACACTAATCTAATTTTCTTTGAGCCAGTGCAATGGAAAATCCAGGTGGGATATGATTCAGACTGATTTTTCACATTACTCCAGAATTTGCTGGTGCCAGGCAGCAGTACAGTTTGAATGGGTAATAAGGTTCTCAATAAACTAAGCATCTTTCCCCACAAAACTCAAAGGGAGGATTTCCCAAAGTGGCATTTTATTTCTTGTGGGGCAGATACTAGAATGTGCACGCCTGATCAAAATAAGAGAAAAGGGTGAAACTCTCCAGGGCTGGGAGCAAGGTGTTATCACCAGAAGCCCCCTAGCTGTGCAACTGTTTATTAGCAGAGATCACAACCAGATTGAGTCCCTGTGGAATGTTATACAAATCTGTTTGCACAAGTCTCCCTTCAGGGTCAAAGGCTGGCGACGTCCCTCACTGGAAGAATTAAAAAACAGAAAAGAGAGAGAAATAGTAGCGGGGACAGAGGAACAAAACAAAAATAATCTTAGTAAATAATACAGGAATGTTTGGAAATGGAGTGGTAGAGCTTACCTGTTTACCTGCTTGGACTATGCAATTGTATTACGAATCTCAAATTTGGTGCCCAGACAGCACTATGATGGATGTATTATACACCACAGTGCTTACACACAAGAAAGAAAGGAAAGAAACAAAGAGGACCTTTTGTAAGAACTACCATTCCTGCAGTTCTTTCTCAGCATTCCTATGTTCTAGTCACCTGAAATCTTCAGCCATTTCTTTCCTATTCATTAAAGCTAAATACAAAAGCTACCTTACGTAATAAATCATTTCTAAGTGACAAAAGTTCATTGGCAGAAATCTCAAGAGAGGCAAGAGCTTCAGGACACTAACCAGCATGCCTCTCCTCCGGAAGCCCATCATACACAGTCGGCACTTGAACATGAAGCTCTCATAGTCGGTGGAAGCTATCCGAGGCTTGAAGGTTTTGGAGCGGCTGATTCGATCAGCTTTCTTAGCCTCTCTTTCTGGATTATGCATCCTTTGCATGTGCTCCCGGAGCTTGTCTTTCCTCTGTTTAGGACAACAGTCAAAGAGGAAGAAAAACCAACTTTACAGCATTTGTCTGTTAAAGAAGTGGTCACAACGCATACCATATAGAGGTCCATTTTTGGAATGTTCATGTCCAATGTGGCTAAATATGGATGGAGCATGGCATGCTGGGAAGTTTTGCTTCTGAGGGCTGCATGTCATTATTAAAAGAAGCTACAGAACCTTTAGTTTCCAGGTTATGGCTGGTAGGCACTGAAAACTGTTACCTCGCTAATGCTAATTCAGTGGTCTCAGTGAGATGAGTTGGTGGGTCTCAGTCCAGTTCCCAGTGGCAAAAAGTCCCCATGACTACAAGTTGGCACAAAATGTAACCCTTGATGGCAAAGGTCAAACTCTGACTAAGTAGTAGAGGCCAAGGCCCGATCCTTCCCCCCACACACGCAAAACAGAAGGGGAAAATAGAGGGCAGCTGCAGCTTGCTTTGTTCAATGCACAGGTGCATCTGTATCTGTTTTCAGTTGTCTCCCTGACTTCAGTGGGAGTCCTACTTTAAAACCATCTCACTATGTGGGCCATTGTTGTTTTACATTTTTCCACCCACCCTTTCCATGTATGCACCTTTGTCCTGCACTCTGCACTATGGTAACAGCAGCTACTAGAGCTGATGTTATCTATGTTGTGAAAGGCTTTATAATAATAATAACAACAATGTAGTAATATTTCGCACTTCTGCAACTGCTGCCATCTCAAAATGCTTTACAGGCATTAAGTTATCCTCCTGAGTTATCATAGGTGCTATATTATTACACCCATTTTACAGATGGGGAAACAGACCTAGAGAGGTTAAAGTGACCTGCCCAAAGCTGCACAATAAGCCAAGATCACAGCCAGCAATGGAAGCCTGGAGTCCCAACTCTTGGGCATAGCCCACTACATAATACTTCCTCCCATATACAGAGTATTTCCGTCACCTTTCCTCTGGAATAGCCCTTTCCCTAGGCATCACAAATGCCATTGTTTTATTCCTTCTAGTTTGATGCTATGATCAGATTTTGCTACACTTTTTAACTTTTCAGAGGCTGTGGCATCTGATAGTTTCATGTTGTAGTAACCAAACTGACATTATTCCGCTTGGGATCTTACCAGAAAACTCCCACATGAGTTTATTAGATTTTTGCTCCCCGTTGCTAGCTTGTTGTGGGTCCAGTTCAGTTTCATACTGTCCCTTTAAAAATCTCTACAGCAGTTTAATTCTGTCTATTTTGTACTTGGAGTTGTAATTTTAAGATCAGATGTCCATAGTCACTTCTTAGAACTCATTTCTCATGGTTTGCCTGGGATATTAGTCCTTTGGTGTCAGTAAAAAAGACTTCCTAAACCAAGTAATGAGAAGCACAACGTTGGTGGCACTTTGCACTAACACTATTCAACTAACTGACTCTACAAGTGGATGGAAGGAGGATGAATTGGTGTTAAACAAGCTTATTATAAGCAAGAGCTGAACGGTTTGTTCAGGCCAGAGAGAGTAATTCAAAAATGTATGCTGCGGCACACACACTGCCTGGATCAATGCCTGCAACCTGCGTGCAAACTTAGCATGTCTACATGTGCTGATTGCTTCTGTTTCTGGGAGGACAATCTTGCTGACAAAAGAGAAGAAAATGCTGTTCTGGTATCGGTTCAGGAACACCACAGCCCATTAGATACATTACCTTGAACTGCTTGCCACAGGTGGAGCACAGGAAGTCCTTGCGGTCTGAGTGTCGCAGCATGTGGAGCCGCAGCTTGTCGGGACGGCAGAAAGCCTTGTCGCATTCTGTACACTGGTAAATCTTTTCTGAATGGAAGCTGCGCACATGCTTCTTCACCTGGCAGTGAAGACCACAGAGAAAACTCAGGGCACTCAAGACATGGAGCAAACAGATCACGGAACCATCTCAGCAGCTCTTAGCAACAGAGACTTGGTTACTATTGAAGCTCTTTTCTTTGGATAGAATCCATCAGCACAAGAAACTGAACAGCTTTGAGTAACAGTTTCCAAGAAATCGTTAGACCAAGCCATTCCCTAGTGGTGCTTTGGAATCCTATTCTCCTGCATCTGGGAGATGTGGAGATGAGCCAAAGGAATTTTTAAGAGTTTGCTAGTCTGTTCTAGGGAAACCTGAATTCTTGAGTGTGAAAGACATGGTTTACCAGAATACTTGGGGTGCTGATGATAGCTTAACAGATGATAACAGCATAATGAATGAATCCTTCTATCTTTCTTACAGATCAGCTTGGACATTTTGATCTCCCTAGCAACGATTATTAAAGGTACCTGCAATTGCATGATTGAGTATTTTAAAGACAATAATACATGGCTGATACAGTGGCTATGGTTTTACTAGACCAGCATTTTCAAGTTACATAGTTAGCTGATGCTCATTCCCTCTATTTCTTTCATTTGAAGGAAACGTGAGAACATAGATTGATCCCTTCTGATTAGAAAGAATTGGATAGCAATTACAGTATGCATGGGATGTAGGGAGCAATTCATTTTGAACACCTTCCTGCGTGCAGTTTCCTTTGCATGTTTTAGGAACGTGCTTTGCCTCATCAGGTGCACAACAAATTATGTACTAAAACAGCTAGTAAAGCTTGGAATTTCAAATCCCAACGCTGAAGAGAACAGGACCCCGATGCAATCCTTATTTTCTTCCTGCACCATGAAGACACTTATTATCTGTATCTGTTCAACATAAAAGTACTCAGGAAAGTAGACCATGATTTCTGATGATTATTCGCAGAATGACTGGACTTAATTATTCATACAGCAGCATATGAAAAAGTGGAAAGAATTTGGGAACTTTTCCCTTTCTAGATCAGTTTAAATGGAAACTTGATGGGGAACATAGCTTAGTATAACTAGCTTGTTATTTTCCTTCTGCTCCATGTTAACACAGGCTGAAATTATTTTGGGGTGGAGGGTTGTAGTTATAATTCCCCGCCCTCATTTTTTCTTCTTTGGACTTTTGGTCTATCAGTTCCTGGATTTATCACTTGACTTGAAACTGGATTTCCAGGTTTAGACTCAGGTTACGGTAGCCTAGTGAGACATATGCCATCTTCTCTATTCATGTTAAATGAAATGAAGGTATGTAAGGTAGGTTTACATTTTTCTCACCAAACAAGAAAACAGTTCTCTAAAATTTCTATAATGTCTTTCATCTTAAAGGATCCCACAAATTGCACAAAGGGGTTTCATCAGCCACCACTGAAACACAGCTGCTTCTTGTATGGAATGTGGAAATGAAGAGGAATAATGTACTCAGCTGAACCTACAGGAGGAATTTAGGGAAGCAGAACATACTGAAATGCTCTGCAATTATTGCCCTAGAGTCAACAGCATTATCTTGCAAAAAAGGCCATGGGATTTTAAATATATAACACATTTTAATATGTAAGTTTAACAGTCAGAAGACAGGGATACATTCTGATGTCTACTGCATCCAGCAAGAGGGAAAAACCTGTTGTGCCATGCATCTTAAACAACTATATGCAGTCAAGAATTCTGTTTCACGTTGTCCAAAAGACTGCACTAACAACACTGCACCGCATTGGAGAATTGGGTCACTACTGACTCAGAGGGAAAAGTGCCACCTACAAAATGAACAATACCACTTCCTGCAATGCTGTCAGTTTTCCCATCCAAGAACTGATCCTGCTTAGCTTGCAAGAGCATACAGACTTACAGCATAAGCTGGCCTGAATGGAAACAATTCTGAGACGCATTACACATGCCAAAGGCCTGGAAGCCATTGCTTGTGGTCAGCATGGCACTCACCTGGATAAAATCGGGAAAGCGCTTTTTACAGGTAGGGCAGGTGAAATAGCCATCGTTGACATGGATTGCCACGTGATCTTTGAGCAGGTCCAAGCGGTCAAAAGACTCAGGACAGAAAATGCAGGAATACGTTTTCTGGTCCAAGTGGAATTTCATGTGACTCTCCAGAGCACCACTGTTGATGAAGCCCTTGTTGCAGATGTCACAGGTCAGAGGGCAGTTCCCCTCCCGCCCATGGAATCGCAAGTGCTGATCCAGCTTGTCTTTCTCTCGGAACGCCTTCCCGCACTGCAGGCATTTGAAGGGACGGAAGGACTTTCGGATGAACAGGTGCTGAAGAGCTGCATTCTGAAAGACACACCCAAGAAAGAACATCAGTGTTTATTATCACATACAGATTTTACATACAAATATTATCAAATTTAAATGAGCCAAGATATTGAGGAGTTAAATCTCAAAAGACTCATTTGAAGTAGGTATATATTATCTCCATTATACAGATGGGGAAACTGAGGCAGAGAGCGCTTACAAGGCTTGCCTAAGGTCACACAGTGAGACAGTAGCTGAGCCAGGAACGGAACTCAGGAGTCCTGAGTCCCCCTCCCCTGCTCTGAACACATTTTGAGACTTAATTTTTTCTGTAACATAAACTCACTTTTCTCTCTCAAGTGGGGGCTTGAGCTTGAAAGATGTTGGGCAACTGCAACTGATCTCTCAGGACAAGGCTCTGTGTTTTTATAGTTGTAGATTAGTCAATACATTGAGGCCTCTCCCAGTTACTCATGTGCATTGTTAGCACAGCCTTTAAAAATCTGCAGTCTTTCAGGGGGTTAGTTTCTGCATCAAGGAGCATCAGAGAGATCTGCAGCAGTGATTTAGCCTGGCCTCAGAATCATACTGCTAGATGTGCAAACCTAAACCTTCTCAGTATTATTAAAAAAAAGGAACAGGAGTTTCAAACAGAAACACACACAGAGTTCTGGTAAGCTAAAGAGAGCTTTGGCAGAATTTTGTGGGCCAATCAAAGGTATTCAATTATATCTAATTTAGAGATTAAACTCTATTAAATATTTATTTTTAAATTAACTTACTATGTATCCCCTGCTATTGTTTTCTTTTTCTTCCTTACTTCCTTTCTTTCTTTATATTGTATATCTTTTCTTCTCACTCCCTTTCAGGGTCTGTTTTCCTTCGATCTAGTTTTTCTAAAACATTTAACAACTGCTGTTTCCTTCCTTCTCCTTCTAGATTAGACAAATCCAGCAAAGCCCTGCTCAGCTCCTGATCTCTTCTCTGACTGCTGTAGGAGCAGTCACAACAGGACTTGCAACCTGTGAAAATAATTTGGTTGCCCAGTGGGCCTGCATTTCAGTAGTGGCCAGGGACTTTTTATGATGGCTGGCAGTGAATATGGGAGTGGACTATGCTTACAAATATGAAATCCCATATTATAGTGCAATATCCTCAGCAGACGAATGAAATGGCCTGGTGATTCTCCAATTGCTCTCACGGGGCTATAGAAATCTAAGGAATTTTTACACTCCTTCAAGACAGAATCTCCTGTCCAGTGTTTACTGTTGTCTCCTTCCATTCAGCTTCTCTGATGTTTTTTTAAAAAAAAAATCCACATCCATGCTCAGCAGGGAAATAGTACTAGAATGCTGCTAGTTATTGTGTTTAAACATGTTGGTTATTAGTACGCTTTAGAGCAGACAGGGTCTTAGAGGACAAAATTCCCTTGTTAAAATAATCTCCACTCTCCTTTCCTTATGGGAACTTCTTGGCTGGCATGCACTGCTACCCTTGAGTGGGTGTCAAACAGCAGATACTGATGAAGCAGGGTTCAGAGCTGCTCTGTCAGAATTAGAAGGCACTTTGGGAGTTATTTTGGAGTACTGGGCTACAGACACATGAAGAGAATCTGAATGGTTCTCTCCATTGTCTGAGCTGTAAAGGAGGAACACATGCACTCTTTCCAGTTGAAGGGAAACATAACAGCAACTACTGTTTATAGAAAACTATAAAACACTAAAATATATACTATATATACACATGCACACACACAGACATGTATATACATTTCCCTTTTCCCATGTAATCTCAGACACCATCCTCTGGTATAAGGAAAATTTCTAGTCACAATCAGAGGCTGTGGAATGTTCAACAACACCAGTGATTAATTTAGCTGAAATCCCTTGAGTGCCTTATAATGGATTGCACTGGAGTTGGGAGTCACTCTTATAGTGGGGGCATATTGCTCTGTTATGGAGTCAATTTTTGAGGCGAGTGGTCTTTATTTTAAAACCCATACCTCAAAATCCTGCAGCACTTTTCATAGAATCATAGCAATGTAGGGCTGGAAGGGACCTCAAGAGGTCATCAAGTCCAGCCCTCTGCACTTAGGCAGGACCAAGAAAACCTAGACCATCCCTGACAGGTGTTTGTCCAAACTGTTCTTAAAAACCTCCCTTGAAAACCTATTCCAGAGCTTAACTACCCTTGTAATTAGAAAGTTCTTCTTAATATCTAACCTAAATCTCCCTTGTTGTAGATAAAGCCCATTTCTTGTCCTACCTTCAGTGGACATAGAGAACAATTGATCACAGTTCCCTTTGTAACAGCCCTTAATATATTTAAAGACTTATCGGGTCCCCCCTCAGTCTTCTGTTCTCAAGTCTAAACATGCCTAGTTCTTTTAACCTTTCCTCATAGGTCAGGTTTTCTAAACCTTTTATCATTTTTGTTGTTCTCCGCTGGATTCACCAATTTGTCTGCATCTTTCCTAGTGTGGTGCCCAGAACTGGACATGGTACTCCAGCTGAGGCCTCACCAGTGCCGAGTAGAGCGGGACAATTACCAATTGTGTCTTACATAAAACGCTCTTGTTAACACACCTTAGAATGATATTAGTCTTTTTTGCAACAGCATCACATTGTTGACTCATATTCAATTTGTGATGCATTATAACTCCCAGATTCAACAATACTACCCCGTATCCAGTTATTCCCTATTTTGTAGTTGTCCATTTGGTTTTTCCTTCTTAAGTGAAGAACTTTGCATTTGTTTTTACTGAATTTCATCTTGTTGATGTCAGATCAATTCTCCAATTTGTCAAGGTCGTTTTGAATTCTAATCCTGTCTTCCAAAGTGCTTGCAACCGCTCCCATCTTGGCATTATCTGTACATTTTATAAGATACTCTCCACTCCATTATCCAAGACATTTATGAAAATACTGAACAGTACCAGACCCAAGACAAACCCCTGAGGGACTCCATTAGATTCACTGCCTCAGTTTGACAGTGAACCATTGATAACTATTCTTTGAATATGGTCTTTCAACCAGTTGTGCACCCGCCTTCTAGTAATTTCATCTAGACCACATTTCCCTAGTTTGCTTATGAGAATGTTATGTGGGACTGTGTCAAAAGCCTTACTAAAATCAAGATATATCACATCTATTGATTCTCCCCTATCCACTTGGCCAGTAACACTGTCAAAGAAGGAAATTATGTTGGTGTGGAATTTGTTCTTGGCAAATCCATGCAGGCTAGTCCTTGCAACCCTCTTTTCCCCCAGGTGCTTAGAAACTTTTTTTTTTTTTTTTAAACTGATTTGTTCCAGTATCTTTCCAGATAGCAAAATTAAGCTGACTGGTCTGTAAGTCCCTGTGTCCTCTTTGTTCCCCTTTTCAGCCTAGGATCTCAAGGTACTTTGCAAAATGAGAAATTACAGCACACAGTGTCCCTGGGAGATGATGTTATCTCCACTTTGCAGATGGAAGAACTGAGGCAAAGGAAGGTGAGGTGATTTGCCCAAAGTCACACAGAGAGTCAGGGACAGAAACAGAACCCAGAAGTGGTGACTCACAGTCCCACCTCTAACAATTAAAAATCTTTCTCTTAAGAAACACTTAAGAGGCCAAATTCAGTCCTAGAGTAAGCAACTCCCTACATGCTCTTACACAGTGATTCAACTTGCACCATAATCTTGGGTTTATATGTTTATGTTGTTTGTATAGCTATTTATTTGTGTTTTAAAATCAAAAGTGCATAATTTTCTTTTAACTACAGAGTTTTACCAATGAGCCAAACAGTACAGATGCAATTCAAATTTCTATCTCCTCCAATACTGTTTCTTAATGTATTTAATCCAAATCCTTTATCTGAGTAGTAGAACAGAGGGTCAGATCCTCACCCCGAATAAACTGACACAGCTCCACTGATGTCAAAGAGGATATGCTCATATACACCAAATGAGGATCTGGTCTATATCTATAAACAGACTTTTGGAGACTTTTATACTCTCCTCTGTTTACCTCTTGGAAGCTTAAAAGACAAATTTATTTTCTAATCACTTCTGTCCTTTTCCTTTTTCAACTTTAAGTGTAATGAATTGCAGAATGTGAAACAATGAAGCCACACTCTGCATGGTTGTACATAAGAAGAGTTATAAAGATCTACCCACAGTTAAAGAAAACCATAGAAAGCTACAAGATGGGTTAGGTAATATATTATTCTGGGTCAGGTAATATCAGATTCTTCACCCATTGCCAACAACTCCCTTCCTTACTGGTACAATGCATAAGATATAACTAGGGTGACCAGATAGCAAGTGAGAAAAATCGTGACGGGGGTGGGGAGTAATGGGTGCCTATATAAGAGAAAGCCCCAAATAGCAGGACAGTCCCTATAAAATTAGGACATCTGGTCACCCTAGAACCAAAGTGAACACAGCCTTTCAGAAAAGTGGTCTGGCTCGGCTTTAATTTTAGAGCAAAATTCCACTCTCAGAGCAGCACACTGCATCTGGATTCAAGTATTTTGCTTTCCCTATATTCATGAATGTCTCAGCAGGGGCAATCAATATGGGCCAGCTGTGATGTTCACTGGGAACTGTTCACTGGGAACTGGACTGAGACCTATTTCACAAAGGCCCCCAAGCAGCTAAAAGATGGCAACAAATCCCTTTTCCAGCTTCCCCTGACCTGGCCTAGATTTGAACAGATGACCAAGAAGGGAGAAAGGTTCCAATTCCCAACTACCAATTTCACGATCCACCCAGTCTCCTTTTCTTATGGATGAATGGACCTGAAATTAAAGACTTTCTGAATGGAATATTAAACGTCATGCTTCAGTGTGTAAACAAATTTTAATGATTAGAAATCAGGATGAGACCTAATGTGGGGGGCAGATTATCCCACATCTATCTACTGTGGGATTTTTACATCTTCTTCTGAAGTTTCTGGAACTGACATTGTATTCAGAGACAGAATTTTGGACTAGATGGACTCTGGGACTGATCCAGCATGGAATTTTCTGTATAGTTACCCTGTATGTACAATTACATCATGACTATGCCAGATCTGCTCTGGAGATAGTTTGTTAATTAAAGAGCTATTGTCAACTAGTTATAAACACATCATTTAGATTTGGAAAAAAGTAAGGGGATTTACAAAACCTATTATCATTATATAAGTTTCCCTTGGTGGTGGTGGTGGAGTTGTGATTGGTTGGGGTGTTTTGGGGGGTTTTTCCACTTAGTTTTGAATTTAAACATTCCCCTTTCACTATGTCATAAACTCAAACACTACAGTAAAGTGCTAGTGCCATAAGAACCAGAAAGTGAGGCTGACTAGAAACTTAAGTGATATTGATCAGACTACTCTCAGTCAAAACTGAGTGATGCGCACAATTACTGTATGCATTATTTTATTATTTAATTGATGTTTTATTTCTGTAAGTATGCTTGAAGATATTTGATAAGTACATTTTAAAATATAAATAAACGGATACATAATATTTTGCATTTACATTCAAAGTAAGTAATCAGTAAATGGTAAAAGTATAGTTCATTTTTAAAATTCTCCCAGTTGTAATATCTGTAGTTGTCATTAGTAATGTAGATAAGGGATATTTTGTTTATACCTGAGTTTTATGTTGACCAGTGTCCCTTTAACTGTTGCTAAAGCACCGAGGGTGAAATCCTGGCTTTACTGAAATAAATGACAAAACTCCTATGTGATTTGAATAGGTCCAAGATTTTACCCCCAAAAGTTTCAACAATGAACGTTTGGGAGTCCAACATAAGTGGTGGTAGTTGTTGATATATATTTATCAATAACTAAGTGGTGCATTTTTAAAAACTATTTATTTAGAGGGCTTACTGTGGAGCTTACCACCATAGTACCTGTTAATAGTCATATTAACTAATTAGCAACTAGACATGCTGATTCATTAGAAAACTAAATATTTAGAAGAATCTATATGATTGCATGTTACATTTAAGGTAGTTTTAAGGCAGATGAAATTTGGGACCTAAGGTACGTGGGAATAGCTCTTTCAATGCAACTCCATATTAGATATCTCCTAAGCGGATACTGTTAATAGCACTAGACAGAGAGGTTTAAAATATATTGGTTTGGTGCACACTCTGCCAGACTGCTAACACCACTGAAGATTAACATAAACCACCAAAATCAGGTACACAGAGGAGCACCAGACAGACTTAAAGAGAATCTGAGGCTGCAAAGGGACAGTACTTTATCCACAAGATATGCACACAAAATATCCATCTTAAAGTTTTGGATGATTCATTTAAACATCTTTTAAAGAGCTAATTATTATTAATTCCTTGCAGTGGATCAGTCTGTCTGAATGGGACTAAGAGAAACTATGCAAACACATAGTTATTGGGATGACACTCAGTTTTGTGCATGATCTATATACAAAGAACAAACACAAGACCATCAACAACGCAGATTCCATCCGGAGACATTAAGCGGAGATTGCACAAAATGATATGGCAGGCAATTTTGTTTTGTTCCGTTAGGTTAGACACAGGAAAAAAACCAAACCTACCTGCAGCTCCAACTGAGCAGGAAGCATTGGGGGAGAGAAAAATATTTATGTTATCAAATGGACCGTAAAACAGAAGACTTGACTTCTGCAGTAATCAGTCTCCTGTGGGTCATCATCAGTCAGGGCCAAATCTGGAAGTCTGAGCTCAGACTTTACTCAGGCAAAACTCCCAGTGAGAGTTCTGCCCCAGTAAGGACTAAGCAGGGACTTCAGGATTTGCCCTTCAATTAATAAACTGCCAAGAGGGAGCTAAAGGGTGAAGATGAAAATCACAGATAATCTTTAAGATAAAGTGTTTCTTTGCCTTTCATGTTTTCTCAGATATTGTGTTTATTAAAAATTATATAATGAACCCTGCAGAGTCTCAGTGAAAATGAAATGTGCATGGTAAGAAGCAGTAGCTAAGGAAAGATAAAGAGGTTATGGATGTAAGGATCAGATTGCTGGGAAGCAAGGGGTAGTGATTTATTTAAGTGAGGTCCTACTGGTCTGTACGCCTCAGAATTTAATAATCTCTCACATGTCTATCGTGCCTTTCGGCTTGAAGGATCCCATTATACTTTTCAAACTGCGCCTCTGTCCTGAAAACTGCTCTGCATGAGTGAAGGGTTTCATCCACATGGAGCAACTTTCAGGATCAGGCCTATGTAAGTACAGCATTTTTTAAATGCATCCACTTCTGTGATCAGAGTGGCAACTAATGAACACATTGATCGCTGCACAACAGTGGGTTAGGAAACATTTATTTTGGCCAAAGACAATGATGGTAACCCACATGTCACAGTTCAGGGCCACTGCACCTGTATTCTCCCTCTGTGTTTCAGCAAGGGCATCCACTGGCTCCCCTGTCACCTCTCTTGAATGGAGACATGCTTTTCACTTTCTTCTGAGAAAGATATTTCCAGGCTGAACAGTTCCCTGCTTTCAATGTGTTATTCCCAGCAGACACAGGCTGTTCAAGCTGGCTTGCTAGCTTTCTTTTCAGAGATGGTTAACAGTGTGACTGCCCACGGTTATAGTTACCACACAGCTCTTTTTATGTAAGCCTCTTTTATTGTTAAGTTAATAGCACTACAGAGAAAACATATTAAAACTAATAAAAGAACCTATACACATGCTAATAGCCTTACCGGAGATCACCCCAACTCTAAAACGGGCTCTGGCAGGAGCAGTCCTTTAACACCCCACCAAGGGGATTCCTTGTGGTTTCAAGTTCATAACAGCTTCATCTCAGAACAAGCACACAGTCTTATGGTACCTCAATAGGCCCAGTTCTTCCAGCCCTTCCTTGAGGATTGGGACCCACCGTGGACCAGGGGTCCTGTCTGTCTGCTAGATCAGGAAGAAGGCCCTGGGCCTGCATAAAACCAGGCAGTTATCCAAAAATCCTTTCTTTGTCTGTTGGTCCCTGAAGAATCCAGTTTGAACTAGTATATCCTAATCTTTCCAGGGGGTGGCTTCAAAAGGCTGATAACCGGAGGAAGCATTAGCATCCCCTTCCACCTAGAGGAGCTACATACGATTCCACAATAACACATACACAACTGCTTTTTCAATACAGTGGACCCCAAAGGTATAAACCTAATTCAATAAGGTTTAAATAATTCAGTGAAGTTTATCTTAGTTCCATAAGGTTTGTCCAGGATAGTGCCAGTCTGACATACCTACTTGTAAAAAAAGAGTGCCCTGGGATCTTTAATGTCCATACAAAACAGGTAGAACCTCAATGTTTAAGCTCTGATCACAAGTCTCCCGCAGAGAGAACTCCATGAACTCTACAGAAGAAGGCTGAAGGGACGGATTGACTATCAGGATTTGAACCTATGGTTCCAGTGAGTCTGAATGTTTCAAACTAGAAATTTAAACCATTAAGCCATTCCCTCTGACTTATAGCCTAAAAATTGTAGCCTTCTTGGTAAGTAGGTTTGTACCTTCCCAAAATATATAGAACGGTCCTGATTTTGACAGGTGCTTTCCAAATGCAAGCCCTACATTTATGCTGACTGTTGTAACACTGTGTTATGAAAGCTCTGTATCTTCACCATGTGATGTTGCACAAGTAAATGGAATTCCAAATGTCTCAAGGAAATTATTTATTACGTGGAACGAATTCATAGAAGTGATGTTCCTCCACATATACACTTCAGGCAACAGGTTCTAGAACTGCAAAGGCAAACCAATGCCTGAGCTGTAAACAAGAAACCCAACAAAGGAGTGGCAGATATATCTATGTACTTCCTTTAGTGTGGACCTGATCCAGCACCCATGGAAGCCAATGGAAATAATGGGGGCTGATTCAAGCCCTACCTGCACTCTACCCTCTACCTGACACACTGTGTCAGCCTTGCACATGCATAGGCTTATGTTACTATGTTTTCCTCAAGAGGCTGCATCCTATTGGATGCTATAAACCCTGAATGCAATGGTACAAGTGTGAACGTCCATTAGGAGCTAGTTTTTTATTACTGTGTATTTAATGCAGAAGTCATTTTTTGTTCTTTAAGTTTAAAATCCAAAGAATATTTCTCCCCTTTGTTGCGGTTATAAGAGAATCATGTCATTTCAAAAGAACATCAATTCATTGATCAAGGCGTCCTCAATTAAAATGAGTACATCTAGGATGCAAATGACTGAACATTCGTAAAAGTTTTATTATTTTTTAATATTACTCATACTCCGGAGTACCTGTTTATATGTTTAATTTCAGAGTGCAACAGAAGACAACATAGTAAAACTGATAAGGTTTGGAATAATCACACAAGGCCTCTTCATGATAATTATTTCTTTTAAGTATTTGACTGGAATTGTTTGCCTGAAGATGGGCAGTCCTACCATCACCCCATGCTTTATTCCTTTCTTAGAAACACAGAAGAGATTCACAAAGCTTGATTTATGAAAATAAAATTACTTTTATGTCTCTTATATAGTTTCTCAACAGCCAGGCCAGGATAAGTGCCAAGTTATTGCTTTTGAGTAAGGAATCTTATCTAAATAATCATGGTGACTCAGAACCACCTAGGTCCTGGTCCCAATTGGTAGCCACAAATTTTGTACCCGTTCTTTAAAAATAAATAACATTTTACATATTTGAAACCATAACGTTGGCTTCCCTTTGCTGGTTTATGACATTTCCTATCTGCATGCTGGGATAAAAGGATGCAGTGAATTGCACGTGCCCATCTGAAGAGTAAGTTCTGACAAACTGTCACAGTTTGGTGTGGATTTTCATGATTAAAATCTAAGGTTATAGTTTAAGTACTCTTGTAAATCAGGGAACGATAGCAATGCACACAGCTTAACGTAAGCTAGGCAGGGCTCTATGGCACCATCCCACATGCAGTTCTTCCAGTGCCCCCTGAGTTGAAGAACCTCTGCTTTGAAGAACCATAAATCTCTAGGGCTTTGCTAACCAAAGGTTGCCAAATGTGCCAATCTGCAAGGGGATCTGAGGGAGAGATCTGTGATACAAACATGTCACCAAGGAATAAACAAACACCAAACTCATCTCACTTGTGACTCAAACCCAAGTTTCCAGGAAACAAAGGCTAATGCATGATACAAACCAATTCAATCTCTTTCCCGTTACCTCCAAACCAAGACTGAGACCTTCAGACCTTTTTAAATCCAATCATTGAAGAAATCCAATGAAACCACCTCTCCCCATCACACCCCAGGCTGCACTTTTTAGGACAGAAGTTGTACCATTTTATGCAAAATGAATCAAGACAGACTTGGGAACAGGTCCAATGCTATTTATTGTCAGAGCTTCAGCAGCTGTCTCCTTACTCTATAACAGTCCGACCATCACTGCCTGCTCTTACCAGCCATGTTCCCAGTGGTCTTGGGTTACAGCTGTATGGTGGCTGTACATAAACACACCATTACAAGTCTAGTGTTTTCAATAGAGAGGAAGATCAAAAGATAGACCACTTCATAGAAAACTGACTCCTACATGCCACGCATTTTATCAGTTTCACACTCATGCATTTTTAGTGTGGCTGGGACAAACCCTACCCATAGTTAAATCACTGAATCTCTTAAGTAACACCATCAATGCTGTCACATATACAATGGTGTACACTGAGAGTAAAATCTGGCTCAGTGTCCCCCTATAAGAATCATTCCTTTTTTAATCCTTTCTCTTTCTCTCATCCCCTAAAAATGAAGTCTCAACTTGTTTGCAGCTGTTTCCTTCTGTAATCAAAATTTTACACATGGAGGAGAAAAAAAAAAGATTTTAGGCTAAATAAACCAATCTCACAATTACATGGCTTGAAGGATTATTTGCCTGAATCATTTCCTGCCCACACATGATAGAAAAAGCAGCTTTCTCAGCTGCCACAAAGCACAGGTTCAAAGTGCTTGCTCTTGGTATGCAAGTTCTCAGCGAAAGCTCTACCCTCACAAAGGGAGAAAGTTTCCTACGCCGAGAGAGAATTTTATCATTAAAAAATCTTCATCAACATCATCATCATCATCATCATAAGAATGAATGGACACAAACTGAGGTCACGTGCCTCTTTGGCAATGACTTCTAAAGCCAACAGATCTGCGAGACACACAGATGGTGGTCTGAACAGGCCATTAGTCCATGTCACAGCACTATGATTCTGCCGGCTGTTCGGCGCACTCCTGCCTGCCAGCTTGTGCGGACTATGTGTCTATGAAAGTATTACTGTGCTGGAATTGAACCAGCTCCAGTTGGTGACCAAATCTCACTAGCATCTCATGAGACACTAACCCTTTGTATTAGGTTTGTCTTACTTTCTGAATGAGGGAATTTTTTGAGCTTGAGATGTCGTGTTTGGGATTTGAAGAAGAACATAAGACTGGAGAAAAAGACCAGCTGTTGCCTGGCTGGTAATTCAAGCCTTCCACTGGCTAAAATAAAGTGAGAAAGTGGGAGAGGGCATGGGCCACTATCATCTTCACTTACCCGAATACGCTTTGCTCGCCGCATGTCATCTGCTGTCATAGTGCTCTGCGTAGGCACTGCGCTCTCATCATGCTGCTGCTGGAGTTGCAGTGGTTGGCCTTCCGGCGGCTGATCCAGTGCTGACTGCGTCTCTGGTGGCACTGGGGTCTGCTCCTGTTGTTCCAGCCCATTCAATGTGGCTTGTCCTTCCTCATCAAACTGCCCCTTGCTGGAAAAATGCAGCATGTCCTGAAATCGCAAATCACACAGTGATTATTTCCCCCACCAGTGAGAAAGGCTCTGATAATACTCAGTTGGCAGGTGGTTGTATTTCTGCAGATTTTAAAAAGATCACACTCATTACACTGGTCTATACCAGCCTTTTTCCTCTAAAATGTCCACAATTGCTAACAGCAGTTCAGCTAGTGTAGATCGTGTTCTAACCACGTTATCCAAGCCTGATCATGACAAAGGGGTTAAACCACAGGCGGCCTAGCTACATTAGCGTCCTACCGTTGCTATCACCAAGGGAGATGAATTCTTTGGCCACAGTGGGAAATTTTAAGGAAAAATCCTTCATGTAGACGAGGCCTCAGGGGAAATGCAGAGGGTCTCTCTCTTGCCCAAGTTAACTGACAAGCGGTGTTTTCATGTTCAAAGCTTGCCCTATCTAGCAAACTAACTGGAGTGGTAAAACTAGCAGTAAGAAACTGGGACATTAAATTGTGTCCTGTGTGTTTTCATAGCCAACTGCCAGGCTCCACTTCTACAGGCAGCAGGAATACCAAATTGTGTGTTGAGTTTACATTTGTTACACAGCAGGGCTGCTTTTCTGCTTCTCTGAACCAGTTTAGAAGAGGTGGGGATCTTGGGAGTGAAAAGCAGAATGCCCCAAACCATACATTCTCCTCCCTCACAAATTCCAATAAATATTCTGGGATGGAAGATTCCAATAGCTTTTAAAAAATTATATTAACTGCTTAGAAAACAACTAGGGAAATTTGAGTATTTATACCTCTGGTGTTTATCCCTCTGATATATTTATAGAGATCAATCATGTCTCCGCTCAGCCTTCATTTTGTTAGTCTAAGCAAGCCAAGCTCCTTAAGCTCCTCTGATAAGGCAGATTCTCCATTCTTCTGATCATCTTCCAGTAACCCTTCTCTGCACCTGTTCCAGTCTGAATTCATCTCTTAAATATGGGAGACCAGAACTGCGCACAGTATTCCAGATGAGGTCTCAACAGTGCTTTGTACAATGGTAATAACACTTTCCCATCTCTACTGGAAATACCTCACCTGATGCAACCTAGGATTGCATTAGCCTTCTTCATAGCCACATCACATTGGCGGCTCATAGTCCTCCTATGGTCGACCAATACATCCAGGTGTTTCTTCTCCTCTGCCATTTCCAAGCTAAATTCCCAGCTTATAGCAAAAATTCTTGTTGTTATTCCCTAAGTGTATGACCTTGCTTGCACTTTGACCTATTAAATTTCATCCCAATTCTATTACTCCATTTTTCATGGTTGTCCAAATCTTCTTGTATGATATTCTAGTCCTCCTCCGTACTGACAATACCGCCCAACTTTGTGTCATCTGTATATTTTATTAGCACACTCCCACTTTTTGTGCCAAGATCACTATTGAAAATATTAAATAAGATTGGTCTCAAGACTAATCCTTGAATAACTCCACTAGTAACTTCCATCCAGGCTGACAGTTCATTTTTTGGCATGACCCATTATAGTCTCCCCTTTAACCAGTTCTTATTAACCTTTCAATTCTCATATTAATCCCCATCTTCTCCAATTTAACCAATCGTTTCCAATATGAAACTGTGTCAAATGCTTTACCCAAATCCAGGTAGATTAGATCTGCATTTCCTTTGTCTAGAAAATCAGTTATCTTCTCAAAGAAAAAGATCTGGTTGGTCTAGCACGATCTACCTTTTCTAAAACTATGTTATATTTTATCCCAATTATCATTTGCTGCTACAGTTTAATTACTCTATCTTTCAAAATTTGTTCTAAAATCTGGCATGCAAGGGTCAAGCTAACAGTCCTGTAGTTTCCTAGATCACTTTTTCCTTTTGTAAATATAGATACTTTATTTACAATTCTCCAGTCATAGAATACCACCCCCATGATTAAGGATTCATTAAAAATCCTTACTATTGGGTTTGCAATTTCGTGTGCCAGTTCCTTAAATATTCGTGGATGGAGATTATCTGGGCCCCGGATCTGGTCCCGTTAAATTGTTTGAGTTTGGCTTCCATCTCTGATGTGGTAGTTTCTACTTCCATATCGTTGTTCCCACTAGCCACCCTGCCACTATCCCCAAGCTCCTCATTACCCTTATTAAAAACTGAGGCAAAGTATTCACTTAGGTGTGTGTCATACCTAGATTATCTTTAATCTCTACCCCATCTTCAATGTTCAGCTGTCCCACTTCTTCCTTCCTTTTTTTTTCTTTTTATTTAGATGGCTAGAAAACCTTTTACTATTGGTTTTAATTTCTTTTGCAAGGTCCAACTCTGCCTGGCTTTTGGCAGTTCTCACTTTATCCCTACATTTTCTGATCTCCAAGAGATAGCTTTCCTTGCTGATCCATCCCTTCTTCCATTCCTTGTAGGCTCTCTGCTTTCTCCTAATAACCTGTTTGAGATGCTTGTTCATCCACTTTGGTCTATAACTTTTCTCTACGAATGCTTTCCCCTTGATTGGGATGCAGGCTCCAGATAGTTTCTGCAACTTTGACTTAAAGTAATTCCAAACCTCCTCCACATTCAGATTCTTGAGTTCTGTGGTCTTGTCAATTTGGCTATTTGGTAAAAAAAAAAAAAAATCTGTTGTGTTGGCTATCATATCCAGGAATATTTGGGCCCTAACCCATTATTTGTAGCCTTTGTCCTCCACTCTATATTTGGGAAATTAAAGTCTCCCATAAATACACCGTTCCCAATAGCATTTATTTAATTAAAAAGTATTAAACCAGTCTCTATCCATATCCAGATGGGATCATAGGGATCTGTAGCAGACCCCTCTAAGCACTATTCCAGCAGAGCCTCTAGTCTATTCCATTTTTCCCCAAAGTTATTTTGACCCAAACAGATTCCATTTCATCCACTCCATAACTTATTTCTTTACAATCCACCTGATCATTAATATACAACGCTACTCCACCACCTGTACCTTTATTTCTGTCAATACCTGTATTCCAGTCTTGACTATTATTCCACCATGTTTCCATTATCCCTATAATATTTGGTTTTACTTTCTGCACCAGTAGTTCTAGTTTCTCTATTTTGTTATTCACTTGCACTGGCATACAGACATCTTTGTTGCTTCTGCTTGGCCTAACCCCAAAATTAGGTATAGACATTTTTCTGCCAGTATCACCTACCTGACTATTACTGTTAATGGTACTGGCAGTATCTTTCCTCTTGTTGTCCGTTCTGCTACCCTCTGCTCTTCTTTTCTCCATTTGTGGTATCCTCTTTTATTTGATTTTCCTCCCACTCAATATTACAATTAGGCATGGAGATTACAGCTGTCTCCCCTGAATTCCTAGTTTAAAGCTCTTTTAATCAGTTGTGCCTGCCTCCATCCTCGAAGTCAATGATTCTCTGTAATCGGTGGAGAGATGTTCGCATCCCATGAGAACAGTCCTGTGCTCGAGAATGCCTCCCAGTGGGCGAACATCCCAAACCCTCCTTATAGCACCGTAGCCTGAGTCATCTGTTGATCGTCATAATCTTGTCTTGCCTTTGCTCTCCTCCTCTAGAGATATGTAGAATCCCACTGAAGATCACCTGGGCCTCCATTTCTTTCAGCATCTCCCCCAGCCTGACACAGTCTTCCTTAATGCGTCCCAGTGAGAATCGAGTAGTATCATTTGTTTCTACAATCAGTGGATTCATTCCCTCTCTTCAGCCTCAGATCCTCTCTTCTGTTCTCCGCATAAGCTCTGGTGACAGGCCTGTCTGTTCTTCTTAGTTAGGGAGTCCCCAGTTACGTAGACCTGCCTCGTCCTAAGTGTTGCATTAAAAGATGCAACAGAGTCATTTATATGCAATGTATGCAATCTTCCCTATGAGTCAGTACTGAACCAATGCCCCAGCATCAGGCCAAAGAGCAGATCATTGCTTCACATGTCAGTTTTCATCTGAGACATAAAACTGAGCTGCTGATCACTTCTGACACTTTTCATAAAAGGAGGGGTATTAACTCAAAGCTTGCTCTGCACTAGAAAGAGTTGGCTGGCATTAGCTATACTGGAATAGCTATACCAGCAACACTCCCCCAGCAGAGGTGCACCTTATCCTGGCAAAAGAGAGGGTTTCTGCAGGGATAGCTTATACCAGTTCCCCAAATGAAGTAAACTACCAGAAAAAGGACTTGTATGCTGGTATAACTGCATGTAAGGCTTTTTGCTGGCATAAAAATATTGTAAAGAAATCACACCCCAACCAACGTCATTATATGGCAATAGTTTCTACTGTAGAACTGGCCCTCTTGTCCCAGCCAAATTCCATTGCTTATCTAAACTCCACCTAAAGTTTCAGCTGGAGTTGACCTTTTCCATTGTCCACCCTAAACTGCTGTGTGATGCTGCTACTATTGTGGTATTGTTAAACAGCTGCCAGGTTCCATCCCATCGCTGTTTTCCAGTGAGGGGTGAATTGTTTTAGGATGAAAAGTGCTGTAGAAAT
Source organism: Emydura macquarii macquarii (assembly GCF_026122565.2). Lineage (NCBI taxonomy): Eukaryota > Metazoa > Chordata > Testudines > Chelidae > Emydura > Emydura macquarii. The sequence goes on along the minus strand of NW_027130449.1, from coordinate 4,774,708 downwards.
GCAAGTTAATTGACAGCAATAAATTACTGTGTTTTCCCCAAGCTGAGGTGCAACTGCCAGAACAATAAAAACTGGTGGCCACATTCCGCCCTCACTGACACAGGTATAAATCAGGAGTATGTATTACTCCTGATTTACACTGGTGTAACGGAGCAGAATCCTGCCCTACATTTTTTAACAGAGGTTACATCATAGATGACATTTTTCTCTTCCTCTTCCCCAAATATACCTGTGTTCCATCTTCACACTTTTCCCCATTTTCACTGGTTACTTCCAAGCGCATGAATTTCGGGGGGCGCCCTGGCCGTCTGCCTGGCCCAAACCTCCTCTTTCCTCGCCCGCGACCTCTGCCTCTTGCTCTGCAGAACAAACAATGCTCCGAGTTAGAGAAAGAGGACATTGATTTGGATTCCACTCATTTCCTGCACCTTTTCTAAGCAATCACCCCTAAACTGCCCAGTCAGTTCAGTAATGATAGCTTAAAGTAAATGATTCAATGTGAAGAAACCTTGGAAGAAAAACCAGGGCTCTGGTTGGTGCATCCTTCTATTAGACCCCTAACGGAAATAAAAGCCCACGCCAAAGAAACATATTTCACTTGTGGGACTGTGAGGACAAGCAATAGAGCTAGTGAGTCCCATCAAGTTCTCTACAGTGGCAGTTAGCCACAGCCCTCTAGGTATCCTGGAAAACATTAAAAGCTGAAACCATATCATCTGTCCCAGGAAAGCTGCTTTTCTACTGACAACAGACAGCAATCTGAGGGGTTAAGTTTCTTATGTGGATCTTTTAGCAGCCACTTCCTAATGAGAGACAGGCAATTAGGTTCGGAAAAAATAAGAGATATTTTTCCCCTCCCCTGCCGAACTGCCATCTATTTCCAGATTCAAATCTTTTGGGGTTTAAAATGTTTGGATATCTTTCTCACCAGAAATATCATTAGAAAACTAGTTCCCTTGAGCTTTCTAGCCCAATTCTGTAGACTCAAGAGGTCAAGGTAATTCCAATAAGCATCCAAATGGCTAAAATTCTGGCCTTGTTAAGGTTGATGGCAAAACTTTCACTGACTTCAATGGGACAGAACTGTACCCCTACTTCCCACATAATAAGTGCCTTTCCCTTCCTCTTTCAAACCACTTCTTAAACAAAGCCTCCTATGCCAATCACTTCCCCAATTATATCTCCCTACATTCTTATGCCTGAACCATTGTCTCATGTTTGTCTGAGTGGAACTGTAAACCATTGGGGGCAGAGCCCCTTTCTTTTACTAGTTCTGTAAAACACCACGTACATCTACAGTGCTATATAAATAATAATAAAGCCAGACCTTTTGAGATTCGCCTATCATTACTGCTATCAATAGACAGGAAAGTGCTGGGCTTTGGCAAACTCAGTTTCTGCATAATGATAAGTACCTGCTAAAGAAGTCCAGCTTCTCATCATGCGAGTTGAGGTGCTGTTGGAGCTGTTCTGAGCTCATGAAGCGACGATTGCATTCATAACATGGCCAGTTCTTCTCTTGGTCGCGGAGAACTATATTAAGTTGGAAGTATCAATGACAGCATCTCAGTCACCAACAATTAAATGTCTCAAGTTTTCTCCAAGTTCTTTTGTCCCCAGTAGCCTCTGTGGGCCACATTTCCGTATGGAAGATTGTGTCTTGCAATCACTCTACTGTATAGCTCTAAGTGGCTTCACTCTTAGCACCCCTGGTCTACAGTCTGACATCAGCTGATTGCAGAAAAATGCAGAAGGTAGCGAATGGGATTGAGGAACATTTATATTGAAGACCAGAGAGAGATTAAATATATACATTACCCCCAGTTCCACCTCCTAACAAATTTCTTATATCAAAAGTTGCATTTCTAAATAGGGCTTTCAAATAAATAATTTAAAAAGTACAATCCAAAATACCCAGAAACTGAAGCTTGGCTTAAGGGATCAGCAAAAATCAATTCCTTTGTATATATGGTTAAATCTCCTTGAGACTTTGAAGCAGTTATTTAAGACAGGAAGTTGCCTACTGGGGATGTTCTCCTTCATGTGGGCTACGTTTTGTTGTACTTTACACTGTCCAACAAAACTTCCCAGAAAAACAATTAGAACACCAATACATCATATTGGATCCTACCATTGGTTCTTCGAGTACAGTGGACCCTACCACTGTCAGTGACCTGACACTTCAGAGAAAAGCAATCCCCTCTCTTGCAGCCCCCAGTAATAGACTCCTGTACCCGGGGGAAAGTTTCTTGCCCACCCTTCTGCTAATTATCTGACGCCTGGTCTACACTTACCTTCAAATTTGGCAGCAATCGACAGGAATTACGCAAGCTAAGCAGAGTAGCTTGCGTAACTCCCGTCAACTTCGCAATTCCTCTTCTACGTGGCATTTTCACTGTGCTGCGCCACTTGAGGGAGTGGTTTTAACGCATCAACTTCCAGATCAATTGAGCAGGTCTTCACTGACTGCTCAATCAATCTGGATAGATCGACCTGATGGCGGCGAATTTGCTGCTGTCGGTGAAGATGTACCCTGAAGCCCTTAAGCACGAGCCTGAATCATCCTGATTTTAGCATGTATAACAGCAAATGGAGGACCCCATACTGTAGTTCTGACACAGGTAAGATTCCTATTTGAATTTTTGCCTGAAGGATTGGGACCACTATTAAAGGTCATAAAGTTAGCCACCTCTTTTTAAAACAACAGCCACAGAGAAGAAGGAAAGAGAAAAGACCAGATTACCTTTCCTTTCCTCTTCAGATATGTCATGGATCTTCTGGTTCACAAATTCTGCATAGGAGGCAGCATACCACACCTGAAGCAGATACACAAGGTAAGAAGGCATCTTCTTAGATGAATCCCAAATTCAGGGGAATTCACTAGAGGCTTTTTAAGCATTATATTTAGTCCTCTCATCTGACCCAATAACTCACATTGTTCCTCCACCCTCAATAATAAAGCCTACTGAGTTCAATGTTCCCCACTGAGGAATAAAACAGCATTGCTCACAAAGTACATCCATTTAATTTTCAGGTACAGTTTCCTAATGTGAATATTCATCTCACACATGGTTACCACTACTTTGAAAGAAAATGAGGTTAATCTCAATAGACTTTTGACTATATGATCTTAAAAGATGGAATACATGGGATTCTTCCAGAAAAAAACGGTCCTTCTTCTCTTTACAGACAATATGCAGTGTGGCATGCAGACACTGATTTAAAATGTGTCTAAGGTAATAGTGGATTGCAGCAACATGCTCCTGCTTCCTAAAACAAAAACCAGCCTGGCTATAGCATTCTGGGCTCCCTGTAATTTAGAGAATCGGGATTTAGGAAGCCTAATGAAGAGGGAACAGCAGTAAGCAAGACAGTAAATTACTGCAACAGGGATAAGGATTTCAGTAGAGTCAGGATCAAGGTCAGGGTTCTGGTATCGTTTCAGGGGTTAACAACCTATCTCATTAAAAAAACTGTACTTACAAACGGCTTGCAGGGAGCCTTAAACAGGATTTTAGAGTGAGAGACTTGGGAAAGTTTGTGTATTTCACTTCTGAGAGAGCCAAGTACATTTCTATAGCAGAGGCCTAAATGACGCTTTTGCTGGAATCATTAGCAGGTATTTGTTATTTCCCAGGCACCTCACTGAGAGGATAAATACTTCTGGAAAAGGGAAACTAACAGCTCATTAACAACACAGATCCATGAGTCTGTCAAGCAATGTAAGCTTCTGCTTTAATGACCCTCCTGGCTCCTACTTACACACAACTTACTGTTTCATGAATGCCTAATTGAGAAAATGTTAACTCTCTTTCAGTTATCAGCCTGATCAAATGGCACAGATAATGCATGAAACAAGATTAAGGGCTTGTCCACATGCAGATTTATGCTGGTTTATCTAAAATGTGATTTCACATAGGTTTGTTAAATAGGAACAAAACATATGGAGGTGGTGGCATCTCCTAGGGAGGTGGTGGAATCTCTATCCTTAGAGGTTTTCAAGGCCCGGCATGACAAAAGCCCTGGCTGGGATGATTTAGTTGGCGTTGGTCCTGCTTTGAGCAGCAGGTTGGATTAGATGGCCCCCTGAGTTCCCTTCCAATGCTAATCTTCTATGATTCTATGAAAAGACCATATGGACACTCTTAAACTGATATAAACCAGTCTTATATTGATTCATCTTAAAATGATTTGGAACAGATTTAAGATAAAACAAAAAATGTCACTGTCACATCATAATAAAAGTGTTTACATAGGGTTTTGCACTAATTTGACTACATGGGTTTAAAACAGATTCATGTTTAACTATTGAAACTTCTGTGTGTGGACAAGGCCTAAGAAAGAAGGAGGGAGGACACAGAGAACAGCAAGAAAATTTCTCACAGCAGCAATCAGCCTTCTAATTGCTACCTAGTTCTTAAGATGGATGTTTGAAATTAAAGCTGCCTCTCCCAACCATCCCGCACTAAGCTCAATTTAATTAAAATGTTTTCAGTCTGGGACAAACAGTAACTTCATGATGTTCTTAACCAGAAACATAAAAATTAGATTCTATGTGCTGAGTATAAGTTTCAAAAGTCACAGGGAAGTTGTGTGAAGCAAGAGACCTGACAAGTTGACAGAGCTCTAGTATACCAGCAGCCAATGATGTTCATGTGCAGGTGGGATTAAGAGCAAGAGGAAGACAAGGCTAAAAAGCATACAACTGTTGCAGTACTAGTTAGGTTATAATCAGTGGAGTATAAGCCAAGATGGCTGCGAAGAATACACTTAGAGTGAGAGTGAATGAGAGAATTTGTATACATTTATTTTAAGCTTCCTCACGTAGGGTCTGAACCAAAGCTCACTGAACCAAACCCCATATGCTTTAGTAAGCTAAAAAGGTTACAAAATTGCTCAGACTATTTTAGAGCAATAAACCCTAATATTTAAGGTCTTGTCTACACTAGAGTTACAACCACGTCCAGGAACTAGGTGACAACAGGGATTCAATTTGTAGCATAGATGGGATCTTAACTGTGTGGGGTATTTGGAATATTATGTACAATTAAATTTTTCTTTCCTACTGTAAAGAGTCGTCATGAAAGGTGGGCAGTCTCATACCTTAAGTTCCTGTTTAGGCTCCACATTCTTAATTGTTGTATAATAAATATGGTGGCCATACTGATACGCCACCAGGTTCTGCTCCAGGTGGTTCTGGGCTGGACGCACAAACATCATCCAGTTACAAAGAGCCTCACTGGACAGCTCAAACCACAGGTCCTCTTGTAAATCCCTGTCTTTTCTGTCACCCTTCTCAAGAGACACCTAAGACAAAAATCAAAATACACAGAGTAGTCAATATTCCCCAGTGGTCACATAATACCAAGAAACCTAAGCCCTTAAAAATCTGCTCTGACAACTACAGCTTCTCCATGAGGAAGGTAATGCAGCCAGAGCTGAGATTTTCACTTTGCCCCCAGGACTCCAGCAACAAATGGAACTTTGGAAGGTGCTTAAAAATAGGCACTGATGATTGTTAGGGACATGGCAATACAGTGGACCCTCCATCAGATGGTGAGGGGAAGAAGTGTGTTCATTACATTGACCATATTTCTGTACCTGATGTATCATTGCAAATGGGCCTTAGAAGCAGGAAAAATACTAATATATTAGGTTATATAGAACAGTGAAAGTCTGCGCCTCTACAGATTCTCAAAGCTCCTTGTGACCTCACCTCCACTGAATACAGGAATACTCCCTGCATGTAAATTGATCAGAGCTGTTCAAATTCCCCCTTTCACCCAAACAGACACAAAAAAGGAAGAAAATCCCCCTTCTGTCTAGAAGTCAGGGGAGGAAGAGGTAGAAAGAAAAAATGTTGTCAACTGAAGTCACAGCATGCCACAAAGTAGTGGCTGCAAAATGTCCTGAGATGGAGTTGCAATGTTTGTGCTGACACTCTGCTTTAGTCTTTACTAATAGTGAATCATAGCACTCAGTGTCATGAGACCGATAAGTCACAGCACAACAGTATCATGATGTGCACCTTGACTATTTTGTGGCTCCTGCAACTGCCTGGGATGACAAAGAGGCTCGAGATTGGGAACAGCTGCACTGGAGTAAAATGAAGGTGTCAGAAGAATACCTCTGATAAAATCAGAACAACAGATTCTAGGGCATGAAAAACAAGGAGTAAGCACAAAATATGTGTGTGTGTGTGTCTCTCTCTCACACTCTCAGAATGTTACCTTTAAATGGATGTAGCAGTCTTTCAGTTCAGTTTGTCTGACCAGGGGTCCCTCCACAGGGCCAAACTGTGTGCGTTTGGGAATGCGTCTTTTGGAGAACACTCCCCCGAGGAACCTGTCTATGTAGAGCACTAGGGGGAGGCTGGCTCTTGCTCTGGTCAGCACTGGCCGGTTTGGAATTGGGTGCAATGGTCCATGTTTTGGACATACTGAGGGATGCGCGTTATTACACTCTTCACACCCTGCAACACAGTTAGAGAGGACATGAATAATGGACATGAATTCCCATGCACTGGCATAAGAAAGGCACTTACACACAGGACATGATTTCCCTTTTAACACCTCTGACCTAAATATTTGCCAGAAACAGCTGTAGGTACCAGAGCACTCAGGCCAATGGTCTGTTTATGCTTTAAGATATAGAAGGCTGTCATCTTAAAATGAAACATATAAGTGAAGCCTCCAGTTTAACTTACAAGCAAACAGTGCACTCACCCCTTGAAAGCTTCTCAGAGGCTCCAGCCAGCGCAGAATGTGCCTCCCACCATCCAAGTCAGATAGGCTGGTGTGAAAATATATGCTTCTGGGTGCAATTCAAGGTGTTGGCTATGATCTCTAAAGCCCTGCATGGTCTTCGACTCCGCTTGCCAAATGGTTGAGAAAAAGAAACAACCAGGGAAGGGGGGAAAGGGCAATAAACTAAATGCTTCCTCTTATACTTACACAGATCATGGGGGTCAAAGGGTCGAGGTGGATCTGGGTCCCATTCGTCCAGGTCAGTTTCTTCCCCATCTTCATCTTCATCTTCATCATCATCTTCATCTTCCTCTTTTGCTTCCATCCTACCCATTGGGTTCTGCAGAGGTGCTAAAGGATCGGAACCATCCACTGCCTCCATAGGAGGTAACACCTGGTTATGCACTGGTAATGATGCCTGTGGAAAGAATTCACAACACAGACTTAGATGATTCATCCATCCAGAGGAGATCAAAGCTCACAGCTAGATAATCATCTCTATTCCAAAGACAAGAAAACAAGAATATTGTTAGTCTACTCTTCACTTCTTTGTTTTCTTTGGTAACCAAACAGAGAATGAAAGAGAGTGAAATCATGTGTATATGACTGCTGAGGCTATGTACCTTGTAATGCCTCACTGTTCATACTACAGTGAACCTTGCTGGGTAAGTGCTTTGTGAAAATATCTGTGCAACCCCATAAAAGGGTGACTTATCAGGAGGACGCAGCAAGTGAGAGGAATTTTCAATCTACACAAGGGTCTTAGTAACTAAACAAATCCCACTCCCTATCCGTGCTTGAAGAAAGTACTTCAGGTCTCCATGGTCTCTTTTAATTTATTTTGATTTATATAATGCAATCATTCAATGCTCTGGCATATGATCGTCTCCCTCCTACCACGAAAGCAAGTGAAAACAACCCCTACACACACACACACACACACACACACACACCCCCCACACACACTTCAATAAGACAGTAGATAATTAAGATCTAAAACCCTAACAATATAAGACAAGGAGGCTGATTCTTAATAGCTAAAGGGCATTTAGTTTTAGCTTTTGAGTTTAATGAATATTTTCCTTCTCTTCACCCACACAGAAAGCAGAGATAAATTCCACACAACATACAAAAATATCCCCCCTCCAAAACAGGTATCCAAAATAGGTATCTCAGGCAGAGATCAAGAAAGATTATATATTGTAAAACCTATCTTAATAGACTACCAAAAAGAGACCAACAGACAGTGATCACATATAATAGTAGGGATTACTAAATTTGAGATACTTGAAGCCTTGGGAGAATACTTTAAAGTGACTGCATCAGACAGAACAGTCCTTCGAGCAATTTTCACTATACATTAAACAAATATCTCCCACCCCCACAAAAAAATCGCCATATTGCATAATACTGTGGAATGCTGCAGAAGACTTTACTAAAACTTTTTTTGCATCGCTTCCCACATCACTCAGACATATTTAATCATCTGTTTCCATGGAGCAGTGAAATCATCTAAAAGAAAAGGGGTCCTGGCAACTTACTCTGTCTGCTTGTGGACCCTGCTCCAGAGCCATTTGCTGTGGGGATTCGGCAACGTTGCCGAGCACGGAGAGGTTGGTGGAATTCATGCTCTGAGCAGCAGCAGGCAAGAGCACAGTTACCTAAAATCATAGGCACTCATTTTAGCACTGCATCATTTCATCAGTCACTTACATATGGGCAGTGCCCTGCATGCAAAGCTTCTTGGAGCCCTTCACAAGATGAATAAAATGCAGAGTTCTAAAGATATTTTTGGTAGAGATGATGGCCTGAACCAAGCACCTGGATTCAAGCACTCCTGAATATGAATCCAGATCTGAATTTTGCAACTTTGGAATATTCCATCTCTGGCTTTTAGCTTTAATTTAAGGGCCTTTCCAGTGTGGGATTAAAACCATGCTAGCTGGGATTAAAACCTTTAGCTAGCTGGTTCCTGTTAAGGCTAGTACACTGGGAACTTTTTTTTTCTTTTGTTCTTCCCATACACACACTTTTCCCTCCCTTTTCCTTTCCCTTTCCCTTGCAAGAAATAATATAGCTCCCTAATTTCTTCTCTGTTTCTTTTCCTTAAACAAACCAAGGGACAATAAATTAAAGAAACTAGTAATAATGAGATTAAGTTGAGAGATCAAGCACTCAAAACTCTGGGAATTCCAAAAGTTAGGATTAGAATCATAGAAGATTAGGGTTGGAAGGGACATCAGGAGGTCATCTAGTTCAATCCCCTGCTTAAAGCATTATCTGCTGCTCTCCTTTTTTGGCCACACTGCATGTGCAGTATTTTTCTATTCTTGAATTCCTTGTTACAGTAATGCACATCTTAATTTACAGTATTATTGTGTGTATTAATTTACATCTCCCACAGAACAATTTAGATGTGTAAGATCACTGTATTAACATTTCAGGTTTCCTTTCCTGATCTTTGAGTCCTGCTTTCTACTTAACTATGCAGGTATTTCACATGATGCTAATCACTGTGCTGTCTGAACTTTCACCTTTCTTAACCGTTAACACTGCACTGATGCTAGTTTTGCATATAATTATATAAGCAATATATAATTTCAACTGAGACATAAACCCTTGTCCATCTATAGAGAAGCCTTGAGAGAACTAAATGATTATCAAAAACCAGAACAAAAGATGTGCAGTCAAAGGCCGAGAAGGAAAAACGTCCCTTTTATAGATGTATATATGGAGGTGGTATATGTTTTCTAACTCTAGTTCTGCTCTAAAGAGGTGATATTAGGACAGCCCAGGCTTCACTTTGGGTTAGAGTGGGCACAACAGAAAGGAAGCATTAGCCTGTATATTAAAGAGCTGTAAATTAGTGCAATTCCCCAAAAGGCTGGAAACTACTCTCTCAGGGAACAGAAACCTCACCCCCAAAACATACATGGATACCCAAGTTCCTAGTCCTTTGGGGTTTGTTGTCATTTTTGTTTTAATCGGTCTAGTTTATGAAATTGCTTTAAAATTATGGCTGCAAAGAACAGTGTGAAAATGACCAGGAAACAGCCAAGAAGACAGCTGAAATTAACTAACTGTCTGGTATTGACATCTCCTGATGCCAAATGGCAATGTAACAGGCATCATTATTCAGTGGCATGACTCCAGGCCTGCCAGCAATGAGGAGTTCACACAAAGCTTTTGTCTGTGTGTATATCATATAAGCACCTCCTATACATATCACACTTCAAACATATTGTTACTCTCAACTCCAGTACACCCACTGTAAGGAATCAACAACATTATTTTTTTTAAATCTTGGAATCTCCCTTTAAAACCAAGTTCTTCTGAAAGACAGGAGGAGCCTTTATTATCATTTTAACAGCTATGATTAGTTCAGAGATTTCTCACAGGAAATGTGTATGTATAGCACCAGCAGAAGCAGAAGTGGCCCTAATGATACGATAACGGTTCACAAACAGGTGGAAGTCCCAGCCTAGGGAAGTTATGGTATAAAAGGTGCTGGCGTAGGGTCAGGATCTTGGTGGGAGGGCTGGGGATATAGAAATAAAGTGCTTAGGCCCTACATGGCATATCCTGTCATTATCAGGAGATACCATATGTGTGGTGATAGGAGTTGGTTCTTTGCTGTGTTTAAGTGTATAACTTGCATTGTGTATATAAGGTTTCTAGTCTCGATCATATATTTACTGCTAAATGCCTGCTGAAAAAACACAGATTAAACAGACAATAATAAGTGTGGGGTTTGTTTGTTATTTTGAAATGTGCATCCAGTCTGGTAAAAAATGCCAGAATGACACTATAGACACTGCAGTTTTCTATCCACAGAATAAGAGGAGCACAGAGGACAGCACTGAAAGCTTCCTTCACACTGTCCTCTGCCATTGTGCCTCAATTCTGATTTGGAGTGAGAAAGGAGCTTGTTCTCTGTGTCTGTTCATTCCTTTGAGTCTGCTGGGACAGTCATCAAGGTTTCAGCTTAGAATGAATTGTAGTAGCAGCTTCTGCAATATGGAACTCATTGAGACCTACCATCTCACTTCAGAAAGGCCATTAAACAGCTATCAAATGGTAACAATTTTTAAATAATTTTTAAATAATGACCAGGGCTGACTGTGAACCAATAATCTAGAAGTATCCATATCTTATAACTAATCCCTTGAGCTACCCAAACCCCAGATACATATTAGATAAAATGAAAAACAAGCCCTCCTCACCCACCCAGGAAAAAAACAAAAAAAACGTGCTTCATCCAGCCTTTACAACCACAGTTCTCAATTTCAATGCTGCTTCTAGTCAATTTCAAACTGGTGAGCATATCAAGCAGAAAGCCTGGAATGCACATATCAGACATGGACCAAGTAATTTAATTACTGAGCCATTCAATTACTTTCCTAAGAAAATCCCTGAGAAATGTTTGGCAAATAAATAACTTGATCCATAGTCCATTGATAATCAGCAGAAAGACTCCATTGACTTCAGTGGTCTTTGAATCAGACAGTGTATGAGGAAACCTAGAAGCCCTGACTACTTGTGACTACACTAAAAACCAAAAGAAGTATCAAAAAAAAAATCACATTGATCTATTCTGACATTTAAAGGGACACTCGAGGGATTTTTCATAATATTAGGGAGGGAAAAAAATCAGAGTTGTAGTAATATAATCCCTTTAAAGCTTAAAATTGAATGCTGTTAAAATTTTTCTACTAATTTATACACACATTTGTCAAGACAGAACTGGCTTGTATTGTAAGGTTGGTTGCTCATGATCACCAAGAAGCTGGTACTGAATGACTGAAAGAGAACATGATTTGTTTTGGACTAAACTCAAAGTATCACAGTAGAATGCACAACCCACAACAGTGTCCCTTTACATTCCTTGACAGTTCCTTCACTGTGGTATTCCAGATCCAGAAGAAAAAGGTGCTTCTTACCTGCTGCGTTGTGGCATCCTGCTGGACATAAGCCACTTGGGACGGGTCTGTAAACAGAGTCTAAACAAAGTGAAAAAGGCTTATCAATCATGCCTCAGGACAGTTTACAACCAAATCACACAAGGAGAATTACCCTACTGCTAAGAAACAACCTATGTAAGAATTATTTATTTTACTCAAGTTCTAAAGTGCATATTACTATGGCTGCTGTATTTAATTTATACCAGTCACGCTATGTATGTAGAAATTAAACTGAAACTAGTGGCTGCCACATAGATTAGTGGCCACTCCATATAAAGATAATGATTTTACATTTATATAACACCTTTCATTCAGATACCCAAAAGGTGTTTACAGACTTTACTGATCGTATGTATGGAATAATCATTTTCTCCATTGCTAAAGTGTAACAACCTGTAGGATAGCAGTTCCCAACTTGTGGTCCGCAGACCCCTGGTGTTCTGTAAGTCTAATACGGGGGTCCGTGGAAAAGAAAAACAATAACATCCTCACCAAGGAAATGTACAATTTCAAATAAAAAATAATGTCATATAAGGTGCGTACATTACAAATTATTACTGAGTGCATATTATTTCTTTGTTATTATGTTAGATTTTCATAAAAACCGGAGTGTAAAAAACAACTAGTGGCATGTGGTGGTCCACGAAATGTTTGGAGGTTGAAAAAGGGTCCGCACACTCAAAAAGGTTGGGAACCATTGCTCTAGGATGAAGTACAACAACTGTTTAATGGTACACAGCAACACTACAAGAACAATTTAGGGCAAGAATTTAGCGATACTGTATTCAATTGAAACTACAGGGGGATTTAGATAGGTAAAATGTTTACCAAAATGGAATTTAGCCAGGATCAAAGAAGTTGGAGATGGAAGACTGTTAGACTACTAATTCCATCCTTCTGCAAGTGTGGGAGATAGTCCCTTAAAATAATATGTATCAAACAGCTCCGATATTTGAATTTGACATGGAATCTTTAACGGCTACAAGTGGTCAGGAAATTCGTTTTTAATCTCATGTGAGAAATGACACCTCCAGCATTGTTTTGATAACAAGAAGGAGCGCCACCCACTGAATCACTATCACCACTTCTTGCAGCATCTGGGAAGAGAAAACTCTAGGAAAACTAAGTATTGACCAAGGTCAACCCTGCTTGAGAATATCACAACTTGAAGGGGGTCTGGCTGCAGGCTGAATAAACACGATACTGTAAAAACTCAATCAGTGCTTTATAATGAACTGTGCTCAAATATAAGTTAGTGTCTTACTTATACACTACAACGTCTTTTGAACAATAAGACTAATTCTGAGGATATTTTGAGTTACCTAATTAGTAACTTTCTAGGCTATTTCCACTTGTGAGCCATCTCCTCTTACAACACCTCAGTCCCTTACCACTTTGTTCTCAAACTGGATGGGATTTGCAGACTGCTGGCAGCCTACGCACCATAGCATGAGAAACTCTGTATGTACTATCTCAAAGCTGTATGATGTTGGTGGAACATGGGGCAAAAGGCAACTCCAATGTTGCCCTACATACCAAATATAGTCCCTTTACAATGTTAATATTAATGCTGCGACATCAGCAAAGAGGTGAACTGCTCTTGACAAGGTCTCTCTCCCTTTAAATATATTATATATACACATGAAGATACAGATACATAGATATATAACACAAAAATATATGCTCCCAGGAACAGCAGTTATTAGATATTTATTTAATCTAATAATTATGCAGAACAAAAATCAGGCCTCTGAAATCAATAGTTTTGCCTAAATAAGGACTACTGCTTTGAGGTCCTCTGACAAAAAGTGATATACAAGAGCAGAATCTATTATTATTATTAATTACCAGAACTGTGCTGTGCAAAATAAGGAGACTGTTTCCAAGAAAAGCATGGATTAAGTAGAACCTCTTCCCTCTCTTATGTCATCACAACCTACAACTTTTAGCATTTTATGATATATAGTGTAGGCAGAATTTCTACAGTGATTACAAGTGTTTTAAAAAAACCCTTTGATTAAATTACAGTCCAGTCTAATTGAAGTGAAATAGCCCATATTTCATGTTTAATAGCTCCAGCATCCCTTGCTTACCACAACCACACAATGAACAGTACGGACTCCCTCTTCACCAATGGTTAGAGAGAAGCAGTTATGCACAGCTGATGGCCATTATACAAATCACATAACTTTGCAGGTGGCTGGCTTTAATCCTGAATTAAATTATTACTTTGTACAGTCCTCAGGGGACAGAAAGGGGATGGATGTGGAACTACACATGCCTGAGTAGCCTCCACAGGATGGATGTAAACCAACGTGTGTTCCGAGGTGTCCACAGAAGTGTAAGAGGTGCCATCTGCTGTGTAGACCACCTGCTGTGGGGGACGGTCCTGATCATCACTGTACACAATTTGTGCCACTGCTCCACCTTCAGGGACAAAGTGCACCTGGAGATGAAATGAAGATGATACACTTAAATCAATGTCTATGTGAAAGTGTCCACAAACACACTCATATTAGCCATATTCATCATGTAAAGACCTCCTGAGTCCAATCTACATAGCCAATTGTTATGGATATAACACAAAAATAATTATAATTTGGACTAAGAAGTCTAATCTAAATGCCAGCGAGGTAGAAACCTGGACATAAAAATTACCACAAGCTTTTCCTTGTTACTCTGCATTTTAACTAAAGACATAAATGTTTATATACAGCCCTTCCTAACATTTAGTTCTTGGTCATTCTTCCCTCTCCTGCTTTTTGCAAAAAGAAGTTATGATACTGAACAAGGTTTGTTAATTGTTTATATACGTTTTCAATTTATTTTAATATCGTTTTGTGGATTTATATTATTTCATTCATTCAGTTCTGTATTTGAATAGCTAAAACAGTTCATTAACTTACTGACACTGCTACAAGTCCTACTACTGCATCTGTAGTGTTGGAATGTGATACATCCGACTGTTTCCCTTTAAGATGCACATGCATAAAATTATCTGATAGCTCCTAAAGCTGCTAATGCGATATAGAGATTCCATTTCCAGGTCAGCAGTTCATATCTAGCCAGGTAGTGACTGAAAATTGTTGTCCACAGATGAATGTCCAGTGGCCTGTCTGAAATGAGTTAGTGTTCTCCCTCTGGTTGCCAGTAGGCAAGTATTCTCTTCATGACAACTCTGAGCCAGGTGCTCTGCGTTTTTGAAAACTGGGCCATATATTTAGGTATCTAAATATGGAATTAGAAACCTAAATTAAGGTATCCATTTCCAAAATATCTTGGCCAGAGTATATGCAGGTACTGCACTTTCGCAGAGTTTGAAATAAAATTCATATTATTTTATTAAAATATGTTATAAAGTAACTGATTTTGTTTGGCCTTTTGTGATATTTTTTCTAAGAAAAAACATGAGCATCTTAGTGTAGGTGCTAAATGTAGATCTTGTAAATACTTAGCATGCCCACAGTGCTTTTAATTTTCAAAGATGCTGCAAAAATACTAATGAATCCTCACAACACCCCTGTGCAGCAGACAGAGGGAAATAAGTATTGTTATCCCCATTTTACAGCTTGAGGAGCTGAGGCACAGAGAAGTGCAGTTTCTTGCAAAGTCTACAGAGCAAGTTATTGGGACAGCCAGGATTCCTAGGCCTTATTCACAATCCTGTGCAAATTCAGCTAAAATATTCAATAAATGTTTTTAATTTATATTCTAATTATTCCTCTGCACTGCTGAGACCCCAAACACAACAGTATCTTACTAATATTTGAGAAGTGAACATGATACTGATTTGAAATTAATGTGAAACTGATCAATCTTAGTTTTGCTGCCCAAACTGAGTGGGATGCAAAAAATGAAACAGAAGCTGTGTAAAGTAAACAAGATTTTTATCAATCTAAAGCTCACTAATAACACAGTTTTAAAAATTTTTTGTATATATGATATTACTCTTGACATTAATGCTTTGATCTGATCCACACTGGTGCTAGAAAATTAAAGATGTGTGATGCGACTTCCTGTTATACTCACAATGAAAAAAACAATAGGAATCTACCACATGGGTATTATGGCCTTGTTTTAGGCATGTGACTAATCCGACTGACATCATTTGGACTAATTCAATGAATCCTTATACATTTAAGAAGGATTTGTCTGTAGTGGCCATGTTTTCTTTTGGCATCACCTCCTGCACTACCAAAAAAACTTTAACCAGAGGTCCAATTAGAAATAAATAAATTGTGGTACTTTCCCAAGCTTCCACCCACATCCCAGCTATGTCCACTTCTGATGCCACTGACAGCAGACTGTGCAAAGATGACTGTTGTCCCCCTGCCCTGTATGCTTATACTCGCAGTGAAATTGTGGACAATGTTGACATCTAAATAACCATTGGTAGGTTCCAGAGATCACACCCCTCGAAATGAATAGGGATGGTCAATATCTCTATTGTTTCAGGTGATGTGCAAACTCAGACACACTCCACAGCATTGGTTTATACTCAGTTCAATTTCTAAAGATTTGCTTTGAAAACATAGTGGCTAGGCTTAGATTTCTTCTCAAATGAAAGCTTAGCTTCTGGACCACAAGATGGGAGGCTTCAGAAA
Organism: Emydura macquarii macquarii; assembly: GCF_026122565.2. Lineage (NCBI taxonomy): Eukaryota > Metazoa > Chordata > Testudines > Chelidae > Emydura > Emydura macquarii. The sequence continues at coordinate 4,758,397 of NW_027130449.1, read as the reverse complement.
AAAACTATGAGCTTGTTGACCTGCTGCAAGCAAACCCAACTCAATCCCTGACTTTAAGAAATAATTAGAGATTTCTAGGAGCCACTAGTCACCTGAGCAGTATTCTGTTCCTGCTCAGCAGATTCAGACCACACCTGTGGACTTTCCTCTTTTGAGTCCATGTCGTCCCCACTGTGGTGCTCCATGGTGATAGCTAATTACTGGAGCAGTACTTGGCTGAATAGATTCATCTGTTCGCTATGTCTCTGCTCACACAGGACAAGGTGATCTTCTGTAACATGGCTATAATGAGAGAAAAGAGACCCAAGATATTAAATAGATGAGATCATTGCAAACAATTTTGATTGTAACAGAAAGGAGGCTGTAAGGTGTTACTATCTATCACATGCAGGGATATGCTGCTATGAGGGAAGAAGTCTTAATTTTACAAACATATTTGTTCTCAGTTCTCATTCCCAAATCCTGCTGTATGGTATTTTCCATTTACAGTAGATGAGGATACAAGCCAACAACTTCAACTAGCAAAGCTCCTTGGGAGGCCTGGCAGAAACCGATACTCATGTAGCCACCCTCCCACACTGCACCACTGAATGTGATAATTATTGCAGAGCAGAGAGAAGAGTTTAAAACAGATCCTTTTCCCCTCCCTCACGGTCATCACATTACCAGCTGAGGGTTAGACTGGATTCCCTTTAAAGCCCATCACTGCTGCTCCTACAATGGTCAGAAGAGGTTTCTTCATGGCAACAAGGTGTTCCCTCTACAGCTTTCTCAGCCTCTAATGGCCAAGGGATCGAGAAACAGTGCTTGGAATTGAACGTCAGTCTTTGACAAAAAATCACTATGTTCAGAGGCAGACACTGTTTTCACAATATATTTGTTTAATTTTTAGTGCAACACTAAACCAATCCTGAGTTTAGAGGCAACTCTCCACGTGCACAGATCTGCAATCCCAGCTGGCATTTCAGATACTGTTAAAATAGACAGTTTTTTAAACAAAGAGAGAGACAGAGAAGAACAATGAAGCTTAAATTCTAATTGATGTAAGCCTGGAAATCTTAACAAATTGCTTCCATGCTAGGTTTTATTCATCCCTTGCGATTTTATTGGAGCCACTCAAGCTGCCATTGGGAATCTCAGAAGTGTAATTTACAGCTCTGCTGATTGGTTTAGTCAGTCATTCAGCACCTTTCTCAGTCCTTCTCTCCAATGTCATATTAAATCATAGACATAGGAATTACCATGAGACTGAGCCTATTTGATTTTTCAGCAAGTCCAATTAACTTTATTTTATACTGGCTGTCTAGTTGGACAATGAAGGAGCCTTGGAGGACCTGAATGCATACATACTACACAGGCCTTCCCTAGAATGCACAAATCAATAATTCAGGAAAGCTTCACTATAACATCACCCAGTGCAGTGATAGAAAAATTAACATTATCTCCACACTGAAAAACAACAAACTGAGGAAAGGTTTTTGTGCATTACTAGACAGTACGACATGCTATCATCACTGATAACAGCCTCCCACTGACTCCTTCATCGCACACATGTGTTGCTCAACCCAACGGGTGATGGAAGGAAGTAGGATATGTGATGTGACTTCATATTACACTCATGCCATTAGACTGGAGAAAAGAAAACAAACATTACATTCATGAGTGATGGTATATACACACCATATGGTACTCAATCCTAAAATATGAACAAATAGCAAAGCACGTAAGAAAAAATGCAATGCTATGTCAATGAGTGACACTTTAGCCAGAGATCTTACTAGTAAGAAAAAACACGATTAGCTGCATTGAACAATGGTCAGGGCTGAGAATCATCTAACATTGTTTCCAAGAGACTAATGTTATAAGATGTTAAAGAAAGGGTTTACTATAATTAACAATATATAGTATTTTGACCTTCTATAGCATGTTTCATCCAAGTACCTCAAAGTGCTTTGTAATGTAGGTAAGTATTATTATAAGACTTTCTTCTTATTCTGATCAAATACATTCCTACCACTTTAACTGAAATAATTCACTGATTTTGTTAATCATATGATCACCAGAGTATATATAACAGATTGTGTAGCATGACAGTGCTCATAATATTAATAACAAAGTCTGAAAAAGACAGCATGTAGCTGTAGCTATCTTTATATCATAACAATATTTTGGGGCTCCTTTTCTTTCAATTTCTTTTAAGTTTTTGGCCTTCAGTATTAACTAAATAGCAATAATTCCATAGCCAATACTCCAGTCAATTATCTAATAACAATCTACCTAAAACAATCAAAATTGATCAAAATAAATGCTGAAGGATTTATTGTTTGGTTTATTTATTCTAGTTACACACACATACACACACAGGAGAGATTTGGTTACTAAGGTTTTGATCAAGTAAACTAAGGACTGAATTAAGTGGAAGGCATGGATATATTCAATTAACAGATGGTGTAACAGGGTGGCAGAGTTTTTTTGACTGACTCACTCTTTAAGCAGGTGTTGGAATCTTGAAGGCAGATGCTGATTCATTATTGCTGACTCATGGCAGCAGGAATAGCTCTTCTATGTTGACTGTAAAGTAGGTTGGAGTGGCTCTTTGGCCCCAAACTTGACTTTAGAATATAGGTCATTGCAGGAAAATACAAGGAACAGCCAAGCTTGTCTTTTGTCTGGGATAGCCAAACATCTGGCATAATGAGAAAACATTCTCCGCTCTTGTCTATGGATCACTTTCTACATGTATATATTTCTCTCTCCAAATATTATGGTTTTTTTCACACAGCATGTAGAAGTTTGACACCTTAGGAATACAGGCATATCAGTGTGCATATGGCAGTGGGAGATTCTGCTGTGGGATGCATGCAAATGCAATATGAACCTGATGTAACTCAATTACTTGCATTTCTATAGCATCCCTGAAGCAATATGCAAGATGCTTAACCATGTACAGCACCCATGAAAGGAGCATTTTCCTCCTCAAAATAGCAGGCACATCTCACTGAGTATGGAATCAGGTGATGACACCAGTGCTGCAATGATAATGGATATAAATACATCATGTCATCATCATCCAGGAGTGTGAAAAAAAAAGGATACTAAAAGAATGCAGTGTCAACAACACAGCTGGACATGGTGTGATGATAAATCCACACATTTCCCTTTATTTTTAGGAAAGTTCCTATTTAAATTCAACACAACATTGCCTTGTGTGCAGGTAGCCAGATTCCCGTGAGCATTTTTTTGGGCACAGATAGCATTGCCTGTTTGGTCTGAATGATTAGCCAACATATAGGGTCTTGCAGCATTGTTTCCATTAGAGAGAGAAACTGATTATACAACTCAGATACATTCTTTGGTTCAATCCTATTTATTAACAAAGAATTTACACAAAGTCTTGCATCCCTAATACAGTAGAAATAAAAAACAGCAGGCAATTCCTTGCCACTATTTCCAAGTCTGCTCCTCCAGTCAGTTTTGTACTCAAGGAGCAGTCTCTCTAATCCTTCTCAGGGTCAACTCAAAACTGCTTCTCTTACTGTCTGCTGGCTTTCTCCCTCTCACACACACAGCTTGTCAAAACAATCTTCTAGCACCTGCATTTACAGCCAGTCCCAGGGAAACTCTCTTACTCTCCCAGGATTAGTTTTTTCTCAAGCCTTGCCATAAAGCCCATTGCCTGCTCAGTAGTTTCTATCATTTACAGCTATCTCACTTTAAAGAAATATTTAATTGCTCCTTCCATTTGGCCAGAAAGAAGAGTGTTTAGCACACCCATGATATTAATCACCTCTGTGTTTGTCTATAGATCAAAGACCTGCTTGATGGCTGCCATTAGCAACTTTCACCATTAACAGTCTCTTCTGACCACCCAAATAATTCTTTCCCCACTTTTTTCAGGGAAGAAAAGGAGAGTGATTTCTTTCATCTCCTTATTAGAAGACTGAGACTATGTCTACATTACAGACCTTGTAGTAGTACAGCTGTATCGTTGCAGCTGTGCCACTGTAAGATCTCCTGTGTAGCCGCTCTATGCTCACAAGAGAGAGCTCTCCTGCCAGCATAATTAAACCACCTCCAATGAGCAGCGATAGTTATGTAGGTGGGAGAGCGTCTCCCACAGACATAGCGCTGCTCACACCAGCACTTTTGTCAATTAAACTTACGTTGGTCAGGGGTGTGTTTTTTCACACCCCAACCGACAAAAGTTTTACTAACAAAAGTGATAGTGTAGACAAAGCCTCAGATCACTCACTTAGCTTGAAACTGTGGCTGGTAATAGCATTTTTCTCCTCGGAATAATTGAGGTCAATGTTTTGGTTCTTCTTCAATGGGGATTTTTATATGAGCATTCCTAAAGTGACAACACAAACAAAAAATACTTAACACTACCTGTATTTCAAAGTGTTTGTCTCCTTATATACCTGCTCTTGGGGAAAGGGCACCTTTCCTCAACCGTGACAATATGCAGAAGACTCTGACAAATGCAGAAGACAGATTCTGCAGCAGAACCCTTGGAGCTACTGTGGTGCCCCCTCTGACCCCAGATAGGGAGATCAGGGAAACCAACACCCAGGGGTTTCCAAACATTCTTTGTTGCCCCTGCTTTGAGACGATAAAGATGGGAGAAGACTGGAGCTATGTAAGTGTAATGGCCCACCTCTCAGCTTAGAGAGTCATAAAGCCACGGCAATATCTCAAAGGAGAATCAATCCCTTTACAATACTGGTGCATAAAAGAACTGGTTTGATTTACACCAGAAGAGGTTTGCATTATGTCTGGCTTACCTGCGGCAATAACAGCAATGGCTATTAGCTGAACACTCTTGGTGCTGAGCACTGAATACTCTCTTTCACCACTAATCATATACAAGAACAGCAAGATTATTATAAAAGATGGGTATTATACTGAATTATGCTGTGAATTGTCATCCATCTTTTAATATAAAAATGGTTTATTATGCACAAAAATAACATCACATGTCTGCAACAAGCTGTATCCTATACTTAATTATCCCAGCACACATGGAGGTAAGTCAGTGAATTTTCTGAAAGCCTTTGGAAGAAATTTGCTCTCATGGCAGATAGAAAGCTGGGAAGTGCAATATGTTTATAACTTCACTGATAATTTATTGAGTCATGACTGCTGTCTTTTTTCTGAATTCTTATTCATCAAACACACATATTGTTTCAAGGAACTCTGGCTCTAGTGCATTCTGGTTGGATGTTAGTAATGAGGTAATGTATGGACCACAAGATTTATATTTCACTGGTGGAATAGAAATGAAAATCACACATACAGCTAGGATGGAAAAGTCTATTTATTTCCATGAAAGGAGTAATTGCTGCAATTTATTTAGACATGTAATAGAGAGAATAGTTTGGCCAAACACAAACAAATCTTTACTTAAATTGTGTGGAATGGATCTATCTAGGTTCTTATATCACATCCATCATCATATTATCCAATCACCTAAAATCACATTATTATGTTCCCTAAATAGTTTCCCACAGTTTATTAGATTTTGTTGCTAACAATCTATTTATTTTTCAAATGGAATATAACAGGGAATCAAGTATTTGGAATGAATCCCAGGACAGTGTAACATCCTGATGATGGAACGTTTTTCAAAAAGCAGATCATACTAACTGACTATGGGTTGTGGATTATAACAGGAATCTTTTACCCAGAGAAATGTGATTCCTTTCATAAACTCCTGACTGTAATTTACACCCAGTTCTGTCTCTCAAAAAACAGTCCTAGTGTTTTTGACTGGACTATGATGACTTCATCCAACAAACTCCTGCCTGAATCTGTGTTCTCATTTCATCCTCCACCGCCTCTTGCGGGCTAAGCAGCTATATATCAACTTCTCTCACTACTCCCTTTGTCTTTCTCCCATTCTTGGCTTTCTAATTTTTATACTGCCCACTTAAATTTGGTATAGTCTCCTTCAAACTTCTTTCTTCCACAAAGATTTCTTGCTCTATTCTCACCAAGCTACTGCTTTGCTTTCTGCTGTTAGGACTGCTCTCCCACACATCAAACTTCTCAGTCTTAGATTATAAGCAGCTTGAGGCAGGGCCCTTGTCTGTTAAATTGTTTGGCAAACAGCAATGTATTCTTACAGTGTTATATAAACAGTATGTGTAGTAGTAGAACAAAGCAACCAAACCAAAAAAAAAAAAAAAAAAATACAGAGGCCTCAGAAACTGAAAAAGACAAAAGCAAAATAAAGGCCTTTTTCAAAGTACATGTGACACAAGCTGACATGTATAAAACATCCAGGTACAGAGCACTCTTAGATTTCCATAAAGGGAGGTGACAGAAATGTATCAACGCTGCTCAGTTCTGCCCTCGCCTACATTTGTCATTTTATCCTATTCCTCCTCTTGCTCACCGCACTCATCCCAAAGTCATCTCCTAATTGCTCCAATGCTGTATTTCTTTTTCGTTTCCTCTAGTAGCGTTTCTATCTTTTTGCTAAATCTCTAGATTAAAGCACTGTACCATTTTAAACTTCTCATGAAATTCAGAAGACAAAAATCTGGCTCTACACAGGACCGTGATGTCAAAATGTCAGCATATCCCAACATATTGGCATTTCACAGCCGCCCCGAAGTGTTTTAAGGACACATTAATAAGATCATCCCCAACAAAACACAGCACAATCCCAGAAAAGCTGAGCTAGGAAGTCACAGTAAGGTAGCCCCTGCCTCAGTACTTCTAGGGTGGCCACTGCTTAAATGGAGAAACCCTACACTTCCCTGTACCCCAAAATCAAATGTGGGATGCGCCCAGGCTGCTGCCTTACAACTCATTCTCCCTTCGGCATGGGGTGCGGCCGCACAGTGCCCGTGAGGCGCACTGGTACCTCCAGAGCCCCCGCAAGATGTCAGCGCCCCACCCCCGCCGGCTTCTCCCCTCCACCTGCACCCTGAGCCGCCTCCACAGCCTCTTACTAGGAGTGGGGAGAACCCCCCCCCCCAGGGCCTCAGTCCCCAGCACTAGACACCAGCCAGGCCTGCCTGACAGGCCAGCCTCTGACAGCCAAGCCCATCGCTGGGGGGGGGGGGGCACGAGGGAACGACCCCCCCAGAGGAGAGGATTCTAACAGTTCAACGGTCTCCCCCATGACTGCCCGCCAGACAAGGGGGCACGAGCCTGGCCCTAGCCAATCAGAGTGGGGGGGCAGGTCCCCTCCTCCCTCGCTCGCCCTCAGCCCAGTAACGGTCACCCTAGCTATACACATAAAGGCACTCCGACACTAGCCAATCAGAGGAGGGGGTGCGATTCCCCCTCCCCCCCCGGGCCAAAGGGAGAAAGGGGTGCGGAGCCTCCACGCAATGAGACCAAGGACGGGCCCCTCCACCGCACGTACTGTCCCCCCCCGACTAAAGCGTGAGGCGCCACAGCCCCATGGCCAGTGTCCAACGGTCACTCAGCCCTAACCACTCTGGGACAGGGAGGGGGGGGGAAAGAGGGAGAGAGGCTGCGCCGCAAGGGCTGGGCCTGGGAGAGGAAAGGAGACCGAAGCCGCAGGGAGGGAGAATGATCCAACCATGGGGACCCGAAGGGGGTGAGCGGGCCATACTGGGGGGCGAAATACCCGGCGTGTTGGGGAGAGTAAGATGGCTCCAACATCCCCCCCGTCAATGAGGTGCCGGGGTCCGGACTGTACCATCCAGGTGGGGGGAATCTGGGTGGGGGCAGCCCCTTCCCCCCCCCGTCCGGGGCGGGTGGGGGATCCCGAACGGGGAGGGGGGGGAAGCGGACTGTACCTCTCCCGCGGGGGGGGGGGAATGACAGCGCCCTACTCCCCCCCCCCCGCGGGAGCGAACGGTTTGACCCGGCCCTAGTGCTAAGGAGCCGCCAGCTCCAGGCGCCATCTTGGGTGCGACTAAAACAACAAGTCCCAAACCTCTGACGGGTCTTCGCAGTGCCCCTGGGCCGGACTCCCCTCCCGGACCGTCCCATCGCGTTACCTGAGGGGGTCCCGTGCGGGTGCCGCACCCCGGCCGCCGCCGGAGGCCCCGCCGCAACCCCAAACCCCCCACCTGTCCTCACCTCACAATGGTAGCTGCAGAGCGGGAGGGGGGGCGGCCGCCCGGATCTCATTACCATAATCTGCCTAGCAACAGCCAGCAGTGCCCCATGCTGATTGGCTAGGTGCCCCTTGCCCGCGCGGACTGGGCTAAAACACCCCCCTGGAAAAAAAGCACAAAGCGGCCTGGTCCCCGGGGGGGGGAGGAGAAGCAAAGTCCCCCCCATCCACAAGAAAGGGGAAACTCCTGCCAGGCCCTCCACACACACCACCCCCGAGCACCAGGAACCAATCACAGCGCTGCTCTCATCCTAGCGCAGCTTCGCCGGGGGGCATGCTGGCCAATCACAGTGTGTGTCTCAGCGTCGGGCTCCGCCCTCCTGCTGTGGGAGGAGGTGAGGGGAGTCGAGCAGTGCCCCCTGTAGGGAGGACGAGGAGAAGGGGAGCGAAGCAGCGCCCCCTACTGGTTGGGGGAGTGACCCAAGGGATAATGGGGGAACAAATAGGTGAGCCCGTGAAGAACTGGGCTGGCCAGGGAGGCAATGGCAGAGCATCCCAAATTCTCATCCCTAGGCCTCACACTCCAGGACTCAACCAGCCCTTCATCCTCCAGGTAAACTGAGTTCAGTATCATTTGCTCTGTTGGCGCGTCTCTGGAATGGGACCTTCCATGTTGTGCCTCCATCTGCTCTGCCCACAGGACAATTCTTGTAAGAGGGGGTTTCTGCCCTGCTACTCTGCCCTACATTTCCCCTTCCTCCCCATCCCACACTGGGCACAGCCCCTGCTCTTGAGAGGTGGCTGCATTTTGGTCTCAAAGGCATTCTTGTGCTTGCCTAATATGTAACGGGTTTTGGGACTCTGAGATGAAGGGTGCTGTATAAATGTAAGGAGCTGTTATTATAGACAAAACACTGGCACACAGGCTGTAGGAATGCTTTATAGAGGGAGGAACTAGACATAATTGATCCTTTCATCTTCTTCACTCTTTGGTTCTGTAGGGAAAAATAAATTTAAAATGTAACCTAAACTCACTTTTTGTTTGAGAATGTTGATTGTCTTTTTGTTGTTGTTTTTTGCGGGGTGAGGGGTCAATTGTTTTCCTTTGTATAGTAAGGAAATTGATCCTAGTGCATTTATGTTTTATATTTTTGTATAGCATTTTCAGCACAGATGTGAATACAAAATGCTTCACAAGTGTTTATAAAAACATGTGAATACAAAATTATTAATCTAAAGCACATTTTACTCTGAGTTTTGGCTAGTCTGACTGAAAAGGATGGGTTTTTAAAACATTACTGCTATTTGCACTCTCCCAAGATTCTTTGGGAAAGGATGTTTGCAAATCATAAAAGAAACAGCAATTGTTTGCTTCTTCGTAGACTCATTTAGAATTGGTATGATAAAGTGAAAACCATAAAATGTTATTAGGGAGAGCTACAGTACACAAGGAAATGCATATTCAATCAGGGGTGATGCAGCCTGGCTATCAGGTGATGCCCTGATATACTCTGGATACTCCTGCATCGTTTGTTTGCATTTACTGCTACTTGCTGTTCATACATTTTATGATAAATGTGTGTTTTAAACATCACCTAAAATAAATCAAGGATAATAAACAACATAGTTCAGGAACTTGACCTACCCATTTGATATTCCAGCCTCTCTTGGGGTTATCCTTGTGCTTTTTAAGGGAGGAGCGGAGATTTTGTTTTGTTATGGCACAGAAAAAATACTCTTTTTCCTAATTGCCATAGTGTTTGTTTATCACACACCCAGAAAGTTATTTTATTTGGCAAGTTCATTTTTAAAAAGAATACGTCATAGCAGCTTTCATTCTCATAATATTCCAGATTGTTTTACAAATGATATATATACAGCACCACTCAAATTCAGCCACCTTGTGAAGTGAGAAGTTATCTCCTCAGTGGAGTATGGTAGCCAACTGACACAGAGCAGGGCACTGGAGGAAGGGGAAGTTTTGGTCAAGGATACAGGCAAAGCGCTACTCTTACAAAAAGTGCCACAAAATTTAATATCTCGGGAGAGCAGAGAGAGGGCTAGATCCTCATCAGAGGTAAATCGATGTAGCACTATTGATTCAATAAAACTGTTTCAGGTGAGGATCTAGTTCAGAACCTCTGTTTTTAAACTGTCTGATACTCTGTTTTTCTATGTTGGAAGGACTAATGGGTGTAAATTGAAGGAGTCTCCTAAAATGCTGGATGTTTACTAGATTATTTAAAGATAAAACCTACAGGGACACTGTCAATTTAAAAATCATGTGTGCACATTGCCTTACCTGTGTCAATAATTTCACCAGACATTATTACAACTAAAGTAGTTTTAAAAATTGAAGACAGTAGGATTACTTGCATGACTAAAGGGAGCAATATTTAGCTCTTTTTTGCTTTTCTTCACTGATATGGTGTGCTTGCTTAGACAGTGAAAACAATCGGTTTCTTTTCTTTTTTATTATAGTTAGTTTCCACCCTTTAAAACTGATATGATGCTGAAATGTTTGAGTGGCAAACATCGCAAGGGAATGTTAAACAATAAAGAAAAACTGGTTCATTTTCTATTTATTTGAACTTCATGAAAATGTTTTAATCATATTAATTTGTAAAAAGAGCAAGTATTTTAAGCAAATCTGCGTTTTAGGCCTATGGTACCTGATAGTGTCTTTTTTAATGTTCTGAACTGGAGAATATGAAAGTTGTTACATTTGCTTAAATACACACATGCTACTGTGTTGTATTTTAATGCAGACATGTTTTGGGTTATAACTTGACACACAAGAATATGTGGCATTGACTCTGTTCTTTCCCTTTGTCCTGCACTGGACACATTCCAAAAGTTATTTATGGGTATTTGCTTCCCCTTTAGTGGAAAAGAACTATTGGGTCTAAGCATGCAGTACATCATGTGATATAAAGGGCTGGCAGATACAGAAAACCATGAGTCATCAACTCTTATGTTTGAAATCAGATGTAAAGCCTACATTTCCCATCTTTTAATCCTTTGTGTTTCTGGTGTTTGGATGGAGAGGGCGTTTATCCAGTGTCCTCATGTTGACACACACACTTTGCAGAAAAAAGGTCTTCAGTGTCAAACAATGTATTTTTCTAAGCACACAGAATAAACTACATTAACTAATTCCCCATTTGCCTTAATTGTGTAGAACACTGGTGTAATCCTTCATCCTGAACTTTGTTCCCAACATCTTTTGGATCGGCAAATCTATAATAATTCCTGCATTATCACCTTGGTACTGCTGCCTCCAAAGTACTTCAGTTGAATTTCTCATCCACTCCTTCATCTTCTGTTTTACCGATTGCAATTCCCTTCCTTGTGACCTCTGCAAATTTCTCAGATGCCTGGAGAGTGGCGCTGTCTGCTTTCTCATATGTACAATACACCCACATCATCCCAATAATTCTGCTTCCTTCCCATTCATTTCACAATCCAGTTAGAAAGTGATCTTGTGGTTTCTTTTTGACCTATTGACTTGCATCAGCCTACTACATAAAACTTGTGTAGCTGAACCCCCCCCGTTTATTAGCACACCCCTCACGCAACAAAGCCACCATCAATACAAGAATCTTCTCCTCTGCACCCACAGCCATCTGGAACAGCCTTCTTTAATGTCTCCTGCTCATCAACTCTCCACCTCATTTCAAATCTCAGCTAAAGCTACCTCTATTCTCTCCTGCTTATATATCTGAATTCCCTTCTTTGCTATTATGTATTTGATTCTTTTTTGTGGTATTGTCTAATTCTGTAAAGTATTATGGGTTACAGATTATATAATCTATACAGAGAACATTAATCTAAACTTGTAATTCCTTGTGAGTTGTTACGTAAGTAGTCTTTACACTAATAGTCTCATTGACATCACTGGGGCTACTCATATGCATGATGATTACTTTTATGAGTCAGGGTTTGCAAATTGAACCATGAATTGGATTGGATTCTACATTCCATCACTAATTGGTCACATACTGCTCCTCTGTGTCTGTCTATAATCTAAATAATTAGATCAGAAGATTAGAAAATTTCAACTCTATCTTGACCATGTTTCTATGAGAATTGTTTACATATGATTGACTACCTGTGAACTGTTTGAATACACTGCACTGTTTTATACCATAAGGGTAAAATACTAAGCATATTGGAGGTATTGGTATATGATTAAGTTTATGATGGTTTCCTCCTAAATTATTAGAGTAAGGGGATCGTTGCATCAAAAGACCATACAAATAAACAAAGCTTTTCTCCTTTATTGGTTCTCAGTTTTTTTCCAAACCAGTTCAATCTCTCATCGTCACAAACGAAGTTAATCATATTTGTCATTCTCTAACAGAAAACTTGAAGAATTATGAATGTGAGATAATATTGTCCACTTAACTTACACTTTATTTTACAAAAGTTTGACATCTTTTTAGACAGTTTTCAAATGAACAAGCCAGTTCCCCACTCCCATCTTTATCACTGACTGCCACTTCACCTGGTTTACACCACACACAGCCTTGTAATATTTGCAAACACGTGCAAAGGTCAAAACAACAAATGAGCAGGAGAGTCCAGTTCCCATTCAAGGGTTCCGTTTTTCAGTACAAAAGTCACAACATTACTCACGCAAAAAATGCATGTTAATTACTAAACAGTATCAAGCTAATACAAGCTTGGAGACTCCACATTTACAGACATCATATAATCAGCACACTTCACAACACCAGACAGATCATTCATACAAATATTTCACTCCAACACACCACACTATGAGAATATATACACAACATAATATATCAAAAAGGCTGACAAAATATAGGCCACCTATAGGCAAAATTCTCATTAAAGTCTATGAAAGTGTGTGTAGAGGCCTTATATAATGACTAAAGTTATTGTGCCAGCTGTATAGTGAAATTAGTTTAATAGCATTTTGATAAAGGTGTGAACTCCTAACTCATTTCCAGGTTACATTCCTCTTGTATTTTGTGTTTTTTACGTACTAGCAAATCAGATTCAAAAGGATACAAATAATGAATGCTACTCAATGGTCCATACCCAACACTCCCAGGATTAGCCTCTGATATGTATATTTTTTTCAAAATACTTTTATCATTGTTAGATAATTCATGAGATTATTAAAACTGAAAGTTTTTTCTAAAATCTGATTTACTTTCCACCCTTTTAAGTTTTGTTTTGCTATCTCCATTTTATTTAGCTTTGAAAGTGAAATTCAATTTGAGTTTTGTTTCTAGTGAGTTTTATTTTCAGACTCTTGGGGAACTTTGTGCTACAATATCTACTTATATACACTGAAAAGAAATTTAATACCTCAAAAAAAAAAAAAAAAAAAAAAAGCTCTTTCCATTTAAATAAAAAAAACTCCAGCATGGTAAAAGCATCTCAATAGCATAATTTAGGACTAAACAACTTTGCAACAATCCTTTAATATACAACTAAATGGTTTTATTCACCTTGAAATTATTATATTTTAGTGCTCTTTTATCAGATTTTTCAACATCTAGCTGCTTGATTGATCTGCAATAAAAGAACCCTCTGCCATGGAGAAGGTGGAGTGCAGTGACTGTTACCAACCACTGAATCATAATTATTGAAAACCTGTAGGCAAATATTTGAGACAGTAATTAGGACAATTTAGTGTACATTTGTTTTCTTCATCTGTATTTAAAGAAGCAATTTCAGACTGGAATAAACTTGAAAGAAGAGAAACCATTTATACAAAAATAAACTAATGTGGCCATTATTTGTCAATGTTTGCTTTGTTGATATTAAAGATGTATGTGGCTTTTAAAAAGCTGTCTCCTTCCCATCCTAGCTTCTCTTTGTTTGATTCTGCAGTGAATATTCCCATATAGGTGATATCACAGCACTTATTAGGATTTATCTCCTAGATAGGAAAAAAAAGATTAATGCTTATGTTAAAACTATTATTGGAGAGGAGGAGATCCTGATAGCAGAAAAACAACAGATGCAAATGTACTTTTGTAACATGAGGCACAGAGATGGAAATAACTTTGAGAAAATTATTATGCAAGGAATAGAGGAGGGTCATTATAGTAGGGGACAACCTGCAAGGAGATGGATGGATGAAATGTGTATGGCAGATCACTGGAAGGTCAGCTACTGAGTGCTCAAAGTTAACGAGGGATCATGAAGGCGTCCAGAAATTCTGCTTTGATGTCACTGATATTGAGCCAAAGAATAAATGGATTTACTTACTTACTATGACTTCTCAAATTCAGCATTATGGGCTAAATCCTTGCTGTGGATTCTCTGTGTTTATGCCTGAAAAGCCACAGCCAGAAGAGGAATACACGGTACAGTTGTCATGTCCTGGTTCTGGATCCCCAGAAACCTGCAGAGAGGGTGCTCTGGGGGCCCTCAGCATGAGTCAGGAGGGCAGGATCCACATATTTTAACACGTATATGCCCTGACTCATACCCATTCAGCCTGCATCCACATGAATTAATCCCACTCCTGGCAGGAATAATCTGACTGGGAGTAGGGATGCACAATGCATTAGACAAACCTAATTCAGACTGCGCTGCAGAATCCAATAAGGGGATAGGCTGGAAGAGAGCAAGATATTGCAGCTCATTGTCAGGGCATATAGCATATATATGTCATTGTCACATAGTAATGAAAGATGGACTCAAACTATTAATTTTAGATCCACATTTGGATTTCAAATACTCCAGAGTTGGGGGTTTTTTAGATTTAATGTTTCGATTCAAGCCAGGCTCTAGCCCTAAAGAGAGAACAGGGGCTCAGTAGCTTTGGTACTAAGCAATAGAATCAGACAATATCAAGAAAATAGATGAAAGGCACAAAAAGTTCTGTTTCTTATATTCAATTTCCCCCCCAAAATGAAAGTACTGCTTTGAGAAATACTTTCACTATTAGCTAATTGTTTTTTAGGTTTTGAGATCTGCATGTATTATTTAGTCTCTGACCCTGCCAAGGAATCTGTCATGGGATCAATCTTTATGCCTATTGAAGTGAACAGCACTCTGCATATGCACAAGGAACCATGCTAGCAGAACCCATTGCCAGATCAGGGCCTTAGATAGAGGCAGAGACCTGAGCCCAGATCCTGTCCTCTTTTAGGGCATCTTTGAATCAGAGTCCCATACAAATTTATCTTAAAACTGGCATATCTTGCCACTCTATAGTATAGTGGAATCCTTGGGTGGTAGAGTGTCACTACAGTGGCTTTTATACCACCGCCCACTACTCAAAAATGATGGTGTGGGGAGCAGGGAGATACTCAGGAAAGAAGATATTGTTACCTTGGATTCCCTAAACCAAAGCTCTCGGTAACTTTACTCTCTCTAAGGGGGTGTCAGGAAGTAAATCAATGGAGACGCAGCACATCCATCTGCTAGATGGTTGGCATAAATAACAGTCAAGTGCTTCGATTTAAAGCCTTTACTTTATTAGTCTCCAGCACTCACACAAGTATGCCTTTATTCTGATTATCCGCTTTATTTAGTCTCAAGCACGTACAATCACAATGGTTATAGAACACCCCCAAACAATAGTTACCCATGGTCTGGAGGGGTCTCAAGTGGCCGGCTATCTGCCTGTTGCTAGGGATTCCAAGAGATGTTATCCAGCTACAGACCAATGATCTGTGCCCTGTCTATAAAGCACCATCTTGGAACTATCCAAAAAAGTATATTTTTGTAACGAGATATTATTTGTTAACCTTAGACTGCAATGGACATTTAGCTTTGTCATTCATTTAAAAAATTTTCATTTATTCCATGCTACCCTTATACAAAACAAATCAATTTTTGGAGGCATGAATGGGATTAAAACTGGTATGGGTGTGTGTGTGTATGTGGAACAGTTATTAAAAATGTGAGAATAAAATACATTTTCCAGAAGATGGAACAACTATCAGATACAAGGACTCTAGTTAAACTAACTACTTAGGGACTGATAATATGAGCATCCTGAACTCCCAGTGACTTTGCTAGTAGATGAAGTAGTTTAGCATCCAGAGAACTGGACCCTAATGATCTTTGCTAGGTTGCAGATTTTTAAACACATACTCTGGTCCAAGGGTGTAAATTTTTTTGGCTTTGTTTTTTTATTTATTTTTATTTTTCCTTTTGAGTTCCCTCATGCTTTATACTGGAAAAACTGGCACTTACTGAAATTGAAAGGAAATTGAAATGGAAGAATAAGATAGCAAATTTCCCTTTAGAATTAGCAGGGAAATATCAATTTCAGTTACGTGTTGGATAGATACTTGTTTTGGATAACTTTCTTGAACCTGAGAATAAGTGACTATATAATAGCTAAAGGAGTTGGCAAACAATTCTTCTGTTAACTGGTTCTGTTTTCAAGAAATGCATGTTGAATTTTTAAGTTCTCAAAAAAGCAGAATATTTAAGTATGACTTCTTTTAACGAGAGGGAGATTATTGCCCTAATATATTTAAATGTACTGATTGTATAATTTTTTACAGTATTTTACAGAGTAGGCAACAGGGTCATATTCCACCCTCATATACACTTCACTGAGATTACATCAGGGTGTATGTTGGGGCAGAATTTGGCCAAAAGCAATTATGAGTGATGTGTGTTTTGATATACTACCACCTATTGGTGAAGGTGCTTAAAATTCAGCTGAATAAAGATGCCTGACTAACCCGAAGAATCTATACCCATGTAACAAATGTTACGTTACCCACACTACAGGGCTTTCTGAAATATATTTTTCTATCATAGCTGCATATTTTAAATTCAGCTGTTTGATCCCAAATGGCGAATTAACTACCAGCTATTAGCATTTTAAAGGGAAAAAAATCAAACCCCAATAGGGCTCTACTTAAGGCTTCATTTGTATAACTTACCAGATAGCTACATCTCAGTGAAGACCTTAGGGATTCAAACAAGTGACTGAGACAAGTCAGGAAAATTTAGAATCGGAATAATCCTTGTAATTGTTTTAAAAACTGCAGGTCTTATTGATATTAGTGTTAAAAATTCCAGCTCCATTACAATCTCTTTGTGCAATGGTATTCCTCTACTGCTGGGAAAACAGGGCCCCCCAATCTCAACTGAATTGATGATGTTGGAAGCATAAGGCTACTGCATCTCTTCTGCACCGGGAGGAGCACTGTAGTAAGAAGTTGTAAAATAACACTTCAGCGAAGAACCCAGACACCAAAACCAGATACATTTTAAATTCAGTTCATTTCAAGGCAGGTGCAACAATAAGAAGCAAGCTATAGCAGAAGTGGCTTAGGCTCTGGAGAAGCCAAGATCCCTATGGGGGCAACCCATTTTCAGATGACTGAGTTTCCTTCCTGAAGTATTCTGATGTCTCAGATCTCCCTCTGAGGCCATACATTTGTGGACATAAACTGCAGGTGACACTCCATCCCCTGAAGACACCAGGATCCAGCTACTGGTCAGATCTCCCAGTCTCTCCTGGCTGGTCTTACCTCCTTCAACATGAAACACTTTTTCATTGGGTGTTATATTAACTGATGTAAATGCAAAACACCTGAATATTATGTGATTACTAAAAGAGCATTTGTTCTGATTTCTTTTAGCATTTACGGTTTAAAGAATGTTAAAGTGCAGCTACTTTTATGTCGTCATTTGGAAGGCTACTATATAACAGGTAGAAGGACCCTCCTCCCCAGTGGATATAAAGCTATTTTCTAGGAAGTGAGTAGACATAATACTGTCAGAGTATAATCTGAACCAAGAGCATTTTATATAATATGCCCCAATCCTGCTATCAGTACAAAACTCCTTGGCTCCTGCCAGAAATGTGATATAGTGGCCAGTGTAAGGACTGAAAGCCAGGACTTCTGGGTTCTGTTCTTTGCACTGCCACTATTTCACGGTATTACCTCATGCAAATCACTTAACATTGTAGATTCCCCATGATAGGAATTGTCAGAAGCAATCAGTAATAAGTATTACTATGGATATAGTAGGAATACATTTTAATTGGGAAGCTCCGTAATCCAATCAAGGCTTCTAATTTAATGATTATTTTAACAGGAAAAATCTCTTGATGACTATTAAAACAGGATGGTCAGGCACTCATTCAGATCTGAAACCAGTGTATATCAAGAGTAATTCCATTCATGGAGGTACACTGGTGTAAAACCAGAATGAGAGAAAAATTAGCCCCTAAATATCAGGTATTCATGCAACTGATGCAGAGAACAAGGCTTGTTAACAGATAAAGGCTTTGCAGTGTCATGATGCAGCAAAGTCTGTTGGACTTTTTAAAGTGACTTTTCCTGTGTGTCATCATTATCACATAACACACCCTGCTGCTTAAGAACTGAGTAACCATACAAACAAATGAGGAAGAATGAAAGGGCAACCACAATGTGCTGTGAAAGAGCTTGTTAACGCAGATTAGTTCCATAATGTCTGATTTAATATGCACTGAATCAGACCTGATTTTTTTTCCCCCCAAAGAAGGTAGGGTGAAAAAAAACAAACTTGTTTTTATTGCGCTTATCTACAGAGCTGCTGCAATGACATGACATCTTGAACAGGACAAGTTGTGAGGTTTTTCACATTCCATGTTGCTCATTTGCCATGTCATTTGCTAAAGTGATTTCAGTTTTAATCCACCAGTGAATACTGAATGAAGAAATCAGTTATGAATCAGATCACTGCCTTCATTTGTAAGTAGTACAAGCATTTTTTATTTTCATTCAGATTTTTTACTGCAGAGGACAAATACATGTATATTAATAAAGTTCAAATATCTTCCCTAAAATAATTATTCTGCATCAGTACTCATCCTTCCCATCATATGGGAAATCATTATGAACAACCCAACTGTAATATTTTACATTTATATATAATATTTGGGCCAAATTCTGAGCTGGGATAAATAGGTGCAATTTCATTGATTTCTGTGGCATTATCCCTGCTTATGCCAAGACTGAATTTGGCCCTTTCATACCAAACAAAGTAATGACATTCATCACCACTGACAAAACTTTCTTTGGGTGGAAAGTGACAGGCAGAAGTGGGAAGAGAAGGAGAAATGATGTCCAAAGACATCAGGGAAAATCCCTCCTGCTGAAGAGCCCAGGACAACTTTAACGTCCATAGGAAAGACCTCTCTACAAAAAATGATTTGCTATTCAATTTATCTAGCTTAAAAAGATGAACAGTTCAGTTGACCCTTCTGACGTAGACTCCTTGTTCCAAGTAGTTTAGGGGCTAATGGTGCCTGCTCTTTCCAAGTGAACTAGAAGAGAGAAATAGTCCAATGGTCATCATTTTTCTCTGAAAACATCTGCTCAATTTGCAGCAGCAGTCAAAAAAGTTAATGTTAGGAACCATTAAGAAAGGAATCTGATAGACAGAAAATATCATAATGCTACTATATAAATGCAAGGATGCTTGCACCTGGAATATTGCATGCAATTCTGGTCACCCCATCTCAGAAAAGATTAGAATTGGAGAAAGGCAACAAAAATGATTAGGGGTATGGAATAGATTCCATATGAAGAGAGATTAAAAAGACTGCGACTCTTCAATTTCAAAGAGAGACAATTAAGGGGGAATATGATAGACCGATAAAATCATGAATGGTGTGGAGAAAGTGAATAGGGCAGTGTTATTTACTCTTTCACATAACAGATGAATTAGGTGGTCACCCTATGAAATTAATAGGCAGCAGATTTAAAACAAACAAAAGGAAGTACTTCTTCACACAATGCACAGTAAACCTGTGGAACTCCTTGCCAAGGGATGTTGTGAAGGCCAGAAGTATAACTGGGTTCAAAAAAGAATTAGATGAGTTAATGGAGGATAGGTCCCTCAATAGCTATTAGCCAAGATGGTCAGTGATGCAAACCATGCACCAGGTGTCCCTAAACATCCAACTGCTAGAAGCTGGGACTGGATGACAGGAGATGGATGGATCACTCAAAATTGCCCTGTTCTGCTTCTTCCCTCTGAAGCATCTGGCACCGGCCACTGTCAGATGATAGGCTGCTGGGCTAGATGGACCATTGGTCTGACTCAGGATGGTCATTCTTATATTCACAGTGCACCTGCACAGCTGGCAGGCATAATCTGTCACTCCATGCTCTGGTCCACACGGGAGGATGGCTGGTTAGCACAACCTGCAGTACAGACAGCCTGACCCAGCAATGGCTCCTCTGGGGTCAATGCCCCCCTGCATGTTGGATTGCACTCTGCTGGGAAGAGTGGGTATCAAGACCCACCTTGCCCTGGGATCCTGCCAGTGCACAGAGAGCACAATTTCTCTCAAAAGCATAAAGCATCCAGGCACTAGTGCTCAAGCAGCGTAACACCTGCCCCCTCAAGTGATTAAAGCTCATGCTTAGACCACAAGAATACCAATAGTGTTTCTTCACTACTTTTGCATCTGGGAGCTCGAGGCCTCCGAGCGTGGAATCGTCTTCATTCCAGTGATGTTCAGGGGCCATCTCCTTTCCTCGCTAGTGAACCATAGAGCAGTATGATTTAGGTAGTCCAAGTGGGGAATCCTTGTATCTTTTCAGTCATCTTTGTCTTGGGATGCTTCCTTACATCAACAAGTACACAGTCCCATCATGGGATCCATGATCACTATTCCTATCCTGCAATGAGGAGATGATAGGGTACCTTAGCCCTTCCACGTTTCCAGGATATTTAATAAATATATTCAGACTATTGAAAAGGGCAACACTTTCCTTCACAATAAAATGTTATCCAGACTCCTGCTAATTAAAGGATGCTTATGCATGAGACATAATCCCGCTTCTATTTGCAAGCCAAGTGTGTCACTTATCCAATGCTGCCATGCTTCAACTAGTCCAAGAAGCAAAATTCCCATCTTTTTTATTGTGTTCCGGAATCTACTTATGAAAGGATCAGAACAACATTGTGGTCACTTTATAAGAGTCTGTTCAATGATGAGACACAGAATCTGACTATAATCCATCACACAGATAACAAAAGCCACAATGTAAATGTAACAAAAATATTTTACTTAAAATACCTGACTAATGTCATTATGTAAAAGCCAGATGAACAGTGCCTTTTTATGTGCAGCATACAGAGCAGTAGAAGTCTTCAAATGCTAGGGTCCTGTGAGATAACACAAGATAGATTCCATGCCCCTTAAAGATTTTTAGGTCCATAGGCTGCATCACCAGTTCAGGAGAAAGGCAGGCCTGCTCTACACTTATGCGGAAATTTGGCAGCAGTTGACAGGAGTAGCTTGTGTAACTTACGTCGACTTCCTAAATCATCTTCTGCACGCCATCTCCACTACGCTGCGCCAACAGGAAATGCATACCCATTGATGCAGCACTATGCTTTTTGGGGAGGTGGTTTTACTGAATCAACTTCCTGATCGATTGAGCGGGTCTTCACTTCCAGATAAACAGAACGGATGGTGGTGAACTTGCCACCGTCAGTGAAGACATACCCTCAGTACCACACCCTGGGCTACATCTCCTACAGGCTTTTCCGCTTGGCTCTTTCAGGACTGAAAGGAAAACACACCCATCCCTTCAATCTCCCTACCTCAGAGCCCATCTTCCTCCTTTGCAGTACCTCTCAACTGAGCTCTCAGCCCTTTATACTGAACACCTGACCCTTTCTGAGCTGCATCTAATACTCAAACAAGGCTGGCTGTTCCCAGACTCCTAACACTGAAAAGGGCAGACCACCTCATTACAGTATGCATCTGTGGAGGGACAGAAGGCATTTTCGTTAACCCTCAAGTACAGCAATCTCTCACCATTCTGCCATATTACTTCCCCTCCTCAGATCCTTGCATTGGCTTCCCTCTTGCCTGCAGAATCATCTTTAATGACTTTATCCTTGTCTTCCAACCACAACTCCACCCCCACTTACAATACCTGTCTATTCTCATTTCCTCCCACATCCACCCTCATTCCTTAGGCTTCTGAACAGTTGCTTTTCATTTTACTCTGTCAGAATTGCATTATTTTTCATGGTTTTTAAGATCTCATCATCCTTTTCATACTGCTCCTCTGTCCTTGGAGCAGCCTCTCATTCCCCATGTATCAGGAGCCCTCTCCTTCAATCATGCTTTAAAACCCACTTTCTCAGCAAAGCTTCCTTCATTGCTGTCCTTACCAATTAAGTCTTTGTACCTTTTGTCCCATGTATTGTCTTTGTGACTTAGAATGTAATCTAGAGGGAAAGTTTGAATTCTGATACCTTTTCTGAGCAAGTTCAGCCACCAAATTCAAGTGACCAGTGTCAAGTGTGGGTGGTGACTTTCTGCAGTGGTCTACTGTTTTTCAGATAAGTACTCTCACCCAAAGTCTATTGTGTAGATAGACTTTGGACCAAACTATAGGGCCCAGATCCTCAAAGGTATTTAGGCACCTAATCCCCACTGATTTAAAATAGGAGACAAGTGACTAAATACCTTTGAGCATCTGGGCCCAACTAACTTGTAAAGGTTCTGTTTACACGACATCTCTTCACCAGCCTTCTAACCAGTTAGTTGCATGGTTGATTCTAGATGTGGCTGCTGCTGGTGTACAACATAGTTAATAATAAATTGTGGTAGCTAAGGGCCAGATTTTTAAAGGTATTTAAATGTTGCTTCACTCAGCATTGCAATGCCTAACTGATTTAGTAGTTTAAATCTAATTTTGAATCATGATTTAGGCACTTAGTCTAAACCCCATCAACTATCAATGGTATTTGGCTTCTAAGTGCTAAATCCCTTTTGAAAATGAGATTTAGGTTCCTAAATCAGTTAGGCATTGCAATGCCAAGCACAGCAACAACTATATACCTTTAAAAATCTGGACCTAAGTATATTTCACCCTTGTCAGGTGCTTAGGATGGCACATGGTTTCCTCTGGAAGCAATTTGTAATATTATATTGCCACATGATATGGACCCCCATATTGTGTCTGTGTAACCAATATGGCCAGTCCTCCTTCCTCCCAGAGTGCTTTGCCCCCACATGCTTCTGGAGCTGCTCTGCTTTCATGTCCACCAGATACTCTATCCCCTGCTGAAGCACTGTGGGATAGCTGCCCAGATTTTCCAGAAACATACTGACACAAACACAGGCAGCACGATGGGTGTGCACACATAAATCCATTTGACTGATAGTTGTGTTTTGAAAAAAGCTGCTGTGTTTGGATATAACTGGGCAATATTTCTTGTAATTGGATCAGCTGAGTGTCATGAACTCCATTGTTTTTGAAGCATGGACCGGACCACAGCTGAAAGGCAAAAGGCTTTTCACTCATCCTAACTTTTACTGTAGTTGCCTTGGTTGGAAGAATTGTAATACAATAATGGAGGAAATTGCAATACATTTTTTAATGTAGAGTCTTTGCAAAGCTGCTTAGAGGACCGAGAGCTGCAAGTATCTTTACACCTGCAAATTTTCTTTGTTTGGGTGGAATTTTAGCTCCTAAAATCAGGCTTGGCTCAGCTCTACCTCTGCAATTTCTAGCTTGCATTGAACTATCATTCTCCACTATTACAAATGACATAATCCCCCATTTACATCTTCCATCAAGATTTTAATTAAAATCCCCATATTATATTACTATTTGAAGGCTAGTTCAATTACATCCTTTCAATTGCAAAGTTGAGGAGAGCAGAGGGAATATTCAAGGACTTTCTGGTTCTCAGACTCGTTCTGCAAGGATGAGTTTGATTCTGACAAATGCTCTTGGCACAGCTTGCTGCTGTTAGTGTCTTTATTGGAACAAACCACAGGCCCCTCACCCTCTTCTGTTCTGCCCCCAAGGCACGTTAAGTCAATTGGTAGGGAAGGAGATCTTTTCAGCCAGGAGTAACCTCTTTCCTTTTAAACAGCTGTACAGACTCACTAGTTGTAAATAACAGAAAAGGTCTCTCTAGAACATTATTTACAGAAGAAACACAAACACACATGGATTTTTCATTTTAAAAAAAGCTAAACAGAGACACAGGGTGAGAGCTGCTGCTCTTGCACAAGTACACTGGATAAAATGCCCAACACAGCAAAAAGGGGATCTAAAAGCCCTGGATCCAGTTGGAGAAAATTCCCCTGGCATAGAAACTAAGCAAGCAAGACAGTTGCAGGCTGTTTTCCAACCCTGCCTCCTTGCCCCTACGGGCCTGGTGTAGGTAATGTGCTGGGATAAGAAGCACATGTCAGGGTGGGGCCGCAGCACATAGCAGTGCATTGATTCTGGTTGACAGTGCTGTCCGTACATATGGCAGGCAGCCCCCAAGGCTGTCTGTGTTACGATGAAAGTCACTGACTCCTGGAGCACCCCAGAATAGCAAGGCGCAAAGGAGGCTTTATCTTACTGGTCCATGCGCTGTGAGTTCTGTCCTGTACCTCTATGTACAGCACAGAATCTCACCTCTGATCTACAGAGAGCTTTTGTTACTATCACCACTAGACTAAAACAAAGTAAAGAGTTAAGAACTCTTTAGAAACTGTAGGCAATAGCATAGAGAATAATTAATATTTGCACTTACACAGAACCTTTCATCTGAGGTTTGGAAACATAATTGAAGCTTCACTCACCCCTTTGAGGTAGGCAAATATTATCTCTATATTACTAATGGGCAAAATGAAGCAGAGTCTGAGTGATTATCTCAAGGTCACCCAGTGACCGCCAAGAATAGAACTTAGGTGCCTCCCAGTTCCTTGTTTTTACCATATAGTCATATGCTTGTCAGTACAACAAACAAGTTGTCCAAAATCTCAAGCACCTCACAGCTGGGCCATCTCACTCATCTACATTCCATCAGAAAGCTCCTTCATTTCCTTTTTTTAACCCACTTCTCCCATTTCACCACCTTGACTTTATAAAATAAACAACCTTCCCAGGAGGGCATTTCCCATGGGTTGCTCATGGTGATAGCAACTGTCCCTCCTGGTATTCTGGGCTTGCTGTGAGCACTATAATATTGAGCTTCAAATAATCATCCTCATCACACTTACATTTCTTAGGCTACATCTCGATCAACTGAGCAGCCAGTGAAGACCTGCTCACTCGATCCAGAAATCGACGTATTAAGACCACCTTCTCAAGTGGCATAGCACTGCATCGACGGGAACCGTGCAGTGCAGAGAAGGAGGCGCGCAGAACAGAAGCAGAGAAGTCGACGGGAGTTACGCAAGTTTTTTGTGTAGTTTTCGTAACTCCGGTCGACTGCTGCCAAATCTCAGAGGTAAGTGTAGACAAGCCCTTAGTAAACTCAGCAAAGAAGTCTGCACTTAACTGAGATTTACCAAAGTAACCCCAGAAGGTGATAATATTATCAGACTATTTTTATAGAGAGCACCTATTAATTTTATCACAAGTGATTTGGAACTCCATTCCCAAAACTACTTCAGTTCTGTGGGTTTTTTTAAGCAAAAGCTTTATTTTAAAAATTCCTTCTCTCCTAGGAGTTCTAAACACAGTTTTTGGCACCACATGTCATTTGCAAAACATTACACTCCATTCCTTTTTAATTAGGCTGCCAGATGGATACCTGATCTTGTGATACTGAAATATCAGTTTATCATACCGACTGTCAAATTACCATGTTACACTTTTTAATGAATTTTGGGCTAAAATTCTCCCCCCCTCTAGCTAGGCTTGGTGCAAAGATTCTGCAGCTGCTAAAGGGAAATTATTTCTCTGTGCCAGGCCTTAGACAAGTAGTCAAATAGCAGCCACTATTACAGCTCAACCACTTATGCACCCCCATTCTGCAGGAGGCAGTGGCTGATGGATTGCTGTAGTGGCAGATTGTAGCATGTTGGCTCCGGGGGAGGCCACAGCAGCTTCCTACAAACAGGGGAATAGCTCGTGTTCGGCGAGTTAGCAATCTTAGCAATACCCCTTTATGCAGGGGAGCACCCTAGTCTACCGCACAGGCTCCAAATCTGGGCAGGCAAGCACGGAATCAGTTGCTCCAACCCTTAGGCAGGGGAGCAGCAGTCAATGGCCCAGGCCCTCAGTCAGGGCGAGCGAGCACAGAGTCAGCCAGGAGAGAGATTCTCCTGAGGGTGGCTAGGGAAAAGGGGAAGGGGACGCAGGCCAACCCATCTCCACTGCATCCCAGCCCAGGGCCCTAGTAGTGGCAGAAGCGGCTGCCACTGTGTCGGCGGGGCTCCCGCCACAACACACTGACTATACTGTGGCTTCAGCCACAGGCCGTGGCTGTCCCTGGGCTACTTCCTCCCCACTGACCCCAGTACCTGCCTCCTCCGGGCTGCCAGGGTAGTCCACCGGGCGTAGCGCCATCAGTCCTTCCGCATTGACCAGGGGTAAGGCGGGGAGTTCCTCTTCAGGGGGCAGCTCCTCGAGATAGTTGTAGGCGGGGAGAGGCTCAGCCTTTGGCAGCTCCTCCAAGTCCTGCCCCAACTCAGGGAGGGGCTCAGCAGCCAGCAGCTCCTCCAGATCCAGCCCGGCCTCTGGGGGTACCCGCCACTCAGGCTGCTCCAGGGTCTCAGCCCAGTCCAGGGGTTCTGGAGCACGGGCCCAGGCTCAGGGTAGCTCAGCCCAGTCATCCTGGCCAGGTTGCCTAGTCCAACTCTGTGAAGGCCCTATCCAGTCCCCAGGCGGGGCCAGGGTCCATCAGCAGCTTAGCTCTGGCCTAGATCTCTGAGGGCAGAGCCACACATCTGTCTCCAGCAGCAGTCTGGGGCCTACTGAGCTCAGGGTCCTGGCCTTTATACTTCCCCTTCCTGTCGGGACTCCGCCCCGCTGCCGCTGATTGGACTGGCTGAGTGGTCCTATCACGGCCTGGGTCCCTTGTTGCCGGGCAGACTTCGTGGCAGGACGTGAGGTGGTCCAATCAGGGCGCTCGCGCCCTTCCTCGGGCTCTTGCTCTGGGGGAGGCCACAGCAGCTTCCTATACAGATTCATTGGCCCTGCTGCTCCTTCCCTGGCCTATTTATGTCCTGGACATGTGAAAAAATCCCACACATCCTTGGCTCTGCAACACTCAAGAGACTACAAATCCCTTAAATCCTGTCGCCATGTAGCAGAACTGCACTAGTTCTGTTGCTTCGGGAACCCTCTGTGCATGCCAAGGAAAGAGCAGGATTTGTCTGTTACAGTGCGTTTTGTTGTATCTCTATTTTAAAGGGAAATCTGTGCTGGGTGAGAAGCCCAAAACTTGACTTTTCTTTTGTTTCCCTGTGTACATGTGACAATCTGGCAATCTGGCTACTCGTTTCTAAGCTAGAGGATTGTGAATTCAGGTCCCACACCAGGACTTCAGCTGATACCCATTGCTAACATTACAGTTTAGTGGTTGGAGGATGCTGTACTATAAGAGAGAAGAAGCTAAAATAAGGTCCAATTTGCTCCTCTCTGATGACTTTCAAGGTGGAAGTTATAGAGCTAAATTGCTTTCCAGAATGGGTAGGATAACTTCAGTTTCCTAGCCAATAGTCCCTCTCAGTAACAATATTCCAGATGTATAAGACTGTGGGTAAGATACAACCAGATGCACAGATGCTGCTGTCTTTACGTGTACAGCTGCTGCATCACTATAATTTTGGAGCAGCGGTATGGATGATCCAATGGACAGAGTATGGGCATGAGGAATAGGAACCCCTGAGTTCTGTTCTGACCTCTGATACTGACTCCATGTGACCTACACAAGTCGGTTAGGCCTAAATTTTCAAAGGGTCCACTAATTTTAGGCATAGCAGCCTTTGGATGCCTAACCCGAGACAACTGCAGCATAATTTTCAAAGGTGCTGAGTACTCACAATCAACTCCAGTTGATTTCAGTCTCTGCAGCAGTTCTGAAAATCCAGCCCTAACAGATCCCAAGTTGGGTACCCAAATTTAGTGGATACGTGAAAATTGACACCTGAACTTCTCCTTGCCTACTTTTCACCATCTGCAAAATTACTTACCTCAAAGGGGGGTTGTGAGGATTAATTAATGCTCATAAAGTCCTATAAAAATGCTAATTATTACTAGCTCATTAATTTATACAGCACTTCAAGATACCTTCAGTATGAAAGGCTGTACCCAAAGTATTATTATAAAGAATGTGTGCTTGTGGAGCTGGGGAGAGTAAAAAATATCTTAATGGTAACTTTGTAAAAGGGAAAAATGTAACTCCAAATATATTCAATTGAATCAAATACACGCATCTTGTACATTAAAAATGTATATACATTAAAATGTATTATTTTTAAAGGAGTCCATTAATATTCCAGCTGGGGGTTTGGGTAAGTTTAAAAGAAGATTAGAGATGCCAGAGGACTGAAGTAGAAGAGATTTAAAGGTTTTCAAGTACTATAAAAAAATGAGACTGTAATAAGTGACTATTGGACCAGCTGGCCATTTTAATTAAAACTGGGTTGCTTATTGATCTGCATTACAGATTGCCCCCATTTACAATATTTGGGCAATCTTCCTTGTATCCATTTCAGAAAAAATGTCACTTGTGAGTGTGTGTGAAGAATGTAAAAGTTACAGAATATATGTTTTGTAATTTTATCTAATTGTTGGAAAATCTTGGGATTTTTCTGTTTGTTTTGATTTTTGGTGTAAGCACTCTTGCACATCCGGCTATGAAAATTATGGAGAATAAAATGCATAGATTGGACCAGCTGCTTCCTTAATTTATTCTATAAAATAATTCTAATGGGTTTCTATACATGTTTTAAATAATGTTTATTATTTCAAATGTAGAAATTGCTACTGAAGTTACTCTGATGTATATTCAATTATATCTATCTAATTATATTACAGAAAACATTTCTGTTTAAAGTAGTGGCATCTTTTAGATTTTTGGGGTGCAATCCTGGCACCATTGAAATCAATGGAAGTTTTGCCATTGACTTCAATGGGGCCAGAATTTCACCCACTACATTTTTGTTTGACGATCTTCTCTATTGTTTTGAAAGCCAAACAACAAATAATAACTAACTAATAAACAGTTGACATCTATACAAAAGATTTTCTTTCTGAAGGACTCAAGTGTTTTACAAATTATATACATAATGGAATCACTTAAAAGGACATGACAACTCAAATTTGCTACAATTGATTTAAAACATTTTCTGAAATGCTGCAACTCAGACAACAGCACAGAAGCTCTAAAAGGGATCAACAGCAAGGCAACTTATTTCACTGACTTTTTTTTCCTAAAGTGAGAAAACAAAAATTAAAGAAGTAAATAGGATTTTAAAATGTGTTCAGTTTTAATAATCTAAGGCAGGCATTCTCAAACTGGGGGTCGGGACCCCTAACGGGGTCAGCAGGTTATTATGGAGGTGTTGCAAGCTGCACATGCCGTGGCTCTCAGCCCCATGCATGTCTGACAGCTCGAGCCCTTCAGAGCTGGGTGGCCAGAGAGCAGCAGCTGCTGGTCAGGTGTGCTGCCTCCAGCAGCAGCACAGAAGTAAGGGTGGCATGGCATGGAGGGGTGGATGGCATGGCACGGCACAGGGGGGTTGTCACTTTCTTGCAGGGGTCATCACAGCCTGAAATATTTTCAAAAGGGGCCCCTGCAAAAAAAAGTTTGAGAACCCCTGATCTAAGGTGTCTTCAGTAGCATAGGTAAAGAAATGTATCTGTTTACACTAGATTATTTTGTAGTTGACAGTGTGTTTTTTATCATTTGCAATCAAACCATTTCTTGGCTGAAAGGCAGCAGACAGAAAAATATCTACACTACACAAAGGTGGGGTAGGTGACATTCCAGGGGCAACATCTATTATTTTACAAAAAATATTATATGATCTTTAATGTAGGTATTATTCCCATTGTGATATAGCAAAGGCAGAAGGCTGTAGGAAAGTGATCCTATTTACAACCTAGGGAGGTGGGCGGTTATATATAAGCCCCAGAATGCTCCGGGCTCTGTTCCCTGCAGTTTAGCTGAGGGTAGTTAGGGGGCAATTAGGAGCAGCTGGGGGCAATTAGGGACCAGCCAGGTGCTCCATAAAAACCCTCTGCCCCAAACAGACAGGGCCTGAGCTGGGAGAAGTAGAAGTGCCTTGCTGTGTGTTGGAGTGCTGAGTTGTGAGTGAGACCAGAACACAGTGATCCTGTGGAGGAAGGTACCAGGCTCAAAAAGCCAGAAGGAGGGGGAAAACTAGCCCAGGGGAAGAGAAGTGCAGTTGGGAGCACGGTGCCAGCAGCACATAGCTGCTTCTCATAGGGCCCCTGGGCTGGGACCTGGAGGAGCGGGTGGGCCTGGGTCCCTACCCCCTCCTTGGGGAAGATGGGGTGACTAGAGATGCCCTGACCCACTACAAGCAACCAAAGCATGAGACCCACTAGGGGGAAGTTGGCTGCCTGCCACACCATTCAGAAAAGCAGTTTGTTATATTGTAATCTTTTACATTCACAGTTAGGCCCAGATCCTCAAAGGTATTCAAGTGCTTAGCTCTCATTGATTTCAATGGGTGCTAGTTGCTAAACACTTCTGAGGATTTGGAATTTAGTGCTTTCATTTTGTTTGTACAGCACCTAACACAATGAATCTTGGATTTGGAGTGCAAATCCTGCAATCCTGCTACCTATCACTATTCAAGTTTTCCCTCTCAAAAACATGAAGGGCTAAATTCACCATGCTGGGATTTGGATCTGTAGTTGCAGAAGGTAGCTTTCCAAACCTGCTATTAATGTAAAACTGTATAGAGCAGGGATGCCCAATGGCAGCATGGGGGCCCCAGCCAGATGATTTGACCCACCAAAGTTAAAATGTTTTTATCTTTTGTTATTTTCATTTATTAATCCCCTGCAAAAAAAGTTAGCGAAAGATTTGTATGAACTTTTTTGTTTATTTAAAGGTTGTGCTATAAGGGGGTTTTATATTTAAGAACACTTCAGTTTTACACTCTTAATTGTATGTTAGCATGCTTGTGTTGTAGCAAACATTTGAGTTATGTAACATTTAGTCTCTAAAAATATTAATACATTTAGTCTCTAAAATACTAAAACACTATTAATGCAGATTAAATGCAGAGACCCACTGTTCTGTTTTATGAAATGTACCAATTAACAAATTGATTGTGGGATTGCTGTTTGGTCGTTTTATTTGCAAACAAGCAGAGCATCTCTCTCTCTCCTCCTGAGAGGTG
Organism: Emydura macquarii macquarii; assembly: GCF_026122565.2. Lineage (NCBI taxonomy): Eukaryota > Metazoa > Chordata > Testudines > Chelidae > Emydura > Emydura macquarii. The sequence continues at coordinate 4,727,261 of NW_027130449.1, read as the reverse complement.
CTTTTATGCTTTTCACATCTTTTTCTTCAATTATTAAAAAAAAAAAGTGAAGAAATCCTATCCAAACCCCTTGTAAGAAAGACGAGGAGGGGTGCGAAGCACTCCAAGGCCAGGAAGGCTGCCCACCCAAATCGTGCTCTCTCTCATTGCATGGTCACATGCGGTTTCACAGGTGGCAATTTCTGGAAGCGTTTAGAAAAGCTGGGGCCTGGGAGTCCGAGATCACCGGGGTTCTCCTCCCCTCCACCCCTGACAGCGCTCCGTGGGCCTCTGTTCGGCCCAGCCCAGCTCAGCCCACGCGTGGGGCCAGAGCACGGCAGCTGGAGCTGCAGGCACCAGGCGGCAGCAGCCTGGGGCCGAGCGTAGCAATCTCACGTTCCCTGTGATTGGCTGGCGCTGGGGGGGGGGCGGGAACTGGGAAGAGGGTCGGCCACGCGCGCTCTGACTGGCGGCAGCTGTAGCTGCGGCGCGGCCCTGTCGCGGGCGCGTCGCTGGGATTGGCCGCCGGCCGGGAGCAGGGGGCGTGGCTTCCCCGGCCCCTCTCCCTGTGATTGGCGTGGGCGGGGCTGCGCGAGGCGGTTCCCGGCCGTCGCCAGGCAGCGGGCGCTGAGTGACTGACTGGCTGGCTGAGGAGGGGACGGGCGGAGCGCGGCCGCCCGCAGTCAGTAGCTGCTGGGCAGCGGCGCGGACGGACGGTCGGCATGGCGATGGCGGGTGCGGAGCTGGGCTTGCTGCTGCTGCTCCTGTTGCTCGGGCTGACGGGCCCCGCGGCTCCGCTGGCGGGTTACATCGAGGTAGGGCCCGGGGCGGCGGGGCCTTGGCACGGGGGGGGCCCGGGACGCTCCCGCCGCAGAGCCCCCTCCCGCCTTGGCGCAGTGCTGGAGCCGCCGCAGAGGCCGCACGAGAGGCACCGCGGGCGGGGTGGGGTGAGAAGAGGGGGGGGGGAGCCCCCCCACCACTGACTCTGCCCCCCCCAACCTGGCCCCCCGTGGGGGAGGGGGCTCCAGCGCGGCCCCTCCCTTCCCAGCCTGTTTCCTTCCTGGGTCAGCATCTAGCGCTCCCGGGGACTTTGTCCCACCCCCGCCTCCAAGGCCGCCGGGCGGGTAACGCATCACCGGGACCGCGCGGCTGGGGAACGCACCTACCCCCCCTGGCCTCTGGCTCCTCAGAGTCCGGCGGGGGCGTCACGTTCTTCACATAGGCGCTGAACTTGTCTTTCCCAGCCTGGCTCGCTTCTGTGCCTTGTGTTCGCCTGGCTTGTGCTCTTGGCCGTGCCCTGCTGTCTCTGGCCGTAGCGTCGAAACGCTGGCGTGCCCGCGGGTGTGTTGGGTTCCTCTTCGCCCCTTTGCTGTGGCTTTCAAGTCCCAACTGGGCATAATTGCCTTCCTAATGCGGCTGGTCTGCTAATGGAGTTGAAAGAAAAGCTGCCATCGTCAGCGTCCTTGTGTGTCTTGCATGTTCTGAAAGGATCTAATGCTGTCCAAGGGCAACACCTCTGTAAAAGAAAGCGATGAAATATTCATTGTCTGGCGGATCTAGGTAGATGATGGTTCAGGAAAGGCGGTATCAGCTCTTGTAAAAAATGAGAACATTTCGCCATCTTATCCTGTTTGTAAAGCAGCAGCAGCACTTTCTGATCTGAAAGGACCAGTGTAGTAAGGGATGGTATTCTGCCAATGTTGATCTGTAACTGGAATTTTTTTCCCTGTGAAGACAATTTAGGATTCTGGAATATATAAAGTTTGTTTGGTGGGTTGTAGTTTTGTTTTTTGTTTTTTTTTCCTGCTGTGTTGGAAGAACTGATGCTATAGTCCTGAGTTGGATGGGTTTATGCAAAATTGTCGTGGGGTAGGAGGAGATGAGTTCTTATTTTCATTTTGTTTCCTGCAATAACGATGCAGCATTAGGGAAAGACGTTCCTAGCCGATCTAGTTGTGGATTTCAGGGCTAACTAGCTGAATCCTTCTGCGTTACCTTTTTTCTCCTGAGAACTGACCTCTGCATTCTTGGCACAGTAACAAGAAATGTGAGTTTCTCAGATTGGTCTAGAAGCTTAGACCATTAGAGGGCAACTTCATAGGGAAAAGCCTCAGTTAAATGCATCCATTTGGTCAAGACTGCATTATCCTCTTAATAGATTCTGAATAAATCTTCAATTTTAAATGATCCATTGCATTGTCTTTCACATTAAAGCTTTATCCAAGTGCAGTGGGTTGATCTGGGAATATTTAAATATCTTTTCCCCAAATTGGATACAACTGTTCTAAAGAATCCTTTCCTTGTCCTTAAACACACAACTTCTCTAATCTAACTAGTTACATGACAAGGCAGATAGGAATATATCATGGTAGTTTAGGACTCTCTTCAGTGTACCCTGTCTACCAGGGTGAACTCCGGCAATAGGCAGTTAAACACATACAATGATCAAAGGCTATAATCAAAAATAAAATTGCTACATCCATCTTGCATTGATAATGTTTGAGTGGGTAAATAGAAGGGACATCCCCACTGTGGATATTTATGAATGGCCTGATTTGACACCCTTACAGTTTACTGTTAGACTGTAGCAGCCTTGATTAAGTAGAACAGCTACATTATATAAAAATCTGAAGCACTGAGCTGTCTATAATTACCAACTGACAATGTTTAAGAAGTGTTCTGAAGAACTAATATAGTTGGTGACTTCCCCCTCCCTGCACAACTGTTACTTAAAGAATGGTACTTAACCAAAACTCATGCAAAATAGGTGATCTGTTTTAAAATTACTACAGGTCTGATGTAACATGGTAGTGGTCTGACGGCAGTACATGATCCTGAAAAACCTGCCTTGAGATGGTTTTGCCAGGGAGGTAATTAATACTCAGTAAGGCTGGTCTGAGGAATTGCATCTGAAGCCTGGATTAGATTACTTGTCACTAACTTGCTGGTGAAAAACTTTCACCATCTCTTTGAGATGGTTGGGTTAATCTCCTGCACCTGTTAAAACCTCTGCCAACTGTAGGCCACTTCCTCTGTCATATCCTGGACAAGTTCAGCTGCTTATATACATCCCTTCTGGAAGATTGATGTTGCTTATGAGCTTGCACTACATGTGGGAAGTGCCAACTGCTTTGTTTGAAAGCAAATTTAGCTTTAATTTTATTTGAAGGCCTTGTTTACGCTAGAGAAATTAGGACATGGAATTAGCAATGTCAATGGTGGCTGTAGCATAAATAGGACTTGGTTTTTTTTACTACTGTCATTTCAACCTGCTGTGAGTAGGGTTAAACAACTCGGTTTAAGTCCTATTGATACTCCAGCCTCTACTGTTGTGATCACATGTGGAGAATTGCAACTTTCAAATGTTAGTGTAGACAGGAATTAAAACGTTGTTTTTGAGACCCCGGTGCAGAACCCACCACCAGTCTATTTTTATGTTGTGCTCAGTGCTATAGTACAAGTGCCAGGTCATCTGGAATTTGCAGAACATCTTGATTTTGATAGTGTATAATTAAAATTTGTTAATTCCAGTGGGAAAATGAATGACAATATGTTCTTTGGTTTAGTTGCCTTAGCATGTTCCCATTCAGTGGATTTTATTTCACGTCAATATCTCAGCTACCATTCCCTGTCTGTAGAACATCAGTAATCTGTAAACAACTTGTTTTCCTTTCCTTATTTCAATGTGTGGTATTGGAAAATATCTCTACATGGAACTTCATATCGGACAGTGCATTCTGCAAAGACCTGTCATTTGTGACGGTCAAACTTTCTCCTGTCGTGTTGATGGAAGATATAGCTTGGACAAGGTCCCTTCCAACTAAGTTAGAATATAAACACAGCAGAAGAGCTGATCCATTGCTTGTGGCAATCAACTATTTTTCTAGCATAGTGGTGGTGGTTCTGGAAGACTCAAGTTACTTTTAACTCATGCTTCCTGCCTTTTGCTTGTGAAGCTCGCTAGGAGAGCTTCAAAAAGACACTTGATGTCAGCTTAAAGTCATTCTAACATAATCTTTATTTCAGCTATAATAAACTCCTTCACATCTATTCTCAAGCCCTTCAAAGACATGAAATTTCTGCTTTATTCACTTGACCTTTTATGTAATTGAGTCTGAGGTAATACAAATGTAGTAATTTTAAAATGAAATTTATTTTTAATGGCCTTTTTATATAGCTATTGTAAATGCTTACCTATGGGCCATATCCATCTTGAACAACAACTAGGATTTTGGGTGAGTTATAAACCAGGTCACCTTGAGGCATAATTGTGTAGTCAATGTCATTATTTTTTTTTTTGGGTACACTTACGTGGGCATCTAAGTGTCTTGTACCATTGCCGCAGGCCTCGGTGACTTGTTCTTTTGTTTGACTCGGCAGATAGCCACTGCTTGGGGAAATTTCCACTCCTACATTGATGTTTCAAGAAATAACAGTTCTGTAAAATTCCAGTTCTGAGAATGTGGCTTAAATTTTGGGAACTGAAAGCAAGATAGTTTCCTAGTTAAGTTTCAAGTTGCAGTTTCAGTCTTCGTATGTAAAAACTTTATGAGCATATCTAAAAACTTTCCCAAGTCTTAAGTCCCTCTGATATATATTTTTACATATAAGGAAGAAAGACCAATACAAAACATGCCTAAGGTTCTGCAGGGAGGTGCTGTAATTCTTATTGCAAGTTAAACTGATTGTGTAATCTTGTAGATCATGGATTGACTTTTTTAAAAATATACAGATTGTAATAGTAATGCAAAATTCCTTACTTTAGAACATAGATGCTTTGGCCCTACTATTTCTATTGCTATACGTTGCCCTTTGTCCCTCCAACACCCAGTAGTCCAAGGAAAGCTTAATGTCTAATCTTTTATTTTTGTGAACCTGTTTCCTAATGTAATCTCTACACAGAGTTGTGTATGAAGTTTATGGACTAAATATCTCTTGAAAGCAGGACTGACTTTGCCTGCAGAATCCTCAACTGTTTTGTTAAAGGTTTGGACTTTGATCCTAGGTTCATGTAACTTGAAATGCAAGAGGAGGATAACGCTTTCCAGTTTTACATCAATTGTATAAAAACTGAGCCATTTTGCAACATTTAAACAATCCTCATTGCTAACTGGTAAAGACTACTGAACAATAAAGGAGTCCTTGGTCTCTTCACCTTCCTTCGTCATTTGTGAGGGGACAACTCATTTGAGTGAAGATTTTTAATTAATACCTAGAAGAAAACATGGTATTAATCTACAATGAAATATAATTCCTAGTTGGGATGCCTCAGACACCTGTAGTGTTCTGTGCATTATTCTGGTAAAGTTTCACATCTAGTTCTGTAGCTGATGGATCTTGTTTTTTCCTCCTGAAATGCATAAATCCTATTGAATTTCCATGTATGTTTATGATCACTCATTTATCAGCTGGTAGTGACAAACTGATCATAGGCAAAGCATGAATGTTATCACTGGATTATCTTGAAGGGATACTGTCAACTTGATATCTAGTAGTGATGTAGCTGTGTTGGTCCCAGGATATTGGACACAAGGTGGCTGAAGTAATACCTTTTTCTTCCATCAACTTCTGTTGGTGAGAGACAAACTTTTGATCTTAGACTGAGCTCTTCTTCAGGACAAGAAGAAACTCTCCTGCTGACATAGTGCTGTGCACATGAGCACTTATGTCACTCAGGAGGGTGTAATATTCATACCCTGGAGCGACAGGTTACACCAACATAGGCTGTAATATAAGACATAGCCTTAGTTTGGGCCATAAGACAGCATATAACAGGCTATTTCCCTATTGAGTGACTATGGTTTATATACTTAACTATTCAAATGCCTCAGCTGTAGTCCAATCTCACACAGGTACATGCTGAAAATCAGCCTAGTTGCTTTTGGAAAAAAAAAAAAGGTTGAAGTCATTTTAACTTCAGTGTCTGGCTTCCTGTAGTTGAGCTAATGTTGAGCTCTGAGAACTCACAATTGCATTCCAAAAGAAAGTGTTAAGTTTTGACTTTAGGTGGGCAACCAAAATAATAAGTTTCTGCAAATGAAACTAAACTAACTTTGGTTGCTGCAAAATACTCAAATTCTGCAGCCAAGCTGCTTACCAGCTTCATTTTCAAGCATTGATGGACCTTTTAGATATTTTTAGTAGGAGGTAAAAATAAAGTCATTTGGAGAGGGAGACCTCCTGTGTATGTGTTCTGTATTCAAAGGCATAGTTGCGTTATTTTGCCTGTCAAGAGCACCTTTACTTGTAATCAATTTTCATGCTGTTATTGGTGGTAAAATATTTTTGTTTAAAGTAACTCAAACAGGAGTTGTCTCCTCCTTCTGGTTCACTTGTCTGTTGCTTGTTTTTACTTGGGTGGAAAAGTCAAATGTCACTAGTTATGAAATCAGTACCTGGACATTGGGGCAACACTTCATTTAACTTGTCACCTCTGGTGATAAAACAGGAAATCTAGTAGCATTGTGTGAATCAAATTTAGGTGCTTGAGGAAAGCAAGTGATCTTGAAATTTGCTTCTCTTGTAGTTGAGCCTACCCCTAGGTATAGCGTAAGATAAAACAGAGGACAAGCGGTGGTGCCTGAAGATGAATTTCTTCTGGCAATCCCAGGAATGAGATCAGATCATCTATGCTGGCAAAGTGGCACAAATAGACTATTGAAAATTTTTTGTTCTGCTACCAGGAATTGGGTGTGTTGACTACAGGTATAACTGCCTTAAGATTTGAATAAATGTTTTTCTTATAAATCCTCTTCTGTTAGAAACCAGAGGTTTTGCAATAACATCTTTTGGATGGGGGCAGGAAAGAAAAAATATTCACAAACTGTTGCAAAATTTAGTATATAGATTAAAAGTGAAAGCAAACGAAACCTGTTTGAACACCTAGTAAAACTTGCAAAGATTCAAAGACTGAATAGGAAATTGTCTATGAACTGCTAATGCAGCATGTAAGTGATTCAGTGTTAAGCAAATAAGAGATGTGATAAGACTTTGTTTGGTAAAATGTTTTTAGCTCATGCAGGGGACAGGTCTGTAGTAAATGAATGCAGTGTATGAACTGAAAGCATAATATTTAATCTCTAAATTTCATAATTTGTGGTCAGATAGACTTTCTTGTTTGGTTCTAGTTTGAAAATTGGCCATAGAAAGGCAGTTCAATAGATCTCCCTGCACTATACCTTAATGCCCAGAAATAAGAGGCTAAAAAAAAAAAAAGATTAAATAAAATGCAATGAGACAATAGCAATTAAATAAAGGGGGCACATTCTTTGCACACGCTGGTATTTTTAAATGAGAATAGATTGAGGAATTTAATTTTTTTGAAAGTGCTTATTTCTTAAGAATAAGTGGATGCTTATGAGGCACCTTCACTTTATCAGACTGTAAAATGAAGACTCAAACATTTACTTATTCCTGCTGACTTCTGGAGTGAAGAAATTGGGACCCTGGTAGCTCCTTGCCAACAGGAACCTTAGGATACCTCTGTGCTCAGTTACAATGCTGACACCGTTACGGTAAAGTTAAAATGTGGGTGAGCCTCAACCAGGCCTCAGTGTTAGACTGTCCTAGGCTTTGACTCAGTTACAGTGACACATTTAAGTCCTATCTATGCTATCCACGCTAACTGTGTTAATGGGGGAAAGGTTTTGTGACTTTCATTCCTGCCTTGGTTTCACTTGTTGATATGGCCTGAGTCGGATCTTTTCATACTGTTGCAGCAGTCAGTCCTGCTTAGCCAATTGTGGGAGGTCTTATTTGCGAGCAACTGGCCATCTTGTTGTTCAGTATAGCAATTTTGCTTGCCAGTTGCTTAGGCGGGATGGGGAGGGGGACAGCTGTACAGGGAAGGTTTATACAAAACATCCAAGTAAAAAAAATCTCTATTCCTTCTTTTCATTCTCCCTCCCACCAAAGAAGTGACTACTTCTGTTTCTGTAACTTCTCTTTCCAACATGTTGAGAGATCTGATTAGGCTCACCTTTTTTTCCTTCCGTTACTGTATTGCACAATAGAGCAAGGACTGATACTCAGATTACTGCGTACATTAATACCTACATAGCCACTCCATTGCTGGTATTTAACTTGCTACTTTATCACATGCATAGCGAGATCATGAGACTTATAAAATAGCATTCTGGAATAGCAGGTATTTCCTGAATGACGTAGTGAAAACTAGTGTATTGAGGTCAGTTAGGTGTTAAATTCAGAACCTTGATGCCTCAATCAAAGACAAATTTGTGCATTTTAAAATGTCTTTAGACAATTCCTTATATTCTCTTATATTTTTTAGATCCAGCTCCCTGCCAAAAGCTGCCATTTGTTTCAGCTCTCTAGCGGATGAAGCCCACTAATTATGTCACTAGTGTGAAGTGACAGCAGCAAAAAGAGAAACCTTGACAATACCATCTGTTATATGAACACACAACGCTTAGTGTAAGATGTTAAGTGGATTTGCATTGCATATTTCACAACAGAAGCTGGTCTTTGCTTTGATGTATGGCTGTATCTAGTAAAGCCCTGCATCAAATTCTGTTCTGGTTTCGCTTTGTTGCCAGGTCTGAATTAAATAAACTTTATCAGGACTGATTAGCACCAACATGAATGGAAAAAGGTTTAGGACTACTTTTTTTTGGCAAATTAATCTGCACAAATGTAACTGACTAACTGGATGTTGGCTGCAAGCTGGTTGACTGCTAACACTAGTAGTCTTATAATAATTGTGGCCTGAAATAGAGGGGCAGATTAAAGCAGAGAGAGTATTCCATTCAAAGGATTAAATGCAAAATGTTGATGCAAACCTGCAGTTTGAACTCCTAGTGAGCATATCGGCATTTTAACATGAGGGTTTCTTTACATAATTTATCAATTCCTGCTAAAGAAATTGAATTTGATGTCTGGTTTCTCATTCACAGCAAGATCACATACACATTTGGCAACCGAAGAGAATGAACTAATGTCAGGATCTAAATTAAGCACATTAGCTCATTTAATAAACTCAGCCAAAAAAATAAGGTCTTGTGTGAGGTCTAGCAAATCCTGCCCACACATGCTTACCTGTATGTTGTTTCCCTTCCGTTGAAGGGAAATGGGAAGGTGCTGCATTGAGGGTGTGAAGACCTAAAAGAATTGACTGACTCTGGAATGGGAGCAGGCTGTTGTTGACCCCCAAATTGTAAATAATTGGAATAATTAAGGGCCATCTCAGTCTGCACAGCCTACTAACAAGCTACAGTCTGAATCCAGGTATGAAATAACTACTCAATAGTGGTGAGTAGGAAACATCCCCCTGAGATTAGAGGGACTTCACTTCTGCAGAAACTGATGGCTTAAGCTTTCATTTAAAAGTGAGTTTGTAGTCCTCCTTGTGAAGATTACCTTACATGTGCATTCCCGGTGCTGTCTTCCCAAGTCTGCAAATGGAGTGCTAGCTTCCAGTAATGGAACTAGCAAGTAGCAGAGGCAGTCTTCTCAGAAGCTGGGCCACCACTGAGGAACCTGCTTCCAGAAGACATCAATATGACAAGATTCCCTCTACCTTCAGAACAAAATGTACAACACTCTAGTCGTCAGCTGGTATTGCATACATTTAGATTGGGTAGCAACTCTGGTCATTTTCATTATATCAAATCCGAAGCCTGTAGGCATTAGCAAAGCTGACCAAAAAATCTTCTCCATTTCACTGCTGCTTCTTGAGGGATGCATATGCTGTGAAAGGACTCAAAATGAATTTGAGGGGAAGGGGACAGATTAGTGAACTCAGCTGTCACAATGGAAATGTGATTCCATTGTTAGTAATGGGATGCAATGAATGGGAGGTGTAGACAACGACTTCTCTTTTCCAGCAACCGGAAGGGGCTAGAGGAGGCTTTGCATGTATCTCATCTCTTTGCAATAGCATATGACTGAGGATAAGATTTTTGTCACTGAGGTGGTGGAAGTCACAGAATCGGTGACTTCCAAAGAGACCTCTGTGAAATTACCCGCTTCAACCCTGTGCCCTAGGACAATAGCCCTGGAGTTCCCAAGCTCTAAAAGAGTCTGCACCCCAACTCATGAACATGTTTACAGCTTATGAAGACCCCACAGTTTATGCTCAAAAGTCACAAATGACATGCATGATCTTGCATTGTGTTGCCAAGTTTCAAAGCAGCTCTGCCGACAACAGCAAAAACAGTACTTTATAAAGCTCAAAAAAAAGTGATACACGGACACTGACTCCCCTCCCCACTTTCACCAGCCTGCTGCCACTTAAGTGCATGCTGTGTATTTGAGCCAAATGAAGCGAAACACCTTGATATTTGTGAGACCACAGTATTTGAAACATACCACTGACTGAAGACAGCATTCCAGCACAGAGAACATCCAGCTTACTGGGGAGCATTTCAAACATTGAGGAACAAGTGCGTTTTCCGGTTCTTGAGAGCATGATTGCCAGCTCTGTCAGCAATTGCCCTGCGAGGCTTAGCAGTATCAGTCAACAGTGTGGACGCTGAATGCCCCTTTTATAAAATATGCTTGGGAACCAACAGATGCCACGTAAAAATCTGTATGTATAATAACTTGTTTTGCAAATTGTTGCAATTTTGGTAGAGGGTCTTTACTAAAAGGAATTAGTGCTATAGTTTTTCATTCATTTCGTTTAAAAATGATTGCACAATAAGCATATACAGTTTCAAAATAATTTACTTTGTGAAGGAAGTGAAAACTATTGCATTAACATTGTTTCATGTAAATGTTACACTGTAATACTTTAAACTATTACACATTTTTGGTTGCGGTGACCATACCATGATCTTGTTCATTTTTACCATGACTGTTCTATGAATTTTGCCGAACTTTACTATGACAATCTCATCCATACATATGGCAGATGGGAGTCCTGAGTCTGATTTAGCAACAGCACCCTGCTTGGTGCCTTAGCAGCTGGGCTTTTCGGCAGGGTATTGCCAGCCAGACAATGAGGGCCCCACCTTATTTGTCAACACCTGCCTTAAAAGGAGTTCTGCTTTTCAAGCCCTGAATGTTACAGGGTTGGTGCTTGTACCTCAACTGTTGTGTGGATCAATGACCGTCTCTTACTACTAATCTATACCTAGAGGTAAAATAGGCTAATCTTTTAGCCATTGCCAGTGACTTTTGGTTTTGTTTTTTCTATTGATCCCTGCTGCTTTGTTCAAATTGTATCAATCCTTGCTGAGCAGCAAAGCTAGTCAGTAGGCAGCTATTCTGTTTAGGGCGACAGCCACTTTCTCGGAAGCAATGTACAAATAACAAAGGGAGAAGATGGATGTGCTGCCAGAGCATAGCCCTGATGCATCATAGTATCCTGCATGGCTCGAGTCCAGTGTTAGCCACATCAGGCCTTAGAGTTTTAGCTTTCTAAATCTCTGCCAACAGTTTGCTTAGGCCCTTCAGCCCTTGGCTACATACTCCAGCTTTTATCCTCCTCTTCCATTGTACAGAGCTGATTGTACTCCTAGCTCAGAATACCCTCAAGTCAATAAGTAATAATTTTACTGAGAGTCTTGTGAGCTGCAGCTATCTGCAGTGCTTGGTTTAATCAGTGCTGTTTTCTCATGTGCATGAACTTTTGTTCTCTTTACACCGTTCCCTTAAACATCTTTTTTGCCTCAAACATCTTTATTTCTCAGGTTAAGAAACACAGACTAGGCCCCAAGTAGCTGACCCCTCACCCCTCCAAGTACTCGTGCTTTCTTCACTTGCTCTTCCAGGTACTCATTCAATTTCAACACAGTATCATGGAAAGGCAGCCAGAAAGAGCTGAATTCCCAGCACAGCAGGGCTATTAAGACTCCGGAACCAACACCTCTTCCCCCTCCCTTTAAACATTATTTCTATGTTGAAGCTGCAGCACAAAGATTGGGAGTTAAGGCTGAAATTCTTGGCCTTTAATTAGTTCTTTTGTGCCTAGGTATTACTGAGCAGACCTCTGCAACTTGCTTCACATATGGGAATTAAGCTGATGAGGACAGTACTATATTTGGAAGCTCAGTCCAATGCGACACTTTCCATATGGCAGTTGCATCATGTTAATTCACTCGTTCATTTCATATTAGGAGTACAGGACACTACATTAATGGATATCCCACACAGCACAAATTGTTGTATATACTGCCTGCAGTGTTCTGTAATATGTTTGACCTCAAAGGCACTTGAATTCAGATTTGGAGAACATAATTTTCATTAGTGAATGCAGACAGCTCAGTCGCTTGCTTGAGAGAGATGTTCTAAAAGCATCTCTAAATCTTTGGCCCTTGGGTTGCAGCTATTTCAGTAAACAGAGGCAATGAAAAAACAGTTGTTACAAAGCGACTTAATAGCTTTGACTTTTGGTAGGCCAAGTGTCCTGAATGCAACTTGATTTTTCGTCTTGTCTGTACTTTTGAGGAATCTCTTGGAGTTAAACTCCCACTTTTTAAAAAGTGGCTCTTTATTCATGCTTTTCTGCTATTGGGTTTAATAGACTTGTGATTATTAAATCTCATTTGATCATGTAATAGGACATAGCTGCCAGCTGGAGCTAACTTTATTAACTATGAGAGACATTTAATGCAGGCAGCTATTTGTAGAAGTGTTCAAACTTTAACTGCACTGTATTTACTTAGAAAAGCATTGTGTAATTGCTTCCATAGCTACAACTTGAACTTGGATGTACTGATTAGCCTGTGGCCTGACTTTCCCTCCCTCACCCCAAATTTGGGCCCTTCACTTTTGATGGACGTCTAAAACTTATTTAGTGTGCCAGTAGCTCAGTGCTATAAGCACTTAGTGCTTTTACTGTATTGGAGTATTTCAAGCTTTTTCAGAGGTTTGCTTTGTGACAATTGCTTTGGAATGAGATGAGGATTTCCCTGTGCTTTGGGAAAATATTTTTATCAAAGTTAGACTGTCACTCACCCAATAATGTACACCTCTCATTGCAGAATGCATTATAGGTGATGCAAAGAGGATTAAAATAGCATTTAAGATTGTTTAAGAGGTAAATCATACAACATGGCATGGGACACATGAAATAAGGAAATGCATAGAGACTGCATTACTGTGGTATTCAATCTATTGGAAAAATTTTAATTAAAGAAAATGCATGTACGCCACATCTTTCATCCTAAAAAATCCAAAGTGACTTGAAAACTACCTACACCACTAAAGTAAGAACAACTGACGCAGAGCACACTGCACTACCGTTGTGGAAGGAAAAGCTCTTCAGGGTCCATGGAGACAAAAGGGATGGTCTGAAGCATACGCTTTGCAGTGGAGGGTTGTTTGCTGTGTGTGGATACTGAGGGCACCTCCAAAACATCTACACAAAGTAAAGGGGACAGAAAGATAAGGATTAAGTTGACCTTGCCATGAGTTGAACTTTGGTTTCAGACTATAGGGATTGATCTTCAGGCTACTCAACCATTCTTTTGAGTGAAACTCAGAATCCTGGCCTAGAGATCTTATTCTGACTACTTGAAGGAGCCTCCAGCTTTAACAGAAGTTGTGTGAATAGGGGGCTGTGTAAACTCAGAACTACCAGAAATTGGGTCTGTGTGGAATCTGGGCCAGAATTTTCTCTGTAATGACTGTTTAAATTAAAAAAAAAAGGCAGCTCCCATACATTACATCAATAGAAAACTTATGTCTACAGAGACTTCTTTTGAGTACAATGCTGGTATCTAGACTCCAGATCCTGTGTTTAGAATTGAAATGAAGGTTAATCTCGGAATATCCCATTTCTCTTCTACCGAATAATTCAGTTGATGTTCCTTGATTGGTTTCAGTTACTTTCCTCTTCCCCTCCAGCTCCATGCTAGTTTGTAATTTGAGTTACCTTAGTGTGGAAAGGTCAGCATTTTTTCATGGTGATCTTCAGATATTTAGGTCTGGACTCAGTGTAATTTCTGTTAGGGAATTCTATAATATTGGTTCCTCTGCTGAACATTCTCTGCCTCCAGTTTGGTGTAGTTTTATGTTGGATTCAGTCAATCTGTGTTCCTATTGAGCACATCATTTTTGGGTCATGAATGGAGAGGCATTATCAAAGATAGCTAAGCTATAGTATGTTAAGGGCCTTAAATGTTGGGTCTAGAACCTTGCTTTTGACCCCTTTAAACAGAAGGCTATTGAAGCATGCGCAGGGCACTGATGTGATATGTTCTCACTATTGTGTGTGCTGCTGCTACTTGAAGCATTCATTGAATTGTGTGGAAACCTCTTGAGTGGCAGATCTATTCCTGTGAGGAGCATAATATTTAGATATATTTCAGGGGGCTAATCCACTCCAGTGTTTCACTTGATTTCAGTGAGATTAATCCCTGTGGTTGTGGAACACATACACATTCATGCATGTCTGAAACACAAAAGGCCTCAGTAGACCATGTCTAGAGTCAGTTAATCAAAAAAGCCTCCCCTGGGGCCATAATGGGAAATAAAAATTGACTTATGTGATGTTTCCATACTTTGACTTTGAAAAAAAACTCTGAAATTGCTCACCGGTTTCCTACCCACAGGCTGAAATGACCTATTCAATCAATAGTCTAATCAATCTGCCTTCAAATCAGCATGGTATTGATGGGATTTGTGTTAAGTCGACACTTCTAGTGTCATCTGGGTCTGGTTTTTTTTGTATGCAAGGAAGTTAGCTTGTTTAATTATCCAAAACACAGCTTGTTTTGCCACTTCTTGATAGAGGCAAGTGCATTCAAGTGTAGTTTTTAAAAAAATTGCCTCCAGTTGTTTCCCCAGCAACTTTATACCTACTTTGTGCAAACATTACCACTGGCAAGTAGCATTTGTGCACCCAGAAAAACCACACCCAGTGTTTGCATTTTTAGGAGAATGTCATTTTACAAAACTCTTCATGAGACAGTTACCTACAGTCTTTTTTCAAAACAGTCAATAAAGCCAGTTGGTCTCTTCATCTTGAGACTTGCCTATTACTGTGGTTTGCAGGTACCTGGGACTTGTGTGCTCCCAGAATGTTTAAAAGCCTCTAAGCAACTTCAGAACGAGGTTCTGTCTAGGGATAAAAATTCTTCAGGTTTCGGATACTTTGGACCTGGTTTTTAGAGGCCTCTCTGGGTTAGCCGTCAAACAGGTTAGTTGTATACAGTCTTGGAAATTTCTGATGTTTGCATTACTTCAATGACTTGCTGCTGCAGCAGCTAGCTGACTTCCAGTTTTATACCTGAAAAGTGAGACCAGTAATCACTCTTAATGTTTGAAGGGCTTTACAAACTACATGTTTTTTAGAAACCCTTACCAAGTACTTGAGCTACCCACAGTAAGCAGCTGAACTAGCTAACCACTTTCACCACCAACCTAGTATTAAACTTCAATAAAACTTCACCAGTTAAAGAACTGCGTTAGAACCTGGGGGGAATCCTCCATAAACCATCAAGGCAATTGCATATCTGTACATATATTGTGCTTTCCTTCCTCTTGAACCAAGAAGCTGAATGCAAGAGTTGAAAACTGCTTCAAAGCTCTTTTGACAAAGGCAGTTCTCCCATTTAGTTTTAATTCGACTTAGCTTATACTATAGTCCAACCTAGTTTAATAAACTGAAGAGCTGTAAAACACGAATGCATTTAAAAAGTAGGCATGCATATAAAGTACAAAAATTAAATCTGATTAAATTATTTACACTTCAGTAGTGCTGCAATCATTACGAGAGTACTTGCTTAAGTCAGTTCAGCCAATTTGACTTTTTGGACCTAGCAAAACCAGTTAAGCTGGCTAGGATCAGTTCCCCTTTACTGTGTGCTATAAATTACTACTTAATTTTCTAAGAGCATTAAGCAGTTATTCTAGATAAAGATCTGCAGCTCCTGTTAGAGAAACTATTCACAGCATTCATCAAAACTTCAGAATGCTGGCCTAACCACAATGTGGAGTTTTGATAACTAAACAAAAACAGAAGCTGACAAATTAATGCTCCACAAGCAAGTTGCTGCTAAATTAGTCATGATAGCTTAGTGAAAATTTGAGCTACCTAAAGCTGTTGTGAGTTTCCTTTCCCCTCACAGGACCATGTCTCTGTTTGATGCCTTTCCCACCCTCAATTTGTCAGTTATTGTGTTGTCTGACTAGAATATCTGTTTACATTTAGCAACTAACAAGTCGGGCAATCTGTTAATTCTCCCTTCAGTTAATAGATTACTTTAATATTTAAATTATAACAAGGCCAGGAGTTTCATTGTACATACACATGCAAAGATGCAATCCCTGCCCCAAAGAGCTTACTACCTGAGAAAGGAATGGTTTAAGACTAGTTTAACTAGATTTGAACATACCTGTTCACCAGCAAGTTCCAGTCCAGATACTTGACTGGATAGTTCTATGCTAGAAGAGATTACCAAGGAAATTGTGGAATTTCTGTCATTGGAGACTTCTAAGAACAAGTTAGACACACCCGTTAGTAATGGTATAGGTATACGTGGTCCTGCCTGAGCATGGGAGCCTGGACTAGTTGACTCTTGAGGCTCTTTCCGGCCCTATGTTTCTAAATCTCCATGAATACTTAATATAGTAATGCTAGCTGGTAACTTGTGTCAAGGGATGCATTACTGTCACTTTTTCCTCCTCCCCACTTCATGCACACGCTTCTTTGCCCTCAGAAGCACATTGTTATGCAGTAGGATTGTAACAAATGAAAGGCAGCCAATTGGCTTTCACAGCTCTGGAAAAATGTTATATGAACACGTCCAGATTGAATGGAGATATAAGTAACTTTCACATACTCTCAATCTGATAGGGAATAATCTGATTTGAAGCTATTTACTCACTAAAAGTTAATGGATCACCTCCCACTGTTCATTTAATAACTAGCACATAATAGTATTGCTGTGCTGAATAGCTTTTACAACACAAGGACATCATGGTTCTTTTGGAGAAGTGATAATTCCAGTAATGGAAGGGCAGTGTTGACCACAAACACTGGACTGGCTTCTGAGTGCCTTGAGGCAGTGGGTCTTGAACACTTACACAAAAATATATGTGCATCTTTCATCTTGACATAGGACCAGGAAGTACAAGACATCATTCTTGCTGAGTATTTAAAACATAATCACAAATTGCTATTCAGGCTTAGATTAGAAAGCAAGCTTTTGTTCAGCATTCATCTATTGCCTTTCCTGAGCTTGGACAAAAGATGATCACACTATGCAAGTCAAAGTGAAGTAGTGTATTTTTGCACCAAGAAGAGATTGAGTAAATATGTCTCCATTCAGGGGGGAAAAGCGAACAGTCTTCTGACTTACGCACTGTGAAACGCACTTGAAACAGCTCTAAGCTTGAAAAATCTTAACAGGCGCCTTGTAGCTAGAGGCTGATGCAAAAGATCCAAGGGAAGGGACACATTGTCCAGTGGAAAGGCCCTGGTTAGAATTCTGTCTGTCTGAGGAAAAGGAGGAAGTGCTGGGATTCCACCTCAGGTGCTGTACTTGGACTCTGCTCATAGTTCCTTCTTTTATACTAAACTCTGGCTTCTAGGTATCTGAAACATCACATTCTACACCCTTGTGATTACTGGAAAGGAGGACAAACATCGACCCTGCCAATTCTCCACCACCACACTTCCTGGATGCTTCAAGAAGGCATGTGTTAGTCTTTCCATTCCCCCAGCCTCTGGTTTCTGCTTGTTAGGAAGAGAATAAAATGTTTACTCCCCAACCCCATCAGAATGTCTCCACGCTTGAGTACGCCTCTTTTGCTCATAGTTCTTCCAAATGACAGACTAATGACATGCCTCCTCTGTTTCACTGCTACCTAGTGTGTTCAGAATAGCAGTTTGCAATCGGCTGCAGGTGGCCAAAACTTTAAGCAGCAATAGAGGCACTAGAGTTGTCTCAGGATTTGGGAAGGCTGCACTAAGTGGGGTTCACGTTTGTAACGTTACCTTTTCAACCCTTCAGTTGAAGGATGAGAATTAAAGAATCAAGCTGCTGACCCCAGATCCTCAATTTACAAGAGTCTCCTAATTTGTCACTGATGTGGGTTTTCCCCTAGCCCTGTTTCAAAATTAAGAATAAAATTGTTACTTGCTGTAGCTTAGTAAATTCAGGCCTAAATCGTACTGAATCACTATTATGGCAACCTAGAAATAGCAGATGCATGCATTTCTAAAGCATTTATCACCATAGCATCTATGCAAGGTGCCTGAAGTCCAGCGGTTTTTCTGTGTAAACAGCAACATGAGGTGCTGTCTAAACTGACCATTTTTATGTCCAGATTAGACCCTGGCTGGACTAAATAGCAGTAGTGAATAAATAACAGTAGTGAGATTCCTTCTGCATTTAGATTTAATTCTAATTAGCACAATTTCCAAACTCTCTTGCTAGTGATACACTTTAAAAAACTATCACTCTCGGTGACATCTACCAGCTGCTGGCTATTTTCATAGCCCTGTAATTTATGCAATTAACCTATGCTTTAAATAGCACTTTAAAGATTGCAGTATAAATGCAGCACCAGTATAGAGACTGAAAAAACAAGGCGGTTTCCTAATCTCTTTTTGGTAACAAGTTAATTTTAGTCAGAATCAAGCACACATTCGGCAGAGCCTAAGGGCTGAGAGCAAAGTATACAGTACTCCTGTTCTTAAGTGGTGGGCCTTTCTACATTCAGGAAAATGTCATGAATATCGTACAAAAAGCTGATGATTTAAAAACTTATTGCTGTCCCTTTATCTCCACATTCTGATGTTTTAGATTGGGTATTTCAAGATGTTTTGCCCTTTAAATGATTTGAACATTTATTGCAAGTATTAGCTTATTTAAAACCTGTTCAAGAATATTTACAATTTTGGGAGAGGGGTTGGAGAAGGGAAGGGATTCATGTGACCTGGAAGTAAAAGGCTTAATACAGTTAGAGTATATTATACTGAAGCAACTCTGCACACTAGAGGAAAATTGCTGCTTCATCTGGCCTTCAAGCTTAACCTAGTTGCAGAACTTCGATGTCAAACCAGTATTGACAAGTTCTGAAACAGCTTTGTGCACACACTGCAACTATCCAGCCTAAGTACTGAATAAGTTCTTAATAGGAGGTTAGTTTGAACTTTCAAATGGTTAGAATCAAAGTAGGATCCAGTTCAGCATATCTTTCTCCTGTAAATATTTGTACCTTCTTCCAAGCATCCAGGGCAGCAAGACCGAACATCCTCTGAAAAGCTCTTCAAAGTTTCATGCTTGCCTTCAAATCTCTTTAGAGAGAACTCATTTCTGCGGCACCACCTAACCCACAATACTTGAACTGATAACATGTGGTTACTCAGTTTAGCCACATCTTAATATATTGGGGAGGAAACCCTGTCCTTTCAGCCACATTGTCTTTACAGAAAAGTGAGGGTAATGTATGGCAGAGAGCAGTCATTTAGACTTAGCGCTTCGGAGCACGGCTCTGTCATCTTTGTGCTTTTCTGCAAAGCACCTACTGTGCTCATTGGCTGACTGTTAAGGCAGGTGCCAATTACATTAGAATTGGTAAAACAGTATCCCCTTTCAGTCTTACCAGATGACTTGAGCAAATCACTACCTATCGATTTATATTGATATCCCAGTTACGTTTGCTAGTAGAAGGGGTAAAGACTTTTACTCAAATATCTTTACATGGGTGTGAGTGGTTTTTGGGGTGTGGTTTTGCTTTGGAATAAGATTTAGCTTTATACATTGCTTATGGTTTATTTTGTATCTGTTCCTGAGGTGGTAAAGAGCTCTTACTTTAAAACACACTTCCTTACTGGGAATGTAAGTATGCACCAGTAAACACATTCACATGAAGCCTTCTGGAGCAGAGACATTTTAAGATAGTGAATCATCACTTAATCCATAAGAGAGCTTCACCAGGTGGCTTAGCAGCCGTTAATGCTAGAGTTGTGCTGCTATCAGTGAAGCCTGTATGCTAAGGAAATCATAAGCCATGTTAACTTTTGGCTTCACTGGTAATGGAAAAGCAAATGGCTTCACCTTTCCAAAGCTGCTTTACCCCAGAACATGCTTGCTAAATGTAATAAGATGGCATTAAACCAGTTGTCCACTATGGACCTCTTTAGATTTTGCGGGGGAGGGAGGAGAATCAGTAGTCACTGAATAAGATGAGTGTCTAAGGATCTAAAACTCTAGATCACTTTCTCTTTAAATATAGTTTAAAGTATACATAAAGTGATAGTTAGAAATTGCAGAATTATCTTATCTCCTTCTGCAGTCTTTCTTGAGCAATATCCCTTCTGTAAAAGATTTGAGCATTCGCCCCTTCCCATAGAGTATTGATTTCCACTCCACCTTTATTTTATACACCAAAGCTCTATTAATCTATTCTTTTGAAATAAATGCACAGTTCAGAATAGGCACATCTTTAGTTTCTTTGTCAGATGCCCAGACAATTTCTGCAGGAAAGCAAAAATAGACTAATTACACAACTGGTGAAATGAGATGGGGCTGGTGACTAATCTAGACTGAACCTTTGGCTGTGACTTTGGGCAAGTTGTGTGAATTTTTGCAGTAGTTGGGCAGTAAAATAGCTCCTCTTATGTACATGCTGCATATGATTTTGCTTTCCTCTAGATAAAAAACACTTCAACAAAACAAGCCTGCAAGGTTATTTAAAAGGGAGATTGTTCACTGCTTGCATTGTGATAGTGCAACATGAAGTAAATTTCAGCTGTTGAGTGTGAGGCAGTCGGTTTATCAGTTAGTTGCATGGAATATCTCTGTGTGGGGATAGTGTTTAGTACTTCTCCACACAGCAATTCCTCACTGTGTCCTGTCGGGTAGATCTGGTGTGATCTTCCCTGGCTTGGTTACCCTCCAGTTAGCCTTCAGCTCTGAAAACCCTGCAGTATTTGCCACTGAATCGAGTTAAAGACAGCAGTTCTGAATGCAGCAACATTTTGTTCAGGGAAAATTCCTGTTGAGTTGCTCTGGACTCTTGACTCTCTAGGGTATTTTAGAGGATGCTTAAGGAACTGTTATGCAACCTACAGGCTATGTTGAACCATGGGTATTTAGAGCTCAGTCGTCACTGGCCAAGGCCAGCTTATACTTCAGTGCTGCCTACAGTACTAATTTGCCTATCTGTGCTTTGCAGTTTGAGTGCAAATGTCTGACAGGCAGATTATCTGCCCACTGACTCTCAAATGCTTGGTTTATGGAGCATAATAAACTAGAGTAGGTGGGGAAATAAGTTTTTCCACAGCCTCCAGTTAACACACTCTAAAGAGGTCAAAGGCTCTTACGAATCTCTCTAGAAAAGCAGAGCAGGATGCAGAAGCTGCAAAAAATGCACCAAGTCCTCAGAACTACTCCTTCATATTTTCATATGCTGTGGTTATAGTGGGTGCTTAATAAAGTGTTAGTGTCCTCCAAACACTACATGTATCAAGGCTGTATATTGATAACAAAGTGGAGGGGGGAGTTTAGTTTAAACTGCACCCAAGCAAGCACTGCAGCTCCTGCATTCAAGTTCTATTTCCTGTTTGTATGATATTCCCCACCACAAAAGTCAGTATGGAACAAGCGGATAAACTCCCTCTTCCAACAAGTTAAAGTAAGACAAAGACTACTTTGCCATTTAAATTCAAAAGCAAACACAGGCCAGTATTATCAGCTCACACCAGATCTGCCTGCAGACAATAATTCTTCCTGTCTTGGACCCCTGCCAATGTGCATTATTGTAATTATCAGCAATTTAAAAAAAATAAAGCAAGGATGAGCTGCTAGTCTGTAGATTTACCACCTGCTGTGTCAGGCATTAGTCTTCCTTGGTTCAGGCCACAAAGCCTGCTAAATAAAAGCAGGAAGAGCATCTAGGAAAGACAAATCACGAAACACAATTTGAAGCACAAATCAAAAGTTCTATTGACAAGAAGATATAAATCCAAAAGTCCCACTAAAATTTGGGAATTTGAAACATTATAGTCAGTCTCAAGTATAAAAATCACTTTGCTTTCTCTATCTTTCTAATTAAAATGTTGGCTTTGTGAATGCTAGCCTACCCTAAACCATCATTTCACAGGTGGCATAAAATGCAATTGCATTTTACAACAGTGTGAACACTTAACGGCTCTTCTGGCCCCTGCTGTATACAGTGTGCCATGGAAGGGTTCAATCCTTCATCAACCTAAGGGTCCTGCTTTTTCTGAAAAATTCAGATTAAAACCTCAGATCGGACGGAAACAGTTGAAGTGGTATCCGACAGACCTCTGTCCAATTTTGATGTTAATCTCATCAAGGACCAGACTCCTCTGCAACGCAGAAAAGCCCATGCGCTCCAGCCATGCACGCAGCAGAAAATGTCACTTGCAACTGTGTGCTGAGAACTGGATGAATCCATATACGAACAGCTGATACATTGGTGCTACTAAAGAAGGGGGTGAAATATTGGTATAAAAAGTGAATACGTGAGCCTTTAAATATTTTCCTAGCAACAAATTTTTCAATCGTGCTAAGCACTGAATTTCATCTTTGCTTCAAAGGAATTGCTACATTCCCCGGTGCATTTAAATGAGTTTCTTATCCTCCCAATACATGGATATTACATCACCATAGGAAGGGCTGCGGTTGTGACCACTCCCTTGTTGGACTCTGGACTAAGAGAAATGCAATTAAAAATCTGGGTAAAAGGGATTTGTGGCTTACTTGAGAGAGAGTTTTATTTTGATGCAATAGATAGGCTCCAAGAGTTAAAGATGTTAACATATTAGTCACTGTCCAGTGTTAGTTTTAAACAAAGTTTGGAGTGTGGTGGTTGCACTGCCTCGAGTGGCTCACCACTGAGAGTGCCGATCTCCGGGCAGACTATCAAAAAAACAAGTGCAGACACTCCAAACGGGTGATGTTACTTGTTTGGTGAAATCGAACAGAATACGAATGTAAACTTCTGGATCACTAGGTCAGAGTTACCACTGAGTCACAGACAGCCCCTTAGACTCTCTAGCCTATTTTGCCACACAGAAAAACTGAACTTTGATAAAAGATTAGTAAAACCAAAAATCACACTACATCTGGTTATGTCAATCTCAATGATCAATCACTTATTCCAGATCATTTGGTACTTTGTATCTCACACCAAAGACACTGCTGACAGCCAATTCTCTAGTAGACTAAAGATTTCATTTCTAAGAAAAAGAAATGTTGAGAAGTTAAAGCAGGTAAAATACATTAACAGGTAAATCAAAATTGCTAAGTACAAAATGATAGCAGAGATGTGGTAATCTGTTTCCCAAAAGTCTCTTCAGGGAACCCAGATGTTTCTGCAGATCTCCACTTTGCATTTGGTACCTTCCCAGTAACAGTCCAAACAGACAGATACAGGATCTTTCATTGAATCAGTACTTAGAGCTTCTTCTCCAGATAATAGTCTGAACAGGGTCTTCACCCACATGGGCCAGTGAATTTGTTGAACACAATGGCCTTGGCTTTGAAGTTAGCACTCTTCATTTACATTTCCAAGGCTCCAATTGGTTTGAGTAATTTAATTTCAGGGATGTACACAATGTGAAAGGTAATGTAATAGCAAACAATCCATTAGCTTTCATGAAGTTTATACGTCAGGTACATTCTTATCTTAATACTAACACACACTTTTGATCTAGGGTTAACTAGTTACAGGCGCATATATAGTGTGTGTGTGTGTGTGTAAGGCGATCACAATTAACAGGTTGCAGATAAGTGAAGACAACACCATTAACATTTCCGTTGAACTAAACTAACACAAATGAATTGGCCTGATTACACTACAGTACCTTTTGATGCTCCTTTGATTTCCATTAGCATATGAGTGAATTAGCCTGCAGCTGTGTCCTGAGGTGGCACCATGGTACAAGTGTCACAGTGGTAAAACCTCAGCCTGCTGAGTATCGTGAAGCAAACACAGTTAAAAATTCTTGCTCATTAAAGATACAGAAAAGAAGGAAAAATAAAGCATTTAAAATGTGAAGTATTCTATAAAAGGTTTTGGCTTTAACAGCCCTTGTTCCCTTTGGCTGGAGAGGTGTTTTTAGCAAGAAAAATCATCTGTTTGATGTTCTAGATGGTATCAAAGACGGTAACTGTTCTTTTTGGGGGAAAAAGTTAATTGAGAGATGAGTTGGTTCATCTTTTCTAAAAGATGAAACAAGACAAAAGAGAAAAGAATAGCAAAGATAGAAAATGCAGCTGCTCTCTCTGCTGGAAAAACACAGGCTCAACCGTCTTGTCAGTCACTCTGATACCTGGCAAACTTGTACCAGCATCCAGCTGTTATAAACACTACTTTTAATTGTTTTTCTAGTCGTCCACTTGCAGCAATGTTGCCTAATATGCAGTAGGACAGAAGGAAAATTAGACTTGGACATTAAAATTAAAATTAGTATTAGAGAAGGAAAAATGGAGAGAGGTACGAAAGAAGAAATAAGATGGGGAGGGAAAAGAATACACAGTTGCTAGACAGTCTTACATCCCAGGTGGTGGTTGGGGTTTAGCTGGAACTGTCAGAGGTGGGTGATGTCATCTGGTTCCCTCTTTCTGGTGTGGTCAGGACACTTTTTTGGGATTAGGGTGAAGAAGGTCTCAGGGAAATGGTGGAGACGGCAGTCATGATGCTTGAAGCTTGCTCCAGTAGCTAATTTTTCTCCCCAGTCTTTCTTTAAGGTCCCAAAAGGGAGTGATGGGTGGAATAACCCATCCTCATTATTTTGTCCACCAGTTAAGCCTAGTTGCTGACAGTTTTTCATCTCACACTTCTTTACCAGACATGAAATTACTTATTAACACAATCCTTGAATTACACATCCTTTGTTTGTTGTGATTTACTGTCTCTTTCTCAGTTTTTCTCATCAACACTACTTATAGGTTGTGACTTTACAAACTTTCACTCATGTTTTACAGTTGAACACAAGGTAAATTTGTAGGCCCAACCATTATACCAGGTCTATGCAACAACTTGATGGAAAAACCACTGTATTGTGCTGCAAAGTGTGAGTCAAGCTGTGTTGTGTGCACTCTGACTTATCAGCAATATTACTGCCTAGAAGTTATGATCTCTCAAATAAAGAGAAACATCAGTGATGGATTCTAATACCCTGAAGCTGAATGAAGACATTTCACACAGGCCGAAATTTCAAAACTCTAACACCTGATGTTGTTTTGTATCTCCATAACTGGTTCTGGTGCCTCCGTGCTGCTATTTCCTGTAGCAAACCCAGTTGTTTAACCTACAAGCCAATCTAGTAAAGGGCTGTGCACTTTCTTCTGAGGTGCTGAGTGCCCTCACCCATTAGTCTCTGTGATTTGTGACCAGGGCTTTCCTTAGTATTATACAACTGCTAGAGGCTGGAGTTTTAGAGTAACTTCTGCTTACTAGAAAAATCTCCCAGTGGTCTGATCCAGTATGAGAAAGTCCATGTTCCTATAATAAAAGGGTGTCACTCAGTTAATAGGTAAACTTGAAACAAATGAAGGAAGCTGTACTTTACACAGGCTGCCTACTCACTGTGTGCTTAAAAGGAGTGGATAAATTTGAACAGTAGTATAGTTTCATACTAAGAAATGAGGTAATTGCATCTCTTGCCTGGGGTGTCACCTGATCATCTATGTACTTCCTATACAGAACTGCAAAATCAACTGTGTGGTGGTTCTTCCCTTGAAATATTGGTTATTGGCCACTTTGAGGCCTAATATTGGGCTCGATGGACCAATGGGCTCCTGTGGGTATACCAATTGGTAGATTTCTGGTGTGAAACTAGTTTTTCCTATTGGTAGTAAAATCTTCATAAAATTAAATTTTTGCAGCTTATTCATTCAAATGCTAAACAGTCTCAAAGTATGGCAGCTTCCTGTTACTTTAAATTTCTCATCATTTTTAATAATGTATTTTCCAATTTATGGGATCAATTAATTTTAAAATAAACTACAGTTGCCCTAATAAAAGCCTATCCATACAGATCTTGCCCACTATATATTAGACCGGATGGTGGGACACACTGCAAACACAGAATGTAACACTTGATGTAACATTGATAAATTTACTTTAGTATCTTGACACTGAATTTGAACCCACGTGCTGTTCGAACAGTGAAATCGAGAGCCTAAACTTTTCTATAACACATGCTCCAGATTATCTATTTGACAGTAGGATGCTGCATGAACAAATCTTTAGGTTAGAGGGAAAAGCGAATCCAAGAGCTCCTGTTACGCTCCTTTTATTCTGGTTTTGTGGGAACACAGACTGGGACCTGCTGACTAATCCAATCAAATGAGGATAATTGGACAGCCACCTGTAACTTTAATCTCTCTGAAAATTCAGAATGGAGTTGAATTTGACTTTCTGCAGAAACCTTGCTGTTGTTAGGCAAACTGGCAGTTCCTTTTCCAACAGAAAGGCATAATGACTTAGCTACATTTCTGCCTTGATGAAGAATATCCCCTCATCTGTCCAGTATTTGACATTTGAAAACAGAGAATTGTAATACGTCCTTTGCCTTCCCCACTCTCCCTCAAAAAAATAAAAAATCTGCATGTTGAGGCCTACAGAAGAATGGAGACCGAAACCACTTTGTAGTTCTCACTGGTGAAATTATCTGAATTGAGTATGTTTACACTACACACCTATACTAGCATAGCTATTTTGCTGTAGATATATGGGCATAACCCTGTTTTAGATGCAGTCTACACTGACAAAAGGGTGTTCTCTCAGACTGAACACCTCATCTCCTCCTTTACACTGGAATTTAGGTTGGCATAGCTGTGTCAGTCCAGAGTATGGATTTTTCATACCTGTCTCAACATAACTGAAGTGTAGACCAGACCATAGTTTCAGAAATGGCCAAGGGCTCTTTTGTAATTAGCAAAAGCAGAGGTTTACACTCGACATGTTGAGTCTCCTTGTTTGGGATCCAAATGACAATTTTGCAAGTGTGGTGTTTTAGCAGGCTTTAGTCAAAACCAGAGTATTTATGGTTTTAATTACCTAACTCTGTCCCCTCACTTTCTAAGAAATCAGGTGGTGTCCAGAGAGTGAAGGATTTCAGTGGCTCAGCTATGTGCATATAAATTCTTTTACTTGTCTGCTAAATGGCTGACCATAATAGCACTCTGTGACAGCCCTTTAAAGCAATGTGATTTGTGGCCTGTTGCACACAACCAAAAGTCACTGTTACCACAGAAGTGATGTCTCTGTGTTGAGAACCTCATTAGTCCCAGGCTGAATAGCTAACAAACTCAGACGGTGCTTTATTGCTATGGAACTCAACATATACCAAGCCTCAGGAAAAAGGAGCTTGTACCAAAATGCATCTGTGCACTTCCTATTTCCTTTCCCTTAAATGTGCATGCTCTCTCTGCAAATGCTAGTGCAAGTGGTATCTTCATGCTAACTATATGCAGTGTCAGTCCGGTCTGACGCTAGATTATTACTACATGGGCAAGTGACTTCAAACCCAGTGGAGCTTGTCTCCACTGGGCACTACACGCAAGGTGGGGTCAGCTAAGGAGCCTTCTACAAGAGGCTCAAATGAGTAAAGGGAGAAGCTTTCAAGGGGAGTCCTGTCATGTCTGTTCCACTCTGGAGTGGAACACATTACTAGATATTCCAGTCTTTGAACGGTGTCTGGAATTGGAACTTCTTACCCCAGTCTTGCATGTGATACAGTTGAAGAGGAGACTTGGTAGTTGTCTGAACCTTGTGGAATGGAGTGTATTGGAGCTCTAGTGTTGCATTTGCTGATAAAGGCTTGAATTGATCCAGTGAGGGTGTTTAAAAAAAATGTTAGCGAGTTACAGCTAGCTGAAATGGGCATCAGGCACCTAGGAGTTGCTTCTCTCATTCTCTTCTGGCCCTATGAATCAAAATTGCTGCTTGTAGCTAAGCACTGTTGGGAACAGTGAAAAAGGCTAACTTCAATCTGTAAAATCTTTTCCCTCCTACCGGCGTTCTGCATACGAGTAATAGTGAAATCTGGCCATGCCAGCTCTAAAATCACCAGATGGGTCTCAGTGGTATATTGTGAGATTCAGTTTTATTACATTTAATAATGCTAGATAAAGATTAATTAGAGTTGTTCCTTGAAAGAACAGGGTCTTCAAAGGGAAGGGTTTGACTTTTTTTTTTTTTTTTTGGGAAGTTAAAACCAAAAAACTATTTAGTGCTCTCTGCTGTGCTGCACTTGCATTCAGTCACACTACAGTACTATAAATGAACTGGGTTGAAGAGGAAGTGGCATCTGCTAAAACATTTAGTAATTGACAAGGATTGGAAATGAAATAACTTGATTTTTTTTCAAAACATTAAAGGGTCACATTTTGATCCTTGGAGGGAGGTCACATCATCTGAGTTGATTGCTGCTCCATCCCACCTATCTGTATGCCTTACTAGGTAAAAGGTAGGATTCAGTTCTCGAATCAGAAGTGCAGATTCCAAGGATCTTCCTTTTTAGAGCTAAAACAGAAGCTGTTGGAAAGCAAGTCTTCAGGCTTCTGGAACCTAAACTAGTATATAACAATTGTACAACATCATTACAAAAAGCAGCTCAACTTTAATTTAGTTTGGGCTCTTCACTAAAAAGCAGTTGTATGTCTCTGTAAGTGAGACTGAATGCTTTGTTAATTTCTGGTCTTCACCTCACAAGTATTGGCAGAAATGGAAAGGACTCGGAGAAGAACAGATGTCTGAACTTGAGGAAGCATTTCCATGTCTAACGATTAAGACTATTCCACCTGGCAAGGGTTATGATGGAGGTAGGTTGGTTGGGTACTCCAGTACACCATTGCTCAATCAGTTTCCCAAGCTATAGAAAGGACATAAAACTGCTTGGCTCATAAGAATGTTCATTAATTGAACTAAAATCCTCTGACCAGAGATGTTAAGTGCTGTTTATGGATTAAACCATTTCAGCCCTGGAAAGTGAACTAGAAACCTGTCTAAAACTGGGTATACAGAAAAGGGGGAGAAGGGAGGGAAATCAGTCATAAGTCACTAGTAACCTGGAGAGCAAGCTGAGGGTGCCATCATAGTTATTACACAATACCCCCAAATAACATCTGGTCAAGTCTTCTGTTATGGATGTCTATCTTATCTTGCTAGTGGGAGAACAGCATTTAATAGGTTTTGATCAGGGATGTGCAAAACTGGCCCATCTCCAGTGTGCCTTGTTTTTTCATTTTGAAGGTTGGCCCCTTCATTTGTAATGATGCCCTTTGTGGCTGGAGTCCTACAGTGAAATATCTGTACCACCTCCCTACCCAAGAGTCAATTCAAGTGTCTCTAAAAAGTCTATCCAGTGGGGTACCAACACTAGTAACAATGAATGTTGCTGTTTAACAAAGGGTAACAACCCATGAGAAAAATTGTGTGCCTTCAACTTGCTCTCCGCTATGCAATGTGGAACTGGTAAGTCTCCTACACGAGTGCCAAAGTATATAACTAGGGAAGGAGTTCCTCCCCTCAACTCCCTTCCTCCTACACGCTCCTCTTTTGTAAAATAGATTCCAGGAAACTACCCGGGATTAAACCTAGCTGAGCTGTGTTCAGAGACTTCCAAATAGCCATGCTATAGGGAGCTCACTGCTGGCAGGCTGTAGTGGATTGTTAGGAAACTACCTGAGGCCAAATACTGCTGTGGAGAGAGAAATTTTATTTTTGTTCAGTTTTGCCAACAGAATGCTTTTAAATGTGTGGTCTCTACTTTAGTACATGCACTCATCACAGGTAGGACAAGGGACAAGTGTGAAAATAGTAAACTTCTGCCATTGCTGGCGATGGAGCGTGGGTGTTGATCTATTGGAGCCACTTGCTAAATCATCCACAGAGATCTGCCTGGGATTGAAGACTATTTTAAGGCAACTTTTGTGTACCATAAAGTTCAGTAATTTTGATTAGAAGTGATGCAGTCAGCTTCTTGAGCAGGTGACTAGACTATGTTATTCATCTGTAAATTAAGGTTTAGAATATTCAAAGTAACTATATTAACAGCTCTTCCCTGATGAGCAAGCTATCTGAAGAACCTGAGAAAATATAACTTTGCCATTGCATGAAGATGGTAAGCTGGAGAGATGGTAAAAATAATGCCTAGCATCAATGTTCAAACACAGCATAGTCATGATTTACAGATGTCTGCATTGGAGGAAGGTGCCGAAGTTAGTGTAGGTGGATTTGGTCTCCTACATCTTTCTGCTTATCCAGGTGGTATCAGAGCATTCCTGCACATACAAGTGCCTATTCACATATGTTTGTTCTGAGGAAACCTCTTTCAAATACAGTGCCCTGCTACTGACCTATATGACTTAAGTGCGCCATGCATAACTCAAATACTACATTCTGTTCTGGTGCTGTAGCATATGTTAGCAATACAGTTAACATTCCTCACGCCCAAAATCTCAAATTTCTGTTGACACTACATGCTATTCATCTATTTCTGAATCCTTGAATCCATTGGCTAGCGTGATCATCAAATGACAAGCTTTGACTGGACACGCATACAAAGGCAAATTTCAATTCCTGCAATAGATTTGAGTATTGTGCACAAAGGAAAGCATTCATGCCAGGATGGGATCAGGTGGGGTCACATAATAAGCTTATAAACCAGAAGGCAGTGCATCTTGCTGAGTATTGTGGTGTCTCAGACCTAAGCTGTGACAGACTTAACTGTAAATCATTGGTTGCTTGTGGTAAACCTGATACTTCAGAGGCATGGAGTAGGTTTGCTTGTTTTATTTTAGACTTTTGTACTTTGACAGAACTATGTATGAGAGGAACCAATCCGCTCATAAGTTGACTAAATAGTATTTTTCCCTGCTAATTGGTTTATCCCACAGTACACCACTGTGGAACTGATGGGATCTGACAGGCTAGCTCAGTAAGCAGATTGACCTTTGCCCAGGCAGATAAGGGGTGCATACCTACAGAATTTTGTATCCGTGTCTGTCTTCATACAAATGCATTGCAACAATAGTGTCGGTGAGGGGGAGGAGAGGAGAGGCCTGTAGGGACCATCATATAGCTGCCTTGGACTTCTGCCAAGTCTCCCTTTCAGCCCTAAAAGAAGGCTATAGTGTGCTTAGTGCTTGTATCCAATTCATCTAGTCTTGTATGGGTGAGGGAGACTCTTCACTGTATAGCCTCATTATTGAATTCCTCATTCACTGGCCTACAATGGTCTTGGCAGCTGGGGAGCTTATTGCGTGGACTCGAAAACACGGAGTCCACAGACGCATGTCTAAGCTATGCTGCATAGTTTATCTGGGTGATTGGTACACAGCTTGGCTTACCCCAGGTGCAAGCAGCCCCATTGCAAAGCCCCACCTGTATTATTGTCTTCAGTGTTTCTGCATTCACCCTTGTATGTTTGGGGGTGTATCCCATGGGTTTTTGTGCTGAGACCTGGTCTAAACTATAAATTTAGGTTGAGTAAGTTGCCTCGTTGTACATATGTCTAGAATTACCTTTGTCTCCCACTGATAAAAGCTCTCCATTACGCCAACATAGTAGCACTACCTCCCCGAGAGGTGTTGAGCCATGGTCTATGTATTGAGGTTGATGCAGAGGTTTCTTTTTTGATTTTTTGCTTGCGGCTTCGCTGATAAGTGGGCAAGTTCCACACAGTTAAACCAGAGCCCCCAGCTGTGTAAGCTAGCCTGCGCTTAAGGCACCTCTGAACCGAATCAGGTCTCTGTGTGGAAGTAAGGGTGCGGGTTATTGGCATGAAACTCAGATAAAAGCCTATGCAGTGAAGTTGTACCCCAATGGGTTAAATGGTTTGAGTAAATAGCAGACAGTCTTAGGCTGCCCTCAAGTAGATAGATGAGCACAAGTCTCAAGAGGTAATTGTAGATTCTTTTGGCAATACCAGGAAAAGCTTGTGAATATTGAGTTGACTTTATCTAAATGCCAACAATATACTCATTGCTGTGCAATTCCTGCCTCTGCGTGTTGCAATATCTTATCTCTTGGCAGTGGTTGAGAAGGCAGGTGAGGGTGGGCCTGTGTGTGAGATTAGTTGGAGTGTGGGCTAGTTTTGCTAATGTGCAGCAGCTGGTGGCTGCCTGCAACACAGTCCAGTTGACTTCTTCACATGTCCCTTCAATTGCCTGCTTTAAATTTATTCTTGTTGACATAAGGGGGACCTGTAGGCAATGGCGTGTGAACAATACGCAGTGTGCGAGTGCTTGGAAGGTTAAAGATGCGGGCAAGATTCGTAGCCTAAAGCAGCAGTGTCCGCTAGGGGAAAAAATGCCCTGAGGCAATAATGCTCCATCTCTAATTGCTGCTCGTCCCCTTATCTGAAGCATTTACAATGAACCTCCATGTTCAAAGTCTGAGTGGCTTTAGAATTGGGAGTGGATTTTGTGATCCACCTGCCTTTGCCCCATTGCTTTACAAGGGCTGTTTAAAATAAATAAGCAGGATGTTGAACAGTATAACTCTGGCCTGATGAGTTAAAAAACCTAGTTGCATGACGACTCCACCTAATCCCCTCCTCCTCTGGGCAGTGAACAAGAGTTCAGAAGAAGGTGTCTGAGCTTTCATTTCATTGATGCATCTGTGGTGTGCCCAGAAGATGGGTCTGTACTGACACGTGTGCTGCAAGTGTCTTATCATGCGATTATATCAGTTATTGGTGGATGGGAGTGGGCAGTGGAATTTGCATCAAGATTGTGCCTGTACAAATATCTATAGGAATGCACTAAAGGGTGTGGGGTGGGAATGGCAGGCTTTGCAGAGTTCACTGTAACTGCTACTTGGCTCTTGTACCTTGTGTTCATTGGGACTGACTTCTTCATCACCACATCCCCACTCCCATTCCATTTCTAAGCAAAACCAATCTTGAGAAACAGCCCGTTTAAAACTCTGAGCAGGCCTGATCCAGTGGGTGGCCTTTCTTTTGGGAGGCGCACAAATGGTGTTGCTGTTGAAGGGTTTGAAGGGCCATTATTGGGTTCTTCTGACAGATGACTTTCCCATATTAACTGTTATCTCTGAACACCACCACTCAAGTTGAGCTCTTTAATCTCTCCAGAGGTCTGTGCCCCAAATTGTGTACTGGAGTCTGCAAATGACTAGTATTGGTCTTTAATGCTGCAGAAGGATGGCAGGATTTTAGAGAAGGAAACAATTTGGTTATAACTACCCCTTTTTAACGGTGACGGTTCTGGTTCTTTGAGGCACGCGAAACTGACTGCCTCATGTGAATAAATGTAACTCCATCTCTCTTCACAGGCACTTGCGGCCAATGCTGGAACAGGATTTGCTGTGGCAGAGCCTCAGATTGCCATGTTTTGTGGGAAGCTAAACATGCACGTGAATATCCAGACTGGAAAATGGGAGCCTGATACTTCAGGGACCAAGAGCTGCTTTGGAAGAAAGGAAGAAATTCTACAATACTGTGAGGAGGTGAGGGGACTGTGCTCTCTGGAGCAGAGCTTTAACTGCTTTCCAGATGATGAATCTTACCTTCTGCTAAAGCATTACTTGAGGTTCCTCACCTAGCATGTTTTGCTGTGAACGCTCAAACAGATAAGATTTATTTTACTGCTGCATGGCATGCTCTTCCCATAATTTGAACTTCAGTGTATAGTTGAAGACCACAAAAGTTCTGTTTAGATCCTTTTCTCAGAAACTATCTGGATATTGACTTAAACTGGGATTTCCAAATAAGCTGAAGTGAGATAAGTGCCCAAGTCTCATGTAAAAGTCCATGGGACGTGGATGCCCAATTCCACTTGGCTCATTTAACCATTCTTGCCTTAAGCTTTGACCAAAACCACTATTTACATTTAAATCCGAATAATATGTGCAAAATAGTGTAACCCTTGTCAGGATTCCAAGACAACATTTCACATCTACCCTAAATATTTGAGGTTCAGCCGTGTTATCGTTGGCATTATTCAGGCCAACACACAGCTGCTAGAATATTAGAAAAATGTCTTTATGAAAATGTTGACCCTGTTTGAAAGCTTTTTATTCCTTGTTACAAACTCCTGTTCACTCTCCAGTATGCTTTAGATATTCATGTATTAGCCTTGCAAAATCTATTTATCCACTCGTCTGAGATGAGGAACTCTTTGAGAAGCAAATAACATGAGCTTTTTGAAGCAGGATGCTCGTTGTAGAACAGACTGGCTGGGCTGGCAAACTTTCATGACTATTTTACAAGGCTGATGTAAACGAGAGACAGTACTAGTTACATAGCACTAACTAAATATAAACCAGTGTCCTAGACTTCTGGAGAACTTCAGTGAGACATAGCAATTGCATGGATACGTTATACACAATAATTGGATTAAGGATACCTAATGTTAATGAGCTTGTTTTAGTTTAGAGAACCAGCTTGTTTTGTCCCCCCCTTCAGTATTGCTTGTTAAGAGTCCCTTTATATGTCCCTTTGTGTGTTAAGTTCCCTCTAAGATACTGGCACCTTGGTTTGTGTTTTTTAGCATGTGGGTTTTTTAATAGATCTATCCGGAGCTTCAGATTACAAATGTGGTAGAAGCCAACCAACCAGTCAGCATTGACAACTGGTGTAAGAAAGGCAAGAAGCAGTGCAAGGGCCACACCCACATTGTTGTGCCCTACAAGTGTCTGGGTAAGTACTTAATGTGGAACAGGCCTCTAAAGAGGGAAATAACTTGTTGGAACATTTTTTTTTTTCCCTTGGGGATCAGAGGCCACTACTGATACTCAGAAAGAAACATTGGGCTCTAATACTCTGATCCTATTTCTGTTAAGCTTTTAATGTTTTCTTGGAGACTCACTAAGGTGTATTTGTATTCCCTGCTTTGGTCTTGGCAAGACATCGCTTTTTTTTTTAAGACTATTTATATCTAGCTGTTTCAAATGGTCCCTCTTTCTTGTGACTGGAATCCCAAAATGTCTGCTGTTTTAACTGCAAGTGACTACTAGACACAAAATGATTGATTACACTGTACTTATTACTGAATCTGTCTCAGGGAAGATGTCTCGTTTGTTTGCAGTTTTTGAGCTGCAACTTGTGACTACTCCCATAAGCACATCACTGGTAGCGTATGGGATGGGCAGAGACTGAGTTTGGTCCAATTTCTTGGCAGTTTTTTACTGAAACAGATTTGTTCAGCCACTTGCAACATGTTCTATCTCATGGGGCACTTCTATGGTTGCAGGGGGTTTCATTGGAAGTGCTCAGAGAACCAGTTCCTCCTACTAAGGTGCTTCAAAGGATTTTGTGTTCCATTTGAGGACTAAATGCAGCTAGAATTTACATAAAGTAGATCCACAGTTTTACAGGGATATTCTGCCTTTCTGTGTAACCTCTTTCATCAAAACACCTCAAATACCTTCCTACCAGGGGTGTTTTGATACTGAATGTATAATATTATCTTTACTTTACACATGGAGAAACTGAGGTACAGAGGAGTATTGAACTGCCCACAGTTGCTCTGGGTGCCTCTAGCAGAGCTAAGAATGAAAGCCAGGTCTCCTGTTGCCCAGCCTAATGCTGAAATGCAAGCAAACATATTAGTCTTTACCTGCCCTATTTTAAACTATCATGTTATGGAGTTATGTTAGGTTATGGCTATCAGCCAAGATGGTCAGGGATGCAACCCATACTCTTGGTGTCCCTAAACCTCCAACTGCCAGAAGCTAACAAGAACATGGATGGTTCAGAATTGCCCTGTTCTGTTAATTCCATCTGAAGCACCTGGCATTGGCCATTGTCAGAAGACTGGGCTAAAGGACCATTGGTCTGACCCAGTATGGCTGTTCTTATGAAAATGAAGGCCCAAGCATGTAGGGCAACTAACTTTTGTTTTCCCACTTTCAAGTGTTGGGGTGTCTTCTCAGATAAAACACACCTTCTTTGTTTCTGTCTGTCAGCATTGATTGTTAAAATCACTTGTAAACAGGTGATCTGTGTCCTGGGGAAGGAAGGTATGATTTTACTCCTATCAGAGTACCTATTCTCATATACAGAGCACTCTTGTGTTCCGTTTGCTGCTTATCTCTTCCATGCTGAATTAATCCCCATCCATCTTCAGATAGGATCTCACTGCCAGATGAAGTTTAACCTTTTACCCACAGTAGCTAATGCTGTTTTTTGGGGGTTTTTTTTTTTTAAGAGATTGGGATGAGAACCCATTAGTACCTTCACTAAACCATAAAATTACAACAGTAGGATGATGGATGCAGGACTTAGTTTGACGTGTAAAAAGGCAAACTGCTCACACTCCTGGTGAAGTTGTTAGACAGCATGGAAATGCCTGATCTGGGTGGCTCGGATCTCTGAAGAGATGTCTGCACAGCAGTTAAACACCTGCAGCTGGCCCAGGTCAGCTGACTTGAGCTTGCTGTGCTTGATCTGTGGAGCTGTAGAATTGCTGTGTAGACATTTGGGCCTGGGCTCTGGAACCCCACAAGGAGGGAGTACCCCAGAGTCCAGGCTCCAGCCTGAGCCCAAATGTCTGCACAGCAATTTTTAGCCCTGTGGCCTGAGCCCACTGCACGTCTTCTATTTCAGTGTAGATGCACCCTGAAAGTGGAGAGCTTTATAAGCACTGATGACAGATGGGACAAATATGCCATAACAGACTGCATTATTTTCTTAAATTGTGTCCATCCTTCAGTAGAGGAAATAACTTTCAAGTTATGAGGGTGGCAGGAGATGGAAACCAACAACTCTCTAGTTTGAGAAACCAAAGGATGGATATGGCCCTAATTACTTGGCACCTGTTTTCAGATAATCTAATTTAGAGTCTGTCATTTACCTACATCCATGTACTGAAGAAATCTTTGTCTTGGTGTTGCAAAGTCTTTAGTACCATGAGTAGGATGGGATTGTTGCAAACTTCTGTGCATACAACCATCAAGATTCCTTTTGCAATGGACACATTCACGGTTACTTGGTCAAATATTTCTACTCTGTCAAGTGGAAGACTTTTTCCGTTGGAATTGGCATACTTATGTGTTAGTTTTTAAACTAGTCAAAAAACTATTTTTTAAATTTTTGACTGCCATGTGGATGTCAGACATGAACTGATGCAGCCATTTTTGTTAGCCTGCAAGTTTCATGTGTGGATGTTCATTTTATTTAGCCTTGGTTCGTTGCCCCTGAACACCTGGGTTTTAAGGTTTTTCTAAGTTTTGGGCAATGTCTCTGGGTAAAATAACTGGCAGCATGTATCTAAATCCACTAGAATGACAAGAGTATCTCTACTTGAGTCTAGAATGTTAAATCTTCCCAGTCATAAGGTGTCAAGGTGAACTTTTTGGCCTAATGACCTAGGAAGTGGGTATGCTGGATATAGTCTGACATAGGATGGTTACTAATGCAGGTTGCAGTGGTTGTTTAGTTATAAATTGCTTTAAGCCCTGTTAGTGCAGAAGTTACAAAAAATACCACAGAGCAAACTTTCCAAGTTGGAAATCTATAGCTAAGGTTTTGCCAAAACCAAAAATACTGAGTTTATGATGTTAGGTGTAGTCAGCACACGACATAACCAGTCTGACCTAACTTTACCCAGTTGTATGGGCTTCAAGGCTTTTATTTTCCAACTCAGCATTTGGCTGGAGTATCCAAATTGGGAAACATTGTTATAGCTATGGTTGAGTTGCCCTGAATCTAGTTTCTGCATACCATGTATTTGAACAGTGTTTTTAAACTGAACTCTGAAACTGTCTCAACAAAGCTGGTGCAGAGGAGTGAGTTACTAGCTCTCATCTGTTCTGGCATAAGCAGAATATAGGTAGAAAATCTTACAACCATGGAAAATGCCCAGGCTTTGAAGCTTTGGGCAACCAGAAATAGCTTTCCTTCTAAGCAGTTGAGGAATTGGTTGATCATTAAAATTGTTTAAAGAATGCCATATTTGCAATCCTTTCCAAGTTTCCATGTGAAACTTGTTCACTCTGTTTCTGTTTCCATGAGCAACTGTTCATTGACATGCTTTATAAACTTGCATTCAGCTTAACCTGAAGGTTTGGGGTTGCCTATTTCATTGTTCAGCTTCTCCTACTTTCTGTTCTGAGCTTCAAGAATAGAACTAGAGGTGTTGTGTTAGAGCAGGTTTCCCAAAGGTGCTTCTTAATCGGAACTGGATCATTAAGATTTGTATAACATACAGATTCTTAATGGGGTCAATAACTAAATCCATTTTTAAAAATTTTAATGCTAGTCGTCTTTTGAGTTTGAAGGTCAAACATGTATCTGACAGGACAAGTGAACTATTATTGATTTGAAACTTGTTTTGCAGTGGGTGAGTTTGTAAGTGATGTCCTGCTGGTTCCAGAAAAGTGCAGATTCTTCCATAAGGAACGGATGGATGTGTGTGAAAGTCATCAGCACTGGCACACTGTGGCCAAAGAGGTAACTGGGTTAACATGACTGTCACCACACGCAAATACAGATGTATTTATCTTAGGTACTTATATGGTCTTCTTTATGGTAACATCTGAAAACCTCACAATGTTTAAAATTTTCCTCACAGCAGCACCTGTGAGATAGGAAAGTGCTATTATACCCACTTTACAGATCTGGAATGCAGGCACTCTAACTTTCAATGCTTAAGTGTCATTGGCTTTCATTGAGACTTACAGGCTCCTACACGTCAAGTTACTTTTGAAGATTTTTACCGTAAATCCCTTGCCCAAGTTCACACTCCTTGTCTGTGGCAGAACTGGGAATTGATCTCTAGTCTCCCAGTCTAGCACCCTGACTGTCCTTACTTCCAGGGATGAGGACCACAGCAGTAGTGAGAGATGTATTTCATATTTGTGGTACTCCATTGATATGTGAGATGAAGGTCACATTTCACAATATGACCATAACAGTGGTTGCTACTGAGGAGCTTGGAACTGAGTCCCATTTTGGAGTAATGAGAGACTAGCTCCTGTAAAAGTCTCCACTTCACAGGCATGTTCCACTTTCCCAGAATAAACAGAGCCCCATCTTTCCCTTTGGCTGATTTTTGGCAAGAATTGTGTAAATTCTGTGCACGCACGTCTGGTGGTGAATGGATGGCAATGTCTAGATCTATAATACAGTGCATGTTTTCATCTGAGACTTTAAATAAACCACTTGGTCTTATTGGAGATGAGATTGAAAAGCATCAGCTTTGGAACAGTAAAGATTATTCCCATTTTTTCAAAGCTTTCAGAAAGCAAAGCTATTTTAAGAAATACATTCTACTAGACCACCTCTTTAAGTGAGGGCCATCGTGCCAACTTCTAAGTGGTGGCTCTCGGAGTCTTTAAAAAATAATTTGCCTTAAACATGTAGTTGACAGCTTCATCCAGATGACCAAGGTTTGGATCATTCTTGTAGTCATACTTCAGGAAGCAAAGGGAAGTACAAAAAAGCTCCAATGTATGTAATAAAGCTTTCATTATTTTTTTACTCATTGGTCAGGCTGTAAAACTACATACATACTCAGTTTCAAATAAATGTGCAATTAGTTCTACCTGTTTGTATTTAGCTTGGTACTGAATTGGCCAATTTTCAGCCACAGCATGTTAAAATAAGCTACAAAGTCAATGTTTGTGTTTACTTTTTCAAAGAGATAAAGCTAATGAAATGATCCCCCAAAAAGGGGAAAAACAACTCTACTCTGAAATGCTGCCTCCCTGACATGAAACTATTTCTGTTCTTTGCCACCAAAGGTGCATCTATGCTACAAGAACAAAACCTGACAGCAAGTCTGAGGGCCCAGGTCTGCTGGCTCAGGCTCGTACTGCAGGGTTAAAAACAGCAGTGTAGACATCCTTTCCCAGGCTGGAGCCTGGGCTCTAAAACCCAGTGAGAAGGGTGGATCTGAGTGGTGTTCCAGCCCAAGTGGGAACATCTACACTATTGCTAGCCCACATCACAAGCCTGTGTCAGTTGCTGCTGTGGCTTGTTTTGTTTTGCAGTGTCATTTATCCTAAGGGTCTGGTTATTTACCCAGAACTGAGCACCAGCTCAAACATATTTGTGATGGTTGCAGTTGTATTAATTTTGATAGACTATATGGGCCCAAAGAGTCAAAGATGCTAACATGATCGTATCACTAGCCAACATTCAGCAGTTTGCAGCAAGGTTTGATTTGGTATAGAGACCTCCGTCTACTTAATCCCATGGCAAATGCACCATTATTAAAGACTTTTAACCTTTTATGAAAAATACAGAAGGAAAAACAGTTAAGGCATTTGAGAAATGAGGTATGAAGCAAGGCTTTCATTTTAATGTCACTTGTTCCCTTTCGCTTTAGCGGGAGAGCCTTAAGAAGGACAACCCCCCCCCCCCCTTTTTGCAGTCTTAAATGGTATTAAAGATGGCAGAGATTGTCCTTTTGGGGAGGAAGAAAAGTTTAGTTGAAATGGACTGGAGCTGTTGTGGTTCATGCTGTTAGACTGATCCTGCTTCCTAGAAGACAAAACAAGAAACAGAAGAACAGCAAAGATAGAAAATGCAGCTTCTCTTTTACTCTCATTCTTATTGCCATTAAAACGCAGGCATGGGTTGGTCTTATCAGCCACTCTGAGACCTGGCAAACTTGTACCGGCATCAGGCTGCATAGGGTATTTCTTTTAGTTGCCTCTCGTCACAGATTTAGAGCAGTAATATACAGTATTGGCCATCTAAACCAAGTTCTTGTTAGACAGAAGGTGAAAGGTGATGGATAGGAAAGAAGAAATCAAGTGGGGAAGGAAAAGGACATAAAGGGGCACCAAGGAGGGGACAGTGTCCAACTTCCCAGATGGTATTGGGATGTAGCTGGTGGAGGGGGTGGTGGTGTTTAGGTCCCTTTCTCTGGCCTGGTTTAGTTGGGACATCTCTCAGGGTCTGGATGATGAAGGGTACAAAGGGTGTCATGCTGGATCTCGGAGTTCCAGGAGACTGAGGGAGTGGTAGCCATGATGATGAAGCTTGCTCATCCTCCTCCTCTCAATCAGCAGTGTTGCTTCTCCCCAAATTCTCCTTCTGAGGACCCCAAAAGGGAGTGATGGGCAGAGTAACCTATCCCCTCCTTTTATTGTCCACCAGTTATGTGTCATTACCAACATCCTGATTCTGGGTCTTTGATTTCCAGTCCCACACTTGTCTTGCTTATCAGGCATTATCTTAACGCCATCCTTGAATATCGGTAAGCCTTTATATAGGTCTTTGTCTCCCTTTGCACCTTTTCCCATCAGCCTGTATGTGATTAGAACATTTCATAATGTTGATATTAACTTTTTCCACAGTTAAGCTCACAATTAGGGTAAATTTATAGGCCCAATTATTAAATGCTTGGGATTATCAACAGCAAGCAACATTCTGTATGGTGCAACTCTGGCATTTTCAAGGCTTTGTGTAATGAAATTTCTTACCTGTTTTTCTGCACTGTTGTACAGGGTTAATGAGAAAAGGATAATGCTTGTACCCTGTCTGCAGTACAGTTGACATCAGTGGAATTACCACTGGCACTGCCTGAGTGGTTAAGGCCATTTAAACTTCAAGCATGAGGGGGAAGTAATAGAAACATGCTGCTTTTAAGGTCACTTTTTAACGTCACCCCGACTTCCCTCTCAGGCTTGTTTGACAGAGGGGATGATCCTGCACAGTTACGGCATGCTGCTTCCCTGTGGGGTGGACCAGTTCCATGGCACAGAGTATGTGTGCTGCCCTCAGACAAAAATTGTGGATGAAGCTCTTTCTGAAGAGGAAGAGGATGAGAATGAAGACGAAGACTACAACCTTTATAAAAGGTAGGGCTTCTGATTGCCTTGTAGAGTCTGGGGGCTGGTTCACACTGATGGCGCGATTCGGCGGCACTCGACGGGAGTAGTTTGCGTAACTCCCGTCGATTTCTCAGCTTCCCTTCTGCGTGCTGGTCACACTGCGCTGAGCCGATGGGAACTTGAGGGGGTGGACTTACTCAGTCGACTTCCTGATCGATTGAGCGGTCAATCGATCCTGAAAGATCGATCTGGCGGCGGCGATTTTTGCCGCTGTCAGTGTAAACGTAGTCTGGGTTAATGTCTTTGCTTACATAGATTGTAAATCCCTTGGGGTAGGGACCAACTGTTTGTTCTGTTTGTACAGCTCCTAGCACAGTGGGTTCTGGTCTGAATAGGGCCACTGGGTGCTACAGTAATA
This sequence comes from Emydura macquarii macquarii, assembly GCF_026122565.2. Taxonomy (NCBI): domain Eukaryota; kingdom Metazoa; phylum Chordata; order Testudines; family Chelidae; genus Emydura; species Emydura macquarii. Next base: position 4,685,218 of record NW_027130449.1, on the reverse strand, counting down.
CAAAAAATGAAGCCACTGGCTCATTGTTACCAGCAGTGATTCCCTCGTGGGTGGGCGTGGAAAAGGAAACTTGTTCTGCTTCTGGATTTAGAGGCAGAGAGGTGTCGTGCAAGACTCCTCCACTTCCAGTTCACAGGACGGAAAATTACTACACAACACTCCTCCTGAAATTATTGGAGCACCTTCATGCATAGCCACTCAGAAATAGCTGGCTGGCTGCTCTACCAGATTCTTGGCTCCAAATGCTGTAGTCCAGTGGTCCCCAAACTTTTAAAGTCACGTGCCCCCTCCCAGCTGGGGCCAGGGCAGAGCAGGGCTGGGTGGCGCTCCCTCCTGGCTGGCCTGGGCTTTGCCATGCCCCCAAATGTTCCTCCTCGCCCTCCTAGGGGGGCTTGCCCCACAGTTTGGCGATCTCTGCTCTAGTCTTTAGGTGAGGAAAGGTGATTTGGGGAGATGTGTTTAAAAACAAAAAAACCCTTTGAGTTAGAGACTTAAGCTATGGTTCTAATAGTAGGTGTAGCTGCTGTTGATTGGATGATCAGCAGTCAGTACATCTTTATTGCCATTTCTTGTGCTTCTAAAATAAATGAAACAAAAATCCATTATTCTTGTACTTCAAAGGTTGGCTGCAAAGTGATTAGCATTAACTTTCCCTTTAGTGAGTTCCCAACTGAGCCAGATGTAGAAGACTTCACAGGAACAGCTGTGGAGGAGGAGGAAGAGGAGGATGAGGAGGAAGAGGAAGTGGTGGAAGATCGTGATTACTATTATGATAACTATAAAGTAGATGATTACAATGAAGAGACCCCTACTGAGCCCAGCAGTGACGGGTCTCTTTCTGAAAAGGAAATTATCAGTGATGTGAAAGGTAAGTCATACTCGACAGACTGCATGACTCCTGGCTCCCTCAGGCTGTTTTGCCTGACTGTCCAGTTGGTCTTATAACCTCTGAATCGGTGATAGTGCTTTCAATCCATCCAGCAGATTCCACTTTGGAGGCCTTAATTGCTAAATACGTCATCAAAGAAAAGCTGATGCTTGTTTCCAATATTGAAGGTGATGCTAACTCTCCAGCATGAGCATACGTTGCCAGTTAATAGTAGTCTTGTTGGCAGAAAGCCTAGTGGCTGCATGTCGAACAAGCATCTCCACCAAGGTGCAGTGTTGAGTCAGGAAACAGTATTAGGATAGCCTCATTTTTAGGAGATTCTGTAGACCAGCTTGGAGTGCTCCAACTGGAATCCTGCCCTAGGTTTGTGTGCCAGCTTTGATTTGTCTTTTTGTAACATGAATTCCAGAAAATGAAAACTGTTGGGCCAGACCTCATCTGGTGTAAATTTTGAGTACTATGGAGCTACACTGATTTACATCAGCTCAGAATCTGGCCTCTATAATGTTTCCATTAGATGCTTCCTTTCCTGCTCTAGTTTAAACAACCCAGCCTTTGCATAAAATCCTTCTCTTCCTTACAGAAACTGAACCCAGTACAGCCAACCCCACCTCTTTATCTAAATATTTGCCATAGCTCTTGTCAGGCAGCAGGTGCTATTGCAGGGGAGCATCTGCTGACTGTGTTATGACTCCATGCTGTAAATTGTCTTGTATTTTGAGTGTCTGTCTGCAGAGAAAGGGGGCAAGAGTGAAATTCAATTAACTACAGATGACTGAATCATTGCCAGAAATTCATGTCTTGCGGGTAGTAAAACTCTTCTTGCTGGTAACATGCCAGTGTGCTGCAGATAATTTCACTTGCTGAAACAGGGCTTGGATTGTATATGTGGGGTTATCAGAGATCTGCAGATGTTAAAACAGACTTGAAACAGGGTGACCAGTGTAGCTGGCTAGCTTCTGGAGGGTGTCTGTTCCAGGGATGCCCATTTTTCCCTCTACGGTGCTTCAAAGAAAGGAGGATATGCCTACTGTAACAATAGTCCAGTCCTCTTTAGAATGGTTAAATTGTTACTGACCTATACAGCAGACCTGCAAACCGAGCCCTTGTGCCAACATCTCTGCAATAAGCTTTCTATTTCTGTGTAAAATGCTGTAATAGTTGTCTTGAATTCTGCTGCTTAGTCCTCAGGCTTTTCAAACTCTCAAATCTAGCTGTTGATATTCTCAGTGACATGTTCCATATGCATAGCCTGCATTTTTCACTTGCTTTTATACCTGCACAGCTCTGAATTCACCCAAAGAAACTGCAGTGGAACATGTCTTTGCTGTTGAGTATCTCATGCAGCACTGCTAGGCTTTCTTTCCATCATATCTTGAGCATTTTAAAGAGCCATGAGGTGCATGGGGTATGGGCCCCACAGTCTCTGAAATTTTATCTGTATCCTAATTCAGTGCTCTGCTCCAAATGTTGGGTTTAAGAGCATAGCTTTTGTGGATGAAGGATCCATTTTGGCCCAGCTGCTCCAGCGTCTGAGACTGTGCTCATGCTCTAAATCAGCAGTAGTGGCACTCAAAAAGCATGGTGTAGAATGAGGCAAGGAGCAGTGCCTCAGCAGAACTTCTGACCTAGCGCCACCAGCGATTTTGAAATCGCTGTAGCAAAGCCTGTACTCCTCACTAGCTGATGTTCTAACCCGTCTCCACACAGCTGTCTGCTCCCAGGAGGCGATGACCGGTCCCTGCCGGGCTGTGATGCCTCGTTGGTACTTCGACCTATACAAGAGAAAATGCATTCGCTTTATATATGGAGGCTGCGGAGGCAACAGGAACAATTTTGAGTCAGAGGACTATTGTATGGCTGTGTGTAAAAAGATGAGTAAGTCCTGCCTGCCACTGGCCCTTTTGCAGCAAGCCACTGTCCTGTCTGGCATTTGGTGTCTCCTCCTCCTTGCCTAGGCCAATACATGTGTAGCCCATCCTGGTGTTTTGCAGCGGTTCTGTGTGTCCTTTTGCAGCAGTCTCCTCTTGTCTCTGTGCTTCTCTAGATTTCTAAGCTTAGCTTCCTTCCTACAACTACGGAAAACTGGCTTCTCATCATGCACAATCTGTCTCTCCAACCTAAGCCCACACTTGGCCTGCAAACTTACTTAACACAGGGCTCAATTATCCTCTTCTAGACTTTGTAGCAAGACTGGGAAACTTCTTTTATCTCTCTTCTTGTTATGAAACTACTCCACTCATTCATTCACCCTCCTGGTAGAGACCTCTTGCCTTCCCCAGAGTATCCTGTATCTGTTCAACCAATCTCTCTGGAAATGTAAGATATTAGTCAAAAGTCTCCTGGTAGGAAGTCTCTCTTACTGGTGCATTTTGGAAAAGCCTTAATCAAGTAATGCAGAGTTCTGGTTCTCACCTTCGGTTCCACTAGAAACATGAAACGTGGCTAATCCCTGCATTTGATAACTTGAGGTTGTTGGCACCAGTTTCCTCTGGCTTCTATGGCAGATGATAAAACTACCAAAAACATTTTAACCTCCTTATTAATCTTATTGTTGAACTCCGGCACTTCCACTTCAGCTGCTGTTAAAGCCTTTAGAAAGGCTTTTTGTGTTATCTGGGGCTTGGCAGTCTGTCTATACAGCCATAATCCTGCTCACAAAATGAGCTTCATGCAAGTGCATTGGATTGGGCTGATCTGGCTGAAGTGGGGAAATAAAAGATGTGGCTGTCAGGAGCTTTTTGTACAAAAGTTTGTCCTGCCTCGAAGGGATTTGGGGGTGGAAATTGAGGTCTCCATTTCAAAGTCTGGTTCAGAGGTGCTATGAGCAGGCCTAAGATACAACACGTATCTGGCCATGGCACTTACGTAAAGCAATGATGCCTGTTTTACAGTCTTGCCAATGTTTCGCCTAATAGCTCTTCCCCACTGGACTGATGGGTTGTAGATTCAGGTGCACACTGGGACTAAATCTCCATTCCAATGCTGATGCTAGAGTGCATGATGAAATGGGTCCTGTGCTGTTTGATGTTTGCAGTCTCGTATATGAGATGTTAAACAGAGGTCCGTCCTGCCTGCCTATATTTTAAGGCAGGCCAGATTGTTTTGAGATGTTCTAGCCACTTTAAAATAAGGGCTAAGCCAGTGTTCCAGTCATTAGCCCTCTCCATACCTCCATTTCACCCATACAAGCTCTCATACAAGTCTGTGTATGACTGAATATGCAGTAGCTGCTATGCTTGCCATGGTCCCTTTGGAAAGGCCTTGGGGTGCCTGACTTCATATTGGGATCCTTCCTGTAATCACTCCTCTTGCCAAATTTGAATGCCTCAAGATGGGAACCTTCCTTGCCTTCCAGTTGATGGGACAAGTTGAACTCCTCCTGCTGAGTCTCCTCCTTTAGCTGTCTTGTCTCATTCCATTGCCGATTAGTCTTGCGAGGGAAAGTCTGCTCGAGGTGTAAAAGCCCTCGCTCCATGGGAATGTATTGCTCCTTGGATATTTCTGTGGGGATGCCCTGTTGTGATCAGGGAATTTGCTGATGCTGTGTGGAGCCAGTTTGTTGGTGAGCAGCTAATGCAGAAAATGTCCCATTTAGGCAGAGACAAACTGGTGTGGCAGGGAAGAAAAAGCTCTGTTTTGCAGTCCTAAGGTAGCTCTCTTGCTGGATAATGCTTTCCTCAGAATTAACATGAGCACCTGACAGCATCTGGTGGCCCCAGTGTATTGCCATGTATGTTGGAAATGATGTAACTTTTGGCAGCTCAGTGATACCAAAATGAAGTCCTGGTAGGTTCAACACAGTTTGACAGAGGGTGATCTCTGCAGGTATGAAGGTGCTTCTCCCTCCCAGCCCTTGCAGCCATTCTCACAGCAGGCTAATCCAAGGCTGTAGTGATTGTCTGAGCCTCTCTGTTCTCTTTGCAGTCCCCCCTACTCCTGTACCCACTGACGAGGTGGATGTTTACTTCGAAACCCCAGCTGATGACAACGAGCATGCCCGCTTCCAAAAAGCGAAGGAGCAGCTCGAAGTGCGACACCACAACCGCATGGACCGAGTGAGCCTCTCACTTATCTTCTTCATCTGAGCGGCGCGTTGGTTGTATAGTGGGACACAGGCAGATCAGCAGCTAGCCAGCCTTCCCTTTATGTATTCCTTCTGTGTTGCTCTTGCGACATGGCCAGGCAGCTTTGTGGTTGAGTTGTTTTCTTTTAGTAGTTCACCTCTTCGGTGTTGGGACAAAGGTCAGCTGGAGTGATAAACTGGCTGCCCTTTGGGGTAAATGCTAAGATTAGACCCTGGGTTAGAAACGTGTCTGTGATTATGGGTGTTTTGATAGGCCTTTTAGACCTCTAATACCTAGCAATGCCCTATTAGAATCAGTCCGCAAGTAAAAACAAGCTAGTCCAGAAATATATACTTGAAATAAGTTTCTGTGCCTTGCTGAACTATGCACCCCTCTACCTGATTAGGTGAAAAAAGAATGGGAAGAAGCAGAATATCAAGCCAAGAATCTTCCTAAGGCAGAGAGGCAAACTCTTATTCAGGTAAGTCAAGACACCTAAAAGGGGAGCGGTTTGTACTCCCAGGGGTTCAGTGCTTCGCATCTATCCTATGCCTGAGTAAACTAGATAGCTTGTCAGTATTCAAAGCCAAAAGTGCAGTGAGTGAAAAGCACTTGAATGAACACCTAATCAAGGGAGACTTGATGCATGCATGTTTTGGTCTGAAACTGGACATGGTGCTATGTAGTAGTCCCTGGCTTTTTTTCCCCTCCTCTAGTAGTAGGAGCATCAAGCATATGAACAGCCCTGCTAAAAGGGGGGAACTCTCTCAACCTCCCACATTTGTTCTGCTCAGCTATGCTTACAAATGGTCTCACGCTCTATTCAGTCTGGCTCTGACTTTCTCTTTGGAGTCAGGCTTCCTGTTTATGGAGATCTAGTGAAAAACCCTGAGGCTGAAAATAAAACGAACTTCCTTGCAAACTGCTGAACTCCTGCTTTGTAAGAATGAAATCTTAGGGTTAAGCACCTAAGATGGGTATAGACTCTTCTGACAGTTGGCGGTTAAATTGTTCTCGTGCGGCAGAATAAGGCCTCTTTCTGTAGTGTGGCCTTTTCACATGCTTTTATAAAGCCACTTTGAAGCCTGTATCTTCTCTCCCAATTTTTTTCCTAGTTTGGGGAATAGTTTATTTCTTGGCTTCTAATGGAGCATACTGAAACTTAAGTGTTCTTACTCTGGTCCATCTTGATGTTGGTAATATGCATAGTATTGACAATAGTTTACTATTTCCAGGGAGCTCGCTCTTCAGTACTTGAAGTACCTATAGGTGGACAGATGCTCTAGAAGTACCTAGATATAATGCCTTTCACAAACTCAAATTAATAGCCCTACAAGAGAAGGAGGCAGTATTAGCTCCATTTTATACAAATGAGGGAGAGGTGTATTCTTCTAGTCAGTACTAGATCTGAGAATACAAGCTAGAGCAGCTGATTCCAAACTTGGTGCTCTGGCTGCAAGGTCACCTGCCCTCTCCACAAACCATTTAAATGGTTATGCAGTACATTTGAAAAGTGTATTGGGACTAGCCTTTAAAGATCACATTTTAGGTCAAAATCAGTCCTCTTGGCAATGTCCTTCTCTCCTAGCATTAGGGGCAGGTAGTGTGGGATAGGGCCAATCTCAGCTCATGCTAAGGAATTAGATCAGCAAGAGTAGGCATTCTTCTTGGGTTCATTGTTCTGTTCCTGCAGTGGTTTAGCAAACCTATACAGACTCTGCTTCTCTCCTTTCCAGCACTTCCAGGCAATGGTTAAATCTCTAGAGAAAGAGGCAGCTAGCGAGAAGCAGCAGCTTGTGGAGACTCACCTGGCTCGAGTGGAAGCCATGTTGAATGACCGCCGTCGGATTGCCCTGGAGAACTACTTGGCTGCCTTGCAAGCTGACCCACCACGAGTGAGTTGTGTTGGAACATTGCGCAGTGGGATGGATGGACAGTGATCACATGGGTGAGGCAAGGAAGACTGGAAGGAGCCTTATGAGGGAATGGGTTAGCATGCTGAGAAAGCAGACTCTTGGCACGGCTTTCCAAATCATGGTAACTGGTACCAAAGACATATCAGCAGAGCATCGAAATGCATGGAGTGCTCTGCGTACTAGCCAGAAAACTGCACTTTGCTATGCTTGACGTACAAATGCTGAATGAACTATTTATGTCCAGTACACTTACTGTAAAAGGAGATTAACTGAGATATTAGAATCGGTGTTTGGTGATCTGCCCAGTAGTAAAACAAAGTAGACCATTTTTTATACGGTTTCAGTGTAATTGGTGGATGAGATCTTGTTCCTTGTGCCACCAATTGGATGTTCTCTTAAATTCTGCAGCCCCACCGCATCCTGCAAGCCCTGAAGCGTTATGTCCGTGCAGAGAACAAGGACCGTCTGCACACTGTCCGCCATTATCAGCATGTCCTGGCAGTTGACCCAGAAAAGGCTGCACAGATGAAATCTCAGGTACAAAAGAATATTTTTTTTTGTCAAGGAAACATTGTCATTCCAGAATTGGATCTTGGAGACTCTTTAGAAGAGCCTTATACAGAATCTATCCCATCTCCATGCTCCTTGGTTAACTTTTTTTTGGTTTTACTCTAACAAATAATTTTAGAATGTAATATTGAAAGCCCAACCAAGATCAGAACCTATTGTGCTAGGTACTGTACGTGCATATAGCAAAAGACTGTCCCTGCTCCAGAAAGCTTACACATGCTTAGATGAGTGGGGGAAGAGGAAACAGGCACAGAGGTCAGTGGTAGAGCTGGAAATAGAACCCATACCTCATGAGTCCCAGACTCGTGCCCTAGCCACTGGCCCATGCTGCTCTTCCTCTTTCTAAAAAGGCTTCTTTTTACCTTGATGCCGTGTGAAAGACCCACACAAAGGAACTGGCTGCATTGAGGAGACAGTGATACTGACTCTGTAGTATGCTGTCACAGGCACAAAATAAACCAGTATCTTTCATTAGCGTCTAATAGTATCTGAGGCTTTACCTGTAACAATAAAAGGCAAAATGTCAGACAGAAGTGTGAGCTTTGGGAGTGAGATCAGGAGCTGGGGCTTATCCTTAGATCTCCTGCACCACAGTGTATTAGCACTACTATTAGTATCCAGAAGTTAATCTAAGTTTCACGCTTCCATTTGCTGGAGTTCCTTGGGGTCTCTGGTTTCACGAACTTGATGTTGACTTGAGATGCTTGCGATGGCCTCTGAACTCTTGTCCTCAGAGCTTTCTGCCTCACAGTGTTCCCTGTCTGTTGGTTTACACATACTAACTAGACAGGATTTGATAGTAAATGCAGTACTCAGTGACTGGCGGCTGTCTCCTAATGAAGAATATCCAGTACTGTCTTCAGAGAGAGCCCAGTACATCAGACACATGCCCCCAACCCCTTTGTTCTTGGGCTGCCAAAGCTCCACAGTGGGGGGGTGAACTGTAAACTTAAACTAAATCCTAAACAGCCCTTAATTCATTCTGAAGGCTTCAGTGTCAACAAATTGACATGTCAGGAACCTGGGTGATACAGTTCAATTTCAGTTTGCTTTGCTTTTCAATGCACTTTAAGCTCCTCATTTGATTTGCTTGATTGACAGGTGGCCACGTAAAATTAAATTGCTTTCATCCTTGCTTTTAAAGGTCAGATTCACTTCTGACTACAAAAGCTCATTAATTTTCTTCAACCTTTGGCCGTCCATATTAATGGCTTTCTAATCCACATGATCCCTGATCATATAGCACCCTCTGCAGGTCAAGTTTGGAGTGACTGTTAAATTTAACAGCCTCTATTCACCTGTTAGCTCCTATGTACAATGTGACCCAATTTTCAAAGGTATATGTTGTATAAAGGCATATGTATTTGGTTGAGAAGGGCATAAAATAGCCAATTCTGATGTCCAGATGTCCTAATTTAGATGATTTGTTTGAAAATTGGGCTCATTGAGCAATATGTGCGGTCTCAGATCTTACACTGTCTAATGGACAAATCCACTATGTGGGTAAGGGAGAGAGCCCAGAATTCCACTTGAGCAAAGTAGAAACTATGGCAATTTTGTGACTAAAACAGCAAGACCGAGATCCTGTTCTGCACAAAGCTATCTGTAGACTGAGGATTGTATTGCTAGAATCATGCTTCTGTTTGGCTTGTAAAGATTCTCTCCACCCTTTGGGTCTGCACTCAGGTGCAGTCTGTACAGAGGCCCTGCCTTATACATCTTGGCACACGTAGAGGTCTCCACTGCCAGAGGCAGGGTTTTCAGTTCACTTATTAAATTATCTGCAGTTACATGAAACAATAGTTGATATTGACCACAGTTCATGTGTATCAGAAGCATCAATATGTATGCTTCTGGGAAAAACTGATTGCTGCAGGGGCCATGGAGGAATCCCACCTCCCACAGCCATGTGCAAATGGCTTGTTGCTTGCTGTGGAGGCTGCTTTCCTGTGAAGCATTATATGTCAGTTGTCACAGCTGGGATATCTGACTTGATGGACCAGTGGACTCTGCCTGATCTTGTGGTCCTGTTTTATTAAGATGTTACTACAGATGCTTTACCTTTGATGGCTCTTAAATTGGCCCTTGTCTGTTGGCAGGTGATGACACATCTCCATGTGATTGAGGAGAGGATGAATCAAAGCTTGTCTCTGCTCTACAAGGTACCATATGTGGCTGAAGAAATCCAGGATGAGATCGGTTAGTATCTCTTTGCTAGTGCTGGTACACTAGGACAGCTCAAAAAAGAACAAGGCCACATTTCTCAGTGCGAAGTGTGCTCCAGAAAGATCATTGTCTAAGAGATGCTCTAGTTCAACCACAAGTGATTTGGTTTGATACAGGAATTGAAGGGTAAAAATTCTCTGGCCTGAGCTATGTAGGAGACCAGCTGTTCTAAAGGTACCTTCTGGCTTTAAACTGTGAAGCTATAATAATCTGAAAAAATTTCTGCCATAAATCTCAAGTCTCCTTTCTTTCCTGCCTTTGTGTGTAAAAGAGATCCATGAGTGCAAGCAGATCCCTCCCCTATAATCAGAGGGTCAGATTGTCTCAATCCTTAAGCAAAGGGGGACACACACTGGGATGGTTTAAAGAACAAACCATAAGCTGTCTAAGCTGTAATCCTAGTTCCGGTATTGTAGCTTCCTTAGGGACTGGTTGCATGCTGCTGCTCTGCAGCAAATTCTCAAAATAGTGAGAGCTTTCTATATGGCGAGGAGGACATTACTGCCCTTCTAAAACCTTTGCCATACAGAGGATGACTTAAACATTCTTTGACAGAGGGTCTGTTCAATTTAGTTTCCCATTGCAGACATTCATGTTGCTGTGTCTGTAAACTAGGGTCTCCGTGTATGTCACTGTCCCTATAAAAGACTACCAGATAGCACCCTGGCATTCTGTGAGGAGCAAAAAATTGTCCTTCTAGAAAGCAGTGAGGCGTTCTAGCAGCTGCCTGCAGCATAGGAAGCAGTTTCTTCCTCCCCTTAGCTCCCCTCCCTGGCTGCTTGTTCTCCCTTATAGATGAACTCCTTCAGGAGCAGCGTGCTGACATGGACCAGTTCACATCCTCCATCTCAGAGTCCCAGGTAGATGTCCGAGTGAGCTCTGAGGAAAGCGAAGAGATTCCCCTCAAGGAGGGCAAACCCTTCCATCCATTCCAGGTGAAGACCTTCCCAGCCTTGCCTGGAAATGAAGGTATGTAGTGCCAAAAGTATGCATTTGCTTTAGGGAACCTGGACACGTTCATCTTAACTTGACATTAAAGCCTATGCATTGTAGCGTTCTATCCCTTTGTGGACACTCAGGGCTGAAGTAATTGCCCCAGAAATGCAGAGTTACCCAGGAGAGCACTACTGTCAAAGCTGCCTATCTGATGTAAAACCCAGGGTCCTAAGATGTCTATCTCACTAGAAGATGCTGTACCAGAGCCAGTGCAGCTAGTAATCTGCAATTCCTAATAACCATCTGAGTTTGTCCTTGTTCTTGATGCTTTTGGCCATTTCTAGAGTTTTATTTATTTCCCTTAAATATGTGTGCTTTTTTTTTTTCTTCCTTGAACCAAAATGCTCCCATGTAATATTGAGCTTTGTTGCCAAAAACTGCTGCAGGGCTGTGGGGGATTCTTTTTAATCAAAGAGTGTTGACAGCTGGCATTTGTGTGGCTTTTTAATGTTTTTTTTTTTTTTAAAAATGCGTGAACAGCCTAAGCTATAATAAAGCTGTAAAATAAAAGCTTTATCCAGGGTCAGAGGCAGAAATCACACAAGCCTTTTTTCCTTTCTCTCTTAATCTCCTTTTTCTGCTATTTTTGTTTTTGTTTTCCCTTCTGCTAGATCCTCAACCGGATTTGTACCATCCAATGAAAAAAGGTTGGTTCTAAGCCGCTCCCTCAGTCCCCCATCACTCCCCATCTTTACAGTGTTTGGTAGCTTCATTTTTAGTTTCTCAATCTCACCTTGTTTTCACCTTCCTTCTCTCTGTGTAGATGAGCAGGGCTGATTCAGCTGTGCCCTCTTTTGCTAAGGAAACAGGCTGGCTAAAAGGTTGCTGTTGCAGCCAAACTAGCCTATTGTGAATTCTAGGAATGCATAGATTAGTTCCTTTGCTCCCAAAAGTGATTCAGGTTCAGCAGTCCCCTTGGGAATTGTGTAGCAGTTTAAACCCTTTTATTTTAAGAAATATTTAGCATTGGGCCAAAGAAATTTGACAGCACAGAAGGTATTTTGTGTCCTGTAGTGTCTGTTCCTCCTACCCAGCACTAACCCAGGAGTGAGCGACTCTGGAGATAGGGTGAGGGTTCATTCTGGCACTCAAACAATACTCAACAGGACGTTTATCTAGTGGGACCTCATATCATGCAGGCAAATGATTCATTCATTCACTCTTTGCTTTATAGTATCCTTTTCACCTTCCCTTTCTACACCTAGAATTTCTTTGTACTGCTGCGCTAGTTTTCACTGTTCATCCATTTCTGCTCGTAGGTGTACCATCATTCCCAGCTCTTCCTTAATTCATGTAGCGAAGGACTCTAGCTGAAGGGGGATTGACTGGGCTGTAAAAGAGGTGGGGAACTGATACTAAACCAACTTGTGAAATACTTTGTTAAATACCATAGAATCAGACCTAACTTGATGACTATCCTGGGGTGCTTTCTCTAGGAGAAGGCAAGTCTTGCGGGAATGTTAAGGGTATGGAGACCCTTGCTATTTAATGGTTCTCGTGTAGCATGCTGGATGTGATCCCATTTGCTTCAACCTGCCTTTGATTCTAAATCTGCTGCAAAAGTTCCAAAGGAGAGAACTCTTCTTGTAACGGTTTCAATGCACAAGACGCTGTTGTAGTCTGAAGGCTGCATGGCCTGCAATTCATTTCATTTTTGAATATTTGTCTGTCTACAACTGAATTGAGTGCCATTCACTGACTGGGCATTCTGCTCACCTTGATGTCAAGAAGTGAAGTACAGGCCAATCTTGTTCCCATTTCAGTAAATAGCGAAGCTCCCACTGACATCAGTGTCAGAGGATCAGGCCCTATATTCTCCCTCTCAGGATATTCCATAAAAAGCTGTGGTTTTCCAGGGATCAGCTGTACCTCTGAGCTCCAAGCAACTGGGGCTATTAAACAGTACACAGCCCTATACCAAATGGCAATACTTGTTACAGCAGCTGAATTCCCAGCTTAGAGACTGCTAAATTGGCTCCTGAGAATTGGGTAGAGCAGCCATAGACCAGGGCTGACAAGATGGTTCTCTAGGAACACTTGTGGTTACTCTCCCCAGAAACGCTAAACCATTGGCTTTCACAGTAACATGACTCTCGTATGCAGCCTTCAAGTGAGACAGGTAGCTGTGGCTGTGCCTAGAATATGAATGACCCCAAAGAAGCTTGTGGGGAAAGGGATGCAATAAAACCCCAAACTCTCCTTCCTGGAAGAGCTGGAGTGAGACATTAATTTCCTTGGCGTTTTCAGGCAGTAAAAGCTGTCGCGAGTGTTCGCCGTGCTGGAGCCAGCTCTCCTGTCCTTTTCTCCCCCTCATCAGAGAACCTGCAACAACTCCAGCAGCAGCTAATATAATGCATTAGCCAAGCTGCAAGCTCAGCAACTGCAGAGAGCTGTTCTATCACCTGTGAAGTGCTATATGTAATATTTTCCCCACTTGCACACATGCCCCTTTTTGAAGCAAGAGGCACAGCTGAGTTTTGAGTGCAACCCTATCGTCCCTTTTGCTTTGTCATAGGTGTTGTGAAGGACACTTATTTTGCAGACCCTGATATTTGATGCTCGCCATAGCCCAGATTGTTCGCTAGAGACCCGAGTTGTGTTGCATCAGCCTTTTGTTATTGATCTGATCTATTTATAAAAGCTCCAAATCAAATTGTTTATGCAGAGCAGCCTTGTTAATTGATGTTCTCCTTTGTAGCCCACACTAGATTTCAGCCTAGTCATGGATGAGCAATATTCTGATACAAGGGCTAGCTTATCATTTTGCTCCTCTCTTTCTCTGGGATTGATTGCTTTGGGGCCTGTGCCAGTGATGGGACAGCAGCTCATTACACTGCTGTGCTGAGTGACCTTGGGACTCCTGTTCCTCAGGCACTTGCTGATGTGCTTAATCTAGACAAGGATGGTGCTGACCATGCTATTGTGTAAAGTGCTCCCTGTGCACTGGTTAGTGGAGAGGAGGGTATGTTCTGTCTTCCTGAAGTCATGTTGGGACCATGGGCAGCATCCAGAGATGTTCCCATTTCCCTTTATTTATTTGTTGCCTTGGGCCTTGTTGTCAAAACAGTTCTTGAGCAGAATAGTTGAGGATTTACCCTCCAGCACCTTTTTATGCATCCTCTCCACACCTGTCACACCCACCGCATTTGTCTTCATCAACCAGGAACCCCCAAATCCTTTCACTCTATCTTAGCATGAGCTCCACCTCTGAAGCATAGCATGAAGAGGGACCGGTAATTGGCACTATGCTATGAATCACACTATCCGTGACAGCACTGCACAGAGTAGGCAATCCTTCCTTGTTGCCACCAAGGTCTGATGAATGGTCTCTGCCTACATCTAATGGAGTACTTAACCTTTCTGATGCAGGTTCTGGCATGGCTGATCTGGATGGACTGATCGGGGCTGAAGAGAAAGTGATTAATGGCAAGAACAAAGTGGATGAGAATGTGGTAAGCCCTCTGCCTGTATTTTCTAAAGCAAAACCTGACTTGGAGACTAATTAAACATTAGTGGCTTATTTCCATGCCTTTTTCCTGCTTACTGAATGTCCGTGTATTCATTAGCCATGTGGTGCAGGGGAGTTGTGGTTTTCTGACTAACGTAGTTTCCTAATACTGTTTAGTGTTGGAAGCATGGGAGGACCAGGGAAGGGGGAGATCCAGATCCCCAGTAATAGAATGACTTGTTGAAGTCTCTGGTTTAGAAATGGCTTCCCTACGTAGACTAACCTGCTGAAAACCCACCTTTGCTAGGCAGCCGTCTGTCTTAAGACCACATCAAATGTACTGAGTTCAGTTCTGCTCCATCTCTATAATAAGACTATATCTACTAAGCAGCTGATTTTTGGTGACCTTTTTGAGTGGTGTAACAGGCTTTGCTGTATATTAAAGCTGAAAGCCAGTTAGTGACACGGTAGATACAGTGTGCGGTTAGTATTGGTTTTAGCTTTAATGGAATGAGTGAGTTGAATTCTAGTTGCGGCTGCCTTGCCCTCCTTCCTGGGTAAAATCAAACTGGAGGTTTGACTTCCAAACTCCTTTTTAAAGCCAGGAGCATCGATTTAAGTAACCCACCTGCTGTCCCCAGAGCAAATGTCTGCAGCTGAGCAAAGCCCTTTGAAACCTTCTCTATAAGTGGCTGAAGAATATCCCCTTCCAATGAGAGGGTGAGAAGGTGGTGGGGATCTAGCAGAGTTGAGTGGCTGTTAACCCAGCAGAAGCACTCTGCTGCATTGTGCAATAAAGGTCTCTTCTCCATCCTTGCGATCCTGTGCCTGAAATTCCTCCCTCTGCCTGTTGTTCCTGGCTCCTTGTGTAAAATGCCTTCGTGACTGTTTTCAGGTAATTGATGAAACCCTTGATGTGAAGGAAATGATTTTCAATGCAGAGCGAGTCGGTGGACTGGCGGATGAGCCGGTATGTATGTGGCCACCCAGAAAACGGACTAGCCATTCATGAATTCTAAAACCAATTTCAGCATCAGGTGTTTGTGTCTGCTTATCCTGGGACTTCTCTAAAGTGTTGGGAATTGCGTAACCCTGCTGATGCCTTGCAGGGAGTGGTATTGCTCTGATTTCTTTACCAGTACTATAGTTCTAAGTAGCCACCAATAAAGAGAATGATGTTGACTTTTTTTTTGGTTTAAAAGTGCCTTGTGGGACAGTTAAGATGCTGACCCCTTGCTGCTTGTGGAAAGCCATTTGAGTTAAATTCCCTTTTTGTGAGGCAGGGGTAGTAAATATTCAGGTTACCAAGCATAATCATTCATGGCTCCATATATCAGATGGCTTAAGACCTTATTGGTGGCTATCTCCTAGGGTTGCATTTAAGGATCCCATTCCCCTGTACCCTCTCCTCTTTCTCTGCAGGATAATGAGAGTTCACTTCATGAGGACTTCAGTTTCAGCAGCAGCGCCCTCATTGGTCTGTTGGTAATTGCAGTTGCTATAGCCACAGTCATAGTCATCAGCTTGGTGATGCTGAGAAAGAGGCAGTACGGGACCATCAGCCATGGGATTGTGGAGGTGAGAAACAGCTCCTGCTGTATTAACGGAGCAGGGTAACAATTAGCATTGAGTTAAGATATTGAACAAAGGGCTTGTCCGTCTCAAGATGGAATTTAGCATTAAATGAGCTTTTTAAATCTAAATCTTGAGCAAGGGAATAAGCAGGTCTGAACTGTACTAACTCACTCTCCACATAATGTAGCAACTGTTGAGGTGCATGGACCTGGGAGACAGGAGCAACTTGATTTTTATCCCAGCTGCAATGCTGACTTAGTGTGGCTGCCAGGTGAACTAGCTGTTTTACCTCTTCCCCCAGCATGTAGAACGCTGATCTGTTTCACCTGGGTGTGAGCATCATATTTGTAACATGCTGTCTAAGTGATTAAAGAAACCTCCTTCTCTATCATCTGATGTGAGACAGAGGACAGGCAGGAGAAGGCCTTAGTAGCTAGACAGCGTCTTCTGAAATTATGAAAACTGAATTTTTTAGCTGCCACACCACTTGTCAGGAAATAATAAACAAGCCGCCTCTAGTGGCTGATGGTATTTATTTGTATCTTGCTGCCCCCGTAGTTCTAGGACCTCCCTAACAACCATAGTTGCAAAGTTAAAAACCTGAAAATTGCTTTGTGGGACTCCATTGACTGGTACCTGTCTGGTCTCTAAGGTTGACCCAATGCTTACCCCAGAGGAGCGGCATCTGAACAAGATGCAGAACCATGGCTATGAGAACCCAACTTACAAATACCTGGAGCAGATGCAGATTTAAAGGATATGAAAATGCGCAGCAGCCCTGACCAAGAAAGGGGCAGGGCAGGGAGGGCCAAAATGGTCCAGCGTTTTGGATCGACTACTGACCAACAGTTGCTTCAAGAGGACTTCATCTTACATTCAGAACTCCTGGATCATTAAGACTATAAGTACTACTGTAGAGTTGCAGTTTCCATTCTTTTAAATGGGTGAAGAAATGCTAATATAACAATATGATATATAAATCTTCTTAAATGGGAAAAATGGATCTATTGCAGATATTTGACTGAGATGTAGTTTTTCTTTTAAAAAAAAATTAATCTGAAAATCCCAGTTCTGTTGTATTGTCTGATACAAGCGCTATATATATAAATGGGAGATGTTGATTTTTATTTCTGATAGACCACTTGTATATTGAAGGTCATTTGTACCAGCCACATTGTATAAAGGAAACACTTGTGGCTCTTTGGTCATTTTGGCTTTTATATATAAAGCAGTATTCCTTTTTTTTAAAGTGAATTTTTTGCCAGAAGTTGCAAAGAGATTAAATAGGGTTAGGAGCTGTGAGAACATGAGGAAGCCATTCAAAAAGATCATTAACGAACAACTTTATAAAAACCCCCTGCTGCCAGTGATATGTGCACTTCTGCTGCCTAGTGGTGTGGTTTCTAGGAATCTAGACTCCCTGGAGGCAAGGAGTTTAAAAGGCTTCTAGCATCTTTGTTTATAGCCATTCTAGTGGAATGTTAGAACATGGTTGTAATGGAGTCTGCACATTCCCCTATCTTCTGAATTCAGTCTTGCTGTACAGTTGGAAGTCTTTGATATTGAATTTAAATCCCTCCTGATCCTCTAACCAGCCTCCTTCGGTGCCCATCTGGCATTAGCAGCCCCCTGTTGCTACTACTTTGTAACTTTCTCCAGCTCCCAGCCACTGGGTAAGTAATCTCCAAATGGAGGTTTTGGAGCTCTGCTTTTTTCTGATGATGCTGGGCTATTCTGGAGTTTTGTGCATGCTCAGAGAATGATCAAGCCTTGCAATAATCAAGCATTTCGGGAGCTGAAGACTTATGAGATTTTACTTTAAGTTGGGGTTGGGTAGGATAGGAAAAGGATACTGCCTATCTTATAGAAAACTGGATGCTTAAACCCTAAAGAGAGCAATGGGGTGTTCCACTCACCATCATGTCTTTGTAATGCTTGTATAGTTGATGTTAATGCTCATGGCTTTTTTTTTTAAATCTGGAGGTTCTGGTAACCTGTGGTGTGTATTTTTTTTTTTCTATTTTCCTGTGACTTTGTTTTCTTCCCCCCTTCCATGTCTCTTCCCACTATGCACAGATTTAACTTAACCTGCAAACTCCTTAATGTGGTCTGTGGGGAATGTACAAAGTTTAAACACATCAATAAACACTTTAACTTCCAGATCGATTCCTTTCTTTATTCATGGGCATTTGGGATCCTTTGTCATCTTCTCCCTGCTTGCCCTTGTCAAAGCCCTAGGGAGTTTTTTCCCCTTTCTTGCACACCTACTGCTCCAGTTCATAGTTAGCCTATGGAAGAAAGGACTTCACTGCTGCTTGCTGCTATTGAGAGAAGTATTTCTCCCCTGCCCCCACCCCCACAAAGGGCATCTGCAGTGTGCTCTGTTCCTGCTCACCTTTGGAGGAAAGGAGACAAGATGTAAACCAACAGTCAGGACTACTCTATCTTCAAGCTGCAGCTGTTTAACAAACCAGGTGCTCCAATGTCTAAGCCATGGCGGTGGTTCGTGTTTGGCTTATTCTCCAGAATGCATTGCAAGGTAACAAGCTCTGAAATGCCACATTCATTCCCTTGGTGCATGCTGATGCTGGCACGCTCCCTCGGAAGTGCCAGAACTACACTTCAAAGCAACTTGACCAAGCCATTCTGGCTGCTCTCTCAGCCCTCATACACCACTCTAGCTGGTAGTGACAGTAGATACAATCAGGGATTTAAAAAATAAAACGATCTAGCTCTGGTTTTAATACATGCCAGCAAGCTATATTGTGTGAAGAGTTGTAAACACTATTGTGCAGAAGTCAAGGGAGCTGTATCCTCCACTCTGTACATCAGTTGATTCTGGCATACAGCTCCAAAGACTGACCAGCTATTAAACATCCTATCTTGGGTATCGAGTCAAAGGTTTGACACCTTTTAAATGTCTTCAGAATGCCAAGAACGAGGGAAAGTAAGTCGAATGCCTTTAAATCCATATACTAGGTCTTCTGTCCTGTTTTAAGAACAGGACAGGCATGTTCTGCAGGCATCTCCTTTCCAAAATATATTTAAATGAATAGTCTACACTGCTCAAACTTTCCTTGAGTTTTGTATCTTATTGCTGTCACGGTTCCCTCTCTGAACTGTGACTTCAAGCATAGACTCTGCTTCTGCATCACACTGAAATGGTTTGTGCAGTCATTGCTGTTCCAAGGCAGAGACAGGATTTTTAAAGAGTTGATCTCTTTCTTGGACTCCGATCTGGGCACACTAGCTTCAATAGGTTTTAGTGGGAGTCAGGATGGGGGGAAAGAGATGCTGCGAAGGTTAAGGTGTGTTGTGGGGGTTGGGAGGAGTGAGAGAGAAACAGCCTTGAACATGGGCTAGTCATCCAGAAGTGCCATGTTCTGGGTGAATTATTCAGAGTCTGTAGGAAAGAGCAGATGCTATCCTAAAAAACGCCTTCTGTTGGCTTGTCACAATTCATTTAAATGGTGAGTTTCACTTTGACAATACTCATCAAATCTTGTTTTACAGCTGGACTTCACTGTAATGGTCTGAAACAGCCCAAATGATGGATTTCAAAATCTGGATCCAAATTTAGCGCTTAGACGTCACTTCCAATAGGTCATGCTTGAGCCATAAAATATCATGCATCAGACTTGAATACAAGTCTACTTACTTTCCTTTGTGCACTCGCCCCATATGCAAAATGAATTGCTTATGATGATTTAAATGCAGTGTCAAAGCTAATATTTAAAATATTGAGTTTATTTGAACATGATTGATAAACCATCATCAGTTGACCCAAGCATAAATCATCCAACATATGATCTCCGTTTTAAGGAAATGTTAGGCCATGGAAAAATCTCCCAAGGGCAGTTGTGAAAGCTCCATCACCTTGAGACATTTAAAATTTGACTGCACAAAGCACAGAATTTTCTATTACCTGCTGTAGGAGCAAGGACTAGAGATGGAAAAGAACTTTGTCCTGTCAAACTCTGGTCTTGGGTGTTCTACACTCACTCCTGGCCAACAAGAGATGCAGCGAGGTAGAAGATGTATTCACTGGGACTTTTCTCTGTTAATCAAATACAGCAACTCTGAACTCCAAAAGCCACTTATCACTTCAAGATAAAAAAATTTGGTATTTACAAGTAACTTTTTTTTAAAGGCTACACCTCATAGGTCAATTGGAGAAGCTTCATCCTGGAAGTGTTTTAAGTTCTTCCAGTTCCATCTAATCTAGCTGGGCATTTATACCATACTCAGCATGCTATCTGAGAACCCTAAATGTGGTGGTTCTCGGCAGTGGATGAATGGAGGGTTTTTTGTTTAGTAGAGTTGGCCAGGAAATGGCTTGCCCATCCATTTTCCTGACCCACACTTGGATGAAAACAAACTTTTGCAAACTGAAAATCCCCAAAATTCAGTTTGGGTCAGAATTTTGTTTAGACTTTGAGCATTAATTTTTGCTATAATTTGCTTAAATTTCTAAAGTCCTTTTGAACCAGAATTTGGTTTCACGTCAGACATAGATTTAAAAAGGCTACTTGAAAAATTAATCTTAACCCATTCCTACTAGAAGTTTCAGTGGAAAACATTTATTAAATTTTCTGACCAGTTCTAGTTTCAACATAGTTGATTGTCACTAAAAGTGAGTAGCTCACGCTTGTGCTGCCTTATACTTCCCTATAGCCCAACAGTGCTAGGGGAGAGTGGGCTGGAATCTATTTCCTTCTCAAAGATTAAAGGGAGAAGTTTTGCAGGGGCATTGGCTGCTGTTCTACTCTTATCTCTCAATTTCCACATCACATGTGCTCGCTTAACAGGTAAGTTAAAACTAAAGTGGCAACCCTTCATATTCAGGCTGAGATCTGAGATTAAGGGCTCTTGGCTACAAGTTATTTATAATGGTCATCGCAGGCATTTTTCATACATGCATAAGTGCCCATCCCAAAAAGTTTGCAATCTAGCAGAGAAGTGGAGTTAAGAGCAGAATAAACCAAAACTGCAGGAAGGGCAATAGCTATACATGTGGCTAGTTCCTTCCCCCTTTTAAAGACAAGTGGAGGCAAAAGGGTGGGGGGTGGGGGGGGAGGGAACACAATTGTATAATGTGGATGGTAAATACTGTCATGCTGGGCGTCCTTCCTCAAGTGTCTGACTAGAACTTTTAACAATTGTGTTGAAAGCATGAGACTAGGAACTATCTGAACTTGTCCATCATGCCTCATCTGATGCATGAGGGAGGGAAACAGAAGAATGTATGTCCTTAATGCAGCTACAAATATGTGCGTTGCTCTGGGGCTTATGGGTCCAGATGCCTAGGGTGGAGAGGCATTTGCAAGGTAGGGGATCAGATGAGCAGGGTTCTGTGAATCCCCGTGGGGCCTGATGCTAGGATTTAGGTGCCCAAGTCCTTTTATCAAACCAGGTCTCTGTGGAGGTGGGGGTGTGGTGCGGTGTGGGTCACAGACAAGCACCAAGGCTAGTTACTGTAATATATGCACACATTCTTCCACCGGGGGCGCTTCCCCTTCCCCTCCACTGCGAGCAGCTGCATAGTCCCAGCAGAAGCATGGAGGGTGAACGTGATGTTTCCGTTGTCCGTCTAGTCCCAGTCTAGCCCTCCCCGGAGCAGGTTCAGCACAAATGAGATCTGTTAGTATAAAGTGATCTATTTTGTGGAGAAAAGAACCTAACCTAGCCTCAAAGGAATTTAGGCTCCTAACTAACTTCCATTAGTTTCAGTGGATGAGCAGATGGGTTTTTCTCTGCAAGGCAGTCACAACCCTGCAGTTGGCATCAGCATCTCACCCAGAACGGTTACTAGGATGGCACAAATTCAGTTTTAGGATTCGCTGCACAGATCCAATTCTGGAAGCAGCTGGCTTGGGAGAGAAGCCATTGTTTGCAACACACAGTAACTGGCAAAACTTGTTACAAAGAGAACGTGAAGAGTCAGTGGAGTTAAATGTGGAAGTTATATTTTGGGAAGAATGAAAATCTCTAACTCATGCCTTTGGGCAGCTAATAAATAATGTAAGACTGGCAATCGGCAGTAAGCAAGCAGTGCTAGACGGAATTTTCCTTTCCTTTCTCATGTCTCTGTTTTTGGCTAAGATCATGTGTAGCATCTGAGCATCCGATTATGGATGAATGTTCCTTCCTCTCTTCCCTTGGAGGGGGGAAGGAACTAGCTTTTGTATTTTGATTGTAATTTCATGTAGTGTTTCTTGGCTGTCTATGGAAATTGTTAGGATGGTGGTTTAACATAAAGATACAGAGAGAAAAGAAAATTGTCTTACCTGTGAACGTTCTTGCTAAGGTGCTGTCAGACAATTCCCTTGATGGATGTTTCCCTCTTTCTCCATGGCAACTGGAGGCAAACTAGATCTTTGCTTTGAGCATGTGCTTTGGCCCCCCTCACAGGAAGAACTCTCCAAAACAGTCTCTTCCAAAGCTAAACAATTTCTAACTCTACAGAAGTTTGAAAATCATATTCAACTCCCAGAGTAGCAGCAGCAGCTTGACATGAAACTGAAGGATTTCCTGGAGGAACATCCTTTGCCTAGGATGCTGCCTGGTGAGTTTGTATTTATAGCCACCACCACACATGGCTGTATGGGGGTGGGGGGTGACTGTGAGTGAATTAGACACCTATATTTTGGGCCGGCAAATCCTACCAGATGAAGCAGCAGCACTGGCTCCTGCTGTTTTAAGGTGCTTTGCCCCTCCCACCAGCTGTCCCTCCCTCCTGCTTGTGCGCAAGGAACGCTGGGACTGATGGTTTTTGATTGTGATAGGCTAGACCATGGTGCAGAGAGGAGCGCAAATCTCTCAGTCTCAAACTACAAGTCCTAGTTTAACTGCACAAGCACATGCTCTGTTCTAGGGAAGGGCCTGGGCTGGGCCAGCAGGCCCGGCAACTTGCTGTTCAGAATGTTGCTTGAGACTGCGCTACCACTGCTTCTGATTGGCTCCAGTAAATCTCACAAGCTCTGGACAATAGACACAGGGAAATAAGTTTCTATACATATCCTCAGGCATGATCTACAATTTAGCATTTTTTTCCTCATGGTAATGGGAGTTGCAGCATGGGCTGGGCCCCCCAGAGCCTCTGGGCCCTGGTAAAATGTACCTGGTTCCCCCCCCCTCCCCCCCAATGTGGGGGCCCTGCCATGACTCCAATATTTTAAAGCACCTTTATAACATTATACCTAGTTTAAATAGTTTACTTCATACTTTCAGAAACAAAATTTTGCATGTAGCCTGGGAGGAATTATGAATGCTGAGGCCCATTGCATTTTTTGCTATGCCAAGTCATAAGGGAAGGTGTAAATAAAACATTTAATAGACCCCTGACTGCAACGTTAAGAATGGAGACGCTATTGTCCCTCTATAATACTAATGCATGCCCAGGGAGCTCTAAAGTAGAGTTGAGCAAATAATTAAAAAAAAAATGTATATATATATTATTGAAACTCAACCTGAGAACGCAGGAGAAAATAAAAATCCAGGGAAATTTGAACCAAAGCCAGGTTTTTTAATATATTTTTTGTCAAATCAAAAAAACTGGAAAATGTTTAATTTTGAATCAACAAAAACGTTTCAGGTAGATTTGAACAGAATTTTGGTGAGTTTTCTATTTGTTTCAAGTGGACCAGAACGTTATGAAATTAACCAAAACAAACTTGGGGGAGAAATCATTTTGAGTTGATATATTTGACAAAAATGAATTTTTTTGACAAAAAAAAATTCCCCCCAGGTCTGGCGCCTTGGTTGCCAACATTTGGCTTCTGACAGAGACAAAGAAAGGAAAATCCCTGGAATGAGGTTAATGCTGCCCTTTGAAAACAAACCCTTTAGGAATAGGCAGGGCATCATTACTCAGTTTATAGGCATTGTGAAAGGACAATGGGAATATCATGTTTGTATGAGCTCTGTAATTAACGCTCTCCTTTAGATGTTCCTTCAGATGAGGGTGCAGGAAGAAACTGGGAAGTTCCTCTAATCCTCACATGCAGTGCCAAAAAAGGAGGAGTCTGATGGAAAGAACTGGTTTTTTTTTGTCCTGACCTACTTTGGCTAAAGAGATTTGGAAGCTTGTCTAGCAATAGGATAAGCTGTGCATTTCTGAAGAATTAGAAATGTCTTGAGGCACAACGCAATTCTGCAGCGGGTGGTTTGTTGGACACTTTTATTAGCTTTTTCCATTGGTAAGTAATCATGACAGAGTTCCGAACAAAGATCTTAAAGATACGTTTTTGGGTGGAAAATGTTTCAACGTTCATTGATGCAGCCAGGTAAACACTAGCTAGCAGATGGAGTCTGACTTTTGAATGGAGAATGTGCCAAGAAAAATATGGAGGCAGGGAATAACCCTACCCCCAAGGACTGTACAGGATAAGTTGTCAGACAAATCTATATGCACAGACAGCTAAGGTCCACTGAAAGCCATGTGAGTCTTCCTATTGACTTCAGAGAGTGTTAGATCAGGCCTATAATACACAGAGTGATGATGCAGGGTACATTTTGAAAAGTGATATTTCTTTGACAACCTCTGGGGAAGAGCATTCTGTAAGTGAAAAGAGTGCATAATGGAAGAGACTTGCCCAAGCCAAGGAGTTGCTGCTCTCAGATAATGGGACTTCTCCCAAAACAATCTCTTGATTTGGAGCTTGTGGAGGTCAAGCCCTTGGAGAGCTGAACCATCTTCCTGCTCTGTAGGTCTCTGTGGCAACACAAACTCACCAGCACAGACAATCACACTGGTCACCAACCTACGTCTTTCCTCGGCACAAATCACAGGATGAAGAAATATACAGAGGAGACATGAGCCAATTTTTATTTAGATACAATGAAAAAATAGGTATCATATATGAAACAATTATTTAATCAGTATATTTCAACATGTTATCCATTTTATTAGTAAAAAAAATCAGTGTTTAAAGGAGCCATATAATCAATTAAATACTGAATTAATACTTTGCCTTGATACGCACACATTTTATTTGTTGATAATGGTAGCTATGGTGGTAAATTTATGAATTTTCAAATAATATTCAGGTTTCACATATACTGAAAGTATATGTAGAACAAAATTATTTGCTCAAGCGCTGATGATCCTGAAGGTAACAAGAATGCTATCACTGCGAAATAGAGCGCAGTGGGCAAGAATTAAACTTCATTGTTGCAGGAGCTTTTAACTCTACTACTGTTTGGATCATTTCTAGTTTTAGGCTGTCACATCTCTGTTGATGTTTTGCAAAATCCCGTCAACACTGCCTAGTTCGTATTAAAATATCTGGGTAATGATTTCATATCTAACCTTAGTCCCCCTCACAAACTATTTTGTTCCATTAAGGCGGCCCTTTTTCAGGTCAGTTCATACTAAATAAATAAATAGAACCAACTTACTAACCAAGTAAGGCTATAAAATGTATAGGCAATTTTGTCATATCTCCCCAGCTCCCCTAGAACCATTCAGCATCTCATTATCATTCACCGCTAGCCATTTGCATGGGCGGGGAGGGGGTTTAGCGGTTTCCCGCCTTTTTCAGCCTGCCAGTCTGTCAGAACTTTCCAGGTAGCGGGAGTGGGGCCGGCTGCAGGCCCAGTTTAAGCACCTCAGGGAGGAATTTCTGAAGCCAACAGCTAATATTTTCCCTGTCAGTGGGGCCTGGTATGAGATCTATTTTCTAGGTCGGTCAGCTGCACTGAGTTAGGTCTACTGAGGTGCAGCTGCTTCCATTGTCGATGCCTGCGTAGGTCAGTGCGCCAGACTGGAGCGTTTGGTGCCCCGTTTTAATTCACACATCTGCCTTTAGTGACCCATATCTTATCCCCTCAGGTAAGATTTAGCTTTTATGAGAGAAACTTTTTGTCAATTTGGCCAGAAGATTGTAATGTAAAAGAAACTGCTGGGTGAGGGGTAAAGACAGCCAAGGCCGGCAGCCATCTTGCTGTGTACCATGAGACGTGCGCCCAGCCGTTAGGTCTTTTTTGTAATCGTTTTTATTCTAAGACACGCAGGGTCACATTGTGAAAGCATCCATAAGTTACGCTCATCACCTTTCCACTGCTACATCCTTATTAGTGACAAAAGGTACAGACCCAGCCATTCGCCTGGAGAAAGTCCCTCAGACCCACTCGCAGCACAGTTACAAGCACCCAGGGAACAGGGTTACAACATGATTTTTAATTTGTTGTGTAGATGTGATCCTGACCACATTCTCTACCCAGACTCCATACAGTCTCGAATGGATCTAACTTTAGCCCTGCTAATAAAACAGCTAAGGTCCCAGCAATGTGACAAGGCGGAAACACTTTTTAGCTGGGTTATGGGACAACGGCACAGTAATCAACTCTCGACTCCACCGCAGCTGTACTGCTGCCTGGTGATGTGGGGATGTAGTCCACATGATGTTGGACAGAACCACTTCATGTATTGCTGTACGGGCAAACTAACCTTTGCATTTCTACCTGAGCAATGCACTGAAGCACATTATGCAATACTGATTTGTGCAACACTGATTCTTTGAACCTCCGTAAATCTAGAATTTCCTGATGTCTGAGTGACAGGTGTGCCCCCAACGAGAACAATTTGCATTATTAAGCATTACAGTGCATTTGTTCTTATAGTACCTATTAATTTGGAGCACAGTAATGTTAAATGCCAGCAGAGGCTGTGTCAAAATTTCAAATACTGTCCATTTTTCAGGACTGAACTGCGGGCAACATAAGGAGACACAAAGGGGCTGGCTCAATGACTAAGTCTACCAAGGTGAATGTTAACAGTCATAATTCAATAGTGCCAGTTGTAAAACAAAAACCCTGATCCACAAATATTGTCATTAAAAAAATGTGATTCATGTTGAATCTTATTATTCAAAGTGAAGTGTTTGGGAAACCATTGTGTATTTGTGAAAGCTTTCACAATTTCTCAAAGTTTTATAAATTTTAACAGGAATGAGAAAGTTCATCCTATTAAATGTATTATTTACTGTTCAACTAATTATCGATTATTCTCTTGTTTAAAAAGTTTCAGCCATCAAGTCAGGGAGCAGAAACAACCACACAATAGCAAATAGCCAAAATAAATCACAATCTGAAAATTAATCTTCCAAATTATTCAGTGAATACATCTAGGTTTTTTGCATGTGGAATCTGTTTGGCGAACTCGACACAAACTTGCAAATAACTTTGGGTCAAATGCAGCTGCATTCTTCAGTAAATAAAGTATTCAGTGAAAAAATTTCACCCAGCTGTAATCAGCATGTCAGGAAGAGGGTGCAGTAGTTCATGCTCACAAGGTATTAGCAAACTTACCATTTTTACAGACCTAAATAGACCAGACAGATAGTCACTGAAACACATATAAAGACCCTCCACCTGATATATTCTCTCTCTCATTACAGTGCTAGGCTTCAACAGTCCAGCTATTGGCATAAAGCTTCCATCAGTGTTGCTACTAATCTTCAACAAAGAAAACCCAGGAAAGCATGAGGTGATCCAGCCTCTGGAGGATCTTGAGCTGCAAATAGGTGAGCATCCATCACTCAGGAGATCCCGAAGAACAGGTACATGTGTGCATACGGCCAGCAGCTTAGTGCCACCCACTTGTGCTTCGTTGTGTTGTAGAGCTGAAGGTAGGGGCCTCTGGGAACAAACTGTTCTAACCGTCATTCCTAAAAAGAAGGAAGCAGTGAGGCTTGTCTTTCAAACAAGGGCAGGATGGAGCGGAGAATTTTCTCCAGGCACAACCTCATCTCCAGAATAGGGGGAAGCCTGACTTAATTCACCTAAATGTTGTGGGCATCTTCCCTTTCTCTTTCTTTCTGTTTTACATCTTTGATCCAAATCCTTTGTCTTTCCTCCTGTCTCCTCTTCTCTATTTATTCATTTTCCATTTAACACCCCCACCCAATCCCTTTGAGCTCATCTTTTCCTTCCTCTCCCAGACTAAAGCAGCTTCTCCTTCATTCGCTCCTTGTCATCTTTCTCATTCCACACTAATCCTTCCTGTTTCCCCCTTTCTATCACTCTGCCCACCTCCTCCTTTCATCCTTCCCCTGTTCACTGCCACCACTATGGAGAGTGGCCCCAGGCCCTGCTTTGATTATCAGTGCTCTTTGCTCTGCCATAAAGAGGAGGACACAGCCCCTGCTTCAAAGAGGGTAAAAGCCTTATTTAGAAATCATTACAATTAACTCAACGTCGGCCACCGTCGATCCTCTAGATCCTGGTGTACGCATAAGAGGTCTAGTCAGGTGCCTGATGAATCTGCTTATGGCTGACAAGCCCAATTTGGGGGCGACACAGCTTGTTGCAAGTTTCCAAGACCTTGCAGAGTACAAAACACACTCCCAGTCAAGCACACTTCCAAGGTGTTTGACGTGTTGTGTTGCCCCTTCCCCCTCCTCCTTTCAGCTAGGAGAAGGTACGTTTGTGTAAATGCTATCATCTATGACAGGGCTTTCATCTGCAAGCTAATGGGAACATTTTTATGGGAGCAACTTATTATAACATTGACAGCACCTCATTACCTCTTCTTGCTTTAGTGAGCTGACATGCTTCAGTCACATCTCAGACATAGTGCAACTGCCTTCCCTATCTTAATAAAAATGCCCCTTGTAAGGCATAAGTGTACTATTCAAAAAATCCTCAGTGTACTGGCTGTTTAGCTGGTATTTGTGATAGGAACATAGGACTGGAAAGGATTTCCTGGGTCATCAAGTCCCCTATTACCACAGAGATCCTAGCTTAGTTTTAGAAAATACAGCATCCCAAGACTATAGGCAAGTGTTCACCTTGATTTACAAAAATAAATACAGACAAAATTCAAGGGAAACCTGTGTCTCCAACCAAATCCCTCCTCTGTCACCAAAACTGAAAGAGGAAAGAAGTATAACCAGTTATCACATTTGATCGAAAGCGGGGCAGGTACAAGCACTGGCTGTATTGTTGCTGATCATTTACTTGCTGATTATTTTAGCAGATAGACAGACTGAGGAGTAGGTATTGGAAGTGAAACCCAGAAGGAGATAGGATTTGGGAACTGCAGCAGGGACATCAAGGAGATGCACACAGAGGGGGAAGAGAGAAAGGAGAATAGGGAAGGAAGTGAAACAAAGGGCAAAAATAGCAGTGGTTGGTCCTAAAAGGGAGCAGATTTTTCCTGCAAGGATGCTGAAAGCAACAATGATGAATCACAATAACTAAGAGCTGAGTTAATACACAAAGGCGTATCTACCCTACAGGGATTATAGCAGCATAACACTGTAGCTATGTGAGCATAATCTCATAACATAGATGCAGCCTACACCTACGCTGAGGTACGAACACTCCCTGAGTGACGGTAGGTAGGTTGACAGATACATTCGTCCATCAGTCTTGCCGAGTCTACATTGGGAATTAGGTTGGCATAGCTACATCTCTCAGAGGTATGGATTTTTCACACCTCTGACACAAGTAGCTATGTTGACCTAAATTATAAGTATAGATCAGGCCTTACTCTTGATCTTTGTGCAAACCTCCCACTGACAACAGAGGGAACATGGGTTTAAATTACAGACGGGAAAAAACAAACCTTTGTGAACCTCAACTAGTTTAACAAATGTAAAGAAAATAATTTTAGGAGGTTTCCAAAACCTCAAACTGGAAATTTAATTTACAAACAAACAAACAAACCAAAACAAGCAATTTCAGAGACAAGCCAAGTGAAAGAGAGCCATATCAGAGATGGCCCTGTTGAGTAATTTGATTTTGGAAGGACTGCACAGATAGGCCCAGATCCAAAAGCCAACGGTAGTCAACAGGAATTCTTCTGCTGACTTCACTGGGCTGTGGATCAGGGCTCTTAGACAATCAAGTCGGGGCCAGTCCACAGGCCATGACAGCAGCTAACAAGCTGCCATGCGCTTCTGACTCCTAATTCTGATCTCTTCTCTCTCTCGCCCCCCCCCCCCCCATTTTCCTCCACCCTATAAAGCACAAATAACTAAAAGGACACAGGCTCAGGTTTAAGGCAATCAGATGTTTGTTTAAAAGGAAAATATTTAGAGAGAACTAGGTAATGGTTTAAAAAAAAAAAAAAAGGGAAGGAAAGATAGTAGACAAAGGTTTCTAAATGAAATGCAAAGATAGCTGATTAGATTAGTATAGCAAGGGCCCTATAGCAAAAGACTCTTTTCCCTTCTCGGCATACAAGAAGCTTTGCTTTGGGTCATTCTTTTTAAAAAGTTTGTTTTCTGGGGCTGGAGGGAAAGGATAAAATGAAAACAGGGCAGATGGGTTTTTTTGTGGGGAGGGAAGGATACAGCAGACACAGGGGCAGGTGGTTTTTTTTTAATTGCCATTCTGGTTATGGTGGAAGAGCTTTCAGAGAAGAAAGGCATTACCACCCAGTGAGCAGTGTTATAGTCCCGGCTCTGCCACTGACTTGCTGAGAGGCCTTGGGCAAGTCACTTCACCTCTCTGGTTCACCTCCCTTTGCCTCTCCAGTCTATTTAGATTATAAACCCTTTGGGGAAGAGTCTTTCTTTAGCTGTGTATACATGCCAGACTGGGCTCCATGGCTAAGGCCTGTAGGCTGCTGGCCTGCTTCCCCACATGAGGAAAGGATTAATGCCACACCCAGAGTCTGGCTTGAGCCCTTTCCCTCAGAGTTCAGTGTATCACCCAGACTTGAAGCAAAGCTGTTTCCCAGACCAGAGCAGGGTGCAGGGGCCCAGAGATTTTTCTTTTTGCATCTGATTGCATGCAGGGGAGCCCACTTGCTTGCTATGGCTCTCCCTCTTCAACAGAGCGCGCTCAGCCCTTTTTAGGAATCACCTGAGCTCTTTGCAGCTCCAGCGCCACAGAGCCTTTAGATACCACTGTTCTACAAATATCATTAAGCAGCTCTTGCAGCATGTCCTAAAGGTGGCCAAACTCAGGAGAATTAATTTCCAGAGGCAATCTGGGTACCACAGCCTCTGACTATCACATTTCAGCCAAGGCTTTGTGGTATCTGCATTGTCCCAGAGGAGGGGAGCTGTCTTGGCAGGTCAGAGATGGAGATGTTGATCTCTTAAATAGCTAGGACCTAATTTGTTAATGGCTTCAGATACAGTGAATCTAATAATCCAGTTTAGTGGTGGCAAATGCATGGACAAGTTTGGCCAGGACCTCATGTGGGAGAAAGGGGTGGAGTTTCCTAGCAAACTAGAGGCAGAAAAAGAGTGTTTGGGTTTTATTTTTTTGTGGTTGAAATTGCTACTGGCTTATATGGGCTCACTGATGTATCGAAAGAGACCCCTGGGCTTTACATCACTTTGACCAGTTGTGGTGAGTGGAGGAGGCATACCTTCAGTGGAAGGGTAGAAGAACGTACTCAGCTTGTATTGCCAAGAGTTTCCCTCTTTTCTATGATATGACTTCGATCTTGCCCAGGTCAAGTTTGAGCCAGCAGCTTGTGCTATGCATGGTAGGCAGATCAGCTGTTCTTTGTGGTCTACTGTGTCAACAGCTGCAGAGAGAGGTCTTGTAGTGTGAACACAGAGATACTGTCAGTATCCATAGCCACAAAGAGGGTGTCATGGCCTCTAATAAACCCCTAATAAAAGAAATATCCATTAACAGCCTGGTCCCCCTAATGATGGGCTGGTGGATAAGTACCTTCTAACTGAATCTCCACATGTGCAATGCTCAGGCACAAGTGCTACCTTACCTTCTTTCTCTGTCCAATTTCTCTTCTCTCTATTCCCACTCTGAAGTGTCCAGAATCATGGCAAACAGAGGTAGAAAAGATCTGTCGCCAGCACATTTAGTTCATGGGTCTGAGCTTGTGCAGAAATGAACCCTATGGAATAATTTTCAGAGATTCATCCAGCATGGGAGGCACCTCTCCCTTATGGATGGAACCTCCATCACTTCCTTTAGGAGACTATGCTACAGCAAGAGCGCCCAGCCTGGAAATTTCCACTGATATTTAGACCGTCTGGGGGTGGGGGAGAGGAAGGGGAAGCGAGAGAGAATGGGTTTGTTAGCTACATTTCAGAAATGTTTGGTGGTATTAAAATTATCTTTCACAAGTTTTTTTCCTTCTTGGTGCATTCTCTCAAGAGATGTGTGTAAACATGCCATTTTTAAAAATACTATTTTTATTTGTAGACGTATGTACTTGACATTTATATAATTAAATTAAACTGTACACAAAAATAATTAAATATATCACATTAACACACAAAAGAGAATGATGACCTTCCTGTATATCTCTCAGTGCTCTAGCTGTGATCACAAATTTTGCTCAAATCCATTTCAGAGTAGTTTGTTAAATGCCGGACTAGGGTTTCCAACTCTACAATTCAATGCTAAATCCCAGTTCAGTTTGGAAACTGGATTAGCTGAAGGAGCTGCAAATAGCTTAGCCAACCATATAGATATGAGACTCCAAATGCCAATTTGTTCATGTAGTGTAGTCATAACACTGGAATGTCTACACCCAACGTGTACAGTATTACTTTTAAAAATCACTTTAAAAGGAAAAAAATTCAGCACACTTTTCAGCTCTAAAGGGCTTAAGAGAATCTGCAGAGGTGGGGGGAGAGAAAGTTCTTACATCTTAGTTCTGTACATACTGCATAATAGGACATTGTGGGCACTTTTCTCCCACCTTTGATGCTCTGTTATAAAGTCTCAACTTTATTTAAAATGGCAAATAAAAGCTCATCGGAAGATCTCTAAACAAGGGGGAAATCCTCAGGAAAGCAGAGAAATCAACCAAGTCCTCACTTTTCATCCACCCCATCCACTGAGAGAAGGACAGGGTCAGAGCTTTTGCTGGTTTTCCGTATACAAAACCCGCAGTCGAGTTCAACATCCATGTTTCCTAAGTTTGCCTGACATGCCTTTTTGTACCTGCATAAAAAAGGAAAATAAAAATATTAATGTGCACAGTGGTCTGATAATAAAACACCGGTCCAGCGTAGTAATTGATTATGGCTACAACACTGTCTCCAAAGGAAGAGGTGACTTTTCACAAACTCTCAGGGTCTGGGAACCATGCTATCTTTTTTTACATCAAAACTGTTCAACCCTATGTAACGTGGGATCCGTCACTATCATTTCTCCCACATATCCTGTTAATGTATGCATATGCCTCTAGTCTGGTTCTGTTAACCTGGTATATTCAGCTAGTCAGACTGTTCCCTAAAAGCCCACTGCTACCTGTGTCAACTATGAAAGAATCAGTTAAATATTTCCAAGCAATAACAGTAATTAAGTTATTATGGAAGCACCCACCGTAAAAACTGATTGTTACCCAGAGTACACAGCAGCTTTAGGTGCTTACTTATTTTGATTCTATCCTATAGTTGATACATGTATGTAACTCCCATTGGTGCTAATCTGAATTCTGTGCACACAGCAAAATGTGAACAGGTTGCTCAGCATAGCATTTCAGTACTATTTAAGTAGCTCTAATTGTTGCTCAAACTATCTGCCACTGATAAATAATGACTAGTTACTGTAAAGTAGACACAAATTGTTCTCCGGGTCTGGCCTGCCACTGCCCTGCCCCACCACGTACCAGCGAGAAAAAATAGAGTTGGCTGTTGTGATGACAAGAGCAGCTGCGTAATGCCAGAAGAAGCAGATGGTGAGGATCATGAGGTTTCCACGGTCAGTCTGATCCCAGCCTGGCCCACCCCATGGTGGGGACAGCACAAACCCAATCTGAGTAGAATGAGAAAAGATATACCATTTTACAGAGAAAGAAGGGTATCAGCCCCTCTAGCACATCTCTGTACTTCTCCTTAATTATTATGGCAGCCTTATGGACAAATCCATCCATTGACAAGAGGCAGAATGCTCTGGGCTCTCTATCAAACCACTGTCCTCACCAATTCCCCTGCTTGCAACAACCTCTTGACTCGACAAACTTTTTAAACAGGGGATTTGTTAATGTTACATTGGTTTCTATTAACCCTTTGAATGCCAGGAATGAATATGCTCATCTTTACAATTCTGAACAGAAGGACGGGTGTGGGACACACCTCAATCTATTCTGTTCCTTCTGCTCTCACCTCCCTAGCCACCCGCCCCCGACCCTTCTCCTGAGCACTGGAATTTGACTAGTCCAAGGTGCTGGACACAAGGAGATCAGAGAGGTTTCCTAGGCAGGAAATTCTATATACAGGCGTTAAAACAAAGTCTTTGGAGTCAGGCATCCTGATTCTGTGCCCTCACAACACTGTTTTGAAGGCAGGTGAATGCTACACCCATTTGATAGGTGGAGAAACTGAGGCAATGAACGGGGAAGTGACTTGCCCAAGGTCATACAGTGAGTTCTGGCAGAGCTGGTAAGGAACCCAGAGCTCCTGACTCTCAGTCTGGTGGCCTGTCCACTGGAAAAATTAATTTCTGGCAATGTAAATCTTACAGCTCATGGGCTTTCAACATGACCTGACAGCGTTGCCTTATTTCACAATTATATTGCAAGTTTCACAATATTTGATGGGTTTTTTACTCCTGATTTCTGGGAGGCCCAATTCAAGATTTTGTAATGCTTGGTGTGGTCAATATTGCGTATATACTCAAGTCTCCATATAGTAGCTGTGGTGCAAGATAAGAGCATGAAACACACGGCTGATGTGGTGAAATATTCAGGCCAATCTATAGAATCCAGAGATTAAATCCTTTTTGACAATGACTTAAATACCTTAAATACTTTTTTATTGGTCTTACCCTCTCCTATAAAATGAAACCTGGTGAGCAATGTACCATTATGCTACAATGGCTGTTTAGCAGTACAAACACAGATGGACATTCCTTCCCATCAAAGTAGGAGCTAAGTGATTTAAGGACCCAGTGGGCAAAATTCACCCAAGATATAAATCCACTGAAAGTAATAGATAATTTGGCCCAATATGTCATTACCAAATTATCTGGAAGAATAAACAGCTGTATAGTTACATGGTATTTACTAAGAATTGCCATCAAGATCACCAATAATTAAAGGATACTAACTACTGGTCTACAATAAGTAATGTTAGCTCTTTGGGGCAGGGGCTGTCCTTTTGAGCATTTGTACAGCACCTAGCACAATGGGGGTCCTGGTCAATGACCGGTGCTCCTTTGTGCCATCACAATATAAAACAATAACAGCACTGTCTTCTCTCCTTTCCCTGTGCCCACCAAACCTATAGTTCAACTGAAAGTATGAGATCAAAACAAGTGACCTGCCAGAACCAGGATCCCTGGAGGATGAAGAAACTGGTCCTGAAGAACTCCAGGATGGTGTGATCCCGCAGGAACACTTCCATCAGGGTGCAAAGGGCTCCACCAAATATAGCGATGAGCAGCAGGGAATGGAGGTGCTGATCCACAGCAGCATTGTTGTAGTCATGGAAACAGAACAGGAAACCTGCCAAAAATCAAAACCAGATTACATAATAATTAAGTGGTATCAGGACACTGAGTGAAGAGGATTCACAGGCAGTGACCACACAGAAAGCATGGGTTGCATTTAATGGAATAGAGAGGTACATATTTTTCTGCTTCATGCATGTCCAACTGCCTACCCATTAGGCAAAGGTGAATATTTGAATTTTATGGGACAAATCCTTCCCCATCTGAAACAGCGTTGCCAATCTCAGAGTTCAAGTTTTTCCCCACTGCACATCAAAAAATCACCAAACAACAGTTTGCTTCAAAAAGCCTGAATTTATGCCATCTCGAAAGAAATCGAAGAAGTTAACACCATGTAGCAACCACCGCTTATTTGCATGGGGGCCACTTCTGGGTTTATACCTCACCCTCACCTCCCCATTGGCTGCCTTCTCAACCTATTGGATACATCTCTCGGCCAATAAGAAGCCCTGCTTTTCCATGGCCTGCCATGCTTTCTTTTCAGCAGCGCATGTGCCTTGCATGGCTTCTGCTGGCCCGGAGAGGTGGATCTGGTCCCGCTGCACATGCGCCTCAGTGGTTGCTCAGTTGCAAGGCCACCAGGTGACAGCAAAGAGACAGGGACTGGGGAGCAGCCGGGCTCCAAGTAAAATTGCCCAAATTTTGCTGCAAGGAAGTAATTTGTAGCCCAAAGCGTTGCCTGCCACTGATTTATTTTATTTTATAGCAGATGTAGTCCAGCCAGAGAAAAATCATGCAGGTTGGCAACACATCACACAGGATGATGGGAGAAGGGAAGGAGTTTCCTCTCCCTAAACAACCACTGCCATCTAGTGGCTGTAAAATATGCAAAGCCTCCAAATATCCAACTCATCACTGCAGGCAGTACTCTCTATGCAATCTCGTTTTCCATGCCTCCAAAGCTGGCTCTGCCTTTCTAGTTACTAGAGCAAAGTCCGGTTCCCCTCTTTAGTTGTCATGTAGTGGACATATACCATCACTATTGCTGCTTTTGTTGTCCACACAACAGGGCAGAGTTGGACATTGCACCACCAAAAACAAAAGGCCTTGGGACTGTTTCATTGCCCTGGAAGCCTCGTTGGATGCGTGTAACTAGAACCGGGAAAGATGCTCACAACAAGAACACACCAGTTTTCATGGCAGGTTCAGACCTTGGGCCATGCGCACTGACAGCTTCATTGAGGCTCGGAGACTTTTCACAGGAACCTGGGGACCAGCTGCGGTTTCATACCAAATCAAATCAACGTGTGACCCCCATGACTGGGGAAGCAGTTTACTGAATCTCCAACTAAGTTCACTCAACAAAGTTTCTGGCATTTGAAAATCCAGCCAGCCAAATACGTCAGCCCTTTTGTCATTACTTACGACTCACCTTCAATACACATGGCCACAGACAGCAAGAGGCGATCCAGTCCCAGGGACAGCTTGAGCGGGGAATGGGAGAGAACATCCACAATGCCCGAGAGGCCATAGAAGAGGTACATGGTCATGTACTGCCAGTTAGCCAGCTTCTCCCAGCTGTGGGACTCTCCACTGTAAACAGACGCGTGGGGGCTGCTGGGGACAAACTGCTCAGCCAGCATCCCTAGACAACAGAGGCAAATACAGATCATGGTTTTTCCTTCTAAGCGAGGACAGGAAGGAGAAAATCCTCCAGGCTGGAGAGGATGAGAAATCCCAATGGATTTTGTTTAGGATCATCCATTGGAGACACTTCTTCCCGGTATGCAATTCATAAACCACGCTTGTTGTGTGGTGCAGGGTTTGCCTGGTTGTTTTTGCAGGTGTTGTAAGACTTCTATATGAAATGTTAAAATGAAGGACACCAAGATGTCTGAAAACAGAACCATCCATTTTCTGCCACAGAGCAAGTCCACAGAGTCTCTGAGGAGTGAATAGCTGCAGCATGATACTGGTAGGTTTTTTATAGGCCATTGGGGACAGTAGCAGTGACTAACAGACCATCCTTACCTGCTAGAGCAAAGAAAGCTTTGGCTGCCCCTTCGAGGACATCCAGTTTCTGGATCCAGCGGCTTGCCTGACTGTCTGCATTCAGCTTCTGGCTTAGGTATTTCAGTGGGTATTTCACAGACCACCAGAGCCCAAAGAACAGGAAGAAAGTGCCCCGAAGGGCATTGCCTTTGAAGCTTGACATCACTGAGCCAACTTGCTGGATACCTGGATCTGAAAGGATAAAAAACAGTGTTCAAAATCTCCTTGTCATCGACCACCCTGACAACAGGATGACTCAGAGGAGCCTTGCCTCTCTATATGCCGTGTCCTGGAGTCTGCAACATTGTCACCCAAGGTACTTGATTTCCTGTGAAATCCCAATGCGCAGCTCTGTAACATACAACAATACAGTGGTAATCAGCCATGACTGGAAAAGAAATACAGAAAGAATCATGATACCACTGCAGGGAGTGAGGAGATTTATATAATAACTGGCTTGCCCATGGCAGGGGCTTTTTAACGCTAAAGGAAAGTTGCCAATCTCTTACGGAAGAGCATGGCAGCAAGTGCATTTTAATGGGAAGCTAGCAAAGTTGTTGCTGGCAAAAAGCAATTAGGAATTTTAGGAACATTAACTCCCTTCAAACAAAGTAATTAATAGGGTGTGAGTTCAGTCAGCCAGCTGGGATGTGATTTCTTAATAGTGCCAGACAACTTTGGCTTTGCTAAAATTTGAATGCTGAACAACAAGGGTAAATGAGATTCCGACATAGTTAAGGTGATCTGACATCCCAGGTTTTGGGGAACAGCCTAGAGTCCCATGTACAAAAATGCAAGGATCACAGAGCACATATGGAAAATGTAATATCTACATAGGCACGTTCATGCATATTCCATGCATGAGTCCCACATCGTGCATGTGAGATGCATTGACAACAGAGTTAGAGATTGAATCTTCAGAAACAAGGAGGTAGTTAATGTCTGATGACATGAAACATTGTTTTCTCTGCTGGAATCAGGGACCAAGGCCAGGAAATTGGAAGCAGTTGAAATAAAACAAAACAAAAACCAACTCAAACTGGAAGAAGTTGAAATCCAATGAGCATTTCTGGCTATGTTCTGGGGAATCATACACTTAGAGGAATATTGACTGGCACTTAGGTTCTAGCAAGAGGTCCAAGAAGTGAGTGCAGAGAGCCCAGGAATGCACAAGGAGTTGTCATCCAAATGCTTGCTACAATTAGCATGCTGTACTGTAAATAAATATTCTCTTGGGATAGTTTCATTTCCTCTCAGTAACCTTCTGCTACCTAAACCTTCCTTTTGCCTTTTTGTATCCTTCCACTCTTCTTCGTGCATTCTTCTGTGTCACTCCTGTACTGGGAAACACCTGCCCTTTTGCCCCAAAACCTCCCTCTCTTCCTTCAGATTCTTATCACTCTCCTTCCACTAAGACTAATAATAATCCACCAAAAAGAGAGACAGACACTGTACTCTAATGATATTGAACTTTTCCTGTGTGTATCATACGTTAGTGCCCAAATTATGCTGTGAACTCCTTGGGGGCAGTGACTGCATCCTTATGGAATGTTTGTAGAGGCCTAAGCACATTGGTTGTGATAACTTGGATCGATATCACATTTTTCAAGTCCTTCCATGCTAGGGAGTAATTAGGTCTGCAATTCAAAATTAGGGTAGGGTGTGGTATGGATAGGTACTGGAGATTAGAGATGGGGATGGCTTTACAAAACCTGAAAAGGTTGGGCTTTTGTTTTGCAAAACCCAAGTCAGGATAGATTGGCCTCATTTTTCTCCAAGTGGAGTTGGTTCAAATAAGTCATTCTGGTTTTGGTTCATCTTTACTCCGATATGCTCATATAAAAGCATTATCCTTTATGCCACCATGATCTTGCTTTCTTTCTTACTTAGGACACCTATGTGCAATGCGTTATGATGAATCTCAGCTTAAAGTAACTCCTAAAAAAGTCTCTATTGACATGACATTGGAATACTCGTATATTTCTTATCATGGAAAGAGGTTAATAGTGGGGTATCCTGGAAATCAGTACTAGAACTAATTGTATTCTATGGTCCAGCTGGCATAAATCATCATAGCTCCATTGACCTAAATGGAGCTGTGTTAATTTGGGCCTGCTGTGGATCTGGCCTCATGGACACATTTATCAATAACCTGGCATATGGAGTGAATGGGGAGGTAGCAAAAGCAGCTGTGAAATACTAGCCAAGCATTATGAAGAATGCCAAAATGAAATGTAAAATAGAAAGTGTGAATTAATGAATACTGAAAGGAACATTTTAAGTCATTCACCCAACATAGTGGGTCTCTCATGCAGAGGATTTGGGTGTTATTGAAGATTGCCATGTTGAACTACTCTGTGCACTGAATAATGTATGTATTGCCATAAGTGGACAAGATGTTTTGCAGAGAAATAGGAAGACAGTGTCTCCATCTCCAAGAGCTTACATTACAAATTAGACAGATAATTATAAACAATGGGTCAGGAGTGGAGGAAGAGGAAAACACAGGGGATGAGTCAATCAGTGCCAAGGAAAGACTGTAGTTTCCTTCTTGCAGGTCATGTACACTGTAGGTGGGTTGTTTTTTTATGCATCTATTGTTTCCCCAAATATAATTGGGTGAGAGAGGAAGTGGATTGCTCCAGAGGGGAGATAAGTGGCAGAAGCTAAGACAAAGGAAGTGACTTTTAGGGAGGGATCTGAAAGCAAAGAGCTTATTAAACACTTAGTGTGTCATGTGTAAAATTATATTCTAAGCTGTCTGGGGCAGGAAATGTGTCTTATGTGTTTATTAACACACTGCATAATTTTGGACACTGTACAGATACTAAATACAACCTTTTCTGGACTCTGAACTCACCCTTTTGACAGCTAATAGTTTAGAGGGGCATCAGTTACAAAGACAGGTTCTTTTTGAGAGGAGTTGCTACTTGGCACAGAGGTCAGACACGTTCATATTACCCAAAAACAAACAGTGTCTTTCCACCAGCCCCATGAGACTATCAATCAGTTAGTGGAACATACTGTGTTACAGCCCCTGCTTTAACAGCCGTGTAACTTAGATATAAATACATGGGAAAATGAGAGACTAAATTCTAAGCAAGTTGCAGTTCAGAAACAAACCTAGATCAGTCACAAAGAATCAAAAACTCAGGTCATATTTCACAGTGAGCTAATCTGCATTGCAATAGACTGGGAACATGGCTTTGATCAGAAGGGATCACTGCCTGAGCTGCCTCTCTCTCTGTTCTTGTAACCTGCAATGGTTTTGAGATTTTGCTGTCACTTGCCTAATAGTCATACAAGACACCTGCATCACTGCCTTAAAGAGTGTTTCATCATTGCACTGATTGCTGTGTTCAGTCTTCTCCAACTCCTTGTTCTGGTTTTTAGCTGTTCAGCTCCCATCCCTGCTCTCTATTGCATGCCTTCTCCCCCATCTCAGATACCCCAGGACCTTTTTAACCTAACAGAGTTAGGTTCAGCTTAACGTTTACTCCAGAATAGGGCCCTGTTGCATCAGTCTGCGCAGAGGAACCTGCTTGTTTGCACTTTAAACTAATCAGGGTTTTACAACCTCTTCCCCAAACAGGGAGAATAGGTGCCTGCCTGGGAGGAGAAGTGATGGAAGGGGCAATATGAATAGTAGTTATTTCTAGACACGGGTTTGAATCAATGCCCTAGGTCCAAGCAGCCCTGAACTTTGTGTGGGGAAGGAGCAGCACGAAATACAGAGTCTGTGTCAGAAACTGCCCACTGTGTTGATAAATACCAGTCTAAGCCACAAAGTCCTTTGGCCAAGCAATAGAGCTGGACAAAGTGGGACCATTTAGTCGTGAACATTCACAGGGGGTTACAAATCCTTTTTCCATTTCCACATCTCCTTTTTGTTCACTTTGTTCCCAAGTACAGGACTATCATTTGCCGGGAGGAGGGGACATGGCTGTTCTTCCTGAGAATAGCTGTATTTGCATGTACACATGATTATTTGTGCCACACGTGCCTGCCCTCTGCTTACAAGTATTTCAGTCAGCCAATCGAGGAGAAGCAGGAATACTATGTGATTTTAGGTGACCAGTCACAGCACTTATATTGAGAGCGATCATGATGAATAATTTAAATGAATTCATAAAAATCAGAGCCTGCTTGCAGATGATTTGCCAAGAGGAGAAAAGGGCTCGTCAGCTGACTGTTTGCTCCACACACAGACCGCTGGGAGCATCTGCTTTCTGGCCGTGGGGCTGCTGGCTGATCTAGCCAGATGGCTAGGGTAGTGGAAGGATTCCCTTGTGAAGGAAGGATCTTCAGCTCAGCAAAGCCTTCCAACATCCTCCAACCACCCATCGCTGGAAGATCCTTCTCACTAAAGATCACTAAGTTTAAAAGCCCAGGCAACCCTCAACAGGTGCCTCTTTTTGGGGGAGAGGAGTCAGCCATGCGAGCTTGAAAATACCTCCCGAGCATCTCTTCATCCAGCCCCTCCCAACAGCATGAAACATATTCCCAGCTTGTTCCCCCTTGCATCTAGATAACCACAGCTCCCTATATCTCAGCAAGCTCAGAAAGCCAGGTTCATACACAGACCATTCAGCATCTCCCTTGGAAGGGGGGAGGAGGAGGAATTTACCTGTGCTGATTGCACCGCCTGCTTCCTTCCTGCTACAGAGGTCCCCACTCGCAGTCCAGATATGAGCAGCAGCAGCAAGGATAAGTGAGATGGAAGTCCCAGATAAGGGGAGGAGCAGAGCAGGGAGGGGACTCTCAATCCAGATGCTCCACCCTAAACATCTTCAAACCAGATCAAAAAGGTCTGAGTCAACCAGTTTATTGACACCTGTTTGCTGCTGGATTTCCTAAGGAGAATCAACATTCTTCTAGAATTTCACCACGAAATTAAAAACAAAACAAACAAACCCAACACTAATTTTTATTCTTGTGATAACCAGGCTTACTCAAGTTACGTCATGGGTTCAGGTTTTGATGACTGAAGAAAGCCTGGTTAGTATCCTGACTAGGCAAGTTTGTTGCTGTTCAAAGTGATGGGGGAACTCAGAGTTAAAAGTCGGAAGCTCACAAAATCTCTAGGACCTGAATTCTCAGTTATATTAATGCTCCCTCACATGGCTTTGACAGTGTGAAGCAGGTGTAGCTGTCAGAGTGGTGTAAGGGGATGGGGGTAGGGGTTAGTATAACTGAGAATTCAAGCCAGGGGTTTCATAAACTGAAGCAGAGAACTTGTTAAAACTCACCTTTCTCTATCATAAACAAAACACTCATTCACTTCTGTGAAGATTCAATTATAAAAGACATCTTAATCTACCTCTGAGCACTCACTTTTTTTTAATCTAACATTCCACCACTAACCATCCACTGAACAGCTGCTCAGTGTCATGATACCTATATTAAATATAAGACAAGTTAAAGTAGCTACTTAAACAATTGCAAAGGTCTCATGGGTGTAACATCGCAAATAAATACTAAAGTGCTCCTTTAAGCATCTTTCCTACCCCTTGAAGTATTTGTGGGCTGCATATAGATAGGTTGTAAGCTCCTCAAAGCAAGAACCTTGTCTTATTTTCTACTTATAATGCACCACACCTCCTATGGTGTTTTAATAGTAACCAGCATGATCATATGCTGCTCATGCTTTTGTTTAGCAACGATTAGTAAGATCTAACCAGAGACCAGGAGTCTTACAAATGAGCTGGCTACTGAAACGTACTGCCCCTGCCTGCCATGTATTAGTGCATTTTTCAATGCAATGCAAATATAGATGGCCAGGGAAGCCTCCCACCCAAAGTAAAATACCCAAAGCAATACTCCACTAGACTGCCTCCTACCATTGGGCTGGCCTGCAGCTATTATCTCAGCTAACTTTGCAGTGAGAGCAATAAGTCTCAGGTTATGGGAAAGCACCTTTCTCTCATAAGTGCTGGTTCAATTATTAATGGCCCGTTTGTGCCACGAACACCTATGTTCAGATGGGTCGGGGGGTTGGGAGTGGATTGGTGGTGGCAGACAAAGGAGAGGGTGACTTCACAGAAGTTGGTCCAGTTCAAATATATTACTTCACCCACATTGTCTCTCTAATATCCTAGCACCAACATGGCTACAACATCAGTGCAAACAACAAAGGTGAGGGTGGGGAGGACATCATTAAAGATATGTAAGTGGAAGACCTACCAGCTGGAAGGAAAGGAGATACAGTAAGCAGCAACCAGCTGTCAAATAGCCACTTTCAGGCCTAAGGTGCTCTTCTCTGCCAAATTTAAAGGACCAGCTACAAGCAAAGCATATCGTGATAGGTTTCTATAAAAGAGTGACTCTGCAATGGCTGTTTCAACCAGTTGTAAAGACAGGAAGTGGTTAAGTTCCCACTTTTCTTTCAGGAAACGGGACCTGACTGAGGGGCTTTTCCAGGTTGGAACAAGGTGTATGAAATGGCTCTTTTTTTTTTTTTTTAAAGTATGTTTCTATAATAAAAACCAAGATGAAGTTTTGACAACAGCTTGCTGCATGTGGTGGACAATACCACCGCTACATCGCACCTGGAGATGTTAATGCACATGTCCCCGGTCCTAGACTGATTAGTAACAGAAGTGGGAATAGATGCCAGTGGCTAAATTCACCACTAGTGTGAGTGGGTGCAACTCCACTGAGGTTTTATGCGGAGCTCAGTTCTCCTACCTCATCCTACCCTTGTGAGAGGACCATACCTGGAATTCATTAAAAGAATTGTGATAATGTTTACCTACTTCACAGGGGAACTGGGAGGCTGATTTAATTAAAGGTTTGCAAACTGTTTGAATTGGAGTTGGAAGGATGCTAGGGAAGTGTGAAGTATTATTATTGCTAACACAGGCATCTGGTTTAAGTGTGGGCAGGACTTGTTCTGTTTCCTACCCTTGGATTTCAATCTTGCCTAAAAGAGGCAGTGGAGGATCCTATATTTAGCTGAGGACATGAGATGAGTACTGCATGGACTTTCTATAGTAATATTAGACTTGTGGTAGTGTTGTCTTCAGCGGGAGCAAGAGCAGGTTTCCAACTTAATTGCCCCCTTCTCCCCTCCCCCCCCTTTTTTTTTTTTAGGGCTAGTACTGTTAAGATTGAGAAAGTGAATCAGACAATGTGGCGGATATCTTAAAAACAATCAACAACATCAACATCCTCCTGCCCTATATTATCAGATTACTCACGTCTGCAACAGGCACCCGTAGGAGCAACAACAGTCACCTCTCTGGAATGTGATCTTACAGCAATCCCAAAGTAAATCTACCTGCGCCTACAGTGGGAGAGAGAAGAAAGGATATTATCAGGTGAATTAAAGTCTATGTCTGACTTATGCGGACTTTCCATCAGAGAAGGAAATTAGGCCATGTCCACACTACAAAATTATGCTGACTTAACTTACATACAGCACACAGCCACCTCAGTTATTAAAACACTTGTGTGCACACACTTGGCTCCTTGTGTCGGCGATGTGTGTCCTCATCCGGCGCGCTTGTATCAATTGTGTTGTCAGTGTGGGCTGTTCTGGGGCGGCTCCTGAAAACCACTAACAGTCAACCATCAAAGTAAGCCTGACTCTAT
Source organism: Emydura macquarii macquarii (assembly GCF_026122565.2). Classification (NCBI taxonomy): domain Eukaryota; kingdom Metazoa; phylum Chordata; order Testudines; family Chelidae; genus Emydura; species Emydura macquarii. The sequence goes on along the minus strand of NW_027130449.1, from coordinate 4,640,554 downwards.
GCTGCTCAGGGAGGTGGTGTTATTAAATCGGCATGGAAAGGCACTTACATCGGCGGGAGTCAAAGTTAAGTGAAGACACTTCCACAGCTAGCTCAACACAAGGCAGCTTATGTTGACCTAACCCTGAGTAAACCAGGCTGCAGAAATAAGAAAGCAGACATAAAATGTGACTAATTTAAATGCTTGAAAGTATCATTTAAAATGTGGGTTTACATCTTAGTGTATTTTAAATCAATGGTAAAGAAATTGTTTAGCATAAGATTTCAAAGTAAAGTGGCTGATGTTAGGATTTAAACTGTGGAAACCAGTGAGTTCGCTATTTACTTTAGTCGTGTTTTAGGAATGGTATAAACAATAGAGGCTGAATAAAGTTGTTTGGTTTCAGCCTCTATTAGTTCCTTTCTGCAACAGCAGATCAGTGGCAGGGAAAAGAACTGTAGGAATGTCTCTCCTTGGCTTTTGACCGACATCAGCTTCAGAGGTCCTGGATGTGATTAGGGAGCGTAAGGCTACAGGTTGCAATGTGGATTCATGGTTTGGTGAGATGTTTTCCTTGTCATTAAGAGAGACCATCAAATCCTCCCCTTTGACAAGGCAAAGTAAGAGCATGAATGATCATTAGATTTCTGCTGTAGGAAACAGCTCTTGACCTGGATATTCTTGCCAGGGATATCCTTGTTTTTAATCTTACCTTTGTAGGAGAAGACTGAGAAGGTTGTAGTGATGTCAGATCTGCTTCATTTGGAGTCCTCAGATTCCCTTGATTCTCTACAGTCCAGAATTGGACCTGTGTGTAGTACAGAGACTGCACTACTCAGTGGTTGATTCTCTTCTGGTGACAGACGGAGATCAAAACATCTCAGGCCCATTAGCTGACTTTCATAACAACAACATGTCTTCAGGGGCAAGTGAAGTCCCTGCTGGCTAAGATAGATGAGTCCGCTGAGTGGCTTTGTTTTTTTCTAAAACTTCCTGTCAAGTGGAAAGTGCTATCCCCTGTTTCCAGTTTACATGAAGAATAGGAAAATTGTGATACAGATAGCATGGGCTTAAGTGTTATTGTGGTGACTGCCAGCTTGGCCAACACACCAGGGACTGAACCAGAGCTCAAAACATGAGCTACTACAACTTGCTCTCCTGCAGACTGGGCACAGAGTGGGACCTTGAGGTAACACTATTGTATGCTATGACATTCGTCTGGATTCATGCAGTGTGATGTCACTCCGCTGTGTCAATAATCGGATAGAGGATGGGGCTTGGATGAAAATTATCTGTTAGGAGGCTCAGGCTAGATAAGGCAGAGGTGATTTCAACAGGCATGGAACTAATAGTAAAAAAGAGAGGAAATATTAGCCCCTTTAACTGAGATGGTGGGGTGGCGTGTGAGGAGAAGGGAGCTCAACTTCTAGAAAAATGCTATTGTTTGCATTTTGCAACCACAGAGGTCTGGCTGAATCAGTCAGCTGCTTCTGGATGTCCAGAGAAGTGGCTGGGGAGAAAGAAAAGCACCTTTGGTCATTGTTGTGGCTTTTTGTGCTGAGCAGAACTTGAGAGGGTCTTTTGGATACTCTATATTATTTCAAAGTGTGCCCATATGTGAAATAAAATTTCCCATTCCCATGGGAAAGTTAGCATCTCAAAAGGGAATTCTATTTAACAGGCAGTAGGTGGGATTGCATAATTGCTTTCTCCCTCTCTCAGTCACTGGATGTGATGATACTTTGTAAAAAATGTGCTTCACAGAGAGAAAACAAATTATCAAGCATTATACTGATGAATCTTAAGACACTTTTAGAACTGGGGAATCAATGAGGCAGAAGAGAAGATATTCCAGATGGTAGGAACAGAAGAGGAAAAAGAAGCGTTTTGCTACAATTGTGGCCAGATTGTGATAAGGGATAAAAAGGATGCTGGATGAGAATAGGAAGTGACAGGAAAAGCAATTTATTTGATTGACAGCAGCATGTATGGCCCTGAAGAAATAGAGAAAGACCATTCTCACCTTAAGGAGCTCACACAAAGAGGGGAGCAAATCCAATGAATGTTTCAAAAACCAAAATCAATTTTGATCTCAATCCCATTTTATGAAAATAGATTTCAATCATTTTTTGGGGGGGGAAGGCAGGGGAGGAGAGATGCAAGGTAACTATAATCTAAAATCTTGAGTCATTTGTGCAATATACACCATCACCTTCTCTTCCAACCTCTGCTGCCATCATGTGGTCATTTAATTTTTACATTTTTTTTTAAAATAAGCAGAAATCCTCTGCAGTGACACATCACTTCTATTTATTGTTCAATTAAGTTTATTTTCTCTCTCTCTCTCTCTCTCACACACACACACAACCCTTTGCAAATTAGGTAATTCAATTTGTCACCATTTGGATATGTGCTTATTTATGATCAGAGAAGAAAGAATTCACAGAGATGCTCAACATGTTTTGTCTCATTGTAAAGGGGAAGTTCGTTGCAGCTTATTTAGGTAAAACATTCCAAGCATATTACTGGGGGTCAAAAATGCTTTCTACAAAATGCCTATTGTATAAAATCATTCAAATCCTTGCATCTTACAGTTAAGGCTCTTGTCAACTGAATTAATTGGGACAAGATGCTCAGTTTCTTGATTCCGTACACATCAGTTTATTCATGCTTCTCCTAGTATTCAGGAATTCAAAATAAACCTTTTCACTGGAAGCAAGAAAAAATAAGACAATAGGAAAGCTAGGACTCAGGTAAATTAGCAATTAGATTCAGATTCTAAACTCTTTAGACAGCTTTCAAGTCTTCTCACCATGCTCACACAAGCTCAATAGGTCATTAACATGCAAACCATGCCTACCCTAGATGTATAAACATACATCCACAGATAGATATAATTTGAGCCTATTGTAAAATGAATGGTTCACAGTGAAGACAGGAAAAAAAAAAATCAATTCCCATTCTACTCCTAACGATTATTAAAACACAGTGTAGTCTGTGACAACAGAGCATCATTCATATCCAAGGATAAAAGGATTTGAACTTTAGATATTTGCAATGCAGTTAGTTTCCCAGAATTTTTTTTTTTTTAATTCTCCCCCTGCCTCCCCACAACCATCGTCAGACCATTCCCATCTGAACTAGCGAGCAGCATTTCCAGTGCCTCTCTGGATCTAATTATCTGGCAAAGGCAGGTTGAAGAAACAATAGAGCTTGGTCAGCAAGTTCTCTTAATGCCCTTGGCAGACATTTCTCTTGTTGTGTCAGAAGGAACCAGACACACAACAGCTGTTGGTATAGGCAACAACTGAAGGTTCGTTACAGTATCTTATTCACAGGGAAAGTGGCTCTTTGCCTATCCGTATGGCAGCCCAGAAAGGGACTGCTGGTTCTCTCAGAGCTAGGAGGAGACACACAGGTAGGTGACAGAAAAGTCAGATTCTAAGAGAGACAAGTGCCACAACAATAAAAAACAGTGTAAGCCTCAGGGCCAGAAGATTCAGAGGAATGAAACTCTGCTCCCTCTGTAAGGAAGAAAGGGGAAAGCCATCATTATTTACATAAATTATAATATTGCTTACCCATAATTCCACCTGAGTTTTGTTTCTTTGGGTTGGAATTTATGTTTTGATTTTATAAATAAGATTATTGCTGTATTCATTGAAGGACACAAGCATCGTGCAGTATATGCCTGGAAGAAGCAGGTCACCCTGAGCTTATGGGTAGTGGACTTGGGTTTTGGTAACAAAACTCAAGTTCCACAAGAAAGGAGAACAAAGCCTTTTTTCTGGAGACTAGGATTGCTATCCCAGTAAGCAGGGACTCTGCCCCTTGGTCCTGTTTTACTCTGGATCCCACGCCTGGAAATTCTGTGACCTGTGCAGCATGAATTTGTTGAACTGGGTCAGAGCTGATTTCACAGCACCTCCCTCACCAGCGGGCTGGTGGAAGCAGAGCAGACATTACAGAACTGGACTGTATAGCTCTACATTTGGAGTGGGACTCACCTGCGTAGCCATTTCAGGGGATTACATGGCACTTTAAAAAAACAAAACAAAAACAAAAACCCCCAGTCCATCAACACCATTGCTTGAGATCAAGAATAGGATTTAAGAAGCAGGGGAAGAAGGAACATGTCCCAAAAGCAACTGTCACTGGGTATTAGGCAGGACGGCTAGATTCTAAATCAGCCTGTGCAGCTCTGGGGCTGGGACTCACGTCTGTCCTAGCCAATCTTCAGGAGCATGGTTTACATCTGTCAAAAACCCGAAGCTGCATTCAGAGTACCTAAGACTCTCGGATATCCGTTAGGGACCTTGGTATTCCAAACTACTTTACCTGGGAGGTGTTTATATACTATGGTGATAGACAGCAGTACAAAACCTGGAGATAGACAGGCAAAACCGCATGAAGGTAACATTTAGTATCTACTGTGAAATACTCAGATTACAAACTGCTGAATTATGGACACCTTGTCAGGTAGGATTTTTATTTTATATTTCTTTGCAAGACTTGCCTCAAAAATATAAAAAGACTCAAGTTGACAGATGTTCAAAATTTCAATAGCGTACAACTGAACAATGACAATGCACAGTCTCTGGCAGACTTTAGTACTTAGCATTTTGTTCTCCTGTTTGGGATGATCTTTACAATGTCTTCTGTCCACAGGGTGACACTAGAGTTCATAAAGCCCAGTCTTCAGGTTTCTCCAACTTCAATTATCACAGGTCAGCCCTCAATTCACTCTGAAAATGTGACTGACTGTAGGCTCTGGTCCATCACAATGGAGACAGCGTAGACTCAAAAGCCCATAAATCAAACTGATCATGTTGTCCTGAGATTAAAATATCTGCTTTTGATTTTGCCATTAAAGAAATCACTCAGAAGTAGGAGATTATACACCTGTTTCGGATGCAAAGGGCTTCAGGGAATTTGCAGAAGGAGGGCAGAGATCACATCTTGAGCCTGTCCATACTGTTCAGCAGTAAAATTGTGGGATCGTCCTTCCCGATATTCCAATATAAATATTACTCAGATTAAAAAAATTAATTCTTATAATCTTTCAGAAAGAAGAGATCAGCCAAGATGCGCTGTAATCATTCCTCATCTGATCCATTTAAGAGGGCAGCGTGGGAGATTTTGTCACTTTTTCGCTTCCAAACCCCAAGTCCAATATCCATTTCTCCATTGTTTCTCTTACATCTCCGAACACAGCTGTAACACACAAACAACAGTCATGGTTATCGACACAGCCACCCCACCGAGGCTGCTCCTCAGGCCACTGACATTAGGGCAGCAGGATTACATACAATGATAGGAATTTGCTTGCACGGGTTGCAGTAGTTTGCATTATTCGGTGATGTTGAACAATTTCACTACTCTCCCCGGCATCAGGTTCTTCACGTGCTGTGACCTACGAATGAGGTGCTGAGGAGGGATGAAGGCAAAGCCTGGCAGATCTGCAGGGGCCTGGTGAGTAGCGACCCCCTTCCCCATTTCCCGAATCCATTCTCTGTTGAAAGGGACCCCGCCAGCTAGAAGAGACTTTCTGGCACTGAGCCTCACAATCTCCAGAAAAACCCCAGCCTCCTGTGTGATGCCCTATAATACGAGGCACCCTATAGGGAGCTGGGAGCTGTATAGAGTGTGTCTCCTCTCCATTAGAAGTACCTTATCCTGTACCCTGGAGGAAGAGATCCCTCACCATCCACCCCACATACTGGAAAAACATCCCCCACCAAGCACTGTACAGACAGATTTCACCTCTCACCCTAATGAGCCCCTTGTTTGGTCCTCCTGGAGAGTGACCTCCAAAGGAAGATCCCCCCTATACACACGGAGTGCCCTAGGCATTATTTTGGGTCGTTCTATCACCTGTGTTGTACAGGGGATCAGATTAGATGATCACAATGGTCTCTTTTTGCCTTGAAATCTATCAATCAATCTCCTAATGCCAATTATCCAGGGGCTGCAGAATCTATATTCATTGCTGTTTTAAAGTGCTTTGAAATCCTTGGAAGGAAATCGACATAGCAGTGCCAAGTGCTGCTTATTTCCAGCGATGCGCCGACGGTTGATTTATTTATTTTATTTTTTTTTATTAAACCATGACTTTCAATTGTCAGCCAGCACCCAGTGCAAAGAAATAAAAATGGTTAGCCTTCAAGAAGCAGCTCTAGGGGCTCAGTTGGTTTGGCTAATCCCCCAGTTAACGCAGGTGACTCTTGCTGACTTTGCTTTGAATCCGGCAAGTGAAGGATGCACCTTTCGGTGTGCCCTAAAATTTAAAGCAGTTTGATGCCACTAACACAACCATGACTTTGTAGTGCAAGTCATGATGGTATAAGCCATTATGGATCATACTCCAATTGTTTCCCCCTCCCCTCCCGCTAACATACCAGTAAGCAAGAGTGTAGATGGCAAGTATGATGAGAATAGCAGCCGCGTAGTGCCAGAAGAAACACATGGTAATAAACATGATGTTGTCATGGTCATCCTCATCCCAGGCTTGACCTCCCAATGGCAGGAACAGCACAAACCCAATCTGGTTAGAATAAAATGACTGGTTATCTTGGAGAAAAGTGTGTGCCTTACCTTCCATCCTCCCTCCACCTCACCCTCATTGTTCCAAGGCTCCATTCGCTAATGGGGTGGCCTGATTTGTGGCTAAAGCACTGGATTGGGACTGAGAATACCGGAGTTCAATTCCCATCTTTGCCACAAACTTGCTGTGAGACCTTGAGCAAAGTCACTTAAGTCTCTGTGCTTCAGTTTCCCCATCTGCAAAATGGGGTGGATAAGACTCCCCTGATTTCTGAGGAGTATTGTGAAGATAAGTTATGGCATCCAAGGTGCTCAGACACTATGGTGAAGAGCACCAAAGAAAAGCCTGTACAGCAATAAATGCCCTGGGCTCACTATCAAATCGATTAACCAACTTACAAGAACCCCAGATGGCCTGGCAAACTTTTGTATTAGTTTTACATTTGGTTCTATTAAAAAGGAGGTTCCCTACACTGAATCAAGGTGAAGGGAACAGTTACACATGAAGAAAGAGAACATGACCAATATTATCTGGTGTTCCATTTAGTTATAAAAGATACGTTTAACCCTTTGACCGCAGATGCTAAATCATCCTGAGGGGAGTTTCTATAACATGCAGTCGAATGCCATTACCACATCACACAACAGTTACTTAGCCATTCTAGAACGGTGCGTGGATTATTTCTTCCCACTAAATGAGAGGGAATACTGTGGGCCCCCTATGTGCAATAAACATGGAGGAACAATATCTATAGTACATGGCTAGGAGAGCATGGCAAAAGTTCTTGATCACAGCAAGTAATTTCTCTCTCCATTTTTTATTTAAAAAGAACAAGTAAGCAAAGAAAATCTGTTATTTGATGGTCAGTGGTCAAAGTAAAGGATCTGGGGCTAGCAGGTTGTCAGGACAATTGTTCACAGCTAGGTTTTGAAGCATTTACCAAGTAAACTCTGAAAGATAATCCTTTAGTGATAACTGATATGTATGTACAATGTGTACACTCCTCCCCACCCAGCACACTTTCCTGCCCCTAATGCTCAGTCTATAACAAAGTTGAAGGTGTTGAACCAGAACTGACCTGCCAGAACCAGGTTCCCTGCAGGATGGTCATGCTAGCCCTGAAGAGCTCCAAGACAATGTTGTCCCGCAGGAAGACTTCCAGCATGGTGCTGCAGGCCCCACTGAACAGGGCGATGAGCAGCAGGGAGTGGATGTGCTTATCTAGCATGGGGCGGTGAAGGACGTGATAATAAAAGAGAAAACCTGCCGAAATTCATACCAGATTCAGAGTGGCATCATAGCAAGGAACATCTAGAATTTGCATTGCAGTTTTCATCCAGAAGTCTCAAAACACTTTGCAAAAGGAGGCCAGCACCACCACGATCTCCATTTTACAGATAGGGAAACTAAAGCTCATGGAAGTGAAGCGGTTTGCCCAAAGTCGCCCAGGAGATCAGTGGCAGGCTGGTGATAGAATCCAGGTCTCCCAAGTCCGCATCCTGTGATAAGATCTGGCTCACACATCACCAGCAAGACCGATAGGTTTCGGTTGCAGATCTCTGCAGCAAAACCATCTGTTCCCCTGCTCCCACTGCACACGCACACACACATGCACACGAGTTTATGGCCCTTGCAGGCAGAAAGAAATCTTGATATATTAACTGAGCAAGGCTTCCATGGAGCCCTGTAAGGCCAATTTTCCCAGGCATAGCCGGTATTTCAAGGCAACAAGAAGCTGACTCAAAGCCTTTGAGCAGAGTGTATGGATGGCTGAACCAAAGGAAAAACAGAATGAAGCAGCTTTCCCTGTTTGAAAGTGCTATGACACTCCTCACTATTGAGTTTTTACTATCTTTTGTACTTCATTAGTTTAACCTTAACTATTTCCTCCAGGAGCTTGCAAATGGAGATTAGCATGGTCAGTGTCCTTTTAAATCCTAAATCTTTGCAAACGATCATTTCAGTGTCTGAGTAGTCCCATGTCAAAAGTCCTTGATGTCTATCCCCTCCCTCCCCCACCTCCTGTCTGAATTCTTTAAAGTCGTGGGGGTAGGAGGAGGAAAAGAATCTTGAGAAGTTCCTAGATTTAGTGGATTCACTGCCAACAAGAGCGCCAGTTGCACATTGCTGTCGTCTTGCCCTGTTCAAGTCAAGCGAAGCCTGAAATCCTGGCCCTGAATGTGCAAGGTCATCAGGACAGAATATGGTATTCATGATGTGTCAAAGCCAGTGAATAGGCCACGTGGATTTGAAAGGTGAGATGCAAGCTGGCAGGACTGACACTGCCTATGTGGAATTAATTGCTCTCTGGGGGTACACATGACACAAGGACAAAGCTCTACAGATGTGAGACAAGAGCAGCATCCACCAGCTATTTATGGTAACAAGGGAATTCAGCCTGCTGCTTCATACCACCAACCCATTGTGACCTGAGGAATCCATGCCAGACTACAGCAAGTACTGTATGGTTTTAAAACCTGTTTGCTCTTGAAATAATGACAGGATCTTTAGCTTTATCTGTGTCATTTGCATTATATTCCCTTATCTCCGCACAAAGAGCTCACCTGACGGTCATTGTTGGGAACCAGAGAGGCCCTAGCTCTTAGTGACAGTGCAAGAAGCGACTTGACAGCTCGCTGTTGTGATAATGGTGACACACATCCTGACCTCAGCTCTCTATCCATGCCCTGACCAGCGCTTCCTGCTTCTGGCCACTTAATACTTTCAATCTTCAACTCGATCTACTTCTATCTGATGTGAATTCAGCTAGGAAACCTGAAATCTCTCTTGGTCTGCAAACCTCCTCATAGTCAGAGAGAGACAAAAAATCCCTTTCGCTGCAGATAAAGTTCTGGTACAGTAAAGACAAATAGAGGCCTCCTTAGATTAGATATGGTGGCCTCACTTCACATCTCACTTGAGGTGGACCTTAAGTAATATCCCATGCCCCAATGCCTCCTATCTTTGGGGATGTTCAGAACAACATCTAAACTTGGCAAGATCCAGCATATCTGTGCAACTCACCATTAATCCTTCTTTCATGATACTTCCTGTTTTTTCTATCTATTATATCCCCAAACTTTCTCGGTGAACTGGGCTGCTTCCAGCAACATCCGGAAAGGTTTCCAGCCATTTCAGCATCCATTAACAGAGTTTATTCCAGTGATTTTTTGTGTAGTTTCTCCACTCTCTTCACAGTTTTTCCTCAGCACATTAGTAGGTTTTACACTCTAATTATCCTCCTACCAGTAGATTTTCAAAGCTGTCTAGTGCATTTATATCCCCAACTCCCTTTAGTTTTAGTGGGAATCTCTCTAAATCCTCTGGGCAGCTTTGGGATTACAGCCCTAGCCATTTGCCATCAGGCTACTAACCTTCAACAAACACAGCCACCGACAGCATGAGGCGATCCAGTCCCAGAGGCACCTTCAGTGGGGAGTAAGTGAGCACATCCACCACTCCCGAGAGTCCATAGAAAAGGTACATGGTCGTGTGCTGCCAGTTCATCAACTTCACCCAGCTGCGTTCCTCGCCACTGTAGAGATACAAGTGAGGGCCATCGGGGACAAACTGTTCAGCCAGCATCCCTGGATGGAGACAAATGCAGGGTTACACGTTCTCTCTTTTAAGGGAGGAAATTAAAAAGAAGGACATCCAAAACCAATAAAAGGAAATACTTTTTCACACAATGGGTGATTAGACTGTGGAACTCACTGCCAAAGGAAGTTGCTGAGACCAAGAATGCAACAAGAGTTGAAAAGAGAATGGATATTTATATGGATATAAAAAAATATCCAGTTATCATAATTAGTGATGATAACATTTTTGGAAGGGAGATTAAACCTTGTGCTTTAGAGCTTAAGCCAATCTCTGTTAGACACAAAGGTAAGACCTATCTTGGGTGCACATTATTCCATATCTGCCTACTGCAGGGTTCTTATACCATCCTCTGATGCCTCCAGTTCTGGTTACTGATAGAGACAGGACACTGGATTAGATGGATCCTTGGAGTGATCCAGTCTGGCAGTGCTTATGAGGAACAGATTTGAAGACAGAGCATTCTCTAACTGGAGAGAATGAAAAAGGCCTGGTAGAGTTTGCTTGGAGACTCTTGGTGGTGTACAGTTCATTGACCTTGTTTATACATTGTACATGTAGGAGAGAACTTACCATTACTTTTGATTAAGTTAAGGGGCTGTAGAGTGGGTGAAAAGATCAGATAGTCTATGGCAAGACAATAATTATAGCATGATGAATTGTCTTGGGTGGTTGGGGAAGTGCTGTGTTCCAATCCTTACCTATCAGGGCAAAGATGATTTTGACCGCCCCTTCAATGACATCCAGACGTTGGTAATAGTGGTTTCTCTGGGACTGTTTATCCACCTTCCTGCTGAGGTACTTCAGGGGGTATTTCACAGACCACCAGAAGCCAAAGATCAGGAAGAAGCTGCCTGGGAGAGCGTGACCTTTGAAATTTGCCATCACGGTTGGCACTAAAAGGCAAGAAAATAAAAGGTCATTGAGAGAAGGGCTTTACTACCTCCCTAACAATGCAAATTAACTTTGCTCATGGTCCATGACAATAGCTAGCTCAGGAAGAGAGCTCTGTGAAGAGAATGGGGGAAAACAGTGTTTTTCCAAATTTATTTCAAGATTATTTTACAATTCAAATATTTGCTTTTCACATTGTCTTTTTAAGAGGCAACGGCATGGCAGATACATTAAACAGATTTCCTGTGTTCCAGGAGCAGTCACTAACCAGTACCCTCATGTCCCGCCAGCAGTACCCCTACCAGAGAAGGGGAGAACGCCTCCCTCTGGCTGAGCTACCAGGAATAGACAAATCTTAACTAAGCTACCCATCACACTCTATATCATGGTCAGAGTGATGCAGAGCCATTTGCAGAGGGATTTCAGGCTCTGATATTCTGAAACCAAGAGGAAAAGAATCTCCTTTGAAACTGACCAATAACCCTTCGGAAGAAGCATTTAAAACAAAAAAACAGAACAAAACAGTTAGACTTAACCTTGCATAGACATAGCATGGACAGAGATTAGCATGAAGCGATCTAGAGGCTTTACCACCAGGTAAATTGGACCTGGGAGCTCTGAATAACTGTGGACTGCAAAGCACTGTACAGATCCAGATAAGCTTCTGATCTTTGTGGTGTATGTGTACCTGTGCGGTGGATGAAGTGCATCATTGCGAGAAGAGAAAGCGTGCAAGAAGTTGAAACAAGCCATCTTGTTTCACAGCACATCTAAACTGCTGGGCAGGCAATGCAGTCTTGATGTCACTCCCCGCTGCATTGTGCCTTAAGGATAAGAGAATCATCTCACCATTTCACTAGTCTGTGTTTGAACTTGACATAGTTCTTGAAGCTTATTTTGAAGGATAGCGAGTGGGAAGCTCTCAGATGGGGCTGCCAATTTAGTAGGGTATTGTGGCAGGTTTACAAAGGCCGCAAAGGGGGAGAGCGCAGGGGTAAGAATGGCAATGCATTCATTGGCAATAAACCCTTCCAGACAGAGCCACTGCCTCTGATCCACTTTATGGCTTTTGCAAATAACCAAATAAGAACAGAGCAGGCAGGGCAGCTACACGAAAGACTTATTCAGGGTAGAGATGCAGAGTCAGTTTTGTGGTGCAAGCTCTTCCCAACGCTAGCAAGAAAAGGAATCTAAATACAGAGGCCACTGGTTCACTGTGCAATATACAGCAGCGAAGCAGACCATTACTAACAGAATTTGTTTAAGACTAAATGCTGATGATTTTCAGGGTCTGTAAAGAACTACCATCCCTGGATGATGTACAAAGATTTTTAATTTTAAGAAATAATCTGTTTCCCAAAGCTCAAATCTTCAACAAGAGAAATTAGCTGAGTGTCAGCTGTCACTGCTTCCTCTAGGCCGTATCTTATCTTACATGCCTCTGGATATTCCACCTTCAATGCTCTCCTGTGGCGCATGCTCCCCTATGGTTCCTTCTGTGGCTCCAAGCAATTACTGCTTAAATGGAATGCAACGTCCATAGCATTCTTTGTGAACCTTTCAGTAGCTCTTAGTAACCTTCTAGATGCATAGTTTCACATTGTGCTTTCATAGCTGTTGTATTCATACCTGCATTCTCTTGAGATGTTAGTTTCCTTTAGCACAACATGATCTGCTTGACCAGGATTACTCTTCTAAATCATTAGGGCAGTGTCTAAACTACATCTTATGTTGGCATAACCTATGCCACCCAGGGGTGTGAATAAACCACCCCCCTGAGAGACACAAGTCACACCGACATATGCACCAGTGAGGACAGCGCTATATCAGAAGGAGAGCTTCTCCCACAGACATAGCTACCGCCGCTTGTGGAGGTAGTTTTATTATGCTGATGGGAGAACACTCTCCTGTTGGCATAGAGTGTCTTCAGCAGACATGCAGCATCGGTGCAGCTGTGCCACTTTAGCGCTTCTACTGTAGACAAACCCTTTAGACTTCCACATAGGGCATTTCTCTCCCACTCATTCTGTTCAGAAACTCCAAAATGGAAGCAACCAATCACATGAACTCAGACTGACACAGCAATCGAGGCAGATGTCTTGCTCTGGGAATATGCAGCCATCACGTAACTATCTAGGAACTGTTTGACAGAGCTGCCAGATTCTGAAGGCACTGTCTACACTTGGAAGTTCTCCTGCTTTAATTATGCTGGGATAGTTAAAACAGCAACCCTTTTGCCTCCAGAGTAGACAGTTATGCCAGTAAAAAAATTGCTTATAGGGGTGTAGCTTGCTCTGGTTCATGACCTGAAATAAGCTATACCAGTATAAGGTGACTTTATACCATTCTAAGGGATTGTCTACACTTGAAACGCTACAGCAGCACCGCTGCAGCACGTCAACCTACACAGATGGGAGGAGTTCTCCCGTTGGTGTAGATAATCCACCTCCCTGAGAGGCAGTAGCTAGGTAAGCAGAAAAATTCTTATGTCAACCTAGTGCTATCTACACTGGGGATTAGGTGGATTTTATTACATCACTCAGGGGTCTGGATTTTACACACCCCTGAGCAACATAGTTGGGTTGACATAACTTCTTGTGTAGACCTCAACTCACTCTGTCTACACTAGAGTTTTTACTGGTATAACTGTGTTGTTGGGGGTGGGAGGGGTAGAGAAGGGAAGGGAAATCACTCCCTTACCAACATATTTTTTCAGTAAAATGTAAGCGTAGACTGGTCATGACTTGCCCTGATAGAATAAAATCTCATATCAATCTAATCGACTCAGGGATTTGTCTCAGTCCTAGAGGACTAAGAAACCGTGGAAAACACAGTATTTCCACATTTAGTGGTTTAAAATACCTTTAGTTTCAGCAAACACCAGTTGCAATAAATATAAAGCACAAGGAAAAGAAAGCTCTTCCATCATCCCATTTTGAATGGTGTAGCTGGAAGAGGCTGGCATTTCTCCTCCTCAGACTGTGAGAGCATCAGTGGATGGTGGAGTTCAGAACCCCCGGATTTAGAAGGATTGACCCCTACATGTACCTACGTAGAATTAGAATAGTGCCAAATAGCAAAGACTAGGTTCCTCCAACAAGAGGCAGGGCGGAGGATAAGGAACTGAACACGCATGCTTTGTACTTTGATAACCTAGGTAACGCCATCATAAATTACACAGCTACACAGAGAGGGAGCATAGTCCAGTGGTTAGGGCAGTCGCTTGTGACTCAGGAGATCAGTGTGGCACATTTGCTCTGCCACAAACTAGTGTGTGACCTTGAGTGAGTCACTTAATGTCTCTGTGCCTCTATTCTCTATCTGCAAAATGGGGATAACATCCCCTCCCACTACCTTAAAGGGGTGTTGTGAAGATAGATACATTAAACACTGGGAGGAACTCAGACACTCTGGCAACAGGGGCTGTATAAATATCTAAGGTAGATACATAAACCTTTGTTACTTTACTACATATTTTAAAGTAATTATTTAAACAAATCCAGTTCCAATCTGAAATGTTTCTGTCTACTAGAAAATTGATGCAGGACCTGTTTGAGGGATCCATCCACCAACCATTGTATTATTTATTAGGAAAAAAAGTGACTTGATTTGCTGAAATTAAACATAAGTAGATTCCTGTTCAGAGTTTGACTCTAGCCAATATACTCATTTCATTAATAGAGCTGAAAAAGGAGATACCAACTACAGAAATGTGGTTGACCAGAATAAAAGTAGTGAGAGAGCTGGAATGATTTACTGTCTACATTAGATTAACAGAGGTATGAAGATAGGATGAACTGAAAAAAGTTGAAATAAGTTTTATAACAATACATGTATCACTAACTCGTAACTAATGCCGTCTAAATTCAGCAGTATCCTCATACAATCTGTATTTGTCACCACCTCTTAATACTTAGGCAAGAAAATAATTGTAGTGTCGACAGCTGTGTGTATCATTAATTAAAAAAATTGCTAATTTAATGTATCCCAAGGGGACACGGGATTTTCTCCCTGCCTGTAATCTGTTTTAGTTAGACCCCTCTGTACATAGACCACTCCCCAGAGTGGGGTAGTCAATATACCAGCATACTTATATAAGAGAGAGTCTTAGCTGCTGGAGGAACTGAGATTCTTTCGGCCATCCCTGCCCAGCTGTGATCTCACCCTTAGCAAAGGAGACCAAAGGCCATTCCTTGGGGCAATTAGTGTCCTCTCATTGGTTTTACTGATGAGAATTTGGAAGCTGCTCAAGGAAGTGAGGAAGTAACTTTTATTTGTACTTTGCCTCTGCTGTTTGTAACAAAACAGAGCTTTGACTTCACACAGCAAACCCTGCTTTCTTTGGCTGCAGGCATGAAAGCAATTAGATAACAGTGAGACCATCCCTCTTAGTGCACGGTAGGATTCAGTATTGCCCCAAGCACTAGTGAAATCATCTGAGAATGTCTGGTACCTTTACACTCCAACACCATGAATGCAGGCCAAACATCTGCGTCTTGCTGAAATCTGACACGCCTTCACCAGCCACTGTTGTGCTCTCCTTGTCCTATAGATACTTTGGTTCCTTTTATTCAGAGTCAACAAAAGCTCAATGCCAATGCTTATGAATAGTTGGAGGGGAGGGCAGGGGGGGAAGGGAAGCATTAAGACACACAGACAAATGGCCAGTGTTTTCCCATTTTTGCCGTTTGTAAGTTGTTCTTCAGAAGGGCTTGTAGATCCCACACGATCTCTGGGCGCACAAAATATTGGAAAGCGCCAGCTTGAGGTGCTGAGTTTTAGACAGCCATGATTTACCTAAAATCGCAAATAATGAATGAGAAAGCTTAGAGCTCTGCCCTACACCGGGACTCATCAGACCTGGGTTTGATTCCCAGATCTGCTGACTGACTGACCTGCTGGATGACCTAAGTCCAGTCGCTCTGGGCCTTGCTTTCCCAGTTTGTTACAAGGAGGCAAGAATACCTACCTGTGCAGATGAAATGTGCTATATAAGAATTGGTTATTAGTACACCCCATGGCCCAGTGTGCATGTGGTAGGACTTGGGCAGTGAAGAAAGCACAGATATTTGTGAATGGGCTCTCCCCGGCTCTGCACAACTTCACTAACTTACATTTATATGGTATGTTTTATGATAAAGATGCCCAAAGTGCTTTGCAAAAAGATAAGCCTGTATCCATGCAGGGAGATCACTTCACCTACCAGAGACGTCACCACCTCTGGGGAAGAACATGCCAACTTTAACAGTGCAAGGCAACAGTGAATAGTTTGGGGAAGGAACTGCAGCGGTTGTAGCCATTTGAAATGTGTCCGCCTTTGGGCTCTCTCCTGGCGATGATGGGGTCTTTCCAAAGTGAGTTTGTGTTGCTAATTGCTGCTTCTTTCTGATCTGCCCTTCCCCATATTCCCTTTTTCTCCTCCTCTTCCCCCCGCCATAGGTCCATTAAAAGAGCAAGAGATCTCAGGTTTTGGAGTAATGCTTGACAGGGTATGGCTCTCTGCTCCCAGTGTATTTCTGGCAGAGCAAAGGCTGATTGGAAGGCGTGGAACAGACCTGGCTAAGAGGGTGGGAGAAGGAAGGAACGTTGGAGAATGATCCATTGAGTGAGTGACAAGCAGAGCTAACCCTACAATGCATGAATGATGTAACATAACACCTACTTTGGAATTAGTGAGCAATTTCTGGAAAAGTTGCAACAGAGCAACCCACCAGCAGTTTACACAGAAACCTCAGCCTGTGTCTTCAGTAATCCACGCTTTATGTTGGCTGCTGATCCAATTCCATGTCCATTTCTTGACCCGATCTATAGAGCTCTAAATTGGCTAGAAAGAAGTAGCTATGTTAGGGAGTGCCTGTGCCCCTCTCTAATCACACTTCATCATGGCCATTTGGTTTGATGTGGTTAGTACAGCTGATGCAACCTGGGCTCAAATTAACTTTCTCCGCAGAGACCCCAGAGCTGTTGAAGTTGCTGACACCTGAGTTGAACCTGAATCTTGCATTCTTCAAGGTACATTGCAAGACTCATCAGCTTCCTTGGGTCTTCTAATGTACAAGCTGCAGACTGGTCATGACAATTTACTACTGGAAGCAACCACCTAGGGCTTCTGTTAAGTAAATGACTCTAAACTGAGGGGACGGAGTGGTTCTTTTCCTGGAAGGAATAGATGTTACACAACGGCCGACAGATGTGACATTGACGGACGGCACCTCTGAGAAATGCCAGCAATTAGTGCAAGCAGCGTGTGGGATTGCTGCAATGTTCCTTCCCTCCACCTCCACCCAGGGAGGGAACAGAAAGGTGAATGCTACATCGGAAGGACTCATTTCTTTCACAACTACCCACAGCTGTCTTGAAGGCACTCGGCATTGACATCAGCACTGCAGTGAAGCCATCGTGACACACCTGCTTTTATTGACTGGCCACAAAGAGATAGGAAGATCCTGCTGGATGCCAAGTGAGAGTACAGGGCCAGTAACTTTTCTGTTACAAAAGAAAGGCAGCCTGAGCAGAGAAAGCCTGTGGGGAAGATACAGAGATGGGCCCTTCTTATAAAAAAAAGAAGACAGCCACCAACTCCTCCTGCTACTGATGAGTGAACTTCAAAATGATCCAGAGCTTCAGCAGACCCAGGGGATTTAGCAAGGCTGGACTGATCCCTTGCAAGAATGGCCTCATGTTATTTTGAGCTCTTGGCTCTTAGTCCTTGATGGGTGGAATTAGCAAGCTCAGAGGTGCACAGAAGTGAAGTTACTTGTTTAAAAGTTAAGCTTCCCAAAGGTAAAGGTCAGTTCTTATTTGGCCTGGTTACTGCATTTCATAACTGTCACCGTGGATCCTCTGCAAAACCCAGACCAGATCACCAAGCCCATCTGTCATCTGTCACCCCAAACCCGTTACTCATTTCCCTCCCCTCTCTGTATCTCTCTTCTGTCACAGTTTTAGGGTCACTGCACCTGTAATCCGCCTCCATGGTCCCGAGAGCTCCCACTTACAATTTCCAGCTCCCGGCCATCATCTCTCTTGGGCAGAGACGCGGGTCTCACTGACTCCTGACAAGGGATTTTAAGGCTGCACAGCTCCCTGGATTAACACTGTGATATCTCCACCACGCCAGACTGCTTAAACAGGTCAGCACCTGTGCTTTGCTTTCTCTCCAGAGGCTCTGACCAGTAATATAGCCCAGAGTTACAGCTCCATCTAAGTAAGCACTTTTATTCTTAAGATAAAAGCTCTACAAAGAAAATGCATTAGAAGTTCCTACACACATGCCCAAAACCTTACCAAATGTCAGTCCCATCTCCAGCCATGGGCTTTGGTAGGTTTTAGCCCTTCAAAACCCACGATTAGGTTTCCCCCATTGATTTTTACAAGTTTGTATCAATCTTTAATTCAGAACCAGAGCAAAGGTTGGACAGATCATCTCTTTCTTTGGGCCTTTCATCTTGGTGTCAAGTAACAGGTAAACAGCAGACAAAGACTCTCTCCTCAGGCTGTAGTTTTAAAAGGCTAGATTTTTGCATGACTGAAGTTGGGTCATTTGCATTAACCTCTTCCTAGGAATGTCTCAGGAAATCTACTTCACACTTATTGTCTCAAAAGCCCATACTTGTCCGGCACATTTTCAACATAGTCTTTTCAATTCCCATTTCTTATATCAGTCACATCCCCTTCCTAGAGTGGTTACAAACAATCCCCACCCACAACAATGCAAATTTAATGCAATGAGTTTTTTCAAGGGCATTGCAGGAAATTGTCATATTTGTTGCATCTTCTTGTCAGTCTCCCCCTTTCAATAAATAAGCATCATGAATTGCCTTCAAACTTCTCCTTGGTGAAACTTCGGATCAACCACCCTTTACCTTCCCTCTATTTTCAAAAGCTCCTCCCCTCTGATTTCTAACCTCATGAAAGATGCCCTTCAACTCTTGCACCAATGCTGCTTAAGCTGCTCTGCTGAACTTTCCACACAAGGGGAGGTGGGAGGGCCTGAAATCTCCATTGCACTGACTTAGACCTTCTACAAATGTTGCAGCACAGGCATTTTTACTATTGACTAATTCTAGAGGCGAGGAAGAGAAAAAGATTAATATTTTCATGATTAAACACACCAAACTCAGTTTATTACGAGTCACGCGGTCATTTATTAGTTACCTGCAAATGTTCTGAAAACTGCTAGCTATTTGTGAGAATGTTTGCAAATGCCAAAAGTTTTGTGAATTTTAGCACTACTTATTCACCCAGAAATTCATAACAGGGTCATTCCAGTTAAAAATTGTTAGCCAATCAGGAAGCAAAAACATGACATGATGGATGAAGTGTTTTAAGACAGCACATCAACTGAAAATGATTTGTCCAAGCTAACGAGTGAACATTCTGATATAGTCAAAGAAAATCAGATTCAGCCTATGAACAATTCACTAACCAAGCAATAGGTTAAATGTATAATTAATTGTATTGATAACATGTAGTTCAGCTAGCTCAACACTGCATCAAGATCCTAACAAGGCAGAGAAAAGTGTACAATGCAGAGTTCATTTGAAAATGTAGTTGATAGATTTAGAAGAGAACAAATCTTTGGAGGTCAGCTTTCCATTTGAGTTTGGCCAGGCAAGTTCTGACTAGCTGCAAAAGAAGAGACCAAGATGTTGCTTATGAACAGAGGAAGAATAAGAGCAAAGCTATGAACAAGAAGGTGACTGCTCTTGAAGGTGAAGGCAAGTCTGAGCTTGGTGCATGAGTGGAAGATAATGAAGGGATACAAAGAGACACCAGCAATCAGAGCATCAAGGGGTGGGGCTGTGATTTCGACATTTTGGGTAGACTCAAGTGGGTACAAGATGGGATGTGGAGTGTCCAGAGAGGAGACAGTTACAGCATCCATAGCAAGAGATGGACAAGGGTTGGGGTTAGAGGGAAAAGAGGATTTCAGAAGACAGGATGATGTACAAGAAAGGACAGCTGAGAATTTAGGGACGGAAAAAAAAGGTGTTGAACAGTTCCCTCCGTTTATATAGAGTGACAAGCAGGATAATACAATCTCTGATCCTTGGGTCACACTGATGTATAACCGTGCTGCATGCTGCCTGTTATATAGCACCACAGTTTCAATAGCATAGAATGAACTTTTCACCTCAGCACAGAGAACAGTAGGTTGAAAGTCCCAGTGTTTCACTTAGTCAAGGAACACACACACACACATCCAGTTACTTAGGTGAGTCAGGGGACTGGTTTCCTAGGAGAATTGTAGCAATTAAACACAGTATGTTCCTGTTTGCCTTTTGCCAGTTTGCTTAACAAGGTGAAAAAACTGTTAGCTATTTGATGTAGCCTTGAGCATATGTCAGGAAGACCATCTAGCATAATTACTAGTCAGTTGTGTCAGGATGATCAACTAGGCTTTTCTATTTAATAACTGAAGCTGAAACTCAGTGCACTCAAGTGTTTCTCTTCTGTTTATTAGTCTCAGTCTCTCTCTCTCTAAAATAGACTGACATTTAACAGTAAGTAGCAGCCATATAGTTTGCTACTTTGCATTGGTTTATTTAAATAGCAGGAGGCACTGAGATGGGGCTGGACTGCAGAGTTTGGAGCTGGATCTGACCTTGCCACTCGCTATCCCCTACCCCTCAGCTCACCAACCCCGCAGGGATTTCACAACAAAATACCCTTAGTTTTAGCTTAGTGCTCACCATGGCACTGACTGGAAAGTCCCCACCAGCCTGGTTCCATCATCGCTACATTGCTGTGGAGGCACAGGAGGCAGTGCAGAAACACAGAGCATCCATGCAGAGAGCTCTAAGCACCAGCAAGTGACTCAAGATCCTCACATGTTGGGGCACTTTCCCCTCCTCTACTCAACAGGGGCAGGAACCATCTTTTTTTTCCTGTGTTTGTACGGCTGCTAGCACAATGGAGTCCTGGTAAATGACTAAGGCTCCAAGATGCTACGGTAATACAAACACCACAGGTAAAAAATCCACAATGTCTTTCTGAAGATCCTGGTCCCATGTGGGTTTCCCATCATGTGGGGGATGATCTGGGCCTAAGATTTTAAAATGGCTGCCTCACTGTAGCGCTTTGGCCGGTTGAGACTTTGTACAAGTGGCAAAAGTTGCAGTGGTTTAGTTTAAATTGGTTTTTAAACTAATTTAGTGAAACCTGTGGAGTTCAGTGCTCAAGGTGCTTCCAAGAGCTCTGCTTTTACTCCACGTCTAGTTCCAACGGGCTGTGCATAGAATCATAGCAATGTCAGGCTGGAAGGGACCTCATCAAGTTCGGCCCCCTGTGCTAAGGCAGGGTCAAATAAATCTAGACCATTCTGTTCTTAAAAATTTCTGGGCATGGAGGTTCCACAACCTCCCTTGGAAGCCTATTCCAAAGCTTAACATTTTACTTAAATCTCCCTTGCTGCAGATTAAGTCCATTACTACTTCTCCTATCTACCGTGGTCATGGAGAACAATTGATCACCATCTTTTTCTTAATAAGCCTTAACATATTTGAAGACTTATCAAATCTCCCCTCAGTCATCTTTTCTCAAGACTAAAAATGCCCCAGTTTTTTTAACCTTTCCTCATAGGTCAGGCTTTCTAAACCTTTTATAGCTTTTGTTGCTCTCCTCTGGATTCTCTTCAATTTGTTCCCATCTTTCCCAAAGAGTGGCACCCAGAATTGGATACAGTACTCAAGCTGATGCCAACAAGAACTTCACAGCACCCTGTCTAGATTATCTTTCTGGGGTGCTCAGCCCTTAAAGGCCAACCCCTTAATACCACAAAATTAGTGCAAACTTCAGTGTGGATGCTTATTCAGTTTAATTTAAACCTGTTCCCCCAATCAATTTAACGTAAAACAAAATAAGCCACCCTTAAACCAAAATAAGAGCATTCACAGAGAGGTTTGCACTGGTGTAAATCAATACCTTCAGTTAAACTGGTGCACTTTGTTACGTAGACAAGCCCTGCGTGTTATGATCATTGTTCACTCCCGTACTGCCTCCAGTGACAAGAACAACCTGCTAGTTTTCTTACTGTTTATTATACTGTTACTCTGCTTTCACTGCTGAGGTCCTGACCTCCATTCCTACAAACCACCACATAAAGATTCACTGCTACCCCTGCAAGTAGCTCTTATACGAGTATAGTTACTCCCAGAATGGAACTAGTCATACAGTAAAACAATTATTTTCTAGAATATTTGATAGTAACTTTGTGGCCAGCTGTTACAAGCAATGAAAGACTCTGCCTCACGCCATGGCTCAAGGGGACAGATTATTGGCAATGAACACATTGGCTCATTAAACACAAAATGCAAACAGAGAATCCTTTACCTGCAATATTGGTACAATCCAACAGTTTTATATAATACATGCTATTTCTTTGGAGAGACACCAGCCACCTACCCAAATTGCTATAAAGAGGCCGCATCCATACACTGTGGAGATGGCTGAAAATAAGATTTCTGGGTAAATAGATGACAACATAATAAGGCTGTACAAGAGCTCTAGCAGCTGTACTATTAAAAGACATTTAGTGGGATTTAAAGGTGCGCCCCATCTGATGGGTGCTGCCAGAATGTCATTACCTCACAGTAATCAACAGACGCACACAGACTCATCAGTGCATGGGAAGTTAAGGCCACACCCTTTGCCCCTTTGAACAACCTATTCCAGAATCAAGATGCGTTTGCAGGAGAGTGGAAAACGATCTTTGATTTATTCTTAACCTCACCGAGGTAGCACGAACGTTTCCCCATGTGACTGACCCACCCTGCCACCAATAGAATGATCTGAGGTGTCCTGCACAGCACAGCACTGCCTGTAATGTGTGTGTGCCAATGTAAATAGAGGCTGCTACGAACACAACAAAGCAATAGGCTGTCTCAAACATTTCTATGCTGAGACTTTACTCTGATTACTCTGGAGCAGGGAATAGGGCACAGTAACCTGTCTGGAATACGTGACCACTGGGAATACAAACATGCCTGAGTTCACTTGTCGCTGCTCTTACCTTGTCCCTTTTCTCTTCATTCACCCTTTGCCTATTATCTAAATCCTAGTGTTCCACAATGTGTATTATTTGTTTGTAAAGCCCCAAGCACAACAGGGCCCTGATCCTTGCCTGGGGTCCTTGGGCCCTACTACCACACTAGACATAAGTGAAAAGAGCCCAATGACTTCAGCTGGAGTTGTAGGTGCTCAGTATCTCCCGATAAACACAGGCCCAAGGCATCTGACCTCTGGCACCCAAAATTAGAGGCCACTTTTCCAGAAATTGGCGTGCCCTTACCTGATTTCCTGCTTACTCCATTAGTTAGTTAATTGGTTTGTTATATCATGCTTGATTCTCCACTCACTTTAATTAGCGTACTTTGTACTACTGCCTGTTTATTACAGTATCACGTGGTTAGTCGCCTTAATCATTGACCAGGGGCTTCTATTCTTAACGCTTTCACAGCTCAGTTTGTTTTTGTAGTGCTGCTAATCCCCTGTTCTCCTGAGGAATTAGCAGCATGTGGACATAGCCAGCTGCTGCTCACCCCTGGTTCTGAATGTACCTCTTATCTGGGTCTCTTCCTGTTCCCTGCATCTCCTTCTTCTCCAGCTGCTATCCCTCTCTACTATTCCCACCAGTTCCACCTTCTCTGTCCTTCCCCATCTCCCGCCTCCTTGTCCTGCTAGTACATCCACCCTCTCCTCTGCCACCACCAGGGCCAATTGCCCCATCTCTGCCCATCTTCTTTACTTTCTCATTCCCTCCCCTCACTCCACCTAGAGATCCTGCTGGCCCCTCCCTTACTAACCTCCCCCTCCACCTTTTCACTCCACATTCCTGCTCACTTTGGAATGCTCATCCCATAACAAGATTGATCACCTCCACCAGGTGACCGTCTCATCTCCTGAATCCATTCCTGATCCCTCCATGTACTAAAATGCAGACTCTTCTCTACCTATTCAGTGCTGCCTCTGTTGCAGCAGCTTCAACTTTCCCCAGGGTCATTAGGCTTCTCTCCTGCTTCTTCCGTTTCACCAGAACTGCCTCAAATGACTTCTTCAGGGCCAAGTTTCGAATCTCTGGAGCTTTCAAATGGTCTTATCTGCTTTACTGGAGCGGTGCGCATATCCTCCCTGAACCTTGACAAGGATATTCTCACCAGTCCTCAGAGCTGATGACCCAACGGGAGGGATGGCAGCATTTCACACTTGTTGGGGCTATTGTTCCAGGCTGGCTGCAGGCTCTGGCAGACATGACTGCATGGGTTACTCAAATGTGGCATTTGAAAAGTTAAGCAAAAGCTAAGATTCTTGAGCAAAGATGGCAGCTTAGAAGGGCCTCGCTCACCGGACTGACACAAACCAGCTCAGTTTGGCCCCTGTTTTATAAGAGCTACACATGGCAGGCTCACTTGCTTCATCTATTCCAAGACCCCAGTAGCGAGTGCAGTAATATTCCCTCCTTCCAGCACCTGCTCCCAAAACCCCTGAAGGATACCACTGCTCTTCCCACAACCATCAGAGAGAGGCAACGGTAGAGCAGCTGAGGCAGCGAACGCCTTCACCACATGGTTCCTGTACTCTGCATGTTCTCAACAAGTGGCTGGTTTCTCTTTATCAGAGTTCAGTGCAACCTCATAGGCTGGGATGTGCTAAAAGGGAGGGTGGAAAGGTGCTGCCAAGGAACCTTAATGCAGTGGGGCAATACATGGGGAAGAAGACAGAAGGGAAGGGAGAGAATACTTCCCCCAACTCTTGTAAAGGGAACCCACAAGAGAGGTGTGGAGAAAACTATTCACACAAACCTAAGCTGTTCTTAAGCTTGTTTCCTTCTTTTGCTATGTTCACCCATTGCCCATCTTCAAATCCTCCCTGCACAACATCAAACTTAGATTGTCAGGATGATGCCTCATTTGTCTGCAAAGTCTCACATGCACCTATAACCATATAAATGCTTCAACCTCTCCCCTAGGGAATCTATTTCCTCATTTGTTAATGCTCCCCGTCAGGCTAACATTCCCCTTTGCAGAATTTCATGCTATTACTCACAGGTTCTTACATCTTTTTCTCCATCTGCACAGAGGGAGAACTATGGTTTTGAACAGTTGTATTATTACTTATCCTAATTAGGCTGATAAGATATCTGCAAGACTCGTGGAACAACTTTCTTTCATTCTACAGCTGCTTCTGAAGCATACTTTGGATTTCCAGTCTTAGGTTAAAAAAATACCCAATGAATCAAGAATTAATCACATAATTGATTCCTGAAAGTCACTTCTGGGGGGTAAGTGGGTGCGTGACACAGCCTGGAAAACTGCTCATAGATGTTACCACAGAAATTTAGGCTGTTAGTTACAGAGATCAGAGTGACTACTTGTTTATGCAAAGGCATTTGTGTCTACTTCCCCTTTCACCTCCCCATGAGTCATGTTATTCACCTGTTGCTAATTATCTAGATCCTACACTGTGAGCTCTCTGGGGCAGGGACTGTCTTTGTTTTATTTATTTGTATATGACGTACTACAATAGGACTGTGGTTTTTAACTGTGGTCCACAGATGCTACTGTAAGTTTCATAAATAATAAAAAGGTATTGGCTAAGTGAAGAGTTTCAGTAGCAAAACAAGTTTTGATATAATTCAAAAAACTTTTAAAGCCAAATTGCACAGAGTTTAAAAAACAATTTTAAGAAAAAAACCCTGATAAAACCCCTGTAATTTGCATTTAAAGGCCAACAATTTGCTTTTAATAGATACCTCAAGGCATAGTAAATAAAGTACTTAAATCTTTAAGTGTGCCTATGCTAGATCACTGCATAGCTAGAGTTGTACTGTATATCAGCCATTGTACCTTATGCTAAAAAAAAAAAAAAAAAAAAAAAAAAAAAAAAAAAGCAGTTATCCATTTTAATAGATAACTAAAACTGATAGGGATGAATTCTTACCCTTCCTCATTGTTCCTATCAGAATTATTGCTGACGTAAGTCTGCCACTAGTCTCAAGCTTTGATAAGTTATTTCTGGACTCTGATCTTACTGCTATTCTTTTCCCTAGAAGAGTTTGTTTATTTTTATTTACTGTAAAAAACAAACAAACAAACAAACAAAAAAAACACATTTCTGGACAATGCTGCAGAGAGAGCATGGGAGTGCAGATGTATTTCACACTAGCAGTTCAACATATGGATCGACTCTAGATTTTGTTCTAGGTTTTAGAAGAAAAAGCTCAGTCTCCTTAGCTTTTTAAGACAGAGCAGAAGAATCGGAATTAAAGAAAGAGAATCATAAAGCCACATTGGCCAAGTGATACAGCAAGATTCTCTGCAAGTCCAAGTGGCCAAGGAGAGAAAGCATCATTTTGCCTGTAATGTCACTGAGAGTTGGTCTTTTCCTCTCCTGCTTCCAAAGCTTTCAACTGCCATTGCCTGATATACCGTGGTGCAGTGACATTTGAGAGAAATTTCCTTCTTGTAAGTTACTGAAGCCCCTCGTGCCTGCCAGGCAGACGTCTAGATCTGTAACCACTAGGCTCCCACGTCACTTTGCTACCGTTACATACTCTGCGCGTCATCCTGACTCGCTTTCCTGGTGAGCAGAGTAAAAGCAAACCTGGTCTGGTCTGTTCCCTGTTCTGACCAGCTCTGTTGCATCAGTGTACAGAAGGAAGGAAGTGCAGAGCTGTAGGTGAAGGGTTCACACACACACACACACAGGCAGGGTCACCAGCAGAGCAATCACACCCCACGCTTTGCTTTATCCTGGCTTCTCTTTTGTTTGCTGCCTTTTTTTTTTTTTTAAACCCAAGGAAGAGGATGCAGGGGGGCTTTTGCTAGAAACTGAGACAGTGAGGTGGATCCCAAGGGAGGGAAACCTCTGCCCTCCCTACCGAGAGCTGCGCTTTTAGGGGGATGAGTCACCGGAGCAAAGCTTTTTCTCATCACCGCGATACCCAGCATCCGGCTCAGGGATCTGTAACACGGAGCTCCTACCTGCCCCAGGCTGCTTCGAGGGCGGAACGCAGCCCTCTAGGTTGGGGAATAAGAGAGACGGGCTCAGCTCCGGCTCTTCTGATCATGGAGAAAATTCCCATCCCAAGGGACACCCTTTTCTTCACTCTACAGCCCCCGGGGCAGCCTGATCTGAGGGGTTGGTCCCTAGACTCCCCGCACAGAACCTGCAGATACCTAGCTGTGCCCTGCACATTTCCCTGCTATAGCTCCAGCCCCTGACTGGGCTCCCTTAGTCCACCCCCTCGCAGAAGAACTTTACCTGCTGACCACTTTCTGCCCCCACTTGCAGCTGCTCCAGCTCCAGGCGCACCTGTTCCTCAGTCTCGGGATACACACAGGTGAGCCGCTGACGCAGAGCAAGCAGGAACAGGTGTGGGAGGGGACTCGGGAGGCACAAGACTCCACCCCCTTCTCTCCTACCCAAACCTCTGGAGAGGAAAAAAAGAAAAGAAACAACACCCAGTCAAATGGCTGCCCCCCCCAATTATTAATTGGTGCTGTGGTTGGTGCCTCCTTGGGTTTAATTTCATAAACAGCTGCAAATTCTGGGAGAATTCCCTCTTGCTCCCCAATTTGGTAATATTTACATTTGCTTCCAACATTCTCCACTGTGTGTTTTATCTCTCTTGTGCTGTTGATTTGCATTTTGTTTACTGTGCCTGGGTACAGCCTGGCCAGTCCTTTGGCACAAGTTCAACGTGATGGTCCTATAGTTTCTACATCATACTCCTTTTACTTAAAACCAAATACAGAACAGAGGGGAAACATAAACCCTAGCTTTAGGATGTTATAAAGCACTGCAAAGATCTTGGTGTTCAGTGATCCTGAGTCCTAAGGACTCCCATTGCAACCAGAGAGGAAAATCCTGTGCTCCCAATCTCTGAAAGTTCAGTGGTAGTATGTATTTTAAATCATGAATATCTTGGACATACTAATTTTAGATCTAATTGTCTTCCAAGGGTTTGTTACTTCTCAGTTATCAAATGAGTCTGCAGTTTTGTGACACAAGTTCTTTACATAAAAACAAAAAGGGCATTTTCTGTAAACAAATAAGGATGAAAGCCTGGCCCCACTGATGTCAATGGGACCAGGATTTCACCCCAAATCTCCATTTTCTTTCTTTATAATTCTAATGGCTGAATTACCAGGCTCCCACAGGGGTTAGTGAGGTCCTTAGGTATGGGTACTGGATCAGATTCACCACTGCCCTGTATTTCGTGTAAAAATCGACCCCAGTCAAAAGGGAATGTAAACTGCTATCATTCTGAGTACAGAACAATAGTGAACTGGGCCCCTATCTTTTGGAGAGAATCCAACACATGGAGGTTGGTGTGCAATAAATGAGGCATTGAAACATGTTCTTCCATCCAGACTGAACCCTCCCGTTTGTCATTAGGCAATGGTTTTAGGCCTAGATTTAAAGGACACAATCCTCCAATATATTTGTAGACTCCTGTGTTGGGGTATATACCCCATTCTGGCTCAGAAAGGGTTAATGTCAGGCTGAGAGGTTAGTTAACTCACCTACTTCACCTACAGGGTGGGCCAGCTCCAATTAAAGATGAGTCGCAGCTGTATGATGACTCCGAGTTGGGTGGCTGTTATAAAGGCAGCAAGTGGGGGCACAAAAGAAAGAGGGCTAAAAGTTCTGAGAAGAAACTACACTTTAACAGGGTCAGAGAGGGGCAGTTTTGAGATTGCTGACATGGAGGGCTTTCTGATCCCTGACAAGAAGTCATGAAGAAGAGCTTAGTAGAGAGGGAGAGTGAATACAAAGGGGGTGGGGAAGAAAAGAGTACATGCACAATCAGATAGTTTTTTTTTTTTTGTTTTTTTTTTTAAACTGATAAGCTGAGGAAGGAAATGACCCAGAATGTTATAACTATAAGTTCCCAACCCACAGAAATAAGAACGGATAATGTTAACCCGATGAAAGTAGCGGAGGGGATTTAAAAAATCATAAATGACAGCTATCTTTCTAGATATTGAAAAAGTGTATGACATGCTATGGAGAGAAGGATTATGGGACAAAGTAGGTACAATAGGTATAAGGATGGATGGCTGGATTAGAGAATTTTTGAGTAAAAGGAACATGCAGGTCAGAGTTGGGAAAGTAATGGTGAGAATATATATCAATATATAAACACATTAAAAATACTACACCACAGGGAATTATCAGCCTTGCCTTATTTAATATTATAAACGTTCTTCCAAAATGAATAACTGTTGGGGTAGGTGTCACTATTTGCAGATGATTGTGCTTTATGGGTTATGAGGAGGAATACTGAGGTGGCAGAAAAGAGAAACAAATCATTACTAGAGGCTTCAAACTGGGCAAGTGCCTGGGGTTTCATTTCAAGTTCTCCATTGCTAAAACCAAAGGATTGATCTTTACTAAAAGGAAAGCTGCAAAGGAATGTAAACAGTATCTGTACTGAGAACAAACAGATATAGTTAAAAGGTTTAAATTCCTAGCTTGACACTAAATTACTTTGGAAAGGTCACATAGACTATGTTAAAGATAAATGCAAAGGAAGGATCAACCTGTTCAAAAATATTGCTGGGACTAACTGGGGGGGCGGATAAGAAAACACCACTGGTATACAGAGCCTTAATCAGACCATTTATTGACTATGGCTCACAGGCTTTTGGGTCAGCATCAAAACCAGAACTTAAGAACTTAGATTTAATAGAAGCCCAGGTATTATGATTTGTGTGAGGTGCATTTGTTACAATACCCATATGCATGCTGTGGTTAGCTGCTAGGGAATTGCTAGTTACGCTATGGGACCTAGCTTTCTGGGCCAAAGTTAATGGGAGTTGCAATGATGAAAGTACCAAACAAATATGTGAGGATTATTGGGAATTCAGTAGCCAAACTATAGCACACAATGTTTGAATGGCATGTGGAGTTCAATTTAAAATGTAGATGCAGTAGTTGAAAGACAAAGAAAAGCTAAAGAAAGTCAAAACTGTTATGCATGGGAAAATTATTTACGGATGAGAAGACACATGTCCAAATGTGGATTTAGATTTTTTAAATAAATTTAAGGATTAAAAGGAGACAATAGGTATAATAAATGAATTATACCAGTATATAGATGAACAGTGAAGTTATTTTTGTCAGATACAGATGGGTTTAAAAGAAAAAACAGGAACAGCATACTAAAATTAGGAATTAGTACATCTAAGAGAAGGGATCTCACAAAACTGGGTGACCATGCAACAAAATGGCAGATGAAATTCAATATTGATAAATGTATAGTAACGCACATTGGAAAACATAATCCCATCTATACATACAAAATGATGGGGTCTAAGCTATTACCCCTCAAGAAAGAGATCTTGGAGTCACTGTGGATAGTTCTCGTGAAACAGCTGCTCAGTGTGCAGCAGCAGTCAAAATAGCCACCAGAATATTAGAAGCCATTAGGAAAGAAATAGATAAGACAGAAAATATCATAATGTCACTATATAAACCCATGGTATGCCCACACCTTCAATATTGCATGCAATTCTGGTTGCCCCATCTCAAAAAATATATGTTAGAATTAGAAAGAGCACAGAGAAGGGCAACAAAATAATTAGGTAGGAAACAGCTTCCATATGAGGAGAGATTAAAAAGACTGGGACTGTTCAGTTTGGAAAAGAGATGACTGAAGGGGGATGTGATAGAAGTCTATAAAATCATGACCGGTATGCAGAAAGTGAACAGGGATGTATTATTTACCTCTTCACATAACACAAGAAGCAGGGTGACCCAATGACATTAATAGGCAGCAGGTTTAAAACAAACATAAAAATGTACTACTTCATACAACACACAGCCAACCTGGGGAACTTGTTGCCAGGGTATGTTGTGAAGGCCAAAAGTATAAGTGGGTTCAAAAAAGAATTAGGACCATCAATGGCTATTAGTCAAGATGGTCAAGAAAGCCTCCTCATACTTTGGGTGTCTGTGAACCTCTGATTGCCAGAAGCTGGGACTGGATGCAATGAACGGATCACTTGATAATAGCCCTGTACTCTTTCCTTCTCCAGCATCTGGCACCAGCCACTGTTAGAAGACAGAATACTGGTCAGTATGGCCATTCTTATTTTCTTATGTAATATCCAATTTTGTAGCTGCGGTGACAGCTGAACTAGAAGCAATAACGCTAGCATTAAACTGGATCTAGGATGTATGCCCAGCAGTTGTGGTCATTTTTTTGGACCCACTTTCGGACCTTATCACGATAAAAAAGGGTGTCTCTGTATATAGAAGTGATTTAATCAATGAAATGGTATGTCTAATTACAGATAGTGCAGATGGGAATACATGTAACATTAGCCTAGATCCCAGCATATATTGGGATAACGGGATGAAATGGTGAACAAAGCAGCTACAAGTTCTGTGAGAAATGGAAGGATTGACCTAGAAATATCCTTGAGTCAACAGGAAATCAAAAGAACAAAAAAATGTAGACGAGGAATGGCAAAAAATTTGGAACAATGAAAAAAGAGGATTTAAAAAAAAATTGTGCTCTAGAGTTGAGGATAATGGCATACTTCAGGGCCCAGACAGGTGACTTAGAATGAAGTGGCTTTGTTTAAAGTACTAACTGGCCATTGTGGTTTAAACAAAAATCCTTTTTTGAATAAACAAACACAAAGATTAACTATATGCGCACACTTTAAAGTAGAAGTACCTTTTATAGCTAATGGCTTTTATAAAGATAGGGGAAAGCTTTTTGAGGAATTTAAACAGCTTAAGTTAACAAAAGTTACAACACATTGTTTACTAAAAATATTGGGGAAATGGGATAGTATTAGAGAGGCGTTCTTACGTTACCTGAAAGACACAGGGTGGAATGAGAGACTGTAAACCACTAGGTATTTAGCAATTATAGTTGGTGGTGGCTATAGACTATGGAGTCACATCTGCTTTGCCATTAGGAAAAAAAAAGAGCTGTTGTGCGAGAGGGAAGAACTCTATAGTTACTCTGGATCTAAGGGGTGGAGAGACTGGCTGAGTTAAGGAGAAAGCCAATGGGGTGAGTTAGTTCTGGGATCCACTACTTAAGAAAGAAGTCCGTCAGGAGGCCGGGAGAGAACGGAGCCACCAATGGGGATGGTAAAAAGGCAGGATCTAGATTTCCAAGGGGAAAGCACTGGGAGGGTTCAACTCGAGGAAAAGAGAGGGATGAAAAGCTGACCCTGAGGAGGCTGGAAGTTGGTTTAAATTTATACTTTTGGTCTGAGATTTATTGGGGGATTTCCCAGGAGAGTGCTGTGAATCCTGGCCCTGAAAGAAGGGTGAACTCTAGAGTGGCTGTGTGAGAGGCCTGCTGACAGACTTGGTAGGAAGAAGTCCAGGGAGGCAGCAACAAGGTTGGGTGAAATGAATCATGACTGCCTGTCCTAGGTTCCCCCAACTGGAACCCAGTGAAAAGGGCAGATCTGGGTTTCCCTACCAGCGGGTAGGAAGGTGAATTGAAGCCCATGAGAAGGAGCTATGGACTACTGGAAGCCCTTAGAAAAGTCTGTATGAACCATTGTGTCCAGAATCAAGGGCAGTAGACTGGACAGAGGGATTGGACATATGTTCTTGCTGGACTCTCTGTTAGCCTGGAATGGGTAGGACTAAACGTGATCTAGCCAAAGGGCTGAGTTGTGAGAAGAGGCAGACCATTGCAGGCCTGGAGCAACCATTTGCAAGAGGTGCTAGAAGAGGAGGCCCAGCTATGCCACACCCAACCACTGATTTCAATGGAAGCTAAGAGCCTAAACACCTTTGAGGATTTGGGCCAAAGCCCTTGAAACTGTATGTGTGTGTGTGCGTGCGAGCCCGTCATGTACTTGCAGAACCCCAGGTGTGTTCTGGGTACTTATGTGCTTACTCTGTTCCAGACACTGCTTTAAAGCACACATGCCCTTGGGGAAGGATGAACCCTGCAGAATGGATTTTCCTCTAAGTGCTTTGTTCTCCCCTTTTTCCAGCTCGGAAAATATATTCCTCCTGGGCTGAGACACTGTTACACCCATTTCAACCCCAAACACAATTTTTTGGCCAGCTCTCCTAGAAATTGGAGTTTATTCATAATAATAATGCTTTGTGTACTTACAAAGTCTTTCTTGCCAGACTCTCACAGTGCTTTAAAAAGGTTAAATAATTAACCCTCACAACACCCTTGGCAGAGAGGTAAGTAGCATTATCCCTATTTGTAACAGTGGTACTGACAAACCCTTGTGCTGGCAGATATAGCTGTAATTCATTTTCATAGATCAGTGCGCAGATACTGCATCACTGCTAGCAAACATACCTACCTCAGGGAATTTATAACAAGGAAGTAGATATTATCATTTAGACACCCTAAGGGAATTTAAACCTCACTGGAATCATAGACGAACTCACTGGAATCATAGACAAACTCTCAGTTCAGCACAGGCCTAGCATGTTTCCATGCACGTCTTTTTCAAGAAGAAGGTAGAAGTTTATTAAAATAAAATAGCTTCCTTTGTTAGTATCTTACACTGTTTATTCAGGTGACATTGTAAAATATGAGCTGCAAGCCCACTGGCTGTTTCTGCTCTGACACATGTATACCATTCGAACCAACCGTGGAAGCTTCCTGCACAAGTCTCAAGCATATTGTATCTGTGGATATAAATATCTCACTTAGATAAACAACTGCTGTGATGTTGTGTGGTATTGAGGGCAAGTCAAGCAGGCATATCCAGTTGGGGCAATGCAAATTTTACTTAAAGACTAAGTGGCAGGAGTGTTTTCTCTCTCTATTGTTGCTCATACGCATGCAGTTTCTCCTGTCAAATGACTTATAATGCCCCAGTCGCCTCCTGACATCTTCACTCATGTCCTTACAAGAGCAGGGTGAACAATTCAGAATAGGTCATTTGTTAGTTGCACTACAATAATGCACAGAAGCTTTGATCAGGATCAGAGCCCCTTTATGTTAGGCCCTGTATAAACATACAGTGAGAGACAGTAGAATTTAATATCTAAATTGAAGAAAAGACATGACAAGTGAGTTTAAAACAAATGGTGAGAGAACATGGGAAAGAAATACAAAACCAAATAATTTTGTTGAACTGGTTGCCTCTATTTGAAAAATGTGCATGAACAAATCTGGATTTCCCTAAATCTGTTCCAAATCATGCATCAAAACACTTCTGCAAATAACTTGAGTTCTGTAGCTTATTTGCTAACAGTTCACTGTGGGTGTTTAAAATTCAAGCTCTTTTGATTGGACTTATAGGTCTTATGGTATGTTTCTGTTCTCGGACTGGAAGCATAGCTCTTAAACTCAAGTTTCTGGTGCAAATGTTTGTGGTGGTGAATTCACAATTTACTTTTGGTGAATGTTCTGTTTTGTGTAGCTAAAATTTCCTGTTTCCACAAACACAGCTGCTGGGAAACTTGTTCACAAATTAAAGAGTCCAGCCACTTTGTTTAATATATTCATAGAATCATAGAATATTAGAGTTGGAAAGCACCTCAGGAGGTCATCTAGTCCAACCCCCTGCTCAAAGCAGGACTAACCTCAGTTAAATCATCCCAGCCAGGGCTTGTCAAGCCGCAGCTTAAAAACCTCTAAAGATGGAGATTCCACCCCCTCCCTAGGTAACCCATTCTAGTGCTTCACCACCCTCCTAGTGAAAAACTTTTTCCTAATGTCCAACCTAGATCTCCCCCACTGCAACTTGAGACCATTGCTCCTTGTGATTTAAAACCCACAGCAATGAGTCTCAGGGCCTGGGTCTACAGACTGGGGCTCATTCTCTGGCACTAAAAGCAGCAGTGTAAACTCTTCGGCTCTGAAGCCTGGGGAGTGAGTTCCAGAGCTTCAGCTCCAGCCTGAGCCCCAACATCTACACTGCTGCTTTTAGCACTGTCGCATGAG
The DNA here is from genome assembly GCF_026122565.2 of Emydura macquarii macquarii. NCBI lineage: Eukaryota > Metazoa > Chordata > Testudines > Chelidae > Emydura > Emydura macquarii. The sequence continues at coordinate 4,605,635 of NW_027130449.1, read as the reverse complement.
CCTGAGCCCGTAAACCTGGTTCGGAGAGACACTGTCACAGGTTTTATATGGCAGTGTAGACGTACACTAAGGTGCCGCCCAGAATGCCGAGCCTGGGGGGCATAAGATGGCTTTAAGCCTGAGCTGCTTTGGAGGCTGGAAAGGTACATAGCTCAGTCTTAATTTACAGCAGCCTCCTTGGCCGTCCCGATCATTGCCTGGAATTTTTGCAAGGTACACCCCTGTACAGGGCCCAGTGAGAGAGAAACCCTTGGGAGTCAGCCTTCTAGCTGTCCTGCAAGGTGCCTGGACGGAGAGAATTCCATCCTGGTGGGATACAGGGCTTTAAAAAACCCTTTATGTCACTCTGCCCCTCCTACACTGTGTAAAAAGACTGGAACAGGTTGAGTATCTCAGCCGCGGCTTCTTGGCTGTCAGGGTTGGGCTCAATACTCACCCTTAGGGGTAGTCCACCCAAAAGGAAGAGGAGTGTGTTTCTTCAGGATCTGGGCCTTGCATCATGTTTCTGCTGGCGGAGGAAGGGAGGAACAGCCCTCTGCCTGAGTGAAAATGTAAGCATGAAGGCATTACATTGTTTGATTTTTGCAAATTGGATGAAAATGTTTGTTATTTTTGCTGGTGATTTTTTCCTTTGCACAGCTCGAATGATGGTGTTGAGTTTATCTAGTCACTTGCTACATGCATGTTAAGCGATGAGATTCTTCTATGCGTCTGATTAGGATGTGTTAGTAATGCATTAGTTCCTCCATTCCCAATAAGGTCAAAGCCCCATTGGAAGAGGTAATCTTGCTCTGTAGTATGTATCGTGCATAGGAGTGACTATGCTAATGAGATACTACTTTATGTAAGATTGCAGCACTTTCCGGCTGAGTAACTCAGCCCCTAAACCAGTGTTTCTTAACCTGGGGTTTTAGAGGGGTCGCAAGTGCAGAGCTGGTATTGGGGCAAAGTGGCAAGAAAGGTTATTGATTTAGCCACAGGGTACAAAATGGAAAAGTTACATGCCTTTTGCCCCGTGGGGGTGGGATTCAGGCTTCAGGGGTACAGTAGTTTGGAAAGGTTAAGAACCACTGCCCTAAACAGTAGTCAAACATCACAGCCCCTAGGAGATAGATAAATACTTCCAGGTAGAAGGTTCTACAGCAGGGCAAAGTGCTTATTTTAATGTTATTGATTTATCACTGGGTACAAAATGGAAAAGCTACAATCCTTTTGCTGGGTAAGTGAGCTGGGGTTCAAAAGCTAAGAAGGACACAGCAACCCACAGGGTTGTGTTTTTTGTCTCCCCACCCACTCCTACACATGCCCACATTCACTCCCCCACACTCTCAGCAATGGTTCTCTGCAAAGCAATGAGTGAAGCAAGGGCGCAGCTATGTGGCCAGGAAGAGGAATGTCTGTTTCATAATTGAGACATTTCAGTCCTTGCTGTTCAACAGGAGCTTTGCTTAAAAAGGAGGCAAAGTTAGTTTGGGAGTTTGCTGATCCTTAGACGGATGTGACTCTGCATCAACAACCTCTATTAAAAATTTAGTTCCTAGCCCTAAATTCGGTTCCTAGCATTTGGAATGAAAGTGGTTGTAAGAAGGGAAGTTTGTGATTTTTCCACGTGCAGCTTCTCCCGGTTTATTCTGAGTTATTGATGGTAATTTTGGGGGTGATGTAGATGGGGATGGACTCTCTCTCAGGCTTTCAGCTGCTCTCTCTGTCTTCCTATCTTTCCGATGTCAGTTTGTGTCTTCATTCCCTCTGAATGGAATCTAATCTGAGCTTCCTCCCCTTCTCGTCATGTGGGGCAAGGCCATGGCAGGAAATGACCGAGCATGCTATTCCAGAGCTGGGGCACAGCAGGCCCCCATAGAAGGGGTAAGAAAAAGCAGCTTACTACATCCACCCGGGGCTGCTGCTCTCAAAGCCAGCCTGCTAGTCCGCGTTCACTTTAACACACACCTATGTGAGCCAAGGGTGTGTTTACAGTCTGTGTTTGGAGAAGAGCATGTGTGGGTTAGAAAGTGAACTTAGCTATGTTGGTGCCAAATTAGGAACACTAGATGGTGCTGTGGACTTACAAAATACCCGAGCCTTCTGACATCAAAGTAGGCTACCACCATCACAGTGGGATGATGCTAGTGATGTGCACGTTGGTGCTGTGGCATAGCCAGATAAGTAGGGCTACAGCCTGATCTTAGCTACTTTGGGTTTACTATGGGTCTGAGATCAGAGTCTGGCCAGTTATTCCTTGGAAAAGCCCCATTTGGATAATTTTTTCTACTGAAGTTGTGATCAATGTTTCCTTGAACATTTTTCACTTACAGCTGCCTTTCGTCTCAGGGACTTTTAGAAAGACTATTTTCCTCCCCACTCTCTCCCCTCACTGCACCTTGCAATACCCTGGGATGTGGTCATTATCACCCCCATTTTACTAAGAGGGAAACTGAACCACAAGGAGAGGAAGCAATTTACCCAGCATCACACAGTGATTCTGCAATTAAGCTGGGATTCAAGTCAGGATTCCTGCTTCCCAGTCTACAGTCCCAACCCAGCTCCAGAAGCTGTCACTCAGACAGTTTCCCACTTGAGAGAGGCTGCCAGGATTACAAGGCTGTAATACAGGATCATACATGCTGCATTACTGATGGTGGCATAGAGATAGAGAAAGGGGTTGCCATTGGGTAGACATGAGGATAGCATTCTCCAGTCAAGGACTGGCTCAATGAACATCTGTTCACAAAGTAAGATGTAGCAGAGTTCTACCTGATTTAGGTCTTTTGCTTCTAGTAGGAAGCTACGTCTTGATAAAACTCCTGACCACCTGCTTCTGTGATACCATTGGGCATCCCTCTTTTAAACAAATATAATAACAAATAGATCACTCACCATGGGTATATGGTTAATTAGGTATGCTTCCTTCTTCCTATTTCTCAGATACAATGCTATTTAAAAAAAAAAACCAGAGGGTTCTGCATGAAGTTCTCATTCTTGTACATGTGTAAGAAACAAAATGCCCATAGTATAAATACAGCCGAATTGCACATGGTCTTCCTTGAATGCTGGGATATATTCAGGTGCCTGATATGGATAAGCCAGAACCAGAACATCAGATCCAAACCTTCCTTGGGAGAAATTTACGCTGCAGCCAGATTTAGCAGAATGAGCTCTGTAAAGGACTCAGCCAGACTGCTCTCTGATGGAAGTTCTGATTCAGATGCAAACTTTTCAGCTTCAGCCTCTACACAGGCTCCGAAAGGCCAGATAGCACCAACTTACCAAAGCCCAGGTCCAATCCACCACCAAGTCAATGGGAGTTTTGTTTGCTGGATTGGGCCTGAAGTTTATGTTTGTTTATTTTCCAGTCAACACATATGTCTCTGGGCACTGCCTGAGCTCTGCACCCTGATGGGAATTTAAGGCACACGGTGACATGAGGGGTGAAAACCACCAATTTATATTTGTTACAGAAGTGAAATACATGTTTTTTTAAGTTGCATAGCGAGAGATGCTGTCTGTCAGTGTAGGGAGAACTATGCCTTTGTAGAGAAGTTGGTGGGCAAACACAGCTCTGCGCCTTTATATTCTTTGGAGTTAATGGCTTCTTAAGTGCTGTCAAGGTCTCATTTTTTTATTCGATTTCCAGGACGTCCATCACTGCCCCTGTAAGAAATGAGGGGTTTGTTGATTAGGCTGAAAAACAGTAGCCTGTCCTCGCTCCTGATCTCCTTCTGCCTCCCGTGCCATTGCATTGTCTGAGAGCTCGGGTTACCCAGCGAGTCCGTAAACAGTGTCTAAAATAATTGCTCAGTTGTCACCATTGTGAAGGGGGACTATTTTAAAACACCAGCTTAGCCCGAAGGGCCAAGGGGATTCAAGCTAGGCCCAGCTGTCCGAGCCCGACGCAAATGGATGCTTCAAAGTACCGTGAGGGCTGCCTCAGCGCCAGCCTGTCCTGGCCATTAGAGCTGGGAGGAGGGAGGCGGGGCGGGTGGCCAGAGGGAGCCTACGCGCTAATGGTGTTTTGACGTATTGTTTCAAGAACAATTCCTGGGGCTCGGGAGATTTAGGAAGCAGCTGTTAGGAACCTGCTGGAGGATGATGGGGGAGGCTGCTGAGTAAGAGGAGGGCTAATGTCTTATCACAGGACAGCCTCCCCACCCATAAATTGTTTAATAGAAGGGCAAGACATGCTGAGGGCTGCTTTGCACGTGGAGGAGGCGAAGGTGACGAATGGATGCTCCGAGTGAGGGGTGGAGGTGCCCCTAGCTGGGTGAGCGAGGGGAGCTACGACTCTGGGCAGGCATGCCCGCAGGCAGCAAACCATGAAGAGCACGGGCCAAGATTCAGTGTGCACGACTCCGTAGGGATCCTGGCAGAGAGCTTCACAGTCCCCCAAAGCTGAGGAGCTGTCAGCTGGGAAGGGGGAGCAGCCAGATGGAGAAGGCAGGGAAATGCCCGAGGAGAGCTGAGCAAACCTGCTTTCTGCAGAGCTCTCAGCCCAGCCAGGTTACGGGGCTCACACATGCATGGTTAGGCCCCAGGGGCCAGGGTAACTGCACTGACTCCAATGGGACAAAGAACATAAGAACAGCCATACTGAGTCAGTCCATCTAGCCCAGTATCCTGTCTTCTGACAGCGGCCAATGCCAGGTGCTTCAGAGGAAATGAACAGAACAGGCAATCATCAAGTGATCCATCCCCTGTCGCCCATTCCTAGCTTCCGGCAGATGTCTCCCGTTTTGACTCCACTAGAAGGATGAATTTGGCCAGTGGTTAAAATGGATTGAAACAGGTGGGGACCTGCACCATTTAAGTAGCTCTTCTTGGCCAAATCAGGGTCGGGGAACTCTCCCCCTGCATCCAGCTGAGGAGGGGGAGCGGCCCTGCCCTTGCTCCACAGTATTTTAACCGTTATGCTGGGCCTGCCGAGACCGCCCCTCCAGTAAGCAAGGGCGGCTGGATCGAGTGCACTGTCGACCCCAGCACACAGACGTCAGGCCTGTAGCATTTCACATTTAGTATGATCCACTTCAGGGCTGAGATCAAAGGAGTTAGAGATGGAAGCAATGGAGTGGGTTGTCTAATGCCTTCCTGCCCCCTGGGCCAATGGAGAGCTGCTCTCTCCAGCACTTCCTCCAGCCTAGTTCTAAATAACTCAAGCGGCAGCTGTGGAATTTCACCCTAAAGCCAACTTCCCTCTGAGTTCCACACCTCAAAATTAACTAGTTATCACCCCCGTCCCCCAGCCCTGTTTTTGTAACTTTTCCAGGGCAAATCCTGCCTCTCTTCAACGTCTCCCCCACACTCTCGCCCCCTAAAGAACTACATCCATCATGCTGCCTTGGGGAAAGGAGGATTCGGGAAGCCTGATTGGCAGGTCCATACTGCCCACTGCAAGCACTCCTTCCTTGTCCCTATAGAACGGGGTCTGAGGAGGTGCTGCTGTTATGTGGAACCACTGGCCGTTTGCAACCTGTTAGGCAATGGGACAGTTGTAGCGGCTCAGGACTGCACCCTGGCCTACACGTGGAAGGATTCAACTCCCTAGGCACTGTAGGAACCATCTCTGCCCTCACCTAAACCCCGGCAACAAGCCCAGCAATTCAGGCACGATGCATGAGCAAGACTTAATCCATAGCTAATTTTCCTCCATCTCGAGTTCCAGATTTTGAGTCAAGCCAATACCTTCAGCAGCTCGGGATTCTCTCAACAGCCGGCCCTGAAATTCACATGACTCTGGCTGTGCAAAGCTATTTGTTACAGGTGAGACACTGACACATCCTCGAGCCATGCCTGAGCTGTTGTTGAAAGGCAAATCCTGCAAGACAACCTGCTTGCAGGAGGTTTGGAAAATAAACCATCGTCCGTTTCATGACAGAAATAGGCTTTGGAAACTGGGCCACTCCCAAAGCGTTTGAGCAGTCACAGGCATGGAGGATGTTGTATATAAGCCAGTGGTCCGATACTGTGGTGAACAGGGGAACAGAAATGTTAGCCCCAGTGGTCACTCAGACCAAATGTCTCATCATCACTAGACTATCAGGATTAATGTCACCTCTTTTAGACCCTAATCCTGGGATGTGCTGAGCACTCACAACTTCCATCAACTTCATTGGGAGATGGAGGGTCAGTGACTTTCCTGGTGAAGAAGAGAGAGGCCTCAGCTGTCAGGAATACAAAGGGGATTCTTACTGAGACTGCTGGACATAAGCAGACCCTGTGGTTCTCTCTGGCTCCCAGCATAACGCAGCCTGTGCAGTCTGGTGCTACCGCCAGGTTCACACTAAATTCAGGCCTGCGCCGTCTTTCTCTCATGCTTTCAGTATAGCAATACTAGAACAAAGAGTAACTCAGTTGTAAACTTGCTCTCCTGCGAGGAGATGGGACATTGTGCTAGGCTGTCCAACACTTCTCAGAAGAGCAGGGGTCAGGGATAGATGCCCGCAGGTGAGGGCACTCTTCACTCTCCCTGCTTTTGTCAGAACATTCTACCTCCTTGAGAGCAAGAAAAGAAAAATGAAGGGAAACAATTTGTTTTTAAATGCTTCCTTCTCTGTAACATCTGATCCTTAAACAGCACCAGTGTTTGTTCCTTCAGTGTTCAATCATTACCTATGTTCAGGGGCCAGTCCAGTCCCTTCTGCCCAGCCTGTGGAGCTGGTTTGGGTACTCTGTAGAGTAAACCTTCCTCCTTCAGAAGTAAATTCACACCAGGCGCTCCTGTGCTCTGCAGAGGTCAGCTTCACACTTCCCATGTGGTTCCCTCTAGCCCTCCCTTGCCCCTCAAACAGCAGAACAGCAGCAGTTCCTCTGTACAGGGACCACCTGCAGCCATGGAGGGAAAGGCAGGATTTTCCCCTTTACCAATTAAAATCTAATTCTGAGCCCAGTGATAAGATACACCAGGAGCTGAAGCTGGTAAATTTTCAGGACAGACGCCTGGTGCCTCTACCTGCTCTATATTTCCTGGACCCCTTGCTAGGACAGTGCTTCCTGCCCTTTAGCTCCAGCTGGCTGGCGCCTTTTGATCTTTCCCAGTAAGATCATCCCTTTGACGACGGATGGAACACAAGTCGCTTTGCACAGCAGTGACTGAAAACTCCTACCAGGGTGCAATCTCAATAAAAGAGGGTGTTAATCTTCACCAGCAAAAAAGCTGACAGCTGCTCCTAGGGCGGCAGACTGAGGGGCTGATCCCTAATAGTAGCCATGATGATGGCTGTACTTTTTGAACTTGTTCCTGCATTCCTTTCCTTCCATGTGTGTGTCCTAAAACCCATTTGCCCCATGTTGCATGTGTGGTGGTGGGGGATACCTTTTAATTGGCACTTGATGGTACCAGGTAGAGGGCAAGCAGCAGAAATAAGAAGCATATCCGGCCTCCTCCACTAATATACACACTGAAAAGAGCTGGAATAGGGCATCTTACCTTACTACAATAGCCTCCTTCAGGCTGAAGGATCTCAGAGTGTTTATGCACCCACCGCTGGAAAGCGGCCACCTCTGGAGCAAAATGGAGAAGCAAGTTAGCCGTGCACTGTATGAATGGCAGATTGAGGTGAAAGAAGAAGTCAGGGAACCAAGAGAGAAGGTGGATCATTGAGAGTACAAGACAAAGCAATTAATCTGGTAGGATACGTGTGGAGCAAGCAAGAACCTTGTGCAGAAAGGCTGGTTTAATAGGATGAGTGGAACTGTGCAAGAAGGAACTAGAGATGCTTGCATTGCTATAGAAGCTGGCTGATAGAAAGCAAAAATTTCACAGCAAAAATGAAGGAAAGCAGTGAATGAGTCATCAGCAGTAGAGAGAAAGTGTCCATTAACTTTTCCTGCTGAAAATTTAGAAAGAGAGAGAGAGACACACACAAAATCAAGCTGCAACATTGTTTTATTCAATAAGGACAAATTCTATTCTCATTGACACTGGTTTAAATCCAAAGCAAGTGCCCTGATTCCAGATTCACATGTGAATTGGCTGATTTGACATCACTGGGATTGCATAGGATGTCAGAGCAGGCTTTGGCCCTAATGGGACAAATTAATCACTGGAGTAACTCCATTGAATTCAGTGGATTAACACGGGGGATGAATTTAGCTAAACAATGTCTGGAAGGGAGATAGAGTATCAAAACCATCTCCAACTATTTGGAGTGTGTAAACACCAAGGAAAGAGCCAGGGTTAATGAGGAGTAATGGGATGAAGTTACGCAAAGGGAATTGTAGGCCAGTCATCAGGGCAGATTTCCTAATGAGGAGATCTGTTAGGCTGTGGTACAGTCTCCCAAAAGATCTGATTATTATTATAATTAATTAATTGTTTGTATAACAATAGTGCCAAGAGGGACCCAACTCTGATTGGGGCCCCATGGTGCTAGGCATTGTACAAATAATGAAAGATAGTCCCTATCCCAGAGAGCTTCCAGTCTAAATAGACAAGGAGGAACAGAGAGGTGAAATAATCTGCCCAAATTCACACTGCAAATCAGTGACAGAGCTGGGAATAGAGCCCAGGTCTCCTGACTCCCAGAACAGTGTTCCATCCACTAGAGAACACTGCCTGCCTAGGGGCCTCTGTTTAAAATAGGGTAGGACAAAGCAGTGAAGACGCTACTGTATGGAGCAGGCCTGCATTGGCCAGAGAACTAGTAGGTGGTCTCTAACTTCCAAGAATTAATGAAACTAATGAACTCTTCATGGCATGTACTTTCCATTTTTGACCAGCTCTACCTAGGACCAGATGACTTTAAATTAAAATTGCTTTAGCCAGAGACAAGTTATTGGGTCCAATACAGTGTGAGAATTCTCTGGCCTGTTATACAGAAGGACAGACTGGATGGTGCCTTCTGACCTTAAAAAATCGAGGACTGAGTCTATGACCTCCCTGGATGATCCTAGACAGAGCAGTGAGGGTATTTCTTTAGGGCCACAGAGAGCCAGCAGCTCTGTCTCTATCTCTTGAAAGTACCCATGGTTTAAACCCAACCTCCTCCCAAAGCAGCCGTGGCTGGAGGGCCTTCACTCGAGGAATGGCCATGAGCGATGTTTCTCCAGCTGGGCTGGTCACCTTCCTTGATTCTAGTCCAGTCTGTTACAGCCAAAACCCAGTCAGGTATTTGTGCAGCTGCACACAAAGAGATTGATTGATTGATTTTCAAAGTGAATTAGACTCTAACTGCCTCAGTCACTTATGAAAATGGGACTTGGCTTCTGAAGGCTTGTCTACATGGGACATTCGTGTATGGCAAGTGTGACTCTACAGCACACGAGCTTGCTGCATAGTAATATCCTAAGTCAGTGGAGTTTACTCTGGGTTCTCCCTGGCCCAACTGAGAGAGGAGAGCAGGCTGAAATAGGCTCAAGCATGTTGACAGTTGCCTGAAATAGGGGCATCGTCAAATCAATTTTAGCAATGGTTTTTAATAACAGTGGGACAGATTCTGCTCTCTGTTACACCCGGTGTGAATCCAGAGCATTAGTCAATGGGTAAAATTTTCAAAAGCAGAGAGGTCACTTAGGCACCTTTGAAAATGTTACCTAGTGGAGTTTCACTGATATAAGTGAGCCTCTGTCTTTCACAGCCATATATTTCCCCAGGAATATGGCTCATGCTATAAATAAAAGCTCCCCTTTATGTCTTTAGGCTGATATTGTTAAAGCCTTGTAGGAGATTTAGAGGCCCGGTTCCCATTCATTTTCGTGGGCCTCAAAATCCCTTAGGCATCTTTGATAAACTCAGCTATAATTCCTTCAGTCTTTTGCCTAAAGAGAATGCATTAGTTTTCCTTCTCCTCTTACCTTCCCTTTTTGAGGCTTTTCCTCCTATTTTAAGTATCTCTGGATCCCGTCTGGGGAACAGAAACAGGCAAATCCTAAGGCAGGATACTTGACTATGAGGTGGTCTCTAGGAGCTTTGGAATGTGTGAGCGTTTGGAGGGGGAGGTGGGGATATATGTGCCTGCTAAAGACAAAGTGATCTTCCAATTACTTACACTCGAAAGGTTCTCTTTTAATATTTCTGTGCTTTCCGGAGGTCACAGAAAGTTGAGTGCTCAGTAACTCAGCTTGCCAGGTGGAGCCCTGCAGGGCAAGCCTGGGAGCTATCCCCAGCATGCGACAGAGTGGCGTCAGCTGACTCTGTCTGATCTGATCCCTGCTCTCTCATCAGCAAATGCCACAAACTTGGCTTGAGTGAGTTTTACTTTATTTATTTTAAATGCACACAGAGGAGCAGGACATGTTGGAAAGTGGGACAGGAGAGAAGGTGGCAGGGGACACTTCAAATAGGCCGCGGTGCTATCAAGCCCTACGGGGAAGTGAAATCGGATCTGCAGCATGGCTGCTGTACCATCTATGGATTTTGTTCAGTTGGCTTCACAAACCTTGTCCAGGGGTATTTTGAAAATGTTGTGTGGAGATTTGGAATCAGATGGGGATCAGGGGCTCTGCTAGGGGCAGGGTTAAAGGGCAGGGGTAGGTGCCTGGTTCCCATCGTCATGCTGTGGAAAGTAACCTTAGCGCTTCTTAATTTGAAAAGGGAGCACACACAGGACGACCCAAACTCGTGTGTTTCGCTGCAGCATGGGACTCTGACTCTACATGAGAAATTTTCTTCTTCTCACACAAAGCAGCACAGAACTGCAGACGAGTGCCTCAAAGTTTAGATCCAGATCTGAAACACTCCCAGATATTTGGGCTGGAGGGGTTGATCTGGACTTTTGGCCCATCATAATTCTCACATAGTTTGGGTATCCAGTACTTGGTATCTTCATGTTGCATCCATTGACCTGCCATCTGAAGATTTCCTCTTTTCAGAGAAAAGATGAACCAGATCAGAGAAATAACCCAAAGATCTTCCAAATTCAAGCTAAAACCCTTCCTCCAGCCCTCTGTTTCGCACCCCTTTCCAGTTCCACCAAGTTTGAAAAGATTTAGATAATTTATTTTTCCTCTGCTTGCCTCTGCACCAACAACTGCCGTTGGGTCTCAGACCCAGAAGGCCAGGAGAGGCTGTTGGTGTGCTGCCTGTGGTGCAACAGGGAACACGACATATTGGAAGGAAGTATCATGAGAGAGGCTGTTCTCTTGACAGGTCAGATGAGGTTCGGGTAGGCATGAATTATCACTTGGATAGCTAGGTGACTGAGCACTTTGTGGGTTAGACAGCCAGACCAGTGTTGTGTCACTGTATTATTGCACTATCTGTCTGTTGTATGCACTTGTTGTCTCTTATCAGGGATTGTGATCTTGTAATAAAGGCTCTTTATCTTTTAGTGCCCCCTTGCGGCGGGGCGGGGAGCTACCCCAGCCTGAGTCTGTCCTCTGCCATCATACCCAACTCTGCTTTTCCAAGTTTGTGTCAAGGACTGACCCACTCCTGGCAGGGTCCTTAATAATCTGTCTCTCCCAGGGTAATGCGGAAGCTTTAGGAGCTCATTAGCCTTAGTAAGGAGATGGGGCCCTAGGGGCAACCATAATCCAAAATAAATAATAACCACGAGGTCCAGAATTTTGGGTACTTTTCTGGACTCACTCTCTGAACCATCTGCGGTTCACTCATTGCAGGAGCGGAGATTTAGGTTGGATATTAGGAAAATCTTTCAACTATAAGGATTGTTAAGCACTGGAACATGTTAACTAGGGAGTCTGTGGCATCCCCGTCCTTGGAAGTTTTTAGGAATAGATTAGACAAACACCTGCCAAGGATGGTCTAGGTATACTCAGTGCTACCTCGGAATGGGCAGGATGGACTAGATGACCTCTTGAGGTTCTTTCCTGCCCTGCATTTCTATGATTACATCTCTCATGCTTTCTCTCTGAGCCACCACTTCACTCCATCTAGGCTATAGTTCCACATAATGTGTCTGTTTAGCCTCCCACTTATTACCAGCAGCCTATCCCAGCCTGACAGCCTTCTATCCAGATCCCAAACCCACTGTCTGTACATCTTTGTGGATTAGCCCCTAATTCAACCAGCACAGGAGATCAGTCTCTCGTCCGTGCATTTCTTGTGCTTCGGAGTAATCCCAAAAAACATTAGGCACTATATTTAACCCTCAACCTCAATAAAATATGCTGCCCTGGACAGCCTGACCGGAGCTGGGGATTGTCACCTTTCACAACACCCAGTAATTGTTTACCTCATAGCTATAAATAGATACGGGAGGCATTTTTTATTTGCTGTAATATTTCAGTTCGAGCTTTCTAAAGTCATGCACCAAGACTGACTCCACTCCATTACTGCCCCATGGACATAGAAAATGTTAACATACCCCTCTGTGGAGCAAAAATCAACATTGGCATGTTTTCATAGGAGTGATCTATCCTCGCTATCAGTAGAGAAACATGAGCCTGGGCTTAATGCAAAGACTTGAGGCTCATGCTGGCAAAAATGTGAGGAACATGCATACAGGATGCAATGATCAGCTATTTAGGGTTTCATGGTTTCAAGGACTGTGCATAGTCAGGGACACTCTTGCATGTTCCATGTGTTGTCCTGGCATCCCAATTGTCCATGCATTATCCTCGCAATTTGCTGAATTGGGGTACTTTGGAAATCATAGTGAGGCCTAAGTGGGGAGAAATTATGGCAGCCCATCAGGGAAATTGTAGCTAGGGAAAGGTGGTGTCTGTCTCAGAAGAGCTTGACACGGGAACCCTTGGAAGATCAACCCAGAAGGCCAGTGATCCCCTGAGCCAGAGCCAGGCAGGATTAATCTTTCAGCAGCTGTAAGCCATTTATTAGTCGGGTTTTAATGTTTCTGCAAAAGCCAAGTTGTGGGGGAAAGACAAATGTGAAAAAAAAATTGTGTTAATTACCAGTCCATTTATATGATGCAAAGCTGACCCAGTCTGTCATCTCTTTCCCCTGAGTAGCTGTTTGTCGGGTCTCACATTTTCATAACGGGTTCCCAGTGGGGCCTGTTTCTCTTTGGATTGCTATGGAGACAGCAGCTGCAGCTGACTTCTCCTGTTAGAAGGAACCGCCAATACTTCAGAAACCATTTTGGAAGCATTTGTCCCAGCAGCTTCTGCTAATCTCTCTTTCATTTGTAATTATTTTATCACCCAGGCACTCTGACACCATAACAGTTTCCCCCCGCCCCAGCCCTCCACCATGAGGGAGCATCAGATGCCTCAGCGCTATCCGTGTAGAGATTAAAAGACGTGGGGGTGATGGATAGGGGAGGGGAGGCAGTCTTGTGAGGAACATAGTGGGCTTCAAACAGGCCTCAGGCTCCTCTAGGCTGTTCTGTGAGGGGCTGGGGCTATTGAAGTAGGCCGAGCTATGAAGCTGAGAGCTTTTGAGGTAGGCCGCGCCATCTAGGCCAAGAATAATTGAACAAATAGTTTATCTGGATAACCAACAGCTGTAGAGAACAGGCGATTTCCAGAGGATTAGGGGAGAGCTGTGAAGGGGAACTCCCACGGGAAGTTTAAAACCCTCATCTTGAATTCTACCAGCCAAGAACACATGTTGGAGCCTTTGACTTTCTTTTTAAATAACTTTTTTCCTCCCCTTTTGAAATGACTACATAAAACACTGATAAGAATTTTAACTAGTTCAGGAACAAGGTAGAAAAATGCATTACATTTGGGGAGCTGAATTATTTAGAGGTAGTTGATTTCTAAAAGGAGTTTTCTTCTGGAGCTTATTTTAATTTTATCTAATCTGATCAGTATTTTTGTAGAACATTTTTTGGTAATTTCATTTTCTTGGGCTCTGAGTTTCTGGGAGGTGGCCTGGTTTAGTGAATAAGGCACTGAGCTAGGAGTCCGGAGACCTGGGTTTTATTCCTGGGTCAGCGGTGCATACTTGGGGAAATCTGTTTCTCTGTTCCTTGGTTTCCCTGTTTGTCATGAGGGGATTTGGCACAGCATGCAAATGTGACACTCTTGACATTATAACTACCGAAAGTTTTCTTTCCCTGTTGGCGAAAGAATATAAAGCACCTTAGCTAATATAGTCACACCCCTAGACCATGTCCCTGTAGGGATACTGTGTGTAAGACAAAGAAAGGAGAATCCATAGATAGAACTAACCCTCCTATCTCCTGCTGCACGTTAATAGAGTTAATGCTGATTAAAGATGCTGGGTAGATAGCTCTGATGACTTGATTCCTCTGTTATCTATAGAATAGGTTACAGTTTGGGTAGCAGCAATGGAAGTTTTCTCTACACACTGCCCCACCAATGTGCCTCAATCCTGAATGGGAGGGACCATGTCTAGATGAGTCATGTCAGTCCTTGCCCACTCCACTGAGATGGGCCACCCTGGTGTCAGTTTTAGTGGTGGGTTTTGTGATGAGTATACTGAACCACTGGGAACTGGACTAAGACCACTAAACCACTGGACCTCCTTAAAGTGGGAATTGCTCACAGTCCCTATGCTATAGGGGCCTGGAATAGAATCAAGGGATTAGAGGGCCTATATTGTTGTTATCCATCCCTTGGAATAAGCCTGTGTCTCTAAAGAAACCCCTAGCTTCATCTGCTTGTAACTTACTACGAAGCTTTCACTTAGTCTGAAATCTTGCATCCCTACTCTTAGCTTGTCAGGACACACAAGGCCCCAGAAGCAGCAGGAAAACCACTGTGATACCAATGGACAAGGGTTTAGAAAGGCCACAGAAAGATATGTGTTACAGTGCATTGTGGTGACTCTTTCATGGCAGCACAAGCAGGCACTTTAATGGCCGCTCAGGAGAGGTGCATGATTAAGGAGTCCACACCCTAGGTCAGAGCCTCTCAACCTTTCCAGACTACTGTACCCCTTTCAGGAGTCTCATTTGTCTTGCATACCCCCAAGTTTCACCTATCTTAAACTACTTGCTTACAAAATCAGACCTAAAAATACAAAAATGTCACAGCACACTATTACTGAAAAATTGCTTACTTCCTCATTTCTACTATATTATAAAAGAAATCATCTGGAATATAAATATTGTGCTAACATTTCAGTGTATAATAGATAGAGCAGTATAAAAAAGTCATTGTCTGTATGAGATTTAGTTTTCACTGACTTCACTAGTGCTTTTTATGTAGCCTGTTGTAAAACTAGGCAAATATCTAGATGAGTTGATGTAACCCCTGGAAGACCTCTGCGTACCTCTAATTGAAAGCCACTGCCCTAGGTGAATCCACCAGCCAAAATCACAATTTAGGAGACACATGGCAGGCTGCAGCCTCCACTACTGCCTGGAAACTACTGTAGCAGCTAATCAGCTGCTTTGCACCTTGGATCCATGGTGGGGGATGACTCCGTCCCTCCAGCTCCCACCCAGATCTTTCTCCCAAAGAAAGCCCATTAGCTCTGACTTTGGGCAGGGGATGAGATTTTCTGACGACTCTTTTCAACAAGCCTGCAGTCTCCAGAAGCAAGAAGTGGTTCAGAAATGCCAGTTTAAACTTTATTTATAAATAGAGTTCACAGCAAGGAGTTGAAGACAGGGAGCCATAAATTCTCCAGTAGCTTCTGTAACTTCTGCCTGCTAGAACTCACATGAAAAAACATTTCAGCCCATCTGTAAAGGTTAAAAACATGCACAGGAAAGCAAAGTACAATTTACTTTCCATCAGGCTTAAACTAGGTCTCCTTGGCTCTTCGCAAGCATTTGGAATGAAAACATTTATCATTCTGTTTGCTTTAAGTTTTGCAGAAAAGTTCAGGTCCATTCGTCCCATTCTTATTTCAACCAAATAGGTTCACCCAACTCTAGCTAATGTGCTTCTGGCTTTCACAAAACCTGTCTGATTTCTGTCCATTAGTTAAAATACTAATGGACAGGCAGATTGCCACAGAGATGTGCAATCACAGAAATGTAGAACTGGAAAGAATCTCAAGAGGTCATCTTGTCCATGCTTCCCCCCATGTAATGCAGGATTAAGTATGTGAAATGCCTTCTTCCATCTTCAGCTGGTCAGCAATCTCCACCCTTTCTTCCAGGATGAGGTCCTAACCATCATGAACTATGTTTTAGCCTTCTCCACGTGAGACACTGCAACTCACTCCACCTTGGACTGACTTCATTTGCCTGGGATGGTTGAAGCTGGTGCAACCTACTGCAGAACAAAGGCCAATGTAAACATATCACACTTGCATGTTGTGTACTCCGCTGCCTCCCTACTCACTTCAGAATGAAATTTAGAGTCTTGGTCCTCTCTACAAAGCATTTGCAGGCCTGGGACCTGGCTATCTCTGGGTCCTCATCACCCTGAGCTACCCTCCAAGTCAGTTGTACTTCACAGACTATTAGGTGCTGGGGCAGAGTGCTCACAGACGTGGGACACAGGTTGTGGAAATTCTTGCTGAAAGAGATCTGACTAGCAGTGTTCAGTTTGGGGTGTAATTCCAGGAGCAACACGCAAAAAGTAAAATCCTGGCACCTTCATCCACCCATGTGACTTGGGAAGATGCTATTTATTCTGGATTTGCGGTGATATTATAGCCATGTTGGTCTCAGACTATTACACACACAAGGTTGGTGAGGTAATATCTTTTATTGGACCAACTTCTGTTGGTGAAAGAGACAAGCTCTCAAGCTACACAGAGCTCTGCTTCAGGATTCTTATTCCATAGTCTTTTAATTTCATGTGGCACTTAGCTATCATGGGGCAGATCATCTGGCATAAATTGGCATAACTGCACTGAGTTCAATGGAGCTATGAAAATGTACAGCAGCTGAGACCCTGCCTCCACATTTCGATTTGGAGAGACAGACAGAGCTAATTATTTGCTCTACCCCTAGAAAACTAGTCTGCTGCACAGGCACAGATTTGGGCATCTTTACAACTGCATCACCAAAACTGAGTCCATCCGGGCCAGCTCTACCTGACTCAGTCACTCCCAGGTTCCTTGTTGAGAGAGAGCTTTTTGCCCCTACCCTGCCTGGTAGAGGACTGTACCCTATTATCTGGGCTAGTTTTAAATCTGCCACGTGATGGGGCTACCTGCACTCCCTTTCCTCATGACTCTCGTTGTAGGAAGCTTACAGAGATACTTAGACTAATTTTTCCTTTTCTTAATTTAATGCTCTGGGCTCTAGTGAATATGAGATTTCTGCATGATCCAAATATCTACATATAAGGGTCCCATCCTGTAAGGTGCTGATTGCCTCCCAGTGTGGGAGCTGTGGTGCTCAGCACTTTGCAGGAGTCATTGAGGCCCAGATCCTAATGAAAATTAGTCACCTGAATACCTTTGAGCATCTGGGCCTACACACCTAATAGGACTGAGGCCTAACTCAATTTCTAAAGCAAAAGTGGTGGTTATTTCCAATGATAGCCAGGGATTAAAGTATAAACCAGTTGATTCTTTTAGACTTGCGGATATGGAAAGGAACCGTGATTAAAGGCAAAATGAAAGAAACTTTCAAATTATGAACAGGCAGAACCTTAGCGAAAGGAGCTTAATTTGTGTTTTAACATACCATTCAATCATGCCACTCATTGGAGAGACCTTAAATCGAATCTCAGCACTAGAAAATGCATTACTTACTGTTGAATTGATGTCACTGCCAAAGAATTTTCTCTCGGCTTAAGCTGTCTGCTGCAACATGCCAATGGCACATTTGAGACATTTACATATTTGTAAAGATAAATTCCTTTTATCTGTCTTGCACTAGTTTTTTCCCCCTCCTAGTTTTCATTTATATAATTTTAGGCACAAAATGAAACATTACAGTTGAATACAGAAGAGCACAACCATTTGCTTGAGCAGTCAGTATGTGGAACACGCACACACAAAGACACAGCGGATGGGCTTTGCCCAGGGAACCACACAAGACTTGAAGAAAATAGAATTCACCTCTCAACCTTCATGGGACATGCTGCTGTGCAAGACCCATGACCAAATGAATTGGTGGTTATTGGTGGTTTGCTGTAGACAGATATTAAGGTCACAGTTGCAATGTAAGCTCCTTGCATCACAGATTTGGTATGAACTTGCTGCAAAGTTTGGAAGTGTTTGTTTCCAAGGTGTTGGTTCAAGCCCATCTGTGATAAATGAAAAAATGCATCACCTCCATTACTGCTAAGTGACTCTTACCTTCAAGGGGCCAAGAATTGAATTGGCTACAGAGACTGATGGCCATTCTCCCCTATGAAGGTGTTTGTTCCAGGTCATTATTAAGGCACATTGATAGGATGGTATGCAGTGTAATATATTTACTTATTATATATTCAGCCATTAGATGTCTCTGTGTGCTGGACAGCATTCCAGACAGGATGTGGGCTCTGATAAACAAGGGAGACAAAGATGGAACTCAAGCTGTGTGGAATCCTGTTGGCTGTCTATAGCTATCACTGTTTTCTGTTTAAGGAAAATTGTGATCCCATATATTGTGACATGCAGGACGCCTGCCCTGCTCTTGCCCCAACTACATCTATGTATAAATATCCAATATTCAATATCCAGGACTATAGAGTTGGCACTTTTCACCAATAACAAATCAACTAAAAAATGCCTAAATTAGGGGGGGAATGATGTAAACAAACAAACAAATGCATCCAAAATTAAATCCATGTTAGAGTGATAGCTCCCTGCATGGACTAAGGCAGCTCATCAAAGGCCTACAGATGTAGTCTGCAGAGAGCACTTTCACTTTGCTTCAGTGGGAGTTGAACATGCCTCACAGGACCAGACCCTAAATTTTGTTTGTTTGTATCTATTGCTTCCTTTTCTGTCCTGGTTCTGGCACCCAAGCCTTAGCTAAGTTTGCTGCTTTCCCCTCTATCTTTCATCTGCTTTCCAAAGGTGGATGGGAATGGAGGCAGGCCACAGTTTCGTTTTCATTATCATGAGGCTTTGAGAATAAGACCTGATTATCTGCTCTTGACCAACTGATAATGCCCTTGAATCTCACTTTCCTGTCTCTTTCTGCCTCTGTGGTCATGATTGTTTTGCCCATCTTTATGTGCAGAGAACCTGCCTTGATCTAAAAGTGCCTGCTTCCCCTTTGCTAGTGGTTATCAATGGTCTTCGTCCCAGCGCTGCTGATCCTAATTCAGCAGCCCTGGGTAGGCAGATTAGCACTAGCGGGACTCAAGAGAGCACACTAAAATAGCAGGGTGGATGTTGCAGCCCAGGAGGGAGGTTTGGGGCCTCAAACCCAGGGGCTGGGCGGGCTCGCCAGCCTGTGCTCCAGCCCAAGCTGCAACATCCACATGGATATTTTTAGTGCACTACCCAGGCTGGGAGGCTTGAACCTATCTGCAGTGTAGACATACCATAGGGAACAATGCTTTGAGTGAGAGCCCCACAGTTAACACTAGGTAAAATATGCAGCCCCCATACACACCCCGCCCTGTCCTGCCCCCTCACCGGCATATATAACCCCTATAAGCACAGATAGTGATGATAATAATAACAACAACACTAAATTATATAAATAATAATAATAAATTACTCTTACCTGAGTAAGAAGCTAAGCCTTCCCTGGTGCAGCTGCCGCCACACGCCGCATGTAGCCCTGCCTCTTCTCATCTCTCATGGACTGAGTGTAATGGAGGCGGGCTCTGGCGGGTTGGCTGGGGCTGCTCCAGGCCCCCACTGGCACAGGGATGCTCCTCTCCAACCATTGGGCAGATGACCTAGCAGGCACTCCCCAGCTCTTGTTTCCATGAGTCAGCCTGTGATGGGAACGGTGCAGGTTTTGAATGTTGTAACCCAACGATACCTCGATGGTCCAGCCATTTGCTTTTCTGCCCTTTGGATTTGCCAAGCTCTGCAGGTAATAAGAACAAAATAGAAGCTCCTGAGCTGTGTATGCGCAAGGGCCTGGGGGGGAATAGTGTTACCTAAAAAGTTGTGTGAGCTGCTGGCATGTATTAATGATCTCCCCTAGGGGTCCAGGTGCTATGTCTCCTTGCTCCAATTAATGTCCATGTCATCTCAAGTGTCCCAGCCCTAGGCCAAAACTTTCTGAGCATTGACTTAGAGATACATGCTGGCCTGCTTCTCATTCCTGGAATGTACCTGTGAATCCCTTTGATGGGAAACATTGGAATTCTAACCACTGTCCCTCTGTCCCTGCAAACCTCATATCTCAAGGTTTCCCAATTATTTCTGTCTCCAAGCTCTCTATCCTCTTTGGGGGGAAAAGAATGGGCTGAAGGGGTTGAGAGAAATGTGCTTCACTTCAAACACAGAGACACCCAAGCCTCCTGTTTTCTATTCTATTCTATTCAATTCTATTCTATACAGGTTTTTAAACTGCACTCATCACCATAGTGCCTGAGCTCCTGCCAGTTGTGCACAAGGCAGCGTGACTACACCTCTCTCTCATGTGGTGTTTGTTCTGTCATCCTCTCCCCAGAGCGAGAAGTGTGGCAGCAGAGTGTCTTGTTTTGGTAATGTGAGTCTATAGGTTTTCTTTAATAAATATAAATATACCTGTTATGTGTTCATGTTAGAGAAGGCAAGGTCAAAGAAACGCATCTGGTACTTGGCATGGAAATAGTGAGGTGTGGGATGGTCCCTAGTTCATGTGATAGCGTATCTGTTGCCCACAGTCTTTGTCCTGGAGACTTAGAATATCTTTTATATATCCTGGGCGCAAGCCAGGGAGCACTTTGAAGATAAGGACTGAGACCTGACCACTTAATTTCCTTGTGTGAATTACACTGAGAGGTATGACAGTGCACAAATAATGCTCTGGGGTCTTTACCATTGCACTGGGATCTGTACCACTGCAACAGCTCAAGACTGGTTTGTGTGTACTGCTCCACTGCCACTAGGCTGCACTGCTGTAGTAATTTTGGAGTCTCCGTTGCTGTAATCCAGTTAGACTGGGATTTGTCCCACTTCAGTCTGCACTAGCTGGTGTGTATACAGTGGCAGTCAGTGTCGCTGTACTGAGATCTGTCCTGGACCTGGAATCCCATACATCGGGGGTTAGCCCTTCTAGCAATTCCATGCTGTGCTCTATTTAAATAGAATTACACAAGAGGCCACTTTGGCCTGTCGTGTTAGATGCTTGTTCTAGAACCTGCCTGCACAGCTCAGTCATCTACATTTTTGGGACCTGGCTTTCCTCTCACTGATTTCAGTGGAATTATTTCCAATTAACACTGAAGTAAGTGAGAGGAGAATCAGGCTCTTGAAATCAAATGTCCTCATAAACAACACAGCAAATGAGTTTCCTCTAATCTCCTAGATCCTTTGGGCCTCTTTCTCTGTTCTTCCATCAAAAAATAGAGCTGTGGAGAGGAGAAGGTAGCCTTACACTACCTTTTCATTCCTTCTATTCGGTGTACCCCATTAGCACCCACAGCTCCCATGCTCTTCATCTGGGTGGGTGCTCAGTAGGTTTGAAAACCATGTCCAAGGTAATGCAAGTGGGTCGCACGAACACCGAAATGCCAACACCCAGTGGCTGCTGTTGAAAAATTTGCCCTGTCGGTTTCCCCTTCATCCTTTGGCATGAAATCCAAATACCTCCAAAGAAGTTGCAGCCTCACAAGCGCTGGAGGGATTATAGGAGAGGGATATTGCTGAACAATGAGCAAGGTTCTTTTAAGCTGGAAATTGTAACTCATAGCTTGTGAATTTTCAGCTCAGAAAGACCCACTTGATTCCCCCTGCCAAGTTGACTTACTTTTGTCTCAGTCCCTGATGGAAACAGCTGGATTATGTGAGCCACCTCCCCCCGCCCCATTTAAAGCAGCAGTGAGCCCTGCTTTGAAATATTTCCACAGTCATGTGCTTTGTCAAGCTAAACCGTGCCTTGGGTGAGTGACCCAGGCAGAGTTTCGTCTTTTTTATTAATGAGCCCAAAAGGGTCAAAGCCTTTGAGCCTTGCAGCCCAAATGGGCTCCCAGGCTTTGAGAGAAGACTTTCTTAAATGAAAAGGGGAAAAGTGGGCAATTTGTCTTGCTGGCACTTCATGGAAAATGCCCTGACCAGGGGAGGAGAGATGAGGTTCTCCAGTGCAGATGGGTAAGATGAAAGGTGCTGTCCTCTGCAAGGATCTCAAGGGAAAAAGACTTGGGCAGTCTCCAAACAGTGGCGCTAACTGGCTGCACACCCCCTCCTGAGAATTGCCCCGGTGTGGCAGGGACCCTCAGAAAGCAAAGAGCAAACGCCTCCACTCGCCTCCCTTCAGTCCTTATGTCAGGCTTTGCTATCTTAACTTGTGCCCAGCGGCCCAAACTCCCCATGGGCTGTGTGACAGCTGTGGGAGAGCCAGAGGTTAGGACCGTCCTAACCGCACCTCCTTCCACATCTCAACATGCCCTCTGATGTCCCTTGCTCCAGGGACTCTTTCTGGGAAGCAGAGCTGGCTGTGCATCTGTAGGGAAGGCCTCCTTCTGGTGGTGTGGATGTGAGGGGAACATGCCACTCTCACACAGTCCCTTTGCACCAGCTACTCTGTATAGTACTTAGCTGGTGGTAGTATAGCTAGTGGATAAGGGCACTGGCCTAGCACTCAGAAAAGCTGGGTTCAGTTCCTGGCTCTAGTACTGAGTGACCACTTCCCTCCCAGTGCCTGAGTTTCCCCATCTGTGAAATGGGGATAATCAGGTTGTCCGCCTTCTTAATAAGAGTTTGATGTTGTTATATGACTCCCATCACAATCTCTACTGCATTTATCCTCTGTAATAATCTGTAACACCTCTGTGAGCTAGGGAAGTGCTGTTATCCCCATTGTATGGATGAGGAACTGAGGCACAGAGAAACTAAATGATTTGCCCAAGGAAACATGAAAAGCCTGTAGCAAAACAGGGAATGAACTCAGGTCCCCCAAAGTAGCACCCTAACCACTGGGGCAATTCTGGGATAAACAGTTGATTCTTGATTCTGGATGACAAACGTTCATCTACAAATTAGGCCCAAAATGCTGCCCCCTGGCCTACATTCACCCCTGCTGTTAAGTCCACTGACTTCAGTGAAGTTACATCAGAAATTAGTTTGGTCCCCTGTGTTTAGTGGAATTGCCTCAGACCCACTTTGTTCGCTATGCTTGATTCATTCAGGCAGCCATGAAAGTCCAACCCAAATCCTAGTATCTACTTCTCCAGGCAGCACTCCTCCTATTCCTCTTCAGAAGAGCATATGATACCCAATCTGAGGCTGCACAGCGTGAGATGAGAGGAAAGAACAAAGGAAACAGCTGATATCTAATAAGACTTCGAACATTCTTGGATTATTCTGATACCTGGCCAGGCTCATATAATAGGAGACAAGGAGTTTGCTTGTAATTCAGTCTGGTTTTTATAACCCCCTTTGACCTTTAAAAGGACTTAGCAGATCTGTCTTCACCCAGGTCATTTTCCAAGTATTCTGAGCTCCAAGGCCCAGTGGCTCATGGCCATTAAATGGACTCAGCCTGGAGTCACAATTGTGAGTGTCAGTGGACTTTTAGACTCTGGGACTTTCAGCACCGTACTTGAACTCAACGGGATTTAAGCACATGCTTAAAGTTAAGGATAGTCTCTGCTGAATAGGGACAGTTTGCTGAACTGGGGCCATTTATCAGGATGCGTCTAGGAAGGCTACCTGATTCATGACTGGGAGAGCAGCATTTGTGACAGCCCAGGCTTCTGAAACATTTCCTCCTATCTTTAAGAATTACAAATGCTGGCTAGCGTCTCTTTGCCAAACCTCTCACTCCCATCTCCAATTTCACAATCTCTGTGTGTGTCTCTCTTACCTCTCTCACTGCACGTACAAACGCTTCTCTCTTCCTCCCAGATGCACACCTGCAGGAAAAGTTGGCATGCTCTCCTTTCAAGCTGTCACTGAGTCAAATAGTTTAAGTCTATTGATGACAGATAAATTAATTGCGAAGAAATTCAAATGACGTAATATTTTGTGTGTTAAAATTATTTCTTTTAAATTCCATGTCTCAGTATAATTCATATTCCAGCCTATTTGATTAGCAGTCGGAGCCCAAAGTTTTCCTCCCATCAATGCCCATCTCTGCCACTTAAGGTGGTCCCACTTTCCCATTTCACCATGTTTCTTAGAAGCTGCTAGTTTCAAATGCTAAAGCAAACAGCCAATCCCTTTTGAAAAAGTCTGTAGAATTTAATAGCACTGAAACCAATAGGATTTTGTGGTTCTAGCTAGGATTTCCGTAAGAGTCTAACCACCCTCTGAAAGTCAATGGGCATTGGGATGCCTAGCTCATCAGGCATATTTGAAAATCCCTGCCTAAAATGCTAAACTAGGACTGGGGGGATATGCGTTCAACGCCTGGCCCTGCTACTGACTTCTTATATACTCATAGGCAAACCACTTAAGGTAAACTTTTCAAAAGAGCCTAATTGATTTAAGAGTCGAAGTTCCATTTTCAACATGATTTAGGGATTTCAGAGCCTAATTTTATTTGAATGTCGAAGGGACTTGAGACCAGATTTTCAGAGCATTTAGGTGACTGCCATTGATTCCCAAATAACTAAATCTAAATAACTTGGAGGATCTGGGCCTAGCTGCCTAAAGATGGCTAAAGATGCAGCTAGGCATGTAATGGGATTTTCAAAGTGCCAAGTGAGGTAGGTGCCTAATGCCGATTGAAATCAATAGCAGGGAAAAAAAATTTAAAAAATAAAGTCTAAAGATCAAATTGAATAATTTAAGCTGGCTGTACTAGGGTAAAATGAATCAACCAAGGGCTTTAAAGTGTACAACAGGACTGTTAAAACTGTGACCATTCACTTATTATTATTTTCAGTTTCATTTTGTGCAAATCTGTGTCCACGAAATGTTGTGAATGGTCTTCATTTTGCATCAGAAGATTCAAAAAATGATGCTGATGCATATTTTGATCAGAAAACTGATCATTATGATGAAAACTCTTTTGTAGTTCTCAAGCAGTTTCCACTTCAGGACTTTAAAAGAGAAAGTAGACATGAATGAGGCCTCAGTACTGCCCTGTATGATTGGTAAATATTAGTGACTCCCGTTCACAGCTGGGGAAAGCGTGGCACAGAGCAGTGTTGTGATGTGATGTGATGCGCCCAAGGCTAAAGAGCAAGTGTCACAAAGCTGGAATGAGAACCCCGATCTCCTATGTTCCATCTCTATGGTCTTGCTCCTCCCCATGCATTTTAAAATGCTATTGTGGATGTTTCACGCAATCGCCAGTTCACAGCTTCTTTTAAAGCCTGTTGCTGTGAAGTGCTGAGTACCCTCAGCTCCCATGACACCAGCATTTTTTCTTTACATTAATATTGCACCCATGAAAGGCCCTGGACACAGAAGTCCACTATTCATCCACAGAAAAGATAAAGCATAGAATACAGCAGTGCAAACATCTTCTCAGCCTTGCCAATGTGGCTCAAGCTGGCCTCTATGAGCAGGTCAGCTTCCATAACCCAGCCTTTATGCTTTCACTCCCCAAAAGGCTGCCAATTAGGGCTTCTTTGATAATAATATGGATATCGGTCTGGTGAGAACTGGATTAAGACCGACCAAAGCATTTCACAAAAGCCACCAAACAGAAAGTTTGTCTCCGTGCCAACTTGGGCTGGACTGGAACTAATAGTGACCAAAGGGTCCACATGCCATTACTGCTCTGGTCTCCTACTGTCCAATTTCCATGGACTCATTGATTTGAATAGGGAGAAAATGGAGTGTCCTTGACCACTAAGACCACTAATTGCACTAATCCCAGGCTCTGACTCAAGTATGAGCTCAAGCCCACTTCCGGTCATACACACATCAGATCGACTTGAGTCAGCAAGCATTCAGGCCCCAGGTCCTAGTTAGTGGACTGGATCTGAGCTCGACTCCAACTGTGACTTGGGTTCTAGTCCTGTCATTTTGCAGTGTGGATGCAGCTCAAGCCACACACCCAAGTCAGAAGGTCTGCACTGTGCTGTTTGGCTGCATTAGCCCATCTGTGAGACCCAGGTACAGCAATTGTAAATCCAGCGCGGACAATGTACCATGCAGTGTGGACACTCAAGCATGAGCTTGGAAACCCCGAGTCCACAAGCTCGGGTACCATAGACCCAGGTTTACAACAGAGTGTAGATGTACCCTAAAGGGGATGAAGATTATTGCCTTAGTGATCATCCACGTCACATATGACGGTGAGTTGGTGTAAACTAAGCAGGGTTGAGTTTGGTCAATTCTTGTATGGGAGACACCCCGGGAGTAATGAGGACCTGGGCCTAGTGGGTGATTGAGCAGGGACACTCTTCCCTCAAACTCTGAACTAAACTAGTACTACCACATTGTGCTATGCTGCTGGAGAAGAAACCCTGATCACCTGCGTTCATTAAAGAGCCCACGATCTATAGCCCAGTACCATGGACAAATTTCAGTCTGAGTAATTACAGCTATCTCTACACTTGGAGCTCAGGGTGTGACTGCCAGCTTGCACAGACAGACTCAGACTAGCTCGCATTGAGTTAGCGTGCTAAAAATGGTAGTGTTCCCGGGCAGTGGCATGGGCTAGCCAGGTCGAGCACAAACCCACCCAGACCTCGTGGCTGGTCCATGCTGCTGCTCACTGCTGCCTGTGTTACCACAGCTACTATTACTTTTAGAGTGCTAGCTTGATGAACACCAGCACAAATTATGTCCAGACGAGCTGAGCATCACACCCCCCAACTATAGACACAGCCTATGTTTTGCCTACCTAACATCCTCTTGTAATTTTAAATGGGTAAGAGAGTCTACACTCTCTGCACAATCCTTTTGTGAACTGTTGGGCTGTTGATGCATTTCATCCCGCAGGTGTGGGGTGAAGCGATTCCTGGGCATATAGTTTATCAAGCCCTGTGGGATCTTACATATGTGTAAGATCATTACCATTCTTAGCTTTTATGCAGGATCTGGTAATGTAAACGCCTGGCTCATCTGAGGCTTCTTATTACCCCAAGCTTTGTCAGTTATTCACTTAGAATCACTAAATTCGAGTCAAGATCGTGAAATTCAATGAAGCCACCTTGCCTGGACTTGGCAAATCAATGGCCTCTTCTTTGTGGGAACTGTTATCAAGAGAACTGGCAGTCTGCGCCTTGATGGCGCGCGCACCTTCTAAAGGGAGCGTTCAGAACCTTTATAAAATACACACTCTTGGGATTAGCTGTTGTGCAGCTTCCTGTTCTTCTGGTTCTTCAGTTTGGTTGGGATGAGGAGGCCTGAACATCTGATCGACAGCACTGGGCCCAGGGAATAGCTTCTCAAGCAGCTGAGGGTGAAACTAAAGAACTTAAAAATCTTGCAAATGCATTTAAAAAAAAAAGAAAAAAAAAGAGAGAACTCTCACAATCTCTCAGCAAATTGAGTCTCTGGAGTGATTGCCCTTAGCTAATATATACAGAGCTCTCCATTACATATTGCCATTTGTCAACAGTTAGCATGGCCCCTATGTGTGTGCAACACTGTGTGTAATCCACTGTTCAGAGTGTATGCGTCCAAACCACAGAGGATGTGAGTCTATTGCAGCCTCCTATTACAGAGATTGAGTCTTTATCTCAAGCTGGAAAGGCTTGTGCTTTTAGTTCTTGGTTCATTTCTGAGTGTTGGGCAAGACGGGGATCACACACCAACTTATGCACAAATGACAATGAGCAAAAATCACACGTGCAAATGAACTGCATGTGAAATATGGCAAGGCCAGAATGAGATCTGGTCACCAGTGATTACCTATACCTATTGATGACTAACATCTTAGTAATAAGATATGTATCTATAATGGGTGAGACACTCCTGGGATATTAATTCAACAAGTAATAATTACATTATTTAAATTTAGAGAAGAATGTGTGAATTGAGGACATTTGGGAGTAGGTATACATGTCTCTTTGATTTCTGTACTACCTACTACCCTTAATGGAAGTTAGATGCAGTCACTAAGCAAAGAACGCTGCACAGTTTAAACTGCTGGCTATTTTTCCTGGGGCAGGTTGCCGAGAAAGCGTTTCGATATCATTTACATATTATAATCCTTTTGCTTTACGAACCCCTATTGTTCTTTGCTTCTATCAATATCACCAGTACTCTCAGTTTTAGATTTCTGTTTGCCTCCTCAATAAGACAAGCTAAGTCTCCAATTCAGCAAAGCATGTAAACCCATTAAGTCTCATTGACTTCAGTGACTGGGTTAAGAGTGCACCTAAGGGCTTGGCTATACATGAGTTCTTCTGGAATAGCTATTCCAAAATAACTATTCTGAACAACTCCATGTGTGAATGTACTCATTCCGAAATAAGTGTGTTATTCTGGCATAATTCTTGTGCATTTAATCAGACCCTCTCTCAATCTGAATTAGCTTTCAAGCATAATTAAACCCTAAATGGTTTGCTGAGTCAGAGCCTAAATGAGTGATCCTACCCTACTGATGACAGGGACAGCTGCCCCAAGCTCCTAATGAATAATCACCTATGCTTTCCATATATTAATGCTTAAAGGAGGGTTGCTTGGTAGTTTGAGAATTTCCAGGATCATTTTAGGAATGCTGCCTAGCCGCCGGAGCAGGGATTCACAGCCAGGAAGCCTGGATTCTGTCTATCCTTATTCTGCCAGTAACACTTTACTTGAATTTGAACAAAGATCTGAAATCCAATGACCTAGATAACAGACACAAAGCAAATGAGTTTCATGTATAGGGTCACATTTTTGTTATTTATGTAGTGCCTATTGTTTGTGGGACACTTGAAAGACAGTAAGAAGATGAGGTCCCTGGCCTAAACAGACTGAGACGAGATTATTATATCTATGTTCCTACCTCCCAGGTGACTTATTCTGTTGTTTTGTGCAGTGTTGTTCAAAGGTTAGAGCAGCAAACTGAACACTCTTTGGTTCGATACCTGACTTCACCTCTCTCCTTTCTCATTTTACAGATGGGGAAATGTGGCACAAGTTCTGCTTCACAAGAAGGTTAGTGCTTCTCCTTTCAGCAGTGTGAAATGTGGAGTATCTCAGATGAAGTCATGCTCTGGATTAGCACTGGCATAAAGGAGAGCAGAATTTCACCCCTTATGTGTAATGCACTATGTAAACTCCCAGGATTTATTGTTAGTTATATACAGACATTTTGCTGCTATTACTGTTAATTGGGCACTTGCTTTTAAAGCAATTAAATTATTTAAATAAGAAAAAAAAAAAAGGTTCATCCTGCTTGCTGTTCAGCTTGCATAATGTCAACAGAAAACAAGTCAGAAACGATAGAGACAACATTAAAGCCAAATCCAATACAAACCAAACAAACCCAAGATTCTATTCTCCTCTCCTTTATAGCAGTTTGCACTCATGGATTGCCCCGGGATGGTTCTAGGGGTGGGCAAGCAGGGTGGTTGCCCTGGGTGTGGTTTATCGGGGGGTAGGGGGAAGGCACCATACCACTGCACTGCTCCTTCCCTCCTTTTCTGCTTTGATTGACTGGCTGGTTTTGCTCTACTGATTGGCTGGGTGGTTTTTTTTTTTTTTTTGGGGGGGGGGAGTTGCCCTGGTGGGGTGGGGAGGGACAAAACAATTTTCTGCCCTGGACAGCAAATGGCAAAGGCCACTCCTGGGAACCTCACTGACTTCAGTGGAGTTACTCCTGATTTACACCAGACTGAGAGGAGTATCAGAGCCACTGGAGTTAATGGCATTACTCCTGATTTACACTAGGGTGGCTGAGATGTGACTTTGGGCCCCCATTTTTAGAACTGTTCCACCTTAATGGAAAATAAATAAATAAAATGAAAGCTCCACAATGAAAAGAGGAGCTGAGCCAACTGAAGTAAATCTGGGAATTGTGCTGTTTGCCTACTCAACAGACATTCTCTCAATAAAAGCGACTTTTGATAATTGCTAGAAAAGATCCGGGGCGAATTTGGGAGAGAGAAAAAAAAAATCCATGACATAATGTCGCTTGGCACTCATCCACCACACTGGCTGCCCTGTGGCTGTTTCATTTTGCGTGTGCCATTCGAAAGGGTATTTCACAATCCATTTTGTTTTGAGTAAAAGGCAGAAAGGGAGATTTTGATGGTACTCTAGGTTTTCATTCCATGGATGGCTCTTTATTCATGTGAAAAATAAATGACAGCTCTCAGGTCAGTTCATTATCTTCAATGACTGCAAAAGTCCAGAGCCCTCATTACCATGCAGCCATGGAGAAAGGGGGAGGAGCCCATTAATAGAATTTGAATTAAATGGATGCTCTCCAGTAATAATAATAATAATAATTAATAATGGAAGAAAAATCCACAAAGCAAAGTATAATGAGTAATGCAATTTTTTGCAATGGCCTCTGTCACTTCTCCTGCATATTAATTTGCAAGCGACAATTATCCAGGACACCACTGTGAAGTTTGCATTGCAGTGAAGCTTTAAAGGCCAATGGGATAATGCTATGGGGTCCTATCCTGCACTGGGTAATGCTACCCTTGGTTGCACCCATGTAGAGTACTGTTGGCTTTTATTAACAATACAGGATTGAGCAATTAGCATCTTAATGTCCAATGGCTGCAAGTTGAAGCTAGGCAAATTCAGGCTAGAAATCCGGTGCACGTTTTTAACAGAGAAGGTGATTAACCATTGAAACACCTTACTGAGGGATTGTGACGCATTCTCCGTCACTTGAAGCCTTTACCTCCAGATTGGACATCTCTTTCTGAAAGGTATGCTCTTATTCAAACCAGAGCTTACTACAGAAATCACAGGGTGGAATTCTCCGACCTGTGTTATGGAGTCAGACTAGATGATCCTAACAGTCTCTCCTGGCCTTAAACTCTATAAACATATGAATGTATATATTAGTCCATTAACAAAACCAGAATTAAAGGGATGTCTTCATGGTCATGGGTCTTGTTGCCCTCTTTTTAGGTCTCTGTTTTGTTGTTTTCAAAACTGTAAACCTACATAACCTTTGCTACCCAATAAAGCCCTACCAGTGCTCTCACATCACTTACAACTCATCAGTCAGAGTGCCATCCTCTTTTCCTATCACATGGTTCTGTCAGAGCTTGGGCTGGTTGGCTCTATCTGCTTTGTGCCTCTTCTGATTAGAGAGGGGAAACTCCACCTCTCCCTAACAGATTCATGATGTAGGACAGGTACCATGTCTGGTCTTTCTCTGCAATGCTAAGCACATCTCTGGAATCATACATAACATAAAAAATACTAATAATAATGCAGGGGTTTCCCCTGTAACCATGTAAAAACCTGCATGAAACTTGGAAGGAAGAGCACAAGTTGCAGAAGGGAGGCATTTGGAGTTGGCACTGGGAAGTCAGTCTGTGTGCACATGGCTAGAATGCTAGCTGCAATGGCAGCACCTCTGTAAATAATTCTCTTAATAAAGAGCCCATTTAGTTTTATAACCGTGGAATCCTTTCACAGAATCTTAGAAATTCAGGACTGGAAGGGACCTCAAGAGGTCATTAAGTCCAGCCCTCTGCACTGAGGCAGGACCAAGTAAACCCAGATCATGTTATTACCTAGCAAGCGGTATCTGAAACATTCACAGAAGGAAGCAGAGCAAGCGAAAAAGGGGATGGCACAGCCTGAGAAAGGTTGTCCATAATCATGCATTAAGGATTCGATATGCATGATGGGGTGGTAGGGGAGCCAGGTGATAGCTGACAAGGAAGCCAGATTAGTCCTTGTGTGCATACCAAGTGGTGTAAGGCTCTGGAAAGTCTAGGGGCAGGTTAGAGTCCTGATGCATTCACTTCAGAGGCAGAGACAGCTCAAAACATCCATTTTAACAGATTACTGCTGTGTCCTGAGGAGGAACTTGTGCCTTAGTGATGCATCAAGTGGCAGAGCAAGTAAGATCATGTTCAGATACCACGGTGATAGACAGTATAAATGCCCAGAAGATGAAGCTCCCTGTCTGGGAAGCAGTGGGAGAATCCAGTTGAATAAGGCATTATCCAAACCAGGAGAGATAATAAATTAGGAGAATATGAGACTTTTTTAAGGTCGTGATCCTGTTTCCGTCAACTTCATTGGAAGTTTGGTCCTGACATGTGCAGAGGGTAATTTAGAATATGATACTTTACTCCCTGACCTTCCACCCTCCCTAGTCACAGCCCTTCGGCTCAGACTCTAGCTGGGCCATGCGGGCCCATGTTTTTCATTTGAATTTATAGCTTGTAGGACTGTTTGTACAAGAGTGCCTGGTAGGGATGGTAGCAGATTACAAATCAAAGGAAAGGAATTTGCTCCAGAAGTTTGATCTGCAGGGATTGCTCATGCTGAAGCCTTCATCAGAAGTAATTAAACAAAGCCACACATTAAGAAAATGCTTGTACTTGCTGGCTAATCTGGCTCCCAACTCTCCCTGGGTTAACTCTTTCATGCATGGTATGAAACCCCACAGCTATTGACTCTATTACAGGCAGCAGTGCAAACTGCTGCCTGCAACATACCCTGGCATGTTTTATTTTGGAAGGGGAGCATTGGTAACAAGCTTTCCCTCCACACTTCCACCATGGGAAGGGAATGGGATTGAGGAAGGATGAAATATTGGCTAGTGTGGCAAGTACTAGGATTCCCTGTATTGAACCTTGGTCCGCCAACTCCCCAGACACTCACCTTAGCCTCTGTGCTACAACAGTACACTGAGCCATCACCCATGACCACCAGCATGAGCACTCAAGGCCTGTAGCCACACGGCATTCATGGCCCAGGCCTCTGGTTGGTTGGACAGACAACATTCTCATTGGATACCTGGACTATATAAAGACTCCAACAGGCAGTGGAAGCTGTCTGAGCAACAGGCCACTGTCTGCTGGCTGTTGGCTCACCTTGCCTTACCTAACCTGCTGACCCAGCCCCTTGGATTGAGTCACCTGGCTATTGACCCCTGTGAGAACTCTGAGCATTGCCCTGGACTGCTTCTGATGTGGATTGACCAGCTGGCTACCTGGCCACCTGTGCACATGGTTCTGGACTGCCCCTAGCCCCCTTTGGCCATCAAAGGTGCCATCAAAGATGCCAGGTCTCCTGGGTTCTGGGTTCACCTCTGCCGTTGGTTAGGTCTGTGCCCTTGGTCAAGCTCTCAGATGAGTGCCATGGCGGCCAACCTCAGAGGCTGAACTGGGAGACTCCAGAGCTAACGGTATGAATCTCTACCACTTGAGCTGGGACCCAGGCTCTACAGCTAAGAGCTGTAACAGACCAATAGCCTGTGTGGATCGGGCACAGAGGGGGCCTGTAACCCTCACTCAACAGAGGGTTACAATTTCTTCATAGATTGATAGATTTCAAGGCCAGAAGGGACCATTGTGGTCATCTAGTCTGACCCCTGTAGATCACAGGGCACTTTCGCCTCTGTGCCTCAATTTCCTTATCAGGAACAGGGGTAATATTTTATAGCTACATCGGGAACACGTTGGGGCTCTAATTTAGGTTTGTAAAACACATGGAGATCTATCAAAGTGCTACGGAAAAGCAAAATATTGTTATTGATTATTCTGAGGTAATTCTTCTTCTGGGTTTGCCAGCTGAATTCGCTTCCCCAGCCTAGTTCATGTTTTTAAACTGATGAGACCTAAAGGGGAATGGTGAGGGAGTGGTAAGTTATTTTATCCAGGAGGTTAGCTGCCTGCTCTTTGTATGACTCACACTTATCAGCTTCAACTGCTGTATCTAAAGTCATGTGTAGAAGGATGGTCTTGGGTTTCAGACCATGGATGTGGACCTAGGAGAGATGTGCATTCATTTCCCAGCTTTGGGTGACTATTGGGCAACTCACTAAATCTCTTTGGGCCTCAGTTTCCCCATCTATAAAATAGCAATAATAATGTTTCCTGGTCCATTTAGAGTGTACAGTCTTCAGGGGATGTTTCATTACATGGCTATGTATAGCACTGGGTACAATGGGGCCCTCATAGCTGGGGTCTCTATGTGCTGCTGTCATAAAATAACAATAAATTTCACTTGTTTAGTTATTAATGATTTTCCTGGCAGGTGACTGCAGACTTTCAATAGAAGAGGCAGTGGATGCAGAGAGCTCAAGCTAAAGTAAGCAAATACTAAAACAGAACGACTAACGCAGAGGACTAATGTACCAGCTAACTCTCCTTAGCCTGGAATCAGGCAGTACATTTTACAGGCTTGACTGGGCTGTGTATTGAATGTGGGATTTCTCAGAGATGCATGCTCAACAGAGAAAAAGCATCGTGTTCAAATCACCATGTTTGAACCAAGAGAGATTTGTATGGATAACCTGGTATTGCCCTGATATATGAGCTGAATCATCTTTAGAGGCTGAATTCATTGCCAGCCCAATAAATGTCCTAATCAAAGTCACCTAAGGGATTTGGATGCCCCATTCCCATGTGTCTAAGTCCCCAAGCCAGCTTTTAAAATCTCAGCCTAAATTCAATAGCAAAAAACTCTTAATGCAGGGTTAAGGTTGCTTGATGATATGTCATCTTGCAGAATGCTGAGTTGAGCAAAACCCAAACTTTTGAAAACCAGGAATTGCAGAGTTAAGGTTGCCCATGCACCTTAATGCTGTCCTCTTTCCACAATGTAAAACGTACAATGTAAAATGTACATTTTCTAAAATATAGTTCTCAAAACTTGCTGTTAGGTTTTACCCAAGGTAGCATTTAGCACCCTCACTAAATCTGTGTGCTGGCAGGGCCAATGGGATGATCTAGAAGGAGAAATGAAGATCAGTTGGGACATCGTCCCACAGAGTGGAGCCTGGAGACAGAATGAAGAGATGCTGGAATGCAAAAAGAAAGATTAGGATGTGGCCTAAAGTAGGCATTCCCAAACTGTGGACCGCAGCCCAAAAGGTGGGCCGTGACACAGGCAGAAGTTGTCTGCTGGTCGGGGCAGAGATTTGGGGGTGGGGGGGAACATGAGGGGGCATTGCCCTCCCAAACTGCATCTTTTCACTCCCCTCCCAACCCTGGCCCTTCAGGGCAGCTTCAGGGCACACAGCCCTGTCCACTTGCCCAGCCTGACAGAGCCTTCGGCAGCATGTATAGGGGGGACTTTGTGGAGAGGGTCTGGAAGAAGGGGATTTTTCTGAGGGGAACGAATCTGGGGTCGGTGGAGCAGCAGATATGCAGCAGAAAGGTTTCCTCCTCCCTTCCTCAGCGTCTGGCTTGCAGGTGGCGGCGGGCTGTCTGAATTAGCTGTTGCCAATCAAGAAAGAGATCTTGGAGTCATTGTGGATAGTTCTCTGAAAATATCCACTCAATGTGCAATGGTAGTCAAAAAATCTAACAGACTGTTGGGAATCATTAGGAAATGGATAGATAATAAGGCAGATAATATTGTATTGCCTCTATATAAATCCATGGTACACCCACATCTTGAATACTGTGTGCAGATCTGGTCACCCCATCTCAAAAAAGATACATTGAAATTGGAAAAGGTACAGAAAGGGGCAACAAAAATTATTAGGGGTATGGAATAGCTTCCAAATGAGGAGAGATTGGAAAAAAGACAGCTAAGGGGGGGTATGATAGAGGTCTATACAATCAAGACTGGAGAAAGTAAATAATGAAATGCTATTTACTCCTTTTCATAACACAAAAACTAGGGGTCACCAAATGAAATTAATAGGCAACAGGTTTAAGACAAACAAAAGGAAGTATTACTTCACACAACACATAGGCAACTTGTGGAACTCCTTGCCAGAGGTTGTTGTGAAGGCCAGTGCTATAACTGGGTTAAAAAAAGAACTAGATATGTTCATGGAGGAATGTAGCCAGGATAGACAGGGATTGCTGTTTGCCAGAGGCTGGGAATGGCCAACGGGATGGATCATTGATAGTTACCTGTTCTATTCATTTCCTCTGAAGCACCTGGCACTGGCCACTGTCGGAAGACAGGATGCTGAGATGGATGGACCATTGGTATGAGCCAGTCTCGCCGTTCTTGTGTGGGACCGAGAGGCTAATTATGCTATCCGGCTGCACCTGGAGGATGGACCAGGCTTAATTAAAAATGAAGCCCATTTGGGGAATGAGCTGTGTGGTGACTATTGAAGGAAGTATAGTTTAGAAGGGGGCTGTACCAACAGAGTGAAGAACTCTGCAGTTACTCTCTGGGCACTAGGGAGTGGAAGGATTAGCAGGATTGAGGAGGAAGAAACCTAGGGGGAGAGTTAGCTCTGGGAGCCTCCCCTAAATAGAGAAGTCTGGGAGAAGGCCAGGAGAGTTCAGGAGCAGCCACTGGGGTGGAGTAAGCTCTGGTGGTGGGGAACCCTGGTGAAAAGTCAGGATCTGGGCCTCCAGGAACAGAGCCCTGAGAGGTGTGTAACAGAGGAGCTGTGTGAGGGAACTTTAGGAGGGAGGAGAGGACATACCCGAGAAGGGCAGAAGTTTGGGTTGAGTTGATACTTTTGGTTTGGGATTTATTGAGGGATTCCAGGGGAAAGGGTCCTAGCCCTCAGAAAAGCTGATCCAAGAGAGGCTGCAGGAGAGGCCTGCTGACGGTAGCAAGAAGTCCAGGAAGGTGGCAGCAGCAAGGAGTCTGACAGAGCAGACTTTGGTTGCTGGTTATCGGTGTAATAACCTGGATTCTCCAGCCAGCCTCTGGGGAAGGTGGAATGAGGCTTCTGAAAAGGGGACAAGGATAACTGAGGGCCCTGAGAGAAAGCAGTGAGGACCACGATGCCTGGAAATGGGGCCAGAGACCTTTTGTAAGGACATTAGATTATTTGTTGGACTTTCAGTTTCCCCAGAATGCGTGGGACTAAAGCACAATCTGGCTGAAAGGCCAAGTCGCAAGAAGACCCAGACCACCCTGGGACTAGGGCAACCCTCGGGAAGTGGCTCTAGAGCCAAAGAAGCTGCTGTGCCACACTCATCCACAAGGGGGCACACAAGTGGTGGTGAGTCAACTCTTCTGCAATGACCCCTGCCACTGTATATAACATTACACAGTTAAGCATGGTTCAAAGTTTTGAGTATAGAGCTCTCAGCCTGCTTATTCCCTAGGCAAACACAGCATTAAAATCATTTGACCCTTTTATTAAAGATACGGGGAGGGGGAAAGGAAAAACGGTTAAAGCATTTCATAGATTTCAAGGACAGGAGGGACCACTGTGATCATCTAGTCTGACCTTCTGTACAACCCAAGCCAGAGAATTTCCCCCAAATAATCCCTTTTGAACTAGAACAGGAATGGGAATGACCACAGACAGGTAATTCTGGTTACCTTTTGCTTGAAACATACCCCGGCCAGTGAACCAAAAGAGCTTCACACTGGAAGGCTCGGGTGAGAGTGCATGAATGACTAGATTGTCTCAGATCCTTTCTTCCATGGTTAAATCTGCAGTCATGCTTGGTGTTACATAAGGGCTGACATTCTAGAGATAAATGTGTCAATAACTGAGAGTCTCTGTGTGCCACTTCTAAGAACAGTATGGGGACAATAGATAAATCACTATTAATTAACCATGAGGTACCTCCCTGAAGGTGGAGTTCAACATACCAGCCCTTCCTGTTTGTCACTTAAATCCTCTGGCTCGAGTTCAAAGACAACAAGAGAGGCAGTATGGCCCAGCTGACTGGTAGCCTTCCCTTTCCAGCTCTGCTACTGACTCTCCGTGTAGTCTTTCGACCAACTCATTTAACCTTTCGGTGACTCTGTTTACCAGTCTGCGTACCGACGATGATAATATTTACCTCACCAGGGTGTGAGGAGGCTTAATTATACCCAGACGGATGTGTGCTCTATAAGAACAAAGTGTTGTTATTACTAAATCTTCCTGGAGGTGCCTGCAACGTCTTGGATTTGTTCATACCCCAGGTTTTGCACCATGGGCATGAGAAAGATTAGAAAAGGCATGTTTAAGCAGGGGCACGAATGTTGGGCCAAATACCTTCGGGTTATAGTGAAATGGATGATGGAAAAACCAATTAATTTTTTACAACAGGAGAAGTAGCCAAAGGATTAAGAAATATTAATTATTTATTGAACTGCTGCCTCTGCAAAAAAAGAAAAAAAAAGTACATATCATTCAGAACGCAGTGGGATAATAATACTGGTAATCCGAGTTCCAGTTTTGGTAGTGTTCCTTGTGCAAAGGTCAATTAAAATATAATCAGAGAAAGTGTGAAAAGTACTTGGGGGTGGCAGGAAAAACAAACAAGTCATTGTAAAGTTGTGAATGCGGTTTAGAGCTTGATACACAAGGCCAGATTCTGATCTTAGTTACACTGCAGTTACCTGGAAATGGCAAAACTCTTATTCTTTCATGGCAGGTTGGAGACTGGCTAGCTTGACTGGAGAAGGGCTCGATCTGTGAGATTTGGATCCAAATTCTGATCTGAACACCAGCTTCCCAAAGCTCAAGATGGGGTTTGGATCTGGGTTTCCAGTTCAGGCCCATCCTAGAAATAGAGCCAGATGTGAGCTTGATCCAAGGTTCTGGGGTCTGGAGTTTTGGTTTGGGTTCATCTCTAATCTTTAGCCAAGACTTTTGAATGTCTGAAGCGTCTATATCCCCAGAGTCCATCTCAAGCTGTTCATTGGCCCCACTCCTTGTTGGCACAGGTCTTTGGGAACTTTAATGAATGCAATGTAGAGATGACCCTAGGACCAGCTGCACTTTGAGGGTGTTCAGGTCTGGAACTGGATTTTGCAACTTGGACCCATCTCTCAGGGATAGCAGGCACATTCCATTAAGCAGAGAGCTACTTTTTTCATCATCAAGATTTGGGCTTTACTGCAAGAGGCTCACAGTAACCAGGGAAACACCACCGACAGGAGAGAGGCGTGTGATGGTGACTGGTCTGAGAGGCAGCCTTGAGTTCTAACGCCAACTCAGAGGCTACCTCCCTCTGTAGCCCTGAGCAGAACTCTTGGGTCCAAATCATGCTCTCGTGGGGTTTTTTTTGTGCAGGAAAAGCCCCAGATAAACAGAAGTTTGAGTGGTCCTGTGTGGTGCTGCTCCACTTACTCCTATGGTTCCAGTGGGGAGATTCCGCAGTGGCTTTGCAGCATAGCAGCAGGACCTCTCCAGATGCTGCTTGTGGCTGTATTACCTCCAGATGAGATGTCTATGTGGATGTGGGGGATGGCTCTTCCTCTTCCCATACTGTCTTCACATCTTTGGTCTGACAGGTTTTCAAGCTTTCAACACAGGGAGGCAAAAATCTGGTCTCAATTTCAACATCTGCAAAACGGGATAACGATGCTTTCTCACCTACTTCCCACGCGGTTGTGAGGATTAATTACAATTAGACAATGTTTGCAAAGTTCTTTGAACACAGAATCAAAGAAATGTAGGGCTGGAAGAGACCTCAAGAAGTCATCAAGTCCAGCCCTCTGCACTGAGAGAGGACCCAATAAACGTAAACCACCCCTAACGTGTGTTTGTCCAACCTGTTCCTTAAACCTCCAATGATGGGAATTCTACAACCTCCGTTGGAAGCATATTCCAGATCTTAACTACCCTTACAGTTAGACAGTTTTTCCTAATATCTAACCTAAATCTCCCTTGCTACAGATTAAACCCATTACTTCTTGTCCTACCTTCAGTGGGCATGGAGAACAATTGATCACTGTTCTCTTTATAACAACCCTTAACATATTTGAAGACTATTATCAAGCATCCGCCTTCCCCCGCCGTCTTCTTTTCTCAAGACTAAACATGCCCAGATTTTTTTTAACCTTTCTTCAGAGGTCAGGATTTCTAACCCTTTTATAATTTTTGTTGCTGTCCTCTGGATGCTCTCCAATTTACCCACATCCTTCCTAAAGTGTGGCATCCAAAATGGACACAGCACTCCAGCTGAGGCCTCACCAGTGCAGAGCAAGTAGGACAATTACCTCCCATGTCTTACATATGACATTCCTCTTGATGTAGTCCAGAATGATATCAGCCCTTTCTCCCGACCGCATCATCTTGTTGAATCCTATTCAATTTGTGATCCACTATAACTCCCAGATCCTTTTCAGCAGTACTGTCTGCCATCTAGTCCATTAAGTATCTGTGCAGTCTATCTTTCCTTCCTAAGTGTAGTACTTTGCACTTGATTATTAAATTTCACTTTGTTGATTTCAGACCAACTCTCTCAATTGTCAAGGTTGATTTGAATTCTAATCCTGTCCTCCAAAGTGCTTTCCGTTGGTGTCATCTGCTGATTTTAGAAGCATACTCTACACTCCATCATCCATATCATTAATGAACATATTGAATAGTACTGAACCCCGGACAGACCCCTGAGGGACACCATTAGATACATCTTCCCAGTTTCACAATGAACCTATTAATAACTAATCTTTGAATAGTCTTACAACCAGTTGTGCTCCTACCTTATAATATAGTAGATCACATATCTCTAGTTTGCGTATGAGAATGTCATGCGGGACAGCATCAAAAACCTTACTTAAGTCAAGATATATCACATCTGCTGCTTCCCCCACATCCACCAGGCCAGTAAGCCAATCAAGGAAGGAAATTAGGTTGGTTTGGTATGTTTTGTTGTTGACAAATCCAAGTTGGCTATTCCTTATAACCCTATTATCCTATAGGTGCTTACAAATAGATTGTTTACTAATTTGTTCCAGTATCTTTCTAAGTATCAGTGTTAGTCTGACTGGTCTATAATTCCCTGGGTCCTCTTTCTTCCCCTTTTTAAAGATAGGTACTATGTTTGCCCTTCTTTAATCCTCTGGGATCTCTCCCTTCCTCCATGAGTTCTCGAAGGTAATCGCTAATGGTTTCAGTTCCGAGATTGCTTCAGCTAGTTCCTTAAATACCCAAGGATGAATTTCATCAGATCCTGCCAACTTGACATCTAACTTATCTAAATGTTCTTTAACCAGTTCTTTCCCCTATTTTGGCTTGTGTTCTTTTCCCCCTTGTTGTTAATATTAATTGTGTTGAGTATCATTAACCTTTTTAGTGAAGACAAGTAAAATAAGCATTAAACACCTCAGCCTTCTTGATGTCATCAGTTATTAGCTCGCCTTCCTGCTAAGTAGAAGACTTACACTTTCCTTCTTCTTTCTCTTGCTCCTAATGTATTCAAAGAACCTCTTCTTATTGTCTGAGGATCTGGGCCATAGTGTGCCACTGCCATAAATAATGATAGTAATGTTACCTCTTTGGCCCACACGGTTGGCCAGTAATTGGGGCCTTCCACTAGGATGAGAAATCAATGATACGAGTCTGGTCTGTCCTTGGGGTAAACTAGTGTGTTTGCAAAACCATGTATGCAAACTCCTGTTTCCCAGAACAGAGGAGAAACAAATGGGCACTTTCCTTGCTCAAAAATCACTGAGTCTGCCTTCTCAGCAAGCACTGTGACCATGAAGCTCTCTCTTTCTGGGTCATTCTCACATCTGCTCCTCCAGGCTTTCTGTCTCCAGCACACACAGCCTGAAAGCTAAGAGCCTAGTCTCTGTGTTGGAGTACGCTCTGCTCAGGCATGGCCATGAAGTCCAATGCCTTAGGCAACAGCTTCTATTTGCAGCTGTTCTACTGCATAAAGAAACTTGCACCTTCCATTGAGCCTGAAAGAGAGTGCTTGGCATAGCCGCTGACCTTAACAAGGTCTTTGGATCCAAGACTGTCTTGACGGCAGCTATTAGCAACTTTCAGAATAATAGTAATAATAAAAACAATAATTAATAAACAATACATATTAAAAATAATCACGCATCCTTCCCTCTCACATTTAAACTGCAAATAATATTTGTTTTCACCTTTGGAAAATGGCCATATATTTTTCTGCACAAAAACGCACCAAAAATGGAGGGTAAAAATGACATGTTTTGCAATTTAGACAAAATCAGAATCAGTAATGTTACACCAGGGATGGACTTGGCCCCTTGATTTTATTCACAGTTTTGCTACTTGCTCACTCCGTGACGCTGGGCAAAGAATTTAATCTCTCAGTGCCTCCGTTTCCCCATCTGTAAAATTGGGAACCTAGGTTGCCTCGTTCTCAGGAGCTTATAAACCATTTTGAGATGAAAGAGCTACATAAGTGCAAAGGATTTAAAGGGTGGAAATACAAAGTGGCAACTGGGTTCAGATGGATGAGTCTGGGTTAGCCCAGGCGGTTGGGTGCTGGGACTCCACCTCTCCAGCTAGCTCGGAGGCGTTTTGGGGAGAACGGCTGAAGTAACTGCTGTGGACTTTGCCTGCAGTGGCTTGCAGGTTTTCTGCACTCTTGCAATGGCACAAGAAATCATGCATGGTTATATACAAGTACCTTTCTGCCCCCCTAAAATATGGTGCTGTCTGTCTTTGCCCCTGAAGCCAGACCACTGCAACAAAGGCCACAGGATAATGTAAGCAATTCCACAGGGTTCATGGACTGGTCTTCTGCATGGAGAGACCAGATTTTCAAGTGGAAAGACTGAGAC
Source organism: Emydura macquarii macquarii (assembly GCF_026122565.2). Lineage (NCBI taxonomy): Eukaryota > Metazoa > Chordata > Testudines > Chelidae > Emydura > Emydura macquarii. The sequence goes on along the minus strand of NW_027130449.1, from coordinate 4,563,403 downwards.
AGCTGTAGCAGGGAGGCAGCAGTGCAGGGGCCATGAGGCTGCCAGCGTGGGGTGCACAAGAGACAGCTAGAAGGAAGTGGACTCATACTGGGGGGGGAGGGAGTGACAGGTGGCTTACTGGGAGAGAAAGCAATATGGTCACCTATTCAACCAGATCCTCAGCTGGTGTAAATCAAAGCACAGCCCCATGTGATCTTATCTCCCCTCCCCTTCCTGCAATTGTTTCTCTCACTCGTTTGCTGCATCCCATTCCAGGCTAGATGGTAAATGCCTCAGGACAGGGACCGGATGGCCCACGTTTCCAGATGTGGCTACTAAGGGAGAAACGCAAAGCATCTACAATTACAAATGAAGTCCACTGAAGTCTTTGAGTGCTCTAGTTTGCTTGAACTAGCAAATATCTTCGCAGTTGTGACTGCGTGCTTATTCCTGGACTGCTCCAAATCCCAGTGAAGTCAGAGGAAAAGCTTCCTCCGAACAACAGGGACTTTGCTTTGGATCAGGCTCTGACGCATGCAGGCATGCCTCAAGAAGCATGCTGGCCGGTGATAACTGGCAAGCAGGTCAAGTGCCAATCTCTTCTTCTCTCCGCCTTCCCTCTGGGGATGGACTCAGTTTCCAGAGTCTCCCCTGCAGGGAGATGCGTGGCCTTTGATACAGGGACACAATCCTGGGATTTCTGAGGAAGGAGAGAGAGACAAAAGTTTGATTCATAAAAGTTTGCGCACCCAAAAAATAATAATAAAAATGCCTGGAGGTGATTTCCTAACATCAGTATGTAATGTTGTCAGTTATGTAGGTTTATTTTATTTCAGTAAAGTGCAGGTGGTGAGCTACACCTCCTCACAGGTGCTTTTCCAATTAGCTGTATGTTTTCTAGGTGAATAAATGGCCAGCCGCCAAACCTCCCTGCCACTAGCAACAGACTAATCCCAATTAATCCGGAGGACTCATCATGCTTCTTGTTAAAGCACCTAGAGTCTATTTTATTTATTTCCTTTTGAAAGATCTCCTTTTGCCTTGGAAAAACGGGGGGTAATATTTTATAGAGGGGCCATAAATACCTTTCACTCTGCTTTCTGTGGAGATTGGATGGGGATAGCTGCTTGAATGTCAATTGCTTATTGCCAATATGTAACAGCAGATGCTATTCTAGTCTGCAGTTGTTAGATGTTTTCTTTTAATAATCAACTGGAATTTGTGTAATGGGTGAGGTTATGCAATATCCTGCCTTATTAGCTCTTAAGAGAGACATCTCTGTTGCAGAATTGTTAATTAGAGGCATCTGATCATTAAAAATATATTTATTGACTTTTGTTATTAAAATTGGGTGAGTTTAAGAAAGTGCCAGGCTGATAAAGTCAGGCATCCTGTAGGCAATAGTTATGCAAGATATCCTCCACACAGACTCACACCTAGGTCTGCCAATGCACCTTAGGTTTAGGATGCAGCCTTCCTGCTACTCTAGTCCTGATTAGTGTGTGCATGTTTGGAGGGGAGCAGGAAGGAAAGGGAGTTGGGCCATAAGGATAAATAACCCCGAGGGACTGGCCAGAAACTAACAAACTCATTTTCACATGGCTCTGTCTAGGATTTCAGTTCAGTCTGCCCCACCTTATGTTAAAGCTGGGGCTCCGATTCTATAGCCCTTCAAAAGCAAAAGATCCCAGTGAAGTCTCAGACTTTTCAAGATCATTTTCATACTTTGTTTTGGTTTCATCACAGAGCTTGTGACTTTGGGTAAGATGAATACATACCTTAGTAACCGCTAAGCAATGCAGAGAACTCCCAGCTCTGAACAGTAGTTTGGTCTCAATAAAGAGTGCTAGAGGTTGGCTTTGCCCTTGATGCCCTTCCAAATTCTTGGACTTTCTTTTTAAATCCTACAGTATCTATATTGTTACAACTTTGGGGCAGGGAACTTCTCTTCCTAGAGATGTCTGGAAAGCACCATTTGTCACTCTCCAATATGATTGTGCAAAATCCACACTCAGTTTTTCCTATGGGTAGAATTTTCAAAAGTGACATTGTGTCATGTAGGAGGCTAAATTTCATTGAAAGTCTACGGGACTTAGGGTCTTAAGGCCCAGATAGTCAAAAGTTTTTAGGCACCTAACCTCCTATTGAAATCAATGAGTTAGGCCCTTTGAAAATTCAACCCTTAGTGCTTTTGAAAATTTTACCCTATGTCCTTACTTAGGCTCAATGAAGAAGATGAAAATTTTGCCAGAATAAGATCTGACTATAAACTGTGTCATGTCTTGGCCCAGTAACTTTAGACACCTGCTCAGCCTCCAAGTGCAATTCCATGGCAGCTGTTGCACTAACCCACAAGTGCACATGCGGGAACATGTGTTGTTTGGACTGTGTTGCCTCGAACACTGTGCTTCAGAGTATGTGAAAAAGACCTAATGAAATGTGACTCACAAATAACTGACAAGTGCCAGCCTCACCTTCATATTGTTTCATCAAGATGGGAAAGAAGGCAAGGGGGGAAAAAAAATATCGACCTCCTCCAAAATATCCGTTGTTCCAACTTGTCTGTGGCTTGCAGATGGAGTGAAGTGTTGACATAGAGTTGACATCTCTGCTTGATTTATGGAAAGCTTGAATCAGGAAGAATATTAAATGTTATAAATCACCGGGGAACATCCATAAGCCTGAAATGCTTGTTGTAAACAATACGAAACACCAGCCTAATTTTTTTTTAGGTATAATTTATGATGAGCAATTCCTTCCAAATGAGAGAATTTAACAGGAAAAAAAAGAAAAAAACACTTGGAAGACTATCATAAATTTGATCAGATTATCCAAGCCAGACTGGTGGTTCTCAATGTTAGAGGCTTTCACGGGGGCTAACTGATCCTGTGTGAATCCATAATAACTTCCTTAGCCTCTTCCCACTTTGGGAGTCAGAGTCAATCAGTGTTAAAGAAGAACTGTATTTCATGGTCAGAGTAGATGTTGGGGCATCCAGACTCCTGGGTCTCATTCCCAGTTCTCTCACTGATTCAGTGTGAGCTGCTTCACCTTAGTATGCCCAACCTCAAAATCAGTATGCTAAGACTTCCTACCTTTGATGGATGGTGCATGATCTATTTAATTAAATGTTGTGCAAAGAAGCTCCTGGAAAACCTTGGATGACAACTGCTGTGTAAGTCCAGTGAATTATTGCAATATATTATCCTAGAGGCACACCCTGGAGCAGCTACGGAGCAAAGAAAAAACTAAGCAAATTTTAAAAAGCAATGTCAGAATTGTGGCTACTCTAACACATACCTGGGGCAACAGACCTCAAAGAGCTATTCTCACGGCTACGAAAAACCAGAGCACAGCAGCCCTCTGGCTGTGCACCTTTACCCCCGACACCATGCCTGGGGCTGCCACGGTCCTTACGCTGGCTCTGTGCCACCTTGAAAATCTCCCTACACCAAAGGGAGATTCTTCAATAACACTTTTATATTGCCAGCATAAGGGGCTGTACAGCAATAGAGAACTGGGCTCCTGGTCTATTGCACTGCACTGTTTATCTGCATAGCACTCTTTATCTTTCTAGCATGGTGAGTGATTTTCTGTTTGTTTGCGCTCCGCTGTCATCACTGCATCCACACACATTGTGATTTCCTCAAACTGTTGAAAGTAATAGTTATTTAGGGTAACATTTTCAAAAGTGCCTAAGTCCCATCAACTTTTAATGAGCCTTGGGCTCCTGAATGTCTAAGTCACTTTTGAAAATGGGACTCAGGCTCCCAAGTGAGTTAGGTGCTTTCGAAAATGTTACCTTTGGAAAATGTTACCTTTACCCATGATGTACATTAGAGTCAGTTTTGGTTTTGGTTCCATTGCAATTTTCCTTCCAAATCAGGATCCAGGCCAAAGTGAATTCCAAACCCAAAGCAAAAATGTTCCGGGGAAAGCACGGGAAGAGCTTTTGTGGCCCACTAAACCTCAGAAGCTCACATGTGAGTGTCTTTTGCTTCATTGCCTAGTTAAATCCTATCCTTCACCCTGTCATGCCTGTCAACCCTGGGAACTGGCTTCAGCAGATTTGTTTTTTCATTCAATTGTTCATTTGGCAGCTTGAGGATGCATGAACTCCAAACGCTCTTGGACACTGAAAAACTGTAGGAACAGGGAAGCTACCAGTGCAACCATGGCTTTGGTCTGTATTTTCCCAGAGGATGATTCCAGATCAAAAGCAAAACATTGGTTCTTCCTGATATAGTATGCACAATCCAGCATGGAGGGGCGAAACATTTATCAAAGAGAAAAGCACGTATAGGCCATGGGTGCTGCTTGCCTCCTAGATGCCACTGGGGCCATAAGACAGATTTCAGGCTCTACAGATATTTTAGCTGGCATGCAGGAAAGGACTGGGTGAAACCACATGAACTTCCTTATATTCCAGACACTGAGATCCGCGGAAGGGCATTGTCAATGTGGGCTGCAGCCATACCTTCTGCTCTCCCCTGGTCAGAGTTGTGCTTAGACATAACAGTGACAGGTGTGCGAAAACAGAGGATACTTTCAGCAGAGAATGTTAAGGTGCTTCACAATGGTGGATCAAGATTCATCCTCTCCACTTACTGCTGAGGAAACTGAGGCAGAGACGAAAAGTGTGTTGATCAAGGTCGCACAGTGACAGAGCTAGTAACTGAACCCAGGAGTTCAGATTCCCACTCTCCTGCTCTAACCACTAGACAACACTTCATCCCAAAGCCTTACAGTAAGCAGTGCTGTCCTAGTCAGTATTTGGATGGAAGCAAAACCTAAAATCAGTGGGTAGTAAGGCTGGACAGAGAGCAGATGGCAATTTTCTCCCCAAGTCAAAATGATAGTCTCCCAAGTAGGTGTTAAAGAGAAATCTGCTGCTGGAAATGCTATCCGCTGGGTAGTATATCAAAGCCCAGTCCAGACTGCTAGTTGATAATTAAAGATCTCTGGCATTTTTGTTTTTGTTTGCAAGAGTAGGAGTGTAAACCCAACCCTGATGTCCTCATCAAATTCCAGTTTGGGTAATCCTGCCTCATCAATTTTCCCCTACCTGCAGCTTCTATATAATATGGTCATGTCCTGTGCTAAACTGTGACTAATATTTGTATGCAGCAGCACATAGGAATGACAACCCAGATCAGGGTCCCATTGTGCTGGGCTCTGTACATATACGTAGTAAGAGCTGGTCCCTGCCCTGATGAGCTTACAGTCTAAATGGACAATATTGGGTGGGAGGAAAGAAGTGATATTATTATGCCCATTTTACAGAGTGGAAACAGAGACACAGAGAGATTATGTGATTTGCCAAAGATGATCTAGGAAGTCTGTGGTGGAGTCAGGCAACAAACCTAAATGTGAGTTCCTTACATGAATGTCCTTCATTTTCATATGCAACGCCTTTCTGTGCATATAGTAATATTGTCTATTTATAGTGAGCTTTTCATTTTCATTGTTCTTAACAAACATGAAGTTATCAGATTCTAAAGTGCTTTTGAGGTGGGAGGGGGGAAATGTAAGGCTCTCCATAAAAATATTCACCTCTCTAAGTCACAGAGATGTTATTAGACTTTGATTAAGGTTTGCAAAGCACTTGGAGAGGCACCATCGAATTGCAAGGTATTATTAAATATAAGTTATCTTTGGCCCATGAATGAACACAGCAAGTCTCTTCATTTTACATCTCATTACCCAGCATGCTCTTTGACAACCGTGCTATTGTTGTTCCTTCCTGAAGCAAAGTGAGATGCTTAGCGTGCTGATGTGCATGCCAATAATACCCAGAATGTTCCTCCAGCTCATAGCTCTTTCATTAGTAGAGGGTGATGATTGAGCTCTCTCAGAAAGCATTGGCAGGGGAGTGTGTTGCTTGTGTGTAGATTGTCTTCCTAAAAATCTCTGCTTAGATATAGGGGAAGGTCTCTGCTTGGAGGTAGATGTATGGTGCGTGGTAGCTGGCAAAAAGGAAATGGAGAGACAGAAAGGAAGTTTACTAAAGTCATCAAAGTCTAAAAGAATGTTCCCTGCTGAGACCCCTCCAAAAGCCAATTGTATAAAACATGCATACATTCAATCTAGAGATCAAGGCTGAACTAAGGCAGTCCAGGGCCCTTGTCACATGCCACATAGGGCTCCAACGGCACCATCCTCAGACCCTAGCTGCACCCCTCCTTGGGGTGGCAGTGGTTTTCAGAATTTGTGCTTGTACTTTGCACGTGCCTTTTTTTTTTTTTACGGTGCGGTTTTGTCCTGTCAATCTGTAAGTACCTGATTTTGCCCCAGAATCAGATAATGGGTGGTTAGGGTCTTGGTCTTGGGATCTACAAACACTGAACCTTGTACCTGTGTAGCACAACACTGACTCTAATGGGGCCCCACATTTTCTATTTGCAAGTACAAAAATGAAGGCTCAGTTAATGCTCACCTGAATATCCGGCCCTACAAACTCTTCAGGGCCTGGTCCTCCACTGGTATATCGTGATATAGTTCTGTTGATTTCAATGGAGATATGCTAATTTATACCAGCTAGGGATCTGTCCCTATGTAATTAACTTGATAATGTATATTCCAAGGTTAAGATGAGAGAGTTCCTGTAACTACCTCTGACTAAAGATTTATTTTGCTAGGAAAGTTTGGGTGGTGGATGAAAGAGTTCATTGTGAGATCTTTTAGCAATTACACACTCAGAGTTGTAAGCTATCACTTTACACACACACAGAGAGAGAGAGAGAGAGAGAGAGAGAGTGTCACGCCAGTGGCAAGGTAATTGTAACTTTTTCAGTGTTGCAAAAGAAAAAGAAATCTGTATCCATTGTATCTCAAGGAAAAAAATTGAGACAGCAAATCCCAAGCAAGGTAATTCAGATTGCACAATGAAATTTGTTTTTGTTAAGTGCTTAAAGTATGTTTTGAAAGAGGTGAAACATGACCCATCTATTGGTTAATACGTTTTATTGACTCTAAAGCCACCCTCTCAGTTACATTTACCAACAGCATTTTCCTGTGAAGCATTAGGAATAATCCCCATAATTACTTGCCCCATTATACTGTAGCAATGATACAGAGTGTAGCCACACACCCTCAGGCTGTGATCTTGTCAGCTCTCATATGCTAAACAAAGTTGGGTTGGGCTAATACTCAGACGGGAGACCTCCAAGGAAAATACAAGGTACTGCAGGAAGTGGTGTGGGTGGTGCTCTTCCCTCTGAGTCAATCCTGAATCCGCGGTCCTAGCATACTATGCTGCAAAAGGTACCCTTTTCCCCATGGTGTTCCTGTTCCTAGCCTGGCTACTTATGGTAAAAGGGGGGAATAGGTGTATTCTGTCCAAATGCCAGTGTGAGTAATCACATACTGTCTACCTAAATTCCTACTGTGGCAAGCCTGCCAGCCTTTGAAAGCAAAAAACATGAACATCTCAGTAGAAAACAGGGCCCCATTTCACTAAACTGAGATACACTAGTCTTGGAGAGCTTTCATAAAGCACTTTGGTGGCTGCTAACTGTCCAAGTATCTCATTCAAATGGAGGAAATGAAGAGGGAATGTTGATCGGGAAGGACCCAGGCCTTGCTCCCAACCATTACCACACCCACCTCATCCTTGCCCATGATCCCTGCTCAGTATGTTTCAGACATCCTTGATGCTAATTTTTTTTGAGTGTCCCTTCAAACTGTTAATTCTGATGCATGCTGGACACCCAGCTCATTGCATCTTCACCAGGTGATCCAAACACTGCTCCTTTTCCAGTGGCTTCTAGAGTTTGAGTCTGGGATTTAAAAAAAAAAAGCCTAAAGGAGTTAGGCACCCAACTGACATTGAAATGGAGATTCCCGCTCACTGCTGCTTCATAGCAGCTGATGGGAGAGATTATTGATGAGTAGATTATTAATCTAATGATAGAAACAGGCACAAATAACATTTGACAAATACTGTTTGATCCTTGATGGACTGGGTCAGGTGGAAAATTATTGATAAATAATTTGCTGGAGCACTGAGAGGAGATTTTTGGCAAACCACCTATTCATACATACTACTCTACCAACTCTGAAGGCAACAGTCCAACCTGAGCTCTTCAAAAGATCCAGAACATCTGGGAATAGATGTTTATCTACACTAGAAGTTAAGATTTTTAAAGTAGTCCAAGGGATTAGACACACATCTTTAATCACGATTGATAGGAGTTGTGTCTAAAAATTCCCTCTAGACAGCTTTGAAAATCTCAACCTGCAATTCTTTTTCATAGTTTGACTTGTAAGCAAGAAATTTACAGCACAATATCCAAGATATACTAGGTCCAATTCACCCCTCATATAATTCTGTTAAATCAATGGTGTTACACCACAGATGAATTTCGGAGTAGGTGCTCTTGAAAAAAACCTGTGCCTAAATACCTTTATAAATCAGGCCTCAATTAACTATAGTCATAGCAGAGTTTATTCTCCCTCTAGAAGAGAAGAGGACAAGTAGAAACGGGGTCTCTACCCTTCCCCAGATGATCTGGAGATATATATATTTTTAGAACACTTGATTTAGAGCCTTAGAACTCTGATGCTGTCATGGACGGAGAGCTGCACTTGCAAAACAGCTCCTGAACTGCCAGAGAAGTTTGCAATCTGCAGGAGACACCAACCCATTAGTTTACACACTGAGAACATAAAGGCAATGCTCATGGACATGTGATCAAAGCCCAGACCCGTCTCTGCTACCAGGAAGCAAGCAGCCACATCTCCCCTCCCCGCTGTGCACGCTGGAAACATGCTTACAGAACACTGGTTCCTTCAGGACAACCATGGAGAACCAGAGTGTCCTCCCCTCAGCTCCTGGACTGGGCTAAAAAATCGTGAGTTCATGGATGTTGCATCACCACATCCCAAGGTGGGATGGTTGAAAATGTAAGAGCCACTGCCTTGGTCAGCGCACGAGGTGTTAAACCAGGGACTCCAGAACTAAGCACAGGAGCTGCTCACGCTCTGTAGATGAGGTTGTAACAGACTTAGATTGTCTGTGAATTTGGCACAGAGGGGAACATGTGACACACTCTCACTAGTGGGTTAAATAAACCTCCATCCAATTAAGCCCATTGCATCCATCGATGCTGTTTGCCATTAAACACACAGCAATCCCCTGGGGCTGACAGCGCCCACTTTATGGCAAGCCTAATCTCCATCTATACTTTCACCCATAAACTCTCACTTTTATATTTAACTTTGCCTTGGAAGGCAGCTTCCCACATTGGCACCGTGCCTCACCTACCCAATTTCTTTGCATTTGGCATGGATTACCCAGGAAAGGAGGACAGAGAGAAAGAGCTTGGTTGTCACCATCTAATCATAATGGGAAATTCAGTAACTATTTAGCTCAGAAGTTGCTTAATAATGCACTCAGTGCATGAGGGATTATCCCCAAATATAATTAAATACAGAGTGGTATGTGAACAGCGATAAGGATCCCATTCAAATGTATGAGAAGGAAGGTAATTAAGATTAAAGCTGCTATTCTGCCAGCTTTTAGATTAGGCCTTTCAGAACTCTCCATGCTGCAGGTGGTGTCTCAGCACATCTGCCTGGAGGGAAGTGGGGTTGGAAAGCAGTAATAAGTGAGTAATAAGTGAGTAATAATCACTTCACTCAGTGGTGTTGCTCCAAGGCTGGATTTGTCCCGACTTTTCTCATTTCACTGGCGGTGAACAAAAATCCACTGCACAGTGTGGAAGATGATTTATGTAACTGTGCAGTAGCGCAATTAAGCCATAGAGTATAAATTACATTGCTCTGGAGGAGAGCAGTTTAATAGTGTGAGATGCCTTGTGCAGCCCTGTAGCAAAGAGAATAAGTCAAAAAGTGCAAACTAGGTGTAAAATGCTGGCAAACTGTGGATCGTGTCCCCCTGTGGTGGCTGATCTACTAGAGGATAACAACTACTATCTACTAGACTGAGCAACTACTATTGCTGATGGTAAGGGAGTTATTCTTTTGGTTCAAGTGGGAGAAGTCTGTTCTGCAGCGCTGAAAGTTCAAACCCTGCTGATGACTTATCCTGGAATTCATTACATATCCAACCTGGTGCCTGAGTATTTGAGGCAGGGGTTGGTAACTGCCAACAAACATGCTAGAGGCTGGCATACAAAGCCTTCTGTCTTGCCACCTAAAGAGCCTCTGCTCCTTGCCTCTCCCACTGGAACAACAAAGTGAAACTTACAAGTTGTAATGGTTTTGACATTCCTTCTGTACTCATGGGACAGAGAAAAACTGACTAATCTTTCTCTGTTTCATTTTGTGGCTCTGTCTGCACATAGGAGCAAAGGACCAGTGGAAGTAAAGGAGACAGAGCAGATGAGTGAGGAAAGAAGGGAAGTAACCAGGAAAATAAAGAGGGGAGAGGAAAGGGATGCAAATACAAAACAAGAGATGAGAACTCAGCAATGAGGCTCTGGAATACACAATCAAGGAGACTTATAATCACCCCACCACATTTCCTGGTAGCAATGTTTTCAACTCTCATGATTTCATTACAAGTCTCATGGTATTTAGTGTTTTCCTTAAAGTCCCATCTCCTAGAGTCATGGATTATTGTTATTTATATTGCAGTAGTGCCTAGGATCCCCAGTCATGGGTCAGAGCCCCATTGTGCTAGGTACTGTACAAACACAGAACAAAAAGATGGGTTCTTGCTGCAAATAGCTTACGATTGAAGTATAAAACAAGAGACAACGGGTGGCAGACGACAGACAGATGGAGGAGCACAAGGAAACAATGAAAATGAGAGAATCTCAGCTTTCATTTAAAAAAAAAAAAAAAAAAAGTCTAGCCCTCATGATTGCAGATAAAAGCATGAGAACGTGACCCCTAAAGACTCAAGCACCATGGGACAAACAAAAAGAACCCACATTTATTTTTAAAGTCTCCTTATTTTTAAGCCAAACTCGTGATTTTTGAATGCTTAGGGTTGGTAATGCTGCCTCAGTGAGTAGACGGGTAGCAAATACAGTAACTCTTACCCTCTGCCCTAACTCTTGTACTGTATCCAAAATGTCAATGGACTTACCTGCCCTAATGACAGCATCACGCTCCAGAGTCATAAATCAAGGCAGGTAATGAACACAGAAGACAAGTTCCATTCAGATACAGGATGCACGTATCCTCCCTCTCCCCCCAAAGCCTTATCAAAGCCCCGTGGAATGTTCACCTTTTCCTCACCCAGCGCCCACAAGAGAGACTGAAAGAATAACCACAAAATGGGGCTAACGTTTAATCTGCCCCAGGCAGGACGAGCAATAAGCAAACAACAGGCTTCACTCCGAACAACCTATTAAGAAACAAAACAAAGTTATAACAGGTGGGGGAGAAAATATTTATTTGCTTTTTTCGAAGCCATTTTCCCTTCCAGCCAAATAACATTAATCCCCTGGGGCCCTGACAGTCATCCTGGAAACCACACAATGCTTAAGTGTTCCCATCTGCCCCTGAGGCGAGGGGAATGGTGGGGCAGCTCTGAAGATGGAGAATGACAAAATAAATAAGTAAATCAAAGTGACTACGGGGAAATATATTGATGTTGCTATTTCTATGAGTCCCTCCGGTCCGTGCTGTCAAAACAATCTCCATGGTGGTTAGACTGCCATAGACTGACTGACAAAACAGCTCTTTGATAAAAAAAATAATTTAACCACCTTCCTTCAGGAGGTTTCCACCTATCCAGCGAATCTCACACAGGGCAGCTTTGTGATTTCAAAAGGTGATTGTGATTATAATTCCCTTTTCCTGGCCACACGTCCAGGTTCCCACATAAGCATATTGTTGAGGTGGAGCAGGACAGAGTGGGCCATTCTCCTAGGAACTGCCTGTGGACTTGAGAGGAAAGGGGAGAATTTCAGGAGCACCAATGGGAGTTAGGCTCCCAACTCTGACTGGCTTAACCAAAGTGGTTAAGGCATTGAACTGAGATTCAGGAGAGCTGAATTAATTCCTTACTCTGCCATAGGCTATGCCACATTGTCGCAGGAGGTGATTGCAGCATGCCCCATTGACTCACTCTGCGTCCTTGGGTGTGTCACATAACATCTCTGTGCCTTTGTTCTCCATTTGTAAACTGGGGACAATGATAGCGTGTTTTCTATTTAGATTGCAAACCTCTCAAGGCAGGGACTGTCTCTTACTATATGTGTGCATTGTGCCTAGCACAGTCTGTCCCTGATCTTGGCTGAGAAGCCTATGTAGCACTCTGATAATACAAATAATGCTAATTGCCATAGTGGATCAGAGCAGTGCCCCATCTAGAAATGGGTGCAACATATGCCTCTGTGCAGTCCTGGTAAAGTAGCTGACATTAATGACAGACTACATATTTTTGTCAGGAGCTGACATGTTCCCAGTCAATATGGGAATATTTGAAATCCCCCATTATTACTGGATTTTCCATTTTTGTTGCCTCTTTAATCTCCCTGAGTACTTCACAATCACCGTCACCATTCCAGTGCTTCCTCCTTTGAGATCTCAGTTCCTCAAAAAAGTGTAGGTATTGTCCCAACATTCTGTGTGCTAAGAACAGTTGGAAAGAAATCATTCCTCACTAAATGAGTCCGTGAAGCAAATGAAGCTACCTCAGGATATTTAATTTAGCTCCACATTTGAAATCCTGGCTCCACTTAAGACGCGGAGAGTTTTGCCATTGTCTTGAAAGAGGACAGGATTTCCTCCTGCATGTCAAATCATCATCATCATGGCACATTCCAAACTGATGTAGCCTTCTTGCAGACCGAGCACTACCCAGTTCAGTTTCTAGCCAGGTCTTTAGGTGCTCGGTCTGGATGTTCACTCTGTGTCCACCATTGGCAATCTTATCGTGCCACCAAAGTTTTTGGCAACAACAGGATTGCCGGCTGCTAGTCCTCTGTGCTAATATGTCTGTACTGTGAAAGCTGCTGAACCAAACCAGTGCTGATGGAGGCAATTGTTGGGATCAGCCTTGAATATCCTCACTGCTGATCTTCTCCAGCCACTGAATCCGGAGCAGCTGGTGAAGACAAGAAATGAAGACATCAGTCCAGTGCTCTTCAGCCTTCCTCAGGGCCCATGTTTTGATGCTGTGCAATAGAGTTGGTATAACTGTATTTATATAACCTATATATCAAATACCAGGACATAATATAATATAATATAATCAAATACCACCTCCTGGACTCTGTGGGGCTGACACTTGTTGCCATATGTCGCTGGATGCATTGTTTCTCCTTGTAGGTAATTTTGATGTGTGATGTCACACCGTATTCATGATCTTCCCTGCCAGTTTGCAGGTCCAGAGCATTTGCAGTGCCAGAGAGCTATGGTACAATAAATTATTATACTCTTTGACTACATGTAGAAGGAACAAAAAACAAAAATAGAAGCAACAATAGGCATCTGCTACTCACAAGAAAAGGAGAAATGACCAGGAATGAATAGTTCCCATGAGGGAGCCTTGCTCATGGAAGATTGTAACTATATTGATATCTGGGGCATCTGTGGATCTATAATTGAAAGGAGAGCTGTTGTCATTCTGTTCCACAACTAAATATAGAAGAGTTTCCCTGCCAGGGGCAAAGGGAGGTGTGAGGCAGCAGACATTTTATTTTTCAGTTCCAATTTGTGTTATAGAGTGACTCGTGTGCTTGAACATTTGCTCTCATGGAGACTTTATATTCGTTCTTTCTTCCTTTGTTGTTTTCCTTAATCTGAAATAAAGTCACCTGAAGTGAGAAATACAAGTTTTGAGTATGGACTATATAAGTAACAAACATACCCCAACAAGCATCAAAGAGGATCCTAATTTACGCAGATTATAATTTTATGGTACAGAAAACTGGGAATCTAACCTGAGCAGAAGTCACTCAATAGGAATGAACGGACTGAGAAAATGAGGTTGTCACCAACCACCATAGACACTACATTTAACACAGAAGGAATGAATTGTAATTCTGGGGCAGTGCTTGTGCCTTCCTGTGTGTTTGCACAGCGCCTAGCGCAATGAAGCCCTGATCCTGACTGGGACCTTTTGGCATTATTGTAATACCAATAGTAAATAATAATGGCATCATTGGTTGCAGCAATACAAGTATATTAGATTTCCAGAGGGCACAGTTTAGGGGAATTCAAGATTCTAGTCAACAAAAGCTAGCGTGTGTTGCAGAAGAAGGATGCCCTTGTGGTTAACACCCCAGTCGAAGACTCCAGAGATCTAGTTTCAGCTTCTGACTCTGCCACAGTCTCACTGTTTGACTTTGGTCAAGTCATTTAATCTCTGTTTCTCAATTCCCCATCTGTAAATGTGGGTGATAATCCTTCCTTTGTCCATATGACACCAGTTCCATTGGTGGTTCACCTGCTGTGTTACCTCTGGCAAGTCTCTTCACTGCTCTGAGCCCCAGATTCCCAGTCCTGCCTTTGTCTCTCTCATCTGTTTAGACTATAAACTCTGTGGGACAGGACTGTCTCTTTCTATGTCTATGAACAGAGCCTAGCACAACAGGATTCTGATCTCAGTTGAAGCCTATTGGTGCTATTTTAATGCAAATAATAATAGTTTTGTTTCCATTTGTTTGGATTTAAAATAATAAAAAGACACCCCTCCAAGGCTCTAGGTGCCCTAAAATAATTAATAATACAATAAAATAAAATCCCATTGACGTTACGTCATCATTTCAAACAGGATTTCAAACAGTCCAACAGGAACTTGGCCAGCCAGACACACATATAAAAGCTCCTGTCCATCCCTCCATTGTTTTTTAAGTTGCTTGGCTCACTGGAAGTGGTTCTCTTAAATGATCCTGCTGTAAGTAGGGTGTGTGTGCTTTAGGGCAGCTAGACCAGTGAATCAGTAGGGGTCTTTATCTAGCATTACCGTAGATCTAGGTACATATATTTGCAAGAATTTAACTATTCTACCAGGAGAACTTTCAGTACGAAGTTAAGCTTCCTCCAACTGGGAGCTGTGCTAGCTGGAAATGCATTTACAGTGTCGTAACAATAGTGTAATAGGTATATGACCGGAGAGGTGCCTTTTAGGGACGGTTTAATCTTTAATAAATTACAGTTCATTAGTATTTAAATAGCATATAATAAGTGTCTGGATAAATAACAACTGACTGCCAGCTTAGGAGCTTTCATTCCTCTCTTAAAAGCCTTGGGACAAGAAAGCGGCTCTATTCAGAACAGCGTTTAAGCCCGTGCTTAACTGTAAGCACGTACTTAATTCCTGTAAAAGCCAAGAGCACTTAAGCACATATTTAAGTGCTGTCCTGAATTGGGATAGATTTAAACATGATTAATTGCTTTCCTGAATTAGACACTTACCTAGGAGACAAAAATTGGCCATAGCCATGCTGAGTCATAACCAGAGAACTGGTCAGAACCCAGAATTACAGCTACAGGGGGTAGTCTCAAACTTTGCTTGGAAAACTTCAAAGCAACATATTATTTTGCCCCTGTTGTTTGGTTTCAATAATTGGTTTCACTGGCCCACTGGGGAGCCAGGTTGTTGGTTGACAGCCCATGTGGGCAGGGTACTGTGCAACTGGTCTGCCTGGTTTCCATTGAAATCTCCCATGGAATCAACACACTCGCACAGAATGTTTCAATGCTGTTGAGTCAGCATTTTCTGATGGAAAACTGTTGTGTTAGAAAGTTTTCCACCAGCTCTTTGTATTAATGATACGTAAGAGTTATATAGCTTCTTTCTTCATAGATTGCAAATCACTTGACAAAGGATTTTAGATTATATCAACCTTCCTTTTTTTTTTTTTTTTACCAACACCCATGTTTTCTGTCAATGAAAAATTTCAGCAGTGCTATCAATAAACATATCTGGAGGGAGTTGAGGAGGAAAGAAATGCACATTTTTTGTGAAAAAATAAAATGTTTGACAATTGCTTCCAAAAAGAGGAATTACATTAGCATCCCCTTCCTCCTAGAGAAGGTACATATAATTATACTGTAACTGGTGCCCAATTGCATTTTTAATTCACTGGGCCCCCAAAGGTATCAAACCTAGTGGTATGTGAAAAGCTAACTCAGCAACATAGAGTTTTGGTGCGCTACAGGCCATGTCTACACCAGGGCACTACAGTGGCACAGCTACAGCCCCATAACTATACCACTGGATTGCTACCATGTAGATGCTTCCTACAGCAACAAAAGGGGGTTTTCCATCACCGTGGGAACTCCACCTCTGTGAGCAATGTTAGCTAGGTCGACAGCAGCATCGTTTTATTGATTTTAGCTGCACCTACACTGGGGATTAGATCAGCATAGCTACAGCACTCAGGGGTGTGGATTTTTCACAATGCCATAGCTATGTCAGCCTAATATTTATGTGTAGAGCAGACCTTAGACTTAAAGGGCTAGTGTCTTGTACAACTAGACCCATGCCCTTCTCAGTAGCAGCTTACTGCTCCTCACTCAAGGTCAGTTGTTCTGGCTGGCACATAGTGGAGATGGAGCCATCACTCCACCCAGTTTCTGCCCCATTCCACCCACTCCCTGCCCCTCTACATGCCAGGCACACCTCACGCTTTTCCACACTCCCATGCCTGCTGTGGGAATGCTCCAAAAGATAAATATCTCACAAGGACAATATTTACATACTTCCTTCAAGATCAGTAGTAAAATTTGTGCTCCAGATAAGGATTTGGGAGTTAAGTGCCTCAGTGTTTTTGAAAACCCCACTAGGTCCCTATCTGCATCTTTAGGCAACTGAACACCTTTAAAAACAAGGCGCTTTGTTCATATGTTTGCGAAAAACACGTTCTAGATCTGATTCTTCAGTGCCCTGCAGCTTGTGTCATTTGCACCAGTGCAAAATGCAGGGGAAGTGGATGTTAAACGCAGCCATTCTGATGTGAATGGTTCACACCCACTTTGCACTCCCCTGTAAATGACACTAGAGCAGCAAAGAATTGGGCCCATTGAGTCAAATCCATCATTATCCATCTGCACATTTTTGTGTGTGATGAATTCATGGGAGATAACTCTGCTTGCCAGCTAATTAATCCACTATTACAAGAGCAATGAAGATATAATGACCAATCCTAATCTCTTTGTAATAACATTATATACAGTATTTCAAAAATAGCCATCTGTTGGTGTGCAACAAAAGTGTTTAGATCACAGTGGCTACTGGTTACTAGAATTGTATCTGCAGTTGATATTTTATAAACCATAATCCTATACGTCATCCAACTTGTGCATTCGATCTAAGCCTGAAATATTATTTGCATCCATAATTAAAAGCATTAATTAAAATGCTTGGTTCACATATGATTTATAGATTCAATTTAATTACTTTGCAATCCTGATTTATCACCTCTACTTAGTTGGTACTGTGTGTTTTTAACTCAATTAATATGTTGTGGCCACATCTTACCAGTGGGCTGGGGGAGAAATGGCTAGGGGGGAATGGTTTCTTGTGAGGAATTAAATGCCAGAACTACAGACAAAAAATAAACTGAGCTTTTCTGGCACCTAAATCTAAACAAGATAATATTCTAATCTGATATGGGGTAAAGTGTAATGCAACAGCTGTTTGTAGAGTGTTCTTTATTAATGATCATTGTGTTTTTTGCTGATGATTTAATTAATTAGTTAGTTAGGCCCTTAATCGATGGGACAGTAAGTTAGTTAGACCCTTAATCGATGGGACAGTTAATCAGATGAAACTTTAATTATGGAAACGGTCCATGATATCAGTGGACCCGCTCACACACTTAAAGTTAGGCACAAGCTTAAGTGCTTTGCTGAATTGGGACTTTTATAAAAAACACACCTCTGGCAAGCATCTAGGAAGCTGAACTGATATTCAAAGAGCCCCAAACATGGTGGAGGGAATAGGTGTCTATCCACAAAAGACACTGAAAGAGCGGATACCTTGCAAAATGGCTGCCTAGAGAGAAAAGATTTCAGATTCTTTTACATATCAGCTGAACCCACCCAGTTCTCCATTTCCCCACTGCTTTTACAGTGATGTTCACCCCTGAACAGAGGTGCCAGCACAAAGACCAGGCACGATTGCATCCCATGTAGGATCTATTTAGAAAACTTAAGTGGTGCTCAGTTCATAAACTCCCATTGACTTCAATGGGGCCAGGAGTTCATGTGATATTTTTTCGACACTTGTGTTATTTTGGTTTTTTTTAAATTATTTTACAGCTAAGATGACAAATGTGCACTTTGGAAAATATATTTCCAAAACAACTGTGTTTATATAACTGTAATGTTATTTTGCACAATTCTTTAGCTTTGATAGCTTAACAATTTCTATGGATGAATTAACATTAAAAAAATTGTTCAAATAACTCAGAGATATAAGGGATTGTTTAATTATTTCCCAGACTGCCCATACACTGAGCACAACCAAAAAATGTTAAGAAAAGACAAGAAAAGATTTGTTCTGTGTTACTTTGTCTCCAACGGATTGGATTAAGTAAACCCACTCCCTTTCCACTTTGATGGACTTTAGGAAGTTGAAAATATACACACACATTGTCTTTTTACCTGGCATTTCTATATGCATATGGGCTTTGAGCCAAAATCAACTAGATAAAATCTTTCAGGAACTTTTACAATGTCACATACTTATGCAAATTGCCAGAGTGTTTATAGCAACAGGCACTACAACAAAACTCTGAGATTCAATTAGGCAAAGCATGCCAGGTGGATCAAGCAACCTACCGTGTGTGTGTGTGTGTGTGCGTGTGCGTGTGTGTGTGTGAGAGAGAGAGAGAGAGAGAGAGAGATTACATTAGAGAGGTATCTAGACACTCCAAAGGGATATGCAATTCAATGTTGATGAAATCCTACATCCTGAGATCAGAGCAGTAACTTTGACTACAGCTTTATCCTCAGGAGTAGCTGGATGAACTGTGCAAGAGCGAGAGACAGAGAGAGGAAGTTCAGAGCAATGGCTGAAACAAAGTGACTAGGCGAGATTCTTGGTTTGTACACAGTATAGTTGTAGCCATGTTGGTCCCATGATATTGGAGAGACAAGAGCTTGTCTCTCTCACCAACAGCAGTTGGTTTTATAAAAGATATTACCTCACCCCCACTTGGGACTCTGGGGTTTTTCTTCTCCCAGCTGGCAATTGACTTGCCATGTGACCATGAGTTAACTTCACCTCCTTGTGCCTCCGTTTACTCATCAGAAAAATGGCGACAAATAACATTTATCTACCTCTTAAAGGAAGTTGTCAAGTGTTTGTAAAGGAATTAGAAATATTTGGATGGAAGATACTGTAAAAGAAAAATTGTGTGTGTTTTTGTAGCCACCTTACTATGGGTTTATCTACACTTGGAAATTTACTGGGATAGCTGTCCCAGAATAAGAGTGTCCACAGGGGGGTTATAGCACCATAATTGTTCTGGAATAATTATTCTGGAATTGTTATTTGGTAAACTTCCAAGTGTAGACAAGTCCTACATTATGGCAGGAGAATCTGGTTGGTTGTTTTTGTTTTGTTTTGTTTTTTTCTCTCCAGGAGATGGAATGCATGCTTTTCCTCATGATCGCGGGAAGTTTTTTCTAGGCATGAGATTGGTTATTTATTTATTTATTATTCTCAGTGCAGTGGTGAGCACCAAGGAACCCCAATCTGGTTGTGGCTGTTAGCAGCTACTGCAATATAAATGTTAAATGATACTAATGGTTATGATCAAATAGAAAACTACTTGAACCACAAACCATTCAAGAGGTTCAACATCAGTCAAACATTTTCCAACCCAAACATTTTCCCACCAAAAATGGGGTTTCATCAAAAACCAATTTTTTTTCACGGGAAAATGTCTTTGATGAGATATTTCCATTTTTCAATGGGAATTTTTTAAAAGAAATTAAACAGAATTTTTGCTTTGAAGTTTTCATTTTGGTTTGGATTTTCAAAAAATGAACAATTTTAGATATTTCAAATTTTTATTTGTTCCCCATTTTCCCTTCTGAATTAAATAAAATGAAAGATGTCCCCCTTCATGGGGATGGGATTTACACTTCTTCTGTTTTCTCTTTTTCCATTTTCTCACTCTTCAAAAGTTGAGGAAGTTTTGAAAAGTTACAATGTGGGGAGAAGGATTTTTTTTTAAAAACCTGGAAAGTATTCATTTTATTGTACTCAGTGAGGGGGTAGAGAAAAAGACAGGGAAATGAAATTTTGAAATTTCAAAACTTTGAAATGAAAAAAGTCAAGAATTTTTTTTAAAATAAACCTGAAAAATATTTCTATTTCAAACTCAGGAAAATGGAAAACCTTGGAAAGTCAAAATGTTTCACAAAATTATTTTTCTGTTTTTTTGACCAGATCTAAAAAGCATGTCACTAGTTAATTACTTTTTCATGCTTCTGCTTTCTTAGATAATCCATCTTTATGGGAAAGGTAGTATTATGAGAAATGCTGTCTTTGCCGTAAAAATTCTAATTAATTAGGGCACAATTCTGTTTTCACTTCACAGCCTACACTATAAACTGGACTCACTTGTGCCCAGCAACATGAGTCTTAACCCATGTCTACACTAGAGAACTTACAGGGGCACAGCTATACCAATGCAGCTGCACCGCTGTAAGATCTGTCATATAGCCATTCTATGCCGATGGGAGAGAGCTCTTCTATCAACATAATTAAACCACCCCCAACAAGCGGCAGTAGCTATGTCGGACTCGGCAGGAGAAGCTTTTCCCTGCCTTGCACATCGTATTGTCACTTAAACCTGTGCAAAATGAGTGTGAAAGACAATAATTTAATACCCTTTTTGCATTAATATAAATGAGGACACAGGCTTGATTCTCATTTATGATAAGATCCCTTTACAGCACTCTGGTGGCATAAAGGAGACTTAATGTGAGTAGCTTTCATTAACACTCATGTTAAGGCCCCATTTTACTGCATTAATGCGTAAATGAGAATTAAGCCCATTGTGTTTCACACTCGCTTTGCACCACTGTAAAAGCCTGCACAAGGGGCAGAGCAACAAAGAATTAAAGTCCTGAGTCAGCAGCTGCATTTTAATTGGAGGGAGGATGATGCTGGATGGAATACAAAGCATTGAGATACTGGCAACCACATCAGTGATTTATTGTTTTAAATCACAAGAATAAAAATAAACAAATGTCTGAAGCATCATGTCCCATGTGCTTGTCTGAGGATGGCCAGCTTGGCTGAGATACAACCCTCTTCCCCACCTGATGGAAAACTGCCCCCGGGGACCTTCCCAGTGTCCAATTACTTATGTGAAGAACATCGCTCAAGCCAATGTGTTTTTCATTTCCAACCCCTTGGAATTCCAAAGGAACAGTCAAAGGGGTGAAAAAGGAAGCCCCACCCAACTTTGTATTTTAGTTTGGATACTATACAACGTATAGTAAAATGTGCTCCTGGCACAGTAGTACCCAACAATATGCACTTTTATATGCTGATTAATTATTGGATTATAGATGTAGCTACATATGAAGTGATCTTTGTTTACTGTCTGTACCAGTCTAGTTCCATCCAAGAGGGGAGAATGGTAACAAGCTGAATCTCCAGTTTCCCCTTTGCTGAAAAGACAAGTGTAAATACCATCAGGAAAATCTCTTGATAAGGTTTTTGTTGTTGTTGTTTTTTTTAAAGGAATTTTAGAATATTAAGCCAGGACATACTCTGCAGAGGGAACTCTATCAGAAAATAGATATAAAAATTAATCAATTTCTACTGACTCCAGGTGACAGCATCCCTTGTGGGAGGATAAGAGAAAGTGACCAATGTAAGGACCGGGTTATAAATCCTGCCATCCTTCCATCCTTACTGGCATGAAACTTCTAGTATTGTCATCCCCAAGCAGTAAAAAAATCACGAAACACTGCTACATATAATGAGATTGGCTTGAAAATCATGAGATTTATAAAAATAATAAATGTTGGGTTCTTTTGATTTGCCTTCTGATTTTCTGAGCCTGTGGGGGTTACATTTTCAATCTTTCCCCTGAAACTACAAGGGCTAGAAACTGCCTATTTTTTATTGTTAGATGAATACTGAGAGTCTTATATAATCACATAACTCCAGGAGCTGGGGCTTTATGCAAAATGCTAAATATTGCGAGACTCACAATAAAAATCACAAGAGCTGGCAGCACTGACCATTGCAGTACATGGAAGCCTTGCCCAAGTAAAGCTTGGCTCTATATAATCATCAGCCCCATTTCAAGTTGTTTCACTCATTCCCGAAACCCCGCCCAGTGTTCAAACCTCATCCTGAAGCGTCTAGCTCTGGTGCTGGGGGTGGACGCAAGAGGGAGAAATTGAGACTGAGAGTTTAACATCTCAATTGAAAATCCTTATGTGCCTCATTCACTCTGCGGTTGCCAGTGCAGGATATGATTCGTGTGTGAATCATAAAACTTTCTGGAGTTCTGTCAAGAAAATCAACAAATTCCCAGAAGGATTCTGACTCTCAACTAAAGTTTGGGGGTCTCTCACCCACTCCATTTTTTTCACATTATTCCTTTTGGCTCAGGGGTTTTAATTACTCCTTTTCCCTTTTATTATTATTTTTTAATAATCCTGAAATCGTTGAGTGACAGATCTTTTATTAAAATATTATTATTATTATTATTATAAAGCATCCAAGAATGGGCAGGGCCAGAGTTCTGATCAAGCTTTCCATGCCTAAGGGAAAGCAACCCTTTTTTTGGCTCTAGCCCGGCCTCTGATGAACACAGGCTTGGAATGTGGGGCTTGATATGGGAGAATATAGAGACAAAATTGATGCTCACATTGCTACAAACACGTATTTTCTTTGAGACATAAGCTGTCCTTGCACTTAAACAAAAATAAATGAAAAAAGGCAGCATGATCCAGTGGGTAGCCCAGTAGGCTGGGATGCAACAGATCCCAGCTCTATTCCTTGTCCTGCAGTGTGACCTTAGATAAGTGACTTTCCCTTTCTGTGCCTCTGTTTCTTCTCCCACCTTTTGTCTGTCTCATTTATTTAAACTGGAAGCTCTTTGGGACAGGGCCTGTCTTTTACTATGTGTTTGTACAGTACCTAGCAGCTAGCACAGTGGGGCTCTGATCTTCTGACACAGAAATCACTGGATGAAATTCTATGCAGGAAGTTGGACTAGAGGGTTATAGTGGTCTCTTCTGGCCATAAAAGTCTACTAATCTCTGTTCGTGTATGTTGGTTCTATCATGATAAAAATAATTAATAATAAAAATAATAGAGCAGTATTCTACTGAAATGGCCCTAAAAAGTGTGATAATAGGATTATAAATGGTGAGATTTGAACACTACTGTAGCATACTGCCGTGTTTATATAAAAAAGTATGAGCAACACTAGGACAGGTTGAAAATTTTCCATCAAAACTGTAGTTCTTTGGAAAAGTGGGGTTTTTTCCATAAAAGTGTCTGTGTTGGGGACAAATATCATTACTTCAATGCTCAAAAACCAAAATACTTAATCCAAAATGCAAAATATTTTTGTTCAAAATGGCATTGTGGTGCCTTATAGAAGCTGTACTTCCAGCACCTTATGCTTCCATTCTCCTCTTTGCTCCAGGCTTTCTGGCTGGACTACATCTCCCAGGATGCACCATGGCCTGGAACTCCTATGACATACCCCCTCACCTTTGCAAGTGAGGAGAAAGTGTCCTATCATGGGAGATGTGTTTGACATAAGGGCCAGAGACAGCAGCCTGCACAGGAGAATGGGAGCATAAGGCATCCGAAACAAAATCCCAAAGATGCCACAGCACCATTTCGAATGGAAATATTTTGGTTTCAGGCTGAAATATTTTGGTGTTCAATAGTTTGCTGAAAAATCACAATTTTCTGTAAAATTTTTGACAAAAATGAAAATCATTGTTGTCAATATTTTGATAGACGTAAACCGTATTTTCTAGTGAACACAGAGCAGCAGGACTCTCGACCTGTCACAGCCCAAACTTGGTATGCAATGAGTGACAAAGACCCCAAAAGAGGGACAAAATTAAACCTAAAATGCTGTGGGCTTGCTTCAAGTGTCAATGTCTCTGTAGTGTAAATGACCTCGGTTTCATTGTTCTTTAGAAGGGAGCGTGACACCAACTCCAAGTGTAGCATAGGGAGCTCTGTGACTGAAACGAGCGACACCCCTCAAAGTGAGGTATGTCTGAGAGGTACTTGGTGGAGAGTGCATAGAAAGATCAGCAAGCATCCTACCTATTGAAATCCTCCATCTAGCCTTCAGAGTTTAGATACTATGTAGGCCCGATAGCCACTTGACCAGAGAGCAGAGTGCTGACTGCTAGCAGAATCTGTTCTGTGATGGTGGATTCTATGTAAACTCTATGCACCATGTAAAGTGAGCAGGGAGGAGAGGAAGGATGGTCCAGTGGTTAGAGCACTAAGTTAGGACTTGGGACAACTGTGACCAGTTCCCTAATAAATACAGACTTCCCTTGTGACCACTGGCAAGTCACTTAGGTGCCTATATATCTTTGAGGTCTGGGTCTTAGCCTCTCTGTGTCTCAGTTCCCCACCTGTACAATGGGGCTAGTAGGACTGCCCTATTTCACAGGGGTGTTGTGAGAATAAATACAGCACAGGTTATAAGCTGCTCAGATACCCTGGAGGACACCAGACTCCACGTGCTTAGGGAGAGATCTGTGGAGTTGTCTCCTACCTGAAGCTCCTCACTTTAAGTTCCCCTTCCAACATATAATGATCCACTCTGGTAGTGAAGAGATCCAGAAAAGTTTAACTTCTCTCCACAGAACTCAGCTCACCCCATCCAAAATACAGTTTTACTTCCTATTTCTCAGTAAAAGGAAGCAATGAGTGCCTGCCATGCAACAATCACACTTGGCAGAAGCAAATGTCTGACATTCCCATCTAACATTCCATCTAGCCTCCTTATCGGGTCAAGCTCAGTCACGGTCAATCAACATCACACCCAATGTTTGTGAAAAAAGTCTAACCAGTGCCTTTTGTTTCCTATCTGCGTCGTGTTTCTAATTATATAATGGATTAATAGAGCTTGAAAGCCACAAGAATTACCTCTGGTGATAGGAAACAAGCATTACACAGCTGGGTGTATTTGGCAGGTCATTCGAAATCTTCTGCAGTAAATGGGATGCTCTACCACTTTCATTCAGGGAGATCAAAACCTCTCTGTCTCTGCTTGGGGAGGACCAAGTCGTCTGGGAGATGACCTCCTAGGAGGTGGCGCATGTATGAGACCCTGCCCTGCTCACCATTTCTCTCCATCCAGTGGCACTTTCCAAGGGGAAGAATCTTCCCATATCTTGTTTTCAAAACAGAGCAAAATAATAGGACCGGCCAAGAACTTTGGAGGGGGTGGGAAAGAAAGTCCTTTTTGGGTAATGCACTCACTTGGCTGTAGGAGCCACACATTAAAGTCCATGTTCTGAATCAATGCCCCAACTGTGGGGCCCCCAGAGTCAGCTTCCCTCAGTCTCTCCTGTTGGAGCAGTTCTACTTTGTAGAATAATTAAGTTGTCATTGGGCCCGAGAAAGTTTTTTTTCTCTCTCTCTCGCTGACGAGAAATTCCAGCCTGGACCTGAGACACTTCCTGACAAAATTTTAATCAAAAGTCTGACAAATTGTCTGCTCTGCTATGGTGGGTCTCACGCTTTGCTCTCATGCAGTGGGTTGGGGCACCACCTGTTGCCCCTGTCTCTGGACATCAGTGCCTCTGCACTGCACAGTGAGAAAGGAGGGACCCAGGCCCACCCTCTACTCTGGGTCCCAGCCCAGGGGCCCTATGAATAGCAGCTATGTGCTGCTGACACTGCTCAAAACTGAACTGATTTCCCCTGGGCTATTTCCCCCTCTCTGTTCTCTTGTATCTTTCTCATGGCTCTTAGTCTGGTTCCTCTGGTTGATTGCAACACTCCTCCCACACAACTGCCAACTCTCCTTACTTTTCCCCCCGTGTGGCTGGAGCAGGGGTTTTTATCAGGACTCTAGGTGGGCCTTAACTGGCCTCAGATGCTCCTAATTAACCTGTAGTAACCCTTGCTCAGTCTGTAGGGAACAAGGCCCAGAACATTCTGGCACTTATATATCTCCCTCCTATGACCTTCCTGCTGTTGTCTGGCCCTGCTGTCTCAGCAAAAGCAATATGTTTCTGCAAAACACTTTGGTTTTAACAAGATGGACATTTTCGACAACCACAAAATTTGTCCAAGTTTTTTGACTAGTTCTACAAAAAAATGATCCAAATTAATATTGTTTGATTCCCTTCCAACAATCCTTAATGTGTCCCAGGCTCCAGTCACCCCATTGGATCCTCTAAGTAGCAAGGAGGCCTGTTGCCTTCCAAATGGAACTCTCCTTCATTGGTCAGTTGAGTTAAAAGAGACCTCTGTCTCTTGCCCCCAGCTACATCTTAGGCCATGTCTGTGCTACAAGCTTTGGTTGATGCAAGTTGCATAAAGCTGCAGAAGTTAGTATATTGCTTGTGCACATGCATACTTGGCTCCTTGCATTGGCATTGCGCGTAATCACCAGAAGTGCTTCCGTCGATGCAGTGTGGTGTATCATGGAAAGGTATCCCAGCGTGCGAACTGCTACCGTCCAGCATACGGTCTTTTGGGAAGTTTTGGCACTCCATGGTAGTGCAGAAATAAGTCAGAAAGGGGACAGAGCCACAAGTTGAATTGAATCAGTGGGGAACATGACAATTACTACGCAGGACCGAGGCTCTGGGCAGTGTGCCGGACACAGTGGTTGGATTTGCAGCAATGAGGTTCCTGAAGTGCACTGGAGCAATAGTCAGCATGCATAGCCCGAGGTTGGCACCAGACCACCTTGCCAGAGAGTACACCAATAGAAAGGGCTGCTTTTCTATGGTTATGCAAGTGTCGGTGGGTCACCAGGGACGCGTCACCAACATCAGTGTTGACTGGTCAGGGAAGGTGCATGACACTCACGTCTTTAAGAACACAGGCCTGGTCAGAAAGCTACAAACAGGGAATTTCTTTCCTGCCTGGCATATTACCACTGGTGATGTCAAAATGCCAAGAGTGATCCAGCCTAGCCTTTGATCCCCTGGCTCCTGAAGCCATATACCAGCCACCTCAACAGCACCAAAGAAAAATGCCAGCTTAGTGGGTACAGAATGGCGGCTGAATGCACTTTTGGTAGATCAAAGGGACGCTGCTTTTTTTACTCACAACATTGGATCTCAGTGAAAAAAAACATCCTGATGGTTATAGCTGCCTGCTGTGTCCTGCATACTATCTGTGAAGCAAAGGGGGGAGGGGGGAGTTGCCATCAGGGTGGAGGGCAGAAGTGGAGCAGCTATCTGCTGAGTTTGAACAGCCCAACACAAGAGCGATTAGAAGAGCTCAGTGTGGAGCTATATGTCTCAGTGAGGCTTTGAAAGAGAACTTTAATAGGGAACCACAGTAATGCCTTGTGGTGTTCTGTGCTCTACCTGTCTCTGCTGTTTTGGTGCCTGTTAGGAACTGTGTGGTGCTTGCTGTGCATCTGTGAATATAACAGAGTCGATGTCCCTATTGATTGATTAACTGATCCTGTGAGCAGAAGTAGAATGAGACAGGGAAAGTGGTGACCGAAGGTGAATACTTGCAGACCGTACTCAAAACAGCTTCACGGTCTGAATCCCAGCCCCAGAAAGGGCAGTCCACTTGGCATATGCTGTTAACTGAGTCTCTGGGTATGGGAACACCCTCATTGGGTGTTGTATTAACTCCGTCAACAGGAAAGCAGAATAAATTAACCAAGGTCGCTCTCTTCTCACATAGGACAGGTTTAATGTTTGAATCTCTTTCCCAGCTGCTGCTAATCTCTCAGGAGATGAGGTTTTGAAAATCCAGCATTCCCCATCATTGGAGAAAGATAAGGACAGAGATTTCCCACCTAGCATGCAGGGACAGGATTCCAGTCAGTGCCCCAGGCTACACCTCAACCCTCTTCCCACCTTCCCAATGCCAGTGGATGTCAAACATCAGTGCAGAACCGCTCTGCTAAGTGCTTCTAAGCATTTGTGTTCAAGTGTTTTTCCAAAACAGGATGATTATCAGGACATTCATGTGCTACTTCTTTCTTAGCTGGATAGTTTGTGTTTATTGCAAAATTCATCTTTTTTTCCTTGGGCACTTGAAAACAGGTGTGCATGTCAGGAAAAGGAGATGCATTTGTAAGTTGCATGGCTAACCAATAGAGGATTATATTAAACCGCACTCCTGCACTTAGGGAATTGTTTGTGATTAGGACTGGTGGAAAATTTTCCATTGAAACTTTGCTTTGACAGAAAATTGGGTTTTCAATTCAACAAAAGTTTTCACAGGAATTCTTTGCTTTCCTTGGAATATTTTTCAGTGTTTTGGCTGAAAACGTTTTGGATTTTTGATAAAAAGTTTACATTTTCTGGTAGGAGGGGAGAAAATATTTTCCAACCAGCTCTATTTGTGATTAATTTTGAAGTTATGTTAAGGGCACCTCGAGCCTATGGATAAGCGCCCTCTTCACCATTGCTCTTAATCTAAACAAATAAATGCCTTTGTTCATGACAGGCAAGAGAGACAGGTGCAGGGAGGATGTGAAGAATTAAGGGTAGGGAAAGATGCTGGGAAGGATTCATGCAGAAAGTGGGCTTGTAGCTCCTTGGTGTGGCTTCCTCTGAGTTTGGAAAAGACTGAGCACACTGTGGACACTTACACGATGTAACTGCAGTAATAATAAAAGCAGGGAACTCAGCACCTATTTAAGCTATTGTGGAAAAAGGCAGAAAGCCAGGAGTGGGAGAAAGAGACAAAGGGGCCAGTGAGGAGACATGACAGTGAGAAGTTCAAGGAGGAAGCAGGTTTGTAGAATGAACTGAGAGCAGAGATGTGGCAGGTATGGGGCTGGGCAGAGCTTAAATGTAAAGAAAATATGAAAGGAGCTTGTGAAGGGATTTGAGGAGGGATGGTAAGGAGGGCCTTCGCAGGGCTGATTGGACCTGGGGATTTGAGTCCTGAGGAGAGACTGTGGGAAAAGGAGGGATGAAAAGAGTAGAGATAGGCAGAAAAGTGGAGTTGAAAGCAGATATGAAAGAATGGAGGCACTGATCTGAAATTCTCTTGAGAGCCCTTGAAATGTACTACTGCAGCCTGGACCTGTAACACCCTCACTGCATAGGACACCAGGAGGCTTTTGGGCTTGGAACTTCAACTATCAAAAAATACAGTCTGCTACCACTGGAGAAACTCCATTAGCAGGCAGTAGAAGTAGACTACTATCCTCCGGGGGAACCAGCCACTAAGAGGGGACATGGCGCTTGCCTTGTCAGCATGTTGCAAGCACTTGACACATTTCTCACCAGAGCGCTCTGGGAAATCTACTTCTGCCCTTTGAGAACCTTTCAATTCCACCATCCTTCCCCTTGAGCATCTGCAATCACTCTCTGGCATCAATGGCTTGAAGCTGCTGCAGGCAGCAGCTGCTGCTTACGTGTAAACCTGGAGAAATGAAGCATGGGTTTAGTAATGTGTCTAGTTATTTGCACACCCCATGCCAAAGAAAGGGAGAGAGGGAGACAGAAAGAAAGAAAAAAAAAACAGGCAGCTTCACAAGCTGAGGGTGATGTTCAGAAAAACAAAACACCTTTTGTGCTACCTGCATAGGAACTCCTCCCTCATCTTTATGGATTTCCACCCCTGGCGATATTTAAAGAGCCTTGCACGACTATCAGCAAAACGTTAACTACCGAGTCATAAATCGTCACCCTAATCTATCAGGAGCTGCCAGAGAAAAATGAATGGTTTGCTCCATAGATGTCAGAGACACTCTATCAGGAGTGTGGTCTCCTGCAAGGGGGCTTTTTCTCACAGGCAGAGCTCTTATACTCCCTCATATAGAGTAGTAGGGCATTAGCTTAATATGCAGGAAACCTAGGGTTAGCTCCCTACTCTGCCACAGGCTTCCTATATAACCTTGACCATATCACTTAAGGTAAGATTTTCAAAAGCATCCAAAGGACTTAGAAGCCCAGGCCCCATTTTCAATAGGGACTTAGGCTCATTGTAATCGGGGGGCTAAAGCAATATCATTAGTGCTCAAAACATACATGGAAAAGCTGAACCACGTGGCCCAAGGTGTTTCAGATGCAGAGGCTAGGGCTTCCACTGGTGGAATTGTCTTGGTCTATGTGTGTGTGTGAGAGAGAGGGAGGAAGGGAGAGAGAGACACACACACAGCATAAGCTGAAAGAGAAAGAGAAAGCCAAGCAGACAGTAACAGAAAGCTTGTAATGTGGCCCCTAGAGAAAGCTAAGAGAAAAGACTTTTTGGGTACAGAGTGCTGGTTGGAAAGGCGGGCTCGGAACTGTGAACAAAGGAACTGTCTCCTTCTGTTGGATTCCTATTGTGTTCAGGGAAATAGGACATTGTACATTCTTTGTAAATAAACAAAATTGCATCAGAAAAATACCTCACGATCACCAATTTCTCCCACAAGACCCCACATTTTTGGCTTGCTGCTTGGGTCAAAAGGGGAATCAATGGAAGTTAGGTATCTAAATACCTTTGAGGATCTGGGCTTTAGGAGCTTATGTTTCATTTAAGGCCTGTGGGACTAAGGCTTCTAAGTATAGCTGGAGTATAACTTAGTTTAACTGAAAAATGCCAATTAACTCACGCCAAACGTTTGTCAAAACTCAGGCAGGTTTCCTCACGCTGGATATGGGGCTCTGGGGGTAGCTAGGCCCCAGGCTCAGTGGCAGTACCCCTGGGAGGCCTGGCTGGAGCCTGTTTACACTACAACCACACCTTCATCTGCCATGTTGATGTACCCTAACACAAAGAGTTCCTCCCATTTCACAAGAGCTTCCCTAGTCTGGGTGCCTTTGAGCCCTGGGGGTGGTGGGGGCGAGTAATTGTGGGGGAGGGACATATTTGTTTCTTAATAAATTCCTGTGTCATCTCCTTGACAGCACCTCTCTGCAATGAAAGACCCTCAGGCAAAATGCAACCTAACCTGAGAGTTCAAGGAAGAGAGCATTTCCCCCGGCCGCTAGTGACAATAATCTCTGCAAAGAAAACAAATTTCAGTCCTCGGTGCGGAAGGTCGGATGAGAAGAGTAAGTAGCTTTGCAGCCCCTCTGATTAGCAGCTGAATTTGTTGTGTGAAGGAGGGAACCTCTGTACCCAACAATTCTGGCCTAATTTTACATTAATTCCAATGCAGGGAATTCAAGGGGTGGCCGTCAGAAGTCAGTGGTGGCAGGGGGGCAGATTTGGAACTCAAGAAATGGTAGCATTTTATGCCAATATTGCAAAGTACAAATCAAGCCCATAACTGGGAAACATCATTGCTTTGCCTGTGTCTCAGTGATGGCAGGCAAAGGCAGGACTATAGACAGGTATTTGTTTCTCTCCCCTCCTTGAACAACCACTACTGCCCTTATTTTGATTTTCTTCCCTCTGCTATTTCCCAGCTGTGCCTTTCCAAACCTTCACCACCTTCCTCCTTTTCTCCCTTACTCTCCTTACCTTACCGCCTTCTCTCTGCAACCATCTACTGTCTCCCTTATTGTTGCATCTGACGAAGTGGGTTGCAGCCCATGAAAGCTTATGCCCTCAGAAATTTGTTAGTGTTTAAGGTACTACAAGACTCTTGTTGTTTTCGCTGTATGCAGACTAACACGGTTATCCCTCTGGAACTTGTCTCCCTTATGCTCTCTCCCAATATCCAAAAGCAACCTCCTGTTTCTAGCCTCTTTCTTTCCTCATCCTTGAGCAGAGGACGGAGGTTAAATGGAGAAGTCCCATATCCTTCCCTTCATTATGGTTTCCAGACTCATAGGCAGCCAAGAAGCAGTCATGCGTACTGGTCAATGTCTGGGTATCAGATGCTACAGGTGCTCACTCACCCCCTCATATAGAGTCATCTGTGGTACACAGCTATCGGTGTCTCATAACAGAGCAGGGCAGGATTTCACTGGAATCTGGTGTGTGGGTATGTGTGCGCGTGGACGGGTTAAATCCCTGTTTGGTGCTGTAGACTTGGAAAATATATTTGGAAAATTGTATATTTGTTGAAAACAAAACTGCATGGATCAAATCCTCCATGTGTGTACATCGGCATTGCTTCGTTGACTTCAATGGAACGGACGACTGGCTAGGCAGTAGTGCTACTAAAAAGGATCTTGGGGTGAGCATGGATCACAAATGGAATATCAGCCAACAATGTGATGCAGTTGATAAAAAGGCTAATATCATTCTGGGGTATATTAACAAGAGAATTGTATGTAAGACATGGGAGGTCATTGTCCCACTCTACTCAGGGCTGGTGAGGCATCACCCAGAGTATTGTGTCCAAATCTGGATGCCACAATTCAGGAAAGAGGTGGATAAACTGGAGAGAATACAGAGGAGAGCGACAAAAATAAATTAAGGTTTAGAAAACCTGACCTATCAGGAGAGGTTAAAAAAATAGGCATGTTTAGTTTTGAGAAAAAAGAAGTCCAAGGGGCGACCTGATAACAGTCTTCAAATATATTAAGAGCTGTTATAAAGAGGACAACGATCAATTGTTCTCCATGTTCTCTGAAGGTAGGACAAGAAGTAATGGATTTAAGCAGCAGCAAGGAGGATTTAAGTTAGATATTAGGAAAAGCTTTCTAACTATAAGGGTAGTTAAGCTCTGGAATAGGCTTTGAAGGGAGGTTATGGAATCCCCATCACTGGAGGTTTTTAAGAACTGGTTGGACAAACACCTCTCAGGGATGGTCTACGTTTACTTCGTCCTGCCTCAGTGCAGGGGGTGGGATTCGATGACCTCTCATGGTCCCTTTCAGCCCTAAATTTCTATGTCTCTATGAATAGAAGGGAAGAGACCTGTCCAAGGTTGCAGGGTGACTGGTCTCCAGTGCAAAATCATTTCTGCCATCTGCTCCATCCACTAGATAATTTTGCACCTTAGTATTCATGGGGCCCAGTCTTGCGTTTTTTGACCCAAACTCCTAGTGAAATCCGATGGGTGCACAAAGAAGTTGCCTATATATTAGGAGACTCCTGGTTCTAGGGTAATGTTGTAATACACTGTTTTGGTGATGGTAAGCTGGTAATGCTGGTAGTAATACACTGTAATACACTGTTTTGGTGACTATAAGCTGGTAGTGGCTGGCCTCAGTAGGTATGTCTACACAGCCTGCAGCAGCGAGTCTCCCAGCCTGGGTCAACAGACTTGGGTTAGTGGGGCTCACACTAGTGCTCTAAAAATAGCTGTGTGGGCAGCGCTTTGAAGTCATGTCTCAGGCTGGAGCACAGGCTCTGAAGCCTAGGGATGGGGGTGGTTTTCAGAGCCCAGACTCCACCCCGAGCCACACCTTCAAAGTGCTGTCTATACAGCTATTTTAGAGGGCTAGCGTGAGCGCCACTCACCCAGGTCCATCAACCTGGACTGAGAGTCTTGCTGCCACGGGCTGGGTAGATGTACCCAGGGAGACTAAAGCTTCTGTTTACCAAGGCCTGGTCTACACTTACCTGGCGATTCGGCAGCAGTCGTAACTCCTGTCAACTGCTGTGCTTCCCTTCTGCACGGCGTCTTCACTGCACTGCACCGACGGGAACCATGTTCCCATCAACACAGCGCTACGCCACTTGAGGAGGTGGTTTTACAGCGTCGACTTCTGGATCGATCACTGACCGCTCAATCGATCCAGAAAGATCGATCTGATGGCGGCAACTTCACCGCAGTCAGTGTAGTCATACCCCAGGAGCTGCCAGAGTT
Organism: Emydura macquarii macquarii; assembly: GCF_026122565.2. Lineage (NCBI taxonomy): Eukaryota > Metazoa > Chordata > Testudines > Chelidae > Emydura > Emydura macquarii. Next base: position 4,529,678 of record NW_027130449.1, on the reverse strand, counting down.
CTCACTGAGCACGAGCGGAAGGGGCTTGGGCTTTGGTCCTGAAGGGTCCCCATTCAATCCGTGCTGACCGCAGTTATGTCTCCATGTATGTTGCTATGTAACGTTGGATGAATGTTAGCCAACCTCAGCAGAATCTAACCGCTCATGTCAGATGCAGCCTTTGGCTTGCATTTCTAGCCTAGAGGGTAAGGATTTGGATGTAATGGTTTTTCCTGACCACTCCTTTCCTTACCTGCTTTCCAGGGACAAATAAAACACCATGATGTTTAATCCCTGGGATTAAAGGTTTAACATTACCTAGAGGAAGGAGCCTGGGGAGCATTAATTAATTTGTATATGTGGTCTCCACCTTTTCCTTTCTTTCTCTTTCCTTTTTGTGTGGGCCCGAGAGACAGCAGGTGGGAGACGCTTGGGCTGCTACTAGCAGGTCTGATTGGGGCTGGTGTCAACCAGCCCATGGTAATGGCTGAGCTACTCCTCTGTCCTCTCGTCCCTCCAGAGTTTATGGAACAAATTGCTGCATTGGCTTAGAGTCTGGTTTGGTTTTCCCACGTGTAATCAAAGGCTCCCGTGGCTCCCCAGTGTCAGGCTCTTCCTGTAGGTATCCCCACAGTGCAGTTGTACCTGGGAGAGAGCCAGGCTGCAGATGACCCAGTGCAAGGAACCCTTGCAACCCAAACTTACATCTCTGAACAGGGGCCAGACACAGCGGCAGGCAGCCCTTGCACTGCCTCCATGAATGCCATGTCTCCAGACTAGTGTTACACAAAGGAGATGAGATGAAGACAACACCATGGCCTTGCCCCCCACCCTCCATGCAATGAGTCAGCGCAGAGGGACACTCAGTGTCCCCTATCACAAGGGGGAAGACGTGCCACTCCATTTAGCTTGTAAGTCTTTTGTGACAGGGTCTGTCTTTTATTGTGTGTCCACCCAGCACCCCTTGGTCACAGGCCTGACACTGGCCCTTTAACAGGGAGCAAAGCCAGCACGCTGGTGCCCCATCAGCAGATCCAAATGAGCTTTAAAAGAGGGCATCTGGGCTTAAAGGAGAGAGCCAGTGCAGGCGAGTCTGGGTGGGACGCAGGCTGAGAGCCAGTCAGGCAAGGGGCAGAGAGAATAGACAAGGGGCTTTCCCTGCCTGTTCCCTGGGACTCTGGCAGTCCTGCTGTCCACTTCGCCCTGCTCGCCTGGGAACCTCAGAGCAACTGCTCTGAAAGGGGGCATCCAGGGAGAAAAGCAGTGGGTGGCTGTGCTCAGAAAAGGGCGGTAGAGCTGTGCTTCAGAGCATTAAATATTGTGAGGTGCTCAGCTACACCAGTAATGGGAGCCAGAGAAGTCCTGAAGTTAGATAGCACTGGGCAGAACTCAGTTAGCTGCAGTGCCCTGCCTACTCTGGAAAACTTCTAAAATACTATTGAACACATCTAGGCCTAGTGCCCTCTGGCCAGGGGAACCATGTTGGAAACAGTAGTCACAGGAACCATTTGTAAAGTGTGGGATGGATCCCAGCTGTGCCCAACTTAAGTTACCTCTGTACATCCCCCATCCAGTTCTTGAGGCTGGCCAGGGGTTGGATTGGTCCCTGACGCATCTTAGAAAAGGCCTCAGGCTACTCGAAATTATGCCAGCTGCCCCCAGCAGCCAGAACTGCTGGGTCAGAAGGGCCTCCCTAGCAACACCCACCTTCCTCCTGGTCAGGCCCCTGGTTCTGGAGGTCCAAAGGGAGAGGGGAGATGTAGGAGCTGCCACAATGCCCTTCCACCCCCGCACAAGGTGATATCCTCCACTAGCTGGTTAATCCAGCTCTTAAAATACTTCATAGGAGCTGGCTTAACACAAAGCAGCCTCCCAATGTCAGCATGATTGAGATATAAAGGGGAAAGACTCCATATTGTCTTTGAATCTTAAGGCCAGATTCTCAGGCACAGTAAATGGATCCATGCTGACTGACACCAGCTGAATATATGGCCCTTTTATATATTTTGCAATGGATAATGCTGCACATGTGACCGTCATTTGAACCCCGCTGTTTTACCTGAGAGAAAATTTCAAATTATCTAGCATGACAGGTGAGAAGAGTGATGGCTGTTTTCTTTTCACCCCCACCAAAAAAAACCCTCATTTTTAAATTTTTTTAAGTGAGAAAATATATCTGTCATGTGCTCGACAGAACCAGTTGTTCCTGGAGTGGTTTGCACTGTATCACCTTCCTGTTTGCCCTTATTTTTCATGCTGGGCAGATATCAACACCATTTGTGCAGATAATTTTGCACATATAAGATGACAAGACTGCACTGGGTATAGGATCCGTGGAGTGGGTATCATCACACAGAGGTGTGTTCAAATTGAATTCAATCAAAATACATATAATAGGTATTAAAAATAATAAGTAAAATAAAATGATAGTTAAAGTTAAATTATTTGTAAAGCACCTTCAAGATGAAAGAAATCCAACAAAGGTTGCATCAGATTATTACTGTCATCTTTACATGATGCCTTTGGAGACCAAGCCATGTATTATCTTTTAAATCAATTAAAACTCATAAATTAATTAATGGGTGTACTTGTCAGATCTCAGAAACCTCAGTCTGCATTCCATGAGTTAGTGCTGTACATTTGGGGAGGATATGCTGTAGTTTTCGTATACAACAAAGAGGTTGAATCCTTGCTTTACATGCAAAATGGAACACAACCTTATCTATTGAACTGCGACTCACATCTCCATAATAATTATGTATTTGTTAAGTATGAAAAGTGTATTCGTTGCTGTGCAAGATGTGGATATAAAGGCAGTCCCTGGTACAAAGTTCTTAGTATGTGATTCTCATTTACATTAACGAGATCCCCATTTTTCACAGCCACAGTGGGCATAGTGTAAATCAGAATCAGCCTCTTGCAGTTGAAGAGCTTGTCTTCACACATAAGTTGCACTGGTTTAACAAGTATCTGATTTAATTAAACAGTGCAAACTCCTCTGTGGACATTCTTCAATCTATGTGATAGATTTTAAGGCCAGATGGGACCATTATGATCATCTAGTCTTTCCTCCTGCATGATATAACCCACAGAATTTCATCCTGGAACTCTGCTTCTGGTTTTTGTTGGTTAAACTTAAGTAGGCAAAGGACTGAGTTAAACTAAATAAAAATAAATCAGGTTTTAGTGCCCATATGAGGTTTTACATTGGGTAAACAAAATCCATGGGAGCTAGGCATCTAAATACCTTCAGAAGTCTGGCTCCCAGTCTTTAACTACACATACTATTTTTTTCTACAGGACATCTGCCTTATTCAGTGCACAGGTATTTAAGGAATGCATCATTGTTGTGTAATGAATGAAACTGTTGGTAGCATCACTGCCTCATTTACTCTAGAATTTGGAAGGGTCTGTGTCTGTACAGAGCCTGGTAAAATAGAATCCCGATCCATGAATAGGCGTCCTAGGCATGAGAGTAAGACAAATAATAAATAATAATTTTAATAGAAAAGAAAGCGAGGGATTGCAGGAAATGAAAGTTACCTGGGAACTAGTCAGCAACGGATACTCCTCACTGTGTTCTAATTGTGTATGTGGCATCTCAGTAGAACAGTGAAGTGATGTGGTCACTAGAAATGCTTAGAAACTAGGTGCAAAGACAGATAATTTTAAAAGTAGACTGGACAAAGCGTTAAAAAACATACTGTATGGAATAACCTTGTTTTGATCACTAGATAAATCGATGCATCATTTTCTATTATTCCAATTGGTGCTATGGAAGTAGAATAGTGTGTGCTCTCTCTCTCTCTCTCTCTCTCTCTCTCTCTCTGTCACTTCATTTCTCAACTCCTTTCCTAAATAATACATCTTATTATGGGATGCATGCTAATAGAAACAGAAGGGGATGAAGGAGCAGAAATACAGCAGAAAGATTGGTATTGGGACCTCTGATTAGACAGTGCTCTGCTGTTGAATGTCATCCATTCCTCATGCTCTATATATTCATACATGATGACACCATGTAAAGGGCCTCAAATCCTCCTCACTTTAATTTTTGCATTCCGCTACCTCTATTTATAAAGCAAAATTGTTGGCAAGGCATGCTGGGTAACTCTGTGCACATATTGACAAGGCCAGATTAAGGCTAACTGCATTGCAGCAATTCTGAGTGCGGCCAGCTGGGAACTTCTACGTGTGGCATACGCGGGCTAAAAGAGCAATTGCAACCATACTGAGCAGAACTGGGCTGGCAACCCCTAGTCAAGCATCTAAACCTTTCCTCCTGCTGTGTGCTGCTAAAGATATTCTACCTTGAAATCAAATTCAGTATAAAACATTTGTCAACAGAGATGGTGGGCAAAATCCTAGCACCTCAGTTTAAAGGGTCACTGAGTTCCCAAGAGCATTTTTTGACATTCATAGATTATAAAACCAGAAGACACCATTGTGATCATCTAATCTGACTTCCTGCATACACAGGCCAGAGAATGTCCCTGAATTAATTCCTACTTGAACTACAGCACATCTTTTAGAAAAACATTCAATCCTTATTTTAAAAATTGCTAGTGATGGAGAATGTATCACAGTTCTTGGTAAAATGTTCCACTGATTAATTACCCTTCCTGTTAAAATTTGGGCCTTATTTCTAGTCTGCACACATGCCCACATCATTCTTCAACTCTGATCAATGGGGAAAGTCATCTGGGTTTTAAAATCATTAAAAAAAATATTTACCTTTCTTCCTCCATTGCATAGAATTAAATAAATTAAATTAAATTAATAAAAAGCCCCAGCTATTCCTTCTCCAGACCATGCCAAAATTCATATTTTGTTGCCTGTTCTGTCTCTGTACCAAAAGTTAATAAACTCCACTGAGAATGCAACTGGTGCAGAAATAAAGTTATTTTGGCACAACAAGGGATTGTCTCCTATAAATAGAAGTTGTTATACAGACACAGCCATATTAATTTCATCTCCATTCAGAAACCCAATGGGGGGAAGGGGGAATATTTCTGTGTTTGCCAAATGGAATAATAACAGTAACAATGATTTATTATTATTATTTCATTAGGCAAACATAGATTTCTCTCTTCTTCCTCTCATTTAAAAAATAAATGGAAATGAACATAACATGACTATTAACAATCTTTTTAACAACCTCTTCTATTTTTAATACGCAGCCTGTTATTATGCCGGACAATCTGTAGTTCCTGCAAAACCAAGGATAAAATTAGGACCTTATTAACAATAATAATCACCAGCAATCATATAGCATGTAGGGTCTGAGTCTGCTGTCACTTACAGAGGTGTAAATCAGGAGTTCTAGTGGTATTACACCAGTGTAAGAAAGGAGTCTATAGCATCCAAAGGCATTCAATACGCTATTCATACAAGGATCATATCACCCCTCTTTGAAATGCAAAACTCTCTAGAATAGAACACAGCAACAAAGAAGCAACAAATTTGGGCTGAATAGAAATAATAGACTGTGGAACTCATCATCACAGGATGTCATTGAAGCCTACAATTTAGCAAGATTCAAAGAGTAATTGGACATCTATATGGATAACAAGAATAGGGGTTGCTAAGATTCTTTTTTTTTTTAAGGAATACAAAACTTTATGCTTCTGGGTTAAGCCAACTCCTAGCAATTAGACTGAAGCCTTCAAGGAGGGCAATTTATTCCACATCTGTCTACTGTGGAGTTTCTTGCACCTTCCTCTCAGGTATCTGGTTTTGGTCCCTGTCCCAAGCACAATACTAGATGCGCTGAATCCTAGGACTGATCCAGTCTGGCAAAGTCTCTGTTCCTAAATTACACAGTATTTAGGAAAAGAAATGAAGGATACCATTTCCATTCTAAGCTGCAGGTGGAATTTAGATAGGTGGAATGGAAGAGAGTTAGAATTTGGCTGGGAGAAACACACCTACGTGTGCTAAAAGTGCCATAAGATCATTAACTATTATCAACATTCGACTTTGGCTTCAGGTCCCACCCAAAAAGCAGCACAGCACCCCCTAACATTCCAGAATATTGATTCAGACTGTCTCAAAGGGAAGAATGCCACCCACTTTCACAGACACCGCCTTCTGCAGCACCTCTGGGGTTTTCCTTGCAGGTCCCCCACCCAAGCACCACTCAATCTGAACTCTAGTTTATGAGATCTCAGCCTGAGGTAGTACTGAGAAAATGAGGATAAAATCTGTCTGTCTTCATAAATTAAGGGAATGTAAAGGTCATGTAGTTTCTTTACTTGACACTTAAAACAAAACTGTCAGCCTCATTTTTTACATACCATGCAAACAACAAAAAATTGGATAGAGAAAGGGATGCACCTCGCAACCAAAACCAGAGGAAGACGATGGAGATGAAGCCAGCTAAAAGGTAAATTGCAGCAACCTCCAGCTAAGAAACCATAGTACAGCTTCTTCTGACTCAGGGTTAAATTCATCCACGGTGTAATATCAGTGAAGTTACACCAAGAAGGAATCTGGTGTTCAGGAAATGGGAAGTCTTCCTTTGGCTCATCTGCTACAATTATTGTCGTCTTCTCCCAAGGTCACAACCTCTGCTTCTGGTGAGGTATAAATTAATCTCTCTCACATACACATTCACTCATTCATGCGCACACACATAGGATGCCTCCAATCACAATTGACAGTTCTAATTTTATCACCAGTGTGTATTTAACAATGACCTTGAACAATGACCTTGCTCTGACCTCCATTTTGGAGTGACTATGCCAAAATGCAGCATCTGGGCAAGAGGAGCAAGCTATGTTTGCTCCTGGCTCAGTGATACACAGTTGTGCACTATTCAATAATTAGCATTTGCAATTATACATTGATTCTCTGCTGGGACCACCAGACGCCAGTGCCAGTTCACATAGGAAAAAGCCACTGAAGTCAACAGAAAGACATCCATTGACTTTAATGGTCTTTGGACCATGCTCCTGGGGTGCTAGTGAACCAGTCCAATAAAACAGTAGTGGGAGAGTCTGACCTATAATAACTGAAGTTAAACCATGAGTAAGTCTGAGGCCAAAAGAGTTTGGTACCCTGGAGATGCACTTGAATCCACATACCCCCAACATCCAGGGCGGGTGGCTTGGAAATCAAAATCAGAATCCCTATTCAAATCTCACGAATGGACCTGCGCTAACATTTTCACAATAACCTTAGTGACTTAGAAGCCCGGGTAACAAGGACTTTCAATGGCACTTAGTCTACTAAAGCCCAGATCCTCAAAGAACTTTAGGTGCCTAATTCTCATTGAAGAAAACTCAGTGGGAATTAGGTACCTAAATACTTTGGAGTATCTGGGCCTAAGTCACTTAGGTTCCTTTGAAAATGTTGCCACTTACTTGTACAGTAGGTTGAGCCAAAACCACAACTCCAGCTACCCCCGTCGGGCATTCAAAATCCAGATCCAGATCTGACTTCTGCAGCTTGTTCCCATCTCTAAATTTCATCCTTTTCTGCACCTGCTGATTTCGCCTGGAATTGCAGGTGGTAAAATACTACCAGAAAGGTTATTGTAATAATTCCACTCACATCAAAACCATAGACATTCAGGAAAACTTATGAGCAGGCCTGATCTGGTGGGATTTCCAGTCTGCTTCCCTTGACAAAGACTTCCAAACAAATTAATAAGTTTAATGTGAGCACCTGAACTATTTTTTTAAAATTTGCTCCTGTTGCTACAGAATGTTGTCAAGTGGTCAGAGGAGGAGACTGGGAGTCATAATGCCTGAGTTCTAGGCCAAGTCTGTCATGATTTTCTCCGTGATCCTGGGCAAGTCGCTTAACCTCTCTGTGCCGCAATTTCTCCAGCTGTAAAATGGATGTTTCACCTACCTCACAAGGACACTGTGTAGCTTAATTAATGTCTGTAAAGCACTTTGCAAGCCTAGGTTCTATATAAGATCATGGAAACCTTGTTTTCATTGATTTCACACTGTAAGGAGAATAAAATTAAAGCCGATTGCTACAGAGAAGAAGCCGTTGTGTCTCATCATCCTCCAACAGATCGTGTTTCCAAGGTATGTTATGAAATGAGGCCCCATGGGGGTTAATGGTGTCCATTTAAATCTCTCAAATACCTACATGCAAATATACCAAGCAGGCAAGGATTAACTCTAAATCTGACCGTATTAATCAAGAGCCTTTGCATGGTGATTTGGAAGTGCTGGGGGAAAAAATATAAAATTGTCATTTTTTTAAACTTTACAATACAACTTGATCCCCCATGTATAATGAGCTGTAAGCCTGGCAATATCCCAGGATCAGATGAAGAGAGAACTTTCACTAGGGAAAAAAGCAGTGGAATTCATAGGGTCATAGCATCATAGAAGTTATGGGAAATCTTAAGCCTCCTCCTTTACCCACCACTCTGCCAATTCAGGTTTTTTCCTTACAGACTGTTGGGCAGTGCTTCACCAAGTCCTGTTTCAAATGGGCTTCCATCAATAAATGTTACATTTCTACAGCCATTTTCATCCTGTGGGGTCCCAAAGTACTTCACAAATTCTAGGAGAGAGCTTCAAAGCTGTCTAAGAGATTTGGTCACTCAATTTCCATTAAAATCTCAGCTGGTAGGTATATCCCACTGTTCAAATGCTGCTACCTCTGGGACTCCCGGGTGCTGAATTATAGCACCATTATGTAAACTAACGATACACATTTCCTGGAATATTCGGTTCACACCATCACTCACATATATAGCAGAAATAGGCAACAGGAATCATTTGAGGCCTGGAAAATCTTTCCTAGGAAGAGAGATTGCAAAGATTGGGATTATTTACCTTAGAGAGAAGCTGAATAAAACAGGATTTGATAAAAGTACACAGAATAATGGATGGTATATCAGGGTCTTCTCCTCATCCTTCTCTTATAATACAAGAACAAGTTGAAAGAGAGAAAATTTAAAACGGATAAAAGGAAACATTATTTCACACAATGCTTAATTAGCTATGGAACTCACAACCACAAGGTATTATTGAAGACAAGAGTTTACTGGGATTCATAAAAAAGGATTGGACATTTCTACGGATAACAAGAACATTGTGGGTTATAATAGTAAACATTAAAACAAAAAGCAAGAATTTTGGAAGACATACAAACCCTCGTGCTTTGGGACATATACCAACCTCTAAATATTGGGGATTAGAAGGAAAGTTTCTCTAAAGTTATCTCACAACTGCCTGCTACAGGGTTTCTTGCGTCTTCCTCTGGAGCAGCTGATACTGACTACCACTGGAGACAGGATACTGGGTGAGATGGATCACTGAGTTGATCCAGAACATTAATTCCTATGTTTCTGACACATGGCACAACAATCAGGGAGGAGCAACGGTGGCTAAAGACATTGGGGTAAACTTCTGCTCTAATGAAAATTGCATGTCTTTTATGACCATGGAGAACATAAAGACTTCTGCTGGTATGGGCTTGACCAAAAGATTCCACCAAACAACATGACATTCATTTTATCGTTTTAGGAATGATGAAGGGCTGATTTGACACGAATGAGGTTTGAATCTTTTATTCAAGGGAATCAATGAATGAAAACAAGCTTCTGGCTACTCATTGTATCTACCAACAAGCCAGTCCAGCAAAAGACACCAGCTGGTGTTTTTAATCTTTGCCTGTTGTCTTGTGATAACAGAGTAACTGTTAACACATTTCCAGAACAGCCACATCATTATAGGGCATTTTATGAAAATTAGTAGTAGTAGATGTATGATGGTAATGCCTAGAGGCCCAACCGAAACTGGGCCCCTGTACAAATGTAGTAAGAGACAGTCCCTGCCACCAAAAAGCTTACAAACCAAATAGCCAATAGTTGGGAGAAAGGAAATATTATTATCCACTTTTGACAGATGAGGAACTAAGGCACAAAGAGATTAAATGATCTGTGCAAGGTCAAATAGAAAGGCTGGGGCAGACATAAGACCTGAACTCAGATCTCATGCAGGCAAGCTAATTGCCTTACACACCAGACTTTCTGTCATTTTCAAACGTCACTGTCTTGAATTGGTTGTTGGTGGCAAGAGTGGGATGGATGGGGGTGAAGGTCTCATACTTTATTTGAGAGCAAGATTACATGACTGAACATATATTTTCCCCAGCCCTCATTAGCAGGTGTATGATTGCCTATCTATTCGTATTTTTAGATCCCATGCTTACAAGGAGCTAAAAGCCAAGGCATGTACTTTAGACAGAACATCACTGCAGACAAAGTGACATTAAAGGGGATGTGTGAGAATAAATTAAAGAAAATGCTCAGCGTCTTCCTCACATTCCTATATTTAAGGAGAAATACAGCTGAGTTTCAGTTGATCTTAGCCTCCTCATTGACCTGTGGCAGTAAATTTTTCCCCCTTTTAGTGTTTAAATAGTTTGTCAGTGAATGATCCCATTCATAAAGTGCTGGTGATGACAGTTCTGCACAGCTAAATGTCATTCACCTGTGTGCCTAATAAATCAGCAACAAAAATAAACAGAGAGGAAGAGGAAATAAATTAAGAAAGCCAGAGAACTTTAAAAAAAATCATTGGCAGATGTGAAAGGAGATTGTCATTTAAACTGATTGCAATAGTGTCATGCAAAATTACTCCAACTTCTTATCCCTTCTTGGCTGACCTTTGGATGCTCAAAAGGAAAAGGGTTGGGTTGACACTTGGAACTTTGCTGTCAGTTGTGAAAATTTGAAGTAACTCCATTGCAACCAATAGTTATCTCTCTATCTTGTCTGGGTACCCCTTGCCATTGTCACTGATTTGCAATAATGTAAGTGAGATCAGAATTCAGCTCAAGGTATCTATTTATGGATTGCATCCATGCTTGCAAGTTCATATTTTGTTCATGAAGGATTAGAGGCAGCTGCTTGGAAGGTTACTGAGATAAGTGGGGCGTAACATACTTTGTACTTCCTTGTGTACTGAAGAATCACAAAGAACCCCATTGAATTGCCCAAACCACATTCACAGAGTTGGATCTTGTGCGGTGCTGGCTTGCTCTTGGGATACTATAATGACGGACCCGTATGTCTCTGTCCTAGTAGTCAACCAAGCTATCTTCCTAATGCTCAGACGGGCATTTTTTATTCCTGTTTGATGTATCCCTGGGTGTTCCCGTTGTTCTTATGAGTCCATTGTTGAATCCTATGAAATCTTTGACTCCAATAGTATCTTGTGGCATTACATTTCTCAGGCTAATTTGCCAAGTGAGGTTTTACACTCAACTCAATGGTATGTCTCTGTCTGTTTGTCTGCAATGCAATAATATTTGAATGCCTCACCTCATCAATCCCAAAATTTCAGGAAATGTTCTAGGTATCAATGGGCAAAACCGTATTGATTTTGGTTAAAATTGGAAACTGGGTGAGGAAAGTGAGGGACATATGGAGCCCCTGGCATCTGATTTCTGTAATTGTCTATAGCTCAAAGAACCAGATGATGCAGCCATTAACATCTTCAAATGTAATAAACCCCCCACCTCATCTCTGCTCTTCCTCCAATACAAATTTAAAATGTTTTCACCCTGGATGACATATCTCTGGGGCAGGAAGAAAAGAAATAAAAATGGAATGGTGAAGAGCAGGGCTGCTGAGGTCAGGGTTAAATGGGGTTGCACATAGAGCACCTGACATGGTGTGGGGCGAGAATGGTCACCTGGTATGATGGGAGAGGGAATGGAGGGGCACATAAAGACCCTGGAATGGGAGGAACAGGGAAGGGGTGAGGCAGAACCCTTGGCAGGAGGAAGAATGGGGGAATCTGTTATGAGGAAGAAAGGGAGAATGGGGAGCATGGAAGAAAAGAGGTAATTAGGGATGATGGATGATTGGGGAAAATGGGAGAATGAGGCACATAGGGTCCCTGCCATGGCAGGGAAGTGGGGACTGAAGGACATGAATGAAATGGGAGAATGGGGGGCCACATAGACCCCCTTCTGTGTGGGAAATGGGGCATGTAGAACCTCTGACAGGAGGAGAATGGGGAGAAATGTGGGAATGCGGTGCACAGGAGCCCCTGGCATGGGGTGCGGAGTGGGTGTATAAACCCCGCTCTAGTTAACCATGGGTTTAACAGGAGCCTGAGCCCAATTAGGCTGCTGGGTGGCACCTGGTGGGGTGTCAGGCATCATTGGTGATCGAACCCAGCTAGGGTGGAGCTGGGTCTTCATGGAGGAAGGAGCACGGGGCTGTGGGAGAGCTGCTTGGAGGAGGCCTGGGAGGAGACTCGTGCTGAGAGAGAGGCAGGAGGAAGCCTGGGAGGATGGGGGCAATGAATCTTGACGGGTGACAAGGCAACCCTAGTCCCAGGATTTCCCAGGATCATCCCATTTGTGAGGTAGCTGTCCAGGGAAATCTGTAACGTGCTTAGTACGCACTGCCAGCTGTCCAATTTTATGTGCTCAGGACCATCCTGCATGTCCTTTTTTTGTTTTGTTTTACCTCATGGGGTGGCAATCCCAGGCTTGGGGCTAGAGGCTGGCTGTCCTGAGCTGGGAGGAAGTTGGAGGCAGTGAGCGCAAATGCAGGGATGGTAAAGCCTCAGGGGCATTCAGATTAGGATTGGAGGGCTGCAGGGAGAGCAGGAAGAACTCAGCTGTCACTATCAGGGCACTAGAAAGTAAAGATCCCAGGCAGACATGTGACCGGAACAAGCTCCTGGGACTGACACTGACAAAAGGGCAGGAACCAGATCTCAAAGAGCCCAGGAAGGGGCTCAGAAAAAGGCCTGAAGAAAAGCTAATGGTAGGAAGGCAGCCAGGGAGACAAGTAAGGTAAGATGTCTGACAGAACAAACCCTGGCTCCTCATCCTAAGATCTCTGGACTGGAATCCGTATGGTGGGAGGGCCTGGGTTTCCCAACCAGCCCCTGTAGAAGGCGGTATGATGCCTCCGTGACATGAGAGGATAAAGCACAATTTAGAGCCTGGAGAGAAGAGGGTAAGAACCACTGGGCCTCAACTCAGGGGCCATAGACCTGATACAAGGTCTTGGAATTATTCATTGGATGCTTGTGTGTTGGCCTTCCCATTACTCTGGAAAGCCTGTGGAAATAAAATGGGACCTGGCCGAGGGGTCGAGTTGCAAATAGAGGCAGATCGCTGCCGGACTAGAGTGACTGTCAGCAGGGGACACTAGACAGGAAAGAGCTACCATACCATGTCCAGCTGTGAGGGGCAGACCAGTGGTGAGTCCACCCTTCCATTGGGGACTGGGAAGTCCCAGAGCCAGAGCCTGGGAAGTCTACACAGCAATGAAACAGTTCCTCAGCCTGAGCCCCATGAGCCCAAGTCAGCTGGCAGGGGCCAGCCATGGGCTTTTCTTTGCTGTGTAGACAGACTTTTTGTTTCAGTCTATCAGCACAAAGGGGCCATAGGTCAACAATGAATGAGGCCCCAGGGCTCCTGGGTTCTATCCCTAGTGCTGCTGCTGCTGACTTGGTGTGTGACAGTAGACAAGTCAATATTCCTCTCCGGGCCTCCATTTGTTAATGAGGATAATATTACAATGAACTGGCTCTGAGTGTCCAATGGGGATAGGGGATGCTCAGGCAATATTCTCTATAACTATCCCCTTCCTCTTGCACCTCAGCTTAACTCTGCTGAAATCACAGGCCAAGAGTTCAGTCTTTTCAGGACTGTTCTGAAAACATTACAGAGAGTTAATCCTCAGGGGTATTGTATATAAACCCCTGATAAATAGATGTCAATAGCCCCTGGTCAATTTCGGAGCGCACCCTACACTTCCTTAGTAAAACAAACATTTAATGCATCCACAACACACTGTAAATAGTATAAAATATTGTAAACTGTATTTGGAATACTATGAATAGCTTTTCAACAAAAGCAGTGTAAACAGTAAATCTCTGGTGTTCCTCATGCAGACGTTCCTCTTTTTGTTTCAGTTACAAACATTCAAATACAAGGTTTCAGCATCACATTTTCTATGCTTCAGCGCACACATCAAAACATGTCCCCTGTGATCATCTCTCAGAGGTGATTTCTCAGTCTTTAGGGCGTGACCACAGTACTTAGTGTGTGTCACCTGGACTCGTCAGAGCTTGAGGCACGGCAGAATCTCAGTCCTTTCACACACTCCAGAACCGTGTCAGCAAATAAACAGGCTGGGGATCTCCACAACTAGCAGCATTCCAGACCTGGGGTCAATAGCTGATCGGTCCTCACAGTTGTTGATGGCACAGAATCTGTGGCCTATATCCAAAGCGATGCAGGGATTGGGATCAGCATATAAAATGTCCACTTCCTGGATCTCTATAAGGCTGTCACTCTGTGGGGCACCATCTTCTCCCCATAAGTCGAGCTAAGTCAGACAAGAATTCACAAACCCTTCCCTCACTAACTGCTGCCCCATTCTCTCTGAGACAGAATCTCACTTTAGAGTCCTTATCTGATAGCTCAGTATGAGTTCCACGGGTTCTGGAACCTCTAGCGGAGACAAATGCTTCTCCCCCAGGCTCCCTCTAGTCCATAAAACACTCCATGGTGGTCCAAACATTATCATAATGCTCTTTTAGTAAATAAACTGGGAAGAACACTGATCCGTATCCAAAGTAGTTCAGGGAGTGGGACCAAACCCTCGCAGCAGACACATCTCTTGGGCCTGTGTTGAACTGAAGATAAGCCCAGAGGACTGCCTGTCTTTAATTCCTGTTCCGGAAGTTGCTGGGTACTCCTAGCTGAGTTGCCCAGCAGGGTATTCTCTGCATACGTGCAGAGACACAGAGTATCCAGCTAAGAGCCATGTTTCCTCCCCACAGTTTCTCTCTCCTTCTCCTGGAGAAACACAATCAAATACTGCAGCCTAAAGAATGTGGGTTACATATGCACATGCACTGACTCAGAATTGCTCATCTGTGTGTCACAGGCCCTATACTGCTATTGAAGATTTTCCTTTTGCTCAAATGGCAGGGGCCTGTGCTTACAGAGCGGGAAGAGGAGAGTTCTGTTGGTGCTGCCATGAGGTTCCAAGGGCATGTAACATTGTGGTGACAACTATGAGAACATAAATGGCTATGAACTCATTACTACCTTCCTACCTGCCACAAGAGTTAGCTAATGTTTGGGAAGGACTTTAATAGGTCTGGAAAGTGGGGATGTAATTTTGTCTTTGGTGTGTTGGTTTCTTTCACTTTACGGACATACGTGAAGTCTTCACCCAAAAGTTGCTGTTGCCTGTCCTGCTGGTGCTTGCACTCTGGCATGCTCACCAGCTTTCTTCTCTGGGGAACTCCTTTGTCTAATGAATTTTTTTTTTAAATGTTCTTGCTAACTATAGAAAGCAAAACAAAAACCTGAGTCTGCCCCAGACCGGCTGAGGTTGGGAGCAGCTCCTAGTATTTGTGGAGCAACTCATCCTCCTCTTGCCTTAGGTTGTTTGACAAAACAATAGCCTCAGTGTTTCCAGCAGGTAATGGGTGTGCTGAACAGACCGGAAGGGTAAACTCACTTTGTTTGACTGGCAACAACTTAGCAGCACATCTTTCGGTCTTGGCACGGACAAGAGGCTGCCTTCATAGCAAGTACTGCTATGATAAGGCATTGTTGTTCCGATTACTCGGATCAGCATGTTGTAGTAACAATCAGGCAGGGGTCGTGGGATAGAGATTCTGATCATAGAAGACACCTGCTTCAGAGGAAAGAGGGATTCCTGTTGGTTTAGTAAGAATTGTCTTTTGGAGATGCCCCCAAGCACTCTGGGTTTGGTTTCAAATCTCCACATTGAAACCTGACCCCCTTCTCCCCTCCTTCCCAAACTTGAACTTCTACTATGGTGTGAATACATAGTGATGCCAACTCTCTTTTGACAGCTGGGGTTTTCTAATTTCTGATTTATGCCTTTCAATCACATCTCGTTTTGCCCTTATCCAAAATGGCTGCTATTTCCCATTACTGACAATGGGACTCTTCCCTCAGAAAAATGGCTGCCATGCCCCTTTGAGCTTGATCCTGTCCTGAGCAAAACATGGACACCTTCAATCAGCCCTTCCAATAGGACTGAAGCCAAGTTGCCTTCAAGAAAGATGGTGGTCCTTAAACGCCACGTGAGAGAGTCAGGCAAGGGGCAGGAGAATGTGGAGGTGCTAGGAATGGAGCTGTTGGATCAGAAAGGAGGGGGAATGCTACAGGAAAGTATCGGAAGTCCAAGGAACGTAGACAGCAGGAGGCAGACTGTGGAGGGTGCAGGGAAATGTGGGGGCCAGAAGGCAAACTGAGGGAGTGAAGTAGAACATGGTGTGGCAGAGAGACACATGGAGAGAAAACATGGAGAGAAAAAGAAGGAAATATTCTGGGGCAAGTGGGAGATGGGAGACTGGGTAAGCAAGTTCGGGAGTGAGTGATCCTACATTGGCAGGGCGATGAAGTGGGTGTTCTAACATGTCTTCTTCTACCTCTGACATCTATGATTCTATGAGATTTTGGCAGTGTTGTACCCACCCCTAGTCCTGATTCAGCCTTGAACCCAAACCCTGAATTCTAACCTAAATCTGATCATCTTCACCTTACTTTATATCAGCCTACATTTTTGTATTTTATATCAGCCTCATGATTTTTGACTGCATATTGTGTTTCAGAGCCCAACCTGAGACACTTTAGAGGGACCTGGTTTTTGGAGGACGGGTGTTCAACACGTTGTAAAAATCAGGAACTGTCTTTTCTGCATCACCATAATGAGGCACCCATGTCAGCCAGAGACAAATCTGAGTGTAGACACAGACAAACACAAATAGGATGACGCAAGGTGACTTACGTTGACCTAACTTTGTAGTGTAGACCAGGCCTCAGGCCCCTTTCAGATATCTCAGGCTGAGCACCCAAAATTGAGATGCCCAAAATCACTAGTCACTTCTGAAAATCTTGACCATCATTCCTTCTGTTCAAAAAGCTTTATAAAATACAAGCATATATGAAATAAAGATATTTCAGTCCTGATGCTGAGACCTCTATGCCATCCCCTCCAGCAGAACTGTATAAACCTGAGTGAAAATTGTTGCATGTAAGGTAAAACCACCAACATCCTCCATTTCACAAAAGAGCTTTGTCATAAAGCAATTTTTAAACTTAGGGCTGGGGGAAAGCTGACAGGTGCAGAGGATGACATGGTTCAGACAGAGACATCCCTTAGAGGGGGATCTATTAATGAATATTCTCTATATCCTAGTAATGAGGAGAGGATGGAAGAGGAGAAAATATGGGTAGAATTTGATAAGAAACAGTAAAATGAAAAAGGGTCTGATTCAATTACATATCATAATGGCAGACAGCTAAAAAGTGACAATTTTTAAGTGCTCATATACAAATGCTAGAAGTCTAAATACTAAGATGGGTGAACTTGAGTGCCTTGTATTAAATGACAATATTGATATAATAGGCATCACAGAAAGTTGGTGGAATGAGGCTAATTAATGGGACACAGAATACCAGGGTACAAAATATATCAGAAAGACAGGTTAGGTCGTACTGGTGGGGGGAGTGGCACTATATATGAAAGAAAGCACAGAGTCAAACGAAATAAAAATCTTAAATGAACCAAACTGTGCCATAGAATCTCTCTGGATAGTAATTCCATGCTTGTATAATTAGAATATAGCAGTAGGAATGTAACTGACCAGCTGACCATGTTGGTGATAGTGACTATGAAATGCTCTGTGAGCTTAGAGACGCTGTAAAAAAACTCAATAATAATGGGGGATTTCAACTATCCCCATATTGACTGGGTACATGTCACCTCAGGACAGGATGCAGAGATAAAGTTTCTTGACACCTTAAATGACTGCTTCTTGGAGCAGTTAGTCCTGGAACCTACAAGAGGAGAGTCAATTCTTGATTTAGTCCTAACTGAAGCACAGGATTGGGTCCAAGAGATGAATATAGCTGAACCACTTGGTACTATTGACCATAACATAATCAAATTTAACATCCCTGTGAGAGGTGGAACACCAAACCAGCCCATCATGCTAGCATTTAATTTCAGAAAGGGGAATACACAAAAATGAGAAGTTAGTTAAACAGAAATTAAAATGTACAGTGCCAAAAGTGAAATCCCTGCAACCTGCTTGGAAACTTTTTAAAGACACCATAATAGAGGCTCAATATAAATGTATACCCTAAATTAAAAAACATAGAAAGAGGACCAAAAAAGTGCCACTGTGACTAAACAACAAAGTAAAAGAAGCAGTTAGAGGAAAAAAGGCATTCTTTAAAAAGTGGAAGTTAAATCTTATTGAGGAAAATACAAAGGAGCATAAACTCTGGCAAATGAAGTGTAAAAATATATCTAGGAAGGCCAAAAAAGAATGTGAAGAACAGCTAGCCAAAGACTAAAAAGTAACAGCAAAACTTTTTTTTAAGTACATCAAAAACAAAAAGCTAATAAACAACCAGTGAGGCCATTGGAAAACATAATCCCAACTATACATATAATATGATGGAATCTAAATTAGCCGTTACCACTCAAGAAAGAAATCTTGGAGTCATTGTGGATAGTTTTCTGAAAACATCCACTCAATGTGCAGTGGCAGTCAAAAAAGCTAACTGACTGTTGGGAAACATTGGTAAAGGAATAAATAATCAGACAGAAAATATCATATTGCCTTTTTATAAATCCACGGTATGCCCACCTCTTGAATACTGCATGCAGATCTGGGCAGATCTCAAAACAAAAACAAAAAATTGGAATTGGAAAAGATACAGAAAAGGGCAACTAAAATGATTAGGGGTATGGAAAAGCTTCCATATGAGGAGAGATAAATAAAACTCGGACTTTTCAGCTTGGAAAAGAAACGACTAAGGGGGGATATGATAGAGGTCTATATATTCATAACTGATATGGAGAAAGTAAACAAGGATATGTTATTTACTCTCTCATAACACAAAAACTAGGGATCACCAAATGAAATTAATAGACAGATTTAAAATGAACCAAGCAAATATTTCACACAACACACAGTCAACCTGTGGAACTCCTTGCCAGAGGATGTTGTGAAGGTCAACACCACGAGGTTAAAAAAAGAACTAGATAAGTTCTTGGAGGATGGGTGCATCAATGTCTATTAGCCTGGATAGGCAGGAGTTGCTGTTTGCCAGAGGCAGGGAATGGCCGACAGGATGGATCACTTAATGATCACCTGTTCTATTCATTCCCTCTGAAGCACCTGGCACTGGCCACTGTCAGAAGACAGGATACTGGGCTAAATGGACCATTGGTCTGACCCAGTATAGCCGTTCTTATGTTTTTCTCTTGACTTTTCATATTTAGGAAAAATATCTGATTTTTTGACAAAGAAGAATGGGACTTGGAAAAACAAAAAGCTCTGGATTTTTTTAAACCAAAGCTGAATTTTCTTTTTTTCAGATTTTGTTCAATTTTTATTTCCTGTACCTTCCCTTCCCCCCCCCCCCTTTTTTTTTTTTCTCCTCTTTTTCCTATTCCAACATTGTTTTCCTTTTTGCCCTTGAAAAGAGGGGGAAGGAGGGAAAAGAGGAAAGAAAGGTGTAACAAAAAACACACACAAAACTTATTTTGAGAAAGTTAAATTAGCAGCTAAATAGGCATTGATATGTTTTCAGTAAACAGGCATTTTAGGGCCTGATCATCCAGGCTGGGGCCTGAGGGAACTCAATGTTTTGCAGGATTGGCTTTGAACAGGTGGCTACAGTAATATAGAAGAGATGGGCTCCAGCCACAACCACAGGTGTGAACACCTTACAACCCTGTGGGGATTTATGGTTCCAACATCACAGCTTGGCTCGCACTTTGTATGGGAACTAGAATCTGACACTCCAGGACATTGGCAGTGTTTGGCTCCATAGGCAGATATCTCTGATCAGGCCCCCCTCCAAATGTACTCCACCCTTGCAGCAGAATCCTAAAACCCCTATAAATGATGGAAGAGGGGAGGCCAGGGATGGAAAAAGTTCCCTTTCAGAATTCTAATGACTGATCTGTCTGCAGGGGAAACCTGGAGTGGGGGAAGGCGAAAGCTCATAAAGCCAGTTGTTGCTGTTCTAATGATAAAAATGAAACATCCAGTTGATCTGTCTAGACTTGTTGGAGGCTGCCCCATGGCAAGCCTCCTGGCTTTCTCCAGAACTAATTGATATTCCAGGGCCAAGTACTGCACCCTGCACCTTCAGAATAGACTCAACCTCGAGGTGTTTTCAGAATGCTGCTACACAATGAAGTACGATCCAGTCACTAATGCTGGAGACGGAGGAGAGGGAAGGTACCTGAGGAGTTGACTGAACTGCAGTACACACTGGCCAGAAAGACATGTCCAACTAGCTCTTTAGTCTATAATAATTATTATACCATCTAGCTCTCATCTAGCACTTTTCATCGGTAGATCTCAAAGAGCTTTACAAAGGAATATCATATCCCCATTTTGCACATGGGGATACTGAGGTACAGAGAGGTGAAATGACTTGACCAAGGTGCTGTCTTTTTATGGACTTTTTATGGACTGAACATTAAACAGGCTTTCCTCAGCCCAAGTAAAGGCCTAAGCTGAAGCCTTCTTCAGCCCAATTCAAAACAAAAGTGAAGCGTGTGGCTCAGTTCAGTCAAGTTTAAGTGAAGAGAAGAAAAACAAACCACCTCCCCATCCCACTGCTTCTTGACTCCCACTACCAGATTCAGCCCTCACCTCACTACAGCACGCTGTTCTTTTAAGGTGCTAGGAGATCAATTATCTCCACACAGCTGGCCCAGCTCTGCTACTCTGCCAGCCTGCACTGGATGCAGCTAAGTGACCTCCCCATAAGGAGAGGGAGAGAGTTAATTTCTGGCCTGCCAATCTCTGAGGGAACCTCTATGCCTCATCACATCAGAATTGTTGTATGTTATTCCACAAAGTGCACATAAAATCCAGAACTTCCCATAGACATAGGGTCTGATCAAAGCCCATTGAAATCAGTGGAAAGACTCCCATCGAATTCTATGGGTTTTGTATCAGTTGATCAAATACAGCACAATAATTTAGGCAAAAGTAGTTTAAAGTTTATAAACTAACCAGCTTCGACAGTGTTCTCCTCTCTTCTGAGTTGAGTTTTGTTTTCTGTGAACATTCTAGAGGTTGAGTTTGCTGGCAGGAAGGTTGGGGGAAGTGGCTGATTTTAAGTGAATATTAGAATATTTGTAGAGTGAATTTTGAACTTGTAAATATAAATCACACTGGAAAGCTAGATACAAAGATGAAAAGAGGAACAGAAACTCTGAGTGACTTATGGATCCATTCAAAAACAACCAGTGCAGTTGTATATTGAATACTCACAGCAAATAATGCACAACTATAGAGCTGGATTAAGACTTTCCCACTGAAAAAGGGTGTTTTGTCAAAAACAATTTAGAAAGGATCTGAGAATGTCATTTTCTACACTCAATTTTTCAACAGGAAATTTCTAAACAAAACAAATTTTTGTTTTGTTTTGAATTGAAGTTTTAGTTTTCAAAAACTGAAATTGTTTTGAAACTTCAGATATGTTATTTCCCCCTTTTTCCTTTTATTTTTTTAAGGGGCATCATTTTTTCTTTGTTTCAACTTCCCTTTTCCACTGTAACTTTTCAAAACTTCCTCAACTTTGAGAAATCAGACCGGGAAAAGAAAACTTTTGAAAACAAAAACACCCTGGACATTTTTTACTGTCTGGCACTCTGTGGAAAACAGGACGGACAATGAAATTTTAAAATTTTGGAAATTCAGCATTTTCAAAAATATTTCTTTTAAAGTTTTGAAAAAAATGAAAAACAAGATTGCCTTTTTTGTGAAATTGTTGTTGTTTTTTTTTTTGACCAGCTCTACAGATGATTTGCACATCAAAAATAATTAAGTGAAAGATTTTGAAGCCCAAATAAACTTGAGAAAATGGCTACACATTTATAGACAATTTGCAAACAGAAAGAAGTGAAATTCATCGAGTAATCTATTCACAGCAAATTATGCTCCTAATTCTAGTACTCACTGAAAACGATTGCATTTGAGACATTTAAATACATTTCATTTAGAAAATTATGATGCTATGACTTTAGAAAGTCATAGATTTTTAAGGCCAGAAGGAACCAGTGAAATCATATAGTCTGACCTGCATAACACAGATCATAGGACTTCCATGAATTAATTCCTGCTTCATAAGAACTTCAGAACAAGTCAGTAGTTGTGGCTGAACTAGAGAAGTAGTTTTCAAACTGTAGTCAACAGACCCCAGGGAGTCCACAGACTATTTCTAAGATTTCTAAAGGGGTCCACACTACCATTTGAATTTTTTTAAGGGGCTGCAAATGAAAAAAAGTAAAAAAACACTGAACTAGAGCATGTTTGGAAAAACACCCAATCTTGATTTAACATCCAGTGATCCATCACAACATATTGTGCTTACGTTCTAGCTGATAGGACAGGTATCAGACTTCTGCCTTTCTGTCTTCATAACCATTCCTTGTATTTTGCGTCTCAGAGTATTTGGTGACTGTGGAACGGGCACCTATTCAAAAATTTTGAAAAAGTTCAGCACATCCCCTAAAATAGGAAGGATATCTGTGTTTAAGACACAAGATTACAAATTGGGAGATCAAAGATAAGAGCCTCATCCTTTTCTGCCCTATAAAATGGCAGGAGTGGTGTAAAGGGACCCTAAAAGCCATATCTGTCTGGTGGAGGATCCCCCCAGCACAGGAACTTGAAGATAGCTGTAAAGCTGCCTCCTCACCCCCTGAGGACCACCTTGTGAGGCCGGGCTGGGGGCAGGAAGGATGTGTCAGTTTTGGGCAGCCCAAGGAGGCTGTTCTAACGTAGGTGGGCCTCCAACGCTAAAGCTACGTCTACACTACAAGCTACGGGTGTGATTACCAGCACATGTACACACATTCACACTAGCTCATTGAGAGCTAGTGCGAGTCTAAATAGTAGGGCAACCACCGTAGCATGGGTAGCAGCAGCACACTTTAGCCAGTCCGAATACAAACCAGCCTGAACACTGGGTACACACTTAGCACATGCTTCCACTGTCTGTGCTAGGGTGACGCACAGGAGAAATCCTCTGTCTAGGATTTGGAAGAGAAATGACAACTGACTCTTATTTATATATTTAATCTTTATTTAAAAAATAAAGGTTATTTTAATACATCTCTTGCAGCCTTCGGGCAAAATGCACCCTCAACAAGACTTTAGGAAACATGGTGCATATCTATTCTTGGCACACAGGTCTTAAAAACAAATGCGAACTGTCTTCAGCAACTTCTTAACTCAGTTGCTCTCCCCTAACCCTGAAAACATTTAAATTCTTCTTGGGAAACAAACAAACCAACCAACCCTACAATAATTAGAAATTGGCCTGAAGCAAAAAATCCCAGTTCTGAGCAGCCCAAAGCTTCTGGAGCAGCTTGAAATCCAAACTGTGATCTCAATCCAGATTTTACCGAGTGGCCTTTATCTTTAGAAAGGTTTGCTCCAAATCCCAGATCTGATCACCCCAAACCTCTCACAGGGAGGTCTGAAATCTGAACCTTGTCCTGGGTCTGAATCTTGCACTTATCTTTATAAAGGGCCGAACCAAAACCCTGGGTTTGTGCATCCGGCTAAAAACTGATTCACTTGGGCCTATCCTTAACAGAAATAAGTGCTGGTTAAATGAGAAATCATGCTGTAAAAGTTCTCCTTTTCTTGGCAGTCATGTCTTGTCATGAGGCCGGACTAAGTACTCTGTCTGTTTATTCTACCTTAAAAGGCGAAGATAAGGTCAAGCAAACACACAGAATCCTTCAAGATGGTCATATCACTATGCAACCACCTCCCATGGCATGAAAGGAGCCCTGGGCTTTTCCCCTTTCTCCAGACTGTCTCAGGTTCCTAAACACAGTTTCCTCTGGAGGATAGCTCTAAAGTACTCAGGCCTCCTTGTTATCTGCAGCGAGAACGTACGCATGCTGTTGGAAGGTAAAGATTGTCACCATATACATTGGGTATCTTTTTCCCCAATGGCCCACGCTGGTTCATTCCCAATGGCACAAAGTGCACAAGCTCCTGACTTATATACAAGAACTTTTTTGTTGTTGTTTTTGGTTTTTTTTTTTTTCTTTTTGTTTTTTCTCTTTTCTTTTTCTTTTATTTTTTCTTCTGTTATTCCTCTTTTAGCTCGAGGGCGTTGTCTCTTCCAGGGAGGGCTCCAAGGAGTGCTCCGGGGACTTTCCTGGCTCCAAGGAGACTTCGGGCTTTTCCTCTGTCAATTCAGGCTCTTCTGGGGCCTGAGATGTCTCCAGCATCTGCCTCTGAACTTGGCTGTTCAACTTTTCCTCTGCCTCAATCTCTTCTGAGGAGGGGATGGAGTTTTTCTTCGGGCGGCCTTTCGGCTTTGTTGGAGCTTCCTGCCCACCTTTCAGTACCTGGAACAAAGGTCATTGGGGTTAGGACCATTCTGAACTGCACTGGTATCTGCTATCCAAGTTCCTGATGGTACTTATAACATTATGGTGCAACTCACCCCTGTTCAAAGAGTTGGCTCCAGGTCTAGCCATCACTTACCTCCTACTTGTGCTCAGGCCTCAACTGGAACTTAAGTAAGGTGTAGGCCTTGTGGGACTTAAATAGGCCTAATTAATATAAATGGAGGCAAGCACAAATCCGTCAGACACTAATGTCTCAAACTCTACTTAGCGTCCAGAGCTCAAGGCAGATTGTAAAGAGGTCTCGATACCTAACTTTCAACACAGCACACACAGGCTTGTGCAAAATTCAGCTCCCTTCCTGAGATTTTCTTTCATTCTTAGCTTAAGTAACAACGATCAGAAACCTCAGCCTGAGTTTCCAAAGTGAGCTTTTCTCCTCCTGTCAGTTCTCCCTTGTCTCTTAGAGACTCATCACTTTTCACTCCTGCTTTGGAACTAATGAGACCCACCTGGTCTTCCTACTAGAATGAGTCAGCAAAATAGCTCTGCCATCTCTATAATCTACATTTTACACACGGGGGAAACTGGGACAGAGAGAGGAAGCAACTTGCCTAAGCTCATGCAATGTGTCAGTGACAGAACCAGAATGGAACCAGTGGGACCTGACTGCCCTTCCTCTCCTCTACTACAAGACAGGACTGGCGCAGCGTGTTGTCATTATTGTAGCTGGAGTGATATATTGCTTTCTCGATGCTTTTTGAAAGAGAGGGGGGAGGCTTGGTATACATTAACTGGGAAACTGTATGAAAAGAGGCATGAAGTTGGGAGTGCGTGAAGGAGATGAAGGCACTGGTCAGGAGAGAAATGTGGGCAAAGCACAAAGACAGGAGCAGGAGATGGTGGCAGGTCAGAATTAAAGACAGCTTTACAAGAGAGAAGCAGGGGCATCACCTATCAAGGCTGGACTTAGCTTCATTGGGTTGAAGTCTTTTCTTGGTGTAGGGGCACTCACTATTCCCACTGGCAATAAAGTTCCCATGGTTGCCAAAAAATGCCAAGGGAGACATTTCTGCCCTTCCCCTAGTCCTGTTCCTCACCCTTTCATCCCTTTGCTTTGAATTCACATTGCTGTCCATGGCCATTTTCACCCCACGTATATTTAGCTATGTGAGTCTTTTAGGAAACCAGTTATCAGGAACAAAAACTACAATTCTGGACCAACTCCTCAGCTGATGTAAATCCTCATAGCTTCATGGGCAGAATTTATGCCAGAGACATCCAAATGTAGACCCAGATTTACTCCAGCTCAGGATGCGCCTCTCTGAGTTTAGCCTTGGTGGGAACCTATTGATCTCTTACCATTTTCTTCCACTTCATCCTGCGGTTCTGGTACCAAGTCTTCACCTGGAGCTGAGTCAGCCCTAGTGACTGGGCAAGGTCCAATCTAGAAGACAAGAGGTACAGGGACTTGACAAAGGAAATGTAGAGTTCAGATGCACGATCCCTAATTGCGTCCTGCAGAGAGTCAATGCATGGCTCATAATCAAGGAAGTGAATTCCAGTAAAAGATAGCTATCAGTATTTTTACCGATATTTTCTCTCCAATCCAGAGGAGAATTACAAACTACTGTAATCAGTCATGATCCAAATTTAGGATCCAAGGAAGTATGGTCTTATGGAGGAAACAGAGATAGGAGAACTGGTCTATTTTCATCTTTTCCTGTGTGTTTTGTTGAATGAGGACAAAAGTTTGGTCATCCAACTGGGAACAACTTGGCCCTGATATTCAGAAGTATTGCTGCGGGGCCTCAGTACCTCTGAAAATCAGGCGTAAGGTGTCTTAGGTGAGCACCCAAGAAATGACACCCAACATCAGAGGCCACCTTTGAAAATGTTGTCCTAATTTTTATTGTACATCGCTTTCCCTATCTATAGACTGGGTATAATGATGCTTTCTAACCTCACAAGGTGTCATATGTCTGAATTAATTAATTTTTTGATATTACAGGGACAAGCACCCTAGAAATGCCTATAAATAAATTTGTGTGTGTGTGTTGAGCCTTCAGGGGAGCTACCATAGGCAACACAGATGATTATCCTAACTTATCTGGGCCAAACCCCAAAATATGTGGAGGTAATTATTACTCTGCTAATTACTCTGTTAATACTAAAGCCTGAGATCTGGAGATCTTGGGCCAAATTCATCCCTGGTGTAATTCCTTTATTTGTCAGTTAAGTGACAGCAGACCTAGAACTGGTGATGCAATGGAGCTGCATTCAGGATGAATTTGGCCTTGTGTGATTTGGAAATTCTCAATTCTAAGTAAAGCTGGATACATGTTCTGCAACAATGTGAATCCATGCAAAACTCAGATGCGTTCAGGTGCAAACATGAAGTTGAATCCAAATACATTTTAGGTCCTGTGAACTTTCTGTTGACCTTTTGCGGTCCTTGGACAGGAACGCATGTTTTCCAAAGCTGAGTTTTTCATAACAAAACTTGTGATCCAACTGACCATATTGCAAAGAGAGTCTCACGCACCTATATTAAAACATCCAAACAAACAAACCCACACATGCTTTTCCCACTTTGGATCCCCTGTTCAGTTAAAGGGCCTGATTTTCCATCTCCTTATACACTGTACTGAATATTTGGGGTACTGAGGTCAAAGGAGCTACAGGGATGAGAGTGTGAGAACAGAATCAAGCCCACAGGTTCCAGACATCATCCCATCTGAGCTCCTTTGCTTCTAATTAGCCATGCAACTGAGTAGCTCACCATGCTCCTCAGTTTAGCCTCCTGTCAAAAGGTGAGTGCAGAGGCAAGAGTGAGTGCAAATCTCAATCCATGGCCTTGCCATTGCGTTACCAGCTCATGAGCTCACACGGGAAATGTGTCTTCTTAACGAACTCCTGCCAGAAAGCATGAGTCTTGTCATACCTACAGGCCTGCCGATGGGGAGGGAGAAAGGGGGCAATTGCACAGGGGCCCAGCCATTTTAAAAGGGCCTGGACCATAGGTGCCGGGTGAAGCTTCCCTTGTGGAGGCTACCTCTCCATCCTGCCTCTTCCGCCTGTGGCCCCACCCACACTCCATTCCTGCTCCACCCCAGGTCCTGGCCCCATCCCCTCTCCCACGTGGCCCACTGGCCGCTGCGTCCCTCCCTCCCTCCCCACTTGGCCCCTCTTCTCTGTTTCACAACACCCTTCCCTGCTTGGCCTCCCCACTGCCACGTCCCTCCTCCCCTGCTCGCCCTCCTACCCCAGTCACTGTCGCTGAGGGGCTGGGTGCCATTGACTGTTCTGCCTGGGGGCCCAGAATTGCTGTCAGCGAGTCTACACACCTAGATTACCTGTAACTATTACAACCTCCCTCCATGAGCATTAGCGTAACGGGCATTGCCTAGGAAACCAAAGAAACAAATAGAGAGAGAGAGAGGAAGAGCCATGGGAGCAGAGATTGCTCATCGGCCTCGGTCACGTAGAGCCAAGAAACTTTCATGCCTCTAATTAATTCGGCAACTTTGACTGCTTGATTGACAGTGTCACCCAACTAGTTACATGAGGCAGTGCTGAACCAATCAGCGCAACACCTGAGCCTTAGGAGATACAGAATTGTGCCAAATAGGCCAGATAGCAAAAGAGCCCAGCATGCTTGGGTACTGAGCTCTTTCGAAAAATCCTGTGCTTTGGTGACATGACTTATCAGATGAAAAAAATAAGCATATAGGTTAGAGGTAGGCTTGGCAGAATTCCATAAGTATTTTTAATATAGTTTTGACAAATAATATAATCTATTTTTAAGCTTTCTGTATTGTTCATCAATTTAAATGTTCACAGTTGCAGGAAATGATGGGTCAAGCAAAAGGGGGGATTACACAATAATTATTTAACAATAGATGATGAGATTCAAAAATTAAAGCTTTATCACTGTTAAAACACAAAATTGTCAAGATCATGTCAAACTATACAAAGTATACGTCCTATAAAAAGTTCTCAAGCAGCATTTTTCTTATGTTGCCGATCTGTAAATTTTGTTTATTATCTATGGAAGTATTTTTTTAGTCAGTTTGTGTTTGTTGTGAAAACAACATTCACCGACATTTACTGATAATCTAATTCTTTCAATTTAGACTTCAGAAATAGTTTAAACTACAGGTTGGTGACACATGAAGGGTTCAAGATTTTGTGAACCTTTCAAACACCTTGTGTAGGTTTGCAAAACTAATTTGGCAACCTTTTTCTTCCGTAATTTAAACCCACAATTTTCCCCCCACGCACTCTCAATTTGTAGATGATTCAAATTCTTTAAAACAAACAAAAAAAACCCCTTCCCATCTTTTTTTAGCCGAAGAGAGGTGAGTGTCATGCATTTGGCACAGAATAACCCCCAAAAGCTAGGCTGACATGATATATGAATCTCAATGAACTTTGTAAATAGTAATATACTAAGCCTCAGAACAACCTCCATGAGGTAGGTCAGTAGTCACAAAAGTAGGCACAAAACGGTGTGATGACTTATCCAAGATCACCATACAACAGACAGAATTCAAGTCTCCTGGCTTTCAGGCCAAGCAGGCGTCCATTGGGAAACCCTTACAGAGCCATGCTGCCTCAAAGAGTAGCTTCATATCATCGTTGTCAGGGTTCCAGAGAAACAGCAGTCAAATAAGCCTAATTCAGTATTAATTAGAGCTGACTGGGAAACCCAGACATTTCTCCCCTTCAACATTTTTCAAGCCAAAATATTTTGGGTTCCTGTGGGAATTTTCTAAAGAAACAAAACAAAAATCTTCACTTAGTTTCATTTTGAAATGACATTTTGAAATGAAAATGTTCATTTCATTTCCAAATGGCAAAACAAAATTAACATTTTTGTTTCATTCAAATATAATTTTGTTTCGTTTTTTGGGATCTGAAAATTTTCAATTTTCTATTTTAGTTTCTGGATTTTCAGGACTTTTCCTCTCTCTTTCTCCTATTCCGCTCCCTCCCTTTTTTTTGTTACTTTTTATATCTTTTTTCCACTGAAAAAATTGGGGGGGTAGAGTTAAAAGTATGTGAAAACAGGGACCAAAAAAATTCACACCTTTACTGTTTTTCAACTGAAAACATGTTGGAAATTAGTAAAAAAGTGCATGAAAATTTTAAAAAACAGTTAAAAATGTGAAAAGTGGGTTTTCCCTCACTTTCACATGCTTTTTTTTAATCTCTCTCCTCTCTTTCTAGTGTAAAAAGAGATAAATGGGTAAAACTCTCCCAATCCAAAATGTGAAAATGAACAACTGAAATGTCTTATTTACCAAACCTGAAATGAAACTACATTTTAAGTCAAAATGAAAATGTCATTTAGACGTATGTTGAGTCAAAGTGAAACAAAAATGTTCATTCAAGTTAAAATATCATTTTTGTTTTAGTTTCTGGAAAACAGAATACACTGATTTCAAACTGAATATTTGGCAGTTAAGTTTTCCGGTCAGAAATCGGAACATTTAATTAAAATTGATATTATCCGTGGGGAAAATTTCAGTTACACCAAAACCATATTTTCCACTGGGAAAATTGTAAGGTAGAAAAATCTCAAACAGCTCTAAATTTAAACATAAAAGGTATCATTCGAGGGACACTCAGGGAGAACTTGTGACTTTTTCTACTGGAAGCTGGAGTGAGGCTGTTGCACAACAAACTCAGCTCCTCATTGTACCTCTGTTTATGGGTTAGTCACAATCACAGTCCTCTATGTTCCCTGAGGGCAGACTGCTCCAGTCTAGTGCTCATAGGGGTACTAACTTCTCTAGAGGAGTTGAGTGATGGGCAGGTTTCTGCCTACACTCCCACACTTGCTCTAGCCAGTGGAACTGAGCCAGCATGGGAGAAGGAAAACATGCTGCACCCTTTCAAAGGGTGTAGCAAGGGACGAAGCTTTGCTCTCTATTCCTTGCATGTATCTCTCTGCATAGATGCATGCTGCCAGGCCTGTGTATCGGGACCTCTCTTTATATCATGCTCGTGATATGTGGTTTCCACTGATTCATTCTATTCATGTCACTTTTGATCCTGGGGAAAGTGAGCTTTGAAAATCGAATCTGGCCTTCTGCCCGAGTCCTCCACCAATGGCAGAGTCATCTTTCCTGGTCCAGAAGACATCCCAGTTCAACTGGAGAGCATTCAGCACCGCAACCGCTGCTATCTCTGCTTTTTTCCACTTCAAGAAACATTTTTGTCCTGCGTCTTTTTCAAGTAGCCGTTATAGCCAATGCTGCGGGATAGACTCTACCCTCCGGGCAGATGCCCTAGCTATTTATGGCCAAAGTGGCCTCTGACTAGCCCTTGCCATGCATGGCTTTCTGAGAGTCCCCTGTGTGAATCCCTGTGGATGACTAGGTCTCAAAGGATACGTGTACACAGCAAACAGGATCCCGCAGCAGCAAGTCTCAGAGCCTAGGTCTAGACTCAGGCTTATGCTACGGCACAAAAAATAGCTGTGTAGACCTTCGGGCTCTGGCTCTGAAGCCTACCTCCGTTCCAGGAGCCCAGGCTCCAGCCTGAACACCAACGCGGATATTTTTAGTGCTGTAGCGTGAGCCCAAGTCTACAGATTCACAGCCCCAGGATTTTACCACAAGGTTCATGGCCCTCGAGCCACTTTCCCAGCCTCACCCCCAGCCGCTCCTCTGACCTGTCTGGCGTGGACAGATACTTCTGCTTTTGGAACTTCTTCTCCAGCCCCATCAGCTGCAGTTCCGTGAAGATGGTCCTGCTTCGGCGAGGCTTTTTCAACCGCGGGGTGGGCTGCTCCCCTTCTGACTCACTGCTGGCATGGGTTTCGCTGGCGGGCGTCTCCGAGCTGGCGGCTCCCGAGAAGGAGTGAGGTGACAGCGCTTGGGAGCTGGGAGCTGCAGGGGCGAGGTGAGGGACCCCAGAGGGTTGCCGGGTGATGACAGAGATGAGAGGATAGGCTCTCAGAGATGAGGACCCTAGGAGTGAAGAAGCAGAGAAAGGAAGTACAGGTCAGTGGCAGCATGGTCCAGTGGCTAGAGCCCTGGGCTAGGAGTCAGGAGATTTGGATTTCATTCCTGGCTCTGCTGCTAACCTTCTATGTGACCTTTAGCAGGTCACGTCCCCTCTTTGGGCTGCTGTTTCCTTCCCGCTCTTTGTCAGTCTCATCTATTTACCTGGTAAGCTCCTTGGAGCAAAGAGTGTCTTTTACTATGTGTTTGCCTAGCACAATGGAGTAGCCTTCTCTAGGTGCTACTGTAATACAATCAATAAATAATCAATTCAGTCATGAGGAGAGAGCTTGGCAACATTTTTCAGATGAAATAGTTTATTAACCAAAAAATGAAGTTTTGGGATGACCAAAACAATTTGCAAATTCAGGTCAAATTTGGCAAATAGCTTTAGCCAAAACACTTTGTTTGTTTGTTTAAGTTGAAACGTTTCATTTAGACATTTGTAAAATAAAACATTTTGATATTTCATTTCAAAACAACATTTTGTTTAGAAATATAATTAGATCTATTTAAATAAAAAAGGTTAAATAAAAAACAATCCAAAAACCAAACTTAACAAACAAACAAAAAGCTGTTTGGGGTCAATCCAAAATGATGATTTTTTTTTTTTTTTGATGATTAGGTTCATCCACCAAACTGAAAAATCAATTGTTTGCTCAGTTCTAGTCTAGAGTGATATATGCGGTAGAGGGGGCTCAGTTTACCATCTAGTTTCACTGAGAGATGAAATCAAACCAAACTTTATGCCCATCAGTCATTTAACTCCTTGAACTCTCCTTCTCTGATGACACTGAATGAATCACTAGAGAAGGGCCCAGACAGGAACATCAGGGCTGTCCTAACCCTCAGAATTAGGGGAAGTTCTGATTCCAACCCAGGCTTATGTCTACTTCAGCAGCAGCCCAGTCCCCAGTTCCTAAACCCTGTAAATCAGGCATCCTCTTAGACCTATGTGCAGTAAAAAGAGCCAATTTACGAGGAATGTATGTATGTTTGATTGTGGAGCTATAGGAGCAAGAAATGTAGGGTCAGGACTCCTAGATTCTATTCACTGCTTTGCAGCAGATTTGCAGTGTGATCTTGGGCAAGTCACCGTCACTTTTCTGTGCCTCAGTTTCCCCATCTGTAACACTGGAATAATAATCTTTACCTCAGAGTTAAGAGTTACCTGGGGAATTAAGATTTAATCCATTAACATTTGTAAAGTGCTTTTAGATCTTTAGACAAATGGTGCTATAGAAAGGCCAGGTATGAATACCATCATTGGGCCAGATTGTGAACCTTCTACTCCCTACTGATGAGCACCTGTTTACATAAGCTGTTCTGTGGACCTCACTGGGACTAGTACTATGAGCAACTGCTCACCATTGAGAGTAAGGGGTTGACAATCTTGCTCAGAGAATGAGCAATCAAGTTACAAATGCTGTTAAAAGCTAGTGAGTTTCTCCTTTCTGGATAAATTATGCTTTCAGAATCTCATTGTTTATGCAACCCAGGATTAGATTTTATTTTTCTCCTCCAGACCAGAGAACGGAGGGCATCAGATTTAATCAATCATGCTCCACATGGAGAGCAGTGCAGAAGCAAGTCAAAGAATAAAGCCAGCGCTTAGCAGTTTGATAATAAAAAATTACATGATCTTGGCGAAGTCTTAAAAAAGGGCAGTTCTAGAATGACGGCTGAATTTAGTCACATCTGAAAATTACTGATTGCAGTGTTATCCAAACTCTTCTAATTGCTGCGGTGATCTACAAAACCCAGCTGATTGCTGTACTCTCTACCACTATTTTTCCCTTCACATCAAAACTTTATTCAATTTGAAACAAAAACAAAACATGAAATCCAAGAGAAGACAAAATTTGCCAACAGCCATTAACTGGTGTGATGTGAAAAAACAAACCTACATTTTGTTTCTATGGATCCTTTGGCACCTCATGACTGCAGTGATCTACAAATCCACTAGCTATGCTGGGCCAAGTTCTGCCCTGATTTACACACCAGTGGCAGTACAAAGAGTGTAAGTTGAGGTAGAACTCAGCTCTTCACTTTACAGTCTCCAGGGTCTTGAATTCTGCCTTCGCTGATACTTCTGCAGCACCATTGACACTGACTGGGTTACATGGGAGTAACTGATGGTAGAACTTCGCCCGCTGAGTTGGAACCATCCTGCCAGGTAGCCACAACCATTTGTGTCTCTGCCTCTATGGTTTATAAATGGCGACGTGTTTGCCCCCAGCCTGCAGCCTCCTTTGGGCCAGCTAAACCAGCGCAAACGAGCTGCAAGGCCCCCCTGCTAGGCAATACCCCCCACGCAGGAGGCCTTCTGCAGGAACCATGGGGCCAACACTACTCCGACCCTGCCCGGCCAGAAGCCCTGGCACAGGGGGTGATATTGGGTGGGACAAAATGCATGTTGGTGGAGTGGCTGGGAGGCAGTCCTATGCCTTGTCCCACTGCTATGATCCATAGCAGCTGGGTTATGATAGGGTAGCCTTCCAGGGCCCCTACCGGCCCCCAGCAGTCCCAGGAGAGGGAGAGGGCAAGTACCCTGTCTTCTGTTCACGTGCCAACACAAGAATGGATCTGGCCCACTCTATGTCCTACCCCAATACCAGGAGGTCTGGGTTAACAGCTTCCCAACCCTGGTATAGAGGCCCTTGACCTCCCTGCTCTGCTTCAGGCTCACACTCCAAGCCCTTTCTCAGAGCCTGAAATGCCATTCCTATTCTTGCACATAGGTGGCTTTTGGCCCCAGCCAGACATCTAATTAATATTTTTTCCCTTACACTTCGTGTTTTCAGCCTAGCACGGAAGAAACCGCAAGATTGTTAAAGAGCCATAAATCACCCAAGCTCAGAAACTTCCGAAAGGCTCCAGCTGATTGAAACCACTGGGGGGTTGGGGGGAGGAGGGGGAGAAATTAACTCTTCAATTTACTTTCTCACATTTGTTGAGGACCAATATAGCCACACACTTGGAACCCTCTAACCTTTGTCTGTTTCACCGTTTGCATTTTGCCTCAGGTCTCTTATTTTATTCAGAATCTTGTGGGTGAATTCAGCGTTCCTAGAAATGTGGGGTTAGTTTGAATCAGGCATAGCGCATGCAGTTTGCTATCTAGCGCTCTGCCTTTGCACCTCATGTCTGACTCTCGGTATTCTGGACTTATCCTGAGCAGAACCTGCCAGCTGTGCTGACCCAGAGGCTTTGTGACACCAGCTAATTAAATGGTACACTGAGACCAGTAGTATCGCTCGGAATGAAAGTGTCTGAATTAGGACCACAAGAATTATTAGAGCATGCACCCCATTTTCCACTGTAATTCTACCTCCCCTGATTCTTTAAACTTTTCTGTTCCTCAACTTGACACTTGAAATGAGCAGAGAACAAACACTAGGCATGCCTACACGGGGGAGGGTCTGCAGGTTCTACAAGCTCAGCATGAGAAACTTGCTTGGCTAGGTGCATCAGCCACAACATAGGCGGAGGAGGGGATACCAGACCTTAACAAGGGCATTTTTATAGCAGTTACTCTACTGAGGGTTGAATTAATTAGCATATTTCATGATAAAATGGATACACGGTGTGCGGAACGGCAAACGTCGTAAATTATTGTGAAAGTGATCATTAAAAAATAGGAAACAAAAAAAAAAAAAGAAAGAAAGAAACCTTGAGAGAGAAGCATTTTTACAAGGGACTGGCTTCTAGGGAGTTTAGCAAAGGGTATTTTATAGCAGAGCAATCAGGAATATTTGCTTTCCTCTCTGGGTTAGGGGTGGCACATTGAGCTGCTCACTGAGAGGGCTACGACAGTTCCCAGAGCTAGGAAGAACTCAGACATGAGGGATTCTTCTTTAGAAATAGACTGCTGAAAGTTTCTTAAAGCTACTTAACGTAAGAGAAATATGTAGAGGGAAAAAGTGAATCTCTTTTCTTGTACCATGATCACTGGCCTGTACATGTATGTTTATTATCGTAGAGTTAGGAGTGCAAGGTAAGAAACAGTGTTTGGTTATTGGATGGCAATTGATGAATGCTGGGAAGCACATAGGACCAGATTTCACAAGAGCTTGGGTCTGGATCTTCATGTACTCACTCCCCTCAAGTGGGACCAGATTTCCCAGCACTTACCTCCCATTTAAGCCCCTAAATAAGGGATATATTTTCCAAAGTGCTCAGTACCCACCAGATCCTGCTGTAACACCTCTAGCCAGATTTTCAATAGAGTTCAGGACCTATTTATTTTGGTATCTATGTGGGAGCACTTACTTACTTTTGAAAATCTGGTCTGGTATGCATGAGTACCGATGCGCCAGCAAAGATTTGCTATTGTTGGGCTGCTCATGAGTGCTTGGCATTGAACAGCTTGTTAGAGCTGTTGGCTCTGATTATTTTTTATTCGTTTTATTATTTAGGAATCTAAAAACAAACCCGTAGGTCAAATATTGGGCCAAACACTTGTAGTAGCATCTCTTTAAGTGTCCATTAATAATAATCATCATTAATAATTTATTATTTGTATTGTCATAGCATCTAGGGGTCCTAGTCATAGACCAGGAACGCATTGTGCTAGGCGCTGTACAAGCATGGAACAAAAAGATGGTCTCTGCCCCAATGAAAGTTTCATGTTTAAGCTTCTTTCTAGGTATGCCTTCAGTATGAGGGAGAGACTAGATGGCTCCTTTAGGTCCCTTCCAGCCCTATGTATCTATAATTCTGTGAAGATGCTTCATCTTCACTCCAGCACCTGACAACGTTGCTCAGATTTCTCATCCCTAGTTCTGAAGGAATAAGAAGAGTTTGTGATGCAGGATTGTTAAGAGAGATAGCAAGGAGAGTGCTTGAAAAGATACTTGGGATCTGAGGCTACAAATGCTGTCTGAGGGAAGGTTACAGTTACAAAAATGGGCCAAAGTCTATGGGCCTCAGTCTCCTCTTCCACTGGTGTAAATCAGGAATGGCTGCATTGCAGCCAGCAGAGTGACATGGTTGGGATTTTCAAAGGCGCCTAAGGGAGTTAGGCACCCAACTCTCAAAATCCCAGCCATACAGGTGTAAGTGGGGCTCCATGGGTCTGTCTCTCTATGTACATTTATAGAGTGTTGATCACTGTGGAATCTAGGCTCTAGATCATAAAATAAAAAGCTAGGACACAAACTGATCAGAATCTAGATACCCCAAAGGTTCAGTGTGTTTGGATACCAGGCCCTTCTTGTTCTATCTAGATATATCATTTATAAGGTTTCAGTCACTGTGGTATCTAGATGCTATTTGCACAATTCAGATCCAAACATGATTCTGGATTCGAAACACCCCCAACGTTTGGATCCAAATATAAATTTTGAACACCCCAGAGTTCAAAAGTGTTTTTATCGTTCTCTAGACAGACACAGTAATTGTGGAAATGAAGCAATTTCTTAATCTACAACAAATTAAATATTGGCAAATGGCTCCGTCTGCTCCGTGCTGTCATGACTTGCTCAGTCTCAAACGTAAAGGAGCTGAGACAGCTGTTTTTTCATTCTGTAGCTTTGTCTTACTTAACAATTTTAATTGGATACAGACTTTAGACTTTTCTATATCATTATCCCCACCACCAGTTCAAATTCAGAACCACCATCCAATTAAACATAGAAAACAAGCCCTCCAAACCCAAGACAAATAATGGGGAACTAAATAGTTACTGCAACAAAGTGCCACAAGGGTGTTTTGAGCTTTCCTACCCCAAGTAATGGAGGGACAATATAGTCAAGTGGTTAAGGCACTGGTTTAGAACTCAGGAGACCTGGATTAAATTCCCTGCTCTGATCTGCTGTGTGACCATTCGCCTCTTGCTATCTATTTCCCTTCCTACCTTCCCTATTTAGAGTGTAAACTCTTCATACAGAGATAGTCTTTTATGGTGTACTTGTACAGAACCTAGCACAACGGGCTATTAAGATTAGAAATGAGCTCTTTTTATCATCCAGAAGCGAGGAATCAACCATTTCCAATGTGTAGGCAACTCTTCAAGATTTTTTTAAATGATTTAAAAAAAAAAATCAGTTAAATGTTCCTGATTTCAAGCAACAGTTGGACTCATTTTTCTGTCCTGTTGTATCTGTCCCTGAAGTGGCCAGATGGTAAGGCTGACTTATCCAAGGACTGTCATATAATAATAACACTTTGAATTTTTATAGAACTTTTCGTCTGAGTATCTCAAAGTGTTTTTAAAAGAAATCAGTCAAGCCTCACAGCGCCCCTATGAGATGAATGACTATTACTATGCCCATTTTACTGGTGAATAAATGAGCCACAGTGAGGATAACTGACTTGCTCAAGGCCACGTACTGCCTCTGTGGCAGGGCCAGGAATAGAACCCAGGTGTCCTAGTTCCTAGTTAGATCCATTTAAAATATTTATAATTCAAAAGGATATTTTGGTTTTTTCATCATGAACACCAAGAAAAGAGTAGGAAAATCATCCTATTTCCCCAAAAAGATTCAATCCAGAATGAGAATTTTTACCCGTCAAAGCAGGTTCATTCCACAAGCATAACTCAGACCTGGATGGCAGTGTGTTACGTCCACTTCCCACAGATGTGAACACAAGGTGTAAGGCAATGGAGAATCAGGTTCTCCTGAGCCGTTTCTGAATCTAAATGTGCTAACAGGAACTGAAAACACTTGCTTTTAATCAGACCGACCTGAAGTCAGCGCCAGCCATCTGTTGGAAGGTTTTGATTAAACTCCTTATGACCACTGGACATGACGCAATATATATCACCCCCACCAGATCGCATTTCAAAAGTTTCATTAAAATTAAATACTTCAGACTAATCTTTTTTTCTTCTCCCCTCCACCTCTTGGCTCAGTGCGATCTAAGCTACATACCTTTGACACAGACAAATGCAGACTAGGGGAGAAGAGAAAAGGGAAAGCACTAATTAATTGCACTGTTTGACTGCCGGCAATGGCAGAACAGTTTCTCCTTCTGGGCAAAGTTAGCCAGTTCTGTTTTGGAAAGAAAGAAGAAGGAAGGAAAGATTTATGGATCAGCTCCTCTTGGCAGGTCAGCTCAGCTCGGAGGCAGAATGAGATCTCACTCAGAACACGCTGCAGCAAAAGGTAAATAAAAGAAGAAAATGAACTTACGACAGGGGAAAGTCTATAAATCTGCAGAGTCCTAAGTGTCAAAACAAAAAGAAACCAAAGAGGAGTTTAGTTCCTTTTCTAAAGGGTTCATTTTAGAATGAAACGTCAGCTTCAGACTGCAGTGAAAGTGCAGGCAGCCTGAAAAAAGAAAGGATCTAGCCCTGAAGAGAAGAAAAGAAAACTTAGATATGGAACTGAGCAGAAAATGGGGGAATTTTCATCAAAAAACAGAAAATAGAACCAAAAAAATATTGGTTTTCAGTAACCAAAAATTTTGGCTGAAAATTTTCATTTTTCTGACAAAAACATTGAAAACATTCTAAGAAAGCTGATACTCTCCACAAACACTTCTGTTTAATCAAATGCCCAATTGTCTATTTAAAATTGCTGGTGATATTTTGGACCAGCCCTACTTAGAAATAAGGAAAGAGAAATAGTTTGCATAATCGCTCAGTGTTGGCCTAATTCTGCTCCCACTAAAATCCAGAGGAGTTGTACTGCTGGCTTCAACGGGAGCAGGGTTACACCGACGTTGAGTGCTTCTGAAAATCCCAATGAGGCTGTTGGCGCTGGAGCGAACAGGCAGTGGGTG
The DNA here is from genome assembly GCF_026122565.2 of Emydura macquarii macquarii. Lineage (NCBI taxonomy): Eukaryota > Metazoa > Chordata > Testudines > Chelidae > Emydura > Emydura macquarii. The sequence continues at coordinate 4,490,552 of NW_027130449.1, read as the reverse complement.
AAATTCACCCTGTGGCTGAGGACGAGCACAAAGCCCGTGGTACAGTCAAGACCCACTTCAAACTAGATCCTCAGCTCATGCACATCAGCATAGCTCCATCGAAGTCATTTTACACCAGCTGAGGAGCTGACCCAACAGGAGTAGTAACCCCAATTTGCTCCAGCAGCCAAAAAGCAAATGCCCAGTGCAAACCTTGGTGCTGGGTCCCTGGGAGCATGCCCCCAGGGTGAGAGGATGTCATAGCACAGTTTCTCTCTTGCACTTCAGGGGCTAGTGTGTCCAAGCCCTGGCCAGTGCTGGTAAAGGAGGTGGTATGACCAAGGCAGCAGGGGACATGCTGTTTCAGTGTCTCCCTTAGCAACATCTGCCAATAGGCCTCCTATGGAGACACAGATATAAACGGAAGCCTCCCTTTCCCGCTAGGAGAAATCCAGATGGAGGGCAGCAGTGGTAACACCCGCCCCCAGGGGGACCCTCTCCCCTAAGCCTCATTGGCATGGGGAGCAGTTATATATACCACCTTGCTCCAGCCACACTGGAGCTGGCTGCAGAACTATCCATAGATGCTGAACGTGGCCTCTTCTCTTTCTATCCACACTGCAAACCCTTCTGTGCACTCTCCCTTCTCATGCTGTGCCACGGCCTCCCAGGGCTTAGACAGACACACGCTCTGTGCCTCATGGCACATGATGCCCCGCTTCCCTGGGAGAACATTCCTTAAAGGAGCGGGCAGGGCTCATCTCGTCCTTCATCGGGCTTTTCATAGGCACACAGCTGGGTGTCTCTGTCCAAATGCACCTGTCGCACTGGTGATCATGCTGTGCGTCAGGGCAGGACTGCAGGCAGGCGGTAATAGGCTGGGTAGTGGGCAGACACAGCTCATGGTGCTAGCTATCTCTCTGCCACCACAGCAGACATCTCATGCTATTTGGTCTGGTCACCCTGAAGTCCATCTTCTCTGCTCCCAGCTCTTACATTATATTTTTATAGGCACTCTCCTTTATGACCCATATTCAAATGCACAGGGAAACCTACGCTCTTGCATTAGGCTCAATAGCATCCAACATTTGCCAGGTGATTTCCAAATGTTGGAGAAAAATGGTGTTAAGAGGAGCTCCCAATCTACGCACAGACAAATATTCAGAGGCAATGGGAAAGGGGAATGACAATAATAGATATATTGCCTGTTGTCTGGCTCTCTGTCCAAGATCACCTGTTGCACCAAATAGGCAATATATACTACAAGTCAATACACACACACACAAATAAGCTTAGTTTACTGTCGCAGCATGGGAGAAGCAGGTGTTTAAGAGGGGTCTGAATGTGACGCAGCGTGGCCAATTCATGCAATCTTATCGTAAGTCTCACTACATTTGCTGTTTCTGTTAGAGCCCCCACTCCTGGAGTCTGGTTATTACCTTGGAATTTCAGTTTTCATTTAAAAATAACTTAAGGTTCCAGCCCCTGTGGTGGCAAAGGAAATCTTGAAAACCTGTACACTAAATGCTCCGACAGTGGAAGGCAAATAAAAAGATCCCAAAATGTAATATATCTATTTTTTTAAAAAAATCTCTTGATAGTTCCTAGCCTCAAAATATGTTACATATTCTTGAGCACCCCCTCTTGGCACTTTATCTATTAATGAACTATTTCCACATTTACAGACACAGAGCACTCCCATCACAGAAGGAGGCATTGAGGTGAAAATCCATTTAGAAGTTAAAGTTAGTGCAGGACATAGCAACCTACTTAGGATGCAGAATTTCTTGCGGTGACCATAGGGCAACTGGTGCTCCAAGATCTGCACTGGCTGCCTGGGCATTTCAGGGTGAAGGCTAAACCATTGGTATTGACCTAAAAAGCCCTAAGTATCTTCAGACCTTCCTAACTGCGATAGCACCTCTCTGACTGTGCTGTATTGCCACAACAGATTAGCAGGGATACAAGAGCTGGATCCCCCATTCTGTATAAATGTGAAGGGGCTTCCCCCATAGAGCATTCTTTCTCAGGCCCCTTTCCTTTGGGACATATTCCCTACTGTGGCCTGCAAGAGCATGTGCCTGTTGACCTGCAGGGCATGCTCATCATTTTAGAAGTGCTGCTCAAGAAGTAGATACTGCTGTGGATGACCTGTGGGGGTGGTTGGTTTATTGCTGTGTTACTGGTTATGTAGTTGTTATTCTAGGATATAGAGATGCTGTCTGTTTCTTTGGTGATTCGTGTATTTGAGGTGATTGTCAGAGGTGCCTATCTGTACCTCTTCTTGATTTATAGAGCTAAGTCAAGAAATACCTGCCACCAAGGCTTCTGTGAAAGTGCCTACGCAGCAGTGCATTGCGATGGATATTCCCAGTTTTGCCAGTTGACACATTTTTATCATGAGTCTCAGAATATTTGGTGTTTTACTTAAAGCCCCATCTCCTGGAGTTGTGTGATTGCACAGGAATCCCAGCTTTCATTTTTTTAAAAAGGTATGTTTCTGGCTTTCATGGTTGCAGAGGAAAGCTATAAAAAGCGACCCACCGTGCACCCTAAAGTCTCAAAATTCAAAGGGAAAATAAAAAGACACCAGCATTTCTTTTTTTTTTTTTTAATCTCCTGATTTTTCAGACTAATATTGTTATTTGAGGGGGTGGTCCAGGTTCATGCTTTTTGAGGCTTTGGGACTGGCAATACTGGATTCCATTCTCTTCTACCCCAGCACAGCACAGTGACAGATCTAAGACTCCTCCAGGGCTTTGCCAAGAGCCCCAGGAGAGAGTCAGACCTACCCCTTGCCAGGGGGAAGTACCTCCGGCCAAGTCCAATACCTGGTGGAGCTATTTCTTCCAATCTAGCGTCTCTAGCCCCTGCATTGTGTGAGCACAACCCAGACTCTCCCCATTCCCTGTCCACTCCCAACCAGCTGTGCGAGGATGGAACATAGCAGGCCCCCAGAGGCAGCTCTCTTCCTGCTCTGGGCTGCTGTTACCCATGATCTGCGCAGCCCAGTGATTAATTCATGCCAGGGCTTGCCAAGGCTGAGCCCCGGCACTTCTAGGCTTGGCAGTTCACAACCCTGGCACCTCTGGGCTTGCTGCGTCAGTTATGAAAGTTAAAAAATTGCTTGAGCCCCGGCACCTCTTGCACTACAAATTAAGCATTTGGTGCAGCCACCTTTGTGCCATTGTACAAACCAGGCAGGAATCTGGCCCTGACATAGCCATAGTGACATGTGTCTATCTGTGCCTACCTAAGTATTTTCAAGGTACCTGTCCCCATGCCAGGCCAGGCAACCAAAGCCTGCACACAATTGTACTGGAAGAAAACTTTTAGGGGATGCTTTAAAGTGATGACTTACAACTCTGATTTGCCTCTCACTCATTCCATTTCTACTGCCGCATCAGACTAGGGTCATGGGGTTAATCCTGATGTATACCAATGTAAATCAGGCCTGGTCTACACTTAAAATTTAGATTGACACGGCTATGTTGCTCAGAGGTGTGAAAAATTCAGTGTAGATATGGTCTGAGAGGAGGATCAGGCCTTTGGGCAGTTGCTACCATTGACCAAACCTGTTTATAATAAGTACCCTCCTGGTGCTGCATGGGCTATGTTATAGCAACAATTTCTTTAAGGTTTCCTAACATGTTAAGAACAGACTCTCACAAATGTTTGATCAGACAGCAGCAGCTGCTGCTGCACCCCGAAAAGCTCAGTAATTATTTTAAGTTTTCCCCAGGATGCCATATCTTTCCCCCTTAGTTTCGGTAAGTAGATTTGTGCCAAACCCAGGCATAATTAAAGGGTTCTCATCAGGTTTTTGAATAACAGCAACAATGTTGCATGCAGAGATTCCAGCTAACATGAGGAATAATTAGATACCCAAGGTTTTCTGGGGCTAAGTGTTTTTCTGGGCCCTCAACATATTCACCAGTATGAACCAGGAGATTACAATAACTGAAGATACAGGACCAGATTCTCAGCTGAAGTAAATCAGTGTAGGTCCATTTGAAGTAACTGGATCAGCTAAGTATCTGGCCCAAACAGTGCACAGGGAAGCATAGAACAAAGAGCCAAGTTTATCCCTAGTTTCAGACCATTAGTCTGAGTTGATTACATCAGGGATGAACTCCCTCCATCGGTTGCATCTGTGGTGTAGAGAGGATGCGGGTGTTGTTACCACTGCTTCACCTAGTAGGGTTAGATGATACAATGGTAAATGTACCCGAGTCTGTGTGTCTCTCATCTCCAGTACAGTACAGTATCTGCCAGTGGAGCTGCACATGGTGGGAATTACAGGGCCAAACAAAATCTGGTGAAGACAGGGCTCATGTTGGGTTACAATGGGTAATCACACTCATTGGGTAGGGTGTACAGTTACTTGGCTCAGTAGTCAGCCATGAAACAGTTAATATTAATGATTTGGTTTGAGATATGAATAACCTGGAACTTAGGAACAGTTCAGATTTTGATACAGACCCGCATTTTTCAGCTGACCCCCATCTGTATAATGGACTGAACTGAAACTCTGGATCCGAATCCCCTGGCCCAGACTTTGGAACCAGATCTCAGCTTTGCAACTCAGGCCCTTCTCTAGTTATTATGTATTAAACAACGGTTCTGGAGATGAATCTACTTGGTTCCAGGCCTGCACCCAGGTTGCGATTTCTATACACCTTGGTACTATCACCTGGGAACATAGCTACTTGGACCACCACAGAGAGGTCTCACGGCCGGGATTTTAAACTGGTTCTCTGTTTTTTGGTTGCACACGAAGGCCTGCTGCAGCTAAACAGGAACCAAAGATTCTGCACATGTGCAGAGGTGAAGGGCACCCCTGGAACATTCTGAAAGTTTCCTAAAATAGCCCCAAAGACTCTGCCAAAGGTCACAGAGCCTCGGGAACCCTCAGTCTCATGGAGGCTGCTGGGAAATGTGCAGCAGTTAGCGCTCACATAAAAGCATAGAGTCATAGAATTAAATGAATGGTGCTGGTGCCAGGGAATCATTTTCATCAAGGTTCCTTGCTGGGAGCACAGTCCAACAGCTCCCCATCGGAGTTCACAGGTACAGCTTGCACTGTATTCTATTTCAGTTTCAGTTCACTTATCTTTACTAGCATGCCAAGGAAGACAAGCATTGCCAAAGTTAAGTACAATCCAGCCAAGTATCAAAGGTCTTCTCGTAACAAGTGGTTCTACCTTGGGAGAAATCCTGTTTCCCATTGAAATCAATGGCAATATCCCCATGGACTTCAATGGAGCCAGGATTTCATCCCATGTGTCCTGAGCTGGAGGAAAACAAACATTTGTGGAAATGCTCTTTAAAACGTTCATTTTCAGATGTTGTTGAAATTTTCTGACCAAGGGCTCTATTCCCTGTTGTGCTTCAACTTGTGTAGTGATCTACACATCTCCAACATAGGTGTAAAAATGCTAACATCTGAACTGGTGGTATTTCACACCCAAGTTGCACTGGGGTAAATGACAACACAAGATACTTTGCACCTAGAATCAGTTGCAAGCAGAAGTCTAACTATCCCAATTTGTGCAAAGATTAGTTGTTATTGTTATCATAATAATACCTAGCAATTAAACAACGCTCTTCAGCAAAGCGCTTCACAGAGATTAAATGCAAATAAATAAGCCCATAAAAACTCAACTGCATATGTTTATCTAAAACTCAGATCCAGGGCCAGAGCTGAATCTTTCCGAAGTTTGGGAGAGCTTGGGTGTGGCACAATTTAGAAGCTGACCCGCTTATGAAATTTCCTCAAAGTCTGGAGCTGTTGAGAGCCAGGGCTTTGATTCTGGCCCATCCCCATTACCTTATCGACTCAATGTTTCTTTACAAGGTTTACATAATAATAGTAATTAATAAGTGTGAATGTATTGAGGCACCCATGCCTGAAGCCCTTTGGAGGCCTTAACAAAAATTAACCAGAAAGGTAATTAATACTTACTTAATAATAATGACATTTAATATTTATGTCATGCTTTTTACGTCTTCAAGGCTCTGCGCAGACATTAACTAATTAGTCCAGAACACGGGACAAGCCTTAGAAACTCCCAGAGCAAGAGCTCAGCTAGGTTACTGCAGCAAAGGTAACAGTATAAAACCTTGCATTAGATAGCTAGTCTCCCTGCGTCTAACTCTACCTTAAACAGACACAATCCAAAATCCACCTGCAGTATAAAGGTTTTGAATGCAGAGCCCTGAAGGATGCTTCCAGTGGACTCTTGCCTATAATAATAGTAATAATAATGCTTTGTACTTCTGTGCTATTTGGGAAGCGGTGAGGCACTGAACAGAAGGTCAGAAGACCCAGCTTTGGAAGTGACCTTGGATGACTCATTTAACCACTCTGTGCCTCAGTTTCCCAATCTCAGAAGATGATGATGATGCTTAGCCACACTTTAAGTGTTTTGGGGTTTAAAGATAGAAAAAGCAATATATAGGTGCTAAGTATTGTTATGTATAACATCTTCTATCCCAGGCTCTCTGTCAAGTTGTAGAGCATTCCAGAGCCCTGTTCTACCCTCATTGGAGAAGGAAATTTATAAATAAAGAGGAATTTTTTTCAAAGTAGCTTTTAAGAAAATCATCAGGTTGGCTGTCAAGAAATCCTGTATTGCAAAGGTCACAGCACGAGTGACTCTGGACTAATCATTTCTAAGGAAAATACACTGCTTTCCTAATTAATTTACTCTGCCTCATACATTCAAAGCCAGTCTCTGTCTTGGAAGGACATACCTTTTCATGATAATCCCTACCCTATAGATTCATATGGGTCCAATCCTGAAAGGTACTGAGCCCCATCTTAGAATACCTGTGTGCTGCTTCTTTAAATCTGTAGCAGGAGCCAGCGCAGTTGCAGTAGCTGAGGAAAGGTTCTGAACTTAGGCCAAAGCTGTACAGTTAAGCAGTGAGAGAGAGAGAGAAAGGCAGAATAGTTTTAAAGATGACACTATTTTCTTTATTCTAATAAAGTCCCTTAATCAGTGTTAGAAGAAAGTAACTCTTTCTGGGATTCTTTACCATTGGCACATGGCACCATCAGATCCTATTGACTTCATTGGAATCAAGGTGGGCCTGAGTGGCCAATTAACACACCTGGTTAAGCCAGGCCTAATTAAAGATGAAGCACAGCTGGGGAAGGAGCTGGGTGTTGGTGACCATAATGAAAGGAAGCACAGATTAGGAGGAGGCTGCAGGGAAAGGTTACGGTCCTTCTCCAGGCATTAGAGAGTGGAGAGACCAGCATGGTCAAAGAAGCAGCTCAGGGAGAAAGTTGGCCCCAGGAACCCTCTCTTGAGTAACGAAGTCTGGCAAGAGGCCAGGAGAGACATGGAGCAGCTACTGGACGCAGTGTTGAGGATCCCTGACAAAAGGACAAGATCTGGACTTCCAGGGAGAGAGCACAGGGAGACGTTCAGTGGAGGAGCAACGCAAGGGAAACTTAAGAGGCATGAAAAGTCAAACCAGGGGAGGGCAGAAGTTAATGTAAGTGTCTACTTTTGGGTTTGGGGTTTATTGGGGGATTCCAGGGGAGAGCCTGTGAGTCGTGGCAATGAGAGAAGGGGGATCTTAGAGAGGCTGTAGGTGAAGCCTGCTGACAGGCTGTGGTAGGGGGGTAGCAGCATGGATTCTGATGGAGCAGACTTTGGCTGCTGGTTATAGGGTCCCTAGACTGAAACCAAACGTAGTGAGCCGGCCTGAGCAGGAGATAAGGGCAGTTGAAAGTCCTGAGAGAAGGGATCACTGCACCAGAGTTGAGGGCTGAAGACTGGACATAAGGATTGAGACAATTATTTGCTTGGACTTTCTGTTACCCCGAGGGAGGTGGGATTAAAACACGACCTGGCTGGAGGGCTGAATCACAAGAAGCAGCAGATGGCTGCAGGCTGGAGCGACTGTCAACAGGAGGTGCTAGAGGGGGAGAGACTGCTAACGCATGCACAGCTGCAAGGGAAGCACATGCTGTGGCCCATAGTCCCTAAGTGAGATTGAAAGTAGTCTGGCAGGGTTTTGCTGGTTGAAAAGCAACAACCTGAAATGCTCCTAGAAACATATGTTCGAAAGGCAGGTCAGCTCCCACTTTGGATTGCATTGTTTGTGTTTAAAATTACATGCATCATGCTGTGTGCGCGTAAATCAATCAGTTCTTTATTTCCTGTTCTGTTAATTGTTATCACAACAGCCATAAGCAAACACTAACTTTGGACAGCTGACTAGCACTGCATACAAAAGCACTCTTGAGGTTTCATAAGCCCACCCTTGTCTTTCGTGCCAACAAAAAGCCAGCCATAAATGTCACTGCCTCTTCCTGCTTCAGAGGCATAAAACAAATTGGTAAGTGTCACAAGGGAAGAAATAGAGTTTAATTATTGCTAAACAGAGATCCATTTAATATTGCCTTGACAGGCCTTGCGGAAAATGCTTTCATCTCCTGGGCCAGTGACCAGTTTTTAATTCTTGCTTTCTTGAAAGAAACCCCACATTCTGTGAATGAAATGAAAGGAGTACTTCAACAGGTGCCAGTGTAAATCTGCTAGAGATGTGCTGCGTTGTGGTTAAAGCTTTGCCTGTTGTAATCTCAAATATTGTCCTGTTATAATCTCACTCCAGCCCAAAAACTCCTAACAAAGATGTCTCCTGAGCTGCATATATGATTCTTTGATCTCGGATCTGTCCTAATAGAGAGAACGTCTCTGTTTCCTCTCTGGGACAAAAATAAACTCGGTGGGCGATCTGACTGAACAGCTGCGCACACAATGCAATTTAGAAGGATGCAAATGATACGTGGGTGAGATTTGTCCAACCTTCCCATCCTTTGTATTTGTCAATTAGATCAGAGACAAATCCCTCATGGCTGGGTAATGAAGGAGCAACATTCAGGAGGGATAAAGATAACAACAGCAGTGCTATTCAGAGAAGTCCAGAGCATGCATGTTGGAATCCATAGCCATGTGGAGTGTAGAGTGGGGCCAGACTCCATTAGCTCAGGGATTTCATCCAGTCCTGACTTTTGTTGTTGTTGATGTTGACAGTTTTGTGTTTCCTTTAAATGTTATGTGAATGGCACTGCAGAAAAAACAACGGTCATTGTGCTACTAATGTGTTCAGAACAAATAGATGCAAGCTTCCTGTAACAAATCCATGAGTACCCAAGAAGCTTCAAACACATGGGCCTCATCCATTTGAATGAGAAGAGACTCTCCCATAGCAGTTAGCAGTATAAGACTTATGACATATGGATGAGCAGTTCTCATTCCAGTTGATAAGAGCAGTAGTACAACATGTACATGCTAGTTTTGATCTTACACCAACAAAACAGATTTAAGACATATAAAACAATCTCATTTTTCAGATGGCTAACATTTATTAATATCAAATGCATCAAAATCTACTGCTGTAACAAATCTTCTAGCACTGATGAAAATTTCAGCATCAAAGCATAGGCCTGTACCGTTTCCATGAAAGGGGATAACTTTGTAGTAGTAGTAGGCTGTTATCCTCTATGTAAACCACCCAGCAAAGGGCACATGACACACTTAGGCCCTAATCCTGAAAAAATGTATTCTGTGATTGCCAGAAGATGGGACTGGACGACAGGAGCTGGATCACTTGAAAATTGCCCTGTTCTGTTCATTTCCTCTGAAGCATCTGGCACTGGCCACTGTCAGAAAACAGGATCCTGGGCTTAATGGACCATTGGTCTGACCCAATATGGCCATTCTTATACACATTGTAAGTAGCTCCATTGACTTCAATGGGTCTTTTCACAATGCATAAAGTTAGGCTTGTGCGTGGGTCTTTGCAGAATCAGGGTTTTACCTGGCATGCGGCACTATCACCGACCCTTCCCCCTGCCCTGACTTGAACATTGAAACGTGAGCGTCCCATAGGAGGCAGGACATCTGCAATCTGCAGGCAGAATTTCTCATTCTGTTTGTTTCAACACATCCATTTCACTGCCTTGCGCCAGGACTCAGAAGCAAAGGAAAGGGTGTGCTGCAATCATCATACAGACCTACTGTTGAGGGTATGTCAAACCACACTGCTGAATATTTCCTTTCTCCCCAAAACGAGGGAGATAAATGCTGGTGTGAGGATAATAGAAGAACCAGTGACAGTTAATCTGCAGAAGGGAAATGTCAGTTATGCAATAGGCAAAATAATTAGCTACTGTATAAATAGACAAACAAAAAAGCTGCCCAGAGAATCTGTGGTATCACCAGCATTGTCCGTATTCAGAGCAGACTGGGACATGTCCTGCCATGTTGTGGGAAGAGAGACTAGATGACCTCCTAGAGAAATTCCCTCCCACCCACCACTACAGCCCTGAGGCTGATTCCACCTACACAAATTCTGCTCTGGTGTAAACACATTTTGGGCCACAGCCTCGGCTTGTGGGACCTAGTGTTGCTTCATTGAAGTCAGCACTACACTGAGTTACGCCAACTGAGGATCTGATGGATCTATTGATTTCAACCCAATGACTCCTCAGCTATTCTGGGATGAGAGCAAAATAAGGCCATGCATGTCCAATACAATAAAAATAGACATGGGTTTGCATCCTCTGGGTCTAATTCTAATCTCACGCACGCCCTGGAAACTAGAGATAATAGCTCTGTCGAAGCTGACGGAGATTAGAACAAGGTCCTCTGTATGCAGATGGACCTATGCCATGAGCAACGGCCACTTAGAGAGTGCTCACGTGATACAAGCCCTCCTGCCATCTGTATTTGGAAAACATGGGCTACATCCTTAATACTTCCCAAAACATTGGCATGGGACAGCTCTGGTCTTGCTTGTGAAAATGAAGCAATGGCAGGACTCAAAGCTTTGGAGGCCAGGCCTGGCATGTTTCTTTCCCGAGTGCAATAGGGATGGTGCTTGTTTTCCATTTGAAGGCTCTCTCAGAGGGGGCTTATCCCATGGCTGAGGTTATAAGATTCCCAGCAAGGTTATGTTGAAATAGAAGCGTGATGCAGGAATCCTCATGAGCTACCATTTACTCCATGTATCCAAGGTTAGAGGAGATATAGGCACCTTGGTGCCATCTTGAAGTCAATCTAGATTTCCCACTTAAAGAGCCAGATCCTTCCCTCAGTTGCTCATGTCCCACTCCCTCCTACATCATGGTCATGTGCACATCCTAAACGGCAGAATTTGGCCCAAAATGGTTTGCTTTCCTTCCCCAAAAAGAGAACATGTTCAGCTCCCACTGCTCACAATTCTAACCACGCTCCATTGACAAATGCTTTCTTGTGGGGGAGGGAAGACGTTGCAAATGCAAATCAGTACAGGTGGGGTAACACCATTCCCAAGGGTGCAGAAGGAAACAGCATAAAATATGATGCAGAAGGCGGAAAAAAACCCCAACAGAAAATCACCTCGCCTCTGAAGAGACCCTCCCATAGTCCTGAGTAGTGATATTAGGGAATCTTACATGCTTTATGCTTATTTTGCTATAACTGTTAGGTCAATATTTTTAAAAATGGACAGAAGTGCTGAGCAGCTGCACCTCCCATTATGGCTCAGCCGCTCTGAAATATCAGGCCTAAGGGTGTCCCAAAAATGAAAGCACTCCAAATTAGTGGTCCCTTTTGAAAATGTCAGTTTTGATATTTGGAAAGCACTATAGAAATATGCCATGCTGCATGCATCCGAAAACAACATGACAACATCTCCTTTCAGCTACATAGTTGCGGATACAACAGGTCTATTAGACGGTGTTCCTCAGCCTTTCTGATACCATGGACCAGCTTGCTGCCTTCCTAAACTGTGTCATGGAGATCTCAGGGACTGGTCATTGAGAAACCCTGTGTTAGAGGGATTCAGGCATGTATGATCCAGAAATCCAGTCAGTAAGCCCTAGAATCCAGTACTTCCAGAGAACATGACCCACCACTCATGTTAGAGTTTTTGATGCAGTACTTTTTAAATTCTGATTGAAGGGGACATGGTGTTCATATCTCTATCCAGATCCAGATTAGGTTTAGAGTAGATTTCAGTCCTAATTAGCTCTACGGTATGACTTTGGCTTTTATGGTGCTGAAATCCTGCAAACTCATACAGTGGGCTGATCTCACCAAATCCATGCCAGGTTGGATTGAAATCTTGCAGGGACATCTGTTTCAGTCACATCTGCATCAACACTGGAACTAGAAAATAGGTTCCTCTCAATTTTGTATCTATCTGGGGTCTGATCCAAATATAAGACTATCCCACATCTCAACAATTGAAGAGGTTTGGATTCAAGCATCAGTTTCTTGCCCATCTCTAGTTTTCAGCTGTATATCTACTTATCTAAAATTTCTCTAAGGTATCTATCACTGTCCAATTTAATACTCTGCTGTTCTGTGAAGCAGTAGATAAATCCATGGCTCTATATAGGGAACTAAATATTAACGAGAAGTAGCCTCTGTTGAAAAACAGTCACATGAAAAAGATTCCCATTCAATTACATCACATAATGTCAGACAGCTAAAAAAATTACGTTTTTTAAAGTGTTTATATACAAATGCTAGAAGTCTAAATACTAAGATGGGTGAACTTGAGTGCCTCGTAGTAAATGAGGATATTGATATAATTGGCATCACAGAAACTTGGTGGAATAAGTATAATCAATGGGATACAGTAATATCAGGGTACAAAATATATTGGAAGGACAGAATAGGTCGTACTGGTGGGGGAATGGCACTAAATGTGAAAGAAAGCACAGAGTCAAATGGAATAAAAATCTTAAATGAACCAAACTATGCCATAGAATCTTTATGAATAGCAATTCCATGCTTGAATAATAAGAATATAGCAGTAGGGATGTACAGTTCTACCGACCACCTGACCAGGATGGTGATAGTGACTGTGAAATACTCAGGGAGATTAGAGAGGCTATAAAAATAAAAAACACAATAATATTGGGGGATTTCAACTAACTCTATAATGACTGCATACATGTTACCTCAGGACAGGATGCAGAAATAAAGTTTCTTGATACCTTAAATGACTGCTTCATAGAGCCACTAGTCCTGGAACCCACAAGAGGAGAGGAAATTCTTGATTTAGTCCTAAGTGGAGAACAGGGTCTGGTCCAAGAGGAGAATATAGCAGAACCACTTGGTAACAGTGACCATAACATAATTAAATGTAACATCCCTGTGGGGGGTGGAACACCAAAGCAGCCCATCATGCTAGAATTTAATTTCAGAAGGGGGATCGACACAAAACTGAAGAAGTTAGTTAAACAGAAATTAAAATGTACGGTGCCAAAAGTGAAATCCCTGCAACCTGCTTGGAAACTTTTTAAAAACACCATGATAGAGGCTCAATTTAAATGTATATCCCAAATTAAAAAACATAGTAAGAGGACCAAAAAATGCCACTGTTGCTAAACAACAAAGTAAAAGAAGCAGTTAGAGACAAAAAGGCATCCTATCAAAAGTGGAAGTTAAATCCTATTGAGGAAAATACAAAGGAGCATAAACTCTAGCAAATGAAGTGTAAAAACTTAATTAGGAAGTCACAAAAAAATTTGAAGAACAGCTAGCTAAAAACTCAAAAAGTAACAGCAAATATTTTTAAGTACATCAGAAGTAGGAAGCTGCTAAACAGCTAGTGGGGCCACTGGACGATCAAGGTGCTAAAAGAGCACTCAAGGAAGACAAGGCAGAATATTGCAGAAAAATGAATGAATGAATTCTTTCCCAAAATCCTGAGCCATTCTTTTTAGGTGACAAATCTGAGGAACTGTCCCAGATTGAGGTGTCATTAGAGGAGGTTTTGGAACAAATGGATAAATTAATCAATAATAAGTCACTAGGAGCAGATGGTATCCACCTAAGAGTTCTAAAGGAACTCAAAAATGAAATTGCAGAACCATTAACCATGGTATGTAACCTATCATTTAAATCAGTTTCTGTACCAGATGACTGGAGGATAGCTAATGTGACACCAATTTTTTAAAAAGGCTCCAGAGGCGATTCTGACAATTACGGGCCAGTAAGCCTAACTTCAGTACCAGGCAAATTGGTTGAAACTATAGTAAAGAACAGAATTATTAAACACATAGATGAATATCATTTGTTGGGGAAGAGTCAATATGTTTTTTGTAAAGGAAAATCATGCCTCACCAATCTACTAGAATTCTTGGAGGGGGTCAACAAGCAAGTGGACAAGGGTGATCCAGTGGATATAGTGTACTTAGATTATCAGAAAACCTTTGACAAGGTCCCACGCCAAAGGTTTTTAAGCAAAGTAAGCAGTCATGGGATAAAAGGGAAGGTCCTCTTCTGGATCAGTAACTGGTTAAAAGATAGGAAACAAAGGAAAGGAATAAATGGTCAGTTTTCTGAATGGAGAGAAGTAAATACTGGTGTTCCCCAGGTGTATGTACTGGGATCAGTACTGTTCAACATATTCATAAATGATTTGGAAAAAGGGGTAAACAATGAGGTGGCAAAATTTGCAAATGATACAAAACTACTCAAGATAGTTAAGTCCAAAACATACTGTGGGGAGTTACAAAGGGATTGCACAAAACGGTGTGACTGGGCAACAAAATGGCAGATGAAATTCATTGTTGATAAATGCATAGAAATGCATACTGGAAAACATAATCCCAACTATACATACAAAATGATGGGATCTAAATTAGATATTGCCACTCAAGAAAGAGATCTCAGAGTCATTTTGGATAGTTCTTTGAGAACATCCATTCACTGTGCAGCGACAATCAAAAAAGCTAACAGACTGTTGGGAATCATTAGGAAAGAGTTAGATAATAAGACAAAAAATATTGTATTGCCTTTTTATAAATCCATGATAAACCCACATCTTGAATACCGGGTGCAGATCTGGGCGCCCCATCTCAAAAAAAATACATTGAAATTGGAAAAGGTACAGAAAAGGGCAATAAAATGATTAGGGGTATGGAAAAGCTTCTATAAGAGGAGAGATAAATAAGACTGGACTTTTCAGCTTAGAAAAGAGATGATTAAAGGGGGATATGATAGAGGTCTACAAAATCATGACTGGTGTGGATAAAGTAAATAAGGAAGTATTGTTTACTCCTTCTCAAACAAAAAACTAGGAGTCACCAAATGAAATTAATAGGCAACAGATTTAAAACGAACATAGGAAGTATTTCTTCACACAACGCACAGTCAACCTCTGGAACTCCTTGCCAGAGGATATTGTGGCTACTACGGGGTTCTAAAAAGAACTGGATAAGTTCATGGAGGATAGGTCCATTAATGGCTATTAGTGAGGCTAGGCAGGGATTGCTGTTTTCCAGAGGCTGGAAAAGGCCGACAAGATGGATCACTTGATAATTATCTGTTCTAGTCATTCCCTCTGAAGCATCTGGCATGACCACTGTCAGAAGACCGAATACTGGGCTAGACGGACCATTAGTCTGACTAAGTATGGCCGTTCTTATGACAAAACATATAAGCAAAAAAGTTAAATAACAAACCACCTATTTCTGTAGCTAGATGGTTTACTCTGGTTCTGAGAAGCTCCATGATAGAACAGGAAGGTCTTGGAGTTCAGATACAAGTTTGGAAAGAGGAAGACCTAGTAGTATTCCTGGCTCTGCTGCCACAGACTTCCTCCCAGTGCCTCTGCATTCTCTATGTGTAAAATAAGGATGATGATACCTACCACACAAGGTGCTTATAAAAACCCTGTGAAATCCTCAAATGGAAGGCATATGGGGAAGGTATTCTTATCCCACAGCTTGCTTAGCTCATTTCCACATAAGTAAATTACATGAACATCACTTTGAGAATTCTCTTGTGTCATATGATTATGAAATTCCTTAATGTTCCATTAATATATATGCTAATAATCAAGTACTGTGCGTATCCTGATATTGCACAACTGACAGCACTTTATGGGAATAATAATAATTCCACCTCCAATAATAGGTATTTACATTGTGTGCAACTTTCAAACCAAAATTATACTTTGTGTGGATCTATAATTTTCAAATTGAGAAAGGAAGCAGCATACTTAGTGAAGCATCAACCACCCCTCCCAAGTTTTATGGCATGACCACTTTTTTAAGGGCATAAATCCAAAGCAAATATTTTTGACACTTCTCAAACAGCTCCTCCACCAGATTTCTCAAGTCTGGATGAAACTCTGAAAGATCTGGTGTTCATGCATTTTCCTGCTGGACTCTGAAAAATAGATTTCCTTTGCATTGCTGGAACCTTTACTAAGCTTTCAAAGATTCAGCTTAACAGGTGCTATGACCCACCAATAATGTCAATCACTGACCAGGTCAGAGAACTTTAACAATTTCTGGGGTTTACTGTCACATCTTGAGAACAACTAATAAGTTATTAGCCAATAAACACAGAAGCAAAGAAATGTAGGGTTGCAAGGGACCTCGAGAGGTCACCTAGTCCATCCCGTGTACTGTTGCAGGACCAAGTATATCTATTGACCATCCCTGACAAATGATTTGTTTAACCTGTTCTTAAAAAACATCCAGTGATGGGGATTCCACAACCTCCCTTGGAAACCTATTCCAGAGCTTAACTAGCCATATAGTTAGAAAGTTTTTCCTAATATCTAACTTACATCTCCCTTGCTGCAAATTGAGCCCATTACTTCTTTTTCTAATTTCAGTGGACATAGAGAACAACTGATCACCATCGTCTTCATAACAGCCCTCAAAATATTTGAAGACTGTTATCAGGTTCCCCCCTCAGTCTTCTTTTCTCAAGATTAAACATGCCCAGTTTTTTAACCTTTCCTTACAGGTTAGATTTTCTAAACCTTTTATCATTTTTATTGCTCTCCTTTGGACTCTCTCTAATATGATTCACATATTTTCTAAACTGTGGCACCCAGAAATGGACACAGTACTTCAACTGCAGCCCCACCAATGCCGAATAGAGCAGGACAATTACCTCCCGTGTCTTACATTTGGCATTCCTGTTAAAATATGTCCCAGAATGATACTAGCCTTTCTGCAACTGCAGCACAGTGTTGACTCATTCAATTTGTGTTTCACTATAACCCCCAGATCCTTTTCAGCTGTACTGCCACGTAGCCAATTATTCCCCATTTTGTAGTTGTGCATTTGATTTTTCTTTCCTACGTGCAGTACTTTGCACTTGTCCTTACTGAATTTCATCTTGTTAATTCCAGACCAATTCTCCAATTTATCAAAGTCCTTTTGAATTATAATCCTGTCCTCGATGGTTCTTGCAACCCTCCCCCCACCCCCATCTTGGTGTCATCCACAAATTTTATAAGCATACTCTCCACTCCATTATCCAAGTCATTAATGAAGATATTGAATAGTACCAGACCCAGGACACATCCCTGTGGAACCCCGCTAGATGCATCCTCTCAGTTTGACAGCAAACGATGTGGTTTTTGGCTTGCCCTTTGAATGTCTATGATAACCAGGCATTTCATTCAGAGCCTGATCCAGATGCCACTGAAGTCAATGTGAGTATTTTTATTGACTTCAATGGGTTTTAGATCAGGTTCTTAACCCCCAAAAGGAAAAACCTCTGGGAACAAAATGCCCACTGAGCCTACAGTAGAGCTGATTACCCTCGCATTTACACCAGTTTTGCACCATTGTAACTCCATTAATGGGGCTACTCCTTGTTTATATGGGCACAAATGAAAGGAGAATTAAGACCTGGAAGTTGACCTGCACATGGGAAAAATAGAGTTAGTAAATTGTGACCTTTGATAGGTTCTTTGTGATACACAAAGTTCGTATGAAATGTGAATTTGTTGCTGTTGGTTTGAGAGCTCTTATACTTCATTTTTCCTCTTGTTTTTCTTTTTCCCCTCTAGAAATATGAGCCATGTCATGTGTAGACTTCCCTCCATATCTTTCCTAGAGGGTCTATTGGGAATCTAAGGATTTGATGCATCTATTTAGCTAAAAACAATTTTTAAATCAGTTTAGTTAAAACTATACAAAGCACTCGTGTGGAGGCTCAAATTGAGCTAAGCATTTCCAAATGCATTTTGCACAGTTGATTCAAAAGTGCCTGCACAAGGGTTTCCCACTGGTCTAACTAAATCAGTTTAAAAATACATCGTTAGTTAAGTTGGTGCTGAAATCCTGGCCCCAGTGATTGCAATGAGGCCAGGATTTTATCCAAAGGTTCAAACATGTATTCTGGGAGCTCTCACAACCATTCATTGAAGGGATGAAGATGTAAACTCTTAAAAAAGCAGACTTTCTTCCCAGGTCTATCAGAGCTTGTCTACACACAAAGTGGATCTGAACTAACTACATCAGATATACAGTAATTCACATTTTCAGTTATTTCAGTGCAAGTTTATGTGTGGATACACTTATTTCAGATTAGGCATGTCCTATTTCAATTTAACCCAACTCAGTAAAAGATCAATTTATATTAAATCAAAATAAAACACTCCTAACCCAAAATAAGAGTCTTGCCCTGAAATTACTAATGGTACAAATCCTAAATTAGTTATTTTGGTTCCAGTTCTTCCCTAAAATGAAGTTAGCAAAAAAATAAACCAAGCAAAAAGCTGTAAAGAGCCAACCACAAATAACTTCCCTTCTCAATTCATCAAATTTCATTAATGAAGTCATAATCTTACTAGCTCTCCAGTGGTCCGAATAGATTTCTGGGGTGGACACAAGCTGAATTTCTAATGTAAAAATAAGCCTAAATTTAAAAATATATTGTTGTAGATCTTCTTGATACAACATAAGAAAGAAAAACAGGGCACATGCTCAATTATGTTCTCCTGTTTTGCGGATCACCTTTAATTAAATTATTTACACAGGAAACAATCTCCTCTTTGTGATATTAACATCTAATTTCCAGCACGGCCTTGGTAAGAAGCCTGAACCTTAAATGGCTTCTACAACAATAAAGCATATCATCCGTTGTCAACATGTTGAAAAGCAGTCATTAATCATAGGAGCAACCTACTTATTACTAGTATCCAACCACTGGTAATATATATGCTTATAAAACAGGGGCTCCTTTCATAATTCCCTGCCCTTCTCTCTCAATAGTTTAGAGGATTAACCCTTTTACAATGAGGGATGGGCAAACTGGTTTTGCCTAATTCCAAATCCACTCAACGTCATGGGTTCGAAAGTTTGACTTGAACTCGAATGTCATTGGGTTAACGTTCCACTTAGGAAAGGCTGTAAAAAAAAAAAAAGCATCAGAGGGAGAGAATGCAGTGAAAAGATATCTTGTAAAATGTAGCAGAGAAAAGACAGAGTGAAAAGTAAATGAAAGGTTCATGGGGAAAAGAGCAGCAGAGTAGAGGAATGAGAAACGCAGTGAAAAAATAAATACAGTCTACATTCTGTCCCATCAGCATCAGCATAACTTTTGGAGATGGCTGTTCTACGCCTTCAACATGGCACAGGCTTCTCTCTAGCTAGGAAGATGAAGTGGGTTACAGCCCACGACAGCTTATGCCTGCAGAAATTAAATTTGTGAGTCTTTAAAGTGCTACAGGACTCTCGTTGTTTATGCTCTATTTAGTTAGTTTAGTTGAATCGCCTTTGTGAAGAAAATGGTTACATTAACTTGAACTAATGTTGCTGCAAACCAGATAGTAATAACACTTTGAACTTCTTTAGCTCTTCTTATCTAAGCACTTCAAAATACTTTATAAATGTGGGTATGTGCTAGTCTCATTTTACTGATCGGGAAATTGAGGTACAGTGAGGGAAGTAATTTGCTGATGATCACACAAAGAGCCAATGGCAGAATTGAGGAAAGAGTTCAGAGCTCCTAACCATCAGGCTTCTCTTACATAGTTCTCAAAACTCTGTGAAGTTCACTTATCTCCATTCACAAAAGCAGCATGTTCCAAGCTGCCAGTTTAGCAGGATATCTCTCTGTGGATGTAGATATGAAATCTGGCACAATTCCTTCTCTCCTAACCCATTCAAATATCACACTGACTTCAGTGAGTAATGGAGGAGAGGGCTGAGTCAAGAAGGATTTTGGTGCAGTCTGCAGCATCCAAAGAGTTAAATTGGCCATTCAAACATCTATGCTAAATCTTTTTTTTGACTGACATTGTTGTAAGGTATGGGAAGCTTGGACGGAGAATGCTCGTATAGAGCAAAAATAGATTGAGGAGACAAAGAGATAATTGAGCACTTTTTAACCTAGTTTCAAAGTATTAAATGCTCCCCCTCTAACTGGAGTAGTAGCTCTCCAGACACATAAATTAAGGCCTGGTCTCCTCTTAAGATTTAGGTCTACATAGCCACATCACGCAGGGGTATGAAAAATCCACGCCCTGTGCAACATAGCTATGCCGACCCAGCCCCCAGTCAACAGAAAAATGCTTCTGTTAACCTAGTGAAGACATGGGGAGGTGGTGTCACTACACTAATGGAAAAAAACCCTTCCTGCCATGTAGGCTGCATCTACACTATGGGATTATGCTGGCATAGCTACGGCACAGTAGCTATGCTGGCATATTCCCCGTAATGTAGACATGACCTCAGTTCATCATAAAATGGACAAGCATTTCCAATTTTAGTACCAGTTATTGGAGGTGAACGATCTGTGATGGGTTAATAATAAATAATAACATCCATTTCTTATATAGCACTTTTCATTAGTAGATCTCAAAGCACGTCACACTTTTAAATATATTTATCCTGACAACACCCCTGTGAGATAGGGAAACATCTACAGATGAGGAACTGAGACATGGAGGCTAGGTGACATGCCCCAGGTCACATAGGAAGGCCATGGCAGAGCAAGGAATTGAAGCTGGATCTCTTATGTCCTAAGCAAACATCCCAACTGCTGGACCATCCTTTGCAGGGGGGGAAAGAAAGCCAACATTTGAGAGGGGGGGGGAAATATAAAACTATGCATTGCACCTTAAACCATGCAAAACACCAGAAGCCAAGAATTAACTCTAGGTTGCTTCTGGGTTTTTTTAAACAAATAGTAAAATAAATAGAATAATCCAGTGCCAAGAGAAGCTATTCACCTGCAGCTTTTCTCATTTAAAAAAAAAAAAAAAAAAAAAAACCACAGGGAAAGCCTCTTACAGCAATGTCATTTTTTCATAGAACAACTTCCCTCTAAGCAGAGATTTCGCTGTAATCTAAATTACTATTGGTACATTGCAAGACCCATTGCAAGAAACATTCTTGGGTCTTCATTGTTTGCCAGTGTCAGTGGAGCTTTTCTGTATGTGAATTCACCATCAGATTCCATTATATTTTGTGTGAACAGATAAAACATTATATTTATCTTTTTTTCTTTTAAATCTGGTATCAAGGTTAACCTCACCAGTGAGTCAATACTAATCTCAGTTTATAAGCAGAGTTTCCCATTTATGTCAATAGAAAGTCTTGTTTAAAAAGAAAATTGAAGACCGAAGATGGTCCTAAATGAACCTCAATCCATTTGCTCAGCATTTTCCACTGAGATCCTGAGTTGTATTTTAAAATGAATGAAAGGCCACAATGACTATAGAGTTAGATGGCCTGATCTTCAGAGGTGCTGAGCTCCCAGTAACTTTGCTTGGAGTTGTGGATGGCTCAGTATTTCTGAAAATCGGGCCCTAATTAGTTTCTTTATTCCTTTTTAGGAAAGGGAAGGGGTATATCAGGGAATGTTTGCAAAATTTTATCAAAATCCAGTTGCTGCTTGACATTCACACCTGCTCCTAAGAGGCAGTAGTACAAGGTGAATATAGACATTAGAAACATTCTGGACCAGAGTCTCATTTACACTAGCTCTCCTTTGCACTGCCCTGGAATTTCCATCCACTTTGAGACTCTTTTACACAGCCAGAGCAATGTAAAGCAATCTTAGTGAAAATGGGAATTTTAACACAGCTGTTTACAAAGCGAGACAACAAAACAGGCCCTAACACCAAACACTGCAGAATTCATTTCAGTGTTTGGCATAGAGTAAAAGGCCTCCTGTCTCTGTGGACAAATATAGTCCACTCAGTTAGATTGGAATGAGCCCTGCTTGTTCCCACTTATACAGTCACGATCTACAATGTCCAAAGCTTTTGACAGATCGATGGAGACAGCATTGGGAACAATAACTCCATGAGCACAGCCTGTCCCTTAGAACAAACACAAGCAAGGAGACACTATACTTGCCAGTATTCACATGCTATAAATAGGACATTTGGGGAGTGAAATAGGGATACACCTTTGAACTCTGTGGAAAACAATTGTATTGGGAGAAAGTTTGGGAAGGACTGAATATAAGATTTAAAAAAAAAATCAGAACTCTGACTCCTACTTAAAGACACATAACATGAAATACAGACAAAGTCGGGGTTAAAAGTCATAATTTACAAAGCAAATGCCCTGACCTTTGTTACTGATAACGTCTTAGAAGAATCATAGAAATGTAGGGTTGAAAGGGAAATTGTGAGGTCATCTAGTCTATTCCCTCACCCCAAGATAAATCTAAATTATTAGACCTGAAAGAATTTACAAGCCTACTTCATTTTTTATCATGCATGTTTTGTACCTTTTGTACTTCATGCTTCACACAGCTCAGACAATGAAAACAAAATATAATCATTATCACGCTGGGACCTGATCTGCAAATGCTTAAGCATAACTTTACTCACATGAATAGTCCCTTTAACGCAATGGATTTACGTGAATAAAGTCACATGCATGTATACGTGCGGGGTTGGGCCTTTTGTAGTTATTCTCTAGTTAGCTTCACTTGCTTGTTCTCATGTGATTTTCCCCTACTACTCAACCGCCAAACTTCGCTATTAGAGAGACAAGGTGGGCGAAACAATATCTTTTATTGGACCAACTTCTTATGATGAGAGAGACAAGCTTTCAAGCTCTCACAGACCTCTTCTTCAGACCTGGGTAAACTCTAAAGCTTGTCTCTCTCACCAACAGAAGCTCGTCCAATAAAAGATATTACGTCACCCACCTTGTCTCTCTACTATCGTGGGACCAACATGGTTACACCAACACTGCAAGCTTCACTATTATCAAGTGATCTAAAACAAATCTGCTAATGGAAAGCAAGT
This sequence comes from Emydura macquarii macquarii, assembly GCF_026122565.2. Classification (NCBI taxonomy): domain Eukaryota; kingdom Metazoa; phylum Chordata; order Testudines; family Chelidae; genus Emydura; species Emydura macquarii. The sequence goes on along the minus strand of NW_027130449.1, from coordinate 4,467,530 downwards.
AAAAAGAACATCAGTCTGCAATTATCTACAGTCCTTTTTGTCTAGGTTGGCCAGATGTCCCAATTTTATAGGGACAGTCTCGATGTTCAGGGCTTTTCCTTATATAGGTGCCTATTACCCCCCAGCCCCATCCTGATTATTCACACTTCCTATCTGGTCGCTCTACATCTATCACCCTTCTGCTTTATAGAACATTTCCAAGATCAACTACTCCAGCATTCAGTCCTCAGAAAACAAAATATATAGCAAGTATTGAGGTCAAATAGGAGTTTTGAACTAAAACAGATGGAAGGATAAAGGCAGGTGTGTTTGTAAAATATTCATGAAAATGCTCAGCAATAAAATAGGAGCATACATCCTAGATTCATTTATTATTATTATTATAGGTTTCAATGAGATTTTTCACCTTTTATTGCTTTTCTTTAATACATGTGAATAAGAGCAAACCCCGACATACAATCTTCCTAATATATTTCAATATAACTTTGTGGCAACATTTTAGGATCTTCCTATGTACGTTAGTACAGTGAATCCTATCCAGGGATCAACTTTATTAGTCTTAAAAGATCCTTAAGTAATCACAAACATATGTTACATTTCTTTGCTTTGCAGAACACCTCTCTTAAGTAACTCACCCTTGGTGTTTACTTAAAAGAGGTTTTATTATATATGTTTAGTATGTAGGAAATAGGCTCCTGTATACCTTAAGAAATAGAACACTGTTTCCTCTTCTGCATTAATAGTGAAGATTAAAGCTGATCAGAATTTTTTGGATGAATCCACTGAAATCAAGGGATTTGCATTGGCTGAGGATCTGACCCTGAGTAATATATTGGTTGTGCCATGAGTAATCTGGAATATAAATGTTGTTATTAAAATGTCCTATTAATATATGGATCCCTAAAATGCACTGGCTTCTTCTCCAAAACTGCCGTGTGAGTGAAGAACTTGGACTAGGTTTATATTGAAAACTACCTCTTATTTTGAAAGAAATCAGTAAATAGTGTAACAACACGAAATGAAATAAACAGCAAATGTTAGGAGCTGATAGTTCAAGTTTTTACTCAGGTGAGCAATCCCATTGAAATCAGTCAACTGATTACATGAGTAAGGAATACCCATGCAGGAAGGGTCTACTAAATAGAATCCCTACACAAACACACACAAGGTTATTGTTAGGGTGTTTTCCAACCTTCAGAGATAAAAACATTTGAAAACTTTTCCACCAAAACTTTTTTCGTGAAAAACGGTTTCTTTTTTGACTAAACAAAGGTTTTGCAGAAAATGTCCATTTTTGTCCAAAAATATGAGATCTCATAAAAAAAACCTGAAAACCCAAAAATGAAACTTTTTTGTTTGTTTGCGGATTGTGGTTTTTTGACCCATAACATTTCAAGTAAAAGTTGACAAAAACATTCTTATTTTCATTAACATTTTTCCATAAGGGAAAAAGCAAATAATTTCCCGACCAGCTCTATTCATGGACACATTCCTGATGTCCTGGAAAATTGTCATGGATTTCACTGGGAGCAACTTCCCTTATTGCAATATATATATATATATATATATATATATATATATATATATATATATATATATATATATATATATACATTCACTGTACAAAAATGTCAGCTATGCAGAGGTACATACAGAATAAATGTTAAGATCTAAAAGAATATCATTTGGGATAGCTAACATAACAAGGTTCTGAATTGTCCTCTCAACTTGATACATGTTGGAGGGAGAGTGGAATCTTCACAAGGAAGCAAAGACACCTTTTCAAAAATAAACAGTGTGGTCCTGCTGCTGCTACAACTTACACTTTACACTGGTGTAACATCACTGGAGTTGCTCCAATTTTACACAAGAGATGCTGAGAGTAGAATCAAACCCTTTGTGTGTCCCCATCCCCATCTATACCATATAAAATTCAACATCCATCTAAGTACTTAAATAGCCCTCATCACTATAGCCTGTTATTGATCACCCAGAATTCTTCAGAGCTGCATTCTGGCCATGGGGGATAGTGGAAAGGATTCAGTTAATAAATGAAAATGGACAGTAATATGAAAGGAAGAAGGAAAATATTAAATATTTACTGTGTGAGCCCAGATTGTAATGCTAGAATTTTTCAAAGATGTTTCTAAAATGGAACTTTTTAGTCAATTTCACATAGACCCACAAGTAATGGAAGCTTCTCAGCTAGACCCCCCTCCCCCCCCCCAATTGTTACAAACTGAACCACACTCAGAATAAAAGCCATCCAGAGGGAGAAACACACAACAGGAATCCACCTCTGGTGTTTTCCTGGATGCAAACAATTACATGAACTCAGGATAATGTACTATACCTAAGCCTGCTCTGAAACATTCTTCTCACTCAAGCAATATGCTGTCTGAACAATCAAGCACACAGCTCGATGGAAACATTCTTATCCGGCCTGGAGACAAAAAGAAAAGCAAATGAGGGATGGTCATCTGTGTCGGTGTTGAACAGTATGGATGCATATTGGTTGAAGTCATTTCCACGGGATCTAATCCTGCTCTCCTTTACACCACTGTATTCTAGTGTATGCCTGAATATTCCATCGATTTAGATGGACTTATGCCTGCTTTACATTGGTGTACATCATGCAGAATCATACCCTACGTCCTCTTTTCTAAACAGGTTCCTACATTTGCATATGCCACCAGCTTCCACAAGCCAGTTGGAGGGATTCTTCATGTTTTCATTTTGATGGGAAGGTTGTTCTTAATACACTCTGAAGACCCATGGCCCAAACCTGAGTGCACCCCAGACTGCCATGGAAATCGGTGAACGATTGAGGATGTGCAAAGAACTCATGGTTCAGTCCCTTGGTACACTGGACCAGGCTCGCTGCCAGTTACACCCATGCAGCCCCTCCGAGTAGAACTGAATGCTTGTATCTAAATGTACAAAATTCAAGGAAGCTGCACCGTAGTAACCATGAGCAGAGTGTGGGCACACTGCTGACACACATCAGCACTGGTTAGTAAACATGTACAATGAATACATCTAGTCAGCTCTCTGCAGTGTCCAGCTGCTGATTGTCAAGGGCCCATCCTACATGTCATATTTTTACAGTATACCGCATTCAGTAGCATGTAACCCTACCTCACTTATAGATTTTCAATGAGGACAAAAGACACAAAGGTTTTTGAAAGTGATCGGCATCTGGAACCCTTTTCTACCATCCAAGCCCCATAGACTAAGCCCCACCATAGACCAGGGCCATGTCCTTCCTGAACTCAAAAAACTTTTCAGATGTTCATTCTCCAATGCCAGCCCTGAGTCCCTGTATTTTTACAGACGCCCACAAAGCAACAACTAACAATCATAATAATTAATTAAAAAAAAGTACCGTGGGGATTACAAGATGAAATACTATGTGCCATATCACACCATCAGTTTTCAATCACAGTACCCCATTGAGTCCAATGGGGTGTTCTATTTAAAAATCTCTGGTACACAGAGTGACCAGATAATAAGTGGGAAAAATCAGGACACTTTTTTGGGGGGGGAGTGGGGTTATAATTGCAGACAAAGGCTCTAATGTTGGGTCATCTGGTCACCCTACAGTGGTACATGACTCTAAGGTAATGCACTGAAAATACACTTAGGTGGGCTCAGGCTATACTCAGTCAAGTTGTTAGCATTTTCAAGCAAAAGTGTTGTCCAAGTGGAAATATTAGCTTACTTATATCTGTGCTTATTTTTCACACAGTGACATGAAGTGATATACTATAGGGCTCCTTTGTAATTCTGAATCATACTTAACCACAATCAGACTGAACTTTGATTGCTCCCCTTGTTGTGGTCTTATTTCCTCTTCCCCTGATGTGTTTGGCACTGTTTTATTCCATGCTGTTTTGCCTTTTGTTTGTTGTTTTATTCATTATTATTAGTAATCAGCCTAAGCTGCAAAATTCAAGTTTGGATCCAAATTTTGGACACCTCAAGAATTTGGAGTTGTTCTGATCTGGGATTTTCTGTTCAGTTTCATTAGAAAGAGAAGAGCCATTTGCAAAATTCAGATCCCTGATCCGGCTTTGAATCTCAAATACTGTGAAAAGCTGAGTATATTCAAGTCCGAGATATTGGCTCAGGCCCGTCTCTAAATATTTAATTATTGTTATCATTAGCCTGCTCATTATTTTCTTTTATGTGTCACTTTTTGGCATTTGCCGCTTTGTAAATTACGTTTTCTGCTGTGGATATACAGAACATATAGGACAAAGTCTAGGCACCCTGAAGCACGCCAAGCTCTTTCAAATGATTGGTAGGGCTAGATCCGCAGTTGTTATAGATTGACACAACTCCACTGAAGTCAACAGAGTTATGTTGACTTACACTAGCTGAGGATCTTGCCTTTCTTTGGTATAATAATTGCAACAGAACTTTTTTCTGCAAAGCTTAGATTGATGCTAGATGGAAAGAAGTTTGTCTTCTGGGATTTTGACAAAGTTCAAACTTTTGTTTGTTTTGCTCTTCAATCATGACCTATGGCTGCATGGATGATTTGGAGGAGATTCTTATGGCAAAGTCGTCTAGCCTTTATTATTTTCAGTACAATGTTTGGACATGTCGATGTATTTCACTGCATATTAACATGAATGTATCGTATAGTCTCCCTACACTGTAAAATATTTCTTCAATTACCTTACTATTTTTAGGACTATCCTAATAAAGTAGCCAGAGTGATCTGCAGACTTATACGTGAGAAACAATTATTCAAATATTTCAGGATTACTGTTTTCTTTTGAATTTTGTCTTTACTGTTTGACATCAATCAACAGGATTTTATTGCTCTTTGTAACTGAAACTGAAAGATAAAATGTTTTTTAAAGAGAGAGAGATTTGTTTTCTTGCTTGCATTACTGAACAAATACGTAGAAGAAAGTTACATCAATATCAGTTCCAGTGCTCAGATATTTTATAGATGTTGAACTTGTTAGAAACTGATGAAGTCTGTGCCAACTGCTGTTTTGGGGCTATATTAACAAGAATGATGGTTTGGGCCTCTCTCTCTGGTTTTAGTTCTGGACAGATAGAGTTGCATTATACCTCTGTGATGGCAATTCAATTCCAGTGAAGATGAGTGACTGACAGGAGCTTTGGTGTACTCAGGTGTAAATTAGTCTGGTGGTAAAAGGTATTACCCACAACTTTACATTTGTTTTATTTAACTGGATTAATACAGCTGTTATGTTTCAGATAATAGGCTTTCGGTGGAAGGGGATCTCATTTTTCTCCACACTTTGATACACAGGCTGTATTCCTTCCTCTTTCCTTTCCCACAGTTCCCTGCTGTCCCCCAGGAACTCCGTAATAGTATCTCTTCAATTAAAAGGAAAAGGTCCGGCTAAACATTAGCCCAACACAAATGGTTTCCACCCAGATTTTAAATAGTGTCCCAGATCAAATTCAAAGTGGAGTTAGCTAGTCCATTCCGAGACTTTTTCAAACCAGACCACATGGAATTTCATATCGCTTTGCAGTCATTGATCTAAAAACTGAGCTGTTTTAAGACATAAGAAATCTACTTTCTCCACATTTTCCAAAAAGTTGACAAGCCTGACAGAAGTTCAGAAATATCAAAGCTCATGGTTTGCTGCACAAACCCACAGCTTCCCATAAGATCCAGTATTTACAGATGCCCTGTACTTTAACCCACATAACAAAAAAAGAGAGAAAAGGAAACAGTAGCCCAAAAAGATTTAACGTGGGCCTCTCCTTCTCTTCCTTGGGGAAAGATGTCAAACAACTATTCAAGTCTCCAATAGGTTTTACATTACAGATTTATATTTCTCAAGCCTCAGGTAATAAAAATATAGAACTGAGTCGTGTGCCTGCAGAAATCAGTGTAAAGTATCTTTTCAATGGGAGCAAAATAAAGCTAGGAAAGTCACTTTGGAGGCAAGCTGTCCCATTAGTATCTATCAAGGAGGATCACTAAAAGAGGGGTAACATTTTCAAAAGGGCCAAAGTGGATTTAGGAGCTTAAGACCTTGTCTATACACAAAAGTTGTAGCACTTTAACTATTCCAATATCGCTAAAATAGTACAACTCCCACCAATGTGGATGTAGTTATAAATGTGTTTATACTAGTATAACATTCCTATGCAGGAAAGCGAATAAACTATAGCTATAAAAGGCACATTTAGACTAATATAAATGCATCCACACTAGGTTTAGTACTAGTATAACTACTTCAATTAAAAAAATAAAATAAAAGCACACTCCTAACTGAAATAGTTATGTTGGTACAAAAACTGTGTATAGATCAAGCTTCTAAGTCATCCAGGGTGCTTCCAAAATTTTTACTCAAATTCTGATGAGCAACAGTACAGATGTTGTCTAAATAGAATAGACAGATACAATGAATGTCCTTCAATATCAGCTCACATAAAATGAAATGGAGCCATAGCCCAAGCAGGTTCCAACAATGTAAATGGTTTAGAGGCAGCATAGAACAAATACTATTTGTCATTATTACTATTTAACATCAGGGACTCCACTACTGTAAGGGGTAACATTTTGTTTTAAAGTATTCAGTGCCCTGGCATTCATTTTTCAAAGGATCCAACTTATTTTGAAGGGACCAATTCCAGATAAAGATGATGCAGTTGCAATTTGGCCCTAGAAACTGATACATCATTAATTTCCAAACACTTCCAACATACATCACCCCCGAGAGCTGTTGGCTATTGGGAGTAAAGTTTAATTGAAATCAAGGTTTAAAAAAAAAAAACCCAAGCCAATAAACAGGATAGAATTAATACCGCCCATTCAAGCATATTTTTGTTTACTTACATTTTAAAAATTACCTAGGCATTTTGATAACTGTTTCCTACTCAACTGGAAATAATGTCTTATGGCTTCTTAGATCTTTAAATTGCACAATAACGAAACCCCCAAAATAGAAAACTTAAACATGAGAACTATAGCAATTGATAGGCCAGGTTTGTTAGTTGCTACATAATATGCAACCATTAAATGAATGAACAGGGATGTTCTTACGTCCGAAATATCAGAGTCCAAGAAGCTAACATCAGAGAGCTATTTAAAAACCATCTAAAAATATTTCTCTTTATTAGAATATATAATTTTTGGCCTCTGATTATGGTGCATCTTAACCACCACATATAGTTGAACCTTACTAACTATTTTGTGCTAAATTATATACATGTAGGGCTTTCTCGTTGCTTTTGATCAACAAATGTCAGGAGTCTACACATCTACAGTAAATTGAAATGTATGATAATGGATCTGTTTTATAGTGAAATTATTCCCCTCATCCCAATTTCACTTTGGGCATGATCCAAGCCCAACAGGATTATTTCCATTGACTACAGTAAGGTTTGGTTCAGACGTCTGAACATCCCAACCAGAACTTCAGTCTGCCCCTTTCTGATACATTGAAACGATTCGGAACTTTTATTCTGCTTCTCTGTCACACTCTGCATGATGAATTCATTCTATGCTGATTCTACTGAACATGTTGAATATTTAACTTTTGACCGTAGCCAAAAGAAACATGTTTTCCGTTTGGTTTCCAGTGCTTCTAAGATCTCTCTTCCTATCAAAAAGGGGCAATGTTGGATACCTGTTCTGCTTAGACATACGTCATTTTATATCACTCAACCCAAGAGGGGCCTGTAACAAACTATAAAGGGGTATCTGGCCCCACTACTGACTGGCTGACAGATGAAAGATTTGTTAACTCTTTGGCCAATAATAATGCTTTCAGAGTTTTGATCCAGATAAAAGAAAAATCCATACTGCTGCCAGCTACCTAGATGAAGTAGTTAATTATTTATTTTTATTTCAAGCATTTCCAAAGCGGCCATTATGTAATATCTAGACAAACTTTACATGGTTTAGGTTAAGAGCTGTCTCCCTTGGCCAGCATGGATAGTAAATGCACCATAATGTAAAAAGACAGCGTGGCATCAGGTTAAATGACACAGTACTACCCTTTCTTCTGAATTTTTTAGTCTGGACAGTGGTGATTATTGATTTGCTGTATGTGGGGTTTTTTTTAAATGATTTATTTATATTTCTGGGTTCACTTCCATTTCTTGGCCAATGACAGAATTTCTTCTCTCTTATAATAAAAGGATTTACATGACCTAAGTCTTAACTGTAACTATAAAGCCACTGGTGGCTTACAATTTGAAAGTGTGGACTATTGCAGACACTTCTCTTATGGTTTTAATCCCACCAGCAAATCCCTCCCAATGCTTCTCAGCCAATGAAGCATATTCCAGTAGAAACTAGAATCTTCAATCAACCCAGCCATGGCATAGGTCAGGTGGATTTGGGGCTGTTAGCAGAATCCCTAGGGGAATTTCAATTAACTATTAAAACACAGAAAGAAACAGGGTTTAAATAATGAGAACATATGTGTCATGATAGCATCGTGCATGATCAGCTGCTGAGTCAGTTTATTTGACTATGAATTATCATCTCAGCCTTGCAAAACCAACATTTTCCATAGCTGGCACGGAATCAACCATAAAAATCTACTCAGCTTTCCCATGGGGTTGATGATAACAAAACTGTTAATGATAGTTTACTCACCCATCAAAAATAAATAAGTGCTGACCCTAGATGAACAACTAAGTATTGTTTTACAATGCTGAGCTATTTGTAAAGCCCTGTAAAATACTGAATCTCGGTGAATGTTTGAGTTATTGTTCCTCTGAGAGTGTTGGGGGATTTTTGGTGGCCTGTAGTCTTTTATGATACTTCCTCCTGTGTAAAACAGAATTTTCCTACAATAAAAAGAGAAAAGTCTTGACTCTAAATAAAAGGTTACTCTTGTCCTGTTGCTGCATGACTGGAGTCAATGGATGTTTTGCCATTGATTCCAACATGAGCAGGACTGGCCCTCCATAAGAATTTGCAGCCCACAAATTGCTGTACATTGGAACCAGTGGGGACGTTCATTCTACTTTTGCTATGGACAGAGTTTCACTGGCTAAACTGTAGCAGAGGATTAGCTGCCAAAAAAAAAAAACAACAACAAAAACAAAAAAAAAACCCCACTTTGCCAGTGGGATCTTGATTAATAACTATCCCTTCCACCAGAAGTACGTCAGTGGTTGGTTAAAAGAGGTGACAAAACTCAAGCAGGAGTCAATATGAGGCAATTAATTATGAATAAGAACTACACTATAACCACCCTCCCTCCAAAAGCAGCTAAAATTGGGGCTTGATACAGTAGTTGTCTTCAGCCCCTTTCCTGTTATTTAATGAGTGATATCTGCAAACAGGTATTGAGGCAGCGGGAGCTGTAAACCTTCATGAACTAAATAAGATCCTATTTTTAAAAAGTAAAAAAATCTATGGATTGGACTGATCTCACTTAAATCAAGTTTTAGAACAGTAAAACTCCATTAATGTCAATGAGGTTCCTCTTCATTTACTCCCAGGTTAGTGAGAGGGGAAATAGGGACCCAACTCTGGGCCATCAAGCTGTAGGCAGAATTTTTCACTGATTTCAGTGGAGACTTCTTGTGTTTTCAGGATCATAACAGTCCATGAATTTTTAGCATCATTGTTACCAGGAATTGGTCCATTAGGAACATTTTTTTAAATAACCTGGATTTTTTATCAATTATCAGTTTTATCATTAGATTCTCCAAAGCTATAAATATTTCCACTAAAAGTGTGGAAAGATACGGAGTTTTTGGGAGAATAAAAGTCTGCTGAGCTAACTGCTTAACGGTCTCGCAAAGCTCATTGTTTCTTAGAGAAGAGAAAATTTTTCTGCCTACCATGCATGGGAAGAGTGACGTTTATTTTGTGTGCACCCCTAACAAACTGAATCAGACTAATTTGTTTGCAAAAACAAAAGCACATGTGGGCCTGATTCTGCAAATCACTTCCACTGAAGGCATCCTTCAGCTGAAGTCAGTGGGCTCCACCAAAGTGCAGGGGTCTATTGGTGCAAATCTCCATGTAGGATCTGGCTCTGTGTATGTAACGTGAATAGAATGTTTTCTGTGTTCCCATTTGGTATGTCCTAACGTATCCCAAAGCTAACAGAATAAGTGGGTGTCCAAATAATGCAAGACCAGACCCTGGATCTACAGTGGATCACTTTTCTAGGGCTTTATTAATTATTATTTATTCCTGTTCCCATTGATGTCAATGACAATTTTACCAGTGACTTCTGAGAGTCTGGATTAGGGCCTTACTTCATCGGGGGGAAATATATGTTCTGGGTTTTTTTCCCCCAAACAATTTATTTGTGGAAGTTCCAGAGAGGGCTGAAGATGGGTCGCAGCTGGAGGTAAACAGGGTGCCCCTGGATATTTAGCAAGCCACAGAAAGATACAGCAAGGAGGGGAAAAGATGCATCCTCTAACTGGGGAGTTTGTGAATATTTTCGCCAGAGAGGAGATAGTTTAGGGGAAAGGGTTTGGAAGATTTCCCTTAGCTTCTCCACCACAAATAGGTCATTGCCCATGCAGAGTCCACGCTGGGAATTCAAGCTACTTTATTGCCCCCCCACCAACACAAAACCAAAAACGTTTTGCTTGCAAATCTTTTCGGGGCATTCCCAGCTCCCACCGCACGCTCGCTTGTTCCAATCACAGACTCGAAAACCCAGGGGTCTTGCAGAGACAAAAATCCCTTCCCTCCTGGTGGGAGCGGTGGCTTGGTGCCAGGACCAGATTCTCTTCCCCTCCACCCCCGGTCCCGGTCCAGTTTTCATGCGCGGTATCTGCGAGAGGAGATCTGAGAGTGGCGGGGGAGATCAGAAAACGTACGCTCTTACCCGTGCAGGAGTGCAGAGGTTTGGGTCTGACGATGAGGGAAGGGCAGACAGAGTAAAGGGAAAGTTTCTCAAAGTAATCGCAGGTCTCCTTGGATAGGATCTCATCGATCATGAAAGTTTTGTAGCGCCTCCTGGCTGCCTTCAGCTGCCCGGGGGAGGCGAGCCGCAGCTCGCCGTGGCAGTGCATGGTGCAAGTCTTCGGGACGCCAAAGAAACAAACACACTCCCCCTGTCCAAGGGGAGCGGGGCCGGGGGGCGGGGAGGGGACCAGGGTCCCAGGGCTGCCGAAGGGTGGCCCCGCACCGGGCGAGGGCTCTGCGCCGGGTCCGGCTTTGCACGGGGGGCGGGCGAGCGTCTCCAGCGTGCGCTCGGCGGCTGCGCTGCTAGATAACCCTGCCGAGGAGCATCTCGCCGAGCCCTTTTTGAGCACTCGGCCGCTGTCAATCAGGGCCCGGCGTCTGCCTGCGCTGCGCTGTGCGCGGCGCTGCGCGGCGCTCTCACCCGGCTGGCTGCGGGGAGGATCCCTGGCGCACGGGCGCGAGCTCTCTATTTTAAGACACGGGGAGGGGTGTGTGTGTGTGTGTGTGTGTGTGTGTGTGTGTGGTTTTTTTTCCCCCTTCCTGCTGCTGCTGCGCCTTCTCACGCTGGAAAGCTTCCAGCGAGACTTTCCCCCCCCCCCCGCCCCCGCGCCGCCCTTAGTTGAAGGCTTGGAAAGTCGAGGAGCAATGCTGGTCCATCGGGAAGTTATTAAGCCCTTTGGAAGAGTTGCGTCCAACGCGCCGGGCCGCAGCAGGGCGCTGAAATGTGTTCGCGGCTGCCCCCAGATCAATCAGCTTTGTTAGCTCCAGAGCAGTGGTTCTTAACCTTTCCTAAGGACTGTACCCCTGAAGCCCGAGTCCCACCCCCACGGGGCTGAGGCATGTAACTTAGTTTCATGGCGCCCCTGTGGCTCCAGGCAATTGCCTTTCTTGCCACCCCCAATACCAGCTCTGCACTTGCGACCCCTCTAAACCCCCAGGTTAAGAAACACTGCAAGTCCAGAGCAATGCAAGACCTCCCGTGTCTCTCTCCCCTGGTACGGCAGGTCTGCTAGAAATCCTCGGTTGTGGGGAGGTACCTGTCCGTCTGTCTGTCTGTGCAGACAAACCAGTGTTTCTTTACAGAGGAGTCGTGCGCAGGGAGCGAGAGAAAAAAATGAGGAGGTCGTGAAGGGTTCCTGAAGTTAGCAAAGCTTTGATAACGGCAAAACCATTACAGAATCTGCTGGGTTTGTGGCCAAAGGCTCCGAGTGTGAGAGGGGGAAAGCTATAGGTGCATTGATGGTAGCAAAGACTTCCTTCACTAATGCAGCTCTGGGGCTGCTTTCACACCCACCTAGCTGCGTCTCTGACTGTCCATTTTCGCTCAGCTCTGTAGTGGATAACTTCATGGCCTTTGGAAATGCCGTTTTTCACCCCCTACCGATGACTGAAATGATCGCTCCGGAGTATAAAACTCACCGATTCAAAACGGAAAGAGATTCTTGGCAAACAGTGTCACTTTCATTGCTTGCAAGCGGGTAGCAGAAATGATTATTTGTCATGTCCCATCGTGGTTCTTTTTACGTGCTGCTCCTCGTTTTCTCGTCTCCTTCCCAGCAATCCTGTGTCCATTCATTTAATTCCAAAGAATATGAATTGTTCTTGGTGGTTTAACTTCAAATGCCTCTGGGCTTTCGTGCAACTTTAGTGCGCTTTGCAGAAGTCAAACCTTTTTGTTTCTCTGGTTTAGGTTCACACTGTGTCAGTTCTTCCCGATTTGCAGGGAGAATCGTTCTTGAGTTAGGGATTACGTATTGCTTTTAGAAACGATTCCACACCTCGTTTTGAACCGGTATTTTTCAGCACGGGAATTACTTTTGGCATCAATTGTTTGTTAATTCTGGTCTGTCCCTTATCAACGAAATTGCGTGAATCGACTATATGATGCAAACGATTGTTAAATGAATGAAGAAAGAAAATGCAGTATGTGGGTTTATTACTAGATAGAATAAATACACTCATATATTCTACAAACCTGTTTTGCTCCCTTTTTTATCTTCAAGGTAATATTCATCCATAAAGAAACAAACCACATTTTAATTTTTAGAAAGTTGAGAAGTTACAGATTTTGTGTTTGTTTTTATGGAAAGTCATTTTTTTGAAAGAGAAAAAACAATCCGTCTTTAGCACAGAGTTTGGTTTGGTAACTTTTTTGTTTGCTATGGGTCTAGTTATACAACACTGGAAGCCTTAAAACTGCCTTCTGTTTGATCAATATTTCCTTTTCTGTTGCAAATACTGTTTGGTTTTACGTTTTATTTACGCGTTTTAATTCTTTTGAATGTTGGTCTATTTTGAGAACCATACAAATAATATATTTGTCCTTTCTAAACACGGTCAAAAATTGCAATAGGAAGCACAGGGAAACAGACGACCTAATTTTGATGCTTTCTTCGAATATAGAGCAATTTTTTAAATGCATAGATACCTGTTTAAAAAAAAAAGATCAGCAATTTTTATAAACCAAAGAGAGAAAACCAATAATTTTATACATCAAAAATCATTAGGAGGGCGCCGCCATTTAAAATAAATAGTATTTGATTTACTGTACTTGGAATATATTTTGTTCTTTTTGATGCTGAGAAATTAAAGATGATTTTCGTAAAGTGGAGTTTAATTACAATGGCCAGGGTTGAGTTCAAAGAAAAATGTGTCCGAATGATCTAATTATTTGTATTTTTAAACTGAAAAACTACTGTTTAAATTGCTAAACAACACCAACCATATATCGAGAGATTTGATTGTTTTATTATAATAGCAATACTCAGCCTTTAATGAGGAAACAGATGGATTTTAATAACTACGTTTTCAGTGCAACCTGACACGAATAATCATTATTTCAAGGAAATAAAATGTTTAACGGTAACTAGAAGTGTCACGGTCAATGGCAAACGTTTGCCGACGATACGTAAAGAAAGCAAGTCCTACAGAAGTCACGGTTTGAATCCTGAAGCGGAAAACAACACACGAGGAAAGGGAAAGTGGTTATTCCGCTTCCTTGCGGTTGCTGTGCGTTGTGTATTTGCGGCTGGGAGCTGGAGATGGGCAAGTTCCCCTTGCATGCAGAGTGCAGTTGCGGGAGTGAAATAGCTGTATAGGAAGCTGACAAGACACAGCAGAGGAATCTATGACATCTGCTAATTTTAGGGTGCAGTACAGGTGCTGGGGGTGAAACAGCCTTTCATGAAATTGACAAGCTGCAGCGCAGAAATCTAGGGGCCAGCTCGTTGATTGATAGGTAGGTTGATTTCAGTGGAGGGCTCTCGCTTTACACCTAGCTGACTAAAGGACTTGGGTCCTTTAGTGTCTGGTCATCTCACTCCTGCATCTGAAAGCCTGGTTCCTGGTAGATCTGGAGCTGACACTCAGCAGGTTCTCATCAGCCACTCCATGAGTCGCAAACTCCCCTGCTAGATCCCAGGGAGAACCGAATTAGCAGATGGGATCAGAGTTCTCGGAAGCGTTCAAAGGAACATTTTTAATAATGAGAATTTTTTTTTTAAAAGGGGGAAAAAAGAAAGAAAAAGGCTAGAGCAATAAGACGGGCTATGTCGCGTGAAACACACGCTGGCTGTCAATCAGAAAGGGAGTGCTTTGGTCAGGAATAATCAGGGGTTTTGTTTCCAACATTAATGAAGTGGCTGGAATAGCGAACATCTGCCAAAGAGACTCAAACCCTGCACAGCTGTTGGAGCCACCAAGCCTCTCCCCAAGCAGGGCTTCCTGTCTGGTAACTACTTCTCCCCTATGATTGCTTCACTCCCCCAAAATGGGATGAGTGGGGGAGAGGAGGAAAGTGAAATCCATGCCAGGGGGAGGGGGAGTTGGAATTGGCTGTTGTTTGAGGGGAGCAGGATGGAGACCTGCACTCTACAAATGGCAGATCAGCCTGAGGTATAGCAATAACTTGCTGTGACTTCCACATGTGCCTTCTTACTGCCGGAAATGGGGGCGAGTGTGCCTGTATGTATATACAAATCCAGGGACCTGATCCTGCAGCCCGGGGTCTCCAATGGGAATTTTGTTTGTGCAAGGACAGGATCAGAACCAGGGATGAAACTGGTAAGAATCTAAGCATGTCCATCAGCTTCTCCCTGAGACAGTGGAACAAAAGCAAATTGTGCAAATAACAAGAACACCCACCCATGGAAAAAGGCTTTCAATGGAGAGAGGATGGGTGGCATTGGGCTTAAGGCTGCAGGAGATATGTACTCTCTCCCCAGCTCTGGTGCTGGCTTGTGCTCTGACCTCAATCCAGTCACATAAGGCTTTTTGGACAACACCAATAGTCTGACTGATTCACTGTTGCCCTGCATCCTGTGCCTTCATGTACACCTGCACAACGCAGGCATCAAATAATAATACTGAGCTCTTATATAGCGCTTTTCATCAGTAGATGTCACAGCAGTTGACAAAAGAGGTCAGCATTGCTAGACCCATTTCACAGATGTATTTTACAAATGCTCCCCCTAGTCAGAATGGACTGGCTTTGCACTGCTGTGGATGACTGCAGGAGGAGCACTGCTGGAAGTATTCATTTAGACAACACACAGGAGCTCTGAGAAGCTCCCGCATCCTGTCTACTCTAGCATTTCCTCCATTCACTAACAGTGGTGCAGCAGCATAGGGGAAAAGGTTACTATCTCCCTGCCCCATCATGCTTTATCTGTGGCTAGTGAAGGGAATTCAGTCCCAAAGAACCTGTCAAAGCAGCTCCCTTCACCAGCACAAAATACCCACACATACAGAGAAAAATCTGAACTGCAAAATCCATTTTGCCACCTGTCTGGTTCAGCACAAAAACACCTGAGCCTTAAAACACATCACTTCTTGCCCTGCATTCTTTTCTCTGTTCCAAGAGTGCCTTTCAGAAGACCCCATGATGCTATTTTTAAGTCTCTGGATTCATTTGCTTTCCCTCTATTTCCAGTTCAACTCCTTTGAAAAAAAAGTGACAGACACATCAGTTTGCAGGATTATGATTTCCGGGCTGCTCTATTTTCAGTATTTTCATTAAAACCTGGAGGAGGAGGCGGAGGACGGGTAGAGAGAAGAGGAGGAGGAAGGTGATCTCAGTGTGTGGTTGGTGGGGCAAACCACTGCAAATTGCTTTGTTAGCACCTGGCTGGCTATGGATGCTGTGGATTCACACGTCTATTGGCTTCTCTCACTCCACCTCACACTGTGCTGAGAGAGATCAGAAGATGAGTTATTCCTGATTTGCATTAGTGTGAGAGAGGGGAGGGTCAGGCCCTGGGATTGGATCAATAATAAAGCAAAGCAGAATTTACTGTGCAAACTCTGGGTCTCCAGTACCCACTGGCTAGGAGGTTGGAGGTATTAGAGTAGAACCCCTATTTTACAAACTAACTGAGGATTGATGAGTTCATAAAAACAAACCCCTCAAAATGGCAGTTGTTGTGGTGCATAAGTTGTAATATAGAACGCTGCATCATTTACTTCTTGTCCTTCAAACCAACCACTGCAAAGCAATTTCCACAGCACCGAAGGCACTGGAACATGAGGGGATGCCAGCTTGCTCTTCATCGGCACCACTTCCTCTGTGTGATTTTGTTGTTCTGGCAGGGAAAAATGGTTCGTACGACTGGTCCTTTGTAAGCTTGATAAAATCGAGGTTCTGCTGTACACGAATGAGCCAGTCGTGTGTTTATTTTATAGCTGTGATCATTCTTTTGCGGGATGGCTCAGTTAAAAGGGGAAGGCTTGGCCAAAGTGTCCCAAAATTGGCCATGCATTTATATAGGCAATGTTGTTGTAGCCAGCTTGGTCCCAGGATATTAGAGAGATGAGGTGGGCAAGGTAGGGATGGGTAAGGAGTAGGATGGGGGAGGGATGGTAGACGTTCCCTTGGAAGGGTTGGGTATAGAGGCTTTTGGTCCAGGGGAGGTCAGGCTGCTGGTGAAGGGGGTGGGGGGCACCTGAGAGGAGAAGAGGAGGGTCAGGTGGGGGAGGAAATCTCTGGCTCCCCAACTTTAAACAGCACTCTGCAGTGCCAGGGATGAGTCAGTCCCAATGGGATTCAAATTTGGGGTTCCAGACAGTCCAGGTATTTTAATCCAAGTGTTTAGAACCATCCTGGAATTAATGCTCTGCTCTTAGGGTTCAGAAGCAGTACATTCCAGTGACCCACAGGCAGGACAGCTGCGTAGCCTGAGGTATACTAAGGGACACATCCCACAGCCCTTACTCAAGCAAATTCTCACTGAAGCCAAGTCATCCGGTAAGAACTCCAGCATCTGGCCCTGTTTTCCTGAAAAATGACCTGTTTACATGGCTATGGTGATGGAACTTGGGCTTGTCACAATAATAATGATTCCTGCAAATTGCTAGCTACCATGCTATTGCATACAAGGACCCATGGCATCTGCAGGAATCTGGAAATCTTTTTCACTCTGGCAGCTCGGTCTCATTACTGTTTCATTTAGTGAAAAGTGTTTGCATGAAGAGTCAGTCCTGTGCCAGGGGGCATAACCCCACCTCCACAGAAAGAAAGAAAGAACATTCAGTATCAGTGAGGTCCAGGGAGAGGTCAGATGTAATTCAATTGCCATTGAACATAATTAGGACATTAAAATACATGTAGCTGTTAAGACCCTGTTTTGATCCCTGGTGCCATTGGATAAGCCCAGGAGATTTCACTATGTTATATTGAGCTAACGGGTGGTGTATTACATTAAACAACTGGTACATAATTCAAAATCCCATGTGTTTAAAGAGCATCCTCAAACATAACTCCCCTATCTCCTTGACTTGGACATCCCATTTGTCTCCACTGTTCATAACCTTGCTGTCACCCTTGACCATGAACAGTTCCTCTTCTCCACCTCTCCTGTGTATGCAGACCTGCCAATGGCCACTGCTGTAATGTGGCCGTTTTGCCTTCACACCACTTCTCATGAAACCCTCATCTGGGCTTTGATCTCTTTGTGCCTGAGCTATTGCAACACCCTTCCCTACTGCCACCAGGGATCTCAGGCCTTGCCTGTGCTGGGGATTAGCCCCGATTCCAGCCAACAGCCAATTTCAAGCAGGGGTCAGCTCAAACGGTACAAACTGGACCTGGCCCCTATCTGCAACAGGGATCAGCAGCTACATCAGTGGCTGGCCAGTCATGGTTGAGCTTAACGTTCATCCTTAGCATAGCCAAGGCTTTAGCACTCCAAACTCCAGCATGTGCAGAAAACTGCTGCTGGCCTTCTCATGCCCACAATCGGCTCACCGGGAGCCCTGCCTTAACAGCTCCACCCGCTCTCCATTCCCATGCTCAGAGTCTCCATCCTTGCTTTTGAAATCCTCCATGGACTTGCTCCATCTTTGTCTCTTTCTCCTACCCTCTCGTGTACCCTCAGCCTCCCCTTCCTTCCTTCCTTCTCACAGACTCCTCATTGGTGGGGAAGAGCAGCTCCTGACAGCCGGCACTCCCTGTACCCTCCTAGTCTACCAGTACTTTCAAATCCCAACTGAGCAAATGCCTTTCTGCCTTTGCCTGAACCGCTTACATTCCTCTGCCTCTCTGCTTCTGAGTGTTAGATTTGCTAATATTTCTAGCATCAGGGTTAAAGCAAATTGAAACAGGAGGGGGACACGTTCAGCCAGAGAGGAGGGGGATTTGGGGATGTGCAGGGATAGTAAGGGAAACTCCATTCTACTTTTAGCAGAGGAGAAGAAGCCTAGTTCTCCCTTATTACTCCTTACTTAAACCCCTGGTTGTACCTAGAGGCACTGATCAGGGATCAGGCCCCATTGAGCTAGGACAGTTCCCGCCTCAAAGAGGCTGACGGTCCATACAAGAGCTCACAATGGCTACAATCTGTGCTTAGCTCATAATTGTATTTTCTTAACTCTGTAAAATAATTTGAGGATCTAACCATTATGACCAATACTATTTGTATAGTAGTGGCACCTGGGAGCCACAGTCATGGTCCAGGGCCCCGTTATGCTAGGCACTGTACAAACACTGAACAAAAAGATGATCCCTGCCCCAAAGAGTTTACAATCTAGGAAAGAAGTGGGGCAAAGCGACATCAGGCTATTGTGTGCTAGAAGGGAGGTGGAAAGAAAGAGAGAGAACTTGAGGTCCTGTCACTGCAAGGAGCATCCTCATTACCAATCCAAGGGCCAAAATCTGACACTTCCATCTCTTTGCTTTGCTGTTAGGCACTCTTCCTTGCCCCGACACTAGATAAGTATAATATTTCTCTGCTGGCTTTGGGACAGGGGTTCTCAAGGTGAGGTGTATGGACCATTCATAGGTGGTGCAAGGAGTCACTGCTGTCAAATAGAGAAGAATCTCTCTCTCCAAGGAATGAAGCTTCATGTTAGTCATAACCTATTGCAGCAATCTCATAGGGTTCCAATGGCTCTTTTGATGAAACAGACTTTAAGCCTCCATCACTGCCACCTCCCCCTCTTTACAATGCTCAGCTGCTTTATGTCTCTCTTTCTTCTTGGAGAAATCCAGTGGCAATCGAATTTGCACACAGCACCAAAACCAGGAGGTAGCAGCAAATGCACAAGGGGACAGAAGCAGATTGCAAAGTGACCAGAGCAGATCAGAGCAATTCAGTCCTAATGAAAGTAAAGTCCAGCACCTAGATGGGGGAAAGAAACATCTCAGATGCCACCCAGGGTGTTTGGTGGCATGGAGAACAGAGCAGGCAAACTCATAATGCTAAAGCAAATTTATTTTTAGCTCAATATTGTGTTGATAATAGTAAGTGTAACAACTTCCTCAATCCCCCACCCCTCTCGCAATCAGCAGGATTCAAATGCAGATCTTTCAGCCCTAAAGCTCAGACTGCTCCCACGTCAGCCAAAGAAGGAACTATTAGTTAATAACAGTAGTAAGCTTTTATTCCCTGTGTGGACTAGAGCAGGACAGAACATACACTTCACAAATGTGTTGTTACTGCAGAGAAGGTGCAAGATTGGGATTGGGCAGCAAGATGATCCACGAGAGAAGACTGATTTTGAATATTGGTAACATAAATCTGGACATTTGTTTGTTTAAATTATGAGGCAAGATTCTTCCCTGCATTGCACCTTGTGTCATCATTTGCAAAGTGGTGTAACATGCTAGCACCAGTCTGAGTTCTTCACACAGCTGTAAATGATGACACAGGCCACTGCTGTTTCCTCTGAAATTAGTGGAAAAGTCCCATTGACTTCAAGAAGATCAGGATTTGGGATGTGGGATCAAATCTTCAGCTGCTGTAAATTGGTTTAGTACCATTGGTTTCAATGGAATTACATCAATTTAGATCTCCTGAGAATCTGGCCCATGGTCCATAATAGACTGAAGCTTGAGAAGCATTAAAGCTAACTAGATTTGCTTGGCTAAATTCTGCTGTCAGCAGAACCAGTATAAATGCCAAATTTACTCCATTGATTTCCGAAGACTCACTCTGGGTTTATGACAGTGTCACTGGGGGCAGAATGTCTCCATTTCTATGTTTTAGCAGAGGTTTACCCTGAGTGACATGATAGCAAGTGTGAAAAATCGGGACACTTTTTTTTCCATAAGAGGGGTGGGGAGTATAGTTGTGTATATATAAGACAAAGCCCCTAAAATCAGGATGGTCATGATAATATTGGGACATCTGCTCACCCTAGTTTACACATAACAACCAGGCTGAAAGGTTTTCAGATCAAACAAAAAATCATCAAATAGCCAGGGCAGGGATTTATTAAAGCTACGGTGGTGAACCACAGACAGTGGCTAGGGAAAGGCAAGGAGATGACTGTGGGGCTTTACAGGCCTAATTGTTTTCAGCAGAACTGGTAATGCTACATTGCTGCATGATATTCTGGTTTGTATGTGAAAACAAACATTTATCTCGTGGTCAGGGGAGATCCTTTGAAGAGAGGCACTCCTTAACCTGGATTAATGTTTTTGTCTTAGTGCTAAAAGCCTGGCTGTCATTTTGTTTTGGTGTGAAAACATAAATACATGGGCCAGATCCTCAACTGGTATAAATCGGATTGGTTCCAATGGAGCCATGCCAATTTACGCCATCTGAGGGTTACACTTATGCATCTGAAACCTCCGTGTATTAGAAGCACAAATGCTGCTGCCTTCTGTTCCTGTTTTAAAAGGACCCTGAGAACTTGAAAACCCGAGGCTCGAATATCTGCAAAATGGGTGTAAAATTTTACCTTTCAGGACAGGTATAATTATTATTTCTTTGTATTGCGGTAGCACCTAGGAGCCCAGGATGCCATTGTGCTAGGAGCTGTACAAGCAGAGCAAAAAGATGGTACCTGACCCAAAGTGCTTGCTTGTAACCCCACTTTGCACAGGTGTAAATGATGGCAAAGAGTATAAGGTAATGGAGAATTAGGCCTCTGGTGTAGTCCCTCTGGGGCATAGAAAAGAGGCTGTGATCAGACACTCATTCAAACAGACATTCATCAGGCCAGCATTCCTTGGGCTTTCCTTAGCCACTCACACTGCACCAGGAACCCTGGAAAAGAGACAGTGCAAAGAAGAAAGGACCTAAAATCCAAGCAGTTTGCAAATCTGAGCGATGGAAACCTGTCCTCAGGGAATCTGGTTCAGGCTCCCCAAGCACACTAAAGAACAACTTGCAATGAAATATAGAGCCAGATTCTCAGCTAGTGTAGATCAGCCTAGCTCCGCTGATGGCAATGGGTCTATAACAATTTACACCAACTGAGGATCTGGCCTATGTCTATTAATGAATCACAAAAGCGTCACTAACATTGGTGTGGCCGATGCTAGGAGCAACTCAGAGAAGCCAACGAGCCCATCATTAAAACGTGAAGTCCAAGAGAGGGCTGTTTGTGGAACACATGGTGATGTGTGAGCGCTTAGAAATGATAGCACCATAGAAACCCAGATGCTGGATGAAGCCGCATGTAAACAAATATCCCTTTGGTCCAATCCTCCATCCCCAGATGCCACCCAACCCCAGTTCAAACATCCAGACAGGCCTGCTGTGTTTTTCTAACCAATTGACTTTCCTGTGCACAAGTGTCAGGCTGGAAGACCAGCGGGTTAAAGACAGGCAGCAAAACTCTTCCATAAAAGTCCATCAGACAGACACATTAACCCCTGTAATCCCTTCCTGTGGTTTAGGAGACGCCACCCAGATTTATTAATTAAACCCTGTTATCCAGTGGCCACTGTCAATTAAGCATTTCCTTGTAACAAGTGTAAAGAGGGCTCATTCATCAGCAAATATTTCCATTACATTTAAGGTGATGAGTCTCTCCACTGCTGTGATCCCTCCTGTCCTGCACCAGCAAACTGAGGGGCAAAACCTTGGTGTTATGTCTTAAGATCGAAAGGGAAGCGGGGTGGGGAGGAAAGAAGAGAGGAGGACACAGACAGAGAAAAACAAAGCCAAGTCATTGTACTGAAGAGTCCTGGGAGAATTGGTAATGACTAGTCAGACGTGGCCTTTGAGATGAAACGTGGTCTAATGGGCACAGAATTGGGCTGGGACACAGGGACCCTGCCTCTGCCACTAGTCTGCTGTATGACTCTGGGCAAGTGTTCCCTTCTCTGGGCATTTGTTTCCCCTGCATACCTTTGTCTGTTTAGATCATGTGGGGGCAGAAATTGTCTCTGATTACATGTATGCATTGCACTCAGTACCATGGTGCCCTCACCTTGGTTGAGGCCTCTATGATGGGGCTGCTTTGAGGTTGCGTGGATTGAGAAAAGGGATAGCAAGGAAGCCAGAGAAGACCTATTCCTGCAGAAAAGAGACAGAAACTTAGCACATAGGGGCCCTGATCTCAGCTCGCCCTCCAGGTGCCGCCAAAATACAAATATGATTTGTTATGTGTATTACCGTGCTCTTCCAAGGATGCCAAAACACTGTACAAATATTAGTGAGTTGCTGTGAGTTCCCAGGTTGCTTGTGCAATTAGTTCTTTTGCCTGCACAAAATTTGGGAAGGCAATTTACATCCACATTTCAATTCCTCACTCTCAGCTGCACAGCTCCACTGCGGTTTGCCCCTGCCCCACACCTTGTTTTTCACCCCACTTCCTCCCTCCCCCATTCAGGTCCTATGTTCTGCCAGTTCTGCTTCCCTTCTCCCACAAGCACCTGCAAACCTACTCCCATGCTGCCCTCTGTACCCGGAACACCCCCAACTCCCGATCCTGTGTGACATGCTACCTCCATTTTCTCCTTCCAAGCCTCCTCAAAGCCCAGTTCTCTCCATAGTCCCTCAGGTGGTTCTAAAGGAGACACTCTAGTTCAGCCAGAAGGTATGGGTTTGCTTCAAGACCCATTTGGTGAAATTCTATGGCCTTTGTTATGCAGAAGGTCAGACTAAATTATCACAGAGGTCCCTTCTGGCCCTCAACTCTCTGGATCTGTCTTCACTGCAGGGTCAGCTCACGTGATCTACACTTCAGTGGCTCCTCGAGTCAGCCCAGCTCTCCTGAGCGCTGCCAAACTGCAAATTCACACTGGAGCGGATGTATGCACATTGGCATTGCATTCACTGGTGTGGTGCTGAGATTCTGGGGACACATCCCATGGTTCTCAGCACTGCAGTAAGATGAGCCACTCTGTGACTTCTTTCCCAGTGAATTATGGGAGAATTTGTCCTGTCTGGGCACATGGGGGACAGGAGCAGGAATTGTGTGAAGGTATTGTTGGACTAGTAGCACTCGAGTGACCCTAGCCTTCATCTACACTACAGAGTGGTCATGTGAGCAGCTGACAAGTTGTCCTCACTTGAGATTTAACCCCTACCCCTTCTCAAGCCGGGCAACTTCCATTAAGAGCACTGCCACGCACAAATGAAGGGTTTTTGTGTGTGGACAAGATTCAAGTTAGGTGCAACGGTCGAGTTATAACTTGAGCTAACTCTTCACTGAAGACAAACCCTCTGAATCTTTGAATTATGACATGGTTCACAGTCCGATATTGATTGATTAAAATTGAAGACCAACATTTTCACAGCTGGGTACCTGAAGTTAGGTGCCAACATCCAAATTTAGGCACCTAAATAAAGGCATGGCCTGATTTCCAGAGGTGCTGAGCACCCATAAATGCCAGTGAAATTGATTGGAGCTGCAGGTGATCTCAGTGTACCTGAAAATCAAGCCATTTTTATCAAGGAGCCTGAATACGGATTTAGGAGCTGAACTATCGACACCCTGCTCTGTGCAGGACCTAATAAACCGAGACTATCCCTGTCAGGTGTTTGTCCAATTCTGTTTTTAAAAACCTCCAGGGATGGCAATTCCACAACCACCCTTGGAAGCCTATTTCAGAACTTAACTACCCTAATATCTAAGTTAAATCTTTCCTAATATCGATCCTAAATCTCCCTCACTGCAAATTAAGCCCATTACTTCTTGTCCTACCTTCAGTGGACATAGAGAACAATTGTCCACAGTCCTCTTTGTAACAGTCCTTAACATATTTGAAGATTGTAATCTGGTCCCCCCTCTGTCTTCTTTTTCAAGATTAAACATGCCCAGTTTTTTTAACCTTTCCTCATAGGTCAGGTTTTATAAACCTTTTTATCATTTTTGTTGCTCTCCTCTGGACTCTCTCCAGTTTGTCCACATCTTTCCTAACTGTGGCATCCAGACACTGGTCTTCCTTCCAATTTCTTCCATTCCTCAGAACAAGTGTATATAGTCCTGATGTATAACACAACACCTCCTCCCATTCTATCCTGCCTGTCCTTTCTGAACAGAATGTATCCCTCTATACTAATGTTCTGCTCTGTGGCAATAGAAGTCTCCAAGCAGCAAAGATAGTAAAGCACCTTACTCCCAAACATCACTAGTTACAGAACAAGGGTAAACTCTTTGGTGCAGAGACCATCTTTTTGTTCCGTGTTAATATTGAGCCTAGAACACTGGGGTGCTGGTCCATATAGGGGCTGCGAGGTCCTATTGCGATACAATAAACAAACAATAATAATAGAAACGTTGGTTTCTGTAGTACAAGCAAGGCAGGCAGGGAAATCAATGGGCTAGATTCTGTGTGTGTAAATCTGGAGTAACCTAGTTCAAGTTGTTGGGCTCGCTCCAGGGTGGCCCTGGTGGAAACAAAATCCAAATCTGGCCCAGTGTCAGCTAAATTTAACAAGGACAAAAGTGGAAGTGAAATTAATATGGCACTGGATTCCCCATGTGCACACACCAGTGTAATGGCAGTGGCTTGAATGGGATTACTCCCAGTTTCCACTGGTTAAGGCTGAGAAATGAGTCAGGCTCATTCCATCTGACTCCACTGATGCATTTAAGAATCAGTATCTGCATCCCCACTGTCAACGTACACATGCAGGATCAGAGGAATCGATTCCTAGATGTTAAGGCCAGAAGGGACTGACTATTATGATCATCTAGTCTGACTTCCTGCACAACACAAGCTAGAGAATCCCACCCAGTAACTTCTTCAGCAGCACAAATGGCTAAACCCAGCCATGTTGCCAACTCTTGTGATTTCATCACAAGTTTCCTGATATTTAGGTGCTTTTCTTAAAGCCCCAGCTTCTGTAGTCAGGTGATTACATGTGTGTCTCTGATTTCATATTTTATGACATTTCTAGCACTCATGATTGCAGAGAAAAGCTTGAAAAGGTGACACCACAAAGGCTACAAGAAAGGAGACAAAAGAACCCAAAAGCTATTTTTAAAAATCTCATATATTTAAGCCAATTTCATTATCTCTTTGGGTCTGACACATTTTTGATCGTTTGGGGATGGCAATTCTGATCCTGCGAAATAATCATTCTATTTTAAACGTTCCCATCTACTTCCAGCATGCAGGGAGGTTCCTGGGCTACAATAAAGCAGAGATACTTTAAAGCGGCTGCCTCGGGAGACAGGGGTGGAGGAATTAGCCTGCTGAAAGCCTTCAATAGCTCTCTCAGTGCATCTTTAGCAGCTGCTGGAGGATGGAACCACAGCTCTATCTGCTGGCAAAACTTTCAACCTGCAACTCCAGCTATTTTTTAAACTGGTCGTTTTGTTTTTGAAGTAGGCTGGCAGTCCTCTGCAAGTCTAAGCCAGAATAATGCCATCTTTGCCCCCTCTCTTTCCCTGGCCCTGAGCCGAGCATGTCTGAGACAAACCAGAAAATCTTGGCCATTGTTATCATCGAGCCATTTTGCATTACACGCTAACCATGGAAAATCAAAACCTGTTCACAGATAATTCACAAATGGCTAAAAGGGCTAAATTCATCCAGTAACTTATTGGCCAGGAATATTTCACCTATATCAAGTACAGCAATAATCACAGCCACTGTGATGTTATGTACCTTTCACCCAAGGATCTCAAAGAGATTCAAAGGTCCACAGCAGCCTCAGGAGACAGGGAAGCCTTCTATAGCAGGGCGAATGGAAGCCCCAAGAAGGGAAATGATTTGCCCAGCATCACACAGCAGGTTAGAGGCAGAGCTGAGATACAGCCCAGACTTCATGATTCCCAGCCCTGTGTATTAAGTACAAAACTGTCTCTCCCTGGTCTCTCTCCCCTCCAGCCTTGTGCACAGTACGAGAACTGGACAAGCTGACCTTACACACCAGCATCAAGAAATGGCACTCAGGAGCCACAGTGAATGCGGAAAAAGTCCTGCAGAGAAGCTTTAAGTCATCTGTTCCCCTTCCCCCATCCCCTGCCCCCATCCCCACCCCCAGCTCTTCTGCGGCCTGGCTGAGTGAATGATTCGTTACTGCATTCATGGAAAAGATGACATTATCAAATCAAAATCACTGGGAAAAAAAGACAATGCCATCTGGCCACTTCTGAAAGAGCTGCATACCATGCCGTCAGGGTCTAATGCAATACTGTACACTCATCCTTCCCCATGCATTCCTAGGACATTTCTAATCATAACTGTGAATGGCATCCCGCCGGGCTTTGCCAGGATCAGGTTCCTGTCTTTACAAATGCTCAATCCTGTGCTCCTATGCACCAAAGCTTCCATGGAAGTCAGCTGAAGTTTACCCTGTCACATTAGGATCAGACCAAAGTACTAATGAGTAATGTCTTCATTTCTGTGTAAAATAAACTTTTAGATCATTACTGTACTCATTTTCCTAATGTCAGCCTCAACAGGATAGTAGCAGAGCAAGATAGGAACCCAAGATTTCTGGTTCCCAGTCCTCTCCTCTGGCTGTTTTCCTGTATTGATATATGTATATAATTAAACATGAAAAGCAAGAATAAAAATATATAAACCCTGCACCAGAATGGACGGGGTTAAAGAGCAGCAAGCCGTTCAAGTAGCTCCGCCCTGCTACACCTACACTGCTTATTAGGTCCAGGAGGTGGCCCTAAAAGGAGGAAAGCCCACCAGTAGATAGCTGGCTGGGATGGCGAATAGACAGTGTGTGATTATGTGGGGGTAAGAAGCCTAGCTGTGGGGTAGGAGCTGTATGAAGACTGCAGCCTGTCAGAGCCCCCTTCTTGGAAGGTAGGTTTGGCCAAGGCTACTTGTTTGACTGGAGTCTAGTAACCTGTTAGATTTTTAAGACAGGCTGTTGCAGCTGTCTGCAAGGAAGTGGGCTAAAAGATGAACCCAGCTGGGCTGAAGATTCTTTTGTTTACAGTTTCAGTTGGACTGGGACTAATGGACAACCTGGAAGGGCTCGAATCCTCTCAACTAGCTTGGCTGGAAGGTTAAGCTGTATCTACAGTGGAAGTGGGCTGAAGACCATGTGGGGAATCTGAGGCAGCTGCATTGCAATGCTATGAGGTGGGTATGCTGTGATGGCATTTCTGCCACATGTTGTATCTTTTTGAGTGTTCATATAACTCAAACTGCATTGAGTTAGGTCAGATGCTAACTTGCAAATTACCAATCTGTCTACTCTAAGGTGTCTCTATAGCACCCGTCACCATAGTACCTATGAGTTGCCATAGTATCTAATTACTGATGAGTGAGAAGTAATTGCTTTGCTACAAGGTTAGGGAGAAAAAAACCAAGTCACTGCAAAGTTAGGAGTCTGAAGGCTGCATATTGTATATGTGCAGAACATAAAGCTTCTTTGTCTCTCTGTTGCATGGAGGTGTGCATGTAGGTCTGTGTAAGGGATACATAATGCAGTACAAAACTTATTGCATCAGAATTGATGGTGACACATTCCACCACAAGAGACCGTGAGTCACTAAAACCTGAATGGTGGAATTGCCAGGTAGTGTCTTAGGTTTGCATATTTTTTGTTTGCTCTCTTATTTTTGCTTATTGACTTTTCCCATGCCCATGGCATCTGATCATTCCACAAACACAGATGGATTTATTCTCACAACACCTCTATGAGGTGGGGCTGTATCAGTCTCCCCATTTTACAGATTGGGAAACTGAGGCACAGAAGTAAAGTGATGTGACTTTCCCAAGGTTGGACTTTTTTTGGGACAGAGCTGGAAACACAACCCTGGTATCCTGAGTCAGTCTAGTGCCCTCATCACAAGACTTTCCTTTTCCCCTAATGATAAGGTGAGAGCTTTGTTCTATTTGAAGCATTTTTCATTTTACTCTCTCTAGGCTAGCCAATGGGCAGATTCCCTAGTCACGCCATTCCAAATAAAGCCCAACTGCTTGAGTCAATTTCCACATCCCTTTGCTTGGTTTTCTTAAATAACAGAAGATGCCAGTCTAGTCATGTGCCCTCTGATGACAGCTCCCAGTTCTAAAGATGCCCCAGGGCTCACAGAGTATCTCTCATGTGCCTTAAGGCCCCATTACGCTCAATGCCTCATGGAGCTGCTGGGGCCCAGCTTTGATGGACCTTAGGTTCAGCATGTACTTCCTTCTGCAGCTGGCCATGACACATCCGAGTCTGGGCTTGAGGCCCAGGGAACGCTAGCAAAGTGCTGCACCTGCTGTTCTGATCCCTGCCAGGAAGGGAAGAAGTATCTTTCCCTAACTATACAACACTTATGGAGAGCCAGCCAAGGGATTCCCAGGTTATTAAAGTGGCAATGACCTTGTAATCACCCTTTGCTCGTCTATTCCATCTTTCACTGGAGGACCTCAAAGCATTGGCTAACTTCAGTAAAGCCTCACCACCCTACTGTAGCGTTGGTGCTCTTGGTAGAGCTAGGAATAGCACCTAGAAACCCTGACTCAATGGTGGTTCTCACACACACAAAATTGCACTGGTTTAATTCAAGGCATGCTTGTAAGCTATTCCAGTTAACCCAGTGTGGACACTCTTAATTTTATTTAAACCTGGCTTGTCTCAAGTTTGCTTGTCAGTGAATTTACAGATAAAAGCTAAATCAGTAAAACCAGTTTCATGCTGATATGTTTCTGCAAAAGAGGCTCGCACCCGTTTAACTACATACAACAACTTGACTTCAAGCAGGACAAGGCTTCCCAGTCATCTGTCTTAATACACCCCACTACTTCCCAGGGTCAGGAACACAGCCCAGGAGTCTTGAATCCCAATCCCCTGCTTTAATTTCTGTCCACAATTTGCCTGCCAAGCCACAGCAATCAAGTCATAGTTGTTTTTTCTTAAGGCCAGAAGAGACCATTAGAGTCTTTTAGCCTGACCTCCTGTACAACATGGGCCATAGAATTTTTTTATCCAGTTAACCCTGTGTTAGTGTTTCTGGAAAGCATCTCTTCCAGAAAGGCGCCCAGTCTTCATCTGAAGACTTCAAGAGCTGGAGGATCCATTCCTTCCCTTGGTAGGTTAATCAACTGCACTGCTACCTGTGTGCCTTATTTCTCATTTGAATTTCTCTCTCCAACTCCTGAGTGCTAATTGCGTAGGTCTGCTTGGCATTAGATCCCTACTTCTGCCCTTCTTCATGACTTGTCCACTGATTTCTTGGTTGGGAAATATGGTGGATTTTTTTTTTTTTTTTTTTACACCATTTTCCAGAGAATTAATCCCCTTTTTTTCTTGGGAATATCAAAATTTGGAAAGTTTGGGCCAGCTCTAAAAATGTTCTTTAATTTATAACAAAAACCACTTGAAAGCCTCTTTGGAGCATCCAGATGCCCATCCCAAGTCTCAGCCCTCTGAGGGCTGACTCAGGGCAGCCTCTGTCCTCTGCAGGGTTCAGTGTCATTGCATGTACCGGTAGGAACACAGAAAATGCACCACACAGGGGAGCTTCCCACTGTAGAGAACATTGACTGACTGTAAAATCCATTTCACAGGGAAGAGTCCACCAGATGGCAGTGTATCAGCGGGGAGCCTTTCAAAGGCTGGTAGCCAGCAAAAGCCTTTTTTACTGCAACATGAGTAAAGGCATCTCCGATCGAGGATGCATTGCAAAAAGATTCTAAACTGGGTAAACAAGCTGCCAGAATATCTCCTAAATTCCTCCTTCTCCTCTTCTTCTTCCATTATTTGCTGTTTTGTATTTCCCAAAAGCATGCTAAGTACTCTGCGAATGTTTTGAAATAGGGACAGAAAGGGCTTAGAGACAAAATGCGCCTCCTAATAATTTATTTGGGTAATGAATTATGTGTTCAAAGCCACCATACAGAACTTAACTTAACCCTTAAAAGTACATACCCATGAAGTATCTGGCCACCTTCTTCTTAGATGGCATCTCCACTATGGGAGGTTTGCAACCCTGGTAGCCCATTCTGTACTATCCTCTGCTAATCTCTTTGAGGCTGAATAGTCCTCTGTATCCACACAGGATACAACATCATGCACCCAAGATCGATCCTGGCCTGCCGTCAACTTTCCCTTCCAGCGCCTATAAACATGCATTGCTTGCTGCGCCGCTGCAAATAAGCATTATTTATTCCGTTTTGCAGCTGGAGAAATAGAGAGAAGAAGTGACTTGTTGACGAGCACACAGGAAATGGGCAGAAGAGTCAGGACTAGAATGAGCTCCCGCTCCATACTCCACTCTCTAGCCACATTGCTTTGTGCTTTCCTTCTTCGCAGGCCTTCTCGAGTAGGCCCACATGCCCCCTACTTTAATTAAATCCCTCCTTAAGAAAAACTTGTACCAGGATTAGTGAGCCAACAGCACCTTCCTTTATGGACATGACCATGTAGCCTTATTACTGTAACCCTTTTGCTGTAATTGTCCTTTCTCTCCATTCCATCCCCATTGTTCTCCTGCCTCTTCCTCCCCCAGTCACATCATAATGCGGGGGGGGGGCTGTAAAGCAGTTCAATTATACTAATGACAAAGGTGCGAGAGAGGATGTGATATGGTTAATAGGGAATCGGGGCCAAATTCTGGCCCAATGAAGTCAGGGGGAGCCTTGACCCGGATTCTCAAAGGTATTTAGGTTCCTATTGAAATCAATGGAAGTTGAGCACTTAAATAGCTTCTAGGATCTAGACCTTTGCTATTGGCTTGAGTGCAACCAAAGTTTGGCATCAAGGGAACTAATGATCAAAGGTGGGTACTGAAGAGAGATGTTGGCCCTGATGTAGGAATCATAGGGTGGAATTCTCCACCCTGTGTCACACAGGAGCTCAGTTTCTCCTGGTCTCAGAAATCTATGAACCTGAGATGCTGCCCCCATGTCCTAAAGGGTTAGTGTGCATTGGGAAGAGAATAGGTCCTTTAAGAACAACACGCACAGCTTCATCCCGCAAGAAACTCATGCGCCCCCTTCCTGCCGCATTGAACAGCGGTGTGTGTCCCTGATCTCTTGTAAAGCTGGCAGGGGGATGCTTACAGATAATGGAGGTGGGTGGAGGAGGGGAATAGGCTTTGCCCTTGAGTTGCAGGTTTTCATGAAGCTGTTCTGATCCCCTCACGCATGAGCCCATGTGAAGGGTCAGGGACCGCTGCCAAATGCTGGAGTGGGATTGGGATACAGCTCTTGCCCATCCAATACACAGATGCTTGTGGCAGCCAGAGGTGCCCCAGAAACACAGATGGGATCATTTGAGGCAGCAGCTGGAAGCTGTCAAGGAAAACAGCATTTATTTAACTAGGATGGGTCCTTCTGCACTCTCCTCTGCCACTGAAAAATCTGTCATCAGACATTCGCTTGCCCCTGCCCAACTCCTAGTGCTCTGCCCCTGCTCGCTACAGGTCAGGTATGGCACTGCAGCAACCCAAAGAATACAGGTGCTCCTTCCCCCCCAGCCAACCTCAAGTACAAGCAAGCAACTGGGTGAGGTTTCCATTTAAACAGGAGGAAGGGTGGAAGCTGCAATCAAGAGGGAAATGTCTGGATTCCCCGTGGAGCACAGAGCGATATCCCACTGTGGTCTCAGATTAAACATCCCCAGCCCAAGCACCACTGTAAACTTCATCCTAGCACTTCAATCTGCCCCTTGAGGGTAGAGACATCCACCATGAGGTGGAACCACCTCCCCAGCAGCTGTAGGGTTAACATCATCTGAACCATCCTCGACGAGAAAGGAAAGACAAATATGCTTAGAGATTTCCAGCTGGGAGCTCCCCTTGCTTCCTTGGTACCTTCCGCAGCTGCTGCTTTTGAAATCCAGGGGCCCAGCTCTGCATGGAGGATATTCATTAACCTCCTCCTCCCCGGGTCCTCTTCATTCCTGTGCTTACTCCTGGAAATGACAGCGTTAAGCAGACTTTTCTGTTCTGTGCTATCCTCTTGGCACAAACGGGGCTGCGGGTTCTTGCTCACTACCCTGACACATGCCTTCAAGGCTGAACTTCCTCTGGATCCATTTGCCTCTTCCCTTTCTACCTCCAGCAATGCTTCTCGTGTCAGGGTCTTGACCCAGGATGGATGGGATAAGAGCACAAGAGGCTGATGCCAATGCTCAGGCAGCCATTTTAGTAGTGGTTGATTTTAGTGCTTGCCAGATAAACAGGACACCCCAGACCCGAGCAGAACACAAGAAGGAGAACACCGGAACGTCCAAGTCCGGGGCAGGGAAGGGGGAAGTGCCTTGGATCCAAGGCAAAGGAGGGCACTGAGGACAGCAACAGACCAGAAGAAGAAAGTCAGGGATGCAGAAAAGAGGAGAAATCGTGTGAATTGGACTGGATTCCGAAGGATGCATCTTAAAGTTCAGCTCACATTGCAACAAACCGCCAGATGGCTGTGTATCCCAGAGAGACCCCTTTGGGAAAGGAAATGGGTGGGGGGACAGGGGAGCCAGGGTCAATTTTATATCCCATTCCCAGAGGAAAAGGAAATGCAGATTATGAGTTGTCTTCATGGTCTCAGCAGTAGTTGAACCAATGCAAGAGCAGGGGAAGAAAAAAACCAGAAGACTATCTTTGGCTATCTTGTTCTATGTGTTTTTCCCCCTTCTTCCTCCTCATCTGTCAAGTTGATTTGAAACAAAACATTTCAATTTGGGACTATAACAATGTTTCATTTCAATTGGAAATGGTGAAATGTTTCAAATCAAATCATTTCAGAACTTAGTTCTACAAAAGATTTTTGCTCTTCCAACTTTTCTGCCCAATTTGGACCAAATAAATTGACATGTTAGAATTTTCCATGGGGTGGAAATGGTGATGGGGTTTTGTTGGGTTTTTTTGACCAGCTCTGAAAAACTAGTGATCTGCTTACAGAGTCAAATAGGATAGAGCCTGCATGTCAGGGAGAGAAATGGATATGGGTGGTGGCTGGAGCAGTGTGCTGGGAGTCAGGATATGTGAGCACCATGCAGGACTCAGTCAGAACATGCCATGTGACTCTGGGCAAATCACATCACCTTTCTGTGCTTTAGTTTCCCCATCTGTGAAGTGGGGGAAAATAATACTGACTGTACCTTTGTAAAGCTTTGATGAAAACCATTAAATCAGTTCAAAGAACTATTATTAAATGAATCAGAAGATGTCTAGATGAGCTAATGCCCTCACATAACCAGATCCTTTGGCAGCTTCAGCCCTCCAAGCAACTGAGAAAATAAGTGTTAAAGAATGCTAAAGCAGGAGAGCTTTTTTTTTTTCACATCTTGGCTCTGTCTCTCTCTCATTCAGGGCTCTCTTTGTGGTTTGGTCTGTAGGCGTGATGTGTCGAATATGGATTCTTTCTACCTATTCAAGTAGAATCCACTGCAGACAAGTTCACCCCAGAGGCAAGAGATGAGCGTTCTTTTTTTCATCAGCCAGCCGTGCATAAAGAGTCTTGATCCCACAGAGCTATAGGCAGCAGCAAAGGCAAAATCAGGATTACCTAGTGCCCCAGTCCAGCCGGCAGAAAGCACAGCACTGTTTTGTTTTCCTTTGACACGTTCGCCTCAATTAAGGTTTAGTCTTTTATCGGCTCAAGGGCATAGCGTCCTCAATTAAAAAGTGTGTGTGTGAGAACTATGTTAACACAAAGGGAAATGCATAGTTAAAAATCACCAAAAAAAATCCAGAGATGAAGAAGTGATGTTTCCCCCAGCAATGGTAACAGAGATTTTGCATGCAATAATGGGCCAAATCCCCAGCTGGTGTAAATCAGTGTAGCTCCATTAACTTTAATATCCCATGTGCAGGGCATCTGCCTTTCAGGCTAGTGTACAGTTGCTGTGAGGGATTTCAACAGAACTTGTTCCCAGCCCCCAGCATGGGGAAGGAGGTCTGGACTGAGCCAGTGTGCACTACACTGACTGTTCTCTGCTTCCTAGCACCCTGAGGCTACTCTAACTTACCCCAGGGACCAGGTAGGTGTCTGCACAGCCCCGGGATACAGGGGCAGTCTTTGTCCCACAGGTACCCCACCACAACCGAAGTGTAAGAACGGCGTAACTGCTAAGCCTTAAGGTGAGGAAACGTTCTATTGGGTATGCCCCACACCGGGGGGGAGGGGGGAGGAGGAATAATTGAATAGAAGTTGGGGAGACCATTTGTTCTGTTGCATTGTGTGTAGAATGAAAGGAATCTGTGTGTGTGTGTATTTTTAATAAACATCATGTGCACCTCAGTTTACTTGCATGATATCCTGCCTGGTTGCGTAGCGTTAGATAAAGGAGGCTGCAAGGGGGAAACCAACAGGGAATGAAATCGTAGCAAGCAAAGGTCACAGAAAATGCCAATGGTCCTCGGAGGAAAACAATGGGGCAAGCTATTACTTAGGGAATACCCCTGGACTGATTCCAAGTAGGCTGGTGAAGTTTATTCTTCTCAGGCTGAACCTAGGGTCAGAGGAGATGCTAAAACCTTAAAGATGCTAGCCTAGGCAGATGTAATGGTTGTTAGTAGCGGCTGTAGATGCATCTCTAACTGAGAGAGACCAAGGATCATGCTGAAGCAGTGTGGGCTGCATCTCCCACCCCAGAGATGGAGGTAGCTGGGCTGAATAGAACTTCAGGGAAAGGTTAAGGTTTAGGGGAGATGAAATATGCCCATAGACATTTATTGTTTTTACCCTTTACTCTGCATACTGTATACCTTGTGGGTGAATAAATCCTGTTTAGTTCTGAAGAAGCAGTTTTTTGAGTCACTTTATTCAGCCACTGGTCACAGGTCCCTGGAGGAAAAGGGTTTATAGATGTCAAGCATAATTGGGCCTGTTGTGTTAACAGTCAAACACATCTCTCCTGTGTTCAACAAGTCGAAGACCTCTCTCTCCTGTGTTCACTTGGGATCTCATGATCTTCAGCACAGTTGTGAGTCTGCCCAGAAGGGTTTCAGGGTCAGGAAGCACAGAGTGGTTGTTAGTGGGAAAGAAGTATGATCTGATGGTGAAGGTGCTTTTTAAGATTCAGGATATCTGTGTTTAATTCCTAGCTCTGCCATAAGCTTCCTGTGAGACCTTGGGCAAGTCACTTAACCACTCTGTCTCAATTCCCTATCTATAAAATGGGAATAATAACACTCCCTTGTGTCTATTTAGATTGTAAGCTTCTCAGGACAAGGATAATCTCATGCATTTGTACAGTGGAGCTACAATATTGGTTGGGTCTCTAGGCACTGTCATAATACGATTAATAGTCTTTGGCACGAGACTGAAAGTGTGAAATAGCAACTCTTTCCTGTAGTGATTTTCCCCTCCACCAGTCAAGCCTTTCCTTGCTCCTGGGAAAGCAGAAGCCCTCCCTGCTCTATCTGATTAGATTTTCAGATGCCCTAGTGGGATTAGGCATTGAAACATTCTGCCCAGAATGCATCTAAGAATCTTTTACCTACAAAGATTGGTGCCTCGCCAGGTCCGCTCCTCATCTCATCCTACCAGGTTACCTTGGGTGACAGATGATCAAAGGCTGAAATGGCAATTGAGGTAGTTTGAAGCACGTGTGGTGGAAGACTTGCTCTGAGTCAGATTGAGAGCAGTGAAGGACATTTTTACACGCCTAGTCTGACAGTGACAGAGGCAAAGAAGTAAATCCTCTCCCTCTGCCAGCGCATCAGCATAGTGTCATCCTGCAGACCTCTGCAGGGTGTGTAGAATTATGAATCTGACTTGCCTTAACACCTTTTCCCAGTCACATTTTTGCAGCCATGAGTAGATGCCCAGCCCTTTTGCTAACGACAAATGATAGTTCCCAAGGTGCGTTGTCAGGGTATAAACTCACTGCCATGTAGAGTCTCACTCTATTTGCTAAATGAAGTTTGAGGTATTATTATTTTTTGTCTGTGTTGTGGTAGCACCTTGGAGCCCCAGCCATGGACTAGGATTCCATTGTGCTGGGCCCCATCCAAACACAGAACAAAGATGGGCCCTGCTATGAAGTGCTGTATCCAGTGGGAAGGAGTTGTATGTCACTACTTACGAGCTAGGGCCCAAATTCTTAGAAACAATGAGTGATTGCGGTTGCCCAAATTGAAACAGTTGATTCCCAGAAAGTGCTGGGCACCCCACCTTCTGAAAATCAAGCCTCTTTATGGTATCTCAAGATGGGCATTTACAAATTAAGGCACCTAAAATCAATAGTCACTTTTGACAATGTAGGCCTACATCCTTGCGTCTCATGGCTTGTGAAGACCGGCACAGATGTTTGGGCCCATTATTGATGAAGATTGTTGGAGGGCAATGCCAGTTAGTTGTTAACAGAAATATCTTTGTGACTTGTAAACATTCTGTGCAATCAGCGAGTGGATTTAAATACTCTCCATGTCACCTCTGCGTCCTACACCAGATACTAAAGCAGCACTGTGTGAGGCTGCAAGTACTAGCAACAAGAGTAAAACCGACCCATTAACTTCATTGGTCAAGTCTCCTGGAAGTAAAAAAAATTGCTTGGATTTAAACTGCAGGGGGAATGTAGGGAGGCAGAATGAAGTAACTAAACTGGAATTGGGTCAGGATTCCTGGTAAGCATCCTAACTCTTGTGAAAAAGATCTCCAGCAGGCGGGGCCTTTTTATTACACACCCTAAAGGCTGCATCTCCGGGAGCCCAGTGCCCTGTAGCATCATGCAGGGGTCGCTGGGTCAGTATCACTGTAGAGAGTAAAATGCCATCTCTTGTATCACCAGCACAACTTTCTGCAGCTTGCCTATACTACAGCAGCACCGTTACCGTACTGGAGCGCTACAGTGAGATTTGGTCAAACTAACTGCAGCACACAGGGCGCATAATTTTTCACAGACCGGAATGACATAGCTACGCCTGTCTGTCAGGCCTTAGAAATCTTCCATCCATGTTCTGATCCATACTGATGCTACTTAAGCTACACCTAGGCTACCGGCACTACAGCAGTACATCTAGGGCACTGTAGCTGTGCCGCTGTAGCACTGGAGTGTAGGCGCTTCCTGAAGCCACAAAAGGGGTCTTTCTGTTGCCATAGGAACTCCACCTCCCCGAGCAATGGCAGCCAGGTTGATAGCAGCATTCTTCTGTTGACTTAGCTGCACCTACACCAGGGGTTAGGTTGGCATAGCTACAGCTCTCAAGTTTCACACCCCTGAGTACCACAACTATGTCCACCTAATTCTTCAGTGTAGGTCGGCCAAAGTTTGCACGTTCAGAGCATGAAGTTTCAGGATCTGCTGGCCAAGTTTTTCAAAAGAGGCTAATGATTTTGGGTGCCCAATTTGAGGTCTCTTAAAAAGACCTGATTTCCAGAAGATACTTAGCATCTACCCTCAGGCTCCTTTCAGATGTCTCCGATTGGGCACACACAGCCAGAGAGACACACAATTGCAGTTGCTATTGAAAACCTTGGCCGTTGTTGTTTTTTGGGACGCAAAGGAGCCAAGAGTCCAAAGAATTCCATGGGGAATTGTGCAATTTAATCTTTTCTGTGTCATGTAGCTGTTGGAATCATCATCATCATAGTCTTGATGGAAATCTGTTTTTTTGGGGGTGGGAAGAGGAGAGAATTCCTATTGAAAAGCATTCCTATTTCTTTATTGCCATGAACAATGAAATAAAAGTCGTCAGCCTGGATTCTAGAGGTAGTGTCATGCGGCAGGACAGAGTTTGGCCCCAGCAGTTCTCTCTCATGCCCTGGGCTACCAGGTGGGTGGGAATACATGGGGGTGTTTTTGCTCAGCAGCTGCAAGGGAACAGGAAAGAGGAGGAGCACCTTATACTGAGACTGAGTAAGCATGACAGCTGAGATCTTGGAACAGCTTCAGTAGGTGGGGTGCAGGACTGGAGCGTAGGAGAATTATTCCTGACTCTGCAACTCACCTGCTGTGTAGCCTTGGGAAAGTCATTTCACCTCCCCGTGCCTCTGTTTTTCCTCCTACCCTTTCCCTGCCTTGTCTATTCAGCTTGTAAGTTCTTTGGGGCAGAAGTGGTCTCCTGCTACATGACTAGCACAATGGGTCCTTGATCTTGCTTGAGGCATTTAGGATCAGGCAACTTTGAGTTGCCGAGGGAGAGTAAGATAGAGAGAAAATGGGTAGAGAGGGTGCTAGAGATCCCCAATACTTCTAAATAACATTATTATAAAGTTTCCTTTGAGTGTAATGCAAACCAAGAGGTACCAAGAGTGATGTGAAGATTGGCAGTGGCATCATGGCCTTTAATTCACCCCACTGTGCCCAGGTATTCCAGCACAGGTAGCCTGTACAATCAGCCATTGTCAACCACAGGGCAACTTTAGGAAAGATTAACTTACTCCTTTAACCCCCCTCTGCTTTTGCCTTGGGACTGGGAGACTAGAAACTCAAGCTCTACACTCCATATAGCAATTAGCCCTTCTGTGCCCTCAGTCTGAGGCTCTAAAATGGTGTAGTAACATTTGCCAACCTCACAGGGGATGCCGTGAGGCTTAAACTGATGCCTGTAAAGAGCTTTGAGCCATGTGACTTGTACAGTGTTGTTAATTTTAGGGGAGTTCTGCAGTTAGGCAGATTGTCATTGTCATACCAGTGTAAAGGGAAGGTCCTTGATGTGAAATGTTTATTATTATAATCTCTTTTAATGGCCTGGTTTAGGGGATCATTTTGGTGGTACTTAGATTTTCCATTATTGGCTTGTATGAATGGCTGTTTCTTATCTCCTCTTTCTAGTGCTGCATTAGTTTCTTTCGCAGCCCTTTATACCTCCCTCTAGCAGTAATAGTTCCATGGTTTTCCCCTGAAATTATGGCATTTTATTTCAAGACCAAGGTACAGAAAAAGAATTTGTTCCTTTACAGATTTCATTTGAGTGTGCTGTTTAAGGCCGCCATGTAGATTTAAACAGTTTGACAGTTTAAAGATAGAACCATAATAATAATGTCAAGACTTCATTTATCAGCAGCTTTCATGCTAGCATTTCAGAGTTTGTTGTGGATGTTAATTAAGCCTTACAATGCCACCTGTGATAGGTCAGGACCATTAGCCTTATTTTGCAAATGGGGAAACTGAGACACATAGCAGGAAAATGACTTGCTCAAGTTCACGCAATATGTCAGTGGCAGAACCAGGAATCAAATCCTAACATCCAGTCAACAGAACTAAATCCTAATTTTGCCCTCTTTCTTTTCACTATATAATGAAAAGATGGTTGTTGTAGTATTGGACTATGCAGCCACTCCTCATAAACCCTTCTCCCTACCTACCCTCTTACACCCTACCCTTCCAATTCCATACACATGCCTAACATCAAATACCAGGATACTATCCTTACAAAACACTACAAAAGTATTCTACGGTAACTATCCAAAATGCTAGAGTTTGCAATGTCTTGCCAATGATAGTGTGGGGCTGCAGACCATTTCTGGAGATGGCTGCAGATTTGGAGGTTTTCTAGGTATTTGCGTACCAAACACTCAGTAACTTGCCATAATATTTAAACCCAGGGACAAATCCTCAATGAGTATAAACTGACCAAGCTCCATTGACACGAGTGGCACTATGCTGATTTACAGCTGCTGAAGATCTGCCTCCAAGATTCAAAGAAAGAAGTTGGATATTTATGTGGATATCGATAATACCCAGAGTTGTTATAATTAATCAACTTCTGATGGGATATTAAACCTTATGCCTCAGGGTTTAAGCCAATCTCTAACTATTACATATCAGGATGAGATCTAATGTTGGGCACAGATTAGCTCGCATCTGCTCACTGCAGAGTTCTTACATCTTCCTCGGATTCATTTGGTGTTGGCCAGTCAGAGACAGGACGCTGGCCTAGGTGGATCTCTCAGGTCTGATCTAATATGACATCCCTATCCATATTAGCTAAGAAACAGAAGGCCAGATTGTGCCGTTAAAGCAGTCTTGAGTAGGGGATAGCAGAAAGGTCTGTCAGTCCCTGGACCTTCAGGGAACATTGTCAGCACAGCAATAGCTGCAGAGATTCCCCCAGTGAAAGTGTGAACAGTGAGCTGGGTTTGTACGGCCCTGGGTCCATCAAGGCAAAGCAGAAGAAAGGAATCTTGCCTCCCCTGGCTATGAAGACAAGGAACCCATCAGCTGTAGCTTTAGCTGAAAGGGCTGTTTTAAGGCTTTAAAATGCTTCATATACCAATCCGTCCTGAACATAAAACAAATTAGTGGCACAAAATGTGGTGTTCATTAAAGGTTTTCAGTATGCCAGGCCGGCTACATGCCTCACCAACTGCCCCAGTCAGCAATTCTGTGGGCTGGGCTAGTGCCGCAGACCATTTGGTAGCCTCTGGCACCAGTGCCTGGTCATTTAGAAGGACACTCAGCCAGCATTTAACCCACTGTTAAGAGACATCCACATCTTGTTTCAGTTTATCAGACAGCTTGCTCATGTTAAGAAACACTTGATACAGCAGAGCTCTGCCAAAGGATTCAGAGACTCCAGTTGCTGTCTGGAGGAGGATTGCAGGATCCAAACGAATGGGGAAGACCTATTAGCATTGTTCATCTGGTTGTGAAGTCGTGTAGAAAGGCAGCTGTGCTGCCACAACAAAGGAGGACTGCAGTATTGTGGGGCAATGGTCCAAAACTCTGCTGGCTAGAGGAGAATTAACACAGCACTTAAATATATACTGTGTGTGTGTGTGTGTGTGTGTGTGTGTGTGTGTGTGTGTGTGTGTGTGTGTGTGTGTGTAAAATGCCTCTCTAGTGAAGGGAGAGAACTCTTGCATATTAAAGGTATTCCTGCAATTACCAATAGGGGCTTTGTATGATAGGCCTCAATACTTCACTCTAGCCACTGGATAACACTGCTTCCCATATCCTATACATCTCTGTATGACTTAATATGGCCAAACAATCTATTCAGACTTATTCACTAGACATGTCACTTAGACCCTGATTTTCTCTGTAACAGCACTAGGATTTTATATCCTTTCAGCGAAAGAAAATCAGTTCTTTTAATCTCCCTGTCCCCATACTAAAGGAAAAAAATGGGGTAATAAATGTAGATAATAGCAGCCACCTCCCAATGTAAAGGAAGGGCCCTATATAAGTGTAAAATTTTATATTTATATATATAAAAATGGGCAGGGCCATCTTTTTATTATGTGAATGTACAGTGCCTAGCCTTGAATTTCAACCTCCAGGTCTGCTGTAATATAAAAAACAGTAATTATTATTGTAATTCATCTGTAAAATATGTATATGGTCCCCTGTGTAATAAAGAGGATAGCCACCTGCTCTTGCTCTCTGCTAATGAAGTTAGACTTTTAGGTCAAGGGTAGTGTTGCAGACTTCAAAGTTCCAGAATTCAATCCCCACTTGCAACCTAACTGGGGAGAGGGGGAAGTTACATTGTTAATTAAAGGAATTGGGAATATACCACATGACAGGAACAGCTCAACTAGGGGAAAAGAAGTTTCTGGGTAATCAGCTCTTCCTCAGCAGGGGTGACAATTGCAGGGGATGGCAGGAAGGTTTCTACAAGGGTGGCCATGTTACAATATATCAATGGCTGGATAAGAAATAA
Organism: Emydura macquarii macquarii; assembly: GCF_026122565.2. NCBI lineage: Eukaryota > Metazoa > Chordata > Testudines > Chelidae > Emydura > Emydura macquarii. The sequence continues at coordinate 4,425,508 of NW_027130449.1, read as the reverse complement.
TTCTGCAGCAGGGGAGAGCCTCCTCTCTCAATCTGTGAGGAACTGGTGGATGGCTGTGGTGACCTCCGTTTATGAGAGAGTGGCTTGCTTAAATGGGTTGATAAATTGGATCCCTTTGGTGCTATTTGCTCTTGTCTTCCTTAATCTCTGTTAATCATAATGATTTTTTTATTCGGTGATGCATCTGACCTACTTGCAGCCTCTGGATCCTGCTAGTCTTTTTAATTGTCTCTGATGTATCTGGTTTTTGCATCTGAAAGAAAATCAATACAACGATGTTTAAAAAAACCCCATAAAATCCTCAGGCAAACCAGGAAATGTTTTGATTCTTGGCATGCAATGAACTGTGGAGATCTCACTCTCAGGGGATTCCTTCTCTTTGATAGGCCAAGCCACTGATCTTAATCAGTCCCTGGTTGATGATCACCCAACTGGAATTTGTCAAAGTACATGAACCACCAGGTTCTGCCAGTGACCTGCAAACTGCCAGTAATAGCGCTAGGGGTTTATTTTAATCTTCTCAGCAAAAGAATTTGGAAAGTAAAAAAGAGTTCTTGGGCTCAAGCAGGAAAAAAAAAAAAAACAACTTGGGTGATTGTAAATAGGGGCAGATGGACCATCTCAGAGAAACTAGAACCCAGTCCGAACTCTTTCCAGTTGATGTTGATGGACAAGAAGGTGGTCCAGTGGTTAGGGCACTAGCTGAAGGCTTGGGAAGCCTGGCTTCAAGTCTCTGTTCTCCCACAGGCTTCCTGCATGAACCTTGGTAAAATCATTTAAAGTGGGGGGACACAGGCACTTAAGTCCAACATTTAGGTGCCAGTGGCATTCACAAAACCCCTGCTCAGCTACCGCCTAACTCTGCAATTGCCCAAGCTTCTCCTGATAAAGTCTCCGAGGTGCATACGTTTCTGCAGGTGAGGCAGCTGTGCACATGGCAGTCCTGACACGACTGAGCAGCTGGGTGCCTAACTCATGTCTAAGCCTCATCAGGCTTCACACTCCCTGCCTATCATCACCTTCCAGGCCTGATCCAGTTGACATGCTCAGAGGTTGCCTTAGATGAATGTCTATCAGACTGGGCCCTGACTATAGCCTAATGGTTAAGCACTTGCTGTGGACGTGACAGCACTGGTTCCAATCCCCCCCTCAGTCTGATGGGGGACAGGAACTTGCACCCAGGCCACCGGGCTTTAGGATATTGTGGGATGGGTTCTCTGCCTCTTGTTGAAGCTGTTCTACTTTGTTTAAAGTGAATGTGATCAGAGCAGGAACTGGTACGCACACATCCTCAGTGACTGCCCTGACTACTGTGCTCTAGCATGTCTCCCTGGCCCAATGAATGTTTGTATAAACGAAGAGGAACAGCTTCAACAGGAGAGGCAGAAAGACCCACTCCAGAATACCCCAAAACCCAGCAGATCGGATGCTTTCCTTTGAGAGAGGAGACCTGCATTCAAAGCCCTGCTCCATAACAGGCAGAGTGGGGATTCAAACCTAGGTCTGCAGCACTGACTTGACTTAGATGCCTCCTTCCAAAAGAGAGTCCAGGGCTGTGAATCCTCAGTGGAGGGAGGCAACTCCCTCTGGCCCAGACTTGGATGCCAAAGGGTTTGTCTACAATGCAAAAAAAAAAACAAAAAAACCCCAGCTGTGTAAATGTTCTCACTCAGGCTGAAGTATGAGGATGTGTACACACTGATGGTGGCAAATTCACCACAGTCAGATTGACTGACTGAGCGGCAGTGAAGAGCCACTCAATCGATCTGGAAGTCGATTCAATTAAACCACCTCCTCAAAAGGTGTAGCGCTGCGTCGACGGGAACACATTTCCTGTCGGCGCAGCATGGTGGAGATGGGGTGCAGAAGAGGATTTAGTAAGTCGACGTGAGTTACGCAAGCTACTCTGCGTCGCTTGTGTAACTCCCATCGACGGCCGCCGAATTTCCCGGTAAGTGTGTACTAAGCCTGAGCTCTGAGATCTCCACCCCCTTGGCCAGGTTTCAGAGCCCAGGCTCCAGCCCAAGCAGGAATGTCTACATGGCTAATTTTAGCCTTGAAGCACAAGCCTGTGTCAGTTGACCAGGCTCTGGGACTCCCTACCATGGGGTTTTTGTAGTGTAGACGTACCCTTGCTCTCTTTGAGGGGTGGGGCTTAGGTCAATACCCCTCTCCTCAGCATTTTCTCCTGGCTCCCTGCTCAGCATGCTGGCTTCTGTGAACCCCTTTTCTAGGAGTCTAGCTCCCTCCGTTTTATGGGGAGCTAGAGTACCTAACTTGGGTTTTGAACTCCACTTGCTGGCAGGACACCTAAAAGTTAGGCACCGCAGTGCTCAGCCTAAGTTCCCTTTGTGAACCCCACCCTTAACCTCTCTGTCTCAGCTCCTCATCTGTAAAATGGGGATAGTCATTTTTCTCTGCCTCTCAGGAGTGTTGTGAGGAGAAATGCATGAAAAATATTGAGGCAGTCAGACACCACCGTAGTGGGGAACATGTAAGTACTTTAGATGGATAAAAGAATATTATCTGGGCTTCAGTGGGGAAAAAATGCTAGTATTTCCCCTTAACCCTTCATTATTTTTCATTTCTGCAGAGGTCAGAAGTAGAATTGGCTATTTCAGGCAAAAAAGGCCATTCCTACTTGATTTCTGGCCCAAGCAGAGGCAGAAATCATCGAGATCTCAGCCACAGTTTTGCATGTCAGCCCTCTCGCAGGCTTTGCATACCCTGTTTTGAATTAGAAACACTCTCTAGTTTTTACCTGCTGCGGCGTTACATAACGGTGAAGTTGCCAACCTTTGCTGTAAACTATCCTGTCCTTGAGACGTCCATCCAGTCCAGTTCTGCTGACACAAAAGGAGACACGCACCTTTGGGTGGAGTGTGGTGTGTGGTGATTACAAAAGCGTAAAGGAGAGCTAACGGATTGTAAATTCAGTGGAGATTTAATGTAGGCCAAGGTGCAATAACTGAGGCTGGAAATGGGTCAGGACATTGAGTCCAGCACTACCATGAGTTGTGAAAAGTGCTGTGGAATTTCTGATAATACTTTTAAAGGAATCAATGAGCCTGATTCTCCTCTCAACAACAACATATGTCAGCTCCATTTACTTCAGTAACAGTACTCTGAATTTACCCTGGTATAAGGGTGTGAGGAGAATCTGACCCAGTGTGTTCAGCGAACATATTGTTCTGAGGCAAAGAGGCAAAGGGATAATACAAATCAAAGGCCACTGTATCTGGTACAAATACAGAAGGCAGTTAGAGAAAGAGATTTACCTTGTACTTAGAGGTAAATTGCAATAAATGGTAGGATCCATAACAGCTGCAGAGCAGAGGAAAAAAAATGCACACATTTCCTGTGCAATAAACCAAGGGGTATTAACTAAAAGGAGAAACTATTTTAAAGAGAACCTTTATTGCATCAAAATATTATTTTTTAACTCTTCATTGACACCCACAGAATGTTTGGGGCAAAGCAACAATTGAACCTGTTTTTCCCTCAGTCAGGGTTAGCTGTCTAACCATTGGACCATCCTTCCTCCCTAAGTCAACTCTCGTAGCCTTTCCCCTCAATACCTTTAAAAAAAAAGGGGGGGGGGGAGGGGAGAGAATGGGAAAGCTGAGTTGGTATTATGCGTAAATCCTTATGTACCAGATATCAGGCATTTCTTCTGCACCCAGTCACAGTCTGATCTTGGTAATATAATGTGGATCCTTTCACCTCTAGGTTGTCACTTTGAATTCAGCTGAACAGTGAATGAAAGATGTTCTCTGTCTTATGGCTACATGGTGGCTCATATGGAATGAGTTTGAGTCTCAGTCCAGGATCCACATTCCATGTATCCATGTGCTAGTTGTAGTGATGGTTTTTCTGAAGTTTATTCTCTGGGGCTGTTAATCTTGCACCTGTCAGAAGGACTAAGTTAACCCAACGCAATAATGAAAAGATTAAAAAGATCCCTTAGAATAAATGAGAGAGAAAAGCTCCTCTTCACTGAGCTTATATGTTCAATAGAGTCCATGACACGTAATAATTTGCTGATTAAAAAAAATTGCCATCTGAGGTAGATGCACAATCTAATAAATGTTTGCTGGAAATCTAACTCCTAAATGTGATGCCTGGTGCAAGAAGAGTTATTCAGTCAGACGGAGACATCCTTCATTTTTAGAGGTGACATTCTGCTTGGCAGTGTATAGGGTCGCTACGGAGTGTAACGAGGCGACAGTGGGGGACGCAAATGTACAGTTCAAAACAGGCTAATTCCAGACCAGTCTGCCAAACAGCAAGGGCTCTGTCTGATTCCTCATCGGCTGGAGGACAAAGGAAGAGGGCCATGTAAAGGGAAGGTAGGAAGAAGCTGCCTGCAGACACCTTGGTTTATTTTTAGTTCAGCATCTCTCTGCAGAGACTGATGTACATGTGGCACATTTACAAAACATATGCAGATTCTTCCCATTAGCAGCGTCCTCATCACAGCCTGATCATCTTTTATCATAATCTCCTACTACAGTGTTACCCTCCCATCTGCCTGTCTTTTGTGCACTGATGCCATGGTGCGTGACATCTGTACATCGGGCAGCTACGCCTGTTAAGCCTGTAAGATTGTTGACTGTGGATTCACTGCATGGAGAGCAGTTTGCCCCATTGTCTTTAAGGAACGGTGACCATGCTGGGAGCTCCTGAATAAGAGGCGCAAAGGCTCTATCCCATGTACCTGACCCTCTGAGGTCTGAGGATCCTCTAGTCCACAACTGTTTTGTGCTTAGATCCAACAATGTAGTCAGATTTGTACTGTCAAGTAAGATCGTGTCTGGTGTCACACAGCTCTGCTCTGCGGGGCATGTAGAGCTGCCGGCCCCCATGGAAGCACTGAGTACATCCACACTGCACTTAAATAGCCCCAGCTGGCCCAGGTCAGTTGAGTTGGGGTCATGGGGCTGTAAACTGCAGTATAGACATACAGGCTTAGGTTGGGGCCCGAGCTCTGGGACCCCATGAGGGGGTAGAGTCCCAGAGCCTAGGCTCCAACCCAAATGTTGACACTGCAACTTTACAGCCCCACAAGTCTGAGTCAGCTGACACGGACCAGCCCCAGGTGTGTGTTTGCCATGTAGACATACCCTGAGTCTCTGTAGCTTACCCTGGGCTCTGGCACCTGGCCTCTACTAGACTCATGCTCTGGGAATCCACCAAAAGTATCCCACAATCCTGTGGATTGGCTTTCTTTGTCCTCTGGCTTTTCTATTCACCCATTCTCTGCGTCATGTTATCTGCCTAGCTTTGCGTGATGTAGATCAGCATCTCCACTGAACAGAGTTGCCTCTCATCCATTCAGAACCTCTGGGGTAGCTAATACAGAAGGACGGAACTCAGTCACATGTCAGCAATAGCCTTGCTTTATTTGCAAGCAACTCTAGTATTCCATTACTGAATCCTGTGCAGCTTTGCAGATGCATATCCATTCTGACGTTTAACACCTGGTATTCCAATCCCACTCACCACTTCCCAGAACAGTCTTCATCTGGACATACTCCAATACCTCCTCCCCTTATACACATGCACTTCTCTGTAAATGCATTTCTGTTCCAGTCTTTGGCTGTGAACATAGCTCTGCCAAAGGACTTCAGTCCTCACAAGCAACACTTGCTCTGTGGCCTATTTAGAGTATTTTCCACTAAATCTAAAGCATAAACCTTGAGTCTTCTTTCTATCTATTGTCTAGCTACAGTTTGTATTAAGCTTTGCAGTGTAAAGCTTTGAGCCTTATTTCTATCTACAGCCTTAAGCTTTATATACAGTGCTTAACGTGAAATAATATCTACAGTGGGCTTTTAAAAAAAGCTGTTGGCCAAAGCCTGTGGACCATTGAAATCAACAGAAGTTTTGCCATAGAATTCAGAAAGATTATAAATTGACCCTAAGTGCAGTAACGGTCTGTATTAAGACTTACAGGGTTTACAAAATATAGTAGTAAGCTTTTAACTTTATTTCTGTCGAGATAAGTACTAAGATTTGAGCTTTTCTACACTCTTCAGCTTTACAGTACCGTAGTCTGTCTGTCTGTTAAGCTTTATATCGCTAAAAGTTTGTTAGAGTTTATCTTCAGTCTGTATTAAGCCTCAGGGGGCTTAAAGTCAGTGATATTAATTTAAATAGATTTCTATATTTATAGGATTATTAAATAAATTTCTACATAGCATCTTTTATAAGATTCATCAAAGAAAAGCCCACAATGTAATACAGGATATTGGGAGACTTGCATTTGGTTGATTTTATTTTATTTTTTTATCCCAAATGAATGTTTTGGTGAGAGTTTCTACAGAAGAACTATCAATTATTTTGGGAATTAGAATAAATTAATTCATAATATTTAAAAATTTGCCTCCCTCCTCCTCCCCCTCAAAAAAAAAAAAAAAAAAAAAAAAAAAAAAGGCTATAGAAGGCCTTTTGTTTTGTCGTCATTAGTTTTGTGATGTGGACAAGTACCTGTTATGGGATATGGCTACCAAACCTATTGCACTTGTGAATTACACCAGGAATTTTAAATAGGAATTGCCATAACAGATCAGACAAGTCTTCCATTTAATACAGAATGCTATCCATGACAGTGACTAGAACCAATTATAAAATTATCACCAATAGGAAAAGTTTCTTCCTAACCCCATCAGTTAATGGTTGACTTATGTCCCAAAGCCCGAGATTTAAATAGCCCTTCTAATAATAATAATTTGATCCTATTATGTAACTGTGGATGTTTTTATTCTCCATATAAATGTCCACTGATTTTAGTATTCTGTTAAGCTCTGGGATGCAATATCTTGTGGCAATGAGTTCCACTGATTAATTATATATTATCAATGATATTCATTGACTTCACATTCTTCAGCTCTGATTTATGAATACAATAGGGAAAATTCTCCTCTCAGATACACCTCTGTAAAGGCAAAGTAAACCCACTGACTTCAAATATGCAAGATCAAACACCCCTGAACTTTTGGGAAGTTCAGATCCAACCTGCTCATCTCTAGTTACCACCAGCTGCTATCAGGTTTTTCCTGCTTCTGCATTTCACAGACCATTAGCTAACAAGGAAGAAATTTAACAAGAGCTTGAAAAGTAAACCCTGTTCTACTCTTCTTCCATGCAAGATCAATTTCATGGAATAATAAAACAGTGAAAAGGTTGCCCCATGGTGATCGGGTTTTAGTGTGCATCCACAAAATGTTGTCCTCTCCCTTGCAAATCTCCCACCCCAGAACCAGAGGATTCTACAATGTGGGCAGTGAATGCCAGCCAAACATGACTCACAGATGCCCTCCACCGAGTCACTTGGGACACTTTAATTTAGGGAGCGCCACAGATATACTGTGCGACTCCTGCTCCTTCTCCTCCTGGGTCCTGCTCTGTTCTTTCTGCTGCTTACTGCTGTACTGAGACCCCATCTGACTAGATAGCCACAATCCCACCATGCATCCGACGAAGTGGGTTTCTGCCCACAAAAGCTTATGCCCAAATAAATTTGTTAGTCTTTAAGGTGCCACAGAACTCTTGCTGTTTTGCTAAAAACAGACTAACACGGCTACCCCTCTGGAACTAAATCCCACTGTTGCTGCCTTGCCTGTCTCTTGGTTTAGCTTATTATGAATATATCCCAAACTCACAATGATTTGTTTTGTATTATGCTGTAAGGGGAAAAAATTGGCTGTGAGGCGCATTGCACAAGATGTAAGTCATGGAGCTGCTATGTGTCTGGCATGATACACTGCACTCATGTAGTTGGCCACCTAGTCATGCATTCTCGCAGACCAGTTAAAATGTCAGACATCCAACTGGGTGGCAGGAATAGGTTGTAATTGCTGCTGGTGGCCACCAGAAGTTGGCATGGCACCTGCCCTGCAGGCCACCATGCCCATGCAGATCTCAAACTCCCCTGTCACTGCACTTCCATCACAGGGTGGAAGGTATGGCAGAAGGGGGCGGCTGGTGGCTGAGACCAGCAGGGAGAGATAAAAAGGCCCTGATGCTAGGCTACTCCAGCCTCCCTCCAGCCAGCCAGCTACCCGAGCCCCAGGCTCCCTCCTACCTCTCCAGGTCCACCCAACCCCCAGTTTTGCACCCCAGACAGCTCTCTCCACACTAAGGTTGCCACCTCTGAGGTACAAATAAAATCTGGGCCCACACAACTGGACAGCTGGCAGTGTGTACTGAGCACCCTTGCTGATTTCCCAGGACAGCTACCTCACAAAGGGATGATTCTGGGAAAACCTGGACAGATGGCAACCCTCCTTCAGCCCCCAATCTTACATCCCTGTGAGATCCCCAGCTTCCCACTTGGCTACCCAGAGCAGTATCCCCACCCAGCCTGCAGATACCTACCCCATCCAGCACCCCCAGACAGCCTCTAGCAATTCCAGCCTCTCACAACTGCCCCCAGGCATGCCCCAACACTCACTGTCCCATTCTCACAACTTTCCAGCCTCCCTTCCACCCATTCCAGCCTCAGCTGTTCTTTTTGTTTTTGTGCAGCTTCATGTACGGTCCTTGGACATTAAGAATATCTGGAGTTACTATAGTTAATTATAGCAAAGATGTTGAAAGGGGTATAAAATTTCATGCCTAACTAGTGGAGACCATGCTGAGAGCTGATGTGGGGCAAGATTATCCCATATCTGCTATTGCTGGCTACAGGCACCTTCTTCTAAAGCATCTGGTGCTGGCCACTATTAGGCAGGATATTGAACGAGGTGGGCCTCAGGGCTGATCCAGTCTGGCAATTTGTATGTTTCTGCCATTGCTCGGGGCAGGGTGTGTTGACAATAAACTGAATATTTTGGTCACATCAAATTATTCACAGAAATGCAAATTAGCAGAGTGTGTAATGTGTGCGAACTGTCACAGGAGGATCTGCACAAAACTTGGCAGCTATGAAGTCTAGGCAGAGTCTGGTCCCCCATGCATCTGAAGTGTGCCTTATAGCGCCTTGGAAATTAATTTCCAGCTAAATGATTATTCGGCTCTTGCAATGGGCTACCTGCAATCAGGGCCAGACTTAGGCAAGGGCCGAGTGTGCAGCAGTACAGAGAAACATGTGTTTGGGGGACGCTTCCCCTCACACATCCAGGACCTTGCACACTGGATGATCCACCCCAGCCTCCACCTTAAAGATGAACTTTGGGAGCCAGCACCCTTGTATTTACCTAAATCGTCTCTACTTTCCTTCTCATTGCATAAACCCTTCTGTCCTCCACAATGATATTTAAAACTTGCATGTCCCTGACCTGCCCAGCTACCTCAGACCATATACAACTGTGCTATGAAGGATATGGAGACTTGCCTGATGCCTGGATGTCCTAATTCACACAGGGACTCCCAAAACCTAGAGCCAGCTTTTCATACCGCAAATACAGAAATGTCTATTACATTACAGTGGCCTTGAGCACCTGTTTAATGTAAGACAAGTCACAAGTTTGACCTAAAACTCACAGGAACTGCTCAGGGCCCTGAATCTTCAAGGGCCCTGCTGACAAATAAGTCATTGGTTGGCCTAAACACCCCTTGGTAATGAGACCAAAGATTGAGACAACTTTGTCTCAGTCACACAAATTGCAAGTTTGGCCCTCAGAGCCTAGAGGAAATTCAGAGAGCACAGTCTAAAAAGAGCACTACTGAAAAAAAATGAATAAGTTCCCATCCAATCCCCATTTAAACTGCCCACCTAGATCACAGTGCCTGGAGTGTGCTTGCTTGAAGTTCACTTTCTCTGAGGAACATCCATGTGATTAACCCAACTAGCCACTTGATTCCATAGATGCTTTATGCCACTATAGCTTCAGGAGCATTTATGTGACCATCAAAGCGCAAGCAGTCAAAGAAGCAATTGTTATCTATCTCAAGAGTGGCATACATTTGCATGTAACGGGAATAAAATAAGCCTGAAAACTGGAAGAATTCTATTCAGTATGCTGAGTTCTAATTGGGATGGGTTTCACTGCTTAAGAAGACTGAGCAAAACAAAATTTTAGGTCCTCATCCTACATATATTTAAACATGTGCTTAACTTTATACTATTCAAGTACACAAACACTTGTGTTAAAATATACGTTGACAGGATCAGGACCTCAATATCCCCCCATCTCTGGACCGTGCAAACTTCTCCACTCTGAAAAGTCTGTTATTAACAACCCACCTGTTCATCATTTGTAGTACCTGATTATATTACGCAACAGCAGTATGTTATGGCACCCAGGAATACATTCCTGAATTCTGCTTAATTGAGTTGGGGCTCCACTACTAGAAATACAGTACAGCAAATATTTGTGTCTGGTAAGGAATGGGTTGTCTGGGATTGATGATGAGAAATGTAGGATGCTGTCATCACTGAAAGCAGACTATGGGTTTGGTTAGCACAATAATTGTTGTCTCTGGGTACCTCAATCTCATAGGAATATGTGTAAAACATTTTTTAGAATTAGGAGCCAAAGTCTCATTGAGACTTAGGCTCCCAAGTGCCTAAGGGCCAGATATTTAAAGTGAATTATCCTGGAGCCAAAGTCTCATTGAGACCAGTTAAAAGGCCACTGTTAGACAAACTTAGCACAAAATTTAGATTTAGTTTAAAAAAGAAACAAAAAACAAAATCAATATCAATATTTTTATTTAAATTCCACTGGAAATAGTTTATATAACAAGCCACCTCCCAAACAAACATTCTGATCTCCCTATTTATGTATCCATTCTTCTTAGAACATATCCAGCACTCTCATCATTGTAGTATCTAGGACTGGGATGAAATCCTGGCCCCATTGAAGTGAATGGCAACACTCACATCGACTTCAATGGGGTCAGGCTTTCACCCTTGGTATCTAGGGGCTTGTCTATTACATGTTGTACTGGTTTAACTAAAGGTGTGTTTTTAAATTGATGTAGCTAAACCAGTTCAAGTTTGTGTGTGCACACTCTTATTTTTGTTAAGGCGTGATTTATTTTGGTTTATGTAGATTAAAGTAAATGCAGTAGACCACACAAATTGAAATGATGGTGTCTGTGTGCAAACTTTCATTGGTTTAATTAAACAAATAAATTTGCGTAGATAAACTCTAGGACCCTTATATGTTTTTTTGCAGTCCACGTACAAGTATAAAAAGCAAGTTGCGTCTCAGCCCTGAACTAAAGCAACATAAAAGAATTCTGGTCATCCAGGGAAATATGACATATCCTCTTCTAACATCTTAAGTGCCTACTTATAAGGGGAGGCAATAACAAGTTCTGTCTGTTAACTGGCCCCTCTGTATGACTTCCTGTGAACTGCTTACAAATTGATTTATTTCACTGAATATTGGTTTGCTTTCCTTCCACTATTGGAATAATGGACTTTTAATAGTCCCACGCTACTTCCTGCTTGTATCATTTACTTGTATAAATCTATGTAGATTTTGTATACATAGCTGGCTTCTCAGTTGTGTACATTCATTCAATTACCCTTTTATACATAAATAAATTAATGTTGAATTATCTGGGAGCAGTCTCTTAAGACTGTAAGTCACCTACTCGGGGTGTTCTCTTTAGGTTTCAATGCATTTTGTACTTCTAAAGCACTTTCCATATATGGATTTCAAGGCACTTTGAACAAATATTAATTTAATTAAGTTCCCCAACAGTTCATGAGTCCTGTCTTAAACCTGTGAAACTGAAAGCACAGAGAGGTAAAGTGACTTGCCCGGGGTAAAGCCTCGTAAAGGGTTCTCCTTTCTCCCAATACCATGGATAATAATAAAACCAATCTCCCTCAACTAAATGGGGCTAATACTAATGGGGTTAATACTCCCTCAACTAAATGGGGCTTCATCCATCGCCTGTCTATGAAGTGCTGTGAGATTCGGGGATGAATCTATAGAAGTAGAAAGAAATATTATAGAATAGCAACCCATTTTCCCCTTCCTTCCCTGTTCCCACCACTCTCTCTCATTCCTTTTCTTTTTCTCTTTCGCTTGTTTTCTTTGTTATGGTTTGACTTTATTTTGTAAACAGTATGCAGTAAGGCTTGGCAATGGTTGTACCATCCTCTTACATTTAGTGGTGGACAGAAATCTCCAAATGAAGGGTATTTTCCCCCTCCTGTCATTCAGTTATATCCATTATCTCATTCTCAGTAATAATTATTTGGAGGAAGAGGGGAGGAAAAAGAGTGTGAAACAACTATTTGGCACATGAAACTTGTTAAGACACAACCAAGTTAGCTTCATCTAAGAGCATAGGTTAGGTTGCTGTTAGCCAGCCAATAACATATGTTATGACTTCCCACAATTTCTCCCAGCAATGGGTGACCTCTCTTCTTCCTGTCAACATTATCAATAGAAAAATAACATCCATTCTACCCATGTAAGATCATTTCTTTGCTTTCCATAATCTTGCTTTTTAGTGGAAAGAAAAATCTGTAGCTGATGAAGCTTGTGGCAAAACTGAATTTGTGACAAGCCATGTTATCCTCAAAGAGATTTCTTGTGGCAAGGGGACCAAATTCTCTCTCATGATAATATAATTATGGATCACTGTTTCTTCAAGGTACTGGAAAGACAGCAGACATTCAGATCTGTCAGAGTAATGGAAGTGGCACTTGAGCACATTCTTTCCTTCCTCCCTTTGGACGTAGATCTCTCTGAAACCAACATGCTGTTGAGGTGAACAACATGGAGTGACCTTTAGATTTGGATTGTAAAGGGTAGACAAGCCCTCGAGACAACACTGCACCAAGCTGTGATTGGCAAGGCGTGAAGCAATTCATGTCAGTCCTTTCCACTGAGTGAGCTAAGTGTAAGGACTTTGCACCCTTGTTTCCACACAACCTGCCAGAATTCCCAGACATAACCATGGCCCCATTCAGCTGTTGGACAAATGACCACACTGAAGGACATAGTAAACACTAACCAAAGGCAACACTTTAGGCTGGAACAAAGGATTCTCCCCCCAACTCTGCTTTTAGGAAAAAGCAAAATCACTTCAGACTTTTTAAAAAATAAAGACAGTGTAAGCCACAATATGCAGCTTTGTGGGAGGGAGCTAAAGAAAGGAAATGCAGCAGGAAATCTCAGGATATAGAGTCCATAGAGCCAAGACCTTTCTTTGATCTCCAGTTTTCTCAGGCCACTTTCCCATGTGTAGTCTCACCATTTGTTTTCAGTTATGCAGATATAATGAAAAATATTCTGATTGAGAGCAGTAGCAAAAGCATCTGGTGACATCACTGAGTTATTCATTCTAAAGACATGATAAATATGAGAGTCTATACATGAAAAAACTCTTGAGACTACACTAATGTTGATTCTGTCTAACAAACAGGAATGCAGGGTTGTATGGTTTTTGGGGTGATCACAATATTAGCAATGTACATATACAGCACTCTTCTTCAAAGCACTTGAAGTAGGTATTGGATAAATGGGGATTACCTTCCACACCATTGAAATGCATTCTCCTCTGCACAGGCTCACTGGGTCTGGACTTAGGGTCATAAAACTGATAACAGTTTAGGCTTCAGCTTTCCTCTAGGTCACTAGTGGAAGTCCAATTGAAAACTTTCAATGGTTCCATCTGGCCACTGCATTTTGGAACAAAGCAACACCTGTATTGGTCTTCTGGCTCCTGGGATATCTGTACTCCAGTGAAAAACAACAGAGACCAGTTGAAGGATCCTAATGAACTTTATCTGAACTTCCATTAGCGGTGGTGGCCATTTCAGATGTGACATCATCTTCATGGTGTCCATGATGACCAGCTGAAAGCTGGAATAGTTAATATTTGGTGTGTTATTTGATTGGATGTATAATAATGTATAATGGCTAATAGTCATTGATGGACCTATCCTCCATGAACTTATCTAGTTCTTTTTTGAACCCTGTTATACTTATGGCTTTCACAACATCCCCTGCCAACAAGTTTGACATGTTGACTGTGAGTTGTCAACATATGTCACATATTAAATATGTAAGTAAAATGATCTGTAAAACATTGAAATTAAAGAAAAATAATGTGAGGTTCAGTGGATATTGTGTCAAAAGAAGCATAGCTCACAGATATAAATAGGAATGTCTATGGGGATCTGAGATTTCAGAGTTGGTGTAGGGCTCCACAAGACTTTAATTCACACCTGCCTATTGGGTGGAACACAACAGGTGTTTAGCTGCTCAGCTTTTGACAGTAGGTGGGGAATAACTTCATGCTCATAAAATCCAAGACCAACTTTAGGTGGGTGGAATATAGTTAATTTGGAATTCAACCAGGGACAGGGTTAACACCCCTTCGCTTATTAAAAAAACGCCCCATGGCATCTTCTGTAACTATGAAATGTTAGAACCTTGGGTTTATAGCTCTTCCAAAGTACGCCACCTCCAGCAGCCTGTTAGGGCACTGATGCAGTGCTCAGAGGGAAAGGCACTTTAACACAACCAATTCTTGCAGGACCCCAAGTTTTCTTTGGAGTTGTCCCTTCCAAGTATTGGCTTGGCCCCAGCCCTACTTAGCAGGTCAGATTTGACAGGATCACCACAGAAACAGGCCATAGCATAAACCAATTTCCCAAACTTTTGAAAGAGGTGCTTCCATTCAGGAAAAAGAAATCAATCACATTTCCCCCTAAGAACCTGCCATCTTAATTTTTACATCCGCTGCACCCCACCTCAACCAGTCTTTTGCCCGCACCACCCCACCCGCACAAATTTTCAGAAACTCTAATATAAGTTTTCATAATATATTTCCTCCTCTTCGATGAGCAATTTAACACAGTTGTTATAGGCTTTGTGTAAACTCAGACAGACATTGTATCAGTTACACTTGCATCACATTTTGAAAGTTTTCTTTGCAAGTATAAAGGCTAAAGACATACTTTTTTTTTTCTTTTAAATTAAAAGCTGAGACTACACAGAACAACTGAGGGTCATCCACATGCATTCAGCTAGTTCTTCATAACCCCTCCTCCCCAACACGTTGGCAAACCAGGGAATAGTTTATCCCACCATGGTATTAGATAGCTGGCCCTATATGTATTTTTAAACTGTTCCATTGCCAAGAGGCACAGGAAAGAGAGTGCTGAATTTGAAGATTGATAAAAACAAAAAAACAAGATGGAATAAAATCCAACCCTAGGAATATTCTCAACTGTCCCTCCCTGCTTTTCATAAAACAGCATTTCTCAAAGCACAGCCAAGGGGCTATTTATCGTTTGGCAGAACTGGATTTTGTTGTTGTTGTAATTTTGACCATTAATATCGATCGTTTTTAAAAAACATTTATTTTTATTCTTAGCCATTTTAATTTTCACAGTGGTAGGCAATTAAGACGGGGCTAGGGTGAGTGTTGAGGTTAGGGCAAGGCAGGGCAGGTGACCACTTGGGGTTCAGGGCTTGGAGGTGGGTGCCAGGCTTCCGGTGCTGTGTCTGTTGTTAGTGGCAGCAGGGAAGATAGAATGTTTGACGAGATTCCACACGTGGTTAATTGTCACTCTCCCCCTAGAATGTTCCGGACCCTTGTAGAATCTTGGGGCACCTTCCTGAGACCTGCTTTTTCCCCCAGCCACCTAGAACGTGGCCAGCCCGGCCCTGGCGAGCATCTAAGGGGTGGGGCGGCACCCAGTGCAGCGAGAGCCCCACGGCGGTGTTGTGAACCGTGTGTTCCTGGGATTGTGACAGTGAGTGTGCACCCAGCCCCGCGCTCCCTTAGCGCCCAACCCCTGCCTGACAGCCCCCCACCTCCCCAGTGCCCAGCCCTCCCATACAGACCCCCCACTGAGAACCCACCCCACAGCCTCTCCTGTATAACTGCCCAGCCCCAGCCCCCCCATACAGCCCCCCACCTCCCCAGTGCCCAGCCCTCATACTGCCCCCCACAGGCTCCCCCACGGCCCACTGAGAACCCACCCCGCAGCCTCTCCCGTACAACTCCCCAGCCCCAGCCCTCCATATAGCCCCCCACCTCCTCAGTGCCCCCCCATACTGCCTCCCCACTGAGAACCCACCCCACAGCCTCTCCCACACAACTCCCCTGCCCCCCCATACTGCCCCCCCACAGCCCCAGTGCCCAGCCCTCATACTGCCCCCCCCCAGCCCCAGTGCCCAGACTCCCCCCAGCCCCCCCATACAGCCCCCGCCTCACACCCACCCCGCCCCCCAGCCCGGCCCGCAGTGCGCATGTTTCCCCCCCCCGGGCGCCGCCAGCCCAGCCCAGCCCAGCCGTTGCCCCCGCCCGCCGCTCGCAGGCGCTGGGCTGGCGCAGCCCGGCCGGTCCCCCTCTCTCGGGCAGGGCGGAGCGCAGCGGAGCGGAGCCGAGCCGCCAGCCCGGCTCTCTGGCCTGGCTCCTTCGCCGCCCCCGCTTCCGGCCCAGCTCGCGCGCCGCCCGGCCGGGGGGTGAGGATGCGGCGCGCCGGGGGCCCGGGCAGGCACGGCCGCTAGGCGGGCGGAGCGCGGGCGGCCCGGGCGCCGCGGCGGGGCGAGGTAAGCGGAGCCGGGGCGCCCTGGGTGCGGCGTGTGGCGGGGCCGGGGCGCCGGGGTCCTCGTGTGCCGGGAGCGGGCCCTGCGCCGCGGGCGGGGGGCGGGGAGGGCCCGGCTGGCCCCAGGACATCGCGGCTCGCCAGCCTCGGGCACGCTGCGCTCACGGGGGTCGGGCCGCGACACGCGCCAGGCAGGTCTGGGCTCGGTCCAGGGCAGCGCGTCCCGGTAGCGGCTGTCGGGTCCCTCCAGCACCGCTCTGCGGTGTGCACCGTGCAGACCGGCTTTGCACCGCACCGACTGGAAGTCCTGGACTGCTCCGGTGCATGGTGAGCAGCGTGCAGCATGCAGCACATCCCATTACTGGTCCTAGGGACGTGGGGTGGGAATCCATGCATTGGAGCCTCGAGCACCGCTCTGCGATGTGCACCGTGCAGACCTGCTTTGTACCAGACCGACTGGAAGTCCTGGACTAATCCGGTGCATGGCGAGCAGCGTATCCCGACACCAGCTATTGGGCCTGTGGGTGGGAGTCCTTGTATTGGAGCCTCGAGCATCGCTGTGCCACACGCACCATGCAGACCTGCTTTATACCAGACTGACTGGAAGTCCTGGACTGCTCCGGTGCATGGCGAGCAGCGTGCAGCATACCCCAATACTGATTGTAGGGACGTGGGGTGGGAATCCTTGTATTGGAGCGTCGAGCACTGCTGTGCGATATGCACCGTGCAGACCTGCTTTATTCCAGACTGAACGAAAGTCCTGGACTGCTCCGGTGCATGGCGAGCAGCGTGCAGCATGCAGCACATCCCATTACTGGTCCTAGGGACGTGGGGTGGGAATCCTTGTATAGGAGCCTCCAGCACTGCTCTGCGATATGCACCGTGCAGACCTGCTTTGCACCGGACTGACTGGAAGTCCTGGACTGCTCCAGTGCATGGCGAGCAGCGTGCAGCATGCAGCACATCCCATTACTGGTCCTAGGGACGTGGGGTGGGAATCCTTGTATAGGAGCGTTGAGCACCGCCGTGCCACACGCACCATGCAGTTCTGGTTTGTGCAAGGGCAAACAGAAGTCCTGAACTGCTCCAGTGCATGGCGAGCAGCGTGCACATCCCAATACTGGTTATCGGGATGTGGGTGGGGTTCCTTGTATTGGACCCGTGGGCACCTCTGTGCGATATGTACCATGCAGACCTACTTTATACCAGACTGAATGGAAGTCCTGAATTGCTCCCGTGGCGTCGCGATCAACGTGCATATTGCAACAGTGCTGATTATCGAGAGATGGAACAGGAATCCCTGGATTGTATCCCTCAGTACCGCCGTGTTGTATGCACTGTGAAGCCCTAGTTTACACCAGAGTGAATGGAAGTCCTGAATTGTTCCAGTGCATCGTGAGCAATGTGCATATCACAGTGCTGCTTGTAGTGGGGAAAGGGGTAAGAGTCCTTGAATTGGAGCCCCAAGCATTGCTGTGCATTATGTGCCATGCAGTCCTGGTTTATGTAAGCGTGAATAGAAGTCGTGACTTATTCCAGTGTATTGCAGGCAAACTGCATATGTATCACAGTGCTAGTTGTAGTGGGGAAAGAGGCAGGAGTCCTTGAATTGTTTCCGTGCCTTGCTCATTAGTGTGCACTGAGCGGTCCTAGTTTGATGCAGAGAAGAATGAAAGTCCCTGCACTGACAACCTCAAATCTGCCGTTCTCTTGCTAGCATTTGTTCTTTGAAGGTAAGAAAAAGTGACTTCGCTTTACTAGGGTTTCCCGCATGATTCTTCTGCAGTGAATCAATGCCCTTTGCCATGACTCAGTGAAAGTTTTTATTGAATTTTAGCCTTTTCTTTTGTTTTCCCCAAGTGTTTGTCCTGCTCACCTCTTATTGACTCCGAGTTATGTCAATATTTCTTTTATTATATATTTATAAATAAATCTGAATGTTCAGGCACAGCTAGTGCATTATATACTCTTCTCTTTGTAAAAAAGAAAAAAGTGTATTTGCCTTCAGCTCCTAGTTCATTCTATCTAGTCCCCATCCCATGCTCCTGAATAAACAGCATGAGAGGAGCGGCATCTCTGGGATGCATAGAATTATAATCCTCAGGAAATTATTTGTTAAGGAAGGAATAATTGGGATTTCAATGTGCATGTGTTTAATTATAATGCTTTTTAAACATTGGAAAGACAGCATTGTACTCTTTGAGCTAGCATGCAGCTGGTGTATTGCTTTTCTACATAGCTCTTCCCTTTCTATTGTTTAAAGTGTCCTTTGTGATATTTTTAAACAGGTTTCTTCTGAGAGCCTTTTTAGTTTTTTTCATGTTTCATTGAATGTCCACAAGCTTTCTTGGATTATTAGGGTGTTTTATAGCCAAGATCTGTGCTATGAAAAGCACACAATATGGAAGTGCACTAAATGGCCATCTCGCTGTTGACACTGACACACACTCACATGTGTGTGCTCTCTGTCTCAAAAATGTATGTGTGGGTTAAATCAGTAGACGTTCTTTAGTTCACTTTCATATGGAATTTGAAGCACTTCTACTGACTTACAGTATTTGAGGAAAAAATAGAAATGTAGGGCTCGGATCACTACAGAGCTAGCCGTGGCACGGATGCACTGATGTAGCGGTGCTTCTGTAGCGCTGCTAGTGCAGACTATTTAAGCCAACGGGAGAGAGCTTTTCTGTCGACTTAATTACTCTAGCCCTCATGAGGGTGTTTAATGACGTAATGCTGTCCACACCATCACCTCGGTCAGTGGAACTTACGTCGCTTAGGGGGGTGGCTTATTCACACCCCTGAGCGACATACGTTATATCAACATAAGTGATAGCGTGTACATAGCCTCAGTCATGGAAGGTGCTGAACATTTTCCACTCTGGGTGAAGTCAGGCAATTGCTTCTGTCTGAGCATAATGGAAATAGGGAGTTTAATCGCTGTTGAGTCCTCACCACAGACCATTTTCAAGACTGTCAGTGTGTTCTGATTATTTCACTCCCTCCGGTTTTGAGGCTCTGCCTGGAGCCTTGATCCGTTGCATCAAACAATATATGTGCTGATATTGATGAACTACAGTAATTTTTCTTCCTCCCCCATTTCTCTCCCCCCACCCCCTGCTTCCATTTGAGGCAGTGCACGAGAACAGCACTTTGGACAGAGACTCCCGAGGCCTGAGCCCACTTTACTGTAATGACTAATATTGTGAATGCTGGGAGTGCTTTTAAGGAAATGGCAAGTAAAAGTTCTGTTTAGCCATATATTTTTAACCTTCTTCCTTAAAAATTAAAGTTACTTAACTGTATTTCCCAGTGTGGTAAGAACATTCCTCTTTCACTGATACAGTCTCCTGTGTTTGGACTTCCAAAGTTATTGTCACAACTCTATTCAAAGTATTCAAAATGTTCAGATCATGGTAGGATTGAGCATGGGATAAATATCCGTTTTCATAGGATAGGCACAGACCTCCTAACATGCTTATTTAGTAACATACAATTTATTTCCTTCCACACACGTCTTTTTATTCCAGTTTTTCAAATATGTGTGTGCTCACCCAAGGCAGTTTATTTTGACTGGCAAGTAAAATATCATACACTTCTTTATATTTTATTATTATTATTGTTGTTGTTGTTGTAAAGAGCAAGCGAGTAAATTTTGAGCCTGGGCTGGTAAATGTTCATGACAATTTTCCAAGGCTACTTTATGCTATATCACAGTCTACTCTTGTATATTTTATGGTTTTATAATATTTGAACATCTGTAGCCATCTGAAAGAATCTAAATTATATTCCTTTGAGGGTATTTAATGATTTGGGAAGATAAAAGAAGAAAAATATGGTGACAGTCTTGCAGTATGCATTATATAAGATCTATTATTGGGGACAATTACAGAATTAAAACAATAATATGGTGCCTATAGGTATATATAATGTACTGGAGTATTGCTGCATTGACAGAAGCAAATTAATTTCACTGAATTAACTTGCATTTCAGTATTGCAGCATGCTATCTTAAGCTGAAAACCGTGTGCTCAAAATAAAGTTGCTGGTCAAGTTTCTGAAGTTACCAGTGAAATTTGAGACTGATCTGCTCAGTTATCACTAGGGAGCTATCTTAATGCTAATGGCCAGTTGTGCATGTTGTTAACAAGCCATTGCAGTCTAATATGTCACCTGAAAATGGATCATAATCTGTCACTATCCGTTCTGGATTTTAGATTTGAGCCTTTCTGTGATGGGAAGTAGGCATAAATACAGTTGTCATTGAACATCAGGAAGAAAACATCCTGACTGACAGCAATTAGATTGTGGAATAGACTCCCAAGGAAAGTGGTAGAAGCTCTCTGCTTGGGACACCTTTCAATTAGTCTGGATAAAGCGTTAGTTAAAGTAAAATAGTGAACAGTCCCTGGTGCTCATACAGCTCAAACATATTTCTGAGGAGCAAACATTTTGCCATTTGAATGTTCCAGATTACACCAAATATCAAAACATGTAATGTGAGAGGATCCTTGGTTGTGACCCTCCCCCATTTCAGAACATACAAGTTCAGCACTGTGCTATGCTATCAAAGTATTCAGTTCATTTTTCAGGAACTAAGGTGTAATGTTTCCAAAAATATATGTTTGCTAGGTGGTGTTCCCTTCTTGCTTTGTTATGGCTAGGAGAGAGATTTTGTTTAAAAGAGAAAAATATGAATAAATTCCCCAGGCCCTCCTCCTCTTCTCTTCTCATCAAGTAAGTGCACCCAGGGTGCTGGTTTAATTGTGAATTGGGGGATTACTTTAATTGGAGAAGCCTGTTAAAATACTGGCAGCACATCAGTGTGTAATAATGCCTTTCCATCCCAACCTTTGGGAGGTTTATAAAAGCTATTGCTCTCTGTTGTTAGTTATGAGCCTTTTAAGATGATTCAAGGTCTGCCGGCTGAGTAATGGAGAGGAGTAAAATGGTGGAAGATTTAAAGAGATATTAGTACATTTGTAAATTTTTCTTCTAGAAACTTGACTGGATTAGATGGTCATGTGGGACTGTAACAGTGTGGTTTCAGCCAGGGATAATGTGGACATGTGCTTTATAAGCTTCCTCATACATCTTTACCAGCATACCTCAATCCTGACTTGCAGTACTCTGCTATTCCAGTTTTGGGACTGTAGTGCAGTGGTTCTCAGCCAGTGGTATGTGTATCTCTGGAGGTATGCAGAGGTCTTCCAGCAGGTACGTTCATTCATCTAGATATTTGCCTAGTTTTACAACATAAAAAACACTAGTGAAGTCGGTACAAACTAAAATTTCATACAGACAATGACTTGTTTATCCTGTGCTGTATACTTACTATACATTGAAATGTAAATACAGTATTTGTATTCCAATTGATTTATTTATAATTATATGGTAAAAATGAGAAAGTAAGTAATTTTTCAGTAGTAGTGTGCTTTGACACTTATATTTTTATGTCTGATTTTGTAAGCAAGTAGTTTTTAAGTGAGGTGAAACTTGGGGGTACGCAAGAACAAATCAGACTTCCGAAAGGGATACAGGAGTCTGGAAAGATTGAGAGCCACTGATCTAATTCGCTGAGGCAGTCATAAAATTATATTGCTTATTTGGTAGCTTTATGATGGGCATGAATTGGGTGGGGGATGGGATGAATTCCACCAATCTCATATTTCCCCACATTAGCTGAGTAAGAACTTGAACTCTGACTTAGTAACTATACACTAGCCCTGAGCTCTGGTTGGTTAAAACTATTCATTTTTAGTATTAATATTAAACATTTTTTAAAGTAAGTAATGAGAGAGGTGAAAACAAATAGGTGTCTTTTGATTGTACTGGATGTGTTAGAACCAGTAAAATGACTTAATTACTGTGGAGGAAAAATATCCATTTTGAATACTCATGACAGGTGGAGGAGAAGGAAGGCAGAGGGGAGCTAACATTGTTTAGTTCATAGGGCACTGGACTGGTAGCCAGGAGACCTGGATATTATTCCTACTTCTGCCAGTGACTTCTTGCGTTACTGCTGCCCCCTGCCTCAGTTTCCCCATCTGAAAATTGAGACAGTGCTGTTTGCCCAGTTTTGTAAAGCACATCAAGATATCTGGATGAAAAAGCACTTGTGTGTGTGTGTGTGTGTGTGTGTGTGTGTGTGTCAAAAATAAGTATAAAGTTTGAGTAGATTTTTTTATTTCCAAGAGATTAAATTTCAGTTTTAAAACTGAAACTTGGAATAGAGAATTCTGAGTTTTACGTAGTAATGCTTTACGTTTTGCATGTTATACACTTTTATACATGGTGTAAACCACTTATGAGTGGGTCCCCCCACTGACTTCAGTTCGGGGCTATGTGAGCACAGAGATCCCTAGGTTACCAGATTGGGACTACTGATCGTTTATGAGACTATTACCAGACCTTTTTGAGTTTTATTTCAATTGCTTTCTCTGCTGCTGGAATCTATGTGTACTTTACTAGACCATCTTACCATATTCATGTACATCTTGTGTTGTAATATGTTTGACCCTTGAGAAGTGAGGGTGAAGTAAATACAAACTGCCCTTTCAACTAGTTACTCAATTGGATTTACTTTACCGGTGATGGACAGGAAGATAATCATGTTTAAGCTTGTGTTGACTTTTCCAATCTGACTTTCTCCAGGAAGAAACTTTATTGCTTAGTTATGAAATGTATTGTTAATTAGCTACAGATTGTTTAAACTGAGAAACACATGGTGTTAGGTTTACTGTAATCAACCCAATAAATTCTCCATATATACTGTATCTGTGTGCTTATTGGTTTTTCTAATTTGTTAATTTAGGCATAGCAGTAACTTACCAGGAGGTTAATGAACAGGATAGAATTGATATTATTTTGAATATTCACGTATTAACCGTAGGTATAGCAAGCATGTGCTCACTGAAAAATTACCATTCTTGGGCCAGATTCTCACCTCAGTTACACAGGTGTACATGTGAAGTAGCTATGTATTTACAGTGGTGAAATTGAGATCAGAATCTGTCCCTATGGCTTTTGAAGATGAATAATAATAATATTGCTTTAGGTTATTTTAAAAACCCACATTTGTATTCCTCTCTAGCTTCTATGGCTGACAGGCTGTGGGTTCTGAACCGTTCATTTTATCGGTGGTGGTTTGTACTGGATTGCTAACTGAAACAGTATTTCAACATACATTACTGATCAATGAATTGCCGTGTTGCTCAATATATTGTCTCCGCAGCTTCTCTGCTATGGTAAAATTAAAAAACGATTGAGCTGGATACTATGATTATTCTTTTTTTAGCTGTTACAGTAGTGATAGAAACGGGAAGATTATGGATCTTGGAGTTACTTCAAAGAGTTGAATTCTGTTCCAGGATCTAAGAGACATTAGGCAAAATCACTTTGCCTCACTGTAACTCAGTTTCCTCATCTATAAAAAAGGCTGTTGTGATTATATTTATCTACCTTTTTGTAAAGTGCGTTGAGATATATGGAAGAAAAGTGCTATGCTATGTGTTTTATTCTTACGTAATTATTTGCAAATCTAGGTAGTCTTGTTAAAAGTTATCCGTGGTATTAGCTTGTTAGAAGCAGTATTAAGATTACCTCCCGAGGAAAACTGTGCTTAATTTGCTGTGTATCTCATTATTGGAGGTATATTGATCATCTGCTAAACAAGTGTCTAAGTTTTAAAGTTAACTTTTCCATTGCATTGTAAAGATATCTGAGGCTCATTTTGCAGGATATTTAGACTTTAAATTGCCTTGGTTAGCAGAGCAAATTGCTACATAGAATCCTTGTTGCGAATCAAAGAGCAGTTTTCTTTAATTTATTTTGCTAACAATGTTCCTTGAAAATTATCAGATGAAGTCCTCAGTCACTGTGCCATAGTCACATGGGAGCGCTTTGAAAAAAGACACAGCGCTTAGTGTTAGAGAAGGAGTTTGATGTCTTTGGGTGCCAATGTGAAAACAAGATAATGGCAGCAGGATTTTGGTTTGATTCTTGCAACTGGAACTGTTGCATTGCAGGCTGACCTCACACAAGAGGAGGAGGAGGAGAAGAGAGCAAAAAATACAGGCAAAGTAGGTAGGCGGAGAAGAAAACTATATGGATATAGAAGGCAGGTCTGTAAGGAGAGGGAAAGGAACTCATTTAACTTAAGAAAAACTCATTGGGAAGAGACTTTGGGGAAGTTAGAACCAGATTTTCAAAGGTATTAGGTACCTAAGATGTGAATAAGCACCCAGTGAGATTGTCAGAAGTGTCTTGGTGCCTAATTCACATTAATTTCAATGAGAGTTAGGTGCCTAATTGCGTTTGAAAATCCCCCTACTTGCCTATCTGCATAGTTAGGTACCTAAAAACCTTTGAAAATCTGGCTCTTGGTGTTTCCTGGAAGTGAGATGTATGTTTATTTATGTAAGTATAAACATCGTTCACATCAACCTGACACTGAAAAAATACCACTTCCCTAGGCCAGGTGTCTAGGAGCACTTTGCCTGCTTCTAGTGTAGACTCAGTTTATACTGGCAAAACTGTGGGGGGTTTTTTTGTTGTTTTTTTTTTACCAGCATGGCTTATTCCACTCTCCCCACCCCAAATGAAACAAGCTATATACTGGCAAATGCTTAGTATTGCCAGTATAACTGTGTCTTTACTAGAGGCTTCTACTGGCACAGCTATGTCGGTCAGAGATCACACCCTTAACCGACATTGCTATGCCAGCAGAATTCTGTAGGGCAGACATAGCCTACATCAGAATATGGACCTGATCTTGCACTATGGAAGTTCTGGGAGTTTTTTTGTTAACTAAAGTGGGCACGGAAGCAGGGCTGCAGTGAGGGAAATGTACTTAAGGCAATACTCAGAAAGGGTTTGTCTACTTGTTGGTAGAACCCTTGAATGTTGGCTGGGCTTTACCCTTTCGCTCTGTTTTGATTATGAATGCTTTCATTTGATTTCACAATAGCGAATCTATGTGCTCTAGCTCCGAGGTATGATTTATTTTTAAAATTGCTTTGGTATCTATTCAGGAAGCTCTTTCCTGTACTTAGTGGTGCAGTTTTTTCTTTTTTTCTTTTTTCTTTTCTTTTCTTTTCTTTTCTTTTCTTTTTTTTTTTTTTAATTCTATTAGGCTCTATAGAAACTACTGAGTAAACTTGTTTTTTTTCCTTTAAAAAAGACTTTTAAAATAGCATTTGAAATGACTGACCGTATCTTTCAAAATATTGTTAAAACTTCTTTGTCTGGAATTGAGGAAGTGTGATTATAGTTGAGTAACTGTTTGCGGTTACCATCCTCCCAGTCTAGGACATAAAATAAAAAATAAATTGTTGTTTTGGGTTACGTTGTTTATAAACAGGATTTTTTCCTTTCTAGAATATATATATCGAATGCTTATGTTTTAAGACAATTGCATTTTTCTTTAATATTGCAAATACCTATTTAAAAAGTCACCATAATAGCCCTGTCGCTTTTCTTTTTTTTTTTTTTTTTTTTCTAAAACAAATGAGATTTATGGTATAAAAATATGAAATGAGTGAACAGTAGTTTAAAAAAATCAGTTCAGGGGAAACAGCATTTCTTAAAAGAAATCTACAATAGAGTCTTCCTTCACATTTATGTGCATGTAGAAGTGTCATATATGTACTTGCAGTTGACTCAATAAAGAATCATTGGTTTTATTTCACAGGGTATTCTCATAGTTTATTCCTGAAGCGTAAATGAGATTCCAGAGTCCTTAAGTTGAATGATGCTCATGCAAGCCTCAGATGTGAAGTTCAGCCGTTGTAACCGCTGCAGCTTATTTCATTGAAGAAACAGGAACAAAAGTTTGTTTGTAACTGCCATAGAATTGAGTACAAAGGCTCCAGTGACCTTTGAACCTTTGTGGCTGTGCATCTGAAGGAGGAATTGTTAAAGAATGGGAAAAGCTGCCAGGAGACCAGAGATCTGCTTTCCCCCCAACTTTCTACAGCACTATTTAATGATCTTCTATTAAGAAAAAAATCTGTTAATTGGACGAAATTCTTACATGGTCTTCATACAAAGGTAGTACCTCCATACCAACCACACTCTGATTTGATATTGACATATAAAAGCACTGTCTGTTCTCTAAAATGGTTGCTTCTGTTGAGGAAAAGCAAAACAAAGGGCTATCATTTTGTCTGCTTTAAAAAAAATTTTGAAGAGTGTGGTTACAGTCCCTAAAATTCCCATTTTATTTTTTTGCGTGATCTTATGCTCAAATCCTGGTTATGGAAACTTTTTTTTCTTGCCTATTTAGCTTATGCTAATTTCTTGACTATTTTACTTTCTCTAATATGGTTATTGCCCGTAACGAGCATGAGGAAACAGGACTAATCAGTGTTCTGAATACATCACTACCCTTCTATACAAGGGTTGGTTGGCTCATTGGCTGTGTCCTATCTGCAGCAGGTGGAAGCAGCACCTTCACTGGCTATTAGGAGTAATTTGTAGACTACGCAAAAGTAAAGTATGTCATACAGGCTTCAGGGTAGGATGGGCTATGTTAGAACAATAGGAACTTCTTATATCGCTTATTCATGCAGAGAGAGAACATCTCCTTAAGTGTGCGTGGGTGTAGTTCGAGTAAGGAACTTATTGAAAGGCAGGCCTTAAATTAATTGTGTGTTTTTTATTTTTGATTGCTCACGTGTATTTCTTGGTGTATATTTGTGTGTGCACATATACGCATGTGTGTATAATCTGTCCACCTTCTTCTGAATTTGAGTTTTCCTGAGATTGTTCAGACATGAGGAGGAGGGGTGGGATTGTCCCCGTTAGCCTCTGAGGGATGGACAGTGGTTCTGCTCCAGAACCCCTGATTCTCAAAAGGTCTTTAGGGGTCGAGATCTGTCTGAGTGGACGTACTGTGCTGGTTCTGGGGTCTGCTGCCTTTTCCTGCATAGCTACCGAAGAATGCAGCTCCATCAGAACTGCATCAGTTCACAGGGGTGTGATGTCCAGACAACTGCAGCTTGATTGGCCTTGGGCATCATCAGTCATGGGATATTTTCTGGAGTTTGAGTCAGTCCTCAAAAGACCATTATTTGTATCCTCGCTGTGCTCAAGAATTCTGACAAAAGAACAGGAGTGTCAGTCAGAAATACTTTAAATAACAGATCAGCATTACAAGCACTGGTTCCTGTTACTGCTTCAGCAGGAGTGAATTCCATTTAGTTCATGTGCACAGGTTGATGGGAATTTTCAGACCTACTGCTCCTCAAAAGTGTGGATAGAATTTTGAATGGTAATTTGGAGAAAGTGTTTAACATCCATGGATTTGCACGCCGCTTGCCTCACCATGCCTGCTCTTCTTTAGCAAGATGAAAATAAAAGGATTAGGCAATTCTGTGGTTAACAAGAACATCCAGAGTGTTATAAGACATTTTTTAAAAAGACCAAGACTTCTGAAAGAGATATAAAGTCTCTTGTTTTAGGGCATTAGACAACCTCAAACTGTTGGAATTTGGAGGAGAGTTTTCCTGGGTGCAGGTTATCCAATAATTGATTGTTTCTTCCACCTTCCTCTGAAGCACTTGGTACAGGTCAGCATTGGTGAGAATGTACTAGATTAGGCAGACCATTGATCTGATCCAGTAAGGCAATTCCTTTGTTGAATAAGAAACAACTCACCAAATAATAACAACCAATGATCCAAGATCCTATCTATCAACTGACCTCTCCAAATGCCGGAGGAAGAAAGGGCTGGATTTTACAGCATGTCCGGAAAGCTATTATTTCCAGACCCTGATGGATCAAGCCAGGATGGCCAGGTCTAGGAGCCACTTTCTTGATAAATCCAAGAAGCAGGCACTTGACGTTAAAAAAAACCAAACCAAACCAAACAAACAAACTTCATGCACCCAGCAGGAAGTGGCTTAAAAACTGAAACTGTAACTAGTATCCATCTGACCAGCAAACCTGCTAAACAAGTACAAAACAAACCAAAAATAAAAACCTGAATGAAGCAAGCAAACAAAATGATTTGGACGTGTACCAGATAAGACAATGGACAACAGGTTGCTGCAGTGTGCCCTTAAATTTTCCAAATCTGAACTGTGGACTACAGTGGGGAGTAAATCCCAAAGGTGGTACTTCTGCTGAACGTTCCATGAGCCACATGACCTGGGGAAGAAGAAGGTCCTTAGGAGTCTTGGTTAACTATGTATGTAATAAATGTTACATTATTCCAATGAGTTGCCAAGGATACTACTTTGCACCTTCCAGAACAACTTCACCCAGCCCAGAAGGAAGCTTTTTAATTGCATCATTCACGTCCATCAAATGTGTTCCCTGCTTCCATCAAACACCAAGTTCATTTTTTTAAAGCATGGTTAACTTATCAGACTTAAAGTGGATATGAAAAATTATAGGCCACAGGTTTAAAAATTAACGTCAGCTTTTATTGCTAGATACCATGTGTGTGGAGGAGGGAGACCATATGGCTGCTAAATAGAACACCTTTTTTTTTTTCCCCCCTTGAAAGCCTTCTAAAATGTACACAAGTTCACAATCTGGTATCTGCTTTAATAAGAAAATGTCACACAGATCGGTGAAGAACCTTGTGATGTGGGAAGTACGAGCTCAGGTAATTGGATGACTTTTTGGCCCCGAGCCTGTCTGGTTTCAAGTAGTGTGAAGAAGTTGAGGGTGCCCAGTGCCTCTGATGAGTGCTCAGCACCTGTAGGGATTGGGGCCTGTGAGAGTAGTATGTGTACAGACTAACATTCCTGTTTTATTTACTTTGTGCATTATTAGATTCCAGTGCAGAGATGCTGGAGAACTCTATTCCTTTGTACTGTTTTTTGTCTCTATTTAAGTAAGGTCAGGTAAACATTATAATGGTAGGACAGTCAGGAGGGCTGTGTGTGTTATGTGTATTGTGCTTTGTGTGGAGTACATTTTGTTTTTAACCTCATATATTCCTGGAGCAGTATTGTCAGGGTACAGATCTCCAGTGGCTGATTGGAGGTTTTAAGAAAAGGAAAGAAATATAGTTTAACCAGGGTAGTATTTAAAAAATATTCTAAAATGCTGTGGTAATTACTTGCTGGGAAGGAGGTGAGTACTAGCAAAATATATTGATGAGTTATTTTTTCACTTATATTCTAACAGTAGAAGCTTCTGATATGTTCTGAAATTCAGATCAGTTAAGTTCTGGCAGGTGAGGTTGGGAGGAAAATAAGTAGATCCAAAATAAGAGTGATTTTTGTTTCCCCATTCCATACTAAACATGCCTGTCTCTTGTAACTAAACCATGTGTAGTCTGCTATTTGAAGATGGTCTATGCAAAACAAATATTCCTTTTTCCTTTTCCTTTTCCTTTTTGAGCAAGAATTTTTAAATTTCAGTAAGGAGAAAAAAAGCCTCTTAGAGTGGCAATGGAATAAAATGCATGGAGCATCATCTGCTATTGCCTTGGAATCTGAAGAACCCGCGCTATTTAATGTAGAGTTGGAGACATGAAGTGCCTCACAATCCAGTTTAACAAATACTTGCTAGTGTAATATCCAGTTAAAATAAGAGGGAGAGCAATAAATTATACAGCTGCTCAATTTTCAGAGTTGCTTCCAGGTAATGAGCTGTTTATTTGCACTGTAGACCAGCGATGTGGGGACCTGCAGTCTGCTTAGGGAGGATAAAGTAGGAATAGCAGAATAAAAATAGGACTGTTCAATCTATCTGGAGAGATGAATCATCAGTGAATGGTATTTAGAGGCAGTGATCATTGTAAATAACCTTGTGCTGTCGTCGTCTGGAAGAAAACAGCTTAGCTTGTTAAACAAGGCTATTTTTCAAAAGCAAAAAGAAGGGGAATGTTCTTGAATTATATGATTGGGTGGTTTGTTGTACCTGAAAGTGAAGGACTGAAAACACTGGTGAGGGCCAGAAATACTGTGGATGTGCTCTGGAAATATTTTTTGCCTCTCCCCCCAGGCTTTGCCACAACAGACTAAGATCAAAGCGTGTAATATTCTTTAAATGCTGGAACTAGGTATGCATCCCAACTTACTCTGGGACACTCAAAAGTATTTAATAGCAATAAATATACACAATAAATATACAAAACTCACTTTTATCAATGTTCTCACCTGTATCTTGAAACTAATTCCAGGGGTACTTCCAGCCTTGGTGTATTTGCTTAGGCCAGACTGAATTTGGTACTAGGTCTCCAAGGTTTAAGGTTGGCAAACAGACCATCTAATTTGGCTCTCACTCTGTTGAATTTTGGACCTATTTTAATAACCACTTCTTAAACATAAACTGCAGTGTTAACAAGTTGGACAAGACTCTTTAAAAGATGCCAGAAATGCTGGTTATGTTTAACCTTGGTGGCTTTGTCACTTCAGAGAGACTTGGCTAACAACACGATGCTTCCAGGGTTACTTAGGTGAAGTGCTGAAGGTACCTTCACCTTGCTTGCTGTGATGCAGAGTTGGCACATGTGGGCTATGCAGCTGTCCCTCTCCTGCTTTGTGGGTTTTTTTTCTTTGATTATCAGTGAAATGCAGTTTCATTTGGCTTAGCTTGACTCAGACAAAATGCTAATTTGGCCATTTGTTTTGGTTACAGAAGGCAAATGATGTTCCCACCTGTGAGATGTAGCAGTGACTTTCAGAGGTTCTGAACTAGCTGATTTTGCATTGTTTTATACTTCTTTATTAAGATTCTTAGGCCACAAAAGTGTTTGGAAAGAACTCTTTGGAAAAAGTTGCTATTCTCTCCTCCCCCTCCCCCTCCCAGCATCTGATTTCATAGACGTGTGATACATGAAAGCAGAACATGTGCAAGAAAGAAAAACGTCAGGTATTTATTTTTAGGTTCATAACATTTGTCACTGGAACAAGCTAGTGTCCACTGTTCAGTCACAAAAGGTTTAAGAGGACCACTAATTCACCATCCCACATGCCTACACTTAACCAAAAATCATTTGTTGATGTGCAAAAGCTTTGTGATCCTGCAAAGGCTTATGTATGTGTTCACCCTTAGGCACCGAGCAGTCCCATTGAAGTCAGTGGAACGGCTTGCAGTACATAAAGTTAAGGACATCTGTAGCCTGTCTTTCTCTAAATGGGGAGGAGTATCCAGAGACATTTCAGGTTAGCTAAGCCATTAGAAGTTAAAAATCTTGATAAGTTGTGAAGGTGCAGTCCCTCAAGCTATAAATTATGAAACACACTAAAATTCCTCTAGATCAGCGGCTCTCAGCCGTTCCAGACTACTGTACCCCTTTCTGGAGTCTGATTTGTCTTGCGTACCCCCCCAAGCTTCACCTCACTTAAAAACGACTTGCTTACTAAATCATTGGTTTTGAGACCAGAAAACAGGGAAGATGATAATCTGTTGATAGACATGACCCTGTTTTGTATAAGAAGAACATTGAAGTACTATACATTTTTTGGGGAAAATAATCATGAAACTAAGTCTTAAGAAATGCTGGGTTTCTAAAGATTAAGACAGGTTGGGTTAGTGGAGCTTCTGGAAAAACTGAGATTGGGGATAACATTTGCTTTTTTTTAATTATTTCCCAGGCACACGAACAATCACAAGATTTAAAAGCATCAAAACAAAAAAAATATAAATGATCAAATATAGTTCCTGTTAAAGACTGACACTAAAACAACAGAACAGCCATACTGGGTCAAACCAATGGTCCACCTAGCCCAGTATCTTGTCTTCTGACTGTGGCCATTTCCAGACGCTTCAGATGGAATGAACAGAACAGGGCAATTTTCTGGTGACCTGTGGTCCAGTCCCAGCTTCTGACAGAGGTTTAGCAACACCCAGAGCCTGGGGTTGCGTCCCTCACTATGTTGGCCAATAGCCCTTGATGGACCTATCCTCCATGAATTTATCTAATTTTTTGAACCCAGTTGTACGTTTGGCCTTCACAACATCCCGTGGCAATGAGTTCCACAAGATGAACTGTGTGTTGTGTGAAGAAGTACTTCCTTATGTTCATTTTAAACCTGCTGGTTATTAATTTCATTGGGTGACTCCTACTTCTTGAGTTATGTGAGGGGTAAATAACACTTCCGCATTCATTTCTTCACAGTTTTATAGAACTCTATCATATGCCCCTTTAAGTGTCCTTTTTATAAGCTGAACAGTCTTAGTCTTTTTAATCTCTCTTCATATGGAAGCTCTTCCATACCCCTAATCATTTTTGTTGCCCTTCTCTGTACCTTTTCCAATTCTAATGTATCTTTTTTTGAGGTGTGGCTACCAGACCTGCACACATTTTCATGTTATGTCATCATGACCTTCCTGGCCTGGTTAAGATCTTCCGCAACTGAAACCTACCTCCCTCAGAAAAAAGCTTACTAAATAGATACACCTTGCGACATGCCGAGAGGAACAGCTAAGGCTGGTTCAGTCAGACCAAGGGAAGGCAGTGATTCCAGAGAACACTGCCTCTAGCCTCATTAATTACACATCTTGTAGCAATCAGCTCTGCTGTCTAATCTGATCTCAAGTTTCAGGTAAGAGTATGGAGAGGTGGATCTTGAGGATACCCAGGAAATATACCATAAAGGTCTTAATGGGACTGCACCTTGAAACAAACTGGGAACCAATGCAGTGTGTAGAGCACTGGTGTGATATGTCCCCATCTGAAATGCTGCTCAGAAACGGGCATTGCAGTTTCTCATTCTTGGGGAAAAGTTCATCAGGAACGCTTGGTACAGAGCATGCGTCACAGGTGTTGAGTTCTGGCGTTGAGAGGATAACGAGGAAACTGCTGTGAGAATACAATTTCAACTCCATTACAGTCCCACTGTTTGGTAGAGCCAGAAAATATCTGACTGGTGAGATTGAAAGTTGGATTTCGCCTTGCTAAGTTAAGGTTTACTTTGGAAGTCACATTTCTCTAATGGATACTATCATCCTTCTGTACAAAGAATAGACTGACAGCACCTGAATGGCTTAAGAAATTGCTTAGGAGGACCTGGCTGTATAGGCTGATTCTGCTGTCACTTACGCTAATGTAAATTGGGAGCAATCCCATTGAAGTGTGTTGGATATATGCTGGTATAAAACTACTGAGGGATCAGGATTGGTCCTCTGACTCTCGTATCTATCTTATTGGCTCCCTGTAGTTGGCTGAACAGACTTCTAACGAGTGTTTCATTTTAAGAGACAAGAATAAGTGTTCATCTTTTCTATTTCATCTTGTACGTTTCATTGAACAAAATGATGGTAACCTAGTTTAAAGTAATAGATTAAAAAACCTCATGTTTTGAACATAATGGTGGCAGTAGACAGACTCGCGATGAGTTTGTAAAGGGTGTCCCTATCCACCCCTCAGAATATATTGGAAGGCAGTGGAGGTGTTATCAGGGCTTTTAATGCAAACAGTAAGAAATGCCTGGAATTGGACTCTGTTGTTTCTTGTCTTTTACTCAGATTGTAAATTCCTTGAGTCAGGGACTTTCTTTTTGTTCTGTTTGTACAGTAGTACCTAGCACAGCGGGCCATGGCATTACCGCAATACAAATAATAAGTCAGATACCCAGGGTCACCCACACCTGTGTATCCCACATTCCAAAATTAAACCAATCACAACATACAGGAGAGGAGAAGGCGGGAAAATAGTTCCATCACCTCAGAATTTATTTTATTTTATTTTAATTATTATATTATTTAAAATGTATTTGATCAATAAAGTGACTTACATATTTAAAGCCAGGTCTTGCAGATCTTACTCAGGTGGAACTTCTGTTGACTTTGGGGGTCTTACTTGAGAACAAATTGTGTTACTAAGATGTTATGCTCTTTGGAGAGAGAGGCTGGTCGAAACACATGCCTGGGGCTTGCGAGATCTGGGTTTAATTCCATTCTTCACTGTGTGACCTTAGGCAAGTTGCTTAGTCTTTCTCCTTTCTGTAATATGAGGATAATCATACTTTGCTACCTCACAGGAGTGTTGTGAGGATCAGTGTATTTTTTTTTAAAAGTGTAAGGTACCCAGATACTACAGTTATGGGGGCCGTATAAGTACCCCCATCCATGTATTTGTGTACAGTGCTTAGCATATAATGGGGCCCTGAACTTTGATTGGTGACTTCTTGAGGCTACTGTGATACAAATAATAATAGACTGCAGACTTACGCTCTTACTGAGAGGAAGGGGAATAAAGGAAATAATTTAAAAATATTTAATATTTTATAGAACTTGGTAAAGATCAGAGGGTGCAAAACTGAGAAATCAGAGAGATTTATCATTTATTCACAAATCTGTATGTATTAAAATCTTTCTTGGAATATGGAGAAATGATTTGAATAAAGGGCACTGTAAGATTTGAAAACAATCCAGGTGACAGGAGCTGAGCCTTTTTATACGATTTTAAAGATATTCAAGCAAATCCTTAGAACCAGTTATCTCCTGATATCTAGAATAATGAGTGATTTCAGCTTCCTTTTCTAACCCCAAACATAAACCAATGTAGACGTGTTTCACAGGTGGCACGGAGATCCACACAGATAAGGAGGATGTCACTTTAAGGAATTAGAAAATAAAGTTTAAACAAGTGGGAGCGTCTGTTTTTCACCCTCCCTCCTATGGGCAGATGCTGTCATTTTGATAAAGCATAAAGAAATTTAGAGTGACAGAGCAGGAGCATTGAGATGGAAAGTGTGAGGGGGTCATGAAGGGTGGGTATGGGGGCTCTAACAGAGGAGTGCATTAGCCCACTATGTCACCTTTTGACCTCATCTTTAGGCATTTCTCCATCTAATTTCTAAACTCCAGCACTTCATCAGAGCCACATATTGAAAACCAGTGAAGATAAATATTATGTTCAAGGCCTTTGTTTTCCCCCCATGTGTGCTTTGCTCCCAAGAAACCACATTACTTGATGTGAGGAGTCAGCAGGTGAGTGAGCATCTCATCTTCAGTATCTCTGACAGCATCTCTCATTGCCCTTAGTTTCCTCATATTCATGGTTAAATTCCTAATTTTGAATGGGTACGAGTTCAGGGACTGCTTTGCAAGTAATTAAAGCACATTTGAATTTAGCCACCATAGTTTTTCATACCACAGTGGAACATTGTATCTGATGTTTTTATGTATTTCTACTAAGTCTGCTTATCAGTAACTGCTGTCTGAAGTGGCAGAAGGCGTTTTGGTTTTGATCTAGATATGTGGTCTCATTTCTCACCTCATGGCCAAGGTATATATGAGAGAAACCCTCCCTTATTTAAGACACTGATTTGACATGTTGTTCCCTTGATCCATGGGTGCTGAAGTTTGGGTTTAGTATTTTATGACATGAGACTGAGATTTTCAAAGCAGTCTAGGGAATTTAGACACTTTTCCCAAGAAAATATATGGAAAATGTTTAAAATTTTCCATTAAAACTTATGGAAGATGTGTGTCTTCATCCCATAGACTGCTTCTTAATATCTAAACCCAAGTCTATGCCAAGAATCATTCCTGACCCTTGTTCACAATAATGATAGAAGCAGGGTTGTCTTTTGGTCTTGCATATTTAAAATTGTAAGTCTAATTGGGGTTATGTTGTGAATCCTATTTAGTTGTTGTGTTTTTTCTAGGGTTTGGTTTTCCATACTCTCTACAATTTTGTTCTGTTGTATGTTTGCCAAATGACATCTTTGACTTTGATCAGATTCAGAGAAATTGTAATATTATGAAATGCCTCAATTAGTTTTATTTGCATACTTACCCACACACATCCAACATTTTCTGGGCAGTGATAACTGTCAGCCCCCCAAACAAACCTGCTACTATGATAAAATAAACAGTGCACATGCTTTACAATGTTTACCATCTATGGCAATCTCCATAATAATCCACAAAATCACCAACTTGCGCCCTCCCCAAATGCTAGAGGAAAAAGATGGTATTTGTAATAATGTCCATAAAATTAGTTAAGGGGGGCATTGAAATCTACAGTGAATGGACCTACACACACAGTGCTTTGCTAGAACTCTTTCTTTTAAACTGAAGGTGCAGTGTAGTTCAGGAGGGGAAATTCACTCCTTTGTTGAGGACCAGTACGAGCTTTATTTACCACTTTCACTTCTGTGTAATAAAAGTGGTACATAGACTTTGTGCCTGCCCTACATGCAGGGATGAATTCCACCCAAGGATGAGGCTTCCGCTCAGGTGACCACCTTAGTTACTTAACCTCCTATGTCTTTATAAATTACTGTTCCAGGTAAGATACTTTTTATAGAAGCATTCACTGACTCACTTATTTTAAAGGAAGATGAATGTGTATAAAGTGATGGGGTGAGGGGGAGGGCTCTTTAACTTTTTATTTCATCAGCGATATTTCTGTGTGAAACTGAGGATGCTCTGATGCTTACCCTTTGTGGTTTGTCTAAAATATTTACAGTCAAGTCCCCCACCCCATTTCTTTCTCTTTCTGGAAACCTTTTGTCTTGCAGAAATCTCCTAGTAGAACATAAAGGTTACAATAAAACATTTTGATCTTTTCTAACGTAATGAAAATGATCTTCAAAGCTGGTTGGTGAACTGCATTTACATCCTTTTATTTTTGTGTGTGCATGTTATAAATAGGCTTCTTTTTTTCTTTCCCCCCCTCCTTTAATGTAGAACCAAGAGATGAGATGAACAGATTCTGCAACTAAATCTCTCTGAAGTTGCATTAATAAAGCTTGATTCATTTTTGATGTCCATCCTCTGGAGGAAGTGTTGAAGAGAAATCCTCATCTGTTCTGTCCTTTGATGTATGTGAGATCTCTTCAAAATTATTGTTCCTTTAAATAGCTCCAAAGGTTACTTTGAAGAGAAATTAGCAGGAAATGTGAATGGACGTGGAGACAAATCTGCTCAGGAACTTCACATTTTAACTGAAACAAATCTGATTTTCATCTCTTATCTTTACTTAATTTTATGGTAAGATTGGTGAACAGGAAAAAGATATGTACAAGCATTTTTGTACATATAGAAAAAAATTAAGCTGCTCCCCATGTGAAAACAAAAGGTTATATAAAAAGGAAACATACTGCTGTAGGTGAAAATCTATGAGGACTTTTTTCTTGTTGGTGAAATGGTTGCTGTAGACCAGTGGTTCTTAACCTTTCCAAACTACTGTACCCCTGAAGCCTGAGTCCCACCCCCACGGGGCTGAGGCATGTAACTTAGTTTCATGGCGCCCCTGTGGCTCCAGGCAATTGCCTTTCTTGCCACCCCCAATACCAGCTCTGCACTTGCGACCCCTCTAAAACCCCAGGTTAAGAAACACTGCTGTAGACTGAAATTTTGGTGCTTAAGATAAGTTGCGTGGAAAATATTTTCTTAAACTGACCTCTAAATTTCAGGCTTCAGTACTACTAGTTTTTTTAAGTACATGCTGGTGGACAAACCTGGGTGAAATTAATAGAAACTCTGGTTATATTTCTTAATTTCTCTCTTCCTGTGGCAGCTCCTGCTAGTTTAAAGGATCGACTCAAATTATGTAACTTTCCATATGGTAACATTTTACTGTGTTTAAAAACAAAATGCACTTATGTTCTATCTAACCCTTCATTTTGGTTCTAATACCAATATCATTTTCAGCAAAATAAATCGTATATATCTAAAAAGCTGATGAATCTTGAGAAATAATATTCTGCACTCTCTTTGAGAAATAAGACAATCTATGACTATGCAAAATATTTATTTACATCAAAATGTTCAAAAGGCATATTCAGTGTTTGTCTGTAAAATGCCATTCTAAAAGTTAAACACATTAAAATGTGGTTGGGGCAACGACTTTTGCAGTATTCATTTACTTTAAATTTCATTTAAACTGCCCTGGCTGTTGAAAAAGGAATTTCCAACAGATTACCTGGAATAGTTTGCATAGTACCACAGTAAATTAACTGTTTTCCCATACTGATTACGTTTTTGTGGCACATGGTTCTAACCTGAAAATGTGTAGGCTGTTTTAGCATGTAAAACAACCAAAGTATTGCACGAGAGGTATTGGGCCTGATTCTCTGTTGACTTCAATGGAATTATTTTTTATTTACACCTATTTAATTGAGATTAGAGTTTGGTTCATTGTGGGTTTTTTTTTGTGCATTGAATTTTTCAGTAGGATCTTGTAGCACTTGGATTTGAGTTTCCATAAAATCTTCAAAGGGTGCTGATCTGGCCAAATTATTATTATTATTTTTATTTTTATATTGATTGATTGATTGATTAAAAAGGTTTCAGTTCACCCCATTTCATTAAATCCGCCTTGACCGTCAACTTAGACTAAAATAAGATAACTCCATTATGAATATTTAGTTTAAATATCAAACCTTTTCCTATATAGCCTATACTGATGGGTAGCTTTCACATCCACAACCCCCATTCTTTTAATTCATTTTTAAATTGTTTTTGGGAGAGGAGAGTGGAATTCTGAATAAGCAATACTGGGTTGTTTTTTTTGTGAGCCACATTTGAAAATTCTTATCTATTCAATGAAAATAAAAAGTAGAAGGAATAGCTTATTTTTTATACCTCGCTCATAAAATATGCCATAAAGTTGTAGCTAATCAAATGGTTAGACACTCTACTGACTAAAATATAACTGCTACTGACTAAAGTATAACTGACACAGTAGCAGAAAATAGGCTGCTGCAATCTAGAGAGGAGAATTAACTCCTGTAGATGTTCTGTTGTATAGCACTCTCAGTTTTAGTGCTGTGACTGTATTATACGTCCTGTGGAGGAGCTAAGTGGCTCTTTTGACTCTTTAAGGGCCAAGTCTTGGTCTATACAGAGCCAGAGGCTCTGTGTAGGGGAGTGTTCAGGGATTTATATTTATATTTAATGCTATGGTGCAGATCCTGAATTACTGTAAATTGTCACTACTCCATTTACTTCACATGGTCTGAGGAGCCCCAGGATCTGCGGACCACAGGTTGAAAAAACCACTGCACTAGCACCTAGAGGTTCTGGTCTCATTGTGCTATGCACTGTACGACTATGACAACAAGACGATCTCTGTCTTGAAGAGATACCTGGTCACAGCAGTTCATATATAAATGTAGTTGTAAAGAAGCACTCTGGGTTTTTGTCATATCTTGTCTGTGAGGCTGAAACTTAAATTCTTTACTGACTCCTCATAAACTTCCAGCTTCCTTATAGCTTCAGGTGCGCCATGTTGTTTCCTGCTCCTGTGCCTCTTCCTAAGAATCACAGTCCAGCCTGAAAATGGA
This sequence comes from Emydura macquarii macquarii, assembly GCF_026122565.2. Taxonomy (NCBI): domain Eukaryota; kingdom Metazoa; phylum Chordata; order Testudines; family Chelidae; genus Emydura; species Emydura macquarii. The sequence continues at coordinate 4,385,827 of NW_027130449.1, read as the reverse complement.
AGCATTTGCAACTCCATCTCTTTTTGTCTTTTTAGAAACTAAATCGTTTCTACGGCTGCTGCTACCTTACTTCTGAATAACCTACATACAATGTGATTTTTTTTTTTTTAAATCCTCGGAGAAAAATTTTGATTTTCAATTACGTACTACTTAAAATAGTACCGGCTGGTAGTTTAGGCCCTACGTTTGTTCTACCTTTTAATATTACATTTCTGTTAGGAATTCCCCTTCTCACCCCAACTCAGTTTCTAAGGGTGAAAAATGAACCCTTAGGCTCAGCCGTAAGTGAGGGGTCAGATATCACTGCATTGCCCTAGGGGTAGCCCAGAAGAGGAAATTGTGATTCAGAGAGTCACAGGCCCTCATGCTTCTCCATTCTTGTTGTGGAGGAGATTAAGTTACTCTTTAAAGGGGGCAGTTTATTCTCCTCCTCTCCCTCCCCTGCTGATCCTTAAGCCCTTGGTTAGTTACTCTGAGTCTAGACAATGAGTGTAGGGGTGGGGCCAAAGCTGTACCCACTTACTCACAGGGGGAAGAAACTGGAGAATGGGGGATGTGTTCTGCATCAGACTCGTGATCTTGGTCAAGAAGGGAGGTAAAGGGGGAGGGCTTAGTCTCCTTGGCTGAATTAGAAAAAGGCACAATCTAACCCTAAATATCTAGTTTTTTGGGAAGCTTTTTTACACACTGAAAGGCATTTGCTCGCTAACTGCTGCAGCAGAAAGTGAGCACGATCTCTGATTGTTTGTTCCTGCGTTCGAAGACCTTGGGCAAGTTAGCTCTTTGCATCAGTTTCCCCATGTGTAAAATGGGACAGTAGTACCTACAACCTCAAAAAAGTATTGAGGCTTAGTTATTATTATTTTGTGTATGCGTGCATTAGAGCCCTCTGAGATCCTTGAATAAAAAGTCCTAAGTGGCATTATCTCCAAAACTTTACAGATTCCTTAAGGAGATCTTGATAGAAATATCCCATAGCAGTTAATGGGAGTGAAACAGATTTTTATAGAAATTAAATAGGTTCTGTAGAAATTACTGTCTAGAACCTATAAAATTTAATAGAGGAATGGTCTCCTTCCTATAGAATGTTTAAGGAACATCTCATATAGAATTTCATGGAGAATTATGCCTGCTGCAGAATCCTGTGGGTTGGTCTAAAAATCCTATACAAAGTTTCACATTCTCTGTTAAATTTCATAGGGTTTATTCATTGGGAGGAAGCAATCATTGAGGATGTGTGTACAATCAAGAAAATAAACAACAGGGAGTAAGGAGGGTTTCAGATCCAGCAGGAGAAAAAAAATATTATGTTTGCCAAATGCAACAGGACAATTAGTAGGTTAGCATTTCTCTCCTCTTTATCTCTCTGCTGGGGATTCTGCTTCCATTTTTAGCTTTGCTGCTTTTACCTTGTGATGACAGAGTTGGTTCTCTGACCATGATGGACTGAATACATTTGCCCTTTCAGTCTCTGCCTGAAGGCCTGTAGTGTAGTCCCAGACCTGCTGCCCCAGATATTGAGTCAGAGACAACCGCCTCTTCAGGAAAAAAGATTATACAAAATTGCTTTTTAAAAAAAGCTGTTTTAAGAGAATAATTGGTTCTTGCTTTAAAACAGTTTCTAATTAATGTCAGTGGTAGAAAAGAGAATTTAAATTGTGGAATGATTTGCATAGAGATAGTTCTGACCCAAAACTCCAGTGTAGCTCTAAGCTTGGGGAAGATCTGGATCTGGATCTAATTCCATGACTACCCCCTAATTCAAAATAGGCCTGTGAGTGTCTTCCAATAGAGAAGACACAGGAATCGGTTGTAATGAATATCAATGGGATTCTTACTGAGACTGCTGGACACAAGCAGGCTCTGTGGTTCTCCCTGGCTTGCTTGTAGTGTCGCCATATAGGGTTTCTTGAAATCCTGGCTTGGACTAATCAATTGTAGAATGGGCTGAACCAGTTGTGATTGTGCTACAGGGCTGAATGAAAACCCTGGATCCTAGCACTCCCAAATGTGTGAAGGCCAGATCTGAACTCGTCGGCTTGGGCCCATCTGAAGATAATAGATTAAATAGAGATTAATACCCACACTGACAAATTTAATTTTATATCATTATATTGGTAGAAATAAAATTCCCTGGTTATTCAGGGCAGTAGTGCAAAATTGCATTACAGTGACCTAGCATAGCATCTTAGCTAGGATCTGGAGGGAAATATTCACACATCTATGCAGGCTTGAGAGGGCTGAGCCGAACCTAAAAAATAATTGTCACCCATGCAGAATCTGAAATATTTTGGCTCCTCTGAAATCAACATGTAAAAGACATGAGAAGAAGCACTTTACATCTGATGTGGTTGCTGAAATATAATTTCTCAACCTCAGAAACACGATTCCTGTTTTCACAATGATGGTCTTTTGGTGAAAGTGTAAAGATTAAGTAAATATATGAAAAAAGCATTTAAACTAAAACACATTTCTCCTTTAAGTATTTAGAAGCACATAAAAGTTTATTTTGTTTGGCTTTACTTTGTTCTAAATTTGGTTTTGAAGTGAGTTTTTCTTATGGGAAAGCTACATGGCTTTGTGTGCATTTTTGGTTAACTTCCACTTAGTGGTCTTGTTGCTGCAGCCACCGGGAAAACCGGCCACCCAGTTTCCTCGGAGTTTGAAACCAGGATTGTTGTGCTTAGACAGTAAGCTTTTTGAGCCAGTGACCGTCTTTTTGTTCTTTGTAAGCACCTAAGACAGTGAGGGCCTGGTTAATAACTGGGCTCCAAGATGCTACCAGATACAAATAATAACTGGAGTACCTTTTATCTCACACAAGCTAAATTTGTTAGTGCATCCTCTTGTACTTTTTGTATCAAAATTATTAGTGAGAGTTGACGTGGCATGGCCAATAGGTTACAGTAAGATTTTATTGAAGGATTTCTACTGGTGTGGCTCATCTTCTTATAGACAGTGTCTGATGATAATACTTTGCTAATATACTTTATTTATTGATTCATAAAATGGAACTAGATAAGGTCAGTGACTTTGAATCCAACATTGGGAAGAACTATATCGACTATTTCCTGCAGGGCAAAGGTTGCTAAAATTTCATTATTAGCTGGGGGGGGGGGGGAAAGTGGGTTTCCAATTGCTAAGCCGTGCACAGAGTATTAGCATATTAAGGCAAATGATAAATTTTCAGTGCTGTTTGCTAATAGAGGATATTTGTAATGTTAAAGTTTGTCTACAATTAAATTTGCTTTGTGACACTGATTTTCTGAATTGACTCTTTCGGAGGAAACCATTTCTGTCCATGAAAGTTAAACTGATATATATCATCATCAAAAAAAAGTGCTTCAAGCAAGAATGTACGTTTATTGCTATGAGTGACCATTTAAGTTTTTCTTTTTCATTGGTGGGAATTGATTATTTTTCCTAGAGGAGAATTTTTTTCTGTTTGATTCTATAGTAGGGCAGGTAGATTTCTGATTAACAAAAAGAATCAAATGTCTTCTCTCTATCTAATTCCATTGTGTAATGTAGCATTTGCAAAACATCACATTGTGACAGTCATAGCCTGCTTTTAAAATGCATTTGTATTATGAATTCTTCCCCCTCTGTTTTGGTTTGATCCGTCTTGCCACACACGTTGAATGGTTGGTTGACTTTCATTTCCAACAGCAGGATTTTTATAGAAAGCCTTTCTTTTAATGAGTTTGACGAGATGTACAGTTGTTGCTTGGTTGCTTTCTACTGCAGTTGATATTCAACATTATCACTGTGTAAAAAACCCATGATCTCCTATAGCATATAGGTTTCTATTAGAGACCCAGAAATAACTAGTGAGGGGGAAGGAACAGATGTGACCAGCAAAAAAAAGCAGCATAGGTCAGATGCTCTTATTGCAATTTCTTTGCAGGCCCCTGGTGAAATGAACAGCCTCATAATTGACTTCTTCAGCAGGTATGAGAATAAAATGGTTGGTATTCTTTGCATCCTTGAGTGCCTAATTAGCGTTTAAGTCAGGAGCAGTCTGCCATGTGCATCAAGCCACTAAGCGTTTTAATATTGAAGAGAAGAACAAAAAGTTTGCTCACCCATTGTGATATGTTAGTGTTAATTCTCTTTCTGCCACTCTCTCATACCAATCATCATAGTGTCTACTGTGACTAGGAGTGTTGTAATATAGGATCTAGCCTAAATATCATAGTAATCTCAGTGTTGCGAAGTGTTCCAAACTTCCCAGTGAGATTTTTTTTTTTTTTTTTTAAAGAAGTAAGTAAATGTTGGATTCTTTTTATTTACCTTCTGGTTTTTGAGTCTTTAGGGGTCATGCTTTCAAGCTTTTCTCCACAAATATGAGAGCTAAAATTTTTTTTTTTTTTTTAATTTAAACGTAGATTATTTTGTAATCACAAGATTCCAGGAGCTGGGCTTTAAGAAGAAAAACACATCACGAGATTTGCGATAAAATGGCGAGAGTTTGACCACACTGTAATCTAGTCAGACTAGGCCTGATTCATAGATTCTAAACTTGCTTCAGCTGCTGTGGATCAAAAGTAAATCCACTGTTAGCCTGAGAGTGGATGAAGATTTAGAAGAGACGGACTTTTTTGGGTGATGGGTGGGCAGACGGGGAAGGGGAATGTAAATGTTTACTGCTTCCTTGATTAGAGGTAGGGTCTTGGCTTATAAAAGGTCAGTCAGACAATGTTTTGTAGCAGGCCACATTTAGCCACTGAATGATTCATTCTTAAAAATTTCCCATATAACTAAATATCAGTAGAAAGCAGCATGACAGCAGGACTCTGTTAGATGGCAAAAAAAGATTGATTGAGACTTATCACCTTTAAATAATGAGGGATTGTTTGGTGTTATGGCTGAATGAATTTTTTCATGACTGTGGTGGGATTTAAGCTCCAAATAGCCTCTTCAAACCCTGTGTATACTGATTATAAAGCTGTTTGTGATAAATGTACCTCTGATGACAGGCTGGTGTATTTTTCTCCAATCTCCATTAAAGTTCATTGTGAACACTTTAAACCTGCACTTTGGTAGAATTTGTACATTCCTTGACTTGGAAAAACAGCTTTATGTACTTAATCAATGGCAGTTCAGAAAAGAAAAGAAAGCCCTTATAATCAAAACATTGCTTATAAATCTATTACAGCACCTCAATAGCTGTTACTAATGGGCAATCTTATCAAAGAGTGCTTAAAGTCATATATACGTAATTTAGTTATATTTATATTTAGTGAGTAGTCCCTTCCAAGGCTTTATTGTCCAGGCCAGGACATAGGGAGATCCTGTTTGGAAGACAACCTTTGTTTAGCTAGTCTGGGAACTAAAGAGCCAGAGAGAACCACAAGGTCTGTCTGTCTGTCTGTCTATCCAGCAGGCTCAATGAAGAATAATAACCTTCATATTCATTCCCGCTGACTCCTGTCTCTTGTATGCTCTGTGGCACACCACAGTATTCACACATCAATGTGTAATTTTAGAAAAAAGTGGCTACAAACTACTGGAGTTCTTCTTTGTTGCATGTATTGCACCTGATTCTTTATTATTATTTGTATTCCCATAGTGCCTAGGAAGCACCAGTCAAGGGCTAGGGTGCTGTTGTGCTAGACATTGTATATACACAGAACAAAAAGACCTCCGCCCCCAACTTGGTGTACAATGTAAGTATAAGACGAGAGACAACAGATGGATACAGACAGATGAGGGCGTACACAGAAACAAAGAGACTGTATCCGTCAGCATGATCGGCAGTGGTCTCGCCACACCAGCAGCCTAGCTTGTCAATTGTTGTGTTGGAATCATGGCAAAGGAGAGATTCAAAGCAGGATAATGAGGTCGCTTTGTGGATGTTTATGGGAACTCCTCCCAAGCATGAGAGTCAGCCACGGGAGAAAGCAAGAAGGTCCTTTTTTGAAAATTTAACGAGTGGGTGAGGGAAGCTGGCATCATGGGCCAATCGGAGGTGGATGTTAACATCTTGATAGAGATTGAGGGATGATAGAAAGGGTGGGGATAGATCGTGAATGGTCTTGAAAGTGGAGATAAACAGCTTATGCTGGATGTGATTGAGAAAGGGGAGCCAGTGGAGGGATTCAAAGAGGTGGGTAATGGAAAAAGTTAGGAAAATCATCTCTGCAGCAGCATCCTGAATGGAGATGAGCAGGGCAAGATGTGTGTGGGTGACTGTAATGAGAGGGGGGGAGAGAGAGAGAATCAGGGGTCAAAATCGGAAAGGAAGGTTAATGGGTAGGTGTAGATGACCTCAGTATGGAGGGAGGAGAGCAGAGAAGAGGCAGATGCAATACTGTTTAAAAGAGGGGAAAGATTAGGAAAAGGGAGGAGGAGCTGGAAGCAGTGGAAGCAGGAACACGCTTCCACCACAGTATTATCCAGGGCAGAGAGTGTGAGAGAAGGAGAGGCCTCCATAAGAGAGGGCAGTTGCAGATGCAGTGCCAGATGAAGGGATCCAGGTCTCTGTGGGCATTGCAAACCTAGGTTTGTGAGACCCTGGGCTTGTGGACTTGGTGTGGGCATCCTTGATGCAAAGTGAACCTGGGTTTACAGGTGCTGGACCCGGGCTCAGAGCCTTGCTAATGCATCCATACTGCACTGTGCAGACCACTTGACTTGGGCCTGCAGCTTGATCTGCATCCACATTACAAAATGACAGGGCTTTGACCAGAGTCAGTGGGATTTGGGCTCTGACCCACCTCCCTAGCAGGGTTTTAGGACCTGGGATCTAGGTGCTTGCCGACCCAAATCACACAGATTTGATTGTGGATGGAAGTGGGGTGTGGGCTTAAACCTGGATGTAGTGTGTAGTATAGACATACCCTGTGAAAAAAGCCAAGAGGGAGAAGAGGCAAGCATGAAGAGGTTGTGTGTAGCATTTCAGAGACAGCAGGAAAAGGGGAGGGGAAGTTGGGTGATGGGCCTCAGGTTAGAAATGGTGGCATGAGAAGCATGGAGGTGTGGAAGGGGAGTAGATGGAGAGAGGGCCATGATTGGGGTAAACATTACCAGCGGTGGAGGGGAGACTGGCCATGTGGAATCTAGATTTGTTCTGATGATAACAGGGCAGATTGGGGTGGAGAGCAACCAGGGAGGGGAGAAGAGGAGGAGCAGGAGGACAGATGCAGAAGAGGGGTATGGTGAGAACTATGGGTAAGTGGCCAATGGATGAGTTTAACAGGGCTACTTTCTCTGCCCTTTAGACCATCACACAGAGGCTGGAGGTTTTCCAGGTTTGTAAGCAGCAGGGTGCTATTTATTAGTTCCCCTCCACCAGTTCATCCATACAGCCTTGTGCAGTAACATACAAGTGGACATAAACTTCTCCCTTAGCCCACTCTCCAGGGAGGGGGAGGGAAAGATCCCCTCATCCTGAGATCCTGTATCCCCTTGCCCCTGCCAGCCTGCTCCTTGCTCTTCCTTCCTGTCTTTTAACCATTCCCGGGTGATGGGTGCCATTGAACACCCATTTCCCAATTAAATCCACTCTGGGGGGGAATAGCTAGTACCTTAGGGGATGGCTACACTGCAGTTAAATCCTGTGGCACAGCTGTGGCTGGCCTGGTCAGCTGACGCAGGCTGTGGGGCTATAAAATTGCAGTGTAGATGTTTTTGGGCTTGGGCTGGAGCCTGGGCACTGAGACTTGGTGCCGTGGGTTTTTTATCGCAGTGTAGTCATACCCATATTGACGAAAGTGCTGGGCCAGCTCTAAGCTCCAGGCCCTCTCTTACATTAACAAGGTTACCAAGAAACCCTCACAACCCCCCCAGGAAGGGTCTCAAGGCCTGCTCCTGGGTTCTGCTTTGAGTCTAAGCTGGTTGGGAAGTGCCCCCGTTACAGGCAGAGTCTGCCAGTCAGATTCTCTGCCTGAATGTGTAGCATTTTGCACTCGTTCTGTGCTTACTTTGCATTGATGTAAATGGCTACAAAAGGTGCATGGCAGAACAGGCCTGTGTTGGCTAGGACAAACAATGCCTACTGAAATACAGTGCTGAGCATTCATTTTCTTTCCTTCTACAGTGTGAATCCATGTATTGTTGTTTGGCATCAAATTTCCTAACTGCAGTTATCTGGATGATTCATTGAAATGCTTGTGATAGTTTGTTTCTTCATGGGGTTTCATTAAATTAAAAGTAAAATATACAGGTAATTTACTAGAAGCGTAGTCAAATCTGTAAAATCCCATGAAAGAACCAGCAGTAATTTGTGACCCCTTTCTTTTCAGGAGGCAAATTCTCAGTTGCTATGTCAGGGTAGTTCTGCATTGGTCTGTACTCCATATGCTTCTATGGGATTACAGACTGTGTAGGTCAGTGGTGAATTTGGTCCCACATGGAGCAAAATCAAGGAAGACCAAAATAGATTTTCCTGATACTTTTAAGAGGGAGAAAATAACCCCGTCTCTTCTAACCTCTTCCCCCCCCTCCTCAAAACAAACAATAAACAAAACAATTTAATATCTTCTCAGGGTTTATAGATTATAAAAAAGGAAAAAGGACAGAGGTAGAATTTAAAAAAAATTCCTTTGGGCACTTTTAGCCTGTATCCTGTAGCTTAGTTTTTGAGCCTGCTTAGTGGCATGTTTTTTGAGATGACGTGCTAAGTTAGTATCATTTTCTTTAACTAACTTGCATTTTGTGACTTCCTCTGAATTTTTAACTTCACTAATAAACATTTCTGTTGTTTAAGCAAGCCTGAAATGAAGGTGCAGAATGGGGTACATGGCTATTTGTGCGGGCCCCTCAGGAAGACGGGACCCATAACTCTGAATTCAGAGATGTCTGAGCCAGAAGGGGAGCTAACCAGGTTCAACTCTTGGTCACAGAGAGGGAGTTGCAATTTGCCAAATACTGCCAAAAATGGACTGGAGTTGGCCACTGTGTGCACACAGGGACCTGGGTGCCTTAAGGATGCTGGGTTTGGATCCAAATATATTTAATAAGTCTTCACATATCTGAAGACATAGGTAAAATCGAGTGTTCTACCAGCAGTTCAGCTTTCATAAATGCTCTTCATTGGTGTCACAGAAACACTGATTCAGCCCAACTCTTAAACATCTGCTTAACTTTAAACCCAAGTAGCTCCATTGAAGGGAGTGGGAATTCCTGATGTGATTCAATTTAAGCATGTGCTTAAGTGCCTTGCTAAAGTGGGGCAATAAAGAATTGATGTAAGATTCCATGGCTTCTGTGGATCTGATCAGTCTGCTTGGATTCTGTGCTATAATATGCAGCTGGGAATAAAGGGGACTTTCTCCATGCTCATTTTATAACATAATGAATCAGATATTTTCAATTTAATAAAACATGAATCTCAAACTTCCTCTTCATCCATATCTAGAACACTTATCCATAAGCTAAACAACTACATAGCAAAGAGTTTATCTACTGAGGTAAACAATCACTTAAGAAAACATAAGTGTAATTTGGTGCGGGTGGAGGGAAACAAAATAATTCTCACAGCCAGACAACTTACGTTGTTAATGCTAAGTTAACATAAAGAATTCAGGTACAAACAAGTCAGGAAATTCTTATTTTAGGTGCCTCAGTTGATTCAACCTGTCCCTCCTTTGCCACACAACTGCTATACACAGAGATAGCCCTTGCTTCTGCCTATGCTTACAGAGCAGTACTAGTCAAAGTTTCCCCTTACCTCTCTCTGCCCGTCCTTTATATGTACCCTCAAGATTTTCTTCAGGCTCTGTCTGCTTTCTCAATATAAGATGGTGATCACTACCTAGGTTCTCTTTATCCCCACCTCAAAACTTCTCTTTCTATATAGATCAAAGCTCTCTTCCTAGCTCTTACATCCCACAAGTTGGCTGGCGACGTATAGCCCTGTGAGGTTGACTGTGATGAAATCAGCAGAGGAAATTGCTGGAAGAATCCACTTAGCACATGATTGGAAGAGCATGTTGCACAACCCCCAAATACGGTTATGTAGCACTGTGTGTATACACAGACTCCCAACTGTAGGCATTGAAATTTTGTTTCGGTTGCTGTTGATCCAGCATTGTTGGTCTGTCTGTCTTTATTTTTAAATTGCACTAAAGTCTAGGGGAGTATGCGAGAAGTTCTAAACATTTTTAAGGGCAATTTTTTGAGGCCTATAGTGTTTGACTGTGTCCCTTTAAATGTAGATTATCTGGGTTGAAAATCCCTGGGTTTTGGCTGCATTCTCTCTTCAGAGGCTTGTGTATTTAAGACGAGGTCACCACTTGAGCGTGAGAAAAAGGGGTTTATTGAATTGCAAAAGAGCGTACTTGGCTCTGTGAATTCCTTTGAGAACCGGCATACATGATGTGTAATGCTGTTTTGAACTGGCTCATGCATTTGGCAAGTACAAATGGAAACAGATAATAGGGCTAGAATATTGTATTTGTTCTTTTAGGGCCAAGTTCTGAGCTTTTTGGCTCATTGAAGTCAATAGGATTCCTTTCATAAGGAAAGGTGAGTGGGATTTGGCTCGTGATAGCCAATTTTCTACATTTGAACATTTGCTATCATTCATAATTTCCATCCAAAATCTCATATTAAAGGTTCTGGCGGTAAAATGGTTTGAGTGACTAAGGTGGAACCAGTTGTATCCTGGGGCAGATCCTCAGCTGCTGTAAACTCACAGTTCCATTGGAGTCGTTGAGCTATGACCATTTATACCTACTGAGAATCCTGCCCCTCTATTATGGATGATTGCCTTTTGTTTTCTATAAATATTTCACCAAGAGTCAGTGATAGTGATTAATTGTCTTGTAGCTTTGTGAGGTATGTTAACTAAATACAAAATATAAGATCACCTAAGTTACAAAAATAACTGTCTTTAGCCTTAGAGAAAAAATATATATTCACCTTTCAAATATATATTCAACATTTCAAAGTTGTTGTAACACTTAAGGCCCAATCCTGCTCCCATTGAAGTTGGTAGCAAAATTTCTGTTGATTTCAGTAGGAGACCACAGCCTGTTGACAGAAAAGAAGCTCAAATTGTTGTTTGTAAAGAAGTATTTCCTTTCCTTTCTGGCTCCCTCCCAGCTGCTGTCAGTGAGAGTAAAATGGCTTCACTTTTGAGGTGGACAAGGGAGTTTAAGGTTTTGATCACATGCCTTCTTCAGTTGCGAATATATATGTTAGGATTAACAGTAATTTACCCTTTCTGCTTTACCAAGTGCAGTTGCTTTTTCTGCATTCATCTCCAGCACTCACAGTAAATGTTGTTTTAAAAGAAAACCCCAAGAAACAAACAGCCATGTACTCAAGCTGTTCTCTGCTTTGGGTTTAATCATTAATACATCAAAATATACAAATGATCACACAAGTGTATCCTGGAAAATAAGGCCTAGAGGTTTAGAAATAAAATAGTTCAGCATTAGCTGAAATATAAACCTGAGTGGTATAGGTTTTATAATTTCTGAGTGGCCTGCTTTTTGTCTCTTAAGAACTACAAAAGATATGGAGGCATTGTCACTATTGACAATCTAATCGAATCATCCTGGTAAGTGCTGGTCTTTGAAAGGCTTTCTCTAATTTGGCTGGTGTACGGAACCAGCATTAATAAAGCATTCCAGCCAAGTCAAGCATCTTTTAAAGTAATGGCAAAATGTTGTGAAATATCTATACTGTTATGGGGAAGCAGGCAAATTATGCATCTGATTACACTGGCCTTTTGGGAATATATTCTGGAGCGTAAAATAATATCATGTAATAGAAATGTAGGGCTGGAAAGGACCGTGGGAGATCATCCAGTCCATCTCCTCTTTGTCCTTTTCTGAGATAGGACCAAGTATACCTACACCATTCCTGACAGGTGATTGTCTAACCTGTTCTTAAATGCCTCTAATGATAGTGTTCCACAACCTCCCTTGGTAACCTGTTCCAGTACTTAACTTTCCTTACAGTTAGAAAGTTTTTCCTAATATCTAACCTAAATCTTCCCTGCTGCAAATTAAGCCCATTATTTCTTGCCCTGTCATCAGTGGACATGGAGAACAATTGATCATCGTTTATAACAGTCTTTAACATATTTAAGACTGTTCTCATAGACTGTAAGGTCAGAAGAGACCATTATGATCATCTAGTCTGACCTCCTGCACAACATAGGCCAGAGAACTTCACTCACCCCTAACCTAAGACTGAGATATTGAAGTCCTCAAATAATGATTTAAATACTCCAAGGTTCAGAGAATCCACCAGCAAGTGACCCGTGCCCCATGCTGCAGAGGAAGGCAAAAAAAACCCAGGGTCTCTGCCAATCTGCCCTGGGGGGAAATTCCTTCTTGACCCCCAAATATGGCGATCCGTTAAACCCTGAGCATGTGGGCAAGACTCACCAGCTAGACACGCAGAAAGATTATCTGGGCCCTCCGATTTAGTCCTGTTAAGCAGTTTGAGTTTGGCTTTTACCTTGGATGTGGTAATTTCTACCTCCATGTTCTCAATCCCATTAGCCCCCCCGACACTATCCCTAAACTCTTCATTAGCCTTATTAAAAACTGAGGCAAAGTATTTGTTTAGATATTGGGCTAGGCCTAGATTATCCTTAACATCCACCCCATCCTCAGTGTTTAGCAATCCCTTTCCTTGCTGATTCCTCCCATCTTCCACTCCTTGTAGGCTTTCTGCTGTCTCTTAATCACCTGTTTGAGATGCTTGCTCATCCAGCTTGGTCTACAACTCTTGCCTGTGAATTTTTTCCTTTTCCTTGGGATGCAGGTTCAGATAGTTCCTGCAACTTTGTAAGTAAAAAAACTTGATGTAAAAAAGCTGTTAGCAGGCTCCCCTTCAGTATTTGTTTCTCAATACTAAACGTGCCCAGTTTTTTTAACCTTTATTCATAGGTCAGGGTTTCTGAACCTTTTATCATTTTTCTTGCTCTTCTCTGGACTCTCTCCTGTTTGTCCACAACGTTCCTAAAGTGTGGCACCCAGAACTGGACACGGTGCTCCAGCAGATGTCAGGGAGAGTGGATTGATTACCTCCCATGTTTTGCAAGTGACACTTCTGTTAATTCACCCCAAAATGATACTAGCCCTTGTTGCAACTTCATCACACTGTGGACTCATATTCAGTTTGTGATTCACTATAGCCCACAGATCCTTCTCTACAGTACTACTACCTAGCCAGTTATTCCCCGGGTGCAATACTTGTCTTTACTGAATTTCATCTAGTTGATTTCAGACCAATTCTCCAGTTTATCAAGGTCCTTTTGAGTTCTAATCCTGTCCTCGAAAGTGCTCGCAACCCCCTCCAAGGTTCGTGTCATCCGCAAATGTTGTTATCACACTCTCTGCTCCATTATCCAATGAAAATATTGAGTAGTACCAGATGAAGGGCAGACCACTGCAGGTTCCCTGTAGATATAATATAATTTCTTAAATAAAAGTTCTGTAGTTCTTAATTGTTGTAAAAGTGGAACACCATTATATTATTTTGCAAGAAACTTACATTTTGCAGTCACTCAGGCCTTATGACCCACTTGAGTGGGAGGATGTGAAACTCCTGACAGTCACCAGACCGGTGGAGGCTTTCCATGTCTTATGCAAAAAAGATGCTGCCATAGTTCTCAGGGATACAGTAGCATTTTCTTTTTCTCTCCTAGCTGAGCAAAACATTACAAACGCTTTTTGACTGTCTTGTCAGTCCAGTGTTACGCTACTAAAACTTTGCTGTAACTTACATACACTCAGAAGAATCAGTTTAAAGAAGACTTGGTAAAAAATGTGATTTCCTTCACTTTCTTTTCCAACCCAGTTAGGCAGAACTAAGTTGCTTTAGGGAAAGTGAGAACTGCTTTTACTGTGATAAGGTATATTTTAATTTATATTTCTTAGGTGAAATCAAATAGGAATGAATGTTCAAGTGGAGTAATTTTTATGGACTTGATCTACTTCTGATTTGCTAAACGACTAAAATAAACAATGATGAAAATTGTAATGGTAGTCAGCGGTTGCCACAAATAAAGTGCGAATAAAATGTGGGAATTTTCCTTGCAAAAATACATTTCCAGATGACAAAATCTGTCTTTCCCATCCCCAACCTCTTCCTAGACTTATGTTTAGGTTTATTTTGTTTAACCCTATAGCATCATTTTTATTTTGAGTAATCTGCCAAATGTTATCCAGGAGTTGATTATCTTGGCATTGACCCTTAATTGAAACATTGATATTTAATTAAAAAGCAGTACTTAGTTTTATGTATAAAAGAGTGTTTAGCAAATTGCTCCTTAGAGCAAAATTGTTGATAGTCTGTCTCCCAAGTCCCTTTCCCTTGGATTGCTGTAGAATAGAAATCTTTTGGTTTTAACCAAAATCCTTTGCTATACTTACAATGACATGATCTTAAAAACAAACAAACAAAACCCTCAAACAATTATCTTTTGGGTGAAAAACATTTTGTCTCAAAACTATGGGGAAAGTAAGCCTATGAATTAGTGCAGTGATGGCATATTTTGCCTGGTATTGACTACTAATTTTCAAAAAGAATGAGTCTGAAAGAGCGAAGGATCGTTCTCTAAACTTTGCATATGAAAAGGCTGAAATTTCTTCTTCTTTTTTTTTTTTTTTTTTTTAAATAAGGATAAAATGTGTCCTGAGGAACTGAAATACATTTTTCTCTTCACTGAAGAACTGGAATTTAGTGGTACTGTAAACTAAGTGATAATTGCAGTTGTCATATACAGAGCCCAATATTTTAAAACCTTTCAATATTGGCCTATGAATAATTTAACAAAATACGGTCTATTCACTTCCAGTAGCATCAAGTGAACACTAGGTGATGAGCTGAATGTTTGATGACAGAAAAGAAACTTGTAGGACTGAATGTTAAGAATAAATATTTTAGTTCTTTGAAATACGTGTTGCACTTATTTGAATTCTGGATACGTGCTGTATAAGTTGAGTTTTCTGCTATGCTGAACCATTTTAATTATTACACTTGAATATAGACTTCAACATTTTCTGCTGAGCAGTGTTTGGAACATTACTCTAATGTGACAATGTTTTGAGTGCCATTGCCTATTAATATTAATCTAGTTCAGTGCTCTGATGCATACTGTAACTGAAACCGCATGAGTAATCCAGTTAGAAGCAGGGGAACTGTCCGGGTAGGGCACTTGGAAATAAAATGTGGTATTTAATATGCTTTTGTGTGAGTAATGTGCTATATGCAGCAAAAAGGTTGAAGTTTCTGACCCTTTGTAGATAAGATTATCATGATTTCTGAGGTACTGGCTAAAATGTTCAAACTTGGGAGTGGAGACTAAAGTTAGGCACCTAAATTCAAATGTCTGCGTGTGTTCTATTTTAGAAATAATAGTATGCAAACAGGCTGCAACTTTTGCTCTGTACTGAAATGCGAAGAGCAGTTATTAAACATCACTCTGAGCAGGTATGTATTTAATTTTTATACAAAAGTTAAAAATTAAATGTTTTGATATAGTAGTGAGCGTGTTGTTAGTGCTTTAATAAATGCTGATGAGCTATAGCCAAACATATTTTTATACATTACTTGTAATCATGCACTGAAATTTGCCTATTCCGGCCTTTTGATGCAGAAGCAAATAATACTGCTTTATGGCTTAAAAAGCTGCTTCCACAAAATATGCCTAAACAGATCTGTACATGCTCGTAAATAAGGAAGGTTATGCTGGTTCAAGCATTGAACTGGAAGTTAGGTAATATAGGTTATATTCCTGACCTTGGCATTGCCTTGCTTTGCTTGGTCTTAGGAAAGTCACTTAAACCCTCTTTGCCTCAGTGTTCTCATCTGTAAATCATTCCGTGAGCTGGGAGGATAGGATTGTGATGCTCATTTAGTTAATATCTGCAAAGGGTTTTGTGATTCTCAGATGGAGGGTGCTAATATTATAACATTTATGATATTTGGAAAATGTTAATATTAAAAATGGCTTTTTCCATGGCACTGGTGAAGTCTGCACATAATTTCTAATAGTTTAAGAATGGCATCTTGATTGAACTTTTGGCATTGGGAACTGTTGGAAGACAGGATACTGAGCTCGATGGACCATTGGTCTGGCCCAGTGTGGCTGTTCTTATGTTCTAACATTGACGGTAGTACTACCAACAGTACATGGGCAGAAGTGTGAAAGTGCTTTGCCTGATATGATGCTTTATCACTCATTTATGTCTGTCTTTAAGATAGTTTCTTTAGATTTCCCTTCTCTGCTGTGTCATTAGCTATAGTGTTGAGAAGTAGCATAATTAAGCAATAGGAGGAATGTAGAATGCACTGAGATTATCAGCAACCATTACTGTACGTTGTTGGAAGGAATGTAGAAAGTGCTGCATGTCGATGTACTTTATTACCAGCGTTGTAGTGGTTGAGATTCAGCGTGGCTGCCTGCAAATGCTCTGTAGTGTCAGGGAATAAGTGTGTGGGCAAATGGCACAATGATAGAAGTGTTAGTTGAGCACATCTTCTATATCTACAATCCAAACTATCCAATTTTTCTGTAATTGGGTGATGACTATCTTCATCTTTCTTCCTTCACTGCTCTCCAGTGGCTATATCTGGATATGTCTCCCATGCCAAAGAGAAGCGTAGCAAGAATGGGATGTATTGTGATCAAAAGATTGCAGAAAAAGAAATGGTAAAATGAGCAGTGTCCTGCCTTGTTTCCCCGAGCATATATTTAATAATGGTGGAGTAGAAATAACACCCAAAGGAAACAGATGCTCCCATGTCAGAACATGTGGAATTTGTTGCTTCCAGATACTAAACTGAAGTTTGAGGCATTTGTCTCTTTCTGCTTGCTAGACACAGCACTCCAAAGAGTGTTGTTCTCAGTTACTCAGTTGGTGAGAATTATGGAAAAGGGTATGGAGTCACATTTCTGTTCCCAGCCTGCGGAAGTAACCGAACTAGTGAAGGCTGATTCATGAGCCAGAGTTCACCTGGTGTAAATCATTATAGTTCTATGGATTTTAGTAGAGCTAAACCACTTTAAACCAGCAGAGACTCTGGTCCTGTCTATTTCTGGATAGAATATAGCCCTTTACTCTGATGTACAAAGGTACTATCTAAGGTTTTCACCATAAAGAATACCATTTATATTTAGTGCGTGGTTATACATTCTGCATAATGTGGTGATTCTGATGAATTCATAATCTGTTAAAGGCATGCAGACTGGAAAGATACTTTCAATTTGTTTAAAAATTGAAATAAATGGAGAATAATTAAATTCAGGACATGACATTTTTTCTATTATGTGGAAGTAGAGTTAGAAAAGGGGAATTTTTCTAGTGCTGAACTGGGAGTAAAGGCATGTTGAACATTTCGGATGGGATTATTAAACATATTAACACCCATCGGGATTTGATTGGATTATTCTGTCTATGAATATTCCTGATGAGCGATAGGGTTTAAAATGTAACCTCTTGGACAGTCTAAAATTTAGCACTAGTAGGATTAGAAAGAGATTAAAGACCTTGGTTTAGAAATTAACAAAAATGCCTTAGGACTTTCTTTTTTTAGGATAACTGCTAGACTTGAGTATGGGTACATGAGATAGATCATGAGAGGCAATAGATAGGAAATCAGGCTGGTTATCTACAAAAGAGAGTTCTATTTGTAGTTCTGCCCACTAAGTCCGTATGAGTTTGGGCAAGTCAATTAACCTCTTTGTGGCTTATTTTGGTATGGTATGGCCATAGACTCCAAGATCAGAAGGGACTAATATGATCATCTAGTCTGAACTCCTGAACAACGCAGGCCACAGAACCTCACCCACCCACTCCTGTAATAGACCCCTAACCTATGATTGAGTTATTAAAGTCCTCAAATCATGCTTTAAAGACTTTAAGGTACAGAGAATCCACCAGCAAGTGAGCCATGCCCCATACTACAGAGGAAGGTGAAAACCCCCGAGATCCTTTGCCAGTCTGCCCTGGGAAAAAAATTCCTTCCTGACCCCAAATATGGTGATCAGTTAAACCCTGAGCATGTGGGCAAGACTCATCAGTCAGACACCCAAGAAAGAATTCTCTGTAATAACTCAGAACGCAGCCCATCTAACATCCCTTCACAGGCCATTGGCATATCTACCACCAGTAGTGAAAGATCAGTCAATTGCCAAACTAGGCTGACCCATCATACCATTCCTCCATAAATTTATCAAGCTCAGTTTTGAAATCTTCTAGGATTTTCCCCAGCTGCTCTTCTTGGAAGGCTATTCCAGAACTTCACTCCTCTGATGGTTAGAAACCTGCGTCTAATTTCAAGTCTAAACTTCCTGGTGGCCAGTTTATATCCAATATATCCATACAACATCTTGACAAAAGGAAACATGATGAAGTCAGTCAGTCGGGTGCTTGACAGTAGTGTGGGAGAAAGAGCTCAATGCGTGAGCCACAGACCTTCCTACTGCTATAAAATGGAAATAAAAATACTTATCCATCTTTGCAAAGCACTCTGAGATCTGCCTCTGTAGGTATTCAGCCTAGTCTGTTGTGTAAATAACATACAAAACAAGAAGAAAGATAATACAGGATCCTTGCCTACAAGACAAAAGATGTTTTTTTAATTGGTGTATAAATACAATTCAGGAGACATTTACTATTTTATTCTAGACATTAAACTTTCAGAATCTGCAAATCGACTATTTCACTTCAATAATTTTTGCTCAAAATAACCAATTCTATCTTTCTAAAATTTGGGGAGTTCATTTGTTTGTGAAATTATGTCCTAAACTTCTAATAGGCCTTGCTTTTTAAGAACAAATTTCTCTAGTTTGCTTTCCCTCTTCTTTCTCTTTATGAAGTCTAAATGGTTGAACTTTGGCTTTTCACTCTTCAGTCTCTGATTGTAATGCTTCTGTTGACTGTAGTAGGTCTTTTTTCAGTTATGTGGCAGAGAATGAACAGTCATTCAGATTGAGAGGTGGAATTGTATAATCTTAACATCCCCCAAGGTGCATATTTTGATCCATTTTTTGGGCATCTGAACTGTGTTGCTTACAGAAAACAGTAGGAAAATTTTAATTAGGTGTCTCACTGTGTCCTCTGCACTTAAAATTGATATCCCCCCACTCCTGGATTTAGACATTTTCTGAATCCTCTAATTTTACAGTTAAGTGCACTTTCTTATTTTTTGCCACAGGAATTCACATTCTTTCAGAGAGTAATTATAAACATTGAACACTTGAGCTGAGGGAGGGGAGAAGAGAGGAGAATTAAATTGGTCACAAATAACCCCCCTCCTCACCCCTACACACGAGGGAGAGAAAAAGTTGGTAGGTAGAGCTTGAAGAGAAGACTTTCTTAAACAGGGGTCACATTGTAAGTATAACTTGTCTATTACTCTCCAGAAGAGCCCTTCAGCTTTGAAAAACATGAGCAGTGTAAGTGTTAAGTTTCCTGTTGCAAAGCTGAAATTCACAATCAACATCCTATCCAGATATGCTGCTGGATTTGGTTTGAGAGAAGCTGCGTTTGGTTAATCGTACATTTTTTTTTTTTTTTTTTTTTTTGCAAAGGAGAAAAAAAAATTTTGTAGTGCACTTTCTGAAACTCAGAATTTCTTGTTGTTGATCTGCTGGATATCCACTTTGAGGTTGAGGTCATTGCTGTTGACAGCTCCTACTCTTCTACCTATAAAAGTCTTTTGTTACTAGCATGTTATGCTACTTCACGGCTGTTATGGTAACAGATGAGAGAAGACTCTGTGCTTGCATATGAATGCTTAATGGCACAGATGCAGAGCCTAGTTGTGAATTAGCTGAGGGGAGAGTCCACAAACCCACCAGTGACACTGGGAAACGAGTCACCAGTGCAGTGAGGGGTTTCCATATTTCTTTGCTAATAAATATGTTTTGAATTAGATTTAGGCAGTTAAGTTTAGAGTGGAAAGGTACCATAAATTAGAGGGTCCCAAAAGTGAGGCACTTTCCCAGACTCACCCCTCTCACCAGGTTTCAAAGCCTGGGCTCCAGCCCTGAGCTCAAACATTAACACAGCTATTTTTAGCCCTGTAGTGTTAACCTCACCATCACAAATCAGTTGATCTGGGCTCTGTGAACCTTGATTGAGAGCTTTTGAATATCTCACCCAAAATCACAAATGAAATAGGTGGTTGAGAGCTGAACAGATGGAAATGAGGAGTGCAGAGAGCTGGAGAGCTTTAAGAGGAGATGGATGGTTAACGAAGATGAGAGGAGAATTTTACGGAGAGCCTGGGAGGTGAGAAAGAGGACATTGACCTTTTGTGGAAGAGGAGAAGCAAGCACTGCTGGTTGGTGGTTTTGAGGGAGAGTTGGTCAGAGATGTAATAAATGAAGATCTTAGTTGCATTTTGGATGGAATGAACGAGAGGGATGGAAGAGGGGGTAGCTGGAGTTGTGGAAGATAGTGGGGAAAGTAATTGATTGTGGAGAGAGGAAGAAATGAACAAATTTAGAGGAGCTGCTGAAATTTGTCCTTGCTTACATCATTTGTAAAAGTAATGAATGTGAATCTCTCCATGTGTATTCTAAAAGGGAATCCTTATGTCCTATAACTCTGAAAGCCAAGGGGCAGTGACTTATTGGGTTCATCTCTGCAAAGCTTTTATAATTTTTTTTCTTTTTATAATTAGAAAGATAAAATAAAACTGCACGATTCAGTCCTTCGAATGACTCGGTCATTGTTGATCCTACCTGTAATTGGGAGTGCGTCTGTAGGAGATGGCTAGGTTATGGTGGGAATGAATGTTAGTAGATGAGAGAACAAATAATGTGATAGATGTATAGCCATGTGGCTTAATGCACTAATGAAAGGCATTCAGATACTACAGTGATGAGCGTGGTATAAAAATCTGTATAGAATAGATAAATAAATGAGGCAAGCATGCGGGAGAGAGTGACCTGCCATAAAACCATGGCTTCATGCCTTCTCCAAATTTGGAAGAAGTTTAAAAATAAAGTACGTAAACTAAGTTGCATGTCTGCTTTCATGTTTTGGTGTACATTTATTTAGTCATAACTGCACCCTCAGTCATTGTCAGCAGATCAATGTATTTTGTCAGCCTAAGATATTTTTGTTAGTTTCAGGAATCAAAATAAATATTTGTCATTGTTAAGGGGATGTAGTCATGTTAAATGATGTATTTAAAATAATCTGCTGCATAAATTAATTAACCTCTTAGATTATTACAGTTGAAATTCTAATTTAGTTTACTCGTCTGTGATTGTTTTCCCATATGTATTTCACTCTTTATAAAGAGACAGGTCTGTTCATAGGCATCTTTGCTTCCTGGTTCTAATACGCTAATGCAGCATTGTGATGGGAGGCAAGAGTCCATTGCTAAAATTCTGCCACTACATTGAAAGAGTTTAGATGATTTTCCCCCCTGTGATAGAGTGATCCCCTTTCTGTGTATCACTAAATTAACCCTATAATGGATGACTTTCTCTCTGTGGCTTATAAAAGAAAAATCTGAAGATATTTCTGAACCCTTAACTGTTCACCCACACCTGAGCCAAACATTGATTCTGTTGGCTTGATGAGAATGGGAATGATCCCTGCAGATTCTTTTTGGTATTTTGGTATTTATCTTTTCATTTCAAAATCCAGCTGCTGATGATTACAGTCTGTACCCTATCTAAGGGCAGGAGTGATATAGAGAAAAAGAAAAATACTTCTGAAGATATCTTTGCCTTTGGAATATATGACAGGTATTTTCTAAAAAAGCTATCTTCACCTCCTTTCCTCGTTAAAATGATACAAGTGGAGCACTCAGCTTGCAGGCCTGGTAAACTTATGACGCTCTGGATTCTGTTCCACACTGGTGATTTCTTGGTGGAATGGCTCCTTTTTCATTTCCAAAGCTCCAGAATCACGTAGGAAGCTGAAATTTGTGACTCTTTTCCCAACAGACCCTTACCTTATGTCAGGAAATTGATTTTCTTTGCTTGGGTGCACAGGTTCCAGTAAGAGCCTTGAGTGGCACTATCAGGAGAGTGCACTGAAACGACAAAGTGCCTCCCTCATTACAGTAGATGAGCATCAGCAGAAGAATTGGCAATGCTGGCAAGGGCTTTGATGTGGCTCTTCTTCCACTATTATGATCTGAGAGTGTTCCTATTTGTTCCTGGTATCAGGTGTTTATTTGCAGATGACAGAATAAGGCCCAGTGAAGGTCACTTCATGTGCATTTAGCCCAAAGGATTTCCCTCTGACTACATTCATTATTTGTAGAATTTATGAAGCCAAACCCATTATTTGTTTAGATCTGCTTTTTGAAATGTGCACCTATATAAGGGAATAGTCCCATATACAATCCAGCTTTCAATAAATTCAAACAAAATCAATGTTTATTGTTCCCAACCCACTGAGATTAAAAACCTGAACCTGTTTACCCACACCCAAGCTAAATAGTGATCCTGTTGACTTGAATGGGAATGGGATTGGGATTGATCACTACACATCATTTTTGATATTTTAGTACTTATCATTTCATTTCAAAAAACCAGCTGATGAGTACACTCTGTACCTGACATAAGGCAGGAACAGATATTGAGACAACTTCAGCTCTTCACTGCTAAAAAAGTAAAACAGCATTGTCAGTTACTTCCTTAGTAAATGGGGGGAAAAGGAAAGATTCAGCATGTGAAACAAAACCTTATTCCCATTTGGTTTTCATCCTTAACCTAGTCTTGAAACTAGATTCTTGAATGTCAGAATTGTGTGATTGTGCCTTCTTATTATGTTTTAATATTCAACATTATTGTGGGTGGATGTGATATTTTTCAAACACAAGTGACAGCCCCTGTCTTCAGGATTTTATCATCTAAAATTTTAAGGCTTTGAACCTGGAAACATTTAGCGCATGTATAACTTTACTCATGTGAATATTCCTATTACAATCAATTGAGACTGTTTATGGAAGTAAAGTTATGTATGTACGTAGTAGTTTGCATGATTTGAGGGCTAAATGATTCTGGCAATAGTTCAAATAATACTGACTGTCTCCTTGTGGTTTTTTTAGTCTGTTCTTAGTTTCTGTTAAAGCATGAGGTTCCATGATATGTTCAGATGGTTTTAATTAGTGGTATAGTTAGCCAATATGATCCAGTCTAGAAGTGTTATGTAGTTGAGCAACATCATTTTATGTAGATATTCTAAATGTGGATTGATCTTTTTTTATTATGAAAATAAAACTCTAGGGCTCTAACCCTTGTTGTGTGTCAGGGAAAGATCATAGCAAACTGTATCCAATACTGTGACCTATTCAGTGGCTGATCCCTGTCTCTCCTCTAAGTCTCTGTAACCTTTGTAGTGGGAATCAAAATATAAATTATTAATTTTTCCAGAGAACGCTGTCTCAGCATGATGGCAAAGTGCTATCAGTTCAGAGATGCTTTCCAGCTTTTAACGGTTCATACTTCCTTCTCTTTTATAAAATGTCCTGTGTACAGCATGCTATTGTTTTTCACAGACTATGCTGGGCATTTCAGTTCCGTTGATAAGTTTCTGTGACAAAAGCTGAAAGGGTAATAAAGACCGGCACAACAGTAAGCCATTCCTGTGACTGTAATTTCAATGAGGAAGATAAATGGTGAAAACTTAAACCGTTCTTGTTGTGCTCCTAAAATTAAAACTTTGTGGCCTTTCTTGATTGCCATATTTGATTCTCTAATTCTATCCCATTCTTTTTGGTGCTGAGTTTCTGCTAATTTTGAGCCTGATCCTGGCCAAGTTCCAAGTGCCTGACTTTAGTGGGAGTTGAAGATGCTCAGCCCCTGGCAGGATCAGGACTTTTGTTCATGGCAAAATCAATCATTTCAGATGTTGAGCCCATCCTGGGAAGATCAGACCCTTTATGCTCAGCATTTTGCAGGATTGGGTCCTTTAATCTGGAGGATGACTATGTATTATCCTAGGTGTGTGCTAGCAATTTGAACTCAGGACTGTTGTAGCCTTAGGTAAATTACTTAAACTTTCTGTGCTTCAGTTTTCCCATCTGTAAAATGGGGATGGTAATACTTCCCTTACCCTACCTTGCAGGGGTGCTGAGATGACTAATTCCTTTTAAGAATTTTCTATTCCAGTTCATCCAGAAGTGTTTGTTTTTTCCAGTGTGGAATTATTTTGTGGTAAGGATAGATTTAACTGACATTCAGTTGCTTTATGGATTTGAAACAAAAATGTTTTTGTTTAAAATGCAGAATTCTCCACATTAAAAAACAACCTAGAGAAATTAACTAATTTTGTTTTAAAAGGATGCCTAGAATACTGCACTAAGTAATGATGCTTCAATTATGTGGAGAGAGAAGAAGGTTAATTCAAGATTATTCACTGTACAAACAGTGTAACAACTTTTGGACTTGGTCCTTTTGAAGAAGGACTCAGCACCCATTTACTTCACTGAATGTTGAGGAGCCTTTTGACATCTTAGGATCAAGAGGACTTTGTCTGCCTTTGATTTAAATGAAGCCTAGTAATGCTTAGGAATGCAATTTAAGCATGTGGATAAGTCTAACCTCTTTAACATTTCAGCTGTTCTCGTAGATCAGAAGCCCATTAAAGTTGATAAGAGACTTTCCATTTTGGATCCGGTCCTTAGCGTCTCTTCTGAAAATGAAGCTGAAGATTGAAAAAACTTTAGTGAGGGAAGTACTAAATCCACCTTTTTACTGAAGGACATTTGGTAGCCAATTGTTGAAGGCTCTTGAATAGCTCAGTGAGGATCACTGGGGTGAAGAGGAGGTCCTTTGTATATCTCTAACTATAGGTGTTCAGTAGCACTGAAAGATGGCCAGCTTACCTCCCCAGGTGTTTCTGGAGGGCAGACAGCTATAGATTATTTAAAAGCCAAGATATTCTCTAATTAAGCTTGTATACGCCACTCCTAATTTGTCAGAAGTCACAAAATGCGTGACTCCATCTGTTGACCCACTTCTGAAATCTAACCTCAAAAACCACATTTCATGTGGCTGTAGTGTATTTTGCTACTGTAGGAAAATTAAAATATCGATCTCTGCTAATGAACGGCTTTGTGTCCTTCTTGAAGCACTGAGTTTCTCTTCAATTCCCCAGGTTTTACACTCTCCTCCCCATCTTAGCCCTTGATGGCCTGTAGCATAGCTACTATCTTCTATCAGAAGTAATTTTCTTTGGAACTCATGGATCCTGTTCCTTAATCAGCCGGAGGGGCTCTCCTGATTGATGGGAGGCACTGGGTGTTCAGGTATTGCAACTTTAGACCTTTTGGTCACTGCTGGCTCAGGAGAGAAAAATCCTTTTCTACCCAAATTTATGAAAAATGGGTGATAGTGAATATTTGTCATCTCTGCACTTAACTTTTAAGAGGAAAGGGAAGGGCAGAAATCAAAGCTGTCAGAAAGCTGGAACATAACAGCTGCCCTTAATTTAGCACAGTATAGAATCTATTTCTCTCTTGTACTTTCTTTCTTAAGTAGTTTAGTGAAGCAGAAGTTTAATGGCTCCTGGAAGCCTGCATTTTAAAAACACTTTATTGTAATAGATAGTAAAACTTTGATTACTGAAGTCATCAGCAGTCTGATTTCTTTGGGGTTCCCGTCTCCTAAACAGTATTTCCTGCACCATAGGGACTGAAATTCACTTCTTGTAACTCTTCATGTTAAACAAGTTAGGAGTGAGGTATTAAAAAGACTAAGAAGGCACTGTGGTCTAGTGGAGTGGGCGCTAGCTCAGGGGTCAAGATTCTGCTACTTTACCTGTCACTGGAATTCTGTGTGTCAGTCCGGTGCCTCAGTTTCCCCTTCTATAAAGTTGAATTTTACAGCTTAGTAAAGGTCACTGAGATCCACATATTTGGTACTAGGTTAAGACCTTAGCATTGTGGCTGCCCACTCCAGTTTAACACAAGTGCCACTTAGTTTGGATAGGCTAGATGTACGATATATAAAATAATGCATGTTATGAAGACCGTGCAGCCACTCCTATTTATTTTGCCCCCATCCTGGAAAAGAGGGCATTCAGAATTAAAAGGTAACAAAGTTTAAATGGATAAGGAAATAACACTTTGTGCCAGGCATAATTACTGTGTGGAATTTGCTGTTGAACGATGCTGCTGAGAATGATAGTTTTGAAAGTTTCATATTGGGGTTATCAGTCGTTCTTATGCTTTTAACAAAGGTGGGCCACATGTTAATAGAGAGAGACTGTCTTGTGGACACATTGCCCTCCAATTGAATTTATCCTCACATCACATCCAGTGGCAATTGCATCAGATTCTAGTAATAATTTGACATAGACAAGCAATGTTATGAAAGTACTGAATGCTTATTCTTAGCTGCTTTTCATGCAGTTTAGTGTCTGGAAACTAAGAGGAAGTGGCAGTACTAGGTGACCAGCTAGGAATCACCATCAAAACTGTCTGCAAACTTATGGAGAAAAGGGAAGAGAGATGAAATAGCCAGAAGCTATTGGACAGAAGCTTAAATATAATGGAGGTTGATGGCAGAGAAATGGGAGTTATCCATAAATTATTAACAATGCATAAATTACACTTCCAGTAGGGCATTAATTAGCAGAGAAATAAATTTCTTGATCTTATCAGTTCTCTAGTGCACGCCAAACAGAAATAAACATGGGAATAAAAGCGGATTGTTTGTTTATGATGCTTGCTGGCTATGTGGGTGCCTTTTGTAATTATTTCCCCAAACTAAACAAGAACAGAACACTTTATTTGGTATATAGTGCCCCAAAATAAATTAGGTGCAAATAAAAAGACGTGGGCCTTGGTCCTGCATTTTGTTCTCTGGAAGTGGACTGCTTCGTCGTCATGGAGACCTGTTGCGTTTGGCTTTCAGCATGAACGCAGCGGGCCATTTGTGTGAATTGCACTGCAGAATTGTGGCCATGATCCCTACCTTGAGGAGCTTACATGCTAGTTTTAGGCATAACCGGTGGAGGGGAAGGGGAAGCAAAAGGTTTACAGGAAGATCACAAGATAACTTACTTATGTAGTGCATTCATCTTTTATCCAGTGACCTCTGTGCTGTACACACATTGAGTCGCACAACATTGCTCTGAGGTCCTGTAGGAAATTGTTATTGTGTCCGTTATGGAAATAGGGAAACGAAGGCAGAGAGAGAGGTTAAGGGTCTTGCTTCCAGATATGCTGAGCATCTGAAATGCCAGTTGAAGTCAGTGGGAATTGTGGGTGCTCAGCAGAACAGGCCTACTGTGATTTGCCCAGTGTCAAACAGGAAGTCTGGTAGAGCCGGGAATTGAACCAAGAATCCTTAACTCACAGTCCTGTGTGCTATTCAATAAATCCTGCTTTCTCTAGCAAAAACCTTTGGATGTGATTAGAGTGTTAGTAGTAATGTTTGAAACTAGAAAACATGAATTTCCTGCTTTGGAGTAAATATTCCAACAGAAGAATTATACCCATGACTCTGACATTGGTCACTGTTGCACTCTTGCCATTTTAACTCCTACAGAAATAGCTATTTTCTAGTGATTTTTTGGAGGGGTTGGGGTCGGGAGGGTCCACTAATAGGGGCTGTACTGGTGATCAGACAAGTTTTCTGGCTATTGAGAGGTAACTCCTGACTCTCCCAACTGCCAGAAATCCTCTGTGTCCCCAACCCTATTCCTATGGGGTGACAGTTCCGAAACTCCCATTCACTTGAGTGGTGCGTGCTCCGGTCCTATGTTCTGAGCTTGCATTCCCGGTGTAACCTGTCTCTAGCAGTTCTTTTTTTAGGCTAGAAGCCAGAATTTATGAGATGAGGCCAGGTCCACAGTGCAGGTTGGTGCATGTGGGGAATGAGTGATCTGGCAGGTAGAATGAATCAGCCTTTTGAAGACAGGAATGTGGGTGTATTAAGGAGATGGGAGACACTTTATTTTGAGAGAGAGGCTTGTTCTTTTCTTTTGAGATGGGAGGGAGGACACAGTCTTAAATTTCTTGATCATCTAAGGGTTGAGGGTTGGTACAAGCTCAAAATGAGATGTAATATGACCAAAATCTAAAAGGATTCCCTTTTGGTTTCTGTTGAATTTGTGATTGTGTCACCTGATTTTGAAAGGTGCTGAACACCTGCAGCCCCCATGACTTCACTTGGGAGTTCTGACTGCTAGGCTCTTCTGAAAATCTGACCCAAAAGACTTATATAGTAGATATTCTTTTCTGGCATTTCCAAAGGGGCTTGACAAGATCAGTGCTCAGTAATACTTTAAATCTATTCAAACTATATGAAATGCGAGTGGACAACTCAGGGCCTTTAATAACCATTTGTTTTCTGTAGAATGAGAATCAAGTTATTTTTGGTTCTTTGATGTCATTGACCTTAAATATTAGAAGATGAAAGCTATAGAGAAGCAGTACAGACTTCAATACAAGCATTGTTTACTGTCTGCATACAAATGCATTTCCCTTTACCTGGGGATTGCTTGAAATAAGTGTATGGCAGCAGACCTTAAAGGTCCTACAAAGATTAGGGCAGATGGACATGGTAAAAATAATTTTCAGTTTGAACGTGTTTACAAAGGCTTTTTTAAAAGAGAGGCTGTAAGGCTGACTGTCCTGAGAAATAGTAGCAGAGTGGTACTGTTCCAACATCTTTTAAGCAACCTGAATGAGATTAAAGATTCCCAGTGCTCAGTTGGGCTTTCAGTCTCTTTAAAACATTTTATGTTTTTTTGGTACCACTAGGAATGCATTCTCTTTATCCCACTTATTTCTGGAGTTACGTTTCTGAAGCAGGAGATATACAGGTGGTAAGACAAGGTGTTCTTGAAGCATGCACACTGTATGAGGCACAAGAATTTTCCCTGAGCAAACCATATATAATATCAATCAAATGGAACATGCTGTAGCACATACATTGGGTTTACAAGAATAATAATGACCATCTGAGAGGACATTAATTTCTGGCAAATAACTACAGGATGGGTAGAGTTAGGATTCACCAGCTGTCTGGAAATGCCTCATCCCCATGATCATTATTATTGCTATAAGATATGAAAACACTGGGATCAAAACTTCTGAACACTGGCACTGACCTTGCAAAGGTTACTGGTCCTGCAAGCGTTTATACTGGTCCACCAAAGCGTTTTTTAGCCTTGGCAGATAATGGGATATGGTGCCATAAAATCACACTATATTGATAACCATTTTGGTTCTTCTTCCACTACTCTGATTTTTGATGTAACTGTTGCTATCTTGTTTTAGGTGCTGCTAGAAACCAATGCTTTGTATCTGAAAACCTGGAATCCCAGAACAAATGATATAAAGTATTAATCCCTAACTCTAGCATCTAGTGAGATAAAATTAATGAGATTGTTAGATTTCCAGTAACGTGAGATGTTCATACCTAGATCTGATGTTTCATGATATATTGGACCTTAAAGATATACCTGGTCTGTTGTACTGTTAATAGTTTGATTGACTGTGATCCAGAAAGGAATAGGCAGTGTAATTTTCAATCTCTGAAATGTAAAGGGAAAAATAAGTAATGTGCTTTTTGAGCCAAAAAGTTGTTGCATTGTTGTCATGGGTAGAGTTCTGTTTTTTCAGTACAGGTGTTTTGGTGCTTATGCGAAAGTCCTGTAGAATTTAGTGAATAATTATATCACTGCTATAGAATTCTGTAGGATGGCATAAAGTTCTGTGGACATGTTATTCTGAGTTAATTTCTCTAGGTCTTCAGAGTGATTTCTTTAACAAAAATATTTTGTCATTTATTAACATACAAGGACTTTCCATAAAAGTATTAACAAATCTTATTCATAACCTGTGTTTGTTACCTTTAAAAAAGACCCATTTGTGTGTTGTCAGCCTCTCACCGTGAGCTCTGTATTTATTTTGTTCAAATTCCTGGTTTCCGTAGGATCCTAGTGACTTCACCTTTCTTCACTTCTTTCATTAGCATAGGTCAGTTCTGCATTTGCTTACTACCAAATACAGGATTTACTGCTCTGAGTAATCCCAGTGAAGCCAGTGGGCCACTGTTCCTAGTTGTGTGTGTTGCAACATCACACTCCAATCAACAGGAAAGCAAGACTGCATTCTCAGAATTCTGATAGGCTTGGAATTTTGGCTAAATGTATGGGGATGTAAGTTTAAAAAAAAACTTCCATAGTCATTGTAGAACTGGCAGTATTTCAATATCTATCTGTTATAAAACAAGTGGAGTTTAAAAAGGAGAAAAGGAAACGAGATGAGCTCTAACCTTCCTCAGGAAAAAGATTTTTAAAAAGGCTGATCAGATGCATTCAATATACAATACAAATAGAGGCTGTCAACTTGTTAAATGCAAATCTCAGATAACCTCAGTGTGATGTAAAATAGAAGCCTTTGAGCTGCCATCTGTTTCCATTCTTTTTCTTAAATATTTAATGTCTCATATTTTGTTTTGACTCTTTCTATAATATCCTCCTGAAAAACATTTCTTTCCTTGCTCATTTTACGTGAAATTAATTGCAATTGCAGCAAGACTTAAGTGGTGTATAGGCCAGGTGTTGGCAATCTACACCTGGGTAGATTTTACCTGAACTTTTATATATGTGGCAAACTTGTTTCTCTCACTTTCTAGACTTCCAATGGAGCTGAAGCTAATGTGACTCTGTCCCTGTTAAGAGAGGCAGCATTGTCTAGTTATTAGCGCAGGTGGCTTGGGAGGTAGGAGTCCTGGGTTCTTTTCCCAGCTCTACTACTGACCAGTGTGACCTTAGTCTCTGTACATTTGCTTCTCCATGAGTAGAAAGGGGAAAATAACACAAATGAAACACTGTGGAGTCATTTTTCTAAATGATGGTTACTGTTCCTGAAAATAACCTGTACAGTCTATTTTCAGGGTTTGGATTTTGTATGTGTACATATAAGGGTGCCCTGCCCTGTCGTTGCAATTACAATCTGGCTTCTCCCATCCCCAAGTGCACACACTCCCTTAATAAACAATTTGTTTTACAAAATAATAATGTAGTGAGAAAAATAGTGCATTGTGCAAACCATAGTGGTTCTTGGTGTCTCCCAAACAGCAAGTGCAGGAGCTTTGTAATACCAGAAAGAGACAGATAGGGGAGCCCTTTATAAATAATTTGCAACTGCCAATTTTCATTTGAGAAAGGGAGATTAATGTAATTGTAAAAATATACTTTTAGAATCTGTTCCAGCAAAATACTTTAAACATGGGAGTAGCCCCATTGGAGTCAGTGGGACTACTCACATGCTTAAAGTTAAGCATGTGATTAAATGCTTTGCTGGATTTGCTGGGCTTTAAAGTCTAGTAACTTGTGACCTGTCAACTCATGACTGTATTTCCATCAACTTGATAAGGAGCAGATCATTAAGGATCAGGTGTTTTTTTCTTCTAATAGTAAATTTGTTCGTGGTTTGCAGAATTATTATATCAAGTAAGTGTTTAAAATGTGTGTATCAATGTTTCTATTTTGATCTTCTTAAAGGGATGTAAGTAGTTGACTCTGGGGAAAGGAATCTTTCCCAAGCCTTGCTCACTACTGCTTCACTGGTCTGCATGGTGAGTTAGTGTGTGGCAAGCCAGGCTGTGAATCTACATTGCACTGGTTTGCCGAACACTAAAGTTACCATGTGCTCTCTGCTACTGCACACTGGTAAGTTCCATATACTCCTCTTTGAAAAGATAACAATTTCCGTTTCAAACAGGTGTGCAGCAAAGTGTACTGTGGAATTTGCAGTGCGTGGTAGTATGGTCCATGTAGCAAGCTGGTGATCAGCACAGGTTAGTTTGTTTCTGAATTTTGAGCCAAACCTCACAGCCGGTTCCAGCTACTTTTATTATTTCTGTAGAAGATCTTATGTTTGAGATTCCTTTATGATTTTCTTCATAAATAGTGGGGTTTCCCACCCTGAGAAATTGGGAACAATAGTGTTTGGAACCCAAGCAAGCCAACCAATATCCATCTAAGTAACTTATATAGCTAGCGTCCATCGTCATGTAGTGTCTGATCACCTTGAAGACATTAAAATCATAGAAGATTAGGGTTAGAAGGGACCTCAGGAGGTCATCTAGTCCAAACCTGTGCTCAAAGCAGGACCAACCCCAACTAAATCATTTTATTAATGATCGTTCATTTCATAAATGAATTTATTCTCAGTGTCTTGAGAAATTGGGAAAGTATCATCCCCAGGTTACGTACAGGAAAATGAGGGCAGAGAGAGACAGTATTGGCTAAGGAAGTCTGTCACAGAGGTAGGAATTAAACTCTGTTCTTCTAAGTCTTAGTCCAGTGCTTTAACAATGAGATCGTTCTTTCCTTTCTTTAAACATCAGCAAACCTGCGCTCAGTAATGTAGCTGTCCAGCACTGGTTTGTTCAAATTGGGATGCACTGGATTTTCTTTAGGATTTCTTTACTTTTCCTTGTGAAAAACCCATCCATATGTAGGATTGATCCGAAAAGCAATGGATTATGCATCTTTTAGCAAGGTGCTTGTTATATAAAAAAAAGTTTGAAATGGATTCAGGTGGGCTTAGGAGCTAGAATATAGTAAACTTCATCATGGAGATATACAACAGATGATTTTGCAACATTGAGGCACTGCAAGACTAGTTCTCTATGGAGTCAGTGAGCTGGAACTAAGTAAAATCTGTCTATCCAGAAAAATAAGTAGAGAATCTCTTGAGGTTAATATTTTTAATTTGCACATAAGCAATTTTAAAAATGTTGTGAAGGTTAAGGGCGATTGGGTGACACTGATTAAGGTTTGTAAAGTGCCAGTGATCAACTTGCTGAGTCTCTTTTAATCAACAGAGATAACGAAGAAACTATCCAGAAACAATTATCCTGCAAATAAATCATCATTTATAGTAACTGAGAGTTGTTTACTGTCTTAATGGAACTTAATTTCAAATTTTGAAGGCTTCAGGCAAAATGGAAATTAAGGCTACTGAACAGTTTGTAGTACAAAGAGTTTTCTTCTCCAACACTTTCAAGGCCATGTAGATAAATTTGTACTCACAAAACTAGATTGATATGACTTTAGGATAATTAAACACATTTTGCAGAGAAGATATACTAACAAATCCTAAGTAGTGTTTCAATCTGTTAATCTTTCT
Organism: Emydura macquarii macquarii; assembly: GCF_026122565.2. Lineage (NCBI taxonomy): Eukaryota > Metazoa > Chordata > Testudines > Chelidae > Emydura > Emydura macquarii. The sequence continues at coordinate 4,352,785 of NW_027130449.1, read as the reverse complement.
CTTGGCGTGTTTTGTCCAATCACAGAGTGAAAGTGTGCTAGGAGAAGAAAAAAAAAAATTAACAATCTGCACAGCCACAAGCTGTATGCTACTGTGAGATAAAACCTGATTGATGAGTGACAGTAACTCTTGCAGTCCAGAGTCAGGGCCTACTCCTGCAAGCACTGTGTACAGTAGAAAATGTCTGCAAGATTGGGTCCTTAAGGTATAAAGTTAGAGCTCAGTACTGCAGAGAGAACAGTACAGGCAGAACCCTGCACCTCTCCAAACGCCTCTGGGTCAACATGGGCACAGAGACCTGCTCGCATGCTTCTCTGCAGGATCAGGGCCTTAGTTTGTTGGCACAAGTTCAGTGATCAAAAATCATGTCAGGCCCCACAAAATAATGAGATTCTTAAAAAAAAAAAAAAAAAAAAAAAAAAAAAGGGGGGGGGGAAAGAAAAATAACTGTCCAAGATTCTTGGGCTTCCTCCAAAGAATACCAGAATAGGGGCATTATTTACTTACATATTTTTATCCAAGTGATCAGAGTGTGTGCATTTTCATCGTGTGGTGAAGAGGATTCCCCATTTGGAAGCTGTTTTAAACTGTAGCAAAAATTAGTAGTTGGGTCAGGTTTTTATGGATCTGCTTTGTGTCCATGCAGACAGCAGCAAACAGATGTTCAGACAGGAAAAGCAACCTTGCCTTTGCACCAGCTACATTTAGAAAGGATGGACCTTTCTGATATTGTAGAGAATTAATATTTGTCAGGATGGCAGAGAGACATTCAAGGAGGTCAAGTGGTGTCCTGCTGTAGAAATAGCTGCTTAAAATGATTGTATTCTTGTTATTCTTTCAGCAGTTTTTCATTATCCATCAAGGTTTTTTGATAAACCATTTCCTTGAATTTCTTTTACATTGACCTCCCCTGGAGTGGGTGGGTGGGTTTATTTATTTATTTTTGAATGACTGCCTTGCTGGGTAAGATACCTTGCTGGGTAGACCACTGAGATATTGACATTGTCAGAGTAACTAGAACAGCAGCACTGGCTAGCAGCCAGAAATCAGGGTGAATCATGGCTTGAACGTGGGTGTCTCTGCAAATGGAATAACTTCAGATTCTTTTAATAGTCTGGATCAACGAAGTAGTGTTTTCTGAGGTAATTTGAATAGCTTATTTCCCCCCGTGCTCCCATTTTATTGCCATCATTTTAAAGCTAGGATTTGAAAACCATCTATTTTCTCCATTTTATGAGCAGTAAACACACTATTGTGGAGAAAGCGTTGCAAGGAATATTGTTGCAATTTAAAGATTAATTAAGAAAATAAAATGATAAAACCTTCCATCTGGAATTTTGAAATTGAATAATTTGACTTCAGTTACAGAGGCACTTTAGAACAGTTCCATGTGCTGTACATTTGGATATGGTGTTAGGTAAGACACTGGTATGTGATAATTGTAGGACATGTTTTTAAAGTGCTTCCACCATTTTTGCAAATGCTGTTTGTGCCCATGATTCCACTGTCTGTTTTAGTATGCCAGTAATTGAAAGTATAAATCTTAACATTTGAATGGCCAAGGACCTGATTCTGGGCACACGCACAAGTTAAATGCTGGGATTACTGAAGGTGTAATTTTCACCCTCACCAATATGAGGCTGGGATAGAGATTCCCTTTGAAAAATCTGTTCCTCTCGGCTTCATCCTATGGTACTGTAACCAAGTTACTGTGCTGGTTGGCTGATCATTGTTTGGTCCATCCCTGGACAATCCCTAAAGGGGTTTGTGGTTCCGTTTATGGGGAAAGGACCCTCATCTCTGGAACTAATTCTGAGAGGACATTTAGGGAGGGAATGAATGCATACGAACGAGCGAGCAAGCTTCATGCGTGCGGGAGAGACTGTACCAACAAAACTAGCAGCAGGAGGAGAGCTGCCTTGTACCTTCTTTCAGTAATAAATGGATGTGGTTCTGTTGTTTAATTGAACTCATGCCAGTGTCGTCATTCTGTGTACCCTGCTTTGCTAAGCCACCAATAAGTAGACAGCAAGCTTGTATAACAGTACCAAGGCTCATTGGAAGGATACTATTTGGGGATAAGTCTCAGAAATGAGGGATACAAGAACAATACTGCAGAAAGTTTAAAATATTGTTTAATTTTAAAAAAATTTAAACACTTCCAGCAATCTCAGCTTCTTGAATCACTATTTCAGCTATCTGTTTGCAATAATAAAAAGCAAGATCGTATGATGTTCATAAGGAAGATATAAAATGAGGGATATATGTATTTCTTTCTAAGAGGGACATTGGTAGAATGTTTAACACCTGCTCTCATCATAAATTCAGACGTCTCTATACTCAAGTATCTTATAGATGCTTGAGAGATACTGTATATTTTACTTTTCTAAAGAGATATATACAGTAGTTTGTGAAAACTTCAATGGTTCGATTATATCTGTCTTAAAATTGCTTTAATGCTGAAAGTAAGGAACGTGTTTACAGCATATATTCATACAGTCTAAGGACCAATCCTGCAAATGGTGATTCATGTGGGTAATCCCTACTTGCATAAGGAATACTTACTGAGTATAAGGATTTGCAGAATGAGGTTCTAAATTTGCATTAAAGACCTGATCTGAATCACATTGACGTTTATAGGAATCTCTCCATTGACTTCAGTGGAATTTGGTTCAGGCTCTAAGAACTCCATGCAGCATCAGTGGGAGTTTTTCTACCAGTTTGAATAGGAACAGGACCGAGCTCTAAATTAATTAGCTTGAGTGAACTGTCAAGGAGTCTCCTTGAGCTTTATTCTGTGGATTTGATGGATGGCTTTTGCTAGGGAAGGAGGAGGAGGGAAGAGGTCAGGGAGGTTCTGAAAAGTAAAGTCTCTAGCGTCAATAAATTGCTTTAAGATGACATTCATCAGGAAGTGAATTTGTGGTTTATCTGCTCTATTTGCAGCTGCTGTCACTGAAGTTGAAGAATTACATTGCTGTGTTTTCGGGCTTTCGGGGGCTGTGGGGGTAAGATGGAATTAAAACAGAATTTCTTATTTAAAAAGCTTTGAAAGAAAAACTCACGGAGATTAAAATTTTCCATTGATACGAGTTTCCTCTAAGGATATCTTGAGGCAAATGTGCTTTGCCATTCAATGTAAAATCACTGCTTTGCATCAATTAAAACTTACAGTAAACTCCATTTTATATTTAGTAGCTTTTTTCTTGTAAGTTTTTGAAAGGACTTATCAGTTTTAAAAATCACAGTGTTCTGAACTTTCTTCAACCTCCCATTGTTAAAACACCTAAGATTTTTTGCAGCTCTGTGCATTTGATAGCACTTTGTGATATTCATTTTCACTCTTTCCCCTACATAGTCAGTTTTGCCTGTTTGTTTCAGTGTTTTTCCCCACAAGCAACAAGTGAGAGAACAAATTTTTTAAAAAATAGGAAAATAAGATTGTCAGAGAAACTCTGGGGTAAGTTTAGAACCTGGAATGATTTCTAATTTGTTTAAAAAAAATGGACTTATATTATGGTAGAGCCCCATTGGTCTCTATAATTTATATTATGGTAAAGGTCCCCAGGAAGGCTTCGTTGTGCAGACAGATTGTAAGAGATTGTAAATTCTATGGGGCAGGAACAGTCTAAGTAGACAAGAGAAACAGAGGCACAGAATTGTGATGTGACCTGCCTGAGGTTACACAGCAGATCATGTGCAGGCCTGGGAATAGATCTCAAGTCTCCTGGGACATAGTGCATTGGAACAAACAGGTTCTCTAGAGTTCAAATCAGTGCTATCCAGTGAGGTGCTGGCTGGCTGTGGAATTTCTCTTTACTCTGTATCACAGTTTTGGGGGGAACCTTTAGGTTCTTTTTAAGGGTGAGCAATGCTCTATGCATTAGTTTAAAAAAATCAAGTAGAATAAATGCAGATGTGTTAAAGCCATTATTGATCTATATAGTTGATACCATGTTTTAACTGTGACACTAGGGGAATGAAGGGTACGGTAAGCTGCCTGTGGGATTGTCTTGTTATAGACCCTACCAAATTCACAAGTCCATTCTGGTCAATTTCACAGGCATAAAATTTCAAAATTAGTTAATTTCATGTTTTCAGATGTTTACATCTGACATTTTAGGGTGTTGTAATGGGGGTCCCAATCCAAAAGGGAGTTGTGGGGGGTTGTAAAGCTGTTGTAGGTGCGTCACAGGATTGCACCCTCACGTCTATGCTACCTTCAATGGAGCTTCCTGCAGCCAGAGGAGGCTCCCTGAGGTGGAGATAGGTCCAATCTCCCCTGTGCTGCGGGGAGCGCCCCAGCCCGGAGGCTCCTAGTTGCTAGCCCCGGGCACTGGTGGATTAACGCCCGGGCCCACAGGACCCCGCATGGGTCCCAGCCAATTTGGGGCACCCTGAGCCACCGGGGTGGGTGCCCCAAGCCCTGGCAGATCAGACCCACCTCCATGTACCTCCCCCAGCTGCAGGAAGCTCTGGGACTACTGGAACGCAGAAGTGAGACACCCTCACTCCTGCATTCCCTCTGGAGGCGGGTCTGATCTCCCCATCGAGAGTGGCCGTGCAGGATAAGAGCAAGTCCTGTCACTCCCTAGCCCGGCCAGGACTAGCAGCTAGGAGCCCCTGGTTATTTTCATTTAACTGAAATGTAAAGAGGTTATTTAACTTGCACAAAGTCACATCACGATCTGTTGGCAGAACCCAGATTTCTCCTGTCTCCCAGAGCCATGCTTTAACCACTAGCCCATATTGTGTTTGATTGCAGTCACTTCCTCATTTGTACTTGGTGTTATGTATTTGACAATTTAACAAAGCAGAACAGGAAAAGACTTGGTTTTCAGATTGTACCTTCCTCTAATCAACTGGCATATTAGACTCTGTGACTGCATAATTTATCTCACTTAGAGCCTGATTCTGCAGTCATCATTCATGTTGAGTTGTACTTTACTCAGTGAGTGGTCTCATGAAATCAATGGAGCCCTCTGTCACAGAGTGAGATACTACTCAGCATCACTAATAATAGCAGAACTGCGTCCTTGGAATAGGGACCATGTATTTATTCCATGCCAAGTACACTGATGGATCTCATCAAATAATAAATAACTGCGATTTTAGTCTTAGTTAAAAACCTTTAAATTCAGCACAAGGAAGAAGACTTGAAAGCTCATGTATTTTTTGTTTTCTCTGGAGGGGATGTTGATTTACTATTTGATTTCTCTCCAGACTCTCTCCCAGAGAAACAGCTTGTGTTTTCTTCTGCCTTGCAAAGCATGTTCCTAGGTTCATTGAAAAGAAGGTAGTTAGTTGAAATCTGGTCCTTTTGAAAAAAGTTGTAATGAGACCCTTGAATATCAACCACCTCGGTCCTATGCTCCTCCAGCATTGTGGCAACTTTGAGAGAAGTATATTTGTCAATTTGCATGTGAAATTTGATAAGTTGTTCCAGCTGTCACCTACTTGTGAATAATGAGACAAGGATCACCTGGTTATTTATCTATATAAAAAGTTCTTAGTTATTTCAAACTGCCCAATAAAATTCACGGCGTACTAGATGACTCATTTCAATTGTCCCTTGAGCAGATACACACTGGGTCAGGAATGGCTTTTCTTCGTCCTCTTTCTTTGCCCCCCTAATATCTGCCAAAACTAGCAAGCTATGTCGGTCATTTGGGGAGAAAAACAGAGTTCTATCTTTCAGTGTGTTTTGTTGACTGAGAGCTTGTGGGATGGACCGAATGGCAAATGTGGGAAGAGCACTAAATAGAATGTCTGGTTAGGGGCACTTGGTGCATATGCCTTTCTCCCACCCCATAACTTAATATATTACTATTTTCTAATAGTCTTAATTGGACAATTGGAATTTTTATACCCTCATCTCTTATGAAATCCTCAGTTTCTAGGGCTATAGTTCTCTTCTGTTGCAAGAGTGCTTTAAATTTATGGCTGCTTGAAAACTCTTGGAATAGCTCCTCCATAGGTCAATGTTTTCAGAGGCATCCTGTCATTCAAGACGGTTTGATATTTTACATTTGAAATTGTTGCTGCTGAAATAGTTTATCTTGTGGAAGTTTGTAACAGTTTTTTAGTGCTGTCTTGTGCTCCAAACCTGTGGTGTAATACCACTCTTGATAGAAATAATAGTTTTAAGCCCATGTTCCAGCTGTGTATAAATGGAGCATTGACATCACAGATTCAGCTGGGCAATAGACTCGACACGGGTGCATCTACTATACAGCTGCTCAGTGATACTGAGAATGTGTGGAGAAACAAGAAATTTGTTACGCATTGCATCAAAAATGCTCTGTTGGGCATTTCTCTTGGGCCAAACCTTGGTGTGCTTCCCTACCCCCCCCCCCCCGTTCTCCCCCTCCCCTTTTTTAAAATGAAATAAGAACAAATTTTATTTCAGAACACAATTGCCTCATTATATGCTGATGCTGGCACTCTTACAGCATTCACAAGTGAGAGAGATTAGGTGTGGGAGAGAGTGGAGACTGAAAACTCCATGTTTTTTGTGCATTTTCAGAAGCATTTTTCTCTTCAAAGTGCACTGCAATGCTTCCTCTCTAGCATGAGTTGTTCTGTGTGGGTTTTGCCCCCCTAATCCCCCTAAATCTTAAATTATTTTTTTACCATTTTTCCTCCTTAGTAAAATAACAGGCACTAGTGTTGGAGTGACTATCCAATAACCAGGATTAATGCCAGCCTCTGAGTCTATATTTCCTTTTCCCTGGCTGTAAGTTATTGAAAGCCTCTCGCTTCCCAGGCTGGCAGGAGCTGGTATCTGTGTGGATTTAGTTAATGCAAAGGAGAAGAATTTCTTATGTCACTCATACAATGCCCCTCCAACCTATATAGAGCCCTAATCCAGCAAGGAGCTCCAGGCTGGGGAATTCAGTGGGGCTTACCATGATTGCACAGATCCTTGTATGGGGATCTCATGGCAAGATCAGGGCCTGCAATGAGATCCACATGAGTGAGTCCCTGTTGACTTCAGTGGGGCTTTGTGTTCACACAGAGGGGCTTGAGGATTTTATTGCAGGAGCGGGGGCTTAGGGCCTGATTTTTAACAGATAGGAACGTGTTCATTCCTCATTGAAATCACTGGGACCTGTAGGTGCTCAGCACCTCCTAGGACTCAGGCCCTTTATGCACACTTTAAATCAGTTCTAACACTAATCCCATTCAGTCCTGATGTGTGGTGATTTGAGCAAAGACCTCAAGTTTCCCAGTGTTAAATTGGGAATGGTTAGTGGATTCTCTGGGTTGCTTGGGGGAAACTTGGCCACTGACCAGCCAATGGGGAAAATAAACCTTTTGCACAATGTTCAAATTAAAATATCTTTCCTACTTTTACGTTTTAAAAGAGAACTTTCTCCAGTATGTTTTTTGAGAATCTAAATGCAGATCCAAGCAAAGTCCCTTAAACTGACAGTGCTGCTTTACTTTTGAAGTCCCCCTTTCCTCCAATGAAAGGGAAGGGGAAATCCTGTGGTTAACATGCAGAACTAGAAGTCAAGAGATCTGAGTTTCTAATCCTGGCTCTGCCACAGACTCACTGTGTAATCTTGGCAGAATGGCTTAGGGCCAAACAATGCTTGACCCAGTACAGGTGTGTTGAGTGAGAAGAGGGCCTTTTGTTCTTGTGCAGGGGCCGTCTAAACAGCTAACAAAATGATAGGGAAGGGATAGATAAGAAAACAGAAAATATCATAAGACCACTATGTAAATCCATGGTTACATCCAGCCCTTGAATACTGCGTGCAGTTCTGGTCGCTCTAGGTCAAAAAAGATACAAGGGTTGGAAAAGGCACAGAGAAGGGCCACACAAATGATTAAGGGTATGGAATAGCTCCTGCATGAGGAGAGATTAAAGACTGGGGCTTTTCTGCTTGGAAAAGAGACAGCAGCAGGTTTAAAACAAACAAAAGGAAGTATTCACACAAGGCATAGTCAACCCATGGAATTCGTTACCAGGGGATGTGGTAAAGGGCAAAAGTATAACTGGGTTAAAAAAAAAAAAGAATTAGATTCATGAAGGATAGGTGTACCAATGGCTATTAGCCAAAGTGATCAGGGATGTAACCGCAAGCAGGGTGTCCCTGATTTCTAGAAGCTGGGAGCGGACAACAGACGATGGATCATTTGATGATTGCCTGTCCTGTTCATTCCCTCTGAAACACCTGGCATTGGCCAATGTCAGGAGAGAAGATACTGGTGAGATGGACCATTGGTCTGACCTAGTATGGCTGTTCTTATGTTATCTTCCCACTGCCCATGCTGAAGGGGCAGCAACAATACTGCTGCTCAGGATCCTTCTGTAAAAGTGAGACGAGGAGCAATTTACACTGCTGGTGGCATATGGTATCCCAAAGGGGCCTGTGTCCTGGCTTATTAGAGGATAGCACTTGCCCTCTGTGTACCAAAAGAAATCTGATGAGGTTCAAAAAGGACAAGTGCAGAGTCCTCCACTTAGGATGGAAGAATCCCATGCACAGCTACAGACTGGGGACTGATGAGCTAGGCAGCAGTTCTGCAGAAAAGGATCTGGGGGTTCCAATGGATAAGAAGCTGGATATGAGTCAGCAGTGTGACCTGGTTGCCAGGAAGGGTAATAGCGTATTGGGCTGCATTAGTAGGAGCATTGCCAGCAGGTTGACTTGTATACTGTACTGTATGTTTTAAGATGAAATAACTGAAATCTTAATGGTGATTAAAGTGATACTGTTACTGCAATGGGACCAGTCGTGGTAGGAGACACTGTGTGCTGAGTAGCATTTGCAGTATGTAGCCCAGATTTAATAAGCCCTAGCATTTTGTATCAGTTTGCAAAGTCCATCTAACTGTTTTTTATTCCTTCCTACAAAGCCAAATGCTTCAATATTTTGATTTCTCAAAATCAACATGCAGAGCACCCTTTAATAACAAACCAGTGTGCGCTTATACTTGAGGATCTGGTGAATATTTTGATATAAAATAGATTTTTGTTATAAGCTTTTACATGGAAGAGTTAAAGAACAGGAATGATTCTTCCCAATACACTGTCTTTGTTACTTTTAAGAGGAACTATGTACATTACTTCAGTTATTTCCTACAAGGAGTTCATGAAGGTGAATTTGTTTTGCATCCTTTAGCCGCAAAGTGAGCGATGTGGTTAGTGTAGCTTGGGCAAAATCTGAAAAATGAGAGTAATTAAAAACCACATATCTGGTTCAGTTTAAAAGAAGATATAGTTTTTCTGTGGTGTCTAAGAATGGAGCCTTTCTGGTGACCTACTTCATGTTTAAACATTAGTGGCACTTGTATTTTCCACATGGCTGCTGTCTGAAATCTGTATGATATAAAGAAGCACATAATATAGAAAAATACACTGATGAAGATCTGATTTCAGTGAAGGGGCAATTTTTTTTTAAAGAGTTGTGAGTATATAAAGAGCTAGCAAGATAAAATTGTTTTGGTTTTCCTCAATACAGGTAAGAAGTGGGTAGCTATACTTTAATAAAAATAGAACTATGTATAACACTGTAGGATTCAATGTGATGGCAGCTTTTTAATCATTACTATCTTTATTCTGTGCTTTTATCCTAAAGGAGAGCTACTAGTATGCCAAAACCATTGTCTTTCTTACCAGTAGACCATACAACTATTCTTCCTCTATACCGTTTCTCACCTGAACTGTCTGTTAAGCTAGTCAGGTCCTTCAACCCTGGCGTTGGGAAACGCTGTTTGAGAATGTGTTTGCTGTTACCCATCCTCTTCAAGACCCTCCTGATTCCCATCTTTTGTTTCCTTGGTATAGACCACTAATACTGCTACTAATTTGGAATTTCTTTATCTGAGGTTGTCAAGTCATTATGATATCTTGTTGCTTCTGTTACCTCTTCTCTTTTAGCATAACATCACATCTGTTGCTTGTGCTCTCTCTTTTTCTCTGATCTTTTATTTATTTTTGTCTCACCTGTCTGCGCTACAACTGAGAACTAAAGCTTTTAGACTTATCTGTTGAAGTCTTTTTTGCTCCAGTTGCATCCAGATTTTACAGTATTGTTCACAGAACACATATGGCAAAAGTCTGACATTGCTGTTATGCATTCTGAAGCAGATCCAGTCTCCCTGCCCCAATCACTCAATTATTTATCCACAGAGCAGCAGCTTCAATAAGAGAGATTGAGGGAGCCCCCACATTTATTCCAAAGCTCAGTGGTTCAAACACTCATCTGATTGGTGGCAGATCCCAGTTCAAATCCTTAGTCCCCACGCAGGTGAAGGGGGGGGACTTGAGGATTTCCTACATCTCAGGTGTTCACTGGTCTGAAAGTTATAACGGACCCCTTCCCGTTCCCAGGTTTCTTGCTAAAATGGCATTGGTGCCTAGCTCCAAAGAAGGTCCTGGCTGTGAATCACTAGCAGAGATAGGTGTTTTCCTGCAGCCTGGATTTAGCTATCTTTGAGAGAGTGCAGGGACTTAGCACACACCCCAGTTGTTGGCATCTCCCATTGGGTAGTTTAGACAGCTTCCTGTCTAGCATGCTGGCTTTTGTGGATCACCATCTAAGATGCCTGTCTCTCCCCATTCATTATATAGGAGCTTAGGCAGTGAACTCAGGCTTTGTGGATTGCAGTGATTTCTAGGTTCCTAAAAGTTAGGCCTGCTGACACTGAGCATCATAGTGCTTAATACCTTTTGTGCGTCCTTGCCAAAGTTCATACAGACAAATCAGTGGCAGACGCGGGCGAATAGCCCAACTCTGTTCCTCAGTTCATTGTGTAATCTGCTAGAATGGTCTTACTGTATAGTAGCTGGTCCTACTGTATAGTAACAGAACAAAATAATAATAAAATATTTTTCTTATTAATGCATTGATGCTATAATTTTGTGTTTTTAATATAATGCTGTCAACAGAAGTGTTAGTTATAAATTAAAAAGCAAAATAAATTCTGAATTATCACTGTGCTGCAGCATCAAGCTAAGTGAAAAGTCAGGTTGAGTCAAAGAAAACAATTATTAACACACAAATATCTCCATTAAAGGGAAATACAAAGGTCTCGAGGCTGAAAAATCTTATATTTGTTTTTATTTAAGATGCCCCAGCATGAAAGTCTCTTTAAAGCTGTTATCCCTGATGTGTGATTTGGAACTGAGAGAGAGGAGGGGAGCTTTTGTAGGCTTTTTTTTTTAGTGTTTCACCTTAAAAACATAATAACAGTGATAAAAAGCTTCTTAGCTAAATGGAAAAAAAGCTCAAGAAATCACCTAGCCTTCCATTCTGGATGAGTTAATTCATGTATTAAATTGAAATCTGTACAAATTACTATTAATTATAATCAAACTGGAGTGAAGCCTAAAATAGGTCATATGTCTTATCAAATAAAACACACTGAAAATTATTTTATTTGCTTGGATGGGTCTGCAAAATACTCCGAGGTGTTTCAGCCTCCCTAGGCTGCTGTTCTTCAAAGCCGGGCTCTGCTGCTTTTTTTTTTTTTTTTTTTTTTAAATGCATTTTGTTCTTGTGCATCATGGTGGGCCTATTCTCTGTGGATGGCAAACGGGCTAGTTTCCATTTCAAAACCAAGAGCTGTCTTTAATTACTGACCCACCTGTTTTTAATGTTCTAGCACAGTGGTTTTCAATCTTTTAAAATTGCAAACCCCTTTGGAAATGTTAGACATAGTCTGCAGACCATAGGTTGAAAACCACTGTTCTATGATGACGACCTTTTGCAGACCCCTTAGACGTAGTTTGTGGACCCGCAGTTGAAAACCACTGTAGAGAGCTGAATGCTCTCTACATATTTGAGAGTTAGCTACTCAAACAAACCTAGCTTTCTGATAGAGGTTTGGCTGGGGTTTGGCTTTGTTAACACAGAAAAGAAGGTAACATAAAACTTGACTCAGACCTTCTTCCCCAAGCTTGGCTGCTCCTAGGATTTCTCCCTCAGGTCTGCTCAGTCCACACCCTGCATCCTCTCTTCCAGGAGATCTACTTCCCCATCTCACTTACCTGGCAGCGATAATGAGGCAGCTGCCTTAGTGAGTTAGCAGAACCCCAGTTATCCTCTCCCAGCAGGATCCACACCGTCTAGCAGGGTGTAAGTCTTTTTAGGCAGATGTACTGTCACTTGTACACTTGGGTTATATTTCATAGTGTTCATTGCACCAGACTAATTTTTTATTGTCTGAAAAATATGATTCCAGATGCTATTTTTGGGAACATTCTTCCATGGGCACACAAACCACTTATAAAAGAAACAAATGCAAACACTTATGACCTTGAGCTAAATCTAATTCTATTCCTAACAGCATATCAGCTGTATGTATGTACGAAGTAAATAATGCCTGCCCACTTCCCCAAGCGATTCTGCATCACATACCATTTTACCTACCTATATATAAATCCCCATATATAAATGACTTGGGGATTTAGTGTTATACGAAAGTATGCATATGTACTTCTCTGCATTATTAGGAATAATATTGCAGTAGGTATTTCTGCTCTTAACTATACCGTGCCTAAAAAGCTCTATACCCAGCTGTGTGTTTAACATGTGTGCTTACCTGTAGGTATCCTCAAAAAAGTTTTAAAGTACAGTTTTATTTTGAAAATGACCAGGTAGGTTTCTGCATTTACTGTATCTTTTTGATTTCCACATCAAATGTGTTCCGTGTAAATATGCTCCAAGTAAAACCAAGTTTGGTGTCTTACCCACACCTTTACCGTACCCACACAACTTATCCATAGTTGGCAGCCCTGTGGACCTTGAGAGCCAAGATATGTTCTTTCTTATTGGTGCATCATCAACAGCTGTAAATATTCTGCAGGCCAAGCTTCAGGTAACCCTGTTCACCTCAAAATCTGTCCTCTGTGACTCTAGTGCAGCCCTTGTCGCTTTCAGTGGATTTTGTTCACCTGTAATTGATTGAAACAGTTCTGTTGTTGATGTCCAAGATGCAGCACTAATAAAGCAGCACCAACTTGTTTTGTCACTAAAGTGAGCAGATCTGACTCTAGGGAACAGCTCTTAGTCAGAAGGTGCCATTTGTATACAGTTGTTTTTTAGAATAAAGCCACAGTTTAAAAATGCTCTCCTTTCCTAAGAAATCTGTTGTAATCCTGTAGCTGGGCAGCACATGGTGTACAATACTGCAACCCTAAAGGAAACTCTTCACAAGTGGTGAAATTCATCCTGCTGCATAAGGCCCTGTATGCCAAGTAAGCCTAATTTATGCCTTGAATGAGGGACTTAAATAACACATGGGGGGGTTGTGCATTCTGTCTGTACTGAGTTGAATTTCACTCAGTTGTGCTCACTGAAAATGTACCTCGGTTTTAGAGAATGCTGAGCATATAGGATTAATTGGATTATGTGCTTTCTGATTTGTATAGGAAGTCAAAGGATACGTCAGCTTTAAATAAAAAAACAAACAAATCTGTTTCTTTTTTCTTTCAATAATTTTGAGAGACATTGTCCACCAACGTCCTGCACGGTGAAAGGTTATAGGTGTGTCTTTCATTCAAGCCTAGCAAAGCTGTTAAGAAAATGCACCATGCACCCTTTGCAGTGATGAATGAAAGAAAATATTTTACTTATGCAACAAAAAAATTGTACTTTGGCTCTTAAAAGGTTTGCCTTGTTCTTCTTAGATGATGATGTTCATACTGTTTCAAAATAACTGAAACTCAGGCATTTATTACCTTTAATGTCTTCTGCTTCCAGTGGGGAGATGTTGGTGTCTAATTGCTCATGACTTCAGCTACTAGACTTGGAGAGAAGGGAGGGATTGGGCAATTATATTCCTTTGCCCGCAAGAAACAATTTACATTATCAGCTAGTTTACACTATGATGTAGCTCTCTTAAAGCCTGAGTGGAGCTCAAGGGAGTTTGGGGAGGGGAGGCTTCCTAAATTTGGTTTGCTTAGAGTCATGGTCTTTTTACCTCCGTATCTATCAGCGATGGTATAAAGAGACCTGTGGGGAAACCAGGATGCAAGGTACTGCATTTTAGATTAGCATTCCTAATCTATGGATGCTAAGGACTGTAACTGATAGCCTAGGAGGATTCTATGAGACTGTCCCTGAAAAGACAAAGTCCCTGTGCTTAACTAAGATCACGAGTGTCCCACTGCTGTTGATATGCGAATACTCCCATGTCGTGCCTTGGGTAGACCAACTGAAAATGCCAAGGTCAGGGCAGGCTGCAAAAGGAGAGCAGATTCTCCCAGCACTGGTGGGTGACACTGAAGTCAGACTTCCCAACCAGCCACCAACAGTGCTTCTGATTTCCCACAGTGGTTATCAAGAAGCTACAACAAAATATACACAGCCCTCTTTACTGCATTTCAGTCTCTGGTCCCAATCAGCCACTAGGTCCAGTAAAGAGATCAGTTATTTAAAACTTTCTGGTCTTTACCAAAAAGGTTTCTCCTGACCCCAAAGGGCAGCCACATTACCAGATCAATATGAGTTTAGATCTTACCCAAAATACCACGCCGCCAGCCAATCATTTAGTAACTAAAACTAAAGGTTTATTAAAAAAGGAAAGAAACAAACTTTAAGAGAAATGTTAAATGACTAAAGCAATCAGATACATACAAATGATTTGAAAGTCCATATGTATCAGATTCCTGAAAGAATTGTGGAATTTGCAGGCTTGTATAGTCCCTCTGGCATTCATCCAATACCTGGATGGGTCTCAGTCCTTTGTTTCACAACTTCAATTGCAGTTGAGTTGATCCAGAGGTAGGTGAAGACTGAAGACGAAATGGATGTTGTGCAGCTGCCTTTCATGTCCCTTGGCCTTTGCCATGCTGCCTGTGGAAATTTACAGAAATAAGATGGAGTCAGGGTCACATGAGTAAATCCTGTTGATTCTTCAGGTGTATCCCCTGGGTCTACACCTCCCTTCTACTTCTCTATACCTCTACTTCTCTCCCCGGGTCCATTGTACCTGTGAGTTTCCTTAATGGGCTGTTAAGCATCTTATTGCTGCAGCCATCCTGTCTGGGGTGTCGCCCAGAAACATAGCACAAGTTGAACTACCGATACATCAGATACATCCGTAACTTCCAATACCAATATGACACATACACATAAACAATATACTCATACTTAGCAAATTATAACCTTTCTAACGATACCTGACATGGCAAATCTCATATGAATTATTGTAATTTTGAAATATTAATGTTACATAATATTATAAATGGTCCCCCTAATCCAACCAGCGTCACATGAGTCTTTGCAAGATTGGGGCTTTAAATATTTCATGTCTGGTTTAAATGAATAAATCAAGGTTATAATCCTACAAGTCATTTCTGATATGGGTCTGCCTTTTTGAGTCAGGATTGTGCCCCACTTTTGGGGCTTTGAATTTCTTCTGCCATTCTTATAGCTGTTTGTAGGTCACAGAGAAACAGCCCTATTTTTTATAGAGAACACAGTCCTGGAAATGAGCACCCGATGAAAAAACTGATTCATGGGAAGTGTTACTTGTGGAAAAAGAAATAATTCATGGTTTTTAAACCCAAATTTTAAGACCTCTGCCGGGCTCATTTCACTATGAGCGATAGAGAGGATTAGTCAGTATCAACCAATTAGGCAGCAGCAAAATAAAATTGTTTAATGGAAAAGCCCAAAGTCAGTTTTCTTTCACAGGGTTTTACTGTTGAAACCAAGTACAACAAGGGCATTTTGACCATGGTGGTATTTGAGCCATCAGAACAAGTACATGGCAAGATTTAGTTAAATGAGTTTTACAGCTGATAAAGGCGCTCCAAGGTGAAACTTATCCCTTGGCTCTTGAGAATCTTTGCAGGCAGGTTATGTGAAATCACTAGGCTGGATCAGTCCTCCTTGTGTTTTGTGTGGGTCTCTAGGAGAGAAAGTGCACTCCTGGGCCTTGCTTATACTGGCGAATTGGAAGCAGTTGTTTCTGACCCACTAGTGTTTCCCGTAGAGGAAAGCTGCTGGGGCGCCCTCCCTTATCAGAAAGGCATGTGTGATGACTGCTTCTATTCTGTTCTGTATATGGTGCCTGTCTTGTGGTATCCGTATCCAGTTGTCTTTACAGCTGCATGCAACACCATTTGATGACAAAGTAGCTAGCTGTTTGGGGACTGCAGGGATGATTTGCTTGCTATTTATATATATGTGATTCATCTCATGACTGCGTATACATTGCTGTTCTTTCACCTCTGTAATGGAAAATGAGGGAGATACATGTATTTTTTATAAATATCACTTGTGCCTCCTCAGCTTGTAGGTATTATCCTGTCTGAATGCAGAGTTGAATCAAAAGGAAGCTGTAAGGGGGAAACCCACAGGAAACAAAACAATAGCAAAGTTAAGACACTGGGGTCAACAGCTTCAAGGGAGTTGACATTACAGTGACTGGGCTATCAATTGGGAAGAAGCTTCCTTCCAGGTAAATCGTTTACTCTTTCCAAGGCTAAGCCTAGGATCAAAGGAGGATACTAAACCATTACAGGCCCCCAGGGCTAGAAAAGGAAAAGGGACTGAGTAAATTGCCAGGAAGTGTCAGGCAGACAAGGAGACAGTCTGTAAGAGGGCACTTTGCTTCCCCCAATCCAGAGATGGAGATAGCTGTCTTAGATTAAAATTATTATTATTTATATTATTGTACCGCTTAGGAGTCCTAGGCATGGACCAGGATCCCATCATACCAGGTGCTGTGTAAACAGAACAAAAGGTTGGTCCCTGCCCCAAGGAGTTTACAGTCTAAGTATATGACAAGAGACAACAGCTGGATACGGACATGTGGAGACATACATGTAAACTGGGAGGCAGTGTTATTGGTCTGCATGATAGGCTGTGGTCTCCGCACACCAGCAGTCTAACCATTATCAAAGTTTTTGTAGGCCTCACAGCAAAAGGAGTTTTGAGGAAGGATTTGGAGGAGAATAATGAGGTAGCTTTGCAGCTGTTTACATGAAGCTCCTCTCAAGCGTGAGAGGCAGCATGAGAAAAAGCATGTCACCGCTTGTTTGAAAATGTAAGTGGACAATGGAGGCCGGCATCATGGGCTGATAGCTCAAAAGTGAATGAGAAATGATAGATGCAGTGGGGATTGACTGTGAAGGGCCTTGACAGTAAAGACAAGCAGCTTATGTTTGATGCAGTAGAAGTCCCTGGTCTCTACTAGGCATGGTTAACAACTGATAAAGTGACTCTAACATACCCCTAGTCCTAGGCTTTCCCAAACCTGTGTGCTCTGAAATGTCCAGCTCTCTTCTGCAGCATTCAGAGGAATAATAAGTTTTGTTTGCTCCTTTAAAGAGACAAAAGCACATCCCCCTTATTAATGTGACTGGGGTAAATACACTCTTCCCTTCAAACACAGCACTGAATTAGTTTATAGTAAAAATAAAAAATGTATTAATAGGACATACAGGTTAAGTCAGTGGTTCTCAACCTTTTTGGCTCGATGGCCACAGATAACATTTTGATGACCCTGAAGGGCCACCAGTCTCCTCCAGCAAGCCCCTGCCCCCTACTGCAGCCAGACAGAAGGAGTTCAGCGAGGAGGCTGCCTCCTTCCTCATTGATCTCCCGTCCCTGTGGCTGCAGCAGGGAAACCGCATGTGTCCTGTAGCCCTGTGCACTCCTCCTGGGTCCCTAAGCAATGGCTCCCTTCTACAGCCAGAGGGATAGAAGATCAGTGCTCCCCTCCCTCTCGCTCCAGCAGGGACCCCAGCACTTAGGGACAGGGCAAGGTAGAACCTCCCCCTTACCTCACACTGTTCTTTCCACCCCCCTGCTGATTTCTTTGTAAATGTGGCTTCCATTGTTCTTGGTCATCTTAATTTCTTTGGAGACAGGTAGATAGCTGCCTTCCCTCCAGCCTGGATAGAACTCTTTCTCCCTTCTTTTGATCACAGACTATGAAGCATAATATCAATGAGTATTCATAATTCCTTATGTAGTTTTAATATATATAATTCACAGTGATATTAATTACTAGTGTGTCATAGGCTTTCATAAAACACTTTACTTTGTTATGCTTTTATAATACAGTAATATTATATACAATCAGTTGATTCAATTTTTTATCACCTGGGGTTCAGACCCCCTATCTTCACAACCTAGATAAAATTTCTCTTCCTTCCCTACTTTTTAACTTAATAGCTTTACTTAGCCAAAATGTAAACAGCCCTTCATTTTCTCTGCCTGATGACCAGAGAAGCAAACACCTTCCTTTGTGTGTAGGGGAGACCGGTTTGCCAACTCCCTCTGACGCATCTGGTTTAAACACACTTTAGTCATAATTCCGTCATATATTCATAACTTTTAATACGCACCATGTACATACATCACACAAGAATATTCATGATCAGTGAGTTATGATTTCTCCAATGACATTACATGACACCTTTTAGATATAGATTATAATCACAGTGAGTTGGGGTACAGTGAATTGATCAAGCCAGCTGAAACTCATTACCTGATACTAGGGAGCCTCTGGCACTGGGTTGCTCTTTGGATCACAGTTTATCAGGTTGGACCCCCTGGAAGTTGAGACATCCCAAATCAATGGCTACTTTTTGAAAAATTGACTACAGGGAGTTGAGGTTGATGCTGGTTCATAATAGTTCATAGCGAGTGATGTATGTACATCATAGTTCATTGTAAAATGTAGGTGAGTCACACTGTGGTATCTAAAGAGGGAAAATAAGATGTGGACAGGGTGCATCTCTAGCCTGTAAAACTATGAGATGGCTCTTGGGCTTGCATTCCATCAATATCTGGTATTCAGCCTCCTGCATCAGCCATCTAAAATATATGGTTATACGAGAAATTGGGGAGCTTATGGAAGATTAAGTAAAATGAAATCATTCCCACAAAGCTGATCCTCTGTATCGAGGACAGTGGAAACCTGATGCTTTAAACCAGCAGTTCCCAACCTTTTTGGCTCGAGGGCCACAGATACCATTTTTACTACCCTGACGGGCCACCAGTCTCCGCCAGCAGTGTCCCCCCTCCCCTGTAGCCAGAGGGAAGTTCAGTGAGGAGGCTCTCCTGTCCCCCTGGCTGCAGCAGGGAAACTGCATGCGTCCTGTAGCCCCATGCGCTCCACCAGGGGCCCTGGGCCGTGGCTCCCTTCTGGAGCCGGAGGGATGAGAGATCAATGCTCCCGTCTTCTGGCTCCAGCAGGGACTCCAACACCTAAGGACCCAGGTAGAACATTTTGCTGTGCTCCCTTCCACAGCCAGAGGGAGGGGAATGTTGATCTCCTCTCCCGTCAGCTGCAGCAAGGAGCCTGGACCAATCTTTGAGCACTGCGGCAATGCACTTCGTGTGGCAACACACTCCGCCGGGGTCTTTAAGTGGTGGCTCCCTTCTGCAGCCAGTGGGAGGGGAGCGGCCGGCCACTTTTGGCCCCCGGGCCACAGGTTGGGAACCACTGCTTTAAACGCTTGTTCCGTATGCTCTGTCTGAGAGGTTAAATTGAGCATTTCAAGTTCTCTAATGTCGGATTAGATTGTAATATCACATTAACATCAAGTAGAAGGTTAGTGAGAACATGGCATACACTCTACAGTCACCCCTTCTTTGGCTGTCCTGACACTTCCCAGGGGTTTCCATGGCACCTCACCACCACCTGCTGTTAGCGTGAAGTAACCTCATCTCTGTCTGCTGTGGGTCAGCTCCTGGAAACCACCAGCCTCTGTCAACAGAAGTACTGCCATCCAGGCCTTGCTCTCTCTGCACAGGTAGCGATAGGCACACACCAACCCCCAAGTCCTTGGAGCATTCCCTGCAGTGTCCAACCCCTGATCCATTCGTTCGTAGGGTAGACATTTGTTTATATTGCAGTAGTGCCCACAATGTGCTAAGTGTCATACGTGGTCCCAGCCCCAAAGAGCTAACGTTCTAAAAGTGTAAGGCTATTTGGGCCAGATGTAAACTTAATGAAAACCTTGTAGTTAGTTATAGAAAACCAGTCTAGAGTTTCTTTGAGAGGTCACGGTATGGGTGCGAGGGGTCTCCCTAAGTTGATATTGAGTGGGGCTGGCACATTGATGTCTTCAAAGATTTTAATACTGTAATAAAACTGTGGCTACTTGGCCACACATACCATGACCATACAACACATCAGTTGTCATGATGCCACACGCACCATGACTGTTCATACAGAGTGACATCAGGATTAGAGCTCGGATTCAGGCAACTTTCAGCTTAAGGAGAATCTCTGAACTGTTAGCTATATAGGGTCTGTGACACAAGCTGAACAATTCTGATTCCACCCCATAGAAGTAAGCGGTGCAGAAACACACGCTAACCAGTACATTGCAGTTTTTGTAGGTTTCATCATGAATTTCCTATCTGATTATTAAAACTAGCTGGAAAATTTTGATAGGTGAAATAAAGTTTTCTGACTAATACCTAGTGATTATGTGGCACTTCTCTTTGAAGGTCTTAAAGTGACCTTACAGACTAGTCTGGCAGGCATGTAGTTTATTTTTTCACAAGCTTGAAAAAAAAACAAACAAAAAAACCCAGTCTGGGAACCTGAATGGCTTGTAAGACTAATTTTGTCTAGACTTATCGAACCTTGTATCAGGTTTTACACTGTGATTCCAAAACCTGAACAATTATCTGTACTGCTCCTGAAGTAAGTGATCTGTCAATCTCTGAAATGGAGGGTGTGAATTTTAGGTTGCCTTAGGAAACTTCCTTGGGTTGACATCATTGAAGACAAGTTCTACTGTTAAAGAGGTTGGAACATCTATCAAATTAGGTAACACAGATATATATCTTCTTAAGAATATTTGGAACTGTTTTCCTTCATTCCTCTCGTAGCCGTTCAGAACAGAAGAAGAAGATTCCTCTTCAAATGATTTCCACTTAACCTTCAGAACATGAAAATCTTTTCTAAGCCTTTTCTCACTCCAACTTTACCTACGTTGTTCCTCCATTTCACTCAGTTTGTGTCTGACAATGGAATCAGTGTTCTTCAAAACATCTCTGCTCAGAGCCTTAAGCTACTGCATATCAAATTTTGCAGAAAAATTCTACTTTGGCCCAAAGCCTAACCTACAAGTTTTGAAACTGATCTGTTTGAGAGCTGGGGGGAAGGGGAAACAAAATTGGGTTTAGAATGGAAACTCTGTTGCAGTCTTAACTAGGACTGCCATCACTCCTTAATTCATCAAATTTGGGCTTGTATTTGTGATCCTTTCGTGCCTAAGGTAGCCACCTGAAAATGCCAAGGTCAGGGCAGGTTGTAAAAGGAGAGCAGATTCTCCCAGCACTGGTGGGTGACACCGAAGTCAGACTTCCCAACCAGCCACAAACAGTGCTTCTGATTTCCCACAGTGGTTATCAAGAAGCTACAACAAAATATACACAGCCCCCTTTACTGCATTTCAGACTCCGGCTCCTAATCAGCCACTAGGTCCAGTAAAGAGATCAGTTATTTAAAACTCTATGCTCTTTACCAAAAAGGTTTCTCCTGACCCCAAAGGGTCAGCCACAGTACCAGATCAATATAAGTTTAGATCTTACCCAAAATACCATGCTGCCAGCCAAACTTTTAGTAAATAAAACTAAAGGTTTATTATAAAAAGAAAGAAACAAACTATAAGAGAAGTGTTAAAGGATTAAAGCAATCAGATACATACAAATGATTTGAAAGTCCATAGATATCAGGTTTCTAGAATTGTGGAGTTTGCAGGCTTGTATAGTCCCTCTGGTATACATCGAGTATCTGGATGCGTCTCAGTCCTTTGTTTCACAGCTTCAGTTTAGTTGTAGAAGAGTTGATCCAGAGGTAGGCTGGAGACTAAAATCAAAATGGATGTCATGCAGCTGCCTTTTATGTCCCCTGGCTTTTTCCATGCTGCTTGTGGAATTTTACAGGTATAAAATGGAGTCCAGAGTCACATGAGTAAGTCCTGCTGGCTCATCAGGTGTATCCCTGGCTTCTCCCTCTGAGCCCCCTGTACCTGTGAATTTCTCAATGGGCCATTAAGCAGGCTACTGCCGCAACCATCCTGTCTGGGGTGTTGCTCAGACACAGCACAATTTGAAATACAGATACATCAAACATATCCATAACTTCCATTACACATATAACACATGAACATAAGCATCATCATCTTACTTAGCACATTGTAGCGTTTCTAACAGTACCTGACACGGCATATCTCATACGAATTATTATGATTTTAACATAAATAATATAATAAATGCCCCACCCCCAATCCAGCCAGTGTGACAGTATTATTTATTTAGAAATAAGCATAGTACATACTGCAACAGACCACTGTTCAGTCATTATTCTGATTCTATTGCTTCCCAAGACAGCTATATTGACTCTTTTATTGCACCAGATCCTGAAGTTTTGACTAACCCTTACTGAAGTAGAAGTCTTATTGAAAATAATGGAAGCTTTGTTTATGTGAAGTCTAGAGACCTCTCAGTTTGGTTCATTTGTAAGAAATGTAGAGGTACTGTTCAAAAATAATAATTTGGTATCCTTAACAAATGATGAGGGGCTTGTCATCAGGTAAACACTAGAAGCCCAGGGTGACCTGCCCACCATGGTGGAGGAAAAAGGAAGGCAAATATGGTAATTCTGAAAGGTATTTATTACTTGGGTAGACTTACCTGATTGCATTCAGTCACATTTCCCCACACCCCAGGTTGTAGTGCTCACCTGCCCAGAGTGTTTTCCTTCTGAGGTGTCTACATTTTATTTAAGCAGGCAAAACCCTCGTGTGTGTGTCCGAAGTCTCCAAGTTCTAGTAACTATTTTCTCTGATGTTGCCTCTTCTAACATACTTTTTCCTAGCACTGCCTCCCCTCAACCCTGAACAGGAGCCTGTATTTTATAGATGCCAGACTCCTCCCTCTAAAAGGATACTTACTAATAGCTTGGGCTCCACTCCATCAGTAGCAGAAAATCCATCAGGAGAGTGCAGTGCTGTTGACAGCCAGACTTTGTAAAGCCTGCTTCCTGGTAAGTCCAGCTTTGGTTTTAACTTGTTCCCATATGAGAGGTTAGTCCAGTGGTTCCCAACCTTTTTGGCTCGAGGGTCACAGATATCATTGTAACAACCCTGAAGGGCCACCAGTCTCCGCCAGCAGCCCTCCATCTGTCCCCCCACTGCAGCCCCACAGAAGGAGTTCAGCACGGAGGCTGCCTCCCACCTCACTGATCTTCCGTCCCCCTGGCTGCAGCAGGGAATTGCAAGCATCCTGTAGCCCTGTGCGCTCCACCTGGGTCCCTAGGCAGTGGGTCTGTAGCCAGGGGGGCCGGAGATCAGTGCTCCCCTCCCTCTAACTCCAGCAGGGACACCAGTGCCTAGGGACGCAGGTGGAGCGCTTTGCCCTGTACCCTGCTACAGCCAGGGGGAGGGGAGCGCTGATCTCCCGTCCCCTTGGCTGCAGCAAGGAGCCTGCCCCTTGGCTGCAGCAAGGAGCCTAGCCCCACCTAGTATTTCCAGCAGACTCATCACCAGGAAGTTTGTTTCACATTGTTTGTTCTGTGATGGGAGTATGAACCTATTTACTAATTGCACACTACCGGGTTGTATTCAAAACTCTTTACAAACAAGCTGAACAACACTCCTCTGATTGTTAAATTGTTAAACCATTAGCTAACCGTGACCACGCCTTTCTATTTTAAACACCACAGTTATATCCCTATCACTCCGTTTTAAGTAGGAGGATAACTATAGTGTAATCACTATAGAGTATTCAGCTCTTCAGATCAGAGGCCATGTCTGTGATGACTTATACACTACGAGCTAGGCGTGTGAGTCTCAGCTCGCTTACACATACGCTGAACTAGTGTGAATATAAAGAGTGGTGTAGTCATGGTGGCACGGGCAGCGACAGCAGTGGCTTACAAACCAGCCTGAAACCTGTGCTGGCACTGCCGCTGTCTGTACTACTGCAGCTACGCCACCAGTTACACTCCCACTAGCTCTCATCGAGCTAGCACAAGTATATATGTGCACGCTGGGAATCACACCCTTAGCTCATAGACATAGCCTGTGTGTTTGTACAATAGCCAGCGCGGTGGGATCCCAATCTCACTTGGGGCCTCTCAGGCCTTCTGTAATACAAATAAATAATAATTGTCCTCAGTTTCCTAGACCATGTACGAAAGGAAAAATGTGTCTTTCTCTTCTCTTAAGTTCGTATTGCCTAACCAAAGTTTTTTCAATTATTTAAGGCAGTAAATGTCAATCCATAAATTCAGGTTTTTGTTTTTACTTGGAGCTGTTGATACATTTATAGTCCAAGAAGAATCTCCAGATTCTTTTCATGTTTTCTCGTTGACAACTGTAACTTCTCTTTTGATAAATATGAACATTTGGTAACTATTGATTATGATAACATCTTTCCATAAAATTACAACTTTCTGTATGCCAAGGGCATGATTCACCTACTTCCTACATAGCACTTGTCACCTAGCGGTCTGATGCTTCTATTTCTTTTTATGGAATTAGACTTGGGAACACGATGAATCATATTTTTACAGCTAGACATTAAAAATGCAAGTCTTCAGACCTCTTAAAAATAAAAACCTATCACATTCTCTTCTTTGGGAAAAATCATCCTGCTGTGGATAGGAGCAATATTCACTTCTGTCAATGATAAACAGCACTTCTGTGAAGTAAATGCTTGTTTTCTTCAAGTACCCATGCACAGGGTATGGCCGTATAAGACTAAATGCATGCATAGTGACGTATCTCTCCTATGCTGCCATACATACTTGGCAAGTACAGTAGAAAACAAAATAATGTTCTAGACTTTAAAAAGTATGTTGTAATGTAAAGCCAAGTTGTGTCACACCCCTCGCTCGCTCATAGATGTAGTCTGTGTGTTTGTGGGACCCCACTCTTAGAGGAGGCCTATCGAGGCTTCTGTAATACAAAGAAATAATTGTGCCTGCCCCACTGCAATATTAAGTGTGGAAGTGGATAAAAGTTATTCCCAACCATCCAAGTGCCTTTTTTTCAGGAAGTAGCTATAATGTAAAAAGCCAAAATGTAATCCCTATGTTAATAAATCGGGGGGAAAAGGGAATGTTCTCTTCTCTCCTTTTGACTTGTGTTGCCTGTCCCATCCTCTTCTCTGCCCAGGACTCTGGGCAACAGCCTCTTCTCTGACTGGTAACATCCTGCCTTCTAGGTTTTCACTGACTTCCTAGTGATGTGGTTTCTCAGCTTTGTTGACGATCTCATCAGCTGCCGTTTGGTTAAAGAGAATCCTGATGTCATTTGATGTGCTACTGATGAAGAAAACCAGTAGTATTTCACACCACTGGGCGGTGAGAGAGACAGCACTACAAGCTTGCCACTCTCTGAAAGGCAGACCCAGAGATGGTCAGATAAAATGGGGATATGTTCCACACACACACACAGGTAGATAGAAATGGCTTATCGCTTTCTGTGAGCAAATTACAGCTGCCACCAGAGTCCAGAGGGGACATGTCTGGCATAGGATGGTAGTACGGTCATGGTCTTAAACTGCTGCATGCTGGCAAGTAGCAGGGAGGTTGGACTGTGGGGGACATATGCTCCACCTGTTGAATATTTGTAGTCATTGCTGCTGTTGAGCATGCTCAGCTAAGGGTCCTTGGTGACCTGCCTGCTTGAGATCCCCATGGGATGCACTTTCAGATACTTTTCAGTTCAACCGCCTCACCTCTCAAGCATAACTCCAGCTCTCAGTCTCATAATTGAGCCCTTAGTGTAGTTTACTTATGTCAAATCCTTCTCCTACTAAAGCGATCATGATTTGAAATGCAATTGCAGAGACAAGCTGGGTCTTATTTCAGTGTACTTGTGGTTGATGTGAATAGTGTATCTGTTGTTGGAGGTCTGTATTCTAGGGCACTTTGATTCTGGTTTTAACATAGAGTTTGCCTATGCTCCAGTTAATATTTGCATCAATAATTTATGGAGCTCTTGGACAGAATTGCTTTGTGTTCAACCACCCCAGGGGCTTTAGTGCAGAAGATCACCTTTTTCTCAGCTGTATGTCTCTCTGATGATGATGTTTCTCTCCTCTTTTTACGTAATGTTAAGTGATAGTTACTTTAAGTTGGATTCTTCCATGGCCTGTGAAAAATATCTGCGTGTTCCTAATTTGATTTGTATTAATTTTCAGAAGAGAGAGTGAGTTTTCTATTGGACTCGTTTATTTCACTTGTAAGGCCAAAAGAGAGAGAACCTTTACTGTAATATCTGCCTTAAGTGGGAGAGACTGAAAAGTCTGTATTTGTCTCTGCCACCAAGGAGTTCTTCTGCCATTAAAAAAACGAAATTGTTTTGGGGCAGCACAATCTGGCATATAGAGGACTGGGGTGGGTGTCAGGAAAGCTGGGTTCTATTCCCAGCTCTAATAATAACCTGCTGTGTGATCTTGGACAAGTCACTTCATTCTCCATCCCTCTGATTCCTGTCTCCCTTTATCTTGTGTTGTCTAGGCAGTTTTTGTCTAATTATTTTGGGTTTGTCTAGGGTTTGTCTAGGCAGGGTTTGTCTCTTGTCCCATTTCTGTTTTCTTCCTCAGTTCTCTTAAATTTCATTTTCATAGTTGGGGCGCCCTGAGGTCATGGTACTCATGGCACTGGAATAGATGAAAGACCTGATAGTTTTAGGAAGTCACAAGAATCTGAGAAATTCCTTTCCGTACACCCCAAATAGCTGGAGTCTTAAGCTAAAAGCTTGAGTTTAGGCAGGTAAGGTGCTTTTCAAGGTAATGCATTGTTGTATCAGGTTGTATCACTTCACTTTGATTCATGTCAAATTTGGAAATGCCTTGATTTAGACTTCAGGTGATAATGAAAGGAAGTCTTAAGCCAAGAGAGAGGTCAGCTTAACTAAGGAGTTTTAGTGAGAACACCTTTTTCCAGATGTAGCATATTATAGAGGTATAAATAAATAGTGCTAGTCCTCTTTTGTTTTTTTGTTGAATGGCATCTGTCTACAGTCTAATGTAACTTTTTTCCCCAGTGGTAACATATACTTACACACTATTCTCAAGTCTTTGATTTCAAAGACGTGCTTAATGCTGCTTTGAAAGACCCCTTTTCTTTCATGATGGAGTAAAGAAGGCTACAGAGTGTTAGACAGCAACAGAAACTCTCTGTTATATGTTTCTCATTTTATAATTCTTTCACTGCAAAGATCTCTTCTTAACATAGTCTCTGGCATGCTCAAGAAACAATAAAAAGGCCAGAAAAGAAAAATACCCATTTTATCTGTAGCTCAGTTTCAGCAATTAGATTGTGTTAGCACTTTGCATTCTACAGAGTTGTGCTAATAAAAAACAAAACAAAACTGTGCAGCAGAAATCTGAGCGTGAAGCAAAGCCTCGTTCTTTCTGTAGCTGTGAAATCCTCAATTAGTTCCAATTACTGGTGAAATATGGTAAACACATTTTCCTAGTTTGTGTTTAATGTTACCTATGGATTTCTGCATGTTTGTAAATAGTATCTTGTAGGGATGGAAGAGGCTGGGTGTATTTGCTTCTTAATTGCTGATTTTACATCTTTCATGCCCATTACATTGATTAAATTTAATAAGGAAACAACCTATTGGCCTTGTGGGGGCTGTTTCGACTTTAACTGTTAGATCTTTGCTGTCTTTTCAGTGATGGAGAATCAGTAGGGCTAAAGCCTTGAAATCTAAGGACCCAGTTCCACGAAATACGAGTTTCTGTGATTATTAACTGAACTGCTTTGGAGGCTACCTATTAACAGTGTTCATGGCATGCTGAGGTTATTTTTCTAGCTTCAACTCTATGGTTTCTTAATTACCTCTGATATTTTTACCCCACTCAACACCCGTTGTGTGTTATGTATTCTAGACCTTGAAAACAATGCTGACATTTAACTTCCAGACCTCACTGCTGACTTTCTTTTAAGTTGTCTGATATTGTAATGTGCACCCATTCTTGTTGGGATGCTCTTGTCCTCTCTTCATGCTAGGGCTGAGGGAAGATTTTCATAAAATAATTTTTTTGCTTTTTTAAAATAATTTTTTGAGATAGTTCATATTTTTCCATATAGCTTGAACTGGTCAGATTTCTGACAAAAATGAAAAAATAATTTATATTTCAATCCCATGGAATTGAAATGAAAAATGTTAAGTTTTTGTTTTTTCCCTTTTTTTTTCATTTTTGGGGGAGGGAGATGCTTCTGAATCTATTGGATTCTACCCAAAACGAAAATATTTTGTTTTGAATATTTTTGTCAAAACATCTGAAATGTTTTTGTTTCATTCCAAATTTTTTCAGAGAAAATAATTGTTATTGTTTTGGCAAGCCAGCCCTACTCTGCACATCTGGGAATTTGTCTTTGTCAGTGCTACCATCTGGAGCCTGCTGGAAATCCAGCCTCCCAGTACACAGAAACACAGGCTTCTCAGTGCTCAGACTGGGGAGCCATATGTGGGGTTATACAATTCCCCCCCTTCTCACAGTTGCTGGCAATATATAATCACAAACATATAGGTCGTGCTTATTGTCTAGATTTTCTATGGAAATGGAGATTACACTTCAGCTTTGAAAATGAAGCCATTAGCTAGGATTTAAAACTCATGTGCATTCCCAGGTAAAAGTGGGATTCCCAGACCATTTTCTGCTGTTTCATGACTGTCACGTACTGTATGTGAAAAAGGTAAATTTCTCTTTTTAACCACCCACTCCAATGTAAAGGAATATTGAGATATCATCAGCTGATGTCTGCTATTGGCTACATTGATTTGTCATCTGGGAAGACATGTTTACTAAGTGATGGCAATCACAGTAACAGAAGGAATTTTTTGTTGTTGGAAAATTTCATATGAAATCAGAGTACATACATATTAAAATTAAAACTTGTGTGCAAGTGAAAAAAGTCTCAAATACAGAAGTAAGGATGATAAAGAAATTTTAATGGAGAAGGGGCAAGGCATTGGCACCGCTAGTGGAAATAAGGTGTAAATTTTTAACAGTGAGACTAATTAGCCATGGAACACGTTACCAAGACTTGTGGTAGATTCTCCATCATGGACAATTTTTAAATCAAAATTGGGTGTTTTTCTCAAAGATCTGCCCTAGGAATCATTTTGGGGAAGTTCTCTGGCCTGTGTTGTACAGGATTTCCGACTAGATGATCACAATGGACCCTTCTGCTCTTGGACTCTATCAGTGATAAGTGTCAGCCTTACTTTTGAAAGTCACTGATGGTTGTTTTTTGGTGTGTGTGTGTTTTCTCCCCTTCCTTCCCCTTCTTTCTGGTTGGGAGTGTTTCACCTTGTGCTCAGTGTATGCTTTATGTGTAATTGTGTTTTCCTCTCACCTCTCTTTCATGCAAGGACATACGTTGTTCTCATCACTAATCAACCCTAATAGGCGGAGTTAGATTACTCAAGTTTGTAGACCACTGAGGGAGTGTCAGGAGTGTAGGAAGAGCATTGTTTCTTCCTCCCAATTTTGAGTGCGTGGTCTCTGTTTAGTACAGAGTGTCAGGAGCAGGAGGTTACATGGTGTTCCTGCGTTGGCCTGGGAGGAAGGATGGGCTTGTGGTTAAAGTATGGGATTTGGGATTCGGAATTCATGGTTGCTGGGTTCTGTTCCCCGCTCTACTACAGATGCACTGCATGATCTTGAACAAGACACTTCACTTTTCTGAGATGGTTTACCCAGCTGCAAATAATGGGAATAATGCTTAATTCACATGTACATTGAGAGGTTTAACTTACAGCTTGTGAGAAGCTCAGGTACTATAGTGACTCTGTCTTCCCTATAAAAATGCAGTAAACAAAGAATCCACAGTGGCGTATTTCCTGGCACACCAGCAGCATCTCAATGTCCTCTTCTTTAGCAAGCTCAAAAATCCATTTTTAGCATGGGGTTGTGAAGTTGGCATTAGTGAGGGTCTCTGCTGTATTTGCATCGGAGATCAGTACCTTTTTGTGTCTGATGTTGTCGACAGAGTTTGTGTGTCTCTAGTCCAATACAGGAGTTGGTATGGTTTTAAATCTAGAATTTGCAGGTAAGTGGGAACAGTTCCCTGAGTTCCACGTAATTATCCAATATCTAACTGGTGAAGTCTTCAATTATGAAAATTCCCACAGGTCAACTCATGGTTCCTGTGGGAGAGCATGTCACTAACCTGCAGCGAACCTATCCAGGACTTCAGCAATGTTCCAAGTGCCCCATCTAGGAGTTCCGTAGTAGCAGTGCTCTTGCCCTTGGGAGGAGGAGAGTGCATGTTACTGTCTAGTGACCCACTTCTTCCAGCTCAAGAGTAGCTTTGATACGCTCTAGATAATGCTGCTACCCTCTGTCAGAACAAAGGATGGCGAGCCATAGATGAGGAAGGCTGGGATTAAAGGTAGAAGATGTGGTTGAAGGGGTTCAGAGTCCATTTTATCACCTCTTGGGATGAAACAATCCCTATCTTTGTTTGAAAATTTGTGGTAAACAAATAGACCATCACAACATTGTAGCTAAATTTTATTTTAATTTCAGAATACAGTGATTAAGCCATACTACGGGATATTTAATTGCTACATCACATCTCTTAAAGATGTTTTGGAGAAGAGTCTGAAAAGGTATGCAAAGGCAGTAAATTTTTTCCTTGGAAAAACTGCATTTTTAATGAGTCTTTCGTGTAAAAAAATTAAAAATGTTTAAAAATGATGCTCCTTAAATAAGACTTCATGTATGGAATTACAGCCCTGAGCAAATGTTTAAGTGTTTTTCATAATCTCTGGAAAATTGGATGTATGAGTCTCAATAAAACCTTATTTATATTATCCCAGGATTTACAGCTGAAATTATACAGTCTATTTTTATAAATCCATGTATATGTACACTATGTGGCGAGTGTGTGTAATGCACATATACTCATGCAGTTATGCTCACTCACATTTCACCACTCTGTGTTAATATTTTTGTGGTTTCCTGGTTACCAAAGTACCTGTGATGATGTCCCCCTGGCTGTCCAGGTTACTTAAACCCAGTGGTGCGAGTGTGGTATTTTTTAGAGGGATTATCAACACTTCCCTTGGTCCCCGGTTCTGCAAACATACTCGTGCTTAACTTTAAACATGTGTGTAGTCCAATTAATTCCATGAGTGTGTCTGGATCTACTCCAGTTCTACAAGGTAAGTCAGTCATTGGTGAGGATCAGTTGTGTGTCATCACTGTGCTTATCCCTTCTGCCATGTTAATAAATATGAGTTGTCTTTTGGAGGTAATTTCTGAACACGGTAGTTGATTACCTGGGTGCTGATGAGACAGAACTGTACAGCCCTTTCAGCGTGGACCCTGCAAGTTTGGTCTGCTTGGATGAATTTGCTCTTTGTCTGTGTTGTAGCTTTGTGGCCTCACCCTTCTGAATACTGAAATCACGCTGGTGGGTGCAGTTTGTCATTGTAAGAAGGGTTTTTCTTCCAGGGAACTTGTGCTTAATAGGGGGCATGTTGAGAAGTAGTGAGCTCAGGTTAAGAATCTTGGGGTTATTTTCAACTGTGTCCTCGCCATAGAGATTGTATTGAATGGATCATTTCAGTGCTTCCCTCCATCCCAGTTGTGTGATTTATGCAGGCTGTGTCCTCACTTACTAGCCTTCTACATGACCTTGGCACCATGAGGCTTGACTGTTGCAATTAGCTCTTGGGTAGAACTTCTAGCAGAGCTGCTTTGCTGCTTGCATCTAGTACTGAAAGCAGTACAGGCCTGCTCATAGCTGTGTTTATATTACACCAAATCTCTGTTCTTTATTTTGGATTCCTGGAAAGTGGCAGATTGACTGGTTGTAGGAGTCCTTACTGGGGAAGGCCCTTGGTTATATTTGAGACCTGCTTGAGCCTAGTTATCATGAAACCAGCACATAAAGAATGTGTTTCATGCAGCAATTGCTTTTCTAGGTCTTGGTTCTGCCCCATGGTGCATTGGCACGTGCAGTGTCTCAAAATTAATTTCTGTGCTAGTGCACAGGTGACTTTGCAGGATTCACAGTGATATGCATTGCTTATAGGACAGCAGGACTGAATCCCCAGAGTCTTATTAAAAAAATATCTCCGGGAACCATCTGTTAAATCTTTTGTAATAGGTATTTGTGCTTTATCTGAAGCTTTCTGGTCAGGAACGTGTGATGGTAAGGAAGACAGTTTTGCATTAATAAGGACATTGGCTACTTGACTTGACTTCCAGTGAGATTTACATTTAGATTGCCTTTAATTCAAGGCACTGGCGAAAGAAAACAGAATGATATAGCCAAAAACCAATGTAGTAACTATAGTCAACAAAAACAGGTTGACAAAGTAGTGGTCCCAACTGAGAAACAAGATACTAATTTTGCAACAAAAAAGACAAGAGTTTTGCTTCATGTGAGTAGCAATTTTTGGGAGAGGGAAACAGAAGTTTTGAAACGATGAAGTGCATCATAGAGATGGAAAGAAGAATTTGGGTCTTGCGGAGAGAGAGACAGAGAAGCAGATATTTAGGAATGGGAATGAACGGTAAAACGGTAGTGAAATGATGAAAGATGGGAACAGGAAAGTTCTGTCGAGAGCCGTAAGACTGATGACATGAAATGAAAGGGTGAGAATTTTAAAAAGGAAGTGCAATTGGGTAGGAAGCCAGTAAAGTAAAGCAAAGAGAAGGATGATTTGAACAGTAAGGCAAAATGAAAATCAGACGGGCTGCACAGTTTCTGTCAGTTGAAGTGGCTGAAGATGGAATTTTTGAACTCCAGCATAGGTAGATACTGCAGAAGGGTGGGATTTTGTTTTCTTTTGTGTGTGAAGATTTAGGTGCTCATCCTGTAATTGGATCCATACAGAGTCCAACTGAAATCAATGGCGCATCACACAGGCACAAGGGTCCATCTTCCTAAATCCGATTGCAGGCTCAGGGCCTTAGTTTGTAGAAGCTCTTTGGGGCAGGTTCTTTGTCTTCTTTTTTAATTGATGTTGTTTAATCTGTTATGGCATTGCATAAATGTTTGTTATTTATTGTGTATTATTTATTTGTTTTATCGTAGTCGTGGATCAGGAAGGAATCCTTTTGTGATTATGATATCAGTTAATACTAATTAAAGATTTTTAATGTATTGAAATGAGGGAACTTCTGGATCCCTGAGATATTTTAGAAGATAGTATCTGCGAGATGAGCATCTGAGGAGTACCAGGGAAAGTTGTGTGCCCAAGAAACCCTCTGGATCACAGAGGTGACCATTAGAATGATGGGATGGGGTGGGTCAGTGTCAGCAGACAGAGAGGCAGGGGGAGGAGAGACTTTCACTCTTGGAGATATTTAATTTAAGGCTTTTGTCTAAAAGAATATAGAGGCAAGACAGGTAGAACAGTTTTATTACTAATGGCTAAAATTTATTCCAGTGGGTCAAGTATTGGAGTCACAGTTGGTTAATGTATGAGGAGTAACTGCATTTTGATGATGTCTGCGTGCCAGAAAAAACTAAAACTAAAAAAGAAACCAACCAACCAACCAACCAACCCTTAAATACCTGAATATCAGGGTGAATGGGAGATGCGTCATGGGATATTGCTGTACCAAATGCGAGAGATGGGAGGGGTCCAGGGGAATGCGCTAAAAATGGTTTGAGCCCTTCCAAAGAGTGTTGGGGAACTGCTCCATTGCTGCTAGATCGCTTGCTGATAAAGTCTGACCAGGAGCAATTATTTCTCCGATCCTGTTCAACATCTGAATGCATCCACTAAGTGAACTGATCAGACAACATGGACTCCAGTGCCAGTAGCATGCAGATGACACACAGGTCTACATATTCCTCACCACATATGACCATGCTACTACTGCCAAGATGGCCCAGTGCTTGTACAAGATCAGCTTATGGATGAAGAACAGCTGGCTGAAGCTGAACCCACGCAGGACAGAGATAATTCTGATGGGCAGAGGAAAGCACGTTGAAGAGTTTGCATCCATGGTGCGCTCTCCTTTGGCTCAAGGTTATGCACTCACAATTAGTCAGTTGAGTCCGTAGTTTAAGAATGTGCCTGGATTCCTCACTAACATGAAGCTCTCACATAGCAGCATCTACGAGTAATGTCGTCTTCTATCTTCAGGTGGCCAGAAGACTCCATCTCATCCTGGTGGATGCTGACCTGGTCTCAGTTATATATGCCTTTGTCAACTCCCTTTCAGACTACAGACATACCTTATGAGGACCTGTATAGAATATAGAGCATGGGCTTTCTTAGGTATTCTTCAGCACCACTGAAACTGCAGTGTGCAGTTCCTTGGTATTCCCCACCCAGAATGCACAAGACTTCTGAAACACTAGTGGCGGAAGGTCTCTCTCTGGGGTGAGTGTATTGGAGAAGCTGCAGATTGCACTTCGAACTTTCGGAGTCATGAGACAGAGCAGTGGGCCTTCTGAGTCTGGGCCTCCTTTCCTCTAGTTTCATCTGCCCTCCTCTGCCTCTTCCTACTGCTCTCAGCTCCCTCTCTGATTCCAGACTCAACTCCACCTCATCCCACTGCTAGCCTTGGCCCAAGTTCTAGACTTCCCTCTGCCATCTTTTTCCAGCCTTCTCCCCACCCTCCATCCATTTCCCAACCTCAACCCACAATTATTGCTCGAAGATCATATCAGGCTATTGATGCCCTTTTCTGGCCATTTATGGTATAAAACAGAGTTTAGAAAGTTACCTGCAATATACCAACACTACCATGTCTCTCCCTCCCCCCCCCCGCACTGCCACCCCCAAAAGCCACAGATTTAATTTACATTGGCACATGGAGAAACCAGTTCTGCTCTCCCTTCTTCTCCTACTTCATTCTTTGTAGCTGCCTGACAACCTTCCCCTCCTCTCAGCTCTCTTCTTCACCACCTGCTCCTGAGGGCTGGAGGTGGGGGAGGTAGCTGCCGCCCAATCCTGGCTCTCCCTTCTTTCTAGAGAGAGAAAAACCTAGCAGTGCTTTGTGGTCTCTGCTTCCACATCTCACTGCCCTTTCGGGGAAAGGCTCATCTACTTCTCTCAGCCCTTAAATCTTTTTCTTACTCAGAGTGAATGGGTTTCTCCAGCCTTGATACAAAGATTTAGAAGAAAACCCAGTCTAAGGAACAAAATAGTCCTTGTCTTTAAAGCTCAGGATCCATTTCTGTCCATTTGGTTGCTTGGTATTTAGAGCTGAAGTAAAGCTGAATTTTTCCTGATAATAATGCAGAATTCTCATTGTGCTAATTAGAGAGACATATGAGGCAAACGTACGCCCTATTTTTGCTCCCTGTTATGGAGGATGAAGAAACATGAATCCTTGTTTTCAGTTCCCTAGAGGGCAGGTGGCTGAGATATTTTATAGTACTAAGCAGGTGGATACCACAGACACTCCTTGAACACAGCATTACAAAACTCACAAGTATAGACCTGTAC
The DNA here is from genome assembly GCF_026122565.2 of Emydura macquarii macquarii. NCBI lineage: Eukaryota > Metazoa > Chordata > Testudines > Chelidae > Emydura > Emydura macquarii. Next base: position 4,317,393 of record NW_027130449.1, on the reverse strand, counting down.
TAACGGCAGCTCATTCAGACTGTGTTGCTGGGAGAGAAAAGTAGTGTGGAAATAATGAAATTACTCATCTAGTTAGTGTTTACTTTACAAGGCTTGGTCTCTCTTTGCCATGGAATGACATTTCAGCAGCAAAATGTTACAAAAGCAGTCTGTTTTTCCAAGGCTCCAGTGGTAGTTATGGGAGGGGAGGTTATACTCCTCCTTTAAACATTCGAGTCAAATGCCTGGTGCAGGATCGGTAGCTGAACTGGCTACCTGCTAACTCTTCCATGTTCTGTTAGTCCAGCTAAACTAGATGCCTGTTGTTTTTAGCTTGTTGTTACGCTTTCTGCAAGTACGATTTTTAACGAGTTTTTTTTTCTTCTTTTTAAATGTTTTCACTTGCGGCGGGATTGTGGCTGCAGAGCTGCTTTCAGCTTTGGGCTGTTGCAGAGGCCTGGCCTGACTCAAGCTCCTGCAGGCTGTATGCCTCAGGCAAGCATGATGCCTCCAGGACAGCAGCTGTTGCTACAACCATTGTAAGGGTTAAGCACGTGTTCTCTGGCTGAGTGGGACGGACCTGCAGGCCAGTTAGGTGTGATGTGTGTTACCCAGCACTTTGCCTATCTTGGGGGAGCTGTGTGTGTCTAGCACCAGCTAGATGTGTGAACTCCTTTGTCCTTTTTGGGCCTCATCCTCACAGAGGTGCTGAGTGCTCTCAGGGACCACTGATTTCTTGTGGGGGTCAGGCCGCATGAGCACAAGGGTGAGGGGAAGCCTCCTGTTACCCGTTCATTGCTCCATCATGTACCCAAGCAGGGCTAAGCATGTTCCTAAGTGTTTGGAAGGTCTGATGGGTTATTTCCTACTCATATTTAGATTTGTAAACTGCCACTTCGTTTGTTTTTAAAATAAATCTATGAAACCATAATAGACCAGTCAGTTTTATTGTATCATAGAGATGATGGGGAGACTATACCGTGAAATCTACCGAGGGCATACTTGTCTCGGTGGAGTACAAATACAAAGCAGTAAATGGCTTTTGAAGGTGATTAATTGCTGAGGTAAGTGATGATGGCAAAAGACAAATGCCCTGGGCATTGTTCTTATTATGTACCTTACGAGGATGATCCAGAAACTCCAACCCTCTTTTGAAGGGGGCTGAAAGTTTTAAGATGCTGCTTGCTCAGCATTTCCATTGGGTTGGGGGTGTGTCTTATGTGAATTGTTGAAGGGCGGGACTTGTGTAATCATCCACAGGGGTGGCTGGCATGCTAACGAGTGAGGAGATTGGACACAAACTGTATCAATCACAATTTCAGTGTAGCTTGTCAGGGGATAACTCTTCTTCTCCCTGTAAAGTGAGTAGCTAAAATTCTTCCACTGTCATAATGTTTTAGGCAGCATGAGAAACTGAACGGACCATGTGCTTTTACAAGGTTCAAAATAGGTATAATGTGCTATTAGGTACTCTCAGAAGAGAGGGTATTTTGTAACCTCTGTCACCAGTTGGCAGTAAAATTTCCTTTGATGTTCCAGGCTACTAAGCAGATTTTATTTGAAATATTTAGCTTACATCTGTTCTAGCTGGCCAACTTATTGTTATGTTTACTGAAATTGCTCCTCTGCATATTAAGTTATGGTAAAGCTAAAATCAAAGCTAGACTGTGGAATCAGAGAAAGCATTTTTAAAATTTCTAGTCTGAACATAGAAATATTTTTCCCATTAAATTTGTTGTTCTTGGTATCAAGAGCAGTCTTACATTATCTTGCCATGCATAAATTGCGAATTACTATCTATTTTTAATTTAATGAAAAATTACAGCAAAGAGCAAAGCAGGAAGCTTGTCTTTCAGCATTCTGCTAATTTTTTTACCTAGATAACCTCAATGATTGCTTGAGGTTAAATTTAAAATCTGGCTGAGTAGCTCTGGGTTTGTATCTTTTTAAGTGGAGCAGGATTTAAACTCAAGGGAGTTATCTAAGGAGAGCAGATATATTGGGAAAGATGACAAATCCTATTCAGGGTTGATAATCCCATTCTTCTTCCAGTGCTTGCTCATATCCATTCCCAATTTAGGTGTGTGCGCACTCCACATGCACTGGTGCCGGAAAACATTTTCCCCTAGTGGTACCTGTACAAGCCGGCTGTAGCGCCCCCTGCAGCGGCGTGCGTATGTGCCTGCATATAGGCGCTGCTGCCTCCCCTCCCTCTCAGTTCCTTCTTGACGCCAGTGACGGTACTGGAACATTTCTTGCCTTCGCAAGTTCTCTAGCTAAACCTAGTGGTTTATTCTTGGTTCTAGTGTACATAGTTTGTTGTTTAGTGTAGTTAGTACTAGTTGGTTAGTTGTTAGAGTCCCAGGGTCAGGGCATGCCCTGTTCCCAGAATTTAAACTCTGCGTTTTGTGTAACACCACCATTACCAGTTTGGGGTGCTCCCTTTTGGCCTCTCAACTGCGCCAAGGGTCTTCACCAAGTGCATGTTGGTAGTGGTAGCATACCTCCGAAGCAGAGAGGTGTAAGTGTTCCCTTACCTGGACGATTGGCTCATCAGGGGCAGGTCAAGGTCTCAGGTTCAGGCCAGCATCACGGTTACCCGAAACGTTTGCCAAACGCCGAGTCTCCTAATAAATGAGCAAAAATCAACATTAGTCCCTGTTGGAGTTCCAGCAAGAAGGAACTGAGAGGGAGGTGGAGCCGGCAGCGTCTATATGCAGGGGCATGTGCGTGCTGCTGCAGGGGGCACTAGAGCTGACTTGTACAGATACCACTAGGGAAAAACGTTTTCCGGCACTGGTGCAAGTGATACACGCACACACCTACATTGGGAATGGACATGAGCAACACATCTCAAAGAACAACAGTTACAAGGTAAGTAACCGTTCTTTCATGAAGATGGCAGGTGCTGCTTTTAAAAATGAATTCTGTTTATAATAGGAGCCCCGGTACAGTTTTTTCCTCCCAAGTTACTGAAATAATAGAAAGCTGAATCAATATGTAACTCAGGTAATTCTTGGGAGATACAAACGAGGAAGTAGGGCATAAGTGCGACTGTGTCGTAAAGCAGCTTTCTGGGTTGAAGATGAGTTCTTAAATTTTATGCTTTCTCTTCCTCAGGATTAAAAGATGAATTGTTTCCCAGTCTGTTGCTAATTTAACAACAAGTTGCAACCTGTAGTTAACCACATAATTATTATTCTTTTTCTTGAGATTCACTCTAAGTATGCCTTCTGAATATAACACAGCAGTGTGGTCAGAATTAATAATAATAATACCTACCTCTTATGTTATTTTTGATCTCTAGATCTCCAAGTGTAGGACAAAGGAGGTCAGTATTTTTTTTTTAAGAGATGGGGAAACTGTGTTACACAGAATGTCAAGTGACTCTCCCAGCATCACCCAGCAGGTCAGTGGCAGAGTTATGATTAGAATTCACGTCTCCTGAGTCACAGTCCAGTGCTGTAGTCACTGCTTCATGCTGCCTCTCAACAAAGCACAAGTTGGGATTCTTCTTGAAAGCGTCCCTAGGCAAAAAGAGTAGCATTATTTTGCCACGATGATCATTATTTCAGCACAAATATAGGTGAAACACAGCTTTGTCTGCACTAGAACAATTACCCATTGCAACGGGGATCGCTGCATTAGTGCAGAACGTAGTTCAGCTTCATGAATACACAAACAGTGTTCAGGGCTATTTTGGAATTAGAGTTTAAGACCTGGCTTTCCCAGAGATGTTTTGCAGACCAGTCATAGTCATTGTATTGATGAATATACCTAATAATGTCTCTTCATAATTGGTGACTTGTTGCATGAGCAGTTCAGATGGAGCCAAAAGGACTGGGAGGTGAAAACAAATAGTATAACAACTATGATGTCCTCCTAGCATGAAACGGGACATTAAGGTATAATCTTGTATATTGTATGGTATGCTGAATGGCCAGATACTACCATTATGAGCATTTTAGACTGCCATGTTACAGTAATCTCCTCTCAATGTGTGTGCTCTGATTAGTTGGCGAGAGCCCCTGGCGATGTCTTTGCAAGGATATGTTTGCTAAAATTTCTGTGGCTGCTGACACTTCAACTTCAACTCTATTAGTGATAGATTCATAAATTATAAAGCCAGAAGGGACCATTGTGATCATCTACTCTGACATTCTGCATAACACATGCCATGAATTAATTCCTGTTTGAACTAGAGCGTAACTTTTAGAAAAACATCCAGTCTTTATTTAAAAATTGTCAGTGACGAAGAATCCACCACAAGTCTTGGTAAATTGTTCCAATTGTTATTTATTTTCAATCAAATATTAGCACCATATTTCTAGTCTGAATTGGTCTAGCTTCAATTTATAGCCATTAGATTTTGTTATATGTTTGTTTGGTAGACTGAAGAGCCATTTATCATCAAATGCTTGTTCCTCAAGTAGGTACATGTAGACTGTGTCACATCACCTCTTACCCTTCTCTTGGTTAAGTTAAACAGCTTGAGCTCCTGCAGTCTATCACTATGAAGCGTGTTTTCCAATCCTTTAATAATTTGTGGCTCTTCTTTGAATCCTCTCCAGTTTATCAATATCCTTTTTGATCTGTGGACACTGGAACTGGGCACAGTATTCATATAGTGGTTGTACCAGTACCAAATGCAGAGGTAATATCGTGCTGGAATAGGGACATTATATTTCCTGTTCATACATCCAAGGATTGAATTAATCCTTTTGGTCCCAGAGTCGCACTGGGAGCTCGTATTCGGCTGATTCTCCATTATGACCCTCAAGTCTTTTTTTTTTTTTTTTGATCACCGCTTTCCAAAATAGAGTCCCCTCCATCCTGTAAGTATGGCTTGCATTCTTTGTTCCTAGATGTATAACTTTATATTTGGCCATATTAAAACACGTATTGTTTGCTTGTGCCCAGTTTACCAGGTGATGCAGAATGTTCTATTGATGACCTGTCCTCATCATTATTGGCCAGTACCCCACTTTTTGTGTCATCTGCAAACTTCATCACTGATGATTTTATGTTTTCTTCTAGGTCATTGATAAAAGTGCTGAATAATATCAGGCTAGGAACTGATCTGTGTGTGACCTCAATAAAAACACATCCATTTGATGATGATTCCCCATTTACATTTACATATTGAGATGTGTCAGCTAGCTTGTTTTCAATCCATTTGTTGTCTGCCATGTTAATTTGTTTCTATTTTCTTAATCAAAATGTTGTGTGCTACTAAGTCAAATGCCTTATAGAAATCTATGTGTATTACATCAACACTTTTGTCAAACTTGTGATCTTATCAGAAAAAGATATCAAGTTAGTTTGACAGGATCTATTTTCCAAATCCAAATTAATTGGCAATAAATATATTCCCCTCCTTTAATTCTTTATTAATGAGTCAGTTCCATACTGACCATTCCATTATTCTGCCTGGGATCGATATCAGGGTGACAGGTCTATAAATACCAAGATCAACCCATTTTCCCTTCTTAAATACTTGCACAAATTAAGTTTCTTCCAGGCATCTGGAACTTCCTCAGTATTCCTGGTGTTATTGAAAATCAACATTAATAGCGCAGAGAACTCCTTGGCCAGCTCTTTGAAAACTCTTGAATTCAGGTTATGCAGACTCGCTGATTTAAAACTGTAATGATGCAAATGCTGGTATAGATTGGCTTTGGCTGACATTTTCAGCAATGTCCTCTAACCCTGGGCAAAGCAGGCCTTTACAACATGATGCCTAAAATGCTAGTAGCCACTGACAATCACGGGGGGGGGGAGTTTGCAAAAATCATAGGCAAGAGTCCTTCTCCTTATCCAATCGAAGGGGCACCAGCCATTCCCTGCAGCACCCTCCGCCCTGGCACCGGAACCCTAATCCTGGCCCAGTGTGGAGGGGAGGCCCCGGAAGATGGGAGAGGGGAGGGTTTGGCGAGTGACCCCACATCACATTGATCCAGCAGCGGTGGCTTTTGTCATGTGGCGGTTGGGTCTGGCTCCTCAGTCTGGGCGTTGGAACCTGGCACACAGGATCACAGTGCCACGTGAGTTTGACCTGAACTCCCCTCTCAGGGGCATGGCTGGGCCAAAAGTGAGTGAGTTGGCCTGGTGTGTGGGGTCACAACGCCACTCAGGTTTGCATTGGCTTGGCTTGCTCCCCCCATGATGGAGGGGTAGCCAGGCCAAACCTGAGCGGCACCATAACCCCATGCACTAGATTGCAATGGCCAGAAAGGGGAGCTGGGCCCAGCCCTGTGCGACAGGAACTGCTGCTATGGAGTGAGTGCTGTGTAGACCTGCTCTCCAACCATCCCCCCTTTGCACTCGGCCTGTGACCCATCTACAGCCTTTCCCTGGCCCACTATTTGAGAAACAATGACCTAGGAGACTTGGATTCCATTCCTGGCTCTGTCACGACTCACTGTGTGACTCGGAGCAAATCTCTTCCCCTTTGTGGTATGCCTTTCCCCCCTCCCAGCCTTTGTCCATCTTGTCTAATTAGATTGCAAGCGCTTTGGGGCAAAGACTGTCTCTTCTTCTTACGTGTTTGAATAGTGCTTAGCATAGTGGGGTCCTAATCTCATCTAGGTCTCTAGGTCAGTGGTTCTTAACCTTTCCAAACTACTGTACCCCTGAAGCCTGAGTCCCACCCCCATGGGGCTGAGGCATGTAACTTAGTTTCATGGCGCCCCTGTGGCTCCAGGCAATTGCCTTTCTTGCCACCCCCAATACCAGCTCTGCACTTGCGACCCCTCTAAAACCCCAGGTTAAGAAACACTGCTCTAGGTGATACCATCATATAAACAAAGGACTTTCCCCTCTTTCTGCAGTAGGGCTATGTGCATTAAATTTCTACAGTCTGCTCAAGGATCCTAGCTTTGTGCATTCTGATAAGTAAATCCTTACTATACAGTGCTCGCATAAAAGGTAGCTAAGCAACAGATTGGATTTGTGTGAATGTTCTAAAGTTCATTAGAATATTTAATCATTTCTAAAAGAATACATTTTTGAAGACATGAAATCCTTCCCTCTCCCTCTTCTCTCATCCCATCCGTTCTGGGAAACCATTTCTATCCTACATCTTTGACTGAGTTTGGTGAGGCATTTCTCTGTTTGGACATAATGCAATTGTAACCCATGCCTGCTTGGCGTGGCGCTCTGGCCCCTCTCCAGTGGCACCTCGGCCATCTAGAGATTGACGAGTCTGCTCTAAGCCTTGGCTAAGAGCCACGTAGGGGAGTTGAGGGTGCAAGAAGCCCCTATTATGTGCAATGGGCTCAACCTACTGAAGCAGCAAAGTGTCTAGCCCCCTAGTCTAGGACTCTTTTTCATTTACATCACATCTCCATTTCTCCCCCCTTTCTTAGACATCCTTTGTTTCCCCAGCAGAGTCCGGATTAGCCTATCCCACTTGTGCATACTTGCTTTGGTGAGCAAAGATAAACCGGTATTGGTCTGATTCTGGAAGAAAGGAATGTAAGAACAATAACTAGGCTCTCTAGGCACTGAACCAGTCTAACCTGTTTCATTGTTTTCCCCTGAGGCTGTTCACCTCTGCCAAACCTTGCCCATCTACTAGCCTCCATTCTTCCTGCAACTTGTTGAACTAATGTTTAAGAGGACCATGCTTTAGTATTAGGATTATTAAAAAAATATTTTGCCATTAATGTACACAGCACTTTGCAAACTTTAGTCTCAGTCTTGCTAATCCTTACTGCTGACTGTAATGCTTATTTCCATGTATAGTCCTGTTGACATTGTTGCAGTGGGACTACACTCTGTGGTCAGATCTATGATCAGAAATAAACCTTTTCAAACCGTTAGATTAATAAATAAGATGTATTTCCTGCCCCACGGAGCCTGCAATGGAAGTTCTTGGACCTGCAAAAAAATAAATTGTGAGTACTGCTAATGTGAGTATAGGTACTTAAATGCTAAATAACTGTTCTTCTTGCACAGTAGGTTCACTTGGCTCCCAGGTATCATGATGATAGGTATCTTAAAATGCCTAGGTAGATGATGAGCACCAGTGCCACCCCACACTTTGAAGTAGCCCTGAATTTATTTTTTCAGACACTGAGTAGTGTGAGGATGACTTTGATTATCTTGCAACAGAGGGGAAAAATGATTAATACTTCCTTATGACCGACTGTTATTTTGCAACTCTGATTAGACGTGCTTTGAGGTTCTCTTCAGTTTGATGTGCTGGGGCAATAGAAAGGATACAAGAAAGGGTTCAGAAATGTCCAAGGAAGCAGCTCAGAGCAGCATTAGAATTCAGAGGTGCCTGCTTATGAGTGTTCTAGCAGTATTCATTACTTCTCCCATACTGCATGCAGGCTTTTCTTTGCAAGACATAATCTCCTTCCACGTCACCCTGACCTTTGCTTTGAAGATTTACCTGTATACAAGTCAGTGAGGTTCCAAGAAGCCATTCAAACAACTTGTTTGAAACAGATTGGAGATGCTGGGTTTTTTTTGTTTCAGGCTAATAATTTAAGGGGCTTCTGCAGTGTTTGTTTATCATCTTCTAGATGAAGGTCCAGATGCTGGGGCGTATTCTGGTAGAGTTTTCAAAGCAGCAATAGGATTTAGAAAAGATGCCTGATTTTTGTTCCGTTGAACCATGGTGGAGAGCAAATTTTAGGTTTAATCCAAGTAATTTGCAACATGCAAGGGGCTGGGCACTGTATGGTTGGATCCATTTCATTCTCTGTGGAAATGCAATATAGTGGAGCATTTTAGGTGTTAGAATCAGATATCATGGGAGAGCAGGACCCCTCAGTACTCTGGTGGCTTTGCTCACCTGACGTATGTTATAAGCTTCCTCCTTAGGGCCAGGTTCTGTCACCACTCCTCATATTGAGTAACATCATACCCTGTGAGTAATCCTATTGAGTTCAATGGGGCTATGTACCACGTAAAGTGTTCATTGGCATGAGCAAGAGTGGCAGAATGTAGCCTTTAGATTGTAAACTTTGTTTGGAAAGTGTGTGTGTGTGCGCGCGTGCGCACACACAACACCTAGTACAATCACTATTTGCTCCTGATTGGAGCTTCTGGTTGCTGCTGCAAAATGTAAATATTGAATATTCCCTATGGTTATGGCTTGTTGTTTTGAACCCAGGGTTTCAGCTGATGATAGTAATAATACAAGGAATTCACAGCATTTTACAAAGATGGGAATCAGTCTGCACTTTGTACCACTAGGGAAAGATTAAATGGCTTGACCAATATCACATAGAAAGTTAATTTCATCCCTGATCTCCAAAGTCTCAGGGCAGGACTATACTTAAAAGCTGCACCGGTGCAGCTGCTCCGTTGTAGCGCTTTAGTGAAGACACTACTATGCCGATGGGAGAGCTTCTGCTGTCCTGTCCTCCCAACTTTTCCACACTACGGTACCACTTTCAGGAGTCTTACTTGTCTTGCGTATTCCCAAGTTTCATCTCACTTAAAAACTACTTGCTTACAAAATCAGACATAAAAATAAAAGTGTCACAGCGCACAGTTACTGAAAAAATGGCTTGCTTTCTCATTTTTGCCATTTAATTATAAAATAAATCAATTGGAATATAAATATTGTACTTACATTTCAGTGTATAGTATAGAGCAATATAAACAAGTATGAAATTTTAGTGTGTACTGACTTCATTAGTGCTGTTTATGTAGCCTATTGTAAAATTAGGCAAATATCTAGATGAGCTGATGTACCCCCGGTAAGACCTCTGCATACCCCCAGGGTATGAATACCCCAGATTGAGAACCACTGGTATAGTTAATCCACCTCCATGAGATGCTGTAGCGCTGTTTACACTGGGGCGTTAGGTCAGTATAACTGCACCACTTGGGTTGAGTGACGTAGTTATACTCAAACACGCTTGTAGTATAGATCTGTCCTCAGTCCTAGTCTACTAACTTGACCATTCTGCCTCTCCTGGGTATTTAATCACCTGTTGGAAGATCACTTGCTGTGTGATCTTTTGAGTGAATTTGCAAGTTATGCTCTTAATTACACTGATGTTTACTTCCTACTTCATGGTTGAGTGTTAAATTGATACATTTAAACAATACTTTGATTTTCCCACAGTTCCTTCAATTTTAGGATGTCAAAGTGCTTTACCAACATCAATGAGTTAAACCTCATAGTCACCCCTGGGAAGCAAGTGAAATCCCAAAACAGAATGACAGAGAAGTTATGTGATTTATCCAGAGTCCAACTGTGTGACAGAATTGGAAATAAAATCCAAATTTAATAACTTTTTAGTCCTCGTTGGCCATTTTCTGCAGAGTTATTAAAATTATTTAGGAATCAAAATGTCCAACCCAGATAATCACAACTCAACATGGGTGCTACATGGCACAGAAATTGTCCTGCTTCAGCCTGGAAAGGGTTACAGCTGGAACTGCCTGTATTAGCCTCAGGAAAGCATGAATCAGTATTAGTGAGGGAAGAAAGAAGGGAAGCCAGGCTTGCAAGCTGCTTTGTACTTCTCATTTGTGATTTTTCTCTCCAATGTTTTGGGAAGTACTGCACACAGCTGACATATCTGAGCCTGCCTGAGGTGGAAAACCGTCTGCTTATATGTACTGTATCATTATAGGGGGAGGATTGGGGGAGAAGCAATCTCAGTTCTTAGCCCTTTCTCTCTGCCTCTTCTGCGTTCTCCTCTCGCTGCCTCTAGCCAGCTGCTCCTGCAGAGTGTGTGTGTGTGTGTTTGTGTGTGCGCACGCAACATGGAGGGAGGGACTGCAGCAGCTGCTGCTGCTTTTACCAATATCTATACAGCTGCTTTCTTTGCAGGGACGCTAGGAACTGGAAGCAATCGTGATGAATCCGAAAGGTCAGTACTATCAATAAATCACCCACAGATATATGCTCCTGAAAGAAGCTTTTTTTTTTTTTTTAAAAAAAACCTTCTTCTCATAAAAAGAATATAAGCTGATACCTTAGCTATGCAAAGAACATAATCATTTCACGCTGTGTTTTAGCCAACAATGTCTAATAAAAAATTAGAGCACGACAGTGGTTTTTTTTCTTTTAAAAAAAGCATGTCATTTTCACTTAGGTTAATGCAAGTTCCTTTAAAATATATATAGAGAGAGCCTATATTTAAGACTATACAGATATTAAGTTATAGGATGTTTGGTATGGAAGAAGGGTCAATTTATGTCCTGCAGTCAGATTATATTATAGATTACACTAGTATATAAAAAGTATTCAGGGTATAATAATTTGGTATTTTTCCATCCTTCACCCCTCTTTTGAAACATTTTCAGGTAAAACTGGTATCAAATGTAGGAATTAGTGTAATTGAAACTTGCATTTATTTAATCTAATAATAAAATGATTTGTGTGATGCTATCTTCAGTAGGATAAAAACCATAATCCTTATCATGTCTGTATTAAAAGAGCATTAGTTGTGTTCTCAATGTACAATGTAACCCCCCCTTCCTCCCCCAATGGTTAAACTAACTGCCATTGCCCCAGATGGATTTAGAAACTAGCTTTGGAACGCCAGGTTATCATGTAGTTAAAATTCTTGTGGAATGAGTCAGTGCTGATTATCTTGAGGGCGAATCTTCTCTTTCACCCTGGGCTTTGATTTACACAGTGGCTGATATGAAATAAGTGTATTGCTGTTCCAATCCAATTGGGATTTTCTACTTCTGGGTTGAAAGCACATAAATATTTCCTCGTGGAGAAAGCGGGGTGGAAAGGCAGTTTAATTTAAAACTTGCCTTTTCCGGCACAGCTGTCACCTCCTACCTGATGTACAGATTGAGGCTGTTTTGTAAAACCAAAAGTTATTTACGAACATAGCTGCAGGAAGCAAAAGACTCAGACTCTCTTATTTCAATGTATGATGCATATAAATTAAGTTTAGCTATTTTATGCTGACTCCACCCACTTGGGTTTACACAGCCGTAGGGTGCAGTGGATAGTCCCTGTTAGTGTTGCAAAGGAACCCAAAGAAACCCAGATTTCTTTCAATTTGTTTTCTCATTAGGCTTTTTTTTTGTTTGCCTTGAGGGAATGGTTAATGTGGTCTCCTTACAGTGTTTGAACCATCCAGGAACTGAAATACCATGGAAAAAATTGGATGTATATAACCTGAGCACCGTTATAGGCTTCCTTATTCACTTAATAAGAAAAGCCTGTCTAAAACCTAAACACAAATACCTGAGATACAAACACTAGGACTCTTACACTTCCTAATTTCATTGGCCCTGCAATAATAAGTACACAATACTTTACATATTCCAAATTGCTGTGTCCACACCAATGTAGAGGGTTTTGTGAATAGGAACGTCATGGGCGTCTCTTGTTTGGCGTGAATTGCTTAGGAAATACACACGTTGGACACACATTGGGTAGGTCGTGTATTGAATGAGACTGCCATTGTTTACAAGCAGATAACAGTGCTATGTTACGATATACTGTTTCCATTACTAAAAGTGCAAGAATGTGGTAAAATGTGGGGCTGGCTGTCCCGGTGTCCCGGCAAGTGGCTGTGAACTGATCGATGGCCCTTCTTTCTGTAGACTGCTTTGTCTCCTCTTCCCCTTTCCCTTCCAGTCTGTCATTCTCCTTTCTCGTTGGGAAGGAGCAGTAAAATGGTGATGCTCAGGTACACCAGTGCAGCTTTCCTTTTAAGCAGACACTTGGCCTTGCTCTATATATCTAATCTGTAGTACTGTGTCCTTTGAGAGTGCTGTGGGGCAGAAGGCACTAAATAGAGGATGGTGGTTGTCCTGGTTGGTAGCAGAGCGTCCAGCAGAGTATGATCTCCATTCAGCCAGTTGGGCCCAGAATAGCGTATAATCATATGATCTGTGTTGCATTATCATCTTGGTTTCCATTTAGACACACCAGGATAGAGGGTTGCATAGTCCTGTTCTGTTGATAGAGAGCACTCTTGTTCTGAAGAATTCCCTTTCATTAGGCAGCTTGCTTAGGTAAACTTGTGAAGCATCCTGAAGATGACAGTGCATTATTGCTTGTTGGATTACATACAAGTACTGTAGGTTCAATTTAATACTCCTTGGAGGATTAAAATCTCTGGCTAATCAGGTTTAGAGAAGGAAATTAAACCTTTTAATATGACACTTCTCATAACATTAAAAAACGAGAAAGCCCTCTTTACAGTAGCATGCTGATTGCTTAACGTAGCATTTTGTTTTTTAATGAAGACAATTCAAGCTAGTGGCACTTTTAGCTGCGTGATCTTAAATGTCCCTTTGCTTTTGCTGAGATAAGGTGATGGCTTTGATGGACATTGAGCTCTCTCTTGTGCTCTCACACACACAACATTAGTGATTTAGTTTCTCTTAGCCAGTGAATTCAGTGCAATGTCTAATTACACTGGAATACTCTGTGATGGGACGAACTCTATTTTCATGACTGTCCACTTGATCTGAATCTCTGGGTGCAGCTCATTTTTGTGAACTGAATGTGACATACGAATGAACACCAGCAACATGTTTCCTTCCTTTCATTATTTATTATAGAGTAATTTTCCTATTCACAATGCTGCTGAGTAGTCAGTGGTTTTTCAACTGCCCCGCCCCCCCGGTTTATAAATTAGTGCTAAAAACCTTGCTCAGGACTGGAATGTAGCAGATGAGATTTCAGCCCTGAAGCAGTTAACAAAACAAAAATAAACACCACACACGCACAAAATTGTTTAAATTTCTAGCTGTATTTCTTCAATTGTGGAAGTCAGTGAGTTTTATCTTTAAAAAGTAAAATGTGACAAGAGATTACTGAGATCACATTTTTGTATTATAAAAACATAAACATGTGAAATAGCCAAGGTTTGAAAATCTGCTCTCATCCCAATGTTAAACATTTCCCCCTAAAGACATAACATATTTTTGTTAAGCACTTGACTCTATCATAGCCAGCAATATTTATTTTATTGGCTACATATAATTTGTCAACACACATTGTAGTGAATCCATGACCATATAGAGCTTCCTAATAGTCATTATCTTGATAGCCATGGCTACAACAATAGTAGTGTTGCAACTCTCATGACTTTATCGTGAGTCTTACGATATTTGATGTTTTTTCCTAGAGACAGTATGTGAAAAGCTGAGTTTAAAAACAAAAACAAAACCACAGGCACACACATCAGCTAAGTTTCTAGCTTACATGTTCGTGGAGAAAAGGTTGAAAATATGGCCCAAGTGTATCCTGCAGTCTCAAAAACCAGAAGGCACATAAAAATAACTCCAAAATTATTATTATTTTTAAAATTTCATATTTTAAAGTCAATCTCCAAGGATTTTGGGCCTGACTCATGAATTTTAAATGTTTGGGGATTGGCAGTACTGGTAGAGATATATTTCAGAACCTTGTCCTCCAGAGCATAGGTCTGCTAAATTTCTCAAGTACCATAGCTGTCAGCCTGATTAGTGAGTACAAGTAAATGTCTAAATTATATTTTCCTTTGCTCGTAAAATGCATCCAGGATTGGATTGGAGGCAGCAGGAGAATTAGGTTGGTTTAACTGTGTTGTTCACGGGGTGGATTTTTCACACCCCTGAGCGACGTAGTTATACGAACCAAATTTCCTAGTGTACATCAGGCCTTAGTGAGAATCATTTCCAATAACTCCATGTATGGACACTGTTATTCTGGAATAAGGGGGCCTTGTTCCTGTTAAGCGTAACCCCTTTGAAAGTTAAATTGGTGGGTTACGCTAAACAGGAACAAGGCTCCGTTATTCTGGAATAAGAGTGTCTACACATGGATTTACTCAGGAGTAGCTGTTCCTGTAGAGCTCCGGGAATAGTAGAATAAGTCCTGACTGCAGCTGAATCTTTTTTGTTGGCCTCGGTATCTGGAAATCTCACTCGAGTCATTTTAAGGATAGAATCAAGTTATTTCTGCATATGACGAGAATTTAAAAATCTGAAGTTCAATTTCTTCAGCATTCCATTTTTCAATACAGAATGAAATCCCTCATTACCCTCCCCCACCCCAAATTTGACTGACTCTAAAATCAGTCACCATGAGATATAGAAACTTGCATAGATGAAAAGTTCTGTTTGCAGACAGCTTAGCTTTGATGCCAAGTTTGAATCCATTATTTGGAACTGCAGTTAGTAATTGTATACCAAAATACTTTTTACAGTTAAAATGTTAATAATTAATATTTTTCTTTTTTCGCCTAAGATTTTATTTGTTTGAAATACAGTACTCCAAGAACTATGCGAGTTAAGCAAAATGGATGTTTTCTGCTATAAATTATTTGTCTTATGGTCACGCCTAAAGGTCCCAGCTGATGTCATTGGGCCAGATATTGCGCGCACACGTAGTGAGATACAGTTCCTGCCCTGAAGAACTTACAGTGCAATTAGACAAGTCACAGTTGGGAGAAAGGAAGTATCATTTTACAGATGAATAACTGAGGCACAGAGAGATCGTGATTTGCCCAGGGTCATAGAGGCTGGTCGTGGCAGAACTGGAAACTGAACTCAGATAATCTGAGTCCTAGTCCTAAGCCATAATTGCAAAATCATCCTTCCTATGTATTTTAGACTAGATTCGGATCTCTACTGCACCAACATATACTTAATCCAGTGTACCTCCACTAACTTCAATAGGTATTCTGAGTGCTGGGCACCTCAAAAAACCAGGTCATCTTTAGGTGTCATCTGAAATTTTGACCTGGCAGGACAGGTGGAATTCTAAAACTCTGGACCTGTCAGCTGCTAATATGGTTTCTAAAATTCCCTTCATGGGATAAAAAACTCAATTTCTTGAGTTTGATTGTTCCCTTGTAGGCTCTGTGTGTGTGTGTATATATGTGTGTGTGTGTGTGTGTGTTTGTGTTTGGCAAGGTTGGTGCAAAGACCATTGTAAATGATCTGAATTACTTTCAGAGGAGTCAGCACGCCAGAGGGTTCAGTGTGGGAATTTATCATTGACCACACGTACAATAAACAAACAACTTAATAATGGAAAATAATTATAATCAGCCCCAAAAAACAGTGGTAATGGAGTAGCTTGAAAACCTTTTTGGCTGGCTGTTGTGCATGAAAGAATATATATATAGCCATGCCAGCCGGAAGGCAGCTGCTCTTCAAATCTGGCCCCACGTTCTGGGTCATGCCAAAGTATATAATGTCACTGCAGTGCATTCTGATCATCCGGTGCACTGAAAGGCAGTTTTCAGTGAAGGTTTTACATAGGTAGAAACTGTCATGACTCTAGTTGTATATCATTTATTTGGTGAGTTCTGGGCTTGTTTTGTGGAAAATGGAATTTTTCTGTGAAGCAACAACTGAGTCCAAAAAGCACCTAATGGGAAAACATACTCTGAATCACTGCGGTCGAAACAGATGGAGGTTATTTGTATCTTGCAGTGGGAGAATCAGTCTTTAGAAATTAATGTTGACTCCATTTCCACCGAAGTCTTTGGCCAACTATTGACCTGTTATCCCAAGCTGATTCCTGCTGTCCAGCAGGCAGAATTTGACTAGCAGTGCTATGAAGGTTTGACGTGTCTTCGTGATTTTTCTGTTCAATGTTTGCAGAATTCCACTTGCAATATTTTTTGCTTCCTTCAGTCAGTACCAAACAGGTCACAAATACACTTCTTAGTTGGGTTCTAAAATGACGTTATCAATGATACTAGAGTGCCAGATGTTTCATAACAGGCTGAGATTGAAATTGGCTTGATAAACCAATATTTTATTTTTCTGTGGTTTGACTCTTCATGCTTGGCATGTCTTGAAAGATACCGTGGTACGTATTTACAACAAACTGCTTCCCTTCATTTTCAATTACCTGTTAGTCTGTGTGGCAGCGAAGGCTGTTGCTCAGCTTACTTGAACTATCTGCACATTTGTCTTTCTACTGTTTGCCATAGGGTGTCCTGAAAAGTAATGTTACCAAACCCACATCAGGAATAGAATTAGAGGGGGAACATAACTGTAATATTGTGGTGGCAAATAATCATGTGTTTCACAGTTTTTATTTTCCTGACATATGCTTTACTGGCTCTTGCCCAGACCTTGGCCCTCTTTTCATGTGTGAGTGTTGGACAGATGAATGAGATGCAGCCACGTGAAAAGGAAACAGGCCTCTCTCTTAAAACTGATGAAAAGATGTCAGACACATACAATACCTTTCTAAGGGCATATGTGTAGAAAACAGGAGTGACCTGAAAGAGACAATACGCACATGTTTTTGATTTATTTCCTCTCCCTTCTTTCTCTCCTACCTTTGTGGAAGGGGAAGAGGAATTTTGGGTTTTGTTCGGTTAAAATAGTACTACTACTTTAGATAATGTATTTATTTTGGCATGCTGGTTCAGGGGGAATAATCTTAAAAGGTTGATATTGATTTGATTTGCATCTAAATTGTGGCATGCACTCAATGCTTAGGTGCTTTTCATTTCATTTTCCTTGAATTTTTTTTTGCTCGTTTTTTGTTTTTTTACTTCAGAGAGGCTCCTAGTTTCCTTCCTGTATGTGCTGACTCTGACATGCTATAGGGATGAAATTAAATGTGATACCAACATTCCTTCATAGTGTGAGTGGAGGGAGGTGGATGGGGGAGGCGGGGAAATGAATGATCTTATGCTGATTCACAATTCCATGCTGTGAGTAAAATGAGAATAAGACTTACAAAACCTCTCTGTCAGGTAGCTATGTAAAATGCTTTGGGATCCTCAGTAGAAGGTTCTGTGTAAGTGCAAAAAAAAAAGAAAGGGTGTGTTATAGCATCATTAAATGTTATTAATAACACTAGACAGATTCTCATGAATCAGAGACTATTCAAGGGAAGATTTTAAAGGGTTACTGCCCATCTCTTTAATTTTGGACTCTCCATATCTCCCTCCCGCCACATACATCCCACCCTGGGTATACAGAAGTGCCCAGTGCTCAGTGTTGGCCTAGTTTAGCTCCCATTGTACGCAGTGAGAATTTTCCCATTTTGTAGTTGCCTAAATATTCCTTTTAGGAAGGCAGCTGATTTGTTTGTTGTGGAGTTTTACCATCAACTCCAATGGGAACAATTAGGTCAATGGTGAATGCTTCTTAAAAATCCCATCTGTATATGTTGACTGGGAAGCCAAGTGTCCTGTTGGAGCTTCCCAACTGAGACTGACTATTTTGTATGTGCACATTTAATCCCACAGGGGACCAGCAGTCTCACCTGAAGTAAATGAGGGTCCCGCAAAGTTGCTTTTCATCTACAGTACAGATGATCTTAAGTATTTAAAAAAAACCATGAGTCAGGACCCAAAAATCATTAGATTACTTTTTTTAATTACAGATTTTGGGTTGTTTTTATTCGTCTTCTGGTTTTTGAGTTTGTAGGGTGCACTCAGATCACATTTTTAAGCCTTCCTTCACAACTGGAAGGGCTAGTCAGTCAGTCATGGACACGCGCACACACATTTTTTAATGAAAGGTGAGGTTCTTACCTAATCAGTCATGTGACTCCAGGAACTGGGGCTTTCCGAAAAATGCCAAATATTGTGGGACTCTCAATAAAATAATGAAAATCACCCCTTGAAAAACAAAAAATAAGATTAACAATCTTGTTCGAAGTTTATATATATATACATATATATATATATTTTTTTCTTTTCTTTGTTTCTCTATAGCAGCCAATGGAAGGCAAGATGTCTCAGGGGGCTAGTGCTGTAGACCATGCAAATTAGATTACATATCAGATTACTACTAACAAAATATTGACATTAGATATGGGATTGATTACAAATACCCATTGTGATTAATATATTTTGTTGAACATCAGCAGTTGTTTACACAGACATTGAAATTAAAATGTTGTTTTTGAATTAAGTTGTTCTTTATAAAGTGACGTTTCTGACATTATCCCTTAGGGGATCTCTCTGTAAACACTCTTATGCCTCTTTTGAAGGGGATTAAGCTAAAGTGCAAAAAGGCTCACACAGGCCATGTCTACACTTGCGAATTTATAGCAGCACAGCTGTACTGATGCAGCTGCACCGCTGTAAGAACACTTGCATAGCCACTCTATGCTGACGGGAGGGAGTTCTCTCATCGACATCATAAAACCACCTCAACGAGCGGCCGTAGCTGTGTTGGCGGGAGAAGCTGTCCCATCGACATAGTACTGTGCACGCTATCGCTTATGCCAGTGAAACGTATGTCGCTCAGGGGTGTGTTTTTTCACACCCCTGAGCAACATAAGTTTTGCTGGCATAATTGGTAGTGTAGACATGGCCTTAGTGCAGAATAAGGGTGTTGATATGAAGAGCTCGTGCAGAATAACTGTTGCTTTTGAAATTCACACTCTAGCTTATTTCGCATAGCTTCCCTGTGTAGACAAGCCCTAATAACTGCAAACTGCTATCTAATGGAAGAAAATGTTTATGTATCTACTGGCAGAATTTCACAAAATGGCGTTGCATTGCGTATTTGGGGTTTATAGAAGGAATTTCTTTGGCAGTTTACCCTGATGCTGAATTACTGATGGAATCCCCACAACAACCATACCAGCCACCTTCCTAAAAAAAGAGACTAGGAATATTATAAATAATGAACAGATGTTACTGGCTGGACCTGGCTGGTTAAAATAAAACCCTTTCGAAATTTTGGATTTGTTCATTCACTTACTCATTCTTGGGAACCTGAGTTCAACAATAGTGCACCCTGCAACAATGTGTGGTAAAACTGCAGGATTTTTATTAATCCAATACACACTTGTATAACACAAATAAAGTTGAAATGCAAAGTTGAAGAAAACAGATTAGAAGAAGCTGCTCCCCAATATTGAGCAACGACACTGGTGCAATGAGGGGTCCCAGGTACATGTGCTAGACGTTCATTTGCAGAGATTGGATTAATTTAGGGCACCATAGTGTCATTGTGAACAGAAGTTGAGGGGGTTGCAATCATCCCTTATTGCCAAATGGGGGTGGCAGGATTTCAGATAAGTGGGAGTAAAGTAGAGACAGGGTCCCGATAATGAGAGTTCTTGGAATAGCATATAAATAGAGCTGAAGTGGGTGTCTTCTTAACAGTCAGCACTAGAGGGAGCCAATATTATTGGCAGATCCAGAAACATGCTGCTCCATGATTAGCTGAGGGTTAAAAAGCCTTTAGCTGTAATAATGTGCTCCCGGGTCACATACAAGGTGCTTGAACGCAAGAGTTGGAATCTGTGAAAACTGCACCCTTAGCGGAATGTCTGTTTAATCTATTTCATTTTTAATTCTGTCTCTCATCACTGTAGGTACTGATCTGTAGATGCCACAGTGATGTGCATAGTATAAACGTGTAGTACAGAACAGGAAATACGGGTTTTATAAATCCTTTTCGGTGTCATCCTCAATGCTGTTGTAATAGGGGATTAATTAGAAAGCTATCAGCATTATTTGCTAGTTATTCATTAAACACCTAGAAGAGTCATTTGGTAATATTAGATTTAACATACAATATATATATTTCATAAAGAGCTAAACATAATCCTTACTTGGAGCATTCATTATGGTACTAATTCTGAAGGAAGCAGGTAAACGTTGTTTGGGACATTTATTTTTTAATCTAATACATACTGCGCCAGAACTTGTACAACTCTAGCTGTCCTGTCGGTAAATGTGCCTGCTTCCATAGTCACTGTTATGGTCATATCCAAGCACCTACTGATCTTGTGACCAATCTTTTTTGAAATACCGGGACTCTGCGTTGTGACTATTTCAAAAGAACATATAGCTGAGGGTTGTGGGTCAGATTCTGTGATGCTAGGTGCAGTATATGAACCTAAATTAAACAGAATAGAAAAATTAGCGTGGCAAAGAGCTCTTGATGGCATTATAATGAGCTTCAGAAAACAACAGACCTATTTTTTATATTCAGTTAGGACTTTCTTTGTAAGAGCTTGCTACAGGAGTGGGCGGGTGAGGTTCTGTGGCCTGCACTGTCTAGACTAGATGCAGGGTGTAGACTAGATGATCATGATGGTCCCTTCTGACCTTCAAGTCTGAGAGTTTATAATAATAATACACTAGCACCTTCCATCCTAAAAGTGGTTTACAAATAGTAGTAAACTGAACTTCCCAAGATCTCTGTGCAGCAGTAAGCAAGTAGCAATAGCCTTACTTTACAGATGGGGAAATTGAGGTACATATTAGTTCAGGCCAGAATTTTCACAATTGTCCACTCATTTTGGGTGCCTCCATGTTTAGGTGCTCAGTTTTAGACACCTAGGGCCCAAATCTGAGGCACTCAAAACAGAGAACATGGTGACTTGGTTGCTGAGTTGAGTTGATAATTGAGCTCTAGTCCCATACTTTGTTTGGTTGATCGTGCTTCTTTCTTAGTAATACTTTGCATTTGCTTACAGTAGAATCTACTGTGCCCAATGGAAAAATAAAATATCATTTTAATGAGCACATTCAGATGCTTCTATATTTATTATAAAACAAGACTGGGTACAGAGTACTAATTATACGCTGTTATGGTAATGGAGGGGAGTATCAATCTTTGTCCAACTAAGAGGCAAGATGATATGCCAAGAAAAAAAAATGTACTTCTTGACTAAACTTGTTCACAACTGTAGGGTTTTCGTAATTCAGTGATGAGACAGCAGCAGCTGACATAAAAGTGCAGGATGGTATTGTTTACTCATTCATTAAAGAGAAAAGTAAAGCATAACAGATAAATGGGGGTTGTTAATGGCGTTGGAGGCCTTTTAAAATTTTGCTTGAAAAGCTTTTAAAATTAGCCTTGAGAATCCTAGGAAATTCACGCTAATTAACACTAAGAGTTTTCTTGCAAAACTTGTCACTAAATCTTGTGTTTAATGTAAGAATCCGTGGATAATTATCTGATTAACATGATACATTGCAGAGATTAGATAAGAACAGAGCAATAGCATCTTCATTCATGTTCCATTTGGTCTTAACGGAAAGCTGCAGTAGATAGCTCAATAATTATTTTCTAAATAAGAACAACTGTTAAAACTGAGTTTCAGAACAGTTTTGTACACAGCTGTCCCCCGGTTCCCTAAAGGGAAGGAGAGTCCACGACATAGAAAGGGGATTTGCATAAGTAAATAGAGTCTCCTGCCCATGTGGGCCCTGGCCCTCACGGAGTGTTCTGCACAGCAGAAAATTTGGGAATGGTGAGACATTCCTCTTCTGTGCATGCTGGGGGAGAGCTTCACAGCAAGGCCCCCAAGGGAACAATATGGCCTACGGTACCAGTAGCTCCATTCAGTGGGGAGATGTCACCTGAGCGATCCGGCTTTGTATTTCACTGCAAGCCTGTTTCCTGTTGCACGAGGAGAGTGGGAGTATTCAAGACTCATTAGAATCCTTTGGAAATCATCCATTTCAGAATTTTCTTTTTCAGAAATAACTTTCAAACAAAATATTACATTAACCATTTAAAAAAAAAATCAAGGAGGTAGAATTTATCTTAAAAAATACAACTTGGAGGCCATGTCTACAGTAGGGAAACTTTTTAAACGTTTCCCAACCCTTGCTTGTACTAGTGTAGATAAGTCACTGGTTACCCCATAAGCTTCATGGGAGATCGAAGCCAGGGATCTTCTGAGCAGGGTCTTTTACGAGGTATTTATGTGTAACCTCTAGTAAACATTCGGCTTTCTGCGCTTCATCAGGGTGGAAGTTGCATTGATGAAGGTTAACTGTGTGGGTCCAAAAGGGCTTATGTGACTTCAGGTGGTGGTGTACGCTAAACCACATCCGCACAGACCATGGCAGATGCATATACTTGCTGCACAAATGGAAAATTAAACATCTCCAGTGTGCGACTGTGGTCACCTAAAACAGACCACTCAATGCCCAATTCACAAATACAAAGCAGGCATCACACTCTGCTACGCTGGATGCAATTAGCTGGCTTAACCATCTGACTGTAAAATTATAGTTGTTGCTCTACATTTACATCAGCCATACAAAGAAGAAGAAGACCGGCTACCCCCATCATTTTAAGCATGAAGTCACTTGATATACTTTATGCCTTTAATGCTGCTCAGTGTTAAAAATTACTGGTGTCACATGTACATAAGGGGGTCCCAGTAATGCTAACACAGATGAGTATGTTCTTTTTTGATAATGGATACTTAACAGAAGAATGGCCATACTAGGTCAGACCAATGGTCTGTCTAGCCAGGTAGCCTGTCTTCTGACAGTGGCCAATGCCAGGTACTTCAGAGGGAATGAACAGAACAGGCCATCAACAAGTGATCTGTCCTCTGTTGTCCACCCCCAGCTTCTGGCACTCAGAGGTTAGGGACTCCCAGAGCATGGCACTGCATCCCGGTCTATCTTGGTTAACAGACATTGATGGACCTATCCACCATTAACTTATCTAGTTCTTTTTTAAACCCTGATATAGTTTTGGCCTTCACAACATCCCCTGGCAACTTAGTCTTCTAAGGCTTTGTCTGCACTAGCATTTTTGTCGGTAAAACTTTTGTCGGCCAGGGGTATGAAAAAGCACCCCGGACAGACATAAGTTTCACTGACAAAAGCACCACTATGGACAGCACTTTGTCAGCAGGAGATGCTCTCCTGCTGACATAGTTACCACTGCTCGTTGGGAGTGGTTTAATTGCTGGCGAGAGAGCTCTCTCCCATCGGCATAGAGTGTCTACATGGAAGACCTTGCAGTGGCGCAGCTGCAGCGGTCCATCTGTGCTGCTGTAATGTCTGAAGTGTAGACATAGCCTATGTCACTTGGGTAAAATTTTCAAAGGTTCTTAGTGCCCTTAGTATAAACAGGGCCTGAAATTGTCTAAGTTCCATTGATTTCTAATAGGTCTTGAATATTCTCTGTCAACCTGATGTCCTCCTCTTTGATCATTAATTATTCTTTTTTTCATTCTCTTTCAGGCTCTTCATTTTTCTTTAGAGCAGGTTTTCTCTCTTTTTTTGTAATCAGATTTAGTGGTTAGAATCTCTTTTATATTGCACTGGAGTTTTTTGTTTGACTGGCTTGAATCCTGCTGACAGGATGAGCTTTCTTTTCATAGCATTATGGTAATGTGGCTAACAATTCAGGGAATGAGTGGCAGTTGACTCACTTTCCAAGAGATTTTTTTTGTTGGCTGTTTGGCTGCTTTGTAAGCATTATTCTTGGCAGAAATCTTTTGCAAGTGCTGTCTATCACACCAGTTTGTTTCCTAGAATATGTCTTATACTTCCAGTTTTTATAGCTTCATTTAACTATCTTTTTTACTACTTCTTTCTTTAAGTTTTACTGTCTTATTTTTCGGTGGAGTTGTTCATTATGCACAATAGATTTTTATTTATTTATTTATTATTTTAAAAACCTTTTCAGTTTAAGCCATTACAGCTCCCCTAAGCTTTTTAGGTCTTTAAAAACAAAAAATCCCCAAAAAACTGATTTCTGACATAAAATTATGGCACAAAACCCTTTTCTTATTTTATGCACTTTGCCAGATCACTCACTTTTTTTGTATACTTTGTTCATAAAGGCATTTTATGACCAACAGCGTGACTCAGGACAATTAAATGTTTTGTAGTGAAATATTCCAGCCTCTGACACAAAGCAATGTGGATTGGACTGAAGTATTAGCTTAACTTAGTCATTGTGGAAAAGCAATTACATTGCTATATGTTACCTTTCAGACAGCTCTCTACCAGCTCTCTGTTTACAACAACATTTCCCTCCCATCTCTCATCCTTTTTTGCAGGCTGCCACTAAGGGAAAATGTGCACTTCTGCATTATGTCAATATTGCTCTTGTGAGCAATCCAATTATCAGCATGAAGTTGAGAGAAAGGAGTTGTTGGTCGAATCTTATGAAAAGGAGGCTGCTCTAGTGAGAAAAGGGAGTGTTCTCTAATGGTAATAAGGAAAGAACTCCTGGGTTCAGTCTGTTCCAGACTCTGACTCTGGAGGGGGTGGTAAATCATTTAATCTCTCTTGTCCCTCATTTTCCCCTGTCTATTAAATAGGTAAGTATTGGTATCTGCATCTCATAGGCATGTGAGAGGAGTGACAAATGGGTAGCGCAAGTGCCACTGTAACACTGCAGATTCTGTGAGTCTCCTGCAAGTGTCTTTCTGTTTAACAGTTGTAATTCATTCTGATGTTATAGTCAAGGGTTCATCTTGATTCCTTATCACTGGCAGTTTCGCCACACACATACAAACACATGCAAGCAGATGCATGGCGAGCACTGGGTTTCTTCAGTTCAGGTCTGTGGGTTTAATTTCCTGAGCAATAGGAACTGAAAGTGAGAAGAGCGCGACAGGACAGGACAGGACAGGACAGGACAGGACAGCGTCTTTATGTCAGACATGGAAGCAGATGATGGGATTGACAATGAAGAAGAGGATTTAGAAAAGGCTTCCAGGTACTCTTGAATTAACTCTTCAGCTGCCATATTTGGAATTGCCAATACTAGCTTTTTTTCCTCTTTAAAATTCTCTGTGGTAGGGGACGATAGCACAGACGAAGCAACGATATCCTCTGATCTTGTAACCACCAAGTCATCTCAGCCTGTTCTGTGCAAGTTTAGACAACATGGAAGTGAAAATGCTGGCAGATGGGCTATCTAATTCCCACTCTTTCTGCCACTGGTAATGCCATATCGATGCTAGTGCAATGGTGAGAGATTTTAAGCTCTTGTAAACACATCTATATGCTGCTTTTAGCCCTGATTCAGCAAAGCACTTGAACATATGCTAAAATCTCATTTAACTCAATGGGATTTAAGCAAGTTCTTTAAGTTAAGCAAGTACTTGCAGGTTTTGCGGAATTGGGACCTTAACCTTGTTTTTTATGCAGACAGATTTGCAGTAGGGATTACAGTATTTGCTACAATTGTAGTTTGGCAATAGAGAATTTAACATAATTTTTTGGAAGTCTGTGTAGAAGTGCTGGTGAGGGAAATATTGGGCACAGTAACACATTGGAACTGGAGCAGTGGAGGCCATATGACCTAGCTAGACTTAACCCATTTATCTTCTTTTGTAGAGTGGACTGGGTTCATTCTACCGGCACAGGGAGGTCTGTTGTACCAGGACTGCTGAGCCTCAAGAGGATCACATTGCCAGGCGAGGGCAGGAAGCATTTCCACCTATTCTGTCCCTCGGGAAAATGCAGAGAGAAGGGTAGCTTTAGTTTGGGCCAGTTACTCTACAGAGGACCCCCTATTGGAGGAGGCTTTGGCAGGAATATGAGGAATTGCATGGTTATTTTGTTGCCTTGACAATGTCCCCTCACTGGCTCGATGCCCCAGGAGAAAGGAGGTTACTGCATCCTGGTTCTGCTGCAGTCCCACCCTGTTGCTGGCCTGTGCCCTGATTTGTGCCAGCTCCTCTAGATCAGTGCATGTCTCCTCTGTGCACTCATCTAACTACTTTCAAATAGCTTTCATGGCTGTAGCTTCAGTTGCTGCATCTTCCTAGCCCATTATTCCTGATTCAAAGCTTTCTCTGTGTAGAGGAATGCCTTGTAAATGCAGTGCAGAGCCACTGGTGAACAAGATCTTAACTCCATCTCAGTTTCCTTCCTTTGTTTACTTGCTCAGGTGTTCAGAAAAGGGCAATAAGAATGGCTGCTTGGAAAACAGAAGGTCCAGATGCTCTCACAGGCGTCCATAGGGCTGGGTTGAATCCCAAGCTGGGAAGTTTCTGTTTATCTTCATTTATTTTACTTTCTTGTGATAAATATTGTCTGTTGGGAAAGAGATCATGCTGTCCGCAGCTGGCTTTCTTCCTGCTGAGTCATTCCACCACCCTTCACTTATTTCTACAGTTTGTTTCCTGGTGTCTTTAATCAGTTTATGTCATGCACCTTTTCTGTTTACTTATACATCTAATATAATTGCACTGGTTCCAAATGTCTCTGCACAGCCAATCCCCTTTGATGATCTCTTTGTGTCTGTATTTATTTGGGTTGAGTGGGGCATGCAACGGTGGCAGACTGTGGACTGTTCTCAGCAAGTTATTATTCCTGTAATCATTTTAAAATGATATATTCAGGCCTTCCCCACGCAGAAGTACTTAATGCAAATGAATTCTCTTGGGGGAGAGGCAACGCAAAACCCTTTTGCTGGAGCTTTTTCATACGTTCACTACTGCCACCTACATAGGTAATTAAACGTCTTTTATACCTTTTCCCCCATGAACACTTGGGAAGGTGAGCCTTCTGTTCTTCTTATCTTCACTCTTGCATAGTTTGTGAATATGCAGTTCATCTTTTTCCTTAAAATGAAGTTGGGGTTTGGCAAGTAATTCAGAGACTTCCTTTGCCTGCCTGTGATTTAAATTATAGAGCTTGCAGAACTTAATGTTTTAAAGCACTATGATTAATACTTTTGTTTAATGATGGATGAAAATTCCTGATTGATATTTTTTCATAGTGCGATTAAAAAGCTTTTGTTTTTGATCACACTTGTTTTTGGAGTGTGCGAATTTCATTATTCACAGTTTGCTTTAAAAACCTGCAAAATACCAAACACCTTCATCTTAACTCAAATATGTGGCTTTTTTCTTTGAGTTTATTCATTTAAAAAACAAAACAACAACACAGAGATGCTTCGTGGTCTCTGGAAATTATCGTCTTTGGCAGTTAGTCGGCTTTTGATGGCCACAGAGCTAGATGAGTATCCTTGGGCTATATAGAAGATATTTCAGGATGTTCACATAGATTTCTTCATGAAACCACCATGGATGTAGTCAACTGTAAAAGGAAAGTCTGTAGGGCAGTTTGTTTGGGGTCTTGGGGAAACAAAAGCGAAAATCTTGTTTTCAGCTACTTGTTTATATATATATAAAAATATTGATTATTTGGCAAATGTGTCTTGAAGATCAAGAATGCTCTTTGTGGCTAAGGCTCTGATAGAGATTCAGGAGATCTGGGTTCAGTTCCTGCCTCTGCTAAAACTTTCTTTCTGATCTTGGACAAGTCACTTGATCTTTCTGCACTTCAGTTTCCTATCCTTAAAATGGAGGATAAATATTTCCTCCTCATCATCATTTTTCTGTCTTGTCTATTTAGCTAGTCCTTGCCTCAAAGATCTTACAATCAATCTCCTGCCATGAGTGAGTGCGGTGTTTAGCACAGTTGGGATCCAATCCCAATTTGGGCCCCTCCGTGCTACTTTAATGCATACAATTCATTCCAGTAAAAGGAGAATGGGTCCAGAAAGGCTTTTTGAATTTCAAAGCATGCTTTAGATTGTGAGTCCTTCGGGGCAGGACTTTCATCTTTATATCTGTCAGTAAAATTCCTATCAGAAAATGAATACCATACAAATGTAGTAGTAGTAATAATAGTAATAATAAAAGACTTATGATGAGGTAGCGTCTTTATCCATTTTAGAAGACCCATGATGCTCAGACATAAATGCAATAACTTCATGTTGAAGCTAAGTAAAAACAATGCATTTACTTTTCCTCCCTTCCACCCCCCAACAAAAAAAGCCACCAAAAGCACCACCATCACCAACAATGTTGGCTTACACACGCAACAAACCAACTCCCCAAAAAACCTTCCAAATGGTCTTTAGAGTTTAATTTTGTTTTATGATGTAACTACCCCTTTGTCTCCCCAGCCCCCGTCCCCTCCCCGAATTAGATTGAAGCCTTGGCTAATTGTTCTTCTCCTATTCATCTCCGGAAAGATAGCAGCAGGGCTTCCATTCATAGCAGACATGCATGCCAGTTCAAATGCTTTGTAACACAAATGTGTGTGGGTGTTGAAGGTGAAATGATTGGATAGTAGTGGTTGCAGCTGTACCCTTGAGAACATTAGACAAGAGGATCAGGGTTTCTTTTGTGTATTTTCTTTTCAAATAGATTTAACAATCAAACATTATTCCAACAGGACAAAGTAATTGCTGTTTGATTCTGTAAGGGGCTGTCGATAACCGGGATATTTGTAGTTGTGTATCTCTGTATTGGTGTAACATAGGACTTGTACCAGTAATCACACTGGAGCAGCATGTTTTGCACTGGGGCAGCGTGTTTTTTATTAGGGCATTTCACCAGTGCAGCTACATTGGTACAAATTTCCCTGATGTAGACAGGTCCTTATGCTATGACTTTGTCCTCGTTAAGTTAAAACATTGAGGTTAGATTGAATTAGCTGATCCCGACATTTCCACGCCCATTTACCTGGTGTAGACACAATTTAACATTTTTTCATTTAGCTGGTCAAGGTCAATGAGTGTGCGTGATACTTCAGCAGTGGGAAGTTTTAGTAATAATTTCCAGATGTGGAAAGGGCCAAACAGTGTTTTCCTTATCCATCAGCAGAGACTCAAAACAATGCTGCTTCTAAGATTCTAGATTCAAATGGACTTTAAGGCCAGAAGGGACCAATATGATCATCTGGTCTGACCTCCTGCACGTTGCAGGCCAAGAACGTCACCCACCCACTGCTGTAATAGACCCATAACCTCTGGCAGAGTTATTGAAGTCTTCACATGCTTTAAACCCCAGCAAAACGCTCAACATCTCATAAAAGTCCCCAAATGCAGACAGTTCCTGCCTCCCAACGCATTCTAAACAAAACAGACACACGGCATTTTTTTTGCTCAATTATTTAGGGGCAAATTTTAACAGCTACTAGTTAGGTACCTTAAATATGCAGGTGTATTTTCAAGGGCTCTGCACGTAGCACCAGCTCCTGTTGCTCTCAGTAAGAGTTTAGACCTTTAAAACATCTGGCCACGGTAATCTAGAGGCCTAAATGAAAATTGAGTTCCCTGAAAATTTGGTCCTACTTATGGGGGCTGAGCCTTCTCCAAGATTTTAATACAAAAAGGTTGCTATGCAACAAACTCTCATTGCCCTTACTATTAAACTCACTCCATATTGAACAAGGAAACTGGGAGAGAATTGCTAGTATTTTTTAACTTTGTATATTAGAATATTAATTGACTTCTTGTGGGCATTATTTCTGTAGGACCTGCTCTACATTTAAATGAAAGCTCTGAAAAGAGTGTCTGAGCTATTTTCCTTCCCTGTGGGAGGTGATCTTTGAGAGACTTCTCCTTTGCAAATTGCCTAGTGTATACCGGTATCAGTGACCTCTTACTTTAAGAGACAGCCTAGAGGAATTATAAAGGCTGTCACAGAAGCTATGATTGTTCAAGATGCCAACTTCTTCTGGCTTTGTGTATTAGGCCCAGACTGACAGCAGTTTTATTTCAGTGTTAGTTAAAGTGATTTCTTCCACCACTGAATTGGCATGTATTCCATCCAGGAGGCGCACAATGCAGTGTGAGAAAATCCCAAAGATAGCACCTTCTGTTTTTCCAGGGTCTTCCAGACTCTGATTCCTTTAACATATTCTTTTAAAGCAGAGATGGAAAAGTCATGCTTAGGGATGTAAAACAGTTCTCTCAGGCTTTGTGTTGATTGGTGTGAAGGAGGGAGGGGAGAATGTCATAACTGTGTTTTAGCCTTGGTATGTAACAGGGGAGGAGTGCCTATGCTGGCTTTTTTCCCTCTATAATAACATGCTGTGTTGCAATAATGGTGGCAACGGTGGGGATGCCAGTGACCACCAGCATTTAAACCACCATGAAATCCAGAATGCCACTGGCAGAGTTAGATGGCATAGCGTGGAGGTAAAAATGCCGGCCATTTTTCTGTGTGATAGCCTTCAAAGTTGGTTTCACCAGTTGTTGCACTGGCTTAATGACTAAATTTGCTTGTGAATAGGCAGCCTAACCTGATTGTAACATGTATTATTTTGTTTTTTCCTCACCACCTCCAGGCAAGAAAGAAATGGCATGATTAGTCAGAACCATGTTAGAGAGACAAGGTGGGTGAGGTGATATCTTTTATTGGAACAACTTCTGTTGGTGAGAGGGACAAGTCTTCGAGCTGACACAGCGCTCTTCTTCAGGTCTGGGATTCAGGTACTCTCAGCTAAATACAGGGTCAAACAGATAGATAGTTTAGCATAAGTAGTTAGCACATATTCTAAGGGAACATTCGACCTGAAGTGGCCTATTAATATCCCTGTAGTCATAGGACTAAAAGGGGGGTTAATGGGTTACAGATGGTTGTAATAAGCCATAAATCCAGCATCTTTATTAAAACCATTATTTTTAGTGTCTAACAAAGTAATGAATTTAAGCTCCAAGGCTCATCGTTCGAAGGTGTTGAGCAGTTTTAAGTTGGATATGGAGTGATTGCTTGTGAAAAGAATTCATTCACGGGTGATATGGTATTTTTGTCTTTTATCGTTTTTCTGCGTGAGTTCGTTGGCTAACACTTCTTTTTGTCCAATGACTACAGGGATGTTAAAGGGGCCACTTCACTTGAATAGTCCCTTAGAATATGTGCTAACTACTTAAAGCTAAGCTATCTGTTTGACCTTGTATTTAGCTGTGACACTCTGAGTACCTTTCTCAGACCTGAAGAAGAGCTCCGTGTAGCTCAAAAGCTTGTCTCTCTCATCAACAAAAGTTGGTCCAATAAAATATATTATCTGACCCACCTTGTCTCTCCAATATCCTGGAATCGACATGGCTACACCACTGCATATAAGTATGATACACAGACTAGTCTAAACATGGCTATTTTTGTAGTGTAGATGGGAGCTCATCTGCATAAAAGTATAGCCAGATATGGGATTGACTCTGCATGAATGAATGAAAGTAACAGCAACATTTGGCTTAGTTGGCAAAAGGTCTTTTCTGCTAAACTGGCTAGTGGATGGAACACATTTTAAATGTTGTCTCATGTTAGGAACTGTAATTGTCACTTTACAACACACAAGGCTAATTGTAACTGATTGCCCTTGATTATTCAGTGTGTTGAAAGCATCTTTTCCCAGTTGTTCACTTTTGGGAAGACTAACGCTGTTTAACATAGTTTTGCATTGCCATCAAATGGTTAGTAAATATTTCAAAGTAGAGATGGGCCTGAATTAATTCGCTGTAGCCCAGTTCAGGTCAGAGTTTGCCACTTGAACACATCTGGGACCAAATCTGAAGTTCCTCAAGTTTAAGGCAGTTTGGATTCAGATTCTTCTTATTTTGTATTACGGTAGCACCTGAAGGCCCCGACTGAGATCAGAAAATCTTTGTGCTAGGTGCTGTACAGAAATATGGTAAGAGAAAGTCCCTGCCCTCAAGAGTTCACAATCTCAAGTAAGCAAGACAAAGGGTAGAGAAGAGAGTAGTAATATCCTCATTTTGCAGAAGGGTATCTGAGGCCCAGGATAGATTAATTGACTTGTCCAAAGCCGCTCAGAAAGTCTGCGGCGGAGGCAAGAATTAAAACCAAGAGGTATATCTTCAGCCGGTGCAAATTACTTTAGCTCAACACCTGCCTCAGCTCTCCTTAGTCCCAACCTAGTGCCTTACCACTGGACTGCTGTTCTTTATTTCGAATTCCCACATTCAGATGCTGTGTTCAGTTGTGCAGTTTTAGTGTGCACCCATCCCAAATGTAGAGACTCCTCACATAAAAATTTGATCTTTTATTATGTTGGGCCCCAATCCTGCAAACACCCATTATTTCAATAGGTCTACTCATGGCAGTAAAGTAAAGCACGTATGTAAATGTTTGCAGGATTGGGGCTGTAGTGATAATTTGTGCTTTGGCAGTTCTAAGGGAACACTGTGGGATAATAAATTATATTAAAAATATCTTGACCTTTGTTACTCCATAAGATCTTAGATCATTAAAATGGAATTGTAAATATCTAATTTTCTTTTCACCATTTATGCAGTTTTACCTTTTGCACTATTTTCAACATGCATAATGAAATACACTAATGAGCTGCACTTAGTACATTTATTTTCTCTCTGGTTTAAATCCATCTGAATTCAGCAAAGCACTGATGTGCGAACTGAATACTGAAGTACTGTTGAATTGAGACTTAACAGAACAGAGAAAAAACAGTTAACAAAGCTGCCAAACCTAGGAGAGGTGAAGAGTAGAATCCATAATGGACAACTCTGTTGAATCTCAGCTGCTCTGTTTTGGCTCTTTCATAGCATGACGATGAATTAATTATTTTACATGTGTTAAATGAATCTCTTGCTTTGGGATTAAGATGACAAGATATTACATTCTTAAACACACAATTTTAAAGTTCGGAGTGGCTTTGTTTTTATTTGTATTGTCTTTGTTTTTTTGCCTAGTGGATTTGAAAGGTGTCTCTTGAAAATTGGCCATTTGTCACCTTGATGACACTTGTCCAGTGGTGTCAAGATCCTTCTAGCAGAGCTGCTTTAGCTGACTAAACAAAGTTGGTCACCTTGACAGCCAGTCCAAGTGTATTTGCAGGTGAGAGCAAATGAAGTGTCATCCAGCATTGGAATACGTGGGGGTATTTTTTTGTCAAGTAAGGGTCACAGAGGATTCAGTGAAATAAAGAGTGTGTGTGAGGGGGGAGAGGGAGAAAGAAGGGGGAATGTACATATATCTGGAAAATGTGCAAGACCATTGCAGAGGTGAGATTTTGCTGCTGTAGAACCTTAGCGATGCTTGTTGCTAAAATACAGTCCATTGAACAATAGAAGTTGCCCAAAGCTACTGACCTCTTCTGAGTGATCTAGTCTTTCCAGTGCAGTTTTTCTTTAATGGAAGCATAGAAACTGCCTTTTAAATATTCATGCAAATTAATAAACACTTTAGGCAAATTGATAGATACTTTTGAGTCCCAAAGTTCAGTTGAACCTCGTACGCGCGGAACATTTAACTAGGTTGGCTGCATCATCGTCTGTATTATTAAAAGCCTGTCCAGAGACTAAAGAGAGAATGATCAAGATTTCAGAGGGCAAGAAAACAATATGTTGATTAAATGCTGCCGTAGTGCTAGCCTACTAAGTGCAGTCAGTAATTGGGTATATTAACCATGGTAGGAGTGACCTATTCACTATGGCATTTTCTAAAATTAATTAGAGTGCCATTTCTACTATTTAAAAGGGTTTATTTAAAGTTCTCATTTTTCTTTTTAACAGTTGCTCTTTCCAAGGTTTTAAAATCCCAAATGAAAAGCTAATGCTGGAAAAATAAGACATGCTTTTGCTTCTTCAGAAAAGAGATGCTTTCTTATGACAGTCTGTTCACTGGGAATCTCATCCCTTTAACGCTTTGTGATGCATATAAAGTGAGAGATGGTTTTTGATGACACGGACCATCCAAAGACAAAAATGTGCTTAAGGCCTTGTTCTTTAAATTGTTACTTAGATGTGCAATCCTTAAAAATAAATAAATAAATAAAAAAGTAAACGTGCCCCTTCATTCAGTAATGTCCTAGCAAATGGGTGGATGATCTCCAATTCATTATTGATTTCCTGAGTATACAAAGTTTACTATTTTGAAATTTGCATATGTGGAAGATCTCAAATTTCAAGCACCGAGAAATATTTT
The DNA here is from genome assembly GCF_026122565.2 of Emydura macquarii macquarii. Classification (NCBI taxonomy): domain Eukaryota; kingdom Metazoa; phylum Chordata; order Testudines; family Chelidae; genus Emydura; species Emydura macquarii. The sequence continues at coordinate 4,283,057 of NW_027130449.1, read as the reverse complement.
TTTTGATAATATTACTTTGCCTTTTATTTTAAAACATTTATTTGTGAAAAATTCTATAAGTACAACAAACTTCTGTTTTCCAGTACACAATAAAGGTGATGATAGGAATAATGCTTGTATTCATATAAGGCTACAAAAGTGGAAAGGAGTATCAATATCCCTGTTTGACAGGGGGAGAAAATGATGCACAAAATGATCTGGACGACTGTTTTGACTTCTGATTCCTAATATTTTGCCCATGGCAGTACTTTTTTTTAGTTAGCTTTTATTATTTTATAACAAAAAGTGGCTTTCCAAAGAAATGAATTTCTGTACAAGATTAGGTGTTTTAGTTTGCATAGAGCATAAAAACAATCAAATTAAATAAAACAAAAATGCAACTGAGAAAATTTGTTATGCCAGCTTCTCATTTTATATTTGAGGATTAAATACAGTACATCTATTGTTTGTTTGTTCTACGTAGGTTGGGGGAAGCACTAAAACAACTCTGCAATGGCAGGGAGATGAGTTAGCTGACCTAGCAAGTCTTTTCCATCTCCAACTTGTATGATTCCTTGAGACAGACGTTAAAATTATATTTCTAATTATGCAGACAGACATAATGTAGTCAGTAAGGTGTTGACAATGCTGATTTAAAACACTTGAAATGAATTAGTGTCCCAGGTCTATAGTCTGAGCCTTCAATTCCCATCTCTTGTTTCACTTTTTCAGGAGCTGTTGTGTTGGCTCTGCTTTTCCAAAATACAGTATACTCACTGTACTAGCCTTAGTTTTGTGGGGCAGAAGAGACTCAGGCATGTTTACTTGAAGAAACATTTGTTTTTCCCCACCTTTTAGTGCCTATATTTCCCCCTGAGTTATGGGTCTTGGGTCTGGAATAAGGACAAGTTGAGTACTTTCTAGTTATCTATTTAGCTGCTTTGAGAATTGCTACAGTTCTAGTATTCCAGTTTTCTCTTTTCCATCTTTCCTCTCCCTGGAGATAAGTTACAAATATTTGACACAAAGATTTCTCTTCACTGTATATAGTATATTTTACATTAACATCTCCATAATTTTTACAGTCTCACCCACCATGTTGATCAGGCTACCCAGGACCCTGCTGTTACTGTATCATTGCTCATTTCCCCAAAATTCCAAATATATTTTGTTTGCTGACTCTTGTGATCAGGTAAATGAGATGCATGATCTCAGCAAAGGTCAGTTGCTCCTGAGTTGTGATCATGGCTCTGGCACTAACTCCCTGCGTAGCCTTGGGCAGGTCACTGTATCTCCTAGTGCCTTAATTTTTCCATCTGTAAAATGGAAAAAATACTTACTTTGCCCTTAGGAGGATTGATTGGTTAACATTAGCAAAGCACTGCGAAGTGCTAAGTTCATCTGGTTTCACTGCTTTTAATTTTTATGCTGTCAGTCTGCTTGTTAATCCCCTCCATCCAGTTCTTTTATTTGTCCTGAATTTATAGGAGGTGATGGAGTTTACATAGACTCTATAATTCTTTTATTTTGTCCTATTAGGTTTGGCTATGTAGAGGGCGTATCGGTCATTTGAGAAGATGATTTGCATGAGATTCTTGTGCTGCCTGGTTGCAGTGACCCATAGTGGTAGTGTGTTAGCAAAGCTTTGCTATCTTACCTTCAGCTTAATTACTCCTGCAGCTGTAGTTCAAGATCAGACAGTGCACCTAGGTTAGGGTGACCAGATTTTAAAGCACTTATGTTGAGGAGACAAGGATGCCTTAATTACTACTATCACCTAGTGTTGAAGGTTAAGGGAAGGTTTTGGGAGCTGAGAAGGCCTCCAGGTATTTCTGGCTGGTTGTGGTGGTAAATGTCCACTCAGAACTTTTTTCCTGGGCAGCCTCCTTCTCTGCACAATTACCATGGCCTTTTTGATCCCTACCTTAAAGAATCTCAAACACCAACAGTTCTTCCAATAAGCTCTGGTGGCACCTCCCCTGCTGAATTATGCATTCAGTGTATTGTAATATTGCAAATCCCACTCTTGTGCTATCTGGTGTGCTCAAGGATTTGGAGAACTCCTGGCTGCAATGTGAGTTGCTTCAGGCAAAAGTTGATGAGGGTTGTAGCTCCAGTGCAAATCACAGGCAGCTGGGAGCCTTAGAAGTTGAGTTTAAATCCACTTGGATCCATAAACTCCTCAGGGCAGGAGACTATGCTTTCTCATTTGGCTGAGAAGTCCCATGCACAACAGTGGTGGTGTATAAGTACTAAATGCAATAATAAATCAGTTATCAGCAGTCCTCGCCCCCTAGATTGAGGTCGGAGAGAAAAGCCACTGGAGGGGAAAACAGCATGGATGACTGAAATGGCTAATGTCTCCTTGGGGAAGCATAACCCAAAGTTCAGGCATGGCATTTAATTAAAAATATATATATATATATATAGTCATCAAAGAATGAGTATCTGTCAAACAGACAATTAACTGTCTGATGTGAGGAGCCTAACTTTCCAAATGCATAATACTTCTATGCTAGTACAGAGCTACCAAACCATCAGACACCTAGGAGATAATTCATCATCTCCCTGGGAAAGGAATGCCATCAATCTGAATGTTGTCAGCAGGCAGTAGTCCATAACCATGATTACCATACGTCTCAGCCTATCAAGGCCCAAATGTGTGACAAAGACCAGAATGTGGAGATTCCATTAGGAAACTTAAAATGCAGTGGGATTTCTACCGCTAGTGTCAATGACTCTATAACCCCAATTTCATGAATCTTTGTTTTCGATGTAAATAATTTTCAACAACAGGAGTGAGAGGACACCGTATTTGTGTGGAAGGTAGGTAGGGCCTGGGATCCCCTCAAAATGAAGGTCATTTAAGATGCGTGATGGAAGTAGTGTTTGCAGTATTTCCTGTGGGAAGTAAAAGGAAAACTGTAAACACTGACATAGCTTCTGTCTTGCCTATCTGTTTTCTGGAGCATCTCTCGTCATAGTAACTAAATGCTTATTGGCTTGTAAGAGTCTAAGAGTTAGCTCCTCAGCTGAGGTGTTAATTGGCATAGCTCTGCTGAAGTCAGTGGAGCTATGTGGATTTTTACTGGCTGAGGATCTGGCCTCAAGCATGAAGTCAGTAACACTTACTGAGGCAAATACCTTTATAATCTCACGTGCATCCTGAATAAGAACAGGAGCCAATGAAATATGGTAACTGTTACCCATTCTCAGAAAAGCAAGGCCTTGTTTACCTTAGAAGGTTGTGCCGGTGTATTTAAAATAGTACAGCTTCCCCTAGTGTGGACACAGGTACATCAGTGTAAAGGTGCTTTATACGGTGTAGCTGTTCTGTTGTAAGACACCTTTTTACGGGTATAACTGCATCCCCAGTGGGGCTTGTACTGACAGAACTGTATCTGTAAACAGTCGCACCCCGAACTGATGACATCAGTACAAAAACTGTGTCTAGACCAGGCCTTAGAGTAACAGAGTGAGAGGACTCTCACCAGTACTGTTTCAGTTTATGTTAAATCCAGGTGACATCTGTAGTGGAGCCCAAGACATTCAGATGTAATCATGAAAAGGAGAATACTTAGAGAGAGAATTTGGTCGATGTAAAGAAGATCCCATGACAATTAGCATGTTGTAGAGTAGATGTGTGTGCTGTGGTAGGGTCTAACCCTCAGTAATGCAGCATAGTAAGTGAACCCAGCTGTTAAATTGGAGTGTTTAATTCCTCATCGGGAGAAAAGGAAATGCAGTACTTGATGGGATCAGCAAATTAGATTTGAGGATCCCGAAAATGGCATCAAGATGTTTTCCTGATACCTGTGTTAATGTGACATGAAATGTAGCCAGCTGTAATTTGACATTGGGAAACTCACCCTACCGGAGATCTTTAAGATTATCAGAAATGGGTGTAAATGCAAACTGTGAATTTTGTAAAATGTCCTGTAAATATTTGTTCCAGTACATTTGAGTCTCAATTTACAATGAAGAAGGGTTTATTCATCTGAAGAGAGATTGCTTAATGGCCTGCTGCATGGACAGAACTTTTTTATTAATGTAATGGTGTCAGATTGCATTTGAAGACCATTCAGAGATACTAAAGAGACTAAGAAATGCCATTTTAAATGTAAAATGTATTTGTTTTCATTATGGGTATATATTAAATTCCATTTGATATTTTGATGCATATCAGGCTCCTGTGTGAGAGGTTCAGTATGAGGGAGACTTTTTGTTTTGCATTTAATATCTACAATATGTCTCTGTTAAATATTTTATGTAAAATGACACTGAGACTTAATTTGTTCACACCTGTGTATAAGAAATCCGTGGATGGGAACAAGCCAGTCACTGTTCCTGTTTCTGATGTTTAGTAGGTAAGACGTGCAGATTGTGTTAGATACTCTTAGGCTATGTGTACAATTTTCTTACAAACTAACTTTTGATTTCCAGGAGTAAATACCATTGTTTGTGTTTGGTGTTTAGACTAATTGCATCTTACTTTCTTGAATTTTGAAATATCAGAGAACATCTATGATAAATACCAACATCAGTTCTTTGTTTAAGATATATAATTGAGAAGCTTTAGTCCCTCTTGCCCCTACATGAGCTGAGAGAGGCCAGAACTGCTTCTTTAGGTAAATACATTAGCTGTATTTCAGATTCTTAGTGGGAAGAATTTATTGCTGAGCAGGGAGTCTCTGGTTTGTATGCACAATCAGGCAGTTTTAAAAAATGATACTGGTTGCCTAATAAACAGGAACGGCTCCTGTGGAGCTGTTCTTGTTTGTCATGGGACATAATTAAGGTTGTGGGGAGACCCCCTGGGAAATTTTCAGGAAATTGTTATTGTTGATTTTCAGGCTTATTTTAGAATATGCGGTGGGGCATAAGTCTGCTACTATTAGAGTCAATGGCAAAACTCCTAGTGATGACTGGGGTCGGAAGCAGGCCTGTAATTTATACAATGTGTGCACGTTTTATTATCCATCATCTGTAAATCCACTTCCCCATTTTATAGTCTTTGTATGAACTTACTGTAAATTAATTCCACATATTGCACTAAAACTAATCATCTTGTCAGGACTAAGATCAAGAAAACAGAGGGCTAGGCCTCCTGCCAGCTCCTGAATGACACCGGGTGCGTAATGTCATGCCAACAGAAAGGTTTTTTCCCTCCGTCCACCTGGAACTAGCCCGTCAGAAATCCTTGCCAAACAACCAGCCAGACTTACAGTCAAGTGCTCTGGGTTCACAGGTACATTTCCCTTAGCTTGCAGGATGTCTGCACTCTGCAGTAATTAGAGGGTGGGGTAAGTGAGCTCATAGCAGCTTGAGAACCTGAGCAGCCAATGAGAATTCATATTAGTGGGTCCGTTGACTCATTTGGATTCCAAGGTTCAGTGACTTGCTGCTCTATCAATGTACGTCAGTGGGTTTGGAGAAAAATCGCTCGTTAGACTCTGCCAAATGACGTGTTACACCAGGAGTATATATTCGGTTTTTGAAGACTGGCTGTTTGGTCAAATTTCCCACTGATTTCTGTGCATCTTTGTATACCCAATTTGGTTCCTTCGCTATCCTGAGGGATTTCCTAATATCTGTGATTTTTTCAAGGTAAAATTGCCATTTACTGACCTCCTGCAAACTTCATCAAAAGTCTTGAGCAAAATGTGCAAAACCTGGCATGCTCAGTCATGGGAGGAACCTGTCCTTGGTCTCACATTGCAGGTGGAATCTCAGGCATGCAAAAAGTGTGCTTGTCTCAAGGAAATTAAAAACTTCATTGGCTGGGGAACGATTGTACTAAGAAACCAGGTGTCTGATAAGAAATCAAAGGTGGGAATTGCCTCATTTGTAATCTGAAGTGATGATAAAGGCATAAATTCATACTTGGTGGCCTTGTTATTTTAAGAACTTTAATCTGAGAAAACCACCAGTCAGTATTTTGTTTGGTTTTAACGGTGTGAGAATACAAAATGCTATTGTGAAGTGAAGTATAAAATTACACACAAACTGTCTAAAAACAAGGCCGCCCTATTGCTAGACGTGTCTCATGCACTCCTTACAACTTGTGCAGGCCCACTGATGGGGCCGGGAGGAGGAGGAGGAAGGGCGGTAGGCAATAGCCCAGGGGACCCGGTGATTTAAAAAGGCCCAGGTGGATGGGAGGATAGATACATATCCTCCTTTCCTCCACATCTCCCCTTCCCCTGAGGTTCCCGCCGCTTGTGCTCTTGGCCCCTACCCTGAGCTGAGCTTATTTATTATGCACCATGTTGTTTCCTGGGTGGCTGACGAGGCGGTATCTGCTACTCAGCTTCCCAGGTTCATCAGTAATCTCCCTGTGGAGTCCAAGGGACCCGGAAGCTGGGTAGCAGATGATACCGCCTCAGCTGCCCAAGAACCTGCATGGCACATAATAAATAAGTAAAAATATCTGCTGGAAGCCCACTCGGACCTCAGCCATCCCTTTCTAGGGGGGCCATTGACTGTTCTGCCCCTGGGGCCTGGAATTGCTGTCAGTGGAATTGCTGTACTTTTGTACAGCACGTGATCCACTAGAAAAATTGAGTGTGACGTCTGCTGCAAAACGTATACACAGTCTTTGGAATGTGTGTGTTTAATAGATCTAGATCTGAGGCCAGTGTTTCATTAGCCAGCTCTCCTGTCTTCTTCCTTGGTTACACTTCTGGCAGTTGTGGTTATGGAAGTTTTTGAGGCTTTGAGTATGGTGGCTAGGCGGCTTCTGAGATGATTGTTCTCCAGGATACCTTTTTATGTTGTCTCACTTCTGAAGCGAGCATTTTTTCCCCTCATAAACTTGGGTCTGGGGGCCTGAGAAGGAGAAAGGGAGGGAAGATGAGATCCAGCAGATATTCGCAAAGATCCCTGTCCAAACCCTAGATGAACGATACAACTAACTTTTATGTTTTACCACTGCTTCAGCTGTAGTGTGGCTGAGTTGTTGGAAACTCTGATTGGGGAAACCAAGGTTTAAATCGCATAACTGGTTTGTGGTAGAAGGGCAAATAAATGAGCTTTATTCCATGTTTGATACGCCATGGAAGCCCAAAGCCATTAGTATCCTTGTGTGGTGCATAAAATGCAAATTAATTAGACGTTTCAAACATAGATCAATTAAGTTGTTACATATTCTGCATCTGGTTTCACCATTCATTGTAAAATATTTGCTACCCTGTTTTTACACGCGTTTAATGTACTACTTAGAAGGGGTTAGAATTTGTCAGCCCCATTTTCCTTTCCGCCTTATTTTCCTTTCCTGTACCTCCGCTGTCTTGCAATGTACACCAGTGCAAAATGCTACCAAATCAGAATGGAAATGATTTACACACTCTTTGTACTGCTGTAAATAGTTACATAAAGTGCAGGGCAATGGAATATGTCCATGTGCCTGGCACTGGGCTGTGTGTGTAAGCAAAGCTCCTGTACAATGGGTTTCCTTTTTTAGATGAATCAAGAACTAGTTTACCCAACCTCAGGGCCCTAGCAGCTGTAGAATTAGATTATAAAATTAGATTTCAGTTATTGTAACTGTCTCTTGATTTCATACATTTATTTGGCTATTTTTGTCTTTCTAATGGAATTGTAACTGAAGTGTTGTATTTATTTTCAGTATATGCTTAATTGATCTGCATTACGAAATCACTATTTATGGAGCACTTCATGTTTTCAACTATATATTGCTTTTTACACCTTTATAGTTTAAGTTTTTACTATAGGAAGCTAGCAGTTACGGTTGGTGGTCTATTCAGGATAAAAGGTGGAACCATCACTAACAAATTTTAGTTAATGCTTGCTCTGATACATTTTAAAGAATCACAAAGTGCATAGCAATGCTCTGTAAAGACTTTCAATATATTTATTCCTTCAGTCAAACTAGACAATTCATCACAGCTAACATTTGGCTCACCCTTCCTTTGGGTTCATATATATGCAGTGCTGATTAATGAAGTAGTTTGCCTAAATAAATAAATATATGGAATCCGATTAATAAAGATTAGCTTTGAATCGTGCGTGTTATTAATGAAGCTGGGGTGGATCACACCAGATATTCAGTGGGATTTAGTGCTTTACATCTTTGCCATTGTCCCCTGCAAAGTGATGTTTACATGGCCTGCGGACATGATGTTTAATAGCACTTGGTTAATAATGATAGAGATGCCTTAAAGGTGAACTGGGAAGCTTTTTTAAATAATTTGTTTTAGAAGGCTTGAGCTCCCAAATCCACAACAATCTCTGTGATGGAATACAAATAAACTGTGCAAGGTGTTTGAAAATGAGCTCCTTCTTCTCTGCAGAAATTTTTGGCCTGAGAGACTTAGGTGCTGAGCATGCCTCAAACACCATCGAAATGAGTGTGGGTCAGGGGCACTCAGCACCACACAGGGTAAGGGCAAGCACTGCAATAACTGATGACCCATACCTGGAGCCATCTGGTCTAGATATACTAACCTTCCAGGCATGCTGCAAGGGCCATCTTTTTTTCCTTAAGCATTTGGGGAAAAAGTGGGACAGGAGATGGTGATAGAAGTGATTGTTGACAGATATTGTTATTCATAGAGTTACTCTTTCTTGCCAGGCCAGTCATTAAATCTATTGAATGTGTTAGGAAATTTTAATTTTTTGTATATTTAAAATTTTTTTTCCAAGTGTCCAGTGATTAGGATGAAGGCTTAAAAAAAAATCAAAATAAACAATAGTTTAAAATTTGGGAATGCAGATTTCTCAACTATATTATGTTCTTGAGGTGCTCGTGTGCTCAGAAGAAGAAAGAAAAACCCCACAAAAGATTGCATGATTACCAGATATTTAAAAGTCTTTGCATTTTGATGTGAGAGAGTTTTTCACACATGATGCACCAATGTGAAGCCAGAAATAAGATTTGCTAGGAATTTGTGAGCAAGAAACAAGCATGTCTGTGTTTTCTCTCTAGAATGATGAAGTCTTCTGTACATACAGAAGAGGATGACTTTGTTCCAGAGCTTCAGAGGAGCATTCATCCTCGAGAAAGGCCGGATTGGGAAGAGACTCTCAGTGCTATGGTAAAGCATTGTTATATTTTATATATGCCTTGCTTTCTGTCCTGATCAGTTTTAGAATGAGCTACCCATCGGTTCTTTTATTTTCCAGTTATAGATTTGACGTTATGTTCCTCTATTTTGAATCATTACACTGATTACACAGTAGTCTGAAGAATAGTGGGATTCATTCCTTCCTCTTGCAATTCACCAATGAGAGAGAAACACACACATGGAAGTTCTGTCCTATTAATACATGCCTCTAAGCAGGTCTAATAATCAATTAAATGGTCCGTAATGTCACAGTGATTTTCAGTCTGCATAAACCTCTTTTTCATCAACGATCTCCAGTGTCAGGGGAACATCTAGTAAAAACACACTCTTCGAAGCACACAGCATTGAACAGAGAAAATGAGCAACATGTTGGCTGAGTCTACATAGATAAAACATTGGCTTGAAAACTAAAACTCCATGCTGAATAGAAGAGTAGTAGCCAGTGAGTGTGTGTTTCCATGCTCAGTGAAGTCAATGGAAAGTGGGCATTGGGTCAGGCCAGTAGACAGTTGTGGTCTGATTTTTCAAATGAGCTGAGCACCTTGATCTCAAGTTGACTCCAGTGGGAGCTGGGTTTGCTCAGTTTTGAAAACCAAACAATTATTCTGTTAGCAACTTCAGAGGGTTTCCTTATGAGGTGGCCTTGTTAATGAACCTGCATCACAGCACTATGGCCTGACTTCTGTTAGTGTAGTACTAGTTGGAGCTTGTAGTGTTTGTTCATTTTACTATTTCTGATATGAACCACATCGCCTTATTAACTAAGCTGGTGGGAAAATTCTGTTGCAATGACTGAGATATTGATTCTCTGTGTGTGGGATGAGTTTTTATTGCCCTGCTTTAGAAGAGCTGGGCGCAACACCCTTCCAAGCAAACAGTTGATAGTAAAAAAAAATCAGTTGTCTTCCTTTGTGATCCGTAAACATTTTGTGGTTTCATTGGGCCCCCTTTGGATTTGCAGGGTTCATTTTGCATGTGTATCACAATGCAATTCTTTACCAACAATGGCAAAAAACCAGGAGGTTCAATATTTTATAAGTGAGCATTGTGGCCCCGTTGTTTTCTTATCTTTTAACCTGGGGGATTCTGACTCAACCGTGTCCCTTTTGCACTTCCCGATGCCTGAATTGGCTTCTCTGGAGGAGTCAGTGCTCTTTGTCTGGCACTGATAGGAGATGCTATTGCTGGCAGGGTAAAATATTCTTTGTCTTGTAATTTTTCTCTTCTCTTCTATTGTGTCTGACCTCCTTTTCACTCCTTTCCTTCCCTCTGCATGCTCCTCCCCCTTAGCACACTTCAAGCAGTAGATGGTAGCAGCAGTTCTGACATCTAATGCCAGAAGCTCTCCCAGCAGTAGATGTCCAATGCTAATAGAGCTTCTAGCTATCCCTGCCGACACATCGTGCCATACTGTCCAGGAGCTGAGGGGAGTTTGCATTATTATTGTGCACCTAAATCCCATGCTTTGAAATGAACAGTGGACTTAGAAGTGTGCTAACTCCTCCCCTGCCACGCTGTGGTGTGTCCTTGGCTTTTCCCGTGTTTCAGTGACCGGGACATCCAAACAACCCTACAATGACCTTTCAGGGTATTCGTTCGTGTAAGGAATCTTAATGCACTGACAGGGTTAGGGGGATGACCATTTTGATGAGTAACACTGCATCGGAAACATGATTTCCGTTACTTCTGTGGTGGTCTTGCACATATATCCATTTAATGTTCCTGGCCAGCAACTCAGCGAAGGTTGGGACTGTAAATCCAGTGGGTTTGTCTTAAAATCTAGGACTTATTGTCACTTGAAAAAATTTCTGGAGGTTTTCTTGGTCTGTCTTTGTGGCAAGGTAAAGTCATCGAAGTCCCTACAGAACATCTGAGTAACAGTGAAATTTTCCCATCCATAAGTTATAACCCTGTCACACATGAAGCAGTGTTTATAGAGCAACACCTTTCCAAATGACCTTTAAAGCAAGGACATTGGGTACCTTAGATTCATTCTGTGCCTGACAGTGAGAGAGCATGCTTTTCAACATCACTGAGTTTCTCAGACCCGACAAACCTCGTTGAGGCTCAGTTCAGGTGAAACGCAGCGCTGCTTATGAAGCCATACGAGAAGCAGACAGACAGAATAAGCAAGAGGACATTTTGAATTCAAAATCATATTTGCTAGAACAACTGGAAGAAGAATACCTACATGGATCATTAAAGCCTGAAAGGTGATTTGATAGTGGTGTTAAATGGGGTGTATTTTATGTTGACTGATCTTCTACACAACATTCAGAGAATGTGCAGCTAACAAGAGCGCGTTAGAAAATGAGTGGCTGTCTTCCTCATAGTGGGGGTGTATCTTCATTTTACAGATGGGGAAACAGGCAAAGAGATGTTTATATGATCATTAAAGCACCATGCATGCTTACATAACATGATGATATTTTGTTCCAAAGTTTATTTTCAAACAAATAAAATTAGATTCACCAGTGTTCATGGCCCCTATTGTTTTCCTATCTTGCTTCATCGGTTTGTGACCTTTTACCTCCATCCATCCTTTGTTAATTCTACCTGTGTCCAGTCATTCCCTCCCAGATTATTCTTCCTCTGTATGTCTCTATTTTTCTTGTCTGTGCCATGTGCTGCTTCTTCACTTGGCTGTCAGCTGCATAGGTATACCATTAATACTGCATGCATGAGAACAAGGTTTGTTCTTAATCCATCTTGTTCAGCAAGTAGTACATGCTTGTGTCCTCAGAAGCATGGTGCTGACTAGTGCATCCTAAGATCTTGTGTCCATCACTGGTTGGGCAACTCATTGTCTGTAACCTCTAGATGTGTTTCAGGAATTCAGATCTCCAGTTCATTTGTCATTGGTATGTCTTCCCTGGGGATGCACAGGTGTTACTGAGGAGAGAATATGGCCTGCAGTCCTTAGTTCTGCTGAATGAATTGCAGGCCTGAAAACACACACTCCTCATTTGAATTTCAGATCCTGGAAAAACACACTGCCATTGCTTCAGTTTTTTTACTAGTAAATTGAGCAGATTTATTCTGTAAGTCATTGATGGGTGATAATTGCAACCTCATGCTGACATTTTTAGTTACTTTTCAGAGTATGTCCACCCTCAGGTATTTGTAAAGTGCTTTGTGATGTAGGAGTTGCTGCAGCAGCTTTAAATATGCATGCATTTATTTTGGCTAAATTCATGGTTGTTGAATTCTGTTCACTTCAGTAGAGTTTCAACCAGGGATTATGTTGAACCATTACTATTACTGTGTTGAGTCAGTGCCTTAGGTACTATAGCAAACTTGTCATCTTGATTGTTTATGATATTCCTGGGTGACCTAACAGGGTGACTTCTGGAAGATGGCAAGCTGCACGTTTTCAAAGGCTTTTGCTTGAAGCCAAGTTATCTGTATGGTAAGATTAGTAACACCAGAGAGTCATATGATGTTCCATTCATTGAGATGAAAAGGGTTTGTTTCTTTTTGCAGAAAACCTCCACCAGTAGGAAGCAAAGCAAGTCTGCTGGCATATTTCTGTGACTGTTTTTTTCCTATCACTGATTTAAATGGACTAAAAGATTCACTTTTTCCAGCTTGTTACCCTGTTTCTTTCCATCCTGGTTGTTGTCTTGGCCTCAATTTTATTCATGGATGTTCCTTAGTGCTTAGCGCTCTCATATTCTTTATTTATGTAGAATACTACGAAATTATATCTATGCATGTTGACTGTTGACTGCATGCAGTGTGTGTTCTGTCTTCTTGATACCTATTGCAAGGGCTTGAAGATTAGACACATTTAATTTTAACTAGAATGGATAGAAAGCCAGTCTTTTATGTCACTGCTCTGTGCCTCAGTTTCTCCACCTGTAAAATGGGGATAATGATACTGCCTTGGTAAAGTACTTTGAGATCTGCTGATGAAAAGTGCTAGATAAGAGCAAGGTGGTGGTGGTGGTGATGATGTTGATGATGATGTTTTTGTTATTATTACAAGCGGTGTATATCCCTACACAACTTTTTCAGGAGCCACACTGAATTGTCCTCGGTGACATTATTTCACAAACTCTTCATTCCCTAGTCTCTAGATATGTTAAAATTGATGACGTTAACAGAAAAAGTGTCAACTACTTTCATGTTAGCTTTGATTGACATCAAGGTGTAAATCCACTTAACCTGTCAGAAAGAAAAACCCATCTGAAAGGCCAGTTTGGTTTCTTTCTAGCATGAGAATGATTATTAGTAGAGCTTGTAGAACCATTCATTATGAAAAATATTTATTACAAATTCATACCCCTTTTAAATTGTTTGTGAACAAATTCCAATTTTCTTCAAATATACACATTTGTAACTATGGGCCAGATACACTAGTTGAAGTTTCAGAGTTGTTCATGAACTGTGTGCTTCAGCTATTTGTTGCTGGTTATTTTTCTACGTGGGCTGTCATCTCATTGACATCTAATATTGTTTCTACTCCATGACTGGATGACTAAAACTTTTTAAATGAGGCTGACAGCTTAACTACCCTGGGGGGAAAGGGGGAGGAGAATGGGGGTGGCACCCTACGGGGATATGATTTCTAAAGCACAGTAATGTGCTGTGTGTTACTTGGTCCATATAGATCCTGCTGGCTCACCTTAATGTAGTGCTGTTTGAACCAATGCTATGTTAAAGCACAGCAGGGATTTTTTAGTGCACACAAGCAGCGGCTAGATGGGCCAAGTAATGTGCAGCACAATAGTGTGCTTTGGAAATCACACCCCTGTAGAGCACATTACCTCACCATGTAGCCAATCCCTGACAGTTACCTTACAGTGTGAGTTTTCAGACAAATAATAATTCATGATAAAAATCCATGAAACTTTCAGGCTTTGTGAATGTTTGTATGAATATATAAGGTGTGCTCCCAAATACTCATGAATAATGAATAACTCCGTGAATCAAAGCACACATGACTTGGCACTTTTATTCACAATAAATATTTGCAAATTAATTGTTTTATTATTTGCCCACCTCTGAATACTGGTTTCCAGCATTAACTTCTAATTAAATCGTTTTCCCAAGATTGCTTCTTAAAAATTAATCACAACTGGTTTCCATAGGTAGCTAAAGCAGTTGTAGACTGAAGAACTATGAAAGGGAATGATAATTACAGTCCTCTGCTAAGCTCTTGTGTTGAACACCTAGAGATGTCCAACTGAATGCTATGAAACTTCTGATAGAAAAATTCAGTAGCACAGTAGGTACAATTCCAAAAGTTTTCTGTTATGATCCAGTTTTGCCATTAAAACAGCCTTGCAAAATTCTACTCAGCCCTTTGCTGTAGGCAGTTAATTTTTTTTGCTAGATGAGTAAAATGTCATTAGGATTTTGTTTTTCATTATCATCATCCTGTGAAAGGATCACTGAGAAGATTTTTTGTGCCTGGGTTGGTAAACTTGGTAAATGGTAAACATTTGCAAGGCTGCATTAACATCTATCATCCAGGTGTAATATCAGTCCTATGTTCTTGGAAAGCATGCTCTGCAGAAGCAGTTTATTTTCCTGTCTGGTAGGTTGCATTCTACATAAATTTGCAGTGCTCTGAAGTATCCATACGTTGTGGAGATAGAAACTAGCAGAGATGATTTGCTCTGAGGTGGCTTTTTGACAAGCAAGGGAAGGTGTATTTGTTAATTTTCGTCAAACAGGAGCACTAGACTTTATGAATGGTTATTTTTCTTCCTGCCTAGGATGTACCATTACTCACCTGACAGTTCCTTCACTGCCAACTCAGTGAATCTGCTTGAGGTGATCACATCCTCTCTTTGACTAGCCATTGAATCCTTCTAGCTCCGAGCACTTTACTTACTCACACACCATAATGGCTGGCCAACATATTGTATCAGTCTTTAGCATGGCGCATTTAACCTTACAGTGTAATGTAGGAATTCTGGATCTTTGTATGAAAGTTCAGACACACATTCCTTATTGGGACAAGTGAATTTTTCCTAGACTCGCTATAGCATCTTTCATCTGATTTATATGCTTGATGCTGCAGCAGTTTGGTCATTCTTCATACACCAGGGATTCTTACCTGTGCTAGATCTGTTAACATAAATATTCAGTGGATGTTAACTTGCATTCTCCACGTGCTTTTCTCAGCTACCTCAGCTAACTTGATAAGACACAAGCTTGAGTCTGATCTTATATCGCTTTTATAATTTCAGTGGAATTATACCTGATTTACTTCAGGTGTGAGATAAAAATCAGGCCCCTACTCACCATTCTGATTACATTATGATCTTTGCCATATAAAATAAGACATCTGAGCCACAATGAAAATTCTATCAGGCCCTTATCTAAAGCAGTGAATAGAAACCTGTGTAATCTATTAAATGGCCGTCTTAATACTTCCACAAGCATCAGCTGTTAGGGAGAGTATAGACCGTGTCATAGCTTCTGAGGACAGATCTTTTAACATGATGAGGTGCTGGACATCGCCAACTCCCAGTCACAAGGTCAGGGGTCTCCACAGTGTCCACTGATGTCAATTGAAATGCTTCTCATTCAGTTAAATAGGCATGCACCAGTGAGGATGGGCAGGAGGGGGCAGGACAGAAGAGAAAGTGAGGACTGCTAACAAAAACTGACATCAGAAGTCCAAATCATCCTGTAAGGAGCTGTTTTAATGTGACCCAGAAATATAAAGAGCATAGGAAAAGCTTAGGGAGAGCAGTTTATGCACCAAAACCATGACATTTTCATATGCTGCTGTAACTTCTGTGGGGCTTGGCTTCTAATAGTCAGTCCCCAAATTAGCAGATGCCTTCTGTGTGAGAGAATACAACATATTTTGCAGACTGCAAACATATGGGTCTACTGCTCCATGTTTTTAGCTTTTGTGGTTTGTTTTGGTGTTTTAACACAGAAAGGTTTAGCATTAGTGTATGTCAGTAAAGAGTGTAATCTGTAAAATCTTGTTGTGTCACAACTGTATTAATGTGACACTGAATTTCAGTGTGTGTTCCTCAGTTTTGCATAGATGAAAAGTGATTTTCCCCATTTTAAGCTGTGTTGGATTCATTCAGCCATTTTTGAAAGAACTGGATTTCCATTTTCTGCGTATTACATATTTTCCTACTAATAAAGATGTTGGAACTCATTTCCTGGTGTTTGCTGGAAAGATTCACTCAAAACCATTGTTTTGTATTTCAATGGCATTTCTTCCAGTTCTCCTTCGAGTGCTTGCTCATGTCGATTCCCAATTTAGGTGTGTCTGTGTGCCACATACACCCATGCCGGAAAACTTTTTCTCCTAGTGGTACCTGTACAAGCTGGCTATAGCACCCCCTGCAGTGGTGCGCACATGCGCCTGCATATAGGTGCTGCCGGCTCCCCCTCCCTTTCACTTCCTTCTTGCTGCCAGTGACGGTGCTGGAATGTCTCTTGCCTTTGTAAGTTATTTTGCTGAACCTACTGGTTTGTTCGCTGTTCTAGTGTACATAGCTAATCGTTTTGTTATAGTTATTTCTAGTTCTTTAGTCGTTAGAGTTCCAGGGTCGGGGTATGCCCCATTCCCTGGGATTTAAATTCTGCGCTTTGTGTAAGAAGCCTGAGCCGAGGAGTGACCCACATCAGAGTTGCCTAAAGCGTCTGGGGGAAGCGTATGTCCGTGAGAGGTGCAAAATCTGTAAACGTTTTCACCCACAGACCAAGAAAGACCGAGATATTCGTATGAGGGCCATCCTGATGGAATCGGCACTTAGACCAATGTCGGAGCCTGGCATATCGGACTTGGCGCTGAGCACGACAATCTTGGCGCACAGTGCCCCTTTGGCGCCCTCTTCCTCCTCTTGGCACCGATCACCCTCCGTGATACCAAAGAAGAGGCCGAAGAAGACTCGCATGGAGCGGGGACGCTTGCTGGTGGAGAAGACCAAGGGGGACCAGGCAAGATCCACATCAGGCCGCCAATCTTCCCCACTTCAGACAGACCCCTTGCCACTGCAAACATCGACCTCGGCACTGGGACCCCCACGGACTCTGGGGAGTGGTAGAGGCCCTCATTGCTTGGTGGCGCCATCGACCTGGCAGTCTTTCAGGCAATGAGGGACCTCCTAGCGTTGCCTGTGCCGCCGCTGAGGGACAATAGGCCGCTACACCAAGATTGGGCACCGGCAGGCAACCTATCGCGGAGCAAGCTGGCTAACAGTTCTGCTTGGCAGTCCCCGTTACTGAGGCACCATTTGCCGGTGTGCAGGTGGTCCCCGGAGTTGATATCGTGCTCTCTGGGTCAGGACAGCGACAGACTGGGCTCTCGCCGCCGATCTCTGGAGGACTGACACAGGACAGAGCACTGCTATGGGGCCTTGGAGCGACATAGGTCGCTGGATTCGCGGCACGTTTCCCGAGCACCTCGATCCTGCTCGCGTAGTCCATACAAGAAGCCAAAGGGCAAGAGCCGCTCCCATCGTGCCCATCGTTCAGGCTCTCTGTGCTATGAGACATTCAAAGTCAGCAGCGCCATGGCCATCAGACAGCAGCGCCTTATCCTCGGACAGCGAGGAGGTTGTTCATATGAGGCAAGCCCCGGCCGCGATACCTGGCTTCCCTACGGTGCCGCCAATGGGGGCGAAGCCGCAAGGTCAGTGGCCCAGACTATGACCTTACTGGTGGGTGTTTCCCTCTGGGATTCTGCAGGCCGGTTTGGTGAGAGGAGCTTCGGTACCGCAGTCCTACATACCACAGAGTTCGGCACCGCACCTGGACGTGGATTCTGACTGTGGAGGTTCTTGCACCTCAAGCCTGAGGGGAACCACCCCACCCAGAGCAGAGGCCCCTCCCCCACCTTAGCTACCGGCCTCTTCCTCATCGTCACCAGACAAGTCAGTCATGGGACTTTCTTCGGTGACAGATTATCTGCACCTCCAACATCTATTAGCTGTATACTTCCAGGAGATAATGTTGCATCTCCCTGGATGGCTGTGTGACACTACTGGAGTCCTCCTCGCCGCCCACCCAGACGTGAGTTGTATCTTGCCAGGAATGAGGATGTGGAAGAACGGATTTTCTAAGCATTAAAAGTGAGGCCTTTCTTAGAGTCTTCACAGAAATCCACTATATTATTCTGATGACTCCCCCAAACTAAAACCAAATCTTGTTTTCGTGTATAAGCTGAGGATTTATATCTTTTAAATAAAATCCACATTTACATGGTGGGTTACATTTTTCTCTCCATTACACGTCTGTAACTCCATTGATTTCAGTGGGGTTGTACAGAGTATAAATAAGAGCAGGATTTGGCACAGTAGGGTTGTAGAACGCATTTGCCTTGTGTTTTAGAAAAGGTGATTACTTCCTGGGCATGGTGGAAGCAGGCCAACTTGTTTTAAAAGAAAAGCATTGTAAAACCTAGTACTAATGACTCCTCAATATTAAAAATAAATAAATAAATAGTAATAAAACAAAGTTGCCTTTGTTTTTAAACGTCTTCCTTCAGCCTTGGCAAACATTGCAATTTCGGGCATGAGAATCAGAAAATGAAACTGCCTAAAAGCAAAACCCCAGCTTTTCCTCCCCTTCATTTTACAAGATGAATGAAAAAAATATTACTGTAGATTTATACAGAGACTGAAAGCACAGTGGGCTTTTTAAATAAAGATACAGATAACTTCTTGCATTAAAAACCTAAAAAATTCCAAGACCTAGTTCTCTGAGCCCTTATGCCCTTGGATAACTTTACTCACAGTAGTCCTACTAACTTCCATGGGACTAATCGTGTGCTTAATTATACATAGGCTTAAATGCTTTGGGTTGGGACCTAACTAGGCAGTGGAGGGGATGCAACAGCTGACAAATGATTGAGGACTGAAATTTATCTTGCATGTTGTTAATTCACTGTTTCTTTTATCTGTAGACCTATTTTTAATTCACTCTGTTTCCAAGTTTATAACTTCTTTGCGGCACCGTCTAGGGGTGTTGGAAGGTTTTTAGTTTTGTTTTTTATTTAAGAATTGTGTTTGTAAGGTGAGACATGAAGGGAATATATTTAAAAAAAAATGTGAACGGGAAGTATAAAAGGCGAAAAGTTTATATAAAATTATTTTCAGCAGTATAGGGACACGATCCTGTTCCCATTAAAGCCAATAGAAACTTGCCAGTTGACTGCAGGGCTTGAGGTACTAAGACAGGTAAAGACTTTTTAAAATATATATATATATCCTTTTTAAACTGATTATGCTACTGCTAAGAATGGTGAATTTCCAGAAAACGTTGATTCTGACTCTTTTCTTGTTCTAGTTCCTCTTTTGTCTGTACAGTTCTTCTCTGAGATAGGTAATGACTATTATTTTCTAATGATGCATCCGAATGATTGGCATTTTATTCAAATATGAATTAGCTAGTAGTTGTGAGTTAGAGCCACTGTGATACTACAGGAAATGATAAAAAATCCTGTAGAAATAGTCTGTACATTCTGTGGATACTGTCTCTCTATCATCATCAAGAACAACACACACACAGTTCTTGAATAATCCCCTGACAAAAATTCCAGATGCCCTCCATTTCTTCTACCTCTTATCCCTGCAGGGGACTTCAGTATCCATACCTTTCAGGAAGGGAAGGAGAATACGATGTCAGTTGTGGGGAGGTGCAGAAAGAGAGTGATTGCATGCCAGGCAGCCAATAATCTTGTCACAATTTGTGTCATGCAGCTAAAAACTCAGGAAAATTGGCATGAAATTGTCAGGCACCACCGGTGAAGTTCAGAAAATGCACTGTACTCTTTCAGTTGCTCACAGTACATTTCCAGTGGCCCAAGTCAAAAATCCTGAGGCTAAAGAAAGGGATGTGGTTGAAGTTTTCGTTGTCGGGTTTTTCCAGAGGTGGAGTTGGCTCAATTAGAAAGTTAAAAGTCAACATTATTAATGACGACAGCGGTTGGACAAACCACTTGGGCTCCCCATAGAAGAACAAGGGTCCTCCCGCATTGAACAACTTGCAGGATCAGAACCTCAAGCATTTTACTTTTAAAACCTTTACTGTATTCACCATTAATTCAATCCTTAGAACCTGTCTTCCTGGACAGCCAACGTACAACGGAGATTCACGTATCTGTAACAAATAGCATTTGAGAAGGAAGAAGATGAAAATTTGGCTCTAACATTTCCCACGTGACGCTTTATTACACAGCCAGGTGTTTTGCAGCCTAGAACAGACATAGGAGGCAACTGAAGCTGAAGTGTGAAGTCTTTGATTTGTATTCCTGGTGTAATTTCAACCTGATGGTCACCGGAATAAATTATAGACAGGTAGAAACATTTTCAGTCACCCATATTTTCTGTGATCAGTGTATCAAATTCCTTTTTCCAACCTTCTGCCCCAATTTCATCTTAATGGTCGATGTATATAGAGAGAGGGATTAATGTTTTCAGGGTGTTTGTGAGTTGGATACCATGAATTGTAGATTTCTGTCATCTGTTTAGATTTTGCCATTTACCATATAATGTACCTTTCCAGGTAATTTTACGTGTTGGATTTTCTCCTTTGCTCTCTTTCTTTTTTATAAAACAAGTCCTATGAGGAAAGGTTGAAAGAATTGGGCATGTGTAGTCTAGGAAAATGATGGCTTAGAGGAGACCTGATATGTCTGCAAATATGCCAAAGAGGACAGTGATTGATTGCTCTCCATGTCCACTGAGGGTTGACAAGAAGTGATCAGCTTAGTTTTCAGCAAGGGAGATTTAGGTTAGATATTAAGAAAAACTCTAAGTATAGTGATAGGTAAGCACTGGATCAGGTTACCAGGGGAGATTTTGGAATCCCCGTTATTGGAAGTTTTTAAGAACTGTTTAGAACTGGTCTAGGTTTACATGGTTCTGCCACAGCTCTATGATTCTATGAAAGAGTCATAGAAATGAAGGGCTGGAAGCGATCCCAAGAGGTCATCTAGTCCAACCCTCTGCTCAGAGCAGGACTAACCTCAGCTAAATAAGCCCAGCGAGGGTTTTGTCAAGCCACAGCTTAAAAACCTCTAAAGATGGAGATTCCACCACCTCCCTAGGTAACCCATTCCAGTGCTTCACCACCCTCCTAGTGAAAAACCTTTTCCTAATGTCCAACCTAGACCTCCCCCACTGCAACTTGAGACCATTGCTCCTTGTTCTGTCATCTGCCACCACTGAGAACAGCCTAGCTCCATCCTCACTGCATTCCTATCAGCCATTTGGTTTGCTGACTCCTCTGATAGCTGGTTCCTTGTGTAATGCATGAGAAGCTCATACTTTCATAGTAAGTTAAGCTTGATTTTGGGATAGTGTCTGCAGAGGTCACAAATGACAGGTTTTGCTGTTTCTTATTCTAATAGGTGACTGTTCTTTGGGAGTAGTACTGAAACCCCAGCCCCCAACTGCTTCCCAGGGGTAAATAGGTGGCACAGATATATGCCGGGCTTTGTCATTATGAGCAAATTATGCATTCCACCCAGGTAAGCAAAATGCTGAGCCTAGCAGCAGTACTGAGGGCTTTCCCTGCCATGAAAAAGTAATAAGCATTTATATAGTGCTTTAGGTTTTCAAAGCGCTATAGTAATACATAATAAATAATAAATACATACTAAATAATGGTCTCTGTATGTGTTTATAGATTGTGAAGAGGTGGTGGCTTGAGATGCTGTGAACACCAAGAAGGGCAAGAACTGTCTTCTTTAAGGCACCTATCACCATAAATATAAGTTAATTCAGAGTGCCCAGATCCCTGTGCCATCTTTTGTTTGAATTGTTTTATCTGTCTTTCAAGGTAGATCTCACAATGCAGTTGTCAACCTTCGTGTTTGAGTAGAAAGGAAAATGTTTTGGGTTGTAGGTTTGATTGGTTTGTGCAGCCTTTTATGGTAACTCCTCAGTGAGTTTGGAGTCCCCCTGCAGGGTAAATATGAGAGCTGAGCGAGCTGAATGGGACCTATGTTTCTATGTGTTTCTATGTGTTTCTATGTGTGGGATTTGGTCCGTGGGGATGTGTTTTGGTTTGGCTGTGTTTAGAGCGTTAGAACTTTTTGTTGGTATTACTGGGTGTAAATTTTTGAAAGCAAATGATGTAAGTGAACTCAGAGCCTTGTTCTCAAAATAGAGAGAAAACTTTTCGTGGTGGACGTTTCACATGCAGGTTGAGGTCAGGGTCGCTGTAGCGCTATGTAGGGGGCTATCCCCTAAAAGGGGATCACTCTGGCGTGTTTGTCCAATAAGCCTTTCATCTAGAATGGAGAAAGCAGTGTGTGTATAATATGCTGGTGCGGTGGGTTATACAAACGCCACACTGGCCAGGAAAAGATTTAAGGAGCTGCTGTGGGTTCAATCAGCCCTACCTAGCTTCATCTGCAGTAGGTGTCAGGCTTGTAGGATAGGATGAAAGGGGAGAGCACAGCTCTGTTGAAGGCCGTCCGGGAAGGAGAGGAGATCTCCAGCTCTTACTCTGTGAGAGAAGATTGGCTGAAGCCAGGCGCACCTTGGGGGACTGCTGCCTGCCAGAGCCTCCCTGAGGGAAAGTAGGCCTGACGCGGGACTGTCTGTCACCAGTGACTCCCCTGCTGGTGCTGAGTAAGCCTGCTGCAGGCGCTGACCCAGCTAAATAAAAGGTCTCTTGTTTCCTTTTACCCAGCAGGAGCCAGGCGATAGTTTTTGTCTTGATCTTAGAAGCACCCTGGTCACAGCTGGTTAAGGGACAGATCAGTGGGATGATTTCAGTCAATCTCTGTGGGTTTTGTATGATACTTTACATGGGTTACATGGTGGGCATAAAGTGAATATCCAGCCTAACCACCTTAAGGACCTAGTTACAGATCAATCCACGTGCATGGCATTCTATCTGCAAAGAGGCTCTGTACATCCCTTTGGGATTTGCCATGATGATGATGATTACAAATCCCATCCTCCGGTAAGGGCTTACCCACAGAGGGAGAGGATAAGAGCCTACTACTGCTATCTTAGCAAGTTACCCATTAGCTGAAGTGGTAAAGGTCCATGCTTAGAAGCTGAAGATTCACAGTTCTTTCCCTGCTTGGGATCTATATTTTGAGGGGTGTGTGGTTGTCTTTATATATACCATTTTGTTCACTCTAAAGCTTACAGTGCATGTTTTCCTAAAGTTTCTCTTAGTGGCTTCTTATATATCTTCTATCTATAGGGAATTGAAGGGCACTATATTCCTATGAAATAAGACAGTGATAAAATAAGCGGAGCTTTCTTTTATATAAAGTTCTATTATCATTATATGTATACAACACAACTATGCCTCAGCTATACTGTGTGTTTGTGTACATTATTTATATGTAAATACTAAATTTATCACTCACCTTTGACTATTTAACTGGCATTGTGCCAATGTCATGGGGACCTACCATTATGAACCTCTGAAACAATCGTAAGTTTTAAAGTGAGCTACAGAACTTCCCTTTTTATCCCAAACTTGGAATTCTCCATCCATTCCCTCTCCAAATTCTACTGCCTCACAAAAATGGCACTGTTCTGAAGGTATATTCAAGCACTAGTCAGCCTGGCACAAAGGACTAAGTCAGAGCTAGAAACGGGACCTTTGTATTACTAAAAAGAGGAGATTCTCAGCTTCCCAGTAATGCCTAGTTCTTGCTTCTGTACCTTTGAGGTCTCAAGGTATTGGACTGTAAAGCTGTGACATTTTTATTGACTATGAGTTTCCTGATGTTTGGTCTGGGGGGTTTGGTCTCAAGGAAATTAGTAACCACGCTTATGCTCTTTGGTCCAGTCCTGAAATGAGGACCTTATGGATTCAGGGATGCACTTATGTGGAGAACATTTCAGGATTCAGGTCTGGGTTTGTTTAGCAGTGTTTAGCAGTGTTGGTAGTTGTTTAAGCTCTGTTGACTTTTCTTTCTGATGCACTCTGTCTCCTTATTTTTCCATGTAAAAGTTCTCAACCTAGAGGAGATAGAGTATAAACTAATCATGAATAAATGTAGGCTGGAAAGTAGAATTTGTTTCTAGCCATGAGAGGAGTGAGGTTCTGCAGAGTTCTGGGGACAAACAATTAGTTTCAAGATAGAGACTGATACATTTATGAGGGAGACTATATGAGAGGGCTGCCTGCAGTGGCAGGGGAAGTCCTTGCTGGTACTGGTACTGGTACTGAATTGGTGCCTTTTGTGTGTTTGAATCAAAACTTTCAATAGTGAGTGCCTAAATCTAGGTTCCTAAATGCACATGCAAACACTTAATAAAAATGGCCATGTTTTCAAAGGTGCTGAGCATCCACTGAGGTCATTTGGAGCTCCTGATTGCTTTCATGTGGGTACCTAAATGTGGTTTTCAGAGCCAACTTTAGACCTTTGAGATTCAAATTTTAAAAAATGTTCAAGTGATTTAAGAGCCTACATTCTATTTTAAGAAGTGATGTAGGCACTTGGGCCAGATTTTTAAAGGATTTAGATGCCTAAAAATACAGAGAGGTGTTTATTGGGATGTTTAAAAGCAGCTAAGGCTTAATTCCTATTGATTTCAGTAATAGTTAGACACCTAGATGCTTTTGAAAATCTCACTAGGTGCTTATCTGAATCATTAGGCACAAGAATATCTTTAAAGATCTTGCTCTTAGGAGACTGTAGTCTTGCTGAAAGTGAATGTGACTTAGGCTTCTAAGTCACTTAGGTGCTTTGGAAAATTTTACCCTGAGGTTTGAAAGTTCCGGCCTCAGTGCTGATGGAAAGTGTCAGATTCAAGTGGCGTGCAAGCTTCCCATACACTGCTACATCAGTATACACCAGCTCTCACGTGACTGTCCGCCTCTGTGAGTGAGAAGGGAGTTCAGACTCTGTCCTGAGACTGCCAACAAGCAAGTCGTTTAGTGCCACTTGTAATAAGGATAATGAGCTCTTAGACAAAAATTGGGATTTTGTGTGGCATGGACACTATGGCCTGAAATGAGGTGAATATAACGTTCCATGTAGGCCACAAAGCCGCCCTCAGACAATAACAACTTTTCGTTACTACATCCTGGGCTAGTTTTGAATCATTGACCTGCACTTCATTGCATTGGCCTTTACTCTTTTTCCTTGGTCTTATTGCTGCCGCAAGAATCAAATGTACTTTCCCTTCTCTGCGTTTTTAAAAGGATTTATTTCTCTGTGCATAGTACTTTGCTTAGTTTTAAAACATTCCATGAAATAAAAATGACTTGCTCGCAGCACGGAGCATCCCTGGGAGTCTCTGATAATTGGGACAATCACTTAATTGGCACATTGGCTTCCACTGGAGCTTGCCAATTAAGACGATTCAATTATACCAGAATGGAAACTGTATCTTGGGCAGTAGGCATTAATTTATAACAATCATTTCATTTTAATTTGCAAAGCTGGAGGAGTAATATTGTTTGTTCTTCATGTACACTGTAAAGAGAGCAAACCCATCCTGCAGTGTAATTTTACACCAAGAGGAAAGTTTACCAGTCACCCAAGATTCCCTTGTGTCCTTAGTATGTTGTGGAATCCAGGGTATTGAAGGGTTGATGATTTACCCTACACATAATATTGTTTCAATACACTCACTTTTCTAAAATGTGTGTCCTTATTTCCTCTAGAGGAACTGCCCGCCTTCACACATGCTCTCAGATTGCTTTCAAGGCCAAAGCCCAGCAACTAACAAGGAATTTACATTCAGTTTGGAAGTAATTTTTTTAACTTAACATTTGTCCTGCTGACACTGGCAGGATCATTGCTAAGAAGAAGAATTTGTCTTGGAGATAGCTGTTGATGTGAAAGGCTTTCCAATGGGATAAAGGAAGGGTTTGGTGATTAGCGAATGTAGCAGTTACCCAGTTTAAAGATAACAATGTGTATTAAAGTCCTGCCAGAAATGTTTTTCTTTTTCAGATGTCTTTCTCTTTCTCATCTGTCTTATTGCTAATGTTTTGTCATTTGTGTGGATCTTTGCACCTATTAATAAACACAGCTGTGTTTAGGCTGTCCAGTTGAGGCCTTTTGCCTTCATGAACATGTGCTTGCGTAAACCCATGACGTCAGGGTCTGTCTTGGAATGAACAACCGTGCATTGCAGTAAATGCAGTCTCTTGCAGTGTGAGATAGTTGAGTCGTGCGTTTGCATAACTGCAACAGCGACTCTTCCCTTTTAGTTTTAAGAAGGCAAATGATGGCACTGCAGCATGATGGCCGAAATTTTGAATGCACTCTTTTAATTCAACGCTAAGGTTGCCACAGCAGCAATAATCTTCTGCCACATTGAGCATGTGTACGAAGGCATAAAAGTGTTTCACTGTGCATTATACAAAATGTACCTATGCATATGATACTGTATGTATACTACTCTACTAAATGATGTGCATGATTTCCATACTAACTGTAATTTGGCAAGGAGGACCAAATTATGATTAGTGTGGGAACCACAAATCTGAATTTTATGATGTTTGTGTCTGTAGTGTGGTTGTAGCCATGTCAGACCCAGGATATTAGAGAGACAAGGTGGGTGACATAATATTTTTTACTGGACAGAATTTGGTCCAATAAATATTACCTCACCCACCTTGTCTCTATGATATTTGTGTGTTGTTATCTTTGTATTAAAATACAGACTCTTTCATAGGTCTCTGTTCTATATTGAGCATTGTATGATTGCTCTGTGTGTCTCAGCCCAGTTTCTTACTGGTGACAACACACATCCTTCACGATTCGAAGTGCAGAGAATGGAGTTAACAATGGAGACTGAACTATCTTGTCAGCTTTGAAGATGGTTCCTCTTTAGGCACATTGTAATGGTGCAATGTGGGAAATATTGCAGTTGTCTGAGCTGTGCTTACTTGGTAGGTAAGACACTAGATTGCTAGGGCTGTCAATCAGTTTTCATCATCACTAGATGGCTTAGGAAAAAAAATCATCTATGTGGAAGCTGAAGAAATTGGCTTTTTTATAAGGAACCCTTTTGAATAATCAACATCCTTTGACAAATCATGAAAAGCTGGTGTTTAACTTTCTCTTCTTTATTTTCCAAACCTACGGATGGATCTTAATTGCAATTAAACTGGGGTGGGGGAAGTTAGCGTTTCATAATGGCTTTAAGCTTGAATTTCTATTTAGCACTTTAAATACTCACAGAGTGCAGAAAGAGGCTGAGCAGTTTCTGAATGTCTGTTAATATGACTCATAATTCAACACTTGTCAGTTCTGGAGCAATTCATTAGTCATTGAAAGTTATGTAGATATTTAGTCTGAACTGTTGTCCAGTACTTTCAATAGAACACTCTCTTGGTAGGTTTTTGCCAGTCATTGTGGTGTCAGTGTAATTTTTCATAGGGGTGCATATCGTAAGGTGGGCAAGCTCTTTTGCTAGGTGTTTGTACAGATAATTTAGTTGTCCAGGATTAGGTGATTTTTTAGCACAATTCAGGGGATAGTTTTTATGTAATATCCTCAATTCTGTGTGTTAGTCAGAGTTGTCGTAACAAAGGCATGGATGCCACAGGACCTTGCTGCCAGGCTTCTCCATTCATCAGGGTTTTTAAGCTGCTTGATCAGAGTCACCCTGCAGACCAAGGTGTGTCTCATTTAGTTCCTTTGCCCAGGACTGGATTAAGGCATAGGCACAACAGGTTCATGCCTGGAGCTCCAGACCTGAAGTCTTGTAATTACATGAGAATCTCAGGTTTTAATTTCCTTTTCTTTTTCTTTTAATGAAAATTTCTAGCTCTCAAAGTTGTGGAATTAACCTTGACCAAGTGACTCAAGTGTAGCCGATGCAGTGACGTCTGTCTGAGTCTGGAGGTGTGAACCGCCCTGTGCAACTGAGTGGAGTGCTGGCCTGAGGGGGGGGACATGTCATGGTGTGGTTAGGATTCCCTTAAAATCGCAGCCCTGCCCCTTCACTTTAAATGTGGCTTTCCAAATGGTCACTTCCCAAGTGGAAATCAATCCATTCTGCTTCATATATTAAAAGGTGGGATTTTCAAAAGAGCTCAGTGTTAACAGCTGCTGCTGTTGGAATCAGTGGTAAAAATCCCACTAATTTCAAAGTGCTGAGCACTTTTGAAAATCTCAGCCTAAAGACCTCATTCTGATCTTGTATTTAGTGTATGAGGAGAAGAATTAGGCGTGGTTTACACTTGTGATCAGAGATCAGAATTAGGGGCTATGAGTCAAATTTTGCTTAAAATTATCCCAGTGTATATCTGAAGTAACTCCAGTGGTTTAAATGGAATTACTCTCTGTTATATCGATGTACCTGAGAACAGATTTGGTTTTAAGATGATTTTTTCCTACACCAGAACAGGCATCTTGCTCTGACACTCATACTGCAAACTGGCCATGCTCCTCACAGCTGCCTTGTTGATCATTCTGTTTCAGACAGCTGAGAGCTAAAGAAAAGGGAAATTTTCGTTCTGCATTTCCTCTTGTACTGGTATGTGGCCTAAACTGCAAACAAGAAATTACTGCTCTGCTTGAAAGCATCTAGAGAGACTATTAGGCATTGTTAGAGAACCAAAAATTTTAACGATTAGTTCTTATTTTGTGGTACAGCATTTTTCCCTCTGTTTATATGTGGTCAATCGAGTACTACTGGTTACCGAAACTGGATATTACATATCGTATTACAGCTATGTACATTTTAGGGCTAGCCTGATTTTACCTCAGTCTCTTGGTGCAATAATCTAAAAGTGGGGGAAATGCATGGTCAAAAATGTCTGTGATTTAAAACTCTTCCATCTAATCACAGCAGGAGAGAAGGAAAATCTTCTTGGAGAATTAAGGGGCTAAGCCATCAGTTACTGGAGAATCCAAGCTTTCATTTAAATAAACAAACGAAGAAAATGTTGCTAGCTGCCTTCCTGTTGCTGCTGACATCACTGGAGTCTCTGCTGCTGCTCTTAGAGTTCCCAAACAGCAGTAACATTAAGTTAATTTAAACTAGTCAATTTAACTTCTGCTGCTTGTGGGTGGTTAATGTAAATTGCATGTTACTGGTGTGTATTTAAATTACATTGCTGTGACATTCAAGTGTGCAAAAGAAGTGGATTTCACACCAGTTGTGCATTCAGAATTGACTTTAAGTGACTGCAACACTCATGGAAGTCAAAATTCTGAGCCCAGTTTTGCTCTGTTCCATGGGTGTAAATTCAAGGAAACTCTAGTGTCACAGGCATATGACAGGGTTCAATATAAATTGCTTTTCCTGCTGCCTTCCCAACTTCTACCCCTTCCCTCCCCCCACTCTGTGTCCAAATCACTTTGTTTGTAGACATATCTTTTATAACCACTTTACACCAAATACATTGTCATGTACAACCTCAGTGAATATGGCCAAGGGACTTCCACTAAAGTTGCACCTGCTTGTTCTGCGTTGACTTCAGCCTAGTCATTTTGATTCTTTTTCCATATAAAAGAAGTTGTATTTCAGCCCAAAGCTCCACTTGTTCTTTTGTATTTAAACTGCAACTGGGGGAGAAGGGAGCAAATCAATAGACTATAGAAATTGTGCCTTTAACGGTGTTGATTGTTTTTCAAAAGCAAGTAAGTAACTGAAATCAAGGCGTGATGTTCACTGGATATTTTGTTTCCTGTGGTTTGTTCTCAAATATATTCTGTAAGCTGTACAGAAGACTTTAACCCTGGCTCCCTTTCCCACGCATATTGTATGTGCGGTTTTTGTTCCTTAAAGAAAGTACATTCCTTAGCCAATATACTGTTAAGTAGGGCAGCGTACTGTACCACTGCAGCTCCTTGAGTTGAGCTCTTCTTTGTGAATGGTAATAAGGGGCTCTCAATGTAGCCTCTCCATAGCAATGTCCAAGCTAGCCATAAGCTCCCAGGTAGTTACCATGCTAATGTTGTCCTCAGTAGCTAACCACTCATTTTGCTTGTTGCGTCTGTTGTGCCTCTTAAAAAAAACAAAAAAAACCCTCAGCTATGAAATAACAGATTGGAAATGCAAGTGGGGGACTTCATACTGGGAAGAACCACCACAGTACAGGTGAAATTCACCCCTATGCAGATGGCCAGCAGAAAGCCTATGCACCATTTGAGTCCCACTGGGACTTAAGTTTTGTGTAAGTC
Source organism: Emydura macquarii macquarii (assembly GCF_026122565.2). Classification (NCBI taxonomy): domain Eukaryota; kingdom Metazoa; phylum Chordata; order Testudines; family Chelidae; genus Emydura; species Emydura macquarii. The sequence goes on along the minus strand of NW_027130449.1, from coordinate 4,252,937 downwards.
TTATCCTGGCCCTCTGTACAACGATGCATTTCACATACCGTGCAGAAGCTTCTGCCAGGGTGTGTTCGGAGGTGCTGCAGCGGCTGTCACTCTGTATGGGACAGGTTCCATTTCCAGGACTTGTATTAACTACTGTCCTTAGTCCTACAGGGCTGGATCCTTGCTTTTAGTGACATATATACAGGCCAGATCCATGTACGCTGCAAATGCCAACTGAAGAAGAGTGGAGTGAATAACCCTGAGTGAGTGTGAGCTGCATTTTTTATAACATGCAGAGTTACCTGAAAACAATAAACAATGATAAATGGATGACCCACAAGACAGAAGCATCCCTTAAAATTTGCCTGTTCATGGCAGTATTTAAAACTCCATCTTTGGAGAAGAGACACTAGGAATAGAAAAATACATCCTTGTGTGGTCGTTGAAAGAGATTCACTGTAAATTATACCGGGCAATAATTATTGGCTAAAAAAATTCAACCACAGAGACAAAGAATGTGAAAAATGGATTTAAAAGTTACAAACTCCAAAAATAATACACATCAAAATCCTTTTTTATTTTTATTCTTTAATTTCTGAGTGCTGGAATTGACAATGTTCAGTATTCATGCACCGTCCCTATGGCAAGCCCTGTCCTTGCTCTCACTAGCTCTTTTCTATCATATTTCTCTCTTCCATTTTGACGTTTAGAAGAGAATTCATCTCTTTATTTTTTTAAGCAATAGTTTTCCCATTGTGAGGATAGCTATCCTTGCCTTTTATCCAAGAATCTCAAAAGCACTTCAAGAGATTTTAATGACTATGACCCTGCAACATCCTTATGAGATGCGTACATATTATTCTTATTTTACAGAGGAGGAAATGAAGAGACACAGAGGCAAAGTGACTGGCCCAAGGCTATGTAGTAACTGTGTGACAGAGCTGAGAACAGATCCCACATCTCTCTGAATTGCCAGTCTTGTGCCTTAATCAGCGAGACTACATTTCCTCCAATTAAACTGACAAGAATCTTGCTCTGCTTTAAAAAACACAAGAAACCTGTGGCTGTCCAGACCTTTTCAAGCAGGGAAGATCAAAGAACTTTACACAGAGAGAAGAACAAGGAGATGATTTAATAATACAGATTTTTTTTGTACAGTGACTCCTTTTTTGTAACAATTCGGCAGAGTTCTCAATCCTTTATTCATTTCTGAGAACACCTTTGTGACCTGCCCTTAGTTCTCACAGCTATTTCTCTGTACAGAGTTGCTGTAATTAAAGAGTATGTCAGGACCTTCAGTCCCTACTTGCTGTCTCTGTAATGTGAAATGTATTTAATCCTTTCTAGCTGCAGTGTGGGGTCCCAGTCTTTTCTGTGTGAGTGTGCCCCTCACAATTATGCTCTTGTACTACATCAAAGAATGGGAGAGAGCCCTTGGTTAGCACATCCTTAGGTGATTGTTTAGTGTGTAACTGCTGCACTCTGCTGATCAGTCCATGAATAGCATCTAAATCCAGTCAATTTTTGCAGAGACTCAAGTTGGAAATCCAGTTTTTTCCCCCTTGTGGAAGCTGTTAATGGAATAATGTACAAATTAGATTTTCTTTTCAAGATGAGAATTTCAACCTCCCTAAAGGACTTGAACACCTAGTTCCTATTAATTTTAATTGGGTGTACAAATCTCATAGGCAGTTTTGAAAACTTTCACTCTGAATGTATTAAAGTGTGCCTATTGTGACATTTAACTGCATATGCAAAAATTGCTTATAAAATCACATTTTTATCACATATTTATCACATATTTATCACATATTTATTTCAGCAATATAAAGAATGTCAGTTTATGATAAAGAACTCCCAAATACTTGTATTCATGTCAAATAGTGTAAGACACTTCAGTAATGTATGTAATCATTTTGTCAAATTTCTATACTCTTTCCACAGAATCATAGAATATTAGAGTTGGAAGGGACCTCAGGTCCAACCCCCTGCTCAAAGCAGGACTAACCTCAGCTAAATCATCCCAGCCAGGGCTTTTTCAAACCGCAGCTTAGAAACCTTTAAAGATGGAGATTCCACCACCTCCCTAAGTAACCCATTCCTTCACCACCCTCCTAGTGAAAAACTTTTTCCTAATATCCAACCTAGACCTCCCCCACTGCAACTTGAGACCATTGCTCCTTGTTCTGTCATCTGCTACCATTAAGAACAACCTAGCTCCATCCTCCCTGGAACCCCCTTTCAAGTAGTTAAAGGCTGCTATCAGATCCCCCCTCATTCTTCTCTTCTGCAGACTAAACAAGCCTAGCTCCCTCAGCCTCTCCTCATAAGTCTTGTGCTCCAGCCCCCTAGTCATTTTTGTTGCCCTCTGCTGGACTCTCTCCAACTTGTCCACATTCTTTTTGTAATGGGGGGGCCCCAAACTGGACACAATACTCCAAATGCGGCCTCACCAATGCCGAACAGAGGGGAATAATCACCTCCCTCGATCTGCTAGCAATGCTCCTACTAATGCAGCCCAATATGCTATTAGCCTTCTTGGCAACCAGGGCACGCTGCTGACTCATATCCAGCTTCTTATCCACTGTTACCCCCAGGTCCTTTTCTGCAGAACTGTTGCCTAGCCCGTCGATCCCCAGTCTGTAGCTGTGCATGGGATTCTTCCGTCCTAAGTGCAGGACTCTGCACTTGTCCTTGTTGAACCTCATCAGATTTCTTTTGGCCCAGTCCTCCAATTTGTCTAAGTCACTCTGTATCCTATACCTACCTTCCAGGGTATCTACCACTCCCCCTAGCTTAGTGTTATCTGCAAACTTGCTGAGGGTGCAATCTACCCCATCCTCCAGATCATTAATGAAGATGTTGAACAAAACCGGCCCCAGCACCGACCCCTGGGGCACTCCGCTTGTGACCGGCTGCCAGCTAGACATGGAGCCATTGATCACTACTCGTTGAGCCCGATGATCTAGCCAGCTCTCTATCCATTTTATAGTCCATTCATCCAACCCATACTTCTTTAACTTGCTGATCAGAATACTGTGGGAGACTGTATCAAAAGCTTTGCTAAAGTCAAGGTATATCACGTCCACCGCTTTCCCCACATCCACAGAGCCAGTCATCTCTTCATAGAAGGCAATCAGGTTGGTCAGGCATGACTTGCCCTTGGTAAATCCATGTTGACTGTTCCTGATCACCTTCCTCTCTTCTAAGTGCCTTAAGGTCCTTGAGGACCTGCTCCATGATTTTTCCAGGGATTGAGGTGAGGCTGACCAGTTGAAACAAAGGTCCCAATTCAGCAATTCTGGTACCTTCAAGGGTGCTATGCACGCAAGAAAACACTGCAGGATTCGAACAACAGTGTCTGTTTGAGTTAACTCCTTTTTTACTAAATACATTACAGGTTTATTATTACTAATATTAGGTTTTTAACAGGGTGGTTTTATTTTATTAATTTATTGTGAGCAGGATGATTTTGGTACCATTTGAAGCAGGGGTAACGACTTTGTTTTCAAGAGGAAATGTGGTTTCAGGGCAAGGGAGTAGGTCTGAATATGAGCTAACTTCATTGTGCCTCAGGCAAACTATCTATGTATCTAGCCATTGGTAAGAACAAGGAGAGGCTGATGGTGCATAGTCTCTTATCTCTAAGTGATCAGTGAATATTTGTAGAACATTTTTTAGATGAAAAGTGGTAATTACTGTACTATGAATACTTGTATGGTGGTGGTATCGAGTCAGCCTTGGTTTGTTGTTATTACCTTCTTCTGAAGGATGCTGAGTAGCTGTTGAGTTCTATGTGGACAAGTGTTTGCTTCAGAAAGAAATGCCAGCATGGCCCACTATGACAGGCCCCCTTGTTAGTCCTTCCAGTAGAGCTGGGCACCATATTCTCATCAAAATCCTGTTTTGGATGAAAAATGACTTTTTGACCAAAATGAAAATTTTCATCTTGATCCGTTTTGTTAATAAAAAGGATAAGCCAAAAAAAAAAAGGGGGGGAGAGAATACAATGTTTTGAAAAATAGAAAATATTTTGCAGGACATTTAGGGGAATTCCCCCCCCCCCCTTCTCCAGTAAAACCAATTGATATTTTTAACTAGCTCTAACTTTTAGCAAGGATGCCGAGGATTGAAAGAACCCAGCAACTGAACCATCTTTCCTACCCACAGAGGCAGTCAGCTCCCTCAAAACCAGGTTTGAGATGTCTTGAGTGGGGATGGGAGGAGGAAGCTTCCTTTCTGCCCAAAGGATCAGCACAAAGTGGTACAAAGGGCTTGCATTGAACTCTGCACAGGAGGGAGTCCTCCATGGAACTCAGGGGAGTTGTGTGTAGTTGGCAAGTTCAGACTGTAAAAGGGAAAGAGATTGCAATAATAGGATGGCATGGTTACTTGGTTGTCAAGTAACATTCAAAGATTATACTTAATTTTTTCTTTGAGGACCATGTATCACAATTCTACTTTGAGGTTATATCGTGCACAGCAGAGAGCCAGGGTGTGGGATGAACGAATATCAGGAAGCTGGTTATGGCTCCCTGATTCTCTGCTAAGCCCCAGGGTGGCATAGAGTAGCCTTGGAGACAGCATGCCTTAAGCAGCAATACATCAGCTGGAGATTCCTGGAGTGCTTTATGCTCCAACTTTCTGCTTGTCCTGCCCCACCACACCCCAACATGTCCCTGCACCAGGGGCTGCAGGGAGGGAGATGTAGGAGCCACTTCTGTCCATGCGGGGCACTCCCATATACTGGGGACATCTCTCCAGCAAGAGACGTGGGGGGGCTTTGGCTCCCTTGGGGCATCTTGTTACAGATTTTTTTGAGACAACCCTCTCAGGCTCTGTGGCATGCCATGAACTTGTTGGATTTAAATTATTTTTACCTGACAGGTTGTGTGTCATTTAAACTTCACTACAGATGTCTACACTAAATAACGATTGCAGACATCAAGACCACAACTTTCAAACCTGGGTATTGAAAACTAGTTAACTATGGAAGTGATTTTTGTGGGTGCTGGAACCCCACAGTGTCCATTAAATTTAGCAGTAACATTTTCCAGTGCACCTTAATGACTAGGTGTGTAAGTCTCATTGACTTCCAGTGGGACTTAAGCATCTAAATCACATAGGTTAATATTTTCAAAAGCATCTATATGCCTAAATGTGGTCTTAGGTCCCAAGCTGTAGTCAGTCTCCCTCAGCAGTGGCAAACCAAGGGGAGGTGGGTGTGAGGAAGGGGTCATGCCCTCTGCCACTGGCCTGGGGGAAGTGCCGGCTGGCCCTCCTCTCAGGAACCACCCCTGCTCACATCCCTGGGGCCGCGCTAAACAGATGTAGTGCCAAAAACGGACCGGCAGAGTTTGTGAACGGCCCCTCCTCCCCCATGCTGGGCACAATGAGGGAGCTGCAGCTGTTGGGGATGTCAGTGGGGGGGCAGCTCAGCCGGCGCTGGGATGCATGGCCCTCTCAGTATGCCACTGCCGCCACCGTAGGAGAGGAGTGGGGGAGAACCGGCCCGCAGGACCTCCCACAGGTACTGCTGCCGACGGGGAGGGCACAAATACATGTATTGGCCCCCAGGCACCAGAGACACACGGTACACCCCTGTCCCACAATCTTTGTTGTTGTGTATAAATAACTATTTAGTGAGCCCGAGGGAGAGTAACGCAGAGCAGGGATTTGAACCTGGTTTTTCCACATTGCAGGTGAGGGCCCTAACCATTTGGGCTATTGGCAATTCTGGGGCGTCTGTCTTTTCTTACCAGAAACTCCATCCTTGCCCTAATAAACCTCCCCGGGAACGTTTTGGTTTTGACAAATCAACATTTTCTGACAGAAGAATGTTTGTTGGAAAATTCCCAATTGGCTCCGGTTAAAACCACTCTCTTGCCATGGAAAGGCCTGCTGCAGGACCCATTGAAGTCAGTAGACTGGGCTTTGGGTCAGGCCCTAACTTGTTTACCAAGTTTTGGTCCAATACAGATTGAAACAACACTGACATTAAGCCATGAAAATTGGAGTAAATAAATTTGCATAAGCAAATTTATTATGCAGTTACTAGGTTTCCATATATATTGTGGCCGATGGCCGGCTCCCCTCTAGTGGATCTCATGCTTTGCTCCTGTTGGGGGCCAGGAAAGTGCCCGTCACCCCATCTTCCCTGGGGGAGAGAGGTAGGGACCCGGGCCCACCCGCTCCTCCGGGTCCCAGCCCAGGGGCCCTATGAACCACAGCGATATACTGCTGGCTCTGTATTGTTTGAGCTGCAGCCTCTTCCCCTGGGCTACTTTCCCTCCTCAGTCCTTCTGGCCTCTCATGCCCTATGTTCTTGCTGCCCTCAGTACCTCCTTTCGGGGTTCCTCCACTCTCCCACACTCCACTACTTCAGTCCCCTTCCCAGCCCAGCACTCTGCTCCCTCCAACTTATGCACTGTGTGTTTGGGGTGGAGCCCTTTTATGGAGCACCTGGCTGATCCCTAATTGGCCTCAGCTGGCTCCTAATTGCCCCCTCATGACTCCTATTAGGCTGCAGGGAATAAAGCCCTGATCATCCTGGGGCTGATATACCTCCTTCAAAGACTCTCCTGCTGCCCTCGATATATCACAATATATATAAAAAGGAATGAAAAGTATCAGCAACAGAGGTTTGCTAGCTAATTTTCAAATGTAACAAATTCAGCTGTTTCAAAATGATTTTTAAAAACAAATTACTGAGACAAGAAGCACAAAAGATGACAAATCCCTTTGCAGTGAATTTTGTGTTTATTTTGAGAGAAGAAGAATCTAGGGGTGATGATTTCCAGGGCAGGTTTCAGAGGAAAATAAGTGTAAACTGGTAATGGGAACTAAAATGTCGTCTTGTTCGGGGTGGAAAGTAAATGCATTTACAGTTATATAATTGCAATAAATACGTGTTAGTTGTTATTATTTATCTCCAATTTTCTTCTTCCATCAGCCAGACTTCCTCTTCTGTCAGTACTTCCTGTAGTGATTTGTGGCTCATAAGAGAACCATCATCCCATTAATGCTTCCTGAGTTGAGATTTCACAGTGAGCCCACTGGTAATGGGATTGTTTTTCTGCTGCAAACCCTTGATTTAACTTTTGAAGAAGAATATATTGCATCTCCTTGTGGAACATTTAAATGAATAAACACTGATGGGATAGGAAGAGGCCTGGATCTCTTTTCAGTATGATTTGTACATAATCCAGTTGGGTTGGGAGAGAGCAAGATGAGTTTTCCAAAGATAAATGCAGGCTCTGAAGTGTCCTGTGCTTTGCCTACTCCGCTTTGAGTCTGACACAGCGGATCTTTACCCACTGCTGTCCTTTTGGCTCTGAGCCCATCTTTTCCTGTCAGTTTTGTTTACCTGGCTTCACATGGCACCAATTTCTACTGCAAATGGGAGATGGAAAATTATTTTTCATTCCACAAAAGTTCTTTTCCATGGGAATTGAGACAGGCAATATATTTCAGGCTGTACCTAAAATATGTTTACAAGAGTGGCACATTTATTGCTGTAGTTAGTTATTGTATTATATAAAAAAGCTACAATATATATTACATTGGCTGTCTTCTTAACCCTGAAATTCACAATGAGACCCTCAAGTGTTCTATTAATGCTATTGACCAAATTAATTGTCTGTCAATGAAGATAGGTCAGAGATCACTTTATTTAAGGTATTAAAGATTGTACTTGTTTTTCTTCGATGTGTAGTGGATATTTTTACAGATGGACTGTTTGTGAGACAGTGGTGTTAAAATGTTGCCTAGGCTATCAAAACCCACTAATGAGAAGGGCTGAATGTCCTCAGCTCCTGTTTAAATCCGGAGTGCCCAAAGGTGAAGGCGGCATCATTCTTAATTGCAATAACAGTTCTCTTTCCAGGGCTGTGGTTAATGCAGCTAGAGTGGAATTCACCTCTGTGCAGAGAACGTGTACGCTACTTAAGTCATTTGTAAGTCAGGGATTTCACCCCTGTTGCTTAAAATCCATATCTTTTTTTGCATAGACCTCTTATTTAAAAAATAAACTAAAAATAAATGGATGATGGATAACTTCTTAGTATTAATTTTTCAGCTTTGTATGCAGAAGTGAGGTGGGCAATCAGATTTTATCCCCCAGATGATTAATTACTGGAAGGGGACAAGCAAAATTTGACAAGGTGCTTCATGGAGGTGGGCTGCTTTTTTATGAAGCTTCAGGTGTTGGCAAATGGTAGCTGCAGGGTACTGTGCTAGAGTTGGCCGCTTCCCTGATCAGCTATGACCACACCAATGTTATGTATATTTGTCTGAAATTGAGTATTGGCATCTACATGTTTCAATTGTGATTACCTTTGAAATGCAAGTATGATCATTGCAAGTTTTATGTATCTTACAGTGTACTGTTACCTTGATTTATAACTGTCTTTGAATGTAAGCTTTTTGGGACAAAGGGCATGTCTTTTTCCATGTTTGTAAATCACAGTGTACACTTAGGCTCTATTAAACTTAATGACTTCTGGCAGCTATTCAGCTCTGTTTAGAGATCTCTCTGCAGACATGTTTAGGAACATAAGAATGGCATTCCGGAGCAGAGCACTGGTCCATCTACTCCCATCACTGGTGAATGGGTTTCACTCAATGTCCCCATTGTTCTTGCATTAGGAGAGAAGACAAATTGAAGTGCCTGCCTTACCATCTTTATACCATTCATTGTTTGAGACACCACTCATGTTTTATAGTTCTGTATGTGAAGCAGGAAGTACTATGTCTGACCTCTGCATTCTGCTCACTCCACTGCTCTTGCCATGGTCACTAATGAACTGTGCCTGGCCAGGACCAAGGATCATTGCTTTGTCCTTGCCCTCCTTGGACTCTCTGCTGACTTGGACATAATTGGTCCCATCCTCCCTCGTTCCCCCATTATGGGCCCAACCTAAAGCCCATTCAGGTAAATGAAAACACTCCCATTGTCTTGTCCATGTATAGTCCCCGTCACTGTAATATTGCAGTGCCTCACCGTCTTGAGTGCGTTTAGCCTCACCATGCCCCTGGGTGTCCCCCTTGTACAGGTAGAAACCTGAGGCACAGAGAGACTAAGTGACTTGCCCAGAGTCACACAGGGAAGTCTCTGGCAGAGACCAACAGTCCAGAACATTCTAGGAGGTTAGTGAAAAATGAACCCACATGTGGAATCACAGAGCATGGAATGGAACCCAAGTCTCTTGGCTGGTGCCCTGACTTCTGGACCATTGTATCTCTCTTATTTACATACATAGAAATATAGCAAATTCTGCATATAACAGTGAGCGTCACTCAGGCCTGATTCTCCTCACCCTTACACATATCTTTTTCCACGAAGTTCAGTGGAGATACTCCCAGCTTAGGCTGCTGTAAGTGAGGGGGACGGTCAGGCCTCTTGTGACCTTTGCTGTTGTAGCCCTAGTCCTACCATTACATATTACCACCCATCACTATGTTGCATCCTTATTTATATGGGAAACTGCTTGGCGCAGAGACCATATTAAATGGGCTGTAAGGTGCCGTGTTTGTCTATGCCACTTCATTGATTTTTCTGCAGTGAAAATGAAGTTTTTAAAGTTTTAAAAGCTAGTGATCGGGCTATATGACAAGGCCCTGGATCCAAAGCCCCCTGATTTATGGCATATTTGCAGTCTGGATCTGAATTTTGCTAGTGGGATCCATCCACATTACAAGCCAAGAGGGGAATTCCTCTTGTTGATAGTTACTGTATGCACTGCCGTCTATCACAGAAGAAAATATACACACACAGTTATGATTAAAGCTGCAGTATCCGATTTGCCCATGGCTTGGTACATAAGCAGTGTTCCCTATACTTGGAATAAAAATGTTAATAAGCACAGAATGATATAGAAAGTACAATAATTTAATTTTGTTTTTATCTGTTAAATATGAAGAGAACAATAGAAGAAAACTGCAGTGTATGGTCGAAAGAGACTTTGCGGCTCTGGTAATACTAAAAACAGTTGCAGTTTCTTCTGAACTCATTGGAACTCCTTAGTATCTGTCTAACATCTAGCACTGAAACATGAATAAAATCTATTTAAAATTGTATTCGCAGTTATTTCCAATAGCAAAATGAATGTCACAGCCCTGTTTCCTATGTAAATTTATGGACCAGTGAACACCCTTATGGAGGACTGTCTGAGCACCAGGTCTGTGGGTTAAATGCTTTTGATCTGGAGATATTTCAAATGATCAAAACCAAAGCACATAAAGATGAAATTCTGCCACAAGTGAACACCTTTGTACCTCTGTGCTATACATCTGTATCTTACTGAAATATAAATTAAATAGAAATCCCACCCACAGACATACCTTTCTAGTCTGTCTGGGGTAATAAAAGATCATTTATACAGTATTAAAAATCATGTAAAAATGGCAAACCATTATGGAAAACAGTTCAGTTAAAACAAAACGATTTTAATTCCTATATGTATATACCAAGGAAGCTCTTGATGAGTCCAGTAGGTATATGATACGTAGAGAACTTACAAGATAATTTAGATCTTCAATAATAGTTAATTTTTTTGAGGGATGCTAAGATGAGAACTGAATGGCACAGATGCAACTCAAATTTATCCGCATGAGTGGAGCAAAAGATTAAAGCATAAATGCTGCCATTACATATGCATTTCACTCTTTATAGGAATGAAACTTCATTAGATGACTGAGTAGGAAAATTTAAAGTGTCTGGAATGGGCATAAACAGAAGGTTGTGAATGTTAAGCCACATGAATTGAAAGTTTCTGCCACCCACAAAATAACACTGATGTAAATTTTGTGATGCCTTTTGATTGTGTCTTTATTGTATTTGTTTGCGTAGGCCCAGATTTTTCAAATATTTAAAAAAAATTCTTCTGTATTTAGGCACTTATATAGCTAACCTCTTTTTCAACAATGCTGGGCACCCAGCAGCTTTCATTGCCTTCAGTGGGAGTCCTTTGGGTGCACAGCAATTTTGAAAGTCAAGATGCATAATTAGGAGCCTAAACCTGGTCCTGGGAGCCTAAAATTAGGCTGCTTGTTTTGAAAATCTCTTCCTTATTTGCTGGGTCTATAGTGCATTGGCTCACCCAGTGATTTGTGCGAACTGGCAAGATTCTATTGTATTAAGCAGCTTAACCATATTTTAGATTAGAATTTATGAATTCAGTGTTTCTGTGCTATAAGTTACTAAAATACAACTTGTGTATATATGTGAGAATTGCACAGACAATGCATGTATTTACCTAGTGTTGGAGGCACCAAAATTTACTGTGTGATCAAATCTAACTTTTCTCTTTTATTTATTTATTTTTTGGTAGGCGAGAGGTGCAGATATCCCTGAGATTCCAGGGGAGATGCCACTGCGGACATGTGGCAGCACGGCGAGCATGAAAGTGAAGAATGTGAAAAAGTAAGAGTAACGTGCTTGTTTTGTTTGAGAGTTAATTCTGTAGATTTTCTGTCCTCTGTGCTCCCACTTCTCGTGTCTGTGATACTAGCTGTGCTTACAACTTGTAATACCGCAGTAGAGCTCCAACGCACCCGGAAGCCAGGGTGCAAGCACTAAAGGATTTCTAGTACTCTTATCAGAGCAGCATGGAGCTGCTGCCTGTGAAAAGCAAAACTGCTGGTCAGTTTGCTCTAAATATTAAAGCTTGGGATGGGTGAAGCTTATCGAGGTGTGGAGGTTTTGTAAAACCTTACATGCAGGGTGGGTGACCCAGGTGATCACTGGGGTTCTGGGCTTGGGGGGTGCCAGGCTCGCGGTGCTGTTTCTGTTGTTAGCGGCAACAGGGAAAATAGAATGTTTGAAGTAAAATGTTTCAGGTTTTCCGCATGTGGGTTCATTGTTCACTAACCTCCTAGAATGTTCTGGACTGTTGTAGAATCTTGTGGCACCTTCCTGACTTTCTGAGAACTGCTTTGTCCTCAAACCTCCAGAGTGTTGCCAGCCAGGCCCTCGCGGGTCTCCAAGGGGTGGGGCGTCGCCAGTCAGTCAGTGAGATCTAAGTACAAAGTGGAGTGAAGTAAGAGCCCAACTGCGATATTGTGAACCTTGTTTTATTGTGTAATTGTGAGAGTGTGTGTGGGGGCTGCCAAAGTTGCTCCTTGCCTGAGGTGCTATTTGGTCTAGGGCTGGCCCTGCTTACGCACTTGCTTTTGGGGAGAGGGGTGACAAAGCTAGTTTGTTTTGAATCTCCCTCATGCTGTAATTTAAACCCTCCAAAGATGATTCATTTAAAAAAAGAAAAAAGCTAAAGGCATGCCAATGCAATGTCCCTTATCCTCACTACACAGAAGAAAAGCTAAACTGAGACAAGTGGATGACCTCTATATTTTTTCATTAGAATTTTTTCTCTCTCTATGTGTCGCTCCCTTTTTCAGTTTCTGTTTTCCACCTTCTTGCCCACTGCTGTTTTCAAACCACTTTTTCCATTGGACTTTTTTATCCCTCTCTGTCCTTATTCTGTTCCCTTTTTTTGCTCATTTGCTCTCCCTTAGCAGAATTCAAATCCGTGATCTGTGAGTGGGCTCCAAATTAGGCAAAAATGACTTGGACCTTCCTTACCTAAAATTCCGACTGAAGGTCCGGAGCTGTCAGCACTGGTTTTTGCATTGAGAGCAACCATGCTCTATGATGCTTTGATGCTCTTAGGGAGAATAGCTCTTTGTTCTGTTGCTGAGCAGCTGGATGCTGTATCTCACTTCCCACTTGTATTCCCATGGGAAGCGTGAGCCAGATAATGAAAATCTCATTGGCTCACAACGAGAAGTATCTATAGGCGTCTATAGCAGCTTCATCAGAAGGAAGATCCTGTTGCAGAGCCAGAGCATCTCCCTGCCATTGCTGTAGTTTGGGACACTTGGAAATGATTATGCCTCACCTCTGAATTTTAAAAGCCGAAGGATAAATAGCATTTGTTCTGCACCCTCAGATCCATTAATCCGGGACTGATGGGCTGTGATGCCTTTCACAGGTAAAGTTTGACTTGCATGTGTCTCTTGTGTCAGGCTGTTTACAGATTAATTTCCCCAGTGCAAGTACAGGTGGAACTACTTGTCCCTGCATCCTTCCCTATAGACACCGGCCTTGGTGGTGATGGAATGCGTGTTTCCCTAAAGAGACAATGATAAATGTCACTTTTGCAATTTAGTTTATCTTCCTCACCAAATCCCTCTCCTCACTGCCTTAGTGCATCACAATCAGCAGCACTGTATGTTCCCTTAGCTTGAGGATGATGGATCATCCTGGTCAGGCACTTAGATGTAGATGGTCTAGCTGCATTTCATCATGGCATGCAATTCTGACAATTGTTTCAGTGATGTGAATCTTATGGGTTGCTCTTGATGTGCTTCAGGTTATCTTTTACCAAGGGCCACTTCCCGAAGATGGCGGAGTGCGCGCATTTCCATTATGAGAATGTGGATTTTGGCAACATACAAGTAAGTTTCAGATTTCTTTTACATATAAAATTGGGTTGCATTTGTCTGACTAGCTAACTAAGCTGAGCAAAGCACTTCATAGAGCTGCAGGTAGGTTTGTGTAGTTTGTTAGAGTGTTTGATAATAGGGAGTTGGAGCAAAAAGGGTCCCTTTTGGGGAGCTGGTTTGATAAACTGGGCCAGTTTTTGCCCTGTTACACCTGTGCACTCCCTTGAAGTAAATGGTAGTATATACTGCACCTGGGTGAGGTGATGGCAACATTTGTAAAGACTGCAATTGGTAGCAGAACTTGAATTTTTACAGACAGCTAATTTAATAATGAGGGTGTTTCTTTTTGTCTCTCTGTGTGTGTATATATATATATTTATATGAATAAGCATATGTGTGCATATTAATGCAGATCCAGTAAATACTGTAAGAATTTATTTCAGTTCAGGTTTCCCTATTCTGTACACATGACCCTAGACCCACATCTTATATTCCAGCAGCTCTGCCCTCCTTAAGGCAGAATACAAGAGACTGCCAGTCAGTTTGATTTGCAGTCTGTTTGTGATGCAGATTTACCTTCCCTGTGTGAATCTGTAGTTCCCTTCAGGCAGATACTCCCTTTATTGAATGATACCCGAAACTTATCCGGGACCAAGAAGCACTATCAGATGCTCATAAATGGTGGAAGCCTTGCCCTCTGCCTTCAGAGACAGAAAGCCTTATTAACGCTTTCAGTAGGTGCCAGCCAGAGAAGCAGCCTTGTAGCAGGAGGGAGGGTAGAATCCCTAGGCCACAACCCTTTGACATCTGTACCATTTTCTTTAACGCCGCATAATTTATGTACAGACTTCACTTGAAAGTTGTGTTTCTGCTTTTGTGCATCTTCTCTGCCACCACTGTGGGATTTGATTTCTCAAAGGCAGCTGCTGTCAGGCACAGGCTTGACCTAGTTTCATTGGTTACAGGGACAAAGTGAAACAGTCTTGCAGGAGGTGACTCGTATAAAAAGAAGTCAACAAAATTCAGGATTTATTGTTATTAGCACCTAGAGGCTTCAATTGAGTTCAGAGCCCCCTTGAGCTAGACACTGTGTACACACACATTTGAGCTAACCATCTAGCAAAGCGTTTGAGAGGAAATGGGCAAGTCACTTCACCTCTCTGTCTATGGTTACATTGGGTTAGTGGCGATTGAAGAATAGAACCTGTAATTTCTGAGTTCCATACCAGTGCACTATCCCCTCAACCAGACCCACTTTCCATGCTATATGGGTGCTCAATCTCCATTCTCATTAAGTGAGTGGGAAATGTGTCATCGGCTCCGACACGAGCAGGATCCAGTCCTCGTGCTGCATTGTACTTCTGGAAAAGTGTGACTAACTTTGCATACTTACCTATGTCTCCTTTTATTTTTCCTGAAGTGACCTCATTGATCTTTTAGTCATTTTGAAAAAAAGGTTTTATACTGGAGTAGGGGCTAAACACACCTCTCTCTTATGTATAGATGTATATGTTACTTCATTGTACAGTCCTCTGAGAATTTTCTTTTCTCTTTTGTCATTCAAAGTTGAATACTCTGTCTTCACAATGCATTAAGTAGATCTCCAGCATAATGCATGCACTTGAGCGAAATTGCATCCTGTTACGTACTATTTTTTCTTAAAATATTTTGAAGACAAATGATTGAATTGCATTTATGGTTTAAGTATATATTGACTTATCCAAATGCTGCATGCATAGTTATGCATGGAGACAAGGAGATGCTAACACAGTGGTGAAACCAGATAGATGTGTTATGTACAAATTTTCTTTGTGGTGTTCTGCCAATGAACTTGAATCCTGATCTGGGTTAAAATTTTAAACAGTGAGACAGGGCTTGTGTACACATGGAATTTAGAAAAATTAATCTGAATTAAATAAAGATGTGAATTTAAAGTGGATTTGATAAACTGAATTAAATACCTGTGTGGATGCTTTTATTTAAAATTAAAGTGGCCTTACTTCTGTTTACCTTAGTTCACTTTGGAAGTGAATTAAACTCAACTGATTTAAGGTCACTTTAATTATGAATCAGAACGTCCACACAGAGGCTAAATGCAGTTTAACTAATCCACTTTAAATTCACGCCTTTAGTTAGATTGGGTCAACTTTTCTGAGTATCGCTGTGTAGACAAGTCCTAGGCTCCTAAATGCCCAAGTTATTTTTGAAAATGGAACTTTGAATCCTAAGCCACTTAGGCACTTGTTAAAAATTTCCCCCTCGGTTCTTATTCAGAAAACAGTTAAGCAAATGCTTAATTTACCAGAGGGACTATTCGCATGCTTAATGTTAAGCATATGCTTCAATGCTTTGCTGAATCAGGGCTCTAATTATCTGCCTTATTTCTCTAGTTCCTACTTTCTCCTCAGCAGTGACTACCGTCGAGTCAAATTGGGTTGCAATTTGGGCAAAATCACATGAAGGCATAGGATGAGACTCATTGCTCTTGTGAACTAAACCACATTTGAGCCTAGGTCTCTAGTGATGAAAGATTATGGATGTTATGATGCTTCCTCGGTAGCAGAAGACCAAGGATTAAAAGGCCAGAGAAGAAAAACAACTTAAAAGCGTTAGTGTAGCATGAATATAGTTCCCTGAAGTAGAGAATAATGTTGAATAGGGCCCACACATCTTAAAGAAGTGGTGCATTTGTGCTAATAAATTGAAGTAGACAAGACAATAGGAGTAGGCTGGAATTACATACTTTTCAAATGATAGTTTGGCACCTAATAGCAAATTACTAACTTTAATCTGAAGGGGTGGTGGGTGTAATTTCCTTTGAAGAGCTGTTCACTCTCAAAAATTTGCATAGTAGACAGGCAGTTTTTTATGGCGATCTTAGTAATTGTATTAAAGTGTCTAATAACAGTTTGGCCAGCTTTCAAATTGATTTTTAATGTTTATGTCATCTGTGATAGGGTTTTGGTGGAGCAATGGGAGTTCACAGCTTGGTGATTAATTTCTAGAGACTCACTTGATCAGTCTCATGAGATCTGTGAAAATGGATTTGCTCTCTTCTTACCATAGTGCTGGGTTAATAAGACCATGCTCATTTCAATGTAATTTTTCTGTTGAGAGACCCAGAACTAACACATCTGGTGTGTTGCATCTCAATGATAAGATGCTTTGGCAGAGCTGTCTCTGGCAATAGTGCTGAACGTTGATTGCCTGGGTAGTGCTGGTCAGCATGAAGGAACTGCCTGTGGCACTGGAGGTAGCCAGTAGGGTTTCTGAAGTCCCAAATTCAGATACAAATTTAGGTTGAGATTTCCAAAGCTGCATAAGGGGATTTGGATGTCCAGTCCCCAATGAAATTAATGGGCGTTGAATGCTGAAATACCCAAGGAGATTCTGTAAATCATAGCCAGAAAAGGGTTTTTTTTTTAAACTTATCTTGCTGCTTTCCATAGAATACAAACCAAGTGAAATTTATTATACAAATGATGAGGAATTCTTCTGACGACTGAGTCACAGAGGGCAGTAGAGCTGACCATTCATGTAGCCAGTAAATCCAAACAAGGTGCCACCACTCGGAATGTTGTTACTGAAGGACAAGTCGTATTAGTTTTTTATAACAGGTTATAAATAATAGATGGGTTTATGGATTGTGTATGTCCAGCCAGTGCCCCAGCTCAGAGAGTTATATAACACCAAGACCCAAGTTACAGAGGAATCTTGTTGCTGGATTAGTTGCCTTGCTATAATTCTAGGAGCCCTGTTCATGGACCAGGTCCCAGTGTGCAGACTGTGTACAAACACACCACAAACAGATGGTCCATCTTTGTTCCGTCATTGTGAGAGGTAGCCTTATAGCTTTTACACTTGGTTTATTTATGCCTGTTCCACTGTGGCTGGATTTGCATGTTGTGTCACACAGGCTGCATGGGTTATTGGATTGCGCACAGGCCTGGATCCCAGAAACTTCTGAGTTCTAATCCTGATTCGACTACTTGCTTACTGTGGCCTTGAGAAAATTAATTTGACCTTTCCCTCTCTCTGTTTCCCCACGTATAAGTAGGGATAATAACACTTCCCTACCTCATGTGGATGTACTGAAGTTTAATTTGTTAGGGTTTGTACAGCGCTTCGAAAACATGAGAGACTATATGAATGTTAACTATTGTCTTCCTACCAATCCTTTAAAGAACAGGAAGTATCATTAGTCAGCAGTAAATGAATAAAGAGCCTCTGAAGCATTGCCTTGCTTATTAACATATTTTTTCTGCAACGAAGCCATACAGCAAATACTTATTCAGTCTTGATTTGAGGCGCTGAAATGGAGAAATCCTTTCACAGAGACTAGTGCTATCATAAAACATCCCACACATCTTCCTGCAAGATTGCTGTAAGACTAAATGTTGGCTTACCAGGAAACTAATGGAATTTATTGGTGCACCAAGTTGGGATTAACACTTTAGTAATGGGATGCGCTTTGTTGATCTCAACATAATAAAGAATTGATTGGTATATTGAGGAAATAAATTATATTTATTATTGCATTTATCTGTGAAGTCTACATCATTGAATTTTTAATTATATGCTGAAAGGTCAGGCTCTGCATGATAAATTTTCCTGAGTCTAACAATGGGTGAACTTTCACAAGTCTGACTGGTTTCGGTAGGGGGAGGAGGGGAGCTAAATCTATTGCAGAATATACCTGGTACGCCAAACTCATTGGGTAGCAGTTAGAATGTTCTGAATCAGCCTCGTTAGACAGGTCTGTAATCTTCCCCTTCCCCTGCTTAGCTCCTCTTCACTTGTCATCTTTCTTGCTCTCTGTCTGGTAATTGTGATGTGGCGCCTTTCACATGTCCGCAGCCCCTCAAAGTTCAATTAATGGCAGGTGGTGAAAAGATTAGCAAGTCTCCCAGCCAGAGTTGTTTATAGTGTTAGACAGGCAGCATAGTCTAATGGAAAGCACTGAGCTGGAAGACAGAAGATTTAGATATTACTCCCAGTTCTTCCGTTGACTCACTGTGTGACGTTGGGCAAATCATTTAGAACCACATCCAGCGAAACGTTTTAATACACATTTAATTTTAAAGGTATATTGAGTAGTCCCGTTGTAGTCTAAGGGTAAAAAATTTTAAAAAGTGCCTAAAATTGTCTTCTTTTAGTCTTAGTCCCATCTGTAAAGGTCAGCTCTTAGAGTCCTCTTTCTCCATTTCAGTCTGTCTTGGAGCAGTTCCTTAGAAACTCTGACACTAATGGAGTCTTACTGCATAACTCCCAAAAGGATGCTTTTGGACTTCCAGCCCTTCTCTTACCCTCCATTTCTAAGTTTAACATCCTGTTTTCTGTACGTTCTTCCAATCTTCTTTTCACATGCCCAAACCATCTAAACCTGCATTCCTTCAGCTTGTCTAGAATTGGTACCATCTTCACTCTTCCCTTCAGTCATTTGTTATGAACATGGTCCATCCTTATAACTCTGATCATCTATCTTAATGTTTTCATTTCCACTGTCTTGAAGATGTGCTCTTGTTTCTTCTTCAATGCCCAGCATTTGGAGCCATATAAAAGTTCAGGCCTAATTACTGTTTTGTAGCTCTCACTTCCCACTTTAATAGGCATTCTCCTATTGCAGGTTATTCTACTCACTTGTCTCCATTTAGTCCATGCCTTTCCTGTTCTGCTTATCAGTTTATTGCTGAGTTCACCATTATCCTGTACTATCGAACCTGGGCACTTGCACTTCTCTATACCTTTGGTGGTGGCTGGTCCACTGGACTTACAATCTCGTCTTCCTGCAAGGCATCATCGAACGTACAGACCATAAACTCTGTTTTTTTCTGCTGATTTTCATGCCAGTTCTTTCAAGTACTCTGTCTCTCAATCTTCTTCCCCTTCCTTTTTGCCTCTCTCTCCCACAAGTACTACATCATCTGTAAAAAGCATGCACGGGCATCAATGTAAACAAAAAGGGTCTTAGTGCCAAGCTATGAGGTACGCTGACTCTTACTAGAAACTGTTCAGTTTCTCCACAGGGCTCTCTGACTGTGGTAACAGCACCCTTGTACATGTCCTAGGTGAGTTTGATATAGTATCCAGGTATCTGTTTCATTATCATACACCACCATTAGCCTTCTCAAGAGGGACAAATACTATGTGCAGTGTTTTTCCTCTTTTCTCTATTTTTCCACATGCAAAGATAGCATCTATTGTTAACTTGCCTGGTGCGAATCCAAATTGATTGTCACTGACCTTTGTGTCTCTTCATAGTCTCTTATAACTTTCTTCCAGATCTTCATTTTGTGGGTCATCAGTTTAATACTACGGTTCTTACCACAGTCTTGTATGTCTCCTGTTCTCTTAAATATTGGACTAATGTGCTCTTTCTCCAGGCACTAGGCATCTTCTTGGTCCTCATGATGGAATTTAACAGTTGAACCAATATGTTCATGCCTGCTTGCCCCAGGCACTTCCATAGTTCCGCTAGTATGCCTTTAGGGCCAAGAGCTTTACTTTCGTATTACTTACTGCTTCTACAACTACTTCTTCTAGGACTGGTGCTACCAGACCCTAGTTTGGTTTTTTCATACAACCAGGACTCTCTTGGATTCTCTTCATTCAGAAGCCTTTCAGAGTAATTTCTCCACTGTTCATTTATATGGTTCTCAAAGATTAACACGTTTCCTCTTTCATCCTTAAAGTGTTGGCTCTCACCAATATCTTTAGTTCTCTTATCATGGGTCTTTGCAGTCTACATATTTCTTTCTCATCCTCCTCCATTTCAAGATGGGCATATAAACCTTTCATGGCTTTATTCTTAGTGATCTCCACCTCTTTCTTCTTTGTCTTTTTGGCTTTTTTTATATACCTGAAAATTCTGCTGTTGGAGTGTCAATTTCCAAAGTTTAAAACATTTTTTCTTTTCTTTCACAGCCTTCCAAACTTTGTTATTCCTCCACCACACCTCAGTAGAGAAAAAAGCTCTTGCTTTTGTTTCTCCAAGCAGGCTCATTGCAAATTATTGAATTTTGCTTGCAATATGATTCGACCGTTGATTCATATTTTATCTTAACAATTCTAAAGAGATCTTCTCTAACACTTTTGTTTTAAATTCCTTGCTACCTTCATTAAGAAGTTGGCACTTGGTTTTCTGAATTGCTTAGACCGTTTTCTTCTCATGTCCGATATGTATCCCATAGTCAAGAATCAGCTGAATCAACTATGCTGAGTTGCAATGCTTTCCCCTGGGATGACCATACAGTTGTTGATGTTCTTCAGTTTAGCTCGGTTTATCAGGAAGTAGTGTAGGAAGTAGTGTATCTGCACCCTCATACTACAATTCTTATAGGTAATCAAATCTTATCCCTTGACAATCACCAAATCATTTGTCTGGGCATACTGTAAGGTCATTTCCCCTTCCTTTTTCTTATGTCCATATCCATAGCTACCATGGCACCATTTTGAAGCATTTACCATATCTCCCCACTTGACCGTTAAGGTCAGCTCCAATGATGACTCTTTCATTCTTTATCACTTTCTGAGTAGCAGTGTCCATTTCCCTTCCCTAGAAATCCTCTTTTTCTTCACATCCCACTTGGGTGCCTATGTCCGTAGAACATTTAGGGGGCCATTTTCAAGAGCTAACTTAAACAAAATTATCCTGTCCTTATCCTACTCCACATTCCGGCATCACTTTTTGTCTAAAACTGTACCAACTCCATTTCTTCTGTTTAAAAAAAACAAAAAACACACCTACAGTCCATATTCGAAAGTGACTTAGGAACTTAGATCCATCCCATTGACTTCTAGTAAGACTTAGAGCTTGGCTATACACAAAACCGCACAGTTTTAAACAATTAATAGTTTAGTGCGGCATAGTCCTCCGAATGTGGATCCAGTCATACGGGAAGAAAGATATTTGGTCCATATAGTATATTCTCATAAGATAGAGCGAGGCAGAGATAATGGGCACTGGAGGAACTTTAATTCTTGTTAGAAATAAAATTCAGTTTTATTCTTGATTTTTCATGCTCTTTGGTTGAGTGTGCATTAGAACTGCAATATGAACAGTTGACAGCATAATGAATAGTTAGCAGGTCATTTTTCTTTTGTTCTCTCCAGAGCCCAATGGGATAGAATAAAGAGTTATGATCATTCACTTTGCTATCATTTGACACAGATTAGCTCTGCAGGCCCTATGTTCTGTGTGAGTATTTATGTACCAGCACAATGACTAACTAACTAACTAAAACCCCAAAAGGGATAGCTGTCTGGGGATGACCGGCTTGCTGCACATGGAAGATCCACTCTCTCTCATTCATCCATCAAACCCTGGCATTGCTAGTGCTATAAGCATATCATCAGTGGTAGAGGAAGTACTTGAACTCAGAATCACTTCCGCCAGTCTAGGTAGCAGCTGCCAGGAATCCCTGTTCAGCAGTTTTGCTGTAGAATGCCTTTGAGAAACTGTGACTTTCCAGCCAAGAAGACCTGCTGTGTTTCCATCGTGGCTGTAGTTGGAGTCTGTAAGTGTCTTTTCCTGATGTCTTAAGAGCAGAGCCTTGTAAAGATCAGCTCAGTTCTCTTTGTGCCTTTTGGGAGCAAAGCCTGTTGATAAGGGGTTTGTTTGTTTGTTTGTTTTTAAATAATGCAGAAGGCATTAAAAAAAAAAGAAAGAAAGAAAGAAAAGAGAAAAAGAAAGAAAAGAAGAAGCTTGTAACTATCTATCTGTTACCTAAGGGGAAAAATCTCTAAAGAGCATGTGAATGATTTAAAAGGAAGCACAGATGTGAGTGAGGTTTGAAATTCACTGTTAAAGTTACAAGCACAGACTAACCCTTTCTTCCTTGCCATCCACGAAAAAAAAAAGGGGGGGGGGGAGGGGACATGCACAATAGAAATCACTCAAGCAACCATAAATTTGCCCTGTATCATTGCCCACAGGAGACAATAAGCCCAGAAATTTGCTTTAGGTTTTTAAAAAATGTCTTGTCTGAGTGACAAGAATCCCTGTGGAGTTGGCAAGCTGTGCATGAATAAACCCTGCTACTTACCAGCCTGCCTTCCATCTCCAAATGGGGTTCCTCTCCCCAGACTGGATACCTTCTTCCCCCTCATGTGGCTCCTGGCCTCATCCTCTGTGCTCTCCTCTGCATCTTCCAGACCAGACTCTCCTGTCCCTTCCATCTGCTTTCTTCCCTTGGAGACTTGGCAAGATCTTCTTTGGCATCCTGGAAAATGAAGAGCAGCAGAGCCCTTAGTGAGTATAGAAGTGCTTCTAATAACTAATTCTGCCAATGACTCTCCCAAAATCTTGCCAACGTCAATAGATTAAAAAAATAAAGGAATTTCTAGGCCAAGCTTTTGATGCCAAGAACAGTTCAGAAAATATTCAAGTAGTATGTTAACCTCAGGTTTTGGATCCTTGTATTTACCACAACTTGTCCGATTTGTCACAAACACCTTGGGAAAAAGTCTACTCTGGAATAAGATCACACCTGTGAAATTTCAGCTAGATTGGTTTTCTTCCAGCAAATTGGAGAAAAATCAAGCTTGTTTATTTATAATGGAAGGATAATTTAAATCTTAACTGTGGAGTGATTGACGTCTCTCCATAATATAATAAAATTGTTGCTGGTACCTGTACTTACTCTTCTGGAGAGCAAAGCAAATGAACATGTTAGGGTCTTTTTCCCGCTCTAGTGGCTGGGTAGTCCACATAAGAGGTTTGATGAGTCTGCTGCTCCTTCCTTCTGGAAGAGTTAGTTCTTTAGGTCAAGGCAGAGTGGCTCATACTTTTAATTCTGAAAATATTAGGTTCAAATCCTGCCGAAGGTCCAAGTGGAGCTAGATATGTTAACTTTTTATATATAACCTTTTAAAATTATATCTTTCCATCTGTAGGAGATAATCAAGTCCCTTCTGTTGCTGTGAATGTGTAAATCCTACAGCTAGAGATAGGGTTAAATGAAATATGTGGGCCAGATTCTCCAGTGGGGTTGAGCTGACATCACTCATTGGTGTAATTCAGAGCAGAATATGGTCATCTTTAAATGAATTACAGGGTATTTCTGATCTGCAGTTGAAGATACAGTACTGAAGTGTGTATGAGTGACCAATGTCTTTCTGTTCTGTGTTTTATTTTGAAACCTGTCTGTGTTTCCAGTTGCTTAGCCCCCCTCTCTAAATGTGCTGTGTTATAGGACTTCCTCCCAGACTGGCAGTTCCTGGAATCAAAGTGCTGCAAAACCTGTTTATCTTTCTCTTCATAAAAGAATTCAGTTGTCTGCCAATACTAAAACAAATGTACTATGTGGGTATTGAATTATCTCTCACAGAAGAAGTTCTCTCTGTTACTATCGCTTTGGGTTAAATGCCTATATCTGATCCCATATATCACCTTCATCTTAGATCAAGTAATTTTTAAGTTTAAATTGAATCTTGATGCAGTATAATCCACTAAAACTGATCAGAAGTGAACAAGGAAACTTTAGCTGTTGATTTATATGACCATTATTCTTCCGTCTCTTGCTGTGAATAGGTTAAGGTCACTGGCTAAATACTAGACATCATGAGCCCAAGTTGCAAGATTTTTGGTGTGCATCTGAATGTTCCCAGAGGATCAGGAAATTATTGCAAACAGAGTTTGGGCCCACCTTTAATAAATATCCTGATGACCTTGTTCCTGTTCCACTTGGTCTGGGTACTTTGCAAGTGGTGGTCGCTGAGTATAACAAATCTTTAGAAACAGACATTTTTTGGAAAAATACTGCCAGACTTATTAAGCATGCCAGACTTTTTTTTTAATAAGGTTTTTATAGGCTTATTTAAGACATCTAATTTCTCTTCCAGGCATTTGTAACAGGAGATGATAAAGTCCAAGCTGCTTTCCTAAATCCTGTACCTTTCATTAATTGATTTAATTTGAATCTGCTGTACATGGGCATGCTCCTGCTTTCATTGATAATGTAGAAAACGATGTGCATGCAAAGATCTGGGTGAACGTTTTCAAACTCGGGTGCCTGACATTAGGTATCTAAATCCACATGTTGGGCCCCTGATGCTTCAGATGTGCTGAACACCCACAACTCAGATTGATTTCCGTGAGATCTGAGTGCTTAGCATCTCTTTGTAAATTAGTTCGTTTTATGTAGGTGCCTACCTTTTGGCACCTAAGGTTGAAAATTTTGGCCTGCAACATGTGTTTAACTTCGTTTCTTTTGTCATCAAAGGTATGTGGAACTCGTTTGAGAAGTTCTGGTCTTTATCATCATGCAATGGCTATTCAATGACCTGAGTAAATCGTAAGAACAACTAACACTGGAACTAGATCGGCTATTAACTTTGGCAGTGACCTATAATATTTGCCACCGTCATAAATCATTGTTAGCAGCATGTCACAGAAAGAAATATAAAAGAAAAAAATTTAGAAAGAATCCACATAACTCCAGAAAAGTAGTCCTCATTTCATAGTTACATAGTTTGAGGCAATTAAACTCTTACATTTTTATAAATTATAAGTCATTCTCTTAAGAAGAACATTAGAAATATAGCATAAAGTGTCACTCAACGTATTAAAATATGTCAAGGTGATATGTTTTTAATAAGTAACAAAGTTTCTATAGATGTGATCCCTGGCTTTTATAGAAGCCGGTAATATTTTTATTCTCCGGTGGAGGTTTGACATGCTGGTGGATATAGTAACTGTTAACGCAAACATCATTTGGAACATTTGCATTATGTGTTTACTGTACCTGCTTGCATAAAAGTTTATTTAGTTGTGATTATGGGTCAGAAATTCTGGTTTTAATGACACATTTGATGGTTTATGGGCCAGCCAGTTAATGCTGTTCTTCATTAGCTTTAGATATTCAGTGGTACGTAGATACCTTACAGTGTAGTATATAAGTGTTTTCATACACTTCCTGCTCAAGAAGTCCAGATAACAAATGGCCTACTGCAGATTTTACATGAGTAACTGCATTGACTTCAGTGGAAGTACTTACTGATTAAGGTTTATTCACGTAAATAAGGATTGCCAGATTGGGTCCATAGCTTGGAACTCAGGGAAAATTATTGACTAGCTATAGCAGTGTGATCCACTTTCCAGGTTGTTTTCACTCTTAAAAGTCAGGACTCCCCTCCCACCCCAGCAATGTCAAAATCCATTTTCTGTGGTGTGTCGATCAAACATTGGATTCTGGTGTCACTGTAGAAATGGGGAAAGGAGAGCCTTCTGAATATCCAGAAGAGAGCTTTTCTTTGTGCACACATCTTGATAATCTGCACCGTACAACAAGGAAATGCAGGAAAAGGCACATGAAGCTAAAAGGCTATATTTATATAATATACATTAAAATGTTTACATGTATGTCATGGGGATCTTTCTCCATGGTCCAGCTATGAATGGCAGTCGACAGTTTCACACATCAGAGAGATTGTTATAAGATACTCAGAGTTGAGCTCCACATTTTGTTTTAGCTCATAGAGATAAGGAACTGTACAAAGTTCTAATCTGGACCTGAACTTCTCAGGTTTCATGGGTGTTGATATGTGGGTTTTGATTTGGGCCTGTTTCTGGATTTTAAATGACACACACACACGGCCGTGCAGCTATATGCCGGAGGCATGGTTTGAGTGCCTTCCATGTTTAAAGGTGACCTGGAAAGTAGAAAAAATGGGTTTGTGTCTCGTCTTGCTCTTTCTGTTTGTTTTTATATTAGAAATTCAGGTCTTGTTCAATGTGGAACTCCATAACACAGGAGGCAAGAGGCTGAATACTGAGCGCTTGACAGATGACAGGACTTTGGGTCAAGCTGTTTAGAACTCTCTTCTTTTTTGTTTTCATGGCTTTTTAACTCAAACTCCTAAGAAACATGTGGCAGAAGGGACATCAGAGTCCCAACCCCTCTAGTTAAGCAGTGAGGGAGCTCTTCAGCCACATCTGAGGCCCCCCAGACTCCTCCGGTAAAATAATGGAAGGGTCAGGTTTGATGATCCTGATATTTTGTAGCTTTTTTTAAAAAAGCAGAAAAATAAAACCTAACCTCTAAAAATAACAACAAAAAGAATGGGTCCTTCTTCATTAATCAAAAAGAAGCAAAAAAAGGGCACAAAATATTTTTCTGGTCATCTTTAAAGAATAAAATATATCTTTCTTTTTTTCTCCTTATTGTCCCATAATCTTAGTTCCTGACAGATGTTAATCAGATTGCTTAATGTGCTCAGATCCCATGATAATGTGCACAGTGTAAGAATTTATGTCGATTACAGAACAGAATAGAAGATTTGAGTCTCAATTTAGCATCTGTGGGAGAAACGCTGTTTGGTAACTTTACAGTATGTCTCTCAAGCACATTTTTTTTCACTGCTTAAAGTGTTTTGTCAATTTTTTTCACCTGATTTCTAGGCTTTTTTCTAGAGCTACATGATTGAAAGTTAAGTCAGGCTTGAAAACTCATGAGGAAGTCGTATAGAAACTCTTATTAACAGGAATATTGCTAAGTTAAAATCCGGTTTCTTACTGCTCCATTCTTTTTGTAACAGAAAAAAAAAGTCCTTTTTTCTCCAAAATGATGCCATGTCCTTCACTGCCTGCGGTCCTGCTGGAAATTCATCATGAGAACAGTGATATTTTTAAGATTAATTATCCATAATTCCAGTTCTAGCCCATAGAGGCCCAAAAATGATAGTGGCCTCTAATTAAGTCTGGGTTTGAAGCCTGCTAAGTAGTAGTCTACCTAATTACATTCAAAGCCTTACCACCTCTGGGAGTGATCTTGTCAAATGCCACAGGCTAAGCAGGGTTGGATTTGGCGTACTTGAATTGGAAACCTGTTAGGGAGCCATAGTGTCTAATGCTGTTTATTTCCATAGGTGATGACCTTGCCTCTGATTTAATGCTGAGCCAGTGCCATAGCACGTTGCAGTTGGAAGCAATGGCCAAGGTTTTCAAAAGTGTGTAGTAATGTTGCGTTAACTTGAGACACCTTAAAGGGGTCTGATTTTCAAAATGTGCGGAGCATCCACCCTCTGAAGATCAGGCTTCTATAAGGTATCTCAAGTTGGGCAGTCAAATCTCTGGTCACTTTTGAAAATCTTGGCCAGGGTCTTTGGGATGGGGGATATAAATCAGAGATCCCAATCTACGTGTTCGCTGAAGATCCTGGACCTGACTATCATTTACATTAAGGCTCCTTTACAGTAAATTACATTTTCATCCACTTTAAGGGTCCTTTTCACTGCCAGAGTGGTGAGTCAGGAGCTTGTCTACACTTGTGCTTATGTCGGCAAAACTTCTGTTGCTCAGAGGTGTGTGAAAAAACATCCTGCTGAGCGACATAAGTTTTGTCGTCATAAGTTGGCAGGAGAGCTCTCTTCTGCTGACATAACACGGCTACCCTCGTATGTATGCTGGCAAAACTTATGTCGCTCAATAGGGTGTGTTTTTTTTCACACCCCTGAATGACAGAAGCTTTGCCGGCATAAGTGTGAGTGTAGCCAAGCCCTTAGTGTAAACGAGAATCCTTTCTCTAATCTCTTTTTGCGAGTGATAAGGTATGCTGCTCCAATTCCAGTTTGGGTAACTAAATTCTGCTTTCTTAAATTCCCGCTGTACTGTCAGTTGATACTGTATTCTGCTTAATTACTCATCCGGACCTGGTTAGTATTGATGTGAGTTGTTAGACAGCTTTTGTGGGGTGTCACAGATGGGGCTGCCTTTTGAGGGTAGGTGAAGTGATTCCTGTGTACAGTGAAATTAGATATTTTAAAGGTATCTGAAAGTGGTGTTTGTGCCCTTTTTTGGCGTCTTTCTGATGTATACGAAAGGTGGTGTTTCAGAGTGTTTAAATTCTGATGTGAAAAGTCAAGTCTGGTTTTACTGAGATCACTGGAACGTCTCAGATGTGGATTGTGAACTTTCTCATCCCTTAATTGAAGAAGCCCTGATGCTGCATCTTTAACAATGACATTCTTCCTCCCAAGTTATTCTTAGCCATTTTAGTTAACCCTCTCCTCGCCCCAAAATGTTTTAAACAGTCTGAATAAATATCACTTTTCTCTCTCAATCAGGTTTCACTTCTGTGAAGTTTGTCATAAAGATGCTTTTCCTTCAGTCATCCAAAGATATGAATATCTATGGTGGTTTAATAAAAAAGACAGAAGGAAAATATGTTTTAAAAACAGAGCACACATACACACCTTTATACATCATAAAGTACTAAAAAAGGGTCAGTCAAGGTAAATTTTTATTTTTCCTTTGTAGCTCATTTTTAAACAACCATTTAAAGGGATGAGCCAAATCTTGTTGGCTGGCACAGGTGTGTTTTAACTAAAAATGAACAAAATTCTTCTAGAAACCTGGTCTGCTTACAGTGTGGTGGGGGTGAGGAGATGGGCTGTTGTAGGTGGTCCTCGGTGTAGGTTTCACACTATATATAGCTTGTAAATTGCATGTTCAGAATGAAACAGCTTCTGTCAGCATAAGTTATAGTAGTAATAGTATTTTAAAACTCCACTGTCAACATAACATGCATTTGAATTCAACACGTTAGGGTGGTAGCAATAGACTTCATATAAAGCTTAGACGGTGTCTCTCGTATGCTCACTCTCTGATGTACAGCAATCATAAATTGGCTTACGAGATTTCTATAGTATCTACCAAAAACCTTTTTGTAGAAAGTATAGTTAGCTACATAATCACAAGACTGAAAGCCCGATTCTGCAACACATTGAGACTACTCATGTAAAGCCTGTAGGACTGAGACCTGCATTTACACTCTGAAATGTATGTTGTAATACAAAGACCTCTTTCCCTTCACTGCCTTAACGAGGCAACATCTGTGATCATTAAAAGATGAAGTAAAAAAGATTGGAATTGAATATTTTAATCTTCTGCCTTTGAGTGTCTTAATGGAATTTCTAAGAGCAAAAATCAAAATGGAACTTCAGATCAGATCATAACCTTTAATAACCACAGGTCATTCTTTTTGTAGCTATTTAAATTCTTCAGAGCCAGACCGTTATGGTTTTGACACTTAGATTAATGAGAATGGGTTGAATGGATGCTTGCTTTTCCAAGACCATTTCCACACAGTTAAAATAATCCAGTATATTATGCTTTTTCCTTAGCAAAGATTTCCTCAATACTGTGATGTCTCAGGGTTTTCCTTTTTCCAGCACGTCCTTCACTATGTTTCATACAGAATTTATCCATGTCCTTTTTGCTGTTTATATCTGCAAAATTGTTTATTTTTACTTCCTTCTTGAATTTCAGAGGTATATACAGTATATTGCTTTTGCCTTGTGATATAAATAGTCTGTGGCAGGACAAGTAATGGGGTGACGTGTGTGTTCTTTTGCTTGCTGGGGATTACAATGTCATGATTACTAGTTGGCTTTTGCGTCTGTATATATCATGTATATTTACATAAATCCATGGAAAACACTCACGTTAACAGAGTGCTTACGCTGTCCAGTGACAGAAAATGTCACAGGTTGGATCGCATGCCCCCTTGTGTATCATGATTCAATTCGTATTTACATGATCACATGCTATTTCTCAAATAATGCAGTATCAGGCAGTTTTTCCTACTGTCCTTTGGATCTTTTGTTGCCTTAGCAGTTTTGCAGCTGTCCACAGGGACCAGCAGAGCCTATTCCTCAGCCCTGCATGCACCTTCCAAAGTGCCATGTTGTGGAGCCCTCAGTCACCCTAGAGAACATTTACCCACACAGATAATCCAGTTGAAATCACTGGGACTGTTTGCGTAATCCGAGATCCTGAGAGAGAGTGAAAGCCTCAGGTTCTGGTCCAAAGCCAGCAGGAGCCCTTCTTTTAACCCCTTTGTACCTTAGAGAGGAGCTCTTTCTAAAATGTCAGTGTCCATGCCTAGAGATAAGGTAATGCAGTTAGTTAATATTTAAGAGAATGCCTTGGAGTGCCCAGATATAAAGAGCTTAATCTCAGTATTGAAAACCTCATTTGTTCAAGAATCATGAGTCAGGCCTCAAAATAAAATAAAATAAAATAAAAATCATGGGCTTTTAAAAAAAGGTAAATAAAATTCTCTCTCTTTTAAAAAAAATTGCCTGCTGGTTTCCTTTAGGGTATCTCGTGTTATGTTTTCAAGCTTTTTCTCTGCAGTTATGTCAGCTAGATTTTTTTAATGAAAGCTGAGATTCTTGCGTAATCACTTGACACTAGGGCTTTAAAAAACTCACGTCATGAGACTCGTGATAAAATCATGAGAATTGGCAACATTCTGTGCAAGGGCCGTTCCATATTATGCCACCCTTACTTCCTCTATTGGTTTCCAGTCTGTTTTCAGTCTGGACCAAAGAGTCAGCCATTTACAGTTTAAGAACACAAGAAAGTTCAGCTCAAATGGAACATCTAGTTTTCAGCAAAGTCCTTTTTATTTTTTTTTTAACTGAGTTTCTCCAGTGTGTTGGCTGAGTCAACCCTTAAGACTCTCAACTCAGTAGCCATTAGTGGCTTGGCTGGGATAGAACTCAGGATGCACCATAGTACCAGATCTTACAGCATCTCTGTCTTTTGTAAACTTCTTGAACTGGCTGCAGCTGTGTAAATCCAGAGTGACCCTGTTAAAATGGATAGTTACTCCAAAATTGATATGGGTGCATCTGAGAACAAAACTTAGCCTTCACTCTCTCTCTCTCTTGCTCTCTTATTCCTTTTTTTAATAACAATTACAATGCAGCATTACCATAATTACTGTAAATGTGCTAATAGGCATAAATATAACTACACAACTGTATTCAGTAATGACTTCTTTTCATGTATTGAGGCTAATTTCTTCCATGATATAAGTTCTGTAAATGCCATTGGATGTATTTATCATAAATACACAAAGGCCTCAATAGAACATCTAATTGCGTTGTGTAACTATGTAATTATGACAGAATGTAAAATCTCTTATAGAAATATAGTGGAGTGGGAAAAAGTGTGCTGCAACTGCGAGACTTTTTAAGTGCCATGTCATAGCTGATTTGTCTATATCCTAAAACTAGCATAAATGTCTAACTCATATTATAAACAAACACTTTTTTTTAAAGAGTGTAAGGGTCTGATTTGCAGAGATACTAAGTACCCCAATTCTGGATAGAGTCAACGGGAACTGTACATGGTCTGGACTAGAGCTCATAGAAAACAGGAGGGACGTTTTGCAGGAAATTTTAATTCTTCAGCGGAAATTGAAATACTGAAATATTTTGGTTTTGAGCGTTCTGTTTATATTTATTTATTTATTTTAAAGTTTTTCCATAGAAAACGAACACATATTATGGGGAAAAAAAGTTAGTTTTGTTAGAAAACTTTCAACCAGCTGTAAGTAAGCACATTTGAAAATCGGTTCCATTTTAAAAGCTTCAGTGGGGCTTCCTATGGATGCAATGGGTCTGAGTTTGCCAATCCCAGTGGGTGTTCAGGGCCTAATGATGCAATGAATGAGGATGACAAGTGGTAGATAGTTGAATTGGGTGATGAGGGAAATGGATTGTAGCCAGACATGGCATGGTAACTCCTTTGAGATTTCTATATTACTTCTGGTATAATTTATTCTGTCTTCTGTTTATAATTTAACTGCTGAAGGAATCAAAATTCATAAACAGTCCATTAATACTTCAATGTACTTAACTGAAAAACGTAAGCTGACATGCACAAAAAAGGAGAAGGATTTGAAAATCAGGACATTTTTATCTGTCAGCGTTAGAGATTTAAAAAAAAAAAAATCAAACCCTTTGTAGCCTGTGTATAATGAACTGCCTAAAAAGCTATGAATGCCACACCATGAGGGTCTGATCTGACATACACACATGTAAGCGACTTTGCCTGTTGACTTAAGTGGGGTTAGTTGTGTGTAAGTGTTATCAGGAAGAGGCTCTTATGAAGCACCACAGTTATAGCAAGAGGTTTGTTCAGCACAAGCCGTGTTACTTTCTGCTTCCTGTTGTGCTTCCCCAGCCCATATTACAAATGAGAAGAGAGAGCCCTACTTGGCGCATGAGGGTGAGTTTCCTTATGGCTTTATTCTGTCTAGCGATGCACAGTGCTGAAGGATGGATCTGCTGCATCCTAAGTGTACCGATTAAGGACGATGAATCATCTTTGTGTTTCCTATGTAAAGGTTATAACTCTGGTATTTGTTAATGGCTGAGGTAACCAATGCAGGGAACATTTGGGTAGGATGGTGGAAACTTTGTTTTAATGATTTCAAAAAGACGACTGGGGAAGGGAGAGACAGAATTTCTCCAGGCACATGTTGTATTGTCTCTGAGCTTGGAGTCTGAGCAGAGGTTTTGTGCTTTGCCCTTCTCTACCCATTTTCACGTGTGTTCTCTTTTACCAGAAAAATAATGAGACATAGCTAGTTGTGCTCTCCAGAGTCCCTGGAAGAGGGAGTCTTGAGATTGCTTTCAGTCTTTCACTTGACCTAATTTCTTTCTGGCTGGGAAGAAGACCAGAGTCTATTTAATAAAGAAGGTCATATTAATAGTTTTCAAGATCTCTTGGTGCCTGACACACAAACCTCTATTGCACTGCTATGTAAAACAAAAACAGGAAGGAAGGTTCTTGCCATCTGTCTGGTCTGGTAGTGATACCAACAAGAGGTGGCACTGGGTAAGGGTCAGTGGGATGCAAAATTCGGGGACAAGTTTTCAGTAACACTGCCCAATAGAGGTCTCCTCAAAAGCCCACTAAACTCATTGGGAGTCGTTCCATTGACTTAATTGGTGTTGATTAGGCCCTGAAGGCGTGTGGCATGGCGGGAGGAACACAGCTGACATTTAGCAGGTCCTCGGCTCTTATCCAGGGTCTGCCACTAACTCACTGCATGGCTTCAGGCAAGTCACTTGACTTCTGTCTCAGTTTCCCCATCTTTAAAAATGGTGCCCAGCCCACAGAAATTATATGGGGATTGATTAGATAATGATGATGGTGCAGTGCTGTCAGCAAGTTAAGTCCTATATACCGATGAAGTGTAATTATTTTGACATTTCATTCAACTTTGCTTTCCTTGTATTCTTCAGGCCAAACTGAGCCCTGAATTACACTTGTGCAATCCGGCTGTTGTCAGATTATTCTCTTGGTCACACCTCTACCTGTAAAAAAACCAGAAACAAAAACAGGTCGTGGTGGTGGTGATTCTCTGATACTGATGGTGATGCATCAGATGGAAAGAACTCAGCTGGACATTGAGCACAGGGCAGATACGTAGTGCTGGAAGTGTGTGTGCATGTGTGTAGAGATGCAGCGAATATGGGGCTCTTGTGCCATTTTCACATAGTTACATTTTAGTTACATTCAGTCCTATCCTGGCAGGTGTAAGCGGCACAACAGTCAAGGAGTTGGTCAAGGAGGGAAGGGTAACACTTGCCCACTTTTAAGAGACAGGGAAGCCCGTTACTGATTGATACAGAGGCCTGATTCACATGAGTTGCTCTTGAGGTTATGGTAGCAGCCAGCATATCGCTGCTCAGAAATGGAAAGGATAAGTGAGCCCATTCCAGATGACAGGGAAAAGGAAAAGCACAATAAAGCCAGATGTTTTAATCTTGCTGAGTTTATTTGTCCTCCATGCTGCTTTAGCAGGGTAAGTCTTTTCATTTTTTCTCCTTTTTTCAGGAGAGCAATTAGTCCACATTTCTTCCCTCTCCCATCCCCATAAAAGGTGTGGGGAGAAAATTCCCATCTAGTCTGTTCCACAGTTTATCACTCGCTGGAGTTTCCATGTAGAAATCAGTGCAGTGATATGAAACGCATGGCGGTTGTGCACTGTGCCTCTGATCTGAGTTGTGGGAAATTGACTTTAATCTTCTCCAAAAGTCACTGCTTTGAGATGGGAAATGCTGGTGTACACAGGCACAGAGATGTGGGAAATGCTGGTGTACACAGGCACATAGATGTGCAGCCCCTCCTGAAGTTTGGCGAAGTTAGATCAAATGAAAATAGGATCTTACAATGGAAAGTGCTTGGCCACCTGTAACTACCCGCTTTGCCTACAATAGATAGGTATAAAAACCTAGTCAGTGCTCAGGGTTTGACTTTGTATACACTAGTTCTGTGGTTGAGACAGGAGGCCTGATCCTTTGAGGCGCTGAAGACACAATGGAGTCAGAATGTTTGATTTGCTGAGGTGGCAAATGCCCCAGGGGTGTTGCACAGTCCAGCCTCTGATGAAAAACAGGGAAGGGCATCAAACCCCCCCCTGGGGTCATAGGAAGAAGTGGAGTGAATCCCCTGTTTGGTGGGAGAAAGGAGTAAATAAAAGGGGAGCAGGGATGATCTTCCTCCACTTCCCCTCTGCACTGTCAGTGGGAGAAGTGGGTGTTCAACCATGTTATGAAGTTACAGTGGGGATGGGCAAGAGATCACTCCTGGTGTACCTGTAGTAGAACAGTCTCCAACTTCCTTTTCTTGACTCCTTTCACATTTAGAGCCTCCTCCAGAGGTGGTAGCTATGTTGACAGGAGAAGCTTTGAGAAATCCACACCCCTGAGTGATGTAGTTATACAAGTATAAGTCTGTAGTGTAGACCAGACCTCAGCGTTCTCTTTTGCTCACCAAAACAATTGCATGTGTGGTGTTGTTTTTTTCCCCAGCATGTTTTGCCTGAGATTTCAGATCTATCCTGCCAAGTGGAAATAGGTATTTTCCTGTTCAAGTCTTGTCAGTGTGAGAAAAGTTTATACTGATTTAAGAAAACGGGGGAGCAGAGAGACTCAAAACCTAAAACGACAGGACTGGTCAGTTTTCTAATAGGGATAATATGCTTGTCTCCAGCAAATGGAAAACTGTCCTGTGACTTAAAATGTCATTGTCCTGCCACAGAATATAACGGCTCCTGGAGTTTAAAGGAAAAGTCAGTCATAACTGAACTCAGTGCTTTTAGTCCACTTTCTTTGAAAGTCAGCAGTTTTGTGGAATGCTGTATGCTGAAGGAGAATACATATATTTTATGGTGCTGTAAAAACTTAGTATTTACTGGCTTACTTTTTTTTGAGCATGGAGCTTCTCTATGAGGGTAAACAATAACTTACTATATTTTGCTGGCATATAAAATATGCTGTTTTTAAAACGATGGCCAGAAAAAATAAAGCAAGCTCGTTCTTGGCCCACTCAAGTGGCTGTTATATGCAAATGGTTCTGAATGGTGGAGTAACTTTAAAAATGATCACTTTTGTATGATGAATAAATTGGGAACAACTAAAATAAGTACCCTGTCTTGTCCAGAGAAAGACAGAGGCTGAAAAAAAGGATGCTATCTTTGTGGTGAAACCACTTTAAAAAAAAAAAAAATCTAGCTCTTAATTTGTGTCTTTGCTTTTGCCCAAAACCACAAGTGACTGGTTCCTTTCATAGTGCTGTCTTCATTGTCATGACACTGTAAATATTTGCTCAGTTGTACTTGGGCACCCCTTTTGCCAGGAAATGAGAATACACAAGCAAAGTGATACACTTCTTGTGCAAAATGTTAGATGAGTTTGAGAAAACGCACCCTCTAATATTCTGGCTGTGCTCTGTAGCACAGCACCATCTAGTGTTCAAATCTCTGAAGAGACTAGAAGCTAGTCAGAATAGAAGCTGAACTGCCATCATGTGTTTCTCCTTACTGTCTGTTAGCTGTTTCAAATTTAGTGTCTTACATATCTTTGGTAGGCTCTGTTGAGGAGCCTCTAATTTGGCTCCTGATCTCCCAGTTTCCAAAATTTCCTCTCTGAACTAGATGTAAGCATATGTTGTGCTCTTTTGTGGGTGGAGTGACAATTTATTCAACTTGAGTAAGCACTTTCTCCCGCCTGTTGGAGGATTTTGCATCATTATATGGTTATTCATTGCTAACGCTGGATAAAATTTGATAAGTAAAATGATTTTTATTCAATCAAGATGATTTCAAGCAGCAGTTCCATCGAATGCCCTTTCCTAGAACAGCATAAGTAGATATACCTGCAACTATTGTTCCAGCAAGCAAGCCAACAATGAGATTGAGAATGTATTTATTTTGGCATAATCTACAAAATTAGCATCTGGATGTTTGTATCTGGTGTTTTGTTTGGGTTCATCATAAAGGTAAAACCTACCTGTAATCCATATCTGGGTTCAGATTCCAAATCTCCCAGAATTTGGAGGTATTTTAATCTGATTTTTTTTAGTTTAGACCCATCTCTTAATTTATGTGGTAGATAAAGAATGCTTTTCAGGTCTTGTGCTATCATCCTTCACTTTTCTATGCATCTCTTTGTTAGGTCCTTTATATCCCATGTAACGAATGATGTAACTTTTGTGCTGAGAGGATAAAACAAGAATTCTCTACCCTTTTCATTCTGCAGAATACTCCACACAAAAGACCCTCTCATAGACCCACCTCCCCTCCAAACACCCCTCACTTTCACTGCTTGATTCCGAAGCTCTTTAATTCTGCATACTACCAGAAGGGGTGCCACAGATCAGTACTGGTACCTGGACCTCAGTCTGAAAATCACTGCAAGAGAAGGTTTATTTCTGAATAATCTCTCTTTATTTTCTGCTAATTGGTAAATCAGATTTAATAGGATGTGAAATGGAACTAGCGAGTTATAACATCAAAGGCCTTTATTTACATCTATATTAATCAGTTGCAGCCTCTACCAAAAAGCCAGGATGCAAATTGAGGGTGCAATTCTGGTCTTTTAAAGTGATTCATACATTGCTGCAGGGATTGCTGTTTGCCAGAAGCTGGGGATGGGCGACAGGATGGATCACCTGATGATTATCTGTTCTTTTCATTCCCTCTGAAGCTCTGGCATTGGCCACTGTTGGAAGACAGGATACTGGGCTAGATGGACCATTGGTCTGACCCAGTATCGCCGTTCTTATGTTTTTATTTGTTCAGATCTTGAAAAATCTGCTATTGTGCAGATGTGTTCAAGAGCAATAGCTCTTCTTCTAAAATGTAGCAAAGGGCAGGATGTAACCCTGAAGCAAAGATCCCAGAATCCTATCAGAACACTGAAGTTATTTTATTGAAAAGATACCAAATGAGGCTATGGAAACCCATCATTACATTGAATTAGTTTCCCTTTGAACAGTAACATGGAAAATATTTTCTTTTCCCTTTTTTGAGCATAGTCTGTGGTGAAACGAATAACACTCAAGAGCAAGCATGTGTACTTCATATATCAAAGTGCCTTTTTCCACATGTCTGGTATTATATTCACCAAGGTCAGTTAACTAGTGACTAAAGGTGGTTTCCTTTGGAGACAGAATGGGTTTTTCTTTTTGACTGCCAGTTCTTCTTCAGTGGTAAGCATCAGAATTTTATGGAAATATGCAGCGGAAACTTTGTTTGGTACATAGCCAAAAAGGTTTCCAATTAACTGCCTCAACCTGTTAAGCCATTTTAAAAAGAAGTCCCCGTATTGTTATGTTGCTAATATTATAAGCAATGGAAGATTCCTTGCAGAAGTGCATTTATATCAATTTCTGGTGAATTCTCTTGGTAGCTCACAAGGCTGATTTAGTTTGTGTTCCTGAAGTCTCCAGTGTAAATGTTAGTAGCCTGTGGACTCAAATGGGAGATTTATGGATTCTTATAGTGCTGCTTGAAAATTGGTCTCCATGGTGATGAGGAAGGTGACTGACCTAGGAAAGGCTCTTGGTGGGGGGAAAGAGGAGAGGAGAAAGCTTTTGCAGCACTCCTGTAAGACCTTCACAATAGAAAGATGCAGTCTGGAAGTGTCAAAAGCATCTTCTGTGCCAGGTTCATCAGAAAAAAGGCTAACATTTTATTGGAGATAGGCTTAGACATCTATCGGCTCTGTGACAATGGGAGAAACAATTCAGTCATTATAGGTGTGTAATATAAGTAATAAAAAATGTTTCTCCAAAATGCCTCTTTAGACTTAGACAACTTCCTGCAGCAGAGTAAGCCAGTCCTCTGGAACGCTGCTTGTGAAACCTGCATCCTTTAGTAAAATCATAGGAACCTGTTTACTTTGTGGAATGAAAGCAGACTATTGAGTGGATCTATTTTTCATGCCACAAACAGCTTTCCCTGGCCCCAAAACTGGTCTAGCCAGGACCTTTTGTTCATTTATTCATTCATCTTGTTGCAGTGATGTCCACAACATGGGGAAAAATCCAATATGTCTTTAAAAATCAGTTTACATTCTTTTTTTGGACCACAGACACTTAAAATCCCTTAATCTTAATCCTATGGTTATTGATTGACATCAGTACAGAGCAGAGTTAAGGTTGAATGGATGACTTACACATTTCTTACCTTAACATGTTTGGATTTAAGTGTAATGGTACATTTTGAATTTCCTGCACTTGTAGTGTTTGATATTGGGATAATCGCACAACCTTGTAATATTTTTTTCACCCTTAAATTACTGATGCATACTCTGAAACTTAATATGATTTTAATATAGTTGGGTTTTTGGTGGATTTTGGTCTGGAGATGTAGTCTGGGACTAAGAGAGGATTGTAGTATACCAGCGTAGTTGTCAGCATGATGGTGGGCACGCATGGTGTGGTTCCACATTTTATTTGGTATTCCTAAACTATCACCAGCTGCGCAATCCTACCTACTGATTGGAGATCTTAATGTTCAACAACTTCTTCCTTCATAGTCCAGGATTTTTTTTCTCTTTGTAGTAGAACTATAGATGAATCAATTCAATTCCATGTCTAATCGCTCCACAATAGAATACTTTCCCCTTCTCTCTCCACTGCATTTCTGTTTCAGGAGTTTCATAACTTTTGCACAGCACAGGCCTACCTTCGTAAAGAGAGTCTCATAGAGACTTAAGTTGGCATCATTGACTTCATAGAATACCCCGCCCTCACCAGCCTCCCTGTTTGTGACCACCTACCATCCCATCTCTGTGGCAATTTACTTACATGGAAGAGTATCATTAGGAAGGTGGTGAATGCATTTTCAGTGGTCTTTAATCAGTGTTGCAGCTGGAAACAAAGAGAATGAACTAGTATCATGTGACCAGCCTACTCTTGTCATATCACCAGTGGTCCAAGAACCATGGTTTGAAGAACATTGGTTTATTTAATCTGTCAAAACTCTTTATGGAAGATCCAAAGGACTTCCATCTAGTCAGTCCAGTTTCTAATCTGTATCTCACCCATCACCGAATCAGAGTGCTGCCAGGATTCTAAAAACATACAATTCTCTTAAGACTGTTGGTGTTCCAAGAAAGTGCATATGTGTGCATCTGGTTTCTTTGCAAACCTCTTTCCGCTGCAGTCAAGGCTCTCATCCTCTTCCAAACTGGCAGTCGGTGGGGTTTGTGTAGCACACAGCTGACAGTTTTCTCTTCAAAACGTGAGCATTAACCATGCCATCTTAGCAAAAATGTCTCAAGGCCATTTATGAGGTTGGTGGACACATGTGGTATCAGAATGCCGGAATTCTCTGTCATACTGTGTGTTAGTGAGGCTTTCCATCACAGCAGATCAGAATATGAATGGGTGTGCCAGGGCTGCATTAACAAGCATTGACTGTAGTTCATTTTTTTTTTTTTGTGTGTGTGTGTGTGTGTGTGTGTGTGTGTGTGTGTGTGTGTGTGTGTGTAGGGGAGGGAAATCACTCAGCTTGCTATTATTTTTAATTAAACTCTGACTTGCCAGTAGATGGCAAGATGAAAAATATATTGGGAATGTTGGTTTAGTTTAAATTGATTAAATTAAACTGCAGCTAAAGTCTGAAAACTGGGAGATGGCATTAGCTAGATAATAGACCTGCTTGACTCTGTGTACTGGTTGAACTAGCTGATGTGTTTGTAGTATGCCAAATGTGTGTTGAAAGCTCTGTATTGCAAAGAGCTAATGGAGAGTCTCCCTTAGCCCACGTAGTAGGGACCAGTGCTTTCCAAGCAGAAGGATTGGCATCCTATCCTTGCTAGTGTCAAGTTCCGAGTTGCTTTGATGTGCTGCACAGTGACAACTATGAAGTCTTAGGTGAATGGTTTTCAACCTTTTTTCATTTGTGACCCTTGAAAAGTTTCGAATGAAGGTGCAGGCTCCTTTTGAAATCTTAGACATAGTCTGTGGACCCCAGTTGAAAATTGCTGTCCTAGGTGGTCATAGTTTTGTCACAGCATGTGCAATATAACATGGTGGATTTGGACTCAGAAGACCTGGGCTCAATTATTGACTCAGGCACAAACTTCCTGTTTCACCTTGGGCATTTAATCTACCTTGTACCTCAATTCCCCATCTGTAGAATGGAGATAGTAGCTCCCTGCCATTCTGTGGCATTGTGAGGATAAAATCCAATAACGAATGTGAGCCACTCAGGTACTGTGCCAATGAGTGCCATGTAGGTACTTAGAAAAGATGGAGTGCCTAGAGATCCTGAAACGGGCACAGACATAGAGATATGTTTATTTATATGTTAATATGTGTACAGCAATACAAATCAGCAATGCTGCAGAATATTAAACAACTCCTTGAAGATTCCCTTGCTACTTCCTTGTGCTAACACTTCTTTCTGTTTAGAGGCAGTGAATTCTTAGAGTTGATCGCCCTTAGCAGATGGTAGAAGTGCTCTGGGCAGTGTCCCTGTCGATATAATGCTGAGTTTGCCCCAGTGTCGCTGCATTGTGTGTCCTGTGTGCTGTTAATAGTCTCCTGAGTCAGGTTTGAAGCTGCAGAATGTCCTCACATCACTCACTGATCATGTTTTGCCACATTGTCATCCCCACATTACATTTCTGTCCAGCTCCAGTATGTGGCAATTCTGGCTGCAGAGACCATGTGCTCAGTCCATGCGTGGGAGCAGATTGCATGCTAATCTTTTAAGGAGTGGGTTGTGACTGATGGAAAAAAGAGAGCCTCTTAGTCATGGCTGTGACATGAGGCTTTCTGTGTGTGTGCAAACCAGGCTAAGTGTGTGTGTAAGAGAGAAGGAAGGTGGGAAGTGTTGAAGGGAGAAGAATCTAAGACTCCTAAAGAGATGTGTAGAAGCCCTGAGATAGTTTGTTCTAGTGCTCCCCAGTGAAAACTCACATCTACTCCATTACAGTAATTGAGATCCTGCTGTTTTTTTCTGTTCTTCACATCAGAAGCTACTTTGGAGGCTGAGATACCTCCAGGCCTGGTTCTTATTTGCCCTCAGGCCTTTTTATACCACTCTGGCAGTGTTATAGTGCAATTGAGAATCAGATCTCATTGTGTGCATGGGTATATACAGTAATTGTCTAATGATGGCTGCTTGTACCTCCAGGGTATGATCAGAGTAGTATGTGAGAGTCATGTTATTTGCCTAATTGGGAAAAGGTTCCATTTTTGTTGGTTTACTGGGTTGTCTTTTTCTAGCCGGAGGGAAATTGTGTGGTATTAGTTATAGTAATAAAGGTGAATGGGTGATATGGTCAGGTATTTATTCTTTTCTCTTTTGAGTTTTACTGATTTATTCAAAATGCTGATTGTCATGGCATTCGTATTTCCACTCTGACCAGAAACATTTCTCTTTGCTAGTTTCTGCCACAATCTCCCCTTGCAGTTGAGAAGCCAGTCTACAAATCATTATAAGAGGCAGCAGTTCTGCACAAGGAATTACTTTTTAATTTTATCAGGGAGGACCAGATGCACTAGGGTGAGTCACATAGGGGAATCGAGAAACAGCTTCAAGATGGGATGGAAGAAGAGGATGGAGAAAGAACAGGAATGGAAGTCCAGTGGTTATTGAATCATACCATTTTTTGCACTAAAATAAGACTGCTAATGAGATGGCTCATGCTTTTATAACTTAAAATATCAAGGCAGCAGCTTTATTCCCTCATGTGTATTTGCTTGGCATGATGACAGCACCCACTAGTCAGACTGTTTCATCAACTATGTGGGGGAACTGTCCTGTAGAGTGTGCCAACTTGGCATGCTGTCACGGTTTGTTAGTTTATTTCAAGCAGTAACTTCTGAGAAGTTCTCTAGTATAAAATAATGGCCTGAGAGGCACATTTTTGATGGGAAAGATTTTTCCCTTTCCAATTTTTCCTTGTAGTGTAACAATACATTGTTTCTTGAAACAACAACCCTTTGTTATTTGTTATTCAGCTTCATGTACTATTTGCCTTTTTTGTTTTTCAGTTTACAAACAAATACAGTGATAAACTTAGCTGTTTGGTTCCTAGCTCACATTGACACCTGTGTAGAAAGGAGTTCTCTGGAGTATTTTGCTGTCTAGTAAAACAAAAGGGAATTTCTAAAGAAAAAAAATTATGCCCAACTAGTGAAGAAAGTTTGGCTTTTTCATTGTATTTTTTAAAGAAACAGATGGTCTTTATAGGAGAGGTACAGTAATTGTATATGCTTGAGAACAGTCATGTCTCTGATGGATTGATTGTCTTTGCAGTCAAGCTTTGCAGCTTTGTTTTCCACCCCAAAATTAGTGTTAGTCACAGCAATTAGTTTGCATTTCTAGATTATAGAAAATTGAACAGGTTAGTGTGGAAGATAATTTTTTTTTAAACATAGTGACTTCAGAAGGTGCAGGAAATGCTCATGGGTACTGCTTCTAAGCTGGGGTTGAAGATGATAAAAAGATGACTTCGACCATGAGGTCAGTTTTAATGTTCATTTTTTACACAACTGCATCTGTGTGTGTGTGGGAGGAAGGGATACCTAAGAGAGTTGGA
The DNA here is from genome assembly GCF_026122565.2 of Emydura macquarii macquarii. Taxonomy (NCBI): domain Eukaryota; kingdom Metazoa; phylum Chordata; order Testudines; family Chelidae; genus Emydura; species Emydura macquarii. The sequence continues at coordinate 4,209,869 of NW_027130449.1, read as the reverse complement.
CACTCTTAGAACATAAAGGGGTAGGGACAATGTATACGACTAAACAGTTGCAATTTTTTTTAAATGTCAGCAAGTTTTAGTTCAAATATAAATTGAGTTAATTAGTGTGGACAGAGGAAACAAAGAAAAATTAATTCACATCATAGATGTAAAAATGGTTAAGGGAATAGTGGCTGTTCTGACATGTAGTTTCAGGTCTGAAGTGGTAGGAAGGAGCCCAGCATTTTTTTGGAGAGTGATATTCTGCAGTGCTTTGATTGGGGTGGAGGGCTGGATTTTGTGCTAAAGTGGCAGCTCAGAGTCACATGGTATTAGACCGAGGAGTTCAGCAGGAAATAAAGGAATGTGCACTTGGAAAAACAGCAAAAAGGTTTCAGATCACAGGGTTGTGTACGGCATTTCACCACAGGATTTGAAACACTGGAAGTGAAATGGAGTGAATTGTGCTGCTAATGTGGCTGTACCAGATGCAAAGGGACATATACCATGGGGACGGGAAAACAAGGTGGCCAAGGATTGGGTAAAGTGCTTCTAAAAGGTTCAGTTTAGATTATTGGCACATGCGCCACGTAGTTAGGAAACGGATAACAATTGCGTGAAAGGAGAGAGCTTATTTGAAATTCATAATCGATAGAGTTAAGAGCCCTAGGACCTGGCTTTTTGGGTAGTTTCTTCTGTGAATGGTTAGTGAAACAAACACTGTGTTAAGAGGGTACTTATGCGCTAAATTGGAGAGGTATGTTCTATATTGCCACCGCATACTCTGCCTATTAACCCACCTCCCCATGTAATAGTCTACATGCCAAAGCAACCTCAAACAACCCACCCAAATTTCCTTCTGTATGGAGCCCAAAGAGGAAGTCCTGGGACAGTGATCCCCTTCTCTGGAAAAGATAATATCACAGTTTTAATGTCCAATGTCTCACAGACTTGCAGGACTAAAAATGGGAGATTCATCTCTTGAAAAGGGACATGTTCCCCATTGGAACATAGAGGGACTTCAAAGTCATGATATTTTTGTAATACCAAAGATACATAATTCTTGATGTAGTCCTAAGTGGAGCATAGGATCTGGTCCACAAGGTGCATATAATATAATGTAATTAAATTTTACATCCTTGTGGAGGGGAGAGGAATACCCAAGAAGCCCACCGCAGTAGTATTTAACTTCAAAAAGGGGAACTACACAAGAATGAGAGCTCTTTAAATGGAAGTTAAAAGGAACAGTCACAAGGATTAAAATGCCTGCAAGCTGCATGGAAGCTATTTTAAAAACACCATAATAGAGGCTCAAACTAAGTGTGTACACCAAACAATAATAATTAAAAAACAGCAAGAGGACCAAAAAACAAACAAACAAACAAAAAACACCACAATAGTTTGTTTAACAGCTAAAAGAGGCAGCTGGAGGCAAAAAGGCATCTTTTAAAAAAATTGAGGAAAATAGAAAGGAGAATAAACTCTGGCAAGTCAAGTGTAAAAATATAATTAGGCAAGTCAAAAAAGAATTTGAAGAGCAACTAGCAAAAGACACAAAAAACAACAGCAATTTTTTTTTAAGTACATCAGAACCCTGCCAAACAATCAGTGAGGCCAGTGGACGATCGAGGTGCTAAGGAAGACAAGGCCATAGTGGAGAAGCTAACTGAATTATTTGCATTGGTCTTCAGTGCAAAGGATGTGAGGGAGATTCCCACACCTGAGCCATTCTGTTTAGGTGACAAATCTGTGGAATTGTCCCAGATTGAAGTGTCAGTAGAGGAGGTTTTGGAACAAATTGATAAATTAAACCGTAATAAATCACCAGGACCAAATATATTCAGTCGAGTTCTGAAGGAACTAAAATATGAAATCGAAGAACTACTAACTTTTGTATGTAACCTATCGCTTAAATCAGCCTCTGTACCAGATGACTGGTGGATAGTAATATGATACTGATTTTTTAAAAAGGCTCCAGAGGTGATCTTGGAAATTACAGGCCAGTAAGCCTAACCTCAGTACCAGGCAAATTGTTTAAAACTGTAGTAAGAACAGAATTATCAGACACATAGATGAATACAATATGTCGAGGAAGAGTCAACATGGCTTTTGTAAAGAGAAATCATGCCTCATCAATCCTTTAGAATTCTTTGAGGGTGTCAACAAACGTGGAAATGGATGATATAGTTGATGTAGAGTACTTGGACTTTCAGAAAGCCTTTGACAAGGTCCCTCACCAAAGGCTTTTAAGCAAAGTAAGTGATCATGGGATAAGAGGTAAAGTCCTCTCCTGGATCAGTAACTGGTTAAAAGATAGGAAGCAAAGGGTGGGAATAAATGGTCAGTTTTCACAATGGAGAGAAGTAAATGGCAGGGTCACCCAAGAATCTGTGCCGGGACGATGCTGTTCAACATGTTCATAAATGATCTGGAAAAGGGGGTGAACAGTGAGATGTCAAAATTTACAGATGGTACAAAATTACTGAGGATAGTAAGTAATGCATATTGGAAAACAATCACAATACATAAAATGATGGGGTTTAAATTAGCTGTTGCTATTCAGGAAGGAGATCTTGGAGTCATCGTGGATAGTTCTCTGAAAACATCGGCTCAGTGTGCATGGGCAGTCAAAAAAGCTAGCAGAATGTTAGGAGCTCTTGGGAAAGGGACCGAAAATGTCATAATGTCACCATATAAATCCACAGTATGCCCACACCTTGACTACTGCATATAGTTGTGATCACTCCATCTCAGAAAATATGTATTTGAATAGGAAAAGGTAAGAGATGGGCAACAGAAATGATTAGTGGTATGGAACAGCTTCTATATGAGGAGAGATTAAAAAGACTGGGACTGTTCAGCTTAGGTATGATCAAGATCTATAAAATCATGAGTGGTATGAAGAAAGAGAATAGGGAAGTGTTGATTATCTGTTCACATGACACACAAACTATCAGCCACCCAATGAAATTAACAGGCAGCAGGTTTAAAACAAACAAAAGGAAGTACTTCTTCATAAAACACACAGTCAGCCTGTGAAACTTGTTGACGGCGATGTTGGGAAGGCCAAACATATTAATGGGTTCAAAAAAGAATTAGATAAGTTCATGGAGGATGGGTCCATCAATGGCTAATGCCAAAATGGTCAAGGATGTATCCCCATGCTCTGGGTGCCCCTAAACCTCTGACTTCTAGAGGCTGGATCTGGACGACAGTGGATGGATCACTCAATAATTGCCCTTTTCTGTGCATTCCCTCTGAAGCATCTGGCACTAGCCACTGTCGGAAGACAGGGTACTGGGTTAGATGGACCATTAGTCTGACCCAGTATGGCCATTCTTATGTTCTTACAGTTTTAAGTATTTTCCATTTATGAGTTTTAATTTTCTTTTCCTCTTGCACAGGTGGAGGGACACAAACAGTAGTCCCAGTATTGTTTTAAGGACTCTCTAAAATGTTCCTAAATAGTTTTTCTATATTTATTAACATTTTTATTGACATGAATTTGGGCTGACCTGCATGACTCACTTGTCATTTCGCTACTTTGATATGATCATCCCATAGCGATGGTGATAAAACCTTTTCTATCCCACAGTCATGTGCTCCCTGCTGGTCTTACGTAGTTCTGGGAGGACAGATTTTAGCATGATACATACGTATCAGGATAGTCCCAGCCTTAGGGTGCCCTAGATGATCAGTGCAACCAGCCAGGTTCCGAAATCCCAAAATGGGTGGTCTGAAGAAGACCCATGTAATGAATTTCAAACTACTACTGCATTTTACTGACAGTTAAATTTAATTATGTGAGCAAATTGGGAAGAGGCCAACTCAGGTTTATTTTAGAGCTCAGCTCTTCCACAACATATGGAATAACAGCATACTCAACTAGTGAAACACAAGAAGAACCTTGCAGTAGCTCATTGATGACCATGAAGGAAGACACTGTAATCTAGCAACTTCCGAGGGCTGATTTATCACAGAACATCACAAATTATTTTGGGTTGGAGTGGAAGAATCAAAATATAATTTGTCCGGGATGCTGCTTGACTTGAGTGTTGAAATAAAGGAATGAAGTTCTGTCAGGAAACCTGTGATGCTCGAGTGATTGTATTTTAAACTGGGAATTTATAGTTGCCACAATAGTAAGTGTTGGAAGAGCTAGCTGCATTTCTGTCCCCTTTCATAGGATAAATAAATGCCCTGTAAGGACTGACTTGCTAATATTACAACCTCTTACATCTTTAGTAAATTGTGAAGTGCTGCTGCTCATTGAATGGAAAAGCTTAATGGAAATGCTGTAAGAGAATATCAAGGAAATAATTTACTCACTCCTGATATCCTGGGCCAGCAGCAATGCCGTGAAACTGCAGCAATAGCAGTGTTATGTAGTCTTCAGTAGAGCCAGTGGCTCTTTAAACAATTGATTTATCATGTATACTTTAAAACTGAGACCAAAATTGTGGGCTAGAAGAAGGAAATGATTCTCTTAAAATAATTTTATCTGTCACCAGGTGCTGAATGATAAAATCCCAGTAGTGAATAACACTCTGTATAATTTGATTTCCAAGCACTTAGGTATCTATTTTTCATGGTCATAACAAAGATTCTTTGAAGAAACTGACATCTTAATATAAACATATTTGGGGAATTATTTGAATGGGGTGGTTCTGGCTGCTCCTTGGATTTCGACAGCAGATGTTCCATCATTTGAATTCTGATCATTTTCTTTAATAATCTGTATAGTGAACAGAACTATAATATTCTAAATATTGGGGGGGGCAGATTCTGCTTTGACTTGCACTCTGTGAAGCACCATCGACTTCAGTGAGATTTCATGGGGTTGTAGTTCTGGGGAGTTGACGATCAGTAAAAATGAAAGAAGAATCAGCTGGAGTTAAACAGTGCTCATGTGACTGCAGTTTGCTGTCACTTTTTTTTTTTTTTTTGGAGCTGTAGCAGCAGACTTTATGCCTACCCTGAACACAATCCCTGCATGCATTCCCTCTCTCTCTGTTTCTCTTGGCTCTTGTTAAGCTCCACAGCTTCTCTTGTGGGACCTTTCCAATGAGAGAGCGGGAGAGAGAGAAAGGAACACCACTGATTTCTCTACAGTGCAAATTGAGCATGAAATGGGCAGTGTGGAAACGGCTAACGGGGCTACGGAGGGAGATCCTGAACGCTATTCATAGGCACGTTCATCTGGAGGAGCAGCAGCACCAGGAAAAGGGGAGAGCAAGTGAGCTGAATGTGGGGAGTTTAATTTGATATTTGCTAGGCTGGAGTTCTTGCATTTTGGAGCTGATGCCTGGAAGATTTTTTCAATTAGCTGCTGGGAAACTAAGGAGAGACCTGGAACTGTTAGGCCTTGGCTAGGGATCCCTATCCATGGAAAGAATAGATCATTGTAGCAGCAGGGGTAAGTAGAGTGCGGACTTGCAGCGATCCTACACAGTTTATGAAAGATATTTTCTGTGTGTTTTTTTTTTCACAGTTACAAAATCTTAAAATCTAGATTTACAAACAGTGGGGAAATGCATTTAGCTTGGCACCAAATGTTAACAGGAAAATAAAGCGAATGAAAGAGACTACAGCTTAACAGGCAGCGTTTTCCATGTAGCATTCTCAGATATAGCTGGAAAGGGCTCTTGAGTAAAATCTCTTACTTTACCGTGTCAAAACCAAGGATCGAGAAAAATGATCAGGTTTCCTTCCCCTCGTCCCTCATATTAACCTTTGACCTGTTGGCTGGGCTCATGCGCTGAGGAAGTCAATGTGAATAACAAAGTTATTGCACTATAAAGTGCTAGCCTTTAAAAACAGCCTTGCTTTTTAAAAATTTCCCGCCCTGTCCAATAAATCTGAATAATTTTATGAGGTATATTGTTTTGTTTTTAAGTTGTAGTAAATCCACTAATATTAATTACAGGAACTGCATTTGCTGGATTTTATACTGATGTACTTCTTCTCTTAATTGTTGTTAATAACAGACAGAATGTGTTTTTATTGATGAAACTGGATTAACTAGAGAGTTTGTGTTTTAATTTATTTAAATATTAGCAGTCTTTTCTCCCCCTTCAATAATCCTCTCCTTCCCCTTTCTCCCCCTAGAAACAATCCTTGGAACAGAGAGTGGGAGGGACTGCATAGCCACTCCAAACTTTTATACACATTAGGAATTTAGTTAACATCTTAAAGTTCTCAAGATACAGGTGATACTGGAAAAAATGTGCAAGGACATCTAATTCAGGGCTTAGATGCTATGCTACAGGACCCATAGAGAAACCTAAGATGGACAGATAACGTTTTCCAGTGGGTTATGAGCAAATTTTTCATTTCATAGCCAATAAATAAGTAGCACAATAGGATCAGTGTGTGCTTCCTGGACGTCTCAAAAATGAGGCTTTTAAAAATCATGCTCCGTACAGCTAATTCGCTTAGGGCTCGGTTGAGCTCTGAGTAAGAGAGCACAGATAGGTGCACTGGCCCAGACAGAGCCCTGGAAGGACTTGTAGCTCTCTGAGTTACCCCTTGTGCAGGGGCAGGGGGGATAGTAGGTTACTGCAGCTTTTCCAGAGTGCAGCCTACTGTTGTTCCCTCCCCCGTCTTCCACACACACACACACTTTGCGCTGGCTCAGCTCCTCTGGCTTTCGTTTGGGAGAGGTGGGACCGAGGCCCTGCCTTTCTCTGCTCATTTGCTTTCCCTAGTGCCTGCTCTCCCCTTTCTCCCTTGTACCTGGATCTGCTATCAGATGTAGGGAAAGGCCCTTTACTCCTCTGCCTGGCCACATGGGGCTGAGCGACAGCTGAGCCCTTCACTTGTAGCATCACAAATAAAAATCCCTGCATGTTTCCTCTCATCTCTCTCTGAAAGGGACACTGTGATATAAATGACACAATAAGGAAACAGTCCTTCCCTGTGTCACTAACCCGCCTTCCGGGCAGAAAAACTGATAGAACTTTACAAATCGAAGCTACTTTTAATCCTTTGTGGTGTGTATTTACTTTTTTGCACTTTGCTCAGCAGTGGGAATGGTGTCATAGACTTAGCTGATCTAACTGCTTTTACTCTTACTTGGCTCTCATGCATTATTAGGACAGTCTGTAGTTTGTAGTATTGCCAACCCCAAAAATTACAAAATCATGAGTTAAGTCTTAAAAAAAGGAGATTGGCTTAAAAATCATGAAGGGTTTTTTTTTTTTTTTTTTAATTAATAATAGTTTGGGTTCTTTTTTTATTCCAGTTTCTGAGTCTTCTGGTTCATTAGGATGCCCTTATGTCATGTCATCACGTTTTGAAAGCTGAAATCCTCACATAATCCCTTGACTGTGAGTCTGGACCTTTAAGAAACGTATGATTCTCGCAATAAAATCTCAAGAGCTGGCAGCACTGATAATTTTTGAAAACTCCTGCTGCCCTAAAACATGCCGGTTTACTCATTTCACCTAAAGGGCACTTTCCATTAAAAGTGCTGTGATGTATGTTTTTGAAACTCTTATTTAAAAACAAAACACCCTTCCCCACATTTGGGGTCCAAGTTATGGTACCCAGAGGTGTCTTTTTGTCAGGAAGTGTGGCCAAGTATTTATTTAAGCCTTTGTCACTCATATAAAAGTAATGAGATCATATAGCCCTGAAAATTTAGAGTCCTTGCAAATGCTTTTATTAAGGAAATATTTCATTTATGTGGTAATTGTTTTATGGGAAATGATTTGAAATAGATTACCCTTGTTCCTCAAGATTATTTTAATTTCCTTTTGGTTGCTTTACTCTTATTGCTTTCTTTGCTTCATGGGAAACCCTGACATCTGCACAGCAGACCACATGGGGGCTACAGGCAGTGCAATGAGCTTTGCTTTCCTCCCGCAGAACTGGCCTGATTGATGGTCTTGCAGGGGTGTCAGCACTCAAACACCCTCTCATGAAAACTTGATGGCTGCAAAGTAAGACAACACTCACCCCTCCCTTGTTTGTGAAAATGGAATGTTCCGGGGATTTTTGGCGAAAGACAATGCTTATTTAATCAGCAGCATGCCATAGTAGTGACAGTGTGTTTGGCTGTCAGATACCTACCTGCCTCTAAAGGTCAGATCTACACTACAAACTTGCCTGCATGGCTGTGTCAGTTGGGGTGTGATGAGGTCTGATTTGTCACTGGCAGCACTATACTGGCAAAAGTTAGGCTATATCAGCAAAACAATGCTTTTGCCAGTATAGCTTATTTCACCTGGGGGTGGTGGACTAAGCTATATTGACAAAAGCAGTTTTGCTGGTATAGGCTGTGTCCACTTTAGGAGCGCTTAGTTGGTAAAGTATACCAGCATAGCTGTACCGGCAAAGCCTTCCAAGTGTAGATCGAGCCTTACTGTTGGGAATAACAGGCTGACATATCTTCAGCAAAGTGATTCCTGTATAACCGCATGTCTTACGTTGCACTGATATTATTAAATGGGAATGTAATTAAATATAAAGATGCCCAGGACTTTGTGTGTATTTATTTTTAAATTCTACCTCATTCCTCCAAAAATACTTATTCTGTCTATATCTCTATTTATTTTATGATTTATGAATATCCCCAACGGTGGGCCTATTTTAAGATATGGGCACTCGTGCATGATTTGCCTGGCAGTCACCAAAATCTTGTAGTGAACAGCTCTACCATGTAAAAGTGATCACTAATAAATCCTCTCAACATATACAATATTGCCTGCCCCAAGCATGAAACAATGATGAACCATGCTCCTAAATAATTGGTTTCCATTTTAACTGTAAGGAGGTTTTTAGGACCATGGTGTATAACTAAGCTCCATAATGAAAAGTGAGAGTGATTCCTGATCTTCAACAGTGGAAATAAATGAGAAGAGGCCAAATATTGTTGTGCTTTCTCAGGCCAAACTCCCCTTGAGTTTTATCTGAGTAAATACGCTACATGTGACAGGATTTGGCCCTGGGTATTATTTAACTGGGGCTAGAAATAGTTTGCAAGAAAAATTAGCCTCATATTTCTTGCTTTTGGCCATCAGACGTAATTTTCACCAATATGTACATTCCACAGCAGTGTATAAAGGTGGCATTTGTACTTTGTTTTCACTCGTCTGATTCGCTAAGTTGCATAAACATCATAAATTAACGAGAGGACAGACTTCAAGGAGGCATTAAAAGTGTGGTGGTTTAAAAAGGAAAAAAAAAGTTCCAAATATTGCCAGAAAAATTATCAAATGTAATAGTGGTTTAGGCATTTAATGAGCTTTTTCTGTAGCATGAGAGCAGCATTTTCAGCTGCATGTGTCTGGCTGTCTTTGCCAGGGAGTAACCTTAAATTCCATTTTGGAAAAATGAAAAAAAGATTACCAGGTTTCCTTGGAACAATGACATGCTTTTGGCCAGGAAAAGTATCAACCTTTCCACTGACTTATAACTCCTGGCAAGAGGCAGCTCATAGTTCTTTAGCATTTTCTTCATCTCGTCTGACTTGATAATTCTACATTTGCAATGCAATGACTAACGGCCGAGTTTCCGAGGTGCATTGTGAATGCATTGGATTGGTTGCTATATTCAGAAGGGGAACTGACATATTATTCTTTACAAATACATCGCAGTGTTTCACCAGACATGCAGTAGACCTCCCTAGGAGTTTGTCTGCCCTGCAGTTAACTTGGACTATTGTCTCTGGGGTTGGAGTAGCCCTGGTGTGAGCAGCCACGCTGCGAAATCCTATCCTAAGCCCTGTGTGCTTACTGGTGCTGCACTCCCCTATGTGTGTCACTAGGACGTCTGGGGCCATATTCCGTAATTCATGGTGTTACAGCAAGCTGAGATTCTCTGTTCTTTCCCAGTGAATTGTGGGAGAACTTGTCTGTCCTTCTGGTCACATGAGTGTGGGAGGAAGAATTGTGGGAAGGCACTGGAGGACTATCAACACATAATTGATTTAGCCTGAAGTCCTCATTGGAAACTGGGTGGGTTACCACCTCGAGTTAAAGTGGAATCTGGGCTGTAATGCTTCTTTCCCCCACACCCTAGTTGGGCCAGCTAGCCCTGAAGTGGAAGCATCACTTCACTCAGGTAAAAGGGTTTTGTGTATGGACGAGAGAGGGGCGTTAGGAGCCTGGTAAGAGCCCTGCCTAACTCTGCGGTGAAGACATATCTGGATATAGGTTTGAGGTAGGCTGCCCCTTTGTAATGTGACTTCCACATCCTCCACTTTTCTTTGCTGCCATTCTTCTGTGTTGCCCAGCCATTCCTTAACGTTGCTTTCCCCAGTTTCCCTGTTCCCTTCCCATTGTCCTAGCACAGGTGAGAGGTCATCAGTTGGGAGTGCCCTCTTGTGTGGCATGTGTCTTTGACTTTGGCAGGCTGTCTCAAAAGACACCAGTATCAGACATCAGTTTTCAGGAAACACCAACGTTTATCCACTTGTGGACATCCATTGGTCTAGTAATAGTTCAAGTGAAATGAAAGCCAGTGCTACACTGCTTTGCAAAATTCTACTTGCCCTCTGTGCAGAGGGCAACTTTTTTGGACAATTATGGTCTGGGTGGGCGAGTGTAATTTGTGCCTTGCCTGATAAATATTCCTGGCACATTTTATGAGGGTGAGTGCCCAGGATATTGTATCGTATGTAGATCAAACCCAAGTTTATCAGAAACAGAACAGCACATTCATCAATGTGTCAATTGATGCACTTAATGTGGAGAGTCAGGGACAAGGGCATGTTCTATCAATATCTTGTCCTGAAATGCAGAAAATGTATTTGACAGCATGAGTTGGAAGTAGGTATGTGATCTTGAGTACATATTCTGCTGAATGATACAGAAGTCTACCCTGGAGCCCAGGTCATCAGCATCAGAATTTTTACCTGCAAAAGTACCACATAGCAGCAAAGCCCTCTTATTGGTTCTATCCAGAATGTCAGTGGAACTTTTTAAAGGAGCCATTCACCGGGCCCCAAATGAAGTAGTACATGTAAGATACAGGCTTCTCTGCTTATGCTGATCCACAGTTACCACAGACATTTGTAGGAGAGCTTGAGAGATTTACCATGAAATGTTCCATAAACTTCATTGCACTTGGTCACAAAGTTATTCTAAGGTCTGGTAAGAGCTCACACAGTGACTGTGCAGAGGGTCAGATCTCCCCAGGACTAGTCCTGAGTCAGTGTTGGTTCTCTGCCCCCACTATATGATGGGGCTTAGCAAGTGGTTGAGTGTATTCCAAACAGCTTTGTGTCATGGCACAGGTGGATGTGGGGTTCAGGAGGTTTGATCCTGCTTCTGTTAATTTCAGTGGAAGCTGATTTGGGTCTGGGATAGGCTTTTGGGGTCAAGCCTGCTTTCAGTAGCTTTTTGTACCTTGTGTAGTTATTTTCCCCCCCCTCATTATTATTACCCACGGGTAACTTGGACATGTTTTTGAGTAAAATGCAGGTAAAACTTGCTAACCAAGCAAAGCTTTGTTTACTGCTGTATGCAGAAGGACCTATTTCATGGAAATGAAGGCAATCGATTGCAAATTACATGCGGTTCCTTTGGAAAAGCTCTGGTAATCTTTTCCTTAATAAGCTCTGTTTTCAATGGTGGCTCTCCGCAAATGGTCATGTATTTTATACTTGCTGATATAGATGTATGCGCATATGTGTGTGCGCGTGAGAGAGAGAGAGAGAGAGAGATCAGCAAAAAATATTCCCAGCTTTATAAAGAAGAAGTTGGAATAAACAAGTTTCACAGACATATAAACCAACCCTTGTTTCCTAAGTTTGTCACAAAAATATCCTTTAATCAGGATAGTTAGATGATGTGGTCAGCATCATATGGGAAAGGGGAATAATAAGAAAACTAAATCAGAAAAATCCAAACAAGATTGCTTCAACATCTTGCGCCAGAGGCATAGCTGAAGTACATGGGCACGGCTCCAGGGAGTGACATCAGTTTACATCAGCTGAGGATCTGGCCCTTTAAGGTAGTCGCTAGTGATTCTAGCTTTCACAGTAGATTTGGGGAGTGATTTTCTTTAAACCTGTTTTAAAAATCTGTCTCATAGTATTTGGAGCAAACATTCTGTAATCTGTCACTGGGGTCTAAAGTATTAAACTGGTCTACTGCATGCTATTCAGATGTCACCCATTCATTATTTTATATCTCTGGTCCTGTTGACAAGTGTAATGTACTCTTGAAAGTGGTACCTCTTGAAAGCCACTTTCGGTTTAATTTAAGTCCTCACCTTTGTCTTTAGCCCTTGCTTTTTAGAGCCTGTCAGTGTGGAACGTGGCAGGTCTTGTGTGCCTTGCATACAGCCAGTTTCTCAATCAGGGTTTGTGATTGCGGAGTTCTAGACAAATGAATGAGGCTTTAAAAATGCCTGCCTTTTGGTCCAAATGCTGATTTGCCACAAATCAATGTCACGCTTATTCATGGAGAGCTACCAGGATGAAACTTTCCAAACCTCTTCCGAGAGGGCAAATGAGTTCTTTTTTGTCCTGTTGCAAGAAAAGCAACATAATTTACTAGCCCATAGAAATTCACTCTGTGTGTGTTGTAAAAATGTTTATAGTATTACAATGCATAATTTCAAATCATACTTCTAGACTATATTGTATTATAAACTGTGAACTACTGTTTTTTGTTGTTTATTTCTAGAAGAGAAATCCAGAAAGCCAATAAATTCTTCTCTGCAGGAGACTCACTTAATCACTCTGTTTAGCTGCTAGCTTACTAGAGAGATGAGCTGCTTTATCCCAGACAATGGAAGTAGAAGGTTTTGGAGAGTTTTTCTGCTAGCTCTGTCTGTATAAATGATCAATAAAGTCTTGGCTGGCAACCATTGCCTTTTTCTGCAAAATATATGTAAGCGAGCGGGATGTATAATTTAGTGTCGCCTTTCAAGATACCAAGCATGGTATTGTTCCCATTTAAGTGGACTGATGCAGTGAGATCATGCTTGTTGCTTTGGCTGGTCTTCTAGTTTTGGAAATCATTGCTGCTATTCAGTTTATTATAGTTAGCTATTGTTCAGTGGATCATTATATTAGGAACTATGGTACTTCCTACAGTCAGCCGCACAGGGTGACGTGTGAATTTGAAGAGAGAAGAAAAATGAATGCCAACTCTCTGACAACCGACAGCTAAAGCAAACAGAAACCTATAGCTATAGTCGGGGCAATCGATTATTTTTTGTCAAGGTCCAAATTTCTTGATCAAGGTATAGTCAAGGTCCAGATTCCAGAGAAAATAATACAAAAAAAATAACAATAATGATAATAAGTAAATAAAAAGATTTCGTGGTCTGTTCAAAAGGGCTGGTGGTCCAGATTTGGTCCACGGTCCACCTAATGACTAACCATGGTGTATAGGATTTTGTGCACTCTTCTGTCCTTCATTGGCCTGTCCAATAATGCAGAGTGGATGCTCATAAACATGTCTTTACCTGTGTAGCTGATTGATAGTATGGCATAAATTTACAGCACTGGGAATTTGCATGTAACTGTCAGTGCATAATATATTCTTAAGGCCATCTTTAAAATGAAAAAGTGTGTTCTTGTAGCATTCTCATCAAGTTCCATTGCTGTGTTTAAGCATTTCACCGTGTCTATAATTTAGTGGGTACCATATTCTGCAGTTCAGTCTTCTCAGATGTTTTCTTTACAGTTTTGGCATCAATTTAAACATTTTTCACCTTTTATCTCTCATGACCTCATAATCTGAGCGTGTCTCATTATAAAATGCTGCCATTCAAAAGATTATGATGCTGTAAAAAAGATTAATGAAGTCAATCACATCTGCTTATGTAAGCTGAGCACCCATTTTCCAAGAATACATTAACCAGACATAAATATACCAATTGTTTATTATTTTCAGGAAGTTCTAGACTGTGATTTTGAGGGTGAAAAGTGAACATTTCAAGTGATATGAAAAATGCCAAACTACCTATAAATTGTTCCAAACTGCTGTTTCTATTCAGTGCTTGCTCAGATGATCCAACTGAAGTCCAAGGGATGGGAGGGAGAAGAGTACCCTTTTCTTGTCGGTCTCTGGCTTCTCTTCTAAGAAGATTAAAACAATTTGCCCTGGTTGGGGTCAGACAATTCTGCCGAAAGGACCTGGTCCAAAATCCATCAAGGTCAATGGGAAGCTTTCCTCTGAGTTCAGTGGACTTTGGATCAGGCCCATAAAAATACGGTATGTAGTTCTGGTCACCCCATCTTAAAAAGATATATTGGAATTGGGAAAAGTACAGAGAAGGGCAACAAAAATGATTAAGCGTATGGAACTGCTTCCATAGGAGGAGAGATGAAAAAAATTGGGATTGTTCAGTATGGAAAACAGACAGTTACGGGGGGATATGATAGAAGTCTGTAAAGTCATGAATGGTGTAGAGAAAGCCAATAGGGAAGTGTTATTTACCCCTTGACATAATACGTTGTCAGGGGATGTTGTGAAGCCCAAAAGTATAAGTGGGTTCAAAAAGAACTAGGTAAGTTCATGGAGAATAAGTCCATCAATGGTTATTAGTCAAGATTGTCAGGGACACAATCCTCTATGCTCTGGATGTCCCTAAACTTCTGACTCCCAGAAGGAGGGAATGGACAATGGAATGATCATTCCATAAATTGCTCTTTTCTGTTCATTCCCCCTGAAGCATCTGTCACCTACCACTATTGGAAAACAGGATACTGGGCTAAATGGACCATTGGTCTGACCCAGAAAGGTCATTCTTACGTTATGTTCATTGTGCAGATGTTCTCTTTAGACCAGTGGTTCTCAGCCAGGGGTACGTGTACCTGTGGGAGTACGCAGAGTTCTTCCAGGGAGTATATCAACTCATCTAGATAGTTGCCTAGTTTTACAACAGGTTACATAAAAAGCATTGGTGAAGTCAGTACTAACTAAAATTTCATACAGACAATGACTTGTTCATAATGCTCTATATACCATACACTGAAATGTAAGTATAATATTTATATTCCGATTGATATATTTTTTAATTATATGGTAAAAATGAGAAGTAAGCAATTTTTCAGTAATAGTGTGGTGTGACACTTTTGTATTATTATATCTGATTTTGTAAGCAAGTAGTTTTTAAGTGAGGTGAAACTTGGAGGTACGCAAGACAATTCAGACTCCTGAAAGGGATGCAGTAGTCTGGAGAAGTTGAGAGCCATTGCTTTAGACTGTTGTGTCTCCAAGAGACACTTGGGAAGAAAAGCTCCTAAATAGGATGGAGTCAAAGAAGATACTAAAATAGCATGTACTGTAATAGTATTCAGAGAGCAAATAAATTATTCAGCCTAGGAAAAGGGAGTATACAAAATATTGTTCATGCTTCTGGAAATGTTTTGCTGCAGAGAAAGGTACAGTAAAAGGTAAGCGTAATGAAACGTACAGTAACAACTTCCTGTTCAGTCATCTGTATGGGCTAAGACATTTCTGACATAATTTCAAGATGATCTTTTGGCAACGAAGTGTAGGATTTTAGGTGTAGGATTTTACATGAGGAAGTTGTTTGTATTTCCTTTCCCTCTTTTCCTTGTTTAAAAGGAACTCCGGGTTCTGCAACTCCACTCCTTTTCTTTTACCATGGGAGGTGGGATTGGCTGCACAGAGAAGAGTGTGGCTAGTTCCTTCTCCAGGCATTCATTTTGTGATTTTTTTTTATATATACCAAGATTAGGGAGTTCGCTTATATGCAAGGGAATATGGTAAATTTAAAATTTCACTTCTCATTACAGACACAATTAGAAAGCAAATTACTAGGGAATGACCCGTCATGTCACATCATGTCATATCGGGTATTAAAGAGCAGAAATAATCCGCTAGTTACTAACAGAATGCAGCCTAATGCAATACTCTGTGCATACTTCGCTTTATTACTACAGAACATATAAAAACAGCTGGGTAGCTTGTTTTCAGAGACCTCAACACAGGCTCATTGTTCTAATGGAGCTAGGAATGATATCTAGATAACACGCTTGCTCTCTTTGGAGGCTGGTTACTATTGCTAAACAAACTATTCTTGGATAGTCTCCTGCAAATTTACTATAGGGGCATCAGCAATTCAGAGAGTCCATAGTTAATAGACCAGAAGTGACGTCCAGTAGATAAAGGGCCAAATTCAGAGGTGAATGTGAGGGTGCTGTGAGTTAGATACACTTTTGTTTGACTCCCATACGCCTACTCTGACTCACTCTACAGGTGGCAGTGTAAGGCAAGTTGTTGTTGTTTACACTGTAAGGAGCGGAAAGAAAATGTGATTTAAAGTAATCCCCAACTTAATTTGACTTAAACACCACGGGACAGGAAGAAGCTGTAAGTCACATCAAGGGAGTTCTTACCTCCATGAATATTAGGGACACTGATGGAACTGCGCCAATCTAGTTACACTGGTGCAAACCCATCAAAGTGGAATTTATAATGATGTGGCTTAGTTAATTGTGTTTCCCTTATACCTGGGTGTATGTACGTCCTAAGTGAGACTTAGGGCTTGTCTTCACTTACCTTGGAGATTTGGTGGCAGTCGACTGGAGTTACGCAACCTACGCAAAAAACTTGCATAACTCCCGTCGACTTCTCTGCTTCTGTTTTGCTACACCACTTGAGAAGGTGATCTTAATACGTCGATTTCTGGATCGACTGAGCGGATCTTCACTGACCGCTTAGTCGATCCAGAGAAGTCGATCTGACGGCGGCGAATTTGCCGCCATCAGTGAAGACATAGTCTAACTTACACCTCCTTTCTCATCACGCTTAAATATGGATCAAAAAATTGGGTGGAGAAAGGACTTTTCCATGAAAAAGAAATCCACTTTTTTAACTGGACTGGAGCTCCCAGGTATTTTACAAATGTGGAAAGTATTTCAAACTCTGTATTTAGTTTTCCCTTAACTATGTATTTTTGTTTTTGTTTTTGCTTTTATTATTCAGGTGTTCTCTGTATGCTGCAGCACTTCAAATGTTAAAATTTGGTTGCAAAATAAAATGTTAGGAGGGAAAAATCTGGGCACAAATGCAAAAATACATAACTTTATCATGATGTTCAATCATATTAACAGGCAGCAGACCATACCTAGTACGGAACAAACCCCTGAAGACAGGGACAGAATTGTTTGGATAGTCCTGAAGCTTTACAATTCCATCTATCCTGCTGGAAGGGAATACCTTTTGTTACAGAAGTTCAGTGTTCAATGGATTTTACTCTACAGGTTGTGCAGTCCCTTCCAGGACAGGTGGAAACATATTTTGGGGACCGTGTCATACATTGCGTGTCCCTATGGTGGCTTACGGAGGTGCAGAAATCTTATAGAGATACTTGCTGCAAGGCGGTTTGGCAGAAGTGTGCTTTGCAGGAGGATTTATAGGTGGAGGTTGTCTGGAGGACAAGAGCGGGATTAGCCCAAGTATTGACAAGTAGCAGGGGAGAGGGTGTGAGGATGAGAGAGAAGGAGAAACTCAAAGGGTTTTGTAGGAGGGAGGGTTGCGGGAGAGCAAAGGAAGTGAGACAATACATTAGGATGGAGGTGACACCATGAGTAGAATTGTCTTCACCTTCAAGGACTCATGAGGTTCCTAGCCTTGACGTGGCCTTCCAGCAATAGGAAGAGCAACAGCAATGAAAGATTTTTAAATGTCCCTCATTTTAGGCAGGTTGTTTTCCAAGTTGTCAGTCCACTCCTATCAGTCAGGCACAGATCTGGAGACCTCTTCTCAGTTCTCTTACAAATAATCTTTAATGGAGACTTTCATTTGCTAAACAGGCTGGGCTGCTTAAGAGCAGCAGAAAATTTGCCCTGTACAAGGGACAAGTGTGAGTTGAACTCTGTATTTAATACCTTGAGTATAAAATAAATGGTCCAGAGCCTAAGGTGTTTCTTGGTCCAAGACACCTTTTTGTTGTCTACCATATGTATATAGCCAGCAGAAGAGTAGTTAAAATTCAGGAAGTTATGTCTAGTCAAGGAAGACTGAAGAATTCGTTTAATTTTTTTTATCACATTTTGTGAATTTTGTTTAGTATGTTTTGCAACTACCTTATAAAAAGGCACAAAAAGGGAGGTAGGTTAGGGGAGAACCAAGGGTTCATCTGCTGTTCCGAATTGATAGACCCCTCATCTTGCTTGACTCTTTTCGGTTTTGTTGTGGGTTAGTTTTGCTCCTGACTAATTTTGAAGTATTATAGATGGATCAATTATGTGCAAATTTCCCAGCAAGAAATGTCCATTTTAAAGATCTTTTCTCTTCAAGCCCTTCGTTCTTTTTTTTTTTTTTTTTTTTAAAAGAAGCTTAATTTATTTTTGCTTCAAAGAAGAAGCAAATCATTCTTCTGACAAGTACAGCTAATGCCTCCACTGTTCAACATAATTACCACCCTACAAGCGAGGATTATGGGGATGGGCCTCTCTTCCTGGAGAGAGAGGGAGGGAGAGAGAATGATCTATTTCATTAGGTTTAATGCACCTTTAAGATGAGGTAATTTAGGTTTCTCTGAAGCTCTGTGATTCTTTTATAAACTACATTTTTCTAGGGGCATATTATGGATGTCTCAAGTAATTGGCCTGCAACTGTGGATAGTCTTAAAGTGTTTGGGTACAGTTTTCGAGTTTTATTTTCACAAAAAATATTTAAGCCATCTTTATTATGGGATATCAAAACCAGTGAAACGTTGCTGTTTTGCGGATTTTTCCCCCCAACCTTCATTAAGATTTAATAATGACCTTTTATTATCCGTGACTAGTATGGACATATGCCCAGGAGATATTGGAGGCAAGCTGGTCTATTGTCCGATGCAAACCTCCTAAGTTCTGTTCCTGCTGCTGACTCACTTTGTGACATTGGGCACATTTCTTGCCTCAGTGTTCCCATCTGTGAAATGGGGTTGGTGCTGCTCACTTGCCTTATAACATTTTTTGGAGGAAAATGTTCATGGTTTCTTGGTGTAAGTGCAAAATGTTTTCAGGCAGAATGTTTATATGTAAAGATCACTTACCAAGCATGTATCTTATGCTTTTCTCTCTTTCATTATTCACATCAAGACTCTCCAGTGGGAAGTTCTTTGATTTTTAGTCACAAGCTCTTGTTGACTTCATCAGGAGTTTGAATGCTGACGGGTTGTTTTGGGTTTTTTCCAACTCCCATGCTAGCACACTTTGGAGATGGACACAAGGGGAACTGATAGAGGAGACAAGAGGAGAGGGTTGAGTAGAGATGGTGAAGAAAGGGGCTCATAGCAGTGTTGGTTGGAGGTGTGAGGCTGTGAAGTGAAGGTCAGATTCTAGGTCCAAATTCCATGCTGTGCAGCCATGTGTAGTCAGGGTAGCAGGATGGCTCATATCAAAACAGAACTCAGCCCATAATGAGGAAGCTGAGAGATCATCCCTTTGTCATGGGAAGCTGATAGAGTATCTCAGATCAGCTGACCGTGTTTTTATATTGCATGGCACTACTACATGCTATTACAATTCCTGCTTATATTTGAGAGAGCAGTGGATCGCGAACTATTCAGAGAAGCCAGTAGCTGAGAAAACTGCAGCATCTCACTTCCCAACTTTGTCCATGCCAGTGTGTCCTGTGAGATTCATAAGGGTTACAAAAAAAAATCAAAACAAACGCCCCAGAACGCTAAGATTGTCACTTAAAACTACTTGACAGGGAATTCTGCTGTTCCATACCGTGCTCCTCTGTGGAGCCTAAGTATTGCATCTCATCCACTGCATCACTAAGAGGACGTTGGCCTTGTCTAGTGTTCCTGAGGATCCCAGATAGGGTATCATAATCCTTGCAATACATTTTAGGCAAAGTAGGTGAGTTAAATTAGATAGAATGTCGTTTCGTGACATGTGAATCCAGTTTCCTTTGTGATGTAAAATTAGATCTGTGGGGTAATTTTCGGAGTGAAAAAGAACCTTTGCTGGCATAGCGCTGTTGGTTAGGGGTGTGATTTTGGGGAGGGGGCAATATAATTATGCTGACAAAAGCTCTAGTGTAAACCCCGTTATACCAGCAAAATAGTCCTTGCGCCAGCATAGCTTATTTCTCTTGGGGGACTGGTATAAATTATACTGGCAGAATAACTTTTTTGAGTGTACAAACTGCATCTACACTTGGAGGGTTTGCTTGTGTACCTATTTCAGTGTTAAACCTTGTAAGTGCAGACAAGATCTGAGATTTAGCTACTCCGCCTTCCATTACACGAACAAGAATGATATGGTTAAATCTCTGCTCACTGCTTTGAAAAGCTCATGGTAATATTGTGCTTAATGACTTTTTATATTTGATGAATGATGCTGTAAAGCTCCCTGTTGTGGTAAATTACTTGATAATGTTGAAATCTGGAGACATGTTTTATTATCTAATGCCTGCCCCAACATATAAAATAAAAAGAAAATAAAGTGAGTAGTTAGAAAAAAGATCACTGGTATCTGATACATGAATATTTATGAGGATATTTCCAGCAGACATTTAGTTTTACAGATTTCTATAACTAAAGATTTAATCCGTGGCTCGTACTCTTTGCCTGCTAACAATTGTTTTATTGTTGTACCATATTTTAAAAAACTGTCAGCTGAGATACAAAATCAAATTGTATTTTGGAAGGTCTGTATATTGGTGAATGCTGAATATTTTCAGTCTCACTACTCCAGTCAGACAAGCACAATCCTGGTTCCTCAGACCCAGCATGTCTTGGAGCAAGTTGATGTGAATGTGGTGCTTCATGCATTATTACATGCCCGGCTTATCCTTGCTCACTGACCTGGTCTCTCTCTCTTTCTCTTCTACCCTTCCCCCTCCCTGCTCCTTGGTGTAGCTTTCACTCCAGGAGGAACAGAATGAAGTAACAAGAAACGGCTGTGAATCCAAGGAATTGGTCTACCTTGTGCAAATCTCTTGTCAGGTAAATGTTATGTTTTTCCCCCTTGCATTGCATACACAATTACATTATTTTAAATAACATGGCCTCATAATATTTTGATGTGTTGCTACTTTGATGTGTATTTTTTTCACCTCTTCACTGGCTGTGGAGTGGGTGGCTAGTTTTTAAGGAAAGAAATACTGAGCTTGAAAGAGAGATCAGCTTGTTCAGCAAACAACCCTAACTATGGTATATGGAGAGCTACAAAATATTGAGCCTAGGTGTACAGTTTAACTCAGTAGTGGCCATAATAGCTGCAGTTTCTCTTTTTTCTATATTTGGTTCTATTGTCACACTCCTGAAGACCATGGGTAAGTGTATGTTGCAGGCATATTTACAGTAGATCATAACTTACCATAATTGTGTTATATAGGAGGGTGCTGTTTTCCCACAAAACTGGAAGCACATTTAAAAATTATCTTTGCACAAAATAGTAATAAGCCTTTGGGGGTGGAAGAAGGGGCTGAAATTTCACAGATGAGTAGCTTTTAAAATTGCTTGTGCTTTGTGGGTATCTCAGGGATGCCATATCACCCCGTTGTTGCCAGTTGGTGACTAGATGATAGTCTAGTTGCTAACAAGGCAAGACTGCAAATTTAATTGAGGTTACATGCCCAGGTCTCAACTAACTGGATTGTGTTTAACAATCTAAGGATTTAGGCTGAGTTTTTCCAAGGGGCCTAGAGCATTTGAACTTCGTGATGTTTTAGGTGCCCAACTCCCTTAGGCCTGTTTGAAAACCCTAACCTTAATTAAAATATATGGTATTTCTATTTCCTTGCACCTAAGGCCATAGCAAATATGCACTTCAAAGGTATTTGAAGACATCAAGCATTATTAGTCAGCTCAGTAGCTGACTCAATTAAGGGGCCTGATTGAGCAGAAAAGCCTTGTATCTTTCCCTGAAGCTCACCCACTCAGGTGGACCACCAGAAAATGCCACTTCAGTATGCAAAGATTTTCATCTGTGAATGTGCTGCCTGTGATCCATAAGAGTACAGCTTTGGGCCCTGCTAGGCAGAGCCACCTTGCGGTTATCTCTCTCAGGATTAACTAGGCCCCTGAATGTCAGAATTCTTAAAGGTGGTACCAAGCAGCTGGGATCGTACAAAGAAGCGGACCAGTAGCTAGTTCAGTGTGTCTGATGCTGATGTTATATGTTCATAATGACACTGAGGAGGAAGGCTGCTGTTTCTGCTGAAGCTCCCTGAGGGCAATTGCACATTAGGCAGAAGGAGTCACCACCTCTCAGCCAGCTATTCCTGATGGATCTGGGAACTGCAGCAAACCCCGAGACTGTGATCAGTGGGCCAGCTGCTGAGAAGTTCTGTGCCCCTGAATCTCCCACTGAAGTGCTTTCCTGAACTACATTGACCTCACCGGGAGTTGTGGGAGCTTACACCTCTTGGGAGTTGGCCCCATGGCACTAAGCAATGAGATGTAGCCCCTCACCTATTCCTCCAAATGATAATTCCTCCCATCCTGCTTGACTTTTCTCCTTATGCGGACTGAATGTCACCTCTCTTGCTTTAGTCCATGCTCCCATCTCTCAAACACTTAGATTACGTCTATAATGCCCCACAGTTTGGACTACAGCGGTGTGAATATCCGTGCACAACAAAGTGCTGCACTGTAACTCCCCCCAGGTGGGCACTGCAGCTGCTATCTAAAAAGTTCCTAGTTTGTTTTAGCAGAGCACTGTGTTAATACGAACGAGGAACCTTTTAGTTTGCTCCCACAGCATCCACCCGGGGGAGTTACAGCTTAGTACTTTGTAGGGTGATAGCAAGTGTGAAAAATCGGGACAAGAAGTGGGCAGGTAATAGAAGCCTATATCAGATAAAGCCCCGAATATTGGGACTGTCCCTATAAAATCGGGACATCTGGTCACCCTAGTACTTTGGTGCATGCTGATTTTCACGGGCCTATAGTCCGAATTGCAGGGCAGTGTAGGCAATCCCTTAGAAAGCAGAGAAATTTGCAGCCTCTGGATTCAGTGAAAGAGATGGAAAGAACAGCAGAGCTGAGTATTGTTCCTACAGGGGAGATGCTGCAAGCCATAACATCTCATGTACTCTCCTAATGTCTAGGGTAGGGTTCCATTCTGTCACATTGCACACAAGGTGTCAGAATGGATTTAACTCTATGTTCATGTTGATGTAGTTCAATGAGAGGGATAAAATAGTGTACAGGATGGTAGTACTGGGGGAGACATTCTGGAAGGCCATGTCCATGGCAGGCCAAAAACTTGAAAGGGGAAACAGAATTATGAAACAAATTCCACATGATCGTAACTTGGATTTGCTACTAGAGTTGATGTTGGATTAGTTGCAGCAATTTACAAAAATCTTTTAAAATCCCCACTAAAGTCATAATGTTTAAAAGTCAGACCCCGAAATATAATCTCTTCGTTTGCTCTAAATCCACGTAAATTTAAGAGTATTTTAATAAGTTTAATAAGTAATTTAATAAGTATTTTGTTGCAAATGTGAATAGTGTGGTAGAAAATGAGAGAGAAATCATCTATCCCAGCAACTACAGATTAAAGCTCTCTGATAAATGGACAGAAAAACCTCACTCTGGTTTGTATTGTAGCACTGCGCAGTCCAAGATGGGCACAGCGTGCGGATACAATTTGTGTTTTTGTGTGGCTCATTGAAAAGACATTTATTTTGTCATTTCACTCTGCAACTGATTACCAAACAAAAGCTTTTGAACACTGGACCTTTAAAGTGGCAAGCTCAAAGTCAGCTGTACTTGGCAGACTCCAGCCCAGCAATTGCATTTAGGAAATTCTATTTGATCCTTTCCCAACTGTAAGTATCGTTTTATTAGTGTAAGGAGAATTATTTCCCAGATAAGATTTAATTTTTTTTTAAAATGATCATTTGGGGACAGCTTTCTGTTTGGCAGTGTATAAAATGCTCTCTCTCATGCTCAGATTTTGAAATCTCTTTTTATTTTTGTTTCTATCTGAGGCACTATACAAACTAACTTAGATTAATAGTTCTGAAGCAAAAGAGTTGAATGTAGAGATAATGCAGTTTTTATTTAGAAAGCTCAATCCAAGAAAGGTGATTTTGGGTAAGATTGCACCATGTAACCTTCCCATGTTGCTAGATAAATGGTTGTATTTTCAAGGCATCCAGACAGTTACTGTGGTAACAGGATCACTGTTGTTAAACACACAAACACATTTTCTTTCTCTCTTTCCCTTTGAGAAAGGGAAGGGTAGATAGAAACCTTTAGAGCAGGGGTTCTCAAACTTAAGGGGTCACGAGGTTATTATGGGGGGTCGTGAGCTGTCAGCACTCGTGCATGCCATGGCTGCAGCTGTCAGCCCCGTGCATGGCTGAGAGCCAGAACCCTTCAGAGCTGGATGGCCAGAGAGCAGCGGCTGCTGGCCGGGTACTCTGAAGGCGGCGCCGCCCACAGCAGCAACACAGGCGTAAGGATGACATGGCATGAAGGGGTGGGTGGCATGGCCTGGGGCAGGGTCATAACTTTTTTTGGGGGGGCGTCATCACAGCCTGAAATATTTTCAGAGGAGGTCCCAGAAAAAAACATCTGAGAACCTCTGCTTTAGAGTAACGCACAAATGCTTGAAATCTGAGGAAGCATTCTTGGAAAGCGTGGATGCTGTATCGAAAGCAAGTAATGTCTAGTTTTCCTTCCACCAAAGCTAATTTAAGTTTCCACCTTTTAAAAATACTGACAATATTTAACATGCATTTTATTAGAGAAGGGGAGTATCTCTAAAGATTAACAGTGGTAATTTTCTTTTAGGAAACAGAGTGGTATGAAATCCTCAAAGGGATGATGTTAGGACTCTACCTGTGAACCTTGCAAATTCTGTAGATAATACTGGTATGGCAAACCGAAGCAATAAGCACAGAGCTTTAAATGACCACAGGAAATGCCTCAGGCCTCTGAAATGCTCAGGCTGTACATGTGCATCTTCAAAGTCTATGGACAATGTTTGTAAACCTTGTAAGCTCCATAGGGGTAAGCGAGACTGTACAAGTTCTGCAAAACATTTAATGCAGATTATAATGTACACTGAGAAATAAACAAAAAGTAGGCTCTCCGAAAAGCTAAACTAACCCTATCCATTGTTTTTGTTGGGTTGTAAAGCAGATTTGAAATCTGTAGGTCAAGATGTATTTGATTTATGTTAGAATAATTTCCAAACTATCAATATATTTTTAAATCTTCTACCTCAAAAATGGCCCATCTAATTAATCACAAATGTTCAGATGCAAAACAAAATCTATTTTAGTTTAAGGATAAACAAACAGCATTTCAGATTTAAAGTAGTCTGTTTTGTGACAGCTGTGAAGAAAACAAAGTCAAGTTGTGAAACATGTAGTAGTTGTTCCTATCTGTAAGACCATTTATTTTAGATGAATGGTCAGTGGAGTTTCAAAGTGCAGGAGGCGAATAGTAAAATCCCAGAAAGGAATTTAAAAACTACAAACCAGGTAATATTCAGAGCACATGAAAAAGAAGAATACAAAGATTGTCATCATAACCAGTGTATATTTGATTGTGATAACCCTGCTTGGTTATGTGCTGTCAGAATCTATTGTTGCTTATTTTTTCTTGTGTCCTTGTAAACTCTACGTAGAAATATGACAGTACAGTTTTTTATTATTATTGCTTTTGACCTCGGTGACCCCCATGTGGATTAGACTAATGCAGGAGAACAGACACACCTCTTGCTCGATAATTTCCCATTTCTTCTAAGTGCCTGGAACTTCTATTGTTAGTATCTTAAAGGGGAGTGGGGGGACGGACGGGAGACAGAAAGCAGCAGGCAAGAGGCTGTGTTTCACATGAAGAATTTTGAGTCTTACATAGGCTGAAATTTCTCTGCTGAGAAGATAGTGACTGTGTGAGTGTTGAGGGCCATATTGCCAAACAAAAATGAGCATTGTCTCTTTTATGACCATTGCTTCCTCTCTTGTAGTCCTCAAAAAATAATGCTCAGCTAGTAGTAAGAAGCATTGTGCTGATACCTTAACCAATCATCTTAAAGGCAAACAGCATGTTGTTCTTATAGCAAAGGACTCCTGGATTTGTTCTAGAAACACATTTTTTCTGTTAGTCTTAGGGTTGGTCCACACCTAAAAATTTAGATGGACCTATCGACATAGCTCAGAGCTGTAGAAAAATTTGCGCCCTGTGCGATGTAGCTAGATCAGCCCAATCACCAGTGTAGATGCAGCTAGTTGATGGAAGAATTCTTCCATTGACCTAGCTACTGCCCCTTGGAGAGGTGGATTACCTACATGAGTGGAAAACCCCTTTTCTTTGTTGTAGGAAGTGTCTATGCTTCAGCAGCAAAGGATGGTGTTTTAAGGAAGAAAGTCCAGAGTGGGCACAGCTTTCACTTTCAGTTCTTTGCAGTGCTCTGCTTTGGGCTAGATCCTCACTGTCATCTCTAGAGCTGGGTGAATACCTGGTTAGTTGGTAATTCTGAAAAATAAAAATTGGTTTGGGTCAAACTGAATCTGAAACTTTTCAGTGACTCAAAATAGTCTGTTCCTGATCGGTTCCGGGATGGGGATTCAAACTCAGGGTCTCCTACATTCCAGGTGAGCTCTACTACTGGGCTAAATCTTATGGGAGCAATGGCAGCATCACCATCTCTTCCAGCCATGTGGTGAATTTGTATTCCTGTCAAATTTGCTAATGTTTTTGGGTCGACCAAAACTACATTTTTCGTCAATGGACTATTTGTCTGAAAAATTCCGTCCGTTTCTTCCTCATGTCCCATTTGCTTCTCTCAGACTTGTAGTCATTACTAATAAATATTGATGACGACAATGCCCAGTAGGGCCTCAGTCAGGACTGCTGGTCAGAAACCATCCCCTTTGCATCTTTTCCCCTCTGTAATCTTCAGGCACGTGGGGCCAGATCTCTAAAGGCCTTTAGGCACCTAAACATGTAGATAGGTGCATAGTGGGTTTTTCAGAAGGGCCTAAGTAGGTTAGGTGCTTTTGGAAATCCCACTGGCCACCTATCTACATCCTTCAGGTTCCTAAAGACCTTAGAAACCCGATCCCTTGGTCCTCATAGTTCAAAGATATATCCAGCTTCTCCTTCCAGCTCCTCATCAAATACATTTATTGCCACTGAAGTCTTTTTGTTCTATCACACTTGTCAAAGGAGATGTGTTGTTTTTCATTGATGCATCTTCCCCTTTTCCCAGCTCTGTGGTTGGGTCACCGGATCAGTCTTTTCCAGGTTTGCTGCTCCAATGCTCATTCCTTATCTGCTCTCTGTTTCCCATTAATGTAAAACAGATAAAATCCTTTCTCCCACTATGCTGATCCATCATCTAAGTAATGTGTCTGAATTGTTGTTGATCTTAGATCGTAAACTCCATAAGATCGGTCCCTGGTGTACTCCACTCTTTCAGCTCCCAACAAACAATAAATAAAACCAAAGTGGCAGTAGTAATTGAACTTAATACGGAATTTATGAAGTTGGCAAATATATTTAAAAGAGCTTTTTGGATTTATTAGAAGTTAAGATGATGCCAAAACAGTATCAGTTAGTGTCTTTGCAAAATTAGTGGTTGTTCCATGCTTTTTAAACATAAAATCTCACCTGTAAACAGAAGGGGATGAAATATTAAGAGACAAGAGGTTTGCTAAGACACATCTACGAATTACGGATTCTTGCCATAGAGAAGGCAAGTGGCATATCTAATCATCTGTAATGTCTGTTACTCTGTAGCTGTGGTGATGTTGTTTAGGACAGGCTAAGTACATCCATTAATCTAGATAATGATCGCTAGAGACAATGGAATTGATTCACTGCTATCTTCACTTCAGTTTCACGGGATGTAACTCCAGTGATTTCATTGGCGTTGCACATACATTAAACAGGATTAACAGTGGGGTATCACGCCCTTTCGCTTTTAAACACAGACCCTCCCAATTAACCAGAGGACTCAGGTATAAGAGCATGATCCCTAGTTCACTAATAATATCCTAGGCTTATGGATGAATGTCCTAACCGATAAAGCACAAGTGGAATATTGGTGTCTGCTAATGACCACCATAACACACAAGGAAACAAGACGACTGCCTCCCGTCCCTATGCACCTATTTATAATCATAGGATCTATAATCATAGAATATGGGACTGGAAGAGACATTGATAGATCATCTAGTTCAGTCCCCTGCCTTGAGGTAGGACTACGTATTATCTAAACCATCAAGTCTAGGAAAAAAGCTCCGTGGTCATGGGGGTCTTTAATGTGAATGACCTATGCTGGAGGTCTCCTGCTGCCAGTACAAAACATCTCTGGAATTTTTAAACATTATAGATGACAATTTCCTAACTCAAAAAGTGTTGCGGTCAACACAGGGGAATTCTTTATTAGACCTCCTCTTAACGGATAAAGAGGAAATGATCACAGAACTAAAAGTTAATGGTAGCTTAGGTACAAGTAATCAATACTTGATCACATTTATAATGTGCAAATATAATTAAATCCAAACCAGCAATATATATAAAAAGACCAATTTCCCAAAGTTGAAAATAGTTATGAGCCAGATCAGCTGGCAGGAAGAACTTAGTCAGAAAAATGTGATTGAAACTTGGGAATTATTTAAGAACACCTTACTAGATACCCAAAAAGCCACGTTCAAGGAAGAAGGCTGTACTGATTAGAAAAACAACCTGGTTTAGCAGGAAAGTGAAGGCAGCTACATACTATATATACAAAAATGGAAGAAAGCAGAAGTTGATGATGATGAATAAAAACCAGAAGGTAGGAATTGTAGAAAATGTATAAAGGCAGCAAAGGGACAGAAGGAGAAATCTATGGCTTGCAGAGTTGAGGACAAGAAGAATAAGTTTTAAAAATACATTTGGAACAAAAAGAGTCCTGACAACAGTACAGTAGAACTTCAGAGATACAAACACCAGAGTTACGAAGTGACCGGTCAACCAAACACCCTGTGGAGCCAGAAGTAAGCAATCAGGCAGCAATAGAGGGTGGGGGGGAAGCGAATGCTATACTGTGCCTGTATTGCATCTTAGAGGTCGGCACATCTGGGTTTCCTGTCCCCAGCTCCACTTGCCGTATGAGGGGCAGCCACTTCCAGGTAGGAGGTGAAGACGCTGAGGTTCGCAAGCACTGCTGTGAGCCCCTGCTGCCATCCTAAGGAGGGACAAGGTTGCAAGCTCCAGCCCAGAAAGATCGAGCTGCTGAGAGCTGCTGCTGTTGCAGCCAAATCCTGGCCTGGAGCGGGAGCCAGAGCTGGAACTGCTGCCCTCATGCTGCGCTCTGGAGTTTTAAAGGGCCACCGTCTGTGCACCAATGCTGCCCAAGCTCTGCCTGTGGATGCACTCCTGGGTTCTGCCAGCACCTGTGCGAGCGCAAGGTGCAGGGGGGAGGGGCGCTGGCAGTGGGCTGGCGCCAGCCTCTTGCCAGGTGCTGCCTCTGGAGCACAGCGAGCAGTGCACAGAGCAGGGCGAACTCTGGAGAGAGGCAGCTGAGGGCTGGGGCTTGTAGTGCCAAGGGGGGAAGGCAGGCCCGCCCCGCTCAGCCCAAAGGCAAGAAACAGAAATAGAGCAGGGAGCTGCTTGCAAACCAGGCCGCGCTGCCAGGTGCTGCCTTTGCAGACATCTCTGCCAGCCTCAGCTGGAAGACACTGACTGCAAGGTGCTGTGCCATCATCTTTTGTTCTGAGTTACCAACATTTCAGAGTTACCAACAGCCTCCAGTCCCGAGGTGTTCGTATCTTTGAGGTTCTACTGTATTGGTCCATTAGTAGATGGAAATGGGAGAATGATCAGTATGAATGCAGAAAAGGCAGACGTGTTCAATAAACGTTTCTGTTCTGTATTTGGGGGGAAAATAGATCATATAGTCTTGTCATATGGTCATGATAATACTCCCCTTTCCAGTGGTATCTCTGGATGATGTTAGAAAGCAGCTACTAAAGTTAGACATCTTTGAACAAGCAGGTCCAAATAACTTGCATCCAGGAGTTTTAAAAGAACTGGCTAATGAGTTGGCTGGACCTGGACCATTCAGGTTGATTTTCAATAAGTTTAGGAGCACCGGGGAAGTTCCAGATGACTGGAAGAAAGCTAATGTGCCAATTTTTAAAAGAGGGTAAACAGGATGATTTAGGCAATTACAACCCAGTCAGCTTGACATGGATCACTAGCAAGGTAACAAAGTGGCTCATATGGACTTGATTAATAAAGAATTAAAGGAAGATAACGTTGTTGCAAATCAACACGGTTTTATAGAAAACAGATCCTGTCAAACTGACATGAGAGGTTCAGAGAAGAACCCTGAGAATGATTAAAAGATTAGAAAACCTGCCTTATAGTGATAGACTCAAAGAGCTTGATCTGTTTAGAAGAAGGTTAAGGGATGACTTGATTACAGTCTATAATGGGGTGGCCAAAC
The DNA here is from genome assembly GCF_026122565.2 of Emydura macquarii macquarii. NCBI lineage: Eukaryota > Metazoa > Chordata > Testudines > Chelidae > Emydura > Emydura macquarii. Next base: position 4,179,550 of record NW_027130449.1, on the reverse strand, counting down.
TTACTGACCATCCGATACCCCCTTCCCCTCTGAGCAGAATCCTCTAGCCCCACCACAATGCCACAGGGCAGAAGCTCTGAACCCCCCACCCCTGTTAGGTAAGTGGAGAAGAGGGGGCATCACGAGCTGCACTTTAACTGTAAAAGAGCTGCATGTGGTTCACGAGTCATGGTTTGGCCACACCTGGTCTATAAGTATCTACACGGAGAACAAATATTTAATAATGGGCTCTTCAATCTAGCAGAGAAAGCTATAACAATCCAATGGCTGGAAGTTGAAGTTAGACAAATTCAGGCTGGAAATAAGGCACACATTTTAACAGTGAAAGTAATTTAACTACTGGAACAATTTACGAAGAATCAGAGGATTCTCCATCACTGACAATTTTTAAAGCAAGACTGGATGTTTTTCTAAAAAATCGGCTCTAGGAATTTGGGGGAAGTTCTCTGGCTTGTGGTATATGTGAGGTCAGACTAGATGACCATAGTGGTCCCTTCTGGTCTTAGAATCTATGAATCTACAGCAATAGAAGTAACAATTCAAGGGAGTACAGAGGATTTTCTTCCATGGAGCTGCCATTTATTCTGAAGCCTACTCTCACATCTCAGTTGATCACTCTGCACAGTGCCCACACGCCACATATGAAGTTGGCTGGTATGAAGAGATCAGGTAGTGACACCCATGACCCTCTTTGACCAGTTACAGTGCAAATACATTTTAAGAAACTGACATCCTGTGGAGCAGGAGTCCTGAAGTTACTGCTCCCTTCATGTTTCCTGTGATATCCACTGGTATTGTTGTTCTGACCTGTGTTATTGAAGATTTACTAATGGTTTCCTGTATCCACTGTCCCCCACATCAGTTATTAGAACAATATACTGTTGTCTTAGATTGGTATCTGTGTGTCATCTGGGTTCTGCCCAACGTCTAGTGTCTGTTGTCCCCTGCTTTCGTCTCAGCTACTGAGCAACCATTGCCCTCCTGTTTGTAAACTTGTCCACTTGCAGAACTTCCCCTCTCTTATTTTTTGATTCCCAACCTCTTGTATTTAACTTTTCCATTCACGGCTTGCTTTGATCATTTCTCATTTAAATATATGTTGGTGAAGCCAGTGGGGCAACGTTTCCTACTGCTGTTCTTGGCTTTTACACAGCTCAACTATAATAACAGGATTGTAGTTACACTTGGTTTTGGTTTGAACGAGATATAAATGAATGGCTGAGTATTTATTGATTCAAACTGCAGCGATAAATACAGTGTCATGGAACTGTCTGTGCTACAGCAAATATTTTCAGTAGATGCAAAATTAGGTACACTTTTAAAGCTGTCATTTTGGCTTACCAGACAAAGGCTGTGAGATCGTATGGTTTTAGCTTTCAATCCTAGTGCAGAAGTTATCCAGTGAATTAGTTTGAGGATGGTGGCATTTGTGTCTCGGAGGGGGAAACCTTCAGGATAGCAACTGACTAGTTCATAAGATTCACATTGGTCTAAGCTTCTGTCCAAGTGGGTAGAGGATGGACATCAGTAAGGGACACAAAACCGCTTCCGATTAATGTGTTTTGTTCATCGCTCTGTGGCTTGAGACCTGCCAGAAGGGCTGAAGGAATATCCAGACACGCTCCTGCTCAAAAACAGAAAATGAGCAAGAGAGAAAATCATTTCTCAGAATAAAATACAAAATCTTGAAAGTGTTTTTTTGACGCAGTAAAGGCTTTGACAATTATATGGTAGTTTGTCAATGTCATGTTCCTTGGGCATTGTGCCTGCAGAGAAAACTTTGAATTAGAGAGATCAATCTTCTTGTATCCAAATGTATTCTATTTAGATCTGGAGCAAGAGTGAAAATCCCAGTTGAAATCTAAGAGGACGGGATAGTGATTATGGTTTCTTTCTGAGTGATGCCTTTTGGCAGGGCTTCTGATTGTAATGTGGTACTTGTAGGGCAAGGCTGGGCTGAACCACAAATTGAAAAGAACAGTTGGCCTTAAGTGTTCTAAAGAGACATTGATTTCTGTCCCATAACTAAACAAGTGTAAATGCATCACAGCACAGCAGTTTCTCTACAATTTGACTTGTAGTACAGCTGTTCCAAGACCTGGTTTTGGTGGAAATCCAAAATGGGAAGAGGTTTCTGGTGGGTGTTTCTGCTTTTCTTAGCTATCTTGCTGTTTATCATTCATGGATGGCTTTAACATGAATGCCTTTGCAAGAACAGTATTATAGGGTTTGTCTACATGAGGAAATTGACCATTTTATCTGTTCTAGAATATCTGTTCTGCAATAGTTGATCCAGAATAGTTCTCCATATGGACATTCTATTCTGAAGGAAGTGACTTTATTCAAGAATATTTATTGCATTTATGAAGCTGAGCTATTATTCTGGAATGAAGTATCCAGGTAGGTTAGTTAGTTCAGAATAGCTAAAATATACCGGAACAGCTAATGCTGATCAATTTCTCCCAGGTACACAAAGCCATAGTGATCCTTACTGCATGTAAAGTGTGTTGATATGCATGAAATTGCAGGTAAAATATTGTGCAGAACCTTTACAAATAACGTAAGGCAATGTGTTAGCCAGCTCCTGCTTTGGATACACAAGGAAGGGAAGAGCTACCACTAAATACTGCCAACCCCAAGTGTTCAAAATCCATGAATCATGCCCCAGAACATTCTGACAGTAGCTTTAAAATCATCAGATTATTTATATATGTATATGAATGAATATAATTAAAATTGATTCTTTTTTATATGTTTTCTGTTCTTTGAGCTGTTAGGGGTCGTGTTTTTAAGTTTTTTCCCCACAACCATGAGGGCTAAGAGCTTAAATTTCATTTTTTTTTAAATGAAAGCTGAGATTTTCGTGTAACCACCTGATTCCAGGAGCTGGGACTTTACGAAAAACACCAGCTATTTTGAGACTTGCCATAAATGGAGCTGTAACGTTTTTGGATGCTATAGCAAGTGGGCACTGTTGTGGTGCGATTGGTATTGAAGAACTCCCGCGCAGACTGAAATGTCACTGTAATTAGCCGGAAATGCTATGTTCTTGGATTGTGTGCAGTGGGGTTGCTATCTTCTTCCTCTTGACTTTGCGAGGGAGTTCTTGCATCGTGTGTATGCACCAAGGTGCAGTTGATGTGATGAAGATGTGTTGGTCCTAAAGTAGATAGGTAGCCAACAGTTCCCAGGACAAGGTTGCAGGAGAGAGCTTGGCACTGTCCTATGGAAGTCAGCAACTGTGCTGACCTAGGACTGTTTCACCATTGTACAGAAGACATGGTACTCTTAGCAGTTTGCTCTTTCTTCTATCTTGACTGGCAGATCAAAAAGAGCCTTAAACAGTGTAACCAGTTTTCTTTCAGGGAAATGTCAATATTTGTACTTTGTGAAACAGCTCTCCAGTTACCCTTGCAGCAGCCTAGAATAGGGTTACAATAAAATATCTAGTTATACCATATAACCAAGAAATCCCCCTTGGACAGAACAGTTGGGCTGATCTGAATCAAATCCACAAAGGAAATTACTATGGCTGTAACAGCTTTATTAATGCAATTGATTTTAGTGTGAGAAGAACATGCCTGTCCTTGAATGGGGAATGGTAAGAATACCGGTGTAATTGTCATTATTGCATTGCATCCATTCCACCTAGCTTATTGGATAAGAGCTAGCTTGTTTTGAAAAGCAAAGGGAAGTTGTGGGGCCGTCAGAATGTTTAGTTGTAATGTTGGGCTGCCATAACTCAGCTGAGAAAGAGGGGAGGAGAAAAGTAGCATGAATCAGGACACAGAGCAGCAGTGGACCAAGAACGTCCCTCAAACTGACCAGCTGCAAGTCTGCTGGCATGTTTGCAGTGCTATAAAAGCTAGCTGGCTTCAGAATAAGCCCTCTGAAGGGAAATGAATTAAACCTCAGCTCGCCACAGGGAGGAAGTGCAGTGTTCTGTTCCCATTATAAGGTGCAATAGCTGCGGCACAGAGAACTCTATCTCTTGTCAATAGGAAAGCCCGGGTTAGAACCCCGATCTCCTGACTCAGTCAGTGTCTGTCAGTAGGGACCTAAGAAACGTTTAATGAAAACATAAATATCTAAATAGAGAATCAGCTAGCACAAATACAATGGCATCCTAAACTTAAAGAACTTGTGCGAGGACAAACCATCTGGGCCTTGAAATATATTCTGTCTCCCTTCCCTTTGACTTCCTCTCCGCACTCCGTGAAAGATCCAATTAATGCACAATAGAGGGGTACAAACAGGATTGCAAATATGAAAAGAACAAGAGAGGGAGCCCAAATCCAGTCATTAGTAAATCTGAAAAAATAAATGCCATTTGGATGATGAAGTTTTGGGAATATCCTCAGACTCTCACCCCCTTCTGACATCTGAGGTTTTAGCAGGTAAGGGGAGAAGAAATTGATTTTCTTGTATGTTTGTTTTTAAACTGACACATTTGGTGATGGTTTGTGGTCTTAAGATGTTTTATTTTATTTATTTTCTTTTATTTAAGCTTTGCAGCTCACTTTTAAAAAGTCCCCATTTATGGTGTTAGTTGTTAAAAATTACATACCTTAAATGTTCCGTCTTGTAGGTCTTGGTGCCATTATTCAATCTGTTTCTTCTTAAAACCAATGTGTGCGGCTGCCAAAAAAGCAGCTATTTTTCCAGCGTGGCTACTGCCCTGATTCAGTTACAAAACTTCTCCCAACCCTCCTGGATTCCTTCTGATGTGTGCGCGGTATTTAATGTTCTGCCCCACTGCCTTTTTTCTTGACTGCTTATATACAGTTTTGAAAGATCAGTTAGTTGGTGATGCTTTCTGGCTTTTAAAATGGCCTTGAAAGGCTCACTCTCTGCAGCACCCCCTCATCAATTAATATGGGGGTACGGCAGATTTATTTATTTTTATGTGCTCAAAATAGGGCAGAGACAAGGTGGGTGAGATAACATCTCTTATTGGACCAACTTCTGCTGCTGAAAGAGACAGCTTTCAAGCTACACAGAGCCGTTCTTCAGAGGACGCAGACACTACTGTGAAGAGTTTGCCATGCAGTGCTAGAGCTCTGCTCCTGCAAGGCGCACTGCACAGATGAACACATGAGCCTGCTTGGAACCACATTGACCCATTCGGGTTCACACATGCAGAACAGCTTGTAGCACTAGGAGCCTATGAGCAGACAAAACAGAAAGACGACAACAAGTACAAAGCGTGGATTTTGAGGAAAAGAAGACAGTGGTCGCACAAAGGGTTTGTTCTTGCTGTTCATGCTTCCTAAATGCAGATAGAGGCAGGTGCTCACTGGCTTCAGGTTGTGATTACAGCCCATCATGCTTATTTCAGCCTAAGTTATTTTTTCTCTCTACCCTTAACTTGTGAAATGTCTTTGGGAAATCAGGCTAGAGGGATAATGGTGGTAATATCTGGCAAACATTTTGAAAATCTTCATTTCCCATTCTGTTATAATGAAATGTGCACTTATTTGTACTTGATGGGAGTAAGTTGTGTGTTTGTGATGTGAGCAGTGTCAAATATATCATGTCTAATCATTTCCATGCATTTAAGTGCCTTGATTTTGTAAATGATGTGATAAGTGACAGCAGCACATAAACCTAGCAACTTTAACTGATTTTTTTAACCAAAAGTTTTTTGAATGATAAACTCTTTTTAATAGATTTGCTCCCTGGCAATTAGTTTTAGTAAATAATGTGCTTCATTCTTCCTTTAAAAAAAAAAAAAAAAAAAAAGATATGGGAGACAGCTTGGTTCAGTGAATGAGATAGGGAAATGAGAATCAAGAAACCTGAGTAGCATTTCAGGCTCTCCCACTGTCTCTGTGGGTGACTTTGGGCAAATCACTTTCAAAGTTATCCTTCTGTCAAATAGCGGGTAATAGTGCTTACTTCACCTTTGTAAAGTATGTTATGATCTCTGATTGAAAAGTGCTAAGTAATTACTCTTGCAGTATCTGAAACATCTGGGAGAAAAGGCAAAGTAAATGCATTATTCTGTTCAAATATATGTAATAAAAATGTGTGTGTAGTAACCTATAAAGAGATCTTCATTCATTCATTCACTGCCTTGATACCTTTAGGTGGGTAGAGTTTTCATTCCCAGTACTTAGCACGCGGTCTTGTTGGTGGCTTTGAAGCATTTCCTCTGCTGTGCAAGCTCACGTTGGGTTCTGAGTTAATTTTCTGATGTGTAGAAATGCAGTCTCCTGCTTTCTCTCTCCCCTTTCTTCCCCCACCCCTACACCATGTCTCTGACCCATTGCTCTTACCATATAATTTTACTAAGGAGATGATTGGTATTGGATTGTTTAAATTACAAGTCGTAGGGAGGGAAGGGAATTTTATTAAAGTGTTGAGAGATGTAAATCCCTTTTCAATCTGCAAGAGCTTTAGGTCTCTGCCTTTTAGAAAGAGTTATTCAGAAAAAAAACATTTGAGCATCACAGCTTCAGATGCTATGCATCTGTTCCTCTGCAGTGCAGAAAACACTGGACAGAACGTTTGCCTGTCAGCTGGATATTTCTGGCAAAGCTTATTCCTTTGAGTGATGGGGGAACATCCAAAAGGTTCAGTTGCTCATTTCAGATTAGCACACATAACTCTGCATATTTATCGCAGCTTATCTGAACCTGTTTTTCTCCAGAATGGGTTGGAGCTCAGAGGAGAACAGTCTTCTGTTGAAGATTTCTGTAGCTTTCATTTGGGCCAGAAATAGTGGGAGACTAGTCATCCAAGTATCTTCTCAATGTATCTGCTTCTGGTCCCATTTGGAATCAAGAGGTGCATGAAAGTGAGGGTCCGGAGCGGAGAAAGAGGAGGTGTTTTGTGGGAGAGAGTCCAAGAGAAGTTACAGTGGTTAGTATTAAAATACTTACATTTGCCTGTTATAATTAATTAACTTTGCTGTGTTGTTCTTATGTGAGGGATTTAATAAAGCATTATTTTTTTGCCATGGAATAAGGCTGCTCTGGATGCACCAATGACCAAACAAATATGTTGGTCTTTCTTATGTCCCTTCCGTGTCTGACAGCCTGAGTGACGTAGGCAGTTCCTTTCTCCCTCCTGTAATAGCTTCCGTCTCAGGTCCATGCTGCACTATTGCAAATGGAGTTCTGGTGTTTGAGGTTTGTCATCATTCAATCCTTTTTTAACGTCCGTCAGTTTTTCTCAATATCATTCATCCACAGCCTCCCAATGTCAGGATGGGAATCTCTAGAAGCGGTTAAAGCTATTTCTGATCTGGCCTGCAGGGGCTGTGACAGACACTATAGGCACGTGTACATGGGAACACTGTATGTCTACACTAGAAATATGGCAGATGCACAGCTGTAGCGTGGACACTACAGTGATGGTAGTGTAGTAAGTCAGTATAGTAAATCCACCTCTCTGAGAGGTGGTAGCTATGTCAACAGAAGAACTGTTCTGTCAACTTAGCGTTGTGTACACTGGGGTTTAGGTTGTCTGAATTACATCACACAAGGCATGACATTTTTCACAGTCCTGAGCAATGCAGTTAAGAAGACCTAACTTTGTACTATAGACAGCTCTCAGAAAACTTAATTAAAGGTGTGAATTTAAAATGAATACAGCACATTAAACCCTTGTGTGGTTGCTCTCTTTCAAAAGTAAAATGGCCATAGTTCATGTTAGCATAATTTACTTTGAAATTCCTGTGTAGACAAGTCCTAAGTGGAAAGCAGAGATTGATAGTGGCACTTTACTTCTCCATCTTTGCAGCACAATGGGAACATGCTCAGCCAGTAATGCCAGATCATGCCATTTTAGATCTGTTTTTGGATTAATGGGATGTCTTGCAACATAATTTAAGACACACGATATTAAGAGCAAACTCTCCTTCATATTCCATTCTGGCCAGAGGATGGACATTAGTGAGAAGCTACTTCATCCGTTTCAGTCAAACTCTACTCACTTTGTGTTCGTTTTAGTTATTTTTAACTTCCAGAAAGTTATCGTAATACACTAGAAAGTGTGAAATCGTTTGAGAGATTTCAGTACACAGACTTAATCCTAGATAAAGCCACCTATGGCGCTGTAGAAACACTTCCTGGATAAACAATAAGTAGTGGATTTTATCAGGTTTGTTCTGTGTTTTGACTAATTTTCTGAGCCATTTTCCACTGTGATTTGCAATAAAGGGAGGAAGGGTCATGTTGGAATAATATCCAGACCCTGTGGCAGAGTTAAACCCCCCAGTTGAATTCTGGCATCTTTCCAGCTTCTTAACATTCTGTTTTCTTACTCTAGGGTCAGACCAATTTTCTTTTACCAGTTACTTTTTCCTCCATCCCAACAGAGAGGCACAGCAGTGTAATTCTATCACTAATGAAGCCAGCTGTAACGCCCCCTGAAGCATTGTGTGCTCTAGTCTTGAAAACAAAAAAAACCAAAAAGATGCTACTGTGCATTGACGTCTTAGAGAAAATATCACTAAATGAATTGGGCTTATGGGAAAATGCACATTCCCTCCTGGCCATGGCCGCCTGTCATCACTCTTAGGCCATTTGAGCTGAGGAGCTAAAAATATTGGTTTGTGGGGTGGTGGCTGTGAATTTTTGTCCCTTTGAATCTATCCTGCTTGATGTACAGCATCGGAAGCACCTTATGAACTGCATGCAGCTCAGTGGTCTTGCTAATGGAAGGTCCAAGCCTCTGGCTCTGTGGATATTAAAGAGTCAGTTCAGTGATCTATAATCACGTTTGGTATGACATTTCTTCTCGCTGAGCTAAAGTGAGAGAAATAAGAACTTCATGCAATGCCCTGAAATTCTACCCTGCCCTCAGAGCAGAGCGTATTACAAATCCCACACAACAGTGAGTGGGAAAGGGCGAGGTTGCAATTTCTGTATAGGCACGAACTGTCCCTGGATTTGCAAACACAGGCCCTGATCCAGGAAAATAGTTAAGCATATGCTTATGTCCCATTAACTTCAGTAGGACTCAAGCATGTGTTTAAAGTTAACCATATGCTTCAATCTTCTAAGCAAGGAAGCTTTTCTGAATCAGGGTGAGCCAGAAATCCAGGTGAAACATGATAAACAAACAAAAGCTGGAGATGGGGAAACTAGCACAGGTGAGTAGGAATTGATATCGAGGAGCAATTTAGGGAGACCAGCTACAATGAAAAGAGAGCACTTACTTTTTAATGGGTATTATCAGCCTGAGGCATACCTATAACGTTTAGCTTTGCTATAAAACCTGCACTGGCAAACATGAGGCTGGCACCATGAGGCTGAGTTAATAGTTATTTTCTGTGTTTCGTTTCTATGATTTCATTAAATCGCTGAATAAAACAATTTACTTCTGCAAAACTTTCTGACACTTTGGAAGCAAAGTGGAATAAAATATATGTATTTTTTGTCAATACAGAAGAGTGTTAGGCTATTTTTGATTTAATTAATGTATCACTGGTTCACTACAGTCCTTTAACTCCAGAGGTCTGGCTTGGAGCTTAAGTCAAATACCTAACTGCTTGTTTTATCCTGGGAAAATGTTCCTGGAAGCTGATTTAATTTGTGTTGACCACCCACTGGAGATATGATCAGATGTAGTAATGGCACACATCCTTGCTAAATGATGTCCAGTTCCTTGCTAGCCAGCTGCAAAGATTTCCTGCCTGGGAAATTAAACTGCATCCTAAAGAAACATGCCTCTCTCTTTTTTTCTGTAAATATTAACTGTTTAGGCCCAAATCCTGCAAAGAATACTCACTGGAGTTAGTCACGTGTGTAAAATTAATGTCTGTAAGTTTTTGCAGGCTCAAAGCCTTAGAGTTTAAGGAAATATTTGTTCTTACTACATTGGAACAGGTTTCTCCCAAACAAGTCTGTGAAGCACTGCCCTGGCGGACTTTTCTATATTTACACAGCAGAGTCACTCTTGTTCTGTCAAAGGGGCTGACCAAAGGGGCTGAGGTTGAGGTGATAGAGAGTCCAGTGACTATAGAATCCATCCATACATTAATCTGCTAAATGTAGTAACTACCAGTAGCCTAGGTACTCTCAATGTTTCGAATCGGTTCCATTAAAAACAATGATTTGTTATTTTCCTTTGTTCTCTTCCACAGCCTAATTCAGTGCACTCTGCTGCGCAGTACGGTAGTGTTTGCTGACCCCAGCAATTCCGGTCTTGTAAATTCATGTCTTTTTATCTTAATTATAACTGAGAGACTCTGCATATCTACAGCAAGCCAGTATTTAAGGATAAGATATCATGGACACATTGTTATTAATGACACAATAATAATCTGATTAATTGGCATCCTTTTGTCTTCGAGAGACGGTAGAAATTGCAGCCTATGATGTAGATGATTTGCAATGTCTCATGACTAGATAGTCTAATCTGAAATTTGCATTGTCATTGGCAGTTATTGCAAATATATGAGTCTTGGTTGGGAGCTGCATGCTTTCAACAAACGCTTTTCTCTTCAAACTGTAGGAGCCAGCTCCTGTCATGGACTTTGATGCCCTGATAGAGACGATGGTGCCACTCATTACGATCACTTGCCGAGGGTTCCCATCGGTCAGGATCAATTCCAAATTCCTTCATATCTCACTTGCATGTGTCTTTATAGCAAAGCTTGGGACGACCTGTTGTTCTTGTTCTCTCTGCTAGCTCCCCACATAGTATGTCCTTAGGTATGCATCCATCTTCCAACCTGCTCAGATGGCCCAGCCAGTGCGGTCATCTTTGCTTGAGCAGGGCTGTCACACTGGGTACATTTGCCCTTTGAAGAACCTCTGCGTTGGTAACTTTATCTTGCCATTTAATGTTGAGTATATGGTGTGAGCGGCATAAGTGGAAACTGTTTAACCTTTCTCCTGATGAGCATAAGTTGTCATGGTTCCCCACCATACCTGAGAGTGCTGAGGACACAAGCTTGGTACACTAGCGTTTTGGTCTTGATGGTAAACTTTGAGTTATTCCATGCTCTTTAGTTAGTTGTTGTGAAATGAACAGTACTGCAAATAGACCTGCTCTGTTGACTGTGTCAAGTGCTTTAGTTTGGTCCACAAAGGCAATGTACAATGGTCGGTTTTACTCTCTACGCTTTTCTTGAAGTTGACACAGAGAAAATATATCATGTCTATAGTTGATCTTCCAGTTGTGTATCAGCATTATGATTCAGGGTAGACATGATTCACCAGTGGTTGTAGGCACACTAAAATGACGTTTGGGAAAGCTTTTCCTGCTACCCTTAGAGAGATACCCCTGTAGTTGTTACAGTCAACCTTTTTGCCGTCGTTTTTGATGTTAGTAACATTGATTTTGGGCTTGCTGCGAAGTTTTGCTTTATATAGTTTACAGATAAGAATCTTCACTTTGGTAAAGATCAAAGAGTGGTCGGTGTCCCAGTCACCACTGTGAAATGTGCAAGTGTTCTATACTGAGTGTCTGTCTTTCCTCGTGGAAAGGACTCGTTGGTGCCAGTGGGCTAATTGTGGATGTCGCCATGACACTTCATGGTGATCTTTTCCTGCAGGTGACAAATGTTATGAAGATTTGTTGTCCTTTGAGTAAGTAGCCTTCAGGACTTTATGGGAATGTCCTGTTGAAATGCAGCTGGCAAAAGCAAATTACAACACTGCAACACTTTCTTGATCCTTTTTTTTTTTTTTTTTTTTTCGTACGAGGTGACCAGATATTGCTCAGCTGAGGGACATGTTGATAATTTGCTGAGAGATAAAGAGTCACAACTAATTTGTATAAAACGGAGCAAATTGCAACCAAAATTAAACAAAATAAAGCAACCAAAAGCTGGGAGGTTTTTATGCAGACAGAATAGAAAAAGAAAAATACAAAGGAAAGTTACAAAACTTCACTGTAGTGCCACCTCTTCAGGCTTCTGAAATACTGACTGCTGCTTGTGGTATGAAAGTGGAGTTTTAAGTACAATGCTGATAGTCTGGGAGCTGTGACTGTCACAAATGATTTAGACAGAAAATAGCTACTGCTGTGGATGGGTTTATGTGGCTGCATTTATGGCTCCCACAGAACCTCTGTGTATTAACTGCCATAAAAGTGATACCTGCACTTGCTTGGCAAATCAAATTGGGATTTAACAGCTAAAAATAGCAAATTATGATACTGGAAAAATGAAGCAAATCCCTGTGTTGCAGAGTGGACATTATCCTCAGCTGGCTCAGTAGCAGGTGAGACCATTTTAATAATCTTCAGGGTAGGATTGGCTGTTTGGAGGAAATAAGAGCTTCTTGGGTCACTTATTTTCACTGAGCTAAAGCACAGCTATACATGTAAAACGGTTTGTTTTATTTGAGCATTATATTAGTAAGTATTCTCTGTCTTTATTTATTTTTCATTTTGTTTTACCCTGCTTAATCTTTAATAGAGGGCTGCTGGACCTGTGGACACTGCAGATCCCTGCAGGCAGTTCTCTGTCTTGATCTGAGCAAAAGGCAGCTTGTATGAAGCTGCCTGTATTCTGTGTTGGCTGCCCCTTTGTGCTACAGGGGAAGGAAGCTACAGTCTGTAATCCAGATTTCCATGAGCTGTGTTTGGCCCATTGGCCGTACTGTGGACACTTCATTCCAGCAGATCAACAAATGTGCCTCTGTGATTTAAAAAAAATAAATAAATAAGGTGACAAGTTCTGATTTTGTTGGTGGTTGTTGATTCTAGTATCCCACATTACCTCCTGTACCATATATCTTGCTGCTATGTTATTGGCTGTTCTTATGCAGCCTTCTCCAGTTTTAATCCCTGGCCCTTCCCCATTGGCGAGATGGGTGGATCAGTGTCTGGGGCACTAGCTTAAGTCTTGGGTTCAGTTCCTTGCCCTGTCACAAGTTTCCTGTGTGACCTTAGCTAAATTACTTAGCCTTTCTGTGCCTCAGTCCCCCATCTGTGCAAAGGCGGTTATAGCACTGCTCATAGGGGTATGTTAAATAAAGCGCTTTGAGATCTGCTGATGGAAAGCGCTGTGTAAGAACCTGGTGGTGACCTTGGGTAATTCACTTCTCTCTGTGATTCTATTCTATTGAAATTCTTATACTGCCTTAATCACTGTGTTATGTGAGCGTTTTCCAGTCATGCATTAAGCGAGAGGACTAACATCTGCCATATGTAGTTCATTGTTTTTTCTCATCATCTCCCTAGGGGGAGAATTGCGTGCTCAGTGTAGTGTTTTCTTTTGGAAGGATTTTTTTTTTTTTTTTTTTTTTTAAACGTGTCCATGCTGCTTTGTGTTTGTGTTGGAAAAGACAGGTGAAAGAAGTGTGCTTTGCATGTGGCTCGGGACATGGTGAGGTTTGTGATGCTCCTTAGTTCTTGCTTCAGTTTTCCTGTCTGTAAACTGGATATAACATAACCTTACCTCCCTCAGAGGGGCATTCAGAGGATTAATTATGGTTCAGGAAGTGCTTTGACACTGTAAACGTCTGTATTATTACGGTAGTTGTTATTGATTGTAATCGGCCATGGAGCATTTGGAATATGGGACGTGTGTATTAAAGGCTTCACAAAAGTAAATTACACTTTGTAAAAAGTAAATTACACATTACAAATTACACTTTGTTGCTATGGTAGCATTCTTTGTTTCCCAATGCAGCAGAATGAAAAGGTAACCCTTGGAACTATAGTTACCCAATTCACTGCATGGTTAGGAAATGCATCTTGTCAATATTTTAAATGGGGAAAATGATATACTTGGGGCAGATGCGCAGCTGATGTAGCAGCACTGACTTCAACTGAGATTGTGCCCCGTAAACTCGGCCACAAATAGGACAGGCCCCAATCCTATCCAGATCTGTGCTGGGGAACTCCTGTGTCCATGCTGTGGCCTGCTGAAGCCACTAAGCTGTAACAGTTTTGACTGCTGCTTGTAATTTACATTTTCAATGGTACACACTGTGGGGAGAAACCTCTGGGGAGAAAGTGGAAAACCTTGTTAGGTAGGCAGAGCGAGCAAATGAGTTTTTTTGGTAGGTCTTTTAGCGGTAGGCTGTGTCTACACTACCACTTTGGTCGGTATAACTTATGTCGCTTGGGAGTGTGAAAAAAGTTCATGAGTTACACCGACAGAAGTGCCAGTGTGGGCAGTGCTTCGTCGGTGGCAGAGCTGACACAGCTACCGCCGCTCATTGGGGGCGATTTACTTATGTTGGTGGGAGAGTTCTGTCCCATCAGCACAGAGCAGGTACACGAGAGACCTTACAGGAGCCCAGTTGCATCGGTGCAAACTCTCTACAGTAGACGTGGCCTTAATAAGCCAAAGTTAGCCCTGGTATAACAATTGCTAGCCTGGTCAACACTAGAAAATTAGGTCAATTTAACTGTCGGTCGGGGAAGTGGAAAATCCACACCCTGATCGGCATAGTTAAACTGACCTAAGTCCCCATGTATACTGTGTGCTAGGTTGACATAAGAATTCTTCCATCGACCTACCTACTGCCTCTCAGGGAGGTGGATTATGTACACCCTGCCATCGGCGTAGGTAGTGTCTACACTGAAGCATGTGCTGCTGTATGGTTTTAAGCGTAGACAAGCCCGAATATCACCAGGGATGAACTTGATTCACTACGTTTTAAAATTGTTTCTAAACTAAAGCTTAAAATAAAAATAAGAACTGAGCACTCTGTATTTACATCGAAGTACTGCATAAGGACTGGCAGCAAAGAAAGAAGTGTCTCCCTTTTTCTTCTGCTCGGATTGTCATTTTACGCTGCTGATCGAAGTGGTCTGATGTGGTGCTTTTCTCTCTCTATGCAGGGCAAGAGCTGGATTGTAAAACGGAGTTATGAAGATTTCAGAGTGCTCGATAAACATCTCCACCTATGTATTTATGATCGGCGTTTCTCTCAGCTCTCAGAGCTACCCCGCTCCGATGCCCTGAAGGACAGTCCAGAGGTAAAATATGAACCTTGGTAGCAGTTAAATCACTGATGAGACTCAGAACTACCTATAAGTGAACTGAGTATGGTTTGGGTTTTTTGTCATAGCGTTTAAAAAGCAGAAGTTTTATGGATTCCGAGTTAGATTTTGGTAGTTGATTAGAAAAGTAAGAACAACAACACATTCCTCATCACCTTAGCAAAGGAAAGTGTTTTGCAAATCAGTATAAACTATTGCACTGCTAAATGCAGAAAGGTTTTGGAGAATGTAAAGAAAGGAAAATGAGACTGGTAATCCATGCTGTACCGTCAGTTACCTAGACCAGCATTTTACTGGATCTCTGGAAACACTTTCAGTAACATGGATATTTGCTGACTTAAATTCAACAATGATAATTTGCTAGGAATGTTAAGTGGTTAAAGGGCTGTAATGTTTTAAAGGAGGAAATAGTATTTGTGATAGTAAATCTATATCTGTAAACCAAAAATTACTTTGGATTTGATAAAAAATAAAATGTGTGTCAGTTAGAGCAATCTTAGAAGGAGCCTCAAAAAGCTTAATTAAAAAGACAATTTTTCTCAGTGTAGAAAAGTATTTTTCTTTCTCAACTACCTTGAACTGAATTACTTGGAACTGAAATCTTGTTGGTTAGAATACTTTTACCCTGTTTTTTTGTGAAAGCAGATAGTATTCCTCTTCAGATTTCAAATCTCATACTCAATCTTTGTTTATTATTTGAAGGGTTTATTTGTGTCCAAAATCAGCTACTTGGAGGAAGCAGGTGCATCACTTTGGAAGACTGGGAGAGGAAAATAATATGTGTATTTGCAGGAGGTTATTTGAATCAAACAAGCATAACAAAACATCCTCTATTAAACCTCAGTGTCTGTGTGAAGAGCATGCCTTGCAGTAATGGACAATGCCTATTGCTTCATTTCACAGGTCACTTATCCCTTGGGCCTGATGGCTGTAAGCGTGTGTCCCATTGCAAAGGCATGAGTGCAGAAAAAAATCCTAATTTTCAGTGTCAAGAGGCTAATATTGCCTGCCCATTAGCCCTGTGACTGTAAAAGGGGGAAATAAGAAAACTCAAAGCCATTTCAGACATACAAAACCATAGGTGCGGGAACTAATTGTGCAGGGGGTGCTTCCGCACCCCCTGGCTTGAAGTGGTTTCCATTATATACAGGGTTTACAGTTTGGTTCAGTGGTTTTCAGCATCCCTATATAAAAATTGTTCCAGCACTCCTGTACAAAGCAGAATCTATTTTATCTGTAAATCTGGATCTGTGTTTCTTTAAAAGCAAGTGGGAAGAGAAAGGGGGAACAGTGGGTGAAATCGTTGCCCCACTGAAGTCTGTGGTGTGTTTTTGACACTGAGTTTAATGAGTCTAGGATTTCACCCAATATTTCATCAGGGAACCTACCAGGGTTGGTTGGTTTTGTATTGGAAGGAAGATGTTGCTGAAGAGAGCTTAAAAATATTAATTTTCTAAATGTAGCATGGGAATGGAGCAATTAAACAATAAATAAGTAGAATAACATGCTCCAAGGTTAATTTTGTGGCATTCCCCTCCTGTAGGCATTGACTCCGCTGGCCTTTCAAAACTCATTATTTTCTGCATCAGTTGATGGCAGTGGAATTTGTGCATTTTTTAAAGTAATTCCCAGCGTTGGGGGGTGAATATAGGCATGGAGAGGGGAGGTGGGAATTACACTCTGCCTGTTGCAAACTTGCCTCGTAAAATGTTGTGGAAATGACTTTAAATATGTAATTTCTGTGCCTTTTTAAAAGGCCAGTCTATAAAAATACTCTTTTGACAACTCAATTGGGAATCAGTAAGAGCCTGGCCTGGTGAAGGACTTGAGAATATACTATTTGTGATGAATAGTCCTGCAAAATGCTCCATGTAGGTTAGACCCTGGCTCCCACATAGAGGCCTTTTGACCTCGTTGGGGCTCGATGTGGGCTTATAGAGGTCCATAGGTGCAGCCAGCAGGATCCAGAACTGTTATCTGACTGTGGGGCAACAGGAGCCAAATTTTGGTCCCATTGACACTGATGGAGCATGGACATTAGCTTCAATGGGATCAGAGTTTTGAGATTCGTGTTAGGATCATTGTCTTTCCAATATACCGATTGCACCTTGTAGAGCATAGGGTTGGATATAAAATATCTGTATGCACAGGAGATGCTGTGACATATAACATACTGCCACACCTTGGAATGCCATTTTGCAGCTATGCAGTGTGTCTCATTCTTTCTGTTTTATTTTTATTTCCAATTAAACAGCTAAAACAGATGTTTTGTGTGAACAGTGTTTTATTGAACCTGCAGACTCCATGCTATCATAATATTTCTTAACACTGTCACCATAGCTTAGATCGAAGGGACCCAACTAGCTTTTCTTTTGTGAAAATCATTTTACATTTTCCACAAGGGACATTACTAAGGATATTTGTAAAGCCCTCTTTTATTGTTTGAAAAATGAATGTTTCACCAGTCTGGCTTGCCGCGTTCCAAAGCACATTACATCTGTGGGGAAATGGCAGCCTCTGTTTTGTTTTACTAAATAGTTTTCATATGTGTTTGATTGTCATAACTGAAATAATCTGTTTGGATGTGAAATTCATAGTGAACAAAGGATTTCAGCATTTAAAATATTTTGATATCAGCAATTAGCCTTCACAGAGAAACCTTTCTCATCTTACATATGTAGAAATGTATAATTCCTGGAACAATATTTGCACTGATTTCTCTCCTCCTCCTCAGAATCCCATTGCATTAGGAACTAAATCAATATCAGTGCAAACTGTCCATACCTCCCTCACCAGTTAATTTGGCAATAGCTATGCCAGCTCGGATTAAGGGGCTCCGATTTTGTACAGCAGCAGAATAATTATACTCGTTCTTTCTTTTCCTCTGCAGCTTGTCACCCAGATGCTGATGGCTTACCTGTCACGGCTGTCAGCCATCGCAGGCAACAAGATCAACTGTGGGCCTGCCCTCACATGGATGGAGGTAGTGTGCAGTGCATAGCACTGCTTTTCATGTCCTCTGCCCCGTTCTCCACAGCCTGTGTCTTGTATAGTCCTGGCACCTGTGCCAAGTGCGCGGAGAGGAACTATGTAATCCAACTTTGTGGAATCACACCGCTGGTAACATTTCCCACCCACTTCGCACAAGTGGAGAGGACTACACAAGACGGGAGAATCAGACCCCAGGCTAAGGACGAGGAATATTTTCCTCCCATTTGGATTTTGTCTGCTGAAAGACACGACAGTCTTCTGTTGTTGATTACCAAGTAATAGACGGTAGCAACTCAGGTGGTACAGTGATAGGGTCAATATGCTGCCTAGAGATAAGCCAAGCTCAGCAATGGATTGAGACTCCAACTCATAGGTTGCACTAGATGCGCATGTACCTGCTCCTGCACTCATTTCAGTGGGTAGGTATTGCCCTTTAAAAGCTGTGGATGTTTCTTTCCTACTATTTTTGGCCCTATTTTTTTTTTAAAGACACCTGCGTTGAAAGAGCCAACATTATCTACTCCGCTTTGCCATCTCTGCTGTTAAATGGCTCAACAGAGCTTGTGTTGTGTGCTCTCAGCAGCTCTGTGAATTGCCGCTGTAGCACCATTCTCTGTTACTGTTTTGCGCTGCCTTCGACACTAGTACGTAAACCACCAGCCTTAGTGGGCAGAGGGAGGAGGCAAGTATGGGATAAAGCGATCAAGACCACTTGCTCCCTTTAGTCAACTGTGCTGACCCTAGTTAGGCTGATTAGGGAAGGGTGTAGGACTTCCCATTGCCTGGTGACATTACTGAATCACACAGGAGACAGGAAGAACTTTTATTAGACTGCAAAAATCTTGAGAAATTTACTAGCGAGCTTGTCCATGTAGCTAAATTTGAAATGTTTGCAATTTGAGTGTGTGGATTCTCTTCGAATTTGCCAAGAAAAGAAAAGAAAACCTTTTAGATTAAGACTAGGCATGGCTAATTTTCAGCCCAAAAGGAGAAATGGTCAGGAACTTTTAGAGGCGAATGAAACTGGAAAATTTAGAGCAACACCATGGAAATTAAGGTTACAACTCAGCTATTACGTGTGCTAGTGAAATTGCTCTAATACTACTTGAGTTCTCCTGAATGACCTTCCCAGGTAACTAAGAATCTTACAACATTGCCTTTAAGATGACTTTTCAGATGGGGACAATAATCTGAGCTTTAAAACTGACTGAGAAATATAGCAGGGGAAAAAACACCCAGCGGAACCATAATTTCTTACTTGAAGTTCAAAACCTTTAGCAGACATTATAGAAACAGGCAAAGGAATAGACTGGATTTTATATTTTCTCTGTGGCTTTGTCATCCTCACTGTCCCTCCTGTCGTTAAATTCCCTGCTTGTAAAGCATTTTTGTTGTCTTTCTGTTATTTTTCCAAATACTTTAAGGAACGACTATGCTGCTATAACAAAGCAGAGGGAGGTGTACACATGCTTAGCCACGTTAGAGTTCTGTACAAAGATGCACAGAAACGGCATCCTGAAAAACAAGTGGATGGAAGGGGAGATGTGGTCTTCTGAAACTTAATTTATTAACTGTCCTTCCTCTTTATTTGTATGTATTCTGTGCCCTACATTGTTCCTTCACGCTGTTCTCTTCAGGGGGCCCCTAAGCTGTGCTGTCTTTGTGAATCAGCTTGAAACCCTTGCTACGCACGAACACCAGTAAAATGTATTTGCAGAGCCACATGTCCTCAACTGCCTCACAATCTACCATGCTCTTTGTTGCAGATTGATAATAAGGGGAATCACCTGCTAGTCCATGAAGAATCATCCATTAACGTGCCTGCCATTGCCGCTGCCCATGTTATTAAGAGATACATTGCTCAGGCAGCAGACGAACTGTCCTTTGAGGTAAATAATTAAAGGAATGATTTACATTCCTCACTGTCAAATATAGAGGAGGAAATGTTGTGTGCGTGTGCGTGATAAAGAAAAGGAAAGAGAGCGAAAGGAGGGGACAGGGTTTCAAAAGAGCTTAGCACATTGGGTGAATATTGGGCTCTACAGTCCTTTGAAAATCCAGCCACAAATGTCTCCGTGATGGGTGCTGAGCCCATCTTAAAGTCTAGCCCTGAAAGTCTAGGAGCTGATCACTTGAAAATCTGTCTCTCCACTGACTCTGTTGCCCATTGAGCTGTGCAAGTATGTTCTGAATATTTGCTTGCATGCATGATTATTATTTTTGGAGCTTTGAGAGCATTGCACACATATACAAAGGACGACACAGTCCCTGCCCCCAAGGTGTTCCTCTGATTCCAGCTTTAGTGGTGCCACCTGGCAAATAATACAAATATTTTAGGGTTGTTGGGGCTTTTATTCAGATTCAGAGCTGGAACAGTCACTATTATAAACAAACACACAAGAGTGAAACAAAAAGACATACATTAAATAGACTATATATCTCTTAAGTTTCAGTACAGACAATTTAGGGCATAGACTATTTGGCGGTGTTTCAATATTAATAACAGCAATAAAATAGTTTGCACTAGTATGGCACCTTCTGTTTATCAGTCTCAAAGCCCTGTACAAGCCATTCATTTAGCTTTGCAGTAACTATCGAGGTAAGTTAGTTTTTGATACTAGTCTTCTTTTACAGATGGGAACCTGAGGCACAATGCACTTGCGGTTTGACCGGTTCACACAGTGAGCAATGTAGAGCCGGGGTTCGAATACAAATCTCCAGTTTCCGAATGTTGTGTTCTGACCACTAAAACGAGACCATGCTCCTTTTCTGTATCAGAAAATATTTTTATTCTCTAATAAACATTGTAAAGAAGGTGGTTCCCAAACCAGCCCCTTGTTTAATTCTGAGTAGTGAAGAATTTGGGCTAATTTCTGGCATCTCTGGGGAGGCAGTGTGGCCTAGAGGATAGAGTACTGTGTAGGGACTCAGGAGACCCAAATTCTATTCCCAGGTCTGTCTTTAACCAACTGGGTGACCTCGGGCAAGTCGTGCCTCAGTTTCCCCCCCTGTAACATAGGAGTTATGATGCTTATCTCTTTGTGAAGCACTTAGTGATGAAAAACTCTATATGGAAGCTAGATTATTATCATTTATTATAGTATCAGGTGCAGAATTTAGTCAATTTCAGAAAAATCTCATTCTTTTGTACACAAGTCACCCTTACACATACACACACACACACCCCGCCACCAAACTGGTATAAACTTCTAGAATTAGCTCTGCCAATGTAATTTACAACCACTGAAGCATCAGTGTAAACCATTTATCTGGGTTTTTTTTGTTTGTTTGTTCTTTTTGGGAATGGTTCCCAAAGGAATGAGGGAAGCTTCAGGAAGCCTCCTCAGCCCCCCCTATTCCCTTTAATATTGGTCTCTTCCCATCCTCCCGCAGTAACACCACACTGCCTCACTGCTTTCTTGGATTCCTAATTCAGAGGAGTACGTCTTTATCGGGTCAGGAATACTGAATGCAGTTCTTAACTTCAGGGGGGTGAGGGGATGGCAGCCATGAGAGATGCAAACGTAAGAGTACAAGGGGAAAAACCAGGTCAGCTGTGTGAGAACATTTCCCAAGGGATTTCATGCTTCAGGGCTTATTTACCTCAGAGCACACTGCACTGTGTAATCAGCACACCTCCGCGCCTCTTGGCTACTCTTAAACAACGCCTTCTTATGAATACATTAAAAAGGTGCATCTTGTAGGATTTGTAATGCATTAAGTCTCATACTTCAGTGATAGATTATACAATGGTAGATGCCTCAAGGCAGGTGATGGCTTTAGGATTTCATGCAGTGCAGAAGAATTTGCATTCACTCTTGCAGTGTTCTGTCTCCAACTACATTGCATGTGGTATTTATGTTGCAATTCTTTTCCAGGTGGGAGACATTGTATCCGTTATTGATATGCCTCCAAAGGAACTGACCACGTGGTGGAGGGGCAAACATGGCTTTCAGGTATGCACAGGTTTTAGCTCTGAGAGTGCAATATGAATGGAAGTTTGAGAATCTAGTGTTTGATGCCTATAGGATTTGCATGGAACCTGCTATTTCTAATGCCCATGACTTTCTAGAGGGCTACTCAATGTGCGACCTTGCCTTGCTCTCTGGGTGGAAAGGTAAAGGTGTAAGGAGACTCTCTTGTAAGTGTGAGCAGGGACTGGGAAAAATCCATCTGGGAGCAGAGGGATTGTTCCATAGTAGTGGTGAGGCCACCTTCTTGAAAGGGCCCAAGATAAGGATAAGACCTCATAGTCTCTCCACACTGTCTGGCAGAGCTGGTCTGATATTGGTGGGGAGCCCCACATTGCACCCTTTCAAAGACAGTTGGAACTACTCCACCAGCTCCAGGAGGAATCCTGATTGAGTCTTTGCATATTGGCCTGTATTTTCCCATCATTCGGACCAATTAAATCTAGACTTGGCAAAGCAGCGAAGCGTATACTGGGGATTCAGAGTGATCCAGTGGATAAAACATGGGACTGGGAATCAGGAGACCTGGGTTCCAGCCCCAGGTCCATGTGACTTTGGGGAAGTCACTCAATCAATCTGTGCTTTGGTTTTGGTGTCTGTGTAATGGAGGTAATGGTTTAGGCTTACCTGCCTTTGTAAAGTGCATTAAACATGCTACCGAAGTGGTGCTTATTGTTTTGTTACTTTGAGGATCAATCACTGCCAGGCAAGTGGATGGGCTAGGTGGCTGAATTTTCTGTTCCATGTGATAATGGGAATTGTGTGCATAGATACTATCTCTTTGTTGACTGAAGAGCCCCTCAGTTTGTAGGAGAGATTTAGGCTGAACTTTCAAAGGCGCTTAAGGGAGTTAGGCATCCAAACCCTATTGAAACTGAATAGAAGTTGGGTAACTAACACTGTTAGGGTATGTTTACACTAGAAACACAGCAGCAGCTCAGCTGCAGCGCTGTAGTGTAGACACGCACTACAGTGATGGAGAGGGTTCTTCCAGTTAATATTCTGACCATATGCAGAGAGTGTCATTGGTTATGAAAAGCATAAATGAATTCGGGACATATGTTTGCAACTCAGGGCAGCCTTACACTCTTCTCTCTCCCTTCATCTCTGCCAAAATCATAATAAATTGTATGGATTCTTATGTAGCACACAGGTAACAAGATACACTGCTGAGTAAATCCTGTGAGCATGGATTTATCTGTGTGCACATGCAGTCCATTCCTGGACATGTATAGCAGATCCCAACAGCTGCAGAAATACAGCATTCTACTTAGGATTTTTAATTGCACCTTGTGTCCTCAGCATATCCCAGAGCTCTTCACAAAGCAGTGAATTAGATACTGGCAGTGAATTATTATGCAGGCAAATACAGCAGCTGTTACACATGTTCAATAGCTCACTCACAGCCATGAAACTGGTTTACTGATGATGCAGTTTTCTGCAGGACCAAGCAGGGTTTAGTCGGTAATCTCTTTGCAATGTGCTGATAAAGATCTTTCATTTCCATCAAACGCCCTCTGAAATAAATGGTCACAAATCCCATAGCTGTACAAAGAAAAGGATTTTTTTTTTTAAAGAGTAAGACCTATTGGTATGAGTGTAGGAAGAAACAGATTTGAATTAGCACAGCTTTTTGACCCTGCTGCCTGCTGCAAGGAAAAGAGAGGAAAAAAAAAAAAGGGTTCTCCTGCTATTGATATAGTAAGGCCTGGGGGTGTATTATGATCAGCTAAGTGTATTGATGTCACATGCTACAGAGGAGCGTATTCGCAAAGCAAAACTGGCACTTATAGAAGCTGTGTTAAACCATGTTACCTTTCCAGTATTTACTGACAAGCAAACACTTTCAGTTCCCATTTCAAAATATAAACTGCTGTGAAAATAATGCTAATCTGCATCCAAGTCATTTTAATTATTAAAATAAATCAGCATAGATCTGTTGTCAGTTCATTATGATTCTGTTCCCTATGGGGCAGTCATGCTTTTCAGAGATGTCTCCCTAATCTTATAAAGTGTGTGATTTATGGTGATTTATTGTTTATTTCAAACTAAGATTTTCAAATTGGGTTTCACTTTAAGTCTCTTCTCATTTGTGTTCTCAGAAATATTTTAAAGCAAATTGTCATTAGCACTGGTAGTATCTGTGTTTGAGCCCAGTGTCCAAAGGATGGTGACTAAACTAGTAGTCCCACCCACCTTCAGTCTTCTTCTGAGATATACTCGGTGGCTTTGATTTTTAAAATAGCTAAACTCATTACATGTTCCAGAGACGAGCAGCTTTTTGAAAGCGTCTTTAAGATGATTCTAAAGAGGGTGGTCTTCCCTGGTTGATCCTTCTGCGGTGAACGCACCCGGGGTAGGGTCTAAACCTAGGACTTGCTTCTGTAGGGTTTTAAGTAACAAGAACCCAATCCAGCCCAATGAGACTACTCGTGTACTTAAAGTTGAGCACGGGCTTAAATGCTTTCTTGGCTCAGGCCCTGTTGTTTACCCCTTGCAGATCAACCGTTTACCTATTTCTCAGGTTTTCTTTATTATGCTTGGCTGTGTCTAAGATTGCACTTTTGCTTAGTTGTCTCTTATCCAAGATACTGACTGTATAAATGTCTGCCTTCTCTGAACTGATCTTGTTTTCCTTGATTGTTCTCTCCCTCTCTCTGTCTAGGATAGGGGTAGTCAGTAGGTGGACCACAGGCCAAATCTGGACCACCAGAGGCTGTTGAATGGACCACAAAATATTTTTTTTTATTATTATTATTATTTTGTTTTCTCTGGAGTCTGTCTGGACCTTGACTATACCTTGACCAAGAAATTTGGACCTTGACAAAAATAATTAACTACCCCTGCTCTAGGATATAAGAAAAAAATGTCATTTTTAAAATTACAATATTTTTCCTTGTCCTTCTGCTACTCATTTGTACCAGGACAAAATGAGAAATCTAAAGTGAA
Organism: Emydura macquarii macquarii; assembly: GCF_026122565.2. NCBI lineage: Eukaryota > Metazoa > Chordata > Testudines > Chelidae > Emydura > Emydura macquarii. The sequence goes on along the minus strand of NW_027130449.1, from coordinate 4,154,723 downwards.
TACAAAGGAACTGATTTAAAGATTCTGGGGAATAAGAAAGTGTTGTGTAGGTAAGGAAAGAGATTATGGAACTGAGAAGCTACAGAAATTGACCTGTGAACACATCAGGAGGAGAAGGAAGAAATATTATAAAATAGGAAAGACTCTAAAATGTAGTTGTCTTGGGGATAAGAGAATCTGGGCAAAACAGAGATGTCGAAGAAGTGAAACAGAATAAGACGAAATTTCAAGGGGAGCATGAGTCAGTTGCACCTGAATGATTGTCAGTAGCAGGCAGAGTTACCTGTTTTTTAAATTTCTCTTTGCTCCATCTGAGCATTGCATTCCTCCTGGATGCCTTTGTACCACTGCTTCTGCATTAAGCATTTTTCTCACACATGAAGCAATCTGGAGGAAACCAGTTCTCTGTTCACGTGCACAACCATGTCTGGAAATTTTTTAATGGAAAGTCCAGATTGACAGTGTGTGCATTTATGTGCAGATAACGTCTGCAAAGTTATGTCGTATCTGGGGAAGAGTCAACAGTCACAGGATGAAGATGAGATCAGAAATAAGATCACAGGCAGTTAGTCCTGATCTCAGGATTGAGGGAGTTGATTCCACACGGTTCCCCTGAATATCATAAGGCAAGTGTCAAGTTTTTATTACTTCACTTGAGGTGTCTAATTCCTCCCACTCCATAGTCCCCATCCTAAAAGCTTAGACTGTAGATGAATTTTTATGTTTGACAAGGGATGCCTTGTTTCACTAGTGCCAGAATTATGTCTAAGTACAGTGTCACATAAATCACAGAACTGCCATAAGGTGGTGGTGGAGAAAATTGTCATGCTGTTAAGCAGGGGTTCTCAAACTGGGCGTCATTACCCCTCAGGGGGTTGTGAGTTTATTATGGGGGGGTTGCAAGCTGTCAGCCCCCATGCATGCTGGTAAGGGTGGTATGGCATGGGAGGGGGTCATCACTTTTGGAAGGGTTGTCACAATTTGTATTGGGAATACCTCTAAAAATAGTTTAGTAACTGATTAACAGACGTGTCAATAAATGGTTAATGGATTGTTAAAGTCCAGCAGATCACTAGGATGTTTATAACCATCGATGACATCTTTTACTGATCTATTTATAGCCATTGAGAATACACTCTACTCATATCTGTAATGTGCTAATAGCATCCATTCATTTATTAACCCTTTATAAACTTCTAAAATGTATCCTCCCCCATGTGTTGGCTGTTCATAATCATTCAATTAATAGCTTTTATGAACATATTTGGGCCTATCATGACTTCACAAACCACTCACAGCAAGCGCTCCTTCGGGCATTCAGTATGCTGAATTCAGTCTACATGATTGGGCTCTTAAATCAGAATGGTTTCAGGTCTGGGTCCAGGCAGGATGAAAAGCCTTAAACAGGAGCTGTGCCTGCAGAAATCATTAGCGTGTCGTATCTCTCAGAGACAGGGCGGGGAACACAAAATGGAGAGGAAACGTTAGGATAGTTTCCTGTCCTGTTTTGTCCAACCGAGTGCATCAACATCATCATAAGAATGATGACGATTTCTTATTTAATTTTGTGTGAATGAATGTATGGAGTTGTAGTAGCACTCAAAATATGCTAGGTGCTTTCCAAACACAGGGGAATACTCAGTTCTTGCCCCCACAGGACTTATTTGGCTATATGCATGGACCCTAGTTTTTAGAATACCCGTTTCCTTCTTGACTGAGTGCAAAAGTTATAAGCCGCATGTATTGGCTGTTTAGCAGACTTCACATTGAATTTTCTCTTGTTACAGTCCCACTGATTAACTGCATGTTTGTACAAGGGGAGCCCTCCAGCAGGTATATATTCATTCACACATAAACACCCTTGTCCGTTCTACAGATAAAGCCTTTCCCCCTTGTCATTCATGTGAAGAAAGATGTTTCTGAAAAAGCAAATATGAAAGGGTACAAATGTGGTTGTCATTCATGTGAAGAAGATGTTTCTGAAAAAGCAAATATGAAAGGGTACAAATGTGGTTGGATTGAATCACGGGTCAAAATTTAGGAACATATTTGGGAACGCATCTTTCTGTTTTTCACCCCACTACAGTGAAATGGATCCGTAAGGAACACCTGACTTCAAAAGAAAACTCTCCAAATGTCCACACTTCCATTATAACAGCCTCTTTTCTGATAGATGTCAGAGGTGGTCTAGTCATTGTCTGTGATGCGGCCCACCTCCGTCTGTGGAACAAAGCGACCACTTAGTGTTTACATCATTTTCTGTCTTAAAAGTAAAGTGGAATTTTGAGTGACATTTCCCTGATCTTTATGTTCACGTGTCCTTAATGAATCACTGCAGTCACTCTAAGATTATTCCCCAAACACAATCTTCTCCACATTAATAATGTCACCCTCCTCATTCTCTTCAGTGTGGTGTTTTCTCTCCCTTCTTTCCTTCATCCTTCTCTTCTTTTAGTATCCCATTCCATCCCCACAATCCTCAAAAGTGAAAACCCAAGAAAAGTGTCTTTGCCACTTTTGAGATGCACTGGCACATTTTGCCATTCTTGATAATGTCTCTGTTGAAAGCCAGACCCATGAACCCTTAGCCTTAGTGTCCCCTCTAACCTGTATTCCATACTGAGCACAGTTAAGATTTGCTAACTTGAACCCTAACCCTACTTGGGATGTCAAGAATGTATGGCGGTCCCCGAAAGACCCATAGATCTACCTTTGATTGGTCTGTATAATGAAACATATTATTAGTTGAGAGGGTGTATTCTTTCCTTTGTGTGTAGTTTTGCAGTGTTGAAATTTTCAGAGTAAAATAAAATTTTTGAATGCGAGAGAGCAGAGTGCACATATGTGAATTTAGCACAGGTTTGAAAACTCGAAACAGGTTGGGATGAATTCTGAATTCTACCTTGCATTTCTTGGTTTGGGAACCCAATGCTGGAGGTAGCCATCTGGCTGGAAAGAGATGTCACTTGTGACAGAGACGTTCAGAAAGAGCCCAGAGGAAGCATCACCAGTGATGGCATTTCTCAGCCAGACGGCCACCTCCATCTGCAAGATATGGGGTGCCAATTGCAGTAACAGTGTAGACAAAATTGAATCTGAGTTTATTCCTGGCAACAAAGAGGTTCCTATGCCATGAACAGTTGTGCTGCTTTGCTGAGTGAAAGTGCTGCACTTTTCCTGTATGTGACAAAAGTGTGTGTGTGTCAGTGTCAGGGACAGGTGAGCCATAGCTATTCCCTCACTTAGCCCTGTGTTTTCTTGCAGTGTTGCTGGCATTAGAGTCTCTTGATCCTTGCAAGCCAGTAGTACTAAGGTTAGGACTGTGCTTTGCCCTGGCATCTGCGTTCTTCATATCCTCTTTTTCTCTTCTTGCAGCCGTGCAGAGCTGAGCACTGTGTGGCATAAAGAAAACTCTACAGAAGGGAAACATTTTCATACAGGTTGCAAATCTGAGTCCTGTGCTGCTAACTCTGACTTCTGCCCAGACGGTGGCTGGTGTATTTACTACTCAGATTGGTGTCTGTAATTCTGTTAGAAATGTGGCCCATATTGTATGTCTGTCATAGGGCGTGCCTGCACTGCAGTGCCTCCTACTGAATTAGTGTGGTGCTGCACGTGCTCCATGCCTCAGTTTCCCTTCTCAGGAAAGCCATAACTCCACTCCAGGCAGTCCTGATGCTTGACTTACTAATACTCTCCCTGGGGCTTGTTTATTATAAAACCTCATACAAAAGGGTCTGTAACAAAAAGTCCCAAATAAACAAGAGGTGCTTCTGCCTTTCTGGAGCCTGCCCTCTAAACTGTGTTCCCAGTCACCTCAGGGTTATGTCTCTCTTTATGACAGGATCCCCAGCCCTCATCTTGGAACTTGGGTAATTCAAGCAATTCTTGTTCCTCTCCTTTTCCAGGGGTCCCCAGCTCTCCTCCTGCAGCTGGGTTGCAATTTACCTCTATCCTTGTGTCTTCTCCTTGTGGCAGAGCTCCAGCCCACCCCCTGCAGCTGGGTAATTCAAGCAGTTATTATCCCTCAGCTGGCTCTTGAAGCGCGGAGAGCTTGGCAGCCTGCTGCTGGTGTCTGCTCCCTGGTGATTCAGGGATCTGCGGGAGCCTTCTCTCACTCACGTCAGTATCTGCAGGCATCTGCCCTGCTTGAAGGAGGAGGCAGCATTTACACTGGTCCACTTGTCCTAACTCCCCAGTTGGTTGGGACAGGGGGGAACCTTGCCCCAGGCCTTTAAAGAAGCAGAACCAGGGTTCCCTCCCAAACCCTGCTTGCTCCCAGGACCGCTTTCTCTCTCCCAGTATCTCTCAGGTCCTTGTATCTATAATCAGACCTTACAACACATAAAGAGCCATGCCAGGAGGCAGGGTGGGCAGACCAGCAGGCAGTACTTCCCTTAAAGGGCAGAGTATATTCCAGACATGACACTGTGACAGGGTGAAGTAGGATGATTATATACTGTAAAGCAGCATTTCCAAAAGGCTGATTTGACTTGTGCATTGGAACTCCTACAGTGTGGTGGGGGTAAATAGCGTAGCCAGCAAACTCTTTGAATTCTTGTTACTCTCAATTTTTTTTTAATGGTTCGTTTTTCTAATAGAAATAAGACACTCCCAGGCATTGTAATCCTGCCCTATATATCTATATAGTAGGATGGCTGAAGACACAAGGTTTTATGTCTCCCAAAGTATCCTGTGATACAAGGGAAATAAGGCAACACCCTGGAAAGTCTTAATAATAATGGTCTTTACCCTTTTATAGACCATTTCACTGAATGCTTTGCAAGCATTAATTACATGTCAGACCTCAGCTGCAGAGGAGGAATGATTACACCCATTTGAGGAAATCACCTAAGCACACCCTTAACTATAAGCCTGCATTTACGTACCCGTCTTGATTTCCTGAATCAGGGTCTTACAGAAGAGTAAACTGAGACACCGAGAGGCAAGGTAAGTGACTTGCCTGAGGTCAGGTAGTATAAAATGAGCCTCATGTTCATGCAGGGACCTCAGGCCCACTTAAATCTCAGGTGAAGCGGTGTGTAAGACCTTTTGCGGGCAGTCTGCCCTGAAGGAGGTTTCACTCGTAATAAGTGTGTGGCCAAGCCATGAATGGAACTGGAGAGTCTCAGATCCCAGTTCTTCAGTTACGTTGCTTTTCAGTGTCAGATTTGGACTCGTTAATGTATTCTTAAAACAAATCTAATTTACTCGCATGGGAAGGCTTGCTCCTTACCTTTCTGATTCCTGATGCCAATCAGGAGATAAGTACTGTCTCCTGGCTGGGAACACTCCTGTAGATGAAACATCTCCACGAAGATGTACAACTTAGGTATACAGGATATATATTTTTCATGTAGGTGTTGAAATATAGCAAAAAGCTGCAGCAGGTCATTAGTACAAGGGCTTATCCCAGCATTGTTTTTTCAAGTAAATTTCATGCATGGTGTGAAGGCGCCTCCTAAATTCAACTTGCATTATGACCTTGTAATGTGATAGGAAAATAAAATCGAAGATTACCTTTAAGTCACAGTAGGAATCTTGCAATCAGTGGTGCTTCTCTGCACCCTGATGAAGGGTCTGCTGTTGTGATGTGATGTTTGACATATGATAGTGGGGGGAAGATGACTCTCTGCATTAGATAATGGATGATGGTGCTTTTGATGCAAAGAAAAGAGAGCAGGCAGAGTTATTAGGTTGTCAGACTTGAAGTCCCTGTTTGACACTATGCAGAGTATTGTCAGTCTCGTGAATTTTATTACCTGGAAAGGTGTTTTATATGAATTTATCTGTGGCTTAAATACAATTTCTTTAAAAAGTTCTGGGGACCACAAAGAACAAGAGAGGAAGAGAGAAGGAAATGTATACTCTTCTGTCTACCGAGGAGGAGCAAATGCAATATTAACAAATAAATTACATTCTTCCTGGATTTCCTGATGTTATATTAGTGAGGGACTTTTCTCTCCACTCCACCTCAAGTCACTAATGTAATTAACTGGCAAACAGCAAATGTGAAACCAAAGACATTGCCTTATTGACAGGTTAGTAAATCATTATAATGAAACTCTAGCTAGCAATGAAAGGTAGGTACTGTTTTAAAATTGCAGCTTGCTCACTCATCATTATGTAAAATTTAAAGGGGTGTGCATCCACTGGATGAGATTTAATTTATCCTTAGTCCATGAAAAAGAAAAGTTTTCAATTTGCTTGGTGGGGTAGTTGTTAGAGCAGTAATGACTACTGTTTGCTTAGATTCACTAAGGTGTGAACAATTTCCACACACAGATGTTTAAGATGTGTGTCTTCCAGTGTTGGCATCCTACGATACGATGGGCCTGGCATAAAAACTATGGCTAACGTATAATTACAGTGATAATAGAAACATTATTTATGATTGTGTCACAGTAACCCAACCTTTCCTCCTTTGATTTAAGATGTGTAGCAATCTTTACCTTTAAATGACCTTGCAAGTATATATCATCCCGCTATTAATTTTAGTACATTGCCAAATCCTTTAATCCTGGATCATGCTTTAACAGTGCCCTGCTACATCTGTTGAGATTAACTCTTGGACTAACCTCACTTATTTATACAAAATCATGACAACTTTGAATGGAAGGCAAGGAAACAGATTTAAAGTGGGTCACAGCAAGGCATAAGGGCTTGGTTGGGACCATGAAAGAATGAGCTTTTGAGAAGCTAGGAAGCAAAGGTGATTCAGTCACAAAATATAACTCTTTAGAATTGATACCAGAAAAGTAAATTCAGGAACTTGTCAAGACGAGTGCAGCTAAAATGTCTGTCCTTTAAATGGCATTTAGTAACATTTATAGTTAAGTTGGAGGTGTCCTGAGCATGTGCCGTGTTTTCCTTGGAGAGAAACAGTGGTGTGTTACGGATTCTAAGATGTCCAGAAGCAATGATATAACTATCCTGGTGTGTGTTGTAGGGACTCTGACAGCTTTGCTGATGGTCTGGATATGCAAGTTAAAAATCAACTCCAAAAGCATTGAGGAGGAGAGGGAAGCTAATTCTCTCTAGATCCAGGAGCATATCAGGGCGATATAGCTATCTGGATAAACAGGGGCTGAGGTCTTTATAGATAGATAGATAGACAGACAGACACAGACTGACTGACTGACTGATTTTATCCTAAAATTGTCTCCTGCATGTGGAATGTTCTCAAGAGACACTTGCATTTAAAAAAATTAATGTATTAAAAAAGATACAATAAATCATTGCTAAAACAATAATGGCTCTGCCTCTCTGAAGGTAGATCTACACTTACGGTGGTGTGTAGAATATAGACCCTGCAACCCATTAAGAATGGGTATAAATAGCAGTAGACAATGAGACACAGTTTAGATGGGTAGAGTACGATACACGCCTGAACCCGGCAGGCTATGTACTTGACATGGCTTTCTACACGCCTAAGCAGTAATCTTTAAGTCCTGCTGCCTTTCCCTGATGCCAGAGACTTTTCCTGCCACAGCCTTTTCTCATTGCCTCCCCACTGCCAGAACCTTTCACCGCGGTGTGTAGCTATATGTATGGTTTCTGTGCTTTACACTCCCTCCTAAATGTAGACATAGCCAATACCTCTCTTGGCATTGCCTTGTGTGCTGTCTGATGGAAGGACTCTTAAGCTTCATGATACAGTTAACACCCTAAAAATGAATAAGGCCCTCTGCCCTTGATCTGCAAAATACTAATCAGAGCATCCATGTGTCTAGAGTAAAATGTATGGACTGTGCAACAAAGCAGTTGATATTCAGGACTTTCCTCTCTTTGTGAAGTTGAGACATTTGATTGAATGTCTGTTTCCAGCTGCCCTAGAAACCATGTCTCATCTTGCAGTCAGAGGCATTATCCTGCTTGATGAGTCATTTGTGCAGAAACACAGTAGACGGGCCAACCTTTCATTAATAAGGAGACCGAGCCAGATGAGCCGAGAAGGACTCATTGATCTGAAATGCCACTGCAGCTAACATGTTGCTTTACTGCAATAATCTAATGAAAAATACTCTGCAAATCTTGGAAGCAAACCCTGATGGAATATGAATGGTGCTCTTGCTGGATGAAATGCTGGAGATCATTATGGTGCTGAATCAAGTATCCTCCCTTCTTCAAAGTGATTTTGAAGTTAGAATTTATAGCTTCACAGTCTGGGACTAGCTTCAGGGCTTAATGGATGCTAGGGCCAATAAACTGCTGCACTCTTGTCGCCCCATGGTGCTAATGAGGGGGGGCTAAACTTTAGCAGCCTGTGTCTTGATAGAGCAGTACTGTTCTGTTGGTTCACCCTTGCACCCAGATGAGATGAGCCTCATTATCTCCAGCCTAGGATTTTAAAATGTTGACTCTCTTTAAGGCGAGAGAGCTCGGGAAAGGCACGGGAGCCCTTACAGAGAGAAATCTGCACATAGCCAAGTTGAGGAGGAAGCTCATACTAAGGCTTATACTTGTTACTATTGAACAATAAAAGAAAGGGAGTGGGATGGAATTTTGCACAATAACTCCATTATATCTGTGATGTATTGATTGCCAAAGGTGCCAAGTGATGGTGGTGAAGCCACACACTTTCCCATTGCCAGGTGTATGACTTGATGGAAAGAGCAGCTCAGTACAGATTGTGAATTTGTGTCAATTCAAGAAGCAGAAGCAGCCAAACATACCCTTTTCTGGCTGGCTCTGTGGGTGCTGCTGTGCAGTACACTGACCATGATCAATTGGGTGTGTAATTATAGAGGAAAACAAGCAGGAGTGAGGGGAAAACATTCTCCTTTGGGAGAGAAAAGAATGATAGAAATGGACCTATAATGCTTGTCTGTGGAATAGTTCTTTGCAACTTGTGGACATGCTAACGTAACTGGCAGCAGTATTCATCCTGTTTTCATATTGAGATGGGTTTGGTAGCAATCTCCTGACTGCCAGAGCATTGCTGGGGCATTGGAGTGAGCTGCTTGTCTGTACAGTGAATTGATACTTTCAGATGTCCCTGCTGCGTGCTTGTCATGACACAGGAAATCACCGTTCAGGAATGGTCTCAGGTTTTCTCCGACAGAGAGATCATGTGCTTGAGGTCCAGGTCGTAACAGATGTGTGCCTCTCGTTAGTTATGCTGGATAAGAATATGAGAACTAGAAGAGGAGTGTGTAGAAAAATGGGTATTGAAGGATGGAGTGTCCAAAGGACATTGTTTGATCTGGCCTTAATTTGAGATGAGTGTGGCAAGGAAGAATCTGTATTCAGTGGTAAGTGAGAGGTGTGGGTGCCCTGCTGAAATGTGAAATGAATTGATGAGCAGAGGACCAGCAGAAGAACAGTGTATCATTTAAGTCACAGAGCTTGTCTACATGGGGATGTTCAGGAGGAGAATGAAGGTTAATCAACTAAAGGAGAATTAAGTTACAACAAACTCAGACCACTCTATTCCTAAGTGAGAAAATCCACACACGGGTTTAACTCACTTTGGTACATGCAGTGAGTTTGCACCTTTAGTGGATTTACCTTAACTTTTTTGAATAGACAAGCCCTTAGTTTGAGTCCCTATATGGGACTTCGATGTTCCATAAATTCCCTCCCTACACAAGAAAGAATTTCATCCTCCAAAATTTTCTGCTTTGCAAGTGGCAGCTACATTTCTGTGAAGATCAAGCATTCACGGTTCTGTGTGCAAAGAGGGTTTGAAGTCCACAAGAGGCCCGGTCTTTAACCCAAAAAGAAATGGTGTGATATAGCCCATTATATTGATATAGGAAATTACTTGTGCCTTCCTAACCTAAGAGGGAATCGAGGAAAAATGCAGTCATATATAGGGTATATCTACACTGCAATGTAAGCCCAGGTTAGTAGGGCTTGAGTTAGGAGACTCTGTGTTTGTTAACCTAGGGCTTGAGCATCTACACTCATTTGTAACTCCACGTTAGGAATTGTTGAATCCTGGGTCCCAGCCTGGGGCTTCCCTATCTACACTGCATTATGAGGGCCTGAGTCCGAATCCAGCCACCCATAGACCAGACTTCCTACCATCCTCCCAAAATGGGGCCACTCTCGCCCTTTGTTCATGGTGCAGTGTGCAGTGTGCCATGGTGACTGTCTCCCCATCTTGACTGTCCAGAGGACAAAGAAGGATGGTTTTGGCAGATTCTCGGGGCACGATTCCAATAGGGCTTGAACCCTGGGACCCATGCAAGAATGCTGCAAATTAGCATTGGAAAGTAGACACAATCAGAATCTTGCTATAAATCAAACCAATGAAAAACAGCCCCCTGCCCGCTGATGGGAGGCCAGCAGAGAGACAACATGTCGTGATTTCCAAGGTCTCTGAATTAACATCCCTGTAGCGGTAGCCTAGGGATGATCACAATTGTAACATTTATAAATACTGGCCAGTAAGAATCTTGCCTCCAGCCTTTTGTTTCTGTAATATTAATCTGTTTCAGCTTAATTAGTGGACATCAAGATAAAAGGACCCCCTCAGTAATTATGATAATAACCACCACTTACATCACCGTAGATTTCAAATCACTACCCAAGGGTGGATATCTGTCTGCCATTTTCCCAGTTTTATTGGTGGGGAAATTGAATTACAAAGATGACGTGATTTGTCAGGTGTCCTGACTCTGGCTAGTGCTCTTTCCACTGGACCATGCTGCCAGTCTGGCTTGTTTCTTCTGATTTTTATTCTTTATTTTTAGGCAAATTATGACTCATGATGGAGTGAAAGTCTCCTTTACTTTCAGTATATATTTAGTTAAACTTATTCTCAAAGTTTTGTTGAGGTTGGGTTTAATCTGTTTTAACCAAAACCATACAGGGTTGCAGAAACATCCTTAAACACGTGTCTAGTAAGAAAGACTACACACGCAGGCTTCAAGTTAGGCGCATGCGAAAGGTCCATGCTGAATCAGGGCTTGTCTACAGTGTGTAGCTGTGTTTTCCAGATACATTTTCTTTGCTTCCAGAGCTGGAAGCTGCATGTTTCTGTAATAGGGCATTGTGAAAGCAACTGCGATAGAAAATTCACAATATATTAGTCTGCATTTTATTTTGAATTCATTTTTTTAAAAAGCAATACAAATAGAAGATATTTCTAAGTGTAATACATTGGCAGTGGAGAAGACATCGGTATTGCTAACATTTTCAATTTGGCGAAATAAGAACTGAAGAGTGTTGCCCTTCCATACGCACAGTGATTGAAATTAACCCCAGTGTAGACTAGAGTAGGGCTCTGCACTCCTCAAGTTTGACTAAGCCTGAAGGCCATCTCATCTGTTTGTACAAATGCATAGTATGTTGCAAGCTGAAATATTTGTCCTGTTGAAAAAGCATCCGATTTATAACAATCTTTAGTGTATTTTACAATACTAAATACTTGGCTGATAGACTCTCTGGTTACATCATTTTTAAAAAATCATGTTGTTACACCAATCAGTGTGTATGTTGCATACAGTTGTGGAGCAATATACAAGCAGGCTTACAAGAGAAATGTTATCTTTAGTTAGTTACCTGATGTCGCGTGCACAATAATTGGCAGTATTTACAGCTTTGACTATACTATCCTTAGTATTTTGCACTCATACCATATCTCTATTTTTCTTGTCATCACAGGTGGGATTCTTTCCAAGTGAGTGCGTAGAACTAATTAACGACAAAGTTCCTCAGTCTATGACCAACTCTGTGCCAAAACCAGGTATGTGTATGTGCAGTTACTCAAAATGTTTTATGGAAGTCCTCTCTTCCATGCTCCACTTTATATTACTTCTTTTATGCTTCTCATGAACTGTTTTTCTCTGCATCACCCATATGTTACATTGCACTGTGTGGTTCTCGTTGTTGGGCGTCTTGCATTTTCTTTGTTTCAGTAGCTAATATCAATGTTCATTTATATGTGTTTTGAAATATTTTAGTCTTCCAAGGTTTTGGGGTCCCTTCAACAACCTCTGAGTACGCTCCCTTCAACACTCCTGCTTTTGATGCCTTTGTCAGAGTGTAGTATGTTATTTCTTTTCCATATAGAATGTAGAGATGATCCAAACACTGTTCTATCAATTTAGATACAATGGGAGTTGAGTTAGGTCTTGTCTACACAGGGACGCTCAGCAAAATTTAACTTTTAAAGTGAATTCGTTAAACTCTATTAAATCCCTGTGTGGATGCTCTTATTTAAAATTATGGTGACCTCAATTTGGTTTAGCTTAATTCACCTAAATAAAACGAAACAGAATTGAGGCCACTTTCATTCTGAATAAGAGTATCCACACAGGAATTTAATGCATTTTCACTAATCCACTTCAAATTCACACTGTTAGTTAATGTGCATTAAGAGCCCATATATAGACAAGTTCTTAGATACAAAAGGACTCAGATCTTAATCACCTCTGGTTCTGGATCTGTGAATCAAAAACCCAAACCCGCCTTTCTCATCCCACTTCTTTTTTGGACAGTTAGGTGTTGTATAAAGTGCAGGACCATTAATACTGGAATGAATTGATCTAGGAAAAAATTAAATGGAGAAAAAAATGTTAGACCTGATTCTGCTCTCAGTCCCACTAGTCTACATCAGGAGTAACTCCAATGACTGGTGTGTGTGCATACACAATCAGGCCCCATATATTTCTACACATCCTAATGGTACTGAGATTGTTCTTTGCTGTGTTTTTCAAAAAATCCTGCCTTCAAAGGTCACCCTAACTGAAGTCTCTGTGTCAGGGTTAATATCTTGAAATCAGTGTTCTGACTACGTTAAAATGATACGGCGTAGAACAAGCAATCTGTCTCGGATAATTGAGTGACAGGGAGTGAAGGCCCATTTTATATGCCAAGAGTCCCAATCCGATAGTTTATTTTGTCAAATTCTATTTTAGTCATGAATGCTAAGGTATCAATGCAGTGCATCAATCTGCATGCTTTGAATGGCTGAACATTTGAAAAGAATACTTTCCACTGTTGCCCCAGTCCTCCCTGGCCCTCCTTCAGCCTCTCCAGGAATGTGGGAACGCACTTGTGTTAGCTTCTGTGTTGCACAGCTCATTGGCAAGTCAAATCATTGCAGCAGGTGTGTCCTTAATAAATCCAATATGCGTTTCTCAGTGCTTGCACTTGATCTGTAAGTACTGCAGCCATTCGCTTCTCCAACCATGTTTTTGTCGGTCTGAGCATGTACACAAAGGCAACTTTAGACCCTAATACAAGTTAGTCGATGAAGACAATCACAGTCACAAGTGTTTATCATTAAATATTGTTCAGGCAATTAAATGAAATGTCATGAATCGCTGGTGAGTAGTTTCTTACTAAGCCTTAATGAGAGATAATGAAACAGCATAGATTAATATATTTTATTTGGCTTTAATAGCACACTGGAGAGGTGTGTTTTTTTCAGTTAAAAAAAAACATTTATTTTAGATTCAGTATAAAAAATGAAAGTTCTATTGCAATTAGTACATTAAAGGATCATTAGGGCTCAGTGTTCACCTTCCTTAATTGTTGCTCCATAAATACAGTAGGCCTCAAGGATTCAGAATTTACTTAAGGCTACCAATAAAAAAACAGCAACATATCTTAAGCCTACCTTAAACAGAACCTTCACATTACAAGTAGAATCCTGATTTACCACCCAGCCCATTGTGAATGGGGAGCAGGTTTTTACATGTATAGTAGGTGACACAGCCGTCTCAATAGCCGGAGAATCAAAAAATATTTTTAACTGTTGTCAGTTTTTTAGGAATCACCTAATACAGAACAGCTGCTAGATGGCACAGGCCGAGCTAGTGCCTATGGGTAAAATTTTCAGAAGAGCCTGAGTGCCATTGATTTTCAGTGAGACTTAGGCGCAGATTTGTAAAGGTATTTAGGGATTGCTGCGCTCAGCGTTGTGACACCTAACTGATTCAGGGGCCTGCATTTCTTTTTCAAAAAGCACTTAAGAGCCAAAATTAGATTGGTGTTTTGGCTCCGAAATGTCTAAATCCTTTTTGAAAATGAGACATAGGCTCCTAAATCAGATAGGTGCTGCGATGTTGAGTGCAGCAACCCCTAAATACCTTTACAAATCTGGGCATTACGCTCCTTACAACCCTAGTCCCTTTTGAAAATTGGACTTAAGCTCTTAAGTCACTTCGGTGCTTTTGAAAATTTACTCTATAGCCTTATATGCACCACCATAAAGAAATGTATCCAAGTCCCCGTTCAGTTAGGCACTTGTGCACATGTTTAACTGTTTTGTTGAAGAGGGATTGGTTTAAGCATGTGCTTAAAGTTAAGAAGGTGCTTAGGTGCTTTGCTAAACTGGGCCCCAAATTAGCCCCAGGTCAGCACCTTATTGGCAGTCTCAGCTGAAAAAACAAGGCATGGAGACTGAACTGTACAGTCAGTTTCAGAAGCAGTTCCTCCAGAACATGGTTAAAGTTATGTTGGCGGGACAACGTAAATACATCTGTATTTGCCCTGCCCTTGCTGTGTTCATTCTGTGAATATAATGCACGACTTAGGCTTCCAGGGCAATTTCCAAACGCATTAAAATTCACATCAGATTTCTTTTTAATTCTCTACTATTTTAGTGTTACCATTAGCTTTTCCAGGGAACAGAGAGATGCTTTTCCAACAGGAACTGCTTAGGGCCGTTGTCCTTATTTTACCGTAACAGAGCATTCCATCAAGAATCAACCTAATGTTTTAGGTTTGGACTCAGTAAGGCATATTAAAGCAAAATGTGACCTGTGTGTCCTTAATCAGAATGTTATGTGTGAAGCATTCAGGATGTTTTGTATCTACAGCATAGAGTTGTGTTCCATGAAGGAATTTACAAACATAGAACTGATTGTGCTGTTTAATTGCTCTTAGATTTGGCTGGATTAAGTAATCTAATGAAAAGCAGATGTAAAGTAAAGAATTTCCTGCCCTGCTATTTATTATCATTCATAATTACTGGAGATTTTGATTTGCGGAAGTGATGGAAATAACATTTTAATAGACCCATAAAATAGTATGTTGGGCTTAAATGAAGTACAATTAATGAGTGAGATTCAATGAGATGTGAGAGGCTAAAGAGGAGAGATGGGATTAGGTACTGTCTACATTTAGGAATGTTTTTTTAATTATAGAGGTGTGTGCTAACACCAAAGATGTGAGCTGAATAACTATCTAAAGAATAACAGGAAACCTGGACTTAAAGGGAAACGGTATCCATTTATTGAGTTATTCTGAAATTCAAAGGAGTAAAAAAAAGAAAAAATGCTTCTTGCCACGAGTTTGCTTTGAAATATACTTGACAATAAAGCTTATAATGAAAACTAGCATTTCTGAACATATTGCTAGCATCATTTGTGAAATGAAAGCCCAGTGTAACACTTTAAATCAGTTTCAATCCTGCTTTAATCCAGAATTGGTAGTTGTGTATAGATATATATGTAGACCTATACCATATTAATTCAAAATAAACAGTCCATTTTCTGATAGTTAAAATGAGTTAGCTTTTTATAAGCAAGATCTCTACCATCACCATTAGGCTTATAAATGCCACGCTTTAATTTCAAGTGTGTTTCAGAATTTATTCTGCAAACATAGTATCTCAGGCCACGATCCAATGAGACCACACAAGCCTAGCTGGAGAAGGTTCAATCAGTACCTATATCGAAGATGTACAAAGAAAGATTAGGTGCTTCAGGAAGTGGTAAAAGTTATTCTTTGAGTTGCATATCCCCTTCTGAATTTGTACTGACCAGTGCCCTAGATTATTTCTAGTGAGCCCAATACCACAGAAGTAGAGCTGGGCAAATAGTGGATTTTTTGGTTCGCAGGTAATTCTGAAAAAAAAAAAAAAAATTAAATATCATTTTGGGGTGAACAAATAATGGAATTTTTTGAAATTTTCAGCTAATCAAAAGTTAGAAAACATTTCAAGTGGGGTCGAAATCTACACAAATTCATGAATAATTTTGGGTCAACTAAAACTTCATTTTTCAGTGAATAATCTGTTTGCCAAAATACTTAGCCCAGCTCTATGCAAGATACCCTTTCAGTGGAGACCCAAAACTGATGACCTGTTTTATTAAAAACTCCATAGTACACAGCAAAAGTGTTAGTACTGATGTGCTGGCCAAATTCCAACTTTTTTGTATAATTGTAATCTTCCTTCCTAATTTTCCATTTCATTTGGCAATGGAATTCAAGTCTTCACTTCCTGTCCCAAATTATTACGGAGTGTTGGTATGCAGTGTTTAACAGCTAGCACTTTCCACCCCAGCAGTGACTGCACTTGAGTGATACTGTAGATGGAAGTAGTTCCCATCTATATGGTTTTTAAAGAGTTTTGGGACACCGAAAGATGACACACACATTCTAGATATTTTATTCTTCCCAGTGAGAAATGAACCTTCTGAACTTTCAGCCTGCTGCTTAGCTGAGTTATACAATCAGTGTTTTTCTTCTAAGGGGAATGTTTGGAAGTGCCTTTCAAGTGTTGTTATTCCTCTGATCCAGTACTGTACACCTGTGCTAGGTGTTGTCTGGGAACAGGAAGTGTCTTTGCTCATATCATCTCAGTTCGTCTGTTTTGCATTATAATGATTATAGGCATCATTTCTTTTTATCTGTCTCTTTGGTCACTAACCTTGGATATCAGCTATGGTAGTTTGTCATTTAAAAAAGGTATCGTGCTTATCCTCGTGCATAAACTTGTTGTACGTCCCGCTTGTTAACATTTAAACTTGTTGCTGTGTCTCTCATCCTGCTTAAAGCCTTGCTTATCAAATCTTTTCTCAGAAGTCCTTTGGCTTGATAGTGTGTTGGAAGGTGTTTGAACGTTGTCACCTCTTAAATTGGGAGAGATTCTCGCCAATGTGAAAACAAAGTATAAACGTAATCAGTTTATGGCATGGAGTTCAGAGTGGAGTAGAGGAGGGGTGGGTTGGTGAGGAACATCTCTCACTCATTTCTCTTTCAAAGTTCTGTACTCTTAAAACTCCGGTGGTCCACCACTGTACCACCACTGGTCATAAACAAGGCTGCTATTCTGGTTAAAGAATTCATTTTGTTTGGATTTTACAGGTACATTTACTTATGTACTATATATATGTACATATATATATATATGTACATAAACACCATAGGTGTTAGGCCTTAATGAGGACTGGCTAGTATTTTAATACATGTGTTACAAGTTGTTAACTATGAATAAATATTTGTAACATGATGCCGATGAATCAAAACTCCAGATTCAAATAACTCACTGAACTTCAGGGGTGTTTAAAATCCAGGTCTGCAGTATGAATTAAGCATTGGAGAAGAAACCATCATTTTAAATGCAAAGATGTAAAATTTAGTTGCACCAATTGTTTAAGAGCTGGTTGCTAATAAAACAAATTCTGAAGAGGTTGAGCCTACATTAAAATAAGATCATTGTAAACTCTGGAGACAAGGACAAAGGTTTTTGTTTAAGATGTACTGGAATATGCAGGTGAAGGGAGCAGGCCTGTTAACATTGGTTATTGCCCATTGGAAATAGATTCTAACTGGCAGTTAAAATACAAATTGATGGTTAATACATGTATAATTAAATTGACTACCATTTTTGTTAATCCTCAACCAGGATTTAAAAATAATTAATTATTGAGTTTTTATTGTAACACTTTCCTGTTAACTCTGAAATTACATTGGAATTCCAGTGAACCATCTTGCGGGTAAACTTTCAGTGTGCTACTCCAGGAGGGAAGCCAAATGCATTAACATGCCTGGGGCTGATACATGTAGTTCTCCATCTAGTAGCCTGAAAAATGTTCTCTTAGTAATGACAAACTGAGGAGTAAGTTAAGGCAGCTTTTTGCTTTAGCTGCATTAGAAATGAAACAAAAATAAAATATGAAAAGGGATCCAGCTGGGTAGAGAAGAGTACTATTTACGTAAATTTAATATTGTGAATTCTGGAGATTTTTTTTCATGGTTGGAATTATCCATCTTTATAGAGATGATAGAGTTCCCATATCTGGTTCTGATTCAACAAAGCACATGAGCATATGCTTGACCTTAAACCCATGCTTACATCTCATTGAAATTAATAGGACTAAATCATGTACTCAAGTGTGTTGCTCAACAGGAATGGGATAGAAGTTAAAGCATGCTTAAATGCTTTTCTGAATCAGGAGCCATGTTAGGTGCTGAGGTCCTTGAACTCCTGTGGATTTCAGTGGGGATTAGGGCACTCAGCACTACACAGAAACTTTCCAGTACCTTGCAGGATTGATTGGGTCCATATCGATGTACATCCATATGTGGGTTTGCAAGGAAATGGCACTGTCTGCAGTCTAGCCAAACTTTGAATTGAAATTGACCCCTTTTGAATTGGGTGCGTGTTTTAACCATTTTTTTATTTATTTTTTTAATTGTACCTTCCCAGTATCCCCTGCCCATGGAGCCCGTCCAGCGTCTTGGAGCTACTTCCCCCCTTGTATGTTTTCATTTATTCCTTTTTTCTCTCTCTTTCTCTTCCTTTTTGCATACATGCCAGTCAGTAGCTGCAATGTTATGAGGGATGTTCAAGGAAGCCAAAGCCTAACTGTATTGCAACGTGTGCCTTTAAGATCTTAAAACATTAAAACAAATGCAGCTGGGAAACAAAGAGACTGATAATGCTAGTCCTCTTCTGCCAAAGATGCTAGAGTCACTTTATGGCATTAAAACCACGGTCAAAGATGAAGAAAACACCTTCATAACCTCTGCACAAACAAAATGAGGGTGTCAGCTGGAAGAAAGATGGGCTAAAGAGTTGGGAGATGGTTCTGACAGTGCCTTATATATTTTAAAACGATCTTCAAGAGAAAAAAAAATTAACCTGATTTTCTTAAAAGTGCATAGAGAATTGTATTAGTACCGGGTACTCCATAACCCAGAATGAATCTGTGAGGTAAACCTGGGAGCAGCATTCTTTGGTGCCTCGTACAGTAGGGTTCTGATTTTGGTTGGCGCATCTAGACACTAATATAACACAAATAATTGCACTGACATTGGACTGATTATTATATCTCCTTGTCAGGGATTTAAGATCTTAAAGGTGGAAGCCTGATGCATGATGAGACTCCCTTGTACATCCCACCCTAAAGGATGCTTTTTATTCTTGGGTTTCATAATTCAAAAAATAAACTTTTAAACAAATTGGTTATTTAAAAAGTCCCCATCTCCCTGCCCCACCCCTTCCAGCTCATTGGTCTAAAGATGGTGCTTTGCTCTACATTGTGGGGAATAGGAATATGGTTCCTATTCCAAGTATCTTCCTCTGTGGGACAGCAGGGATTTGGGGACCATTGCAGAGACATCTGATTACAGAGAAGGATGGGAGGAAGGATGTCATTTGACAGCACTCGCTCTGTCTGATATGAGGAGCTGCCAGTGAGTCAGTGGGGGCTTACAGACCTGTCTCTCTTGTCAGAAGGATAGTGGCCATCCATGATAGTGGCCACTCAATGGAGAGCCACAGGTAGTGTGTGCTTGTGTCTCTGATAGGGCCATGCAATAAGGGAAGGCTTTCCTTTAAATATTTCCAGCAGTGTCACTGATCTTAACAGAGCTGTTTTTTAACTTTCAGTGGCAAAGCAATTAGCTCAAGGGTATTGATACTGGGGCACAGATTCAAAAAATGAGGGTACAATTGATGGACACAAGTGGCTGTATCGTTGTAAACAAATCTTGGAGTGAGAATAGTGAACGTTAGTGAGACCCAAGAAGGGGGTTTCTTGGATGTGTGAAAAAAATACAGGGAAGAATCTTCTTTGTTTGTTCCCCTTGTACAGAAAAACTTTGTGGGAAAGAAGTAAACCGTGAACCCTCCAGAAATGCCATTCTTTCTAGAGTTCAGCAGCAGTTAACCTCAAATGATGTGTCCCCCCCGCCCCCCTTTGTAACATGAAAACAAAGAATGGCAACATGGTTATTTAATGCAATCTGAAAGGTCAACGCTCAGCCTCGCTCTGTTTTAAAATAATTTCGGTAGAGGTCCGTTCAAACATTCAATCAAGTATAGTATTTCTGCTCTAAGGGATAAAGTTTATTAGTGGTATTGCTTGTTTTTTCATGTGAAATTAATTTCTTTTGGCAGCCATGTCCCTTTCTGAGTAATACGATTGAAGCAAATAGATTAGAAACTTGGCTGCCATGCTACATGAAACACCAGTAACATAGCATGTGAAACTTCATTGACAAGCTTAAGTATTCATCTGTGGTCTACACTGGTGTTTCTTGATTATTTTCCTACATCAAAGGGCCCCAGTTACACATCTCCTGCTTCTAGTAATTTAGGAAGACTTTATGTGTGTGTTATTTTTTAATAAGATTCCCCCCACCATCCCCCCCCCAAAAAAAAGCTTTGCCAGTCTTAGGGGGTGGGTATCTCTCTCCTTTTTTTTTCTGCTCATGTAGCTTTTTTTTACCATTAGAGGAAGTTGCATGTTTGTCAAGGAGAAAAGGTTTATAGAACATGAGCCTAATTTTAAAATTTGCTGAGTGCCCATGGCTCCCATTGACTTCAACAGGAGCTGTTGGGACTGAGCACCTCTGAAAATGAAGTCCTGTATCTTTAGGGTCCTGACTACATCTGAGACCAGGACTGTGCAGGCTACAGCCACACTTAAACACCACCAAACTTAAACTTAAACACTGCCCGTATCAAAACCATGCTGTAAACTCCCAAGAGGGCTATCTGCAGCAGTTTTCTCCAGAGGGAAGATAAAGCTTGTACACCAGTCAGGAAATTAGTGCTAGGAACCTACATCAATCATGTTTACATGTGGTTGCAGCTAGCACAGTTCTTATCAAAGGATAGGCTTGTGAGTAGTTTGCCTACATCTTGTTTTACCCTCTTAAATGTATAGAAGGTATGGTGCGTCCTACAGCATCTATGCCTCATAGCGTGTCAGATCAGAATCCAGACTTGTGAAATGTGAGTTCTGTTAATACTTGTCTCTGCAAATGAAATTGTTAGTAGCCTAGAGTTTGTTCCATTAGCTTTTTGAATTAAACATGTTTGTCCTTTCTCTTGCCTTGTCCCTCTCTACACCCTTCTCCCCCAACTGCATGCAGATTTGGAGCTGAATAGTGTAAAGCCAGGTTCTGCATGTGTTACAGAGACTCTGAACCAGTCCCAGCTGAGCTCAGGTAGAGCCATTATGGACAATTAGCCTCTAAATGTCCTAACCCAAAGTCTAACACTGTACGTGGTATATACTAACAACTTAGGTCTGGTTACAGAAGTTAGATGTAGTTGAAATAAATTGTTGATTGTTATTTCTTCCTAAAGGCTGGAAAAGCAAGAGCCTGATCCTGAAAATCCTTCTTCATGCAAGCAGTTTTTCCATGACTAATCCCACTGAAGTCAGTGGAACTGTATGCCAAAGTAAGATTAGCAGGACTGGATTCTTTTAACATCGCAGTATAAAGGTTATTCGTTTGCATCATGGGTTAGCTCAGAAATCTCGTCGGCATAGCTCTAAATCTAAAACACGGCTCCTTTTTAGGTGCTTATAAAAATACATGCTAAGACTGGTACCAGACTTGCTCAGATACGAAAGAGAAGAAATTTGGTTTAAACGCTGTAGTTTTGCAGCAGCTTATATGGCCATCGTGTGTACTCAGTTGTACAGTGATAGCTGGAAACAACCGTTCTGTACTGTCATTGTCATGACAACATTGCAACAGCCTCTCAGGAGGAACAGTAGGTAATCTAAGCGCACGCCAAGGGAGCAAAGGAATCATCGTGTGCCACAGATAGATGCAGCATGCTCAAGCTCTCCATTTGGCAGTTATTGCAAATCACTCACTAACACACATTTTAATTTCTTATTTTTATGAATGAATATCTGGCGTTCTGTCTTCAACATAATTCTATACAGCACAAGGGAGGGGAGTGGTAATGGGATATGTCATAGGCAGCCCATGTCTCTCTTTTGATGAACAGTGGCTGATGTTAGAGGGCCTGAATGCTATTCCATGAAATTGGTTGGTTGTCTTCGGTCTAGCTTTTAATAAAGCAGAGTCCACACCACACCCGGCGCGAATTGTCCCTCTTGTTGGTGGTCTCAGCAGAGAGAGACTGAGGATGGAATGAGGTACACAAAGAGACCATCAGTAGTTGTCCCTCCGAGGCAGGGCTAAGACATGTTTTCAAGGGTCAGTGTGCGGGGAAGCTTGCATTGCTTCTTCCCAAGCAGTGCCTATTCTGTGGGGAATAGGATTTCATTCATCAGAGCTGTCAGCACAGCATCTTTCCACCAGCACTAAATTGATCTTCAATAATTAAATTAAAAAAAAACAGTGGGGGGAGCTATTATAAGTGGGATTGTTCCATTGAAAATCATGAGATTTTGTGCTCCTGAATTCCTTGGGTGCGCTTGAAAAAATCTTTGGAAGCTGAACTTAATGAAGAAATAAAGTGACCAGGAGCCATAAATTACAGTTACTGGCATGCTGGATCAATGCTTTGCAGGGATGATGGGTTAATTTAATACCTTGTGCAATGAGTCATGGTCCCACAGAACTCAGGGCTGTGGATCACATGCAATCACCATGTGTCTCTTCCACGTGCATTACTTCACCCCCTTGAATTGGAACTGACATGTACTCCTGTCCCCCCATACGTCATTCACATGCAGTCTCTGTTTTAATATGCTGATTGTGTTTCCATGGGTGTCATTAATGTTAATAGATATTGCCCATAGACACTGAAATTGCTCTAGTAAGTGGGTCACCAACACTTGCGAGGAACCATTCAGATCTTCCTTTTGCCTGCACTGACCACAGTATTGACATCATGCTTCTTTCCTTCCCACATCTGAGGGTTAATTAATGAGCTTAATGTTTATACAGTTCTTTGCTGGAAAGAGCATCATAAAGGCCAAGTATTATTTTCACTGTCGCCCATAACTGCATATCCGCCTATTGCCACCTGCTCAGCATTGCCCGTGTATGCCGCTGCCTCGACTCTCCTGACCACTGCTGATATCCTCTTGAGTACTTTTATCGTCTCACTCATCAGCAAAGGAATTTTTTAAAATTGGGGTTGTGCCCTTTTTTGCTGCTTTATAAGGATAAAGAAGGGCTGGAAGGTTTCTCCCCCCTTCCCCCCCAGTATTATTGTGCTGTTATTGTGTAGCTGAGAAATATCAGCAGAACCAAGGCTAATCTTCCTTAGTTTTATTGATTAGGAAGTTTCAGAACGTTTATTGTGAACTCCAGGCATAGTGCTTACCCCGAGTTGTTCCAGTGACTTCCTATCGTTAGTAGATTGGGATTTCTTGGGGTGGGGGGGAAGTAACAATGTCTTTAAGTGATTGCCCAGACCATAACACAGGTGTGGGATATGATATCTCTTTAGAAACACTGACTGCCTTTTTTGCCCTTTAAATTCAGGTCCAAGGTTACAAAAATAGCAGTAACATTTTTCTTTCAGACTTCATTCAACAGCACCCATGATTCTCTTTCATTCTGTGCCTCTTGTTTTATTCCATTGTCCCCTTTCTCTCTGCAGTAAAAAAATAAAGAAAGAAAAGGTGGGGAGCCCAGAGCAGTGTGCTGACATAATCAGGTGCTGGTATATGCAAGATTCACCTGCTCTGCATTTAATGTTAAACCCTAAAACCTGTGGCAGATAGTGTCGACTTGGTAGGGCCGCTTCCCAGAACTTCAATTTTTAATATTTTAGGAACAAGTATTAACAAATTGTAGACATTAGATTCTCGCATAAATGTTCATTGTGGAAGAACCAAAGTACCATCAAGTCTGTGTGCTGCAACAATGTATAAGAAGCATTATAAATTGAGTGATAAGAACATCCAAGGTCTGTTCCTGAGAACACTATCAAAAGGACATCTTCACCACTCCTTCCCCCAAGTCTCTAGACACTGCCTGCTATGAAGTTACTCACCATGCTTTATATGCAATTCAAAGAGTTCTGAGAGGATTTACAGGAGCAGTAAATCCCCATCAGTTCATGTCCTCCATCTATATATCAGCCACAGTCGAGATGGAAATCTCAAGGTCTTTGCAGATATGGAGCCAGGGAAAAGTGCACTTTTAAAGGACAAGTGTCTCAAAGTTTGAGGTGTGCTGGTAGGATATTTAATGGAGCAAATGAGGGAAAAGCTGTCTTTGAAATAGTCTGGAAAGCCCAAACCAATTAAAAGGACATTGTTAAAGTTGCAAAGTCAAGCACTCAAAAGTTAGGAAATACCAGAATTCAAGTTGCCCATGCAGCTTTAATTCCTGCCCCCTTTTTATATTCTGGTACTGTCTTTAATGACATGGTCACATACTGTTTTCTCCACAGAACCGCTGCCTCATTCAGCGCACAGAGTGGATGGTGTTCACTCAGTGAGCAGTTATTCAACTTTCTGTTTTCTCCTCATTATTCAGTGTGTTGCCCCAGGCCTTATTTATTTCATACCATTCAAACCCTCCTCTGAAGACAGAGTTAATAATTTTGTCACAGGCGTTTCCATGGGACTCATCACAAACATTAATGAATTTATATTCACGACACCCCTATATCATGGCTACAGCAGTAGCTGCACTGTCTCTCTTTTCTGGTCTCTCCGAATACACCCCGCCACCCCCGGGTGTTAGGCCTTGTGCCTTGTACCTCTACTAGGATGAAAGCATGACTTCCCCAAAGCCAGTCAGTGGCAGACCCAGGATTAGAATTTACAAAATAGCTGAACTGCACATCTGAACTCAACGGGAAGCTGTGAAATATGCCCTGCTCATCTCTTGCAAGGAAGGCAGTTATTTAACATATTCTCTTTTAAGGTTTCATGAAATTCTGGCCTGGGACTGACCAGGCTTCTCCATTATGTAATTTTTTTGGGAAGTCACAGATACCAAGAGTGTGAGCAGTTACATGAGGCTTTCGGTGTCTATGGATGATGGTTCAGAGGAAGTCTATAGCAAACAGGGAAGAGCAGTGGAATTTTCAGGAAGCATAAAAAGAAATGTAGAAAGCTAAGTTAACCTGTATGTGCTGAATGCTCCCTCCCCACACAGCTGAGAGTCTGGGGCTCTGAGCATATATTGCTGAATTTAACTCAGTTTTTAATTTAATTTTTGCGGGTAGATCTAAAAATACTCTGTACGTGCACATAAATAAAGTTTGTAAATCACTGGCTGGTTTAGCAAGTGAGAGACTAGCATGAATTTAAAGTATTTCAAATAAATTCCGAAGAATACATAGCATTAGAAGGTCAATGCATTTGTTTCTCCTTCCTAATCCTTTAATAGTCCAGATGTTTTCCAGCAGGAGTAAAAAGAAGCAAGCATAAATGTTGGCAGTGCTGAAAAGAATGACTCGTAATGGGTAATATTTGCATAACAAATAAATATTGTTTGTAATCTAAACAGCATCATATTTTCATAGGATTTCCAAGATGTTACCAGGAAAATTGTTACCAGGTTTTTGTGTGTAAATGGGTTGTTCTCTTTGGAAGTGTATATTTTAGTATACCCAGCATTAACCAGGCCTCCATTTCTGAAGTGCCCGTGATTACGTCCTGGAAATGTCTCTCTTCCTATTACATGCTTGTCTATACAAGAAAGTATTGCAGTACAGTTATGCTGATATAACCCCGCATGTGGATGTTCTTATTCCAGTGTAAGAGTGGCATTTTTCACTCTAGCTTAAAACCCTTCTCAAACAATATAAGCTAAATGAAAAAAGGATACCCAATTAAGATTGCCTACGGGCTTATATGATATAACTATATCTATTTAAATACACAACTTAGGTTATAAGGAAATAACTTTCCCCTGCAGACAAGGCCTAAGTAGCAGATGTTTTCCAGACATAGCTCATGGTTATTGTCTTACACCAATACTAAGTGAGTGCAAAATGTGGCCACTCTTGATTTGGTAACACTTTACACCCCTTGTGCCCAGGTGTCAATGGCCATAGAAGATGCAGGGCAACAGTGAACCAGGCCCCGTGTCTTCAGTCTGAGAGACTCTCTCTCAGTCATCGTGAAATGCTTGCTAAAGGAGATAGAGGTGGAGGGCAGGGAGGGTTTTAGAGTTGTGTGCACTTTTCTCCTCTCGCAATTTCTGCATTGCACTCGGTCTCTAGCAGCCCCAGGGAGCTGGCGCGTGGAGGTTGCTTTTGAAGTTGAGTCTATCAGACAACAACCTAGGCGATGTCTATGCTGCGCCACATTTTGGAGTGTGCTGGTATGAATAACTGTGCGCACCAAGTGCTGTGCTGCACTCCCCTGTGTGGATGCTGCAGGCACAAACTAAAAGGTTCCTATTTCGCATGAATCTAATCCTGACTTGGCCTTGTTTTCTGTGGAATTTTAACCAGGAAAGAGACTTGCAGACAAATTTAGTGTATTTAAGTCTGTGTGCATCAGTGTAAACATAAATACAGTATACATGCATGTGCATAGAGAGAAGGAGAGAGACCGGTGTTTTATACCAAGGGTCTATACCAGTACCAATACCTGGGGTTTATACGAGTTTCATTTGGTGAACTAGGGGGTCACCCAAAGGAAATTAATAGGCAGCAGGCTTAAAACAAACAAAAGGAAGTATATCTTCACACAACACACAGTCAACCTGTGGAACTCTTTGCCAGAGGATGTTGTGAAGGCCAAGATTGTAATAGGGTTCAAAAAAGAACTAGATAAGTTCATGGAGGATGGGTCCATCAATGGCTATTAGCCAGGATGGGTAGGGATGTAAAACCATGCTCTGTTTGCCAGAAGCAGGGAATGGAGGATGGCTCACTTGATGATTGCCGGTTCTGTTCATTCCCTGTGAGGCACCTGACATTGGCCAGTTGGAAGACAGTATACCGGGCTAGAGATGGACCATTGTTCTGACGCAGTATGTCCATTCTTCTTATTGTATACCTTATTGCAGTTTTTGTGACTTGATTCTGGCACCTAACGTTAAGAGACAGAGTCCCACTGAAATCAGTCGGACTGCTTGCGGAATAAGGTAACATGAGCACTGGGCCCTGAGCAGTACTTATGGCAGCACCAAAGTAGAAATGATCCAACATGCCTCCTTCTCACACTTTTTTTCTCACTCTGCCTGCTCTCTAGTCCAGTTTTCAAACTGTTCTTTAATCTGGATTTTTTTCCTATCATCTGTGTCAAAATAGGCCTGAACCTTATAGCAGTCAGTATGAGCTTTGTATTCTCAAATATTACAAAAGATTTGAAATTAGGCAAAAGGCAGATTGCCCTTCTCTGCTTTTCCTATTCTTTCGTTATAGCATTGTGTGCTTGTAAATTAGTATGGGTGTCAAGCTGTGGAGCAGAAATACTTTCAGGCAGATTTAACCACAGACACATGGCACATACCTCCAATCTGTTCTTGCTTTTGCATGTGGATTTATCAAGGGTCCTGTTGGTGCATACCTTGAATCTCCGATTACATCCCGGCCCCATGAAAATTCACACAGGCAGCAGAATATCTGCTTAGCTTATCTGTCAGCAGGGGGTAGCTCTTGGGGTTCTAAATACACATGCCTGCAGCTCTTGTGCTCTATTGGTATAACATTAATGTTGCGACGTCTGCAGGGAAAGTGAAAAGGGACTTAAATAGCAGTGTCAAAAAGGGGACATCATGTCAGCTAAACTACGTGGTAGTTAATAATCTTTGAGGCATCCTTAAAGCAGTTAATTGAGCCTTAGTTTGTACGTGCCATTGCATACATTTGGGGAGAATCTTTAAACTAGCACAGAAAAAGGCATAATTTATAATACTTCCCAAGATCTCCGACTAGAGTCAATGACAGGTCTAATTGTTTCTATTAGAAGGTCCACAGACACCGCTGAGGCAGGGTTTTCCTTTCCTTCGCAATGAATTTAAACTTGCTACAATATGTGGTTTGGACATTACTCTGGCTTTCAGAGCCTGCTTTGCGCCTGTGATTAATTCAGAAGGCTGCTGATGTGAAGCTTCATTTACAGGTTTTTATTTAAGGACTGTGTCAGCATCACGCTCATTCTTTTTTAGGATATTAATCCTAGGACTACAGTGTGAAGCTTTTCATTTAATTCTTTGAATCAGTCTCTCAGGAACTTGTTTTGTTTAGGAAAAGGCAGATATCAGCTGTCTGCATGAGCCACCATTGGCCATATATCTTCCCAAACTCTTTTTACCTTGGCCAGTGAAACACACAGGCACTGATTCATTTCTTATAAACCTGGGCACACAAGGCAGGCTGTTCTGCTTTATGGCTCCAACCACAAACAGAGAATGTAAGGGTGAGGCACCCCCATCAATCCCTAGATACAATGCGGCACGGAGACATCTTTATGGCAAGCCTGCGCTGCAGGGGCCCTGTGAGTGGGATGTTCCCAAGCCTGCCTCTTGCATAGTAGTGTGATGTTTTGCTTTTCTGCCGCCCCGCCAGCTTTCAACTGTAATGTTAATGTCTCCCAAATGAGCTTGCAAACAGGGTTTGTCATAGGGTGTGATTACAGGATGAGTGTGGCAGAACACAAAACGACATTGAAAAATAAGGTGCCTTCAATGGTTGAATTTGCCAGTTTGGAAGGTGGAGAAAATTACTGGACAGCTTGTGACTGGTGACTGGACAGCTTGAGGGGTGACTGGACAGCTTGAGGTGACTGGACAGCTTGAGGGGTTTTTTAACCATGTGACTACTATTAGCATTAGCCCAGTCATATGAAAATGAACCCCATACAGGTGAATCAAGGCACCTATGCAGGTAGCTCAGAAATAGTGTCAAGGAAACAGAGATCAGCATTCAGGCTAAACTGAACAATGTGTGGGCTTGATCAGAAGCCCATTTAAGTAAGTTGAGACTTCAGCAAGCTTTAGATTAGGCCTTATAGTCTTTACTTTGTTATTTTGTATTTATGTATTTGTGTTACAATATTGGGGCCCAAGGTGCTAGGCTCTGTACATGGGTATGTCTACACAGCAGCTGGGAGAGTGCTTTCCAGTGCATGTAGACAGACACACGCTAGCTCTGCTCAAGTTAATGTGCTAAAAATAGCGAAGTGGCCATGGCAACACAGGTGGCAGCTTGGGCTAGCTGCCCTAGTATGTACCCAGGGAGTCGGGCAGGACTGTATTTGGGCAGCTACCCGGAGATGCTGCCATGCTGACGCTGCCATGCTACTATTTTTAACACACATACTGCTATTTTTAACAAAGTGGCTCGAGCAGAGCTAGTGCATGTCTGCCTGCCTGCACTGGGAAGCACTATTCTAGTTGCTGTGTAGGGTCCCTTTCCTGAAGTTTATAGTCTAAATCGGCAAGATGGACATAAGTTGTGGCAGGCGAAGAAGAGGCAGGGTGGCGTGTCTAAGGCCATGCAGCACATTGGTCATGATGAATTCAGGGATGAAAGCCTGGCACCCTTGCAGTCAGTGGAAGTTTTGTCACCGACTTCAGTGAGCTCAGTATTCCAGTCCTTTGCCCTAGCCACTAGACTACACTGCCTTCTCAAGACCTCACCTTCTATCTGAAGTAAGAAGATATAGGTCTGATTTGTCTCTCAATTATACGTATTTTACATTTAATGTGTATCCATTGGCTTCCGTGGATGTAGCAGAATCTGGCCCATATTGCTCTGGTTTCATTTCATGCAGGTAGTTCATTTGTTACCCACCATTGGGTATTTTGCTCAATACACAATGAACTGTCAAAAGGAAAATATAAGCTTTGGAAAAATGGTGGAAAATAAAAGCAACACAATTGTGCCATGGGTAAACATAATAAAAAAACCCTTGCCATGCCGTGCCATAAGGTGATCATTTCAGAGGTGTAAGAATTTATTCTTCCTTGCGGTATGAATATTTTGTGGAGCATTGTCTGTGGCATGGAACCATATTCTTGTCATGTAGTCCATGTTTCCTCAGGGCCGATTGCTCCACCTTTAAATCACATATTGTAAAACACGTAGTAAAATCCTTCCTGAAGCACCATGATCATCATCGGAGTGACAATCTGCAGCAAATAAGATCACCATCATAAATTAGGAAAGAAGCTTAATGTTGTTTGTGACTGGACCTTGCATTCTCATTCCATATAGCAGGAAGTAGGAGCTCTTATAGCCTGCAGCCTTGGTTTTAAATCAAACTGTGCAAAACTGAATGTTTAATGAATTTAGCTTTGCAGAATTCTGCTTGCCTAAGGCAAGTCATGAGTAATTTTTTGTTTCAGTGCAGTACAGTAAAGGGGGAGAGTGGAGTTGGGGCCCAACCAAGTATGTTTTCATGACTATTTATGTGGCTGATATAACTGTTCGATGCTTCCGTATTTCCTGTCTTAGTCTTGCTGATCTGAATTTTTAATTGAATTTACTTTCATTGTATTCACACCCAATATATGTGCGTTTTCTACCAGTGTTTTAGCAAATTATTTTTGTAGCAGGTACGTTCATGAAAACAGTTATTTATAAGTTAATATTAGAGAATGTTTGCAGAAAGAGAATTTTAAAGTCAAAATCATAAATATAGACATGGGAAACCTCATTCTGTGAGTTAAACTCACCCAGGCAGGGAAAAGAAATATGAAATTATAATCTGCTTCCAACCAAAACAACTCAAATTATGGATATCAAATACAGGCGACAAACTGAGAACAAGCATTATCAGTTGGCTTGACTTGTGGAATCATTTTGAACAAATAAATTCAAGAAAACTGTGATTTGCTTAAGGTCCATCTGTGAACAGTTAAAGAAACAAATTTGGTTGAACAAAATATTCATTGTGAATTGCTTGCCCAGCCCTGCGGTTTGCCAAGATGCCCGTGTGAACAGAAGCATATTCTTCTTTAATCCCTCTGGCCTCAAATTTGCCTAATTTATCAACAGATTCTACCTCTCAAAGTTTGTGACCTCATTTATTGTGATGTTAGACATTGCATTGTGTGACATCCCTGCATAAATTGGGTAAATTCAGGAACAGACTGATTAAACAGAATAATAGTAATCAAATCAAATGTATTAATACGGTATATTAGCCTTAAAATAATAGTAATATTTAGACTCCAGTCCTGCAAAGACGTAACTTGATACCCTGTGAGTAGTCCCATTGACTTCAGTGGAATTCTTGTAGTACATAAAGGCCTTGGCACTTATTATAGCAGTTTTCTTCTGTAGATCTCAAATCACAAATGTTTATATTAGCCCCCATTTTACAGATGGGGAAACTGGAACCAAAATTAGAACTCAGGTTTCTTGGCTCCCATTTCAAAGAAGCTGCCTCCTTTCTATGCATTTGTCTAAGTAGGATGACTCAGGAAAGTTAATTGGAATTAACTAAAGGTGTGAATTTAAAGTGGATTAGTTAAACCACATTAAACCCCTTTGTGGACATTCTCATTCAGAAGTAAAATGGCTTTAATTCAGCTTCGAATTAAGGCCACTTTAATACTCCAACACCACAATTTTTTCTGCCATTGTAGGAATACCACCTCCTCAAACGAAAATAGCTACACCAGCAGAAGTACTTTTCTATCGAGCACTTTTCTGTCAATATAGCAGTGTCTACACTGGGGTTATTTTGTTTTTGTTTTTTGACATAGCTATGTCACTAGGAGGTATGTGAGGGTGGGGATTGGGTTTTTTTTGCACCACTCATCAGTATAGCTATGCCGATATAAATTGTAAATGTAGTCCAGGCCTGAGTGTTCTGCATAGACAATCTCTGAATGAGAGTGTCCACAGAGATTTAGGGCTAATCTACATTTAAAACTTACAGTGGCACAGTTGTATTGGTACCACTGTGCCTCTGTAAGAGCGCTTGAGTAGCTGCCTTTATGTCGACGGGAGCGAGCTCTCCTGCTGACAAAGTGCTGTCCACACTAGTGCTTATACCGGCAAAACTTATGTCACTCCTGGGTGTGTTTTTTTCACATGAGCAACAAAAGTTTTGCTGGCATGAGTGCTAGTGTGGACAAGACCTTAATCCGCCTCCGCAAGAGACAGTAGCTAGCTCTCCTGCCGATATAGCGCTGTTTACACCAGCATTTAGGTCGGTATAACTATGTCACTCAGGGGTGTGGATTACATCTGAGAGATGAGATTACATCTGAGAGAGTTATACCAAAGTAATTCTGTAGTGTAGACCGGGGCTCACATTACAATTTCAAGGCTATCTCCACAGTCAGAAGTGCTAGAAACATTTTGTTCTTAAATAATGAAAGCTGAGATTCTCATGTCATCATGTGACTCCAGAAGCTGAGGCCTAGTGATGTGCCTATGTTTTAAATTAGCCCTGGTTGAAGCAATGTTTTAAAACTCCTTTTCAAGGTAAAGGAGTCTCCTTTTATCAGGTTGTTCCAGTGTGCCAATGCTACTCAACCTCACTGGTACATCTTTATGTTCTCTTCAAATGAGTAGAGGCTCATGTTGTCTCCAAAGGTTCGTTAGTGGCCCTGGGAGAATCTCCATATGCTGCAGAGAACAGTAAATAGGTTTCCAGTTTGGGGTTAAAGTTGATAACTAACCAAATCCAGCATTGATCCTTCAGAAGCCTGTCCTGGATCCAGCACTATTCAATATTTTCATGAATGACTTGGATAATGGAGTGGAGAGTATGCTTATAAAATTTGTGGATGACACCGAGGTGGGAGGAGTTGCTTGCACTTTGGAGGACAGGATTAGAATTCAAAATTACCTTGGCAAATAAGAGAATTGGTCTGAGATCTGCAAGATGAAATTCATAAAGACAAATGCAAAGTGCTTCAGTTGGGAAGGAAAAATCAAATTCATGACCACAAAATGGGGAGTAGGTACTGTTGAAAAGGAGCTGGGGGTTATTGTGAATCACAAATTAAGTATGAGTAAAGTTGGCAGAATTCGATTTTAAAATTTTTATAATTTTGATGGATAATATCAATATTTATTTTAAAGCATTTTTTATTATTTTTATTGATTTAATTTTTCACAGTTGTGGGAAATTATAGGGAGTCAGACAATGGAGGGTCAGACAATAATTATGTAATGACAATAGATCTTGAGAATCAAAACATTAAAACTTTATAATCATTAAAACACAAATTGTCAACCTCATATGTCAAAATTTTAGCTTTAAATCAAACTCGAATAAGTTCTCAAGTGGGTATTTTTCTTACTTTGCCAATATGTAAATTTCACTTCTTATCAATGGAAATCCTTTTTTGTTGGTTTGTTTGTATACAGTGATATCAATGTTTATCAACATTTACCGATAAAAATCTAATCCTTCAAAGCCTAAATATGAGTTAAAGATATGATGCAGTTGCAAAAAAGGCTAACGTCATGCTGGAGTGTATTAAAAGCAGTGTCATTTGTAAGACGCGGGAGGTAATTGTCCCACTGTACTCAGCGCTGGTGAGACCTCAGCTGGAGTGCTGCATGCAGTTGTGGGTGCCATACTTTAAGAATGACATGCATCAAATTGGAGAGAGTCCAGAGGAGAGCAACAAAGATGAAAAAGGTTCAGGAAACCTGACCTGTGAGGAAAGGTTTAAAAACCTGGGCATGTTTAGTCTTGAGAAAAGAAGACGGAGAGGGGAACCTGATAGTCTTCAAATATGTTAAGGGCTGTTATGAAGAGAACAATGAACAATTGTTCTCCATGCCCACTGAAGGTAGGACAAGAATTAATCTGCAGCAAGAGAGATTTAGGTTAGATATTCGGAAAAGATTTCTAACCATAAGGATAGTTAAGCTCTGGAATAGGCTTCTAAGAGAGGTTGTAGGATCCCCATGGTTGGAAGATTTAAGAAGAGGTTGGACAAACACCTAGCAGGGATGGCTTAGTGTTTCTGCCTCTTGCGGTCCCCTCCAGCCCTACGTTACTTTCTAGAATAGCTTTTCATTAAAGTATATGCTGAAAATACATGGATTTTACCATTCTTGCAGTGTTGAAAATTGCTTAAGAAGAAAACTGGCCTCCCTTAAACCTGTCCCATACTTGCTGGAAATTCTTTCTACCTTAAGTCCAGCCCAGACACCACGGTGACTAAAATGCCTGAGGTCTGTCTGTGCTACAGGTCCCACTGTTGCAGTGGCAGTTTGACAGTGAATTACAGGTCCCAAATTCGGCAGCGTAGACCCAATGCCGATGTGACTGCTAGCGCACATGCTGTGAAAGTGCTCATGTCTGAATGCTAATGAAAGCTGATAAAAGTAAGTCCTTCTGTGGTGTGGATCTCAGGTTTCCGAGGGTCAAGAGCCAATGGGTTAGGTAATGTTTTTGTCACCTGCTGCTGGTGCTTCAGTTTAGTCCCAGGAGCCACGGAGTCCATGATTTTCATGTTCTGATTTATTTTGTTTATTATGTTTTAATATCCACATATCTTGCCATTTTGGAATTGAGGGTCAGTGGACGTGGTAGTGACGCCCGCTTAGCTGTTTACTGAGAACTTTGAGAGCTGTCAAGTTAAATGGGAGTCTATGGCCCATATGTTCATTATGGCTGGAGTAAATCAGCAGTACTTTTAGGCCTTGTCTACACTAACACTTATGCCGGCAATACCTTTGTCACTCAGGAGTGTGGGAAAGAAACAACCCCGAGCGACATAAGTTTTGCCGGCATAAGTGTGAGTGTAGACAGCACTATGTTAGCGGGAGAGCTCTCCTGCCAACATAGCTACTGCTGCTCATTTAGCAGCTTTTACAGCGGCAGAGCTGTGCCGACACAAGTGTTAAGTGTAGACTAGCCCTGAGTCAGTCAGAATCACTCCTTTGGAAAGATCCTGCAGAGACTCATCTACACTTAGAGCGATACAGGGGTGCAGCTTCACTGCAGCTGTGACTCTCTAGCTCTTCAGTGTAGACACTACCTATGCTGACCGGAGGTGACCTTTTGGTGAAGGTAATCCACCTTCCTGAGCAGCAGTAGCTAAGGCCACACCTATGCTTACAATGGTGCAGCTGTGCCACTGTAATAGCGCTCGTATAGCCACCTTACGCTGACAAGAGAGAGGTCTCCCATTGACATCATAAAACCAGCTCATCTAGCGGTGGGAGCTATGGTGATGGGAGATGCTGTGAGCGCTTATGCCGGCAAAACTTAGGTTGCTTAGGGAGTGGGTTTTTTTTCACACTCCTGAGCAACAAAAGTATTGCCAGCACAAGTGCTAGTGTAGACATCACATGGCCTTTGTTGATGAAAGAATTCTTCCCTCAAACTAGCTCTGTCTACACTGAGGACTAGGGTGGTATATCTACATCTCTCAAGAGTGTGGATTTTTCACACACACACCCTCCCTCCCCCCAAGAGACGAAGCTATACCGATGTAAAATCCTAGTGTAGAACAAGCCTCGCTCAGAGAAACTGCATTAAAGAAGTGGCAGCAGCAGTTGCAGTTTTCTTCCCACCTTCCGGCAGGCTGCTGCAGAGGTAAACAGGCAGGTATTGGAACAGCAAGTTTAACTCTAGCTTGTCAGAAAATGGTGGAGGGGAAAATATGGAGAAATTGTTGTTTTAATATTTTGGGTTTTAACCTATAACCTAAATGCTGATCAGTGGCTTAAAAAGTTGTGGTACTGATGTCAAAGAAAGTTGGCCTTATTTGTTTTCTCTTCTGCCCACTAGACCCAAACAGTTGACTAAATGCAGAGCAGAAACTTTAGGCTCTCCACTAACTGGATTAACAAAGCCAGATCATCCTTAGATCTTGTCTATATTAGAAAAATTGCACCAATGTAACTAAATTGATTTAAAATCAATCTAATTACACTTGTGCTAACACCTAATGTAGACACACTTAAACTAGTTTAAATCTTGCTTAAATCTATTTATCTTGATTTAGTTATCTGGTTAAAGTAGTCAGAGGTGTGTTTTGACCTGGTGTTTGCAGTCTTTTGTGAATGGCTCTTTGTTGTTTTAAAAACAAATTGCAGGAGTTTTTTTTGTAAAGAGAAAGTTTACTTTAATTAAAAAAAAATCCTACCCCTTTCCCATCTCACAAACTGTCTTGCTTTATGAGCTGCAACCCTGAAGGAAGTATTTAGGATTAGAAAGCAACTTCCCCTCTGGGCAGGTTATTCCATAGTGGACTTTCTCTGTTGCTGGAGTAACATAAAACATGACACTGACAATCAGGAAGTGTGTGTGCGTGCACACGCAAGTGAGAAAGAAATGGGGGAGATATTTTCCCTGACTGATTATTAGTGCTTTCTTTATTTATACACCACCATAAGCATGCCTAAAAATTCAGAGACAAATAGGGGATGAGATTCCTGCCCTGAGTGCGTTACAGTTTTGGGAGGAATGGGGATTAATTCATTTAGGTTAGATTTTCCACCCAAGACCATGTGGTGTGAGAATCTTACTATTACATGCTGCAGGACTAGAATTCCACTGTGTCATGAGTCAGCTTTTTATGGCCCTTCCTTTCTGTGGATTCAATCACTTTTCTTATCTCTGGAGCCAAATATATTGTCCTGTCAACAGGCCACTCCTTGTACCTAACAAACCTGGGCCTGCTGGAATAACTGAAAAGTGGCAAATGAAGCGAAACCGGATCTGTGAGGATGGGAGGTGAACTAGAAATTCAATCATTAGGGGCTGTTGTCTGAGCAGTAATAAGTCACCTGAGTGAAGGGGTGGAGCTGGACTAGTGTAGCTTGTTTCACAAGTGTGAGCTTTGGGAGGGGCCTCTTGTGGAGTTTCAATTACAAAGCACAGAGTGTGTGTGTGTATATGTGCGCACAGTGTGAGACTCACAATCTGAGGTTCGCTGATGACCAGGAGACAAAAGCCTCTGCCTTGAGAAGCTGAGCTGGGAGTCTGGGAGAAGAGACACAGGAAAGTTGAGCTGCAAGGTTATACAAGTTCTGTGGATATTTGAACTGGAGTCACTGTGCAGTGGAAAAATGATCTTTCACTCTGTCTGGATCTAATCCTCTGTGGCTGGACTAGAGAGCTGACCTGATTAAGAAACTCCATTGCTTTGGTAATAAGTTTTGTGGAGTTAGCCTGCCACTGCTGAGGCACTGATTTTTCTGGACTGCCACAAGTACAAGGTAAGAGGTGCTTTTTGCCTTGCTCTGGTGTCTTACAGAGTTTTTTGATTCCCTTCACCTACTTGCTGCTTAGTAGCTTGCTGCTACTTTAATTACTGTTGGTATTGGTAGTATTAATATTTACCATCTAGCAACAAAATGTTTGAAAGAAGCTTTTTAACAATATAGCATCAGGAATGAGAGTCTGATTGGCATAGTTGTGGATTTAAAATACTCTGGACACAGGGCATTTGAATCATTTTACTCTGTAACTACCAGGCTGCTTTGTAATGTATTCAAGGCACTGGGATTTATTGTACAGAACACTGTGGCAGGACCTGGCCATACAAGATTCAGGAACTAGAGCCCAGGTGCCTTATTTCAGCTGCAGCAGCTGTATCTTCCCAGGATACTCTTTACCCTCCTCTGTTAGATGAAAAATATCTGTTACTCAAGAATAGATAGTGACGCTTGGTTGTCTGGGACCGTAACTGCTGTATCTAGACAAACTTGTTTTTGTTTTAAGAGAAATAAGCTCCCCTGGGATTCATGCCCTTGGGCAGATTGCTTGGCTCTGGAGTTCACTTGTCACACCAACAAAATCTTCTATTAAAGCGTACACGCACGGCTTCTGTTAATGGTTGTGATTCTGTTTTCCCTTCTGCACATATCTGTTCTTGGGTCCATCTTAAGCATTTACACTTACTGGGTCCCTGTAAACAAATTTTATTATACACAGACGTGGGGTCGTGGATGCCCTGCAAAGCACTGGAGCAGTCCTGGCTACAAGAATCACATTTCCTACACACGTGAAAACTCTCACTTAAACCTCAGAAG
The DNA here is from genome assembly GCF_026122565.2 of Emydura macquarii macquarii. Taxonomy (NCBI): domain Eukaryota; kingdom Metazoa; phylum Chordata; order Testudines; family Chelidae; genus Emydura; species Emydura macquarii. The sequence goes on along the minus strand of NW_027130449.1, from coordinate 4,116,934 downwards.
AGAAGGAATTTCAGACGGTAACTCCCACGCTGCCCTTAATTTTCCTCCTTGTGCATGTTGTTTGGATTGAAGCTATCTGAGGTCAGCACTTCCTGCGCCGGCCAAATGTGTAGCTACACCTGGACACAAAAAAGCCAGAGGATAGATGGGAGTGTCTAAAATTTGAATTTCTGTAGGTTTTACATATCAGTTTCATCTTTTTTTCTTTTTCTTCTCTCCTTTTAATTGCAACTTCAGAAAGGAAAATTGCCTTAGGAATGGCCTACAGTGCAGCCTGCAGATCACTGATACTCCTGTCCCTATATGGGCTTGCACATTTAAAAATACTAGTCCACTGCGTGCTGCAGCTCATGGGCAGTGAACGTACTGTCTAAAAATACAATTCTTATAAAAAGGAGTTAGTGTGTGCATAGCAGGCAATAGTTGGTCTGTTTTTATTTATTCACAATACCTCAGTGGTGACTAACCTTATGATGCAGGAGGGCCACAAAAAACTAAGCACTGCTTTGTGTGGGCCAAACAGATTCTGTTTTGTGTGTATTTAGATAGGTTGTTATGTACAGTCTTGTCTTTTTCAAAACAAAGAAAGAAATCAATGCATAAAATGTGTACCAGAATGATAGAAAACGGGAAAAAACAGGAAAGAACTCATAACTAAACTAAAATGATGTTAACGTGATGACAAAGCTCTAATGTATCAGCCATTAGTGTATGGTGTTGAAGCAGGCCCGGGGCCTTATGAAATGCTCTAGTGTAGTGGTTCTCAACCAGGGGTACACAGAGATTTTCCAGGGAGTACATCAACTCAGCTAGATATTTGCCTAGTTTTACAACAGGTTATATAAAAAGCACTGGTGAAATAGTACTAACTAAAATTTCATACAGACAATGACTTGTTCATATTGCTCTATATACTAAAATGTAAGTATAATATTTATATTCCAATTGATTTCTTTTTTAATTGTAAAAATGAGAAGTAAGCCATTTTTCAGTAATAGGGTGCTGTGACACTTGTGTTTTTAAGTCTGATTTTGTAAGCAAGTAGTTTTTCAGTGAGGTGAAACTTAGGGGCACGCAAAACAAATCAGATTCCCGAAAGGGGTACAGTAGTCTGGAAAGGTTGAGAACCACTGCTCTAGTGGGTCATGTACGGCCTGCGGGCCGTAGGTTGGGCACCCCTGCTCTAGTCCTTTTAAGGACTAAATGGCCTACAGGAGGTGGTTGTTTCTGATTGCAGTGCCCAGATGCCCCCAGTAAAGTCAAGGGCTCCATTGTTCTGGGCACTACACAAACATCATAAGAACAGTCCCTTTGGAAATCAAAGCTGTGTATTGGTAAGATAAAGGAAAGCAGAAACCACGTGACACAACTATACAATGTAATGCATTCCTAGGATTTATAAACCAAATGTAACTTGTTGCCGGTCAGAAACATATTGGGCCCGATTCTCATGTATCCTAAGGCCCTTTTATTCCACTCTGGCAGTGTAAAGAGACTATAAAGTGAGCACAGATGTAATTTGCATCAGCTTTAAGGCCACTTTACATTGCCAGAGTGGAGTAAAGTGCCTTACCGTGTATCTACACTGCAGCAAGGAGTGAGCCTCCCAGCCTGGGTAGATGGACTCATGCTAGCAGGGTTTGCATTAGTATGCTAAAAATAGTGGTGTAGACAGCAGCACTGTCTGAGGCTCATTCTAGCCACAGAAGCTCAAGACCACCCTGTTTGCCTAGGTCTAAGATGGTGGCTAGCGCTAGCCTCTGCCAGGCCACTGTGTCCACACAGCTACTTTTAGCGCTCCAGTGTAAGCCCCACTACCACAAGTCTGTCTGCTTGGGCTGGGCGGTTTGCTCTCAGCTGCCGTATAGACTTACCCTTAGTGTAAATGAGAATTGGGTCCGTTGTTCTCAGTCCTGCACCCAATGAAGTCAGTGGGAGTTTAGCCTCTTTCAAGTTCAGATATACCCGACTTGAGTAAAGCGTCACCTATAGTAACGTATAGTCACCTTGAAAAAGGGTGGTAGAGAATGGAAAAAACAACAGGTCCTTGACAGCAGTGCTCCAAAAAAGGGCCTCTCTAATTCTAAGGCAGCTTACCATGGGCCTGAGAGCAGGGAAATAGCAGCTCTCTGGCTAGTAAAAATGGAGTTGTGATGCCTGGTGGAGAGAACAGGGGAGACCCGTCTCCTTGCTTGTCTCTTCGCTCTGAGGGAAGGCACAGCCTCTTTAAGAGTATCACACCATTCCACAGAGTCACCGAGAAGTCTGTCCTAACAGCGACTATGCTGTGTCTTCTGAAAGAGCATGTACTAGTTCTGCATCAGACTCCTCCCCATACCAGGTGGGTCACACACAGCCCATCCTGCTGGAGTAGTGAGGGTCTCTCCCCAGTCATCCTTCCAGTCTAGGATTGGACTCCCACCAAAGCCTGTCAGATGCCTTTTTAATCAGTTTTGTTGTTGATCCAGCTAAATGTTTTCCTCCTCCCCTTCCTCCATCAGGGTCTGAATGTGTTGCAGTGTAAAGCAAGAGCACCTTGACTGGAGTCACTCCAGATTTATGCTCGTTTAACTGAAATCAGAATCAGGCCCATGGTCTTCATTAGACTGGCTAGTGAAAGCTCTGGCCTGGGAACTGAATGTGGGTCTTGCAGCTGGAGGTCCAGAGCAGTGCTTCTGTGACAGTCCGGGATGGCTGTGTCTACACTAGTGGTTCACTATTTGTGCAATGCCACGAGTGGTAGCAATAGCAGAAGTAACAGTGGTGGACAGGACTCAGCCGTTTATACTATGTATCGTGTAGACCTGCTCTTGATTTGAAGACTTCAAGACAAAATATGCTTTAGTCAGATAATGTTATTTGACTCAGTGCAGGGGTAAATAGATTACATTCTTGGCCTGTGTTATACAGAAGATAATCTAATGGGCCCCTTAATATCTATGAACAGGCATAGGTGTCTCAGTGTTTAAAACAGCAGTACCTGGTTGATGCTGGCTCTCCCACCATTGGAGGTGTACTGGTGGGAGATCTGCCAAACAGCAGTAGTGGTGACGAGTACGTTGGAGTTGTGCCCTCATAATATCTCCCCAGATGTTTTGTGATCGATGTATTGATTAGGAACCGGTTACTGTACTGTTTCTCTACAATGCAAATAACTTCACTATAAGACCGGAGCACACATTTATCTGAAGGGGTTATTTATTGATACAGAGCATGCCAGGGTATGTTAAATCAGACGCTGATACACTCCCAAGGTGAACACTGGGGATTGACCAACACTGTCTCCCTGATGGATGGATCAGGCATTCAGCTGTGCTAATAATACAGTTCTCAGGGGCTCAGAACATTTTCAGATGGATCATTCATCTCCAAGCTAGCAGATAAAAGCAAAAGGATTGGATTAAACTCGGCTACAATGGGAAGGGATTTAACAATGTGCAGCAGGACAGGGAGAGGCAGAATTAGACTTCTACAGAAATCAGCTGCTCTGCTGTGCTGTTTCTCTAGTCCTTTTGTCTCCATCTCCCCCTTTGTCTTTTACCCTCTTCCAAACTATCTCCAGCCACCTCACGTGCTAAATGCCCTCCATTTTCTCTCTTTAAATCCCACTCCTCTGGCAGAGCTTTCCTAGACTGGTCTCCCCACCAGTGCCTTCTTGCCTTTCAACTGCTGCCCTGTATATTACAATGCCTGACTTGGATTGCAAGTCCTTTTGAAGCTAGGGACCTGGTCTTAGCTAGGTAAAGCCTCGTGATGGTGGTGTATAAATAAATAGGGGCCTGTTTGTCAGCACTAGTTTATATTCACAGATGTATAAATAGAAAAGTAGAGTAGGATTTAATGAGCTAACTTTTCTGCCCTCACTATGGGAAGGGGCGCAGCCCCTCCCTCCCCTGCCTTCTTCCCTTTCTTCAGACCTTACCTTAGAACCCCGTGTCATGAAGATCAGATGTGTCTCTGACACGTCAGATATCATAGTTTCCTCTTCCAAGGACAAATTGGTGACCTGTTTCTCTGACTTACTGACTTTGAGGGACACTCTTCCCATCCTGTTACAAATCCTCAGCCAGTTCTGTGGCATTTCAACCTACCAAGTAAATAGGGAACATCTAAACCAGCATCCTTGCCCATGTCAATAGATCTGTCCGTTGTTCTCCACAGCACTCTTCGGTTAAGTTAACAATAGGGGCCTGATTTCTAGACGTGCTGCTGAGCTCCTGCAGAAGTCAGTGAGAATTATGGACGCTCGGTCCTTCTGAAAAGGAAGCACGCATGCATGCTTAAAAGGTGTGTATGTCTGTATGAATCTCTGTGTGCATATCTTAGCGTAGATCAAAAGAAATATGTTGAGAGAGGTAACTGCTGCTGGACAGATACAACATTAATGTGCCGAGTCACGGTTTTGGCTCTGATAGGGGAACAAATATGACCTAAATAGAGGGGAAGTTGCTAGTGTTCTCTGGAAAGTCATCTAGGTGAGGAGTTAATGGGCATGGAGAGAATTTTCTGTGCTCATGCTGGAGATTCACCCCCAAATAATACCCAGACACTTAGACCCCAGCCAAAGGCTGATGAGATAAGTATATGGCCAAGGAGAGCTGTAGTTTTGCTGAGGTGGTTGCACATAGACTCTTCTCCTTAAGGAGAAGTCATGCCATTTATCATTTGTCATGACCTAAATTACTCTTCCTGTGTACAATGCCCATTTAACAGCTCATTCCCTACTGGTATTTTTCATCCATTTCACCACCATTAATGATTTGTATGTATTCTATTTAATGGCACTGAAATTAACAATCTTTAAGACATGTAGTAGCTTCTCCAACCACAAGGTCCTGACTTGGCAGGTATCGGCCCAGCTGCGGAGAAGTGTGGTAACAGCAAAGTACTCAGTGTGCTTTTACTGAGTAATAAATAAAACTGTGCAGATTGGGGATGGAAGATTATTTTTATAGGCTCCTGTATCTATGGTATTTGAAGAAATACATATATATATATATATAGAAAGAGAGAGAGAGAGAGAGAGAAGTGATCTTCTAAATGGGTCAATACAAGTTATTTTTAACAAGTCTTGAGGGAAAGAGGTCTTATCTCCATTTTACAGATGGAAAAAGTGATACACAAAGAAGTCACCCAGTGTCTCAAGACGCGTAACTGAAGACTATTGAAGTTAGTGGGACTCTTTGGAGTCAATTGAAATAAATGGGATTACTCACAATGTGTAAGGTTAAGCATAAGCCTTGTAGCCTTGATAAATATCCCTTTTCCTGATTGCTGTAAACCTCTGTTGTCTTACAGAGAATGGATTTTCTCTCTGGTGCATGATATCTAGCTGCACCCGAAGGTGCTTTTTTAAGGAGGCTTCCGCACTCCCTCCGTTCATTGATTTTTCGCTGTTGAAGGCTGTAGTGTATTTGTTATATGTTGTAAACCATGCAACGACGCGTGTTCTAATTTTCTACATTAGCACAACATTCTCCTCTCAGCAGGGGACAGCTGTGTTTTGTAGCGTGTAAAATCACTGTTAATAGGAGAAATGAATGCACTGCTATGAACTGAAAATGTGGGTTCAGCATATATACTGTCAAATATCCTCTTTCAGAGTCACAGTTTACTAATCTTGTGTTAGGTATCATGCTGCCATCAGGACTCTCGGGAAGAACAGTGTGTTCAGGGATAGATTTCAAATGAAACAATTACATACATATTTTTTAGTGATTAAATATTAAGACAGGCATTTTTCATTCTTGAGCTTATTCTCACTAAGTGTAATTGGACTGCAACTAGACTGACAATGAACATGTGAGTATGTGCTTTATGATCTTGCCATCACCCCATTTGTGTACCGTCAGTTTGTGTGGCTGGTGAATTGGGTGCTGTACCAGCAAACCCTCTTCGCGGAGGTACAGCTTATACCAGCAAAGCCGTGGCAGTTCTGAAAAATTGGGGGGAAAAGTCAGTTTGGGTTGAACAAAACATGACATTTTTCATAATTTTTGGTGAATTGAGAAAATCCATCTCAGGTCTGTCTCAGAGCAGAGATTTGAATCTGGGTCTCTCACATCCCACGTGAATGTCATAGCCACAGGCCTAAGATTATGATGGGGAAGCAGCAGCTGTGCTACAGCCTCCACCACTTTCTCTCTCTCCTCTTCCCTCTCCTGCTCTGGCCATTTTGTAAATAATTAATGTAAGAACATAAGATACCCAATTTGAGCTGTAACCCTGATATGACCACCATTTTAATGTATCCCTACCTCAGATGGGTTTAATGTACTATTGATGTAACAGGCATCACAGAAACTTGTTGGGACATGGTAATAGCAGGTACAAAATATATGGGAATGACAGAGTAGATTGTGCTGGTTGGGGAAGTGAGACTATATGTGAAAGAAAGCATAGAGTAAACTATAATAAAAATCTTAAATGAATCATGTGGTACCATAGAATTCCATGCTTGAATAATAAGAGCATAGCAGTAGGAATATAGTACCGACTGCCTGACCAGGATGGTGATGGTGATTGTCAAATTGTCAGGGAGATTAAAGAGGCTACAAAAGCAGAAAACTCAGTAATAAAGGGGGGTGATCAACTATCCCCATATTGACTTGAGTACACTTCAAGACAGGATGCAGAGATAAAATTTCTAGACACTATTAACAGCTGCTTCTTGGATCAGCTAGTTCTGGAACCCACAAAGGGAAAGGCTATTCTTGATTTAGTCCTAGGTGGAGTACAGAATCTGGTCCAAGAGGTGAATATAGCTGAACCACTCAATAAATAATGACCAGAATGTAATTAAATTTAACATCCTTGTAGAGAGGAAAATACCAAAGAAATCTACCACAATAGCATTTCACTTCAAAAAGGGGAACTACACAAAAATGAGGAAGCTAGTTAAACAGAAATTAAAAGGAACAGTCACAAGAGTGAAATACCTGCAAACTGCATGGACATTATTTTAAAACACCATAATAGAGGCTCAAACTAAATATATACCCCCAAATAAATAAATAAAACAGTAAAAGGACCACACACAAAAATGCCACCATGAATAAAAGAAGCAGTTAGTGCCAAAAACGTATTGTTTAGAAACTGGAAGTCAAACCTACTGAGGAAAATAGAAAGGAGCATAAAATCAAGTCAAGTGTAAATGTGTAATTAGGCAGGCAAAAAAGAATTTGAAGAGCAACTAGCAAAAGACATAAAAACTAATAGCAAAATTATTTTAAGGATGACAGAAGCAGGAAGCCTGCCAAGCAATCAGTGGGGCCACTGGATGATGGAGGTACTAATGGAGCACTCGTGGAAGACAAGGCTGGTGCAGAGAAGCTAAATGAATTATTTGGGTTGCCCTTCACTGCAGAGGATGTGAGGGGGATTCCCCCACGTGAGCCAGCAAAACTTTTAAGTGTTGACCAGGCTTTAAGTTTCTTCTTCTCTCAGTCTTTCCATTTCAAACAATGGAGTTACCTTGTCTTCTCCTGGTCACGAGGTAGAGCCGGATTTACCAATCCGAGGAAAGGCTTGGCCTACCCCTTCCAGGAAAGCCCCAATATGCCGGCAGATGATTTCTTTAATGGTGATTGGCTCTTGAGTTGATGTGATGGGAAGAAATATCTAGAATTTTTCTTGTCTCTGCTTGTTGGCATGTGATCCAGGTGTAAGCATCTTCCCAGCTATACAAGCAGCATATAATTTGGACAAATGTCTCTAGTTTTATGCAGTGTGTTTATTTCTATGGCATTTATCAGTGTGCTATCTGAGTACCTTTCCTGTCGTAATTTATTTCTTATAACCTGTATGAGAGTTACAAAAAAGAATGAATATCCTCACTTTAAAATGGGGAAACCGAGGTAGAGAGGCTAAGTTACTGACCTAGGGCCACATCGGAAGTTTGAGGGAAGACTTGGATTACATTTAGTATAAATCCTGTGCTCTAATCACAAGACTGACATGCCTTCATGAGGGCTGAGATTTTCAAAAACACCTACTTATTTAGGAGCAGAAGTTCCATTGACTTTCCATGGGACTTTTGTACCTAAATAAGTAGGTACTTTTAAAATTTCCAACTAAACTTCAGTCAGAGGCACTAACTGAATAACATCTGAATGTGCAGCTTTCTGTTTGGATTTAACTCTTATTTGTATCTTCTTTTTAAAGCTAACTGTGAGCCTCATTCAGCAAAGCAGTGCAACACATGCCTTAGATCACAATGGACATTTTTTGTGCGATTCTTGGTACCAGCCTCAGTGTCTATATGTGTGCAATGACTGTGGTTGCTGTCCCAATTTACTGCATAGATAACATAAAAATGAAGTCCTGCAGGGTGCGTTATCATTCTTTGAGCGTCAAGTCAGATGGAGGATTTGGAAGTGGGATTGAAATACTCCCCCTTTACTCCCCATTGGCACAGTATGATTTTCCTGTCGGTCTGTTGTGAAATCCTCATGGCTCATCCTTGTTCAAAACACCTAAATTCTGGCTGTGTCTCTCAAATCATGGAATAGAGGGTTAGGACTTTTTATAATTTTTGCCCCAAAGAAGTCTGATTTCTCTTATCAGTGAGTCTTCCTTGTATATGTAAAAAGTGTCAAGTTGTTATAATCCATCAAACATTCTCGTCTATAGCAGGTGGTGATTCAAATGAGATCATCAGAGGAAATTGTGTTTAACTGAAGGATAAGCAAAGAACCATATAAACATTATAACAGGCTGTTGATAATTGAATTTCTGGGTACCTAACTTGTTCAGGTGTTGGACTGACAGCTTCTTGGCTTGCCAAACAGGTGTAATATGGGAACATATTTATGTCTATTTAATGGGGCAGAAAACAAGGCAATAATTTTAGCCTATACTGATTGAGTGATTTAAAAACACCTGACATTTATTTTGATTAAGAAACCCAGTCTGCTTTTTTGCAATACCAAAAATGAAAATTTCCTTACATCGTGTAAATATGTACAGAACATTTAGAATATGACTGTGGTGAAACCTGTGCTAACAGTCACCTGCTAAGTGCTGTCACCTTTCCCAGTGGCCAGTACAATTTCTAGAAATGGTGGAGTTGTATATAATTTCTCAATATTTTAAATATATTATTTGATTGTTTTGTTATTCACCCGCAACACCAGGATGGACTCCTTATTCACAATTATATTCCCGGTTTGTGAAAGGATTAAAACAAAAATTTACAATATTTTTTTACATTATTTGCCAAACTGTAGCAAAAGTTCCTACAGGAGTTTCCTATATTTATTAATTACAGCTAGGATTTTCAAAGGAGCCTCAGGGAGTTAGGCTTCCGAGTCCTGTTGACAATCAATGGGTTAGCTGCTGTTGTGTCTACACTAAAGTCACTGTGCTGCTGTAGTGCAGATGGTTCCTATGTGGATAGAATCTACCTATCTGAGAGTTGCTAGCTAGGTTGACAGAAGAATTTTTCTGTTGATGTAGCCATGTGTACACAGAGGTTTAGGTTTACCTAGCTATGTTGCTCAGGACGTGACATTTTTCTCAGCCCTGAGCAATATAGCTTCAATTTAGAAGTGTAGATCAGACCTTAGCCACCATTGAAAATCTCAGTTTACACAGCCGTGATTCAACCGAATGCTATAAAAACAAAAAAAAGCTCCTTTTGGTGGCTGTAATTTGCATGTGAGACTTTCTGAAGCACTCAGCATTGCTCCATGTCAGCTTCTCTTGCAGTCAGTGGTGCTAACGGCAATGGGAGCAGAGCCAGAACTTTTGAAACACCCACTCTGCAGGTTTCACTATCTGTGAAGCTGAATGAGAAATAGACATATGGCCTCAAAGTTTTATCACGTGTTCCCATGGGGATTGGGACCATGTCTCTCTCTCTCCGCTGCACAGTGCTTAGCATACTGACGGTGCTCAGTAAAGTAATAGAGAGGCTCAGCTGCTCTGGGTTTGGTTACCAAGATGGAGTGAATATAAATCTGTTCTAATCCTGGGCTTGTGTGTTAGCAGAGTACATTGATTTATTCCTTTAATTAAAAAATAAACTGGCATGGAACCAAAATCACAGTTTAAGGCACTCTTGGTGCTTCAGATATATATTAAATAATTCATTTTTGATTGGGTGCTGGTTTTGTTGGAGATTTAAGCAGCTGTATATTCAGATCTACTAGTGTTTGGCTGCCATGCCTTTAAAATCCCAGGGCTATTAAACTTCATGGACATTGTGTATGTAAAGTTCATCTTTGAGAGTTTGTGTTTTTAGCTGTTATAGCATCCACAGGCACGTGTTTCCCAGCACAGGTCGAGTGACACGCACTAGCTCTGCTCGAGCCAGCGCCATTAAAATCGCAGTGTGGCTATGGGGACACGGGTGGTGGCTTGGGCTAGCCACCTGAGTATGTACCTAGGGATCAGGCAGGCTTGTCCTTGGGCGGCTGGCCCAGCCGGCCACCTGTGCCACCACAACCACATTGCTGTTTTTATTGTTCTAGCTCGAGCGATCTGTGCTGGGAAGCACGCTCCCAACTGCAGTGTAGATGGTGCCCCAGCTAGGGAGGGAGTGAAGCACACCAGACCAGCATTCCTTCCTTTCCCCTTGCTGACCTTTGCATGGGAGCGCCCGGCCAGTCACAGAATGTAGCATTCTCACCAAGGAACCAGAGCTTCAAGGGCACCCTAACTTCTGCTCTTGTTTCCTGGTCCAAAGACCTGAGATCACAGGAAGAGTCAGGGTGTGATGAGGGTTATGTGGCAGGTGTGGTGAGTGGGCATTCTGTGCAGTGAGAGAAGAGTTACTTCCCTCCTGCCCGGTTTGATCCCTTATCATGTCCTAAGTAGAGTTTTATTGATAACATGGCATCCCTCATAACACCTGCCTTAATCGGCTTTACTATTGTATGCTGCTAAGTGTGACGTGAGCTGTATAAACCATTCTCACAGGTAACTGGGTTCATCCATCTTAAAAAGATTTGCAAGGTTTCATAGAGAAAGACAGGTAAGAAAACTCTCTGCCGTCCTATGCTTCTGCTGCAGCTTTGCCCATATTTGTAGACACTCAAGGTTAAAGGCAGTGTTTACATTACCTCACCCAGGAAACAGCGCTGCATCAGCAGCTTGCCTGGCTAGCAGTGGCAAAAGCTTGATGTACTTTGGGACCCACTGTGATTTGAATTCGTATAAATCCAGCTGTAAAAAGTGAGATCATCTGGATACAAAGCTGCAGAGTGCATTTAAAGAGCTGCTCCCACACACAGGCCAGTTTTAAGTCTAACCAGTTTTTAAAATTAAATTAAAGTAGCTTCAGATTTTATCCCTGCCACTGAGTTCCCCTAACCAGTTTTTGTGGTTTAACAATCGCATTTTCCTGTTGGTTTTTCTTGCTTGTAGCTGGGTGGGGAAACCAGCATAAACCACAAGGAAAATGACTAGCTAGGCCCCGAGTCTGCTGTGCGGTCGCTAGCAGGAGTTCCTGCACCTACACTGAGTCTCACTTAGTGTATAGATGAAACAGTGAAACTGATGTGAAATACTCTCATATCGATTTGGGCCCAGATTATTAAAAGTATTGAGGTGGTGTTATGCTAAGTGTTGCAATGACTAACTGATTTAGGAGAGGCGATATTTTCAAAAGTGATTTTGGCATTTAGGAACCTAAATCCAATCAACTTTCCATAGGATTTGGTCTCCCAAGTACCTAAATCCTTTAAGAAAATGAGATTTAGGCACCTAAATCAGTTAGGCGTTGCATTGCTGATCACAGCAATGCATACAAATTCTTTAAAAATCTGAGCCCAAGTAATTAAACTGGGGAAAAGTCCCAGAGAAAAATATAATTTCCCTGATATCTTTTAAGTATCATTAATCATGGGTGTAATTTTAACCTGTACAAGTCTGAGAGGAGTTTCAGACAGAAATGTGATTTTTTAAGTTGATGCTTGATGATAAAAAGGCTGCATTTTGCCCTTGAATTAGTCTAGCTTAGAGGAAAGGGGGCCTCATCCAAAGTCCTAACCCAACACTTAAAAATAAAGATTTCAGTTGATTTCAATGGGCTTCGGATCAGGCCTAGTCAGTGAAATAAAGGGAAAATATGCAGCTGTTCAAAGGGTTTGAAATATAATGCACGGTGGCAGGGGTTTCTTTTGTTCTGGGATGAAAATGTTCACATCAGCAAGTTGAAATGAGTCTAAAAGAGGCCACCTGCCCAGGTGAAGCCCAGGACTGTGTGCATCCTTCTCTTCTGTGACGTTCGACGTCCAAAGCAGTGCAAGAAATGTCAAGTTTAAGTCTTGGTCTACGCTTACCTCCGCAATTCGGCGGCAGTCGACGGGAGTTACACAAAGTACGCAAAGAACTTGCGTAACTCCCGTCGACTGCTGTGCTTCTCTTCTGCGCGCCATGTTCACTGCACTGCACCCACTTGCGGGGGTGGACTTCTGGATTGACTGAGCGGGTCTTCACTGACTGCTCAGTCGATTCAGATAAGTCAATCTGTCGCCGCCATCAGTGTAGACATAGCCTGAGTGTGATATTATATGGCAGTAATGGCACTGCAAAGAAATGCACCTTTGTCATTCTGACCAAGCAGAAACTGAGGCTTGTGTTGCCTTGTTTTTTTTCCAAGATAATGCTACTCTGCTGAATTTTCATTATTGTAGTAACTGTTTTAATGCAAATAAAATATAAGTCTGGCTGCCTCGTTGGTGTTTAAGGCACAGGAATGCTAGGAAGCTAATCGCTAGCATTGCAGCACAGTGCTGCAGGGACCTTTACGACTTCCTGAAACTGTAAAGGCCCATTGACAAAGCAAGTCCTTTTATGCTGGGTGATTTTTTTAATAGAACTCCTCTGTTCAAGCTAAATTGCTTTTAAATCATGTCCATAAAGGCATTTTTGTTAGGAAAGCCAGGATGGCTCCTTTGTGCTACCTCATTGCTTTCGGAGGGAGCAGCAGGAAGAGAAATTGTCATTGAAGAACATTGTCTTGCTTCCTGACTAGAATGTATGTCAGATCTGCCCTCCCAGCGACATGCAGGCTATTTGTATAACTCCCGCTTCTCTCCACCCTTAGATTGGCAGTAGCCCATGTAAATCTCCATTGCATTGATTGCAGATTGCACTTCTTAGTGGAACTGGAAAGTCTTAACAAACTGACTTATTTTCCAAACTTGATACACAGATCAAGAGAAGCATTGTGTAGGCTGGAACCGGAGGTTGAGAGTCAGCACTCTTGGGTTCTGTTCTTCTCACTGCCGTAGACTCACTTCCCGGCCTGGGGGGCAAATCACTTAAACTCTGGTTCTTCAGTTTTCTCTTCTGTGAAATGAGGATAGTAATTCACCTTCCTCTGAAGGAGCTGGAAGGAATTTAGTTAATTGATAATACTTAAGCCTAATCTTCTGCTGTAACTGGGGTGCTCAGCACTTCCGAAGGCAGGCTTTTATTCCTGCACTGGCTAAAAATAAAAACAGAGCCCTTGTTTTATTTTTGGAATTGAGCACATATACTTGTGTAAATAATCATTATCGATGTTACTCTGAGCCTCATGCGCTCGGAAGGTCATACTATGTATTGTCTTGCCTGGTTACCTGAATCTAAATGAGGCGGTTGGTTTGTTTTATTGTGCAGTGTCCAAAAAACACGGCAAGCTCATCACTTTCCTGCGAACATTCATGAAGTCGCGCCCAACGAAACAGAAACTGAAGCAACGTGGGATCCTGAAGGAGAGGGTGTTTGGGTGTGACCTGGGAGAGCATCTCCTCAACTCCGGCCATGATGGTAAGAGAGAAACCACTCCAGAATGCCTCATTTACGTTGATGCATGTGTCTTGTTTAAAAGGTGATTTCTATCATGGTGTTTTAGTACCTTCACAGGGAGAAAATACTTGTTCAGTTCCCAAGAGTTGTTAAATCTAGCAGAGAATGGTAGAACAAGCACCAAAGGCTGTAAGTTGAAGACAGACAAAATCAAATTAGATATAAGGTGCACACTTTTAACTGAGGGTAAATAGCCATTGGAACAAACTAGAAAGGGAAGTAGTGGATTCTTTTACTCTTCAAGTCTTCAGATTAAGACTAGATGCTTTTCTGGAAGATACACTTTAGTTGAACAGAAGTTATTGGGCTCAACACAAGAGTAATTGGATGAAGATCCATGACCTGTGTTACAGGAGGTCAGACCAATGGTCACTTCTGACCTTACAATCTATGAATCCATGACACCTGATTGTCTTTGCATGCCTGTGTACGTGAGGAGTCAGTGGAGCTGCACTGTTGTGAATGAGATCAAAATTAGTCCCACAGTTATTGCTGTTTGTTTGTTCTTGGCAATGTCCATGATGTGCAACACTTTCCAACAAGGACAGTCCTCGCCATAAAGAGTTCACAGTCTAAGGACAGCAGACGAGTAAACAGAGGATGGGGAAGGGTCGTAACAAACAGATCATTTTTGTACAAGTCAGATTCCCTGTAAGCAAATGGCAGAGAGGGTTAGGAAATTAGAACAGCACTGGTGTTAGAAATCAGGTACCTTGTAACACCACTTATTCTTTCCAAGTCTATCAGCGTCTCTCTATCTGTTATCTTTACATGATTCCTGCTCAGTCTGCAAACTGGGGTCTTTCCATCTGCCTTTCCCACTGGTCCCACAAAATACAAAATCTACAGGAATGAATTGGATTTTACTTTTTACTTTAGACTTTTGCTTTCTTCAAGTCCATTACAAGCCCATTCCTCCTCCTCCCTGCTCCCCTGCCTTGGCTCCCTTTCACCTACTAAAACAAGTCAGTGAAGGGGTGTCCAGGCCAGGAAAAACCCACACATACCATTTCTCTTCTGAGGATAGATTGTTTCATGTGATCTGCTCTGTCATCTCGCCTCTGATGAGAGGCTGGTGAATCAGGGAGGCACCAGAACCGCCAAGTACCAAGCCAGAGAGGGGGGGCTACTTAAACAGATTTTTTCCCAGTTCAGCACTAGTCAGAAGTCGTTCACACGCACAGCCCCTTCTGGTGATGGCCGTTTAGGAAAGCAGTAGACCAGTACATAGCAGAGCAACCAGATTGCCCAACAGTTAAGGGCATCAGGAAAGTAGCAAGGGATACAGCATCACCTTCCAGCTATGTCAGTTTTTGTTTCCTTCATATTTTTCCTCTTGTCCAGATTCACGATCTGTTTTGTTAGGCATGTGGCTGACATGGTATGTCAAAGTCCATACTTTCATGTCTTACAGCTTTTACCTTGAGGCTGAAGGACAAGGGGGCAGGGAAATGGGGTTTCTCTGCCGAGTTTACTCCAGTTGTACTTTAGACTCTTTGCTCATACAAATGGCTTGAGTAGAGTTGGGGCTGGTGGAGGACAGGGGATGTGTTGTCTTACATGATTCCATTGGGGGAACAGTAGAGTTTAATCTTGTTGCTGACTTTAAGTATTTTACTACCAGTTTTGGTGAACGGCATTAAACTGTACCTGTGAAATCAGGACTGTACCAAAGCTCATTGGTTTGTTAATTGGAGCCAGTGGAGATCATTATAAGTGGGGCTAGAAAAGTCTAAGAGAACAAGAAACTGGATGGTGGGGAAGCAGAAACTCTGCTAATGTCCCATTTAAGAAATGGATGAGGGATGGCTACTTCACAGCACCTCGTTGCTATAGAACTATTTTATTTTCTCGCAGTGGGAAAAATCAAGGAGGTCAAAAGGCATGCGGATAGAGTGAGCTCATGACAGGGATAGCGGGACTTCGGTTTAATCCCCGAGCCCCTCTTGTTCACTTCAGTTAGGCAAGACTGAAGATGATTTATTAAGTTTATTAAAGTTAACAGCCAATGGGCAGATCCTCAGCTGGAGTAAATTGTCATAGCTCCAGTGATGGTTTGTCTGTGAGAATGGACTCCATCCGAGGACCTGCCCCCAAGCTTTTTAAATCCCCCACTGTGCACTCCTCCATGGTTATGGCTGTTCTGCATTGATGAGGTCTCTTAATCTATGGAGTTGTCAGTTGTTTTCAGCCTTGATTTAGTAACTCTTTCCCAACTCCCTGGAGTAAAGCTGATCCAATCTCAATGTTGCTAACAGGGGCAGGTCTTCATTTCTCACAGCGGGATTGGAGTTGGGGTTTTTTTGTTTGTGTTTGTTTTTTCCTGTGTGATTCAGCTCCCTGATTTGTATTCCAAGTGATGTAATCCTAGGGATTTGTTTTGTGGAGACATTTTTGTGTTCTGGTGAATCCAACTATGCGTATGCACAGACAGCATTTTAAGTACCCATCCTTCTGAAGTGTTAGATGACTTGGTCTCAGAGCAAATTGTAAATCAGAACTGTTGATCTGCTTAAAGGGGAATTGAGATATCACATGAGAACCCAGGTGAGTTAGCTAGAGCATGGACACAATGATATCCTTTCATCTGTGAGATCAAACAATAGCTCAGAAATGTTTTCAGAGCAGTTGCTAGCATGCATGGGTTTCATATGCACTTCAGATGTGCATGGGTTTTAGCTGACAAGACAGCAAGGGGACCGTTTACATCCAGAAAGCATTTGATGGTGTCTCAGTTCACAAAAAAATCATGTTATTAAATTAATGATGTCGATATTTTGGTACCCAATACCCAAAAGCATACGCATGACTTAAGAAAAAATGTTGGGGACAAAATGCCTTTGAAACAGGCAACAGCACATTCACACGCTCTCTAGAAGTGCAGGACTGAGCCATAATTATGCTCTACGTGTTGAGGATTATAGAGTTGCTGCTGCCGTTACTTTCCTCATGTAAGTAGTTCCTTTGAATTCAGTGAGATTGCTTATGTTGTTAAGTGTAAGTGTTTGCAGAACTGGGCCTTAGTTTTTTGACATGGGATGATGAGTGAGAATAATAGACAGACACAGAAAGAGGAGCAAAGGGATAAGGAAGGATGAAGGTTGCGATTGGATTGGGTGGTTACTTAGTTTAGGGAATGGTCACATCTTGATGGTGTGTGTATTTTAATATTAAACTTAAAACACTAATAGTAAACCTTGGTACGTATTCAGCATAGACAGCCGGAGCAGATGGCTTTGTTTTTATCAGTGAAAATCAGTAGTACAACCAGCATAGGGTGGTGGTGGCGGCATAAAGCATTTATATAGCACCATAAATCTACAAAGGAGTTTGCAAACATAGATGAAATACATTTCCTGCCACAAAGAGCTTACTATCTAAATGAGGCAAAGAAAAGGGTGGAAGTGTGGTTTAATGGATAGGACACTGGATTGGGAGTCAGAAGACCTCAGTCCTGTTGTCAGCTCTCTGTTGTAACCTTGGGCAAGTCTCTTCACCTCTCTGCCTCAATTTCCTCTGTCTCTATCTAATTATACTTACCTTCTTTGGTAAATTGGCTTGAGATCTACAAAGAAAAAGTGCTATGCAAGAAGAGTTAAACATCTCATTATTAGACAAGTTAAAGGACAACTGACTAGCTGTGGAATGACCAGAGTTACCTAGTCACAAACTTGTGGTCCCATATATATTAGAAGAATACCTGTCTGTCTGGCCGCAGTCCAACAAAGCCCTTAAGCATGTGCTTCACTTTAAGCACATGCTTAATTGCTTTGCTGGATTGGGACCTTGACACCATCTCCACCTTTGAGATCAGCAGCGATGGTTTGGCGGATAATCCAAGAATTAGGGCACAGAGTTCTCAAAAGAGAGCCCTTGAATCTGCTAGTTGTTTTTCTTGTTGGCATAACAGAACCTGTGTCTGTCAACCTTCAGGGCTTAATGCATCTATTTACTCTGACTTCTGTTTGAGAGAGGTGTCTGTGTAGAGAGTGTCTGTTGTAATTGGTTGGGGTGAGTAGCTGGTTGTTGTTGTTGACTTCATTGGTTTGTTATACAGCTGCCATTTGTTGTTCTTGTTTAATTGTTGGATGTGGGTCAGCAGATTACGCTGTGCACTCTTTGGGCAAATTGCAGGTGGGGGGGCAGATGAGAAAGGAGGAAGAATAAAGGATGCAAAAGGCACCAGGGGCGCTCATCATCCACCAGCCCTCAACCGGGCTCTAGCCGCCATAATCGGGGTGGAAAGCAGGCCTTTTGAAGGTGCGCCCAAGATCTTTCTCATATGTTTCTAGCAACCTTCCACCAGTGTCTGCTCTACCAGGTGGACTGTAGCCTGGTCATAAGGACTCAATCATGTCAATGACGTGTTTATTGTTAACAATGCAAAAAGGAGAATTTGTGGCATACATTTAGTTGCAGCATTGCTGCTAGCAAAGTACCAACGGATGACTCTGAAGTTGTTGCATGAACCAAGCAGTCTTTTCATCTGTGGTGTCTTGTTGGTTACTACAAACCCATCCATAGTGGTGGTTTTACTGAATGACTGAAATCTTGCTACTGATACTTTGTTGTCTGAAATACATTTAGTTGCAGCATTGCTGCTTCCAGCCTGCTTCCTTTGCAGCAGCTGAAAGTACAACCTTGATAAGAGAAATTCATTTTGGCTCACCTACGTAGAGGACACCTGGGGCTTGGTAATTAATTTGTATTTTGAAATACCAATGCCATGAGGAGAATAAAAATGGGAAGAAATGTCTAACGCTGTACAACAATAACTCGTATTTCTTCCCCTATATTTAGATGTCAAGAATGGAATTTTAGTTCTCTTTAATTTATTTCTAGGTGCAGTACGTTGTAGTAATCTGTCCATGAAACAGTAAGATCTGGTCTATACTTGAAAGTTTTATTGGTATAACTATTTCAGTTAAAGGTTTGATTTTTTTTGGATTTAAAAAAAAAAATCAGAATAGTTATACTAATAAAAGCCCTAGTGTGGACACCGTTATACAAGTTATTCTCCTTCCTGTACAAAATCACTTTTACAGTAAAACCATATCCATGCCCGGAGCTGGGGAAGGGTGCACTGATTACTGTACTGTTATAGTTAAAGTGGTACAACTGTCTAGTGTAGGCAGAGCCAAAGGCTTCAGGTAAGCCCATAAAGCACATGCTTAAGTCTCATAAATGTCCGTGGGACTTACTTAAGCATGTGCTTAAGTGCTTTCCATAGTGGTGCAACTCCATTGGATTTACACTTCTGAGAGCTGAGCGTTGCACTTTGCCGTTACACAATCCTAGTTACATTACCATGGCTGGCCCTTGCCAGTTGACTCGGCTTCTTGGGGCCCGGGCTAAGAGGCTGTTTAAATGCAGTGTAGATGTCCAGTCTCAGGCTGGAGCTTGGGCTCTAGGATCCTGCAAGGTGGGAGGGTCCTTCGGGCTGTAGCCCAAGCCGGAACACCTGTACTGCAAGGAAGCAGCCCCGGGAGGTTGAGTCAGCTGGCATGGGCCAGCTTTGGGTGTCTAATTGCAGTGTAGACATACTCTGTGACATCAAAAATAAGATAGAGAGGCAAGCGGGAGTAAAAATACCTGTAGTATTTCAGCAGCTGTGGCGGCTGTATCTACTGATGGCAACTGAGTTCCTATAGCGGCTTATTGTTTATATTAGTATTCTTTTAACTGAGGACAATTATTATCTCTTCCCACCTTACTACCTCACCGTCTTGTTCTTTCATTTAATTGCGTTTTGCTAAGCCTCTTAGACAATATTGGAACTTAATGACATCCATTGTTTGACGGCCTTTGTTTAGAAGGTTAGATACAGTATGTACAGCAGTTTAGTTTATATTCCTTGTTCCTGTTCGAGTGATCGTTTAACTTTTTACAGCCATTCGCTATGTGTGGAATTCAGCTGAGCAGCTGTAATTCTGTGCGATACGGTCTGTTAACCAGCCAAAGGGCCATGGCTTGTGCAGTTCACCTGATTGCTGAAATATTGTGAAAATGACATTGCTGCAGGGGATCGCGGTGGGAGGTCTCATTCCCCAGACTGAACAAATAACTCTGATTCCAGCAATGCACCAAAAAAACACAGCAACCCACTAATACCCAACAACAGCAAAAAAGGGCTGCTAAGGTTATGAAAGATTAAAAGGGGAAAACCAGGCGAGGTTAGAGGAGTGTAAAGGGTCTGATTTCAAGATGAATTAAAACGCTCTTGAAAATGAGAGCTGTAAAACTTCCACTTTATCCTGATGGGAGGATTAATCCTTTCAGTCAGTGAGTAAATAAAATAAAAGCCCAAGAGCAGATGCTGTAAAACTTTCAAACCCGCTAGGAGATGCTGAGGTATGAGCTGAAAAATTCCTTTAGTCCCCACAGTGATAAAACATGCTGGGGTCTCCTTTGTTAATGCTTTCACATTCCCAGGCTTCTACGCTTCAATGCCTGGAATGTCAGTTGCCTGGGACAGCAAGGGGAGGGAGGGTAGGAAATAAGATGTCGGATCCTGGAACAGGAGATATGCAAGGTGCAAGGGCCTCACAAGCTGTGGGGGTTGAAATGCACCAATTATCAGTTAACTTTAGCACCCTGAAATGCAGGTGAGGTGGTTGTTTCTTTGTGTCCCTGAAGGGGGATTATCTGGCATCCGGAGATTGGGGGTGATGTTGCCCAGAAAAGGAATAAAAATATCAGTGCAAGTTGTTAAGCTTATTTGAGTTAGGGTAAAACCTGGGAGCTCCTGTCATGGATCAGGGCCTCATTTTGCTAGGTGCTGTACAAACATGGAACAAAAAGATGGCCCCTCCCGAAAAGTATAAGGCAAGAGACCAAATCATCCAAAGACAACAGGAGCCTAAGAAAACAATGAGACAAAACTCATCATTGTGATAGGGAATGGTCTTATTCTCAAATTTTCGGTAGGCAAATTTATTACTAGCTTTGGCTGTTTTTACTGCAATTTCATATTTCTTGTTGGTACCAGAAACATGCAGCTACCAGGGGCTGAGGAAAGGCGGGGTTTGGAGGGGGGAAAATTACAAGTACTCATGTCTATGCCTTTTATTAAAATAGCAAAGTAAGTTCATCCTGCCAGCAAAAGAGCCTTTTTAACTATAGTTATGTCTGGGGACCCAGTTACACAATGCGTATCCCTAATTGTGTTTTTAGCCGCATCTCCAAGCCGTACTAAATCCATGACAGCATCTGAAGCTTTAGCAAAGTTCAGTATGTGTTTCATGTCCCATCTCCGCTACAGGATGGGTCAGTGCAGTAACCAGGTTAGGAGAAAAACACATTGCCTGACTGAGTGGCATTTCTGATGTGGATGGGCTCAGACTGTTCTGTTTTGTTTTGGTTCTTCATCTGTCTCCCCCCCGTACCCTCCCTGGCTGAGTCTAAAAGCACTGCCCAATCTCTCGCCCTGGTGAATAAGCCAATCCAGTAAGCGTAGTGCTATGACTACATTGCACTCTTTGCATCAAGTCAAGGAAGGAAAACAAAACAAAACAGTACCACAATTGGCTGCTCCTGAAGTCTAATTATGACATAAATACCATACGTATCCTGCTGTTTGTTTGTGCAACTACAGATACCCCAGGAGCATAAAGCCATGGAAACATGCTGGGTTTAGTAGCTAGGGAAAGTGCTTTTATTTGTTCGCATTTGTCCAGTACACGCTGGTAATCTCATTGGAACACCATCCTAGATTGTGGCTTGCTGAGCCGCCCCACTCTTCCGCACATCCCTCCTTCAGCCTCGTCTTGCAGCCCTGGCCTGTTTCTCCCCTGCTCTTGACAAACTTCCCTCCCTCCATGTTTAGATACACAAGCAGTCAGTAAAACCTGCTGCCCGCACCCTGCTTCCAATATCATCAATATATTTATTTTTATTTGGGAATTGCTTAGGGGCCACATTGTGCTAGTCACTGTACAAACACATAGCAAAACCAGTCCTTGCCCCAGGGAGCTTACAATCCAACCCAAAAGTCTGTGTAACAAAAGCGTCTCATGAGCTTTCACTTTCGCTCTCTTCCTTCCTTCCTTCTGATATCCCTGTAAGTATTGTTATCCCTCGCTGTCCTGATCAAGGGTGTGTCTACACTACAGAGGCACATCTGTAGTGCTGTAGTGTAGGCATCTTCTTCAGTGATGGAAGGGGCTTTTTCTGTCACTGTAATAGATCCACCCCTTTGAAGGTGATAGCTAGGTCTACGGAAGGATTCTTACATTGACTTAGCCCCGTCTACTGTAGGGTTAGGTCACTCTCACTTTTGCATAGCATGACATTTTTCACAGCCCTGAGCAGTGTAGCTAGGTCGACTTAAGGTTTAGGTGTAGTGAGCTTTTGCTGGCACAGCTGCGTCAATCCGAGCTCACAACTTGTCACGCCCCTGACTGATAGCGCTGTGCCGTCAGGAGTTTGTGATGTAGACCTGGCTCTTGTAAATTAAAGGTTTCGAAGAATGGGTCTCTGAAACTGTAAATTCCTTTGAGCAGTGGGCTCTTCTGGGTTTTTTTTTTCCTCTCCCTTTTCTGCAGGAGAGGGGAGGTTTGTTATACATGTCTGTGACATGCCATGCACCCTATTTTCTATAGAAGTTGGAGTAGAGTGTACACAGCAGAATTAATAAAGGCTAAAATATGTAGTCAGAATTTTTATACTCTGCTTCTGAGGATGGTCCTAACTATCAAAGAATGGATAATATTTACTGTCTTTGTTTAAATCCAAGAGGCTGGCTTCAAAACTGAGCTTGATAAATTTATGGAGGGGATGGTCTGATGGGACAGCCTAGTTTGGCAATTGAGTGATCCTTGACTACTGGTGGTAGATATGCCAGGGGCCTGTGAAGGGATGTTAGATAGGGAGGGTTCTGAGTTATTACAGAATTCTTTCTTGGGTGTCTGGCTGGTGAGTCTTTCCCTCATGCTGAGGGTTAACTGATTGCCATATTTGGGGTGGGGAAGGAATTTCCCCCCAGGGCAGATTGGCGAAGGCTCTGTGGGTTTTTGGCCTTCCTCTGCAGCATGGGGCACGGCTCACTTGCTGGTGGATTCTCTGTACCTTAAAATCTTTAAACCATGATTTGAGGACTTTAATAACTCAGTCATAGGTTAGAGGTTTATTACAGGAGCGGGTGGGTGAGGTTCTGTGGCCTGCGTTGTGCAGGAGGTCAGACTAGATGATCATATCGGTCCCTTCTGACCTTAGAGTCTAGAGTCTATATGAAGGTAAGGGAGCTGGCTCGCTAGGACTTTACATGATGTGGAGGGCCATTTTGCTTGATAACCACTTCAGTGAGGAGGTGGTGGACTTGTTCTGCCTTTTTGTGTTTTAGTAACAGAAGGGGAGGGAAGTCTTTCCTTCAAGGGTCCACTTGGGGGAGAAAAGGTGGTGCTTCTCTTCCAGACTCCTACACAATAAGTTGTGCCCATATCAGCCACAACATAAGACACTGCACACAGTGGATTGTGAATATGACCCTTCCTGTCCTCCTTGACATGCGGAATGAAGGTGTTAACAATCTTGACATTTAAATTATCTCTGGGCATCTAAGCTAGCTCCCCACTGGGATGGATGGGGCAGTTCATACCTCTGAGCCTCTCTCCGCGAACTCACATAGACGTCTCAGTATCCATGACACTTGGGCCATGTCTTTGAGGTTTCCTTTGCAATCATAACAGCTAGAGAATTACTCCTTTTTCAAAAATGAACACTGTGATTGTGGAGAGTAAGGTAGCAGCTTGAGGGAGGTGCAAATACGGCCTCTCAGCTGGTGGGCTCTCTCTCACGCCATGATAGGAAGGAAGCAAACTACAAGGCCTATTATTAAGACCCTTGTCTCAGAACAGTCTTTTGAACACAAAAGTCATAAATAACCCTAATAAACAACTCAACTGGCTACAACCTCCGGAGGCGTTTTCCTGCCTCCACCAGCCAAAGGAAAAAAGGACGTACCCTTCCACTTTGCTGCCTCCTTCCCCCAGATTTCCCTGAGATAGGCAGGGATCTCTTAATCCTTTCCAGGCTGTTGCTTCACCTTGCTACACCTCCGTACCAGTCGAATCTGAGTTTTAAGATTCTCTTCTCCAGGAAGACACAACTGTTGCAACTTCCTGTTAGGCGGAGAAGTGAGTGCGAAGTGTTGTCCTAAGGTGTGCTCTGGGGTTCAGAAATGTCTTCAACACCTGCTGAACATTTCACTTAAACCATTCTGATTTATGTATTGGTTTTTACTAATGCCACGAGGCTCTCTGAAGTGCTTGACTCGTGTATTCACCTGGCAGTGGGAAACGATTGAAAACCTTAGCTTAATATTTATATGAATTTCTATCATGCCGTGGCCTAGTAGTGACGCTGCCATGCAGTACTGGGGGCATTCGGCACTGCTCGAAGTGCCTTTCTTCAGACTGGATGTTACAGACTTCCTTCTGCCAGGATCTGCTGGCTGTGTGAGTGGAAGTTGAAGATCGCAAGGCACTCACTGGAGAGAGCATGAGGTAACCAGTGCTGGTCAGTGTGTTTTCTCTGTAAAGAAAGATTTTGTTTCCGAGGCTATGTGTAAGCTGTTGCTTGAGGTACAAGGGGGTACGTTTGTCCGACAGTCTCTGCATGGTGCTTTGGAAAGCAGCTTGAGATACTGTAAATTATAGAAGGTAAAACACCAAATTGCGGACTGTTCTGTGTTTCACGGTATATTAGTCTGAGATGCATCCGTTTATTTCTAAGGCGCCACTGGAAAAGTCTGCTCCTTTCCTTTCCCAGGTTGCTCATCTGCTTCTGTGCCTGTCGTGAGGCCGAACAGCAGTAGAGTGGCTGGGGTGGGGAGGAGGAATAACGCATCTAAGTTCAACAGTGTTCCTGGCAGATGGCATTTACTGCTTGATGTAAAGGGATTTGTCATATGGCCCATTCACAATCTGTGTCACATGGCAAATTCAGAAGTCTTGGCATCTTGTGTAAGAATAAATCTAGATCATCACAGGGACTATGGCAAGAAAATCTCCTGCTGAGGAATCCATAAGAATCTGAGTTTTTCCATGAGCACTCGATGATGCTTAGATGGGTCTGATCCTAATGTCCTTTCTGAGCGCATATCAAGTCTCATGTCTCTGTTTAAGGGAATTAGCTTTGCTCCTCCCTTAAATCCACCGGCATGGATGGATGGATGGATCACACAGTGGAAGGTTGAGAAGCCAACTGGAGAGATCTGGTTGGTGAAGTGACCTGAATGTTACTGTTAACCTAATTACATCAGCTGGCGCTAATTTGCAGTCCAGTTTTATCTAGGTCTTTCTTTCAGTTTTGCACTACAGTTTCTCTGGGTGCATTGTGTCATGTAGCTTTCTAAATCCAGAGACACCCAAATGCATCAGTGCCCTGCACATACATACAGAGATCAAATTACCAGTCATACAAATGCAGCTAACTCTGGGGTGGAACATGGCATCTCTTTAATAGTGTACAGCAGTTTAAGCCAAGCAGCGGAAGGAATTCCATAATGAATTGAAGCTGCAGGAAGAATTTTGGGTGGACAAAAATGCAATTGCTTAATTTTAAATTGGTCAGGATAGTGAAGGTAACACCATTGCTCGTTTGTAAGTGTTCTAGGTCTTCAGCTACAACAACTGGCAAGAACCTGTTTTATATCTTACCTAAGAAATGGCGTCTCCTGCAGCGTAGTTCCCCCTAACACCATGCTTCAGTACTGACCGAAAGGAAAGCGTGCCTGCTACCAGTTACCGGCACTATTTCCCACACCTCCTAGGCTTCTCTTAGTCTCCCAGTCAAGTAGCAATTAGAGAAGCAGCTCATCTTTGTTTAGCTTATGAGATCTGACATGATCACAGTCTGGAGTGGCCCTCGGTAACATGGTCAACTAAACACTGGCCCTTTTTTCTTTTTAGTTCCCCAGGTCCTCAAGAGCTGCACCGAATTCATTGAGAAACACGGCATTGTGGATGGAATATACCGCCTGTCAGGAATTGCGTCAAATATCCAGAAGCTACGGTATGATTGTATTGTATTCGGTGAATCCCAGCACATGCTAATGTAAATGCTCTGGTTTCAGAGTCAGAGAGTTCAGTGATTGCAGGCGGTGGGTGTCTTGGAGAACAGATGGGGAGGGACCACCACAGCAGCTCCCCAGTGCTCGTATCTGCTTCATGAACCGCATGTTGTACTTGTGGAACATTTAAAATCCGACCTGTTTTGCAGGAGAGGAGTGTACCTTTATTTTCAGAAACTCAGTGTTGTTCAATGGCTTTCACTCTGCGGAGCAGGAAATCCCCATCAGGGCTGGAGGAATTTAAGATTCCAGGACTGTATGCCACCAAGCTATCAGATTTCAGTCCTTTTCCCTCTCTCGCTTCCTGGCTCGGGGTGCTTCAGAGCAGACGCTCTGTACCTAAGATCCCGGGGAATGTGAATTGCATTTTGATCCTATTCACGCTTGCCCTTCTAGGAATTAACTCACTGCTTCTAAAGAAAAATACGCATTTTCCTTGTTGTGGGTTGGTGCTGTAGTGCGTGGCTGCTTTAGGGTAAGGCCAGTGACGTGCCGCACCGGTCAGGAGCTGGTTTCAGTGACAGAAATGGCCAGTCCTCTGTTGAGGTACCAAGTCAAAAATCTCTTCCTGGACAGAGAGAGAATATCACCATTTTCTTTGTTTCAGCATCTGTGACATCTGACTACTGGGGACTGGCGGGGGGCTTCTTTAATTCTCTCATAGGTTTTAGGCCAATAATTTCACAGTGGCAACAAAGGATATTTTCCATATGGAGGGGATTTTTTCTCCTGGGTTCTTAAGTGAAATGGTAAGCTTAGCGACATGACAAAGTGTCATTGATTTAAGTTAAATCACTTTTTAAACTTGTTCAGTTAAACTGGGGCAGACCCCTGTGTGGATGCCCTTATTTCAGTTTAAGGGCAGCATATTTGGATTTAGTTTAAACCTGTTCCCAGTTGACTTAAGCAATCCTTAAGGGGAAAAAAGGCCACTCTTAGGACTGGTCTACACTTACCTTCAAATTCAGCGGGAGTCGACGGGAGTTCACAAGCTATGCAGAGTAGCTCGCCTAACTCCTGTCAACTTCGTAACTCCTCTTCTCTGCGCAGCGCTGCTTGAGGGGGCGGTTTTAACGCGTCGACTTCCGGATCGGTTGAGCAGGTCTTCACTGACCGCTCGATCGATCCAGATCGATCGATCTGACGGCGGCAAATTCGCCACCATAATGAAGATGTACCCTTAGTCTGAAATAAGTGGATCCTCATAGATTTTCATCAGTTTAAATTCCCACTTTAGTTTATACCAGGGCAGGTTTCCTTGGCAATACTCAAACATTGCCTACCTTTCCAAAAGCACATCTCAGATGGGCAGGCAACCCGCACCCTTGCAGTGGAGGTTGGTAGCTGGAGGAATTCATTCTCCTGTGCCTCCACTTCACTCCATCTCACCTTGCTTTTAAATAATATCTTAAAGTTCTCCCTGCTCCCTCCCCAAAGAACTTACCTGCATCTGGAGTTATTCAGGAACAGCTATTCTGGAATAACTATCCTTGAATACCTCTGTGTTTGGACTCTCTTATTCTGAAATAAGAGTGTCTTGTTCTGGTTTAGTTTAACCCACTTTAAAAGTAGACTAAGCTAAACTGGACCAAGGCACTCCTATTGCAGAGTAAGAGTGTCCACACATGGAATTATTCAGGAATATGTTCGTTAATAACTCCATGTGTACAAGCCGTTAGAGTGACTTTTTCCGGCCCCACCTTTTTACATTTTTCCTTGGGTCAGACCCAGTGAGAAGGCCTTGGAGGACTGTCCACGCTCAAGTGATTTAGTCTGCATCCTCATTGCAAAGCGGGGTGGGTTCCAGCCTGAGTGAAAGTGGAGATGCGGTTCTAAACCACTCCTGTATCTGGGTAAGCTAGCCTGGTTATGGGCTTGCAGCTCCTCCAAACCTGGCCAGAGGCTTTTTCTGTAGCAGTGGAGTTTGGGCTAAAATCCAGGTTAACTGTGCAATGAAGACATACTCTAAGAGGCTACAAATATATCTGTGGCTAAGGACAGAGGTACAGGTTTGTTCCATTATGTAGTGCAGGGAGGACTTAATACTTTAAGTAGGCACTAGATCTATGCCAAAGCATTCAGCATGGTTTGTCTTCCATGTATGTTACCGACGGGAATGATAGCACAGCTGCGTGAGAACCGAGCCTCTGATACCACTGTCATTGCAGTATAGACAGGGGAATCTGCTACATGTGGGATCAACAGTTAGACTGACATCTCTTGGAGCTTTGTTTGGAACTGACCTTCAGATGCAGCAGTCATCTGCTCACCACTCCCAGTGGCCTGACTCACTACACTAGTCCCTGGCTAATTTGAAACAGGAATTTCCATGCACATATTCCAGCGGGAAGCAATGCTTGCCAGTCCTGGCCCTCTGCGTGCAGCTTTTATTTCATAAACATTTGTGCTTTGGGTTTCTCTCTCTGTGAAAACCAAGGGAATGCGCATGGGTTTTCTTCATGTGGTTCCTGGCTCCCTTCATTCTTGCTGGGCTTTCCAGCTTGCATCCAAGGAATTTCTGCACATTGTGGTTTTGATGTACAGCAGCTGCCGATAGGCCCTGATATTTAATGTTGATGATGATTTCAATTTCCAGGCCTTTGAAATGTAAAGGGGTTAAGGTTTTCATTTTGGCCCATGGGGAAGTTTTCCTAGGCAGCTCTCAGTCACTGGGGTTAGATGTGTAAATTGCCTGCACCGGTGTTGAGAATGTAAGGGCGTCTCCCCTGTTAGAGGGAATCTGATTTCTGGGCTAGCCAGTCGGAGCGAAAGCCACAAGAGTCACGTTTGTGCTGTCGTGAGCTCGCATTTTTCCAAAATGGGATGGTTTCTTAGGAGGTATTTTCGGTTGGGTTTACAGCTAAGTCATTTATTTCATCCTGTGAACCGTGCTCTTGCATTCCTTTGACGCTAATTTGTTTTTGGTTTTTCTCCATCCCCTCTGCCTCTCTTGTCTCTAGCCACGAGTTTGACTCTGAGCAGATCCCCGACTTGACTAAAGATGTTTACATCCAAGATATCCACTGTGTGGGCTCCCTCTGTAAGCTCTACTTCCGAGAGCTCCCCAACCCCCTGCTCACGTATCAGCTGTACGAGAAGTTCTCAGTAAGTGGGGTCTCAGTTTCCACTGGTTGGGCAACTTTATTGTGAGTTTGATCAACAGGAGTAACAGAGCGACCTGTTTTGTAAAGCATAGTAACGGGGGCCGTATAAGGTAGACAGATTCTGAAATGGATCCTGCTGTAGGTCTTTCTTTCCCTGTATGTTTAAAAATGGTTACTTGTGAAAATGGGTCTCTCAAAAGCATTGGCTTAGGCCAGATCCCGTTTGGGCATGCCGCTCAAACTGCTGCACTCAAGCTAGGAGCCACATGCTGCTGTGCTGCAGGTTTCCATCACCCTTTGATGTTCCCTTCCTGCGATCCGCATGCAGCTGCGCCTGTGCACAAGACCCTGCTCTCGACTTGCAGCTCCAAGAAGGAGACACGTTGCAGATTGCAATCATGGTGTGAATCCCCCCAGCATTCGAGGAGTCCCCAGTGGAAACTAAAGATGCCCTCCAGTGCCACAGCCAACAAGGGAGGGCTTGGTGGGAACATCTCCTGCCCTCCTTTGGGGTGAATGCCACCACCCCTGCAGCACAAGGAGTCCCCCTGTGCCGTCAAGGTGCAAGTTACGGCTCCTGGGCCCAGCTGCGTTGTATCTTGCCTTTAATGTTAGCTGTACACAGGTCCCCCACCTCAGCACACAGATACAATGAAGGGGGCAAATCTAAATTCCAGCAAACTGAGCGCCAACCAAACCGTTCAATTTGCATTAGCAAACGCCCAGCGTTAGCATCGTATTCATTTATTATTTTGTTCCAGGATGCTGTGTCTGCTGCTACAGATGAAGAACGATTGGTTAAAATTCATGATGTCATCCAGCAACTACCCCCACCGCACTACAGGTTAGTGTGCCTAGTTTTACCCTGCCACACTCTTTTCGCCACTCTGACAGCACACCAGGATCCTGGTTTTCCATCCGCAGCCTGTCTTGGATGAAGGTCACCAGTGCAGGCTAAACTGAAATCATGTCATGCTACGTATTGGGACTTACGCTGCAGCACGGTGGTGTCACTTGTTTAGAGAGTGAAGGTTTTCTTGCCATTATACAGTCATCACTTAGGAAAGGAAGGCTGACATTTTTGTATGCTTTCCGATTTTTCTCACCTAAGATGCAACAGTCTTCCTGCATATATTAAATTAAATGGTTGAGCACACTTGGAAGGATTTCTGACTGCATAAAGTTGACTTATGTTTTAATTAGATCAGTAACAAGACAGACAATACATACCGTACATAAACCTTATCTGACTTATTGTATAAAATATGCCACGGGGGGGAGGAATACAGGGCCCATCACATCAGAGTAGTCCGATTTCATTAAGGAAAGGGGCGGTGGGTGGTGAGACTTTGCCCAGGATACTTTTAATGAGGAGAGAAACCATAGGTTAAAATAACATTAAGGGAGAGAAATGAAGCAAGTAGCAGGAGAGTCAGAACTTTAACTGATCTTGTGGGGGCAAAACCCCGACAATCTGGTGATGCAGCTAAAGCTGCAGCATCTGGAATAACATGAAAAGCAAGCACTGCAAGTGTAAATTGCACCGGGTGCAGCTGTGGCGGCACGTATGTTTAACTAGCAGGACTGACATTCTGCTGACAGCAGAGAAGAACAGCTCTGCCACGTGCATTGAAGAAAGGTAGGGAGCACTTATGGATTTGGCAGTCGGAATCTGAGCGGTTTCTCACGGCATCCTCTGGCTGTGATGAAGAACCCAGTTGCCTCAGACTCGCCCTAAAGCCGGTTACAATTTCCTCACTGACGTTTGCTGTGCTATTCCTGCCGAGGCCGCCCGGGATGTGCAGAGGTCAGTGTCCGCTCCGGCTTGGTTCATGCCACAGGCCGTCATTCTCTTTTCTCCTAGTGAACTGCTGGGCACGGGGCCATGCTGTGCTGTAGCCACCTGACCCCTCTGCTTTGCCCCGCGGTTGGCACACTGGGACTCGGCCCAGCATGGCCTCAGATGCCCTCGGTAACTGGCTGGACCGGGCCGGTTTACTGGGCAAGTTGTTCTGTCCTGTTGGCTGGGAGGGCAGCTTGGCCTTTCTGATGGCTGCTGTGATGTCCGTGTGCCGTGTCTTGCCTTGCGGGAAACCCTACTTTCTCCATACCACTTCAGGACAACCTTGAACCCCTGAGCTTTCCTCTCCCTGCCTTGGCACTAAAATTCAGAGCGGATTGGATGTGAGGTTCTAGCTTTGACCCATCTGAGTGTTTGGGCTTTCGCCTTGCCACCCATTCCCATCTGCACTGGGAGGACAGAGGGACAGAGCAGCTCTGTAGTCAAAACCTCCCCTGAAAAGCCCCATTTAGGAAATCCCCCATCACCCTAAGGCATGTTGTCTTTCCCAGCCCCCGCTCACTTATGTAAGCTGTTGCCGGTGATGCTTCTGCAATCGCTCTCTGCCTTAAGGTCTGATTTGAATGTGTCAATTTTGTTCTCAGAACAGAGAGGAGGCTAGAAAAAGATAAAAGCCAGAGGAGAAGTAAGAGTGGTGAGAGAACTGTGCTGCAGGAGTTCCCCCTAGTGGTGACTGGGCAGAGATGGTGATTCACTTGAGGTTTCCTCCTAAACATTCCTGAGGCTTGGCTGCGCAGCAGTCAGTCTTTTTTTGGAAGGAAAAAGCATTTTTATTCTTCTAAGAATCTCTGGCCAAACAAGAGTTTCCAGGCTGGCGATTGTAGCTGTCGAAGGGCCGGGCGAGTCACTTGAGGTTTTCTCTCTTTCGTTTCCAGGAGATGCAGGCTTTTTAGCAAAAGGCTTTGTCCCTGCATGTCTTTGCACGAGACGTGTGTGAAAAGAAGCCCGCAGAGGTGCCAGACAGAGTCTGCCTCACTGTAGCAAGTCTAAGGGTCCAGCGTGCTTACTGACAAGCGTGCAGGGTAGGGAAGAAATGGGGACTGGCCACGTCTGGGGGGACTGGAGATCCTGCCGGTGGTCAGCCATGCACTCCCCTCTTAAAGTTTACTGCTGCAGTTAAGCAATAGAGCAGGTTTAACTTGGCGGTTGCACATCGGAGCTCTCTGTAGTGTGAGAACAGATTCTCTTGTACCCCCTAGCACCTATACGCGCAGTGCTCCACACCGGCACCAGCCAGCACGAACCCCCGCCCCGCTGGCTGTAATAAATATAGTTAGCATCTGAAAATTCCCAGTGGTGCTTGTCAACTTTGCTGCTGAAAAGTAATGGTCTCGGAGTATGTGAATATCAGATTGGAAAGTTTAACCCTGTATCTTATTTAGATTTATATATATATATATATGCTGGCATCCATCCCATAAACTAGAATACACCATACAAAACCTAACTGAGATCATCCGAACTTGGTGCTTAGAGATGGACTTTTCAGAGCAACCACCCTCCCAAACCCCGCTGGGTGCCTAAATAGAAGCATCCTTCACTTTACACGAAAGGAGAATGAAATAAATCCCTTCCCAAAAGCCTGAGGTGGGTTTTGCAGCATGTTATCAGATCCAGACTCTACCGGATCAAACACAGCAAATGTTTTTTTAATGTTGCACGACGTTGTAGTAGAGCAGCCAAGTAATGAACTTGCAGAATGACTAGCCGGTTCTCTAGCTTTTCGGGCTAGGGGAGTTGCTATTTTTGCCCACATCCGGTTTTGTTTGCCCGCCCTTATGTTCTGTAATTCTAACAAGTGCGTACGTTTTTATACTGTCTCTTTCTTCAGCTGGACAGTCGGGAGATTATGTGCCTGAGGCAACATTTTTGTCTCGCTTAGGGCCCATCCTTCTTTTGCTACCAAACCAATACAAATGAATGGTGTTCTTCCGTGCTGCAGATTGCAGCAAGGCACGCTAATTGGTGTTGAAATGTTTGCTGATCAGTTAACAGATATTTGTGTCTCTCTCATTTTCTAGGACACTGGAGTTCCTAATGAGGCACTTGGCTCATCTCGCTGATTACTGCTCCATCACAAACATGCACACCAAGAACTTAGCAATTGTCTGGGCACCAAACCTACTACGGTACTTCTACTGGATTTTCTCTCCCCTTTATGTTTAAAACATGCATCACAGCCGCTCCTCTGAGGAAGCACTGTACGCTGAGGTTACTTCATGCTATTTTCCTAAGAGGACGTTAAATGTCAGCACCCAGAAAAAGGGCTAAAAGCCCTATCCTTTGGCCTTGATTCTGCAGTTCTTACTCAGGCACAACTCCTCTTGGGAGATGTTCCTGAGAAAGTGCTTTGAGGCTGGGCCGGGTCCTCCACTGGTGTGAACAGCATCATTCCCACTGGCTGCACTGGAGCCGGCCCACTGGGCCTGTTTCACCCTTATAACCCCATTGACTTTGACAGAATCACTCCTTATTTACAGCAGCGTAAATGAGTGGAGAATCTTTTCCCCTCTGATGTCATATTTTTTCCTCTCCCTTGGTTATATGTGGATAGTATCATCCCCTTTGGTCATCCAGAAAAACTAGTGCCGTTCCGTGGCACCACTAACATCCCACTGCAGCACAGTCTGTCTGGTAGGTTTCAGACGTATAGAAATGATCTTGCAGACCTTTGGATAAACTTTGTCCTCGGGAATCTCCCATGTCACGTGACAAGCTTACAATTACATCACTCATTTCAAAACTTTACTTTTAAAAAACCCATCCTGTCTTTCCGCGTTTTATTGTGTTAGTTTCTGGACAGTCCAGCGTGAGATATCTGAGTCAGAGAGTCCCTCGTGTGCAGTTAATGAACGTGAGGCGGCTTCTTCTGTCTGGTGACTTTTGAGGCAGCTTTTGAACGTTGGGGTCCTTGATGAGCAGGGCTAGTTGGAGATTTTCCCAGCTAATGGGGAAAAAGTCATTGAAAAGGCTACAGTGAGCTTGTTAATGTAAGGTCAGCGTCACGTGAATGCAGTGCACATGGAGGGAAGGGGACAACCAGCTTGAGCCTTCCACGTGCAGCTCTGTCACTCACCTCAGTTTGGACCTGCAGCAGCAGCTCCTCCCTAACCTGACCTGGCCTAAGTGGTTATATGGATGGTGTCAGCCGTGCAAGTCACTGTGCACGATGGCTCAATAACAGTCGAGTCTGTATCCAAGATGAAGTCACGTGCAGTCTCTCCTTGTTGTTAACATTCAGGTTTACTCTGCCGTCCTTTTCCTTAGATCAAAGCAGATAGAGTCTGCCTGTTTCAGTGGAACGGCCGCCTTCATGGAGGTTCGAATCCAGTCAGTGGTTGTGGAATTCATCCTGAACCATGTCGATGTCCTCTTCAGTTCCAAACTCAGCTCAGTCATACGAGATGGGCCAGGTACGTGCGTTACGTGGTGGTTTTAATCGTACCAAAACCAGGGGCGGAATTTTAGCAAAAACTCCATCCTCTCCAGTAGAAATGTGGAAGTGTTTACAGTAAAACCAAAAGGCCACTATTTTCAGGGATCGATGCCTAAAATTGATAAATGAAGCCTGAGTTTTGGGGGTCTTGACCACCTTCCTCTCCCATTGACGTCATTAAGAATCAAGGGTGCTCTGTAGAATTAGGCTTAGTAATGTGACATCAGCAATGACCGCTCTTTACTCCTGTGATTCATGAATGTGTCTCTGGCTCGGCTCAGCGGTAGCTTTTCACTTGTAAAGGTCTGTGGTCATCTTTAAGGGGCTTTATCACCAAGTGTTTGCTCCTGCATACTCGTCCATTCAAGTTATCTTTGCAACAGAGGCTTGTGCGGTATGGTGCGTGCTCCCGCCATCCGGGCCACAGCTCCCACTGACTTCAGGGGGATGGGGTGGTGTTCAGAACCTCTAATAATCAAGCCGGTTTAGTAGGTGCCTAACTTTACATACCCACATTTGAAAATGTTGGCCTCATTTTATAAGAAACATTTTAAATCTTTGGCACTAAACGGTACATTTCCCCCAGAGCTGTGGGCAGAGTTAAGTTGTTTCCCAGTCTATTTGATGCTTTCCGTTTCCATGTTAGTCTCATTGTGCTCAGGATAGAAGATTTACTGTCAGCCCCGCTTTCCACACCAGAGGCACTTATAAAGCAATAGGAGTGAGGGATTTGTTCAGCTATTATGATGAGAGCTCCAGTTGAACAATACTTGCATATTTCCACCCTGATATTTCAGTGTTAATTACACCTGCTCCAGGCTGTCGTCTTTCAGGGGAAGGCAATTATTTGGCTCAAGTTCTCAGCACGTTTGTCTGAATTCAAAATGGTCTGTGTTAATTCAACTAATTTACCAATTACCATACCGGTCTCTGTTTTAATTTGTTAGTCGCTCTCAGCCTGCAAGGTAGAGATAGGATACAGAGTGACCTAAACAAACTGGAGGATTGGGCCAAAAGAAATCTAATGAGGTTCAACAAAGATAAGTGCAGAGTCCTCCACTTAGGAAGGAAGAATCCCATGCACAGCTATAGACTGGGGACCGACGAGCTGGGCGGCAGCTCTGCGGAAAAGGACCCGGGGGTAACGGTGGATAAACAGCTGGAGATGAGTCAGCAGCGTGCCCTGGTTGTCAAGAAGGCTAATGGCATATTGGGCTGCATTAGGAGGGGCATTGCCAGCAGGTCACGGGAAGTGATCATTCCCCTCTGTTCGGCATTGGTGAGGCCGCATTTAGAATATTGTGTCCAGTTTTGGGCCCCCCACTACAAAAGGATGTGGACAAGTTGGAGAGAGTCCAGCGGAGGGCAACCAAAATGATGAGGGGGCTGGAGCACGAGACTTATGAGGAGAGGCTGAGGGAACTGGGCTTGTTTAGTCAGCAAAAGAGAAGAGTGAGGGGGGGGATTGGATAGCGGCCTTTAACTACCTGAAAGGGGCTTCCAGGGAGGATGGGGCTAGGCTGTTCTCGGTGGTGGCAGATGACAGAACAAAGAGCAACCGTCTCAAGTGGCAGGGCGGGAGGTCTAGGTTGGACGTTAGGAAAAAGTTTTTCCCTAGGCGGGTGGTGAAGCACTGGAATGGGTTACCTAGGGAGGGGGTGGAATCTCCATCCTTAGAGGTTTGTAAGCTGAGGCTCGACAAAGCCCCTGCTGGGATGATATAGCTGATGTTGGTCCTGCTTTGAGCAGGGGGTTGGACCAGATGACCTCCTGAGCTCCCTTCCAACTCTAATATTCTATGATTCTGTGTGCCTCAATGTGGAGCGGGACTCTGGGCTTGTCATACAGTATCAGCAAGGTTCAGGGGACGGCATCCTCTAAGGGTCCGTCTACACTGCACCCGGGAGGTGTGATCGCACCCCGTGCGGACATCCCCAAGCTTCCTTTGATCTACGTCTACACGTGCTGCAGTCACACCTTCCACATTCCCTCATGTTTCGTGCGTGCATCTCTTTCGGTGACGTCTAAGTCCGTTTCTAACATGATTTGAATGGCCTCTGCCAATCAGCCTGAGCCAGGACATGATTTCTATACCTTTTGGCCCACACTGTCTTGGAAACCGTTCAGTCTAGAATAACTTTTCAACACGGCTCAAAGGTCAGTGCAGACAAGGGCCGATACGCACATTTTATGCAGGGTTGTGTTGTGCAGTGAGAGAGAGTCGTGTTACTATTGGCAAAAATCATACTCATAAGTGCACGAGGCCTCTCGTGACAGGGTTGCATATGATTTTGTAAATCATTCTCTAGCTCCGTCGTAACAGGTTCCTCCGCAAGGAAGGTTGACGTACAGGGTCGTAGCCCTGAGAAGTAATTTTCACTAGTTATGATCTTATCAGAAAAAAGGTGTTTGACTCACGTTGAAAAAAATAAAACCCAAAACAGCGATAGGTAAAAAGGGGAAAACACACCGAAAACAGGCCAGCTCTTAACAAATATTGAGGCGGAGCGTAATAAATTAAGGGTGATTTAAAACATACATACTAGTTGCAAGAATGTTTGTAACATTTTAAATAGCTCCCATGTAAAATGTTTCGATGTAGCCATTGCTCCCCACACTATGAGCTAAAGTGCCGGTAAAACCGGCAACCAGAAACAATACGTTCACCTTTGTAGAACCACAAGGTTTCGAACCATCCTACGGCTAGAATATTTTCAGTTATCCTGTAGAATTCAGCGATGATTGCAAGCGAACCACTATAAAAGGGAGATCAAGTCCTGTAGGATTCTAAAGTAATTGCTATAGAACACTAATGGTTTCCTCCCTCGCTGTTGATAAGACTTTGCCCATTATTAATTCCACCGTTATACACACCCCCCTCCCCCACGGCAGAGCTAATAGAAGGTTTCCGAGGGCTCAGGAAACGCTACCACCCATCCACGGGCCTTGCTTTTCCTGCTGCTCCTCTCATTCTCTTTCTTGTCTCTGGTTTTCATTGGCAGGTCACACTTCCTTATCACGCCCTAAATCACTGCTGGTGTCTTCTCCCTCGACTAAGCTGCTCACGCTGGAGGAGGCGCAAGCAAGAACGCAAGCCCAGATCAACTCCCCTATAGTGGCAGACAGTAAATACATTGAAGTGGGAGAAGGCCCTGCTGCATTACAGGGAAAATTCCACACCGTCATAGACTTTCCATCTGAAAGGTTAGAGGCTTTTACTTTCCATCGCTGTGTGTTTCAACAGGCTTTTGAAGATGACAGAACACTGACCTCAGCAGGACTCGCTTACCGTGCAGGATTATAGCCAGCCTGCCACCCCCCCTGGGGATCGGGTCGTTCTGCGTCCACGAGGGTGCGGCGAGACACCGGCACAGGTGTCTGAAGGGTAAATTCAGCCCCACGTGTGTCGTATGCCTGGGGTGAGCTGGCTACGCTACTCCCTCCCTCCAGAGATTTGTGTGTGTGAGCACAGAGTAGAAATAATTCCTTACCAATGAAGAGGCATTCTTACTTCAGACCTTGTGTGCCGTTTGGCTTGGAGTCTTAAAACTTCCACCTGCCCCGCTGCAAGAAGGAAACAGGCCAGGTGCAGAGGGAATGGGGTCTGGTGGGTAAGACTTAGTGACTGGCAAAGTGTCCTGAATATAACCCCCGCCCCCTTCTGCTTTCTTGCTTTAGAAAAAGACCGCCCAACAAGATGAAGAAATCCCCTGTCGGCAGCTGGCGCTCCTTCTTCAACCTGGGAAAATCCTCCTCCGTTTCCAAGCGGAAACTGCAGCGCAACCCCAGCGAACCCTCCGAAATGAAAGCCATAGCGCTGGCAGGTGAGGAGGGTGGCCCGTGTCCCTGCCAAATGAAGTGCCGCCGGGGAAGTAACCCACACTTAGCATAGCGCTCTGTTCCCCTCCGGCGCTCAGTCCATAATCCAGGAATAGAGGTTTGAGTCTGTGACCGCCTCTCTTTAATGGAACCTGAGTTCTTTAGCCGAGGCAGCAGAGGCGCATGCTTTTAGATCCGGACGTGTCACGTTACAAAAGCAACCCAAGAGTTCCATCCCCGCTCAGATGTAACGTCTAAGACCGACAGCTCAATGTTCATGGGGAAATGTACGGACATTGGTATGCCGGTATAACTCTTACTCCAGAATCAATGTGTGTTTTTTGGTTTAATCTCACGTCTCTTTGGAAGCGGCATAAACTAAACTGGAAAAGGCATTCATTCCAGAATAAGAAAGTCTCCACGGGGAGCGTATGCTGCTCTAGTTAGACCAATACCGTAATGTCTATAAACTTCCCCATGTAGACAAGCCCTTAGTATCTCTAAGACCGTGTGTAATGTGTCGTAGAGAGAGATGCGTCTCTCCCTTACCCACAACTCCCTTTTCACGTATGTCTGTCTGGTATGAGATTCTCTTAAAATACCGCCTTACAGTTTTCAGTAAATTTGAACCGTTCCTTACTGTCAAATTAAATTAGAGAGAGGGGACGAAAGTTCCAACTTGACCATATTAGGGAACCCTTGTATATTTCACGGCACAGGGGATTCAGAAATATCCACAGACTTCCCCGGTACTTCAGGATTAAACTAATGCTCATGCTGCACCCACAAAACATGCAGCCCAAATTCTCCCGTACTTTGGCTGCTTTGCATTGTGCTACAAGCACACGGCAGGCCTAAGAACCGACATAACTACCGCAGGGGCGTCCTTTGGTTACATAGAGGTCACCACGCCACTCTCCAGCCTCTAAAGTAGAGTACACGGGCGGGGTGAGGGCTTCCAGTGGTCCTCGGAGCCACCGGTAGATGGTGAAAGTCAGATCCGCCTTCAGACTACTCTAAATTACACCAGTGAAAAAGGGTTTTTTACTTCCCTCCCCATCCCTCTGGAGAAACTGACAACCAACTGTTCATCTCTGCATTTATAAAAGGGAATATCACCACCACCACGTAACCCTTGGCTTGTTTTTGATTGAAGAAACGTCCAAGAGTATAAATTGTGGTACGGGATACAGAGAGGTGACGTTTGTGACCGGAGCTTTTGTGTGAGCGTGTAGAAAAGCCGCTTACATTCAAGAGAGAGAGCGGTACAGCTGGCAGCAACCCATCTGTCTTCATGCCCCGAGCACGTGGCACATTATAAACTTCTTTTGCATTTGGCTCCGTAGGTGGGAGAGGAGATAGCGGGACCCTGCGCTCGGCTAAAAGCGAAGAGTCTCTCACTTCCCTGCATGCCATTGATGGTAAGCTGGAAAACCAGTGTGATATTTCTATAGACCTGGGAATGTTACGGCACTTCATAAAGTAGATGATGGTATCCATCACTAAGTCCTTTGACTTCTCCTGTAAAATCTGTTTTATAAATAGCCAGCAACTGCCCAACCTGCCATGAGACCTCCTAGTCTTATTTTGGGGAAGCTCTGAGGTCAGACTAGATGATCACAATGGTCCCTTCTGGCCTTGGAATCCCTGAGTCTACAGCCAGACAGAGTCAAATTGTGTCCTTTCGTTAGCGCACGTAACTCATAAGCTGTCATCTACCAACCACTTAATGGTGTCAATCCACAGCGACTGTGCTGAGGGCTACGGGAGTTGTTTTTCCTTTAAAACAGAGGCGGCCTTTGGACCTAAATGTTGTAAATTAGACTTTGGCATGACTGTGTGATGAGTTTCATAGAACCTAGTTGACACAGATGATCATAGAAGATTAGAGTTGGAAGGGAGCTCAGGAGGTCATCTGGTCCAACGCCCTGCTCAAAGCAGGACCAACCCCAACTAAATCATCCCAGCCAGGGCTTTGTCAAGCCTCAGCTTCCAAACCTCTAAAGATGGAGATTCCACCCCCTCCCCAGGTAAGCCATTCCAGTGCTTCACCACCCTCCTAGGGAAAAACTTTTTCCTAACGTCCAACCTAGACCTCCCGCCCTGCCACTTGAGACGGTTGCTCCTTGTTCTGTTATCCGCCACCACTGTGAACAGCCTAGCCCCATCCTCCCTGGACCCCCCTTTCAAGTAGTTAAGGCTGCTATCCACTCCCCCCTCACTCTTCTCCTCTTTTGCAGACTAAACAAGCCCCGTTCCCTCAGCCTGTCCTCCTAAGTCTTGTGCTCCATCCCCCTCCTCTTTGTAGCAGGGGGCCCCAAACCGGACACACTACTCCAAATGCCAACCAGAGGGGAATACTCACTTCCCGCGACCTGCTGGCAACGCCCCTCCTAAGGCAGCCCAATAGGCCCTTAGCCTTCTCCTCTCCAGCTGTTTATCCACCCTTACCCCCAGGTCCTTTTCCGCAGAGCTGCCGCCCAGCTCGTAGCTGTGCCTGGGATTCTTCCTTCCTAAGTGGAGGACTCTGCACTTGTCTGTTGATCCAGGTGAGCTTAATTGCAGGGGCGGGGCAGGGCTTGGAGGACTCTGCCCTTGTCTGTTGATCCAGGTGAGCTTAATTGCAGGGGCGGGGCTCGGGGAGGAAGTGGAGGGGCGGGGCTGGTGGCCCAGCCTGATAAGAGGCCGCCCCTAGCGAACCCGGTGAGCAGCGAACCCCAGGTGGGAGTTTGCCTGGGAGTTCGCATGAGGAGGCAGCAGGGGCCCGGCCCCCCTGGCTGCACATACTTGCAGATGTGGAGAAAGCTCAGGAGGAGGATCCAGGGAACTACAGCCCAGTCAGCCTCACTGGCTGAGGTACTCAATGCCTTTTTGGAGTGGACATGTCCAAGGGTGCTGAGGTGAGTTGGGAGGTCCCGGGGAACTACAGACCAGTCAGCCTCACTTGAAGCAGCAGGGCCCCCCTGGGTGTGGTTTCCAGAAGTCTTGGACATACACAAGGGCTGGAAAAAAGAGGATCCAGTCAGCCTCACTTCAATCCTGGAGCAGGTCCGTGCTCTCTCCTCATGAGGAGAGAGCAAGGAAGCAGCACTGGCTGTAGTTTCCAGACGTTGAGGATTAGAAAAATGCTGCAGGGATGAACTCAGGAAGGCCAAAGCACATCTGGGGAACTACAGACGATTTCAGAGCTCATGGCAACAGGGATCTCACCTCAAGTGTGGATGAGGAGAGAGCAAGGCCCCCCTGGCTGTATTTTCCAGAAGTCTGGGGCAAACTTAAACACAAAAAAGAAATGGAGGATTATAACAATGCTGCAGGAAGGCCAAAGCATGATTGATTGGAGTTGCAGCTGAGGTGCTCAATCCTGGAGCAGGCCCTTAAGGAATCCATTTGTGTCCTTGCTCTCTCCTCATGAGGAGAGAGCAAGGAAGCAGCACTGCCTGTAGTTCCTAGAAGTTGAGGAGATTTCAGAGCTCATGGCAACAGAGACCTCGGGCAAAGCATGATTGCAGCTGAGGTACTACAGATTGGTGAGCAGGGCCTCTCCTCATGAGGAGAGAGCAAGGCTAAAGCACAATTGGAGTACTCACCCCTCTCCAAGTAAGTATGTGTGCCCGGCCCCTGCTGCCTCCTCATGCGAACTCCCAGGCAAACTCCCACCTGGGGTTCGCTGCTCACCGGGTTCGCTAGGGGCGGCCTCTTATCAGGCTGGGCCACCAGCCCCGCCCCTCCACTTCCTCCCCGAGCCCCGCCCCTGCAATTAAGCTCACCTGGATCAAAGCACTCCCCATCAATCAATCAGACACACCCTCAACTGCCAAACAGTCCTTGTTAGGTCTTTCATCCTCCATTTCAGTGCACTGTTAGAGAACCCCCATTCAAGTCAGCACAAGGTTCAGATAAATCCCCTCACCTTTCTCCTGTGGA
This sequence comes from Emydura macquarii macquarii, assembly GCF_026122565.2. Taxonomy (NCBI): domain Eukaryota; kingdom Metazoa; phylum Chordata; order Testudines; family Chelidae; genus Emydura; species Emydura macquarii. Next base: position 4,074,920 of record NW_027130449.1, on the reverse strand, counting down.
GATGTAGGTTCCAGTCCTCTGTTGGTGAAAAGTGAAATTAGCTTGGACTTTGTTTTTCCTGGACATTTGTAATCACCACAAAACCATCCCACCATTGTGTAAAAAGTTGTAACAATGGAGGTTTGCTCTTTGGGACATTTCCAAGGGTGAAGGAGTACTATATGAGAAGGTGGGGAAAACTCCGTGGACACTAGGAGCACTTCACCGGTACAGTGAATGTATCCCTGAATAATTCTACCAGCCAAACTCTGACTTTGCTTATTCCAGCTTCCTTCCTCGTGCACTCCCCCGGGAAAGGCACAGTTTGCTAGTTATACCTGCACCTGCACCGGGGCTTTTGCGGACAGAGCTATGGTGGTCAAGGGTTGCACCCCTGACTAACACAGGCAGGTGGCAGAGTTTGTAACGTGGCCCGCACCTTATTCTAATTAAAAAAAAACAGAGGAAGGCATAGAGAGGTTGGTCTATAGTCAATCAAGTGTAACACACAGCGATGCCAAATCTTGGTCAGCAAAATTAACCCCTAGCCCAGAGGTGCACAACCAAAACAAACTCTCTCATAAACATGTCTGGCTTTTATCTAGCAATAATTCAATTTACCATGCATCTGAAAAATGGAAATCTAAGGGTTTTTTGCTGCCGTCCCCCACCATCATGTATCAGTCTCATATGAAGCAAAAAGAGACTGATGATTCCCATGCTTTTTCTATTAGGAAAAATCTCTTAAGCCTGTAAATACATTTGGCACAGGTATTGACCCTCTGGATCCCTGACTGCAGTGCAGTGCTCAGTGTAAGCTTAACTGTGGAGGTGCCACAGCTCCTCCATAGCTATCTATGACTAGATAATTTATGCATACCTTTACTCGGTTAATGGACTGAATTTGCTTGCTCCTGTGCGTGGTGCCGTGGGTCAATGCAATCAATGTTCTTCAGAGATCTTCACCGCATGCTATTTTCCTTCTAGGATCAAAGAATAAAACCTGCCGTTATTAAAACAGTGGTCGTTTGCATCAGATCCGCTTAAGTTTCACATTCATTTTCCTGGCCTAGGACTGCATTTGTTAATTTGTTTTGAAAGCCAGTTTCAGACTAAATAGGTCTAAAACCAGTTTGATCCAGCCTACGTCAAATGATTTTGGTACATCTCCGTTAGCCACCCAAACTCCCTTTAAACCAAGTTAGCCTGAACCGGTTTATTATTATTTGTATTACTTTAGTGCCAAGAGTCCACAGCTGAGATCGGTGCCCTCTCGTGCAGAGTTTTCAACTAATTCGGCCGGTACGTTCGTGGCCTCGTGTGGTGTTTAATGCACGTTTATCTAGTGCTCTATTAACGCTCACCCGTCTCCTTGGTTCTAGGTGAATCTAAACTGTTCCGGCCCAGAAGACCCAGGTCCAGTAGCGACGCACTGTCTGCTTCCTTCAACGGGGAGCTCCTGGGGACCGTGAACCGCTGCAATTCTTACGATAACCTGCCCCACGACAACGAGAGCGATGGGGATGAGGGGCTGATTCACGTTCCGGCCCTCGTCTCTCCTAGGTCAGCCGAAGACGTCGACCTGAGCCCGCCGGATATCGGAGTGGCTAGCCTGGATTTTGACCCGATGTCTTTTCAGTGCAGTCCACCCGAGGCAGAGTCCGAGTGCCTGGATAGCAGTATTTCCCTGCTGGAGTCCATGGGTTGTAACAAGGACAAGCCAAGCACGGGTAAGAAGGACTTTGAGTCCGGCTGCCAGACTCAGACCCCCGGCAGTGCCACGAGCTCTGAACCGGTCTCCCCGTTCCAAGAGAAAATGAGTCCCTTCTTCGCTCTGGACCTCAGCCCGACCGAGGAGAAGGCATGCAAAACCCACTCCTCCTCTGAGAAGGTCGCCTACGCTTTCTCCCCTAAGATGGGGCGAAAGCCGATCAAGTCTCCGCAGCTGGCCGCGTCGGAGCCGGTCTCTTTTACGCTGCCCAGCCAAGCGTCAGAAGTGACCGGAGGGGTGCCCGCTGCCGCCGCCGCAGCGAGCGCCGCTTCTCCAAACCGGAGCGAAGGCATCGGTGTCAGCGCAGCCGCAAACGGGTCCCCGACCCAGAGGAGGTCTTTGCCCCTGAAAGCCAGTGAGATGGCAGCAGGAGAGGGACGCCATCGAGAGGCCCAGGCCCAGACCCAGGTGACCGCCGCCAAGCCAGAGTTGCGAGAAGGCGGCGAGCGACCCACGCCGAGCGGTCAGACTCAGACTGTACCTCCTGGACACACGCAGCCAGGTACAGTGCGTTTTCCTCCATTCTCTCTTTAAGTTCCAAAGGGACCCGCTCCCAGAAACGTCTCTGCGTGCCTTTTAGGAGAGGGGAATACGCCGCGATTCCGATCCTAAATCAGAGGGAGCGTCTCGCAGGGCGGTGCGGGTCGCTAAGATCTCACTAGAAACCTCTCTGCCTTCTCGGATGCTTTCCACAATACATTATGTACCCCTTTGTATTTGTTTCATCCCATCCTAAAATGAAACGATCCGTGTTATGTCCTTGCCTATCAGTTAACAAGTGAATTGACCACCTAAGACACTCTTAATGGAAAGAAAAACTACCTGCCAAGACTTGAAGGAGGGTCTGCTTTCAGCCCCAAAGCATGCGGTCTAAATTGTTTATAAGGGGGTCTCATTCTCTTCCTTCCTTCCTTCCTTCCTACCTCTCTAGAAATGCAAGAGGAGCCTTTAGACAATCTCTTGGTGTGGTTCTCCCGCTGAACGGCCGTACTATTCAGCAACCTTTGCATGTGGGACGGAAGATACGGTGTTTCACGTCCAGGAAATGCTACTGGGAAATGTGGAAAGCATCTATGTTTATAACAACAGTCTAGAGGGTTAGGTCGCTATCCTTACAGTGTAACACCTCTCTCTCTCTCTCAATTTTCCCCCCACTAGGAGCAGTTGCCCTCGACTCCCCCCAGGATCCTGTTCCTGTCAGTTCTGTGTCTCTTATCCCTCCTCCTCCTCCTCCGAAAAACGCAGCACGCATGCTGGCCTTAGCGTTAGCTGAGTCTGCGCACCAGGCGTCCGCTCAGTCCCAGAAGAAGCCGGGAGATGCTCATTCTGACTGTACGAATTACGGAGAGACCGACACTGGTATAGCTCTAGAAAAGCTCCACCTCTCCGCTGGGGTCGCTCCAGACAAGCGCCTTCCGTATACTGGTGTTCCCGAGAACCAGATCCACTTCCAGACCGGGGCACTTAGGGATCAGCTTCACAGTGGGGCACCTGTAGACCAGGATATCAATAGCACACCTAGGGACCACAACCATCTACACGGTAGTGCGCTTGGAAACCGGGACCGGCCCCATCTGCATACTAGCACGCCTGGGGACCTGCATCGTGGCACGACTGTAGAGTGGGACCGCTCCGACTTCCATACCGGAACAGTGGGGAACAAGGACCGCTTCCCCTCCCATCCCGCTGGCCCTGGGGATAGAGAGCACGCTCACCTCCACACGAGTGCTTTGCTTGGCCAGGAACCATCCACGACAGCTGTGCCTATAGACGAGCCCCACCTCCGTACTTGCCTATCTACGGATAAGCATCCCATCCCTACAGAGAAGCGTCATCTCCCTGCCGGCACGGCCGATGACAAACGCCAGCCTCCTCCTGTAGCCGCCAGGGAGAAAACCGCCCTGGCTACGATGACGTACGTGACGACTATCCAGACGCCGGCGACCGAAATGAGTCATGGAACGGCAGGTCAGCGTACGTCTGCAGAACCCACCGCTCCGGCAGACGTTACCGTCACGACTGCTCGGCGCAGTCTTACGACCACTCCCCCGCCACCCTCTCAGAGACAAGCAGACCATCAGCCAGCGATGGGACAAGTTCCGGCAGTAACCGCAAAAGGATCTAGTCATTCCAATCAGGTAAGTGACACGTGTGCGCGATTCTTTAGGGGGCTGAAAGAATTGGGGGCTGGAGTTCGTGACTTACGAGGAGAGGCTGAGAGAATTAGGCTTGTTTAGTCTGCGGAAGAGAAGAAGAGGGGTTCCAGGGAGGATGGAACTAGGCTGTTCTCAGGGGTGGCTGATGACAGAACAAGGAGCGATGGTCTCAGGTTGCAGTGGGGGTGTTTAGGTTGGATAGGAGGGGGGTGAAGCACTGCAATGGGTTACCTAGGGAGGTGGTGGAATCTCCATCCTTACAGGTTTTTAAGGCCCGGTTTGACAAAGCCCTGACTGGGCTGATTTAGTCGGGGTTAGTCTACTGTAGATGACCTCCTGGGGTTCGGTCCAGCCCTGTGATACAGCTCTGCCCCTTGTACATTTTTAGCAATCTTATTTTGGGTGACTATTTGCATAGTAGCTATGTTTGGTTTTTTAAAAACTGGGTGAAGGTAAAAAACACAAAAGGTAGCGTGCTTGACACTGAAAACAACAACAGGCGAGAATAATAATAAAAAAAATTATATTGATAAACAATTGCTTAAACTAGGATAAATTTGGTAGCTATGAAGTTAAGGCATGAAATAGATGTGTGAAACTTCATGAAGTATTATTTTGGGAAATGTTATGGAATAGTGATGCGATTTGTAAAATGTTATGTGCATTGGTTTTTATTTTGCTAGATTTCTTTACATAAGAACAGTCGGTATTATTGATTATTGCACACACACCCCCCCTTGCTTGCTAAGGTAAAGTTTAGGGCTATTTGGTTTTGCAGAACTATTTACTGGATATGACTTATTTTAGTGGCTATGTTTTTAAAACTTTGGGTAGTGGCATTGGCCACTGTTTTAAGTACTTTAGTAATGCGCTTTATTTGAGGGTTTAGGGTTACTATTGGGCTTTGGAGTTTGCTTTGGGGTAGTGTGGGTGTGTGCTTAATGGCAGGGGTAATAGCTTTGATGGAGCAGGAGTTTTTTTACCGTGGGGGTAATTTTTTATGGGCCTTATTTTTACAAATAAAATAATGGCTTATTAGGTGGATGGAAGCTAGGTGGATGTATTTTGTTAGGAAAAGGAATGGCAACTTTTTGTATTATGTGTGTGGCGTTTAACATAATTAGAACGACGGGTATATTTTTTTTAAAATGCAAGGGAATGTGATTGCAAATTTAACAGTTAGACACATTTAAATTTGTTTGTAGTTGATTAATTAATTATAAAGATGTGTCAGTATAGTTTAAGAAGCGTTGTTTTTTATGGTTTAGTTGCTTGGGTTTTAATTGTATTTTAAAGTTGTTGGGGGTTTTTTTTTTTATGGACTTTTTTGACAGATGTTAATTAGGAACTTGGATTAAAAGAGAGTCATTTAGATAAGGCCAATACAGAACATTTAGAAGATTACTAGCTATCTTTATTTAGGGAACTAGCGATCTGGGGGAGTTTTGTTTTTTTATTGCTTTTTTAGACTGAGGGTGATAAAAGTTTTGTTGGACATTAAGAGCTTTGCAAACTTTTTTTTATAACTTGACCTGTTACTGTTGGTAGACTGAGGGATTTTAAAGCGAGGGATACATTTTTTTAAAAGTTTTTTGCTGACTGTAATAGTGTCAGCCTTTGCACATGGGTAAGCTTTTATTTATTTGAAAATAAACATACAATTACTAATATATATTAGACTGGACTAATATAAATACAAAACAACATGGAGGTGGCCTAAGGTGTGGAAAGGACCGCAGCTTTAGCAGCAGAGTCTGGGAAAGCATGTTAGTGAGCTAGACATTCAATAATATTAATAATAGTAAAAGGTAATTATATAACATTTATAAAGCAGCAACATAAGATTTATTGAATATGGAAGCTTTTTAAAGTGGGGAAGCTTTTTGGCTTTAGAGTTAATTATAATTATGGATAACACTAAAGGCATAACGGCAATTAGTGAAAACATTAACAAATTTACTTTTGGTCAGGATACAAATTTTAGTTACAGGAAAAAAAAATGTAGTTTTTTAAGCAGGGTTTACAGAAGGGAAAGGGTTACTTTTAATTATTTTATGTTGAGAACAAACAGCATAGTTAGCTACAAGACTATTTTTAGAATTTTTTTCACAAGAGCCAGTAACAGAGAAAATTAATTTTGGGTTTCGCAAAGGGTGGATACCAATGAAGCAGGATTAAAAACTGGACATTGGGTGAGTGTAATAGGATTTGCAAACAACACAAGAATTTTATATTTTGTTAAGCAAACGTGAGGTACAGAAATGATAAGTGGAGAACCGAGGAAGGACTAGAGTTTCCAAAGTTTTATTTAAGGCAGCCGCAACGGCACGGAGACAAGGTGGAAGCCCTGCAGCTACAGGGTCTAGGGCATTACTGTAACAGGCAATGGTCTTATGCTTATTTTCATACATTTGTATGGGGACACTTAAAACAAACCAATATAAATGGTTTTGAATAATTAGGCAAACCAAGTGCCGGTACACTAGACAGTGCATATTTTACAGAGGTAAAAAACTTATTTTGTCTCGGCAGACTAGGGGAGAGGTTCAGAAATCTCAAGTCGAGTGAGTTTTTGCAGAGGCTTAACAATAGAGGCACAGCCCTAAATTTATTGCCGGCTGGGGCGTTGGCAAGCAAGGTGTCCCTTCGTGGTCACCAGATGGTTGTTGGAAAAAGATTCCAAGTGTGGTTCGTTACTTTGCATCGATAAGAAACCCACACAGGATTTCAGGCTGGACAGTCTGTAAAAGAGTTTATTCTGCAGAAGGTTAATTTTCAAGCCCACAAGTGGACAGTGGAAAAAGACCCCGAACAAAGGATTACAGACAGTTTTATACTTTATTGCTATTTAAACATTTATGATAAGACTATACATATGTTTTTTACAAGGGCCTAAACCTATTTTGTTATTGGCCTGTATTATTTTTATTTTTACTTATAAAGATATACATTATTTCTAAGGTGTTTTTGCTGATGCTTTACAGTTAGCTACATTTTATTTATTAAGGCCACATAGCTTGCTTAATTCGGCCGAGGCTTATTTCTTTCTGCGTTTCAGCAAACTTTCCATGATCTTTGCACAGAGTGGCCTGTCTCTAAAAACAAAGGGGCTAGCTAAAATGGAGTAACTGTGGTCAAGCAACTAAAAATCAGCTAACAACATACAGCATCTGTGTGTAATAATAGTAGAGGTGGAATTTTGACACACGCAAAGTACAGTCTGTATCCACAAAAGAGCAAGTGAGGCATACTTTCTGCTCCGGATGACCTAAATACGAGGGAGTGGGGAAGTCCCAGCAATTATTAGTGTGTGTATAATATATACATTCACTCAGAATTATCACAGGGCTTTCCAATATGTTCATTGATACTTTCCAGGGGATATCTATCCCACTTCACACTCTCCTACACTACTTTTAAGAGGAAAGTGTCTTTTTTTCTTGTCAGGGATGCCAACCTATCATTATTCTTGTATATCCAAAGTGTTTTGTAAACAGTGACTTGGGTACTGGTAGCGGTGATTTAGGAAAGTGGGCTGGATACGATACTGTGTACAACGAATAATTTAGACATAGCTTTGGATACAAGAACACACCTTTGGTGTCTTAATTAGCATTCCCTTACTCAATTTCAGATGTGCTCTGAAATTCCATCCGAAGCGGGCAGAAAAAACCCTTGAGTTCATGTCCCCTGCAAAGGATAGTACCTTTAACAGTGCCAGGTTCTCACCTTTGCCAGTTACTGAACAATTCAGTAATAGCCCTGAATTGGCTTTAGACATCACAATGCTACCAACTTGAGCCACACTGACAGATCGACTGCATTCTGTTGGAAAAAGATTCCAAGTGTGGTTCGTTACCTGGCACCGATAAGAGACCCACGCAGGATTTCAGGCTGGACAGTCTCCAAAAGAGTTTATTCTGCAGAAGGTCAATTCCCAAGCCCACACGTGGACAGTGGAAAGAGACCCCGAACAAAGGATTACAGACAGTTTTACACCTTATTGCTACTTCAACATTCGTGACAAGACCATACCTATCCCCCTTACAAGGGCACAAACCTATTTTCTCTATAACTATTGGTCTATATTATTATTCATAAGATACTTTGACAGATGTTTTGTAGCTAACTACAACTTATCTATCAAGGTTGCAGAGCTTGCTGAATTCAGCCGAGGCTTATCTCCTGCTGCATTCCTAAGAACTTGCCATGATCTGTGCACAGAGTGAAACGGCCTTGCCTTATAAACAAAGAAGCTGCAAAAATGGAGTAACTCTAGTCGAGCAGACAATTATTTTCCTTCAGTCCCCCCTTTGAGCCATACTGTATTACCAGTGTGGCTCACTTATGATAAGCTTGATCCACTCTTAGCTTAATTTCAATCTGGGTGACCATTTGCATAGTAGCTATCTTTGGTTTTTAAAAAACTGGGTGAAGATAAAACACACAGAAGGTAGCGTGCCTAATTTCTTATGGGCCTTATTTTCACAAATAAAATAATGGCCTACTAAACTTATATATTCTGTGAATAAACTAAAGAACTTCGCATTAAACGAATGCCATAATAGCTAATATTCAGGGGGTAGGGAAAATAACCTCTAAAAGAGCTCCCATTCAGGACTACATATCCTGTGGAGTTAATAGTAAAGGTATAGTTACAAATGCTATAACCAAGCTTTATACTTTTGTGAAGTGCAATTTTTTCTTACATGGATTGGTTGGCCTCAAAGCAGTATTCCCCTTGGGACTCATAAGCTAGGTGGATGTATTTTGTTAGGAAACAAAATGGTAACCCCTTGTACTATACGTGTGGTGTTTAACACAGTCAGAACCACGGGTATACCTTGTTCAAAATGCAAGGGAACATGACTGCAAATCCAACAGTTAGACACATTTAAATCTGTTTGTAGTTGATTAATTAATTATAAAGATGTCAGTATAGTCCAAGAAGCATTGTCTTTTATGGTTTAATTGCTTGGATTTTAATCGTACCTCAAAGTCATCAGGTTGTTGGTCTTCTTCCCCATGGACCTTGGGGCTTTCCTCGACAGGTGTACTGTTGATCAGGAACTTGGATCAAAAAAAGTCATCCAAATAAGGCCAATACAGCCATACCCATTTAGGGAACCAGTGATCTGGGGGAGCTTTATGTCTTTTTTTTTCCTGAGGTGGTAGGGATGACGTCGTGGTATATCCTCTTCGCTCTGGAGTGGCAAATCCTTTTCTTGAGCAGGGGAGAGGTTACAAGCACTTGCACCCTGTTCCACTGACCTTGTCGTTACAGGTGCAGAGGTTCTTTTACAGTGTGAGGCATGTATTCAGGACTGGTAACCTTGGCACTTTACAGCAGTGTTGGTGGTGAGAAGTACCTGGAGTGGGCCTTTTCACTGTGGTTCCAGGGCTGTCTTTCTTTGGTGGACCTTTACGTGAATCCAATCACCGGGCTGTAGATCGTGACCTGCTTTTTGAGGGTCTTGGGGAAGGGCTCTTTGGACCTGTGAACGAAAAGCCTTAACACACTTCATTAATGTGTGACAATAAGTCAAATCAGTTTCATCAGCTAAATTAATATCCATTAGGTGAGTTGATACTGGTGGAGAGCTAGAAAGCCTCATGGGTCAGCCCATTAGGATCTCGTGTGGTGATAGTCCAGTCTTTCTGTTACATGATGATCTTATACTTATAAGGGCTAAAGGCAGGGCATTTGGCTAGTTTATTTTTCAGAACACCATTCTGTCTTTTCACTGCCCCTGCAGACTGAGGGCGATATGGGCAATAAAAGTTCTGTTGGATATCAAGAGCCTTGCAAACTTTTTTTTTTTTTTATAACTTGACCTGTTACTATTGGTAGACCGAGGGATCCCAAAGCGAGGGATAAATTCCTTCAAAAATCTTTTGCTGACTGTAATAGTGTCAGCCTTTGCACATGGGTAAGCTTCTACCCATCCGAAAATAAACATACAATTACATATTAGACTGGACTGATATAAACACAAAACAACATGGATGTGGCCTAAGGTGCGGAAAGGACCGCAGCCTCAGCAGCAGAGTCTGTTAAAGCGTGCCCGTGAGCTAGACATTTAACAACAACAATAATAAAAGGTAACCATACAACATCTATAAAAGCAGCAACATAAGATCCATTTAATATGGAAGCCTCCCAAAGGGGGGAAGCCTCTTTGTTTCCAGAGTTAACCATAATTATGGACAACACCAAAGGCATAACGGGAATCAGTGAAAACATTAACAAATGTACCTTTGGTCAGGATACAAACTCTAGTTACAGGAAAAAAAAAATGTAGCTTCTTGAGCAGGGTTCACAGAAGGGAAAGGGTTACTTTTAATTACCTCATGTTGAGAACGAACAGCATAGTCAGCCACAAGAATACCTTTAGAATTTCTTTGACAAGTGCCAGTAAAATAAAAAACCAATTTTGGGTTCTGCAAAGGGTGGATAACAAGGAGGCGGGATTAAAACTGGACATCGGGTGAGTGTAATATGACCTGCAAACAACAAAAGAATTTTATATTTTGTTAAGCAAACATGAGGTACAGAAATGATAAGTGGAGAACCAAGGACCAGAGTTTTTGAGGTTTTACCCAAGGCAGCTGCAACGGCACGGAAACAAGGTGAAAGCCCTGCAGCCACAGGGTCCAGGGCGTTACTGTAACAGGCAATGGTCTTATGCTTATCCCCATATATTTGTATGGGGACACCTGAAACAAACCCATTTTTCATGACAAAACAATATAAATGGTTTTAAATAATCAGGCAAACCAAGTGCCGGTACACTAAACAGTGCATATTTTACAGAGGTAAAAAAACCTATTCTGTCTCGGCAGACCAGGGAAGAGGTTCAGAAATCTCAAGTCGAGTGAGTTCCTGCAGAGGCTTAACAATAGAGACATAGCCCAAAATCCATTGGCGGCAATAGCCTGCCATGCCAACAAAAAGGTTCTCATTTGTGACACAGTAGTAGGTTTAGGAACCTGCAGGATAACCTGGACCCGACTGGCGTCGTTCGCCTGCAAAAATGTCATGGCCTAAATAATGAACTTGGGACAGACAAAGTTGCAATTTTCCTTTAGAGGCTTTGTGTCCCTCATTAGCCAGAGCAGAAAGCAGAGTTAAAGATTCCTTTTACAGGCTGTTAAAGAAGGAAAGGCTAAGAGCAAATCATTCACATTTGAATCAAAACAAAACCTTTTGTAAACACTATATTATCTAAATTTTCACAACAGGAAAGGAAGGTAAAACAACAAAATTAACAGCTTTTAAATCTTACCCAAAGCAATAAACATTTTTCCAGGTTTCCTAACAGGGAAAATTGGGGTGTCACAGAAGATTCGAGTAGACACAATAATTTTTTGTTTAAGGAGAAATATAATCACAGGACGTATTCCTTTTGTATGCTGGATATTTCAGGATCCTGTCCTTGTTCAAGAGATACAGCCAAAACAGAATTTTCATTTTCACAAGGAAGATGATTAATTAATCCCATCTGGTAAACAATAAATAGTACAATCAAATTTTACAAAGTAAATCTCTACCTACCCGGTTAACTGGAGAATCAGAACTTAAAAGAAAAGCATGCTGATTAGAAATAGATCTCAAAGAAAAAAATAGTGGTTTAGACACTAGATGCAGCATTAATTGGTTAAAATTTCTACTGCATTTACATTCTTCGTTGATAAGGGAATAGAGAAAACTTCTGAACTTTTAAGGTGGATCTGCTGGCTCCAGTGTCTATAAAACATTTTACTGGTTTCCCATCAATAAGACAAGACACATAAAGACCTGATTAATCTATTGACAAAAAGGGTGCATTAATGAAGTTGTTATTCCCCGGGTTGTCCTAATATAAAGGTTAGTCTGGTCTCGGGGAGGAGGTGGTGGTGGCCCAAACGTCCACTCCGACTGGCCAGATCGCTTTGGACATTCTGCTTTCCAGTGTCCCAACTGTCCACAATAGTGACAGGAGGAATCTCCTGGGGCCAAAAAGGTACCACGTCCCACTCCCCGACCCTGGCCTCGACTCCTCTATATACTCCTTTATCTGATTTTTCATTTTTTCTCTTTTGGAGTCCTTTAGACTCCTTACCTGGGATTCATGCAGTCTTTCTTTAGAGTTTTCACCCTGTCTGCATTTTATCTTCAGCCCCCCCCCCCCCCCCCCCCCCTCCTTCTGGCCATAAGCCATGTTGTTTGAACCAGGATTCTTAAGGGCCCAATCCTTACTTTTACAATTCCCACCCCCCTTTGGTGCTGCAAAGCACCACACTGCATTAAACTTTGTTCCATTTTTCTTATTTTAGCATACATATTATATATTGCTGTTTTTGTTCTGGGTTCAGCATACCTATTTGCATTTGTTTTGCAGTACATTTAAAGCAACATTTTATAAGCATTATAACTACTTGCATACACACACAAATACCACTAACGATGTAGAAACGTTTGGACCCCATAGGCCTGTTTCATGGAGCTTTGCTACTTTTTCTTTAGCTTGAGCTTCTCTCTCCCCGAACAAAGGATTACAGACAGTTTTATACCTTATTGCTACTTCAACATTCATGACAAGACCATACCTATCCCCCTTACAAGGGCACAAACCTATTTTCTCTATAACTAGTGGTCTATATTATTGTTCATAAGATACTTTTACAGATGTTTTGTAGCTAACTACAACTTATCTATCAAGGTTGCAGAGCTTGCTGAATTCAGCCGAGGCTTATCTCCTGCTGCATTCCTAAGAACTTGCCATGGTCTGTGCACAGAGTGAAACGGCCTTGCCTTATAAACAAAGAAGCTGCAAAAATGGAGTAACTCTAGTCGAGCAGACAATTATTTTCCTTCAATTCACACACACCTGCATGCTAAGGAATCGTGTTGTTCATTCAGAGGAAGTTAAATATTTATTTGTATGGGACTGTTATGCTACTCTAGATCATGCGGTAACTGTGCTCAGAGCTGCATATATAGATTGGAGACAAGATTCACTTGTGGTAAAATACTTTATAAAGACCACCTGTCCAAGTGTTCTAGGCTCCGTACAGAAAGTTGTAGCCAGTTGGTCTTTAGAGACCCACAACCTGACAACCGCCTTCTCCCCACAGTTTATGGTAACAATCTCAGCATTTCAAAAGCCCATACACTAGTCCCCACTAAGCCAGGTGCAAAATGCAGCATGCCCCAAAGATCACTGAAGTCTCTCAAAAGGCAACATGTGCCCCACCTGTCAAGAAGAAACCTCCCCGCCCTCAATAAAAAATAAAACAGCTCTCCCCAGATTGAAAAGCAGACAATGCTGTATTGTAGGGGAGTGTGATAAATTATGTAGAGCTAATCAAATGGATATCCAGCATAGAGAATATGCAATGGAGGGGTGAGAGGTGCTCACAGACTAATCTCGATGCCGTTTCTCCATACTAGGTACGAGGAGCATCACCGCCAGAGAAGCCGCCTGAGCCTCGACTAGCTGAGCCTGCTCCAGTTTGTGTCACCGAAAGTAGCTCCGCCACCCGCTGCACCTCGGCCACCTCTGTCCCCCACCCGGGCCATTTGGAAAAGTCCTGGGAGAACGCCAGGGCTCCCCCTTTGCACCTGCGTTCCGAGTCAGTCCCCGCTCACTCCTCCTATGGCTTTGCACCCCCCATCCCGCCTGTGAGGACACTGGAGAGTAAACTAGCTGCAGCAGCCCTGCACTCCAATAGCCTGGATGCAGCGAACACCTCTGGTTACCATTCCTGCCTGGCTTCCGCCGTTCTGCCGTCTTCTGTGGAGGATGCCTTGCCGCCTGCCTTGCCGCCACCACTGCCCACGCACGCTTCTCTGCAGCCCGCATATCTCCCCCATCCGAAGCCAGAGAGTGCCTGCGAGCCGCCCATGCCAGAGAACTATCTGCACCACAAGCCAGCGTCCGTCCATCAGTACAGGCCAGAGAGTGTCCCGCCGCAGTTCTCCTACCACGGCAAGTCCGACCAGCACCAAGCCTATGCTTCCAGATCAGAAACACCCACTTCCATGGGCCCCCGCTACACCACCTACGCCAGCCAAGGGAAGAGCACGTCGGCTCTTCACGTCAAGCCTCGCAGCCGCGTGGAGTACGTGTCCTCCATGAGCCCTGCCACCCTGCGGCGCACCGGCTACGCGGAGGACGCGCCGCCCTATCCCACCATCAGAAGGGTGCAGTCGCTGCACGTCTCCACTCCTTCCGCCATCCGCTCCGTACCCATTTCGCGGACAGAGGTGCCGCCTGACGACGAGCCCGTGTACTGCCCGCGGCCCCTTTATCAGTACAAGCCCTGCCAGCCCCACTCAGATTATCACGTCACCCAGCTGCAGCCTTACTTTGAGAATGGGCGTGTGCATTACAGGTATAGCCCTTACTCCAGCTCGTCTGGATCCTCCTGTTACCCCACAGCGGACGGGGGGTTTTATGAGCTAGACCCCTACAGCACGATGCGGCTCAGGCATTTCCACCCCCTTCCTAGCCGAGACTTTGCATCCTACACCTCCAGGCTGCAGAGCAAGAACCCGTACCGCTACCCCGGCCTGCCTGCCTACCCCCAGGGAGGCCTGATCAGCCACCTGGCGGGGAAAGAGCACAGCTTTATCAGCAGAGACGTACCCCCGACCCCAGACATCAAGCACATGTACATGTCATGGGACCTGGAGGACATGGAGAAATACCGCATGCAGTCCATCCGCCGGGAGAGCCGCTCACGCCAGAAAGCCAAAGGGCCAGTCATGTCCCAGTACGACAACGTGGCTCCGCTGCTGCAGGAGGAGCTGGGGGGACTGGACGTCATCCACCTCCGCAGCAAATCGGATCCCGGGAAAACTGGGCTCATGACTGTAGCCGAAGGGAAAGAAGGGAGGTATCCAACCAAGGCAGCCACCCCCGAGGGGGACGAACGTTACTACGTGCAGCACTCCGAGCTGGAGCCCGACAGAGCCCACTACCACGGGCCGTATGGGAACGGGCAGGCAGAGAAGCCTTCCCTTCCGCAGAAGCAGAGCAGCCTCAGGAACAGAAAGCTGCACGAGCCAGAGCACAGGACACACCCGCAGCAGGAAGCAAGCCATCGGCAGCCTTTGGAACCCAAAAATGGGCCTCCTTATCCTGACTACAGGCCCAAGGGCGGGCAGGAACCCCCGGAGCTCACTGGTTTCCAGCACGCGAGTGGGAAGTACGTCACAGCCACCCAGGAGCCCCTGAGACTGAACCACAAGGAGGTAAAGCTGGCAGAGGATCGGCCAGACTTGGAAAGGCCTCGAGCCAGGCAAGCAGCCCCTGGCGAGAGAAACGCAAGAGACTGCTATAATAAAGAGGAGGAGCATCACGTCCATCCCATGGCGCCGCCTCCCAAGCCAGAACGGAGCCACAGCCTCAGAATCCGGCATCCAGAGAGCATGGACAGGGACCCTGGCCTCCTGTACCCACACCCAACCCCCGGCAAACGCCAAAGCACTATGACGGTGGTGTCCCAGTACGATAATTTGGAGGATTACCATACCATGCCTCAGCACCAAAGAGGGGGCTACCTTGGAGGAGGGGGGTTCATGCCCCCTGGCTTTCCCCATTCACATAGTAGGACATACGCCACAGCCTTGGGCCAGGGGGCCTTCCTCCCTTCAGAGCTGTGTTTGCAGAGGTCGGAGACAGAGATCCACGCTGAGTGAGCTGGGGGAAGGAGGAATAGAGTCTAAGCAGCCTCTGCTGGACAGTGGACTGTTTTATTTTTTCAGTGACAAAATTAAAAAAACAAAACACATGCCCCCATGAACAAAGCAAATCCACCCTCAACCCTGCCCCCAGCTCACCACTCAGTGTTTGTCATAGATGTATAGTTTTCTTTCGTGTCGTTGGAGAGGTTGGAATGATCACGCAGGCTGTGCTGGCATGTGGAAAGATGCACTAGGCACCAGAGAGGCAGAGCAGATCTGAAAGGGGGAGGGAAGAGGAGAGGAAAAGGGGTTTTCCTTCCCCTGGTTTGCCATTGGCAATTGCCAGTCTCCAAAGCATGATGTACTGATGGGCTGGTGGTTGCATACATCTCTTTTCTTGGCATATCCCGAGTGTATCCAGTCACTCTCCCAACTGCCAGCATCAGAGGAGTTGTGTGGATATGTTTTACCCTTTGAGGGAGATGCCGTGGGGGAGTCTCTGTCCTGACCCTTTCAGATTGAATCAGTAACGCACCAAAAGCTGTGGGAAAAGGACAGCTTCAAAGTGGTTGTTTCCTCTTAGATTATTGATGCTCCGCATCCCCTTGAAAATTGTATCCGGGTAGTGGGTGAGAGTCAGGGGAAAAGAGCTTTTATAGAATACAGTCTGTTTGTAAAGGCTCATTTAACAAGCTGCTTCTGGCTATAGAAGAGGATATTTACAGAAACTAAAATGTTTACCTTCACACTGATAGCGTAAAGGGAGACAAGCTGTGATAGCAAAGTGAGCCCGGTCTGCATTTCTACTTATGGAAGGAAGAAACAACCAACCCTCCCCCCTCCCACACACACTCTTGGGCACAGGTTATTGAATAGCATACACACGTCATGCTAATTCCTCTTTACTTACAGGCTACCTGCAGTATTAATTGCACATCGTGGCTGGTTACAAACTACCAACTATTTACAACAATCACTAGATAATTGCGTCCAGCTTTGTAAACTAGAGCATGGGTTCCCTGCGGAGAGCCACTTGTGTAGCCACCAAATTAGCGGTGTGACTATGGATTTACTCTGGGCCAAATAACTCGGTCCTTACTTCAGAGAAAACTCCTGTTGACTTTCACATGAGGCCTACAGGTTGAGATTCTCGTAGTCCAGGCTCACTGATGAAATCACAGGGACGTTGCTGTAAGTACAGAGCAGTGAAGTGCTGTGTGCGCACTATGAAATAGCCTTACCTCTTACTGCACCTCTAGTTCACACCAGTATTCGGTCATCAGGAGGGAGGTGTGTGAAGGAAGGACAATGCACCTCAATAACCCACTCCTACCATTGCCCTGCCTATTTAAAAGGCTCTCTATATTGAGTAGAAACAAGGCAGCGTTTCATCTGCAGCCTCTCTGGATTCACAGCCATTACAGCCCCATCTTAGAGCACATACATTGTATGAGACAGGGCTTCCTAGAAAATACTTGAGATTTAGCATGCTTAGAGTTCACTCACGTACTGTTGGATCACACAACTTCTCTACCTGTTTTGAAATTCAGAGGGTTTACTTAAGCATCTGAGAAGTTCTCTTAGCTGAAGGTCCTGCAGATAGCATAGCTAAAATTACTAAAGGAACTCATGTCAGAGCCTCCTAGAACAAGTGTTTTATTCATTGCTATTTTTGGCTTTTAAAACAATAATTAAAACTTGTCAGGGCTCACAGGGGAACACCACACTTCTGGTAGGTACCTAGTCATTAGCAGTTAGGTTCTTTTAATCTCATTGCCTTTTCTGGGGCTGTTTCAACAAGGATTAGCCTGTGATCTGATTTTGTTGTGCAATGAATTGTTTTGAGAAGAATTTGTTTAATATAGAGAGTTTTTCCTAAATGTTCTAGAAATAAATTTGGCAGTCAGGAAGAAAGCACTGTGATCCAGGTTACCTCAATCTCATTCACCTTTTGGGGAAGTTTTTGGGGGGAGGAGGGAGGGTAATGGATAAAGCATGGAAAGGCCTGTTAGCTAAGCACACTGAGCCACTTACAGAGTGTCTCTGTGTTACTAGCCAATTCTGTGCGAGTAAAGGCTGAACTGTCTGGCTTTCCCGGTGCACTCTGGCCAGGGGAGTCTAGCTACAGAACTCAGTTGAACTCTGTTAATTTTTTTAAAGACAAGCTTTGGGCCTCAACTACTGTAGCACATCTGCTCCTGTGGGTCGGCCTTGTTCTGCAGTCGGGGCAAGAATAAACTCATTGGTTCTGGCTACTTAGACTTCAGGTGATGAGGGCAGCCTGTCAAACCTCTCTCTCCATCAAAGCCTTAATTCTCCCTTCAACCTCTCTGTATTGGCCTTCGGTTACCAGTAGTATCCTCGGGGTTGAGACAGCTGAACTGATCTCCCTCTAACTCATCTCTGCTCGTTTGCCTGCAGTTGTTGCCTACCTTGAAGCCAACTTTCTTCCAACGGGGTGAAAGCATCATAAACTATTTCCACTCCAGTCTGCTCTATTGGTCACAGCATGATAGTCTTCACTAGAGAAGGGCCCAAACCTGGCAGGTGCTGAGCATTCACTACCATCCCTGGTTTCCTTGGAAGCCAAGGGCCTCGGCACCATACAGAAAAGGCCCCATAAGTGAACAGGTGTCCCCATCACAAAGGCCTTGTTTCCACATTCCAGATTCATTTTCATAAGATAGGGTGTGACTTTAAAACAGACTAGCTATTCCTGATCAACCTCCTAGGATGGATACCCATACACCAGAATAAGAGTGCTTTATTCCAAACGAGCTTAGTCCGGTGGATTAAATTAATTCAGAATAATTCTGACGTGAGAATATCCACCAGTGGAGTTAATCAGGAATAGCAAATCCAGAATAACGCCCTGTGTAGACAAACCAATGAGTAACTTTACATCTCTGTGGTAACAGCCCTCTTAGAGATCAGGGATCTTTCTGTTCTGTTCCAAATTGAGACATGCAGCTGCTCAGCCTCTTCCCTTTAATGCACAAGAATGGGAACAAGTTGAACCCTAGTTTCCTCCCATGCCCAGCCTTATGTAGCCCTGTAAGAGTCCACCTGGTCACTCTGCCCAGTGCTAGGGCAGACGCCCTAATGAAAGGCTGAGATTGGAGCCGCAAGCAAGGAACATGAACCCTTTCCTGACACTCCACCGCTAGCAGCTGCTAATATTTCAAAGCCTCATTTCCCTTAACAAAGCCATATAGTGAACTATGCAGTTCTGCTCTTGTACTGTGGTTAAATTTTGGAACTTGATGAAATGGTCCCACCCCATTCATTGGATCAAACACCCAACAGTATCCATTCTTCAGGGAAGAGGGGACCACTGCAGAGGAGGTAGGATTTGCTCCAGTCCACTCAAAAGCAATAGCGATGACTCTCCTTAGAGTCACAGGTGGCCCTTGGCCAAGTGGTAGTTGGGTATGATGCACAATATGGCATGAAGGGGGATTATGAGGAGTCCCATCAGTGAATGGGGTAAGGGACCCCTGCTAGGGGAAAAAAAATAAGATGCTAATGTACCAACTACATGGCCAAGTTCTGCTCAACTGTAGTAACCTACTGCCTAAGTATAGCTCCAGTAAGAGAACTTGGCAAATTTCCTATTCCTATATCACTGCCTGCCTGCCTCTTGATTGCCACTTGCTGAGTTTTCAGCTTAATATCTCACTACCATGTGAGAGAGTTTGGTCCCAATTCTGCTCTGTTAGTGGGGTAGAAATCTGCTCTGGATTTGCACCTGCAACTCAGAGCAGAAGGTGGCCCATAAAGAAAGCTCTATATGGGTACAGATGTTGAAATAGCAACCAAGGCATGGACCCTGTCACATCTGCTTCAGTTCTAATTTTTAAAAATCTGATCAGGTTAAAATCTTATGCATATGACAGTAAAAACTTTGTGCCTACAGGTCTTTACAGAGGTAATAGGCTTGTGCTTATCACTTTGCGGGTGGGGGTGGGTCAGTGAGGATTGCACGGGTGTAGCAAATTGCTACACAAAACCAAAACAAAACTTGAAAAACGTATTCTTCCCTTTAGCTACAAGGAGGACAGACCCTTGTGTGTACTCTTTGCCATTCATCTCATTGGAATGTAGACTGAGCATTGACTGAAGCAGTGTGTAATGTGCTAGGAAATCTGAATGAAAAATTGCATTTAACATTTTTTTTAAAAAGGGAGTTAGGCATGTGACACTTTTCCAGAACCTTGTGCTACAGAAGCCTGATGCAACGGGCATGGTACAATTTAAACATGCGTACACAGTAATGCCAGTGCGTGCAACCATTCTTGCATTGTGCCGTTTTAGTACAAACACTGACAAGAAATGGTGATTTTTGCAGTTCATTTTCCTGCTGTAGAAATTTGATTCTTTTTGTCCTGAGCCGCATGAGCGAAACATCCCAGAAAGCCTTTGGATTACCTTCAGCGTTCCTTTCACTTTAATTTATATAGTGTCTTATTTTTGTGTTTGGGTTTTTTGTTTTGTGAACTGGTGTAAAATGTATATGCTAAAAGCTCATGTATTTTTATGTAAATATTTTTGTGTTTTCCCACCACCTCTCTGTAAATAGTTATTCATTTTCTTCCCATCTTGTATGATGCGGATGTGGTTTTGTTTTTTGTTTTTATTTGTACTGTAATGCAATGATCCAGACTGAGGTGTCTTGTGGTATTTAAAAAAACAAACAAACAAAAGTCATCAATCCCACTGAGTTCACATTCAGATGTACAATTCCAACAGCAGTAATCAAGCCAGGTTAAAACCTACTCCTTTGCATTCGTGTGTGTTTGTGCCTCGGCCAGGTTAATTAACAGTATACCGAGACGAGGTAGGGCATGGAAAAGCTAGGTTAGAGCCATGAGTTTTTGGGGCCAGATACCTCGAAAGACAAGAGAGGTGATGAGTGCTGTATTTATGTGCCAAGCCTATTGCAAATTGCTGCCTGTCAGTCTCTCCCACTGCTTATCTGTTCAGTTACACCTGTGGCATAACTGTTCTGAAAAGAAAAAATAAACCAACCTTGGCTTTCCTAGTCTCCTTTTCTTCTCATCCAGATTTACTATGCAGGGATAAGAAACTGCCGCCTGCCTTTTGTGCTAACCACAGGGATTCTGAAGTTGGATTTGACCATTAAAACGGGTGGATGGGGGGAGAAGAGAACTCTTTGGGGGCAGGAACGATCTTTTTTATCTGTATTTGTACAGCAGCTAGCTGTACCCAATGACTAGGGATCCCCATGCTACCATACTTACAAGTATTAACAACATTAATCAATCATCTTTTTCTCCCAGTTAGATAACCATTTCAGCTGGCACCACCAGCCTATCTCTCTAATACACACGTGCAGAGAAGTCACATCCTCCGCTCTCAAAAGTAACCAACCACATGGCCTTCCTGTTTTAAAACTGCCCCTGCACGGTGAATGCCATTGGATAACACAGCCTCTTTGAAGAGAGAAGCTCTCCCTCCTTAAGACTTCAAAGGGCTACTTTATGACCAACCGTTCCCCATCTGACACTGGGCTCCGACCAAAGGGTGTTCCAGTCTGGAGGTAAACAGCCTCGCAAAGACAGGAAGACGTACTGCTAGCCATCTACTCATCCCTGCCATGGAATTGGGGAGATAGTCCTCCTCGTGGGAAGGTACACGTTACAATTGTGAAAGATGATTCTTACTGTATGACTTCTCAAAGGGGCTCATTGGCAAACTGTCCCTGCTTCTTATTTACATTGTGGTAGAGGCCTCAAATCTGGATGAGGGCCCAGCAACTAGGCATTGGCCAAACACACAGAAACCCGACCCTGGAGCGTTTCCATAATCTGAGTCTCAATCAACTCGTCCTTCCCAGAAATGCTGTTTCCCTACATCTCATTATTAGAGGATAGGGCATAGGGATATTTGGGCCCCATTCTGCAAGGGGCTGAGCACCCTAAACTCCCCCTACGGTCATTGGGAGACGGTGTTGCTTAGCATACACATGAGCGTTAGAGGCCATCCATGACACTGGAGCAGGGCCTGGTGGTAAAGTGACGTGGGAGGGGCACCATCTCCCAAAAGAGAGTAGTGTATTTGGTATGAGAGCGCGCACCGCCAACACTGCAAAAAGGAAGAACTCACTCAGCAAATAGCTTCCATGTGCCCCCGTGGGAGGCAAGCACTCTCCCTGCTCCCATGATTACGTACTTAGCGCAATTACAGGGTGAAGGCCTCCAAGCCTGCATTGTGCAGGAGGTCAGACAACACACGAACTCCAGCAGAGGCAGCATGGTTGAGAATCCCAAGCAGAGGGAGGTGCCTCCCTATGGCCCAGAGGCAAGGAGTCTCTCTGTCTCCCTAGGCACGTCCTAATAGTTAGTTAGCTTAGGCAGCTCCCCAGTCAGCTTGTTGGCATCTGTGAATAACTCTCCATGTCCAGCGAGTGCATGGGCAGCCAGAGGGGCTAATTCAGGGCTGTGAATTCCATGGGGTGGCAGGGCTCAGCATTGCAACATGCCCAGGGTCCCCCGTGTGAATCTAGCCCTCACTGCTTTTGCTGCACGAAGAGATTCTGGCCCTCCTTGACTTACATTTCCTGACTGCCAGTTTCAACCCTTATTCTACCTTGAATGCAGCAAAAAGGGGAGTCGTCTACATTATTTAGGTTAGGGGGTGCATGGAAACAGGTAGTTAGAAACACTGCCGTACTGTGCACATAATGGGCCTCATGCAGTGCTGGTAGGGTTAGAAGCAACACAGGCAAAGATGGAGTGGAAGACGGGGAAGAGGAAAATCACTTAGTAGCCAGGATGGCAGGCTACGGAGTTAGCTATAAATAGAAGTGCCTGAAAATGAAGCAGCAGGTAAATACTGTACACCTGGGGGAGGGCGGGTGTTCATAATGAACATTGTGATCACCTTCTTTATAACGCTGCCTTTCATCTGAGGCAATAGTTCATTTCTAAGAGCATTATTTTGGGTTAAATCCTTTGTCACCACCAGTAATAGCAGCTTGCAGGTTCCAGTTACATCCTCCCGACCCCTCTTCGCCCCATTGCCTTCTGCTGGGTTATACAGGTACAACTGGGACTCAGTGCACAAGGAGCAAGACTCCAGTTCACTCCGTCGTTGCTATAAAAGCCGACGCAGACAACAGGAGTGAACAACCAGGTGCGCACGCGCGCACACACATCCCAGCAGCTCCGATGGACAGCACCATTTTCAGAGTCGTTTTTCAGCCGAAAGCCATCCTTTAACAATTTGCCCTGTAGTTAATCAGAGACGTCCAATACCACGTCATTCCTGGTCATTTTACTCTGGAATTTGCTTTTGGTGGCTGTTGGAACATCAGAGTGGAACTCAACCGCCTTGCCCCCGAGTAAACACACACACACAGACACGTTTTTGTAAAACGACCGATCACCCGGTGGGGTTACCCTGATTGGGATCAGTAGATGTCTCAGGAAAAGCTCAGACATTGGACACCTAGGGCTGTGGGGTGAAGCAAGGCAGCCCTAGCCTGACTGAATTAGCAAGTGCCTCATTCACAATCCTTCTGGGGAGCCCCCGAGATGCTCACCACTTTATGTAGCGTATAAAGTCAGAGCTACAGAAAACAAAGTTGATTTATACTTGTGACGTTCAAAGCTGAGCTGGAGGTTATCAAGCCCACCAAACATCAGGAGACCAGTGGCTTTAAGGGTCTTGTTATCAAGCTATCCAGCCTTCACCACCACTAAAGATTTCCGTTCAGACTTAAAATGACTGTAAATTATATTGTTGCTGCTCAACTGTGCCCTCCATCAACCTGAATATCTGCATCGGGTGCTTTTTAAGGACTTCCCTCCTGAAAGAGACCAAACCACTTTAAACCACCATCCAGAAACCACTCTGACACAAAACAGCCACTTCTGAGACGGAGGACAGAAACCAGGCAGCACACCACATTTCCACAATGAGAGGGGGTGCAGAGTGAATCTTAGCCAGGCCAACCTGTTCTAACAAACCGGGGGCACAGAACCTTGAGTGTCCACAACAAGCCGACAGCATCTCTCCTTATCGAAGGTCTCACCCAAAAGAGCCACAGAGCTGCAACGGGGTGTACGTGCCACGCAAGAGCTGAGGCAGTCTGGCCCAGATTCGTCTGCGAGTTCTTAGGAATCGTTTAAAAACACGTGATGCTTCGCTTAATAAAACCATTGCTATGGCCTGTGGCCAGCTGCCAAGAATGAGCAGCTCTGAACACTCCCATCCAGTTATTTCTACGGCCTAAATAACGACGTTAACGTTCTTCTGAAGTCACAGGAGGAAGCACGCCCAAGCTAGGGTTGCCTGGGCACCCTCTTGGATGCAGTTTTTAATGACAGAAACATACTATTGTCCCCTCGGTAACGATCAAATTCACGTCACCCATGTCAGCCGGCCATCCTGGCTCCCTGCAGGGGAGTGAAGGAAGTGACAGCCCCTTTGCAGGTCTCCCAGCAAAGGCCATTTTCAAGAGAGACTCTGAAGGCCGTGGGAGACGGCAGGTTCTGCATAGGAGGCCTCACAGGGACATGGGTGGAGAAGCTGCGAGGGACTTAAGTTATTTGCTTGGCGTGGGCAAAGCAACAGGGGAAGGGGCAAAAAAATGTTAAAAGATGGAGAGAGGAGAAAAGAGCAACCGAGCAGGACAGGACTTCTAGTCCTATTGCAGCTCTAGGCACGCGTCCCCTCAGAACACCTGCTCCACGGGTATTTCAGGACAGGCTTCAGCAATGCTACTCAGTGACCACAACGGCCATCCCTGAACTTCCCACGGCAGACTGTTTCTCCAGTCTCTCTGTCCCTGATCCAAACTTCTACGCCAGTGACACCCCACTGCTTACACACCCGCCTCAATGTTCACAACCCGATATCACCAGGTGGTAACAAGAGCTTTGTACCACTGCAGCTTTCCGCACGGCAGATTTAGCGTCAGTGAATTTAAATATCTCCCAATAGGCTGTTTCAGTGGACAGGGGAAGGCATGGAGATCTGCAAGTCTCACTCCATGGTGCATCCTCTCGGAGATGCTCTCTTTCCCATCTCCCCACTGGGTCTATATCTCAGCACCAGGTGCATGTAAAGCTGCTTCCAGGGCGCCCCGCTTTCCCTTTAGACGGCGATGTTTCCTTAACAAGACATTCCATTCCCGCCAGCGATATCGCCAAGCTTGGCAATTGTGCTGATTTACTGCACGTCAGAGGAGGCCACGATGGGAACAGGCAGTGCCCTGAGCAGCTCTGAACTTTGTACCCTTCTCTGTGACAGCCCCTCCTCAGCTGGTGCCCACCTTTCAGGACAATGGAAATCCAGACAGAAAAGAACCCACACGATAATTTTAGAAGTGACTGGGAATCTGCCAAGCCAGTTAAACAAGGGTGACACTTGGAGGCTGGGAAATCCTATCCACCCGCTAGCTAGCGCTGTTGAATCACATTTGTTCAGTTGAAACAGGATTTCTCCTGCAGCCAGAGTTTGAGCATCTCTAGGCCAAAAGATCTTCAGAAGCAGCCTTGGATTTTAATTGCTTCGGTGTCTGAGGAGCCAGCACGAGGCACCTTGGGGCCTGATTTTCAGAAGGGCTGAACACGGCAGCTCCCACTGACCAGCTGGAACTATGAGTGCTCAATACCTCTGGGAGAATAGCAGCTCCCAGATGCCAGGCAGCGCACACAAAAACAGAGTCATTAAAAATAAAAGGATCCACTTGAAAATATTCACCTGTATCATTAAGATTGAGATGGTTACTAGCGTCATCCCCCAAAAACTAAACCAAGGAAGCCACGGTGCCAGCTAGTTTCCTTCGGCTTTAAAAAGACCGAGCTGACACTGGAATACATGGGCATGTCAGCAGGTGTGAGGAAAACAAAAATGCAAAAGCACTTGTAAATGCAGAAGGAATCTGCACTTAAAGAATGACTGGACGTTCGCACTAGATAGTATACTGTAAAGAACTGTCCTGCCCTGGAAGAGGCAGGGGAGACACGGGGCCTGGTTACTGTTTTACTGGGCTTGGATTGAATGTTCTGTTATTACCAATTATCAAGCTGAGCACATTAGGTCTGAAGTAGAGAGGTCTCAAGTGGGTCAAACATACGTGAGTGTGGCAGGCTCTCAAAGCTGATCATCCCAGGTGTCTCAGAGCAACAAACCAAGCAAACTCTCTACCTGGATCTTATTCACTGATCATTATACCCTAGCACTGGGCTGGGCCAGAGCTGGAATTCTGCTTCCTTCCTTTATCTTAATCCTGGGCCGGGCCCCCTGTCAACTTCCCCAGGAAGACAGAGATATCGGATATAAAAT
Organism: Emydura macquarii macquarii; assembly: GCF_026122565.2. NCBI lineage: Eukaryota > Metazoa > Chordata > Testudines > Chelidae > Emydura > Emydura macquarii. The sequence continues at coordinate 4,049,029 of NW_027130449.1, read as the reverse complement.
CAGAGAGAGAAAGGAGATTTCAAAACAACTTCCCATCTCAAAACAATGTTGACCAACCTATGCTGGCTAAAATGCATATTATCATCATATTAAATAATATGTATTAGCCGCACCATATTTATTAGTATGCATTAAGTACAATATTATAGCGCTCCTATAGCCTCACTTGGCCTACACCGTCACTATAATCCCATTCTTTTATGCTAATTATCTCATAACACCTTGCATTAGCTGAAGTAAGTTTTGGCTCAGACAGACAGGAAAGCTGTCAGGATCAGGACATATGAGTATTTTACTACAGCAACAGGCAGAGTTTTATTCTCACAGGTCAGTACTGGAATGGCCTAAAGGAAAAGGACAAGAGACAGCATTGTTCTATCCTCATACAAACCCAGGAGATGCCTTCATGCTCTTTCGTATCTGGAATTCACGTGTTCAGAACAAAGAAATACAGCGTACACATGGTACCAGACAAACAAGATAGAGAGCTGATTGGTTAAATGTAGTTTCATATGACATACACAGTTTGTTGTACTTGTAAACAAGTTGGGTATGAAAAGATAGTTTTAGAGGTGTAACTTTGGGAGCACGCCTTCTGCACAAGATGAATGTAACAACATTGCATGAGATGGCTTTGCAGAGACTGGTATCATATAGAACCACTTCCCTACACTACACTATTGGCTCATTGCAATAAACCTGTCTGACATTGGTTTGCAGTCTCGAGTATATTTCATAACAAACCAAAGCATGGTCAAGCAACTGACTATATAATTGATCAACAACAGGATGAAAAACAATCTCAAGAATTTCTCATAAGCCAAAAATCCAAAAAAAGTCAAATCAGGTCAAGTGAAAATTTTCTTTTAAATTTTGACCTTTATTAGCATTTGTTTATGTATTTTCTTATAAATTAACTTACATTTCAGAACAAAAAGTTGTTTCAAAATGAGAAACAAACTCTCTCTCCATTTTGGGGGGAGAATTCCAAAATTGTTTTGAAATGGGAAGCTTGTCAGACTTTCCCTTTCACCCTTTCCCGCTCAGACTTTTGGTTTTGACGAAGTGACGCTGGCCACTGAAAAAAAAGTTTAGTCCAGAACTTCCCAACCAGCATTTTCTCTCTGTAGAGAGGAATGCACCCGTCAGAGAGGGTGGATGTGCAGTTTGGCAAAGTGGGATGAGGTGGCACCGATACAGCAGCATTTATCCAACGCACTCTCTTAGCCCGGGGAATTTAGGAACAGGATTATATGACTGGGTTGCCTGCAATAGCAGGGACCTGACTCGATGACCAAGAAGGTCCTTTCCATTCCTATTCTAGAGTTCTTCCCTATACACCAAGACATAGCCGTTCTCTGCTAAGGGAACATTTCACCCTACTTGTTGGCTCCCACCTAATGGACTAAGCAGGTGCATGCTTAGCACAGAGGGATGAAATTAAGGACCAGATTCTGCACAGGGATTTTTGTCTAGATTTAGCATCTCAGGCTATAGACAAAAAGAGTGTTACTCTAGCAATCATACTACACACACATTCTTTCACCAATCAGCCTTATCTTCCCATCCACCCGCAGTCTGCTTATCAAGCGATTGTCCCGTGGCATCTCGGAAGAGATTCATTATGTCAGAGTAGCTCTCTATTATTCCTTATCTAGCCACGGGAGCTATTCACACAATGGGGCCATCCCAGATGCTGGGCACATGTATGAGGCATTTAAAGTGATACACACAAAAAATGGGTCAGTCCTCCAGCCACCCAAGACAGTCCCCTCTCGCCGTAAGGCCAGCTAGCTAGAAAAGCAACAGTCTGAAATTCAGCTAACTTGGGCTCAATCCAGCCAATGGGTACAGCGAGTTCCAGAGACAAAGGACCCATTCACTGAAGCTATCCTCTCAGCTTAGGTCCCCCCCCCCATTCACTCAAACCTGGCGGGCTGCTGGCATCAGTGTCTCAGCTGATCGCAACTGCCATGGACTTGCCTGCATCATGATACAAGCGCACGCTGTGAAGTGCACAACTCCGAGGTGTTTCCTGCGAGCAGTATCCCTTAGTTGAGGTTTTTCCCCCTCTGCTGTGCATAGCAGCATTTCAGCTACATGCAGCATCTCTTCACCCGGACACCTGCCAGCTACAGAGTAACCCCAGCCTCAGCCTGGCCGGAGCAGCTCCAGTCTAGCAAAGCTCAGATCCAAGTCCAGATGTGCACCGCTGGTTCCTCATCTCCGCGATAGACTGAGCTACACTCCAGACACAGGCAGCCCTGGACTTGGGGTCAAGGTTTGAACACTGCATCCGGAGCCCATCTCTATTGCTAAGTGTTATTTCATAGAATCTGCCTATCAACCTCTCCAGAGACTCTCTCACTTCACATCACCCAACGCTTGCTTTTGCCAGGCTTTTCAGAACGGACGCTGCACCTGTCCCACCTCCTACATAGCTCGTGTCAGCTCTGCTGTGCTCCTTTCTCTACAAACCCTGCTAGTACCTCTGCTGTGGGAGACCCCCGATAGCCACACTGCAATTTCAGTTATCAGCACAAGTAGGTCATTTTAGAACAGCGGTCGGGCTGAACCTAAGCCCCACCTGAGACAATGGGAGCAGGGAGGAGAAAGATTCCCCCACCAGCCCAGCATGCTTTCAGGGCCTAACTGCATCTATTCATGAACCCATAGCTAGATGTTAGGGGGGGGACTTCCTTACTGGAGAAGAGAAGAAAATGTAGTGCCATCGCCTGGCCAGCAAGGGCCCCTTTCAAGAGCCAAAGGCAACAGGGGAGCGGAGACTGTAACATCCTGCTGCAATGCAACTGTTGAGTCTGACAATTATTACAGTGCTTGGAAGGTGCCGGGTTTGCAGAAAAGCAACACCTTGGAGGGCAGGGGGATTCTTTTGGAGCAAAAAAAAAAAAAAAAAAATCCGTGCATCCATTTTCAAAGATCTGAGAAGCTGAGGAAGAATATTTGATTCTGGCAAGCGCTCAAGCTTTATCCGTGATTAAAAAGCATGAACATTTGCTGCTTTCCAGGGCTCTGGCCTCCAGTGAGAAGCAGATACCTGGAAATTATCCAAAGAGAAAACACAGGTGCTGTGCAGCATCCAGAGGGAGAAGGGCTAGGGTGGCTGCCCCCGCTTCCCTCATATGGCAGTACTAGAGAGAAGCCCATCCTCTAGTTGCAATGGGATCTCTGTCCTACTGGGGACTGCAGAGATGATTCCGATGGCATCCCATTGTGCTGGGCACAGCACACAACCCTAGGGAGAGGCCAAAGAGTTAAACAGACAAAGGGTGGGAGGGAAAGCAGAGGCACAGAGAAGTGAGTCTCCCCCCCCCACCCCAAAATCACACAGGTCATTGTGCCAGTGCGACGAACAGAACCAGGTCTCCTGACTCCCAGTCCCACGTGCTATCCACTTGGCCTGGCTGTCTCGCTAATGAGGAGGAAATAGTCTAGGATTTTTCTTTTCCTTCACTTTGATTGTGAATTCAAACACAAGATGAAAAGTCAGATGAAGCCAGATGATCAGATAGGAACACGTACATACAGATCACGGCTTGCCCCCGGGGTTCGGCAGAAGTCTTCCTGGTCTCCCCCCTTCTACGCCCCCGACAACTCAGACACACTTGCCTCTCTACATAGTACAACATCTCTTAGTATTTTTTAGCATCAGTGTTTCCTTCAGAGTCAGTTTTATTTCGTCGTCTCCCCCAAGGGGCTTTCTTTTCCTCTCCGCTTTCTGAAACCCGTAGAAAGAAAAGTATTTCACAATCTACACACACATCCCTCCCCCCACACACACACACACAGGGTCCAAGCATAACTTTTTCGGGCCCAGTACAAACTTTTAACATGGGTCCCCTTCCGTAATGCGGGTAATGGGGGTTGCAGCCTGGGCCGGGCCCCCCAAGGTCTCTGGGCCCCAGTAAAGTGTACCCTTCCCCCCCCCCCCCCATGTGGGGGACCTGCACACACACCATTTCTCTCTAGCAGCAGGCTACCAACATTTTATCCTTTTTTCAGGAACCTGTTCTGTGCTGACTTCACACACCCGTTTCCCATAGAACAGAGTTCGAGATCTGCATCCTTATTTAAGACCTTCATTGTTCTGGACTCTGGATACCTCAAAGGTTGCCGTATGCTCCAGGAAGAGCACTTGGGATGACAACTGCGTCTCAGGCACAATGGAATTGCCCACTGCAAGATAAAGCTGATCTGTTCAAAAGACAGGCCTTTCTCTCAGGGGCTGGTCCAAGGCTGTGGAAACAAACTCCCTAGGAACTAAGGACCACCTCCAGCATCACCACTTTTGCACTGCAAATGTAAGGTTTGCTTCTTCAACCTCTCCTTCAACAACAAATACACAGCACAGCAAACCTAAAATTAACAAAACCCACCGCCTCATTGAATTGTCCACTGGAGGGGGAAAGGGGGGAACAAAACAAATAAAGAAAGAGAAAGTGCATCCCATGTAACAAGTGCTAGGTGTGTCACTTACTGCCTGACCGGAAGGTGATCCGATCTACAGCAGTGAGAATAGTATAAGAACCTGGCCAGAAAAGAAAGAAGCCAAGGTGCAAAGCATGGGCCTGCTATATCTTTTAGCACCAGCCCAGCTCAGCCATGTGTCTGTTTAAATTAAACCCTGGTCTTCATCAGGACACTAGGATCAGCTTTTCATTTCCATGCTAATGCATCCATTAGCACTCCTGTTAAATCTAGCTCTTAAATACAAGAGGCAGTTATGTATCAGCTGAATATTAAAGAGCCTGATTAAGGATTAATAAAGTGTGAGAGATGGTTTTCTTTGGTAGCTATTAAAATTTAGAAGAGATTTGTTATTTTAAAACTGCCATTTCACACACGGTGGTCACCATTACAAAGTCATTTGCTCCCAGTTACAACACAACAAGTTTTCAGAGATATAATGAAAGAGGTTATTTGTGTGTGTGTTTGTGTAAAACAAACAGTGGGCAAGTGTGCAATCTGCTTTTTTATCATGCTGACTTCGTAGATCTATCAGCTTATACAGCCCTCTTCACTGTAGCATCCCAGTCCCTCGCAAACACTAAGGAATTCATTCTTTCAGAGCTCCTGAGAGATAAGGAAGCATCACTGTCCCCATCTTACAGGAGAAGAAACAGAAGCGACATTTAGTGACTTGGCCGTAGTCACACAGGAAATCTGCGAGAAAGCTGGGAATTGGATCCTCCCCATTTCACAGATTTTAAAGTCAGATGGGATCATGGTGATCGCTGAAGGCAGAATTTTCAAAAGTGCCTCAGGGCCAGGTATACCAAGGGACGTGGGCACCCAAAGGTGCAGAGAGGCACCTATTTGATTTTCCAGAGTACCTTACACATTTAGGCTCCTTTGAAAGTCCCACTAGTCACATAGCCACATCTTTAGGCACCTAAATCCTTTTGTAAATTTGGCCCCAAGTGACTTATGTTCCTAAGTCCCATTTTCAAAGTGACTCAACACGTTTGAAAAATTCTACTCGTAGTCTAGGCTGACCTTATCCCTGACACAGGCCGTTCCCTCTGCTGAGCCCAACAACTTGTGTCTGAACTAGAGCATCTCTTCTGGAAAGATGTGCAGTCCTGATTTACACCTTGACTCTGTAAACTACTTATGCGCATGCCTAACTAAGGTTGCAACTAGTCCCATGGAAGTCAAGACACAGAGAATTTACTCCACCCTTTGGAACCAATTACCAAAAGATAACCACCCCCACTGGCCCTAACTCTATAAACTGGAAACCTTGGAAGACTTAAATCTCTTATGTTTAGCAGCCACAAGAGGGGGACAGAGAGCTAGATTTGTACATAGTTACCCAAACATGTACTCATCCATATCATGCATGCCCTGGCGTTTCGTTTTCATCAGGGCATACAATAAAGTGCATTGAGACTGTTAAACAGATTTAGCTGCCTGCACTGGGGGACAGCACCTGGGAAGTTGTCAGTTTAAGAGCTTTGGTCGGCAAGATTTTTTTTTAGTGGAACAATATGAGCATTTTAGCAGAACGTTTTAATCAAAACCCAAAATATTGCACTTCGATTCAATACAAAAAATGTTGTGATGGTTTCCCCAAGTCCTCGTTGTATTCCTCTCCCCACAAGGATCCCAAAACTTCCCAATTCTTCATTTGAAATGGAAAATTTCCATTTAAAAACATCAGCAAAAGATTTCACAGAAAAAAATGAGTTTGTGAACAATTCCAGAAGGAAAACACGATTTCTGAGTGACCCTACTAAGGAGCGCAGACCGTTCCTTGCTAGGATGCTGTGCTGGTGTTTCAGCAAGGGGACTCTCGGAGTCCCCCCTGCTCACCTGCGAGAGGGTTATGTACTCTTGTAGTGAAAGAAGGATGGGGGGAAAATATTGTTTTTGTTCTATTCTTTAAAAGTTTTATACCATTGTCAGCACTGTGGTATCTGAACACCCTCCAGTCAGACATTAACTCTGTGCATTGAGGCAGTGAGACCTAGTGGACAGAGCCCTGGACTGTGACTCTAGAGATGTGGGTTGTGTTCCAGGTTGTGCCATTGGCGGACCTTGAGCAAGTCACTTCCCCTCCCCTGTGCCTCAGTTTCCCCACCTGTAAAATTGGGGTAATGATACTGCCCTCCTTTGTAAAGCACTATCATATTCTACTGATGAAAAGCACGTGAGGAAGCTAGTTATTCTTATTAAAAGATGTAACTAATGTTTGTCACATACAGCTTTTGTCTTCTCTCTTAAATACCCACATACCACATACATCATTTAAACCATTACAATGTTCTCTTCTAGCCATAATGAAAGAATGAGGCGGCACCACTTCCCTTTACAAACAGACTTGTGTTAGGTGTCAGGAGACTCTGCCCGGTACATTGACAGCAGAGCATCAATGGGTGTGACCAGAAATGGACTGTTTAAAGCCAGTGTTGAGCACCTAGGCCCAGACGAGCAAGCAAACGAATATGAAACAAATCTGCCCCACGGCCACACAGTGAGTCAGGGACCATGCTAAAAACAGAACCCAGGGGTCCTGACTCCCAGACCTCCTGCTCTAGCCACTAGACTATACTATCAATCATTTGTGTTGGATTCAATTACATTATTTATTCTGTTCTTTCAAGGATGAAGTCTGCAGCAAATGTTTTCCGACCAGTGAAATCAATTATGGGTACTTCCCATAGAACCAGTGCAAGGTAGCTGTGGTTCCTCTCGGAGAGGTAGGAGGGAAAACAAGAGTGAAACCTGCCAAGTTTTTTTTACAGCCTTTCGGGCTTCTCTTTGCCTGGCTGCTGTGGCCAGGTCCACTCCAATCCCTCCCCCAACTACCACCGAATGTTAGTGCTGTGAGTTGCCAGGGCAGGCCGCTTTGCAGCTGTTTTTTCTTGTGCCTCCCGTGAACTGCCTGCCTGAGTCAAGACCAGTCCTTGGAAACTCGAGTTGGGAGGAAGTAAGTGCCGTGAATTACGAAGCCCCTTAGGAGACTGCAGGGTAGGCCTGCACCGCCTATGACTCCTTCTTCTAGCATCCCAGAGACAAAAGGCTGCCACGGCCTTCCTCTGATCCCCCACAGCGAGTCTGTTTTAGAGGGACAGGGCCTGAACACAAGTAGGCTGTGTGGTTAAGAGGGGTCCCTCTCTCAGTCTCCACAGCCCTTCACTTGGGGTCTCTCCTTCAGTGTCATAAACTGGCATGGCTAAGTGGTCATCTTCATCCAGATCTCTGCATGGCAGCATGTTTGCTGCACTCTGAGGTTACCTCTGTACCAACCCCCGTGCAGAAGAAAGGCAATGGGGCCTTTAAGGCTGCCCACCCGGTTGAGCTGTGATTTTCTTCTGGGAGGGTTAAACAGTTAAGTAGATGAGATGGAGAAACTGGTTCTGGTTCATTGTTTCTCCCCCTCCCTGCTGGGGGTATCACCCTACCACACCTTTAATTACATAAGCAAAACAAATGAGATGGGGACTGAAAATGAGCAGAGAGAAAAACCAGTTTTTCCATTGTCCCCGGGAACTCCAGCTAACATTCAGAACCTCGGGTTGTTCTTTCCTGCTGGCTCTAGGGTGACCCAGAGAGCAAGTGTTAAAAACCGGGATGAGGGGGAGGGAGGGAGGTGGACAGGTGCCTATATAAGAAAAAACCCTGAATATCGGGACTGTCCCTATAAAAATCAGGACATCTGGTCACCCTAGCTGGCTCCAGATCTCATATCAGCACATCAATCACTGTATCTTCCTTCCATCTGACAAGGAGCTCTGAGAAATCAAAGCCAGTAGCAGCAGGTACCAGCAGACGCATAGGCTGTGATGGAAAGCCTCCTACCTGGGAACATTCAGAGGCATCTCTCATTTCTGCCCCTGAGAGGGGGGGCCATGCAGCACAATTAGGAATAGCAATGAAACTTGTTACAAAGCTTGTCTCTGCTGCCCTCCCTGTCTAACGCATGCCAGCCAGGCTTCTGGAGAGGTGTTTGAATAGTCAAGCCAGACTACCCAGCGCTGACGGAAACAGACATTCAGCCCCCAGGGAAATAGCAGCAATATGTGATCTCTTCTCCCCTGAAATAGTGAGTGGAGCAGTGAGAGACGGTCTCTGAGCAGGGAACGAGGGAAGTTGCAGCAGAAGCACCGAAGAAAGAGGAAAGGCAGAGCACAGGCCTGGGCGTCAGGAGAGCTGGGCTCTTGCTGTGTGACCTTGGTGACGTCATTACAGGTCTGAATGGTTTCCTGATCTACCTGGCACCGAGGACAACCGTACCTCCCAGGGGCGTGGGGAAGGTTAACGCAGCCATGTCCATAAGGGGCTCTGAGAGCTTCTGATGGAAGGCGCTATGTAAAGAGTTGCCATGATCGTGAAGACCCTTTAACATTTAAGGAAAGGATGCCTGCTCTGTGGGACCCTTCGGCTATGTCTACACCGCAGCTGGGACCAAGCATCCCGGACTCGAGCTAAAAGATGAATGTGGATGTTGCATCTCGGGCTGGAATCCTACCCGACCCCAGTAGACGTGAGGGCCCGAGCTGTGATGTCCACACTGCTGTTTTGAGCCTGCTAGTGCTAGTTTGTGGAGCAGGATCCCAGCTGGGATATCACACTAGTGTCGCTCCATTGACGTCAGTGGAGTTCCTCCCAATTGACAAGGGACCTGGCCAGATCAGTCAGGTCCTAGCCAGCCCGTGTTACTGGGCTCTGTGGTTAGAACGCCAAGTACTCTCAGGGGGTGTAATGTGACGGACAACTTCTTGGCCGATATACCAGGGACCTGAACCAGGGATGTCCAGAGCTAAACGCGTAAGCTGCTACTGCTTGAACTAAACCACCACAGCTCAGTGGAAGAGGGCTGTAATAAAGTACATCCTCTGTGGGTTGGCCAAGTAAAAACCAAAAACCATGCGCACCCACAGGTTACAACACTGCACAAGGTGGCTGTCAGGTGTGTAATGGGGGACGGGGAGCAGTTACTTTCCCTTCCCACAAAGGATATGTCTACACACGAGTCTTTTTACACCTAGGCCAGGTCTACACTAGAAAGATATTTGTCACTAGCACTATAACAGCACACCCTTCTGGTACAGGCATAGTTCATACTTGCAAAAAAGCCAATATACTTATACTGGTTCTCCAAACAAAGTAAGCTATCCTGGCAAAGTCACTTTAATGCCAGTATAACTTTGTCTACACTGGGAATTTTTGCCCATTAAAAATGTCTGTATCTGCCAATTTTACTGTAGGGCGGGCCGTAGTTAAATGATTGCTAATGAACGCTAAGTAATTAACACCTTAGTAAAGGCTCGTCTGGACACGCCCTACATGTTTGTTGCATGGTTTATGCTAGGGCTCAATTAATTAGTAATCAGAAGAGACTAGTGCAGACATACCCAATATTGTGGAACCACCCAGTGCTTTCCAGTTGAGGACTGTTTACTGAATAGGTGGATCCTTTCCAGTATGTTCTGCCAATCCAATGGGTGAGCTTGCTGAATGCATATATCCCTGCATGGTGAAGGGCCAAATTTTCACATGAGCTCAGAGCCAGATTTTTTTTTGGTGTGGGGTGGGGGGGAGTGGGGGAAGAGGGGCACTCAGCACCCAAGATTGGGATCAAAATTCTCAATAGTTCACTTCCCACAAACACCGGAATAAGGTGCAGATTTCTGCTCATTTCTGGCCACTTATGGTGCTTAAGCAGGAATATTTGGCCCTAAATCAGCAGATTCTGTAGTCATGGACATTTTAGTTCAGTGAAGGAGTGTTAAAGCATATTTCCATTCCAGCCCCCACTTTCCTCTCTCCCTTCATAACAGGTGCATTCATTTCTTGCAGTTAAGGTTAAAAAAATAAAACCCACCAAACAAACCCACACTCAGGTCAGCACAACCAGAACATAAGGTTTCTACAGTAGCATCAGTAATGAATACCCAGTTCTGATATAGCATTTTTCTTCTGTAGATCTCGAAGATTTTTACAGAGGAAGTCAGTATCACCATCCCCATTTTACAGTTGGGGGAAACTGAGGTAGAGAGAGACATGGACTTGCCCAAGGTCACCTAGCAGGCCAGTAGCAGCGCCAGGAATAGAGCCCAGGTCTCCTGAGTCCCAATTCAATGCTCTATCTACTACCATGCAGTACTTCCATCCCTGTTTTCCTTGGAACTGGGGATATAATTTAATATAGACGTTAAACATATGACAACAAGCACACAGGATGTGCAGGGTGACAGAGTTAATACCAAAGAAAAATTCAGGCTGCATTTAGTCTCCATTACAGTTTACACCAACATTATGTGGGATTTAGCTCTACATCCAACTTTCATTAGCTTCATTTCTCAACCTTAATGTTCCATTAACATATTTTTCCCCATTTGCCATGAGCTAGCAATGCTGCTTCCCAAGAGGTCTGGTCTCCACACCGGAGGGGTTTTGGGTCCACCGTGCTACCGCCCAGGACACTTCTTGGGAACATAGGAATTGCCATCCCACGTCAGAGAAGTGACCTATCTAGTTTAGCTTCAGAGGAAGGTGCAAGGTGACCTTGGGCAAGTCACTTAACCTCTCCGTGCTTGTTTCACTTCCCACACTTAGTTTATCTGGTCTATTTGGACTGTACATTTTCCAGGGCAGGGACTCTCTCTCATTGTGGGTTTGTACAGCACAGTGGGACCCTGATCTCAGTTAAAACATGTTCGGTGTGACTATAATACAAATTAACAACATCTCTGGATGTTCTTGTTAGTTGGATGAATGTCCAAACCCTTTCCTTAATTCTGTCAAGCTCTTGGCCCCAATGGCATCCTGTGGCAATGAGTGACACTGGCTAATTGCGACTTGTTTAGAACAAGTATTTGCTTCGGCTAGTTCTGAATTTGCTCCTCTTTGATTCCATCAAGTGCTTTTTGCTATCACATTCTGAATTACTTGCTGGCTCAGAGACGTGGCATGTCAGCATTGTAAGCCTGGTTCTGCTGAAGCTGAAACAATTTTCCAAGCTGTGGCCTCCTGAGGTAGGTGTCTGGGACCAACCTTGCTATATCAGAGAAACAAGAGGCAAATAGCTGGGACTATCTATCTCCTCTAGTTTTTATTAAATCTGCGTTTGCAGTTTGCATGGGCGGTGACCTCTGCTGCTAGTCCAAAAACAAAGGTCAGTAGCTTTGGAATGCTGCTACTAGGGTGAGCTGACTGCTGGTGTGAAAAATCAGGATGGGGTGGGACGAAATAGGGTGCCTATATGAGAAAAAGCCCTGAATATCAGGACTGTCGCTATAAAATCGGGACATCTGGTCACCCTAGCTGCTGCTCTTTCATTATCACAGCTCTGACATGCTGCGGAGATTGAGGGGTATTTTTAGACTGGCGAACTAGGGTTTGAGTCTTATTAAAGGGGAAATGACATTAATACCAACACGTCCCTCCCTCTGCTTCTCCCTCCTGCTTATGTAGGTGTTGCTGATTTCCTTTTCCTCTCATCCTCCTTTAGGAAAGGAATTCAGTTCTGTTTAGTCATTGCATGGGCTCTGGTGAGACAGAATGTGACAGGCCTTCCCCCACACTGCTCTGCAAATGTAGTTCAGCCCTGACCTGGAGTGGCCACCTGAAGGGTTTAGACCATGGCTTACTCTCAATAGCTTTTCAGTCCTTGTGCCTCTCTGCTAAAGCTGGCAACAAGAGCAGAGCTAGCGCCAGTTATGGTGGTAATTTTTATCCTATGGAGACCCATCTACCGAGTACTGAACCGAGATCTCCAGAATATGTTTGCCACAGGCTACTGAACAGCAACTTCTGCTCTCTGCCAGGGATGGGAACAGAACTGTGACTGCGCAGGGACAGGCGGTGTATCCCACCCCCAGTTGTCACCTCTGATGTCACGTCTCGGGTGATGACGTGGTGTGGGAGAGGCGATCGCGGGCCCCTTTAGCATCACATCTCCCAAGGAGTATGGCCATCCTGTTCGGTTTCAAGCTAACCATCAATAGGGGCGACAGGTGGCTCACAGCTTCACACATTCGTTTGGATGCCCAAGGGACAGGGACTGCCCCACAGCTATGAACCCTCCTATGGTCAGGAGGAAACAATCGGCCTAGAGATGCTAAAGCAACTCATTGGCAATCACATGCCATGGGAGGAAGGCACCTTATCAGCAGATCTCAGGCAAACAAACATTCCTGAAACCCCGACATCCCCCAGTGAGCTGGCTACCTATCCTCATCTTGCTGTGGAGTAGGGAAAGGTTAAGGTCACCTAGTGAGTTAGATGGGAGCTTAGTACAATGCAAGGGCCAATTGTGGTCACTGGATCACTATGGATTGCCTTTCCCCATTCTCCTGGAGCAACCTGCTTTCCAGGTGAGGACCCTGAGCAACACACGTCTGTTTATTTGATTACTCCTCCGAGCAGTCTCAGACAGAAGCATGGAGACATCCGCTTTGCCCTGACACAGCCAACCATCAAGGAGTAGCAGGATCAGGCTAGCTCAGAGGTGATTTAGCTCCCCCTGTGATCAGGTGGTGATGATTTGCTTTCAGTTCTTTGAGGTGAACTGAAGCAGCAACATCCTCCAGCTGACAAAACAATCGCCCCAGATTTGTTGCTCAGAGCTCGCAGTGAGGCGGCATTTGGGCTCTCAGCTTTTTTCCTCCAAGAGCCATTTTGGCTAGGCTATGTGGGCAAACTAAGTAGGAGCAGCGGGAGAGGGGGATCAGGGGAAAGGGGGCTTTAATTTCTCCAGAGGAGGCTGCTAACAGGAAACCAAAACACCCGAGAGCGCCTGACAAGAGAGTAAGCCATTGGAATTGCTTTATCGGCATCACAGGAGTGAGTCTGGATTGAGTCACTGGCTGATATTTGAAAGGGAAAAAGCTGAATAGACACGGCTGTGCTAGCAAGACAATGAATGAAAAAGGGAGGGTTTCGTACATGACTAGACAGATGGCTTGCATTGCGATAGATTATCATCTGCAACTGGGCTGATGGGAGAGCAACTCCAAAATAAAAGGATCCTGGTTTATACATTAAACATCTTCTCCCCACAAGCCTGCATTCACATCACATACACATGCTTATTTCACCGGGCTGTTTTCAATGCGAGTCTATTGTGGTGACAAATACCAAACATACACCACATTAGAAAATAAGTTACTGTTCTGGAAAGATACCCTTTTGGAGCCAGTTTATCAAGAGGACGTTATTCTAAACAGCGGAATTTGGCGGAAGTGTTGCAGTTTGATCAGGATATGTGATTTTTTTTCTTCCCTTGAGCAAAATTTATCTGGTGAAGCCGACAAGTTTATACCTAGGACAAATGTGTCCCTCCTTCTCCTGGTCCCTCTTTATTATGGCACCACAAATATTAACAATAGTTTAAAATTAAAAATAAAGAATCTAATTAGACCTTAACCTCACTGATAACACACACAATTTTTTATAAAACTCTGGCTTTACTAGAAGAATGCATCGATTTAACTAGATCTGATTATTTTTTAAATTGATCTAGTTCAGCTTGTGCAAACCCCTAATGTAGATACACTTCAACCAGTTTATAAGCAAGCATTAAACCAGTGTAAGTGCATCTACATCTGGAATTTGCACTGGGTGAACTAGATTGACTTTTTAATTGATTTAATTAAACCAGCATTTACTAGCCTAGACATGATCTTGGACTAAGAATAGCTGCACCCTGAATTCCAAGCAGTTAAGAGAGAGTTGTGTCTATTAGTATCAGAGGTAACAGAATAATTAATTTCACCTTTTCTAGCTCACAAATGGTCTGGAGCGGTTTATGCTATTCTTGAGTTTATTCATAATGAAAAATTTGCAGAATATTTTCTACAAGTAATTAGTTATTGATCTCTAAATTTACCCATGACAAATTGCTCATGAGTAAATCAATTATTCAAGCTGAATTGGTTAGCATGGGATTTACATTACTTGCATTATATTTTTGGTCTATTACTGAAGGGGCATAACTTAGAATCGGGTTTCGGGGGAGGAGAAATACACTTTGGATGTTCCAATAGTCTGAAAACTCATGTTGCCTCTTAGTCCATTTTAAATCCATATCACCAGATCTAGAAGACTGGTGCCAAGGGATCAATTAACTCCCAGCTTGCCTGCTTCCCACCCTCCCACCTATTTCCATGTCAGGCAGAGATCTGGCAACAAAGATCTGTCCTTCACCAGTGGAAATGCTGTTCTCTCCACCCACTTACATACAACTCTGCCCTAGTTTTATAAACTGCTAATCTAAGCAGATGTTGTAGAGGAATGAAAATAAAAACAAGAGCCTGAAGGAGCAGAAATGGAACAGCAAAGAAATATGGAGTTAGATAACAGAGTAACAGTACATGCTTCTTCCTGCAGAAAGCAAAGCATTTCTCAGCATAGGTACATCGGGGGAGTCCAAGGACAAGACCACAATAAAAGGGGAGGGGGGGAGGTCTATGATCAGAATGGGGAGCCAGCTATTTCTGTACTGCATTATTCTAAGGGTACAATAGTCCCCCTTTCAGAAGCCTGCCAATCCACACGACAATTCCCAAGAATGTGGGTAGGAACTAGCCCACATAGCCCACAGTGAGCATTTGTCTATGCCATGGCTAGCACTGGGAACCAATTATGCAACCCATTTTGCCTGTGTACAGATAGCCTTACAGGAATCAGCCATCTACTCTTATGTCTTCATTATGTCTCTCCTTTGTTCATCTATGTGAGAATGAGTGCACTGGACTGGCCGGATGCTGCTGAGATACATATTCTCAGTTTCTTCATCTGTAAAATGGGTAGAAGATACTTGGCATGTACCCTAAAGGCGGGGCTGTGGGATTTCCACTGGGGTAGTCATTGTTGCATTCCCCCCTCCTCCCCAATTTTACTGTCAGGTGACATAATTTGCCATTGGGCTGTGTGTTCTAGCAAAATAATCACTGACCAGAAATCACAAGGCTTTGATTCTAAACCCATTTTGGATACTGGTTTGCTGTGATGCTTTAGACAAGTCACTTACAGATGGTTGAAACAGAGGCTCTGAGTGTAAGGAGGCCAGCGATCATGACCCAGTTTCCAGGGATTTGGAAAGTCTGACTAGGTGATGTTTAAGAATGGGCTTTTCAAAGAAATCAAAGCGAATTTGGTACCCAGTTCCCTTTGGCTGTCATATGTCTAACTCCTTTGGGGCTCCTTTCAAAAGCCATGGTTTAGGGCGAAGTATTATTAGGGCCAACCAGTAGCAGAGTTGAGAATAGAATGCAGGACCTCAGGCCCCTGGCCCGTACTCAGTCATTGCAGCCATGAGTCTTCAATGGATTCGTCTGATGTGAATTCTCTAGTGAAATTATTTTTAAAAAAGTGAAACATCCAGATGATGGGAGGGCAAAATATCTAGTCCCCAGTTAAAAACTTCATTCCACTTTTGCAGAAGTCTCATTAACAAGAAAATTTAATTAAAAAGAAAGAAAATCCAAACCAAACCCAGCTCTTCTTAAAAACAGATAATTTCACCAGCTTTGCTGGTCATAAGCTATGCTACGGATCACCATCCTACTAGGACCTATATCCTCTCCCCTTTCTCAAAAGAGACAGACTCAAACTGGCATCTTTCCTCCTAGCCTGATTTTCAGAGGGACTCAACGCTCCCTGACTTCCGTTGGATTGTGGGCATTTAGTAACTTGCGGAGTGGGGAGAATAAAAATCAGGCTTTTAGTCTTCAGTTCCTGCTTCTTTTTAATAATTAAGCAAATTATGCAGCCTCTGAAGTTTGATACGCTTCATGCTTCCCCATCCCTCCATGGGCTTTGTCTAGCATCAGATGCCAGCACTTTGTTAAAAGCTTTAAAAAAAAAATCATCTTTCAGATAAACTGACACTATAAGGCTGCTGTGTGTGTGAGTGTGTGAGAGAGAGAGCGAATGTTCTCACAGAGGCCAGGAGTGCACAGGTGAGTTACAGGAAATCAGTAACCAAGGAAACTAATTGGAGCTGATGAGAAGTGTATTGTACTTCATCACTAATGCTAGAATAGCCTGGGAAGAGGAGATGCTGCCTGTGCGTCCCTCTGTGCAGCAGTGGAATAAAAGAATGACCAGTCCAGCTGCAGGCGTAACCCCGGGGCCAGATTCCAGTGAGCATCCAGAGTAAATTCACTGGCCTCAATGCAGTCCCTTTTGATTTACACCAGGACAACAGGGAACAGCCCATGATCATGCCTTCCATGATGTTTAACACAATGAAGGACTCCAATTTGCAGATGTGAAAACCATCTCTCTCTATTCACTGAGCTTAACCAGTATTTAGCACCGTGTGGGCTCATGCAATATAACAGGTGTGCCCTGGCTTGTTTAACGTAGGAACTCAGATGGGCACAGCTAATTCAGTTTGAATTATCCGCTGTGCATTGGATAGTTCAGGCTACCCTGCCAGATTTGGAGCTTAGTGACGCAGGCATAATGCTGCATCAAACGGGGTCCACCAGGTTTACCCAAGTTGGAGTAAGATCAGAACATGCTTCAGTGATGGCTGCCCCAGTGCGTGGATTCTGAAGGGAAAAATGTTGGCTCAATAGACCTAAAGTGACTCTGCTCTGAAACATTTTCTCAGTGGGCCAAAAATGCCCCAATTTGTCCCAGGCAGGTGGCTGCCCCCATGCCAGGCTGCATACACTTTGGGTCATTAATTAGAAGCCCCATATGATTTTTTTTTTTTAAAGTGAGAAGGAAGGAGTAGTGCTTGTGACAGAAACAGGAATTTCTGCCTTTTGGCTGACACGCTCATGTTACAGTTCGTGCTCTGGAACGCCCGATGCTGCTGCTTAATAAGAGACAGATCTCAAGAAAGCGTCACATCAGTCACGTCAGACTTCACCCAAACTGCAGAGATTGGGCAAAGAGGATTGGAAGCCTGACAACTGGCATGTTCTGATCCTTTTCCTAGCCCCTCTCCTGTGACTCTCTTACCACTGAAGTGCCACTGAAGTTCTTGGGCCCAGATTCTCAAAAGGTATTTAGGTGGCTAACTCCCATTGATTTCACTGGACTACCTTTGAGAATCTGGGCCTTGGAGCCTGATTTTCAGAGGAGCTGAGCATCTGCAGATCCCAGTGACCTCAATAGCACAGGAGCAGACCCCATGTGCATGGGCCTGGTGGCCAGTTGCATTGGAGAGATTATTTTTTATCTTGCTCTGAAGCATCAAATGGGACACTGAACCAGATGCACTGCTGTGTAGATCTGTGGCAAATCTTCCGTTTTAAGGTAGGTAAATGCAGGCACGTCTGGCCTAAATGGAGTTTAGTGGAAGAATTTCTGTGGTGAGACTTGTGTGAATTTTACTTGTAAATGACCTCCCCAGCCCCCCCCACAGAATATGGAAGAACTGAGGGAAGGATTCCACTCACAGGGCAGGGGACAGCTCCACAGCCTCTGCTTTGGTTCCTTAGCTAGAATAGCAACTGCAACCCTCTACACGGGTTTGAGTAGGCCTGAGCTGTGCAATTACAGATTCAGTAGCTACCCCACCATCTCTCAAAGCAAAGGTATAACCTGAATGCTGGTGGCATGGAGTCCACCTTCCTGCTGCATGTAGGATGGCAAATAGCCCCTGCACATCTGCTCTGCAGCTGCCCTCCTCCATGTGCAGCAGAATCACTGCATCAGGGGATTTCCATGAGCCCTAAGCACTTGCATGAACATCGTTCTTAAAGACCTTCTTCACCATCGCCCTCCACCCCTGGTTACAGCTCTCCTGCCTTTCATGGTTTTTGTGCCTCATTTTACAGATTCCTCAATCCAACCCACAGAATTTCTCCAAATATATGTAACAAAAGCCTTGAAAAATTTTAGCCCATTGAGTCCATGACTGAAAGAAACATTAAGTAATCGCCAAAAATGTACTTCACATTGTGTGTCTAATAAAACAGTCACGTTTGTAAAAAAATAATTAAAAATGCCTTGAATCCTTCTGAGAGCTCCCAGCTTGCGCTCCTTCACACAGCGGTATCGCCACTCAGAGCCTCCAGAAAAACCTCCGTACACCTTCTGCTTAACAATTCATGCAAATCAATATTTCCCTGCCATGATAAGTTAGAATGAAATCTGCATCTGCTGTGCAGAGGAAAATTACATTGTTCCCCTTTCTGCTCCATCTTTACGGGATGGTAGCGAGGGATGGAATGAGCCAATGTTGCAGAGGAGGGACATAAATATGCTTTTAAGGGAACATCTTCTTTGCAAGTCAAATGGAATAAATAGGTATCACTACATAACAGACAGAGGCAAACTATGCTCTCTGTTAAGCCATTGTTTTCCATTGGAGTTACTCCAGATTTACACCCCAGCATTTGACCCTCCAGCATTGATTTATTTCTGTGATACTTAAGATGTGAGGATCCCTTTGTGTAATGATTCTCAGCATGGCTAATCAGCAGGATTTGAACCTAGGATCTTTCACACCATAACATTGACCTGTTTTGTATGTCCATTAGCTGGCAGCTGTAGTAACCTGGTATATGCTCCTGTGTGCTATCAGTGACTTAGAATGTGATGACTTGCCCACAGTCACATCATCACACCTCTTTGTCTCTCCATTCCCTCCTCACTTGTTGTATGTCTTGTCTACATAGATTTAAAGCTCCCCACGGAATAGAATGTCATTTACTGTGTGTTTGTACAGTGCCCAGCACAAAATCGCCTGACCTTGGTTGGAGTTTTTGGACACTACCGTAATAGTTATTTTAACTTTATTATAGGTGGGTTTAAACTAAAATCCTGTCTCTAAACACCCTGAAACTATGGGGTGGGGTGAAATCCAAACCTAGATCTACATTTTTGAAGTGGATCCTTTATAATGGGGTGAACACAGCTACTGAACTTTAAAGAATTTGAAATATATACTTAATTCTTACAAAACCTCACTATTGTTATATCAGGTGCCTTTACATAAGGTAAGCAAGTATTCTTATCCCCATTGCACAGGCAGGGAAACTGAGGCAGCACGTGGTGTATTGATTTGTCCAAGGTCACACACAGGCTAGTGGCAGAGCTGGGGCTAGAGCCCAGGGCTGAATATTCCCAGTCCAGTGCGCTATCCACTAGGCTACATTCCTCTCTTACAAAATGCCAGGTTTTATATCAGACAAACAAAAGACCAGGATCCCGCACAGGAATCTACAGAGCACAAGATTCCTCAAGTACACTGTAACATAAGGGTATGAATTAGTAATTCTGATGAGAGTTGGAGGAGCACTGCAAAGCCTACATGGCTTAGGGAGTCAACATTGTCCTTCAGCACCTTGGACAACTCCAATCTCTGGACTCCAAGCAGTAACATACCATGAAAAACTCATTGAAGCTTATGGGGGGAGAACCTCCCCTTGATATCAATGGACTTTGGATCAGGTTCTGACCCAGCTTGTAGGGGTCTGCAGAGTTGCCTGGCATTATGATGCAAGCATCACCACATCTTCCACCAGTGATATTTGTAGCCCTGTCCATAACTCTTAGGGTTTCTTGCGGATTGGTTAGCCAGCTAACATCATTAGTAGACCAACACTCCACTGTGCCTCCTGTAGCTTCTTTACACCTTTAATCTCAGTTAAGTCCTGCTTTCTAACCAGATGTAGTTAGAATATCTGTGGCAGTCAAGTTAGCTTAGAAGTTTGAACAAATATTTGTAGAAAGATTCGTTTTGCAGCACCTGCCTATTCTATTTCCTGTAACCAAGCATTGTAATTGATGAGAGGAAAGCAAAAGATATGGGCTGGAAAATGGAAGAGCCCTTTGAAGCAATAGAGTGAGAGAACCATTTCCCTATAAATCCAAAGTCACAAAAACCAGTTGACTCAAACCACAGAAAACCTCACACTAAGCTGAGTGGCCTTGTTCATGTTGCTTAGCACTGTGGCCATTTATAATATTTAATATACTTCTAAACGTGCTCTATTAAGTCTCAGCTTAATACAAAGGACTTCTCACTTTACAACGAAAATAAAGAAGTGGCAGTGTTGAACAGAGGCGCACCACTCCTGTGCCCCAGATAAACTTGCCATGAGTGAGTTTCCCCCAACCTCCTTTGTCATGTTAATATCCTCTATCATCATAAGGATTCCTAGCCATCAATGAGACTCAGTTTATCTTTAATGACCTCATTTGTCGTCTTAGCTAGCTTGTTTACTTCTGGGACTGTATTGTCACTCTGCCAAAAGTTCTCATTTACAGTTTCTTTATTATTATTATTATTATGATTATTTTTAAACTTTACATTGCTTGGATTTTGATGCAACTAGTTCATGAAACTCCCATGGCAAAAAAAGGATGCAGATGTATTAGGTGGTTTGATTTAGGGGATTCCCCTACCCTCATATCATACACTGCATCACTGTTCTTTTTTCCTTACTTTTTGCTTCATTTCTTTTAATCTTTGAAAAGATACTCAGCTGGTTATAACATTGTAATGTTGCCAGAAAATTCCTCCCACAACTTGAAATTCTAACTTTGAGGTTGGAGGTGGGGTTTGAAGTAATATTTTTTCCTTCTGTATCAGTTGATCTGTCCATTTTAAACTCATTTTTCATCTCTTGGCTTGGCCACATCTGAGAGCCATATACCCTTGAATTAGATTGCATTTCTCTTTCTTATGATATGTCTCCAATTTTGACATGCTCAGTAAAAGCTGACGTTAATTAAGCCCTTTAAATAGGTAATACTGTGTATTATGTGGAAACTGCATTACACAAACTGCTAGTACGGGAGGGGGGAAAACTAGAGTAAGATAGCGGGCCACGTTAAAAACAAAAACAAAAACAAAAACAAAATTCTTTGATGCTTCAAACAATGAGTGAGCCAAGAGTGGCCATGTACAAGGTTTAATTACCAATTACCTGCGGTAATTGAGCTGTCTCAAGGTGAGCTGTCTCAGAAAACCATGCTCAGTGTAACCAAACCCAGGAATGAGCCATGTGAATCTTTGGGGAGATAACTTATCTTTTGTCTTTGAATGACCTTCTCCCACTGCTACTCCCCTCCTGGCTTAGCCTCCCTACTGCTGAGGTCAGAGTTCAGGAGACTGTTTGCTAAGGCACCCCTCCTCCCGTGAATGCCACAACAATCACTCCTCTCTGTTTCCGGTTATCTTAAACAAAACTGGGCATAGGTCAGGTGCACGTCCCCACGTCAAGGTTAACCAGAACAGACAGACATAGCTGGGTAGGCTCCAAGCTTAGAGTCGGTTTGATTAAACAAGATGAAGACACCTGACAGTAAAACATTCACACTCTCAGGCTGGCCGGTGCCTTTCTCTCTTTCAGCATCTCCAAAAAGCAAATCTCTGACTAAGGAAATCTGCATCCCAGGGTAGCTCTTTGTAGTTTATAGGAAAGCCAAGTGCCACTTTTCTCCCCAAACCTCCTTATTGAGTAGTCCCAATATTCATTAGCTCATCAAATTGGCCTGCTTCTGTTTCATCCTTTTTTCCCGCTCAGATGATCAATAAGCCACCTATTCTTACACGGTTCCTTTGCATGAAGGCACATTAACGACACCGCTATAAACACTTCATCAACAGGCCTTTCCCCCCGCCAATGATCCCAATATATTAAAAGAGACACTTGATCACTAGGCAAACCATTGAAGAACTTGGCACAAAACTTATAATACAAGTTATTCATACATGAAAGTGACAGAGCGTCAGGTATTTTCTGTACGGTTTTAAATGCAAGAGCTTAAGGAATTGCATCACTTCCTCAAATTTCTCATGGACAAAAAATGTATGTAATTTCTACATGAAAATGCACCCCTAATCAATTCATATTTTCATATGCAAATAAATAACTTACTAGCTTTAACTGCTGACAGAGAACATCTAAAATGTGGGCACCTGGGGCTAACTTGGCAACAACAGGACTAATTTTTAATAACAGGTTATGTGGAAATATGTGCAAGTGCATATTGTACTTACTGGCAGGACACCCCCGAAGTTATTAGCATGTAGAGAAGGGATGAAAGATGCCACAGTAGCGTCCCCAAATGGTTCTGTTTGAGTCTGGTTCTGGATGGTCACACCTGGGCATCCCAGATGACAAAGCTGTAAAATTAATTTAAAACATCAGTTAATTACAAGAGAACGAGCCCAAAGAGTGACAAGCAAATCTGTAAACCCTGCAATATCTTATGCCCTGTTAATGCAGCAATATAGAAGTGTTAGAAACATTGGGGGTGTAGGAATCAAGCCACCTGTATTCCCCAATATACTTAAACACTTCAGAAGCTGCATCCAAATGTTATGGGTTTTTTTTATGCATAAAGAATAAAAACGTTTTCAGTAACTGTTACCTTTATTGTAGGCCAAGAGCTACAAAATAGAACAGGAGCACAATGTGTATGCCTCCAGCACTTTCTATTCAACTGAGCACAAAATGGCTCTCTGTTTCTGCAGAGAGCAAAACCCTCTGAGATTTAAAGGTGGAGTATGCAAGATGTTGTTCAAATGTTTACATAGTTAAATACACTTCATGTGTACATGGATTTTGAGAGAGAATTTTGGTCCGTCTGTGAATGGTTAGCATTTCTCTTTTGTGGTGGCTTAAAAATTTAGATTCCTTGTTTTGAGCTCAGTTTTTGGGAAATGATTAAAATCACAAAACATTCATCTTAATACTGATAGAGTCCCTGCTCTCCAAAAATCTGAGCACATTAGAAACATTGGTTAAAACTCACAATCCCTTGGTGAGGTAGAGAAGTATAACTACTAGTCCCACCTTACATTAAACCCGCTCTCACCCACTTTTCAGGGTTCCCTACTGGTCATTTCTTTCCAGGCAGTGACTCTCCCTGTACCATTTACACTTGCTATTTCCTCTTTCCTATTTTTGGGGGGAAAAACCATACAGATCTTGCACAGTGAGGCCTGGAGCTTATTATAATCCTGTTGCTCGGGTGAACTGTCAGCAGAAGCCGTTTCCAGAGGCAGAGCCCTGTACTGCTAGCTAGCAGATAAATAGATTGATCTCCTACCTAGGACTCAGCATTCCCTTGCAAAGCCTTCTGGGTAGCAGATGGCTGGTGAGAAGGTTAAAGTGTGGGTCACAGTTTTAAAGTACAGATCGATTAGTGTCAGAAGTGAGTCCAAAACAAACACCCATGACTGAGCACCCTTGGAAGGTACGCTGAGGAAATTTGAATCTGAAATCAGACTCAGACTTTGTGGGTTGTGCCTCTCATAAGTTTGGAAGGATTAGTCTTTAGAGTGTCCATTTCACGGTGTACTCACAAACTGACAAAATATTTCCATCATAATAATCAAAATTTACAGATAGGCAAAGAAAGATTTTGCTTGAGAATTTAGAGAAATCAGTTTGATGTAAAGGATATATACTTTGGATATTTTGACATGCGATGCTGGCAGTTTGTGCTTTAATGGTTATAATGAACTTTTAACTTTCTGAAATCAGTGTCTACTGTCATTAAACAATCGTTGTCGGACTCTTCCATAATTTCCCACAGCCGTGAAAAATTAAAAATCGATACAAACAGAAAAAAATGCTTAAAAATAAAACATTAATATTATCCACTGAAGATCTAAAAATAAATATCGAATTCTGCCAAGCCTTGATTGATTGAATGTCGGTGTCATTTAATTTCTAGACATTTAATTAATAGAAACACTTGAATCAGCTCTGCATTGTTTTCCCCTAGCCCACATACACTTCGCCCACAGCGATACATCGAGTGGTAAAGGCTCTTCATGATGGCCACTAAGTCCCTGTGCCTGATGGATTATAACATTTTGTATATGGAGAGAGAGGAATATTGTAGTCTTAGCAGGGAAATGAGTGCTGGATGTAACGAATTTAATAGCATGAATTATTCACTGATGCATTCAGGATTGCCATCTTGATACACAACACTCGCAGCAGGGATTATTAATTTATAACTGAACTACAGCTAAATTAACCAAACAAGGCGCCCGTTAAATTTTCACAGTGGAAATGCATCGGAAGGCTCCACTGGAACCCCCCACCCCATCCCTACCGTACAACCCTGACACACTGAACTCTGGTAACAAACTCCTCAGTTGGCTGAAGATGTAATATGCCTCTCAAGGGTGGGCAACGAAGAGGTGGCACTGTCAGCTGGCTCCTTTAGGCCCAGATCCTGCATCAGAATCTGCTTGTTGGGGTCCCTGCACCTGTATGAAGAGCCAGGGGGATTTGCAGTAGCAGATCCCAACACAGGATTAGGTCCTAAATTTGAATGGCTTCCAAGCCACTCATCTTCTGCTCTGCGAGCATGACAAAGACAGGGCCAGCATGCCGGACACCCAGGCCTCTTTAAAGGGCCTTTGCTCTAACTAACCCAGGCCTTTTACCGACACTCAGCTCAGAAAGCCAGATGAGGCTTGCTGGACCCTGCCGCTTGTGGAGCAGGAGGACAATCCTTTGGGAAGGCCGCTGGCCTGAGTGGGAGCAAAGCATTCTGGGCCCCAGGCACGCTCGACTCCTGCACCGTGGCTTGGCCGTGCCCAGCTCCACAAGAACCGGCCGCTGTGCTGGTGTGGGACACGGCACCGCTCCTCGATGGGTAGAGCAGGCCTTCCACAAGCTCTGTTCCCTGGGTTTGGTTGGGGGGACCTCTCAGAAGGGGGAGGATTTTACCTCCACCCAGCTGAGCATGTGTGCGTGCGGGCAGGGTCTTGTCAGCCCCCTCCCAGCATTGCCAGGATGAGGTGCAGCAACAGCAGCAAGCTGACACTCCCCCAGGCTGAGTGGAAGCACTGTTAGTGCGGGCATCCCAGAGAAGCAGATTTCAGAGACTCTCTGGCGTTATTGGTTCAGGTCACTGCCAATTCAAGCAGACACTGCTGCATTGGTTGCACTTTCATTTCTTCACCCTCCTCCCCACGGGGGAGAGAAATCTATTATAGGCGGGGCTGGTAGCCCTGCCTCTTATTAAGGTTGCCTCTGCCGACTGTGCCAAGGTGGCAAGGGGGAGGAAGGTGCCTGATTCAAGTACAGAGGGGCCAGCGGGACCTGAGGGGAAGAAAGCAGAGAAGAAGACTGGGACAAGTCTTGGGGGCAGCCAGGACTAAAGGCTGGTGCGGGTTGAGAGGAGAAGTACTGGCTGGGCAAGGGGACCGGGACATATTGCTCAGTGTGTATGGGCAGAGGGAAAGAGAAAGAGTGAGATCAGTTGAGAAGTCAGGGTGCCGGTAAGGGTGCTGGGACTGTCTGAACAAAGAGATTGGGACAAGGAGCTACGGCAGAGGCACTGAGATTGGATGAGGAGCTCAGGCAGGGAACCTGTGAGATAGAGGAAGGGGGGGAAGAGGGTGCAGCTGGAGGCTGGGTAGGAAGACAGACCAGATGAGCAGCCTGGAAATGGGAAACTGGAACTAACAGGGCAAGGAGATTTGGACTGAGACAGGATGAGCTGAAATGAAGGCTAGAGGTCTGTCTACACAGGCATAATTAATCTGGAATAAAAATTAGTACGTGAATTTAAAGTGAATTAATTATTCCTGATTAACTCCATGTGCAGACATGCTTACTTTGGAATAAGTATGCCTTATTCCAAATTAATTTAATCCACTTTGGAAGTGGATTAAACTAATTCAAAATAAGGCTCCCTTATTTCAGAATAAAAGTGTCTACATGTGGAGTTAATCAGCAACAGCTATTCTGGAGTCACTCCCCCTATAGACAAGCCCTGAAACTGGCCTGAGGAGCCTGAGGAGAGGAAACTGGGGCTAGCTAGGTGAGGACCATGTTATTGGGATGAGGAACCTGGAGTAGGGAAGACACAGGACAAGGGCAGGTTGGAGGAGATGGGGCAAGGAACGGGCAAAGTGTCTGTGACCACTTTGCCCTCTAGAGCCTGTACTGGCACCCATGTTTCCTGAGTCTCACCCTTTCTCTGTTGTTAGCAACATTCCTTGCTTATTACGGGCTGTGTGTTCTGAGGATTTCCCCAGCCAACGACCATGAAACCCATTGGCAATTTGTCCCGTCCTCCTCGAGTGCTGGTCCACCGAGAGGATGACAAGTTACTAGTGTTACCAGTTACTTCAGTAGCTCAAGGAGCAGAAGACTGTGCAGTAGCCCTAAAAAGGCTCCAACCCCACTGACGATCCATGTAGGTCTCAAGATGACATGTGATGGATATTCTTTTTCCACCCCTTTGCTTTTTTAAAATTGCACACAACCCACCTAGATTAAGAGAACATTAATATGGAAGAGACAAACACCTGTCAGGGATGGTCTAGATATTTAGTCCTGCCATGAGTACAGGGACTGGACTAGATGATCTCTCAAGTTCCCTTCCAGCCCTATGCTTCTATGAAAATAGTTTACAGTGCTAAGTATTTTGAAAAATCAGGTCCTAGATGTCTCAAATTGAGCACCCAAAATCAATGGATACTTCTTGCCTAAATCTCACTCTCTACCTCACTTCTCTCTCTGTAAAATGGGGATAAGGAATACTGCCTCACCTCACAGGGGTTTTGTGAAAATAAATTCATTAATATTTGCGAAGCACTCAAACATTGTGGTGCTGGGCATTGTAGAAAAATGAGTGAGGAAATGAACAGTTTTCAGGGCAGGGTTTGAATAGCATGCAGTCAATAAAACATGTTGTCATGCATTGAACAATGAGGAGAAATGAAATATTGAATAGCTGCTCATTAAATGAGCACCATCCATCTTGTGCACTGAATAAGGCAGGTGGCCTGCGGTAAAGATAACGTGAGACCATGTAATTAAAAACTCTCATGGCAAAGCACAGCTATAACATGGCAAAACACAAACACATCCAGTAAGTTCTTGGAATGTATTGGGGACAACTTTTTGTTTCAGATTTTGGATTTGGTTCTGATTAACAAGGAGGAATTAGTTGTAAATCTGAAGGCAGAAGACAATCTGGGTGAAAGTGATCAAGCAATAATACATTTTGTGATCCTAAGGAAAGGAAGGAGTGAGAGCAGCAGAATAAGGACAATGGACTTCTAAAACTCCGAACTGGCAGGGAAGGTCCCATGGGAAGAAAATCTAAGGGGAAAAAGGAATTCAGGACAGCTGGCAGTTTCTCAGAATGACAATATTAAAAGTTGCAACAACAAACTTCCCTGATGCAGAGGAAAGGCAGGCAGTCCAGGGAGAAGAGGCCGGCATGGCTCTATCATGAGCTTTCTGTTGATGTGAAAATCAAAAAGGAACCCCATAAGAAGTGGAAACATGGACAAATTGCTAAGGAGGCACAGAAAAGAACAGCACAAACAAGCTGGGAAAATATCAGAAAGGCTAAAGCACAAAATGAGTTACACCTAGCAAAGACCATAAAAGGCGATAAGAAGGGGTTCCTTATACACATTCAGAGCAAGAGAAAGATTAACAAAAGTCTAGGCCCACTACTTAGTGGGGAAGGAGAGTGAACAACACATGACCTCAAGAAGGCTGCAGTGTTTAATGCCTGTTTTGCTTCAGTCTTCTCAAGATCCCTCCCAGCCCTACATTTCTATGATTCTATAACGCTTACCCACAATGGAGGGGGGGCAAGATAAGGTTGCACCCACAACTTCAGTGTTGGCAGTTACTATCTTCTGAATGACTGACCTTTGTAACTTTAATCATGTTCTTTTAATTCAGTTTGTATGTAACATATTTAAGATGAGCACTGAGATTTTGATCTCATCATATGACTCCAGGACTTGGTCTTATTGCGCCTGTACTGTACTATATTGTGCCTTAATATGGCCCTGTCCAGGGACACCATTTTTATTTAATTTCTGCTTCTGTGTATCTCTCCACTTAAAAATAAAATTGAGGTTGCGCCTACAAATTCTGTTGAAGCATCTTTAAGTCTCTTTTTGAGCATTTTTACAGTACACTCTTTATTCTGATAAACCAGTTGATACCTTAAGTGTATGCATCATCCCATGCATTATTCACCCAAAAGATAGCTGACAAAGGAAATCAATCTTCATACAGTAGGAAATCAGTTCACATTAATGACCGCAAGGTCCTGCATAATGCACTGTAATCTATTTTGTAAAGCTATTTCAGATGGAGTAATACGAATCCTCCTTACAGAGTTGGCTCTACTGTTAACTCTTTGCTGATATGTGGGAGATGTTGGAAGTTACAAATAATTCAGGTTAGGGAAGACCCAGGCCAGGATTTTTGAGACTGAGTAGTGATTTTGGGTGCCCAGGTTGGAGACAATTTTAAGGAGCCTGATTTTCAGATGCCAGCTGCTCAGCACTTTCCCAAATTTGGCCCCTCTAAGGTGTCTCAGGCTGTGCAACCAAGAACAGAGGCATCCAAAATCATCATTTTATATCACATATATCAGAGAGAAGACATGCTCCTGACCCAATAAAATGGCTCTTCCTCTCTGGCTTGTGAAGATGTATTTCTGGCACTTTCAAAAAGTCTGTGTTTGACTTAGCTGAAGCCACTTTGTGGTACTGCAGAAATCAGTGGTTGGTCAATTCTGCTAACAATCACCTCCACCAAAACATCCCTGCAAGCCAGAATGAGAGAGTACCCAGTGAGAGCTGCAATCTGATGTTTTCCCTCCTTCCCCACGATCTAAAGTCTGGTAGAAGAATGCGTTCCCCAGTTCTCAACTAGCTTTGACAACATTTTCACCACACACTAGCTGTTACGGAACAGAATTTATCGTTGCTGTCATGACTCAGGGCATTAAGATCATCACTGCACAACTGGGGCACTTCTCTTGCTACCACTGAAATCAACAGGAACAGCCCCCTGATTAACTGCATTTAGAATGGCATCTCGTCTTCCTTTGGAACATTAGGCCCAGGTGAGTTGGTCATGATTCCTTAATAAGCAGGGACTTCCTCAGTTTCACGGCCTGTCCCTTGTCCCAGCTGACTTTACCGCTACAGAGGCTAGACAACTGAGTCCACAAAAGTAACGTGTACCCCGAGGCCCATCCATCTGCTCCTTCCCATCATGTGTTGTCACTCAGGACCACCGCCCTTTCCATCATGTTGCCACCATATCTTTCCCCACAAGTCGTCCCACTGAGTTTCCTCCCCAGAAACCGCTTCCCCCAGCTGCCAAAATCCACCTGTGGACCGCAATCAAATCTTCTCCTCCTCCCGCTACCAGAGCTGTCCTTTTCCCCCTGATACTGACTGCCCCCTGCCAGAGTCAGGACACCAGACTAGAATGAGTAGCCTGGCATGACAGATTCTGCTCCTGAGATTATTTTCGGTATTGAAAGGAAACACATTTCAATGTAGATTTAACTTTATGAAAGAGCTAATCCCAGGCTTCTGACTCTTCCACTGGAATTACTGCAGCTCTAGTCTGTTTTCCTCCAGCATTAAACAAATAGTAACTTGCAGCTGGGTCTAAAGTAATTTCCTCCAGTGCAAGGAGAAATATTTGTTCTCGCCGCCTGGATTTGGTGAGTGGAATTTGTGCAATGAACCAGAGGCATTTGTGATTTGCTAATGCTACATGTGGTTTAAAGATACATATCCACCTCCCGATTCTGCAAATACCACAAAAGTAAGTGGGAAGATTAATGATCTAGCCAGACTGGAAATTCCCCTTGTCAGGACTTTTAGGCAGCATTACATTTAATACTATCAGCAGGCAAGAGAGGAGGAGAAATTAACTGTTTCCCGCATCTACGTGAGAACAAGGAGGCAGTTGGGTGGGTGAAACTCACTGCTGAATTGTCACCTGCAGAAGGTGCTGCCAATTCAGTGCTGCAAGAGGAAACGAAAGAATCCTCCTCCTGTTCGCTTCAGGGAGATGGGACTCACTCACTGGGATGGCAGTGCCAGTGATCACGGGCCTGGCTCTGCTGCAGACAAAAAGTCTGTTTACAGGGCAGTCAGGTGTGGCTGCAGGAAGTGTACCCCCACTGCCATCCTCCTTCCGTCACCTGCCTCTGCCCTATCACAGCCTCCCCACCAACACCCTTCAAGTTCCATAGCCTCAGGATGAAGGAGTTAGGGCTCCTCTCAGTGCCCTCGTATCCTTTGGGTATGCCTACACTGCATTATAAACTTGGGCTCAGACACTGGTTTGAGCCCCCAACCTCTACCGTTTACACACACATCTGTCTGACTTGGGACAGCAAGCAACTCAGGCCCCAGCTCCTGGGATTCATCCAGGAGGGTGGGTCTGAGCTGGAGTCCGGCTGTGACCCAGGTCCAAGCCCTGTCATTTTGCAATGTGGATGCAGCTCAAGTTGCAGACCTGAGTCAGGTGATCTGCATAGTGCAATACGGATGGGTTAACATGGCTGAGAGACCTGGGTCTGACCACTATAAACCCAGGTTACAGGGCAGTGTGGATACTCAAGCACAGGCTTGGAAACACTGAGTCCACAAGTCCAACGTCCCCTTGATCTGAATTTACAATGCTGTGTAGACATACCCACAGAAACATGCATGCTAGGTCTCCTCCATCTCCCACCTGGCCAGGCGCTGAGGTGCACAGAAGGACAGAGACAAGAACACACCCCTCTCTGCTTCACTTCTTCCATGACCTGCCTCTTGCTGCTCTACCATGCCAACCACTTTACGTTCTGTAGCCTCAGTATGAAGGGGTTTGGATGGGTCTCACTACAGGCATGACTCACAGTAACATTTGATCAAGGACCCCCTGTACCAGCCAGCACATCACACCACAACTTTGCTGCCCCAGTACCCAATTCACATTACATGGCTATACTGAAATTTGCAAGACTGGGAATTAGACAGGAACTTGGGCAAGTCATTTAACTGCTCGGTGCCTCAGTTTCCCATCTGCAGAATGGGTATGGCAGCAGTGAAGTTTGTCTGCCTTGTCCATGTGAGCACCCATTCTGCAATCAGACCAGCTACTACTGTGCAAACACCTGTACTGATGAATCTCACTGCAGTATAGGTGTCTCAGCCCTTTAGGGGGCAGGGATTCTCTCTTACTATTTATTTGTACAGCACCTAGCATCAGGGCCTCGTGCTAAGTGTTATTACCGATTTGACAGCGGGTGCACTCAGGGACTTTGAAAGCGTGGGGCTACTGGGCTAGAGTCTGTGTACACACACACAGCCGCTCCTTGCCCCATAGAGCTTAACAGTTTACCAGAGAGGGGTGGTACCACATGACTAACAACCACCATAGCTTGTGGAGTACTATATACAGGTATTTTGTTTTGTGCATGCTGCACCTTGACATGTAAGGTCCCTCTGCTGAGGGATAGCGTGGTGAAGGGGTTTGGGGTTTTTTTTTGGAAGGGGAAAGCTCAGAGTAAACCCCATGCAGCATCCATGAGCCAGAACGCAGCATGAATTTGTTCTTTCCCTTAATCTAAAAGCAAGAGCTCCCTAGGTGGAAAGTGCACATTTGGCTCCAGGAAGATGAGCAAGTCTAAAAATGCACTGTGACAATGTAACCAACACCTAGTGATTATGTGCAGCAGGCTGGCAGATACCGCCACCTCTTACAGTACAACTAGAGCAAGGGGCTATCTGGTGCTCCAAAGCCTGACTTTGACCTCACACTTAACAGCTGTCCCTCTCTCTGAAGGCTGCCTGCAAAGGCAGAACTCCAGTCCTTTTCATCCCCCTTACCTCCAAGAGAAGATCACATCTTCCTTGAAGCCATCTTTGCTGTCCAGAAACACAGAGGCTGTTCCCCTTGCTCTGTCCTTTCCAAAGGGAAGCCCCTGATCTTCCATTTATTTAAAAAACACAACACCACAGATATAGGGAACTAAGAGAGGCAGGCAGACTGGCCACAGGGCAAGGAGGGCACAGGGCATGAATAACCAAGCATCCTGGCTTGAGAAGTGACTACTTGAGAAGTGACTACCACTGCCATGCAATCACAGCACACAGGACCTCAGCTAAGACTGAGGGAATGGTTCTTCCCAACACAGCATTCAAAGTCACTCTGCTTTCAATTGAACAAGCAAGAAACTAACCTTCAAAGGCTTTAGGTCCCAGACCAGCTGCTCCCTTCCTCACAAATAGACAGCAGAAACTTCCACCTGGTTTCTGCAGGCTCTCTGATTAGCTCGTGCAACTCTGCTCCCGCAGCAGCAATCAAGAGTTAATTCTCTCCAGCTGGGTTACTTTGGCAGCCGTGATGAGGGCCAGCAGCCAGTCCTCACTACTTCTGAACCCCCGATTGGCCCTCAGTCCATCCCTGTAGGCTAGGGAGGAAGCTAGTTAAAAATTAGTGTAGAGATGTCATGAGATGAACTCATTTCTAGAGAGACTAGGTGGGTGAGGTAATATTTTTTTACTGCACCAACTTCTGTTGGTAAGAGAGACAAGCTTTTGCGCTTACACAGAGCTTTTTCACCAACAGAAGTTGATGAAACAAAAAGTATTACCTCAGCCACCTGGTCTTTCTCAGATTCTGGGACCAACACAGCTACAACAACACGGTAAACTCATTTCTGATTCGCAGCTCTCAAAAGGGAGTTTTTGTTTACTCTAAATTTTTTTTAATCACAAAAATGTGTATTGAGAATTTCTCAAAAATCTCCCACCCCTTTTTCTCTCAAATTCCCCCCCCCCTTTTTTCCCCTCACGTTTGGCTTTTGTTGAAAAAAAACCCCAAAAATTTGCATCTATTTTAGAAAAGAGGCCTTTTTTCCCCTCAAAGGAAAAATGTTCCATTCACAAAAAATTCAAGCGGCTTTCTAGAGGGGTAATAGGGCTACTTCCTGTGACAATCTGGGGCAGGCTGGCCTCTCCCGCTGAACCCCGCTCACCTCATTAAACAACCCTCTGCTATATTTCCCATAATGCCTTACAATAGGTAAGATTCTTGAAGGTGTCTATGGCCTCTGGAACACTGGCACTTCTGAGGTGTAGCTGGTATCTTATTTTTAGGGTTGGGTGGGGAGATGGCTTTCTAGCCCTGAGACGGTGTATTACACATCCCACTCTGTGCCACTCCACAGAGGGTATGAGTCTACCACAGCTAGCCTTGGCTTCTTCGGTCTATTTGTAGCAGGTCCTGCTTTTAGCTCTGGACATCCCCAGGTCAGTCCTTGGCATGTCAGCTAAGATAGTGGCCATCACACCTACCCAACAGGCAGAGCTGAACTAGCAAAGGCAAGCTGGATGGCAATGGTAGAAAGTGTTAATCTATGTAACTCACTGCCATATGATATTAATGAAGTGAAGAATTTTTTAATGGACTCAATATTTATATTATAAATATATATATTATGTTTATCAGATTAGAAAATGTAATATATATATTTAAGGGTTTTAAAACCTCCTCCTGGAGGAGATGAGCCAACCATTAACTGCTTGTGGTTAGGAAGAAGCTTTTCCTATGAGCAGGTTATTCCATAATTGTCTAGCATTGGGGTTTTACAATTCTCTCTGAAGCCTCTGCTGTTGGTCAGTGTCAGAGAAGGCCCCTCACTAGATAGACAATACAGAATGTGACATTTCTAGGGGCGGGTTCACTGAATGCATTACACAGAATTCTCATTTTTAATGATTGCTGATGCCTTCCTCACATTGGAGCTAATCTATTCTTCCAAACTATCCATTGTGGATATTCCCAATACATCCATCACTGCAATAATACCTGGCCTTACAGAACATTTTTCATCCATAGGAGGTCAACATCATTATCCCCAAGGACAAGGACCCTGAGGCACAGAGGTGAAATGACCTGGTCAAAGTCACCCAAAATCCAGTGGCAAATCTGGGACTAGAACCCAGGGACTATCTGGTTATCACTGGGATATCTTGTTAAATCTGTAGTCCTACTGAACTCCTGGCTGACTACTATTAGTGTTTTGTTTTTGTCTTTGCCACTGAAAGATGTGTTCCTCTTTCTCGCATGTACTTTGTTCTCTTTCTGTTGACCCAACGGAATCTCATCAGTTTGACAGAGAGGAGAATTTGGCCCTTTAATAGAAGGCATATTTGCTCCTCCTATTCATAAGCAGAGTTTGGAAGTTCTAGCAGCGTTCTGACCTATATTCCAAGCTTTGGTATCTAGAAATCTCAGAACACCAGGGCCATATGTGTGCGACACTTGCTCAAAAGGAGGGACACAATGGCAGGAGCCTTGTTGTGAAAGGTGATGAGCTGTGTATCCTTATTATGACCATATTCTGAGTGACTGCTGTAGGTTTAACTCTGCAGTCTTGCCTGCTCATTTCCAGACACCAACAGCAAAACTGATAATGAACCAAGACTCCTAGGAACCCCATCCTGGGGCACTGCAGATACTGGTGTGTCTCAGTCAGCAGTCTGAGCAAGATTTCCCTGAATTCACTTAGCTGGTATGACACAATGGAAATTCCTGGTTCACCACTGAATGTCTCAGTTTAACTTGCATGTTTAGAAATTCATTAAGAGCTGCATCTCCTGGCATTTAAGTTTGGGGTATCCGTAAGTTTTTATCTGCATTTTCCTGAAGCCTTTTGTTTTGTCAGCTGAATGCTGACAGTACAATTGTCCTTGCAATGTGCTGCTCTATCAGTTTTGGAAACGCTGATCTCCCTCGCTAATGTTTAAGTTCTCCTAGCCTAGAGGCCCATTAATATATCTCTCAGCTGTCTGTCCCATATTAAATGCATGTCCTGCAGCTCTATCTACCTGTGGCCTGCATACAAGCCACTAGGAGCTCCTTTGTGCTAACTGAGCTCCGTGGGGATTTACCAGCAATGAAGAGGACTCAGCACTTGGTGCAATGCACAATAGGGAGTGATCCCATTACAGCTGAGGGAGCACAAGTTAGATAAAACCCTTTCACTTCTGGATCCAGGATCAGCCCAAGCAGTCTGACTCTCAGATCCTCAGATTGGCTAGGACTCTGCAAATGGCATCTTCAGACCCTAGAGACTTTGGAGCAGCCTGGGGCATAGAGATTAGCTTTCAGCCTCATGTGCATAACAAGGGAATAGATTTAGGAATCCCATGAACCCCTATAAACCTCTGCACAACCCAGCCCAGGGGACAAGCTCTCCCAGGTGCTGGTGTGGATGCTGAAGTGTGTTGGCCATGCTGGAGGTAGAGACTCTAGGATGCAAAAGCTAAGGGCTGCAGTGTACTTGGAGAGCTGTGTGCTCACTGAGACCCAAATAGCAAAGGGGGATTGCAAGTTGATTACTGCACATTGGCACAGTGGTGTGGGATGGAAGAACTTTGCTCTCTGCCTAGTTTTGGTCAGGGCTATTAATCTTTGAGCCTTGATATTAAATAAAACAACAGAGCAACCATTATTTCCTGGCAGTGAAAATGTCTTTGGCATCACTTCCACAGCTGTTTCCTTGGGTGGAAGTTTTTGAGTCTAACCATATCCTTGCAAAATAGATCCCTTCTGCCTGTGTGTTTAGGGATGAGAGAGAATGCGTATAGGTGTTTGAAACACTGGGTGCATGCAGATCTAAATACATTTCCTTAGTGGCCAATCCATCCGCACGGGGTATTAATGCTACATGTTGTTATGCAAAACCCAGGAAGGGCACATACTGTATCAGCACAGCTCCATCTAATGAATGTAGGTTCAGGCAGCTGTACAAGGAAGATAATTAAAGATGGTCTCAATGATCCATAAATCAAAGGGAGAAAGCTGAGGTGAGGTGGACGTGACTGGTGGTGAAAAAAATACCAAAGGAGAGAGTCTGGCACTGGCACTGGCAAAGAGATTCTGCTGCATTCTGCCTCCCACAGAGCGGAGCCTGGTTCCTTCTGGGGGCACAGATTTTGTGGTGTCTGCCTGGAATAAAAGTCACATTTTGCATGAAATAGAAGTGCAGCATTCTAAATTTAGAAGCACGGCTAATGCTTTTAAAAAATTGAAGTGCATTGATAGCCATGGGGTGTCTGAAATTTCACTCTCTGTGTTTGGATCCAGTGGGCCAAACCTGGTTCCCATTGAAGCCAATGGCAAAACTCCCATTGAATTTCAATGGGGACTGTGTATGGCGTACTGTCTTTAACTCCCTCTTCTGTTGCCCGTTCAGTGGAATGCTACCTATGCATAAATGCGTTATGCCGCATGCGTTTTATTTGTTGATGCTGGCAATTCACTTCCTCTCTACAGGAACAAAGAGGAAAAATTAGGCCTTGCATGATATCTGATTGAGTGAGACAGTGGGCCTGATACACCTCAACTGATGTATATAGACTGAATGTAATGTAATTACACTGATGTACACCAGTCGACCATCTGCCTCGGTAGTTCTAAAACTCTTCTGTTGCAATACAGCCAGTGCAGTGTAGACATTTCTACTACGTGCTCCAACTAGAGCTTCCGCACATGAACTAACATCCAACTCAGTGAGACACCACCCAGTGACACAGCAAAGAATGGCAAGATGCCTTGTAAACCATTATCTATTCGTGCTGTGCTGATCACCATTGAATGTGAATGCTTTGAGATCTTTGGATTGAAGGTGCTCTAGAAATACAATGTATTATGGCTATGTATTAGGAATTCTCAAATTAAACCCAGGCAGCAATTTATTTCTTACCCAACAAAATGCTTGAATTGTAAATAATTCACTTACAGCGAACAGTTGCACCTGCCAGTCACTTGTCCCTAATACAATCTACCTCATATCAAAGGCAAGGGGAGTGGAGCTGTATAGTGCTAGTCACTTGTTTATGGGATAAGCAGCATTTGGGGAGTTTTCATACACTCTTACAAGACATTCCAAGTCCATTAAGCCTAAGTGGTGACCACCTGAGGATAGAACTCTCATTGTCCGTACAGAACCAAGAGATCTTAATTTCTTATAGCACTGTTTGAAACATAATCCCAATGCTTCTGCCCCCGCAGACCCTTTCTACAAGCAGGGGAGACTATTTGGGTCCCTTGTTCTGTATGCGCTTTGAGTAACTCACAGGTGGGAGCCAGGGCAGGCAAAGCATACACAGCACGTTTAGCTCTAGGCTGTCAATACTGTGTGCTCTCCAAGGATGGAAAGAGATGCAAAAGGCTGCCTGACTATGAGAACAGGAGCACTATGAGCACACATCCAGCTTGAAGCCAATTTTTGTTACTCATCCCTGTTAAACTGTGCCAACGAAATATGGCTATTTCCCTTACCAGTCTGGAAATCCAGTAGAAACCAAATGTGTCAGCTTAACTTTATAGCATAATAGCAACACTTCCTGGATCCGTCCGAGAATCTAAAAGCTTTTCATAAACATTAATGAAGCCTCAGAGCGCCTCGAGGGAGGCTGAATGGCCTTGTAATAAAGGCAATTCCTTGCTCTGCCACTAAATCACAGGCATCCTGTGTGCTCAAGGATAAATTGTGTGATCTCTTTGTACCTCCATTCCCCCACTGTAAAACTGGGAGGACAGCACTGCTCTCCACAGGGACGTTCAGAGGGGAAATGTTCTATCCTCTATTATGCTTCAGACTACCTATGGTTTGGCGGTGGCTCTAGACTTCCTCAATGATTGGGGGTGGGTGGACGCCTGTTTTGTTTCAGGTATATCTTTGGTCAAGAAGGGTTAAATCTGGCTGCAAGATCCAACTGGGGTGAGGGGAAGCAGCAGGCAAACCTTTCAAAAGGGTGAGAGCCCGTTCTAATGGGAAGGGATGCCTGATGATGTTCCTTTTGATTGACAGGAGCCATGTCATGTAGCCAGGTGATGGATAACGCCAAACAGATGTGTTAACAGAAAGCAAACCCAACCCACGTCAGACATCAATGCCAGGCTTGTGACCGAGGGCACATCTCTCTGACAGCCCTGAAATCTTCTGGGGCCTTCTATTTTTACTAAGCAAGAGATTAGCACCTCAGGCCTGGTCTGTGTGTCCACTTCATATATTGTTCACACATAATTTACTCTTAACACCTCTCAATGGCTTCTGAGATAGGTGTGAAAAGGTTCCTAATTTAGACAACCACATGCTCTGATAGGAAGATGGAAAACCAGAGATGCTGTCAGCACTCGGGCCTACATGCGGGGAACCAGCTGGCCCCCATCCATTCTGCCGTTTACAGTTCAAGGAATATCATTCAGTTCCCCCATTCTTCACAGTGGCTGTCTGGTTTCTGCTTGCCCTGAGATATTGGGGTTAAAGCCAGCTGAGCAGAGAACTGCACAAGGCCCACTTCTTCTGGTTCAGAGCATGCGGCTTGTTTCCCTTTCATTCAGCCAGCAGTCGATACATCATGCTTCCAGCAAGCTATCAGCGTGAGCCTCTGCTCTCCCTACTTACACACGGCCATCCCTCACTACCCTGCGCACCTGTGGCAGCGTTGGGAACTGAATCCAGACCTGCTGAGCTCCAATTCAGTGACTGAACCACAAGACCATCCCCACTGCACCACTGGGCCAGCTGACGTCAGCCTCCTGAGGGTCACGCATTGCATGTTGTCTGTGCATCAGGAAACACCAACCTGTGCTAAACCATCCTGAGTACAGAGTTATTTAGAGTTGCTGCAGGGAAGAATGACTTTCTATTACTCCCTCCCAGCAATAACTGCTAAGACTTTGAATACAGATGACCAACGTGAGGTTATCGGACCTGACAGCTGACCTGGAAGTATTTTCCCAGGTACCCATCTCAGTGGCAGTTTGTCTGAAACCCAAAGCACATTGGTCACTCAACGGTTGCCTGTTCTCTTCATTCCCTCTGAGGCACTGGCACTGGCCACTGTTGGAAGGCAGGCTACTGGGCTAGATGGACCGTTGGTCTGACCCAGTGTGGCCATTCTTATGTTCATGTTGATGTCATTGGGGAGCTTTCCAATGGCTTCAATAGGCTTTGAATCAGGCCCAGGTCATCTTTGCGCTCACAAACATTGACACCAGAGCCCACGTTTGCAGGAGGTGGGCCACATCTCCAGCCGACTTGGAAGCCTCTGAAGACATTTGACGTGGAAACCAATGTGCTGACTTTAAATGGATCCTCGTGTTTACGGACAATTACAATGAACATCAACACTTAGCTTTTTCATCTCTCCTTCACACTGGTTATTAATAGACTCACATGGAAAATAAACCCTTGACACTTTTCCTGCGATGAAACATAGCAAGAAGAAGTTGGCCAATTTATATCCTATCCAATGTTCTCTTGAAAGGCATTTGGATGTTTGCATATTGGAACAACATGTACAAGTGCTTTGTTGGGGCCATTTGGGATGGGGTTTAGCACTTCCTGAGGAAAAAAACCTTTCCTTTCTCAGCTTCCCACTCTCCATCTTCTGCATTTTTGCACTTCATTTGGACCTAATAGTCAGAAAGGTCTTTTCTCTGCGGCAGAGAGAGGCTGGAAGCCTCCTGTCAGATAGCATTACTTATAATAGAGTGAAGCTCACTTACCCAAATTACTGATAAAAAAATAAAAAATGTATAAGAGCCAGTTCTCTGGTCTCTAATCATTTTACATAGATTAGCAGATATTAAATGAATTGATGTGAGGTTACAACAATGAATAAAAGAATGAGTTAGATAAAGTACTTAATTTGTAATCAGAAGTTGTGCCCCTAAAGAAACCCCTTCCCACACCTCAAAAGCCCCACTATTCTGGATAAACAGGGGACAGACAGTATAAGGAGAATGGAAATGAACCATTGGTGTAACAATTGAAGTCTGTAGGTTTACACTGGGGGACAGCCACTGCACTGAATTCAGTGGGTTTGGATCAGGAACAAACCACCCACTAAAATCAGTCAGGGTTAGACAAGGAATGCATTCAGACCAATATTTTTAATAAACAAAAGCAATCACCAGTTTAATTGTCCTCCCTCCCTCCCAAAAAAGCAAATGCAACATTTTTGACAATTTGTTTTGTGTGGTTTTTATGTCCTTGAAATCTCAGTTTTCAAATGGCAAATTTTTGTGAAATTCCAGGGAACCGAACGTTATTCACAGGGAAGCCTGGTGGGAGGGGTGGGAAGAAAGGAAAATTAAAGTCACTTTTTTGGCCTAAAGAGTCACACTTGTGAATTTTGAAAAGCGCCTGGGTCAGGGAAGTCACAGCTCTCTTCCCACAAAAATCACTTGGCATAAAGGCGTGAGTGCAGAGCTGGGATTGCCCTGTTTTGTTCTCAGAGCACCCCCGGCCTGTGTGATTCTAGACAATGTTGCAAACACAAGTTAGTATCAATTTCTCCATTCTACAAATAGGAAGAGACAGGGTGACTTTCCCAAGGTCATATAGCAAATCAGTGTCAAACATTCACATTTTAGTTGCATCTCCAGAACACAAATCTCTTCATGTAAACTATTCAACCTCTTTCTGCCTCAGTTACCTACCCTGCAAACTGGGGAAAATACTGACCATCCAACCTGTGCTCCAGAAAGCTTGAATCCTGTATATTTTCAGACATCATTGCCCCCATTTTACAGACAGGCCTTGTCTACAGTAGAAAAGATTTGCTGGTATAGCTATACCAACAAACAAGCCCATAGTGGTGACACAGCTTGTACTGTCAAAAGAGTGCTTTGGCTGGTACAGCTTATACCAGATGCCCAGAA
Organism: Emydura macquarii macquarii; assembly: GCF_026122565.2. Taxonomy (NCBI): domain Eukaryota; kingdom Metazoa; phylum Chordata; order Testudines; family Chelidae; genus Emydura; species Emydura macquarii. The sequence goes on along the minus strand of NW_027130449.1, from coordinate 4,008,095 downwards.
AAAAAAAAAAAGGTATGGTGCCAAAAGGATAACTGTGTCTACCAGGGCTTCTGATAACATAGCTATGTCTATTAGGGATGTGATATCTTTTTCCAGTCTCCTAACTGACGTAGACCTGAAACTATGATGGCAAACTTTTAAGTGGCCATAGGGGATGAGATGCATGAAGAGATTTAAGCAACTTGCCTGGATGGAAGGGTGGATGGGCAAATGTAGTGGTTGCCAAACTGACCAATGACTACCGGGTACTTACTGGTGGCCCATGGACAAGTGGCTGGATACACTGCGCTTGCTCTTCCTCTTTGTTTGCAGCTCTTCAATCTTAGCAGAGGGCAGTAGTGTTGCCAACTCCACAAGTTAAAAAAAAAAATCATGAGTTAGATCCCCCCCATCACAAGATTGGCCCCCAAATCCTGATATTTTTAAAGATAAAGTTGTATTGTCTGGTCTGTCATTTGATTTTTGAACATCCCCCCCTGCCCGTTTGTTAATTTCAAAAGAACATCAGAGGCTGGGATTGGAGGATCACTTTAGGGACTGAACATACTTACCAAGAAAGCTTCTGTTTCATGTAACATGAAATCTTTGCCACACTCTTTCCTCTCTGGAGGATGCCCATTACAGTCTGAATTTCTATCCTTGGAAAATCACCTGGAGAAGGAGAATATTGCAGAGAAGCTCATGCCATTCAGCTGGTTGTCTACTTTATTCAGCCAGCACTAGACTACACCAGGTCTGGCTTCTACACCTCAAGGACAAATACGGGCTACCAGATTTAGAAAGTACATCCGCATTAAGCATTAATATAGCATTGTTTTCTGCAGAAGCCAGACCCATGGTTGGTGTAAATCAGCATAGCTTCACTGAAGTCAGTAGAGCTACACTGATTTATTCCAGTTGAGGATCTGACCCAAGGCATGTAGTTGTAGGAAGAAATTTGCCCCTGGGTAGAGCAGCCTGTGCTCCACTCCAGTCCCTCTGAAGTCCTAGCTCCAGAATTGCTGTGGAACTAAAATGATGTGCTGGTCTCGTGGGTGAATTTTGTCCCTGGGGGGTATCCATTCCACTCAGGTGTGTTGCTGAGGGCCGATTGCTCGTTCTCCCGCCGGCTCAGCAGTGCTGGGTCTCCAGTATAACTGGAGGAGTGCGTCTTTGACGTCTGTTATGTATCTTTTACTAACCATTGGCTGAGTCCCCAGCCAAGAGGCAGCACAAGACACTTGCAGGGCTCGTTTGCTTTCTTTTTCCCTAAAGACCCATTTTTATAGAGCGCTAGATGCCTGGGTATCTATAGGACTAAAAGCCTGATCTGCAGCTGAATTATCTAACAATCAAAATGGCTGGGTTTTTTTTGTTTTTGGGTTTTTTTTCTTTGCATTGATCTGATCTTCCTAGTCAAGAGGTCACAGACTGGCAGAGTGGTTTTAATGAGCTATGTCCTGTGAATTTCACAGTCACGGCAAGTCTAAAAAGGGAAACTCGCAGTGGTGACATTTTCATTTTGTTCCTCTTTCCTGGAGAGTTGGTCCCACACGTTGCATGTGGCAGTTTGCAGCTGGTGAAAGGGAAAGAATTAACTCATTCCCCACACTGGCTTTTTAAAATACAATATTTACTAAGCTGGGGAAAGGGGAGGGTGCTGCTCATCTGAAAAAGGGAATAGTTTGCTTTAGCATGTGCCTGAGATATTATATTACAACAAATATATTATAGCAGCTGCCTCGAAGAATTAATTTGGTGTCTGTATTAGAAAGCTACAAACACAATGACGATAACGAACAGATAAGAATTCCAAAATGCTTTCTTTCTAACCCAGGCTCACATCTGCAAGTTAAGTATATGAAGGACTACTGTCTACCCACTTTGCACCAACAAAAATAAGAGAGAAAGTACATCACAGATGACACCTAAACCTTTCCATTTCCAAACCCCTTTATAAAAGCACAGCTTGACTCTGTATTTTTTTTAGGTTATGAAAAATGCTTAGCTAGTGCCTTTAGATTTGCGTGACCAAAAGTAGCAGGGAGCTCAAGATCAGCATTTGCATGGTAGTATTTCTTAAACCTTTTAATGCTCTCAAATGTGGAGTGGAGCTGATGTTCCATTCAATATCAAGTAGCAGTGATTAGAGCAGGTAGAAAATTGGAATTTCTGCCCTTGGGAAATTCCAGTGTTTCAAATATTCACCCTCTTACTGGTGACAGGGAAATTTTAGCTGGGGGTATTCACAGAATCATAGAAGATGAGGGTTGGAAGGGACCTCAGGAGATCATCTAGTTCAACTCCCTGCTCAAAGCAGAACCAACCCCAACTATTTGGAAAAGGCAGGTATAATTGATGACTAGATCCTCGGTTGGTTATATCAGTGTCACTCCATTGGCTCTAGAAGAATGATGCCAGTTTACAGTAGCTGAGGATCTTGACTGTATTCCCCAGCCAAATCCAGAGAGGTGAGAAGTTCCCTTTTATAGACCATAAGCTCTTCAGGGCAGGGACCAGGCCTTCCTATAGGTCTGTAGCACATTTTAAGTGCTTCTGTGGTGTGGCTTATTACTTCCAATAGGTGGTAGCAGGAAGAGGAACATCCCATGGGCTAGCCTGCAGCTGCGGTAGGAAATGGTCATAGGACCAGAGATTATCCACCCGACAGGTGGGAACAGACTCCAAGCTATATGGAAGGAGCTTCAGGAATGATAGCTAACTCCACAGAGCATGAGGGCTAGGAACCAGTTACATATCTACTGTGGATGTCCTGACCCTGAGGAAATCACTTGCAGGTGATTTCTACCTCCTTTGTGATACCCAGTTGGATTACTAGTTCTATTTGTGGTTCCTTGACCTTTCTGAAATAATATTCAGGCTGGAAAGGGTTGATACCCCGGCTGTAAAGTAAGGGGGCAGAAGGATGGCTTGAGCTGTGAAAATTACTGTCCATGGTGCTGAAAAAAAAGATTAATTTTGCATTGATCAGAAGTTGGTATCCCAGCCTATTTCAGAATCTTGAGTTGAAGCCAACTTTCTCCCAGCAGGCCTGGTTCTTAATCATGTGCTCCCTTATCACATGACACTCCTGCTCCAAGAGGTAAACCAGTCAGAGGTGAGGCTCAGCCCAGATGTCCTTAAAGAGCCAGCTTACAGCATGGGACAGTGTCCCGTTATGCTAGGTGCTGTACAAACACATAATAAGAGACAGATACTTCCCCAAAGAACTTACAATCTACAGGCCCAATTCATGAAAGCTTAAAGCTAAACATACACACAAATATTCTCCCGAATCAGAGCCTAAGTAGACAAGGTAGCCAACAGAAAGGAAGGGGAGGAGAGAGGAAGTGACTTACCCAAGGTCACGGGCAGAGGCAGGAATAGAACTCAGCCCTCCCAATTCACAGGCGGCTGGCCTAGTCGACAAGCCAAACCCTGCTATTGCATGCACTCAGACGTACCACCCTGTGCTCAGCTAGCTATTCAGTCATACAACCACATCGAATTCGTCATTATTATGAATGTTTATTATTTATACTGCGGTAGCACCTGAAAGCCTGAGCCCCAAAGGCATAACAAAGAGACAGTCCCTGCCCCAAAGAGCTTACAATCTCAGTGTAAGATGGCAGACCAGAGGTTGGTAAAGCAGACAGGCTGGAAAAGCACAGAGTAACAAAGACAATTGTGACTCAATAAGATTAAATATTGTGAAATTAAATATGCCAAAATACAATAAAATGCAACTTCTCTCTGCTACTGTATCACACAGCATTTGGGGAGTTGCTCCAGTCTGAATCATGATCTCTGAGTTCCCACTTCCTTTCCTTGCTAATCATTGTTTTAACTGTGTGGCCTGTCTGGTGATGAAAAGATGTCCCATTCTGGGAAGAAGCGAACCAAATGGGCTTCTGTTTGCTTCCTTCCAGCAGGAAAAGAGTCTCCCTGTCTGCACCTAGCATCTGTCTCTCCTCTTTCTATTCCGGGAGGAACAGAAACAGCTGAGCTCAGATGCTGTGAGTGAGGGAGGCAGATGGGACGTGAACGCAGTAGCAATCATATTGCTTACTTTTTTGGCATAAAAATGATGGACAAATGATGAAGAACAGTGAGAGATGAACATAGGGAGGGGCTATTGTTATTTAATATTTGTCGCTTTAATATTCGTCATATTTGTTTCTATCCTTGTGATTTTCCCTGTTGTTCCATTGCAATTATTACCTCCATATTTAGTCTTATTTTGCCATCCTGATAGACGTTAAGTAGTACTTTACTCAATGAGCAGTCCCTGTGAACTGATATCCCATGATGCATTTCTCTTGGCTTGGGACAATGAAAACAACTGATCAGTTTTGCTCCCCAGTCATTTCCATGCTTCGGTTCTCATGCATTCGTGCCGTGCTGCAATGCTTGGGTTGCAAGTGCAGCCTGGTTAAAGTATCTGGTTTCAAACGGTCTCCACTGGAGTGAGAACATAAATCTGTGCAATGTTTCTGAGGCGCTGAAACAGTTTAAGTATGCAAAATCTAAATCAACGTGGCAACTTGTGGACTAAGACAATATTCAACGTGAGCACATTTTTGAATTAGTTGGGACCAGAACCCAAAATGCCTTAGACCACAAGTACAATAAATTTAGTGGTTTCTTAGTCTAGTCCCTAATGGCTATGGCTGAGATCCTTAAATGTATTCAGGGTCCTACTTCCAAAGAGCTCTGTGTAAGCTCAAAAGCTTGTCTCGCTCACCAACAGCAGTTGATCCAATAAAAGATATCGCTGTACCCACCTTGTCTTGCTGAAATCAATGGAAGTTAGGAATCTAAATATCTTTGAGGATCTGGGCCTATTTGTGCATGCTATTAAAACAACACAGAATTTGAGCTGGTTAATATTCTCCTGAGAAGAAACTGCTGGAGGTGCTCCAGGTCATGAATGAGGCTCACTGGCAGAGCCACCTGGGGACCACAAGGCTGGAACATCAGAAGGTGTGGCAAGTCAATAATGAGGAGCATTGGCACAGGTATTACAGGTGGAAGGGGAGCAGGACTAAAGCAGCAGAGGGTGCAACAGGACAGGATTGAGGAGCCCTGGTAGACCTGTGTGTGGACTCAAGACTGGAAAACCAGGGCACATTGCAGCTCAGGATTGAGGTGAAGGGACAGACCTGGGTATCCTGACAGATGACATAAAAATAAACCCTACAATTATTGGAAAGGAACAGGAATGTGTTTTTAAGAGGAAGGTGCTCCTTAGTCAATATAGGGTTGAATCTTGGCCGTAGGTGACATCAATGTCAAAATTCCCATTGAGTTCCTTAGGACCAGGATTTCTCCCATCAGCTCAGATTCTGCCCTCCGTCACACCGGGTGAATCAGGATGAACATCACTGGAATTGCACTGGGACCAGTGTGACTGGAAAAAGAACCAGGCCATTCAAGTTCTGGTGTGGGTTTCACAGACGGGAGGAGCTTTGTGGCTATTTCAATCCAAAGGGGGGGAGCCAAAGAATGGAGCAGTTTAGGTTTGGATTTGCCTTCCATTACACTTCTTCCTTTTCCAAGTTACATGAGATTCAGCTACATCCAACAGATACTCGGCTAGTAATTGTGGTACCTCTTGCTCCGGCTCCCCTCCTGCCATTGGTTTGAATGCACTGTGTGCAGCTTCATTCAAGAGACACTGAACATCTCTCTTGGCAAATGGAAACTGGTTTCTGTGGCTCAGACGAGGCTGTTCCCTCCCCGCTATTTCTCGGTGTGTTTGCGTAGCGCTAATTTAAAGGCTCAGCTTTCTGCTGCTGAGCATTGCAGCTGCTCCCTAATTGCTGTCAGAAACGCTAACGTGGCTGTACATCAGATGTGTCTGCTGAGCTCGTCCTGTCAGCTCAGGGGTAGTTAGGCTGATGAGCGACCTGGGCATCAGCAAATGACAATCTCATGGGTGCCTTTATGTACAGAGATGTCATGGAAATTTCCTTTTGCCAATATCCAAAGGTGGGTTGCCATTCAAACAGCAAGTGAATAAAACAGCATCATTCTACAAGCCTTACTCCTCACACGAATAGGGCCTCATTCTTATCTCAGTTGCACCAGTGTAAATCTAGAGTAACTTCGGTGGACTTGCTTCAGATTTATACTGGTGTTAATGAGATCAGGATTTGGTCCATAGTTGTTACTCATGAGAGTAGTCCTAGTGGGCCAAATTCTGCACTCAGTTATACCGGTGTATATTAATTTTGAGTAACCATATTGTCACCATCATAATCTAATCTAATCTAGCTAGGAACTGAAATAGCCCTTGTCTGTGTAATATTTGAGAACCTTTCCTTACATCAATGTAATTCCATTGACTTCAAAGGAGTTCTTCCAGAATTGTACTCATGTAAGAGAGAGCAGAATATGATCCATTGACATCACTGAGATTGTATTTAGATTGAACTCTTTGGGACAGGGACTGTCTCTCACTATATATTTGTACAGCGCCTAGCACAACAGGGTCCTGGTATCATTTGAGACCTCTAGGTGCTGCTGTAATTCACACAATGAATGATAATAATAATTCTAATTTGAGCAAGAATTGTAGGCTCAAGCCTTGATTGTAGAAGACGACGCATTATCAACACCCTCTTGTTAGACTACAGCCACCTTTGTGTATATTTTGTCATGTACAAAAAGATGTGCAAATAAAACCATCCTGTTCCATATGCCAACTCATCCTGTGCTATTTAGTGGTCAAGTTCTGCTCTGTTACATCAGTGCAAATCTGGAGTGATTCACTAGGCTTCACTGGAGCCACTCCAGATTTACCTTGGCATTAACTAGAGCAGAACGCGGCCTTGACTTTACATAACAAAATATCAATGGCCGATTCTCTAGCTTACACCAGTCGAACTGTACTGGAGTTATTCCTGATTTTGTCATCATGAGTGAGATCAGATTTAGGGCCTCTATATTTGTCATCCCTTTGCTGGCCTTGAAAAGGGAACCGCTGCCACTTTTATAAATGGATTGAAAGCTCGTCTAGTTTCTCTGTAACTTAATTAAGTATCCTCTCCATCATCTGACAAGCTGCTGCTTACTACAGTCTGGCAACAATCCCCCCTCCCATGAATTGTAGCAGATATGGCTGGCAATGCAGGAGGCTTATCATGGAATATTAATTACTTGAGAATAAATAGCATTCTCCCTTATCTCAGCTTCATGATTCAGTGTTTCTGAAGAAAATAAATACATAATAATAAATGAGAGATAAGAGCAAGGGGGTAGATCTCGGTCTAAAAATGAATGACAGTTTTTGCAATGGCTGGAAGCTGAAGCTAGGCAAATTCAAATTAGAAATAAGGTGCAAATTTTAACAGGGTGTGTGGTTAACCACTGCAACAAACTACCAAGGAAAGTGGGGGATTCTCAAACTCTTGAAATCTTCAAATCAAAATTGGATGCTTGTCTAGAAGATATGCTGTAATAGTCAAATTCACGTTACTGGGCTCAGTAAGGGGGTAACTGGATGAAGTTATCTGGACTGTATTATAAAGGAGGACAGATGAGATAAGCTACCAGTCTCTTCTGGCCTTACAATTGATGAGTCTATGAAAGGGTAACAGATGGGAAGTAATGGCCAGGTCTACTTCTTTCTGAATATATTTTAGCACCAGTGGCATTAGACAAAAATAGAAGGGTTAAAAAATCCTGCGCTGGGGAAAAAACAATCAATTCAGCATTTAAAAGTGACTTTGCTTGAGAAAAACAAGAGACTCCTCCCACCCCAAACCAAACCAAGCAGAACAAGGAAGACATAATAGTAAGCAATTCTCTCTTTGTATCTCCTTGCATAGCTCATTAATTCCCCAGCATTAGAAAGGGGTTTCCTGAATATCCTGCCACAGTGAGAAAAATGCAGGCAGACTAAAATAATGAAGCAAAAGTGCATGCTAAAAATGCCTTTGTCAGATCCAAAACTATCGTTAACGATCACACAATGGAAACAAACAACCAACATTAAATTTGTTGAGAATGGTGGGTGTGTGCTGGCATGGGCTGTGTTGGTGAGGTCTGGGCTGTGTGCATGAATGGGTATTGTGTATTGGGGTGGGAACTGATATGTGCCATGTGGGGTATTTAGTTGCATAGATTTCCGTGTTGGAATAGATGTGGTTGTGTATGCCTTGTGTTTGTGTGTAACTACTAGGGTGTGTGTGTGCATTGGTGTGTGCATAGGGTTCATGTAAGTAGTGTATATGGCTTTTTTTGAGTAACGGGGGGTAAATGCTATGTGTTTGTGAGGGGCATTCAGGATGGGTGTGTTTCTGTGGGTGGATTCAGTTGTGTAATTTTGTTTGTGTGTCGGCATATTTATATTGCAGTATTGTGGATATTTTTGAGTGTGTTTGCAGGGTGTGTGCAAATAGGAATGTATGATAGGATGGTGTGTTTGCAGGGTAGATGTGTGTGTTGTTATGTGTTATGCAGATATTTCTGAGTGCGGCGTAGATTTGTGTGTAGTACGTGATGCACGTATGTGCTGATGGGTCTGGCTTTGAAAGACAGAAATAAATACGTATTTAAAAGCTCATCACAACAAAGCTTGGCTCCATTATTCTTTATTTCCATGATTTATTAACTAGTCTAATTCTTTTTTTTGGAAGAGGCAGGGAAATTGGTGACGTGTAGAAATTGTGCTTTTGGGGAGGAGGGCCTCACTTATCTTCCTAATCTTTTAAAATGCTCAAGAAACCAAAATCTCTCGCTGGGATGAATTACAAGGAGAGAAGGGAACACAAGTATGGAGGGCCAGGGGCTCCTTTAAAGCCCTTTGGAAGGGAGATGTTTTACCCTATGTTATGAAAGAATTTAGTTCACTGTATGCCTCTCTCTTTGCTGGGTGAAATCAATCAATGCACATCCAGCATTTGGATCCCGCCCTGCAACCTTTCCTTGTGTGATCCCTGGGAGTAGATCCAAGGAAATCAATGGCACCTCTCATGAGTAAGGGCTGTGACATCAGCCCCTTTAGTTATTCTTGATAGGAGATTGCCAGTTATCACATGGACTACTGTGTATGGGAAGGGAATGTTTCCTAAGAGGCCCGTCGTGGTTGAGAATCACAGGAGCCTGTCACAGCAGAAACGGTGCGGCTCTACTGCACCAGTCATGGGAACATAGGGTAGAATTTCTTGCCTAGAATTGGGGGCAAAGGATGTGGGCTGAAGAGTCTTTGCCCCTGTGGAGGGAGGGCAACGGAGGAGAGGGGGTGTCACAGAGGCTTCTTCAGCCTCTAAGATAGAGTAATTTTAACAGAAGACCTCCACAACTCAGTGAGGAGGTTCCTTCATCTCCTTTAAGTGGAGATCCATCATGCACGGCCAAGAGATGTTGGATGGGCACTGGGAAGGGGATTTGCCTCTAAATATCTTAATTCCTGCATTTTAAATGAAGCTGCGGATAATATGCTAATTTTTCACCTCTATAACCCTGGATTCCAATGTGCACTAAAGGCAAAAATAAAATCAGCTCCTCCACCTACAAAGCCAAGCTGATTTGGCATAATTATTATTCCCATGCAGAAGTCTCTTCTTTGGAGATTGCCAGGATGGGAACAACAAGGGGATGCTAAAGAGTGGGGGTGAAACTGACTGGCAGAGTGGGGTGTGGGGACCCCAGCACTGGAATAGCACAGTCCTGCAGATCAGAACTGAGGAGCAGCTGGAAGTGCTGCAGTGCTGGGGAAAGGAGACAGACAGAGCTCTGCACGTGTGTGTACAGGGGAGAGGACACAAGTGGGATATGAACTGAGGGAGATCATTAAATATTTTGGATCCAATTTTAAAACACGCCTATGTTGATGCACTTTAGATGCTGCCCCAAAAGGCACATACACCCCAGAAATGCTTGTGCCCCCCCCCAAATCTTTGCACTATTTGCCAAGCAGATAATTATTCATGGACTTACCAAGTTACCCACACTGGAGGAGCAACTACCCAGGTTTTGCACGCAAATTACTCAAATTAACAAGTGCATTTATGTCTGCAGTGGGGTTGTAGCCGCCTTGGTCCCAGAAGAAGAGCGCTGCCTAAGCCCGAAAGCTTGTCTCGCTCACCAACAGAAGTTGGTCCAATAAAAGACACGACCTCACCCTCCTTATCACTCTAAAGTTGATTTCTTTCCATTGTGCTCAAGTGTGAAACTTTGGCCTGCTTTAGATAGTGTGGCAAGGTGGGCCTGTTTTGCCCCCATGGGTCTGCGCTCCTTACGGCTATGCCAGTGGTGCGGCTGGGTGGGAGCGGGTGGGGGGGGGGGGAGGGCCCGGTCCCGCCCTCTACCCCGGGCCCCGACCCAGGGATCCTGCAAGGAGTAGCCTCAAACAGCTTAGTCCAAGGGGCTACTACCTTCCCTGGGTCGCTCTTCTGTAGCACCCCCGGCTTGGGGCTCTCCTTCAGGCTCTCCTCCGGTCTCCACACCTTCAGCAGCAGCAGCAGCAGCAGCAGCAGCAGCTCAGCTCCTCTACTGACTCCACACCTTGTAGCAGCTCTACTCAACTCCCTCTCAGCTGCCCCCATCTGCCTGACTGGGAGGCTTTTAACTGCTGGGACAAGTTCCTTGATTGGCCCCAGCTGGCCTGATTGGCCTAATTGCCTAATTGCCCTGGAGTGGCCGCAGCTGGATCACCCAGGGAACAAAGATTTGCTAAGCCTGGGGCTGATATATATGCCTTCCAGCACCCTCCTATAGCCGTCAGGGCTGGCCCCGTCACAATAGGTTTATTATAAATCTGTTGGCTCAATAGTGCTTATGTATCTCACCATCTTAACAGAACATACTAAAAGTACACGGAAAACCACAGAATGGTCTTTTTCCCTGCAATCTATGAAGTTCCCTAATAGCAGAGATCACATGGCTGAGGCTGGGGCACCCCAAGCACCCCATTCAGGCAGGTACTTAAGCGTGTGCTTAATTTGAAACCCATGAGCAGTACCATTCAAATCAACAGCTAAGGATCTTGCTGAATAGAGGGGAAATTAAAGTGCTTGTGCCATCATGCTTGCCAAAAGGCCAATGCATTTTGATGCAGATTTATAACACCGCTGGACACAATGCTACACTGAAGCAGCCTCAGGTCTTGTCTACACTACTGATGCCACCAGGGCACAGCTATGGTGCCAGACCTATGCTGCTGTAGTGCCATGGTGTAGACACTTCTACACTGCCAGATGGAGTTTTCCCATTGCTGTAGGAGCCCATCTCTCCAGGTGGCAGTAGCTAGGTTGATGGAAGGATTGTTCTGTCACCCTAGCTGAATCTGTACCGGGGGTTAGTCTGGGATAGCTATAGCCGTCAGAGCTGTGAATTTTTCACGTAGCTTCGTCAATCTACATTTTAAGTGTAGGCCAGGCCTTAGTGGTTGAGGATGTGGAGTGCTTGATTTTAGGAAGAAGCCTAGCAATGTACAATGCACAACTGGCAGGTCTGACATTATTTTCAAAAGCAGTTTTCTGGGAAGGGAATGTCCGGGCACTGAGCAGCTGATCTCATTTCCTGGCCTGCTGGAAGTTGGCTAATTTATCTCAGGAGTGTATAGAACAGCAACAGCCTTGAGCTGAGACCCCCTTAAGATCAAACCCCAGTGAAATGTTTGCGGCTCCCCATCCCTATAATCACATGGGAAGCCCCAGCTTCCCAAGCCTTGAATGCTGAATTAAACTGGACAGGTCAACTCGTCATGCAGAGCTTAACTGCTCCTCTCCAAAGTTCTGAAATTACCTCTGTCCTGCACAGATCAGCTCTGGTTTCACTTTCTATTATTCTCCCTGACATCAGGAGTGCACTTGAGTCATGGACTGAAGGCTCCTGGAAAACAATTTTCACAGATAATTATTTCTTAGACATAGGCAGTTTTCCCCTGTCCCCTTCTGGTTTTGGTTGTTTTTTCTGTCCAGCTGTCCTGCTTATTGGAAATGTAGCCCAATCCTACGCACATAGTAATCATGGCCAAGAACTCCCAGGGGCTTCAGTCGGCCCCTTAACTGTGGGAAAACTGATCTCCAAGGCAAAGCATTCCCAATATACTGGGAGATGTAACTGGTAGGTCAATGGTGAGCCCACTCAGATGTTATTGAAGTGTCCTTCGTGAACTCCCTGGGATGGTATTGCTTGTGAGTGCTGGGTCTCTGGCCCTGATTTTCCCTGATGGATCTTTCCCTTTCCCTGATAGGGCTCTTTCTATGAAGGAAATTGGCATCAGTGTAAATACCTGGAAGTAGTTAAACCTAATATGGACACATTGAACTTGTGATAAACAATGCAGCTTACTGGGGTAAATCACACTCATGTGAGCCCCATTCTGAACCACTGCAGTCTGTCTACATTAAGGGCGATATTCAAATCCCACTGAAGTCAATGGGAGTTTTGCCATCCATTTTGGTGGAGCCAGCATTTCAACTCAGTTTTTAATTTCAATTGTTTTTAATGGAAGTGAGGAGTTTAAATACCTTGGAGGATCTGGGTCCATGTGTTTACACTAGCCTAACTGCATGGCTGTACTTATGTGAAAGCCAGTTTCCGTTGACTAAAGAAACTGTTAGGAAAAACAGCATCAAAACATTTGTTAAAAAAAAAAGAAAAAAAGCAGAGAACTTTTCATACAGTGAAGCAGGAAAACAAAGTCACCTTTGGCACCTCTCAGCCCCTAACTGGATCCACTTGATGTTCAGCTTTCTGGTTATTGTCACAGAGATTCTGTAAAACAATTTTGTGTGAGTGTTTAATTTCTGAAGCATGATGAACCAAATTCAGAGCTGTTGTAAATGGATGCAATCCCAGTAATTTCAGTTACATGGAACCTGCTTATGCCAGGGCCGGATTTCGCTCAGTGATTACATATAAAGCCAGAATCGATGCCAGGTGAGCATAGAAATACAGAGTAAGGCTATGCCTACGTAGCCCCGCAGTTCTAACTCCAGAGGTGTGAATTGCGGCGTTCACTAGCATGCTGTGCTCTCTCTCTCCTGTGAGGATGCTGCAGGTGCAAACTAAAACGTATCTAGTGTGTGTTAATGTCACCATCTTTCAACAGGACTAAGTTAATGTGAACAAGGTACTTTTTAGTCTGTGCCCACAGCATCCACAGAGGGGTATGACAGCACATCATGCTAGTACACATTGCAATTCACACCCCCTTAGTCCAGACTGGATCTGTGTAGACAAACTGAGTTCCCTCCTCCCACCTCCACTGCCCACAACAGTAACCTGTGGTCAAATTCTATTCCGTTACAGTGCTGTGAAACTGGAATAAGTCCACTGAAATCGATAAGAGAAAATAATACGTCTTAACTGGTAGCAGTAGTATGCTTTTATCCTCTAAGTGGACCAGACATGAAAGAAGGAAATGGCAATCATTGGCATGGATCAAAAGTGGGGATTGAACCTGGCAGATGCAGGCCCAAAAACCAAGATCTAAACATCCTATGACGACAAGCTATGCAGAGAGCAGCACAGATGTCCAAAACAATTACACCAGAGATGGCCCTTTACCAGTTTGGGAGGAGAGCCTGACCAGTAGGATGCATATGATAAAGAGGCCACAGCACAAAACGCCTGGTTTATCTCAGAAAAGAGACCCATCATCCTGTTTTTAGATGTTCCAGCTGTCAGAAATGAATCGTGATGGATACAGTTCTGGAGGAAAACTCTAAACACCATATGCAGTTACTAGGAAGGAAAGAGACACTTAGCTGGATACAGGAGGGGATTTTTCTCTCCTCTCTTTTAATTTAGCAGTAACAATGTCTACAGTGCATTGACTTGTAAATTAAGCGAAGATATGAAACTACATTCTTCTTACTGAGATGGGAGTTTTTTAGGTTGTTTTATGTTTTCTCTTTTTATATACCCCCTGAAAAGGAAAATTTTGACCAATCAAGGAATCTCTCTGGGGGAACTTCAACAATAACAACACTTCTTATCTAGCACATCTTTTCCATAGACCTCAAAATGCTTTGCAAAAGTGGATGAAGTATCATTAGCCTGGTTTTACAGATGGGAGAAACTGAGGCATAGGGCTACGGAGTGACTTGTCCAAGGTCACCCAAAGGTGAGTATCAGAGCTGGGACTAGAATCCATGTCTCCTGACTATGAGGCTAGTGCCCTAGCCACCAGACCTCAGTAGGAGCATGTATATTGTCTATTGTCCAGCACAGATCCATGTGTTATACAGACACATCTGCCTTCACCTCTCCTGCTGTTCCGTTGGCTCCATTCAGTCCAGCCACCTCCCTTTCTTCCTCTTCCGCTGTCTCGGCTTCCCCGCCCCCGCTCCGGAGGGTGGCGCAGGAGAGATGGCTGAGCAGACGGCCCTCTTTGAAAGATTCAGCAAGCTCCTTGGCACAGCAGGTTGGGGTGTTGGTTTCGTAGGTGCAGTGGAAGCTGTTGTAGTCGACTTCATAAAAGTCTTTCTCGAGGGTGAGGACGGGAGTGAAGCGGTATCCCCATAGCACCTCCTTGTCCATGTAGGAGCTCCGGGCCTGGCAAGTCATCCCTGCGTCAGGAGAGGAGACAAAGGCATGTTAAATGCAAAGCCATGCTGCGTGCCCACGCTATCCTGCTCTCATTTACAAGTGCGTCGGTGGATTTCCATCCTGCTGGCTCTGGGACACAGAAAAGGTCTTCTCTGAACAGGCCTCACAAGCGGCTCTAGCACAAAAAGCTGGGTATTGAAACACAGGGAAACGAATGGCCCCATCGCAGCTTCTTTAGACAGCTGGGATGTTTACAGTCCTGAACATGGGGCTTGTGGGGGATGAGGTTTGATGGCACTAAGTGGTAGACCAGAGTAGTTCAGGCATGGACTTACGGAGATTCCCACCACCCCTCGTTGCTCTGCTGACGCAGGTCAGTCTTGACCTTCTGACTAGTCCAGTGCTGGGATCACACCATCCCTGCTGCACACCTCATCCCTGACCTGCAGTACCCCGTGCTATTCCAGCCCTGAACCACCCCCCTCGCCCTCAGCTCAGTCAAAGCATGTCAGACCTAGCCTGTATAGCACCCCATCAATCTAACTTTGGTTCCCCCGACTGCTCTGTCGTAGCCCCTCAGTTCAGACCTCTACACCCCCTGCAATTCCAGTTCTCCCTGCTCAAACTCAGCTCACCTGCAGCAACACCTGCTATGCCACTCTACTACAGCACCCACATGTGCTAGACACTGGGTGCCCAGAGCTAGCAACAGGAGCCTGAACCAAAGCCCACTGAAGGCAACGGGGGTTTCCATTAAACGAGACTGAAATTTGTCAAGCTTGTTCTCAGGCCCAGGATGAGTGCTTGTTCTGTGTATTCACTGACTGTGGGAAAATCGAAAGAAAACCCTTTCAAGGGCAAAAATTCAGTCTTGGGACAAGTGAGGGCAGCCCCACCTTGAAATCACCCGCCCATTGCAAGGCTGAATTCTGTCTCAAATATTTGCCTTTTGTTTGCTTTACGTGGGTTACGCTTCTGGAAGTCATTCCAGGGAGGTAGGGAAAGTTTGACCTCCCGATGCTCTCGCTGGCATGTGAGAGAGAGGCCTGCCTGGAATAAGATCATTCAATTCAATTCTAATTGTCACAGCCCAAACTACCGTACCAGAAGACGAAGGCTATGACAGGGGGAAAATGTTAGTGCCAGGGGCATTTATGATTCAGGGAGAAATATACCATATGTTCTCTAGCAGCTGGGCACCACAAAGGACAAGCAAGTTGGGTTAGGAAATGTCTCCATCCTGTCGAGCTCAGGTGCAGGAAGACATAAGGTACCTCTTCTCCCAGAACCGAGAACAGCCTTGGCTCTCATTATCGCCTTTCACAGCCTCTAGGGTCCTTCTCTTTTGGAGGCGGCTGTGGAATTCAGATTAACATGGCTGAGCTGTGCCTGTCCATCAGGACCCCGTCCGTGCAGTTTTATTTGTGTGTATTCCCCGTTGGGTTTCTTTCCCTTCATCCATGGAGTGGTTTCAACCCCTGGGCTGGAGTGCAGCCAAAGAGGAGCATGTTCACTGGGTGGAATATACGCTGTGTCCCTGAGGCCGCTAGAGAGGTACCCACAACCACAGGGGTTAGCAGGGAGGGAGAAAGATGTGTAGCTCCAGGTAGATGCTATAGGCAGACTCGGTTTGCTCTGCTCACACAGGCATTTCCAGGGTGCCCGTCTCAGGGGATGCCTCATGCCCCAGTCTACCTCCAGATGGAGAGAGCACCACTATGGCAGGTGTTAGTGACGTGGGTACCAGACAGCAGCAGTAATGCTCAGTAACTTCCATTTGGGCATCTCAAAGGGCTGTGCAAACATTAGCTACTCCCAACCTCCCCCCGGAGGCATTATCATCTGTGGAAATTGAGGCACGGAGAAGCAGCGTGAACTTCCCACGCAGCATGTCAATGGCAGAGCCAGGAAACGAAACTATGTCCCTCGGTTTCCAGATCTGTACTTGAAACACTAGACCATTATGGCACCAACTACCCAAATTTCTGATTGCAACAGAGCCTGACTTTTCTGTACAAACTCATAGGGCCTAATTCAACGCTGGTGTAATTCTGCTGAATTCAGTCAGGTTAAAGCTTTGTTACATCAGGGACAAATTTTTTTTTTTTTTTTTTTTTTAAAGCCTGGAACAAGAGAGAGAGAGAGAGAGATTGATCATAAATGGTCTCTGTGGCTGGCAATACCTAGCAGTGGGCAAACCTTAGAAGATCAGTGCAGAGGGTGGGTTCAGATGAGCACCCTGTGGATACAGCTATGACAATGATGCCTGTATTTTCTGCACACTGCACCTTTACATTTGAAATGTAACATAGGAACTAATATGGTCCCAATTATCATAGTATCTGAGCACTTCCCAGTCTCTAATGCATTTGTTTTCACAACCCTCTTTGGAGGGAGGAAAGTGCTCTGTTATTATTATACAAGTGGGGAACTGAGGCACAGAGAGGCTGACTGACTTGCCCAAGGTCACACAGGAAATTTGTGGTGGAGCAAAGAGCTGGGTCTCTCTAGCACTAGCCACTGCAAAAGCCTTCCTTTGTAGTAACTGTGCCTGTCTGCAGAAGCAGACCTTTTGTTCTCACAGCTGCTGCATCTTGTCAGATAGCATGCACACACGTGTGCACCTCTACCCCTTCGCCTGGAGATTCACACACACAGCTCTCTCCTGGAGACTTTACTTTTGTTCTTTCTTGTTCTCTTCCCTCTTCCTTAACTTAAAACAAAAGGCAGCCAGGCCAGGAGAACATGGCTGTTATTTGTGCTTGGGGAAAGAAACATAACACTTTGAGCTGCAAAACAGGGCTGGAAATTTCTCAAACAGGCTTTTCAAGGAGATTTCCGGTATTACTTGCTTCTAAGCAGGAACAACAAGTACGGTATTAGTCACAGCATTCTGGCACTTCTGCTTCCTGGACTGGCAGGAACTAGGAAGTGCAGAGGCTGCTGTGAAAAATAAAATAAGGGAGGAGGAAAGTGATCCCAACTGTTCGGAGCTTCGAGGAGAGAGCCTGTTTGAGATCTGGACAATCCTTGCTTTATACAAAATAGTCTGCAGATCTCTAGTAAGGAGCTTCTTATGGGCAGGCCAGAGAGTGCCCAGACATCAGGGATAGACACAGTTTGACATTCATTCTCTTATGCCAAGTTTGCATACAGCAGCAGAAGACTCATGTAGCTCTCAGGTCCTGTCATGCTGCTGAGTACCCACATGCTTTCCCTCAAGAGATGTGGGTCACTCCCTAGACCTGACCCATCAGAAGAACATAAGAACGGTCAGACTGGGTCAGAGCAATGGTCCATCTAGCTCGGTATCCTGTCTTCTGACAGTGGCCAAAGCCAGGTGCTTCAGAGGAAATGAATTGAACAGGTGATCATCAAGTGATCCATCCCAGATAACATTGGCTTCTCCCTCCCTGCCCTATCCCTTGATGAGAGGATTTGTTGCAAGCCATTTTAAAACCCGGTGTTACACATTTGGGATGTCAGGGCCGGCTCCAAGATGCCTTTCACGTATCTAGCACCGCATGTTGGATTTCAATGGGAGTGAGGCACCTAAGTACCCTTGAGGATCTGGGCCGTCGAGTGCTGAACAACAGGCTGTGAGTGCGTGTGTTCGGGAGTTGGGGGGGGACAGAAGAAATTTGGATCTAAAATGAGCAGTGCTCCCCGCCCGACATAACTAGAATCCACTAAGGTTCTAGATGCTTCTGCCAAGGTGCTTCGTGCTCCAGCTGCCCGGCAATGGCAGTGGGGAAAAAAGGGCATTGTGTCTCTCTCAGGATTAGGCCCTACAAGTGGATGAGCCATCTCCCAGCATGGCTTTATGCTCTGTGTCCTGTCATAAAATCCCAGAGCTCTTCGACTCAGACATTTAGGGCTGGAAGGGACCTCGAGAGGTCATCTAGTCCAGCCCTCTGCACTGAGCTTGGACCAACTGAGCCTACACCATCCCTGGCAGGTGTTTGCCCAACCTGTTCTTAAAACCCTCCAGTGATGAGGATTCCACAGCCTTCCTTGGAAGCCAATTTCCAGGGCTTAACTCCCCTTACAGTCAGAAAGATTTTACTAATATCTAACCTAAGTTTCCCCCACTGCAGATTAAAAGCCCATTACCTCTTGTCCTGCCTTCAGTGGACATAGGGAGGACAACGATCAACTGCTCTCCATAACAGCCCTCACTTTATCTGAAGGCCCATTATCAGGTCCCCCCTCTCTCAATGTTCTTTTCTCAGGACTAAACACGCCTAGTTCTTTCCTCATAAATCAGGTTTTCTAAGCCTTTTATCATTTTTTGTTGCTGTCCTGTGGACTCTAATTAGTCCACATCTTCCTTAAAGTGGGACACCCAGGACCGGGCCCTGTACTCCATCTGAGGCCTCACCAGTGCTGAGTAAAGTGGGACAATTACTTTCTGTGTCTTACATATGACACTCCTCTAGTAGACCCCAGAATGATGTTAGTCATTTTGGCAACTGAATTACATTGTCAACTCATATTCAATGTGTGATCCACTATAACCCCCGGATCCTTTTCAGCAGTACTATCACCCAGCCAGTTATTCCCCATTTTGTTGCGGTGCATTTCATTTTTCATTTCTAAGTGAAGAACTTTGCACTTCCCTTTACTGAATTTCGTCTTGTTGATTTCAGACCAATTCTCCAATTTGTCAAGGTTGTTTTAAATTCTAATCCTGTCTTCCAAAGTGCTTGAAACCCTTCCCACTTTGGTGTCATCTGCAAATTTTCTAAGCGTACTCTCCACTCCATTATCCAAGTCATTAATGAAAATATTGACTAGTACCAGATGCAGGACCGACTTCTGCGGGACACCATTTGATATATCTTCCCAGTTTGACAGTGAATCACTGATAACTACTCTTTGAGTAGTTCAACCAGTTGTGCACCCACCTTCTAGTAATTTCATCCAGACCACATTTCCCAGTTTACGTATGATCAGATCAGAAGGGAGTGCCCCTCCCATCATCAGAGATAGTCAGCCTCAGACATGTAAAAGGAACTCCTGCCTTGCAATCAATGTCTTGGAATAGTTCTTTTACCTGAGGGAATACCTTACCTTGATTCTGAGCTTCACAGACACAATCACATTTATCTCCTGCTGTAAGTATTCAATTAAGATGAACAATGGAAAGCTTTCATCGACCAAGGACTACATACTGCCGGCTTCCTGCAGTGGCTGCTTTTTGTAACCCCAGGGTACACAGAGCCAGCACAATAAGACAACTTGTAATCACTGCATAATCCCGTTCAGATATTCCTTTTTTGCACATGTGCATCAGAGTTTAATTGAGTGGGGACCAACTGCCTGGCAACCTCTACACCACACAGCAAACAACAGCATTGTCCCAGCTGTAAGTTCCCTTAAGTGCCTGTTCTGCAGGCTGCCCCGCTGCTCTCCAGCCTGGCTAATTAATGTGTCTGTAATGGCCCTGGCTAATTATTGCCTCTAACTGAAAGAAGATGACAATGGAGGTGTTGAAAATAATAAGCCTTATTTTCATTAAGAGAACTGGGCGCAGCTGCTTTCCACTTTCATATAATGTATCCTTGGCCGTGTGCATGCTGAACAGTCGGATGGGCTGTGGGTTATTAATAGAAATCAGCAGTTTCACTTCCTGGGCCTTGTCTGTAATAAAGACCTGAACCTGTACTGACATAGTTATCCACAATGCACTGTGTTCACCTTAGACAAGGACCACAGCAGTTTTGCCATTGCTGTACATCACCACCAGAGTATCACGGCCTCCTAAATAGATATGCCACAGCATCCGACACGGTTGCTAGAAGCACTGGCTTTTTGGAGATTTCAAAAGGCCTGTTAAGAACGCAGTGAAGTTGCGGGAAGTGTCTAACTTCAAGAATTCCTTGGGGAAAAATCCCATAAAACCATTAGTGCTGACATCATTGCCTACCCCTTTTCTCAAAAGAGAGGGTAATTTTTCTCCCTTTTTTGTTTTGTTTTTGTGCATTTTATGACCCAGAAATTTCATTTAAATGAGAAAACTTTAATGGAAAAAAACCAAGTATTCTGACATAAAATGCATGAAAGATTCAAAATGTGGGAACCATTTTCATCTGGAATAAGTTTCAGAAAAAGATACTTTCTAATTTTATTTATTTTTCTGGAACATAGGACCATATTTTCCATGGAAATGGTTCCCACATGGTCTTATTTTAAAATGAAAAAAAAGAGTATGCTCATTTTTTATCTGCAAAATCGGTGGATTTTAGAAAATTTGAAATGAAATGGAAAACCTCAACGTTCACGCTTTTCAGATGTTAGCTTTGCATCTTTCACCTCTCTACCATCACCAGCTTGAGTTTCAGTGCAAATAAAATCGAAACTAAGCTGGAATCAAAATAAATTTTGCATAAAACTGGGCCCAGATGTATCACCTTTACAAAGCCTGTTCTCTGTCTCAAGGTGATAGCAAAACTGGAACCCAGAAGAGTATTTTGCAGTTTCAAGTGCTGTAATAAAACTTTCACAAAGTTTTAAATGTTAAGTTCACTGTACACTGAAGTGATGTTTTAGTCTATTGGGCTAGAATCCTACTTAGGGGATTGAGAATGTTTCTACTTAGAGCAGCCATAGATGCTTTGTTTTATAAACTGCTAGATCTCTGGTTTCCAATAAATGAATGAAGACAGGTTTCTTTCATTACATTCAAAAGCAAGCAAAGTCATGGAGGAGCAATTGGTGTGTAAAATAGGGGCCAGGGAACTGTACCAAGAAAACACTTCCTTCTCATCAAAATCAGTTGGAATCAAGCCGCTTACACTGTTTCAAAGCTGGGAAAATGTTAATATGCAAAGAAGAAAGGGAATCTTGATGGCCCCCTCAGTAAGGAGTCTGTTATTTTCCCACTATGTACTCAATGGGAGATGCAGACTTCAGAACCTTTCACTGATTGCAATGTCACTGATTATGCAGCTAAAATAGAAGCCTCTGGCTCTGTTACATTGATAAGAAAAGAAAAATTCTGAAGGAGATTGCTCATGAGTTACAGGCTTTTGTATAATCATTAGGTCACAGTTCAAATCCAGCGCCAGTCAGCAATAGCCAAGTTGCTGCTGTCTCACACGTTAGGTCAGCTACACCTTAGTTGATAGCCTTTGTCCAGCTGTTGGAGGACATAGCTGCCTGTATCAAGCATACCATGGCAGCTAGCAACCTTGGCAATTTCATTAGCGTGGACAAGAACTGAATAGATCATGGAGAATGAGTGAGCACCCTCATTTAAGAGGTTTAATTTGAAGCACATCAACAGGATTGTGGTTCGGAAAGCTTTCACTACTGCTACCTGGGCTGGACCTGCTCAGTGGATAGAAACATCCAGCCTCTGGGGCTGTCAAGCCAACATTTTTCACCAACATAAAATTAACTTTATTTAAATGCCATAGAGCTGTTATCTGCTGTCCCATGGATGCTAATTCTACATTTGCCATACTTGATGGGCTCTTTTTACAAAGAAGACACAGGCATTACTGGTAATTCGCCTCCTCCCCCAACTGAATGAATTTCCCTGCTCTGTCCATTCCTTTCCTTTCCTGTGCAGCAAATTAATGACAGGGTCTTTTTCCATATATGAAGGGTGAAATTCACACCTGTTCAGAGGGCTAAGTACAAGGCCAGTTAGCCACTCAAATCCTCAGAGGTGAATTTCACCTACAATGGAAATGGACAAAACATGGAGAGAGAAGATGGTGTGGAAATGGACACTGACAACCAGCTAGGGTTGCAGGGAATAGTTATCAATATTTAAAATCCCATTACTTTAATTAAGCAACACATGTCCTTAAATTAGCATCCAATATGCCGAAGCATCTCTTGAATGGCTGTAGAAAATGTTAGGCCATTTACACTAATTAGTCCAAGGAACACCTGGCCTCTGACAAAGCCAATATTGTTCCTCTCACTTCAAAAGGAATATTAGAAAGTGGGATCATGGTCCCCCAATTATTTCTGTGCATCTTCTTTGGAGGAGGGCATGTTAATACTAGATTCACTTTGATTTTCATGCTGGAGGGGTAGACTGAAATTTTAATTTTTCAGAATGCTCTCCAGGCATGGGAATGCTCCTGGGTGCTGGAAATTCACAAGAGATAAGGGTCTAATGTAGGCAATGAAATGGAACATACAAAAAGTTTGCAGATAAAGCAAACTTGGCAAACTAAACAAGTTAGAGAGAGAGAGAGAGAGAGAGAGAGAGAGACCATACTCACTTCTTTATATTATGACCCCAATTTATTAAATTACTGATCCTCTAATCTATCATCTAATCTATCGTTTCTTGCCTTGTTATGTTTCAGGAAGCTGCGGCACAAGGTTGACATGTTTCCTCTAAGATCAGATCCTTAGATTTGTCAGATAATAAACTGAAATTTCAATTGCACTGAAATGTGTTGCTCTGTGTGGCTGATGGCCGGCTTCCCTCAGTGGGTCTCACACCTTCCTGCTTGTAGTGGGCCAGGAAGTTGCCCGTCACCCCAGGCCCACCCGCTCCTCTGGGTCCCAGCCCAGGGGCCCTATGAGAAGCAGCTATGGGCTGCTGGTACTGCTTTCCAGACAGCACACTCTTCCCCTGGGCTAATTTCCCCCTCCTTCAGTCCTTCTGGCTTCTTGAGCCGGTACCTTCCTCCTCACTGCTCCACCACAGCGCTCTGCTCTCCAATCTGTTCCTCTGCACAGCTCCGTACTCAGCTCATCAGCAGCACAGCACAGCACAGCACAGCACTCCTACTTCCTCCAGCTCATGCCCTGTGTGTTTGGGGCGGAGCCCTTTATGGAGCACCTGGCTGATCCTTAATCAGCCTCAGCTGCTCCTAATTGCCCCCAGTGGCTCTGAGTTAGTCAGCAGGGAACAAAGCCCGGAGCATTCTGGGGCTCACATATCTCCCATCCAGCACTCTTCTACCGCCTTCTGCCTTCACCATATCACATCTGTTAGACAGCAAGGATGGGCCAGAGGTTAGGTGGGAGACCCGCTTTAATCCCCTACTCTGTCACAGACTTGTGGACCTAGTAAATCATGTAGTCCCAGCTTGTCACAATTTATTTAGGTACCTTACTCCCATTGAAATCAATGGAAGTTAGGTGCCTAAATACCTTTGAGGATCTGGGCCTTAGCCTCTCAGTTCCCCATGTGCAAAAGGGGGATCATGATGCTATCCTACCTCCCAGTGGCATTGTGCATATTTTAAAGATGGGGAGGTGCTCCGATACTATGGCTAAGGAGCCATGTTAAGCATCTCAAATAGTTCTGCAAGACCACTCTTTTCAGGGAAAGTGACCGGTAGTCTAGTTCACTACTTCATTCCCACACCCGGAAGCCAGGTATATCAAAGACATTTACAAATACGAATCAGTTTCCATCACAATGCCCCATTTGTGAGATGAAGGTACTATAATGCCCTTCTCACTGATGCAAATCTTTAAGAATTAAAATGATCCTGTTGATAAGCAAAAACCAACTGACCGAACAAAAAGCTAGTGCTAATTTTACCACTTTTTGCATGCAAAGTTTGATTAATTTCAGGACATGGGACTGAAATGCAAATCCCTCAGATTTCAATATTTTTGAGTTTCACTGTGATTATTTCCCCTAGCCCTACCTTTGCAGCAGGGGAATATCAGCCTATCCTTTTTAAAGATGGATGAAGTGAGGTGCAGAGAGGGTGTGATTTGCCCAAGGTCACACAGTGACAGCGTGAGGAATAGTAGCCAGGACTCCTGACTCACAGCCAACTGCTCTAACCACTAGACTATCTCTCTTCCAACAGTGTCTAAGTATAGTTCTGTGTGTTAGTACTGTCGTGGGTCACTGGATTAATGTCAGCTCTATTATCTCCAACTGATTATTTAATGTAAGGGGGGAAAAGTCAAAGAAAACCGGTGAAAACCCGGGCTGAAATAAGAGAACATGATGCCTCCCTGAATGCCCAGTTATCACCTAGCTTCGCATTCAGGCAACAGAAGTGGTTGGTGCAGAATGAGGTTTGCAGGGTAGCTACAGCTCTTGGTAATTCAATCTTTGGTTAATTGTCAGTGAAGGAGGTGAGGAGGGTAACGGATGGGAGGGAAGCAAGTCTCATCCAGAAAGACTTATAAGCAGCGCAGACTGCTTCATCATAGGAAATGAATGATGGCTTAAGGGAAAAAAGCTGGGCTCTCTAATGTTCTCTAATTGAATCAGCCAAGTCGTTCATCTCACAACCCAGATGAATCTGAGTGCGTGTGGGGGATTAGCTTTCTATTGCTTTTTAGACTCTGACTGCATTGCTTCATACTTCCTCTTTTCTGTGCAATGAAGAGGTCAGTGGCACACTGGGCCACTGGTGTTGGATTTTTGTTGCCATGGAGTGGGGGGACAGAGAGAAAGAAAGAAAGAACACTGAAAGCAAAACTGCATGGACTTTACAAACAGATTCCTTAAAGGCCAGGGAGAATCATCTCTGTGCCCAATTCATGAAGCTGGCACTGTAACGGAGTCTGCAGCTTTTAAGATGTCCACAAAACAGTACTGAATGCTTGTCACCTGTAGTGATTTTGCACCTGCTGTAGCCATTTCACTCAGGGAATAATCAACACAGGCCTGCCCAGGAACTGAGCTTTCCTCTGGTGTTTTTAATGCTTTGGAGCCAGTAGTGCCAGGAGACACATACTAATATGTTGTTTCTACAGGATGCTACTTTAGGTAGGACTAATGCTACGGCGGGGGGGCGTATCTGATGGAAATGGGGCAGGGATGAAAATTGGAAGGTGAGCGGGAATTAGTGATTATTTTTTTCCCCCTATAGCTGACTGAAACTTTTGGAAATTGCAATAAACATTTCCCCTCCCCCCCATGTTAATGAAAAAACATTCATTATTTTTTACCACTTCTAGTTATGCGCATAAAACCTCTAGCCATTTATATGGCATAGTGGTCAGGCATGATGGGGCAGGCTGTCAAAGGTATTTAGGATCTTAAAGACACAGCTGGGCATCTACTGGGATTTTCAAATCATTTAAGAAAGATAGGTGCCCAAGTCTCATTAACTTTTAATGGTAGTTAGGTGCATAACCTGCTTTGGGGTTTTTGAAAACCTGACTAGGCGCCAATGGGCATCTTTAGGCAACTAAATATCTTTGAAAATCTGTTCTGAGGTGCTTTGAAAAAAAGACTGCCCAAGTATTACCTTCTTCTTCACCAGGTCGGTGTGTATTCAGATCAGTTGGTGACTGCAGTGATCAGAAGAAGAGCTCTGTGCAGCTGGAAAGCTTGTATCTTTCACCATCAGACATTGGTCCAGTAAAAGAGGTTATCTCACCCACCTTGTCTCGGCATTGCTCTCGGATCCTAGATTGAGTTTGTGGCACTGGCAGTTAGAAATAATGGGTGGGATTTTTAAAGCAAGCTCAGGGTTGTACATACTCATGCCCAGATCTTCAAAGGTATTTAGGTGCCTAAGATGCAGATAGTCACTTTTGAAAATCCCACTGGACACCTATCTCCCACTGACATCAGTTGGAGTTGGGTGCCTAGGTGCTTTTGAAAATCCTACTAGGTCTTTAACGGCTTCTTTAGGCACCTAAGTTCCCTTAAAAATGTGGTTCTCTGCTCCCACTGACTTTCAGTAGGAGCTGAGTCTCCAAATTCCTTGAGTTTTTTTTTTTTAAATCCCAGCCAATGTTTTTTGCTCCTTGTAAACTGAGTGGATTGCTCTGCAGTCATTGAGAAACAATAACCACTGAGCCCTACAATGGCATTTTTAGAGTTCTCTGAAATGTGACTGCAGAAATGAGGACTTGCAGCTCTTCACATCTAGATTAACTGGCAAGCTTTTTTATTCAACAAGCTTCCATATAAACCAAAACCAAACTGATTATGAATTTGCCTAACCGTAGGGTTCATTTCATTAGGTCTGATCCCTCCAACTTCATCTGACCTACCCCAAACACGTTCTAACCTCATCTCTAAATATCAGGCCGCCCATATAAATATTGTACCCAGCAGTCAGTGGGAACAGAGCTAACTTCATCACTGCTCTAGCTCAAAATGCCACCCGTGGCAAGCGAAAGCAGTGCATCAGAAAATAATTCACAGAACCAGCCAAAAATGGGATCCAGCCACATTAACAGGAACCAACTATTGTTCATTTGTCCACGCAGTATTCTAAATTGCGGACCTTCATTCAGTCCCTAATAACAGGAGTTCATATCACAAAACTATCACAAGGATGACCATTCATGAGCACTCTCAACAAAGGCCGCAAACTAGAGATATGCACTCCATCATTGCAGGACACCCTGTTCTGGGGAGATGTCTACCCCTCACTCTACACACGAGCCATACGGAAAGCCACCTCAGCTTCCGAATGCTTTAGTCAAACCTCGGTGCACTCTGATGTCCGCCCAGCCCTAGGCCCAGTGGGAAGGGATCTTCCAGCTCTATTTTTTGGGTTTAACAGCAAATGCAGTACCATCCCTGAGACTGGAGCAATTAATTTTGATAGATCCAGTCTCCTTAATGTCATTACACACTGGTCTGTGCAGTCCCCCTGGGAGAGGAATCCATTTGTAAAGCAATCCAATTCCTCTGCCATGCTTTTAATTTTGAGGTTGTTACTGCTTATGACTTCCTCTTGCACACCATTAGCAGTGGCTGAGCTTTTGTAAGAGGAAGCACTGTTTAAAGACGCAGAGTATCTATTCAACCATGACTTGATGGGGTTAGTTTGTGATGGTGAAATGGGTTAGTTTGTGATGGGTTACTGAGGTTCTGCTAGATATTAACCTCCAATCTCCGTACAGGGTTCTCTTTGATATAAGCCAACCAAAGGCTACCAAATGAAATTCCATTATAAATCTCCCTCCTCTATAGCACCCTGAAATGATATTTTTTGGAGTGTCCAAGAGTGTACTCAGAGCCTCACAATTTAGGCGTGAACCTGATTAGCCTTTTGTTTTACACTGATGAAACTATATTGACATCAGTGGAGTGACTCCTGATTTACACACTAGTGTAAATGAGTGGAAAATTGGGCCTGGATTGCTAGTAGTCTAGCTATAACATAGTGTTACTCTACAGCACTGTTGCCCCAACGGCACACATAGCCAATACACTTCACTATAGTCCGATATACTAGATATGGTCCCTAAGCAGAATCTGCCATTTAAATTCTCATGAGCTCTGGTAATGTTCAGATCCAGATCTGCATACTGGCCCATCTCTGCAATATACCTCCAGTAAAAGAATACTCCTTAGTAATGCTGCATTATCCCATGTATGCACTGCAAATAGGTTACACTGCTGCAATGTAATCTATTCAGGACTACCCTCACACTCTGCTTGGAAGGTCACTACCCACCCAAAGACCTAGGAAAGAAGCTGGCAGCACCACCTGTGCTTGTCTTTGTCCTGGTGTCCTGTTTGCTGCTGTGGGTGGCTGACAAAGCCAGGGATGATCTGGGATCCAGTTCGAGAAATCATCTCCTTCTAGATTCTGTTGCAGCAAAGTCTGCCCCAGTAGGTGACTCTTGCTGAGAGTTCTTGGGGGTAACTTCTAGGGAATGATGGAGTCCCAAATGAGTAGTGATCAAGCCAGTTTGCAACGGATTGAGCAGCAGGGTTGGAGCTCTTGGGCCAGCTCCACTGAAGCGCACAGAGCTCTGCCAATTTACGCAGGGGGCTGCTTGTGTCTGTGTTAAACAGGCAGCCCAGAGCTCTGCCACCTCTGGAAATGTCTTTGCTCAGAGATTTGCCAGGGTCAAGGCACAATGCAGTCACATTTAATTAGCATTTGATTGGATTAAAACCTGCTTGTTTGTCCATTTTATTATTCCCGACACAATTACCTCCTGGTAACAGGCATCTCTGGGGACAGCAGAAGTGGCTGTTGAATGCCACTGGGGAGGAGGGGGGTGGAATGTCACAGAAGTTAGGTTTTCCACCCCCAGCCTCCTTAAGCTTGGAATCTAAAGCACCAAGTGGTATGGTGATGGTGGTTTTAAGAATCAGTAATAACTGGGCACCCCATTCAGGCATCCCCAGTAAGACATGATACTAACACTGGGGCAGGACCATAGTCTGGGCAGCGGGAGAGAAACTTTGCAGGGAGCTCAGGTTAAGTTCAAGCCCTCTCTGGCATTTCAGAGAGCACCTGTACAGAGCTAAACAAAACCCCAACTCATCCTAGTCACCAGCTTCAGTTTTCTCACGTCACTTAATCCCTTAACTGGCAGATCTACCTACAAATGCACAATACTAGCAGAGCTGTTTTCCTTCCTCCACAATGCTTGGTCCTGGCTTCTAGACAACAATGCCTTCCTCTCATCTGAAATTAGCCCAACCACATCCTAAGGCTATGAATTTACCAGTGCTCAGTTGCATCTCACTACTTCTCAGCCAGAGGGGGCTCCATGAGCCCACTCTGAATTCCCCAGCTGGGACTTAATTCCTAAAGCCCCACGCTGCTGGCTGGGTAGTGCCTCCGTAGAGGCCATACAGGGAACAGACATGATTGCAGACACCCCTACCCTATCCCAGGGAGCACAGAAAGACCTGACCAGCTCCCACCAGTACTCACCCAGCACTTCATTGCTCATGGCACCCCTTGTGGGGTAGGCAGGCATTTTCCCCATCTGTGATACTGGTCACAGAGAGGTTACTTTATGGACCAAAGGTTACACAGAGAGTCAGCAGAAGAGCCAGAACTAGAGCCCCTGGAAGCAAGTGGTTTCTAGTGGCCTCCAGCAGACGAATTCCAGGAATCAAACTCAGGTCTCTTAAAACCCAGTACACCACCCTCACTACTAGGCCCCTGTGCCTGCCACACAGTTAAGAAGAATGTGTTTGGTAGAGGTCCCCAGAAGCCCTCCTGCAGCTGCTTCTGGGTGGGAGATGGAGATGTGTCTTTAACCAAACACTGCAGAGTGTTGGAAGTCCAGGTTTGCGTTGAGTTGTGGTCAAAGGACACAGTTGTTCATACTTCTCCCAAAACTGGGTCCCCCTCCCATGTGTAATGTGATGCCAGCTATTAAGGTGAGGTTGGAAGAAAATGACATGGAGTCAGCTTGTATGCAGTGTTGTTACCATGTCGGTTCCAGGATGTTAGAAAGACAAGATGGGTGAGATAATATCTTTTATGGGTCTGTTGGTGCGAAAGACAAGCTTTCGAGTTTACACAGAGCACTCCACAAACAATGTGGCTTAGACAATGGGTATCTGTATATTTAATGGTGCAAAGGGAATCATCAGGCACAGCTGTTACAATAGCCAGCCCATAGTCACTTCCAGGGAGTTCAGACTGGTTCCAGCCCCTCTGAGCTAAAAGGACTCCCTTATGTCTATCTGCCTTCTGAGGCTTGCTGGAAAGCGAGACAGAGATTTAACGACAGAGTTCTGTCATGTCATGCCATAAATACCTTTGCATTCCAGTTTTGGGAAGTACCGGCAGGGAACACATATTCATGGGAGGAAACTGGGACTCGATTGAAACCGGGTGACACCGAAGACACTGCATAACGCCCGTCTGTTGCCTGTCTCCCTGCACCCTCTTCAGACTCCCCTTGAGAAAGTCAGCACTGCTTTCAGCTGCTGATTTGGCACCACACATTCATGTGCAACGAGGCTTTGGCGCAGAAAGAAAGTTTGGCCGGTCATATCTCTCCCATCCTATCTGTTCCATAGTACTGTCCTGTGCTGTGCTGTTTGACGGCTGCTACATTCCACCTAGAGGTGGTTGTGCTGTAGAAGTGGGGGGAATGATCTGTACTTATTCTCTCTCTCTCTGATGCTCATTGAGAGTGTATTTTCCGTATCATTGTAAAGAGGTTTGTGAAAGCGATTGAGTATCTTGTATCACATGCCTATAATATATCATCAGATATACTACATATATGCAAATAAAGTAAATTAAAAATATTTATTATTAAAGATGCCATTTTAAACTACTGACTCTCGAACCCTTTTTTTCTGTCCCATATTGCAACCACTCCTTGGTGTACAGAGACACTACCAGAATTCGCAGTTTTAAATAGATTAAAAAACACTTTGCCCAGTCTGGTTTAAAATGACCTAAGCAACAAATCTCTCACCAGTTCTTTGGGAAACTATTCCAGACTAGGACGGAATTACTCCCATTTAACTCCAGCTCTGCACCTGTTGTTCCAACACACCTAATGATTATGCTTTGCACACCAAAGAAAGCGGCTACACTTTTGAGACTTTTATTTTAGTCCAGCCGGTAAAAGTATCAAGTGTAACAAATATCTACCCTCCCCAACCTCATGTCAGAGCAGTGACTGAAGGTACAGGAGTCACCACTGAACAACAACAACAGATATCTAAAATAGCTCAGTCACAGTCTATTTTAAATACAAGAGAGAAGTAGGACAACAGTTCTGGGTGAGCCCAGGACTTACAGAACTAAATGCCTCAGCCACAACCGCTTGGGCTAACAGAACCCACTCTATATCAGATTCAAATCTCTTACACGGACCAGTCGCTGGGAGGGGGGTTGGGAACAAAGACCCATATTCTTAGCTTAGGTGTCATTGGCAAATGTTGACATTTAAATGCCAGCTGCATTAACTTTTTGCTCTATACTGGTTATTTTTGGCAAAGCCTTACCTGTAGCTTCAACCATTCCTTCCAAGATGACCACGATTTCAAACTCCTCCTTCTCCAGCTGGGCCCGGGACATCTCCCAGAAGGGGCTCTTCTCATTGATTTCATGCGAGATGATGAGTGGGGACACCAGGAATAGCCTGTCGTCCCCAGTATCAAAGCCCACGTTGATGTCTGTTTGGTTCAAGGGGATGAACTCCCCTTCTTTGGTCTGTTTGGACTTAATCAGCTTGGCTCTAATCGAAGCTTCAACAATGTGGGAATTCCGGAGATCCCCGACCCGGAACATTAGACAGAGCTTCTCATCCCTCATAGAAATCACCGCATTATTGGAAAACATGAGGGTCTCGGCCCTCTTCTTTGGTTGGCTGATTTTGACAAACATGCACCCCACCATGAACGCATTGACAATAGAGCCTAGAATAGCCTGAATCAGGAGCAGTATTATGCCCTCGGGGCACTTTTCAGTGATAACTCTGTAGCCATACCCAATTGTGGTCTCGGTCTCAATGGAGAATAGAAATGCAGAGACAAATCCACTGAGATTTTCAACACAGGGGATCCAGTTCTCATCTTCGAGATGGTCCAGATCTCCCCGGATGTAGGCGATAAGCCACCAAATGAACCCAAAAAACAACCATGTGACAGTATAGACCATGGTAAAGATGAGGAGGTTAAAGCGCCACTTGAGGTCCACCAGAGTAGTGAAGAGGTCACTAAGGTACCGGTAAGTTTCATGGACATTTCCATGGTGCACGTTGCACTTGCCACTCTTCTCCATGTAACGCTGGCGTGGCTTTTTGATTTCTGCCAAGAGACGGGTTCGGTCGGTGGCGATAGGGACATAGTCCCGGGTCTGTCTGGGAATCTTCTTGGGGTCTCTGGGTGTGACTCCAATTTCCATGTCCTGGTTCATGAAGATCCTAGAATCTCCAGCCATGATTGGGCTAGGACAGGGTAAAGAAAACAACATTTAAGATATTGGGAAAATAGCACTGCCAAACCAAAATGGGTTCATAGCAAACTGTGCAACATTAACATCCTATTGAAAAGTTTTGTCTCCTCGTGATACAATGCTGGGCACAAGTGCATCCTGCATTAGAAAAATTTGTTTGGTAGAGCCATTCCCTTTCTCTGGTATTATTTTTTGATGCCCCTTTGGAAGGTTAAATAATGAGAAGTAATTATTTAACACCTTTATCATTACATAATTTGTAGAGAATGCTGACTGAGTCAAGAAGCAGTGATGAACTACTTGCTTTGAATGGCCACTTTCCTTCAGTGGTAAGTCTGCACATATCTTGTTACTGATTTGGGTCATTACTTTTTTTTAAAATAAAAGTTCTTTGGCTCCTTTTACACAAGGCAAAGAGGGATGAGAAGTGAAGACAATTTGTCCTATATTTTCAAGAGAGACTACTGATTTCTGATGCCTCAATTTTTGGGTGCTCAACTTGAGAGACCTTGAAGGGGTGGTTTACAGAAAGCACAGAGCACCAACCATTGGCAAATCAGACCCCCTTGAAGGCAACTCAACTTAGGTACCCAAAAATCACTATTCACTTTTGAAAATCTAGCTCCTTGGATCTCTTTTAAAAGGCCCCTGGTCTTTGTCCAAATCTTTTTTGATCAATTACAAAAAAATAGCACAGGGTGATATGGGCGCCAATTACTCTTGTCAGGTTACAACGTAACATTACCTTCACTAACCATTAAAAGTATAATGTAGAGATATAGCTTTCTTTAATGGAAACTATTTCTTCTATTGAAAATCAAGAATCCCATCTTCAAACTCAGGATAGAGAAAACGTCTCCTGTGGAGAGCTGCCTAAGAAGCCTTCTGTATATCAAAGAGAAAAAGTAGCAACATCCTCTGTGATTTGTGCTTTCTGCAGCGTCCTTAGCAAATCTTATTAAAACCTAACCAAGTCTATTACAGTTATATCTTTAATCTTCTTAAGCATCTGTGAATGAGAAGAGTTACAGAGGTACAATTAAGAGTGTCCTGGGAAAGACAAAGCTTAAAGCTGAGCAAAGTGGCATCATTTTTTCAATATTAAAAATAATTAAGGGTGGGTGGGAAGGAAGCAGAAAGACAAATAAATGAGGCAGCAAATTTTTGCTTACACTGTATTGCACCAGTTCTGGTTACAGCAGGGAATTTCTTTTACTCCTTTCATCAAAGCTACAGAAATAAACCAAAATCAGTATTTCCAAGAAGCTGCCAGGGTTTATTGATGGAGCTATGTTTACTGGTTCACTACAGCACGAGTGTCAGCGATTGACCTGTCACCTAAGCCAAGATGGCGACATGCCTTTGTAGTTCAAGCAAGAGACAGAGAATCTAGACCTGGCTTCTAGTCCCAGTGTTGGCAAGGTGGCTCCCTCAGCAGAGTTCTTCCTATACAAGAGAAGGAGGCATGCGAAAGAGAGATGTTACTGCCACGCAGCATTCCCTTCTGTAAAGGGTGAGACGAGAAATACTGTTACTGCTGCTCTAGCCAGTGGCAGCTGGACCCAACATCTCCTCTGCTGTCATTGAACAAACTCTCCTGCCCTACAGGCACTGAAACACCAGAATACCCAGCATTTCACAGCCTGCCTAGTGAAAGCCCCACAGTGCAGGGGAGGTTGACATGATCTTTGCAGGGGGATGGCGGGGTGTGAACATAATGGGAGCAGCAGTGGGTTCGCAGAGGACCTGGGGAGTGACGACTGGTGGTAGCTTTTAGCCTAATGTTTTCTGTGTACTGTACTGCACCTTTAACTCTCTCAGAACATTGGGCCTGATTCTCTGCCGCCTTGTGTCATGGGTATCCACTGACATCTGTGCCCAGTGTGGGTGTCAGAATGGCAGAGCCATTTACCCTCCCTTTGCACAGATGTAAAGTCAGTGGAGAATCTGCATAGAAGCAGAGGTTCAGTGCAGAGAAGATAGGTGCAGAGGAAACACACTGGATAGAGACTTTCCCTTTATTCTCTCTTTGCTTGCCCTTTTTCCTTTTATTAATCTAAAAACCCAATTACTGAAATTCAAAGGTTCTGGTTGCTCTAGGGGTGTGGAAAGAAAAAAAAAAAGGGGTATCCACTTTGTAGGCAAATTTTTGTATCATTTCAGTCAAAAAAGAAACCGTACAATAGTTTTGGTTGTTAAGGGTATATGAAGCAAAATTCTCCCCTCAGTGACACTGTGAAAAAAAGCATAGAATAGCCCAAGACATTCAGATATGAGTGATGAGATTCTATACAATGCAAGACAGGAAAAGATCAAAATCTGATAGGAAATCAAAATCCTTGCAACCCTGACTCATGAAAAACAGCCCGGAGAGACTGGCTGTTAATGAAACGACAGTGAAATCTGCCATAAGCAAAATCACCCAGGGGACTGGCAAAAATTCATTGCCTAGGACAGCTGGTCTTTAACTACAGGTCAAGTGAAATTATTCTGGAAACCTTGGGGATACTTAAAAGAGCTCCCTTAAAGCAGAAGGGGTACCTATTGCAGATGAACTATACTGCCTATGTAACTGTAATTAGAATTTGTCCTAATAGTTAATCTTAATTTCCCCTGTTGCAGTTTAAGTCTCTCCTAGGTGAATGATACAAGTATTTGATCACAATCCTCTTCATGTAGGAGATTAATTCCTCTTCTTAAAGGAGGAAGTGTGATCTTGCAGCTAGAGGACAGGGTTGGGAGTCAAGAGACAGAGCTGTTTTCTGTTCTCAACTCTGTCAATGACCGTCCTGTAACCTTGAGCAGACCGCTGCCCCTCACAGGGCCTCAATTCCCCCTCTGTAAAATGGGGGATGAATATTACCTCTTTTTATAAAACTAGGCAAATATAATTGTGTCTTGTAGGGAACCTTCCCTGACCGTAAAGCTTTGAAAGCGCCCAATTGCTGACATAAGATACAGCAAAAGGGGAGAACAGTACAGATAGGAGTTGGAATTCCTCCTTTATTCCACATACAAAACCACCTCCCATGCACACACATCCCTCCTGGTTAATGGTAATTATGTGCAAACATGCAAGGGAGAATTAGCCCTCAGTTTGTGAATCACTGCTCTCTACCAACAGATTCATAGACTGGAACTGCCTCTGATGGTCAGTCACAGGTACCACTATGTTCCACTGGCATTTACCATCCTTGGCTAAACAAGGCCAGGATAATCAAAATGTCACTTTCGCACAAGGCCACATGCTCCTTTTAGACAGGCTGCTGCGAGCTGCTCCAAAAGGAGATGAGAGTTGGCGCATTATCAGTCTTGCAAAGAGGATTTTATCAGGCTTCTTGGTATTGCTCAGCTTTTGCCCAGATTCCAGACTTGGTGGGAGGGAAGGGCACTACGGGAAAGGCTCTTAGATTTTCTGAAAAAGAAAAAGTGCTGCAGAGTGTCCTGGGAGAGTGAAGTGCTCTCCGACTGGTTTATGGATGTTGCCATTTTTTGTGTCTGATTTGTGTCCATTTATTCTTTTGTAATGAAGTGGGTTGCAGCCCATGGAAGCTTAAGCCTGCAGAAATTAAATTTGTTAGTCTTTAAAGTGCTACAGGACTCTTGCTGTTTTTGCTGAAAAAGAATGAGATGGATTTTAGCTGAACTTCAGAGGGTGTCATTTTGCCATGGCTGCTTCCAGACAGGAACTACGTACCTCCTGTAATGCCCAAAATATCCCCAAAAGAAAAACAGAAAAAGTCAAGAACCGACTTTTTTTTCTTAGTAGGGTGAATTTTTTTCATGTGAAGAATTTAAGTCAAATCCGGATCTCATTACTGGCAATGCGGATTTCACCATTAACTTCAATAGGGACAGGTTTTGACATTTTTCTTGGAGGGGAAGAATAGCCTCATGGTTATGGCAGAAAGACATAGGACTCAAGAAAGCATAGGTTCAATCTTTCTCTCTGAGGCTGCCTATGCAACCTTGGTTAAATCACGGTCTCTCTGTGCCTCAGTTCCCTCTTAAAATGGGGATTATACCACTTCCTTTCTTTCACTCTTTTTTCTGTCTTGGCAGTCAAATCATAACCCTTTGGGACGATTTCATACTAGGGTTTGTACAGCACCTAGCATGGTGGGATCTTAATCATGCTTGATGCCTCTAGGCACTGCAGGAATTATTTGTATAATAAAATAATTATCTGACAATGTATTGTGAGAGAATCCAGAGAAAGAAAATCTAAACAAATCCCTTTTCTCACCTGTTACAAAGGTAGGTCAAACTGGTATTTCCTTAAGACAAACACATGGTTCAAAACTTTCCCCAGTCATGTGGAACAATAAGAGTTGTTCAACAACAAAGGGAGCTGCAGCATAGATCAGGACTGAGATGCATCAGTGGTTGGATGGGAGCCGAGGGCTGGTTCTGCAGGTTTGGATTGACGTGCATTAGCAGAACTGCGTGGGGTGTCAGGGCTGGAATATCAAGGGGTGCTGCAGGTCAGGACTGTGGTGCACCAGCAGAGCTGTGTAGAAGCTGCACCTGTTTGCACTATGCCTCTCTCTAAATTCCATCACATCAAAGCTGGAGAAGCCAGCCTGCACAATAAGAATACAGGAATGAGGCCCAAGGGAGGACAGAGCAGAGGGACAAGCAGTTAGTCAGGTACAGGAATAGACTGTTGGATAAACACTCAGATAGTTAGATAGATAGTTACTGAAAGACAGAGCTGTTCTTTTGCCGCTTCTCTGCCCATACTACAGGGAATGCAGCTCCAGCCCTCAATCCATAGACTCCACTGAGATGCAGATTCCCTTCTTGTTACATCACGGCAATTGAATTAAAATACCTGACTGAAGGACGCCTATAGGGACGGATCCTTATCACTGGGAACAGATAGTAGTCAGATCTTCAGGTGAATGGAGTGAAACAAAAGAGTTCAGAGAAGGCAAACTGAACAGGGG
Organism: Emydura macquarii macquarii; assembly: GCF_026122565.2. Lineage (NCBI taxonomy): Eukaryota > Metazoa > Chordata > Testudines > Chelidae > Emydura > Emydura macquarii. The sequence goes on along the minus strand of NW_027130449.1, from coordinate 3,971,074 downwards.
CCAAAGGTAGAATGGAGGTACGGCTCTTAGGGAGGGCTGGCTGGTGCTTGCAAATCTATTGGGTAGTGGATGTTAGATGATTATTACCAAATGGTCTTTATTTCCCTGAAAGAAGGTAGTTTTCCATTCACTATGTCACATTTACTGCCTCTACTTCATTGGGGTGAATCTGTCTGTGGCAACTAAGTGAAAGTACGTGACAGAGACCAATGGACTCGACTGACCTAGCGCAAATCACTCCTCTTCTCTCTGCTTCAGTAAAAATGGGGATAATGAGACACGCTTCCCATGTAAAGTGCTTTGAGATCTATGGATAGAAAACACTGTGGAAGAGCTACTCTATTGTTAATAACAGACAAGGCGAAACATTTAAGAAAAATTGTATAGGAGGGAAAGTGACAGCACTTCAGCGCTAAACGTGTGGTTCAAAGCACAGAAGCTGAATTACATTGTCTCTCTCCCCTCCCTCCCCAATAATTCCTTTTCAAAGTGTGATCTCATTCAGCACCAAAGTATCAAGATTCCTTTCATTTCCTTTGAGTTTTCATTAGCTTGGCAGGATCACTTTTTTAACACACTGACAAAAATGAGCGCCGGCTTACAATGAAATCCCTCTGGGACTGCAGGAGATACCTACCCACGGCAACACAAAAAGGGGCTGATTGATGATTAGTTAGGCAGCTCTCAAAGCAAGTGAGATGGCTTTGCTGGTTGTTACAGAGCCAGGCTGATGACTGCTGGTCTACTCAGAGTTTGTTACACTTAGAAATATTGTAACACAGCCTGTTCAGTCTTTCAGAAAATGGGTGTGAAGAACATTTCTCTGGGTAGAAAGTCGGCAGCATATGGGGAGAGACTAGGATTATGGATAGTTACAGCTTTTTGTCGGTATGCTTCCTGTCTGTCTGTCCATCCGCCTCAGAACACATGATGAGAGCGTTCTAATATTCTGTAGCTCTTTTGTTCTCAGTCAGGTTCTAATATGGCCCCCGTTCCCATAGTGTCTGAGCATCTCACCATTTGAATGCATGCGTCTTCCCAACACCCCTGTGAGGCTGGGAAATGCTATAAATCCCACTTGACAGATGGGGAACTGAGGCACAGAGAGGCTAAATGACTCCCAAATCTGAGGGTCATGCCCTGAACACTGGATCTCTCTCCTTCCCTTTCACTGACCACATAAACTAAATACAAGCCACACGGTTTCTAGTATGGCAGAAAATTGTCCCGAAAAACCAAGATGACATCTTCTGGATGGTATGGAGAGTGATGATAGTCACAGAAGAAATGTGTGGCTGGAAGGGACCTGCATCCAGCACTGAAGCGCATCCCTGACAGATGTTTGTCCAACCTTTTCTTAAAAACCTCCAATGATGGCGATTCCACAACTTCCCTTGGAAACCTGTTCCTGAACTTAACTATCCTTATAGCTAGAAATCTATCCTAATATCCTAATATCTATCCTAAATCTCCCTTGCTGCAGATTAAGCTGATTACTCCTTGTCCTACCTTCAGTGAAAATGGGGAACAAACACATCTTCAGTTGATCATATGTTATCTTCATATAGAATGTCCAAAGGATTTCAAAGTGTTTTGCAAATACTGCCCCAGCTAATGGTCTGTATTCACACCACCTCGTGCAAAAAACCTCTTGGCTCTCACCAGCTAAGTAGGGTCAGGACTGATTGCTACATGCATGGGAGAGCAAGGTGGCAGAAGTGGTAGCAGAAGTTACCCGAGTTGCCATGGGAAGTGGTGTTGATTGTTGGTTAGGTGGCGCTTTCCCTTAAGTCAGCACTGAACCAATGTCTTCGATGGCTAACACTGAAGCACCGAATGCCTGGCCCAAGACCAAACAGTGATTCAACGGCAGAGAGTTTTTCCGAACTATCCTATATAGAATTGAATAGAGAATTATACTTCTGCTATAGACAACTTCAGTTCTTCAGCAAAACTTATAAGCATCCTCTATGAAATCCTACAGATTTTTAGTGTCATTTCTATAGAGCATCTCACACCCACTAAATGAGATAGGCCTTTTTACCAGAGCTGTTTCAGAAAATTTTACGTCAATAATGGCCTCTGCCTAATTAGACTTGGGGCCAAATCCACCGCTGATATAAATGTTTACAACTCCATTAGCTTAATGTTGTCAAGCCCATTCACACCAGCAGAGAATCTGACCTTTGTCCTTCTATGTGACAGAATGAATTGACATCTTATCTTGATTGCTAAGAGTTAAAAATTCTGTTTTTACTGCTGGCTTTTAAAAAACTGGAATAAGCTAAAAAAAAAATAAAATCTGTTATTTTATTTCTATTTATGCCAGCTTTGTGGAAAGTAGGTGGGGGATTTGAATGCATTTTTCCAGCGGGAATTAAAAGCATGAAAAATCATATGGAAAATACAAACTTGTGGGTGTATTAAAAACACACTGAGGTTAGTCTAATAAAAATACAGTGGAGGAGCTAACATTTTAATGAAAAACAAAACAACGTTATTTTGAACAAAAGATGGAGACTGGGAAATGCTTTATGAGCTATTCTAGTGACCCTGCATGCAGCCTGGGAATTAACAGAGCGAAAGAGTTATTTTACATAAAATAATGACCGGTCTGCATGTGGTTACCATAATATAAAGACCAAGGAGTGTATATTGCCTGATATAATGACTGGCTCAGCGGGAGTGTTAATATTGCAAGGGGTGGATGGGGGAAATGTAATTAATATAAAATAATTAACTGGGAAACTGAATGTAATAGAATTCTAGGTGGAGAGTGTGGATAAAACACAGTATGACTAGAGGTGCATGCACAAACTGATGTTCAGAGATCCTGAACTGGGTCTCTAATATTTGGTTGATAGTTGGTTCTCCAACACATAAAACCTGAAAATAAGCCTATTTGATCCAGTCCTTTTCCAAGAAAGCAGTTCTCCCTAGGTCTGGGCTCTCCCTGCAGTATCTCCGCTTCGACACACTTGTCCCACTGTCTACCTCTGGCCTGTTGCCCTTCTGATGTCTTTGGGGGGCCACCTGGCAATGCCAATGTCCCATTTCCCAGCTCAGTTATCTGATCTTGAGATACTGACCATCATCCTGGTACTGCCAGTTCATGTTCCCTGGATGCCCCAAGGGAGAACTGGGTTAAGGAATTCCCCTACCCAAGCCGCAGGGAAACCCAGGCCAAAGGGCACTAATATTCCTGCCATTGAGCACATATATTATTCAATTCTCCTATCCTCATAGCAATCGAGAGTCACTATATAATCCTGCACCAGCTTGGAAAACGGAAGATATTGCTACCACAACTTAGCACTTCTACAGCACCTTCCTTCCGAGGATTTCAAAGCTGAACTGGCTAAGCAAACCCCTCTGTGAGGTAGGATGGTTCTGTTATCCCCATTTCACAGAAGGAGAAACTGAAGTACAGACAGGTGAAGTGAGCTACCCAAGGTTACACAGCTGATTAAGTGCAAAGGCACAGATCGAAACCCAGGCTTCACTGCAAATATCCAGGCAGCTCTTTAGACCAACAGGGAGGGGCGTCTCTAATGTTAAAAGGGTCAGAGATTCGGTTTGGATCAGCATCTAGAATCCTGGCTGCTTCTCTGGACTCTTCAAAGCTCCTGGGGCTGGGCAATTGGGCTGGAAGACTTTTGAGACAGGGATCACTGATGGAAGTCAGGGCAAGGGGAAGGAGAATTGGGTCCCAGAAATGAGAGAGCCTGCCCCGCATCTAAACATGCCTATCTGAATGATATGGAACTTATTTAGATCCTCCCTAGCTGTCTGGACTGGCCAGCTCATGGTAGAGAGCTAATGGCAAGGTCCAGTTTCACTCCCCCTTCCCTAGCCCATTCTACCATCTTCCTACCACAACATTATTTACCTGCCTACTAGTGCAAGGGTGTAGGCTGCAGGATCTGTTTGCTAGCAGGATTTCAGAGTTGGGAAGCCCTATTTTCAGCTCTTTAGTGCAAGGACCACGTTTTTGTTCTGTGTGCCTAGCACAGAGGGGTCCTGGTTGATGACTCGGGCCCCTAGGAGCCCCGTAATACAAATGTTGAATACTAATGAACCATCCCAGTAAAGTCCAGCTCACCCCCTGGCCCCTGACATCCTACCCTGTGCCAACCCGCACACAAATCAGGCTGGCTTCAACTGCTAATAAATCTGTTCTGTGATTAGCCCGAGGACAGGATTCCACTGGGAACTGGCTCAGAATTGTTAGAGCTTTGCCGGCACCCAATCAGTTCATGAAACTCAGTTCAGCAAGGAGTGACAAATATACTGAATAAAAGTTAGGATGCGATGTCAGCCCAGCATGCTGGAAAACGGCCAGGCGGGGGGAGTCAGAGTGCCGTAGGGGCCTGGGCAATGACCTTGGCCAGCCTACAAACGGGCCACTCTGACCCCTGGCACGGCCGTCTCCACCACAGAGCCACCGGGGATTCCCCATGCACTCCAAAGGTTGGCTTTAACAATAATGAGAATAAAGCAGAGGCTAAACTCCAGCTGCTCTTTGAAGCCCAAATGAAAGAGTAAATGCCCTAAATTAACAGTTTAACATTTAACCCCAAGTGCAAAACCAGAGTCACTCCACTGGCTTCAGGGCTGGATAACTCGTCTCTCGCTGGTAGCTATACAACCCCCATTACCATAGTATGGGGGCACCTCACCATTTTTAATGTCTTTACCCTCCTCACAACACCCGTGTCAGATTGGACAATGGCATGTCCATGATCAGAATCTGGCCTCATCTTCCCCCGTAGTCCTCTGGCATCCTGCAAGTTAGACAGCACCTATTTACCTGGGGTCTCCATCACACGGCTGGGTAGAGAAGACTTCTGCTTGGCTGACTAGTAACGTGGCCACTGAAGTCCTCCTGCCTTCTGGGCAGCAGCCAGAGAAGAGAGAGAAAGAGACAGGAAGCAAACAAACAATAGGGTAACTTACTTGCTAACAGTGGCTCTGCATCAGTCTTGGTTCTTCACGCTTTTGGGGGACCCGGTGGAGACAGAGCTGGGAGGAAGGTGAAAACAGTTGCCGGAAGGATGTCCAGTCCATGCCATCACAAGAGCATTGGGGTCTTCTTATCCCAGGCTCTCCCCTCCCTACAACTTCCTGCCTGGTATCACAGAACATTTATGTTGTGCTGTAGATTTAAGTGCACATGTCCTCTGCCCCTAGCCATTCCTGGCCTTTGCCGGCTCTGACAGAGCTGCCATGATTCCCCAGTCCCCTGGCCCTCCAGCATCGCGGTGCTACTTTCACCTGTTAAATCTCCCTCCCTCTGCCTGCTCCCTGTCTTGCTGTGTGTAGTACAAATGAATTCTCCGTGTAATAAAGCTACTTAAAGGGCTGGGGAAGGGAGGAGGGAGAGGAGATGTGCACATGTGATCAGGAGCATCATCTGTTCTGAATGAACAGGAAAGGGAAAGGTGGCTGAGAGTGAAAGCAGTGAGAGGAAGGAGGGGTTTAGGCCGCGGCTTTGCACAGAATAGGCCAGTCTGGGGAGGGGTTGGGGGAAATAAGAGGCTCCTTCATTTCCTTGACAAAATGCAGAGGATATTGTGCTCCCCTGTCAGCTGCATGGTCTTTGCTCTCCTTGCTAATTCTGTGTTTGTCTGCCACCCCGTGCAAGGCTCTCACCTCCTCCATTCCCCGTGTCCTCCTCTGTTGTGTTGTGTTGGGATTTTTTTAAATCATGCAAACAGAGGCAGCTCTTAAAAGTGAAGGGCAGAGGAAATGCTGCAGCTGGAGCTGCATATCTATCAGGGAATCCATGTGTATTCATCAGTGCTGTGAAAAACCTGGCGGGTTTCTCTTCTGGGATGGATCAAGGAGCTGAAAGGAGGAGGAGGTGGAGGGAGAGCGCGATTCTCTGGAGTTTGCTCTATGCACGTCAGCTATCAGATTGTTGCACAAGGAATTCCCCTGCAGGGAGGGTTCCTCTGATCCAGCTGGATTGCAGGGCACCTCCCCCCCAGGCTCTCTTTCTTTCTTGCCTTTGATTTGTATAGCCTTCATTGGAGAATACCACAAGCAGTCCCATTAGGTTTAAAAGGAGATTTGATCTTCTGGAAAGCAAATGTCAGGCTAGTCGCAGGTGTCCGACTGGGAAGCCTGGAGACCAAAGGGTAGCTACCGAACCTATCACACCAGCACAGGCTTCCCCATTGTACTCTCTCAATGCATCTCACGCCTGAGCATCTGTACCTACTGTTATTCCAGTCATTCCTTCCCACTATAGCCCTGTTGACATGCCTCAGCCATGACCTGCAGCAGCCTCGTGCTGCTTTCACACCAAACTAGCAAACTGCCCTGGACAAAACCAGGAATTTCCTCCAGTGGAAAGTCAGATAATGTCACCATGTTTGTCGCAGCAAATCAAAGTTGTGCTGCCCCCTTCCTCCCCCTTCCTCCCCACCCTTCTTTTGCACAAAGTTTTTTTGAAGCAGGACTGAAAAGCATTTTGTTCTGTTTGCAAACCTCAAAAATCTAGCCCATTGTTTGCTGGTTTTGCCAACAGTGAGAATTTTGTGGTGGGCATGCTCTACTGCTCTGCTTGAGACACTTCAGCTGCTGGGCAACTGGCTTTTAGTCTCCCACTCCACGTGGATGCATTTCCCTGGTGCTGTTTAACTCCTCTTTGTTGCTGCCAAACATCAGCATGTACTAGAAAAAGCTCTCCTTCAGCCAAGTGTAGCTGTGGTGTTCCTTAATCCCGGGTTTGATGGCATCATAAGGAAAGACATGTGCCTGTGTGGTCTTGATGTGAAGAACATGCGCAGGAAATATTACCTCTGGAAGGAAATACTGATTCTTTGTTTTCTAATAGGTGAGACCTGCAGGAACTAAGAGCCAAATTCACGTGTAAGTATAGGTCAGTCTAGAGGGAACTCAAGATGGAGCTACGTAGACTTTCAATTTAGAATCCCTCACGCTCAGACTCAGGAGGCCAAGTTCAGACACGTGTTGAGTCTTGAGCTGCACATTAGCAAGTGGGGGTGAGTCTAAGAGAGTCCCATGAGAGCCTAAACTGGCATGATGCACATGCTAATGGGCCAGGGAAGCAGAGCATAAGATGGTGCCAAATAAGAACTCCCTCCCTACTTTCATTTACACCTTTTTTATATCTTGTATGTAAGTGACATCAGTTGAAACTCCCTTACACATTGGTAGCAGCTGGTAGGTGGTCTAATGGAAACTAAAATACTGGAAAGAGCAGGGGGGTGCGGGGTGGGAATAGACTTTAGTTATAAATCAACCCTGAATTTGGCCCTGAATACAACACAGCTGGTTGGAAATTTTCTGACAAATGTGTTTTCCTTGGAAAATGCCAGTCCATTGAAAATGAAACGTGCAGAAATGTGTTGTTTTTGACAAAATTTCATGTAGAAAAGAAACCAGAATAGAATTTTTCCATTTTCTGTTTTGAAACAACCTAGTTTCAATTGCTTAAAAATTGTATATTATATAAAACAACATAAAAAAGTCAAAATCAGAATGAAACATCTGAGTTTTATCAAAATGGAAGAGTTTGATTGATCCAAAATGATTTTTTCCCCCAGAATTTCAGTTTGTGGGAAATTTCAATATTTATTTGTTTGTCTTCTGTTTCAGAATAATTTTTTTTGACGTTTTGGAGTTTCTTCCAAAATGGAAAATCCAGTTCCCAACCAGCTATAGTGTGCAATGCATAAACCTCTTCTTATTCTACCCCACAGTCAGCCTGGAATAGTCTCAGTTTTCAACTTCAGAACTTCAAAAAGTGTTGGTCACACTAATGAACGGGAAATATTCACAGCTTTCAATAAAGCTCAGTAATCATGGATCAGAGGGTCACACTTGGGTTTCGAAGTCACGTACTTAAACTTACTTCCTTACCAGCCTTGTTACCAATGCTTTAGAACTAGTAAAAGTGAGAGAATGTCGCGCAAGCAATTTCAGTTTTCATCATTATGCTATTTGTTTCCTTTTTGCATTTCACACAGCTTGGATGATGAGACGAATCAATTACACCTATTGGGGTTTCATGCACTAGCCTAGCGCTCTGATGTCTGGGATGCAAACACTGCAGAGGACTCTCTAAATCCTTACACCACCAACAATAAAACTGCTTTCAGAACATTTCTTAATGAACTGTTAGCGAAAAACCTCCTGTTATGATTAGGTTAGAACTCCCGCCTGCTAGGAAACGAGATCAGCTGTCTCTTCTGAGATGTGACGTCTGCTGGACATGTTCTTCACAGCAAGACCTCATTTTACAATCTAGGTCCATGTCTCTCCTTACAATGCCATCAAAAAAGCAATGCATGAAGTATTAGGTTACAAAAATCTTGGTTTGAGGCCTAAATTATCAATTGCTTTGTTTAGAGTCAAACTTAGTCTGTTGGAAAAAATACTGAGCGATGATACCTACAGCCCTATTATTTTGACATATTTGTGGGACATCAAAAACTATAAAAAGAAGTGGGCTCAGGTAATTTCAGAAGCAAGTGGGAAATGATTCCTGAGGAGACCTAACCACACAGTTCAGTTTAGGAGAAGCTTTGGTTTAAAGCAAATGGGAATTGGATGAGTTGGGCTTGATTGGGTACTTTTGGACAGTCACCTCTGTAAACATCACCCACCATCCACATCTGCTTTCAGATTATTACAATGGTCCACAGTCTCTGGCTATATAAAGTGCCACAGCTGTGAAATGTCTTTTTCTCATCTACAGCTGGCAAGAGGACACAGCACCCTCCTGTCTGATTCAGACTGACACCTGGAAGTTGCAAATGTGCGCATTGCCATGGCTTGTCGCTGGAATGCTCTGTAGAAGCTGCCCACTTTTACTGCAAATTAGTGCAGGACCCAGCAACCCATCCTTGCAGAAGCACAGACGTCTGAGAACCCATCCCCCAAGTGCCCCACTCTCTGCACTGACTCACCATTCAATACATGGTTCAATTCAAGGTATCAACCTTTACCTTCAAAATCCCTCCATGAGACTGGCCCATGTTCCAGTACCTGCGCATTGCCCGGCATGATCATGACCTCTGCACCCTCACCATGGCATCTACATTCCATTGGAACCATCAGCCCTGGGAGGAAGAGAGCCATGCATGCACAAGGCAGAGCTTTACCACCAACAGGCCCTGAGTAATCACTCCACTAAAAGAGTAAAATAACCTTTCCCACCCACTGTATACCAGCAAGAATGTGAGGGTCATATATGCAGGGCACAGGGATCAGTGCTTATTAAAAACAGCCTTACATGAGCTTTGCACATTCCTTGCATTAACACTGAATAGTTTGTGTCATGCATGTGTGACCCTTGACTTTTAGTGATACAGGCCAGCCCACCTGGCTAGAAATGCCGCAGAAAGAGGGAGCTCATCTGCAGGTGGGTGGTACATCACAGACAGCGAATCAAAGGAACGGGACCCCCTTGAAGTCTTGATAGGGGTGAAGCAAGATCTGACACCAGAAATCTCACAGACAGGATATGTATGTATCCAGCTGACCCCACACTCCTAATCCTATAAGTATTTAATTTGTATTAAAAAAATCAATTACCTTTGAAGAGCCTCCTCTTTTGTTCTGTGGCAGGAGTTGTTTATGTTCTTGGCGAGCAGGTCCCGAGTGGGGATGGAGTGGTGGCTCTGCCTCTTTTGGGAAGAGAACAGGATACGGCTCTGGATGCTATTTCCATAACAGCACTAAGGAGGGCGTCGCCTTCACACAGGTATCAGCCAACTCTGCTTCTTTCTAAAAACCTTTCAATAACATTTTAAATGACTTTTCATGCTGGGGAAAGATGCCAGACAGACTGGTCTCCTCTGCATATCCACCTGGGCAGCATCAAGACATGCTTGCCCCATTATGCCCCCCACCAACACACCTCAACTGTGAACCAAAGGGACCACCTCTAGGGATGAGAATGGATTGCAGGCTCCATGGCCCATTCAATCCTTGGGCTCTCTGCTGAAAATGCCGACAAGCAGACTAGCGATAGAACTTTCTTGGACCTGGGTCCCTGCCCACCTAGAACTGGACTCAGATCCGCCAACCTAATTCAGGCTGTTTTGCATGAGAGTCACGTGACTGCTTTTCAGACAGTTAAAATAAAAACCTTCCATCTTTTGATCAGATTCCCACCTTTTCCCTGTCCAGAGGCTGAAGCTCTAGTGATTAACAGGCAGCACCATCTGCTGGTACTATGTGTGTTCACACTCATCTTTGCCCACATATAGTGATGGAGGGGAGGGGACAAAGGTAAGGGCTAGAATAAACAGGAACAGGGCTAGAACAGCTCCCACTCTTATCCCTGGCTTGGGGAAGTCGCATTCCCCCATAACCTCACCCACCCCCTCGGCTTGTACAGTCAGAGCCACGTGCCCTGTTCCAATCTACATTAGCGGCTTTGCAGAGTCCATTTCTCTTCTTTAACCACTGAACGTGAGATAGTGTTGGATTCTTTGAGCTTGATTCTCTGCTCGCTTATGCTGGTGTAAACTCAGGGTTTTCCCACTGATTTCAAGTGGAGTCACTCCCAATTTACACCAGTGTGAGTCCAGAATCTGACCCTTTCTGTGGATATTTTGGCTGCCTGAGGCTACATGCCATTAAATAAATGATATCAAATATTGGCTCAATCTCATCTCTCGGCTTTATTAGGTGTGCACCCAAATGCCAATATGTGTGTTTCATTTTGTAAAGGCCTCAGGGAGCCATTTATAGGGCTGAAATTATAGAAGATGGCTGGATGGTGAAAATAGCATTACAAAACAAGCCTTAGCATTGTTTTGGTAAAAAAATAAATGGCTCTGAGGAAATAAAAATAAAGAAAAGGAAAAAAAGAAAAGAAAAGTCTCCAAAAATCAATCACAAACACCAGTTTTGGTTTGTTCTGGTTCCTGCTGAATTCAAATGGTGAGGTCAAATCTTTATGAGCCTTCATGGAGAAGGGCAATACACCAACCATCCCCCTCCATGGGGATAAACTGTCTTATTACCCATAAGGAAAACTGTTCAAGTCTGTCTCTTGCATGGGAACCAATGGCTGGATCTATAGCTTGTGCTGAGTGAGCTGTGACTGTCTGGGCTTCACATCGAGCACAGGAATGGGAGAATAGAGGTGCCTTCAGGGGGCATTTTAATTTGCTATGCAATTTGGTCTCCAGGACTATGGATTTGTCAGCTATGAACCTGGCATCTTATTGGGGGAAAAAAAAACTCAGAAGAATCAGCACTGGAAAATGACTCTTCGATCACTGTATCCAACTCCTGTCACCCCCTGGATTTAAATGAGACTGAGGTTTCAAGTAAAGCTCACAAGAACCTGAGCTAAGTGACTGAAAACTAAGTGACACTCCACTGCTTTGGCTCAAGCTTGCTCTGTGTTTTGGGACTCCTTCCAACCTCAAGCTCCAAGTGAAACACAGAAAGTGGGAACACGAGCAGACGAGGAAAAGAAAAGTTTCTGTAACAATCCCTGTGAATCAGAACTCCCAGGTTTCCACCCACCTCTGCTAAGGAACAAGTGGAGGAGTCTGCCTGCACTTCCTTTGATATGGTAATAGGGAGCTAACGTTAACCTAGGGAAATAGATAGTTCTGCTTAAAGATTCTGCTATGAATCCAGACCAAACAACAGTGATCTAAACTGATTGATATTTTTTAATGGTTTTTGGTCACCCACAGGGTTGTTAGTTTAATTCCAGTTCCTAGTGCAGCTATCATCATGACTAATACCAGTTGGTCCCTTGTTTTGCAGAGAAGCCGAGAAGTGAACAGGCGATGGAGAGTGAGTGTCCCTCTCAGTCGCCATGGCATCCCTATTGGCTCAGGCACACTGTGTGGGTGTATAAGCTAGCATTGTTCATGTGGCACCCGTTCTGTGGATAAAGCCATGACTTCAGTTTCCAGAGCTGTCTAGCTGTCAACCGTTTATGAGCACAAAGACAAAAATGCCTTAGTAGCAGTGCAATAATATGAGCAATTTTTTTCTAGGTTGCCAAGATTCAAAGCAATCATTGACAAGAGCAAATGTGTGGGTTCTTTCATGCGGGTCTCTTATTTGCTTAAACTTTTTTCCCCACTCACACAGTGTTTCCTATGTGAACGGGTCTCCTCATTGACCTGCTCCTCAGACATAACCAGTTCCAGCTCTGTAGCCACGTGCTAGAAGATGGGTCCTACCTCTGTTTCCTATCTATATAAAGATATTTATGTGGCCCCAATTCTTGTCGTACGTAGAGTGGGAGTCCCTCCCATTCTGTAACGTAGTTATCCTCACTACACCCTGGTGAGAGAGGCAGAGCTGAGATTTCCATTTTACAGATGGAAAACATAGGCACAGAGAGTCTAAGACCCAGACCCTCAAAGGTACTTAGATGCTTTCATTGGGAATTAGGCACTGACATACTTTTGAAGAGCTGGGCCTACCCCCAGTCACACAGTTTGTAGTGGAGCAAGGGACTGAACCGAACGCTCCGGAAGGCCAGCTCGTGCTCTATCCCCAGCACCATTCTTCCTCTTTCTTAGGCCATCAGGAGCGACATACAATATACGCAAGTTACATTTTTAAGCCCTGTTTTGCACTGGTTAAATGGATGCCCTCTAAGGTTTGTCAGCTCGACTGTGTCTGCAGAAAGGAAAGACACTATTAACAAGATGCAAGTGGAAAATGTCTGCTCTAGAGGCATAAATCAAGACCAAGGAAAAACTGAGTGGGAGGCAGCTGCTTATCCTACAGCACTGAGGTCCCTATAGGCTTTGGTTTTTGTATTTTATTTCCCTCCTTGATACATTCTCTCAAGAATAGTAGGGTTTTCATCACAGGACGAGCCTCTTCCTATCCCTTCCCGAAGTAGGATTAGCCTGGAGCACTGTCAATTCACAAGACATCCAACTCCCAATTAAGACGACAGGCCGGATTCCTATACCTGTACTTGGCACGAGAGGTTTGGGAGTGGGTCATCAGGGAGTCACTTATGTTCTCTGGCCCTAGCATCAGTTAGATCAGTCTAGGAGCTGCGGACCATACAGTAGCAGAACACCCTTCTGCCCCATCTCCTCGCCTTCTGCTGCATTTGGACAGCAACTAGCTCCGCCCGGGGAATTCTCAGCTTGGCAGTTGTGGCCAGACTCCAGCTTCTCTTGCACACATCTGAATTTCAATGCAATTTCTCAGCTGAGTGCTGTGCAATGTCTTCCTGGGAGCCTCTAAGAACCAGGACAATTGTTTAACTGGCACATTTCAGTTCCTACAAAGGATCTATGTCCATTAAACAGCTATAGTCCTACTGTATAGACACTATTTTAGGTGCAGAGCCTATGACAGTTTCTTGGAAAAACCCAGTTACATCAGGTGGCATGTGAGCTTCTGGCCTTCCACAGCAACCGCAGTCATTGGGAACATTCCCAACAGTTTTCCAACCAACTTGGGACTTATGGGAACTGTTTCAAGAATTTATTTCCAGGCCACGCAGCAAAATCTAACATTTATAAATGCATGAAAGAATCCCCTGCCCCAACAGCAACACACAAATGACTGTAAAGGAGAAATAAAATACACAATAAAAATACATTAATATTTCAAGTCTACCACAGACTGCTTGATGAATATATTTCCAGCTTCCAGCTAACTGGTTCAGACATAGCTGAAACAAAGGAAATATGTTTTTCCCCCTAGGAATATAGTTTCCCCTCAACCATCAATGAATGGCCACTGAATATATGTTGACTGGGGCTATTCACTCAGCACAGAGACTAAGTACCACTTAAGGAATTGGCTTTAAGGCCAGAAGGGACCGATAGATCATCTAGTCTGACCTTCGCTGTCACACAGACCAGAGGATTTCATCCAGATATTATTGATAGCCCAATAACTTGTGAAAGGCACCAGGACCCAAATGTGAGGGTACAGTTGGCATCTAGACCTTGTGATGGTCATCTGCCCAGCGGTGAAGAATAGTAATAGCTAACAGTGTACAAGAATGAATTCCTACAAACACTTGAAGCAGTCTGTGTGGCTAATCCACCTGCACTCAGACACTTATAAATGGAAGGAGCTGCATCCAAAACCCATCTGCTGGCAGGATAAGCGGTCTGATATAGGTGTGATGGAAGGAAATAGAGGCAAGGAAATATTAGGAATTCTCAGGGCTCCAAGAGAATTTCATCGTTATTAAAAAGAGAAAAGTATTATGATTATTCTAAAGTGGTATTTCTAATGCACTACAGTAAAATCAACCCTAATCATAATCTAACCTATATGTAATAGTCCCAGTCACACTGGCATATAGATGTAAATAACAATTGTAAGATATTATTTAATAGTAGCTCATATTGCTCGAGGCAGACAAATGAGGTGTGGGGCAAACAGGCACAGATGCATGACATGATTTGCCCAAGGTCGCAAAGCAGATCAGTGGCAGAGACAGGAATGCAATTTAGGTTTCCTGACTCCTAGGCCAGCAGTCGATTCACTAGGCCTAAAATAGCCTCTGACCATTGCTGTGGGATTATGTAGTACTTCAATAAGAAGAGTCTTTCCTCCCTCCAAATAAATGTCAGAGATTCTAGTGAAGGCAGGACTCCAAAACGTGAGTGGCTTTCAACGTCAAATGATGCAACGCAGTGAGAAGATTAATTTTGATAGATCTGTGCAGCAAAGCACATTTTTATAAACCTTGCTGTGTCTTCATCGCCATCTACCTTGGCCAGGATCCAGGTCTGTTGATGATGCCAACTTGTCTGGGTCCCTGCCACCCAGCACATCTTGTTCTCGGCATATTTGCATCTGCAGCGCCAGCTGACCTTGTAGCAGTCGAGGCAGAGGGAGAATCTGCAGCTTGAAAGCCTCTCCTCCCACGCGTAGATATGTCATAGCTGTACTCAGAATGTTTTCCCTCTGTTCAGTCTGCAGTGAGATGACATCCAATAACTCTGGAAAATGTTCTTACTATCCCTCATATTGAGTAATCCTGAAGACAATTAGAGACCTATACAGCAATCTCCCAATATGAGTTCATAAATGTAAAATTACAGTCAATGTCTGGCTCAGACAATAAGGACAAAACATCCTATTGGTTCCAGCCTTCCTGTTTCTATCTCCTCCACATTCCCAATTCTCTGGGGGCAAAGGGGTTTCCCCCACCGCTCATTTTCATTGCCTATCTGCACAGGATGGCATTAATCATGCATTTGCTAGGGGGCTGAGCTGCCAATAGTGTACAGCTTGTGTAATGTGCTTGTACTGTAGTGCTTTGCATCTGCCTTTTGTGGTACGCAGAGGATAACAGCCTCCTACTATTATTGCCTGCTAATGGAGTAACTCCTTTTTTCTCAACTGGTAGAGTTCTGTGGTTTGGGACTGAAGATCTTAAGTTCTTTCAGTTTATCTAAGTGATTTACATGGCTAGAGATGAGTGACTAACTGATTTTGAATTTGGCAGTTGAATCAAAAAGTCTGGGAAAAAGTCCATTTTGATTCAAACCCAAGCCATTTTTTATAAATTTTTCATTAAACCAAAAACCCTCCAAAAAAAATTGCATTTTGAATCAACTGAAATATTTCAGGTCAACTTGAAAAACATTTTGGGGAGTTTTTCGTTATGTTTCTAGTCAATCAAAATATTTCAGTCAAGTCGTAACGGTTCTCCCGCCCCACCCCGAGTTTTTTGTTTTGATTTGGCCAGTTTTCAGGTGTAATTTGCCCTTTTGAGGTGTGTGTGAATTGTTTAAATTGGCCAGATTTGAAAACAAAATGGTGTTTTGAAATGAAAAGCTGAAATGAAACGTTTAGACTTCTTGATTGTTCGGGTTTTTCTGTTTAAAATTATTTGTCAAATCTGATCCAAATGCATGCATAGTTTTGGAGCTCCCAAATACACATTTTCAGCTACATTTCTATTTGCCCCCACCCAAAAATGTGTCCAGCTTTGTATGCAGCCCATCACTGTCGTATCTGAGCACTGCACAATCTTTAATTTATCTTCATAACATCCCTGTGAAGGAGGGAACTCTGCAGCCTCAGACACTCTATCCAGACAATTCCTTTTTAACTTAACAGTTTGAGCAGAGTTCATTTGGATTCTGAGCAGCTGGCTGGTGGGATTGTCTCCAGGAGTCAATAACCAGGAGGATGCAATGGTGCTATCCTATTAACCTATCAGCTGGGCAGTGTACAAGCTCCCCCATGGAATCCGGAAGCTTTCAAAAGGGCTCAGGAGGAATCAGTCATAGGGATGTGGCAGGAGAAAGATTTGCCTTTTGGGAGCATTTTTTTTTTTTTTTTTTTTTTTTACATGCCAGCACCTACGTGATCACTGCAAAATTTGGGCAGGCACTTGCAGTGTTCAGAAAAACCACCTTTCATGCACGAGGGTGCCAATAAGCCCTTATTTGGATGTGCAGCAGCACCTAATGGAATGGGCCCTGAGTCTGGAGCAATGAATCCCCTAGATGACGGAGCAGGTCAGGCTTCCTTGGGAAGCTGTTAGTTCAATGCTGTTCTGTTCTTGGCTTCACCCACCTCTATCCACCCCTTAACTTTTATGAGACTGCTGAGCTGTGTTGTCTCAGGACTTAAACTGCCCCAGGGTATGATCTTTCTACACTAAAAATCTCATTGAAAACTTGAAGAACGAATGCAGTCAGACACACAGGACACTGACATCTCTCATACACCTTGTCATGCCAAAAGAGTTATTGAAACTGAATTGCTGTAGTATACTACCAGAATGTCTGCGATCACTGACTCATCCATCTTGCTGGGTGCATGCCAAGAACATTTCTTTATACACCTGGGCCAGATTCCCATCTCGCTTACACCATTTTCAATCTGGGATTACCCTACTGAAGTCAGTGGAGTTACCCCAGATTTACACTGGTGTAACAGAGATCAGTGTTTGAATCACCTCCTCCTCTCATTCTTAAAGCTTTCAATCAGAACCAAAGGAGCAAACGTAAACCACTGGTGAGTGTGTGTGACAAGTTGCACACACAGCTCAAACCAGAGGATATAAGTCTGTTACAACTATAGACGCTGACTTTTTAGGTCAAGCTGTAGCAGTTCACACTTTTAGATCAGGGAATCCCTGGTTCAATCCCCAACATGTCAACCAGAGATTGTGGCTGTCACACAAGCTTTCATTGTGTGTGCTTCAACTTTTGGTGATGTCTTACTGTCTTCTTGATGCCTCCCCTGTTACACATTAGCCATTAATGTAGGTACCAGTCTATTGCAAAAAGGACACTTTATTGTGGCATTTCTTTGTTTTGGGTCATTTATTAACCCAGAAATGTCTTCCCTCCCCCACAATATTTCTGCAAATCGGTCATTTTCACATTAAAAGCTCTCAGCCTATCCAATTGTGCATGGTTGCAGGGGAAAACGATTTGGGCACATAAGGAGATTTTTAATTTCACATTCTTTACTCAAGAAAGTTTATAATTTCAAGCCAAAGCCATGAACCATGGGGTGTTTTTCTGTCATCAGACTGGACAATCTGTGGAAATGTAAACTGAAATACAAACGTCTTAGTCTGAGGATTTCACTTTTTGTTTTGAATTTTCCCCTACATCTATAGTGGCTGCGTAGAATTACCTCTAGGGGTCCCTGCTTTAACCAGCAGAGAGGGTGTGGCTGCCATGCTGATTTCATGCTATCCTGAACACTTCCCAAAACAAAGTCATGCCTGACCAACCTGATTGCCGTCTATGAATAGGTGACTGGCTCTGTGGATGTGGGGAAAGCAGTGGATGTGATATACCTTGACTTTAGCAAAACTTTTGATATGGTCTCCCACAGTATTCTGATCAGCAAGTTAAAGAAGTATAGGTTGGATGAATGGACTATAAAGTGGATAGAGAGCTGGCTAGATCATCGGGCTCAATGGGTAGTGATCAATGGCTCCATGTCTAGCTGGCAGCCAGTCACAAGCGGAGAGCCCCAGGGGTTGGTCCTGGGGCCGGTTTTGTTCAACATCTTCATTAATGATCTGGAGGATGGGGTAGATTGCACCCTCAGCAAGTTTGCAGATGACACTAAGCTGGGGGGAGTGGTAGATACCCTGGAAGGTAGAGATAGGATACAGAGTGACCTAGACAAATTGGAAGACTGGGGCAAAAGAAATCTGATGAGGTTCAACAAGGACAAGTGCAGAGTCCTGCACTTAGGATGGAAGAATTCCATGCACTGCTACAGACTGGGGACCGACGGGCTAGGCAGCAGTTCTGCAGAAAAGAACTTGAGGGTTATAGTGGATAAGAAGCTGGATATGAGTCAGCAGTGTGCCCTGGTTGCCAAGAAGGCTAATGGCATATTGGGCTGCATTAGGAGGAGCATTGCCAGCAGGTCACGGGAAGTGATTATTCCCCTCTATTCGGCATTGGTGAGGCCGCATTTAGAATATTGTGTCCAGTTTTGGGCCCCCCACTACAAAAAGGATGTGGAGAAGTTGGAGAGAGTCCAGCGGAGGGCAACAAAAATGATTAGGGGGATGGAGCACAAGACTTATGAGGAGAGTGCTCTATCCACTGGACCACACTGACTCTCAACAATAGAGCCGGTCAGGAATTTTCTGCCAGAACGATTTTCTCATGGAGAACGCCCTTTTCACAAAAATCAAAGTTTTGTGCAGGAAAATATAAATGTTGTTAAAACATGTTGACTTGCCATCAGGCAAATTGAAATGGTGTCTCCCTGGCTGCTGGGCTGGAAAGCTCTTGTCCTTCAGGCAGAAAGGGAAATTGACAAAAACCTTCTGGGAGGGTTGCAAAGGCTGAATATCCGGATTCTCTTCCTCCTTGGCTCTCAGCCCCTATAGCTCTGGGGCCAAACAGACAGAGATCCCGGGTGATCAGCCTTCCCACCTCTCCCCAGCTCTGGGGCCAGAGAGGCTGCCTTTCTACCTCTCCAGCTCCCAGGCAGGTTGCTGTTCTGCCTCTAAAGTTTCTGGAGCCGGGGGTGGGAGGAAGAGGCAGGGAGGCAGAATGCTTCTCTGGCAGCTGGGCTTGAAGGCTCTTGTCAAATTCACAGTCTGCCTGCAGGCTGCTGCGAAGCTGAAAAATTGCTTCTCAGTTCTCCCGAGATTGAGTTTCCCTTAAATCCCCTTCCTGCTAAAAGTTCACACTTTTGACTCTTCATCTTAGTTTGGGATAAATTATTTTTTTTCAAAAACATTTTTTTTTTTTTTTTGCAGGAAGAGATTTCCATTTCCCAGCCAGTTCTATTCATTAACTGCTCTCTTTTTCCACACATTTAAAGAGTCCAATGTCCATGAAGCCACTTCAAGTTGTCCATCTTTCCTCCAGTGCCTATGGAAGGTGCTTATATAATAGCTGGTATTTCTCTCTGCCTGATTTTTTATTACCAAATGTGGTCATACCTGCCAGCCAACCTGTTCATACCACCTTCCCTACCGGCTCGTTTTCACATGCTCACTCAGCTGTAAAGCACTACAAGTCTTTGAGTGGTCATTGCTAATGTCTGTGACCTTCAGAAATAAGGCCAATAGAAAAGACAACAAACTGGCTACTTCTCATGATTTTCCTGGAACCCTCTGTTAAAAACACAAGTTGCTATACAGCATGTGTCTGCAACTCTTAACTAGGAAAATAATGGGATATTTTTAAATCAAGGCTTTATTTGATGCCAATAACATCACTCAAAAACATAATTTCTTTTTAAAGTCTAACTAATTAGGCTTACTATTTAATAAAACTAATTTTCAATTAATCCTGCTGCCCTTGGAATGAATGACACTTAGTGCTATGAGATCCTCTGATTAAAGTCCCTATGAGAAGCAATCTGTCCTGGCGAAGGATTCTATTTTGTTAGTGCCATTTCTAGGCAACTGGGATATTGTCCAAAGTAAAAATAGTAACACTGCTAATAACCCACCCCCAAACTCTGGATCGAACAGCACAGAAGATGCAGCCACTTTACAAAAGCTAGCAGGGCAAAGGATGGAATTAATTCCAAAAGTAAGGACTGGTGAAAAGGGAAGGTCAAAATGGTCAATAGTGGGCAGACCTGAAAAGAGAGGCCTTGAAAACAGCAATAGAATGTCTTGGGGGTATCCTCGGGGAGGGGAGCCTCTGATGCAAGAGGCTCCACCCCAAATGTGATCCATTCAGAACTTCCAGATGGGCAGCCAGGGCAATCCAGCCTATTGCCTACGGCTTTGAAAGCATTATAAAATGGCTGCAGTAGTGAGACGAATAACGGTTTGCACTGAACTTATGAGGAGCTTTTCATTCACGGCTCTGCAAGCACTTTGGAAAGGTGAGTTATGACCTCAAGTTTACAGACGGGGAGCCTGAGGCACGCAGCACTGACGTGACTTAACCAAGTTCAGTGGCAGAGCCAGGAATAGATTCATCCATAGACTATAAAGCCAGAAGGGACCATTGTGATCATCTGGTCTGACTGCCTGTGTACACTGGCCACAAAGCTTCCTGACTCCTGCTGAGTCCTACTGAGTTGAAATCATTAGACGCTTCTTATGCTATCTACTATGACTTAAACTTCTGCTAGCGCTCAGCAAGTATTCCTCTGTGTGTGGGTGGGTGGGAATGGAGGGGAGGAAGAAATATGCAGAGTCTGAGATGAAACATGTCCCTATTTTGGGGCTCGGTGTCATATTATCTATCTCAGCTTGGTAGGTTTGTTGCGGGATGGTATGTACCTGTAAGGAACAGATGTTTTGTGCTTGTACCTAATTAATAGGCATTGTCACTGAGCCGTAACTCATTGCTGATTTTATGTCCTTCAAAAATAAATGAAGGGTGGGAACGCTTATGTCTCTTACAGATGCCTGACTTGACCAGAGACAAACCCATATCAAAACCTAATGCCAGAACTTCAGCTGGTGCAAAGTGTTGACTTCAATGGAGCTGTGTTGAGTTACACCACTTGGCGATCCAGACTGGACAGTCTAAACATCCCCAAATGTTGTGGTTGGCTCTCATTTCTTCTATCAAACCAAAACCGTGGATTCAAACACCGGAGTTGGAGAAGTTTGGAGTCAGATCTAAACTCTGTGGCTCAGAGCAATCTGGGAGTTTGTAATATCAGCCCTAAGCATGGCAGCCTTGCGTAAGTGGAACACCTGCAGCCCAGAGTCTAGATCGCTTTGTTTAGGACTGAATTGGGGAAGTAGCAAGGCTGTGTGGCTGATGTGGCCACAGCTGTCGATATAAGAATATCCCCCTCGCAGCCAATGAAAGGCTACAGAGGAAGCATCCTACTTTTCTCCCCCCCTTTGCCTCCTACAGTATGCTTATCTTACTCCACAGAATGGGGGCAGTGTTGTCTAATGATTAGAAAAGGGGAAGGGGAGCCAGGACTCCTGGGTTCCA
Source organism: Emydura macquarii macquarii (assembly GCF_026122565.2). Lineage (NCBI taxonomy): Eukaryota > Metazoa > Chordata > Testudines > Chelidae > Emydura > Emydura macquarii. Next base: position 3,949,712 of record NW_027130449.1, on the reverse strand, counting down.
TTTCCCTATTCTGCCACTGACTCTTTGTGCAGCCCGAGGCAAGGCAATCCCTTCCACTCCTAGGTCCTACCACAGGTTGCAATCAGCTGTGTAGCTCCTTGCTCTGATTCACACTCATTGCTCCACCCCAGAGGGGCTGGATCGCCCGGAGCCAAATGTTATGCATTAATCCGCCCATCTTACAGTGAGTGGAAGGAGGAACTGCTCTTGGCACGGCCCACCAGTGCCCTACATTTTCTGGTGAACAAAGCAATATTTTGGCAGTCACCTTCCCTGCCCCTCTCACTTTATAACAATCCTTAGTCACTGATCTGCCAAAGCTGCTAACCTCGGCTAAAGTAACGCAAGTAATGAGCTTTACTTCTTCCAGTGAGAATTCGGCTTTGTTTCCCCTGCCATCCAAGGCACACGGCAGACATTCTTCTCAATGTGACATTTCCACTGTCTTACCCTGAGGGCTTGCCATGGGGAAATACTGGTTCTCCAGTTACAGGAAACCTCCCCCGCAGCAATGTTCTTCGTGCCTGTAAGTCTGCACTGAGAGGTAACGGGAAGGATTTGCAGAGCACGACATGAATGCATATCTTAAAGACACATAGACACAGACAGACGGTCTATGTATGACCATCTTCTGCACATTTTGGGTCTTCAAAGTTCCCTTTCATGGGATTGTCCCTGATTTATGAACCACCATCAATCTCCTTCCATCAGTTCCAATCACCATCAATTCTCCTTCCAGTCACTGCTACTTATGGTTGAGTTGCTGACACCAGGGAAATCTGTTCGTGGATCTCAGTCTAGTTCCCAGTTGACAGGGGTCCACATCGCAAAGTTAACCCACCACCATCACTGACAATAATTGGCTCCTCATCTGAAGAGAGACCAAGGACTGACTAGATATAGCTACTACACTGTCCTCTCAGCCCACTATGCCTCAACCTCCGACTTGAAACGCAGTGTTGGGGTGAGTCAAGCACTGAGGCATTTTGGGATGAGAGAAGAGCTTAGTGGCCAGATGTGATCAATCCTCAAACTCTTTGCTGAAAGGAGGCCAATTCAGAGTTGAGGCTTTCCAGGCTGCTCTATGGATAAACAGAGCGCTGTGGTCTAGCGCCTTTTGTTGGTATTACACTTCACTTGCAATTTTCTCCTTTTAAGAATTAACCAGGTGACCCCAACAGTGAAAGTACACTGCTTGAAATGTAGCAGATGCATGTATTGACTCCTTGGCCAGTGGAAAAGCACAGGACAACTGAAGATGACTCCACCACCTTGCTTGATGGTGCCAGACAACGGGCCAGAAGAAACAAGTGGGCCAACACAACAGCCTGTTCACTACGGGTAATTAAATTTATGAGCTCATGAGAAGGAAGCTTTTACCACAGCTACTGAGAGTCAGATGGGATCACAAGGCAACTGGTAGTTGATAGGGTTGCTGAAAAGACCACTCAGGAGGCCTCTTTTGCTCTTTTTTTTTAGTTTCTGTGGAGCGTATCTGATCTTGGACCTCAGCTGCAAAACCTGTACCAGGAATAGAGAGGGGGCAGAGGTGGGGGAGGTGAATGACAAAAGAAAGGGTGCTAACTGTGATCTGTTCTCTCGGAGACATTCAACACCGTGGGAGACTGAGCACACAAGGTACTATGCACCTTGCCTGCGGCACAGCTTTAACTTACACAACCACCTGATTCCTGGAAGCCTTCCACACAGTCGTAATGGCAGCTTCCTCCACGTGTATTTTCCCCTGGGCTAACTGCTCTGAACAATACCCCCCGTGTGTTTGACTTTCCTTGTGCATTGGGCAGGCTGGGCTTTCATCAAGAAATCCATCCCCTTTGGTCACCACAGGGCAAATGCCTCTCTCCAGGGCCATGGAGGCAGCAGCACCCTTCTAGAGCACTAGCACTCAAGGAGAGCCACCTATTGAAAGAAAGTGGGGAGCAGAGAGATGGGGGCTACTTGGAACCGTGCCAGAGAACTATAGGCAGGAATTGGCTCTGCAGCTGATACAGAATGAAATTGGGGTTTGGGGGTAGGAAAGGGAAGGCGATGAGCTCAAGGAAAGAAGCTACGTCTGACCAAGTTGTGAGTGGAGTGGGGTGGGGTGACTGAACCTGCGATAGGAGTGAAGCTCTGTCCTATGAAATACTGGGAGATTACCTAGAAAAATGGGATGCAAAGTTTAACGGACACGCTTTCCTGGGAACACCTTCTGTTCCCTTATCCTCACTTTTCCTAACCTCCTTGCTCCCTCTCTTTGCTTTTCATCTGTTTTCCTCCCTTAGATGAAGTGATTTCATTCTTCTCTAAGACTCCTGCACACATCCCCACCCCATTACTGGAATCTGCTCTTTGCAATGAATCCCCCTCTGGTTGTGCCTCAGTGGGTCAAGGGCCTGGTTCAGGTGACACCTTCTACGGGTGCATATTGGTACTGGTGTCTCATGTGCACAAGGAGTTGATGCAGCAGCCACTCACTCACAACTGGGTGCCACCATGGGATGGACCAGTGGTGGGGAACTTCACTCACCCTGGAGTTTGAACTCACAGGTACACAGAAGTTGGGATGTTCTCTTCAGCCTGCAGAACTGGCTTGGAAATCTCATAAGGACTGGCTCCCTCACAAGATTTTGAGCCAATCTAGTCATATAATTAAAAGCACTTTTGTCTATTTGAAAAACATGCCAGGACATTTCCAACAACTTCCTCATTCCCCAAGAGGCTCAGCATAGCCTGCTGATCGTGGCTGTTCCAATATCTAAATCCAGTTCTGCCACTGATTCACTGTAGGATCTTCGGCAAGTCACCTGATCTCCCTGTGCAAAACAGGGATAATATTAATTCCTTTGTCTGTCTTGTCTATTTAGATGGTAACCTCTTTGGGGGCAAAGATTGTCTCTCACTATATATTTGTACAGTGGCTTGCACAGTGGGTTGATATCACTCAGCTGCAAAAACCTTTGCATATAATTTGTTAGAAACCACAACATGGCTCTATAGACTTTCTCCTCTCTCAGGGCCAGACCCCCTGAAGTCAATGGCCAGTGTTCCATTGACACTGGATGAGGCTCCTGTTGTTGCTGACCTCCGAGAGTTAAATAAATCTTGCCTCCTGCTCTCTGGATTTCCATTTTCATTGCTGCACCTTTGTTCCTGAAGGAGCCTGTGCATTTACATTTGGTCATTAAGGTTAGTGGGGAGGCTGAGGACTCCAGCAGCTACCTGCTCCCTCAGTGCACGGAGACCAAAAGGAAATGCAGGGGCTATGAGGTTTCTTACACTCATTACCTGTAATGACAGAAGCTTCTGGAGGGGAGAATACAAGTGCATTGACTTGTTTTTCTATCCAAGAGGCACAGCAGCTGCCCAGCTAAAGATCCAGGATCACCGATCACTCATCTTTCTATTAATACACCAGCGTGCGTGGCTGTTTATGTGGGAAGATACATAGGCTGTCAGAGGGATGGTTCAGTGGCGGAATTTCCAGCCCAAGAATGCAGATACATCTGGATTTTGGTCAATTGTTATAGACCACTGTGCTGTTCTTACGCATAAGGAAAATCTTGAGAAGAGTTTGCCCATCACTATTGTACAGACACCTACGTCAGCTTATTGTCATTTCTATTTTCATTATTGCGGTAGCACTCAGGATACGTTCAGCATTTTCCAGATGCAGAGTGAGACATGCTGTCTGCCACTGGGAGGATAAAGTCAGAGCTCTTGGTTTGGAGAATGACTTTGCTTTGGATATCAACTCCTTGGCAGTGGTAAACACAAAATAAAAGCAGTGCTGAGAGATTGCCAGCCTGGCTACAGTTGATGCAGTTATTAAGTAAACAACTCTCTACAGTATTGACTTTACCACTGTATGTCCTATATTTAAAATACATAACAGGATATACCTCCAGAAAAACTCTTATTCTACAAATAGCCTTTTCCAAAGATAAACCAGCATCAAAGGCGTTAAATCTTCCTTTGTTGACAAAACTGACAGGGTTGATCAACATTTTTCTGTCAAATCTGTTTTTCAACATAAGAAATATTTTTAGCAAAAAAAAGGTCTGCTTTCTGAGGACAATTTTGACTTTTAGTTGAAAAAACAAACAACTCCAAAATGAAAAATTTCAATTTTGACATGCCACAATGGTGACTCATGGGAGCTGTAGTTCAGCTGCCTCATGCCCCGCTTCTTCCTAATGGGCCAAGTCCCCCAGATACACTACATCTCCTATGATGCACCACACAGCAGCTCAACAATTGGGGAGACCATGGTATATCATGAAAGATGTAGTCCAGCAGTTGAAAGCCAATGGGATTAGAATTCCATGTGCCTAAATCATGTCTGAAAATGGGACTGAAGGGCCGATGTCAATAAGGCGCTCTTGGAAAATGTTACCTTGCATGTGAAGTTGTCAATCTCATACAAACACGGCAGCCTACATTTTCAAAAGTAGCTAGTGATTTTGGGTGTCCAACCTGGGGGACTATACGGGCAGCTTCTTTTTCAGAGAGAGGGTGCCCACCACTTACTGAAAATCAGGCCCCTTTAAGGCGTTGCCAGTTGAGCACCCACAATTCGCTCATCACTTTGGGAAATCTAGGCCATTTCTCCCTATTTTTTTTGCAGAATTAAAAAAAAAAAAAGAATTTTCTGGGCTCAGACTAAATGAAGTTATTAATCTCACTGTCTCTTTCTTAAAAGCCTTCATCTGGAATACAAATTGTACAGCGTTCAGAGACTCCCCAAACTAGTAATTTTTATAATATTCCTCTAACACATCCTAGTGGAAGAAGGAGAAAAGCCTATAGTTCTGTATCCTTTTTTAATTTCTCAGTGTTGGGACTGATCTTTAACACAATTAAATCTGATTTTTCTTCAGTACCCCTTGAAAGGCTCAACCCTGCTCTTTGAAGCCAGTGACAAAACTCCCATTGAGTTCAATGGTAGGAGAGTTGGGCCCTCACTCTGTGACACTATATCAAATGGCCCAAATTGCATTAGGCCACGTGATGCAACTGATCCAATTAAAATGAGTCACCAATGCATGACAGTGTCTCGTTTTCTGCCTCTAGGGGGTATGGCATCAAAAATATCCGCATTAGTTACTTCACTATGTCAAACATCTTTAGCAACCGCAAGGATGGGTAGAGCCAACTTCTGTCAATTTTCTGGCTTTCTGGACTGTCAGCCCCCTCAAGTCTAGACACATTTTGCTGAGGCATACAGAGGTAAAGTGACTTGCCCAAGGTCATACAGGAAGTCTGTGGCAGAGCAGGGACTCAGACCCAGATCTCCCATGTCCTAGGCCAATGTCCTAACCAACAGTCCTCCCTTCTTCTCTGCCAAGGGACACACCCATTGCTTAAGTCTTGGTTGAGGTTGGAAGGTACCGTGGTACCCGATGCAACAAAAACATAGGTTCTTTAAGTGCTGCCAATAGTTACCTGCCTGAGAGAGGGATTGGGGGGAGTAGCTGATGGATGAGTGTGCCCTGATGATGAAAAGTGCTGCATAAGTGGTGTTAGATTGATTATTGATGACTGAGCCAGTAAGACAATGGGATGACTAATAAGAATGGTTAAGCCTTTACATCGGTGCTTTTTCCTCTTCAAAACAGGCTACGGCAGATCCTTCTTCCACTGAAGCGAGTGGCAAAACTTCCATTGGCTTTAACAGGTGTAGAACCTGGCCCTTCAAACCTGTGGTTCTGTTAACAAATCCATCGCTCCATTATGCTCTTGTACGTCAGCCATTGGGAAATAGCCACCACCCACGAACCCCTGGCCGCCACTCCATCAAAGCAGCATGACAGGAAGGGAAATATCTTCTGCATGGCAATAACACCAACCACCCAGCAATAATCCAACTCCAAAGCAATGAGAAGCATGAGAGATGTACGCTACTGTGAGCTCCAGTGGTCACGTCTGCACTGCATGGCAATGACACCAACCACCCAGCAATAATCCAACTCCCAGAGGCCTTTCCCAGCATGCACTGGGCTCAATGTAAAACCTGGGGAGGGTCCGCTGGGGATAGTGTCTCTTTTGTTTGTCCCGACGTTCTAGTCAGTGATCAGGAGCGGGAGGGCAGGGACGTCCCCATTACACCACAGATCGGATGATATGAACCGTGCAGGGTGTGAGTAGTCCTGCTCAGAAAAGAGGCAGCCGTCAGGAGGTACGTGGCTATTCCCTAACCTGCTGAGCTCAGATGTAAAATAGGTCACCTGATTCTAACAAGTGCTGGGCAATTTCCACTGTGATTACCCTGGGGGTGCAGGGGAGGGAGGCCCGCAGGGGGAGGTTAGCAACTTCTTTCAGCCCTCAGAGGTCCTTCTGCACAGGTTCCCTTAGTTAGCTTTGTCAGCTCCGCACTTCTGCTATATCTGAACCATTTAGCCGCCACTGCTAGCCCTTTCTAGCAGGGTTTATGAAGTAAACCACGGCCTTAATGTGCCATTGCATATAGATGAGCTGGCAACCAGTTTGAGCTAACACAGCGACACATAAATACAAAAGGAGACCTTAGGCTCTCTTCCATCGGATACAGGAACTGTAGGACTGAAGCACTGAAGAAACCTACAGCTCCTGGGATATTGCAAATTACTCATCGCACAAGAGCAGAGCAGCCTTTTCTCCCTTCTGTGGCCATCCCTACTGCTTAGCAAACAAGGTAAGGGTGAAATTCCAGACTGTCTTCTTGAAAGCTGATAGAGATAAATCTTTATCCACCTCCGTCCCAGAGGGGCTTGCCCAGCCATTTGCAGGCACAGGTATGGGTAAAGTTAGCCTTACTGCATCATCCAAATGCACCCTAAACGCAACTTGCTGACTGCACCCTTTGTGCCTTATGCCCTCCCACAGCCTTAAGGTCAAAGTACAGCCTAATGATTGAAACAGGAGACCTGGAGCCAGGGCACCTGGGTTCTCAGGTCCGTGCGCCCACTGACTTGCTCGGGGACTTTGGCAAGTCACTAAAGCGCCCTCTGCCTCAGTTTACACATCTGTAAATGATGTATAAAACACAGGGGTGCTGCACAGCTTAACAAGATACTGCCAACAGGAACATTTCGCACCTATTTTAGTTACATGTAAACATCTAAAATTATTCAGATTAGCGAGGCAGGATGATCCACTGGTCAGGGCACCAGCCTGAGATTTGGGGGATGTGGGTATAATTTCCTGCTCTGGCACAGACTTCCGTGCAATTTTAGGCAAGTCACTTAGGCTTTCCATGCCTCTGTTTTCCATCTGTACAATGGGAATAATAACACTGCCCTACCTCACAAGGTGTTTTGAGGATAAATACAGTAGAGACTGAGGTGCTCAGATAGTAGCGTGATGGTATCTAATATAGATGGATTACTATAACTGAACAAAATTGCAGAAAGACCTTTCGTTCTCTACTTTTTCCATTTTGTACATATAACAGCGCTTTGTGCATAGTCAGTTTCTTTGTTCCCTGGATGGAGTCAGTTACTTTTTCCACAGCTGAAAGGATCGTTATAAATATCAGCAGGGAGGTAGAAAAATATGTATACATGTTAAAAATGAATTCAGAAAGCAGGACATTCTGTTTAAAGAGTGCTTTGTCAGAAGCTGGTCATTTAAAAAAAATCAATTTTTAAAAAGTTCCAGCTTATGGTGACCCTTTAATGAAATATTTGGAACATTCTTGAGATCCTTTGATGAAAGGCAACATAAAAGTCCAAAGAGTTTTTACTTGAAGATGGAAACTAACCAAAGGATCTTGCATGGTGACATTCCACCAGAGAAAGAAAAAATATCTTTCCCTGCTATTGAAAGTTCTAAGTTAGAAAATAACCAAGCGACAACTTGAATTCTCAGCAAAGGTAGGAAGTGTCCTTTGAAACTCCTAACCTGCGCCAGAATCCCAAGACATACAAATTGCCAATTTCTATCCATATTAAAAGTCTCCTAAAGTATTTTTAAATGGACTTACAGAAAGATGCAGTTCAGAAAGCTTTTGTTTGCTTATACTATGTTGTTTTATCGTTTGCATCACATCTCTCTCTTACAAAACCTCTGCTATTCTCAGCAATCAAACCTTCTCTCAAGGCACTTTCTGACTAACAAACACAGCTGTTTTCTTTTTAATTTCTATCCTGAACAAATGTGAAGTGATCCGTGAAATCTAAGTGACATATAATTTGTGGTCATCACTCACTGTGTTTGGTTGTGCATAAATATCACAAAACCATAAAAGAGAGAGACAAAGTTCAGTTTGTTCTTTAAAAGGAAAAATACTCAGGGCTTGACTCTTATTTCCACAAAGGTCCCATTACACCTCTCTGGCAATTTAAAAGAGGTCTTGGAGAGAATGTAAATTATATTTAGTCAAGAGTGATGTAAAGGAACCTTGTCTGAAATGAGAATGATGCCTTCACAGTGTATTGGACTGGGAGACTCAGATTTCATTCCTTCCTGTGACACTGACCTGCTGTGTGACCTTGGGTAAGCCATTTTGCTGCTCTATGCCTCAGTTTCCCCATCTTTAAAAAAGAGGCTGATGATTTTGACTTTGCTTTGTACATTGCATTGAGACAAATGGATGAAATGCTTGGTTCAAGAGCCAAGTATTATTATTACTTCTTATGTATGATAATATTGTATCCAAAACCAATTTTGATTAAAAGAAGTGAGAAAGCAATAGTAGCCAGATAAACATCTTGCTTTGAAATGTTTTAACAGGATCTTGAAAGTCCCTGGAACTTTGCCATGTAAATACAAAATAAACATTTTTAACCTAAGCATGGCTCAGAATTTGAACTAGAAAAGGGAGAGGATGGGGGCTAGTGGATACTTTTTGAATGGATTTCATAAGCGTTGCTCATGTGGGTGTCTTTTATTTTGGATTTTCTGATAAGACGCTCTGAACTGCCAGCCAGGGTTTGCTTTGGGCAGATCAGACTTTCTGATTGGGCATGCATATCCCTTTCTTCTTAATGAAGTGATTTTTCTGCTCTTGTGTAAGAGCAGACAGATCACAGCTTTGGAATGGCTGAGTGATTTCTAAAGATCTGCATCCAGGTCCCCAGCTGGCTTGTATGTGTGGAGCATCACTGAAGACCTTGGAACTATGCTGATTTTCATCAGCTGAAAACTGGCCCCTGCATTTTCCAACTCCCTTCCCCCTGAATTCCCAGAGAGAGACACCATCTTGGCCGCTGCTGCAGGGGTGATCCTATGTTTCCAGTTTCTGTCCCGGGCCCTAGACAGAGAGCTTCACAGTATAAAATAGTTCCACACTCTTGTGGAGTGTGGTAAGAAACCAGGAGACAGCAATCCCAGTCCAAGGATTTACTTGCATTGGATTTCAGCCTATGTCCAACATTCTCTTCCTCCTCTGGACAGCCAAGAGTTCTACTGCTAGACTGAGCAAAGACCTTCCCTATCCCATTGGATCAATTATCCACCTCCACAGAGAGGGGAAACGCTTCAGTCCCCGTAGATCCAAATGGCTGAAGTTTGTTTGTTGCACCTGTAACATTATTACAGACCAGTTGACTGTAGCGGTGACAGGATCAGCCTCAGAATCCAGCATGGTCTTTGGAGCTCATGTTCTTTGGGGAATAGGTAAGTCTTCAGGAGTATTTCTCAAGCGGAGACAAAGCACATTTGATGAGAGTTTCTTCCAAGCATAAGGAGAAGCTTGAAGGAATGACCAGAGATGGGGCTAGGCAACGGAGATAAATGGAGTGGTCAAACCTTGTGATGAAACATTGGATTGAAACTCAGAAGATCTAGGTTGGATTCCCTGCTCTGGCAACGTTTTGAAGGATTAGCTGAAACTTTAGGAAACAAGGGCACAGCGTCAGGCCCCTTCCAGAGCCATAACTAGCCATGGATGATCAGGGCATGACAGTGATGAGAAAAGCCTGCAGCTGCTTAAGAGGTTTTTCCCCTTTCTCCTGGCCAAAAAGATGAGCCACAGCGATCCGCATATTTGCTCCTTCCAGACTGTATTGCTGCTGCTTATTGTTCTTGTGTCCTACATCCTCTAATGGATTCTACCCTGCTCCCTATGCCAGTTCAAGGCCCTGGTCCTGATCTTCAGAGTCATCAATGGGTCAGGACCCAGCTACATCAGCAACCACATCTCCATCTCTGACCCATCAAGATCACTGCATTCCTCCTCTTAGACAATGCCATGAACAAAACCCAAGACAAAGGGCTGGGAGCAAAAGACAAAGCATCTCAGTTAAGAGGGTTTTGAATGTGCTATTGAGGAGACCACATGACCCCTAGAGGGGTCATGAACATGAATATAGTGTCAGGGGCATGACCACCTTACTTGAGTGTATTTATTTTGTGAGGAACTAGATCCTGGCTAGACGGGAGGGGATCTTGGTATGGAAAAGGTTGAGAACCATTGGGTTAGATGAACCCAAAGTCTGAGCACTTTTTTTACATGCTGCAATATCTCCCTTTCTGATAATGCTTTTCCATTACAGTCATATGTAAACAGAGTATATACTTCAGAGAAGAATCTCCGACAGGCAGGAAGGCTGGAAAGCAGAACATTCCTCTACTTGACCTTACTGTGCAGCTCTACCTGTGTACCTCATTTTTTAAAATAATTCAATGAGGCGTCCTATAGAATCCTCTAAAACAGAGGAGAAAGAAGCTTTCCTTCTGCAAGACCTAGATAATGGCTTTTGGCTTTAAAGAGGGAAGAACAAAGCCCAAGCTGTTATCTTGGAGAGGGGACGGTGGAGTTGAAAGATGATACAGAGCAGTGATACTCATACTGGGGCGTGCGAGCTGCAAGTGGCTCTTTAACAGGTCTCCTACAGCTCTTTGCACTACATGATATTAAAAAACTGTGTGATTTAATTATTAACCAATCAGGATGCTTCTACTATGTTATTAACCAACTGTAGTTGTTAAAATAATACTTGGTCACTCATTTTGCTGGGAGAACAACATATAAATAATAAATGAAACAATGAATTCACAGTACTGTGGCTCTTTTGGGTCATGTTGCTTGCTAATTTGGCTCCTGAGACACTGAGGTCTGAGTATCACTAGTATAAAGGTAAGAATGGCAGGGCTTAGCCAAGGGCTGGATGGGAAGGGAGAATTCCCCATTGGCAAAAGCATCCCATGCTCTTACAAAATGTAAACAATGCAAATAATAGGAACCCAAGAGCAAAGTATTTATGGCTTGTGGTTGATGCTATCTACAAGCTTTGATTGATTAATATCCTTGTCGTACGTGGCTGTTTATAAAACATTTGTTATCTTGCATATAAACATCCATAGAAAAGGAACAGACAAGGTAGCCAACGTGTGTTGTGTCAGGGACAGGTGTGACTGATTGTAAGGTGAGCTACAAAAAAGAGTTTTTTGCTCTACATGTGTGCTCTTTTCTAGCTGGAGCTGTTTTTATTCACCTCAGTGTTTCTTTTTCCTGGGTGGTTTGTACCTTGGAATTAACAGGCACATCAACACTGGTCTTCCTGGGTTTCCCTGGAGGTCTTTCTGGGGGCAACAGGGAAGTTTATTGTGTTTTCCCACACCTTAATTGAATGGTGAATGAGTGAATTAGTCATTGCAGTGAATGACGTGACCATAAAGAGCTGGTTATTATCCCATTATCATTATCCCAGTTTAATGCAGGTGTCACTCCATTGATTTCAAGAGTTATACTGGTGTAAGATTGGGGTAACACTTATGAATCAGCCCCAAAGAGTGACTAAAAATCACTTCCCTTCTCAATGGCTCAGATCTTCACCCTCTTGTTTTTTTTTAAATTTTACTGGTTCTTCATTCACCATAAAGTCTTCCAGGCTAGACAGGACCCGAATTATGAATGTTCAAGCTGGCTTAGATCCAGGGGTTCTAGCTGAGGTGAACATCTACTAGTTTTTACCATTGGGATCAAATCTGCAGCCACTTTGTACACAGCACTCCCAAGGAATTTAGCATGAACCAGGGGAGGTCTGTGATGGTGAGAGAGATGGACTCTTCAAATAGCCCCCATGACTGCTGTGGTGTTTCTCCTCTTTCCAAGGAGGAAGCTGATCGGTGTTCTTCTGGGACCCAAGGGGTCTGGAATCCCTGCACAGACTCAGACCTTGTTCATGGGCTTTCCCCAGTCCTGCCCCTTTCCATGCTTGTTACTCTGCCAATGGGGTCTGCAGCTCCTGGATGCAGCTGCTGCCCCATTGGAATTACTATTGATTGTGCACAAAGCTTTATAGACAACCCTGCCCCAATGCAGTTAACATCCAGCTACCATGGAAATCATCTCTAGAAATTACAATTTATCTGGACCCCTGCCTCCTCCCCCTCCCTCATTGGTGTTTTACACCTCAGCAATATTTATCTTGGCCTCTAATATTTAAAGGCAAACCCTGCATTCCTACCAGCAATAGGCTAACCTTGTTTTCAGAAACTTCCAAGGTGCTTATTGAGCTTTGACTTGCACGGACTAAGCAGGTGACTGTCCCTGGCCTTCGGACCCCACGGAGGAGGGAGAATGAAGTGGGTGGGAGGAAAGAGGCTCTCATGCTTCATTTCCTCTGATTAAATCACTTGCCAGTTTCCAGCTCTATCCAGATCTGTTGTTTGTCCTTGACCGTTTGGGGAGAGGTGCAACTTACTGTAGCCCTAGGAGTTCATGTTCATACTTCTTGACAGCAAAAACACCTGATGGAGCTGCCCTCTATACGAGCCAGCTAGTCGCTTCCACAAATACACTGGTAAGTCCTGATATTCTGGGGCAAGAGGGCAGCCCATAAGACCAAGTGTGATCAGACTTGGGGATCTGTCTGCAAGCTGATCACCTTTTGAAGGCGTGCAAGAACTCCCTACCCGTACAGCACCGTGCGCCTTGCACCTGATCCCGTAAGCTGTTGAGTGCCTTCTACAGGGTGCTGTGTGTAGCTGCAAGACTCTTGACTCCAATGGGAGTGGAGGGAGCTCAGCAGCTTGTAGAAGGTGCTTAGTTTTACGTTTCGTTGAATGATGAGAAACAAAGGAACAATACAGCAAAGCGTCCATGAGAGAGCAGTGTGTGCGCCTCCCCTCTGTAGCAGGGAAGGGGTGGTGCAAGCACTTCCCTAATGCTCTCTGTATTGTGGTTCCATGCTGTCCACCAAACAGCCTATGCTGGTCAGTACAAATGTTATTCATTTCAAAGTACAGCTCCTTCTGGTTAGCGAAGCTGCTCGTGAGCCCATCCTTATTTGTCATTCAGAACAAACACTATGGACAGCAAATGTTCAGACTCAGGTGGCTCGTGTGTTCACTGGTTGTGTTATATAACTGATTGTTCACATGCTATTATTTCTGCTCTGTTTGGACAATTGAAACATTTCCCTTCCCCCTCCCTCCCCCCAAACAAATGAATTTTTGGACAAATCATCATTTGTGCAACTTTTGAGATTCATGGACATTTTCACAGCTACTAGGTGGTCATTCGACTAGTTGCAAAGAACAAATATGGGAGATAGAGGCTCTTGTACTTAAGATATTTGACTGGAACCCAGGATTTCATTTCCTGGCTTTGTCCCAGACTTGAATTCTGTGTTATCTTGGACAAATTATTTAGGGTAATATGTTCAAAAGCAAGTGACTTAGGTGCCTAAGCCCCATTGATTTAGGCTCCTAAATGCCTAAGGCACTTTTGAAACTGGGACTTAGCTGTTTGATCTCTACAGGCCACTTTTTGAAAGGTATTTAAGTGCCTAAATGTGCAGATAGGCACCTGGTAGGATTTTCAAGAGCACCTGTGCAGGTAAGGCACCTGACTCCCACGCCTTTCAGTGAGCCTCAGTTCCCTCTCTGTGACTTGTTCACAAACGTACTTCCTCTCTCTCACCCTCATCCGCCTTGTCTCTTTAGAATGTAGGCATTTCTAGCAGGAAGCATCTCTCTGTACTATGTACAGCACCCAGCACGAGGAGACCCTGCTCTAGTAATATGAATGATAATATAATAGGATCCTGGTGATCATACCGACTAACTCAACACTTCTTTGTGAGAATATCTGCAAACAGCTTACTCTTAGTGCAGCTCTACAATCCACTTTCCCCAAAGCCATTGTGTATTCTCTTCTATATTTGTTTTGCTAGATGTTAAGATTTTAGATAGGGACACAACAATTTTTCTTCTCCCTGGGGACTGTACAATTTTGTATTGAGATGGCAGGCAGGAGTCTTTCTATCTAAGTATTTCCATAGTATCTGAGTGCTACTAGAACTATGGCAGTTCCCAGACTGATACTATTTTGCCTGTCCATAACCATCTTCCACGTAAGGATCTCCAAAACTTTTATAAACATTAAATGAATGTATCCTTCTAACACCCCTGATGTCATTATTGCCATATTACAGATGGGAAAACTGAGACCTAGAAAAGGGAAATATGATCAAGGTCACACAGAAAGTCTGTGGCAGAACCAGGAATTGACCTCAAATCATGAGACTCCCAGGGTAATACTTTATTGTTAGACTATGTTCCCTGCACCCAGATGCCTTCCTTATAGAGGGAGATGTTTTTGGGTATGGGTTGAGACAGAGACTGCTCAGTACATTTTTTTGTTTGTTATGGAAAAGCACAGAAGAAAGCTGTGATGGATATTGCTTGCTGACCTTGAAAATCGGTCCAGTTATTTGGGTTTGATTTTGTAATGGGTTTGATTTCAAGTCAGCTGTAAACATTCTGGAAATAAGAATATCAGGTCTTAACATGGGAGATACTTTAGGGAGGCTTGGGGGGGCAAATCTATGACTGGCAAAACTCAGTGGACTCCAGCAAGGTTAAACCAAGGATGAATTTGGCCATATATGTTTAAATTAAAATTGGGCAGGCACTTAGTGCATTGTGCAGCAATGTTAATAGCTACATCTGCTATGGGGAATGCAAAGTAGCTTTTTTACATTCAGCTTGTTCATACGCCTCTTCACATTGATGACCCAGGTGACGGGTCAGCAATTCACTCAATGCAAATTGAAAGCCAGGAACGTCTTGCAAGTCAATTACACTTAGACAAATCATTAGGAATACAACGCTATTCTAGTCCTTCAGATACAAGTGGCTTTGTTGGTGAAAATTTACACATTTCAAAAACAGTAGGGCCAAGTTCTGCATTCAGATCCGCACATAGCACTTCAGTGATCTTCAAATGGAGATGGGCAAGTGTATCTGAAAGCCCTTAAAAAGAGACAGACATCAGACCTAAGCAGGGACACCCTGGATTCATACAGGGGTGAATTCCAGTGCATAACATTGAATTCCTATAATAAAAAGACATTTGCTTCCTGGAGGAGGGGTGAAATTATAAAAGGTCAGGATGACAGATTAGACAGACACAGGCCTAATGTGAGGCTTAATTCATTAATAGTTTAGGGCCCCATCCTGTTCTTTATGGTAGAGAAGAAATAGGATTTGGCTGTAATAAATCCCAAGGGGATTGTTTCATGAGGCTTCAGGACACAGATGGACCCTTTGGCTCATAGGCCAACTGTACTAGCACAGGCTGCATCAGTGAATGGGGTTTTCAAAAGTGCCAAGCACCTATCTCCCTAGTTGAAGTTGGAAGGTCACACTTTTGAAAATCAGGCTCTACTGTCACAACACAGGATCTCCACATGTCCTGGCCTGGATTTAGCAGCCATGGGAGGCACTGCTAACCATGCCACGTATCCCGTATGAGACGTACGTTGCCAGCTGCTATTATTCTTGTCATGATGTGGATTAAAACAGTTACTCCCACAATTGGTGGTGAAGCAGAGTTCAGAAGACAAAGAATATAATGGAAGACACGTCAAGAGAGTATGGGCAATACCGGATTATAACAGAAATCAGGGATCCCAGCACCAGCACGAGGACAAAGACTGCTCAACTGTGGATTGCAACACCAGCAGCTGAATGGGTTGCTTCGAGTCACTCCATTCACACTTACAGTTGGGGTACTGGAACATGAAAAGAAATCTTCCAAACGACTAGTCTGCGATGCTCTTACTGTTGTTCCTGAATCGACTAAGCGGCCAGGGTGGAGTTGTACAAATAAGAGCCTAAGTTGCAGGCTGTGTAGAGGCAAGGCTGCAGCCAATTTAGAAGAGGAAAGAAGCACAGAGATTTGTTGGCAGGCAGCTGACGGGCTTTATCTTTGCATGACATATTGTGGGCTTACAAAGGTGCATATTCGAGGGATGGAAAATTACTGGATTTAAAGGTGAAATAAGCTTTGCACTGTTACAAACTGAGCTTTTCTTGTATGCCAAAAGGACTGTCTTTGGACCTTGGCAAAACAAGGGAATGTTCCACAGAGGATATGAGATTGTATGTAATCTATCAAGATACTACATAAACTACCAAGCCCCAGACACATGCTAAAGTGAGACCTAAAGAATAGGAATTTGTATAGAAGAGAAAGGACCTAAAATACACACACTTACTTTAATTCATGGATACGTGCATCTGTGATTTTGTGTAACCACCTTTCAAGAATGTGGTGGATCAAGTCACAGTTACTTACAAAACAGGGAATGCTTAAACCTTTGACCTTGTCACCTAAGACTTACAGCAAGAAATAATTAGAGGCCCTAAGCTCTTTCCCCAGATACTCTCACTCATTCTGGTACCAGCTTTAACCTACTCTGAGTCGGCTGTGGTCAGTGACTTATGAATCATGTGACCGAGGAATTGGAAGGGATAGAATGAAATTAAAAAGGAAAAGGAAAAATTGTGCTGTAGACGTTAGGACTGGAGCCTAGGCTCTGGGACCCTCCTGTCCTGCAGGGTCCTGAATGTCTACATCACAGCCCAAGCCCCACGAGCCCAAGTCAGCTGACATGGGCCAGCCGCGAGTGTTTAATGGCTGCGTAGACATACCCTCAGTGCACTGAGCCAGATGCTGAGACGTGACTTTGGTCAGTTCTTCAGTACCAAATTTTGGATTAATGATTCACTCTCTTAAATACTTCAGAGAGAGTTTTAAAAAAAAAAAAAGATTGGGGGGGAGAGAAGTACAGACTCATATGACCTCCACTTTGTTCATTTCCCTCCTGACTTTAATGATTAGTGTTTTATGTGAGCTGTAGTGGGCCAACCCCTTTTCCCACTTCTCATGTTATTTGTAACTTGTGTTCTTAGCTTCAGAGGGGAGAATCCTCCCAATTCAGAGTCTTTCCCCCATCCCTTCATCTTCACTGTGGTGCCTTTTCCTGGCAACATGGAGATGAGAAGACTCGAGAGGATTAGAAAAGGTGCTTTTCTTCCCCACAGAAAACGTCAATGAAAAAAAGATATATTGATGATTTCCCTGGAAAAGTGATTTTTCAGCAAAAAATCAAAAACTGAAATATTTTGATTGGGAAATGCTGCTGTGGTGCCTCCTGGGAGCTGTAGTTTGAGTGCCTCGTACTTCCACTCTCCTCTATGCCAGACAACATCTTTCATGATGCACCATAGTCTCCCGTTGTGGTGAGGAGAGGCGGTTGCATCATGAGAGTCTCTGGCCAGGGAGCATCATGGGAGATGCAATATGGCTGGGAAGCCCAGCTCATAGAGGAGAATGGGGACATGAAGATACCAAAGTACAACTCCCACTGAGACACCATGGGAGGATATCTGAATCAAAATATTTTATTTTTTGGTTAAAATTTCATTTTCAGGCATTTGGTTTTTAATTAAAAATTGAAATTTCCTGTGGAAAGCAGGAATTTTTTTTTTGGGGGGGGGGGGGGAGCATTTGGTAAACTGCTCCCCCCCAATTTTCTGTTAAAAGAAGAATTTAGATGGAAAATTTTCTGCCAGCCCCAGAGAAGACACTTCAGTACAGTAGGTGAGCACATGACATCTCACCTCTGGCTGCAGCACTGATAGAAAAAAAATCAAGTCATTAATTAAACTGAAGCACTCTGTTCACTGTATCTCACACTTTGAGAACATTTGTTTCAACGGTGTGTCCTCTTTTGCTGGTTCCTCTATGTTTCTAAGCTGATAAAGGACACTGCAACTCATATAGACTGCAACGTGGCCAGGGAACGGGTTTATCTGCATGTGTAATAATGACAATAAACAATGGAACCCCTATGTCAGCAATGAGACCATCATTCCTGAAGCATACTAGCAAAAGGTTTTGTCTAGATAGAGCCATTTCCCAATAAGTGGCAGAAAGGAGATGATTAAGGACCAGCCATCTCTCGGACCCACACAGATGTTTCGTCTCCCGGTGGGACACAGAGGAGAAAGGAACGTCACCATCTGTAAATTGCCTCCAGCCCGGGAGTTGTCTGTAGCTATGAGAAGTGTCCAATTCTGTCCATTTGGTTTATTAAGCTGCCACTTCTAATGAATGCCGTCATGGAATTTATTCTGTCTTGCAGTATTAACAGCAACAATATTCATTACTAACAACAATTGTAATAGTCTTACTACTGTAGACTATTTATTTATATGTCTGCATCTACGCATTTTAATCTCTGAGGCTCTGAGTAAGCATTCTCAGCCTTTCAGATAGCATTATTTTCTCTGGAATCTCTATTACTATGGCATTTCTTTTTGCATGTATCCTTTTGGCAGCTTTCTTGTGAATGAATTATTCCTTTAGGTAGGCTGCAATTTCCCCTGCCAGAACCTGTCTCCTCAACTAATACACACTGGGCATGTTATGAATTGCAAATCCTCTTATCATTGCCTGCTGCTCAGCAGCAGAGAAATCGGGGAAGCAAACCAGCATGATTTTTTAAAAAGTTGGTATATACGTAAATAGCAAGGAATGATGGTCTAGTTTAAAAATACTAGACTGGGACACAGGACACCTGAGTTCCAAGCTTTGCCATATACACGCCCTATGAGATCTTGGGGGCAAATCTTTTCATCTCTGTGAGCTTCAGTTCCCTAGCTGTAAAATAAAGAATATATTTCTCCCATCCTTTGTCTCACCTATTTAGATTGTAAGATTTGTGGGGCAGTGACTGTCTTACTATAGGTCTGTTCAGGCCTAGTACAATGAGGTGTCTGGGTGCCAGTGTAATCATAAAAATTATATAAGCAGAAAGCTTGGAACCTCAAAACTACGCTTCTTTTTACAAACCCTTTCACAAAAGATAAGTTTACAGTAAAGTCTGCTTGAGTGAGGATAAAGGCATTTTGTACTTCAATATATACTTTCATTCCAGGATCTCAAAGTACTTTACAAACATCAATCAGTCCAGCCTCCTAACACCTCATGTGAGATAGGAAAGTATTTTAATCCTATTATACAGGAGAAGAAACTGAGGCACAGATAGTTTAAGTGATTTGCCTCAGGGCATGCAGTAAGTCAGTGGCAGAACTGAGAATAGAATGCAGGTGCCCTGGTTTCCAATCCTTTGCCCTGACCATTGAACTCCCACAGATGATGGGATCATGGGTGTCTGGTAGTTAGAGATAGAAGATACCTACTATAAAGATAATGGCTTATATTTTTAGGGTGTTACAGAACGCTTTACCAACCAATATAAAAGCTATGTACAGGAATCACTTCACCCGGCACTGAAAGGCAGCATTACTGGAATGGAAAGCAGCAGCTCTTTAACAGCTCACAGCAACACTACAGAATGGAGTCGGGTCAAGGCAGGGAATAAAGATCAATGTCTCCATCTGAAACTTCAGGGGGAATTTAGGTTGGCCCAGTGTAATCACCCAAAGTGGAATTTGCCCAGGACTCCCAGATTAGTGCACAGAGCGAGACTGAAGGATCACATTTCCCAGGCAGAATTAGCATGTCACTCAACGCTAAGGAGGTAATACCACTGCATCGGTGATATTGGGGTCACGGTCATAAACAAACGCTTAATGGTGATGTTGCAGCTGCTGAGCTGACACTCCAGCAAGCTTTCTGCTGGGTCCCTCTGGCATGGCTGGAATGGGAAACTGAATTCACACGTTTTCAAGACATGCTCCATAGATCTTTGTAGGGCTTGACGGGGTCCCTTTGCCCAGGTGCTATATGGACAGGGAGCTCCTCCCACCACAATTCCTCAGTGCCACATGAGCCCCCTGTTACGAGTGTCCCGCTTCCACTCACAGTCTCCACTGGGCCCCAATGCCGTGGGCATGCACTATCCAGTCTGGAGGTCAACGGATTCTGTCTGCTGTGGGCCTGGACCATTCATCCACAGAGCCTCTCCGGTACCTCTGAATGTGCACCATTCTCAGGGTCTCTACCTTGGGCATACACTATCCAGCCAAAGGGTCGCTCAAGTGCTTCTGCTGAGGACATGTACCATCTGCAGGACTTTCCAGCCCACACTACCACAGGCCACTTGGGCCCAGCCTGTGCCATTCATCAACAGGGCCACACTCATGAGCCATCCCCAGGTCCAGTCGAGCCCTACTGCTGTGGTCAGACACCAGCTGTCCATGGGACTTTCTGGACCTGACTATGATTGGTGGCAGCTGTAAGGTCTCAAGCCTGAAAACTCAGAACCTGATCTGAAATTCAGATGCATCTAAAAGTACAGCAGAGGAGTTTCAATCTGGGATTGAAGTCCAGCAAAGAGCTAGGAGCCAGTTGTAGAATTACCATCCAGAGCTGGGATGGTATGACACCCCAGGAAGTTTGGGGTTGAGGGCAGGGATGGTCCATGTCACAAGTTTTTGTTAGAACACATCCGTGGTGGTAATTTCAAAGGGGCTATCTTAGGCATGCTTTATATTTTTACTATACTTGTATTTGTTTCAGCACAGGGTGACCTCACTCTGGCAGCCCTGACATGCTTGTAAAACTGGTGATCTAAGCAGCAGGTGGAGTGCGGGAGAAGTAAAAGTTAACCTGCTACCACAGGCAAATTCCTAGGCTTCCCTGGACAGCAAGCCACGAGAAAATGTGCTGTATCTTCCAAGGGTCTCACAGCCAGATAGCATTTACTTCCTGGTAAGGCAGCTGGTAGACAATGCACAACCAGCTTTACTTCTGAACCTCACAAGCCTTTTTTAATAAAAAGGATTTTGGAAGGAATTAGGACACAGGTATTTGGCAGAGTTTGTTCAGAGCATGTTCAACAAAGGAAAACAATAGACAGAAGGGAGCAAAAAAAGAATTTTTTGGGAAAGACTAAACCAAGACTGTAAAGAATAATTCTTTAACTCTGCATCTCCCATCTTCTCCTTAAACTTCCTAGAAGTTCAGCGGAGCCCCTCACAAAAGTGTGTTTTGCCAAAGAACCTCAGGTTCAGTGAGTGGTATTGTCCATTTTGGCGCTCTCTCCCCAACAGAGAGATTTTGCCACTCTTACATGGAATAGAGAATTTCTCTGCATGCAGTTGAAACCATGGCTATGGTACTACCCAATGGAAACTGGGTGGTAGGACCCATCCCAAGGTATTTAAAGGTGTTTTCCTTCTAAGATCTGAACCAAATTTACCAGCACCAAAAATCTTTTCCCTTTCCTTCAGTCATGACTGCTAAATTGCTGCACATGGCGCAGATTAAAGCCATTTCCTCAGATTAGCATGGTCTGCACACAATGCCATGCAGAGGATTTACCCAGAAAACAATTAAAGTGCCTGCCCACCGTCAGATCAAAACAACAACAATTAAAAAACAAACAAGGGGAGAAACACTCAATTTCCATTTCTGGATGCACTGAAGAACTCCAGCTAGTACACAGACATAAGATCATTGTTACCTGCTTGCATGTGTGCTGGACTTCAGGGAAAGGAAGAGGTAGGGGAAGTATCTGTAATAATGACAAATGGTTGGAAGAAAGCCATACCATTCTGGACATTTGTTAGAGATCCTAGATGGAGGATGGGAGAGGAGGTGGGTAATTAATCCACAGAGATCAGGAACCTTAATTCATAGAAATCGAAAGATTTTCTGCTTATTACACTGATCAAAGTGAAACATGAAACTGGAGCACAGCCGTGGAGCTTTTGGATTCCTTGGGAGATAAATATCTGAGGTATCTACATATATACATAAGGTGATGGGGTTTGTATTTGTTTTTTTAAATGTCCCATTGTTTAAGAGGCCAGGTGATGCAGTGCACCTTCTATAAATGCTCTGGGAACAGACAGAAACTTCACTGATTAGAGCAACAAGAACTTCACACGCCATGAACAGAAAGACAGCAATTTTTCCACATGATCTCCCCAAGCAGTAAATATTAGGTACGATAGATTTGGGTTACCATTTGCTGATTTAAACCAAACGGACCTTGAGAACACTGTATAGTATAGAACATGCTTTACATCAGTCTAGATGGTCTATGACATACCCTTGCAGTGTGCTTAGAGAGAAGGGAACCTTCGTTCTTGCTGAAGCAAATCAGTGCACTCCAGTTGTGTGTGGGAATAAAAATGTTTGTTGAAGGGTGAATTCCTTTGTCACCTTACCTAGGTAAGGGTGTAAATCTTCAGGCTGTTTAATCTACTTGGGATTGCTTGAACTGGACTTGTAAAACAGTCTGTTATGGGAATGTGTAAGATTTTAGGAATCAGGCAGAAGAATTTTGAGATTTATTTTCCAGGCTTTGATTTTAAAGGAATACTGACTATGCTCTGATGAGGTTACTCATTACTTCTTACATTAATTGACTTGACGGCCTGATCCTGTTCATTGGTCAATTTCCCATTGATTTCAAAAGAGACAGGATCGGGCCCTCTGTATGTTCTTTGGTAGCTATTTATGTAACGTTCCCCAGTGATTGTAGGACCTGAACCCAGGAACCCAGGACCTTCATGACAGACTTCTACCATCTGAGTTAAAGGACTACATCCTTTAGCCAGGAGTGGTAGCAGGTGGGTAGCTGCTATGACTCAGCCACATAAAGTGTGTGTGTGTAAAACACACATTAAACAGTGGGTAATACTTGGCCTTTTGCAAACCCAGTATGTGTTCATTAGTGGACACCTGAAATCACGATGCCACAGCACAGCGTTATCACAGAAAAGAGTCAGAAGTGGAGATTTGTAACAAGATTTCAAGGCACAAGTTTCTGGGCAGTAATGGAGGAAGAGCAGCAAAAAAGACAAATACTGGGAAAGGTCTGTTGCACAGGAATATTTGCTCTTTGTTCAAGCTGTATTTTACAAGCATCCAAGGAAAATAAAACTGGAGAGAAGTGCTTGAAAAGTGACCTTGTTCCCTCTTCCCTAGTTGAGGTCTGCTTAAAATTTAACCTGCGTTGGTACCTTCTCCAGCCAATTAATTCAGCAGCAGAAGTTTCAAACAGTAAAAAAGCCCCTTTAGGACTGAAATGATCTTAGTTCTGTGCCTATTTTAATACGAACAGGGGGGCATCCTTAGAAAGAATGCAGTCATGCGAGACATAGGGGCACGTCCATCATCAGGGGACTGGGGATATGCCACCAACTTTACAAGATGGAATTGATTCGTATTCTTTCATCTTTGATTGCCTTTAATGTGTTTCCCCCTTTATTGTTGTTTAGGCTAAGGCACTTCCACGGCTCCCAACACCGTATTATCTGAGCACCTCACACTTAGATGTGTTTAACCTCCCTCACACATCTGTGCGGTAGGGAAGTACTCTCCTCTCAATTTCATGGATGGGGAACGGAGGTAGAAAGCAACTAAGGGCAGGGCAGTTATTGCATCTCATGAAGCTATCTCCCAGCTAGCTTTAATCTAGCTAGCTCAGATCTAGGGACAGTGCAAGCTCCCGTGTGGGCTCTTACAGCCCCTGCTGAAGAGCACACTAGCTAAATCAGGTGCTGGAGCAGATTAAAGCTAGTTTGGATAAGTCTACCTGAGCTCTAACCACACGCCATGACTGCAGTGTAGATGTACACTAAGTGACTTGCCTTAGGCCACATAGGAAGCCTGTGGCAGAGCAGAGAATTAATGCGGGGTCTGCATGGTTCCAGGCTAGTTCCCTAAACCCTGGACCATCTTTCTCTTTTCTGCAGTCTCTGTCTATCACTATACATTGGCAGCTGCGCCTGCAACATGTATATCAGCAATAGGTTACGGAATTATGATTAATCAGTTTTGGCAGCCTATTTTGGGGGTATTTCCTCCAAAAACCACAGTATGACGCGTTTCTAGCGGTTAGCGCACAATAAAATAAGCTAGAAATACATTAACAGCTTTTCTAATGAATCAATAGCTGTAGCTGTCACAGGGTTGCTGAGTGATGTGGAATGGGGGAAATGGGAGGGGCAGGGTCCATGAGACAATTTATTTACATGTAACCCACTCTATGGGAGTGTTTGCAAACACAAGTGCATATAAAGGACAACATTATGGCTCCTGGAGGAAAACCCCAAAATATGCTGCAAAAGCAGTGTTAATATGCACCCATATTCTAGCCAGCGGAAGGCCCAGGAAAAAGCAATCCATGGCTCCTCCCTGATTATTCCTGCTACGAGCTCAAATAATATGGGTGTCAGTATGCGTACATGTAGGTGACACTATAGAGGCAGACTTGCAGACCACAATCCACTCTCTGTGTTGTGCTCTCTAATCCCTCACACGGTTCCTAAGGTGGTTATCTTGTGGGGTGTCACTTCACTAGATAACAAAGCCTAGAATTGTTGATGGGATTCTGTCCCATCAGCCCGAATTTGGGCATAGGAGACAGAGGCATAGATTAAGCACTGTAACAATGTTATACACCAGGATCAATGGGAGACCCAGTTCATCTCCTTTCCAAACCACAGCATACCAGAGACACAATAGCCCGAGGTGCCTCTCCCTCTATAACCCATCAGTCTGCCACCTTCAGCAGAGCTTTTCCAGCACCTCCTAAAGCAGGGGTTCTCAAATTTTTTTTCTTGGACCCCCTTTGAAAATATTTCAAGCTGTGACAACCCCGCTCCCAAAGTGAGGACCCCCAGGCCATGCCACCCTAACCAGCATGTGCAGGGGCTGACAGCTCATGACTCCCCCCATAAAAACCTCACAACCCCCCGTTTGAGAACCCCCATCCTAAAGCCCATGATGAAGTTCCCACTGAGTTCAGAGAGAACAAGACTGAGTGCTAAGGAGCTGAAACTTGAACTTCAGCTGTTTTGTTCTCAGAGTTCAGAGATGCAGACAGCTGTCACGGGGTGCGCTCCACTCACCACTAGTCCGGCGCCTCCTCCTGGTCACGCTGAGGATTAGTTCTCGAGGCCATTGCCCCCCTCCACAGCTTGCACGCCGTCACGCTGACTCTGGTCTGCAGCTCCACTCGCTGCAGGAGCCTCAGCATCTCCTATGGGACTCAGTCCCCCTGCTAGGTCACTCAGCATTCCCCCTCCCGGGATGCAGCCCATCAACAGTCCTAAGCCAGCTTCCCATTTACTGCCCCAGGGCCACCCCCTCAGGGCTGGTTGGGGAGCCTGGGCTCGCCTTCTATCCCAGGCTCTAGTCTAGGGCCCTCAGCTTAGCAGTTCTGGGCTTGTTCTCCCTGCCCTTGCTGTTGCTTCCCGCTCCCTAGTTCCCCTTCTCTCTCTGGGTGTACCAAACACTCCCCTTCTTCCCAGGGAGTGACCGCTATCTGCTTTCCTGCTGTCTTGCCCAGCAGCCCCCTTGCCTTGCCTTTCCTTTCCTCAGGAGCCCCCTCACGAGCAGCCTGCCCCCTGGCCTGACAGGACCTGCCTCTTCCTGCACTGGTGAGCCTGGTCTATAGCGAGCTGCCTCCAGCCAAAAGTTCCCCCGTTCGCAGCCTAATTAGCTAATTGGGCCCACCTGGCCCCATGGGCTGTGCATGACTCCTGCAATGGGGAGGCTGAGCACAAGTGCCTAGAACTGTGTGTGTGTGTGTGTGAGGGGTGCTGGTGCCCAGACCCTGGCCCTGCCCCTGCTTGGCCTCCTCCCTCTGAGGCCGCACCCCTGCTTCACCCCCACTCTGCCCCGGGCCCCACTTGGCTTCCTCCCCAGAGGGATGTAGCAAAGTTAAACTTGGAACAGCCAGTGAGCGCATTTCCCTCAGGGTCTCACTTTTTATTTTCATTTATTTTAGTTGTTTTTAAGTTGAAATTCTTTGACCCCAGGAAACATGCTTAGAGCATGAAATGAAACCTGGCCATGTGAGAAGAGTGTGATCCACCAACGGCTGAGGACATGTACATACTGTACACTCCCATGATAGATTAGTGTTGCCTTTTCGTCTAATAGGCCCTCTCTCCCGGGAACTATGTCTTACATTTACAGGGGGACTGACATCCGGATCAAATAAGGCTTTTTCTAGCAAGCCAAATCAAAACCCTGAATCTGAACATCCTTGAATTTTGGAGCAATTCAAAATCTGATCTTAGATCTTCATGTGGATGTTATAGTTAACTCCACATCTCAAGAAGTTCCAAACCCAGACCCAAATTTTGCAGGTTGAACCCATCTGTTGTGTTTTCCCATCAGTGACTCTCATATTCCATGTCCCTCTTATTAGCGCTGCCAGTCACAGGAGACCACATGAGCAAGGAAACAGAGGAAAGAGGCCAGAATCTGGCCTTTCCTTTTTATCAGTACAGCTTGGGAAGGCAGAAAACTCTCTTTCCCTTCTAGTTTTATCATTTCTTATTAATGATGGGCCTGGACCAAAACCCAGATTCCAGCCACCCTTGGACTTTGGGAGAGTTTGAAACCTGAAACTAGATCAAAGATTTGCACTGAGGTAGCAGAGCAATGGGCATATTAACAATAACTATATGGACGTTGTGGTAGGGTGGCCTTCGTGCTCCTGTGGGCCGAGCGCTTTCTCAGTGCAGTGAGCACAAAATGGCCGCCCAGGGTCCCCCCCCAGTCTTAAGATGGCAGCCGTCTCGCTTCTGCCCTGTCTTCCTTCCAGCCCCCTGCAGTCCAAACCGGGCCCTTAGATTCTAAAGTGGAGGAGGTTAGCTGGTTGGTTCAGGGGCAGTCAGGGTAGGGGGTGTCTAAGCCTGCCCTCTTCTTTGGACACCAACCCAGAGACCCTGGCTGGTAACAGTAGCTGGCTGCTGCTACAAGACACTACGTACATCTTCTCTCTAGGCTGCTTCCCTACCCTGGTTTTCGTCGGGGCTAAGTAGCCTCTCCAGCAGGCAAACCCGTGCTTTTCTCTGGCTCCTGCCACTTGCAGTTCTCCCTCTCCCATTCTCAAAACTCCAAAAGCCCCCTGCCTGGCTGGCCGGGGCTTATATCTGCTCCCAGGCAGTCCTTAATTGGTCTCAGCTGATGCTGGCCTTAGCTGACCCTAATTGGTCTCAGCTGACCCTAGCCTCAGCTGGCCCTAATTGGCCTGAAGGAAACCTTGGGCAGCTGCTAGGGGAACAGGGCCTTGGTCATTCTTAAGCTCACATAGCGTCCTTCTAGCACCCTCCGGTAGCCCCTGTCACAACATTCAGATCTAACATTGCTAGTACAGGCCCATCTCCATCTTTACCTCTACCCTCCCAATGTTCATTATCCATTTCACATTCCCTCCTCCTCCAGTGCTGATACAGAAAGATACAAAATTGCTAAGACTGGTCCCTCTCTCTTTTCAGCAGCTGAATGAAAATCTCCATATCCAAACCTTTCAGTTTCTGAAAATCTGGCCCCTTTAAGGTGTCTTTAGTTGTGCACCTAAACTCACTAGTCACTTTTGAAAATCTTGGCCACTATGTGACCTTAGAGAATCATCTAAACTCTCTGTGTCTCAGTTTTTTCATCTAAGAGTGGGAATATTAATAGTTAGCTGATTCATAGAGGGCAGTGAGGTTTAATTCATTTATGTTTGCAAAGCTTATGGAGCAAACTGCTATTATTAATTTTCACTGAAATGCTCCTTGGGGCAAGAACACTTTCGTTTGCTCATATATGAATTGGAATCCTTCCCAAACGGCCAAGGGCCAGTGTGCTAATGTCCTAAAACAAGTCAGTGTCTTAAGTCTTATGCAGGATTCATTCCTCTATCTCCAACTAAATAAAATCATTACCTCTCATAATGTTTATTAAATGTTGTTCTTTGTCCAGACTACGTTGTCGATAGAGGAAATGTTCAAATACTTCCGGAAGCGCTTTGCAAGTCATCTGACAGAACACAGTCGACGAAGAGCAAGGCTGGTATCTAAAGATGGAAGGTGTAACATAGAGTTTGGGAATGTGGAAGAACAGTCACGGTTTGTCTTCTTGGTTGATATATGGACCACCATCCTGGACCTCAGATGGAGATACAAAATGACCATCTTCATCTCAGCATTCTTAGGCAGCTGGTTCCTATTTGGTCTCCTTTGGTACATTGTGGCATACACACATAAAGACCTTCCTGAATTCAATCCTTCCATAAACCACACCCCATGCGTGGAGAACATAAATGGCTTGACTTCTGCTTTCCTGTTCTCCCTGGAAACCCAGGTTACCATTGGCTATGGCTTCAGGTGTGTCACAGAGCAGTGTGCAACTGCCATTTTCCTGCTGATCTGCCAGTCTATCCTTGGGGTCATCATCAACTCTTTCATGTGTGGTGCTATCTTGGCCAAGATTTCTAGGTCCAAAAAACGAGCCAAGACCATCACCTTCAGTAAGAATGCTGTCATTAGCAAACGAGGTGGGAAACTGTGCCTCCTTATCCGGGTGGCCAACCTGAGGAAGAGTCTATTGATTGGGAGCCACATCTATGGGAAGCTTCTGAAGACCACCATCACTCCAGAAGGAGAGACTATCATCTTGGACCAGGTCAACATAGACTTTGTGGTGGATGCTGGCAATGAGAACCTCTTCTTCATCTCCCCTTTGACTATTTACCATGTCATTGATAAGACTAGCCCGTTCTTCCATATGTCAGTGGAAACCATCCTCCAGCAGGATTTTGAACTGGTGGTATTTTTAGATGGCACGGTGGAAGCCACTAGTGCTACCTGTCAGGTTAGGACATCCTATATCCCAGAGGAGGTACTCTGGGGCTACCGCTTTGCTCCCATCGTGTCCAAGACCAAGGAAGGGAAGTATAGAGTAGACTTCCACAACTTCAGCAAGACTGTGGAAGTAGAGACCCCCCACTGTGCCTTTTGCCTCTACAATGAGAAGGATGCTAAAGTCAAAGCAAAGAGAGGTTATGACAACCCTGGCTTCATCCTATCAGAAGTCAATGAAACCAGCGACACAAAAATGTAGCTCTGTATGCACATGGGGCTGGGACAGTTTTTAATGTAACACAAACTCAATACTGAGATGCCCAATAACCTAGTAGCACAGAAGAAAAATGAACAGGGCTGTTTTGACAGGAAAATAGCACCTGATTTCTCAAAAGAATTAAATCAAGGAAGACCACCATGCCAGTGATCTCCAGGATGCTATTTAACTGTACTATATATATATATATTTTTTTTTCATAGAATGTATATTTTTTTTACCTATGGAATGTTCATTTAAGCTGCTAAATTGGAATGTCTGACTCATTTAAGTTCCCAGAGGCATTTCAGCCATAAGGAATTCTGACAATATGCCTTAAAGGAAGAGACACGGAGAGGGCCACAGATGTGCGGAAGAGGCACGGTTCTTAGGATGAAATGTGAAAAAAAGAGATAGCAGGTTAAAAAAAAGAGCCAGAAGCAAAGGCAAAGTTTGAGTCTGATGATGTATTTATTTAGATCTGGCTAAAAAACTGAATTTCTTTTCCATGATATATTTTGATTTTTTGGAAAAAAATTTTTTTTTTTGGTCACAAATCAGCATGAAATTTAAAAAATTTGAATTTTTTTGGCAGGTGGAAAAAGTGTGAAAAATTCCATTTTGAGAGAACCAAAACAGAATTATTTGGCTTGCTCCCAGATGCCTGATTCACTCTCTTGGGATTTCCCAGAAAACTGACTGTGTAGGGGGTCAGAAAACTCCATGAGGCAGCTGTTCAAGGAGTCGGGGAGTTGGGGGAGACCGGACTGGCAGGAAAAATGGTTTGATAGAATTGACACGTTCACAGAGAATGTGTCAATTCCTTGGAATCAGCATTTTCTGATGGAAAAATGTTCCACTATACATTTTTTGACAAGGTCTAGCTGTATCCTTTTAAGAAAAAAGATACCTTAAAAATGCAAACAAAAATAAAATACATTATTCTCTGAAGTGCAATAGGTCTTTGCCTATAACACTAGCAATATGAATTCCGAGACACTCAGAATTAAATTTTCTAAGGGCTGGTTCTAAAACAAATTAAATAATAAATAATAATAATAATAAATCAGCTAAAAGACTCGCATTGACTGCAGTGGGCTTTGGGTAAGGTCACCTCATTCACCTCATTTATGCAAGCAAAATATTAACATGAATGAGACACTGAGCTTTCAATCGGTAACAATCAGACATGCCCAGTGAGCATAGCTGGGCAACATTTTTCTAATTTTGATTTTTCTGTGAAGTTTGAAATATCAATGGGAAGATTCAGCCAACAATTTGTGACTTTTCCACCATCCCCGACACATTTTTTCAACCAGCTCTCCTGTTGAGTGATGGAAAGGATGGAACAAAGACGAGTGGGTGATCCTGGGGCTTTCCCCCCATCAGTTTAATCACACAAGTCCATGTTGAACCTGGTTATGATGCTAATGACACTTCTATATGCTGTTTGCAGTGTTGTTGTTGCTGGGTTGGTCTCAGGATACTAGAAAGACAAGGTGGGTGAGGTAATATCTTTTACTGGACCAACTTCTTGTCTCTTTCACCAACAAAAGTTGGTCCAATGAAAGATATTATTTCACCCACTCTAAATGCCGACAGATCTAAACAGATTGAAAGGAAAAGGAGAATTAGTCACGTAAAATGACAAGAATCATACTGAGAGTTATTTTAAGAATGAGTGGGTTGGGGCATAGGACAAGGAGCCAGGAACTCTCATTTCTCATGGCAGCTCTTTCTTTGGCTTTGGGCAAATCACTGTAACACATGCCTTGAGTCTCCACCTATAATATGGGATGAAAGCGCTCACCTACCTCCCAGGCGTGTTGTGAGGAACAATTAGTTAATGCCTGTAAACCATTTGAAGATTAGTCAGTCCTAAGAAGAGTGACCAACCCTTCATTGTACATTGTCTCCTGTCCTCCACCCACCATTGCTACGTACTTCTTTCCTTGTGGGCGAGAGGGTTAGCATTGCTTCCCATTGCAGGTGGATACAAAGAGGTGTTTGTTTTGAATGTTGTGCGTCCAGATGCAACAGTGATGAGCCTGCTGCAAGTTATTAAAATAAATGTCATAGAAGACGGCATGCTGAGTTTGTCTGCTGTCTGGGTCTCTGTCTAGCCTGCTTCCGGAGTCAGCCTTCTTTAGCACCCGCATGGTATTAATTGCCCAATACTATGGTGTTGGTTCAGCTTTGCAACCTCATAAATGTCACTGCTGAGATGGTCTAGCTTCATGTCAGTGTTTTGAAGGTAAAGTTTCCTCTGTCTATCTTAGGTATTTATATGACACCCACCTTGTATCTGAGTACCCCACAACCTTCATCCTCTCAACACCTCTGGGAGGGAGGGAAGTGTTATCAACCCCATTTTACACATTAGGAACTGAGGCCCAGAGAGGCTAAGTGATTTGCTCAAAGTCACACAGGAAGTCTTTGGGAGAGCAAGGATTTGAATCCAGCTCTCTCAACCCCTAAACACAGGACCATCCTGTCACTCATGTCCTTTCCTTAGTCACGGCAGCCTAGTCTAGCCCTCACAAGCTTCCCATAGTGCTACCACTTGCATGGCATCCCCTGAGTGGAATACAGCCCATGTCCATGGAGGGAGAAGCTATACTGCTCCGTCCCCAGCAGGAGAGAAGCACCAGTATGCCTTTGGAATTAAAACTAAGAAGATTCGGTTTCCCCTTGTATTAAGGGAAGAGTTAGACAAAGGCTGACTGAGACCCTGAAATTAAGGCCTGAGTCAACTCGCAGTAAATAATGCCATTGCTGCTCTGGGGCCTTAGGGCTGGAAAAGGTCCCATCTAGTTCCACTCCAATGCCAGCTGGTTTCCTACTGCATATTCTGCAGACCCCTTTGAAAGATCTCGGAGGGAGGGGGCTCCCTTCACTGCCCTCAGAAGTCTATCCTGCAAAAAAATGAGATTGTCAACTCTCTGGGGAAGGGACTGTCTTTTTGTTCTGTGGATGTACAGCG
This sequence comes from Emydura macquarii macquarii, assembly GCF_026122565.2. Taxonomy (NCBI): domain Eukaryota; kingdom Metazoa; phylum Chordata; order Testudines; family Chelidae; genus Emydura; species Emydura macquarii. The sequence continues at coordinate 3,917,691 of NW_027130449.1, read as the reverse complement.
CCTAGCACATGGGGGGTCCTGTTCCAAGATTGAGGCGCCTACACTACAACTAAATCATCATCATAATGAAAGGTGACAGAACTCAGTGTCAGGATGGTTTCCCCCTGGTTTTTAGGCTGCATTTTCTTTTCTAATAGTTTCCTCCCTAACTGCCAGCTATGCCCCTTCTGTACCAGGACAAATGTTCCTCTCTGGCACTGGCCCTGCTATTTAGAGGTGGTTCTGCTATCTCCCTATAGCTGTGGGTCAGCCAAAAGAAGAAAATAAAAGTTGGCTTGAAAAAACAGAGCAGAGAGAAAAGAAAATGGAAAAAAAAAAGGGAATTAAGTGGGCAAGGGAAGAAAGAGAAGACAATTTAAAGGCCCACTAGCCCCCCCCTCTTGGGCTCATGGCGTTTGTCATGATCCTGTGCAGATGTGCTGGGTGTGAGAAAATGTCCCTGCGCTTTTCAATCCACCAGAGCACTCACGGAGGATAAACCAGAATTTAACCATCCGTCACCTGCTTAGACACGCGTGACAGGAGTGCATGGGTGAGTCCTGCGGCCTGCGTTGTGCAGGAGGTCAGACTAGATGATCATGCTGGTCTCTTCTGACCTTAGAGTCTATGAGGAAGGCTTGTGCAGTGGATAGAGCACTGGATTGAGAGGCAAGAGATCTGTGCTGGTTCCTGTCCCTGACATAAGGCAAGTCACTTTACCTTTCTGTGCCTCGCTTTTCTTCCCTGAACAATGGGTCTAACATCCCCTCGCTACCATGACACAATTTGCAAAGTGCTTTAAGAGCCTGATGGAAGTCATGCCACCCAGCACCTCGCAGCTGCAGATCTCAAAGGACATCACAAAGGCTGGCTCATCCCCATTTTACAGACGGGGAAACTGGGACAAAGCAATTCGCCCAGAGTCGTGGGCAGAGCCAAGAACAGGACCCAAGTCTCCTGACTCCCTGTCTGGTGCCTGATTCCCTACACCTCACTGTCTGGGTGGCATAGATGTCCATGGAATTATTTTTATTAGCTCATTAGCTCTTACCTACATGGCTGCACGATGGCCCTGCTATACCATGACAAGTAACTATGCCGCTATTCATTAATTAGACAGGACCATAGTTCTCAGCCTTTTCCATCACAGGGAGTCCTTCCCATCGAGTCAGCATGGGAAGGGGTCATGAACCCCACTATGATCCCTAGAACCCAGGAGCTAGGACAACAGAGAAGACAAACCATCAGAGAAGAGGAATTGAGGGGGATAATCCGCCCGTCAGTGGCACCATGGCCAAAACGGTATGTCAAGCCTGTATTTGTTACTTCGAGCTGGCTCACGCTGGGACCTATCCGGGAGTCTAGGAATGAAACGCATTCCTCCCACGAAGGCCCCGCTGATTGGCACTGCAGGAAACTCCTGCCAATCCCAGCCTGACAGTGGACACCAGGCAGAAGATAGAGTGTGTTAGTCAGACCCCAGCAGCGGCAGAACAATGAGTGGAATTTCCTCTTTCTGTCCAGTGAGGGTGTTTGTCACGCGGCAGATAAAGTCCCAGGGCAGGGAAGAAAGGTTATCGGGAGACATGCTGGGTACAATGCCACTCAGGAGGGAGTCCATAGGAAATCTAGTTCAGGGCCTGTCATTCCATTGCCATGAAAAGAAAGTTCAGTTTGGAGGACGAAAATAAATGTAATCTCCCAGAGCAGATGGAGCCCCCTGATCCTGTGTTAGAAAACAAAGCTCCATCTCTTTTCAGTCAGTGCTTTCGTTGCTGTGGTCTATGCGCTTCTCTAGAGCCTTTTGTTCAAAACCCTTTAGAGACATAAATGGATCTTCGCAACGCCCGTTCTCCCCAACAGTGAGGCAGGGAAAAGCAGTATCCCGATTCCACAGAGAAGAAAACTGAGGCACAGCGAGGCTAACGGACTTACTACTTCACCAACGTTTTCTCACCATTGCTAGCACGGGTTCAGCGCCACTGGCTGGCTGGGATGGTCCCTGACCACTTGCTGTCTCCCCCCCCCGCCCCGCCACTAGCAGGCCTAAGGCAATGTTTGGTGTCAGATGTCAACACGTAGCAGTGCCAGCACGGCTAGTTCTGACCAGCTGCCCTGATGGTTTCTGTCCTCTCTACACCCCCCACCTCCTCTGCAAACACACCTCCTCAGTCCTGATGTGACAAGTCCCCACCTTATACCCCCTGCTCCTCCAGTCTAGGGCCCCTCAATGCCAGGATGGCCACTGATGCCAAGTTGCCTCTAACAACGTGGGGATTTAGCTGGACAGGGCTGTGCCAAGAGCGAGAATGCTGCAGCAGGACGATGCGACGCATTCCCAGGGCCAAGCTATAAGTGTCGAGATGGAGGCATCCATCCAGGGAAGCTTACATTTGGAATAAGTTCTCTGCTGCACGGGAGAGAGCAGTGAACTCTCCTGGCTCAGCCAAGCAGGACAGATCAGGAGAGGCTGGAAACGAAACATCTTCACTTCCTGTCTCAAACTTCCCATTGCCAAATGAAACAGCTTTAAACACCCACTCAAGCCCCTGCTTTTCTGGGTCCATGAGTCCCATGCATGCACTGCACCGAACAGGCAAATCGACTGCATTATTCTGTTATTACAGCCTACAGCATGAGACAGGCAGGGAGCCTGGGAGGCCGCGGAGCGGGACTAGGAGACTGAAGGGAGCTGTTTAATTGTGTCGTATTCCCAGCACCCAGGAGGTGGCAGCCGTCACCTCCACATAACAAAGCCAGTTCATATCCAAGTGGATAGTAGCCCTAAGCTCAGAAAAATCTAGCAGCGTGGACACAGCCGTGTGTAAAGCGCGAAGCAAGAACTTATTGGGCCAGCTCCTTATTTTATCACATCAAGTTGAATGCATTTAGTGACTCTTTTCTGGCACCAGGCAGGTTGGATATATTTAGCTACTTTACAGAGGCATCGGGTGGCTTCAATCATCGAGACGAATTCAGAGGTGATGTGTGAGTGGGGCGCTGATACCCACATATCTGCCATTGACTCTGAGCAGCCATCGGGGAGTTTTGAATTGGCAGGGGAGTTTAGTAGCTAGAGCACTGCACTGGGTACGGGCAGGCCTCTGGTCTGTTCCCAGCTTGGCCAGTGAATTCTTGTGGGCAAGTTCTATCCCTGGGCCGTGCCTCAATTTCCCCACCAGTAGAAGAGCAATAAAGCTGTTTACTCACCTTGTAAAGAGGTTTGATATCTATGGATGAAAAGCGCTATATGCTGCCTGAAGCCTCAGTTTCCCCAGCTGATACTGACCGTCTTCGTAAAGCCCTTAGAGATCAATGGGAAAAAAGTGCCAAACAACAGCTCAGGGTTATTATTGCCATGTATTGATACTGCAATCAGAGGCCCCAGCCAAATTGCACCCCCCTATAGTGCTAGCATGGCTTTGATGCACAGTCTGGCCTGCAGCTGGTGTGCTGAGCAGCTGCAGAAGCTGACAGAAAAAAAGACAGCCTTTGTGCGCCATTATAACCTCATCCTCCTCTCTGGGTTTACTCCTGATTTACACCAGTGCGAGGAAGAGCAGACGCAGGCCCAAAGTTTCCTCCTATTTTCTACAGCCGAGAGAATAAAGTAGGTAACCCGCTATCACAAACTGACCGTGTGCGGCTCAGCATTGCAGCTGCCAAGACGTGTGCCGGGCTGTGGGTGAGGGCTTATGCGCATTAGTTAAGGAGCTTATCTGAGGAACATTCGCAAAACCAGAAACTACAGCCTACGGTCAGCGCATCAGTGAGGGCTGGAGGGTGCTCGGTTACCTAGGGTAGGTGGGTGGGTGCTGGAGGTGCTTGGCTCCCAGGGGAGGGGGAGGGTACTGGAGGATGCTAGGGTATCTGGGTTGGATGCTAGAGGGTGCTGGGAGCTATTGAGAGCTTATTGGGAGGTAGCTTATTGGGCGCTGTGTCAGGGGAAACCGAGGAAGAGAAGAAGCTGGGGGGGGTCTGAGGAAGAGCTGCAGGTAGCTGGGGATGTTTCTGGGGCTGGAATTGCCCAGCCTGGGTGTGTGGAGGGTGAGGCTCACATTGGGCCTCCCTCACTTTCTCTCCCCAGCCAGGATCCAGCAAGGCAGCTGCCACTGGGGTGGCGGACATGCTAGCTGGCTGCTGGCAGGAAAGGTGCCGCCTCGTCCCCCATGGATGAGAGGGCAGAGGGGCCACTCAGGGCTTGGCCCTGCAACTCGGGTGAGAGATGGGCATGGGTGCTGGGGTGACCCAAAGATGGGAGCTGCTGGGCGACTGGAAACCCTGCTGGGCATGGCTGGACGGCTTACATAGGGCACCAAGGATCCAAGTCCTGAATTTACCCAGCCTGCTAGCTAGGGAAAGGCTGCTTCCCCCCCGGCCTGTGTAGAATGATGCTGTGTCCCTACAGAGGATGGTTAGTGTATATATGGCACTTTGAGCTCACCAGAGGTTGTCATGGCAACCTCTGCTGCAGCCCTTACTAGAGTGATGGGGACCAGCCGATGGGATTGTGGATTCTTGGTAGACTCTTAGGGCCAAAGGTGGGGCCATTTTCTCTGGTGTCGCATCACTGGCTTTGAGGGCATTACTCCAGCTTTACACCAGCATCACGTAGATCAGAATCTGGCCCCGGGCGCACAGTCAACACCCAGCATGCCGAGTCAGCAGAGCTATGGAGAGAGGAGCTGGTGACCTCGCTAGTTGCTCTGCCCTAAACCCAGCAGAATAAGGCCCTTCCCACCTCTTTCGAACACTCAAATAGCTACAACCTAGCGGCCCTTCAGGTAGGTCAATTCACTCCTGCTTCCCAGGCAGCTCCTCTTGCATTGGCCTCCCCACTGTCTTGCTGGCGGCTCCCTCCCTGGAACTCCCAGAGCCAGAGCTACTAATCCCTCTCCCGCATGCTTCTTTGCAGGAGAAGAACTAGTAGCACCCGAGGGCAGAGGGGCATGAGGCCAAGGGATGGAGTAGGAAAGCCAGGGTGAATTCAACCTCCAGGACTAGACAAGCTCCAGGCTGCTAGCCCCTTAGCAGAACACGTTCCAGTGGTCATTTAGGGACCTTTTGAAACCTGCCGGAGTCTGTGTGTGCCTTCTCTTTTAGCATCTGCATTTTAATGTAAGAAACACAGGGCTCCATCCATTGCGCTCTGCCTCCCCATCAACTCAGCGGTCTCTATCATGCCACACCACCATCTCCTAGCCTCCTGTTTTCTACCCCTGCATATAGCGTAGGCATAAAGCAGGTTTGAGAAAGGTTTTAAGAGACTCATCTCATCCTTTGTGATGGCAAATATTTACATTGCTTTCAAGTGGACGTCCTGTCTCAAACACACCTGGCCGTCATCACCACCACCTATAATCTGCTGTTCTGCAGGCCCAGCCATGTAGCGCCTTGTCAAGGGTATTTAAATGAAGCCAATTCAGGTAGGCTTGAGCTAAGACAAACAGCTGGTAGGAAGGCATGGAAGGGTACTGCATGGACAGAGAGAGTTCAAGTAACATGGGGAAAGTAGCGAAGAGAAGTTCTTTTTTGTTTGATTTTTCTCTAGTGGGTTAAGTGCTAGTTAAAGGTGCCAGTTTGACGGCCCTGCAGACTGGTGATCTGGATTTATCAACACAACGTTTATTGTTCCAGTTGAGGCAACACCACATTTGACATTATGTGATGTGGAAGCTTACCTGCTACGAGCTGGGCGGAGGCCTACCAAATTCATTCCATGTAAGCCATTACCAGTTAGGGCCGGCTGGAAACCAGAATTCCATTTTGTGAAAAATGATGAGGTTTCAAAGCTGAGACCTTTCAAAAAATGTTGTGAAAAACCAGAGAATGAGCTCAGGATATCCATTGGCTAGGGCACTTACCTGGGTCTGCCTCAGCCCCGGTGAGTGGCCCAAACCAGTAGGCCCAGTCTACCTCCAGTTTTGACTGGAAAGTCCATCCTGCATCATCAAAACAGATTTGTTTCTATGAAAAGTTTCTGTTTCGACTAATCATTTTCAAACAGAACATTTCCCAACTCCGATGCTGCCCTAAATGACATGTGCAAACTCACCGGCTTCACATTTTGCCATCACGGACACCTGGGAAAGCACATGCATGCCTTTGGAAATTACTTAGCAATTCTCTTGGTGATGCACAGCCAGAATAGAACACAGCTCGTTGTACCATCACTGTACCAGCATGGATAAAAACAGTTGAACAAGGAAATGCTTACATTTGTAACTAAAATCAGCAGCTCAGTTGGAATACACCCAGTGAACAGATCTGTTTGGTAAGTAGGTGCCATTTTTATAGAGTCACTCTTCAGAGTGAAGCTTCATTAATCAAGCACATGAAAACTAGCTCAAGGAGGTTTGTGTGAGGAGGGGGGGGAACATGCTGAGATTCTCCATTAATAACTTGTTAAAAACTCAAAAGCTTGGATAATCAGAGGTAAGTCTACATCCTCAATTAAGACCGTAATGTGGAGAGCCAGCATAGTCTAAACCAGTAGGGTAGCCATTAGAGAAGTGTGTTCTAGTGACAGGAGCATTAGACTAGAACTCAGGACACCTGGGTTTTGCTGCTGGCCTGCTGGGTAAGCTTTGGCAAGTCACTGCACCTTCCTGTATCTCAATTTCCTTATTTGTAAGATGGGGATAATAAATGATACTTGCCTCCTTTGTCAAGTGCTTTGAAATCTATTGATGAATATTGGTATATAAAGACTAGGTATTATTTAATTTGCTCTTATTTTCTTTCCCTACATCTAAAATAAATATCATTTAGACTGAAAATTCATGGTTTGGCTGTGATTTTGGTGAAAAAAAATTAACAATACACTGTCTTAGAGAAGAAAACAACCATTTATTTTCTCACATTTTTCATATCATAATCCTCATATAACAGTTGTCAGTGTAACATTTAATACATTTAAAAAAACCCATAAAGATTACTTGCAAAATTATATATATTTTAATATCCAAAAAATACATTGCATATATATAGTAGCAAAAGCCCATTTCCATGGGGAATTTTTTTAATTTTTTAAAAAAAATTTGTGATTATTGCAGTAATGTTACCTATAAACATTCCAAAAGCACTAACACCTAAACTGATTCATTTGATCTCATTTTCCCCTTTTGTTAAATAATGGCATCAGTGCTTCTGTTTAAAGTTATGACCAAACTATTATGTTGTGTTTTAAGGTCCCAATTCTGCAACCAGATACACGTGGACTAAAACTTGCATTGACACAGACATTCAGAGGTTACGTCTACACTAGATATTTTTGCTCCTGTTAAATGATTGCCAGTTAGTTCTGAATTAGTTAATAGGCTTTAAATACTAATCTAAGACCTCTTGAAACATTTGTTCCAAGACCTTCATGTTCCTGTCCTGAAATTAACATTCCTGGATCATCAGGACCAACTTTGCAAATTCGAGGTAACTGAAAATTTTCAAATGTTAATGAAAATGTTCTGCAAAAGCTTTTTTTTGTTTGTTTGTTTTTTTGGGATGAGGGAGGTATTTGCTGATTTTCATACAACTTTATAGAATTATTAAAATGTCCTAAAGTTCAAAATTTTGATGAAAAATTGTCATGAAAAATTTCAAAAACGTTGATGCATTTTTTCAACCAGCTTTAATACAAACACGTTAGCTAACTTGAGTTATTAGCAATCAATGAGCACAAAAACTGTGCTCTGGGCTCTCCCAGTGAGCTCAGACGGGTTCCCCGCTAGTACAGAGAAGAAATCTGCTTGTATCTGGTTGGGGAATCAGGACTCTATTCCCATCAGATACGTCACATGTGTCTTTTTTTTTAATTTTATTTTTTTAGCAAAAAAGTACAAAGCTACAGCCCAAATGTACAGATTGAAAAGATGTACAAATTACATTTAAAAAACAAACAAAAACCCCCAGACAAACAACAACATAAAAACCCACAAACAACTGATCTGATAGTAAAAATAACCTGCATTTGTGACTGAGGTCAACTCGTTTTATTTCTTCTTTCTTTTAATATTGTGAGATATAGGGAAAAATAACTCTGCATAATTTATACAGTAAGTTGCCTTCTGATTAGCTGACCCTTAGGATGGCAGTCTGACAAACGCACAGCGTTCGCGAATCGGTAGCGTTTAGCGATCCTGAAAGCTTTGGCAGAGCTCTAGGACCTGCTGTCGTTTATTTTATTTCATTTTTGCTTTCATTTGTGCTTGATGTTAGGTTACTTTCTTTTGTTCTGGACTCAGATGTTTCTGGAGTTAATACACAGTCTAACACAAGTTGCACGCTCTAGAAAGGTTCCTTCAATGCCCTTTACTTTATATTTCCAGTTGGGTGAAAAACCTCAATGGCCTCAATTGAAGCTAAGATTCCAGGTGCCGTCCCCTGCAGTCCCAGGTCCTCACGACATAATATCTGAATCTTCCATTCCCTCCCCAAACCAGAAAAAAAAATGCCAGCAACACACATATGGTCCTAAGTCCCCAATAAACAAACATATCATTCTTCTAAGACCCATGGCTGGATCTATGTCTTGTTAAGAGCCTTTGGACTGCTAACTTTTTTTCTCTCGTCTCGTAAGAATTCAAATGCTGATAATCATTCCAGGTTGTGGTGAGCAATCTTCAGAGACAATTCCTACAGAGGACATAAGGCTGAGAACCAAAATAAAAATCCAGAGTACTGGCCTGCAGAGGAATCCATCTCTCAGTTCAAGACAGAAGAGGCAAAATAACAGAAATAAAAGGTTTGATCCAAGAATAATTAATATCCAGTATTTAATTTTTTCCCCCCAACAAAGGCCACAAGATGTCCAAAAAAGGTCCAAAAAATCTCAGAAGTAAAGAGAGTGTCCAACCAGATTGATAAAGGCCACTGAAGGTAAAAGCATCTAGTAGTAGCTGCCCAAGTGTGATGGTACGTGAGTGTTGGGATGACGCGGGACATTGGGGTTTGGGTAGATGCTGCCTGTAGGGGAGGTCCAATAGGATGCTGCTGCTCCAAAGAAACTGGATGATGTGACAGGCATGGAGGAAGCATGGGTGGGCACAAAGTTCACCTTCTGTTGGTGGGCATGGTAAGAAGGCATATAGGAAAGATCTGATGGATACTTGTACATTGAAGACTCTGTTGGATGAGGCTGGAGAGCCTGGGCAATGCCGTGAAAGTCAAATTTGTAGGCATACCTTTTACCGTGCACTTTGGTCATAATGTTCTTATCATAGTAGTATCGGAGGGCTCGGCTCAGCTTGTCATAATTCATGTTGGGCTTGCTCTTGCGCTCTCCCCAGCGCCTGGCCACCTCGTCAGGATCTGTCATCTTGAACTCCCCATTGGTCCCCTCCCACGTGATGCAGCTGGCATTGGAACTGTCCGAAAGCAACTCAAGGAGGAACTGCCACAGCTGGATCTGCCCGCTCCCTGCATGGAGTGAGCCAAAGAGAAAAGGAAATGACATTCCATTTCCTGCTTATACGAAAAGACAAAGCCAGGAAACAGAGGGACTGTCTCAATCTTTGATGGCAAAGTTTCCGTCAAGCATTACAAACTCTTGTGGAGGGCTGGACAAACTATTCCCAGCAAACAAGTCACTCAACCCATTCTTCTGTTTGAGGTCAGACTAGCTGATCAGAATGGTACCTCTGGCATTAAAATCTAAAAATCTACAAATCATTCGTAAACAGGCTTTTTATGAACATGGTCATTATTCAAAATTATTCACTGAATAGCTGATGTGAGCATATTTCAGCCCCAAGTTGCTCACTAACGATTTTCATAACCATTGCTGCAAATACTAGCAGTTCATAATTTGCCATGGGCTGCCGTGTGATTGGTCACCCAAATCACAGTATTATTTCTTCTCTCAGATTGAATGACTCCTAGACTCTTTCAAGATGCCGTACTAACACTTCCAGGAAGGAGGCACATGAGAATACACTTTCACATGAGCATTCAACACCTTCTCCCTCTGTGAACAGAACACGTGCTTGTGCAAAAGTAACCCACATTAAAGCCAGGGTGGGTCTTTGTCCCACTGTAAAGAGGCCGTGTAAAGAGGTTTACGAGATTTCAACAGCCTCGGTGCTAATGGACTTTAGCACTGTTAGCTCAAGCAAGAGATGCTCATGCTCTTGCTCTTATTACCAAAGTTTTGGGGTTCCTTTCCTGTAGATGGCCTGATCAGGGGGTCATCATATACATAACAAGGCTGCAACAGGTGTCCAAAGAGGCTAACTCAGAGCTTAAGTGGTGTAGGTCTTCTAGGCAAGAGATGGAGCTCTGTGGTGTAGCGTTAAAGATCCTGGGTTCTAATCCTGTTATCTGTTTTGAGGGGGAGGGATAGAACGCCTGCAGTGAGCAACTCATGCGGTGTTCAGTCCTGATGAAGTGACTTCATTGCTTTTATTAAAATAAAGACTATTTGGCACTATCCATCCAGTTTTACTCTTGCATAGTCTTTGTACTATATCATTTTGCCTTACAATAGTGAAATTTCACTCCTGGGGAAGAGACAGTCAGCTCAAGATCCTTCTCAGTATTTAAGGACCACGGTGGGGTCTTTACATGGAAGCTACCAATAGAACAGTCATGTGGGGAGACATGGAGAAAATCTCCACCCAGCTGCCATGGACAGCACAGAGGGTAGTGGTAAGGACAAGTGTGGCATCCACTGCTACTCAATCCAATGGTCCTAACAATCTACACAAACAGCAGAGGGACAAAAGCTTCTATTCTGGCCCAGACTGAAGCAGTGGATCATGAGAAAGTTGGTACTTTAAATAGGAGATGGAATTGGCCTTCAAGATAGTAGACTGGTATCCCAAACTGAACTCACCTGGGTTGGCTAGACGGCTGCTGGTGGGTCCCAGAATTTGATAGGGATCTAAACAAAGAGAAAAGAAATATTTTCTTAAATTTACCGCACAAAAACAAACAAAGCACTTCTCTATTTTTCTTAACCAGAATAATCCAGATATCCATTTTCCTTTCTTTTTTATGTTGCCACTCCTACAAATCAGTCCCACTGGCCTCTTATGTAGTTTAATGAACAGCCACACATTATTTATGGGGTATTAAATAACGTAGCGGCTGTTGTCCTGTTTTCATAGAGTGTCCCACTTTTTAAGATCAAAATCCCCACTGGACACATGCTGCACTTGTCCTGCACCAGCTATAGCAGCTGGCTGCATGAAAAGAATAACATCAGGCCTGCACAACACAACTGGATCAGAGGCAAATACATTTGCTTTAATGTGAGCAGTTGGGTGATTTGCTTAAGTCTGCCTCATTTTCTACTTGGGCTGATTATTTCCTCCTCTTGTGTGCAGATGAGATTTTCAAAAAACACTCCATGTTGACTCAGCTCTGCTCCCATTGAGGTCAATGAGGACTGGCCCAAGACTAAAGTCAATGAGTGTTTTACCATTGAGGCTAATGCAAGCAGAATGAGGCTCACGCTGAATGCTTTTTAGAAATTCCATCATGCATTTATTAGGAACGAATCTCCTCCCTTTTCCTGGGGCCCAGCTGCTGTAATCTTTCTACTTCCCTTCACTGTCCCTTGGATTTTGGTGTTGGCCAATAAATTTGTTCATGGCTGAATTTCCACCAAGGAAACATCTTAACAAAGAAAGTTACAAAGCAGCTGTGCAGAGCACAGCGAGGGTGTCATTTAGCTGGTCAAAAACCCCTTGGGAAACCCAAGCAAGAAGTGTCGCTGCTTAAAGCCTGATAGGACTTGATTATCTTGTTTACAGTGTTTTGATACTGGTGTAGCTCTGTCAACTTTGTTGGAGATGCTCCTAATTTATACTGGTGAAAGGGAGGTTAGAATCCAGCCCGTAGACCCTTCACCATTGTGGCAGAAGCACCTCCATTGACCAGCGACTTTAGAATTCTTTACACTGCCTGCTATGGGATGTCAAAGGAGATACTAAAGCAGCTGACGCTAAGGATGTTGGACCCTGCACATAGCAAAGCTGATACAGGGACATCTCTTTTAAATGCGGGAAGGGAATCCATAAGCAGCCAGAAGAAAGTATTTTTGGATAAGCTTTGTTGGTGGATGAACGTAGTTGACCTAGTATTACTCCAGTGACACTGCCTCACAAATGTTTGAGCCAACAAAACATGAGCCTAAGACTGTCCCTGATTGACATTACAATACCAGGTTGGGACATATAGTTATTTATGGGATACGGCCGGACAAAATTGGACACATTTACCTGGTTGGGGCCGTTGCTGTTCTGTATTCTTATTCACAGTTTGAGTCCCTGCAACTGGGGGACCTGTAATAACAGGGAAAATGAGAACTTAGACGTACTTCAAGCAAAGGAGAGAGAACAAATAGGGAACAAGATGGATATAATGTCTACAGGAACATGACCAACCAGGGAGAGAGAGGCAGGAAACAGTTTAGTGGTCATCCTGGAATTGTTGAGTTTTCATAATTATTTCCCATCCTGAATAGGGATGAAAAGTCAAAATTGCAACAATTTTCATCAATGGAAAACTTTTCAAGGATTTTGGATCAGGTCAAACTAAATGTTTCATTTTAATCATTTGGACCTTTGAAATTCTTTTTTTACATTCAATTAACCTATAATTTGAAATCAACAGTTGTTTTGAACGGAAAAATGTTTTTTTTTGTTTCAAAAATGGCAAAATGGGATGTTTCAACAATTTCTAAACTTTTTTCTGGGATTTTTTTTTTTAAATGGGAAATTTACCAAACAGCCTTCCCCACAAAACATTTTGATTTTGGCAAATTGACATTTTCTGATTAATAAAAAAAAAAGTTTGGTCAAAAATTTCCCAACCAGCACTACAAATCAGTTCAACCTTCACACTAGCATCTGCTCTTCCAATTCAGATCATCACTGATAACAGAGATAATGCTACAAATCAAAGAATGGTCTTCCCATTCCAAATAAGCATGCTCCATAAAGCTCCTAAACATAACAGGTACTGATTTAGGGCCAAATTCTGCCAGTCTCACCCAAGAAGACTTACTCATGGACAAACTGTGGCCCAGCTTGCACAGTAGCCCTGAAACTCAAGACACCAGTGAAAGAAAAGCAGAATATGCCTCAGTATCAGTCAGTTATACTAACTAAAATAAAAATTGCAAGGGCTAGCAATCCACCTCTTTCAGGGCACAAGTCTCCCATTTGGGGTCAACAGTAAATCCGGCCCCACCCCAGTTAGTATTGCTAAATTAGGTGCATTATTAAAATAATGAACAACTAGAATAATTTGCATGTCTATAGGCTCTTCCATATGATGACCTCAATGTGCTTTACAAATATTAAGGGCCAGAATCTGCTACTCTTTCTCATGTTGAGTAGCATCTTTCTCCTTTGATCAGTAGTAAGTATTGGAGTAAGGCATTATTCATCATGATTAATTGTATCGGAATCTGGCCCCCGGTAAGAGTGGCAGTATCTGGCTCTAATGAATTATATCTCACAAGTGACTGGAAGATAATATAGCCTGGATCCTCCGTCATTTTGATGCCTGTATAACAAACAAATCAAACCCAGCCCAACTCACGACCATGTTCTGATCCTTCGCATCAGAATTTGCCACTCCCAACATGGCTACTTACTTTTGGTGATGCTGGAGTTCATGTTATTGCCCCATCCTGCTCTCCTGACCGCATCGTAGGAAGGATCTAATGGCAAACGACAAGAGGCACGGAGGGGGTGATTTCAGATTGTACCAGGAAGGCGAGACAGGTGGCTATTCATGATTATTGCTTAAGAAATCACTCACATTACTTTGTCTTCATGTCCTGGCCTACAAATGTATTTATCCACCTGTTATATATTGTCCATTATAGTGTTAGGATCTTGGGACAGGGACTGTCATTTTTGATATGTCTATACAGTGCCTGGCACAATGGGGCCCTGACCTGTAGGTTCTGCCACAACATGCATGTTAAATAATAAGGCGTGGCATTGGATAGGTGGAGTTTTGGGAGACCGTGTGCAGGGAGTTGGCTGGCAGAGGGCGGGGACAGGGTTGAGGTCTTGACCTCTGTCTCCTCCCTGCCTGGTAGTGGTAGCATGGACTGAGCCTGAGCTTGACTCCTGCGTGGGGCACAAGTTGGCGATGAAGGAGAGGGAGGAAAACAAATGGGCTTAGTGCCCTACACCCCACTTTGCACACCCTTGCCAGTGTCAGGCACCATCTGGTCCCATGGGAATAGACAGGGGTGGATTGAGGCTAAATATAAACTGAACCTAACAAAATTTCAGCTCCCATCTAGTCAGAATCTTCCTCTCAGCTGTCCCCATCCTCCCAAATATCTGTGCCTTCTTTCCACTCTGGATCCCTTGCCCATCCTGAGAGGCAGCAATCAGGTGTGCCTTGCACAGCTGCTTGCTCCTCAGCCTCCCTGCTTCTTCTGGGCCCCCTGTGATTGTGGGGTATGGATCCCAAAGATCCTGCCTTTAGAGCTGGTAAATATCTAAGAAACAGAGGAACTATTCATGGTGCAGGAGAGATGGGATGGAAAGATCATGAAAAATATCTTGATGGGGAGATGCACTGAGCTCCTATGGGGAATGGTGGAAGCCCATGCACCTTAACAGCTGGACTGGGTAAACCTCTGGAAAATCTGGATCTCTACAGGGTGATAGACTAGATGACTTGGTAGAGTGGCTGCCATTAAAAAGAGTCAATGTTTCCCAGCACTTATTACTGCACAGAGTGTCTGAGATGCCACAGTTATTTCCCAACACTCAGAAGAAATAACCTTGCTAAACATTTAAAAGATCAAGACAAGTCTTTTTTCTCTCTGACTTCTACAGATCCTGGGCAGCCCTGAGATATAGGCCCTGATCTTCAGCTGGTGTCAATCAGTGTAGATTCATTGAGGTCAGGCTGATTGACATCCAGTAAAGATCTGGCCCCTGATTGATTTTGAAGCTGCAAGAAACCTTCCAAGGATGTTGAAGGGGCCCCAGAAGGGGATAGCAAAGCATTGTGTTAGAGAAGGATGGCAAAACAATGTGCTCTGATTTCCCAACAAGCAACATTGGTGGGTAAGGATTGGCTTGGGGCAAAGATGTGTCACCAGAATCTTTTATTTTAAATTCTTGGCTTTTCATTGCTATTGTTGAACAGTTCACAACCCACATTTTCCCCAGCCTCTCTTTTCACTCTCATCCTGGACCAAAAAAACCACTGAACAACCAGACTTAGAGGTAGTGAAGGGATGAGCCATGAGGTTATTCAACATGGAACAAGCCAGGGCTTTAAACCAAAAAGGATTCCAAGGTCTCCTCATGGACAACAAAGAAACCCTAAAAATCAGGCTAACAAAGTCAATTAAAAGTAATAATCATCCTCATCAGAAAGCATCTCCGCAAATGACCATCTGCTTCCATAACCCCTCGAGTGAATAGGAGCCAAAAGGCAGCACTGCTTGTGCTCCCGTCCATGCTCTTTGCTGGGGCTAGGGAAGAGCAAAGGGACCAGAACGAATCTCCTTGTGGAAAATCCACGTGCACTGGCCCATTCCATTTGGCTCTGCAAAAGCCTCATCAGTTTTTTAAACCAGTTATTGGCATGAGAAGAAAAACAGAAGGACGGATTGTGTGGAGGAGGGGGAGGGCAGAGCAAGAAAAAAGGGGGAAATTTGCTCATTTAATTTGTCTTTTTATTTTACTGTTGTTCGTAACAGAAACCACAATCCCTGCTGCAAATAGGTCGGACTTTAAAACAACCCACTGTGCTTGCAGACTGGCATTAAGAATCCAGCAAGACATCTCTCCAGGACAGAGGCCAGGCTGGGTTTCTTGTTCTTCTGGCTGCTGTGCTGGGGACTGATTCCCAGCCTCATTTTGCCAAGTGAATCTTTCTGCCAGGCCAAGCCCTCTTCTGCATTGATTTACCTCTTTGACAGCCGTGGATGTAAACAAGCAAAGCTGCTATATACACCAGTGGAGTCTTCCCCTGCTTGCACCTTACACCTTAGCCTGTCTACAGTAGGGGCTTGCACCAGTTTCATTGTGGTAGTGGTTGAAATCAGAGCACAATAGACAAGGCCTAAATTGTACCCCATTTCTCTCGTGGCTTTTTCTTCCACATCCTCAGCAGCCAGTCTGTGACTTTCATTCCTTCCCTTTGATAATACGTAGCAGGTACATAAAACTGCATATCAAATCCCCTTTGCAAAGCTGGATAGGATTACCCTGCTTTGCCAGATGGGGAAACTGAGGCAGAGATGAGCTGTGACTGGCTCTTGATTACACACTGCCAGAGATGGGAACGGAATGCAGGTTGTTTTCAATCTGGAGCCCTACCCACTCTAGCACATTGTCCTCTTTTTTGTCCGCTGGCAAATGTTAGGAACCCTGCAAAGGACTCCCTGGGCAGTGGAAACACACAAAGATTGTATTAATTCATCTTTTTAACTCTAAGCTTTTGGCATCATTTCCCAGCAAGCTAGGTCCAGAAGCCCCATGAACACTGTAACAGGAAGACAGCAGAGTGGATGCCAAGCCTGGGCACTGCAGGGGGTAGGCCCTGCTCTGTTAAAGAAGGAAGGTGGTTATTTCTGAGATGTGTCCAAAAAAGTTTTAAGTTTCTTTCCTTTCAACTTACCACCTTCAGATCCCCTGAGTGATGGCAACATTTCTAGGTTGGGTTAGTGACCAACAACAGAACTTTGCCAAGGCACAGTACATTTTTGCATCTAAAGATCTCAGACATTGCACAGAGGTGATCAGGATGATTAGCCACAAATTACAGGTGGGGAAACTGAGGCACAGAGAAGCGATGTGGCTTGCCCATGGTCACATAGAACCAGAGTATAACCCACAGCTCCTGCTTGCCACTCCTGTGTTTTAAGTGCAAATCAGTGCTCCCCATTGCTATAAAAAATACTGGCTCAAGACATTGAAGGCCAGATTCTCAGCAGATGTAAATCAGTGTAGCTGCATTGACTTCAGGTGAGTGAGACTGATTTATTTCTGCTGAGGATCTGCTCTTGGGCTGAGATTGCCCAAAATTATGTTAAAGTCATTTTAAATCTCCTGGCAGTGGTTTCTATGCATCCTCCTTTCAAGGACCTCACTTGGGAGTACAGGGAGGGTGTTGTGAGTAGAGCTGCAGTCAGAAAACCAAGTTCAATTCCCCACTTTCTCCTTCTCTGTGACCTTGGGTAAGTTACTTTTTGTCTCAGTTCCCCATCTACAACATGAGGCTAATGATTCATCTCTACTTCTTGGGACTGAGTTGTGAGGATTAATACCCCATAAACCCCTCCTATACTATTGGGAAGGGGGTTGTATAAGTTTAATTGATAGTTCCTCCATTGTGCAACACAATGGTGAGAGGGGTTAAGCACAACAGCCAGTCACACAGGTTTTGCTGTGGAAAACAACTCACTCGTGCTCTCTCTCAAGCAGTGCAAGTTTCCACCTCTCTCAAAAAACAAAACAAACAAATCTGTCAAGCAATTTTTTTCCCCCCACAAAAAATTGTGCAACGTGAATGAACCACAGCAGTCCGGCCAGCTTCTAGCCCAGACTCTAAAGCTGAACGTGTTTAAAACAAAATGGAAAAGGCAGAACCAGGGAACCCATCCAGAGACTCAAGTTTCTGCAAAAACAATATTGTTCCCAGGACCTGACGCCCAGCAGCTTGAAGAGATTCTACAGAACTCTGGCCAGACAGTTAGTTATGCAGAGAGTCGTTATCTATCGTAAAGCTGCTTGATTTTAACACTCCAATGCTCCAAGCTATGGTGTTTCAATTTAAAAATATGAGGCCAGGTCTTCTTCTGGTGTAAATCAGCAATTGAATCCAGTTAAGATAGGCCAGTTTACTCCAGCTGAAGTAAATTACACCAGCCCCAGGTCTGTTTTAGACTTAAAAGGCCCAGTTGAACAACGGCCCTGTGACAAACGTGTATTCAATACAAAATGGAATTAAAGAGCACAAAATAAATCATAGATGTTTTCAAGAAATGTCATTTTGCAGCTGTCTGGTTTATATCCAGAAATTCCCCAGAATGTGTGCAGACTCTAAGGTACAGGATATTAATAACACTTTGCACTTTCATAGCACCTTTCAACTGAGGATCTAACAGCTTTGCAAACGTTCATGCTCGCAACATGCCTTGGAAGGAGGTGAGGTATCATTAGCATCATTTTATTTATTCACGTTTATGAGTTCACCTCTGCAGGGCTTGAGATGCCATTATATGGTTGGGCTAAACTGGGCAAGTCACATCACCTGGTGCCTCAAAGTCACACAATGGTAGAACCAGAATCCTGAAGTTAGTTCTCAGCCCCCTGCTCCAGCCTTTCACCATAACTCCCTCCCCATGTTCCTCATCCTGACTCTACTGGAAGCTGATAGCACTCAGGACTTTGTAGGAGAGGGCCACGGATGGAATTCCTGATTCACTGCTGGTTTGAAGACCAACTATTTCCATGGAGCTATGCTGATGTAAAACTGAAATTGTGCAGCGGTGAATCAAGCCCTTAAGGCCCGCAATAAACAGTGCGAAGGCCTTGGTTATCCTCCTATTGAAGTCAAGGAGGGAAGGATCAGGCCCTAAATCTGCTGCCTTGCTGTGACCAGGAGGTAAGCTATGATACTGGTTTCTAGGATGATAGCACAGTTGGAGAAGGACCTTATGCCCACCTCCCCTGACCCTTCTCCCCATCCACATCTCAGAGCTTCAGATCCTGCGCACACCAAAGTCAACAACAGACTCCTAATTGGCTTCAATGGATGCAAGGTCATGCCCCTAGTGTCCCATAGGGTTATCCTATGCAAAACTTCTGGCTGGGTGTGGGGTTCACAGAAGCCCCTTTCCCTCCCCAGACATTCAAGGAAAAAAATCTCCCTGATCAAATTTCCACAGCCCTGGGATCCCCTCCTGGACTCCCATCAGCCCCTGAAACCTTCCAGCCAGCCAAGAGAGTGTGGCATCAGGAAGGCCTGTTTAGGATATTACAGACTGGAGAATAAATCCCACAGAGAAAAGAATGCTTTAAAAAGGAAAAGATGATAAAGCTGACAGTGCGGGGGGGCGGGGCTGGCGTTCCCATTGAACTATGGGACTCACATTCCATTCATTTCCCAAGCTGCTCAGGGAGTGCTGACAGTTCATCCATCCCGCTGCCACCTTGGGAACTTACTCCATCAAACAAGAGTCAGGTGAGCAGACTCGCTAGCCGCTCTCACAAAACATGCTGGGAGAAGCACGGGCCGGGCGCGGGCCTCTTTCGGCAAGGCCTTTGGATTTCGCCAGGCGCAGCGCTGGCTGGGTCACACGTGCAGTGGCCTGTAATAACGAACTCATCTTTACAGGGCCCCATTCCTCCAGATGGAGCCCAGAGGGATTAGGTCAGATTTTTAAAGGGACTTAGACGCGTAAAGGTGCAGATAGCTGCGAAACCACTCTTGAAAATGCCTGTCTGTGTGGTTTTCCTGGGAACACATCACCTCCAGCAGCACAGCACTCGGGGCCAGCACTGACTCAAGAGAGGGGACCCGTGGCAGGACCAGACTTCTCCCACCTGAGCACAGCCCAGCTGCCCCACATTCTAGAGTGAGGATGCCAGGCAAGAAACTTCTATTGTGAAATGACGCGTCTGGACCTCAGCCCCTGATGCCGACCTGGTTGGCAGTGTCAGGACTGGATTAACGTGTGGGGCAGTGGAGCCATGCCCTGGGCTCCCAAGCGGGACAGGGTCTTGGAATTTTATAGTATTGTTTGACACTGTGATGTCCAAACACAGGATGCTAATCTCGTTCCCAGCACACCTCCCTTGCTGTACCTGGAGCATTTGGAGAAGATTATAGGAACAGCCCCAGGAGGCACTGGAACATTTCCCACCATCCTGCTTTCAGTGGGTCTGATCCAGAGGTGCTTATGGGTCTTTCTGTGAGGGATGAGAGTGCTCAGAACCCCACAGGAGGCACTCAGCACTTTGCAGGATCAGGCTGGTTTCCACATCCTTGCAGTTTACTTCTTGGTGGGTTAGCACAGCCAAGCTGGGTCTCTGGAATCATGGCAAATGTATGAGCCCAGTCAAACAGCAGAACTGCATGCCATTTATCACTCCTGAGACAGGGCTCCTTCCCCGATGGGAAGGACCAAGCTCCCTGCAGGGCCTGTCCTAAGGAACACCTGCTTAGCGTGTAAAAATAGCGGCACCAAAGAGTCCCAATGTTCCACCTAGTTAATAGATGATCCCTGCCCCAAAGCGCTCACATTCTAAACACATCAGCCAGCCAAAGGATAAGATTGGAAACAGAGGTAAAGCAACTTGTCCAGAGTCAGTGGCAGAGCCAAGACTAGAGAGCAAGTCTCCTGAGTCCCAGCCCTATCCACTAGACCACACTACCTCCATTACCAGCCTATGCCTGTTGGTAGCCTTTGGCCTAGTCTAGCCTATTTATAAAGCTACAGCATAATACCTTGTTCGTACGCAGCATTTTTCACCAGTGGAGCTTTACAAAGCAGGTCAGTGAAATTATCCCCTTTTTACAGTTGGGGAAACTGAGTCATCTAAGGCCCTAGGAATCCAGCCCTCCCCCTAAGCTCCCAACCTGCCCTCAGAGCAGGCCACAATGGGGTGGACCCTGCACATCTAACTTCCAATAGGGTCCAGAAGAACCCAGGCCTGGCCCTTACCCAGCCTTGCAAATCCCTCTGATGCAAATCAATGGAAGGAGAAGACAGCTGAGAACTTGAAACAGCCTACAGGATTCTTCATGTGGAACACACTCTGGTGTTTGCAGCAGATCCTTCAGCCTCAGTAGGAAGAAAGATCCTGGCTGGGTGGCTGGAATTATTGGCTACAGATGCAGGGAATTGCAGGCCAAGCCCTGGAGCTCCCAACCTGGACACTCCATGGCATTAAATCCCATCTCCTCTCTTTCCTACCATGCAGGTTCTGGTGACAGAGTCTTCTCCCCCACAGCACTTGGTATCTTGACCATCCTCCTTGTGTCTCTCCAGCTCGTTTGTAACCTCTGCTGAAAACAGGCCTTTGGTCCCCACCTACTCCCCTTTATTCCTCTTCCTTTGCTACGCTGCAGCTGAATTAAAAGGAGCCAGGTATTCAAAAGAGTTCAGCATGCTGAGTGCATGTTGACTGGTGGGCTCATTTGCAAATCTGGCCTTTATTTAGGTGCCTACATGGAAATCTCATGGGTGTCTCAACTGCAAGTGCTCAACCCTTGGAAATCTGGCCCGTAGTGACTATAACACTTATGTTTTCTAGCTGTATTATTGTGCGTTATTTAATGGTGTTATAGTTTCCAGTAACTAATCACTGAACTATGAATTTCTGTTAAGCGTTTTATTTACAGTAATGCCTGTCCCTAAACACCTGGACACCTGACATTTAAACAAACCGTACCTTATAAAGGCTTTATCATTATCAACAGTAATAATAAATACCTAGCTCTTATGCTGTACCAAACCACACAGCCCTTTTCACTGTCCCTCCCAGGCCACTGAGAACTTCACTGTGGCAACAAGAACAGAACTCAAAGCTCCCTGCTTCAAAAGCACAGCCCCTTGCCACTTGTTCTAATGGAAAATCACCAAGCAATATAGGAGTTCAGGCACACAGTTGGTTATTTTGATTCTATCCAATTGGAGCCAGCAACTAGTTTACTCCAAAACAATTCTATAATCTGTCTATTTTAGGTGCTTGTCTGGCCCCATTATCATAGTATCTGAGCAACTGACAATTTTTTAACATATTTATCCTCACAGCACCCATAAGTGCTAGGATCCCCATTGTACAGATGGGGCAACTGAGGCACAGAGAGACTAACAACTTGCCCAAGGACACACAGGAAGTCTGTGGTAGAACAGGAAATCAAACGCAGATCTGCTGAGTCCAAGGCTACCACCCTAACCATCTCTCTCTCTGCTTAGCATCTCAGAACAATTAGGGAAGTGGGTGAAGTTAGCAGGGAGGTAAAGATGGATCTAGAGGAAAGAGCCAGCATTGTCTTGGTGGTGACAGAGACCAAAAATCTGGGGTGTTCACAATCTGGATCCTAATCCAGATCTAGTTCTGGATTTGAACGCTGTAGCCGGAACCAGCCAGAACCAGGAAGCAGAAGGTGCATGGAATGAAAACACAGTTCAGCATCTTCAACAAGGTTTGGTTCAGGTTCTAGCAATGGGTGAATGCTTGGGGCATTTCTGATTTCTTCTGAAGCGGGTAACTCCTTTGTATTCATCTCTGATCTCCTCCCTCGCTGGAGCTGGTTCCCCTGGGTGACACCTAAAACCTCTCTCAGTTAGGAAACCTCGAGCCTTGGTTTTGCTCCCTTGCTCAGAGCAATGGCCCTGCCTGCAGGAATGGTAATTGCTCCTCTGTGTTTTTTGGGGCCATAGGTGACAGCCCCCAGTTTTGGGAGCTTGCCTAGAAAAACATCCAAGAGCTTTACAGCAATGGAACTTCTTGATTCCTGTCTGGATTCGCCGCCACCCTGCACAAAGCTTATGATGACACATTACACAGAAAAGGAGCAAGCATGGAGAGATTTTTTGCTGTTGCTTGGATATCAGCCAAAGAGCCCCCAGTGCACAGACCAAAGTGGAAGCCAAAATATCTATCAAGAAAATCTCTCCCAAACTCAGGTTCGAAAGAAACTGGAAAACTGACTTTGTAAGTTTGTATGTACACTGAGACATATAGATGTGCACATAGACTCATCTACCCCCCCCCCCCACACACACACACACCAGCATTCATGTGCACACACACACAGGTGTATGCCCAGACACACACAGTAGAAAACAGACACACTGGGATGTCTGCAGTATACACTCACTCAAACATACACTTTCATAAACACAAAGAAACACATAGGGAAATAGGGACACACAAATATTTATACAGAGAAGACATGCACAAACTCCTCCACAGAGAAAACAGACAGACATCCACGTAAGAGAAAAGGGAAGGAAGAAACACACAACCAAAACACACACACACACACACACACACACACACACACACACACACTTCTGCTGATGTTTTTATAGCATTTGCCCATTTGCCTCGTTATCAAGAAACAAATTTACTCTTGTCTTAGGAAACAGCCTGAGTGCTTCCAAGAGCTTTTGGACGGAGTGATCACATCCCAGTGAATGTGTAACCCACATACACATGTGTGATAACATTGCACAGAGTGCACCCAAGGCAAAAGAATAATAGCTCTTTTTGCTGGGAGAAAAGGAAGGATAATGGTTACTTAGAAAGTGCTCCAGACAAGCTGTCAGGTTGAATTCGGAGAACTGGAGTCTAGTGCTGGGACAGCGCTGGCTCAGAGCAATCCCCTGTGAGTTGGGTTTCCTGCCTGCTATGGTTTAAAGACAACGATTCTTTGTTTCAAGTATTTTTGGTGAAAAAACATACGGCTGCCTCCGAAGAGGGTCAGGGAGAAAGGAGACAAAACACTAACTCTGGAATTTCAAAGGAAAACAATTTTTAAAAAAGAAAAGAAACCAAGAGAGCTAGCTACTGTGTCTCCTGGAATCATAAATCCCCATTTGGCTACAGAATCATCATCATAATAAGCACACACGCACACAAAAACAACAACAACAAAAGCAAAAAAACCCCTCAACCACCAACCCTCCTCTTGAGCTAAAAATGGATTAGGAGTATTTCATCACCAGGAGAACAAAAGTCATCATACTCAGACACAATTAAAAGGCTGCAATGCTGTCACTGCGCATTCTCTTACATAGATAAAAGCCCAAGTGGTCCAAAAACCTTCCACGCAAACAAGGGGTATTTCTGACATACCAACAAGAACCTTTGGTCACTTGAGCAGGCCAACATTTTTCAAATGAAAACCTTTTCTTAGTCAAAAAAGGACACAAACAATCAGCAGAGAATTTTCAGGGTTTTTTTTTTTTTTTAAATTTAGCAATATTTTGATGAAAACTGAAAATAAAAAGCCCATTTTTTTCAGTGTTGTTTTCCCGGTTTCTTTTTTTCCCCCTTTTATTCCTCTCCCCCCCACTTTCTGGCTGCAATATTGAAAAAAAAGAAAAAAACTGAATATTTGAAAAATTTGACACCCCTCCAATGCTCAGTTAATAGAGTTCCTACATTCTTTTAAATCGAGTTTTTAGAAAATTTAAAAATGAACATGTTTTCAAAATGTTTGCACTTTTGGGGGATTTTCAATCTCCCAATTTCTGTCCCGCCCTAGCTGTTACCTGAAGGCATGAAACGGCCTTTCACTGCACATGTGCAGCCGTGCCCATTCACTTATTCCTAACGGTCCATGCAATCATGCACACCAGGCAAGCAAACGCATGCTCAGACGAACACACAACCCTGCTCCGCATACAAACACAAAGATATACATAACTCAAGCAGACACATTGGCCCTAATTTTCAAGCCAGGGGCCTAAAGCGGGGCTCCTGAATCTGTATTCGGGCATCTAACTAGAAGCTAATTAGGAATCCTCTGAAAGCTGGCATGGGGCAGACAGTGATGGAGAAGGGGAAAGACCTACAGGTTTTTAAAACACACACACACAATATGCTTCACAAACCACCATGCCCTGCAAACACACAAACAGGCCCCTCCTTAGAATCCCTCCCAAACCTTCACATCCATAGCTCTAATGAGCAAACCAACCCCATTCATGCTCTCTCCTCCCACTCACATGTTACTCCACCAGCGACGAAACATAACTGTTGATAGTAGGGGGCACAATTTAAAGGTTCTGGTGGTATGCACCGGGGTTCAGGGCAGGGCATATAAACCCTGGCAAAAATCTGGGCAGGACACGTGATCTCACATCTCCCCCAACATCACCTTGGTACTCCACAAACACTCACCCTACTTCCTATGAGCAAACTCTAACGTATACCAAAGTCACACACTACACACACGCACACAGAATCATACACATAGACACAAAGTGCTCTGCATATTTGGTAACAAGGGCTCAATCCTGCCAGGTGCTGAGCACTTTGCCCCAGTGCAGCACAGGTCTTAGGCTCGTGCGTATATTTAAGCACAATCCCATTGGCCTCAAGGGGAATATGTATATGCTTAAAATTAAGCATACGATTAAAGTGCTTTGCTGGATCGGGTCCAGAGTGCTGGGCACTTTGAAGGACTGAGTCCTTAGGAATTAAAACAGATTTATATATGCATAAACTTTGCATTTCCCTATGGAACCCTATTTGAATGGTACAGTATTAGTTGCTGAGCTGCCATGCCGTTTAGAGTCTCCATGGATGTGTACAGTTAATGCACTCACAGCTTCTTCTCCTGTGTCTCAGATATCTACACTATGCTAATCAGCACTCCAGACAGTCAGGTCATGGAAAAAGAAACAGACTTTCCCTCCATTGAAAAGCAGGAGATGGGCACAAAACCATTCCATTTAGCAATAAGAGTAACCTCATTTCATTTACCAGAAAATTGTTCTTCCGCCAAAAAATCCCGATGATTCTCATTAGAGCAATTTCTTTCTCAAAGGCAGCTGAAGACAATTTGTACCAATGACGCTAAACACGGCACATTGGAGAGTTTACGAGGAACGGGAGCAAAGAACCTCAGACAATGTCCAGAGTCCTTTAGCCCCTAAGGGCATGTCTCCACTGCAACTGGAGCGTCCCAGTGTGGGCAGACAGACACGTGCTAGCTCTGCTTGAGCTAATGAGCTAAAAATAGCAGTGGCTCAGGCTAGCCACATGAGTATGTACCCAAGGGGTTAGGCAAGTTTGTATTCAAGTGCTGCTAGCCTGGGCCACTGGCCATGCCACTGGGACCACACTGTTATTTTTAGCACACTAGGTCCAGCAGAGCTAGCAGTGTCTGTCTACCCCCGCCGGGAAGCAGCTCGCAGCTACATGCAGAAAGAGCCTAAATGATCAGAGCAGAAAATGAGTGTGCCAGGAGCACCAACCTTCCAGGTTTACAGTGCAGTACAGTACAAAGCTGATCTACGTGAAACGCCGATACAGAAAGGCACTTATGCATGTGCTTAACTTTAAGCATGTACTTAAACAGATTCTTAAGTGCTTTTAGGAGAGGGGCCTAAGGCAGAGGACACCTACAACCAGTCCATTTAGCCTAATGGAAAATTGACTATTCTTGTTTGCCAGTCAATGGATAAAGCCCTTCTTCAAAGGGTTTGCTCTAGAGATAGGCAGCCCTTAAAAGGGATGCCCAGACCGACAATAGGGCAATGGTCGCAGACACATGATACAAGGATTGATTATGCCAGGAGTGGCCAAACTTACTGACCCTCCGAAACTTTACTCCCTGCTGGGCAGAATCCTAACCCCACCATCCTGCCACAAGGCAGAAACTCTGAGCTCCCCACGCCAGTCTGGTAGGCAGAGAATGAGGGGGGGCATAGGGGCCTCCGCGAGCCGCACTTTAACTGTAAAAGAGCCGCATGCAGCTCACGAGCCACAGTTTGACCACCCCTGGAATATGCTTTGAATAATATTGTGTAGAAATACGCAACAGATATGTGTTTTGCATTTGACCTTGAATAAATAAATCCTTTGCATTATCCATGTGGGTCCTAGAGAGCACAAAAGAAAATATACAGTATGGTTGAGCCCGAAAAGCTAACAGTGTCTTTTCTGTCTCTGACTTCTATGATCCTATTACAGACACAGAAGCAGCATGGTCCAGTGAACAGAGCACTGGACTGGGGTACAGGTAATCTCGGTGCTATAACAGGCTCTGCACCACCTGTTGTATGACCTTGAGCATATTGCTTCATCTCTCTCTGTACCCCTTCTAGCTCCCACCCTTTATCCATCTTGCCTATTGGGGTCTCTTATTATGTACCTGGACAGCACCTAGCACAATGAGAACCTGATATTAGTTGGGGCCTCTAGGTGCTACTGGAATACAAACAGTTATGAAATGATTGAAAGAAAGAAAGCAAGGACAGACAGACAAAGTGGAGGCAGTCATGTCCTCTGACAGCTCATTCAACGATGTGGACATTACCCAATGAAAAACAACTCAGCCTTCAGGATTTACCATTCCATCCTAGCTTTCAAACAAATAAATACATTCTTAATTTAATAATCACAAAGAAACAACATTAAAGCCCACAATGGGCCCCCGGCTCAGATTTTGGAAAAACAAGTTTTTCAACAAACTAAGGCCAGTCAAAATTCTTCTGTGATGATGATTATTTATTACTTAAATTCAGCAGGAACAAAATCAAATAATCATTCCCCTGCAACATCTCTATCCAACCCATTGCAGCCTTATGGTGAAAAGTGAAAGTGACTAGCAGAAACTGATTAAGCCTGTTTCATTTTCCAAAGACAAGAGGAAGGCAGAAAATAAATGAACAGCTTAAACAGTAGAATATAAATTAGATTTTAAAAAATTTCTTTCACGTTTAATCATTTGAGACATTAAACTAAGAAGGAAAAAATATATTTTCATGAAAAAGTGGATGATTTTTAACCTGAGTATTTCCCTCCAAAGGAACAGTGTCAACTTGAAATCTAGTCTGTTTTAAAAAGTGAGCTAAAAGGAAGCAAGAGTGGCCTTGTTTCAGGAACCAGCCTGAGGCTCACTTCTACCACAGATTTCTACTGTGACATTCAGCGAATCACTTCATCTCTCAGGGTCTAGGTCCCCATCTGTAAAATGGAAATGATAATTCCTGGAGTCTTGCCTTCTCTTCTTAGATTGTAAACTCTTTGGGACAAGGACTGTTTCATATTATGAAACGGCCCAGCATCAACGCAAGGGGGCCCAAATCTCAGTTGAGGTCTTGAGGTGCAGTACAATAATGATAGTAGTATCAGGTACTATCCCTGCCACATTTTCCTACTGAAACAAGGATGTTTTTATCTTCCTTGGTACTCCTGGAAAGACCCACATAAACAACAGGGGAAACCGAATATGGTGACACTAACAATACTAGAAGCGCTATCAAATGCACTAAGGGAACAAATTGGGGCTCTAATCGTCTTCCTTTTCAGTGATGTTAAATGAGACTTGGAATGACAGTAGCTAAAAAAGAAGTTAGAGAGAAGTGTGATTTTTACATGGAGGGTCTTCCCCTAACAAACATGACTAAATCCCCACTGTGTATCCTTTATTTTTAGCAATACCACCTGGCCTCAGACAGAAAGAGCACAGCCCTGGATGTGTGTGTGTTTATGGGGGGATAGTGCGGGACTGTGTGCTTATGTGTTTTCTTATTCAAACAGGACCTAGCCCAGCTTTTATGATGTTTAATTAGATGATTATTAGAGTAGAAAGAGAGTGGGAGAAAGGCCTGGTTGGCATTGTCTCTGTAACGAGCAGTGTTTTATCAACTGACAACTGGCTCACACAGAGACAGCCCAGAGGAGGGGGCACCAGGGCACAGGCAACTCAAGTGGATGGCTATATTGTGGACAAAAGCAGCACCTGCAAACAGCAACTTTAATCCATCTCTCTATGAACCTAGGGACCAGGGCAGCTGTTTGAGGTTAACTGCAGCGCGGTGCGATCGGAAAGAGGCCTGCGCTGAAGTGCGGGCTCAGGGAGCGTATCTAGTCAATGAAGCATCTTCAGCCATCGCATGCAGCCGCTTGTTAAATTTGTGATCCTGGGATACGTCTTCACGATGCGCTCAGGGTGCAATTCCCCTGCTTGCGTACACACAATCTTGCTAGCTCTCAGCGAGTAAGTGTGAGTATAAACAGCCGTGTAGCCGCAGTAGCATAGGTAGTGGCAGTGGAGGCATGGCGGAGCTGTGCAGCGTACAAACCTGCTTGAAACCGGGGGGCAATACCTCCACTACCACGGCTACACTGCTATTTCTATTCATGCTAGCTCAGTGAAAGCTGCATGTACACGAGCAGGGGAATCATGCCCCTACTCTGTATTCCAGACATAGCCTATGGCCTTTCAGTGACATGGACTTTGGGTTCTCCGTCCCTGGTTTAAACAAAAGACATCCTCTCTCCCCACACTGTCTTCTGAAGAAAAATGCAATGAAGCCATGCTGTCTCAGAAATAATACACATGTTTATGCAGCAAGCAAGGAGAGTGCAGTCTAGTGGTCAGTGCAGAGCACTGGGTGTCAGGACATCCTAACTAGCGGTTACATAAGGAGAAAAGGAGATAAGACTCCTGGGTTCTATTTTTAGGCCCTGGGAGGAAGTATCACATGGTTACCAAGTATGGGACAGGGAGCTAGGATTCCTGGGTTCTGTTTCAGTTGAGACAGACCTTGAGAAAGTCACTTGACTGCTCTGTGTCTCAGTTTCCCTAGCTGGATATGGGTAATATATATGTATAATTAAATATGGATTGCCAATACCAGTGTTATCAACTCTTGTGAGTTTTGCAATATCCGTTGTTTTTATTCAAGCCCCAGCTCTTGGAGTCAAATGATACAATGAGCATCTCAGCTTTCATTTAAAAAAACCCCCTAAGTTTCTATCCTTAGAATTGCAGAGAACAGCTTGAAAACATGACTGGGTTGTATCCTAAAGGCTCAAAAGCAAGACAGCAAATAAAAAGAATCCCAAATATATTATTATTTGTTAACTCTTATAGATTTTAAGTCCCATCTCATGATTTTTGAAAGCTCAGGGTTAGCAATACTATAATAGCCTGTGGCAAGAGTACTAGCGAAAGAAGAAGGATGGACCAGTAGTTAGCCATTTGATTGGGGTTTGGAGGAAATCTTGGTTCAGTTTAGTACTAGGTCCCTTCTCCTACTATGGCCAGAAGCAAATCAATTAGCCTTAACTTCCTATCTTTACAATGGGGATAAGAGCACTGCCCTAGCTCATGGAGGCATGAGGATATAAACATATTGAAGACTGAGAGGTGCTTGGACTCTCCAGTAATAGAGGACAGTGAAGTACCTTACACAGAATGGTACTGAGCAGCCTGGAATTCTAATCCTGTCCCTGCTATGTAGATCGGGACTTTTCCTCTCCCACCCTTTCTCTTATTTTGTGTGTAAGCTTGGAAGTCCCAAACCTGGTTGGGGCCTCTACGAGATACCATAGCACAAATAATTAATAATGCCACTACTCTCAGTCCTCCAGTCTCCCTTGGTACTCGCTTTTATCCAAACATGTCTATTGACATACTGCACGCATTTTTTCAGTCTTTAAAATATTTACTTCCAGAGATGTAATATGGAAATTTCCAGGCCTGAAATTTAAATCATCTCCAAACTCTTATCACCTGGATTCTCTGGTTTCTAGCTGGTGAGGTGCTTTCCTCCCAGTTTTTTCTTTTCTACATCAATGCATCAACTTAGGAGAACTTGTAAGTAACAGAACCCAATGTTGTGAGCACCCCCTTCTGGTTCAGTGGCTAACCTGCATGCCAGGCTCTCCTGTGCAAACAAAAATAGCTTTGGATAGGATGGGAAGTACGTTCTTGTTAAAGCAAAGGGGAGCCACATTCCTTTGACTTCACTGAGCAGTGTGTGTGTGTGTGTGTGTGACAGTGTGAGTGAGTGAGAACAGGCCAAAATCTTTAAAGGACAAACATCACTTGCATGTTGCAAAGAGGGCCCTAGACACACTGTGGAGAAATAAGACTTAAGAAAAGAGATAAGTGGATCCCCAGCTTCTGGTTAAACACCAAGATGTAACTAATACCTGAGAGGTTGCATGGAAGATATACAGTCAAACCTGAATTTTCAGAAAGTCTCAGCACCCACAGTTGGGGCCCAATTTTCAGACAAGCTTAACTCCTATTTAGGCATTTCAGGAAAAACCCAAAGAGGGTTGGGTCTCTTCAGGTGATGGGAAAGATTCCAGGGGTCATGTGACAGGAGCATGGAGACAGAGATCCCAACACAGGATCCGGGATCAGAAGTGCAAAGACTGCGACCCCCTGCTGCAGGATTCCCAGAGATCTAGATGGTCATCCAGCCAGCAGCAATCTTCCCCTGGCTGGCTCATGACCCCACAAAGGGTTAACATGTAGCCACTGGAGAAGGCTGTGTAGCAATACAGCTCTTGAGGCTGCATCTTGGGACATCTGTGGTTGATGGAGGCTGAAAACCAGAACTGTCAGACTGCAAGGAGGCAAAACCCCGGTGCCCTGGAAGGATTTGTAAGGGAGTCTGAGTACCAGGCCCAGAGCCTCTCAGTAGCTATGCAGGGAAATGCACATAACCAAGCAGTTTGTTTAGATTCTCTCTGCTCTGGAGTGAATGTCGGGGAGGGGTGGGAGGAGACAGTGAGATGGAGAAAGAGGAAGGGAAAGAATGTGTGAGGGAGAGAAAAATGCAGACTGACCTTCTTTGGCTGCAAGCCGTGAGGAGGGCTCTGTATGGGCTGGAGTGTTGTAGGCCAGCAACGAGCTACCTGGAAGGAAAACAAAAGGGGTTACAGTCATGTGAACTAGGTATTATTATATATGTGGTTGTACAGCACCTAGGCCAAAAGGGCCTCTACTCTAGAGGCTACTGTAACTCTAATAGTCAGAAAGGATGAGGAGGGAGCTCTTATTTTATCCAAACCAGATTGTCCCCTTCTCTCGCTGTGAAACGTTTCCTGTTTAACACACAGAGATTAGAGATGGGCATGAGCAGTGAAGGGGGATCTGAACATTTCCAGGGTTTAAAGCAGGTTGTGGGTTGGCAGCTACAAATATCAGTGTTCCACGGGGGTAGGATCTGGATTTTTGGTTCAGATTCAGGTTTTTCGCTCAGTCCCTTCACTGAGCAAATGTATTTGAGATACAAGTGAATCAAGTACCCAATAAAGAACATGTCACAGAGGGAAGGATTTAAGTTTTAAGTCAGCTACATGTGTGGGTTCCCCAGGGGGAACGGTGCTCTGGTAGCATTTTATCCCATCCCCCATGAATTCCTAAGGACACAGTGGGAGCGCTTGAAAGCAGGCGTGTAATATGCATTTCACGGTCATCTCGTTACAGGTATTTACCCTGCATATGCTTCTGGGGTCACTTTTCAATGCAACTCTCTGAAGGAGGAGTCCTCCTGCTTGCAAGGAGGTCCAGGGGAGGAGGGTTCTTAATGGGATCAGGACCTCTCTCACTGAGGGCTGATGACGTGATTTAGTTTAGGAAGCAATCCTGCCCTGGTGTTGATGGACCAGCTGTGCCTACAGCAACCTTTTCCATTGCTCATGATTTGTACCCCCTTATTCTGGGAGATCTGGTCCTATTTATTTAGAACATGGCTGTACCTGGAGGGTAGCAAACAGGGGTCTTTGCAACACACAGCCTACAAGTGTCTGGGATATCTGTGCACTTGTCTAGCACTGACAGAGTAGGGTCTAAATACTGAGCCCTGTACCAAGCAGTGTCCACCTCTCTCCAACCTACATCATTCAGACCTCACCTGCCCTTAAAAGCATTACCCCCCTGGCATTTGTAGTGAGTCTTGCATTTCTGCTAGGTGGGATGTAGGCTGAAGACGACAAAACTTAGCAGCACTAGGGGTACTGGCTCAGATGAGCACTGCATTCCCATCACCCCAAACACAAACAGAACTATAGCCCTGCACAAGCCAGCGTAAAGTCTGGAGGTGTTGAAAGGCAGCCTTGGGGTAGCTGGGAAACATACTCCCCTCCATCCTGAGCTGATGCTACTGGATGAAGCGTAGCACAGCGGGAAACTTGTAAAGAGTGGTGGATGGACAATTTGGCAAGTTGGGATGGGTGGGGGAATGGGGAAAGAAGGAGCTTGGTACAAGGCATCTCCTATGTGGTGCTCAGACGCGACAATGAAGGGTGAGGTATGTATAACATGAGAGATTAGACTGATGTCCTCTTGTTGCTCTTGAAGGTACGCAATTGCTTTGGGCACCTTGTTCATATTCGTATTAGTTGGTTTGTAGTTCAAGTATTTGTTTCACAAATATCAGGGGGGTCTAGCTCGACCTCACCGCCACTCTTTCATTTGCAGGCTTATTTGAACTGGATGCTGAATGCAAAAGCACCGCACAGCTTGTCTCGGCCAGACAGGGAAGTGCTGGCAGATTCAGAAACACAGCTTCCTATGACTAAACAGGCTGCAAATGCCTGCTGGAGCAGTCTGGCGGAGCAAAGGGTGGAGGGACTAAGCACTGAGTCAGTCTGTAAGATCAACCTACAGTTACTTGATGCTCAAATATGCAGACTGAAGTGCTGGAAGGGAAGGAGCCTCTCTCGGTTTCATTGCTAAAAGTTCTCACCTTTGCCCAACGGTCTGAGGTTTCTGGTGGGAACGCCACAGAAAAGGAAATGTGTTTCCTATTAGGGGTTTAAATGAAGAAGGAAGAAAGAGAGAGAGCCAGAGACACAGAGACCTGGACACAGAGAGGCAGACGGAGAGAGAGAAGGTCAGCCTCTGCAGCCCCGACTTCATTCATTCTTAAGCAAAACCCCCACTGTGACCGAGAGCTCCGTTTTTGCCCTCGTCAACACCTAGCCAAATCGTGGGAGTATGGGCAGAATCGCTACTGGGTAAATACATCAGGATTTGCCACTGAGACAGATCCTTAGGAATGAAGGCATACAGTATTCTAGTGGTTGTGTCCTCAAATGCTCCATCGTGCAGGAGAACTGCACCGCGTTTGGGGGCGGGCCTCGAGGGCTGGGTTTACAGCTGTATACTTTTAACAAGGGGAGATGGAGAGAGCATGACACGGAGAGATTTTTATCCACAAATCCATCCCTTCTCACAGGGCAGACAATTCTGCTGAGCTACTGCCACAGGAGCACCCTGGCTCAAACTCCATTTAACCTGAAATGCCTTTGCATCCCTCCATCCAAGAGTGAGTTGTACCCATTCCATCAACGATGCAACCCCGATTTTACGAAGGCTCTGAGTGTCTCCATATCACTCAAGAGGATCAGGGTTCTACTGTATTTGGAGCTGGAGTTTTGTTTAGCCCCAATATTGGGATCAAAACCACTAACTTCTCCTCCATGGCTACCCTTAAACACAGTCTGATTGTTTCTTTTTCCAGTCTCTTTTCTTTTGCACACACCACACACGACCTGTCCCTAGTGACTGCAGAAGGAAAGGATGGGAGGCGACCATTCGGGTTTCTTTTGAAGTTCAGCCCAAACATAGCACAAAAACATCCAAATCTTGCTTCCCACAGCTGCCTGGCTGAGGATTGAGGCTTCACCAGGCAGACTGTGTTTGAGAAAGATACCAGCACAGTGGTCGGTCCAGCCGGGAGACTGAAGGGGGGAGACTGGGGAGTGGAAAACTGTTGGAGATGGTGATAGGTTTGGCCTAATCTTTCCAGCCAAGAGGCTGCAAGGAAAGATTATCTCTGCGGAAGAATGAATGGTGTGTGCTGGGAAAAGCAGGGAAGGGTTGGGTAGGCTTAGACAAATAGGGATAGATGAGCCAGTTCTGATATAATAATTGAAGATGGGCCTCCATTGCAAAGTTGAAATCTGGGTCTGTTAGTTCCTACGGATCTGGGGGTGTTTGGATCCAAAAGGTTGGTTCAGTCCATTATAGGATCCAAACTCCCCCCAGGTTTGGGGGTGTTGGGATCTGGGTTTATTTCAGGGCAGCCTGTCTTAGATGTGGATTGGAACCTTCACCCCAAGCCAAACGGAACCTTTATTGAAGTCTGTTGAATGTTACCTATTGATTTTTCCTCCTATCTTTTGCTTCCCTTGGTGCTTTCTGCTTCGGTCCAGGACTGGAAGCAGCAGTGCCTAGCTACTGCTCTGCATGGGCTGCCCTCGCTATCCTGTCAAGCCATCCAGGAACAGAAACCAGTGAAAACCTTGTCAGGAAGCTTATTACCAAGCGCTCAGCCCATTTCTACCAAAGAGGTTATGAGAGTTCAGATTAGCTCTGACGGCCTCTCTGAACAGAACATCCAAACCTTGGGGTCCCCCATCATTACCCCTGGAGGACAGACAGACCTAGATGAGACAGACTGGACAGAACACCTCCGTTGCACCTGGCTTAGCAGTGGCTTGCTTCTGCCAGGGTCGCTGTGGGGGGAAGATAACGCTGAAACTCTGTGGAGAGGCAGGAAAGTGCAGTGGTTAGGGCACAAACCTAGTCCTGGGTTCCATTCCCTGCTTCACCACAGACTCTCTATGTAACCTGGGGCAAGTCACTTCTCTGTGCCTCAGTTTCTTATCTGTAAAATGGGGATAATAGCACTGACCTGCCTCACAAGAGTGTTCTGAAGATAAATACAACAAAGATAGTGAGCGACTCAGATACTACGGTGATGGGAGCCATGTAAGTGTGGTAGATACATAATCCCCTTCACCCATGAACAGAGGATATATTTTATCCTATAGACTTCCAACTCCTTAGGAGTCTCCTGTACTTTGTTGCCTGTGTGTGTCCTCCACCCCCAATAGTAATACAGCCAGACGTTTCTTAAACAAACGAGGCCACAAAAGGAAAAAAAAAAGATCATCTCCCTATGGCACTGAGCTCAGAGGCTCGGCACTAAACATCCACTGGAAATCAGTCTGGAAAAACAATAAACTCCCTTCGAAGGCGTTACTCCACCAGGGAGTTACCCAGCAATCCAGAAACCAGACTGTCATTAGGTGGACATAGGAACAGCTGCGTGGAAAGGAATTCTTTTCAGAAGGCTGCCTGACCTACTCTCAGATGGACACTTGCTTTAGAGCAGTCCAGCTAAGACTAAAGAAGCCAGTGGGTCTGAACTGGGTAAAATTTCTGACTGTAAAAGCCAGAGATGGACCAGAGTCTTGGGCTTAGAGTCTGATCTCAGTCACACTCGTGTAAATCTGGCGTAACTACCTACTCTGGATCCAACAAAATCACTCAGGTTGGCACTGGCTTAATCAGGATGAGATCATCTAGTCTAGTCGTCTGCTGGGACATTATATTTATTCATTTGTGTTATGGTCGCACCTTAAAGGCAGCTACTGAGATCATGGCCCCATCGTGCTAGGCTCTGTAAGAGCATATAAGAAGAAACAGTCACTGCCTCAATGTGACTGCAATTAATAGACAAGACAGACCAAAGGAGGCAAACAGGTATTATCTCCATTTTACAGTTGGGGAAACAGAGGCCCAGAGCAATGAAGTGATTTGCCCAAAGCTCAATGGGAAATTTAGTGGCAGAGGTCAGAATCAAATCCGGCTCTCCAGTCCAATGTTCCAAGCCGACCCTTCATCTAATGCTTTAGTTACTCTAGCGTCATTGTCTCAAGTGGGGGAGGTTTCCACTCTTTCCCTGGGGAGATATTCCACAGTAGAGCTGGTCAAAACTCTCAATTTCCATTTCATGGGAAATTCTGACATTGCAAAATTTGGTTTTGTCCCAAACTACAATGAAAACAAATATTTTTGAAACATCCTTTTAAACGGGATTTCCTAGAAACGTCCGGTCTCAGAAATGTTTGTTTTGGAATTCCGAAATGTTGTTCTGAATTTTAGTTTATGTGAGTTTTTATTCATTTGTGTAAGATTTTCACATTCTTTCATAACGTGCCTGTAGGAGGAGTGCATTACATGCTTTGTGGAAGTCCATTACAGAACTAAGAGCAAACTGTGTAGCTCAGAGAGCTTGACCAGAAAAATAGGAAATTTTCTTTTCTCTATTGCTCCAGCCCCAAACAGGAACGCACTCTCACCCCATCACACATAGGAGATGGGCCAGTGGAAAGCTGCAGCCATCTTTGCCATGCTCTTTTGCTGTTTACAGGCTATGCTGGGTCAAGCCCTGGTGTAAATAGGCACAACTCTCAACTACGTTAGCAGGAGTTGCACTCTTTTTACAGCAAAGCTATACTGTAAAACAATAATTGGGTGTAAAGCTGCAGTACCAGCAGTGTGTGCATCTAACATCAGTCCAGGTAGATCTTGCTTGGTTTACGGTTTCAACTCAAAATTTAGGCCAAATTCTAAGAGGTATAGGAGGGACTTGAATCAAGATCTCCCATCTCCCAGGCTAGTGTCCTAACCACTGGATCATCCTTCCTCTCTGGGTAACCCTGCAGCTCTTTTCTAAGAGTAGCCAGTCAGGCTACTCATTAGTCCTGTTTCATAGCCTGCTGCAGGAGTTTACTGAAGCGAACTGGACTATTA
The DNA here is from genome assembly GCF_026122565.2 of Emydura macquarii macquarii. Classification (NCBI taxonomy): domain Eukaryota; kingdom Metazoa; phylum Chordata; order Testudines; family Chelidae; genus Emydura; species Emydura macquarii. Next base: position 3,880,680 of record NW_027130449.1, on the reverse strand, counting down.
AAAGAAGAGCAGGCCCTCTCGGGCTCCGCTGGGGTGGGGGACAGGACCAAAGAGGTTTAACAAAACCCTGGTACCTTTGAACACAGGATTATTCATACTGCACCTGCTTTTGAGCAGCCATAGTCAGTGAATGTCTCTTTCATATTTTCTTTTCCTTCAACAAATTCCCAGCTGGATCCAGGGGAACATAGGACTCACCAAACTGGCTTAGAGCCAGTTCAATCTCCTGTCTCTGATGGTGGTGCACCCCAGCTTCTTCAGAGGAAGGTGCAAAAACTCCAAAATGGAAAATTATGGCATAATCTCCCCATAACCTCATCGCCTAGTAGTTGGCTTAGTCACTGAAGAGAGTCTGTATGTATTTTTTATCATATAGCTATGGATGTTCTGATTATCCACATAAATATCCAAGCCTTTGTTGAATCCTACTAAGTTCTTTCCCTCAATGATATCTTGAGGCAGAGGGCTCCACAGGCTAATTTTCCTTGATATAAAACAATATTTCATGAGATTAGCTTTGATTTACCTTTCACTCCCTTTTGTTCCTCCTTTTCCTCTCTCTCTTTTCTCCACTCTTTCCCTTTCTCCTCTCTCTTCCTCTCCCCTTCTATTTATCATCCAAGTACAGCCTGAAATATTCAAAACTCACGACAGCCTGTTCCCACCGTCAGAAAACATTGCACAGTATCAGACTGGCACTTACTTTCCCTGAGGTAACTGAGGTGAGACAACAGAACTTCTGTGTTGTAGAGGGAGGTGACTCGGAGGAAGTCATCTTTGTTCATTTTGCACAGTTCCTTGCCATCCATGTTCTGGAAAAGGGATGTATCAATCTCCATTAATCCATACTCCTTTATAGCCCACTCCAGCCACTGGCGTACATGTTCCTGGGTCCACAAGGTGGGATCTGGCAGAAGAAGAGGCAGCTGGTAAATAACAAGGCCAAAGGGAGCAGCCTGTCACAGGAGTGTCACGCTATTACTTAGTTAGTCTATTGATAATGTTACGCAATACAGCAGATTTCATCTACACATCTCAAAGGTGGGTACGCATTATTAACTCTGTTTTACACATGGGGAAACTGAGGCACAGAGCAGGAAGGGGATCACCCCTAGTGCGATAAAGAATCAATAGCAGAGCCAGGAATAGCACCCAAGTCACCGGGTTTGCACTGGGATGCACTAAGCCTTGTGCCACCCTTGTAGTAGCTGATTTATGACTTTCTCCTCTTTGAAAAAAAGAGCTTCCAAGCAGGGATCTCATCTCATCCTTTTGAAGAGATGTACAGTAGAACCTCAGAGTTACAAACTGACCAGTCAAACACACACCTCATTTGGAACTGGAAGTATGCAATCAGGCAGTACCAGAGACAAAAAAAGAAAAAAAAATATTACAGTACTGGGTTAAACGTAAACTACTACTACAAAAAAAGAGAAAGGAGCATTTTTCTTCTGCATAGTAAAGTTTCAAAGCTGTATTAAGTAATGTTCAGTTGTAAACTTTAGAAAGAACAACCATAACGTTTTGTTCAGAGTTACGAACATTTCAGAGTTATGGTCAACCTCTGTTCTTGAGGTGTTTGTAACTCTGAGGTTCAACTGTACTTTTCACTCCATCAGGTCCCTTTATGCTGTACATAGGACTATGGAAGTCACCCAGCCTGTCCTGAATGCATTACAAACGCCTAACGAATGACCTTTTAAACTTTAAGAAGGATGGTTATTATGGTCGGCAAAAGGAATCTGAAAAATTCTTGCCTAAACACCCTGTTCATCATGTATTTCTGAGTCACATTTGCTGACTCAGCTGAGAAACACAAGTTTTTTACCCCATCAGCCTTGCAAAACCAACATAGCTCTTGGAGAGTGAGCTGGATTCTATACTGTCCTGTGCATCATTCTCGTTACTGATAGTTACTACCTACCCTGCTATTAATAGCAATGATGTAAGAGGTGGATGGAACCTGGCTGGAGATGTCAGACCCCATGTTGAGAGTTTGCTACACTGGCAGTTACAAAAGGAAATCTTCCTTTGAGTTTTAAGATGAGTGGGTTGGATCAGAAAGCCCCAGAAAGAATTAAATATGCCGCCCCTTCATACCATTTTTACAGAACCATTTTCAGAGCCTATCTGAACTGTCAGATGCTTCCTGTGCTATTTTTCTCATGTTCCCTCATCTGAAAATTTTAGCCATGAACCAGGTTCTCTTACAAAATTATGGGTATTTAAGGAGGAGTCTGTGTGCAGAATCTGAGTCCTATCACCCTGGAACTTTGGATCTGGACCTGTCCTTTACAGCTGGCACCTCTCTCTATGGAGACCCGATTCAAACACCTGAGAACTTTGGAGGAGTTAGGCTTGATTGCATGGCCACGTCTCAGCTAGCAATTCCTGCTTTTGATGAGACTAGAAGTATCCAGCATCACAGTTTTCTCCCACTTTGACTTCTGGTCCCTACAGCACTAGAATGTCCAGAGATGTGAGCACAAATAATAGCTGGGTGCTTAGCACAGCTCGGGGAGTGGGACTGGCTGGGAGCCCATGCCACTCAAGCATCCCCTTATACAGAGAGCATCAGCTAGTGGCTGCATCTGCTGGTTTTCAGAGCTGCTTTGTACCAGAGTAAAATGGCAATGGAAAATCATGCCAGCAAATACTAAAAATACACAGTGAGATTTGCTTACCTAATTTCTAATAGCACTTGAGCTCTTTAAAACTGAATTTTAACCATGTAAGTTACCATCCTTCACTGTTTATTTACTTTTTGCATTTCCTCTGAATTTGGGCAATGAAAATACCCTGAACAGATGCACTTTTGTTTCCATCCAGTTTCTAGTCTATTTCACTTTCAGGCTCTGGAGAAAATTAGCCTTTCCATTGCAAATATTGAAGGGAAATGTTTATTTATTTAGTTTTGTAAGATCCCAACATTTAGGGCCCAGGTTGATCTGAGGGAATCCCTGAAACATTTTTCTAAATATCAGGCATGTCCATTAAGAATGTTGGGAGAGATTCTGGAGAGTTCCTTAGGGTAGTATCCCTCACCCATTCTGGCCTTTCTGCTCCTATTAAAAATAAACAGATTCTGCAAATCTGCTTTCATAGCACATTATCTAGAGTTTGCTATCATTGCTGTTTCAGCCCTTATGTAATATTATTCTTGCCTATCTCCACTACAATGTGCTATAAATCTTTACTCTGTATTGTACTAAGCACTTCCAAATGCGCTTCTTGGATGAATTAGGCCAAGACTTTTCCAAATGGAGATCTGGGCCAATGATTAACTAGGCATCTAGTTTATACCCTTTTTCCAAAGGCCTACTTTTTTGCAAGTGTCTCTTGGTTTGGAGGTGTGGATGCCTGCAAGTGAAAAATCCCCACTTTCACTTTTCTCCCAGAGGAGGAGGAGACATTAAACTATCTCATACATAATGACTCTAAAATCCTTCCTTTCCATTTCAGTCCCACTGCTAATGCCTTTGTTCACCTATTGGTCTTTTTATGTAATGCACAGATAGCATGGCAATGGCCACTATACTTCTCCCTTCTTAGCTACTGCAGCCTCCTCTTTTGGTGGCCTCTCTCCAGTCTATGTTGATCCTGAAAACAGGTCCTATTCTGTTATTCTGATTAGGTCATTTGCCTTTCTGAGGGTGAAATTCACCCCATGCAAGGAGACCTAACTGGCTTTAAATGGGACCTTGAGCACAGGAGTCAATCTCTTATTGGCTTCCCTGCTCTTACTGCATGCAGTTCAAGTATCCCATCCTTATTCCAAATGGTAAACAAATGCATTGGAACTGTCATCTGTTCACAGTCAGTTCGTGAACCAAAAACAGAGCTAAATTTGATAAATACGCTTCTTTTTGCTGATAAATTGAGAGTGTTCAGAGAAGAGCCACAAAAATGCTTAAAAGATTGGAAAACCTGCCTTACAGTGATAGGCTAAACACAATGTGTTTAGTCTAACAAAGAGAAGGTTAAGGGGTGACTTGATCACATTTTATCAGGACCTGAATGGGGAACAAAATTTTGATAGTGTGCTCTTCAGTCTAGCAGACAAAGGTATTGCAAAATCCAAAGGCTGGAAATTGAAGCTAGACAAATTCAGATTAGAAATAAGATGCAATTTTTAACAGAGAGGATAATTAACCATTGAAACAATTGACTAAAGGTTGTGATGGATTCTCCATTACCGGCCATTTTTAAATGAAGATTGGATTTTCTCTGGTTCAAGCAGGAACTAATTCAAGGAAGTCCTATGGCCCGTGTTATACAGGAGATCAGACTGGATGATCACAATGATCCCTTTTGGCTTTGGAATCTATGAATTTATGAATAGTTCATCAGCTGCATTTTTTAGAAAAAGGGAGAAACCTGGCCCCACTGAAATCAATGGAAGTTTTGCCAGTGACTTCAGTGGGGCCAGGACTTCATTGAGACAGTTTCCTTCACAGGGAAGTTCCTATGCTAATGTGTTTATATGCATGGAGTTTACAAACTTTTCAGCAGTGATTCCCAAATCCTTGGTCATCTGAATGGATATAATGTGCCCTGTTACATTTAGATAGGTAAGGTTGGAAATTGTATATGGCCACACAGCTGCTTGGGAATTTTCCAACAAAATAGTTTTTTGATGGAAAGTACTGTTTTTACAAAACTGAAATTTTCTGATTTTCCATTGGAAAAATCAAAGCAAGCTATTTCATTTTGAGTCAGTTCTACAATAAAGTGCATCTGCCTCAGGTGCTCTCGAGTCTCATTGGAGATGTAGATCAGGTATTTCAGATTCTCCTTCACTCCTATGAGCTGGGCAAATTGTGTCAGACTACATCACCCATGATGCACCACAGTTTCCCCTCTGACTGAGCTGTGTGGTGCGTCATGGGGATCACATTTGGTTCAACACACCGAAACAAAATACCAGAATTCCCACAGAATAGAAATCCCAATTTTTGCTTAGCTTTATATGATTATTAATACACAAAACTCAGTGGAGAACAGATTACTCTCCCCTCACCCTCCCTGTTAAATCAAAGATGGTGGAAAGAGAGTAGAACGTGATTATTGTGATGTCAATGGTACCTGCTGGGACGATGACTCTCCTCTCATTGGTGGTCATGTTTGGGGGAGGGCCATTCTTTTCATCCATGTAGGTGCTGTAACTCAATGGGTTGGACTCCGTCCCAGCGCCCACCAGTTTGCTGCATTTGTTAACACTGCAGTCTACCGGCGACTCCCTGAAACGTGAAAGGAAGCAGACATCTTGTCAACATTTTCATCGCTGACCCTTCCTCCCTGCTGAAGCAAAATAAGTGGGCTGCCACAGAAATGGCAGCAGAGGGGGAGGTCAGAAACAGGGGGAATGTCTATAGGGTACCTTGCACTTCTATATTGCCTGTCACGACAATCCCAGGTGATTGACACACTGTAAACCTCACGGCAGGAGCATGTTAATTATTAATCTGTGTAACAGAAGGATAAACTGAGGCACACAGCATCCTAGTATTAAGGGGTGCTGCGTGCCCCAAATTCCAGCTGAAGTCAATGACAGCTGTAGATGCTCAGCACCTCTGAAAAATTAAGCTCCAAGTGCCTTCCTCAAGATCGCATGCTAAGTCAGTGGCAAAGTGGAGATCCCAGGAGTCCTGACTCCCAGTCCACTAGCCACTGGACATGCCACCTCCCTGTGAAAGTCGTCTTCTCCTCCCTTCACATGAAGCAGTGATGGACAGTGGACACCTCATTGCGTTACCCCTGCCTGGAGACATCCTGTATTGCTTGATATCATGGTGGTATCTGCAGTACTGCAGAGGTGACTTGGTGTTAGAAGCGCCCATTTGTTTGTCTCAGCCACCTGTTGTGCCGTGTCATAACCCAGATGGTGACCTCGTGGGGACAAGGTCTGTCTGTTGTTGGTTTGTTTGTTTGGGGTTTTTTTTTACTGTCTCTCTCTTCGGCACCTAGCACAAGGCCTTAATCTTTCACTAGTACCTGTAAACACCACTACAATATAAATCATAAGAAATACAGATCTCCCTCCCCTTTTCATTAATAAAAGGCACAAAATGTCCATACTGGGAACATGGAGCTCCCGAATGCTCACAGGAAGATGATAAAAAAAGGGATAATGATCATTTATATTGTGTCAGTGTCTAGTGATTCAGGCCCCATCGTGCTTGGTGGTGTTCACGTAACCCACTGGCGAATGTGTGTTGCAGGTCGCCTGCTGTGCTGATCTGCAAAGAATATCTGTCCATTACAGCTGCTAGCTAGGAAGCTCATGCTCTGCAGATTCCCCCGTTTAATTCTTGGTGTGTCAGGGACAGCAGCGATCACATACGCGGAGCGAGAGGCAGCCCCTGGCTGAAGAGCTCACAATCTAAACAGAGAAGAGGGAGTTACCAGCATTTTGCAGATGGGAAACTGAGGCACAGTGAGATTAAGGCCCAGATATTTGAATTGTGGCACTCAGTGTTACAATGCATAACCGAGTTATGAACCTAAGTCTCATTTTCAAAAGGGATTTAGGCACTTTGGAGCCAAAATCCCATTGACGGTCAATGACTTTTAGGGTCGGAAGTGTCTAAATCACTATTGAAAATGAAACTGAGGCCTCTACATCAGCTAGCATTGAAATGCTGAGCACAGCAACACCTAAATACCTTTAGAAATCTGAGCCGAAGGGGGTGGCTGAAGCAAGGGTTGAACCCAGATCCCGCATCCAGTGCCTTACCCACATGACCATCCTTCCTCTTTACTGGTGGAGCAAAGAAACAAGCAAAGAAGTGCGTTGGGAGGCAGCTACTCACTGCAGGGTAAAGAACATGGCAGTGCATTCATCCCGTCCTGTGAGCAAGCCAGGAGGATTTTTCAATTTAGAAGAGTAAATGAGTTTGTTTCTGAATCTAAAGGAGGGTGGGAGGATTACTGAAGTTCAGTGATCATGGCTAAGAGATAAATACTCCACTGAGTGATTCTAAGGCAGATGGTAATTTTTTCCTCATGTCTTGCTGGGGGAAAGTTGCTTGAAAATGGAAATAAGATGTCTAACTTACACATGTTTGAATTTAACGTTTTACTATTTCGCCTACTGTTTTTCCAGGCAGGGAACCAAAATCCACCTTCGGAGAGGCAAACTGCTGAAGTTTTAATGTCCAATAGCAGCCAGAGCAGGGTCTGAGCCACTGCCGGGATGTCAGGCTTCTCAGAGAGTCTGAGCATTTCCCACTTGCTGCAGAAATGCATGGTGTCAGGTGTTAAATGCTGCATGTACTGGGAGCAAGAAAGGTCTACAGCAGCATGGAGCCCTGTATTCTTCTCTGAGGCACCGCTTGCTTGGGGGAGACTGGGGAAATAGCGGCAGCTTGAGATTTAGGACCCAAGCAAGTACAGCGCTAATAGTCTCTTGGAGGTGCCTGGCTCTTGACTCCCATTGGCTTCAATGGGTGTTGAGGGAGTTCTATACCTTTCAGCAATTGGACCTTTCAGCTCAGAGTTTAGTGACCTGATCCGTCCCCCCAGATCCAAACACTCTCAGATCTGAGGAAGTTTTGATTTCTAGTGACATCCTGGCTCCATTGAAATCAATGGCAAAACTCTCCTTGATGTCAGCGGAGTCAGGATTTCACCCCTGGGATCTACCTTACTTCTTACCCAGCATCTGTCACAGGGCTATCTGGTTGGCCAATATCCCTATAATGGACTGAGCCAAATCCTACTGTTCTGTACTGCATTTCCCTTGGAAAACACTCCTCTGATGCGAGCTTTTCTCTGTTATATAATAGAGCAATAACATATATGTATGTGTGTTCATATATATCTCCCCCAGATTGGCTCCTGTGAATATATCACTTAATATCCAATCTGCATTAGATATAAACACATCAAGGTGCTTTTTAATAGAGTAAACAGACACTCCTATCTATGCTGTCAGCTCTTTAGAAAAGGAAGGGTTTCTTTTTTCTCTCTGCAATGTTCCATGCACATCTACAGTGCTATATACCAGCGAATCATTAATAATGATGACAATGTTGTAAGATGGCTCCATTATGATTATGCACCTAGCAAACACAGACGTCTTCCCTTAGCCAAAATCCCAACCTAGGGGGGCATTGTTGGTAGAAGCTATGTAATTATCCAAGCTGGGATTTGGTAGGAGAATATATACAACCTGTCTATGGAGAAAAATACCATGAATTCTTTAATGATTATAAGTGGGCCAGACCTTACTTTAATCACCACTCACTCACCAATCAGCACACCCGCCCCCCCCCCCCCCAGCACCAAGATGGACATTAGCTCAAACCAAATCACATTTGCAATACTTGGGTTTCCCTTGAAGGTCTCCCTCCAAGTATTGTCCCTGCCTGGCCTTTTCTATGATAGGGAATTTGATGGGATCCCAATGAAAGGTGGCAGAGCTGCAGGCTACGCAAAGAGGAATTCAGTAGAATAATGGAAGTGCAGAATAGAAGCAGGAGAACCATTCACAGTGAATAGTTTTATTCACTGATCGCAACCTGTCCTTCATTCATTACTACCCATGAGCGGACTTAGATTTTTATCAACTTGTTCTTTTTTATGTGATTCTATTTTAGACGCTGGATTGCTCCTCAGCTAATCCCTGAGATCAGCGCTTCAAGTCTGCAAGTGGTTGTGCAATCCAGAATGAACTTCTGGGGCCACAGCCTGAGCTGGTGTAGATCAGCATCGAGCTGCTGAGCTCAGTTGAGGTAGGCCCATTTGCATGAGGTCTTTTATGTGCACCATTATGGAAGGAGGAAACCTCAAAGACCATTGAGTGATGCTGATCCCAACAGCCTTTGTCTTGACAGCAGTGTCCGATTTCTGCCCCTTCAGAGAGGACACCAGAAGCTCAGTCAAAGCAGGCTAGCCAAAGCAGACAAGCAGCTAGCCTGGCATTGACGAAGAGCTACGTGCGACCTCATCCAGAGTTCCTGATATTTGGAAACAGAGCAACCACTGTACCAAGGCCTCTGCCTAGGAATCGCCCTTCGCTTTGGTTTGAATTAGCAAACTAAGGGATTCCAGTGATTTCTGAAACTCACTCAGCCATTGTTGGCAGGAGATTTCCACTTTTTTCTCTCCTCCTTTCCTCTCCCCTTTTCTCTCCTCTCCTCTCTTCTCTCCTGTTCCCACATCTCTCCTTTTTTTTATTCCTCTCCCTGCAATATCTCCCTTTGTCTCTTCTCCTCCTTGTTGCTCATCTTTTCCCCTCCATCACCTTCTGCAGTGGCCCTAAATACTGGGAGCTCCTTAAATTAATATGTTGACTTGGTATTAATGTGACTAAGATCTTCACGCTGAATGGGCATCTAAAGATCACTGACTGGGGCTCCCCAAGTCCTGTCCTAACGTGCATTTGGTATCACATAAAACCCAGGAGGGAGTCTTTGGTGTTATGGTCCCTTCCTCAGTTGTTCAAAAGTTCTGTCTGGAATCTGAAGGGGATCTCCCCTATACATTACACTCTCTTTGCCCCCTTCTCATTCTCTCTTGCACTTGTAGACTCTCTTTATGTTTGTACAGTACCTAGCACAACAGAGCCTGGATCCTGACTGGTGCTTTTGGACACTACAGTAATGCAAATGATATAATCAGAATACTAATGTGGATAATGAAGGGGGCAAAGGATGAATAAGAAGGGACCAGAGAGAGGGAGAGAGTGCAGAGATGAAAGAAGAATGATGTTAGACACAAGTGCATGAATGTTTACAAAACCCTTATTCTTACAGAGAAACAGAATGAGACAAAAAGCACAAACCAATTCTCAGACACAGACCCCTCATTTAGATTGTACTAATCCTGAATATAGAAAGTCAAATGAACATGTCTCATAATATAAACCCCAAATCCAAAAGCCTCAAGAATATTTATTCTCATAACACTCCTGTGAAGGACAAGAATTATCCCCATTCCAGGATCAGAAACTAAGGCATGGAGGGATTAAGTGACTTATCCAAAGTCACACAATGAGTCTGTGGCCCAGGTGGGAAACAAACCCACATCTCTAACACGCCAGAGCCCTAAACACTCTATGAGAACAGGCAGCTTATGTGTTTAAATCCTCATTTGAACCAGAGCTGGTCTGAGCTCTAAAGTTGAAGCTGGAATTAGATCTGAATTTCCCTATAGTTGAAAAAGGGAAGGAGAAGCAGATACAGCAATGTTCTGTTTCTGTTCCATCTCACAGCGACGGGTCAAAAGCTATCCAGATGCAAAGTTCCTTGTGATTTGGATCCAGTGGTACAACTCAGGCCAATCTTTGGTTTATATGATGGATTGAAACACCCTAAGAAGAGACTCGCTTTTGGAAATGGCCTACGTTGTGTGAAAGATGGCAGAAAAGGTGCATCAGGACAGATAGAAAATGGGTGGTAGAAAAAAAAAAATCGTTCAGTGTTGTGTCTTGTGCTCTTTTACACAGCAAAAATAAAGTAGTAAGAAGAAACCACATGGGCACCGGGGGCTCCCGATAACAATGTTTACTGACCATACTCAACATGCAAGGATTAGTTAGATATACACCCTGCCTCTCTGTGAGGCTTCTGAAATAAAACACAATGAGCACCCCTAAAAGGCTCACTTCTATTTAAAGGGACACTATGCTATTCCTATACACTTCCGTGAAGAGAGAACAGAAAAGGTGTAATAAGTTGAGGGAGTTCTTTGTTTTATTTAGAGACAACATGGCAACATTTATTATGCCATAAAATGAGCTGCCTGAACCTTAATGATATTTTAATATTTCAGGGGATGTTTTTAAAACATTGATTTGATTGTCAGCCAGGCAAAACTCATGAACATCAGTGGGAATTACACACACATTCCTCCACACACATGGACATACCAAGCACTTGAACATATTACCCCACTTCATTTACGTGATTAAATTGATACTATTGTCATGAAATTCAGAACTAATGTATTTTGAAAGGCCAAACTCGGATCTCGGTTACAGTGATGTAATCTATGATAAATCACTACAAGCAGTAGAGATTTGGGATTTTTGTGCTGTGCTTTATTATTTGTATTTAGAGTTCGTTTTAAAAAAAATGGGACATTTTTTATGATAATTTTTGTGAAAAAATCCTCCCTTCTTTTTAAATGAAATTCAAACTTTTCCACTGAAATTTGAAGCAGCTGATTAAAAAACAGAATGCATGTTTCATCCAAAATTTCTGCAAAACACTCATTCTGTTTTTCCTTAATTGAAATTCAACATTTCAATGAATAATTTTGTCAAAAACTCCCAAATTTTGGAAAATATTAACCAGCTGTATTTGTATTCCAGCAGCATCAACAGGCCCCAGCTGAAATCCGGGTACTTTGAGTTGTACAAATACACAGTAAGAGAGAGCCTCTTTCCCAACTTGCTTATAATCAAAACAGACCGAAGAGACAAAGAGTGGGAGAAAAGACCGTCATCCCTGTTTACAGATGGTGGGGGGGGAAGGGGGGGGAGAAACTGATGCACAGAGAGATTTAATGAAGGGCTAGCTGAAAAACAAGAATTCTGTTTTGCAAAAAAAGTCAAGGTTCAAACTTGTTTTCATTCGGCATCAGAATGAAACCAAGACCTTCAGAAATTTTGACAAAAAAGCACACACGAGACCCAACTTCAGAATAGCCAGAGGCAGGGCACTCGCATGAGATGTGGGAGACCCAGGTTGAAATCCCAGCTCTGAAGCAGGCAGAGAAGACATTTGAACCAGGTTCTCCCTTGTCAGTACCTTAAACACTGAGCTAATGGCTATTTGGGGCTGGGTCTCTTTCTTTCTTCTCCCTCCCCCACCTCCCCGCCCCCGAGATTCTGTCCTGGACTTGAGAAACATTTCAGTTTCATCAAAAAAAATCTGACCAGCCCTAATTAAATGATTTATGCAATAAAATCTGTGGAAGAACTAGAGATGGAACCCACATTTCCTGAGTGACAAGTCAGTGCTTTAACCACAAATTCATCCTCCCTCCCTGATGTGTAAGGTGGTCTAAGAGGCTGAAGAATGTTACATTTTTCATACTGGCCTTTAACTGCTCCATTTTCAGACCAATTAACCACTGCAGAATATGACTATGCCACTGGGACTTGCCAGCTCTGTGCAATGGCAAGCACATACGTTGTGGCTGCATAAATTGCACCCAGATTTGAAAATTTAGCTTGAAACTTTCACGAAGGTTCCAGCTCCTAAATCCTGCAGTGGTATTTAGAGCCCAGTGTCTCACCTAGGATATAGGTCCCGAGCTGCCACTGATTGAATGTGCAATATATGTGTTTAAATAGATGCCAAATGTATGGGAAAGTATCTTCAGCCCTTGTTGGGGAATGAACCACGAAGATTTGACTTGGACTGAAAAGCTGGTTCAACTTGCAATGGTGTTTGTAGGTGAAAAGGACCGCTGTGGTTGTGTTATATCTGATGGGAGGACCGATCTGGAGTATAGACGTGCAGAAATTCTTTTCATAGATTCCCTGCTCCCAACCTACCTGCAACTCATCACCCTAAACCTCACCAGTCAGGCCTGTCTCTAGTTACTAAGGGAAAAGCTGGATATGGTCATTTACCCCTATCCATCTCCCTCCACTGTCAGGATTCATATAGCTTTATAACTGCCTACAGAATACAAGCCAGTCTCCCGTCAAGCTGCAAACACTATTGCGTCAAGCACAGGTGAAGCACAGAATAAAGGCTGCTCTCTCTAACAAGGCAGCTGGAGCCTGGTAAGAGGGTGCACTTGAAAAATGAGAGAAAAAGACAGCGAGAGAGGGGTGGGAGGAAGGTTTTGTTTCTCAGCCCACAGTTTGAGTTAATCTGTATTGAGACTGGCATTCACCGCTCAGATGGTGTGTCAGTTTGGGCAGGCAGCTGATGAGCTGAGGAACAGGGTTACTGGAATGGCCCAAGCCATGACAATGAGCTGTGATGGAGATTTGGGGACAGGGCAATTCTCTCAGTTGTGAATAAGAGGTAGGGATGGGTCTTCCATCTAGTAGTGGGCTGGACCTCCAGTCTCCTGGGTGGATGTGAGCTCTCAGGCTGACATGTTACCATCAGGGCAAGGTGTGGGGCTGTTTCAATCTCCTCAGTATTTCTTGCATTGGTTTAATTAGGGATGCCCAAAACAATCTTTTCTGTTTCTTCACTCTGGGATGAAGTTGGCCCCTTCTCAAGAAGCCTGAGGAGCCTCTGTTTCTGGGAAACCAGTTGAATGAAGCAGAGCCGGTGTAAAAAACAGAGTTTCCCGGGTTGCTAAGAATAACCACACTTTTCACTTCTGGGTGCCTTTTTCTGCACATGTCAAAACGCTTTACAGTCACTAATGAATCAAGCAGGCGTAATAAGTCTGTAATATTGTCTCTATTTTACAGTTGTGGAAATTATAGCATACAGAGAGATCACAAAGCAAGGAGAAGCCGGAAATAAAACCCAGAATGTTGGATTCCCAGATGAATGCAATATAAATGCATAAAACATTATCTGAGTATATATGTACATACACACAGCATGTATACTTGCAGCACATGAAAGACATGTGCGCATGTATTAAGCATACATGTAGCACAATAGCAGTATATTTTTATTTATTCAGTGAGCACCCAAATTTTTGCTAAGTGCCACAAAGCAAAATACAGTAGTAAAGAGTGATACAGTGTCTAAGATCTGGTATCCCATGTAAAGGTATAAAGGGTTCTTACCCCTTATGTACCTGTGGGTCATGTAGTCCAAGTCACCATCTAGGGTTGAAATTACCAACTCAGCCGTCCCAAAACCTAATATTAGTGAACTAACCATAAGACAAAATAGTCAAATCTTTTGTCCAACATAGTGCACAAATCTCCACCCCAAATGAAGATGTGTTTATGCCTGCTGCATGCTACATGCTGCCACTGTATTGTTGGGTGAAACCTTGTTATGGGTTGAGATAAAATCTCACTGAGATTGATAATTGACGCATGAGTTCAGACCTAACATAACTGTAAGTATGACCCCCCCACACACCTAAAACAAAAGGAGCATGTGAACCCACCTAGGAGCTTTTCCTGAGTATTGTTTTGGGCAGGGGTGTGCTGTATAAGGGAAGGCAGAACAGACAAAACCTGGGAAAGACTGAGTGAGAGAGACAGCCTGAAAGAATGGCTGAAAGCACGGTGTCTGAGCCTGGAAGAAACCTGGGAAGAGGTTTCTGGATCGAGGTTGCAAGCTGAAGAGAATGTTCTTGGTTTTGTGAGCAAAAGAAGCTTTTTCCTGCTATTTGATTCCCTCTGCAGTCAGAAACCCAGAACATTGTAGATTTTTTGTAAATAAACAAAACTGCATCAAAGAAATACCTGACTATTACCAATTTCTCTTCCTAATTGGAACAGCGTACTAGAACCCAAATTTTTTAGCCAGCCATAACAGTATGTTATAAATTATATTGTAGGCTATAGTGACAGGATAATGCTAACCTGCTTGCATTTGCAATATCCATTCTCTTGCTTCCATTCCTCTGGGAGGATGAGATTCCTCAGAACAAACCTGCTATTCTATTTTTATTCTGCACTTGGGCCCCAATTCTGTATTCACAAACATTGGTGCAAAACTAGTGTGACTCCCCACTTTACCCCCATCGGGATCAGTCATGGACAAAGATTAACAATGACACAAAGCTATTCTTTTTATATCTCCTCTAAAGACAAGGCAGGTGAAATAATATCTTTTACTGGACCAACTCGTTGGTGGAAGGAACAAGCTTTCGATCTTCACAGAGCTCTTCCTCAGGGCTGGAGAAGAACTTTCTGAAGCTTGAAACCTTGTCCTTTCCACCAACAGAAGTTGGTCCAGTAAAGGTATTATTTCATCTAACTTGTCTGTCTAATGTTCTGGGACCAGCATGGCTACATCAACACTGCAAACATATATCTGCTCTGCATTTAGAGAGCAAACACCACATATGCTGCAGTACCGAATCTTTAGTTATGTTTTCTTTCCCCAGAGATTTAAAAGTGGTAGGCTGCAGGGCTTCCTGTTTCAAATGCAGTTCATTGTAAGGCTCTTCTTAGAAACCACGGTTGTTGAAAAAGTGCTTTTTACAACGGTTCAGGTCCTCATTGGAGGCCAGTCGATCAATGAGAAGCACTTCTATAAATTGATAGGAGATGAGAAAAATAATCCCACTGCCGCACCACTCTGTTGTGGGTCTGATCCATGAGTTGGATAGAGATTTTAAATTGAAATGATCAAAAGGAAACATTTGGGTGGATGCAATTTGATGGGGTTTTTTTCTTCCAGATTTTCAGTTTGCAAAAATACTGCAAGATTTCAACTTTTTGTCCCAATTTGGGATAGGACACATTTTCAAAATATTTCTAAAATTCTCCTGGGACGGGAAAACCATTTTTCTGCCCAGCTCTAACTGGAACGGCTGGGGAGTTTGCAGGGTGGAGTGGTACTTGGAGATGCTAGCCCACACAGAGATATAACCACCCATGGCTCGGAGGAGAGGTACATTGGCAGCACTTCGTTCCTGTGGCTTCTTGATCATTAACATGGAGCATAGCAATTTCCCAGGCTTGCTTTTCCATCAGTGGAATTTAAACGTTGTGATACTCCACAGGACATGGGCTTTCTGGTGTTTACTCCATTGTACCACACATGACCAGAGCCTCAGTTTTAAACCTTATCTGAAGGATGGCACCTCCAATTGCAGCATGTCCCTTTGAGACATTTTGTGAGACAGAGGGAAGAACACCTCCTACTGTAGTGCCAACACTATCTCCAGCAGCACAGCATCCACCAGCATCATGCTGGAGTCCGTACTGACCTACTACCGTTCAGTGCCCTCTAGCCCCTTGGCGGGGCGCTGGATTCAGTGGTGAAGTATCCCATCTACAGACCCTGTAGGCACCCACTCTGTCCTTGGAGGCCTTGGATCCCAGACCTGACAATGGGATGGAGATGCAAGTTGCAAAACAGCAAGTTCCAAATCCTGACCCCATTCAAGGTAACAGCAAAAGTCCCCTTGATTCCCCTTGAGCAGGACCTGCCCCTAAGTGAAGGTAGGGTTTGTATGTACACAGGTGTATGGGTAACGTATAGTAGGTCACTTTTGTGAACAAAATTTCCCTGACATAGGAACATACCAGATGGGCAGACACAAGCCCGTCCTTACCTGGATCCGTTCATATGATCATATTCCCTCTTGACATTGACCCGGACCGGCTGATTGATCCACTCCTGCTGGGGAGGCAAAGGGTTGATTTTGTGTGGCTGGCCGTAGTCGGGGTTCCCTGAGGCCGTCATGTCTGCCTTGGGGAGGTGAGCGGCAGCGCCGTACGTGGAGTCGAAGAGGGACTGGTCGTCACTCACCACTGAAAGGGCCTCCTGAAGAGAAGAAACAAGAGCCCAGCGTCATGACTAAACCAGCGACTTGGCTCACATTCTCCCTTTGAGTTGGCCGGCAGCTGCGAGAGCCTCACAGCTGCTGAACCCTGCCTGAAAGTGACATCTGCCAGCATCGCAGATTGAATCCAATTCTTTGGGGTCCATTAACCCTTATGCAAAACTGTTGGGTCCTTTTTCTGATTACTCTGTGTCTGAACAGGGCAGGGCAGGATCTGAGGTTAACTGGCTCTGCAGAGCAGTGAAGGGAGCTGCTGGGTACAGGACTATCTTCACTCCCTGCTGCAAACTGTCTCTGAGAACCATCTCCACCTACCAGTTTTACCTCCTCACTTTCAATCAGATCCCTAATTGCCGGCCTGCCTCCAGCTGCTCTAAAATAACCAAACGACACATACAATGCAGCTCATCTCGAATGCGTCATTTGAAAAGTCTACATAATTGTCATATCTCTTTTTTAAAAAGTTTCGTGTGGTGTTTATAATTTTGAGATCACTGCTGAAGGAGTAGCCTGCATTACGGGTCAGAGCGGAGGTGGTTGTGGTGTGATGAAGCACAAGTTACTTCACATCCAATAAGAATGATTTGTTTATTATGTGGGAGAAGTAGGGCTGATGATGTATCTAACTATACACCTGTAGACCGACTTGAAAACCAGGAATTTTTTTTCTCTTTTCTTTTTTGCTGAAATTCCTAAATTTGACAAAAAGTTTCTGACCGTCCATTTCCTTGCATTTACATGCCTGGAGTTTATAAATGGTGCATGCTAAGCTATAAGAGCCTGTGGCAGATTCCTGCCTCATTCAAAGCCCACCTGACAGTGTCTGCATGTTCTTCACGTAGTTAAGTTAGCCGTGCATGGGCAATGGCTGCCCTCTTGGCTGACAGCTAAACCGGGGACTTCAGAGCTAGGAGCATAAGCTGCTATATCACAAATTAAAGTGCCAATGCTTTTCCAGCTGCAGATCTCAAAGCACTTAGAAAAGGTGGATAAGTCTTTTCAGCCCAACATTATAGTTTGCCTAACTAAGGCCCGAGCTGAGCAGAGACCTTAAGCATGTGCTTTACTTTAAACGTGCTTAAGTCCCCTTGAAATCAAGAAGTATTTGACCTAATAATTTTTCAAGTGGCTTCTACTGTTGTTATTATTATTATTCATTATCTGTATTTCTGTAGCACCTAAGAGCCCCAAGCATGGACCAGGACCCCATTATGCTAGACACTGTACAAACACAGAACAAAAATACAGTCCCTGCCCCAAGTGGCTTACCATCTAAGCATAAGACAAGAGACAACAGAGGAGTACAAGTAAACAATGAGACAATGGCCAGCATGATCAGTCATTTCTGGGCAGTTTTCTCTGTGCTATAGTGTCCTACTGTCCCTTAACAACAAAGACCAGATCCTTCACCCCATGCCAAAGCTGCAATTGAAAGGAACCTGGTAAAACACACTTAGTTTTCTAGCTGCCTTTAGCAGGTAGGTTTGTATCTTTATAAAGAGCCCCTTCGCTCATTTATTGTACTAATTCCAGAACACTTGGGGGATTAATGATGCCCCTAGAAAATACTTTCACAAGGACCAATCAGATTTTTGCCAGAAATCTCCCCAGTAAGATTCAGGAATTCAGTCTTGCCCATCCCCAAACTATGGTTTGTCTTAGAGATTCCGGCAGATGCATCTGTGCCTATTGCTAGTCCATGGACATTGAATATGTTGGAAATCCCCATTCCCATCCCCATGAGACCTTGCAAAGGCTTAATAAAACCAGACCCTTTGCTGACATTGCTAGTGTCTTTTTCTTAAAGCAAAGAGTAGGCCTTTTCATTGCCAGCGAGGATGTGGTTACTGGTCTAGTATCTGCTTTCTGAAGCCAGGGTGTGTCAGACAGGGATTCTGAAATGACAGAGGCAGGAAGTAGCCTTCATTGGCCTCCTTGGTTCATCTCAACACAAAACTCTGGGGGTTTCCCTTTATGGCAGGAGGCTCTAGGTGAACCCTGAACATCCAGTGCCCAATTACAGGCAAGAGTCATGCACGCCAAAGCACAGTGTAAAAGGTTGTCATGGCTGTGCAGCCCCACAATGTGCGTAGCTAAAGTCAAAGGGGGTCATGAGAGGCGGTAGGCCGGGAATCTGTCTATATCAATGTGAGCCTTAACTCCTTCTCCCCCGGGTTCTGGTGTTCTGCCTGCTGCTTGGAAGAGAACCTGAGGTGAATTCTGCCCCCTGTACCACATGCACTTGGCAATGGAGCTGGTTGGAAAATGGATTCCTTCCTCCCCCCAGAGAAAATACTGACACGAACGGAGAAAAATATTCTTTTTGTCAATTTTCAGCAGAAAACTTTGATTTTTCATCAAAAAACTGATTCCTTTTTTTGGCCAAATTCCCCAAAATGTTCAGTTTGGAGGATTTCAGTTTTCTGGTGAAAAGCTGAAAATTCAAGGCAAGCAAACACTTCTGTGAAAGAAGAAATGAATCTCCTGTTCAGGGAGTTGTCTACAGGACTGATCAGAGTTCATTACAACACATAGCTATAACAATGCTCTTGCACTCATACAGCAGCTTCCTCCAAATGTTACACACTTTACTGATTGAATGCGTATAGACTCAGGATACTCCTTTCCCCTCAGTTGCATGGCACAGAGGAGAAGAAATGTATATGCGACAGCTGCCATTTTGGCTGACACACTGGGCATGGAACCAGGGGATCTCCAGAGCTAAAATCACGAGCTCTTACCACAAGCCTCCTTAGATGCAGCTGTAGAACTCATGCACAGTAGCTCAGGAACAGCTCACCACTGGGTTACACATGCAAACACCAAACGAATATGGCTAGATGTCTAGTAGGGGAGCGAAGGGCATGTCTCCCACAGGCCTCGCTGTGGCATCTATGGCTCAGCATAAATACAGAGGGACGGCCAGTATTATGGGGTCTTTAACTTCCATGGACAGACTGCAGTAGCTCATCTTCTAAAGGTCTCATCTGACAGATCCAAGCCCTGTAAACAATCTGGAACCCCTTGGAAGAATAAAGGGGTCGGTTGACCTTGCTGGATCTAAACTGATAGTCCCAGGTCAGGGAAGGCTGATGTTTAGTTCATTCCCTCTGGAGCAGTCACTAAATGACTCCTCTAGCTAGGAACATGTGGCCAGATTCAATTTCTAGGGGCCTAACCTGATCGGGAAGAGTTTGGCTTCAGCTCTGGTTAATGAAGAGATCAACAGCTCAGATGGACACCAGCAGGCAAATGTTGCATCCCACTGGAATCTAGAGTTACATGGAGTTTGTGGTGGCTGGGAAACTGGGAAACCCCTGAGGGGTGTTAAAGGTGCTAACACAATGTAACTAAACAAGCCTCAGCTGATCAGAGTTCCACTCTTCACTGTTGTATCCTGAGCTTTGTCCTTGAGCTGGCCTGAGTGAGTCCGAGAAAAGGGTCTTGTGTTTATTACTCTGGCCTATACATTACATTATAGTGCCTCTGGGAATACGCTGGCTTTGGCTTTTCCAGTTTTTAATCACATTCCCGGCATAATGCAGCGAGTCCCATCTACAGCAGCTCAGAGAATGCCACAGGCACACTCAGTCTCCTGCAAAAACCAATCCCTGTCTTCTCAAGGATCCCATGTGCCATACAGCTGCCTGCCCGAGAAGGAGGCCTATTGCTGCTGCTTCTAGTGAAGTGATCCCGTATGGAGTTGACAAAACACCTCTGGATCCTGAAGAACGAACAGAGCAGTAGAAATGTCAGATGATTATTGCTTGTGTTCCTAGGAGGCAAAATCCACAGTCCTTTCTCAGACAAAACATCTAGCGACTTCAAATGAGAGTTTTGCCTGAGACTGAGTGAGAACTTCAGGATTTGACCCTATTCTGACTTTGATCCTGTGGATCCAACAGTATGTTATGGGTGAAGGCCAGCATTTTCAAAAGTGTAGGTGCCTCCATTTTGGGGATATCCAATTGAAGACATGCGAGACTTGTTTTTAAGAATTGCTGAGCACACAAAACTTCAGCTGGAGTCAGCAGAGCCGCTGGTATTCAGCACCTCTGAAAATTATCTCAGGTTGGGTTTCCAAAAACTGAGGCCTCCAACATTTGGAATGGCCACTTTTGAAAATTTGGCTACATGCCGATGTCTGTTGTATGGCTTATGCAGAGAACAGGATAGCTTCAATAAACACCAACTTTTTTTAAGCAATCTCTTTCCAATACCCCCAAATTCTCCCAGGTTGTATTATCCAGCTTTGAATTTACAACAACCCATGTCTCCTTGACAAGCAATTTATGTTGGTGTCTTGGGTGGCTGATTAATATGGAGTATTGCTGTGAATAGTAACTATTCCTCAGCTGCTGAAATGCAGTTGCTTCTGGGAAGAATCACAGCATCCATTCTGCACCCCTGACACTAAGAGAGGAAGTGAAGGATAGCTTCTTCCATTGAAAGGGAGAAGTGCATTGTTAGGTGGGCACATCCCATAGTTCTTTGTGCTAAGCTGAGCCACTGTATTATTCTTTCCCGGTGAATTATGGGAGAACTTCTCTGTCCTTCAGAGTACTTGGGGGGAATTGTGGGATGGCGTTGGAGGGCTATCAGCACTTGTGTAATTTAGCTTAGGTCTTCCCTGCAAAGTGGCCAGGTTCCAGCCTGAGTGAAAGCAGAAAGAGTTCTAGCCTATGTCCCCAGCCAGGCCAGCTAGCGTGGTTTGAAGCACCACCAAAATCAGAGAGAGGATTGTGTGTGTGGACAGGAGCGGGGCTAATGGAAGCACCTGAGTAAGAGTCTGAGTTAACTCTGTAGTGGAGACAGGCCACAAGTGGCCAGGACTTGGGTGGGTCGCTCCTCTGAAAGTTCTAAGATTGACCCATCCACGTAAACATCCTTGCATTTGAGGCCCCCAAAATAGTGATGGTGCCTGTCTAACAATGAGCCGTTTACACTGAAAGAGCTCATCTCGGGACAGGCTCTTTGGCAGAATCCGCTCAAATCTTACATGGTTCAGCTTGGACAAAGCCTCCTCTCCCCAAGTTCAGAAGCTTCTTCTCCCAATGTGAGTCAAAGGAAGGAAAGTTCACAAGGTGGTCTGGGTTTCCCGGCTTTGGCTGAACTCAGACTGCCATGAGAACCAGAGACCATAATGTGACAGTAATCAGTCTTCTAACCCCCAGTATAAGTCCTGTGTCTACAATGATGGCTCTCTCCAGGCCTCAGTGATGCACCTGCACTGAATATTGACTTTGTGCTCTGTACAGTCACTTTTCTGACCATAACCACATTTAAAGGGCATCGCTAATGATCAAAGGTTCATCCTCCTGCCACAAAGGCTTACTTCATCAGAGGAAAAAATGCTGAACGCAAACCACCGTGCAATGCACGGAAACATTTCTTCACTCTCCAGAGAGGGGAATTGCAATCAAATGTTTTGCTTTCTCCATCTCTGCAGTATTGGGGATCACTCCTGTACTTCTTTGCAAAGAGCATATTACAGATTTGTCCCCCTCCCCCTGCCAGGGCCTAAAGGAGCCAAAGGCGGTGCCCACAGCAGATGACCTTGCACATGGCTTGTAATTAACACAGGGGATCTATTCCTTAAATATAAATAATGGTCTCAGGAATTGCAGTTCCAAGACTCAGCACTTCTGCTGCCAATCACTTACGCTAGTGAGAGTGAGATACCATCAGGCTTTTGAGTGATGGAGACCAAGATCAGTTTAAAATGCAGTAGAAATGAGTCCATAATCAAATCTGATGAAGTGGGGTCTAGTGGATAAGATCCTGAGTGGAGAGTCAGGAAAGCTGGATGCTATTCTCAACTCTGCCACTGACCTGGTGTGTGACCTTTGGTCAGTTACATCTCTTCTCCATGCCTCTGTTTTCCCTCCCACCTTTTGTCTGTCTGGTCTATTCAAATTGTGAGATCTTTGAGGCAGGGATTGTCGCTTACAGTGTATGTATGTGCCTAGCACAATGGGATTACTGGAATATAAATAGTAATCTCTAGGATCTGGAAACCACTGAACGTTGGCAATGCCTCACATCAAAGCCTAGTTTCAGATTCCAAATGCCCCTATCTTTGTAATGCACCGAACCAAAACCAAAGATCCTCATACCTCTAAACCAGAGTGGGGTCTAAAATCATTCCAGTCTCCCCACACCCTTACTCCACAAAATCCTTAGCCATTTTAAAAACCAGATCTAAGGCTACAAAATATTTCCTCCACAGGTGGGCAGAAGCAGAAGGCTTGGATAATTCACTGAAGGACTGGAAGCTTATTGGAACCAAAACCAGGATATGGGCTTTCTTGAGCTTTGTCCACACTACTCCACCTCCGCTACAAGTTGCATGTTCAGTGTGTTGTGCAGGGAACCTACATAACTCCCCCGGAAAATGGCAATCATGAGACTTTTATTGATACTAATAACTACAATCCTAACTTTTTGGCCTTCAGAGCCCAGTTTAAGGCATAGCTACTTAGCCCTGACTTTGCTTGACTGCCGCTAAAAGAAAGCAGTTATAGAGGTGAAGTAATGAAAGTACAAAGCTGGGAGTCACTGGAGGTTTGATTCTCCATTGCTCTGCGCCGTATGTGTTTATTTATACCAGTGTAAAGTGGGTGTGAAGCCATTCTGCTTTGGTAGCACTTTACACCAGGGCAGAATTAAGACAATCCACAGCCCTAGGCACATCATTTGATGCCTCCAAGTCCCCACTCCATGCCATAGCACTGTCCTGCATTGTCTGGTCCCGCCCCTTCTTGGGGATGGCAGCAGGTTTCAGGAGTAAGCTGAATGGGGCAGTTCACTCCTCTTGGAGCTATTGTTTCAGGCCCTCTGCAGATTTAGGCAGCTTGGTTCATGCTTCCAAGCTTTTCTTTGTATGCATGAGGGCTAGGAACATTGTTTTTAAATGAAAGCTGACACTGTGATATTATTACATGACTCCAGGACCTGGGGCCCTATCCTCTGATACCTAGACCATCATCTGGCCCGGTTCTACACTCATACTACACAAGGTGCAGAAGGATGGAGAATCAGGCACCTGGGGTCTACTCTTGGCTCCACCATTGACTTGCTGCCCACTGATTACTTAGCAAGGGCCACCAGCTGTGAGCCCCAGACTTGCCCTGGTGAGCAGTTACTCACTAGAACAGTCACTGTGAAGCCTGGCACTGCTCCAGTGAGGAACTGCTCACTGTTAGAGCGAGGGGTTCACAATCTGACTGAAGTGCATTAGGTGCTCTATGCCTCAGTTTCTCCATCTACACATGGGGGTTAGACTAGATTAGGTCAATCATCATTTTAAATGTAACAGTATTCAAAATAGAAATTGATCACCTGGCCTGTTCATTCCCTCTGAAGTACCTGGCATTGGCCGCTGTCAGGAGACAGGATACTGGGCTAGATGGACTGTTGGTCTGACCTGTATGGCCGTTCTTATGTTCTTATTTTAAGATAACTTTAAAATGCTCTGGAGGTAGGCAAGTATTATTTCAAACTTTCAAAAGTACTGGACCCCTGAAACTCTCAGCTTCCATTGATTTCAGTGAGATTTGTAGGTGTTGAGCACCTCTGAAGATCAGGTCAATTATTCTCCACTGTAAAAATGGAGAAAACTAGGCACAAGACGATGAGAGATTTGATCAAAGTCACATAGCTAGGCAGTGACATAACCAAGAATACAGCTCAGGAATTCCCAGTGCCCAGGCTCATGATCAATCCACCTGGTTCTACTGCCTTTAGTTTTACTTTCCATTATGAGAAGAACTCTTGAAATGACAGTGCTTAATCTTGAGATAATCCCCAAACAAGACCTCATTTCTTTACAGGTGAAAATGGAGAAAATTTAGGAAAGGTGAAATCATAACCTAATAACTTCTGTAAAGAGGAAAAGCAAAGAAGGCAGAAGATTGATTCAAAATCCAGAGGATTCTTAATAGCAAGAATATCCTGAAATTAGGGATGATAAGAAAATGGGGACATTTTTTTCACCAAAAAATTTGCCAAAAAATGTGTTCCCTTTTTTTAATTGAAAATTGTTTGAAATTCACCATTTCCTCTCTCCCCCAGCTCTAAGATAAGATACATTGGAACAGAGATGAAGCCACTAAAATATGCACTGAATTAATCATAGCTCACATCCACAAGGGCCCTGATTTAAGCAAGTACTTAAAGATGTGCTCATCCCAGTTCAGGATAGCTCCTATGCAAACATTTAACTTAAACAAGTGCTTAGGGGACTTGAGTTAGGCATGTGCTTAAATACTGTCCTAAATAGTATTGCTTTCTCGAATCAGGGCTCCATACCACTCACTGATAACTGGGGAGTGGAAACTCAGCTCTCTTGTAACAACCGTTCTAAATTCTAAGAGAACTTAAACTTCTGAGCTGAACAGATATGCTAATCATTTGAATAGCCATTATCAATTGCTACGCAGAATCCATCAGTCCCCACATAAACCTTATCTAATGGGCTATACTGACAGTTCCATATGTCTGTGCTGTTACTGTACTCCTGGCTCTCTTAAATACATGATCCAGGGTTCCTCTGGTGTAAAATTCATCTGCAAATGTTGTGGGGATTAACACTGTATGCTGAATTTTTGGGGTGAAACCCTGGCCCCGTTGAAGTCATTAGCAGTTTTGCCATTGACTGGAACAGGGCCAGGATTCACTCAAAGGTTCATTGAAATGGAACTATCCGAGACTAATGAATTCACCTGTGCTGCCAAATTAGTGCAAATTATTCTGCCTTTGCCACCTACACACACATTTCTCTGACCAACTCACATTATTTATATTGCCACTGAATTGACCCTCAGCCCTTCTGTCCCTGGGAACGCAGGCACTCACTAGAGGTGTACATCCACCTTCCTTTTTGGTCATTTTTATCTCACCTCTGTGAAATAATTGTGTGATTTCCTTTAAGCATTTGTATTAGTAACAGAGGCCCATGGATATAAATAAGCATACACATATACACTTCTATAACTGTTTTAGGGTTTTTTTTATGGCCTGTTCTGCTGAAGACTCTTAGAGGATTGCAAGATGATTTCCTAGCAAACCCAAACGTCTCTCCTGAAGTAATATGCTTTTCCACACAAACTTTGCAGTGACCTTTGCTTTCTCCTGATGCACCCTTTGTCAACCCTTATGCCCTCTCTAGCAGCCTGGGTTGCTTTCCATTCCAAAATTCAGATCAGCGGTTTGCAGCATGAGCCAACATTCAGCTAAGAATAATCATCAAGTCCTAAGTCTTCTGCTTGTACAGTGCCTAGAAAAGGAAACCTCCATCTGGAGAAGCTAAGAAGCACCTCAAACTATCCCCCTCAATGCAAACTGAAACTTTGGTTCAAATAAATTCAGTTAACTTTCAATTCCATTATTTCATTCTTTTGTGGCAGCTTCCACATTTTTATCAGGACTGGAAATAAAAAGCATCTCTGGTGATATTTCCTGCCAGACTAGAAACTGAGGCTATCGATCGATCTATCTATATTTCTAAGGATGCTCTTGTTTTGTTTTCCATGATACTTTCAATGTGAATTACTTATTTTAGATGGGGGCAGGGGGAAGTTGTCATTAGAGAGCATAGTGGCCATGTGCGTGTGTGCACATCCTCTGTAACATGCTGCATTGGAAAAGGGCATGAAAGATCTGGTGATAGCAGATCAGTTTAGCAGAAGTTTAAAGGCACAGGAGTTAAAAAACAAAATCATAGCCCTTGGATAGCTCTGTATATCACAATTCTCACCTTGGTTTCTATGCGCCAGAGTTTCAGAAATCTGGCAAATATGTCTGTTCTCATAAGATTTCAAGCGCAGTGTTTCAGACCCAAAAGAGGGTTGTGTCGTTACGAGAACCATTACAATTATGAGGGCTTATCCAAACTGAAGCTCTGACCCATAACATCCATTCATTATTTAACTATGATACCATTGTCCCAGTTACATTCACAAACACTGTGATCGTATCCTGTTTTGTTCTCTGACAACATTCCCATCACAATCGCAGGAAGCCCACCAGGAAACGATCGCCGGGTGCTGTTATGTTTCCATCCACAAAAAACAAAATGTGCACGTTCAGCCCCCGATGACTTATTCCAGACTAAGGAAAAACAACAGCGTGAAAGAATCAAAGTAAAGTCTCCAGAAGAGAGCACCGTGTGTGTGTCTCCTCGGGAAACAGGTGGCAGCAACTCTGAAAACTACTGAACTCTGCCTACATGGAGAGTGCTTAGAAATGTAAAGTGCAGCCCAAACGAAACAAAACGAATGACAATCAGCCATAGGTAGCACAGGTTCAAGTCATCTTTTCAGATCCTATCCCTTTATGGCAAACAGAGGGTGACTTAGAGAGGTCTGCTGTTAGCCCCTGGATCTGCAGAAGTTCAACCGATGGCTCCAAGGACAGAACTGGATTGGGATTTCATACATCCAGGGCTTTGAGCTTGTTTGCCTTTAGAGTTATGGCATGGCCCATGTGTGTCATTTGGATGCAGATCGATGTTCAGATTCTGAGGACCTGTGAAGTTCATCATGTGCTTGGATCCACCTTTTCAGTCCAGGCCAATCTCTAGCCAGCTCCTCTCTTTGGATGAGTTTGGAAGTGAAGAGGCATTAAGCAGCAATGGCTACACCTGCCAGTCTTTCATTATCTACTGCACTGCTGGTAACAGCGGTTGTTTTGGATCATCCATTGACTCCAGTTAGACAGGATCATTTGCCCATTGTTAGCGGCTGTTAGAATTAGGCACAGCAATGGAAGAAGAACCACAAGAAGCTGGCAGGCTGGTTGCTGGTGCTTATTGTCAAGCTCCGTAATGCAAAGCATGGAAATGGGAAAGTGGGGATGGCTCTGGGCTTGTAGCTATCCACTGTCCCTTAGCTCTGCACTGCACGTTATCCAGCTTGGTATATTCATCAGCTGCAGTAAGCTGAAATGCAGTCTTAATGCATCCAAGTGCATGTTCAAATGGAGTCTGAGGCACAGACACTCACCTGCCTTCTAGCCAGGAACCCTTCCTCAATGGGATAGAAAACCCCTAAGGCTGAGATTTTTAAAAGAGCTATTAGGGAGTTAGATGTCCATTCATGTTTGATGGGAATTGGGTGCCTAACTCCCTTGGACCACTTTAACGTTGCAACCTTAATCTTGACAAAGTACCTCAGGTGGCAGAGGGACCAGCCAGCCAACAGGCTCAGTTAACAACACAATGTGCTGAACTCCACTGCTCTTCTTTCCCATTCCTGGTGGAGACACGCAGACCTGATGTGCCTGGGAAGGGCTAAGCAGCAGCCACTGCATCTGGATGCACACATGCACGCAAGGGTTTATCCACACACATACTGGCATGGGGCAACTCCTTCCCAACTTTAGCTAACTCATTGTAAGTCATTTCTAAACCAAGTAAATTAATCTGGTTTAACTAAACTAGGGGCCAGTGTTTGCATAGAAAAGACCTAAGACACTGGATCAGCAAGGAAAGGTCTCACAAAAGCAACATCTAAAATGTATATACTAGCATGTGAATGGCGAGCTCGCCCAAGATAACATCACCTGACCCTCTTTGCCTTTCACATTGCTCCCCTAGATGGAGACTGTTTCCTGGATTGTGCTCCTGCTTTCTCTGTCTCTCACTTGCTCTTTCTCACTCACTCCATCATCTGCATTCCCTGCTCTCATTACAATCTTGCACCCTTCTTTATTTGTTGCCCTTTATCTGCTTTTCTTCATTTTCCCTCTTTCTTTGGCTCTTATTCATGCTTTCATTCTTTTCTCTCATTTCTCTTTCATTCTTAGTCTCTAGTTCATTTTATTCTTTTTTGCGCCTCTCTGTATTTTTATGGATATTTACACATGGAGTGTCATTTGCAAGAGTCCCTCCTCTTTCACAGACTTCCTGCGTGACATTGAGTGAGTCACTTAGCCTCTCTGTGCCTCAGTTCCCCATCTGTAAAATGGGACTATAGCACTGCCCTGCCCCACAGGGGTGTTGTGTAGATAAATATGTTAAGGACTGTGAGGTGCTCAGATACCATGGTGGTGAGGTCAGGCAAGTACCTAAGACACCTCAGATAGATAGGTCGATGCTTAAAACTGGATGTGCCAATGGACACTTTTGTACTCCCTAGAGCCCATCTGCACAATGAACGTGGGCTTCCTCCACAGACTCACTGGGCCAGGCTCTGCAATCACTTCCCAGCTCTGCCACAGACTTCCTGTTTGACCTTAGGAAGTTACTCAATCTCTGTGACACACTGGCCCATCTGTAAAATGGGGATAATGATCCTTTCTTCCTCCCCCCACTTTCTTTGTTGTGTCTGTTTAGACTGTGAGTTCCTCGGTGCCAGGGCTGTCTTTTACTCTGCACCCCTGGGGTTCCGTTGCTGTGTCTAATTCTAATGGCCTTTAATAATCAGCAAACGATCCTTTCTGACTTGAATCAGTGCTATGGAATCAACAGATGATCCAAAATGGTTGGTTTCACCAGCAGGACAGTAGACAATCGAGCATTTTCTAGGTGCTACTGTGACACAAACAATAAACCTCTGAGCTAAAATGGCCTATTTTCCACACTTCAGGATCCTCTGAATTTTCACCAGCCTCTCCCTCACACACTGATCTTGGCTGCCAAAGCTGGATGCTCCTTTCTCCAGGAGAGAAGGCAAGGATTGACATCAGGACTGCCCATCAGGGGTGTTTATGAAAGCCATGCATTGATGCCCTCTGCAGCGTGCCCAGCTTCTGCTGGCTCCTTCTCTAGTTCTCATCTTGGTCTCCCCCACTTGGCAGCGCAATTGAAAGCTGCTGCCCAACTGGGATGGCATTCATCTGTGTTTTCCTTGCACGCCAGCCCCAGCCCCTGTGGCTCCACTGATGGAGCTTGTCTCCACATACGCCTAAAGGAAAAGCAGCGATTTCTGTGAACAAGCCTGCTCAGGGCATTCCAAGCAAAACAGCTCAGCAGGATTATACCGAGGTATTTTCTTTGTCAATCTCAATTGAGATATTTGAACAGGAAGACCTGGCTTAAAGCACTGAAAGTTCCCAGGGATTTTTTGATGGATCTAATTTCTCTACAAAGAGTCATTAGTGTTCTAATCTGCAGGCAACAGCCAGGTACCAGCATGGCTCAGTGGGCTGTATGGTTTTTGTGAGACAGACTGCTAGGGGTTCAAATCCCACCCAAAGACTTGGGCTATGACCCAAACCCAACATTGCAACACAAGAGGGGATTGATCGAAGTGATAAACTAACTTACTTCCTAGCGACAACCCAGAGATTCGCATGGGACCTTCAGGAAGGATGGAACCTCATATCCTGACAAACACTGTGTCAATAAAACAGCTTCTAACATCCTACGCACTACTGCTAAATACATAAGTGCTGCTATTTCACGTATGCTGTTAGAGCACTCAGCTGTGGCCAGGTCTACACTACAAAGCTATGTCCGCCATGTGTGTGAAAAAATTAGTCACTATAAATGTACAGTCAAAACTCCCAGTGTAGATACAGCTATGCTGACAGAAGAGTGCTCCTGTTGACAGAGCTAGTGTGATGGTTTTAGTAGGATGACAGAAAAACTCCTTCTGTGGGCATAAACTCCATCTAGAGTAGAGGTTATACTAGCAAAACATTTATAGTGTAGATAAGGCCTCACTGACTGGGAATATAGGGCCAAAACCACCCTTGTTGTAAATTTACTGAAGTCAGTTGAAGAATACTTTAGAAATGTAGGGTTGAAAGGGACCACAAGAAGTCATCTAGTCCAGCTTCCAGTGCTGAGGCAAGATCATATAAAGTTAGACCATTCCTGACAGGTGTCTGTCGAACCTGTTCTTAAAAAACATCCAATGATGGGGATTCCACAAGCTCCCTTGGAAGCCTATTCCAGAGCTTAACTACCCCCATAGTTAGAAAGTTTTTCCTAATATCTAACCTCACTGCGGATTAAGCCCATTACTTCTTGTCCTACCTTCAGTGGGCATGGAGAACAATTGATCACAGTCCTCTTTGTAACATATTTGAACACTTAAACATATTTGAAGACATATTTGAAGACTGTTATCAGGTCCCCCCTCAAACTAATTTTCTGAAGACTAAACACGCCCAGTTTTTTTAACCTTTCCTCAGAGGTCAGGTTTGATAAACCTTTTTATCATTTTTGTTGCTCTCCTGTGGACTCTCTCCAATTTGTCCACATCTTTCTTCAAGTGTGGCACCCAGAACTGGCCTCACACTGCCTTATCAGCTGTGTTGTACATATGACACTCCTGTTAATGCACTCCAGAATGATATTAGCATGGTTTGCAACTGCATCATCTTGTTAACTCACATTCAATTTGTGATCTACTACAACCCCCAGATCCTTTTCAGCAGTACTACCACCTAGCCAGTTAGTCCCCATTTTATAATTGTGCATTTGATTTTTCCTTCCAAAGTGAAATACTTTGCACTTCTCTTTTTTGAATTTCATCTTGTTGATTTCAGACCAATTCTCCAATTTGTCAAGGCAGTTTTGAATTCTAATCCTGTTCTCCAAAATGCTTGCAACTCTTCCCAGCTTGATGTCATCTGCAAATTTTCTAAGCGTACTCTCCACTCCATTAACCAAGTCATAAAGGAAATGTTGAACAGTGCAGGATCCAACCTGACTCCTGGGGGACACCATTAGATATGTCCTCCCAGTCTGACAGCGAACCATTGGCAACTATTGTTTGAGTATGGTCTCTCAACCAGGGGTGCACTCATCTTATAGTAATGACATCTAGACTGTCTTTTCCTAGTTTGGTTATGAGACTGTCATATGACACTGTGTTAAATGTCTTACTAAAATCAAGATATATCACATCTGCTGCTTCTGCACTATCCCCCACAGCCCAATGGTTAGAGCAGAGGGTTTGGGAATCAGAAGACCTGGGTTCTATTTCCAACTGTGTTACTCAAGCCAAGTCATGTAATGTCTCCATGTGTCAGTTTCCAAGTACTTACTGTGCATTCCTCCCCAGTGGTGCTCTGATACTTAATGTTTGTAAGGCATTCTGAGATCTTTGGTAGAAAGAGATCACAGAAATGCAAAGTGTTATCCTCAGGCAAAGCTGCTTGATAAAACCAAATTCTATTCTGGTAGGATGCGGGGCAACAAACTTGCAAAAAAACCTCTTATCTGCTAACGTTGACAGTGATATCTGTGAGCCTGTTGGCTTTATCAGCCCTGTACTGAGAAAAGCCCTGATTCGAAGCTCAGATAGATGGCATCTCATTGCTGCATTGCACATCTCAAAAAAACCAAAAAAAAAAACAAACACCTTCTCTCACAGCTAGTTTTCCACACAAGCAATAGCCAATGGATTCTTCTACCGCAGCTCCTGTTCCCCCATCCATGGTGATGCAGGCCTGAGTACCAGAGAACATAAAAGAGCTCATGACAAGCACTTTCAAACCTTTCACTACAGGCAAAACATAAAAGAGCTGAGCACAGCCAACGGCTAGGAGCCAGAAGTCTCTGAGCTCAAATCCCAGTGCTAACATTGACCCACATCTATGGGTTTAAGGTACGTCTTGACCGCAAGGTGAAGGTGTGACCGTAGGATAGATGTGCATACTGTGCTAGCTTGAATCTAGCTAATGACAGCAGTGAAGACATGGTAGTACAGTCTTGTGCTTGGGGTAGCAAACAGAGTACAAGCCTACCAGGGACCCTGGGTACATACTTGGGTTCTAGCCTGTGTTGCCGTGTCTTTGTGGCTATTGTTTCCCATGCTAGCTAGATGTGAGCTATAACTGCACCTTCACTTTGCAGTCATGACCTACCCTCAGAGAAATCACTTACCCTGTATTGAGCCCAAAGACTTGAGTCAGACCAAATCTTCCTCCTCCTCTTCTTCTCCAGATGCCAGTCGTGAGACACAGAGGTTATCTGGGTAAAGTTTAGCAGACTACCCTTGAACTCTATGAAACCATGAAATGACAATGATGGTGGTGGGCTCAACTTTGGCCTAACTGCTCTCAGTGAAGTCAATAGCAAAGCTCTTATTGACTCAGCTGGAGAAGAGTCAGGCCAATATTGAGAGCGGCTGAAAATCCCATGTGTGGCACTTAACTCCAGGTGCGTTGTGAGGATCGGTAGCTGCTGCTTGATGAGTGTTAAGTTTTAAGCAGCCAGGATCCTTGTTTTCATGAGAACGTCTCCAAGATCCAGAGAAACAAAGAAAATCAGTCAGCAATACTTTGCTCTTTTATAGTGCCTTTCATTTGAGGCTCTCAAAGCACAAATGTGGCTAAGCATTGCTATCCCTATTTTACAGAGGCGGGGACCGAGGCACAGTGGCAAAGTGTCTTGCCAAATGTCACCCAGTAGGTCTGTAGCAAATCTGAAAATGGAACCCAGGAGTCCTGCTCAGACCAATGTCTAGTCTGCCTGTAGGAAAGAGGGCTGTCTCTAGAGCAGTGGCTTGTGAAGTTTTCAGAGGGTGATTGTAGCTCATTTTTCATCTCCTTGAGTATTTGCTGAAGAGGTTCATGGACTCGGATCATGTTAATACAAATAAGAAGCAGGCCACTCAGTGCAGATCCATGTTCTCAGCAGAGCTGATATGCCTCATCTTATCTCTGACATGGCTAGTCCCCCAAACAGTGACGAAAAGCCCTTTATCAGATGCAATTTGAGGAGGTTTCTTTCTCAGATGCAGCGTCAGCTCTGCGGCTGTGGCAGGAGAGGGAGGCTTATGGCTAAACGCTTTGTTTTATTCAATAGTGGGGCGATGGACTAGAATGGGGTCCTTTTTATGAGGCAGGCAGGACAGGGCTGCTCCCCACAGCTCTTCTGGAACAGTGCTCTGCTCCCTCAGCAAGAGGGAAACCTGTCAAAAATGGCTTAACGATCTTCTAATATTTCCATGCAATTAAAGGCCACATCTGTCTCGCAGACCCCCGTCCTCCTTTCTAATGCACAGACATGAACTAAACAGTCTGTCTTGTCGATTCGCCAGCTAACAAAGGGGCCTATTCATAACACAGGCACTTTGGCCGTGTTGTGCGTGTGTGAAGTGAAATAGAGTTTGCACTTGGAGAATAACCTGTGTTGGGAGCTAGCAGAGATTTCTGCTCTAATAAATCAATCAGCTTTACCGGCCTATAAAACAGGCCCCCTCCTAATTCTGACTGAGCCGAGCCACCCTTAAAGAGAGGCAGCTATGTTCACAGGCCCTCTGCTAAAGTGGGAACTTCTAGTAACTAACTAGAAAGTCACATACAATGCTGGAGAGAATGTGTATTGGTTGGCTGGATTTTAAAGCAGCATGAGAGAATCAGATGCCTAAATCCCACAAAACTGGGGTCCCTAACTCCCTTATGCACCTTTTGAAAATCTTAGCCTCAACCATGCTCCCTACACAGTCAATACCTACACACTTTGCTATTGACTTCAACAGGAGCAAGGCCGGAAGAGAGGAAGACAGCTCTGAGCCTGCACTCCTTACAGCTGCCCAACTCCCATTAACAGATTCCAGGCCAGAAGGGACCATTGCGATCATCTAGCCTAACCTCCTGCATGGGACAGGCCAGAGAACCTCACCAATAATTTTTGCATTAAGCCCGTAGCTTCTGTTTCAGCTGTACTTTGAAGAAAGTGGGGACTTCAGACATGCAAGGACTACAAATACTGGGCTCTAATTTGCCAGTGAGATGAAGAGCATCTTTCACCTCTAGGAAACACAGTGCTGAAGAATCACCATTTCCATGGTTGCAAACCAGCCACAGCATCTTGTCAAGCATTTTGGGTGATAACGAAAGGCAGTTTTGCCATCATCAGAAAACTAGAACTGTGCCAGCAGTAAGTGTTTTTCTGTGAAAATGCTGGATTCCTCTCTGCATTATATACATTTTTAAACGGCTGAATTCTCCCCCTCCCCTATGGAATTTCACTGCATAATGATGCATGTTGCTGGTGGAAATGGTGACATTTTACCCGTGTTCAACTTCTTTGCCGAAATGTCGGGTTTTGCGTGTGAATACTAAACCGGTTTTCACCGGTTGCAGTGAAGGCTGATTCAAAGCCCATCGAAGTCAAGGAGAGTCTTTTTTTTTTTTTTTTTTTGACTGCCATGTGCTCTGCATTCGTGAATATCTCCCTGTCTTATGTACTTATAGGGCCTCCATTACCATAGCATCACAGTGCCTCACCAGCTTTAATGGATTTATCCTTTCAACACCCCTGTGGGGCAGGACAGTGCTAGTATCCCAGGTTACCTATGGGGAATGGAGTGTCAGGAATTGAGGCCTGCAGTAGAGCCAGTCTCCAGGTAACTAGCGAGCACAGCTGATCAGTAGTAGACTGCCTGAGTGGCTACACAGCCCGATTAGTGGGAAGAGTCAGCAGACTGGCTTTTAAACCCAGCAGAAGCAGCAGTACAGTAGCTACTCAAAGCATTTGCCCAGGTCCCACAAGAGGACAAAGAGAAAACCCTAGAGGAAAAAGCTGGCTGCAGTCCGCTCCATTGGGTACCAGTCACAGACTGGCCTGAATTAGAGGAGAATGATTCAACTGATTAGTTTCTAGCCAGCAGGCCACCAATGCAGCTTAGCATCAGTGAGCCTGCCAACCTGAACAACAACAGCCCTACTGTCCTACACTCTACCCTGGTCCTCCAAATCTCCTTGAAATGAACCTTTCAGTGGCAATCCCCATAGTGTTTTGGAACCGGCTGAAAACAGTCTCTGGGTGTCTCAAGTGCTTTGTCTGCACCTGTAAATTCCTTGTGTGATTTCAAGGCACCAAAACTGCTGTTGAGGTTGAGTAAGGACTGTAGGTATAATAATGATAATTATTGTTACTATTGAAACTGGCTAGAGCACTGGACTGAGGCTCAGGTGACCTGAGTTCTAATCCCAGCCTGCTGATGGGTGACTTTGGGTAAGGATATAAGAATGGCCACATTGGGTCACACCAATGGTCCATCTAGCCCCATATTCTGCTTTCTGGCAGTGTCCAATGCCAGGTGCTTCTGAGGGAATGAACAGGACAGGCATCATCTAATGATCCATCCTCTGTCATCCAGTCCCAGCTTCTGGAAATCACAGGGTAGGGACACCAAGACCAGGGGGTTGCATCCCTGACCATCTTGGCTAATAGCCACTCATGGACCTATCCTCCATGAACTTACCTAGTTCTTTTTCAAACCCCGTTATAGTTTTGTCCTTCACGACATCCCCTGGCAACCAGTTCCACAGGTTGGCTGTATAGTGTGTGAAGTATTTCCTTTTGTTTGTTTTAAACTTGATGCCTATTAGTTTCATTGGGTGCTCCCTCGTTCTTGTGTTAGATGAAGGAGTAAATAACACTTCTTTATTTACTTTCTCCATGCCAGTCACAATATTATAGACCTCTATCATATCCCCTTAGTCGTCTCTTTTCCAAGATGAAAAGTCCCAGTCTTTTTAATCTCTCCTCCTACAGAAGTTGTTCCATACCCTTAATCATTTTTTTTACCCTTCTCTGTACCTTTTCCATTTCTAATATATCTTGTATATCTTGTATGCCAATGTAAGTTAGGTTGCCTTAATTTTGTAGTGTAAACATGGCCTAAGAGACAGTCCCTGCTCCAAGCTACCTAGACAAGATAGTCAAAAGTGTGGAGGAAGGAAGTGTTCAATTCCATATCCCAGAGTTCTGGGAGTTTTCAAAATATCCAAAATTCAGGATAAAAAATGATCCCAGAGCCCAATGGATCTTGCTCCTGTAAAGACACAAAGTTTCCATTCCTTGAAGCTGAAATCTAGAGGTAGCAATGATAGAATGGTCACCGATTATTGTGCATCATTTACTGTTTTACCCTCATTCCTTCCCTTCTGCCCCATCACTCAGTATACAAATAATCTGAGCCTTGTATTCTCTTCTCTATATAAAAATTATGAAATCATCATTTAAAAAAAAAAGGTTAGAACTCGAGATGTTTAAAATGTGTGCACTGCTCATCACATACCTCAGACAGTCTTCACGCTATTTCCTTGTGCCTCCCCCTCCCCTGGCTTTGTTTGTTGTATTTGCCTCTTGTCTCTCGTTTTATGATTAGATTTTAAACTCTTCAAGGCTGGTGCTGTCTTCTTGTTCTGTGTTTGTACAGCACCTAGCACAAGGGGCCCCCAATCCTTGACAGGGGCATTTAGGAGCTACCACAGCACAAACAAACAGTAATAAACCCAAATCTGAATCTACAAGATCAAAGAGTCTCACAGTCCTCTCTCTCTCTCTCCACAAAATTGGCAGATTTGCTATTAAATTCCATGGAACCAAGATCTCCCCTATGCATTTGTGTAGTACCCACTCCCATCACAGTTGCCTATCAAGATATCTGTATGATATCAGACTTGTGGCCATCTATAGCCAACCCCTCATTCCACATGAGTCATTCAAGGCTGCCACAATGTTGTATCTGGCACCACAGAATGCATAGGCAAGAAAGCAATTCTAATGTAATTAAAGAAATTGTGAATGATCCTGTGTATTAGGCATATCAAAAGTGTTCGCTTCCTTTATTTCCCATATTAATACTTAGCATTTATATTGGGCTTTCTACCCGTAGCTCTCAAAGACCTTTACAAAGGAGGTCAGTGTCATTATCCCAGTTTTTACTGATAGGGCAAGTAAAATGCACAACATTCATATGGCTTGCCTAATATCATATAGTAAAGCAGTGGTTAGAGCCCATGTCTCTCGAATCCCAGTTAAGGGTCTTCACTACTGGACCACAATGCAGTAAATGCATTGCAACTGGAGGAGGCATAAATAGGTAGTAGGCACTCAGCTCCTGCCTGAACTGCCTTTTATACCTCTGAAAATCCTCCTCTGTATTAACTTGGTTCGTATAAATACCATGTGCCGTTGAGCACTGAATACTTAGGAACTGAAACACAGATCCCTAGCTGAAGCTTTTCTGTTCCATCCATCAGGGTTTTTTCTCTCTATGCCTGTTATTCCCATTCTCCCTCCTTGTCTTTCACGTGAAATTAATATACCAAATCCACCCCTGTGACGCATATTCAGATTACATCAGTGAACAGATCAGCTAGAAGGGGCTGGTTCATTTCATAGGAGAGACACTTTCTATTCACACACAACTTGGAAGCAATAATCATTAGTGATAGGATAGGCAGAGTACAGAACACAGCTGTTTCATGCCATCTTGGCAACGTTCTGTTATTTAAATGTTTGTCCCATAGACCAGTAGCTGTGCTTCCAGGCTCTGATTCCGCAAAGCATGCAAGTATTGTGCTTAATTGCTTTGCTGAACTGAGATGGGACTGGTTCCATGTTTAAAACTGAGCTCACCCTTCAATGCTTTGCTGAAGGGGGACTTACTGCCGTTCTTCATGTAAGCAAATATTCATTATCCCATCTTTAATTTTCTCTTGTTCAGCACAAAACACACTGTCAACACTTTTTTTGGTCCAATCCTGCAAACATTCAGGCTATGGCTACACTGATGGCGGGAAAGTCGCCACCGTCAGATCGACTTCTCTAGATCGGCTGAGCGGTCAGTGAAGATCTGCTCAGTCGATCCAGAAATCGATGTATTAAGACCACCTTCTCAAGTGGTGTAGCGCTGCGTTGATGGGAACGCGGTTCCCATCGGCGCAGTGCGATGAAGACAGCGTGCAGAAGAGAAGCAGAGAAGTCGACGGGAGTTACACAAGTTTTTTGCGTAGCTTGCGTAACTCCCGTCGACTGCCGCCGAATCTTGGAGGCAAGTCTAGATAAGCCCTCAGTGCACGTGTTTAATCCAGGCATGTAGGTAGCCCCACTGAAGTCAAGATGATGTCTTTGCAGGATCTAGCCTTAAACCTTGTTCTCCTACATTCTTGCAAAGTGACCTTTGTTACTAACAACATTTTAGATCTTTAACATGAAAGAGTTTGAGATTAACCTGAGTGTTGCTAACTCTCACAATTTTATCACGAGTCTTGTGGTATTTGGTGTTTCTCTTGAAGCCCTAGTTCCTGGAATCATGTGATAATGTGAAATGTTTAGCTTTCATTTAAAAATAATAATACAGTTAAGTTATAGATCTCATGGCTGCGGAAAAAAGCTTGAAAACATGATCTAAATACATCCTAAAGTTTCAAAAACCAGAAGGCAAATAAAAAACCCCAATTGATTGTTTTAAAAATCATGGGATTATTAAAATAATCTTGTGATTCTGGCAATACAGTTATCTGTTTTCTTTACATTCCACTGAAGTTTAGTGACTAAAAACTAGATTGCTCAATATCACGATTGTTTCATTTTCACTTCTGGATCAAATGCATTAGTAAAAACAAAATTCACTCAACAAAAATGTCCAGTGGTGTTGAATTTCAGCTGCAAACAATTCAGGAAAATGATTGTCTTTTTCTCCCAGAGCAGTTTTTTTTTAAATGGAATGAAGAAACAAATCAACCTCCTACTATTAAGTTTAGTTGAACCTTCATTATATTTTAAAATCAAAACTAAAACTAAATTTGGAGGCTAAATAATCTATCTATTTTACTCACGAGTCATCCCACTGAAGTCAATGGAACTACTCACCTGTGTAACCCTGGCAGGATTACAGGCCTAAACCCTTTACAATAAAAATAAGTGAATAAATACCTCTTAATTCATCAAAGATGTATTTCCTGTTTTGTAGAATTAACCTCAATCCAAATGGCAAAAATCCACTTGGTTTTTTTGGGTTTTTTTTTAAATGCCATTATTCTTCCAACCCAGGCTGCAAATAGCAAGAGGAGCTGAATGGATGGTTAGTATGTGTGTCATTATGTGGCTCACGGTCACACCCTCACCCAGACTCAAAACCCTGCGCAAGCTGCAGTAAAAACAACAGGAAATGGCTAAGAGTATTTATAGCATTATTGTGTTTATCCTGAAGTGATGTTCTGCACAGATTATTATGAACTTTTTCATGGGAGAGGACACAGCTTGTGTCAGCTGGAGATTTGCATATATTTTACCCATGGTACTCTCTGCTAACTTGTACATTCCCATCCTTCTCCCCCCTCCCACTTTTTAAAGGGTTTATTTTATGCTTTCCAAAGACAGATGTGATAAGTCATTTCTCCCTTCAGCCCTACCAGTGTGAGTCTGAAGTAACTCAATTGACTTCACCAGATTTACAGGTGTGGAACTGAGTGAGAAAGGAGTGTCTGTTGCAAAATCTGCTCCAAAAAATAAAACAAAAAATCAAATAGGTCTCTGTAAGTCATTCCTTGCCAGCTGTACAAGCTACACACTTCACAGAGTGAAAAATTCACCCCTTTCCTGGATTTTGGCACTGTCAACAAAGAAATCACTAAGATAAACTCAACTCAAGCCATCTAGGGTAGCTCCTACAGTACCTCCCTCAGGACTACTCAGCCCACATCTTGGATCCTCTCTATTCAGAAACTCTCCCATCTCTTTTATATCTGGGTGAGATAATGAATCACCTGGTTTGATGAGTCAGCAGAAGATACTTACGCCCTTTCTCACCACGACCAGAACCTGTGAACAATGTGAGGCGCATGATGAAAATGCTGTTTGCCTGCATCCTTGCCTCTGCACTAAATGGGAAAGTGAAATAGACTTTTGCTAATCCACATACACCTCTCAACTTGGCATAAAAATACTATAGAAACAACAGAGGAGAGATAAGAGAGATAATAAAACAAGTTAATATCCAGATAGCATTAAAAACCAAACTCGCTGGCAGATAAACGTCATCTATGCAGGCCAGTTCCAATTCAGCCAGCGATAGAGAAGGAAAGATAAAATAACTTTTTAAAAAAGCAACCTATTTTAACTCAGAAAACAAAGAGCCAGATATTACTTCATTGTCACACCAGTTTATGTTATCTTCAGTCATATCTGCCTTGTCTTTACAAAACTATTCAACAGTTGTTCGTTTCATTATGTACGCTGCACAGTTTCTGTAAACCTCATTTAAAAGCAATCAGAAAATCAATCATATGATGCCAGAGCTGCTTACAGCTTCTGACTGTTATTAACAAATTTTAACCTTTTCTCTGAGCACACAGAAGGAAATCTTGCTGAAACTTAAGCTTTCAGCAATGGTCCTGAGTTTCCTTCTCTATCTATAAATCAGAGCATCCCATCATTTCATTGTTTGCAAATATAATAAGCTCCCTTTTTGTCCATTTAAAACACAAAACAGCAACAACAAAGCATTAGGAGATCTTTGTGAATGGAAGCGATGTTTCTTTCTTTGTGTGTGTGCTGCATTAATTAATGCAATTGAGTCAATATCCAAGCATGGCCCGTTTGTATGAATGCCATTCAAATCCTTAGCAGTTCTATTAGCGCTTCATTATGGTAGCATTGATCAAGCCTAAATTCACAGGGCTTATTTGCATCATATTCTGACAGGTGCTAGTCCAGGTGTCCTATTGTTGTTCTGAAGCATGAATTAATAACACAGTCCAACCTCCGCAAATTATCATTTGTGTGAGGGAAGGAATAATAGAAATGTAGAGATAGAAGAAAGACCTATTTGGCTGCATCTCCCCAGGCAATGCAGGATTGTCTCCTACAAGAATCTTTCTTGGGCTTTGTCAGGTTTAGTTTTAAAGTGATGGGACTCCCTCTACTACCTTTGGGAGACTATTAGGATATGCAGTCTAAACTCCCATTCATTTCCTTTTAGCCTATCAGGACTAGCTATACTCTGTTCTACCATGGGAAACACTTGCTCTCCATCCTTGGTGTTTATATCCTTACAACATCTTTCAATGTTTATGTGCCCCTTAATCACTGATTCAGTACTGACTGCTCAAAGCATTGAAAGATGATGAATAAGACCCCCAGATGGGGGGAGAATGGCTTAATAATCATACGATTTTAAAAATAATAATCAGAGGGTCTTTTTATTTAATATGCTTTTAATTTAAATTTTCATTTTATTTAATTGCTTGTTTTTTAGCCTTAGGGGTGGCGGTTTCCTGCTTCCCTCTGCAAGCATGAGGACTAGAAATTTCCTTTTTTAAGTGAATGCTGAGATTCTTCAGTAGTTAGAATTAAATCCAGGTTTTTCAGAAAAACACCAAATATTGAAAAGTTTGCAACATGGCTGCCTCCCCATTCAGCATGTCTATTGCCCTTTCAGTCCTTCCGCAAAAGACAATTTATCCACCCCTCCTTGTCCTTTTTGCTGCTCTTCTCTAAACTCTGTGGAGTGGAGTGTCTGGAACCGAATGCAATATGCCACGTGCCTTCATATCAGAGCCACATAGAGGGATCATTGTGATCCCTGCCCAGTGACCTGAGAGCTTAAAGGCAGATGCAACTCAAAACTGCACCAGCATTTTTTGCAGATTTCACCTGCTTAGTTTCTCCCACTGACTTATCTTCAGCTCATGTCCATTGTGCCTTTTCTTAGAGAGAAGAAACAAGCTTGCACTTGGTGCGTGTTACCCTTCTGGACTTCAGCCTCCCTCTTCCTCATCCTCCTTTTATATTTTCCTCAGCAATATCCAGTTTGCTGCTCGGTCTTCCCCAAGTCATAGCCCTTTATGCACTTCTGCTTCCTCCAGCATCTTCTTATCGACACTGGTCACCTCTCTCAGCTGTTCCACCAGCCTGCACACAGAATTAGCCAGCTAAGATCCCTAGGAAGAATCCATGGGCCAGATCCTTTGTTGGTGTAAATCTGGGTTGGTCCACTGGCACAGCTCCACTGAAGTTAGTTTAATCCAGCTCAGGTTCTAGCCCTTATTTTCAATCACTCATTATGGCAATCCTTGGATTTTTAATTGCTTCTGAAAACCCATTCCAAATTGCTCCCACACTGCTGTTACCTTTT
This sequence comes from Emydura macquarii macquarii, assembly GCF_026122565.2. Taxonomy (NCBI): domain Eukaryota; kingdom Metazoa; phylum Chordata; order Testudines; family Chelidae; genus Emydura; species Emydura macquarii. The sequence continues at coordinate 3,838,441 of NW_027130449.1, read as the reverse complement.
CTCTTTCCTGCCAGAATATGTGGCAGGAACAGGAGAATGGGACTCAAGACTCCTGGGTTCATTTCTCAACTCTAGCACTAACTTACTGTGTGACCTTGGCCAAGTCATTTAAGGGCCTCTTTTACAGAAGTGCTGAGCACCCATCCCCATTGACTTTAAGAGTTGTCAGTACTCGACACATCTGAAGATCGGGCCTATCCCTCTCAGTGCCTCAATTTACCCATCCAGCCTATCTCCCAGGAGTGTTGTGCATCTTCAGTAACATCAGTAAAGCTCTGATGTCTTTGGGCAAAAGGAACCGTAGAAGTGCAAAGCATTATCACTAGCGATAGGGCCCTGCATTCCCTAGCCAGATCAGGTCCTCCACTGTCCACACTGCAGTGAGTGACACAACCCCCTTGGAGTTCAATGAATCAGGGCAAGGCCCCAAGGTTGCTCAGGAAACAGCACATTTGGACTGCGTTTTCTCCCCCTCCTTCTTTTCTATCAATGAGTCTGCAACAAATGGCACTGGCTAAATGACAGTCTAATGACTTGTTGGCAAAATGGGCTCTCCGTCCCTGCTTCTAGGCCCTGTCAGGTGCATGTTGAAGAGGCTCCCATTTCTATAGAGCGCTGAGAGACAAGAGCCTTTCCCCGTTGTTCCAGCCTGTAATGAAAATTCGCTTTCCACGTATACAAATGTGATCCAGGAACAGTTTTGCATCTGTCTCAGCAAACTGGGGATAACACAGTGATGGTGTTCAGAGAGCAACTCAGTGAGCAAGCAATCAGAGGCAGACAGAATGGGTCCATGTGCCCTTGGTACCTCTCCACCAAAACACTGCACATATCCTGCATTTTAAACACGTCAGGTTCTTTTCATGAGACCATCAGAGCAAGGGTTTGGCTGTGTCTTACAAGCCATTGAACGGTGCTATTCTTTTCCATACAGCAACCCTTGGCTTCAGTGGTGGATTAAGAGAACAATAAAGAGAGAGAGAACAAAAGTCAAGTCTCCATGAGAGAACATGCAGTGTGTGTCTCCTCTATAACATGCCGCTTCAGCACTGAACACACAATGGCAACTTCCCTCCAGCAGTGTCCTAGAAATCATAATAGTTCCCACTACATGCACCAAAGAGGACATTGTCAGTGCTAAACAAAGAATAATGACACTAATTCAAGATAATGCTTCATGGGATTTTTTTTGTTCATTCAATTGTTTTAGATTATATACTTTTCAGAGCAGAAAACGTGTTTTTTTTCAGTAATTTGAAAGTGCCAGGCAAATGTTGGGTGTTAGAACAAATGTATTTTCTTCCTTTGCACACTTCCTTCCATGTTCTCGTCCTCTTACATCCAGCCGGTGTGATCTTTGATTCAGAGGGATTTCATATTTTAACACTCTAAACATGGACAGCATTTTTATCCAAGCTTTTTGCAGATATTTGTCTCACAGCACTCCCTGTGAAGTAGGTAAATATTATCCCCATTTTTCATGGGGAAACTGATTCACAGAGTGATGAAGTGATTTGCCCAAGGTCACACAGCAAGTTGATGAAAGAATCAGGAATACAGCCCGGTAGATGTGACTCCCCGAGTCCTGTTCTGGCCACTAGACCACATTCCCTTCCCTTCAAATCTATAGTCACTAGCTGTGCATTCTACAACTCAAAAAGCAGGGACATGCGAGCTTGACTTAGTATCAATATACGGTTTGATATCTTCTAAATTATCCACCCTTTTATGTCTTCACTTTATGAATATGATACCACTTGTGATGATTTGAGCTGCTCAAAAGAATGGAAAATATTTTCTGCTGAAAATGTGGCAGAACATTTTGTCCTGTTTTGTGTCAAAATTTTGAAATATATATATACATATATATCTTCTCCAGCTCTAATATACATAGCTCAAGAAATTGGCTAAATCACAAAAATAGCAGCCAAGAGGTCAGAATTCAGGGCCAAATCCTGGACCCCTTGAAGTCAAAGGCAAAACTCCCACTGACTAAAGTTATTATTTTTACTTTTCTTTTACTTTTACATTGGTGCCTAGAGTCCCCATTATGTTAGGTGCTGTACAAACACACTGGAAAAGACAGTCCCTCTCTTAGAGAGCTTACAATCTAAATAGAGAAAGCAAAGGAAGAATTATTACCCCCATTTCACAGATAGGAAACTGAGATACAGAGGGATTAAACTTGTTGACCAAGGTCACAGAGGAAACGAGTCAAGAATTGAAGCCAGATCTCTCAATCTTCTTTTAAACAGACTTTAGTGAAATTCAAATTACTGGGCTCAGTACAGGGATAAATGGGTGAAATGTAAGGGGCTTTGTTATACAGGAGGTCTGACTAAATGATCTCATGGTCCCTTCTAGTCTTAAACTCTATGAATCTCCTGAGTCCGTCTAGTGCCTTAACCACAAGACCAGTTGTCTTCTCTAAAGTAAACCCAACAATTGCCTTTAACTCACTGACATTCTCTTTATCACAGCTCTGGCTCAGAATTCCTATTCTGGAACAATGACCCTATTCTAGGAGTGAGCTGGCCAGCAAATAACCACCTTAAAATGCATCATCTGCATAGCCACATGCTCTACCTATAATCACAGGTTATTGCACATTGGGATAGCAATGCTATCGTTAAGGGAGGCAGACTTGGACACAAGTGACTTGGAATGAAAACCCATCTTCTAAAATTGCTTTTGAATCACTCTCTGCACCTGTGGCACTATAGAAATCAGCAGCAATAGTTAGTCTAGCGTTGCCAGGAGCCTGAGTCTGCTCTGACACTACTGTGACTCAGGAGTAACTCTGATGAAGTCAGTGGACTGACAGAGGTGTAATAACAGTGTAAGTGAGGCAAGTACTTACCTACAAGTACTATCTGGGACTGATCTACTAGTCACCTACACCTGTGTAGCCCCATTGATTTAACCCTCGAGTTACACCAGAAACAGTGAGAGAAGAACCATGCTCCTTGAATCCACAGTAGCTTTGTCCATCCACAGACACTTTGCATCTGCTCACAAGTTTTATATCCATTGATGTTTATATAAATAAGCCCTGTATCTACTCCCTACTCTACATTGTCTCAGGTACTCAGCACATTTACAGGTACTTCCTAACACTCAGTTGTTGACTGGAACCATACGCTAGAGAATAAATCTGCAGGTATTTTATATACCATGAGGTGCCATGTTCTATGTTGTCTCAAGTACTCCATGAAGTCTTGGATACTTTGTATGGCCTTGATTCCGCAAAGCATAAATGTCCTTATAGGAGGTGGAGGGGTTTCCCGCCAGGTCTCCTCCCGCTCCCAGTGCTGTGCTGATCCCTGTGACACACGTGTTACAATGCTTTGTCACCGTAAACAGCCATCCCCAGCTGCAAATCTCTGGGCATGTTTGCTTGGCATGCCAGCCAGCCTCCTTCCCCCGCCTGTTACTTAGAGTGGCTAAGAGCAGGGCTCAGTGAGCAAAGTGTGTTGCACAAGATAGGGTTTCTGTGGTTTGGGTTTATTTTACTTTTTTTGTATGTCTGCAGCTGCTAGTTCTGAAACTACCAGCCCTGGAACAGTTCAGTGAAAAAGAAAGAAAGAAAGTACAGGGCAATAACTCACAATTAAGCAAGAGAGGAAAGGGAGAGAAATCAGTGGAAGAGAGAGAGGAGGGTTGGTGCAGAGATCTGACTGAAGGAGAATGTTTTAAAATAACACAGCAACTCCATGTATAAAAATATGTAAAAAAAAACCATCTGGTATTTAGCTTTAGCTGAAATTGTAGCTGTGTGCGCGCTCTGTGCGTAAATGTGCACAGCAGCCTCACAGACGCACACACCCATTTAGCAGGGCTCATGCACAGGGCAGCACAAGGTGCTGAACACAATTAATCTGAAAAATCTAGCTGAGAGATCAGGGTCCCGTTGTACTAGGTGCTGTACATACACGTAACAAGAAACAGTCTCTGCCTCATTGAGCATCCAATTGCAATAGACAAGACAAAATAGGAACAACGGGAATGTTGTTATCCTAATTTTGCAGACAGGAATTATGACACAGAGAGATGAATTGACTTGCCCAGTGCCACATGGGACAGAGCAATGAATTGAGCCAGGCCTCCCGAGTCTCAGTCTAGGACTTTAACTTGTCTTTGTAGACTGTAAACAATTTGGGGCAGAGATTGTCTTTTACTATATGCACATACAGTGCCTAACCCAGGCCGGCCCCAGTCGTGGTTGAGGTCCCAAGATACTAGCATAACACAAACAATATAGAACAATAACAATAAATGACCACTCCTGGTGTGAAGATCACACACAAGCACACAGAAACACAGGTGAACTCTGTACACATCCCTAGATAATACATTTCTCTCTCATCCATGAGTCTTAGATTCCAAGGCCAGAAGGGACCAGAGTGATCATCTAGTCTGACCTTCTGTACAACACAGGCCAGAGAACTTCCCTGAAATAATTCCTAAAGCAGATATTTTAGAAGCAGCAGCCATTCTTGATTTAAAAATTTCCAGTGACAGGCAATATACCGTGGCCCCTGGTAAACTGTTCCACAAGTGACTGTCCCTCTCATCACCTCAATAAAAGAGATCTAAATTCTTCTCTCAGATACACTGGTGTAAATCCAGAGCAACTCCATTGGCTTCAGTGGGAGAAGAATAGGTTTATGGACTTCACTGGATTTATTCTGTATCCGTAAGAGGGTAGAATTCCACCCAGCAACTAACAACTTTGCCCATTCCTATACAAATGCTAGGGATGTGCACACAGATTTCCCATTAAATCTAGTTTGGACTACGTGTGTCCTGCATAGCTCTGCAAAGCAGGCTGAGACCAGTCTCATCTTTAATACTGATGTACAGCACAGAGAAACAACCTGTCTCCCCAAACTGAATCCAGAGGGTTCACTAGTTCCTTCCAGGCAGAGGAGTATAGGCCTGACCCTGCCATTTTTATGCTGGCGGAAGCTGCCATCCCAAGAGAGAGAAACCCTATACAGAGAAACCCTGTTCAGTCTTAAGGGGTTCATCTCTGGAGAGGAGAGTCCAGCCCCCATGGCATTTTCAGACTCAGACCCTGCGCTCATTGGAGTCAATGGAAAAGTTCTTACCGAGTTCAGTCATGAAAGATCAGATGATCACTCTTTGGCTGAGACATAACAATTGAGGTGATGGGTTTATGAGGTGGACACCTGGCTCCTAGGAACCAAGATCACCAGTTCTTTATTGCTCCTTTGCCAAATGTCTAGCACATTGAGGTCCTCATCCAGTAAGAAATAAATAACCACAAATAATAACAACAACACAGAATACATAAAATATTGCCCAGATACCAATCTATACATTAGACAACCACAACTTTAAGTCACTTACAGAACCAGGTGAAGGTCTCTCACACACACACACACACACACACAGTCTGGTTTAAAAAATCCATTTTCAATATTTCATTTTCATTATTATGCCATTTTCTGACCCCAAAATGTTGTTTCTGAAACAAACTCTTGTGACGCCGCCACATGTTTCCAATAAAATTAGCCCGTGGTATTCGGTTCTTATTGTGCAACTAACATGAGCATCACTGCATGCAGACCTCAGTTCCAACTGCCACATTTACGGCCTGTTTCAAAGCCAACTGAAGTCAACTGAAAGACTCCCATTCGTCCCACATTTGATACTTAAGACAAGCCACGCGCTCTTGTGATTTCACTGTGCTACAATGTTGTTTTTTAAATTACACCATGTCCTTTAGCAGAAATAAAAAGTATCAAAGGAATGAAAAGAACAAGTGCAGGTAATCAGCCATGTAGCATTTCTAGGAATCTGAACATAGGGCACTCAGTGGAAAATGTTTTGATTATGATGCAACCTTTATAACAGTCAGATCTTCATAACAAGCAGTTTATTTCTGTCCTTTTCTCCCTATGTTTATTTATCTTCATATAATGATCAGGGAAACGTAAAGCAAAGGAGAAATAGTGTCTGTAATATGGAAATTCAGAACAAACACACAGACTTGATCTCCTGCTAGACTGTTGGGAGTTGAAACTGGGGCCATATACCATTGCAGATAATTTGCAATAGATATCTCAGAGTTCAGCTATAATCTTGGTGCCATGAGGGTTTAACAATCACTGAGCTAAAACGGAGAGAACAAATTCACACACACGATTGTCTGGTAGTTAAGGCACTAGATTGGGATTCAGGAGAAATGGGGTCAGTTTCTGGCTCTGACTTCTTGTGTGATCCTGACTTAATTTCTCAGTACCTCAGTTCCCCATCTGCAAAACAGGGACGGTGGCGCTTCCTCTCCTCAGAGGGTGTTATGAGGGTAAATTCAGTAATGTTCATGGCACTCCAATACCTGGGGTGGGATCCACAAAGCCTGAGTTAGGCCCCCAATACAATGAATGGGGAGAGATACATGTCTTATGCTGTGATCCACAAAGCCAGCACACTAGGTGGGGAGCTGCCGAAGTCAGCCAGTGGGAGATGCCAACCAGAGATGCAGGAGTGCTAAGCCCTGCCCCTCTTTTTGAGATAGGTGCCTAAATCCAGACTGCAGTGAGGTGCCTAGTTCTGCTAGAGATCCACCAATGAGGGGAAGATGGGCATCCTGATGTGGGACTCCCTCAATCTCTGCTGTTGAAATTTAATTAAATAATGGAATACTTAAATATTAATTGGGCCAGCGAAAACACGAGAATGACTCTACAGCCTAGTGGTTTGGACACTCACCTAAGAGGTGGCAAATCCTGTTCAAATCCCTTTAATCTCTCAGGCAAAGGGGAGACTTAAACCACTCCCATATGCTGAGTGAGTACCCTGTCCACGAGGCTAAAGAGTATAAGAAAGGTTCTCTCGGACTGTTTTGTGTGAACTTGTCTGAAGGGTTGAATCCAGTAGGTGTGCTCAGAGGTAACCTACCAGATCAGGCCCCTGTGCATGACCTGGATAGCCAAACCCCTGTCTTTCCCTGTTTGTGGATGGCTTGGGGACTTAGGTGAGAGATAGATGCCCAGATGCTGATCATTCACACACTCAGATAGGAGACAGGCGCCTGGGCACCTAGAGTGAAACTGCAGTGACTGTGCCCAAGGAAAAAAACTTAGGGGCCAAGTGAGTTTAGGCCCCTACTGGGTTTGGCGGCAGCCAGATGAGAATTGTGTGACTCTCAGTGGTTTCTAAAAAGAGTCCTAAGCATCTTTGTGGATCCCGCCCCATGGTACTAGGGCCACGTTCCTGTAAAATGCTGAGCACTCTGGCCCTCATCCAGCAAAGCACTTAAACACCTGCTTAACTTTAAGCATGAGTGAGTCCATTGAGAATAGGATCATACGCATGAATTTTGCCCAGGACTTGAGTGGGAGCAGAAGACCAGGCCCACAATGTCTTCCCTCTTTCTCGGAGCACTTCTCACTGCAGTGCTCTGAATCTGTAGCACTGGGACTCACAATAATATGCTGAGCTCATTCTAGATTCTTAGTATGCCTCAAAGGCACACGCGCACATGTACAGTTTTACTTCTCAAGAGGAGGTTCAGTCTTTAAGAACCAATTTGCAGACAGAAATCAAGCTGCTTTCGGCTGCTGTGCATTTCTCACTCTAATTTATGACCAAGTGATTTTTCACTGGGCTAACGGTAAATCATCCTTTCTCAGCTTTGGTACAGAGTGCTGCAGGATTGGGGAAGCCTCCATGGGCCTTCAACCATTAATCCCACAGTGGAGGCTTGGGTTAAAATGTGCTGACTACTGCCTTCTTGTGATAGCAACACCAGTCTCCCACTCATTAGGCTATCAGGAAACCTGGGTTCTAGTTCCACTTCTGACGATGACCTGGGACAAATCACTCCTGGACTCTGTTTTATCTCACACCCTTTGTTTTCCTTGTCTATTTAGATTGTTAAGTCTCCAGGACATTTTTTTTGTGTCTATACAATGCCATAGCACAATGGGACCCTGATTTTGGTTGAGGTCTATAGGGATCACTACAGTAAAACAAATAATTAATAAGAAGACTAATAACTTCGGGTTTCAATTCCGAGCAGATCCTAGAAGCTAAACTGCAACACGACCCTTAAGGACAAGTCCTTTAAAATATAATAAGGATTAAACCAATCGGGTATCACAGAAGTGAATAGGACTGTACAGAGCTTATATTAAAAATATGCAGGATGTAATAGAAATGCTAGCCTATCTTTATTAAATCATCTTGGATCATCCAAAAGGGGGGGGGGGGGGGGAGACAGAAACTGATCGTTTTCTATGAAATAACACATAAAGGGAGAAAAACTCAACCAAACACTCTGTAACCTGCAACAAGTTTGATTCATATTTGGTTCTAGCAATGGGCAAGTGCTGAGTAGGTTTGATCTGGGGTGGTGGTTAAATTAGCAAAGCTCTCCCTCCTTTCTCTGGCTTGGGAGAGCAATGGTTCCTCGCTAGGGTGACCAGATAGCAAGTGTGAAAAATTGAGACACTTTCGTTTTTCGGGGGGAGGGAGCATAGTTACCTATATAAGACAAAGCTCCGAATATCAGGACGGTCCTGATAATATCAGGATGTCTGGTTTCCCTATCCCTCACTGCTCTCTCCTCCTTGCAAGATGACTTGCTCTTGTTTCAGTCTATTTTTACCATAGCTCATCCCCGCCCCGGCCATGTAAAAACACGCACCACATTCATTAAAAACCCACACATTAGAAACAAGGCAAGACCAAGAGCCTTTTTATCCAGTTCCACATTCTACTGGCCTCTGAATTTTGGTGGTTTGAATAACATGACTCCTAGATCTGAACCACCTCTTTTTGAAGGTTTGATTTATTTTGTAAGACCCAAAGCAAAACCACCCTAGTTTGCCCTATTACAGAGATAGGATGAGAGCAGGACCTTTTTTCTGAGCCCTGCTGAACTTAATGGTTTGGAATAAATGGATCCAGGACCACAACCATCTCTGCTTCTATATCACTCACTCACTCTCACACAGCTTTCTGATGCTGCAACTGAAAGCTGTCATTCCAGTACGTTTCCTCTCACATCTCTTCTAAATGCCTTAATGCTAAAAGGATGGATCCTGATAGATGCAAAATGTACACAAATCATACTGACCTCAGTGGGAATTGCAGATAAGCAATTAAGTACCTCTCTCACCACAAGGTCCACATTTTGGATCCAATACAAAACTCCACACCTTGGCAACTCAGATGTGAGTGTAGCTCAGCAGAACAATACATACTGCAGTAAGAGGTTGCAGCCTCTTGTGAAAGGTAGCCCTTACCCAGAGAGGACAGAGGTACAGGCCACATACAGTACAAAATGACTTTGTCTTTGCATAGCACCTCACACACACACTGTATCCTTAAAACCTTTGTAGGATTGGAATATAATCACAGAGTTAAATAGCAGCAATTTAGTAAAATGAAAAATAAGAGGCAAGGGAGAAAAATCTAAATTTGCAAAGTACTTTTTAACATGAGATCATTCGTGCTAGGAATAGGGGCATTGCCAGTCGGAGCATGTGCACACAGTAATGCTGCTTTATGCAGCACGTATGTAGCCATTCAAGGGGCATTTCTGCCAGCAGCTACAAGTTACAACAGCTAAAATATCTAGCTACAGGTTCAAATACCAACAGATATCGTAATGCTTCCAAGGTTGATAAACTAAGTTACATGCCATCTAATTTGTGCATGGTTTTTTTTAAAATGACACTTTCATAACTGATTACCTGCCTTGTTTCCCTGGACAGACCCCATATCTCTATTTGTTAGAATGAGTCCTTGGACAAAATATCCCTTCCCTATCCTGATGTTATAGTGGTTTGTTTGCCTCGCTGCTGCCCTCTACACCAGAGGTGGCTGCATTTCAATAGCAAAGTGATTCTTGCTAGTGATGCAAAACACTATTAAATATGTAGAGGGCTCTAGCATACTGTGCAAAACTGATCAGAGTGCAGGCGGAGAAAAAGATGAATGTTCAGTGTTAACGTTATGTGAAATCCCGAGGAGATTTGGAACAGGAGCAGCTGAGGAGTTATAGTTTCCTTTGTTCTGTTAAAAGGAAAAAGGAAATACATCAGGAAACCAGACTGTGGAGCACAGGAAGTCTCACTTGGGCTGATAAAAGGAACTGATGTGAGGTGGGTTCAGATGCAGTTATAAGTCAATCAAGCTTGGAACAACAAGAAGAGCTATTCAGAAGAAACCAGAGCCAAACTGTGTTTCTTGCTGTAAAAACTGACCTCTTCAATTTTTTTAACCCCTTGCGTTGCTTCTTTTTATACATGTATAAAAAAAATCTACTACAAACTGGCTAAAATAGGAATCATTTCTCTTTTCAATGCAAATTAAATTGGTTTCCACTTCTCACCTTATCCCGAGACCCATATATCCCACTTGGATATCTTATTTTTGCTCATCAGTTAGCGTAACACACTGTACTTTTGGTAATTTCTCTCCTTCCCTTTGCAATTCAAAACCAGCGTTAGCAAAGAAGGGCAGTTTTTGCTCGGTGAAAAATCAGCAAATGACTAATTAAAGGATCTCCTGCCTGTTATGTTACTCTCACTGCATCTGCATGATTGACAGGTTGGGGTCACCGTATTTATATCTGATTCCTGGAGTTGCAGCTTCAAATTTGATTTGGAGATCTATAGCGCTCCTTTACGGCCCTGATCATGATGTCAGTTGGACTCCACATCATTGGCAGCAAATCAGATATTTTTTGGAAGGGCTAATTCCAGTTCCCCTCCCGTGGCAGAGTTTTAGCCCTCCTCATCTCCTGTCCCACCCCTTAGGTACCCCAGCTCTCCCTCAGTCGGGGCGGGGGTCTCCCCTCTCTCTTACCCACACAGTGCATGAGCTGGTGCCCTCAGAAGTCGAGTTTTTGGTGCTCTCTCTGTGCTCCATCGTACAAGAACAGACTCCCTGTGTGCCAGGTCACAACAGCATTTGGCCCAGCTGCCCCTCCATCTGGACAGGAGCACGGCCATGTCAAATTTCAGTGGCACTGTGGCCACACAGCCAGAGGGATACTCCAGGTGGCTCTGGCAGTACAGGACCACTGCTTGGGTGCTTGTGCCATGCCTCGTCTTTCGCCCTGGCTCCATGGCCTACTAAACTTTGAACAAGTGCAAAGACCTCGCTCAAAGGTCAAAGAACACCCTCCCCACAACCTCCTTCTAACTGGCACCACTTCTCCACATGTGTCTATGCTAGTAGATCCCAGTGCATGATCGAAGTCTGTGTATGTAAATCAGTTGGCCTAATGTTGTGCATAAAGGTTTCCACAGAACGGTGTGTTCTACTAGATTTCTGAACTGAATTGTAGGAAAAATGAAGATAGAAAGGACAGAAAAGCTTAGTATCCATGCTGGGCAATGAGCTATATCCTTATGGCACTGAAAATAAAACTCCTTTCCCCTTCCCATGTGACATGCAATTTGAAGTTTGTTCTATATCATTATAGAGATAAAGGCAGAGGCTGCACTTTTAAAAGATGACAAGGTGGATTTAGCAACCCAACTCCCATTAATTTCACTGGGAGTTGTGTGGCTTTGCAAATCTCAGCCAGAACATTGAAATGGGGAGGGGAGGCCTGAAGTTAGGTATGTAAAACCATATTCAGGCACCTAAGTAAGATCCTGATTTTCAGAGGAGCTGGGCATTCACTGAGATAAATGGGAGCTCTAGACATTCAGTCATCACCTTTGCAAACCAGGCTGCTTATTTAGGTGCATAAAAACGCACGTAGGTGCCTAAGACTCCTGATGTGACAAACAGCACACCATCCCACCTGCGTTTAGACATTTTGGCCTAGTTGAACTATGCATATTCAAATACAGTGTCTCAGGTAACTGGATATTTTATGGGCCTGATCCCATGGCTGTTTCAACATCCACACTGATTTCAACGCTAGTGGCCACTTAAGGAACAAGAGAAGAATCAGGACACCTCTCCAATAACCTCAGAGGGGGATATCCCTTCTGTTTAAGCCCTTGGGCTGCAGCTGAAGAAAAATCCTCTTGGGGTTATTAAATTCTTGCTGCTTCCATGCAAGAGGCATGTTTCTAGATTGATGTTGTTGGTGGTGCAGATGTACATCAGTAATTATGTGGCTGTGGGTAAAGAGGGGAAGAGAGAAAATAGGCTGTAGTTGCATCAACATTTTAAAGGCATTGATATTTTGAACATTGTGTGCCAGATCCTACATTACTCTTTGCCTCATGTTGTCATTCATACTTGTGCCTGAGTGAGTGTGAAACACTATTAACTCAGACTGGCAAAAATGTACTTGGACTTTGCACTCCCATTGCACTGGTGTCAATGATGACACAAGGTGCCAGGTAGCAGAGAATCAGGCCCACAGTCAAATGTTGCTTTCTGCCTATTCTGGAAATGGTTCATTTGCATGTTGCTATTCTAAGCCATATTTTCAAAAAAGCAGCTTGTATATTTGCACCCACAGTTTTGGGTAAGCAAATATTTGCACACCAGGAAACCCCTACCGCTATATTCCCTCACACATCAGGACTTCGAACGACCCAGTGTGCGCACCCAAAATTAGATCTTTGTTCATGCCAACATTATATAGCCATATCCCTACCCCCATACCATATATATACACGCACACACACAAACTATAGAGGTGATTCAGAACAACGGATCACAACAGCCCTCCACATTTTTGGGATGTTTGGATTCCGATCTAATTGTGGAACTGAATTTATAAATCAGACCCATCTCATAGAGGCAGGCACAGACCCACATGCACATGCTCACACACACAAATACTAGCACTATGCTACTGGAATGTTAGGTGTCTAACAAAACCACAAATGTCTGGAAATCTAAGGTTAAGTATCCCATGGGTCCTTTAACTCTCCAGCTCATGCATGTGAGAGATGGGACATAGGGTCTTTCATTACATGGTCACATGAGCCAGAGCAAAATGACATACATTTATTTTACAGCTGTGAGTCAACCTTCCAGAGCTCTAGAAGTACTTTACCTACTAACATTATAAGAGGAGAATTGTATCAAGATGCTCCATGACATCGAGTTGCATTGTATACATTTAAGGCCCATTCCAGCTGAGAGGACTTGAATTAAACTCAAGGGGAAGCCTTGCGTAAGGATTGCAAGAGAAGACAATAATGCATTAAATTATGGCTTCCGCCAAAACTGTCACAAACGTCAGTGTCTTTGCATCTGTCTACCTCATTAGCTTGTCATGCCATTTAAAATCTCCCCAGGAAACATAACCTTCTCCCTTACTCTTCTCTTCTTGCTTTCTGTCCCCTTAACATTATAATGAATACATTGTACACTTATTTACTGAATCTCCTCTGGGTTGCTCCATAAATGCACGTGTTGCACAGGAGGCTTCCAAGCCCTTATCTCTTCCCTCCTCTGAGCAAGAGCATCATGAAAGTTTAAATGAATAAATCAAAATAAAAGTATGAAACCTTCAAGACCTGCCTGTTGTCAAGCAAAGTGACCACTTTGTCTGAGTGAAATGCACACTCCTGCAGCCCCACTGAAACCTGCAGGGTGAAATCCCACCAGTACAAAGCCGAAGCAGCCTCCTTCCAGGCAACCCAGCCTACAGGCTGCAGCAATGGGCACAGTCCTACCACTCCTAGTGCAGGGTGGTTGGGCCAATGGCTTCCTGTCAGTCCTGATTCTACCCTTCCCCTGCCAGCCTCTGTGCTCCTGCCTCATCAGCACCGTGGGGCTGACATGGAGATCCACCTCCTTGCTGCCCAGGGGAATATCACCCTTATTGCAGTAACCTTCACCATCCCTCCCAAAGAATTATTATTGGACATGCTCAGCAGCCACTTTTCCAATCTGAATATTTTAGGTGATAATTATTTGGGGCCTGCTCCTACTCCCATTGAAGACATTGAGAAAACTTTTGTTTAAATACCTAGAGTGGAGAGTCCACCCATTTGAGGCATGATCCTGTAGTCTTAGACAAAAATCCCATTGATCAAATCGTGCACCTGGGTACAGGTGTCTTTGGAGAAATGACCAAGTAAAATAAGTTCCAGTGTTAAAATATTCCCATCTAGGAAGTAGCTACTAAGAATATTCTGTAATAACATTTAATAGGGATTTTTTGATTGTCTATTGAAAGTCTACAATGCAATTCAAGCAGATGTTTCACCTGACTAAGTATTGCAGGACTGGGGGTTTCGGAATACATGTCTTGCAAATGTCATTTATTTGAAGTCACAAGTGTTTTTAATAATAACACAGAAAGACATCCTGAGTGATGAGTGCATGTGTGTCAGCTATTTTCTACACCTGCTAATTAACGCTTTTGCACTTGGAGTCAGTGTCTTCTTGGCAGAAAAGGATGCATTGAAATGGCTAAAACCAGGGATTTTTAAAATGGCCAAACAGATTTATAAACCAAGTTTCTCAAAAAGAAACTTTTTGGTCTGACACTCTGTGGGCCAGGTTTCAGGGTGAGAACAAAACGCCTCCAGTTTACAAGTGGCAAGAAACAGTGATTGTAACAAAAACCTCACCACACCATTGGCTTCAGTAACCCAACAAGCAAGCCACACATGTTTATAGGGGAGAGAAAGAGGTGGGTGAATACCATTGCCAGTTTGCGTGATGTGGACTTTTCTCTGTATGCCCTTTAAATGGTCTAAGTCTTTCCTACGTCTGCGACATTGTGGCAAATTGAGTTTTTGCAGAAGTGGAGCGACAGTTACACAAATATGCTTTTTAGTAACAACAGGCCTTTGCCAGGTGCACGTACACCCCCGCGCATGACAGAAAAGCACACTTATGTCTTGTCTATACACTAACTAAAAGTGAAACAGCTACTTTGGTTTTAATTCACACCTTTAGTTATTTTAGTGGAAGTCAGTGTGTGACACATTTCAGAATAAGAGTGCTGCTATTTTAATTTAATGTAAGGTGATAAAAAACAACCTGTGTTAAATTAAAATCGGACACTCTGAATCCAAAATAAGACTGTGCACACAAAAAGTTGTATTGAAATAACTAAAGGGGCATGAATTAAAACTCATTCACTTATTTGGAACCAGTTGGAGAGTACACCAAATCCTTTTTCTCCTAGCCATCTCCTGCCATTGCTATTTACAGAACATGAACACAACTGAAGTCAATTAAGATAAAAGATTTACACTGTTTCATCTTCTGGCATGTCTGACTGCCTTCTCAGTACAAGACAAGTTATTCTGGATATCATCTTTCAGACCAACCGCTCCAAAAGCCTTCCCAGAGTTAAATACTAATAGGATTCCCTGGAGAATGTGGTATAAAGTGTGGTTTCCATCCCCTAATAATTAATTGGGTTTTTGAAGAGACGATAATTTTTAAAGAACTCCTCATCTCCTCCCTCCCCCCACACATACATTATTAAAGCCATGGGGCCAGATGCAGGTCAGTAGGTGAGGGGCAAGGTGATTGGAAGTTCTCTGGCTTGCACTGAGCTGGTCCTGCTGATGTTCTGAGCCTGACATTCCCTGTATGCTATGCTAGAACAGCCTAAGCAAGCCACACCCTCTCCAGTGCCTTTCACCTAAGAGAAGACAGGCAGGTGCCCAACTCCTTCCTCTTGGAATTGAAATTAAGCCAGTCACTCGGGGACAGGCTTCTCTCCCCACCTGCAAGGGGCTGCAGGGAGCCAGCTGTCAATGCAAGGGTGCTAATGGACAAACTTTCAACCAAAAATCCTAAAGCACTTTATCAAAGAGGGTAAGTGTTCTCCCCACTTTACAGACTGGGTAAATGAGGCACAAGAAGACAGTCAGGCAGAATGACTGGAGGCAGAAATCTTGAATCCTGTTAGGTTAAACAACAGGGTATTGCTGGTTTGGGATTGGAAGGAAACAGGTCACCGGCTATAAGAGAAGGCCCTGAGGTGAGGGTGGATGGGCCAGTGGTAAGGACTTGGGAGACTTGGCTGCAAGTGCCTGTCCTGCTGCAGATTCCTAGGGTGACTTGAGCAAGTCCACCTGTGTCTCAGTACCACCGCTGGAAAGGGGGAATAAAAACAACAACTTCTCTGTCTGGCAGGGATGTCATGAGGTGCTCAGGTACTTAGGGGATGGGAACCACATAAATATCTTCCATAGATAGATTGACTGGAGCTGTCCTCTGCGGAATTGAAGGAAAAATAATTGGACTATTCCGGCCACATCTTCAGTGTTTATGACTTTCAGTCCCGTCCCCCCCCCCTCCCCTTTACATCCCTCCCTGCTTCCTTTCTCTTCCCTTTCCTCTCTGGCTCCCTTCTTTCCTTGCTGTAGGTGACTCTCCCAAACTTTGCACTTGTTCCAATCTGCAATCTAATGGAGAAGTTTCAGTTCCTGCCAGTTTGCAGCTTCTTTCTCCCCAGGTCAGCAAAAATTCAGACCTCAGAGATCAACACCCCACCCATGCGATAGGCATCTTTCGAAATCCTCCAACCCAAACACACCCACAGCTTCAAGTCTGGCCTCTTGCAGCTGCTTCTGCGCTACAGAGCGAAAAAAAAAAACCAACCCAACAACGCTCAGAGAGGATCACAAACTCGCACCAGGTCCCTTTTGCAGCAGAGCTATGGGGGTGAGGTTGCAACTCTGCTGGTTAGCTGCAATGTGTGGACCAGATCCTAACGCACAAGGGAGTAAGGGCTGAGCGATCGGGCAGATGAGAAAAAGGCTTCCGGAGCATATTGCAAAGGCTACTGCTTAGTAAAGTACGTGGCGATCTGGTGGTGGTCTCTGCGCCACGGGAGGGGAAGCTCTTTGGGTGCAGCTTCTGTGACACCCACCCTCGGAAACAATGGCCAGGGCAATAGACAGGCGAGCCGGCCACCTTCGCACCTCTGCATTTCAGCTCGACGTGGCCACAGAAAGGGAAATCAGAGCCTGCTGACATCTGACCGTCCGGGGCGAGCCTGGGGGCAGCTCCCCTGCTTCAGCCAAAGGCACGTTCATGGTGCGCTGAAAATAAGACGCGCTTTCCTCCCCCCCGCCCCCCGGCTTGGCAAATACCAGGGTCAGCTCGCCAGGGCGCGACCCCCGGGGGCGTTGTCTCCCTTCGGGAGCCGGCCGGGGCGGAGGAAAGGGGAAGCTGTCATTGCTGCTGGCGGCGCAAGGGTGACTGGCTCCTAAAAGGCTAACGCCAGGCGTGGCCGGCAGGGACTGAGATCTCCTGGGTCTGCATCGCCCAGCCGCATTGCCAGCCAGCGGGCTCCCCATCCGGCCTCCTCCCGCACGCTACATACAAGGGCTTGTTCCTGCAGGGATCTTAACACACCCCCCCCAACACACACACACACACACACACACACCCGGGGGCAGCCCTCATTTCCCAGCTGGGGAAAATACCCCGAAATAAAGGGAGAGAAAACCAGAGACAGACAGACAGATTGCCGCCTCCAGGCATTGACACACACACACACACACACAGACTGCCGCCTCCAGGCATTGACACACACACACACACACACACGCTGCCGCCTCCGTGAGTTGCCCAGCCGAGCGCGGTGCGGCCCGGGGAACACACGCTGCCCTCTGGCCAGCTCGGCCCTGCACCCGCGCCAGGACCGGGAAGAAAAGGAAAGGGTGAAAGCGGGGTGGGCGCTGAAACCGGCCACTCTTCCTGGGATCAGAGCTTGAACGAGACCCAACTTCCTCCCTGCCCCAAACACACACGTCTCCAACACGCAGGGCCCCCCCCCCGCTCGCTTTAGGGCTGGGGTGGGAACTGTCTCCTCCCCACAACGGCCCCCTCTGACCCCCCCAGCCCCCACATGCCTCTTACTTTAATAGTTCCGTCCATCTAAAATAATCTCCAGCCGAGTCCAGCAATATTCCACACATTGACCCGGTTTAGCCTGGGACCGCAGACCTCCGAAGTGCTTCTCCTCCTTTCTTCCCCCCTTCCACTGATTTCACTTTTCCTTCCCTTCGCTCGCTCGCTTCTCTTACTTCGGGTTGTTGCGGTAGAGCGAAAAAGAGACAGTTAACCGGATGAAACTTTTTTTTCTGCTAATTTTGGGAAGTGAAGTCACTTGCGGAGGAAACATTCTGTCTCTCCACTGGTCCTGCCTTCTTGATGAAAATACAGATGCGTTTCACATCCAGGATATTTGCTCCCTTGAGATAAGAGCGGGGCAGAACAATAGCTGGTTCTTTGGGTTAGCTCTTGTGAGTTGCCGGGACGGCCAGCCCAGCGGAGATCTCCTTCGCCGTCCCCTACACGATCAGCAACGTGCGTCCTCCTAAAGTTTAGTTTAACAAGCGCTTTGTAACTTTTTTTTTTTGGCTGGAGCAATGTAGCTTGAGTCACTGAATTTCCATCTCTTCCCACAGATTTTTGTATTAATGCTTTTTCCAGGCACAGGCAAAATTAAAAGGGGGGAGGGGGGGTGAGGAACCGTAAATATAATTCCGTCTGGGCACACAGGAAAAGATTAACAATTTAAACGGGCTTTTTAGAATATGCTCCTGTCTGCCTCCTGCAATCCTTACTCAGGCAAGGATCCCAGCGAGTCTGGCTTGAGTGGGGAATGCTAGATTAGGTGCCAGCTACTGCCAGAAAACAGCGGTGAGTATAATTCAGAGCAGGCAACTAAATTAAAGTTAAGCATGTCAAGTGCTTTCTTACATTCTGATACATTGAACTGACTTTCCAGGCAAGGGAACTAGAGGTTCCCTGTACTTTTGAAAGGAACATTATTTTTAGAAAACCTTTTTTTGCGTTGCTTTCTCGCCCCTTAAAAAAAAAAAAAAAGTCCTGTGAAAGGTTCCAGTCTGTCGAAGTACACTGTGCTTTTTTGGGGTGGGGTGGGGGAATGAAAACCAAACACAGTGCATTAGAACGGGGTGGGTTCAATATTGATATTTTTAAAGCCATTTCATTTCCCCCGCACCAGTATTAAAATATGACACATTTATTGAACCTCAGGGTCTGATCCAAAGCCGCATGGAGTCAAAGGAGAATGTCCGTTTCAGTACAATAGGCTTTGGATCAGGACTCCAGTCTGTTTGTCTACCACCTCAGGCAAAAAGCCACTGATCACCGGTTTACAAACTGGAAAGTGACAAATATAATAACAGCAACAAAATGCCACATAATAGCAAAAAAATCCTCGAAAATCCCCCTCCCCTTAGCTCCCGGATGCTGTGGCAAATCTGAAGCAACCCTCATGGGGGGGGGGGGGGGACACGACTGACGACACCTTCCTAAATCCTTCTTCTAGAGCTAAAAAATAGATGGCAACAGATAGAGCATTTCATTCTAGCTAGAGAGATCCTAAAGAAAAGGCCATGTATTTCATCTTCTGAGTAGTAGATTAAAAACAAACAACGCCCCCCCCCCCCAAAAAAAAAAAATACCCAAAAGAACCAAACCAAACCAAAAAAGCTTTTGAAAAGTTCTCAAAACAATCAAGGTAAAGGAGATAAAACAAACACCCCCCCTAGCCCCCCAACAAATAAAAACATCTAGCAACAGGACACACCATGCAACATGTTCGGCATCTTTTTATTTCCCACTTCTGCAATGCAAACTACTGTAGCCCAAGGCAAATCCAAAAGGTAAAGAGAAGTAATTCAGGGAGATCGGAGCCAAGAAATAAATGTCAAGGTAGGACATTCGTGTGAGTCCTTTCAACATCAGATTCCCTTTATGGAGTTGGTTACCTTATCCAGTGCAGTTGTGTCCAGTCTTTTGCTTTCCCCCTGATTTTTAATCCAAACAAGGGAAAAAATCACAACTCTATCCACATTAATGTGCCCCCCCCAAAATAAAAAAATAATAGCAGTGTTTCTAGTAAGCGGCAGCTTATTGCTACTTTATTTCTCCAAGAGAAAGCTGCAGACCCCTCTTGCCCCTCCCTCTAACCCCCTGCGAAATTAGCCTAATGAATTCAGCTACAATTTTCAGTTCCGAGGCAGACAGGGGGACTGAACGTGACCAGACCTGGAGCTTTTGCTGTTTGCTAGCGACTGCGGCCGTCTCCAGCAAGGAGGGGAAAGGGGGGGGGGGGAATCGGTTGGAGAGGGGACCGACCCACCGCCTTCCCTTTCCCCTCCTACCCCCTCCTGTCTGCTTTACAATCCAGGGGTCTGCAGTGGTGTCCCCTGAGAGCTGCACATCTGGATACTGCTAGAGAGGTCAGGTCCCCCTGTGCCTAGGGCCACAAGAACTGGAGTTCAATTAAAAGAAATCATGGTTAACCCTTTGCTTCCCTCAACCTTTTTTCCTTCCATTTTTCTCTCTCCCCCCCACCCCCAAATAAAGCACCAAAATCTCTCTTCTCCACTTCCCCTTCAGTAGCACCACATGGGAGCTGCTCGCTCCAGAAAAGGAAGAGGTTAAAAAGAAGAATCCTTCCAAAACCCAAATTATTTCCTTTCTGGGCAACGTTAATATCAACCTCCAAACAATAACGGTATCAGACAGAGAGAGTTTATACCCCCTAAAAGAGAGAAGGAAGCTAGAAAGAGCCAAACACTTAAGGAAAAAGCCTTTTTGGTCTTTAAACTGAAATATTGACTCTTCACTTTGATGGGCTAAAGGCTGGGGAGAGAGAATGATTCTGAAGAACTTCAGTATAAATCATCTGAAATTTTAAAAATGTACTAAAAACAATTTGAAAATTACAAACACTTATTCCTGGTCAGAGCACCATCTCCGAGATGACAAGATATGGAGAATAAACGTACGCACACTTTACAAATCCTTTTGGATCCCAGTTTCTCCACAAATATCCCCCCCCCTCCCCCAGATGTTTTTGGTTCCCAGTTCCTCTGTATTTAGTTGCAAAAAGCTGAAATATGATACCACAGCGATTTCCTTAGAAGTCACTTAAAGAAAATGAGTCAAATTGAAGCATATTTGGGTTGCTTGATAGATTGGATCTATCATTTATACATAGTGATTTGTCATCCCCTCTACCGCCCCTCCCCTTACCCTTGTATTTAGTCTGAAGAAAAAAAAAAAGTGTTGTGAAAATCCCAAGAAAAAATAAGTGAATTTGTAAAACATTAAGACAGACAAGCTGAACACACACTATTATTTTTTCCATAATAATGTAACAAAAGAAGCTTTGCTTCTATCTTTCTCTAATCCTCCCCAAAGTATCTCAAACTTTTGAAAAAAGGCTGGGATATTCATAAATGTGGTTTGCCAGATCCTGAATCATACCAGCTGATGTGCACTGACAGATTTAACAGTTTGATAAAATCAATACAAGGAGAAAGAAATCCCAAATAAATAAATAAAATAACCAACTAAGGATGTGATATTCTTAACGTTTCATGTTTTAATGCTCAGAGAAGTGCAAAAGTTATTTCAGAATGAAATGGGTGTGTACAATTCTGATAAATGTGTGTAACTTTTAATCTGATACTTTTGGGTACATAATTATGGAGAGAAAATAATTATGATTTATTTAATGAGGTTACTGACCACTGGGAAATTATTTCATCTTGGCACCTACAATAGTTTTTACCGTAACAGATTTCAAATATTTGCACTGAGACAGGTTGGTGGCAACCATTTGCTCGCTCACTCTTTTTTATACACTTATGAATGAAAGGGAATCCTGGTCTAAAATATTGAGTTTAACGTTGCTCATAAGCCCCTGGTATTTTTTTTCCTTTATCCTTTAATTTTATCACACCGAGTTCAGCCTCACATGTAAGGAGATGGATCTTCATCCCTTGGTGTAAACCTACTGAAATCAATGCGGATACATCAGGCTGGAATGTGACCCATGATATTTAGCTTAAAACATCCAGCATCAAAGGAGTTAAGGCTACGTTGTCGTTCAATGCCACTCTTTCGCATGAGGAGGTGCCCCCAAATGTGGGTGTTTTGTCTTAGATTCATGCAAAAATATTTTGGCCACAACTTTCAACTTCTTTTAAATCGACTCTTTTCTACAAAGGTGAAATCACTAGTGCATATTTGGGCCTGAGGTTTAAACACGTTTTAGGATATTCACTTTCATGAAACTATCTTGTTCCCTTTGGTAACCAGACAGTATCACCTTGTGTTTTGGTTAATAAGGTAATATTTTGAGCTCATTCATCATTTTGTAGCAAATGAAATAAATGAATAAATAGGTTACCCACTAGTCAGCCAGCCCCTTTAGACTCTTACTAGAAAGTGGCTGATTTCCCATAAATTGTGTTAAAAGTTCCTCTTTTTAAAAAAAAATCCTAGAGCTGCATTAGCAGAAATGGGGCTGGGAAGAAAAAGATATGTAGGAGGCGGGGGGAATCCTGCTGCAGCCCTAACTAGCTTAAAAGTTCCCATCGGCTTCAATGGGAGTTTCAGGGTTGGGGTGCGATGTGGCACTAACTTCACTGCAGGAGTGTTTTTAACATCTGCAGAGCAAAGAAGGAAATCCCAGCCCAGGGCCCGATCCCTAGGCAAGGCTCCAGTTCAAACCCAGGGGCCAAAATTCTGCTCTCAGCTACAGTGGTCGAATCTGACTACATTGGAGTTCCTCCAGATTTCCACCCACGTTATAGAGCACTGTAATACGGGATCGGGTCCCAGGAACCACATCTCTTGCTGAATACGATTGTTTTGATAGTACGAGTTCCAAAAAGGTGTGTGATGCTAATAAACCCTTAAATAAAATCGAGTGTCTTGGAAATTGTTTGAAGACGATACCGGTACCTTTGAAGTTGTAACACAATTATGCAGAAAGATGGTTAAGTTAAACTGTCTTGGATAGTTTTATTTGAGATCCATATCCCAATAATTCAGTCCCCCTTCCTTGTCCCCCCCCCCCCCCCCAAAAAAAAAAAAAAAAAAAAAAAACCAAGCCACCTCACAATTATTGAAAAGTTAAGCACGAAAAAACAAAAATACTGAAGGCCAAAAACACAGACTGCAGTGCACCAGCTCCAAAACTCTGGCCTCTCGCTTGAGGCCATAATTAATTTGAGATTTATTTTTATTGGAGAACCCAGTCTCGTCTGACCTTAGCCAAACAAGACTTCAGCTAGACCCTTGATGCGCTTGAATGGAATAGACTATTTCTCTCTAACTTCTCTTCGGGCGTCCGTGCCTGCTTTGAATTTGTTCCTCAGACTTCATATATTTGGAGATTTGAAGAAAAGATTTAAAGCATTTTTCCCCTCTTAGCATCCACCTTTTTAAAAAACAGTGGTTGGGAGGATGCAGCGGGGGCTAGAATACAAATACATAGGAGTTAGCATACTGAGAGAGTTGGAGAGGGGTGGTTTTTTCTAGGAGTTCAGAAAGAATGAAGTCTTTGGAAGGTCAGAAGAGGTAGTGACTTACAGAGGGGGGTTTGGTTACTTGGATTCTGATGTCTGGAAAGGCAGGAGTCTTTGAATATAAAAGCTTGTCCCTTGTTCCCTAAAGCCTGGTTTATTTTAAAAGGGGGCTCAGTAGGCTACACTTCCAGGATAAACACTGGTTCCCCCTTCCCTCTTTAAATTCAAACAATACCTTGAAGGTAAAGCACAAAAGAAACAACATACATTCTTTTTCACCCAACTTTTGCATTTTGTGGGGTTGAACAACAAGGCAAAATTCACTTGAATGGCGTGGGGGGAGGTAGAAGGGGAGGGGGTGAGTATTTTTAAAGTCCATATGTTCTAAAATAAAAGGTAGGTGCGAACGAGAATTAAATCCTGAAGCACTACGTTGTCATAACACATTAATCAAGATCCTGCTAAAGTAGAACACTTAGTCAGGTTGCTGCCTCAAGATATGAACATAAAAAAAAAAGAGAAAGATTTGGTATACACTTGTATTAATCAGTAGTAAGTATGTGAATGACATCGGAGTTCATTTCCAGCTCCTATGTTCATGCACAGGAATGGAATGTTTTCAACAAAGTTCAAACATAACTAGGACTACAAATCTTTTGCAATTCCCAGCTTTCCTAAACGATACCTGCTCCAGTCCTCCTGAGTGTCGTTGGGGGAAACTGACAACTTCTGTTGGAAATTAAAAAAAAAAAAAAAAAAAAAGTAGCAATGGAAAAAGTACTAGAACGTGTACTGAGTAGGACCAATGCTGCATGGATTGAAATGCTACACTCTACGAAGTCTTTGCATTTCTCCTGTCCTTGATACTAAGTGTTAAGAGAGTGCAATTTTATTTCCAACATTCTTCTCACGGGACACCTGTACCGAACACCCCATTGTCAATCAAACCACCTAGATTTTTATCTTGTTTACCGTGAATTCACGCACTACAGTCTCTCTCTCACTAGGTTAGTTTGTCACGATTTCCCAAAAAAGTTTCCTTTAGCAAAAGTTTTTAAATTATCTGTCTCGCAGCCTGTCCCAGCAATAGTCTTTGGCTACCCTAAAGCAGGAAATGATAACATGTCAGTGTTTGTCAATAGCCTTAATATTTTCCTCTCCCATTAAAATGTCAGTGTTTTGGCCATCAAAAATTCTCTTTGGGTTTCTTGTAAACCCTCCAGGCAGGGTGAAATCAAGAACAAACCAAATATTGTTTCCATCCACCCAGACTATTTTGCTTCTATGAATATGCTTCTTTGTATAACACCACAAACATTATAGCTGTATGAAAATCATTTTTTTAAAGCAAGAATTCCTGCACTTAAACTAAGGTTCTTTCCTCCCCCACCTCATTCAGACTGGAGTAAATTCTCTTTTCCGGCTTGGTTAAAATCTGTGAGGAGCCCGTTTTGTGTGCAAATGTCTAAAGTGCAATATGCATGGTGGCTTTGTTCAAACTTCATAAGTATGGCAGCCTAGTATGGGGGGAGACTTAAGGTGAAGCACCAGGGCTATCATTGCTTGAGACTGGAACTTGAATTTTTTTTTTTTTTTTTTTATAAACAAAGCAAAGGCTCAAACACATGAAGCCACTGCCTAGGCAGTCAAATGTGGACTGGTCTGAAGTTTGACTGAACCATGTGATTGCATCAGGCGCGGTTAGTGGTGGGCGGCAGAGCAGAGTGTGATGTGCCCAGTTGAAAAACAACAGCATTGCTAAACCCAGGAGTTCAAATATCAGCAGACACAAGGGTTTTGCTTACAACAATCTGAAATGCAGGTGGTTCGAGACACGGATTCAATTCCCTGCTCTGCCATAGACGTCCTCTGTGATTTTGGACAAAATCGCTTAGTCTCCCTGTGCCTCAGTTTCCTATCTGTAAAATGGGGATAACAATGCTACCTTTCTCCCATGGATGTTGTGAGGATAAATACATTAAAAGATTGTGAAGGGCTTTGAGATTTACTGAGGAAACATGCTAAATATGAAATAGGAATTATTAATAATTCTGGACATGTGGATTTTTCCTCCATATCCTGAAAAGAGCAGAAAAATACTCCAAGAGGTGGACCTCACCATTTAAATGTGGGAGCACTCTACAAGAAGTTGGAGGGGGACCTAAAGTGAAGCTGTGTCATTTTTTCTGCCATTCTGAAACATCAGAATTTGATGGATGAGGAGATGTGGAAAACTGTTCCTATCACCCCAACAGTCATAATGCTTTATAGACTAATGGTCCCCAGAAGGGACCATGTGATCATCTGGTCTGACCTCCTGACATAGGACTTCACCCCATGATTCCTGCACCAAGCCCATATAGGCAGCACCTGTGAGTGGGAATTTCTGACAAGACCCCATCACTGTTCCTCCCGACCTCAATTATCTCCAATTTTGCAGGGGAAGGTTGGCCGCCTGTGTGATTCTGCATGGCCCAACCAACATTAGGTCTTGCCTTAGAAAGAGGGGAAACTGTGGCTGGATCCTTATTGGAAGGGAGGAGAATATGGCAGTCAAAAAGGATTCTTGTACTGCCTCATAAGACTGG
The DNA here is from genome assembly GCF_026122565.2 of Emydura macquarii macquarii. Taxonomy (NCBI): domain Eukaryota; kingdom Metazoa; phylum Chordata; order Testudines; family Chelidae; genus Emydura; species Emydura macquarii. Next base: position 3,812,616 of record NW_027130449.1, on the reverse strand, counting down.
CACGGACACTCCAGAAGGGGAGCAAATGCCACTGTGGTTCAGCAAAGCCAGAGTGCAACGGTAAGAATTGTAAAAACTAGAATTCAGAGGTCATGTTGCTTTGCTTATAGCCTTAATGCTTTCCATACCCTTACAGTTAAGACTCAGTTCTCATCCCACTGCCCTCTTTTTAAATTTAATTTTCCAATTTACATTACACGTTTCATTCTCTAAAGTCAAGTACTTATGTTTAGAGGAGATTAGCACGCTCTGATATATTGTGCAGATTATTCAGTATTGGCTGCTCAGCAAGCACAGTAATAGCATAAGGGATATATATACATTCAGATACTTATGTTGAAGAAAACAATAGGGACCTATAATTAGTTTATAATAATTCCGATTGCCTACCACTTTATCACCTGAAGGCACATTAGGATGGTTTGTTCACATGCTTACACAAATAATTAGTTATATTCAGATCACGTCAATAACTCTTAAATTATGATTATGTACTAGTTTATACAAATACAGAATAAAGGCACCCGTCCATGTGCTCTAGTTGGTGTTGATGCAATTTAAAAATACATCACAGAAATACCTGAAATTCAGCAGTCCGGTTCACTCTAACCCACCATCAGTGAACCAGGCAACCTAAAAACTCAGATACCCTTCTCTGTCCAATAATTCCCCACCCTTCCAATGCACCCTCACCCCCCCCCCCCTTCAAATGCTTGAGGGAGAAGATGAGATTTGCAATGTAGCCCAAAGCTCATAATATTTAGACTACTTTGGACCAAGGGGTGGGGAGAATAAATTCCATAGCCATTGTCCCCTTACAGAGAACACACTACCAGCAGCCCCTTCTCATTTACATCAGTGGAGCTCCAGCTGTGACAGTTAAAGACAGGACATTTTTCTTCATGAGCTAAGGGATAAAGTCTTGACATAATGCTTATACATATGACACTGTTAGTCAAGGGACTTTATAAAAACCCAGTCCTGCTTTTCTCCTCCACACAAATCTCCCCAGTGACTATTGGGAGAATAAGGCAATTGGGATTTGGCCCATTTATTAAAATAAGTCTCCCAAGCTCTTCTTTGAGGTAGGCAAATAAATCTCCATTTTCCCGAGAGATGAAATGAGATGCAAAAAACGCCTTGCAGCTTCCCAGAAGAAGGAATTATAATTCAGAATCTGCTCAGATCCTTAGACTAGTCCCCAAAAGGCTGTTTGGGAAAGCAGGAAACAGATCACTATCTGAGCGCAATACTTGGCTCTTATACGTCACTTGTCATCAGTAGATCTCAAAGTGCTTTACAAAGATAAATGCCATTATCCTCGTTTTACAGCTGGGAACAGCAAAGCACAGAGAGGTGAAGTGATCTGCTCAGGCCTACCCAAGAGATCAGTGACTGAGCCAGAAACAGAATTCAAGTCTCCTAAAGTCATGGCCGGTACTCTAGCCAATAGGCCATGCTGCCAGCCCTGAAGGTGAATGTTGTCTACAAGGTACCTACTCTGTGAGTGAAATCCTGGCCACATTTAGGTCAATAGGAGTTTAGCCATTGACTTTGAAGGGCCAGGATTTCACCCTATCTGTTTTATATTTAATGATTTAGGCCCTGATCTTGCAAACACTTAAGCATGTTTTTAACTTTAATCATGTGAGCAGCCCCATTGACCTCAGTGGAACTACTCATGAATAGAATTAAACATCTGCTTATGCGTTTGCAACATTGGCATTTAATTGCCTGATCCAAAGCACACCAAAGTCAATGGGAATCTTTCCACTTTGGATATGGCTCTTAAGAGACTTCATTCAAAACCCTGTTGGTTTTTTAAGCATAGAAACAAATTATTTCCCCAATGACATCAGTGTGCACGATGCTTTCCAGACAAATACCAGGAGACAGGGTCCCTGCCCCACAATAAATGGCAGATGATGAAGAAATGTTGCAGTGTGAGTTCAACATCCTGTGAACCATTTATCTCTGTACAATTGAAACTATGAACATAGGCCCAGTTGGAAAGTTCTCCCCCAGGAAAACACCCGCTGAGGTCAATGGAAGCATTGCCTGAGCAAAGCCTACCTACCGTTACAGCTAATTTGATGCAGTTCTTTGCTGACCATTCCATTTGGTACGAATATTAGCAATTTAGGCCTCAGTCCTAATAGGCTGACTTCAGTGGCAGCAGGATGAAGCCTTACCATGAAAGGCAAACCTGAAAGGATAACTTTATATGGGATGACAAAGTGGGTTCAACTCTTCATTGTAACCAGAACATGTGCAAGATTATTTCCTGCCTACAGGCGCTGTAAAGATTAAATTAGTTGAGTCTAGTGCTGGGCATAGACAGCACACGCATTTCCAAGCGCAGTCATTTGAGTTTTTGCTTGGATGGTATTTTCATCTCTTTTGAGGTCACTTTCAACTAAGTTTCTAGGGTCTGATCCAGACCCCACTGAATTTAATGAACAACATTTACCAGCAGGAATGTTCATGGAAACACTGAGCTTTGGAGAATATTTGCTGAATGTGGAATTCTGAATATTTCCAATGCAAATTTTTGCTTAAAAACTTGACCCTGAGATTTACACTCATTGCACCAGGAAACAGAAGCAGCGCCACATGTCATGCCACAAGATTTGCATTTTGAATACTCCCAACAAAGCGTTTGCAAAACAAACTATGGGCTAGGGATTACATGCAGAAATTATTCAGTGAATCATTTAAAATAATGGATTATATATAGGAACATCACAATCTGCTCATGGAACATTAACAAAGAGAAAAAGAGGCAAAATTAATGTAATACATTATTCATTTACAAACAATTCACGCAACCCTAGTTAACACCCTCTTGTATTCCTTGAGTCTGGGAGAGAAAAGTCTTGTGTTTTAGATTTTCCTTAAGTGCTGTGGCATAAAGGGTTTGCCTTAAACGTGTAACCCAGATGTCTCAGGCTTGGTTTATTTACATTCTTGGGAACTGTTGTGGGAAAAAAAACCCTAAATGATGTCAAATATAATATAGTGCTCAATGGAACTATAGAGGGACAAGAATCTGCCACCCTTTCCTCGGAATTTGCTTTGACATTGGTAGAAAAAGAAATAGAAGCAATAATGACCCATCACAGTATAAGATGAGGCTCAGACTTTGATTTCTCCAGTTTAACAATCAGACAGTCAAATATCTGGAGGGCAAGAATTGGTAGCCATTGTCTGGTGTTACCAGTTGGGTTTATGTGCCTGCTAAATGGAGTGGCATAGGAAAACCACAAGGAACATTGCAGAGCAAACTCCAGTATTATACACCACTATCTGGTCCAGCAATCCATTTACCTCAACAGTTGAAAGACTTCTTAAGTTAATTCCATTTTGGTTTGTCTTTAAACTCATTTTGACAGAAAGTAGCACTTTCTATAGGTAGACAATCATTTTCTGTACATTGAGTTCAGTGGTTTGCACAGCAGAAAGGTAAATGCCTTTGAAAATTAAATTTAGTTTTGGTTCAAGATTAGACGGTATCCAGGAAAGCAGAAAATTGGAAACCAATTTAAGAAATCATTATGGTATAATATTGATAGAACTTCACTACTATCATACTGGTTAACACCTAGCAAACCACTACCATAATGTAATTCAGGACACCTTATGATAATATTGGTTATAATATAAAAGAAGAGACCACTATAATATGTTATTGGTCACTGATATACAGACCTCAAAAGATGAAGCTAAGTGTGATAATTTAGGATCTAAACGAACTCCCACTGAAGTCAAGGGGAGTTTTTCTATTAACTTCAATGAGCGTTGGATCAGACTCTTAGACATAAATTATCTTGAATTTTGGAGGATTGTAATTTTTGACATTACCTGTTTAAAGATGCTGTCATGTCTTACCTTGACGTAAGACGAAGTGTCTGGTACTGTCTGAAACATCCTTATTTGTTTAATAGATACTTTAAAAGGTCCTAAAATTGACCTGAAATTAAGAAAAAAAGTAAAAATGAAGACAAGCAACCAAAAAGAGCTTTGTTTTGAAAATTAAAACTAGTAATAAACATTTAAAATATTATCAAGAATTTGAATATTTCTTTTCTTTTCTTTTTTTTTTTTTTTAAAAAACTCCAGGGTTTACAAAAAAGAACTCTCCAGTTTTGACTTGGGGGTGGGAGGGAAGGAGGGAGAAGATGAGAGGGGAAGAGGGGGATTTTTGACGTTTGATTAAGTGAATTTCTTAATCAACAATTAAAAGCTAGCAGAAATACCCATGTTTTCATGTTGAGACTAGTTAACCCTATTGACTTGAACCTAGGGGTGTCTCTTGGTTAAATGAAATGCAGTTGTATTTCTTTCCTCATTAAAACCACTGTGGGTCATTACCGCGCCGACCTTTCTTGATGTCAAGAAACCTTTCCCACAAATAGATTGCAAAAAGTTTGATTGCAAAACAATAACGATCATTTTAAAAATAGCGAACGAAAATATAATCCTAAATAGCAACAAAAAAGATAGGATTGTCCATTGCAAGTCTCCTATTTAGGGTAATGTTGTTACATTGTCAAATTTAGCTGTACTTTTCGTCTCAGGCTTGTACCAAAGCAGAATATGTGTCTCTGAAGTCTAAGGGTTCGTGACATCATGATCTCCTCATGAACAGTTTTTCTAAAGTCACGACTGCACGATTCAGAGATTAACAATGGAAATCTGGTGAGGTGTGATGGAGAAAGTCCAGTTTCCATTCACGAGAACAGCAGCAGCAAACTTCAGTAATCAAATGAAAATATTTTTCTACCCAGACACACTTCTCCTAGACTGAAGGATTCTCTTTATTCCGTCCCAGAAGTGCTAAAAACGTGCCTACCAACTCTAACAACTCCTTCCCTCGTTAAAAGAAGCAAAAGCCCCTTTTACCTTCCATTTGCACCACTGCTATTATGACGCTCCCATTTTCCTGGTGAGTATTTGTCTGAATTTAGCAGAATTTAGCTCAGAATTTTGATGAAGAAAAAAAAAAAAAAATCAAGATCAAGGTTACATGGCAAAATGCAACGTCTACACGAGTAGTTTTCCAGCAAATGGCTAATCAATCTTTTTGTGGGGCTACGAAGGAAAGGCTCGAGGGCTGTAACTCTGTAGTTTATTCTGTGTATAGACACCCGATAGAATGTCTCCCTGCCATGTATACATGCCGGTTACGTTTACATAGACGCATACCAGAAATGATGCTACCCAAATGAAACGTAACGGGGTTTGTTCCCTGATCCGTTCGGCCGCAGTTCTACCCGCCGGCGAATGCCCCCCTAAATGCCTCGCCAAGCCCTATGTAGCACCCCGCGGTAATGAGCTGTTCAGACAGCATCCAGCCTTTCATAAACCGCTCCGCCTTTCCAGCGCCAGGAGAGCACCTCTGCACCCGCCCAGCCTTCGCGGCTGGGCTGCTCTGAAACATCTGTGCATGTAAGAAATAAAGAAATCCCACTCTGGCAAATAAATTGTTCTCTCTCTGCACGTGACCCCCTTTTTTACTGATTTTGAAAGCATTTGTTACGTGGCCAGCTGGCATAGAAGGGCAGCTGATCAGAGAATCGACAATGTGTTTCTGATAAGTGCAATTTACTTTTCTGTCCTTCCTCCCTAAGACATTCCAGTTTCTTTGGCTTCTGAACTTACAACAAGGAGACCCCCCCCTCCCCCCATCCTCCTATGAGTTGAGGGACAAGGTAATTTTCCTTGGGCATTACATTTTCTGGGATCAGGGATTCATCATACTTAATTTTCCCTCCCCCTTTTATCCCTCCCTCTGAATCAGCCCCCCCCCCCATTTACTCCCCCTTGCCGAATTAGCCATATTCAAACAAACAAACACTTCTGCATATTTAGATTCAATCTTAAAAGGCAACGCTGGCTTATTTCCCTATAGTTTTCCCCTGCCAGAAGCATTCACAGTTTTTATGTTCACTGCGCTTGTTTATTCCCATTATTGTTTCCAGACAACTCACCTTTTATGCCCTTTCCCCTCAACCAGTGGAAGAGCAGTTTGTAAAAATCCAGGTTGAGACCCAAAGTAAAATCCCCACCAGTTCTGCGCTGTAACCCTGCCGCGGAGAGATTAAACCAGCTAGATCCAAAGCTGCACTGAAGTTAAAGGTCCCCAGCACATCCAGACAGTCTGCCTCAGCCCAGGCATATCCTCAGGGGGCTTCTGTAATGCGCTCAGCTCGAGCGTGTGCTTTTCTTCGTCTCTCCTAGCCCACCCCCTCATCCCCCCCGCAACTTTGAATTGGATTTCCGTTTTTCCCCTAATCAATATCACATCATCCTAATGTGACATCCTCGCCTCTGTCACAGCCACCCAAAGACCCTCCCTTACCCTGCCAGCAACTTTAAGGAACTTACAAAAAATCCACTTCCCCCCCCTTTTAAAAATATTGTGAGGAGTCAAGCCAAAAAGAAACGCTGAGTGGAGCTCAAGTACTACTTTAAGCCCCCTTTTTAACCAAGGAAGTTTCAAATATCCGTTTTCAAATCATCGTTCCTTAGTTTAAAATAAATAAATATGGAAGTAAATACAGCCTCCATTGCAAACAATTCACCTATTTCCCACTGAAACGGATATTTGCAAACCAAAACCTCCAGATCTTCTTAGCTATTTACTAATAGTTTACAAACCAGGAAACCAAACCAACCAACCAACCCCCCTACTAAGTCAGGGAGGAAAATATATCTTTGAACACTATACAGCCAAATTTATCTGCTGGTGTCATCTTATTCATTCAGTGTAGTTACACCAGGAGAGAATTTGCTCTGCTCTGAGGTAGGAAATTCAGTGAGACATGCATTTTAATGTAACCCTTCTAGGGGTTACCAAAAGTATTTGGAAAATTTCCTTCCACACTCTGCTCTGTTTCTCCCTTTCCCAGCTTTACCCCAGATTCCAACATATTGAAACATTTTTCTCCTTAATAAGAGGAACATATAAAGTGAAGGGGGTGAAAGGGCAACTCAAGGAGCTGTGCCCGTAGCTCCGAGTACAATTTACTCTGGCAGACAAGGCGTTTAGCATTCCTGACAATTCCTAAGGAAAACAGTGCAGAACAAAATCCCGAGACAGGGCACCTAGCAAGAGTCACTTTTCAATATAGACATTCTTTGGATTTATTGTGATGATTAAGAGCCAGTTTCCTATGCAAGGTAAACGTCATGGATTTCAAGAGGAAGATCTCAAAAGGTAACTGTGGCGGGAGGAAAATAAGACAGCTAAGTGACAGAATCCGCTTCCCAAACGCAAAGCTATTCTTTCTGTTTTTAAGATCCAGTGTTCTAAGTTCAAGAGAAGGTTATCAGCATTTTAATTATTTTAAATAGATTTATAAAATCCTGAGCAGCAGAACTCAATGTCCTGAGGATTGTGTGTGTGCAGACATCTCTCTTTCTCCCTCACACCCACACACTAATAATTTAAATAAAAACACAACAACCACCACCACGAAAAGCAGTGATTAAACCAGATCGCATTTTAAAGTCCCCCCCCCCCTCCACAAAAAATGATTGTATTTTCCAAACATGTATTTTCGCTGGCACTTTGACACAAAACACACACACCGAAGAGAAAACCAGCGGGGTTAATGTTTTGTTCACAAAAGTCTCTTCCTATTTCCCCCCCCCCCCTTTTTTTTTTTTTTTTGCTAAGAAATGATCTAATATATTTGCACCTTTGATTTCTCTTTCCCGTGTTTTTCTTTTTAGCAAAGGTGTGTCCAAAACCTCACTCCTGTCCGGAATGAAAAATGAAGAATCGAACCTATCTAACATACACCCAACAAGGTGCAGTGAAATAATTGTAATGTCTGGTGCTAACAAAGGGTCAGGATGTAAATAAATTGGGGGTATGGGGAGAGATTCTCTAGTCCTTGTAATCAAACCCCACAGTGAGTCCAGATACCCATGTGGCTAGTTGAAGTCGTCTTGGGAGCTTTACTAGCCCAGATGAAAATTGCTGGGAAATGGGAAACAGCTGCATCCTCAGAAACAAAAAGAAAATTCACCCCTAAGCAGAGAAAGTTACAGAAGTTTTGTTTACACAAATAGCTTCAACACAGGCATGACATTTCAAGTTTTCATTAACAAACTGGAGGTGACTTGCACGTAAGCAACATTTCAACATTCATCACAAGCAGCGATCTTTTAAAGATCGCTATGAAATCTAAACACCCACCCACCGCCCCACACCTCTTCCAGTCTGTCTTTGTGGGAGTCTGTTGCTGACTGTGTCCAACGCATTCAACAAGAGATTAGCAACACAAGCGACGGCTTAAAAACCACAAATAATTTTTATTTTTTTAAAAAAAGTAATCGGACAAGTGCTCGATTCTCATAAGCCTGTTGGACAATTGCTAGACCAAATGCAACGGTGGAAAAGCTCAGAGTCCTGCAAAATGGGCTCTTTTCATGTTTTCTATTTATTAGATACGTTAAGAGAAACCAGATTCATATGAGTCCCAAATGTAGGAAGAGTATTAAAAGAGGCATGTGTATGCTCCAGCAATTACAGCTGAACTTGATTAAAAACGTCACCAGGGCTGCAAAGGCAGGAGTTACCTGATACACCAACCCTGGGGTTGCTTGAGGATGAATTATAACACAATTCATTTTATTTTAATAGGTCACTATAAGATTAACTGTTTAAGGATGGAGCTGGTGCTATAAAAAGTTACATCAAACCTGAAATAAGCAAGCCCTGCGTTCTGGATTTTAGAAATAACAGTTTATTGTGTTTTAAAATTCCCCCAACAAGTTAATTAAAAATAAGGGGAAAATATGTAAAGTCAAAGCAGTCCAGTACTGGCCAGGTAACCACACATGCTTCAGTTCTTTGGTTTCTTTTCCTTAGAAGAAAAATCAGTTCTCATTATTTCCAAGGTCTGGGTTTATATCTTCAAGGCACTTAATGAACAGCCTATGCACGGTCAGGGTACCTAAAAGATCATCCTAATACTCCAGGATGAGGACTGTAGTCGACAGCTCTTTTGCATTGGCAAAATAGAATTGTCCACCACAAGAGTAAAGTTTGTCTGTGCAGGAGAGAGCTTTTTGGGGGGCCAGTCCAAGTCTAGAGTGAACTCCCCCCGGAATTAAGCACTTTCACACCTTCCACTCTGAATGCAAAGTCTTGACCTTGTTTTTGCTAGTGCAAACAGAGCACAGTTTACTTCTCACTGGTGTATTTAAAAAATCCTCACACAATGTCCCCCTAGGGAGAGAAAGGGAGAAAGAATGAACCTCACAAAACAGATGCTTCTCTGGTTGCTCACTGCACTTCTGGAAGATTCTTTGATACTATGGAGAGATTTTGGGTGCAAACACCATCTTTTTGTTGTGGACTTGCACAGCACCTAGCACAATGGAGTCTTGGTTCATAATTAGGGCTCCTAAGTGCTACCAGCAATAAATAATAAAATTGCAATAACAATAAGCAGAGTTGGTCAAAACTCAGAATTTCCATTCTGCTGGAAACACCGTCCTTTTTATTTGTTTGTTTGTTTCAACTCGGAACTAGAAGACCACATTTTGAAATTTACCACAAAAAAGAAAATCCTGAAATATTGCATTTTGGAAATATTGGAATGAGCTTATGAACCTGTTTCATTTTGATAAAGTCAGAATGTTGAATTATGACTCTGGTAGTTTGACTTTTATGTGTAATACAATATGATATAATATAAAAGTTGAAATGGAAAAATCAAAATGCAATCTTCTGATCTTATTGAAATGAAGTATTTAAATAATTTTCCATAATTTTTTTGGATGAAATTCATGTGTACCTGCAAAACTTTTTAATGGAGTTGAATCAGCATTTTCTGATGGAAAATGGTTCTGCTGGAAAATTTTTGACCAGCAATAGTATTACCAACAACAACAATTATGAATAGAGTATTTCATAGAATAAAAAGAGTAAATACATATTATTGTTATATAGAATAGAATATCCAAAAGGAAAAATCGTGAATTCTTTGCAATGAAAATGATTAATTACAAAGATAAATGACCTCCCAAGATAGGTGGCTGAAAAAGTATTTCCCTCTCATTATTAATTATTATTATTAAGAAATAAAAAAGAATTAGTTATACAGGTGAAATTTCACACATCTTCCAGATGCAGAATGGATCTGCTGGGGAGCAAACAGGAATCCTTCTGTTTCTTGGGTTTAAGGTATTTAACTGAAGAGCAGAGCTTTTCTAATTATTATTTATGAATAGTATTTGTTGTGAAACTCATCTCTCTTTTATCTATTCACGAATCATTCATAAAATCATCCTGATTTCCTTCCACTTTCTTCATTATTTGCAGAATAGTTTGAGGGAAAGATTTGTGTGTGATAGAATATTGTCTTTCTGTTCACCAAGGCCAGTCATCAAGCATGGTGTGTGGACTGATCACTTAGCAATAAATAATACTATTTAGTTCTTTTGTATTATTATTAATTATGTATATAAGAGCATCTCCTAAGGTTCCCAGTCAAGATGAGGGCTAGGCATCATACAAGTACCCTGAATTGTTTACCATCTAAATAGACAAGTTGACAAAAGGAAAGGTCAAGTGATTTTCCCAAGGTCACAAAGAAGGTCAGTGGCAGAGGGGGAATAGAATCCATGTTACTTGACTTCAAGTCCTTTGCCCTGTCTGCTGCAACACTTCCTCTAATTTGCAGAGTTTGCTTATTTATGGTGATTTTTATCAATGGGCCTAGAAGTATTTTACAATGGAAGGTTAATGTCAACACCCCTGATTTGTAGATGGGGAAATGAGTCACACAAGAAGATAATGACTTAACCAAGCTCATATACTAGCTCAGCAGGAGTAGAACCCAGGTCTCATGGCTCATTGTCCAGTACTGCAGCCTGTAAGTGCTTCCTAATAGTTAACCCACCTACACTTATTTTTTAGATGAGACCCAAAAATTGAATGGATGAATATTTTAAAACTAGAGTAGAACAATGAAGGAGCAGCAGATAATACTGTTTCTGGTATTTATTTTTCAGATAAATAATCACTTGTATTCAAATTTATGAAACTTTTGGGATTCATGATCATCTTCACAAATACACAATAGTTGTCCTGATGCTCCCAAATGATAAGACCTCAAAAATAATGAAGCAAACTCAACATAATTACTACTCATGACAGATCAGTACACAAATATTCATATTGGATGCCTAGGTAGTGTCGCTGTCTAAAAATGCCTTCTGTCACCTCCAGCTTGCTAAGAAACTTTATCCCTTCTTTTTGGATGAGGATGTGATCCGTGCATTTGTCACCTTCAGGCTAGATTATGGTAATTCAGGGTGTCTGAAGCTGAATGTGAAGGTGACGCACAGGCTCTAGTTGGTACAGAATGCAGTGGACAGCTTTCTATATAACTTGGGCCACTGTGCGCACATCAGGTGCATGTTCAAATCTCTCCCCTGGCTCCCAGTCAGCTTCCAATGCCAGTTTAAGGAGAGTGTTCTAATTTTCAAGGCAAGTAATGGTTTGAGCAGCAGCTCCATGAAAGACCCAATTTGGATCTATGAACCCCCATCACAGCTGTGCTCCTCCAGGACAAGGAGGAACACTAAACCCAGGACAAAGGGCTTCAGAGATGGGGTAAAGCATTCTCATTTAAGGGAAACAAACCCCTAGAAGAGGTAAGATGAATCCAGAGTCTGAGCATCTTCAGGAAATGCTGCAAAACCTTCACCAAAAAAAAAAAAAAAAAAAAAAAAAAAAAAAAAAAAGACTTTCCATGATAAGAATGATGCTTAAAACCCAACACCCATTCTACCCAATAAATACCAATCCTGACACACCTTCTGTCCAATAAACCCCAACCAACCACAGTAAATAAAGGAGGAGGAATTTCATAAAATCTAAAAATCAAACCCCAAAGCCCTTCAGCAAGCTGAGTTTTTACTCTGAAAAGGGAGAAGTGCCAGAGACTCCACGAAGCCCACTAAGAACATCGCTATTGCTCTTTGTTTATTGATTTTACATGGGAGGCGCTCAGATCCTACAATGATGTGTGGTAGTATAAAATCCTAGCATACACAGACAGAATTAAGCCAGCTCTGCTGAAGAGCAACATAAATAGATGCATGAATGAGAAATGAGATGAATAAAAAACCCCAGAACACCTGGCTAGGGCAGGAGTCTGACTCGATTCCAAGAGTTTTGACATGGAAGTTTGTTTCCCATGCCACATCTCCATGGAGAAGGTTTCTTTTCAAATTAGATGAGCCATGAAATAAAAGGAAATTCAGAGCACTATTGTAAAACAGTCCCATGTAGGGCTTTTCCTTTAAGAGTTATTATAAATCAGGCCTTATCTATGCACAAATGTTGTATGACTTTAATTATACTGGTACAATCCACCCTAATGTGGCTGCAGTTATATCAATATAAAGGTGCTTTATGCTGGTATGACTATTCCCATACGGGTAGGGGAAAAAGCTATACCAGTATAAGGCACCTTTGTACTGGTATAACTGCACCCGCTACGGTTGTACTGGTTTTACTATTTACAATGAAGGGCTTTCTCTAGACCACAATAAAAGGTGGTTTTCTTTAATGTGTTAGCAAACACATTTTTAGTCATCATCCTGCTAGTACCTAGATGCCCTAACTAGGACTGGACATTATAAACAAAGAGTAAGAGAGTATCCCAGCCCCAAAGAACTTACATTGTTAATCAACACAATATAAAATGCTAGCACAGATGGTAGACAGATCCACCAGCTCCCACTAAAGTCAATGAGCGCTCAGCATTGTTTGAAAATCAGGCTGCTCATTTAAGAGCCTAAATATGGATTTAGGAGACTAAGTCAGGGCTCCTACTTTTGAAAATCTTGGCCCTAAGCTAAACAGATATAAATACATAAAATGACAATCTCCCTTCCCCACCACACACACGAAACCTTGCCACAGAATTACAAGTTAATCCCTGTTAAGTGCTCCTGTTCGTTGTGGGAATTGAAGTCGTGACACTGAGTCACACATCCTTGGGTATCAAGGGGGGGTCCGGTTGCTCACTCAACTTGTTGACTCTGCTCCAGTCACTAGCTCTATTTCCTGGACTTATCTCGCTTAGCAGATTTCCCCTCCTCTCTCTCTCCTGCAGCCCATAAACACTTGAAATCTACTGTAAACCCAATCTAGTTTTGCAGCTTGTTGTGAATGCAGGCTGCAGCAGATAGCAGGAGATAAGGAGTCGGAGGCACATTGCCCTTTTTCAGCCTGTACTGAGAATTCACTTTTAAATCTGAAGTTGTTTGCATAAGGAAAAGGAAACGTGTGTTGCGGAGATCTGGAGAGGGGAGGAGAAAAGCAGAAGAAAGTTATTTTAGCAACCAAACTGGGATACATGAAAAGAAGAATTAAATGAGATGGATGGAGGAAGTTTGATGAAGGTGCCAGTGCGACAGGACCTTGTAAACTATGTGCTTCTGTTATCCTGTTAGGTCCTGACACAGCTGATCATTCTCAAAGGGGAGATGGTATTTTCATAGCTGAACCCCAGTGTGAACATCTTTCTAGGCAATTAGGAGACAAATTGTGCCCTGAATTACACTCTATGTAGCCTCATTGAAATCAATGAGGTCTAAGTTGGGGCAGTGTCTCAGGTCTGGTCTACACTAGAGAAGTTGTACTAGTATACTATGTCAGCCAGTGGTGTGGTTTTTTTTTTTTTTTAAAACTGATGTAAGCCTTAGTGAGATTGACAAGTCTAAAGCTGATTTCACTTTCTGAACAAGAAGGTATATGGTATAAACACTTGGGATCTGGGAGTTAGTCACCTAAACATATTTGAGGACCTACCCCTTTTCACCAGTATAGCTGTGTCCACACTGGGGATGAGTGGCGTGGTGGGAGGGTGTTGCCACATTTAGCTATATTGGTATAGCTAACACAGCAAAACTTTCGAGTGTAGACAAAGCCTAACGCTTAGGCAACAATTCTGCTCCCACTGACGTCAATGGGAAATTTTCCACTGATTTCCACAGGAGCAGGATCACACCCAAAGCAAAGACACACAAGCACAGCCTCCAGAATGCTTTTCTCCGGACCTTGCAAATTTACTTTGATCTTTGATGAACTAAGATATTTTGGAGATACACAGACTACCATGGATCTGATAACAACCCAGGGCCTGGGGCAATTGTGGTCTAAAGCAATTGGAGATCTGTGGATGAAAAGTGCTATGGATTTTTATCAATTCATCTCCTGATGCTATTGAAGTCAATAGAACTTTTGTGACTCCATTAGTCCCCAGTTTGTGCAATCAAGTTGATATTACAGAAGTGCAACCTCTGGCATGTGTCCCTTGGTGGGGGTTGGATACTATGTAACACAATCAACAGGGGAAAACTTTAGGGTCTGATCCTTCTTTCCATATACCTGCAAAACTCCAACTGGCTTTAATGGGAATGTATAAAAATGCCCATTTTATAGCATCTTTCATGCAAGCTGTGCTTGTTGAGAGTGAATTAATCAAAAATAACAGATGGCGGAGAAATTTAGAGGCAGAAGCCAGGAAGAAAAGACAGTCATTGGGGAGGAAAAACAGCATGCATCTATGTGGGAATGGGGAGTTTGAGCACCGGGAGGGGAGGGGGGGACGGACGACGACACACGACATCTCTCTTATCATAATGCATAAGGAGAGCCTTGTTCTGGGTGGTGTTGCCTCATACATTGACATCAAAAGAATCTCTGGTGAAACTCCCAGTAGTCCTGTGTTTAAGATGCTAACCAAGCACACAAATATCACAGGGATTCCCTCAGCCGGAGTCCAATAAAGATCTAGGGCCTAGTTCTCCCCCACTTCACCCTTTGTGTCATCATTTACATTTGTACAATGCCACAGATGCTGAAGGCGATGCAAGGAATAAGCAACAGAGAATCAGAACCAGTGACTCTTTCGACAAAATCCCTAAGAGTCCTTACGTCAAGAACAACTGATGATGAGACTGGACTGAAGGAGCTGGATTTTCTGAATGTGAGGAGCACCCACCCTCTGACAATCCGGCCCCTTTAAGGTTAGATTTCCAAAAACTGAGGTGCCCAAAATCACTAGTCACTTTGGAAACCGACAGCCCTTGTTTTCTCTTTCTGGAAGCTCTGGCTTGGAGAAATATGCAGACTCAGTGTGATCGAAGAATGGTAAGCTGAAAGGTTCAGCTGCCAAAGCACCACATCCAGGTGCCATGCTGAGGCTCTGGAAAACTCCCTATTCTGCAGCCCCCACGGTGGAGTGGTTTCAGCCTTCCCCTCCTATCCATGGCCCCATTTCCTGCCTCTCGCTGCTACACTTTGATTTGAAGGACCCAGCCACCCGTGACCTCCCAGGGAAATCGAGGGTGCTTGATTGGCCTCGCTCATTCACTCTCCCCCTAGGGGGAGGAAAAAGAATCAAAGATAAGATCACTTCATTTAAGCCAAGGTCCATTTTTCACTGTTGTCCTTTCTGACCAATTCTCACTTTGCTGATCCCATTGGAGTAAATGGCAAAATGCCCATTGACTTCAAGGGGGGCCAGGATCCAGATCTAAGTGCAATAACCAGTGCAGGATTCAGAATAAAGCTTCCTTATCATTTCCACGGCCTCCTCTTCCGCACTCCAGTGGCTACTATGGTATATGGGCTCGCCACTCGTTATTGCCTGATCTAACCTAATTTTAGGCCTGCTCTGGCCCAGGAGGAAAACATGATCCCCTTTTAAGCAGATGCACAGTATTAACAGGTGTCCACGTAGCTTTGCCAAAAGGCAGAGCTTCATGACACAATGAGCTAAATTTGCCCCTCGTTCACACCAGAGGGTGCAGGGCCTCTAGTGGATCTAATCCAATGTATTTGCATTACAACCTCCTAGCGCTCTCCCGGTGGAAAGGAAATCTGCCCCTAAACCTACAGATGGAACTCCTGGCGAGTGAAAATACTGACTGCCCTCCACTGGGGCAAATTCCCTCCCCTCCCCTTGCTGGTGCAGGGAGGCAGGATTTGCTCAATAAGTTATATGCAATGCCCTTGATTCCCCCTGATTTACACTTGCACTGTCATTTGCTCCTCTGCAGAATAAGAGCAAGGGAGTTGCAGAGCATGCCCATTACCATTTGGCTTTTGATGAGAGCAGGCAACATTTTTCCAGTGAATAGTAAATTTGCAGAAAAATGCATTTTGGGGACACAAACTATTTATGAATTTGGATTGAATTCGGTGAATAGTTTCAGCTGGAAAAAAAACCATGCTTTCTCCCCTACTCCAGAAAATGTGAAACGTTTTGTTTTGACCACTCTAAAACAGAACAATTTGGCTTTTAATTTTGAAATGCCATTTTGCTTTGAAATGTAGCTATATTTCTATAAAAATCTACTCTCAAAGGTGAAAAACACCCCAAATCAAACCAAAACAAAACAAACAAAACTGAAAACAATTTGTTACATTTCATTTTTTTTGTTTTGTTTCAGGCATTTTTCTATCCCAAACTAATTTTGCCCAGTTTTTCATGTTAGGGAGGAAAAACTTTGTTTGTTTTCTTAATTTAATGTTTTACTGTCTGAAACAATTTTTTCCCCAGTTTTTTATTTCAGTGAGAAAAAACAAAATCTGTTTCAGTTTGAAAAGAAATATTTTTGGGGGGCTTTTTGGGTTCAGGCCCTGAACTGAAAAATCAATTATTCATCCTCTTTCGCAGATGCAAGGTGGGCTGTGGAGTGGTTGGGCATGTGTGCACCAGGGTGAAAGAGGAAGATGAACTGCAGTCAGGTAAGTGCCACATAGTTCCCCGCCCCCCAGAAATCCAAGATGTTGCATGTCGTAATAAAGTTACACAGGGCTATATGTTTGCCTAATTTTAAAAAGACTGAACAAGCAGCTGAACTAGCTGGTGTCATTCACTTTAGCAAGTAGATTTCCTACAGACGGTCGTGTTTAGCCCCAACTATCCCCTTTATTGGTTCTTCTTGTAATGATCATCATCCTGTAAATTACTTAACACTGGTACTGCTATTGTGGCCTTTGCTGGCTGTATTTGAGTAACCGTATTCTGCCTTGATTACAAATCCCAGCAAAAACAGAACAGAAAAATTCACGTAGCTTAGGCTGCTAAGAAAGCAGGGGCTATGGGGCAGAGACTATAGAAAAGATAGAAAAGCTAGTCTTCTGGTTAAGGCACTAGTTTGGAACTCAGAAAAGTTAGGGTCAATTCTTAGCTCTGCTAAACTTTCTGAACCTGAGTGCCCCCTCTTTGGAGTGGGAAGTTAATCCTTCCTTTATCTAACCTGTCTATTGGGATTATTAAATATTTTGGGCAGGGACTGTTTTTTACTATGTGGCCATACAGCATTTGGCACAATGTGGGCCCCGATCTTAAGTGGGACCTCTAGGTGCTATTATAATACAATCATTCATTAAATAATAGAGGGAACACAGTAATCTCTTGTTTCCACTGGCCTGCTTTTCCTGGATTTTCCTTTATTATGATAATCTCAAAACAGAACATTTATCCCTACACTGGAAAGATGCATCTCTTCCACCCATCTATTCCTGAAAGGCTCCACTCAGAGAGAAGGAGGTTTTCCATGCAGAAAACAAAAGGAGACAAGTCCTTCTTCCCTGTCAGAGGAATTTAGCCCTTCCTCCCACAATAGAAAGTGACCTCAGCAGCTGGAGGAATTGCAACCTTCACATGCCCACAAGCTGGTGGAGTCTAGCAGTTAGAACAAAGGAACTAGGAATCAGGAGATGTGGGGGCTATTCCTGGCTTGGCCACTAACTTGCTATGTGACCTCGTGCCTCAGTTTCCCCATCTGCATAGTGGGTTGATGATGCCTCGCTGTTTGCAAAGCTCTTGGAGATCCTCAGCTGAAAGGCATCTTTGCTTATTGAGGGTTAAGACTACTAAAGTTGTTCAGCAACTAGAGAGAAGAAAGGGATTTGGACATGTTTTTCCATCCCTTTCCGCCCCAAGCCTTTTCATAAGAAGGAACTTTAATTGGAGCTATTTTCAATGTTTGGGTTTTGTTTGCTACTGTAATAATCAGTTGCCTGCCAGATGGCAAAGCAACACCAGAGAGTTTGCTTTTCACATCTCTGCTTAAGAAAACAGCACAACAGAAGACAAATAAACAGAAACAGAACATTAGTAAGCCAGCACGTGGCAGAGAGACCAGTATCCCGCCGTGTGAGATGAACAAAGAGCAGCAAAGTCCTGCTATGTGTCTCTCACTATCCATGAAATTGGTGGAACATGAGAACTATCAGATCTGCTCACACTAATGTCCCATCTAGACCAGTATCCTGTCTGAGGCAGCAGCCAGCACTCATACTTCAGAAGAAGGTGCACTAAACTCCATCATGGAGAATTATGTCTATGGGGGAAATTTCTCCCTTATCCCCGTTATGAGTCAATTCTCTGTCCCACTGAAAACAGGAGTGTTGCTATTGGCTTCAGTGGGACAGGATTTGGCAATATGAATCCTTTCATCCTGCAGCAACTGGAAGCTGCTGATGGCTTTTTGGTGCCAGTATAGATGACATGGTTTTGCTGGTTTTAGTCACCGATTTATAGATATAAAGGCCAGACCAGTGTGATCATCTAGTCCAACCTCCAGCATAACACAGGCCGTTGGACTTCCATGAATTAATTCCTGTGTGAACTACAGCAGATCTTTTAGAGAATCAACCACTCTTGAAAGACTGGAACCTTCATCCGTTTGAGCCCCTTAGACTAGTCACCCATGCTACTAGCTATAGTCCTTTTCTAAAGGACGTATCACAAAAAATACCACCTCATTTGGCATTAACAGTTGCTCTTGCTGGCACACACTGGCCAAGGATTGACTTGGCCTGGAGACTGAGCTATTGTGAGGCTGGCTGCTAACATGAGACTGTTAGAATAATGTGACTAAGTTTGTACTGTTGTTGCCCATACTATAGCTGAACTGTAATTAAAGAAAGGACCATGATGTCCCTAGGGATGGAGCATTACATTCACCAGCATGAATTTTACATTGTCAAGTTTTAAAACAATGCAAACCCCCACCCCATTTTTATGTGGGCTGGTGGGGGGAGTTAACTTCTTGGCTCCTATTTTTGCCAGTGGAAAACTGCTGATTAACCTCAAATCAGAGTGATGCAGTGATGGCTTTGCCTCTAATGGGTGGAATTGTGGTCATTCTCCTTCAAACATCAAGCCTACTGGGGAAAATAATACAGTTCTGCCCTGAACAGAATCAAACAAGATGATGATTTCTTTCTTTACTAAGAGTATCTGCTTTGTGCGGGTGATCCTGCTCTGGGGAGCTCCAGGTCTAAAACATTTGCTTATCAAGGGTGAGTTTTGTCCCTGTCAGAGTGCCAGCAGAAAGCCAATGCATCACTTAAATGATGCACAAGACTTTGCTGCCCCCCCACAAGTGAATTTATTAATTATTGTTTCTATTGACATTTATGTTAAGTAGCACATAGAAGACTCAACCAGTGATGCTGAGTGCTGTAAAAATACATACTGTGGCAAACAGGCAGCTTCTCCCTAGTGGGTCTCATGCTTCAACCCCTTGTAGCAGGCCATGGAGTCCCCAGTAACCTTGTCTCCCCTTGGAAGTACCTTGCTCCAGCTTCCTTCTGCTGGCTGGGACCAGGAGTTTTCTCCTTCTGTAGCTGCAGAGAAGCACTATCTCCTAGCCAGATGGGGTCTCCTCCAACTGCTGCCAACCTTCTGACAGCTTCCTCCTCCCATGCTTCTCCCCTCCCCCAATTTAGGGAAGGCAGGGTTTAAGTACACCTGGACTAGCCCTTCATTGGGTCCAGGTGTCTCTAATTGCCTTGCAATCATCTCTCCCCTGCTTGCAGGAAAAAGGGTTTTTGGCCTTCTAGGGCTCACACTCTGGTCCTGGTATGCCCTTTTGAGGCCCTCTGGCCTGACTTTATCACAATACTAAATGAAAGAGCGAATTTTACCCCAAAGATAACATTATTGGTTGATTCACACAGCATCAACTGAGCTATTATGGCACAGCCCTGTAGCAAATCAGCCTTCTTTCTGGTGCCTTGAATTTCCTTTACAGAATTCAAGTGGTTCCCATGGAAGTCTCCAATAAAGCTGGCTGACATTTTCTCTATTTCATAATTAAAAAAAAAAAAAAAAATTCTCCTTGGTTTTTGACCAACTCTACAACTGCTTGAATTGTTTTGAATTTCCAATTTCAAAGTACAATCAGGGAAAAACCATTTCACAAAAGCTTTTTCAAATTCTCCCCTCCCGCTTCTTTGCAATCAGTCGAAGTCCCCAAAGTCTTGTCCTGAAGATCTTGTCAACCCTTGGAAGGACTTCAGCCCAACCATTGGAAATACAATCAGTTAGTCACACTTTAACGTTATGCATATTTTTCTCCACACGCACAGATGAGTCCACTGAACTCAGTAGTACATGGATGGGATCCAAATCTGGGCAAGTGTTTTCATTAAGAACCAAATCCTGTTATTAATTAGTTTTTATGATGAATCCTCCTTTTAGCCTTTATCCTCGTTTCACTGCATGCAGTCAGATTCCTGCTTGTCCCAGCATCCTGGGCCGCAGACTACATTCTGGTGGACGTGTCTTCAAATTGCCAAGGAAAGATGTGAATCATGTTTTTCCATTTGGCCCAGGGGCAACAGGGCACCGCAGGATATGCCAGGTTGGATGCACACATGGCTTGACCACAAGGGGCTGAGACAGTCAAATTTGTCATGCTAGAGTGGTCCCTGTTGGCTGGAAAGAGAACAGCACGGCCCAGAGAAATCAGGAGACAAAAATCATTTTATAGGGAAAAGCCTGTGAAGACACCGCCAGATTCCACTCTCTGGGACTTACAGCTTTTCTTTTCCATATATGTATTTACCCGCCCCTGCTTCTGGAGTACTAAATGCCTTTGTGGGTTGTGATTGAACCAAGGCCGGTGGAGCGGCCGAGCCGGCAGAGAGAAAACTGTTGCATTTCTGCTCTGCTTCCTCTTTAAATGGCTGAAGAGAAATGAGCTTACACAGGCGCGAGAAGGGGTGGTGGAAGGCATCAAGTGGAATATCTGTCTTTATTTAACTTGGAAAGCAGTACCGGTTTAGCCTTTCTGTTGCCTACTGAGGTCATTCCTGCAGCCCTGCCGAAGGGCCGTCATGCTCCTGACTCCCTGGCTGCTGGAATGCACCACCTGAGACGCCTCATGTTTGATCCTCTACATACACCCCCGGTTATGTTTGCTTTTATTTGCGCCATCAGTTCCCAGCCTCACCGGGAGACCTGCTCACAAGCCAGCGTCTGTCACCAGACGAGAGCCCCAGCTCTGCCCAGATGATTGATTCATCCTGGCCTCATAGTTTCAATTAAAAATAACCTACCGCAGTGGTGTCTGGGAGGCAAAAGTGCCCTCTTGTGGCAAAATGTTCCCTGGCCGTGATCCCAATCAAGCCTCCCCCTGGCCAGGAGAAACTGGCCGGGAGCATGGGCTTGGTGGGAGGTAGCATGGTCTGGCGGTTTGAGTGGGGCTGCAGGCGTCAGGAGACTGGGTTTTAATCCCAGTTCTGTTGCTATTTTGAAGCAAGGGTTGGACAGGTCACGAAGGGCCTGATTTTTCAGAGGAATGGAGGGCTGGCACCTCCTACTGAGCTTCAGATGATCAGGCCCTAAACCTCCCTCTGTGTTAGGTTGCCATTCCGTACAACTTCACCCAGCTTTGTAAAATTCTTTGAGCTCCTCAGCAGGATGCAACTGCCAGGGATTATCATAGGAGCTCTCAGAACACTGTCCTGGGCTCATCAGCAAGGCCTTCCAAATACACAAAATACAGCTGCAGCTGCCCTCTCCGGAATGGTACAGTGAGCACGAAGATGGGCAGATTGGAATGTGTAGTGGTCAAACAATTGTCACTCATCCACCCAGAGCCATCCAAGCACAAGCACAGAGTTGGGAGTATTGGGTTTTTTAAAGCAATTATGCAAACTTACGTGAAAAGCAGAGTCAAGTGGTCAGTGCAGCCCAGAGCATTGCAAAGGTTGTACTCTTGTTTCCACATGGCCAGTCAGTGATTTGTGGGGTCAGCTTGATGAAGGCTGGGGGAAAAAAAGAGAGGGATTGTCTTCACATGGAGTTTGCATCTGTTTAACCTATGGTGTGATTTTAAGCCAATGTAGTTAAATTGGTGCCATAGGCGTAGATCGCTGTATTTGATTTTAAGCCAGGTTTGTTGAACAGATTTAAACTAACCCAAAATAAACTTCCCACGAACAAGGGGTCCAGATGGCTCCTTCTTCCTCCTCCTCTTTTCCAGCAGCCCCTCACCTGGGGAATGGGGTGGGGATGGGAGGATCCCTTGGAAGAGCAGAGGTGAGGGGATCTCTCTGCAGCCCTTCCAACCCCGAGGAGGGATGCAGAACCCCAGGAGGAGCGGGCGGGGGAGGGGGGAGGCTGAAATGATGGTTGGGTGAGGGCTGGGCAGATGCGCAGGTGGGGTTGGAAGAACTGGTGCAGGGAAAGAATTGAGTTGGAGGTTGTGGGGCAGTGTTAATATTGCTGACCGGGGGACATGCAGATGTGGGGGTGAGAGCTCCTGCAGTGGGGGTCAAAATCCTTTTACCCAATAAATTTGGGATGGTGGGCAACACTGACTGTCACCCACACACTGAGGATGGGCCGGGGGAATCAAGAATCAAACGACAGACTAAAACCACAATACAATTATTATTACTGGGTTTTTTTAAAAAGAACCTCACGATTTTTTGGGCTCCTCTCATGGTTTGGGGGGGGTCTGACTTGTGGTTTTTGATCTCTTAAGGATGGCAACACTGATGGCCCCTCTTCTTCCTTGCATGCTTTGAGCAGCCTCAATATAGTTACCTATGCTGCCATTTCACTGAGCACAGCTAGGCTTCAGAGCTAACTCAAGGGAGGCACTGTTTTCTCTTGTTGAGCTTTGATTTCAGGCTGTCTGCAGATTCAAGGAGACATCACTGTGTTGGTTTCCAATAGCTTAGCCAGGGCACTAGCCAGTGACGTGGGATTTAATTCCCTGCTATGCCACAGACTTTGCTGTGTGAACTTGTGCTAGTCACTTTTTTTCTCCAGCCCTTGCCTGTAAAATGATGATTTCCCTACCTCACAGGAGTGAATACGTTAAAGATTGTGAGGTGTGTGGATACTACAGTAATGGGGGGGGGGGGGAGCATATAAGTACCTCAGGCAGATACCCATGCAACAGTAGGACTAGGGAAGGTGGGGTCGACTTAAGGAAATCAGGCGTCTTAAGGCTCATTGAAATTCATGAGGCTGGTACATCGATAGTTTAAAGGTATTAGGACCTTGTCTCTGGGAACAGGTATGTGCCTTGCACGCTGGTATTGTAGATGTCGTTGTGTAACCAAGCAGCACGGCCTCCCTCTGAGGATGATGCCGAGGGGCCGACCCACGCCACTTGGTGGGCAGGCCCGGGTACGGCCCAGCCTGCCCGCCGGAGGCGCAGAGGCAGGACAGGGAGCGGAAATGTGAAAGCCAGGCCCTGTAGCTCAGTGAGAGGAGAAGGACGTCTTTGGCCCGCTGCTGGGGTGGGAGCCCGGCGAGGACGCCGGCTGCACTGAGGACTCACCTGACCTGCCGGAGCTGCACGACAACCCCGTCGCCAAGGAGCTACTGGGGCTGCCGCGGGCGACGGACTGCGAGGAGGCTGAGGCCTACCCTTGGAGACGGCGGGTACCATGGAAAGGGGCAGAGGACGTAGCTCAGGGGGAGCCGACCAGAGCCTGGCTGGTGCCTTGTGTCTGGAGCCCCGGCGACCTGGAACATTCCTCCGTTGCTAGGGCCCTGGGCTGGGACGCGGAGGAGTCGGGAGGGCCTTGTCACCTCACCCCTGGGGTGGCTGCCTCAGCCTGGCCTGTGACGCCTCGGTGGGGCTCGACTCCTTTGCCGGCCAGCCTGAGACTGTACCGGTGCTCACCTTTGCTGGGCTACAGACTGGTTGCCTGCCTGCCCTGCATGAAGGCCTGGCCTCATAGACTTCTGAGGGACTTCCCGGTTATAGACCAGCCCCCTAACTGATGGCTGTCCCGCCCTGCCTGAAGGGCTGGGCGCTTAGCCTGGCGTGAGCCCCCCGCTTTTGTCTCCGGGACTCTCCTTACTGAGGGTGACGAAGAGGCGTGCCCTCCCTCCGAGGGTGGACCCCAGTCTGTTAACGTGGAGCTTCGGTGCAAAGTCCCATCTCAGCAACAGATTTAAGCTGCCGGCTTCGGAAAGCCTTTCTGTATTTTTTTACAGGTTGGTTGGTTGTGTTATTATTATTTTTTTGTTTCTGTGTGTGGATGTTTTTGTTTTACTGGTCTCACCAGATGTTTAGAACATCTGGTGCCAGCATGTTTGTTTTTTAAGCTCTCCTGTGTTGTGTTAGCAGCACGGCAGTGGAGATGGGAGAAGGGAGCGGGGCTTTTTTCTATCACATCTTTTTACCACAGTATCCAGATGTTCCAGGGTCTTTTCTGTTGGCCAGCTGGTGCCAAGTGCCACCCTGCATCTAGTTGGCAGCTTGCAGCAGAGTACAATCTTACTGGCTTTCTTCCCATGTTGGTAAAGCGTTGGCAACCCCCAAAGCAAAGCATGGCAGTGTGGTCCAATACATAGGACAATGGATTGGCTAGCAGGTTCTCATCTAGGCTTTGATCCTAGTCTGCTTTGCAACCCTGGGCAAGGTTTCCCTCTCTGTTAAATACCTGCCCGGCATTACAAAGTGCTTTGAGAACCTCTGATGGAAAGTGCTACACCATCTAAGTGCTAGGTACATATGGGAATAGTGCTGGCTGGAAATTTTCTGTTGGAAAAGGGCTTTGCTGGAAAATTAGGTTTTTGACTAAATGGACAACTTCGCACAAAGTGTCTGCTTTCCTCAAAACCTTTCAAAATTTCTTCAGAAAACCCTAATCCCCAAATATTGAGGGTCTGGCAGTTTTTTTTGGTCAACATATTTTTTTTTTCATTGTTGGCAGTTTTTGAACAAAACGTTTTTGGATTTCAGCCAACAAATTTCAAGTTTTGTTTTCAATGAAAAGTCTAAATTATCAGGGGAAAAATACTCCATTATTTGCCAGCTGTATGTGTGAGTTCACCAATCTGCTTGAGAAGAAACCATTAGCACTTTGTCAAATCCCCAGACAGGCTATTGAGTTGCAAGGCCGATGGTGAGTCAGGAATCACAACTCTTCTTTTAGTGAGGAGGCAGTGTTGCCTAGACCGTGGGCTAGGAGTCAGGACACTTGAGTTTTATTCCCATGCCTGATGCTGACCCAGTTTCCCTCACCTGTCAAGTGGGGATAATGTTTCCCCTACCTCACTGAAGTGTTGGTGCAGAAGCAGACTAAATGAGAAATGTTGTGATGTAGAAAATAATATTCAGAGATACAGAAATAATTGACTCGATCCTCAGTTCTATTGACTTCAATGGAGCTATTCCAATATACACCAGCTGAGCATCTGGCTCAATATTTGCAAAGGGCTTGAGATCCTAGATAAATTATACTCTCTCATACAGTTATACTCCCTTATAAATGATAGTAAATGTATTAAATAATGGTAACTTGACTGTACCTCTGTCAGTCCAAACTGACCAACCGCTCTATCTTACCTATGGTCAGAAGTATTTCCAGGAACATTAAGACAATCTGGTTCAAATGGTATCTCTCTTCATATGAGAATCAAACCTCTTTGGATGAGACCAGAAGGACCATGAAGGAAACAGATTCTACTCTATTAAAATGATGTCATTGAGCTGAAAATGTGAACTCTACTTCTGGCACTGAGAATGGATCGGTCCATTGGATGGATGTTCCATTGCAACAGACAGCTCTAGCTGAGAAATCTGACTCCATGAAATCCATGGAGGTTTCCAAATATACTACATCTCCAAACTCTTAGTATGGGTGCACCTAAATCTGACCTAATAGTAGTCACAATGCATCTGCACTAAATCACAGAGAGAGGAGGGTCCTGAGGTTTAGGCACTGGCATGAGAGCAGGGAAACTTGGGTTCTATACCTATCTCTGCAAATTCCCTGCAGATTGGAGTCAGGTGTGTCCGCTTATCATGGGACAAACTTCACTTCTCCATGGCTGCTGGGGAGGCAGGTTAGTGAATCGATTAGAGAAGAGGGCAGGGAGTCATGATTCCTGGGTTTTATTCTAGAATCTTCAGGAATGTCATTTGACCCCGTCAGTGCCTCAGTTTCCTCATCCATAAAATGGGGATAGAGAGTTCATAAGCCAGTTGAGATCGACAGAGGGAAGGAAACTTCTGAATGCAAGGTAGAATTAAAACAGCCGTGCTGCACTGATCACAAGATGTCTTCCTCCCAGCCGGGATTCAGTTAACAAACTAATGAGATACCTTGGAACTCATCTGCTATTGTGGATAGAGCATGGATAAAGTTAAGGGAGAGATCTGGAATGATCAAGTATTTAAGCTGCAGTTGCAAATTGCTAGGTCCCTAGTGGCACTCCCACTGACTCAGCTTCTTGCTGGGTGGATGGCCTCCTTTAGTCCCTATCTGAAGATCAGGGATGTATCAAGGCTTAGAGGAATTACTAAGGGCTTGTTCGTCTTAAGTGGGGCTGGCAAGGAGCCGGCAGGGGGTCAGATGGATATCAGCATGATAGGGTAATTGTATTCTTGTACCTTCCTCCAAAGGAGGAAGAGAATTAACTAGTTGGAAGAAATTCAACCACTGCCTTTGGAGCTTTTCTGAAGCACTCTGAGCTGGGAGCCACACTGGGAAGTTCATGAGAAGAATCCATCTCAGAAGATTTCTAGCCCTTTTTGTTTCAGCTGGGTCACAAAGATGTTAATACTCACCTTCCTCATGGCCTTTCTGTTCCTAGGTCTGATCCAGTCCAGAAGTGCACAGACACATGATAACCGAACTTCTTTGGACCTCATTAAAACTGCCCATTCAGCTCTAAGTGGGATTTCAGAGTTGATTCAGGTCAGTTCTCATTTTATCTGTGCTGCTCCTCTGTAAAGAGAGGGGATGTGGTGTACCCCATCACACAGTCCATGGCAGAGCCAGGGATGTGTGAGCGTCCAAATATGCCATTGGTGGCAATGTTAATGGAACGGGGTGGCTAGCCCAGAGGCTGAAGATCCTCCTGAGAATGAGAGCCTTCTCCTGTGACACTGCATCTGGCCTGTAGCCACTGCATTCTCCCCACTCTCGCAGGCAGCCACTGCGCTGCACAGAGACAGTGACCTGGAGCGGCCCCCCTCACCCGGCAGGAGAAGCTGCTCTGCCCTGTCCCCTTCGCTCCCTGCCCGGGCCCGGCTGCTGGGGAGAGGGACTGAGTGAGTTGGAGACCAGCCAGGAGGGCACAGCATGAGAAGGACAGAGAACCCCCTTCCCCCCAGCAGGCCGAGCAGAGCAAGCCCTGCAAAGGCAGCTCAGCACTTGCAGAAATCTAGGGCGGCATGTGACCCTGCATATCCCACTCCACACATTGCCTCTGCCCCGGGGAGAGCTTAAGAGGCTGGATAGGAAGTGGCCCTGACAAAACTGCTCCACGGGTAGAGGAGCAGACCTAGCCATTGAGTATTGGGCCCTGGGATGGAACCCAAAATAAAGGGTCAGACTGTTTTTTCTTACCGGCTCCAAGCCCATCACAAGGGGTTTCAAGCCCTGCAGCCGGGTTACAGGATGAGGAAGAGTTCTGGAGCGGAGGAAAGATTTTGTTTATGTAAAGGGCATTTTTGGGAGTCTTAGTTTGGACCGTTGTGACCCTGGAAGGGGTAGAGCTAAGATGGTGGCCTGGCTGGAGAGCTGAGTCACTAGAAGAGGTACTGCAGAGCAGCCATTGGCAGGGGGGTGCTAGCCCCACACCT
Source organism: Emydura macquarii macquarii (assembly GCF_026122565.2). Lineage (NCBI taxonomy): Eukaryota > Metazoa > Chordata > Testudines > Chelidae > Emydura > Emydura macquarii. The sequence continues at coordinate 3,784,710 of NW_027130449.1, read as the reverse complement.
GGCTACATGGAGGCGCCTAGTGGTGACTTGATTCTGTTACAGAGAGTAGATTTTAGTTAAGCCAGGTGATGCCCACAATTAATTGAACCCAGCAGCTTCCCCTCCTCCCCTGCCAACCTACTCCTCTCCTGTCAGTGTGAAACAATGGGCAATCTCTGCAACGCAAAGTGGCACCAATGTCCAGAAGCCCATCTTCATGAGATCAAGGCTTTGAATGCATGTAAGCTTTGTGTCTGGTGCTAGACATCTGGATGCAGCAAGACATGGATGTATGCGCCAGTCACTGCTCAAACATGCACAAACTGCAACTGAATTCAGCTCCTAGCCCCCATTACTGAGCCATGCACCCAACCCCAAACAAGAATCTTGAGTCAAGCCCCCAAAAATCACAAGAGTGGCTTAGTATCACAAGATTTTTAAAACAGATAATGAATTCTGAATTAAATTACATCACAAATTTAAGTAAATTGTGAACGAATTAAAATATATAATAAATACAGAGCCCTCTGGTGTTCAAGCCATTAAGAATCATGTTTTCAAAATTTATTTCACAAGGGCTAGAAATTTACTTTATTTTAAAATAAAAGCTGAGATTCTCTTGCAATCACTTGACTCCTGCTGCTGGAACTTCACGAAAAATCCCACATACTATGAAACATATGATAAAATCGTGGGAGCTGGCAATGCTCCTAAGCCACACCTCTTTTTGCCAAACCACAGCCTATTTTCAGTTCCAGGTGGAGTCAAAAAAAGCCACTGTTTATTTCTATGGGGTTTGGTTCATAATAGGGTTTGTGATTAACTGAGTTCTACCATGCAGGTCACGTAGAAGCAAATTGGTTTGTGCATGTTCTTAGCTCAACAAATTGTAGCCCCAGTTACAACACTTCTTTCTCTCCTCCTCACTACACCCATCCACAAGACTACTCTACAGTGAGGTGGAGGTGTTCAGTGGCTTGCTGTTGTGTGGTGGAAAGGAACTAGTTGGAATGGGGGAAAGAGAGAGACTTGGGGTTCAAAATATTGCAGCTCTTCCACCCAAGTTTAGATCTACCAGTTGCCTGGTTAGCTGGAACAGTAATGTTCTGAAACACTTCCACCTTGTGGCAGTTCACAAACATAACATTATTTAATTTAGGACAATTCTCATGTCAACTTCTATTTTCTAAAATTATTATTATTATTTAGAATATGCTCCAAAGTGGAAGAAACTTTGATAAACAGAGACCTGTCAGACATATTTACTCATTTCTGGGCAGGGCATTAGATTGTAAAAAAGTAAAGTGGATATCATGTTCTGAATAATAACTGTCCTCTTTCTGCTGGAGCTCAGTCATAACTCTTAATGTCTGTCCTGCAAAAAGCCTTTGGGAAATGTGTGTCCTCTCTAATTACAAATTTCCAATCTGGATTTCTAATCATCTTCCACCCCATCACATTTTGCTCCATAAAATTCTCCTACTGAGCCTATCACTGTGGTATCAGAGCTGGGAGTTTGGTTCAATAACTTATAGAAACAAGGAACAGCTCAGAAATTCAGAGGCATGTTTAATTTTCGATCCCTGAAGCTTGGGAGTGTTCAGATTCAGGATTTGACTGGGGTTCCATCTCCAGTTGCCGGCAGTGCTGCATGGGGAGTATGGCTACAAACCCCAGCTAGCCTGCCTTAGGTCTACTTACATCCATTTTACTGACGCCAAAAATGGAATCTGCTGAAACCAATCATGACACTGTGAATTCTGGTCTTTGGGTTCATTGAGTCAAAAGTGCAGAATTAAGGGCTGGTGCAAATAAACACATAGATGAATCCACACCCCTTACCCAGGATCCTTGGGTATTCAGTGCTAGTTTGACAGTCCTACATGAAGGGTGCTATAGAAATGCAAAATATTTTCCTCTCAGTGCACTCATTTACCAGATGATTCATGACCCCTCTCCTCCCTACTCTGGTGCTTTTACATCCATGTTCAGAGGTGGCAGAGTTGATTCATGAAACACAGGTGCTGTCTCCTCTACCCAGGTGCTTATATGGCCCTCATCCTGTAATATCTGAGGCCTTTTAAAATGTGTCAGGGACCTGGAGCCCTTTAATAGAACAGGAAATGTCAAATGTTATGTGGATATAAATAAGTTAGTAAAAGCCGGTTACAAAGACATCTGGTTCCACACAGTTCCACACGCTGCTGTGGCGTTAGGAGAACAATGCAGTGAAGACCTCCAGTCTTTGTGTAGGATGGAAGAGACTCAGAAATGGGGTTCCAAAAAGGACTCTCTCTTCCGCCCTCAGCCACTCACTTCTGGGGACCTTCAGAGGAAAGCTAGGCCCAAAGGGAATGCATCAGACAGCTGGAAGGAGATCTCTGTCCTCCAAGTGCATCAGAGGCTGCTACTTTAAGCCATGCCCCCACTAGCTCCAGCTGTCCACCCAGGAGAACTTCCAGGATCATCCGGATGAAAGGTGGCCAGCAGGAGATTTGTAGGTGCTTGTTGGGCTGAGCCTGATTTACTTGGTTCTACGCTGTTGCAAGTGGCAGCACGACTTCCTGCCTTTCAGCTGTGGTGTGGCTATTGCGTCTGCCCCCGGACCTCGTTCCTCCGATGGCCTGGGGAAAAGATGGAAGCCGCAATCCCAGGCCTGTTCCCTGCTGTCTGGAAGCTTCCAAACTGAATCAGAGAATATAGTGACAGCCTGGCCTGGAGGTGATGAAAGTGAATAAAGATGTGGCCAAGACCCACAAGGTCACAGCCTCCAGGCTAGCCAGTGATCAAAGGCACTTTGGGCCATTGCTGTCCCAGGCAATACAGGAGCAGGGACAACTCCATGACTAATGGCATGGGTGGCATATGCCTTCAGTCTAAGAGGGAGTCAACCTTATCATCAACTCCTCCAAATACTTCCTTCTGCCTACCAACATTGACGGTGTCCTTCTGGATTGAGCATCAGCCAGCTGGCATTCAGCCAGGACCATGTATCAGCCAGATGCTGGGAAAACAAAGAGCCTTGGACTAAGCAGAAGAGATGCAGAATTAAGAACATAAGAATGTCCATCCTAGGTCACACCAATGGTCCATCTAGCCCAGTATCCTGTCTTCTGACAGTGGCCAATGCCAGGTGCTTCAGAGGGAATGAACAGAACAGGGCAATTAGTGAGCTACTCACCCCCTGTCATCCAGTCCCAGTCAAAGCTTAGAGACACCCAGGGCATGAGGTTGTGTTCCTGACCAACTTGGCTAATAACCACTGGGGAAACTATGCTCCAAAGCTATCTAATTCCTTTTTTGAACCCAGTTATACTTTCGGCCTTCACAACATCCCTTGGCAATGAGTTCCACAGATTGTCTGCGTGTTGGGTGAACAAGAACTTCCTTATGCTGTATTAAACCTGCTGCCTATTAATTTAATTGGGTTAACCCCCGTTTCCTGTGTTATGTGAAGAGGTAAATAACACTTCCCTATTTACCTTCTCTACACCATTCATGATTTTATGGACCTCTATTATATCTCCCTTTAGTGGTCTCTCTTCCAAGCTCAACAGTCAGTCTTTTTAATCTCTCCTCAGATGGAAGCTATTCCTGATAATTTTTGTTGCCTTTCTCTGTACCATGTCCAATTCTAATACCTTTTCTGAGATGGGGTGACCAGAACTGCATGCAGTATAGAGGGTGTGGGAGCAGCATGTATTTATATAGTGGCATTATGATATTTTTGGCCTTATTATTTATCCCTTGCCTAATGGTTCCTAACATTGTGTTCACTCAATGTGCAGCCACAGTTCAAAAAACGAAAGTTCTTATCTCTCTTCAAGTGATCATCCCCCTCCCTGAGTTTCAGATTGTCCTTTCCACCTCTGCCTGCCCTGAACGCTGACTCTTCCTGAGCCAATAGAAACAAGAGCTGAGAACCTGAAACATGTTGGTCTGTTATTCCCACACCTCCACAACACGCCCTTTGATTTGATTCCTCCTCATGGTGGGTAAACCAACTACGGTAGCAAAGTCAGAGGCAGTGAACCTGGTTGGGATCAAGCAGTGACTGCTAACAAATTTGGGGAAAGCTGCTTATAAAATGAAGACAGGGAGTGTCTTGTGAAATGTCCAAAGTTGCTTACAGAAGTACAGCCAGCTGATGAATGTGTTGGCTTGTGCGGTTTACACTTTCCCTGTAGCTTTTTTTTTCATTTTCCCTCTGGTTGGAGAGAGAGCCTGAATGTTTCTTTACATATAGATGGTCCTGACATGTAATCCTGCCTCTCAATATCCTCCTTCATATTAGAAATAAGGCTCAGTATTTTAACAGTGAAGGTGATTAACCATGAGAACAGATTTCAAGGGGTGTGGTGGATTCTCCTTCTCTGGATGTCTTCACATGCAGACAGGAAGGTCTGGCCTTTCTGGAAGACATGCTTTAGTAAAACACAGGCTATTGGGCTCAATATAGGAGTGAGTGGATGAAATGTTATGGCCTATGATGTGCACAAAGTGAGACTAGGTGATCTAACCCTTTCTTCTGGCCTTAAAATCTACATTTCTATTAATGGTTCCAGAGCTGGGTCTGAACTATGTGTGAGATGCATTTCATTTATTTTGTGTTTGTCCTCTTAAAACAAAGTCCCCCTGGGGTGTAAATCAGGCATCCAGAGAGATTGTAATGATGCAAGTACCTGCTGGTTTGTGGGTGTTTTCTTGGGTACCTGGGGCTACAACGTTTTCAGCTGAGTCCATTCTCCCTTAGAACTGGTCAGTGAAGAAGGGTCAGACAGGATCAACAGGAGACCTCTAGGGAGAGCTTGGTGAACACTGCAGGAAGCAATGCTAGTGATCCAATATGTGGTGTTCTTACCTGTAGAGTCAGGGTCTGCTGGAGGGGCCGTCTTTTAGATGAGCAGAGAACCAAGGACTTGCTCTTTTGTGGTTATTGAAGACACCATGGCATTTTCCGCAGGGACCCTTCAGGGTATTTAACTGCATGCTCTGTCCAAATTCCAGCTCAGATGGGTACATTGTGCTCAGGGCTGGATTTACACCTTACACACCCTTAGGCACAGCATCTGTGTCCCCTCGCCCCCCCCCGGCCTACAGCTGACCTTCATGTTTTCTGCTGGGAAGAGGGGCTGACAGGACCAGCTCCATGCAGAGGGTGGGGAGGGGCATAGGGGCTGGTGTGACCGGCTCAGCCAACTCCGGGCTGGGGCAATATGCTCACTTCAGGACTTCAGCTTCCGGCATGACCAGGGGGGCAGGGCCTTAGGGGGAAAAGGAGGAGCAGGGCGGCAGGGACCTGGGAGAGAGGAGGAGGAGCAGGGGGCTCCCCACTGTTTAGGTGCCCCTAGCATGCCAGCTCTCCTAGGCATGTGCCTACTGTGCCTAATTGGAAATCGGGCCCTGACTGTGCCTCTGAATTCCATCTGTGGCTTCAAACAGGGGTTTAATATTCCTCACTTCCTGCGCTAAACTGTTGTGTAGTGTTCTCTGCAGCACCGAAGAGCTGGGGCAAGCGTTTACACCAGTGCAGAGAGGGGTGAAATGCTATCGTTTCATGTCAGAAGCATTTGGCATCTACTTTGCACTGGCACAGGACAAGGGAGAAGGAGATGTTTGGTCTAGCTCAGAAGTGGCTGCTTTTCAGTGATGGACAAAATGACTGTGCTGTATACCCAATAGAGCATCCGTCGGCGAAGTGATGAGCTTTGGGATGCATTGGGAGGAAGGGCGGGATATTTAGCAGGAGCGCTAAGATCTGAATTCTAAGTACAACTCCCTTCAGCATCGGGGCTGAGCTGAATTTGACTGTGCGCTGGCACTAAGGGGCAGTTGGTAACTCTGGCACCGTTGCTCTAGAGAGCTAAAGTTAGGTGCCCCTCTGAGAAGCATTCAGATTTGCTGCTTTCAGAGGTAAACAAGCTGGGGGGGGGGGGGTGACACAGAAAAGCCTTGTGGGTCTGAGACCTGATCACTGACATACATCAGACTTGACTTCTCTTGCGCTCCGTCTCCCCCCATCTGCGGTGTTGTTTTCTCCCTCGGAGGGAGGAGGGGGGGGGGGAACGGAAGACTCGTGCATGTTCAGTTTGATGAAGTAAAATAATATAGGAAACCGAGGCCTCATCAATCAAAGAGGCAAGCTAGACAGACAGGTTTGAAGTTCAGGAGAGAGCTAGTGTAAACTAAACTTCTGCAGGCCAACCTACAGAAGGGCAAGGGAGCAGAAGCTGGTGTCCGTAAATTACACGCCCGTAAATTAAAGGAAGGGGGTGGCCTGCTTTACCTCACGCATCCCTACGCCTTTCTGTTCGCTGCTTTTCCTGCCTCATTCTTCTCTCCAGGCCCCTCAAAGGATGAGTGGCACAGGCAGAAGTGCGAGCTCCCCCGTGCTGTTGAACTAGAGAGATTATCTCTGTGATAAGAGGGCAGTTTCACCTTTAGTTCCCTGTCAGCCCTTTGCTAAGACAGGAGGTTCAGTATGAGATGCCCACTAGGAAATGGGCCGAGAACCCACCAAATTAATTTCACGTGGCCCATGGTCTTGACGTTTGCTTGGAGACAGATTCAAGACAGCAGCCTAGAGGTGAAAAGCGCCACATCCTGTTATTCAACTTCTAAGCCATCCGCCGGCCTTCCCAAGGTTTCTGCAGTTGTCTCACTAGAAGGTCATGCCAGCCCAAGTCTAACCCGCACCCCCCAACCTCCAAATAACTACAGCCGCAGGAGAGGATAGCACAGATTTCCTAGCCCCGCGAGCTGTCTTGCCAAAGTCAGTGAATTCAAGACATTTCGTTCCCATCTTTTCTTTTCTGTTCTTGGGAGATGGCTGTAGAAAACAGGCCAGAAAATCAGTTTCCTCATTGTATCAATCCTTGGACAAAAACTATGACGAAAAGACTTCTCAGAATAAACCATATGTTAAAAAAACCAGTTTGACTTCTGACTTTCAGATCAGATAATGTCAAGAAATACAGAGCAGGGCCATGTGGTGTGGCCAATACATAGAACACTGTAGTGTGTACATGTATATGTATATCACTTGCTCCAATGTGAAAGCCCTTCTTTAATATGAAGTTACCTTCAAATCACTCAAAGGGGGATACTGAAAAGAAAGGGGTGAAGATAGAAAGGGACCCTTTCTTCAACTAGAAGTCTGTCTGCATCTGTCAGATCTCATGATCTGTAACAAAGAGGAGGGAACATTTTTACTACACTTCGCTGAGAATCACTCAACTTTAGCTGAGATCCTTTGAGCTTTAAATTAGCTCTTTTGAGACAGTTCCTCCCGCCCCAACCAAGTGGCTGCAGATTCAGAGACTGGACAGCAGGGGTCTCCCTAAGATACAGCACAGTGCACGGGTAATGGGAGCAAACTCAGGCTAATTGCGGAAACTCAGAAGTCAACCAGATCATTTCATAGAAAAGCAAAATTTTGTGTGTGTGTTTGTGTGTGTGCGCGCCCACGCACATATCTATGCTTAGTGCCACAGATAGAAAAACACAATGGGAATGACTCTGAATGTGTGCAGGTGTTCAGCAATGAGAGCTGCCCTTCAATGCAAAATGCTAATGCTGTTTTTCTTAATCCACTTAAACATTGCTTTATAAATGTATCCCAATATGTGAGCTGTATCTTCCAATCTAATGGTGCAGTTGAGGGTTTAGAAATGCTCTTAAAAGAAATATGATTAATCAAATCTGACTTAAAATTTCACTTCTGAAAAAATAAGCTTCTGGAAAACCTAACACACATCGATATGTTGCTATGATTTTTATTCATTTTAATTCCAGTGGAAACATTAAAATCCAAAAATAAAAGCCAACATTCTTCCACAGTGTTTTCAGTCCAAACCTGGCAGCCTTGTGCTGATGCATGAGAACTTGAGAGTGAAATGGATTAGAAACTGACTGTAAAGAGAAGTGAAACTGATTAGAATATTTTCTTTCATTGACCAAGCAGAGAGAAAATTAAAAATAAAATAATAAAAAAAAACCCTAATATAAACAAAGTAAATTAAGTTTTAAGAGTTCTTTCAGTTCTAATAATATAAGGTATTATTTGTAATACTGGTGAAGATTTTTTAAATATATTACTTTTAATTTGACAGTGTACTTTTAACTCAGTTAAAATAAGAAAGCAAATAAAAATATCCAAGTGGGGGGGAAAGGTGCATTCCTTGGTTGAATGGAATATGCTTGAAGTATACTGACCTGGTTTAAAGAGGAAGTTTGCTTACATTGGATAGTGACTGTGACTCAGAATTCTCAATTCTGCTATTAACTTACTCGGTGACCTAGGACACGTCACTTTACCTTTTTGTATCTTGGTTTCCCCATCTGTAAAATGGGAATAATGGAACTTACCTCCTTTATGAAGTGCTTTGAGTTCAGCTAATGAAAAAATGCTATCTAAGAGCTATGTATCATTATTGGGGTAGGGCACTGCCCCCTGTAATTCAGGATATCAGGGTGGAATTCCCAGCTCTGACATGGATTTTCTGTGTGATCTTTGTCAAGTCACTTAATCTCTCCTGTGGAATGGGGATAATAATAATTTCTCGTGGGTGGGATGAGGTGTAATTCATAAATGCTGGAAGTGTGTTCGGTTGTTATAGCAGTCATGGATCAAGTGGCCAGGGTGTTAGCCTGGGGGATGTAGCTTCAAATTCTTGCTCCACCAGAGGCTTTCTAGACAAATTACTTAGCCTCACTCTGTGTCTCAGTTTCCCATATTTTTTTTTTTAATTGGGATACTAATACTTCCTTATCTCACAAATGTGCGGTAAGGATAAATAGCTTAAAATCGGGGGGTGCTCAGATACTACAGTGATGGGGGAGCTATATCCGTACCTTAGATAGATAGGTGGGGATGGCTTTACTCCTTCCTTCATGGTAATGCCAAAGTCAAAATCCTCTTTCCTTTGATAACATCTCTCTCCTCTTGGTCTTCTAAACTCTTTGCAGCGGGGACTGTCATGTACTACATGTTTGTATGGGCCCAACTCCTCCAAAGGGTCTTAGGCACCTAACTCTCATTGGTTTCAATGGAAGTTGGCACCTGAATGCCTTTGAGGATCTGGGCCATGGTGCCTGGCTCAATGAGACTTAACCTGTTAGGCATTGCTGCAATATCAATAATAAAGAACAGGAATTCCAGTTTGCATCAGGAACAGGCAGAGTCCGAAGAGAGGCACTTTCCCAACAAGCACCTGCTTATCTTAACAGCTAGAGAGGAGCGAGCTAGTCTGGATCAAGAAAACAGTGATCTGCCTTTGCAGAATAGACAGACTGACCAGGGAAACAACGTGGTGGGTTTTGAGAATGGCCTTCTTTCACTTTCAGGTAGAAATTTGCCTTCTTTCCCCATTATTTTCCTGCCTTCCTGCCTGTTTTCCTGTGGGCTGAAGTGGTTTCCTTTCTCCACTAATCCATAGCACTGTGAGATTTTTTTTTTCCAGCGATGAAAATAGGGATTCCCCCAACCACCCTGAGTCATCGTTTGCTCCTGCGTTAGCACATGTTGGAAGTAGATTCCAACTGGCTGACGTGACTCCAGTCAGTAGGCAATCGCTCAGCTGGTGCCACATTCTCAGTGCTCACGGGTCAACAGTGGTCCTGTAGCAGCCCATACTGGAAAGGGCTAACAGAGAAAGAAAAGCCTCCAAAGCTAATCTGGGAAATGGGCCAGCATTCTCTGCCAGAGCTGGATTCATGGCCAGGGCTTCTTGTGAACAGGGGCTGAGACCCATTGCAGAGACTCTTGTCCCTGCTGCAGTTGTTGTTGTTATCACACAGCACAGGCTGATTAAACCTCTTCTGCTGGCCCCCAGCCTGGCTATTGAACCCTTCACCTCACTTGATCTGACCAGACATTGTGGCATAAAGACACCTTTAGGGGGCGCGGTTGAGCTTTATTAGCAGCAAGCAGTCCCTAGAAGGAAAGAGATGTGAAAAGAAAAAACCACCCGCCTCTAACAATGAAATTCAAAATAGAGAAGAAATCCCTCCTGTTTGTAGCAAAATGTCTCTTGAAAACACAGAGGCTTCGCTGCAGGAGATGTAGCTTTCTGGGAAATAGCTGCTTGCCACAGCTGTGAAAAAAATGCTTTAAAGGTGAACTACAAAGTCTTGGCATTTTTGAAAACACAAAAACAACTCTAAGCTGCCAGGTCAGGAGCTGACTATATCTGTTGCCTTAAACGTAACAAATAATCAAAGGTTCGATTCTTTCCTCAGTGCAGAGGTCCGATTTGCAGCCAGGCTAATGTGTATTTATGCACATTTGCCCCGATTCAGCAAGGTACTTAGGCATGTGCTTAACTTCAAGCAGAGGAATTGCTCCATTGAAAGACCGGGTGGTTCAATGGACCGAACACTCAAGTAGGATTAGGTTCTATTGTTGGATCTGCCAATTTCTTGCTAGATGACCTTGGGCATGCCAGTTCCCCTCCCTGTGCCTCTATTTCATACTCCCCTCCAGCACTATCTACACTAGGAAGGGTTTGTTAGTGTAGCTATACCTCTAGAGCGATATTAGCAAGCCCTCCTCATGGTGACACAGCTTATACCAGCAAAAGAGTACTTTTGCCGTATAGCATACGTCAATTCCCCGAACAAAATAAGCTATACTAGCAAAGGGACTTTTTTTTTTTTTTTTTGCCAGTTTAACTGTGTGTACACAAGAGCTTTTGCTGGCATAGCTATGTTGGTTGGGGTGTGACTCCTCTCCACACTTCCTAACTTACATAGCTATGCCAGCAAAGCTTTTAAGTGTAGATCTTTGTCTGTTTTGTCTATTTAGATTATAGACTCTTTTGAACAGACACTGTCTCTCGCTAGGCATCTGTACAGAGTTCAGTACAATGAGGCTCTGATCTTGGTTGAGGCCTCTAAATGCTACTGCAATACAAAGAATAATACTCAGACAGACATATGCTCCAGAGTCCAGCCCAGAGCTTCAGAATCTGTTTCACCTGCCAGAACTCATGACATTAGAAACCTCTAAAGAGGACCATTCCCTGCACTATTGGAGATGACCATCTACGTAAATCTCTCCTTCTGTTTCCAATGGACACAACAGTCTTCCTCATTTTCTATCCCAAACTGCTGGGTAATAGGGCTGGGGATTGTTAAACTTCTGCTATGTTTTACTCCAGAGGTGGCTGCATTTCCTTAGTGGGTACAGTGACCATTTAGTGAATGAACCATGGTAAACTGAACTGAGGGACTGGGAACTAGGAATTCCTAAATTTTAAATCTGGATCTGATACAGCCTTTGTCTGGAGCCTGTCAAGTCACTTTCCCTCTTTGTGCATCTGTTTTCCTCAACTATAAAATGTGCAAAATAACACTTCCTTCCTTCACAAGACTGTTAGTTAGAGCTGGGCGAATAGTGCATTTTTATTTGGTTCATTGGCCATTTTGAAAGGCAAAAAAGAAAAATGATTTGGGGTCAGACTAAAACTGAAAGTTTCGACATTTTCTGCAAATCAAAAAGTCAAAGCTTTGGCAGAAAAATATAGTCCAGTTTCACTGTTCAAAATTTCTAAGTGTGGTTGATATGATATGGAAATAATGGCTAAATCCTTAGGTCCCGTACACTGCTTTAACTCCTTGCTCGGTGATGCTCAACTGAAGCTAATGGAGTTTTGCGCCAGTGAAGACTGAGTAGAAATTAAATTAGGGACTCAGTGTTTGGCACCTGGCTATTAAATTGGTTGTAATTTCTAGACAATGCTACAAGGCTTGTGCAAAGTGCTATATTATCATAGCATAAAACAACAGTTATAATAATGAATCATCTCTAATGGGGAAATAAAGAACTCAGAGCTCAGGTACAGTGAGTGAGGAGAATAGAGTGTCTTTCAATAATTTTAAGGGACAAAATAACCCACATGTGTTTCACAGATGTCCCGTTGATCAGTGTCTTAACTGATTTTCCAGACATCTGCACCATCTTTGCTCTTTCCCTTGAAGAATCTATTCCTTATTGTCTTGTGTATAGTCATTCTGGCCCTATCCTGCATACAGAGAGTATGGAAATGTTGCCTAATTAAAGAGTGCTGGAAAGGGTGAGTAGCAAATAGGGGATCTGGAATTTTCAGATGGGGCTAGTGGTTTTGGGTCACCTTATAAGATGCATCAACACAGTGAGTGGCAGCCTGCGGCCTTGCGTTTCAGAGCTTGGCTTGATAAATTCTGGCTTTTGGGGCTCCTACTATAGCACTAAAATAGCAGTGTAGACCTTACGGCTCGGGCTGGCACATGGGCTTTGAAGCCGAGGGAGGGGGGTGGGCTGCAATGTCTACACAGCTATTTTCAGCCAGCTGGTGTGAGTGTGTCTACCTGGGCTGGGAGGTCGCTCCCTGCTGCTGTGTACACATAGTTTTAAAGATGTCCCCAGTCAGGCCCCCAAGAATCACTCTAGTCACTTTTGAAAATATAGACCGAAGTACTCTAGGCTCTTGGGTGAAATTTTGATGTGCACACCAGTCGCACACCCCCAACTTCTCTAGGGTCCCAGTCAGCCCTTGGCTTCAGCAATGATACTGTTCCCAAAAAGGCCATTTTTGGGGGCCACGTGTGGTTTTGGCGTTTAAGATGTCTGTCCAGTGGGGCCTGAACCAAGATCACCAGCTGATTTCACACAGGTCACCAAACAGCCACCAGTAGCTGCCATGCTGGGCTGGATTCAGAATGCTGCCTGAGAAATGAATGGGTCCAGCCCCCATTCCTGCACACCTGTGCCATCCAGCACACCTCCCTCCCTCCCTGAGTTGTTGTGATTTGGAAATGTCTCCAGGCTGCTGGATCCCACTCACCATATGAGGTGAGAACTCTGCATCTGGGCTGGGAGCAGCAGGAGAAATTTGGATTCCTTTTTGTGTTCTGCTCTTGCCTTTAATCACACGAACCCAGAGTCACAGCTGTTGCCACCCTCTAGGGATGGCCTCGGGGCTCTTCTGGGCTGGCTAGCGTGGGCACCACAGTGGCATGTGGAGGAGATTCAACTGTGAACGTCTGAGGGGTGCCCAAGAACTCACGACATTTGGGTGTGAAGCCAGCTAGCGTCAGCTGAGATTCTCTCCCCCGCCCGCCCTGAATGCTGGCCTTGGTCTACCAGGGCTGAGTGGCCCCATCATGAGTAGGATAACTAGGGCAATCAGGGAAGACAAAGGAGCCAGGAGGGTTGGCAGGAGTTGGGCTGTGAGAATGATGGGGCTCTGCTTAAAATAAACACAATCCACACATGAGTGTTCTTGCAGCAATGCGGGGTAACTCCGGTGCTGCATCCCCTGGAGAGAAGAGTTGGCAGCCAACAAAAATGCTCTTAACAACAATTAATAGTATCTAATTACTTTTGCCTTTTGTCTTTTATTTAGCAACTGGGCTCAGCCCAGGAAACCCTGGTTTCCACTCCTCGAATGTTTTGACTCTGGAATTGTAAACTGGCTGATTTCTTGGACAAACACAATAATTAGGAGCCTGTGCATCTCCCCCACCACTCCTCCCAAAATCAAAATGGCTTGGGCTAATTTTATTTGATAACAAGTCTTATGCTGTGAAAGAAACTGGACTGGCAGCCTTGTAAGAGGCCTTTCTTTAGCCATGTAATAGGCACAAATCAGGCAGTAGCAGAGCAACTTTTCCCTCATACACTGCCCATCCTAAGGAGATATCCTCCATGGGAAGATACTAGATCAGTTACTCAGTCCTTGGTCTCTCTACTGAGATGGCTAATAGGGAGGCTGGTTATGTATCTCTGGTATCTATCATACTGGGATCTAAATGTAAATTAGTGCCCATGGTTATAATATTCACAGTGATCTCTGGACACAAGAGAATGATCACAGACTCATTTCAAATGGTGCCACCATCCAGATTTCATTTCTGTCTTGAGTCCTGTTACCAATGCCCTGAACTGTCCAGTTCTCTGCATCTTAGTGATGAGGAACTGTTATGGGTATCTCACAGCTTCTACATCCAACCAACCTACTAACATACGCTGAGACTCATGTTAACAAATGAAAATGCCACATTGAGATGAAGAAGTTACCAAGGGCCAGTCAAGTGCACTTTGAGTCACATCAACTCAAGGTCAGTGGGCCCAAGGGGAGAGAGATTAGCCTTCCATGAAAGCCAACAAAGTTAGTGCTTGCAGTGAGGTGCATAAAGTGTGTCTGTCAGGTCGTAAATCAGGACTTGTAGGGCAGTTTGTAACAGCAGCTATTTCTACGTTTCCTGCAGGATACAATAAATACCCATGTCTCAATCCTGGGATGCTGCAATGTTTGTGTCTTTCACTCATGGCAATGCTCCCCCATGCGGGAACTAACATAAGAACGGCCATACTAGGTCAGACCAATGGTCCACCTAGCCCAGTATCCTGTCTTCCAACAGTGGCCAATGCCAGGTGCTTCAGAGGGAATGAATAGGACACGTAATCATCAAGTGATTCATCAACTAAACAGAGGACTCTCATTGTCTCCGAAGAAGGACTTGCTAGAAAAGAAAAATGGTGGATTTTAGGAATTTGATGGACTCCTTGGGTTTAAGCAAAATAGGTGCTATCTGGACAGAAAGAGCACCAAAATGCTGACTGCAAGGTTACCTCATGCTGGAGGAGAGAGGGGAGAGTAAAATTAGTGGGTAGAAGAACAGATAGATGGATGTATGGAGTACAGGGGGAAGGGAGACATATACAGAAGCCTTGAAAGAGGCAGGAAGAAGCTAAAATAAGCTTGGGTGGAAAAAGGAGGAAACAATATTAAACAGATAACATAAAGGTTAGAGATAAAAATCTCAGGAAATGAGCCGAAAACAGCTTGAATGTCACGAAAAGGTGACTGTACTGTGATCTGAGCCTTAAGACTAATACAGGCCACATGGACAAAATAAATATAGGGGACCCATTAGCAGCTAGGACAGAAAGTGATGTTCACACACTATAACATGGTAATGAGGATCATATAAAGTGCCTGGTTAGACAAACCATCCATCCCAAGCCCCATCCCCGAGTGTGGCATTATTGTCAATTTCAAACATATTTGAAAGAGGCATTTGTTGTCAATTTCAAACTTATTTCTTAGGATCCATTTTCAAAATCAGCTGTAGCATCACAGCTTTTGCTTGTTCTGTTTAGCCTCACCAGGCGCTGATTACAAGTAGCGGCAGAAGTCTCGCCGCTCACAAACATTTTGTAATACACACTCTTGTCCCAAAGCAATCTGTTGGGTTACCAGTTGATCACAGTGGCTGTCCTTTCATTTTAGCAGTCAGGTCAAAATTTGTTTCTACATCCCTCCATAGACATTTTGCAGATCTTCACGCTGTCACCTAGCGTGCTGTTGGCATTACATAATCTTCCAGACTTTGTCTCTCTTTTCCCTTCCCTGTGCTGACTCCATTCATCTAACACCTGGCTACTCTCTATTCTTTCCCCTCAGACTGACCCTATTAGTCAAAGAGCCTTTTCCTGTGCATCTTCTCACACCTGGAATAGCCTCCTTGAAACTCTCCAGCTCATTTCAAACCATCTTTTCCCCTTGGCCAGGCTAGTCACTTTCTTCCCCCCTCTTGGTTTTAAACACTAGATCTATATCAGATACCTCTGTAAAGTATTTGGAGGCAACATGTCAAGAATTGATGCTAGACCTGGCCAGAAAAAAACAAGGAGACAAATTGTGGCATTTCCCCCCATTATTAATAAGAACAAATTTGAAAAAATGAATTAAAAATTGAAAAATTGAGACCGGTTCTATAATTAGTTGAAAACAAGAAGGACATTTTGCTGATTACCACCCCCCAAAATTCAAAATTTAACCCATATTAAAAAAAAAAAAAAATCTGATCAGCTCTGCCCAGTTCTAATTTGGGATGGTTCTTATTTTAGAGGCACCAGTTTATACATCCATCGGAACAGATCCACTGTGATGCTAAGACCCTTCTCCCAGCAGACATAGTGCTGACCTGAAATCCCAGATCCAACCCTAGCAGGCTTTGGGACATCAGAATCCTGAGCAAACGCCAGGACTAAGCCCTCAGATGTCATTCCATCACATTTCCTTGGGATGGATTGTGAATTACACCAGTAATATTCAGCATTAAACACCACATAATTCCCTTTTCAGTCTATGTCAGGCTACGGACTAACAATAGTTAACCCAATATTGGGGTTCTACCCAGCATAGATGCCTTCCTGCTTGGCTTCCATCCCCTGCTGTTGATTTCAATTTAACTCATCGTGTGCTGCAAAAAGAGGCAGTGAAATGATGAGGCCAGTGGCCCCAGCAAAAGGTTCTGTGGACGCAGCAGCTGGAGAAAAAGGAAGAGAAGAGGAACTTGGAGATAAAGCTCTCTCCCCAGCAGGCCTGCCTCGCAGCTGATAAGAGCCCTTACTAGTTGTAATGAGATCCCTGTCTGCCTGTTTCCTCACAAAGTCATGACTCAGGGATAATGTTCACATCCTCAGAACAGCAAGGGAGCTAAAAATACAGCCAGGAAAATGAGCGAGAGAGAGAGCGAGCATGAATGAAAGCGT
This sequence comes from Emydura macquarii macquarii, assembly GCF_026122565.2. Taxonomy (NCBI): domain Eukaryota; kingdom Metazoa; phylum Chordata; order Testudines; family Chelidae; genus Emydura; species Emydura macquarii. The sequence goes on along the minus strand of NW_027130449.1, from coordinate 3,768,188 downwards.
GAGCAAGAAATGCACTAGGGAGAAGAGAGAGGAAGCATGAATGAAAACATGAGAGAGGGAGCATGGATATAATCTTCAACTAGTAAACTTTTGCCTGCAAAAGTTTGCCCTTGCAAACACATAATTGTGCAATCACAAATCATAGGCATGTAGGACTGGAAGGGGCCTTGCGGGTTGAGTCCATCCTCTCCTATTGCAGGTATAACCCTATCATATAAATTCTTCCTTGTTCATTTGATTCTCTGTTGTGTATGTGCAAATGCCCATGATACAGGCATGATCTGCTTTTTGGATGCGTACATACTGGAATCTGGCCCTGGATAATTGTGTGGTCGGCAGGATCTGCTCCCTTTCAGCTATGCAGAGTTATTCACCTCACCTGGGCTGCAGTAAATGCTGAATCATAGAGGGGAGGGAAATGACAACACATACATATGTGCTTGCAAATGAGCACACTCACACACACCCCCAGCCAACATGTACACTCATGTGCAGGTAGCATACGTGCTCATGCATGCACAACCCCCACCGTACAGAGTTAAGTGCATACACACCATATGTTTTCCCACATATACACACAACCAATGCACACATAGGAGCATGCATATCTACTGTGAAGTCTACCATGTGCACCCAATGCACACATATTCATGCATACCTATTGTACACACGCATACAAACATAATCGACAGGCACACGTTCATGCTCAAATATACTGTACACACATGCACAATTTGGTATGACCCACTGATCCACATGTTATACATCCCTTTCTTAGTCCAAGCCTCAAATGAAGTGAATCTTTGACCGTGCACCCCTACAGAAGCTGGTTCTTTAGCTCAAGTTGTTGCAATTCGGGTTTATGCTCTAGAGGTTGTAGTTCAATCTCCACGGCTGTCCAAGGAGCCAATCTGCAAAGAGCCCCCTTAGAGTATGGTGGGGTTAGTTGTGCCTCCCTCTCTGAGGGTGCAGCCTGCTTTGTCTCTCTCTGGTTTTGGTTACTATGTGGTGTTGTTCTGAAGTCTAAGAAATAAAGCAGTGTTACATTGCTGCCTTCCAGCCAGAGTCTGGATATTTTTATCAAACTTCTCTGGGTGGATGCTGTGAACATAACAGTTGCCATGTAGGCTGTGTGCTTGCAGGAGCAAATGAGTGGGACATTAGGAGCGGGAAGAGCAGGGGGGGCCTGGGACATCACTTTTGGCATATTCTTCCACGTCACTGCAACTCTGTGAGGGAGACGGGCAAGGAAGAGATAAAAGTCTCTGAGGATGGGGGCATGGGGTGAGCAGGGCAGGCCGGAGAAGAGAAATCACTTCAAGGAAGAATCAAAACCAAACCTGGTTTAAGTCAAGCTTTCTGTTTCGTCGGAAGAGTCGTGACTGGGAGTGAGAGACGTGGGGTCGTTAATCAGCTGTGTCAAATCCCAGCTGCTCTGCTTCCTCCCTCCTCACCTTGCTCTCGCTCTTGTTATCTTGTTTCTTTCCCTGTCTCCCTCCCTCCTTCATTCTTCCCCCCCCCCCCCGCCTCTTCCCTTCTTTCTCTCATGTGTGACAATGGGGATGAATCCCAGAGAGCCTTGTTTTCTTCTGACACTGAACAAGGAGCTTTATTTGAATAAAGGACCATTGTACTAATTAGAGCTAGTTGGAAAATGTTTCCCCCTCTGCCATGGAAAAAATTAGACTTTTCAATGAAAAATCAGAGGGGTTTTTGGATGAAGGCCAGGAGTTTTCAGCCAAAACACAATGGGTTTTTGGTCAAAATCCATCACTCTTCAGGTTTCTGGGTTTTATTTTTTTGATGAAAACTCCCAAACCGCACAAAAAAAAAAAAATCGTGTTGTCAAAACCCTAATTTTCCAACACAACCCCATTCTGGCAGAAAATTTCAATCAGCTCCAACCAGCTCCAAGGGCTGGCCCCCATCACGCATTTCTGCAGGCTTGCTGCCCTGCACCTTTGGCCACTTCTGAAGCAAACACCAACGCAGGGGCACAATGCTTACGGGTCAGAAGGGCTACGGTTTATACCCACACTGCTCTACAAGATAAGAACATAAGACCGGCCATACTGGGTCAGACCAATGGTCCACCTAGCCCAGTATCCTGTGTTCCGACAGTGGCCAATGCCAGGTGCCTCAAAGGGAATGAACAGAACAGGTGATCATCGAGTGATCCATCCCATCCCAGCCTCTGGCAAACAGCAACTCCTGCCAGTCCTGGTTTAAAAAGACAATGCACATCTTCTCACAGGGGGGTCCTGGTGGGATGCGGGTGATGCGGTTCAGCTTGTTGCCAGCACAATTGGTCCTCACTTAGACTGTGAGCTCTTTGGGCCTTTTTGTTCTGGGTTTGTACAGCTCCCAGCACAGTGGGGTCCTGCTACAGGACTATGGCTCCAGGGTGCTACAGCAGTACAAACACTGAATAATGAGTAGAAGCTACATTGACTTCCCTTTCTGGGGCCCCTAAGTCTCCTTGCTCCAGACCCCCGTCGCCCCTCTCCTTCTACTTTTCTCTCTCTCTCTCTGTTACCCGACCCAGCAGTTGAACACACAAGCTCAAGGCAGAAGGGCAGTTGATTAATCCCTCCTGTTCAAAGGGGGGGGGGGCAGGCAGGGAGCTGGCTCTCTCTGGGCTCATCCCTTCCCCTGGCACGTGCTCAAAGCTTGTTTCAATTATCGCCTCTTTGCCACGGATTAGGCTGATTCGACACAGCCTGTCACTTCCGCCCTCCTGGCTTTCGTTCTGCTCTTCTTTGTCCTGTCAAACTCCCACTGAGGAGTTAGAACCGATGGATTTTTCCCCTTTCAGAGAGGGCAAAGGCGGAGGCAGGGGGCAGCGGATTAATCTCTGATGCATGACACATGGCAGAGCATAGCATGGTCCCTTAGCCTGAACACGGGCTTCAGGAAAGGAGGATTACCCCATGGCGGGGCTGTGAGGGTGGTTAGGTCCCCAGTGACCATGTCGGCCCATTGTGCATGCTCCGGTCCCACGTCAGCCCCCTGCACATGCTCTGGTCCCACGTCAGCCCCCTGCACACTCTCCAGTCCCATGCCCTTCTAGAGTGGCTTCAAGACAAGGACCTCAAAGCACTTGCCTGGCATCAATTCACTGAGCCTCACAACCTGCCCCCAGCCCAGACAGCATGCAATCATTATCCCCTTGCTACTGATAGGGCTGAATAAGTGTCTCCGTATCACGAGTGGAGGGTACTCCAGAGAAGCCTGATGAGGCAAACCAGGGCCCTAGGCACACCATGTTGTGGGGAACCTCATGGCCTCCCCCCCCACAGCCTCGCTGTCTCGTGGCCCTTCCCCACGCTATGGCCCCAATTTGAAATGCCAGTATTGGGAAGAAGTGTCTCACTCCTCCCAGAGAGGTAGGGGCAGTAGCATAGGGGGGCCCCTTCTTCCTACCAGAAGAGGAAACAGATGCCCCTCTCCCCCTCAAAGGGGCAGAGGCAGTAGGTGAGATCCTGCAGTACTTACCCCTACACTGGGGTATATCGGTGTGGATGGGTAGGTTGGCCAGACCCACTTTGCTCCTCTCTTTCTGCTGCACACAGAGTCCTCTGTTGGTGGGGATTCCAGACCAGTGGGTCATGGAGTTGACACCCCATTGAGATACACTGAGCAGCATGCACAGCTGGTATCTGCAGACCCAGGCAGATGTCACTGTGCCAGTTGTGCTCAGGTCCCATTTTCAAGCTTTTTTTTCATAACCCCAAGGGCTAGAAACTTCCTTTTATTATAAATAAAAGCTGTAATTCTGATATCATCACGGGACTCCGGGAGCCGGTGCTCAAAATACAGGCCTGTAGTGCATATGCCTTGATATGACCCTGCCCATTCTAGTACTGCCAACCCCTGTGCTCAAAAATCATGTCAGGCCCTCAAAAGTAATAAGACTGGCTTCAACATCATGAGATTTAAAAGGAAGAATAAATATTGGCTCTTATTTCCCTACTGGTTTCTGAGCCTTCAGAGCTCACTCAGGTCACGTTTTCAAGCTTTTCTCTGTAACCACAGTGGTTAGGCAAAAACTTAAAAAGCAACAACAAAAAAGTTGAGATTTTCACATAATCACCTGACTCTGGGAGCTGGGGCTTTAAAAAAAAAAAAAAAAAAAAAAAAAGACCAAATATCATAGTCATGATGAAACCCTGAGAGTTAGTCACACTTTAATTCCCACCCTCCCTTAAACACCCAGAATTGGACCCAGTCACCCTTTTGGCCAAAGACAGCTTGATGACACTTGTAGGTTGACTATTTAGGGGTGGGGCTAGTGTTCTGGGATCCAATTTTCAAAAATGATTAAGGGATTTGGGAGCTTACGTCCCATTTTCAAAAGTCGCTTAGGCCCAGATCTTTGAAAACCTTAGCATTAAGCACTTGTAGTGGGAATGTCAAAAAGTACTCACGCCTAACTCCCACAGACCTAGGCATCTATTATTATTTATTACCCCAAAACCCTGGCTTCTCTTCTCTTTACACATCTTCTCCAGACATAGGCTTGGCAGAATTTGGTTTTTATTTTTTATCATTTTGATCAATAACATCAATGTTTGTTTGAGCATTTTTTTCATGATTTTTATCAATTTGCATTTTCACAATGGCAGGAAATTATGGGGTGTGTGTCAGACAATAATTATTTAATGACAGTAGCTGCTGACTTTCAAAAAGTTAAAAATTCATAACTGGTAAAACACAAATTGTCAACATCACGTCAAAGTATACAAAGTGAAATCCAGTTCTAATAAGTTCTCGAGCAGCATTTTCTTACTTCACCCTAGCTGTAAATTTCGATTGTAGTTGATGGAAATATTTTTTTCATAGGCTTGTGTGTGTGTGGTGAAATCAACACTTCCAGACAATTCTGATAAACATCTAACACTTTCAAGCCTGCCCAGACACCACTGTCCAGCTACCAGCAAACCGGCAGCCCAATCAGATCAATTCAAAACTCCCCTGGTGCTTTGCATTGCTCCTTCCCATTCCTGACCTTGACTGGCCTGCCATTTCTTTCTTAAAATGGGAAATGGCCAGGCAAAGCTGAAATACCTGGACTTTCCTTTACACCCACTTTGAGTCTGGGCTCAAGATGTTTCAATGCTCTCCCCTTTCTATTTCCATTCTTATTGTCAGGCTGCTTTGAGAGTACTATTATTTCCCTCTCCCCTCTCGCTACAAAAATGGGACATTGTTTTTCTTTTCTTTGATTTAATGGCCAAAAACAGTTATAGGAAACTGTTCAGCAGATGTTTTACAGTATGAAATGCAAAAAAAAAAAACCCAACACACACTTGGGTTTTGCTGGCGGATCTATATTTAGCTTAATGCTTCCTCAGATTCAGGGTTTGTGTTGGCATAGATGAGGCGGAGGTTTAAACACTTTGATTATAGTATTTGTTTTATCCCTGCCATTTGCTGAATACATTACAATGTGGAAATTCTGGCTGCTCAAGTCATGAGGCCAGTTCAGAGGGGGAGGAATTTCAAATTGTTGGACATTCCAGCAAGTTCCCTCCCATTTCACACACACTGAGGGTAGAATGAAAAAGAAGTTGCTTTCAATTGCATTATGATAGGCAGGTCTGGGTCAAAGTTCACCTCATAGTCCATTGTTCATGCCCATGACGTCTGTACTTGAGGCTGGGATTTTTCAAGCCATTTAGGGGAAGTGAGATGCACAATTTCCATTGAAGTTAATGGGAGCTGTGTGTCTAAATCCCTTGGGTAGCTTTGAAAATTGCAGCCATTGTTTTTCTGGAAATGACTTTAATGACGGCAGCCAAAATCCTGCAGTCCTTACAGGCAAAACTCCCACTGACTTCAATGGAAATTTTACCTGAGTGAGGACTCAGTAAAAGCCGAATAAGAACTCAAGATCTGAAATAATAATAATAAAAATAATAACACGCATTCATACCTCAACAAGTTGAACATCATTTATCCAGAAATGTGATTTAGATTCAATAAGGTTATAATATCCCAATATGTGTGGGTTGAAATAAGAAGACACCCAATTCTCTTAACCCCAGTTTATCCACGGAACTAGTCACCATTTAAAGACACACATAAACTACAACATATGATGTTATAATGCAGCTTGCTAACAGCCTAGACAACAGGTCACGTGCTGTTTAATGCTGGGTACTAGTTAATGCCCTCTGTGATGTATTTTTAGGTGAACACCTGAAACTAAAACGGAGACCCTGAGTTTTATCATTATTATTAGTATAACAATAGAAGCGCTAACTGATATCAATGCTCCATTGTGCTAGGTGCTGCACATACAAACATTAAGAGGCAGTCACTGTCCCAAAAAGCTTGCAGTCTAGTGAGACAAGAGAGACAAAGGAATGATTATTATCCCCATTGTACAGATGGGTTACTGAGGCCCTATCAGCGAGATGAAATGACACATCCAACGTTTCACAGCGTGTGTGTGGCAGAAGTGGGAAATAAGCAGAGGCGTGCTAAGTTCCCATCAACAAGGTCAGCCTTCCACTCCTAATTTTCTTATACGTACGGGCAGTACGATAAGTTTGCGATAGATATTTCAATGGTGGCATTCCTTTTCCACTTGTTTCTCTCTCAGGTAATTTGCCGTTAATTTAGGTGAGACCCGGGGAACAAGGGATGTGGCTCTGTCTGTGTGTCACAGCACCTCCCCCCCCCTCCCCCCATGGCTACTTCTGCCATGGTGCAGTTTATGCATCAACCTTTGCTCAGGGTTGTGGCTAAAGGCACAATCTAGCCCTCCATGGCTAAGGTGCGGTAGTTGACGTTGAAGTGAGTCTCATACAGTGGACTGAGCCACTGGAAATGCCTTTGCATGACTGGCACAGTGTTACGCAGCTGCTGTCTCAGTGACTCATTGCTGCCCTGTGAAGGAGAGGTGCGCCCTGTCTGGGAAAAGGATCATTCACTGAGGCTGAAACGACAGCCCCGTTACAGCTGGTAATGAGAATTTCCTGGAAGCTGAGTAGGTTGGAGCTGTAGTTCCCATGGCATCTCAGTCTGAGCCAAAATTTCCAAACTCTGCTGCAACTTTTCCTGTTGGGGCTGCCCATTATGTCCTTTGGAAGCAGAGGCTGGTACTCCCACATCCCAGTTACCCATCGTTAATGTCACAGCTCAAGCCATCCCTTCTGTTATTCCCTTAGGACAAACCATCCAGACTCCGGTGTCTTGAATACACAGTTCGGTGCCTGAATCAGGGGTGTGATATGGAGTTAGGAGGGTGATTTTCCAGCTGTCTATAGGGGTTGAGCACCAAATTGTTCTTTGTGTCTTTGAAAATCTTCCCTTACATGCCTAGCTGTAAGTTCCTAACCTTGAACATTGTGGCTCAAACTCTTAGCTTTTGTGTGGCTTTGCTGGAGATACGTGTCCTGGCTGATGATGTTTAAAGTCTGGGAGAGATGCCTATCTCCCAATGACAGCAGCATGTTGGTGGGAAATACCAGCTGCTATGGAGTCTTGAGTGTCAAAGGTTTCAATTGGTTTAATTTGGGGAGAAATAGGAAGAGCCTAGAGGAGGAAAGATGGTTTTATGATTACTCAACTGCAGCTGGAGTTAGGAAAGCTGTTCCTGGCTTTTCTACAGACTTCTTGTACTGCCTGTATAAATCACTTCACCTCCCAGTGCCTCCATTTTGTTCATTTTCAGAATGATACTTCCTGACCTTCCAGGACAGATGTGGAGGCTTAATTCGCTAATGTTTGTAAAGAGCTTTGAGACCCCATCTTATTGACGGGCACTTGATAAACCCTTAGGTAAGGTAGACAGATTCAGATACTGGAGGCTGAAAAGTCTCCAGTCCCGCAGAGTGATTTCCTCTGAATAACACCGAGGTCTTGGGGAAGTTACCCCTTCCCTGCCGGATAAATGGAGTTTTCAGGCTTGGGACTGGATATAATTCTGTACACCTGTTACATGGCTAGCCAGATATTCAGTCCTTCGACTCACAGACTTCTCCTGCAATTGGAACTAATTTGCTAGCTCTGACAAGCTACTCCTGCCTGAAGGCCTCTGGATACCTTAACAAAGGATAACTAAAACCATGTTTTTCCATATAAGGTAGCATGACCAAATAGATTGGCAAACGGGAGGTTCCCACCCCTGCAACACAAAGAAAATGAAAACATCTGGTTGCCAGCCCTGGAGAGGAAGAACTTTCCAGAGGTGTGGGCCTTCAAAGGAGGAGGTTAAGGATGGCTGACTGTTGCAGACCTGCCAGTTTCATCTGTGGTAATGGATGATAGGACAAAGATCATAGAATCGTAGGACTGAAAGGGACCTCAAGAGCTCTTCTAGTCCAGTCCCCGGCACTCAAGGCACATCAAGATGATCATTCAGGGAGCCTGGCCCTGTAAATATGAGCTGTGACTAACAGTAAAGTAATTCCATCTAGCAAGAAAGGCTAGCTACTGTAGTAGGTAATGCACTGGGTTCTGGTCCTAGCTTGGGGTATATGCCTCTGCTTCCTCTTCTGCCTTTAAAATCATTCTTGTCTTCTTAAATTTTAAGCTCCTTTGGGCAAGAGCTTTTTCTTTCTATGTATTGGTACAACGTCCAGCAAAATGGGGCCTCTGATCTGGGGCCTCCAGGTGTTACTATAATACAAACAGCATATAACAATAGCGAATAGACTAGAGGTTTTTGGTTTGGCCAACACATGAAAATTATATTGGCATAGCTACGTTGGTCGGGGTGTGAAAAAGCTATGACTAACATAGTTATGCTCACATAACCCCCCGTGTAAACACAGCTATGTTAATAGAGGAATGCTTCTGCCGACATAGCTAACATCATTTGAGGAGGTGATCTTCCCACAACAACAGAGAAGCCCTTTCTGTCATTGTAGGCTGCGCCTATGCTCTGGAGCTATGCCGACTTCATCTCCGTAGCGTTGCCATACCCTTTGAGCCAGGATTCCTGGTTATTTTCCTGGCTCTGCCGCTCTTGCTGTGAGGCCTTTGGCATGTCCATTGACCACACTGTACATCAGTTTCACCATCTGCAAAATAGATACAGTAACAGGCCTATTGTAAGATTTACAATGTAGTAAACCCAAAGTACCGGCAGTGGAGTCAACAGACTGGTTGTGGATTTGCTCTAGTGTCACTGAGAGTGGAATCTAGCCCATCATATACATAAAGCTCTTTGCATGTGGGAGACACTGTGTAACGGCTGGTTGTAATTAATCACACACTGGTAGATGGAATGGCCTTAAACATGTCAATTGGCACCACTAGGAGAAATCTGTGCCGTGGTTGCTAAGTCAAAATCAAAGCCATTTCCCAGACATTAATGGCTTGTTTGTTGTCTCAGAGCCAAGCTGGACATGGTGGAAAAACAGATAAAAGTCATAGCCCAAATGACCTGTTTGATTTCTAATAAAGGATTGTTCTCTTAAGTCAGGCAGCTCTTAAACGGCCTCCATTAAAAGACAGAGCAATTAAAAAGGAAAACTCACCCAAATTCATGTGCTCTGTGCCGGGTGGCTGAAGAATAAAGCTCTGATTCATAGACACATCTTTGGGTCTTTTATTAGGAATATTATATATGCAGACAACCAGGAATGTCGATTTTCCAGACTGTTTTTTGCATAAATTATGCTTGTTTTCTGGTCATCAGCTAACCCAGGCTTGACCCTTTCTCTGCACATTCCCCCTCAATCTGCTTAAAAACAATGGACCCGGGTCTGCTCCCATCAATTTTAATGGGGACTTTGTCTAAATGGGAGAAGCGTCTTGTAAATGCACAGCGTAGATAGACAGCAGTGTAGCTTTTGTGGGAATGTAGCAATGGCCATAATGGCAGAGCAGTAGGCTGTCTTCTGAAAACACCAGCACCAGCTCCTTCAAGAAGGAGAAGGTTTGTCAGCAGTGGGCGTAGAGCTCAGGACACAGATTCCTTGTGTGACCTTAGGCCCAGATCCTCAGAGATATTTAGGCTCCCAGCTCCCATTGGTTTCTCTGGATCTCAGTTTGCTATCATTAAAAGGGATAATAGCATTTCTCTATCTCATGGGCGTGTTGGGAGGCTAAGTACATTAAAGATTGTCAGGCTCTGAGATACTACACTGGGAGGGCCATACATGTACCCAGGGTAAATGGAGGAATGTACTAGAAATCCTGTGGTGGACAGTTAAGGAATAACTTGCCCACAGGGTAAGTTTCTTCCTAACCCCAGGAAGTTAATGGTTGGCTCAAGCTCTGAAGCATGAGTGTTTATAGCCCTTTTTAAAATAAACAAATCCCCACTAACGTAACTGTGAAAGGCCCCATCAATATAAATGTCTTGCCCTTTTTTGAACCCTAAGCTCTTGCTGTCAGTGATATGCTACCCCGGGGACAGTGAGTTCCCCAGGCCAGGTCTGCACTGTAGAAATAGAGTTCCTTCCAGTTTCATTGTCCTTATCGCTCTTGTGGCAAGTCAGATGAAAAAAGTCAACCAGCTACATTGAGTGATGGGCCCCTGAAGAGCCTGGTGCAAACCTTTCCAGACAAAACCGTGCTCCTCACAGCACCGAGATCAGTTTTTCTTTATGTCCTTTGGGTTGCATGTGTCATCATTATTTATTAATCCCATCATCTGTCAAACTCGGTGACTGGCAGGCATTTAGAGAGGTCACGTTGAAGGTCTCACTCCACCCATAGGTGCTGGATGTCTATGTTGCCTCTAGGTTATCTTTAATGAAGTGGTTATCTCTGTTGGGACCATCCAGGCCTGTCTGTAGCCTTTCTTCCTACCTCTAGGACAGCATGGAGAATCAGTTCAATCAAAGTGGATTCCACTTGAACCTTCACTCAACATTTGAGTCTTGCTTAAACACACAACATCAGACCCTCACTTGGCAGGAATCGGTGTAGCTCCAGGGAAGTGAATGCCACATCACTACTATGCCAACCTATACCAGCTGAGGATCTCACCCATGCTTTAGATAACTCTTTTTTTTTTTTTTTTTGATTGCTTGCTTTGTAGAGGTGTGGTGATCTAGTGGATCCAGCAGTGGGATTAGGAACCAGGAGGTCCTGAGTTCTAATTCTAGTATATACAATGACTTATATGGACTTGCTGTCACTCAGTTTCCTTATCTGTGAAATGTAAGCTCCTGTACTGACATACAGGGATGTGGGAAGCTCAATTCATTCATGAGTATAAAGGACTTTGAGAACCTGGTATTACCAGTGTGCCAAAGATTATTACTGACTTCAGTTTGGATGTTACAACATACTCTGTGTGTGTGTGAGAGAGAGACAGAGAAAAAGTGTGTGTGATGTAATCATGTAGTGGCTGGACAACAGAGAGGATAAGGGTACAGATACTGCTACAGCTATCTATGTGAGACTGCCTTTAGTTTGAGTGACCGCAGCCTGTGTGTTTACAGAATAAGGACCAGTGTTGTGTTGTGTCTGTTGTTACAATGACCCTTTACTGCCTTCCATTATTAGGCACAGAGCTCACAATAAAGAGCCCTCGGAGCTTTATACGTGGCCCTTCCTGTGTATTCCTCCTGCATGTCCAGAGCAATGCAATATTTAGCCCATGTTAGTGTTTCCAAGGGACCAGTGGCATGTGCTCTCAGGCCTGAGAGCCCATTCATTGAATAATACATGGCATTCCAGCACACAGATGAGGTTAAGTGGCCACAGAGAGAAAGTGCCTCAGGAGATGCAAAATGATCAGCAGCCTCCTTAATGCAGCCTCTGTCTGGGGGGAATCCTGGTGGGCTCACAGATGTGCATGTTTGTAAATAACAGAGATGCTGCCGTTTCCCCTCCCACCCACTTTCACTTCACATTTGGGCACCAGCTCTCTAGATTCACAGCACATGCAATAAATAAGCCTCTCCATTACCGACCATTAACTGTCAGAGCATAGATTAAACCTGCCTGCATAAGCACTTTTTTACTAAAGCTTTTAGGGTTGTGGAATGCAGCATCTCTCTCTTACTGTCCCCTGTGTCATGGTGTCCTGTTGTCTCAGATCATGTGTTCACATTAATGTGTAGGGGAAAAAATAGAATGAATCCAGATATACCTGGTCGAACTAGGAATATAGTTTTACACTGATTTGGATGCTGAATTAGGGAGGGCCTGTGGGTAAGACATTGGACTGGGCCTGAAAGGTCTAGGTTCAGCTCATGGCTCTGCTACAGACTCCTCGGACAAGTTACTTAACCTCTCTGCACCATAGTTTCTCATGCATAAAAGAGGGACAAGAATGCTTCTTTTGCCTATTGAGGTTGTAAACTCTCAGGGCAGGGACATTATATATCTGTGCAGCACTTAGCACAACAGGGTTGGTACCTCCAGGTATAACTGTAAAACAAACAATAACTGCTGGGCCATTGCTACATTCTGTCACATGTCTGTCGGTCGATGGACAGCAACAAGGGCTGCCAGGTGGAAAAGGGCCATGAGAAGAGAAAACCCAGTAAGCCATGAAACGTACCAACAAAGCACAACGGAATAGCTCTTAATTCCTAGATCATCTGAGCTTTCTTCCTTATCGTCCCTGTGCCGGGTAGCACTCCTGACACTGAGAAGTTGTGAACCATGAAAGAAAACCCAGAGAATCTTCAGAGGCAATGCTGTGTTGGATCCAAATCAAGTGACACTGCACGAAGCTGTGGAAAGCAAGCCACTCATTTCTTCAGGCTTAGAATAACGCATTGAGACTAGGTGCTGATTTATGAATGCAGCTGACACCCTGTGTCACTCTGTCCCTGGCCAGACGTTCTTATCCCTGAAGGGTCTACCCCAATTCTGTGAATCCACTTGAATCCCAGACCTTCTTCAGCTACTGTTCACTCCCAGTTTGAAATGGGAACTTGGGAAAATCAGACAAAGTAATTGGGCAAGAGTGGCGCTGATGTGCTGTACTGGCTTTGTGCATGTGAGTGCCTGATGCTCATAGAAAGAATAAAAGACTTTACACTGTAAGTAAGTTTCTCCTATAGTTTAAGGGCCAGAGACCTATGCTTGAGGGTCTAGCTCCATCATCCTCTGTGTGCTCGTGTGTGGCTTATATAGTAACCTGTGCATATTGTCTGCAGCACAGGAATCCTTTTATTGCCTGCACACCTTGCATGAAAACAAACACAAAACCCTCTTCAAAAACTTCCCCTTTTCTATGATGCCTACAAAAAAAACTTGACAAAAGTTAGGCTACCGTTGTGCTGACACTACCAGCCATGGCGCTAACCAGTACTGTCTGAGTTCCTTGTATTCCCCTCTCCGTCAGTTTGTATCCAGCTGCCACCTCTTGTCTTATTCTTAGATTCTAAGCTCTGTGGGGCAAGGACTGTCTTTTTGTTCTGTGTTTGTACAGCACCTAGCACAGAGGCACTCTAGGGCTCTGAGGGGCTACACTAAGACAAATAATAATTCCAGTCTAACTGAATTTCTGAACAGAAGATCCGTTGCAAGACATGCTGGTAGATCCCCATCATAAGGCAACCCCACCTGGGGCAGCCTCCAGCAGCAGGCTGTGGTATGACAAGTATGCTACCTAAGTTCCCACTTCAGTGCCAGTCTCTCAGTGTCCAAAGTAAAGTCCCACCTCTGGGCATGATTTTGTTCAGTACACCAGTGCAGTAATGCCCCCCAAATCCTTGCAGTAAAGCCATTCTTGACAGTCCCACAGTACACATAAGGACACGCCAGGTTTTCCATTGACCTCTTCAGGCATTATTTTTTTAGCAGCTCTTGAGACAGCTGATATTTCCCCCCTCAAATGTCGACATTTTTATCAAAATTTTAAATTTCACCAAAACAAAGTGGGGTGAATTGTTTTTGACAGAAATTCTTTTTTTTTTTTCAAGCAGCTCTAACAGCAATTAACTAACATATTAACAAACAATGAATACATTAAACTAACTACTGGCTGTTGAGTTCATTTGAAAAGCTGGTTTTGTCAAAATGTGTAAAACAAACAAACAAACAAACACATACACCAATCCCACTCAAAGCCCCATGTCAACCAAAAGACTATTTTTTAACTCAAATTTCCACTTTGATGAAATGCCATTTTTCTTTACGAAGAAAAACCAGAACTAAAACAACAGCATTTCAACTAGAGCTGAGCGAAAGTTTTCCAACCATTTCTTTTTTGGTTAAAAAAAAAAATAAATGCAAATTTGGGTCAGCTGAAATATCTCGCTGTATATCTGTATAGATTTTTGTGAATTGCTTCAGTTAAAGAAAAATCTGAAAAAAACCAAAACATTTTGTCCTGACATTTTGTGAACAAAATGTTTTGATCTTTCGATTCAAAACGGCTTCTCATTTTGAAATGTCCTTTGATCTTATTTAAAAACCAAAACAAAAAGCCTACAATGCTCAAAGTCAAAATGAAGCATTTGGCTTTTTGATTCCTGGAAAATTTCTTTTTTAGGTCTGCCCCCAAATGAACGTGCTCCCAACTTTCTGGAATTGTCAGCAAACTGAAAAATCTATTATTCACACAGCTGTAATTCTCAGCTAACTCTGCTAGAATATTTCTGCATTTGTAGAAAGCTTTACTTTTGCAGATGCCGGACCAGTATTACGGGGATTGGTCGCCATACAGTTCTTGTATCACTTACAGGAATAAAATACACCACTGTGAGCAACTGTGATGGGGCATATGGGCCCACACCAGCAAGGAGAGGGTTAATGAGGGCCTTGGATCCAGCTGGCCCCACACTGCTACACCTGCAGCATATGTCAGGTGTGGAAAGAGGAGTTAAAAGGAGACGGCCTAGCCAGTTCTGCTTCTTCCTTATTGAGGGATGGTTGCAGTCAAGGCTCTCAGAGCGCTTGCTGCTTGGATAAGCCTCTGGATGGATGGGACATATAGACCAACCAAAGGACTGGCTTCACAAAGACAAGCCCTGTGTAGAAGGGGGATCCCTGTTTGGAGTTCTTAGCATTCATTTCTTTACTTCTGTGCCCTGGAAGGGGTGGGACTACAGCGGAAGGCTAAATATCACTGCATTGGACCCCGTGAGAGGTGGCAATCGGTCATTGGAGACTCTATAATAGAGTAAGTAGTGCCCTGATGAGCCACAAGGCAGCACCAAGGAGGTGGGACCTGTCACTGAACCTTTATAGCAGCATAACTGTGTGCGATCTAGGGTGTTTTACTGGTTTCACTGTGGGTGTGTCTACACTGGAGCTGAAGACGTGATTCCCAGTTCAAGGAGACATCCCTGCACTAGCTCTGATCAAGTGAACATGCTAGCCGCTCCAAGTACATGCCTAGGATTTCAGAGAGGATTGCACTCAGGGCGGCTAGCCATTCCTGTCACTTTTATTGCCACAGCAACACTTCTATTGCTAGCATCCTAGCTTGATCAGAAATGACACCTCCAGGTCCAGTGTAGACATGTTATATATTGGTTTTTAAATGAATATAGTTATAGTGGTACAAAAACTGGTTGAGACCAGTCCTTAGTGCACATTAACTCTTGTGAGTGCCACCTGAACTAAATGGCCCACATCAATCTAGTTTTTATCCTCTGCCCATCACCATAGCATCTGGGCATCTCTGTAATATTTCAGTGCCTCCCTGCTCCTACTTAATCCTCACCTCTCAGATGTAAAGGCCCTAAACTCCTTCTGTAGGACATGGATGACTCTCGTTGACTGGGATGAGAGTTACTCATAGCCTAGGCTCCAAACATAAGGACAATTAGTGAACTAATCTCTCTCATTGTCTCCAGCAATTGTGTGGGACTACGATGATTCTGCCAAAAGCACTGGCTGCCCTCGAGGGGTAGCTGGCAAATGGAAACATCAACACCTGTAGGCCAGATGTGTACAGCTGTTCCTGGGCCTGCACTGAGCCATCTGTAGCACACACCAATTTGCCTGATTTAGAATGGGCCCGAGGAGGGGAACTACTGCAGCCTGGGTAAATCCACAATGAAATTTACAAGCAGCATGGAGGCCTTTTGTTTTCTCTCAGGCTTCCTTCCCTCTCTACCTGGTTCCATACTCTTTCCCTGGTGGATGTTGCGTTGATACTGAATAGCCAGGAGACAACATTTGATGCTGCCCCAGGCAACTGCTTTTATGCAATTCATTCAGGTATGGACCAGTCCTTTTGCATTTGGTAGCACGCACAGGCTTGGTTGGTTTCACTTCCTCTTACAGTAGAGAGAAAGGTGGGGGAGGTGTGCCTCCAGAGACCAGGACCTCAGTTCTCTGCACCATTACTCTGGGTTCATGTGTCACCCCATTCGTGGCAATGTGACAGAGATAAAGCAGGGTGAAATCCTGAAGGCTCAAGCCCTGGATATGCAGCCATTGTCCGATCACTGTTCAGCAGCAAGGAGGGAAAAAGTGGTTATGGTTAGAGCCTTAGGCTATGATCTAGGCCAGCTACTTTTTCTCTCGGCTTTCCCATAGGCTCACTGCGCTCGGCTGCCCTGCACCCGGTCTAGTCACTCACACCTGTGCCAAGGAGCTTGTAAAATGCCACAAAACGACAATGCTTGGCTCACACAGCAGTGGAGCTAACAGGGAGGCCGGTGGGTGGTGACTGCTTCCCCCGGTACCCTTTAGGTGTATACGGTGTCTTTTCAAGTATGTTATACAAGTGAAAATTCAGTCATGCACCTCCTTTTGTCAAATGTTTTTTTCTGTTTGCTGGGCAAAGGCAAATGAGCGACGACTATTCATTGCTAAAATAAAATCATACAGTGCTGCTGTTCTGAGTTTGTCATTGGAACAAGGGAAAATGGTGCTGCGACTCCTGGAGTGGGAAGCCAGGCCCAGCCCTGCAGGACCGGAGCCGCTGCTGCCAGGTGAGCACGAGGTGGGTTCTCTCCCCTCCGTACCAGGCTGGGATTAGGATTGACATGCTGGGGTGAAGAGTGCTGGTGTAGGTCATCAGTGCCCCCTTGGCAGGGCCAGAAGTAGGAGGAGAGACAGCAGCATCACTGAAGGTGGCACCACCAATGATCCCTCCCTTCTCTTGGTTGCAAAACCTGGCTCCAGTCTATACTCGCGGAGCCCGGCTTGCATGGACGTTGCAGGGTGTGCATGACACCAAGTGGCAAAGCAGTGACCCATCAGGCATGTGGTCAGACTTCCCAGCTCTTTGCCTCCTCAGCATTTTCCTCTACTAAACAAGGATGACGTTACCTCCCCACAAACCCACAGCGGTGTTGAAGCTTCCTCCTTCACGCCTCTCCATAGAGCACTCTGAGATCCTCAGCTGGAAGGAAAACAGCCGAATCACAGCACAGCTCGACCAAAGGTTGCTGGTGACTGGTACAGCAAAGCCATGTCTCTTTTGGAGGATACGCCAGCTGAGCATCTGGCCTATTCTCCCCTGGGGAACTCTTAATTCTTCGCAAGCGCCATCCCTTTGGGAAGGCAATGATCAAAGAGAAGGCCAGCTGTGCCCGTGAGATGCATGACAACTGGCTGGACCATGTCCTTGATGTACTGACAACGTAAAGAGCATCACAGGTGATGGTGGTGCAGTAAAAAGCACCTGACTTTCTATATTACCATAAAGAATACACACATACAAAGAACCATACCTTTCACATCAGACCCCACTGGGAACTTAGCATGAGTAATGACTGAAGGATTCTGCCATAACCAAGGGATTACTTAACCCAGCTGCTAGTGAACTCAAGGGGAGTTCTGCTAGCACTCAGCACCTCCCAGGATCAGGCCCTGAGGGTCTCTTCCGGCTCCCCCTCTGGAGTCAATGGGATTCAAATGGGAGAAGTATCAGTCGGATCCTGAGAGGTGCTGAGCACTCTCAGTTTTATTGACTCTCTTGGGTATCACAACCGCCAGCAGCTCAGGGATCAGGCCCTGCATGCTCAAAGGCCTCTGGAGTGGATATTAGCTAAAACAAAACACATGCATGATTAAAGCCCAATAATAGATGGGAATTTGTACCCAAGAACCTGTAACAAAAAACCAAAAAGTCTCTGCAGAGTGTTTAATGTTGACATTTATTTTTTGAGACAATGTCATTAATTTGTACCTTGATAATTGATCACTGTTCACTCAATGCTGACAGAGCATATGGCTCTGTGCAAGGTACAGAATATATGGGTCCCTGAGGACCATCGATGGTAGATGGTTATATGTACTTCCTTTTTCTAGCTTGGAAGATGGTTGTGGTTAAAAAACTGGTCTGTGACTCAGTGGAGCTGCGTTTGGTACTGTTTTCAGCCAGGTTTTCTTTATGAACTTGGGTTTAACATTAATTTATCTGCAAAATGGGGTTAATAATATTCCCTATGTCTATTTAGATTGCAAGCTTTTTGGGGCAGGAACTGTCTCTGCCTAGCTATATCTACAATGCCTGGCACAATGGGACCCTGATCTCAGTCGAGATCTCAGTGATACTGTTAATATAAATAATCTATTACTATAGTCAAATAAACTCACATTACAACGCATCTCAAAGACATCTTGTTCGCAGCTGCCATCATCCTCCAGCCTCAGGAAGAGTTGTCCAGATTACACATTGATCACTGGGTACATTCCATTCTTATTGGCTCAGATTTGAAAGAGCCTTTTTATCAAAGTCCAGCAGGCTGGATTCCTTTCTTAGAATATGGAGCCCTGTAAATAATTTCCTGGACTAAAATAGCTACAAGAATGACACATGCCTTATGATTGTGAGTTCAACAGGTAATGTATAGTCGTACCACCCGCTGTCGTATATTTCTGAGTAATTTAGGCAGGGGCTAAAATGGAACCTTGAAATGGAATCCCTTAGAATCTTGGGGGGGTTAGGTGAGGTGTTGGATTCGAATTTCTGAACCTACACCTGTGCTTTTGGATCCGTGTTGGATTTTTTTTAATCCTGACCGGTGTGCCTGAAATATCATGGTTACAATCAACTTCCTGGGATTTTGGTCCAAGATGGTGGAAATCTTTTGAGATCAGCAGATTTCTAGAATTTATTCATTATTCACAGAAACTTCATCCATAACTTAAAAAAAAAAAAAACAATCAAAAGATGATGGGTACCAGGTTCACAAAGGTATTTAGGTGACTAAAGATGCAGACAAGTACCTAGTGGAGTTTTCAATCTGCATCTTAGTCACCTAAACACCTTTGTAAATCTGCCCCTGTAAGTATTTGAGTAAGCAGTGCATCTTAGAAGCAGGGAAGCAGGAAAAGCAGGAGATGCCATCAAGTCCACTAGAGACTTCACTTTGCATATTTAATTCCCTGGAAAGCAATTAGATGCTATGTTGATGGATGCTATAAAACCCACCTATAGATAGAATTTTTCCCTGTATAATTTCTGCAAAGAATTCTTGGTCTGCAGTTTGCTCTTATGCAGTTTGTTGTGCACGTGCAATATTCACTTTGACTGGACACTTGGGTCACACGGCATGTTTCCTTTCCCTGATTGCACAAGGATAACTCTTAAATGTGGGTTTCCAATGTCAATAATTAACTGTAAATTCAAAATTCATTTTTTCCATGAGTATTCCGCAATCTTGGTTTAAAACTGGCCACTTTTGCAAATATTCCAGCAAGTAAATTTGGCTAAGAATATTCACAGGAAACTAACAAAAGGCTCATAGACTTTAGGACCAGAAGGGACCATCATGATCATCTAGTTCGATCTCCCGCACATTGCAGGCCACAGAACCTCACCCACCTACTCCTGCAATAGGTCCATGACCTCTGGCTGAGTTACTAAAAGCCTTAAATCTTGATTTAGAGACTTCAAGTGACAAAGAACTCACCATTTACTAACAAGCTAGTGATGTGTGCCCCCACACTGCTGAGAAAGGCAAGGCACTGCCCCACCCCGCCCTGACAGTCTCTGCCAATCTGATGGGGACAGGGGGAAGTCCTTTCCCACCCCAAATATGGTGATCAGTTAGATCTTTACTACAGACAATTCTTTCCCATGGCTTTGACTGGCGGGTCTTGCCCCCATGCTCAGGGTCTATTTCAGCTCCTTATATGAATGCCCATCATCATGGTATTGGAAAACATTTGAAACAAATTCACTTAAGAATTCAAATGGGGACATGTTTTGCTGCGATGCAGGGTGCTGTGGAGCTGAACTGACAGGCTCATAAAGTGCTTGGAGATCCTCAGGTCAATTGTTCTATTCAATTATGTAAAGGATATCCAAGGACCAAAATCACCAAAGGCAAATATCCAAGACCCCCCCCCCTACCCCCACCCTTTGTAATTAGGACAGGGGCTTTCTCTGATTATAAAGAACACTAACAGAAGTTGGATTTTTTAACGCGTTCACATTGTGGGTAAACATCTGGCAGTGGTAGCTTCGCTTCCCTTCCCTGCTGCTGGTGCTGTGTGTGTCAGAGCCTAGTTCAGAGCTGGCCTTTTCTAGCAGCCCCTGGCTTGCGGTCTTGACCACACCCCCTTTCTATTTGATAGGCGGCCCTGCTAGAAACATTGTGGTATTTCCATCCTCTTTAGCTCTAGTGCAGAGGATTTCACCAGGTAGTTGGCAAGAGACCTTAGACAAGTGTGGGAAGCTCTGGAGGACACAACCCTTTTCTCTGGTCTTTCAAACAAGTAGTAAGTGAAGCTTGGGATTCTATGCTAAATTCTCATTTGGGTTGTTGTCTACCTATGTTAATTTTCAGGCTATCTACTTTGCTGGTGACCTGCTAAGGTATTTACTCTTTCTCTTTTCATTAACAAATTAACCCAGCTGATTGAATCATAATGATTTGCTGATTCCACCTGGTTGTATTTAGGGTCCTTTAAATGTTGCCTCCTTTAAACAATGCTCTTTGTATTATACCGAATTAAAGATCACATTACTGCTTTACTTGCCTGGGGTGCAAAGTAGCTTCTTGGCATTATTGGTAACAGTGTATGGGAGCAAAGTTACAGCTAAAGACAGATTGTAAGTGAGCTCAGTTTTATTTTCAATAATCTTACATATGATTTTTGGTTCAGCAGTCTAAAGAGTTTTGTTGCAAAGGAGAGGGGAGGAAGAGCAAAATGTTTAGGGCCATTTTCATTTGGTATAAATCAGTAACTCCACTGACTTTTGCAGTGAAGCTGATTTCTACCAGCTATTTATCTTTGCAGGAAACATTACTTCCACCCCTCCTTATTTTACAAATCACAATAATAGTGTGCCTTAAAATATCCTCAAGACTGAAGATGGACTGGAAAACAACCAATGCCATGCAGATGTGTGCAAGCTTTAGTTCTCCTCTTCCAAAAGCAACTGAAGTTGGGAACAGTGAGGCAGGAAAGGCTGTGGGGCTTTGTGAGTGCAGTTCCTCATCATTAAGAACGCAATCCTGCCTCCTGTGTATAAGACAACACTCCAGCTGGCTCTGTGGAAGTCACTGGGAGCTTTGAGCCCCTGAGAAATGCAGAGTCAGGTCTTCCATGTTTCCATTAGTCTTTAATTTGATGCTTTGCATGTGGCCACTAATTTGCTATTAAAGGCCCATTGACACTCACTCTGCTATCTGATACCTTCAGGGAGAGGGGCTTGGATCCAAAGGGGGTTTACTGGCGAGTATTTATTCAGTGCTGACTTTATTCTGTTCTTGATCTTTTTTTTTTTCCCTTGTCATTTTCAATAACTTTCTGCCAAAGCAAATTTGGTGTTACACGGGAATGTTAGCTTTAAACAACAGGAAACAACAGCTGGCCAGAGCGCTGACTGCTTACTGCCTTTGATTTTTCTTATGAAGGTCTTGATGCTTAAACAGTTTAACCAGTTCTGGCTCAGAGCTCTGACTTTTGTCCTATAGGTGCCTGCGGTCAGATTGCTTCTAGATAAAGATAGGTATTTACATCTAGTTGGTACTTATCTGGGCACCTTGAAACCTTTGATGTATTGATCCTCACAATACAGCTATATTCTAAGGCCAGAAGGGACAATTGTGATCATCTAATCTGACCTCCTGTATAATACAGGCCAGAGAACTTCCCCCTCTAATAATTCCTAGAGAAGAGCTTTTAGGGGAAAAAAACACCCAATCTTGATTTTAAAAATTGTCAGTGATGGAGAATCCATTATGATCCTTGGTAAATTGTTCCATTGGTTAATTACTCTCTCAGTTAAAAATTTACTCCTTATTTCAGTCTGAATTTGTCTAGCTTCAACTTCCAGCTGTTGGATCATGTTGTACTTTTCTCTGCTAGATTGAAGAGCCCATTATTAAATATTTGTTCCCCATGTATGTACTTACAGACTGTAATCAAGTCACCCCTTAACCTTCTCTTTAAGATAAATAGATTGAGATCCTTGCATCTGTCACGATAAGGCAGGTTCCCTAATCCTTTAATGATCATTTTGTGGCTTTTCTCTGAATCTTCTCCAATTTATCAGCATCCTCCTTGAAATGTGGGCACTAGAACTAGACATGGGATTGTAGTTGCACCAATGCAAATATAGAAGTAAAAGAACCCCTCTACTCTGATTTAAGATTCCTGTTTTATGTATCCCAGGATCTCATTAACTCTCTTGGCCACAGTGTCTCACGGGGAGCTGATGTTCAGCTGATCTATCCCCACCCCCAAATCCCTTTTCATCCCAATGAGGTAGGGAAGTGATATTATCCCAAATGTATAAATGGGAAACTGAGGACCAGATTGTTAAAGGTATTTAAGTGCCTAAAGATGCACAGAGGAACTTTGTGGGATTGTCAAAAGTGCCAAACTCATGGGAGTCAGTTGCTCTTGAAAACCCCACCAACTGTCATGTGTTGGGCACTTTTCAAAAGTCCACTCTGTGTCTCCAGGCAATTAAATTCTTCTAACAATCTGGCCCAAGGTGACTTGCTCAAGTCTGTGGCAGAGTAGGGAACTGAAGGGGGGTCCCTCAAATCCCAGGAGACCCTCCTTCCCCCTTGCTCACTGGTTGAGCCTTCCTCTGCATTTCACAAATGCATCTTGTTCATAGAGCCAGATCCTCGGCTGTTGAAAATCAGCAAAGCTCCACAAAGGAACTATGTCAATGTACACCAGCTGAGGATCTGGCCCATGATGTTTTCTTTTCATTCATCTGTTTCATAGCTGGCAACATTGTAGTGGAATAACAAATGACCTCACTGCCCCCCTTCACATCTTCCTGCAATTTCATATATAGCAGCTGTGAGATATGTAACAGCAGCAGCCTCTTTGGGTAGGTGCTTGCCCTAATCAGCAAACTGTTTGGCTAGTGTTAGGTGCCCTTGAAATGACCTCCAGCTGTCGGTTTACCAACTGGTTTGCAGCCCTTTTGATGGGGCCACTATTCAAATCAAATTATGGAAGGAGCTGCAGACTAATAATTTTGTCAAAGGCTAATGAGCTGGGTGTAGGATATGAGAATTCTTAACCAGAAGGCAATTTTCCCAAAAGTGCAGCATGCGGGGAGCAAACGACAGAGAGAGTACGTGTACCAAGCTTTGCTCATCTTGGTTTAAGCTAAGGCTGCAATCTGTAATGGGTGCAGGGTGTTAGGATGCCACAAACTCTGCTTACGATCTTGCCCCCCTACTACAAAAACTCCCCTATTCTGCATTAGACTCTCCCTTCAGAAACCTCTCTGTGGTGGAAAAACCTGTTAAAGGAATGATCAACCAACTGACATAATCGTTTCATAGTGTGGTTGTTAGGATAGGGGCCCGGGAGTCAAGGTACCTGGGTTTTATCTGGGACTCTCACTGAGTTAGTCTATGTCCTTGGCCATGTCATTTAATCCTTGTTAGTCAGAAGTATGATCGGGACAGTATATTTGTTCTGCAAAGTACCTGTCTTGAAGAGTTTACAATCAAATATTGTGCCTCAGTTTCTCCCACAGTAAATTGTACGTAGCCTATTATCTTCCAGATGTGAGATTTTTATAAAAATGAGCGTTGAGGTTCTCAAATGAAAAGTGCAAATATTGAGAGAAACTACAATAGTATCAAAGGATAACTGAGGAAGGAGCATGTGTTTAAAGAAATGTCTTATCAATTGTTTTCTCTGCAGCAAACCAAGAACGCTCATTCCTGTTGTCCACATTCCTTCGGAGCCCTGCATTGGGAATATCTTTTTTTTTTTTTTTTTTAAATCAATGCCAGAGCATGATGAATGGAATAGGTTTATGATGTATTACTGGATCTATAGACACGCTTTGCCCTCAGTTTTAAATTGGCAGGCACTCTGGAAAATTCCAGCCTTTCGAGGGTTAAAGTATTGCAGAAGAATTTCCCTTCCAAGGGTTCTCTTTCCCCAATGATGATAAATTATTGCTTAGTACAAAAATCCAGTGGCAATAACTAAGTAGCATTGGGTCAGCCAGTCAGCTGAACCCACTTACTTTGAGTTCCTCTTTGTTTTTAATGATGGCTTGAGTCAAGATTAGAAACATTTTCATGTGGCTGCTAAATTTCCCTGCCCTCCTCCTATCCTGTTCCCTGTCTATCAGTGCTTCTGAGATACAGGCCTGGATAGGAATCCTTTTAATTTACAGAAGGGGAAGGACAGATCCACCATTTCTGTTCTACTGCTGTGCCCATTGCTATGCTCTGTGGGCACCTTAAATGGCCCAGCAGCCTTATGACTGCAGGGTATTGAACCTAGGGGAGAGGAGCGGTCTGAGCATAGCACTGGGACCCAGTCACTAGACGTGGGCTGAGCCACAAACTGGACTGAAAGGCAATGTGCTTAGTGGATAGGACATTATACCAGGACTCGGAATACTTGGCTTCTATTGCTGGTCCATCACTGACCTGCTCGGTGATCTTGGGCAAGTCACTTAATTTCTTTGTGCCTCAGTATCCCCATATTTAAAATGAGGATAATAATTTTTATGAACACAAGTTATTTTTAAAAGATATATTCAAATAGGCTAAATTAATTTAATATCTCTTTTGTGATCGAGCTGGTCAAAACTTGTTTTGGAGTGGATTTTTTTAACCTTAAGAAATCTGGGACAAATAATTTTTGTTAGCAAGCTTTGTCACAAGAAACTTAAAAATGTTCAAATTAAAATTTAATTTCAAAGTTTGATTGTTTTTTTTTTTAAACTGAAACTAAAGGAAAACCCCAAGTCTAAATGAAACCAAAATTTTCATTAGTTGATCAATTTCCCATCTAAAAACATAGTTGAAAGTGACATATTCCCTGTGGGAATTTTTGTTCTCCTTTTTTTTTGGTGGAAAAGAGTGTGGGTGGATGTGGGTTTTTTTGTTTTGTTTTTGGTGAAATTGAAAAATTTCAAACAGCCTCACTGTCTGGTATTTGTTGTATAATTCATTCAACATCCATGGGAAATTTGCGGTTTGACTTTGCTAGTTCATTATTTGTGCATGTGATTGGTCACATAGTGGTGTTTAACAAGTTTCAGTCCTCCAATTAAGAAGCAGAAACAAGAGAATAAAAATAGAGTATATGTGTGTTCACATAATATATAGGTATTCTACTAGGCAATTCAACCAAATGTTTGAACTTTTTTTTTATAGTATTCCCGTAGCTTTGGTTCTCTGTTACGTCCATTGATATCAACAAAGTTACTCTGCAGTTATACCAGTGTAATTGAGGGTAAAATTTAGTTCAGCTGAGTGGCCATGAAAACCATCTAATTGTATCTGCAGGAAGTCAACTCCCAGGAATGAGAGGAATTATTTAGGGTCATATGAGAGGAAACTAAAAGGGAAAAATATAGCTGAGTATCAGAAATACTTGTTGACAGTGAGATATATTAGGCCACGGAAAAAATTCCTACAGGAAGAGGTGGAAGCGCTATCCATTGAGTCCTTAAAAATTAGCCTGGACAAAGCACTCCAATTCCTTTCTGCAGCCATACAAACACTCCTATATCCTTCTGCTCTCCTTTCCCGTTCCATGCCATGTGGCTAGGTCCATATGAAGATACAGTACCTGTTTACCTGCCTTCCTCTAACAGATCATCCATGTCCCATGTGAAATCCCCCCAAATTGCCACTCCTTAACTTCTGCTATGCAAGATAGTGGAGAGAAGCGGAAGAATCAGTACGTTTAGCTTGCTAAGGTGACTCTATCCACTCAGTCCATCCACCTAGTGTAAGAACATCAACGCTGAAGCCTTGTCTAAGCACAAAAGTGGTACTGTTTAACTATGCAGCAATGCTAAGTGGATCAACTCCCCCCTCTTTTGTGGGTACAGTACACTGGTATAAAAGCGCTTGTTATACCTCATTTCCATATGATAAGGGGAATTCCCCGTCCCCACATTTCCAAATTTCTTTTTGCTACTCTGCAATTTTCCAAAACATCCTCAAATTTGGAAAAGTTACAGATTGGCAAAAGGATAAAAATGGAACTGAAAAAGTGTGTGTGTGGGGGAAAACAAACTTGGACATTTTATTTTATTGCTCCCAGTTGCAAAATGGAGAAAAGGGGAGCGAGAATGAAAATTTTAAAAAAACTTCAGGGATTTTTGTGTTTGTTTTTTGTAAAGAAACCAAAACATGGTTCCTGTTTCACAAGGTCCAAAAAGGTACAACTTCCAAATACTCAGTTTTCCCACAAAACTGATTCCCCTCCAGCTCTAAAACATACAGATCCTTTGGTATGGACCAAATTTCAATTCTCAATCAACTCCTTCAGTGTAGACGTGGGTGGCTAAAAACATTGGGTGAAATTCTGGGAGTCAAAACTTGTATAGACTTCAATCCGATGAGGCGTTTGCCCATAGGGCGGTATATAGTACCACACGTAATTTTTTTTTTTTTTTTTTTTTTTTTTTTTTTTTTTTTTGAGCCTGCTCACAGGTCATGGATCTGACTAGATTAAGGACAAAAAGTAAACTAGGGGTATGTGATTGACCTAAGGTACATGGCAGTTTTTCTTCTGCCTAGAAGATTTCAGTCCCCAATTAGGGATCAAAACTAACAGCATAACTCTTCAAACTCTGATACCATGGTGACTGGAACAACAGAAGGACCTGACTAGAATCTCAAATAAGAAAAAATTAAAGCATCCTTGGTGCAAAACTGTTGAAGCCAGTGGAGTTAGATGAAAGATTAATTTAGCCCAGGGTGGCTAGGAGCATTGAATTGGTGTTATGGGATGATCTGAGAGACGTGCAGTTTTGCCAAATCTGGTGACTTTAATCACAAGCCTTGAGATAATTGGTGTTTTTCTTAAAACCCCAGATCATTTTTTTTTTGTTTTTGTTAAATGAAAGCTGCTATCCCTCCTGGCTGCAGAGAAAAGCTTGAAAATGACTGAAGTGCATCCTAAGGCTCAAAAACCAGAAGGCACGGAAAAAGAACCCCAAATGTACTTGGCTTAAAATTTTCAGAATTTTTGTTTTTAAAAAAAAAAAAATCTCCATTTTTAATTTTGGAGCCCAACTCATGACTTGTGATGTTCTTTTAGCGTGACGTAGAACTGCAAGCTCCAAACATCCACATGTAACCTTGTCTCGGGTGTCAACGTTGGTTCAGTGCTATCGGAGTGCTTACAATCACACAACCCCAGAACTGGCCGCTCCTGGCTATAGCCGGCAACACTGAGTGTAGTGTACTGCTGGAAGGCTCAAACCGCAAAGGTAACCAGAGAAAAATGCAAATGATAGTCAGTGAGCAATGAAATAAGGTCTCAAGAGTCTGTGTGGCTGAGAGTTAGCGGTCTTGTTCAGGAAACATTTTCCCATTGTGCTAGCTGCAAAGCAAGGAAAGGCAAATTCTAGTGGGTACTGCTGTTTTAATTGAATGTGAATTGCTCCAGGACACACGCCTTCATCATTGAAAGGGTCTCTGGTGGGCTCAAACTCTCTCTGTAATCTCCTATTTCTTTATGCCTTTGTTTTGCAAAGTCTATTCTATTTTGGGAAGCAACCTCTTTGGCGATGTCCTTTTTACCTTACAGCAAGAGAAACCGAGACCTTGTCAGCATAAGAAAGTTGTGCCAGTTTGAGGGAGGGAATCAATCTAAGCCAAAGCATCAGTTTAGCTAAATTAGTTTAAATTCACCCCTTTGGTTAAACCATTGCAACTTCCTCATGTAGAAAAGGACAGGTGTTATTTTGCTCAGATCCTCAGGCTGTGTGGGCAAACCACTTTCTGATCTTTTCACAATGGAATTTTTCAGGGACAGCGCCCTGGTCTCATGATCCCTCTTAATTATCTTGCTCATGTTGATGAAGAAACTGAAATGCCTTAATTTACGGGCATGACGACTGGCTAGAGACCTTGGCTGATTACTGTCCAGCGATGAGCTCTAGGGTGTCTCGCTGGGAGGCAGTCCTACACTGAGAAGATGGTAAATCTCAGAGATTTACCGAGTCATTGGCGTAATCGGAGTGAGGGGCTAAACTGAGAACTAGATACAGCATATTTTGTAGAGTTGTGGAGAACTGATTTTTCCCATCTCACAAGAATTTTCAGGATTTCACATGAATTGTGATGAAAAATCGAAATTTCAAAACATTTCACAAACCTAAAAAAATTGGATTAGGTCAGTCAGAATGTTTTCTTTCCATTTTGACCATTTCTCTGTTTTTTAAAAAAGTCATTTTGAAGCAAAATCAGAACTTGTCATTTAAAAAACCACTAAAATGGGATGTATTAACACTTTTGAACCTCTTCTCCCCCCCCCCCCCCCAAAAAAAATTTTTCAAAAAAGAAATGAATCAAAACTGACCCTTTCCAAACGTTTCCATTTCAGTGGTGTCTGCAGCAAAATAAAATTCCTCACTGTAGCAATCTTCGTAGAACTTGCAGGGATGAGTGCAAGTTGCTGGAGAGAAGAGTTGAGAGTGTGCACCTGTCTTGGAAGTCAATCTGCGTGGCTGTGGCTAGAATGTTGGTTGCAGTTGCAGCATCTCTGTAAAAGGGTCTCTTAATAAAGAGCCCATTTAGTTTTACAGGTATGGAGTCATGCCATGATGTCAACACCAAATGTTTAAAAAATCATGTCAGGCTCACAAAAAATCATGAAATTGGCTTTAAAATCTTGAGATTATGTAAAAATAATTATTTTTATTTGCCTTCTGCTTTTTGAATCTCTAGGGTGCCCTGGGGTCACATTTTTTAAGCTTTCTCCACAGCCACGCAGCTAGAAACTTACATCCTTCTTTAAGAATGAAGGCTGAAATCATCACATATCCACCTGACTCCATGAGTTGGGGCTTTAAGGAAAACAATAATTATCATGAGACTTATGACCAAATCATGGGAGCTGGCAACACCGTCATACAGGAAACGCTTGGCATCAAAAACCAGCACGAGTGAAGTCTGAGTGGGTCTGGTGAGAGTGAATTGCACTCTTGCTTCTCGTGACTGGACCTGCCCAGGCAGAGACACGTTGGCGAGATGGCTATTGGGGCAGTCAGCGTGCCTTGCCAATCCCTGTGTGCTACTCGCTCAGTGGGTAGCATACCTTTGTGTTCGTTTCTCGGAAGCACTGAACTTGTTTAGTTGAGCTTTTCCAAGCAGTCTGAATCTCCCATTAAAGTGTGTCTAAATCCCCTCGACTACTTTAAACGAAGAAATGTTGGTTGACATTTTCAAAGAATATTGTCCTTAAGCATCTTGATGTTCAATGGTGCAAGATACAAGCTCATCATTTTGCCTGTTTAGCAGTGGCCTCTAAACTGGGTCATGAATAGAGGCGGAAACAGGGAAACTTAGCTTGTGATTTGGAATAAAAGGAAGGGAAAGATGCCTTAAATCAAACAGACTCTGGGCAAAATTCTGCTGTGAGCTATGCAGGTATAAAACTGGTGTAACAGCTGAGACTTCGGTTGCCTTACTCTGGTGCAATGGAGAACCTGAGGTGCTCGAAGGAAGCTGATGGAGTTACTTGGCTTTTACAGTCCAGTTTCGTTAAAGGTGATTTAAACGTCGCCTGGGAGGAAGCGCTGCACACCCGCCAGCATTGTGCTTCACTCCCTTTCTGACCAGCTAGATAACAAAGCAGCTGACTAAACCCCAGTACAGCCCAGGAAGGTGAGAGGCATGAGCTGGAATCATTGTTTAAAAAGGAGGAAATCCCTGCCCTCGGCCGCACCATTTACCATCAGTGGTGTCTCAGGGACCATCTGAAGCCAGACCCCTCTTTATTTCAGAGATTGAGTGAAAAGGTTGGGGTAGAGGGGAAATGCTTGTGATATTTCATGTCAACATTTCCAGCACTTTCTGACAGGGTTAAAGTATACTCTACCTGCACTGGGATGTGTGAGCCTTAATTAGCAAAGCTGGTGAGGGTGGGGAAATGCATCTTTTTTTAATTTGGAAAAAAAGGGTGTATGCTTTTTACAACAAATATTTCCTGTTTTTTTGACCAGCTCTATTAATGAGGACTCCATGTTGTGCAGAGCAGCAAGGGGGAGTCTGAGTATGTGGGAGAAATGAATGCCGTTTGCACGCTTACTCCTTCCAGGCCTCTCGGCTGTCAGATTTTTGTGAGCCGTACTGTGTTTTGCCTGAATCTGAGTGCCTGGCCCCTTGCATCACAAAAGGTGGCTGGTGTGCCAAGGGTGGGTGGCAAGAAAGACACTCCCTTGTAGCCCAGGGAACCATGGTTCAAATCTCTCTTCTGACTACTATTTACATTTCCATGCATGTCATAGAGCATGTCCTATTTTGACCAATTCTAGTTCAAACTCACTTTTGACACATCATGGGGTGTGGGAGGAATTTTTCAGTTGCATGTAACTTTCCCCCTTAGTTTTTCTGTTTTAAACATTGTTTAATTCACAGACTGAGGGGTGGGGCTGTTTTAAGGGAAGCTATAACAAAAAACCATTATCCATACATTATTGTGTGACACAACAAAATACAGGTGTTGGTTTCAATCACTTCCTGAATGTTTTGATTCCTGGAGTCACATGCTAGCAGATTTGAAGGCTGAGTGGAGAAGTATGAACTGCTGGATGGGGAATGGCTAGAATTTTGGCTCTGCTATCTCACCTGCTGGTCAGACAGTGCAGAGGGGATCACAATTTGCTGTTAGCCAGCAGCAGATGACTATCCACCCGCCCCCAACAGCAAGGAAAAAGCAGGCAGGAATTGTGCCTTGAGTCACAGCGCCTCCTAGAGTTAGTGCAGATTAGGTGCAGCTCTGAGGAAGGAAGAGCATAAAGTGCGAATGAGGAGTAAAATGTGGAGTCACCAGAGACTAGAGTTCAGTGTTTCTGGTTACAATTGTCTAGACAGTAGCCATGGAGGGTTAAAGAAATTGAATGACAAATTCTTCAGAGGGCAATGGAGTTGCTGCTTTCTCAGGGTGGAGACCTGTCACACCATTGACTGCTGTTCCACGGCGCAGCCTGTAGCTGCTGAAAGGGTTGGTTTAAAATAAATAAATTATAAAAATAGTAATCCAGTCTGGCCCTGCGTTATTTCCTGCAAGAGAGCCCTTCGGATCCCTGACAACTCCCTCTTTACAGTTTCCTTCCAGGCAAAAGGCTTTGTACGTAGAGGAAATGACACTGAATGCACGTATATCTCATGCTCCGCAAGACATGGAAAGCCAGTTGGCCCTACAGTTTCTCCTATGAGTCTAAATCATTGGGCGAGGTGGGGGGCAGGCACATATATTGACTACTTTCTTTGCAAATACATAGAGCCAGGTTTCAGCTCCTTCACCCCAGCCCTGCAAAAGGGCCATAGGGCAGGTGAAAAACTCCCACAGTGAACATCGCTGGTGCAAGGGCCCACCAACACAGGCATAGGGATGGCTCTGCACTGTTCAAACTCACTTTCAAACTGTTCAACAGAGCCCTCAGAGTGGTGAGGGAGCTGGCGCTCACTTTGTACCTGGGGGATTTTCCCACCAGGGCTATACATGAGCTTTGGAGGCAGATTCTAACCTTCACCAGAGGCTAACCTGGCTCTGCTGTCACAGCCCCAGATAAATGTGCTCCATAAAGAACAGGAGACATATACCTGCATGTTAAATATTCTATAAATGGGTCAAAACATGAAGAGCATTTCATACATGAGCCAGACTCTGACCTTAGCTACTCTGAAGCAGTGTAAAAGCCAGAGTAGCTCTGTTAAATGCACTCACATCCCGTGAGATTTGTGTGCATGTGGCATCTGCACTACTAATGTACATTATCATTAAATCACCTAGTCGTATAAGTTAATTTTGATATCTATTTAAAGTATTAGGTTTGCCGTGAGAGTGGTGCTAAGAAACGGGGCTGTGCAGTGGGTGAGCTGACGGTCTCAATCCAGACCCCTGCTGGACTGTCCACATGATTTAAAAAAAACAAACAAACCCACCCATGCCTTTACCCATCCCCTGACCCACAAAGGGTCTGACCCATTCACTTCAATGGACAGACTCCCTTTGACTTTAAGGGGTGTTGAACTGGGCTATAAGTGGCTCCCTCAGTGGCTCCCCCTTAAGGAGAACGGGCTCTGGAGAATGAGCAAGCTACTGTCTGCACTCTGGAGCTGGTCCCTCTGGAAGACGGTGGAAGTCCATGGTTGGCACGGCAGAGCTGGGTGAAGCATTCACTGCTGCTGTCCATGGGCTTAGGCTGTCAGTCAGTCTGGCACCTTTCCACAAAGGCTGGGTTTGCCTTCTGTTCTATATGCTATTTATTGTGCCAGTCTGAGATCAGCTCACTTTCCTAGCTAGGGAAGGTAAGGGAGTACATGCCATACTACCTTGGTGCACTGCAGACCACTGTCTGAATGGCCCATGCTACGAACCTGTGTGTGTGTGTGTGTCAAGGGGAGTGAGGTTTGAGGGGGAGGACACGGGCCTTTCTCTCTTTCTATTGTAACTGGAAGCAGGTGTTGGATTGGACCCTCTGTGTGAGGCTGCTGTTTCTTCACAGGCGTAAGAGCCAATTAAAACTGGACTAGGTAAGACACTTGAGAATCTACTTTAGGGAACGCTCTTACATTGTGAATGGTGGGGATAAACTAATTGACCTGATAGGTCTCTTCCACCTTTGAACCCCAGTTCTACCACTCTTCCTTGCATTGAGGTCAATAGGATTTCTCTCATGAATAAGGGTTGCAGGATTTGGTCCTGTTTCCCCTGTCATGCCAGGCTTCTTCTATTTCTGCAGGTGTCTCTGGGATGATGAGTTACTACATGGACACAACCATTGGAAGCCCAGCCCCTTATCCTCTGGCCCGTCCAGGAGTAATGGTAAGGAAGGATGTTGGGTGTGTGTGGGTTTTTTCTTTATTTTAATCTGATAGGAGTTTGGCGCAGCATTGCAGGACTCTGGAGAAACTCTGCTTGGCAGCATGGACAGGCAAATGCCAAATAGTTCAGAGTTTGTTTAATTCAGAGAAGCCACTAAATGTTCAGTTCTTATCCAAACCTTATCTGAACCTCTGGGGCTTGCAAATCTGAGCTGGACATAGGAGCACAAATTCTTACATGAGTCAGAGCAGAAACATTAAGATAATGACCTTTGATGTATCCGTGCTGCCTCTTCCTCTGCTGGCCTGAACCTGAATCCTTCTGACCTCCTTGGATGAATGCACATGTAATGGGTCAGGGGTAAAGGCATCTCAGCTTTTTCAAAAGTCAGACAAGGTTTGATCCGAGTTGGGGTGAAGGTTCTGGAGACCTTCTACAGAGCTTAGAACGTCCTTGTATGGGTGGCTATGAACGGCTCCACAGCCCAGAATAGCCAGAGCACAAGGTTATTGCCAGTCAGCCACTGATCTGCACTTGGCAACGGCTGGCACATGACCATGCTAGTGGCTGCAAGGGGATCGCATAGGGTTACAAGCTGTTCCTGATCTGGGTTAACTGCCCAGGGGATATCCTATTTCCTTTGTGCTGATGGAGCGGGGTAAAGAGGTTGTAGCAGGGGCCAGAATCTGACTCTCTACCTCTGTGTATCTAATATTTCTATCACACAGCCATAGATATACACCTTAAAACCACATCAACAGGCACTCATCCATCACAGTGCTGGGTACAGCATAAGAACCTAGACAGGGCACGTGAAAACTGTAGATTCTGGATGGGAAAATTAGGTGTTAAGTGGAGCTGGTTGGAAAGTGGAATTTCCATCTTGCTGAGAAGTTCAATATTTTGAGGGGGTTTTTTGTCCAAAATTGGTACAAAGTTGAAATAGTGAAAATTTTCACGACAAAAAGTCCTAAAAAATCTCTGCTCAGAAATGTAAAAATTATACTATTTGATCACTTCTGAATGAAACATTTTTTAACAAACTTTGGTTTCAAAATCCTGATTTTGAAATGGAAAAGAAGTTGTTTCCTTCATGGAAAATTTGAAAAATGTAACTGAAATTGACATTTTTTTCCACACACAACATTTTTCATTCCCCTCCCTCCCCCAACAAAACTACACTTTCTGATTTGGGGAAATTTTTTTCTTTATGGAAAAACTCCAACCAGCTCCAGAGATCAGATAGCTCAGAGCTCCACTGACCTCCACGTGGTTTAAGGAGAAGTGGAGCGGGAAGGAAATGGTTAATGTTTGGCCAGCAATGGAGAGAACATGGCCTGGAAACAGCTGGGACAGTGTGTGAATGGAGGAGACTGGCACTCTGCAGATGCCTGGATGGTGGCAGCCCAGGATGGCTGAAGGCTGGGAAGGAAGCTCTCTTTCCTGTTATCGCAGTCAAAGGCTGCTGACGACATCTATCTTTCCCACTGAGCTGGAGGCTACCTGGCTCATCCCGCTTCCCTCTCCTGTGACCTTCATTTGAATGTAGTAACCCCGGGGCCATGTGTTAATGGCAGCAGGTCCCTGGTTGGCACCACAGGGCTTTTTGCCGTGGATTTCAGTGGGGGAAGCCTTTCATCATTGGGGTCAGAAGCTTGTTTATTCTGGTTTCACATCTTAGATTTATTTACAATTATGAATTAACTCCTGGAGTTTATTCATCACCCACACTCCTAACTGAGCACATGCCTTGTGTCTTAAATTGGGTCCTTATTTTGCTCCTCTTGTTGGAGAAATAGCCTGCCTTAGGGCCCCATACAGCTGTCTGCATCGCCTCTTACTTGAGTTCATATCTATTGTGCGTCTTGGGTGAACTAAGGTGCCCTGCAGAGCTGCACACCAAGGAGTTTTTGTGAGTCTTACCTGGCATGGCTTCTGCGGGACTATATTTCTCATGGTGCCAAGTGTTGCACTGGACAGTGTGGCCAGATTGGGCTATAGCCCTTCTGAGTAGACTCTGTAATTGTGCAAGTCTCTCATTGGTGCAAAGGGGAGTCCTACGCGTGGAACAACTATGGATCTCGGGTGGCCACTCTTTTATGTTTCCAGAACACTGGACATTCCCATACCTCTGAGAAGGGTGCAACCAGCACTCCGCTGGTGTGACCTCACATGCATGGTGGGATGCCATTTGAAGAGCCTGCCATCCCACCCCTAATGGTATGTCTTTGTCTGGTTTTCTCTAAGTACTGGACAGGGGACAGACAGAAAATCAGGACTGACTGATTTAAAACCGGCCTAGTGGCCTGCCTGACCAGATCAGACCCAGTGCTACAGGGCAGTGTAATCTTATCCCTGTTCTACAGCTTGGGAACTATGGTATATAATGGGAAAGTGACTTGGAAACCTATGGTAGAGGAGGGAAACAAACCTGGATCATCCGAGTC
This sequence comes from Emydura macquarii macquarii, assembly GCF_026122565.2. Lineage (NCBI taxonomy): Eukaryota > Metazoa > Chordata > Testudines > Chelidae > Emydura > Emydura macquarii. The sequence continues at coordinate 3,732,663 of NW_027130449.1, read as the reverse complement.
CCAGCCCAGTGCATTAACCACAAGCTCATTCTTACTTTAAACAACCCTCCACTATTTTTGGTAGCTGCTCATGGAATTTAGCACCATATTTCTTTCCTCTTACAGTCTCTGCCTCCTTGTCCTCTCCCCTCCCTTACCCTTTGTCTCTGCCTCATTTAGTTCCCAACAGCTCAGGGACAAGACTGTCTCCTGTCAGCTCTGAAGTCTTACTGTGGTCCCAGAGGGTGCAGAACCAGTGGTAGGTGGGTCTTTGCTGGGGAGACTCTACTCTCTTAACCCTCCTCCTCCTCCTCACCAGCAAGAATCTCCTTGCCAGCAGATCAAAGTTCTCTGGTAACAGGGTGTATGACAGCCCATCCTTTTCCGATGGTTTACAGCCTAGCTGTGTAAACAGGTCTGGTTCTCTTATCTTGAGTAACGGCAGTGTAATTGCACTGGGCTGGGAAAGCTCCATTGTGCCCATTGTACCTGCTATTCATACCCCCTTGCTCCCCCTTAGAGGTGGCTTCCTGGACAGGAGCTTGGAGGCCCATGGGAGTAGCGAGAGATCCCCCAACTTTTGCCCATTTGAGTCTCATTCCATTGCCTGACTGTTTCTTCAGAAACCCCTCACAGCTACCATTGCTCTTCTGCTAAGAGAAGTAGCTCAGCCACTGGCAATTGGTGCAGGAGTATGGCATTGCAAGTCTCCCTGATGGCACGTGTTAAGGCCGTACCCTTCTCTAGAAGCTCCATGTGAGGATCTCAAGTGCATAGGGGAAACTGAGACACAGAGGGGCAGTGGCTTGCCCGAGCTTACGCAGCCGGTCAGTGACACTCTTGATGAAATCTCCGCCCCTCCCATTGAGACACCTCGGTTTGTGGTATGCTTTAGGCCACCGTTGAAATGAGACTGGTGACTAAATCAAAGGCAAGCATTCTGTCACGTTGCAGAATAACCAGTTATAACAACACCTCTGGCAACTTCTCCTTCAGTATCCTGGTCGGAGGATTGGACTAGACACACACAGCCTTCCAGTGTTCGTAATGCCTAATCCTGATTGATACTGAAGTCCTTGGGCATGGAAGGGGTTGAGCACCTTGGACCGGCCCTCTATGCCCATTCCAAGAGCTTTGCAAGCATCCATCCAAGCCCAGCAGCACATAAGAATGATGGCTTCTGCATTGTGTCTCGGTGACTAGTCTCCAGTCCTTTATCTAGTCTATTTTTGAGCCTCTGTCACATAAAAGTCTCAGGAGACTGTTCTCTAGACCAGCTATTCTTAGTGTTTCCACGCTAATAGTTCCTGATGTCATGTCTACAATTATTTTCTCCTTCCTGCAACTTCCTACCATTGCTGTGTCTAGTCCGCCCCTTGCTGCAGTTCCCTGAGCTTACCCACCTGCTCTTGGACTCTGAGCAGGACCACGACCACCCTGCGTTCAGAAGCTGGCTGAGCAAACCTTCAATGATGGCTTAAAACTGCAGCTGAGCCTGTTCTCGGTTGGCTCAGTGCTGTTCCTGCAAACAAACTTGTGAAATCAAGGGGGTTCCATGATCCCTGACATCACCAGTTAAACGGGTGATTCCCCCCCTCCCCCCACTCCATACCTCCTTTCCTTGGAACCTGCCATCACTCTGAGGCATGGACAAACCATAGTCATTGTAATAAGCCTATAATCACCACGGTCCCCAACTCCTGGGGGAAGAGGGATTATATGATAGGACTAAAACCACCCCCACCCTCCCAGGAACCGTACTCTGTAGCCCCAAAAGCATGTAGGGTGGAGAGGATGGGTCAAGACCAGCTGGGAGGTGTGACCATTGAATGCATCTCCTGGGCAATGTTCCCCAGGGAAGAGGGTTGACCCCATTCCCTAGAGCACCCATCTGGAATAAGACTGCTCTTCCTTTGTAGTAAACCACATATCCCTCTTTGTTCCACTTTCCCTGGTGTAGCTGCCCCTCTAGGCAGAGAGGACACAGACTGTACGCCCTTGTGAGTTCCAAAGTGCTAATTGTTGGTATCCTGAAACGTGCCATGGCTAAGAAATACCAAGTGTTAATGCCCAAGCAAAGCAGAACAGACTCTGGTTCCCAAGATCTCTTCTGAACAGGTTTCTTCTGCAGACAAACCATTCCCAGGAAGAGAATGAGGCGTGGCTATTTATCCAAACCTCATTATCTTCAGTGTCTGGAGATACAAGATGAGATACCCGTGATCTCTTCGCTTTTTACAATCTCTTCTGCCAGTTTTTTTTTTCTTTTTTTTTTTAAAAAAGGGTTTTGCGACCTTCTAATGACCCAGCTTGCTACCCAACGGAGGTGGTTTCAAGATGAATCAGTCTAGATTGATACAGTTTCTCTCACTGAGTAATTCTCATATTTTTAGGATCAGTTCAGGTGGGCCCACTTTTTCAGATGAACCCAGGGCCAGATTTTCAAGTGCTTAGCACTCTCCGTCGAGGCCAATCAGCCCTCATGCTGAGCTGCTCAAAACACGATGCCCAAGCGTTGAAAAGAGCCCGGTGCCTTGAAAAGAACTGAATCTAGTAAACGGGAATGAAGAACGGTTATTGAAAGGCAGCAGCTTCTGGACTACTGCTGGATTGTGGGGTGGTGAGAATTTGCCCATGCTTATGATCCTCTATAGAATGGGCTGTTATCAGCCAGTTTCTGGCCCCAAAAGAGGTGGGGAGCGAGAGAGAAGGCAGACAAAATATCCACTCAGTTTTCCCCCATTGGTGAAGAGGGGCATGGCTTGCACCCAGAGGTGACAGAGTGCCAAAGAGAGACTTCTGGGAGAGGGCTGGAGGTGGGTGCACAGCTGCTGTCCATTGGCCTTCTGCTGCCGAAAGTCTGCTTTAATTGGTGGCTATGGATCCCACCTAATTGGAGTTGGCGCTGAGTTGTGGTCTGCTAATGAGCAAAGGGTGAACAAAAGAAGTTTTGGTGTTTGGATTCACCTCAGCCTAAAGCTTTGCATGCAGCCCTTTTCAAACCTCTCGGGTCTGCAGATGTGGGGAGGAAAATATTCTGGGCTTTCCAGTGAGATTCCTAGACCTTTCTGCATCTCTCTGAGTGTTTGTTTGGGGTTTTGGGAAACAAAACAAACAAAATATCTTTATTTGACTCGATGTAAATGTCTGTTTTGAAACTTCTTCTGGAAGAAATTTTCATTAGAATTTTTATTTTATTTTTTGGAAAGAGGGGTTGTGTGTGTGTGTGTGTGACTAAATCAGCTGATGTCTTTCCCTTGTAATTGAGGCAGGGTGCTGCCAACCCCTATGAAGATCCTTGGATGAGTTGTGGGTTTCAGTCCACCTGCTACCAGCAAAGGATTTGCTACCCAGTCTGGGACGAGTCGGCCATTCAGGAAGTGCCCACTGGCTTGGAACACTACAACGCAGGTAGGTCCTTTGTCTACTTAAAGATGGGGGTGAGTTGAAGATGCCTTTAGGAGCGTGGAACGGATTTTACTTATAGCTCACATCTAAAGAGCAGCATTCTGGGTCTTTAGGACGAGAGCTTCTCAGTAGAATTTTGCAACCTCCTGATTTCAATGTACTAACTTCCTCTTTTATTGTGGTGCCTATAGAAAGCCTGTTATCTGACCCATTGCTAGGCTGGGAGGAGCAATAATTACTGCTTACTGGACAATCTCTACTTGCTACACTGTTATCTTGTTTATCCTTTCCACCCCATTCTCCTTCTGTTTTCTGCCCTCGCCTTGTCTTGGTATAAAATTGTAAGCTCTTTGCGGCTTGCTTTCTTCTGGCTGAAATTTTGGGGTACAGTGCCTAGCACAATGGAGCCTCTGGCAGGGGTGCCAGGACTACAAAAGTGTGTGTGGTGCAGTAGCAGGTCAAAATGCCATTCACTGAAATCTGGCCCAACTGTCCCTCCATCATGCCAGCTGGGAAGGGGCCCTGCATTACGCCACCCAGCTCCGATCAGGAGCCAAGGGGCAGGGGGCTGAACGTTCCTGACTGTGCCCTCATTGTGTCCCTGCTGAGTTCAGCTTCTCAAAAGGTGTGGGGCGGGGGGAGGGAAGCAGGCATGGTCACCCTGCTTAAAAAGCACGTGTAATACGAATACTGTATCTGTCATGCGTCTGTCTTGCTGCCCAATTCTGGATTGAACATCAAAGTTGTGACTGTCTCCCTCTACTGGTGATAGGCCTACAAAGATAAAAGCCTTAGTGTAATTTAGCCCAGAGAGATTCTCCTTTTAGCTCACGTGGTAGAGGCCTTTGTTTGGGGAACCTGGGTTCTTTTCTCCCCATTTTCATCTGTGTGGGCTGTGGTCTCTGTCAAACTGAGTGCTAGGACAAGGAATTGGACTCCAGTGAAGTAAGGTTGCTGGAGAAACCCTGATGCTGTCTTCTCAAGAGGTGACTGCAGGGATGTCTGACAGGTACAGACTAGTGTGTACATGCACTTCTGTCCCAGGCTGGACGGAATTTCAGGCCTAGCTGCTAAAAGATCCTCACGGGGTCTTTGCAGTCAGCAAAGAGGATTGTGCATTGAGGAACAAGCCAAATATGAACAGCTGGTCACATCCACCATGGTTCTGTGCCTGGTTAATAGAGTTAGTCCAGGTGGAGGATGGGCCAACTCCTTCATGGGTCCCAATCCCAATGTCATGTTAATGATGCTGTGCCGGAGTTTTCCCCATCTGTAAAATGTGGAGGACCTCTGAGGGATGGTGTGAAGAATAATTGATGAATGCCACTAAAGAGTTATATCAGTAAGAAGGCAGTGTGGCCAGGTGGATAGAGCATGGGACTTGGACTCAGGAGATATGGTTTCTATTCCTGCTTCTGGGGGACCTTGGATGAGTCCCTTCCCCACCACATGCCTCAGTTTCCCCATCTGCAAAATGGGGATAATGATACTGACCTCCTTTTCTTTGAGATCTGCTGATGAAAAAAGCTAGAGACTATAATTAAATTCAGCAGCGTTTCCTTAAGATGGCTTCTGCAGGAAGCCAAAGGTCTTGGTTTCCTTGTTTTGTCAATGAACGTGTTCTCCAGATAGGACCACATTCTTTCTCCTCCTCCCCCTCGTTCAGAACTATCTCTTGCAACTAACTCAGAGAAGAAGGTTGTAGTCCCACTAAAGGTGTGAGTTCTCCCATGTATCATCATGCCTATCCACTGTTTGCAATCTGATATTGTCCGACATTGCTTAGCTAAGCAATGAACTGTGACTCCAACTTTACGACCAAATTCTTCGCTTTATGGGTCTCTTGTCCTCCCTGCTCCGCCTGTCCGTCTTGTCCACGTGTGTCCTGTCTGTCAAACAGATTGAGCTCTATGGGCAGAGATTGTCTTCATTTCTTTATTGTCTGAACAGCATTTAGCACAGTGGGGCCTTGATCAGTGATATGGGCTTCTTAGAGGCTATCCTACTAATTGCTGTCCCTGGAGCATGACTTCCAGAAGACAAATTTCCACAGAAATAACACTGAAAACCAGGCAGGGACGGGTAAAAGTGTCAAATTACTAGGTGCTCGGTGGGTATCTTCCCCACCACCGTGACTGTATGTGGACTTGGAAGCACCTACCTCTTCTTTGCAGGCTGTAGAGCTGAGCCTGAGTTAGAAACAGACGATTGACCAAGTATTTGTACAGAACCTAGCCCTGTGGAGCTGTGATCCCAACAGGGGGTCTTTGCATGCCCCACTGTAATACAAGTAATGATCATTTTTAGATTTTTTTTTTTTTTTTTTTGGGGCCATCCTCAGAGACTGAAATTCTCCAATTCATTCATAATTTGAAAGTCGTTACAAATCTAATCAGTGACTAATTCTTGCTCTGTAGATTGTTCAGACTGTGACTACCACAGTCATGTCTGCGATTTGTTCTGTCTTGTGTCACTAACTGACGCAATGTAAATCTCAAATTGCATGTTCAACATTAACACTTGCAAAGAGGCAGGATGATCCAGGGGTTAGGGAGCTTGTCTAAGACTTGGCAGAACTGGGGTGCAAGACCCCAGGTTACACAAAAAGTCTGTGGCAGAGCAGGAAAATCACTTAGCTGTTTTGTGCCTCAGTTTCCCCATCTGTAAAATGGTGACAATAGCACTGCCCTGCCTCCCAGGTGGGTGGGGGTGGGGCGTTGTGAGGACAAATACATTAAAGACAGGCAGATGTTCACATACTATTGTAATGCAAGGCCAAATAAGCACCTAAGATAAGATAAAATTCAAGCTGGGTGAAAGTGACCCCTGGGCAGAAAGCCAAGATGAGGTACTTGCATCACTTATGTCCCCTGTAAGTCTATCAGGCATTGTGTAGGCTTCAGTGCTGCCTAGGGCCTGTTCAGGCCCTCTGTCCTTTTCACCCACTGTTAGTTACATAAACTGGCTGGCTATTCAGGGAAAAGCAATGAAACCACAGGATTAATGTAGCAAAAGAGTGCAACAGAACTGATGAATTTTACAATCAAATGCATAATTCAAAATTCACTTTGGGCAAATATTTGAGCATTTCAACTAAAAACGTGGGTTTTTTTTCTTTGCTGACAGTCATGATAGTGAAGCTCACGCACGGGCATGTTAGCAGGAGGCAGGTTGTGAATGGGGTTGGATTAAAATTCCCTTTTGGATGCAAGTGAATATTCCCATCATTTCTGAATTTGGATATTCGCTTAACTCCATGGGTGACCTCTCCCATCACGATGCCGGTTCTCAGCTCTGATGAAATCTGTCCTTATGACGTTTGGATGTACTCAAACCTCGGAAAATCTGTTCTGGAAAAGTTCTGCGTTTTTTTTTTTTCCCCCTCTCTTTGTGCGAATGCACTCTCGGGACCAGAGTATCTGTGACCCAGCTTCCCAGTCCTCCTGCAGGGTCTGTGAAATATCACAGCTGCAGGAATCAAGGCCTGATCCAAAGCCTGTTTGAAATCAATGGAAAGAGTTCCATTAGCTTCAACAGGCTTTCGATCAGGTCCTTAATGTAGCAGTATCTGTGGAAGAAATCTGATTTCCTGGCAGGACCTCAGATATTCTGTAGGGAATTCTTCTCTTCAATTCTCTCTACTGTGATTTAAATTGTTCTACCATTTGGCTTTTTCTTTACACCATCTTGTCTTTATGGTCCAGAACAGTTTCTAATTTTACTTGAGAGGAAACTCTTATTTGTATATATCGCTCTGCGCTTTCATTTCTGCTCCTCTGTGCTTTGGTTACACATGTAAATCATACACTGTCTTCTGATCTCTTTATGAAGAGGAGGCTATTTTGGTTTGATGGTCCTAATGTTGATAAAAGACACAGAAGGAAAATAGAAGTGTAAAAATGTTCCTTTTGTGGTACAAAACAGCAGCTTTGCAAAAAGTTTCAGGCTTACTTGCACTAACAGAAGAATTTTTGCCTTTGATGCTAGAGAGAGTTTATTTACATTGCGCTCTAAGTCAGATAAGATTATGGAGTGATATGAATAGGGGAAAGTGTGATTTGAAGTTTAACTGGACCATAAAAATTGGGGGTTTGTGTGGGGGGAGGGGTTATGTTTAAAAAATGCAAGAATTTGCAACTGGAATGTTTATCACTTTTTTGTGTGTGTGTGTGTGTGTGTGTCACAGACATGCAGCAGCCTAACTTGCTGTGGCTGGGTTGAGTGTTGTGCAGAGTGTCAGGAAAAGTTTGCTCTTCTCTGGTTGTGAGCCTTAAAGTGAACAGCTCATCCTGAATATGTGGTGAACTTTCCCACCTGTAACGTAAGTTCTGCACCGCTTGCTCTGTCTGCTCAGGAGAGGGGAAAAGAAGAGTGCTGGGGAAGGCTGTTGCTGAGGTATGAGGTGCAATAGCAGAGGCCTTGGAGGGTCTAGGGCTGAAATTTCAAAGGATGGTCCAGGTTGGCTTTGAGGTTCCTAAGATGAGCTAAGTCCCTCAGACTGATGGAATAGAAGGGACGGCTTGTCAGCACGGGGGCATTAGCAGAGCTGGTGGGAGCTCTAGAAATGGAGTAGCAGGGTGGTGTGCGGCTCAGGACTGAAGCCCTTTAGCAGAGTGCTGTCCAAGGCTGGAATAGCAGGATGCAGGTTGAGACTGAGGGGTGTGTCTGGGGGCAGAGGCAAAAGATTGGAATAGCAGAGGGTGGTGCAGGTTGGGGGTAAGGTGCATTGAGGTATGTGGACGGTGAAGGGCAGTGGAATGGCACCGGAGGACTGAGGACTGTGTCGATGCTTCCGGGAGACCGGGGCTCTCCACCTCTCTTCTATAAGTCTTACATTTCCCAAAGAAAAAGGGAAAACAGCCCCTGCAAACGATCTCCCGGTGAATAGAATCCTTCAGTGATTGAGAAGGACCCAAATCAGGGCAGACTAGGGATCCCTGCTAGGGAACAGGGGCTTGCCAAGACAGCCGTTTGGATCAGTCAAATTCTCGCACAGGATTTAGGCAGCCAGGAATGTAACGGTCCCTCTGCAGAAGATGCTAGTTTCTGCCTTTGTCCTAAACTGTTTTGTCATTGTGATGTGGCTCCAGGGACACTCGATAGCATACAGAGCCCTTCACTTTTCTAGGTCACCCAGTACAAAGCTAGGCCTTAGCAAGCCTCTGCTGTGCTCTGTGTGAAACGGCAGCAGTCCCTTACCTAACTGAGAGGCAGCCATGTCACCTCAGAAATCACCAGCGCCCGTTGCCACTAAGTCACCTCTTCGTTATCCAGCTCTGCAAATGAGGGACTGCGGTGATGGGAAATGTGTCCCCCGCCCCCAGAGGGGTAAATTGAGGAACAGTGGTGGCAGAATCTTGCTCTACCACTGCCCAGGGTGGATGTACTGTTTAAGTGCAATGAAAGATGTCTTCCATCTCCCCATTTGTCAGCCTGGTACCGTGACTAGCGCAAAACTAGTGGAGAGAAATGGATCTGAGAGCAATATTCTGATTTGGGAACTGAAATATTCTTGGCAGCATCTTCCATAGCTAGGGTCATCTCAGTAGGCTCTTCCATTATGCACCGGTGTATTTGCCGTAGTGGTAAGTTAGATCATCCTGTTTTTAATGGGAGAGACAGCTGAAATGACTTCACTTGAGGAAGAAGAAATTTCCATGAATCTTTTCATGCGGCATTCAACAGGTCCTCACCATGAGGTATGTCCCACCGTAGATCATATGCTAGCATCCCTCCATTAAATGGGGCCTGATGGTCGAGGACTCCTGTTTGTTCAGCAGTAAATAAGAGTAAAACCTAGCCTAGGAGGTGACAGAAATAGCTGCTGAGAGCTTGATTCTGCCTCTTATTAGTACCTTACTATGCAAACAGTCCCATTGTTTTCACTGAGGCTACCTGCTGAAAAGACACTGTCGATCATGAATGTGGCATGGGTGGGAACAGGAAGGCAGGATAAAGTCTTTGATCAGCCTGATAAAGAGGCTTTGAATGATTAGATTTTTATTGATTAAATATCAGTTTCTCCCCCCCCTCCCCCGGCCACACAATGAAAAAATACTTCCATGGCTAATCATCACCATTTACAGCCAGGCAGAGTGAGAGAAATGCTGCTTTATAACTTATTAGAGTTTGATTAAAGGATATTTGCTGTGAATATTTTGACAGATGTTGATTATTTGTGTGTTTGACTCTTGATGTCTATGGTCACTAAATGATTCTGACCCCTCCCCATAATTTCCCATAAATAGATACAAATAGAAAAAAGGTGTTAACATAAAGCTCTGTCACCATTAGCAAAATAAAAATGGAATTTTGCCTCACCTCCTCATGAGGCTCTGATGTTTTGGTTTGAAATGTTTAGAGGAGGCCCCGAATCTTTCGGCAGCAGTGGCCTGGATGTGTCTCTCCTTGCTGTCTAGCCAGACTTGCCGTAACTCCCACTGCGTCCGTAACTCTGCCCTTTTGTCCTGCTGCTTCTATTTCCAGATGGGAACCTCCCAAGGTTTGGTGCAGGTTCATCCTGTGCAAATGACTGAGCTGCTTCATCCAAACCAGTCCCCTCGTTTCCCTCCCCCCTCCCAAAATCACTCCACTGTGCTGGTACATCAGGCCCAGAGCAAACCACCGCACTCGTGGGATGAGGATGTGACCTTTCAGAAGAGCGCTCGTGCCAAGCTGCCCGGCGCCAGTCGTCTCTCGCTAAAAGCTCTAACCTCCTGAACATGCCCATTGGTGCAGTGGGTTCCAGGTCGTGCCCTGTGTAATCCCCGAGGCGGACATAACCCCTCTTCCTGGCCAATCTGACTTGGGGGGCTGCAACAGAGCGGTGTGTGACCTCCGGTGGTATTTGGGACTATGACTGTTACCCAGCCCTCCTTTGTTATCAGAACTGATCTTATTCCCAGCTCCTGCTCTGGGCTGCTGAAACTGTAGCAGAGCTGAGCTCCTGCTTGCTGCAGGCAGGCTGGGAGAAGCTGTCTCCATGCTGCCTTTCCCATCCCTGCTTCTAGGGCGGCCGGAGTGTCAAATTGGCCCTGGCTGCTCTAAGTTCTGCTGGCTGTGGCAGACCCTTCAAAACCGCTCCCCCGCCTGTGCGCTGGCCAGAGCCTTGCCAGTGCAATGGTGCTTCTGGGGCGTTTATTTGTTAGACTCCAAGGAGCTGGGTCTGAGGTGCTGAATGCAGCTGGGGCCTCGTATTTAATGTTTGGCAAAATGTCACGTGTTATCCCCCCTCCTCCCCAGGCCCGAGGGAGAACCCCCACTGCCCTCCCCTCCCCGCTTTGCTGTGATCTTCACTCGGAATCAGGCAGGGTCAGGGCCTGGGGCTCAAGAATAAGAGAGAAATTCAATGGGGATGCTCTCAGCTGGGTGAGTGGGGACGATGAGGACTCCCCTGCCAAGATCCCGCCTCCTTTGCTCCGGATTTGCTGTGACATCTGCCCTGTCGTGCCTCCCCCCCCACCCCCCTGATCTCTAGTGGAGTTCCCCAGAGGAAGGCTCTCTTTGTGTGTGCATTTTCTAGGCTGCTTTCCAGGCCCTCTCTCCGAGGAAGGGGGAGTTGCGAGGGGAGCGAAGGCCAGCATGGCTCAGCTCGATGGCTTCTCCAGCTGCAGCGCATTGTCGGAGTGATGCTTAAAAACAAAAAAATGCTCTGCATTTTTTCATGTTCTTTTATCCTATTTTTAACTGCGGTCTCCTTCCCTTTCTCAGCCTCCTCTGACACTTGCCCCCCCGCCCCCCTCCAGTGCTGCTCCTCCCCCGCGCTCTCTCCACAGAGATGAATGGGCTGCTTTTCACAGGGAAAGCACATCTGCTTGTGCCTGGGAGCCCCGACAGGAGTTCTCAGGCACCCGTGGCAGGGCCTGGACCATTCCTTCCGCCACCTCTCAATCAAAGGGCATGGGGGAAACAGAGAAATGGGGGGGGGGGGGGCATTCAAGGAAACGGGCCGGGGTGGTGGGAGTGGAGGATATTTGTTCACCCCCAGACTAAATAAAGGGAGTGTATTTGCAGGAAATTCCCTGCACAGCTGTTCTAGTTCGTGCTCATCACAATCTTTCACTCCTTCCTCCCCCCACCCCCTTTATCCACTGCCACCCTGCCTGCACCAGCCCGGTTCAGGGCCATTACCGGAAGCTGGGGATGGATGGATGGGATGAATGGGCCCTTTCTGCCTTGGTCTCTCATCATCCTGCAGCCTGAGAGTCAAAGAAGCCTCGCAGGAGAGCTACAGGCTGGGAATCTGCTTCTGCATGTAACCAGACTGGAGTCGGTTTCATTGGACCCCCCGCACCCGAGCTTTTCTTATTGGCTGCAATCTTAATTGCATCACACCGACCACTCCGCATGGAGGCTCTGCAGTTGGTGTAGAACAGACACAATTCTCTCCATTCAAGGGCACTTATTCTGGCCCAACAGCAAAGAGAGAGGCTGCCCCTGTTCCAGGGGTTCTCAAACTTATTGTGCTGCGACCCCCTTTGAAAATATTTCAGGTTGTGATGACCCCCACAAAAAAGTGATGACCCCCCCATGCCATACCATACTTACTGGCATGCATGAGGGCTGATTGCTCATGATCCCCTCCCCCAATAACCTCATGACTGCTTGAGGGGTCACAACCCCCAGTTTGAGAACCCCCGCTTTATTCCTTTCAGATGGATCATAAAACCAGGGACCATATGTGGTCACGAAATCTCCCTAGGAGTCGTTCAGCAGCTTGAGCCTATAACTTTTGCAAGCTTAAGTGGAAAGCATTTTTGGAAACTCTCTAGGCAAGACAATGGGGGAAACTGCCTAGCTCCACCTCCAGCTATCCCCTCTATAAGCTGGTGCCAATGTGCGTTCTGAAGGTTTATTTTCATTTAATCAGCAGGATGATAAAAATCCAGGGTTTCTCTTTTCTATTTGTTTCTATCTGAGTCTGAAAAATCCTGCCTCATGCCTTGAGAGTGTCAAAAGCGAGGGGAAATCCCTTTGTAGTAGGTCACACCATGGATGGGGCCTGGGACATCCAGCATTGAAGCATCGAGCATTGGAGCTAAAGCAGCAACTCCTCCAGGCAGTAGCAGTAGTAGACTCTTCTATCATCTATGGCCCAGTCTTTGAAGGGGGACACAACGTGCACTGAACACTGGCTTATACTTGCAAGAGTTAAGCCAGTGATTGGAAAGACCTGCCTTCGTCTAGATGGCCACTAACAGGCATGCCCCATTCTCTGCTGGGTCCTGAAGCTCCTCGCAGAGGAACTGGAGGATGGGATTTCTTTCCACATCCAGAGCTGCCAGTCTCTGAGGCATGTTGTGCACTCTAAAAGCCAGTAATGGAGATGACCCAGGATGCTGCTGACAGACTTGCAGAGAGAAGCATAAAGACCTAGGCAAAAAGGTCACCAGCAGCTCCAGCAGCCTGTCTTAAATAGCCTGGTGTAAATAGGCTGCTGGGAAAGGATGGCGGAACTGAGGGTCATGCGGGAAAGGAGTAAAGGTCTTCACTGGGTAAGATAAGCAACCAACGGGAAGATGCTACCACAAAGCTCTTGAGGGTCACCATGGAAGACTCATTCTGTCTCAGGCCGGGTCAGTCTCACAAGGTTCAGAGCTTGCATTTGCATCAGACAGGCCTTCACAAGTCATGCTGCTCATCAGAGCTATTCCCCGCCTCTCTAGCCTGCAGAATGAGGCAAGGAGCTGGCGGCTCAGGGGGAGGAGAGAATTATCGGCAAGGTGTTGGAACCCAAGTGCTTCAATTTGAGCTGGGGGTGAAGGGGTGAGGTGGCAGGCCGAGGGCTAACCTGCCCTTTGGCCCAGCTTCGAACAGGGCTTTCAGCGGGCTCTGTCTTGTTCGTATGGCATGATGACAGGCCAGGCCTGGCAAGAGCTTTCCAGCACAGTCAGCATCAGGCTCCCTCTTTAATTTATCTCTGAATGGAAATGGGTGGCTGGATGATTTCTGGGGAGGAGTGTGTGTCTGTGCAGGGGAGGTGGGGAGTGTGGAGGCTGGGACCCTGGAAAAACAGCCTGTTTCCTTCAGCTCCTGGCGGCATGGAGGGCCGCCCACTTCCCCCCCACCCCTCCTCCTCCAGATGTTCACTGTGTTTATAGCTGCTGAAGCAGGAGACCAAACTCCCTCATTAATATGTTTTTCTTGCTCGCTCTTTTTCTTGAAGCCAGGAGTCCCAGCTCAGAGGCTGCAGCTGGAGAAGAGTGGGCGGTGAAGTGGGGGGGCGGAAGAGGGGAGGTGTGTGCGAACCTCCCATCCCATTCAACTCCCCCTCCGCCCCCAAATCCTCCCCAAATCCACATGCCCTGAAAAAGAAAAACACTGGCAGATTTTTTATTTCAGAAAGTAAACACTCAGGCCATGGGGGTCTGGAGGTTATGGGAAAAGAGGAAACCATCGGGCTAATCAGGCAGGGACACACTTCCCCTGCTGAAATAAACCAGAAATCATTGCATTACAGGGCTCCTCCGTGGTTAACCCTGATGCTGCCAGCACAGTGGAGTGATGTTGAGCTGGGGAAAGCTCTTAGTTTGCTCCAATATCACCTCTTCATCCCAGATTTCTATCCAGAACCCAACACAGACAGCAAAGGCAGGGGGAGCAGGCAGCGGTTGATATTAGCTGTTGGAAGGGTGGCCTTTTGGCAAAATCCAATAAAGTTAGCATGTCCTGCTAAATTCTGCAGAGTTTATGGACCGTTTTATAGAATTTCATAGCAAATTTGATCTCCGTTATAGAATTCCATAGAATGGTTCCAAAACCCTATAGAGAGGAGATCATTCTCTGTTAGAATCAATAAGATTGCAGGGTCCTATTCAACTTCCACAGAACCCTCTTACATTCATCTGTATTAAATTCTGGGAGATTTGTTTTGCATGAGAGAAATGAGTGCTTAGATTATGAATACTTAGACTGTAAATTCTTTGGGGTAGGGATCCTATTTTCGTTGTGTGTTTGCACAGCACCTTGTACAATGGGGACCTGGTCCATGACTAAGTGCTACTACTCTGCTAATAACATTGACTGAGTGACATGCCCTCTGGACTAATTTTACAATACGTCTTGAGTGATAGCCTCTAAATCTGCACTTGGTCCTGGAGCTAGATCTGATCAATGGACAGATGTTAGGTGTGCACTGCATATAAGACACGTTGCAGGAAACTACTTTCTAAAAATAACTCTGTGAAGCATTGATGTGTATCGTTGTAAGCTAATAAATAATATTAGGTAATTGTATGCTAGCCACAAACTCTAGCGAGGTACTTACATGGTACCCATCAGCCTAGTATCTGAGCAATGCTCTGCGTAATCGATTTATCCTCACTACATCCCTGTGAGCTAGGGAAGTAATAGCCTCATTTAACAGATGGGGAGCTGAGTCAGAGAGGTGATAGCTGGGATTTTCAAAGAAGCCTAAGGAAGTTAGGCATCCAACTCCCACTGAGTTTTGGACCTAATTCCCTTAGGTTACTGGACAACAAAATGGCAGCTGAAATTCAGTGTTGATAAATGTGGAGTAATGCACATTGGAAAACATAATCCCCACTATATATACCGAATGCTGGGGTCTAAATTAGCTGTTGCTACTCAAGAAAGGGATCTTAGAGTCATCTGGATCGTTCTCTGAAGAAATCCGCTCAGAGTGCAGCGTTCGTCAAGAAAGCTAGCACAGTGTTAGGAACCATTAGGAAAGGGATAGATAATAAGACAAAATTTCATAATGCCACTATATAAATCCCTGGTAAGCCCACACCTTGAATACTGGGTGCAGTTCTGGTTACCCCATCTCAAAACAGGTATTCAGATTGGAAAAGGTACAGAGAGGCAACAAAAAATATTAGGGATATGGAACCTCTTTTGTACAGAGGAGAGCTCAAAAAGACTGAGGCAGTTCAGCTTAGAAAAGAGATGACTAAGGGGGGGACATGATAGATATCTGTAACAGCAGGAATGGTGTGGAGAAGGTGAATAAGGAAATGTTATTTACCCTTCACAGTACACAAGGACTGGGGATAACCCAATGAAATTAGTAGGCGACAGGTTTAAAACAGACATAAGGAAATACTTCTACACACCATGTATAGTCCACCTGTGGAACTCATTGCCAGGGCATGTTGTGAGGGCCACACATATAACTGTGTTCAGAAAAGAATCCCATAAGTTTATGGAGGACAGGTCTATCACCAGCTATTAGCCAAGGTAGTCAGGGACACAGCCCCATGCTCTGGGTGCCACTAAACCTCTGCCTGCCACAAGTTGGACTGAATGACGGGCTGGATCACTCAATAATTGCCCTGTTCTGTTGTTTCCTCTGAAGCACCTGACATTGGCCATTGCCAGAAGACAGGACACTGGGCTAGTTGGACCGTTGGTCTGACCCAGTCTGGCTAGTCCTATGCTTTGGATATCCCAGCCTATGTGAGTTTCCCAAAGTCACAGAGCACAGGGAGTCTCTGGTGGAGTTGGAAACTGAGTGCAGGTCTCTTAAGACTTCGCTCAGTGTTTCACAACATGTCTGTCTGTCCTTCCCATCATTCATATTTTGTGAGGACAAGGTCAGGAGCAAAACCCAAGCCCTTATTTTAAATCTAGGAGACGTGATCTTTTGAAAGGTAATTCCGGACAACCTTCTTTTACTCAAAACCGTCTCAGAGATCATGTCTGACTACCCAGTCAGATCACTATAACACAGTGCAACTGCTACTGATCTTGGCTGGATTTACATGAGTGAACTAGTGGTGAAAGATTCCACCTACAGTTTCTTGCGCCATCATCTAGCCCCTTTCAACACCACCACTATTACGCACGACCCAAGATAGCAGTGTTCTGGAGAACTGCAGAGTCACCAGGCTTCCCCCTTGCTAGCTCAAAAATGCTCCTGAATAAGTATGCATTACTGCAGCTGATGGGGGTTGAGGACTTGAATGCAAACTAAATTCCATGCTGGGCAGATCTCAAAAGTTGAAGTGTTTTGGAGTTTGGTGTTCAGTTCAGATAAGCACCAGAGTTTAGATGCCTCCCTGAGCTCTTTGAATGCCTTGAGTCTGCAAAATTGGGCTGGAAATGTCATGATACTATATAAATCCCTGGTACGCCCACACCTTGAATACTGCATGCAGTTCTGGTTGCCCCATCTCAAAAAAGATATAGCCAGATCAGAAAAAGAGCAGAGGCACCAAAAATGATTAGGATATGTGCTGTTGTGGTATTTTGGATTTCCATTATTATTATTTGTAGTGCTTAGAGAGCCCAATCAAGATTGGGCCTTCATTGTGCTAGGCGCTGTGCAAACATCTAGCAAGAGATAGTCCCGGCCCCCAAAGAGCTTACACGGTAAGGGTGGGAGGGGAAAGCGAGCGGAAGTGACTTGCACAGTAGGTCGGGGGAGGCATCGAAGCAGAACGCAAGTCTCCTGACTCCCTGCGTTGTGCCCTATCTGCTGCCATGCTGGTTCTTCTTGTTTGGATCCCAGCATGACAGCAGTGTGTGAATGCAAGTAATAATGGCATAAAGATACCTAAATGATTTTGAACGTTCATATCTTAGATGTGGATTTTGGTTCCTTTGTGGGTGGCAAAAAGACCCTGCCCAGATCTTCCCTAAGCTTGGGGTAACTCCTATGGACTTATCTCTGACTCTTGTGCTTTCCAAATTGGGGTTCTCACCTTCCATAGATAACTCAGATAGGAAGACTGGGTTTTACTGTGCTTTCTGCCTGCTCACTAAGACTTGTCATTCTTGTCCCTGCTATTTGAGTAGGGCTCATAATTCAATTGGAAAGAACATTCAGCGGCTACTTGTTGGCCTAGGTAGCACAGTGTGCTCTTCTCATGTACGGACCAGCTGGCAGATACATTCAGTTGAGGTCTCTGCCCTCATGGCTGTTTTCTGTCTCTAGTTTCTATGCTCCTGTCACGAAGGAAAGATTATCTTGTGGTGAAAACACTAGATTGGGAGACCTGGATTTGATTTGTGTCTCTGCTACTTACTTCCTGAAGGACCTTGATCAAGTTACTTAGCCTCTCTGTGCCTCAGTTTCCCCTACTGAAGATGTGTGGGTTGGGGGATTAATATCTTGCAAGTGTGTTGGGACCCTTAATTCATTGACATTAGTAAAGTGCTTTCAGGTCCCATGAAGGAAGATGCTATACAAAAGCTGAGCATTGCAGTTATTTGCTCCATCCCCTCCCACAAAACAGAAAATCCCCTTTGCACAGTAGGTGTCCTAAGCAATACCAAACCACCAGCAATTCTTAATAGGTTATCCCTTGGAAGCTATGTACAGTCTGCAGAACACGTGCTGCAGTTTATGCCGAATCTCTGGACTCCTCTTGAATAGTAAGCCTAATTGCGGGGAAGCTGCTTTTTAACATGCAGGATGGGCCCTTCCTTGTGGGATTTTAGTATCAAAAGGCTTTGTAAAGTTGCAGAATGTTGACTGTTTTGAATATTTCACAATGGATTAAATATCGTTCCATTCCTCGCAGCTGTTTTGCAGGGAGGCAGGCTGCATCTCTCTGGCAGCCGGGTGGGCTAACAAGATTGTGTGTGAAGTACCTGGGCAGAGAGTTTCCTTTGGTGCAAGAGAATGGGAAGGTTTAGCAACTGCTCTTAGCCATGGGAGAGCTGCAGAAAGTGTTGTGTGTGTGCTGGGGTGGTTCCTATTAGAAGTGGGAAAGGTTTGGGATTGCAGGTGGAGTTTACGTTAGAAGCACTATCTGCTGTGTTATAATTACGGAGCTCGATTCTCAGCTGCTGGGAATTGGTGCAGCTCCATTAATGTCAACGCAATTTAGACCAGCTGACAAATTTCGCTTCTTAAAAGGACAATCCATATTTCTAACTTTCAATGTTTATTCCTGTGCCAGTGCACAGGGACGTGCACCCCGCCCCCTGCCGCCCCCAGGACATGGCGGTTAATGAATGGGCATTAGCAAATCAGTGTTTCAGTTTAAAGCTTGGTAGATCAACGTCTCCCTCCCTGGGTATGTCTACACAGGGATCAAAAGCCTGTGACTGGCCTGGGTCAGCTGACTTGGGCTCAGGCTGTGGGGCTGAAAAATCGCTGCATAAACAGACATTCGGGCCCAAGCTACACAGCAATTTTTAGCCCTGCAGCCCAAACCCTGTGAGTGCCAGTCAGCCAACCCGGCCAGCCGTGGCCGCCACACGGGGCTTTTATCCCCGTGTAGATGTACCCCATGTAAAAACCCATTGGTGCTTCCTCAACCTTCACTATTAGCACTGGCTTCCTTTTAGTTTGAAAATAGATGTATATTACGTTGATATAGCTATTATATAGAGGTATATAAATAGACTCTCCTTTGGATTTCAGTTAAAATGATTCAGTTAAAATGAACTTGATCCCACAAAATAGTTGTGAGATTTGTGAAATCTGAATTTCCCATGAGGCTCATCCCTACCCTTCATCATGAAACCATGTGACACTAGCTTTTTGGCCTATTGTAATAATAAACGCTGGCCAAATTTGGCTCTTGGATGCATGGGCAACTCCCATTGACTTCACTGCAAATTGTACACAAGGACAGAATCTATCCTTTAAAATATAAGGACCAAATCCTGGTCTGACTTAAGTCATTTGCAAATCTCCTGTTACTTTCAGTGGGCCTGCATCTGACCCTAGAGCAGCATGAAAGTATTAATGGCCCAAATGTACTCAATGGGAACTTTGCCATTGACTGCAACAGCAGCAAGATAAAGAATGAGTGATCATTAAAGCTCTTCATGGAACTATACATGCAGACACAACATGCAATGCATGACCAACAATATATCATCTTAGAAAACGTCACAGGCAATGACAATGAATGGGTATTAGAGTATTTGCATGGAAAGGGAAGAATGGGCAAAATATGCATCTCCAGTAGAGATGGGCAAGGTGGTTTGGCTAAATAAAAACTAACCCAAACTTCCCTCCCAAAATAGTGTACAATTATTTCTCAGCAGTCAAATATGTTGAGATAACTTCTTCCCTTCCCTCTTATTTTTCATTTTCATGGTGGTCTCTGCACCTCCATAATTCAAGCAGGATCTAAGACATTCATGGTGGTGGGTGAGAGGTGTAAGGATCGAAGTGGAGCAGAATAGAAAAAAAGTGATGAAATGCCTCGAGGGAAGCTGTTCAGGTGGGATTTCTGACCAGTACCAGAAATCTTATGAAAGGACCTGTCATTTTGAGATTTCAACCCAGTTTTGCAGGCCCATGAGGTCTGGATAATCATAGAAACTAGAGATGGAAAAGAGCATCACATGCCTGTTCCAGTGCAGCAATGTGGTGTTATTAACATGAATGACAACACACGGCGCAGGGCAAAGATGTGTCTAGCCTTAAATGTTAATGCTTTGTGCTAACTAGGTGCAAAGTAAGAGAGAGGAAAAATCTGAACATGTCAGGAGAAACTTCAGAACAGCTTTCCATGGAATTGGTGGAAATCTTACCACTAGGGACTTTTAAATCCCTGGATGGGATTGAGCCAAATTGTTCCTTCTTCCTACTTTGCCCTGCACCCTTTGTTGTCATTTACATTACTAACAACACCTAGCTGTAATCCAGTGCTTTTCAGATCTTATTATATTTTACAAAGGAGGGCAGTATATTATCTCCGTACCAAAGAAGTGGAAACTGAGGCAGGGGGCAGTGACTTGCCCAAGGTTTTGCATCAGGTCAGTGGGCAAGCCAGTGAGTGAAAAAAGCTACTAAATCTGTAAAGTTTACACCCACTCTGCACTGGTTTAAATGACTAAACAAGATGCAAAGCAACAGAGAATGCAGCCCCCAGGCTCCTATCAGAGTTAGGTTCCAGTCTGGTCAAAAATGATCTGTCTAAACTGGTTTTTGATGGAAAACTTGGGATTTTGACTACAACAATTTTTTTCACAGTGTCTGCTTTCCTTGGAAAATTCAAATGTTTTGTCAATAAACTGAAGGCCCAAAACCCAACGTCTTTCAGCCAAAGACCAGAATGTTTTCCTTTTTGATATTTCCATAAAAAGTGGGAGTTTTCCACAGAAAATTCCAACAAAAACAAAGCAGAATTCATTTTCCTCAATTTTTTGCAGCGACAAAACCCTATTTCCCCATTAGCTCTAAAATTCCAGGAACAGATCCTAATTGCTCCACAGTACAGGACTATATGAATCCAGGGTTCTCATCTAGTGATTATCTAGACCAAACCTGCAGAGGGGGAACTCAGCACTAACTTATAGAGAGAGACCCAGGCATGGAAAGAATTGACCTCCTACTTCAGATCAGACAGACAGCATTTGAAAGGATCCCTCTTCCATGCAATTTGTGTGTCAGCCCGTAACCCTCCACACCAATATTTGTGGATCATAGCTACCAACATTAATTCCATATTTTCCAGCCTGGATAACTTAACCTTTCATTTGGGCTAAAGCATCCAAGTGCGAATGAGTTTGCACAATGTCTTCAAAATGTTATTTCACTTCATTTCAAGTCAGCTCATCTCCCTCCCTACAACTTTTGCAGCCTTTGAGAATAGAAGGTACCTTCTGAAATCCTCTCCGGCCTCTCTTCTTTCCTTCGTTAGCTACCAGTTTATGGTGGCATCAGACCATTCCTGCTGTGCTTTCCACTGCACGCCCACCAAAACGAGATGGTTTTATCAGGGCTTTCCCACGTTTGTCAAGTGGAATTCAACATGCCACTCCTCACTTTATCAACATTCTAGATGTTTATAAATGGAAGAGAGAATATTTTTCGTTTCCAGTTCGAGTTTCCAGGGCAGCCACTTTCTAAAGCACTTAGGAAGTTTAGAAAAGGGGAGGTTATATAAACTTTTTTTTCCCCTCCTGGGCTCTTATTAATGGAGTGGGTTGGGGAGCTATTCCCGTAGCTCTCTGGCTACAGGGCACTGCTTGGGTGAGAGGGGCCCCTGGTTAACGTGTTGCACCTTTCTGCTCTCTCCTTCTCGATCTAGTTCTTTTAAGCTTGAGATGAATAAGGGAGGAACTCAAGCTGCAAACTTCAGACCTAGATCCGTGCTTTTGAACACATCCCAATTTAGGGGTTCTTAGATCTGAAAAGTGCTGTCTACTGGTTACAATAGAAGACTGGGTATCAGAAGAAGTAGGTGCTATTCCCTAACTCTGCGATTGGCTTATTGCATGGCTTTGGGCAAGTCATTTAACCTCTTGTAATGAAAAATTTGGACCACATTTGCATTGGCAGAGGGTACAGTAAGTATGATTTGAATAGCAGTGTGGATTGTGACAAGTTATTCTTTGTGCTTTTACTACAAAATCCCACATATACACGTGTGCACATGCACACTAGTTATTTTTTTCTGGCAAACTGCAATGTATCTCTGAATCTCATCAGCATTTTCCCATGCATGCTCCTGCAGCAACTGCTGTCAAGAAAGGGCCTTGAGCAATACGGGAGACGTGTGGGTTTTGAAAACAGGAGCTAACTTCATGTCAGTTCCCACCACAACAGAAACTGAGTTCTATCTCCTCCCCCATCTCCTTCCTCTCACTTTCTCCCTGGGACAGGAGTTGGGATCTGGGGTCTTGCTGCATCACTTGTGTGGAAAGAGGTTTGACTGTATCGGCAGCTCCAGCTGTTCCAGGGCTGGAACTGGAGGTCCACAGGAAATCGGCTCATTAGTCTGCAGACCCTCCTTGTAGTCTTCCAGCCATACACCATTGGTGCGAAAATGATTTAAATGGCCGAGGATGGAAAATAATTATTTGATTGGGGTACGGGGGATGCACTCAACTAATGCTGACTATAGACTTGGCAGAAAGCAACCACGTTTCTCCTGGATCTGGGGAGCATGTGTGATGTGGTAGAGGGAGGTGTTGGACATCTGGAGTGATTTAGCCGGTTTGTGCTCTTGCAGGGGGTTGTTCGCGTATTTTGTTTGCAGGGCTTTAGCTCATATATAAAATGCCAATTCCCCCAACGAAGGGGGAGGTGATGGACGGAGAAGGTGAAACTTGCCCCTTATTCTGAGCCGGAGCACGCTACGGTTTGTAAAAGGGCCCCTCTGCTTCTGTGTGACCCATTCTAGTGATTCTGAATTGAAGTTGAGTTGAGACAGCATACTGGACTATTGGGTCATTGGGTCAGCTCATATGTTCCTACCACGTGGAGAAAGATTATCTGAACTTTCCTGGCAGGCAAAAAATGTTTCAAGATGGATTTGGGGTGAAGGTTCAGGTGAGTTCTTATTTTATCCAGACCAGGTTGGCCTCTATTTGAGAGATGTATTTTGCCCTTGATGCCAAAACACTAATGAGTCTTTATCTGTATTTTATGGTATTCAGATTATGGATCCAATCCTTTTGTGGTCAAGGTCAATGCAAACTCATGTGAGAAGGATCAGGTTTCTATCTACTCACGCTACTATAATTTTGGGGATACCGTTTTCCTAGGCAGAACACAGAATATTTGCAAGATGTACATAGATATTAAACACATCCTCTTTTTGGGAAACTATACCCTACATTTGCAGGAGGATTTATGCAGTCTAGACCCATGTAGAGGAATGAATATCATTTTGGGAGTCAGGAAGTCCTGAGTTCTAATCACAGCTCTGCCACAGATCTACCTTGGCTAAGTCATTTAACCTCTCTGCTTCAGTTTGCTTGTCCGTCAAAAGGGGAGAGAAATATTAACCCACCTCAGAGGGGTTTGTGAAGATTAATCAATAAATATTCAGTGCTTTGAGAGATTTCGAATAGGTTCTTTAGTCTATACAACAAAGGCATGACAGGTCCAGTGGCTGGAAACTAAAGCTAGACAAATTCAGATTTGAATGAAGGCACAGGGTTTTTAAGTGATGGTAATTAACCATTGGAAAAACTTACCAAGAGATGTGGTGGATTCTCCATCGCATGGGGTCTTTACATCACCACTAAGTATATATATCTTCTGAAATATATGCTCTCAGCTCGACCGGCAATTGGGTGTAGGAATTGCTGGGTGAAATTCCCTGGCCTGTGCTATGCAGGAGGTCCCACTAGATAATCACAATGGTCCCTGGCCTTAAACATCTTTGAATGTATGAATACAAAGGGTCTGATTTGCAGAAGCGCTGAGTGTCCACAACTCCAGTTGAAGCCAATGGGAGCTGCAGGCATGCATGATATTACTAGCTATCCATTATGGGAGTTGGGGGTGGGCAGACAGATAGGGAGGAAAATGATCTTGTACTCCTAAAACCTCTGTATCCCGAGATGTCCATTCTACTCTTTTAAACATATTTAAAAGACTGAAGTAATGGGTGATGATGGTGGTGATATTGCCACTGGGTTGGAGGGCCCTGCTGATCTGCTGTCTCCTTCTCATTTGTACTGGCAAGGAATAGGAGCTGAGGAAAGCTAATCAGGAGACCCTCATGGGGAGAGAGGCATGTTATTTAATTAGCTGTACAATGGACTGACTTGGAGGCACGTGGTGGCTCTAATAGCAGGAGATAGATGTCCTTTTAGCTGGGCTAATTGTTAGGAAATAGCGGGGTCTTTGTTCAGGCCTAGCATGCGGCCTGTGATCTCTCAGAGCCCAGGGGCTGCCCCGCTTATAATTTTAGACAGATCTATTCAAGCCTGCTCTGTAGCGCAAGGCAGAACAAGAGCAGTATTGTTGTGGAGCCAGGATTGCCGTCCAAAACACCCACCCTGAAAAATGCAAACACGTGTAGAGCGGGAGTATTTTCTCTGTCGTTTATTCGCTATAAGGCAGGGCTGCCAAGCAGAGACAATTGGGAGGGGCGAGAGTTCCAATGCAGAGAGCGCTGAGCAAGACTTTGCTATTCGAAATGCACACAGACAAAATCCTGCACTGCAAGTGTGCACAGCTCATTCGAAAGAACCCTTCAAATCGCTCCCAAATGAGTGCCTCCTTTCCAAAGGAGCAGAACTGGGGAGAGGACAGATTAGGACTGTACTGGGACAGGGCCCATTCATGCTTTCAACAACACACTAGCAGAAAATTAGCCTGCAGCTCCATAGCTAGGCAGCTGGTGTGCGGTGAACACAGCTTGTTACGCTAATCATAATCCTTATCTTGAGCTTCCTCCATCTGTGTGTTGTGTCCACCTGTTGTGTCTCATCATATGTTTGATTGACATCTCTCTGGGGCGGAGACTGTCTTTCCATTATATGTGTGTACAGCACCTGGCACAGAGGGGCCCTGACTGGAGCCTCCAGATGCTAGTCTGATAGGAAAGATGACTAACCAGACTTTTCCCTCTAGTGATTCTTTCCATCCAAGCCAGTGTAAAGGTTCTCTCTCTCTGTAATTACACAGCCTGCACTGCTACAGAAGCTGAGTTCTTCCCACGTATTTATGGGTTTGTCTTTACAACACCTCTGTAGAGCAGGAAAGTATTATTATTATTATTATTTTATGATAGTAAAGATGGGGAACTGAGACACAAAGAATGACGTGCACGAGGTCACAGAGGAAGTATCTGACACCACCAGGAATTGAATGTGCAATTGCTGAGTGGGGCTAGGCTGGGAACCTATTTTCCCATTCTGTGAGAATTTTTGGGATTTTGAAAAATGTTCTCATCTGGAATGGGGATGAAAGCTCCAAAAATTTTCAGGGACCAACAAACTGAAAAAAATGTCAGTTCAGGTCAATTAAAATGTTTCATTCTCACTTCAACCTTTTTTCTTTGTGACTTTTTTTATTGTTAATTTAAGTTAAATTTCAAAATGAAAAGGTGTTTTGAAAGAAGCAAACAAACAAAAAAGCCCTCAAACATTTTGTTTCAAAAACGTTGAAACTTTTTTCAACGTTTTTTTTATTTTCAAATTGGGAAATTCATCGAAACTGACATGTTCCTGTGACCTGAAGAAAAGCTCTGTGTAGCTTGAAAGCTTGTACCTTCCACCAATAGAAGTTGGTCGGATAAAAAATATTACCTCACTTACCTCGTCTCTTCAGTCCCCTTGAACTGTTTTGGTTTCAATGAATCAGCATTTTTCAATGAAAATACACTTTGTCAAAAAATTCCTCACCACTTCTGCTCCTAAGCTACTGACTGGGGTCTTTCCCATATGGCCATCCTTAGGGTGTTGAGGGATGTGCTCTAAAATTTCATTTCCCGAACCACCCATGTCCATTTTTCTCAAGTGTCTGAAACCGCCAACATATGCACAATTGTATTTGTTTGATGGCTGCAATTTCTTGGGCTAGGAATTGTAGTAGGCTGAAGTTTGAGCTGGGACTGTCTGACTGCCAGTGCCCTCATGGAAACAAATTGCGGTTCTCCCGTGATCCTTCTTGGAGTGAAGTTGTTAAATAGCCATGACGAAGCAGAGAAATATGCATTCCAAATAGCTGCTTGCTGCATGGAAAACTTTCCTCTGGTTTATCAGAGTTGTCGCGTGTGATTCCATTGCACATTTGGGAACAAAATTCCCCATTTCTTTATGGAGGAGGACAACAGAGCTGATTAAATCTACAGTCAGGGGTGAAGGGAGAGGCTGGGCAACGTATAGAGATGAACTCAGAATAAGAATCAGAATTGCCCTGAAGTGCAAGTGGGGTCAGAGCTGGTGTTCCAGTCTAGCTCATTTCTAGTAATGCAGCGTGAGTGCGTTCACGATTCATTCACTGCCAGAGATCTAGGGAATGCTAAAGTCCAAGTCAGAAGCACAAAGAAGTTCTCTGGGTCTCAGCCTGCCCCCGGTTTCTTCATATTACAAAGCTTCTGAGCTTGTTGACATTTGCTGCTCTTGGTTCCAAAGAAGGCCAGGGTTGGAATAGCAGAGATGCTGCATATTGAACCTGAGCAAAGCAGAGTGTGAGGGTGACATTCAGAATGGAATAATGGCAACCCAGCAGTGGCATGGGGTGAGGAAGTCTGGCTGCTTGTTGTGTTTGGAGTAAATGTGAAGAGTCTAGAGCTACGTCACTAAAAAGCCGGGGTACTTTTATGAACAGTTCAATGCAGCTAGATGAGCAGAGGAGTTAGAACACTCTGGGAGCAGCCAATACTTCAGTGTGTGTTACAGAGATTTCCACCCACCCAGCTCTCCAAGCAAGGTAATGAATGAGTGCTAACGCGCTCCACTAATCAAATCCAGCACAGACGTGTTACCTAGCCAGGACATGGACTGGCTAGTCAAGAGTCTCCTTAAAATGATTCCGTTTCAATCCACTCTAGGGAACCAAAGCTGTTACCCCCTTATGGCTGTGTAGAGCTCTGTGCGAGCAGAACCAGTGGCCAGAATCCTGTTTCCAGTGCACAGTTGAGGGTGAGGGGGGTCATAGCTGACACCAGGAGGGTACCTTTGTGAGCCATCTCTGCTGAGAAGCTAATCAGGGTAGTAGTGGAGGCTGTCTTTCAGAGACAATCCCCCCCATCAGCACCAAGGGGCAATTAGGGGAAGCTTGTGTGATAACTGTCATCTTGAGCTTGGTTCACTGGGGACCTCCAGAGTTAAAATACATGATTTCCAGCTTAAGCTACAGAGCCAGGCTCTCAAGGTAAGATAAAAGTGGCTTCCATCCACTGCAAATCACTGGCCTGTGACACACAGCAACTAGTGTGTCCTGGGCATTGCAGGCCAGAGCAGTCTGGATGCTGGAGGAGCCCCCATTTGTGTAATGAAGGCTGCAATCTTAGCCGGTATTGGGGACCCAACTAAAGCCCTCTAGATCTAAAACCTTGAGGCTCTGCAGCTCAAGCTAAAGCTCCGGGTCCTGTAGGCAGAGGCTGTAACAGACTGTCATTCCCTGGAGATCAGGTACAGAGGAAGGACACACAGATCATGCTGACTAATGCTGACACTTACACTGCTGCTCCCTGTCTATAAAGAAAAGACGTGGGTCACTAGGCTACCAGTCCAGTCCCATTTACCAGCATCAACCAACCGCCTCTTCCGAGCTATTACGGTGCTTGAAAGAATTTCTCCTATAATCTTGAATTCCAGGAAAGGTATCTCCCCGAGGAACACTGGTGGCAGCCACTTACATTTTCCTCACATTGCCTTTGACCAGCTCCACACCCAGCACCCCCCTCCCTGTTCTTTTCCTTTCTTGGAGAGGTGGCTGCTGTTCTTTCCATCAATGACCCTCTTGTGAAAATCCTTTCATGTCTCTGTCTCCCCTTGGAATCACGTGCCATTTGTTCCCTTTGCTCCTGATTTTTGTCTGATGCCCTCTGGATATGGTTTACTTGATGGGACATCAAACCAAGGCCCTGACCACTTGCAGCCATTAAAAAAAAATCTCATTTGCAATTTTGGATAGGGCTCCAATTTGACTAATTACATTCTGTTGTAAATATCCCCCTACAGTTTTAACTGGATATGGTATTCTTAATTTCCTGCCCTAGTGTTGCTGAGCGCTGTTAAAACAGCTGCTGCATTTCGCCCCAGAGCTGATTGCATTTCAGTGGTTGGGGGGAGGGGAAGGAAGTGATTTCTTTATGCAGTCAGTAGTACATCATTTTGAGAACGTGTTGTCTCCTCGACAATAAGAGAGGGAAAATTTGGAGGAGGGGAAGAGAGGGGGCATTACAGCTGCCTGAAATCTGGATGTTCACAGAATGGTTATTTAAAGGACTGCAGTTTGGCTCTGCCAAATTGAAAGGGTCAGAACCAGAAAGACATGCTAACCCCAAGTCACAAATGAGACCCCAATCCGGGACACCTTTCACCAACACTAAATTCATTTATTATTATTATTATTTATTATTAAAAAAATGACAAAGGCTAGTCAGCCTTCTTGGGAACAAGGGGTACTTTATTGTCTGCCCTTTCTTTGTTCCCAATGATTGCGAAACAACCAAGCTCTTTTGTGGAAAGAGGGCAAATGGTTATCTCTGAACAACAGCATCTTTTTTAGTATATCAGTGAGAAGAGGGTCGATCTCAGCCGTGAGATCACATCCTCCTCTGTAGGAGAGAAGCTTAATGGCTATGAACATTAAATAACAAGAGAGAGTATGGAAAGGCAGGGGAATCTCGAATGATCAAGAGGACAGATTTTTCTAACAACTGCAAACAAGAATTAGTCTGGCAAGAGCTGAGGCTAGCTCACGTCTGGAAGGACTTGAACTGCAAATGGTCACATCCCAGCTGAAACTGCTCTTTCCATGCCTTCCCAAACACATAGCCCTTTAGTGTCTCAGCTGGAGTTCAGAGTTGGTGCTTTTATGTCTCAAGCTCTGAAGTGAGTACAAATTAAGGTAGCAGTGTAGCTGGTCCGAAAGAGAGAGAGGCTTCATTACTAGGATTCTCTGTCTGCAGCCAGCTTCCCAGATGCTCCCTCTCTCCTAATCTTCTGGGTTCTCCTACCAGCACTGGCTCCAGCTCTGGTTTTCCAGAATTTGTGGTTGGATTTTAGTGCCTCCTTTTCATCCCCAGAGTAGTGAAGTGAAATAGGGTTGTAGCTTCTTGCTCCCCCAAACTTCTGTCTCATCATGCTGTGACCTCATCTCGTTTGTTTGGCTGGGCCAGAACTTAGTGGGGAGTCCAAGAGCGTTTGCGTATACCTAAATATATTTCCTAATAAAAAACACATTCTAGTGGCAAGAAACATCTTTATTTTATTTGACCAGAAGAGAAGGCGCTCACTTCAGGTGCACGGGATCCCAGCCAGTCCATGGGATTTTATCACTTGCAGTAGGTCTAAGCCAACAGTTATCGTCTTGTGGGAGTAGGGCTAGAATACAGGGGATGAGGGCTTTGGCACCTCTGGCACAGCTTTTTAGTTCTCCTGCCTGTCATTACAGCACTCTGTGTATCCCACTGGCTGACCCTTCCATTCTCGCTCCTGGGTCTGCTCTCATGGATGATGCTGACAGCCCATCCCATCAGCCAGCCATTGGGGTGAGACTCTGAGCAAGTCTCCTCTCGTAGCGTGTCTCATCTGTTTCATTCTGAGGATTGTGGTTTGCTGCAGGAGGCAGGGGCTTGACGTGAACTGCCTGGATTATCGAACGCCGCTGAATGGTTGGGTCATTTTAATACTGCGGGGACCACAGGTGCATTTTGATGGCTTCATCATTACAGCCAAAAGTCTGCAGCCAGCCATGTAACCGGTCTCCCCACCCCACAACACACCATTCCCCATGGCAAATTACAGAATGCATGTATATATGCTACACATGCATAGTCCTTGAGGCTACAGCATTCCAGGGAAACATAGGAAGGGAAAGATTATCGGCCTGTGTAAATTGCATCATGTTTCTCTTCCCAAGCTTGCACTGGAACAAGTCCTACAGCAGGGCAGCTGTTTCTTTTGCATCAGCTTTTGATTTTGAACTGGAAAGGTCCTGCTATTGCCTCCTCCTTCTAAAGTCCTTTCAGTTACTCATTTCCACTTTGTGTCTCTCCCTGTTTCCCAAGGAGAGGGAGCAAAACTAAAATAAAAATCTGCAAGGAGAGCAAATGGGAAATCCGAGCCCTCAGTCCAACATCTCATAAACAGAGGAACAGTGTGAAATAAGAACCGTGTATTACTATTGATCATTCTTTTTCAGCTTCAGAGCTCCAGTTTTATTGCTGCATTAGATACCAAAGAGGAATGCTTTTCATTTCTGCACAGTTTTCCATGTGCAGATCTCAGAGCACTTCTCAAAAGTGGGTGGGAATTAGTATTCCCATGCGGAAACTGAGGCACAGAGGTTAAGTGACTGACTCTCTTTTTTTTTAGCTCACACAGTGAATCAGAGGCTGAGCTGGGAATAGAATTTGGAGCCTGGTTCTCATTTGCACTAAGACCCCTTTCCATTGCCAGAGTGGTGTAAAGGGGCTTTAGGACTAGATGTACAAAGGGATTTAGGTTCCTAATGATGCAGATAGATGCTTAGTAAGATTTTGAAAAGCATTGAAGTGAGTTACACACCTGGGGCTAGATCTGCAAAGGGATTTAGGCATGGCACTGCTGAGTCCCTGGCTATTGTTTGGATGTGGTAGGTGTGCTACTGTTCCAGGCTTCTGGGTATGCCTAGAAGGAGAATCCTGCCAAGCATGAAGTAGGGTGCCAAACAGCTCAGTGATGTCAGAATACAGGCAGTTTTGCACATGCCTACAGGCGGAAGCTTAGGTGTCTAAAGGACTTTACCAGCAGAAACTTAACAGCAATAGGAATGTAGTTGCCTCTGGGGCTAGGCAGCAGCTGAGTGAGGGTTTTGAATGGTGCCTAAATCCTTTTGTGGTTGTATCCTGTACATTTAATTGATTTTCAATGGGAGTCAGGAGCCTAATCTGTTTCAGCACCTTTGAAATCCCACTGGGTGCCTGTCTGCTTCTTTAGGTGGATACTTTGGAAATAATAAATATAATATAATATTCTATTATTAATATAATAAAATAAATAATAAATACCTTGGAAAATTTGGCCAGCAAGCACCATGACTCCTAACTCCGTGTCCTAGTCACTCAACCCCAAAGCCACTTTGCTCTTTCTTCTATAAACAGCCCTGAGCCACAAAGTTTGTATCTGCGTCTGGCCATAGGTAAACTCTGGAGGTGAGTCTAGGCTAATCTGTTCAGATTTTATACCTGATTGGAATTGGGATTTTGGTTCATCCTTTTCTAGGTAATAGAAGCAGCATAAAATTTGGATCCAAACTCAGACTGCCTCAAGGTTCTGTGATGTTCACATCTGGAGTGTAGAATTCAGCCCATCTCTGAGTAAAATGATCCAGTCTCTTTTAGCGTGAAACGGAGACTGTTAGATTCTGAGAGTGAGAGAACCACAACGGCAGGTTGCTAAGGACATTTGTTTTGGTCTTTTTACACTTATACCGGTAAATTGACATCTCTGAGTCATAAGCTCCTTTCTTGCTCTGCCGTTTGTGGTCTGAAGTTTTTGCTACCTATAAAACATATTTTATGTGAAAACCGAGATTCTGCTCTTCAGTTAAGTTCATGACATACTGGCATGATATTGATCTCACGTCTTTATAGCACCTTTCAAGCTCTTTTACAAACCATTTGTGCAAGCTGGAGCTGTACTGAATAACTTCCAGCCATCCCATGCATGCACACCGTGCATGTACACACACACACTTTCTCTGTCTGTTTGTCCCTCTCTGTCCCCTCCCTATGCATACACAAAAACATACACACCCACCCTCCTCAGCACACATGCACTTCCCTTAGCATACATGCAGCACACATACACAACAAATGCAGCTACTTCTGGTGTGAAGTGCATCAGACTGTGTAACAGCATGCAGCAACTCCAACAGTTCAGGTGAGGGAGCGAAGGGTACCTCTCTTCTGCAGGAGGAATGCAGTTGTCTTGGATTCAACAAGATGTCATCTTGGAGAATCAAAAGTGTCTGCACGGGGGAATTGGCCATGACAAGTTGTGTTTTCTCATAGAATCCCAATCAAAGATTCCCAGTGCTGTTTTTCGTATAAATAAATGTCTTTTAGTTCAGTTTTTAAATGTGAACAGAAGCTCGGGGTGGTAGAAGGCTGTATGAAGGCATGTAGCAATACAATTATCTACTGGTTGGGCCTGGTCTAGAGCCCACTGAAATCCATGGAGAGGGTCTCCATTGACTTCAATGGGCTGTGCTCAAGCTCTATGTGTATATCTGAGACCAAACTGTGGTATCATCCATGCCATGTCTCATCTGCTTATTCTTATCCATCCCTTTTAGAAAAGATCTATAGGCAGTACTAGAGAATGAGATCCTTGTTGTGCAATGGGAAAGGAGGCTTTAATCTCTCTATTCAATTCTCCCTAGGTTTTCAGAATAAGTTCTATAGCATCTCGGGGGGAAGGTGTGTGAGTAACCCTATTACATTTGAGAGGACTTTTTCATGGGACCTTCCCCTCCAAGCCCGCCCTATGGAAGGGGCAAGGAACTTTCTCTCTGCCCGCCCTGTAGACAGGGCCCAAGCATGCATTTTTGGGGCCCAGTACAAACTTGTAACGTGCCCCCTTCCACGTGCATACCCATGGGGGTTGCAGCCTGGACTGGGCCTGCCCCCCTAAAGTGTACCCTTCCCCCCCATGTGGGGGCCCTGCCTACAGATGGTGCAGGGGAGCCTTTCCCCCTACTTGAGTGTATAGCTAGGGCATGGGGCCTTCTCAGCCCCTCTCCACTTGGCTAGGCATGGGGCTTTCCCCCTACCCAGCCCCTGTCTATGGGGTAGGGGACTTCACCCAGACGCTATGGACGGAACATGGGACCTTTTCTCCATTGCACCCTCCAGGTGGGCAGGGACCTTCCCCTCCCTCCGCGGGGTGGGGCAGGGCCCTTCTGCCCTGTGGAGGGGATGGTGCGCCCTGCCCGCTCCAAGGCGCCCGGCACCCTGCGCGCCTCTCTCGGGGCTTTTGAAACCCGCTGACTTGAGGCCGGCTGGGCGGAGGAAGCCGGATCCCGCCCCCGGCCGCTGTCACTAAGCTGAGCCCGGCCCATTTCCCTCCCCTTCCCTGCAGCTCGGAGCTCCTCACCCCAACCGCTGCTTGCTGGGGTGGGGGGGCGACTGAGCAGCGGCGCCGGCTGTGAGAAGATCCGCCCTAGCAGAATAAGAGAGAGAGGGAGAGAAGGGAGGGATACCGAGCCCGGCCAGCCGAGGAGGAGAAGGAGCAGGAGCAGACTGAGAGCGGACCGGGGAAGGAGGGAGGGAGGCGAGGAGAGACACTCCCCCTTCTTCTCCAAGTGCCCAACTTTGCGCCAGGCAGGGGCGCACGGCAGGGGCGCGGAGCACCCTTCCCAGCAGAGGGCACCGGGAATCCAGGCACCAAACCTTTCCTCCCCCCGCTCCCTGGCAGTGACTATTTCAACATCAGCCGAGGAAATCCGGGAGCGAACCATGAAGGCGGCTGTGGACCTGAAACCCACCCTGACCATCATCAAAACCGAGAAGGTGGATGTAGAGTTCTTCCCTTCCCCGGGTAAGCTTGCCGGCTGCTGCCTCCCACCCCCGCAGGAGCTAGGGGGTAGGTGTGTGTGTGGGGGGGTTAATTGCTGGAGCCTTGCTCTTAGGGGTCTGGGACCCGTGTTCTGGGCGGGTGGGGGTGGGTTGGTGCATCTCCGTGGCTCTGGTCTGTGCGCTCTGATCTTTGCTGGTAGAGGTGATTGGTAAGTTTCACTGCTGGAGTCTTGGCTCTGTGACCTGTGATCTCGGGGGTTAGGGTTAATTCACTGCTGGAGCCTTAGGTCTGTGATCTGGGCTTTTGGGGGGCAGCGTTAATTTCGCTGCTTGATCCTTTGGTCAAGGATCTGGAATCTCTGCTCTTGGTGGTTAGGGTTAATTTCACTATGCTGGGAAATGTGTCGTCTGCACTGATGGGACCCCTGATCCTGGGAAGGCGATCACAGAGGGAGAAGTGTCTGTTGTAACTAGTGCTGGTCCCTAGCTTACGTTAGGAAGGATGGTTGGTTGAGTGTCTGTTGCATTTCGGCCCCCTAGGTTCTGTTGGACCAGGTTCTAAAATTCTTGCCCCTCCTGGGGAGGGCTTCATGAGAATCTTTTCCCTTGGGGCAATTTTTTTTTTTTGCAGCTGTTTTTTTTTTTAGTAGGTGGGAGAAGGGGGTAAAAATATTTGACTTGCGAGTTTTGCAAAATGCGTGGGTTGAAATTGTAACCACCCCTCCTCTCCACCCCTAAACCCCACAACTTTTATGGTAACGGGAGCTGCTGCAGGCGACCTCCCCCCTCCCTCCCTGTATAGGAGCCTGAGGAATCGAGGAACACATTTAGGGAGAACTGATGATAAGGCAAAGCACTCTGATCTTGGATCAGTTTTAAGACTGTTTTATTGCCTACACAAATGCTTCTCTCACGTGGTTCTCCCTTCTCTAGCTGTTTTTTTTTTTTTTTAAATACTTAGAGAGGGACAAGGATCTGACTTTGGAGGGAGAGATTTGGAGAAGGGGAAGCTTTGATCACTTTTACTGTCTCACAGAGAAACCACCTCTACCTCATCTAAATATTAGAATGATTTCATTATTGAGCCCGCAGTAAGTGGCTCACGCAAGATCTTGGAAATATCTTGTGTCCACCAAATCCCAAGCTTACCATGTGGGCACCAAGTTTTAACTCTGTCTCATCAAAACACACGTTAAAGCAGAGAGCATTGCTGCTGCTGCTGCTACTTCTCGTCCTTTGGAGAATTGTGTGTGCTGAGAGAGGGTGCTGATGTTATCTGGAGAGGGAGTTTCTTTAACATGTTGCAGGTAACAATAAACACACAGCTATAAGTTAGCTCCTGCTCTCTGTGGTTAACGCTGCTCAGCCTCTGCCATAATGAGGGCTGCTGTTCTCATTCTAACCTCATTTAACTTGCTTGTCTGTCCCCAAATGCTAAAACAACTTCCATTTCAGCTTCTGCTAGGGGAGAGCATAGAGCTTTAATCACCAAAGAGCCTGCAGCAAAAACTTTTCCATCTAGCTTCATGAGGGGGTTAAGCTCAACTCCATTGCTTCTCTCCACTGTTATAGTAGTGGCAAGATCTCCTGTTGATTGAAATTGAAGTTTCTGGCTTTTGTTGGGTGCCAGTGTCATAAATAAATTAATCAGTCGGAGAATTCTGCATTTCTTGTCAATTATCAAGTTTCTAGGAAATCCAGTCTGAGTTCTGTTCCTGCCAGCTTACGCACTTTCAGGCTGCATGTGGGAAATATAGTGACAGCTGACAGTAAAAATACAGGGGGCCCTCACAGTTTAGTGGTTAGCACACAGAGATAAACTACAAGCTGGTATCAGATCAGCTTGTCTGCAGATAGCTACAGTAAATCGATACATGCATAGGCTGCACAAAATCACATGCAAGTGTAATGTATTAAACAGGCCTCCAGCCATATGCAATACCTAGGTGTATATGCAGCCTGATTTTTCAAAAGCAACTTCAGTGGAAATTTGCAGATGCTCCAGTACCTCTTCAATGAGACCAATGATGTATATGGCCCTATAATGTGATATTGGGTACAATTTCCAAAAGCATCTAAGTCCCATTTTCAAAGGCAATTTGGTCACTTAGGAGTCTAAGTCTCATTGAAAGCCAGTGGAAGGCAGGCCCCTAATGGCCAGAGTTTTAAAGGTATTTAAGCACTGAAAGATGCAGATAAGCACCTGGTGGAATTTTCAAAAGTAGTGAAGCAGGTTAGGTGCCTAACTTCCATTGATTTCAATGGGACTTGCGCCCTCTTTTGAAAATCCCTATCTGCATCTTTAGGTGCCTAAAAACATTTAAAAATCTGGCCCTGAGTCACTTTTGAAATTGTTAGCCATTAATGCCTACTTCTGTAGACTCTGGTTAGGAGAGCGTTAAACAAAAGATTATTCCCATGATTAAGGAACACAGTCACTTTGTCCACAAGCTAAAAGCATGGAGATATGATGAGCGGAAGTAACTGGATTTACTAGGGACATTTGAATGGAAGGGTTGGGGGAGGACAGGGGAATTGTTTTGTGTCTCAACCCATATTAAGGCGTCTGTTTAAATCTGAGCATCTCCCGGCACTAGCCAGTAAGTGACAGGCTTCTTTGCCGTTTGAGAACATGGGGCCAAATTCTGCTCTGTTACACCATTCAATATCTTTGGGATTGATGTGGTTCGTTGGGGGGACATTGAGAGCAGAATTTTGCCCTGCTAAGTTTGAGTTTGAATATTCAGCTGAGTTTCTTTTCTGCACATTAACAAGCCCATTAAAGTTTAAACCTGATTCTTCCTGTGCTGTTGAGGACTGCAGGCATTTTTAAAAAGTTGACCCAAAGTTCAAACTTTGTCTGGAAGAGCACTACAAAATTAGACCATTTCCTATCGCCTGTAGTTCCCATTGCTTCTGTTTCGGTGGTTGTACTATTTCAGTGTTGTCAGTTAGACGGCTTAACCCCATTTCCCCCATAACTTTGTAAAGAAAAACCTGAAACTTCCCTTCACTCGGTTTAATGAATGTCAAGATCATGGGTGGTGCTGGGCTAACCATCCCTGGAAGCTGATGATGCTCTGTCCGTAGAACATAAACCTCCCCAATCCTTACTCTGCAAGGGGTGGGGGTTCAGTGTCCAGGGCCCATTCAGATGATGGCCACTTTGAGGCTGCCCACAAAGGTGGCCGTGTTTTGGGATGTGTACACTTGCTTCATTAGGAATGGATGGAGACCAGCAACTCCTTTCCAGGAGGCCAAGGAATGGTGACATCTTTTGGTCACTGCTGAAGAAGGTGAAATATTCCATCTCCTTTTGTCAGTCCCTGACCCATCTAGTCCTCCTGCTGTTCAGTTGTTTTTGCTTTCTGTGAGTCACTGTTATCTGCAGGCTTAATTGTATGCAGTGAGAATTGCTGCAGTCTTAGTTTATTTCAGTGCATCAACAGTACTGAATATGCCAGGTGTCTGATGCTCTTGTAAAATGATGAAGATGCACTGGCTGGGCTGATAGCCATGGAAAGCTCTTTTCATCCCTCACCTTTTCCCCCTCTTCCTCTGCCCCTGGAATAAAATCCTTCTCCCGTCCCCTCACGCTCTGTTCAACTCACCTCCGCTCAGGAGAGTTAGCTGGGCCGTGTAGCATATCCTGATGGTTTAAAACAGGTTGCCTTGGACCAAAGGGTGCAAAGTTGTACAAAATTAAAAGTTGCCAATGTGCCTGTGTGGAAGATGAGAATTCAGATCCCAGGGTGATGGGCATCTGTATAAGAACCTAGTTAGACAGATAGATGTTGCATTTTAGATGAGTTATTAGTGTAATAATTTAATACATGATTTTAATGTACAGGAGAGCCAGCTTAAATTGCAAATCCCAACCAGCCTGCAGGGTATATTTGGCAAGGTGCAGTTTGCCAGCTGTTCTATAAAAGGTGGGATACAGCTTACCAATTTTTTTTTTTAGAAGTGATTTAATATTGAAATTGGTAAACTCTGCCCTAGGTAAATCCTTCTATTTGCTGCAGCTCTGCAAAGGCTGACCTGGCCTCTGTGGTCAGAGCAAAGAGCAACTTGGCAAGCCTTGCTGAATGCTGGGGTGCATAATGGGAATCAGAAATGCTGAGAAAAGAGTACATTTCTCGCTAATGAACTCTGTCACTTGCTGCCTTCGGGGTTTTCCACAGGTAACGGAGCAGTAAGACAATAGAGAGATAAAACGGGTAGAGAGATTGTGGCCTGATTCTCCTCTTGCTCTTCCCAGTTTGCCCCGGGTGTAACACCATTGTGCTCAGTGGACTTGCTCCTGATTTACACCAAAAGAAGAATCCATCCGGTGTGGGAAGGCAATCATGACATTATTTCCCATGCATCTTCCCAAGCCCCATAACCATGAATGCAACGAGACACATTATTTTCCACTGGGTCACACGTGGGTGGCATCTTTTATCTGGGCGAGCCCTGCACTTGGTTGATAGGGCTGGGATGAGATGGGCTCAGGTTCTGAAGCAAGATTTTACCAAACTTGACTTTTGCTAGGAAAGGAGAAGTGGAACCCTTCAATGCGGTGTGTAATCCAGGGTAACCAGGTGAAGGGGTTCTGATCAGCCGCACTTGGACATAGGACCGAGAAGCATCAAATGGCTTATCTTCAATGGCAGGATCGCTTCCTTCTGCTCTCCCCTCTTTAAAGGCAGAAGCGATCTAGTGACCTAGCGGAGGGGCCTTCCAAAGGAAGCAAATCCTCCTGCGAGTGCACATGAACTTTTACATGTCTACGGTGCCTTCCCTATCAGGATCTTAGAGTGCTTGGAAAATATGAATGAATGAACCTTCGCAGCACCCCTGGGGTGGGAGTTTAATGTTCTGATCTCCATTTCACAGGTAGGGAAATTGAGGGAAAGTGACTTGCTGATGCACTGAGTCTGTGGCAGGACTGGGCATAGAAATAGTGACGTCTGGCCACCAGGCCTGTTGCCTACAAAACCATCTTTCATGGCTTGTAAAATGCAATGTTTACTCTCCCTCCTGTAGCAAGTGTAAGAGGAACACCTTCCCAAACACACCTTCATTCCTCGGGCCTGGTACATGCACTTTGAGGTTAGGGCAGGGGTGACTAATGAATCAGCAGGGCAGTCTCATTCAAGGGGAGTCATCTGATTAGCCTAAGGGAAGAACACTGGCATTGCTGTAGCTACTCAGAAGAAAGCTATTCCCGAATTGCTCTTTATGCCTGCACAATTTTTGGCCATTAATTTCCCACTCCTGCAGAAATAAAAAGGGGGGGGGCAGGGAGGGGCCAGGTCATTGGTTCTGATCAGGCTGTGGGCACCATAGGGTCTTAGGATATACCCCAGAATCTTAAGCGTGGCTGCTGTGACATTTCCATCAGTGCACATCTGCAGCAGAATCTGGGAACTAGAGGCATGCTCCAGAAGTGGAAGAATCCCTTGGGAGGAGGCAGTTGCTCAGATCAGTGACCAGGTGGGTTGCTGAGCTGGGTGGGAAGCTGACTGGGCAATAACTTTAGGGGAAAGAACAGATTTTCTGTTCACACAGCATGCAAATGAAGTCAGTCCTGGTTCCATGCCATACACTCCTGTCAGCCTTGGTCAGGTCTGTGCCACCAGGCTGCTCTCTGAATCCACAGCATCTTTTCTTTCCATGACTTTATTTCCCTTTGATTTTAGGGGACCTACATTTTTTTTTCTTTCTGGTTTTTCCACCTATTTACAGCACCTTTCATCGCCAAGCACTGTACTGATCACAAATGCAGCCACCAGCTCTCTTTGCTCCTAGTTATTCTGTGATACTTTCCTCATTATACCTTAGTAGTATTATTTATATTATAATAGTGCCTAAAGGTCTCAACTGAGGTGAGTGACCCATTGTGCTAGGTGCTGTCTGCACACATAATGAGAGACTGCCTTTGCCCTGAGAGCTTGCACTATAAGCCAACTAAGGGCGAGAAAAGAAACAGTTGCAGAGAGGGGAAGTGACTTTTCTGAGGTTGCACAGCAGAGCCAAGGTTAGAACTCAGGTCTCCTGATGTCTAGACTAATGCTTTACTCGCTAGACAACACTGCTGCAAATAAAAGAACACATGGTATCTGCAAATAATCAGCTGGTGAAGGTATTAGTTTTGGAAGTGCATTGC
Organism: Emydura macquarii macquarii; assembly: GCF_026122565.2. Lineage (NCBI taxonomy): Eukaryota > Metazoa > Chordata > Testudines > Chelidae > Emydura > Emydura macquarii. The sequence goes on along the minus strand of NW_027130449.1, from coordinate 3,693,276 downwards.
AAATTGTCTCCTTATGGTACTGTGCGACTACGTAGCAGCAGTGAAGTGTGGTGTCTTGGACTCATCACTAATAACAATTTAATATTAAATACAAATTGTGTAAGGTGGTTTGGAGCAGCACAAGATACAAGCAAAGTTCTTCACTATTGTATACGAGAGAGGCTACCTGTCATCAGGTTTAACTCTTACCTTACCATAATGGGGTCTTGGGACTGGAAACATGAAAGGACTGTGGGTCAGATTTTCAAAGGTATTTAGACACCAAAAGATGAAAATAGAGACTTAGTAGGATTTTCAAAAGCACCAAAGCAGGTTAGATGACTGACTCCCATTGGAAGGTTTGATTATGTTTTCTATGTGCTGCAATTTGTTTAAATGTAAAATGTCTGTCTGCTAAAGGGAAGGGCAGTCAAAAGGATTGTAATGTGACAGAATCAAAGAATCACAGAACTGGTAGTCCAGTCCCCTGCACTCAAGGTAGGACCAAGCATTATCTCCCCCATCCCTGACAGGTGAAATGATATTGGTTCTTTCCTTGTCTCTCTTTCTTCACTTAAAAAGTCACCTAGAATAACAGGGCATATTTTGCTCTGTGTATGGAAAACAGAACAATATTTCCAATCAAGGGGAGCAAAAACAACATTCTTTCCTTGAACTTGGCATTGTTTTATGTCACCTAACTCAGATATCTATGTAATACCTGTGCAATTACAATGTAATTACATGGGGCATCCTCTAATTTGCTCATTTCTGTGTGCTGTAGTTGGACAAACCTTAGAAAATGAAGTGATGAAGTAACATTTTGGTCTTTTGCTTTTCAGCTCTCCAAAGAGAGAGAGAGTGTTTGTAGTCAAGTTTCATGCTTTTCAAGCATTGCACACTGAAGGCAGGTGGCTGGTGGCTACACAGCAAGGTAGTTGGGGTTTGCATGTTCTCTGCCTGGAGTAGGACAGGCTGATATTTACAAGGAAATCAGCTAAAAGAAATGCTTCTGTAAAAGAATAGCTATCACTTTAATCTGGCAAATCCACTTTCCATGGTCAGACTGGGTCCGACCCAGTACTCACGTCTAGGAAGACAAGTATATTACATGAGTAAAGATGCTCACATGTATAGTGGATGCATCTGTAAAAGACTGATGTGTCTGTCACTGATCCAAGAGGAAAACCCTCTTGCCTGAATTCTAGGTGATGGTGTAAATCTGTTTTAGGATTATAATGATCTGAAATCCAAGGCAATATATATTTTTAAAAGGTTGCAGCAGTTCACTCAGACTAGTTTATTCTGCTTCAGATATTTTATCTAACTAGATACGGTGTTGTTATGGCAGGTGATTCCTTTACCCTGGCCCATGGAAATTCAGAGGGGTGAGGAGAGTGTTGTCAGCACTGTTGTTAAAACTGCATGGATGAACTACTGTGTTGCAGGAGGGGATTAAAATCTCTATAGTTGTACCAGTTTTGCTGCTTGCAAGACAACTGTTGAACATTCATTACACCTGGGCACTCAACCATTTGCGATTGATTAAGGCAGAGGGATATTCCAGAATTGTAGATGCTTTCGGGCCTAGTCTAGCTCCCACTGATATCAGTGAACAGATCCCATTTATTCAGAGAATTGATCCTGTCTCCTGAGACCTATGCTATTGCCCTAAGCATTGGACCACCCTTCCTCCGACTCTGTCTGCTTTAGAAGTAAGAAGATGTCTCTCCCACGACCCATCAGACCTTTGGCTTTGCAAATGCCACCTGGGATCTGAAAGCCAAACTGAGGGTCCCATTTACCTTCAGTAATACAGATCCAACAATCAGAACTTGAGATGACAGCTGTGCTGCTGCAGACAGAAAGGAAGACCCCTTGTTTCCTCCAGCTGTACTGTCTGGCTGAGAGCGGCTAACTCAGGGAACAGGTGTGAGTTGGATAAAATGTACCGCCACGCAACCTCAGTGTTTCCCGTTATGCCCTACTGTCTGGTTCACTGTATCAGGCTTACCAAGATCAAATCTTGCATCCTTTAAGTTGCCAAGGGGTCGATCCTATGCCCATTGAAGTCAATAGGACTTTTACCTGTTGATCAAGCTGTATTATTGTTAACAGCTTCCTTTCTAAGGCCCCAGGGTCCTGCAGTGATCCAGCGGCAGGACTTGTCCCGAGCTCTCCAGTTTTCTAACACGGGCTGTTTGCTCCTGGTGGGGCACAAGGCTGTGAATGATAGGCCAGATCCACAGCTGGTGTAAATCAGCATAGCTCCATTGAAGCCAATGGGACTATGCTGATTCCCCCCACCTGGCTCTGTGTCTATTCCGTGACTGAGCTGCTCTCTGCATTGTGTTTTGGGTTTTTTTTTTTCATTGTGTACTTTACAATCTTCCAAATAGATAGAGAAATTTGTCTGCGGTGCTGGCCAAGAAGACTCCAGTTTGCTGGCATCAGGCCATGCTTACAACCACAGTCAAAATATTTCTGGGGAAACAATAAATATTTATTGATTCTTTAGCAAGCTCCTACATTTTTCCCAGGTGCATTGGAATTTTTGGGGACCGCTCGAGTTCGAATGAGGCTGAATTTCTGATTAATTTTCTAGTATTTATTTCTGGTTCTGCTTATCACGAAATCGTGGTATAACTCCACTGCTTCCAACGATAATAGCTGTATGTTAATGTTGGATACTAAAAGGTGGACTTTATTGCTGTTCTTTGTGAGATGATACATTCAATATTGCCTCCCTGCTGCGTTTACACCCGTCTCAACTGGTGTAAATCCACACTGATTTTGTTCTGTTGATTGTTGCTAGCAGGCAGTGCTTGCAAACGGTGATAATTTGGAGCTCAGCTCTGCAAACACTTGAACACGAGTCCCTTTCCTTGAATACCGAGCTCACAGCCTGGCCCAGAGAGATGTAAAAAAATAAAATAAAATTGGCAACCGAGATTTTATTTAAACGAATGATTGGCCCCAAATTCTTATCTAAATCCCATCTCCCCCAGTTTTTGAGATCCTTGGGATCAGGGGATGGGAAGGCAGATGTTTTGTTTGCATCATTCTAATTTTCTGTTTTGCAAACCTTTGTAGGCAAAAACTGTACCTGGGTCTTTTGTTTGTTTCTTTTAAATTTAAGAATTGGTATGTGTAGGTGATGCTAAGTTATATGTGCATTCTGGTGGCATTTAGGTCATTGAAAATATGGCTGCCATACAATCAGGGCTTCAGAGCCTGGGGTCTGAGTAGGTGTGCAGAAGTCTGGAGGTTTATTCCAAACTGACAGAGGCCCCCAAGCCCTCTGGCCTCCAAACAGCTCTTTCCCCTATGCATGTCCCTATTTCCAGTATTTTCTTGGCATGGGGCAGAGTTAAAATGGTAGATCTCTGTTCTTTAGCATCTTCTGTGACATCTTCACTCCTTGCCACTCTGCTTCTCAGGAGGCCCATCTTCCTCCCTGCTGAGGATGGAGGAGGTTTAGTATTTACTCCGTTTTTGTCTCCTATCCTGTGTATCCCCCATCTCCCCTGGTCTCAGCCAAGGCCTACCTGACCCTATGTAGGTATCTCTTGGTGCTGTTCTGCCCTGGGGTTGAGGAGGGCTAGGGCAGTAGCTTGATTCCCCCCACCTGTCATGTAATTATAGTTTCATGGATAGTCCATTTTGTTTGAGGATCTCAAAGCACCTTGCAAATTAGCTACTCTGCCTCAGTTTCTCTATCTGTAAAGCGGAGCCCATCTCGCAGTTTTCAGGGATGTTGAGGCCTAAGTGACTTTCCTGAAGCAGAGACAGCAGCAGAGCCAGGATTAGAACCCAGGAGCCCCGACTCTCAGTCCTCTGTTCCAACCACTAAATCGCTCCTCTAATACCTGCAGATGCAGAGCTCTTTATCACAGGACAGTCTGTGCTGTACGACTGTTACAAGAAGGAAGAGTATGCACGCACACGCAGAGGGTGAATCAGTGTTACTGGCTCAACATGCAGCTAATCTCTGATTGGTTCCTGGCTAGGGACTTGTATCTGTGCCCATACAAGATTTAGTGTGCTGCTGGGGTGCTGGTGTATATTCCCTCTAGGGATTTGAGCGTGCAACTCTCCCTATACAAACCAAAGGGAGTAGATTTCCATGTGGTTGATATTGATGGGATAGGCTTGGAAATGTCAAGCTGGCGCCCAAGCTCTGCAAGGCATTAGTGGATTGTTAAGGAAAGAAATGCATTTTCTTGCATGGAGGGGGCTTAAATTGGCTACACATGGATTATGTACATTGGAGCACTTTCCGAAAGGGTGATGGGCATAGTTAGGAATTTGGGTTTGAATGAGAGAACCCAGACACAGCGCCAAAAACCCAACAGCCCGCCCCCACCATCCTGCCGTCAATTTTGTTTAAAGTATTTGCACGGAGGACTTGTTTCCAAGGAATCTGTCAGATGTACATGGAATGTGCATATAGGCCGACTTATGATATGCCTTGGCAAGCCTTACAAACCCTCTTCTGCTAATTTTAGCCTCTCTGTAGGTGCCTCCCCCTTTTTCTATCTGAACAGGAAAGAGTAAAGTGATGAAAAACAAGCCGTGTGCATTAAAACATAAAGTGGGGTGACTGAACCTGCCCTCTGCAGCAAAGAGCTAAGGACTTTGCATTCTTGAAACCTAAGCCTGCACTAATGCATTCAGTGGGAGTTTTGCGTTAACTTCAGCACGATTCAGTTCAGACCCTTATCTAGCACATCCTATCAACGGGTTTCCAAGTTCTTTATTAACATTAGATTCTGTGAGACAAGGGATCATTTTTCCACTTTCCAGGGGAAACTGAGGCAGCTAGACTCATCCAAGGTCACTGTGCAAGTCTGTAACAGAGCTGGGGACAGAACGCAAAGGTTTTGGTCTCCAGCTACTGTGCTTAACCTCAAGACCATCCTTCCACTCTCATGCTCACTCGGGTGCAGGTATGTACACTGCCCTTGCCTATCCACAGGGTAGAAAATGGGCCCTGAAGTGTAAAATCAGAGCCATGTTGGCAGGGGTAGAGCTACCCTTGATTTGCATGTCAAATTATTATTTTAAAATGTGCCATCACCACCCATTTTCACCTCTCTGGGTATTTTCCTTGACAGCTGAATTGAAAATTCCTGAGTTCAACAGCACTGAAAACCTCTCTAGCGAACTGCTTTGTAGTTACAAGGGAGGCCATGCTGCATTTGACTAGTGGGACTGGAAGTTTTAGCATCCATGAGACTACTTATCAAGCATGCTAGTCAATATAATTAACAGTTAATTTACATGTGCACCACTGCCTTCTACTGGCCGGACTCTGACTTACTTAGCTGTGTGTCATAGGCCCTACACTGCGTGGCATTAACAGAGCTCCTGACGCAGATTGAGTAATCAGGGGCTCTGGCTTTGTGGAAGGAGGATCTAGATTCTATATGCAGTGGTGCCATAAAGGTGGGTGGATTACTGTGTAGTGCAGTGGTAGCTGGGGACTCAGGTGGTGGGGGGTTTGGTTCGATAACCAGAGTCATCAGAAAATGACTGCTTGACTCAAACGAACAGTTTTAAAATTTGTTGTTTTGGTCAACATTTTGGAAACCAAAACCTCCACACTTTTGTTTTTTGTTTTTCAAAAATGGAACTTTTTATCCAAAACTGAACACTGCAAGCAAAACCGGCTTTCAAAACCATCACATTCCGTTTTTGGGGGTTTTTTGTTTTTTTTTCCATTGAAAAGTCAGAAAATGTTAGTGAGACGTTTTGAAAGAAAAAAAATTGCCGTGGAAAAGAATACACTTTCCAAACAACTCTAATAAGGTGCTGAGCGCTTTGTGGATATTAACTCCTGAGCTCTCAAAACAAGTGTGTGAGATCAGTCAGTAGAATTATTCCTGGTTTGACTGCAGAGGACATTAGTTCTGGAGGTTAGAAACCAGGAGTACTGGTTCCCAGACCTGTGCTTAGACCACTGGACCTGCCTGTCTCTCTTCTGGAGTAAAATACACTCTGACGTATGGGTATGTCTCATCTACAAACTTAGATGCAAAGGGATGAGGTGCTAGTGTCGCAGCGATACATCCTGTTCTTGGTACCCGGGTACCTCTGCATCGTGGTCTGTGTGTTCTGCAGTTATGCCAGGAAAGCTTCAGCTTCCTACGTAAGCAGTGAGGTTTTGGAGCTGCCACGGTAACTGTGGCCCAGCAGGGCCATTAGTCACTGCTGCTATTTTCCATCCCTGTAAGCGGCTTCAGATCTGAAGCCTGCTCTAACACTTTAAACATGAAGGTCCCGGCCATATGTGAATTTTGCCTTCGAGCTGGATGACGCGCCCATGTCGTTCCCTCTTTCAAGAAGCTAGACGTTGCGGTATGGGGCCTGTATGGATCCTGTAGAGTGATCTGTGGTCTGTCGGGCCCATCTAGCCACTGTGGAAATCAGTTACGTTGATGTGATTCAGAAGAGAGTGAGAAACAAGTGGGGACGGGGAGGTCCCATCACTCCCCAACTTCCTATCATTCTTGTTCTGATCCATTCCCAGGCCGATCCATACGTATTGGAGGGGGCTGACCTAAGCAGCACGGGCCATTCTGCATCTCCAGTCTGTAACTGAGATGGGCTTCCTCTTGGTGAGGTTGGCATCTTGCCTGTGGAGTCTGCTGGCTGTATAGAGCAAGCCTGGATTGAAAGCCAGAATCTGGCCTCTGGATATAAAAATATGTGGGGGGAGGAGGGGCAGGGCAGGGGGGAAGAGAGTGTGTCTTTAAACAGCTGGGAGCAAGTGTGTGTAAATGTGCTTGCTAATCCAGTGATTAATTCAGTGTATTACAAAGTAGCAGCTAGCGTGCTGCCAAGTCAGAGCTGTATCCCTGTCTGACTGAGTGTGCAAGGCATGAGGAGTCATAGCTCCACGCTTGCACCCGTTCCCCTCTTTCATCTCATCCTGCAATCGATGTGGAGCTCCTCCTCCAACCCCCGCCCTCCCCCATGTCAATTTATTTACTCATCTGAGGGCAAAGCCAGGCTGTCTCTTGAGTCAGCAGCACCCAGCCAATGGGAGCTGCCAGAGCAAATTCCAGGGAAGAAACAATCTCATGACTTGTCTCGGAAAAGATTGTTCCAAAAAGATCCCCTTACGGTCACGGAGCTCTTTGTGCTACTGCCTTCGTCAGAGCCCTTACGAGACTCACGATTTCCCAATCTCTGGGGGCCTGAGCCAAGCCAGCCTGTGGGAGCTGCTGGCTGTGTCTTGCTTGGCAAGATTGAAATGAGAGACGTACTCAGAGACCCAGGCACTCTGGGCCTGGAGCCAGGAGCATGACCCAGGATTGGAGGCCAGGAGCCCTGCCCAGAGTTTGAATTCGGGTTTTGCTTTTGGTCCTTCATCTTTTCTGGCCTTGTGATTTTAAAACCTTTTCCTCACCCTGAGATTGATGCACCTTTTAGATTCCTGTCTTCTCTAGCCCAAGGAAGCCAGTGCTCACTCCCTCTCAGGGACTGGCTCTCTCTCAGCCCCTGTGTACTGTATTTTGGTTTTCCCTGTCATCTTCTCTCTCCCCCTCTCTGCCACACTCCCTTTCTGTTCAGTTTCTTCCTCTCCTTAGCTTTGTGTCTCCACCCTTCTCCAGCTTCTCAGTGGGTTCTCCCTTCCTTTTCGCCTCACTCTCTTTTCCCCACCGCCTCTGCTGAGCAGAATGTCACCCCAGTAACATTCCCTTTTGAGGCAAATTTTCAGCTGGCTTCAGTGAGGCCAGAGGAGTTTGTTCATTTCAGGTTTAGCCAAAGGGAAAGAAACGAGATGGATGCTGTAGCAGGAAAAGCCTGACATGCTCTTCTTCCCCGAAAGCATGGTCACGAAACCCGCAACACACGGCCCGCCTTGACCCAGAACCCATCAAAGACAGTCTCATTGATTTCAGTGGGGTTTTGATCAGCCTTTGACCCAGATCTTTGCAAAACTCAAACCTCCGGTGGACAGACTGGGTGGAGAGGTGGCTGCAATTTCTTTTTGGGCTGCAATGTTGGTGAATGGTGCTGTGTGGACAGCCCTGGAGATTTGAAATCCTCTCTCTTATTGTTTATTATTTGTAGTACCAGAGCACCTAGGAGAACCTAGTCATGGACAAGGAGACCCATTGTGCTAGGCACTGTACGAACACAGAACAATCCCTGCCCAAGGTGCTTACAAACCAAGTATAAGACAAGGGACAATTGCTGGATATAAACGGATGGGGAAGTACAAGGAAACAATGGGACAACATTGGTCACCCTGCTGGGCAGTGACCTCAGCACATGAGCAGCCTACCTGTCCTCTATTCACAGGCCCAGCACAGGCTTGTACGCTCCACTTGCCATTGTGGCATGGAGGGAGCTGCCGACCGGCCCCTTCAGTCCATGGCCCCCTTGCCAGGTCATCACCCTGGCAGTGCTACCTTTTGAGATGGGGACAGACTCAGGGGCTTTAAGGCCAGAAGGGACCATTGTGATCATCTAGTCTGACCTCCTGCACATCGTAGGCCATGGAACCTCGCCCACCCACTCCCGAAATAGACCCCTAATCTCTCGCTGAGTCACGGAAGTCCTCAAATCATGATTTAAACTAAAGGCTTCAAGTTACAGAGAATCCACCATTTACACTGGTGGATTTAAACCCGCAAGTGACCCAGGCGCCCTGCTGCAGAGGGAGGCAAAAACCCCAGGGTCTCTGCCAACCTGACCTGGGGGAAAATTGCTTCCTGGCCCCAAATATTGTGATCAGTGAGACCCTGAGCATGTGGGCGAGACCCACCATCCAGACACTTGGGAAAGAATTCGCGGTCGTAACTCAGAGCCCTCCCCGCCCAGCGTCCTGTCGCACCAACCATTGGGGATATCCTCTGCTAGTAGTTGCCGACCGGCTACGTGCTGGGAGGAGCTGGACCAAGGCTCCTCACACCCGCCCCCTCCCCAATCTCACCTAAGCCACGGGGTGGTGAAACCTGCCTTCAAATGGTGAGCTAGCAGTGACAGGAGCCATCGCCCATGGCTGATCTGCTGAGCTATCCAGTCAGGCCTGAGGTGAACTGCCCCACTGGGGGGTTACAATCTGTGGAGGGTTCCCCGAGTCCCTTTGGCAAGGAACCCCAGATTCCAAGTAGCCAAAGGACACTCCTCCTGTCCCCTTCGCCCCACGTGAAGAGCCACTTGGCCTAAACAGCGACAATCAATCAACCCTTTCACCATCTGCTCCCAAGCGCTTCTGCTGGGGAAGGCTTGAGGCCAGAGTGGCTGTAATGCCTGGATAGCTTGCAAATGCTGCGCACTGCATCCTGTGTGCATCTCCGTCTCTCCCCCCTTGCTTCCGAGCTCAGCCGGCCTGAGAGCAGATCCGAGCACCCTCTGATTTAATCCCCCTCCCCCGCACTGTTCCCATCTGTCCGTCGAGAGAGTGAGGGGGAGGCTGGTGAGTGACGCAATCCCCACTCGGAGTCATTCATGGAAAAGTCCGTTGTCCAGGCCTTCGGCTCTTGGGCCGGGAGGAGTGAAGCTGTCAGGGCAGCCCCGTGGGAAGGAACATGACTCTGGCTGCCTTCCATGGCTCATTCCCACCCCCTCCTTTTCCCCATGTTTGCTTTATCCCATCCCTGGTAGGAAGAATCCTAGAAATCAGGGCTGGTAAAGACCTTTTCTGGCATATCCGGTGCTAGCCTGGGGTCAGTGTGGCCTTTTTCCTACAGGCCATTGGGTGAGGAGGTCACATCAGATCAGCTTGCAGCAACTTGGCAACCTGGTGCCTTTCCCTTTGGTTGCCTCTCGTAGTCCTAAAGGACAAGGCTGGAGGTGGTGCGGGCTCAGGAGATCTGTGTTGTGTCAGCTGTGTGACAATGACTTCCAGGGAGGGCAGGATTGGGGGGGTTAGGGCCACCTCTCTGCCATTTGTGCTTGGAAAATCCCCCCATTGCCTCTCTGTGCCTTACTCTCCCCATGTGTGTAAAAATAACAGGGCAGGAAGGTCACAATACATCACCTAGCAAGGGGGGCGAAATCCGTACATTGTTAAAAGTGCTTAGACGCTGCAGTACCAGCTAGAGGCCACTGGCTCTCAGGTTCTCTGTTGGAGATTCTTCTCTTGCCTTCGTTACTATAATATCTGAGCACCTCACTGTCATTAATGTAGCTCCACAGCCCCCTGGGAGGCAGGGCAGTGCTTTTATCCCCGTTGTACAGAGAGGGAACAAGGCACAGTGGCTAAGTGACTTACCCGCGGTCACATAAGTCAGTTGCAGAGCAGGGACTTGAACCCCTCTCTCCTAAATCCTAGCACCCAACCACTGGACCATCCTTCCTCTCTAGCCCGCCTCCTCTCCTTCCATCCCCTCTTGCCCCAGATTCCCCTTCCGGCTAGCTGGGATCCAACCGAGAACTCACCACTCTCCCTGACTCCTGTTCACCAGTATGGGGTGACTCCCTGTCATCTAGCCACACTCTAGGCCTGTCCCTAGACCAAATAGCACCCCACATAGAGGAGTGTCTTCGGCGCCTTCCCTCTCCATCTCTTAAACTTTTCAATACCTTATTTTTTATTGCATTTGCAGTCCCTTTCATGACTTGGATGCATGAGTTGCACGCATGACTTATCCCTGTCACATGAGATGATAAATTTGCACACTAGGATCTGTAAATCTCTATTTATTCTACAACAGTCCAGAACGTACAAGGAGGCTAGTGAAAAATGGACCCACACGCTGAATACCTGAAAGATTTTACTTCCAGCATTCTATTTTCCCTGTTGCCGCTAACAACAAATACAGCACCGCGAGCCTGGTGCCCCCGCAAACCCAGCACCCCAGGAGGTCACCTGGGTCACCTGTCCCTAATTCCGGCCCTGCACACGTCCCACCCACTGAGACTATGGCCCCCAGGTTGAGAAGCCCTGAAGAAGCCCGAAGACAGAGATAAACAGAGGACTCCAGTCTGCAGGGCTATTGCCAGCACTAACTTCACTCCAGTAATAATTATAGTGGATAATAAAACGTGGGATGGCCGCCAGCCAGTGTAGTTGATGTGCTCCATCCATTTCCCAGCAGACAGGTTTATGCAGCGTAGTAACCACCACAACTGGTCCCCTGGTTTGCGGTTTCAGCAAGAGTCTGAGGACTGAGCAGGCCATGGAGAGTGCAGCGGAGATGTCCTCCCACAGCTGGCATGGATTGTGTGGGCGGAGTGACATGGTGTGCGCGCATATGCTTGCCCTGCTACTACCCAGGCTGTACCTGCTCTGTGGCTAGATAGAGGCTGCCCATCCAGCACCTTTCTTCAGCAGTAAACTGACTTCGAACGCTTTTCATCCAAACCAGAGAAATCTTCTTACTTCGCAGCTACCGGGGAGCAATGGTCGTTGTGCAGAGTGCGCCTGGTTCATGGACTGCAAGGGGGACTCATGAACACCTCCCTGTTCCATGGAATTTGGCCAGGACTGGTGCTAGGACATAATGCCCTGGTGCTGTGAGCATGAACGTGGGATGTTGCTTTCTGGGGTCTCAATCTAGCCCACGAGTGAGGGGATGCAGGATTTGCTCTATTACTGTGAGCAAGCTCCTTGTGCTCAAGCGGTAGAGGCCCCGGAGTCCAGGTTTCTAGTGCCCTTGAGGGTGGCACTTCTTTAGCCTTCTGCCTGCAGCCTCAAGTAGTCAGAGTCCAGCTGGGCCGGGCCAGTGGCTAGTGGCTGCTCCACTCCTCACAGCCTGGAGGCAGAAAAGCTACAGATCAGGCTGAACACTGTAGGAGGGAAGTGCCTTGTGGGCTCTGCAGCGGCCCCTGTGTCTGGCCACATGGTGGCATTGCTGGTGCTGTAACTGCTGGAAGGATGGTGGCCCTGATGCCAGGTGCTGAAGGAATAGCTAGAGCTCTGCAAATCCGTGGGTATCCACATCCCTGGATGCGGCTATCCGCAGACTATTTTTTGCAGATCACAGATCGGATGGTGTCAGAGGTCACGGATAGACTTTCCAGGACCTCTGTGACTTCTGGGGCAGGGCTGGAGCAGCTGCCAGCCCCTGGCACCACTGGAACAGCTGATCAGCTGTTAGGTGGTGAGCGGGGCTGATCAACTGTTTGAGGGTGGGGACTGGGATACATCTAAAAGAGGGAAGGTGGATTGCCGGTCAGATAGAAGTTTATTCTCAAGGATGCAGATTGGATGTGGATCCACATATTTGTATCCGTGCAGGGCTCTAGGAATAGGGCTTTCTCAGCTGTCTGAGTAGCATACGAGAGAAGAGGGGAAATGCTTGGTGGATTGAGAGGCCCCAGCTTCCCCTCATCCTTGGCATTTCTGATCCATTCTCTCTCATCTTTTAATGCAACGTAATTTCAAGTAGGGAAACTAACCACCTTCCCCAGTTTGGCTAAATGTTTAAGTGCATTGTGAATTCCTCTGCTTTTAACATCTGATGCAGGGGCTGTTCCTTGAGTGGCTGAACTATAGTGCGGGAGACATGAGGGCCAGAAATAGTGGAGGAGTAGGGGACACTTCCAAGTTCAAAACTCCATTGGCAATAGATGCAATGGTGCAAAGGGATGACTCTGATTGTAGGGCAAGAGAGAAAATGGGCTGAGATCATTAATAGCCACATGAATCTAGTCAGTAGCTACAGGAATTGGTTATTTGTTCAGAGGAGCCATAAGTGGTTTTGATGATTATTTTTGGTCTAATATTATTTGGTTTGAACAAATGCTCCTGAAGTTTATCCGCCTTGCTCTGACCTCCCAACCCCGATCTGCTTGCCAAGCCAGTGCAATTATTTGTTTGATTTAAAAACAAAGACATAAATATCTTATTTCTTTAAAAAAAACAAAAAAATTGTTGCAAACAAAGTAGGGCCGCTATACATGAGAACAGTGCGGGGGGACTGAGGCCTGCCCAGCTATCATAAATTCAGGAGTGCACGTTCTGTGCTGGATGGGAAAAGTCTTTTGATAAGAAAGAGATGTTAGCCTCTGATTTCCTGGAAAGATCTGTGAGCAGAAAAGAACTGGGTTGGCCAAAGAGCAGGGTGATGAGAACTGACCCTAGTGTCCGAGACAGCCAAGACAGTACAACATTCACTCTTTATGATTTCCTCCACACATACTGTCCTGTATCATCAAGGGCCTCTGGAAAGTGGTGTATTCTAAAGGTATGTATGCACTGTAAACCCATCTGGGACTGCAGCTTGTGTAGACATACCTAGGCGAGCTTTAATCTACCTAGTTTGGGTACTAGAGCAGTGACACCTTAGCAATGCAAACTTCAGCACGGGTTGAACAAGTCTGCCCAGAACCCTGGGTAATTATTTGGGCATGGAGCCCAGCCCATGCTGAATCCTTTGCTCCCATGCCATCACTGCTCCAGGACCCGAGCTAGGTAGCTTTAATCTAGCTCAGGTATGTCTGCATGAGCTGCAGTCACATCCAAGGATTGCCGTGTCCACATACCCGCAGTTCCCAGACAGAAGGCTTGTCTCTGTTCTAGAGAGGGGGTTGAACTGTAGTGGAAAGGGAAGTTGTATGTGCTGTATGGACAGTGGCCGTGTATTAGAGAAAGGGGCCTTTTCTCAGGAACAATGAAACTCATTTCTACCTCTGCATCTGACAAAGTGAGCCGAGCCTCACGAAAGCTTATGCCTGCTAAAATTAAATTTGTTGAAGTGCCACAGAACTCTCGTTGTTTTTGCACAGCCAGAGCGTCGGTGCTAAACTGAGCTGAGCTCACTGAGCGGCGCCAACTTGTTCACCAACTGTTCACCAGCAGCCCAGGTATCAGATGTCCAGGGGCTTGCACTCCTCTGCTAGCATGTGGATGGCTTTTGTGTGCACCGGAGGTGGGGGGCAGAGAGAGATCTGGGATGGAACGTCACCTTAGCTTGAGGGCAGTTAAGGCCGTCTTCCGCCGTGTGGCCCTATGTCTGGCATTACATGTCACTGACTCAGCCTGGGGGCAAGGCGCTAGCACTAGGGACACAGAGAGAGCAGTGTCTCCAAGCCTTTGGCTGTCAGTCAAACTGCGATTGGGGAATTCCAGGCGGGGATGGCTGGGCAGTGGGAGGAGGGGTGTGGTGTTATGGTTTGGTGTGTCTAATGTCCCTTGGATGCCAATAGGATTAAAGCGGATAACTCCCAGTAGTTGTTGTGTAACAGCTGCTGGGTGTTACGGAGGAGTCACAGCTTTAGGCCTGGTCTACACTACAGGGCTAGGTCGACGTAAGCTGCCTTGTATTGATCTAGCTGTGGAAGTGTCTTCGCTTCAGTTTGGCTTCCGCTGACGGTCGATGTAGGTAGGTCAACGCAGTATCAGTGTAGAGTGGGGCTGTGATGCTGGAAAGGGTTGGCCATGGAGGGGTGTGTGTGTGTGTGTGTGTGTGTGTCTGTCTTACTAGAGGAAAGGCATCTGATGGGTTTATTATGGCCCTCATGCCTGCTTTCTAGACCACCCCTGGCAATGTGCTGTCAATTCATCCCATTCCTGACTTGAAAATACCTCCGCTCTCCCTGGCCTGGGTCTTTGCAATGCCTACTGCAGTACAGCTCAGTGCTGATTCAGAGTGCCTGAGCCTCTCTTGAGCAGAGATGGGCAGCAACACGCCGGTGATGTAGACGAAACTTTCGGTGATTTGGTTGTAACTAGCCAACCCATTTCACGTGGTTGACCTTGAGACTCAAAGCCAAGTCTCTGGAGGGTGTGTGCATTGGAATTTTAGCCTTCCAAAACTCCGCTCCACATGCTTCTCCCTCTCGGGAGAGGATGAGAGAACAAACAACACTTGACAGATGTGTAGTCACGTTGCTTAGTGTTCCGCTGGAAGGCTCAGATGCTACGGTGATGAGTGCAGTATAAAAATCCAGACAGAATAGAATAGAGCCAAATGCAGGGGAAAGACCTAAGGGCTGGAAGGAGGAATAAATTACATCCCAGAAATGAGAGACTTTCAGTGATCGAAGTGGAAGAGACTAACAGACTCATTCTGCCAGTTTTAGATACTCTAGCTTCACCTACAGATCTTGGTGACAAGGCTCCGAGTCAGAGCTGAGCCATGAACCCTCAGCAGTTCCTAAGCTTTCTCATGCCTCTGTCCCATGCAGTTGAATGGGTGTTCATAGCACAGCGTAACAGTGCACTGGGCGCAGATTACAGGGTAGTGCAACAGATTGGTGCTTGTAACCGGGATTGGAAAAGTGAGACAGTTAACACTTCGGGCAGCAAAGCCCGTCCAGTCCAGAGATTACAGGCTGGAGCAGTTTGAATACTTAGGACTGATTCCAAGAGGGAGATGAACTTCTGGTTGCTTAAACAGTCAGGATCTCTGTAGTTTTGGAGCTTATTCCCATTGCTGTGCAACAGTTCAGCTCTACTCCTGGGAATCACGGTGGTTCAGTCAGATCTGCATCTTAGCCTTTCCTGCATGGAGCAACGTCTCATTGCTAGGCACACAGCTCCCGCTGGTACATTGATGAGCTCTGTCTGCATCCAAGCTTTGTTCTCTTCTGCACCGCTTGCTAGGTTCACTTGACCTCCTTTCATTCTGAGCCTGGTGCCTATTACAGGCTTTGCTGACCCCACCCTGTGCTCCCTTTAGTTTATCTTTCAAGAGGCAGCAAGTGTGTGCCTGCAAATCAAAGCTATTTAGCAAAGCAGTTAGTGGGGATTAGAGCTGATTATCACAGGGGAGGCATGTGGCAAGGAAGAGCATTGAATTTATAACTCCAGCAGGGCCCTCCTGTTCCTGCTAAAAAGGGATTTAAGGAAAACAAACCTGAAAGTGAAATAACTAATCCCACCTTTTAAAGGGGACTTCCCACCTCCCTATACTGTTTGCATCATCATTCCCCTTCCTCCCTGAACGTTAACAGGCAGCAGAAGTGAAAGAAGTTTCTGGTCATTGAAAATATAATTGTCTCTGAAGGGTGGCTCCTAAATAGGGGTGTTTTGGGCATACAGAGTTCCTTTCCCTCCCTTATACGCTCCAGCATCCTAGCGCCGTTCCAATCTGAACATTTAGGCCTGGTCTACACTACAGACTTTTGTCAACCAAAGTCAGCTTTTGGTGCCAAAATAGTGGCAGTGCATGCACTGCAATTCCCCCTCTACCCCACTTCCCCCGTCGACCCAACTCCCCTGATTTTGCAACAAAAGAAAACGGTCTCAACGAGAGGCATAGAGCTTTTTACGCCAAACTTTTAGCAACACAGCATCAGTGTAGACACCGTGCTTGGTTAGGTAAACAGCCTCCGGAAGTGTCCCACAATGCCTATCCTGACTGCTCTGGCCATCAGTTTGAACTCCCGCTGCCCTGCAGCCATCCCCCCTTCCCCTTTAGAGTCCTGGGAATTTTTGAAATTCCACTTCTTGCTTGGTCCGTGTGGAGAGCTCACATCTCATCTTCCCAGCTGAGCAGGGCGGCTCTATGCACCAAATGCTGTCCTGCTTGGAGCACACCAGAGCTGCTGGATCTGATCATCATTTGGAGTGAGGAGGCTGTGCGGTCCCAGCTCCGCTCCAGCCAAAGGAACTTTGATACATAGGGTCAAATTTCTCATTTAATGGTGGAGAAGGGACCACCATTAATTGGACTTGCTGAAGTGCCGTGTGAAAATCACGGAACTGTGGCAGGGGTACCAAAAGGCTAGGGAGTCAAACCGTCACTCTGGTGCGGAGCCAAAGACCTGCCGCTTCTATAACGAGCTGGAAGTCATCCTCAGCAGTGACCCCACCTCTACTGCCAAGAGACCTATGGATACCTCCACAGTCCCAGTGGCAGCGGACACCAGACTCAGCCTCAACAAAGATGTCGTGGACGAGGAGGTCAAGTTGGAGGATGATGTGGAGCAGGAGATTGGATCGTTTGCTGACATGGGGAGCCAGGACCTCTTCTCGACCCCAGAAGCTTTGAGCCAGTCCCAGTCCTCCTGCTCTGCGATGCAGCAGGCGGAGCCTGGGTAAGTGATTATTTTGAGCTGATGTTGCTCAGTTACCTGAGGTACAGCTGTCCTTTGCTTTATTGCATTATACAGCTGGTTGAAGGCATAGAAATGAACAAGAGTAGCTGTGTTTGCATGTGCTTCGCATTCCCCAGTGCAGGTAGGCAGTGCAATAGAAAAATGTGTTAATGCCCACTGAGATTTCACGGGAATCCTCCAGAGAGATCCCTAGGAAACTTTCCTGGAGGTACTCAGCAATCCTCTTCCGGAGATTCCTCAGCAGAGCTACTTTGTTTCTTCCCTGTTGTAGGAAACAATCGGCAATCACTTGTGCAGGGACCAAAGTGGCACACAGGCGAGCAGCACAGGGACCTGGTTTGAAGCTGCTCACATGGAGGAGATGCACCTTAGCATCCCTGCTTACTCTCAGGAGTGAGATATCGGCTTTTATGACCCCCACCTATGGAAAATGGTGGCACAATTTAAAATTTTGTCCCTATCTACCTGCATCAATACCCCAAACAACCAGCCAAAACCTTTTCCCCAGGTTGAGTGCCCCCTGCTCCCAGGCACAACCTCACTAAGCTGTGCACCTGCCCGGGGACAGTGAGAAAGAGGTGTGTTTTACAGAAATGCATCAATGCTGTTATTGCACTCACAATCATGCTTCTGTTCATTGTTTATTGTGCTTCTATAGACATGCACTTGAGGGGAAACCCCTCCATACCTGCCGAGCACCTGCGGCTGATAAGAAAACAACCACGGAGAAGCAAGGAGATGTTCCAAGAACTCCTCCAGTCTTCTGAGATGAAAAGAAAAGAAAAGAAAAAAGAGCACGGAGACACACTGTGTCCGAAAATCAGAAAATTGATAAGCAGGAGAGAAGGGAAAACCAGGAGCAGGTTATGAGTGCATGAGAAAAGCCGTGGAGGAGCAAATGGAGCTGTTCTAAAGTCACTAATAATGCTGCAGTTGGAATTAATGCATACTCAGCCCCTCTTGCAGCCAATACAGACCTGCTTTCCATGTCCTGGCAAACTCCACCTCCACTTTCCTACCAAACTCCCGGCCCATTTTGGTACCCCGTTCAGATAGCTTCCAGAACAATAGCTGGACTTACACCAAGCTGTCACAGCTCATGCTGCCCCTCACTGCTTTTGCCCATCCAGACCAGCTTTTTGTACGTGTTGTGAATAATTGTTATTTAATAAAGACGTACTCTGTGAAGAATAAGCAATCTTCGTCTCTTGCACATAAAGGCAAATAAAAGCATCACCAGCGAACTTTTAATCTGCCAAATACACATTCAACGGTCATTCAGCATCTGCTCAGCCTGTTATTGAAGGGTTCCTTGCTGCTATGCAGGTTGCCCATATAAGGCTTCATGAGCCATGGCAGTAAGGGGTAGACTAGGTCTCCCAGGATCACAATAGGCATTTAACATTCCCCTTTGGAATCTTTTGGTTTGGAAAGTAAGTCCCTGCTTGCAGTTTTCTGTTCAGGCCAGTGTTCCTGAAGATGCATGCACCATGTACCTTCCCTTCCCAACTCGCGTTGATGTCAATGAAATGCCCCCGGTGAGCCACAAGCATCTGCAGTACCATTGAGAAGTACCCCTTTCTATTGATGTACTCCGTCACCAGATGGTCCAGGGCCAAAATTGGGATATGCATGCCATCTATCACCCTGCCACAGTTATGGAATCCCATCATTACAAAGCCATCCACTATTTCATGCACGTTTCCAAAACTCACAGTCCTTCGTAGCAGAATGCAATTAACGGCCCTGCACACTTGTGATAACACAGCTCCAACAGTTGTCTTCCCAACTCCAGATGATTAGCGACCGACTGGTAGTCTGGAGTTGCCAGTTTCCACACAGCGATGGCCACACGCTTGTCCACTGAGAGGGCAGCTGAAACTGGGGCCACTGAAAAATGTCACGAAATGCAATCGGAAACTCACGGAATAACGGGACGGAAATCACTGCATCATGGGGCGATGAGCCCACACCCTGATGCACTGCGATCCTTTCTGCCTTCCCACAACTCCTAGCAGCACAAGGTGGCGAATTGCACAGTGGGATAGCTTTTTGGGATAGCGCTTTTGGATCATCACTGTAACTTGCGTCGACAACACTTTCTAATGTAGACAAGGCCATAGATAGAGCCGGCAGTCAGTGATCGTGAATGGAGAACACGTGTTTGGGCACCTTCTTTTGTCGCGTTTCATTGCAGACTGCAATGGAGGGGCAGGGCAGCAGAAGCCACATTATCCAGGTGAGCTTCCACCTTTCCCCACCATCCCTGTTAATTTTATTTCAATCATGTTCCCTTTTCTTTCCATAAATATGGCTCCATTCAGAATAACAAGCCCAAAGGGACACCCTGCAATAGACAAGCTGCTGTAACATGGAATGGACCTGACTTGAGACATTAAAGAGTCTAGTAATGGATTGAGAGGATGGGACGTGGTGGAGGTTGCACTAAGAGAGACCTTCAGCCGTGACTTTCTCCATGCTGCAGGGGCTCCAGCATGCAGGGCAGAGCTGGGCCCTGAGCTCCCAGCTAGCAGGCGGAATTGACCGGAGTGTTTCTGGCATGCAGCAGAGATTTGTCTGAGGAGTGCAGGGAGCTGTTAATGTTATGGAAATCTATCGCAGCTGGCTTTGCTTTGAGTGCAGGATGCCGTAGCAGCATCTAAAGCCCTCGCGACATCACAGGAGCGCACTGCTGAGCTAGTTTTCTACTCCTCTAGAACCCATCTCAGCTGAGGATCTCAAAGCACTGTATAACCATGAATTAAGCCTCACACCAGGTGAGCATCCCCTCAGTCTTACACATAGGGAAACTGAGACACAGAGACGTGGCATGTCTTTCCCCAAGGCCCGTGGCAGCAAGCTTGTGCAGAGATGGGAATAGAATCAAGGAATCCTGGCTCCCAGTCCCAGCCCTGCTTCAACGCTTAGAAATCCCTTTAAACCCATCTCTTTCTGTGAGGCTTGCCACGCTGATGGAGCCGCAAAGGGTCTAAACGTAGAACAAATCCTTTTCTCTGAGTTGGGGGGAGACATTTTCCCAATCTTTAATTTTATTTATTTGGAAGAACCTCTCTTCCTCCCCCCCACCTCCATAAGAAAGCTGCCGCGCTCTGGAAGAAAACCGGCTTTGTTGTTCTTTCTGCAGTGCTAAGCAATGTGGGGTGTCAGTTTCCACTCTTGCTCTTTTTTGAAGCCCGGCTTTCATCTCCAACACAGAATATTTATTTTCCCTGTTTGGGAAAAAGCCTTATTCCCCCCCCTCCCCAAATGATTTATTTCAAGTGGAAAGAGCTAATGTCTGTCCCCTTTTGGCCGTTCCGGGAAGAAGGATGGTGCCTGAAGAACTGCTACCAAGAAGGGATAAATGATCTCTCCTCTTCAGCACCCCTTCTCTCCCTTTCCCTTGCTCTGCTCCGTCTTCTCCATTCCTTCTGCCAACCTCCTTCCTCTACTCTTCCTGTCTCCATCCACCCCCACTCCTTTCTCTCCATCCACGGTCTCTGCTCCTTTCCCTTTCTCCTGCCCCTCTCCCACGCTTCGTTGTCATCCTCAGCCCCCCATTTGGGAGCTCTCTGGGCTGGGTGCATCCAGGGGCCCTAATTGGAACAGGCTGGCTCAGTTCCTGCGTGGGAGGAAGAGGCTGGGCTTGTGAAAACAGTTCAGAAGTGCAGACAAATTTTACCTAATCCTGCCTAAATAAACAGGAGCTCAGCTGGGGTTATTTGCCCAGGCGTTCCCACCCCCCGCCCACCCAGATCAGGGCGCCTAGGAAAGGCCAGGCTGTTCTGGGACAGGCTGAGGGGGCCATGGGTGTGAGGCACAGGCTGTGGTGAGATGCACTCCAACGTGGACTCCTCTGGGGGCCATGGGAAGGGTCCTTCCATTTTAGCCTCTCCTGTCGGGGTGAACGTTGCCTCGGTGGGCAGCTTCTGAGCTCTGCTCATTCAGGTTTGAAGGTCCAGGGTCCTTCTGCCTCCCTTTCTGGATCGCCCCCGTCCCCCCATCCTAGCTGAGTTGGTGTGCGGCACTATTATGGGGGCGCTTGTAGTGGCTCCACAATATAAGGCGGGGATAATTTCAAGCAGACTCCAAACAGTCCAGAGATGAACCGAGTCCTTCAACTACTCCCCCCTCGAGGGGCACAATAAGAGACAGCAAGTCAGTTTCTGGCAGCAGAAGATGCGGAGGAGAAGGCCCTTTCACCACCAGTGCTGGGAGGTGCTCAAAGCGTACATCTCCCGCAGTCTTAGGGAGCAGCTCTGCCCCCTGTTTTCCACACACAAACCTGCAGGAGTGGGCAGACAACATGGATGGGCACTAACGTCCAGACTGGAATTTTCTCTCATCTGGCGGGGGAGAATTCTAGGATTCACCTGTGTCTGTCTCACGGGTGAGCCTGTAAACTCTGCATCAGCCCATTAGTGGGCTCTGTCCTCTTTCTTGGAGTCTAGATTAGAGCCGGCTTGTCCTGATTCCTCCCCTCTCCCCACCCCGCAGCCCTGTTCCTCTGGGTGAATCTTGTCTTCTGAACACTGGAGGGAGGAGGGGAGAAACTAAACAAACAGCATTAAAAATAGCTCCGGCTGTCAGGTGCCAGATTGAATTTGGGGAAGCATTTACCAGATCAGCCAGCTGGCAGGTCCCACCTCTGGGTGCCAAATTACCAGCTGCTTTCCTTTGTTTTTCACCTCCCCTGCCATGGTCAAGGGCTCACTGAAAACATGTGTGAGGTGGGTTACTGGATCTTGGACGGGAAGCCCCTTCTCACAGGCGCTTCCGTGCACGTGTGTCCACCTGTGACTCTAGAGCAGCCGGGAAAGCAACAGAGGCTGTTCCTCTTTGTCCTCCATAGCCATCCCTTTCTCTCCTTTCAGGGTGAGTCGGATGCCAGCCTCCACGCCCCATCCATCTCCTTGTGCCTTTCTACGTTTCCCCCGCAGGCCCCTCAGCCCCCGCCTTCTCCCAAGTTCTCCAGTTCCCTGCTTGTGGCTCGCACCTTCTGCCTGGTCCGAAAGGAGCGAGTCAGCAGCATGACCCCCTCCATGTTCTCTCTGCTCTGGGCTTCCCTTCACGTCACCCCTTTGCACTTGAAGCTCCTCGGGGCAGGGATTGGCTGGGATGGCCCGGCTTTCACTCCGCTGGGTCAAGTCAAACAGCTGCTGACCCCCTCTGTTTGGCGTCGGGCGCCTGTGGAACAGAGTGCCTGGCCCTGATGGAGGCAGATCTCAGCCTTCTGTGTGATAAGGATGCAGTGGCAGCGGAATCCCAGGCATCTTGTTTGATTAGCCCGGGAGTGTGAGGGGGGGCCTTGGAGCCGGGAGGAAAGGGGGCATTTCGCTTTTACCTGAGACAACAGCGCGCTGGGTTCCTGACCTCTGCGTCCATCCATCAGAGCAAGGACAGGAGGGGCATGCATGGGAGGAGGAGGGGAGGGGTCAGCCAGCTCTACTCTGACCCACCGGACATCCATTTATGTGCAGGCTACTGTGTAAACTAGTGGGGGCTGGACAGGGACACACTGGTGCTTTTGATGGGAAACAAAATGAGCTACTAATGGGAACTTTCAAGGGGCATTGACTCTGTGTGGAAGCTTGGGATAAAAATGCCTCTGCTCCCCACCACGCAACTTAATTGTTTAAAAAAAAAAAAAGGTTATTTATCTTGCTTAAGCAACCAGCATCAGGCACAGGCACTGCATTTTAAGGTCAAAAACCTAAAGTTTAGAAATTTTCAACCTCTTTTTTTTTTTTTTTTTTTTAAATAAAAGAGGTGCATAAATAGTTTATGAATGTGAAGCTGGTTCGGGACAGCGTGTGCTCATAGCTGGGAGATGAACTCGGGGACACCCTGCCTCTTTGATAGTTTGCTGTCTTACTCTCCCCAGCCATGCTTTTGTAATGGTATTTACAAAACCGATGGGCATTAGGCACCTGAGAAATCAGGCCCTCTGTCTTGGTGTTTTGTGTGTGTACAGCACCAAGCGCAATAGGGTCTTGGTCCGTGGCTGGGGTTCCTAGTGCAGCTGTAACAAACCTAATAAATAATGTACAGTGCCCAACACAATGAGGTCCTGGTCCCTGGTTGAGGAGCTTGGGTGCTTCTACTGTATAAATAATCGGTAATAATAAAAGCTGTCTCTGGATTTTGATAAGGCCCATGTGACTAATGATCCTGCTAGAACTGTTTGTCCCAGGATCTCAAAATGTTTGTTTTAGAAATAGTCAGGGCAGGGTTCTCCAGTGCCTGGTTCTTTGGGGTTCCCATCCTGAGGCACCTGAAAGAGACCTGATCTGCAACTCCCTTTGACCTAAGCCATAAGACTTTGCCTCTCATGGTTCTGCACCTTAGACGTCAAGGAAACGTTGTGCATTGGTTTCAGTGGGAGCAGGGCAAGCGTATTTCACCATCAGTACAAACTCCAGCACTTGTAGTTACAGTGGAAGCTGACTGTAGACAGGGTGCTGGACATGGTGATAAAACCACCTGGGCCCTATCTGCCATAATGCCCAGAGAGCCCCATACAGGACCAGGACCCCCATTGTGCTAGGTGCTGTACAAACATATCAAAGATGTTGCTCCAATGTGCCCAAACTCCTCATGTGCTTGGCCAGCTGGCTATTATAAATTAGCTAGTTTCTTACTGGCATCACAGCAGATCTGGGTCTTAAGACACGGGAGGTTATTTGTTATTTATAGCATAATGTGCAGAACAACACATTATCCCAGCTCAAACAAGGCCTTAGCCATGCAGTGCTGGGATTAGAACTCACAACCTCCTGACAAGCGTGCAGACCGCTAGTCTAGGCTGTTTTCTGTTGCTTTTAAATGAAGCTGAAAATTCCAAGAGAAGCTTAGGAGAAACAAATGAGCTTGGCCTGATTTAAACCCCACTGTCTCTAGATAAATTCTTTCCAAGCCCTTGTTCTTTGTGTGTGTGTGTGTGTGTGTGTGTGTTGGGGACGGGGAAGGTACATAGAGAGGCACATGATATTTGGCTCAGGTTTTGTCTTGGGAACCAAGTTTAAGGTGGCAACAAAAATTGACCGCAGCAGACTTTAGCCTCATCTGTCTTTGCTATAAAAGTGCTTCTTGGCTCTGACTTCTAAGTGCCTGCTCCCAACACCAGAACCCACAGCACACGTGACATTGCATGGGGGATCGATGGGAGACAGAACTCTAGGACCTGATTCTTCTTTTACTTAGCCTGGTGCAAATCAGGAGAAATTGCATTGAGTTCAACAGGATTACAGTAGTGCCAGTGAGAGGAAAATCAAGCCCATCCTCCACTCTGGGGAAATATAGACTGCTTTAATGGGGAAAAAAAAAGTTGACGGGTCTAATTTAAGTACCTCAAAACCAAGGGAGGCAGAGCTGAGATAGAAAGGTGTTTCTTTCCAAAGTAGCCTCCAAATCAGCCGCCTGGAACTAGCCTGCAAACGTATGTCTCTGTCCTGCCAAGGCTTATGCATGTGTTTAGCTTCACATGACAACATTCCCATGGTGCTCAGTGTGATTACCAAAGTGCCTGAAATGAAGCTGGGTGTGTTTTTGCAGGATTGGGGCCCCAATATGTGAAGTGCTAAAGAGAGTTTGTTTCACTCATAGCTACAGTCCAATAGGAAAAAAATACAATATATCATTCTAGAACACACTTTGATTCTAATTTACACTGTCCCATAAAAACTAGTGCCTAGTATTTGAAATGACAAATTGGAAATGTAAGGCTTCGTGCTTATTTCAGTGATCTAGTTTCATACAAAAAAACCCCCTGAGAAACGTTGAAAAATTCGGTCTCTCTTTCTTTAGCCTGAAAATGGGCCCACTTTTCCTTGAATGACCCTGACTATAAGCTAGGCTCTCCCATTTACCAAGCTTTCTTTGTGCAAATGTTCATACCGAAATCCTAAATTCATTAAATTTGAAACGGGGGGACCCCACCTATAAACAACTTTGCAGACACTAATTTGCCTATAATAAAATAGGGACCATATTCACAAGCATTTTCACAATTGTGCACATCCAAATGTCCTCTCCCCCTCCCGGTACATTGCCTAAAGAATTCTGCTTTGCACGTGTTTATGTGGTTGAATCAGTGGGAAACAAGGCTAAAGAAGTTTCCTTAGGCTAATCCTGAATCATCCTTTCATACAGACAGAGAGCAATGAGCCGCTGTGTAACCAGCCTGCTAAAGGGAGGGGACAGTGTGTGCCTGGGTGGTCCCTGTAACTGCAGAGTAAAAAAAGCAAAGCATTATGAAGTAACATGATGATGAAGGGAAAGGTGCATTGATCCATTTTCTCTCAGCATGATCTCAATCAAAGTGGAAGATGGATAGGAGAGATGTCTGTGGTTCCTGCTCATTCCTTCAAGCCTTCTCTAACAAACCCAGTAAATAACCGAACACAACGTTTGAATCTGTTCATTATTTTCTAAAGTCCTGATTTGCCTGTAAATCATGCAAATAGCACAGCAAAATAACTTCTTGATTAAGACTGTGGCATCAGTGAGAGGAGAATTAGGCCATGAATTTCAAATGCAAAGGGGAAGAGGAGCGATCAGTAGCAGTTTATCCAACCGTGGAATTCTGTAAGTCGTAATACGTGAGTGGCAGGATACCTGGTTGGAGTGATTCAAGGAGAAGGGAGTTAAAAGGAAGAGCCAGATTTCATTTAGCCTCCCTGGCTTCTCTGTTTGAGTCTGCTGTGCATCTTGCACACGGCAACAAACAGCAGAAGGTGAAAATGTGGAGACGGTGAAACAGCTTTGTTTGATTTGTGATGGAACTGCGTTTACACCAAGCTGTGTGTCTGAATCCAGGAAGGAGGTTTGGATCTTGCATCCTTGCTCTGAACAGCAGAGCTGAATGTGTGGGTTGTGGGCAGATCCATTTGATATGCAGGGCTGTGGGCTCAAAGTTAGCTCTTCAGCCCTCATCCTGCAATTGGATCTACTAATATGGACCTGTGTGGAGTTCAAAGGGTTTCCCTACAAGCACAGGGCATCTGCACTAGAGGATCCCATTAAAGATACTTTTAAATAGTGCTCATCAAAAAAAAGGTGCATGTGCCCATCTCCATGTGCAAATCCTCGTGCATGTGCAAATAGCAAGGCACATGTGAAGTTAATCCATTTGTGCATGCCGAGATGGGAATTTGAGCATGCAAATGTAGCGGGTGCAATTTATTGTAATGTGATCCCTGGATATATTTTTGTGGATGTGCTTCTATTTTTAGTATTAAAATCTCAGTCAAAGAGGGAGGGTTGCGTAACTGGGAGGGTCATGGAATATTCAGAGCCTTTCACTGCGTAAGTCACCAGCTGAAATCCCGCCCAACTCTTTGAGGACTGGAAGTTATCACCTGAGGACTCGCCTGTGTGAAATGAATTTGGAGCCTTCGCCCAAGTTCTTACTGTCTAGGAAGGGTCCCTTCAGGTCAGGAAGCAGGAAGCAGGGTTTTTGACTCAAATGGCATTTTGGGGGGTGAAAGTTTCTCTTTTATTGAGAAGCTTTTTTTCATTCAAATAAAAAAAGTTTAGATAAACTCCAGGATCTGCCATTGACCTTGAGCAGATCATGTCACTGCTCTGTATCTCCGTTTCCCCATTTGTGAAATCTGACTTGCCGCCATAAAGTGCTGTGAGACGCACAGTGCTATGGCAGGGTGAAGTGTTTGGTGATTATCATTTCAGCAGTGTGTTTTAAAAATAAGCAAATCAAGGGTCAGATATCTAATTGGAAGGATAGGGGTTTTTTAAAAAACCCCTCCCCCGCCCCGCCCCCCCAAATATTTTATTGCAGCTGCCCCAGAACACAAAGTGGTTCTTGCCATGTAAATGCTTCTCACCAGGATTTACTCCCCAGGTCCAACATTTCTGGGCTGACATCACTGGTCTCTGCTGGGGGTGGCTATGCATTGTTCAGTGACTGACTCAGCAATTGTTTCACTGTATGGATTGTGCGTTATGTAACTCTGTGTTAATCTGGGATTTTCCAGCTCTTTGTTCGCCTCCCTCCTTGGATGGCTTTTCTGCTTGGTTTTCGTCACGCCCTGTCCTTTACGAATGAACTTTTTCCAGGATTCCCTCTGCCTCCCCCCCCCTTTTTTTCCCCTCTACGATCTGTGACAGGAAATTAAGTGCTGGTTATGGGGCAAACCAGCTCAGGGGAAGTAATATTCCCTCCCCCCTTGCCCTCTAGCTTTCACCTAATCAAAACCTTTTTGGGTAATTTGAAGTGTTCAGCTAATTATATTTTTTCCTTTTCCATGCTCCTGGGAACCACGGGATGCTTGTGAGGTTTAACTGATTGATGTCTGTGAAGTGTTTTGATTGTAGGGTAGCCAGCAACTCATTCCATGATGGTTCAATCCTGGCCAGCACTTAGAGAGACCTTGTGGAATGATGTTATGCTACATAAACCCTGTAAATCAGAGACCCAGAGTGGGCGTGTCTGTGCCGATCAGCCTAGATTCCCCTTTGCATTTGCACCAATGGAATGCTATCTCGTCTACACCACATGAGAACATTACAGTGCTCTGTAAAGCCCTGAAGCACAAGCATTTCTTTAAGGATGTGAATGATCCTGTTGTAGTCAATAGGACTATTCACGTGCTGAAAAACGAGCACATGCATATGTGCTTTGCTGGATCAGGCCTCAGTGCACATCACTGTGGAGGAAGATGTAACACACGTGAAAATGTTGAGATGGTACAGTGTTTGGTCAAGTTTTGTGCAGAATGTAGGCTTGGTAAAAATAAGCTTTTAGAAAACCCTAGGCCCATCCTAATGTATTTAAGAATTTTCATATAAATTAATCTTATTTAAAACAAAAGTCCTGCAGAGTTTTGCAATCCAAACATTGCAACCTTTGGGATAGTGCATGAGAACCTGGAAGTGTAACTGACTAGGAATGAAAATGAGACTGATTTTTTCTCCATCTTCATGCCTGGGACTAAAACAAAGCATTTGTGATGTTCTGACAGTGTGTGAGAGTCTGGACAAGACACCTGGATAGAGACATGAGTTGAGGATCTTTCAAATGAATTAGACAATATATTGGGGGACGGATGCACTGGGAGCCCCACAAATTGTTACTAGTGCCCTAATCCTGCAAAGATTTCAGCACATTAAAAGTCCCATTGATGTCAATGGAAATACACACGTGCTTAACTTTGTAAACTGGGAATAAGTCTTTACTGGACCAGTCTAAATTAGGTCCTGCTCCTGCCCAGTTCTGGGAACCTGCAGTTTGTTCTGACTTCAATGGGATGTGCAGGCACTCAGCACCTTTCAGGATCAAGCCCTAAAATAATTGCCCAGAGCTGAGTGAAGTCAGTGGGAGACTTTACATTGATTTCAGTCGGGTTTGGAGCAGACCCTAGGATTCTTTTTAAAATCATGTGTCGCAAACAAGATTTCTAATAGTTTTAAGGTATAATTATAGTGTAGATAATATAATTGTGGTTTTCTGTTTAAAAAATACTAAGGTCTGACTTTCCCCATTTTAATGATAATAAACCTAGCTCTTACATAGAGCTTTTCATCAGGAGATCTCAAAGCGCTTTACAAAGGAGGTCAGTATCATTACGTGCTTTTACACTGGTGTAACTCCATTAACATCAGTGAAGTTACTCCTGATTTACACCAGGAGAACTGAAAAGAGAATCAGGCCTGTTGTTTTTGACCCAGCACTGTCCCTTAATCAAGAACATCCTTGAAACAGTGTCATGCCCCCAGGTTAAAACTGGCCTTTGACCACGCAAGTACCACTTCCAACCTGTGCCTCATTGATGTGATATGTTGTCACGTGATCTTCTGCTGGAGAGTTTGTGGGTGAAGTTATGAGGCAGCTGGAAGGAGGTTCAAGCTCATGTTGTTAGGCTCGCTTATTTGTTGGATTCAGTTTTGGATGTATAATTCCTCTGGCTCCAAACAGCATAATCCTCTGCCTTAGTGGGGCGTGTGACTCGGTGAGTTGTTTATTTGTCTCCTCCTCTGCTTCTTTCAGATATGGAATGTGCAGATGTGCCTTTGTTAACCCCTAGCAGTAAAGAAATGATGTCCCAGGCACTGAAGGCCACCTTCAGCGGCTTCACGAAAGAGCAACAGCGGCTGGGAATCCCCAAAGGTATGGCACGCTAGTGCCCAATGGGCAGAGCTCTGTGTAAGTTATAAACCAGAGGCATTTCTTCATCTGAAAAATCCTCTTTTCCAAACCCCTTGCTCCTTTCCATTCCATCTCTCTTGCCACCACCTTGATCCCTGGCTTCTCTGGCCAGAGGAATACATAAGCGATATCTTCCTCCATTGCTGGACAGATTGGCCTATGTGATTTCTGCCCACCCCTTTCAGAAGTTGAGACAATTTTTGCTCTCAGCTACCCAGTGAGCAATACCCCATGAATTGGGTTCCCTCTTGAGGTAGCACAGGGGGCCTGTACCCAACGGGACATGAATATTTTGTCCTGGCCCTAGCTGGGAGATTTTCACCTCCTTTAATTTTTACTATGGGCAGAAGTGTCAGGTGTTGTTTGGCATAACCTGCAAGGTGCTTGTGGTTTGAATGGAAAAAAAAAAAAAAAGTTACTGGAAGACTGACGCCCATAGGGAGAAGATGGGCTGTTATAAACTTTGTCTCAAGCCAGGGACAGGATCAGAGAAAGGCTCTCCAGTGGCAGACAAAAGTAACACTTGGTCCTACCGGATGAAGCTAAATTTATGACATTCCCCACCATTGTATGTTATACTTATGTCAACCCAACAGCGGGATCTGTGGGGCACTGCCCCAGTGTGTACAGTTGTAGGGAGAGCTGATATTTTGTTCCCCATTGAGATGGCGTGTCTGTAACACCTGGAGCATGGGAGTTTTACCACAGACTTCAATGGGAGCAATGGGCACTTTCAGAAATACCACCCTAACTCTCCAGTTGCAATTGGAAATATGTTTCTTGATTCCTGACTTTAAGGGTGCTTCCTTGGTGCGATTAAAGAGCTGCTGTGTACCACACTAGAAGTAGCTGCATTTCAGGGGGCGGGCAAAGGGATGGCCATATATCCCTGACAACTGTATTAACTTCCGTAGAAGTCTTATTAACGGCTCTCTCCCGTGACCCCTTGGTGCAGACCCCCAGCAGTGGACGGAGACTCATGTGCGGGACTGGGTGATGTGGGCTGTGAATGAATTCAGTCTGAAGGGCGTGGATTTCCAGAAGTTCTGCATGAACGGGGCTGCCCTCTGCTCTCTGGGCAAGGACTGCTTCCTCGAGCTAGCGCCTGACTTCGTGGGAGAGATTCTCTGGGAGCATCTGGAGATCCTGCAGAAAGGTAACTGAGCGGGTCACCACGTGGGCTACAGCAAGGGGCCTTGGACTCACGTATTAAGGAGGCAGACTGAATCTCAGGTCCCCGAAGAGCCAGGCTTAGGGTCTGACTGCTGTAGGCTTCAGTAATTTACCAACACCCTGTGCAGTGATGTCACCATACTTATCAACTAAGCAGTATCTAGTGAGGCCCTATTTGGATGGGAGACCTCTAAGGAAGATACAGGTGTGGCCGGAAGTGGTGTTTGTGGTTCTCTGCAGCTGACGACCTTCCCTCTGAGGGTAAGTCTATCTTCGAGTGGGGAGGTGTGAGTCCAAGCTCGTGTGCGTGTACCGATGCTGGCCCAACTCAGCTGAGTGCCTAAAAATAGCAGCGTGTCCATGGCGGTACGGGCTGGGCTCATGTTAGTCACCCTGAGTGCAATCCTGCCAGACCCCCAGTGTATACACGGCTGGTTTTTGGGCTAGCGTGGCAATATCTATGCAGGCTGGGAATCACACTGCCCTGATCCAATGCAGACGTACCCTGGGTCAGCACTGGCTGTGCTGGAGATGCCGGCTTTCCAATAAAACATAAAGCAAAGGGGCCTGACTGGTTGTGGCCAGTGAAGATCTCCTGGCACTCTTTGAAAGAGGAAGGGTGTTAGCGCCAGTATCTTGACTGAATTCCAGGGCAAGGCAGGGCCAGTCTGCATTCCAAGGGATGAAAGGTGGGTTTTTCCAAGGCATTCGGGATTGACCTGACTGCTCCTATTGGGAATTTTTATCATTGAGAGCAATGAGAGCAGCTAGGCCAACACTTCTGAATCACACCCAGACTCTCCAGTCACAACTGGAAATTATTTTTCTTTATTCCTTGGGTGTGGTGAAACAGCTGCTGTGTTTCACACCAGAGGTGGCTGCATTTCAGAGGGGGTGGGTGAAGTGATCTCTCTATATATATCCCTGCATACCACCTTTTGTGGATCTTGGTTTTCATAAATGATTTCTGCGGGAGGAGGGTGCTATAGAAATGCAAAATGTCTGATAAGATATCTTGGAGTGACAGAGCTACCTAAATGGCTGATGGGAGCCTGAGCTGTGTAACTGCGATGAAAAGTGGCAGCAGACACACCCAGTTCAACAAAGCTCTAAAGCACGTGTTTAACTTTAAGTATCTGCTTTAATCGCATTAATTTCCCCAAGATTTAGAGCCTGGTCCACAGCCTACTGAAGTCAATAGAAGGACTTCAGGGGGCTTTTGGATCTGGCTCTTAAGCAGGTGCTGGCATGGGCTGAATTGCTTTGAGGGCTAAATGTGTGGAGAGGGTGGGGAAGATGGTGGGTTTTAGGACCCCAGCATTCCCTAAACACATTGCTCCTTCACTGAGAATTTAAAAGACAGCTACCTCAGTTTGAATCAGTGGAGCCCTCGAGACTATATTGCTGCACTCTCCCTACCGTGCTACCAAGGAATTGCTAGCATGCTGCGAAGGGCCCAGAAAACCACAGGTCACTGAGCAAATTCAGACGCTCCATAGTCCACTCAACCCCATGATGCAGCATCTAGTTCAGTCCTAGGGCTGCTTCATAGCAGTTCCATTGCATTGCGTATCCATATCCATGGCACCCACTGCTTTCCCTTGTCGGTAACCCTACTTTGGTGGCTGGGAGCGAAGGGGGATTCCGTGCCTTCCATGAAACCTGTTGACAAATGGAGGTTAATTACTGATTACTAATTTTACCCTCACCGGTGGTTTGAGAAGGTAGACATGGCTGTGCATGGGGGCTGCACTAGCCTGTGTTTTTCCACTCCATGTTTGGCTCCAGTATCTTTTCAGTTCTTCTCTTTTTCCGTTAGTTTTTACTGAGTCATCCACTGCAGAGGGATGGTTTTGTGGTGAAGGCACTGGGTTGGCACTCAGGAGATGTGGTTTCAATTCGCGGCTCTTCTACCAGCAACGTGGGGCAAGTCACTTGGGCTGACATCTGAAAAGGCATTTAAGTGCCTAACTCCCACTGATTTCCCTTTGAGCATCTGGACCTAAGTGACATGCCCAAGGGAGTCTGTAGCAAAGCTGGGAATTGATTTCAGTGGGAGCTAGGTGCCTAAATACCTTTGAGGATATGGGTGCACCATGCCTCAGTTTCCCAAACTGTAAAATATGGAGAATGTTTTCTCACAGAGGGGTTGTGAGACTGAATTTATTAATGTCTTAATTGCCCAGACTCAGTGGTAGTGAGGGTTGTATAATTACCTAGGTAGATAGATGCCCTTAGAAGAAAACTAAAAGGTTTTTTACAGGCCAGGTCCTGGATTTAGCATTGGCTGTTTCTCCTTCAACTGTGTGAGGACAAGAATAAAGATGCAGTTCTCTCCGTATTTATCCTCCAGGCATCCTCGGGATGCCTAGGTTCTTTATTTTTAGCTGTTCTCCACGCATGCTGTGTCACCTTGTGCAAATCATGTAATGCCTCCATGCCTCAGTTTCCCTGTCTGTAAAACACAGTAATCTGCATGCCTCTCAGAGGCCCATGGGAATGAAGTCGTGTTTGTACATCACTTTGTGCTCCTGGACTGAAAAAGTACCTATGAGTAATAAAAAAGGGCAGAAACTGCCCTTCCAAACTGGGAAGACAGGGCTCGATCCTGCTAATACAATCAATGGGAAGTTTCATTATTATTCACATTACAGTGCCACCTAGAAGCTCTGCCCCAAATCAGGGGTCCATTGCGCCAGGTGTTGTACAAACACCGAGTCCCTGCTAGATCTTAACATCTAAATAGACATGACAGATTTTTCTGTCCATGTTTTACAGGTGGGGAACTGGGGCACAGAGAGATGGAGCGAATTACCCAGTGTAAATTGGCAGAGCTGGAGATCGAGCAAACGTTTCTTGAACCTTAATCTAGTGTCTTCACTGTCAGCCCTTCCTTCCTGAGAGTAGCTTGCCATCCTCTTCAATGGGAACAGTACCAGGGCCTGGTCTGTTAAACCCAAAGCAGTTAGCTTCAACTTCACTAAGCCACCCAGAAGCGTTAGGTCACAGCAGGACACGTAGCAGCCTCCTGGTCCTTCTCATTAACACGCCTCCCCTGTTAGCTCTTTCAGAGGGAGTGACTCACCTACCGCAAGCTGCACAAGGTATAAAAACGGCAGCAGATGGGCGACTTTGCCTTCGTGTATTTGGGTGTTTGCAGTCGTATTTTTCCAAATTTCTTCCTAAAATAACCCCAGTTACCAGCAGTCATCAGTGCCCTCTGCTTGACTGTAAACCTAGCTGAAAGTTGCCCTTTTTAACCTAGTCCCACCCTTTCCCTGTGGTCACCCACCCTGCCACTTGGCAGACTCCATGGGGAGGGGAAAAAAGCGCCCGGGATTAGGTCTCTCTACACAAAACCTTCCTTTGTTTGAGAATATTTTCCACCCTGCAATCCCAGGAGGGGAGGCCAAAATTAGCCTCCTTCAAGTGAACGTGCATTATCTTTGGTTAGTTTTTCTCCAGCCTCAGCAGAAATAAACACAGGCAGAGCAATTTGTGCTTTTATTTTTGTTGCCCTTTTTAATGTCCCATTATGCTGTCTGTGTCCCTGCGCTGTGTGCTCTGCAACTGCTCCTGCATTGAACGAGATCTTAATAAGAGGAGCCAAGGCAGAAACTGTGCAGCTTCCAAACTGAGGAGACAAAATCAACTTCTGCATGTGACAGCACTGATGAGATGGGCAGGGGTGAAATGATCCATGTATTGAGGGTACAGTTACTATTATTAATTATGCACCAGGGCCCCATTGTGCTAGTGTCGTAGATACACACACCAAAGAGTATTCAGTAGGAGTAAGTTGGTGGCTGTGGAGCAATGCCTCATGAAAGTAGGAACAGGGTTTTCAGTGTCTTGCACTTTTTCCTTTTCATATGGGCAGGTCAGGAGCAGCAGAAGTGTGTATGCTCAAACCGCAGGTGTGTTTTAGGCAAACACACCCACCAGAGCTGGTTGAAAAATTGGGAAAATTTTCTGGAACAACGAGTCCCTCTTTTTCATTTAAAAAAAAAAAAAAAAAAAGAGTCCAATTTCAAAATTTTGTGATGAGCTCTTCACTCAACACCAGAAACATCAAAGAATGAAAAATAGCCACAATTAATGGAAGCAATTAAAATATAATAATCATCTATATAATGAGATTCCAGGATTGTCACTCTGAAGCTTAGAATGTCTGTTGAGTCAGCATGAAACCTGACGGGAGAGCTTATTTTTTGTTCCGAATATCACCAGGTTCAGTCATCACTGGGATTTGTGGTCCGTTATTGTCCAATTTTTAAGTTGTCAGCCATTTTCAGCACTTTTACA
This sequence comes from Emydura macquarii macquarii, assembly GCF_026122565.2. Lineage (NCBI taxonomy): Eukaryota > Metazoa > Chordata > Testudines > Chelidae > Emydura > Emydura macquarii. The sequence goes on along the minus strand of NW_027130449.1, from coordinate 3,658,688 downwards.
CTTGATCAATTTACACCATGCAAGAATCGGGGCTTTTGCCTAATAATTAATAATATTTCAGTATTGCCTAGAGGATCCACCTGAGATAGGAACCCTATTCAGCACTCTTGAAAATCAGGCTACTTATTGGGTCCTAAGGCTAGGTTTTTCCAAAGAATCTAAGGGAGTTAGGCACTCAGTTCAATGGGATTTGGGCACCTAACTTGCTTCTGCTCCTTTGAAAATCCTGGTTTAAATGGAAGCTGAATGCTTTTGGAAATTCTGACCACCATGTATAACTGAAAGTTTCAGCAGAGATGAGATTCCTATGGACTTGATTCTTTAATGTCCCTTTCTTCTTATAGAAGAGATAAAGCCGTACTCAGCTAATGGAGTGAACCCCTCATATCCAGAATCCCGCTATACATCGGACTACTTCATTAGTAAGTTGGAGCCCTTTTCCCAAAACTGCTCCTCTCTTCTTCCAAATAATCCAGCGTGTTAATGTTATTGCATCTGGTTTACAGTGGGCTGGTCATTAGCCTATTTAAAATTGTTGGCTGTGGTTAGAAGAGTGACACTTGTTCTAGGCTTGTCTCTGTTCTCATGTGTCTTCTGAGCCCCATCTGATTCATGTGTTGACAGTTAACTACCCCAGTCATGGCAGAATATGCAGCTTTCATAGTATGATTATCCCTCTTCTGTCTTGTGTCCTTTGACAATTAATGAGATAGTTAATGTTGGGGTCATCATTAGGTTTCAGAGTTAACACATACTGCGGCTACTGAGAGAAGTGCACACCTCAGAGCTGTTGCTTCATGCTGTCTGCAGTCTGACAGATATCACTTCATCTAGAGACTTAGGCCTACATTTTTAGAAGTGGCCTCTGGTTTTTGTTGCCTGCATTTTGGGTGATCAACTTGAGACACTTAGGCACCTGACCCTCTCATTGCTTTTGATTGGGGTTGTGGGTTCTCAGCATTTCTGGAGTGCCAGATGGCAGCCACCAAGGGAAAGCGCTGGTTCCCTGATCTGGCATGATTCAACCCCCAGTTCCAGCCTTTCAGAGCTCATACAGGAGGGAAAGTTCTGTTATGCTTCATACACTATTGAAAGAATGGTCATGTACATTTGGATCCCAGATTCTCTCTGGTCAGTCCAGAGGGTTGGAGCAAACAGGAGCTCGCTTGGCTTTGATGCCAAGTGAAGCTTGCTCGGTGAGCAGTGAGGGGAAGTCTTGTTTTTGATGTGTAAATAGAGCAGATTTGATCCGAAAGTGCTTGCAGGAGGAGAAGTATAAGTATAAAGCAGAGAGATGTCATTTTATGGGGGGATTCTCCTGGTTGCCGTTGCTTTAAGGAAGACAGTGCTAATCCTACTCCAGCATGTTGCATAGAAGAGCAGTGCATCCCTTGCATGAGTCCCACTGCTCCATGTTATCCTAATTTGACGTTTACTCTGAAACCTAATGATGGCACCAGTTCTCTCCTGGTGATTGTGAAGGTGAGCAATCTCCATGGGGGCTGCCATGTCAATCGGTATACAGCTCCAATGTGATGACAAGGACCCTGCTCCTCATCCTCATACTCCATTTCCTGGGGAAACTGCTGGGAGCCTCCCCCTGGTGGTTTATCTAATCCTTCCCCCCACAACAACTCTGAGGTTGCTCCTATTTGCTAAGGGCCCAATCTGGTGCCCATTGAAGTCAACGGAAGTTCTTATTGTTACTATTTGTTATTTGTACTGTGGTAGCACTTAGCAGTCCCAGCTGAAATCAGGGTCCCTTTATGCTAGGTGCTGTACCAATAATTTTTAAAAAATCCAAAGATCTCACAGTATCAACATATTACAGGAGAGGAGAGCTAGAGACAGCAGTGCTCTGTTTAGCTTTGAGTTATTGTCTTTTCGGTCAACAGCTGACATTAACCCACCCAATCATTCCACCCACAGGTTATGGCATTGAGCATGCTCAGTGCGTGCCTCCGTCAGAGTTCTCTGAGCCCAGCTTTATCACAGAGTCCTACCAGACCCTCCATCCGATCAGCTCAGAGGAGCTCCTCTCCCTCAAGTATGAGAATGACTACCAGTCGGTCATCCTGCGTGACCCTGTTCAGACGGACTCCCTGCAGACAGACTACTTCACGATCAAGCAGGAAGTTGTAACGCCAGATAACATGTGCATGGGTCGCACCAGTCGAGGTAATGGCCAGAGTCTCCAAAATCTCTGCTTGGTTTTCCACTACCTCCCTCCACCCTGGATGTTTTCCTCACCTTCTCTATGCAAACAGGAGGGTTCTCTCTACCCAGGATGTTCCTTTTCAGGAATCACAGGCAAAGAAACCATAGGTGCCCCATAACTAGTTTCATAGTTTCTGGTAACCAAGGGTCTGGAAGTATTTACACATCAGCAGGTGTACAATGATGATAATGAATAGTAGATCTCAAAGCACTTTACAGTGGAGGTCAGTATCATTTTACAGATGGCACAGGAATGGAGCCTAGGTCTCCTGAGGTCCAGTGCAGTGATCTAGCCCCTAGGTATCACTGCCTCTCCCATTGACTTCAATGGCACTACTGCAATTTACACTTGCTGAGAATCTGGCCCAATGAATTAAACCTCACTATTCTGAGGTGAGGTGAGTATTGTTATCCCCATTTTAGAGGTGGGGTAACTGAGGCAGAGAGAAGGGCAGTGGCTTGTCTCAGTTCAACATGAGGTCAACAGCAGAGCCAGGAATAGCACCCAGAACTCCTGTGCCCTAAACACTGAGACCAAATGCCTTTCTAGGGTAACATTATTAAACTCCAAACACACAGAACCAGCTCCTCAAGTAGTTAAAATGGATTTAGCTTCACTGAAGTCTAAGCAGCTACACGGATTTATACCAATTGAGGATCTGGCTCTTAATTCTGATGCAAGAAGAGAGTGTCATCCAGAGAGCACAAAGCCATTTGAAAAGGAGGGGGTCATTATCCTAATTTTACAGAAGAGGAAACTGAGGCACAAGAGTGGCAATGTGACCTGCCTGAGATCACACGTTGAGTAGAACTCAGGTGTCTTGAATCTCAGTACTTATCATAGTGCCAGCATCGATATGAGTTGGTCTTGATGCTGAATGTTACATCTGTTTAATTTTTTAACGTGGAACAAGAAGTGAACAATGCTATGGGTTGGATCTTTGTGAAAAATCAAGCTTCTTTGCCAATTCCAGCATCATTCCCCCCCTCGTTGGGATCACATGTACAGTACACGGTTGGGGCCATTTTCATTATTCTTTTTTTCTTTTCTTTTTTCCTTAATTTCCAAGCTGGGGAAATGGGTTTTGGGAGGGTTATTTAAAAAACAAAACAAAACAAAAAACGACTTCTGCTGGTTAAACATTTATATAACACAGGCAAATTAGGCAGATGTGGTGAGCCGAGGGGCAGCTGTGTTGCAATTTTAGGCAAGCCTTTTTGCTTGGGTTTTTTTTGCAGACCGGCTTCTAATTTGGTTCCTTCTCTTCTCTTGAACTTTTCTTTAAAGAAGGCACCTTGGTAATTCTTACTGAAAGCCTTTCACTATCACGACTCAATGCTATGCTGGCCTGCAGTCCTCACAAACCCTGAAGGGAAGGGTGTTCTTATGACATAACAGCCCCTCAACCTAGTGCTAGGAACAGAGGGTCAGAGAGAGAGAGACCTATATCAGTGAACCACTTAACATTTGTGATTTAAGAAACACCATGGGCCACATTTTAGTTGACACTAAATCCTGCCCTGGCAGTGTAAATGCACCCTCCTTTAGGTGTGAATATATTAAGGGTAAGGTTCCCTAACCCCATCAGAGTGGTGCAAAGGAACCTCAGTATAAATGGGTATCCAACCTGTGTGTTTATAATGATAAGTTTATTATAAATTCTCTACAAAAAACAAATTAAAAGAATGGTAACTTTGCAAAATTCAGCCCTTAAAAGCTAAAAATGCCAGAATTAAGGCTACCCATGCAACCTTTATTTGGCCCCTTATGCATATGCATCCTGATACAGTCTTTAATTACATGATCACGGACTATTTTTTTCTACTGCGCATGCACAGTGCAGATAGAATCTTTGGAGAATTTAGCTGGCAAGTCTCTATTGCACATGTGCAAACTGGGATTTTTGTTTTAAAGTCTCATAACTTGGCCAAATTTAGGTAGATTTTCACATAGATGACAAAAGGCCTGACCACCCTTCAAGCCCCTGATACAAAGCATGGAGGTGCTAGAGCTTCTCAACAAAACGTAGGAATTTTGGGCAAAACCCTTGTTTTCCCCTAACCCTGTTCTGAGAAAATGCTGAATCATTTTTGCTGAAATTCCCCCCACCCCTCCTGCTCCAAGAATATATCAGCTAGAATCATGGAAATTTTCAGCCCAAATGGATGAAATTTGGCAAAAGTTATAAGCAACTGAAAACAGGTCTTATTACTGGAAATCTTAATTATAGGCATCGTCACCTGTAGTAAAATCATTTAATTTAGGGATGGGCCTGAGTTGGAATCTCAAATTCAGAATTGCTCATGTCAGAAGGTAAATAGTTAATGTTGACATATAAGCCATCATCATTAGGCTTCAGAATCAATGCACCGTTAGGATGAATGGGAGCAAATGTTCTGAAACGCAGCCCATTAGTCATTGAAGAAAACTTCAATAGGCTTTCACGCCCGCATTAGTTAAGCTCTTCTTGCAGGGAGAGCTGTTTAAACTAGAACACAACAAATATTTGGGTGAGCATGCCAGCTTCTTTCCGCCCGCCTTTCCCCTCTGAGATTTACTATCTGGGTCTGAGCCACAGGCAACTCAGCCAGTGGAAATTTCTTCAGGAGCTCTTACACAATCCCGGCAGCTGTTTTTAGCCTAGTTTGGGAAATTAATGAACTTGAATGATCCTGTTACGCTCTTAGCTTGTCAGCAAAGATGTTGAGCAACAGGCAGAGTAAGGGATCCCAGAGAGTGCAGTTAAGGCTATGTTTGGGTCCCTTTTTAGCTGCCTGCACTTTTTCAAATACAGGGAACTCAATCTTTAGTTGGTGTCAATCAGCACAGCTCCATTGGCTTCAACAAAGCTTTCCACTGGCTGAGGATATGGCCCCTAATATATTGCTTGGTTGCATAAGGGTAGCCCTACAGGAGTGCACCTTAGTGGAGGAGAAAAAATAGTTGCTTGAATTCTCAGCCCACACCTTTCCAGGTCTACTGTTGCTTGGGGACACTGGAGTGTGAAGAGCTGCTGTTAGGATTTTCTGCAATCACGTGGCAATATATTCTTGTTGCAAAAAACCGCAAGCAAAGAAACTCAAAATAAGGCTTAGCTGGACCTTGTGCTAGCCTTCTGCATGGGGGTAAATCGTATCCCTGCGTACCCTGTTTGGGATGTGTAACTGCTACCTTCTGTGAATTTATCTGTGTTCATGTAAGCTCTCCAAGGCAGTGTGAAGTGCCATGCAGGCCTATGGTGCCGTACAAGGGATCAGTAGAGATGGGCGCAGGTCAGGAGATTCAAACCCAGCTCCCGCAGGGTTTGGTTCTAGGATTTTCCTTTGCATCTTTGTATTGTGGATGAAGCTTCCATATCTGTCTTTGGAATATGTGGTCCTGCCTGTCCGTTTTAGTGGCGTATTTCTCTTCAAACCCTTGGAACCAGGGCAATCCCCGTTCAGAAGGCGTGTCCATTTTAGGCGGCCATGAACACGGTTCAGGCTATTTCCTGCTTCTGGGGTGGAGACTAGGAGTCAGGACTCATGAGTTCTTTCCCGACTCTCTACAAGCGACTTACTCTGTGACCTTGAGCAAGTCCTTTCACTTCTGTGTGCCTCAAATCGCCCTGCTCTGTAATATGGGGATGATAAAGATACCCCAGCCCCACAGTGTCAGTGCTGGATTCAAGTTTGCTCCGAGGTGGAGGGAGCAGTGGAACAGCACTGTCTTGTCCGGGTTGGAGCTGAACGCAATTAGCAGGGTTGAGGCCCCTTCTGCTGTCTGTGTGGCTGGCAGATGGAGTGCATACCTGGGGTCTTGGCCTTCTCCTGATCTTGATTTGTGCATCACATTTAAACTGCCTCCTCGCCAGCTGGGTGATTCTCATTCTTCCCTCTTCTTGCCAGGTAAACTAGGGGGCCAGGACTCCTTCGAGAGCATAGAGAGCTACGACAGCTGTGACCGCCTGACGCAGTCCTGGAGCAGCCAGTCATCCTTCCAGAGCCTTCAGCGCGTCCCCTCCTATGACAGCTTTGATTCCGAGGACTACCCAGCGGCGCTGCCCAATCACAAACCCAAAGGCACCTTCAAGGACTATGTTCGAGACCGGGCTGACATGAACAAGGATAAGCCTGTCATTCCTGCCGCTGCCCTCGCTGGGTACACAGGTAGGCTCACCTGCCCCAGGGCAGCGCCTTTCAGAGATGGCTATTGGATTCCGTTCTGAACCGGATTTGGCGCTGGGGAAAGGGATGAGATTGGCTGACTTGGAGACTGGAGGCGCAGGACGGGCAGCAGATCAGCAAACTGTCCCTCGTTTATGTGTCTCAACCCTGACTGAGAGGGACAGTGTCTATGGGGGGAGAAAGTGCTTTGGCCTTCAGGGCAGTGATGAATGGGTCCCTCCGAATGGCCTCAAGCACACCATATCTTAGTGTAGTGATGGCATTTGGGATGTGACACCTGTCCCTTTAAGCACCCACTCCAGCCTTGTACTCTGAGAGGGTTCAAACTCCGAATCTGCATCAGGGTCTGCATTTTACCTCTGCTCCCTGTCTCTAGAGGAGGCTGCTCCAAACACCCCATAACTTTTGAGGTCTCCAGAACCTCGGTCTCAATGTTGTGACCTGGGCCCATCTCACCTGCCGTCTCACGTAAGTCTCCAACCATCCCACAGACGGTAACAGCTTTTGGGTATTACTGCTGGAGCAGTTTCCTAGCAGTGACCTAGAGGTGAGAGTCTCTGTTATCCTATCGCCAGTCTCTTGAGCCAGTCGGTCTTGGTCTCATTTATACCTGTGCAAAGTGGGTGCAGAATGCCACCTTGCTGAGTCCGATAGCAATTTACCCTCACTTTGCACAGCTGTGACTGACAACACCAGGTACACGGCACTGGAGAGCCAGGCCCCTTATCTTTCAAGGTAGGAGTTTTCATCGTCAGCTAGGACAATTTTTCTCCTCTCCATGCTGTTGTGCAGTGTGCTGCAGCCCTCCACCCCAGAAATGTCTGCATTTGGAGAGGCACTACACAGTCTGAGTATAGATTGCGAGATGCTTTTGTAGCTTCGGGAATGAAGGGTGATGGAGTTATTAGGAGCTGGATTCTCCACGGCCTTACCCCTTACCTTATCATTGACACCAATGCAATTTCAAATGCCACCAGATCAGAATAGTAGCTCTTTCCATTCACTTTGAACAGGTGTATGGCAATGAAGAATTAGGCCCTATACATTTGTGAAGGGTTTCATTCGGATGCTGTGTTACACAGCACTCCAGGAGCAATCCTACTGATTTCAGGTGGGCTGCTAGCCTCCATCTGTCATTACTGGCTGTGGCTGACAGAATGGGGCTCCGGGCAAGCGCCAGATCTGTGGAGCGCGTTTCAAGTGTGGTGATGGCTGGGTCTTTCTCCTGCAATATTAGAATATTTTGTCCTTCTTTGTTTCAAAATCTCAGCGTGCAGGTTTTGTTATTGAACTGTGTATTATTTTTTGAGTTTGAGGGGAAAAATGTAGGGGAGAGGGGAAATTGATTGGACTTCAGAACTTATTTGAAACCTAGATCAAAGAGCAAAACAGGCATTACACAGTATCTTTCATCAGTTCCCCGTCCACTCACAAATAACGGCACCTATTGGTGGCAGCTGTGACCTGGAGGAGCCATGAGGCAGAAATAGCCTGTGCAGATAAAGATCATCAAAAGGCTCAGAGCAGATCCTGAGGTGAGACCCTCCCAGAAATCTCCTCCCACTCACACTGTTCATCTCGGGGCTGAGAATTTTATTTTTTTGCAGGGAGATGAGGGGGAGGTGGGAAGATAATTTTTGGAGCTATGTGTAAAAAGGAAGTGGTTTGTTTCTATAGCATTAATTTTAGAGAGATCAACCCAGCCAGCTGAATGGGAGTCTTTTAAGTAACCTGTGCAAAAACCAAATTGAATCATGTTGCATTCCTGAATTAGTTACTGCACTATAGGACGTGACCGGTGAAACATACAGCTGTGGGAGGTGCCGTGCAACATGATATATTCATTATGGCTTCTTTCCATAAACCACTTTATTTGTTCCCACAAAATAGGCCCATAAACAGCCCTGGCATTTTTCCCTCCAAGCCAATGAATCCTTTCCACTTCTAATAGCTCCTTTCACCAGGGGATCTCAAAGTGCTTTGGAATTGTGATGACCACGTGCACTAGTGCTGATCTCCATGGAATTGGGAAAATGCGGCACAAAAGTATGGCACTGAATTAGGGGCAAAGCTGGGTATAAAAGCCAGATCTCCTGTTTCCCCATCCCATATGCTAACTAGGAGACGATGCTCTCTCCCACAGTAGGAAGGTCTTGGCGTATGGAATACAGGGGCATCCAAGTGCCCATTTTCTTGTACAGTAACTTTGCAAGTAGCGACACCAGACCCAAGTTTTTTCAAAAGTGACTAGGGATTTGGGATGCCTCCATTTTTCAGTGTCCAGACCTTAGAAGCACTAGATTTTTGGGAAGTGCTGAGCACCTGTGCTCTGAAAGCCAGGCTCTTTTAAGGCATCTCAAGTTGGGCCCTTGGAAATTCAGCCACTCAAAATCACCAGTCACTTTGAAAATCATGGCCTCAGATCACTGGCCTTTGCTCAATCTAGGGGAGTTGCTGTCTGTTAGAACTCAGTTTAATAAGGAACTGGACCCACCTCATTTTTGTAGGAGAAATACTACAGCAGATAAAGTTTGTGGCTGTATCAATCCAGACGTGTGATTATAAAGATCCCTGATTCTCCAGGGCTTTGCGTTTTCTGTCATCATTTACACCCGGGCAAAGGGAGAACAGTGTGGTTACAAAACGCAGCCGTTTTGATCTGGTAGCCGAATATAACTGCTTTGTTACAACACAAGCTCCAAAGCAGAGGCGAATTGAGCCTCCAAAATTCTAATCTGGATTAAGACGTTTCCAAAGTCCAGGAGTGTTTGGAGCTGAGGTTTTGGTTCAGGCCATCTCTATAATGGGCCTTTACAACCTCTGCTTTCACTGCATGCTGTAGCTTTTAAATGAGCAGTTAGAGACAGCGGTGAGCCCAGAAAAGTGTTGGTATTTTGCAAGCTCCTCCCATCCAGGAGATGATGCCCAGAGCTCACACTGGGAAGCGACAGGGCTTCCCTAGTTAAAATTAATAATAAATAGCAGGAAAGGCAAAATGGGGCAAGTGTTTCTGCTTGGGGAATGGTGAGCACTTGAGGCCAAACTGCCAAACTATAACTGCTTCTGCAGACTTGAGCCAGTCTCCTGGTGCAGGTGATCAAGGAGGGTGGGGGGGGGGGCTGGGAGTCAGGATGCCTGAGTTCTACTTTTAGCACTGGGAGGGAAGTAGTTTCTAGGGGCTGGAGCAGACCTGGGAGCCGGGATGCCGGGGCTCTGTTCCCAGTTCTGGTAAGGAAGTGGGCTCTAGTGGCTAAAGCGGGGGATTGGCAGTCAGGACTCCTGGGTTCTACTCCTCACTTGGCCACTGACTCACATGGTGGCTTGTGCAAATCCCAGTCTCCATGCCTCTGGTCACCATTCTGTAAAATGGGCACAACAATCTTTACCTGCACGGCAAGGCTCCACTGATGTTTGCCAAGCGCTTTGAGCTCCTGTGAGCAAAGACAATGGACAAGCGCATGGTATTTTTTGCAGCGACCCCTATTTTTGCATGCAAGACATTGAAAATGTCGTTCAGCTTTTGTTCTCAAGAGCCTGTTTTGCCGATGGCTCTGGGAGGTGCCGATGTACTTTATCGCAAGAGAAGCAGAGCTCCGATGGTATCAGCCCTAGGAGGCACACAGTTTGGAGAGAAGGTGCATTTGGGCGGAAGCCCAGCTTGCATTTGATGTGTTCGTAACTCAGCTAGTGAGCAGACTTTCAAAGTCGCCTTATCTGCCCCCACATCTTGACCTAATTTAACAAGTTGCCATGGTTGCTCAGAGAGGTTGATGCAATTTTCTTATCTTTGGAAGAAGAATGTAACTGCGCAAGACTTCATGAAAATTCAGTTTCTAACCTGTTTCCACACTCACAGGGACACAGCTAGGTCAGCTGCGAGTGCTCCTCTGAGAGACTGTTCCCCTTACCTGCTGGGGTGAGCGTTTTCAAAGCAAGGTGCCCAAACGCCGACTGCAGCGTTGAGATTTTCAAAGCAGTCATGGGGATTTAGAGACAACCCTTCCATGGCAAGTAGGTGAGTTAGGTCCAAGAGTGAGAGCTGTTAGATTGTGGAATGATCTCCCAAAAGGAGCAGCAAGGCCTTCATCCCTTGAGGTTTTTAAAACTGGACAGACAAAGCACTGAAGAATATATTGCAGACAGCAACCCTGCACTGGTCCAACATACTAAACTAGGTCTTAACTCTCTCAGGTTTCTGTGACCTGTTTTTTCCATTGATGTGTACCTGGAGTCTGTAGCCTGACCCGCTTCCTCTGCTGACCTCTTAGCCAGTGGGACCAGCTAGCACTTAACACCCCCTTCTGCCCATTGTGGCCACCTGCCTGCACCACCGTGAGCTGTTCTTCAGCAAACAAAAGAGCGCATTGCGCAGAAACATGGGGTTTGTTCACTTCACAAGCCCTAGCACGTCAGCTTCTCTGCAAAGTCCCTGACATTTGGCTGTGGCTTTCCATATAGTTGTTATTTGTACTGCAGTAACGCCTGGAACGAAACTGATTTCAGAGCCCTTTTGTGCTTGTCACTGCACAGAGACCTGATCAAAGACAGCTCCTGCTTCGAGGAGCGCAGAGTCGAAATAGACAAGGCAGAATCATCGCTCCTATTTCAGGGATGGTGAAGCAAGACCCAGAGAGATGAAGCGACTTACCCAAGTTTATGCAGCAGATCAGTGGGAGAACAAGGAACTGAACCTAGATCTCCTGAGTTCTAGCTCAGTGACTTAAGAACAAGACCGTTCTTCCTGTTCTCTAGGCCATCGCTAATGAGTAAGAAGTTACCGGTGCTTTAGAGAGTAGCCAGGTGTAAAGCTGTTTATAGCCCCAAATTAATAGCATGCAGGGTCTTAATTTGTAGTATGCAAGAGTATTATGCAGTTATGCAAATTAGGCACTAGCATACATGGTCTTAATTTCATTCTGAGACAGAAGTGCTGCCAATCAAGAGGACAGCCAACGTTAGACTACAGGGGAGTATCTGGCTCCCGTCAGACTTTACCTCCCTGATACATGCAGGAGCATTTCCATTGAACAAATCAGTCATGAAAGTGTCACCACCACTTTGCCCAACTGCGATCCAGACCTGAGCACCCACCTTTCCCCACCTGCCACGTCTCACCGATGTCTCCGGAATATGCATCCGAAAACCCTTCCCCCCTAAAAAAAATCTCAATGCAAAGCCCAGGGGCCCATGTTGGACAAGCTGTTGTTTCTGAGTGAGGATTGTCTGTTCCATTGAAAATTGAAAGCACACAGCTACTGATTTACAAGAAAGAAGAGACAGCATTGAAGAAAGTGGGTCTTTTTAGGAGATCTGCATACTCCTTCTCTTTATGTTGCCGCCCACGCTGTCGGCTGAAACTCACATCTAGCAGGCCTGACAGGTGCGATCTGATGCGGGGTGGAAGCTTGCTGTCGCCAGCCAGCATCAGAAAGCCAGTTAAGTGCATTAATCTCAGTTCCTCTCAAGTCCCGGGAGGAGATGCTCGCAGGGCTACATGGAATGTGGTGGCCTGGACATCTACGCTTAGTGCAGTTGCTTGGGTAGAAACGTCAAGGTCCTTATTGCTTTCGTGACTACTCCCTTCTGACAGAGAAGGGTGAAGTCGGCCATCCCTGTGAAGCTGGTATGTGTCAGTTATGAGAGTTCATCAGTGCATTCATTTGCCTCTGGTGGACAGACAAAAAGTGGACGCTCCTAGGGGCAGGCGGCTGTGGAAGAGCGATGGTTCCATTGCCTGCCCTATTTGGAGTCCGATTCAATATAAACATTCCCTGCTGTTGAGGGATGATTTCAAGCGTAACTTCACCTCCTCGTTTCCCATGCTACCCGCTTCTAGCTTTCACCAGCTTCCACTGCAAACGGCTCTTTGAGGTGTGTTTCTCACCCTAAGGTGGAGCCCAGAGGGTGGGGCCCGGGCTTGGTTCAGTGACCCATGTGCCATCTGCCAGACATATGCAAACGACAGTAAAATCAACCCCACGCAACACTGACCAACCATGACTGTAGCTCAGGTTTTAAAACAAAAATGTGCAGCCTGAACCATCGAGTGGGATGGCCTTTGCAATTCGGAGTTGACTCTTGGGTGATATAGTTTTACTAGTCACTCCACAGAGCAAGTAATCAGACTAGGCCACAGCAAGTTGTGGGTGTCCTGGACAGAGATAGTACATTGGAATCCCAGTGTCAGCTTCATGTCACAGTTCCCCGGTCCATCCTCCGCCTGCCATGTGGGCTGGCACTCTTTAGTCTGCATGCTCCACTGTGGATGCTTTTTGGGTGCTTCTGAAACTAGAGATGGTCTCAAACCAAAACTCTGCTCTGATCATGCCCAAACTTTGAGGTGATCTGAAGCTGCACTTTGCCACTGAGACCCATCTCTGTTTGAAACTGACACTCCTCTAGGATGCTCCTAACAAAGCAAAATTTGGTGAGGGAAAGAGATGGGGAAGAGCTGCCTGTGGCTGATATGGGGGATGAAATGCTGAGATACAAACTCACCACTGCCCAAATCTACCTACTGCCCAGGGCCAGCAAACAGATCTCAGCCCCTCCTGAAGTTCTGTCCCAGGGCAGAGACAGTGCATGACAGAAGTGAAGGCTGCTTTGGAGATGTTGCTATGCCCACTTGTTGTGTTTGGTTGGAACCACAAACCACACTGTGAAAAGAATAGGTGCGCCGCTCTCGTTTTTTGTTTTCTTTCTTTCAAACAATGTCGTTGGGGGGAGGGGATGTGAAAATCAGCCAGAGAAAGAGCGGGGTGACATGTTTCAGATAAGGCCTTACCAAGTAAAGTAATGACCTGTCTCTTCCGGAAGGCGTGGGGAGGAGGCAGAGAAAGGGTGTGCGGGTGGATTGCACTGATGTAGTCATGCCAGTGCAAATCATCATGTAAATTCATTGCAACCGGTGCAAGGCGGCTTGAACCCAAGTGATTTACCCCATTTGGTACTCATGCAAGCACTGGTGAAGTGGTGCAAGTTTCCCTAGTTGAGGCCCGCCTGCCCCTCTGGGCTCAATCCTGCTGTTAATGGGACTCCCCTTCCTGAGGAAGACTCTAAAGTCCTAATAAAACCCAGTTTCACCACAGCTCGCTGTGTTTCTAGCAATGCTTCATTGTTATAACAGACGCTTTCATCTCAAAGTGATTTGAAACCACATCAGACACTGCTGAAATGTGCCCACCTCTGGGGTGGACCATAGCAGCTGTTTAAAAGCTCCCCAGCAACAGTTCAGGGCAGGCAGTGAAGCACCACCCTCATTTCACTCTGCAGGGGGCATTCAGGTCAGCAGAATTCACCGACCATGCTGGAGTTTGGTTTAAATGCTGGGTTGCATTGTATTAAGTGCTAGAGATGGTCCCAAACCAAAACCCTGGGTTTGCAAATGCAAACCCTTTTGCAATAGGGCCCAGGGACGTTCAGGCATAATGTGTCTTGGGCCTAGGTTTTGCATCTCATTTGAAAACCAGCACTCGGATCAGCACAGCGCCCCTAATTCCATACTGGAGCATTCCTTCCTTCAGCGCTGATCCAGAAGTATGGCACCCACTTTATCACCAGCATCGCTTCCTGCGTCCACCTGGATTTTCCCCTGTTGGAATGATTAGGCCCAGCTGCTCTTAGCTGGCGAGACCTGATGAGATCGTAGGCCAAGATGGGACAGCTGCAAGTGGGAGGCTTTAGAGGGAGAATCTGCTGAGGGCTGAAATTCTCCCCTGTGCAGGGAGCCAGCTCAAATCCTGAGGGCCACAGGAGTCCTCTTCTAAGCCTGAAATAGGATGTAAGTGGTGCAGAGGACTTGCACTGCTGTCTGCACAGCAGAGAATATTGCAGAGGACAAAGGGAATTGGACATGATTAGCTCCTGTCCAGCCCTGCTTCTGTGCTACTGCAGACTCCCATTTTGTCCTGGGAACAAGCTCCAGTGAGCTTAGCCCAGAGACGCCTTTTCATTCAGCTGCATCTGGCCTTATTTGGAGCAGGATCACATCAAACAGCTCGCCATAAGGACACCGCTCAGCCCTGAACAAGCCACCTCTTAGCAGCCCCATGGGAAGGCAGAGCCAGAGGGGCAACCTGCAAAGGTGACCTGGCTGGGACTCATGAAGTGCACGCCCAGGAGCACTGTGGAGAGGCTTTGCTCAGACAGGGTTCCCACTGTAGTGGCATTTCATAATCAGGCTTAAGAGGCATATTTTCCCCATGACGCTCGAGAATTCCTAATGCGTGATGCTCCCCAATGCTCTTCGCTGTGAGGGAAGTGAGACAGGGCGTCCATTGTGAGTCACATTTAGCATGTGAGCCCCCTCTGACTGGCTCTATTCTTAGCACCCCCTCCCGCCCGTCCAGGGACAAAGGTCATCATCAGACTGTGCTCAGGGGACAGCCCAGAATTCTCAGCCCTTGCCTTGGGGGCGGTGTGTGCGAGGTTCTCATCTTTCCAGGGCGCATATGAAAATGCGTGGGTTCAGCAACCCGCCCCCCCAGGCACGGCTGAAAGCTCCCGGATGTGTTTGAAGTGACCCCATCGTAAAAGGCAGCTTTGTGTCTGCACTGCACTTGCATCTGTGCCTAAAGACTGATATCTGTATGGGGATGTCCCCACGAGGTCAGCAGTGCAGTGGACTGCCGACAGGCAGGGCTGCGTCTTAGCTGGGGGCTCTGCCGGTGCCACTCTGGCTTTCACCACACTTAGCCCCAAGAGGATCTCTCGCCTTGGGCCCGTGTCTCATCTGGGATGCAGCTGCACCGATTTATACCAGCTGAGAATCTGGCCCCTGGGTGGGGATTGTAGGACTGGCAGAAGCAAAGGGATCTGCTTTCATTTCAGAGACTGCTTGTGTCACCAGGCAGGAAGTATGTTCCAGCCAGGCCTGGAGTTACCTCATTTCTCAATGATTTTTCTTACTATTCCGCTGGCAACTGGCTTTTAAAGACCTCAATGGCCAGCTCCTCCGTGTGAATCAGCATAGCTCCCCTGCTTTCGATGGGAGCGGTGCCGAGTTACGCCAGAGGAAGATCTGGGGCCAGGTGTCTTGGTTGGTAACTGGCACCCTGCTTGGCTGGCTGGATCCGGGATGTGGAAGGCTGGAACAGAAGGTGTGGGAAATGGGTCGCTATGTGCAGCTAGAGGGATAAAGTGCTGCGTGCTCCGAGAGACGCAGGTACAGATCACAGAGAGCAAACACGAGTTCCTGAGCTGCCTGCACCACCCAGCACTTCAAAAGTGTAACGCCGTGTCAGTGCTGAGGATTACTGGGTGGGATTTTCAAAAATGCCTCCAGGAGTCAGGGCACCTAACTCCCTTGAGCACTTGAAAATCCCACCCATTATTAATGCCTGCTCCATGGCAAGATAAGAGCCTCATTCTCCAAGGCTCTCATCCCAGATCCTATCACTCTAACTCAGAGACAGCCCGATTCAGCATATGTCCTCAGTGCTCACAGCCCTCTCTCTTCCTGAACAATGTAATCATTGCTAGGAACGAGATGAAAATACCAAGAGAGGCGGTGCCAGATAACGCCGGCTCTCCAGTCTTGTGCTCAGACACACAAGCTCAGACATGCATCATGTGTCAGTTCCTGCTGCCTCCTGCATCGGTTGACTCTGACATTTCAAACAAGGTGTCACCCCAGCAGCAGCAAGGCTGTTATGTTTCTGTTGCCTTCCCCTCTGGCTCGGTGTGTGTGTGTGTGTGTGTGTGCGCATGAGCTGAAGTCTGCTTGCTAGCCAGGCAGTGAATGCGTTCATTATCAGACTACTCATCCTCCAATGGGCAGCCAGGAGTAGACCCTGTGGAGCAAAACTAGTTCCCTGCACTAGCCATTGGACAACATTCCCTCCTGCAAAGAAAAGGCATCCTGCATCATGCCACACCATGTGATCCCATGCTGCTTAGAGTGATAAAGTGATTGCTAGGCTTCCCTACACCTCTGCGTGCCAGCTGGCAGCAAAGGGCGAGGAGAACATGCTAATTGCACTGGGCTACTTGGCGTAAGGTTACAGAAATTTTTCTCTGGAAGCTTGGAACGCCTCAGAAGTGTTCATTAAAGCTGTTGTGACCTGGTGATGTGCCATGCCAGGTCAGCCACTTGTCTAGAGGCTTGTCTACACTAGCGCTTGCTCTGGCAAAACTTTTGTTGCTCAGGGCGTGAAAAAAACACCCCCCTGAGCAACATCAATTTTGCTGGCATAAGCACTTGTGTGGCCAGCGTTATGTCAGCGGGAGAGCTCTCGCCCGTCGACATAACACGGCTACACAAGCGCTCTTACAGCGGCACAGCTGTACTGATACAGCTATGCCTCTCTAAGTTTTAAGTGTAGACTAGCCCTAAATGAATGTTTAATGACAACCCTTCCCATTCGTGGGAACATGCATCAAAGGCAGGCTGTGTTTTTCTCTTCGCCCCTTTCATTTTCCCATTTTTGTTCCCACTGTTTAAAACATCATTCTTTGGGTTGACAGAGGTTCAGGGAAATCAACAGGATTTGGAGATACTGGTCTTTTTTCTACTCTGCATCCCAGTGTCAACCTGCACAGACATTAGTTAGAGCAACTAAGGGGCTGCTCTGATTTACTCCATGGGAGCATTGGGGTAAAGGCCCTCTGCTCTGACCTGCACTTGCCTTGCCTCTTTCACCCCCAGCACGTCTGCTTCGCCAGTGACAATGGCTGGCACAGAACCTGGCTCAGTCGGACCTAAATAGCAGCACAAAGCAAATGGATTGTCTTGTGTTCATCCACCCACATTACCTTGCTGAAACACTACGTAGGGATGAAATAACCTCCTAGTCATGCGCCCCACCAAGCTGTAATTCAGAATGTTAGGAAGGTGCTCAAGTGGTGAAGTTTTGGCTCCCCAAAGTTTGGGGCACCTGGATCAGCCCATTGTAATGCAGACAGCTGCAGAGTCCCGAGCTGAGCTTCCCCAGCGTAATGATCTGGGGAATGTGGTTGAAGCTTAATCCCTGCCAGATATAGACAGTGTGCCACAAAATCCTTGGCCCCAATATTTGGAAAAGTTGCACAGAGGGCAGTTTACTCACATGTTTCCCTGCAGAACATAGTATTTCTCATTCGTATTTGGGGTAAGAGATACTAAGAACCTGATTTGGTTTGCACATCAATCCACTGATAAAGGGTCTCAGAATCACTGAGATACCCTTTACATAAAAGAAGAGCTAGCAGACAGTAAGGAATATATCAGGGTTCATCTCTACACTGCAAAAAAAAAAACCCCAAAACCAAAAAAACCCACAGCAGCGACTGTCAGGGCCTAGACTTGGGCTCCTGAGACTCATGCTGTGGTGCAAGAACAGCAGTGTAGACATTTCCAGTAAGGCTGGAGCTTGAGCTCTGACACTTGCCAGGTGGACTGGGTCTCGGTGCCCAGCCCGAGGGGGGAAGGGTTACACTATAGCGTGAGCCAGAGTCTGTAGGCATGGGCTCTTAGACTTGCTACCCTGGTGGGCTTTTTCATTTTTGGTTTTTTCAGTGTAGACGTACCCTCCATTCCCAGGGCCTGGTTGTGGTCTCACACCTAAGTAAATCAGGGGTAGCTCCACTGGAGTCACTGGGGTTACACCAAGGCAGAACTGAGGTGAGCTCAGAACTGAGCCCATCTGTTCTAGATCCAAAAAAGACACACTAAGTCCCATTTAGTCTGTCTCTTCAGTGGGCAGGATTGTTCCCTGTCTACTAGCGGTTTGTCTAGTTTCCAATAGTTTTAAATGTCTCCGTCCCTGGCAATTTTTAAATCTAGATTTGGCTGTTTCTTCTAAACGATCTGCACTAATTCCAACCGGAATTATTTGGGAGAAGTTCTCTGGCCTGGGCTATGCAGGAGGTCAGACTAGCTGATGGTAATGATCCCTGCTAGTCTTTGAATCTCTGAATCTAAAAGCAATAGGGCATCCATCACACCCTTTGGGCGATTATCCCACATCCTCAGATTCCCACGAGCAGGAATTGTATGCTGACAGGCAGCCTGAATTGTCATCCAGTAACTTCATCCCATTGCTCTATTAGCCACCCCTTTTGCCAGCTAAGTATCTCTTCTCCCTTCTTGCGCCTTACACCCAACGCCATTATTACTCTGTTCACTTGAATTTTTGCCGAACCCAGCTTTACATATTTCATTCTTTTCTTGCAAGTTATTCCCTCTAAGCCCTGGATCGTTTTTGTTGCTTTTTTCTGAGCCCCTCTTAGATGTGTCAGTAGCTTGCTGGAAATGCATTGTCCAAAATGGAACACAGTGTTCCAGGTGTGGTCCCATTTGAAAGGTGCTAATCAGACAGGTTTTGGCTTGAGGGCTTCCATTTTGGCTTTGGCTGGGACATGAGTAAAAAGAAGAGATCGGTATTTAGGACTCACTCGGTCTGTGACTCTAATCCAGTGAAAGCCTGCCTGGAAAGTGTGTAACCCACACTGTCTTGGGGCAATATGCTACGTACTTTGCATCACATCGGCCCTGCTTAAGCATGTAGGAATTAGATGCCCTGAGGCTTGGCAAGATACAATGCAAATAGACAGGGATTACCGTGCCTTTAAATTATCTGGCCAGCCTCAGCTAAATACAGCTGAGGCCCCCTAGAGGAGGCTTTAGAAAATCTGTTCTGGGGCAAAGAGAATTATATGTAACAAGGGATGCTTCACACACACAAACCCTTCACCTCTGCATCCATGATGATACATTATGAGAACAATACCTGGGGAATTTGCTTTTGGCCAGCTCGGAGTTGGTTGGACATTGCAAGCTCGCTCTTCTGCTGACTCCAAGCTGCAGAGTGTACAAAGGGATTCAGGCCTAGCTGCTTTCAGGATGTCATGGCCGGGTGGGATTCCATTTTCAGTGTGCTAGGACACTGCTGGAAAACATACAACCACCCACTCACTGCCTTTAGTGCAGAAGACCCTAGTGTCAGCCTGCACACTCCAATCTTGCAGAGGCTCTTGTTCTAAATCTTGGAAGTATTCAAGATGCTAACCTGTGAGACCATCTTTGCTTACCCTGTGTTTCTGGGTTATGTTATGACAGCACTGATCAGAAATGCCTTCCTTCCTCCCAGCTGCCCACTCACCCAGCCATCACTATTCCTTGCAGCAACAGCCGTGCTGCCTCCCTCATCTTTGTTCTCTGCGAGTTTATGTAGTTTGTTCCTGCAGCAACACGTCCTGGAGAGAAGCCAAATAATTTCCATACCTGTGTCCCTTTTATTGCATCTCTGTGCACAGCCAAAGAGCAGAACGGGAAGGTCAGGGGGCACTGGGTGATAGTGTAGGAGTCTGAGCAATGACGGGAAGTCGATGCTCCAGTGGCAGAACGATTCCTCCCTATTTTAATGCCAAGAAATAATTCTCATTATGTAACTTAGAGCGAGGTTCCAGTGGTTGAACTGACTGCAGTAGGAAGCAGCTTTACCTGTAGGAGTTAACTCTCAAACTGCCAGTTTCACTTCACTTCACTTGTACTGCTCCTGTAGGCCCCTGAGGTGTCGGAAGTTTTTGTATACAGTGAACTCCACTGATTCATATTAATAATAATTGATATTAAGGTCATATTCAAAGCCCCCATCCCTGATCAGACTTCTATTGCTCCTGGCCCAATGTACAAACACAGAGGAAATCATAGACTTTTCCCCAAGGGACCCGCAGTCTAAGAATATAGAAAAAAGGAAGGGGCCTAATTTTGTCAAAGGAGTTGAGAAAGGGAGTTGAAGGCATCTGAGTCAGTGGTGGAACATATAACAGAAGCAGAGTCACAGTTCCCAGTGCTCTCTGTACTAACAAACAGCCAACACGGTTTGTATCCATCTGCTTGTGTGTGTCTTCCAGTTGGCATGAAAAGAAATCTGCATCTGCTTCATTCCTGGCTCACCTGATGTTAACAGTTTATGGATTCTTTGCATTCCTAGGGAGTGGACCCATCCAGCTGTGGCAGTTCCTGCTGGAGCTGCTCACTGACAAGTCCTGCCAGTCCTTTATCAGCTGGACAGGCGATGGCTGGGAATTCAAGCTCTCGGACCCAGATGAGGTATGGTGCATTATAACTGATCAGAGATACAGAGACCATTGAAAATGCTTAGGAGAGTA
Source organism: Emydura macquarii macquarii (assembly GCF_026122565.2). Taxonomy (NCBI): domain Eukaryota; kingdom Metazoa; phylum Chordata; order Testudines; family Chelidae; genus Emydura; species Emydura macquarii. The sequence goes on along the minus strand of NW_027130449.1, from coordinate 3,638,213 downwards.
ATCTATGTTCTCTCTCTTCATGGCTGAGATGCTGTGAGTCATGACAGTATGACCCTGTGTAGAGGGGATAAGGTTAGCAGGATGTCGGTCCCTGGATATTTTCTGGAAAAAATCAATGGTTTTAGAGAGTGCATTACAGTCTGATTGTTAATAATCAATTATTAATTCTATTGCAATAGCACCTAGAAGCTGGGTGAAATATTTCATACCAAAGTTTGGGGGCGGGGGAGAAATGCAGATTCGGCAACAGCAAAATGCTTCACGACTTTGTGTCATTTTTGCCAAATTGTTTCTGTCGGCGGGAAAGATAATTCCGGAAAAAATTAAGTGTTTCCATTTTTCAGTTAAAAATGTCCTTTAATTTTATTTAAAAAACAACCAACAATGTTGAAAAAAAAATTGTTTTCAGTTTTACCCGAAACTGTTTTCCCTCAGAAGTTCCAGAGGGGTAGCTGTGTTAGTCTGTATACAGCAAAAACAACGAGAGTCCTGTACCACTTTAAAGACTAACACATTTAATTTCTGCAGGCATAAGCTTTCGTGGGCTGCAACCCACTTTGTCAGATGCAAGAAATAGAAATCAGATAGGGGGTATATATATACATGAATAGAGACTTGGAATGGTTATCTCATTACAAGCAGTAATTGTCACTGTTCACACATTCTCATCTTCTAATCAATGGTTATGAACAGGCGTCATCTACTCTAACTGAATGGATTTTGCTAACACCTACCCTCCCCATTGTTGTTCCTTACCCTTGGATGTATATATATACCCCCTATCTGATTTCTATTCCTTACATCTGAGAAAGTGGGTTGCAGCCATGAAAGCTTATGCCTGCAGAAATTAAATTTGTTAGTCTTTACAGTGCTACAGGCCTCTCGTTGTTTTTGTTTTCCCTAAATTTTTCAGAAATGCGAGTGTGCTGAAATAATCTGGTATTTGCACAGCTCTAGAGGCTACCAACCATGGACCAGGCCCCAAGTGTGCTGGGTGCTGTACATATAAAAAAGACAGCCACTGCTCCAAAGAGCTTAAAATTGAAGTAATTTTGAAGAAATTGAGACGAGAGGTGGAACTTTACATTGACTTCAATGGACAGATCAGGCCCTCATCCCTTCTCCGTGCTCTGTCTTTATCTGATTCCACTTCATGATCCCCAACACAGTCCATGGGTGCTGTCTGTGCAACCCAGGAGGGTTTTGATCTGCTGGCCCTCTGCAAACCCTCACACTCAACTCCTCCCTATCACTATAAGTGCTCCCAGTGGTAGGGGCTTCCAGTCCCTTATCACCAAATCAACCCAGGAGGAAGAAGTTTATTTTAATGTCTATATTTAATGTCTGTGCCCTTCACATTTGTTCTCCTCCTCTACCAGGTTGCCAGGCGATGGGGCAAGAGGAAAAACAAGCCCAAGATGAACTACGAGAAGCTGAGCCGTGGCCTCCGCTACTATTACGACAAGAACATCATACATAAGACGGCAGGCAAACGCTACGTGTATCGTTTCGTCTGTGACCTGCAGAGCCTTCTAGGTTACACGCCCGAGGAACTCCATGCCATGCTGGATGTCAAACCTGATGCTGATGAGTGAATTGGACCAGCCAGACTGTGTGGAAGGTTATGTTGTGTCAGTCTGGAGATTCAATGGGACCTTAAAAATATTTTTTTTGCTGTTATATATATATATTTTTTCAAGAGCAACTCAAATTTGACATTTTTGATGGGGGAAAGGAGGGGAGGAGCTTCATCCAGGCTTTTGGATGAATCTGACAATGTTTGGTTGGGAGAAGAAAGATGGAACTTTTTGTCTGAATGTTCTTAGAGAGGTTTTGGGGGTGAATTTCTTAGTTTTAAGGAAGCCAGAAAAATATAGCTCACTTAAAAAAAAGATCAAAATAAGCCCTTCCCATCTCATACCATCTGGAAAAATTATTAATGGAAAGATTCCCTTGATTACTGTGTTACCAGTGCAACAAACTGACAATTCAGGAAGTGACAAAACTCCAAAGGATTATGCAATTGTTTTGTTTTATTGATGGGAGGAACAAGGGTGGGCGGAACTTCCTGTTTCGCAGGCAGGGAAGACATAGGAAAAAAACAAGAACAGTTCTTGTTACTTTGCCTTTCTGTCGGTTATTTTCTGTTACACAAAGGACAGATTTTTTTTAGGAGGGACCAAGATTTTTTTTATTATTATTTGTTAAAATTTTATTTTATTAAATTTTGTGCCAGTATTTTTTTTAAATAGTCTTAAGCTCTAAGATGGTCTCAGTCTTGCAATATTGTGTGTGTGTATGTTTCTGTTATGCCAGCAGAGAGTTTTATCACAGTGAAGAAAGAAAAAATAGTTTATGTAGACCCCACTGGAGAAGTGTAGCGCTCTGACTTACGATCTCTGAATCTTATGTGAAGGAAAATTAGTGCCAAATTGGCCACCAAAAATTCTGGGAGGATGCTCTGCGCTTGCATTGAGTCCCATGCACTTTGCTTTATTTTTTGTTGTTAAAGCCGAATGAAATTTCTGAAAGGAATTTTTTTTTGGGTCAAAAAACATCCTTTTAGGACAGCCACACTTTAAAAAAAAAAAAAAATTTTGAAATTTCTGATGTATCGAAAACGCTGCTGACATTTCACGTATCATTTTCAAAATCAGAAAGCTTCTTTTTAAAAGGAATGTTTTTAACACTTCAGATGCCAGGTGGTTTTCTTTTCTTTTTTTTTTTTTTTAAATATGCCACCACTAAGCTGACCAAAACAGTTCAGCTTTGAAATTTTCCTGTTTTGAACACAGTCGGTGGTGAAGGGAAAATGGAAAAGTGTGTGAGGAAACAAACCATGAAAAGTTTTGGGAAACTAAAAGTGAAACAAGAATGATTTTGAAACTGTTGATGATTTTTCCCCTCCATTTTTGACCAGCATTGCCTTCAGTGCTGTATGTTCAGCCCTTCTAAGCACATGCAGAATGGAAGCTCAGACTCACAGATGGGTTCCTGACTCCCTGTCTTGGGAGCGATCCCTCAGGATGCCGAGCATACAGTCCAGCAAAACTCGTAAGCACGTGCTTAAGCACATGACAGCCCCATTGAAGTGAGAGGGACCATTCATGTGCTTAATGTTAAGCATGTGAGACTCGCTGCTGTGGGTCTTTTTTGCTGTGTAGACATAGCCATAGGGACTGATACTCCTCTCCCTTGCCCTTGGTAAACTCCACTGACTTCAAAGGAGTTACTCTTGACAGACACCTGAAGCTAGTGGCCAACTCCTCATTGACTTCAATTCTGGATCAATCCCAAGGTGAAGGGTAGATCCCCAAGGGTAGATTCCTACAGATCGGATTCTAGGGTTGGGGCTTTTGACCTTAAATATCTTTTTTGGGGGCGGTAAAGACAGTATTAAAGGAAATATATTCAGTTCAAACATTTAACAGTTGAACTAATTTCAGAAGCACTGTGGTGAAACAATCCAGAGAGTGGGAGGGCAGAGAGACGCAGGGGAAACAGAACAATGGGAGATAATGTATCAGGTCTGCAGAACTGGGCTCTGAATAAAAGTTGCCAAAAACACTCTTGTGTTTAGTCTGAACATCCAGTTTGCTTCCTGTTTTCCCATCTCTGTGTAGCAAGAGTTCTGGGGTATAGAGGGGCAGTGTCAACAGGAAGCAATGGGAGGCTATCAGTTGAGTTCCTTGGAAAGATGATGCTCTGACACAAAGGTGCTGAGCTTCCATTGGACACTACAAGAACTGCATGTGTTCCACACCTGTGTCTATCAGGGCATTTGTTTTTAAGCAAGCTTTGATTGAAACTCACTCAGGGCCAGTGTGTCAGAGTGCTTAGCCTGGTTTAGCAGGCTGGTAGGCGTAGAAATGAACACGTGGAGAAATGCAGCAAGCTGATTCGGAGGGCATTTTAAACCAAGAATGTTGAAGGCAGATGGCGGCTATGGAGAAAAGGAAGTTCAGGTGTCAGAGTACATGGCTGGGGCTAGACATGATCCCACAATACATACAGAGAGGACTGGTGAAAATGAAAGAGCGGAAGGAAAGGCTAATGGAAGGAAGATGAAAGGAGCAGGCACCGAATGAAATCTGCCTTCTGAAAGAGACCTTCTCACCTAGCATCCTGAGCATTCAGTGCCTTTAACCCTCAGCAAAGGGGGACTGGCAGCTGTGACAGGTCAGAGGTTGCAGAAGTGAGAAATGAGGCCTGATGCAAAAGGGGATTGGAGTTCAGATCACGTTGGCGAAAGCAAAGGAAGACGCTGATGCTGTGCGGCTGTAGGCCAGGTCCTCCTCCTACTTGCCAGAAACTAGATGCAAAGAGAGACTACATGAAGCAATATGCTCCTCCAGAAGGTGACTGATTCATAGTGGTGTATGACAGACTGCACTGTAGTGGGAGGGCTGTGTGATGCTGCTCCATGCACGTTGAGTGGGCTGATGGAGCTTTTGAGTGATAAAGGTGGTGATAGCTGAGTTCAGAGAGCTTCTGAGATATGTGAGGAGGAAGATTTCAGACTCTTTTTTTTTCCAGGGAGGCAGAGAACCACCCAAGGCAGAGGTAATTCCAGCAAAATACACTTGTCCCAAATAAAACCAGGATAGAAGCCCGTGACTCTTTAGATGGAGCAGTTCAGTTCTCAACTGGTAACACAATTCTCCTAGGCGTTTAGGGTTTTATACGTTCCATAGAACCACAGGAAGGTTGACGTTTTACAGTGTCAGTTGTGGGAGGTTTGTAGCCAGGCCTTGAATCATCCCTTGTATTTCAGGATCACTCCAGATGCCCCACCATTCCAGCCCTCATTCTGCCTTCTAACCCACGCAGCAAGTGTCTGCCGCTGGGGTTAGTCACAGCACAGAACTTGGGTTCAGCTGCTGACCCCAATATTTCTGCCAGACCTGATCAAGTCATTCATTCCATTAGGGTTGACCATGGGCAGATTTTGTGTATTAAGCTGTTTCTGCCCAAGACAGTCTGTTTCCATAAAGTGCAGTGATGTGTTTTCAAAGCTATCTATAAAGGCTGCTATCTATAAGGGAATGGCTCCATCTTTGCCAATGTGCCTCTGTCAGTGCTTAGCCAAGTTTACCAACCACCATTTGCCACCTAGATTGCAATCTGCATGTAAATGCAACAACCAACAGACAGAATAGCCTTCGTGACATGTAGCGACTTGACCCACACTTTGCTCTTTCCCCCTCCCTTCTAGGCTAGAGACTGTCAAAAAAAGCACAGTGTGCTGTTTATACACTGGAAATGAGCAGATTTTTTTTAAAAAAATGCATGTTGACTATTGAACAGAGATGTGTGACCCAGATTGAGAAACGTTAAGGCCAAATATGTGCCTCCACCTAAACCTTCAACTGCATCTTTTATGAGGTGTGAAAAAAGTTTGGTTAACCTACATACACGCAACATCTCTATAGTGTGTGTGAAAGAGAGCATGCACTGGGGTTGCACTTCACCTCTGGGCAAAGATCCAGCACAAGTCCTATTTTGATGGGTTAAACTGGATCTAGCTCTTGTGTTGGCCCCTTAGGACTGGGATGAATTGCATCCTGGGTGAATGGTAAAATCAGATTTAATTCAGTTCATTTTGTCTTTTGTTCTGGAATTTCTCCGATCTCTTAATTGATTCCAAATATTTTTTATGACTAATTCTTGATCTCTCGGTTCATTGCGAGTATTTCATCTCCAACATGTGGTGCTTGAGCACTCAAGTCACATGATATGGCCCTGTTTTTCCAACTGGATGAGTCCAGTTCTATGCGTGTAGTTCGTCAAGGTACTTCAAGAAGTCAGCTAGTCCATCCTCCCACGCTGAGGCAGGATTCTTTGTAGCGTTGAATACTTGTGATCAGGAATTCAAAGTTTGTTTGTTGGGACTATTCTGCAGCGTTTGGTTAAAACTGGCTTCCTTCCAGTAAAACCGTGCATTGGAAAGCTCATGAAAAGGGAGCTCAGTCAAAGCTAATGGATTTAAAAAATGTGAACAAATATTTACAGACATTTTTTCATTATAGTAGTTGCCCATCTCTCTCTGTCTATGCGTAGCTGATTCTAATACACACATACACAAAAAGTGATACACAGTCACCTGTACATTTGTGTGTGCATCAATATTTTCACACTTTATTACACTGCTAGATTCTGCCCAGAAGAAGAATATTATCAATCTGTGGGAGTCCACTCTTGAGATATATCTGAACAGGACAAGAACCAGATTATACCATGGTTTTGAGAAAAAATTGAGTGGGCATGGACCTGATAATTGTCTTCAAATATGCTTAGGGCTGTTATAAAGAGCATGGTGAGCAATTGTTCTCTATGTCCGCTGAAGATAGGACAAGAAGTAATGGACTTTAATCGGCAGCAAGGGAGATTTAGGTTAGATATTAGGAAGATGTTTCCAACGCTAAAGGTAGTTAAGTTCTGGAATAGGCTTCCAGGGGAGGTTGTGGAATCCCTGTCATTGGAGGTTTTCAAAAACAGGTTAAACAAACACCTGCCAGGGATGGTCTAAGTTTCTTTAGTCGTGCCTCAGCACAGGGAGCTGGCCTAGATGAACTCTTGAGGTCTCTTAGAGCCCTACATTTCTATGATGAGCCATCATTGTCCTAAGGTTTAACCTTCTCTCAGGAGATTTCCAGCCCAATGTCAAGACAAAAAAATGGTCCCAATAAGCATCTGAAATTTTGCACACATCCAAATCCCTGCTTTTTTGGGCATCGCCATTTGGGAGGTGACCTCTATGGGGTTATTAGAGTTTGTTAAGTTTCTTTCCATTCTCAACACTGCAAATTTGCTTTCCTTGGCATGCGTCCCTCTGATGGGGTCTATAGAACGTCAGTTGAGCTATTGTCTACATTCCAAAGAGTTTTGAATACACGTTAAATATATGTATGCATATGTGTTATAATGGAATATCTCCAGGAAATAACTGCCTCAGTAAAAGAATATGTCTTTTTGTTTTGTTTTGTTTTTACACATGGGATTTTTTTTTTTAAGCTGATAAACATAGAAGAGGAAAAAAAAAAGATTGTTATATTATGCTGTTCAACTATTTTCCAACTTGTATTTTCATATAATTTATATTTTTTAAAAGTGAAAAAAAAATTTAAAAGCAAGATTAAAAAAAAGGAAAAAGCAGGTGCTTTTTTTTTTTTAAACTGAACTGAGGTAGCTTAGAGATGTAGCGATGTGTGTGTGTGTCTGTGTATGTTTGGGGTTGTTTTTTTTAAAAAGAAAAAGAATACAAAAATCTCCCCTCCTACCTTGGATTCTTAAAGGAGGGGTTTGTTTTTGTTTTAATTGCTGATGCTGGCACATCATTTTGCTGGAGAGTTTTTTTATATACTGTAGCCTTATTTCATATTGTATTTTAAAACATGTGAATAAAAAAAATCATAAAGGTTTGGTGTCTGTGTGATTATTTCTCCCCTCCCTCCCGCCCCCTATCCTGCTGTAGAGGGTTAGAATATGCCATTAGTGGTATTGTCAGCCCCAAACGTTCAAAAACCATGATTCAGCCTCCCAAAAAATCATGGGATGGTCACTAAAACAATGAGATTGTACAAGCAATAAATGTGAGGTTCTTTTTATTTGCTTCTGGTTTTTGAGCTGGTAGATGTCACATTTTTGAGTTTTCCCCTGTAATTGCAAAGACTTGAAACTTATTTTTCTTTCATTAAATGAAAACTGAAATGTTCATGTAATCACAGGATTCCAGGAGCTGGGACTTATGAGATTTGATGCTTTTCTTAGAGTCTGACGGTCAAATTGTGAGAGTTGGCAATACTGACATTAGACCCAGTCCTCAGCAAAGAGGTGGTCTGTAAGGTGCACAACTGCTAGAATAGTCCGAAGAGATGGGGTGACTCACAGACACCCCTCAAAGTCACAACACTTTCCCAGCTCTCTCTTTGCTCCGGAGTGCTTGTGTGTAATAACTGGCTGCTGATTAGAGCTGCTCAAAACTCCGAATTTTCATTCTGGGACATTGTCACATTTTGAAATTTCTTTTCATCCCAAATCAGAACAAAAAGTCAACATTTTCTTAACATTTAAAAATTCTGTTTTGACAATGCCCCACACTTATTCCCTCCATCACTTCTCAACCTTGCCAGCAATGCCCTAACCAACTCTGCCCTGCAACCTAATCTCAGATCTGGCATCTCACTGCCTACTCATCTACCCCCCAACCCACACCTCTTCCCCAAGATAGTCCCTGCACCTAGAACAACAGCCAGATCATGGTATTTTTCAATCTGTTCCCGCAAACATTTTCCAATGGAAAACTGTTCTCTTGGAAAATGTTCAACCAGCTCTACTGCTGGGCTATCTCGACAGCAAAGTGCAACATCCCTCAGGCTGGCCAGATCATTGTGGGGATGGAGTCAGTTCCACCTAGTCCTGGTCCATCTGCTGCGGGGAGTAATTGCAATACTGGGCACTTTTCCTCCATGCATCTCAAATTGGTTTCCAAACACGAAGCAGGCACTTGTTCCTACCTGTCTGGACCCAAGATCAGCTAACCCGTGAAGTGGGGTGATGGGGATGCCTCAGTGCCCTGAGGGAGCACATCTAAGTCACCTTCCAACTCTAACGTGGATGGATGGGTGAAATTCACCCCTGCGTAGAGGGGATCAGCACTAGACATATGCACCACTTGTCTATTTGAAGGCCTTGTGTTGAGTCTCCACACAGAAGGGTATTTCACCCTTACCTAGCCCCATGGAGAGATAAATGCACAGCTCTAGCTACAGGGAAGTTATATGCTCCAAGTCACAGCCTAAATTTAAAAAAGAAACTCTTTTTGGATAGCAGTAACATAGACCCCTAGCAGGTAAGACTATTAAAGTGGGGAAGTGATGGAAACTCATTTGCTTGAGTTAATGAAAACTGGATTAGACAAAGCACTTGAGATTACCCTATTCATATGTTTAGTGCCAACAATGCAGTGGATCTTTTACAGGCCATCAGCAAAAAGGGAAGATGGCTATAGGGCATACAAAGTGCAGTGGGGACTGCCTAAGAGGAAATAACTTGGACTCTCAGCTTACAGGCACCATGGACGCTACGAATGCTTAGAACGCAGAGGATATGAACCACAAGGAGTTGGTGGCCATCTGTCTGTCCAGGTACTAAAATAGTTGTCGTGAGATATATGTTAGGGGCAGAGGTGAGCAGGATATTTAAGGCAAGGTTGAGACGTGATGGGGGAACGAGGGTGGCGTAGCAGAGGGATGGATGGGGGGTGACCCAACAGGTCTTTTCCACGGGCTCAAGTTCCTGATGCTAGTGATTACAGACGGCCTCGGGTTCTGCTAGCTGGACTGGTTTAAATAACACCCAGTTCTGGAGGCTGATGCTGGCCTAACAGATCTAAGCATTTTAGCACACAATGGGACTTCTGTCTTTGAGCGCTTGTCTCTCGCCAATGTGGGAATCCAATGCTTGGCTGACACTGCGCTATGCAGTGAGGTCATGTGGTCTAGTGGGTAGTGAAACGGGCTGGCAGGCAGGCACAAACCTAGACTCCAGTCCCAGCTGAGCCGCCAACACGCTGTGTGACCTTAGATGCGTCTTTCTGATCTCCTTTCATCTCAGCTGGGAAGCTGGGCAAAGCAAAGAAACCTCATGCTGTATTGAAGCCAAGCTGCCGCGGATAAATAAATGGACAGGCTGACTCCATGCTCAGCTGTTTCTTTAAGCCTTCTCTCATAGGGTTGCTGCACGCGGCCTCGCGGCAAATCATGCGGAGGGAATAACTGAATATCAGTTCGCTGGCCTCATTCCAGAGCAGAGGGGACATTTGTCTCTACCACCCGACTCGTCTCCGCTCCAGCTAACTCTAGGACTGCGGCGCTGTCAGAGCTGGGTGGGGGACGCCAGGACTGGAATAGCAGCAGTGCAATACGGTCAGAACCGAGGTGGATTAGCCACTTACGGTACGTCTACATTGCAATTAAATACCCGCGGCTGGTCCAAGTCAGCTGCCCCAGGCCAGCCGTAGCTGTGCCGCGGTGTAGACGTACCCTTAGGGTTCACAATGCCAAGCTTCTAAAAGGAAAAATGACTGTTCTAGTCTCTCAGCCAGTGTCTACCTTCCTTAGAACAATGCCTGATGGAAATTAGCTTTAGAGGCCTGTGGGCCTGTGAGGGGTGCATAGGCAAGTGCAGGAGGGGCTGCAGGGGTGATGTTAGGGTGGGCAATTTTGTATGCAGTTAAGAGGGTCAGGTCTCCCTACTCAGCTGCCCTGATGGGGCCAGGAGGGCAACCAAGAGGAAAGGCTGATTTGACGTGTCTGTCCAGCTGGAAGGGGCACCCCCCACTCCCAATACACCCCGCCCCTCAGGCCTGGTCCCCTCTGCGTCTTCCCTGGAAAGCCCCCGAGTCAGCAGCGTGTAGGGCTCTGAAGGCGCTACCGAGAGCGAGGAGGGGAACAGCGTTGTAACGATTGCACACAAAATGCAGTCTGGCGGTCTCAAAGGGGAAACCCCTCTGCACCTGGGGCCCTGGCTACGGAAACCAGTTGTGTCAGACACAGTTCGTGTACGAGCCTTTGTGCCCGCCCTTGGCAGATGCACAGATGCCTCATTGTTCCTGCAGGGATACTAGCACAAGAGGAAACATTCGGAGTGTTGCAACTAAAACAACGGCAGATGAACAAATACTCCCCTGGCTGCCTCTTGCTGCTGCCTTGCATTTCCTTTGCAAGTGCGTTCAGCGTTGTTCCGTGGTGTACGATTGCTCACCTAGACGGAAATGCCTCCCTCAGCAACAGCCGTGGTAAAGCCCTTAGGGCCCCCCCTTAAGGTTAACCCTACTGGTGACCCATGGTCTTGGCACGTCTGATAGCCCTACACTGAGCACGCCCAGGTGGTGGTGAGTAGGGTCTGTGCAGCTGCCCACCGCCATGAAAAGCAGGCTGTGGCCATACTGCGGTGTGTAGCTTCACGCAGCGGTGAAAGGCCCCGGCCCAGGGAAGGCAGCGGTGAAAGGCTGCGGCCGCGGGATGTAAAAATCATAGAGGAGAATTATAGAAGTGGAGGACTGGAAGGGACCTCAATAGGTCATCAAGTCCAGGCCCCTCCCTCAAGGCTGGACTATGTAATATATGTAAAACAGCGGTATAAACGTGGGAGGCACAGCTTGGGTGTGTTGCGAGGCCTGTAGGATACATACCCTAACATTCTGCCCTGTCTGTACTTCCCTAAGCAGTGTACACTGCTGTTGATACCCATGCTGGGGGTGGGGGGAAGGGGTGTATGTACTCTACACACTACCACAAGGAGAGGACAGCGTAGACCGACCCGTAGAGCGCCGCCATTTGTGCAGCTAACCCCTGGATTCCTCAGCCATACCCACTAGCCAGGGCTCTTTGGCATGGAGGCTGGATTCTGGTCTGGGTCTTGTTCCTCTTGCCCTGCTAGAAAACGAAAGCCAGGCCCTGAGTTGTCTAAAGGATGGAGGGAAATCCTTGGATAAACTCCTAATGCACCTCGGAATCATCTCAAAACCTCTGGAGCAGGAGACTGGCAGCCCAGAGGCAGCTAGGCAAGTTGGAAAGCTTGCTGCCTGGCCAGGAACTGGAGGGTGGGGTCCCACTTCCTAGTCAGGACTTGGTGCATCTGGGCTGGGTCACAGCCTTGGTTTCCCCCTTTCTGCTCAGGGCAGTGACTAGAGACCATTGGTCGATGGGTGTGTTGGTCCTGAGCCATTCCATCCATCCAGATTCAGGGATGACAGTCCCAGGGGATCCCTCAAGCCCCCTTCCAGGACCTGGGGCCTCCTACAGTCTCTGCTGACTTGCCTGCTCCCTATTTTCTCGACCAGGTTCCAGCAAGCCCCCTCTCCTAGCCATATGGTGCCTGGTGCAAAGGCTTTGCTCATTGCTTCCAGCTGAGGAAGCCAGTCAAATGTGGCACAGGTGCAGCTGATGACCTCAACCATCTTCAAAGACCAGCTCACCCTGTGACAAGCAGACGTGAAACACACTATGTTCTAGGGGCGCCTGGAATCCCACTCCTTCCTGGGGGAGGCACCCTGGCCCTCTACTGAGTTTTCATCTGAGGGTCTCATTAGCTTTGCTACCCCACTGGAGGTAAGCCCTGTTATTTCTGCTTGGTCCATGGGGAAACCAACTCCCAGAGCGGCAAATGCTCTTAACAGAACTTCACTCAAATACAAAGATCCAGGGGTCTTGGCCTGTAGTCCCCTCCTCTAACCACTAGACATTTGGTAGTTCCTAAACGGCCTGAAGAATCTCTGTTTGGCATGTCTTTTGATAGCTGGCCCCCAAAACAACAGTAGAAATACACCCACATTCACAGAGCCTATGCACCTGATGAAAAACTGCAGTTGGTTGGACCTGGGAAAGTGGGGGAGGAAATGATCTAAACATTTTCAAGCCTCATGGTTGAGTTTAGCAATTCAGGGAAAGGTTCTTGTCCATTGTTCCCTGACCCACAATATTTGCTCAGCTCTGCAGTGGTGCTTGATTGCCGGAATGAGCGTAGAACATGGGGTTCAGAACTGGAGCCTCAGTCAAATGACTCCAAAGTTGGGGGCATTGTCATTGCATAGAGAACTCCCCCAAATTCTGGTCCTGACCTGTTTTTCCAGTTTGGATCCAGCTCTGCTTTAGTCTCTCTCCCTTTGCAGTGTCGTCAGCATCAAGTGTTAAAAAAAAAAAAAAAAAAAGACCCAAAACCCACCAGAAGGAAAATAAAATGAACCCAACATTTATTATTTTGAAAAATCTCATTCTGCCTGAATTGTGATTTTTTTGTTTTTTTTAAACCTTCTGGGCACAATTGGGCCATGTTTTAAGCTTTTCTTCACAACCACAGGAGTGAGAAACTTCTTTTAAAAACCACCTGAGATTCTCTCATAATCAGTTATTTCCAGGAGCTGGTGATTTCTGGAAAAAAGTTAACTATTGTGCGCCTCACAATAAAATCACAGGAGTTGGCAGCACTGTGACACTATTCGGTTTGGTAGGAAGAGATTGCGTTAGTTAAGGCTGTAGTGGCTAAAGCCCTGTAACAGAGTTGAGAGAGTGGCATTCTAGTCCAAATGGCTTGAACAAATTGTTCCCTTATTCCTCTGTGCCTCAGTTTCCCCATCTGTGAAATAAGGATAATAATACTTCTCAACAAGTGTAAAATGCTTTGAGATCCTCAGATGGAGGGGGTGCTATAGAAGCGTAATTATTATTAATAGACTGACAAGCTAATTGGTGCTAGGAAACAAAAAACCCTTTGTACCTACATAGCCTTCTCCTCCTTTGGCTTTCGAAGATTGGCTGGAGAGGGCAGAGATTGTGTATTATTCAGAATGTTGTAGAGAAAAATGAAAGCAAAAAACAAAGGCAACAAGAGAAGGGCCAGGGAAGAGAGAGAACTGTTCAGGAGCTTCTTGATGAATGTTTTTTTGCCAGTAAATGCCAATTCATGGAAACTGAAAGTGTTCCCAAAACAGAGACAAGTTCAACAAAACACCCTGCTCGAAACATTCTTGGATAACAACATTTTTTTGAGCTTGTTGAACCAGAAAGGTCTGATTTTTTTTTTCCCCAGTGAATATGACTTTGTTTCAAATTTTTGGTAAATTCGTACTTAAAAAAGGGAGGGGGGCAAGGTTAAAATGTTTGGACGTTAAACCAAAGAGCTGAAAGGTTTTTGGTCTGGGTCAGTCAAAACATTTTGTTTCTTTATGAAAAATGTCGAGGTTTTGACTTTTCCTCACGATTTGGGACAGGAAACAACTGCAAAATATTACAAGTTCTTGCGGGGTGGGAAAATCATTTCCCAGCCAGCCCGAGTGAGAGACCCCAGTGGCACCCTACCTCCTAGACCAAAACTAGACTCTGCTTCTCTGCCCCAACGATGGCCAGGATCCCAGCAGCCTCTGGACCACTTCCATCCTGTGAAGACTGGCTCTGGCCCTGGAGAGTTCTGGGTTACCCCCAGAGGATTGTGGGAGTTTGACCACACTTCCCACAGTTCTCTGGAAGGTAACACACATTCAGTGCAAAAATTGTCAAGAATGCATCATGTCTGGGAGCAGAGCCAGTAATCCTGGGGTACCTACCCATAATGCAATGAGCTATAATCTGTATAGTGCAGTGCAGAGATGTGGAACAAATGTGAGGAAGCTTATATTGGCATAACCACTGTGGTTGTGCGACTATGCACACAGTAGTGTATGATGCATCAATGGAGTTTATTCAGAACGTGCTGCACCAATAGAATTCCCTAGTGTAGACAAGAGTGAACGAGAACACCTAGCGACATGAGGAAACTGATGCTCAGCTAGTGCCATCTGCCACTTGAATGGCAGGCTGGCGATGTTTCACAGCAATACCAGTGGTCTGAAGCCAGGCCAGGCCTCATGATCCAAAACCATGACTCAGTGGCAGGGATGCCTTCTAAGAAATGATCAGAAGGGTCCCGGTCTAGTCTGAACTGGACACAAAAGCCAACCTGCCATCGACACTAAGTGGCCACCTAAACAGAGGGGCTAAGGACTGACTGGGCCATGGAGCCTGAGCGTCCTTCACACACCTACAGCTAATGCCGTCGGGTCAGGATGAGGCAGGCACGTGTGGTGAAAACTTTCCCAGCTGCCTTGACCTTAACATCTGTGTGGATTGCCGGCAGTCGGCCCTCCAGCTCCTTCCACCGGCACTAAAATGAGCTACTTTAAACGCGAGTTGGAGTGACCGGGCTCCAGCATGAATAACTGGGGGATCCGCCTGGGCGGGCACAAGCGAAGTGCATTTCTGATTGCCTAGAAATAACCAGCTGGGAAGGTGCCACCCCTTTGCTCTCTTCTCCGTCCCCTTCATGCCCCTAGCTCTCCCAGGGGCTGTCAACAAGCTCCTCACACGTGGAGATCAGCCATGGTAGTCCCCAGCTGATAAGGCCTCCAGGAGCAGACAGCCTCTCAGCAGCAACTTGTCAGCCTTCAAGAGGGGAAGAGATGGACTCAGTGTCTGCTTTCTATCCTGCCTCACTGAGGGCCCGGCTCTGGGGTAACCCGAGTGACTTGTAGGAGGCTAGGATGAATTTGACCCAGTGACAACAACAAAAGCAATTCTCGCTGGTGGGAGGTGTGGGTGGGTGGGAGAGGATGTCTTCTACTAGACCGCTTTGCTGCTGGTCCTGTTCTTTGCTCCAGTAAAACCATGAGTGGGGGCATGGTGCAACACTGCTGGGGCTAGAACTCAGCCATAGTGGGGGAGTTTGCGATGAAGTTCAGGCACTTGTATGCCTGGGACCAATGCAGGGTTTATGACCGAGGTATACGTGTAACAGAGGGAGGGTGCAAGCTCTGATGGCCATACAGAGCCCAGAGCAGCAGCACATACCCAACATGGTGGGCAGCATACATAGAGGGTAAAATATGTAGATAATTTGGTGTTTTTTCCCCCAGCTTGGTCTCTTTGGTCTGAAAAATCTAAAAGGGTGGTTGGGTGGGGACGGAACTAAGTGATATTGAAAATGGGAAGTGAAATTGCTGAAGTCTAAACTTAATTATGGGCTCTTTAGAAATACCATAGATAGACTTCTGAACTATAAAGAGTTTAGTGCTTTGAACACCGGGAGTCTTTCTAGCAGCACACACAGAGCATCTCAAGGCAGGGACATACCACCTGTAATGCTAGTTTTAGTCTGATTGACTTGATGATTTTGAATTGAACTGTGTGTGTGTGAAAGAGAGAATGAGAATGTTTTGTTAATCAGTGAGATCTATATACGGTAGAACTTCAGCCTTATGAATGCCAGAGTTACAAACTGACCGCTCACCACACACCTCATTTGGAACTGGAAGGACACATTCAGGCAACAGCAAAGACCAAAACAAAAAGCAAATACAGTACGGTACTGTGTTAAATGTAAACTACTAAAACCAGAAAGGGAAAACAGCATTTTTCTTTTGCATTGTAAAGTTTCAAAGCTGTGTTAAGTCAACGTTCCGTTGTAAACTTTTAAAAGAACACCCATAATGTTTTGTTCAGAGTCACGAACATTTCAGAGTTATGAAGAACCTCCATTCCCGAGGTCTTTGTAACTCTGAGGTTCTACTGTACCAGGTTTCCCCTTGGAGATGAGAAATTTACATTGATGCTCGTAGCTAATTTAAGGTCCGATATGAGCCTTCTTCAATTTTTGCCTTTCATTTGGGCCAGGCTCATGCTTGACTGGTTGACCGGGGCTCCTCAGGAGAGATTAGAATCTTTATGAGATGAGACAGCTCTGTCAGGCATAGAGGGGAATCACCTCGCCTTCAAATGCAGTTGCTCAATGAAGAATTAAGACGCAGAAAAGGTGGGGGGAAGGATCTGGGAATGTGACGTGACTTGTGAGCTGAAAACTCCAAAGGGGAGCTGTGGAAACACACTGGACATTGGTTCTCAGATTCCCCCACTGGCAAAGCCCTACCGAGTATAACCGAGAATTCTGGCCCTGCTAGAGAATCCTATGGGGGCTTTAAATATTCTAGACAAAGCAGATAATTCCCCGTTAAACTGAGCTGGGATGGGGACAGGAGGAGGTGAGGGTGGGGCAATGAGCTGGGGAATTCAAATCATTGGGCCCTGATTACTCCTTCCCCTGTGGAAAGTCCCCCTCACCCTCTGTCCAAGGTAGATCTCTCCTCACTAGGCATGTGTGCCAGCTCCGGCAAGGCAGCCCACTTGCTATTCCAGCTGCAGGTGGCTGCTGAGAGTGGCTGACTGGGGATGCCAGGGCTGCCTTTTGGAGTCAGCACTTTCCCCTCCTCGCACTGTTTTCTTTCCCCGCTAGTCTCTCCCGCGGCACAGAGCCTTCTGAACCCTGTCCAACAGAAACTTTCCGCCCTCTCCCATCTCCTTTTCCCTCAGCCGTCTCCACTCTGACGAGAGCTGCTGTACCCTGGCCCTGCTCGGAAGCCATCCACACCATGCGCCATTGTGCCCAGCCGCTCAATGGGAAGGAACCGAGAGGAGATTTCAGAGCCTGGCTAAGGAACGATTACCACAGGAAAACCTGGCCAGCACTGGGATGAGCTGGACTGGCCGAGCCCCAGTGGGAGGCACCACCATCCCCGAGTCCCATGGGTCGTGGGGACAACCGCCTCCTTCCTCACAAGTCGAACCCATGTCCCCATCGCCTGGCCCCACCTCCTCTCCCATTCCCCATTGCCTGGTCTTACCTCCCCTCTCATGCCTCACGACCCCACCTTGCTTCCCTGCTCATTCCCCAAAATGCACCGCCCCTCTTGTTCCCCACCCGGCCTCCTGTTCCCCATGGCTGAACTCCCCCGCTGCCTCTTCCCTTCCCATTCAGGATGGCGTCACCTCACCAGTTCATCACCGTGATCATGGAGGACGGGTCCATCAATGGCTATTAGCCAGGATGGGCAGGGATGCAAAACCATGCTCTGGGTGTCCCTAGCTCTCTGACTGCCAGAAGCTGGGAGTGGACAACAGAGGATGGATCACCTGATGATGGCCTGTCCTGTTCATTGCCTCTGAAGCACCTGGCATTGGCCACTGCTGGAAGACAGGATCCTGGCCTAGACGGACCATTGGTCTGACCCAGTCCGGCTGTTCTTATGCTCATGCAGATCCACCTCCCTTCCCATTTGCCATGGCCCAAATCTCTCCCCCTTCCCCACTGTGCGATCTCACAACGTCCCCGTGACAACTACGGCAACACGGAAAAGAAGTGACGGGAAAGTATTCCACGTGTTTTTAGCTGCTTTGAATGAGATTTACCAGCTGGAAACAGAAAGGAGGAGCCAACAGCGTGTAACCAGCCAGCTGTCCACAGACCACCAGCAAGCGCACTGCAGATCACCAGTGATCAATGGACCACAAGGAGACGACTAATGATCACTCTGATTTACACATCATCAATCACCACAGTGTCGAGGAGATGAAATTCAGCATGGAAGTTACTCACTTCTCTTTACCAAATGACTGATTACAGCTGTGCGCTCTGTCTGAAAATGCGACATGTCCCCCTGGTAGGGGGCAGTGAAAACGAAAGTGATTCTGGCTTGTGCTACCATCGCACTCTTCCTGCAGATGCTGCAACGCATGGGAAGTGGAGTGGAACGAAGTTACATCAAAAGCAGAAAACGGGCCTTCCAGCACAGGAACAAGAGGCTCTTGAAGTCTTTTAAAATTAAAAGTTGGTTCTTTATCTGTTCTTAGAGCTGTGAGAATAACGGCTTTTTTTGGTTCGCAGGCAGTTAAAAAAAATCAGGGGCAAGTCAATAATGAGGGGTCCACCCAAAATGATTTCTTTTTTTAATGTTCAGTTCATCAAAAAGTCCAATATTTTTTTGTTTCGGGTCGAATGAAATGTTTTGTTTTCAAGCTTTTAGATTTTTTTTATATATATAAAATTGAAGGAAGCGTCTAGACAAAAAGCTGGGTCGATTGAAAAGTGAAATCATTTCCTTTCGAAAACGTCAAACGAACGGTTTTGATTCCTTTAGATTTTATTTGAACTGAACTAATTCAGCAGCTGCAATACGAATTCACAAATTGTTTCAGTCAAACTGCACCTGCATTTTTGACTGGAAAAGGTTTTGGACCAAAAGTTTTGCCCGACGTTATTTGTCATCATTTTGTGCTAACACCCTGCTTTGCCAATGCTAAGCTTGAGCCAGGGAACTGGACCTGTGCAGAGAGCCTGCAAAAAGCCAAGTATCTTGTAGATCGCATCTAAGCCCCCAAATAGGTGTTAAGTGGCATACAGAGCTTGTGCTGGTCCCTCTGCTCGGCGATGAAGTTCATCCTGGCTGAACCACTGCAAAATATCTAGCTTACATTTTCAAAGCTTTTTGTTTCAGCGGGATTCATGTCCCTTCTGTGCTCGCTTTTCACCAATCTGAATTCTCATGCTGTACGCACCCCAGTAGTACTGAAGCATTTTGCTGGCAGGAATGATGATGGGAACAGCCAATTTTAAGGCCGTATTGAAGACTACTGAGTGGTATGTTAGATGGCCAATGGTCTAGTAAACAGGGCAATAACCTCCAAGTCTGATTAGCTGGGTTCTTGTCCCAGCTCTGCTATTTACCACTTGTGGACTCAGAAGGATGGTTGTGGAGTTAGGGTGTCTTTCTTATCATACTGTTGCTCTATAAATCCCTGGTACACCCACCCCTTGAATATTGCATGCAGTTCTGGTCACTCCATCTCAATAAAGATATATTATAATTGGAACAGATACAGAGAAGGGCAACAAAAAATATTAGGTGGATGAAACAGCTTCCATATGAGGGGAAATTAAAAAGACTGGGACTTTTCAGCTCAGGAAAGGGACGACTAAGAGGGGGGATATGATAGAGGTCTATAAAGTCATGAATGGCATGGAGAAAGTGAATAAGGAAGTGCTATTTACTCCTTCACATAACACAAAATCCAGGGGTCACCCAATGAAATTAATAAGCAGCAGGTTTAAAACAAACAAAAGGCGGGACTTCTTCACGCAATGCAGTCAACCTGTGGAACTCTTTGCCAGAGGATATTGTGAAGGCCAAAACTACAATGGAGTTCAAAAAGGAATTAGATAAATTCATGAAGCATAGGTCCATCAACGGCTATTAGCCAAGATGGTCAGGGATGCAACCCCGGTCTCTCTAGCCTCTGTCTGCCTGAAGCTGGGAGTGGATGACAACGGATGGATCACTCAATAATTGCCTGTTCTGTTAATTCCTTCAGAAGCACCTGGCATTGGCCACTGCTGGGAGACAGGATGCTGGGCTAGATGGACCATGGTCTGACACAGTGTGGCCGTTCTTATGTTAAGCACCTTTTATTCTGAAAAAAATCTTACCCTCCAGTGATCACTTGCCTCCCTTCTGCAGTGACAGCATGCTGCAGCATTACACAATGATTTGGGCTGGGCCATGAGGAAGGATGCAACATGCACTAGTAACTGTAAGGGGGCATGTGACAGGGTGTCCACCCCACACGGAACTGGACAGGTGTTAAGGGGGCTAGGTAGGCCAATTAACTCCACAAGCTGCACCTGGAGGCAAAGCCAGGGCTAGGAGCAGAGAACTAACTGAGAGCAGGCTCAGCCGTGTAGGACCAGGCAGGGCCTGTATAAAACCAGGTAGCTGGCAACAGCCTAAGGCGGCAGGAAAGCAGGTAGTGGGTACTCCCTGGGAAGAGGGAGGAGGGTTTGGTGCTGGTACACCCAGAGAGAGAAGGGGAACTGGTTGTGGTTGGAAACAGTCCAGGGAAGGAGCAGTGAGGACTAAGAGAGGAAAACCCAAAACTGCTGAGCTGCGGGTTCCCGGACTGCAGGAGAGGGCAGGTGGTCTGTGTTCCCTGCCAGCCCCTGAGGGAGTGGCACTGAGGCAGTGAGAGGGCAGACGGCCTAGGTCTGCTAGGGAGAAGGGACTTTGCCCCCCGGAAGAGGGGAATAGCGAGTGCCCTGGCCGGAGGGCTGAGTCATGAAGAGGACGCTGTGGTTCTTGGGGCTGCAGACCAGAAGGGGAGACAGAGCAACGGCGTGCAAACAGTGGACGAGGGCATTGACCTCAAGCTAATTGCCACAGTGAGCAGCAGGTGGCATCAGACCAGTGGTGAGTTGTACATGCCATGGCAGGGCAGGATGTGGGTAGCCAGAGAAGGAAATCACCCAGAGTAGAATAGGAAGGTAGGGTTTAACCCTCCACTGAAACAGTCGTCCTTAGCTTATATCAAACATGTTCAGTGGCTGTTTTAAGAGGCCTGGGCCATGGAGTCAGGATATCTGCGTTCCCTTCCCATCTGCAACAGACTGGCATAGCCCCGGCTCTGTGCCTCAGTTTCCCCATCTGTGATCTCTGACTAAAAGGCATTACGTGAGAGCTAAGTGCTACTTATGGTCACCATTTCAGAATGGTTTAGGTGCTGCTCAAAACCAGTTTCTGTCCCTTGCAGGCAAGGAGCTGATGGAAGCATTTTTGGAGCCTCGCTTTTATTTTTACTATACTCATTAACAAAAACAAGGGTAAACAAGGCGTGACAGCCACTAGCCCCTGAACTGGGCTGCAGGAAATGGAGCCCTGGCATTCCCTCCCCATGTCGTATCATAAATATTTCCCTGATGAATCCCGGACCAGGTGATGAGTGAGAGAGACAAACAGCCGCCTTTGGGGTTGTTGTCCCATGCATCCATGGGCAGCTGAACAGGGTGACTATAGAAATTGTGTGTCATGGAAAGAGTTACTCATGCCCACATGGGAGCTGAGCCCCCCTCTCCCGTGTGAATGTGCCAAGCTGGGAAAGGCGTGCCCATGCCCTTTAATTAGATAATGGTTCATCTGGGATTAGCCTCTGAACCTCTCAACGTTTAATTCCCCTCCAGACTTTTCCTTCCCAGCTGTAAATAAACCTGCATGGCTTGTAGCATCGTGCATCCCAATTACCTCCCCTGCGCTCCACAAAGCAAAAGCCCAGAATGTTTTTTTATTCACAGATCTGAACGCAGGAAGAACTAACACTGGGTTGTTTGAAAGCCCCTTATGCTGCTCTCCTGTGTGAGACCCACTGAAGGTCAGGGGAAAAAAGGTTGGTTCAGCTTCCAGTCTGGCAGACTGCAGAATTGAGCCTGATATTAACTTGAGCAAGAGTTTCCTCAGCTTGACTATATATCTGGAGTTCTAGAAACTGCCATACTGGATTGGCTCAGTAGTCTCTCAAGTCTTACATCCTGCTGCTCTGAGGAAGGATGATCTAGTGATTCGGATACCAGGCAGGGTTTCAGGAAACCAGGTCCAGTTCCCTACTTTCCCCATAGACATTCAATATGATCTCGAGTAGGTCACTTCATCTCTCTGTGCCTGGGTTCTCCAACTGTAGAATAAAATGAGGAGACTGGTATTTTCTTGCCTGGGAGGGGTGCTGTGAGAAAAAATTACAATAGAGACCTGAAGAAGACCGTAGCTCAAAAGCTTGTCTTTCAGCAACAGGTGTTTGTCCAGTAAAAGGTATTGCCTGTCCCACCTTGGCTCAGATTCTATGATGGGGGGGCTCTGTATGTACTATAGACCAAGAAATTTGGACCTTGACAAAACAACTGATTATCCTTGGTCAAGGTATAGTCAAGGTCCAGATTCCAGAGAAACCAAAACAATAATGAGTAAATAAAAAGATTTTGGGGGGTCTGTTTAAAAGTGTCTGATGGTCTGGATTTGGCATATAGTCCATCTCTTGATGACCCCTGCTATAGACAGTGGCTGGTAGTGGATGCTTCAGAAGTAGGTGCAAGAAACCCTGCAGGTGACAATCACGAAATAATTGTGCCCCCAGGGACAATTTTTGCCCAACCTCCATCAGGTAGAGCTTGGGGCTTATGAGCTGTAGCAGAAAGATTTAATTCCCTTCCAACATGCTTGATTACTCATTAAACTATTCACTGTTCTGGCACTGGGTCAGATTCTTTTTAAACATGGTCACACAAGGGTGAGGTTCGGAGAGGAATCCCATCCCGGGGAAGGAAGGTAACAGCCCCTCTCTATGTAGATCTTGTACAACTGCAGCTGGGCTGCTTGCCTTCTGTTTTGGGTAACTTGTTACCAAAAGTCAGCAAGAAACTGGAGGGATTTCAGAGTTACATAAATGAGGCCGGGGAGGGGGGGGGGAGCTGATCCAATGACTTAAATGTGCAACACTTACTTAACGGATGACTCAAAGGGACATGGTAACATTCTGAACATAGTTGAAGGGTATAAACATCAAGGAGGAAGAGGAATTATTTGTGCGATTATGTGGAACTTTTACAGTAACCTGGTGTAATAGGATGAAATTAGGCAAAGGAAAAACGTAGCTGACTATCAGAACTTCCTGACAAAGGGGATTGATTAAGCTGTGAATAGTTTATGAAAGGAAGCAGTGGAAACCTAGTTGCCTGTGAATTTTGTAAATATAGATCTGATGATGCCAACGTGTTAATTAATGTCCTGTGGAGAACAATCCTGCATTGACTGAGAAGATGGACTTTTTTCCCCCCAGTTCTATTATGGATGTTGGAATAGGCTGGGCTGGAACATGTCAAGTTAGGTGGGTCTTGAAGAATTTCTGGCCCAGCCAGAAGTGCTTGAAATCTCATGGAAAAGCCTGGTTTGATAAGATTTTCACGCCATGTTTGCAACAGAAACCAGATCTGATAGCTTGCAGGAACAGTCAAGCTTTTTCATCTGAGGTTTGCCCAATCTCCACGGTGGCGGTGACTGTTCCTTGAAAGATTATAAGGATCAGGGGATTCACTGGTCTCCGCTGATATGAAATATTTTGCAAAGGCCGGGGTCACACTGCCAGCGAGTTGTAGAGTCTAAAATTTAGTGTCTTAAAGTGGGGGATGGGGGCTAGGCATTGCAAATCCTGATTAGAACACAGATCCTTTCATTACAAACCCAAACATACCAGCACCTAACTATAATGCAAAAAAAACCAAAACCCAAAAACAAAGCGCAGAGAACCAGATTCTCAGCTGGTGTGAACTAACATAGCTCTATTGACTTCAACGGAGCAACACCACTTTGCACCAAGTGAGGGTCGGGCCTGTCAAGTCCAAACTCCTGGGATTTGGCTCTATCAACAAAAGAATTAATAATAAAGTAACAAAATTTGACTCCAGCCATCTAACTGGGCTTGGCAGCTGCTAGGATTCTTCCTCTCAAGACTGCTCAGCCCACACCCAAGATCCTTTCTTGTCAGAGAGAGCCACTTCCTTCTTTCCCTGCTATGGAAGGGAAAATGGATCACCTGATTCAATGAGTTAACAAAGCCTCCTTAACCTTTTCCCAGCAGGACCAACATCTGTTAATAGAAGAGGGGATTTTAAGCTAATCCTGTCAGCCACTTACATCGAAACTGACTAGGAACGAAGGTGAAACTGAGCAATGTATTTTCAGAGTCCAAAGGCAACCAAGTACAAAACAAACAAACAGCACCAAAGGGCATCCATTCTTCCAACTATCCCCATATCAAATGATGTGTTGCCATCTTCCTGGAGTTTAGTTACCACTATGATAGACACCACAGAGATATCAAAGGCCAGAATGCCCGTAGATTCAATGGCGGCAGGACAGGAATAAACAGCCAAGTCCTGGAGTCTCACAGGTATAGGACTAGAATTTGGGAGAGGTCCTTGCCAAAGCTGGCCCTTCCCTTCAGCAGCAATCCACAGACTTTGGCAGAAAACTCTGCAAGGCCCTTCATGTGAACACTTTAAACATCTGTTTCTAATCTTCCTGCCAGCTTACAATCCTCTCCCCCTACCACCGCCCCCTTCACCCTCCTCCCGCCCCAGTCTGGTTAAGCGGAAAGACCTTGTCGAAGCAGAGTTCTCGGTAAATCACTGGGAATGCTGCAGTGCTCTGTATCACTGGAGGCTCATTTTTCATTGGAAAGGCAAAAAGCAAACAGAGGGCAGCGCAGGAACTGCTGCTGTCAGCACAAAGTGCAGCTGCCCCGTTCGCTGGGAAAGCGCCTGGGTCAGCTACACTGGCATGGCCCGATTTCTGCTTAGGCTTATGCTTTGCTTTGCCATGAGAAATACCGCTTGCATTTGGAAGGTTGGGGCTTTTTTTCCCCCCTTTTCTTCCCCTTTTGGGGGCTTGTTGTTGCTTCTGTGAGGTCCAACTTTCATGTCAAATCCAAGCCCGGCTGACAAAAATAGGCACCAGGCGGTTTGTGCCAACAGAGAAAAGAGAGCGAGTGAGCTGGAATGAAAATAAATAAATAAAGGGAAGCAAAGGGCCTTCCAGGAATCATACACTACAACGAAGCCTGCAGCCACGGGGTTGGGGCCACAGCGCTACTGTGGCAGCTCTTTCCAGGGGAGGCTCAGCATGTGTGTTAGCTGCAGTACCTGGGCAATAGGGGGCTTGCTCTTTCACGGGTGTAAAACACCATTGTTTACTCAGCAGAGCTGTGCAGGTTTTCACCAGGGGAGGAGCTGGCTTGTGGTGTCTTTGGAAAGCTCTGCAAGTTCTTTCTAAAAGCCAGATGTTGTTTCAAGCCCAAGGCTCTTATTCATCATTTTAACCAACCTAATTTCTAGTAACCTGAGACTGTGAGCTGTGTGGGGCGGAGACTGTGTCTTGCATCCAACACAAAACAACACACCAGGGCCCAGATTCTGTGCGCCACCCCAAGAGAAACGATCAAGGCATAAGTCATTCCTTCAGAATAACGGTCGTTACATCCTTTAGTCAAGTGCTTATTCCCGTGGCAGCTACAACTCTTGTGTGACTCGGCTTTAGATCCATGCGGGACATCCCATCTTTAGAGTGTAATTAACCTCTCCCTGCACGAAGCCCTTGCTCAAGCTAACTGGAGTCGGGGGGGCGGGGCAGGAAGAATAGAAATTGTGGGCAGTTCTCGTGTGGCTGCTATTCTGACCTATGGGCTAGTGGATTTCGCACCGCTCCCCTCCCCCCGCTGCCCCTAAGGGATGGTATGGGATCTGAGTAGTTTTAGATCCTGTGCCCCACCTCCCAGGCTTGTCCCTGAGCCCCACATTGATGTAGGCTTGCTCTGAGCCACTGCTGAGCCCTCTTTGGATGTAAAGGATTTGGCGACTCACTGACCTGAAAGCTGCTGTAATATGAAGGAACACAGGTCATAGGACTTGGCCCTCTGGGTCCCAGTGTCCATTCCCAGCTATGGCAGGCAGCCCTGTGTTGTGATCCCATTCCATCTGCACCTTAAAACTAGTTACGTTGCTTGTCCTCCCCGTTCCCCTGCAAGACTGCCTCTGAAGGTTAGAAACCTCTTAATTTCCAACCTAAATTTATTCATGACCAGTTTATCCCCGTTAATTCTAGTGGCACTATCGTCCTTCCGCTCCAATAGCTCTTCTCCCTCTCTGGTGTTTCCCCCCGGCTGTAATTTATGCCAGCTGCCAATAGCTTCCAGAGTGATTTCTGGCAGCCAGGGACCAACCAAGCACAAAGGATTGCTACCTTTCTTGTCCCCTCTGATGGCGGACATGGTAACTATGTGCCACCGACAGCACAAGGAACATCGTCCCAGTGAACTAGACCCAGGCCAGCCAGGGACTGAGCCGCACCCCCTGTAGGAGACCGAATACCTCCTGTATGAGAGAGAATTCCCCAGGGAGTGCTATGCCGTCCTGTTTGAAACAGCACATCCGTAAACATGCACCAGGGAATTTTTAGTGCGTGCCAGCAGGATCCACATGGGCCAGCGAGGGAGCAACATGCTAGCAACACTGGGATTCTCACCCTCTAGTGCACACTAATGCAATGTGAAGACATGCCCTCAAGCAACCTTCTTCTCTTGATTCCCCCAGGAACCCCCCTCTCCCGTGTTTGGACTGGTTGGTCGTCTGTGATGTCCTTTCACCTTGACTTATCTGAATCCTGGAGGGTTTTAAAACATGCAACTGCACTTTGTGGTGCGGCCAGAGAGGAGCTAGGGGCAGTCCCAGCTTTCCAGCCGGGGGGAGATGTGACAGGCTGTGTGGCTGTTTGAAGAAGCACCCTGCCCTAGGTTGAGTGGAATGCAATGGAGAGCTGTGCCTTTAATCCAGCGAAAGCTCTGTTTTGATGAGTCCTTGCATTACTCCATTGGCATCTCAGTCGCTCACATACTCTTGTATGTTTTGGATACCTGCCCCAGCTTATTAATTGTCACATAATAAAGCTTTCAGCGGGTCAGGGAGCCACAGGGCTTGGCTTCAAAAGTCCCAGCTCCAGAAGGATAGAACTGCACCTGTCTGGTCAGTTACCAAGATCTCTCACTTTTTGGACTCCGTGTTGAGACAGATAGTCCCCTGGTTGGCGATCAGGCTATTTTTATAGCCCTCATCACCATAGTACCTCACCGATAGTGATCTGGGGCAGGGGCACATGTGCAGAAGGAAGAGCCTTGCCATCTCATTTCATGAAGGCTTGCAAATGACTTCTGCATACTATTGAATTGAGCTGATTGTGACGGACAAGCTAAAGATGAAGGACTCAGTAACTCGTTATTACCAAGCCTCTGAACCAGCCAGTCTGTACCTCACAGGTTTGCAGTCAAGGGTTCTCAGCACCTTTCAGGGTTGGCCCACAAGGTTTTTAGCAGACAAGGTGGTTTGCTTTAGATCCAGCTCAGGTTCAGACCAGGTGTCTCCAATCAAACCCATCTTCCAAGAATTATTCATTTTAACCATCCTGAGCTGCAAGACAACCGAATTTGGCTGGCCCTCCTTGACTGAAGTACTGATTTTGGTTCCATGTCCCCACTCAACAAAGAGGAGAGGGGCTTTTCCTATGAGTCGCAAATGTTTGAGAATGATGATCATAATGGTCCCTTCTGACCTTAAAGTCTAGGAGAAGTCCCAGTGCAGATTATTCCTCAAAGACCCCAAAGGTGTGAGTGAATAATATCCCGTGTGTCTCCCCTAACCTAGAGATGACCCTTCTCTAGCATCTCCCTTCATGTCCAGCAGGTTCCCGGTTTCTATAAAATACCTGGCTTTGGTCTTCTCTGGGACTGCAGTTAAGTAAGGTCAGATGTGCCATGTTTGTCTGAAGGATTCCACACCACCCATTGCTCAGCACATCTGCAGTGCTACCGGCAGTAAATTACCTACCAACAGAAGCCCTTTCAGCAATGTTCATGCTCCCTGGATAACGATTGTTTGCGTGTAGCAGACAAGAAGATTCACAACCTTCTGAGTTCATCACCAGGACCTCTGTCTCCCCCCATCCCCCTTCTTATGATTATCTTACAGACGCCAGAGGACAGAGGATTAGCCGGATAGCTGGAGGTAGAATATACTGGAGTCAAACATGAGGCTAAGCAGAAATCCTCGTTCTCTGGTAGTTTCTTGCTTTTTACTTCACTGCCAGATGGGAATAAATTTGTAGAAGGAAAGGACATATTCAGGGGCTAGCTGCATGACTTTATAATATGCAATGTAGTTGTCAGTGTATTGATCCCAGGATATTAGCGAGACCAGGTGGGTAAGGCAATAGTGTTTATTAAACACTATTATCTCACCCATCTTGTCTCTCTGATTTAATAGTAGATAAAGACACTTAATGTGTGTATTGTGTGTGTGCATATTGATGAATTTATGTTGCAGCTTTCATCCAAGGAGCTGAAGCAACTTGCAAAGCTTAATGAAGCCACAAAAACACCCCTTTGAGGTGGGGAAAGCTTGCCCACGCTTACAGCTGGTGGAAACTTTTCCATCAGACAATTTTTGTTCTCAGTGAAAACTGGCGTTTTGACCCAACTGAATTTTTTCCCCTGCCCTAAACTTAATTTCTGTCAAAACAATTTTTAAAAAAATGAATCGAAGTGAAAACGTTCATTTTCTCCTATGGTAGTGGTGGTGATGGACAAAGATCCCTAAAAATTTCAAATGGAATGAAAAATGAGGTGCTTCTTTCACTTTTCTTTCTGCAAATATTTTAATTGCAACCTGCCCTCCACACACCTATTTTTATTTTTTTGCAGCTAGTTAGCTTTTGTCTTACTCTGTAAGATCTTATCTTAGTTTGTGAGCCCTTTGGGGTAGGGGCCATATCTTGGGAGGCGTTTGTAGAGTGCTGGGGCAGTACGATAATACAAATATGAAATAATAGTGAGTGGCTCAGATGAGCCATTGAGAAATTAAGATTTTCAAGAGTCTAAGAGAGTCTGTCACCCATCTCCCAGTAGAAGTGTGGCACCTACTCCTAATTATTATAATTACTATAATGATGAGTACTGGGCAAGGGTAACTCTACACAGCCAGTGCCAGGCTGCAGCAGCGAGCCTCGCTTGACAAACTTGGGCTCATGCTATGGCACTAAAATAGCTGTGTAGATGTTGCTTTTAAGTTGTTGGGTGGGAGCTCAGGTTCTGAAACCCATCCCCCTCCCTAGATTAGGGCGGCCAGACATCCTGATGTTAGTGGGACAGTCCGGCTCTTAGGGTCTTTGTCTTATATACACACCCCACCCCTTGAAAAAAAAGTGTCCCACTTTTCACACTTGATATCTGGTCATCCTACCCTAGACTTCAGAGCCCGAGTTCCAGGCCAAGCTGCAGTTCTTACACAGCTATTTCTCGGGTGGTTGGTGTGCTGCCACAGGCTGTGTAAACATACCATACGAGCCCCGGTCATGGCCCAGGACCCCCTTGTGCTGTGTAAAACACAGGGCCAAAAGGTGGACCCTGCCCCATGCAGCTTACACTCTGAATATGAGACAACCAAGAAGTGGCAACCAATGGGGAGAGACAGACCCCCTGGGGAGGATTTGCCCACTGTAAAGCTGTGGGTGGAAGCCGGAAGCCAGTCCCAACCCCTCATTCACCCACCAGCAAGAAAAAGTTTGCAACCTTTCTCTACAGGCCATTACTGTGTAATTAAGGGCCGCCCACCTTACAAACAGAACACACAGGAGACGTGCCACGATGCAGCCCTGCATTTCTATAGCAGCATTCCTGGAGGAGCTGCGCAATCAGCGTGGGGTAAAATGAAGACTGTGCAGTTCCTAAAGGGATCAGTTACAAAAACAAAGCCCAGAAACAGAACAAAGAAAGTTTCTGTCTGGATTTAGAACTGTCAATAGATGAAGCTTTTCATTCTTCAATCATCAGCAACAGAATTGAGTCCCTGTCTACACAAGGAAGTTGAGCCAGTTTAATTAAATTGATTTACTACGTAATTTAATGTATGATGCAAACCCATTTCCCACACAGGTGAAACCAATATGAGCCAGGTGTGAACAGAGCTGTGTATCCACACTGGGGTTTGCACCAGTTTTAGTTCAGCTCGTGTATGTGTGGACAGGGCCTAAGCCAATCTTACTGTGTGGTTGCTAATATGATTGGAACTAAAGAGGGGAGAAATTTTCTGGACTCATAGTTTACTCTTAAAAAAATGCAGTTCTGGGCTGGCCAGAACTAGTCATGAACGCGAGTCGGATTCAGCAAATTTTTTCCGATGGAAAATGTTTTTTAAAGTTGAATGTTTCATTTTGACTTGTTCAAACTAGTAAGATTCTGCCATCACCTTATGATTATTTGTGATTAATTACAGTAACACATAGCGGTTGAAACCTGCTTGGTGCCCCATTGTGCTAACTGATGGCCAGTCCCTGCCCCAGAGAGCTTATGTTAAAACGCGCGTGGAACAGACACAGGGGCAGCTAAGGAGAAAGGGGCTAACAATATCACAGGCATTTTGGCAGAAATTAGTTGATGTGAAACTTGAGCAATTCCAAGGGGCAGGAATATTTAAGACACTTTTGTTGAGTTTCGCTGACATTTATTTAACTCAGATGGTGGGCAAACAGTGGGGAGGAAAGATCTCTTTGGGAAAGAGCCCCCTCAACGTGGGGCTGAGAAAGCTTCTGCTCTAGATCACGAGTTCTGCAGTTAGTGCAGAATCCTCTGCACCAATGTGCTCCATTTGCACAGCTGAGTGGTGCAAAGGGGAGAGGCCCCCTCCTAAATCCATGCTGGGGGTATTCGCAATACTGCCACAAATCTGACCCCTCTGGCTCCTTCTGCTAAACCCAACCAGAGGAGGCATATCTGGGGTGGGGAGGCCTGGGCTCAGCCGGAGAGCACCATGCTCTAGTTATCCCCTGTGGACGTACAGTCCCTAGGGGGCTCTGTCCAGGTTAGGCAGAGGGCCCTGGACATAACTGAGAATCTGGCTCAGCATCCCCAGCTCACTGTTGGCAAATGCTGCAAAGTTCCCAGACTCACCTTCAGGCTCCAAACCACTGACAAATAGGAGTAGGAGGGGATGTCCCTGAGCAAGTGATACAGGGCAAGGGCTGGGTAGCGTGACCAGCTAACACGCCAGGCCTCGAGAGAAGCGGTTGGCAGCTCACTTCAGCAAAGCTCCACCACAGGAAGGGGACAGCAAATGACCGAATGGAGCACACAGTACGCTCCCCTTACGTAGAGCTGAGCCCAGCAGCGGTGCTGTCTAAACCAAACCAGATTCCTGTAGTAAATAGCACTGGGACATTTCCACCACAAACTATGTCCCGCTGCTGCTTGACTAAGCTAATTCACAGCCATCCTCATCTTTTTTTTTTCCCCTTCCCTTCCAAGTCTCATTCCAAGTCTGAAGATGCTGCCTCAGCCAGCTGGGTGTCCTGGAAAATAACTTTCCCACTGCTTGTCTTTCTCTCTCCCTCCATGAAAGCTATTGAGGGAAGCAGACAGGAGGTCTGGCTGAAGTCAGTGGGAACTGTTTGTGCGTGTGTTATTTAATTTACTAGACAAGGGTTATGTGTGTGTGTATGGGGGGAGCAGGGTGAAGTGAACAGAAGCCGAAGATGTGATGGTGAAGCAGAATATTTTTATTTTGGGGGGGCTGAATTTTAGTGGTAATGAATCTGATGGACCACAGCCCTGGACAGAGCTGGGCACAATGACAGTGGATGTTATGCAAGCATGTGCCTCAGCGCTGATCAGCAAACACTCTGGACCTGGTCCTACAAAGTAATGGAACCTCTTGGGGATGAATGAAGCCCCTTCAAGACCAGATCTACTATCCTCGCCTTCCCAAGGGCAGAAACTGCTGCTGAAACATCCACCCCCGTCTTGCAGCCCCCCCCGTCTCTGCATCCTGCAGTAACAGTGCCGCCACAAGCAGAAAAAGCTGTTCCACTGGCGGTGAATCCATGGCTCTGGTGGGGACAGAGAAAAGCAAGGAGCACGCGGAGCTGGAAACCCGTCATCTGGCTGTGCTGGCAGGCTCAGAACACTTCTACACAGAGGGATGACAGGCAGATTCTCCCAGAGCTGCTGTGAGCCCTGGCATACGCCCCCAGAAATCCTAGCCCCCAGCAGGATTTTTTTGGGGCCCAGTACAAATTTGTACCACAGGCCCCCTCCCACACACACACACACGGATATGCGGATATGGCTATCTCGGTATGAGGTGGAGGTAGCTGCACAGTGAGGATACGCATTGGCGAGCTAAGCGAGCACAGTTCTGTATGTGCAGGAGCCCAGACAGCAGTACACTCGGCAGTGTAGACACACCCAATGGCACATGCTTACGTGCGTTTCTGATTTGGGGTCTTAGTCACATACAAAGTCTGACATATTTTTTGTTCGTCTGAGGGGTTCTTAGTCTGAAAAGGGAAAAGTTTGCACAGGTTGAACCTTTCCCATCAAAACAGGCTTTTCTGCAGAAGATTAGGTTTTTGACGGAGCGCAATTGTTCACAAAAAGCATCTACTTTCTGCTGATCATTTTGATTTTTTATTAAAACAACTCACCCTCCCCATCAAAATCTTTTGGCTCAAAATGAAGTATTTTGGGGTTTTGGCCAAAATCTGTTGGCACTTCAATGTCTGCTGAAAAATTGAAATTTTCCGTGGGTGAAAACACAACATTTTTTGACCAGCTCTAAGAAAAATCTCTCCATTTCACCTTCCAAAAGTTCCTCGATGTCTGGACAGACTGATGGACTCTGCTCGAGTGCTCTGCACTGTGGGGAGCCAAAACAGGACCAAAGAGTAGTTCTGCACCCCCTTATTTCCCTACATGGATGCAAAAGTCAGACCATGATTTTGCCTATAGAACGTTTGAGAATTTTTCAGCCATTTATACGCAACCGAAAGGAGGAAGTTATAATGAATGATGTCAAGTTTGGTGAGATAGAAATGCCTAGATAGTTAAGATTAGATTGAAATGAGAGAGAGAGATTAGCAACAGTCAGACAGACAGATTAGATTAGTTTTTATTTTAACTGTGAAAGTGAAGTAGGAAATTATTTTGATCACTGCCATTTCCTCCAGTCCCGAAAGGTGTATATAATTTTCAGCCAATTCCCCATTCAGACGTGTATGCACCAATGTCCAATTGACTCCAATGGTAGCCAGTTTCTGAAGGCAGAAAGATACTTTGGAATAGAGACAGGTGAAAAACGGAAAATTAGATTTGAGAAAAAAGGGAAGAAAAGGGATTTAACAAGCCGCTCTCACAGCCTGGCCCAAATCATAGTTAATTAAAGTGGAACAGCATCAGCGGGCAGGGCTGAGGGAGCCCCCGTCACTGTAGCCCACAGCCCAACACTGCAGGTGCTCTGCTAGGCCGTAGGTGAGCCCTCTTCAAATCCCTTTGCCCCATCAGGCATAGGGGGAAATGAAGAAGATAAGAACAGCCAGACTGGGCAGATCAATGGTCCGTCTAGCCCAGAAGCCTGGCTTCTGACATTGGCCAATGCCAGCTGCTTCAAAGGAAATGAATAGAAAAGGGCCATTCTCAAGTGATCCGTCTGTCATCCACGCCCAGCTTCTGTCAGTCAGAGGCTTAGGGACGCCCAGGCCACGGGGCTGCATCCCTGCCTGTCTTGGCTCCCAGCCATCGATGGGCCTCTCCGCCACAAACGTGCTCATTCTTTTTCCAGCCCACTTACGGTTTTGGCCTTCACACCATCAACTGGCGGCCAGTTCCACAGGCTGCCTGTGCGTTGTGTGAAGCCGGACTGCCTTTTGTTTGCGTTACACCCGCCGCCTATTAATGACAGCGGGTCATGTCGTTCTTGTGTTGTGTGAAGGGGTAGATAACACGTCGTATTCACTGTCTGCACACAGGTCATGCATTTACAGACATCTGTCATCGGCCCTAGTCATGGCTTGTCCAACCTGAACCTGCAGCAGAGCCCTGCCACCCCCTAGCACAGGTGAGACCCCCCCTAACCATTAGACTGAAGGTGAGCCCTCCGACTCTAGCCCCCCCCCTTTGGCTGTTTTTTGGTGGGGGGCGGGTCAGGCAGGTACCTAACAAGTGCACAGGAAACAGTGTAGGCACCTGCGGGGTTCCTGGCCCTAGCTCACAAGCCGAGGTCGGCACGTGGGAGGAGTCGACACTCATGTAATGTCCATCTCCCCGCCTGAGGAGAAGGCATTTGACGATAGGGCTCTGCATTCGCTTAAGTGTGAGGCCCAGTCAGTGAGGGAAGGGACAGTCTGAGGTGCTCTTTACAGGGTGCCACTTTCATGAAATAGCAGTTGGGTGACTGGTAGCCCCATGGTTCCTCTGCAGCTGTGACTCATGCTGGAGGGGTTTAAGCAGCTCGTTAGGAGAGGGTTAGTGAGTGCACAATAGACAATCTAGCTGGTCCCAGCTTGCAGTGTAGACGTTTGGGCTTGAGCCCGGGTGCTGGGACAGCACGAGCAAGGAGGGCCCTAAACCCCAGGATCCAGCCCGAGTCCAAATGTCTACACCCCAATTGCACAGTCCCACGTCAGCTGACATGGGTCAGTGGCGGGTGTTTAATTACAGTGTGGCCCTACATTACGTGACCTAAACCAAGGTCACACAGGAAGATTGTGGCTAGACCAGGGATTGAATCCACATCTCCTTAGGCCCAGCCTTAATGGCTAGTTTCTCTTTCCTGCCCATAAGTCAATAGCACTGCATTCATTTACACCAGCTGGGGGGCTGGCCGGGCATGGCTATTGATGGCACCAGGGCTTGAGGTGCCCATGGGATGGCCCTTCTCTTCAGCATTGCTTCATGCTCAAATTGTAAAGTGGTGCGGGCAACCCTCCTGGGCCACCCCCCTCTGAGTGCTGTCGTTTCTACCCATGCAATGCACGTGTGAATGGCTGCTGTTGCAATGTGGCTTTACACCTGCTTTGCAAGGGTGTCACTGACAACCGGGGGCAGGGGCGGGAGAATCAAGGCCCCGCATGTTCTGTGCCCCCTTGGCACAAGGGTAGATGGCGGCAGGGAAGGCTTCATCAGGAGGTGCCCACCCTCACCCGGGAGCCTGGGGTGTGGCCTTGGGATGCCTCTGCACAAAAGGTCGCAGAACCCACGGGGGGAACATGGCCACGGGGGCTGAACCTGCTGCAGGAACTGGACCTGTGAGCAATGGAGACCCCGAGCCTGGCCTCATCAGATGCTGCCGTGCCGCCACATAGCTGAGCACCTCATTAGCATGATGGGGTGGAGCCTGAAGCCCATGTGACCTCAGACTCACCCATTTCCCCCATGCCCCACCCCTTTGTTACCTTGTGCTTTTAAGAGGCAGGAGACTTGCCAGCACTCAGACCGGGGAGTGGGCTAGTGTTTGAGCTTCCTTGAGTCTCTGCAAGGCTCCCATTTTCACTTGTGCAGGAGCACGGAATAAGTGGGGACCCTGCTTCCCAGTGCTTGTCTTCCCTGCAAACTTAACACGAGCTACAACCCCACTGTTGCCCTTCACCTGAGGTCCATCCACACACAAAACCCTTCCCTCGCACAAGGTGATGCTTTTAACTTGAACTGGCTGGCCCAGCACGGGGTACAGGCTAACACTTGAGTCAGCACAACTCATCAGCTGTTCACATGACCACTCTGTGTGGATGCAGGCTAGCGCCACTCGACTGCTGCTATCCCTACAGGGCCTTCCCACAATTCCCCTTCCCCATGGGCCCAGGCAGGACAGACAAGTTCTCCCCCAATTTACGGGGCAAGGATTCATAGAGTGGCTCACCCTCCTGCAGCGCTGAGTAGCATGGGTTGCAGCCCAGGAGTCTGACACACGCGTGAGTGCAGCACCAGTTGGACACAGCAAAGCGAGCGTTATTTCTCACTTGAGCCAGGCTGATTCAAGAAGTACAACTCCCATGTAGCTAACTCAAGCTAACACTGCAGGGAAAACAAACCCTCATTGACTTCAGCTGGCTTTGGTTCAGGCCCCCACACAAGGATTTACAGCGTCAAGACCTCTAAACTACCTGCAAGGGTTATTTTATTTTTGACTGCAGCAGTTTTTAAAACATCTGTTTTAATAAGAATTGGGGAAGCCCTGGCATTTTCTCGCAGTACTAATCCCATTTTAACCCGCTCTGAGCTGCTCTGATAGAGAGGACCTCGGGAAAATTTATTAACCCAGTTAGATTTTCTTAGGATTTGGCTCCTGTAGTCCTTGGAGTTTGGATGACTTTTGAGGGGACCCAGCCATGCAGGAGGAAGAATACAAGCTGTTCTACAATGTCCCTAGGGATCTGCTGGAAAAATGAAAAGCCAGAACCTCAGCCTTCTATTTTGTTAAGTGCTGATTAATGGCGGATTCTGATCAGGCCTGGAAAAACCGCACTGATTCATGGCTTGTCTAGGGAAACCTCGAACACAAATCTTGCTGCTCGCAGGCTGTGAGAGGTGCTGTAGAAGGAAATGGGTGGGATTAGCCTTCTTGGTGAGGAACAGCTGAGAAGCATCTTCGTCTCCAAAGCCAGGCCTGGGGAAAGCGAGTTAAGACAGTGAGATAAAACACTCCTCTCGTCTGGGCCGCGGGGCTGAGGGAAGCAGGGCTGGTGGAAGGGAAAGTGCTGTTTATCGTGAGAATCAGAGCCCCCTCGGACCAGCGAGGTGTGAGGGAGAAAGTCGTAACTCAACGGTGACAGGAACAGAAGAGCTTCCCAAAAAGGCTGGTCAGGGCCACACCCAAGTCATCAGCTTCTGCAAAGAATAAACTTTGCCTCCCTCCGTCTCCAAGCCGGCATTCCCACCAGCTCTCTCCCACTACTGCTGGTGAAGGGGGTGGGATTGGCACTCCTGGAGTGCTCTGTTTATCCAGAAAGGAAGCACAGAATATGTGTCGACCCTGGTCTTTCTCTCCAGAGGCTGCCACGTGGGGCTGATTGTGAAGCGGGTAGCTGGACTGAGAATCGTTTCCCACAGATTTCTCTCCTGATCCGTGCCAGGGCTGAGTGAGGAGAGCTAGAGGCTGTGCAGTCCCTTCCCCGTGCCATGAATCACCCACCCTTTTGTTTCCCTGACCTGCAGAGATCTTTGGACTGGGATGAGGCTGGCTTTTTGGGCGCTGGACAGGCATGGCCTTTTGCAGGCTGGGATGTGGACGGTAAAAGGGACTGGCCCAGCAAGAGCTCCTGTACCACTGAGGGAGTGCCCCAGACTGCTGGCTGCCTCCCCACCAGCTCCTTCAGTCAGACCCAGACTACAGAAGATATTATAGCACCTATACACAAATGCATGAGTCACCCATCTGCCCTCCTAAAATGCACCTGTGCACAGTTGCCTTCACCTGAGGAAGGCAGTCAGGTACCCTGTAATGCTATGGCACCCTCTCCTGGACCACAACCCTCAGAGGATATAAAGCCTGATGCTGCTAAACAAGGGTGAATGGGGCCAGCTCTGCGGGATGAGCAATGACAAAGCCCTTCCACTGACAACAGCATTAAGGTCGGCTTGGGGGGGCCATTACTCTAGTATACTGTAGTATCTTTTTAACGGGCTGGCAGTGGCATCTCCCAGCTGCAGCCAACGTCACCTCCAGCTAGTTCTCCCAGAAGGGACCGACACTGGCATTAGATCGACAATACCCGGTGGTGCTGTTTTAAGATACATTTGCCACCTCAGAAATGGAGAAGAATCATTGTGTAGATCTCTGGAGTCAATGCAGAAGCAATCCCTGCCATCTATCCTCCACAGCTTCGTACAGGGGAGTTTTAAAAGATTCGGTATTTGGGCTTTCCCCGTTGCTGAGCATCCCAGATCTTGTTAGAAACAGTCTCCTGATTTCCATCCGAAATCTCTCATTCATCTCAGGAGCTCTGCATATTTCAGGAAGCACACCCCACACCCCTTACCAGTGCCATGTGGATTATCCCTGCAGCCCCAAAGGGAACATTCAGATGGAAATTTTGAAAGAACTTCAGTGGCAGCTTATGACTCAAGTGACTTTCTCCCATGCAGGGGACAATATTACCCCGTGTCTATGTTGAAGGGTGGCAAATTTTAAACTGCTGAAAGGAAATACTCTTTTTTTTACTAACTTGACTGATTTTTATTAGCCTGTGGAACTCTCTGCCACCAGATGAAAAAGAACCAAAAACTTAATAGGACTGGAAAGAGGATTAGACCTCTCTATGGAGATTGGAAACATCCACAAAATCTCTATAGAATAGAATAGAATCCACAGATACATTAGATAGGGAATAAGAACCAAAAGGGGAATAAATCTTTGTGTTAGAGCATAAGTCAGCTACTGCAGCCAGGAGGAAAATGGTTTCCCTGTTCCTCAAAAATTTTCAAGTTATCAAAAAATTTTCCTGTCTTGAATCAGGATAAAAATTTTCCTGAATAAAATAATCTGGGGAAAACAATTAATTCAGCTCAGTCAAAATGCTTCATTTCAATGATGACCATAAAAAAAAACCCTTACATTTTGAAACAAGAAGTTGTTTCAGCCTGAAAACTGGAATTTTTGTTTATAAAAGGTAGAAGCAGAATGTTTTGACAACGCAGAAACTTTTTTTCCAACTTTTTTTTTTTTTTTTGAAGAAAAAAATTAGTCAAAACTGACTCGTGTAAAAATTAGTCAAAACTGGCCCTTTCGAGTTTCGATAAACACAGCATTTTCTGATGAAAAAGCGTTTTGTCAAATAACTCCTGACCAGCTCTGTCAACTACTCACTGATGACGGAGGGTGCGGGGATCAGGCAGAAACTTCCCCTATGACCAGGTTATTCCATTACTGTCCACTATAGTGTTTCTTTTAAGCATTTTTCTACTGGACATTCTCAAGGTATGTCTACACTGCTGCAGCTAAGAGTGAATGCTACAGCCTGGGCAGATAAACTTGCTCTAGTTCAGCTCAGACTAGTTTGCTCAAAGGGACAGTGTGACAGTTGTGGCGTGGGCAGTAGCCCATTGGTCTGATCTAGTCTGGCAATTCCTACGCTCCCATTATTATTACAGTCTATTCTTGTGAAAACATTGCTGATGCTCACATTGCAGTATGGGCTCTACCCTAAGGAACCTATGATATAAATGTCCCGTCCTCAGGGAGACGTTGGCATTTCATGGGCAGGGTGGAGGAGACATCAGGAGAACATGGGGAGGAAGAAACTTTTCTGTTCTTAAAGTTTATTCCACTTTGTTTTGTTTCCTGATTGCTATTTTAAATTTCTTAGTGTCATTAACCCTGTTCTTCATTTTGTATCAAATGTCGCCAACCAAAGCCATCAAGATTCTGCCTCTGAACACAAAAAAATTCCGTTTAAAGACCAATAAAACCAGACTAACAGCAGCAGCCAGGAACACAGAGTGATCCACATTGTGGTTGCCTCTGTGACATTCTGCCTGCAAGGTTCACTCCCACCCTCCCGTTGAGTTGACTTCAAAACCTTGCCCAGTAATGTCAACCTCATGCCCTCCTCCGCCACCCCCTAGTCATGAAACATTTTATCAGCGCTGGTACCAAAGTTCCCTCAGTCCCTAACCAGTAAACTCTGAGAGTCTAAACACGGGCTATAGCATTAATCATCGGTAATAGAAACCAGAGCTGGCTTGCGTCCCCGCTGAGTCAATGCAACCTTTTAAAAACACATTGGGAAATATACACATGGGCTGGGAACTGGGCATGAAAGAAATTCCAGGCAGGCTTCTTTTTTGTGCAGAAGGAATTTTGTAACCGGAAAAATATAAAGGGAGTAGAAATAGGAACAAAAAAAAAAAAAAAAACTTCTAAAGATCTGCAAGGAAGGAAAAAAAAAAAAATCCAACCTTCTCTTTTCATTTCCTATAAGTTACTCAAAGGCCGAGACATTTAATTGCTTCATTGTGGAGCAGGACACAGGATTACTAGAGAAAAGTGACTCCTGTGTGGGTGGTGTCTGATAGTTAGTGACACGCTCAGCTCAGGGTCAGAAGATTTAGGCTTTCAATGATTTATCTGGGACTAGACTGAGCCTTCGGCCTTGAGCAAAGGGGTGATTCGTAGCGGCACTGCCCTAGAAGGAGCACTCAGATTGCCATGGTTCCAGCTCCCGGGACACATAACCGGCTACTCCCCATTGTTGGTTGTTTGTTATGTCCCTTCTTATTTTAGTACTGGGGAGGTAGACACAAGGTTTTGTTCACTCCCTATCCTGCTCCGCCTTTGCCCTGCTCACCTGCTCAGTGGGGATTACTGAGTATGCCACACGCTACTTTCTCCCTCCCATGATGTGTATGCTCCAGCTGCCATACTTGGAGGTGGTGGGGCTTTCATCTCCCTGATACCCCTGAGCAGGCATGACCCCTGTGTGAGATGCTGATCTGCTGTGGCTAGAAGTCTGGTACAGCTCTATTTAGAGACCTGTAGCTCATCGTTTTCAGCTCTGGAGGTCTCTGATTCAATCCCTGGTGTGTCAGCTAAGATGGTGGCCATCAGATGTTGCTGTTAAGGCCAGTCAAAAGGTTGTCCTGGAGTCTTTTGATTCACTCATCTCACCTGTCCTGAGCATGAGACCTAAGCATGTTTCTTGTGACTGACAAGGATCCATTAAGAACATTGGGCAGGATCAATGCCCAGCAGGGTTCTAGTCAAATAACTCCATACAACCTCCAATGCTTGCTTTCCTTTGTGTTTTGGAACCAAACCATGGCTTGCGATGGGAGAGATATAATCTAGAACAGTGGCTCTCAATCTTTCCAAACTACTGTACCCCTTTCAGCAGTCTGATTTGTTTTGTGTGCCCCGAGTTTCTCCTCACTTACAAACGACTTGCTTACAAAATCAGACTTAAAAATGCAGACGTGTCACAGGACACAGTTACCGAAAAATGGCTCTCTCTCTCATTTTTACCATATCATTATAAAATAAATCAGTGGGAATATAAATATTGTGCTTACATTTCAGTGTGTAGCATGCACAGCAGTATAAACAAGTCATTGTCTGTATGAAATTGTAGTTTGTACTGACTTTTCTAGTGCTTTATATGTAGTCTGATGTAAAATGAGGCAAATATCTAAGTAAGTCGATGTACCCCTTGGAAGACCTCGGCGTACCTCCAGGGGTATGGATACCCTTGGTTGAGAACCACTGACCTATAGGACAGTGGCAAAAACCTATAAAAATGTGATCGTTTTGTATTCAATTCCACAGGACTTTTCCACGAGGCTCAGAGGTCACTGGACCACCTAAAAACAAAAAATAGCATGGCTCGCTATATAAATAAAAAACAGCAGGGGGGAAAAGAAACATTCTTCCCTTGCTAAGGATTTTCCCACCAGAAAAAAACTTGGACACTTTATAGCAATGTTAAAAATGTGATGATAATCCCAACCTCATTCCAGCCTCATGACATTCCCTGGAGGAATGTTCAACTCAGAGCTTCTCTTAAACCATCCCAGTTCTTAGGTCTTGCCCCGTAGGCAGATTTTTCAGCATATAGAAGGAAGGATCCCACATAATTTCCCTTACTGTCTGACATTACTATGCAGCCAAAGCCACTTAGATCAAAGGAGCTTAATGTCAAGTACTGACTGTGAGATTCAGAAGGGAATCACCCAGCTACAGATTGGCCGGAACCTGATCTTGTACTCAGTCAACATACCCACTGGGAACAATGGGAGAATGTCAGGATGAGACCCTGTTTTTGTACTGATGGATGCGAGTTCTACTGTGAGTCTTTGTGTTGGACAGGAATGGGATGGCTGTGACATAATTGCTTCTATTCTGAGATCCCCATCCTGATTGTGGAAATAGAAGACAACAGAGATGGTCACCCTTCACAAGCTGATAGCAAACAGAAGTTATCGAGGTGAAGCTATGTTGCCTGAGCTGCCTAAGAAACAAGGGAAAGACAGAGGGAAATGTGTTGTTAAATGGAAAAGGACCACTGTGGTAGGACAATAATAACTGCCAAACGGTAAGAACTTTCTGCTTCGGTTGCTCCTTGCATCTGAGAATCTCACAAGGCTGTTATGGAACCCAATTATTTAAGCTTTGCTGAAACCTCCCTGAAGGGGGAAACCAAGGCACAGTGAAGAGAAATGACTTTGTCAAGGCCATTGTGCAAATCAGCAGCACAACTGGGAGTAGGAATCAGCTGTGCATGATCCCCAACTCTAGTCTCACACCCCGAGACCACACCCACATCTAAAAAGAAAAAAAAGATGGAACCAAAAACACAGCAGCCCCTTAGATGGATAAATGAAGTAATGGTGCAGAGACCAAAGGTATGCTTCCTATGTGCAATGCTCACTATGTGCCCCAAGGTGGTTTCTTATCCAGATGCTCCATGAGGAGAAGAAAGCAAGGGGTTTCTCACCAGGGAGAGCTCGCTGTTTGACTCTTGGTGACTGGGTGGTGCAGGCACAGAAAGCATTGGAGCTACCTCTTCCTTGGGAGTGTAAAATCTAAAGCCCGGAGTTGAGTTTGATAAGGATTGAATTTCATGCCCTCCAGCCAGCCTTATCTTTTAATGGGAACAATAACAGCCTGAATGCCTCAGCCCTGTGATATTCGCAGCCACTGGGGTAACATGACACTAAGAGGCTGGGCATTAAACGTCTCCAAATAATAATCGAGAGGGGAAAGACCAAGGTTTTCCACGAGAATTCTACACCCCCTCGTTCACCTTGTGGCCTCTCTTCTTGGCCTCCTGCCACGGGCAAGGCCGAGAACCGTTTCCCCCTCTGTCATAGGAAACATTTTTGTGAATGGAGCTAATGCTTTGCTAGAACAGACAAGAATACGAGCTGCCTTTACCCAGAAGGGGAGATCCTTTCAGAAACTTATTTCCCTCTTGTTCGGGGCTCGATCAGAACTGGAAATCAACCTCCCTTGAGATTCAAAGAAGTCCAGTTAATTCACCCATCTTTTCTGCTGCCATAAATGTGTGGCCACCTGCAATCCTGGAACCATTACAATTCCACTGAGTGAATAACACGGGGTTACTGTCAAACAGAGGCTACATCTACACTCAGAGCTGGAGATGTGATGCCCAGCTTGCTCAGGCATAATCACACTAGCCACCCATAATACTTAACTGTGGGGTCTGGGCAGGATTGTAGTCAAGGCAACTAGCATTTTTAACATGCTAGCTGGATGAGAGCCAGCAGAAGTATGTCGCCTCAAGCTGGGAATCACACACCCAGCTCCAGGGTAGATGTAGTCTAAGACTTCTCCCTTCCTTCAGGACAGATGGAATGGCATGGTGACATTCACCCACCCTTGATGGACAGACCTGCTTCTTCTGAAGGTCCTTTGAACGTAATTCAGCTACCACCAGCCCATCTACAATTCCAGCAGTCGGACACGGTTGATGCAATTAAAAAATGAACCTTTGCAGTGGATCGTTAGCTGTGTTTGCAGTATTCATTATAATCTGAACAGGACATGCTAAAAGTCCCATGAGACATTGAATAGCTGACGGTGGCAGTTGTCCTGGTTCTGATGACACTTGGAACCATGGTACACTACAAAGGTGAAATTCATGAGAGAAGGAAACAGCTCGAGGTTTGGTTTGATCTTTTCTGACCTCTATCTATTTATCTATCTCAGAACCTTCCACACCTTTCCTCATATATGGAGGAAGAGGAGGTATTTATATTGCAGTTGTGTCTTGGAACCATAGTCTTGGATAAGGCCCCTGTCGTGCTAGTCTCTGTACAAACACAGCAAGACAAAAAGACGGTCTCTGGCCCTATACTATGATGACAAATGAGATATTAAATCCTACACTGATAGATAGCGAGGTAGAGATGGAGCAACAGGCATGTAGCAGTACATAGGCAGAATAGAGATTCTGTGGAAACTCAGAGCTCTGATTTTCCTGGTGTTTGAAAATGTCAGTCCCAAAATTGTCGCATGCCTGTCATTCTCCTGAATTTAAGGTCAAACCAGGCCTCTATTTTTGCAGCGGCATCCGCACGAACTGATATGCAGGGTCATATTGTCAAGTAATTTGTGATTTTGGGTCCCTCCGTTTTTAGGTGATTGACCTGAGACACCTTAAAGGAGCCTAATTTTCAGGAAGTGCCAAGCTCCCAGCTTCTGGAAATTAGGT
Organism: Emydura macquarii macquarii; assembly: GCF_026122565.2. Classification (NCBI taxonomy): domain Eukaryota; kingdom Metazoa; phylum Chordata; order Testudines; family Chelidae; genus Emydura; species Emydura macquarii. Next base: position 3,594,436 of record NW_027130449.1, on the reverse strand, counting down.
CCCTTTAAAGTGTGTCACATCAGGCATCCAGAAATGTTGGCACCCAAGCAGCTGTGAGCCAAGTGACCTACACTGGGAATGGCGAGAACCTGTGTGAAGCATGTTTCAATGGCTGGTGGCTGATGTATGTCAGGCTCTTACTTCATTTCTGCACACGCAAACCAATGGAAATCAGATGGAATGAACTTTCTGCTCAGACGGCACTGCCACTGGCACATTCCTGCCTCTGCTTCTTCACACACATTAAATTGGTTTCTCTGGGATTTCAGCTGCTCTCAGCTCTGGTTTAGCTCTTATCAAAGAGACTTTCCACCCCGCCCCTCCTCTCCAAACAACGAGACAGCCAGTTGCCACTCTGTTTTCCTGAACCCAGGGGCAGCTCCAAAGGGAGCTATTTTTCACCGTCATCACTGATGGCGCTTGCAACATTCTTGGTCCAAACCAAATGAAAAGTCTTTGGCAATAATGCAGGGACATCCAAGGGTTTTGTTATGAATCAGGGGGAGCATTGGAAAAACACACTGGTTGCCCAGACCATTGAAACTTGCATCCCCCTCCTTCCCCAACCCATTATCTCAGCAACAAGAGCAGTTTAGATAACATAAATCCATCCAGCTTTCACTTTAATTATCCCCCTGGGATTCATACATCATTGCAGGGCTAGTACATGAACCTTCCCTTTGGGGATCAGGAGATTCCCTCTGGCTCTTTGAAATCCCATTGGAAGCGCTGACACTTGGCATAGGTTGGTTCTTACCCAAAGGCCTGGCTTGGCTTTAAATCTGATCTCTCATTTCACTCAAACTCTGAGGCTTTCATTTCCTCCCCTCGAACTCTCACAGCTCCGTGGAAAACGCACCGGGAGAGCTCTCAGCAGTGACTCAGCTCCCAGTTTGGCTGATTTTACTCACTGGCAGTTGTGAGGATTTTGTGCTTTTCCGCTTCACGTCTGAGAGATTTTCCACCAGTGGGAAGTGACGTGGGATCTGGAGGGTAAAGTGAGCTGAAGATTCTACTCTAGATGAAAAAATAGTGCTCCGTGGGGGAAGCCTGCAGGATGGCCACTATCTTGGCCAACGCACCAGGGATTGAAACAGGGGCCTCCAGAGGTAAAATGATGAGCGGTTACTGCTTGAGCTACATATCCAAGCTTGTCAGCTCGACTTGTAACAGGCTCATAGCCTCTGCGGATCAGGCACAGTCGGGGACGCACACGGAGCAGTGGGTGACACTTACACAGAACAAATCCGCTCTACTGCTTCTTACTTGCATTGCAAGGATGACTAGGGACTCCAACTTCGTAGGTGCAGCACAAACACGGTTACAGACAGCCTCCGCCTCAAAGAACTTATCACCGAAACAGACAAGATGGACAAAGGAAGGATTGTTATGCTCCTTTTGCAGAGGGAGAACTGAGGCAAAGAGAGATTAAATTCTTTGCCCAAAGTCCCAGAGGCATCCCAGAGTATAACTATTAGACTATCCTTGCTCTCCACTCTAACGGCTGAGAGCTAAGGAGCAAATCATGTAGATTAAACCCTGATTAGTTTTAGATTTCAGGCACCCGAAGACGACCCAGGTACTAGGAAGTGGTGTAGATGATTCTGTGTGTGCTCGTCCTGCCAGGTCCTTATTGAAGCCATATAGTTATGGGGCACCGTCCTGCACTATCACCACTGTTGAACCTCCTCATCCCCGTTAGGCCCATATTCACCCCTAAGCCTGAAAGAGGGAGTTCTCCACAAGCATAGGGCCTATGATTGTCCTTGGCTCTTATGCAGAAGAAGGGACTGAGGAGGTACATCCCTCCCCCGTACTTCCTCACAAGGATGGGGGGCCAGATGTAGCACTGTCCTGCTAGATGAGTCACCTTCTGGGGACTTTTGGAAGGAATACGAGTATGAGTCCTGGCATGACGTCCTGATCCCCCTCCAGCATGGGCTGCTCCATTCTGCTTCCTTAAACCCCCACTATAGTTTCAGTTGGCTGTGGCATTTTTCTTCACTTCCTGTCCTAAACTGCTGTGCAGTGCTAAGCAACAGCTGCTGTAGTTATTCCAGCAGGGTGGTCCAGTGGACAGGACAGCACACTAGACATAGAGGGCCCTAGGGTCTATTTATTCTTGAGTCCCTGGATGACCTTCTGCAAATCATGGCCCTGCTCGGTGCCTCAGTTCCCCCATCTCTAAAATGGGGGTAGCAATACTGACCCACTTTGTAAAATGCTTTGAGCTGTATGGATGACGGGTGCGATAGGAGAGCTCAGTGGAGAGGCTGAGCCGTGTATGCTTGCACACGGCCAGACCTGGGGTGCTTCTGGCTATTGGAGGTAAGGGGTTATATTTGTAATGCTCCCATCTGATGGTCCCTGCCTTTGTGCCACAGAAGATGAACCTTAGAGTCCAATTTCCTGGATCCAACACATGAGCCTTGCAAGCCTGCCAAGGAACTGCCTCCATGGCCCTTTGGCCGAGGGGTTCTTTCCTTGCTGGGCAGCTGTGCAGCATTGTGGTATTTTTAGCTGCTGTAGCCCTCGGTCAGCTAGTTTAATCAGTGAGCTGCCATCCCATGTCAAGAAATTGCAGTGACAATGCATCTTACTCGGGGTCATTTCCTTCAGGGCAGGCTCCTGCTGGCCACTGCAACACTGAGAGCTTCTGTTTAACATCTGTTACTACTTCTTCCGTGGCCTTCTGGGTCACTGACTCTGCCCGGCAACCTCGCCTTTCACCTCATCCCACTCAGCCGGGGCAGGCTCAAGAAATCTGCCGCTCCCTCCCCCAGCTCTTTGGGGCACTCCCATAGCTCCTGGATTCTCCTCCCTGGGACAGGCTCATTCCACAGGCTCGGCCTGGGACTCAGACTTCCTCCAAACAGCGTTATCTCCCCCGCACAGAGAGGTCATTCTCGCAGCTCACATTTACCCGCGATGGCCTTTGACCCCCCTCTCCCACCAGCAGTGTCAAACAAGCCTACCTAGCAAAAGGAAGCCAATCGCTGGAAGCAATAGCTCCAATTCATGCCTGGCGTAACGCCACGCAAGTCAATGGGACGAAATGAGTCTATTATGTTCCCATAGATTTTTCTCATTAATAGGACAAAGGAAATGAAGGTTTTTCTTCCTTCCAAAACGTATGTATGTGTGTGTGTTAGTGTTAGGTCTCCTGAGTGCTGGGCTGTGCCCTAACCACTCATAATGCTAAGTTCAAGCCCCTGCTTTGCTACAGACTCCCTTTATGATCTAGGGTAAGTCTCTCTGTGCCTCAGTGCCACATCTGTAAAATGGGGATATTAGCTCTACCTGCCAGTGGTGTTGTGAGGAGAAGTGCATTAAAAGTTGTGAGGGACTCAGTTACTATAATAATGAACCCCGTATCAGTGCCCAAGAGAGATGGTATTCTAGTTATTCATATAAACATCCAATCCCTTTTGGAATCCAATGAATTTCATTTCAGCCGGCTGATCTCTCAATACTTTGCTCACTTTGCTTCATCCTGATGCACTTCTTTAGAGAGATCCACTACAGCAGTACTAACAATGTATTGTTCTTATCGATGCTGGATCTTGACACACTTCTTTCTCTTTCTCACTTAGGATTTTATACTACCCCCCATCACCATACAATCTCCCATCTAAAATCTATAGCAATAGTGAAGTCCCTATTCAACTTCAAGGAGTCTGACACTTCTCCCTTTCCCCTACTGTGCTTGGGATAGAGGTGTAGTGGTGGTGATGTTCTAGTCATTTCTCTTTTGGGGTGTTTACGGGGTAGAAGGGGCATTGATGCTGTGACCATCACAGCTAAGGACCATCTGAAACATCACCACTTTCTGCTGTAAGGGAAAAGCACTTTTCTGGTTTCTTTCTTTTTTTCTTTTTTTTGGAAAAGATGTATAATTGTTATTAATTTTTCCAAATACAATAAATATACCAAAATACCAGATTCATCCTAACACACAAAGTAAGTAAAGAGGGCTAGGATAAAGGGAGGAGAGGGGAAGTGACATGTCTTCTTCAGGATCTACATTAATGACAGATCTCTACAAAGTCAGCCCAAATTGCTTTGAATTTTTTGAATGCAGTGTTGCTGTAGCCATGTTGGTCCCAGGATATTACGGAGATAAGTTGGGTGAAGTAATGTCTTTCATTGGACCAACAAGCTTTCAGGCTACACAGAGTTCTTCCTCAAGTCGAAAGTTTGTCTCTCTCACCAAAAGAAGTTGGTCCAATAAAACATATTACCTCGCCCACCTGGTCTCTCTTGAATTTTTTGGGCCGTCTCCTTCTGCGGACTTGCCAGCTGTCGGCTAGCTGCAGGGTCAGCCATGTCCCTGAGCCAAGCAACAGTGTTTGGTGGGGATCGACTTTCTTTTTTTTGCAGGATTAATCCTTTATTGACCAAAGCTGCATATTGGAATCATGCTGCATTGTTACCAGGTAACCTCCAGGTACCAGAAATATATACAAGGATGAAATTTAAGGGGGAAGGCTCCAACTTAGTATTCTATATCAAATTGGTCTTGACCTACCACTGCCTACCAGAAATTCTTGATACAGGGCACTTCCCAAACATATGAGCTAATGCCGCAAGCAGAAAGTTACATTTTTAACAGTGCTTAGCATTCATAAGGCCCATTACCAATAGCCTTGGGGACGAGTATATTCAAAAAAATGTATTTAGGTGAATAAGCCATAGGTCTCAGGTCTATAGTTGCTTTTTTAACATTAGATACAATCGTATTCCATCGGGTCAGAAATAGCTGTGTATCCAAATCTCTGTTCCAAGCAACTCTCAAATTATCAATCTTTGGCAGAGTGTTTGGGGCCAGAAAATTGGCTGAGAAAATCTGAAAGGCATGTTTCTTTGCTCTTCACCGCTCTATTATAAACCCAGAGCAACAGGTATACTTATAAAAACAAAAACAAACAAACAATAAAAAACCCTACCAAAAAAAAGCATTTCACTGCAGATGTTTTTCCCTCTGGGGAGCGGATGAGAGAACAAACGACAAGCGGCTGATATGAAGTCATGTTGCTTACTACCCTACAAGTAGATGCTCAGATACTACAGCTCCGAGTGCCATATACAAATCTCTATAGTTTAGGCCTTTCCACCCTAAGAACGATGCTGTCTTTCTGAAGAGGGTGATCCACTGGAGGGATGCACGTTAGAGTGCTGCATTCGGTAGATCTAGTCCTTTTAAAATATTTTTGGTGAAATATCATCCACATGCAATGTTGTCTAAGCCAGCTGGTGCAGACATGAAGTAGTGGTCAGGTAGGAGTCATACAGGCTTCTCTCATTTGCTGATGCCACTCTGCCAATGCACAGCAAACACCATGCATAACCATCTTTCTAGTCTCAGACCTCTGTTGAGTTAGGGACTGCCAGCCACGCAAAACTGTGTGGTGGTGTTCTGCTGCATTCATTCATAACTTTAAGCATCCCAGTAGTCTCCTTGACTTCAAGGCAAAGTGAAGCATGTGCTTTAGTGATTACAGGATGGGGGCCATGATTTCTTCAAAGAAATCACAGAATTATCAAAAATATTTCTACCCACATTCATTTGTGTGCAGATATATACATGTGCACCCAGGTAAATGAAACACTTGGTCCCAAGTGCACTTAACACAAACACACAGGCTCAGACACAGAGGAGAAGAATGCCCTCTCACATCCGTTTTACACCAATATAACTCCACTGACTTCAACTGTAACTCCTGATTTATACCTGGATCAGGGTCTGATTCAGTGTCTATGGAAATCAATGGAACTATTCATCGGCTCCACATTAAGCACATGCTTAAGTCTGGAGCCTAAGGGAGTTAGGCACTCATCTTCCACTGAATTTTAATGGGATTTGGCCAGCTAATTCCATTAGGGTGGCTTGAAAAATCCCAGTTTAATTCTTTCGTGGCAGTGGGACTTTAGTGCTCTGCTCTGGAGCTCGTCAAAAATTTGCTGCTGAAATCTTTTTTTGGGAAAAAAAAAAAAAAAATTAGACTAAATAAACATTTCTGTAAACAATCCTCCTCAAAAACTTCCTGCCTCTTCCCACCACCCCATTGGAAAACCAAAAAAAAACCTAAAACAACTCCCCACCCCAAACCAATCAACCAAACAAAAAAAATCCAGCTGGAATTTTTCACATTTCAGTTGCTAAAAATGGAACAAAAATACGTTTAAAATAGGGGGTTTGGGTGAAAAGTCTAAATTTTATGCAGAATTGCCCCGCCCTGCCCTTCCCCCTCAACCCCTCACTAAAATCTGACCACTTGTACTCAGCACCTTGCAGAATTAAATTCTATGTGACTAGAAAATCAGGCCCCCAATAGCTATCTACCCTACCTAGGTTTTCTCTTAATACACCCCTCACCTGAGCATCTGGCAGCTCAAAAACGTGAGAGCATACAGCAGCCTTCAGAATTGACAAGGCCCTGCAGTTTACTTCAGTTGCTTTGACAGGAAGATGAGGCATCATTTTAAAAAATCAAGAGCCTGGTTTTAATTTTCCTTTAGATCCATAAAAAGAAAAGCAAAGAAAAAGAAAGAAGATTTATGGCCCCCACATCTCCTCGAGGTTTATAAATAGCATTTATCAGGTGTCGGGCACATGGTGGCTTTTGGGGGGTGCCAAAGTGTGATCAAAAGCACTGCTCAAACCCCCCCTCTCCTTTCAACATGTCTAATCTCTTGATTCGATCTATAAATGGACACATTAACCTCTCTGGTTCAAACTGGAGATTCATTTTGGGATTTCACTGTCTGAAGCCCTTGAAACGAACCCTCAGCTTCTGTATGCCAGGCCTGACTCCCTCCCTCTTTGATGTTTTTTTTTTTTCCTTCCCTCGGAGGCTCAGATTATCACATTACTAGAACAGAGAGGCGGGATATGTCCAGATTTCCATTAGACTCAGGAGGAAGGAGCCCCCATGTCCAAAGGGGCTTTATAGAGTTCATTCATTACATGGTTGCTCGGGGGTGAAATAAGGCAGACAGGAGCTTGTCCTGAGCAAGGACAGTTTAAAAAATTATAGATGTAGTTCAATTCGCTGTTACAAAATCTAGTAATAGGATGAGCACATTGACCCGTCACTGAACATAAGCAGAGACAAATGCACATATGGGAAACAAAAAAATTCCTCCTTTTCTATAAAATACTGCATCAAAAACAAACATTACAAGGGAAGAATCGTACAATAAGGAAGCAAAGAGTTGTCACCACAAACAATGCTTCTTTCTGTCTTTTACACGCACGCACACACAGAAATAAACCCACACAAAATTGTTTGCAGCATTCATCCAGCTTGATTCCTCAGTGAAGCTGGCTGAATAGATTTTTAATGAAATTTGACCACATTAGGGAAAGTATCTTAATTTTCTATAGTTTTCCTTTTGTCAGTGAAACCTCTTTTTCATGCATCTTTTTGGGTTCTTATTAATCATTTTCCATTTTTTTTAACCTCATTTATTTTTTCCTACACTGGTTTTACCTACTCCCACGATTGTGGTTTTTGTTTTTCTCCAGAACTGAACATTTTCTCTTGCAAAAATGTTTGGCAATTGAAAAAAATAATCACATGTATAAATGATCATTTTTTAAAATGAGAAAAAAGAGAAAAAAAATACTACACAAAATGTTGAAACCTGCCTTCTTCCCCCCATTGTTCTGTTCAAACGAAACCAAAAAACAGAATGAAAATGATTTTTTTCCCCTCAATTTTTGAAAATTTGCCAGCACCAACCATCAGAGCCCAGGTTCTAATCACTCATTCCTCCCCCTGCAATTCCAAACTGACATTCTAAAAAATCCTCGGTTTCATCATAAACTTAGAAAATACCATTGAAATTTTCAAAGCTCCCTAATTGTTCTGGACATCCATTAAAATTAGGAAGTCCGTTTGCCAGATTCTCAACTGGTGTACATCAGGGAAGCGCCATTGAAGTCAATGGTCCCATCCCTCAGTAGGTGTATACTGAAGTCTATGATGTCACACCGACATGCATCACCTGAAGATTTGGCCCTTTACTTGCTGAGATGAAATTATAATTTTGAAAATCTCTGTCTATATTTATGGAACTTGCAATCAGCCCTGGGTCCTGCTACCTCAACTAGCTATATGCAGGTAGCGTGCAACTTCCAGAAATATATGCTGATGTTTCAAATCAAGAGCATGGCACAGACATTAAAATCAATATAAATGAAATGGACACTGTTCAGCAAGAGAATTCAGCTCCCGATCGACAAGAGAAAGGGCTGATTCTGAGCTTATTCATGTCTCTTTTATGCTGGTATAAATTTAGAATAACTCCACTGAACGAGAGTGAGACACTAGAATAAGGCCCAAAGGCTTTTGCCTGTTAGTTTACACAAGCCAAGCTCTATTGTGAAAGTTGCATACATTATCTCTTTCTCCACCATGGCCGTTATCACATGATTCTTATCTTCCACCGTTTAAAAAAAGTTACAGTGAAAATAAGACCAAGGATCCAATTCTCATTCCCCCAAGTCACACAGCCAGACAAGGGCTTAGGGTAATGTTGGAGAGGCCCTGCTAAGTCCACCGGGGAAGATAATGTGTTTAACTGAAACACAGTTTCCAGAAGAGATGATGATAACGTTTCTCTCGAAGCAACCCCCTCTCTGAATTTGGAAAGTTTTTAAGTGTCAGGGCCACGAATAAAAATGCATAGAAATTGCCCAGAACTAAATGATTCAGGACTGATTTGCCTCCCTCTTCGATTGCAACATCGTTACTCCTGATTCACACCAGGGAAAGTGAAAGGAGAATCAGGCCCTATGGTTACACTCTTGTTGTTCAAAATAACTTTGGGCCAGATCCTCACTTTGTGCCTACTCACTTCAGTGGAGTTGCACCGACACAGGCACAGCTTGATCGGAGTCAATGGGATTACACTGGTGAACATCAGCTGAAGATGTGGTCCTTCCTTTCCTAAAGTTAAAGGACATTTTGTTGGCACTACAAATCAGAGGGTCCAATTTTCAAACAAGGTTGCCTAAATAATGTCCAAATCCCATGTCTCATCAATAATATCAGGATTTATCGGCAGGAAACATGCATGTAGGTGCCCACTTTTAACACACAAAATAAGGCTGTGCATGTCTTTTTTTTAGGAAAACTGTGCTCTTTAAGGAAAATTAATTACATTTCTTCCCACTTTGTTGTAAACAGTCTAGTACTTAAGGTTTAAAGAACAGCTTCGCTATTGTGGTCTCTGCCTACATGATTCCAAACAGCATGAGTTTTCTACCACAGGAATATGAATGAATGGATTGGAGTGAATGGACTAGACTTCGGAGTGGAGGTTGGCAGCAATCATTCAACAAACTGTTTTTTCACTGAAAAATGCAGATTCATCAAAACCAAAACTTTGCAAAACAGAATCAGTTTTGATGAATCTCCTGACATTCTTTTTTTTTTGGGGGGGGGGGGAGGAAGGAGGGGAAAACGTGTTGTGGTAGTTGAAATGTCCCATTTTGGCATTTTTGAAAAGGATTTGTTTCAGTTTTTTGAGTAAAAATTACATTTCATTTTGAAATCTTAGTAAATTTAGATTTAAAATGGTTAATGAAAAGAAAAATGGTCAAAATCAAAACAGAACATTTTGAAATTATTGAAATGAAATATCTCAATTGACATGAATCCATTTTTTTTTTCATTTGTTCATTCACAAAAAATGTTCAGATTTCAACTGTTCATCTCAATTCAGGAAAGTTTTTTTTTTTTTAATTTAGAAAATTCACAGAGGACAAAATGTCCTTCCTTTGTCTTATATATTTAGTTTATAAAATGTCTGGAGCAAAGACTCTTTCATGGGAATGTACAGCCCCTAGCACAATGACGCCTTGATTTCAGCTTGGACATTTATACGTTATTGAAGTACAAATAAATATTATTAACAGGATCAGCTCCACTGAGTAGTTTGACTCTGATCTGTGTTTTCACCTCTAGTTTTGATAGCCGAAGAGAAGTGGAAAAGGGTGTCAAGAAGTTATTGTTAAGACAGAGCATTGTTTTTAGGCTGTTTTGAATCCATGAACACAAACAGTGTCCTTTGAACTCAGAAGAGCCAGGCCACAGTGGCTCTGTGTTAATGTTATTTGAACATGGTTTTAATCTGGTTTGATCTATTTAATGCGACGGCCAGCCTTAAGCTGGAAGAGATCTAAGCGATGCCTGCTAGGTGTGACAAAAAGCAGATGGCTTCTTCATCGTCTCGCTGCTCCTGAGGGGAACACGTGATGAGAAGCACTTGCATGAACATTTCTTTACTTGAGTACATAAACTAGAGTTTGGTAAGGTGAGGATAAAAAGAGGAAAGAGATAAAGCGGGAAAGAAACATCAGATCCAGGGGAAATAAGGGAAAGGAGCAAAGAAGGCAGGAGTTTATGCAAAGAATAGCCAACAAGGAAAAGGCGGGGCTGAAACGCAAGGAGAAATATTATTTTTTCAACATCCATCCCTGCCTGTGGGGTCCAATGTGCCTCCCTCCCCATAAGGACTCATTTACATCTCTTCTCACAGGGCCCAGTGGATACAGCCTCTGATGCCTTTCAAATGCTTCTTGTCCTCCACACTATGTATTAACCACAGGCCTGCATTGTGAAATCCCCTTCCCTGACACAAAGGTACCTCATGACAAGGGTCAAAGGTGGCCGCGTGTTTCCAAAGTCTTTAGGAAGAAGGGAAGATCCACTGGGCACACGATGGGGATGAAATCAACAAGGAGCAGAGGATTGGTCTCCTGGAATGGCTATGATTCACCCTGCTAGGAGCAGGACATTAAAGGAAGCCCCAGGTGGTTGGACTCGGGTAGGGGGACATGACTAGCCACCGATTCAGGAGATGGGAGGTGTCAGGATTAAACACAATGCACAAAAGCAGTTGTGAAAATTCTCCAGCGATTCAGAGAACGTATTCATCACAGTCCCTCCAGAAAGGTACAACAGGGAAACCTGCATGACTATAACAGTGCAACGGACCAATAGAGAGCCAGATACCGTTCTGCTCCCTTAATGCCCTGTAATAAATCGACCCTTCTACGATGTGCAAAGACTCTATACAATTTTCTTTCTTTCTTTCTTTCTCTCTCTCTTTCATGGTTGGGTGAAACCAAAACTTCAGATCGATCGATAGATAAATCAATCTCACACTCAACTAAACATACTATCTGAACACCAATGCTAGGTATAAATCAGTCCGCGTTATCTATAGAATATCCACATACCTGTGAAATTGTTGCAGGAGTGGTTTGCAGATAGTGCACTGAAATCTTTTCCAAGAGATCAGAGCCTGTTGGCACGTAGCCCCATTGAAGTCAATGGCAGAATGCCCTATTGGCGTCAATGGGGCCAGGATATCACCCTGCGTTTCTGCATGAAAAAATGGTTTCTTTAGTCACGGTTTGGAAAAATATACTTTCTGTGCCATGTTCAGTGATACTGAGTGTGTGAAATTAGGGAAAGGTGTTGGAGCAAAACACAGAATGAAAGGGCCTGAAAAATCAGCCACCATTGTGGCTCCGGACCTGGAGCAAAGCATTTTCCTTTCGGAATAAAATTTGATTTTTCTTCCCTCCTCCCAGTTTCTCCTGCACGTTTATTTCATGCAGGCCTGTCTGGAAGGCTGAGCCAAAGCCCACTGAAAACAATGGGAGCTTTTCATTAACTTCAGGCCTACAGACTCAGTCTTGTTCTCACTGGAAATCAATGGGAGTTTTGCAAAAGGAACAGAATTGGGCCCAGTGCCCTTCCTAGAGACATCCCTGGTAAATGGGAGTCTGATTGGGACACGCTTACTCTGCCATGGCACAAAGCCATTTAATGCGGGAGCGAATGGCTTGGATGTCTAACCTTCAGGTTTGCAATGCTCAGATTCCATTAAATCCTGGTACGGTTGACTCAGCCTGAAAAACCAAAAGTCTTATCTGCTCCTGATGGATATTAAAGCTCCCATAGCGTTTTGGGTAGGAGGGAGTTTGCCTTGAGAAACAAAACCAAAGTTTCCTTTCCACCTCACTGTTGTTCAATATGTCGTATACCAGTTCTTCTACACCTACTCTGGAGGGGTGACATTCATCCCTGCACAGAGACCCAGGCACCACTTAACTTCCACTGAAGTCCTCAAAACAGGTGAAGTTCACCCGGTGTGAAAAAAAATAGCTCTCTGTGACTGATTGTGAACAGACGTGATCTGTCCTTTGCTTCTCTGTAGCTGAGCTGCATCCAGGAAATTAGAGCGGTAGGGCCTGACTGAGTCTAGTCCCATTAACGCTGCAGACCTCTCTTCGGTTGCAATTTGATCAGAAGTTGCATGATATTTGGAGTTTTTTTCTGAAAGCTGCAGCTCTTGGAGTCCTGTGATTAGGTCAGAATCTCAGCTTTCATTTAAAAAAAAAAAAAGTTTCAAGCCTCATGGTTATATGGTGTAAACCTGAAAGGCTGATAAAGCAGAGGGGCAATAAATAGATCTGCACATTTACTATTTTTAAATCACATGATTTTAAGGGCATCACATGATTTTGGGAGGGGGACTGACTTTGAGATCTGAGTGCTGGGGGTTGTCAGTACTGCTGGTGTGAAACGGTAGTCGCTTCCTTAGCGTTAATGAGCCTGATTCTTAGCTGATGGAAATCAGCATAGCTCTATGGACTTCAGTGTAGTTCCACTGATTACGCCAGCTGTGGATCTGGCCCAGTGGGATTACACCAGTAAGAAGAGCAGAAACAGGCCCCCCTGCATCAAAGGTAAACACAGACATGACTGAGCTTCTCCTTCTGACATTCACACATCTGCAGCTGGCTTGACACAAAGGCTGTGTGATGTATTAAGCATTGCAAATAAGGATTTAATTTAGATTTAATAGGACAGTTTGGGGGACATTAATTAAATGGAGTTATTAAAAACACATGCACTGGAGTTTAACGAATACGTTTTCTTTTTATTCAATCTGTTTTGAAAATAATAGTTGTCAGACCCTTAAAGGTTATTTTTGTTTTTCTGAATGGTAATGTCTCTCAAACGACCAAGCTCTGAACAAACAAACAAACAGCAAAAAACAAACAGGAACAACCTTTAATCCTACCGACCTCTGCAAGAAGCAAAATAAACCTTGCCAAATGTATCCCTTGCGAAGCTCAGAGACAAGGCCAAAATCATAAACCAGCTTTAATGTAAACATTGCAAAACCTGAGAGCGTCACTGCATGTTCAAAGCCAGAATTCTAACACAACTCCTCTGTCCTTCTCTGCAGGGTTATCATTGGCACCAGGGATCAGAAAAGCTGCCTAATGGTCTTCTTTTATGCAGCACATTACTGTATCTACAGGAAAATAGAAGGCATTCAACTTTTCGTTGTCTTGTGCAATGCCATTTTTCTTACCTCTATTGATAATACAGTTGGGAATTTATCTAGCCAAAGTCCTACAGGATGATTTGGTTAAGTCTACACAAAACTCCTGTGAATCTGGAAGACAACTATGGTTTTATCTGGTGGCAGTGTAGCCTAGGGGATAAGGCCCTAACTAAACTAAGGGTCCTGAGTTCACCGATTCAGAGAGGCTGGAATGGACCTTTGTGATCATCTAGTCTGAGGCCGAGAACCTCACCCAATAATTCCTGCATGAACGTCTCTTTGAACTATCACATAGCTTTCAGAAAGACACCCAGTCTTGATTTAGAGAGTGTAAATGGTGGTGATCGTAAATGGGGGGAAAAACACCACAAAACCCTATTCCCATCTGCCATCGGCCTACTGGATGACCTTGGGCAAGTCACTTCCCATCTCCCTACCTCAGTTCCCCCCCCCCCAATTTAATGGTAATAATTATACTAATCTTTCTTTGTAACACACTCTTGAAAACGAAGAGTTGAAAATGCTATAGATTCATGGATTCTAAGGCCGGAAGGTGATCATCTAATCTGACCACCTGCATAACACAGGCCATAGGACTTCCCTGCATTCATTCCTCTTTGAGCTCGAGTTCATTATTATTATTGTTATTTTAAAACTAGGCCTGGCTCAGGTTGCTTGGTCAAATCCAACCCAGGCTAATAGCTGTGCCCGTATAGTGCTCATCCAGCAACCTCAATGGGCTGAGTTCGATGGCTCTGAGCACCATCCCAGTGGATACAGGCTTCCAACACCACAAAATCAACTTCACTGCCACCGGTACTCACTGGCCTCTTGCCGGCACAGAAGCCAAGGACTAAAGGGACAGGCTGATCGAACTGCCCTCTCCAGCTCAGGGCACAGGCAGTGCTGGCAGGTGATGACGCAGCAGGAATTGATGCTGCCTGTGTGGTCCCCGTCCCGAAGATGAACACAAGCCTTCAATCCCCAGGCCAGTCAGCAGGCAGCTCTCCGCAGCCTGACGTTCACGCCCATAAATATTAGAAGATTTCCTCCTTTTGTATTGGCTTTGAAATTCTTTTAGCTCATTCTCTGCTGGAGTAGGGACCCCCAAAAGAAAACAACCCCCCTGACGCAAAACACTCCCCGTAGGTGAAGTTCCCTATGCCTCTGGAAGGGCATAAGTAAACCCATTGATCCTCATTTCCATTAACAGCACAGCAGTGGATGCATGTCCCCCGGCAATGCGTTCGTACCACAGTGCTCAGAGTGATGCAGAAGTAAGTGGGAGGGTTTCTTATCATGCCATAGACAGACAGACAGACAGCTAGATAGATCTCTTTCAATATGCTCTGTAACAAGGGCATTTGTTTTCACTTGCAGTGCCCAGTCATACCCCACCAGGCTGTAGAAAAGGCCTCGATGGTTTGTCAGTCCCCGATGTCGCAGTGGATTTGGCCTGAAGGAGATTTGGGCTGGGCTGGAATGGTGGGGTGAGTGCCGGACCTTGACCAGTGCTGGGAAGGGCAGTGGGGAGAACCGTTCTCAGTGCTTGCCCGGGCTGACCTATTCCAAACAAGGCCAACCTTGGGCAAGGAGATGTAACCCTTGGGCTTGGCATTTACATCTGGCAGAATAACTTGCCCGGCAGGAGCAGTCAGGCTGTAAGTGAGGAATCCGTCCCTGAGCCATGGCCCCTTTGTGGCCGCTGTACCAGGCCAAATGAGTCAATGAGTCCCTGCCCCACGCTCGGGGAATGACCCCGGGGATGTCAGTGGCCGGGGGAGGCACAGTCAGCATATGTTTATCTCCCAGACATTCCCCGGCTGCTGCCAGACCCATACTGGCCCCTGGCAGCCCCAGAACACAACAGACTGGCCATATCACTTTCAGACCTGCCCGGGCCCCTCAGTTCTGACATCCAGCCTCCCTCTTCATTGAGGCCACACACCTCCCTTGGTTCTGGCAACGCGCACGGCTGCTGAGGGCACACGCACAAAGGGGTTCATTGTCTTTCAGTTGGTGCCAGGCGACAGAACCCTGCCACAAAGGCTGCTGAGTGCCAGCCAAAGCGCGAGTTCTGGGAAACAAGTGACGGGGTGGAAATTCAGGCCACCGCTCACACAGTAAGGTTCTATTTAACATGAGCCAGGGTGGCCAAGCCATGCTTTCATTATTAATGCTTCATAATCCCCAGGCTCCTTTGCCAATTTTATGACACCGAGAAATATGCCCTAGGCTATTGGTCTTATTCCCCATGCGCTCTTTCTGTCTTGGGTTTGAATTCGGCTCACCACACAGGAAAAGGCAATTTACTTTAACACACCACATAACAGAGGCCCGTATTTATCTGTATAGTGGGTCTGATTTTGACCTCGGTTACACGGTGGTAAGTCGGTGTGGAGTGGGGGGAAACTCTACTGAAATCAGTGGAATAACTCTGGGATAAAAAGAGTGAGAGATCAAAGTTGGTCCTGTTGACCCCAGTGTAGTTACTCAAGGTGGACACTGGTGTGAGTAAGAGGAGAATCAAGCCCAGTGTTTCCTAGTTAGTGTCAGTTGCGTTATTCAGATTAGCAAAGCAGAGGCCCAGCTTGCAATTACTCAGTGTATTACCTCATGTGGCCCTCTAATTCATCAGGAAATGAATGATACAGATGCAGTGGGGAGAACCAAACCCAGAGGGACAGCTCAGTAGTTCACCCGACTGCATTAGATACCGCCACATGTTGTCTCCAATGGAACCTCGCTTCTTGGTCTGGAAGGGATGGTTTTGAAAAAGTGGTGTGCATGAGGTGGGAGTTAAGGTTGAAGGAGATGGTGGTGGTGAAGCTCACATCATACTAAGCACCCTCTAAAGGTAGAGTGACACTTCTTCTTTGAAGGATGCTTTCCACACCCATAGACTCCAGGACTTGTGTTGCAATAAAGCTCCTTCTTCCGGGTGAGATCTAAAGAGAAGGAGAATGGCAGCCTACACTCGAGGAATAGGTGACCCAGAACTGGAAAGATCCAACAAATGGAGGTGGTGTGCAGGAAGGACCTGTCCATGGTGCTTGCAAGCCACTGGGCACAGCTGGTTCATTACCACCTACATTACCATGGTGGTGATGAATCTCATTAGCAAAAGAGCCCATGGATATAAATGCCTTTCATGCAAAATACATGCCCAATGTGAAAGTAAAAGACAATACAATGGGTCAAATCTCTCCACAACTTGATGTCTTCTAAGACAAATGTCATCCCATATTTTTCTCCTGCTGCAACGATTCTTCAGGTGAGAAAATTACCTGGAAACCAACCAGTTAACACCTGATTCCATCCTCAGCTTCTCATCCCAGGTGGGATTCCATTGATCACTTGAAGATCTGTCTTACTAAAGACCTGATATTAGAAAGTTCTGAGTGCTCTCAATGCCCATTGACCCAATGGGCACTTAGCACCTTATAGCATCTGGTCGAATGTTTTGGGAGCATTTCAGGACAGGGACCAATCAACTTCTTTTTGCACAGTCCAGCAAAGAGCTCTCAGGCCCAGTTCTTACTCTTACAGGTAGGCAGGTTTGTTTGGGCAACAGCCTCGTTCTGAGGGCAAATTTGCAGATGAGAATAGCAGCTCCAGGGAAAAGAAAGGATGGGTGAAGGCAACTGTACAGGAAAACTGGAGGATACACGTTATTACAGCTGATTTCCTTTTGGCTTGGAAGTTTTGCAGTGTTTTCACCCACATTTCACTGAGTGCGTGAGCATGTGTCTATATATACATGGGGAGAGAGAGAGACACACACATTTTTACAGTCAGCTTTGATGGATTTCCATATGACCACGTGCTCCCATTCATGCTTTCCTTTCTCTTAAATATTTATAAAAGTTTCAAGAGCAGAAATAAAAAAAGAAAGCCCTTAGATTCAGCGCCAACTCAGAAAAATACTTCTGTTCCCTGCCAGACAATCTGGCATCAATCAGAAGCACTGGAAAGATGCTACAGAAAGAATAAGAGGAGACGATAACCTTTTTCTTTTCTGGTCATTATTCACTGTTATTAATAACTTATCAGCATTGACAAGTCTGATGTCTCCCAGATGCATTTGGGTTTGTTTGGCCAAAGATAAATTATACTCTCTGGTTCTTTTCTGACCAGTGTGTGACTGAAGAAGTGATTACTCTACATGGGCTTTTTTTTTTTTAAATGATGAAAATTGGACAGAGATGATTTTGTCTTGTAGCTTCAAGAGCTTTGAAGCACATTTTTTTTAAAAAAAGATTGACCATTTAGCAAGGGATTTCTGAAAAAAGTGGGTCATTTGCTATGTGTTCACCAAAGGCCTGTGTATATAACAATGCAATGTATTCATAAAGGCCCTTTGTTCAGTCGCGAATTATTAAAACAATTGTGAGCTCCATAGTTATGGAGCCTGGCATATTAAATGGTTAGTGGCATAAAAATAATGTTTAACGTCATGTATTTTCAAAGTGTTGTGCAAACATCCACTGATCAATCCTTGCAGCCTGCGTGGCAGGTCAGTAAGGGTTAATACTGCCTATTTCACAGCTGGGGAAACAGAGGCAGGCGAGTGGGATATTCAACAGCGCTCATCATTGACCTTACCCTGCTTTTATTGAAGCCAGAGCTAAAACGCCCATTGACTTCAGTGGGAGCAGACGATGGGTACCTCTACATCTGAGCTGGAGCTGCGATTCCCAGCTTCCAGAGATGTACCCAGGCTAGCTTTGCTCTAGCTCGCACTTTAACATAGCAGCGTGTCTGCGCTGGCCTGGGTGGTGGCTCAGGGTCAAGACTGACTATGGATCAGGCCCTAAGCGACGAGGCTTTAGGTTCCTGGCCCCTCACCCCACACACAAGCCTCTGATGTTGGCATGAAGCAGGAAGTATTTGTGCACAGTCAGATAGCTGGTTTGCCATTCGGATCTGCTGGTCTGAGATTTTTATGGGACTTTTCGGGACTTGTCTTTTTTTTAACCCGTTCCTGTGACCAGCTGGATACTCTGGTGTTGTGCAGTGACCAATGGGCAAACACAATCTTGGTAACCAGGGCAGGGTCCCTTCTCAAACCTCAAGGGTGTTGGTGCCATGCCCAGTGAGCTGCCATTTTCTCAGCTGTGGTTTGGAGCTGGATGGTATGCACTTAACAAAGGGGACTAGGAGAAATGAATTCATAAGGCGCTTCTGGGCCCCATGAAAAGGGGCCAGCAACCATTTAGAAGTGGAACAATTATTCTTCATCCTTCCCTAGCACCTTCCATCCATGGATCTCAAAACACTTTGCAAACATCAGTGCATCAAACCTCATACCCCGTTGGCACTGTGCCATTTTTGCAGATGGATAAAATAAAGCATAGGGTAGGTAAGTGACTTTCCCAAGGACACACTGTGAGTCAGTATTGGAAACAAGAGTAAAAACCAGACCTCCCCGTCTTTCATTCTTCTTTTCTCACCACAAAACAACACTGTATATCACTGTGCAGCTTGATAACTATGGCTATTATCAATATTTACAAAGCATGGAGACATCATAACCAAAAGCCGGGCCCCAGTGCGCTAGGAGCTGTACAAACACATAGTAAGTTATGGCCCCTGGCTCAAAGAATTTACAACTTAAATAAACAAACATATAAAAGGGGGTGTCATTATTCCATTTATAGATGGGGAATTGAGGCATAAAGCAATCAAGTGATTATCCCAAGGACACCCAGCAAGTAGGTAGAAAGGCCTGGAATTGAATCCAGGCTTCTGGCATGCTAACCTTAACTGCAAAACCAGCCCCTGCTAAGACTGCAGAAGCATTGCTAAAGCTCTTTGAACCCAACTGTATTCATCCTCCGGTCTCTGAATGTGAGCCAGAAGGGATTGATCACAAGTTGCAAAGGGTCTCCAGACTCAGAGACCTGCTGGTTTGTATCAAGGTAGGAAATAATGGGTCGCTTTTACGAGTGTGAATGTTTTAGGAAGAAGATGGCCTAAGTTCTAGCGCTCAGGTTACACAGTGGTGATCTTGAGATAGATACGTTAGAGACGGGGAATCTGAATACAGAGTAGCTCCACGCACACAGCTTTCAAAAGCCCTGCATGGAGGGGCAGTAGGTAGAAAGGTTTTTTTTACCCAGGGGGCCAGACTATACACTAGGAAGACAGAATAGATGGACTTTCAGCTGCTGCAGCCGATGTCTCTGTACCAAGCACGTCTCCTTTCCCCGCAGTGTTGTTTATCCTTCTGTCTAAACAATCTTCCCTCCTTTTAGTTTGGGCTATCAGGAGTAAAAGGGGAGAGGGGGGAATGGAGCAGGGTTTTGAAAGGGCAGTCTATGGTCAGAAAAGCCACTAAAGGTGCTGGTTGGAAAATGAGTGTTACCCCCCACCCCAGTGAAAAGTTTCAACAAAAACAAATTTGTGTAGATTATTTTGTTGAAATTTTCTCAGTGAAAAAAATCGTTCATTTTTGGGGTGTTACAAAACCAAAAATTGTCAATGAGATTTAATTTTTTTTTGTTAAAAGTTTCCTTTTGGACTAATAACTATAAACACACATCATTTTTTCCCATCGTATCATCTGCCTTTCCTAGCTATAAGCATTGGGATGCTGAAAGTTCACTTCCTGAACCCTAGAAGCTACTTAAATTTAAGAAAAACTCAGTGGGACTTGAGTTCCCATTCTCCACTACATTCGAATGCAGGTGGCTGCAGAGCCGGTTCCCCAGATGTCCAACACAGCGGAAGGAAGTGCAGCAGGGGGCCTGTTTTAATTTCTGCATTGGATGTAAATTGGGAGCTCATCCTTCCTTTGGGATTGGATGGCAGGTTTTGCAGAGTAATCACCCCATTATCACACATCTCTTTGTAAAACTGAGTCGGGCTCGCACAATGAGCTAAAAATATCAGTCGTCATTCCTGTTGGAGCCGGGGCTCTGAAAGCCGGCGACAGGGGAGGGTCTGCGACACTGACCTCCAACCCAAAGGAGAATATCTACACTGCTATTTTTAGCCCCATAGCACAAGACCAGGGCTCTGGGACTCATTGCTGTGGGGTTTCTTTACTATCTAGACATATCCTAAGTGTTCACAACCCTTTGAACAAATCCTCATTCTCATACTGGTGCTAGAATCAGGCACCGTTGTGCTTGGGACCATTGATTTGGCCCAAGCCTGCATGTTAACAAGATGGCCTGTGAAGTCTGATTGGGTTGTGAAAAACGAAGATCTCCACTAACAGCTCCAGAACTGGAACAGCTGCAAAGATCTAGAGTGTTTTTTTGAAAAGGGAAGCTTCATGGAAATATCAGGGTGGTTTCATAGCTCATCCCTGCAGCAGCAAGATCTTGGGTGTTGCATGAATTTACTGCATGTGGAAGGTGCAGGTTGATAGTCTGGGTGGATCAAGGGCTCTGTTTATCCATAGAACGGTTCAGCCGTGGCATAGGCAGAACAAGCTAGTACCCAGATCAAAATGCCTCACCTCTAAGCTGGACCACACCCTCCTACTAGAAATTGGTGTGACATTCAGTTGAAATAGTTTACCCAGACGGCAACGGCTTTCAATTACTATCATCCTGAGCCAGTTTCTAATGGGAAATGGACCAGAGCCACAAAATACAGATCCAAACATCTCCCACATTGAGATGTGCTCACTCAGATAATAATAATACCAGCTCTTACATAGCACTTTTCATCAGCACTCAGTTAACATGTGGCGTAGCATCTAAAGTTCTCAGACGAGCTAAGCGAAACAGCCCCCCTCCTTGCAATACAACTGTAGGTCTCAGCTTCTTTTTTTCCCCCCTAGCAGTCGTCTCTGACATAGCGCCGCGTGCGTTTCACAGCAGCTGAAGCCTGTGTTCTAATAAAAGCTGCTGAATTTACAAACCCAATCATGTCTGCTGGCTGCAAGGTTCTGGTTTCCTGACTCATAGCTATAAACCGAATATCTGAAGTGTGTGGGTGGGTGCGTGGCGGTTTGCACAGTTACTGTGTTGAGATGTGTAATACGACAGATACCAGCATCCAGTTGCCTCTCCTAGAGTTACCGTTTTAGGTAAATCAGTAGAGTATGTACCAGATACTGACCTTCATGAGCATTAGAGCGATTGTCTTTGTGCTGAACATTCAGGGGGTGAAATTCTGCACTGGGACTCCCTCCACCTTTGCCCTGAGGATTCTGAGCTGGACCCAAAATGCTCACGGCACAATTTAGGCAACCCAGGAGTGCAGAATTTCTGCAGCAGCACATGCTACAGTCCCGTCTCTGACACATTCCCAAAATGCCCCCTCTTCCCTCTAGCTCCACCCCAACCTGCTTGTTACAGCAAAACTGAAAATGGGGCTAACCTCTGGCTAGCCCGTGCAATGCCTCCAGAGGAAGAATTCTCCTCTAGCCAGTCAAGAAGAGGCTTTTATAACCAGAGCAGTGTACAGAGGCCATGGGCTGGAGAAGAATCCATCCAAAGTCAGCTGGAGAACTTGTTCCATAGAATGCTGACCTGAGCTGAGGTTAGTTGAAGAAAACTGTGACCCAGTGTGTTGATTTAAAAAAATAAATAAGCAACACTGGGGCAGCAACAGTCACTTTTTCAACCTCAGGGCACCTATATTAGGGACTTAGGAGGCACCCATCCCAGTGGTATCTGAGCGCCTCACAGTCTTTAGTAGATTTATCCTCACCACAGCCGTAGGAAGTAGGTACGTGCTATCGCCCTCATTGTACTAAAGCAATTTGCCTGTGGTCACCCTGGGAATCTGCAGCAAAGCAGGGACTTGAATCCATCTATCCTAAATGCTAAGGTTGTGCCCTAAGCACTGGATCATGATTCTCTGGAGAGAACACAGTTTTATTTGTTATATAACTTCTCAAGTAAAATATTTTCAACTCTATATATTCTCCAGTTTCCTTTTTAGTAATAGGAGAACCTCAGGAAATGCAACTTCGAGAATGAATCAATAGTTCAGACAATCTCTGAACCACTTGTAGTGGTAAAATTTAGCAGGACACCTTATCACTATAGGTTTTGGTAGTTCCATTTATTAATTTTACGATAGCACTTACAGAGCTCAGCTGAGATCAGGGCCCCTTTAGACGAGGCATGGTATATTGTGAAAGTCAGTCCCTGCCCAGAAGAGTTTACAGTCTAAGTGGACAAGAGAAAGGAAGTGTTATTTATTCGCAGAAAGGCAGTTCAGGCCCAGATCCTCAAAGGTATTTAGGCATCTAACTCTCATTGAAACCAGTAGGAGTTAGTCACCTAAATATCTTGCAGCATTTAGGCCTTGAATGCTTAAGTAACTCAGGGTCATACAGGAAATCTGTGACCCAGTTCAAATTTGGACCCACATCTCCTGAGATTCAGGGTAGGGCTTTAGTCACACAAGTATCTTTCCTCTCTGCTCAGAGTGGAAAGTCAATGAGGAAGAGCTGGAAGTATTGAAGACATTCTGGCACTTCCACATCCTATCCCAGACAGCACCTGAACACACAGAGGTCGTGATGTGAATGAAAAATAGTGGATAAATATTAACCAAATGTGTTTGTTTGTTTTTTTAAATATCATGAAAGATTTGATTCGGGCCTTAGAGACGTTCTACTATCCACAGCTTCGCATGTAAACAGCACCAAAGGGTAAGGGCTGACAGTCACCCCAACCAACGCAAAACCTATCCACCACTAAGCCCCATTTAAGGCCGCAAAACAGTGCTTCAATGCTATTTAAATGATATCTAGGTCTTGCGCTGGCTCTGTGCTTTTGTCATTGCTGAACAGAAGCTAATATGAGCGGCTGTGCTTAAAGAGGTTTTGTCAGACTCTGTATCCATCCTTTGATCTACAGTCCCAGAAGATAAAAACCACAGCTTTGAGTGTTTCTTTTTAAATGACCTGCATAAATAAAGGTAAATTCCACTTCCTGCAGAGATGCGCACTGGTTGCCTCCACTAACTAGCAGAAGAGGGGCTAATAAAGAAAAAAGAAAACCTCTTATGACGAATATGTTTCAGGCCCTGCCTAGTCACTTCATGCAATCCCTGCTCAGTATGATGTCTTAGGATGCATCACAGCCTTGAGAAAACTCCATTGGAAGTAAGGGCACAGAAGAGTATTGGGTTTAAAAAAATATATACAGCTCAGTGTTTAGACCCCTACAGGGCTTTACACGCCTAAAACAGGGACTTAAACATTTTGCTTTTGTGCATCTAGGCCTAAGTTCCTTGAGGAAAAGCATACCTTGTACATGACATGACACTTTTCACCAACAAATAATTCCCATCCACACCAACATAAGGGACAGTGTTCCTTCTTCAACTGTTTAACTAAAGAGCCTCATTAATAGCAGATGAGCTGTGTTTACTATGATCTCCACAGATACAATTCAGAACAAGGTTTACAATGAGTGACAGGCTATTGACAGGCTAAATCAAAGGCTACTGACAGGTGCTAAAAGGGTGGTTTTGCTTTGTATTTTACAAAGAGGATGCAACAGGTGAGTAAATAGTCACCACAGAGAAGCATGAGCTTAGACAGGTGATAGGAAAACTTCAGAGGATCTTTATGTTTGGATACTGCTATATACCATGTTTTATACTTGGAGTCTGACCTCCACTTCAGAAGTGGCTGCATTTAAGTGATGTTCTCTATAAAGGGACTTTTTTAAAGTTACCCAAAAAATCACCTACATTTATATGTGATCAAGACCAGTGTTATGGATTTGTGAATCAGTGTGGATAAAATATCTTAACAGAACCTTTTGCCCAAAACTGAAGATTTTTGAAATTCAAAAAGTTTTGGATAACTTTTTAAAAAATGATCTTGTCTTAATATTTTATATTCCTTTAGCACCTTCTCACTAAAGGCACTAAAAATACTTGGAAATATATGTAAAATAGACTTGGTGAAAACTCGGAATTTCTGTGCCTTTCCTACTTGGAACAACCTCACTCCTTCGCCTCCACCCCCCCAAATTTAAATTTGCTGCAAAAATAAATTTTCACGCAAAAAAAAAAAAAAAAAAAAAGAAGCATTTCAAGTCAATCAAAATGTTTCATTTTGACAGAATCAGAATATTTCATTCAGATTCGGACTATTTAAATTTTTATACCGTGTTTTCATTTGTAATATAATATAAAACAAAATGCATTTTGAAACATAAAGTCATTTCATAAGAAAGACTCAATGTTCTGCTTTGATAAGGTCCCCATGAAAACATTTTGTTTAATTTTTTTTCTAAATGTATTTTAGCTGAAATTGACCTGGTCCTGCAAAAAGTTTCCATTTGACAAAAGAGAGTTTTCCTTTGGAAAAAACATTCAGTTGGAAATTTTTCAACCAGCTCTAATAAACAATGGGAACGTGCGAGAGTGAAATGTGTGTGTGTGGAGGGGGTCATTACCCCCCCCCCCCCCATACACCAGAGCTGTCTAAATTATGCTAGGGACATCTTCAGCCCCTGAAGTAGTGCAGATTCAGGTGGCTGCAAAAACAGCTTAACACTGTCCCAGGCTGTGAGTTCTGTGCCTCTTAGCTGCACTGAATCTCACCCATTATTTTGAAGCCACTCTCATGATTTGGGAACCTTGCCTCTTGATTTTTGAATGTCTGCGGTTGGTGACGCTGGCGAAGTGTGGACATTCTCATCTGACAGCATTTTACACTGACTTTACACAGGTGCAAATGATGATACACCGGGCAAGGCAAGGGCCAATGAGTCCCACATGCATGCACACACACAACACACTCTCACACTGGGTCTGGAGTCCTGTCTTTTTTCAGGTCACAAATAATTGAAATCTCATTTCTAAGCAAAATCCCTTCAGTTTAGGGAGGAATGATGGTCTAGGAAGGGCACTCAGGGCCAGATTTAGGGACAGGCGACCCGCCTTGGGGGGTGTCCGGCTCGCCGTGCTGTTTCTGTTGTTAGCGGCAAAAGGGAAAATTGAATGTTTGAAGTAAAATGTTTCAGGTTTTCCGCATGTGAGTTCGTTCTACTCTAACCTCCTAGAATGTTCTGGACCATTGTAGAATCTTGTGGGACCTTCCAGACTTTCCGAGAACTGCATTTTCCTCCAAGTGCCTAGAATGTCAGCCAGGCCCTCGTGGGTGTCTAAGGGGTGGGCATCTCCAGTCAGTCCTTGAGATTTAAGAACGAAGTGAAGTGAGAGCCCAGCGGTGATAAACCGTGCATCCAAATCATGCATCAAAGTCATGGCGTGGGCTACAAATGCAATACAAAATAAGGTATTCAAAGGTTTAACAAATGGTGGGGAGCACTGAAGATGCGCTTTCGCCAGGGGGTGCCAATTGGTATAGAGCTGGCCTTGAGGGCACTAGCTTAGGACTCGGAAGACCTGGGTCCAACTCCCTGCTCTCTCACAGGCTTCCTGTGTGGACTTTGGCCTCTCTCTCCGCCTTAGTTTCCCATCTGTACAATGGGGCTAATAGCACAGCCCTTCTTCACTGGGTGTTGACAGGATAAATGCATTCAAGACTGTGAGGTGCTCAGATATTCAGAGATGGGGCCCAGATAAATAAGACAGCTAGATTTTATTTTGATTAAAATAATAAATTTTAGGGGTACATTTAGAAAAACAAACAAAACCCTCTATCTGCTCTTTGCTTTAATTTAATTTTCTAGCAAAACATTTCGTTTCCAAGACAGCTTTTGCTTTTTCAAAACCCTGGAGTTATTATTTGTCAGTCACTAACTTTCTAGTCAACAGGACAGTGCAAAATCTTTCTCATGCTCAGATGAAGCCAAAGAGCAGTAGGCCTAAGGCCTCGCTTGGAGTAGGAAACATCTGGAAATGTGTTTGCTTCGGCTGTCATAGCTAGATAAAGAATAAGTGTCAACTGACAACCGGTGGGGCCGCAGACCTTAAAACATCTGAGGGCCCATCCAGGACTCCAGGTGGAGTTTCAGCTTATAATTTTCAATCAGCAGTTTGGAAAGGGAAAAAAAACAAACATTTAGGTTTGCAAATCACCATGGGGGCGGTGGGCTGTCCCAGCTGGCTCGGTGCTGACGTAATGCTATTGTTTGCTAGACTGGTGTTTTGATGTTTGGGGAAGAAATACTATGTTCCTATAGCGATGACTAGACTCCAGGATTGACGTCCCCACCTGGACTGGTGGCCTGCCTTCTAGGCTGACTGCATCCAGCAGCAAAAATAATTATTTACACTGTATTTGACTAATGAATGACTTTAGACTGGGACTTCCCGGAGTTGAGCTGAGAGATCGCTCCAGCCAGCTTTGAGACAGAATAGAGTCATGCAGGGTGATAGTTTTTTTCAACATCTGCTGCTGTGACTTTACTTAATGTACGTTGGGCCTGCTTCTGAAAGGCCCAGATCCTCAATGGTATTTAGGTCCCTAACTCACAATGAAATCAATGGGAGTTAGGCACCTGATGTGGGCCTGAGGGCCTCTCTGGAGGTGCTGAGTCACCTTCTTTTTACATCTAACAGCTTCCAGAGGAGAAGGCTCGGGGGCTGATCTTGCAGGATAAAGAGCGCCTCCAGCATCCCTTGACATCTAGAGGAGTTGAGAGCACTGAACACCAGGCAGGATCGGGTCCTTAAAGCAAAATTCTCTGATTTGGGGGCCTCGTTTAAGTAGCTAAATCCAGTTAGGCAACTAAAGAAAAAGGGCCAGACTGAGCCTGGCGCAGGGCCTGACAAAGGAAGCAATAATGTGCTTTCCTTCCCTATGCCGGCCAGACACTGGATCAACTCCCAGTCCTGTTTCGAGCAACCATAGGGCTGCCCAATTCCTGTCCCAGCTGCAATGCCCCTGCTGGCCCATTCTGGCATCCGAGATGTAGACATGCTCCCGTCTCTCCCCGGGCCCTTCCTGACCATGTCTTGACTTATGAGGAGAGGATGAGAGAACTGGGCTTGTTTAGTCTGCAGAAGAGAAGCATGAGGAGAGATTTGATAACAACCTTTAACTACCTGAAAGGGGTTCCAGGCAGGATGGAGCTAGGCTGTTCTCAGTGGTGGCAGATGACAGAACAAGGAGCAATGGTCTCAAGTTGCAGGGCAGGAGGTCTAGGTTGGATATTAGGAAAACGTTTGTCATTAGGAGGGTGGTGAAGCACTGGAATGGGTTACCTAGGGAGGTGGTGGAATCTCCATCCTTATAGGTTTCTAAGGCCCGGCTTGACAAAGCCCTGGCTGGGATGATTTAGTTGGGGTTGGTCCTGTTTTGAGCAGGGGGTTGGACTAGATGACCTCCTGAGGTCCATTCCAACCCTCATCTTCTGTGATTCTATGTTCCCCTTATGCCTCAGGTACTGGGGGACCCTCACAGGTGGTGATGGCTACTTTGTAGGCCTTGAGTTGATCAACCATCAACCAAGAAGAGCGGACTAACATTTTCCAAACTTGAGAAGGGGGGGAGGGCTTGACAAATATTTTTATTATGATTTTGAATTTTGACCAAAATTATTCTGATGATGTCTCGCAAAAATCTTGTGGGGACAATGAATCCCATTTTCTGACTGGCTCTAACACAGAGGTCGTGGAAATGGGTGGAAATTTTAGTAGCTTTTGGCCTGAATTTCTTCTCTCCATTCTGCATGGTAGATTGCTGCCCTGCCCTAAAACCCATCCTGCAGAGCAGAGAGGAGAAAGCATGCCTGCCAGCCATCATTCTGGAAACACGACCCCGGTCTCTGCCCGTTCCCTGAGACCTGGGCTCAATCCAGGAGCTAGGGGATGGAATTCTCTGGCCTGTAACATACCAGTAGTCAGACTAGATGGTCTAATGGTTCCTGGAAGAACGATGCTGGGTTTCCAGTCCCCTGCACAGTTAAGTCCTGCCTGAGGAACAATCTGGCCCTTTATGGTCCGAATGGAAAGAGACAATACTGCCACCCTGACTCCATGCTCCAGGCAAGCGTGGGACAGGTTCCCAGCATACCGTTCTTCAGAGGGCAGTATAGATAGGATGGGAAAATGGTGATAAGGATGCAGGAACAGGGATGGGCACATACGTGTGCATGCATGCGTGTGCCAACCCTACCACCCTATGGAAAGCCAGGTTTAACCATAATGGCCTGGATGATGTGGGTGTGGGATTTCTATATTACACATGGGATGGTAACTGCCTCCCTCCCCAGAACCTCTATACACTGACTCATCAAGCAGCCTTAATAGCAGCTGAAGCCTGAGAGCTGCGAGGCAAAAACTTGGGGTTAGTCAGCAGCATGTGGGAGAGTGTCAGAGATATCGGGTGGAAGAAGGGTCTGTCTGCCCAATACCCTGGAAATTGTGGATCCCATTTTCAGAAGGGACTAGTGAGTTTGGGTTACTTGCCGAAAATCAGAATCAGGCCCTTTTAAGGTGTCTCAAGTCATGCACCAGAAAATGCAGGTACCTGAAATCCCTCCTCACTCCTGCAGCCCTTGGCTGTATATCTCATCAGCTCCACCAACCTTCCCATACAGCCACCCCATTCAGAACGCGTCATCTGCCAAGGGAGACGCGCCCTGCCTGTTGCCGGGCCTCTGACATGTAGGTCAGGCCGTGGGTTACTCATCCTGCTGCCAGCTGGGCCGAGACTGGCTCCGGGCCACGCTGGATGCGGCGGAGCTGGCAGCAGCCTCGGTGTGAGTGAAAGAGGAGGTAAAAGGACTCGTTATAGCCCAGACCGCATCCATTCTGGGTAAGCGTGTCCTGGAGGAAAGGTGGCCATGCTAGATGCCGAAAGAGCAGAAGGGGGTGTGGTCTGACAGGTGAACAAGTGCCTAGGAAGAGGGCACTGCAGTGCCCAACCCAATAACAGGACTAACGCCCTTCCCATTGAACGCTCTGGTCCATATGGAGCTATATTACGCCTTTCAGGCCCAGCCCAATGTTGAGAGCAGGGTGAAGGTGCATGCCCCAGTGTCATGCTCCTGGTAGCACCTTCTGCAAGGATAGAACACGTCCACCCCCTCACGTGGGGTTCTCTCTGCTGGCTTTAGCTCTGCCCTCACCCCACCATCCCCCACCCACTCGAGAAGGGGCTGAGGGGATCAGGCTCATTGAGTCATTCCACATTGGGCAGCAACAGACCTCACTGCGGGCACCTCCTCTTCCCCGTTGCCCCCCGAAACGAGCGGCATGCCCTCTGCCCTGCTCACTTCACAGCCGCGGGCTTTGTTCCTGTTTGGAAGGACAGAGAGGGCTCTGTGGAGGCCTCTGAGGAGTGGCCGGTGTGGGCTCCGGGAGGAGCCCCGTAAACAGGAAGGAGAGGAAGCGAGGAGTCAGCCCCTGGCTCACCCAGGAGCCGTGGCTCAGCAGGAAGCGGGGTGCGTGCCGTGCCGGCCAAGCACACAATAACGCAGCGGAAAGTGGCGTTTATAAATACACAGGGGTCAGGGACGGGCCCTGGTGAACAATAGGGGAAAGGAGCATGCAGGGGGTGAGTAAGGACGAGTCTATCAGACTGACAATGGCCAAGGGCAGGAAAGAGACGGAGGCCTGGAGGAGGGGCCTGAACAATAGCACTGTGGCGTTGAAGCTGAGCTCTTTGTGATTCATGGGTCGCTAACGAGCCCAGCTGAGGGCGAAGTGAGCTAAATCAGGCCACCATGCCTTCCTGAACCTCTCTCTGCTCCTTTCTCTCAGCCCCCTGGAGACCTCTCTCCTGCATGCCTGGGTCTTCTTCTCTGCAACATGGCTTTCTTTAGCACGGGCTGGCACACTGTTTGGTGAAGAGATCAGTTGGCGGTGGGGCCAGGAAACGCGTTGTGCACCCTTGCTGCTATACAGTCAACCTGTGGAACTCATTGCCAGGGGATGTGATGAAGGCCAAAATTATAACTGGGTTAAAAAAAAAAGAGCTAGATAAATTCGTGGAGGATCAGTCCATCAACGGCTGTTAGCCAAGATGGTCAGGGATGCAACCCCACGCTTGGGGTGACCCTAAACCTCTGATCACCAGAAGCCAGGAGGGGAAGGCCGGTATGGATCTCTCCAAAATATCCCTGTTCTGTACACTCCCCCTAAGGCTGTGGTACTGGCCACTGTGAAAGCAGAACACTAGGCTAGATGGACCATTGGTCTGACCTAGTATGGCGGGTCTTATTTTCTTATGGCTTTCCTAATCACTCCCCCCCAACACACACACACACGCACCAAAAGCTGCATGTTCCATTTTAAGACACCCACATAATCCTTCTCCAGAGACATAGCAATGCAGACCACCAGCAGGCAAAGCCCAGAATTGTTCCAGACTCCTGGCTTGATTCAGACAAGCACCCAGTAATTTAGATGCTGCATAGGCCAAATAATCTGAGCAACCTCAGATTGCAAAATTAGACCAGAGACCTCATGTTTTCTCCCTGGCATGAGGTTCCTGCCAGCTCCCACTTCTGGCTGGGTTAGAAATTGAGCAACAACAGCCTAACCACTGGTAGTTTGAGGCATCCAGAACCAGGAAGGGCAGCAAAAAATTAATTGACGCAAATATACAAGGTGATGGTTTAGCGGTTCCTAGGCACCACCCATCCCTACAGCGCGCATGTAGCAATGCTGTTCCTCTGTATGTATGTGGTTTAGCCTTATGGCGATATCTCTTTTTGCTGGCTGAGCCGAGTGAGGAAAGGCGCCTGCGATTTATGTGCATCTGCTCTTTTCTCCTAAGCGGTGCAGGCTGCGGCTTGCGATGCTGATGGCCGGGATGAGACCCCCATTGACAGCTGCAGTGCCTGTATGCGTGTAGCTGCGGTTATATGCCCACCTTATGGCAAACCTAACTCTGCCCCCTCCCCCCCCGTAGCCAGCAGGAACTCTGAACAGAGTTAGGCTTCTGCAGAACACTTTTGAGCATCCCTTTGTAACGCACACCTGTGGCAAAGCAGCAACAGGTGTCGCTTTGTCTCTGATATGTGATGTGTTGCCCACCAGCACTTACACCTTATATTGATCTCTTGTGTACCTTGACACAGAGAATGAAAACAGTTGTGAGGACTGATCAGATAATTCCCAGAAATCATTTATTTGATGGGTTCCCCCCATCATTTGATCAATAAGCTATTCATGCATGCCATTTTCCCCACTATGTCCCCTGACCCTGGCAGGTGACTGGCCGTCATCCTCAGTAGTTTGTTAGTAAACATTTGTATTATGGTAGGACTCAGATGCCACAAGTCAGGAATGAAGTCCCTAAAACTAAACAGAAAGGTAGCTGCAGTCCCTCCCCCGAGAGTTTATAAGCCGAATAAAATCATTCTGGTATTCATGAGCTCTGACCGTCCTTAACATTGAATGCTTAAATACATCTACCCATCAGGGAGAGACCAAGCAGCTAAATGGCATAGTCCCATTTTCAAGAGTGACTTAGGCACAGATTTTTAAAGGTACTTTAGAGGGATTTTCGACAGTGTATATGAAGGTTACATCCCTAACTCCCATTGATTTCAATAGGAGTCAGGCACCTAGCTTTTGAAAACTCCACTGAGGGCCTATGTTCATCTTTAGGTGCCTAAATGCCTTGACACATGTGGCCCTTAGTTAATCTCATTAATTTGCAATGAGCTTTAGTCTAAGTCACTTCTGAAAATGGGGCATGGGCTCCTACGTCATTTAGTCACTTTTGAAAGTGTTACCCCCGCCCCTCCGTCTTCCTAAGTATTTGTCCAGCAACTCGCACAATGAGACTCTAATCCCAGCTCGGCTCTGGGGCTGCTACACCAATACATATGGTAAATAATCACTGAGAACTCGGACTAAGTGATCAAAACGGCACAGACTGTTCCGAGACAGATCGGAACAGATGAATGCGAGGGAGGGGGTCTCCTTTTAGATGCAATGTTTAATTAGCATAGTCTTTAAATTCAGAATATGCAAATGGTCCAATTCCGGCAGACGTAAGGGGTCGGGGTCTCAGTCACCTGTGAAATCTGTTTCGAGAAATCGCTTCTGCTCTGAACTAATCTAAGGGCAACATGGGAAGCAAACATCATGTGCAGATAAAACGGGAAGCTGACAGCCTTGCCTACTTGAAACTCAGCGCGGATTCCTAAGGGTGTTTTGGGTCGAGAAGGTCGGAGTCGGTTGTTTCGCAATCCCAGGAGAGGCTCAGATTGGCGGATTCTCACTTGATAGTGGAGGCGAGGTTAAGTGACTCGCCATCCTGTGAAGAATTGCAGGAAACCTCTTCATGACTCAAGACTTCTGAAGAGAGAAGCTAGGGGGTTGCTGGGGGGCGAGAGGGGAGGGGCACCCTTCCGCCACCAAGACAAACGGGTGTCATGCACCTCAAAAGTGCATTAAGAAACCGCCAAGTCAGAGGAAATCGGGGGCCTGGGCGTACATTGTTGTCAGCGTTGGTCAAGTGACTGAATCTGGTCTGTAAACACCTATTGTAGAACTCAACAACAGGAAAGCTTGGAAAGTTTGTTTACTGGGAAAGGTCTTTAGGAATGTGTCTGTGTATGGCCCAGAGCCATGTTGCCTTGGGCTGTGATCCCAACAGGGTTGGAGGCTAAAGGAGGTGAGGCGTGGCAAACCCTGCTTAGATTATAAACTCTTTGGGGCAGGGACTGTCTTTTCTCCTTTGTGTTTGTACAGCACCTAGCACCATGAGGCTGGAGTCTCTAGGTGCTACTGCAGTACAAGTAATAAAATAATAAATACCTGCATGATACAGCCATCCAGGCCAAAACATAAAGCCCGATTCTGCTCTTACTTACACCAAATACACAACAATTTAACTCCATTTGACATGAGCCGACACTGGTATGAGATGTGACCCGAATCCAACCTCTAGGGTTCTGCTGGAAGTAGTACGGGTGTCTTTCTTTCTTCCAGCTAAACCGGTACCTAACATGGAGTTAGGAGGTTGTGTGCTTCTGGGGGTTCCCTTTCTTGGCCATGAAATAAACCAACTTCCTGGCCATCTGTGATCACAATGGCCGACAGAGGAGCATGCATGCGTAAGGATGGTACTTGCATGTAACTGCACACACACATTGCTGAAAAGTTAGATTCAAGGATCCCATGGTGCTTTTGACAGGCGTGAGGGTGTGAACTCCAGCGGCTTGGCCCAGTTGCACTCTGCCTCCATCCCTAAGTTCTCCCTGCTGCTTCGACTGGAGACAGAATTATTTTTCACTTCCTGACCTAGTTATTGTAGTGTTAATGGACATCATTCTACAGTTGCTGCCTTTTGCATCAGAGGAAACTGCATTTCAGTGGTGGGAGAAATGATCCCCATGGACAGTTTGAAGTTTCAGGCTGGGGGTTTTTTAGGATGAAAGGCATTTCTGGAATGCTTTCCACTGCAGAGCTCAAAACGCTTTACAAGAGAGAATGCAAGAGATGTTTACATGGGGCCAAAATACTTTTCTGTTGAGCCCAAGACTCCAGAGTCAAACTTTCAGAAATATTGGGAACCAGGGATCCTATCCTGTTGCTGTTGCTCACAACTCCCCCTGCTTTGGGACAAGACTCATCACTATCTTGCAGCAGGAACGTTCGGTTTATCAGCTAATAGACAGATAATTCCCTCCTGAGCTGCATAAAATCCCTCTTCAGTACATTTGCTCCTCTGCTCTGAAGAGCTCCTCTCATTACCGCCCTTATTAAACAACACTGCATTTCCCATCACTCCTCTTTAATAGCAATACTGACCACAAGCCTCCCGCTGCAAATGCCTCTCACCCACTAAGAATTAGACAGAGTGACAGGGTTAATTTCCAACAGGACACCAGGACGCAGAAGGTGGGAAGAGATCCTGGCTCAGTGAGAAGCATCAATTAGTCATGACAGGTTGGAAGGGACTAGATCTGTGCCTGGAATAATACTTTCCTCAGTCACTTTTCGGAGGCCTTTGTTTGCTAACTTCTGAGGGTCCATTGTGGGGAGAGAGAACAGCTCATCCCCGCCACCTACCTGCGGTTTATTGGGCCTGATTTCCAGAGATTGCTGATCCACTCGTAGAAGGCAATCATGAAACATCTCTGGTAATAGGCCTGCTAATAAGCGCCAAACTAACATTTCTGCAAAATGTTATCAGCCTTTCCCTCTTCGCTGCCCATCCTGAGTCTCATAAACCTTTGGAGTTAGGAGGAGGCAACAATCCATCCCATGAAGTCCAAGACTGGTGAGGAGCTTAAACTAGATAAAGCATCTCTTTCTATTTTAGGGTTCTTCACAGCTGCTCATCACTGAGCGCCTTCCAGGTAAGATCGATGGCCGTAGTGGAGTCCCAAGTGGACTGCAGGTCACCGTATCTCCCCATTGAGATAGCAATGCCAACAGCAGGTCTCATTCCTATAACAAGTGTCACGGTATGGGGTGGCAGAGCCCCAGGTGCGGAACGGGATCAGCCGTGATGCTAGCTAACAGCGCAGGATGCAAACAGGAGGGGACAATAATCGTAATACTTTGTATTTAATGTAGCCCCTTCCATCTCAGGGTCTAAAAGTGCTTTACAAAGGTGGGTTGGAGTGATGGCCCCTGTTTATTTTACAGATGGGGAAACTGGGACGCAGGGAGTTTAAATGAGTTGCCCAAAATCACCTAGCAGGCCAGTGAATAGATGGATACACGTTAGCCCATTGCATCGTGCTTACCACTGCCACAAGAAACAGAATGGGAGGGTCTCATGTGCTGTCACTTGAAAGTAATGAGCATAAGTCCATGGCCTCAGCATCACTGCACCCTCCACCATCCCTCTATGGGAGCCACAAGAGAAGCCTCCATCCAACTAGACAGTGGAACTGCAACACCAGGTCGTAGCTAGTGGAGATTGAACATGGGATCTTTGGATTGTAAGGCATGAGCCTCTACTCCCTGAGCTAAAAGACTCATCTCCATCAGCCACAGCTATAGCAGTGTCATCAACTTCAGTGCCTATGTCAAAACATAAAGACAAACTGGTCAAAACACAGCAAAGAAAAGCCCCCGGCTGGCCTGTGCCAGCAGACTCAGGCTTGTGCTGCGGGGCTATTTCACTGCTGTGTGGACTTCCAGGCTCGGGCTAGGACCCCGCAGGCTCCAGCCCAAGCCCGGAAGTCTACACAGCAGCGAAACAACCCTCGTGAGCCCAAGTCGGCTGGTACAGGCCCGTCGTGGGTTTTTCTTCGCTGTGTAGACAGACCCTAAATACAGAGATAATGTCCTTGGGACCCACCGTAGAGATACTGCATTCATTTTAATCTTAGATCTTTTTTCCTTTCTCTTTTTATACTTAACCCTCCCTCCCCCCCAAAAATAACCTAACAACATTTTTTAAAAAATGGTAGGAGGGCAAAAATAGCTCCACTGTCTTTCAAGGAAGTTGTTATCCAAAGTGTGGTATACACAAATAGAGCAGTGTCCCTTTAAACAGCTTGTGAGCCCCCTGGTGGCACTCACTGTGTTTGATGTTCTACAAACCAGCTGGAGCAGCAGTGTGTGTGTGTGTGTGTGTGTGTGTCTGTCTGTCTGTCTAGTAAGCAGACATGGTTATTTGGGACTCAGCTGTGTCCATGTGGTTTCTTCAGAGCAAAGACACACCATTAATAGTCAGCTCTGCCAAATCCTGAGGAAGGAGGCTCTGCCTGACAGACTACTGCAATTGAAACTGGCTCCCTGACTGTCTTCAGTCAGGCTCCACACCTGCTGATTGCTTCCAGGGGTCATCTCAAAGTCCTGACACCTCCTACACAGGCTCAGTGAAAGCAAAACAATTAGTCCCGCCTTTGTCTGTCATCAGACACAGCTCTTCAACGCCTCCTCTGCAGTGCGATTTTTCTTTTCTCAAGGGGCATTCAGGGAGGAATGTGTTGGGGCTAACTTGTGGGCGGGGGAGGCCTTGGGTTGGATGAATAAGTGCATACAATGAACACACACTAATGCTTTAAAGGTGTTTGAAATATACCAAGCTCTTAATTGCATGTTCAATGGGACAGTGATTATAAGGAGCACTGGTTATGAATTTTCATCAAAACATATGGAAAAAAACCAAAACAAAAAGTTGTTTTTACAAAAAGAAAAATTTAATTTTGGTCAATTTTTTCCAGTTTTTCACTGAACATTTGTAAAAAATATTCCTCCGTGTGTGTGTTTTTCACCCTGCCCCTTCTCTCACTTGAAATAAAGGGGGGAACCAAACACAGCAAAACCCCACAACGCCCTGAATGTTTTTGCTTTTCATTTAGTCAAAAAATAAAAATGTCAAGCAATTAAAAAAAAATTCATTCACAATTTCCCACGGAAAACGTCGCTTTTTTGGATCAACTCTGATTGTAAGGCCTGTTATACACATAAAGTTTGCACCTGCATGGCTACATCAGTTAGGGGTGTGATTTTTTTTTTACTGAAAACCTGTAGTTTGGACAGGGTTATACCGGTATAATGGCTACATAGGGACATTTTTCAAGAAAGCTTCCCAGTGACGTCAGTATTGGCTTAGGAATCAAGAGACTTGGGTTCTGTTCCTTCCTGTTGGATTTGCTGGGTGACCTTGGACAAGTCAATTTCCACACCTGTAAAAGGGCAAATAATAATACTCTGATTGCTCTGTAGCAAGCACTGAGGATGGGGTTGAAAAGAAAGATAAAATAGGCATGGCCCATCACCTAAATGAATACTTTGTCGCAGTTTTTCATAAGGGTAATGAGGAGTTTACAGGTAGCGGCAGGGTGGCTAATGGAAACAAGGATATAGAAGTAGAAATTAAAACATCCGAGGTGGAAGTCAAACTCAAACAGTTTAATGGGACTAAATCAGGGGGCTCGAATAATTTCCATCCCAGAATATTAAAGGAACGGGCACATGAAATTGCAAACCCAATAGCAAGGATTTTTAATGAACCGTAAACTAAGGGGCCACTCCCTATGACTAGAGAATTGCTAACACAGTACCTATTTTTAAGAAGGGGGAAAAAGGGGATCCAAGGAACCACAGGCCTGTTAGTTTGACCTCAGTTGTATGCAAGGTCTTGGAACAGATTTTGAAAGGGACAATTATTAAGGACATAGAGGTAACTGGGATAAAATACAATATGATTTTACAAAAGGTAGATCATGGGAGACCAACCTTATCTTTCTTTGAAAAGAAAACTGATTTTTAGACAAAGGAAATGCAGACAAAAGAAATGTAATCTACCTGGATTTCAGTAAGGCACTTGATACAGTTCCACATGGGAAATTAGTTAAATTGGAGAAGATGGGGATTAATATGAGAATTGAAGAGTGGATAAGGAACAAGTTAAAGGGAAGACTACAACAGATCATACTGAAAAGTGAACTGTCAGGCTGCTCGGAAGTTACTAGTGGAGTTCCCCAGGGATCAGTCTTGGGACCAATTTATTTAACATTTTCATTAATGACCTTGGCACAAAAAGTGGGAGTGTGCTAATAAAGTTTGCAGATGACACAAAGTTGGGAAGTATGGCCAATACAGAGAAGGACTGTAATACTATACAAGAAGATCTAGAGGACCTTGAAAACTGGAGTAATAGAAATGGGATGAAATTTAATAGTGCAAAGTTCAAGATTATGATCATGATTTGAGGACTTCAGTAACTCAGCCAGAGGTTAGGGATCTGTTACAGGAGTGGGTGGATGAGATTCTGTGACCTACAACATGCAAGAGGTCAGGCTAGAAGATCAAGATGTTCCCTTCTAGTCTTAAAATCTATGAGTCTATTCCAGAATAAGAGTATCTGCGCAAAGAGCAATCCTGCTCCATTTCCACATATAGACAATCCCTAGAGGTATCTTATGTAGGTATAGCTATTCCCCTTTCCATAGAGAGATAAGTGACATCAGAATGAGCACCTTTACACAGCTATAACTGCTTCTACACTGCAGAGATTGTACCACTTGAACTATACTGGTATAGTTACAGTACTACAACTTGTGTGTGTGTGTGTGTGTGTAGAACACCTTGGTTTTATAAACAGTTAGCTGATAATTAATCATTTGTGGGGTTTAATAACTTTGTCTACTTACCCAGCTCTTGTGGTTTTTAGAATGTGATAGAATGAATATTTAGTCAGTGCTTTTCATCATTAAAGCACAATTAAAGCATTAACCAGTAAAACTACATAGCTTCCTTGGAAGGGGGTGACACTGACACACACACACACACACACACACACACACACACACACACACACACACACACACACACACACACACACACACACACACACACACACACACACACACACACACACACACACACTCTTCAAAATCCCAGCCAGGGCTTTGTCAAGCCTCACCTTAAAAACCTCAAAGGCTGGAGATTCCACCACCTCCCTAGGTTACCCATTCCAGTGTTTCACTATCCTCCCAGTGAAAAACTTTTTCCTAATATCCAACCTAGACCTGCCCCACAGCAACTTGAGACCATTGCTCCTTGTTCTGTCATCTGCCACCACTGAGAACAGCCTAGCTCCATCCTCACTGCAATCCCCCTTCAGGTAGTTGAAGGCCACTATCAAATCCCCCCTCACTCTCCTCTTCTGCAGACTAAACAAGCCCAGTTCCCACAGCCTCTCCTCATAAATCATGGGCTCCAGCCCACTAATTATTTTCGTTGCCCTCCACTGGACTATCCAATTTGTCCACATCCTTCCTGTAGTGGGGGGCCGAAAACTGGACACAATAATGCAAATGTGGCTTCACCTGGACTAAATACAGGGGAATAATCACTTCCCTCGATCTGCTGGCAACACTCTTATTAATGCAGCCCAATATTCTGCTAGCTTTCTTGGCAACAAGGGCACACTGAGCTTGATAAGTTTATGGAGGGGAGGTGGTGATGAGGTGCCTACAATGGCATGTGGCTAGTAGCAAATATCCCCAGTGACTGGAGGACAGGGCACTGACCTAAGAGCTTTGTTCCAGGCTCTGCCATTCACCATGGGCAAGTTACTTCCCCTCCCCTCCTTTGCATGTCTTGTGTTAGGCGAGCGCTATAGGGCAGGAACTGTCTCTTACTATGTGTATAGAGCACATCACACGATGGGGCTCTGATCTCAGTTAGAGCTACTAGCGGCAATATCCTCTGGAGCGTTGTTAGGAGACGCCCAGGTGCACTTCATCAAAAACACATCAGCATCAAACTCTTGCTCACAGGACATCTCATGTTTTCTTTTGTCCCCCCCCCCACCTTCAGCTCTCAGCATTTTGTGGTATTTCATTGAGCAGCTTGTCAGTTTCTGTGGGTGTTTTCTCGATGCTAAAGGGCATCATTTTCCCCCAATGAGCCTGTTTCAATTGTGCAGCCCTCGGCAGAAATGGCTCAGAGTGTTACCCAGCCTGCTCCCTTTTAGGGGACCGCAGCAGTTTCTCACACCCGCTCTGATAAGATCAGCAATCGTGGCTGCAAACAGGCTGCAGGCGCTGCTGAGCCGTGGGTCTGGTGTCTTTCAAACACGTATGTGAACGGGACCATCACCCTGGCCGAAGTCTGAGCCCCTCGGTTACTTAGGAATATTAATTTTCATAAA
Organism: Emydura macquarii macquarii; assembly: GCF_026122565.2. Taxonomy (NCBI): domain Eukaryota; kingdom Metazoa; phylum Chordata; order Testudines; family Chelidae; genus Emydura; species Emydura macquarii. The sequence continues at coordinate 3,554,631 of NW_027130449.1, read as the reverse complement.
TATGGATGGATGGAGTCTTTTCTCTGCTATAAAATAAAGCAAAGGAAGTCAGATAGAAAAAGGCCTATTTCTTTCTAGGTCTCACTTTTAAAAGCACCTGCCAGAGTCAGGCACCCTTTCAAAACAAAAGGAATTCTCCCCGCCCCTTGCTTCTTTTGAATATCTCGCTTTTATGCAGAGCTGTTCACCAGCAGATCTCAACATGCTTTACAAAGGAGTTCAGCACCATCGCCATTTTAAAGTGAGGGAAACTGAGGCACAAAGAGGGGAAATGAATTGCAGCAGGCCAGTGGGAGAGCCAGCAGTTAGAACCCAGGCCTTCTGGGTCCAGGTCCAGAGCTCGATCCACGGGGCCAGCCTTTTCACAGAGATTTAAGCCACAAGATGTGAATTCAGATCCAGCTTTCAGGGTGGTTTACAGCCAGATCTTTGATTCTGGCTCTGTCTCTAATTCTTTCAGGTGGGATTTTTTGCTGGGGAAAGTCACCTTGGAGATCAAATTCCTACAGAGCCACAGATCACCCATTCAAATCTAACCTAGGCCTGGTAGTGGCTGAATATTGTTACCATAAACAGTCAAAGCCACATGCAGGCAGCTCGGATTCTGGGCAGTTCAACCTTACCAACTCATATCAGCACCATGTACAGCCCATCCGTGCACCTATCCAAATCCTCCTATACACACCAACCTGAGCCAGCCAAAACCATCCTTTGACCCCCTTCCTCTGCCCCGAAAATGTGTCCAGGTTTTCAACTTGGAAAAATCCAAATGACTTTTCCTACAGGGAATGACTTTGGTGGACAAGTACCACCATAATCTGTCACGTTAGTCTGCAGCCTAAACAGAAAAGCCATAAAGAAAGAATGCTCATTGTTAGAAGGGAGGGGGTGTCTCCAGATCCGGGGGGAGGCATATTAACAAACCAGCCCATGGGAAATGTACTTGTGCTGTATCCATAAACACAGGACTTCAGCCCCCAGCGATGCCCCCCTAGTATCATTTGTCATCACCACAAAACTCACATACAGTGCAAAACTAACTAAGGAATTAGGGCTGGAATTTCAAAAGGCATCTAAAGGAGTTGGGCACCCAAAGTCCAACTGAATTTCAGTGGGATTCAAACACCCAACTCCCAGTGTCATCGTTGAAAATCCCAGGCTAAAAGTAAGAGAAAGTGTTGACAGAACGTTTGAACATTTAAGGGAAAGTCTGAATTCAATTCCTGAACTAAGCAAAACATTGAGAGCTGGGATGGAGAACCTTCTTGTTCTTGTTTTGCCTGGCTCTATTTCCTCCTACCCTTTAATTATTATTCATCATGTTTATTACAGTACTAAGGGCCAGCCAAGGTTGGGTTGTGCTGGGCAGAATTTCCCCCAAAGAGCTTAGAGTCTAAACAGAGCAGACGCTAGGTGTCTGGAAAGGGGTAAAAGACACCAGCAGAGCGAACAACATGATGGTGACAACTGTCATATTTGTTCTGTGATGTTTTTCCTTTTTCAGGGGTGGCTGGATGAATAGGGGTATTTAGTTAGGAGGCAATTAACTAAACAAAGAAAAGAAGGGAAGGGAAGGGAGCGGGAGAAGGTGAGGAAGTCACGGTGGGGGAGAAGAGGAAGGATAATATTCTATAATGCATCCACTTATTGAGGGTATAGGTTTTTGTTTCTCTGCTTTCTGAGAGCTTGTTCTGAGTCACTGCTCCAGAGATGACTGGGTGCAGAGGGGTGGACTCAGTGATCTTGGGCTGTCCCACCCCAGTGCTGATGAATGGGATCCACCAAACTGCAGTTTTCAAGGCAGGATTGCTATCGATTCACTGTTTCATCGCACTTACCTGCACATGGGCAACATTAACTCATTGTCTAGAAACATATTACGCTAGGAGGATTTGTCCCTAGGGCATCATAGATTAGGAGGCCAAGGGACCATTGTGATAATTTAGTCTGATCTCCTGCACAACACAGACAAGACAATTCTTGCTTTCAAGCCATTATCATTCAGAAAGACACTCAAACATGATCTAAAGATTCCAAGCGACAGAGAAGATACCACAGTTCTTGGTAAGCTGTTCCAATGACTAATTACCCTTATCGCTTTAAAAAAAAAAAAAAAATAAAAAGTATTTTGTGGCCGGTTTCATCAAGGGCCTGAGAATCAGGACTTGTGGATTTTATTCCAGACTCTGCCACTGAGTTGCTGTGTTTCATGGAACAATTCACAACCATGAGTGCCTTAGGGTCCCCGTCTCGAAAATCAGGATAATTATACTTTAGTACCACTAGAAAAGTGCTGTGAGACAATGTCTGAGATGCCTGGATGGAAATACAAAACATTACTTTTGTGGTACCCAATCTTCTCTTAATTTGGCCTTCCCTGGAATAGAACACTGAACAGAAAGAGTCTGAATTAGCTCACACAGGAAGGTCTGGAAGGTCTCACTTTTTGGACCCTCCTTTCATTTGCCCACATAGAGCGGCCTACACTGGTGCCATGCTCTGAGATCCCCATGCAGTTGGAGAACGATCTCTGTATCTCTTAATTTTCTGTAGGGCTGGATTTTCCCCCAGTCCCCTTAAAGCTAAACGGCCATTGTCTTCAACAGATGCTGAATCAGACCCTGTATTTGCTCTCCCTTTGCCCAGAATCTGTTCAGCTCAGCAGTACCGCCACCCATAACCAGTAACACGGCTGTTTCTTTCTAGAAAAAAAAAAAAAGAATCCTGAGGTTAACACCAGCACTCCTTTCTGCTGACACCTCCTCCTCCTCCCCCAGAGAGCTGGGAGAATGTCGCTAAGTGGCAGCACAACGTCAGGGGCCATTGCTATGGCATCCGATTGAAATCAACACACACGGCTCAATGGGTTACTTCCGTCAGCGAGAGCCTGCCATGTGACACAGAGGCAGCCCATGTCCACCTCTAGATTGACCCTGACCACTCCCCATCACAGCCTCTTTTGCTCCCAGCATGGAATGACTGAACAGATCATTCATGCAGAGTCCACAGGCGCAGCGGAGGTTAAATGTCTTTTCCCCATTCCCACTTGCTGCCCTTTAATCATGAAAGCACCTTCTCCAGCCTGGCCCTCCAAGCCCCCAGCCACTCTTCTGGGGAGCCCCACAGGAGAGGAGTTTATAAACTGGGGGAAGGTAGGAAGAAGGGAGTGGGGAGGAAGAAAGAAAAGTGAAACAGTGCCAGGCAGAAATGAGCTCTTAGTAAAGTGGTAGGTTAGTTTGCAGGATCGTCAGGGATAGCACTGGCTTTATATTTGTGTCCTAGCACATTCAGCTGCCTGTGACACACCAGCTCAGTGTGTTGGATCCCACTGCTCGGGGCTGGGTCAAAGCAAAGTAAGAGCCTGCTCCAGGCAAATGTGGTAAAGGCCTGTGCTGAAGGTCCTGGGTTTAATTCTTGCTGATGAACAATGGGTGAGGGTCAGCAGAGGTGATAACATAATCCAAATCCCACTCAGGGGAAGTGCAGTCATGCAGATTTTCACTGATGTCACTGTTGGGTGCTATATATACTAAGGAGTGGAACACCTGCAGCCTCTTCTTTGCTTTTGTATGATCACTGTTAAGGTGGGCAAATGAAGCCTGGGCAGACACAAGAGATTTCCATCTCCCTTATCGCAAGAGTAGCCGAAAAAGAAGCCACAACATTCACATATTACTAGACCACATTTACACTAGCATTAGGTCTGAGTTGCAAAGCTCAGCTCCACCTCCGACTCAGGGATGCACATTTCTCTAAAGCTCAGCGATGCCTGGATAGGTCTCAGGCCCAGCTGTTATGTATAGTAAAATTAGGGTCAATTAGAGATGAGGTCTTTCATTTTGCCCTCTGTGTACTGCACCTTTAGATGTTGTAGCTGTTTCTCTACCTGCTCCAGGGAGCAGCTGTGAGACAGGTTTCCGTCTGAATGCAGAATTCAAGTCCCCATGCACCCTCCCTCTCATGGGAAATTTTTGTTTCTCTGCTGCTTCCCTTCATTTTAAGTCAGCCACCCAGGGTGTGATCCAAAGCCCATTGAAATCAATGAAAAGCTACCATTAGCTTCACTGTGGTTTGGGTCAGACCCCTAGACTGTAAAACATTGCTCTTTGCATATGTGAAACTGTATCTCACCAACCACCCTTCATCTAGAAGAATCCCAAAAGGAAGGTGCATCTGTCCTGCCTCCCCATTAGTTGAAACGAAGCCTTCTCTGGGGTGCAACACAGCTGCTGCCTCACAACCCAGCACAGTCAGTTCGGGACAGAAAAGAAGACTATTGAATCCAGTGGAAAGTGGTGGGGGACTGAGGTTAGCTGAATGTAGTTACCGGAGATGGAATTTGGCTGCAAACCTCAATCCTTGCAAAAAGTGCCCTGGGAACTTGAATGACCACAAGTTGTCAGGACCTCGGTTTTGGGTCTCCCACAAAAGACAGCAGCTCTGCCTAATATTTCAGTGAGCTGCGTGGGCTGAGTCAGCCATGTGACTCACACTAATGAAATGCTGAGCAGCTTGGAGTGCACCAACAAAAGTGCATGGCGGCTTATTGCTCTTGAAGGTAGATGGCCAAGAAAACAGCCAGTTTCCATATACATCAGCTGCAGTCTGGGGGTTTATTTTTCCTGTCAGCAGCCCTTACTAATAAAATAAACAAAGGAACCCTGGGGGGAAAAAATGAGCCAAATATTTAAAGAAAGAGAAGTAAACGGACTGGGCAGGATCACAAAGGTAATTGTGACCTCATAGCATAATGGGAAATCACAGGGTATCGGAACGACCCGACTTTCCTTTGGGGAAAAGGCTGAACCAGGTTTGGGTGCCTTTTTTTTTTTTAATTTTAAACATATAAGATGATAAATTCCCCATTCATATTTTATGGGGGAGATAGGCTTTTGACAATATGAGCTACAAGCTGTTGGGCCAGTGATGGGTGAGAAAGAGGACCCAAATACCCGCTCACCATTCTCTGGGGCCAGACACAGTTGGGTGAAGTTCAGTGCTGTTCTGCTGAGAGGATCAGGCCAGAACTCAGTGCTCAGGGAAAGCATGGCTGCCTGGATTCCCCCCAGCGCTGGGTGCTACGGCCCGACCTCTGGCATTCTCCTAGCATGCTCCCTACACCGAAGCTTGTGCGGGGGGCCGCAGTGGGCAGCCTTGCTACTGTCATGGTGCAAAGGGGACCGGAGTCGGGCCCAGGGTCTCCCTCAATGGTTATTTATTACTATTTGTATTCTGGCTGCACCTAGCCGCCTGGCACAATACCAGCCCATAACAAAAACGCTGGTCCCCGCCCCAAAGAGCTTACAGTCTTAGTACGAGAGGAGGCAACCGGTGGTCACCACCACCAGACAGAAAGAGGGAGCCCAAGGCCACAGGGAGACCACGGTGAGGTGGGGGAGAAGCAGGAGTCATGGCACATGGCTACCTAGCTGCTGTCGAGTGATTTGTAGGTCGCCGTGGTTTGAAGGATGGATGTGGAGGGGGATAGCGCGGTGGCTTTGTGGGCTTCTGGGGAGCTCCTCCCATGCAGGGGGTAAGGTGACTGTTGTAAAAGTTCAACATATGGGCAAAGGGACTGGATCCCTGCTGGCATCAATGGTGGCGTGAGCCCTGCTACAGAGCCCAGGATAAGTGACGCAGCCTTTCAAAGGGTCTATCACTCTAGCATGCACTCCTCCAAGCCTCAGGCGGAAAACTCAGCCGAGTCAGCCAGAATTCCTGAGGGGGCACCCACTGCAGAGCAGCTCCCAGGGGGACAGAGTCTAATTCTACATTGCCTTTCACTGCATGTCCTCATGTCCTCTGCCACAAGGCAGGCATAAAATGCTACCAGCACAGCACGGTAGCAGTTTGCACTGGTGTACGTGACGACACGTGGTGCAGGGTAGCAGAGAGCTGAGCCCCGCAGTCTGGCTCTTTAGTTGTGGGTCAGCTTTAAATGTTTTCCCACGTTGATGTTTTGTATCAGCATGTGTGGTTTTTTTCCTTCCTTTCAGGCTCAGTAGTTTGATTTTCTCTCTTTCTGGTGTGCCCTCCTCTGGCACAAAAGAGGGTGTGAGAGAGAGGTGGCAGGCTTGTTCTTAAAGCTTAATGCTCAAAGCAGTCCAGTCCAGTGGATTTGGGGCTAGTCTGGCACTCAGGCAGGCTGAGTTCTGCTCTCAGCTCTATTACTGACTCTGGGTTAAGTTGTTTCTCCATCTGTAATATGGGGATAATGGTTATTTACTTTACTGTATAAAGTGCTTTGAGATCCACAGTTGGAAAGTGCTATAAATGAGTTATTATGGAAAGCCTAGGGTTTGCTTCTGCTCTCACATGACCCTATAACTGTATTCTGGTAACTGGTCTTTCCAGATGCAGGGGATGTGAAACATAATCCAAAAATAACAGAGCTTCACAGAGCGGTGAACGGGGGGAATAGCTTGGGAAAAAAAGATAAACAGGTGGAAAATTACATGCAGAGTGATGGCTATAAAATGAAAGAGACTAACAAACCTTTGTAGTTTTCATTTAGATTGCTGGGTTTGGCCAACCGACTATAAATACCTCCACTCTCCCCTCCTCACTTCAGTATTTCTTCCGTCTCTGCCATCAATGTAAGGGGCCTTCTACACTAAACCCCGGTATCAGCACCCCCTCTAATCAAAGGCTGTCTTTTTATCGACTGTGACATTGGACGAGCCAGACTTAGAAGGAGCTGAGAGACACCCGACATTGGCCAAGCTCTGTTATTTTTGGATTGCATTACAAAGCCCCCATATGAAAAGCCCTAGCTCCCGGGAGTCAATAAAATATAAAAAAAAGAAAAGGTTGTGACCTCATCAGTAAAATGGTAACTACATTTTTCGGGGAGAAAAACCTTTTACAAGGCAGAGAAGGGGAAATTTAGGGTTTGGGGGTAGAAGGGGATCGCTAGAGCAGAGATGGGATTCAACATGCCAAAAGCATTCATCTAGGGTCTACTGAAAGTTACAGTATCATAGAATATTAGAGTTGGAAGGGACCTCAGGAGGTCATCTAGTCCAACCCCCTGCTCAAAGCAGGACTAACCTCAGCTATATCATCCCAACCAGGGCTTTGTCAAGCCTCAGCTTAAAAACCTCTAAGGATGGAGATTCCACCACCTCCCTAGGTAACCCATTCCAGTGCTTCACCACCCTCCTAGTAAAAAACTTTTTCCTAACGTCCAACCTAGACCTCCCGCCCTGCAACTTGAGACCATTGCTCCTTGTTCTGTCATCTGCCACCACCGAGAACAGCCTAGCCCCATCCTCCCTGGAACCCCCTTTCAGGTAGTTAACGGCCACTATCAACTGCCCCCGCACTCTTCTCTTCTCAGTAGCATGGTTTGGGGATATGATCCCACTAGAACGTCATTAACGAATCACTCTTTAACGTGAAGAAGAACACTGATGGGAACAGATCTAAACCCCTGATCCTCAGCCACTTCCAGTCATTTACTGCTTGGACGTGAAACAGACAAGCTGAGAAAAGATGGAGCAATTTGGCATGGATAATGCCTCATGGTCTAAATTTAGCGCAGAGAGCCCCTTTATTCCAAGGCACTTAAACTCACTTTCTAAAGGTGGGAAAGTATTATGGCTGGTTGAAAGTTTTTCTCCAAGCCTTTTTCTCCAATGGAAAATTAGGTTTTTCAATAATTAAAACTTTCATTGGAAAGTGTCTCCTTTCTTCAAAATTTTTTTTTTAATTTTTCCATTAGAAAAACTGATTTTTGGGTGGGGGGAGGGAGGGATGGATTGGCGTTTTTTTTATGTTTGGGTGAAAATATTTTGATTTGGGGATTTTCAGTTGTTTGAATCAAAGCAGATAAATTTCCCTGACCCATTTCTATAGAAATGAAAAATGAGATTCACCCTTTGTTTAAATTTTCTGTGGAAGGAAAGTACATTCTAACCAGCTCCAGTCAAGGTCATGGCCTCCATTTTACAGATGGGGAAACTGAGGCAGTGAGGGGACAGGGCTTACCCAAGATCACCAGTCAGTCAAGATACCTAGGGGCATATACCTCCAACATGCAAGATAACAGCTTGGAGAGATGATGCATAAGGACATGGATGGGACAGGTGGCCTAATCCTTCAGAGTCTTTGACAAGTCCAACCTTTTTACATTTCCCCCGCCAGTGAGGAGGTTGCATGATCCATATTTTCACTGAGGGCAAATTTTGCCCATTTCCATGCGGAACTCTTTTGCCTGCAAAGATAAAAAGTGCTAGAAGGTGGGGGAGAAACGGGGCGTTTTAGGACGGCTGCTTTCCCGCTGCATAGAGTTCTCCAGGCCAACGACACCCAGCTTGCTGTCTTGTCAATGGTTCTTTAATACTGATCTGACAAGTTTTCATTCTCAAATGGAAGGTTAGAGAAGAAACCGCTTGTAAAAAGTGTCTTGTGGTGTGTGGCCTCTCCAGGCTCATACTTTGGAAGTGAGGGATTTCAAAGTCGTGCTGAAAGATCTTTTCCACTGACACATTTAACATCTTGTTTCTCATTTTCATTTGTTTCCCCAATGATTCTTTCATTGTCAGCATGACTCTTGAGGTATGTCGACACAGCAAAGAAAAACCCGCGGCTGGCCTGGGCCAGCTGACTCAAGCTTGCAGGCAAATTCATTGCTGCGTAGACTGCTGGGACCTTTCTACCTTGTCGGGTCCTAGATCCTGGGCTACAGCCCAAACCTGGAAGTCTACACAGCAATAAAACAGCCCCACAACCTGAGTTGTCTGGCCCAGGCCAGCCGCAGATTTTTCATGGCTGTGTAGACATATCCTTTGTCCACCCTGATTCTGAGTCAAGGCTGAGATTCCCACTTAAGCACCATTTCCATGGAAAATTTCAACTTTTTGTCCATAACTGAAAAGCTTCTGGGATTTCAACAAAAAGGTGAAACGTTCAGTGGGGTTTTGTTGTTCTCATCAAAGTTTTCCATGGGGGAACCCCCTTCCCCATTTTCCTGCCAGCTCCAGTTATGAACTCTTATGGTTCTTCTTCCAATCGGTCATGAAGCACTATGTTATCCTTGAGTAAATGGACGTGGTTAGTAAAAGGCCCGAATAAGGACAAACTCTGTCTTCAGAGACATACATCGAGTTCCTAGGAAAGCCAAAGAGAGCTGCATACAGATATCCGAGAATGGAGTTTGTCTAATCAGAACAGGGACTGGAAGTTGTGGGTTTGGCTGATTTTCCGTAAGTGCTGAGAATCCACAGTTCTACTGGGGCCGTTGGTTCTATCCCTGGCCCAGATCTACTCTGTGACCTTGGGTAAGTCATATCACTGTTCCGGGCCCGTTTCCCATGTAGCCACCTTTGTAAAGCACTTTGAACGCCTCAAATGAAAGATGCCACACACCTTCTAGGCTGCTTGCCAAACTCTCACAGACACCAACGGCAAGGGAGAGAACCCCACAGGAATGCCAGTTCTTTCTGACATACCACCATACATATGGGCAGCCCTTGATTACAATTGAGAAAAAATGACAAAGCTTTCATAGGAAAGAAGGTTCCCTGGGGGACCCTCCGATGCCTACTGTTATTGAGAGACTAGCAGTGCTGTGGACTCAGGGAAGAGAGAGACTGTTTATATAAAGAGTGTGTAGATTAATTGCAGTGGGACTTCATTCTAAACCAATATTTAGTCTAAAACACTTCATTCTGTCAGTTCCCATGTCCACACGCCTGTTTCCACCAGTTAATAGCTCCATTTATACTGAGGCTGTTAGTGTTATGGCTGCAATCTCTATTTCATAGGGCAGGACAGTCAGAGAAAGAGATAGGGGGATGGGGAAAGGGAGAGCTTTACTAAAGCAGAGGCTTCCCTGTGTTTGCATTTACTTTTTAACTCTTTCACAGGGCCCTTGACAATCGCAAGCTATAGCAAGGCAATGATTCTACAGAAGGCACCAATCACTGACCCCTGAGGACGTCACAGGCAGCCTGGAATGGCTTGGGTTAAAGAGCAGAGGTGAAATTAGCCCCAGTGCAGGGGGCTAGCATGGATCTTCTGCATCATCAGAGTCCCACTTGAACGCTATTTTCAGGGCTCTGTCCAGAGATGAATTAAAAGGGAAGCCATGCCCCTTATTGTTCTGTGCCTTATTGATGTTTGCCAGATCCAATTGCCCCCAAATTTGGGGGTGGGGGATGTTTGTCTCCTGGGTTTGGACTCGGTTTGTTGTGGAGATAGGGGTTACCCACAAAACTAAACTGAATATCAAGGGCAGGAGGGAACCCACATGTGACAGCTAAATCTACTGCTTCATGAAACAGTTGATTAAGGGAAGTGGTGGGAGCCTCATCTCGTGGCATGCGTACTGCTAGGCTGGACGAGTTTACACTAGAGGAGGATTCTCCACTAAGAGGGCTAACGGGACAGCTCCATCTCTAATTGCTTTAGGCCTGAGTCATCATTTCAGCTGAGCTGTGCGTGGTGCCACTGGGATCAAAGAGAATGAAACAAGATTGGCTCTAAGCCACATTTGCACCTCCCTGATTTTGGGGCTGCCCCGGATTCTGGTGAAGTTCTCGTGTTGTCACTTGGGGAATTCTCCAGTGGCAAGATAGAGTGGATTTATGGCTCATTTCCTCCAGCTCTAAAGAGCAAGGGGGCTCAGGCTCCCTGACTATAAAATAGGGCAAACACCCAGAGACCCAAAGTCGGGGGTGTCTGGCTCACAGGTTTCAGTCTGGTCTCGGAAATGCAGGGCAATGAACTGCTGTGGTGTATTTGTACAGGGCGGGGGCCTAGCAAGATCCTCTAGTCGCCCAGCATGCTGCAGCATTTTAGAGGGGCTGAGATTTCTTCCTGTTTCTCTTCCTCTGTTCAGTCACTTAGAAGAGAAACTATTTTAATCAAATATGATACATAAAGGTGACTTTCCATTATTAATTCTTCAGGATATGGATTGTCATTTGGCCGGTGTTTGTACAGCACCTAGCACAATGGGGGCCCAGCATGGTTGGCCTCTAGGCACTACCACACTATAAATGTTTAATTATTAAATATAAATAATAATAATAATAAACAATGATTTTTCCTCAAGTCATACTGAGCCAGAATCTGCCCTCACTTTTATCCTCGTCATGCATCTGGAGCCAATGTGATAAATAGCTGACAGCCTGTTAATAATCATCGGGATCCATTTTTAAAAAACCTGAACATTGAATAACCTTAATTCAGCCTCTGATGGTACTGCCTATCTCCCTCCTTCCCCTTGGACATCTTTATCTTGACCATAAGCGCTTAAATGCAACTTTTTTGGCGAAGGCACAACTATCTGCAGCGTGGAGAAGGTATTGTGCTTTAACAATGGAGTGCTGAGAGAATGACAGCCCGAACGCTGGGTGCATCACCAGTTCCATCCACACGACTCAACTAGCAGGCATAATATGGAGTCACTATGCTGCCACCCTGTGCTTCCTTTTCAAAGCAGTGTGGCTAGTAGATAAAGCACTGGACTAGCTGCTCCCGGCGCAGGCTTATTGGGTGGCCTTAGTGAAGCCATTTCAATTCTCCATGCCTCAGTTTCCCTGTGAACTGATGAATTTTCACCAGCCCCAGAGAGTTTGGCAGATGATCACGAAGGAGACTTGGCTCCTAGCTAAGCTCCACATGTCACCAAACCATTACCTGGTGGGTTAGGATGACCTGACCTCCACAGAAAGGGTGAGGGGAGAAAGGACATAAATAGAAGTACTTATAAAAGGGACGTGTCAGCATTTAGTTGATCATCATTTACACACATAGTCATTAATCCCGTTTCCCCATAAGTTCTCTTACATCTCAAGCACCTCCAAAGTTTCCCAGGGAGGCCAGACCCAGCCTCCTTTTTCTTTAATACTTTTTCCCAAACTGATTGCTTCTCCTGGGATGAGTTGGGTCTGTCTTATAGATCTCAGAACCCTCCTACTCCCAGCAGCCTCAGACAGGATTGGTTAATTGGAGTAAGCGGTCATTTGTTTGATTATCTCCCCCCATGCAGTTCACATTGTCACACTCACCAACTGCAGGAGGATAATGATACGAACCTCCTTTGTAAAGCACTTTGAGATCCATGTATAGATGAGTTCAATATTATTGCTATTATTATTCCTACACAGGTAGCATCATTTTATGGTCCCAGCCTAGGAATGTCAGATGTAGCGAAACATTCAGGGCTTGATTTTCAAAGGTACGAAGCTTAGGGCCAAGATTTGCAAAAGTGAGTGCCTAAACTCAGTCTTCTAAGTCCACATCTAGGTGCCTGAATATTTGGGTGAATTTTGAGAGGTGCTATGCAAGTCCCCTTGACTTCAGTGGAAGCTACTGAGGGTTCAATACTGAAGAAAATTAGGCCACTTATTTAGGTGCCTAAATGCGGTTTTAGAAGTCAGGCTTAATAGATACACTTTGGAAAACCTTGGACCATGTTGCTGCTATTTCGATTTCCCACTGGGTAGTGTTCTGGTGTGGTGGACACCCCCTCTCCACAGACATGGTCACTGTCAGCTTAGGACGAAGAGTGGAGCTGAGCGAACAATGCACGGTGAGCAATGTGCTCAGTGAGTGAGCTTACTTTTTTCCTGTCTGTAAATTGCCCGCAAACAGGCTTCGGGTCTGATGAACCTGTGAATGAGTCAGAACTGTTTGCATGCTTCACACAAAACACATCACAGCCTGTAGACTGTCAGCAGACTCTTCACATAACGCTACGTCTACACAGCCATGGGGGAGTGGTTGCAGCTCATGTAGAAGTGCCTGAGCTAGCTCGATTCAACCTAGATCCAAAGTAACTCAGGTAGATGTACAGGTGCTGCAGTCACACCACCCAACGGCAGTGTGGGCAGACTCAGAGTAGGGTTTTCAAATGAAAGTCACTGGGAATCAGGCCTTTAACTAACAGGCTCATCCTTGAAACACTGCTGGCTAGGGGTGTGCTTTTCAAAAGTGCTTCCGTAGCACAAGTCCTGTTGATTTTCAAGGGGTCGTGCACTCCTAAATCCCTTAGGTGGTTTTACAAATCCCATCCTTAAATCCTTAACTTTATTCACTCTTCATGATGTGTGATAAGTCACATGACTGTGTTGCTGTTCCCTGTCCACTCTTTGATTAACCTGTTTTCATTTATAAGAGATTTAAAGACAAAATCCTTGAAAATTCCTAAGCAAACCTATATTTGCATGCCTATTTGTGAAACATTTCCTTTCCCAGGACAGTCTTGTGAGAAGACCAGGCCCCCACGTTTCCGTGAAGAGAATTCAGGTAAAAGATGGAGGGCAGGAAAGACCAAAGCATATCTGTGGCTTTTATGCAAACAAATGTTCACAGTTAGTGGTTTGCATGCTTACTCTTCTATTATTAATTTATCTGGCGAGCAAGATAAAATTCTGTCCAAAAACTAAACCAAAATTTTAAATGGAAAAAATGCCTTCTTTTTCTAAAAGTTCACTTCACTTGAAATTTTCAGGTTTTCATTAAAAAAGTGAAGCGTCAGAAACAATTTTTCTTCATTTTTAAGTTTTTAATTGAAAGGAAATGAAAAGGAAAAGGAAATTTTGAAAAAAAAGCAAAAAAAATAAACCCCCCCAATGTCCCCCTCTAAATTGCCAGTGAAAAAACTCTGGGAATTTTTGAAAGATCTAATTCTTTGTACTACTTGTGGGTTTTCTAAACCACATGCATCTCACTGTCTGGAGACCGGTCCTGACACTGAGCCTAATTTTGCTCATGGTAAATTTCAGCCAGTACACATTCTAATTTCACCCACTTCTCAAAATTCAGCCAGCCATTTATTCAGGCACTTAGATAGGCACTTGAGAAATTAAGTTTAGGCACCCACTTTTGAAAATCTTGGCCCTAGTGCTTAGCCCCTCTGAATAAAAAATTCCTCTCATCTCTTCCTTCTGCACTTGCCTTTTGTCTCCAAAGATGCCAAAAAACAAAACACACAAAAATAAACATAGCAGACCTAGTTTCTCGGCAGCCTTTATGACCCCCCAGCTCTCAGGGAAGCTGAGCGACATCTCAGCAACAGATCAGCCATTCTAGAGTCACAGACACTTATTTTTGTGGCTCTCCTTCCTTTGAGAAGTTTGCACCTGTTTTCAGAAACCACTCAAATTTCAACACACAAACAGAGATGGCAGGGCAGACAGTCACCATGGTGGCGAGATGCTATCACGGCTGCGACCTTAAGAAAAAAAAGCGATGACAAACATCCAGCTCTGAATTTGATCTGATACTCATGAAGTTAAAGGTGCCTGTTTTTAGTGGCTTTGATAACATATTTATTTATAACTCTTCTGGCTGGAACTTGGTGTAATAGAGGATGTTGCTGGTACTGGTTTAGAATCCCAGATTTTACAAGGGATACAGCACAATATTATAAGACAAGGTCAAATTAGCTTACTACTGACGTGTCCTATCTTGTGTTGCATAGGGTGCTAGTAGGGAAGAAACCATCCCTATTCCATGCAACCACAGAATAAGGTTCTGCAGGGGGTTACTATGTCTAAGAAAACCTAGCTGCAAATGCGAACACCAGGGTTGCGTGTGGGGGTCAAAACCACGACCTGCATCACCAAAAGCCTTTCAGCTAGAGCAGTAAACTCCCTCAACAGGGGGCATATAGCAGGCTGTTCAGCTACTGGAACCAGCCACTGGAGGGAGACAAAATTATGCTGAGTATTAGGTAGGAAGAAGATACAGAGAAATGCAGTAAGGTCTATGGGTAGGGAGCAAAGCCAGCTCCTGCCCCCAAGACAGGACATAGGGGAGTTAGCGTGCACCTGGCGGGGTCTCACAGTACTATTTGGGCTATCTGACGTGGGGCTCTCAGTGGGGCAGCATCCCCACAACCTGTCCTAAGCTATCCAGCCCTTTCCTTTGGCTTCACGCGTGAGAGAGAGGAGAAGACGACCCATTTGCCTTTCCCAACGACCCCCCTCCCAGTCTGTGCCCTGCCCTGGTGTCTGGGTGTGTCGCAAGAGCCTGAGTGTCATTCAAGAGTGTTCCGCTCTGAATATTTACCAAGTGCTGTAATCCCAAACCACGAGAGAGCTGTAGGCGCTGGAGAAGGCTGTGGGAAATGGGTATGCGAGGCAGCAGAGTTTTAGCTTTCACTGAAGTGATTATTGACTCCCAGCCTTTTCCCACCATTCAATGCAAAACAAATCCACATAATAATAAGAAACATGCACAGCAGCTTGGTCCAGCGACTGGAGGGAGGGGGACGAAGCCGTTACAGGCTACAGCTCTCGTCATTCACCTCAATTCCTCACTTTGCCACTTTATTCATGGGCAGAACTATTTCTCTGCAGCGCCTTTAAGTTAACCCTTCACCTACTGGCAGTAGAAACACAAGGGATGAGATTTTCCAAAGAGCTCCATGCATCGGGTTGAGAGCGCTTTTAAAAATCAGACCCTTATTTAGGAACCTACATTTGAATATCAGGCTCAGACCCCAACCAGATCCATGTGAGCAAAAACTTGTGTCTAGAAAGAGTCCAGTTCACTTTCCTCCACTTGAAGCATCGGAGCCTATAGGATATGCCAAAAGCCATCGAGGAAGGCTGCAGAAAAAGCCAGGCTTAGAACGCAAGTCTCCTGAGTCTCCCTGAACCTTCATCTTCAAGTTCGAGATGGGAAGCAAAAGTCGGCACAGCTCCCCTGCCCATGTGCTGCTGCCTCTGCCCCACGCACGATGGCAGTATTAGCACCACGCTTAATCCTCCTCCTTTTGGGGTCTGCTTAAGATCTTCTGACTTGAGAGCTCCCCAGACAGGCTGCTCCATACCTCTTTAGGATCCCAGTCCTGGCAGCTTTCGTTATGCTGACGGGTCCCTTACTCCATGTGCAGTGCCAGTGAAATCAGTAGGGTCACAGGGGAGTAAGGTGATACTCAAAGGGCCTGGTTCTCTTTTACACTGCTAGGGAGATGCCTTAAACCCAGATTTCCAAATGCATGTATGTGCCAGAGCAGGTTGAATGCCTGACTCCTATGGGAGTTTGGTGCCTTGCTTTTGAAAGTCTCACTAGATACCTAAATACCTTGGAAAGTCTGGCCCTTATAGTGTCAATGAAGAATCAAACTCTGTACGAACAAGCCTATTACCCGACCCTGTGTTTGTACTCTGACCCGATTTTAGTTTAAGGCACTTTGTGCACGTCAAGAGCCTCTGAATGGTGATTGGGCAGGTGCACGAAACGTTCTCTCCCTAATATCTGTTTGGCTGAGTCCTGACACCAGGTAACAAAGTGGCTAAAAACAGAGCTAACGGGGGGAAAAAACAATTCCTGCTTGTGCCTATTTTCACAAAGGCTTGTCAGTGCAAGGTGGTTAATGATAGTGCACACTACACTGACTGCCCCATGAGGTGAAGCTGTGCCCTTGGTTGGGATGTAACTCAAGCAAGCTTCATAGCTCACAGCTGATGTGTGTTGGATAAATTCCAGCTTCAGGACAAAGCTGGGAGATGGTTCTTCTTGTGTATTGCTCTTATTTTAATATTCGATAAATACGAAGGAACAAAATACTGGCATCAGAATACTTCTTGACTCATTGCTCTTTCTGGGCGTGGATTGTGAAGGTTCACAGAGTTTAAAGCCAGAAGACCATTAGATCTAGTCTGATCTCCTGTATATCACAGGCCAGAGAATTTCACCCAGTTGCACCTGCATTTGAGCCAAATAATTTGTGTTTGGCAAAAGCATTTCCTCTAATGAGGCACCCAGTCTAGATTTGAAGCCATCTAGAGATGGAGAATCTACCACTTCCCTTGGTAGCTGGTTCCAATGGTTATTCACTCTCACTGTTAAAAGAGAGGGTCTTCTTCTAATGTGAATGTGGCTGGCTTTAACTTCCAGCCATTGGTTTTGGTTATGTCTTTCCCTATTAAAGAGCCCTTTAGTCCCCGCGTGAAGGAGGATTGCTGTTTGCCAGAAACCGGGAATGGCTGATGGGATGGATCACTCGATTACCTCGTCTGTTCATTCCCTTGGAAGCACCTGGCACTGGCCACTGTTGGAAGACAGGACACTGGGCTAGGTAAGCCCACTGGTCTCAGCCAGCATGACTGTTCTTATGTTACTGGATGTCTAGTTGGCCAGTATTTCTCTCTCGGCTCCCATCTTTGTATCATCTGAGCACCTCGCAGACATCAGTGTAGTTATCCTCACAGCACCCCTCATGAAGTGGGGGGCAGTTGTCCCCATTTTACACAGATGACGTAACTTGTCCAAGGTCACACATGGAGTCCGTCGGGGAGCTTTGGGGCAGGAGCCCAGCAACCCTGATGCTTGGAAGTCTTTAAAGTGGTGATGCTGGTGGTGGTGTGGGGAGAGAGAGGCAGGAAGACAAGCAGGGAGGGCTCCACTAAGATCCCACCTGCAGAACTCAGCTCAAACTTTGCCCAGTCTCACCTGAGCAGCAATCACTGGAGACATAAAATAGAGCACTGTCAATTTAAAAGTGGCAACTCAGGTTCCCACGGGAGTTTTTGGCTCGTGGAGCTTGTGAAGTCCTTTGTCCTTCAGACGTGACTGGCATCACTGGGGAGAGAGGATCACGGTCTGTCCTCCCTGGGTCAGTGCCTGGGCCCAGCTTCTAAGCAGGCCACGGGGATCCCTTCAGAGGTGCTTCTGATGCAGCAACGTTTTGCTGGAGGAGTTGTGGGACACAGATGTTTTCATGAGGGAAAGTTTCCCCCTTTGACCTTAGAAAGGCCAGGGATTCCAGTTCAGCAAGAGACCGCTGGATTTACCCACAGGGTTGGTCAGAAATGGGGATGAATCTGTAGGCCTGTCAACTAAACATAGTACCACCACACATTCCAAAACTCCGAGGCAGGCTCCAAAAGAAATTATGAGATTGGGGTCAAAATCTCGAGGGTTTTTCTAACACACATTTTTGTTCTTTTTATTTACCTGGAGGTCTTTGCACTCAGGATACACTCAGGTTACATTTCCTAGATTCTTCTTCACCATGAGGGCTAGAATCTTGCTCCTTTTTTAAAAACAAAAGCCGAGACTCTCATATAATCAGGTGACTCCTGGGGCTGAGGCTTTAAGCAGAACACTAAGTACGGTGGGGTTCATGAAAAAAAATTGAGAGAGTTGACAAGAGTGTAAGCAACACAGTGCGGCCTGGTTACTGTTCAGCACAACTTGTTCCAGAGAGGTTCCACTACCGCGATGTCCTATAGACTGAGAGCAAGGTCCATCAGAGCTGTGCGGAGGAGCCCAAGGCTGGACAAAGCAGGGGCTGCTGTGGTCGGAGCTGAGGTGCATCAGCAGAGCTGCGACTGAGGGCGCAGGACTGGAAGAGCTTGGGGTGCTGCAGGGCAGAACCGGGATGGATCAGCAGAGCTGCCCATCGGACACCAGCACTAGTCAGCACTGAGATGCATTGGTAAGGGCATCAGTGTGGCAAGTTTGCCCATTTCCACAGGAACCAAAACCCTCCTCAGGCTCCGGGCAGAGCGTGGGGGAGGCGTGTGGCCTTCTGGTAACATCAGCACATAAATCCTGCTGGCAGGGCTCCCATCAGTGCCGAGAGGTCGTGCTAGAGATTGGGGTTCTGTTTATTGGCAGGGTCATGACCTCGCCTGTTTATGACCCCCGGGAGACCTCTGCATGGAAACGGGATTTGTAATGTAACACTAACAATAACACACCAGAGACAGCCGTGACAGGGTCGTTTTATCCTACACCCGGCAGCTGGTTACCAAGGATGGAGACATGCAGGGGAAAGAGCACGGAAGCAGAAGAGGGGCACCTTTACACTGCTCAAGCCCCAAGAGGCAGGGGATGGACAGACGGCCAATAAGTCTGCCTCCTCTAAGGCTGGGACACAGGCACTGCTGCAAAGGCTTCTGGGGCACAGCTGGGCTAAGCTGCCTGCTGAAGTTGACTGGGTAGAAGAGCAGAGGACGGGACATCCCTCTGAAGGGAGGCATGATGCAGGTAGGGCAAAAGCAGGCAGCTGAGCTTGGAGGAGAGCTGGCATAAAGAACACTTGGGGCAGGGAAAGATGCTGGGCCAAATCCAATGGCATTAACAGCAGGTGAGAATTTGGCCCCTCACCTTTGCTGATGGTGGTATTGTCAGCGTGGCTCACACACATCCCGGAGCAGAGAGATCGGGGTAGGCACACAGGTGACTTAGGAACCTAAGTTAGTGGCTCATGGGCTTCTAGGTCACTTAGGGCTGACTGTTCAAAAGGATTTAGGTGCCTGGAAAAACCACTGATGCTCAAAGCCTGAGTTGGGTGCCCAGGCTCCTACACAATGAATGGGGAAAAAGAGGTGCCTTACTCTGAGATTCCCAGAAGCCAGAAGGCTAGGTGGGGAGCTGCCACCCAGAGAGGGGGTGCTAAGCCCAGGCCTTCTCAGAGACAGGTGCCTAAGACCAGGCTGCAGGGAGGTTCCTTCTGCTTGTGATTCTCAGCCAGGACTTCTCTTTTGAGTAGGGCACTGACTCCATGTCAGCAAGAAGCTGCAGGGAAGGACTTCCTTCATAACTTTCAGCCCACGGTTAGGGAAATGGGAGACCCCTGGGGGTCTCCACTAAGGAGGAGAAGGGATTTGAAGACGGATCTGCCATCTCTCAGGTATGGACTCTCCCCCTTGGGCTATAGCAATGTAGGGAGTCCCTCCGTCTCTGCTGTTGATGCTGTTGCACTGTGGTAAGTAATAAAAGACTCACTGGAGTAGGAGAGCTGGATCCTGGGTTGCCCACACCTTGCTGAGTGCATTAACCACCAAGTTATAAAGTCACCCATCCTTCTGCCCTCTTTCCTTCTCTCTGGCCTAAAAGCTCTTTACAGGTCAAAAAATGTCACTTGTTTCTTCAACCAGCTCTAATTGTTACTCTGGGACAGTCGAACAAGAGCTGCATTGACCATGGAGTGGCGACCGCACTGTGGAGGGTTGCAAAGCTGGGAAATCCAGTGGAGTCCTTTGTCATGTAAGTAGGTAGGGCCATTAATTGCCTCTTTGTGACTGGACATGCTCTTGGCAACATGTAGGACATAGTGGATGGATTTGCAGCAATGGGCTTCCCAAATTGTGGTGGAGTGATAGGCGGCAAGCGCATCCCTTTTTGGGACCAGCCCATCTGGGCACCGAGAACATCAACTGAAAGGGCTGGTTTTTGTAAGGTTATGCCAGTATTGGTGGATCACCAGGGACATTTCACTGACCTCAGAGTGGGCTGGTCAGGGAAGGTGCATGACACTTACATGACTGTTCAGAAATTGACAAGCAGGGACATTCTTTCCTGACCAGCAGATTACCACTGGTGATGTTGAAATGCCAATAGCGATTCTGCGGGATCCAGCCTACCCTTGGCTCACAACACCAATCAGCAGCGCCAAGGAAAGATTCACCTATCGGCCCAGCATCTGCAGAATGATGGTTGTTTGTGCTTTTGGTAGATTAAAGGGACGCTGGTGGTGTTAACTCACAAGATTGGATCTTGGTTAGAAAAATCACCCACTGGTTAGAGGTGTCTGTAGTGTCCTACATAATATCGGCCACCAGGGTGGAGATGGAGTGGCTGTCTTCTGCCTTTGAACAGCCACACACCAGGGCATTACAAGAGCTCAGCATGGAGCTATGTGGTTGAGGGAGGCTTTGAAAGAGCACTTTAACTGTCTGCTACAGTGACCTTGGCTCTAAGCCTTGAGCGCAGCTAAGAATTGTGGAGTGCTTGCTGTACATTTATAAATAGGACTAGGTATTTTCCTGGACCTGTGAGTTCTGTGGTGCTTTGAGTACCTCTGTGCATTCTGCAATGTTTGTTGTGAACTAAAAGATCCTTTGATTCTCTAAAAATAGAATGTTGAGTGGGGAAAACAGCACAGGAAAACAATGTGCAAACAACCTGTAGTCAATGTAATACACATTTCTGAAATAAATTAATGATGTGGAACTTTAAAATTAGAACAGGAGTAAACATTTCAGTTCATTTGAGTACAGATAGTCTGTTGCAGCTACACACACACACACACACCAGCCATGGTTCTCACATGATAGCATACGTGAAACTAGTTTTCCTTGCTGTTCACCATCCTTGTGAGCCCATGATACCATGTAGTACGTGCATAGCCAAGTCCCAGAACAATGGGACTCTGCTCCCAGTTGGGGACTTTAGGTGCAACTGGAATACAAATAGTAACAACCTCAGCTAAAAAGATTTGGTTCTAAAAAGGTAAAGGTGACAAAGGAGAACTTTCTTCTCCCCCCAAACTGTTCATCCTAATCCTGACAGCAGAGGTCCAGTGAGAGCACAAGAGTAAACAATATTTTGCCCTTCTATAGCCCCCTTCAATCCATGGATTCCAGAAATCTTCACTGACGCTACTGATCACAGCCATGCAGAGAGTGATGAGGCTTTCTGTTTTCTCATCCCCATTTTACACATAGGGAAACTGAGTTACACCGAGTTGAAGTGACTTATCCAAGGCCATGCAGGAAGTGTTATGGTAGAGTCCAGGGCTCTGAGCCTGCCTCAGGGACCTCTAGCAAGGTCCTCTGACTTCACTGGGATTCCACCGGCATCCTTATCTCAGTCCTATACCAGGTTCTCCACTCGCAACACCCAAGCCACTGCCCTAACCACAAGACCATGCTTCCTCCCATTGCTTTATTTTCACTTGCCACTCTGGTGCAAACACAACTATTGAGCAAGGGAAACATTTAGAAATGGGCACTTTGTTTGTTACCTCTGGGGCCTGGAGTTATCAAAATGGGAACAATTGTCTGGTCTCGGACTTTTTCTGAAATCTCCCTTCCCCTTCACACACATCACATGTCAAAGAGATAATCATATCACCAGGATCAATTATGCTTATTCTGTGCTAAATTTGTTTCCTCCCACACGCGATCAACCCTGGTCCGAGATCAGTTATTGGCCCACTGCAGGGTGTTTCCTATTCTTTTTCACAAGCCTGTGATAATGTTTTGGAACTAGCTTTGCTGCCACCTTCAAGGACAGTCCATGACCTGTTGAAGGCTGTAGAAAGATTCCTATGGTCTTCCCTGGAGACTGGATCAGATCCTAACAGAGGGCTGAGAATGTAGCTATGGAGAACAATTCAGATAACTGAAGGAGACAAAGCGTGAACCAGACAGGTTCTCTATGAGCGGCCTCAAGGCTGGAATTCTTCTCCCTTCCTAGTGGGAAGAGAAAGACCCAGCACACTGCTTCTTCAGGCTAGATCCTCGCCTCTGTCCCATCTTCCCAAATATCCCCTGCACCTCTGGGGAGGACGTTGAAACCTGGATGCCTCAGTCCTGTCTCTGGGCTAATAATGTTGCACCCATTTCTCCTGATCCATAACCCCTAAGGAATGGTAGAGGGTTATGTGAAGCACCGAAGGTGGCTGGCTGGGAAATGATTGAGGCGAGGAAGGGGGTATTAACTCCACTCCCTTCATTGGAGAAATATCTAGTATCCTCTCCAGCAGGACCTATGGGGCTTTGAATTCTCCCTATGCAATTACTTCCTCCTATATCATGGAGACTTCTCACCACCACCTGTGTTAACCCAGGACACAGAAGAATTAGATAGCTAGGACTACAGCTAATAAGATACTTACTGGGCCCCCAACACCATAGTATCTGCATGCTCAAAGTCTTTAATGTATTTATCCTCACAGCACCCCTATGAGGAAGGGCAGTGCCATTATCCTCATTGTGATGATGGGAAACTGAGGCACAGAGCTGTCAAGTGACTTGTCCAATGTCTCACAGAAAGCCCGAGACAGAGCTGGGAATTATACCCAGGTGGGATAAATTCTAGGTTAGCTGCCTAACCACTGAACCAGCCTTCCTCATCCTAAGGCTTTTCTCTTTGCTACTGTAGAACATCGCTGATGTTAGAAAGACCCCTCCCGCTTAGAGAGCAAAACCTTTTTCTGCTCTTTTAGCTGTTAACAATTCTACGAGGGTGATTTTTTTTCCTCTTTCAAACACAATATTTTTAGAAATAGGAACCGCAAGACACCAGATGCTGCTGGCTGCTTCTTCCTCTCACCCCCCCCCCCCCCCCAGCACACAAAGGTTTGTTATTTGTAAAACAAAAAAGTAAAATGCTTTGCATTAGAATCTACTGCACAATGCAGCAGCCTGGGTTTTATGAGATCAGAGTCCCTCCTGTGGTGAGAGGATATAAAACATCCACAGAAATCACGGGGCAGCGCTCAAAACCTTCAAGTGGGTTCTGAATTTCAAAAGAGCTCCACTCCCAGCTAAGCTCCACACCCCCAATGGGGTGGGGGGGATTATAAGTGTTCACCTCCCATCTAGGCATCAAAAAAGGGAGATTTTCAAAAGTGCAGTGGCAGCAGCTCTCAGTACAAAACGTATGGACAGATTTGTAACTCGATGTCCGGAGGTTTTGAAGACATGACCCTGGTTGTGTGCTGAGCCCTTTGGGGGGAATTCTGGGCTTGGCCAACCCCAAGTATTCAAACATCATGAGTCAGACCCTCTAAAAAAAATAAGAGTTTTTTTATTAAAAAAAAAAAATAGTAAATGATGAGATTTTAGTTTGTCTTCTGGGTTTTGAGCCTTTTGGGTGGTCTGGGATCACATTTGCAAGCTTCTCTATTCAACCATGAGGGCTGGACATTTACTATGTTTTTTAAAATGAAAGCTGAGATTCACAAGCAATCACAGCAACTCCAGGAAAAATACCAAATATCACAAGACTCGCAATAAAATAGTGAGATATGGCAACAATGACAGATTCAAAGAGAAGGGCAAATACAGAGAAATTTCACTCTAGTTTTATATATTCAGGAAAGTTTAGCTTTCTCAGAGAGCTAAAAGAGGAAGATCTCCTTTGATCTTGTAACAGGAGACAGCTCGACATGTAATTGACAAATGCTCCAGTAAATAACTCCTAGGCACAAATCTGGCCTTCTATAAGGGAGACCGGGCAACACAAAAATCTGGATTTGTGCAATGAGATCATGACACCCAAATGTCATCAATATATTCTCATGGTGGTCCTCTCCTTCAACAGAAACACGAGACTATGCTGTAAGAAGCAGGACTTAACACTTCTAATTAATCCACAAGCAATCCTTAGGTACTCAACTCAGTTGAGTCCAGGTAACATTTACCCACAGTGCCCTGCCTGTATTTTACCATGCATTCTGCCTCCCTAAAGTTCTCCCAGTAGCTTCACTTGCATGCCGTTCCCTTTTCTGAATGGCTGTGCAACATCACTGATTATTACATTAATTTGTATCGTGAAAGCACCTGGCACCCTCAGCCCAGTTGGAGCCCCACCGTGCTACAAGATGTACAATCATAGTAAATAATAGTCCCTGGGAAGTAAGTTTTAAGGTGGTATGCATTATTGCGTTAATCCTCCTGCCAACCCGTGTTGTGGGAGATAGCCCGTCATCCTGGCAATTCTCCAGTTCCTGGATAGCTTGGTTCTCTAGAGCAGGGCCTGTAGCCAGCCGACTCCTATTGCTTCAGTAGAAGAGCAGCCTGCCGGCCAGCTGGAGCTTGGCACAGCCAATTGACTGATCTGGCACTAAGGAGCAGGTACCATTTCAGACAGCAGGGACCTCAGACAAATAAGATTTGCTCCGGCTTTCTAGAAATCTTTGATCAATTCCTAGCAGATGGAAACCAAGATATGGCTCTCCTTTCCCCTCTCTCCCTTTCATCTCCTCCCCTTCCTATTCCTGTGCCTCCCCGCCATCCCCCGTTCCCTCCTTATTTGTTGGGGAGGGGAAGTAAATGACAATCCCTGCCTCACAAAGTGTGCAGTCTGAATAGGCGAGAGATCGCGGGTGCATGACACAAACAAGCAGGCCAGTGGGTTTCTCTTGGGTTTGCAATTTCTATCCCCAAATGCATTTTACAAAGCGAATGCCATTGCCAGGCTGTTACCCACACAGACAAAATGGGCAGGGGAGAAAAATAAACACACATCAGAAGAAACACAGAGGTGCGGAGGTTCGGGCAAGGCACTGGGGAAACCAAAGTTCTAATCCCGCCTCTTCCCTTCTGTGGGGTCACACACTAAGTTAAGTTATTTCTATTCTCTCCGCCTGTCTCCCTTCACGTCCTTTGCCTATTTAGACTCCAGACTCCTTGGGATAATGATTCTTCCTCACTAGGTGTATGTACAGCAACTTACCCAATGTAACCTCAAGGCGGTCCAGTAATGCAAATAGGGGACTTCCAGCTTCAAAATATTTTAAAATCATGAGTGAACACAAAATTGTGAAGTTGATTTAAAAATCATGATTTTTTTTTTTAAAGGGAGTGGGTTTTTTTCCTATTTGCTTGCTGGGTTTTGACACTTTCATGTTCACTTGCGTTATATTTTCAAACTTTTCTCTGTGACCACGAGGGATAGAAACCGGCTTTTTTTAGAAAATGAAAACTGAGCTTCTCACGTCATCATGTGATGCCAGGAACTGGGGGTTTAAGACAGACATTAAATACTGCAAGAATTGTGATGAAATCATAAGAGTTGGCACCATTGCAAATAATAAATTATACTCAGATGACGCAGTGAATTTGCGTTTCAGCAGCTGCATTGCAATAAGTTTTCAGATGAGGTTGGAGAAGAGAGGGAGATTGATAAGGCAGAGAGGTGTGGAAGGATACAGGAGCTGTGGAGAAGAATGCTCTTGCGCCAAAATGATGGGAAGGGATGTGGAACAGGCCAGTGTTTACTCCTCCCCTGCACCCTCCATTCATGTACAGTAGAAGGGATGGGATGAGGTAAGTTTTATAAACCAAGGAAATCTGCTTTAAAAGGCTCCTGAAATAAAAGGGCAGGTAGTGGCGTTGTCTGACTACACCATGTGGAATTATTTAGGTTTCTGAAGTGAATTCAGTGGTGATGGAAAGTGCTGGATTTGCAGGCCTGGGGACCGGGGCATGCATAGATGAAGAGTGCAGGTGTCATGCTCACGGGAGGGATTGACTAGGTATGGGGGGAGGAAAAAAAAAGAAAAGAAAAGACTACATCCCAGATGACACTGGGGTGGGGCTATGACTAAATCCTGGCCTTAGGGGCTCTGGGTTCAAATCCCACCTCTGATAAGTCTCCTGGAATGACTTACAACTAATCTGTCAATTGAGGATAAAAGTTGGTTTGCCCATATCTGCGCAGAGTGCAAACAGAGGGGTGGATAAGGGTGGAGACTCTCTGACTAGATATTTGTACAGCACCCAGCACAATGAGCCCCTGATCTTTGCTGGTGCTACTGTAATATTCATAGCAATAAACAGCCCTCCACAGGCTTGGCTTCTCTGTGGAGGATGCCAGTTATGAGGGCTTTTCGGTGGTGTGGGCAGCTTCTTCACTTGTTTTCCATCAGTCTCCTTTCCTTGGCTCCATCTAGTGGGGACTCTTATGTATTGCATTTTTCACTTCTCTATTCAGCTAGCT
Organism: Emydura macquarii macquarii; assembly: GCF_026122565.2. Taxonomy (NCBI): domain Eukaryota; kingdom Metazoa; phylum Chordata; order Testudines; family Chelidae; genus Emydura; species Emydura macquarii. Next base: position 3,528,207 of record NW_027130449.1, on the reverse strand, counting down.
GACAGTACCAGCCCAAGTTTTCTTGAAACGGGGCCTGGAGTCGCTCAGAAAATTCACGGCCCTTATTGAACCGCTCAGCCAAATCTGATCCAAGTTTGCAACTAGACACCCAGGACAGTTCTCTATGGGCTTGGTAAACTCAGACTTAAAGGTGAGATGGGACCAGCATGACCATGGTCTGACCTCCCCGTCGCAGGCCAGAGAACCTCACCCACCCGCTCCTCTAGCAGACCCCTAAGAACACAGCTGAGTTGCGGGAGGTGCAGCTGAACCTACGAACCTTGCTGTCACCCCTGCCAGCAGCAACTTTTATCTGAGGTGTGGCTGTCTGCTGAAGGGTGGAAAAAAAACAGCAGCTAAAGGGAAAGGTGAACAAGGCTGGGTGTGGGGTATGAAGAGAGGTGGCTTCCTGCACACTGAGTCCCACCTCTGCCGCACACCGTTTGCTCTGGCTGTGCCATGTGTGGTTTGTTCTGATGTGGTACCATTGTTACCTGGGAGGCGTATACACCATGCCTAGGAACGCCAGCTGCTGCTGCTACAGAGCTGCAAGGGTTACAGGGCCTCTTGCTTTACAGGCCCCGTGCAGAGCTGTGCTTGAGCTAGAAGCCCCTCATAATGCCCAGCCAAACCCAGCGCTTCTGCTAAGGCAGAGACTATGCTGGAACATCTGAGCTCATGCATTCTAGGGAAGCACTTTGGTGTAGTGTCACGAAGTCCGCTCTGTGTTGGGGCCACTGTGTTTATTCTTAGAGGTCGGTCGGTCCAGGAGGCATAACTGAGATCACACCATGGAACCTTCTTCCTTCAGGGTAAAGTCTTTCAGTGCGGGAGACAGATTTTCAGGGGTGGGCCAAGACTGGAGAACAAACTAAGGATCATCACAATTAAACTTCCCCCTCCTTCCATTCCAAGAGCAAGGTGCCCTTCTCTTACCTGCCTTCTCTATAACCTCAGAGCAGCTTGGACATATAAATCCTCCTTCCCCAAACGCAAGACCCTACCAGAACAGATCAGTCCGCTGCACTTGCAAGTTTCCATCCTCTGGTGGGAGAGCAGAGAGGATGCGAGAGAACAGACCATAGCTCACTGCTGTTAAGTCATGTAATTTAATGAATGAGTGGAAGGTGCTCAGCTAATGCTAAGATGAGAGGTGTATAAGAACTTCTAGAGAACAGAATAGATCCAGATCCCTACGACCTCAAAATCCACTGCTGTTTAGGTCTGGAGTTGTTATTTTAACAGTGCTGCCAACTCTCAGCAATTGTGAGCTTGTGATATTTGGTATTTTTCTTGTAGCCCCAGCTCCTGCAGTCATGTGATATCTGATTGCATTAGAACCTCAGCAGTCATGTAAAAATAGTTTCTAACCCTTGTGGTTTCAGAGAAAAACATGATAATATAAAACCTAAAGGCTCAAAAGCCAGAATGCAAATGAAGAGAACTCAGCCTTTATTACTTTCAAAATACCCTCAGAGAGAATGCCAGCCGGGGATTTAGAATCCAAGCAGCTCCCAGATCTCTGCAGGGGATGGAGAAAGATGCATTGTTCAACTGATGCAGGTTGATCTCTCTCTCCAGAAGGAGCTGAGATCTTGTGTTCACATAAATATTTGCAAGAAAATGCAGAAGACAAACAAACAGTTATTGATTTTCATAATGATTATTCATTGTGATTTTCAAAAATGAATTAGCCCTTACTACAACCCTGTGTTTTAGGGTGTATTGTGCTTCCAAAGAGCAGGGCTTTTAACATTTCCCAGGGGCAGGAGCCCTTTTGGACCATATTTTCAAGTGTTCTGAATGCACAATTAGGCGCTGATTTTCAGAAGAGCTGAGCTCCCATTCAGATACCTGAATAAGAAAGTCACAAAGCCACTCAGCAATTCCCATTGTGATACTGAACAGATTCATTCTATCGAATCTTTTGTAGATCTAGCCACATAGTTCGGTGCCTAAATGGGAGTTCTTGTGAAAATCTGACCACTTAAGGCTCAGTACTATCTACATAAATCTTTCCAATTACAGTTCAATTAAGGGTGTGTGTGTGGGGACTGGAATACTCCACCAAAACCACAGTTAATCACAGCCCAGGCTGACCCAGCAGGGAGTTTGATCATTACCCAGCTAATTGAGGGAAGATGGCTAAGGTCTTTTGTGTTGTGAAATATTTTTATGGGGCACCAGATGGCTCAGGAGGCTATAGAGGCTTAATGCCATAGCAAGGGAATCACCTCTACTTTGTGAGACACACAAAGCTGATGTTTAGGAGGGCAGTGTTTGCATGCAACACCCCATCTTGTTAGCTGGCACTGATCCTGCTAAGAAAAGGTCAAGTGGGCCTGGTAGACACGTGCTCCCAACAAAACACAAGGGTGGCTTAAATGAATGGGTCTTGCTGCAAAACCAATGTATTGCAATGGAGACTTGAGTCTTCTGGCCTGGAGATTCTCGACAAACCAGCTCTTATCAGCTGATGCCGGCAGTCTTGGCAAAGGAGGGCCACTTGATCCTCTCTGAATTAAAGGCTAGAAAAACCCATTTATAACCAGCTTGAAAGTCATCAGGTCCAGGCTAAGGACTTCTGGAGTTAGGACAGAACTCAAGGCTTCAACCTCCATTTGATAGTGACAGAGCATCAGGATCCATTTCATTGGACCAGGAGGCTTAGGGTTTGTCTTTACTGCAAAGTTCACAAGCGATACTCAAGGGCTGCCCTTAACTCACATCCCACCCACACAAAAAACCCTTCTGACAGGAAGTGGGGCTGTTCCCACAAATTGGTAGGCCCAAGAGGTGTAACGGACTGTAGCTCGTCTGGCCTAGCTGGGCTGATGTCCACAAGTCAAGGATGATCAGTGAGCAGGGATCTGAGTAAACACAGAGCGGAGATCAAGAGGCAAGGTCAGAGTCAGACTGGGGGCAGAGGCAGGAGATCAGCAAGTGAGGTGAGGCCTGGAGTCGCAGCAGGCTAGAAGTCTGCATGGTCACCCAGACCACGTCTTAGGGCACCCTCCAGCGTTAAATAGCAAACATAGGGCAATCCAAATGCCACAAGGTGATGTTACTCCAGACCCTTTGAGTGGTATGTCCTGCAGCGTATGTGACAATGCTGGTATGTGCCATTATGGATATCCCTGATATTATGCTTTAAAATCGGATTAAAAGGTGTGTAAACCAGGCGTGCCAGAGGCTGCTGATAAACACATTTTCTCCAGGAAAAGAGGTCAGCAGCTCAAGCCAGGTGTGTCCAAGTTCAATGGGCTATTTATTTACATCACAGGTTGCAGGAAGAGAGCATTTGTTAGGGGGAAGTCTGCACCAGACAGCATGGCATCCACCCCAGCAGGGAAAAGGAACTTGATCAGGGGATATATTTCAGAAGAACACATTTCAAAGGTTTACTGGACTATAAAGAGGGGGGGTAAACCCCTAAGTGAGCCTGCAGTTGAGGAAACAAGGAAAACCAGCCCCTTGGACTGTGTGGGTAAGAGTGATCCAGCTATTGCTGGGAAGGGAGGATAGTTTCCTCACCAACCTTGAAGACAGATTGAATCTAGTTAAGGCAGGTTGTAGCCATTAGAAAGCATATTTTTACTTGTGTTTGTTTGTAACCATTTCTCCCTCTACCCATCCCGGGTACTTGGTATCACTTAACCTATGTCCTTTTGTTAATAAACTGGTTTTATTTTTACCATAAACCAACTCAGTGCTGTGTTTGAAGGGAGGGGTGCATTTTCCCCAGTTAAATTAATAAGCTGTAATGTACTGACTCTTTAAAGGAAGAAGTGAACTTTATCTTCTGTGAATGACCAGTGATAGGGCTGGGAATTGCAGAGCAGTGTCTGAGGAGCTTGGGGGCTGGCATTCATCAATTGTTACCTGCTAGGGAAGGACAAGACTGGGAGAGCCTTGAGGAGTTGGCACGTGAGGAAGACAGACTGGTGGGGCAGGAAGCTGACTTGAGATGTAACCTCCAGCACAGCTCACTCTGGCTGAGGCAGAAAGGACACACACAGGCTCACAGCGTTGGTTGTCTCCAGACCTCCTTTGTAAAGCATTTTCAGATCTACTGATGAAAAGTGCGATGAGTGAGTTAGGTATTGTTATTGCTCAGGACTGTTAATTATTTATTATTAGTAGTATGGTAATAGCCACCAGGTCAGTGCCCGCTGGGCTGTAAACATCATAAATGGCAGTCTCTGCCTCAAAGAGCTGACAATTAGCACTGCTTGGGAAAGGATTATTTTCCCCCATTAAAGTTCTGACAAAAGTGATTCCTCCACCCGGCATTTTCACCAAACTTTTTCTTTAATTTTCTTCGTAAAAAAACAAAACATCAGTTGCCACAAATCAGAAAATTCAGTTTTCGGGGTTAACCTTTTATGTCAAAAACGCAGAGATGTCCAGCAAAAATTTTGACTTTGACAGAGCCGTTTTCTGTTGCAAAAATGTTTCGATGGAAAATTTTCTACCCGCCTGATTTACAATCTAAGAGAAAAGCTGTACAGAAGTGGATGGAGCATGTAATTGGGCTGGGTGAGATGGGGACAAAAAGAACTAATAAATCTAATACAACGTACACAGTTCCTAGCCAGCCAGTAGTGAAATGGTACTCAGCATGAATAAAAGTAACAGCATCTTGCCTTGCATTAGTTTTTTGACTTGGAAAAAGGAAAAGGCACATCCCCAACACCTGGGCATGCCCTGACTAGTTTCAAGTCCCTGTTCTAAATCGCATAGGATTTAGAGAATCTAAATAAAATCTTACAACTAGATCCAGTGAGAAGAATATCAGTGAAACTCATGAAAGTTTTGTTTCTTCAAAATCAATTTCAATAAAATTTCAGTGAGAAAAATAAAAGATGGAGGCATCTTTGGAATGTGTCAAAACATCCCCATCTGATATTTTTGGAAGTTTCAATTTTTTATTTCAAAATGACAGTTTCAAAATTTACTTTCTTTTATATAAAAAACTAAAAGGGTCAAAACTGAAATGAAATATATGAATTTATTTAAATGAAACGTTTTGTTGGCCCCAAAATGAAATTGTTGGAATTTCATTGCATGAAAAAAAAGTAAAAATTTAGGTTTTTCCATCATGATTCACTGTTAATTCTCCCTTCCTCCCCCCCAGAAATCTCAACATTGTGTTGGATGGAATATCCATTTTCCAATGAGCTCTACTTACAATGTATTTGTCAACAAGGATGAAACAATTTCCACCCCCAAGCTTGTTCTCAGAAATGCTTGAACCAATTCTGCTGAAACTTTCAAAAGAAATTCAGTATGAAGCAGACACCGAGCTTGGGAAATGTAACAGTTAAAATTTGGCAAAGCTATAAGTAGGTTTGGCTAAATAAGATTGTTTTTCTAAATAATTTTGACATAATATCAGTTTATTTTTAAACTTTTAAGTTTTTGTATCAATTTAAATTCAGTTGCACAAAACTCTGGGGTTTAAGCATTTTTTCCTTTTATCCATTTAAAATTTCAGTGGTGAAAAGTGACGGAGGCAAGACAACAGAGGGGTAAAAGTAATTACAATAGATAGTGCGATCCAAAAAATTAAAGCTTTATATCCATTGACAGTTTGTTTTAATATCACGTGTCAAAATATATAAAGTAAACATCCTTAAATCAAACTAATATGTTCTTAAGTGGCATTTTTCTTATTTTTTCTATTTGTAAATTTTTTTCATCGATGGAAATATTTTTGTTGGTGTATGTTGCTGGTGAAATCAGCATTTACCAACATTTACCTACAAGAATCTAATCCTTCAAACACTCATTATAAGCAACTGAAACCAGGGTTTTACAATGGAACAACCTTAGGCTGCACAGGTACCGATGCGTAGTACTATTTTAGCTCTTTAGTTACTGGCTGTTTAAAGACCAGATTCAGGTAACTGTGTGTCTGTTGAGCAGCATCTCACTGCATGAGGTCCCCTCATTTGTGAAGCTCGATACAACTTAAGGTGTCAGTGATTGGCTCTACGTGAACTCTCTGTTAAGAACATAATTGCTAGCTGATGAGAAAGCGGTATGGGGATCCCTAAACACTGCACTGAGCAGCTGTGAGTTATTTAATACTTTCTGTTAGAGTGCAGAAATGTCTCTTTGGTCTAATACAACATGCAGTGTAAAGCCTTTGCAGCTTTTCAGAACACGACTTCACGCAAGTTATGGCTTCAGAGCCCTGGATCCAGGGTGTGTTCTTTAGTACTTAACTCTTCATAGACCTATCAGCACCCAGATCTCCTCCTTTGCATGCAGATAGCATCTGGGGCAAACCAGAGTCACACGCACTCCCATGTTTTTAAAAGCAGCCTCATTTCCTGCCCCGAGCCAACCCAAATCCACCGCGGAGCTCTCTGAAAGGAACCATGATCAGCCAAGAAGAGGATACCTGTGATGACTAAAAGCAATCCAAGGGGCGAGGGGGGGGGAGAGAGAGGAGATCATCGAACAGGACCAAAGTCCTGTGCTTGGCCTGGCCTGATGCAGCCGCTCCACCAGGAAGGAAACCGACAGAGAAAATCTAATTCTAATGAGTCTGCATTGCTAAGTGGTCTTTTATTAGTCCAAACAGAGGCCTGAGTCGCCTCCCCCACCCACACACACATCCTCCCCTATTAAAATGAAATATGGGTTTAATAGAATCACACCTGGTGGAATTGCTTTTTCCTATGGCCCAATCCTGTACGTGTGCCTGGTCAGACAAAACTCCCACGACAGTCATTGGGCGTGGAAGCGGCTCAGCATTTAGCAAGGTAGGGCCTTTAACTAAGCCACAGTAGAGGTCTCTGGGCCCCAGTGCTTAGCCCTACTTTCTACTGTTGTACTCTGGGAAAGAAAGGGCAGGGGTGTGGGAACGTTTTGGTGGCTCAGGTATGTTATAAAGCCAGCAACAAGAAAAAAGTTTCAACAATAAAGCCAGGTCAGGGGATTGATTTCCTCCTGAGCTGGTTTCATGTTAAGGTTTAAAAAACAGCATAATTTAAAAAATTCTTTAAGATTAAATGCTTGCCAAAAAAAGCTAAGTTATTAGCCTAGGAAACAAGACTGGGATTTTGGAAAAAATGTTTAAGGATTCATAGATTCCAAACCAGAAGAGTTCATGGTGATTGTCTAGTCTAGCCTCCTGGATAACAGGCCAGAGACCTCCCAATAAAATTCCTAGCGCAGATCCTCTAGAAAAAACATCCAATCTTGAGTTAAAAACTGTCAGATGAAGAATCCACCAAACTCTTGGTAAATTGTTGAAATGGTTAATTACTCTCACCGTTCAAAAATGATGCCGTATTTCCAGTCTGAATATGTCTAGCTTCAACTTCCAGCCATTGGGTCATATTAATTCCAAGGTGGTAATCCTCACTGAGATTTCTAGAGCCAGTGAGAAAATGCCTTTTTTTTGTGTGTGCAAGGAATTTAGAAAAAATATTTTACAAATTATCCTGCAATTTTTTTTTTGAAGTGAAAATTGAAACCAAAATGTTAAGCTTTTTTGGTTTGTAAAACCCCCTTCCCCCAAAATGTTGAATGTCCATTTTTGAAAGACTAGACAAATGTATCATGAAATGAAAACAATCAGCAGACAACAGGTCATCATCTGAAAAAAGGGTTGACAGACATTTTCAATTGGTTCTTGTGATCTGAGCATCTAAACTTCCTAGGACTTTTTTGAAAAGCTGGCCTAAAGTCTTCCATTTATCCCTAAAACATGAGCACTTGGCACTGCTTTTCCCTCTGCTGCTTTGCCAACAGGTTTTAATGCTGTATTGGGCAGGGGCCAGCCAGCCCACCTCTGGGGAGCAACGGGACCTCAATCTCTTTGGCTTTTCATTTGTTGGCCTGATTGCCAAATCACTGTTGGTTCAATGTGAGTCGCTGCCCAGTGACAGCAGGACAGCTTCCCAGTGGAAGAGAAAGTGACAGAGGTTTGTAACTTGCTTCCTTTACACCAATCCTGAACCAAGATGGTGAAGTAGCATGCAGGGTGATATGCTATTTCAGGATTCTAAGTCCAACACCAATGTGCAGTTCCAGGGAGCCACACTGCCCTGAGAAGGGGCTCTAATCAGAGACCTAGACAGCGTAAACTCTTCTGCTGCTTCCTCTACTCAGAATCTCATATCATCAAAAGGTTTCTTCAAAGACTAAAAACTCACTTGCACACCAAGAAAATAAAACGTAGAAGGCTGTCTAAGAGTGCCACCTGGTGATGACTGCCATAACGATATTATCCCCACCCTGTATTCTTTACATGGTCTCCCTATAAAACAGTGGATCAACTTAAAACTGACCTTGCAGGATTTTAAGGACTTTAACAGCATTACCATGAGTGCTTCCAAATCCTGCTGGTTACCTTTGGTGTTTGCATTCCCCAAGGATGTGGGTGGCTTAAAAATATCCATGGTAGATAATGGTGCTACCTGAGGAAGGGGGGGCAGGGGAATTGCAAATATTTGAGAAGTTGGGGAAACGGAGGCACAGAGGAGTGAAGTGACTTGCCCAAGGCCACCCAGCAGCAGAGCTGGGAATAGAACGAAGATCTCCCGAGTCCTGTGCTCTAGCCAATCGGTAGCGCTGCCTCTTATCTGCCGTGATTACTTTTATCCCACACTGCCTTTATCACCTTCCCTTTCAATCTAGCTAAATAAATAAGCTAAATAAATGGACGTTATTGTTTATGTAGCAATGGAGGATATGAAATGCCATATTAAATGCCACCTCCTTAAAATGCAAACACACATTGTGCTGCATTTTTATTGCTATTTATTAGTTACATTGCAGTAGTTCTCAAGAGCTCCCCATTGTACTACAAGCTATACCAAGCCAGAGAAAGCCCCAGACAGCTAACATCTACGTAAAGCACTTCATCCTCTAGGGCAAGGGATAATATACAAATATTGTCAATTAATTTTCTGTGTTATTAGTGAGACCATCACAACCGCAGACATCCAGCCCACTCACGAGAGGTTGGGACCAGATGTCCCAGATCCTGAACCAAGTTCTGTCTGTTCACCAGACCATAGAGAAGGCAGCTGGCATTGTGCCATGCAGAAATAAGGATTCTGTTCAGTGCCTGCAACCCTTCAACAGAAACGTACAACTAGACAGTCAAAGGGCTGTTTAGACAGGCAGGTTGAGGGGGATATACGGCCCAGGCAGAGAGTGTTTGACCCTGTTTGCAGAATCTTTGAATGCTACACAATTCTCTCCATTTTTCACCACATCTCCTACCCAAAGAAAGGGGTCCAAGTTCCCATCTACAGAGGTGGGCTCAGACATGAGTTGAGTCAGAGGTACAGCAGAGGGAAAGGAAGACTGGGAATGGTGTTAAGATTTTGGGCTGGGCTTTAGAAGATCTCATTTTTCATAGAGTAATAGAGGAGTAGACCAGAAGGTTTTAGTAGTCCAAGATCAGAAGGGACCAGCGTGACCATCTCATCTGATCCCCTGCATAACACAGACCATAGAACTTCCCTCCAAATAATTCCTAGAACAGGTCTCTTGGAAAACATACAATTTGGACTGAAAAATTGTCAGCGATGGAGAATCCACCACCACACTGGATAAATTGTTCCAGCAGTTAATTACCCTCCCTGTTAAACATTTATGGCTTATTTCCAGTGGCTGAATTTGTCTAGCTTCAACTTCCAGCCATGGAATCATGTTATACCTCTCTCTGCTAGATTGAAGAGCTGTTATTGAATATTTATTCCCCATGCAAGTACTTACAGACTAATCAAGTCACCCCTTAAACCATCACTGTGTTAAACTAAACAGCAATACAATTAAGGAGTCCAATCTATTCAGACACATTTTCTAGTCCTTTCATCATTTCTATGGCTCTTCGCTGAACCCTCCAATTTATCAACAGCCTTTGAATGGTGGGCCCAGTATGTCAGCAGTAATCATACCAGTGCCAAATATGGAGGCAAAAAAATCCTCTCTGCTCCTACTCGAGATTCCCCTGTTTATGCGCCCAGGTACTGCGTTAGCCCTTTCGGCCACAGCATCACCCTGGGAGCTCGAGTTTAGCTAATTATTCACCACAACCCCCAAGTCTTTTTCAGAGTGACTGCTTCCCCCCCGTTAGTATGGCCTCCACGCTTTGTTACGAGATGGGACACGGCTTCACTCACCACATTAGCACCTCCTGCGGGCCATCACGAAGGTTAGCTCTGCTTGCCAGGGTGCCCCCTCCTGGGGGTGCCTCACCCATCATCACCAAGTCCAAGTACTACAGTGTCTTCTTCACGACTCAGCCCATCAACTGTCTCACTGTCCACTGTTTCCCCCTTCCAGGCCAGTGGGGGAGGAAGGGGCAACGCCTCAGTTTTAGAATCAAGCCACTTCCCCAGGGGCAACTGCTGTCAGCTGTCCATCCACTTCCCCAAGGGCCCCATCACTTTCTTCACCCCAGCCTGAGGGCCCCAGCAAGCCAGTTAGGAACTCCCTCTTGCTTCCCTGGTCCTGCCCAGCAATGCTCTGTCCAGGGTGCTAACTTCCTTCTGCCTACACAGCACCCACTCCTCCCTCCTGGAGCTCCAGAGAGCAAATGAGCCAAGGGGCTGCCCTGGGGCTCTTTTTATTTGGGCCCGCTGGGCCCTGATTGGCTGCTCCTCACAAACTCTCTCTAATTGTCTGCTACCCCTGCAGCCTCCCTAGGGCTCTATTAACCCCATCCCTGCCAGGGTGGGGCAGACACCCCCTCACGCTAGATGTATACATTTATATTAAAACCTATTCAAACATATATTGTTTGCTTTACCAGGCAATCCAAGTCAGCTCTTGCTTCTGCCAAAATCGTCCTGTGTGTTCTTGGGCAAATCATTTAATTTCTCTGTTGCTTAATTCTCCATCTGTAAAATGGGGAAAATAATCTTTCATCTCGCCACCCTTTGCCTGCCTTGTCTATTCAGACGGCAAGATCTTTGGGGCAGAGACTGTGTCTTATTCATTGTTTGTGCAGTGCCTGCAATCTCAGTTGGGGACTCAAGACATTAGTGTAATACAAAATAATAGTGAGATTGCTCTGTTCTTGACCTCATTTTCAAGCTCTCATATGGAAATTGCAAATGAGTCCTGGTATAAATTATAAATCAAGATCCTGATTAGTGACTTTCAGCCATTTAGTTTGCCCTTCTAGCTGTACTGCTTTGTTAGTGGCTCTGTGTTCCAGACCTGGTAAATTGCTGGGAGTTGGCAGTGAATTTGTATCCGTGGTCTGCCCTCAATCTCCTGCCTGAACATTCACACATCCACTCAACGCATTCCGATGCACAGACTGGAATATGTGCCCAGGGGAACAGGCTGTCGCTTTCTCTTGGTGCATGCATGACAAAGACATGCAGACATGAAAGCAGGCAGGCACATACATGCAGAGTCTCATAACTTGACATACACAGAGACCACACCATATTCCAGTTCACAGGATTTCTCCGTATTGAAGCATTGGACATCATGGTTTTTTATTCATGCAAAGTTTACCCCATGCAGAGGGCCAGCTTAAAGCCTACGCACCACGTACACTGTTTTGAGGATCTGAATGGTGCAATGCCCTTGTGCTAGTCTGGACAGGGATGAATTTCACCCTGTCCTTAGGGCAAGAGCCGCTTCCCCCGGAAATCAATGGAAATATCCCCATTGGGTGAGTCCAGCCCCGAGGCAGGAGTCACTGGTTCGAGAGGGGATCAGACCCACTAACTTTGCATCAGTGACTTCCATAATTTATACCACACATTGATCAGTGTCTTCTATGTGAAGCTGGAAAGTGGCTGTGAATAAAGCTTGGCTGAAGGAGAGAGGCAGCGTGATCCAGTGGGTAGAGCAGTACACGGGGAGCCAAAAACCTGGGTTCCATTCCTAGCTCTGACACTTTGCCTCTCTGTTTCCCCTCCTTGCTTTGTCTATTTAGAATAGAAACTCCATGAGGCAGGGCCTTTCTCTTACCATAAGTAATTACCCTGCCTGTCACAATGGGATCCTGATCTCATTTGGAGCATTTAAGTACTATTGTAACACACGCCATAACCAGATACAGAATGAGGTCCCAGACCGCACTGGCTTTTCAAACTGACTGCAGTGGCTTAGTTCTTTATTTTCTATAGGGAAAAGGGTGAATTAACAGTACAATCCTCTTTAAATCAAGGATTAAATGCCTTGTTTGGTAGATAAAATGTGCAGAAAGCCCCAGCCAGTCACTTGTTAGAATTCAAAAATAAGAAACAAATGTTGAATTGTACAGTCTAAAGTTCAGAGTCAGGGAAAATCTACAAATCTCTCTGCAGTCTGGGATTTTTTGTTTATCGTTACAGCTAATCCTACTCTTGGGTCTCCCCTACCCAAGAAAGATAAATGAGGAGCGTCCAAAGCTCACCTGATTAACTGGGTTAATCCAACGATTTCACTCTTTTCCAAGGCCAGTTTGGAAGGGAGTTTGTGGAATTTATGAATACAGAGAAGCAGGCACAAGCTCATAAAAGAGAAAGAGGCATCAGATGGAGAGTGTGAGTGAGAGGAAGCGTGTGTGCATGCATAAGATGCACAAACAAGAGTGCGTCAGCACACAATGGTGAGTGCAAAACAGTGCATGTGCATAGCTCTGTGGGACCTAGCAGGAGTGCGAGTGTGATGGTTCCTCACAAACCCATTGCAAATATCAAAGAGGGGAACAGCCCCGAGCTGGCATGTTGCAGCAATCTCCAGCATTGCCATCGCCCAGGCTGGGATGTGAGTGATGTTTGAGTTAAACCCCCTTGGAGGGCAGTGGGGTTTCCCACTGCAGTTGTGCACTGTCAGGCTATGAAGTGACAGATTCGCCATTGCCCTGCGCCGCCTGTCATTATTTATACCAGTGAACAGTGGGTGTGAATTGTCACCATGCTCCTTTAATTGTGTTTCACACCCAGGCCCTTTTCTCTGCTGCAGATTGCTCCTCACTGTGCATCAGCCTTAGCGCAATGGCTGGGGTGTTTGGAGGGTGGGTGGATAGAGTCAAGGCTGTGCTCATTGCCTACCCCAGCCTGCCTAGTTACTGCTCGGCTCCATAGACATACCAGGCCCATAGCTGCTCTGGTCAGCCCTTGTGCAGGGTGCAGGGATATGGTCAGCCTGCACAGAGAAATAAGGGATGTCCCTTGTTCCCCTGCCTGGCTGTCCAGTGGGACTCCCTTCTGAGCCCTCTATAGACAACTATTTCTAAGCATAGCAGGCACTGGACATTTTTTGAGTTTTCAAAATTTAGATGAATTATTTTCACCCAAGATTCTGATTTTTTTTCACACCAAAAATTGATTATTTCGGTGAGGAAAAAATAAATTGCCCCCATTTTTGCCCCAGCTCTGAGGAGCAATGTTTCCGGGAGACTCTTCCCTGAAAACGTGGCCCAGAGCCCAACTGTGCTAGGAGCTGTACAAACACAGATGAAAAAGACAGCCCCAGCATCAAAGAGCTTACACCCTAAGGCAGGTGGCTGATGTTGGCTCTCTTATTCCTAAGGACTGACAATGTAATTTTTCCTGTCTAACATAACCAAAAGGACTAGTTGTAGTCACATAACTCTCCAGTTTGAGGTAGCATTAGGCTCTGGATAGGATACTGGATTGGGGCCCAAGACTCTTGGGTTCTAGTCTCAGCTCTGTTGTATGACTACGGGCAGATGACTTCATCTCTTTGAGCCTCTCTTTCCCCCCTACTCTTAGGGCAGCTCTACGCTGCCAGCAAAATTCGGTGGCGGTCGACAGGAGTTACTTCCCTTTAGTGCGCCATCTGCACTGTGCTGTGCCGACGGGAAATGTGTTCCTGATGATGCAGCGCTAGGCTTTTTTTTGGAGGTGGTTTTAATAGTTTGACTTCCGGATCAGTTGGGCATGTCTTCACTGCTGCTCAATCACTTCGGACAAATCGGTCGGATGGCGGCGAATTTGCCGCCATCCGTGTGTGCGTAGCCTTTGTCTGTCTTGTCTAGTTAGAACGTAAACTCTGTGGGGCATGGACCGTCTCTCACTATGGCACAGACCCCAGCACAGTGGGTCTTGATCTCTGCAGGTGCTGCTGCAATGCAAAGAGTAGTCATCATCTCTTGAAATTTGCAATGCTATATAACATTGGTGTTTCTGATCATCTCCAGAGCACTTAAAATCCACCAATTCCCTTAGGCTAAAAAACCCTACCCTAACCACAAACCAGGAAAACTAAGTAAGGGCAGAAGGCCATGTCTGAGGATCAAAGCATTATCATCAGTGTCAGAATAGCTATCCACACTGAAGCCATTTAGCTATAAGCATCTGACTACGCATTGCTGCTGCCTACATTCCTCTCCTCCAAGACTTCATGGTGACAGCGATGGGAACTGTTCACAATAGGAATGCACTCCAAGCCTCCCCGGGCGTAAAGCTGTCAGCTGGAGCAGTAGCACCGCAGGGGATCCCAGCACACAGCTCTGTGCAGCGCTGGCTCCGGGAGCAAAATTCCATCTTGATCCCATCCAGGCCGTTTGCCTGCATCGCAATTTATGGAGCTACATCAAAGTGAGATCAAGAGGCTCTGTGGGGGATCACGGCAAACCCAGTGGGACCAGAGCATACGGGGTTGAGATCTCTGGAGGGGACAGCAACACTAACCCAGGCCTCCTGCTGGCCTCAGTCTTAATCTAGCTCAAGTCCATCTGACAGCCAAATCCCAAGCCTAGCCTGGAACCCCTGCTGGCCCTAGGGTGACCAGATAGCAAGTGTGAAAAATCGGAACAGGGGGTGGGGGGTAGTAGGTGCCTATATAAGACAAAACCCCCAGTATCGGGACTGTCCCTATAAAATCAGGACATCTGGTCACCCTAGCTGGCCCCAACCCTAACCTGGGACCCCCTGCAAGCCCCAGTCCTAACCCTAAAACTTCAGGCTGCTACCTACCCAATACCCCAGCGCAGTGCTGGCAGGTGGAAGCACTGCTATTGCTTGGATAAGAAATGTAATCAAGTTCCTGACCCTCTTGCACTTGTGAAAGGCCCCACTGTCTACAAGATATGCCTGCATAAATAGCTCTGTGCTACCCCTATAGGCCAGCCTTGCTCCAGGCCGGACATCTAGATTTGTGCCACTTGTGTGAAATTATTTTATCTTTGTTTTTCGCCTTTAATCCTGTCTCTTCCATTTTTCTGTACACAAATTATTATTTTATTGCCGATTAAAGAAAACAACAAAGTCTCACAGTAAGGCTTCCATGAGAGAGAGCACAGTGTGTGTGCCCTCTTTGTAACATGCTGCACTAACTGTGCCTCACTAAAAGCTGCCCCTGCAGACAGGCAGAAATGTAAAGGGGCAGGTCAAAGAAAAGAAAATCATCGCTATAAACACAACATTTCCATATATTTTCTTTTTCTTCATGCTTCCTCTTCTCTCATTTTATTTGTTTTTTATCCTGTCTAGTTTTTTCATTTGAAAAGTGGTTTTGATCAGTTTCCTTTACATGCAGTGGTCTATTTGGAGATGTAGCAGAAAAGAAGGACAAAAAGTTTATTCATTTTCGTTTGAACTCAGTGAACTGCTTTGTCTTCCCTTATGTTTCATTGCTTTGCTTTTTATTTAAGAAATAAAGTTTTGAAGGAAAAGATCCTATGGTACTTCTTTTTTTCCAAGCAATGTCTTGCCAAAACCCAATGTCCTGGCCATATTCCACTGTGGTTTATTATTTTCTGCCTACTTAAAATTCTCTCTGTGGTTTCCAGTTGGAGGTAGGCTTCTACTTCACCTTTGCCCTGAACTATCGGTGTAGTGCCGTTAAACAGCTCTCATGCTCCACACCAGAGAGGGGTGCATTACAGTGGTGGGTAAAATTTCACCTGTGCATGCATGTAATGGCAGGTGGCTTCTGTTGATGATATCATAACTGAGCATGCTGAGTGAGACAGGTGGGAGGATAGTCAGAGGCAAATCGAAAAGACCCTGGCACTGAGTCAAGGCTAAAATGAACAAGGAGTTCTTGGGATTTACAGCAAGATCTCCTGAAAACAATAATCCCTATGTTGATTGACTTCCAACTACAGTCTGACTGGGGCTAGGAGAGCCATCATCCATCTTCTAAACTCTTGTCTTTCCCTCCCCAAGTGTATCTTATCGACTCAGAGAAAGCTCAGAGTCTGCATGCAGTTTTTCCAGCTCTGTGTCTGCTTTTAAACCTTGTTTTGCAGCTTGATTTGTCGGAGGCCCAACAAGGTTAACAGCCGTGATTTAAGAGTAACCACTGGCTCAGGCAGCTTGGAGTAGACCATAGTTATTTCTGCCTCACAGTTGTTCCCTGGAAACACGAAGGTTAAACATTTTGGCACAGATTTTCAGAAGGCGTCTCTTATTTTTGGTGGCCAGTTTTAAACATATAGTGGCCAGTGCACTGGACTAGGACTCAGGATAGCTGGGTTCTATTCTATTCACCTGCTGGGTAACTTTAGGCTACTCTCTTCCCCACTCCATGCCTCACTTTCCCCATTTGTAAAATGGGGATAATTACACTGACCTCTTTTTTTAAAGTGCTATAGATGAAAAGTGCTAGATAAGAGCTAAGAGTTATCATTACCAGGGACCTTATCCTGTTCTCAGTTTTACACTGATAGAACTCCACTGGCTTCTGTTCTATTCTATATTGATTTTCACGCTACGCTCATCACCGAAGTTCCATTGAATGACCTGCTTAACTCCCGTTTAAGAGAGAGTAGAACATGGTCCCTAAAATCTAATTTTCAGCCTTGTTGAGCATCCACAATTTCACCTGAAGTCAGTGGGAACAGGAGGTGCTCAGCACCTCTGAAAATCTGTCCCCAAATGCTGAGCATGCAAAAGTCAATATCATTTCTGAATATCTGTCCCTTGCTCTCTGACTGCAGACTCATGTTTGTGTTGCTGTGTTTTACACATCCCATTTCTCACCTAACCTACCTGTGCTTTTGAGGATTAATTCATTGGGGCCTGAACCATCTTCCCTCAAAGCTGATAGCAAAATGCTCATTGACATCAGTGGGAGCCAGGGGTTTTCCTTGAAGGTTTCAAGGACACTATTTTGGGTGAAATCCACCCCAGTGCAGAGGATAATGCATCACTTACATTACCCACGGATGAATTTGATACAAGATTAGTACCAGGCAGCAGCAGCAAATGTATTTACTGAATACAAAGCAGTCAGTGTGGACCGATGGCCTCCAGCAGCTAGGAGTTCCACAGGTTAACATTAACTGTATACAGGTCATTGATACCCAGAACCATAACTGATACAGGCATGTTGTTACTCTGGGATCCTATAAAGGCAGAATGTATCAATCTTTGTGCTGGAGTTTGTCACCCATATTGCATTCGATTCTCATAGGAAAAAGACACTGCCTCACTTCTCTTAGAAAGAGAGGGGATGAGGGGGGGAAATGTTAACTCTGGCCTGGGTATTGTCAAACCTCTGATAAGTTGGATGTTGGAAATAAAAGTGGATTAACTGTAGTTCCCAGGGCGGAAAAGGCCCCATGAGTTATTATTATCCAGACTATCGACTGCACCACCTCCTCCTCCTACACTGCTGATTCGGCCTGGCATATTCCACCTCTGCCAAAAGCCCTTATAAAAGGAACACGAGGACTGTTCTGGCTCCAGCCACTTGGATTTATCTGAATGGCTGGCGTCCTGCAAACCAGCCACCTTGTGCTGATGAAGGGCCCAATCCTGCCAGGAACATCTGTCTCCCTCCTGGGGCGGACTCCCGTTGACTCCCAAGGAACAAAGCTGGCTTGGAAGTGGAGTGCTGAGGTTCAGGAGCTGGGGGGGCTCTGCATTTTGCACGGGGACCCACTGGGGACAGGGGCCCATTCATCACCCAAAGAGAGCTCTGTGCCCGTCCAGGAGACGGGAGCGCTTTGCTCCTATGCATAAGAGGGGGGTGGGGAGGTGCTCTTTGCACCCCATAGGGAGGGAGGAGCCAGCAGTGTTACACACAGGCCCGGGATCTGGGCAGCCAATGGGGCAGCCCAGGGATTGATCCCAGCAAAGACTGGGAGGGCTGGGCCAGGTAGCGCAGAGCATCATCAGGGGAGAAGAAAGCTAGCCCCGGCTGAGAGAAGCCCAATCTCTTCCTATGTTTTACTTCCCTCCCCAGGTACCTCTCCTTGCAGACGATCTATTTCAAACACCCAAGCTCTCAGGTTCTGTGTTCTCATTTGCTCCCGCCCCTGCTCTGTGCTCCCCCCAGCACCCCCATCTGTTTTCTGTTAGGAGTTCATTTTGGGAGCAAGAGGCTGGCAGAGCTCTGAGTTCAGACCCCCTCGAGTGATGAGAGCGCTGGGCTGCTGACGCTGGGCTCTGCGCAGCCCCCGCCACTCTAACCCTTCTCCGTGCCCCGCTCGCCCCTGTGCAATGAGACACTGCCTTGCACATCTGCTTTCAATTGCGTGTTCATTTGACCAGGGCTGGGAAAAGGGAAGCTTTCACTGCAGCTCTGGGTCTTAAAGGCACAGCGTGTGGAAAAACCCAACAACTTCACTGTGTCCCAAGGACAACCTGATGTGTGGCCTAGACTTAAAAATATCCCACCCTTTGGGGCTGCCTCCTGACCCAGGAATCTCTCAGACAGCACGATTTCCACTGTTCTAGCTACACTGCCTGGTCACTAGCTTCCTTCCCAGTATAGGCCTGTTATCCGCTCCCAAAATTCCCTGCAGGCTGGACCGAATGGGTGTTCCCAGACTCCCCAGCCTTTGTTTTATTGTCCACTGCAAAGCTGGGTCTTTTAAAAAAATGAAATCTGTAACAATGAGTGTTCACAGACCCTCTGCCTTTTTTTTTATTGCCTGAATATAAGATATAGGAGATCTGTGAAGTGTAAGTGCTTACTGCAAGGCATTATGTATGGCTTCAGCCAGCTAAGTAATCACTGGGTAGAACCTGCTAGTGCCCATTCTAATATGCAATGGCGCTTGATGTGAATCCGCAGAGGCAGTTCTGTGCAGGCTCATTGTTAAATCTTTTGTTAAATAATTGTTAAATTATTTATTTGTATGTTGGTAGCAGCTATGAGCCCCAGTCATGGACCAGGACACAGTGTGCTAGGTGCTGTACAATCACAGAACAAAAATATGGGCCCTGCCCCAAAGAGCTTACAAATTTAGGCTAAGACAAGAGATAACAGATGGATACAGACTGGAGAAGATAAGGAAACAATGAGTTAATATTGGTCAGCATGATAGGTAGCAGTCAAAGTTCTCCTGGTGAAATCCATTCCTGTTCAGAGGGACTGCACAAGTCCCTTAGACTGGGATTTTCAAAAAGAACTTATTGGAAGTTCTTGATAAAACAATAAGACAGAAAATATCACGTTGCTTCTATATAAATCCATGGTATGCCCACATCATGAATACTGCATGAAGATCTGGTCGCCCCATCTCAAAAAAGACATATTGGAATTGGAAAAGATACAGAAAAGGGTAACAAAAATTATTAGGGGTATGGAAAAGCTTCCATATGAGGAGAGTTTATTAAGACTTGGACTTTTCAGCTTAGAAAAGAGATGACTAAGGGGGGATATGATAGGGGTCTATAAAATCACGACGGATGTGGAGAAAGGAAATAAGGAAGTGTTATTTACTCCTCTTAAAACAAGAACTAGGGGTCACCAAATGGAATTAATAGGCAGCAGGTTTAAAGCGAAAAAAAGGAAGTATTTCTTCACCCAATGCACAGTCAACCTGTGGAACTCTTCGCCAGAGGATGTTGTGAAGGCCTAGGTTATTACAGGGTTCAAAAAAGAACTAGATAAAGAGGATAGGTCCATCAATGGCTGTTAGCCAGGGATGAGCAGGGATGCAAAACCATGCTCTGAAATGTCCCTAGTCTCTGTTTTGCAGATGCTGGGAATGGGCAATAGGGGATGGATCACTTAATGATTACCTGCTCTGTTGATTCCCTCTGAAACACCTGTCATTGGCCAATGTGGGAAGACAGGATACTGGGCTAGATGGACCATTGGTCTTAGCCAGTATGGCTGTTTTTATGTTCTTATGAATTAAGTACCTAAATCTCATTGAATGTCAAGGGTTTGTCTTCACTGTGAAAAAGATGTGTTAATAACTCAAGGAAAAAACATAGTGAAGATAAAGTAGTTTGCAGCTTTCACACAAATTAGCAGGTGGAGTTAGAGACTGTTAATTAAACCTGCTAACTTATGGAAAATATAAACTGCCTTGTCTTCACAGAATCATAGAAATGTAGGATTGGAAGGGTCCTCGATTAGTCATCTGCTCCAGTCCCCTGCCCTGAGGCAGGATTACGTATTATCTAGACTCTCTCTGACAGGTGTATCTCTAACCTGTTCTTAAAAATCTCCAGTGATTCTACAACCTCCCTAGGTAATTTGTTCCAGTGCAGCATTTTAAGCATAAACCTGCCCTCAGTGTAGACACTATCCTGAGCGGAGGGGTTCCCTTTGGCTATAGTTTGGGACAGACACTGTCTTTTCGTTTTGTTTTTACAGTGGGGTCTGTGACTGTGGCTCCAAGGCACTACTGCAATACAGATCATCAATAATAAATAATAATAATAATAATAATAATAGATAAAGCAGAAAGATGAGTTTAGAAACAGTGAATGAGTTTAAGTAAATGATCCTCTATAAATGCTACCAGGATGCTTCCTGACTGCAGGTTTTGAAGGTCCATATCCAAAGCCCTTCAAAGTGGATGAGAAGACTCTTGGTATCACTGAGGTTTGAATCAGCCTCTAAGGCAGGGATCATGCCAAAAAGATCGTATGCAATGACCTAATTAAAGACTGTATTGCAATACGGAGGCACAAGAGCACAGCACTACTGTTTGTCATTTCCCCAGTGTTTCACTTTGCAGCCACAGCTTTCTCCCATGTAGTTATTTGTACAGCATTTAGTTGGGTTTTTATGATAAAATGGGGGGGGAAAAAAGAAGCAATTTCATCACATGCCATTATTTGCAAAACTGCAGCAGGGTCCCCTGCTGATTGCTTCTTGTCTTACACTGTTTCCCAAGGTCTTCTTACGTGTTTATGTAACTGACTTGGCCAACTTCAGGATCTGGATTGTAACCTTCCTTACTAAAAGCAGCACCCCCTACTACTTCAGCTAGAGAACTGAGTTGCATAACTAGAAGCAGTAGCTGATTCATAAAGTGCTTAAAGTTAGAGCTAAGGGGAGAACAAGGGGTCACAGACTCAACAAAGAAAAAAATCAAACTGGGTTGTTGAGGGGCGCCCTTTAACCATTGTCTTACCCAAAGTTGCTATTCACGGATTGTGATAGACCTCCCCACGCTTTTTTCAGACCACTTTAAACACTGGATGCAGAGGGACACAAAGACCTAGACTCTCCTAGTGTGGGTCACATCTGTGTAGTGCCGAGAGCAAAGCAGCTGCAATCACAAGATGGGTTTTTGGCCAGTGCTGCAATACAAATAAGGAATAAACTAGCAACAACTATCTATCTATCTATCTTAGGTTTTTCTACAGCATCCTTCACTTCAGTATCTAAGACCTGATATCACGGTACCATGAGCTAACTCAAAAATTATCTTATATCTTCACCACCTGAGTGGTGATAACTCTGTAAGCATGGATGTCCATTGCTATAAAAAAAGATCTATCTTAAGGCTGAAGATAAACAACGCTAAACTAATTCAGGGCTGTATTTTTTCATGGTCCATGGGTAGGTGCTCAAATACAGTGGTGAAGAGCACTGTAAAAATGCCTGGGTTGGGCAGAATGATAGAGTGACAGAGCCCTCCATGAGCTTAGCTGGGGAGATGGGAGAAAACCCAACCATCAAAAAGAGCTGAAACAAAAGGACCCAGGGCAAAATCCATGTCAACAATTTACTGGAAAGTACGGCACCTTTGAAAAGGTGATTTTACAGGACCTCTTAAAGGGGAACTGACCATGTCTGGTCTGTCCCTCTTTTGATTTGATCTTGAGCGCAGGGGACTGGACTAGATGACCTCTTAAGGTCCTTTCCAGTCCTACAATCCCATGATTCTTCAGCAGCCCTTGGTGTTAAGCAACATCCATTGCCAGTCAATGACCCTGCAAGCTGTCTTGACATTTCCCCCCCAGGTCACCACCACACAGCATATGCCACTTCAGCAACGTGTGCAGCTGAAGCATACAACGTGGGACTGCATACATTGCTGTGTGGGGTTTACCATGAACCTGGAATCATGCGTTCCTGTAAGCAGATACTTACTGGCGCTGTTTAGCTTCCTTCTCATGGGAGTGAGTTCAGTAAAAAAGGGACAGTCCTTACAGTAAATAGCTTTGTCAGACAAGGAGTTTGCAGTGAAAGTTTCTTGGAATTGTCCCGTTTCGTGGAGAAAGAAAGAAAGAAGCTCAGTGAGGCAGCAGGGGCCTGCACTGACACAATGGAACAGTACATAATTAATGAGGAAGAAAGGGACCTAACAAAGACACGTCCAAGACCACCACAAAACAAACACGGAATTAAAATATGTGACCCCATCAGCTCAGAGCAGCTCACTGCAATCCAGAAGGCCAGTTATTTTTAAAGAGGAGCCTGCAGCTACGTTCATGCATTAAAAACTGGAGACAGTATAAAAGAATCATCTTTAATATACTCAAGATGTACTCAAAGCTCATCTGAAATGAGCTGTGAAATCCAAGAACAGTGCCAGGATTGAGAAAGACCGAGAGGAAAATCCCTTTCAGCGGCTTTTAGGACCTAGAAATTTGAACTCCATTGAAAAAGCAGCTCTTGAGGCTAAGTATCAGGAAAGTCTCCTCCTAGTGTGAGAGTATCTGGCTGTGGAAGAGTCTCCCAGTACAATTGGTGGAAGCCACATCACTTGAGCCTTTTAAAACTAGGTCAGGAATAAGCCATAGGCAGTATAATGTTGGCAATCAGGCACACATTTTTCACTGAGAGAGTAATTAACCATTGAAACAATTTACCAAGGGTCATGGTGGATTCTCCATCAATGACCATTTTTAAATAACCATTGCATGTTTTTCTAAAAGATCTGCCCTAGGAATTATTTTGGGGGACGTTCTTTGGCCTGAGTTATGCAGGAGGTCAGATTAGATTGTCACAGTACTCCCTTCCAGCATTAGGAATGTATGAGTCTATGAAGGCTCCTAGGTTGGCAGAAGTGGAATAGACTAGATAGTGTAAGGCTGCAAAAGAAACCTCTACTGATTGTACTCCCAGTATACAGAAATGAAGAAATACTAGATTTATGGTGGCTTGTGCAACCTTCATTCAGCCGCTTTGTGTGTCTGCATTATGATACAGTCTTTAATTACATGATCACATTAGTTTTTCCACAGGACACTGCCTTATTCAGTGCATAGGTTGGATGAACTAAGGGGCAGAATTAACATTGCACGGGTAGCCCTAAAACTGGTGTTTCCTAACTTTAGAGTGCTTGACTTTGCGACTTAATGACTTTCTTTTAACATAGTTTTTTTACTTTATAGTAGTTCCCCAATGCGCTAGGTGTTGTACAAACACATAGTCCGAGACGGTCTCTGACCCAACTATGTTACAGTCTAAAGTGAGGAAAAATGACTTGCTCAAAATTACGTACCAGGTCAGGGGCAGAGATGAGAGTAGAACCTAAATTGTCCTTGGCCCAGATGCCTATGCACTAGATGCCTCTTTTCCTGGCATCATACAATACATGCAAAAAGGGATTGCTGGTCCATGACCCTGCTGGTAATTCAGAGGTTGTTTAGGGATGAACAAACACAATCTAGGTTGTTTCACAGTTTCCGGAGGAATCTGGGAGAGATTCATAGCCACTTCCCCTCAAGAAGCCATCGCCACTCATTATTTTCTTTGAACTCAACAATACCCTTGGACAATACACTGCATCTACCACCTGTCTGCACAGAGAGCCATAATTGGAAATTACTTCTAATATTCCTCACTCGGCTTGCTTGCTCTTGCTGGCACTGTGAAGATGGTTTTAATTAAAACCCATCAACAGCCTTCTATTACTGAAAAAGAGCTTAGCTAACCTAATTATGCAGCTGGTGCCATAATAATACTGTTCTCACAAACTTACCCTGTGCACGTACGCGCACACAGCCACACCCACACTTCATAACAGGGTGACACTATTTCACAAAGGTGAAACTCCTGGCGTTAGGGAGGTGAGGGCTCCAGAGGGGTCTGATGTGCTGAGAAAGTCAGGATGGCAGCTGAGGCCCTGAGGCTCTCAGGACTGGTGCCGGAGGCTCCATCCGATGCTGTAAATGTTGGAGGTAATGGTGCCACTGATACAGATGCCATGTAAGCCAGCAGAAGGTGTTCTTCTGCCAGCTCAACTACATCGCCTCCCTCAATGACGTTAACTATGTCGACAGAAGCACTCTGTGTCCACACTGCAGGCTCTGCTGTCAAAGCTATGTAGAGTAGGGGCTGATTTTTTCATACGCGTAGATTCATAGATTACAAGGCCAGAAATGACCACTGTGATTATCTCGTCTGACCTCCTGTATAATAGAGGCCAGAGGCCTTCCCCCAAACAAGTCGTACAGCAGATCTTTTAGAAAAACATTCACTCTGGATTTAAAATTTGCCTGTGATGGAGAATCCATCACAACTCTTGGTAAATTGTTCCAGTGGCTAAATACCCTCACTGTTACAAATGTACACCTTATGTCCACTCTGAATTTGTCTAGCTTCAACTGAAATCCATTGGATAGCGTTATACTTTTCTCTCCTACATTAAATTGCCCGTTAGCAAATACTTTCCCCCTGCATGGGTATTTATAAACTGGGATCAGCTCACCCCCTAACTTTCTCTTTGTTAAGCTAAATAAATTGAACTCCTTGAGTGTATCATTGTAAGGCATATTTTCTAATCCTTTAATCATTCCCATGGCTCTTTTCTGGCCCCTCTCCAATTTATCATCATCCTTCTTGAACTGTGGTCACCAGAACTGAACGTAGTATTTCAGCAGCTGTCGCACTCGTGCCAAACAAAGGCAAAATAACCTCTCTACTCCAACTTGAGATTCCCTTTTATGTAGTCAAGAATTGCGTTAGCTTTTTTGGCCATGGAGTCAGACTGGGACTTCATGTTCAGCTGATTATCTACCCCACCCTGAATCTTTTTCAAAGTCATTGCTTCTCAGGTTAGGTGCCTCCGTCCTGCAAGTGTGGTCACCATTCTTTGTTCCTAGATATATACATTTATATTTAGACATATTATAATGCATGTTGTTTGCTTGTGTCCAGTTTACCCGAGTGATCCAGATCTCTCTGTATCAGTGACCTGTCCTCTTCATTATTTACCACTCCCCCAATTTTTGTGTCAGCTGAAAACTTTATCAGTGGTGATTTTATGTTCTCTTCCAGGTCATCGATAAAAATGTAAAATAGAGTAGGGACAAGAACTGATCCCTGAGACCCCCCACTAGACACACACCCACTTGATGAGGATTCCCCCTTTACAGTTACATTTTGGGACTTATCACTTAGCCAGTTTTTAATCCATTTAATGTGTGCCATGTTAATTCTGTATCTTTCTAGGTTTTTTTTTTTTTTTTTTTTTTTTTAATAAAAATACCAAGTGGGACGAAGACAAATGTCTTACAGCAGTCTAAGTATATTACATAAACATTATTATCTTTATTAGCCAAACTTGTAATCTCGCCAAAAAAAATCAAGTTGGTTTGACAGGATTTATTTGCCATAAACCAATGTTGTTTTTCATTCATTATATTCTCCTCCTTAATTGAATCCCATATCAGCAGCTCAATTATCTTGCCCGGGATCGATAGCAGAATGGCAGGTGTATGATTACTCCTAGCTGTCAGAGCTATGCTGGCACAAGTTTGTAGAGTAGACCAGGCCAAAGTTACTCTGTGTTTATCACTACATGTTGTTTTTGTCCATACAGGGGGTTCTGGGGATTTCAGCCCTGGGCACCCAGGCACCATTGCAGCTGAAATGCCTTGTGTAAGCAGGTAAAGCCTCCAGGAGCCGACTTTGCACCGGTGCCGCTCACACCTGTTTAAAACTGGGATGAGTCGCAGCAATACCAGCACTGCCTGTCTACACTAGGGGTTTGCTCTGCTCTGGCTACAGGGGAACTGAGCATCAGTGACTGTCATCAGGGCAACACATGCCCATGTTTTTAACTCATGCGCTCGTGGGACAACTATTTGTCTGGCTCCCACCGTTTGGGAGCACATCCTACTGCCCTAGCAAAGAGTGCTCCACTCTTACCCAAAGCTTCCTGAGCAAAGTGGGGAGTTCAACATACCTTCTTATGTGTGAATGGTTTTCCCATGTATTGTTTGTCAAGGTTAGATTGTAAGCTCTTTGGTGTGGGAAACTGGTCTTTTTAGGAGCTTGGTATAGTGCCATGTGTGCCTACCACGCTCTGTACATAATTAAAGATGGGTCAGACCTGCAGAGCTAAGATCCAAATCTAGATCAGAGCTTTCTCTAAGTATGTGGCGGTGCAGATTTGGAGTTTTGCTTCAGACATTATTCATTGTTACTATTACCGCACGGCCAAACATGGATCAGAATCCCCTTGTGTTAGGCATTGTACAAAACATATATGTAAGGAACTAGATAGTGTGTGTGGAATCAGAACAACTCAATGGTTTGTCATAAGCCTCGTAGTGGTAAGAGGTAGGGGAGATTCTCCTTTAGCCCACATGGCAGAGGCCTGCAGGAGATTCAGAGTTCTATCCTTGATGTTTCTGTGTCGTTCTAAGTGGGGCATGGCATGGCATGGCATGGCATGAAGAACAGCAACAACCAGAAAGTCCTAGGAGCTGCTGGGTTTGTTAAATGCTAGGCAGACAGAAACAGCTCCCAGACACTTAGCAGCATCCTACTCAGGTTAATAAATTAATGACCCAATTAAAAAAGATCTGTAGACGAATTCGTAACAGCCCTGTTGCTAGGCAAATATTAGAACTCAGCTTCTGAAAGTCTAAGAATTCCTGTTGCTATCCCTTTAAGAATCCCCTTCTCCCTCTCCAGTGCATACTGTAGCCTTCTGCAAGGAGCAAAAATTATGAATGGCTCCCCCCTCACACACACACATCCCCTTTCACTTACATTTCGCCCTCCCCCACAAGCAGCTGTTTCCTATTACCATAAAGGCTGACAAGGTGCAGGTCTAGAGCAAAGCCTCTTTTGGCAGGTAATTTTGATGAGGCCCAGAGGACCTGGGCTGGGTGTCTCTGATGGGTTTCCGGTCCTGTTATCAGTGCTGCTCACTCCCCCTCCACCCCCAGCCCCAGACAGATCTGCCGTCTGCACATCAAGCCCAGTACTGATGGTGGCGTGGAGGAGGGAGAGTTATGTCTGCTGAAGAGCATCATTCATTTCCTTGGGGCCGGGTGTGGAGCTGTAGCTTTTTTCCGCTGACACTGCAGTTTAGAGAGATACAGGAGGATCTCCTCAGGGGCGTGAGCTTAGGCTGAAAGCATAGCACACAGCAAGGGACCAAATCACAAGGCTCCACTGGCGCTTTGCAGCGGTTCAGCAAAGCATCCAAATCCCCAGGATGCAGCTAGTAGCTCAAAATGCACAGAGCCGCCCTTTTCCCACAGCTACTACTGTATGACATGAGCTGAACCCAGCAGGGTGGGGGAGCTGTGGAAAACCAGCCTGCTGGCCTCTTATGGAAAGAAGCTTCCATGCAGGGTCGAGGGGACAGGCCTAGAGAAGGAAATGCATCTGCACACATTCCTCTGGATCTGGTAGATTCAAGAGTTGGAAATGACTGAGTCGTGAAGCTAGCATCTTCTGCTGGACCTGCAAAGAACTCAGCATTCAAAAGGCCCTGCCTAACCCACTGGTCAACATGAATTGCCCTCTGTGCCTGGCCCTCAGAGGAAATGAATTACCTACAGGCAGGAAGCCTGCTTCTTTAGCTCCAGCTGCAGAGGTACACGTTAGCTCCAACAGTCCTAGATTCAGTTCCTGCTGATGACTATGCAACTGGCCTTGGTGCTTTTACACCCTGCCCAGATCTGTAGGCAGTAGACATAGCACAGCTGCACATGAAGGAGAGAGAAGCCCAGTTGCTGATTCAGGCCTTCAACCATCAGATGTACTTTTCAGAGGATGGAAAATGCATCTCTCGTTCCTTTTTCCCTCCTCGGCCTCACCACATGTTATTACTGACAATTATATTCTATAATTCTGACTCTCATTGTGGGTAGTGCATGAGCTTCCTAAGGTGCAGAGGTTCAGTTCACACAAGCATCCTGAACTCTGGAGGTTTCTTTGAACTTCATCTGAACCTCTTAAACTTGCAAAACTGGGTTGTGAAGCTGGTGGGAACAATTTTCCCTGTGAGACTTCTAGTGCTTCCTTCTTCCAGTTAGGCCAAAAACCTGAGAGATCAGCCTCTTGCATGGTATTTCAGGGCTTGTGAATCTGCTCCCAGACAGAACTCAGGATTATACCAGCACAAGGGCATTAAAAAGTGTGGTGTATTGAAAACGGTGTTAAAATTGCAAGTTGTCACTTTAAGAGTAAATGGTTTCCTTGCCCTGTTTGCAGGCTATGGAGCCTTATAGGGAAGTATGTGACCTGGATATCTTAAGCAGTCAGTCTGCAAAGATCCTACCTGGAGCAGGAGGGGGTGAGTTGTGCTTCACTGCCTTAGGGAGCATCCTGCTTTTTCTTTCTCTGGTTTGGGGTTTCTCGTGTGTTAAGGTTCTCGAGTGTAAGAAATAAAGCAGGGTTATGTTGCAACTTTCCAGCAAGAGTATTTATGGTTTCTATCTGTTTGCATGCCATGAACATAACAAAAAGTTAGTGGAAATGAAAGAGCTAAGGCACACTCCCAGAAATCTGAAGAGGTGGTGGGAGGCGGAGGGCAGAATTGAGTTTGAGTATCGGAGGAAGATTCAGGTTGGTTTGTCATTTCTCCAATAGGAATTGCCCATCTCTCTATATAACAATAATTGGCTTTTAAAATCTCTGTGAAATGTTTATTTGAATCCCTAAAGGCATAAGTGAGATCTTTCATCAGATAGCCAGAGTTGAGGGAAACTGTGTCTCTTTCTAAGAGCTTTCCTCTGAATGAGATTTGTGCTGGAGGGCCAGCTGGGGTTCTTGACAGTTGAAAGGTAGATACAGTTCATTTATTCATTAAACCAGGGCTCTGGCTTTCAGTCCTCTCTGGAACAAGGTTTCTATTCATTTAGAAGCTTAGTTGAGGATTTGGGGAAAGCTGGGCACTTTTGTTTTATTTATTTATAAAACACAAATGAGCATCCATCCAGTGCTCTGGGCACCATAAATCAATTAGTTTCCATAATATAATGTGATAATATTCATCTCCTTCCAGCACTAACTATACCAATATTCCCCCGATACTATAATAAAATAAATTGACATTAATAAAATAATACATAATAATAAATTAGAAGTTTTGGTAGGGACTTAGACTGGGGGACCAGGCTTCAGGAAATCTGAGCTCTATGCTCAGATCTGCCGCTGTTTCAGTCTACGAGACCCTGAGTAAATCATTTTCTCTCTGGGTGCCTCAGTTTCCCCCTCTGTAAAATGAGACTAATTCTATTTACTCAGATTTGCAAAGTGCTTTGATAACTTGAGAGCATGTGTGATATGCAAGTACAAGGTATTACTATTATTAACCCAATAAGTGATCTCTGTTCACAGGAATACTGAGAGATGTATGCTGCCTTTTGTACAATGGATGTGTGCACAGTATCTGGCACTTAAGGGGAAAAGTATCCTGTTCCAAAGTGGGGGATTAGTTTTAAAACTATAGATGGAGTTGGTTGGAAAATAAGGTTTTGTTTCCATTGAAAAGTTTGACAACCCTTTTTTGGGTCAAAATTTTCTGTAGAAAATTCTGACTTTCCATCAAAATATCAAAACTCAAAATATTTCCATTGCAGGGCATTTGACTTACTGATGAACGTCAACATTTTCCAGCAGACACTTTCTGCAAAAAAGTTTGTTTTGTGGAAAAAATACCCTCAATTTTCCAGCACAAAACAGTTTGGATAGAAACATTTTGTCCATTCCTACCCCTGCTCTCCAGGACAGTAAGGGCTCTGATTTCCTGCATTCATATGACAATGACACTAAAAAACACACCTGTCCAAAGACATGGTAGGGAGATGACACTTTCTATGGGCAACTTTCCTTGGCAGTTAGGAGAAAGTCCCAAAGTGTCCCTCTGGTTGAAAGAAATCCGTATTTCCCCCTCATCTGCCCATGATCCCTATCTAGATGTACCACTGATGTACCCTATTATTGCAGTTCTTAGATGAAAGCACCATAATATTATCTCACCAGACTCTCTAAGGTTGGCTTCATTCCCAGGCAACCTGGTCCATTCCAATTGTGTCATTAGCGAATAATGACTTAATTGCATTCCCTTTATATATGGTGTCGTACGGGAGGTCAGCAGATTTTCCAACCAGCTCTCAGATTTTCCTCTGCCACCACATAGCCTAGGTTAGTCTGAAAAGAACTGGACTTGGGATGCTTCACTGGCGAACTTTCCAACCGGACAGAACAGCAGCGGCTACCTGCAATGCTGCTGAGTGGTCCAAGGAGATAGAGGTCGGACTGTCTGACTAGATTTTCCAGGTATGCCCAGTTAGAACAGAGCTGCCCTGCTGCTGAGCATGCTCCAGGTACAGCCAGGTAGGACACACATGCTGTGTACAATGGCTATATCCTAACAACTCTTTCCTTGGTTTCTGTGGTTTATCACCAGATCACAGCAGCACAGGCAGTGGCAAAAGACCAGAATAATAAGGGTGAATGGACTTCCTTCCACTGAGCTTCTCTCAAGGATCTCTGAGTGTTTTTTACAGACTCCAAAGAATTTAAACTCTCGGCTTTTCCCTTTTACCAATAAAATCCCTTCTATCTCAACACAGCCCGATTCAGAGCTCCCTTGAGCACGTGCCTGTTGATTTAAACTGGGTTCCCAGTCTACTCCCAGCAGAAATAGTCAATGCCCCAGCGTCAGAAGGATGAGGAGAACTAATGAGGCTATTTCTATTGGCGGGCAATCCCAACCTTCGCCCATCTCCTAGACCAGAGAAGAGATGACTTCTGACAGGGCTAAGGGTGCTGGTTTTGGCAGGAGGCCAGGCAAGCGGGCTTCCAGAGCTAATAATCCCTCGAAGGTCAGGACTGGGGTAGCGAGTGAGTTTACTTTGGAGGAGGTGTGGCTGCATTTAGAAGTGTTTTCCCACTTGCTCTTGCTGGCCAAAAGTATCCAGGGTACAAAACAGGAGGGAGCTTTATTAGGGCAACTCAGGGAGTGGAGGAGAGAGGACAGTCTCAAGCCGCAGTGCCACACTCTGGCGCACTCATTAATACATTAATTATTGATTAGCATCACCTCACTGCTAGAAGGACTCACCCTCTCCTCAGTAGATGAGTTAGGGCCTTCTCTCACTGCAGTACATAACAAAACTCCCACGAACTCCTGTCGGGGTTAAACTAACACCCTGCTCCTCATCAGCGCCGCAGGGCTGAGACAGTCCAATTCCTTCCACCTGCTGGACCCCATGTCAATCTCCCCCAGCCCCCAAAGCCCACCATTTAATCTGCAGGGGGGGAACACAAAGATACACTCAGACCTGCACTGAAAGAGTTAACACTTTCAGACTAGGGGTTCTTTGTGGTGATTATAAGGAAAACACAAGATTTAAATCTCCTCGAGCTCACAGGATAGAGTTCCAAGCGAAACAGCTGAAATTGGGCATTCACACTGAACGCTCTTTGTGTGGTTGCTGTGACCTGCCGATGATCTGGTAGGGTTTCATACTCAAGCGATACAGGAGTTTGTTGAGTGTCACATTTAATTATAGGGACAAGAAATATTTTTTTTTATATCACCCGCGTCTAAGGTATTATCTACTTCTTAATAAACAACTTATGTATACAGACTAACACGGCTACCCCTCTGGAACTTAGCAGAAAGAGCTAAATGCCTCATGTATGGGGGAACGGGAGAGAAAGAGATTCTTCGTATCTTTGTACAGGACGAAGAGGAGCTCTGAATGCCTTTGAGACAGGACACAGGGCTGTTGCCCAACCCTGGTACAATATTGGCCTCTGTAGAGCTGGCCTTTAATTCTCATGGGGCCAGGATGGATTTGAAAAGAGACATGTAATTTCTAAATTCAACGCCATCCCTCACACCGATCAAAATGTGTTTTTCACTCATGAGCGCGGCTCAGCCAAAACCAGCACGCTGCA
Organism: Emydura macquarii macquarii; assembly: GCF_026122565.2. Classification (NCBI taxonomy): domain Eukaryota; kingdom Metazoa; phylum Chordata; order Testudines; family Chelidae; genus Emydura; species Emydura macquarii. The sequence continues at coordinate 3,495,960 of NW_027130449.1, read as the reverse complement.
TGTCAAGAGTCACAGGTGTCATTCACTTCACCACTTCCTGCCTTGGAACCGACTCCCTGCTCGCTTGCACCGTGTCATCATCTGCACCCGTAAAAAGGCTGCCACGGGCAATGGGTCTCACATCCCAACACCTGAGCAGCAACCGATCCCAGGTGCTGACCCAAACAGTCTCCTTAATGACCTGCTCATCCCTTGGCCACAGTTAAGTGCTAAAGCCAATTTTTAAGGTCAAATTACAAGCAGCTCATAAATGACCCCTTTGCTACTTCTGTATCTTGCTCAGCACGTCACGCCAACAGGGCTGATGGAAAGGCAGCGCCCACTAGGAAGTTTAAAGGCAGTTGATGGAAATGCATGCTCCTGATCCTGGCATTTACTGCACATTTGAGCTGGGTGAGTACAGCAAGGAATGAAACTTGTAGATTCACATCACTGGAGCTTGTGTTCCTTTCTATTTGCAAACTCCCATCCCTCAACTGACTTCAGTGATAGGGGGTGCTCTGAATCACATGGGAAGCTCTCAGCACCTTGAGGGACTGGCTCCTTAAAGAGCAACTGTGCTCCATCAAGAATGGGTGTGCAGTTTACAAAGCACTTTGGCATCCTTTGGAGTGAAAGGGGCTATAGAAATCCCACATATTATGATAAGATCTGCGTGAGCCTCGTGGCTATTCTAGGAGCGCTGCCAGGTAGAGGATTGGAAAAATCAAAACCCTTCCAACTTCTATTTATTTTCTGAAGGAACAAAGCCATTTAAGCAGCAAGGTCACAGCTGATAGTGGGAAGATAAGGGCAAAGGGGTCTGGGTGCTGACCTGGAGCAACTCAATGGAACTAGTACACTAGTAGAAAATGGGTGTGAGTGAGAGCAGGTTCAAGACCACAACATAGTCTGTGGCTGCCTTTGTCAAGTGATGCCTCAGTCGTTTCTCGCAGCCCACAGGGAGGTTTGCCTTATTCACACAAATTTCTGTGCCACTGAAAGGAAGCTAGTGTTTGGGTACAGTGCATGGAACTGTTTATTATTCAGGTACAGGATTAGACATCCCAATTCCTGGTCAGCTCAGATAGCTAGACATCTAAGCAACTTCAGTTAGGCCCCCTTCCAGCAAAGCACCGGCATAACTTTAAGCAGACCCGCTACTCCTGAGCTCAAATTTACACATGCTAAGTGCTTTCCTGGAAAGGGGCATTAATTATTTGCAGCAACAAACTGTGGGAGCAATAAGAGAGTCCTGGCTGAAAATCAGACTCTTTGAATGTCTGGATTTGCACTAAGCTGGAACTCAAAGCGAATCTGTCATAGAGAGTCAAGAACCCAGACAAAGCAAAGCCAGTGGTTCAGTTCAACTTCACGTGTGCTAATACTGTGTAGATTTCACACAGTCCTAGCCAGCGTGTTACGAGCCACAGTCAGATTCTGGGCCAAGGATTCTGGGGACGTTCCAGTGCTCTATGGGTGGCCTGTAAGATCCCAACCTTTTCTTTTGATATTTTGCACTAGCTCATCTCTTTACAATGGGTCAGAAGTAACGTAACTAGCTCTCCCCGTGGAGACCAAGAGACCAAGCAACTTAGCAAAACATAGAACTACGACAAGGTTACACTTTCTAAACACCCTCCTGTAATTTACAGATCATATTAGGCTGCTATAAAAACCACGATGGTGCATCTTCTAGGAGAGATGAGAAAGAGAACAGGAAATGAGATAAGCTAATCAAATTTGTCTCTTTCATGTAAGGGATATAAGAACAGTGAAAACCCATAGGGGAATGATTAGCATTAGTACTTTCTATAGTCTTTCCATGGGAGGATCTCAAAGCACTCTGTAAATATTAACTCAATATGCCTTACAACACCTCTGCCAGGTAAAGGAATATCTAGGAGTGTCATCTCAGCCACAACTGAAATGCAGTCACCTCTGGGGTGGAACGTGGCAGCTGTTTAATCACATAGGGCAAGTAGTGAAGAAGAATCCCTCATCCTATTGAAATTGCAGAGTGTGGATGTGTCCCTGGAAGCAGCATCTGGCTCCCCCTCTGGGTCCTTCTCAGAGAGGGACCACCCCTGCTGGCTACATCCCACCAGGAGCAGTTTTGAGCCCCTTTCCTAGGCAAGCAGTCTAGCGCCAGGCCCCCAGGCAGGGCTGGGCAAGGTAAGCAGTCTAGCACCAGGCTAGGGGCGAGAGTGGGGGTGAGATTGAGATCAGCCCCAGTGACCAGAGGGAGAAGTATCCTTCTCCCTCAGCCAGCCTCTTCTGACTGGGCTTGCAGGCCTGTGTTTTAAAGGCCTGGCTCCGCCCCTCTGCTTCCGGTCAGGTGGTGTCCCTGGGGCTTTTAAGGGCTTGGACCCGCTCACCTGCTTCCTGTCAGGGTTTTTCCTTTGGGGCTCTACCAGCTAGGGTGGGTCTGGATCCGACTCTCCCTCTGGGCTACAGGGAGATAGAAAAGCCTGAGCTGGAATTTGAGAATGACACTTCGGTTGACACTCCTATTCTGAAAGTGCCATGGGATTTTTAAATTCTACAGGGAGTCAGGATATGCCTTTTGTATGTCTCATTCAAAAGGCAACACCACCAGAACCAAAGTACCCACTAGTGCTCTCCAGGGGAATGAGAAGGTGCAGTTAACCAGCTAAACTGGTAAGAGCTAACAACCATGCAGGGGTATGACTGGGGGGGAGGGCGGGGGAAGAACTAGCAGGAGCAGAGAAACATCCCTGCTTTTATACCAAGATCAAGTGTACACTAAAATCTTTGTCCTTTAAAACAAGGACAATTAGGAGTGTGATTCTTTGCAACGTTTCTATATCAGGCAAAGCCCTAGCATAGACACAGTTATACTGGCATAAAAGTGCTTTTTCTGGTATCGCTTATCTTGCTCAGGGAACTTGTATAAACAATGCAGGTAAAAGCACTTTTTTTTGCTGGTATAAATTGGGTCTCCATGAGGAGGGTTTGCCAGTCTGGCTACACAGGCAAAGAATTTGTCCTTTTAGCTGACACAATAAGGATTGACCAGGGATCTCCAGAGCTAAAAAGAACCAATTGTGACTGCTTGTGCTAAAGAGTTGACCCCTACATGGAGGATTTTGAGGCCTGTGACTGATTCATATCCCCTGTCTCTTGGGCGGAAAGAGGAATGTGTAACATACACTAACCAGTGGGTTACACTAGCCTCCCTGGTTATAGAAAGACAGATTATCTGTTTTTATAAATGGTCTATTTTAAATAATTCCTAAGAGACATTCTTCATTCTTTTGTTCTTTTAAAACTAATTCACTCTGGATTAGTGATGGTGCCAAACAGGAATCCACTTCCCCAAATTTTGGGGGAGTTCAGATTTAAATCCCTAGATTGGAACCCACTGCCACAAAGGTTTTGGCTGTCAGTCAGCTGTAAAAGAGGAAGGAGCCTAATTTTTCAGATCTGGTTTGGATAAATCCCAAAGTGGGAGAAATGGCTCCAGAACAGCAATTCTTTGGACATTTCAATCCAAGATGGGGGAAAACTAGCCAGAATATGTGCAGCTTGGTGAAATGGCTACCAATCAAGACAGCTGAAATCTAGAAAGAATCTAGCCAGAGAGGTGAGATGTCGGCCATTCAAGATGGTGGAAATCTTACAATGTTAATTAGCTGATCTCATGGGACTCCTGCTATTTCATTCATATTCCCAGAGGAACAACTCATGACATTTCAGCTCTGGCCAACCCAAGACTACTTTGTCCTCCAATCCAAGAGCAGAATAAAGCCTAAACTTAATCCAGATCTTCATGTGACATCTCTCCTCAGCTCTTCTCTCTTTATGGAACATGCTTAGACTTTCACTTAGCATTTTCCACCAGCTAAGGTCTGCCCCTAGAAGTTTGGCTGCAGTTCTGACTCAAGTCAATGGGCGCCCTGCATCTGTATTTTGAGGGCAGAAGTAGTGAGTACAGACAGTTAGCTCTGTGCACAGGAATTTTAATTCCTGCATGCCCACAGCCAAGTTCTGCTTTTACAGCCAAGAGTACAACTGATCCCTAAGGGGAGAACGCTGTTTAGAAAGGAGATTTGATCCAGGCTTCTGTTTTGATATAGGCTTCTGTTTCAGTGCTGTAGCATCAACTTTTCTGGGCAGAGTCACTAAGGGGACAAGAACACTGATAAACTGGCTGAGAAGCTTTCATGCAAATTCATGGATTCATCCCACCGTGGTTATTCTCCTCCCCAAGAATAGTCTCAGACAAATGGGATCACATTAAGGTTCAGCTCTCTGAGTCACAGGCCATGTGGACGTTCTCAGAGGCCGCAGGGGTGTGAGGATCCTGCTCTGCAGCATGTTTATTTCTAATTTTCCTCCTTGCTGTTAGTCTTGGCTACAGTTTGTGGACTGGAAAGGCGACTGCTCCTAGAAATGGGCCCAAACCAGACTCCTGGATCCCAACAGCTCCAGGCTTGATTTTGTGGGGAAGGCAGTGCAGAATACCAAGCTTGTGGCAAAACCACAACTTTGGATCAGAACACCCTGAGACTTGTGGAGGAGAAAGCAGGGGCCGAAATCTCAGCTCAGTTTTATAGCTTGATTCTCCGTCTCTTCTGCCCTTCAACACATTCAGTTTGGGTCAAATGAAAACTTTTGTTTTGCTAATTTGGAAATGTTTCATTTCAATTTCAACTACTTGTAATGTCTTAGTTAATTCTAATAAGTTTAAATTTCAAAACAAAAATTCATTTCAAACTGGAACATTGAAATGTTTCAAAATGAAAAATTTCAAAATGAAACATTTCAACTATTTCAAAGCTTCCCACCCCCTCAAAAAATAAAGCCTTTCAAGTTGAGAAATTTGTCAAACCACAAAAGTTTTCTCGCAAAGTTTCGGTTTCGAAGAATTAGTATTTAACAAAATTTGGTGTTGAAAAATTCCCAGCCAGCTCAAATTAATATAGGGAAAGGGTTAGTCCTACCCAAGCAGAAGGAAAGAGAAAAAGATTCAATAAAAGCAGGTGTCTTGTATGTGGGGCAAATTCTATAAGGACTGTGATAAGGCAAGGAATAGTAATACCTAATATAATATCTGTCTTATATAAATCTTTTTATCAGCACATCTCACAGTGCTTCACAGTCTTTAATATACTTGTCCTTACTGTACCCATGTGACATGGGCAAGTTCCATTTTACAAAGGAGGAACATGTATAAACTAAGATAACTTGCTCAAGTCACACAGGAAAGGTGTGCTGGAGCAGGCAACTGATACAAGGTCTTTCCTGTCCTAGGTGAGATCTGTAACCATTGGACTAGCCTTCCTCTCAGAATAATGCTATTAATAAAGTACTGCCTAAACTGCTGGTAAGTCACTAGGGTGCTGCACAAACAATTAAAATAGGATCATCACCACAAACAAAGAGTAATAAGATGAAAGGCAATCTAAGGGGGTTAGAAATTGGTTTCCTAATGAAATTGCACAATAAAATTGTACAGTTTTTCCCTTTCACACATTCTTCTCTTTTCTCCAATTTCACCTGTCCAAAGAATGGGTATAGCTGATCCAATGGCAGCACGTCTCTCTGGCTGTCACACCTTGGAGAGAACAAATAAGTTGTCATTTCTGCAGGGCCCCCCATTTGTCAACCCACAAAAGGCATGTTTTAGCTAAAGACCTGGAAAAAATGGACAAATTTTATAAACAGAGATCTCTTTTTCACCACTGAAATGCAGCCACCTCTGGAGTGGATGCCATTTAACAGCACACAGCAACACGATGTAGCAGTTTAGGGCAGGACATTGAGGAAGGATATTGTATCCAATTGATATTAAAGGAGGAATTTAGGGCTGCTCAAACTGGAATCTGAACAGGACACAGGGTTACCTCCCCTATTCCTGCAGAAGGGCCACAAGATTTTTAATGGTTACAGATGACCAAGATCTATGTTTTATATCTGATAAGAAAACTGGTGGTTAAATGGAGCTATGAATGTTCCATCTCTTCCAGTGCTGCAGTTCTCTAGAGATTGGAGAATAGGAGCTGAATTTTCATAGGAGAAGCCCATAAGGTATCTGATCTCAGATGAGACCTTTGTGCCCCCGTCTACTGAGCTGGACAAAGTCCCCCCCCACCCCCAATGCCCACATCTCCATGGCAGAGAAACAGAAACTCAGGTCAGTGCCAGACTGTGGGGCAATACACTAAATGTGGGGCATACACACAGCAGTGGCCTTTCTAGGGGCCCGCAAACCAGGCAGCTCTCTATTTCTCCCTCCCCCATTATTACAACACTATCACCACATCATTTCTGCTTCACTGAAGCCTAATTTCACCAGCAGTGGCCTCCATCTATAGCATCCCCCACCGTTAATAGTACCGAAAGATAACCCCTGGGCTTGTTTTCATCTCTGGGTCTCAAAGGGCTTTAGCGAGGGAGGTCAGGAGCATCACTTTACAGTGATTTTACAGATGGGGAAACTGAGGCAGAGAAAAGGGAAGTGACTTGTCCAAGATCACCAGTACAGCTGGGAAGAGAACACAGGTTTTCAAGGACCTAATCCAGGGCTCTATCTACTTTTCACTGGTGCCTGTAGTGCATACGGACCAGCACAAAGAGAAAAGGTTGTAGCCACAGCTACTGAGCCCAGAGGTATCCATTTGCCAGGCAGCAGTGGCTGAATAATTGGGCACTCTACCAGGGCCTGGCATCAGGTCCCCCTGCAGAGGGCCAGAGCCAGTCCTATACACCCATTAAGTCTCACGTAAGCCCTTGTGCTGGCCCTTTGCACATTCGTGAATTTCACCCTTTTGGAGTAAGGACCCCAGGACAATGAGCCTTGAAATACACAGCAGTCTGCCCCAGGCTAGAGCACGGCCACTGGAGGGCAGAGCTATCCTGGAGGACCCAGAGAGGTTCGAACAGCCCCGTCCAGCCTCTCTCATAATAAGCCTGGGAAAGCACAGGAGGGAGAGATTATTGAGGAGGGCTCCATCTGTGATTGCGCTAATGAATTCCAAATGGCTGGCTGGCCGTGAGCTGCTATCAATCACGAGATGAGGGGGGGCTGAAACAGATACTAGACAAACACTACATTTTTCTGGGTCACCGGGATGCGAATACTGCTGTACGCATCAGGTTACAACGTACCCTGCTCCATCAACACAAGGCACTGGGGTCTAGATCCAACCAAGGTGGAAGCGTGGGGCAACTGCAGGTCTGAGCGTGCAAAGAGCAGCTGCTAGTGGAGATGAGTGCAGTAAAAATGCTTGCCCTCAAGACCCCTTTTGGCTCATCTGGCGGGCCCCAGTTCAAGTCTCGGCTGCAGCGTCACAAAGAGTGCATGCACCAGGTTAGGGGCTTTGCTAGGTGCTGAAATCAGCTTCGGTGTCTGGCCACCAGCTGGCAAACACAACAGCCACCCGTTTAACTGCAGCAGCACAGTAAACTCTGCTTCCTCCCTGTAATAAGGAGCAGGCCCTCAACGAAGCAGCTCATCCATCTGAGGGATGCCTAACTGGCACGAACCTGAGCTGCACACCTTTGGCTCCAGTGCGATGCGAGGGAGCTTAGCGTCTCCTGGGACCTGCTCAGTACCTTTGGGTCTCAGTTCAGAAAAGCACCCAGCATACGTATGGAGTTGAGAGCAGGAGATGGTGAGGTGAGAGTACTCCCTGATCTCCTTCTGTGCTCAGCTGCTTCATGGTCCCTTGGTGACAGTTGCAACCAGGGTATAAATTAAAGACTCTGAGCCAGCCTCTGGTACCCCCCCAATCCAAGAGGTACCAAGGTGGTGTCGAGTTTCTAGTTATTATAGTTGAAAAGAAAATCTTATAAAACAAACTGATGCAGTGCTATCTTCCTGAGTTTGCAGAAAGCCTGAACCAATGCCTCCGAGAAAGGTGTGACCTGTCCCATTCATCCCAATGGGTTGATTCTGAAAGCTAAAGATGGCAAATTGAATGTCAGCCTTGTGGAGGGATTTTATTGCTGATGATGATAGCAGGAACGGATAGTGTGATTTTTCCCATAATCCCAAATTGCTTTCCATGCCTCATCTGGGTGACAAGAGGGCCAACTGTCCCCTACCCAGTTGCCAAAACCTCCAGAGTCCTCTTACACAACTCCTATGATGCCAATATGTGTTGCCAATGGAAATATCTTCGGCGTATTCAATAAGAACGGTCACACTGGATCAGACCAATGGTCCATCTAACCTGTATCCTGTCTTCCAACAGTGACCAATGGCAGGTGCTTCAGAGGGAATGAACAGAACAGGCAATCATCAAGTGATCCATCCTCTGTTATCCATTCCCAACTTCTGGCAAAGAGAGGCCAGAGACACTTCAGAGCATGCATCCCTGTCCATCCTGGCTAATAGCCATTGATGGACCCATCCTCCATGAACTTATCTAGTTTTTTTTTTTTAAACCCTGTTATAGTCCTGGCCTTTACAACATCCTCTGGCAAAGAGTTCCACAGGTTGACTTCGTTGTGTGAAGAAATACTTCCTTTTGTTTGTTTTAAACCTGCAACCTATTAATTCCATATGGTGACCCCTAGTTCTTGTGTTAGGAGAAGGAGTAAATAACACTTCCTTACTTATTTCTCCACACCAGTCATGATTTTATAGACCCCTATCATATGCCCCTTTATTCATCTCTTTTCCAAGCTGAAAAGTCCCAGACTTATTAATCTTTCCTCATGTGGAAGCTGTTCCATACCACTACTCATTTTTGTTGCCTTTTTATGTACTTTTTCCAATATATCTTTTTTGAGATGGGGCGACCAGATCTGCCTGCAGTATTCAAGATGTGGGTGTACCATGGATTTATACAGAGGCAATATGATATTTTCTATCTTATTAGCTAGCCCTTTCCTAATGATTCCCAACAGTCTGTTAGTTTCTTTGACTGCCGCTGCATGTTGAGTTGGATGTTTTCAGAGAACAATCCACAATGACTCCAAGATCTCTTTCCTGAGTGGTAATGGCTAATTTAGACCCCTTCATTTTATATACATAGTTGGGATTATGTTTTCCAATGTGCATTACCTTGCATTTATCGACATTGAATTTCATCTACCATTTTGTTGCTCAGTCATCCAGTTTTGTGAGATCCTTTTGTAACTCTTCACAATCTGTTTTGGATTTAACTATCTTGAGTAGTTTTGTGTCTGCAAATGTCTCATTGTTTACCCCTTTTTCCAGATCATCTATGATCATCATCTATGTTCATCTATGTTGAACAGCACTGGTCCCAGTACAGACCCCTGGGGGACACCACTATTTACTTCTCTCCATTCTGGAAACTGACCATTTATTCCTACTCTTTGTTTCCTATCTTTTAACCAATTATTGATCCAGGAGAGGATCTTCCCTCTTATCCCATGACTGCTTACTTTGCTTAAGAGCCTTTGGTTAGAGATCTTGTCAAAGGCTTTCTGAAAATCTAGGTACACTCTGTCCATTGGATCACCTAACATGCTTGTTGACCCCCTCAAAGAATTCTAGTAGATTGTTGAGGCATTATTTCCCTTTGTAAAACCATGCTGGCTCTTCCCCAACAAATTGTGTTCATCTATGTGTCTGATAATTCTGTTCTTTACTATAGTCTCAACCCATTTGCCTAGTACCAAAGTTAGGTTTACAGGTCTATAATTGCCAGGATTGCCTCTGAAGCCTTTTTAAAAAATTGGCATCACATTAGCTATCTTCCAGTCATCTGGTACAGAAGCTAATTTAAATGATAGGTTACACACCACAGTTAGTAATTCTGCAATTTCACATTTGAGTTCCTTCAGAACTCTTGGGTGGATACCATTTGGTCCTGGTGACTTATTACTGTTTAATTTATCAATTTATTCCAAAGCCTCCTCTAATGACACCTCAACCTGGGACAATTCCTCAGATTTGTCACCTACAAAGAATGTTTCAGGTTTGGAAATCTCCCTCATATCCTCAGCTGTGAAGACCAAAAGCAAAAAATGCATTTAGTTTATCTGCATTGAAACTTTAGGGTCAGAGTCAAATGCAATGAATTTCCTATAAAAACATACATAAGAGGGGAGTTACTGGCTGTATCATTCGTTCATCAAACCCCACTATTCCTTCCCCTACCAGCTGCCACTGGGGAATTTCCAGTAGGACATACCAGAGAGCTGCAGATCCCAGGCATCTTGCTGGTGGGAGCTAGATCAGGAGTGCAATGGAGTATCTTGCTCATGGTCAGAGTTCAGCAAATCAAAGTGACCCCAAGCCCTCTGTGCCCACCCGAATAAACACACCAGCTTCTCCCTCTCCCTTCTCTAAACCTCTTCAGCAACCCCCTCTCATTCCATTCCTCAGAAAGCTGGTAACCTTTGTGTCACATCCTGATGGTCACTGAAACAGGGTCTGCTGCAAATGGGAAAGGAGGAGAAAAAGAATCTGGAGCCAAAGGCAGTGTGGTCCAATGCACAGGGCATTGTCCTGAGACTCAGGAGAGTTGGGTTCTGTAGCTGACTATGCCATTGGCTTTCTGGCTGATTTTGAGCCAGACACTTCACCTCCATCTATGTTTACCAAATCCAGAATATCCTTTCCTCTAGACCAGGGGAGTGTTAGATCAAACACTTCGTCTAATTGCATGTGCTACTGAATCATGCAGTGGAAGAGGCCAGGTCTGAAACATTTAGGATGTTATAGGTCAAAAAGCAACACCTTAAACCTCACCTGGAAATGAAGGCCAGATTTTTAAAGGTATCTAGGAACATAAAGTTGCAAAAGCTACTTCACCTCACTTACCTCTTTTTGACCCAAGCACCTAATCAAAGTTTAGCGTGTCCACCTCGGTGGTAGAAATTGACACAGAGTTTGGTATTTTCTTGGATGAAATGTTATTTATTTACAAGGAATGTGCAAAGTCCTGTTTCTCTGAATGCAGGAGAAACCAAAAAATGTGGAAAATAAGGGGATTAGATGCTGAGGCACTTTTGAAGTCCCCGCTAGATGCTTATCAAGGCATGTAAAGATGCAGATACCTTTAAAAATCTGGTCAAATGCTGAGACTGAATCACAGGGGATGGATCACTCAATTACCCTGTTCTGTTCATTCCCCCTGAAGCATCTGGCATTGGCCACTGTCAGAAGACAGGACACCAGGCTAGATGAACCATTGGTCTGACCCAGTATGACCACCCTTATATGTTCTTATGGCCCTCACTGGCATCCAGAGCAGATCCTGGCACACAGATGCAATGTGTTAATTAACGTGATAAATACGCTTATGCAGACTTAGTACAGCTCCTGTGTCTGACTCTCATCAGATTCCTCAGTGCACCGTGGGGGGCGGGGCAGTGCACTGCAGGACAAGGAGATAGCTTCAAACTAATATTGCTCTCGCCTTGGAATTTTGGGTCATTAGTAGACAACCACAAGCTGTTTTCCTGCTTAATTGGAGCTGGTGTACTGAGCCAAAAAACCAAGCAGAAGAAAAGTGGATTTCAATTATTTGATGCTGCTTCAGGAATCTCAGAAAAAGTGGAATGCAACCTACCCCAAACAGAAGAGATGTTTAGATTTATTAGGCTAATATGTTAGAGATCCCCCTATCACTATGGCAGCCAGCCAGGATCTTGCCCTTGGACATGCACCAATGCCTTTGACTCCTGTATCAAACTCACTGGGAACAATTTGTTTCTGAGATCTAATCAGAGAATAAGAGGCATTTAGAGATTCCCTCTCCTCTCCCCCTGCCAAAAAAAAAAGAATCAAAGAATTGTAAGAAGGGACTTCAAGAAGTCATCTAGTCCAGTCCCCAGCAATTCTGGCAGGACTAAGTATTCTCTAGACCACTGGAATTCATTTTGGATAGAGTGAAACATTGTTTTGATTTTGCCTTTTAAAAATGTTTATATTTTATTATACAACATGGGTCTTTTACTGCAGGGTAGACATCAGTTTGATTTGTGATGAAAAGAAAGGGTTTAGAGCACTGGTAAGATGCAGGCAAGGACTTCAGTTCCTCAAATTGTTCCTCAGTTCAGACTTCACTCCCCAACTCCTGGCTTTCAAACCCATCTCTGCCAATGCACCCCAATCCTGGCCTGCATCACCCCTGTCCTTCTGCGACCAAATGATGTGGGGTTTAGGGAGCTACGGACTAGAGTCAGATGATCAAATGTACAGCTGGTCAGGAAATTTTTTACATTTTTGGTTGGAAAATGAGGAATCATCGAAAATGAAACTTCATGGGAAAGGGCCAGTTTCAACGAATCTCCTGTTTTGAAACGTTTGAAAAAAAGTTTTGGCATTGTTGGAACGGAATCCGTCAGTGTTTTTGAAACAAAGAGGTTCCGTTTTTCAGTTCAAAATGACTGTTTCAAAACATCAGTTAATTTAGACTAAAAAATGGAAAAGAGACAGAACTGATACAAACACCCTTTTGATTGACGGATCCAGTTTCTTTCCCCGCAGATGTTCAGTTTGTTAAAATTTTCAAAATTTCTACTTTTCATCCCCATTTGAGAGGGGAAAATTCTCCTGGGATGGGAAAACTGTTTCTCTTCCAGCTCTACTCAAAGGCCTCAATGTTGTCAACTGTTGGGATTTGAACCTAGGCTTCGAGAGAGAAAAGGTCAATGGCAAGCATCAGCTACCTGCAGTCCCTGAATTGATTAGTGATCAATCGTGGCTTTGCAAAAAAATGAATACTGAAATCCTATGTGAGCTCATCACCAGTGTTACCCACGGTCTGCAGAGACTTCACGCAAGGATAAGTATCACACCGGACTGGAGGGGTCAGGATTCAGGCATGCGGGGTAGGATGCTTGAGCATTACCGATCTGCACTCTCCCGACATCCGCAGCTGCTCTTTGCCGTGGCAACCCTCGGGGCTGTCACAACCAGGGAAGGGTTCTTTAGGGACGAGTGAACTGACTCTGCAAGGTAGTGTGCGCCCTCCAATCCTGCTGGTTTCAGTGAAGGTTTAGAGCACTCAGTGTCTTGATCCTCAAAGATATTTAGGCACTTACTCCCCAACTTGCTTTCAATGGGAGGTAGGCACATCTGTACTTTAGAGGATCTGGGCATAAGGGCCTGATCCAAAGCCCATTGAAGCCAGAGGGTGTCTTTTCACTGACTTCAAAGAGCTTTAAATCAGACCCTAAAACAGGATCCAACTGAATCGCAAGGGCATTACAATTATTGAATTAGTGTGCCAGGTGCTAATTAATCGATCAGTTGTCTGTAAAGTGCTTTGAGATCGTTGGAGAAAAGATGCTATCAAAGCAGTTAATAATAATAAATTAACACTGAAACGTTAAATGAGATAGGAAGGGACAAGCAGCCAAGAGGGGAAGAATGAATGAGAATGGGATCTATTAAATGGAGCTGCTGGTAAATATCTATATTTCTATAGGAGAAAGAAGCAGGGTTGTGAAAGGTAAATGTCTGCACCTCGCAAAATGAAGACTAATAAGCCTCTTTGTTCTGGATAATGTTGAACAAAGCTCTGGAGAGAAATTGGATAAAATAAATGTTTGTATTTTTCTAATGCATTTTGAGCCAAGGCCAGAGGCTTAGACAGTTTTCCTAAGAATTACATCCCGTTATTCACAGGAAAATAGCTCCCTGCTCTGACAGATCATTAGAGCTGGGAAAAGACTGCCCAGCTGTGGTTGTTTCATTCAGACGCCCCTTGCTTTATAGATGCAAATAGATTTCTTTCTTTCTGTGCTTAATATTAGTTAACTTTTATATGGTGACAGCGCTCAGAGGCCAACCAGGTTGGGACTCTGTTGTGCTAGGAGCTGTACAAACATGTCAAAATGGACTCTGCCTGCCCCAAAGAGCTTATTTATGACAATCCACATATCGCGAGGCCTAGGCACTACTTAAATTCTCAAAATATTCCTATTAGATTATGGAAGAGATTTCCCATTCTGGGTATACTATATGCCGCAACACACGACCACTTATAGAGGTATTGGCTTTGGTATAGAGTATATATACACTACATTATTGCTTGGTTACTTTGGTGTTAGTAAAAAGTGCCGGACTGATTCACCTTCAATGACTGAAGCCCTCTATCTATCTATAGGCCAGTTACTACATGGACAACAGCAATCCAAGTTTCCTTTATGCTTCCTCACTCATCCTTTATAGAGAACCCTTCCTGGCAGGGATATTCAGTCTCAGTGGCCCATTCCATTCTTTTCCTCTCTGCTGAGGCTACCACGAAGGGGGGCAATCAGTGGCAGTGGGGCTGTGGACAGAGGGGCAGTCCTTTTCTTTGTGAGTTTTCAAGACTCGCCCACCTCGGGTACCACTTTGCAACCCTGAAACGAACATGCAAAGCGGAGGACCCACCCACTGCTAATGCATGGCGTAGTTTATGGACAGTCCCACATCCACCAAGAATGGGACTGAGACTGACCAGTTCATGCCACCCATACCCCGGAGGAGTTATCAGATGGTGATGTCATATGGTCACTACTGAGCTGTCTCCAATTGCCCCCCAAGACTCCCATCACTCCCCGTGCATTTGTGTCTATGCATTTTCTTAAATAGAGGGAGAAAGCTTTCCCACCCCAGAACCCCTGATCCCTGCTTTGCTTGTGTGTTTCCTGCTCCTGACCTAGAGCCAAGCAAGCGGAGGAGGATGGGGGACAGAAAGGATCATCTGTACATTTCTGGGCTTCTTCTGGACCGGGCTAGCAGTTCTGTCAAATACACCTGGCAGTTTTGTGATGTGGGCTGTGTAATGTCCCAGCTGGGAACAAGCTGAGTCCAGGCTCTCCCACTCACATATTTTCTAGATTTGTGTGACTGCACATATGTCTGGAATACAGGAGGGACCTGTTAAAGAGAGAACTTTCTCGCACCAGAGCTCCCTCCTTCACAAAGTCCTATTCCTTTCACAGGCTTGTTCTGTTTTTGGAAGTATAGACCACAACCCCATTTAGCTGTAGGTCTCGGGAGACACCCAAAGCCTTCAAATCAAGAGAGTTTTGAAGGGAAAGGGGAAGAGGCTAGCCAGCTTGATGTCAATGGGCCAATTCCTAATTGGAATTACACTGGGGTAAATCCATCAAGCAGCTCCAGATTTACACTGGTATAAGAGAGAGCAGGATTTGGCCCAATAGCAAAACTCCCTTTAATTTCCATGTAATAGGATCAGAGCTCGATCCCAGAGCTGAGCAAAGTTGCAAAGCGGATAATATGATGCTATGGCAATTCCAGATCATATAGACAGTGCGTAATCTGCATTACAGGTGGGTTTTCCAAAGTACTAGGATATTTAATGGTATTTAGGCACCTAATTCCCATTGATTTCAATTGGAATCAGGTGCCTAAAGATCATTTAAAAAAAAACCCGGCCCTCATTGCTAGTCGAATTCTCCTCCCACTGACGCTAATGCTGCAATGTCAGCAAAATTAGGCCAAACACAGAGCGCTTTTGAAAAATCCACCTACAAGTTTTATAATCTGATGGTGAAAATTCCATTTTCTTCTAAAATCTAAAGGCTCTGTTCTACTATTCTACTATGCCAGTTTCTATCTGGAGTAACTCATGGGCTCTGATGGAGTCTCTCTGGGTTTCCACCATGGTAGCAGACAGCAGAATTTAACCTGTCACTGAGAA
Organism: Emydura macquarii macquarii; assembly: GCF_026122565.2. NCBI lineage: Eukaryota > Metazoa > Chordata > Testudines > Chelidae > Emydura > Emydura macquarii. The sequence continues at coordinate 3,480,373 of NW_027130449.1, read as the reverse complement.
CATTTTACTTAACTTCTACTTTATCAGGATCAAGGGTATATAGGAAGTGATCAAATTCTTGTGAAGTTTAGCATGAGAAGAACATCAAAACAGAATGATTCATTTGATTCACACAGGTGAATCTTCCAGAGAAAAGGCCACAGGAATCTTCATAGATATTGATCCACTTTGGACCCAGTGGAAGCTCATAACTGTGTGAAGTGTGCACACCAAAATCCCACCTCCATCAGACAGATGGGGAAACTGAGGCACAGAGCAGTGAAGTGACTTGTCCAAGTCGAATAATGAGTTAGAGGCAGAATTCAAAATAGAAGCCAGCAGTTCTGATAGCCTGTTCCCTGCTTAACCACAGGCCCTTTTAGTGCCAGCAAAACAGCAGGCTAGAAGCTAGAAAACAGAAATCTCATCCCTTGAATATTGTTTGCATTTAAAAAAAATTTAATCCCAAACCTGGACAAGATACCCAAAAAAAAAAAAAATTTTTTTTTGCAGAGGTGCGCAGAGGTGGGAAGGGATTTCAAGAAAAACTCCATTTCAGTAGAACCGAAACAAATTTTTCAGCTTCCCATAGAAATGCCCCAAATCATTTAAAAGAGCTGCTTTGGATATGGCCATTCTGGAGCTCCAGGCAGTGAATCTGACAGAAGTTTGCTGCATCGCATCCCTGACGGAGCTGGGAAACAGCAAAGACTTGGCCAGCAGTTTTACCATCTCTACACATCTTGGGGGCCGGCTGCCAGATTGCTCGGCGGTCAGGGAGTTGGGGAATTAGAGAGATAGCTGGATGTTAGAAGACTATAGTTTGTGGCTCACGCTTTCTGGTATTATGGAAGACTGCTCGTTTGTTCTTTTTGTTTTACACCAGGGTATATCTCTAGACTGCAACTGGCAGGTACTGCTTCATAAAGCGCCAAGACTATTTTACACACATACAATAAAATAAATCACTCGAGCTTTTGGATGTGTGAAGTGCATCTTATGGCCCCCTTGTCTCGCCGCGTGCTGGACCCAAGGACTAGAGGCAAAATCCATTCCAGCTGGGTGCAGAAAATGCAATCCAGCCTTTTCCCACTATCTGCCGCTAATGGAGTGTGTCATCTAATGAATTCCACATTAGTGATGGCACAAGCGCATGGACAGTGAACTAGGAAGGTGCAAAATGTGGCCCAAAGGATCTACACACTCACCTGTTTTGCAGTGTATGTACCTGATATACTTTTGTGTATCAGAGTCTTTGCAAAGACTGCTATGGATAGGGTGAGGGAGCCATTATGGGCTCAGATCAGTGCAGACCGTGAGCAGAGAGGCTCACACTAGGCTTTCGCTCAGCGACTTTCCTTTTCTTTTTTCTGATTTTGTTGTTCTCTCAGTCCAAACAAAGTAATTCTGAATGAACAGTTCTCTTTGTATATGAGAGAAACCTAAGTCGCCTCCTTCTCCACTGTGTTACTCTGGTGTGACTCCACTGACTTCAGTAAAATCACACTGGCAATGAGACTGGTGGAACACGGTTAAGAATCAGGCTCAGTATTTTGGGGGTTTAGATACCTACTTGGAACTAAGTGAGAATAAAGCAGGTGTCTGATGCTATCTCATTTAGGGGCCTGATCCATCCTACTTGCTGTATTTCTGTGACCTACGTGGCATGATCAGACTCTGTAAAATCATACGTTTTCTTTCTCTCGCTCTTTTTTTTTTCTTTTTTTTAAAAAAGGCCATTTCTGGCTCCTGCAATTGTGAAGAATACTTTCCAAATGTGAAGGGAGTGAAAACCAGTTCAGTGACATCTGCAGACAGCCTGAAACAAGGGCTCAGAGAGGGGAGAATTCCCTCACCTCACATTGATTGCATTGGGTGACTGTCAGCATTAACTGTTTAATTGCTGATCATTTTAGGCAAAGGCATGGAGAAGGGGGAGGAGGAAAGCTGAGAATGGTGGAAACTGAAAGTTGCTGAAAGGAAGGAAAGGCAGAGCAAAGAACAGAAAAAGAGAAATACTGGAGCTGGCTGAAAAATGACCATGGAAGCTGCTTCAGGGGAAATCTGGGGTTTTGACTAAATAATCCTTTGCACAGACCTGGCAAGTGTTACATGATGAGCGCCTACTCTCAGCAATGACTTAGGGAGGGAATCAGCAGGTGCTGGTAACAATGGAGAAATCAGGCCTATTCCCAAGACTGGATCTGAAGTAATCAGTGCTTGGGGATTGAAAACCCTTCTGTAGGTAAAGGACAGAGAGAGAAAGGTCAGGGGGGAGGGCTATCATATCCAGACAGCACTGGGGAGGTGTTCCAGATTTATTCAGGATCTGGATCACAACTGTGTGTGAATGTGGTTTTTTAATTATTATTAAGCATGCTAGAAGCTGCAGCATAACAGAAGTTTTTGCTATTTGCTATTAATTACCTGGGTTTGGCATCTAACTCAAAGCCACCACCTTGTTGTCTTCATAACCAAACTGTGTGACAAGGCACAGACCCACTGCACTTCGAGAGAAACACAGCTCAGTAAAATCCATGCTGACAGGAACTCGAAATGCAGGCCCAGAATCTGGGCTCATTAGCCAAACCATGCCTTAAAATCATAGAAGATGAGGGTTGGAAGGGACATCAGGAGATCTTCTAGTCTAATCCCCTGCTCGAAGCAGGACCAACCCCAGCTTCACCACACATGAAATGTTATCTGCTGGGCAGATACCAGCCAGACTCTTGTCTAAACCTAATCCTAAACTGGGCCTGACTCACTCTCCAGGTGCAACCAGGTGCATTAATTACTTTCTAGCTCCATTTAACTCTGTCTTTGCCCAGGTGGTTATACACCTTATAACACCAATCAGTAGAGGAAAAGTCCTCCAACACCGCTAGTTCTGTCCCCTGTTAAGTCAGGTTGCTCAGGCTGACTCACAATGCCATTTACACCATCTGCCTCCTGCACTGTCCAGGGGTCCCTCTTTTCTGCAAAGTTTACAGGTAAAATTAGACTCTGGGGCCAGACATGCCTTGCATTTGTCTTTCAATCGATTATTGCCAGGCTCCCAACAGCCGTTTCAATGGATTGTCTCAGAGGCGGGGGATTCTGTGTTTACATCACAGCTGTGGACCTGCTGCAATGTTGGTTCTAAGCATACATAGCATGATCTGTGACAGCACTCCTCCATGACTAATGAAAAGCTTATGCTTGCAAGAGGCTATTAATGTTTGCTTAGACGTTGCAGACAGCCAAACGTGAAGAGGGAAAGGGTATTTCTAGGATGTGGATCCCTTTCCCGGAATGGAAAGAGATGGCTTATTAAATTAATCTTAATTTGTTAGTGCAAGTGATTTTCGTTATTATACAGAAATGCATAATCACACTCCTCCTAGAGCACCCACCGTGTCAAGGAACTGAAAGCATTTGCAAATATTGCTAATGAGGCATTGTAACGATCTCTCCCATGTGGTAGGTAAGTATTAATCCCCGTTGTCCAAATAGCGGGAGGGGAAATGACTTGGGAAAGGTCACATCTAAAGCAGAGCTGGAAACAGAACAAAAATCATGAACATTTAGGGCTTGTTCCTCTGATGCCGTAAATCAGAATAGATCCACTGAAGTCAATATTGTAAAATCCATCCATCCAGGTACCTCCAAGGATCCCCCTCTCTCTAGTATCTGAGTACCTCACAAACATTTGTGAGTTTTTCCTCCCTAAACCTCCAAAAAGTCATTTCACCCCCTTTACAGGGGAGGAACTGCATAAGTGTCTTGTCCAAGGTGACACAGGAAACTTGTGGCAGCCTCAACTACAAACCCATCCTTCCTATACACCAACTCCAAGGGAGCGTCATCTGCTCACACCCGCTGAAGAGCTGCCTTGTAACCCCTAGTCTGCACTTCTCTCCATACATGACGAAGAGCAAGGAATGGCCCAGGCCATAGGAGCTTCCACAAACAGTGATGATTCTGAAGAACATGCAAAGTTGTTTGACGCTAATAAACATGCAGCTATTGTTTGTGAGTGGAAAACAAAGCATTTGGCTCAAAAGCCAGCCACAGCGGCTACGTGCGTCTAGCTCTGTTTTCTGTGTAGGCATACGGCGGAAACGTGGAGATACTCTCCCCTCCCAACCACTCCAGACAAGCCTCTGGACAAGCCTTTTCTCCACCAGGCTCCCGTCCCCGCTATCCCTGCTAAGCCCCCACATCTCCCCAAAGTTCAGCCTCTCGGGACTGTTGTAGGTTGCACGGATGGAGTGAGGACTTACCTGTGGGATTCTTGCTGTCTGATGTTCTGGAGACCGGAGGCAGCAGCTCCAAGGGAAAGCCGGGCCACTGCACCAATACCGTGACGCAGAGCCCACCCCCCCCCAACCCAAGCCTCCTTGGCAAAGCCATAGAGTGCAACAAGGCAGGTTCTCCAGCACACAAGCAGCTCCTCCACCTCCCTGCTACCCACCCCTGGACCCCAGAGCTCGGGCTATGCCACTGCCTGGGCTGGGCCATGGGCAGTGGGGAAATCAAACCTCAGACTGCTGGATCTTAAAGTCTGAGTGTTTACTGCCTGAGCGACAAGGGCCAGCTCTGTTAGCCGGCACTGCAGCAGCTCAGCCGCCAGCCACCGCTAGAGTGGGACATGGCACTGCCCGGAGTGAATGGGGTACACTCATCACGCCCGGTACATCACCCCTCGCCCTCCGACGGCCATCTAGAGCGTCTTCTCTCCCCCAGAGCCCTCTCCACCTCCCCCAGCCCGGCTCCCCAAGGCATGTGGGAGTAGTGGAGCTGGGCATTCGGGCCGGCCGCACTGCGGGGGCTAGACAGCCCCCCCGGCTAATCTCGTAACTAAAGCCATCTACCCCGAACGAGGGCGTCCCGGAGCTCACTCACCACACGCAGCGCCTCCTCCCGGCTGCTCTTGGGATTAGAAATTTCCAGGTGTGACGCCCCCTTCCGCAGCTCACTGCACACCCTGCCATCTCTCTCTCTCACTCCCTGCGCCTCAGGGTGCTCTGTCTTCACCGCTTGGCCCTCGGCCAGGTCACGACAGTTCCCTCCTTCCTGGGTATCAGTCTTTGCGCGCCAACAGTCTCAGGCAGTCTCCTCACGCACTGCCCTGTAGTGCCACTGGCAGGAGACCCTGGGCCCGCCCTGTACTCTGAGTGTAATTGCCTGCACCTGGCGATGGTGCTTTCCTCAGACCAAGCTGCGCCTTCCTCGGAATCCTTCCTCCAGCTTCTGGTCCCTTCCGGGTGTACCAGCTCACATGCCTCCCTCCCAGGGTCTGACTGCAGCCGGCTTCCCTACCACACCTTCCTCTCGCCAGCATCCCGGCTTTATCCCAGCCCCGCTTCTTCCTTCTTAGCCGGGCATCACCACACAGGGGATTACTCAGACCACCTAATTCCCCTCAGCTGCAGCAGAGCTGGGTACACTGGCCCTTCTCAGCCTCCTGACACCCCTCCAGGCTGGCCGGGGGGTGGAACCCCTCCCCCCCCACAGAGGGGAACAGCATTTTGGGTCAGGGTGGGTAAAAAAACAGATTCCTTTTAAAACTAAAAATCAGATGATTATTTAAATCTGATTTTTTAAATTTTAGAGAGAAGTTTTTTTTTTTTTTTTAAACTTAGCCAATTTGAAACGGGCAAGTTATGTTCAGGCCTGAACTTACTGAAATCTATTAAAATCGTTTAAATTCATTTTTTAAAATAATATGAAGCAGCGCACATTTACTAATATGCTTTTAAGAACGTGAAACCACTGACCGGGTGGAAGTCACTTGGCTAAGCCTACTTTTGACAGCAGAAGCCTCTTCTTCAGGTGCAGACAGACATGCACAAGAAGGGGTAAAAGGATCACGGAGCTCTCTACCGCTGCGGCCCTGGGGCAGAAGGAGGTGTCAACTCCTGCCTCTGCCCCGGGGTCGGAGGAGCTCTGTGACCCCATCACAGCCCTGAGACTACAGGAGCTCGCTCTCCCCACCGCAGCCTCATGGCCGGAGGATCTCTCTGACCCTGCCGTGGCTCCAGGGCTGGAGGAGCTCTCCCCTCGACCCCCGCTCTTTTGCTATAATAAACTCCTGGCTATAACAGCCAAATGGCTCAGATCTCCAGGGGTTTGTTATAGCCAGGGTGTACTGTATTTCCTCATAACATCATGTGTTTAATGTGCCCCTCCAAAAGCAGTCAAATTTAAATTCCTGCGCACGCCCCTGGGTGCGGAGAGAATATTTTCTTCATTTCAGTTTATTCAAATAGTTCAGTTCCATGACTAGTTCATTCAAAGTTAAGAGACCAATTGGGAGTTAAAAATGCAGGAAAGCTTGTTTTCCTCTTCCAAACTAAGAATAAAAACTAGATGTTAGAGGATGAGATTTACTACTGTAATTCTAAAGGGTATGGTGATCAGAAACAACCAGTTCAATTCACTAACTACCGGTAATATTTTCTGTGTTTAATAAATCAGTTAGTTTTAAATGCGAAAGATCTTTTGATAAACATTTTCCCCTCCTATAGCCAGCATATTTAAAGTAGTTTTATGTAATTAAAAATCTGTTTTTATTTTGCATTTTAATTCAACTTGAGTTTCCATCCAAATAGAGCTTGACACAAATCTAGTAAATAAGAAATGCATCATTTACCATTTTCTAACATGATGAAAATTAGGAGTCTGAAAAAATGTAAGTAAAGTTATATTATTGCTTAAATAAATATTGTGGTAAGGTGGCCCTCGTGCTCCTGTGGGCTGAGCACTTTTTTAGTGCGGTGGGCACAAAATGGCCGCCCGGACTCCCACCAGTCTTAAGATGGCGGCTGTCTTGCTTCTGCCCTGTCTTCCTTCAGGCCTCTGAAGCCAAGCAGCGCCTTCTGGACCTTAGGTTCTAAGGCGGGGGAGGGGGAGAGGGAAAGACCTCTTCTCCCAGGAAAGGGGGAAGTTCCTTGGTTGGGCCAGGGGTGGTCGGGGTAGGGGATGTCCGAGCCCACTCTATTCTTCGGACACCAGCCCAGAGACCCTGGTTGACAGCAGTGGTTGGTTGCTGCTGTAAAGCACTATACAAGTCACAATATATATAGGTATAGTGTATCCTCCTGATTAGCAAAAAGGACAAAAGTTAGTATAAAAGCTATTATTTAGTTGCAAATTAACATATTTTAATGATTAGCAACCAATGAGAATCAAACTTTCTTTAGGAAAACAATTAAAAAGTACAAATGCAAAACATGATTAAAATCAATTATTTAAATCAAGGTTTCCTGCTTACCAATTTCAGTCATGGTTAAAATCAGTGCTTTAAATCACTTTAAATAAATCAATCCACTCTGTTTTGGGTGCTTCACTACAATATTTCAGAAGTGTCCTATATCTGATGTGTTATCAGAAGGGTTATGGTTTCTAGCTAGTGGAACCAAATCAATATGATCCACCCCCCCACCCCCCCAGAAAAGGGCAGGATTTCAAACAGAGAATATTTTACAATTTATTACATAGAAAATTCAACTCTTCCTTGAAGAGTCATTCTGCCAAATCGGGAGACTCAGTTCCATCAGCAAAGTGTAAACCATTTTGGTCTTGTTTGAAGTACAAATCTCATTGCACCCTTCATGATCGAGCCACTAGCTCCAAAATATCCTAAGCTGTTATCTCCAGTTGCCCTTCTGGAAATCTGCAAGCCATTAGCAAGCTTGGGGAGGGAAGGTAAATGAAAATGTGTTTGTCAGTTTCACCAGATGTGAGAGCAGTGTCATGGATCCATTATGTGATTCTATAAATACCAGGGGCAGGAGGTTGTTGTTAACCACTCTGTAATTAATAAAATGTGCAATAGCCTCAGACAAGGCCCACCACTTAATGTCCAATTAATAACGCACTGTCCTCTCTAGCATGGACTAAGCCTCCCAGATGTTGCATGACGTCTTTAGATATGGGGGCATCCTTCAAAAAGATTCCATTATCATATAGCCTTAAGTCTTCAGTTCAGAAGATGAATCGATCTGAAAATTAAAGACATTGATCATGGTCCCAATTTTCAAAACTCTGTTTAGTCACATTTTTGCACATACTTGATATGCATGCAAGGAATGTCCAAAGCTCCTGTTTAAACAACATTAAAATCAATTCTATTAATTGTTACTGTTGCTACAATAAAGAGCCAGCAATGCTGAGTTTCATTTCTAAGACTGGAAGTTTGCAATGGCCTTCATAAGAGTGAGGAATCGCAAGGTTTTCAAGTTTGTGCTAAAAAAGTAATCAGGAGTTTGCACATTTGGGTATTTGAGGGCGTTAGTCTGAAGGTGGATGGGTGAGGACAAGCATGAATGGAGAGAGTTCACAGATAGGAGGCAAGTGCATGGGTAGGACAAGGAATTAATGAATGTACAGGCAAATACAGTAAGTAGTTGAGTTGGCAGGAAAGTGGGTCAGGGCATGAGTAAGTTTATGGGCATATGATCAAGTGTGTGGGTTACTGAGTGACTGTCTAAGGCCTGATCTACATTTACCGTGAAATTCGGCGGCAATTGACAGGAGATATGCGAGCTACATAGGATTTACTTCCAAAATGCTAAATATCACAGTGTCCCCGCTACGCTGCATTGATGGGAAACACCTTCCTGTTGACGCAGCATTACTCTTTTTCGGGAGGTGGATTTATTCGGTCAACCTTTGGATTGATTGAGTGGGTCTCCACCTCCGCTCAATCGATCCCGGACGATTGATCCGGCGGTGCCGAATTTGCCGCCGTAAGTGAAGACATACGCTAAGTGTATGAGAGGTAGCAGGGGTGGCCATATATGTGACTGTGTGACAGTATGGGTGAGTGGATGACCAGGTTGACAGTTAAAGGGTCCAAGGAGTCTATCAGAGAGTAGACAGACAGAAAACATTACAGGGACAAAGAAGATCGGACGGGGAACCACCAGCCCATCCTTGTGGGAACCACCAGCAGAAGTTCACAAAGGTGCAAGAAAAATAGGTAGAGGATTAGGGTTAGAGTTAGTGCTAAAACAAGGGTCAGGGTTAGGATTAGACACTCCCTAAAATTTAAGACAACGTCAGTAGCTGAAAATACAGGTGATCATGTGAGGTATCCGCAAAACAAACAACACTCAGGGGCCACTTTTTGCATGGGTACCTGGTTTTTAATTCCTACAAAACACATCCATGACTTGTGAGGAACTCACCCAAATATTCTTTCTTGGCCTCAAATTTACCACGATAAATCTGTATCACAGGTTAGTGTGTAAATTCTCCCATAAGCTGTAGGATACGCCAGGGTTCCTTTTAAATTGGCATTTTAGGGCCTGACCTTGGTATTTGCTAATCCCATGTGCTGTAACAGGTTCCATGCTAGGCTGACTGGCCCTGACTATGAATGGCCAGATAGCTATAGAAGAGGCCCCACACGGAGCTATTCATGGGGACTGACATCTCATGCAACTCTCTTTCCACAGCGCTATCGCCATGGACAGGTGCCTAGAGCCAGGAATGGCCCTAGCCTTTTTGCCAGCCAGTTGTGGAAAACATTCTCGGCATCTCCATCCCCATCATCCTCCAAGTGGCCAGACCAAAAAAAAACCCCACCAACCAACCAATGCTGAATTGCACAGCAGTTCGGAACCGCCTGGAAAGTGACTCCCAGAGTCACTGCCCTACTCGCCTTGCCCTTACAACCAGCCCTAACTTGAGCAGAGACACAGAGAAAACTGGATCCCAAATGAGTGTCCATCCTCCAAAATAAAAATAGCATCTTATTCGTGGGGATGGATGTTTGCCTGCCGCTTTCTTGGCAGCTCTGGCTGGAATTCTCCAGATTGATAGGTTCCCTCTTCTGGCTTCCATTTGATTGTTTTGAAACAGAAGTGCAGTGTAGTCTAATGGGACCAGTGCCGCTTTACTTTTCCCATGTGTCTGACTTCACTGGGAGCTCCATCCAAAGGCAGATTTCGTCCCTGCTTATTGGCAGTAAAAGCTGCCCTGCACTCCCATTTATGGGTGGGCTGGTGCAGGGAATATGTCTTGAGTTACCAGCTCTACCAATGGGTTCCATAAAGCCAAACTCTGGATTTCGGCACCGTAAGCAGACTCTTCGTGGTTCTAGTCCAATGGACTAAGATGGTCCGGCATCCCCAGATAGAGTGTAGAATCCTCCTAGAGTGAACTTTGTTGCTGCAATTTCTGTTTTATAGACAAATTCCTCCATTAACTCAATCTCCAGCTGGGAAGGAAGTCTTGTTAAAAAAAAAAAGAGAGAGAGATATTTGATCTTGCCAGCTCAGCAGATCTTTAAGTTGCACTTATTTTGGGTCTCCTGATGTAATGTATACATTTAGCGGATTGAGTGCTTTTCTAAACGACGTTAAAATTGTTTGTAAAAAGATGGCAGATAGCACAAGCATGGAAACAAAACAATACACATTCACTGACCATGCCGTTTCTCCCAGAGGGATAATGTAATTTTGCAAAGGACCCAGACAGACAGCTCTGCTGGGGAAAGAGATGCATTTCTGAATATGCCAGTGTTAGTTAATTATAGCACAAGCTGGAAGCGGCTAAACAACGACTTGTCCTACTCCTCTGTGTTCGTATGGCACAATGCGGCCCCATCTTGGTTGGTCCCTGTGTACTACAGTAACAAATATAGGATATATATATATATAAAATATCACAGAACATGGCTTCTGACCACTGTACCCCTGTCCTTTGAATATTGCGGGCAACCTCATCATATAATCTCATTTATAAATTTATCAATCTCCATCTTAACACTTGTTAGGTTGTTTTCCCCCACTGCTCCTATTGGGAGGCTGTTCTAGAACTTCCTTCCTCTGATGGTTAGAGACCTTCTAATTTTCAGCCTAAATTTATTCAGAGCCCGTTTGTCTCCATTCGTTCTTCTGCCAACATTGTTCTTTTGCTTAAAACGCTCTTCACCCTCCCTGATGTTCACTCCCCTGTAGTATTTATAGAGAGTAACTAGGTGGCCTCTCAGCCTGTGTTTTGCTAAGCTAAAGAAACCAAGCTCTTTTAGTCTCTTCTTGAAAGACAGGCTGTCCATTCCCCTGGTCATTCCAGCCGACCTTCTCTGCACATGCTGCATACACGTGATTAATAATAAATTCAGTGAATCATGCAGAAGGCTTGAACTGATATGCACCTGTTCCATCTTTCCTCCATCACTTTTCTGATAGGATAAGTCTGTCCCTCTATGGGAGTGCCTCCACTGCACAAGAGTCCCCACTTGGGTTGGAAAACTGATGAATGGCGCAGCAGAAACAAAACACAGATGTAGTCGGCAAAATTCTTCTCAAGGGATAATGTTTCCCACCTGAAATCAAAGCAAGTTAGCTGAAGTAGCAGAATGGAAATGTGCCCCTTCTAGGGTTCGACTAGATCCCGCAGCACCTGGATATGGGGCTGACCCCCTCTCCATAGCTGTTTTCCTCATTCTGCTAGCCAAGCTGCCAATTTATTGTCCTTCATGAGCACTTGTAGGGATCTCTCTGTCCTGTCACATGATCTCACAAAAAGAGGAACATTTTCTCAAATCACTGCACCTTAGCTAACCAAGGAAATTTTTGCCTGGGTCCTGTCTGCAACCTGAACAGCCATTTTCCCTTCCCAACCACCGAACGGTAGTTTTGTTTTGAAGGCAGCCGGTTTGGATGTGGTTTGTGTACTGTGATTATGGGATGTTTGTGGTGCATATGCCAGCAATGGCTCATTTATCAAAGCGAGTGTGTCTTAGACATGTTGTTGTCTAGAGAGCTCTCGGTAAGTATGTACAACACAATGGGCATTTGAACTATTTGGCTAAGGTGAATATCGGTCACATAGGGAGCACATGGAAACACAAGGCAAAGATGTCACAATTCCCAGGGTATTGCCCATACTGTGCCAGACTTGTCCATCCTGCTTCATACACAAACAACACGGTCAGCTGTGAAGATCATTCCTCTATCTCTTCTCTCACTCCTGCCCCCAAACAATCTGTGTTTCAACAATAGAGGCTCAATTTGTCTCCATTCCTGGCTCACACGAGTCCCTCTGAATGAAGGAAATTATATCATTCCCCAGGAATTGCTTGGCAAATGCAATGGGATTAAGGTATGTGACTCTTGTAATCATCTCTGGCAGGATCCAGAGTCCCCACATACATTATCAAAGACTCTCTGTCATGCTTTCTGCCTCTTGCCTTATCGTGAGAGCATGATGTAATTCAGACCCCAAAGACAGAGCCATAGAAATACCTCAGTATTTCAATGAGCCTCTCTCATGTGTTGATAGAAAAATCTGAGTTTTCCAGCAAATAACTTCATCCAGACATTGAAATGCTCTGTTTATTGGACAGATGGCCAGAAATAGCCTCGGGCTGGGACATTATTCCTGAAGGTCACCAAGGTCATTACTTGGGTCAACTTGAAGTTGGACAGGCTGACAAGCACTGATTCAAGAATCAGTGTTGGATGTGAAAAAGAATTGCAGGATTATAAGGCTGGAAGGGACCTTCTGGGTCACTGAGTCCAGTCCCCTGTTTTCACAGGCAGACCCACAGACTCCCATTCATAAACTTATCAAGCTTCATCTTAAAAGTAGTGAGGCTGGTTGTTCCCATTACTCCTACTGGGAGGTTGTTCCAAAACATCACTCTTCTGGTGGTTAGTAACTTCTGATTTCCAGTCAAAAGATATTCATGGCCATTTTATCCCCATTTGTTCTTATGCCAACACTGTCCTTTAGCTTTCGCAGCTCTTATGAACTCATTCAGCCAGACCCCGACAACTGCTGGGGTTTTTCTGCATCATACTTGATCTGACTATCTGTCCAGTCTTGTTTCAATTATCTCAAATGATGGGGCTTCCTCCTATAATTATTTCCCTTACAAGACTATTCCACAGGCTGACATGATAGAGTTGGTTGAACCGCAGAGACAGTTCTTGTGGCTGAAATTTTTCCCCATTGTTTTTCGTTTAAATTCAAAATTTCAATGAAAGCTTTTATCAAAAAATCCAAATTTATGACAATTTTGACGAGCTCTATTAGTTTAATAGTCCCCCTCTCCCCCAATAGGCCATGTGGAGACCTTGGATCTGTTCCTGGCTCTGCCACTGGGTAGCTGGGTAACCTTGGACAAGTCACATTGCCACTCTGTGCCTCAGTTTCCTCATTTGTAAAATGGGGATAATGATACTGACCTTTTAAAAGCACTTTGAGATCTACTGATGAAAAGTGCTATATAAAAGCTATTATTATATTCAGCCTACATTATCCCTTTCTTAATTTCATTGCTTTATTCCTAGATTTATGATTTTATACCCCTAAATAATTTCTCTCCTCTTGGCATTTCCACCCTTCCACTGCTTGAGCAGTTGTCAGAGCCTTCAAAGGCCATTATCCTGCAGACATTTATGGAAATGCTTTTCTTTCATTAGCCCTGATACTAATCCTTTGTCAGTGAACGAATGTGCAAGGTGAGAATACATGGAGAATACATGAATACATAGTTACAAGGAAAACTACATAAACTAAATTATATACTGCTGGTGAATTTTAGCCATCTCCAAAGAAAAACACACATAGCTATGCCAAGACCTTATGCAACATCTATCTACCTCCCAATGCGTGTGTGATCAGACCCTGGTTTTCTAGACAGTAGATGCTGTGATATGGGAGAAGACCAAGTACATCATGTACATAAGACCAAGACCAGCACGTAGGGAAGAATGGGAGCACAAACTGACAGCTCTCATGAGGCACTATGGAGGCATTTTCCCAATTGAAATATTTGTTTTTGATTTTTTGCCAAAAGGTCAATATTTTCGCCATTTTCCAACTTGCTCGGCAGAACATGTTATGCCTATAGCATTCCAAGCTCGTGCTGGCCAGGGGAATGAGAAATGGAGTCTCCCAACGAAGCTTCCCATATGGCAGTGGAGAGTATTCAACTAAGCCAGCAAGTTGTCCCTTGGAGACTTCCTGTCTAAAATCCCTTTTCATCTCTCTTTCCCCCACATTCATTACCATTTCTTCTCCTAACCCTGGAGACATCTGCTTTGCCCATGTCCTATAGAAATGCAGAAGGGAGGGATAGTTGATTTGAAGAAGTGTCATAGTTCTCCCTGACTATAAACAATAACTTTTGAAAACATCTTAAACGGACATAATTCTCCTTTTCAAGACCCCTATCTGCACAGCTCCACAAATCCTTGGCTCCCGCTTCAAAGTCAAAGCGAGTTTAGCTATAAATAAACAATATTTCATTTAAAAAAAAGAGAGTGAGAGAGCACAAGAAATTAGCCAAAAATTTATACAAGCAGAAGCTTAACCAATGCCAGATAATGGGGCAATATGGGTTTTTATTTTTATCCACATTGAACCATGTGCTGTTTATCTTTGACTGTAATTTACAAGGAGTTATTGGAGTTAAATAGCATTAATAGTATTTACCTACCACAGAGGAAGGTTGTGAGGCTTATGTGCTTTGAGTTCCTTAGACGAAAGATCCCATGACCACAATTCAGCAGCCTAGCACTTAAAGTTAGGCACATGTACGTGCTTGGCTGAAGAGGAATAGACTTAGGCACTTGCTTAATGCATTGCTTAATTGGGGCTCATACAGTGCAAAGGAACATAGGCATTGCCAGACTGGATCAGACCTGAGGTCCATCGAGATCAGTAGCCTGTCTCTGACAGTGTCTGGCACCAAAAGCTTCCAAGAAGGCTATAAGAACCCAGCTGTAGCAGCGGAGAGAATCTGCTCTCTGCCACCCCCCACCCCCAGTCTCATCCAGATCTCTACTAGTTAGAGACTGGCTTAAAACCTGAAGCATGAGGGTTACTATCCCTTCCAGAATAATTACAGTAACTCGCAATAGTCTTGATATCTGTATAAATATCCAATCCTTAAGTGTTATTATAAAGTGTTAGTCGCTGTTAGCAATGGGGGAGCCTTGTCCACACTTGTTGCTTTTACCAGCCCTGTGTGTCTTACCATCCTTGCCCCCTGGTGTCTGCCAATGTCACCAGCCATGTCTGCTCTTTGGTCAGCTTTGCACACAAGCATCTCTGCACCTTCTTCCACGTTACCCCTTAGCACGGAATGCCCTCTCTGAACTGATCTGCAAGGCAACTGTTGTCTCCTTCAAATCCCTCTCCCAGAGCTACCTTTGCCCTATAACAGATCAGGCCATTAATGGTGATTTGGTTGAAGGGCATGTGGCTATAGGTAGCACTTGCTCCAAAAAAAATTCTAAAAGTGCATATATGTTTAGAAAGCAGGGCTGATTGAACATGATCTGTCACAACTGTTTTTCAATGAAAAATTGGATTTTTGATTAAATGAAAATGTTCATTTTCTACATAAAATTTAGGGCTTTTTTTTATCTTAAAATGTTGCACCCTAAGACTAAAAATCTGAAATGACACCACAGTGCCCTACAGGAGTAACAGGCCAGGTGTCTCACACTCCCATTTTCCCATGCGGACAAGGCTACCCAACCACACTTCATCCCCCATGATGCACCAGAGCCCTGGGAATGCCATGAGCCACCATCTCCTTTCGCCAAGAAGGGGAGACCTGACAGTAGTGTATCATGGGAGATGTAGTCTGACCAGGGAATCCAGCCTATAGAAGAGAATAGGAATAGCACAAAGAATTTCAGTATCTAAAAGGGGATTTCTGTTGAAATACTGTGGATTTTGATTTTGTGACAAAAACAAGATATTTTCTGAAAAAAAAAATCCACTTTCAGACCATCTCTATTGTAAAAATGTGTGTCTATTTGACTGCCCACAGCTCTGCCCCCACCCTTCAGATGTCACTTGTCTTTTAGGGTTCTAATCTCCTTAGGACAGGAACCGTATCACCTTTTGCGTTCATTCAGCATCTAGCGTAATGTGGTCTCGATCCAGGTTGGTCCTCTAGGTGCTATGGCAATATAAATATTAAATGATAATAAGGTTCAAAGGAAAGCCTCTAATTAGCCATCTCAATCCTCAAACTCATGCCAGAGAGTTCATGAGAGATGACTGTTTTGTAGGATTTCAGCTATGTCTGGCTTCTGATCAGAAGTGTCACAAAAACAAACAAACTTGTGAAAAGAAACACAAGGATCTTGGCAGGACCAGAAACAACAGGCTACCAAAAATAAAATTAAGAAGTAGTAGTAATAAAACAGTTACACAATTTTTGAAGGTTAAAAAAAAATGCAGGCTAAGGCTTGATTTGAATTGCCTATACAGCTTTGGTGCAATTTTTATTTTCAGCAAACCAAGCTGCCTGCCATTGGTTCAAATCCAAGCAACTGTTCAGTGTTACATGCACCTTATATTAAATGAGTGCTGCAAGAGGCTGTGTGGTCTAGTGCCTAGGGACCTAGACTGGCTATCGGGAGACACGGCTTCTATGCCTGGTTCTGCAACTGACTTGCAAGAAACTGTCCATGTCAACTTCCCTCCTATCATTTCTCTGTTTGGTCTATTTAGATGTAAGCTCTTTGCTGTATCTCCCTCTGTGACTGTACAGCACCCAGCCCAGTGAATCTTTGATCTCAGCTGGATACTCTAGATGCGATTTATACAAATAATTAAATACATAAAAAATGGTCATTCAGGGAAGAGTCTGGGCACCATTACTAGAGTAGACAATGGCGGGGAGATGGGGACTGCACAATCCCCGACACAGCCTATCACATTAAATGTGAAAAGCTGACTGCTATTTTGTTTTGGGTCCTCCACCCAAATAGTATTCACGGTCCCTGCCTCGCAGCCGCCCAAGGTGAGATCCCGTTCACGATAAAATCTCCACTTGACTCCTGACCGGCTTCATAATTCCCCTGTCGGACGCGAGAATTATGACGGCTAGGAAACAATGGAATTCTGTAGAACGTGGAGCAACTAAGGCCTCCTCTCATTGTTCACTCACTGTAAACCTATCCCACCCCATTCTCCTCCCTCCCCTGTCCTCTGCTTACATATCCATCATGTCAGTTTCAAGCCCGGCCACTTGAGACATTAGGGGCCTCTGTGTGTTTTGTTATTTATGGGCCTGGTGACACAGAGGTCAATCTGCAGACTGTTTTGCAGCCGTCCCATAAGACGTGGCATGGCGCTGAGGATTTAAGTACAGGATGCCCGAGATGCAGTGCCAGCAAGTGGCACGAAAGGGCATAGGACTTTCAAGAGGCAAATGCAACATTTAGTTTTATAAAAATACAGCTAGAAAGATGGACAAGCACCGAGGCGCTGAATTAATTTCCTTTATAATGCTATCATTCAAATGGGACTTGGGAAACTAGATCAGCTTTTCAGATCAACTGAATATTTGATGGGAAACCTATCTTGATGAAGGTGAATTACACAGGTGGCATAAGGGGTCTGCACCTACAAAATCAGCACATGCCAGTGCAAAATGGCAATGATTCTGCAAGCATATGGTGCCTCAAAACAGAACAGCTGCACACTCAAGAACCCATTTGCTTGCACCATTCCCTGTTATGTGCATGTGCTATTACTGGCACGGGTAGCCTCTGAATGTGCCCCGTTATTATTATTGTGTTACAGCAGCACCTAGAGACTCCAGATGAGATCCAGACCATCTTGTGCTAGGCACTGCACAAACATAGTAAGAAACTGCTCCTGTCTTGGAGAGCTTAATGGACAAGACAGACAAAGGGAGGGTTATTACCACTACTTTACAAATGGGGAATTGAGGCACCGAGAGATCATGGGACTTGCCTAAGGTCACATGGAGTTTGTGGCAGAGTTAAGAAGTGAATTGAGATCTCCCCCGTCCCAGTCCATTGCCTATAACCACACAATCTGCTTCCTCACCGCACACTAGCTGCTACAGAGCCCTCTCCATAAAGACGGAAGTCAATAGGCCTGGTTCTTCCCTGGTCCTCCCTAATTTCGTAATCTCCCATTGTCCTTGCTTTAGTTTAGGGCCTGATGCTACAAAGCCTTGCTAGCAGGGTGAATGGTTATCTTCCTGAGCTGTACCCAATAGCGAGAATGCCACGTGGCAGTAAGTGCTTATAGGTTGTGTCTACACTGCACGCTAAGCTCTGCTGTGAGCCCACAGCCCCTTTCTGTCCACACATGAATCAGTCTGACTCAGGTCAGCAGGCACTCAAGAACCAGGTTCTAGGAGCCAGCTAAGGGGGTGGGTCAGAGCCCAGGTGGAGACTCAGGTCCAAGCCCCATTAGCTTGCAGTGTGGACACAGCTCAAGTTACAGACATGCATCGGAAGGTCTGTGCAGGGCAGTGTGGATGCGTTGCCAGGTGTATGAGACAAGCAATTATAAAGCCATGGTTTATAATGTAGTGTGAGTCCACAAGCCTGGGCCCCACAGACCCAGCTTTACAATGCAGTGTAGACAGACTCTAAACTCTCCTGGGCTGGGCCTCCTTCACTTGTTTTGCAGAGAGCAGTGTACAGCTGGGGTGCTGTGCAAATAATCATTGATTCCAGGAACAAGTTTCAAAAGCCCCTAAGTGACTTAGGAGCCTAAGTCCCATCAAAAGTCACCTAGGTGCTTTTACCCTATAACCACGATGATCCCTAAACATTTCACAAACAATGCCTATGGGAATCCCATGTCCCATTCCTTCAATGCATCTCTCGCTGCTGAAACCCCCAGCAGAGTTACTCAAGAGTTTGGGATGGAGTGTGGCGTGGGTTATTATACCCACTAGAAACAGCATGGGGAATTTAAGGAGGAAAAAATCTTGGACTTTGCCCAGGACACACACCCACAAAAACTGAGTGAAAAGGCCATTATTAAGGTTGCAAAGTCATACACTCAAAAGTTAGGAAATGCCAGAATTAAGGTTGCCTGTGAAACGGTCCAATTTCTCAGTATGTTTTTTGATAACCAGGTGAGCACAGCTAGCCAGATCAGTCAGTGGAACTATGCCCAGCTACACCAGCTAAGGCTCTGGCCCTATATTCCCATTAGTCCAGGTGCAGTTGGGCCATACTAATATAAGCTGAAATTGAATCAGGCAGAGGGCCAAAGCACAAGCTGTGCATCACTTAAATAATACCTTGTTCTTGCACGGCACTTTTCCTCAGCACAGCTCAATGCACTTTACAAAGGAGATCTGTGTCATTGTCCCCATTTTACAGATAAGGAAATTGAGGCACCGAGAAGGGAAGTGTCTTGCTTAAGGTCACCGAGTAGGCTAGTGGCAGAGATGGGAATGGACTACAAGCCTGAGTCTAGAGCTCTACCCACTCAACTTCTCTTTCGTTTTAAATCACACTTAAGACCTACTTTGAGGGCTAACAGGGGATGCCAGTGGTACCTAGATCTTATGTTGGCTGTCTACACACGGCTGAATTTGTCCCATAGAGAGGGACAGTTATGTCCTTGGTTGGTTGTGTTATGTTTTTGCATATGGAGCACGTATTATATATATCACCTTACAATCACCTGTTCAGTTTGTTGCCCACTTTCACCCCTGGGTCTCTTTCAACATTTAAATTCCTCAGACTCCTCCTTCCATTGAACATTTGCATTTCAGTTTATTCCCCCCACATGTTAGTTTGCATTTCTTTTCCTTATTCTGAATTTTCTCTTTAAGTGTTTTCTGCCCATGTTTTTAATCTCTGTATGCAAACTTTCGGGGATTTATCTGGAGCATTCCAAGCCTTTGAAATTCACCCAGGAGTAATTAGAGCCCAAGCCCAAATCTTCAACTGGGTTACATCTGGAGTAGCTGTATTCACTTGTATGGAAGTATGTTGATTTAGGCTAGCTCAGAATCGGGCTCATTTACTTCAATGGAGCTATGCCAGTTTACACCACATGAAGATTTGGTCCGTTAACTTCAGCCAAGCTATGCCAGTTTACACCAACTCAGGATCTGGCCTAAGAGGTGTCCTGCCTATATGTCTTTTGACGTAAATCACCAGGTCACCTGGCATTCATGTTCTATGCAAGTCCTTGGGTGCTATTCAGCCTTTCAATAAACCATATCAGGGTGAAAGTCAGCCCTGTGCAGAGGGCTAAAATGAAGCCTATGCACCATTTACACCCTTGTTTGAGAACCTATCTGGGATGGAAGTGATCCATAACCCTTGCACTAGCCCCCTATGTATGTAGTGAATGTAACCCATGCCATTAATTTATAATGAAACAGAGATACTAGAGGTTCCCTCTGATTGCTGTACTGGTTGCAGACCTGCTGGTTAGCAACGCATGCGTTTTGTTACCTGGGTTAGGTGCCACCATGTTTCCCCCCCATCATTCCCATCACCAGTCTGATGGTGAATGATACTATGGTACTGGAAATGCTGAGTGGCTGACATGGCATCATACCCACAATGCTGTCATCAGTTGCCTTGTGGGTATTTGAAGGAGGTGTGCCCCAGAGGAAGAACATCAAGGGACAGTGGGTATTTCCAGAGTGACTCATGTCTAGGGTAAATGCAACAGCTTTTTGCGTCTTGAGGTGTAGAGGAAATACAAGCAGAAGCAAAGCTGGCCATGTCTCTGAATGAGGGTTTTCCCGCAGTTACTAGCTTTTATATGTTTCTTATCAAGTGTGTCTTGAAATGGTGGTGGTTTTGAAGCTTATTTCTCTGAAAATGTAAGAGTGAAGGTTTCCTGGAGTCCACCACAAACAGCTTCTGTGAAGTCACTTTGGATTGTCTTCATGCACCTACCCCAGGATTTCCAAAAGGGACTAGGGATTTCTGGGTGCTCAAATGGAGACAGTCCTGATTTTCATAAAGAGCTGAGCATTCACCCTTCAAAGCGAGGCCCCTTTAAAAAGAGTCTGAAGTTGGATACCTAGAAATTGAGGGTCCTAATTCTTGCCCAGATTTGTCAAACCTCCAAAAAATGGGCAAGATGGTTAGCCAGCTCTGGACATACAATCCAGGGAAATAATAAATCCTTAAAATATGCACAAAGAGTACGCTTTATGTTCCCAGTCAACATCTCACAGACAAAAGCCTCATCGCAGATCCGTTACACAGGATTTCAACTGATATCCCATTTTTCCCAAAATGCTCAGATCTGAAACTGACGTCAGTGAAGGGGTTCTTTGTAGGTAGGCATCGAGGCTCTAAGTTTGATTCAGCAGATAAAGGACATTCAAAGTGCCCAATTTTCATCTCTCTTATACTGGGGTAAATTAGGAGTAACTGACAGTCTTTAGCCTTAACAAAACAGCATTTGGAGAGTCTCACTCCAATTCCTATTGGACAAATACCCACTTCTCAAAAGCCACAACTATCACAGCTTCGCTGGTGATCTCCCCGAAGAGAACAAAAACGGAATGGTCCAGGGAGAATGAACTTCACTGTGACTATTTGAGGAATCCCAACAAGTCCGCTCAGATGCACCTTGATGTTGGACACTGCTGGGGGGAACGTTTGCAGTGCTGTTATCAGGCTGACCCTGGTCTGTGGGTAAATCAAAGACTCCAGTCTCCAAGGCTGTTGATCCTGCACATTTCATGAGCTAAAAAAAATTGAAAGCAAAAAACAAAAAACCTTAATTTCCCAATATGAGAATCAACCACTCTTGTTTATCTCTTAAAAATATGATTCTCTACTTTAGTATAAAGAATAATCATGCTTGTTTTTGACAGGAAAAATAAAAATAGTCCCTTCCTTTTAATATAATTAGCAGTACCTCCAAATAAGGCCAGTAGAAGTGAAAGATTAGTCTCACATGCAGCCTTTGCTTTATAAAATCGGCTGCTTTCCTGCCTCTTTGGGGAATTTGTTGTCCATGCAGGATAAACTGGAGAAGATTATTGTATGAGAATTCTAAGTCCACCCTGAGTGCAAGGAGATAAGGGCTAAAAATACAACTGCCTTTGGTATGCGTCTGTTTTCCTTTTCTGGGTGAGCATGCATGTTAATCTGACCACCGAATTCACAGGCCTAGTGATAAACGAAACCATATGGCAGTCTAACAGCGCTCCCTTTTGGTTCTTGGCATGTCTTGCAGCCTAACGCAGGATTTGAGGTAGTCCCAGTCCACTCTACATCGCTTTTTATGAACACGCTTCCTTGGCTATTCCTTGACATGATTTCCCTGGAGAGTTCAGACTTGGGGTATGATAATATACCTTAGGTCTGCAATGCATTAAAGGGAGGATATTGTCAGATATATGATCTAGCCATGGATACAGGCCAGACGCATTTGTTACTAGGAGAGAAACTACTTCTTGCTTTGTCTTTATTGTTATCTATCAGCACCTTCCCTACTTATTTGGAATGATTCAGTTAATTTCATTCCTTGACCTTCTCTCCTGCATCCTCAATAATCTTCATGTGGCCTGATCTGTCAGGTAGAGATGGAAACTCTTTGTAAAGAGACTTCTTTACACCCTTCCTGAGGCTCTTCTTAATATCTACTGACTGCGTGGATTTTGTTCCAATGAATTATTTATGGGTGAAAGGCTCTTGTTTTGTTCTGTTTGACTTTTTGGCATTAGCTCATCAGTTAAAAAAAAAAGAAAAAGAAAATGTAGGTCAACCTGCCACAGGAAATTTCCGAAGAGCATGAGACAATAAGTCTGTGTCTGCTCTTTATGGCATATGGTCAGAGAATGCTAGCGACCAATTGGCCACATTTCAGCAAGCTGGGTTTGTTTTTTATTGCTCACTGCAGAATCGCAGATTGTCAAAGTACTATCCGGCAAAGTGGCTCCCAATAAGATCCTCAATAAAGGTTTGGCTCAGACACACACTTGGAAGTTTGGAGGCTTATGTGGACACGTCAGATGTGTTGGGCCTGCAAAATTAAGCCCTGATCATGTAAAGAGATCCGTAAATATTTGGTTCCCATGTGCAATCCCCACCGATTTCAGAGTGACTCTGGGCAGGAGTAAAGAGGTATGTATATGGGGCCTTATCACAGTTTTGGGGCCTAAGATAAAACTGCCCTTGTGAGATATCTTTTATGGTGTTTTGGCTTTTCCACTTCCAGCCCAAGATAGAACTGCTGCAAAAGCATGTGAAACTGAATGTAAAAAATAATTATTTTGACATTTTTGAACCCTCAGAAAAGAAAAAAAGAGCAAAGGTTCAGGAAGTTCTTAGTAATTTATGAACTAATTCTTTTTTTCTTCTTCTTTTTAGGTCTGAAATTTAAACTGAATCCAACAATTCTTGAGGTTTGGAAATGTTCAGATAACTTTTTACCACTATTATTTTTCATTGTGTTGGCTGCCTCTACATTTCTGTGTTCTGGTGCATAGCAGAATCAGCAAAACATCACAAGAAACTCCATTCTCACGTGATTTTTCAAGCCCCGCTTTGCAAACTCAAGGGACCTAATTCTCCACTGTGTTGTCATTGAAATCTCTGCAATGTGGATGTAAAGGGCTACCAGGCTCAGAATAGTAGAGCTGTATGGCCACTTTGGTCAAGAATAAAGGATGACACAAGGCACAGTGCAGTGGAGAATCAAGTCTATGGTGTTTAGAGAAGCGCCATGATTTAATTTCAACCAAACCAAATCTCCGGCCCCCTTTGGATCCATCCCTACTTCCAACCTAGCCAGGACCAAAATATGTTACAAAGATCTAAATGAAAAATAGCAGGGGAAGTACCTTAAAGTGATGCTAGTTCAGTTCCTTTAAGCTGTAAAACATTTTCCTGAAGCTTAGTTTCATAATTCATCATATCTGAAGACAGTTATTTATAGAAATGAATCATTCCATTAAAGGTCTGATCCAATCCTGGTGGAATCAATGGTAAGCTCCCAAGTATTTTATTGATGGTAAGATCTGAGGCTAAGGGTCTTGAGATACCTCATGTGGTTGAAACAGGGCAATATTGGAGATCTCTTTAGAAACTTGATCTCACCAGATTTCCAGACTAGTAACCAGAACCATTAGGGCCAGATCCTTAGGGTTATAAATTGGAAACATGCCACCGACTTTCTGAGCATGGCGTGACACCAGTTTACCCCATTTGAGGATCTGTCCCATTCTTGGTAGAATAGAACCACCTTTCCTCCCCCTGGACAGGAGAAGAGAAGAGAGAAGAAAAGCTCCAATCTCTGTGTAGACCACTAACTTGGATTTATTTATTACTATTAGTAGTAGCAGCATTATTATTGAGAGAGCGGGTAAGATCCCCTATCATGGACCAGGACCCCACTGTGCTAGGTGTTGTACAAACACAGAAAAGTCGGCTGCTGTCTAATTGTGCAATGTGCACAGGGGCGGCCCCAGGCCCAGGGTGCTCCAACAGGTGAGAAAAAATAAAAGCATTTGTCATGAAAAAATTTGGAAAATTCAAACTCATTTTTGTTTGGCAGCTTTTAGAAAAGAGCGATTTCATTTATTCTAAACAGTTGTGAAATGTTTTCTATAGAAAAGTTTTATTGTCGATCTTTTTCATTTTTGAAAAATGGCCACTTTATTTTTTTTCTGTTTTCTCTTACTTTCTCTCACTTTTTCCCTCCTCCTCCCCTGTTTTCCTTTTCTTAATTCTGCCCCTGGAAATTTTCAGGAGGTGAGGAGAAAGGGGGGGAGGGAGGGAAGAGAGAGAGAAAAGGGGGAAACAATAAATATTTTTAAAAAAATAAACGTATTAAAAATATTTCATCAAAAATATTTTTCCAGTTTCATCCAAAAATGGGAAATTGAAAAGAAAATTGCCAAATGTCTGATTTATAAAACATTTTCAATTAAAAATGCATTAAAATCATTTCATCCCACTCTCCCATGCATCATTCCAAGTCCCATGGCAACCCTATCTTTGCTCGGCACAAAGCCCAGATGCCAAGCCCAGGGATTAACATCACTCTTGACCCTGTGGACCACTCCCCCATTGCAGCCATTCACAGTGTAGGAGAACATTTGGGATAAGGGATACGAACATTCTTCCAATCTTCCTTCGTACAGAACCAAGCAAACGAAGGCCCTGATCCGGACTGGGCCCTCAGAGCAGTGCTGTGATATAAGTAGTTAGGGCTTCTTTTTGGAGGGTGAGAGATTATTAATTTAATTGGAGAGGCTTTATTTTTAGCAATTTTTTGAGTTTTGTGTAGATGTAAAAAAATCCGGGGGGTATCGTGGCTGTATACTGTAACGAGTAATTCCTATTGTATACAGATTATATATATATACACACACACACACATTATTCATTACAGTAGTATATACAGTAACGCGCAATCTCTTTGTAACATTCCCTAGTGCCCTTTAACGCAGGAGTTTTATAAACAGCCCTCCATTAAAGCACACTAGGGACCTTTCACGCACAACAGCAAGGTCTACGTGAACCACTTAACACTCAAACTGTTTGTGCGCTTTAGAAATTGCACCCCATCCTCTGAATAACTGCTCCCTACAGACAAGCCCTTAGATACAAGTCACCATTTCCGGTGTTTTTCTGGTGTTTATGGTACAAACCAAAATTTCTCTCTTTTTTTTTTTTATTGGGGGTGTTTTAACAGGGTTTGTCGGTTAGCAACCGAAAATCGGAAGCCCTCAAGTAGTAAACAAACAATGGTGATAAATTCAGGGAAAGTCCCTCAATATTGCTTTCCCCTGTGCTGATTCCTATGTATCTATGCCAATGCTGCCCTCTGCTGGCTGGATCTCACAAGGCCGATCACTCTTTTCCCTGGCGTAACGGCAGGCATGAATTTGAACCACTTGAGAGAAGGGTGCTGATGTGCTGCACAATCTGGGTGTCTCATGGTGTCCACAGCTTCTCTCGCTTTCTTTACTCTCACCCTTTTTCTGTCCCTGGTCATCTTCTGACCCTTTCCCACAGTCTCAGCAGGGCTGCTGGGACATCGCTTGCCACCTCAGCAGCGTTCCTGTGTCAGCTGTAAAGGAACTGAAAAAAAGCCGCACCTTTTCTTCCCTGCTAGCACCATGTCCGCTCTCCCTGCTGCTGTCACTGCAACGGCATTACTGAACTCTAGCAATCATGTAGGCATACAGACACAGATCCAGGCCCCTGGACAGATGCCCCAGAAAACCAGCTAGGAATTACCCTAATTTACGTCCCCTGGAGCCACACAGCTGCACATTCTCCCACTCTCAGAGTTTAGAGGGCAAAAGGGTTTCCGAGGGGAGTGCTGTGTCTCATGTAACTTAAATCTGTCTTTAGGTTGCTGTCCATTACACCAGGGACCAGTTCAATCCTCAGTCAGGTCTAGGATCAGGGAAGCAGAAAGTTGGCTTAGAGATGACATCACCACCACACCCTGGGCTTTGCACTGGACCCGGGGATCTGGCCCATTCAGTTTAAATGGACGATGTCATGAAAAATACCAGAGCACTGTGCTGTGTGCAAACCAGGGGAGCTCAGGGCCTTTACCTTTCTCATCAGCAAACCAGGCAGGCTGGCGACTACAAGCTCCAGAAAGCACATCTAATTGCCCTGAGCAGAGAGCTGCTTCTCTAGCCCCGTGTGATGCTCCTCAGCCGCTGCTCTTCCCAAACAGTTTTGTGTGTTTATTTTGAATCCCCCGTTGTAGCACTGGCCAGTGGGCCTGAATTTTGGCTGTTCGACAAATGTTTGCGGAGAGGGATGGCGTGGATCATTGGTCAGAGTCCTCTTGGGATCCTAATAGAAACTTTGCTGTTGCCTTCCCCGGTAGATGTTAAGATATGTGCCAAAACATGTGAAGCAGCCCTTTCCAATCTGCTTTTTTCCAGGACTGCTTTCCCCTTAATCTCACCAGTGTCCCAGCGAACTAACACTTCTCCCGTAAACCGGCTGAATGATGAATGAATTTTCCCTGAAGCCTGCTGGGTAATGTAATAAGGTTCCTCTCCAAGATATCACAGAGCATACAGGAGGCTGTGGTATAATTCCAGTGCCCTCAGTTATGTCTCATTCCAAATACAGTGTAATACAGTTTTTTGCACAGCTTAATGTCAACTCTGCCCCAAAACAGTTATTCTCTGGCACTTATCCTAACATCCCAAACTTCTCAACAGCTTCCAGCAGATTCCACTGTGCAAAAAATCAACAGGCCACTAAAATGTTTCCATAATTTCCCCTGTAGTGGAATTTCCTCTCCAAAAATTATTCCAGCCCAAGCTCCCAGGAAGGGTAATATCAGTCCTGAACCTCCACCCTGCAGAAGTAGAGAGAGGAGCTTTACTCTCCGGCTTCCTAGCAGGACACACAGTCCTATAACAATCCCGGAATTAAAGTCACTGCGTTGTTATGAACCGAAAAGCTGTTTTACACCTGGTTATTTCAGAGTGGTTTTTATTTGACTGGCTGGTTTCTGCCCTCAGTTACCTCACTGTAAGCTCAGAGTAACTCCACTCATATGATGCCATTACCTCCAGGTAGACGTTTGCAATTCAGAACCGAATGTGGCCTTTCAGTGTACGTGTTGCCATCTCTCGGACCCCTCTATAGTCAGGTCAGTTTTAGCTGGGATGCCTGGTACTAAAAGGGAAGGCAAACAAGAATAATCCTGGTGATGTTTCCTAGAGCACTGTAAGTCATTGCTAAGACCGGGTTTATCACCATTTACTTGGGATGAGCCGCAGAATCTATCCGTCACTCTGGCACTTTGGAGAAAGAGCAGCTATCCCAAACCCCTGATAACAGCGGGGGACAGTTTCCAAAGTGCCTAAGGAATTTAGGGGTCTAAGTCCTTTTGACTTGCAATGAGACATTCATTTATTATTATTATTGTGGTAGTGCCTAAGTGAATGTGTATGCCACATTGTAAACCCAGGTTTGTGGGACCTGGCCTTGTGAACTGCAGTTTCCAAGCATCCACATTGCACTATAAACCTGGGCTTACAATTGCTGGACTCGGATCTCACAGCTATGCTGATGCAGCCAGACTGCACTACGCAGACCTTCAGGTCTGCCGCTTGAGCTGCGTCCACACCACAAAATGGCAGGGCTTGGACCCGAGTCTTGGCAGGACTCAGCAGGGTCCGAGGACCTGGGTCCTGAGTGCTTGTTGTCCTGAGTCAGACCGATTTGTGTGTGAACGGAAGCGGGGCTGGGGCGCAAACATGAGTCAGACCCTGGGCTTAGTGTGCAGTGTAGACACACCCTAAGAGCGCCACTCATGGACCAGGTCTAGGTGCTGCAGAAACACAGACCAAAAAGGTTCTTAAGTGCCCAGGTCAATTTTGAAAAAGGACCTTCAGTATCTTGGTCACATAGGAATTTTTGAAAATTGTGTGCACAATCTTCACACTGTGTCATGTGTATCCACTACCTGCATCTGTTTGTGTGTGTTAACACAGCCCCCTAATGGTGGGAATTCCACCTGCTCTGTGTGTGTGTGGAGCAGGGGGTGGGGGGTGGGGGCAGTGTGAGAATGAGTGAGAAAATCTGTGCTCTGGACTGGAATGTGCGGGGGATAGTGAGTGGAGGAAAAGGGTTACCCCCTATGCAGCATTTGATGGGCACAAGGACCATCCATTAGCATCAGTAGGCGTGCAACATATGGACCCGTAAGAGCAGGCTATGACATGAAAGATGCTAATGCAACCAACATTGTCAAGGTACGAAACCCTCTAGGAACCCCAACCAGACAAAAGTTGCAGAGAGTCTGGAAATCTGCTCTGAATTGGGGAAATAATCTCTCGTAGGTAATTTTATCCCGAGTAACTTTTTCCCCTTGCAGGTGGCAGGGGGACCTCAGTGAATCCCAACGGATTTACCTTCCTGTCACTATTAATTTGTGCATTGTAAAGCTTTTGCCAGACCTTCAGCATTTCTCCCTTCTCCCAGCCTTTAGTTATGACCCAACAAGTGGGCTTTTCTTTTTTAACCTGCAACTCCAAACATAAAACAGGTTTCCGGAAATTGACTAATAATAAATGATCAGGGTAAACAAGGACCATATTTTAATGGCCCAGAATAGGAGCTCCCATCCTCCCCCCTCCCCACCACTTCTTTCTTCAGCTGTGGGCAGGAAATTTTTCTAACAGCTGACCTGCGGCACTTGGAATCAATTAACGGCGGAGGGTGGGTTGCCAAGTTTTATATGCTGGTCTGCTGCCGGGAGTATGTGCACGCATGTGGGTCATTTCCTTCCACTTTCTATTTTGGATTGTTCTGTGTATGTCTGCAAGCCCAAGGATTTGCCCATAGGGAAGGCAAACACACTTTCTGGTTACAATAAGGAATGTGAGGTAAGACAACCAGATCCATAGGGAACATATTTCGCTTTGCACAGCGCATGCAGATTCGTGACATACACATGATTTGTACGTTGCTGCTGAGAGCATGGGAAGACCTTGTTAATGGTAATAATGGCTGATGGCACATGAGCCATTTCTGCTCTCTTTTAGCTAGCCGGGATTTGCACTGGAATGGGCCCACTGGAATCAGGGGATATATTATATTGCCATTCAGCGGGGATCAAACCTTGGAACCAGAGATGATGTGTTGTTGTTTGGCCGGCTGCCCTCACTCTGTCCCCCCACTATCGGCAGGCATGGGTCATCTCTGCTTGGACCTCTGCATCAAGGAGCCCATACAACTCTACTGCCTGAGCAAAAGGACTCCTCTCTGGTAGCCAAGGAGATAGCAAGCTCATCAACCTCTCTTTGTGGCCCAGCACCCCCCTAGACAAACTGATTGCACAACAAAATCAATATAAACACACCACAAGTGCACAATTGGGTCTCACATCACCATGTATACATAACTGTACACACCCGTACAGGCCCTGCTTCTCTGATTGATTTCTGATGGTTTGTAAACCATAGAACATGGCGATTGTCACAAATTATTTCAAAGGCCACACACTACTTGGTTCAGGGATCTTTCCTCACCTTTGTCCACCTACTCTTCCTGTCTCAATCACTTTGATTTGGAGGCCTGGTTTCTAGAGCTAAGCAGTCAACAAATAAATTATCTGACAAAATCTTGCATCTTTTCCAAATCGTCCACGAGCAGCTCATCATTCCCATAATGTCCACTTGGTTGGAAACTTTCCTTCCTTCCTTGGCAGATAATCTCCACCGATAGCTCTAAATTCATAGCTTGCCTGCACCAGTTCATTGTGAATATTCAACATGCAAACTGTGCTGATCCAAGAACACATGGCGGGCTTCTCTTCCCTGATTGGATGAGCATAATTCTTGCGGGGCTCTGGTGCCAATGTTTACATTTCCCAAATTGGAGTTAAAATGTTCAAAGGACCCCTGAGCAACTGACATGTGAATTCCGCAGCAGCCAGGTCCTAGAATGTTACACTCCGTCTCTAGCAGGAAACGGCAACATATCCTGCAGGATATTATGTGGTGCAGAGTTTGCTGTGTGTTACTCACTCTCGACATACGCACACACAAGCCAGTAGAGAAGTGAGAGGGAAACCACAGCCAGCCTCAGTTTTGTGCTTATTTTATAAGATCTATCAGGCTGTCAGTTAAATAAATAAGTTGTCTTAAAAACCTGCTTCAGTCCTCACTGAAGTACCACATGGCACTAGCAGGGTCCTGCAGAATCTACAAAACTTTTGATCTTTCTGCTGCGGAAGCAGAACCTTACATGGCCCAGTATTGCTATGTCAAGGGAAGGGTTCTGTGTTGTGATCATCTTGGGTGAGATTAAAGTGAGTAGCATGGTGGGAGAGAGGGAGCTGAGGCCCATGGGTATATTGCAGAGAGAAAAAGGCACTTCAAAGGGACAGGAGAAGCATCCAAACTCTTGTGTGCTTGCTTGAACAGGGTTTGACTTTCAGAGGGACGGAGCATGGCTAGTTCCAGACGAAGTCAATACTGGGAGAGGCAGGTGTTCAGCATCTCTGACCTTAACATGTGGCCTAAATTCTGATCTCAGTTACATCCACACAAGCCCCTTAAAGTCATTGCGGGTTGCAAGGTTATGAAGAGAACAAAGTGTTTGAGAGCCAGATTTACATGTGATTTAGGTGCCTAACTTGCCGAGGCCTTTTTGTCAATGGCGGTATCTTTGAGAATCTAAATTCCTTTGTAAATCTGGTCCTCGACCTGCTTGAGGTTCACTCAAAACCAATCAGAGCGCCTTTATTTTCAATTGTTCTGTGTGTGTGTGTTAAGAGAGAAAGGCTGGTTTTCTGGTTAAGGTGCTGGACTGGGATAGTAGGAAATCTGGGTTGAATTCCCTTCTCTGCCACTGAATCCCTGTTTGATTTTAGGGTAATCACTTAATCTCACTCTATCTCTGTTCCCTATGTAGATAATAATCTCTTTCCTCCACTCTTTGTCTACCTAGATTGTCAGCTTTTCAGGACAGGAATGCTCTCTTAATACATGTATGTACAGAGCCTAGCACAACGGGGTGATCTCAGTCAGAATCTTAACTGCCACTGTAATAAAAATAATAATAATAATATTCCTGGGTTTCTTTTTAGCTCTTTTTTAAGCACAAATTCCTTCCAAAACTCTTCCCTGGCAGATAGTAAAATAATGTGCAAAACGGCTATTTGGTTCAAGAGTTTTTGGCAAAACCTAGCGGGATGAATCATAATGCACTATTTTATTCTTTCCTCTTGCAGAAAACTAACAGTTCCAAAACTGAACAACTTAGCAGCTGCCTTTACTGATTTTGACAGTTAGTGGTTTTGATAGGAAAAGGCCGTCCAGGTTAAAAAATTTACAGCATTTGCAGACAGAACTGAAAGGAAATTTATTCTGAATAGTGGCCAGGGCTTGTATAAAATAAGACGAGAGGTCAGTGATTAGATCCTTCTGGGAATACACACTGGAACGAACCATTTGAGCCAGCTATTCTTCTAAATGCTTTGAGAAGCCTCAAACAGGAAGTTGACCCAACAGGAAGAAGTGCCATTAACAGCATGTAAGATGATCAACAAGGTGCAGAAGGACTGGAGGGGGAACTGAAGGAGAATATGCCCAAGGAATACAATTGACTAGATTACAACATGATAGAAGGGATGAAGAAAATAAATACAAAGTTAGGGCAACTTATTTTTCATGAGGCCATAAGTTAGGTTCTGAATTCTGGAACGCATGAAGTTCTAAAGAGATCTAAAATCTAGAACCCAGGAAGTTCACCATTCTATAGGTCATAACGTTCTAAAAAGTTCTAAGTGTGAGGCTCAGAGCTCTCTTCTCTCCGGTGATAACAGGGGCATGAGAGTAAGTTTTATATCAATGGAATTCTGTTGAGTCGTGATCTGTATGAAAGAAGAGATCTAAGTCCTCAGTCTAAGCTAAATTGCGTTCAAGTCAATTGGAGCTATTCTGATATGCAGCTGCATGTTATGATGATGGCACGGTCCACTGAATTTGTATTTTGGGCTACGTTCATTTGAGGTCACATTCCTTGAAACCTTACTCCAATTGCCATGACAATAACGGCACACCAGGGAAAGTTCCAAAAGTAAGAACTTGAGAGGTAGCTTGGAGAGAGAAAGGCAGTAGGCACTCCTGGGCGCTGATCTCTCTGCACTGCCATTGATGGCCTTTGGCAATTTGTTGAGCTAAATTCTGGGCTAAATTCTGACCTGGTGTAAGCAAATTCCGAGGGAGGTTTCTGATCCGAGTTTGGCCGTGATGGTGTGAAAGGAGTTACATGCCTGGCGTAAATTGGTCAGAGAGGAAGTGTAAGTAGTAAACTGCTGCCACTTTTTTGGCATTCAGTGAGCGTTTACAAGAGCCTTAAATCGGTTCTTCCTTAAACTGGAGTAAATCGGGAGTAACTCCAAGGAAAACAACAGAGTTATGAGGTGGAAGAGAAGGATCAGGCCCCACAAGTGTTGACTGACACCCACAGTGGGCAAAAGAACAATTAAAGGAAGTTATTAATCTTTATTTCTGCTACAGTGGCCCTTTCCCGCCAGCCTGTCCATTAGGCTTATTTTCTACACTCACTGAATGCCACAAGTAACGTTACATTATCACTTTCATCCATTCGCTGATCATCTTCCATCAGGATTTGAACATGCTTCCCTAGGGTTCAAATAATACACACATTATTCAGTCTTTACTCGGGCAAAACATCCATTAAATGGGCCAGATTCTCAGGTGGTGCAAATCAGTAAAGCTACATTGACTTCAGTGGAACTTGTCCAATTGACACCCGCTCAGAATCTGAATCAATGACACCATCTAGGAAAAGAATTGGAGCAAAACGGCTTGATCAAAAACCTATTGAAATCAATAGCACTCAAGTATAGGCTTAAGGGTGCTTTGCTGAACAGGAAAGGACTTAAGCACAAGCTTAAAGTTTGGATGTGTTTACGTGTTGTGCTGAACTGAGTCTTTTATGAAGAGAGGGGCTAAGCTGATCAGAAAAATGAGGGCTTTTATCTGGGAAAAATTTTGATTTTTTGCCAAAAAGAAAAAAAAAGGACTCCCCCCAAACTGAAAATATTGAGCTGAAAACTGTCAAAAAAAAGTTTGAAAAAACAGTTTTCAGTCCAAAAAATATTTTTAGGAGGGCAGTTTTCTAATGGAACGTCAAAATATTTGGAGGGAATCAGACACTTACCATAGAAGTTTTCTTTCTGTCGAAAACCCAACTTTCCAAGTTGTGATGGAAAAATTTTGAGCTGGCGTAGAGATGAGGCTTTTGCAATTGTAAGTAAGCCAGAAGCCTGGAGTTTAGAGTGGAAGGCAAGGGGGTGGTTTATAATTTCACATTCATTACTCATCTCTAGGACGACCAAGCCCATTTACCATTGCTTTCTAACCACATTTCTATACAGTGCTTTTGGCCAACATCCTCAAAGTTATTTAGGCTCTTAACTTCTATTGATTTCACATCAATATAGGTTTGAAGTTGGGCAAAACTTTCAACCAATTTTGCAACTGCTTGATAGGAATTTCATCTAAACCACATTCCTCTCATTTGCTCATAAGAATGCCATGTAGGACTGTACCAAAAGCTTTATTAAAATCAAGATATATCACATCTAGATATAAAGTTATTTAAGTTAAAGGCCAGTATTGACAGAAGAACAAACTGATATAATCTGGCCGTCAACAAGTTTAGGTTTGAAGTTGGGCAAAGGTCTCTAACCATCAGAGGAGTGAAGTTCTGGAACACCTTGTCTTTCTAATATCCTGGGACCCACACAGCTACAATACCACTTCATACACCAGGCTGACACAGTAAGTTATATTGCAGCGACACCTCCTGGCTCTTAGCAACTGCTTATGCAAGCAGAAGGCTGAAACAATGATATCTTGACAGCAGGACTGAAAATACGTTTTTGTTACACACTGTGGGTTGGATTCAGTTACTCCAGGGTAAGGGCCTAATTCTATTGGATGGAAAAACTCCAGCTGATGTCTGTGGGAGCAGGAGCCCTTTACTTCAGAATAACAACTGCATTCATGTCAGCAGAATTGCTTCAGTTTTGCAGAATATGGGAGTAAGTGAAAGCAGAGTTTGTTCCAACTTTTGGGAAATTGTTAGTTATTGCTTGAAAAACTGATTTCAGCTAATGTGATCGTATGATATTTCCCATGTGCATACATAATATACCCAGCTAACGGCTCCCCTGTGCTCTAACCCTGATTATTTGCAGGGCAGACTAAATCTCAGAGAAGTGGCAAAGATGATTCACAGTTCTGTGAAGCCCTTTGAGGCAAAAGCTGGCCATCTACACTGTGGGTTCCAGATTTTCCAAACGGCTTAGCTCACATTCAGGCACCTAAATAAGATTCAGATTTCCAAATGTGCTCCACGCCCAATGTACGCCCACCATGCCGGGCTATTATGAAAATCTGGCCCTGATTTGGAGCGCTGAGTTTCTGCAGATCTAGCTCCGTATTTCTCCAACACCCAGCACAACAGGGCTCCGACCCATATTGGCACCTCTAGGAGTGACTTTAATGCAAATAATAAATGACAGAATTCTTTCTGGTTCTAAATTTACTCTTTACTTTGTTGGATTCCCTAGACAAACCGTGACCTCATTGTGCTAATACCAATGGACTCAGAAGGCTTGTTTTGCATGTGTGCTTTATTATAATAAACAGTACATAATTTTTTTCTCCGATTTGCTTTTCCTTTGGGCTCCAAAACCACCAGGTCAAATCAGTCTTAAAGCAAAAGGGACAATGCCAACATTTGCTTTAATGCTCAGTATTATATCCTCATCGGTCAGAGATCATATCCTGCTGTCTTTTTAAAGATCATTCCACCCCCTCTTCAGCTCCCTGGTCCCTTATAAACCCTGGCCCAAAACACAACCCATATAATCAAGAATACACAATGCAACATCTTGGATTAGTTATGAGCTTTTCAGATGAGCTCAAACCCGTATTTCATATCATTCCTCCAGTCATGAGATTGGAGCTTGTCACATTTACTGAAAACTAAAGTACAAGCATATTTTATTCATTATCTGCCCTCATCTCTGAAACAAACACCTGCAAAACATTTCAGATCTAGACTAGATGAGTAAGGCTTCATTAGGCATGACACTTTCTCCCTCGCTTAGATTAGGAAACTGCATTTTATTGCTAAACTTTGGAGCTATAAATTGCTTTGGGATCATCACGTTGTAGGAATGCAGACTCCTAAAGGACCAATCTTGTTAGCTGACTTCAATGGGAGTGAGGCATCTATATGTCCTGGAGCACGGTCTTCCAGAGCCGTATCCACTAGCCCAGCTGTCATGTGCTGGGAATTAGGAGAAGGGGATGAAGTTTTTGAAAATCTGAGGCTGTTTGGTTTTGCTCATTTCCCCTTCACTGCCCCTCCCAGGTTCTGGTTTCGGAACACCCAGTCAGACATAAGGAAAGGTCAACCCCCCAAAACCCCTTTAATGCGTAACTTGTTTCAGTCTTCACTAAAAAGGTTAATTGTGAGCAGATACTGAACACAAGATTAACAACAAGGGGAAAGGAACACAAGCCGGAGTAGGGAAAGAACAGTTTAAAGATTATTTAGATAAATAAGATGTATTCAAGTTGGCAGAGCCTGATGAAATGCTCCCTAAGGTATGCAAGGAAATATCTGAAGCAATCATGGAGCTGTTGGTGATTATTTTTGAGCAACCTTGGAGGATAGGAGAGGTCCCAGGAGACTGAAGAAGGGCAAACATAGCACCTATATTTTAAAAGGAGGACAAAGAGGCCCCAGGGTATTATAAACTAGTCAGCCCCTAACTTCAGTACCTGGAAGGATACTGAAACAAATTATTAAACAATCAGTCTGTAAGTACCTGAAAGATAATAGGGCTATCAGGAATAGCCAACATGGATTTGTCAAGAACAACTCATGCCAAACTGACATGATTTCCCTTTTTTGATAGGGATACGGGCCTAGTGAATAAGAGTGAAGCTGTAAATGTGATATAGCTTGATTTTAATAAAGCTTTTGATACAGACCTACATGACATTCCTACAAGCAAATGAGAGGAATGTGGTCTAGATGAAATTCCTATCAAGTAGGTGCAAAACTGGTTGAAAGAGCATGCTCAATGAGTATTAATCAGTGGTTTGTGGTCAAATTGGGAAGATCCTGCAGGGATCTGTCCTGGGTCCATTAATGACATGGATAATGAGGTGGTAAGTATTCTTATAAAGTTTGTGGATGACATCAATCTGGGAAGGGTTGTGAGCACTTTGAAGGACAGGATTAGAATTCAAAATGACCTTGACAAATTGTTGAATTTCATCTTGTTAATCTCAGACCAATTTTCCAAAGACAAAAGAAGAGTACAACACCTAGGCAGGAAAAAATCAAAAGCACAACTGCAATATAGGGAATAACTGGGTAGACTGTAGTACAGCTAAAAGAAGCCGGGGGCTATAGTGGATCACAAACTGAATATGAGCCAACAATGTGCTATAGTTGCAAAAAAGGCTGCTATTATTCAGGGGTGCATTAACAGACCTGTAAGATATGGGAGGTAATTGTCCCATGGTACTCCACCCGGGAAAGGCCTCCGATGGAGAACTGTGTCCAATCCTGGGAACCACACTTTACAGGAAAGATATGGATCAGATTGGCGAGGGACCAGAGGACAGCAACAAAAATGATAAAATGTTCATAAAACCTGACCTCTGGGTCAGTTTGGTCTTCAGCTGAGCACTTGCCAATCTTCAATGTGTTAAGCCTGGCAGCCTCCTGGTTTGGTAGGGCAGTTCTGTTATCCCCATTGTCCACGGGGAACTGAGGCGCTGAAAGAGCAAGGGCCCCTCAATCCCTGAGATCAAACTAAGTGATTTAACCCAGGAAGTCTGTGGAAGAAGAGGGACTCAAATCCAGCCCTCCTGCAGCCTAGACTCATCCACTAGACCACTCTTACCTTCTCTATAAGAATTTGTCCCTTTGCATTTAACAACATGGATTCAACTTTTCCTTTATAGCTGTTTTTGCAGCTACTTTGCCCAGTGTTTCATCTGACCAAATATCTGCTAGCTGGTGGCCATCTCTCCCTCGGGTCTGAACTGATGTCAATAAGAAAGTTGCTCAAAATTCCAAGTCAATGGATTTTGTTTGTTTATGGGAATCATATTTAACATTGCATTACTCTTTGTTTTCATTGCTTCCAGTCCTACACATCTGTTCTTCAATACTCATGTTATGATACTTTCCCTATAATTGTCTTCATCAGCGTACATTTGCCCCCCTCCTAATCCCTGCTCTTCCATTTCCAAAAGGACTTTAATCGCTTCCCCCCCACTCTTTCTTTCTGATGCAGGCAATAAAAATGCCAGTAAAACATTCATACAGAGACACTGTGATGGCGGAATCTCAGATGTTGCAGATGAGACGATATGTCTGTATAATTAAAAGATACTGTCAATAGGGCAAGGTACTGTGACAAGCTAATGGTCTCTTGGTACATGATAGAGGCCAGAGAGAAACAGATCTGATTTTCAAAAGTCGGGCATTCCCCTGTTGCAATGCACCTGTGTTCATTGCTATTTTATTGGCTGGTTAAATCAATCAACTAAAAACAGTGGGGAGAGAAACGTCATCACAAGCCATGTCATTCTTCTGAGAGGCGGTCAGTGGCAGCTCTTTGTCCTACTGTTATAAAAAGGAAGCTGATTGGCTTAGAGAAAAGGCACTGTTGGGTGCTTTAGCCAATCAGGAAAACATTGACTCATACATAAGCACATGATTTGTTTTTCAGAAGTTAACTTTCCTTACGTTGTGGTCATAACTGGTCACAATGTCTCATAGTTGGGGGAGGTGGGAAGCACAGGGGAGAAAATTGTAAATCTTTTTTTGAAGTTTCACTATATTTCAAAATTTGAAATGTTGACTTGTCTGAAATTTGAAAAACCAACCAACCAACCAATCCGATCTATAGCTAGAGGGGAAACGAGATGGGGTATTTCACAAAAATGTAATCAACAATTTTACCTTTTTTTTAAAAACCTTCAAAGTGTTGAAAATCAAAATTTTGTCAAATGTTTTTGAACTTCAAAACATTTCAGCCCCTGCTAGTTCTGATTCTGCAAAGTCCAGTGCATCCTCCACGCCCCTGGAATACTCTTATTTGCACCTGAATACCTTTGTTCAGATGCAGTTACAGATCTCTATGTGAAGAACAACATTCAGGTAAACAAAAACCCATGTAGCTGGAGTTTCCACTCCAGAATGTACACACTAAATACATCATCCAAACTTACTGTCTTCCTGGGGCTGGGGCTTTATTGGTAATTAGGCAACAACAATAATAATCAGGGACTGTCTTTTAGTTCTGTGTTTGTGCAAACAATGAAAATTAAACCTCGGTGTAAATTCTTGCCGCAAGCTTAGCTGTTCCAAGGTTTTGCAGCTCTGTCCAATAAAACACTAAGTTTTATACATCTCCTGCCCTCTGCGATTCCAATCACTCTGTTATCCTTCGCCCATCTGTTTGCCATTGGTCATTCCGAGCCCGCCTGTGAGTCAAACCTACACAGAGAACAGGGCTACAAGGGAGTTAATCCCTTCTATACATTGGCCTTTTGTTTAACGGCTGTACACTTCAGCCCTTTAAACAATGTAATTTCCTGGCAATAGATCAGTGTCTGAGCCTGCAGCACCTCATCACCGACCCTCATTCCTCCTTTTGCTCTTTTTGTTAGAAGGATGAAACAAGAGTTTCCAGCCCTGAGATCTTCAGTTGCTTGTTTTATTTCAGTCTTTGAGTGAATTCAGTGCATGTGAAAGCTGCCAGATTGACAGCTGGGAATATTAAAGGGCTGCAGGTAAGAGCTGTGCAGAGGTATCCAGTTCCAGTACCCAATTTGTATTCTGCCTACAAAACCAATGAACCAAGTTTCATATTCCCGAGCGCCATCTGCTGGCCCAGTCTCCATTAACTAGCTTCCATGTGTACAGGCTGGAGCATTCTAATAAGAGTGAACAAGAAAACAAAAAATCCCAGATTGCGCTAGGCCTAATCCTGTGGAGCCTGTTCAGTATTTACTGTGCCCTTGTTATGCAGGGATAGTGAATTATCTAGGGAGTGAACTCCCCTCTCCTTGACAGCAAGTGCTTCCAGGACAGGGGTCAGGCACAGTGGCGGGGTGCATGAGGAAAGCTGGATAAACCCAGGACCTCAGTGTTCAGGGATGTCAACACAACACTTCTCAGCAGCACCACAGTCCTTTTAGAGAGATGCGCATAGACTGAGTGAATCCACCCAGCTGATCTTCCTCCCCTCCCGCACCACAGCTGTGCACTGAGCAGTGACAACCTGAGATCAACTGTGCATCCACAGAGGGATAGAGATTCAGGAAAAGCCTGTGTATTTGGGAGGCAGGGGATGGGGTCGCCCTCTTCTCTGCCAACAGGCCTGATTTCATTTTCTTTGATCTCGCAGCCTTCTCCTTCACCAGGGTCCTGCTGCCATTTACAAGCCCACCCCCATCAAGTGACCGGCTGTTCTGCAGACAGCTGATCAAAACCACAGCTGGACTGGCTTTGATCTCTGTCAGCAGAAGTGGGGGGCGCTGCCCCATCCCTTTCACATGCATGTGCCTTCCCCCTTTTTATCTTGGCCTTGTGCCATCAACTGACCCCTCCTGCGCAGCTACTTCTGTTTGCCATGAGCCAGACTATCCCAGAACCCGGGCATTGGTCTGAGGAGGAGGAATGGGCACAGCCCGGGTACTGAGAAGCGTGGATTCTTTTGCCCTCTGGTTTTATTGCAGCACATCTGTTCTCCCAAGGTAGCTGGGGTTTACTACCTGGCTCCTTCAGCTATACCTCTTGCCTGCTCCCCAAGAAGGCAAGTGGGACCCCAACGGCTGCACTCATTTACCTATAATTCCCAGTGTTAGTTGGGAATCAAGGCCAGTCCAGGCCACGAGCTAAGCCTGAAACCAGGTCCTGCTGCACCAAGCACAGACCTCTACCCACCAAGCTCATGGCCTGTAGTGTCTCTTAGTGGTAAGAAGATAAGAGCCCAACCTGTCTCCCAGATCCCGGAGGTAGCTGTGTAACAATCAGAAGAGTATGAACCCAAGAACTAAAGTGCAGACCTCTCTGCCACTTGAGCTAAAGGAGTAAGTCCATCAGCTAGCAGCAGTAGCAGACTGTTGTCCGCTGACCTAGCCACAGAGGTGGGAAGCGCAACATGCTTCACAAGCAAGTTACACTTTGTTGTTTTTTTTTAACTCCCTGAATTGCCACTTGTCCCCTGGAACACAAACAGGAAGCAGCCTCCTGGGACAAAGCGGAGCATTAACCATCTCCAGGAGATGTCGGAGAATGCAGATCTGGAGGCAGGAAGAACTGAGGCTTGGACCTGGGGCGCACAAAAAGTATGTTGCTTCATCCCCCTAAGATCCATTGGAGGGCTCTCTGTTTATCAAAGCATGGAAAATCCTTACCCCGGCTGGTTCAGTTTAACTTTGTGTAACCCCCTCCCTTACACATGAATGTCTTTGTCGCCCTCTAGAAGATGTTCCACAGAGGTTCGAGTTGGCTACTGGGTGCAGCAAATGGGGTTAGGGCCACAGCCCCAAAAGTTCATAGGCACCTAAATATCTTTTCAATGTCTGGGCTTTAGCTCAAGCAGTAATGACTCATGCTTTTAGATCATGGTCAAGCCTCAACTAGGGGATCATCCTACCCGGTCTCAGCTACCCTCAGAATCTCTGCCTCTCTCTCTCTGTCCCCAATCCAGCAAGACAGTTAACACATGCTTAACTAAGCACCTAAGTGGGTCTTATTGAAGAACAGAGTCTTGTTCCAGGAGATTCTGCTTTCAAAGATGTCCTCAGAAATTAAAAAGAGAGAGGTGGCAGGAGAAAAGTCCAACAGTCTCAATAGACTATTTCCCCATCTTCTCTATGGATCTCAATCTATTCTTGGTCTAACTCCAGTGGGCTCAGCAACCTGGTGTCAGACTTTGCTCTGACTTCCCTCCCTTTGCTGCTCCCAACGTAACTTTGTCATGTGTGAGACCATACATTTTCCAAATTAAAGGAAAAGTGAGAGAAATTTCCACAGCTGCCAAAAAGCTGAATGCAGGGAGGTTGAGCACCGGCCTGTGTGTTCCGTTGGCAGGAGGGGGTGAAAATGATAATGCAGGAAAATTTTTCCTGGCAACAAAATAAAATTTAAAAAAAAATTAAAGTGAAATCTTGCTGCAGTTCCAAAATCAGGCTCTGTGCTTGGCAAACTGAGATTCTGTGAAGGGGTTCTCTAAACACAAAAGGTACATTGGTTTAGATAAACTGCTTTAGTTAAATGGGTGTTACCAAACTGCATCAGTTCACCCTGGAAGTCTCACAGGTCAACACTGTTTAAAGTTCATTTAAACCTGTTTCTAAACTGCAATAAGCCTGGTTTGAGTCAGAGACAGACTGACTGTCTACACAGCCCTTTGCACCAACTTAATTAAATCGGTTGCTGCTAGTGAGGACCCGCCTGAGAGGGAATTAGGAAAATCAGGTGCAGAGGGGCCAAATCTATACACCCTACATTAAATGGCACTCTGCAGGCTGTGCTATGTCAGAAAATGGAGTGGCTCTGGGGGCGTTGCTGACTGCAAGTACCCCTGTGCCGAGAGAACAGGCTCAGAGGTGACACTGAAGCTTTCACTTGAAGACAGTGGTGCTACATAGGTGCAATTTGGGCTGTAGAATCCTTAGCAGGGTGACAATGCCTGAGAAGGCAAGAACCCGACTTATCACTGAAATCCCAACACCCCCCCACCCCACCCTTACAAATAATCAGAGGGGGGTTGAATGGTAGGACTTCTAGTCTTAATGCACAGAGCTCGGCCACTTGAGTTAAAGGAACAGTTCTGTTGGATAGCGGCTGTAGCAGCTTGTTATCCTGGGTGTGGAATAGCCGCTAAAGGGCATTGTGCACACACATTTGCAGGCCTGGCAGCTAGAAAAACATATTTGTAACTTGAGCCCATTGGAGTGGGAGTCATTGAGATTCCAAGCACGCAGTGCCCAGGGCAATCTTGCAGAGTTGCTTTTCACGGTAGAATTGCACTTTAAAGTGACATGAAGACAGGTGGAAATAAAATAGGCATGATATAAATGTTGCATGAATGAATGGAGTTGTCTTGTATCGAGCCCTGAGAAACCCGGCGGATTCAGTTGGCAAGGACTCCTTCAAAGGTGTTTTTCCTGTATTGTTTGCATGAAGTTCTTGATTCCTGAGTTTTGCAAAAATCAAAGTCACTGTTTACATGAGACTTGCAATTATGTTCACACCTAGTGTAGGGCTCCTTTACACTGCCAGAGCCTTGCTGTGGATAAAAAATCAAGTTTTTGCCTGATTTTGGATCAAGCCAAGTTACATATAGGCTTCTTCTAGAGCGAAGCATCAGCTTTCTATGTGGCAGTGTGGTCTAGCGAGTTGGTTTCTACTCTAGGTACTGGGAGACCTGATTTTATTCCTAGCGTTGCTGCTGCTGTGCTCTGGGACCTGTCACTTTATCTCTTTGCTTTGGTTTCACCTTCCATGGCCTATTTAAATTGTAAGCTCTTGGGGGCAGGGACTTTAAAAAAAAATGGGCATAGAGCACCTGGCAAATGGAACCCTGCTCTCAGGTGCTACTGCAATATAAACAATAACAGGGAGACCAAAAGAACTGGGACCTGGACTGAATTTAAGGGGTGGCTTTTCTAGCAATTCCAATCTAGGTGCTTTGCAGAAGATTCCACTAGTGCAACGGAGAGCAGGGCGGAGAACTAATGCCGTTAAATAAAGTAGAGTTACACCACTGTGTGACTGGACTCAGGACGTGTGCCTTTAGTTAAGGGTTGTGTGTAGCCAGCCTCCTGCATGTTATGTCTTCTTTGCTAGACTCCAAGTGACATTAAGGCAGCCGGTCACTTTTGTTGTGTATCACTATACTATAGCAGTAAGCCCTTGGGACTTGGGTGATAGAACCACTGGCTTATTGTGTCTGTGTTTATTGCCAACTCCAGGCTATGGCTGTGCAGTCTCCCACTTCTGCTTTACTTTCAGCTGCTGTTTTGCTTAGGAGTGAGTGAGTAAAGCTCAGGTCCTTTGGCTTCCCAAAGGAGCCACGTGGGCTGTGCGATTTGGAATGTCTCAGGCAGAAGGAGCGTAATGCTTGATCCATCCAGGACTTCAGTTCCAAACCCTATCGTCCCTTTCAAAAAATGACAGAGGAAAAGGATTCTTAAAAGGGGTTATAAAGCACCTGTCTTTCTGTAATTATGTAGAAAAAATTTCAGTTGCAATTTTAATGATCGTTTTCATCCAAATTTTAAATTTACATGAGAAATGGGTCAAAATTTTCAATTTAAAAAACAAAAAAACCCTCATTTTCTGACTGGTTCTAACGGAGTGTCACAAAACTCCCCAGGCCAGATCAGAACAATGGTCCAGCTAGTTTGACAGTCATCTGTAACAGCTACATCAGAAGAAACCTGCAGTAAACCGTCATGAAATAAGCCAAACAAACCAACAAAAAGGTGGACCATCGAAAGTCTCAGGTGTTTTTTAAATATTTTTCTTCTTGTTAAATATATTAGAAATATAAAGGTAGGAAGATGGAATCAAACTCAGCTCTTCCCATGAAATCCCACATCTCTGGTGGAAAACTCCAGAACTAAGTTTTTCTGTTTAATTGAACATCTTGTTTGCCAGAACTTGGGATAACAAACTAGCATTCTGGAATGGGTTGAGTTGGAGTTGGCTCCTTTAAAAATTCCCAGCTTTAGTTTCTTTAAAACTTTAATGGAGATCACTGCTTCCCTTTGAACAAATCCACTAGCCCCATGCCTCAATCTACCCATCCATGCTAGTGCAGAAGTCTGAGAGCCTGGTGGTTCAGGCACTCAGCTCAGATGCAGATTCTAGTCTCC
This sequence comes from Emydura macquarii macquarii, assembly GCF_026122565.2. Lineage (NCBI taxonomy): Eukaryota > Metazoa > Chordata > Testudines > Chelidae > Emydura > Emydura macquarii. The sequence goes on along the minus strand of NW_027130449.1, from coordinate 3,436,209 downwards.
TGATATGGTTAATATGATCTAATTTTTTCATGAAAAATGTGGAATGGTCTATTTTGTTCCATATAGGAACAAAAAACACATTTTGAAACCTCAGGGTTTTTTGGGAAACAGGCTAGCTGGAAAACAGAAATTCTAAGGTCAGAGTAGGATGGGGAGCTAAGCTAGCTAATGGTGCCAGCTAGATGCTCACATTGAGGAGAGTATGGTCAACATAGAGGTCTAGATTTCCCCATTAACACTGCACCCTATGCAGTCACTTACATCCGTGCAAATCTGGCATAAACCACATACATCGTTTGGCAGCATTTCAGACCCAGTTTTGTCCCAGTGCAAATGATAATACTAGGTGCAGGGCAATGAAAAATCCAAATAAGTGAGGTGTAGCTGGCTGGGAATTACCCACACATTTCATTGACAGCAAGAGGAATTTAATACTGAAAGGTCAGAAAACAAAGGACTTGCTAGAAAGGATCTTGGGTGATGAGAAGCAGAGACCGCTACCATTAAAACTACAGAGACAAACTAATCTTCATGAGGGTCCAGCTCTGCCTTCCCCATGGCAGATAGACTAATGTTGCAACTGACTATGGTTTAGAAAAGTCACTATGTAAAAATGACACCCTCTTATTCAAAGGATATGCTCAGTGCCAGACTCAGATCTGCTGGTTTAGTTGCCAAATATTTTTAGTCCCTATGGCCATAGGCAACCAGCAGCCATGGGAACGTGAGCGGAGTTCTATTCACGTATCAGGACAATTCTCAGTTGATCTGCACTTACAGTATCTTTATTGCTAGTGGCGTTTACAATGCCAGCAGTCAGGAAGGGGGAAATAAAAACAAAAAACCACACCATTGACTCCAGAACTGAACAACTCCGAGCTGAAATCATTGAAAGGGACTAAATACCGTCACTCAAAGTCAGTTCTGCAGATGTGGTGAAGGCACTGGCGTGGGATTTTTTTTTAGAAGTCAGTTCAGTCCTTAGCTCTGCAGCAGGTTTCCTGTGTGATGTAGGGCAGGTTAGTTTCTCTCTGGGTTTTGGTGTCCTGGAGGTAAAACAGGAATAATAAACGGACTACCTCATGGGTGCTGTGGAGGACAAATCTGGTTCGTGGAAGACTGTGGTGATTAGCATCATCAAGATGGAGCTTGAAAGATTTATGAATGAGGTTATAGGATAGCGGGATACTGGAATCAATGACCTTAGGGGTCCCTTCCAGTCCTGTTTACCGTGTCTATACCTAGATGCACAGAATTACTTCACTGGATGGGAAGAAAACTTTGCCTTGTGACTCTTGACCTACGATGGCCCCACCAGAAGCTTCCACTTCAACAGTAGGTTCTGGCTCTTACTCAAATACGGAATGGAAGATGCTGACGTCTAGACTGAGCTTCCACCAGACATTACTACTGGGCTAGTCTGCCTGTTATCAGTCAAAATGCCAGTGAACTGCAAACCAGAGAGCAGGGTGAGTGTGGGGAGGGAGAAGAAGGGGCTTATGGGACTTCACTGAATGTCTGTTTGCCGAATGGAAAAGCAAAGTAAGGAAAACGTGCCAGAATTATGTGTTAGATCTAGCCTAATCAATAAGGTCCAATTTCCTAGCTCACTCTGTGTAGGCTTGTGTGTGCTGGGACAGAATCTTAAATAAATTAAAAAAAAAAAACACATATGGAAGCAATTAGTAGAAACTTCATTCAAAAACCATTAAGGTGCTTGTAGCATTAAAGCTCAAGTGAGCTGTACGCTGGGACCATAATTCACTGACACTTAATCGCATTTACCCTGCAGATGTGCATTTTATGCAGAAATATCAGCTTACCACTTTGAAAAATTAACCTATTGAAGGCTGTCAAGCTCTGAGCACGCTCTGGGGAGTATTATATGTTGGCTTCACAGTAACCTTTCTTACTCCTGGGATGGGAGAGAGCGGGGTTCATTGGGAAGCAGAGTTTTTTTAACCTGGTGGCAAGTGGAGAGGATTGTACTTTGGTTGCACTAGAAAGCAAACTTCCCTTGTAAAAGTCATTGAGACTGGGGCAGACCTTGTAGCATGTGGATTTGCTCCTGAATGCAGGCAAGCCTGTAAGCAAACTACTTAGAGGAAGGAGACAAGGTTTCCAGGGTGTTTAGGACACGATTGAGTCTGCAAGCAGAGTTTGGGGTCATCTCTAAAGGTTGATTTCTAGTCCATCTAGGATATCAGATTTCAGACCAGGCTGCTGCTTCCCTGGAGCATGCCATGCCATTGTAAATAGCAGAACACAAGCAGTGGGATGGTTAAGTCTTTCTAACGTCCTCCAACTGAAGAGTCAAGTTATTTGTTGCCAGCGGGACAGGGGAGCGCACGTAGGGGTAACAGGGACAAAACTGAATGAAGTCTGTAATGGTGTCATCTCTCTGACTGGGCAACTGTCTCCCAAGGGAGGAGGTAGAAACTCTTTTGCTAGGGCCATTTAAAAGCTGACTGGGAGGAAGCTCCTGCTGGCCGGGGGAGGCTGGGGTGGACTAAATGATGCAATAGCTAGAGATGGGAAAGACCGATCACTCTCAAATAGCCCTGTTTGCAATTTTTCACAAAGACCAATTTTGACACACCCTCGTCTTCTGCTGGCAAAATGTTTCATTCAAAATTTTTCAAGCGTGGCAGATCTTTCCCTCAGGAAAAGGAAATTAAATGCTTTGGTGGTGGTTGGCATTAACGGGTCTGTCCATCTGAGGTGTCGCAGCTGTTCCGGAGAGTTGAAGGACCCAGGACTACATGCTCCTGTTTTCCCCAGGGCTATGAACTACATCTGCCATGATGCAGAACAGTTTCTTTCAGTGGCTAAGCCACCACACTGCCTCATGGACAATGTTGTCTAGGGCCTAGGCCCCAAGAGGGCAACGGGACCCTGTAAGGCCCCGAACTACAGCTCAAGTGATGTCCTCCTCCATGTCAACCCCAACGGACATATTTTGACATTTTTTAAGAGAGATTATTCTGCATTTTGTGACTGCCACTTTCCATCCCAGTTCAGCACACCAACAGCCAGCTGAATTGCCCATAGCTGGAAAACAAACTTGGGACTACAGGATGAAAACTACAAGTGCTAAGCTGGCTTTTCTGAGGAAGAAACTGCTGCCTTACTGAAGCTCTTTATCGGCCTCATTTATAGTACAGCACGTGCAGCAGTGGTTGGGAACCAATGACCGGGGAGTTAGGAGTGACACGTCGGATGACATGCTTTTCACAGCATCAGAGGAACGAACCGGCATCATCTCAGCCTACTCGGACATAGACGCGCCTGTCTCTGGATCACCGCAGCAGCTATGATCTCACTTCTCTATTTGAGATTCAATTGCTTAGTGACTCAGGCAAGCAGAGATTAAAGACAGAGTTAGTTACAAGTGTAACATGATGGCAGCACGAATCTGTCTCGTTCTAGAGGCTGAACCTGTTGCTGCTGCAACTGAAGGTAGATTAGCAATTTGGCTCAAGCAGATCATGCTTGCAGATCTCGAGCTCCTGAATGAAACCCTTGTAGATGATCCTGGCCCAAGTGTTATTACATAAAACTGGTGAGGTGACTCCATTACTGTTACAGGTACTTCGTAGTCCTAATCCTACACACAACACCCACTCAACTCCAAGCCACAGTATGAACAATGGAACACTTTGATATTTGTACCAATGCTTTATTTTACGGTCTTGACATGTCATCTAGACTGTGGTTTTGGTGTCACATTTCCTGAATTTGCAGATTGTGCTCAGCTTCTAAAATATGCTCAGCATGAAAATATTAAAGGGGGTTGAGGAAGAGATACTGAAGTACCAGACACATAGGAAATTTAAAGAAGGGCAGATTTCTAGGCATTTGGCTATTTTAGGTAAGCTAAGACCTTGTTTATAGTGTGCACATTACTGTAAGAGCTCAGTTCTTTGTCAAGATTAATGCAGCTATCAAATATAAATCAGCTGGTTTTGTTCTATTCAAGATGGTGGCATTTGTTAGATTAGTAAAGCTGGTAAAAAACAGTGAAAATGGCCCTTTTTTCTAAAGTATTTTTGTTCAAAGTTTTGCAGTCCTCAGCTAAAAAAATCCATTTTCCAAAAACAGACCTTGGACAAGTGCAAACCCTCAGGAGTTAAGTGGATGGGGGAGCGGGGAGAAGAGAAATTATGAACATTCTTGTGAAAAATATCCACTATATCCCTAGGAGCTCTGTATGTTACTTTTACCAGAAACATAAAAGGTACCTCTAGATTCTCCTGCATAAGAAGCTCCTTCTCACCCACCCCACTCACACAAGGTCATGACAGCCCTTTGAGAATGGCTTCTCAGGGGGATGTTATCTAGAGAGGAGTCAGAATGAGGGATGCCACCACCTATGCTGTTCTGCAACATTCAAGGGCAGCATCCAAAACAGCTGGCTGCATGCTCATGTAAGTAGTGATGGACACTATCTAGGTGCTTAGAGAAAGAGCATCACCCTAGCATCTGAGCACCTTACAAACATCAAAGGATACAGCCCCTCCTCCCCCCCGTTTGCAGTAGGGCTGTTTCATTATCCTCACTTTAGAGGGGAACCCGAGAAATAAAGGAAGCCATCCCATGTCACACAGGAAACCTGGACCTTTGAACCCACATATCCTAAGCTGTAGTGTAGTACCTTATCCACTAGGCAGTTCTTCCTCCCCAAATTAGCACCTACACCAGCCACCCTCATAGTGCTTGGAAAATTAAACCATTACTAAACGGTGCAACATCATGACTGATGCATTAAATGCAAACACCCCCACTCCCCGAGGGCAGAGAAAACTGCATAAGGATCCCATCCAGCACCTTTGCTCAGAGGAAGCTCTTTGGATCATCCTTAAATGACCGCCATCTGGCCAAAATATGTAGCAGCATCCTTGTTCTCCAGAAAACATTTCTGGCTGGAGGATTGCCATAAGTGAGGGGGAGGAAGGGGGGTGAAAAATGAAGGGAGGGCAGAGGAACAATGGTAGAAGAGGCAGTGAGGGGGAGTTTGTGCTCATTCCAAGGTGCCCAAAGCACACTAGAGCAAGTCGTAGAGGATACATGATTTTGGTACTAAGGTTCCCCCTTCCCCGCACAGGTACTGCAGAGCGAATGGATCAGAGAACGTAGACGAAGCAAAGTGGCCTTAGGCTGGCAGAACAAAATAGTTTATAATGCACAGTGAAGGGTTGATTTTCAGTACCTGGTTTAGCTTGACATTGGGAATGCCAAGTGACGACGCAGATGTTTGATAGATGCTGCTTTCTCCAAGCACCTAGATGGAGGACATGCCTGTAAAGCCATATGTAGCTGTTACACAGTTCAGTTCTTTGATTGTCTTGCTTCATCCTTTTAGAAATAACCCTGGCTGGTTCCCCATTGGGTAGTTGATGGATGCGAGTCTCAAGACAAACAAGTCAACAAAGATGCCGATGTACGCCATCTGAGGATCTGCCCCACTAGATTCCAAAAGTACCTGGACGGTGGCATGCCTTTCTAAACCATACCCAGACACCAAGCCTATGGATTGGAGCTGGCTGAATTGGAGACTCTCCTCCTCCCACAAATTAAAAAAAACATGTTCAAAAGAAAAGATTTGTGAAAACTTTTTTTCAGTTGAAAAAAAAAATTGGTTGCCTTTTTTGGTCTATTTTTCACAAAATAGTGGGATAGTCTTCAGTTTTTCTACATTATTGTCACTGTTGGTTTGACACTAGCTTTTGAGTGGGTACAGATGGTGACATTGTCATATGAGACTTTTCCTGGGCCCTTGATGATATGCACATTCACGTAAGCACTTGATACACTCACTCCAGCTGAGTTTCACAGAGGGGTGTCTCTGATTTGGAAAGCTTTTGCTTTTTGGAAACTACACAAGAATTGTAAAACAAAAAAGTCAATTTTGAAAAAGTATAATGTTGCCAATCTGACGTTAAGATAAAAATTGTAACCTAAAAGGAAAACCATTGACCAGCTCTACAATGGAGAATCATCCAAAAATAAATTTATGGTTAAAACTCTGGACTCATGAAATTTGCATTGAAGTCCTGGTTCTGCCACAGCCATTGAGCAAGTCATATGGCATTCTATGCCTCAGTTTCTCCATTATAGAGCTGTCAAAACACTTCCTGTCTCCCCTACTGTGCCTGTCCTGTCTGTTTAGATTGTATCTCTTCAGGGCTAGGACTATATATGGTGCTTAAGTACAAATGCCACTGATCTTGGCTGGAGTTTCTGGGTGCTACTGAAATATAAATAATCCTGAAGGCTCCCTGTTAGAATCCTGTGCCCCTACAATGCTCTTTGGCAGTGCATAAGCCCTTGCATTGCTGTCCTGAGACCTGGTAGCTTGGAGATGCAAATCATGAAACTAGACTGAGGTCTCTGATTCATGTCACCCAGGGCCTAGTTTGAACCCATGTCTCTGGAGTTGAAAGGCTAACTCAGCATCCAGCCCTGTCAGGGATGTTTTACCGAAATCCAAAGAATCTCTGTAATTCTTCTGTAAGTATGGGCTTTCCAGACACAGCCCTGCTTTGCTTCTAGCACACGCATCACGTATATAACCCCCCTGAGTCACCATAAACCTTCAGTGTAATCAAAATCAAAGAGGTCTGCAGGCTGAATAGCCAGCAGGCTGCCTACGGACTGTTAGTTCACTTTTCATTAAAAAAAATAAAACCACAACACCCCTGGAATTGAATTAGGAAAGCAAGAACCAAGCTCTCTCTTTTAATGCATTTCAATTGCCAAGGTGACCGTTGGTCACGGGAACTGCAGGGGACTATGGGTTATTTATTCAGCCTCATGGATCATGGTCTCTCAGCTGGAGTTTAGATCAGGATCTTGTCTTCCACGTATCTTTGAAGAACAATAAGGTATGGGGGGGAGGGGAGGAGTCCATTTTGAAAGGCAACACATTTAGTCTTATCACAGGCACACAGGACAATAACAGGAAAGGGCAGGGAGCCAGGGGTGGGGAGGGAAGGGCAAGGAGCAAAGAAGGGTTAAAAGCAGAACCTTCTGGTGCCCCAGGGACATCTTTAATCAGAGGCCTGGCTGGTGTGCTGATATTTCGCCTGGCAAACACCAGTTACAATGGAAAAAAGAAAAGTCAATTGTATAGAGCCAGGTTGCGAACAGCAAGCAAGTCAGGCAAAGATTAAAGGCCACTTCCCTCATTAGTCTACTCTGAAGGCACTGGGTGCTGCACATGGGAAAGTGAAACACATGCGTTTCCAACACGTTAGCTATACAGGACCATGTCTGCACACGGCCCCATTGACTTCAGTAGAGCTGTGCATGTTTACACCAGCTAAGGTTCTGGCCCGCCACTTTCCCTAGACGTGCAGCAGGGCATATGACAATATAAGGTACATTTGTGCTACTCCAAGGCTGGGATCCATGGGAGCTCCTCTTCCTTCTCAGAAACCTCATGAAACAAGATAGGCGCCAGATGCTGGATATGTGAACAGAGCAGAGCCAGTTGCATCCTAATTTCAAATAACTTAGGTGACAAGTATTGGAGTATTTTTCCAAGCAGATTAGTCAACAGTTGCCTCTCCTTTATTCATGCTTTGCAGGGGCAGAAAGAACAAGGTGCTAGGACAGAGGCGCTCCAGTGGGACTCAGCCTTAAGAAATTACAGATTTCCACTTTCCTGCAGCTGGCTTGACTGTCACAGTAGCTGCTGCTCCATGCTCACAACGTGAGCTATAGCTATAAGCCCTGGGAGTCCAGGCAGAGGCAGCAGAAAGTCTAGTCTTCCTTCAATTTAATTGCTTACTAGAGAAAAGCATCTGCATAGTCATGGAGTCTCAGATAACAGAACTAATAAGTGGCAGTAACAATTCTTGTAATCAGTAGCAAGCTACATTTATTTTCTCAGCAGCCTATTCTGAACAAGCAGAGGCAGCACTTCCGCCATCCTGTGAGCTAAGAGCTAAACATTTAAGAGGACTTGCATGCATGAGATGGATGCCTTGCTGAACTGGTGCCTGAGCTGAGTGGAAGTCTAGCACCCCTGGCTCCCCATCTCGCATGGACTATGTCTCTCTCTCCCCCCCTCTTCCTGTCTCCAGAGGTGAGACTAGGCCACAATTCAGACTCCAGTAAGATCCATGTGGATTTAATAGGATCCAAGTTTGAGAGAGCTGTAAAGGGTGCCTAAATCTCGTTACTTTATTCCTCTCTCATCAAGGCAAACAACATAATTCCCAGGGGATCTCTGGCAGCCTGGTAGGACTCAACTCTGACAGGGCTTTCTATGGCATGGGATAGTTTTATTTGTCCCAATTAATGAAGCACTCTCTCTACCATGAGTCAGTTTCGTCTTTCTTTAAATGGGGCCAAACCCTGAATTTCCTCCAAATGCCCAATGGCTGCTCTAAGTTATTTGCACCATTGGGATCTGGAAGGTAATTGTTGTGGCCTGGACATAGAATGCATCCCCTAAAACTATCATGAGCCATAGTCAAGGATCCATCAGCACAGGAATAAATGGCCTCAGTGAGGTTAAACATTGCCCTAGAAAAAAAAATATAGGCGCTTGAGCTCAGGGGATGCTTAATGAACCATAGCGCAGTGTGGTTTGTTAGTGACAGAGTAGCCCTTTGGCGGGGATATTAGCTGAAATTGGTTTCAAAGCCTGCCTGGGAAGGGGATTCCCCAAAAAGGCACTCCAGACACTAAGCCCCCCTCCTGACTTATTTTGTCACAGATCTTTGTTGACAGAGCTGAGGCCCCATTCCCCCTTTTTAGCATCCAGCTCACACTTTTTAAAACTCACAAATCAGCAAGTTCTACAGCCAGCCCTTGTGTCTGCCATCTACCAGCTAAGCAGAGTTGGGTGGGGATCTCCCAGTGTCTGGAAATCTACAAGGCACTGAAGGAAACGCCCGTGATGACTCATCTGGGGAGGAGAATACTGAATCAGTACTCAGGATAGTGCTGGGGGAAGGTTGCGCAGCTCAAAGTTCCATTATTCTGCCAAGATGTAAAACAAAGCACCAATACCACTCATAAAAAAATGCCATGGGATTGTCCTAAGAGTGGGGATGCTCTGTACTCGTGCCAGCCCTTTACTATTTACATAGGTGACATGCCTCCAACTAAAATTCACAAATTTGGATATGCAGATGATCTTGCTATGGTGATCCACGCAAACTTCCATGACATTGTCAAAGCATTAACCAAGGAGCTCTGAATTATGGAACAATAATTCTGGAAAAGGAGGCTTAAACTAAACCCTGGAAAAGCAATAGTAAGCACATTCTACCTTAATAGGAATGCCAAAAAACCACAAAGTAGCTTTCTGTGGTAAAAATGTGTGATTGATTACACCTTAGCATATCTCATGTGAAACTCGACCGCACCCTTGCTGTCCATGACTATCTTGAGAAGGTAGCCGCTGAGACAAAAAACAAGAGCTAACATGATTCAGAAGCCAGTAGGTACAAACTGGGCTGCATCAGCATCAGTGTTGTGAACAGCTACCAAATAAACGAGTGGCATTGCAGATGAATATTGTGCACTGTTATGGTGCAGATGCAGCCACATGCGAGTTGTCGACACCCAGTTGAACAGTGATGCACCGCATTACTGGAACTCAAGTCAGTTCCAACACCATGGTTACCCGTTCTATTTAACATGGGTGCCCCAATGATACGCTGAACTGCTATGACACGTCGTGAAGCTCAGCAAATCCAGCCAAACAGAGATCTTCTGATCCACCATGACCCTCACATCCCCGACCCACAAAAAAAAAAAAAAAAAAAAAAAAAAATCCAGCAAGCCATTCTGGGAATATTTGTTTAACTTCATGCATCAGCCATATGAAAGACTCCTTATTAGAAGCATCTAAATTCAAGATAAGACAGATCCGGGCTCTGCTCCCCAGATACGACACTGACATGCACAGTTACTTCAATGAGGCTCTGTTCCTCCCACGCTATAGCCATGCAAAAAAATACACAACCTGTCACACCTTATTGCTCAAAGAGCAGCAGAATTGTCCAACACTGTAATATCATGCGACTACATAAGCCTTCAGCTTCATGTGCGGCTGCCAAGGATTTTATGAGGCTGAACTTTCTTGCTGTGTCTAATGCAGAATGCTAAGAAGGGCTGTAAGGAACTTTGAGGCAGCTGCCACGTCTCCAGTATTTAGTTCTAATCTAGCCATGTTTTCACGAGGTCAGCGATTCATGTGCATCTCTGAACAGACAGTTGTTCGTGCTCCTTTAAGAGCAATCCCAGTCTTCCTCCTTGAGAACCTGAATTTGTCTGCCTGCAAAGGGGTTGGGGGGGATGAGACATACTGCCCGGAGTGTCGCCTCAAAGCATTAAAATTCACGAGTGAGGTCCTTGACTAAGAACTTCATTGATCAGGTCTGCACTGCATGGGTACCCACACGGCATGTACTAACTCCCAAAATCCTCTCACAGGATGTACTTGTGCTCATTGTCAATCCCTGGGGCTGGATTCTTTTGGAGTCACCTTTGCTTTGGCTGTTCAAAAGTCGTAGACAGGAATCTGGAAGGAGGGGATCCCCCAGATCCCTGAACACATGGCAATGTTTGAAGATCAAATTCTTCTAGTTTTACTGCCTTGTCTTGTAGGAACAATACTCCGTGTAGGGAGCTAGCTGATTCAATTATGTTTTGCAGTTCTATGGCTTGATGCAACTCCCACTGAAGTGAAAAATGGAAGAACCTCCATTGATCTCAATGACAACTGCATGAGGCCCTTAGATCACTGTCTCCAGAGCTGGGAGGTCAAGGCCTAATTAGGTTGAATGCAGATATAAACTTGGGTGGTAAATGTCAACCTCACCCCAATTCTTAGTCAATGCTAAAGCCTGTGTGGAAAGAGTCCCTAAGTACATTGGTAGAAAAAAAAGCAATTTAGTTAGATTGGTGCAACTCCTACTGTGGATGCAGTTTAAAAAAGCCCATACACAAATTATCCAACTGTAAACACAGATTTCATTAAAGTTGTGTGTAGAAAAGCTCTTACATCTCTGCCAAAGAGAAGTTGGGCAATATAATTGCAGGGATGCCATAGGACAGGACTAGGGGCTCATTCTTCAAGTGATTTGCTGTTAAAGTTGCTGAGGTCAGCTTGCTGTGACCGGTGGGTTCCTGTCCGAGACAAACCAGTGGGTGTGAGTGAAAAATATTCATGAGTCCCCAAAGTTTGACCATTTTTAGCAGGAACACCTATCCCAGGAAACACCATTGTTTTCCAGTTTTAAATGTGGCAGTCATCGGATCAGAGATCAGGAGAGGATACCTGTGACTTAGGTGATCACACCTTATGGATAGTAAATAATCAAGACAAACAGTTCACAAGCAAGCGATAGCTTAGGAAGAGTTGGCACATGCTATCTAGTCAATACTTAGGACTAGAGACAACATTTGCAAAACATCCATTTGTCAGGAATAATTCCACTCTCTGGTCAGGAAGGAGGGGAGGTAGCAGGTCCAGGGATGGATGGCAATGGGGAGCAAAGGTGAGATGGGTAGCTAAGGAGTCGCCTGGCCACAGGGACATTAATACATCAACATGCCACTCATTACATCAGCCTTGTCTTATTCAGAGTCCAAACAGCTCAGTTTCGCTTTGCTGAAGGCCTCTTCCCCTCCCCCTAGCGAAACCTGATGCTCCTATTACACCCCACCAAGGGTGGTTAGACCTTTCTGCAAACACATTGGAACAGTTAGGAAAGACCTGACTTCTGACCTGCTTAGACCTTCCCTTCTTTGACATGCATCATGCTGGGAGTCCCCCTCCCCCTCCAGCCCCCCTTGCCTACACCCTGGAACTCCTGCACTGATGAGGCAGAAATTTATGGCTGAGAAAACAGCAGTGAATATTTCATCGTATTACAGGCATATGGCCGTGTGTGTGCAATCCAGGACTGTGTGCCTGAGTGTGTCTGAGAGGAGATAGACAGACATGGAGCTCGTCCCTATAAATATCATCGGTTTGGTCTACCATGCAGGCAAGGGGTGTGACTGCATCTTGTCTAGACAAACCTGAGTAGATTTTCCTAGCTAGCTTGGGTCCCAGAGCAGTGGAGTTGTAGCAGCAGGAGCTTCAGATCTGACTGTACAAACCCACCCAGAGGTCTGGATAATTACTCACAGGGCTAGCTTGCACTGAAATTGCTTGAGTCGCAGACACACCCTGTGATTGCAGTATCTACAAAGGGGCATTTTATACAGCTTCGGAAGCACCAAGTCTTCCCCACCCCATCTGAACTGAATCCAATGCCTCAACAACCAAAGCAGGGGTTCAACCTTCCTTAGCCTCGTTTAAAATTACCAACCGAAGGCCCTGCCCGATTTCCATGGTCTATAAGGCCAAGCGTTAGGAAAGGGCAAAATGGAAAAGGCACATTTCCAACCTCAGTGAAATTCAGGCATGTAAATTCAGGTCCATTTGCATATGGGGTCACAGGGACAGTACACGCAATCCATGCCTGCAAATCCCAGCATGAAATCCTGGCCCCTCTGATGTCAGTAGGCATTTTGCCCATATTGGAGCACATCACAGCTCACTTCCCACTGGAAGTGTTGGTCCTAAAGATCATGCATGCTAGTTTTGTAAGTGTCCTTGCTCGAATTCTCCCCCTTCCCTCCCTCACTGGGATGTAGTGTGCTTATGTAACAAGTGGCTAGTACCTTCCCCTCCCAGAAGTGACTGCGTTTCAATGGTACCGAGTTTGGGGAGGGCTTTGGGATCCAGCATTATAGAAACGTGAAGGTTTGTGGGTGACTTTGAGTGGTTCCCATTTTATCTTAGTTTTGGGATTCTGGAGCAGGGCATCAGCGTTTGGTACCTTATTTCCAGCAGTGGCCAACTCCTGCTTCTTCAGAGCCACAGGGAACACAGATCTGCCAGGCACAAAAACCAACTATGCACTGCTGTACAGGAGGGAGCTTGTTCCTTCAGGACACCGGCGGAGATCAGCTTATGCCCAGAAGCGTGAGATTTGTTTACCTTGCTCTTAACACATCCTATGGCTGCGAGTGTCATTAATGGTCAGAACATTAAGATCAGCATGAAAGTGAGCATAAAGGAAGTGGGTTTACATCATTGATTAATTCCACCCTCCCATTCGCCAAGCGCAGCTATAGAATCTCCAGGGTTACAATCAGGAATGTGGGGAAATCGCTGCATCTGTAGTGATCACATGGGGAAGCAACACAGAGTTAATCCAATTTATTTAGTCATCCATTTAATCCAGTCCATGAGAGAGTTAGGGCCTGATTTGCCTCTCATTTGCTCCACTTTCACCTGCTACTACCCTGTCTCTGATTCCAGTGTAACTGGGGGACATCAGACCCAAGGACTTTGGAACTTGGACAATAAAGGCAATGGATAACAACAGCAACCACCTATCTACAGACAGGGAAACTGAGGCACAGAGTGATTAAAGCGACATGTTTGAGGTTTCTTTCACACACACAGAATCAGTGGCAGAACAAGGACTACAATCTACACCAAAGTCCCATCCTCGTGCTCAAACCACTGTACCCTGCTAATATTCCATGGCAGAAAAAGGATCTCAAGCACCATGTAGATGTGCAACAAGACATCACTGGAACATAGAGCCATTTACTCTGACTATAACTGGCCTGAAATAATCGTAGTTTGCCAGAGTGCTCTAACGTATAACCACAGCATTAGCACTGCAAATGCTCCACCTAGTTACCCTCCTGAATTGCCAGGCCATGTTCCCAGAAGGCCACCTTTTCATTTTCTTTCCCCCCCTCCAATCTTTTATCGGAGCCCTTCCCTCATTCCTGCCTCCCTGAGAGCAGATCCTGGGGCCTGGCATTATGTTTCTTTGCAGCTAATAGTTAGACTATGAAATCATCCAGCAAACGACTCCCGAGCCATTTGAACAAATCGTGACAAATTTCCTTCATATTTATAACCCTGGAGATGGGTTAGCAGACCGGGGAATACTGCCTGCTATTGTTCTGCTCTTCCCCAGGCAACTGGAGTGAAAGGGGCCCAGCTCAGGTCAGCTTTGGGGACTAGCTGGAGGGGCTCAGGCCTAGCCAGGCCTACCAAGCCCATGTTGGATTGATTATGGGCAGGAAGTGAAACCTGACATTGCTGACACCTAACACCCTCCCCACATCCTGTCTCCTAGACGAACGATGAGAGTAAAGATATTGCATTTTCAGTGGCACTGACATTTTTATACCTTTTAATGGAAGGAGGAAACTGGGAGGGGGGCGGGGGGGGTTCTTGGTAAACCACTGAAGAGGCTGAGGCAACGCGGAACTCGGTTACAGTGTTTCAGGAAGATGGAGGGGATTTGAGTCGGAAGTTGTAGGAGGAAGGAAACATTTTTGTTTTAATAAAGCCAAGTGAATTCCCTTGCTCCCAGGGCTGAGGTGAAGAGTAGTAAAAAACCCTAAAGAAATCACCACAAGAGGGGAACTACAGTCATGGAGAGAAAACAGTCAAATGTTCACACTTTGTAATATTTTCAGAGGGGAAGGAAAGGAGATTACACAGAAGGTAATTCCAGAAAGAAGCCTGAGACGGACTCTAGCTGGCAACACAACTGCCCTCAGATCAAGAGACAGTCAATGCCCAGGTCCTCCAAACCACCGCATGAGCACAAAGCAGTCAGAAACCTGCCCTAATGTGCCAGCCAGGAAGAGACCATTTGTATCACACCCCAGAAACAACTGAACCAATTTTGCTCAAACTTGAAAGGAAAAGGCACCCAAGGACACAGACCATGCCGAGAAAATAACCACCCCCAAAAGGAATTGTTCACACAGTTAGAGGCTCTGAAAACAGGAGGTTAGAATGGGAACTGTACAGTGACACTGATGAGATGCTGGCTATAATAATACCTACAGATGCTATGCAGCCCTTCTCATCTAACCACCTCTGGAGCTTCTGATAAGATGGGTTCTACTTACCCCATGCTCAGTCTCAGGATCCTAACAAGGGCAGGCTAGACCAAGGTCAAACCTAAGGCTGGGTGTAGCAGAGGAGGGCCAAACCAGGGTCCAAATCAAGCTGATATTAACACCCAGAGTTCAGCAGCAAGATCGACAAGGCAGCTACAAGCCATCCCTTGGGTTTATATAGGCAGAGAGCCAATCAGGAGCCATGAGACTGCTGCCTATCAGACCCTTTGAGGTGGGACTTCCTGTGGTCTGTATCCATGGCAGATCATAGGCAGTGGAGCACAAAAGGGTTGCAATTACTGCTGGGTAGCAGCATGAAGCAGTCTACTACCTGATAATTCTACAGGCCTGGGTTCTAGACTTGTGGGAGGCCTTATACTCAGACCATATATCCCAAACCTGCTGTTACTTGGCCTGGGGGCTCTTCCCTGCCAGCTGCTGACTTAAGGTCTTGACTTGGTGAAGCCCCTGAACCTGTGTTTTTAAGTGTTTTGCTGAATCAGGGGCTAGGTGCCCCATTTGCTGCATCCAGGCTGGTAGTCCTTCAAAAAAAGAATTAGAGAAGTCCATGGAGGACAGGTCCATCAATGGCTATTAGCTAAGATGGTCAGGGACACAACCCCATGCTCTGGCTATCCCTAAGCCTCTGACTACCAGAAACTGGGAGTGGACAACGGGGGATGGATCACTCGATAATTGCCCTGTTCTGTTCATTCCTTCTGAATCACCGGGCACAAGCCACTGTCAACAGACAGGATACTAGGCTAGATGGACCACTGGTCTAGACCCAGAGTGGCTGTTTTTATGTTCTCATGTTCTGAGACTGATGTGTCTTCTCTTCATGGCTTTTGGGCTCTCATTGCCAGAGGCTGTCACATCAGCCGTTGCAGTCCCATGGACAAACAATGATTGTAGCTAGCTCTCCCATAGCACTTTTCATCAGTAGATCTCGAAACACTTTACAAAGGAGGTTAGTATCATTATCCCCAGTTTACATGGGGCACAGAGAAGGGAAGTGATTTCCCCAGTGTCACACAACAGCAGAGACAGGAATAGAGCCCAGGTCCAAAAATTAATGGTAAAGTTCAAGATCAAGTGATCATGACTTGATCACACACACACACATTTGCTTCTTTTAAAAGAGCTAACTTCACGAAACTGTAAACAACTATGAGCCAAATCAGTTTGGAGGAAGAATTTAATCAGAAAAATGGGAATGATAACTGGGAATTGTTTAAGAACACTTCACTAGATGCCCAAAAAAGCCACAATCCCACTGTTGAGGAAGAAGACTGTACTGATTTTAAAAACTGACCTGGTTTAGAAGGGAAGCGAAGGTAGCTTTAATTTTTTTAGAAGAAATATAACAAATAGAAGAAAGGGGAAGTCAATGGTAATGAGTATAAATCAGAAGCAAGGCATTGTAGAAAATTAAGAAGGGAAGCAAAGGCACACAAGGAGAAATCTCTGGCTAGCAGAGTTAAGGACAATAGGAAGGATTGTTTTAAAGTATATTTGGAACAAAAAGAATCCTAAAATTGGTATTGGTCCATAATTAGGTGGAAATGGTAGATTTATCAACAATAATGTAGAAAAGGCCAAAATGTTCAATGAATTTTCTGTTCTGTACTTTGGGAAAAAACAAACTTGGGCAAGTCTGGTCTGAAGAAGACCATGCAGCCCTGAAGAAGAGTTCTGTGTAAGCTTGGAAGCTTGCCTCTCACCAACAGAAGTTTGTCCAATAAAAGATATTGTCTCACCCACCTTGTCTCTATAAAATTAATATGACACATATTAAATGGATTAAAACTGGCTAATTGGTAAGTCTCAGTATGTAATTGTAGATGGGGAATCATCATCGAGTGGGTGTGCTTCTATTGGCATCTTGCAGGATTTAGGCTCTAACACAGCTTGCTTAAGCACATGATTATGTCTAAGCATGTGCTTAACTCCCATTAACTTCAATTAGACTGCAGTAGGTCCTTAAAGTTAAGTACACATTTGCGTTGTTTTGCTGAACCAAGGCCTTGATCCTGTACATTCCTGGGCTTTTGCATTTCCTCCCGTTAAGTAGGAAAGGAAGCATCTTATTTTACAGGGCCTCAGGGCCAACGCCAATACCATCAAAGGAATGTTGGCACCTATGGGAATTAGGCACCTAAATATCTTTGCGGATCTGAGCCTTAGGAGCTTTAGAAAATCCCACTGGATACCTACCTGCATCTTTGGCACTTAAATACCTTTGAGGATCTGGCCCACGGTGTTATTTAATGGTGTTCCCCATGTAGAGAAGATGGAATAGTAACGGGCCTGGAGAATAAGTGCGTCTCATTTTGTGAAACATGAAACCATCATGAAATCAATGTATATTTAGCGATACCTCTTGTGATTGTATCATGCTATAGTGAACAGTGAACTGCAAATCGGATGCCGAAAACAACTTCTAGATCATGTTTAAGTTACACTGTATGGTGGCTGGGGTATCAGCAGTATGGATTGAATCTGGGACCTCTGGACCTTAAAGCATGAGGTAAAAGAGTCTCTCAACCTAGGTTGTTGCGGTATGTGATCCAGCCACAACTAGAGGAGGACAAAGCACCACAGGGAGTGGGTTACACAGACTCTCAGCCGGGGGTGGTTGCAGCCCCAGGTGGGTTGAGACCAGGATTTACAAGCACTCTCTCTTTCTTTAGGGCTAGAGAGCATAAGGGCAAAGGTGATCTAGTACCTAGGGTCCTGGAGACCTGGGTTCAGCTCATTGCAAATCTCTTGCATGGCTTTGGGAAGGTCACTTTGTGCCTCACTTCCCCTTCTGTAAAATGGGCATGACAGCACTGCCCTCGCTCGCAAGGCAGGTATGAGAGTACACATGTTAAACGCTTGGAGGTATTCAGATGCTATGGTAACAGGGACTTAGTACCACAGATGGGTGCCGGAAACCTTTCAGCCATAACATGGGGTCACAGTACACAAAGGGTGAAACTGCAGTTCTCCAGGAACTGAGATTTTGAATAAGTTGCACCTCAGTGAAACCCAGATCAGTGGAAATATTGGGATTTAAAATAGACTTCCTTCTCCCAAGGAGGATTTTTATGTTTACCTTGGTTTGTACAAAACACATGGTGCTTTCTAAGCAACAGGCATCCAGGGATTTAAAGTGATCCCCCATGAAAGTGTGTTAAACAGCAACCTTTATGTAAAAGAAAACAGCAAACCCCTGGGGTGGAGACTGCAGCATAAAGAAATTGCAGAGAAACACATCACATTCCGACAGCTGTCTCAATGCTCCTGAGATTCAGTGTTCTGCCCCTACACACAGCACCTCGCAAAGCACTGAATAAACGTTGGCCGTTCTTTCAACACCCTCGTGACGCAGGTAAGTCACTGAACAGTGTGCATCGTTATTATCTGGTGTTACGGTAGCCCTGAGCATGGCCCTCATTGTGCTAGGCCCTGTACAAAGAAAGAACAAAGAAAGAATCCTTGCCCCAAAGGGTTTACCATCTAAGGACAAGACAATAGACAACTGCAGGGTACACCAAACAGAATGGGGAGTGGGAGCACAAGCTAAAACTGATAGCCTTTTATGGATGGGGAAACTGAGGCACTCAGAGGTTAAATGAGTTGCTCCAATGCAGAGAATGAAACAGCTGCTGAGCTAGGAATAGAATCTACAAGGCCTGGCTTGCCAGCTTGTGCTTTAACCACTAGACCGGACCACTGTCTGGAAACAGAAAGGATAGTCCTTCAGGGTGAAATCATCCCTGTGCAAAGATCCAGCACAACGGTGGGGCACCGCTTGGCTCCCCGAAGTGCTGCTCCGTGCACAAGATAAATTTCACCCTAAGGAAGAAACACGAGCCCAAGTGTAGTCTGAACTTCTCTAGCTTGAGCTTCCAACCATGGCGTCAGGTTAGACCTTTCCCTGCTAGATGGACAATCATGCAACACCACAGCTTGCACACCACCAGTCACGCCAGCAAGGTGCATTTAAGCATATCAAGAGCTATTTTCATCCGGCTCATTGGGCACTGACATCTGATGAGAGTCATTCTATAAGGTCCTGGTTCTGCAAGCACTTTAGCCTCTGTTGAAAGTTAAGCGGGATCTTAAGAGGTTTGCTGAGCTGGAACCTAACTGATGGATCATGTTGTGGTGAGAGAAGTTCTCAGGGCTCTGATAATCTCCCCCACATGATTTCTTTTCTGACCAGTGCTGTTAGAGATCCCATTCTTCAGCTCATACTAAAACAAAAAAACCCAATAGTCGATCAATTATGGCATGAAAAATTGCAGCGCAGAAGGTTATTCTTGCCAACAGTTATGAGCATCAGAAAGCAAGGGATGTAATGAAAGATCGCCTCCCAAACAGCATTGTACTCCTGACCTCCACTCCTATGACACTGTGTGTACTTCTCAGCAGGAATATTCTTTAAAAAGGTTCTGATGCCATCTAGGGGAATCGCTATGCAATATAATCATCATGTACATAATATTGAACACTGACTTGTTTTAATACTGCAGCAGACTCATTAAGCCAGGCTGGTTGAAAAATGGAAAGAATTTCCCTGGAACTTTTTTTTTTTAAAAAATGACAATTTTTAAATGGGAATTTTTCAGTGAAACAAATCAAACCAATTGTGTTCATTTTGCTTCACACTGAATTTTTTTAGTTTTTGGTTCATTTTTAATTTTTTTCTCCAGGGGGGGGGGGGCGGTGAGGGGGAAGTGGGGGAAAAGGAGGGGATAGAAAGTCAAGCAGAAATGAAAATTTCCCTCTCAATTCATTTTGTTGAACATTTAAAAAAAAATCAGAGGCAACAAACATTTTCGCAGATATTTTCACTTAGTTTGAAAAGCTGTTTTGCATCCAAAATTTTTTTTTGGAGGGACTGGGCCAGACCTGCTTCATTGATATCCAAGCTGGCCCCAGATCCACCGCTTCTGAGCTTAACTGCACCATATAACTCAGGTAGAAAGGGCTTTAGGCAACAGATGGGTCCTGCCTGTGAGGGGCTCAGCTACTACAGGCCGTGTAAGAACTTAGAGTGATGGAGAGACACTGGTGGTTCCCAGAGCCTCACCCACTTTATATTGGTCTCAGATGAGCCAGGGACTGCCATGTCCCTGGGCAGGAATGCAATGGTTACTCTTATTGACATCTCTTCGGGACAAGCTCCGGCCATGCTCTTGGGTCCGTTGGCTTGGCAGTAGTAGCAGCACTGAGGTTGCCAAACAGGAGCATGGAAGCACAGTTCCAAGTGTCCTGTGACAGCTCAAAACGCCACCTTCCATGCCAGCCTGGACCAGACCGGCTGGATCATGCAACGACACCATTTGGGCTGGGAGCGACCCTTCCCTTTCCCTCTTGTTGCAGTGACAGCAGCTTCTTGGGAATAATTCCGAGAGCTCGGCTTACATAGATTCTAGATTCCAAGGCCAGAAGGGACCATTGTGATCATCTTGCTGCTCCTGGGGCGGAGGGCAGCCACATCTCTCTACACAGCCAGACACTGGAGGGCTTTTGCACTGGCAGAAGAAACGGAGACAAAGCTCTTTATGAAAAGTGCTTCATGGAAGTGGCAATATCCACCCAAGCAGGTAGGACTCAGCTAAAGCACCGCCTTTTCTCACGACGCTGCCCTCTGGCCGGGTCACACGTCACAAAGTGGGACATGAAAATCCAGTTCAGCCCCCCCCCGAGCACCACAGCGTGGCTCAGCCAGAGCAGTCAGAACTACGTGGCCTCCCAGGTGAGAGATGGAGCTGCCGTGGCAGCAGGGCCAGGACGGGTGCAGGCATCCCAAGCTGCCACATGAGGGGGTGAGCTCTGTGGAGCTGCAGCTTGTCTCACTGCCATGCAGGGATGTGGCTACAGTGCGTCACACGGCCGCAGGGGAGCCCGTGGTGGAGCTGCGACACAGCTGCTGCCACGAGGGGGGGTGCGGCAGGGCTGCAGGGTGCTGTCTCACATGACTCCAGGAGGGCGTCACATCAGGTGTTCCTGCCACGGCGCCCTTTTCCCCACGGGAACGTGACACGGACTGGTGTCTCCGCTACAGCCTGCCACGCGGACCCTGCCTCGGAGCTGGGGCTACAAGGGAGCCGCTGGAGGCCTGGCAAAGCTTTGTGGCCTGTGCTAACAGCAATCCGCTCTTCCGTCCTCGCTGGGGGGATGACCAGCCCCATATCCCGCCTTCCACTGCCACTCAACCAACAGAGAGAGGCAAAGGGTCAGTGCAAATGCCTCCTGCAGGTTTACTGCTGCTGAGACACAAATGGGGACCCTGCTGGCCTGCAGGTGATGGCTCCATCGGATGAGCTCAGAGGCAGCCCTCAAGCGCCCTGCAGCTGGGAGCTGCTCTTTGCACAGCGGCTGCAGCACGGGCAGTTGGCAGACACGTTCTCTGGCATCCCACAGCAGCCGGGCCCAAGAGAGCTGCAATACCACCGGCCAGGGACCAGGTGGCAGCAGAGTCACACCCACAGCCCACGCTTGGCGTTCCAATCCCCAAACTTGCTGGGAAAGTTCCCTGACCTTCTCGCCCAGCCCCGCTGGGAGCTGAGGGTTAACAGGCTCGGTCCGTTTAATTTCTCTTGGGGAACCAGTTACGCTCGCAAACCAGCTAAGAGTCCAAGGAGGCTTGGAGCCGGGAGCAAGACGCAGCCAGGTTGTTTCCAAGCAGAGACACCACATTCGCCTAGAGCAGCCGGCCTTAGAGTCACAGGGGAACCTCTGGGCCCGGCTGCGGAGCCACGTCACACCCTCCAGGATGCTGCTGCTGGCATCCTCCTCGCCAGCCTCTGAATCCCTGGACTGCACCAGCATGGCTCCGTGGCGGCTGGGTGATCGGTCAACCAACACATTCCAGCAAGGAGCTCCCTCGCTCTCCTCCAGCACGTGGCTTGCACCTAACGTATTACCCCCAACATTATGACAGTCGAGTAAGGGCCTGATTTTCAGAGCTGCTTTGCATCCTTAAGCCAACGAGAGCCGCAGGTGCTCAGCACCTCAAAAAAGCCGTCCCAAGGCAAATTATGTCTGTATTCCGGCAGCTGCATCTGAAGTTCTCAACACACTTCACAAGCAACAGCTCTGGGCAGTGACACGCGCATGGTCACACAGCAAGTCAATGGCAGAATGGAGGCCAGGCCAGAAAGAGCCTTCAGATCTAGCCACTAGGCTGTGCTGCTTTGCCAATGGCAAGAGGACAGGCAACAGGCACTCACCGATGTATAGCGGTGACAGAAACGTCTCATGGCTGAGCTAATCCATCCATTGCGGGTAGGGGCTGTGTGAGGGCAGTAGGGCCGTCACAGAGGGACCTGGAAATGGTCAGGGATCTCACATCCCAGGTGGCCCCCACCTCAGCTGGGTAAGCCTCATTTACACCTGTGCTGAGGGGCTGGGGTGCTGTGTGAGGTCAGGGTGGTCGACTTTTACAGCCACTCTGTCTGGGTCTAGATCATGCTTGGTCCTGTCATCAGTGCTGGGGAATGGACTAGACGACCTCTCAAAGTCCCTTCCAGTCCTGAGGTGCTACGATTCTATGCCCAGTGTGAGGCAGGGGAGGATCGGGTGGTCACAGTTGCATGGTGAGTGCACGAGTATCGTCCTCTCTATGGTCCACTCCAGGAGTGCCCAGCCTGGGCTCAGGTCTCCAGCCATCACCTGTCTCTGAGCAGGGTCCCTCGTCCCACCCCCTTCGGAGCAGGGGTTTTAAGGCTCCACGGCCTACCCCAGCAAGCTGGCCTGCGTGACAGCCCACACCTCTGCATTGCTCACTCTCCGAGGGCAATGACTAGTGTACGCTGACCACTACGAGGGCCCACTCAGCTCTTTCTAAGCAAGCACCTTTATGTTCAAGGTAAAAGCGTTGCAGAGAAAATGTAAAACCAACAGATTTAAACCCCCACTAAACGTCCCAGGAGTCACCCCTTGGTCTTACGGGGCCCTAGTTAGCCAAAACTTTTCCAGCCCTTCTGGAAGAGTTTGGGGCCCCCCTTAGACAGCAGGTCCTGCCCATTTTCCCATTCCCATTTATGGAATGTCTTTCAGCTGGGACCATGGGATATTTCCACAGGTAACAGATTGCGGTTACATCGAGTCCATTTCCCATTACATGCCCCCCTCCGTGCCACTGGCGGCTTTTCTTCCAACAAAATCATTCTCTTAACAGGGATTATTTTCAAAGGACTCTGTGATACGGAGGAAGAGCAGAAAAGCATCATATTGTGCAGAGAGGCTGGGCCAAAATATCCAGTATTCTGGAGGCAACACTCCCATGGAAATTAATGGGAGCATCCTGCATTCAGAGCATCAGTAGCTGGAAAACTGCAGGGAATGAAGGAAAATGGGCATTGCACTATAGGTCTTTGCCGATGTGGCTGGAATCACCTCATACAGGCTCACAAAGTGAAGCCCATTTGGTTTCTAGGGATGTACAAGGAGGATTGAGCCCTATAATATATTTTCTCAAGACTTTTTCCAAGTCTGGGTTCCAAGGACCCGAATAATGGGACTTCCACTGCTTCCCATGGGAAAATATTGCATCATAATCAGGGGTAGGACTATCTCGCCCTCTGTTTTGTTTTTTGATTAACAGGTAATCAGTCATATTCCTGCGGGTTTATACTCTCATCGATGGACATTATTCCTGATATTCTGCCTAGACTTACTTCTTTATTTTGCCGTGTCGTTGCCTGGATCACCCTGCCTGGGTTCCTGGCCTCGCTTGCTGTTTGCATGAAAGTGGCACAAAGCAGCCACCAGGAACCCTCAACACATGTGAAATTCCCCTGCTTTGGGGATTTTTTTACAGACGCTGGTTGGAAAGTCCATGATCATTCTGAGCTCACCTGGGGATGTGCTAGGCTCTCTCTCTCCTTTAAGGGGAAGGATGGTGCAGGAGTTAGGGTGCTAGCCAAGAAGCTGTGTTCAGTTCCTTACTTTGCTACTGATTTGGGTCTGTGGCCTTCAGCAAGTCTGTCTGTTCCTCGTTTGTCAAATGAGGACGCTAGCATTTCGCTACATTACAAGGGGGTTGTGAGGTAAATGCATTAAAAGAGTGTGAGATGCTTAGCTCATGAAAGCCACGAAAGTACCTAAGGTAGATTTAATTTCACAGACTTATTCTTTTTCCCAATTCATGATGTTAAGTTTTTCCCCCCGAAATGAGAATATGAATCCACAGAGTGGGAGATTCAGTGCAATCAGAGAATCAGTAATGATGAGGCAGCAGAAAG
The DNA here is from genome assembly GCF_026122565.2 of Emydura macquarii macquarii. NCBI lineage: Eukaryota > Metazoa > Chordata > Testudines > Chelidae > Emydura > Emydura macquarii. Next base: position 3,412,012 of record NW_027130449.1, on the reverse strand, counting down.
ATGTTAACAAGCTCCAGAGAATTGGGAAATATGCCACATTAAAGCGTAGAAGCATAATATGCTTCTTGCATGGCCTCGGCACAGGAATCCCCACTGTGGAGAAGCGCTGGTACATGGGCTCAAGCAAGAGAGATAGTTTATATATTATGATAAAGCAAAGTACCACCAAGCTGTTCATTTACCGTGGTTAGAACTCAATTTATTTCTTGCTCATTCGACAAATACAATATGAAAAGAGCTGCCGGTGTTTATCTAGTCCAAGCAGCAGCAGCTCTCAGCTCCGCTGAACGTAATAGAGGGAAATTGGCCCCAGGAGTCAGTCTGTGCCATTCTCTTGAGCTAGGAGAGGCAGGAATAGGTAAATTGCATTCGATAAGCAAGGCAGTGTCTGTTCCCATTAGAGCTGGGAGCAGAGAAGGGGGCTGGCAAATGGCCGTCCATGAGGCCCAAATGATTTAATGCCACGGTGGAGGGGTCCCATATTTGTTAGGGTTTTCGACACAATTGGAAGTGCCTTCTCCGTGATGCATGGTTTTGTCAAGGCCATTGGCTATTCAAGGTTCCTATTATTATATAGCACCAGACTTGTGCCAAGAGTTCAGAGACTTATTCACAGGCACAGAATCCACAGCTGGGGCCAGGCTTTCAAAAGAAACCTGCCCCATTCATGCAGGGCTTTTTTCCGACTTTTTACCCTTGTCTTATTGCATAGATGGGAGCAAGCTCCTTTCAAAATCAGGCCTGGAGTGGCCAAAAAACATGCCATGCACATTACAACCGCTGCCTGCTCTGAATCGCTTCTAATCTAAACAAACAAAAGAGGAGCAGGGGAATCTAGACAGCATGAGAGTTTTGATTTAGGTTTTTCAAATATTGTATTAATTATTATTATTTTACCAGGTTCTTGCATGTGTTCTTAATATATCGTCTAAGTGTGCGTGTGTTTATGTCTCCCTCTAGTGGCTAGCCAAGTCTGAGGATAAGAACCTACTACTTTGTCACATGGGAGCTACTGCTTTAGCTCAAGTGGTAAATGCCAGTGCTTTTGATCCTGAAAGGGTGTATAGAAGCTGTGATAGGATCTAAGGGTGGCTAAAGAGACCTAAGGTCCCCCTCACTTTTGGAAGGTGGTGTTCTAGAGTGCAGGTGGATAGAAGCATAGAAATATAGGGATGGAAGGAACTTCAAGAGGTCATTGAATCCAGCCCCCCATGATGAGGCAGGATTAAGTATTCCCAGATTGTAGAAATGCAGACAGAGAGCAAGCTCTGGTTATTGTGCTCTAGTGGATTTCAATTAAAATAGTGTAATTGTTCGTTGCAAGCTCCCCGTGATTTGCTGAGAACAACACAGGGCTTGTCTTCACTCAAGAGTTAACTCAAGTTATAACTCAAATGTTGCCCCTCCCTCAAGTCCTGTCCACATACAAAAAACCTTCACCCAAGTGCAGTGGTGCTTTTAACGTGACTAACTGGAACTGTAGCATATACCCCCTGCCAAGCCAAAGCAACTCATCAACTCCTTCCATAAATCATTCAATGCAACTGGTGTGGTATTTCTCAGCTTGGCCACTCTCACTCGAGCTAGGCTAACTCAAGAGGAGTTACTTGCGTGTCGCTCACTTGAGTTAACTCTGAAGGGAAGCCACAGACACAGAAGGGGTGCAGGGATGATTTTCCCCCTAAGCTGTTTTTGGGTGGGAAATTAGGTCTTCAGCTAAACATTTTTTTTTTTTCAAAAAGTATCTCCTTTCTGCAGACAATTTTTGATTTTTTGTCACAAAAACAAATGCCCAAATACCAAAATATTTGTCAATATTCAAATTTTCACTGCAGACCCCACATTTTCCACACAGTTCCCTCACCCGATTTTTTGACCAGTGTCAGTTGCAGGTTCTCTTCTCACTGATGACGTTGGGTTGGAGAGATCATCATAGATTCATAGACTTAAGGCGAGAAGGGACTGTTATGATCACCCAGTCAGACTTCCTGCACAGAACAGACCTCAGAACCTCCCCCAGTAATGTCTGCATCAGGTTCATAAATTGCTTTTATGTTATGACATCTCTTTTACAATGATGCTCGACTTGATTTAAAACTTGTTTACAACCTGCTTTATGCTGGTCTTTTGCTCTGTTGCTGTGCGGGGAGGTGATTCAGAATCGAATCAGACACAACTGGGATGCTTCGTAGAAGTTGAAGGGCATTCTATTAAACTGCCCCCTTCCTATATCCTTTTTTTAGTCTAGCTGCAAATCATACCAGATTGAAGCCACCCTCCCTCCTACAGCGATCTCTTGATCTCATGAAATTTGCGGTTGGATTTCCATACCAAACAAACCAGGAGAAATATCTGAATCTCTGGGCTATGTCTGAACCAACCCTCCGAAGCTCTATTGCCCACCCATCAGCCTCTCCTTATCTAGTTATTTGTCTACCTTAGGCTTGTGTACTATCACCCATCACCATGACATCTGAGCCACTTCCACCCACAATAGATCGATAGGAGCAAAATGTCCAGTGGACTTCATAGAATCTCTGGCTCATCTTCCTTTAAAGTTCGCTATCTCGCTCCAGCCACGTGAAATTATAACTTACGAGCAAGTGTATCCCTGTTGGCTGAAATTCTGGCCCTACTGAATTCAATGGCGGTTTTGCCGGGACCAGGATTTCCTCTATCATATTTAGGGAGTGCCCGTCACCTGCATCCGTACTGTTCCTCACTAAGCTGGGGAACGCTTCCCCTGAGCTGTCGCTTCCTCACTTCAAACTGTTAGCAGGATCCATGCGGATCCCATAAGCAGTTCGATTTTCTCTCTCCTCTCCTGCCCCCTGTGTCCAGAAACCATCGGATACATTCGCATTTACTAATAATGTGATTTAAAAGTTTACCCACCAGGATAAAAAAATACACATAAAAGGACCAGACATTAATATCAAAGCCACTGGAAAACACCAGGAGGAAAAAACCTGGCTACTGAAATCTACATCAGGAAACTGCCTCTAAGGACAAATTATAATATACACTGCTAATATCCTGCTAATATACACTGCTTTCTGTCCCTTTCTGAATCTCAATCCAAAATAGATGGAAGCATAAGACAGATAAAATAAAGACATTAAATGCAAGCCCTATGCAGGGATTTTTGCCCAAATCTTTCCTTGATCCCTGTATTTGCGGACAGGGTGTATGATATGCTGATTCCTGGATCTTTGAATGTTCTTTGCGGCTCATTTTGACTCTGGGATGTGGGGTAAGTTTCTTTTTCTTCTGACTCTCTTGTCAGTTTACATGGACATGATATCTTTTAGACAGAAGGATCCCAAGGAATGGGAAGTATTTCACTCATCACTGGAGTATGGCAGCTGCTTAATAGCACAATAGTTTAGGACAGGAAGTGAGGAATAGAGCATCCATTTGAAACTGCAGGGAGGATGTAAGGAAATAGAGTATAATTAACAAAGCAAGTCAAGAAATGAAGGTAATTCCCCTGCTTCTGTGGAAAATATCTCCAGATCTTTAGTGAGCACAAGTGGTTGGGACTTTGGCTATGAATTTTGGCTGGTATTTTCAAATTTGGTTGCCTAAATGTTGGCACCTAGCTCCATAGGGCAGGTCATGCCCCTTGCTGCACACACTCATGAAGAGATGTGTGGGATGTATCTCAACCTCATTTTGCAGTTATCAGAGCAGCATGGAGAGGAAAGCTGCTATTCGTCTTCCCAGGCTGGTGGGTGGGCAGGAAGAGGTAAGGAATAGGTGGATCCTAGCTACATCACCCCAACGTACCAGGCAGCAAGGTTAAACTAGTACAGAGGAGAGAATATTGCACCAGAAAGAGGGCTGGAGTACTTACTTTCCCCATAGAGCAACGGCCCCAACTTGCAGTATTACCAGTTGTCACAATTCTATTGTGATCCTCATATTTGGTGTTTTTTCTTAAAGCCCCAGCTCCTGGAGTCAGGTGACTATGTACAAATTTCAGCTTTAATTTATGTCAAAAAACACAAGTTGGAGTTTTCCAACTACACATTTTAATAAAAAAATGAAACTGTTTACGGGAAAGGGCCATTTTTTTATGACTCTCCCCCTTCAAAATTTTTTTGGAAATGCAATTTCAAAATGATCAGAACATCCATTTGGATATTTTTCAAAATGACAAGCTCTATTTTTTGGTTCAAAACAACTTTTTGTTTAGAAATTTTAGCTAATGCTGCTAAAAAATAAAAGTTACCATTTTTTAACAATGAAAAAATTCATAATTAACAAAACAAAATGTTCCAAGTGACCCAATCCAAAATTATTTTCAGGTCATCAGGTCGTGAAAATGTTCAAGATTTCAACTTTTCATCCCAATTGGGGATGGAGGAAAAAGGCTGAAATCTCAAACGTCTTCATGGAATGGGAAAACTGTTATATGCCCTGCTCTATTTCTAGGCCTCCTAGTTGTCGAGAAAATGTGACCCTTAAAGGCATAGGCGTGCGCAGCACATTTCATTAGGGTGTGCACCCAGGGAATTTTCCGCTAGTGGGCGGCACAGCTACGTGCTGCCCCTTCCTAAGGGCATATTGTTAGATTTCAGTCTAATCCATAATTAGACACCTAAAATAAAAGCAGCCTGATTCTCAAGGGTGCTGAATGCCCGCAGCTCAGCGAGACTTCTATGGAACTTGAAGATGTTCAACCGCTCTGAAAATCAGTCCATCATTTAGTCAGTTGCCTAGTGATGGAGTGAGATGCCACGCTTTGGACACCCACATTTGAAAATCGTATCCTTCCTGTTGTTGTTTTTATTCATATTGCTGTCGCACATGGAGGCCCAGTCACAGACTCAGGCCTCCATTGTGCTATTCCCGGTATAGAACAAAAAGATGGAGCTTAGATTGTAAACTCTTTGGGGCAGGCTCCATCTGAAAGGTGACCCTTCTAGCTGGACAGAACCTCTTAGCACCAAGCTAGAGCGTTGTTTCAGTACTGATTTCAAGGGGAGACTGCCACCAGCTTAGCCAGTAACACCATCTTCTGCAGCATGGTGCCTCGTAGCAACTGCTAGGGTGTCTCACTCCATTGCCAAATGTTCAGCAAATTTCCACAATCAGCACAAATACGCACCATTAGCCTCCTAAAAATATATACAGTCAATACGCCTTGAAAGAGGAAAATCAGCCGCTATACCTCCCAGATAATGATTTTTTATTTATAAATCTAGCACAGAGAAAACAATTAAAGCCCCTGGTTTAAAAAAAAAAATTGCAAAAATCAGAGTCCATATTTAATCTGCAGTCTTCAAAAGTTTCTTGGAAAGCTTAATTAAATGGCAATTCAGCTGTGCATTGACTCTGTCTTGTAAAGCCTGATAATACCAGAGTCTAAATTAAAAAAAAAAAAAAATCAAATGCAGCTTTTTGCTTTTATTCTGCTAGTTCAAGGGGGAAAAAAGAATCACCAGGTGGGACTGTCGATGGATTCAAAATATGCCTCGCCGCAGCATTGATTTTGCTGTTTAAATTCAGAGTGTCAGTTCAGGTAATCATATTAAAAGGTATTCCATATTTATTTGCTCTTACAGGGAAGATGAAAACGCAGGAGCTGGAGGAGCCTTGATGTCTGTAAATATTTAACGCGAAAGCTGTGCGAATGGAGGTTCCCGTGCAGGCGATTTGTGATCTCACTCGTGCCGGTTTAAATCAGAAGTGGCGAATGGCATGAAAGTGACGCGAGATCGAAATCGGGAAAGAGGGGAGCTCGGATTCTGCTCTCAGTGACACTAGTGTAAATCAAGTGTAATGCCATTGAAGTTAGAGGGGTTACACTGATGTAATTCAAGACTGATTTATACTGCTGTAAATGACAGTGGATTTTAACAGTGCAGCTCCAGTGCTGATCTCAAAGTGACTTCAGTGAAATCACTGGAGGTAGATTGATTTAATACTGGCTTGATGTCAATACTGGGCCCACAGGATTCGATTCACTGCTCTCAGTTACACCTGTGGGGTCCAGTGACCACTCAGGCCCAGATTTGTAAAAGTATTTAGCCATTACAATGGTGGTCATGTTTTAAAAAGTGATTTATACACTTAGGAGCCTAAATCTCATTGACTGTCAATAGAAGTTTGGCTTCTCCGCACTTAAAAGCTCTTTTGAAAATTAGATGTAGGCTCCTACATCAGTTAGGCATTGCAAAGAAGTCCCTGAAGTGGATTACCATCTGTGGTGGATTTAGGTAACGTGGTATTAATAAAAATCAGGAATTATGGTGTCTAATTTGTAATCTGCTGTGTTTAGAGGGAAGAAGAGAAAGAGAAAAAAAAAAAGTTCTGCTGGGCTGGGCAGAGTGGGATCAAAATGGAGACTCGTGTGTAACTAGGGAAACTTTATGGCCCCTACATTATAGAGCTTCCAGGACATGGCTTCCCTTCTTTTCCATCATTGGTATTACAACAGCACCTGAAAGTCCCAGCTGAAGTCAGGGCCCATTGGTGCTAGACGCTGTACACACGCAGAGTCAGAAACAGTCCCTGTCCAAAGAGCTTGCAGTCTAAATAAACGAGACAAACAGTGGGTGGGAAGGGAAACCAAGACAGAGAAGGGAAAAAACCTGCTTGCAGCCAGTCAGTGTCAGACCCAAGGGCTCTTGAGCCCCTGCCCTGTGCCTGCTCCACTTGACTGCACTGTCGCCTGTCTTGTACTTCGGTGCACCTCAGTGCTTGGTACTTCGCCACGTTGCCCAGCTACATGATATTGGCACACACCGTGGGGCGTGCTGTGTGTTTTGGGTGCAGACCTGTCCTCTCCTGCTGCCAATTGTGATGGCAGTACTACAGTACTACAGGACTCCTGAGGTGCCCCTCACCGGGACACAGAAATGCACAGGCTGTACAACCTGGAATATCTGAACCGAGCCATTTTGAGCCTCAGGAATAAAACATCTGAACTACAACTCCCATGAGGCAGCACAGAGGCCTTTCCAATTGAAATGTTATGGTTTTTTGAATTTCCACTGGGAAAAAAAAATCAAACTTTTCCATCTAAACCCCCATTTTGAACCTGCTCCACTTCGGAGGCAGAGTGGCATCATTGGCCTGCAGCGCATTAACGTAAGCATTTCTTAACCTTCAGCTCTGAACACGACACCCTACACACCACCATCTACAAGGGGAGGGGAAGAAAAAGGTGGCACGTTGAGAGCCACTGATGGCTGCTCCAAGCAGCATGTCATTTGGTTTAGAAGATGCCAAGTTTAAATTATTAACACAGAGGCATGGCAGGAAAGGGAGGAGGTTTTTTGTTCCCTCTCTCACGAAATTATTCTTCTTGTCAGCTCTGCTCTTGAAGTTGTCCTCGTGTGATGTGGAAGTTCCTCGGATGTCGCATCTCCCCTTGAGAAATGGCAGAGAGCAGGCACATGGTTTTGTTCACTAGATGTCGGATCCAAACCCCAAATCAATGGAAATCTTTCCATTGACTGCCCTGGGCTTTGAATCAGGCCCTGACTTGATAGGGAAGCCAAGCTGGCTGGAGACAGTAGATTCCCTGCTCCCCTTTTTACTGCACTTTGCAAGCAAAGTTTTTCTGACTTTGCTCCTAGAATCCACTCTCCTTCTCGCTGCTGACAGTGATTTAGGGGCCTCTTAATGCTACTTAATTTACTGACACAATGAATTAATGCTGAATTAGGCAAAGCGGTTAATTATACCCGTATAAAGCAAAAAAGGAAACCAATATACACAAAGGAATGATCGGAGTCTCCCTCCCACCGTCTTTTGCAAATACCAGTTAAAAACATGTCTGACCATTCAAATCCAGTTTAAAATGAATCAACGGAGAATGCGTGCTTACTGGGAGAACTAGTTTAGAAGAAAGAGAACAATCCACTTCCGCCTGAATCTTCGCCACTCACAGCAGCAACAGGTACCTCTTTTAATAATAATCCTTGGCTCTCACATAGCTCTTCCCAGCTGTGGATCTCAAAGATTTACAAAGAACGCCAGTATCATTATTCCCAATTTTACACATGGGGAAACTGAGGCACAGAACTGGGATGTGACTTGCCCCTGGTCACCCAGCAGCAGAGCCAGGAGCAGAAGTCATGTCTCCTGCGTCCCTGCCCCATGTTGTATCCATTAGGAAACACTGCCTCTTTTGAATTACTTTTATCTTTGTGCTTCTTTTATTATTATTTGTATTACGACAGCACTTAGGTTATGTCTACAGTGCAATTAAAAACCTGCAACTGGCCTGCAGGGCTTGGACTTGCAGGGCTGTTTAATTCCAATGTAGATGTTCAAGCATTGGCTACCGTCTGGGCTCTTACATCCTGCAAAGTGGGAGGAGGGTCCCAGAGCTCGCCCTTACAAGCTCAACCAGGATCAGGATGTGCCAGGCGCTGTACACATCCACAGTCAGAGACACTTTCTGTCCCAAGGAGCTTACATTCTAAACATACAAGACATAGAAAGGGTGGGAGGAGAAACATAAGCACCCAGGTTTGCCCCACCTCAGTGGCAGAGGTGGCATGAAACCCAGATCACTCGATTTGCAATCTAGCAACCTGCTCACCACAAAGTTCACTTGCAAAAAGGGGAGCGGCAGTGTTGCCCTTTGGGCAAAGCACCGAGCGACTCAGCAGATCAGGGTTGTACTCCTGGCTCTGCCATTAGCCTCTGAGGTGAGTCACTGACCTTTGCTGTGCCTCAGTTTCCCCATCTGTAGCATAGAGCTAACGATCCTTGCCCTCTTTTGTACAGCACTTTGAGTAGCACTCGATATTATTATTCTTCACCACTGCTGTCAGTTTGCCATAATGCGGCGTGTTCAGTATCTCAAAATGCTGATGTCACAATTAAGGAGGCGACCGCGTCTGGCGTCGCTTTGACATGAGCGCCGCTGATGATGGCTGTTCCAAGCAGCACATAATTTGGTTTTGAAATTGCCAAGTTTAAATTATTAACAAACAGACAAGCGCAGCGGAAAAGGGAGGGGGAGGGGATTGTTCCCCTCCAACGAAACGTTGGCTGGTTTGTGTTTTGCTAGTTCTGCTCCGGAGGTTGTCATCAGGCGCTCTGAAAGATCCTCTGATGTTGCTAAGAAGGAGTGCATCCCGTTTTTTTTTTTTTTTCTCTCCCTGAAGAAGTCTTTGTTTCGGAGTTTGAGATTTATCAGCAGTAATTGGAAACCGGATAGGCTGAGTGCATCAGGAGTCCTTCAGGCCACACGTCACTGCTAGCTGTTGAGGGGAATCCGCTGGCGGGGAGCTGGCTCTAAAGTTATAACTCCCAGCTCAAGGAGACATGCCCGCGCTGGCTTCCAAAACACAGTGCAGGCCGAGCACAGACCTATCCGAGACGCTAGGCATGTACTTGAGCAGCTAGACTCTCCTGCTGCCGTAGCCACCTTCTATTTTCAGTGCCTTAGCACCATCAGAGCTAACTCGAGTACGTGTCCTTGAGCAGGGAATCGTGCCGCCTGCCTGCAGGCCAGACATGCCCTTAGTGGGCAAGTGACCATGTTACAAGAACCATCATCGTCAACAATACCCAGGGCAGGCCCCATCTATCGGTTGTGCATAGATGGACCCCATCATGGTGGTATGTGAGCACCTCCAAATCTTTAACGGGGTTACCCTTGCCAGACTTCTCCTTGTGAGGGGCGTGCTCTAACACCCACTATAGAGATGGGAGCTGAGAGACAGATTCACGCTCCGTTTGTAGCAGAAATGGGCACTGAACCTAGTTACCCTGAATCCCAAAGCGCTGGATCAGTCCTCTTTACTTCAGGGGTTTTGTCCAACTGGTCAATTCATCACGTGGGCATCCTGCTGCAGATGAAACATGGGACAGTGCCCTGGTGTCCCATTAGCAGACTGACTGGTTGGTTGGGGTGCATCAGAATCAGACCCTTTTCAGGCGATCAATGACAATGATGAATATCTGGTATTACAGTAACAGCCAGGAACCCCAGCTTACATAGAATTCACCGTTTCAGAGAGGTTAAGACCAGGAGGGACCATTAGACCATGATCTATTGTACAGCACAGGCCATTACATACCCCAGCTGGGGATGCAAGGGGTGGATGAAATAGAATGAAGGGGGGTGGGTTGGGAGGAGGACGAGGACACAAAGCAAACAGAAAAGCTGATCTCAGGTGGCCCCTTGCCTGGCCAGTGCCAGATGGGAGCGAAATGGAGGTAACATGACAGAGTGGGCAGGAAGAAGGGATTAAAAGGACTGGTAGCTTTCTACAGGCATAGGGGGAGCATGGGCAAATGCACGGAGGTGCAAGATTAAGTTTGAAGGGCCTTGAAGGCAATGAACTGCAGAGAGGCACAGACGCAGGAGCAATGAGCCAGGAACACAGTTTGGGTCTCTCAAAGGCTGCTCCCCAGATTGAGTAGTGTTAAAGTCAGAGAGGAGGAGAGGACAGAAGTGGAGAGGTAAGGCTAGGGTGACCAGATAGCAAATGTGAACAAATCGGGACCGGAGGTGGTGGTGGTGGTGGTGGTGGGGTAATAGGCACCCATATAAGAAAAAGCCCCAAATATTGGGACTGTCCCTATAAAATTGAGATGTCTGGACAGTGAGAAAAGGTCAGATCTCAACGATATTACCAGCTGAAATCTTAGTCCCGCTGAAGTTACTCAGAGTTTTCTCATTGATTTTTCCCCTTTACGTCAGCAGAAGCAGCATGACCTGGACACAGCCTGGATGTGTGGATCTCCAGGGAGGGCCCAGCAGAAGATGCTTCCGAGGGCGGGGAGGGCGTGTTGGAAAATTTCAACTTCTTGTTGAAAATGCAGTAAAGGATTGTTTCTGTTTTGTGCTGGTTGGTTTGTGCCAACTGAAAAATTACAGATCACTTAAAAAAAAAGGGGGGGGGGTTGGTTTGGGGGTGTTTGGCCTTGTGATGAAACGTTGAAAATTGGAGGGAAACAGATCATCTCTGGGGCAAGCTTTCATTTTATGGAAAAGCCAATTTTCCACCCGAAAAAGTTTAAACAGCCTATGCCAGCTGCATCTGCCACCCCCATGCTCACTGGGGTGATTCTACACCCCCAAACCGGCAAGTAAAATAGGGATTTCCTCCCCCACAACCATTAACATCTCGCTGGACAGACAGATTCCATCCCGAGGCTCTTAGACTCATAGAAGACGAGGGTTGGAAGGGACCTCAGGAGGTCATCTAGTCTAACCCCCTGCTCAAAGCAGGACCAACCCTGCCTTACATTTCTCTATGATGTTTGAAGGCTGTTGTATAGGTTCCTTTGCTTACTGCCATCCATGTGGCTACTAATCATGCAGACAGGTCATTAGAACATGACTCTATTGTTTTGTGTATTTCAGCTGGCAACTGCATGACCCAGTTCTACTGCTCCTGTTAATGCCATGCTGTGCTGGGGTTTGGCACGGCGACAGTGGGATGAGGGTTCATCACAATGTCTGGAGCCTTGCAGCACAATTACGCTATGGCTAGCCACACCACACTGAGAAAGACCAGAAAATGGCTACTTTAGTGTTGTTTTGCTTCACATAAGCATTGCAACAGAAAAAAAACCGGTGAAGACAAATGATCTGGTGGAAGGGAAGAATCCGGGGTGATTCCCCACCATTCCTGAATTAGTAGAACTGTGTCAAATGGGGCAGGAAAAGCAACGTTTTACCCAAGTCGATGTGAGCTGGCCATGGGCACCATGCAATGCAAGCCATGGTTTGTGGCTATGGGTGAGTCCCTGCATCAGCTCCCTGACTCATAGATTGACCTGATTCCCCCCTGCAGTAGGAATTAGCCCCAAATCCAGATCCCTGCAGCGAGCACAGGAAACTGAGTGCCTGCTTCCCCATCCAGAAGCCTGGATCACTGCAAATTGTGAGCGCAGTCCTGAAATGACACCCATTAACAGGGGATGGGCAGTGAAGATAAGCAGTTGATGTCTGGAAGACAAAGGGGGAGAGAGATTGTTCTTGCTCAGTTCAAACTCCCAATGGTGTCAGAATATGGCTCTCTGGAACTGATGCACTGTGCAACACGTTCCTTGGTTGACCCTGAAACTTCATCTTCATGGCCCTGAAACCTCAAGACAGGCCCAAGTCAAATCTCCTTGTGTTCCCCTGCTCTTTGGGGATGTTCAAAGGTCCACAGCAGATCTGACGTCAAACACCCAACCACTATAGTTGGATAGCTCAGAGCAGGAGCTTGAACAACATTGAATGCTGGAGGTGTTCAGTAATTAGATCTGAATGTTGCAGCTGGGGCCCACCACGAATTATCTTGACTCCAGTCAAATAGATCTTTGCATCAGGGGAGTTCCTAAATCCCTTGGGGTGGGAAATTCACAGAAATCCCTTGCTCTAATAGGGAGATCCCAGGGCTAAGGCCGTCTCAAACAGACAGGTCCCTTTTGTGCTAGTCAAATCGCACCATGACCGTCTCCCCTCCCCGACTCAGGTTGTCGTCTCTGGAATGTTATTCTCTGGAAGCACAAAATTGCTTCTCGGTCTTTTCTGGGAGATCAGAGAGAGGCAGCTGCACATTAAAGCGTCGAAAGCTGAGCCAGGAGCCCTTGATTTACTGTGGAGGAGTTAATACCGGAGTCTGTATGTTCTTAGGAGCAGTGGTGTGCGATCCACTGCTAATTAGATAGCGAAGAGCAAAATATGAGGTTTGTCCCAGGGCTACAGACACAAGAACACTCGGAACAGTGGCTGTGAAGAAGAAAAGAGAATAATTTAAACATGGGGATGAGAAGGAGGTGTGTGGGGGGAAAAGCTCTGCCATCAGGGCAGCATCCGTGCATGATAACAAGAGACGATCTGAGTGCCTGCCATGCAAACTTATTATTAACAGGGAGATGCCTGACAGGCATCCCTGGAAGAACCTGGTCAATATGGTGGAGCTGAATCATTACCGATCAGCTCAGCGCAATGGCGGGAGGCTGTGTGACCTAGCAGATAAAGCAGTAGACGGGGCTTCAGGAGATAAAGTCCTAGTCCTGTTTCTGCTGCCAGCCTGCCGGGTGACCTGAGCCAAGTCGTGTCGCTGCTCTGGACTGACTGTCCCATCTGTAAAGTGCGGATAATGAGGTTGACCTCCTTTGAAAGGACTTAGAGCTCCGGCTGGGCAGAGCTACAGGTCCAGGAATTTAGAATAATGGTAGAAGGAAGGGAGCGAACATACAAAGCCACAGAGCCGTCTCACCCACTAATGCTAAGCAATAATGTGCTGCTGTATTAATACTACATAGGAACAAACAGATCTTTCTTCTAACTCAGGGACAAGTCTCATGCCCCGGTGACAAGCCAGCGCTCACTGTTCCGCTTTCGTACCATATCTGGGTCCATGTGAAACCATGATCAAAACGGCCTGCACACATTCTGACTCTCAGCCAGACTCTGTCCTGGCTCACGCTCTGCTCACGGACTCACCCGCTCAGCTCCCCTGGGATGAATGGAGATTGCACACATGGAAACATCTGAATTTGGTGTGCTGTACGACAGAAAGAAACTGTATGTGGCCTATTGAAGAGAAGAAACGGCGGTAGCCATGACTCCTGGGTTTATTGCTGGCTCTGCTGCTGCTTCACTGACATGCCTTGGGCAAGTCACTTCACCGCCCAGTGCCTCAGTTTCACTATCTGTACGATAGGGATATAATGTGACGTATTTCCCTCATAGGTCTGGGCAAGTACCAGAGGCAGGAAAACAGACCTTATGAGATGTGAGCTGGAGAATCATGCTCTTGCTATTGCTTTGGGTGCTCCGAATTTGTGAGCACACAGAATATAACTGTGCAGGCACAGCTGGTGTTTGCACATGAACCTGGGCGGGTTAGGTGCCTAATTAGCCATGTGTATGCACAAGTACCCTATTTGCACAGGCAGGTGTGATATCTGCATGTGCAAATGTTGCTTTGGCACAAATGCTGGCTCTTTGGCTTTATCTGTGAAAGTGGCAGGTAAATCGATAGGCAACACTGGCTGACCCAGAGACGCCGAATCCACAGCTGAGCTCACTGGAGCCGCAGGAGAAGGGTCACTTTCTGTCCGTTCGGATCTCTGCTGATCCAATCTGGCCTCCTCACTAACATAGGCCTTAAAACTTCTCCAAACTAATGCCTACATATTCCTTCTAATTCCTTGATTTAAAAGTCGCTGGTGATAGAGAATCCACCATGACCCTTGGTAAGTTGCTCCAATGGTTAATTAATCTCACTGTTAAAAATGTACACATTATTTCCAGCTTGAATCTGTCTAGCTTCAACTTCCAACCACTGGATCATGTTAGATCTTCCTCTGCTAGATGAAGAGCCCGTTATTAAATATGTGTGTCCCTTGTAGGTACTTATAGGCTGTGATTCAGTCACCCCTCAACCTTCTCTTTGCTATGCATATTGAGCTCCTTGAATCTATCACTATAGAGCAGGTTCTCGAATCCTTTAATCATTCTCGTGGCTCAACCCTCTCCAGTTTATCAACATCCTCCTTGAATTGTGGCCCTCAGAATTGGATGCAGTTTTCCAGCAGCAGTCGCACCAGTAGCAAACAGAGAGGTAAAACCGCCACCTCCTCTTCGAGATTTCCACTTATGCATCCCAAGAGCGCATTAGCTCTTTTGTCCTCTGCAAACTCTGAACTCACTCAGTTTCTTCCCGTCCCTTTTAAGGGCCTGGCATCACCTCCTATGTGCTTGTGGGTCTCCCATATGACACTGCAGACCACAACCCTAAGCACTAGGCAACGGGGCCACCCCAAAACAAACAATGATGCCCCAGTGACCTATAGAGGCTGGGTTGAAATCCTGGCCCAGTGAAGTCAATGGCAAAATTCCCAGTGGGTCCAAGATTTTATCCTAGGGCTTTCAAATCAAGGCTGGGTCACCTGCACCGCAGAACCAAGCAGTGACCCGCAGGCCGTGGGCATTGCAGGAATCAATAGAGATGTGAAATGGCATGCTCTCCTGTTTAGTTTTGCAACATTAACATTTCGGCTCGGGACTTTCTGCAGTCAGTGCAGATTACAAATAAGCGACCATGCTGCTGGCTGCAGGAACAGCAGACGCAGCCTCAGTTCAGGCCACCATTGTCAACAATGCTTTGTAGTTAGAGGGCCCACTCTGCTACGCAGGATCACCAGTGGCAGAGAATGATAGGGGCTGGCAAAATCCTTCCTCTGAGAACAGCTTTGGGGCATGAGGGGCTGATCTTTGTCTCGGCCAGAAGAGAACTGAGAGCTAGACTGATGGTTACCCCAGGCCAGCGCAGCATGGCAAAGAAAATTGTGCACAGACATGAAAACAGAGGGTCATTCATGGGTTTTTTTCAGAGGCCGCGAGAAGACATGAGCTAGTGCGTAAGGCACGGGACAGGGAGTCAGGGGACCTAGGTTCTGGGTCTGACTCTGTTGTGTGCTTTTGAGCAAAACCTTTCCCCCTCTCTCTGCTTCTGTTTCCCATCTATGAAATGGGGGTCGTGAAACCAGCTGAGATCTACAGGAAGAAAGCACTAACCATTGCTGTTCACTCTCCGCTTCCCCTGGGAGGCCATAGGAGGAAAGGGATTAATGACCATGAAAAGCCACATGAAAATAAAATGAAAGGAAAAGAGATGCAGCATTTGGACCACACTTAAAGGACATCTCAAACCTGTGCTGGGGAGAGGGGAGCAGGGCTGGGAGGGAAAAGAACATTTTAAAATCCTGCCACCGGGCAGCAGGATCTGGGGAACTGAAGAACTCACTTTAAATAAGCACCCATGTCAGTAACATGAGGAACCTTCCAGCCCTTCTAGCCGTCCCCAGCACTACTCTGTTTTCCTTGTTTATACCATTGGAAGGGATCCAGGCCCATTCCGGAGCCCGATGACAGCTCCGAGTCGACAGACTCTTTTTCCCCTCTCATTGTGATTGTGGAAGCAGCAACCTCTCCTCCCCGGATTGGCGACGACACATGTTAATGCTTACAAGTCCATGAGACGCATGGTCTTGACGCATGTCATGCAGTGCCTCAGCCATCACGTCACATAAGGATCTGCCTGGATTTGCCCATGTCATATAGTGAACCTCTCTCCCTACCTGGGCCGGATTTCTTCTCTGATGAAAAATGCCAAATGGCCAGCCCTGCAGATCAATGTTCTCCTGTGCTTATCCTGAGAGCTGGTCCCACACAGGGGACTGGCAGAGCGAGTTTCTCACCTGTGCTGCTCTGCCAAAGTGATGCATCCCCAGACTGTGATCACCCCATGGGGGTGGGGAGATTGTGGATTGGATCGGGATTGTGATCCAATTTAGCCCACATTCAAACTCTGGGTTTGGGGTCAGGCCCATCTCTAATTCAAGACAATCATGACTCCGTGGCCCAGTCGGTCTTCACGGAGTTTGCTGACCAGGGAAATTATCGCTGCCCTTTGGTGATCCAGATACTTGCCCAACCAGGACCTGGAGTAAGACCCACAAAAAAAGGGCATCCCATTGGATGCAGGCTTGGCCGTGGCATTTGGCACATTGGTAACCCCCAGACTGGACTACTGCCGTGCATGGCACCTGCCAATGAAACCATGCTTTGTGGCAAGGTCCAGCGGGAGCAGACTGCTCACCTAGCAAATCACGGGCCAAGATGCAGGGCTGTGACCGACAGAGGAAAGGTTCCATTATCTCATCCAGCCTCCCTCACCCCAGTCTTTGTACAGTTGTGACCCTCTTCACTCCATCCCATAATTCCATACTCTTCTTTCTGGACTTACATTCCTTGCATCGCTCCCCCATTATTCCCTCCTTCACGTGGGGGCAGATCCTCAGCTGTCATAAGCTGACATAGCGCCATTGACAGTGGATCTAGGCTTATTCACACTCGCTGAGGATCTGGCCTTTTGCCTTTAGTTTATTACTATTTGTGTTATGGTGCCTCCTAGGAGTCCAATCATGGGCCAGCACCTGATGGTGCTAGGTGCTGTACAGACAGAGGACCAACAGGCAGTTCCTGGCCCAGAAAGCCTATACTTCCCCTGAGATACCATCAAGAGCCATGATCAACGGGACTCAAAAGGAGTGTAGCGGGGAGCATGGCCGAATAGAGCAGGGAGGCGGCTGCCTCCTAGGAAGGAAGCATGGGAATGCAAGCGGGAGAAGGACCCGGAGGGGCAGGGAGCCCGATGGCTGGGCTGGGGTTAAGGGGTCAGAGGATGGAGGCAGAGAGGTATAAAGGAGAGGACCTGCCCCATCTTTGAAGCTGAGAACAAGGAACTGGGATTTGATGCAGGTGACAAAGGGAAGCAAACACGGGGATTTGAAGAACTGTCTCAAGGACCTGTTGCTTTAGTGGCAAGAGGGGTGGTACCAGGAGAAGAGATTTTACAAACTCTCTGAGATCCAGATGCCATGTTCCCATTACAGTCCAACAGGAATTGGTCTCCAATTACCCCAGGAGGATTTGAAAGGCCCCAGCCAAGAGGATCTGGGAGGCCAGAGAGGAGAAGGCTGCAGTAGAGAAGGTGAGGAGCAATAAGGGCTTGGAGAAGGCAGGAATGGGACACACCAGAAGGGTGATTGCTGGTAGAGATGGGGCAGGATCCCATGGCTTTATGAGCTGGGCGAGAGAAGCCCAAGTGCTGATCGCCTCTGTGATGTTTACCGAGACAGAACAGGGGCTCATCCAATATTTATCTGTTTGATTATAAATCGATAGGGTTTGGGGTTTTCCTTAGAGCAGCTAATTGATATTTTACTATGCCTCCAAGGATGGGAATGGGGAGTGAAAAGGTGGCTTGGGTGTGTTCTTTTGCAGTGGTCCCAGCACATCATCAAAACCCACCCCTTTCAGTCCTCAGTAGCCAGGTGTCTGCCCCCACCTACCGCCTGAATAACGAACATCCCTGTTATCGATGCTCTGGGCTCAGCCAGCAAGGAGGGAGCCGTCACAGAAAGGAATAAATGCACACATGCATAGCAAACAGCCAGCTTAAAGACACGTTTGAAAGCACAGACCTTAAGTCGGCGCTGCACCCGCCTGCCAAGATGTTGCAGACAGACTCCAATACAGAGCAGCACAATAAGCAGAGGCTTAGCCCCTCCATCCCCTGACAGGGCTGCTGAAATGCCTTATCAGAGTGATGCAGCGCTGGTGCTGTCCGCCACACTCCAGCCGGTGTCACTTAAGACCCTGTTAATACAAGGGACACGTCTGGTTCCTAGAGGCCAGGCTTACATCAGTGACCAGTTGCTGACTCCTAGCAGGTCAGATCAGTTCATAATCTTCCCCTGGCTATTTCCTCCCCCCTTGCAGATTATAGCTGTGTAATATCTTTCTTCTCCCCCTCTGTTTATGACTGGGGCCATATGGTTTCCCCCCCTCCCCATGTGATTAGATGTACTCCTTGCTAGCTTTTCTCACGCAAGAAAACATGCTGCATAGGAGACATTCTCAATGGCTTTTCTTCCCCATTTAAGTTAAATCCAGTTTTTTTCTTTCCTGTGCGGACACTGCAGCCACGACGTCAGGAGACTAGAATTACTTTCACTCTTCTAATGCAGTTAAGAAGCCTGTGTTATTGGGTTACTTCAGCTCTGAGTTGCTGGTAACTGAGGTCAAGGGAGTTTTTGAGAGCAGAGTAATAGCCGCTGGGCTCTTGGTTCACTTAAGACTCTTTGTCCTGCTGTTAATACCCTGGTTTGGAGCCTGTGTCAGTTTCAGCTCTCCCATTCTCAAAGACACACCAAAGACCTGGCATAAAAATCCCAGGCCTGATTCTCCCACTCACCAATATAAATCCGGAGTAAAACTAGGGCAAGTAAGAGGAGAAGCAGCCCTTTATGTCTTTGGACTAGACGAGAAAAGGCAAAGGACTAGTTCAGCTGGCGTAACTTCTGTAGTGCAAGTGACTTAATGCAGCTACACCGCTTTAAGCCAGGTGAAGCGCTGGCTCCAGGACGTAATCCTGTGAGGTTTCTCCTTGGGAGTACGCTAAGCACCACATCTCCCTGCACTCAGTGAAAATGTAGGCATGCAACGCCCTCTCAGAAAGCATTTGGGTCAGGGTACCTAACTCCTATTGATTTCATTGGGAGTTAGGTCCTGATCCTCATAAGGTATTTAGGTACCTAAGTACCTTTGAGGATCTGGGCCTTACCACTCACTTGTTTGTGCTCCGAATCCAGCACCCCACCTCAATCAATGACTGTTGCCAGATATCATGCCAAGGCCTTATATTGCACCTGTCAGGACACTATCCATGTAAATGACACATTGGTAAGCGAGTGGAATTGATAACACCCGCTACTGTACAACACCAAAGCTCGTTTCATTCACCAAACCCAAGTTAGTCCAATAAAAGATATTGCCTCACGCACTTGGTCTCTCAAAGCACCAGGGACGTAATTTGGGGATCTGTTCCTCTAAGCACAGCAGTATAATCACCATTTTTAAATATTTTTCCTCTATAATCCCACTGAAAATGCAAAGGGACTGGAAGAAGTTTCCAGGAGGAGGTGCTTCACCTGCGGGCTTGCACAGTATAAATAATGTGAAAACTAAAGTGAGCCAGAGACCAGCATAAAGGGCAACATCAGGGCAAAGGAAACAAACGAAAAGACAATCAGAGAACAGGTTTTAAGATGATACAGGCTGATCAGCAATTATCATTCCTCCCCCCCCCCACCCTGTTCCTTCAAACTCCTCTTCCAGCCACAAAGATTCCTCTAACCCTCGCCCTTTTTTTTTTTTTTTTTTTGGGCAAATAAGTTGTTTTCTTTGAGACATTCTAGTCCTATATTTCAAACACCTTTAAGCAAGTCACTGGATTCAATGCACTTCATACAGTGGATTGCGCATTTCACACAATGTGGGACCAAGCAATAGCAGTGGACTGACACCAGGATCTGTAGACGTTGGATCTGAGCCTGCACACTGCCTCTCTCTACATCTAAAGGTATGAACCAAAGTTCTCAGAGCTGAACAAATCAGATCTCTATCAGAATGTTGTACCACTCCAAACCAGTTGTAGGAATCCAGTCTTCAAACATGGTTGTTTTGGCAGGACATAAAATAGTGCACCGGGCAGGGAGTCAGGTGAGATGGGTTTTTTTATTCTCCACTGACTGGCCATGAGACCTTGGGCAAATCTGCCTTTCTGGGTCTCAGTTTCCCCAGCTGTAAAATGGGGGTGATGAGTACTTTGTAAAGCATTTTGCAATCCATTTTTATATAAACTCGCAAGTCGGCATTTAGGCTTGTAAAGAAGCCCATTTGTGCCACGTCTGTGACCATTTCAACATGCAAACGTGAAGTGGGCAAGCCCAGGAGTGCAGCCAAGTCTGGAAGCTGGGCTTCCCCAACCCAACCACAGTAAAGCGTCAGATAATACCACCATTAAATTAAAACGGAACACTGATAACAGAAGGAAGGAGAACTTACAAGATAATAGCAGGAGAGAAAAATACATGGTATATCACTATAAATAATAAATGCATAGTAATAATCCCTAACCACACAAAGACAACGCAACTTAATTAATAATTACTTGTACAGTGGTTTGCAATCACTGCATAAAAGCTGCTACAGAAGAGTAAGGTGTCTAGCTACTTAGGATTTTACAATTATCTCTGTGCTGTGCACCACAGCCATTCAGTACTTGGGGAGGGTATAACGGATAGACACTGCTACTCTGAAAGCACAGGCCTCCCTGCTCCTTCAGCTAAAGGAGAATGTATAAAGTATAGAGACATGGCACACAGCCAAGCAGTTCTGAGCCTTTCCATTAGAGGGCAGTGATGTATATGCAAACCGCTTCATTGCAGTTTGTGCTGGTCCAAAAATGTATTTTTTCCCCCAAATTTTCATTACAGTTGCTCAGTTTTTCCATGAAAAATCTTGACGAATGTTCAGGTTTGTAGTTCTCCCTGCTTCCTCTCCTCTTTCACCCCATGTTTCCTTTTCCCCATCTTTTCTAGCAGCAAAACAAAAAAAAAAAGGAAACAAAAGCAGAGTAGGAGATAAAGCAGAGATCCAACCTCTCCTCCCCCGCCCCCCCAAAAAATCAGTCTCTCAAAGAAAAACAAAAGTCAAAGAAAATGGAAATTTATTTATTTATTTTCAAACAATGAAGGTACAAAATTCCAGCCATCTCTAATTAGCACATCCTCATGATTCTAATTTGTGTCATCCCCAGTCTAAAATACACCCCCAGTATAATTAAAAACACATTAAATCCAGTTCGCCGGGCTTTAAATGAGTTCACCTCATTATACTCCTCGCACAAAGAAGCTGCTTCATCTCGTGCATAATACTCCGCCAATTTACCTCCCTCCACCACCCGATTTAAAGCCTGTTGCAGCCAATGTGAATCCTTCCCTTGCCTTCACTGGGCTTTGGATCCGGTCCTATAATGTTCAAGATGCTGCCCTAGGCAAAGAGGAGCCTCCTGTCCCCTCTGAATCCTATATCCAGGAGCTGACCCTCACATTCACACACTGCCGCATGCCCAGTTAATTCCATTTGCAGGCTCTTCCAGTCCAGCTGAATTCCCTTTTAAACGCCTGGGCTTCCCAACAAACCTGCGGGTTGTAAGCAAGGGGCGCAGCCTATCTGCTGGAGTATTTTTAATTGGGCGATGACGGCAGGGCAGATAAGCTTGTTAGGGCCCACTTGAAACACTCTGTCCGGAGGGACAGCTCCGGGCTGCAGACACCCCAGGGTAACTACCCTCATCCCCTCCGCTTTCTCCTCAGGCAACCCAGAAGTGAGACTGCAGCTGTAGGTTTGAAGGTTGGGCTGGTGGGGCCTGCGGAGACCCTGGAGCAGGTCATTAGAACGCAGGAGTCCACAGCAACCTCTGTCACAAAGGATCCCCGCAGCGGCCCTGGGGTGGAATCAAGGAGGTCAGGCAGAGATGGCCTTTCCCCACTTTCCCGCAGAGGACTGCGGCGGCGGATGAAAGAATTCAAGCCTGCCCCATTGTCTAATTGCGCGGCTGAGCTGTGCCACACGCCGGCAGTGCTACCACTGCTTAGGGTTGCCAACCCTTCAGGATCGTCCCAGAGTCCCCAGGAATTAAAGATTAATCTTAAACATCAGACCATGGGATGCAACCTCCAGGAATACGTCCACCCTAATTTGGCAGCCCTACCGCTGCTCCCCAGCTCCGGGCTGCCGACAACTGCTCCCTCCAGCGCTTCGTCCTTAGACAGAGGTTACAAAAATGGAGCTTGAAAATATGTGCTAGTTATCATTCACCTAAATGCAGCCCTGGACTAAAACCATGGCTTCCAACACTCCACCCTGTGGAGGGGCGAGGAACCCAGATCTGGCTGGGAATGCTGCGTTCCTACTTTGCACGTCTTCAGCTCCCAAAACTCTTTATGAAGGCCAAGGAGGATTATTATGATCCCTGTTTCTGTGGATGGGGAGACTCAGGTTTAGTGAGAGGAAGTTACTTATCTAGGGACTCAGAGCAGAGGATGCTAAGAAGACCCATGTTCCATTCCTGATTCTGCTACTAACTACTAGACAATGCTGCCATCCGTGCCATTCAAAATGCAGGTAAAACATATTGAAACTCTGCTGTAAACATGTGAGTCAGCTAAACTCCTTAGATGTGAAATCCTCTGGGAGCTGTGTAGATTTCTAATGTGAAATCTAAATGAGCTCTGCTAAATTCCCATGACCCATGCAATCATACTGAACATTAAAGCCATAACTAGACCCTCATTAAGGACATGGGTGCTAATCAACGCACAATTCATGTGTGAGCGCTACATGATCCATAGGAAGATCACACAGCCACACAGACTCTAGGTATGGAGAACACAAGATGCGTGATGAGATCATGTGAGCAACAGACCCCACATGTGACATGCACAATACATGCTCAAGTCATGGGAGCAACATAGGTTACGTGAGTGATCTCCACAAGGGATGAGGGGGTCACGTGACCCACACAGACTCATGATGTGAAATCCGTGCGAGACGGACGTGATTCCTAAGCTAAGCACAAGTGCTCTGCAAAATAAAGTACAATTAAAAAAAAAAAAGACTCATCTGAGCTCTGCTATAATCCCTTCATAAAGTGTCAAGAGCCTTGCGGAGGTTTCTATGTTAACAGGCTGGATCTATGGGATTGTGCTGTGTGTGAGGAACGTGCAAGCTAAGATGGGCCACCTCAGTGTGACCAGCATGCAGACAATGCTCCTGGGCATGCCGGGGGTGACGGTGGGGTCTCCTCTATGCCACTAGGCTCCCTCCTCCGATTTGCAGTCCTAACCCCATTTATTCAAAGACCTCAAGTTCCAGCATATCTCCCACTAGCCACAGATTGGTGTTCCTTCAAACTCAAACCCTGCTCCTTGCATCCACTAGAGGGGGCACTGCAGAGTAACTCGGGAGGCTCCTCCCACTTCCAAGAGCCGTATGCATAGCTAAAGTGGACAGGGTTTGAGTGTTATTTTGTTTGTTATTTCGATGGATAATATTGATTTTTATTCAAGCATTGTTTGTTTTATCGGTTTAAATTTCCAGAGTTGTGGGAAATTATACGGGGGGGGGGGGGGGGGGAAGGTTAGAAAATAATTAAGGACAGTGGATGTTGAGATTCAAAAAGTAAAAGCTTCCTAACGGTTAAAACACGAATCGTCTGCATCACATGTCAAAATACAAAGGACAGAGCCTGAAACCACACCCTGATATGTCCTCAGGCAGCACAGAATAGAAGTAAGGTCTCCTGATTCCAAATACAGAGGCCTGCCCACCAGAACAGGCTCCGAGTGCCAGCATTTACACATGACTCAACAATTCAGCCTAAATTCTAACTATTTGCCCAATGTTTTTGCAGTACCTCTAATTCTCCCCTCACCCTCCCAAAAGCCCGATTTTCTTTTTGTGAAGGTAGTAGGGAGGAAGCCATCCTCATGTCCCTAACAATTCCACCCCCCACTCCCAGGGCGGAGTTCACTGCTCCTCACCCCACTTTAAATGAGCCATGTTTTGAATTCTTCTCTTCAATTTTTTTGTTATTTAAAATTATGCCTTGCCATTTTACCCTCTTGCCAGCGATGGCCACAGCGAGATCATTATTCCTAAGTAACCTCCAGAGAAATAAGAGGCGGCATCATTGAATAGTCTACAAGCAAGAATAATTATCTGGGTCATAGCCTTTAAATATACACAGTCTTAAAGAGATAAGTGGAGAATCCTCCATCGCTGACCCTTTTAGAATCCAGATTAGATTTTTTTCCCTCAAAGATCTGCTCTGGGAATTATTTTGGAGGCCCTTCTCTGGCCTGTGTTATACAGCAGGTCAGCCGAGATGATCACACTGTTCCCTGCTGACTTTGAAGACAAGCCCATAGATTCCACTTACCTCAGAGATTCAGCGTCAGTCGACCAGAGTTACGCAAGCTACGCAAAAAACTTGCGTCACTCCCGTCGACTTCTCTGATTCTGTTCTGCACGCCGTCTCCAATGCACTGCGCCGATGGGAACTGTGTTCCCGTTGACGCAGCGCTACGCCACTTGAGAAGGTGGTCTTAATACGTTGATTTCTGGATCGACTGAGCGGGTCTTCACTGACTGCTCAGTTGATCCAGAGAAGTCAATCTGACTGCGGTGAATTTGCTGCCGTCAGTGAAGACATAGCCTATGAGACATGAAAGGAGAGTGAAAGCATTCCAGCTTCCTGTGAAAAGGCCAGAGCACTGATTAATATAGAGGAGAGATCCTTAGCGGGTATACAGTGGCACGGCCACCCTGATGCTGAAGGGAACTACGCAGATCTGCCCCTACTGGTCCATGAATAACTGACAGTTGACCAGAATGCGAGAGCAATAGAGATGTTGCAATCTGGTTAGGTAGGTCACCTGAGGGTTAGCACTGGCTTCAATCCTCTTGTGAATTGTAGGACAAATATCCCTGCACTGCAGGAATTGCAGGGTTAAATTCCCTGTTCTGCTTTAGGAACAAGATCAGATCATAAGGGTCCCGATGGCCTTAGCATCCATAGGCCAGATCCCTGACCGGTGCATTGACTGCCCTGGTCCCTACACACTGCCTTCTGTGGGGATGTGCTGATTTACACCAGCTGAGGATCCGGCCTGACTAAGATTCTTTCCCAGGGAAGCACCACAATGGGAGAAGTAACAGATTTCAACCTCCCCGAAGGACAATAGAGGCCGGGGGAGTGTTGAAAACAAACATCTCAGCCTCCCCCCATGGCTACCAACATTGTCTCTGGATTACTAGTCATTGCTGTCCTTCCGCCCCCCACCATGGCTTTGGCTCTCACCGAGAACCCTGGAACGCAGCTGCTGAGAGCACAGAGCCCGGCTGGGAACCTGCTCTGTTGGAGGCAAGCCTCATGGTTTTACAGCCTCTTTGGAGGAGTCTCGCTCCAACCTCACAGGTTGATGGCTCTGAGCTGCTCATCTCTACCCATCGTAATGCAAAGGGCCAACGCTCGCCTTCAGGGTTATGAGCAGTTGTTTAACTCTATGGGGACTTGCATGGCAGGGTGGAGCTGGAAGAGGTACAAAGCAATGGAGCTTTATCCCTTCACTGCCCACCCCTGGCTCCGAACCCCTCCTCCCCGCAGCAAACGCTACAGTGTGAACCACTTTGGGGCAAAGAGGCTGCACTTCCCCAGCAGGTGGCAGCTTCCAGGTGCCAATTAATGCTTCGTCTCGTTTGGCATAACCAGGTTCCTTCATTGACATGTGGGATAGTCTGCCAGAGAGACCCAGGCTTGGCTAGCAACAGCAGGAAACTTGAACATGGTTAATATGGTCTTCAGCATTCGAACAATGGGGAAGGAGTGCTGCCTAGTGGTGAGAGCACAGAACTGGGGTGGGAGGTGGTCAGGACACCTGGGTTCTATCCCTGAGTGTAGGATGGTACAGAACAGCATGGTGCTGGGGGAAGTAGGCAGGAATCTTGCCATTCCAATTCCAGTTCTTCCACTGCCTTCCCACTTCTGCCAATATAACTTGTAATGCTCTGTGCATGTGTGGAGGGGGGTAAATGTCTGTGCCTCAGTTTCCCTCACTGTAAGACAGGGATTTATGTAAGGGCAAGAGTGTTTTGAGAATTAATTATTTCTCATTGCTGTTCTGGAAAACCCCACTTTCCTCTTAAATAGTTTGAACTCCCAGAGATGGCCCAGCCAGTTTTTGAACCTGTGTCTTGTGAGGGGGCCCCAGAGAGAGCCAGGCTGGGCTGAGGACTTGCTGAACTCTGCCCCTATACATGAGAGAGAGTGCTCCAGGCCCTGTCCCCTTCAATCAACTCTTTAGAGACGTGTACCTCCCTAGAAGTGGTGAGAGCACAATAGGCACCAGGCAGGTGAGCATGGACTATACAGCAGTGACCCTTTTCAGCAGCAGAACAGGCATGACAGCCCAGGTTTTGTAAAGCTTTGTGATAGTTTCGCCAAAGGAGCATGGTCCAGGACTAGTGCAATGTAGTGAGATCCAGAAAAGCTGCGTTCTACTCCCACTAATATATTGGGGGACATTTGACATGTCACTTTCCCTCTCCCATCCTTTGTGTATTTAGACTGTAAGCTTTTCAGGCATGGAGCTGTCCCTTCCCATGTGTTTGTACAGCACCTAGCACAATGAGCCTCTCTTCTCATTTGGAGCCCGTAGGCATCACCGTTATATAGGTAACAATACACGGAGACCTGGGTTGCATTCCTACCACATATGGAGAGCCAAGGAATCTTCTTCTGTGCCATGATTAGACTGGCCCAGAGAGGAAATTGGTCACTTGAGATGGGAGATCCTGGACATTCACCCGCTTAACTCATCCTGACCCCTGTGTGGCCTGGTTTCTATAGCACAGGCCCAGAATTCATGTTCAGGGAACAAGTGCAAGTGGTTTGGTTTAATTGCCGGTGAATGTTCTTTGTGGGAAAATTCAATAAACAGCTTTTAACCTGCTTTGCGTGCTTCCCGTAGGAACAGAATGGCAGCCTGCCCTGAAACCACGGCCAAATCTCTCCTGCCACAGGGGATGCGGTACCTGAACTCCTGGTCAGGGATGGCAAAGGGCACATGCCAGGGAATGACAATGATCCAGTGACTGAAGGGAGGACATCTTCACACAGGGCCTCTATTGAGGCCCACTGAACTCTGGGAAAATCACTCCACTCTTGTAGGCAGAACAGGTTTCCAAAGGGAGGCTACAAGGATGAGGATCAGAGGGGTACAGGCAGGAAGGTGGGACAGCTGGAGTGGAAATGCACTCCTCTTCCTGACTCATCCTCAAGTCCTCCTGTGTCTCACTGTTTCCCAAAGGGGCGCCCAGGGGAAAGCTGAGCTGCACCCCAGGGCTCATAAGACTGCGTGAAACCTCCAAAGCTGAAGAATTGCTCAGTGAATGCTGAATTCTTACCATCACATTGCAAACACCACCTGCCGTGACATTACAGACTGCATCCCAAGGGAAGGCCCTCGCTGACTAAGAACATCTTGTTTTGGTTGGGGAATCCTTTCTCCCGTGTGTACTGTATTACAGAATCACCTTACAGACTAAGAACTGGGGGCACCATTCTCTGATAACCTGCCCCTGCTCCTGTCAGTGCCCAGTGGGAACATAACGCTATCCTTCTATGTGAGTAGACAATGGTGTAACTGGTTGCACTGGTGCAAGTGACTGCACAGAATGCCTGATTCCAGAACTGCCAAATACAAAATGATCCAAACTCTTGAGTCAGACCACAAAAGCTGATCACAATGGTCCCTTCTGGCCTTAAAGTCTATGCATCTATATTTAATTAATATGGAGGCGACAGTGACGTCTGACCAGTGGAGCGATCTCCCTAGATGCCTAGCAGTTAATGGCTTTTGCTCCGTTTCTCTGTGTAAGATGCTTAAGCTGGTCTTTAAACTCTTTCTGACACAGCTTCCGTGTTATGGTGAGAAATCCCACCTCAATGATGAGTACTTAGCACTTACACAGCACTTTCCAGCTCCAAAGCCCTCTACAAACATGAACTAATTGTTCATTAGCTCTGGACATGCCCAGGGTTCACTCTGGCTCCAGATGCTGAGATCAGCATCTCAGAAAAGTGGACTTTTTGTTTATGCTGCAACAGCTGAAACAAGGAACCCTGATTTTGCCTTCCTGCAAGGTGTTGTGCTTATGTGCATTCCCCCAACCTATATCTTTGCACTTTACCTTCCTCCTGCAAGGTTCTCATATCATGGAAGCTGTTAGAGCTGGTGGGCCTCAGAGAGGAGCCAGGACCAGTGTCTAAACCAGCCCCAGAATCACTACTGATCAGTCCTAGTATCCCACCGCCCCCAACGCCAACTTTGTGGTACTTTGCATTGGCATAAAGAGCTACACAATCAAATGACACAAGTTGAACAAAAAAAAAAAAAAAATCAAAACTGTTACAATTACATGAAAAATTTCAGTTTTGTGACAATGGCATTTTCCACTGGAAACCAATTTTGATGGTACATTTCCAACCAGCGTTAATAATGACGTACACACTTCTGCCAAGTTTTTTGCGGACGAGTGCTTTCTAAGCGCTAAGTATTAGTCAAATTCCTTGCGAACACATTGGGTGAGGCTCTCTGGGGAACTCTGGCCGTGTCACAGTGGGAGCAGTTGGGTCATAATCTGGCCCATGGGAGTGATCAAGAACGTAATGCAAAAGCACCCTTCACTGAATGAGAAACCATGACACCACCATTACAGATTTATAGACTCAGAGCCTCAGCTGCTATAAATCAGTGTAGCTATAGTGATTTTAATGGAATTATGAAAAGTTACACCATTTGGGAATCTGACCCCTGGACTTCAGTGGAATTATGCCAGTTTATATCAGCTAGGAATCCCTCCAAGTGACCCAGTGAAACTACATTGATTTACATGAGCTGGGCATCTGGTCCTGAAACTGTCCAGAAGCTGCTTCATATGGCCCTGCAAACTCTGGTGATGGAATATGGCTACGTCTTAAGCTGGTGCAATGATTTTTCCAGTCATTAAGAGCTCTCCTACCTCACTGACTATTTTAAACAGTTCTGCGGGTTGGGCCTTTCATGGTATTGAGAAGTTCCATATTATCCTGCTTTATGGTCTTTTTTTAAAAAACGTCTTTTTAAAGTGCCAGCATGTTCTCTCAGAATCATATTAACCATGTAATAAATTTACATAATGTGAATCCATGACGCTTAATCAAAAGCGCTCTAGAAAGCGGTTATTGTCCAGGACCTGCTATAAATTCTCAAGATCACCTCCATGTTAAATATGAAAGCTGCTCAGGGTATATTTCATGCTAATCACCTGCAACATTGTGTTTGAAAGGAATTTCCCACCCCCCCCATAGTTACATAAATAGAACAGCCGACATTAGGAACTTCTTTTTTACTTTAAATCAGCATCACTCTATGGACTTTGCTGGAACTGCTCCAGCGAGGATCTAGCCTGATCAAACCACCTTATTTTCAGAAGGACTGGGCACCGGCAACACCAGTCCAAGTCCATGAAAGCTCTGGAGATCAGCCCTTCAAATGCTATCCTATGTGATATATAGACAGAGGAGCTTCACCCAGTTACCACCCAACGGGTGTCTATAACCCAAAGTTGCCACCGAGGCATTAACAGACCTCGGTGTTGCTTGTTTTAGCACAGAAAGATGGGTGGCTGTGTCATAGGGCAACTCATCGCTAGGGACGCCTCCTCCTGGAGATTAGCTCCTGCCAGGGACTGTGCTCTCCACCCAATGTCCTCTCTCAGCTTGTGGCCGCTCTCACCCCAGGAGCTGCAGCTTCCTCTTCGGGGCTTGGCCCTCCGGACAGGTCGCTGTGTTCCTCCCTGCCTAGGGTATCAAAGTCTTTCAGGGCAAACTTCCCAGGCAGCCTGCTTTCTACAGCCTGGTGGGAACTCAGGCCCACCTTATACTCCAGGATTCAGCTCAGGGGCCGTCTCTTCAGCAGCCAAAGTCTGCACTGTCGTATCACTTGCTACTTTTCCCCTGAACCTTTCCTGTCATTCTGGCTCTCCTCAATTGTCTGGGTTTGCCAGCCCAAACTCCCTCCTCCCCCAGAGTAACTGTGGGCTACACTCTATAACACAAACACAAACACAGCTCCCTTCACCCAGGGAGTGACTGCAGACTTCTTCCCTGCAGCCACCTTTGTCTGGGCTCAGCTCCTGGGTTTTTTACAGGTCCCTCCTGTTCCCATCCAGCTGAGCCTCATCTAATTAATCCCTTCTCCTCCTCCAGTGCAGCCTGGGCAATTAATTGGTCTAGCTAGCCACCTTAACACCTTCAGGCCTTGTGTGGGGTGAACACACCATCACAAGATGGAATGCTGCTATGTTCAGATGATCTCCAGCTGTTGCAACAGACATTGGGGACAGAGGGCATTGAGTTAGAGCAGCCCTGAGGCTGCTCTAATTTACATGGGGAGAACTTACAGGAGGACTCACTCTTCTCTGCTTCATTTCAGGTACTTACTCCTAGAGGCCTAGGGAGGGAGTGCAGTGGGATATCTGCATTCTCTTTTCCCTTCTGAAGACCAGGCCTCATATCCCCTGCCACATCCATCATTTGTGGAGGAGCCAGGAAACCTTGTTCTCAGAGGAACTTTGGTCTGCATAGCCAAAACCACTGCACAGGTGGACAGGCACTGGAGAGCCTCAGGGACCACTACAGTGAAACATGCGTGAACTGCATTGGCAGAGCGAAGAGGGGACTAGGGTAGGAGTAGCAATGCGATGATGCAGATCAGGGTGGAGATGTGTTACTGCAGGAGATGCAGGGGAAGCTTGCTGAATATCAAATCCTCAGATCTAGTCTTGTTCTAGTCTTGTTGAAGGAGATTCCAGGGTGCAGGGCAGGATCCCCTAGGATCCATATGCCTTAGCTGTGCTTCTGAAATTGCAAAGCTTTGCCCTAATTGAGTTGCAACATTTGCTATGCTAGCAGCTGCAGACTGGATTTCCAATATGCATCTCAGGTGCCTCAGAGACAGAGCTAAGGACAAGCACTTCTGCTCTCAGGTGCTGGGGAGAGAGACGGTGATTCAACTGTCGGAAGCATTTGCACTAACGAAATAAAAGACTCAATTAACTTGCTTTTTAAAATTTCCTTTAAGTGAGTGAAACAAGAAGGTCCTGCCATGGGGGGGGGGGAGATCACAGGGCTGCAGCCCTACCTGGGGGGCAAGCTTTCTAAGCAGAACCAAATGCCTCCACAG
The DNA here is from genome assembly GCF_026122565.2 of Emydura macquarii macquarii. Taxonomy (NCBI): domain Eukaryota; kingdom Metazoa; phylum Chordata; order Testudines; family Chelidae; genus Emydura; species Emydura macquarii. The sequence goes on along the minus strand of NW_027130449.1, from coordinate 3,380,830 downwards.
CCGCAGGGGTAGGGTGACCAGACAGCAAGTGTGAAAATATCGGGACTGGGGTGGGAGGTAATAGGCACCTATATAAGAAAAAGCCCCGAATATCAGGACTGTCCCTAATAACTCGGGCCATCTGGTCACCCCATCCAGGGAGGTGACGCCCTCATTCTAACCACACCCTCTCTGCAGCCCGTTTATTACTGATATAAAACTTGGCTGGTGGGTGGAGAGGAAGGTGTAATTTTTAGCTGGGGAACAAGATGCCGCTGACAGCTGAGTGGCGCAGCTCTGCCAGTGCTAGAGAGCCATTCATGCCACTAGCATGTGCCCAATCCTGCGGGATTTAGTGGCCAAACCTCAGGATTAAACCTCTCCATTCCACTAGTTCTTCCGCTGCAGCATTATTCAGACCTGCCCTTTCCTCTCTCGGCCTGATCTCCATACACTGGTCACCTCCCAGTTTGACACCAGCACCTTCCATCTCTCGGGTGTCCCTGCTCACTCCCCCAATCTCATCCAGAAGTCAGTGGCTGAAATCTTCTCCGTACTCTGCCCGTGTCACCCTCCCCCAAGTTTGAATCCTTTGACTGGCTTCTCTCACTGCTCCCCTGCTAGTACCCTCATTTTCAAGACGGGGAAGCTGAGGCACAGAAAGCAGAAGTGACAAGATTGCATAGCCAGGGACAGAACCACCAGCCACGTTGCTTCTGATTATAACTAGAAGCCCGAGGTGTGCTCAGTTTCTGGAGCAGCCACGTTATCGTATTTTTATAACCCTTCCTCTTCCTGTTCGCCCCATTTTCCTCCGTCTGTGAGTTTCACTCCATGTGTTGCGTCCCTTTGGGGCAGGGGCCATGTCTATCTGTGTGGCTGTGAGCTGCTGAGCACTTGAAAAATAATCATCGTGATAACGGGCCAGACCGTGGCCTGCCCTGTGTGTCTATGCAGCAGAGTCGGGGTGTCCTGCACCCCCCCACACCCTGAATCGGCTGAGCAGCACAGTTGCACCAGTGTACTGGGGGAGGGGTAAAGAGGACAGGCACCCCCCCAGAAAAGAGGGAAAATGGGATGCAGTTTGTGACTGCCTGAGTCACGGTGGGATTCCTAGACTGCCCCACCCCTGCGGCAATGGCCATTCATCCCAGTGATAGATGGCAGCCCCTGGCTTACAGTGAAGAGATGCAGTGAGCAATTTCCAGCCATATATGCAGACAGTGGGGACACCCCGCTTATCAGACATAAAACAGTGCAACCCCATTGACTGCAGGGGCGCTCCTCCAGGCCCTAGCAGTGTCAGAGAGATGGGCCTGATCCTGATCGCCGCTTTCCTAACTCAGGGACCTGATAGCCCAGAAGACCTCTGGGGGAAAATACCATAATGCATCTAAGCCCATTGTGCATATGAAAGAAGCACCTGCCTGACTCGGTAATGAGCTGCTGCCCTGAAGCATGAGATCTGATTGTCCTTATCCTTGGCTTGTTTATCTATAAATGTTTTTAATCAGTCATAAAATTGTCCAGGACGCTTGGATGCTTTAGCCACTTCCAAGTAAATTGGATATCAATCCAATAATGCTGGCTCTGATCCTGGGAGAGTCTCAGTGTCCTGTACTCCCAGCAAAGTCAACAGGACTTGAATGCTTCCCATACTACTCAGTATCAGGCCTTACGTTTACTCTTTCTGGTAATCTCGCGTCATAGCCTGATTAGTCTCCTGGGAAGCTGGGGACAACAGTCTCCATTGGGGTTGGCAGCGAGTAAACGGCTGTGGAGTAAAAGGCAGCAGCTCTGGAGTTAGTGGAGGGGAAAGCTGTTGCTGAGAACATATCAGAGGATGAAATGGTGCAGAGACACTTAGCGAGTACTCAATTATCTTCCCCCCTGAGCAAACAGGAGGCTGGCGTTCAAAAGCAGAAGATGGATTACCTGGGCGTTTCCATCCTCCTCGCTGCGCCGGGGTGAGGGGAGAAGGGATACAGGTTCACCGCAGCACCAGTTGCTCTGCTCGGAGCTGACTGACAGTGACGGGGAGGTGAAAGGTTTCACATCATTGCCCGAGGGGATTTAACTGCGGAGAAGGAGCCACCTGATTATACAGTGCCAGACTGCAATCAATAAAATGGGAAGGGACTTTTTTAACACCAGCCACTACCAGTTGCTGCTAGGATGGTCTGAGCTAGAATGTTAGCAAGGATATTGACTGGGGGATGCCTGGGGTTAAAAGAACGTGTCTGCTGACCCTGTACCATCTGCCAACTCGTATCTGATCTGGGGCAGTCTGGTGGGGTTGCACTTCCAGCACTGGCCTTAAAGGAGCTGGGGCATGTTCTTTGTCTTTGATCCCCCTGGGGTTCTCCCCAAGTTTTAAAATCAAACAACCCTCAAAAGTGCCCAGTGCTGCTGACGCCATGAATGTATCATGATTGAGACACAAAAGGATCGACCCATCCAGGGTTGCTCAAGTGATTCAAGACAAATGATTAGTTTTAGTTTTTAAAAAGTTGTTAACTTTTTTTTTCTCTCCCCATTGCTTTTCATTTCCATGCTGTGCTTCTGCATTTCTGAGGTACCCAAGAAGTGTCCAAACAGCAGGAGAAGATCCCTTCCTCATGGTAAGTTTCTGGCCTTACTTTAAGAAAGATATATCAGCTATTTCAGTTCCTGGATCTCCTGAAGTTTCTTGCCCAGCTTTGTTGATCCAGGAGGTGCCAAAAAAAGCATCTGATCTGCTGGATACTTTTCCCAAACCAAACCTGAATTCTGAACCATTGGAATTGCCCCCATGAAGTTAGTCCTGGCCCTTTAAACTTCCATGTGTGCTATAGGAGGGATCCCATTGAATAACACGGAGTTCCTGCCAAAGAAATCCATTCATGGGGTGGCATTTTAAGGATCCAGGCATAGAGTACAGAATGGAGGGAAAAGAAAATAAATGATAAAGCAGATGCTGTAGTTGAGGACAATTTTCAGCTGCCAGTTACACTAAAAATTAGGCCTTAAACGTGGGTGGGGGGCTGTGCTCTTAACTTACGTCCAGTGCTAGATAATTGAATAGAAGGGACCAGTCTCTGTAAGTGCATCACCATACAAAGAGGCACACAAATAATAGCAACGTAAGAGAGGTGACATCTCCAAGCCTCTTAGGAGACTAATTCTATAACGACAGTAATTCAACATAATGCTTTCATGAATACAGATTGGGCTAATGCAGGTTTTCAAAGTTAGGCTGCTTATTCTTGCTGATTTTAATGTAAAGAAGTGTCTCGTCTGGGAAGGCATCACATTCCCAGCTCCAATTTGCATGACTGGAGAAGAAGGCCCCCAGCTCAATGAGACGCCTGGGCAATCTTCTCAGACGCCAGCTTTTATTTGAGCTTATCCACAAGAGCTGGGATAATGAGGAGGCCGGTGGGGCGAAGCCCGTGTGCAACTTACAAGGAAATAAATCTCTCCTCCTCCAAACCAAGTCAATTTCCAGCATCCCAAAAAGAGCAGTGAATGTACATTTCCCATAGACAGGTGTTATTATGATGACATGATATATGTAGCGCCTTTTGTGAGCCGGGGGCGTGTTAGCAAATTACAAGCCATTAGAAAAGGGAGGAGCTGAGTGATTTTTGCTTCATAGTGGGAGGTTGTGAAGATCCTCTTTGGTTCAGAGCCAATAGAATTTGCACTGCCTCAAATTTGGCTATGAGTTGGTAGCGTGAATGTACTTGAGCTCTCATTTGAAAACCATCATGCCCCCGTTGGCATAGTGGGATGGGGGGGCGGGACTTGATATGAACCACATGGCCACTTGACACTCTGGTGGGCCATGATTCCCTCACAAGAATCAGGTTAAATAACCCCTCATGGGTCAACAATGGGTTTTGAAACTTGGAGCTTCAGCGTTAGAAGCACATGCCACTACGATGTGAACTAAAGGAGCAGCTCCCTTGGCTAGTACCAATAGTAGCCTCTTATCTATAATGTGCATCATAGGCTATGTCTACACAGCAGCTTGGAGGTGTAATTCCTGCTTGGGTAAACACGCACGTGCCAGTTCTGCTCAAGTCATTGTCATAAATGCAATCCTGCCCGATCCACTGGATATGCGAGGTGGCTAGCCCGCGTGCGAACATTTCACACTGCCCTGTAAACTATTACATTTATCAAGACCACTTCATTCGCTACCAACATGCAACCACCTCTGAGGAAGGAAAACCATAGCAACCATTATAGCCATGAACAGTACCATAGTTTTAGGACAAGAATCTATGGAACACTTTATCCAGTTTATACAATGGTGTGGTAGCATGAAGCATATAATTGCTTAGGATACCACTAACTCTTTGGCAAAGGGTGAATGTGTGAAAAGACATGCATTTGGCTGTCCTGTTGCTTAGTTTTAGGTCTACAAATTGGTCTCAAGAGAAAGGGATCATTTCAATGCTTTCCTAACAAAGTTTTTCTTTTTTTTTTTTCCCTGCACCATACCCACAACCCCCAAGACTTTTATTGCTGCCTGGAGTAGCTGCACCAGATAAAAATAACCTCACTGTCCACTTTTCAAATGTTAGCATGCGCACAAATCAATCAGCTGGAGCCTATTTACATGCAAAATTTGCAGTGAAGAGTGGACATTGTCATTGACAAACATGGCTGTTTGTGACAAAAGTGGTTAACGTCCACCGCAGGCTAGAAGAGTTCTATTTTAGTGAATGTAATGTTGAACTTGAAAAAAGAAACAAAAACGTAATTATTTCCGCAGGGATGAAAGGGGAAAATGGCAGTTTTCTGCCTCCAGAAATGGCCTTCCATTTTTTGGTTGAGAAATTCAAATAAGAAACACGCAATGTAAACAGACAAGACAGACATGGAGTAGGAAGGGAAACAGAGGAGAAATAATTTGCCTAACGTTAGGCAATAGATCAGTAGCAGAGCAAGGAACAGAATGAAGGTTTCCTGAGTCTTCATTCAGCAGTCTAGCTACTAGATCAGATGGTCTCTGTGAGGTCTATGGGAATGAGAACTTCAGATCCATGGAAATTAGTGTCTTTCTGCCTCTGCTTTTAGAACTACAGTGTGAAGTTGTGAGCAGTTTGACTTTCCCAGCTATCACAGCCAGCGATAGGTGACAGGTGCTATCTCAGACAGAGCGGCTCACTATTATTTAATTCATTTTGTTAAAGCTTGGGTCACACGCACCTAAGATCTTCCAGGAAATCTGTCCAGTTTCCATGGCAGGTTTTCACATACCAAGGGGCAGGTGACCTGACATCAGGTGAGCCCCCTGGCAAATTTCCTGCAGTGCCTATGTTCTCCAAAATGCACAGTCAGTCTTCCTTTCTGCACAATGCACTTTTATTGTTGCAACTAATAACGCTAGGGAGCATGGATGTGAGTGCATGTGCAATGAACCCATTCTGGCTCCGCCAGCCAAAATTCTGCACTTGGAACAAAGAGCAAGCGTGAACTCTCTGAGGCCAGATCTCAGTGTACGAAGGTAGGCCAAGCGACTCTTTCAGTGTGACAGTAAAGGTGCGTCAGTGTAGTGTTGGGCTGGGTTTTTGCATGTTGAGTTTAAGGCTGCTCAGTATTTGGTTTGGGGAATGTGGTATGCTTTCAGAGGGCACCACCAAGGAAATTTGCCAGGATCTGAGTGTTTGATCCAATGGTTAGAGCAGTGGTTTGGAGGTAAGGGAGCCTGGATTCTATTCCTGGCTCTGTACCTGTCTCATTCTGAGACAGATAAAAGATATGTCTATAGGTACAGCGCTTCAGTGGCACAGCTTTACCAATACAGCTATGCTGCTGCAACGCATCCGGTGAAGATATTCAATGTTGATGGGAGAGAGCTCTCCCGTTGGCATAAAAAAAGCCACCTCCGCCAGCAGCTGAAGCTATGTCAGTGGGAGAAGCTTTCCACTGACATAGCACTGTGCACATGAACACTTATGTCAGTGAAACTTACGTCGCTCAGGGGAGTGGAATATTCACACCTCTGAGCAATGTAAGTTTTGCCGACATAGGCAGTAGTGTAGACATAACCTAAGTGACTTCATTCATTTGGCTTGATTTCTCTCCGCCCCCAGTTGCGGGAGACTTGTGCAACGGGGTATAAAAATGCTGCCCTAGTAGTGATTTAGTAGTGTTTTACACTCACTTTGCACAGGAATAAATAGAGTGCCAGGCAGGGCAGAACCTGGCTCCCTTCGTACCTTATTTATAAAACGGGGGACGGGGGGGAGTTACTCCCTCAGAGGGCTGACGTAAATCTCAATCAATGTCTTCAAAGCACTTGGAGCTCCTCTAAGGAAACATGCTGGCCCAGTGCTTCTCAACCACTGGGCGAGGCACAAAAGGCAATCTGAGTACTGTGTCGAGACACTGGAAATGTTATTGCAACCTACAGCAAAAGAAATCTCTCTCCCTCACTCCCTGCACACCCAGGGGCTAGTATTCTCTGCCAGCCTCTTGAAACACACACAGACAAACAATGTAGGCTTCACATTGTTAGCAAGGGCACATTTTTTACTCTCATTTCTCTAGTAAATGTAAGGCGGTCAAGAACACTTTTGACTTCGAAGAAGAGGTCACCAGCCTGGAAAGGTCAAGAGAAACCATCCTAGGAAGTCATTTTTCCTTGTCAAAGGGAACAGCTTCAGCTAGTGATTTCCTCCCTCCCCCCTGCCACTTCTACTTGATGGCCAGGTACATGGGCAGGTGATTTGCTTCCACAATTACCTTCAAGCCAGTTTCTTTTATCGCCCCTCTTCCATGCATGTAGTCACATACATGCCAGCCTCAAAAAAGAAGATGGGATAAGTAGTAGGGCTGGCCAGAAAGCAAGAATTCCATTGTGCAAAATAGTTTGTGGTTTCACCATTCGTTTCTGGTTCCATGTGGAACCAACCCAAGGCCTTTCAAAATATTTTATAAAAAAAAAATAGAGCGAGAACATCAGATCCACCCCAGAATAGCCTGGAGGTCAGGGCAGTCAGTTGAGTTGAGAAAACTCAGGTTCAAGTCCTTCTTCTGCCTGGAATATGTCAGTGCCTGACCCAACCGCTGGGCTATTAGCTAGGTTGAAATGAGGCAATCTCTTTCTCATTTTGACCCAAGAACTCCATCCTGGACTTGAGAAAGCTTCCTAGTTTTGTTGAAACTGTCACATTTCAGGGCATTTAAACCTGTATTCCCCCTCTATGGTCCAGGAAGAGCACCCACTCTCAGGCTTCCAGTCCCCATGTTTGTCACCTCTCTTGGATGGAGATTCACATCTCTCTCCCTTCTGAGCTGGGTATTTCCAGGCTGAACAGTTCCCTGCCTACACTGTGATATTTTCCAGAAAGACAGACTTCCTTAGAAGGCCTGTGTGCTTTCCCTTCAGAGATAGCAACCAGTGTAACTGCCAACAGTTATAAATTACCACTCCACTCTTTCTAAGCAAGTGTATTTATACTTAAGCTAAAAGCATTCCAGAGAAAACATATTAAAACAATAAAAGAACCGACACGCATGCTAATAAGCTTATCAGAGATGACCCCAACTCTAAAATGGTCTCTGGCAGGTGAGCTGTCCTTCAAGTCGCACACAAGGGCGTTCCTGTGATTCCAAGTTTAGAACACCCTTTGCTCAGAAGAACACTCATGAAAAGTTTAGTCCATCTTTTATATGGTTCGGGAGTCTTTGATCTGGAGTTTCCAGGGGCAGGTAATCAGTGGACAATCTGTTTCTCTTTCCAAAGCTTAGCTGATTTCAGGGGGGAGAATCTGAATTTCCCTCCTGCCAAGTATTTTCTAGGCAACCCATCACACGCATATTATCCTAACCAGTTCTTTGAAGTCATAATGCTTCCCAGAGATGGCATTAATCAGGTCTTCCTCCTAAAGAAGTCCTATAGAAGCTCATCATATTCCATTAACATTTGCATGTTTAATATAATGAACTCCTAAACTAGTAAAACTTAATTCAATAACGTTTGTCCAGGATATTGCAGGAAATTGCCATCTGTCACAGACACCAACCAATATGTTCCTGCAAAAAGTATTCGTTTTGATGGACTGGCAAATTCTGACAAAAAGTACTTTGTCAAAAAGTTCCCAACCATATCTAATAAGTAGAATGTAAGCTGTGCCTAGGCCGCACGCTGGCCTTCTTCCGAGGAGTTAATTTCACATCACAGGAGCAAGGGCGGTAGAATTGGTCCCAAACCAATTACAAATTAGATAACTGGGCCAAAAAGAAATCTGATGAGGTTCAACAAGGACAAGTGCAGAGTCCTGCACTTAGGACGGAAGAATCCCATGCACAGCTACAGACTGGGGACCGACTGGCAAGGCAGCAGCTCTGCAGAAAAGGACCTGGGGGTTACAGTGGACAAGAAGCTGGATATGAGTCAACAGTGTGCCCTTATTGCCAAGAAAGCTAATAGCATATTGGGCTGCATTAGTAGGAGTATTGCCAACAGATCAAGGGAAGTGATTATTCCCCTCTATTCGGCATTGGTGAGGCCTCATTTGGTGTATTGTGTCCAGTTTTGGGCCCCCCCCACTACAGAAAGGATGTGGACAAATAGGAGAGAGTCCAGCGGAGGGCAGCAAAAATGATTAGGGGGCTGGAGCAGAAGACGTATGAGGAGAGGCTGAGGGAACTAGACTTGTTTAGCCTGCAGAAAAAAATGAGGGGGGGATTTGATAGCGGACTTTAATTACTTGAAAGGGGGTTGCAGGGAGGATGGAGCTAGGCTGTTCCCAGTGGTGGCAGATGACAGAACAAGGAGCAATGGTCTAAAGTTGCAGTGGGGGAGATCTTGATTGGATATTAGGAAAAACTTTTTCACTGGGAGGGTGGTGAAGGACTGGAATGGGTTACCTAGGGAGTTGGTGGAATCTCCATCCTTAGAGGTTTTTAAGGTGCAGCTTGACAAAGCCCTGGCTGGGATGATTTAGTTGGGGTTGGCCCTGCTTTGAGCAGGGGGTTGGACTAGATGACCTTCTGAGGTCCCTTCCAACCCTAATCTTCTATGATTCAAAACCGATCTCAGTGTTAAATTTTGAAGCAAAACTTGTTAGTTTCAAGACAGCCACTGAGAGCTTATGTGCACCATCCTCAAGGGAGAAACAAAAAACTGTTTAGTAATCACTAGATTAGACCTGCCCCTCATTTTCCTAAGCAGATGCCAGATGTGGAAAAGGTATGGTGCTAAATTCTGATCCCAGTTTAAATAGTATGCAGTAAGTCTGGAGTAATTCTACTGAAATAGATGGAGTTTTTCCATGGTTATGTTGGTGTAATTGAAAGCAGATTTCAGCGCATTGTTTCCACAGCAACAGATGATGCTAACTTAATTACAAAGGTTGGGAAATGATTCCAGCATCAGTTCAAGGAAAGGGAGAAGATAAACTAGCTGTGATAAGGCCCTTGCTCAAACACAGATAACTTAAAAGATTAGCCAGACAGATGAGTCTAACACTCGTTCCTGAATTGAAGCCAAATAGATGGCTCAATACCAGCGTCAGTTTTTTGAAAAAATATTCTTTAAGGATTTAAATCTTGAAAGGCCCCGTATCCCAACTGGCCGCCTAATGTAAATCATTTTAATTTGGAGACAAGATACCGCAGGTGGTAAAACTCAGATAGTCCTGAGGCATTAATATACGGACTCTGTGTTACATCAAAAGATTTGACATAATGTTACTAAAACTGAATAATCATGAATACAGCCATTTTTTATATAAATACACATACACGTAGAGTTTGAGATGAAAGTAAAGGCCTTTTCCCAACAGACTCTCTTTGCATTTTGTCTCTTTTTTCTTTTACCTTTTCTATAAAGATCTATACATGCCGTACACACACCAGTCCCGATTTGCTGTTAATCTGTCTCTGTATTAAATGTAGGAATAGAGGGGCAAGGCACAAGTGGCTTTAATCTATCTTTGCACTTCTTGTATCCTGGGGCTGCTTGAAGACCAGGGTGGCTCCTCTTTTATTCCAAAAAATTCAGGGTTTCGTGGGGGGTTTTTGAAGTCAGTATTGAGCTTTTAATGAAAATTTCCATTTTGTTAAAAAGCATTTTCCAATGGGGAAGGAAAAAAAAAAAAAAAAAAACACATTGCAAGGGAAGCTTTCCAACCACTTCTAATGAATAACGCGACAGAGGGTCAGATTCACCACTGCCTGGGTCCAGTGTGATGTTGGTGTCACACCGATTTCAATGATGCTCAACTGGAGTTAAGCAATGGTGATAAAACTACTGAGCTTGGTTCACAACTTTTAGTAAATTCCTGGTTTTTACAGCAGAAGCCACTTACAGGGAGCAATTGGTTACAAGGAAATGTTGCTTACCGAGTAATGCAGTGAATGTACTGTGCTGACTTAGTGCACTGTGCAGTGAAAATGGTAGCTCTCTTTACTTTGAACTAAACAACTGCACCGAAATTATTTGCTCTGTGTGCCTGGGTGTCTCTTTAAAACCTTTTTCTACTGCCACCCTACCTGGGATCCCAGACACTGCTCAATCCCAGAAGCCTCCAGTCTCAAGGAAGATCACCAGTTGCTTGAAAACTCTTGAGCCTCATCCAAATGTCTGCAGCCCTTGGTTGAACACCTTGACATCATTCCTGGAAGCAGAACCTCCTCAGTCAAAAGAAAAACAATGTATTCTTTGTTCCTTTCTATCCCAAACACTGATCGTCTCAAAAGGTCCACGTTCCATAGAGCACACATGGTATTTAGAGCTTAGCTAAGTGACGCCGGCCAACCAGCTCATACCAAAATCCAAGTGGTGCATTATTTTCCTTTTGTGTTGGGCTGAAAACTAAAGCAAAGGGGTCTTGCGGTTTTAAGTGCTTTGTTAAATTAGCCTTTGGAATAACAACTATGAACTAACCCTAAGAGTGACATCTGGCCATCCTCTGTGCCTCTCATTGCATCAATTCTCTGAGCCTGATTATGAGACAATGATTGGATCTAATATTTCATTTTTATTGCAATACCAATAAGGAAACCTGCCAGTCAGCCAATGGTTCACAGTGTATTAGTCTCATAATGCAACAGCATCTTTAATGCTTTAAGATGGCAAAGCAATAGGGCGGGTGACCGCTAATGGCATAATCTTTGATATTCTGTTAGACTGAGCATAGCTCACCACAGGAATGAGGGAGCGGGGCTGGGAACTATGAGAGACTTCAGGGTTACGGTGTGCAGAAATTCACGCAAACTTGAGATGGGGCTGGATAAAAGCCAAATAGATGAATACCCCAGCCCTCAAGCCAAAGGGAGATTCATGGATTATCAGACCAGAAGGGACCACTGTGAACATCTTGTCTGACCTCTTGTATAACACGCGCCATAGGACCTGTCTGAAGTAATTCCTGTTTGAACTGGAGCAGATCTTTTAAAGAAATATCCAGTCTTGATCAAAAAAAAAATTTGCCATTGCTGGCGATTCCATCACAAGTCCTGGTAAGTTGTTCCAATGGTTAATTACCCTCACTGTTAAAAATCTGTGTCTTGAATCTAGTCTGAATTTGTCTAGCTTCAACTTTCAGCTATTGGCTTTTAGACTTTTAGATTGAAGAGCCCATTATTAAATTTTTGTTCCTCATGCAAGCACTTATGGAGTGTAATCAAGTCACCCCTGGTCTGGATCTGAATTTCATAGCTGGAGTCTATGTCTGTAAACCTAAACTCCAAAATTCTGAGGTCTTTGGATCTGGAGACCACCAGGGTCCAAATCCAGCACAATATGTTAGGGTTTTTTTGTTGGTTTTTTTTTCTGCTTGGACTGTTCTGCAATTTGTTTTGAAACTGGATTTGAGGGAAGTCTAAAACTCTAAGCGAAGGTCAGTTGAGTTCCAGATAAAACACTAATGGCCCTAGTTCACCAAAAACTGGGCCCAAATCCTCAAGAGGCTCATAAATTTTAAGGTATGTCTACACTGCAATCAGAGGTGACAGTGCATCACATGTAGACATAGTCAGGCTAGCTTTGATCTAGCTTGCTTGAACAACATTAGCAGTGAAGCTGTGTCATAGCATAGGCTAGCCCATCAAATACATACCCAGGGTCCCGGGCGGTGGTGTACATCCTGTGTCACCGTGACTTCACTGCTATTTTTATTTGAGATCTTTCAATCAAACCTAGCTCAGGTATGTCCAGAGCTGCAGCAGTCACACCTCTGATTGCAATGCAGCTGGTACCCTCAGAGAACCTCCTTCTGACCCATGTCTGGAGAAGTTTGTTTCATACAGAGCAGGTTGCATGAACTCCATGTCCAAAACCTAGGCCTTCTTTCTTAAGCATTCACTGTCATCTAGGCTACACTGTAAAGCATGATTTTAGAACGACTGATCCCAGCTCCAGGCTAGCACCCTGATCACTGGACCATCCTTCTTCCCGAAGCTATCATAATTCTGTGGTACTTGAAGTCACTCGTTCTGATGCCTTCTGACTAGCGACAGTTGAACCTCCACAGGGCTGGAGCGCAATATGAGATACAGAAGTCACAGTCCAGGGTCTTTCAGCTCACCTGCATGTGGTGTGCGACATCCACTGATTCACTATCGCCCTCCTGACTCTCTTCCCCCACGCTTGTGGGGTGTGCTGAACCTTAATTTGGCCCTGATCCCCCGAGAAACATCTAGGAACAAAATGGAGGAGACAGGATAAAGGGTAGCTGCCCTGATACACCTCCCCTATCTCCTGAGCACCTTCTCATGGCCAGAGGTACCTGGGTAGCACCCAGACACCGCTCCCACTCTTCCGGGCAAATTAAGAATTTAATAATTAAGAATTAAGAATTCCACCCAGTCTCTCCTAGGGCTAACTCCATGCTGGCCGGGAGGCTGTTTCATAGCACAAACAGTTCAAAGACAGTTCTCCAGGTCCCCAAAATAAAGTCCATCACCACAACCCAAGAGTTCGTAATAAGTTCCAGCTCTTATGCACCACACGGATCTCTTCTTCTGTTCCAGTCTGCTCTTCCCAGAGTCCCCAGACCCTTTCTGACTGGAGTTCCCCCTTCTGGCCCAGGCGTTCCTTCTGTCAGCATCTCTCTCTCCTGCAGGAGAAAGCAGCATATTTATACTGCCATCCTTTGGAGCACTCCTGTTGATTGGTTGGGAGAGAAAGAAGCCCAGCCCTACCCTATCATACAGGTCTCCTGGTCATGGGCCCTTAAAGGGACAGAGGACAGAGTCCAGGGTGCTTCCCTTCAAGCTACTAATTCCCTGGGAATCCCTCCTCTCTTACAACTTCAGCCATTTCCTGAGTCTTTGTTCATTCCCATGATCTTCAAATGGCCCCCTCTAGGCTCCAGCCCAAGCCTGAATGTCTACATTGCACTTTTATAGCACCAAGTCTGAACCCAAGTCAGCTGATACGGGCCAGCCACAGGTGTTTTATTGCAGTGTAGATCTATCCATAGATGTCTTGCAAAATGGCTTCTCTTGAGAAAGAAATGTCTTGCACCTCTCTTCGCTTTCCTCATTACTCCAGAAATTCCTAGAGATCCTGACTACAGCTGGTCGGAACACTTTTAACAAAAGCTTTTGGGGTTTGTTTTTTAAATTTAAAAAAAATGCTGTTTTGTCAAAGTCAAAATGTTTCCTGGAAATGTATCAATTTCAGCTTGGTTTCTGGAAGTCTAAGGTGGGGTCAAAGACAGAGAGAGACACACACACAAATCCAAACCTTGATCTTTTCAATCTGAAAGTGGACATTTCAACACAATTCTATGTTGTGAAAACTTGCAGAAGGTTTTGGTTTCATCCCAGTGTGGAAGGAAAACAAATTTTGAAATCTCAAAAGTTGCTGTGAAATAGATTTATCCTCCAGGAAGCTCTAGGGCTCACTCCTAACACAGATGCATCAAGGGCAGGACAAACCCTACAGTAATGCTGTGAGATAGTTCTCACAGGGTAGGTTTCTATGATGGATTTCAGTGGCTAAGGTTAATGCCTGTAATGTCCTAGAATGACTTCCCCATTTTGCTAACAGTGACCCTGATTCAGTGTAGAATAGCAGACAGTGGATTAAACTCAGATTTCGGAGACTTTTGTTCAATTCTCATCTTTACAGCTGGCCTGCTGGGTCAGCTTGGGTAAGTCAATTTGCCTCCCTCTGCCTCAGTTTCCCCATCTGTAAAATGGGGAGACTTATATTGACCTCCTTTGTAATGTGCTTTGAACCTAAGAGCCGATTATTACTATTAAAAATGTGTTTAACCTTAGGAATATGTTTATGTCCCTGGGACTTGAACACATACTTAAGTGCTGTCCAATATAGAGAGGGATTTAATTAGTGCTTTTCTCAACTGAAACTCTATTTTCCTGAACACCTGCACTAAACAGGTCGCTCTGTGGAAATCCATCCTAGGTTTTTCAGCTGGCCAAGTGTCTGCCAGGACAGGTTTTTGTGGTGGGTTTAGAGTACAAGCTATGTACATACCCACCGGCCTTGGTGTTTTCAATGTAACTGCTAGCTCTTTACATCAATACTCAGACTTGGTTGATTCTTTCCAAGCTCTGGACAATGTGTGTGTGAGGGAGGAACAAAGCAAAACTCAGCCTTTCTCAGTGTCTATCCATTACTAACGCAAAGTGAAGGGTGAGATTGAATTAGCGGGATCGTGGAGAAGGGGAATCCCTGTGTCTGGAGCACAGACGGATGTGGGATTCACACATCTGTGAGCACCTCCCACGCTTGCCCATTCTACGGGCTCGTTGTTCCTCCAAACTGATGTGAGCCACGCACCGTGTCAACTTGACTTATGCGCGAGTGGAGGAGCTTTGACAAGATGCTTTTCAGAAAAAGAGTTGATGCAAGATGTCAGCAGCTGAGTGTCCAAGTTTGCTGTTATCAGGGCCAGAATTCAAGGGGTTGAGGGGTAACAACTTCCTGAAAGCTCTTGCGTTAAGATGTATGAAAAGGGAAAGCATAACACTTTGCCTTCTAGAGTGGCTTGCATCAGAGGATCTCGAAGTATGTAATTCAGTCTCATAACGCCCCTGGGAAGCAGGTGAGCTGCAAGATAATTACCCAGTTTGCAGATGGGTGAACTGAGAAACAGAAGGAGCAAGAACGTTATCAAAAGGGGCCATTAGTTCTGACTGCTTCATGTTGGCATCCAAAGATTAAGATACCCAAAATGAAATACTTGCCATTGAATGCTGGCCTGAGTGACTTCTCCGTGGTCACACAATGAATCAGGGGTGCACCTAGGATTCGTACACAGGAACCTTGGTTGAAGCCCGGACAACATGAATACACGTAATTTACCTAAATATTCTTTAATGTTGCCATTTTTTTTACTAGCTGTAAATGCAAATAACTGTGCATCTGGAAAATTATACAAATATTGTGTTCCCTATTTATGGGGCTAGCCAATTGTTTTCCACATTTCAACAATGTTCCAGGAATATTTCCAAAAAAATTCATAGAAAATGTTAACCAGTTTTCAGTCACCTCTACCTGCTTGTCATTCTGTTTAGAAAGCTTCACTTACCTAGTCAGGAGAAACAATATCAACTGACTTACATGATCAATCACACACCACTATAGTTCACAAAAAAGCCTCACTTTGAAAATGATGCTGCTTATGAAGAAAATCTGGGTAGATTTGGGAATGATTTGCTCACCAAAAAGAGGGCAAAACTGCTAACAAACATTGGCCTTAGTTCTGAAAACATTAAAATGTGGGTACTTTCCTGAATCGGAGCATCAATGGTGCATGTGCTTAAAACAGGGCTTAAGCAAGTGCTTAAGTGGCATCCTCCCTAGAGATGGACTTACGCACATACTTAAGTTCTTTACTTAATTGGCTCCTGACAGCAATGGGACTAGACACATGCATAAATTGAAGCAGCATCTGAGTTTGCAGGATCAGGGCCATTGTGTGAACCAGATAGTTTGAGCAGCTCTGATCATGGAGGATCCAAGAATTTATTCAGGCTACATTTCAGAATGTGAGCTACTATTTCTGTGTAGGGTAGGTCAGCGATAGGCTGGGTATAAAACCTTTCCTTACACCAAGAGGTTCTGCCTCAACCTGGGTTGATGGAGTAGATAACCTTTAAAAGTCTCTTCTGCCTCTACATTTCTATTATTCTATGAAACTTTGCACTTTTTCAGCTTTTTACCAGAATTTTTCCAAAACTTTCCAAAACAATTTTCAGAATTTTTCCAGCCAAATTTTCCTTTTTTCAGTCCACTCTATAGCTATCTTTTAAAAAATGTAAAACTTTTTTCCATGAGAAGTTTGAAAAATTTGGACCAGCTGTATTTGTGATATGCTCGATAAATAAGAGAAGTGTGGAACCAAAAATCAGGCCTAACTGGTGGACCAAAAAATGAGGGGATGGGCTATTCTGCCCAGCAAGCCTTCTTGGGTCCTTAAAGAAAGACTTTGGGAGAAAAAATTGGCTAATGGAGGAAACTTCATCATGGCCACCCTCAGCACTTCCTAGGAACCCTGGCCCTTTGTCATCCTGATCCTCAGAGATGCCCTGACCAGACTGGGTCTGAGAGAGGGACCCAGATGATGTTGCCATCTCTACTGGCTCCAGCGGAGTCCCCACCACCATCTGGGATGAAATGGGAATCGGACTTCAACAACAGCTCCAGCTCCTCTCAGCTAACTTCTCTTTTCCCACAAAGGACATCTAAAAAAGCCTGTTAAAACATAGGAACCGTGATGTATAAAGGAAGGCTTGAATTTTAACAACAGGCCGGCCTTGCTCCCTTTCCTTTGGGAGATGAGAATTTTAGAAGGAAAACTCCCCTTGTTTAATTGTTTTTCCTTCTTTTCTTTAATAAAAATGATTTTTAATAGTGTCTTAGACAATGTATGGAGCAAGCCAAGGTCTCTGTTATACCAAACCCCGGACCTCGTTTAACACTGGATGGTGACTTTGGCCCATTTCATCCATCTAAATTAATACAACAGTCCCTGATCTTGGTTGGAGCCTGTGGGCTATTGTAATATCAACAGCAGTAACAAACTGTAGTTCCTACGGAGCAGCAATCATTTGATTGTATTTGTCAATGGGCCATGCATATCTGTGGTACTCTATAATTAATTCATAAGAAAGCATCCCATACCGTGTGTTTTGAGTGCATCTCCCCTTTTCTGCCTCCAGTGCACAAATAAAGCCCCAGAAGAAAACAGAGATGCAGAAATGAATTTAATACCATAATTTGATCTCTTTCCCAGTGCAATTGGGCTGCTCCTCTTCTCCATAAAAATCAATTAAATGTATGTCAATCATATCAAACACACCTACGCTTGGAATTAAAAACGACAGAGGCATGTCGGTCCTTACATTTCCCTAGTTCTCTTCAGGCTGTAGGATCCCAAATGGCTGTAACTCACCCAGCACCACAGCGCAGCCACCTCTGACCTGGAAAGCAGCAGCAAAGCTGCATCATTGATTTACACAAATAACTCTCTCTCGTTTTGGCTAACACTAATAATAATAATTATGCTTAGCCCTATATAGCAGGGTCACAGGGTCCGCCCAACGCTAGTGGCGCCTCCTCCTGGCCACACTGGGGATTAGCTCTGCCAGGTGTTGCCCTCCTCTGGTGGTGCCCCTATCAGCCATCCTTTCTCACCCAACAGGCCCCTATTGTTCCAGAAACTGCTGCCTCCTCTTTGTGACTGGGCCCTCCAGCCAGGTCACTATGTGGTTCCCCCTTCCAGGGGAGAGGGGGTACAAAGTCTTTCCAGAACAGAGCGTCCCACGCAGTCCACCATCCTTTGCCTGGCAGGGCAAGCCAGCCCTCCCCTCTACTCCAGGGTCCCACTTAGGGGCCCTCTAATCAGCAGCCAAGGTCTGCACGCCTATTCCCCAGAGCCTTCTCCTACCTTCCTGGCTTCCTTTCTCCGGGAGGAGCCATGGCCTGCCCTCTATAGTCCCAATACACCTCCCTCCTCTCAGGGAGTGACTGCAGCCAACTTCCCTGCCACCTCCAGCTACTGGGCATTATGCCCATCCCTCCTCTTCCTGGCCAGCTGAGCCTGCTTCCAACCAGTGGCCCCTTTGCAGCCTAAATCTCTCCCCTGCTCCCTGCTTCCTTGGTTGATTGGGCTGACCTGGCCCAATTTAACCCTCTCCAGACCAGTATGGGGAATAGACCCATCACAAGCCCTATTCAGCCTGGCTCTCAAAGCACATTACTAGCCGTGGTGATATGGCTGTAGTGCCTAGGCCCAGGATCTCTTTGTGCCAGGCGCTGTATAAACACAGGATAAAGCCCCTGAGAAAGTCAGGATTATTATCGCCATGGTACCAAATGGAGAAATAACTTGCCCAGGATCACACAGCCAGTCAGTGACAGAGCCAGGGATTGAACCCAGGAGTCCTGGCTCATATGCCCCTGTGCTGCTTCCTAGACCATGCCCGCTATCATGCAGCCTGGTCTAGCTGGTGTCAACCACATGGAGGCACTCTTCAGTCCTGACCCAGCTCTAGAATGGCACCTGGGTGAATTGCTCGCACTGGTAACCTCCAAGACCGTATCTACCCTGCCCAGGCAGATGGACCTGTGGTCGTAGGGCTCATGCTATGTGCTACAAACAGCTGTGTGGACGCTGAGGCACCGGCAGACAGCCCAAGCCTTCTCCATTGCCACCGCGTCCACCGTGCAAGGCTGTTTCCCCGGGCTGGGAAGCTCACTCTGCAGCATAGGCAGAGCCAAAAGGAGATGCTAATCTTCGAGGCTCCATTCTTCTTGCAGTGGGATTTTTGTTTTTTCTTTTACACAGAGTAATAACAGCACAGCAAATAAATGAGTTCTGGAGGGGAGGGAAGGAGAACCAAGGCTCCCGATTGATCAATGGAATGAACTAATGCCCTCCAAATACTATTTGTTTAAACCCCCGGCCCTGCCAATCCACTGCAGAATTACCCTAGCGGTTATTTCAAATGACTCTGCTGTTGATTAGGTATTGAAAAAATCTTGATGTAGCTAATACCATTTAAAAATCTTATTTTCCAAAAGACTCGCATTAACATGGCCGGTTGTATTGACGTGGGCTTTGGGTTTCCCATCTCCACCTGACACCTGAATTTATCAGAGCCAACGACCGGGCTTTCTGATTTGCTCAGCTCAGAGCTGCAGCTTGCTGCCGCAAGGACCAGGGAGTGGTGCTTGGTTGGTGCAGATGATCTAAGCTCATGTCCTGGTTTCCTGCAGCTTAGTTCCCTGGGAAATTGGATGCTGGCCCAACAGCAACAATTGTATTCTCAGCCCCTCAGGGATGGGGTGGGGGGAGAGATAGACTGAGCCGCTGACCCGTGCCTCCGGTGGCATAAAGGAGGGCTAAAGGAGGTTCCACCTGCCCTCTTTGACGAGAAAGAAGCAACACTCAGTTGTGAGCAGACGTGTACTGACAATGAAGGGTGTATGGTCCAATAGACAGAGCACTGGCCGGGAGCTTGGGGAACCTAGAGTCTAGTCCTGCTGCTGCCTTTTAGTGATGGTGGACAAGTCCCTTTCCGCTGTTTCGTCGATTTAGTCAGCAAGCTGTTGGTGTCAGGGGCTCTCTCTTACTAAGTGCACGATACAGCACCTAGCACAATGAGGCCCTGATCTCAGTTAGGGCCGCTATGTGCTACTGTAACACAGGCCTTAAATAAATAGCAGGAAGAAATGAACGCCCTGTGGGAAAGATACAACGCCACCCGCTTGGGGCGTAAAGGATGGTTGGGTAGCACTGTGTGAGCTTGGGGCCATAGAAAGCTCTGCCACCCAATGGGGTTACTGCACAATGGCCATATCTTGGCCTGGCAGTCAGCGCTGTCCTAGGTAGGCAGCATTAAGCCCATTGGAGCTAACCCTGAGCAGCAAGGGAGGTGTCTGCTAGTGTTCCTTCATGGAATTAGGTAGAATTGACTACCTCCCACGGTCCTCATTCTGCTTAACAGTTTGCCCCAACATGTACTTAGCTCAGACATTTTGCTTCCTTCCCCAGACCTGATGGAGAGTTCGGAGTAGATATCACCACACCTACCTTGTCTCTCTCATTCATAACTGAATAAAAAATGACAGGCGTTTGGGGTTTGGTTTATTTACTGCCTGCCCGACTCCTGCAGCTCTCCTCCCTTCTCTGTCTGATATCTAACCCCCTGGTGCTTTCACTAGAAAGCCACAGGAAATACATATTTCCTGTTGAATGTGCATTTCAATGGCCCAGTCCTGACCTTTGATCCACCAGCATTATTCTGGAGTAACTGGATTTACACTAGAGGCACCACAGGCCCACTCCTGTGAGGTGCTAAGCACACTGGGGTGAAGTTTTTTCACCAAAAAAAAATACAGAATCAGGTTGACTGAAACATTCTGCAAAATTGGTATCAAATTTGCCAAAGAATTTCAGTCAAAAACAAACAAACTTCTGAGAAACTCATTTGTTTGGACTTTTCTGAAATGAAACCCTTTGGCTTTTGGATTTGGATTTGAATTTCACTTCAACTTTAGTTAAACATTTTTATATATACAAAGATTTAACCCCCACCTCCAGAAAGGTTTTGTTCGCCCAACAATCTGAAACATTTTCCTTTGGGGTTGGCCCAAAACCCTTTTATTTTTTCCTCCAAATTTGTTGGTTTGGCCACTAAACTGAACACCTGATTATTTGGACAACTCTCCCCACTGACTTCATTAGGAGGAGAGAGCCTCATAAGAGCCTGATTCATGTAGAGTAGCCATTAATCCTCTCTACCTCTATTAAATGCCAAAAAGGAACTATGGTGATCATCTACTCTGACCTCCTGCATCACACTAACTATAGGGCCTCCATGAATTAATTCCTGCTTCAAATCCCATCGCTATGGTTGATCTTTTGTAGATTGTATTAGCCTCCTTCAAACCTGGAGGTGGCTCTTCATGGCCCTGGTATGAGGCAAACTGGCTCGGCCTTGCGTAGTTGCTTCCCAGGCAAACCTTCTTTTGGGCATAAGCAGAAGATGTCAGTTTTCAGAGTTTTCAAATCAATCCATCACCTTTCTCCATCCTTCAGTTCACTCAGAAATAAAAAATACTTTATACCCGTGGAAAAAGTTACACGAAAGGAGTGAGGACTTGGAGTTCATATAAAATCCATTTCCAGCCTTACTAATCAAAAGAATTGCAGGATCACAGCGCCAGCAGGAAAAAGATATGAAACTTAATTGGGTTGCGTGGTTCCCAGCAAGGACACAATCACTGTCACAAACCAGCTCCAAAAAAGGCCTTGATACTTGTGAAACAAGGTGATTTATGAACCATATGAAACAATCATTGCATGTAATAAACCCTATACAGCCCTGACTTGAACTTTATTTGGCTGTATTTTAGCCCCTCACTGACATTCAGTATAATATAGTATATTGATTCCACTGCGTTAGAATCCGACATTTACAGGTTCTGGCCCTTTAAAATTCCTCCACGGCTGAAAGGAAGCTCTGTCTTATTCAGTGGAATTTAGTCTACAGGGCAGGAGGAATTTTTAAAGTGCGAGGACTATAACAAGCCACATAGACTGTCATAGGTAAGGTAGGCCTGTATTTTTAGTTAAAATCTTTTTCCAACGTTCACCCTCCTACGTGCAATTTTCAGTTGACGCCATTTTTCTTTACAGAAGTTCCTCTGTCAACAAAGATGGCCCAGATTATCCTCTGTGCCAAGTTTCTGCTGGACTCAGCAGTGGAGTAAGGGTGAAGCGGCCCCAAGGAGCTTCTTCTGACGCCCCGGGGGGGGCTGCTATAACTTGTGACAGCCCCCCCCCCAAAGGATCACACGCCAGCTGGGGTTAGCCAGAGCATGGCATGCTCTGGACACCACCTTGCCCACTACTAGTTTTCCCATGCCAGGGGAGTTCTCAGCTGGTCAGATCTGGCTGCTTTTGAGACCCCTTTTCCATTACTGTGGTGGTGTGTAAGGCCAGACACACCAGCGAATCCACTTGATCTCTCTGAAGGAAAACTGCTGTGATTATTGAGCGTAATCCTGAAAGCCGGAGATTTGTGACTTCACCTACTGCTGTAAGCCCTCTGCTAGTTCTGGAGTCATCCTCAGTTGCTAAAACGTCCATGACTCTGTCCTCTCCTGCATCTTCTCTATCCTCTCGCATCAGTCCATTAGCGGTTCCTCCTCATCTCCCCTCCAACTTTTTGTGGAGGTCCCTGTGACCCTAAGAGCCTCTCAAAGCCAACTGGGTGGGGGTTCACTGTCCTATCAGACCTGATAAACTCACTACACTTAACACATTGCTCTCATAGTAATTATCTATAAAGAATGTTGTGTGAGGTAGCAAACGAAAGCTTACACTAGTTATCATAAACACTGCAAGATGTATGCGTAGGTGTCAGTCAAGAAATTGTATGCATGTACTATGAATCTGCTTAAACTATGTAACCAGGCAGGGCTGGTAAACAAGTTTGTTGCAGACAAAGGAGTGTTGATTTACCTGTCTGCCTAGATCTCTAATATTTGCAGTGTGGTTGTAGTCACGCTGGTGCTAGGATAGTAGAGAGACATTTTTCCAGCCAGTTCTACTGCGCACGACCTGGCCTGGCCGTTGGCTTTAAGGCGGTCCGTGATTATCTTTGGATCTAAGCCCCATGGCAGCCATTAGCACCTTTCAGCAGAAAAACACGGCCAGTCAGTGATTTTTTTTCCCTGATCAGATCTCCAGCAGCAAGGGCAGCAAGCTCATTTCACATAGGCCACGCCAGTGAAAACTTCCGTCATTGCTACCTGGGGTTGGATTTCAACCTGTGCTGAGAGACAAAAAGGTCTCTCGCAGCTCTGCTGGCCTTCTGAGCGAGGCAGAAGTCTATGACCTAACCTATCCTGCACAGTCAAATCCGCAGCGGCTGCTTTGATTTTTAATTATTCTTCATGATATTTAAGGCAATTTTGGAAAAAGAAAGTGTATAGCAATTTACTTTGCTTTGTAATTAGAGCCAGTGATTAGAGAATCTTTTGCAGCATGATGGAGTTTTCCTTTCAAAAGAAAATCTATATATATATACATTGAAAGAGAGGAATAAAAAGGGGAAGCTAAATGATCTTAAAGACTAGAATTAAACAGATTATATCTCATTACTTCCAAAAGGAAAGGAAAGCCCCGGCATATCAGAGCAGTTGCTTCTGCAACTGAACAGGAAAGGAAGCAATCTCCTGTCATGTTAACAGCTTGTTATAAAAATAAGATCCCCTCCCTCCGATGTTAAAAACGATGGGAGTGGGTGCTCTGGAATTTGCTTTCCCTAAATCATCGTCAAACATCTCCACTAAATTGCCATGTGCCGTGGAAATGGGTGTGAGTGGAGCAAAAGTGTCAGGCAACACCATGCTGCAGGGAGAACACAAGACGCCCAGCAGACAACGCCCTGGGCACCTTGTACATATCTAGCTGGTAAGGAAAGGGAACCGGCTGGTTTGCTCGTACTGGAAGCTTTTGTGTTTCTTGCTAAATGACTATTAATGTGCTCCCTTCCTGCCACCCCTTGCCAGTTGTTCAATTTGCACAGATCACGGTGCCACATGAAAATGCCTTGGTTACAGCTGCTGCTTGCCTCTGTCTTGGCAATAGGCTTTCTCCACACCAGCCCCCCCCTGTCTAGAAACAAGCCACCTTTTATTGTGACCGTTTGTATTTCAGACACAGCTGGGTGACATTTGTTGGACGAACCGTATATTTAATGAAAAATGCTGGGTTGGTGGACCCGAAACTATTCACAGTTCTGACACCAATTGGCTGGCTAGCATCGGGCAGGAAAATCATTTTCAGGCTAGGTTCACAAAAAAGCTGGAGGGATGGGGTGGGGAGGGCTTGGATGAGGGAGACCCAGTTTTGACTCCCTGTTCTATTCCATTTGAATGGATGGCTCAACTGTTTTATTCAAAGTGCAGCAAGCTTCAACGGGAAAGCTGGAGCAAGCCCACCCTTGAATCTCCTGACGGGCGCACTCACCTGGGAGGCCTGAAATCAAATCCCTGCTCTCCAGTGGGAGTGTTTTCCACCTCTCGGGTGAGCACTCCAACCACTGAGCTAACAGGTAGAAGGTGGGCTCCCTCGCTGCCGTGCTCTCTTGCGAATCTGGCCCTTTAAAAATGCCCCCAAACAAAATGTTTCTGTTTGTTCAACCTGACATAGATTTTTTTTTGATTTGCAAAACATTTTTTGGAATGTTTAGATTCAGTTCAATGGGATTCTTTGTTTTTCTTTCATGTTTTCGCAATGCCAGCGAACCAAGCAATCAGTTATCTGCCCACTTCTAATTTCAGCAGCGCCGAAGAGGCCTCAACCAAAATCAGAGCCCCATTGTGCCTGGCGCTGTATGTCCACATCATAACAGACGGTCCCTCCTCTGAAGAGCTCACAGGGAAGTAATCTCAGTGGAGAGCCCTGCTGCGTTCCCATTTCGTGGGACCAAGGTACCTCCTTCACCTCTGTGTGGGCCGCCAGCATTGCTGGGGGTGCTAGTTAGACAATTTCTCCCCATCCATTTGTCATCCCTTTCTGATTCGTCTGTGTGTGGAATATCACTTCGAATAGCTCCTGTCTCAGACATGGCTTCATCTCCTAGCTTTAAAACTAATGGGAAGGGGAGGAGAAGGAGATAAGGAAACCTCTGTAGAATGGAATTAATCGAATTAAATTGCAATACTTTACCCCCCAAAAAACAAAGAGGGAGAAGAGCGAGTTGTTTGTAGAACTGGTTTAGATTGACTTGTTCCTTAGTATTTTTCCAAATCATCTTCTGTTCTTAACAGAACCTGACCATTTTGTGCATTGCTTTTCAGCCGCCACTTTGATTTCTTTGAAAAATGTTATGTTCGTTCCTGCCTATTTAAAGGCCACAACTAATTTGATAATGGATCCTGCAGACTACACTGTTTCCCCCATCATGTCATTGCTGGAGGTTTTATTTCAGCTGTTTATGCAGAGCGCGTGTGTTTGTACATCTCTGTTGACAAATGGAACCAGGATTGTTGTGACCTCAGCTACAAGGTTGCAAATCCAGAGAAACTCAGTTGAAATCAAAGGAATTAGTCTGGACTAGCACCACATGACTCAGATCTAAATCTGGGCCATGGGATCGATTTTGGTTCAGAAAGAAGTCAAATTCTGTCACACTCCTCTAGAGTCCCAATTTTAAAGAGCTTGATGCTGTGATGCCTTCCAGTTCAGGGGACCCGGCACATGTGGAACCAACAAAATTAAAGCATGACTAACTCCTGAGTAAAATGAAGCAAGGGACATTGGGACCGGTGGCCGCTGTGACTCCGGGTCAATCATGAGCCCTGCCCAGCTCATGTAACCAGAGGAGGTATATTTAAATACTCCTTGCCCTAGAGATTTCCTAGTTCATAGGCCCATTGTTTCAAACAATCCTTTGAAGCTTGTAACATTTCCCAGGGTTTACATTAGCCATGTCTCGCCTCTAGAGATGTTCTATACAATTCCACAATAACACATAAACATTTGCCTTTTTAACACAATTAACTACTAAGGTACTTACAGTTAATTCATTAAGGTTTCATTTAATTCAGCAAGGTTTGTTGAGGAAATTATCACATTGACATTTTCAGAACAAACAGTTTTGGTCTTCTGCTTCTAAATGACTTTCTTCTGAAATGTACGCTTGTTAGAGTAAAACGAACTAGTTGAAATCCAAACCAAACATTCCAAAATGATCAAAACAAAACATTTCTACTGACCAAAACTGATTTCCCCCTCCGGGGTTTTGATTTGTGAATGTTTCACCAAAGTTTTAACTTTTCGTCCCACTTCAAACTGGGAATTTTTATTTATTTATTTATTTATTTATTTATTTTTTTTTTGAGATCTTGAAAATTTTCACAGAACGGGAAAACTTTTTATTTCTCGCTGCATATTAGTGTCAGGACTCTGGACCGTACAATAGATACCTGCACAATCCACCAAGGGGCTCCAAATCCAGCAACCACAGCCTCACATTGACAGACATTTCCAAAAGCTCTCACGATTATTATGGCACATGCAGCTGAGGCTGGTGATGACGTCCCCTCCAAAACTCTGGCATAGATCAGTCAGTGAGTGTGATGCTCCTCTGGTGCAAGCGATCTCAAATGAAGCCTTGTGCTCTCTGTCTCTGGCATTTTTATGGGGCCAGTCACTCCGGTAGGTAGCTCAGGGCAGCAATAAACACAGAGAAGCACAGCTGCCCAAATCTAACATGCCATGAATAAAGAGGCAAACTAATGGCTAGATAATTACATGAATCTGGGATTGGGTGATGGGATGGATCTCTTGATGATTACCTGTTCTGTTCATTCCCTCTGAAGCACCTGGCATTGGCCACTGTCGGAAGACAGGATGCTGGGCTAGATGGACCATTGGTCTGACCCAGTGTGGCTGTTCTTATGTTATTATGTTTATGTCTCATGTGCCATTCTGAATAGAGATGCAAATGGCCAGAGTTGACTTTCTTTTCTTAGAGGGTGAAGGGTGCACTCCATGTGTCATTAGGATGGAAAATTTTCCTTAGATTTACTCAAAGATTTCACTTTTATAACAATCGTCCCTGGACCTGTGACCTCAGTGTCATAAATTATAATGATCATCTCCAGTCAGACTATGAATTAAGCCATTTTCTTCTGGGACCTGGGAATAGAAGTTCAAGAATTTCTATAAGATAACTTATTTATACTGAAGAATCCCACTGAACTTCCTATTCTAGAGTTCCTTTCACCTCCCTGAGCGGCTGAGAAATGAGGATCTGGATTTCAAAGAGCAAGAAGATTCAGAACAAGAATTAGGTTTAGCCCGCAGTGGCCCTTAAAAGCCCTGGGCAAAACCTGGGCCTGGATTTGGATTCCAAACATCCCCCGGGTCCAGAGACATTTATTTATTTGATGATTATTTATGTTTACTTGTATTACCGCAGCACCCAGGAACTCCAGTCATGGATCAGGACTCCACTGCACCAAGAACTGTGCAAACAGAGAGCAAAAAGACGGCCCCTGTCTCAAAGAGTTTACAAGCAAAGTATAAGACAAGAGTCAACAGATCAATACAGCCAGACAGACTGGGGAGAACAAGAAAACAAGGAGGCAATCTTGTTCAGCATAAACAGCAGTGGTCTCAACACACCAGCAGCCTCGTCATTTTATCTTCCAGAGGTTTGCCTCTCTCTAATCTTGAGATATATCAAAGGGCATTAGAATGGGAAACCCAGTTTTGGACACTAGGTGAAACATCCAGAGTCTTAGTCTGGGTGCCCAGCCAGCACTTGCATTCAAAAACAGCCTTTTTCATGCTCCTAAATACAGTTTTAGCATCCAAATTATGGATCTAGAAGTCCTAGTCAACCCCCCGCAACTCAAAAATTAAACCCTCGGTGTACATGGCTCTTTCTACCACCATGGAAATGCAGCCACTTCTAGAGTGGACATGGCAATTGTTCTGTGCCAAGCAACACAGTGCAATGTTTTCAGGAGCGGAAATAAAGAATAACTTCTGCTTTAGAAACTGCAGCGGGAACTCAGGGCGAGCAAGTCAAATCATCCATCTTGGAAATTTTCCAGAAAGAAGAGGTTAAAACTAGAACAAACATTAAGTACAGTGTTACATAGATAAATTGTACATTATTCTATCATTGATGGAAGGTTTTCAGGAACCCAGAGGCCAATTTTATTTTCAGTCATGCAATCTGAATTATCCTGAAGGGATTAGGATGTGTTTCTCCACGGGCAGAGGGCAAACTTTGGGTCTAAAGTGACTTAGGAAGAATGATAAGAAAGAACAGAAGTCAAGTTTCCTTGAGAGAGCACAGTGTGTGTAGGTGGGCGGGTGCAGATCCCTCCTTTGTAACGTTTTGCAGTAGCTCTGATGGTAAGAACTAAGCAGAAAAGGAGAGTCCTTAGAAATTTAAAGTAAACAGAAAACAAATGTCATAGCTGCACGAACTACAGAATTGAATTGCTCGGCCACTCCTCTCAGAGCAAGGAGTTGGGGAGGAATGAACTGTAGGGCCTCTCTTGGAGTGTGACCGGATTTCACCTGTGACCTTAATGCTGCACAGCCCCCTCTCTCCTGCTTAACCCTGAACTCTCCTCTTGGCTAATCAGCTGCTGTGCTGTGCAAAACCAATTTCAGATGGAAGGGCAGGCCAGCCGTCTGGAGGCCTGTCAGTGCACTGAATGGCTAACAGGAAACACAGTTTATTTGGCTTGGCTGGATCCTCCTGCCTGGAGGCCATGTGTCAAGTCCAGGCTCCTCATTCTTGCTCAGCCTCCGGGTCACAGTGCTCAGGTCTCTTTGCGAATCACGAGTGGGCCCAGTTCTGCTCTCTGCAATGCAGGAGTGCTGTTAATCCAGTTAATTGATGCTAGGATTATTAATCCAATGTAAAAACGGATAAGATTTGGGCTCACACTTTGTTTCCCAGAACACAAAACGGAACTCTCCTCTCTGCTATTACTGGATTGTACTATAGTGATTTCCACTGCTGGAACCATGCGATTCAGAGGGCTTGTCTTCACTTACCTCGGAGATTTGGCGGCAGTCAACTGGAGTTAGGAAACTACGCAAAAAAGTTGCGTAACTCCCGTCGACTTCTCTGCTTCTGTTCTGCACGCCGTCTTCACTGAACTGCGCTGACGGGAACTGCATTCCCATCGACGCAGCACTACGCCACTCGAGAAGATGGTTTTAATACGTCAATTTCTGGATTGACTGAGCGGGTCTTCACTGACCGCTCAGTCGATCCAGATAAGTCGATCTGACGGCAGCGAATTTGCTGCCGTCAGTGAAGACATAGCCTCAGTGCAGCTGTCTGATGTACAAAACAAACAAACATTTCTGCAGTGCTTGGACTTCATCCATGTTAAATGCCCCAACATTTTTATAACAGTAGTAGATCACTTGTTAATTGAAGTGTTTCAGCCTTTGTCTACATGGAGCTGACACCCGGGCCTAGTGTAAATCAATCCGTGAAGTTGAATAAGCAAAATAATAATAATGACTTTGAATGTGTATCAAACCTTGCATCTAAGAATCACAAATCACTTTGCAAATATGAATCCTTTCCTTGTGTCAATTTCCTCATCTCCAGAATAGAGATAGTAATACTTATCTGCCTGATACAGGTTTATTAGAGAGACAAGGTGGATGAGGTAATTATATTGGACCAATTTCTGTTGGTGAGAGAGACAGGCTTTCGAGCCACGCAGAGCTCTTCTTCAGGTCTGGGAAAGGTCCTCCCCACCCAGCGTCACAGCAAAACGCAAGGTGGAACAGATTGCAAGGTGAAAAGATAAGCAGTTATATAATTATGCTATGCAATCTGTTTCACCTTGCATTTTGCTTTGATGCTGGGAGGTCTTATTATTTATTACCTGAACTTTGGGAGCTCCGAAAAACCCCATTGAGACTGGGGCTGAGGTCAGAAGATGGACTTGTAAGCGATAGCCCTTGATCTGGAGATCTCACCAACGAAAGAAACAAGACAAAAAATGGGAGGAAGGGAGGATTATTTTCCACATCTGCAAGAAGGGACGCAGAAGCTTTTTAAGGCCTGATTTTCACAGTTGCAGAGCGTT
This sequence comes from Emydura macquarii macquarii, assembly GCF_026122565.2. NCBI lineage: Eukaryota > Metazoa > Chordata > Testudines > Chelidae > Emydura > Emydura macquarii. The sequence continues at coordinate 3,351,273 of NW_027130449.1, read as the reverse complement.
CAGATCGCCAAGGGAAGTCAATGAGAGCTGCAAGGGGTCAAAACATCTCAGAATCAGGCTCTAAGAATGCGTCTAGGCTGCAATCAGAGGTGTGCTTTGTTATCTTTGATCTAGCTAGCAGCAACTGCCGTGAAGCCATTGCAGGACAAGATATACAACCCCACCTGGGACTCTGGCTTTGTACCCGAACATCTAGACCTTGTTGCTGCAGCTTCACTGGTATTGTAGCTAGATCCAAGTAAGTCTCCACATGTTGCAGTCACACCTCTGATTGCAGTACAGACAGGCCCTCCCTACGGCTTGGACTACACTACAGAGCCTGTGCTAGCATAGATATAAGAACGTAAGACTGGCTATGCTGCATCAGACCAATGGCCCATCTGTGCCTCCAGGGAGCGGGGTTGGGTTTCACACGTCTGCCTGGCATAGCTATTTCGGGGTATGTGTTAAGTGTAGGCCGAGCCTAAGTGACATGCTGAGGATGAACTTGGGAGTTTGTGGGAGAGCTAGGAACTGAAGCGAGATCTTCTCAATGCTGAGCCAGGTCTTTGCTTGGTCTTTTCAGGGAAAACTTCCACACAGTTCTGCCCTGACATACACAGGCACCTCCACTGATGGCAGTTTCTGTTACCCTTGCATATCAAGGGGAGAATCAGGCCTCTTTATTTTTGTTTAAAGCTTTGCAGGTCATCTTTAAGGCATAACACTGATTGATTAAACGGCAGAGCTGGGAGAGGCTGAGGGAGAAGTCTCAGGTCCAGTACATTCCTATCGTGGCAGGAAAGCTGACCTTCTCCCGAAACGAATGGCTTGTTATCTCCCACTCCGTTAGCATACTTTAGAAACAGCCTGCTAAGGTCAGCAAGTGGCCAGTGAGGTGTTGTGAATTGCATCACAGATTCAGATGCAGTGTCGGCCCCGCTCTAAGGAATGAGGGCAAAGTTAAAGCTGGAGACTGATAAAGGCAGAGAGCTACCCAACCTCTGTTAATTGGAACTGCGGAAGCGCTATTGACTTTGCTTTCCCCCACCCATGTTATGTGTGTGGATTTTTTTTTTCTTTCTTTCCCTAAAGATTTTTTTCATTAGCGAGTAAGAAAATATTTAGGTGCTGACATCTCCAGAGTGGTAGCGGATTTGCAATGTGCATTAGCTTGAAAGTTTATCCAGCCCTTAATAGGTCTGAAGAGGAATGGATGCACTTTGGCTAAACCAGGGAATCTGATTGCTGCCTAAATAACTAATTCATCTTCATAGCACATGGACGTCAAAGGATAGTAAAAAGCAGCTACAGCCAAGGTCGTGCCAATTAGTAGCAGAGGAGAGCTGGGATATAGGATAATTTTAGCTGTAAACAGCTGAACTATACATACAATCCTGATGTCATAGGATTTCACCTATCCTCTGGGGCATTTCAGGCCTAGGCAAGTTGAATGCCATTGGTTGCACTGAGTTCCTGTAAGAGAGACTCCTCTTCCCGCCAGGGGAAAGTTATGATTCTACCACTTCATTACGGTATCTCTCCTTTCCACATTACAGCTGGTGAAGGGACAATTTGACAAGTCTGAGACCCTGAAGAAGAAGGATTTAAAGGTGGGGGACACTGATATTTAGTTGTCATAGTGAGGCACTTCTTTAGAAAAACCCAAAATAGACTAGAATAGATTAGATGCAAGTGTTTAAAGAGTTTAAAGGCACAACAGATGGCACAGGCACTAAAAACACAACAGGATCTAAAAGGGGCATCCCAAAAAAGCTTTTTTTTTCCATAATTTTGTAAGGCAAGAATGCACCACCGTTAGATCATCTAGTCTGACCTATAGAACACAGGCCAGAGAATTCCACCCATTTACTCCTGCATTGAGCCCAATAATTTATGCTTGACTAAAACATCTCTTCCACAAAGACATCCAGTCTTCATCTGAAGCCTTCACAAGAGGGAGAATCCACCACCTCCCTTGGGAGTTTGTTGTGATGGTTAATCGCCTTCACTGTCACAAACGTGTGCCTTATTTCTAATTTCAACTTGATCCCGTGGTACAGTCTGGATGGACCAGCCACTAGAATGCAACATGATGCATCCTTTATGAGGTTGTTACCTTTTTAATAGAAGTTTCAACTCTGCTGAAATGGATGGCACTGCCAAGGACCTGCCAGCATAGCACTTCACAAGTATTAGCTTAGTCCCTCTTATGATCACAGGGCCATGGCAAAGGACCATGCTACAAAACCTGCTGTGTTTGTTGGAGGGCACACTCAGAGGACGTGCCATAGACCATGGTGAGAAACAGCAGAACTGAAAGCGTTTGGGGTTGTGTTGATCCAGTTCTGGCAAGACACAGAGCTGAAGATGACTGCTTCTCCTGAGCTGGAGCAGCTAATCAACCCCAGGAGCATCCCAGCCGCACCACAACAGAACTCAGAGGGCAAGGGCTGCAGAAGAAGTGAGGCCTAGTGGTTAGGGCAGTGGCTCAGTACACGTGGGTTTTTCTCCCTGGTCTACCGCTGACCTTCTGTGTGATGGTGGGCAAGTCCCTCCACTTCTCTGCGCCTCTGCTTCTCCTCCCAGACTTTGTCTACGTAAATCAGAACTTCAGGACAGGAGCTGTCTTTCACTGGGGCACGGCAGATTGCCAGTTCTGGGTAGGATCTTCTAGCTTCTGCTGTGACACAAGTCATCATCACAGACCATCACCACTAAAACAGCCTCCTGTGGCTTGTGTAAGGTTGTGCGGAAGCTCATTCTCATTTATTCTCTTTTCCCCCCCGAAAGATTCACTAGCCTTCATTTGATATATATTTTTAAAGCTCTGCCACCCCTGCTCTTGTTTAATAAGTAGTTAATCAATTCTGCAGAGCGGTTGCAGCTCTACCGCTGCCAGCCATGCTAATGTAGGACACAGTCTTTCATTTTTTTATTTGTTTGTCTGTTTGCCAACAACACATTCTAGTAACTCCTAATCTAGTGATTCAGAGATATTTGACTGCACGTTTTTGAGGCACTGTTGTTTTGCCTAGTGGCTAGTGATCAGTTCTGGAGACAACATGGTTCCCCTGGTGTCAAAGGCATTGGTATGGGGGAAGTGCACTCAGAGACACTCACCCAAAGCACAGCAACCTGGCAGTAAATCATCTCACCTGCAAGCGCAGTTTAAAAACAGCAAGCCGGCCTATTGATTCAACTTGTGAACCTGCAGCCTCCCCTTTCCCCCTGTCCAGCTACGAAGCCCTAGCCCATTGTATAACACGGAGTTCCCATTAAAAAGAAAATGCCGCACTCTACAGCTGAGGTGGGAAAATGCGGAAGAATTCTAGCTACAGCCACAGTTCCCTGGCCAGGGAAAGACATGAGAGATACAGAGAAAAGAGTAAGGTGCTGGAAATTGGGGCTGGGTGGCCACCTGTGTCTGAAGACACACAAGGAAAATCAGTGAAAGCGTCAGAGTAATAATAAATGGCTATATGTGCAACACAGCTAGGGGCAAAGACATGCAGCTATTTTAATTATTTGGAAGGGAGGGACTGTTGCATGGTTGCGTTTGTACAGATGCCTTGTTTGTCAGCAGGCAGCTCTGGGAATAGAAGGTGTGATTTGCCGGTTCAGATTTTTAATTGTGGGGGTAATTAAGCATTTGGAACAACCTCCCAAGGGGCGTGGCAGACTCGCCCTCACTGGACATTTTAAAATCAAGATTGGAAGTTTTTCTAAAAGATCTGCACCGGTTCAAATAGGAATTAATTCAGGGGCATCCTATGGCCTCCATTAAGCAGGAGGTCAGTCTAGGTGATCACAATGATCTCTTTTGGATTTACAATATATAGTTCAAAAGCTCAGGGCGCTAGCCGCTGAGCCAGCACTAACACTTCTGTTGCTAGAGGGAACTGACCTGCACACGAGCCATCTGGCAGGTTCCCATCAGCACAGGATAGCAGTGCACACAGAATGCAAAGAAGAAAACGGACCCAACTAGCATGTATCAAGGGTAGATGATCTGATGGAGGGTCCACAATAAAACGTGTGGGCCAAATTGCTGTGTCTTTGCTCCTTACACAACATCAAGAACATGAGGAAGCCACACAGACACAGCTGGATCCCAAATAACTGTGTTTACAAACGCAGGCCTAGATCTGTATACACATCGCTGCTCTGTTAGGTTCTGGTGGCTTCTGCACTAGAAGACGGGAAGGAATGATTTCTATATATTACAACAGCCGGCCTCTGCTGCTCCACCTCCAGCATCCAGGTCCGTCTATTATTTGGTGTTAGAGCACTGACTGGGTTCAAACAAGGGTTTGGCCACACGGTGGGATTTGGTGGTGCTTAAATCTCACCCCTAGATAGCAGAGATCCCATGAGGCCACAGATGGCTTGTAAGGTATTGAATTTTATAAAAGAAACTATAGGAAAAAAAGCCTTAAATAAATATAAATGTCTTTGTTGCCTTCAAGACACATGCACTAGACTCCTAAGGGACTGCATGCGCTGATTGTCTTCTCCTCATTTATGACTCTAAATAAATCTCTTGGTTCTACAAGATAAATAACTAAATAAACAAATCTCTTTATATAAATAAATAAATACATAATATATTTATAAATAAATATAAATAAATCGCTAAATAAATCTCTTGGTTCTACAAGATTCCCTCCGCAGTGGTTTGAATCTTCCCAAGAACTTTCCCATAAGATTGAGTCAGATCCTAAATGAACAGGAAAAATGTTGCTTCTTGCTTGCCATTTACCAGGAAGGCTGGATCCAGCGATTCAAATCCCAGCTGCTTTTGCTATTCCAATGCATGTCGAAATTCAGGTTTCGATCCTGACCCAGCTCAGTTTATTATTATTATTATTGTGTTTGTGCTTAGGAGCCCAGTCATGGACTAGGACCACACTGCACTAGGTGCTGTACAAACGCAGAGCAAAATGACAGTCCTTGCCCCAAGGGGCTTGCAAACTAAGTATATGACAACAGGGGGATGCAGACAGGTGAGGGAGCACAAGGAAATAATGAGACAATATTGTTCACTATGAAGGGAAGTGGCCACAGCACATCAGCTGCCTAAGGCTGCATCTACACTGGAGACTCATGGCGTGTAGGGCATGGCTAGCTACAGCACAGTGAAAAGCAGGCTGTGTCCACACTGCGATGTGCAGCTATACACATCAATGAAAGGCTTTGGCAGCAGAGAGACAGCAAGGAAAGACTCCAGCAGAGGGGAGGCCACAGGTCACTACACTGCTAGAAATAGCACTGTAGATGAGGGAGGAACAGCGTGGGTGTGTAGAGAGCTATGTAGGTTACCTACCCCAAGATTCAGGCATGTCTTTACTCACCGAAGCAGGGCCTCGCTGTTTACGCTGCTACTAATACGTGAACAGAGGTGAAGCGTACGTACTCTACATGCCAGCGTAGGGGATGTGCAGTGTAGACTTATGCTGAGTGTTCTCAAGGTTCTTGTAGGCGTCACGGTAAAGGAGAGTTTTCAGGGGGGATCTGAAGGGGGACAATGAGCGGTTCTGCAGATGTCGACAGCGTGCGAGGACAATGATGGGTGCTTGTTTGAAAATGAAACAAGTGGGTGATGAAGGCTGACATTTGAAATGGCAGCCTGCGCTCTGCCAGTGATAACAGCCCCCGGTGAGGGGTGTGGTGAGCAGTGCAAAGCTTTCCAGCACTGGAGATCCGGTTGTCTGTGGGTGCAAAGGAGCCCTGCAGGTCTTTGTCAGCAGTTAAATCTCTGTCGGTGCAGATTTTCAGTGCAGGGGGAGCTGGCAGGGGCACCCGGCTGACTTAGCAGTGAGGGTACATCTGCTCCACAATTAAATACCAGTGGCTGGCCCGCATCAGCTGGCTCAGGACTTGTGGAGTCGGGCTACGGGGCTGTAAAATTGCAATGTACATGTTCAGGCTGGAGCCCACGTTCTGGCACCCCATCAGGGGCAAGGATCCCAGAGCTTGGGCTGCAGCCAAGCCTGGATATCTATACCACAACTTTACAACCTTGCAGTCCATGGCCTGCAAGCCCGAGTCAGCTGACATGGGCCAGCCCTGTTTCGTTGCACTGTAGATACACCTTAAGACCCTCAGCACAGAAAGCTCTCCCCAAAACGTCCTATAATCCCCACGGAGCTCTCAAACAGATCCATGCTGCCTGTTTCTGAAGAGCAGATGTTCTGTATCAGTGGCTCACATGCTACTGCATCAGGCCATCAACGAGGGGACGGGGAGCCATAAAGCTTTCAGACCAGTGGCAAATGGAGGACAGGGGTGTTCTAAAACCATTCACATTGCTCATTGAGATCACTGTAAATGTGGCGCCTTGACAAATGTTTGCAGAACAATGGGCAGGAGACTTGGGCACGAATCTCATTAACTGTCAATGGGATCTCTATGTACCGTGTCCTAAGCACCTCTTTGGAAATGGACTTCTTTTGTATTTCATACATATAGCCCTTCTCTCTCTCCCTTCTTTCCCCTCCCCCTACAGACAGTACAGGGCTCAGTTCCCTTGAACTGCATAAGAACTAGTCATGAAAGATGAATGGGTCGAAAGACTTCTGGGTAATGAAAACGATTTTTCCCCTTGTTGCAAGGGTTATGTGTGACACAGCGCTGGTTCTGTACTCTACACATCAGGAATGAGCAAACAGGGCTGAATAAAGAAAGAGCTGACCTGAGCTTTCTCCCAAGGTTCAAACTCAACCACAGGTGTTTTCTTTCTTGAGATCAAAAATGTTGGGTTACCTTTCACAGGAAAAAATAATAGTGAGTGCTTTGAGTGATTATGTGGCTCAGTGGACAGGGACTTTGACTAGCCACCAAGAGCACAGGGCGCTTGTCCCAGTTCTCCCCTTGTTTTTCTCCACCCCTTTGTTTACCTTCTCTTCGTTTGTGCTTTTACAGCCCCTACCACCATGGAGCTTTATCTTGGTTGGGGCCTCTATTATTATGCAAACAATAGTAGTAGTAAACTGCTGGCAAAACCCCTCTGGCCTTAAACGGTCCCTCAACCTTGTGCAGGTCCTCTGTACTAGGGGAAATTTCACTCTGTAAGCAGATGAACAAATGCCTCAAGGGAAAAATGTAACTGAAGGATCTGAACAAGGAAGATGTAACATAGTGTTTGCCATTAAACAGTCAGGATGTGGAAGATAGTTATCACACAGGTATATGTGAAAGTACCCCGTTTTCTCCTGATTTCAAATAGGTGCTCACTGTCACAGTCTTAGTGGCAAGTGTACAGTGCCTAGCACAACACAGCTGTGAACTTGGCTTGTCCAAAGGCACTATTGTAATAAACATGATCAGTAATGCAAAATGAAAATAAATGTTCCCATTGGAATGTTGACTTTGAGGCCTGTCTGGAAAACACAAATTCCGTTTTGCCAAAAAAAGGTTGCGGTTTCCACATTTGTTTCTGTTCCAATGTGGAATGAAACTAAGGTGTTTTGAAATTTTTCAGAGAGAGAGAGAGAGAGAGAGAGAACGACAGGCCCCTAGAATAACAAATAGCCTGGTCCCATTAAAAAGATGTGGTGTAGCTTGAAAAAGCCGGACAACTGCATATATATGTAATGTGATGCCTCCAGGTGGGTCACTGACAGCAGGGTTTGAATTGAAGTCTTCTAGATCTAAAACTACATGACTCTATTGCCTCATCTAAAAGAATCTATTAGCACAAAAGCCGTATTTTAGCATGCTGGTTAACTACAATATGCCTCCCAGCCACTAGAGGGGGACACAAAAGCACACTGAGTAAGCATGGGCGATCTATCTATCTATTTATCAAGCAATTGATTTATCTATCTCTCAGTCTCTGTCTTTCTAGTATTCCAAACCAGCTACTAGAGAACAGTGTCAATATGGAAATATTTAGTGAATGATTTCTAGCAACAAAGAGAGCAGGCAGACAATTTGCATCCAGAAAAAGGCTCAATTCATCAAATATGCAAGTCAAGTGAGTTACTATAAATCACTTGCTCAGTTCAGAAAATACTAGCAAACTTTCTGATGAAATATTATTGTGTACAGTGCTCGAGGGGTTAATTTTCTAGGGAGACCCAAAACTCACTTCCTAAGATAATGAAGCTTAATAAGTTCACCTGGGTTTCATTTTTAATTTATTCTGAAGGAGTTTTTAAGTCTCTCTTCCTGTTCGTGAAGACGCTATTATATTCATTCCTAGGGGCTTTGGATAATAGAATAAGACTTAGGAGTTGGTGATAAAAAATAATGCATAGATAATGAAATAATTATGAAGTACCTCCTTCATGAACACAAAATGGGATTTTCCCTATTTGCTTTTCTTATCTCATTCAGACTTTTATGGCCACGTCTTACACCAAGCTGAAATGTAACATAAAATGCAGAGCAAAGCAATTATTGGGCTTTTTTAACCTGGAATCTCCAGCCAAATATTTGTACATTGGCTCCCATAGAGAATAACTGGTAGCCATACGGTCATAGAACATTCAGCAACACATAATTGGGCCAGAATTTGCAAATGTGACTACTGATTTTGGGAGCATCCATTTTTAGGAGCCAACGTGAGACAGCTAAAAGGATCCGGTTTTCAGGAAGTGCTAAGCTCCCGCCCTCTGAAAATCAGGCCTCTTTAAGGTGTCTTAAGTCGGGCACCCAAAATAATTAGCCCGTCTTGAATATTTGGGCCATGACATGTTAGTCGCACCGCTCGTTCATTCTTCACCCAATCTAGCTCATAGTCTTTTCATTACTATTGCCATAGGAACCCTGATTCAGCAAAGCACTTAAGCACATGCTTACCTTTAAGCTCAGGCTTTAGGCTGGCTTTAAGATGAAGCACATGCTTAAGTGTTTTGCTGAATAGGGAAGGTTTGGTGAATCTGGGCCAGCATAACCAGTGGCAGAGTAGTACCCTAGTGGCACCTCTCACATCTTTTCCTCTGGCCTCCACCATCCTTTCAGTCCTATGCACCCTCACAAAATGCCACTAACCTTAGTCTGATAATCTCAAGGGTTATTTGTACCATAGCTGTGCATTTTGGAAAATGATATGAGTGTCCATTAAACGCCCCTTTAACCGTTCTCTCTTGTGCTGAACACCATCTCCTCCTTCTTCAGTGTCCTTTCTCTATTTTCTTGCCCATTCATTATATACTCTAGAGAGGTTACAATAGGAGGGAATTGCTACATGTATATAAAATATAGGAGCTTAGGACATAGTTCCCCTTTATACCATTTCTCAGAGTGCTACCGCAGGTCAAGGGACACTCAGTGAAATGTAATAGGCAGCAACATTTAAAATAAGTAAAAATAAAACTTTTTTCTTTCATTCAAAGTGTATAAATGATCTGTGGAATTCATTGCTACAGGATAACAGGGAAGTGGGGAATTCAAAACACTCATAGAAAAGATAGAATAAACACTTATAAGGGATACAAAACCCTCATTCTTCAGGGTATAAATCAGCTGCTAATTGTCTGGGTTAGGAATCAGTTTCTCCAGTGGGAAGGTTGTTCCATAATTGCCTGTTATGGAGTTTCTCATCCCCACTTCTGAAGCATCTGGGAGTTTATACAGAAACCATTTTTCTGGGGAAGTCAGAGGTTTTGTTTTTCTAAATCTCCAAGTTTTTTAGGAATGATGACAAAGGCCTATTCTCCTTCCAGCATGTCTAGAATCTGCAGGCTTTTCCCAGCAAGTGAAGTACACAGGAGGCAGCGCAGGGGAAAGATTAGACATGGCATTTGTTAGAATGGCTCGAAGGCTCCCTTATTGCTATTTCAGGAGAGAAAGATTTATGATCACACTTAATGAATGCTAATGGTTCCGTTATCAGGCTGCAGCATACAAACATTCCTCTGCGAGGTAAGGTTAAACTAAGCCTTAGAAGTAACCTTCCTCAACTGGAATGCAGGTGATTAGCTCCTGACAAGCCTGGATAATGATGGATGCACTTGAGGGCTCTGGTCTTCCTTGGCCAGAATAGATTGGCGCTAAACTCACCAGTAGGCCTTTCTTCACAGTAGCAGGCTGTCTTATGCAGTAACGATGGCTCATTTGCTTTCTTTTTGACCTCTAAAAACTCCTCCTGATCCACGTTGATTCTTGTAGCTTTCAACCATATTTAAAGGCAAACTGAAAAGACGAGATTTTAAGAAGTGGCCTCTACGTTTGCGTGTTCGATGTGAGGAGCCATACGCCCGATTTCCAGAGGTGCGGAGCATCCACGGACTTCAACTGGGTACCTAGCACGTCTGCAGATCGGGACCAAAGGGTGTCAAACTGGGCACCTAAAAACTTGGGGCAACGTTAGAAACTCTGGCTGTAAATTCTTTATATGGTCCTGCGATTCATGGCCAGAAAGCACCGTTGTGATTGTCTAATCTGATGTCCTGAATAACACAGGCCGTAGAACTTCCCTATGTTAATTCCTGCTTCAAGTTCAAGTGAGATTAAATCAATGCCTGAATGGGGTGAGATAGAAACCAGTGATCCTAGTCACTCATGGTCAATTGGGATCAGAGCACCTTTGGCTACAGATGGGGAGGGGCACTGGTTCAGCTCTGCATTCCCTAGAAATGTCTAGAGTGTGTGTAGCCATTGACTGAGAAGAGGGAGAGCTCAAGAACTCTCCCTCTCTATGTTCCCATCACTCAATTCCCCTTTCCTCATCCAGAAGCTTGAGGCCAAGCAATAATGTGGACTGTGCTGCATCTGCTTTCTGCCAGGCATGGTGGGGAAACCACATGTTCTGCAACCAGCCTGGAGCAAAGACAGGTGGTCTAAGAGGAGAAGGACATCCCAATGTTACAGGACCATTCTTATGTATCCAGAACATATGGGTCCACCCAGGTCAACACCAAATACCTGTGCTACTGCCCAAGTAGAGAGGGCTGAAGTCCAATTTCGGATCCAGCTCTCAAGCACTCTGAAATTTGGTGGTGCTTGGCTGAGGGTAATGGCTTAAGCCCTGCTCTCCATCAACAGGAGGCTGGATGCAGAAGCACACATGGGAAGGGGAAAAGGAAATGCTCGGGAATGTTTGGATATAATCTTTGTTGTCAGAAAATGCTGATGCATCGAAACCAGAACGTTTCACAGGAAAGGGTCGATATTGAAGGAAAACCTGAACATATCTGGGGAAAAAAAGTTTTGAAATCATGTAAACATTGCAGTTTTCAAAATGGAAAATTCCAGTGTTCTGGTTCAAAGTGACTTCTTTTTGAAATTTAAGTTATTTATAGTTTTAAAAAGATAATTAAAAACGTGGCCAAAATCAAAGCAAAATATTTTACCCCAACAATTGTGGCGGGGGAGTTTCAGTTCATGATAATTTTTGAAGTTTTTTAAATTTTTGCCCCGATTGGGATGGGAAATTTTTTCAATATATCAACAATTTTGCTGGAAGGAGAAACCATTTCCCTCCCAGCTCTAGAAATGAGCCCGGGCATTCTCAAGTCTGATCACATACAGCTGGAATTTAAGATGCTTAGCACCTTCCAGAATCAGCTCTTAGAGCACTCACCAGGTTGTGTGAGATCCAGGTGTAAACCCCCCTCTGCTCAATGTGGAGCAGGGACTTGACTGTGGATCTCCTACCTCATAGTGAGATCTTACGGTGTATTCAGAGGTGAGATTCAGTCTTTCCTAATGAAGCTGTTCCACAATAGCCAACCAAATACCCATGGGAATAGGGACTTAAACTTGAGTTTCTCATGTCCCCGGTGAGTGCCCAAACCACTGGGCTATAGACTCCTTCTCGCTCTCTCTCTCACCCAATGGATATTCATTCGTTATATGCAGTAGAACATCTTCAACAGGAGTTATTGAGAAACACCCACTCCAGGTGAGCTCCTAGCCTGGTGCCTAGGGCAGTTGCCTTGGAGATGGGAAAGCTGAGGTCCAGCCCCTGCTCCACATCAGGGGAACAGATGTGGGGTCTTCTGTTTCCTGGGGCAGCGCTCTAACCACTGAGCTGAAGGCTAGTGGGGTGGAGGCATAAACAGCATTGTTTTGGGTGAGGTCCATTCCATTAGATGGTGTCCTCTGAACACACCTACTGGACTGGGTCCTGAAGGTGACATAGGCATAACAATACCTAGTTTGGGGATCCCTCCGGGGTTTAGATGTAGGCCAGGCACTGGGTGTCAGGACTACGGTGGCTGTGCACATGCACAGCAGAAAAAAAAGTAGGGGACTTTGCCAGCAGAAATGTAGGAATCTAGGAACTTTAGGCATCTCCTGGGTTAGGTAGCAGCTGAGCGGGGGTTTTGAGGATCTCAATATTGGACTTTTCCTCTGTAGATCCAGCCCTGTATTTTCTATGCCATGAAACAGAAGCCTCCATGAAGGACCATGGGCCACTCACTATTAATTTACACTCTCCTTAATGGGTTAAATATATTTTGCTCCATGCAGCTGCCACATAGAATGGAGCAGATAACTGATTCGCATGAGAGACCATTTTGTGCTTCAAAGAGGCCTCCAAGTTTTATAGCTTCCTGTTGCTTTTTAACACCAGAGAAGCATGAAAAACTAATAATGAAATCCCTGGGCACTTGTGCGTCATGTGTTCAAGTTAAGCATGCTTATTATCCTTTTGTATCTTCCAAGCATTGGTATTTTCATCGCTCATGGTTTGTTTTAATCATCCCTATTTCATTGGAAACACTTGTGTTCATGCACCAAGTAAATAGAGGTCTATTATTTGAGTTGTTTAATGGTATTGTGAACACATTTTATTAGATATATGAAATTTACCCTGTGCAGAAGGCTAACATAAGCCCAAAGTACCATTTAAGTTATTGCTGAAAAGGACCCGGGGGTTATAATGAATCACAAATGGAATATAAGTCAACAGTGTAATGCAGCTGGGAAAAAGCTACTATCATTCTGGGGTGTACACACAGGAGTGTTGTATATAAGACACGGAAGGTGACTGTCCAGCTCTATTCAGCACTGGTGAGGCCTCAGCTGGAGTACTGGGTCCAGTTCTGGGCAGCACACTTTAAGAAAGATGTGGACAAATTGGGGAGAGTCCAGAGGAGAGAAAAGAGTGATAAAAGGTTTGGAAAACCTGACCTATGAAGGAAAGGTTAAAAAAACTGGGCATGTTTAGTCTGAAGAAAAGAAGACCGAGGGGGGACCTGATAACAGTCTTCAAATATGTTAAGGGCTGTTATAAAGAGGATGGTGATCAATAGTTCTCCATGTCCACTAAGGGTAGGACAAGAAGTAATGGACTTGATTTGCAGCAAAAGAGATTTTAGTTAGATATTAGGAAAAGCTTTCTAACTACAAGGGTGATTAAGATCTGGAATAGACTTTCAAGGGAGGTTGTTCAATCCCTGTTATGGGAGATTTTTAAGAACAGGTTGGACAAATACCTGGTCAGGCATGGTCTCGGTTTACTTGGTCCTGCCTCAGCACTAGGAACTGGACACGATGACTAGACAGTCTTCATAGCACATCTCAGGCTCTCTATGAGACTGGCAACAAAGTAGATAGCCGGTGAAAGCCAACTACCATGGTCTTTCTCTGAGATGGACCAAGCCCACCCCACTAATTTCACACAGACGACAAAATGGACACAGCTTTCTATTACGGCCAGACTGAGCTGGACTGGATCCCAAAATGCTCTGTAGTCCATTACGTACCTGCTGAATCACCCCATCTCCTGTAGCTTACCCAGGACACTAAAAACTGGAGTGAGGTTACCAGTTAATTTTGCATAGGCCACCAAATAGCGAGCTGATGACAATGAGCTAGATCTTGGAGCCATGCCAATTTCCATTTGCTGGAGATCTGCTCTTACATCTTTTGATCCCAGCAATCTCACAGGGCGTGGAGCTTCTATTGACCTGGCAAGCTAGAAAGGTAAAAAGCCTGAATCCCATCACCGTTCCTCTGAGTCATTTAGTCCTCCTACCTTTGTGCTAAAGCATTCATATCTGGTCTTTGTTTAGCCACATTCATGGGCCTCTTGGGAGAGGACTGTGCCCCCCTGGATGGATGAGTACCTGTCATTTCTACATAGGCTGGGCGGGGAAGAGGGGGTCATCCTGGCTGAGATACACAAAGAGGAGGCAATGATAACAAATTGGCTTGTCAAAGAGGAGAGCAGCATTGCCATTAACAGAAATAATAGCAGATTACATGAGCTTTTGATGCACGACATAATCAAAGGCAGGATCAAAGGGAGCTAATATTGCAAATGGTTAACAGGGAAGACATGCTAATGAGATAGAAACGCCAGCCTCACCACCTCTTGAAGCCTTCAGTGGAAAGATAATTGATACTAAATAATGTCATTTGGGTGCTGGTGAAATGCTTTTAAATCCAGATGACAAGGCAGAGAAAATGTTTCTGGGGGTTTTGTTACATTGCCATCACTTCTACTGCTTTATATTCAGCAGTTGGCTGTACATGGGAGACAGATCTCGGCTGAAAGCCTCAATCCAGCAAAGCACTTACACACATGCTCAGAGCTTTAACCTGACCTCTGAAGTCAATGAATGAGTCTGTCTTCACTGTGGAGTTAACTCGAGTTACCCACACATGAGTTACTTCTCTTGAGCTAACCCAACTTGAGGGAGAGCAGCCACTGTGAAATAACACAGCTGTTGTGTCCACATTGGTACTGCGCTCACTCGTGCATGGTGCTGAGACTCCGGGAAGCATATCCCATGGTTCTTAGCGCTGCAGTAAGCTGAGCCGCTCTGTGAATTCTTTCCCAGGGAATTGTGGGAGAACTTGTCTGTCCTGTCTGGGCCATAAGGGGAATTGTGGGAAGGCCTTCGAAGACTAGTGCCACTAGAGTGGTGCTAGCCTGCATCCACAGGACACAGTGGTCATGTTAGCAGCTGGCAAGTCATGCTCACTTCAGTTTTAGCCTGTCACCCCTTTAGGGCCATCACACTTGAGTGATGTGTGTGGACGCGCCTCGAGTTAAGGGCAGCAGTCGAGTTACAACTCGAGTGAGCTTTGCAGCGAAGACAAGATCAAAGGGACTTAGAGATAAGCATGGCCAGGAGTGCTTTGTTGACGTAGGGCCTACATGAAGAAGATAGGCAAGCTAGATCTTCAGCTGCTGTAAATCAGCATGGCTCCACTGCGGTCAGTGGACTTACATCAGCTTACTCTAGCTGAGACTCTGGCACGTTATTTGAAGGTTCACCCTCTCAGAGAAAGTTGCAGAGCATCATGCTCCTAAACTGAAGTTGAGAAGCTGGAGTAGGAATGGACCATGCCCCCAACTCGTGTAATGTTCTGCTAATCTTTTACTGCATTATGTGGAGAGTAAATTAGTTTCTTCATTGAGGTGAAGTGAGGGAATGAGGTCAAAGGATTTGCTGCCCGTAAAGTGAATTAAGGAAACACTCATCTGGGAGACGATTAGGATCATCATACCCAGACAGGGCCTGCTCCATTTCAGTAGAACATTCCACCGTTCTGGGTGTTACTGGCTGTTTTACACCTTTTACTGAGGGCTCTGTCTTTGCCCATTGTCAGAAAAGATGTCAAACTAGAGGGACAATTGGTCTGTCCTGGAATAACAGGAGCAGGTTTCTGGACTAGATGGGTCTATTGTTCTGCTCTGAAGAGGTGGGAAGCAGCATAGCAGAAGAACTACCTAGATCTCTGCAGACTACTAGACCATTGAGTTGTGGTGATATGGCAATTCCTATGTTCTTGAGACAAGACAATCAGACGACAAAGAGAGCACCTAGAGTGTATTAGTGCATGGCAGAGCATTGCAGATGTCAGCGGGTGGCAAGCAATACTAGTCAGTCAAGCAGTTGGGATGCACTCTTAGGATGGCACCGTAAGAAGCCGTGCTTGGAGCCATGCTGATCCAAGGAGAGGATTCACAATGGCCTCAGGGGAAACAGCACATCACACATACACCACCCAGACATCTGAAGCATGAGTAGCCCAGGAGGGGATGGTTGCAAAGTAAAATGATCAGATAGGTTGCAGCCCCAAAGCGACCCAACACAGCCACGTTCAGAAGAAGTCCAGCATCAATTCAGAAATGCAGATAGAAGCATTCCCTCATGTCTCCTCAGTGACGTTCCATAGGTAAGTATTATCCCCACTGTACAGACTGGGACACTGAGGCACGGGGAGGTCAAGTAGCATGTCCAACAGCAGCAGGGCTCATGAAAAACTGGGCAGTCTCGACTCCCGGTTGCCTCCATATTTAAGAATGAACTTAAGCATATACGTATCTTTAGCACTTTCTAAAGTCCATCCCTATTCAGAAAAACACTTCAGCATGTGCGTAAGTACTTTGCCGAATAGAAAGGGACAAGAATGTATTCAAGTTCTTTGCTGAATCAGAGCTGATAGCAAGGATGCCAGAGAACCTCATTCTCAATGTAAAGCTGCAATAATTTCCAAGGGCAAAGAGCCAGCAAGAGGTCAGAGAGAACTGCAGTGAAGAGCAGAACTAAAAATAAGGGTTATTTTGTGGTGGCGGTGGTTTTTTTTAAAGAAGTTCCTTGCAGCAAAATTAATCAAATCAGGACATTCCCTAGAATCTTTTGTTTTATTTATTTATTGCAATAAGTTCAAGCGAGCTGCTTCCCTGGAGGAAGAAAATTGCTCTGTGCCACACAAAATAAATAATGAAAAATAAGAGATCTCTTTGGATTTCTAGCCACACACACCTTCCCCTCCCCATCCCTCTAACTGATGCAAAGACAATTACAGAAGCTACATTGAGACTAATTTTGACGTATCTATTCTGAAGCAATTTGAAAGCACAGGTCCACTTCCAAAAGCCTTCTGGGGTGAGAGAATGTACAAAAGCATATGCGGTCTGGCTACGTGCTGCTGGTTTAATGTACATCTGAGGCACTGACTGGATGATCCATCACTCTGACGGAGAAAAAAAGAAACAAATACACAGATTCCTACTAACGTAGGAAAGTCTGAATAATGAAATAAGCAAGGTCTGAAGAGTGATAGAATCAGAGACTTTAAGGCCAGAAGGGGCCATCGTGATCATCTAGTCTGAGCTCCTGCACATCGCAGGCTCACCCAGCCACTCCTGTAACAGACCCCCAATCTCTGGGTGAGTTACTGAAGTCCTCAAATCGTGATGTAAAGACTTCAAGCTATAGAGAACCCACCATTTACACTAGTTTAAACCTGCAAGTGAAAAAAACCCAGGGCATGTAACCGGCAGCAGGCTCCTCTTTAGTCTTCATCGCTCTCTTTTGCACTGGATCCATTTCTAGTGGGCATCAAAATCCACCACACATTTTTTCTCATGCTGTTCCTAACTGGATGTCACCGTGTCCTACCTTATCCACTCCCCTCTCCCGTTACAGTAGGAACCAGCCAGCAGGTTCCTTACACTGCCTAAAAGGATCCTCTTCTCCCTACAACATTAGCAATAACATATAAGCAATAATATTAGTGATGAGGCTGAGCTGCAGGGTTAAGAGCTGGATGTGGCATCTCAGTCTAAATTCTCCAAAGTCCAGGGGTGTTCACAGTCTGGATGGCATTCAGCATCGTCTCAAATTAATGCTGGTGACAGCCTCCAGCGTGAACCTCAGAATGGGAGGTGTAGCTGAGTGCCTCCCCCTTTACACTTATTATTTATATTACATTTGCCTCTAGCAGCCCAGCGGCAAAGGTTTGTACAACTGTGATGGCCACCATCTTGGCCAACATCAGTGATTGAACCAGGCACCTCTGGAACTATAGAGCCAAGTTCTGCAGCTACGAGTTGCAATGGAATCACGTCCTCTATGGGTGGGGCACACTTCATACCCATTGACCACTACTTTACACTGGCACAGAATAAGAAACGTTACAGTCTAAACAGACTGGACAGAGAGTGGGCAAGAGAGATGAAATGATCCACCAGAAGTCCCCGCTCAGATCAGGGAGCAGAGATAAGGCTACTACCCAGGTCTCTGAGGTTATGTCTACACAGCATTTTGGAGTGAGCCTCCCAGGCCGGGTCGACAGACTTGGGTTAGCGGAGCTTGCACTAACGCTCTAAAAATAGCGGTGTAGATAGCACTTCGACTCAGCAGCTCAGGCAGAGGGTTGAGATTGGAAGTTCACCTCCCTTCCCTAAGCTTCAGAGTTGGAATGCAGCCTGAACCACGACGTCCAGGTGCTATCTACACAGCTACTTTTAGAGTGCTAGTGTGAGCCCTGCTAACACAGGTCCACCACCCTGGGCAGGGAGGCTGGCTCCAAAATGCTGTGTCGACACACCCCTTAATTACCAGTCCAGTGCCCTATCAACTACACTCTGCTTCTTACAAGAAATGCCAGTGCTTCAGTCTTCTTGGTCTGCAAATCCCCTGCCAGAATGCAAAAGAGTTTCTCTGCCTTCTCCTGTATGGTAGAGGAGCGAGTGATCTGCCCCATTAGGCTGAACTGTTGTAATCCTTTGCCCTGCCTCCATGGGGCTGCCAGGGATTTCCTATTCTCCCAAACAGAGCCTCACCAGCAATTCTGACCCCCTTCTCCATGGGGAGGTTTCCTCCCATTCCCCAGAGGAGAGTGGTTCCAATGTCATCATTCTTCTGAGCACACATAGGAATGGAGGGAACTGGTTTTCACTCCGCTTGCTCTGTCTGGAGTAAGAGAGATCGCCCGAAGCAAGGATATGTTAAATAACTTTCCCAAAGCTGCACAGCAACTAAGTGGCAGAGTTACGGCCATTACAGGCAGAGACATAAGAGAATTAAATGGGGGCATTCAGCCACCAGGATTTGGAGAAATGGGTCAAGTTCTGGCCCGTCTTGATAAAATTACACAAGCTATTTCAAAGTAGCCAACTTGTTCCATAAGCCACATAGTCTGTGCTGCACAACCCAAACCCATTACATGGAGAGGAGTGTAAAATGTAAACAATTAGCTGTGGCTAATCACCGAAGAATCGGTGCTATGCGAGACACTGAATGCTGGTTGCGAAGCTGAGGATATTTGTTCTGCACTTAGAAATAGCAATTGTTTTGCTCATTGCCAGCCCCAGACCTGATGCCCTGTTTAATTCTCTTCTAGAACTGCGTGGTCTGGTCTTAAACTCTGCCACTGACATTCCTTGGCAATGAAAGGCAAGTTAATTCAGATGAAATGGGAACCTGAGCCAAACCAGCCCCCAGTTTTGGGCTGGCAAAATCCAAATCTAATTGATGAGATTTAGCAAAACCAAAATCACTTCTGTTTTGTCCATCTCTAGAATGTATATTATTGAATGACATGTCTTAAAAGGAGTCGAACTCAGCTATTTTGACTCTCACTCTGCCTTGAGCACAAGTCAACCTTCCTCCCTATACATCACATGGGAGCTATGAAAAGGATGCAAACAAATTAAGGATGACTTCAGAGGAAATGAAGATCCTTCCACTGACCTTGGCGAAGACCCTTCTAGCACCACATGGGAGTGATAGCAAGCAGAAAACTTTTTCCAGTGCAGCTACTGAAAAGGATATGCATATGCAACATCCATCTTTCAAGCAACTATCCAGCCATTTAAATGTAAAAAAATTAGACAGGGATGGGCGTACAATCTGTACTAAGTGCTACACAGTGATAGCCTATAAACAGCCCCTTTCTTCAGTTATAGGACACACCAAAAAAAGTATCTGGGCACACGGAACTGCATTAGTTTTAACTTTCCCTTTTCTCATTCCACTCTCTGGTCATGTGCCATCTGCTGTCTCTCTGTCCCTTTCCAAAGTGTTACCAATTCAAAAAACAGTCTTATGCTTTTCCACATTAAATAAGTCTCCCACCCACAGACTTTTCTCAGCTCAAGGGAAACAGAGACACTGATTGTATCAGCTAGTTCTGAAAAAGTTCATTTCCTCTTCTCTGCTTGCTTCAACTCAGAGCATCTTTGCTGAATCTTTGACCCAATCAAAATATATGTTTGCACATTGCAAAGTTTAAAGTGCTATAATTTTCTCCACTTCTAGGGCTTTGTTTACCTGCTTGTTTTCCCTTTTAATGTACATGTTGCAGACTTCTGGATGCACCTGTGCTTTATTGATCAGCCCATTCCTAACCTTCCTTCTCCAGCCCTTCATTAAAACTGAGATCACACCTCCTGAAGAGCTCCCAAAAGGTTCTTATTAGTGGAGACCATGTGATAAAAACACATGCGGCTGGATTCTGGAGTATGTTTACTCTTCCCCATTAGTGTATTTCCGAGAGGCTCTATTTACCATAGATTTTTCTTTTCACACTTGCTTTCATCTGGATTTCAGAAGGGTGAAAAATAATTCCACCTCAGTTTTCTTTCTTGGCTCCATTGATTATTATATTTTGTCGTTTCATTTAATTTCTTTATAAGAGGAATATAATATAAAGCAGGAGGGATCATTAAAAAGCAGGAAACGTTCATGTTAATTAACAATCCTATTATGGCAGCTGGGGCTAAACACCAAGTACAGAGTGTGTGAGCCATATTCTGGCCTTTGTGTGGGGGTTTGCATGATAAGGATATTCTAGAAGACATAGCACAGTGATTGTAATATCTCACGCGCTGTTCAAACTGTTATGCAAACTGAATAGCATGTCGGTTATTTCCCTTACACCATGCTGATTTGCAGATGCATGTGCTCAGGTATTACTAGGGAACGGTGGATTCATTTTTTGAGTGCTAGACTCAAAGGAGATATAGAGGTGAGGTGCCCAGCGCCCCCAGAATGTTCTGTAGGGAAAAAGAAACCAGTTTCTAAGGATATGTCATCACTCACCGTGGAGATCCGCTCATTCCATCCGGAAGTCAACTCACTAAATCCACCCACACAAAAAGATGAATTCTGCAGTGACGGGAGGGCATTTCCCGTCAGTGCAGCTTAGTGGGGACCCCATGCTAATTAGAATGCGGGAAGCTGACGGGAGTAACGCAAGCTACTCTATGTATCTCCCATCAACTGCCGCCAAATTTCACGACGAGTGTACGCCTGCCCTAAGTTAATGCAAAACCAAACCCTCTGCACAGGGCTGCATTTCACCTGACGTGAACAGCCTCAGAGTACCTAGCACCTGCTCCTCCTCTTCAGAAATATATTTGCAAGGGAGGTTGCAGGGATTAGCAGATCTCAGTCCTTCCTGCTGCCTTTTATTTAGGTCTTTCTGCTCTGTTTCAGCCCAAGCCTTGCACAGAATTGTGGTTCTGAGACTTTCCCTATCAGAAATTCATTAACTAACTTTGCATTTTGATGCAGCCCGTGGAAATGCCATCTGCTATACAGAGGCTCCGAGTTTTAAGCTGCCAAAATCCTGCTGGATACCACCAATGTCACTGAGACTGGTTTATCCTCTATTTGCTTTCCTGTTATTAGCAAATTAAGAGGGCCTTCCTGCTGTTGATTTCATCATTTAAGTCGTTTAAATCCTGTATCGGAAACAGAAATAACCTTGCTATTGGGCCAGGATATAATGTAGCCATAAAACAAATCTCTATCAGTCTGTAACGGTGTGTGTTGTTCCATCTTCTGTAATTATCCATAGCCCTTAGTTCTAAAGCATGGGAAATATGGGTCCTTATCAGATAGTCTTGTGGACATCTAATTAGACAAAGGCCCACAAGAGCTTCAATGTAATATCTTTCTCTCCATCGACTTCACCTTAAACATTGTTGGATAGCAGCTGCTTTCGTAAATCTGTCTTTCTGCCAAAGAAAAACAACCTCATAAAGGAGGAAATAGGTGTTAATCTTCAGCCGATGTGTCCTGCTATTTCCTTGAGAGTCAAGTACCAAGCCAGACTGCAATCCTCACACTTATGGTGACTAGTACCTTAAACCATGAGTAGTCCTATTGACTTCTATACTCGCTGAGAAAGGTATTACTCGGTGTAACAATATCACAGCCTACCCGTTATATAGCTTAGATCTTTGACCCATTACAAAGGGAGGAACAGGATGGAAAAATTCAAAGCTCGATTTCAGCCCCCTGCAAATGTTAGAGCGGTCCTTGATCCAGGGGTTTGGTTCAAGTTTCTCTGCTTCTAAGACCTTGCCATATACACGGGGCAAGACTGAAGGTGCATCTCACTTGTTGTTTCAATGTTATAGATGGATCTAAGCTAGGATTTAATTATTGTTTTCACTTCTTTGCTTTAGTTCCAGGAGATGATGACACCTCCGCCCCACGGAACACTCTTTCTTGTCATGGCTTAGCATTTCTCATTAAAATTTAGCTCTCGTCTGATGTCCTTCCCTTGATCTCCTTTGGATGGTGAAATGGTCTAAAGCCTGCTACAGCTTGGTTCTCTACCACAGCTGGGTTGCATCTAACATGGTCGAGTTAGCTTTCCTTCCTTAGACAGGGAAATATAGCGGCCTGATTGTCCTCTAGTGTAAATCATTCCATGAGTCCTGAGTTCACTAGTGCAAAATAAGATGTGAATCAGGCTCCTAGGAGTCCCTCTCTGCCCTGTGGGTGACTGTAGGAATGAAGAAAAATGTATATGATTTGTAGTTGAAGTAAAATAAAGAGTTAAATTAGTTCAAAAAGAAAAAAATATACATGTTTCTGTAGGTCACGTAAAGTGCAGGTTTGTTAGCAGAGTTGTGGAGAGGCCTTAAAACAATATATCTTAATCGGAAAAACTGGACCTGAAAGGTAAATGATAAGACAGAAAGAAGAAGCCACAATTATCAGGCAGAGTTAATAATAACATTGAAATTGTAGTGACCCCAAGCAAACGACAACCTGCTTTTAGGTAAAGGCAGCAACAGGCAATTCCATTGTTTGTTTGTGAAAGGGCAGAAAGGGCAAACTCTTGAAGGGCTCATCGCTAATACCTGCCTGACCAAGTTGGAGCCCACCACCCTGGGTCTAAGCATTTCTGGTTTAGCCCTTTAGTGAGTATCTTGACCAAACACTTATGAATGTTCGTTACTGTTTGGATGTAGTAATTGCTTGTTATTTCAGCTTGTAGATATGTTTAGAGCAATTGTATAAATACTATTTGGATTTAGATTGAAGAAAGGAATTTATGGTTAAGTTAGTGTCTGGTGGTACCTTATACTGCTGATATTTATAACAGCAATTCCAACAGTGACTGTCCGCACAGACCTTAAAAATACACTGTCCTGTATCTTCTCCACATAGACATTCAACCTGAGATTTCCAAGGTGCCTAATGGCATCTGGACACCCGAGTTATTGGGATTTATGCATTCAAATCCTTTTGGACTATTTAAAAATCTCAGGACAAAGTTTCTGTGGCATCTGATTTAAGAGCAGAGATCTTGTCCTTAGCCAAAATGTCCACTCCGCACATGGCTGTGCAGCGGGCTCTCCTCCCCTCCAGAGGTAGCTGCATTTCAATAGCGAAGTGATTCCTCTATGGAAGCATATAGTAGATTAAGTACTTTGGGATGATTTATGCTACACAAATATTAGGTATTATTAACCCAAATCCTCCAGTGCTCTATCAGGCATAACACTTAATGACAGTGATGTGTGTTTTGCCTGTGCCTGAACGAAAGGTTTTGTCTCTCCTTAAGACATCCCAATCAAGGTTAATGCTGACCCCATTTATTAACTCCAAATAATCTTCCTCACAACTTGCATAAGGCAAGATCAGCTTTACATATAGAATTTCCTCCCCGTCTCTCTGATTTTTTCCACTACAGAGAACACATGAGGTATTAATGCAGACATAAAGTGCATGGGTTAGAAAGGGATGTGGGGCTCATAATTACCTCATTTGCATTCTTTTCTTCACTGAAAGAATTCTGAATTATTTTTATGTGGAGTGTGTTGCAATCAACGAGAAGGAATCTTGAAGATACCTGCTGGAAAAGCGATTGAAGCAGTAGACAAATGACCAAGCTGGAAGTCAAGAACCAACCCCAGCCCAGAGTCTTTTCAGGAGCCAAAATTTGTCACTGACTCACCGCTCCATTACAGGCCAACCCAAACAAAACCTGTTGATCGAAGTATCCCCAAAATGTGGGAAGTCTGGATTTGAACCCAAATTTTGCACGTGGGTCTATCTTTAGTGTTGTTCTTAGAGCCAGAAATGAAGAAGATTGGCATTTTGTGAAGTTTCTAACTTCCTCAGGTGCACTGGGGAAAACTCCCTGCAAATCCAAGCTTTGCTGAATCTTCACTGTTCCAGATACTCACTCACGATGTCCATCAGATTTTTACAATATGCAAGGGATACATTTAACGGATCAAAGCAGTACACTGTGTAAGGACTCTATGAGCATTTTCTGCAAGAGATGCTATGTGTTGCTGTGATGTAACCCCATGGGTCCATCATGTAAAACAATACAACGTATCAATCCTGGGTGCCAACATTTCTTGGTTTTCAGATGCAAGAAATCATCCCAATATAGGTTGTAGCAGGATATGCCTACCAAGCAGAACCCATTAAACTTGCTTCCACTCTATGTCTCTCCAGAGAAGGTAATGAAAGTCTTGCCTTTCTTTCCTTGATACAATCCACTTGTTCTGTGTGAACGTACAGAGAAAGGTCCAGGCTCTGAATTTATCCTATCTGGCCCACAAATCTCAAGGTAGCCGACTTTTCTGAGAGATCTGTAATACCTCCTCACTTCTGCCAAGTTTAAGGACACCACAAAATCTCTCACGGTATTTTAAGAGAGCAGAGCTGTGCAGTGTATTCATGATGGACTCAGGAATCATGCAAAACTTGATTAGTTTTGTTGCAAATGCAAAGCTCATGTAAGTTGCCTGGTTTGCAAACTTTCTCAGAAAACCTGGGAGCCAACTGATGACTCAGTAGAGATGAGATGCAAAATTGGGTGAAAGCTGGCTAGTCTCAGCTGACTTTCTCTTGAAGATTTTGAGTGCCATTGAACCCAGAACTCAAAGCAAAATTCAACCGGATGGAAATGCATGTGAGTTGAAACTATGTTATGATGAAGCATTGCCAGGGATTTGCATGAAGTTACAGGCAGGCATGTGCCATGGTGATGAGCAGAGGGACAGCATATTAAACAGAACCAGTGAAGCAAAAGCACCGAGATCTAAACAGCTCCACTTCAAGCATAACAAACTCCTCTACGACAGGAAAATGCTCTCCTCATGCACAGCCCAAATAGCTGAGCTCTGGGGAAATCTGGGAGTTGAGAAGTAATTCCAAATGTAATTCCTATTCCTTCAATCCAATCTGCTTGGATGTGCTCTTATACTCACACACAGTCCTACTGAGTTCAGTGGGGCTCTGTCTGGGCAGAGGGGCCAGTCCATGTAGATCAGTTTGCAGAATCAGGCTCTTAATCCTAATTGGCATTAACTCCTCGGTCCGTTTTATTCTTACAGAATAGCATGTACCAGTCCCAAATGAGACAGGGGCCCCATTATACCAGGCACTGTCTATGCATATAGTCAGGGATTGTCCAAGCCCCCCAAGAGTTTACACCGAGAAGACAGAAAAAGGAAGTATGATCACTAGAGATGCTGGAAAATGACAGTGCCACTGTCATGGCAAGTATCAAGGTTTCGAAATTTTTTGTTTCACGCTGGAATCCAAACAAAACCTTCTGAATGAAATGGAATTGTGCTGGAAAGTCCATTTTCAGATTGAAAAGGTCAGATTTGGATTCAGGTCTCTCCCTCTCTCTCCCTCTGGAAGTGACTGGAAAATTCACCCCGTAGTTCAGGAACCTTAACATTAAAATCATGATGTTTCCAGAAAATGTTTCAGCTTTAAAAAAACAGCATTAATGCAACAAAAGCAAATTGCTAAAACATTTCAGATGAGCTCTGATTAGCTGGTTTGTGGATGGGAACTGAGGCAGGGAGCAAGTGACTGCCCAGATATCACACAGTGAATCTGTGGCAGAGGCAGCACTCAAATGCTGATTCCTGAGTCGCAATCCAATGATCTAACCACTAGGTAAGCCTGCCTGCCGCGGGAGTTGTGTTAGCAAAAGACAAGAGGCAGAGAATATTCATTAATTCAGTGCTGGTCCTAAAGTCTATTTAAAAAAATTATATCGGGCGGGGGTGATTCTGTGTAGGTCCACTCAATTCAATATAACTGTGCCAGTTTATACAAGCTGAGGATCTGGTCCATTATCTAGACATTATGTCTTCCCCTCCCCCCCTTGTTAACACGCACAGAGTCTCCTTCAGGGTTATAATCTAGCTGTGAATCCATCAGACCCTTGCAGACCTCCCTGGTTCTGAAATGCAGCTGGTTCTAAACGCCAGTGCCCTGCAGCAGAGAGACCTATGTCATAGGAGTTCAGCTGTGAAGTGGCCAGGGCTTGTGGTGCACGCGTTCCCCAGAGGGATGAGCATCCAGCACAAAGTCAGCCGTGCCTCTTGGCGCTCGTTCGCTGATGAGAAGAGACTGCGGTGTGGAAGAATAAAGTGGGTGCCTGGGAATTGGAAGTAGGATCAAGGAGAGTCCTCGGCAGATCTACAGGGGCCTTTGCACCTCGGGATTGTTGCACACCTGCTAGCTCCCCAAAGGACAAACACCTCCAACTTATGGTGAGGTCATGTGCTGCGGCGGCCCTAGATGAGCGTGGGTTCGGCAGCATTGTTACATGTGCTACGGCAGCAACAATAGGGGCTCTTTTTTAAGTACCAAAGTTATGGGTAGTCTGCTTAGTGTCTTTGACATCCGTCCACCCGTTTCTTGCATGAGCAGGGTATGGGTGAACCTCTGGCAGGAAGGTGGCTCATCTGTCTGTGACAGCCTTCTCAGATGCCTCTGTGGATTCCCTAGCACACTGTGAACTAGCAGATGGAGCAGGGGTTATGTGGCTCCAGAGACATTCCTCTGAGGAGGGATCTGCAAGCAAAAGAAACACCTACTCCTTCTAGTACTCACTTTTGCCCATTTGCCTTTCAGTGCTACCAATCTAGGGTCTTCTCAAGTGATAATTCTCCTGGGTCACAGGATCAAGTGAAGCAATTTAGAATAAATTGTGTTTGCTTCATATGTTTGCATTAAACTTTGATCTTCTCGAACTTTGCTGCACCAAAATCATTGAGGATGTGCACCCAGGAGATTTGTATTTATATATATCCCACACAGTCCTCCCAGCTAAATGGGCTGAGGCTAAGGAGACTGGACTGGAGAGAAGCAAAGCTCAGTTTCCTAAGTCTTTTTTTTGTCTTTTTAAAACATGGGGATAAACTGTTGGAAGGACAATGAAGAAGGATGCTGCCCTCTGTTCCATCAGGGTGAAAGGGGGGATGCACAAGGATTCTAAGCCACATCAATCCCGCTTTAGCCCTCAAAGTAGGGTTCAAATGGGTCACAGGCTTCCCAGGAGGAAGTTTTGCCCATGCACAATAAGTAGGACACGGCAGCAGCAAGACCAAGTTTCCCAGCACAAAGTTCCCTGACTTATAAGGGGCCACAGTTCCAGGGACTGAAGGAGATATCCATCTCTATTCGTCTCTTGGCTGGATGCCAAGGCTCTGGGCCAAATGCATTTACTGCTTGTATGATAGTAGCACCTAGAGGCTCCAGCCAAGATCATCATTCCATCGGTGCTGTACAAACAAGTGGTAAGAGACAGCCCTTCCCCCAAGATCTTAGAAGGGAGGAAGGAAGTATCATTGTCCCCATTTTACAGATGAAGAAATTGAGGCACAGAGAGATTATTTTTAACGGGAAAGGGACATTTGCAAAGGACCTCGGGTAAAAGCCTCACCTGCCTGTCATTGAAATCCAGTGAAAGTTAGGCACTCTACTGCCACATGACAGGGTCCCCCATGGTGACTAGCTTAAGGCCACACCAGAAGTCCAAGCCCAGTCCACTACCTTACCCACAAGACCATCCATCCTCCCCCAGAAGGAAAATGTAGAAGGGTGGGAGAGAGCTACAGGCACCAGGGCAGAAGGTGCAAAGAACAGAGTGAGAGGAGGAGCCGGAGGGAAGCGATGGATAGGGACAGCAATGAAGGAGACTCATCCAGCACCTCCTACACTGTGCTTTGCTGTAGCCAGATCTGCCAGATCTGCAATCAGCGTGTTTACACAAATAAGAGACAGAGGGACTGTTCTCAGCTGTAGTGTATGTAAAGGGGTTTCTTCACTGAGGTCGCTGGGCACCGACAGACCCTGTGGTTCTGAGTGGGTCTCTTCCTCCCAGTCACGGCTACCCAGCTTAGCCTCAGAGGCTCTACAATGTTGGTCTGGATTTAAGTGGTGATGGAATTACAGCCCACCTCCATGACAGGACCATCTGCAGGTTGTACTGAAACCTACATGAAATGAAGCGAGGTGTTGGCCTCCATTCCAAGGGGGCAAGTTGCCCCATCAAAACTATAACCAGCATTGCCAACACAGAGTGTTCACACATCAAGAGTCAGCCTGCAAAAATCATGAGGTTTCTTTAAATAATAGATTTGTGGCGTGTGGGGCAGTGGGATTGTTTTCTGAGCCTTTCGGGTGTACCTTGGTCACATTTTCAAACTTTTCTTCACAATGATGTCAGTTAAAACTTACTGTTTTTCCTCACCTAATCTCATGACTCCAGGAGCTGGGACTTCAAGAAAAGATATCAAGTATCCTGAAAGTTGACAACACCAGGGTTGGAATTCTCATGAGTAACCCAAATATTTAATAGAGATTATCCCTTTCAGATCTGGGCTATGGAACACCGGTGGGGGTAGTGAGGGGAAATTTGCCCTATTAATACCTGTGCTGCCAAGTGATAAACCCAGGACTTCGATCTCCAGGTCTTTGTATATATAGATACATCCCCCCCACAAATATAGATATAGCTATAGTCTCCAGGGCTGTCAATCCAACACCTTCCACCATCACTAAGTTTCCTTTAACAACGTACTATATAAAAACAGTACTGGTAGAAGGTGTTGGATTGACAGCCCTGGAGACTCTGTGTGCATGTGTGTATATATGTGCACACCCATGCACAAAACAAAAAGTGAAAGAATGAATAATGAGTGTATTTCTAGAACAAAATAAATGTCTTCTTAAATCTAAATTAAATCTATATTACATTTATTTTCCATTGTGAGCTGGAACTGGACCTGCTTGGATCCACATTCATGCCATTTCCATGCTTCTCCTTTGAACCAGGCTTATCTGAAATGTCCATTTTCTGGTTCCTTTCACATTTCTGTGCAGCTGATTTGAAGAAGTCAGAAGGAAGGAGCACAGCACAGGTTGGGAAAAAGAAGGATGCTCCATTATATGACATTTCTCTCACTCCCTCTGTGAACTCATTAAAGAATGCACTAATGATGACCACAGAAGGGAGTTTGGGATTCAGCTGTTGGTTTGCCTCAGGGATCCATCTTCAATGTGGAAGACCCAGCTCTTATAAAGGGTTTAGAGAATAGACCCTCAGCTCAGGATGCTCAGATGAGTTTTATCAAACACATGCAGACTGGTTCACAGCTACAAAGCTCTGTGCTGCAAATTTTGTTCATTCAGATTGATTTCAAGGGTGCATGTAGCTTTCATCTATGATGATGGATTTTGTGTGAATTTGCAACTTTAAATGGAGAGTTGTCACCAACCCCACATGTGCTGCAAAGATAGCTGCCAGCTCATGTCCAGAGATGTTGCATTCCATGTAGAAGAGATGTACATACACTGTGCTCTCTCCCATGGAGACATTACTTTCGTTCTTTCTTGGTTTTTTGTTCTAACATAAAAGGAAGTTTATTTTGATTGTAAATACAGCGTGGCTCTTTGACAGTTGTTTAAATGTTAAGGGTTTTTCTGTTGTTGGTTTCAAAAACTTTGCTATCGTTAGCGGTGGTAAAAAAGGTAAATATAGTTTGTGAAAGCAATGAGAAATAAATTCATATTTTTCAGTTTCTGTGAAAGTTTTTATTTCTGAAACTTATAAATAATTCATTTTGGTGAGGATTAAAAAATCTCACTTTCCTCACACTTTTCTTCCACCAAAACATATTTTTAGGAAAAATTTCTCTCACCCCCAAAATAAACTGAAATATTCATGTTGTAATATTTCATCAAAATCAAAAAACAAAAAAATAATTTGAAGGAAATGAACATCTGTTGTGCAGATTTTCATTTTGGTAAAAAAAATCTCCTCCAATACATTTCCAGAGGAATTTTTTCAGTCAGTTCTGGTTATTATTTAATATTTATATTGTTGTTGCAGACCAAGGCCCCAGTTAGGACTGGTACCCATTGTTCTAGGCACAAACACAGTCCAGGAACCTTATTGCCAAAGGGATAATGCTATGTTTGACCAAGAGAGTCGTGCTTATTTTCTTCCTCAATTTTTTGTTTCTCTCCATCTGCTTTCCCTTCAGTTCTTCTCACCTTCATGCTTTTTCCATCTGCTTCTCCCAGCCTGAAAGGCAGAGATGGGTATGATCTCAAACCCTGGATCTGAACATACCCCGAGTATGGCATAGTTTAAATCTGTCCATTGTGCCTTGGACACCATCTCTGTCAAAGGCCAAGGCTGCCAGCATCAAGGCAGGAAAAGGAAGTACAGGGAGTAACAGACGCCTTCCTGAAGATCTGTTTTATTGGCTTCGTATAACCTAGATTTCCATAACGGCCCTCAGCACTCGGTAACACTCCTTCCACAGCTCACTTTGTTTCTCCGAGAAGCCATGGGTTGCTGTATGGAGTGTAACACCCCAATAAAGAGTTCATTTGAAAAACAGTGTCTAGACCTGCCAATGCTGTAACAGGCTATCTGGCTGCTGAGTTAATGTGGAACCAGTCAGAATTAGAAACTCTTCTGCCGTGCTCATGAAGTTTCAATTAAGCTGCGTTGAGTTCATCTTTTACTCTTTATAAAACTCAGTCGTTATTTTTCCACCTCTGCTCCTGACTCTAAAAGTAGGCTTTTCAAAGGCACTCAGTGCTGGCTTAACTTTGCTCCTCTGGAAGTCAATAGGTTTTAAACCACTTTTGAAAATCTTGAGGCACAATAGGAGTCAAATGACAAGAGACACTACTTCCTCTCGGCATTTAGGTAGCTTGGAAGCAGCAGATAAAATAGGTTACAACCCTACCTTTCCTGGTTGGAAGGAGACAAAGTGGCACTACTGCAGACCACTAAAGTGGGCTGAAAATAAAGGTAGGGGTATATTGTGAAAAAATTGGAAATACATTATTTTTTTCCCATTCCTTCACATTTTTTTCCACCAAAGAATTTGAAACAAAACCATTTTCAAGACGTTTTGACTCTTTTCCACTGGAGGGTGGAGTAAAAAAATGAAAGTGTTTTGTTTTTTTCGACTGAAACATAACCTGATTATTAAATGGAAAATTTCTGTCAAAAATTAAAAATTTCGACCAAAATGATTTTCATGGAGATTTTTATTTTGGTGGAAAAGAAATTCTGTCAGAAGCTTTTTCAAGAGTCTCTATAACCTGTACACCAGGTTCCTATGGCTTCCCCATTCTACAAATACACATTGATGAAAGTTTATGGATCGATCAGTGCAGTTCTAGCTGTATTTCATCTTCTTGTCTCGACATTGACAGACAGCTACTTGGGAGGTATAACGGGGAAATTAGCAATGACACCCTGTCCTTGTGAATATGTGTCCCTTCTTCAGGAATAATTGGAAGGGAAAATCTTAGATTAATAGATTTTAAGGCCAGAAGGGGTATTTAGATAATCTCTCTGATCTCCTGTCTACCACAAGTCATTAAATTTCACCCAGTTACTTCTGTATTGAGTCCAATAACTTGTGTTTGACTTAGGCATAACTTGTGTTTGATTAAGGCATATCTTCCAGAAAAAGAGTGAGAAATACCCTAGGAGTTCAAAACATTCACTAGCTAGAAAGGAAGTAGATGCATTTTGTAACAGTGAGATACAAAATGGCCACTTTAGGGTTGAAGCTGTTTGTCTCTGCCAGATTTAAGGGACTAGGTACCAGGAGAGCATGCTGGGAAAGGTGCCCAGAGGAGGGTGAATGCCTACTTGAGTGCTGTGTGGTGAGCAGGTCGCTACAGAAGAAGATGTTTGTAGCCAAGGGATTAAATGTTGGCTTTTTTGAGGGTCAGGAATCTGAATGGAAGACATCCTCAGGTATTCATAGGTGGATCTTGATGTATTTGAGCTAGATCTGCCCCTTTGGCATTGTGTTTCGGTAGTAAACATGGGCTGCTTCTTGTGCTCAGAGTTTACCACCATCCTATGGTGGGATGGTGGATGCTGCATGGACATACCCACAAGTGAAGACCCTCTCATCCGCTCCACCTCTCAGGCTAGTGCCCTAACCCCAAGGCCGTTGGTGGGCTGGCAGCTGTCTCTCTGGGTTTTCACACAAAAATTTGAAAGGTCTCATTGGAATGAAAAGTTCTGGAATCCCAACATTTTTCCTGAAATGGAATTGTTTTCCAGCCAACCTTCCCCACAGCACCCCTGCATGGCAGAAAGGGTATCCCCATTTTGCAAAAGAGGAACAATTTGCCCAAGGATCATAAAGCGGTTGAGTTAGAAAGAGGAGCCAGCAGTCTTGACTTCCATTTCTCTGTTCTAGCCACTAGATTGTACCGTGTTCTTTCTAAGGCTGGTAGCACTGTCACACACCACTCAGATGGGATTCACAGAACAGACCATGCTAGACAAATTACCCCCTACTGTTCACACGTCAGCTTCATATCTTGGAAAAAAATCAGACAGATTTCTCTGGCCCTATGAGGAGCATCTCCGCCTGTAGCCACCACCTGACAATGTCAGGAAATCCAAACCTCCATTGTTTATTTACTTGCATTTGTTCCTTTATTTTCCTTTTGTGAAATCAGAGATCCTGAGATTAGAATCTGCTACCCCAGGGTGCAGCAAAACCAAGCAGCTGTGCTTTTCAGTGGTATTCCATGCCCGTGACTCAACATCTAGGTAGCCTTTTTCTTTTCTTTTTTTTTTTTTCGTGGCCCCATGCATAGAAAAATGCAAGAACCATGTGTGCCATCGGCTTGGGAAGAGAGGCTGTACAGAAATCAACTTCTTATTTAAACAATTCACTTCTAGTGGGACTCGGAGCGGAGTCTGTGTCCTGAAGATACAATTAAAAATACAAGCCTGAGCAAAGGGAGCAGATGGCCAACAGTTGTTTTGCTATTTGGCTATACCTGCCAAAGCAGCTTTCTTTTCAGAACCACAGTAGTATCCAAGCGGCATACAGCCTGGCCTGCTTCCCCAGATTCTACACAGGGACGTGGAGACGTGACATGTTATTTAGATAGAGGGAGGATGAAGCGGCTGTGGGTCAAAGGGCAAACATTCCCAGGCTAGGGCATTCACCACCACATGGCAATCAGCAGTGAAATTCTGCAGCTCATGGAACATGGGGACGGGTGTCAGCGGCTTCCTTTGTAATGATACCAATGAAAGCAGGATGGTCTTGTGTTCCAGGGTACCCAGGGAATATCAATTCCAAGCCCTGCTACAGGCTTCCTGCATGTTTTGCGGCAAATGACTGGACTGAGCCAGGGTTTTCAGGCCTTCCAGGCTCCCTTCCAGGCAAGGTGGGGAACCAATCCCCAGGTAGAGCCCTGGGTCCCTTAGGAACAAATGCAAGTAAATAAACATTGGAGGTTTGGATTTCCTGACGTTGTCAGGTGGTGGCTACAGACGGAGATGCTCCTCATAGGGGTTCAGAAGAACCATAGAAATCTGTCTGATTTTTTCCAAGATATGAAGCTCTGTGGCAGGGAGCCTGGAAGCCCTAAGGTCCCCAACCCTGGAACAATTGCATGGGATCTTCCTCTTCTGCAGGTCCTCTGCTCTCCACGAGCAGCCATCAGACACCTCCTAACATCACTAACTGTGCTTAAAAAACACACGCTCACCTTCGCATACAAATTTTCTCTAAAATACACCAAAAAATCAGAACTTTCACATGTTAATTCTAATGCACAATGTAGATGACTTTTCACCTAGCATCTGTCACACCAAAGCCATTTACAGACTGTGGGTATACAGGAATTTCTTTACCAGTTTCTCAAATGCAGCCAGTTTTGGGGTGGAACCAGGCAGTGGTTTAGCATCATGTAACATCTTTTTTGTAACAAGCCATAGACACACATGTAGACTCCTTGTTGTTAGTGGGGATTGAACCCAGGTTTTTCAGCACAAAATGCTCAGGTTTCTGTCACTCATGTCAAAGGAGTGACTGCTTTATTAGTATTACTATTACTATTATTTGCATTTCTGTAGCACCCAAGGGCCCCATTCATGGACAAGGACACCTTTTGTGCTAGGTGCTGTGCAAACTCAGAGCAAATACAGGATCCATGCCTCGAAGGCCTTAGCAGTGAATAAGCAGCAGTCTATTGTAATGCCCAGGGCTCGCCACTAAGGAGAGCCTCAGTCACATGCTCTGAGCCTATGTATTACATTTTAGGACATGATTTTTTCATGTAGCTCACAATATTTAGTGTGTTTCATAAAGGCTGAGCTCCTGGAGTCATGTGATTAGATGAGAATCTCAGCTTTCAAAAAAGTACATTTCTAGCCCTTCTGGTTGCCAAGAAAGTCTTGAAAACATGTCTAGAGTGACCCTTGAAGGCTCAGAGTGCAAAAGGCAAAGAAAAGGTGCTCCCAATTGATTATTGTTTTTACCTCATAACTTCGAGGCCTGAAGTATGTTTTCTAAACACTTGGTGCTGGCAATGTTGGGATCACACAGAGAACTGCCCTGTCCCCTGGCAATCGTATAACAAACCTTTGGCAACCACAGCCCTTGCTTACATGACACAGTAATATAATGAAAACGTGTGTTGAGTTGTCTTTTGTGTTACTTTTACAGTCCCCTAGTCTCTTTGCAATGACAGCCTGGCTACTGGGAGAATGAGAGAAAACAAGGACCTTATGACCAACCAGATCTAGTGAATGCACCATGGAACACAGGTCTGGTCCATATCCCACCCACTAATATGCAGGCTACATCTGATCATGGTATCTGTACCCGAAGATCTGAGCTGTAATACTTTACACATTTCCTGGCCTCCAGCAACCACAATAAAAAAATACCATGGTCCTGAGTGCACATCGGTTTGTGATTTAAAAGGAAATCCCTGTTATCTTGAAACCTTTTTTTTTAATCCCTCTGAATATTGAAGTGTCCCAAAAGCATTCAGTGAGATGCCGAGATAGCTCCCTGTCCTGTAGCGAATGGAATGATCCAAAAAGGGCATAATCTGCCTCTAGCTTTTTAAGGTTTTTTTAATACACATTGAAGAAGCCCAGCTTATTTGCCACTTTTTATTATTAAATGTCTATTGAGAAACTGGAAGGAATCCAGAGAAGGGCTCCATACATGACAGAAGCGTTGGAAACGATGACCCATGTGAGGAGAGGTTAAGGGAAGCAAACCAGGGAAAGCCCAGAGGAGAAGCTGGCTGAGGGAAACATGAGCAGTGCCTATAAATAAATGCAAGGATGTAACAAGAAGGGATGGGTGGCTTGGTCCATGCTCTTTAGTCAATGGGAGTCAAGCGGAAGAGAATACCCTTAAAGGGAAACTACAGCGTAATGTAAAATAGTGAGCAGCACAGAACATTTGCCAAGCACCATGCAAACATCGACCAGGCGATCCTTACCAAACCTCATCGTTATAGATAATCCAAACCCAGGACCTCCAATTCCAGCTCGGGTGGGTTGGGTTATCACGAGGAGGGAAAAACTCATCTGGGAAGTTTAAGGTTCAGGTCACATTCAAAATCCAAACCCAATTTTCTGAGAAGGCTAGTTTTGTGGCTGAGACTCCTAAACCGTGGGGATGTCTATGCTGGACCCAGAAGGTGCAGACCTGTGCTAACTCCGTTCAAACTAGTGTGTTATAAATAGAAGCTGCCCAAGTATAAATCCGTCTGAGACCATAGTTACATACTCAAGTGACTAGCCTCTCCCACTACCCATACTGCCCCGGTGACACTTCTATTCTTAGCATGCTAGTGTGATTGGAGCTAGCATGGGTATGTCTGCTCAATCTGGGAGTTACACTTCCAGCTCCAGTACCCTAAGACTCAACATTTAGCTCTATCAGACCTTTCCCCTGTGACCTATGGGCAAGCAAATTTATCTCTCTGTACCTCAGTTACCCCTCTGTAAAATGGGGATAATAGCATAGGAACACAGGATTGGAAGGGACCTCTTGGGTTATTGAGTCCAGACCCCTGATATTTAAAGCAACCCTGTCCTATAATCCCATTCATAAACATATCAAGTGCCATCTTCAAGCCAGTGGGATTTTTGCCCCTCCTATTCCTACTGGAAGGCTGTTCCACAACTTCACTTCCACCCTGTATATCTTGTCTATTTAGAGTCTAAACTCTTCGGGGGGCTGTCTCTTACTCTGTGTTTGTACAGGGCCCTGATCTCAGAGAGTGTCTCTTGGAGCTCCATGCAGCTGAGATCTCATGAGACTCTTTGGGATTTCTCCAAACTTCCCCACAACGCTGGCAGTACCTATCCTCCTCCATGCATTGTGTCAGTATAGGATGGACCTCTCAATCTTAGTGGCAGCCTTTGCATAAGATGCCAACTCAGTCTCATCAGGCCATTGTATCTTTAATAAGCCACTGCCAGGTCGTAAAGCCGAGCAGCCTGCCACGATTCAGGCATTAATCAGATGAAACGAGACGATATTAAAGCAAGTGCTTTTTAGAGCCACAATTTGTTAGTCTCCAGAAGTTGACTGGTACCACAATGCTGTCCACCCCTGAGGAATGGTATTAAAGAGGCCTAATGGGTTTTGTGATAAAGCGATCGCTGTTATGAGATGGAACACAAGCACAATCTCTGCTTTGCAGAATGCCATGGTTTGGAAGGATACAGCAAAAGCAAAGCAGGAGGAAAGCCACCTGTGCACCACTCCCGAGTCCCACGTAGAGCTGAAGGGGGAACAATTTTCCTGCTCCGCTCCCATTCACAAATGTTTTCTGGTCTACGGTGGGATGACCCCAAGACGTTTGAGATTATTTTCCCACCGAAGAGCCCAGCAGCGAGACTGCTCTTTGGGCACCTGGACCAAACTTCAAACCCCTGCTTGTGCTTTGCTCACTGTTGGGGGAGAGTTAAACCTAGGTTTCCCAGGTGAATGCCCTAACCCCCTGGAAAGTGGCTTTGCTGGGATTTCTCTCTCACCAGAAATCCCATCCTTGACCTGAGAAACAGATATATATAGATAGATAGATATAGATATATATGTGTGTGTGTTTCTTTCACTGAAGGGAAGGATATACAAGTAGGTATGCGGGTATATTAGTTAAATTCTCTGTTTGCCTTTGTTATTTTGCCTCAGGATATTGCCAGAACCTAAATGGAATGGGCTTTGTTTTTCCAGGCACTGAATACCTTCAGGCAGAATCACTTTTATTTTATAATTAGGGAAAACACGGCCACGAGAAAGAACAAATGTAAGGCCTCCAGGAAGGGGCACTCTGTGTGTGTGTGTGAAACTCTCCTCCGTAACTTTTCAGGGCGCCCAAGAGCACAAAATGGCTGCTGTCTCCCCATGCAGACTGTACAAGATACAGTGCCCAGGAAACCAACAGCCTCTGTCAGTCTCGTAGTGACTAGAGATGGACAGGAATGTTCACAATCTCAGTGAAAACTGGAGACAGTTTTCCATGCTTCCTTCACAACCCCCCCAGTTTTCAACCGGTTCTGTCAGTGAGTTATGCCCACAGAAGACTCGTTGTGACAATTCACCTCTTTCTGCTGCTGAGGTAAATTGATTGCTGCAGTCTTTGCTGTATATGTGGCATGTCCTGTCTACTGTCCGTGGACATTAAAGAGCACAGGACACTGTTTGACTCCATTAACGCTTTAAACAGACAAATCCTCTCAGATGCCTTCCCCTTTAGACAAAGCATATCAGGTTGAATTAGGTCAGAGATGTCTGCTGTATTTTGACATCAGACAGGCTCAGCAGTTTGAACCCAATCTCCATGTGCAGTTAACATATCACAGTAACAGCTGTATTTTCCCAAACAGAGAATCTGCTCCTTTTCTAGTCTCGGTCTTTCTTTTTTCACAGGAGCCTAAGGACGTTCAGTACCCAAATCCTATTGAAAGTTGGGTGCCTACCTCTTTTGAAAACTCCAGTTTTTTTCCCACTTTCTGCTTCACTAGTCATTGAATTTTCTTCCTCGAAGCACCAAAGAACCTGACCACTGTAGCACACAAACCCATTCCTGGCTGTTAGACCCACCATCCTTTGGCTGAGCAGGGAAATCAGAGACTGGAATCTGCACGTCTGACGACCCAAATCACTGGGCTGCTCTCTTCCTCTACCAGAAAGCCATGCTGGACCCAGGACACTTTCCTGATGTAGGTTTCCTTGAAAACAATCCATTTGCGTGACAAATTTCGGTTTCGGTGGCTTGGCATTTTTGGTCAAAAAAACCATTTTGTTGGAAAATTCCTGACGCGCTGATATATGTTCCTGATATTTTGCCTTCCTCTACAACATAGGGCATGATTCACCTGCTGGGATTATCTGCGCCTATCTCAGCCAATCAATTCCCTACCTACAACACTGGCACACAACAGTTTAGTCTTCTGAATACTGAAATGCTTTAATTTAATTTAAGTTACGGGGTTCAATATGGTAACTGGGTGAAATTGAATGATCTGCACTATAAGGTCAGACTAAATGATCATAGCCTTAAACTCTATGAAACTGTGAAACCACATAGACAGACAGACAGACCGTTAGAGCATGTATCATTGGCACCTAAATATATGTTGACGAGCAAGGCAGAAATGCCTAGACAGACAATTCTCTTCTCCCGCAGCTGGACCTCTTCCTGCATATTCAGAAGAATTTACAAAGCAAATCGAAAATAGTTGTGTAATCTATTAAGGTACATAAATAATGCACTCGCAGTCTGCCACACAGAGCAGCAGAGCATGTTTCATTCCATCAATAAGATAAACGCTGGTACAGTTGTGTTAATTGTAGTGATCATGTTATAATGGAAGTGCCTCTGCGCTTAGCCTGAGGGAACGGTAACGTCGTCCTGATCTTGACAAACCAGTTCATTTGCACACCGTTCCTACACCGCTTGCTTTACCTGCATGATATGATTCTGGCATCTCTCATGTTTTTTCTCCTCCTAGTGAAAGGACAGGAAAAACTGACTGAATTAATAAAGTATGAGGTAACAACAATGGGCCAAATCCCCAAGTGGTGCAAATTAACACGGCACCATTGAAGGCAATGGGCCAGACCCACAGCTAGTGTAAATCAGCATTGTTCCACTGCAGTCAATGTTGATTTACACCACTGGGCCTCAGGCCCCAGACTTCTAGGAATGCTGCAGTTTAATCCAGCCTAGTTAACAACCTAAAATTGTTGACAGATTTCTTTCAGGCTGGGCAGAAATAGAAGTAGTTTGGGGGAAGTGATTTTATCCCTTTTCTGTCCTGGAGCATTGGCTCATGAAGATTTTGAAACGCCCTGATATCTACGTTACCCACCGGGATGGCAAATCCACTGAGAAATGACCCATGGAGATCATAAACATATGTTGCCATTTCCTCCTCTGCAAATCAGCAATGACTGCTGGGGCATAACTTCTATTTGGCCAGGAAGTGACAGCAGGAGGCACTTTTTGGTTGACTGTGACGCAAAACACATTGAAATCTTTATTAATGTAAATTATAACTTCTCCTCCTGAAACACGTTATTACTGTCTCCTTATAACAGCCAAGTGCAGACAGCAAAGCAGCAGGGGCAGAGACGGTGCCGGACAGGAGAAAGACAAAGCAGTTTGGCCACTATTTTGACAGCAACTGTCAGGGTATATGCAGTGACATCCATATAGGACCTCAGTTTTAATGTTTCCTACTGAAGGTTCTTTTGGAACATGGATTTAAATACCAGAGCTTCAGAAGGTATTAATCGGTGTAGCTGAATCTTGGTCTCCTGAATATGTCTAGTGCTTCAACCAAAAGAAGGTTAAGGAGACAAGGTCTTTTTGTCCATAATATGAATATAACGGTCATTCAGACTGTAACTGATCTAAATACTTATTCCTCTGGCCTGCAAGAAAGTACATATTCATTTTACCTAATAAAAGCCTGATATTCAGAAGTGCTAAGCACCCACAGACTCCATGTGAGCTGCATGTACACCTCTGAAAATCAGGCCCAATGGGAACTGAGTTCTCTCCGAATGCAGCACGACCAGCCCCTATGTAATTAGCCAGGACATTTCAGAAGTAATTACATTAGCTTAAAAGGGATCCTAACTGGTTCTTGAGTGAGGTCAAAAGATCCTGGGTAATTGTGAATGTAGATACTACGTTTTTATCTGGGTAGCAGCATGACACAGAGGAAAATATTCCCAGCTAAAAAATAAAATCCCCGCACAGAATTTACACTAATGGACTATTAAACATTTAATGTTCTGTTAACAAATGGTTATTTCTCCATTAAGTGCTATCATGACCTATGCATAGTTTATGAACAACGCTGTTGTCCTTGAGAGAAGATTGCCCACTGTACAAGACAAAACTGGAGAGCAACCATGTGAGGAGAGGCTGTACCTCAGCCTTGGAGTTCTGCTGCCATCCTGGAGGGCAGCCAATGATCTACGAATGGGTCGGGGGCTCCTGTTCCTATGGTGGCCAGTCTCTGCAGATAATAGGATGGAGATGGGAGGAAATGGTTTTTGCCCTGTCACAGGTTTATGGGGAATTCCTTGTAGTTCTGGCCATGAATCCCAGGTGAGGAAGAGAAGAAATGCCGAGCTAGACCTTCCACGGCAAGTACGAGATGGCGGCATGAGCTAGCAGTGTGCAGCAGATGCACTGGGCTGGCTTGCAGCGTGAGCGAGAGACAACAGGCCAACTCGTAGCATGTGTGTGAAGTGCCAGCACTCAGAACACGGCAGTCACGTGAAGAACACTGCCTTCATCGCACCTTCTGCCCCATCAAATAAACACGCTCATGTCACCCCCTCCCCTGGCTCCCCACCTCCTGTTTGCACTAAAATAATTGCTCTCCTCATCTATAAGGCCACTGCCTGTTTCTGTGACCGCATCTCTCCCAATAATCCCACTCCCTCCAACCTCTGCTTCCTCCTCTCTTCTCTAGGGAGTCACTCTTTGGCTGCAGCTGCATCCCAGGAATGTCCTAGCTCCCTCCCCTTCCTTCAACATTCCCCCATCCTCTTAACAGCGCAGCTCGAGACCCACTTCTTCCATGCTGCCTATACCCAGGGATCTATCAGCAAGCCCCCATGTCTCCCACCCCTGCCTCTCTCATCCCCATACTGTAACATCTCCACTGGGAGCAAGGCTCTAGACAATTAATGGCACTGCTTTGAAACCATGCTTTCACCTTTGGTTTCCAGTGCTTGTATTCTTTCCCTCTCTGCTCTTCCCCTGGGCCACGTGGACTAACCCTCCCCATTTCAGTGGAAGCGAATTGCATCATCCTATCATCCTAGCTCCCTGGGTAGAATCACATCCCTGCGATCGCTCCTGGCCCATGCATTATTCTAGGCATAAACCTCCGCTCCGGGTTATAATGCAAGTAAAAGCGCTGCCAGGTTTCAGACTGAATATATCAAACCTGCCGAGCCCAACGTCACTCTGGAGAACAGGCCAACAGTGTGCTATTCAGCTCTCGAGGCAGACACACATGAAGCGACATCAATTACAGCCCACAATACAGATTATTTTGGCCTTGCGAGTTTCAATGGGCTAATGGAGCCTGATCGCAGGCAGGAGTAAAATATCTCGGTAATAAACCAAAACATTTGGCTATTTGAACCAGTGCCAGTTTTTATAACAATTTCCATCTTACGCTGGTTCGACACATATTTAATGAAATCTTCTATAAAAACTTTAACAGCCCTCAATTCATTTTGAGTGGTAAATGAGTCAGTAGTTTAAAATGATGAGCGGGATGCAGGGTCTATCTTCATTACTTAAGAGTCAAAAGTGATTCTTTTTTAATGCTTCTCCCCCAAAATAACATTTTTTTTTTTTAGAGTGGCTCTATCAATAAGGAGATAAAAACACTCATGCCTGCCAATCCACTGTGAACATGAGTCATCAGAGGCACACGTATTCTTCTCATGAGCTCCTTGGGGGCAGAGGCTCTCCATTGTCA
Source organism: Emydura macquarii macquarii (assembly GCF_026122565.2). Taxonomy (NCBI): domain Eukaryota; kingdom Metazoa; phylum Chordata; order Testudines; family Chelidae; genus Emydura; species Emydura macquarii. Next base: position 3,309,249 of record NW_027130449.1, on the reverse strand, counting down.
AGCAGCATGGCAGTGTGTCTGATACTACAGAACATCTTTACGCATGTGTTCATCTAGTTAGCGGCTAATTACAGGCTGTGGATTAATAACCTAGCCTAGCTGGATATTGGAGATCAGCAATATGTAGATCTGTATTTATAAGGCGAGTATGAAGTGCCGTCATCCAGGAGGCTGGGTTCTCTGCCGCTGGCTTGGTGAGTGAGCTTGTGCAAGACACAGAATCCCTCCCTGCCACAGTTTCCCTGTGTGCAAAATGGGAATAACGATTCCAATAGTCTTTGTAAAGCGATCTGCTGATGAAAAACACTAGTTAAGAGTTAGGTTTATTAACTGTTTATACAGCATCATTCCAGAAGAAGCCAGCCTGACATGGTTGTGGCCAGTAGGTGCTACCACAAGAAACATGGTAAAGAACAATAATGATTAATCACCAGATTAATGATTAATGCTCCGACTTACACTCTGAAATAAGGATAAGGTCAGCATATGACAAAGTCAGGACAGCTGTCTACAGTTGCTCTCTCCTCACATATCCCATTTCATCCTCTCTCGGCCCAGCTCAATCTCTTCCCCATGTACCAGTCAGTCCTCTTCCTAATTCCCACCTCCTGCATAAAACTCCTTTCCCACACCCCCAACCCCTCCTAATTAGCAGAGCATCGACCAGATTATTCTGGTCTGATTCTCCTCTCCCTTGCAGCTGTCTTACACTCAGGGTAACTCCACTGACTTCAGTGGCATTGTTCCAGCTCTACACCAGAGCAAGAAAGGGGAGAAGAAGACCTTAGAAACCTAGACTGATCCCTCTAGACCAGTCTCAAACTGATCCCTGATAACGTGCTGCTTCATTAGACTAGACTCGAGGGTGAAGTCTTCAGTTGCATCCATCTGTCGCTAGCCACAGACAAGAGCAAAAGGAAGTGGTTCATTCCTTGACTCTGGGGCTGGTCTACACCAGCGTTTCCCCTCTGATGGCTAGGCCTGCAAGATAAAACACCTACTACTGTCGCTACCCTCCTCAAGAGGAGCGTTCCTTTAGATCCAGGGGTAGAAGCCTGTGTTTCCGGTGCTGATGGATGAGGGTTTCAGTCTCCATCTGCAACCTTTGCCCCTAGCAGGCCTGGATTCGCCATTCCCCTGTCCCTGCAGGAGAGGCTGAGGTGGGGAGAGGGTTTTAGATGGATTCAAGCCACCTTCATGCTCCCCATGTCCTGGGGCAGCCAGAGACCAGCTCAGCTCCCAGCGGCAGTGGCCTTGGGAAGCAGAGATTAGCTGCAGACTGTCCAGTGCATTCTACTCACCACTACACCCAAACCACCCTCTGCACGGGGGGCTCTGAGCAGGGCTAGCCGAGAGTCTTACTCCAGCTCTACCCCAGTGAGGGATGGCTCCTGTGTAGGGGGAGCCATTTCCACCCCTTTGCATTGCAGGAACAGAATGAAGGCCATTGTGTATCTGAGAATCAGGCACCTGGCGTGTTATTTGCCTTTCCCTTGGATAGGCAGGTATCCCACCCCCAAACTCCCCCTGGGTGCACCGGTAGCCCACAGAGCCGGACACCAGCGGCATTATGGTACCTGCTTATTTTAATAATGAAATGGCAGCTCAGTTAAAAGCAAGGGGCCTTCCAAGTTGCCCTGTTATGAAGCTCACCTGTAAGAGCTACACAGGCTTTGCAAAACATTTCAAATCACCTGAACACTGTAATTACTGGACTGATGCCAGCACGGATCTCTCGCTCTTCGACACCAGCGGGTTATGGAGAAGGGGGTGTGAGCAAAAGCTTTTAGAGTAAAATAAATCATTGTTCCCTTTCTGAAGAGCTTTATTTCCTATTATATTCATTTCTCTTCATTCCAGCAGGTCACTGGGGTGTAACGCAGCCACCTGCTGGGGGCGGGGAGGTGTCATTTCACAGGTCATGTCCCTTAATTCGGTGGAAGTGAAAGATGCAGGCATTTTGCATTGCTGGGTATTGCTGGGAACGGTATGAAATCCGAGGTGGGGTTCCTAGAGAGGTGTGAAACCTTCTGTAAAGGGGTAGGCAGCCCCTCTGCCCCGTTGGAGCATGGTGTGGTACTGTGGTTGTAACCTGCAGTGGAAAGTAAGAACATAAGGCCTCAGGCCTAGCATAACAGGCCAAGACATAAGGCCTAAGCGAAAGGAATGGTCAAGTCTATTATAAAGCAAAGTTAGCAGGAGTCAGGCTGTGAACTTACATACGACCTCACAGTAACTGGCAAGAAGTGAGCTGATACTGCAAACACATACGTTGCTAAAGCAGTGCTAGGCACAAGAGTATGAAATTACATTCTAGAGACAGAGGGTACCAGGACATCCTGACATCACAAGGATAACAAGGGCCCCCTGACCTCCTCAAATGACACTAAACAGGATAGAAATGTCTTGTTAACGTGATGAACAGAGATGTTTTGAGGGAACCATCCAGTGCAAGGTAATGGGTGGTGTCATATTACATTAAAGGGGGTACCCGGCCGCGTCAAAGGATGGCAGCAACATGCGTCAGAGGGGCAGAATGAAACTTGTCTGTAGCAATGTATAAAAGAGAGTGTCAGAAAGAACGACTTTGTCCGGCCAAGGGGATAATGGAGAGTCCCGCCTTTAACTGTGCCGTTCCATAGTAAAGGAGCACTTGTATGTTAAGTGTACTTGGAAGCTATAGGTCGCTTCTCATTGTGCTTCACGGCAATAAACCCAGCCGGGTGCCTTCGTTGCTCAACGGATCCATGGTTGCATCGATTCATTCGATTGTGGGTGTCATCTCAGTTATCTGCGCAGAGCTGGGACAGCGCATGCACAGGGGACACACACACAGCCAACAACTGATAACAACACCACCGACAACATAACCCACCTTACTTCCCCCCACCATTACCCCCCCCCCCCAGTTGGGGCAGCCATAGATTTCACTTAAACAGTCCAGAGCATGGAGAAACCAACCAGTAGCAGGTCTCTTTGAATTGCGTTTCAGGACAGAAGCAACTACAATACACAGTTCATCAGGTCCTCACCTCCAGGCTTTGGAGACTCCCAGACTTGAAGTTCACAGCCAAAGTCTCATTAGGCCAATCTCATAGAGCCTGAAAGAAAACAACTTCTACTTCCCTCGCACCAGAGGAAAGCCTCTGTATCAAAGGAGGCTAAGCATTATAAACCGCCCTGCAGATGTTGGCTTGGGCACTCTTCCACCACATGAGTTGTTCCCTGTGACCATGCCCCACAGTCACAGCATGGGGAGCAATCCAGACCAACCAGTGCATAACCACAGCAACTCTGGATGAGCAGACAGTAGCCTGTGGAGCCTGGTCCCGGATCTACAGTTAAGTGGACAAGGAGGCAGGTGCAGTGATGGACTCCTGAATTTTGAATGTGTTAGACTCTCTTAGCCACTGATGCTTCCACTTTGTAAGGACATAGTTTTCAGCTTCCTGGTGGCGCTGATCGTCCATGCATGCTACAAAGCCAGCAACACTATTGTCCAACAGTGCGTGAGCTGCCATAGCAAAGGACTGTGGAGAGATCAACCGTGATGTCGCTCCCTGGTCTGCAAGAATGGGATTCCTCCCCTGAATAAGAGCAAACCTTTGAGTTCGCACGTCTCCTAAGGTACACACCTTCCAAAAGTGCTTTTGAGCTTTGCTAGAGAGGAAGAGTGGCATTGTGGTAATGTGCTGACCAAAAGGACGAGAGATGGCTAGGAATTTTTGACCAAACTTCTTTTTGCAAAAAGAAAAAAAAAAAAGGGGGGGGGGGGGGCAATTAATTAAAACTTCATTTGGACAAATTTTTGAAAAAAATGTTGAGAAACAAAGTTTGGAAATTGGCTGTTTCACATGTTTTTGATTAGTTTGAACCTCAAGCTTCTGTGCAAGCAAACCCTTTAAAGGTGCTCAAGGAGTCCCTGGGAACTGACATTTCCATGCTTTGCACAACTATAGTGACTACACGTGTGTGCAAAGGCACAGTGTCACAATTCATCAGGTTGGACCCAAGCATTGCCAGACAAGTCGAGTTGACATCTGAGGCTCAGCAACTATATCAATATTTTCCCCTCCCCTCCCGAGCCTATAATCCAAACGGCTCTTACAGCAATTCCAAGAAGGCTAGAGCGCACCAGGGCAGATGTAGTCCTGTTCCGACATGCTAAGCTTTGCTAAAAGCATTAGATCAATGAACTCAGCCTTGAAAGTCTGCAGAGCCCCTTGGCCAGAAAACAGCCTCAAAACAACAACCCCCAGGCAACATCCTGAGGTTGCATTGTGTTTTTTGTCTCACTTTGTGTATGAATCTTTGCAATACGCAGTGATTTGCTTTCTAATGCAGAAGTCTGGTCAAATATCAACAAATGCCATAGCGACTAACAAAAATATTGAGGGTTTTTTTGTAGTCAGGTAGTGACTACACCTGCCACCAAAAGGTGGTGAGCTAATTTTCCTAAGGGCAGAAGCCCAGGGCTGAGTACAAATATTCATGTACAATTGTGTATTAAATTAGTGCCGCGCAGTTACAGCAAGTGAATATAGAAATTGCCACCTAGAGATGTACTGCTGGAGTCTGATCTCACCTGCAGTGCAAATCCGAAAGCAATCCGAAATCATAGGCAGGTCATTGCATGGCAATTTGAAGGCACCTGATTTAGAGAAAAGCTGGTCAATTTTGTTTTCGTTGTCATTTGTCTCTATGCTGGATGGTTTCTAACTGGAAATGGACACATGGTCCTAAGCTACCGGGAACAACAAAGAAATTGGCCTGGTTAAATTCATTGCACCAAATTTGCTGTGAGACCCTGTTCCTATAAGATTTCCAGGTTGGAGAGATTGGAAGAAGATTCAGAAAAGGGCATGATTAACCTGTCAGAGTCTCCTATCCCTGCCCCGTACAATGAGAAATGCCCAGTGGGAAGGACTGGCTCAGCTCCCTAGATTAGGCACCACAAGCTTCCCTGAGAAGTATGAAATGCGGAGCTATATCCAGTTCCTACTAAACTGTGTCTGGCCTCCTTAGCCCTACATTTAAGGTCTGGGCAGTGATGCCGCTGTGACTCTTGCTGCGGGATGTGCACGTGTTTTGAATCATAGAATCATGGAAGATTAGGGTTGGAAGGGACCTCGAGATGTCATCTAATCGTAGCCCCAAGGGCAGATTGGGCCCTAGATAGCCTGGGCTAAGCCTATCACAGATGCTCTGAAGGATAAAGCATCCACAGTCTGATGGGAGAGATTATCTTAACGGGGAAATTCACCCGGCACACAGTTGTCCATATATCACTTGTCATGGACATGACCATCCCATTGACTAACAGACTGCGGTCAACTACCGTCGGTTCTGGAAGAGCAAGTGCAAGTCATAGCTAGCTGTCTGTGACGCTGTCCTGAAAAAGTAACCTGCAGCTCCTAAGAGGAGGCATTGCCAGGTGTAAGAAAGGTGTCCCGGCTAGCCAAGGTCCTAATGGAGTTGGGTGGAGGAGGAAACTTGGCAGTGCAGCATGCCAACATTAGCTCAGGGTATAGTGCAAGAAAGGACAACCGTAGAGATCCAGGTGAATGTCACTTGAGAGGTAGCCATTGACAGAATCTGCCAGCTCACATGAAGCCCTCAGCCTTCACCTTCCTCTTGCGGTGGATGCTAGAAGCGATTGACTTGATCTAAACATAAGGCTGGAGAGAGTGGAAGCACGCCACATTCAACATTGATGAGGCAACAACATCTGGTGCTCCATTAGAGTACAGCAAGCTGCAGTGTACCCAGAATAGCAAAACAAGGACATTTACAGAAAAACACTCTGAATTACGTGAAAACCTTTTATCCAGATTCTGGTTTTTGAACTTAATTCTTAGCAGCCATTTAGAGAAGGGGAATCACAGTTTATCAGGACCACAAGCTTGTAAACATAGGACACGTCCCTTATAAATTCTTAATCCCCCTCCAAACAAATCAGCTACAAGTGCATCAGCTGAAACCAGTTGACTCCCAACCGATCCCATTTATCTTTCATGCCATTTTGGAGGACGTGGCACTGACGGCTGCCATGTGGAACTGGGACCTGTCACTTCCTTTCAGCCCGTCTAAGAGCCAGGGAGGAGTTGTTGAACAAAATCCATCGCAAGCAGTTATCTTCTACATGCATCTCCCAGATTAAATGGCACTTAATGGACTAATGAGCAACTGGGAGTGACGTACAAGGAAACTTCATTAAACCTTGTTAAAAATGAATAAAATTCAGAATCAATTCCCATTAGTGAATGCACTGATATTTCACATATCTTTGGGGAGTTTTATTATGAATTCATGCATAGACTGGGGATAATGATGCCCATTTCCCCCACCTCCTTTCTTCCTAATAAAAATGAGCAAGACTTAGGATTTGCTACTTTTCGTTCTCTTTTTAAGCATTATATAAAATATTTAAACTACATCTTTTGCTTCTCGTGGCCATGCCCTTATTGTGTCAAGTCATATTAGTTAAATATACAAATGAGAGTAAACAAAGGTGACAGATCGATGAAACACATGGTACTAGAGTGTGAAAGACCCCCCGCGTACAATCCATCCATCGGCTACTTGATGGCACATCCGCCTGCCACTATGCGGGAACTTGAAAGGAGGGAGATCAAAGCTTCAAACAAAATTGCTTTCTATAGGACCAGACAGTTTGTCTCCCTCCCCTCCCATTTCTCTCTCTCTCTCTCTCTCTTACACATTTAAATTCTTATTTAAGTGCGAAGTGGATATTATCAAGAACTGAGAGAATAGTGAAAACTAATTCCCACGATTATTATGCAGTAATATTTGGAATACGCTGCCACCTAAAAAGCCTCAACCACGTCTGGACCCCATTGTGCTCGGTGCTGTACAGGCACGTAGAAAGATACAGTTCCTGCCCTGATGAACTTAAAGTCTCAAAACCTAAGATGTAACAAGTGAATGAGACAAAGAAATGGGAATGTGGGAGCACCAGATAACGGCAATTTCTCATGTCAATTGTAATTTTTTGGGGCAGGGATTGTCTCTTATTGAGGATCTGTACAGTGCCAAGCAATACTAATTCGCATTACTACAATAATACTACAATTAGCAATAATACTATTAGCAATACTAATATATAAATCATAATATTCGTTTTTTATTACTTGTTTCACGGTAGCTCTGAGAAGCCCCCAGTCATGGACCAGGTCCCCATTGTGCTAAATGTTGTATAAACCCAGAACAAAAAGCTGGTGCCTGACCCAAAGAGCTTACAAAGTATAAGACAAGAGAAAACAGGTGGAGACAGGCAGATGGGGGAGCAGCAAGAAGCAATGAGATAATGTCGGTCAGCATGGTAGGCAATGGTTTTAGCACACCTACAGCTGAATTGTTCTCCAGATTTTAATAATAATAATGGACTAAATGATGGACTAGCTGTGGGCACAATTCATAGCTGTAATAAGCTGATCATTAAGCGACATCTCAGCCCACTTCCTACCTAGGCGTTATCAACAGCAGTGTTCTGACTAGTGTACAGACTACACGGTACCCCTCTGGAAGTGTTCTGTATGCAGCACAGCATAGGTGACCCTTAAGGAGGAATATAAAGGGGGATAATTTATTCTAATTCAAAAGAGAACTTCAGTTTGATCCATTTGCATTCACTGGCCATGAACAGTCTAGTGTTCAAACTTTCCGAGCATGAATACTCCTAGAAAGCAAACTTTTAATTCAAATATTTGCCGCAGATGCATTTCAAAACATACATTGGATTGAAAAATTGACAGCATGAGCTGTGCTGGTTAGTTACGTAAGAAATGCTCTATTGTTTCTGTTTGCTCGTTGGATGTTTTATAACTAATACAAATTAAGGACACAGTCTTGCAAACACTGGAGACTTATCTAGACAAAGAGTTAGTGCACTGCAAGCTGGGGTGTAAATCTACAGCATACTAGCCTGACACATGCAAATTGTCTGTCTGGACCCCGTTAACATGCACAAAATGTTTCCTAGCGAGCTTTGATCTCCTTTGCTTTGAAACGAGAATAGGTCAGTGTGCACTACATAATTTCCAGTGCAGGGTGGAGGCGTCCACACAGACAGTAAGTGCACGGCACACCAGTATGCAGTAGATTTACAGCCCAGCTTGCCACACGCTAACTGTTTGTCTAGACAAGCCCTGCGTATAGAGCTTGCTATGTGAGTAGCCCAGTCGATATCATTAATCCCACTGATGGTCTAAAAGGAGCTACATGGGGAGAAGATTTTTGAGAGTAGAGAGTCTTTTAATCTAGCAAAAGCATAACAAAACCCAAAGCTGGAAGCCAATTGAAAAGAAGGCACATACTTAACAGTGAGGGTAATTAACCATCGGAAAAGCTTCCCAAGGATGTGGTAAATTCTTACTCATTTGGAGTGTTTAAATCAAGACCAAGTTTCTTTCTAAAAGAGGTGCTGTTTTTTAAGCAGAAGGTCCATACAGGAATCACTAGGTTAAATATTATGGCTTGTGTTATGCAGAGGTCACATGACACGAGCATGTCTCCTTCTGTTGTTAAAATCAATGAGCTTTTTGTTTATATTAATATTGCAACAGTGCCTGAAGGCCACAGCCTGGTCAGTGTGATGTGTACAAATGTGACTTGTAGATTCGATAATAGCATTTTCAACTTCAATTGGTCCTCGGAACATGAAGAAATTTGCAAATAATTTCAAATAATGATGAATCTATTTGAGATTTTCTCCCATCTGTTTGCAGGCAATTTGCAAACAAAAACTTGGCAACACTGGTTGAATACATGATTTGCTGTGCATGATGTGACCAGCTATAATATTAACCATGGAGCTAGATGGCTGAAAGACAATTCTGTGGGGTTGTCTTTTTTTCCATTCTTCATTCTTCTGATGCTGCTCACTTAATCATGGAGAAGCTGTCATGTTCTCCTGATGGATCTTTCACTATATTTTCCTTACCACTTACCCCTTTTTTCCCTACCACAGCCAGCGTACAAACTAGATCAATAACTTTGAATGGCAGCAGTTGCAAATTAATTTCAGTGGACATATCCATAAGTCAGGTTGACCTGATGAATATAACAGCTCTGAACCAGGCAGCACTAACACAAGTTCAGCATAGAACAGGACTTGCTGTGTGGATGGACTTCTTGGCTAAAGTCTCCTTTGTACTCTAGAATCTATTTATGCCCTTGGGATTTTGGGTGTGTTCTGGTCACTGAATTCATAAACTCCCTACACTATTACTGTTTCAAGTACTGAAGGAGATCCTTTGAAAGCCCCTCCTGACATTCGGAAGGGCACCATTTGTGCAGCAGGACTCTTTTCACGAGCAGTTTTTAAAAAACAAACAATGTGCACAAAGATTTGACAGAACTTGGCTATTGATTTCCTGTCAGTCTAATGCTGCCTACAGACTCCTGAGATTATTCTGTCTATAAAGGGAGGTGAGAGACCACTGAAGAGTTTGCATTTCATATCTGAGCTGGGATTCCTGTAGGCCAGCTGCTGCATCTCCCCTGGGCCAAGCATTTTAGCTCGCCTAAGTGGGTGGCCCCATTAGTTACTGTCTATTTTGTAAGGAGTTTCTGCAATGGTTGCATTGAGCTGAAGGAAATAGGGGAAGGAATCTCTGCATCCGAACTATGGTCTGTTCTCAGTGTCTCCTCACCACTCTTCCAGAAGATAAACAACCTGCAGAAACTTTAGGCGGTATGAGTAATAGTTCCTAGAGGAGGATGCAGCACATCGAGACTCAGACTATGTGTGATCAGGCAACTGTCCCTAGTACAGTCAAGAGATTGTAGCAGAGTGCTGGAGAATGACCCTCTACCCAGAAGACCTTCACTTTAGCAGGAGGCAGGGTAGTCTAGTGGCTAAGGCCACTGCCTTAGCACTCAGCAGCCCTGCATTCAATTCTTGTCTGTGCTGCTGGGTGACCTGGGGCAAATCACTTCCTCTCCCTGTACCTCAGTTTCCCCACATGTAAGATGGGGCTCATGGTACAACTTCTTTGTAAAGTGTTTTGGAAGCTATAGATGCTAAGAGTGAGGTATCTGTCATGTACTGAGTCACCCATCCAACTCTCTAGGACTGGAGGACCAAGAATGCTTTGAGTTAACTCCTCAGAAACAATCCTGCCTCTCCCAGTTCCCCGTATTGTTACCACGACTACCTTATAGAGCAGAGTGTGTGCATCAGTCATTCAGGCTGAGCTGGAGTTGGACTATCGGGGTCCATCTTTTCTTCTCTCTTTCACAAATTTTAGCCCCTTCCTAATTAGCAAAATGTCAACTTTCTACACTCCAAAAAATCCTGCCGAAAGTGCCCCACGCTGATCTAAATAAAGTGGTTTCTCTGAAATTCAGATGAGGTCAAACAGGGGATCCAGTCAACCAGTGAATGATTTAAGCGTGATGCACTTACTGTTGGGCTTCTCCATCCCCAGCGTCTGTGATTCTATCCTTCTGCCTTCAGGATTTCTCCTGCTTTATTCTTCACTCGCAGGCATGCAAGTAGAAATCTGGCTGGCTGCCCCGGGGTGTTTAAGAACCATGTGCAAGAGTGCTATAGAGGTGACTGTCTTAGAAGGAAAAACTCAAAGGCAATCAATGCAACCTCACATTTGGGCCCAGCGCTACTTTATCAAGATGTCAGCATTACGGATTGTGCCAATAAATTTGCCTTTCACTGCATTAGTCTTACATTTGTGACATTGCTCATTGCCTTCCTGGCCACAATAACCGAGCTCGTGCACAGCAGAGGGGTTGAATTTTTAAGGGGCCCTGTTATTACAGTGATGACTCCTGACTGATGTTCTGGTGGCGTGGAGGTGATCTTCATGCAGGTGGCACTCTTCCATCCATGAGCTCTTAGCCGATGCCGCCTGATGCCTGGCACTAGGCTAAGCTGAGATGCTGTTAGTCGTGCTGGTAATTCAGCAAGGATCAAACACACACATTCTTCCCTTCGGGTCAGTACAGAATCAATGCTCCAGTGCTTCATGAACAATCTAAAACATGATATTAACAGCTCTAAAGGAATCCAGTGTGTTTCCCTTTCTCTAGCTGTCATGCCGGGACCGGTTATGTTATATATCCACACAGACATTGAGCTTTTTGCCATCTAGTGTTCACCAATCCACACAGAGAGTAAGATTCACTAGGATTGGCAGCATCTCCGCATTCTTCTGGTCAGCTGGAGGGTGTCACGTGGAGGTGCCATCTCTCCCAAGAAGTCAGAATGTTCTCTCCATATTCAGACCCTCAGCATGTTGGTGTCCAGTACAGTCCTAATCTGCAGGGCTGGCCTCACATATTACACACTTGCATACAAATTATAATTGCTATAATGTGAGTTTTTAGGGAGCCTGTATCTTAGAACTCCATGGCTCACATAAGCCCAAATTTGGACTACTAATTCAACCCTGGACCCCTGTGAGACACAGAAGTATCTGAGCATGCATGTGGATTTTGGAGCACTTATAGAAACCAGCTGCTAAACAGTAGGTGAGTTTCTGCCTTAATTATAACAGAACGATAGTTCTGCTGTAATAAAATCGTTAACAATTATCCCAAGCCACAGCTTTCAAATCCAGATCTGAACTTCCTTAATGGTTGTTGGACCTGGGGGGGAGGGGAGGGGTGTTGGATCATGCCCTTATTTGGAAATATTATTAGCCAAATATGCATAAATTAATACTGTGCTAGTGACTTTGGGTATCACAGCTTCTGACATAGCAGAGACTCTGGTTTAGTTTTCAGAGTTAAGGAGAGAGATCAGGATTCCTGGCATCATTCTCACTTCTGTCACTAGCTTCATAGGTTTTATGGAGGGACCAGAGGGGGTCATTGCAATTAGCTAGTCTGACCTCCTGCATAGCACAGGCCATAGAACTTCATCCAAGGATTCCTCCATTGTGCCCAATAACTTCTGGGGGCAGTCACTTGAAAAATTCTGAATTTTGAAATTGTCTGATGAAAATAGAACATAACTTTCACAAAACGTGATTATAAAAATTTCCTAATTTTTTCAATCACCTGTGCGTCTGCCTGAGCTAGATTATGGTCCTGAACTAAAGACTTTGACTGGTGGAGAATCTACCACAACTCTTGGTAAGACATTGTGTAACCTTCAGCTAGTCGTTTAATATACTTGTATCACTCTTTATTTGCCTCTAAAATGGGGATATTTAATGATAGTTACTATCTCTGTCAGGGGTGTTTTGAGGCTCAAGTCCTCAGTGTCTGTAAAGAATTTGCAATCCTCCAATACAAGATGCCACCTGACAGTGTTTTGCTTTTGTAGCCCCAGAAATCCTTCCAGTCTTTTTTAGTTCAGCAGGGGGATAGGGCATATCTCCAGGGTATTTAAATGAAAGTGGGTAGTTGCCATATGAAATCCAGCAGTAGAGGAACTTGGTGGAAAGCCAGTTCTTCAGCTGCCGCCATCAATGGAACAATGCCCATTTACACCTGCTGGCTTGTTTTTATGTTTTTATACAATAACTTTGTACTTCCATAGCTCTTTCCATCAGAGAATCTCAAAGCACTTTACAAACACTAATGAACTAAGCCTCACAGATTGCTTAGATTGGAAGGTATTTGGGGCACGGACTCTCTTTTTGTTCCTGGTTTGTACAGAGCCTGGCACAATGGGGCCCTGGTCCATGGCTGGGGTTTCTAGGGGCGATCACAATACAAATAATAAATAAATAACAATACCTCTATCTGTCATCATTATCCTCATTTTACAGATAGGGAAGCACAGAGTGATTGAGAGGCACTAGCCGGCAGTCTTTAGTCACTTAAAGGCCTTGAGTATTTCTACAGCACCTGAATATGAGCCTATAAGACTGGGCCATGAGACATTTACATAAGCAAATCAGGGGTAAAGCTAGGACGAGAACCCAAGTTTCATAGAATTATAAAAGTGTTGGCCTGGACATGGGACCTCAATAGGCCATGTAGTCCAGTCCCCTAACTATTGATCCAGTACCTTAAACTTAAACTACTATTCCATCCCTCCTTCTCATTAATGTGCAATCCACGCCAATCTGAAAATATTTAGTAACAACCTTGTAATTTAACTGAACTTGAACCAGAACCAAAATGAGACCGTCTAGGGAATGTAAATGCCTCAGTCCTAACCAGAGAAAAATCAAGGGGAAATCTCTATGTTCAAAAAAACCCAAAACTGTTTGGTTGCAGAATAAATCCTCTGGGGCATGTTATCAGTTCAGAAGGACTCTGGGGAAATCCTGGGATGATGTGATTTGTCTGTCAAATCATAGTGAAGGAAAATAAATATCCTGCAAATGAAAACTATTATCCTTTCAGAAAGTGACACCAGGACTGTGATTTACTAACCCTCAGCCATGCGGGTGTTGAGTCCCCTCAGCTGGGATGGGAGCAAGGTAGATTGCAAAAGAAATATAATCCTGAAAAATACCTTTTAAAACCATATAACCTGACCTTTAAAAGCCCCATCACTACTTCGGCAATATCACTCTCAAATTACAGGGTGCCGGCAATCTTTTACGAATAACATTTGTTGTTCCCTGGCAGGAGACATCCATAAAAACAGATATAAAGGAAGATGATCTATCTCAATCCAGATCCTCCACCAGTCTAAATCAGCTCTGAGGAATTCAACAGAGAGATGGAGATTTACAGCAGCAGAGGATCCAGCCTGTTTCAGTTTCCATTCTGGTAAAATGGAGATACAAATGTTTATTATGGGAAAAAAGTAGCATGCGGTCATGTAACAAAAGACTATCATAATGCAAACGCACAAGGAGGCTGCATTCAGAGTGCAGAGGCAAACTTAATTCTGACGCTTCCAAACTTTTAAGGGTTTGACTTTGCAACCTGAACATTCTTTTAGTGAGGCTTTGGGGGCTGCATTATCTATTTAAGCTCAGCTTACCACAGAGTACATGGGGCCTGGTTATAATTATTAATTACTATTAACAATTTGTATTGCCATAGCACATAGAGGCCCCTGCTATGTATAAAAGCCCCGCTTTGCCATGTAATGTAGAAAAACAGAGTGAAAGGCAGACCTCTCCCTGAAGCACATACTTAACGGCCAAGATTTTCAAAAGCGACTCCTGATTGTGGGTGCCCACCTTAAGACATCCAGAAGAACCCTAGTTTTCAGAGGGCAGGTGCTAAGCACCTTCTGAAAATCAGGCACCTTGTAAAGAGTTCCAAGTGGAGCACTCAAATCTGAATGTAGCTAAAGCCACAAGTCACTTGTGAAAGTCTTGGGCTGCGTAGACAAGCCAGAATTATTATCCATATGGGGATGGGAGCTGAGGCACAGAGAGATGCAGGCCCAGATCTTCATGAGTATTTAGGCACCTAACTCCCAGTTCAATGCAATGAGTCTTGCGTCACACAAACTAAATCAAATCTGATGCTTTTCTGCTCATTGCCCTGATGACTTGCCTTGTATCCCTCTGCGTTCAATCATGTAGCATTTCCTAGTCTTGTTACAAACCTTTAAACAGCCACAAAATTACCCTCATTTAGAGCTTATTCTGCCCTTGTTACATTTTTACCTCAGATAAAGGAGGAAAATAATGGCATTAAACCCAATGTAGAAATGTATAAAGGAGAGGCGGGAAAGACCTCTTAAGTCATCCCACTATCCAGAGCAGGATTCTTCCATTCTGGATATTCGCGGGTGTCTTAATTCTCATCAATTCCAGGTTTCAATTGTTCTAGTGATGGTGTTTTCACCAGTTCCTTGGGGAGATTGTGTGCAATGACAGGATGATCTCAAAGGGCTAGGATCTTTCATAGGAGGATCTCAGAGGGCTAGAATGAGCCTGTCGGCTCAGCCCCAGGGGTGAGGTAGCTGCTGCCTGCACCACCTTGGGAAGGAATTGCGTCTCTGAGACTGACATTTCATCCTCCACTCCCTCTAGGTCAGGAAGTAACTTACTGCAGCTTTCTTCCTCCCTCGTGCCCGGCCCGCAAATAGGGAAGACGAGCCAGACTCCATCCATTCTCTGGTCCTCTCCGCCATCTGCCCACAGCATGTGCTCAGAGTGCGTAGTTCCTGGGCCAAAGGAGGAGGAGTGGGAAGGGTTTCACTCCCCGGCGTGGCCAAGAAAGTCAAGGATATGGCCTACCCTCAGCGTGTTTTACAGGCAATGAAGTTCTGATTCTGCCATTCTTAATCAGCGCAAGCTCCTACTGGCTTCAGGAACAGACCCTAACTCATTAAGGCCTAAAGTCAGTAGCTGGACCAGGCACTGGGCTGTGTCAGATGAGAGGAAGAAGGATCCTTGCTTGATCTGTGGAACCACTTCATGGAGGCTATTTCAGCCCGATGGCTGGAATATGTCCATAGTGTGCCACCCACGTGCCTGGTTCCAAGGGCACTTTGTGGCAGCTGGATTTGGGCCGAAGTCTGATAAAACACATTAAGGCCCCCATATTATTATCCCCATTGTACATATGGGGAAACTGAAGCACAGAAAGAGGAAGTGACTTGCCCAAGGTCATCCAGCTGGTCAGTGGCTGAGCTGGAACTAGAACCCAGTTCTCCTGAGAGCCAGTCCAATGCTCTATCCAATAGGACACACTGCCTCCCCCAGAAATGGGAAGTGGGGGTTCAATGATATATAGGACCCTTGAGCTAAGTCCTTGCCACCAGGATTCTCTCCTAGCCAAAACAGAACCCAGGACTCTGGATTTTCTGTCCCCTGCCATAACCACTAGGTCTCCTCTCCGTCTAGCGAGCACAAAGTAATGCATTCTCATAAAAATAGGGTTAGAACGAGAAAATGATAGACAGACAGACAGAATTCAGGGATCTACTTATCCATCCCTCAAGGTAGCCAGATCATCACCGTTAACATTATTGGCAAGTTCTGCCCATTCATCCACAATAAACTAGACTCATTAGAAACTCTGGCTCCTCAAGGGCTGCTGCACTATGTGCTCAGTGCCCCAGTTGCTTTTCTGCTGATATGCCACCTGCATCAAAATGCTTTCATTTAAAAACTTCCTTTCGCAGAAGATCCTGCCTCCCCATTACAAAGTACCCTTTCAACATCCTTCAGGCTTCTTCCAGTCCCTCCTCACCTTCCTGAGGTTAAAGACTTTCACAGGAGTGCAAAGAAGAGCCTCTTGAAAGGAAAAGACAAAATTGGGAGCTGCTTTTGTGGCAAAGTCTATCTCATTATAGATGCATTTAAAACCTGTTTTGAAAACTTACCTTTCATTTTGCACTGTAACAACACAGTATTTTAAAATCATGTCTCAAGCACTTCTGTTCAGCAGCTCTTTATTAAAGTTTGGTGAGAAAGATTTTCACAAGGAAAGTTTTGTTGGTTTTTTATATGTATTTTCACAAGGAAAGCTTTGTTGGGTTTTTTTGTATACATATTGCTGTCTGAGGGTTTGGTTTCTGGCTGTTTGTTTAAAATTTCCACACCTTTCAATCTCCATTCAGACTGACATTTAGAGGCTGTTGGTCAATTTAGCATAAACCTGGCTAGGAAAACCCTACTTTTAGCTAGACTTGGCCAAATCTGATTTTTTGAAATATAATTTCAACAGGTGATATCAATGTATATTTTTAAGCATTTTTATCAATTTAAATTTTCAGGAGTTGTGGGAAATTATTGGGGGTCAGACAATAGGAGGACAGAAAATAATTATGTAGTGACAGCACACGTTGAAATTCAAGATGTGAAAGTTTTATAACCATTAAAACACAAACTCAACATCGCATGTCAAAATATACAAAGTAAATATCCTCAAATCAAAGTCTAATAAGTTCTCAAGCCACATTTTTCTTACTTTGCCTATCTGTAAAATTAAATTATGGTTGATGGAAATATTTTTTCGTTGGCCTGCATGAATGGTGGAGAGGAAGGGTACTGATATGTACCAATAAAACCTAATCTTTCCAAGCCTACGTTTAGATCACTTTGTAGGGTCTTTCAGTGCCCAATTCTAACCTCCATTATGGTAGCATCTGGGCCAAGTCAAATCTCTTGGTATAATTCCTTCCTCTCAATGAACAAGTTCACTCTTGTGTCTAGCCACCTTTGACACATACAACAAGCTTCCCCTCCTTTGCCTCCCATTGCTCCCCACCTATTTAAGTTCTAGGACTGGTGAAAGAAGGTCAGTAAAGCTACAGAAGGCCCACCCCCTCAGATGAGGGAGGGATCAAAGAACCCATGACTTGAGTACCAGGGAAAAAGAGAGAAGAAATCAGGGACAGCACTGTGGTCAGAGTCAAAAGGAGGGAACCACAAGCTGATATTGAGCAGACAATTCCCACTATTCTGGGAAAGCATCCCATGAGTCACTGGATGTCATCACTAGAGCCTAAAGGTAAGCAATGTAGTTAGTGGATCGAGAGCTGGAGTGGGACTCATAAGATCTAGGTTGTATTCCTAGCTTTTCTACTAACCTACTTGGTGACTTTGGGCAAGTCACTTCCCCACTCTGTGTCTCCATTTCCCTGTCTGTGCAATGAAGATAATGATGCAGACCAATTTTGTAAAGCATTCTGAGATCTACAGATGAAAAGCTCTATGTAAGACCCAGGTATTATTATTATTTATTAGTTCATCAACAGAAAAGGCACAGCACCAACATAGACAACACAAGCTTCTCCACAAGCCCAAAGAGAGTAGGAGGCAAACAAGAATGTAAGTAAAAGCACAAGGTTTAACGGTAGTCATATTACTTGCTCCCCTCCCCCCAAAAAACAGAGTAAAATTTTGCCTTTCTATAATAAGAGAAGATGAGGGGACAGAGGCGGGCAGAAGTTGCTATAGTAACCAAACAGCTGGAAGGGTGAGAGAAAGAGATGCTAAGACTACAAGAAAGTAACCATGACCAAATGAAACTTGCCTCCCTTCCCCTCCCATGAGGTACAAAAGAGGTGGTACCAAAGCCCCCAGACTCAAGATCCTCCAAAACAGAACATGACCATATATTGAAAGGGGTGGTGATGAGGGAGGGAGGGAGGGAGGGCCTTACAGACATAACTGAGTCTATCAAGAAGGAGGGAGCTCCGTTGTCACGTGGAGCTATGGCAAGAGAAGAAGGAGCCTCTATGGCATGTAGACCTATGGTTGCGGGTGAGAAAACTCTATTGGTTTATAAAAAGCAGCCCAATTGTGCAAAATGCTATGGTTTTCTGCTTGCTTCTTTAGCCCCAATAAACCCATTGCACTGCCTGCAGATTGGACTCTGGACTGTTGCTTTCCAGCAAACTGTGTCTGGGAACTGAAGAGGAAAGGGCAAGGAAGCCCTAACATCTGCCTAAGCACCTCACAAACAATGGATGAATCCACACAGCACCCCTGTGAGGCAGGGAAGATTTAACAACCTTGTTTTTGACAAGGGGGGCTGAGTCCTGGAGAGATGAAGTGATTTGCCCACAGTCTCACAGGAAGCCTGCATCAGAACCTGCTTTGAGCCTACATTTTCTGAGTCCTAGTCCAATGGATTAACTTTAGATTTGTGAAAACCCCCAATAAACCAAATGTCACCCAAGTGTTGCTGTTATAAAGGGCCCTTCCTGCGGCGCATTGAAAAGCAGAAGGATTCTCAGTCTATTTCATGGGGTGGATCAAATCTTAATAGCTAGTTTGCCTCCTGGAAGATGCCCCTGTCATTTGTGATCACACAGCAACCCTGTGGCATCCCAAGCATTTGCTTTGGTAGGAAAGTCACCCCAGGAATGCATTGCTATAACTTCAGCTGTCTGTGATGCAATGTAGCAGGCAGATAGGAAAGAGGAAGGCGGAGCCAGCACCCCATGACTAATCAGTTTTCCACATGCCACCAGCCAGTACTCCACAGACCACAGTTTGCTGCTGTGCAAAACACGTTTATATAGTGATGTCCTACAGGCTTTCAGTCCCACTGTCAACCCCTCTCTCCAACCTTCCCCCCACTGAAAAGTCTATTTGTGGAGACAGGTAAGGAGAGAGGAACTGATTGCAATGACTTTCTGATTGATCATCTTAAAGGTAGGGGGAAGAGGGGGAATAACGCAAGAAACAACCACCCTACATTTAGGACATTTTATAAATTGAGAGCTGGAGTTGTTTTCTCATGGCTGTGGCTTCATTGCCATGCTCGATCCTTTTTCTAGGGACCCCCCAGCCTTCACCTTGGAGAATAGTACATCTTGCCTTTGGGAGCGAAAGATACATTTTCCATCTCCATGCAGTGACAAAAGACCCCCTTGCCTTCGGTCCATTTGTCCTGCACTTTTGGGAGCAATGCATCCGGTTTTGTAGCCCTGTTGTCACTCTCCTCTCACCAACCCACTATTATTTGCCTAGAAAAAGGAAGATTGAGTTCTCCAGCATGACTGACTGAAGGCCCCCTATAACCAGATTCATAACCATTTGCCTGCAATTTGCCCAAGGGAAGGTTATTAACAGCAACTTAGTGTCTGATGGATAGCTGTGTTGCTGAGGTTCTGCTTTATATCATTTAAATGCATGCGGGTAGACGTATATTAAACAAATGCCAAAAAAAATCATATTTATTAAAGCTGGGAAATTGGAGCACATCTCTGTACGCACACATAGTTATAGAGATTTAATAATCAATTATTACGTTGACATTCAGTACTTGCCTTTGTAAATCTAAACAGGATGTGCATGCAGGAGACCTTCATTTCAGAAGGTTATTTTAATTCCATTCCATAATTGTTCCTTTGTTTCTGTATCTTCTGCCCATAAGCTGTTAACCCATGTGCACAGCATGGCAAATGGACTGTGGTGTGGAGTTTTGTGGTTGTGTGTTAATGGAAATAAGTATTGATTTGTATTTTTGGTCTTTATTCCCCCCCTCCCCACTTTTTTTTTTTAAATAGGGATAATTCATTTCATGATGACAAATGGATCATTGTAGACTCAGCATAATGGAGCAGTAATTACCTAAGAAGTGATGGATTCAGGCAGATTTTGTAAGCTAAATTATCTGAGTAGTAGAGTAGTGGCCATTCTGAAACTGATCGACCCAATGACTGCAGTGTTCTGCTTATTCCTTTTACAACAGACTGCTATTTTAACCTTTACCTGCTAGCGTAAGTTCCATAGATCTCACACATACACACTCTTGTGCATTTTATTCACACATTGCTAAAGGGAGCAGCCTCGTTATTCAGAAAACATTGTACCAGGTCAGCTTATATTTGCCCTTATATTAATAAGACAACCATTTACAGAACATTAAAGGAGCTATTTGTTGGACAGATTTCTTTTTACAAGGCAGCTAATGGGCCCCTGTGCCAGCATGTGTAGTGCAAGATACTCTAATCACAATTTAGTTAAGAAGGCCCACCTCCGTTAGCCTACAGTCCGCCTCATTAGCCCTGCATAGAAGCCAGGCAGTTAGTATGAGCTATTTTGGCCCCCTCTTTCCCGCATATTCAGTGCTATTGTAAACCATTGGAACATCTTTGAAAAAGCAGCAGCTACTTTCCTGGAGAAGTTCACCTCCCTGGGGAAAGTTCTTGAATGCGGTGGTGACTTTCACAAAGATATTATTCCTCAAAAGCAGCTAGTATTGTGCCAAGAATTCTCAACCTAAAATAAAAAATTACCCCAGGAAATACATTTACCAATATAATCCATTGTGTTTCTGGTAGTATAATCCATTGTGTTTCTGGTAGGGCTAAGTTACTCCGAAAGACCTTTCCTCCTCAGAAGCAAGGACTTGGAAAATGAAAGCATTTCCTTGGTTTTGTGCATTGTTTACACAAATATACTTATCTTAATGGACAGAACACTGTGCCTTTTGTATATGAATGTGAAAATTCATGGTGCTTTTTATCCTCTCAGAATGGTAATGACTCTTTTCTAGATGGCAGAGATAATCGAGCAGATTTATCAAGAAGCGGGTACTTTGGGGAGTGTAAGGCATAAAACCACTCTTTGCTAGCTGTTCAGAATACCACCATTTTTATGCTCCTTTTGATGTTTGAAGTCTCATTGTGAGTCCTTACACTTAGTAACGTGCAAGGGCAAGATAAAGCAGCCATAACCTTTAAGTCACTTTATTATTTAATCAAGCTGTAATTTCACTGGAGAGCGTATAGAATATTGGTGCTGACAGTGATTTCATGTTTTATTACACTAGCGCACAAAGCTACAACCCTGATCAAGCATTTCTGGCTGGACTCAAACCACCCGTCTTTCAGTTCCCAACCCAATGCACTAACCCACTACAGACCTCAGAAAGAAATGGACATAGTGCTCCCTGTCTTAGTTATTATTATAGCATAAGTGGCTGAGGTCTGGGCTAAAATTGTAGTCCAAACCCTGCTGATGACCCATTGGGATAAAACTTGTATGTGATCATCTAATAAAAGACTGTTTACTAATGCATAAAAGGGACTAAAATGAGGATGCCAAGGTAAACTTGATTTAAAACAAGAGGCTATAGCTAAGCCATACGTCATCTGAATTTAGGTCAGGCAACTATGGGCTTGAGTCCTTTTGTCATCCAAGTTCTCTGTGTCTTGCTTTAACCAAGGGGGTAACCTCCTGCATTCACCCCACCCAGAAATTTGTGAACTGAAAGGTATGGGCACCGGCAGATGCTCAGCAAACAGGGTCATTAAACAATGAGTATAAAATATCACAGAGCGAACTGCAACAAACTGGCAGCTCTGGAGCGTTGCCCATATTCTCTCAATGGCTTTGAGATCAGATCTTCTCTGTTCACAAGCAGGAGGGTTGGGGAGCGAGAATGCCATGTTAACTACACCTGACAGGTAGAGTTGGTTCATTCATCACCCACAATAGAGCAACCTATTTAACGATTCACCTCCCTCTCCCGGAGCTGCATTGGCTCCTCTGGAGAGACCAAAATTAGAAGTAGGAAAACCCTGTGGTAGATACTAGAGTTAGTGGCTAGGCTTCTGAATACAAATCTGCTGAGTAAGGCGGTGTTGTTTTTCTCGGTCCCTTTTCACCACACAACCACACTTTCAAGCCACTCCCATTGGCAGCTGTGTTGTCCCTACAGTAACTTAACAGGTTTGCAGACAAAGGAGACTGTCAGAGCTTGGTAATGATAGCAATGTAAATAAATAAAAGTCGGAGTTTGTGTGCTCATGAATCTCTTCCTGAGGGTTTTAATTTGTAGAGGCAAACAGTCTCTGTTTAGCAAATGCAGATTGAACAGCTCAGCTGCAAAAGTGATCTAGAGCAAACCCCACCTGTTTGCAAACAAGAACCATCCAGTATCATTTCCAGTAGAAAGCCAGTGAGGGAGATAGGGGAGAGCCAAATTCTCGGCTAGGCTTTGGATTCAGGACCAGCCCTTAGCACAGGATGGAGTATAATCTGCACCAGCCCTGGAGTGCCTACAGGAAGTAACCCTCGGAGTCACAGCTCTTCCCCGGCTTCTTCCAAGGGGCAGTAATTCATTGTGGGCCTATATCCACAGCATTTGACAACACCCCCTGCCTTCATGCTGGCCACGGAGAACAGGGTGGGAGAGAGAAGCCAAAGCTGATCTTCTTAGCCACCTTTCTGCCTACTCTGGGGAAGAAGTAAGTGGGCAACAATCCCGCTTACTGCTGCATCACCAGGCACAAGCTTTAAGTCGCAGGCCTCAGGGCAGAAGGGCTCCCTTCCACAGGTGTGCACCCAGCTCTTAGCTTAACTCTTTGCTACCAGCTACATAAGTACCATGGGAGGAGTAATTCTGGGTTTACATTGTTGTAAGTGAGATCAGAATCTGGCCACAAACCCCAGCATCAAGGTGTGGCAGAAAGCCACATCCTTGCTCAAGATATGGAGGCTGAAGGGGATAAAAGCTGCCCAGGAGATCCAGAGGCCTAATATTGCTCATACAGCCTCCTCCTCTTTTAGGTAGCTTTGAAAATGAAAGCCTCAATATCGTGCATTTCTTGCCCAGACTTGACTGTGCATTCGGTGCCTACATCCTATGGCACTAGACACATATCAGAAACAACTCAAAGGGGCAAAATGCAATAGAAGGAAGGCATTTTTATTATTATTTTAATGTTTTTAAGATCCACGT
Source organism: Emydura macquarii macquarii (assembly GCF_026122565.2). Lineage (NCBI taxonomy): Eukaryota > Metazoa > Chordata > Testudines > Chelidae > Emydura > Emydura macquarii. The sequence goes on along the minus strand of NW_027130449.1, from coordinate 3,286,194 downwards.
GACAAAAATTCAATCTATTGTCTACATCTCAGCTGCAGCTCCCGCCCCAAATTCCTTCTCATTCTATAGTAACCACATGAAGACACTCCTGGGTGGAAGCACAAGGAGGAAAATAAGCCACTGTGTGAGGAATGACTTTAGCAGCGTGTGCCGGAACTACATTCCAAACCAGCCTCATTATTTCTCAGTTTGCCTTTTCAGCACCCAGGAGTAAAAATAGTCCACTCTGATGTCTTTAAACTTCAGCAGAGCCATAATGGAAAACACATTGTGCGAGACTAGAAAGGGAAGGAGTGATCTCAATCTGCACTGTGCTCTCACATGAGCTGGATTTCAGCTTGGAATTTGGTAAATACTGGCAGAGTAATCCTTCAAGTGTGGGCACGTCTTTTTGGTGGCAGGCACGATTGACAGCTGTCAAAGAAACTGACAATTTGCTGCTGCTGCTTTTCAGAGCAAACATGACATGCCGGAGGTGGATGGCATAGAAAGCAGTTTTGTTCTATGCTTATTTCCAGGAGGGGAATTAACTTGATCAATTTACGGACATGTTAAGCTTCGCCTCTTGCAGTGAGGAAGAATGGAGAGAAAGGATGATAGATTGTAGGCAGTAACCTTGCACGGCAGAGGAATGAACTGGACCTGTTCCTTCTGGGCCCATTGTTACCATATCAACCTGTCTATAAGCCTTATTGACATGACACTCACCTAGGTCTGGTTCTGCCACCCTTATCATGTTGGGCCTGATCCAGCGCTCATTGAAGATTATGGAAATCTTTGCATTGACTTCAATGGACTTTGGATTAAGCCTAATTGATCTTACTCCGTGACAGGCTCTACTGAGCCTGATGCAAGGTCCCCGGATGTCAATGGAAAGGTTCCCATTGATTTCAGCGGACACTAGGAGAAGGCCACTGAAAGCAAGCAGGGTGATAGAATGTCCCTGCTGATGACTTAGGGCCGGATCCCATGTTTCCGTTGAAGTAAACGGCAGCCAAGGACACACAGCATTTTGTAGGACTGAGCCCTTAAGGCACCCGTGAGCCATGAAACCATCAGTGTGGGGTGCAGGGATCCCTGTTCACAGCCCTTTCAGATCACCTGCGGGTTTTACAGATTACTAGGGTGCCTGGCTCTACAGCCCTGACCCCCAGAAAGAAGGGAGCAGAACCCTGGACCGACTTGTGCAGGTTCCTCTCAGTACGAGCTCAGCGTGCCCATTCAGAGCCATGCTTAGTGCAACGACTAAAGCTAGATTCTGCCTAGTCCTGACACGGGCCTGAAGTCAAGACAGGGATGCTGTAAGCGGCTCTTCCTTTCCCTTGTGCAGCCTGCAGTGACAGTTCCTACTTACTCCCCTGGTGACACATGGGACCCGTGGGAGGGGGCAGATTTGGCAATTGGCACAACCCAGCCCTAAATAGACACACAATCAGTCTCAGTGGTGTAAGGCAAGGGACTGGGAGACACAATTCCTAGGTTCTCTTTACGGAGCTCTCATCCACTTGCTATTGTGCCCTTGGGCACACTGTCTGCACCCCCATGCCTCAGTTTCCCCATTTGTAAAATGAGGATAACCGTCATTCCCGCGTTCACAATGGCATTGGAAGGGTTAATAAATGGATGACAGTCAAGCACTCTGACATCCTCAGATGGGCAGCGTGTGGACTTTTACTATAGCTACTCTGCAGGAGATCCAAGGTGGATCCCACAAGATTTGGACAGAGGAGAAGATCAGATAAATAGCACATCTGTTAGCAGCATAGGTCACAGATAATGACATCGAAGTCGTATGCAGCACTTGACAAAGCAGGGAAAATATCAGCCCTACTATTACGAAGGAGGAAAGTGAGACAGGCCTTAAAGGAGGTCATAACTGATGCTAGAACCCAGGTGTCCTGGCTCCTAGCCCAGAGACCCCGATCCCTTGGACCAAATTCCATCCTCCTGCAAATGCTTTCGATGGCAAATTTTTCAGCATAACTCATTAGCTCTCAGGCCTGGGGCAGCCTCGGTAAAGCAATCAAAGGGCTTGTAATTGGGGAAGGAGGGAAGGAGTGAATGGAAAGAGTGCTTTCTTCAGGAGCAGCCCTGACGCTGCAATTTATAATACGCGAAGGCAGCCAGCATCTAATAGTGATTTATAGACCGAACGCGAGACCTTTGAACGAGGGAGAACTCTGGCAGCCAGGTTCCTCGGGGAGCTTCTAATAAAGTCTGAAATGAAAACCACACATGGCTGGAGGGAGAGGCACAAAATAACAGGGACAAATAGATATTGTCTCTGAAGCGGAGAAGAGAACTCTCAGCATTAGCGCCCCACAGCCAGGTCTGGGCGTTGGAGGAGTGCATAAGGAGATACAGACGGACCTAACCAGCAATTCCCTCATCTATACCTGGTCCTCTGGTTGGGTTCATCACGGGGAGTCCCTGCATGGCCTTTGCACAGCTGTCTAGGTAGCACAGGGTTAAGGCTAGTGTTGCCTGGGGTGATGCAGGACAGCTGATGCCCTCAAGTTCCAGAGTTGGCAGAGTCCATACAAGTCTTACTCAGAGATGAACATAAGGAGCCGAGCCAGGGTGATGTCAGGGGTTGTGGGAATCTAATCTAAGTGCTGGGAAAAGCACAGCAAAACCTTTTGTAAATTCACCAACGAGACCAGGAGAGACTCTTCCCCAGTCTCTAGCCGCAGTCGGAGAACCGTAAAGAGTCCAGAAATGGTTGGGGCAGGATTCCCAACTGGAGCCAGTGTTTGCTTGGAAAGACCAAGGAAACCTTTATTCAAAGAGAAGAGGCAGCGGGTTTGAAGCAGAGTTTTTCAGAAAATGGATTTTCCATCCCACAACAAATGAGTAGTTTTGGGAGGAGGCGGGGGAGAGGAAATAATTCCAAACTGTGATGAAAAGCCAAAATTTCAAACTTTTTCAAAAAATGAAATTCTGGAGGAAAAAAAACTGTTTCGGGTCAATCATAATGTTTTGTTTTGATGTCCACCCTTTTTTAAAATTTATTTTTAATATTTTTTTAAGATAAAATGAAGTGCATTTCAAACCAAAAAGTTATTTTGGAAAGAGAGATTGAAACTTTTCGTGCCCCATTTCCTCCCCAAAAAATTAAAGTTCCTTGCAATCAATAAGAGGATAAGGAAAAAAAAATCAGTGTAGTTGACACAGCAATTCCAGTGGAAATCTTTTTCAACGCAAAGTTTTCCTCTCAGATAAGGGACCTTTGGTAAGGCATAGTCAGAATCCACCACATGTTGGTAAAGGAATCTAGTGCCATTTCCTATTCTTCTGCTGTCTGGTGTCTCTATGGCATTGCACTGACCCGGGAAGCCTCAATCTGCAGTTCTACACCTCTCTGGACTCCTGGGACCTGTCTAACCATGGTCCCTAGCTGCCCAGAGTGTGGCTTTTACACCCTGTATTCAGGGGGCTGGTTCTACTAGCAGTTGGTTAGGGAATGTAAATAGTAACTTGATATAACAAAGCCCTATTTACCTTGGACTTCATGGCTGTCATTCGCCATGGCTGCTTGCAACACGGAGAGAATTCAGAGCCTTCCACTCTATCTAGCAATTCACTTGACACCATGCTAAATGCAATTGTGTCTGAGCACATGAATGAAACCTCTTTAGCTAATGTAGAATCTCCCTTAGCTCTCAGTAGTATAGGGCTTATGTTGCACAGTGCAGCAATTCTGCTCCCATCCAGACGAGGCAGTGTTGCACATGCACATTATTCAGCTCATTTCATATCCTTCCCAAGCTAGACGAGCCTCAGGAGTTTGCAAGGGATGGAATCTCTGCTAACCAGTGTCACGCATCTATGACCAGATAAGCCTTCACAGGTGTTGCTATGACACACACCATACTGGTACAGTGACATGAGGAACAGACCCTAACTCCTCAAGCACCAAAAGCACAGGCCTCAGCCCCTTGAGCTAAAAGAGAATCGCCATTAGCAGTAAAGGACCTATGACACACAGTTGAGCAGTTCATACTCTGTTCAGTATAGGGCAGTGTCTGCTTCCCATGCATGCTGACATCTGCCAGGATGTATCATCTAGCATGTGGAACAAGCACCTTGACGGCAGGATATCCTGTGTCAGAAATGAAAGGCTCATTTCCTTTTCCCAGCCTGCTTCATTAATTTAATAATTCTAAATGGATTTTATGTGCTTCTCTGGCAGCAAAATGATTAACAGTTTCCAACTGGAAATGCTGTCATACTCCAGTCATTACATATGGCAGCAAACGGGCTTTGCTGCAATGGAAAAGAACAGACTGGGGACAACGAAGATGCTTAACCTTAGTATTACCAGCGAATGGCCCATCCCAGAGGAATGACTGGTGTTGGTTTCCTCCTCCCCTCACCTTTCTCCCTCTGCTGATGATCTGAGTGATAGGACTATGACACAGGAGTGGGTGTGGCAAAGGCTGGAAGTGTAACAGCATGCGCAGTAGCAGGGGGCTGTCTGATACAATATGCAAGGTTGCTGCTAAAACTGCTTGGGAATTTTTGGACAAAACCTTTTTTTGCGGGGGTCAGACAATGCTGATCTGTAAAAATTGAAACTTTTTGTGGGAATGAGTCGGTTTGGACAAATTTCCTATTTAACATTTTGGGGGGAAAAATGGTGCAGTTGTCAAAATAGGATGTTTCAACATTTTCAGAACGAAAGGTTCCATTTTTTTCAATTTAAAACAGCTTTTTATTTCAAACTTTAAGCTAATTAATAGTAAAAAAAAAAATGAAAGTCCTAAGTTGAAATTAAATTTTCAAAATGAGTCAAAATGTTTTGATTGACTCTCTCTGCAATGGTTTTTGATTTTTGGTTTGTGAAAGTTTTCAAGATTTCAACTCTGTGGTCCAGTCCAGGAAGGGAAATTTTTTTCAAAAAACTCAAAAATCCTCACAGGACAAGAAAAGTGTTTTTGCCCAGCTTTAGTTGTTGCTAACTCTGCTATAAAAGCTCTCAACAGATGGCTTCCAATTCAAGTGAGCAAATTTAGCACTGGAATGGGTTACCTAGGGAGGTGGTGGAATCTCCATCCTTTGAGGTTTTTAAGGCCCGGCTTGACCAAGGCCTGGCTGGAATGTTTGAGCTGGGGTGGGTCCTGTTTTGAGCAGGGGATTGGACTAGATGGCCTCCTGAGGTCCCTTCCAACCCTCATCTTCTACGATTCTATAGTTCCAAAAATTCTTTTTTGTTGTTGTTCTTCTATCTCTCTTTTCTAACTACTTGATTGTTGTTTAGGTTAATATTGCACACGTAGATCATTAGCCATTACTTGATCATAATAACTCTCCCAAGGCTCTGGAGATATTGTCATTGAAAGCACTAGTCACACGGTAATACTATTAATTCTAGCATTGCAGTACATTTTTTTAAAAAATACAAGAAAACTTGTAGCTACAGCTGGGCCACTTGCCACATCATGCTGGAAAATATCTGTGGTGCTTAATCCAATTGCTTTGGCTCCATCCCTCTCAGGTATCATTGCTCTGTGGGTGGGTTTTGGCTTCATTTTTTGTGGGTTTTTTCCCCCTGGCGCTGTTTACTTTTGCAGCATTTAAAATTGCAATTCATCCTGGGATCTGGGTAGCATTACAACAGGTAATATCCCTCAGCAAAAAGCCAGGGTTAGCATGAAGTATTCCAGCTTCCCATTTTCACTGCTAGTCTCCTGGACATTTAATACCAGGGAAAAACACCAATAACGCACTCAAGCTGCCGCTTCTTCAGGGCAGCCAAATCCCTGCAATCTGCTTTAAGATGCCAGCTAGAACTGTAAAGGGTAGAGAGTTCAGTCAACCTAATGCCTCCCTCACTTGGCCTGTCCTCACTCATCTGCCCATCCTCTGATGCTTCGCTAGCCAGCGACTGCAGGGCATGTGTGACCGAATGCACCCCATATCCATGCCCTATATACTACTGTAATAATCTTTGTACAAATGTGCCTTCGGAGGTATCATCTGAAAACTAATAACTCATTGGTTAATAATATCATGGTGAAATGTATGTAGCAAAGTTATGAACACACACCCAGTTACTCTCTGTGCCTGGAAGACCTCAGTGCTTTGGAGAAAGCCCATTGCAGCTGATCCAGTTAGCCAAGTTCTTTCTCCTCTTTCCGGTGGGGTGGTCCCCCACTGAGGTCCTGAACTGAAGCAAATTGCCTCTTTTCCTTGCAAGATCTCCCGGGAGTAAAGTGCTGTAGCAAATTAGGTATTAACATCTGCACAACCATGCTATCTACAGTGCCAATCACAGCTCTATAATTGCACGGAATGTCTTCCCTGAAGGGTCCCTGCTTGTATGTTTAATAAAACAATCATTCCGGGTCTCAAATTTCCTTGTTTGTATGAAAAATTCATAGCTGCTGTTCCAGCAAGTGATGACTCGACTTACATCTGCCATCTACTGTAAGAGAAAATCCTTTCTGAGTGGGAAACACCACGCGGAATTGTCAACAGCATTACTGGCTGAAACAAGAGTGCTCTGCAATCTTATAGTACCCTTCCATCAGAGGAGCTCAATACATTTTGACTGTAATTCACCCATATGCAGAGAGCTAGCACAAAGTCTGGGCACCAAAGTCCTGCTTTCCGAGCTGAAGTGAGACTTTGGCATTCCTTTGTGCTGGAATTTTGCCTGTTAATGAATGTTATGGGGAAACTGAGGCACAGACAAGGTGACGTGACTTGCTCGAAGCCAGATTTGCCACTCTGCTAATTCTTGTGTTGTTGTTGCTGGGAAGGAGATTAATAATGATAGCAGTGATGCTGTAATAGCATGGGCAGCAGCAAAGGCTCACCCGCTCAAGTCGGTGCCCAGGGTCCCAGCCAGCCTGGTACAGCCTGCACTGATTCCTGTGTTTCTGCTCCATCATAGCTACTGATTCTCCCACTAGCAAGATCAAAGCGAGCCCAGGTATGTGTACACGTGCTCCAATCACCGCCTCCAATGGCAGCGTAGACATATTCTCTGTGTCTGTCGAAGCAATGGTGTTATAAGTGCCGAACTGGATATTTAGATTTTTATGTACTGTACATATAATATGCATGTCTGCCAGTGCCCATGAGTCCGTCTGAGTAGTTAGATGTGGAATTAAACATCCTAACTAGAACCGGTCAATCCCTTTGCTCCAAACAGCTTTCTTGTATGGTTAGGCCCTTTATTGTGCTCAGGAATTGTCCGGGAACAGATCCTGATTTAAATGACGCTGTGCTGCACTCAATGTGAGGCGACCTTTGCCTCGTGGCTGGCATGCAGGCTAATGATCAGACTCTACAAATGACATAAGGAAAGCAGTGGGAGTCAAAATCCACTCGAGCTGCTATTCAGTGCTGTAGCTTCAAAGAGGGCTCAGAGCCTCTGTGTAACGGTCTTCAAATTATTGCAGAGTTCAGTTCATCAAAGTTGAAAGGGCCACTCTGCTCTGAAAAATGCCTCTGTGCAAATATCTCCCAGGGGCTCTGTGTTCATAGTCTTTCAGTGAATTTAGCTCAGATTTACTCAGCTTGCAGGTATGAAGATGGACTCTCTCTAACTGCCCGGGATCTGAAAGTCAAGCTGGCTTTTTTCTTTCTTACTTACTGGTACCTCTGACCCCCCTGGAGGTGTATTATTGTTATTCATCTCAATTACATATTGTAAGAGGCCTTCAGTGTTAGCCTGAAACACCCATCCTGTTAGCAGGTTTTGATCCTGCTGAGAAAGGATTGAGTGGGTTCTGGGGCAAGTGGCTCATTATCCCACTTGCATATAACAGAGGGGGAGTAGCGCTCTGAGGAGAGAGAATCTAGAGTGTGGGCTGAGCAGTCTTGAGAGGAGTCCCGGCAGCAGTTTAGCCTGGGGATAAGGTATGAGTTGAATGTTGGTATAATTGCTGTTAAAGTATTTGCCAAATGTCAAGGAAAGGGAGAAGTTTAGATGCTGTATAGTGGGTGAATTGTGTGGTGCTGCAAGCTGGGAAAGAGATTTTCACACACTTTGATTGAGTTGGGGTTACTGGAGATTGGTACTGAGTAGATTGTGGAAAAAAACTGTCTGCAGATATTTGTCCCATTCAACCATATTCACAAACTTTATGTGCTTGCTTTCCACGGCTTTTTTAACCTTGAGCCATGGTGTTATGACTGCTGATAAAAAGCAGATTTTAAGCTCTGAATATGTGCACCCAAAAATAAAGTGCAAATTATTTATTTGATTGTACAAATTGCAGTTTGTGCTGTGTTGCTTAGTGACATAAATCATCCAATCAGGGGCCAGAACACTAATGCTTGACTTATGTAACTAACTGACACCGACATCTATTTATGAATTACCCACAGACAAAATGCTGGTCACAGAGGAGTTGCATGAATATTTCCGAATATCAAATACATTCCCGAATTGTCAGAGGTGTCCACGAACAGTTAACTGACCAATGGAAATAGACACAAATGATCAGCTTGATTATTCATTGCAAACCACTTGCCTGTACTGGCAGTGTTGGAAAAGAGAGAAGCAGAAATGACTGACATTTCCGGTGGAGTTTGTGGCACTAGCAACCAGAAGAGAGCACCTATGTCCATGCAAACTGAACAATTTTGATTTGAAGTCATTATGGGCCTCATCCAAAGCCCTTGGAAATCAGGTGAAAGACTCCTCAATTGATTTCAGTAGGTTTTTGTTCTGACCCTAAAAGAGAAACCTATGACATTGCAGTACCCGTTTTCAGAGGATAACTGTAGTTTAGTAATGACACATAGTACTTTTCAAGGCTAGATCTCAATGCACTTTAGAAAGATTGGCACCATTATCTCCATTTTAGATGGGGAAACTGAGGCACAGAGGGGTTAAGTGACTTGTCCAAGATCTCAAAGCAGGTCTGTGCCAGGCTTAGAACACTGCTGCTTAAGTTAATACCCTACTCACTAGACCATGCTGCCTTTAAACCATTTCCATTGGGAAGGAAAAGCCCTATCACCCCACCAGGAGAACACCCAAAATATGTTCACGTTTAAAGGTGCCTGTGAAACCCAGTGACAGGTGGAGTTGAAAAGTTTGTGAAGGTCCAGTTCAGAAAAGCTGTGAGAAGTTCAAGGAGGGAGTAGTATTGGGAGGGGTAGAGCACTGAACAGAATTCCCGAACAAACTCAAGCTTACTTTCCTTCTGCAGCATATCTGAAATAGCAGCAGACTGGGGTAAACCCTTGTGTGCCATAAACCCACAGCAGGCGCCAGTTACAGTTTGGTACACAACCTGGGAAGTCGTGTGTAATTTTTGCTCCCCTCGTTTTCTGGGTTCGTTTGGCAAGTGCAGCTGCTCGCTAATTGACTGTCTATCTTAACATCCCTTTCAGCTCTTTAAACCATGTGAATTATTTAAAAGGGGCTGTGAGAGAGAGAGAAAAGAAGAGAGCTGTGTCTTTTGAGAAGAGGACTGGTCGAGGTAAGCTGTGAATATTCTCTTTGGAGCCCATGTGGAGGTTGAGTTTAAACACTACTGGGCTTAGACTACTGAATAAGTGGCTTGTTTGTGCATCCTGTTTCAATGTATTTCCATGGCCCTCATTTAAAGGAACAGGAGATTATGCAAGGACCCAGAATGCAGAGCATAAGGGTCTAGTTTGCTTGCTCTCTTTCAGACCATTTTCCAAAGCTGTGGAAATTTTGGAAATATCCTGCACTCATTCATTTCATTGCACTCACACTGGCAAAAAGGAAGCAAGAAAAACAAAAATTTGATATTTAAAAAAAAAAAAAATTCACCAAAAATTTGGGGGAAAAAACGGAATAAAATATTCTATTTTGATTCTTGAAAAATGGAAACAACTTCAGAATTTGAAACTTTGATCTGAAATGGCTTTTCTGTTCTTTTCCCCCTTAAGGGTCAGTTCCAGGGGCAGGGGGGCTAGCTCTGGAAGTAATGCACTATTCCAGTCAAGGGCAATGAGTGATACCTCTGTTCTTTTCTGTCCTACATAGTTTCTTATACCATTCTCAACACTGCAGTATCTGAGTGCCTTCCAGTCATGCATTAAGTGGCATTCCTAATATCTGGGATGCAGTGTTTGTTCTTCCTCTCCCCAAGGGGAGAATTGAGTCTGCAGCAGAGTGGTTTGTTTTGGTTGGGTTTTCTTTCACATGTCCAGGTTGCTCTGTGGTTATGGTAGAGAAGGCAGGTTGGAGAAATGTGCCTGCATTTGGAATGGAAGGTGGAGAGATTTGTGAAGGTCCCACAGTCAGGCTAGCCCACAGAAAGCTCCATCTCCTGCACGGAGAAGGTGATGGTAGAAAGTTCCCTTGTGCCCGAGAAGGGGAGTTGCTGGCCATGGTTCTCTCCTGGAACTTTAGGCTCTTTTATCTATGCCAGCCCAGGTCAATTGCATGCTTTGGAGAGAAGGACCAAGATCTTGAACTTGACATTTTAGTCTATGGGAAGTCACGGTAGAGAGTGGAAGACAGATGGGATGGGTTTGTGGGAGCCACGCTACACTGCTTAGGCTGTTGCAGGAGGTGATTTGAGGTGGAACATTCAGGATCCAGGAGCAGCCGATCATAAGCCATCAAAGTTAATCATCATCAAGGGTCTGGATGTGCATCCACAAATGCAACTAGCGACCCTGGCCTCCAGTGCTGAGCAAGATTGGATTGGGAGTTTCTTCGCTACATTAAGGCATTTTGGAAAAATGTTCTGCCTGCAAATTATCCACCCACCAACAGCCCTTACCTGAGAGAAATAGAATGCAAGGTTTATGGCTAATCTAAATATTAGAGACTCCTGGGGGTTGGAGGGGGAGAGAGGGCAGCTTTTGGCACGTCCTTTGGTCTAACCACTCTCTGTTTACAATGGGGCATGGAAAACCCAGAGATGGTTGTCATTATTTGTGTCCCATTATACTAGGTGCTGAACAGATACATAATGAGAGACAGTCCCTGCCCGGAAGATGCTAATCGCTGAACAGACCAGCCATCCAAAGGCTTGGGACAACACAAGAATTATTGTAATTTAGCTGATGGGGAACCGAGGCATGGGAAGATTAAGGCTGAGATTTGCAAAGCTGCCTAAGAGTGTTAGATGCCTGAGTCCCGTTAAAATGAACAAAAGTAAGTGAACTGAGTGGGAATGGGCACCCAGATTCCTTCAGTCACCTTGAAAAGCTCAGCATAAGCAACGTGTTTAAGAATAACGAGAAAGGCTGGTCCAGTTGACTTGGGAGCCATCAGTTCAAGCCCCAGCTCTACCACAGACTTCCTGTGGGATCTTAGGTACGTTATGTAGTCTCTTCGCCCCTCTGTACAATGAGGTTAATAGCACTGCCCTACCATAGAGTGATGCTGGGAGGATAAATACGTTAAAGATGGGTCAGATACTATGGTATGGGAGCCAGATAAAGAGCTATCAATAGTCCCACTCCAGCACCTTAACAATAAAACCACTCTTTTGCCCCAAGAATCTCTCCTCAACCTCAAGCGAATCAAGGCAAAGATGTATTTCAGCATCTACCCACGCTCTTTTGCTCTCCCCACCTTCTATTCAAATTGCTTTCATTATCCCTGTGCCAGCCAAAGGTGTTTAAATAAACAAATACTTTAGCAGCAACACAATAACAAAACCATAATCTTATTTAAAGGAAGCACAATGGCAGACAGTAGACCCGAAGTAAAAATAGTCCAAGGTCAATGTGAGGCAAGAAAGAAGGTGCAGAAATCACAAGGAAAGATACAAAAGATGAAAAATACAAACATCTGGTGAAGTGGAGAGATGACAAGAGTGAAGGTAACTGATTCTACTAGCTATGTGAAAGGCAGAGGTGGGAAGTGAGCTGGGAGAGATCAGTCACGAGGAGGTTTTCAGCTACAGAAATAAGAGAAGAAAATATATTAGGGTTTCCAAGAGATGAGAGAGGACATTATTGATAGGGGAGGCAGACACCAAGCAAACAGTAATCACTTATGGTTTCATAACATGCAACACCCCAAATGCTTCATCACCCCCAGCAGAAATGCAGCCATCTCTGGGGTGGAATACAGCAGACAGGCTGCACTGGTGGCAGGTTTCTAGGAATGGGAATGAAAAAAACCCTCCAATAATTGGAACTGCAGAGGGGATTTTTTTTTTTTTTTTGGGTGGGGGTAAGTTTGGCAAGAATGTACCTGTCTGAGCTGGAATCTACACAGGACGTTTGGGGTTAAAAACACTCCCTGTTCTTGCAGAAAGTCCCTTGGGGTCTCCAGTGATTGTGCTGACACAGTACACCCGACTGGATTAACTGTGTGCATTTACAGGTCATGCCAAATATAGCTTGTAGGCTGCACATGCCCTGGACATGAGGCTAGATGGTACCATGGACAATGCCACCTCATGGCCCCCATCCTGCCTGGACACAGCAGAAGAGCTGTGGTTCTGGTGCTTGGATGGGCAGGATTCCAGGCTTCCCTCCGGGATGGCTGCACTGGAACTGGTTGAAACGGGAACTGCCCCATGAAATGCAAATTTCCCCTCCTCCACTACCACCCCCCAACCCAAAAATTGTTTCAAAGATTTCATTTGGGGGAAAAAAACTGAAATTCCATTCTGAACTCCCTTCGTTTTGAAATGTGTTTTCTGGGGGGGTCACAAAGGGTCGCTGATACAACTCGTTTGTCGACATCACTGGGAGACTCCATTCACATGCATTTCTTGCAGGTCTTTTCGTTTCATTGTTCCGTTGTGTCAGGACATCTCAGCAGCAGTCGTGCAGGGTGTGACGGGATATCCTTTGCACTGCGGGGAACCAGACTATGCGGCTGCGTCCCCTGTAGTTAGGCCTCCAGGATCTGTTCTCACACCTATGAGTTTGAGGATGGTCCAAATCCATGGATCCCATTCCAATCCTTGCTCTGGAGCAGCAGCCACTGCCTAGGCTACCCGTCTTCACCCCCACCCATTTCCCTAGATCCTAGCTAGGTTATTCAGACAGGGGGCTGGAGCCTGGCCTGTGCACAGCTGACCTTGCCAGCACTCATCCCCTCCTGGCAATGAAAGATAGCAGCAAGATGCCATCTTGCCAGTAGGCTTTGAAGGTGGAACCTTCAGCACCAAAGGGGCGACTCCGTTAGCTGCTAGCAGTAGTAGGTTTGCACTCCTCTGTGTGGTCCAGCCAGCAGAGGTGATTGAGACACTTTACAAGGGCATGACAGCAAAGCAAATTCTACCTCCCAAAGATCCCGGTGACAATGATGTAATCTTCCTTGGCTGGAGGGGTCGTCGGGCTACTCCTGCCATGACACGTCTCACTCCCATCTGTGGGGAATCTCTGTCGTATATAAAAAGTTTCCTCTCTATGTTCATTCTACTAGTGCCTGATAAGAGCAACCTGACAGGGCAGGAATCTGGGAAAGTGACGGGCAGGGGCTGAGTCTCTGAGCTGGAGTCTGTCAGGCACCACTCACATCAAGGCAGAGGCATTTGCAATCAACATACTTAACAACCCCGACGGCCAAACTATTTCCCATTTTAGCTTCAGTGCGTCTAGCTCTTTACACCCCAGTCGGGGCCTTCCCTTCCCCAACGTCCCATGAAGCTCTTATCTCGCCACAGTGACATCCTTGTGCTATGCAAAGATTTCTCCCAAGCACTCCAGAGTGCAGGCCAAGCCTTCGGTTTCTAAATAAACCCTTGAATTTCCCTGTTGTTGCCAAAGTGGTTGTAATAATAATAATTAGTCATAAGTAAATCTCTCTTTTGAAAGGGATAATATTAATAATACTTGGCAGGTTATATAGTGCTTTACAGACTTTAACTAATTAATCCTCTCCCTGTTCTCACCCCCCCCTTTACCATGATGATGAGCGCAAGGAAAAACAAGCGATTTTTTTTTCCATGCCCTGCTGGGAGTATCCCAATGAATAACACTGAGTTCTTGTATAAGGAGACCCATACATCCTGCAGGAGAAGTGGGTTTTTAAAGGGTCGGGGCCATAAAGAGTAGCTGATAAGAATAGTACAGCAGCATCCAACTAAAATCAGGGCCCCAATGTGTCAGGTGCTGTACAATCATAGTAAAGAGACAGTCCCTACACCCAAGAGCTTATAGTCCAAATAGACAGTAGGAGAAATAGAGGCAGGAATTGACTTTCTTGAGGCCACACAGCTGAGCTGGGACTAGAACCTACATCACCTTATAGCCTTCCCATTGACCTATCCATTAGACTACACTGCCCCTCCCAGTAGAGCTCTATGCAGGGAGTGCATTGGTGCTATGTAATCAACACTGGCTTCTGCTTAGTATTGAGCTGGATGCTAAGGGGGCTCTGTAATGCCCTTGATGGTTTGGGTCCTGGCTATCTGAGTTGTCACCCAGGATGGGATCACAGCAACTGGACCTTCCAGATTTCGTTGGGAGGAGGTTCTTGGCAGGGCAGTCTCCATAAGTAGAGCTGGGGGAACTTTTCAAGATTATGGAAGTTTTGCCCATTGTACATTGGGATGAAATTGAGACCTGTCAAAATTCTTCACAAAAGACTCTAACCCAGAACAGTCAGTAGCGCAGTGGTCAGCGCATGGGATGTAGGAGACCAAACTGCAAGTCGCCACTCCCCGTTTGGAAGAGACACTTGAACCTGGTTCTCCTGCATACCAGACAAGTCGACCACTGGGCTACGAGCTATTCTGCTTTCAGGGTTGGACCAGAAATTCCGAAACTTACATAGAAATGGACACATTTGCACAAAAAGTTTAATTTTGAACAGGGGAAAAAATGGTTTGTGGTCCAAAAAATCTCAGCCGTCTCCATCAATGAGCTCCCACCACCTTGCTCCAGCAGAAGCTGGACTTCCTGGCCTTCAGGGTAACTTGCGAGGCATCTTTTTTCCTTGAGCTTGCCTGAGAGGAGAGATGTCAGGGTGATGGGGTAACTCCCTGGCAGCATTTATGGGGATGTTATATCGGAGCTGTGTTGCACTGTCCACTGTAGAGTTACTGGTTATAGATTCAGGCCCCACCATGCTACACAAATGCATATGAGGACACAGACCCTGCCCCGATGAGTTTACAGGCTTTTGGACAATATTTATTTCTTCTCTTTCCCTTCCCAAAGAGCAACCGCAGACTATTTTTTAAAATCAAAGAAGAAGAGAAGTACAGTTCCCATAAAAAAGGGCACAGTGGGTGGGCATCGCCTCTGCCTGGACCACTGGGGACAAAATGGCAGTCGAAGTCCATGCACAGAGGGAGAGAAACGCAAAACACGGTGAACCAGAAACAAACAGCATCATAGCTTCATTCCCAGCTGCGCTCTATGTGGGTATCCTCCTATCTGTACATTAAGGGTATTAATCCTTTTTTTTCCATTGTTGTTGGTTTCCTTGGGTTATGAATTAAAGCTTTCTCGTATGAGACCACACACTAGCGGAGAATTGATAGAGCTTAGACACACGCATGTGCCCTACCACAGGGTTGGGGACAGTTGGTGAAAGTCCCAGCTGCACCGCTTTATTCCAGCTGAGCTTCCCCCCCCCGTGCTGAGGAATTCACATGGGGCCAGACGATGCCACTATGCATTCAGAAGCAGCAAATCTGATCCACAAAATACCTAATTTCCCACGGTACCCAAACACATGTTTAAAGCATGCACCTTGCTACATCAGGATCTGAGTCCATACAGCACCAAGCACCGTGGGGGGATGTTCTCAGATGGGCCTCTAGCTGCTACTGTAATCCAGCAATAACAGCCACATAATGTTATGCACCGTGTGTGATTTTCATCCCGGCCCTGCCCCTTGAAATATTAAGGGTGAAATAAACTATTAATCTTCCCTCGAATGTACTGACTCATTCAGATTTTTTTTTCTTTCTGCTAGAACAATAGGAGAGTTTTGAAGTTGGGGATGTAAGTTGGGGATGTAAGAGGCAGAGTCTTCAATCCCCACTATGGATCCTCCTTATAAAGTTATTTCCCCAAGTTTTGAAATATAAATGACGCCTTTGACGTCTACATATTTAAAACTGCTCTTTTTTTAAAAAACTAAAAACAATCAAATGAAAAAAAAAAAAGAAAAGAAAAGAAGCCTCCTTTCCCATCACCATCATTGTAAACAGGACTTTTACAGAACAAATAAAATGCTTTCAATGGCGACTTTTTGCTTTGAACAAATGGAATGATTGGGGCAGCTGGAAAAAAAAAACCCAAAACAACCCTTCATAAATAAATAAATGAAATCTGCAGCATATCCCTGCCTCACTGCTGTGTGTGTGGCAAAGGACATTTCAATGAACTGGCTTTCTGCATCTGAGTCTCGGGGAGGAAGGAGAGAATGCAATTCGGGGAGAGAGCTAGTTCTGTCACTGGCATCTGGATCTGCTCGACCCGTTGCTGGGAAAGTTACTTTGGCCCCTTGGCAAGAGGGCACAGCGATCTCTTTCTTTTCCCCTTCAAGGTGTGGCCACATTAACAGGCAGGGATGCTGGAATATGTCAGAGGGAGGAAAGTGCATTGAAGAGATAAGCCCGTGCCAATTTCACTCGTAAGTCACTTAATTAAAAGAGAGTCTCTTGACAACAGGGTGTTGCCTGCTCTGGCTGTCCCTTTTCCCCTCACCAAACCTCCTCTGGTGCTTTTCATAACTACGTCCTAAGGGCTGGTGTACAGACACCGTCCGAGGTGTGACTGCAGCACGTGGAGACGTGCGGAGCTAGCTTTGATCTACCTAGCTTGAGCACCAATAACAGTGAAACCCTGGCGGCACAGGCTGTACAAACCCCCCTCTCCCCCACACACACCCTGCTGGACCCTGGGTCTGAAGTGAAGTCACTAGCTCGTGCTGCAGCTGATTGACAGCTATTGTTACTCAAGATACCCAGGTCAAACTAGCCCAGAGACAGGTCTACCCCTGCTGCAGTCACACCTTGATTGCATTCCAGTAACAGCCAGAGAGATGGAGCCATCCATTGTGCATTGCAATAGGCTCTTCCAGCCCCTGCTGCTAACACAGTGAGCCTCTCGCAGGGAAGAACCTGAGGAAGGAGCTGAAAATTGTAGGGATTCTGTTCCCACCACGGTGGCTCTCAGACAAAGCCAACCACCTGCCAGTAGAGCCTGAGACACAGGGCCTTGGCGGATTGATCTAAAGCCCAGTCACAGAAAAGGAAAACTCTCCTTGATATCCGCAGACTTTGGCTCAGGTCCTAGGAGAGCAGACAGGCTGTAGCATGGAACGGGTCCTACGACAAACTCCCCTCCCTTTCCTGGAAGAGGCAACTTGCATAGCGTGGTGTGCCTCCATTGACCTCAGCGGAGTTACTCCTGATTTACATCAGCACAAATGAGATCAGAACAAGGCGTGTCTGGGTTTTTTGTTTTAAACAGAGATGGGACTAAAAAAAAAAAAGAGACCTGAATCTTGGACAAGCCTAGACTGGAATTTGACAATAAGCACCTATCTCCAAAACGGACCAAACCAAACACCCCCACGTTCCTGGGGACACAGCTCAAAATCTAGAGGACAATTAGGAGGCTCCCACCCCTTTGCAATTTTTAATCTCATGTCCAAAACCTGCTCCATAATTGCCCTGTTCTGTACACTCTCCCTGAAGCTCTGCTACTGGTCACCATCAGAGACAAGATACTGGGCAAGATGGACCACGGTCTGACCCTGTGTTGCAGCTCCTATGTTCTGATCATAGAATCATAGACTCGTAGGATGGAAGGGACCTCGAGAAGTCATCTAGTCTAGTCCCCTGCATTCAAGGCAGGACCAAGCATTATCTAGACCATCCCTGACAGGCGTCTGTCCAACTTGCTCTTAAAAATCTCCAGTGATGGAAATTCTACAACCTCCCTAGGCAATTTATTCCAGTGCTTAATACCCTGACAGTTAAGAAGTTTTCCTAATGTCCAATCTAAACCTTCCTCGCTGCAATTACGTTCACATGCAGTAAACGGTACAGTCTTTTGGCTTATTTATCTCAAGACGAAGGCATGATACAAACTGGAATTCATACCATCTGGATTACACCCTGCTAAGAGAACACAAAGCCATTCCCTCTGGCAGAAGCTGCCCCCTACTTCAGCCCTGTTAACCCCTCGCGGTCCACCTTTGATAAGTACGAACACCCACGCAGAAAGAATCAACCAGGAATTAATAACACCCCCTCCCTTTTTTGTAATCAATTTCCAATTGTACTTTGTCATCAAACAAACTAACAAAAAAGGAAAAAAAGAAGAAAGCGCCAACCAGATGAATAGAAAGCTGAAAGTTCAGGGCGATCGATCTGTTTCCAAGGCATTGCTGGAATCAAGAAGAAATTCAAGATGGGCAGAAGAAAGAAAGAGGGGAAAGGTTTAAGTAAGATGTTTCCGAGCAGCGGTCCATGGATCCTGCTGTTAGTGTACAGAGTCCTTGCTGTGTCCTGTAGACAGCTGGCTGGTCACGTGGTGCTGGCTCCTCCCCCTCCTTTACAGTGGAGATGCAGAGAACAGATGGGGGGGGAAGGAAGAAGTTGGAAGTGGGACTCCCTCCTTTCCAAAAAAACCATTGCTGCTCATTGCACTAAAGGCAGCTAAAAGTGCCCGAACTGCTTCCTGAATGTCGTTTTGCCACGCAATCAATCGATCACTGGAGGGACCACAGGGATGTGATTTTTGAAAGGGAGGGGAGGAGAGCAGTTTGTGCACATGCTCACACACCGGTGGGGAGGCTGGGGCAGAGATTCCTCATCTCACACACATGGCAGTGGAAGGGGAACCCCCCGTCTGGAGTTTTTTACTGACAAGAATCCTGCACTAGCATCCTTAACTCCCAGCAGGATAAGGAGCAGACTGGCGGAAATGGATCACGCAGGGCTCACGGCCAAGCATGAGATACGCAGCACATAATATAAACCGTTCCCTGCTCTTTAATTAAACAGCCCCCTATTCCTGGCCACTATGCGGCCTCTTAATAAAGTTTGCTTTTAGAAACAAACCAAACCAGTGTCCTGGCTTCCACTTCTGGGGCTCTGATCGTTAGGTCACACTCCCACCCTCCTCGCATTGATTTCAAGCCTGCTTGGAGTTGGAGGTTTCTCTCAAAGTTTATTAAGTTTAAAAAAGGAAAAAGAAAAAAAAAGTCTGTCTCCCTGGACAGCAGGCTTCATTGCTCCCTGGAAATTAGGATTTGATTGTTGCTCTGAGCGAGGAATCAGCCCATCCATTGGCTGATCACAGTGTGTTCTCTCATGCATTAGCTGGAGCTGGCAAGGCATTAGCTGTGATGCTAACAGAAAGCTCTCCCGTTCCTTTCACATCACCAAATAAAGAGGTTCAATTCTATCCATGCTCCCAGAGCCCAGAGTTCTGCACTGGGAAGAATATTCCTCCATGATTCCTCCTCTCCAAGGCAGCTTCTAACAGCAGCGAATCACCTCTAGGTTAACGTCTTTGTTGCAGAATCGGCCTACCCCCAGTGTGAGCAGCCACACTGCAAAGCCCTGACCGCATCACTGTGTCCTCCCTGGTGTGGTTCTCCGGGTGCATGTCACTACGGCTCCTGGGGGAGCATCCCATTGTTCTTTATGCTGCACTAAGCCGAGCCGCTCTGGGATTCTTACCCAGTGGGTTATGGGAGAATTTATCTGTCCTGCTGGGCACAAAGGAGGAATTCTGGGAAGGCCCGGGCCGGCTGTCAAGTGATTTAGCCTGTGTCCTCCCTGCAAAGCGGGTGGGTTACCAACCCGAATGAGAACAGCACCTGGGTTCTACCTACACCTGCAGTGCGAAGACAAACACAGAGGGCCAGACCTGAAGCAGTAACGCCTCCACAGCTCCCCAGCCAGGCCAACTAGCTGGTGCTTAAAGCCCCACCCAACTCGGTGTGTGCACAGGATACCTGAGTAAGCGCCTCAGTTAACCATGCTGTGAAGACATAGCCGAGGTGGGAATGCAACTGTAACCCATGCTTGTGTGATAGCCACCACCTTCCTGGGGATTGAACGAGTGACAGTCAGAGCTAAAGGATAGCATGGGGGCAGGATTTATACCAAGCACTTATCTTCCATGGACGGGGCACAGAGGCGGGGACCTGTGACACACAGTCACCAGTTGGATACATTCACACACTGGTGCTCTCTGTTCCCCCTGTAGTATGTGGGCTACAGTTGGAGTCAGCTATATCCTTTACACCACCAACGTTGGCTCTTTTGACTCTGCTAATAGAGACTTATGGCTGTAGCCATGTAGGTTCCTGGTTCCAGCCCTGCTGTGGACGACTTGGCCACAGGCATCAAGTTGCACAATAATAATAATAATAAATTATTACCATCAGCTGCCCTTCTAGCTCTGGGCCCTGGCTGTTCTTTTCCTGAGACAACATTGAGTCCTCTTGTAAGATCCAATTTTTTGCCACCGATCAAGTGCAGTGTCAGCTCAATGCAGCCACATGGTACCAAGGGGGCATTAGATGCATGGGGTTGCTGTGACAGGTCAAACGCAGAATCCTGAACTCAGCTCCCGCCAGGTTGGAGAAGGAGGAACCGATATCAGGCCAGATCTTCACCTGGTGCAAATCACCAGAACTCCACTGAAGTCTTCACCAAGCAAGCCCTTGCACCAAGCCTGAAAACACGGGCTCTGCACAAGGCACTGTTGCACAAGGATTGGGATGGAATCTACTGCTCCCCACCACAAATGGATAGTCCAGGAGTTAATCTATTAACCGGGAACTGAGTTCAAGTGTCTGCTCTAACACAAACTTCCTGTGTGACTTTGGGCAAGTCATAACTTCCCTATGCCTCAGATCTCCATCTGTGACAGGTGGGTAGAACTGTAGTTCCCTAGCACACAGGGATGGCATGAGGAAGAACACATGAAAAATGGCGAGATGGTCAGACACGGTGCTAAGCAGGGCCATGTGTGAGAGAGAAAGCAACAGCAGGCCAGCTGCAACGTTGCTTCCGGAGCCTCAGGCTTGTGGGTAGCCTGCATGGCTGCTCCCTGGGGGTGGTGTGTGTGACCAGCTGATCCACAGTAGCTCTCCCAGCAGACGGTTCTGTCTAGAAACAGGTGACCCAGCGGTAACACACATTCCACTAAGGGTCCAAAGCACCAGCAAGAGTTTAGGGAGGGCCTTTGGGTCTTGGCCAACAGCCCCACAGCCATCCTGGGACACACACACCCCTGACATGTAGTTAACCAGGCCAAGGTTCCAACATTCCCCTTGAAATCCTGGCCTGCAGTCAGCCCCAAAACTTGCAGGAGCAGCCCAGACGGATAAAGATTTTATTGGCAAAGAGACATTCTGGAGAGGCAGCTTCTGAGGGAGGGAGTGAAAGAGAGAGAGAGAGAGACTGTAAGAGCCACGCGTTGATTGCCTGATGTCGGTGATAAAAGCTCCATTGCTGTGAGTTTAATTAAAAATTATTGTTACATTCACGTGTGGGGAGCCCACCCTTCATCAGGAGAAATCGATTTCAGATGGATCCACGGGATTAAGTTCAGAGACGTGTGTGTTATTTGAAATGGCAATTAATAGAGAGGGAAAGGCAGCTCTGAGAGCAAATGGAAAAAGGCGGGGGGAATAAATGCTAGCAGTGACTGGTGTTATACCCCAGGAGACCCAGGGAACTGGAAGACGCTTCCAGAACAGCAGGACAGAATTTCTGCCAAGGCAGATAAGTCAGGAGGAAAAAAAGTTCCATGGTTTAATATTTTTTTCACCTATGCCTTCAGCTGAAATTCTGAAGGTGGCTGGTTTCTTGTGCTCTGGGCTCTCTGAGAAAGCAGGATGATTAATACTTTCCAGGCTGCATCTTACACAGCCTAGCGAGCGAGGAAATAGAG
This sequence comes from Emydura macquarii macquarii, assembly GCF_026122565.2. NCBI lineage: Eukaryota > Metazoa > Chordata > Testudines > Chelidae > Emydura > Emydura macquarii. Next base: position 3,264,402 of record NW_027130449.1, on the reverse strand, counting down.
TCAACCCACAGTTCGCTGCTAGACAATCAAGGGGCAGCTGTAAGGAAACGGTTCACTGTAAAATTAGGGCCAGTTGAGGCCGTTAAAAATAGAACAAGGCAGCAGTGGAGAGAATGTCATTCCAGTATCCTCAACCTTTTCCCTTGAACTCATTGATTTTAAAGGGTTATTGCCAATAGTTTTGGGCCAAAAGACTGTGGATTTGGTTAAAAACAACAACAACAACAACAAAAACTCACTTCCATTCAAATCTAACTAGTGATCCAGATTCATCCTAATGGGGAGGATCCTCAGTGGCATTTAACCTGTGTGGCAGGGCTGTGAAGAGGAGTGGAGTGCAAATAGAACAACTGTGCAGGGGGAGCTTGTAGATCCCGGATGCTGCTGGGTAGGGGCTACTGGATTCAGAGATGTAACACCCTTTCTGTGACTGAGCGTGGATGATGCAGTGAATGGGTTGTAATGATACGTTCTTGCAGTATATTATTCAACCACTAGATGTCCCTGTGCGTTGCAGATGGGGTGTGGTAAAGAAAGGAGACAAAGTCAGAGCTGGAGCTGTGTGGAAGACTGGTTATTTGTGTCTACACTTGTAGCTTTAATAATTGCCTCCCACTTAAGAAAGCCTGTGAATCCATATATGCTGAGATAAAGGAAGAGGGCAGGGAAGAGTATTTGCAGCACACTGATCTAAATAGGGGAATATATATACTAAACACGCACTTTCTGTCCTGTTTTCCTTGTCTTAGAGCAGACTTATGTCAGGACTCTTAGCTTTCCAAGCTTGGTAGTCATAGCTGCAAATCTGGATGGCAGTCACCACTGTCTGCAAAATATATAGATTTTTCCTATGAGCATTGCTGAACTTGTTTAAGAAAACAACAGTACTTCTCTTGCCTATAAGGGGAGAAAACATGCATTGATGCACATTGCATCCTGAGGGGCAGATTGTGCTCTCAGCCCCACTGGCATAAATCCAGAGCCACTCTGGCCCTCACACACCTGAATTAGAGGAAAATTCCTTTAACAAACACCATAGTAGGTCTTTTATCCTCTTTGCAGCCCCAGCCACTAGAGGTAGCAGTTTACACTCATTCATACATTCAGAGACTGTACAGGGCAAGTGGAGTTACCCAGTGTAAATGTGGCCAGAATTTGGCTCTAGGGAAGATGGGACTGGAGGAGGGATTTTGCACCCTTAAAGGCATTTTCAGTCCAGTTGTTGCTCTCAGTTAGACAAGTTAAGAGATCAAACAGTAGCAGCCCGTCTGTGAATGCTCCTTTAGTTTGAGTACTGAAGGTCTGGGCATCTTGGAAATGAGGGTTCCAGGTTTACAAAGCAATAGTGAATTGTATCTATTTGCTGCTGCATGTGGACAGATTGCACACTGACAAGTTACTTCAGATTTACATTAGGGTAACAGAGCTCTTCCTGTGGAACAGGGGTCGCACTGGCTTTGAGCAACCTGGCAGTGAACGGTCTGAAACAGCCCCATTGACCCATGCACATATGGTGCATGTCTGTACAGTTACCAACAGCTAATCATATGTCCTCCCCTCCCAGCTGTGAGCGGCTGCTGAGTAAACACAAGAAACGCCAGGACATCTGGCATGTGGGCACTTGCCGCGGCAAATGGAGAAATGGCATGAGCTGGAAAATTGACTGTCGACTAGAAAAATCAAATCAAATCCCACAACATCCCAAACAGAAGAACTGACACATTTGATAAACCCCCTTGACAGTAGCTGCATTTAGCCTCCTTGCTGCTTTCTCCCAGTTTGTTAAGACGGAGATTTTTCTGACTTAAATAGAGGTACAGCTGTCAACCTCTGCATTGAGGCAATTTCTGCTCTTGGCTACACCGGTGTACATACAGAGTAAACCCATGGAGCTGCTGTGCATTTACACGCTGTAAATGAGAGCAGTATTTGGAGCCTTGAATGTTTAGAACATTGGAATGACCTGATTGAATCAGACCCCTCGTCCATCTAGTCAAGCATAGGTGTGAGAATCACCAGCCCCACAGGGACAATGATAGAAAAACCAGACCATATAGGAAATTCCTTCTCAACCCCCATCAACTAGTAATTGGCACGTGCCCTGGGGAAGGAAGTTCCATATCCCTTCCAAAACATGGATGGCTGCTGTTGTTTCTTAATTCTTACTGCTGTGACTCTGCGGGTTCTCCTGGTCCATATAACTGTTTGGCCAATATTAAGCTGCTCTCCAACTATCAGAGATCAAGATGAGACTAATGAGAGAGGCAGATTATCCCACATCCCGGGGCTCTCAGAGCAGTGTGGTCCAGTGGATAGTGCATGGGGACTCATGAGACGTAGGCTCTATTCCTGACTCTACTGCTGGGCAACCTGGGGCAAGTCACTGCCTTCTCTGTGCCTCAGTTTCCCCATATGTAAAATGGGGACAATAATACCAACCTCTTTGTAAAGTGAGTTTGAATCTACCACTGAAAAATGACCCAGGAGAGGTAGGGATTATTATTATTGCACCTTTCCCAGGAGCATCCGGTGCTAGTCACTGTCACAGACAGGACAGTTCATTAGTTTTAAGACACAGCTTGAGAAATCTCCCCAAATCATTTCCCTGCCCCTGCAGGAACCTCAGGCATTGGTGCACTTCAGCTCTCCCTGTGGCACACAACAGCCAAGTCTCCTGAGGACTGTAGTGCCTGGGTCTGTTTTTTTCCTGATGGGCTTGGTGCAGGGGTGGTTGGATGAGGTGGGTGGCCACGCATATGCAGGGGATTAGTTTGGTGGCATTTCCAATTATGGCTCAAAACAGGAAGGGCAAAGGAGGGGGGAAAATAAGTTAAATAGTTAGCAAAACTTTCTTGAAACTTAGAAAAAACCCCATCTGAGTTTTGTATAATCAGTGGTCAGGTAAGCTTTTACTTTAGCTTAAATTACTCACCCATCGGCCTTAGTTTTAAGGTCAAATAATGCCCTTGTTATACTGTTCTGAAATCAGTGTCATTGCATGGGTGCTAACAGATTCCAATCTTTCAACGGACTTTTAATGTGAGCGGAGTATTTCACACTGATCGTTAACTCTTTACTGCCAGGTGTGGAGATCCACCAATGCCTGCAAGGTTCAGATTGAGGTGTGCAGAGATAATATGAGTACTCTGTATTAAAGTACTTTATAATCAGATCAGCATTTATGGACAGAGGCTGGGGGAAATGTGATTCACATTATTATGTTTTAAACTTATATCATAGTTGCTTTCATTATACTTGAGTTAAATATCAGATTATTAATGTATCAAAACAGGATATTAAAATAGAAACAGCCTCAGATGAAACATTTCAACAGCAAGTGACAATTTAAGTTTTTACCTTAGCAGGATCATAACTATGTTTAGAGAAAAGATTCCTTCTTGGGAAGGACAAATTGCAAATTAAAAGGATACTGTGATGATAAAAATCAGCGCTTTAAATATATAGGCCTCATCCATGTTATTAATACCATGCTAGATTAATATTTTAAAGTGAATGAATTTTAAAAATGTAATTCACAGCCTAGATTGAAAGCGCTTCACTTAGTTTGTAATGGTTTCAGGCGGGGACCATTGCTTTATTGATTCCTATGTAATATGAACTTTACAAATGTTAAATAAAATAAATAATAATAAATAACTATATTAATACAAAAATAATACCCACCATTCTGTCCTTCGTTTTCATTTTGCATTTCACTGAGTTTGGACAATATCACTAAATCGGCCGCTTTTGTTTTCTGATCAGTTTCTTTTTCCAGTTTTCATGAACTGGCCCAATAATTATTAGACAGTATTCTTCGTTTGAATGATGGCAGCTCCAAGAAGACCCCAGTGAATTCCATTGTGCCAGGTGCTGTACAAACACATGATGGGAGAGACAGCCTTTGCCCTGAAGAGCTTAAAGCCAAGATAGACACAAGGTGGGAGGGAAAACAATGGCACAGAGAGGTCACACAGCAGGTCAGCAGCAAAGCCAGGAATCAAATCCCCATCTACTGAGTCTAGGTCAGTGTAAAGTGGCAGGCTCCAGGGCATAAAACTTCTGAACTCCAGAGTTCTATTCCAAGGTCTGCTGCTGATTCAACACCTGACCTTGGCCTAGTCACTTAAGCCACTTACACTGGAGAGCGTGACACTGACTCTCCTTTGTAAAGTGCTTTGGGATGTCTGGCTGAAATGTGCCCATATAATAGCTAGGGATGATTATTATGGAAAGAAATCGCCAGTCCTAAATTGATATATATTCCTTTAAAAGCCAAGCAGTGTATTCTGCTGTCTGCTCCCCAAGAGATGAAGCAGGAAGGACACTCCATAACTCACTGCATGTGTTACAGATGGACAAGGGATACATAATTTATACATGCTATTCTGCATCAATTGGTTATTAAAAGTGCTCTCATTGCGATGTACTGTATTAAGTATGTAAGAGGGAAGAGATAAATCTAGTTCCCAAGGTAACTAACTCCAAATTACAGACTGAGGGCCAAAGTTCTCCTCCCTGCTTTCTCTGCTCAGTGGATCTCAGGGTGGAAGTCCTGCTAACCCTACACATGTGAGGTTTCAGTGCAGCACCCCTGTTTGGAGGCAGGTTCTCAAGCCGGCCGCCTTTCCTTACATCCCCAAAGAAGATGATCATCATGTGATGACCCTTCCCAGAGCCAATGTCCACACCATGTGCTGAGAGGGGGTTCAGTGCTCGGTAGGCCCATTGCATTCTCTGGGGCTCTGAGGGATGCAGTGGGACAGTCAGGGAGTCTCATAAGGAGAGAGGAAAGAGGTCATGCCTAGGCCTCAAAAAGGAGATACGGCTCTGTTGCTGGCTATGCCACAGAATCCCTGAGCAGCCTTGGGCGAGTCGCCTGATTTCTAGACTTCCCTGGCTGTCAAAAGGGGAGAATAGGATCGACTATGATGCATCGGGTTGTGACATTCCCCTGCCACACTGGTGGCCTGAGGTCACATGGCAGGCAGGTGCCATGGACTAGTAGATGGAGAAGAAGAACTGGAGAAAACGTTCCATTTTGTGCTGTCGATGGGGAGAGTCGCATGACTTTAGACAAATCCTTTCAGCTCCTCTCACTATCTATTGCAGTAGCACGAGCAGCCGTAGTCATGGAGCAAAACCCCATTGCGTTAGGTGCTGTACAAACCCAGGAAAGAAATGGTCCCTGTCCTAAAAAGCTCACAGTCCGCACCTAAGGTTGCCCAGGGGTCTAACAGGTATCACTCATCACAGAACTGGTGGGAAGTTGATTTCGATAACATGGGGGAAGGGCTTAGAGATCCTTGGCAGCAGGTGCTGCAGCAGGGCAAAAGGACAAATACCATCCGTAGCGCCGCTCACTCCCATCCTGACGGCGCACGAGGCACTCATGATAGGCTGTCATTTTGCAGAGGCATTTAGTATCCCCAGCAGAGCAGGAGGGGGGAACGGGAGGGGAAAGACAGCGGGAGCTGCAGTTGCGCCATGCGTGTTCAGAGACACCGAGCAAAAATAAGAGTCCATAGAGAAATATGTAGCGAGAGGAAGGAAGCTGGATTATTCCTGCTACATTCACCCTTCCCCGCTAATAGGGTTCTTTCTCCCTTTTTGTGTGCAATTTCCACTGGGAGAGGCTGGCTAGTTTCCATAATTCAATGCAATAACAGACAGTATCCCGAGAGCTCACGGCCTATTTCAATGGCAGGTCAGAATGGATTCTCCAGGGAGAGGACAAGCCTATAATGGAACTGGTCCAAGCCCTGGAAAGTCTGAATTCTTTTTGTGACCTTGAGTCAGATCCAAAGCCAAGCTGAAGGCAATACAAAGACTCCCACTGATTTCAACGAGCTTTTCATCTGGCCATTATGATTGATTTTTTTTTTGTCTGTTTCAAATTCCTTTACCTGCCACAAAGTCAGGGGCAGCAGGTAATTAGGGGTCTTGAGAATTAAGCACCAATTAAATCCCCTCTCCTTAATTTCTTTCTTTCAATTAAAAATGCTTTAGGGGAAAAGAGGCATTTCCCATCTCTCCCCAACAGCGCACAGGAGCGACTAGCAAATCTTATCCCTTTCAGGGCCCAGCAATATCCAGGTCTGTCTCATTAGGCCCATTTTACAGATAAGTGAGTTGCCTGATGTCACACAGGGGAGATGCCATTCTTCCCAGGAGGCGAGTGGATGATCCTCACCTCACTCCTTTGACGCAGGGGTGCATTATGACCCTGTTTTTACAGATGAGCTGAGGCTTCAAAGGCAGGCCTGGACTACATGAGGCCTGAATTACCTCACACCCCAGCCTGTGGCAGCGAGGAGTAGCCAGAGTGAAGAAATGTTCCTGCCATCCATTTCTACGGGACCTGTGAGGAAAGGTTGAAAGCACGGGGCATGTGTAGTGTAAAGATGAGAAGGTGGAGGGGACATGAGAACAGTCTTCACAAATGTCTAAAGTTGTTATAAAGAGGATGATGAACAAGTGTTCTCTGTGTCCACCGAGGGGAGGACAAGTAGCAATGGGCTTAGTCTGCAGCAAAGGAGATTTAGGTTAGATAATAGGAGAAACTTTCTGACTCTAAGAGTAGTTAAGCCCTGGAACATGTTACCAAGGGAGGCTGTGGAATCCCCGTCATTGGAGGCTTTTAAGAACAGGTTGGACAAACCCGTCAGGGATGGCCTTGGTTTACTTGGTCCTGCCTCAGCTCAGGGGGTGGACTAGGTCCCTTTCAGCCTAATTTTTCTCTCCAGTACCAGGGGCTACTGCACATATAGTCACTGATGGCCATGACAAAGATTCCACCCACGCCAGGGGGACGGACTCTGGCTATTTAACAATCCTTCAGTGCCTGCGTAACCAAAGGTCACTCAGAGTGGAAGCCTGGGGCAGAACTGGGCACCGAACTAGAAGCTTTAGAGTCCCATGCTGGAGCCTTAATCACAAACTCATCCTACATTTCATGCTGTAAGGGACACCCGTTTAAAAGGGCTTTGGCCAAGCCCCTCCCTGTATGGGTATGAATTATGCCCAGCGTTTTCCTCCTGCACAGTGAATCGTGACTAAAAAGTAGCACACCTGGGCTGCCAGTGACTGCATGTGTGTGAACAATCAGGTCCTGAATGCATTAAATACCCAGGGGCCACCCGATCCCTCCACTACCTTCTCTCCGAGTACAATGGCAGCCTTTTTACCAGTGACCATACAGCTATTCCAAGCAATTCACAGGGCAAAAGCATTACAGAGAAATCATATAAAAACAATAACCAGATTTAAACCCATTCCAAGGGGTGGAACGTCTCTGGAGATTTTTAGTCTCAGTGATACCCTTTAATCACCACCCACTGTTTTTTTAGTTCCTGGGAGAGCTGTGGTAACCCTCCCGCATGGAGCAGAACACAGTCATGCATGAACCATTCATACATTTAATGCAATGCTCCCCAAAAACACCGCACAGGGTTGCAATATCTGCCATGATGGCTGCCCTACAGACATTGCAGGTGATAGATAGATAGATTCTGTTCTGGTAGACTGGTGTAAATGTGGTGTCACTGCTAACTTCACTGGAATGACTCTGGATTTACACCAGTGCCACTGAGATCCCAGTCTAGTCCCTTATCCCTCCAAAGATGCTCCATCAGCTATTTGACGTGATTCCACATGGCTCCCCAGCAGGATAATGACAGGCCACATATAGTAGTATAGCATATTCCCAAATTCAAGATCAGCCCCGGAGGTTAGAGAGTATTATTTCTGCTCCTTGATTGGATGAACTCAAGGCAGGAACCTGCTGCAAAAGGACACATTCCTGGATCTGCATTTTGCTTTTTGTGAATATTCTGCAAGAGCTGCTGGAAATTGGCAGTTTCCACAAATCTTGCTGCACATGAACTCATTAAGGGAAGCAAACAGCACAGGGGCACAGACCCAGGCCCAGCTAGGGTGACCAGATGTCCTGATTTTATAAAGACAGTCCCGATATTCAGGGCTTTCTCTTATATAGGTGCTTATTAACCCCCAGTTGCTGTCCTGATTTTTCACACTTACCATCTGGTCACCTGAGGCCCAGGTAATTTCCTTTACAAAACATACATGTATGTCCACAAAACTTTATTTTCAGCAGCATTCCCCACCTCTCGCCTGGACACTGAACACATTCATTTGAACCCAGTCCGTGTGTTAGACTCCCTTGGTGCATGAGACACCACTCTGCTCATTCTTTGCTGAAGTTCAACCCACAAGCAAAGAAAGGAATCAAGACAGACAGAATATGATTGAATTTCTTGGCTTCTCTTGGAGCAGAAAGCCCTTTAAATGTGTGCATGGAAGAGGGAAAGCAGCAAAGAGCTACAGCTACTGAAAGGGAAAAAATCTACAGGTATAGACAAGGGCAACATTCCTCATTCAATCAGGCTTCCTGCTGCTGCAACAGGAACCTATGTCTGAGCTCCTGTATGGTTTTATTTTTTTGTTGTTGCCTGAGTTCTTGTTTCCTTGGGCTGTCTTCGGTGATGGACAGAAAAAGAACTGCAATGGGGAAGCACAGCATGGCAGGGCATTAAGGCGAACTAACAGCAAGTGGCATGGCTGAGTGCTTTAAAGCTAGCCCTGTAGCAGAGAAATGAGTTGTTTATTCCCTGCAGCCCCATGAACTTAAAGTTCTTTCTGTTCCTGAAAACTTTGGGGCACTTCCCGGCTCCATAAATTAGGTGCACAGCTCCAAGTCATGTTAAGGGCAGGTTCGGGCTGGACATATTTCCCTTGCAACTGTAAACGTGAATGGAGGCCAATTTATGAATTTGCCGGGCTGCCCATTTTTTAAATACCTAACAAAGTAGGTTTGTCAGTATATAATAGAATTCACTCACAGATGACCGTTTTGGATTGAGGCCGGGATGCGTTGGTTTACTAGTTTAATGCTGGGCTCTTTTCAGGTTAACTGTTAACTTGAACAGTGTTTCTCAAATCAGGACACTTGCTTATTCCTAACCAAGCATCAATTAATTCACCCAGAACCAAATAAATATGGAATCAACAGTTCACCACTCCAGTGTACACACAACCAATTGTGTGTAATACACACAATACTGTCCTACAAGCAGCTATCACAGACCAGAGGCTCAGCGGTGATATGAAGAACAATGCAAATTACCAAGATGTCTTATTACCAACAATTCTCAAATCTTTAGTGTCTAACACATTTATCATACTTCCAAGGGTGCAATTGTCTTTAAGGCGCTTTGAAGAGTGTGGTTACTTCTCTTTGACTAGACTGGTCCAAAAGTGTCAAGTTTAGAATACGAAAAGCAGTTGCTTAAAGTTGTTGTTTTCAATCTCTCTTAGGCCTATTTGCTTGGTCTTATAGAGAAATTAGAATCTAAAGTATAGTTACTTGAGGTCTCACTAGAGAGTTTAGACTCAGCAACATAACCTGCAGCTATTTGTATTAAAGAATAAAAGGGAAAAAGACAATCTTTGAGATGAAATCTCACAACTTCTCATCCTCTTAGCCCTGGGATGGGGGAGAGTTCTCCCACATGGCTGGCCCAGGTGTCAGTCACACTTGGGATTCTGCAGCTTTTTATTTTTGGTTCATTTAACTCCACTGAGCACATGGTAACCTCATTGTATATACCCTCATTTCAGGTTCATTGCAGGGGGATCACCCTCTGATTCCTATTGAACATGGGCCAAGTGGGTTCTCACATTTCAGCTCTTAGCTTCTCTGCTGCTTCCATTAGTACCCAGAAGATGGAGTTGGTGTGTAGCAAAATTCCTTAATGCTTTTCTTGTCGGAGGCTTTTTCAAGTTTACTTCGTTTCAAAAACTGTATTTCATTATCATTTGGGATCCCCCTTTCCAAGCAATTTCTCTTAATATCCCAAAGTTATTCCTTGGTTTATATCTTTCAATATTTCTCCTTCCTTGCACTAGACAATCCCTATTACTTCTACAGTGCAACAATTATTTACAACAAAATCCTTATAACCTTCTAAATTTGGGGGACATACTCCATACTTTCTTTTTGATCATACTGAGCATTTCACATTTAGGACTCACAATAGACATTTTCCACATATCAAAGGAGGTAGATCTAACTCACAAGGCAAATGTGCAGATTCTAATTTTGGGGGTGAAAGACAGATTATTCACAGTCTATTTGATTTACAAAGAAACAACATATAGTTTATAACTGGGGCCAAAAACGTGGCTTGGATTTCTTACAGCCACATTTGTGGTTTGTTTAACTTACAGCTCCCCCACCATCTCTTCTTGACCCACCTAACATTTGCAAAGGAAAGCAGGTTGTGACACTATCCCGGGGTGCACTCACCATAAGGGGCACCTCTACTTGGCCACTCTGGGGATTAGCTCCTTCCAGGGGCTATGCCCTCCTCTGGCGCTCTCTCCCTCCATCTCTGTGACTTGGTCCTCCGGGGTATCAAAGTCTTTCAGGGCAAACTGCTCACCACTGCCCAGTCTGTGCCACTTCCCCTGGGGCTGGTGGGGAATCCAGGCCTGCCCTCTACTCCAGGTTCCAGGGACCCTCTTCGGCAACCAAACCATTCCGGGCGTGCCTGCTTTTCTCCTGAGCCTTTCCTATCTTAGTGGCTCTGGGTTTGCCAGCCACACGACTCCCTCCTCTCAGGGAGTAACTGCAGGGCACTTGCTTCTGTAGCATCAAACACTTCTCCCAGGGTGACTGCAGACTCCTTGCTGCAGCCCCCAGCTGATCTCAGCTCCTGGGCTTCATACAGGCCCAGCCTGTTCCCATCCAGCTAGGCCCCATCTAACTAATGCTGCTTTCCCTGGCTCTTCCTTCAGGTGCAGCCTGGGGAGTTAATGGGCCCAGTTAGCCACCTTAGCCTCTTCAGTCTTATTTGGGTACCAGGACATGGGTGGGCTTGTGCCCCATCCCAGCCTAAGGGAAGGAGCAACTGAGCCCGGGACTCAATTAAACTTGGGGGACAACAAATGAGAGAACAAGAACAGGTGTGAAGATCAAAGGGTTAAACGGAGAGAACCTGAGGGGGACACCAAGCAGAGAACCCCAAATGACACCCAATGCTCCTCAAAGGTGTCTAAGGAGTCAGTGGACGCAGCCCAGAGAAACTCTGCTCGGAAATGTGATTGGACTGAGAAACGGAAATAGGCACCACAGTCGCAGAGCACCTCCTCCGCCAACTTCCTCTCTCTGGTGTGGTAGATGGCCACCTTGGCCAGTGCTAGGAGGAGGTTGATGAGGAGGTCCCACGACTTCATGGGGCCCCGGGTGGTGTTTACGTACAGGAACAGGTGTGGGGAGAAGTGCAGCCAGAACCTCAGGAAGAAGTTCTGGAGGAGCCGGAACATGAGCTGCAGCCTGGCGCACTCCAGATAAACATGCGTCAGGGTCTCCCTCACACCGCAGAAAGGGCAGGTATCAGGATGGGGGGTGAACTGCGCCGGGTACACACCCGTGCTCACGGCTCCATGAAGGAGCTGCCAGCTAATATCCCCGGCGGGCCGCAGAACCAAGGTGGAATACAGACTGGCCCATGGGGGTTCCTTACCCTCGACAGGGGCAAAAAGTCCCTCCACTTGGTATCAAGGCAGGACACAAGGGCGAGGAAATGGAGAGTGTGGATCATGAGCATGTATAGACGTGCCTATGGCATGGTTCTGAAACCAACTGGCTGCATATCTAGCAGCCAGCTTGGCCCTTCAGGCCTTGTTTGGTAACTAGGAATTTTTTAGCTAGATTGGGAGGGAGAAAGATTTATACATATGCAAATAATGAGAGGTTCTTGCCTAGATGATAAACAGTACCCTCATTTAGCCATTTTAGTTTCTATAGTTGGGGAAGGTAGTGGCCAACTTTAGCTGATCTGTGGGTCCTTAGAGAAAGTGTCTCACGGGATGTGAATCATTTTCTTATTGTCTTCACAGGTGGATCCTATTTTGGGATAAATAGAAGTGGATAGCTTTTCTAATTTTTACGGGCCAGATGGAATCACTAGTTATTAATAATCGTTCAAGACATGTCAGTCCCATATATCCCATACACCTTGCTAAGCACAGCCAAGATTATAAATGTGGGAAAGGGGCTGAATCTATTAGCCCACTCAAAACTAAGCTACACACTCACAGGAGGCCAAAAATCTCTCCCCTGTGCAGATAAGAGGGGTCTGAATGATTAACAAAGTGTGAATTCCAAAATAATGTGACATGAAACCCCAACCTAAGTCTCTTCAGCAGATGTGGCTTCTCCAAGGGCTCCTCCCTCAGCCCACACTCTACATCCTCTCTCCTAAAAAGCCACTCCCCCACTCCCTTTTATAGGAAGGGTGACACGCCACCGGACACAGCAGGTCAGCAGAGCCCACATAACCCTTTCCCAGGAGGATCAATACCTGCTAACAGGGTGGAGCTTTTCAGGCACTGCTTGCCTGTTCCAAAATGATTAGCAGGGAAACTAAAGAAATGATAATGTCTGGTTTAGGCCCCCTTAAAGCAACAGCTCGGGACTTACATATAGCCCATGGCTATTAAATGCAAGGCTGAAACAATTCCAACCTTTTATCTAGCAAGGAGCACTGGTCAGATCATACTGGTTAGAACTAAGGGCAGGGTTGAACCCTCTCTAGCAGTTTTGTTGGCTCTTCTGAGGTCAGCTGGATTTGCTCAGCCCTGTCCCACAGACCCAGGGCTGAAGACTGTAGCGTGTACTCTGCAGTCTCTCTCCCCCAGGCTAATTTTCCCGTGCAGCTGTGCTCTCCTGTTTTGGCTTCCTACTCTCCCATTTTATTACCTCCATTTCTTTGTGCTCAGCAATGCATGCGCAGGTACTGTAATGATCCAAAGCCGTCTGCATCTGATTGCGTTGCTTCTCATTACTTGCAATGGGTATCATCTGCAAACCTAGGGAATCATGTGTTTTCAGTGCCATAATCCAAGCCATTTGCACAAAAAAAATAAAATAAAGACATTCATGTACCTGGGCTTTACCACTGGCAGATGCAGTTCTCTGCAAATAAAGGGAGAGCATGGGTTCCAGACACATAATCTGACAAATGGGAACGTTTAAGTAAACCAGATAAAAATCTGGAGAACAGTGGATGGAAGAAATCCCAAGAAGTTGCCTTAATCTCAGAGCTATGGTTGCAGGTTTGCCAGGAGACTGATCCTTAATGAAGGAACATCACCAGTAGCTCAGGGAACAAATTACCTGTGCTGAGAACAGTGGACAAGAATGCTTGGTGTCAGAGAGGGTGTTAAATGGCAATGCTTGCCTTACAAAAGCAGAGCAGGGTGAGCCCAGAGTCTCCTTTCCTACAAGTGTAGATCAGGAGTCACTCCTCCAAAGTCCAGGAGCGAGAGGAAGGATGATCTAGAGGTTAAGTTACTCATGAGAACTGGGTTCAGTTCATGGCTATGCACCAGAGCAGGTCATTTAGAGTCAGACAGTGGCCAAGAAGGACCATAATGGACAGTCAGTCCTCCCACGAAGCAGCTTTCCCTACTGTACATGGGAGAGCTCCATGTAAACAGTTAATAGATAAGGCACCACTAGATGGTGCTCAGGAATGTGCAGGTGTGTGCAGCTCTTAAACTGGTGGCAGGGCTGGGATACACTCACAACTCTGAGTCAGGATGGGAAAGCAGCAGGTCTATGCCTGGCATTTCCTACCCACTTACTGGCAAGTGGGCAGAAAAGGCTGAGGATTGGGGCATCCCAAAGGCATTCACCAGCCAGCACAGATGAGCTGGCAGAGAAGTAGATTTGGGGACCCTGTCATTGGTCAGGGCCAGTAGCAATTTACTTCATCCTGGTGGCATGCTAGGAATTGTGGTGCTACATAGCTGCTCCGCCCCCTCCATGGAACTAGAAATAATGAGACAATTCAGTCCTTCATCTCTCTGTGCCTCAGTATTCCCAGTGCATAATAGGGGTGATGATACTCTCCCATCTCCCAGAAGTTCAGTGAGGACACACTCGTCTGTGGATTCTCAGGCAGTCAGAAACTAGAATGAAGACTCCCATGAAAGTACACAGCTAGGGATCACCGAATCCTAGAAGAATAGGGTTGGAAGGGACCTCAGGAGGTCATCTAGTCCGACCCCCTGCTCAAAGCAGGACCAACCCCAACTAAATCATCCCAGCCAGGGCTTTGTCAAGCCAAGCCTTAAAAACCTCTAAGGATGGAGATTCCACCACCTCCCTAGGTAACCCATTCCAGTGCTTCACCACCCTCCTAGTGAAAAAGATTTTCCTAATATCCAACCTAGACCTCCCCCACTGCAACTTGAGACCATTGCTCCTTGTTCTGTCTTCTGCCACCATTGAAAACAGCCTAGCTCCATCCTCCCTGGAACCCCCTTTCAGGTAGTTGAAGCCCGCTATCAAATCCGTCCTCACTTTTCTCTTCTCTTCTGCAGACTAAAGAAGCCCAGTTCCCATAGCCTCTCCTCATAAGTCATGTGCCTCAGCCCCCTAATCATCGTCTTTCTCCTCCGATGGACTCTCTCCAATTTGTCTACATCCTTCCTGAGGTGGGGGGCCCAAAACTGGACACAATACTCCAAATGTGACCTCATCAGTGCTGAATAGAGGGGAATAATCACTTTCCTCGATCTGCAGGCATTGGTCCTACTAATGCAGCCCAATATGCTGTTAGCCTTCTTGGCAACCAGGGCACACTGTTGACTCATATCCAGCTTCTTGTCCACTGTAACCCCCAGTTCCTTTTCCGCAGAACTGCTGCTTCGCCAGTTGGTCCCCAGTCTGTAGCAGAGCATGGGATTTTTTCATCCTAAATGCAGGATCTGCACTTGTCCATGTTGAAACTCATCAGATATTGTTTTGGTCCAATCCTCCAATTTGTCTAGTTCACTCTGTATCCTATCCCCACCCTCCAGTGTATCTACCACTCCCCCTAGCTTAATGTCATCTGCAAACTTGCTGAAGGTGCAATCTACCCCATCCTCCAGATCTTTAATGAAAATGTTGAATAAAACTGGCCCCAGCACCGACCCCTGGGGCACTCTGCCTGTTACCAGCTGCCAACTAGATATTGAGTCATTGATCACTCCCTGTTGAGCTTGATGATCTAGCCAGCTCTCTATCCACCTTATAGTCCATTCATCCAACCCATACTTCTGTAACTAGAGTGAGAAGAGACCCATGCTCAATGCATAAGTTACGACGCGGCCCATCCCAGACACTAATGTGCTGTTTCAATCAGGAGAATCAGTTTAAAGAAAAAGTAGAGAAAGGGAGAAGAAAATCCCAAACCACCTTCACCAGATTGCTTTTACTTAGCAGTTTAGGTCAGTTTCAGCTCGGTCACAAGGATATGTGTATCTTCAGAATAAAGTCTTTAATCGGCTGATGGATATGAAAAAATAAATTACAGTGGCAAAATGTAATAAACGTTAAAGGGAAAATGATGAGGGTAATATAACTACATTGATTTAACTAGGATGATATAGAGGAATTGTCTGTTTTATAGGTTTCTAGATGTCTATTAGTGGCTCTGTATTAAGGAATAGGGCAGTTCTCTTGATATACTTAAGAGCTGTCAGTAATTCCTATTTCACAGTCCACTGCTTCAATTCAGAAAGTGTGTTCCAGCCCTGGCGACCCCATCCCAGGCTCACTGGAGGATGACGGCCTGCCAGAGGTTTGCTTTCAGGCAGCCATCAGGGTAAGCAGCTATATTATTCAAAATTGTGTTGTGTTTAAAAGGAGCCAATGGCTTCCAGCTCTCCCCAACCCCTTTGCTCCCCATGGAACTGCAGTATCATTTGTTTTAATACCGCCTGGTGCTGGCTTAATTACGTCATGATCTTCTCCCGTCTCAGGCAGACCTTCCCTGCTGTCAGGGTAGGAAATGGAGAAGGCCCTTCTGGAAACCCAGTAGTGCTTATTGAATTAATTAACCCAAAAGTTGCCCAGTTGGGCTGAAAGGAGCTGTGTGGAACCGATCCAAAAGCTGATGGAGCATCTCCATAGGGGTAAGGGGCCAGACTGGCATCTCAGTTGCACTGGATTAATTCCAGGGTGCTTCCAGTGAAGTCAGTAGAGTGACACCAAATGTGCAGCAGTGTAACAGAGAATGGAATCTAGCTAGCTAGATATTTTCATATATATCCCTGTACCTATGTCTTTCTGCCTGTTTATCTACCAACCCCCTTACATATCTAGCTATCTATCTATCCCACTCATCCTTCCCTGTAATATCTGACATGGCCAGGTGTTTTTAAGTATGTAGGCACCTAGTGGGATTTTGATAAGCACCTAGGGGCCTAATGCCGCTCAATTTTGGTGCCTAGGTGCATTTTAGGTGTCTACAAACTTTGGAAAATCTGACCTTGAGCATCTAATTGGGCCCAAAGCTCAGAATTTGTTGGGGGTCTGCTCTTATCTCTGTCCCTCTCCCAGATAAGCTGCATTTCTAGATCCTACTAATGAAGGAAGAGAAGTTTCCAGTCCAGTGTGGCTCCCAGGGCACTGGTTTGAGATTCACTCAGGAAGTCGGCGGCAAGTCACTCCATTGTCTTGGCCTGATCTTCAGGGTAGGGTTGATCCCAGCAGGTAGGGTGGCTGTTAGCCAGCTGCAATGAAGCCGAAGGCTAATCCACCCATTGGAAAGTGTGTTTTTCACAGATAAAAAATAGAGATGATGATCCAAGTTTTCAAAGAGGAAGTATTATCTATTGATGGAAGCAAGGTCTGTGACTCAGGAGATCTGGGTTCCGTTTCCCAGCTCTGCCACCAATTTGCTATAGGACTTTGAGCACGGCAATGTAGTCTACTCATGCCTCAGTTTCCCTATCTGTGGCATGGGAATAATACTGATGTTGCAGGGCTGCTGCGAGGTTAAATTCTTCATTAAGGTTTGTCCAGCACCTTGAGAGCTTTTGAATGGAAAGTGCTCTTAACATGCACATTATTGGTAAGATTCCATGCATTTTCCCAAACAGACACTGGAGAGAAATAGAACAAAGTTATTATTCTGTTTTGTTCCATAAAACCATCTACCGTGGGAAGCATCAAAACCCAGAGTCCTTCTATCAGGAATCGAAAGACAGAGGAAATAAATGCTCACGTAAATCAGAGGATTAAGCTGGAGCAAATAAAAACATTGTGCCTTGAAGTTTACTTGTGCTTGTTCTCTAGTCGACAATCAAATGGAGCAAATTGCAAAGGCGAGGCTGTTTTAGGGAAATTCTGCTCTGCTGAGCTGAGAGAATCAAAGCAGGGCAAGAAATTCTGTTCTGTTCTTTTCACACGTTTACACCACGGCCATCACAGTGGCATCTGGGCCAGTTGGGTCATCCTACCTGACCTAATTTCCACTAAGCTTCTCCCAACTTCATTTCCATTAACCTGCTCTTGGCACTGATGTTTCATTTTGAGTCACTTCAACATTAAACTGATAGTGCTGCATTGTCTCATGGCAGTTGTCGTTCAGGCCCTGGATGTCCCCACTCTCTCCTATGGGCCGGGCTCCCTGGCTGGACTAGATCCTCTGTTGCATGAAGGGGTTGGGGTAGTTGCAATGCATGGGCTCGTAACAGTTAGGAGTATTTTCTTTGTGCTGCATCTTCAAATGAATAAGCAATTTGTTGTCTGCAGGAGAAAGCTGCCATTTTGTGAGACAGTACTGATGCAGTGTGTTACAGAGGAGGGCCCACACCGCGCGCTTTCTGAGACTTTACTTTTGTTCTTTCTTCTCTTGTTACTTCCCTTTGTTTACAATAAAAGGCTTTCATACGGGAAGTACATGGTTGGCCTTTGTGAACGGGAAACAGAGGCCCCAGTGCAGCAAAGTGCTTAAGCACATGTTAACTTTAAGTGCATGCTTAAGTCTCAATGTTCTTGTTGCTCAGCTTCTCTGTATGAAGTACTCAGAAGGGCATCCATTAGTATTGATTGTGGTGCTTTGGGAACCCACTAGTAATGCTGCCAACTGGACAGTTTTCAACCAGCCTGGCTGGGTTTTTTTTAAGTGTCTTGGCAGTTGCTGGTGAAAATGAAGAAAATGGCAGTTGCTGGTGAAAATGAAAAGGCCTCGAACCACCCACAACCTCCCACCTACATCACTACCCGTGTGAGAGGGGCAGAGTGGAGTAGCACCTAAGAGAGGAAGAGGCTGGAAGGGAGTGGGTAGCAGCTATTTTTTCCTGTGTTGTGAAGGCGGCAACCCTACCTCTTAGACAGGAACTGTAATTACTAGCTTTGCTTTGCATGGGTCACTTGATGGCTTTCAATCACTACTGACTAGGGCCATAGCCCTATTGTCAGTCCTTAGGGCCAGCCATTCACGGTGTTGAAGACTCTGGAGTTACTGAGTTGTGTCCCAAGAGGGTGTGAAGTCCAGCAACAAGTCTTTACTGGCTTGAGAGGTCCCCAATCAATCGCTCCCCAGCAGCAACATAATGGAATAGCTGATATAGGACTCAATTAATAAGGAACCAAAGGAGAGTAATACAATTAATGCTAATCAACAAGGGTTTATGGAAAATAGATCCTGTCAAACTGACTTGATAGCCAATTTTTTAGAGAGACAAGGTGGGGGCAGTAATATCTTTTACTGGACCAACTTTGTTGAAAGCTTGTCTCTCTCACCAACAGAAGTTGGTCCAATAAAAGATATTACCTCCCCCACCTAGTTGCTCTAATATCCTGGAACCAACAAGGCTACACCATCACTTCCTACATCTTTTTTTTAAATAAGATTTCAAGCTGGTTAATAAAGGCAATAGTGTTGATGTAAGGCATTTGACTTGGTACTGCACAACATTTTGATTAAAAAACTAGAACGCTATAAAATTAACATGGCACACATTACATTGATTAAAAGTTGGCTAATTGATAGGATTAAAAATGTAATTGTAGATGGAGAATCATCGAGTGGATGTGTTTCCAGGGGTGTCCTCCAGGGACTGTTTCTTGATCCTACACTACTTCCCATTTTTATCAGTGACCTGGAAGCA
The DNA here is from genome assembly GCF_026122565.2 of Emydura macquarii macquarii. Classification (NCBI taxonomy): domain Eukaryota; kingdom Metazoa; phylum Chordata; order Testudines; family Chelidae; genus Emydura; species Emydura macquarii. The sequence continues at coordinate 3,245,427 of NW_027130449.1, read as the reverse complement.
AACATATCAAATCAGTTCGACAAGACAAGATCTATTTTCCAACTACCTCAAATGGCCCGAGGAATCGCTTAGGTTGGCCTTACGTTGGCCAGCACCTATGCGTGCCATGGATTCTGCCCCTCCTACACTGAGTAGCACCCAAAATAGGACAGTCCCACTGATTTCAGTGGGGCTACTAGCAGCCTACAGGATGTGAGAATGGCAGGATCTAGCTGGGTGGGACCACTCAAGTAACTAAGTGCTCTGAGTAAATTGTCTACAACCAGACAGTTTAAACCGGCAATAGGGAAAAAATGAAGTGAGGCGTCTCACCTGGCTTCTGAGCAATGGCTTTTTGGTGCACGTCTGCAATTTAAAAAGGGCTTTTGTTTTATTAAAACAAACTCTTGCTGCCTGCTGATCCATATTATGGATTAAACCTGCAGACAGGGAATGATGTGGACAGGCGTCTGGGTTCCCGGCATTCAGAAATCTAACAAGGGCCTTCCCTAGGTAGGCTGGGTGCTTTAGCCCTCACTATCCAGGACCTACCTTAGCTGTCCTGGTGCAAACCCTTAGCACAGGAAGGGAAAAGCACTCGAGGCTACAATTTGACTTAGGACAGCTCATCACTGCTCAGGTTGGTCTTCTACATCTGTCGCTCTAGCTAAGGGGCTTTTGTGCCCCCTCTTACCCAGGCATCTGAGCACTTCTTATGTATTAATCCTCACAGATCTCTAAAACAGATCACTGCTATTATCTCTATTGTACAGATGGGAAACTGAGTCACAAAGAGATCAAGCTACTCACCCAAAAGCAGAGCAGGGATTTGGACCCACAGCTCATGAGTTACAGGTCAGTGCCTTAACTGCTGGACTATTCTTTCTCTCTTGCTTGTTTTTCCTAAGCGTTTGCTGCATGTAGTTACACCTCATGGCTGTAACAGGGACAAATTCCATTTGAGGTAGTTGGAGGAGTGACACTGAGCCCATTTGTGCCAAGGATTTCAGGCTGGAATTAAACTTGCCCCAAGAAATTCAGCTAACCCTTCTAAATGAGCCCAACAGCCTATAACGAACCCCCTTCTCCTACGATGTGGGGACAGAGGTGGACAGTTTAAGGCTGGGATAACTACACCTCGGGCCCTTAGAAATTCCTAGCCTATGTAATGTCCTGTATACGCTGCTCTGCAGGGCCTCTCCTAGGAGAATCCCAAACATGCTCCCCTCCTTGTGACATCAGTGGGAATAGAGGTCTCTCGTCATCTCCATCAAGATGCTCAGAATAGGGCCCAACAGGTGAAAAGCCAGAGAGGAGGCATTTGGGGCCAGATTTTAATGGTATTTAACTGCTTACAGATGCAGATTTTGAAAATCCCACTTGGCACCTCTCTGTATCTTTAGGTGCCTATGTCACATTTAGGGGCTAACTGGATCTCTGACCCCTTCTCATCTCATTAAGGACACCCCTCCACTGATAGACTGGAGTGCAGTCCTCAGTGATCAGCCATCATTCTCAGCAGGCCTGATTTGGGTTCAATACCTGCATTTCCTTTCCCTCCAGGAGCACTGACAATGAGATCCAGCGACCAGACAAGCACCATCTTAAAACAAAGGATTTTTATAGAGCTGGGCAATTTTTTTTTTTTTTTTTGGTGAATTGCAAGTTCCCCCCAAAATGCATTTTTCAGGTCACTCAAACTATTCACAAATTCAGAAAGAATACAGCAAATAGTTTCAGCCAAAACAAAATTGTTTTTTGTTTTTTTTTTGCAAAATTCATAGTTTATTTGAGCTGTTTTGAAATCAAATATTTCGACTTTTCATTTTAAAATGGTGTTCTTTTGAAAATGAGCTTTTTTTAAAAAACAAACAGGCAAGCAAGGGTTAAAAAGACTCCCCCGAAACGACCTGAAACAAAAGAGAAAACCGATGAAAAAATCTGAGTTGAAATGAACCAAAAAAATGTTCAGCTCTTCCAGTTCGGTCCCTGGGCCAAAAAATCAATTCGTTACTCAGCTCTAATTATTTATTTAAAACAAAAATATTCTCAAGAAAACAGATGTTAAAAACTATACACTAGTCAATACAGATGCCAGTCTCTCCCTCAGTTTCACCGGTCTCTGAATCTGAGCATTTTTTTGCTCTGAGTTCCTGGCTTGGCAAAACAAGGCTTGCATCTATATAGCAGCCTTGAAGCTAATAGTTTTCCGCATTGTCTTTTAATTGTCCCCCAAGTGTTTTGTTCAGAGGTTGCTTATCTAGATCCATTGTGTCCAGTCCCAGGTTGTTTTTCATCCATTAAGTTAGAGCAGTACATTCATACAGGAACCTCTGTTAACCCAATATACAATAACTTCCCCTCACTTGTCATACAGAGCTCACAGAATTCTTACATCGCAGGGTTCATTTCCATGAAACATTTCAATTTCAACAAAATGGCAATCTTCAACTGAAAAACTTTTAATCTGAAAATGTTTGACCATCTCTCCCTGGAAAAGGACCCAGGAATCCTTTCGTGGTTTAGACACAACAAATCCTTCATCTTTGCAGTGGATTAGACTAGATGACTCTTGTGGTCCTTTCTAACCCTACGGTTCTATAATTCTCAGTCCCTTGCTTTAACCACTAGACAATATTCGTTTCCGAAAACTGGGAAAGGAACCCAGCAGCTCTCATCCCCATTCCTCTGCCCTAACCAGTAGATCAAACCCCTTGCCAAAACACAGCTGCTGTCAGTTTACCCATCACCTCAATTAAATGGAATCCAGCAGATTAGAAGAACTGTTCAGAGGAGTTAATCACAATTTGAACAATCTCCTTCCAAAGTAATAATGTAATAAGGTCACATCCAGGCAATGAAATAATCCACTGTTAATCTCACCCTTCCTAACGCTATCTCCCTAAATACCCTTTAATTAAGGTTGCTAAACACATTAGCTGCATCTAAATGATTGGGGTGTCAAATAAAGCGTATTGCAGGATCAGTCTCATCATCCATCTGTTGTAGGGGATTCCTGTGGGGCTTCTGCGCTTAGCACCATGGGCACCAAATCAATGTGGGGTAAGGGGAGCCGGGAGTGGGGGGGGGGGGAATATTCTGGAGGAAATTGTTTTAAGCATGCCAGCAGCGTATCACAGGCCTTATCGGGGCTCCTGCAACACACCAGGGAGTGAATGGAACAGCTGTCACATTTAAACACGCACAGCAGTAATCCTCCATTGAGCACAATGCCAAGAGAAAACAGAAAATCTATCAGCACTCACAACATTTTCTATTTATTTAGCAACTAGGCCCCCACGTCCAAAAGCTCAGTCGGTGCAGTCTGAGCGAGAGCTGTGACCAAGTACAAGGGAAGAAGAAATCTCAGCATCAACTGACTATCCACCCCCATGCTGAATTTCCAGATAATAAAGCCATGTCCACCAATGCAAGCCAAAGGACTGGGAAAGCAGAAGGGCAGGACTCCGCTGCCAGTTCTTGGAGGAGAGTGTTATCTAGTGGTTAGAGCAAAGGAGTTGGGTACCAGTGTTCCCAGGTTCTATTCCCACAGCTGTGACAGGAGTGTTGTTTATTAGTCAGAGCATGAGTCAGGACTCCTTGGTTCCATTCCCAGATCTGGAAGGGAAGTTTTGTCCAGTGGTCAGAGTGGGAGGTGGGACTCGGAATCAAGACTCTAAGGTTGTATCCCAAGTCCCGGGTGGGGAGTTTTGTCTGGTAGTTAGAGGACTGGATAGATGGACTGATGGGTTCTGAGCCAGACTCGGACAGCTGGAAAGGATCCCACTTCAATGCGGAGATCATTAAGGTGAACTTTAAATGGGGGCGTGGAATTGTCTTTTCCCGAGCAGCCCGGTCCATTAGCTGCATCCATCTCAACAGCAGCAGATGCGGCATCATATTGGTTAACTGGGGGAAAGCAACAAGGGCAATTACTGCAGCTAAATTTAAGCCAACTATTGAAAAAAATAGACCCCCACCATTTCCACATCCATCTGTGACAGCCTGTCCTTTGATAAATAAAATATCATTCTGTGCACTGCAGACCGGGTGGGCCTGGCAGCAGGAGAAGCAGCACAATCTCTGTGGTCAGTTTAAAACATTTCCCTTTGTCTGAGTGCTCAGCATCTTCTCAGATGCTGACTAATCCATTCATTATAATGTAATACTAAGTAATAATAATTAACAGGGGGGACGGTGTCTTCCTCTGCTTTTGCTCTGCCAAGAATACTGCAGGCACTCAATGAATAAATAATACTATAATGAACTGGCTTGTGTGTGTGCGCGCGCACAATTGCCATCCATGGGATGGAATCATAACAATTCCACTGTGTGTCATACAACCTATATGGTTGTCAGTGATTCTCCTTTAACTTAAGGAATAGGAACTGTCCATTCATTGTTAGAACCGAAAGGCCTATGTTCTATCACAACTGCTGCTGCCGTCATGCACAGTTACAACTGTGAAGTTCTAGATGGCTAGAACTGGGCAGGAAATAGTTTTCCTGTCCTGCGAGAATTTGAGATTTTGAGTTTTTCCCGTCCCAAATCCAGATGAAACATCAAAATCTAAACAGTTTTTGCTTGCCAAAAATCTGAAAAACCTTTACTACTGGATTAGCCGAAAAGGTTTTTTTTCTATAATTTCAAAATGTTTCATTTGGATTTCAACCTGATAATATTTTTGGACCTTTTTATAGTAAATATACTTTATAAATTAACTAAAATTTCTAAATGAAAATGTGGTTTGAACCAAAAAATAAAGTTTTGTTTGGAAAACGTCGGAATGGGAAGTTTGGACAACTTAGAAACTCTTTTGTCAAATTTGTCTTCAAATCCGGAGATTCTTCAAAATCGACCCTTTGCTGAAAGCAGGTTTGGTGTTAACAAATCAGGAGTTTCTGATGAAAAAAAAATTTCATTGGAAAATTCCCATTCAGCTCTGTACAGTACCCAAGGCTGATGTTGCCTTGTATGGCGGATCTGTAAGCATTGGAAGCTGGGTAAATATTTATTCTCCTAATTATGAGAATGAGGGAACTGGGGTACAGACAGGGGCTATGGCTTGCCCTAGTCTACCCACGGAATTATGGAGATTGCCTGTTTCCCAGTCTAACCACTAGATACCTCCTCTTGCCTTGTTTCTGGACCAGAGGTGAGAGGGAGCCAGGTGGAGGTAGCATGTGGACAGAGATCTGGTGTGCCTCAGGATTCATATATGGTATCCATTACTGACTCCCTTGGAAATGCATCACTCAACATCTTCCTTAATGCTGGTGCTTGGAAATGTCCCTGCAGTGATTATAATAATCATCTTACAAACAACCTCAAAGTGCCTCGAACACTGCACTGTAGCTGGGATGTGGGGAAAGCAGTGAGACATGCTGACAGTCATAGAGCTGCACTGATTATACAGCACCTGTGGGGGCTGTTATAACAAGGAGGGAGGGCGTTAGTCTATTAAGACAGCTCCCTAGCACGGCTCTCTTCCAACATCCTCCAGATTGAGCCAAGACAAGTTCCGTGGTCTCATGCTGTGGGAAAGGCAGCTCCATTTTCCAATGGGGAAAGAGGAACCACTGACCACATAATGGGCATAGCCCTGTAATACAGCTGCCAGAGCTACAGCAAGAGGGACTGCGCTACAGTCATCATGACCGTCCGTATGTGTCACCAACAGGGTTTGATTCCACCACTTTCGGCACCGGCCTCTACCAGTTGAGCTAAAGGAGCAATTCTATTAGCTGTAAGTAGTAGGTTGTTATCCTACAGTGGACCAGCCACTAGAGGGGGCTGTGACACACTCTGCCAGTGAGTTACACTAGAGCCCATATTCACAAAGGGACTTAGCTGCCTAATTACGCTTTAGGTGCCTAATGTTTAGGAACCCTTGGCATTCACAAACTGCTGCTGACATGCTGCCTAACCCTGGAGGTGCGTGAAGTCCTTAAGCACTGGAATTTCCACTGGTAAAGTCCCAGAGGCACCTACATTTCGACAGCAGGCCATGTGCACAGCCACCTATGTGCTGACACCGCCCAGCCTACTGCCCCTCGAGAGGTAGGACTTAGGACAGATCCCTCCCCTTAGCATTTCCTATTGGCTAGTTTAGCTAGCTCCCCACTCAGCATGCTAGCTTTTGTGAATCCCATTTGCTAACTCTTTCCATGCACAGGGAGGCTGGGCGTCTCATCCAGGCCTGTGGAATCCCCTAGGCGCTGAGGCGCCTAGGAGCAAAGCATTGCAATGGCTCAATCCCTGGGTAAGTCCAGCCCTAGGGTTCTGCAACACATAGTAGCGCCATTTCACCTGGGTCTCCCAGCTCGTCAGTGAAACTTATGAAACTAGCAAGTGCTCCACCACTAGCCCCTATGCAGGTGTCAGGATGCCCCTTTGCACAACATCCCTTCCCTTCCAACAAGTCCCAGAAACCCCCTTCTGCCCACGTGGGTTCTTCCCTCCCCAGGTAAGCCTCAGGACCCTCCCATTTCATCTCAGACAACATCCCCCCAAATGCCCTGTCCCATCATCTACTACTATCCTGTGGTTGTTTGCTGGCAGGTAATGGTAATGGCCTTTTAACCACTCCCTGCCCTCATTACATCCAGGAGGTGCTGCTGACTGGCTCAGATGCCCATCTCAGGATCCAGTGGGCATGGCCAGATGGACCTCTTCCATCAGGAGAGGGCTTTGTTGAAGGAAGTGGGGAAGGCCTGACATTGAGGTCCCCAGAATCCCCAGTCCAAAGACATTCTCCTCAAGGATGCACAATATAGTCTTGTTCCCAGGATAGCTGTTAATGCCCTGCCCTAATCCAGGGGCTTGAGTGTTTTGTTCACAACATACACACCGAGAAGTTAGATAAAACCATAAAGTACCCTGGCTGGAAGGTTGCAGTGTAACACAACTTTACTTCTTAGAATTCAGAGCAATCACCCATTAGAACACAATACAAGAGTGAGAGAAAACAGGCTGCTCCCTGAGGCAGCGAGACACAACTCACCCTACCCTACTCTATGGCTATGTCTTTACTGACGGCAGCAAATTCGCTGCCATCAGATCGATTTCTCTGGATTGACTGAGTAATCAGTGAAGACCCGCTCAGTCAGTCCAGAAACAGACATATTAAAACCACATCCACAAGTAACGTAGCGCTGCGTCGACGGGAACACAGTTCCCGTCGGCGCAGTGCAGTGAAGACGGCACGCAGAAGAGAAGGAGAGAAGTCGACGGGAGTTACACAAGTTTTTTGCATAGCTTGCATAACTCCGGTCGACTGCCGCCGAATCTTGGAGGTCAGCGAAGACAAGCCCTAAGATAGCTCTTTGCAGACTAACTTCTGAAGACCCAGCTTGCACATTTCCCTACAAAGTCCCCTAGCCTGCACACAGGGCCAAGAAATGCCTTATTCTTGAAGTGATAGTTTGTCATTTTAACACAGTTTTCAATACATCACACTGAGTCGGCCTAGATTTCTGCAGGCTTCATATCGCCATCATTATTAATGGGCCAGGCTTAATGATACGTCCAGAGATACTCCAGAAAATGGTAAAGGCCACCTGCCTTTGAGCATTTTGAAAATTGACTGAGTTAGACACAGAAACACGTCTGCAGATGAACATTTCAGGCTCCTCTAACTGCCACGCTACTGACAAAACACATGGATCCAGGTTAAATGTGAATTGCAAAGATACAAAATAAAAATGGTGTTTCTGCCCTTTCCGGCACTGTTATGATATATAAAGACACAGAAAGCGGTTTTATTTCTTTCAAAAGAAGAAAGTTTCCTCTGCTTGGTTATGGCATTAGAAATATCAGACCGGGTGGTGTAAATGGGCATTGCTCCACTGCCTGCAATAGATCGACACTGATTTATACCAGCTGGGGAATCTTATCCTTTGACCTAAATTTATCAACACTGATTTACATGAGCTGGGGATCTGGCCCACTGACATCAATAGATTTACACCAATTTACACCCGCTGGGGATTTGACTGATCAGGTCCTGACCTTCCTCAAATAACAGCCACGTGACAAGTACAGCAATTGCTTACACGGATAAGTAGTTACGAAGGTATTAAGTAAATTTTTAGCTTCTTTTATCAGCTAGGATTTATGCATCGAGTCAGGACAAGAAGTGTTCTATGTTATCCTTTGTAATATGTATTTTAATGTGTGGGATGGGCATATCTAAAAAACAAAACAAATAAAGAGACCTGTACTACAGTTAATATAAATAAATTTAAAAGTGCAAGAGCTGACTGAAATTTTTCAAATTTAAAAGTTTTGGACAAAAAAAACCTCAATGTTGAATTTTTACATTGAAAAATATGGACATTTTCATGAAAATTTCCCTATTTTCCAACTGACTATAGAGAGGACCAACATTTTTCAAATGTTCAACAAATGTTGACAAAAAACTGCAGGACTTTTTAAATTAACAATTTCTACTCCTTTATCTTCACTGACCCCAGTTACTAATGATGTTTGTGTATCTGGGGTTTTCCCCTTTTTTTCCCCCTCTTGCATTGTCCATTAGTGCAGCTATCTAGACCCTGAATCCCAACAAGTATTTCTGAAGAATTCAGGCTGAATGTGAAATAAGACTATCAATAGTTGTATATGAATAGCGGGCTCTTTGTGCATTCCTAAGTGGAGGAACTAAGTGTTGATATGAAGCTCTGAACCTGCAAACACTTATACACACACTTAACTTTGCCCATGTGGTAGCCCCACTGAATCAATGAGACTACTTGTGAGCTGAATGTTAAGCATGTGTATAAGTGTTTGTATCTGGGCCTGGCACAGTATGAGTTGGTAAATGCAGTCATACCTGTGAACATGAGAGGGAGCTCAGGGAAGGAGGCTGGCAAGAAGAAAGGGGTAGGGGTTGTTAAATTTTGTACATTTCTTTAAGTGATCAATTCTGTTTTAATCCTGGATTCTGAAACAAAAATAGCAACACAACTCTCACACTGCTCTGCCTGTCCACAGGCAGCAGAGACAGGCATAAAACAAGGCGGTTAGAAGAAAGAAAATTCTAGATGACTCTTCCTTCTCCTGTATGCAGAAAGGAAAACAAAGTTTGTGTAGTGCAACACGGATTTATGCATTTTTATAAACTGCTTTGATACCATCATGAAAAAAGACACAGACAGACAGATACGGTAAGCTATTAGATGATAGACAGACAGAGTCTACTAACTGCCTATTTTATCTGTGTTTTAAGTAAGCCGTTAAGGGATCTAACTATATCTCATTTATGTGTCTATCAAGTAATAGCTCACCATCTCTATCCATCAATATGTGCACCAGCTATCTATCATTCAGTCACCCTGTATAATATCTATCTCGCTGTCTATGAGTGGCAGGCCCTTTTTGATTATGTCTACACTGCAATCAAACATCCACGGTTGGTCCGTGTCAGCTGATTCAGGTTCGCGGGGCTACAAAATTACAGTGTAGACATCTGGGCTCAGGCTGGAGCGTAGACTCTCAGAAGCCAAACATCTACACTGCAACTTTACAACCCCATAGCCTGAGGTCCATGGTTCCAAGTCAGCTGACATGAGCCAACCAGAGGCATTTAAGTGCAGTGTCAACATACCCTTTGAGATCCAGTTGCAAATAAGCCCTCAGACAATATGTAGATGGATGCAGTGTAATAACCTAGATGAACAGATCGATCTTACTGACTGGCTAAGATCTTACACCATGTCTATGCATGAGTGCCAACTTATTTCAACAGGGTCTTGTAAAGAACTTCTCAATCAGAGCACTCAACAGACAGAGGAGCAAAGAAGATTGCATATCTAGGGCTTGTCTACACTTACAGAACTGCAGCAGCTCCAGTGCAACTACACCACGGTAGCGCTTAGTGAAGACACTGCCTATGCCGATGGGGGAAGCTCTCACATCCAAGTACGTACTCCACTTCCCCAAGAGGCAGTAGCTTTCTTGATGGGAAAAGCCCTCCTATCAGTATAGTGCTGTCTTACACCGGGAGTTAGGTCGGTATAGCTGCAGTTATACCAACCTAACTCCCAGTATAAGACAGCACTATAGCTGCAGTTATACCAACCTAACTCCCAGTGTAAGACAGCGCTATATTTTTCCACACCCTTGAATGACGTAGTTATGCCAACATAAGTTTGTCTAGTAGACCAGGGCTTAGACGCACACCTGTACACCAGCCTTGCAAACACAAGTAGGAGAAAAAGAAAGGAATCAGTTCGTATCTCCCAGAGTGGAATGCAAAGTCAATTTATACAGACACGGGCATGAGGGCTGTTTCCACTTTCAGATGGGGATTACAGCGCACTTTGTATTTTTTGCTGGTGTAATCAAGGTAGCATGTCAGAATAATTACCTCTTGCAGCCCAGGAATGGTCATGTCCCGTTTTTCCAATTTATTCTCACAGAGTGGAATTGTCTGGGAAGTCATTTGTGAAGTGTTTTGTTTTTATTTAGAATCAGATTGATTTACTCAATCATGGGCGCACCTAGTGGCTTACAGAGCTGGCTTAAACCCTGAAATTCTATCTCACAGATATTAGAGAAGGGGAGAGCTGGCATCAGTAAAGTACACAATCTCAGATATGTGTGAGCCACACGATAGCAATTGGGTGAACAATCCTGAGCATCATGCAGAACAATCCTTTTCTAAATGAATGCAGCTGTCAGTCTGTGGCGGTATCAGAAGTGCCATCATGTGAATGAGAGGGAGGAGAAAACTTGAGAGGTTCTGAGAGCCACAACCGAGAAAACAGGATGGATTCTGATATCTTTGCACCAGTGTAAATCTGAAGTGACTCCGTCCACTTCAGTGGTGTTATGGCAAATTTACCGGAGAGAAACTGAGATCAGCATTTCCAATAGCACAGGATAATAGTTGCTCAATACAAATCAACGTAATGTGTTTGTAGTATTGCAATTAGCACTGTATATTCTGCTGACATTAATATTTCCCAGACATGCCTTGGGGTTAAAATATAACCCAGGGAGTCACGAACTTTGGCTGGCACTGGCACTGATAGTGTGACATAGTCACTTAACCCAGCCCATGTCTCAGTTTCCGCATCTGTAAAATGAAGCTATAATTTATTATTTGTATTGTGGCTGAGTCTAGACAACCAGTCATAGCCCAGCACCCTTGTGTGCTAGATGCTGTACAAACACAGGACAAAAAGATATTCCCTGCTGCAAAGAGTCATCTAAGTAATCCTACTATTTACCTAGTTTACTGGGAGAGTTGGAGGTGCTCATACACCACAGCCACCAGCAGCATAGAAATGACTATAGGTTTGCATGATGTTTTACAGAAATAAAACCACCAGTCCCTGCCCCAAAGAACTTACAATGGAGATTGGACTAATACAGAAATTTTCAAGGCAAGATAAGAAAGGGGAATTAATTGGACATCTAGATATTATGGTGATGGGCACATTGGAAATAGCATAGACAGAAAATTATTAAACCAATTAATTAAAGGGATTAGATTTTTGTCAGTAAATCTCAGTAACTGTCAATTTCACCAGACACACAAACTAAGAACTAAAATATTTACTTCATAATAATCTAAATGTGCAGACAAGCAAAGTAAGAAAAATGCTGCTTGAAAATTTATTAGAGTTTGATTTCAGGACATTTACTTTGTATATTTTGACGTGTGATGTTGACTATTTGTGTCTTAATAGACGTAGAGCTTTAAATGTTTGAATCTCAACGTCTACTGTCATTAAATAATTATTGTCTGACTCCCTCGTTGTCTGATCCCCCCATAATTTCCAACAACTGTGAAAATTTGATAAAAATTGCAAAAAACCCCTCTTAAAATAAACATTGATTTTATCCGTTGCAAGTATAAAAAATATAAAAATTGAATTCTGCCAAGCCTTGTTAAAGTTAACTGAGGATGCAAATGCATTTGATTCTTATGTGAATGTGTGTGTGTGAATGTGTTTGTATGTAAGGCTGTTTATCCATAGAATAGAGTTGGCAGCATAGCTAGGGTACTGCACTAGAGATAGGGGATTGGAATGCTATCCCTCACTCTGTCACTGACCTGCTGTGTGAGCTTAGACAAGTCCCTGCTTCCTCTCTTGTCGGAGTACATCCTAAGAGCTACTGGGCAGGTGCTGTCTCTTTACATGCCTATACAGCACCATGCAGAAAGGGGCCCCTCTGCAGTGCCAAAATGCAAAGGATAAAAAAGGTAGAGTACCAGCAGTGGAAGCAGAAGGTCCCTGCCAAAGTGCTCCAATCCTAACCAGAAGGGGCTACCTCTAAATGTGAAAGGGGAATTTGCTCTCCAGGAACTATTCAGTCCTTGGCTCTCTGCTGAGTTTCCTATCCAAGGAACCAGTTACCCACAGATGTGCTGGTTTTTCTCCACTGGCCTGATGTAGCCTACAGGTATGGGTATTTGATAGGTAACGCATAGGCATAAGTTACAGCAGTAAAGCAGTGAGGCTACAGGCCTCAGGCCTATAGTTAATCAGGAGTAACCCTAGCTCATAAGACAAAATTCTGTAGTCACTAAACTGCTGACAGATAACCAAAAGACATGAGTTTATACTGGCTTGGCATATTTTAAGTTAGGAACATCCACAAATGTTCAACCACAAGAGTGCCATGGCAAATAGTTGATGTACGTTCTAATAAGCCTGAGGTAAAAGGCCTAGTAACCTATGGGAGTAAGGCACCCCTGATGAATATGCATTAGGCATAGCAGTGTCAGTGTAACACATCATACAAATTATATCCGTAATCGATGGGGGGGAAAGATGTAGCTCTTCTGTGATGCCAGGATGATGACCACTGGAGATGTGGAGAAGGAAGGTGATGATGATGAGGAGGAAGATAATGGCTACCACTTCAGGTAGTTCTGCAAGAGATGGTGTGAGTATATGGATGATCAGATGCATGCTCTGTATTAGCTGTAGCTACTTCACTGGGTTGGAGTGTTTGTAACTTTGCTCACTACGTTAATAAAACAATGACAAATACAGGTTTTTCCTAAGTGTGAGTGTTGCAACTTTGTATGTCGGTGCTCCCAACTGAACAGTAACACTAACAATACTGGGCCTGGTCTTGAGACAAGAGTACTAAACCTTAGAATAACTGGGAATTCTCAAGTAATCAGTATAATTAATACAGAATCCATTGTTCAGGCGACACTGAGATCCATTAACTCATTTCCCACAGGCTACCAAATAGCCATCAAACCTTTTTTCACTACTCAGCTCAGGTAGACTTAATTCAGCAGACCCAGAAGTAAAAGACTCCATTCTAGTTCTCCCTATATATACTCCCCCCCACCGCCTTTCTTTTTTGCTTTTATGATGGATTTGTTATTTGTGACAGTCACACAATGACATAACCACCGTCATACAAATAAGAGAACTATTGTTGGCATTAAATACAGGTGGGAAAATTAAAGAGAAAATAAGATTGTACTTGCTATGTACAATGGGGTATTTAAATGTCCTTTGTTAACATAATGATCACTATTCAGTATGAGACAAAAGAGAACGTGCAAGCATTTTCCAAGGAAATCTCACACTTACATTTTTTATACAACCAAGCAGGAATAATATATTATTCAAACTGAGATATAGAGAACGGATGGAAGAGACATAATTGTAAAGGCAGTAAGTTGAGTGGTTAGAACACTAGAGTCAGGGCCAGTATCTTCAAAAGCAGATTCATGCATCAGCTCCTAAGTCAATAGATAGGGCCCTGATCCTATAAAGACTTACATCATGTTCTTACATTTATCCACTGTGATTAGTTAATGGTCAGATCCTCAGTGTGTGGAAAGCAATGCAGTTCCACTGGAGACTATTTAGACTTGTTTTCACTTTCCTTAATTTACTAGTGCTAGCAGAGGCAGTGGTACAACCAGGAGAGGTAGAGTTGCTATCTGCTTTTCACACCCCTCTCGAGTTAGGCAGGGGGCCGTGCCGAGCAGTTTGCTGATGTGCACAGGGCTGTCCCTTGACCCCTCCTGAGAGGTCGCAATGGCACTTTCCCGGAGGCACTCTGCAATCCTCTGCTGTAAGTCTCTGGGGAGGGCTGTCTTATTTCTTCCTCCGCGGTAGGACACTTTCCCACGCCACTCATCGATAACTTCAGCTGGCACCACTGCAGTGCACAGGCTAGCATCATACAGACCCAGGAGCTTTCAGGATGCCAGCAGCCGCTGAGCTCGACTGCCTTTGTTACCCTCAGGAGTGAGATATCCGCTAAAATCACCACCGCCCGTGGAAAACGGTGCCAGGATTCAGTGCCGTTGCCTATGCTAGTAGAGTCATGCAAGCGAGCAATTCCCTCCTCATTTCTCCAACTCCCGTCAGCACCGTGGTTGACTGGCGCCAGGCACTAGCAATCCCAAGCAGAAGTGAGAAGGTGGTGCTTAAAACTTTAGGGGAGCAGGGGCATGAGTTCAGCATCTTAAAGTGCACTTTCTGTAGTAAATAAGCTGCCAGTGGTACCTCTGGGTGTTTTATCTGCAGCTGCTGCCATTGTAGCCTTCAGGGTCTCCCCATCAACACCCACAGAACACCCGAGCCAGACAAGGGAGAGAAAGAAGAGGATTCAGGATGACATGTTCAATGAGATCCTGCAAGACAGGGCTGCATCGGACCATGAGCACAGGGCCTGGAGGGTGAACATTGCAGACAGCCTGGAGATGGAAAGAGTAGGGAGGAGAAACACCCAGGAGTTCCAGCGGGAAAAGGAGAGGGAGATGCACCAGGACATAACGGGGCTTCACCGGAAGCAAACACAAGATGCTGCAAACTCTGGTGGACCTGCAGATTCAACAATCCTGGGCTGTAGTCCATTGAGAACTCCATATCGGGACCTCCCTATACCCCCCGCAACATTCCACGTGGCATCAGGGGTCGTTGCAGTACCCCACCACTCCACCTCGGGGGACATTAGAGACAATCACAGCTTCACACACTGACGTGTGCAAGCCATAGCTGGTGTGTGTGTAGCTGAAATGAACATGAGGGTTCTTTCCCATTCAAATCTTATGTTCTCTTAATTGATTAAGTTTTGTTAAGTCTTAAATATATGTATTTTTAAAAAAACATGGGGGGGTTTTGAACTGATTTTTTTACAGAATAAAATTCTATTATTTGGAACATAATTCATCTCTATTAGCTCACAACATATGTTGCCGAGAGCTCAGCAGTTCTGAAAGCAACCAATTACTTGTTACTGCACAGTCACACAAGGCATGGGATCATTCACAAACAAAATGAACAGGTGCATTGACAACGTTCTATTCCTACATGTACAACAATCACCACACGATTCCTACCAGGCCACAAAAGAGCAGGGTGAGGCAGAGCACACTACAACAACACACACTACTCTGGCTCACTGTTAAAGAGGTCTTTCAAAGCCTCTCTGAGTTGTATAACTCCACAATGAGCTCTTCTAAGAGCCCTTGTGTCTGGCTTTTCAGATTCAGCAGACAGCCGCCTCCACCCCAGCGGAAAAACTTTTCCACCTTGACTTCACAGATATTATGCAGGACACAGCAGGCAGCTATAACCATTGGGATCCTTTTCTCACTAACGTCATTCAATTATCATTCGGCACCCATTGAGCCAGTAGTTGAATCATTCCTTGGTGCGGTGGAAATGGTTGATGTACAGTTTCATGAGCCGAGGGAGCAAGGGGTAGTCTGGGTCACACAGGATCACTATTTGCATTTCAACCTTCCCAAAGGTAATTTACCGGTGGGGGAAGAAAGTCCCTGCTTCTAGGTTACTGTGTGTTCTTAAAGATGTGAGTGTCATGCACCTTTCTTGACCAGCCCAATGCCTGCATAACCATAGAAAAGTAGCCTTTCTATTGATGTATTCAGTGGCAAGGTGGTCTGGTGCCAAAATAGGGATGTGCGTGCTGTGTATCTCACCACCACAATTTGGGAACCCCATTGCTGCAAATCTATCCACTATGTCCTGCCCATAGCGCAGAGCTGTGGGGGCTCCTTGCTTCTCTCAGAAAAGGCAGCCAGTGAAGATGGCCACATGGGTGTGTGGGATTTTGAAAAAAAGGTGCAAAACTTATGGGATTCCGATAATATTATGGGGTGGAGACAGCTGCAAACTGGGAAGTGGACACTTGCTCCCAGTCACCCTTGTGCGACTCATTTCAACCCCATCGTACATTGCCAAAACTTCCCAAAAGACAGTGTGCTAGATAGTGGCAAACACCAACACAAAGAGCCAAGCGATGTACTAACTGTGGGGGCTGTATGCTGACGTAACTTGAGTTAACACAGGTTTGTAATGTATACGTGACTTAAGGGAGCTCCTTCAGATGTGATGCCCAAATCATTCAGGTGAAGCCCCATTACCACCCAGCTTTTGTTGGCTTCAGTAGGAATTAAGGGATATTTACATGAGACACTCGGCACCTCATAGTATTGGGTCTAGAGCAGGACCAAAGTTTTCAGGCAAAATCTTTTATTGGTGAAAATGCAGATTCCACAATACTGAAAAGTTTCACAAATTCACATCAGTTTCACCCAACAGTTTTGACCAAAAAAAAAAATTTAAGAAAACAAGGGGGGAAAAAATCAAAACATTTTCTTCTGACATTCTCTAAACAAAACGTTTCAATTTTTCAGTTCAGAATGACTTTTTAATCCACAATTTCCTTTAATTTTATTTGAAGAAATCCAAAACATTGTTGAAATCTAAAGGGCAAATTTCATTCAATCAAAAATGATTTTTTTTTCCAAATTTTCAGTTCACCAAAGATTTCCAAACGTTTCATATTCCACTGAACCCAAAACATTTTTTTTTTTTCATTTTTGGTGGAATTTCCAGTGAACTATAAAAATTCCTTATTCACACAGCTCTAATCAGACCTGAAGACTGGGGATATCGGTATAAGTGGAGATAAATGTGCCTGTTGTTCCCTATATATATATAAATGTGTTGTGTCTGTGCATCCATTAAATATAAATATAGGTGTTTGTTTTTTGGTCATATAAACGTGTGTTTAATTGTCCACATAAATCCACATATCTCCATAAATACGTGTATTTCTACAAGTGTGTGCGTTTATGTCCTGATAAATTTGTGTGAATCTATAGAAGTATAAATTTGCATCCATATAAATATATAGACATAGGTATAATATATGTATGCATTCACACGCATACACACACGCAAATATAATAGTTTAATAATAGCAATAAGAATGCTGCAGGCGGAGAATCTCTGAGGGATTTTTTCCACTCTGCAGTTGGTTGAAGTCACTCAGCTGTCAGAATAATTCCCTTAATATTGTCAGAAATGTGTTTAAGAAACCCTCCAGGTGTGTTTCAGAGTCTTAACATGGAAAAGGGCTAATGCAAAATGGATGCCAATGGAATAGAGATTTCTGGGAAGGAGCCTTTGCACTGTATGGAGTGCCCTGAGGGGGTCGTTTGAAAATGACATGATCAGAGTTATTCTGATGTACGTTTTTGCCTGACTAATTGCAATGAGGGCTCTGTTAGCGGGCTCTGTGCAGCGCTCCCAGATTATCTGGTATGTTGCAGAGATGCTGCATGGGGTGGTATTTTTAGGCTTGGAAAAATTAGATTTTTATCGGTAAACGGCGGTAAACATCTATTTCTCCGCGCACGTGCACAATGATGAGAAAATATTTCCGTCTCTCATCACTGAAATGTACAGATAGGCAAATGAAGAAAACTACTACTTGTGAACTTCTCGGAGTATGATTTAAGGATATTTACTTCGCACATTTTAACATGTGATGTTGATTATTTGCATTTTAATGGTTATAAAGCTTTACCTGAATCTCAATGTCTATTGTCATTAAATAATTACTGTCTGACACCCCCCCTAAATTTCCTACAACTGTGAATATTTAAACTGATAAAAATGGGGGGGGGAATGGTTATAAATAAGCATTTGATAGGATCCCTCAAAATTATTTTTAAAATATTTAAAAATTCTGCCAAGCCTAGCTACACCAGGTCAAACTGTCAGCTGCAAATAATACGTGTTAGATCTTTAGCCTCCATTTTGGTCAGTGAATCAATTGGATTTTTGTTTGCAGCTCATTGGTTGCTCATGAACTGTTCACTTGGGATTCAGTTCAATCACTGAGCACGCGAGTAGTTCCATTCAGTGTGCTTAAAATTAGGCACCTGCTTAATACGCTTGCTGAATTGGGGCCTTGGAACAGGGAATCGAAACCTAAAGGCAAAAGATAGGCCCCCTGCGGAAGACCCTGTGCTAACGGGAAGGGATGGCTGAGGGGCTGAACTACTTTCATATAGAAAAAAAAAATCTGAGGAAAGGGCCTGAATGAAACATCGTTGTGATGTCTCACCTTCCTGGCCTGAGGGGCCAAGCCAGTAGCCTACAGATGCCTTTCTGAAAGATGTTGTAGTCAAGCACAAGTTATTGGGCACAGTGAATGGGTATCTGCCCGGAGTTACACATGAGGTCAAATTAGATGATTTAATGGTTCCTCTCAGCCTTGTAAATGATGCATCTGTGAACTGTGCCATCATCTCTCTGCTCCGACTAGTAGCCTACCGAAGCATGCACACATGGAGGGTCTCGGCACCGATCAGCCCATCTCTTCCTTTACTGAAAGGCAAGTGCCTGGCATCTCTGCTCTGCTAACTGGACCACGTGCTCCGCGGCTTGTGAAGCACAGAGCACTGCAACCCAAATAGCCCCCGAGTCCTCTCTCAGCCCGCCACTGACATCCCCTCTCTCGTCAATCTGCTGTGACAGGGCAACGTGATGAGACTTATTGGCTGTTTCATTTCCTCCGCCGGCAATGTAAAGCAACCCTCTCAGGTACTCCCCTTCGCGCTTAATCAGAGAAGAGCTTGCATGTGGTATCTTAAGGAGTTCTCAGGTGAGAGACATCCTTCCCGGAAGGATGCCCAGCCGAAGAGGATCAGCTAATGAACAGCTGAAGGAGAGACACCTTAGCAAAGCACTGATTTCGGTGTGCAAGCACGGTGGAGCTTCTAATATTTGATCACCGTCTGCTCCCAGGGTTGATAGATACAAAGGCATAACATCAACCCCAAAGTAGATATCTATCTATGGCTGTCCCCAGCACCGTAGTATCTGAGCGCCTCACAATCTTGAATATGTTGATCCTCACAGCCCTCCTGGGAGGTAGGGCAGTGCGATTATCCCCATTGTACAGATGGGAAACTGAGGCAAGGAGACTTTCTCCCGATCACACAGGAAGGCTGTGGCAGAGTTAGGAACTGAACCCAGGCTAGTGCCCTAACCACTGGGTCAGCCTTCCTCTCCCGTTGCAGTAGCCTCCCCATCCGGCATTAACCAGGAATTCGGACCTCCAACCCCCAATACACACAGCCTACACAGAGATTAAGAAACACAGCAGTGGATGATCAACAACTCAGCTTCAGAGGCCTCAGTCTCATATTCCTTCTATTGCTATTATTTGTATTAGAGCAGCTCTTGGGCCCAGACTCTCCAAGGTAATTAGGTGCCTAATGCCCACCGATGTAAATGGTGCCTAAATACCTTTGATGAGCTGGACCTGTCAGAATCAGGACCCTTTTGTGCTGGGTGCTGCATAAACACAGTCATTATTAATTATGATTATTGCTTAATGAACAATTTCTTCTATGAAAATTGCTCTTCTTCCTGTCTTTCCAAGTTGCCTGTGAAACACTCATTCCTCTTGAAAGAATGTAAGGGTTGCTAAATTGACTCTGACCACTGGTCCATCTAATCCAGACTCCATCTCCAGATGCCCAGTACTAATTACTAGCACCAGCTGCTTTGGAGGAAGGTGCAAAAGCACCTGCATTAGGCAGTGATGGGATAACCTTTCCCCAGGGAAAGTTTCTTCCCAACCTTCATTAGTTAGAGATAAGGGCATAAACCCTGAAATAGAGGGTCTATAAACCTTCCAGCGGTGGAGGGTGGTAGCTGCAGCACTGGGTCCATCCCGGACTAGGTCTGCCATGTGCAGAAGCGGCTGTCTCCTCCCACAGTGGTATGTGGAGGCTGGGGACATTTAGCCTCCCCCAGCCTATTATACCCACCGCCTATGTCTCTTCTCCCAGGGAGTGTCTGCAGCCTACTTCCCTGCAGCCCCTGTCCCTTGCCAGCCTCCTAGCTTATATAGGCCACTGCAGTTGAGCCTGCTTCCAATCAATTCCCTGCTCCCTGGCTTCTCCTCCAGGGGCAGCCTATGAAATTAATCGACCCACCTGGACATCTTAACCCTTTCCAGTCCTGTGTAGGGTGGACACCGCATCACACTGAGATTTTGATTTTTTGTCTCCATTCAGGAGGGGGAAACTTTTTCCTACTGAGCTTTAACAGACATGAGGTGCACAAAGCATTAACCCCTGCACTGTGAAGGGGCTCCCTTCCTGACTCTGTTTTAAACAGAGCATTGATTAGTCCATTGCACCGATAAATGGCATTTCCCCATGTGTTGCCAGAAGTTCAGGCTTGAGTACTGGGTCTTTGGAGCCATCGTTCCCTTTCTCCTGGCAATTTAGCTGGAAGCAGAGATGGTGCTGAGTGGGCTATAAGCCCACCTGCTAGTGCTGCTGTGCAATGCAATCAAGGAAGAGAGAAGCAAACAAGCATTGTTTTATTAAGGGCAGGGAAGAGGAAAGAGCAAAACGCTTTGCAATGTGTAGCAAAAACCAAGCAAGCTCAAAGCTGTCCCTCCGTCACGGCCCAGGTTCGACATCTGGTTCGTTACATGACTGAGCTGCAAAGAAGAAGGGGTGGGGGGGAAATAAAAAAAGACTTTCAACCACAAAAAGAAAATCAGGTTGCTGGAAAGCAACGGCATGAGATCAAGTAGCCGGTTCTTTTTCACTGGAGTAACAGCAGCACTAGTCACGGGTTTTATCTCAGTTCAGGATGAGAGATTTCTATCTTCAGGATCCTCCTGCCTTAAAGGCTTTCATTCTGTCAGTTCATCGTGGCACCAGCCACTTTCCCCACTTCAGCACTTCCTCGAGGATTGTGTTTAAATAGGATTTCTCTCTACGAAGAGGAGCTTGAAACTCCTCCATCCTTATTGCAGACTAGTAACAGCTGACTGGAGCCCAAGGCTCTGTCTTATTTTCTCTATTTTTTAAAATCCTTTCTCTGCTGCCTGCTGAAACTTCAGCTTTATCCTCTGCAAATCCTTCCCTCTCCTCATTCACCCCTCCCGGAGGAGGCACAAACTTGGTACATCTGGCTAGTGGCACGATGCCTTTTTGTGGGGTATCAGGTCAAGTTCTGGCTGCTGCTGGAAGCAGGCTACTGGGTTACATGGGTCAGTGACCCCTCTGCAATGTATCAGTAATGAATCTGCGTCCCAGTATATGGATGCATGGAAGGACCCCTCTGCTGAGAAAGTGTTGTTAACCGCCTTAGGTGTTCCGCAGGGATTGACCACAGGGCATTCAGCACTAAAACATGCATCTCCATTGCTAGATGTAAAGGAGTTCCTTCACTAGCCTGTAGCGGTAGCAGGCAGTTATGGGGCTCAACCACTAACTATGGACACAGTGGAATAGTCCAGTGTTCGGGGCACTAGCTGCTGTCTTATAATTGAATTGATCTGGTCTCTTCTCCCCTTAAAATGAAGTTGAAAATCACAGCAGAATTGGTCTGAACCAAGAGATCAAATCCTTTGTTCCTCTCTCGGGCTCAAAGAGCAGCTTACAGGCAGAAATTTACCCTCTATCCTCTAAATAAGACTTGAGTGGTACATAGACCTTGTACTGGCTCACTGCACAGGGGTGAATTTCACCCCCAACAGGCTAGTGGCTATGGCCCAGATCCTCAAAAGAATTTGGGCATCTAACTCCCATTGAAATCGAAATTCCGATCTCTGAGGCTCTGGGCCTAGACCTCTACAGACACTTCCCTGGCTTGGGATGCAGTATGTCAGCAGTCCAAGGATTTATTCTGTCCTTGCATAGTATTCTCTGAGTCATTTCTCTGAGCCGCTCCTATTGGCTCATCCTAGACAGAGGCTTCACTCTGAGACATAGCACAAGCTGCTGTCTCATAGAATTGACTTGGCATCAAGAGAGAACTAGCTTCCCCTCCAAGGTCCACAATCCATCACCATCACTTCTCTCTTCCAAATACAGTTTCATTCCACATGGGGACTTGCATGAAAAATAGCCCAAGAGTGAACTCTTCATTGCACACCCAGCACCCAGGAGGGACAACAGAAAGCCTCCCATTGGAGATGGAATTGACTCTAAGACAGCTGCTTAATCTAGGTAACATTTAAAGGGAGAGATTCCTTCAGCTTCCTCTTTCTTAGTTGCCTGACTGGTTTCTTGTTCATATGGGGTCAAACTGATCACCAAATTTGGAGTCATGAAGGAATTTTCCCCCAGGTTTGACTGGCAGGGATGTTGGAGGTTATTTGCCTTCCTCTGCAGCACGGGGCATGGTTCACTTGCTGGGATCCTCTGGGTATATCCCATCTAATCCATTCCTTACTTTTGCAGCCTCAGACACTGGCATCTCGGGCTGTCCCATTCTCTGTCTGTGGCAAATAAGAGTTCAGTCTTCTGGTGACTGAAACGCTTTAGTCTAAGGACGTTATAGGCAATACAGGGGTAATTGAGTGAAATGTAATGGGTTGCAATATACAGGAGGTCTGATTGAATGTGCTAATGGTTTCTTCTGGCCTTAAATTGTATGCAAATATGAAGCGATGAGAATGTCTCACAGCCTGGAAGACACTCTGGTATTATTTGGAGACATGATTATCCTTGGTCTTTTAGATACCATGTTATGGAGATGCCTGATCCCTGGTAAACCCTGCTGTCTAACTAGGTGCATATCTGGCCTTCATCACCACAGCTAGCTGAGCACCTCACAATCAAAAATGAATTTTACCATCCCAACAATGCCGTGCGATAGGGAAACGGAGATGCAGAGACTTGCTCAAGGTTGTGATGAGTCTGTGGCTGAGCCAGGAATAAAGCCCAGATCTTATGGGTCCTCGTCCAGTGTCCGATCCATGAATCCACCTTGCCTCTGCCAGCCCGGAAGCCACACTTGACTGCTTATTGCTGCCAAATTGCCCACCATATAAATCTTTATTGGTGAATCAACCGCCCTTTGGGTTTCAAAGCACTAAATCATGCCATTATAGCAGGGGCTGAGTGATCTATTGGCTAGAGCAAGGTGCAGAGAGACAGGCCACCTGGTGTCTATTCATCGTGCATCTACCAATTCACTGTTACTTTGGGCATGCCACTTAATGGCTTCTCTTTGCCTGTTACCCTGTCAGTAAAATGGACACACTCATACTTCCCTGCCTCATAAGGGTGTGGGGAGGCTTTCAGGGCCTGAACCAAACCCACTGAAGGCAACCACCACCATTTGTGGACTTTGAATCAGTTCCAGTATGCTTGGCATTTGCAAAGTGCTTGGAGACGTTTGTGTGAGACACCCAGTGGAAGAGCGACGCACTGCACAATCACAGGTAATTAGAGCTGGGGGATTGACCCAGGGTCTCCTAACTCCTTGGTAGGTGCCCCACCCACTGGACTGCAGAGTCATTCTCCTGCGCCGTCTCTGGATCTGGCCGAATGATCGTTCCATTGTGGATAAACACTTAAATAGTCATTGGGCTAGAGAGAGAGACCACACTCTAGGGTGAGTTAATTGTAAGACAGCTTTCTGCGAGCTCTCTTACAAATAATGAATGCTATCTTCCAGCCAGCGGGTGCACTGGATTCCAGATGGCTACTAGAATTAAATCACTTGTTTGACAAAATTTGCTTCATTGTCTTTATGCCCCCACCCCTCAAAAAAAGGGTTGACAAATAAATCACACGTGACAAGTCCACCAGGGCTTTGCACCTGTTGATGATGTAGGCAAGATGCTGCCCCAACCTGATGAGCATCACTTTAGTCTTGCTCAGGTTTAGGCTGGACCAGCTTTTCCTACTCCAAGCGCCAAGTTCTTCCAAGGGTTGGGCATCTTAGGCCTTCTCTAAGTCATGGTACATTATTTATATTGGTATCATTCAAGCTGTACCACTCCTCCTGTGTGAATGCAGTTATACTGGTATAAAAGGAAGTATACCGGTATAATTTATTCTCATACGGGAAGAGGATTATGCTATACAGGTATAAAGCACATTTATATCAGTAGAGCTGTGTCCACTCTAGGGGTTGTATCATTGGTTCAGGTGAGAGTCTGTGAAGGTCTGAGCTTATATTTATTGAGCTAGGTTAGGTGAAGTGGAGGATTAGGCAAAGAAAAAACACTCAGAACAAATGATCAACTGCCATAAAATAAAAGCTCATCAAAGTTGGTATCTTAGGGTGACCTTTATTTCTTGCTCAATAAAAGATCATTTTCAAACAGCAGGATAAAGTCTATAAAAAGAAAAGCTTCCAACCGCCTCATGCAGTAACTTACCCATGTGTAAAAATTCCCCTTCTTTCTCTTTCTTTTTCTTTCACATGGAGGTAATTAAAACTCCCAGCTCACTTTTGCAAAGCACATGTGCTGCTCTAGGAAAGAGGGTCTCAGGCTGTGCTCTTTAAGGGGCTAGTAAAGATGGGCCTTCAAAAATATTTCTCTGTGCTCACAAGACTGAAGTGTCGATCCCCCCATCTATCACTCATGTGTCTAACCCAACCCACTCTCATGTCTTACATCCCAGTGCCCAGTGACTCCGCCTCGCTCCTCATCTCTTCCCACTGCAAAATTCCCACACACAAAGGGGTGAGCTAAAAGGAAGGATGGCCCAGTGGTTAGGGCACTAGCCTGGACTTGGGAGACCTGGGTTCATTTATGCTCTGTTACAAGTCACGTTGGGTAAGCCATTTATGCCCAGGTCCTCAAAGGTATGTAGGTGCCCAACTCCCATTGATTTAGGTCTGGGCTTCATTTCTGCATCTGGGAACTGGGGATAACAACCTTACCCAGCTGTCGTAGGGTAAATACATTAAAGACTGGGTGATGCTTAGTTACTACAGCAATGGAGCCATATACATTCCATTCACAGACAGCTCCCTTTGTGCCCCTCTCCTGCCAAGAGGTAGGAATAACTTGTGTGTGTGGCGGTGCTCTCAATGGCTCCCTGCACTCCCCATTCTGCAAAGCAACTATTACGTTGCTATTATTCACACGATGCTCCATTCCTGCAGTGGGCATGATCACGCCCCCCGCGTAGAATCAGCTTCACTGTCCACGTCTCCTGAACTTATCAAATATTGTTGCATTTGGGTTTGCAATACACTGCAGAGGAAGTTCCGAATTAAATGAAGCCCGTTCGCATTGCCATTTAAAATGCTGCTTTGTGATTTCTATTCAGATGAGCTTCTGGAAAAGCCTTGGTTGAATAAAGAAAAACTTGAATGTGACAGGGTTGTTTTAATGTGCTCCGCAGCTCTGAAAAGTGATGGGTAAAATGGCATCGTAGTAGCACTATGTTTATTTTGTCTCAGTTATTCCAGAGCTTATCTATTCAGTGTATAGATAAAAAGATGGGGGCAAAATGATTTCTAAGTACCAGCCCCATAAACTCAGCCCAGAAGTTGAGTCAAGCAGGAGTCTGGTTTTCTCACGCGTTATCACTAGCGCCAAAACCCAGATCCTCAGAGGTATTTAGGCACCTGTTATTAAATTCAATGGCCAAATACTGACCTCAGTAACACCTATGCTACCCCTGTTGTCTTCATAGGTCTGCACAAGTGTAACCGACTGAAGGATGGAGAAGAATTCCATCGATGAGGCACATAAGGGACTAGACTCCAAAACACTCTCCCAGATAGATGAGCAACAGTAAGATACAATATTTTTGGTAAGGAAAGTTAGCAGCTCTAATGATAGCCAGCTCTTAATAAAGCACTTTTTTATCAGTAGCTAGCAAAGCAGTTTGCAAAACTCAGCATCATTATACAGCTGGGGAAACTGAGGCACGGATTCCAGATGCAACTTGCTCTGAGGGTTAGAACTAGACCCCAGGAATGCTGCGTCTAGTTGTGATGCACCACCACTAGGCCGCAGCACCAAAAGCTCAGTTTACACTATGACTCGGATGCATGAAACAGATCACAAGTGTTGAGTAAGAGCAACCATTTTAACATCGTCCCTTGCCAGAGGAGCAGAATTACAGGGCAACGATCAGCAGCCAGCAATTTTTCCAAGCATGTTGCAGAGCAAGCGTGTGGTCTTGTGGCAGAGATGGGCAGCAGGTCACCGTGGCTCTCGGCTTGGCTTTGTCACTGACTAGCCTTATGACCTTGATCAAGTTACTTCCTCATTCAGTGCCTCAGTTTCCCCTCTTGCCCTCTGTCTGTTTCCATTGTAAGCTCTTTGTGGGAAGGGTGAGCTTTCACTGTGTGTTTTTATGGCCCCAAGCTCCATGGGACCCTGGTCTCAGTCTGCTGGGAAATAAACGGTTATGGTGTAATTTTAAAGAAAAGAAGTGTGTGTGGGGGGGCAACTCTAAACTTCAGCAACAACATCCTTCAGAGACAAAAGCATTTGTTACATTAATCGGTGCAGGAGATAGCGCCAAACAAATGAAAGTTATTAAGGGGAGGGAGATGGATGAAGCTTCGGGTATCCGTTAGTTTTGCCAGCACCAAATTCATTTCCAGAAAAAGCTCTTATCAATTTCCAGGGAATGGTTTGCCCTGTCACTGCGCACAGGGTGTTAATGTTCTTTACGGCTCCGTTAAAGCCGGTGCAGCGACACCAATCTAAATAAGGGAGAAGGGAAGGTTTAATCAGCCTGTCACTGACCAGTTATTAACATTTTAGAACAAGGACACGAAAGGAGAAAATTCGGAGAGGTCAATTTGTACTTCAGGAGAGCAGCCAAAGGAGAAAGAGGAAAAACTTGGACAAAGGCAAGAAAAACAGAGCTGGCTTTATGCCCTTCGTGTGGTGCTCATGATGCGGGGCAGTAGAGGATGGCATTCTGCGCCCATCTAATGGAAGATTGAGGAATGACTTGGGGATTGATGACAGTAAATCTTCCTGCACTAGCTCACTGGCTGGAATGCAGCTGGGTGATTGGAAGTTGTTACTTATCTGACAGTTGTTGGGTGAAGTGAGTTTGGTGGATCTCAATCTGTTCCCAGGTATAGGTCACGAAAATCACCACCGTAACTGGGCCCCAGTGGGCTATCTTAACACAAGGCCATGGAGACAGCAGGAATGCCATAAGAGTCCAAGCCGGCAGCTAGCTCAGAGGCTGGTGGCTGAGGCAACAAACATCCTTTATAAGAGGAGTCCCTGCGCCGAGGAACATGCAGTCATATTTTCAAAAAAGTGACCCTGAATTTTGGGTGCCACCATCATGGGAGGCCCATCAATTTGGGGGCCCCAAATTTGAGATGCACCAAAGCAGTAGCTGCTTTTGGAACATGCGAGCTTAACAAACAGAGGCCCTGTATCTACTGGACTCTTTTCCACTCACCTAGCTCCAGGTGTGTCAAAGCCCAAGGCAGGTGTGCTGCACTCGTCGAACGAGTGCTTGTATTTATCCAGTTATACCAGGGCAGCATGTCTGCCTTAGGGCCGTGCGCCAGCTACCCCAGGGCAAATCATTCCATTCTAGGCAAGCCGTGGGTGTTAGACCTGGCAAACAAGGGAGGATACGCCATACATTAGGAAGGGTTAGTGTTAACATGGGTTAGTATTAACCCCAAAACCAAAGAAGGAAGGATGGCACAGTGGTAAGGATGCTGACCTGTGACTTTAGAGACACCTACCCCTATTCATTTCTTCCTGTGTGAGCCTGAGCAGCTGTCTGTGCTTCAATTCCGCATCTGTACGATGGGGATACATACACTGCTCACAGGATGCTGTGATAAATACATTAGAGATCGTGAGGTGCTCAGATACTTTGGCAATGGAGGCTGCCAAGTACATAAGACAGAGAGGTCTGTGAAATTGTAGTTCTTCAGATTAAATATAATTGGATCAGATTGTCAGATGGTATAAACCAAAGTAACTTGATTGACCTCAGTCAAGCTATGCTGATTCATACCAGCTGCGGCTCTGGCCCACAGAGTCAAAAACTTTTTTTTTTTTGATGTCTGAAGGATGCTCATTTTTTGTAGTTTTTCTTATCAGTTTCATCTTCTGTCTCTCATGCCCAAAGACACAACACTTGAGAAACATTAACTAATTAATTAATCATCACAACATCCTCAGGCAATAGGTAATACAATATTCCTCTTATCCTGGTTATGCAGATTGGGAAACTGAGGCACAGAGGGGTGCAGTGACTTGACCACATTAAAACTGGTATTGGAACTGAAAATCTCCACAGGGCAGTTCACTCAAGCATGCCTGTTAATGACTGATATTTGCAAGTATAAACAGAAGTTCTTGTATCTATTAAATATAAATGTGTAACAATCCATGTTCCACATAGAAAACAATTCCTTATGATAAATGACACATCAAAATCCATGCTTTGTAATAGTGAATGTTGGTTTATAGTTTTATGTGCAGAAAAATCTTTTTAACATTGCCATTTTTCAAATATTTTAAAAATCAATAGTCACTGTAATTGTGTGAAAGGGCAGAAATGGGGAGCAGCCACATATTTGTACCCATGCACCATGGGCTAATATGTACAATAATGGACTAGCCGTTATAGATGAGCACCACTGCCCTGTAAGTGCATGGAATTAGAACTGATCAACAGTGTGTCATATGCCCTGTACTGAGCAAGGAGGTTCTCCTTTATCTCCACTGGCAGCGGCTTGAGCAGAAGGATCTGGCTTCTGTCCCTGCTGCTGCTATGATATGCCAAGTGGCTGTGGTGTGAAGCACAGTGACAACAGCGATGCTGCAGGTGAATACAGGGGGCCATATTGACTCTGGCTTCTGCTGACATAAACCATCATGCAGGATTGTTGGTGGAACAGAGTCTGAGGAAGTTGTGGTCATGTATTCTCTTCTATTATATCTTGTCCAGGTGAGTTTTAAATATCTGTTGTGATGCAGCCTCCACTATTTCCCCTGGAAGACTACTCCAGGGGGCCGGCACAGCTCAGAGCACAAGCAGCACTTATGCAGAAGTTAGCTAGGGAGCTGCTGCTGGTCATTAAAGCTGCACTCCTATGACCTCTGCACAACCAGTCTGAAACACCAGGCCACTTGACTAGGACAGGCTCTTTGTTCTGCAGATAGATAGACAGAGCTTCCTGCAGTGTAAATGGAGACCTGTAAACCCAAACCCCATCTGCTCTGCCTGCATTTTAAAGCTACCTTGGGATTTTTCCTGTAGTAAAAGTAGGACTTTGTCCTTGGAAAAAGTTTCTCCTTTTCATTACTGTGCTGTGCACCCCAGAGGTGGCTGCATTTCGGCAATGCGGTGCGTCATTAGTCTATAAAGCCCTTTGGGATGAAAGCTGTTCTGTAAGATACTGTTATCCAGTTCAGCCCTCTGATGATAATACAGGATTATTCCCTACAATGTATTATTGCACTTTTCCCAGTCCACTTTTAAATTACACCAGTGAGGATTCTTCCACCATTTCCTCTGGGGGATTGTCCAAGTATCTCAGAAAATTGCTCTCCACACTCAGATTACACGTGCGTTTCCCTCAGGGTGGGGTTTCATGCTTCAGTGTGCTAACAAGCAGCTGGTAAGATGGGCATTTGGCATAAACACGCTGCAGGAAGCATAATCTAGCGGCTAGGGATCAGTACTCTAATGCATGATCAGGGGCAAGTCTGGCCCCTGTTTTGTGCCTCAGTTTCTCCATTTGTAAAATAGAGGTCATGATACTGATCCTCCTTTTAAGTGTCTGGATGGAAAACACTGTATTCAAACTATGTAATACTATTTTATTTTTGTTTTAATTCCCTTGTGGTCCTGTCTTGCATTGCACCATCTCCTGTTCTGGGAGACAGCCTAGCACACAGCCTGCTTCTCTTTGCATCCCCAGCCTAGCCCCAACCTCCCCTGCTCCGCCAGCCATGCCAGCCCCATTCATCACCTCTTTGCATAAATATCTCTGCACCCTCTTCCGCTTTGCCCCTTACTCCTGGAGTCAGAGGAATATGGGACAATCTCTGCTTGCGTTTTGTTGATGTTGCACAAAGTAAGTTTCTAACCCTTTGGTTTCAAAGAAGATCTTGAAAACATACCCGAGTGCATCCCAAAGGATCAGAAAGAAGAAGGGAACTAGAAAGACCCTCAAATAGATCATTTGTTTTAACACCCATGATTTTTAAGCCAGTCCCATGGTTTCAGGGGCCTCGCTCATGATTTCCGAACACTTGGGGTAGCAACACTGTAGTCTGAGCAGGGTCTTCCTGTTATTCCATGTTTGTACAGCCTCTAGCAGGCCTAGTGGAGGCGTAGTAGCTACAATAGTATAGTTAATATTCATCCTCGCCTTGCAGCTTGCACAGTGGGTAAAAACACTTCCATTTTGCTATTTATGTGTGATTGTTATTTTTGTTATTGTAGCACCTAAAAGCTGTAATCATGGACCGGGACCCCACTGTGCCAGGTGCTGTACAAATAGAACAAAAAGGCACTCCCTGCCGGTCATAGGGTGCACCAGTCACTACTGATCTAGCACCTCCTCCCGCTCACTCTGGGGAGTAGTTCTTGAGGTTGATGCCCCCTTCTGTGTTTGCACGCCATCGCTCTGTCTCTCTGGTCTGCAGCCCCTCTATCACTCCAGGAATCACAGCACCCTTTGTGTGACTCAGCCCTCCATCCAGGTCATTCAGTGTTCCCGCTTCCACTGTACAGTCTCCCCATTCACTGTCTCAGTGCCACTCCCTCAGGGGCCGGTAGAGGAACTCAGGCCTGCCCTCTGCTCTAGGTTCTAGCTCAGGGACCCTCAACTCAGAAGTGCTGGGCTTTCATCTCTCAACCCTCATTGTTCCTTCCCTGAACTGCTTCCTACCACACCTGCTTCTCCTCCTCTCTTTCTGGAAATATCAGCACCAAAACCCTCCTGCCTTTTTCCCAGAGAATAATTGCTTCTTGCAGCCTTTCCCCAGCAGCCCCTTTACTACTCACAACTCCTGGGCTTTATATAGACTCTGCCTGCTCAGGCACAGCTGAACCTGCTTCCCACTACTTCGCTGCACCCTGGCTCCTCCAGGTGCAGCCTGTGGAGTTAATTGGCTTCCCCTGTACCCTGTGTCGGGTGGACACCCCATCACACTGCACTAAAGAGCGGACAAGCTCAGAGTATGTCTTGCCTGCCTGTGAAGGGATAAATAGATCTTGGGTAGACATAGCTGTGCTAGCTAGAGATTACAGCTAGTATAGGTAACAACAGTAAGTGTAGACAGTGGCATGGACTTCAGCATAGATTAGCAACCCTGGTGTGCGCTTAGTGGGCTGGAACACTTGTAGCCAATGCTACCACATCTACATTACTCTCTTTATCCATGCTAGTGAGAAGAAAGTGGTACTATCACACCTTCACCAGCTTCGTCAATGCACCCTGGCCTAAACACATGGCGAGAGACAGCAGGTAGGTACAGAGAGAGAGATGGAGGGAGACTAGGGAAACAATGTGCCATTTTGATCTGCTAGCATTTCCACACCCATTTTGTGTGGGTGCAAATGATAACACAAGGTGCAGATCAGGTCAGAGTCAGGACTCTATGTGTCTGGGAGAGAATGGAAATTTTCCAGTTTGACTGGCAGTTCTGTGCTGTGCTGCTTCGATCGTGAGCGATTAGTACACAGAGGGCCCCATTGGGAAGATTTTAATCCATGAAAAATGGGTTTAATACATAATTTGCTGCGGGCTTCTTTGTTCAGCAACAGATTGAGTTTAAGTTAACTATTTCGCACTCCCAGCTCCAACTGATTCATAAAAAGACACAAAAAGTTGCTCTTTCTCTATAATGGGGATGGGCTGAGGGGAGACAACAGATGGACTTTTTTTTATGATTGCCATTGTAACGATGATGATGATGATTATTTATCAGCTGAACATAAGAAAAGGCAATTTCTCCCCCCTCCCCCTGCCCCATTCCAAATTCTGTAATGTCAGGGCTGCCGCCTGATGATAGATTGTTGGGAAAAGGCTCAATGGTAGCGAATTATAAATCACCGCCTTTTGTTGTGGTTCTACTGCCAACAGCCAGAGCTTTACCCTCGGTTGCATCCCCATAAACTGGGCTACACATAAAAGGGAAAAAACAAAACCCAAACCCAGCACACTGTTGGTTACAGCAGAGCCCAAGGAGCCACTGGTATAAACGGACCCAGCTACGTTGACGTGGCTGGTCGTGTGCCTGTTTGCCTGTTTACCAACTAAACATTTGGTCTGATGTGTTGTTTTGCATCACTCAGCACTGAAACAAACCAACCCAGACAGAAATATGCAGTTTTGCAATCGGCTTCTATTCCCTCATTACAGCTGATCACATTAAATGACAGTTTGTTGTTGTTTGGGGCTTGGGGTATTTTTTTTTTGGTGTGTCTTTATTTTTAAATAAAATAAAATAATAAATAATATTCTCATCACACACATCCAAAAGTTGTTCAAAAGAGAGCTCAGGTCTAACACTGAATTAATTACCTGGTCTTTTCATTAAATACACAGTGAAGCAGAGCACAAGCAGCACAGGTTATTAAATAGCATCCCTGCTGAAAGGAACTATCTACTGAGGGCCAAGGATCATGGACAGGATTGCCTAGTGGCTAGAACACCAGACTGGGAAACAGATGCCCCTGGTTCTAGTCCTTGCTCTGTTGCTAGCCTGCCAGATAGCCTTGGGGAAGTCATTTAGCCTCTTTCTGCCTCAGTTTCCCCAGCTATAACATGGGGTAATGACACTGACCTCTTTGGTACAGCACTTTGAAAACTACTGATGAACAGAGCTAGGTCCTATTGTTGTTATTACTGGTGGTTAGACCTGGGAACTCCGGCTGAGCCAGGCCCTGGAGCCTGCAAGGCTGCCCTAAAGGAACTAGTGGGGATTCCCTTACATTAAGGGAATTGCCCAGGTTGTGTAAGACACCCCCTGCACCGCAGTGGAAAGGAGCTGAGAGACAGCTTTGCCCCTGCTGAGCTTTGCTTGGACACAACCTGGTATTTTGGTGATTTGCTGTAAGGCTTTGGACAAGTCACTTAATGAATCTGTGCCTCAATTTCCCTAGCTAAAGCAATTATCCTCCTGGGTGTTATGGGGTTTCATTAATTGGTGTTTGTAGAACACTTTGAGACCTTTGGATGGAAGAGGCTATGGGAATGCAAGGTATTATTATTACCTAAGGATATCAAAGCAGGAATCGCTTCACTCATCACCCACTTCTGCAACCACTTCTGGGGTGGAATGTGACAGCTTTTTGACTAAATACACAAATGCCGCACAACTGTTTAGGCAGGAAGTGAAGAAGGATCCCATACCCAATTGAAGCCATCAGGGTAATATTAGGTTAGCAGAATGTCAATGACACAAAGAGCTATTGGTGCAAGATATCAGGGTTAACACGTCCCAATCCCTTAACAAAATTATCCTACAATATCTTTAGTGATCAGGCCTTCAGTTTTGCCATTCGGTTGAAAGGCAGCTCCTCCATTAACATTGCAGCCCCTAGCACTATGCAGGAGTGACACAGATGGAGGAGCATGCCTTATTAAATCCTATATCAGCCCAGAAGACTCTTGGAAAAGGTTGAACAAGTCACTCACCGCTTAGGTGGAGAGAGTAGACAAATGCAAAGCTGGCCACCACAGAGATGCCACGCAGTACTTCTTGCCTGTGTGAAAACCATCTTCAAAGTGGCAACTGTTCCAGTAGCCTGTCTGGTTCTGCATTTCCATATGATCAGGTGGATTGTACACACAAAACCTGTCCTGCTGGTATACACTAGGCTGGGGCACCTGTGGGATTAAATGTGCATATAGTTACCATGATGATAAGCATCTTAAAATGATGGATAATAATCATGGGATAGTCCTTAGATATGGCAAACCCAGCTCAGCACTTTCATTATAA
Source organism: Emydura macquarii macquarii (assembly GCF_026122565.2). Classification (NCBI taxonomy): domain Eukaryota; kingdom Metazoa; phylum Chordata; order Testudines; family Chelidae; genus Emydura; species Emydura macquarii. The sequence goes on along the minus strand of NW_027130449.1, from coordinate 3,211,455 downwards.
AATTCATTCTCTGGAGGTGGGAGGGGAGAATTCTGGTGGCTATCATCATGATGAGTACTGAAGTTTATCTTCTTCCACTTGGGTCAAACAGGCTGGCACAATCTGAAAATGGCTAATAATGCACAGCCTCTGTGACAGCTACCTGTGTCCAGGACGTTGCCAACCTTTCTGGCTAAACCTATTAAAATGCATTTTTTCAGGGCATCAAAACTATTTGCAAATTTGGGTCAAATTTGATGAGTAGTTTCATCTGAAAAAACATGGGAAATTTTTTTCAAAAAAGCCATAATGGTTCACTGAGTCCATTTCAAAATGAAACATTTTGAATTTTCATTTTGAAACGGCAGGTGATTTAGAAACTTAGCAAATCAAAAAAATAGGCAAAAATACCCGAAAATGACTCAAAATGAAACAAAAAATTGTCTTGGGCATTTCACTTCGCTTGAAATGATTCCCCCGCACACACACACTTTTTCATTTCAACAAGAAAAGCCAAAAGAAAAACTTAATTTTGGTTTCAAACAACCTGGCTTTTATTTTTTCAGATTTTTTGGTGCGGCCAGCAAAACAATTCCTTGTTCAGTGTTACTCAGAAGTCTCTTGTGAGAGTGACACATATTATCACAACTGCGACACAGATTTGGAAAGTGAGGCACTGCAGGGTTAAGTGACTCACCTGACATGTCAGGTGACAGAGCCAGGAAGTCCTAACATCTAACCCCATCTGCTCTAACCACCAAGCTACAGTCCCTCCCAACAGCTAGGAATAAAACACAAGAGTTCTATTCTCCACTCCCCCTATTCTAATCACTGGCACACACTCCCCCTTCCAGAACTAGAGACTGACCCTAGGAGTCCTGTTTCCCAAACGCCTGCTTCCTCAGATCCAACTGTCCTTCCAATATTGTCTTGAAAACTGTGTCCAAAATGCAGTCCAGAGATAAACCCCTTCTGGCTTCCTCCTCCTTGCACTGGGAGCATTTCCCTTCCAGTGCCACAACTCTCCTCCTCCCAGTCATCATCTGATACAAGGCTGCCAGTCTGCAGCAGCTGCGAGGAGGATGATAACCATGGGGATATGCTCCATCGTTGCACCCAGCCAGCCAGCTGCCAACCTGTGGCCATGTTTCCCCGGCGCCTATATCTGTATTAAAAATCACAGCAATTCATTTAGGCTTTACTGTTTCTAACAGGCAAATGTGTGATAACACACTTGGCCCATTAACATTGCAGCTGCATGGCAGATTAGTTATATTGTGTTGTGAGGAGCCCAGCTAAACTATCAGTTAGGCACTTATGGAATTAGGGACTGGCATTTAATCGCTTAGCTGGGGATTGTGTCTGTATTAAATTCCCCTGAGCTCAGCAACTTCATACCCAGCTATTCTTCTGCAATACTAGCAGTGAGGTACTTAGGTACCAGGAGGCTTGGGTGACTCAGGAGTGGAAACTGGAAAATTTCACTACAATGTGAATCCAACCCAGGTCAACAGCAAATCAAAACTCTTGGTTTGTCTGTCTATGGGAATGTCTAAACAGCAAAAAAAGACTCATGGCAGCAAATCTCAGAGCCCGGATCATCTGACTCGGGCAGGGTCTAAAAACAGCTGTGTAGACATTCGGGCTGGGCGGGAGGCTGGGCTCTGAGACCCTCCCCAGTTGCTGAGTTTCAGAGCACTGAGACCAAAGGTCCACGCTGTTGTTTTTAGCTCCACAAGCCTGAGTCAGTTGATGCTGGCTCTGGGACTCGCTGCTCTGGGGTGTTTTGTGTCTTTATTCTTTTCAATGTAGATGTACCCTGTGTGAAATCAGTTGGTGCCCTCATCTGCAGATCTAACAAAGAAAAGTCGAGATCACAAAATCCCACTCACCTTAAGATCTTGATTCTGATCTCCTAACTCTGGCTGAGTGGCACTTTACTATATTGATTTCAAGAGGCATATGCGAGGAGCAAAGTGCTACTCACTGAGGGTGGCAAAATTAGAGCTGGCTGATTTTTTATCTGGCAAATAGTAAATTAGCTGAAAAATGCATTTCTGGGGGGCACTGAAATTATTCACAATTTTGGGTCAGATTTGGCAAACAGTTTTGTCTGAAAAAAACGGGGGCAAAAATTCAAAAAAAGTGGAATGGTTTTATTTCAGTCATTTCAAAACGAATAATTTGGATGCTTCATTTCAAAACGGCATTTTATTTCTAAATTTAGTTGATTTTTGAAAAGGGGGGAAGGATGGAAAAACACCCAAAGAGAAAAAAATGAACAAAAATAAATCATATCGGACTCAAGAAAATGTTTTGTTCACCCTGAAAAGAAACAAAAAATAATAATTTATGGTTGAATTCAACATTTTGTTTGACCCAAAATTTCGGGGGGTTTTTCATCTTTTTCTTGCTGAAACAGACAAAGCTTTCAAAATGTTGGAGCCAGAGGGTGAAGTTTTCAGAGCAATGGGGGCAGGGGAAGGAGTATTCACAGTAATGGGGTAGCAGGAGGAGCTTTTCAGAGTTGATGGGATCAGGGACATTTTCAGTGCCATTGCCTGAGTCTCCTTTCAAGCTCACCTTTCATCTCTATTCAGTCTAGTGTGCTGGCCTGGAAGACATCTAGATGTCCATCCATTCTGCAATGCCAAGAGGTTTCAACAGTGCAGAGAGAAAGCAAAACTTTGGGGTACTTTAACTGATCCCAAACTTTGGAGAGTACTCATCACTAGTCACAATCGTGTCCCCGTTCTCCCCAGCACTGGTCATTCCCTCCTCCACATCTCCCCCTACCATAGTGGTCACCCTCTCTCCCCCTTTCACATCCCCTTTGCCACCCGTCTTCCCCCAGTGATCACTCCTTATCCTCTCTTCCTTCTGTCCCAAGCACACTTCCGCCTCCATGATCACCCTCTTCCATCTCCTTACCCTGTCACATCTCCCCTCCAAGACTGAAGTTGTATCGCCATTGCCTGTCCTCCAGAATGAATCCCAGCAGTGTGTTTCCCCTGCACATTGCCATGCGATGACTGCTTCCCATATTAATTCTTCACCATTCCCCATGATGAACAAAACCCAAATTCCCAATGCACTTCAAGGAAGGCCAAGACCAGTTAGTTTTATTTAGAAAACATCCTGTGGGAGACTTCTAAGTAAAGTATGAATACAGAGATCAGGCAAGAAAAACGGAGCAAGATCGCAGACTAGAAAAATATGAATATTTAATCAGACCAGGTTCAGGGTTGCTGAGTCAATAGTTGTTAAATGGTATTGAGAAAAATCATTCATATTACCAGCATATTGGTAGTTTAGAGGAGCTAGTTATTCTCACCAGTATGTCATTAGCTCTGAGCTCTGGAGTGTTACTGTAAGCAGAGTCTATTAGGAGCAGATCTCACTTTTTCCCCATGAAGGAATTGAGGGGGTGTAAAAGAGATATCCCAGATACAAATGGATTTCAAAGCTGCATTTTAGAGGAACATTTTCTCTCTACATGAAGGGCAGCTGAGTGAAATAATCTGGCTGGAATTCCCATAGTGAGACATAAAGCTGCCAGGGGGAAAAAACATTTTGCAGCACTCAATGGCTAATCTAGGGATTTCTGACATTGAGTTCTAGAGAGACATGGCGAAGGGGAAATTTACAGCCACACTGCTACATGAAATGTTTTTACAGCAATTATCGGGTTAGCCTTAAATATTAGAGGTGTTGGACATGCAGTGTATTGACGCTGCTGATTCAAACCCCTGTTTCCCTTCAACATCGGGACTGTGAAATCCAAGCTCAACAAGTGGGAAGAAGCTAAGCAATATGGCAAAATCACTAGCTACACCCAAACGTTCATACAGCTATGTGTACCCAGGGATGTCCCTTGAATGCTCCTGGGAGGTCCTAATGACACTTGCATGGAGGCGCTCTGCAATCCTCCGCCAAAAGTTTCTAGGGTTGGCAGCCTTCTTTGTTCCTCCATGGCAGGATGCTTTCCCAAGCCAGCCGGTGATAACTTTGGCAGGCACCATTGCAGTGCACAGGGGTGTGAGCAGAGTCCAGCACCATGGGACCTCCTCCATCTTGACTGGGGCCTCGTGAGAGAAAAAACAACGACTTTTCATCCTGACCTTTCAATCTCCTGTCACACCCCATCTATCGGCACCTTGCAAAACTCTTTGTGGGAGACGCTGCCTCAACTCCACCTGAGCTTTACCTCAGGTCTCTTCTCTTGTCCAGACTCTAGCACGTGCTGAATGCTGAAGCCATCTTTTCTCTGCCCCAACTTGCCCAGCAACAGTAGAATCCAATTTAAAAATCCCTCTCCTGGTTTATGACACCCACCATGGACCTAAAAATGTCTAGATCTTCCACCCCTTCTGTGTGGAGCCTGGCACATGTTTGCTCCTGAGCCAGGAGCTGTGCAAAGTCTCCCTGGAGGGTTGGTTTTTTTTTTTTTGCAAGCAGCCGGATTCAAGGGGTGGCATCATACACACACACAAGCCGAACACACTGTACTCGACAATCTTTAAAGCATGAAACCAGCTAAACCTTGGGTGGTGACCTCCAAGAGCCCAGTGTCGACAAGTCGTTAGCAGATTCAGTATCTCACTTGAGTCAAAACAGGATTTCGTCCCTTAAATTAATTCTAATTTCACCACACAAATCATTAACCCGGCTCTCTAAATGAAGTGCTAAAACTTCCTGTCCCCTCCTGCTCCTCTTCTGCTGCAGTTCCCTAAAGCTGCGGCAATCAGGAGCATCAAAAGCTAATCAATTAAGCTACAATGTATGAAGAGAGAATAGGAGCCATAACGTACACTGTGGAGAACCCAACACGTCTTTACTGATCTTCTGAAATTCCTGCCTAAGCAGGAAGGCAGAAGACCAAGTACCTTTTTCACTGCCAGCTTTATATCATTGCTCCTGGCTGTGTTAACACAGGATGCCCCTAGATCTCTCTGTATCAGCAATGTTTTCACAATCGCAAATGTCTATGGCCGTTTCTTCCCAAGAAAGGAACCCTGTCTCTTATAGTGGCCAGATCAGAACGGCCATGTCAGCAAAAAACCACGCTACTCATCTTCACTGCCAAAACAAGCGTGTTTTAACACGACAAGAGCTCTCTCAGTGTAAAATCCTAGTGAAGACAAGGCGATGTAGATTTCACCTTAATGCAGCTAGTCAAGGTCAACCCTGCACCCCAATGCACCAGCCTTTCTGGCATAAATCAAAGCCCTGGTGGTTTCTTGGCAGGATCATTGTTGAGCTGTTCGTTTCGAGCTGCTGTGAAATGCTCTGTGTGGCTCTCCACTGCCTCAGCATTGAAGTTGAGTGTGATGCAGTTCCGTAGAGGGCTGTGGGATTTTAATCTTGCCTTTGCCGGGTTCTGCAGGTCATCGTGCAACGGGATCCTCATGTTTGCATTGATGTGGTTAAGAAAGCGAGATGTCGGGGCAGCTCTTCTAATCTGTGGAGGCTGGCTGTGCGATAGGACCGGGAGCCAGTTGACTGGGGTCAATTTGGGCATCCCTGACGCTATGCACGTGCTGTTATTGAATTGAATATCAAGGAGTTTATTGTGACTACTGTGAGACTGGCACACAATATTCAGCCACCAAATGTACCAAGGCAATCACTGTGATTTGTAGGGTGCATGGACTGGAGTCCCATGAAGTTCTGGCTAGTTTCCTAATGAGCAGAACATGAGACCTGATTTTATCATAGGAGTTCTCAAGGTGTTGTCAAGGTGTTGATAAAAGCTGCTATTTATTAATGCCATTTTCTGCAGTGAAGACGTTGCCATACCAATATAGTGTTCCGCCTAGGCCTTGTCTGCACATGCTAAGTTAGTAGCTAGAGCTGCGCAGGGATTGGAATTATCTTCCTGTGAAAAATTTCGTCTTTCTGGAAAAAAATGTAATTCTGACTCTGAACAAAAAGTTGGAAATGCAAAATTTTCTGCAGGAAGGAAAGTTTTGGAAAATCCCATGTCAGCCTGAAAGCCCATTGGGCAGCCCATAGAACCTGGTAACTCAGGCAACCTGGGGAGCTCTGTCTAAAGCCAGGCAGCCTGCATGGTTTCATCAAACATATCAATATGTTTGTGCAGACTGTGTTGACTTCATCAAATCAGCATTTCCTGAGGGAAAATAATCTCATCAGAAAATTTCCGACAACTCTATTAGTAGCCATATTTCAGCAATTGCCACTCGTGTTACAGCTTCTGTGATAAACACTAGTGTAGACAGGGCTCCGGAATTTTTACCACCATGTCATGAAAACCTGTTCAGGCAATAAAAATTTCGGAGGCCTGTCTACACTAGGGCTTGAGCACTTTTGATGCTACGCTATATCTGGCTGCTGCTGGAATACAGGCATTGGATTTTCTAGTGTAGATGTGCCACTCCTCTTGGGGACAAGGACTTGACTGCTCATTTAAGGAAGGTTGGTACACTGGTTAGGATGCTTGCTTGGGACTTGGGACCTGGATTCAGTTGCCGGCACCACCACAGACATCCTGTGTAATCTTGAGCATGTCATTTAGCGTACATCTGCACTGCAAACAGTGGCAAATCTCAGAGCCCCAGTGTACAGACTCAGGATTGCCCGTCAGTGTTACAAAATAGCTGTGTTGATGCGCAGGCTCTGAGATCCACCGACCTAGGTGCCCAAACCCGAACAGCTACACAGCTATTTTTAGCACCACAAATCTGAATCTGTGGGCCCGGGCTCTGAGACTCGCTACCACAGTATGCTGCTTGCAGTGTAGATGTACCCATCACCTCAGTTTCCCATCAGTAGCATGGGGATAACAACGTTGCCCTGCCTCACAGGGGTCTTCTGTGGATAAATACATGAAGGTTGGCGAGGCATTCAGATACTGTGGTAATGGGGGCTATAGAGAGGGAGACTCCATTTAGGAATCATGGTGCTGACATTGATAAAGTGGGTGATATAAATGTCGATGACCAGGCCAGGATGTATGGCAAGGCCCTCAATGTCCTGTTTTCAGCAGAGGAAAGTATGGCAAATAGCTAGAAAGTAAGTAGAGCATGCTGAGATCGCTGCTCATTACACTAACCATAGCACTCTCACTGTTACCACTGTTCCCATCTGTTCCTTGCCTGAGATCTTGTCTCTTCCATGAAGCATATAGTACTGGTCACTGCTGGAGACAGGGTACCAGACTAGGTCGATGTCCGGACTCATCCATTGCAATAAATTACCAAGTAATGGTGAGAATAAGGCACTGTGCTAGCAAATATGTACCCAATGGGGCAGACCCAAAGCTGATATAAATTGGAGCTACCCCACTGAAGTCATTAACACATTAACACTACATCCAAACATCCCAGACCTTGTGGGAAAGGCCAGATCCATGTCTTGGGTACTTTCTGTAAGTGCACAGGGTTACCAGGTGCCCTTGGCCAGAAATTCCCCTTCGTTGTATGTGCTGGGTTACTCTCTCCACCCCAGAAGGAGCTGCACTTCAGGGATGCACTATTCTATATTTGCCTGGTTTGCAAAGCACCTGGAGGTCTTCCAGGATGAAAGCTGCTATTTATTAATACCATTTTCAATAGCTCTCAAATATTGCTAATTATGCCTGATGACATGATAAATTGATTAGAAATGAAGTCGAAGATCAACCACTGAAAAAATTAGCACTGGCTCCAGCCTCCCAAGGGGATTGAAGAGGACCACAAAAGGAAGGTCTAACATTGTAACTGCACTGTATAGCCTTTCCCCACTGCATACATTCTAGAGATTCACAGCTCTACTCTGTCTTGATCCTGTGCTTGCACCAAGTGTCTTTGCATTCACATTGAACTCATTGTTTTTCTTTTTCAGACTGTTTCAGTTGTACTCTTTACAGGCAAAGTAGCTCCACAGGTATATATACATGGAAATATTTGTTGTTAAGTGACATGTACAAGTGATTACACAGATTAATATTTAAACGTAAGGGATATTTACAGATAAGTACCCAAGGCGATATTGACAAGTAAGTACACGGGGAAATATTTACAAGAGATATTTACTGGTGATTATACAGTTTTGTATTTATAATTAAAGGACAATTACTGGTACTGAAAGTACACAGACATTTACAGGAAAGAGATAAGTACAGGTAAGATACACAGGTTAGGTTTTAGGTGTGGTATTTTTATATACAGGCAAGGACACAGGGGCACACATATGGTATTGTTCTACACCATATATAAGCAGGAATTTGAAGCTGCCAGAAGGAGGGCTAATAACTAGTGTGGCATTTTTAAATATGTGGGTATATGCCGCAGAATCATTAGAGCTGGTGAGCACACGGGTGTAATTTAGTGTCAATCTCCCATGTACATACTGAATAAATAGCATATTACAATATGTTCTTTTGTCCTATGGCACCTAATGTCTCATTATAGCAATGCAGTGGCCTGTTCTTATTAATAATGATAATTATGAGTTCCCTGTTTCAAATCATTTCAATTCATTAAAAATATTTGCAGGATTGTCAGGGTGGAAAAAAATGAGCTCACTGTTAAAGCATGCACACACAAAAGTGTATGAAGAATATTTATGGATCTGACAAACCCACACAAGCTAAGTGGAGAAATGGGAATGATTCACCATTGCTTTACTACTGTTTAACACGGGGGTAATTCACTGGAGTCATTTCAGTTTAAAATTGGAGTAATAGAGTTGTGAATTAGGCATATATTAGTGGGGGATTTTTTTAGGGTGCATAAACTGACAGTTATTGGGCTTTATTAATTTTGCTAGACAACGTGAACTACTTTTAGATTAGATTTGGAACATTAAAGAACGAGATTAAAAGTAAAATTAAAAAATACAATATCTTTTTTTTTAAAAGTCATTTACCCGAAAGGTTTCTAAGGAAACTAGATCCCAATAACCTCACATTTCATCCTGTCAGCCTGATTATCCACTCACACTCCAACTCCGCTGATTTTAATGGAACAACTCCGGATTGAGAGTGTGAGAGGAGGAGGGGGTCATCTATCAAGAGCTGAGTAGGAGACAGTCACTATCGGACCAGATTCTTGCTTAGTATAAGGATGCATGGCTCCATTGACTTTCAATTCCACACTGTTTTACAAACTGTATATAGATATTAAACAGTAAACTAGTCTCAACCTTGAACTTTAGTGGTGCTGCTGCCCCGATTTAATATAGCAGAGCATCTCTGAAATGCAGCCATCTCTGGGATGGAGAGAGCAGCTCAGCACATACCACGGAGGGAATTTTCTGACCAAATGCACCAGGCAAAGCCCTCCACTTAAGAAAGTGCCAGGGTATCTTTCATATTCAAGCATCACTAGAAAAGATCCAAAGACATGGACAAATTAGGTGCTGCAATGCTAAGTCTAAGTCCCGTTAGTGAATATAGCTCTCAGTGCCTAGGGCCCAGATATTTAGAGATATTTAGACATCTAACTTCCATTGAAATCTCTTTAAAAATCTGGTCCTAACTCATTTTTGAAAATGGGATTTATGCTTCACTTAGGTGTTTTTGAAAATTTGACCCTGGATTTAGAACTGGTTGAAAAATGGTAATGTGTATTTCTGAAAGATTTCCAAATAATTTTCATTTTGCAAATTTCTGGAGGAAAATATTTTATTTGTTCAAAATTATAATGAAAAATTTGCTGTTTCGAACATTGTAGCGTTTTCAGCTTTTGCCTTTTCCCCTCAGCCCCTTTTTCTTTTTCTCCATTTTGCCACTGAAAAGAGCAGAAGGGGGGAACAAAAAGGAAAAAAAGCAAACCTGGTGGAAAAAACCCTGAAAAAAAACCCACAGAAAACTAATAATTTTTTGTTTTCGGGTTTCACTAAATAAATGAACAGATTTTTTTTAAATGGATTTTTTTTTTTTGGCCAAAATTATCATAATTGTCCCAAAAATAGGATATTTTTGACACATTCTCACACAAATTGAAAACACCAGGGTCCAGTGTGTGCCAATATCCCAGCAGCAGGGACAGCCACAGCATCCTTCAGCTGCGTTCTGAATTGATTCACTACCATTATGAGCACAATTGCTCTGGAGACAATAGTATGGCACAGAGACAGGACTAAAGGAAGTCCCCCGATGAATCAGACAAAGGACATTTTATGCACGTTCCATAGATTCATAGATTTTAAGTCCCAGAGAGAACATTAAACCACCTAGTCTGACTTCCTGCATACCATAGGCCATTAACTTTCACCCAGTTATTCCTGTATTGAGCCCAATAACTTGTGTTTGGCTAAATCAGCTCTGCCAGAAAGGCTTCCATCTGGATTTGAAGCCCTCAAGAGATGGAGAACCCACCACTTTCCTTGGTAGTTTGTTCCAATGATTAATCAACATCCCTGTTAAAAATTTGTGCTGTATTTCTAATTCAAATTTCTCAGGCTTTAACTATCAACCTCTAGTTTTTGTTCCGCCTTTCTCCACTAAATTAAAGAGCCCTTTAGTATCCAGTATTTTTTCCCTGTGAAGGTCCTGCAATCAAGTTACCTCGCAGTCTTCTTTTTGATAAACTAAACAGACCGAGCTCTTTAAATCCCTCACTAAAGCATTTTCTCCAGCCTTTGAATAATTTTTGTGATTTTTTCCCGCACCCTCTTTTCCATCTGTAGTTTCTATGAGCTTTTGATAGTGAAACACACCAGGAGATGAAAACTTTGCAGACTGTTTCACAATCTATTTCATTTTCTGCTCTAAAAGCCTTTTACCCTTGGTCCCCCTACTCATCCCCGTTTGATTCAAATGTCCCTTTAAGGCAAATAGGACCTCAGAGCAGGAATGCTGTCAGGCTTTGACTAGCTCAAACAAGTTTTTACTTTCAACCCCAGCTGTTCTTCTGCTTTAGACATTGCAGCTCATTAAGAAAAAATTTTACTCTACATTTACTGCCTCTATAAATTTATAAACCTCTTGGCTTTCTGAAAGCTCTGTCCAACTGGTATTATAACATAATAGATCCTTTTTTTTAAAGCGAAAGATAATAATTAAAGATTGGATTATGAGCTACCCTGGCACCACAAAAAAAAAAAAAAAGGCCACAATGTTATCTTGTTACACAGCATAGAAATTAATTAGAAATAAATTAATCTCTAATCTAGGAAAATATTGCAGGATCGCTGGTCTTAATATAAAATATCCCCACACATTGACTGACAGTTTGCTTCTTTGAGAGACACTGCACCCTTCCTGAGAAGAGGCCTTCACAGAACTGTACGTAATCAACGCTGCTTCAGTTGGCCAGAGCTGTCAGGCATTTAGGCAGACAGCTGGCAACTCACCTGCCCCAAGTCCCTTCTTGGAGGGGAAATTCTGTATTTTCAAAGATTGGGCACAAGTGATAAAATGGCACAAATGATATAAACCCAACATTTGTCTTATCGGCAAATCATCTAAAGCACTTTTTAGTAGGATGGGGATGAGCACGATATAAATCCAGGCCTGGGAAGCATAGGTCCCCAGATAGCTAAAGCCCAGTTTCAGTTGCATAGTTTGACCCCTCTTTACTTGGTTAAAACTTAATTGAGTCACAGCTGGATTTAGACTGTGCTCAAGCATGATGATTGAGATCCATGTACATGGGGCCCCAATGCACCTTTGATAATTCAGATTTTATCACATCTTGTGGGATTTGCTGGTTTTCTTGATGCTGTAGCTCCTGAAGTCTTGTGATTCTGCAATACTTTTATTTCATTATGGTCTAGTGGTCAGAGCACTAAACTAGGGCTTGGGAGACTTGCATTCAAGCCCTTGCTCCACCCCAATCTTCCTGTGTGACCTTGGGCAATTCACTTAGCACCTCTGAGTCTCAATTCGCCATCTATAAAATGAGTATAGTGGTACCGCCCTCTCTCCCAGGTTGTGTGACGATAAATACACTAAAGATTGTGAGGTGCTCAGGTACTACAGTGATGGGTGACAGAGAAGAACCTAAGCCAGTTAGTTCTCAGGACTGCCAAGGAAAGTTTGACAATGTGGCTTGAATGGGGACTAAGGGGTCAGAAGGCAAATTAAAACAACTCAGCAGCTTTTGTTTTATTTTTTTAAAATCTTGTGATTTTTAAAACAGTCTCTTTTGGGTGGGGGTTGATGTTTGACTGCTTGGGGCTGTCAATGCTGCTGATATAAAGCCAATATCCAGCAGTGCCTGTTTCACATACCGTGTGCTCATAACATATCTCACTTGATCATCTCCCTGCCATTGCAGGGGTCTCAGGCACTGGTGCCCCCAGTCCCTCCTATTCTCTGTCTGTGTAGTTTTGTCTCTGGTGGACTGTGATACTTTGGTCTAATTTCGGTTGTTGGGTTTAGTGTGTGGGTACCGGGTGGCATTGGTGACCTGTGAGATACGGGGGGTCAGACTAGATGGTTTGATAGTCCCTTTGGGCATTGAACACTATGACGCAATTCATATTACACTAACCTGGCTCTTTATTAAAGCAACTATCTAGAGACGTGCTACAACCACACCCTAGCCACGTGCACACAGACTGACTTTCTGCAGCATCCTCCAAACTATTCCATCCTGCAGCCAGCATTCCTCCTTCCAAGTTCCATCCAGAGTGCTGCAATGCCTCGCCCATTCCCTTTGAAATGACACGTGCCTGCAGGGTGTTGTTCTAGCAGCCAGTTTAGACTGTAAGCTCATTGGGGCAGGGGCTACATTTTCGCAGCACAGCACCTAATGCAATGGAACCCCAGGCCCGGCTGGGCCCTTTGATCACTACTGTAATATTAACAATAAATGAACAGCAATTTTTTTAAACATGGGCAAGACAATGTATTGTCCCCTAACATCATTCTCAGAAATGGTGGCACCATTTTAGCTGATGATTTCCCCAAAAGTTCGGCCTGAGGCAGACACCCATCATAAAAAATGTAATCCCAAACGGCTTCAGTCTGGCAAAGTTATAAAGTGGCTGAAAGAAAGAAAGAAAGAAAGAACTGAAGCAGTAAAGTTTTTGGATGAGGCAAAGTATTTAGGTTAGTCAAGTCAGAGGAGGCTTGAGAGAAATCCAGGAGGATCTAACCAAGTTAGGTACAACAATTGGGCAATGAGATGGAAGATGTTAGTCGGTATAGACAAGCGCAAGGCAATGCACCTTGGGAGGAACAATTATACTGTTCACGTACTCTGAGGTTTCTGAATTAATCGGCGCCTCTGAGGAAAACATCCGGGCATCATTCCGGACAGCTTGATGAACGTGTCTTCTCCATGGAGAGCAGCAATGAAGAAAAAGAACAAGTCATTGGGATGCATTAAAAAGTGGACAGAGACTTGAACCAGAAAATGCATAGTTCAGTTGTCTGGATCGACGGTGCGGGCTCATTTTGAAGACTGCTACGTTCACCTGAGGGAGCACGGCCACATCGCACAACTGAGGCCAAGCAGCTGGTGTGTCAGCACAGAACCCGAGGGGAGGGCAGCCGCTCAGAGCCTGGGTCAGAACACCGGCAATAGCCTCTGCACGCTCAGAACCGGAACAGCCCGGAACATTCCGAGCCAGCGCCTCAGAGCGGTCGCCCGCGGTGCTGCTGGGTCGATGGAGCCGCGTCGTTCTTCCCGGGGCGTGTGTGAGTCAGCGGTTAGAATTGGAAGGGCCGTTCGCAGCCCCGCCGTTAGTTTTAAGGACGCCTGGGTCACTGTGGCGGGGCGCGCGCCCCGTATGGGCCCTGCAAGGGCTGCATTAGGAGGACGCTCAGCTGTGCGGGGTCGGGGGGGCTTCTGTAGGAAGGAGCACTGAGGTCAACTCTTCTCAGGCCTGGACTCCTTCCTACCATGCTCTTCCTCCCTTCCTTCTCCCTTACCTCAGGGAGTGTGACTGCAGGCTGCCTTCCTACGCTGTTTCCAGCCCCCTAGCCGCATAGAAGCACCCCCCTCTCCCCCTTCCCTCACAGCTGAGCTTCCTTCTAATTAGCTTCATCTCCCCCTTTGGCAGCCCTATTGGCTGATTGGGCCCCCTTGGCCTAATCCGGCTCATGCAGGGCATGTGTGTGGACTGCCCTCCCCCCACAGTCACTCATGGGGGGGCAGCTACCGTCGCTTGGCCTTGACCAAGGAATGAACGGCGGCCATTTTCCTGCTTCGCCCTGCGAGCCGTGCCATTGGCATTTGCAGCGCGTTTGGTCTCGGACAGCTGCACTTTTCACCCATGGTTTATTCTCTGTTTAGTGCCAGCGAGTGGCTGAACCCCTAATTACCCCTTGCATCTAGACAAGGTCAGGGCTGAATGGCAACGCTGAAAGCAGCAGCCGTTCGGTCACGTTTCGCTGGGATGCAGTAAATGGGACAGAGGAGAAAGGATGTGGCGTTGTGGTCAAGGCACAGGAAGGGGAGATCTGGATTCTAGGCCTGGTTCACTGGGTGATCATGGGCAAGTCACTTTAACTGCTCCCTGCCTCAGTTTCCCTGTCAGTCAAATGGGGATGGTAATACCGACCTCACAGGGGAGCAATGAGACTAAATTCTTTAGTGTCTGTATTCCATAAATGGAAGGTGCTATCCAGCTGAAAAGAATTAAGCTGCTTCTGTCCATGATTTCTCAGTACTCATGATGCCTCCTCTTCTGACCTCAGTGTCTCCCCTTTGCCGAGAGGGAACAAATATCCAGGGCCTTCCCAGTCGGAAGAGAAATCAGTGACGTGGAATCTGCATATATGTAAGTGTTACTTTCTTTATTTACACATCAACAGCAGTCCTGGGATGAGGTGGTCAAACAGTATGCAGGGCAATCCCTTCCGCCAGGAATCTGTGCCTGACACCAAATGAACAGTTCCCAGGGAGCAGCTCTGTCTGCGGGATTGATTCTAATCACAACCCAAGGCAGAGAGCAAGGCCTACTGCTGATCGCACAGCACTCTCTCTCGCCCCAAGCTGCCTCTACCCCACAACCTTACATAACCCCAAATGAACAGTAATGGAGCATGTTTTCCCAAGAATCAAAACTTGCTCGCACGCCAAGAAAAAAAACTTGGAAGACCACATGTAACAGCATCACCTACAGACACTCGCTATAAAAATCCACAGAAAGAACTGGTTGCTCTACCTCTAGGGTTGCCAATTTTGGTTGGGTGTATATTTGGAGGTTTCATCATATGACATAATCTTCAATTAAAGGTTAATCTTTAATTCCTGGAGCCTCCAGGACAATCCTGGAGGGTTGGCAGTCCTTCCAAATGGAGGAATCCTGAGATACCGTGAGTATTTCTTTTCCCCCGGCAGGCATGTCACCTCCTCCTTTATCTCAAGGTGGTAGTAGGGGATGTGCCTTTAAGGGCTGAGCTTCCCAGGCAGAAAGTCTGGGTGCAGCCCTGTGGCACTCTTGTTGTTATGCACAGCCAGCTGGAACGAAACACAATAAAGCAGAGTTCTTGAAAGCACCTTAAGCCCGGTCTGATCACTGACCACCTCACTATGCACTGGGTGCACACTACTGACACCGACATTGGGCTGATTCTCCTCGGCACAGTGTAACTGCATTGAGTGCGTTCGTGTGTGCCCTGATTTAGACACGACTGTGAGTGAGAGAGGAATCAGGCCCTTAGGCCCTTTAACTCTGGAAATGCTGAGCTGCTAGAGACAGAAACTTTTGATTTTCTAAGTGAAGCGTTTCCCAGCAAAGCAGGTATAACAGATGGACCACTCCACGGCAGCCATTCCATCACTCAAGGACATGTCCATTTCCAGTCAATTAAACCAGGCGGGAGTGGAAAATAGAAGTAAAATCCAATCTACAACACAAGTTGTTTACAGCTTAGGAAGCCATTCTGTGTCCACTGGGCCTAGCAGCTACAATGTGGCACTAGAGGCCAGATTCTCAGCTGGTGTAAATCAGGGTACCCCACGGAAGCCAATGGAGGCATGTGAATTTACACTAGCTGGTGATCTCAGCTCACGTCTCCAAGCTGTCTCTGCAAAGTGATAATAGCAAAAGTCAAGTTTGCCAATATAGTCTAAATGCTGAAGCCCTAAGGCTACCAAAATATTGACCAGGTTAGCAAAACACCGAGGAGTTACAGTTTCATAACTACAATTTGGCTACCTAAACTGCAGCCCTCCATGGTGGAAGAATGCAATTATTAGTGCACTCTAATTCTGAATTTTACGCTGCTTAATGAATGTATGTGAGTTTATAATTGCCTCTAAACCCCAGGTGGAGGCAACATTGATTTAGTCTTAGACATATACCATGGGCCTGATCCTCTTCTCAGTTATAGTGGAGTCAAACCAGAGTGAATCTTTTGACTTCAGTGGAATTACACTGGATTGATGCCAGTTTAACTGAGGGCAAAACACATTCATCTGTTTCCATGTCTCATCCCGCATTCCTGGGCCTGATTCTTTTCTCACTGGGCCCAAGTTGCTGCAGCTCTGCACCTTATGTCATTGTCTACAGCAGAACAAAATGTTTGTAAAATGCTACTGGATCCAAATGATAACCTTTTGCACCCCGTCAGCAGTTACTTAGTTCTGGAGTAGATGACTATACAAGGTGCAGGAGGAAGGTGGATTTGGCCACTGATGCCAGTTTAATACTGGTGTCAATCTACTGACTTGGGTTATTCCTGATCTACATTATGACTTGGGTTATTCCTGATCTGCATTAATGAGAGAAGAGAAGAAGGCCCTTTATCTTCATGTCTACCTCTTAAGTCTTTCTGCTTTAGTTGGAGGTCTACAGATGAAAACAAAAGCTAAGTAAGAGCTAGGTATTGTTATTTATTAGTATTGTTATTATTCCTGGCATCATATGTGTTTGGAAGGATGTGTGGCCAGACCCTCAGCTGGTGTAAATCAGTTTAGCTCCACTGTGAAGCTATGCCAAGTCATACCAGCTGGGGATCTGCCCAAAATGGGATTTAAGAATCTTCAGCCATACAATGATACGATTAAATTATTATAGAAAAAAGCATCTAGATACAAGATGTAAAACTGAGTTGAGCATTACTGATTTAAGAGGAGGCTGCAGTTCCTGGAGTGAGACGGGTCTGCAGTGTGAGAGGACGATGGGAGAGACCCTGCTGGAGTGGTGGTGCAATGCCTGGCAAGAGCAGGAGACGGCTGCTTTTAATTAGGGGCGGAGGTGGTCGTTGGGCAGATTTGTATTTATGCTGGATGGCGTTGTGTGTGTGTGTGTGTTACATATTTAATTAAAGAGGATGTGATGAATGCTTCAAAGAGCACCAGAATCAGAAAAAAACCACTTCAGAGACTCATGCAAATTAGGCTGGGCTTATTGCTTTTGTAGGGTGCCCTGGCTGAGCCATGCAGAGAAGAGCCAGGGGAGACCGTCAGCAGCCCCATGTCACAGATTCAGAGCTCAACGGGGGCCTTTAAACAAAGAGTTTTCCCACCCCTTACCTCCCGTGGTAAGAGCCATGTGGCTGTAGCAGGGCCAGGCAGTTTGGTTCCTTGATTGGCACAATTGAAACAGGTGTACAAGACCTCTTCCCTCTCTGAAATCTCTGAGCCACTTCTTATCTGGTCTGCTTGGCCTAATTTTAACACCACTTAGGAACAGGCAAGGAGGAACGCTGATCCAGTCGTTATGTAGGTGTGAGTAGATGTGACTTCAACTCCTTCTTCCTGCCTATGTGCCCTGGAGCAAGTGGCTCAGGCCCAGCTCCTCCAAGGTATTAGGGTGATTTGATTTCAATGGGCGATCAGCACCTAACACCTTGGAGGTTCTAGGCCTCAGATCCCCCTCTGTAACATGAGGATGACAGCACCTCCTTGTGTGGCAGGGGTGTCCTGAGGATAAATGCATTAAAGATGGTGAATCACTCATTGTGATGGGAGCCAGATAAGCACCTAAAATAGATAGATGCCAGAGGGCTATGGTACCTGCAGGGTAGACTGGTCAGTTGGGTTTGTTAAATGTTTAAAACTCCTTTTAGCTGCATTTAATGCTTTTGAAGATATATCACCATTTCATATTCATATTGCTGCAGCACGCAGAGCCCTCAAACAGAATCTGGGCCCCAGAATGCTAGGCCTTCAACATACACTCAAAGATATAGTTCTGGCCCTGCAGAACGTGCAGTCAAAGTGTGTGAGCTCAGCAGACACTCAGGCTGGAGTTTTCCCTTTGTCTCCAGGACACGGCCAGCTTCACCTTTGGGATGCGGGACTGTCCCACCATTGCCCCTGCTTTTCCAGCCTCCCAGCCCTGCCCCTGCCCCTGCCCATACCTGGTGATTCAGCAGATCTGACCAGTCTAGTGCCTGATGTTGGCTATGTGCTTGTGCAGGGGGGATCGGATCAGAGGCAGTTAGCACTACAGGGAGGTATCAGACATATCTACAGTGCAAAGAGCAACCTGCAGCACTGTGTCTCAAAGCCCTGCCAGCCCAAGTCCACTGGCCCAGGCTCTGAGACGTGATGAGGTAGGTGGTTCTTTGCAGTGTAGACGTGCCCAAAGAACGCAGCCAAGCCCTGTTTCTAGCCATCCCGGGAAGCTTCTCTCTTCGGTCGCCTCCCCTAAGTATTCCCACAGAGCCCTGGAAGGCATGCAGGCATGGCGGCATCGCTCGGAGAGACATCAGCAGAGAGAAAAGCTATTTCCCTCAACAGAGCTTCATTTCATTGCAGTTGGGGCTCACTTCAGTTCCCCTGGATCTTTCCTTTGTCCTCCAAGCCTGTGCTCCAGGGCTGTGTCCTGAAGAGGCTACTTTACACATAATGCATTTCCTCAGCTCCCCCTGTGGATAGCACATTTTTATCACCACTGTGCCCAGAGCGTCCTCGCTGAACTTTTACTCTCCTGGCTCACAAAAGGATTCTTCCATTTTGCCAGACAAACCCTCTAACCCTGCAGAAGATTTTCTCTTTCTCACCGAAAGTTAAGTGCTCAAGAAAATGCTAGACAAATTGCAGGCAGGTGAATCTGGGTAAGTCAGGGTTAAAACAAGCCAGGATGGTCTGTCATACTTATAAGGGGGCCCCCTCCATTTCCACAGGATTTAACAGACAGTTCAGTGTGTTGACTCAAGCACTGGCTGGATTCAGGCCACCTGGGTTCTCTTCCGGACTTACTTTTTGCTCCTGCTGGGCACTGCTGAAGCGAGAACTTTTCCCCTGTGTCCAGGGCAAACCAAGCAAGGAGGGGCGATGTTTCAATGGAATTTCCGTGCCTATTTATCCACAGAACAAGATCAGGGCTGGCAGTTGCACAAACTACTTTCATGCTGCTCAGCCGACCTGCTGCAACATTGACGTGAGGGACCAAAGTCTTCATTCATATCATTGGCCTCTGCCGCGGCTGCCTGCGAGATGGCCGAATGTGCTGGCAGCTGAAGTGAAGTGGATGCTATTGCTTGTCCATGAGGAAGATGATCAAGGCCCAGCAATTCATTTCACACCCACTCTGAGAAGCTTTCTGATGGAAACAAACTTCAGTTGCTACCCAACCTGTATCCTGGTTCAGATCATGGATGAAAGGCTCCATGTCCCAGTCTTCTGGGATATCCTGGGCAGGCAGACTGGGGTTAGACACAGATGAAAGCTAACTTTGGCAGAGCAAAATGCTTTGGTCCAGCCTTTCAGTTTACTGCAGCACATGGGCTGATTTTCCCTGTTAGCCAGAAAAGGGGAGATTTGTCTGTTTCTCTTTGATGATGTTGAAATATTATAATATACAGACAAACCCCTGTATTACAAACTAACTGGGGATTGAGGAGCTCATAAAATCAAAGATTTCATAAAATTGAACATCTCAAAATGACAGTAAGCCTGGTGAATACATTGTAGTATGGTGCACTGCATCTCTTTGTTCTTCTCCCTCAGACCGCGCTAAAGCGATTTCTAATGCACTGAAGGTATCAGGATGTCAACATGATCCCCATCAACATCACTGTCCTTATGTGAATTTTTTTTTCCATCTGGAAAAATAGTTTGTATAACTTGTCATTCAGAACACTAGTGTTTGTAAAGCCAAGGTTCTGATAATATATAATATAATATAATATAATTAATATACATGTTGAAATTAAATGAAACTAAATGATAAAGTCAAATAAAATGATTTTCCTTTATCAAAAAGAAACGAGAAAGTTGAAACAACTCATTTTTCTGTTGAAAATTTCATCAAAATTGACACATTCCCACAAAGCGTTTCAATTTCAGCCCATTTGCATTTTCCACCTACTTCTCCTTGGCTGTATATTCCAGGTCTGTTCACACTGCAAAGAGAATTGAGTCCAGGTCCCCGTTACAAAACACCGTTCCAACCTGTAACGTATACGGGACTTTAGTCATGCTGCCAAGGCTTTCATCTGGTCCCAGGATACTGTGCATTGAAACTGTCTTGGCACTGGCAGAAGCTGCTCAAAACAATTTGCCACCCTCGGCAGGACGTCAGTGTGCTGCCCCCTCTTACTACATGGGGTGCACCCTGCCCGCATTAACAGTTCCTTATCATAGAGACCGGATTTGTACAAAGTGGGGCCCAGGGATCAGGGGGCAGAGCCCACAGTGGGGATATACGGGGCAGAGCCTCCTATACCTGGGGGCCAGAGGGAGCTTAATTCCCCCAGGTAGGAGACAAAATTGAAAAGTAGGATAGCGGGCACAGATGGAGTGGGGTTCAGAGCACAGTGGGGGACAAATGTGGTGGGGAGGATGAGGACACAGAGGGCAAATGGGTTGGGGGCTAGGAAAATGGGACAGGGAGCAGATCATCGAGCAGATGGGGTGGGAAGACAGGACACACGGAGACATATGGGTCAGGTTGCTAAAGTAGGGGGCTGATGGCTTAGGGTAGCATAACACAGGGGCAAAAGGGGGTGGGGCAGGATACAATGAGCAGGATCCTGGGAGGTAGGAGGATTGGGGGTCAGGGATCAGATAACATGGGAGACAGGGATCAGATAACATGGGAGACAGATGGAGGGGCAGGACCCCGGGTGAAAAGTGGGATCAGATACAGGAAGAGCCCTTTCCAGTGTGGTGTAACTGACATGGGATTCTCAGAGGGCAAAGGTGTGTCTGTGCGTGGAAAGAACTAGACTGAGGAAATCCCTAGGTGGAAACGGCCGTGAGGACTTGTCCCACTGCTGACTGCCAGCGACCGGGATGGGACTGACACCTGGCCATGACATGGCAAAATGCTGATCAAGCTCTAAAAGTAAAATAAACAAAGATCAGAAAACAAAAGAAGCCACCTCCTTACGTGTCCCTAGCTAGAGCCTTCCCACATGCAGAGTCTCTCCACAGTGAGATATGGGAAACAAAGAAGAGCTGAACAATACAGAGCACCAGTGATCACAGTCTGGAAGAAGAAAATGGGAGACACAAAGCCCAGTGGAAATGTAGAGATGAATGAATGATTGTGCAGCTAAGGTGGCAAAGGAGAGAGATAGAAAACTAGACACATTTTCTGCTCCCCTGGTCAAGGCAGCAGGGATTGTGGAAGCAACTTCCTCGCACTATCTGTCACTCAAAGACTTTCCATGCAAAAGCGAGCAAGTAAAATGCTGCTTATAACTCAAGGAGAAAGGAAAGAAGCAGCAGGGAGAGCATCTCATTTCTGCACTGTGATGTCATGCTGCCAAGACAAAGTCCAGCACTGTGAAGTCAGCGCTGAGGTCAGCCCAGTACCTGGATCTGACCTGCCTTTCCAGAAAGGACTCCGTAATGCAGCACCATGGCAGCA
The DNA here is from genome assembly GCF_026122565.2 of Emydura macquarii macquarii. Lineage (NCBI taxonomy): Eukaryota > Metazoa > Chordata > Testudines > Chelidae > Emydura > Emydura macquarii. The sequence goes on along the minus strand of NW_027130449.1, from coordinate 3,189,804 downwards.
TAGTGGCTGGGTGCAGAGCTCCGTGGCTAAAGAAAGATCCAGGGCAAGGCAGGGAGAGAGAGAACAGGGAAAGGAAAGAAGGGATTTAACAGGCAACATAGGACGAAAAGAAGAGGAACCATGGGACCAGATCAGTTCTTAGAGTGAAAAATGAGGATGTGTATGTGTGCGTGTCTAGAAGTCAGGATACAATCCATGGAACAAGCTCAGAGAAATCTCTAAAGCAGTGGGGCTATAAAGGGTTGTCTCATGGCTGACAGCTTGGCAGATGATGCTGTGAGCTCCGTGGATCCTAGGATTTTTCTAGGGTTCGGATTTTCTTCCAATGGCATCTGGAAGCCAGAAAAACAGTAAAGGATTATAAAGGAAACAGACAACTGTTGTGGCTGCTCTGGTTCTAAAGGCGAAGTGGGGCTTTCAGGATCTGGGGGAGTTTGCCTGGCAGAGAATACATCAGAGAGAGGAAGAGCTTTGAGTGGGTCAAGGAATTTGTTCAGGCGGGATTGGTGCAGAGGATTCCTGGGTCCCATGAAGTTTGGTTAGGTGGGTCGTTCTGGCTCGGTTGGGGAATTGGCAAAGTCTGCCAGTGTTCTGCTGAGCTTCTGCATCTCACAGCCTCATTCGACAATGTTCCTGCCCCACCACAATGAGAGCCATCTTTTACGTCAGATAGACCCGGGAGGAGGTCTGTGTACCCATGGTAAGTCCAAGACTGCACGTGGCAGAACAAATCCACGGAAATTCCAACAGGAAGAGTGAAATTTGAACGAGCTGAAAACGGCAAAATTCCCATCGGACTTCATAGCTCGGAGCCACTTTTAATTCCTTCCACTCCATATCGTCTCACTGGTTGAGTCTAGATGAAATTTGTCAATTTTTTTTTATTTGAGAAAAAAAAATAAGTTGGTTTTGGTTCAAATCTAAGTGGACATTTAGTTTTCTTCTGGTTTAGTGCCGGAACTGAAAAATCACTCCGCTGCAGCAAAATGCAGGGTTTTTTTGTTTGTTTGTTTTTTTGTGGAGACTTATCACTTGGTCAGATTTGAAAGGATTTTCACAAGGATGGTAAATGGCACATCCCTGATACCACAGTAGCTACCACCCCTGCCAAATCTATAGTCCCTTCTAGAAACCATAGAGGCACTAGAGTGTCTCAACTAAATGGTTGTAAGAATGGGTTTAACATGGGCAAAAGACATATTTTCCTTTAACCTTGTTCTCAGTAAGGGCTGAGGCAGGTACCCTGCATGGGAAATTTCAGCCCAAATAGTTGAAGTTTAGCAAGGTTACAAGCAACTGACAACAGGGTCTGGTAACACAACAAGTCAGATGGTCTTAACTGAGTGTCACTATCAGTTCCATCTTTAATATACGTACCTTACACTCAAAAAAGCTAAGTTAAAAGAACATTATTAAGTTGCCAATTCAATCACTCAAAAGCTAGTAAATGACAGAATTAAGATTGCTTGTGCAACTCTAATTCAGCTCCCTTGTGCATATGCATTATGAATTGAGATGGCAAAATTGTTTATACAAATTATTTGCTGAAAAATGCCAATTGAAGTTGACCAAAACAATTGGCAAATTTGGGTCTATTTCGACAAATTGTTTTGGTTGGAAAAAAAGAAAAACAAATTTGGAAATGGCAGAACAGTTCATTTCAACATTTTGACTTTTCATTTTGGACAGATGTTTCATTTTGAAATTATGCTCAATTTAAAAACCATTTGAAAATATTTTAAAAAACTCATACATGAAGCAAAACATTTTGAGTTAAACAAACATTTCATTCAGCTAGAAATGAAATGTTTTTGAGTTTTGCAGATCGCCAAAAATATTGAAAATTTTTGTTTTGGGTTGACCCCAAAACATTTTCTTTTTGATGTTTTGTTTTGCCAATCAAACCAAAAATCCAGTTGTTCACACAGCTGTAATTATGATACAGTCTTTAATTACATTACTGTAGTATCTGAGCACCTACCAGTCATGTGTTAAGTGATGTGTCTAACATCTCTTGCATATGGTTTGCTCTTTTTCTCATTCTCCCCCAGAGATAGTTGTATGTGTGTGCAGGGGAGTGGTTACTTTTGGTAGGGTTTGCTTTGGGTTTTTTAATATCCACACTGCTCTGATTTTATGTCTGAGAAAACAGGTCAGAGACATTCACCTTGGTCTTGGAATGGGATGTGTGGAGGTTTGTGACGGCCTTTGACTCCTGAGAGAGTTCATTTCATAGTCTGAGAAAATGCCTAGAACAGTTTGTGCACCACCAAAAGCAATTAACAACTACAACCCTACTGTTTATTTAACCACTCTGAAAGTTTGCTGTCTCTTGTTGGCTTCTGCCCTCTCTGATCTCCCAACAAGGGACGGATGGGTGGCAGAGAATTCCCTTTCACATCACAAACAGCACAGCCATATATTTCACTTACATCCAGTAAAACACAAGCATCCAATTAAACCTATAATTCTATAAACCTGCCAGCAATCAAACATGCTTCTGAAAATCAAGAAGGACAAGTGCTTCAAATCAATACTCCTAGATAACATAGGATCTTTTGACACCACATCTTCTGCTGCTGCGTCTGTCTTGTGCTTGAAATGGAAATAACAAATATTTCTTCTTCTTTATAGTTTTTTTTAATCTAACTAAAGCAAGCAAACTCCTGAATGCTTAAGAATGGTCAGTGATGGCAGTGTGGGGAAGGGGAGTAAGGAGAAGTTCAGCTTTATTGTAAAACTATACAGTCACAGCCTCTTAATTAGGCTGTGGTGCTATCAGGTTTTGTTGCTAAGCAGAGTTTGCCTTGGTCAGTAGTTGGTTGGGACCCTCCCCCCTTCCCCCCCCCCCCCCCCCCCCGACACAGGAAAACACAGTGTGGTATAGCAAGCTACGTAATGATACTTAACTGGCCCATATATCTCATAGAACATTACAACTATGGACATCATTGTCCCTATTTAAAAATGGAGAAACTGAGGCACAGAAAAGGGAAGTGACTTACCCAAGGTCCTACAGCAGGTCAGGTTATTTGACTCCTAGTCAGGGGCCCTTTTCACTGGACAGCTCCACTTCCTTGGCTCTCTTCCTTTTGAACTGGTATTAAATTGATGCACCATTAATGGGGGTGTCATTTCCAGGGCAGAACTAAAAAAATGAGACTTTAATTTATTATCTGAAATCCTGTTGCATCTAGAGGCCCCACCCAAGATCAGGTCCCCATTGTGCTAAGTGCTGTACAGACAGTACCTGTCACCAAGAGCTTGCAATCTAAATAGACAGGACAAATGAAGGGAGAGGAAGTTACTTGCTTCATATCAAGTCACCAGCATAGGCAGAGATAGAAGCCAGATGCCTGATTCCCAGTCCAGTGATGGTCTCTCTGATGCAATGTGGTTTGAAAGATTCATTATTACTTTTCTTATGAGTAATGGGGTTAGCTCTGTCCAGATTTCTGCCAACATGATTCTGTTTGCTGACCTAAATCCTCCCCTCACTCCTCACCCCCCACCTTACAGCTGGATACAGCATTCACTTCCTATCCTAAACCATTCAGAAGAGGTGGCATGGGTGGTTAACATGTGACACCTTCCACCTCAGGGGGGAATGCAGGCCACCTGTGAGTGAAGTGACTCATCATCAGCATCTCTTACATATAAGGCACTTGTTCTGGGGCCAGATCCTCTAGCTGAGGGTCTTGTCCCCTGAATATCTATGCCTTGGACTCCTTTAAGTTATTCATAAATGAAGGTATTCCCTTTTGTCATTCATAAGTTAGTTTTGTCAAGATTTCAGCAAGCGAGGTGTCAGATTTGCCTTATGACCTCAGCGTTGTGAGCTGAGCTCCAGAAAGATAATATAAAAGAAATATATATTTTAGGATAGAGTTTTTCTAGAATTGCATTAATTTAAAATAATAAATTTAATTAGTAGAATAGATTATTTAAAAAAAAAAAAAGACTATTTCCTATATATTGGATAGACCTGTTCCTTGGTTAGAGAACTTTACTACTTCATAATATATGGGATGATCCAAGACCACAGAGTTCAGATCCATATATACAATGTATATAATAAATAATAACAATAATAATTCATAAATACCTAGCTGTTATATAGCACTTTTGATAAGTAGATCTAATATAGTGTATGTGTCAATGTATGGAATACATGGCAATGGGAGTGGTATGAAGGTTTCCTTAGCATTATCAAAGGGTGCTCATATTGCCCACCAGTGGCGTTGCCATTCATGAGTCATGCAGGTCATCCCAAATGAGTGCCAGTGAAATCACTATACTACACCACCCCACCGTGTATTCTGTATGGGCCTATAATAGCCCATTGAAGTCAATAGAAGGACTCCCATCAGTGTCAGTAGGCTTAGTTTTGAGTCCTAAATGCCACAAATGCTGCAGGCAAGGTGGACAAGGAAATATCTTTTATAGGACCAACTTCTGTTGGTGAAAGAGACATGTTTTCTGGCTCCACAGAGCTCTTCTTCAGCTCTGTGGAGTTCAAAAACTTGCCTCTTTCACCAAAAGAAATTGGTCCATGTGACATGGTGATCTAGTTCCAAAGGAGGGTCCTGTCATACCCATCCAAGCAAAGGAGCAGTAGAGGAGTCCTCCAAGCAGCCTAGAGTGGCTGCAGAGGAAGCAGCCAATCAGGGAAAGGCTGCAGGGAGAAGCTAGTCAAGGTCCAGGAGGACCATATAAAAAAATGTTGCAGTGCCAGAGACAGGTAATTCATTGCTGAAGCCAGAGGAATACAGCTGGTGCTTCTGGCAGGCCAAAGGGAACTTCAGCACCATGGCAGCTCAGTGCTGGCAGAGACTGGGGGAACGAGAAAGTTTGAAATCACAAAATTTCCCACTAAATGGAAATTCCAGTTCCCCCACGGGTCTATAGAATCAGGCTCACTAAACCAGTAGCACTAATCTCAGTTGTGCACTACAGATGCTACTTTCATACAAATATTTTTTTCCTTTGGTCATGTGTGAAATCACTTTTCTAAACCTGACTCTCAGCACGGGGTGTAATGGGAGGGAATCTCATATACCCCCAGCTGTGAATGACCAGTTTGGGCCAGGCTCTTTAGAGCAGGATAATAAGCACCCTCCCCATATACACGCACAGAAGCTGTAAAAACCTGCATTATAGACAATCTTAATAAAGAGGATCTACTTCAGCTGGTATGTTTAATCCGCTTCAGACCCAGTGTTAGGGAAAGAGAGGGGAAAAAATTCTGTCATTAAAACAGCACTGTTTCCCTTCCCAGCTAATAGGATTATTCAAAAATGTTTTAAATCAAAATCCCAAAGCCTGTTATTGGTTTTCAAATGAGACCGAGTCTTTCTTGGCTGGTTTGTTTTGTTTTTTAATCTTTGCATTGGGTATTGAGTCTGAGTCAAGCAAACAATTAAAAACCTCTTTCTTATTTGTATAGGTCCCAACTTCAGACACTAGCTCTACAGCCTTGCAGCTTCCTACTGGACCACTCGGGTAGAAAAGCATCATGTTGTCACTTGCAGGCCACAGAGTTCAAGCCACTGTTCACAAGCGATCCGTTAGGTACACAAATCCAATGGTGAGTAAGTGCCTGGTATAAAAACCTTCACAGGCTTTTCTATTACACTCATCAGCATATTACATAAGCACTTTGCAAAGGTCATGAATTTACTCTCCTAGCACCTAGGTGACACAGGGAAGCTGCATTTTCCCCATTATTCTGCTGGGAATTGAAGCACTGAGACTGATTTAACCAAGGTTGCCTAATAAGCATGTGGGAAAGTTAGGATGAGACCTCCCCAAGGGGAAGAAGAAGCTGACCCTACCGCTGGATACATCATTGATGAGACTGATACTGGAATGCTGCATCCAGTTCTTGTGTCCATCTTGTGCAGGGATGTTGAAAAACTGGAGATGGTGCAGAAAAACCCCAAATAAAATATTCAAGGGTCGGAGAAAATGCTGTTCAGCAAGAGAGTTAAAGAGCTCAATCTGTCTAGAGTATCAAAAAGAAGATTGAGAGGGGACTTGATTACAGTGTGTAAGTACCTTTGTGGGGAGGAAACACCAGGTATCAAAGAGCTGTAGCAGGGAGATGCATAACAAAAAACAGTGGCTGGGAGATGAAGCCAGACAAATTCAAATAAAAAATTAGGCACAATTTTGTAACAGTGCAAGTGATTAACTGCTGGAACCACCTACCAAGTGAAGTGGTGGATTCTTAATCTCTTGGTGTCATCACATCAAGCCTGGGTGCGTTTCTGGAAGAGAAGCTTTAGCCAGTCACCAATTACTGGGCTCAGTGCAGGGGTAACTGTTATTATTATTATCATGGCACCTAGAAGCCCTGGTCATGTGCAAATTTTAATGGTTTGTGATATATGGAGGTCAGACTAGGTGATTAAATGGTCCCTTTTGGCTTTAAACTCTATGAATCTAACCATCACCTGACTCTCAATCCAGTGCCTTAACCCTAAGGCCTACGTATCCACTTGCAAGTTCAGACCTTGCCAATGTCTACCAACTCCTGCTCAGCTGAATGCACTCCTGACCAGAGGTGGGCTCAAGCCATCACTTGCTGAAGTGGATCCTGTCACCCCAAAGCTTGCAGGAGGTGTTTTGATTTTAGTTCAATCCCTCGTAAAAAGAAAAGCCATTTTCAAAGTTCACCTCCACATCTGGCTCTGGGTTCTGAATACACACACACAGTCACACACACATAATAGCTCAAGGCTGTTTGGGTCTGGGCTTTTTGCTTCAGGTTCCATCTTAGTTCAAACCCACCATAGAAGCTGACCTGCTCCAAGCTCCAGAATCACCTTCGCAGGAGTGCTTGTATCGTATTGTGGATTAGTGAGTACAAGCAAATAGCAGTGGCAGTGGTAGAAGACACAGGCTCAGTACATAGGCTCATCATTTCGGGCTTGTTCTGAAAGGTGCTGAGCACTTCCTGAGAGTTTGCTCAGTGCCTTCAACTGCAGTCAGTGGGAATCTGAGAAGGAAGCGCCTCAGGCAGTATCCGGTCCTAAGGTAGAAGCTAGGTCACCAGTCACAGACACAGGAAGCCGGAGTGCTGCTGTGAGTACACCACTACTGCTGGAAACTTGCACTAATTTACAAGGTAGTGGTGATATTGCAAATCTGACCCAACCTCTGCCCTGTTCTCCCACTCTGCAAACCTCTGTTAGGCTAAGGAGTTTACAATTTCCTACTTTATCTCTCTTTCTCTCACTGCAGCCTGCAGATGGATCTGATCTGCACTGGAGATAATGATAGAAAATTACAGAGTAATAAGATAATGGGATTTATTTATAGAATTTGCTTCCCCATCACGCCCACATGATATATGTATACACACATACTCACACATACACAGAGCTTTTTATATATACATATTATCATAAGTGCCTGGGTTTGTGTCAGCGAAATGCAACCTGAGAGGTCCAGCAATGTTGCTGAAGTAATCAGATATCACACCTAATCATAAAAATCATTAACAATAAATATAATCATAGAAATGTAGCAATGGAAGGGGCCAAAAGAGGTCATTGACTCCAGTCCCCTGTGCTGAGGCAGGACCAAGGAAACTTAGACCATCCCTGGCAGGTGTTTTTCCAACCTGGTCTTAAAAACCTCCAATAATGGGGAATCCATATGCTCCCTTGGTAACCTGTTTCCTGTTTAACTAGACTTAAGGTTAGAAAGCTTTTCCTAATATCTAACCTAAATCTCCTTTGCTGTAAACTAAGCCGATTACTTCATGTCCTGCCCTCAGTGGACATGGAGAACAATGGATCACTGTCCTCTTCATAGCAATCCTTAACATATGTTAAGACTGTTCGTAGGTCCCCCCTCAGTCTTCTCTTCTCTAGACTAAACATGCCCAGTTCTTTCAACCTTTCCTCATTACGTCACATTTTCTAAACTACTTAATAATAATAATAATATGCTTAGAGTAATTAAAAGTAATTACTCTAAGCATATTTCCATGCTTCCTTTCATTCCTGAGGGTCCCAAAGCACTTTAAAAGCTTACGTTGACATACAAACTGCAGCATATTTAGGATTTGGAATTGAAATGAAGCAACTGATTAAAAGACACTCTGGGCAGCAGTGTCAGGGCAAGGCCTAAAAAAGAATCCTGTATCTAGGTGAAATGGCAGGGAGAATTTAGGAAGGTGGAATGTAACTAGCTGTGATGGAGTGTGCTCAGGACAAGAGGGCTAACGCCCCAATTCTTATTAACACTTCTCTCTAGCAGTGTTTTCATGACATGTTCCTTGGTTGACTTTTTAGTCATGCTTGGAAGGTTTTCCGAAAACAAATTCAACTACACTAAAAAGAATGAATAAAATAAAAATAATTAACCATGGGGACAACCTACTGCAGGATGTGGTGGGTTCTCCATCGCTTGCACTCTTTAAAACAAGTCTGGGTGTCTGTCTAAAGGTGATGCTTTAACTCAGACAGAATTTCTGGACTCCACCTAGAAATTACTGGGTGAGGTTCTATGGCCTGTCCTAGAGAGGAAATCAGACTGGTCATATCATAATGGTCCCTTAACATCATTGAAAACATATCTGAGGGCATGATGTACCACTGGCCACATGACATTGGGTTACACATCATAGCATTCAGATACCATGGGAGGGCATAAATGGCTAGAAAGATAAAGAAAATCTGTAATAAATAACTAGTCACTACCTTCTGTCCACTTTAAATGCTACCAAGATTCATTTCTCCCCAGATGCCCGTGAGATGTGAATCAGCAATAACATCCAGAACAATATCCTAGTCATGCTCTCTAGGCACTCTTTTTTCTACAGCTAATGGTTTTGTAAATTCTTTGGAGCAGGGACTGTCTTGTAAAGTGGCTAGCACATTGTCAACCTAGTGAATGGAGCCCCACACTGGGACTCAGGAAACCTGTCTTCTGTTCTCAGCTGTGCTACAGTGCTGAGTGACCCTGGGCAAGTCACATCACTGCTTTGTGCCTCAGTTTCCCAATCTGTAAAATGGGGCTAATGATGCTGACTTTCTTTGTGAAGTGCCTTGAGATCTACCGAGGAAAACTACTGTATAGGATCTAGGTATCATATTAATTAACTGCAATAATCACAATGGACAGAAAGATGTTACTTTCTGATTAGAGGGAATTTCTGATAAGAAATCACATGCTGAAGCAGCCATTTTATTTATTTGTTTGGTTAGTTTTGGAAAGCACAAGGACAGCTGAGCATGTGCAGTGACCCAGTGCTAGATTTTCTTCATTCAGAAACAATAACAGTCACATGGTCTTGTTTCAGCCAAAGGGGATTGAAGAGAAAAGGAGCAAATAGAACTTGATTCAGCTCTCACTCATGTCAAGGGAAAGATTTGCAGCAATTTTGTGACTCCTAAGTCACGTCTCTATTCAGCCACCTCCACCTCTTTTCCTGGATCCATTTTTTAATTGTAGGTTCTTTGCTGAAATTTCTGTTATCAGGAAGCAAAACTCTTTTCTGTTTTTAGTTGGTTGGTTGGTTGTTGGTTTTTTTTGGTGGGGGGGCAACAAAATTAAATCTGATCTGGATGGAAATAGCATCCACTCAGAGAACAAAAAGCAATGCCACATGATCACTAGTAGACATCAGAGAATTCCAAATAATTTGTCAGCTCTTTGGCACATCTTTTTGTTCAGCACCTAGCACACTGGGCTTCTAGGTGCTACTTCCATGCATAATAATTGATTGATTGATTGATTGATTGATTGATTGATTAATAATAGACGAGATATTTGCCATGCATCCAGCAGCCCAGTTTGTTGCTATAAATTATTCATCAAAGAACGCAGACATTTGGGATCTGCCTTTGGCGATGCCCAAGCAGGAGAAAAGGGCTACCTCAATTGCTCCTGGTGACTAATTTGACCAGCTCCGGTTGCAGAGTCAGTACTATTGCATTGACTGGGGAGGTGGGTTCATGAAAGTCCTTTCTGATGCAGGGCTTCAAACTTTCAGAACGCAGTGGTCCCTGGGCACTGACAGTTCCCAGGCTTGTTCTCTGGCTCTCGGTGAGTTGTCTAACCATGAAGGAAAAGGAGCTTTTCAAGCTGTTCTTTTATTCCTTCCACCCCTCTCTCCCTATATGGTTTTGGCATCTCAGTAACTCAGGAAGAGCTGGGGTTCCAAATTCAGCTGCCCCGGCACTTGGAGAGCTCTGTGGGCTTTGCCGAGGTAGGAGGGCAGAACAAAAATAGGGCTGAGGGAGGGATGTGATACAGAGTGAAATTCACCCCTGGGCAGGGGACCAGCACAAGACCTAGGTACCACTTGAACCCCACTTTAGTCCTTCTTGCGACCTGTGACCGAGGAAACCCTCCTGATGGCAGGAGTGGGTGTGGTTAGGCAGGCTTTGGGGACTACATGCTGCTGGGGCTCTCTGTGCATCAGTACATTGGGAAGGGGGGTTGGAAGAGAAGTGGGGCAGGGACCGCAGGATCCCTGCTTCCATGGGGCTGAATTGGTGCCTAGGCTTTGTGCAGGGTGCCTGCCCATGGGGGGATTTCACTCTCACTGTTGCACTGTTCACCTAAGTAAGCATCAAGGGCCAAAGTCCAGTGACCTAGCATTTGCCTGAGCAGCGTGATGTGTGCTTGATCCCTCCCACTGGACACTGGGGTGAGTAAATGCATCCCCCTGTGCTGCAGAGCTATTCCACAGGGGCTAGCCCCACACATAGTGGGGATCCCTTGCCTTGCCCCTCTCCTCTCCCTCCCCAGCATTGACCATCTCAGCACCAGGGTGCTGGCACAGAGAGACCCCCTGTGAAGCAGAACACTGCAGCGCTATGAGCTCCCCAGGTCCAGCCCCTTCTCGCACAACAGAATCATAGCCCGTTCCAGAGCCAGAGTATGTGCACTGGCAGAGGTGCAGGGGCTGGACTGCCCCACACCCCTAGAATATCCTCATCTGCACTGGCACCTTCGTGGACTTTTCCCAAATCGAGGCCAGAGTGTTGGTGGGGCGAGTGCACGGCCGTGGGGTGAGCCCCCCTCCCCAGGGGAATGGCCACGCTGCAGCACGAGTGGCTGGCGGTTCTGCTGCACTTAGACTCTGCACTTGGCTGTTATTATTCCTAATTCATGTGGCATTTAAAATTCAGAAATTAAAACTCCAAGCGAGAACAGAATCAATCTGTTAATCAAACACAAAATGAAAAAAACCCAAATGCTCTGATAAGGAACAACTTGGCTTTGTGCCTTAATGAAGCCAGAGCTGCTGGCACAGAGCAGCGTGCTGATTAAAGTGGCAGCAGTGCTGTTAAACCTATGTCTGCATGAGATAGTGTAAGCTCCAGTTCTCCAGATCCTACAGCTCCCCTAGTAATACCCAGTATGCAACTGACTCCACGGCTATGAGTCACTTTTTTCCAAGGCCAATACAGCTCCAGGAGCAGATAACAAATGCATTACACCTTGCAAGAGCACTTTAGATTGACACTTTTACACTAATGTAATTCTGAGACTTCAGTGGTGTTACCCTGATGTACCGTGGTGTAACTGAGAGCGGGATCGGAAATCTGACCCAGGTGTGTTGCACGGGTACATGGGGGAACGTGACCCAGTTGCACGTTGCTGAAATCTGACTCATTTTGACAGTCATTTGCAGGTAGGGCTGCTTTTTACAAAAAAAACATGCACCCAACAGGACTCTTTTGAAGATCCAGCCATTTATTTTGGTGCCTAACTGGGGCTGAGCTCTTACAGAGGTCTGGCCCTAGCTATGAGTGCCAAACTCTTTTATAGGTCTTTGACGTAGTCATTTGCTAGGGCAACACATCTGGGATTTACAATATCGGGATTCTGTTCCTAGCTCTGCTACTGACAAGCTCAGTGACCATGGGCGCTGTTCTCTGCCTCAGTTTCCTCATGTGTAAAACAGGGTTAGTGACACTGCCCTACTTTTATAAGGCACTTAGAGATCTCCAATTGCTGCAGGTGGGTCTCATCAATCTATCATAGGGCTTTCTTCACCATCATTAGCTGCACTGTTCCCTGGCACTTCATTAAGATGTGTTTGTACAGCATCTAGCCTAATGGGGTCCAGGGGCCACTCTAGGTATAGGTGAAGTAGGCAGCTGTCCAGGGCTGCAGATTTGGCCCGACCATCCCCCTGTCATGACAGAGTGGCCAGGCCAAATTTGGGTGGCATTGAAACCTTGTGCACCTGGTTGCAACGCCACTCACTCAAATTTTGTCCTGGCCGCCTCCCTGTTTTATTGGATGGCAGTCAGGACAACCCTGCCACCTTCAGACTAAAATGAGAGGGTAACGCTGAAGTTTTGCCTAGGGTGCAGATTGTCTTGAGCAGCCTCTGATGGGCATCTGCTGGTGTGTGCTCCCACAGTACAGATAATAAGTAAGAAGATGGTCACCGATTTTTCATGGCAGAGTCCAGGCATAGTTTCTCATGAATAATCATCTTGGCACCTTGGAAAGGAAGTGAGAGAAGACTCTGGGCATGCCACGCTAGCATTCAGGATCTCTGTATTAAACATGCACCTCGAGCCATGGGAAAGAAACCAGAGCCCTCTCTCCCGTCCTCTGAGCAAAGGTGCAATTATTTTCACAGGGCTTCTGTGCTTCTCTGTAGAGCGAGCTGTGCCGGGGAAGATCAAAGCCCTCCTCGCTCACCTGTGATCAGGAAAGCTGAGCAAAGATTCCTGTAAGGTGCAGGGAAATAAAGAGAGAGCAAAAATAAAATCAACTGGGGGCTTTGACCTGGGGAAAGTTCTCCAGCATCTAAAATCACCTCTCGCCATCATCTGCGCAGCCTTATCTGCTGGGCAATGAGACACCTAATAGCTCTCCCTAGTGGAAGGTCATTGCACTCCACTTGGCATATCGGCTGCTGGTTGTCCCTTGTAGTGCAGGATGGACGTGTCAGCATGGCAGTGAGGCATTGCAGCAACTCTAAACCCATGTTTATATGGCCATGTGGAGGGTCAAGGGTGGACTTGGAAACACACAGGGCATGTCTACACAGCAAAAAAAAAAAAAAAAATCACACAGCAGTGAGTCTCAGAGCCCCAGTCAACGGGATCAGGCTTGTGGGGCTAAAAACAGGAGTGTAGACATTTGGGCTTGGGCTGGAGCCCAAGCTCCAAAATCCTCCCCCTCGCTCAAACATCTGCACTGCTACTTTTAGCCCCACAAGCCTGACCCTGGTGAGCCCCAGTTAGTTGACCTGGGCTCTCATTGCCACAAGGTCTTTTTGTTGCTGTGTAGACGTATCCTGAGTCCACAAGCCCAGGCCCCACAGTCCCAGGCTTACAATGCAGTGTAGACATAGCCTTAATCTACCCTGTAGTTCAGATCCATGTTTGTAAAATGAGGTCAATACTTCACAGGGTGTGGGTCAGCCATTAATGAGCGTGAGGTGCTCACATACCCCAGTAACGAGATGCACCTCCATATCTAGACAGAGAAGTCCCTTAGGTACATCTTAAAAACTCTTGAAGTCAGATTGCTGGGAGGCAGCGTCTGTTTATCTACAATATTCCTCATTCCCTACTTTTATTTCCATTCCTTCTCTCATGCGCTGCGACCGTTCCACTTACAAGCGATAATGAATTAATTAAAGAATCGATAGGGTATAAGCACTTTCTCTGATTTCTCTCCTTTGAGGAGGCTCACATGGCCCATGTGCGCTGGGAAGGCTGGGTGACTGCTGGCAAAGGCTCCATCCCCCTTAGAATGTAGTTATGATCTATATTCAAATGACAGTTTAATGAGCCTTTTCCTATTTCCAGAAACCTTATCACATCATTAAAGCATAGAAATGAATAATACATCTAGCAGCTGGATTAAGCTGAACTCCAGACCTGATGCATCTTCAAAAGGAGGAGAGAAGAGAAGGGGGAGCAGGGGAAAGAACAAAATGGATGAGGGGAGATAACAGAGGCTGGAGGCGAGAGGCTACTACATTTGCTCTGATGTGTCAAAGCATACAAATATCTGGTGCAGTTTCCAGTTTCAGTCCTGTGTATCTGGAGTGGGAGGGTTTTCCACATTCACTCCCAGCGGGCAGGGGCATGACGCCATCTCCCACAGCCTCCTGGATGGCACAAACCAGCAACACCTGGTTTTTTCAATCCTTCCCAAGCAAGAGGAACAGATTTCTTCTCCCCCAGCCCTCTTTATCACTCCCTTCCCACCTCCTCCTCTCACCCTCGCCCCTTGCCAGCCTGTTGGAGGGCAATGGTGCCACCTGCCACAAAAAGGCCATCGCCCCTTCATTCTCACCCAGCTCTGCTGCAGCATCAGCCTCTTGGCTTCTAGGTCTGATTGTCAGTTACGCACGGGGCCATTTACTCCTCCTAAGTGGCATCCTCGAGAGTGGACTCGCAGCAGGGAATAGCCCCTGTGCTGACGTGGTGCTGGCATAAAGACTCTATGCCTGCCCTGATCCCAGCTGATAAGGGAAAGGGTGTGTTGGGGGCAAGGACTGGGAGAGAGGCCATCAGAGCTGGAATGCATTGCCCGCTGACTAGTGTGTGATTCCCAGGGGACAATGGAAAGCTGAGCACAAATTACAGCAACTATGAGGCTCCAGTCTACAGGGAGAGCAATAGCTAAAGACTCCTTTGATCCCTCTTCAACTGCTGGTACGAAGTAACTGAGAATCAGACTCTCTGCCTAGGACTTCCACGGTGTTTGTCTGTTCCCCTCTAGTGGCTGGCCCACATGGAGGGTAACTGCCTTCTACTGTTGTTAGCTAATGGACTTACCCCTTTAGCTCAAGTGCTAGAGGTCTATGCCTTAGCACTGCAATCCCAGGTTTTGAACCGTGGTGGCATCCCATGCTGTGCCAGGGAGGACCTTAACTAAAGCTAGTCAGGAATTTTCCATCAGAACGATTTTCCAATGGAAAACATACTTTCCCACAAAATCGAAACTCTCTGTGGGAAAACATTTATTTTGAGGAAAATTTCTGAATTTCTACTGGGAAACTTGAAAGGAAATATTTCATTTGGGGCCGGTTTAACCTAAATTGGAATATTTTGGGTTTTGAGCTGACCTGAAATATTTTGTTTCTCATCAATTCAACAAAACATTAAATTGCATTTTCCTATCATGGTGCATTGCCCTGGAGGACTTGTCTTTCTAGTCCCCATTCTCTTCTATGGGCCAGGCACCCTTATGGCAATGTACTGATTTCACACTGACCGCTGTGTGGTGCATGATGGGAGTCACATGATATTGTGTGCATTATGGGAAATGTAGTCTGGCCTGGGAGACTAACCCAGTGGGAAGAAAGGGGCATAAGGCTCTCAGACCACAACTCCTATAAGGCCAATATAAGGAAATACAGTTTAATGCTGAAATAACTTGAAACAAAGTGTTTCAGGACATTTTAACAAACTAGAACAGATATTTTGATTTTGGGGAGTGTGAACTCTTTCAGTATGATCAAAAATGTTTTTGATCAGAAAAAGCTTTGATACTTCCCAACTGAAATTGTTGGGAATTTCAGTTATGCATAAAATTTTGAAATTTCACCTTTTTGTCCCATTTCAGGACAAAACCAAATGTTGAAATGTTGGAATTTCCTGCAGGAAAGAAATTCCAGATTTCACTCAGCTCTAGACATAAAACAAACACTTGCACCAGTGCAAAGCATGGCCTGATCTTTCTTTGGGTCCTATTATCTTCATTAGCCACTTCTCCATCTCTCCCCACTGTCAGTGTGAGAGACCTTGGCTCTGCAGCTCTCTTCACCTTCTACAGCCTCCCGGTTATCTCTCCACATCTTCAACTCACAACCTCATTTCAAACCTCCACTGGAGACAGATATTTTCCTCCTTGTCATATGCCTCTTCATTTCTCTTTCTGCCTGGTCCAGCCATTATTATTTATTGTTTGTATTCTCATAGCACCCAGGAGCTCTAGTCATGGACCAGGAACTCACTGTACTAGGCCCTGTACAAACACAGAACAAAAAGACGCCCCGTAACCCAAAAGAGCTCACAGTCTCAGTGTAAGACAAGAGACAACAGATGAATACAGAGCAGGGAGCACAAGTAAACAATGAGACTGTATTGGTTAGCATGATGGGCAGAGGTCTCACCACACCAGCGGCCTAGCCATTGTCAGGTTTGACTATGAAAGGTCTTGAAAGTGAAGACAAGAAGCTTACATTTGGGACGACAGAGAAGAGGGCACTAGTGAGGGGATGCAAAGAGAGGAGTGAATGGTCAAAGCAACAGGCTACTAGGGAAATTATATCTGCAGCAGCATTCAGAAGCGATATGAGCAGGGCAAGATTGCATTTGTGAAGGCCAGAGAGTAGATTGTTGCACTAATTGAGACAAGAGATGATGAGAGCTTGCACAAGAGTGCAATATTTAAAGTTTCCTGTAGCTCCATTCATTAAGTCTCTAAAGCATTCAGGGATACAGTGGGTAGGTCAGACAGATATGCATCAGAGCCAGGCAGGGCTGTGTTTGTAGAGTAGTCTTAGTGTACACAGTTCCCTGTTTTACACATACATGCTGGTCACATTTTCATGTCTGTCAAGCATTTCTCTCATGCAAAACCAGAAAGGCATCTAAAGTGTGCTCCCTGCTTGCAGAACTACATAGGCTGACCCTGGTGCTCCCTGGACTTTGGCTGGAAGCTTCTCTCCTTACTTAACTCTTTGGAAATTGGCTGTTTTTAAGAGTTCAGAGGGGACTTGCTTACAATCACCCAGCATATGTTGGTGACTGAACTAGGAACGGAATCCAAGCATCCTGATTCTGACTCACACTCAGGTCCAGCTCCTTGTAAAGTGCTTGTATCGTTATTCTACTTCGGTCCCAGGTTCAGAGTCTCTCTCCTGGCACGTGGGCCTGAGCAGGGTGAGAAATTTGCACTGTTCCTGCAACCCGCACTGATGGATAATAAATGGCTGAAATTCTCTCTGGAACTATTCTCTAGATGTCATCAGCACCAAGCATGAATAAGCTGCTCACGGGACTGACTCCTGGGGAACAGTTACAGAAGATGATGACCATTTTCAGCTGATCATTTGCTTCCAGTTTTTCCCCTTCGCACTGGGAGGTGGGGTGGAGAGATTGACAGTAGGGGGTGCTGTAGGCCAGAATTGAGATACATTAGCAAAACTATGTATGGGAAGATACTTTCTCTACCAGTTGTTTTCCTCAGTAACAATCTTGTCCTGGGCATCCATACAAGGATGGCCAGAAAAGGGTTAACTGTCAGGTCTGGGAGACTGATTTCGCTCCAGATTATTCCTTGGGGGGGGCGGAGTGAGCGTGTGTGGCCTGCAGTCTGCACTGAACATTAAGGTCAGGCAATGTACGGGAACTGTAACAATCAGACACTTCTTCCCTTGCTCATGCTCTCTAACCCCACCCTGATGAGATCTTTTGAGATTTCTATTATGTGCACTCAGTCCTGATGCCTCTACAATTTTACGTCCAATCAGTTTCTTTCCCTTACTGTCCTCCTTCCATACACACACAACACAGTAATAATTGTATCAACTGACTGGGGCGTAGACTGTCTCCAAACAGGTGGGCCCTGTGCGTGAACTCTAGGGACAAACCGTTTCCTTTCCCAGCCACATCATTCCGGTGTGCTGCTCCTTGCTTTATCTGTGGGTTCTGTGTATGCATTAAAGCCGCCAGGCATCCCTTTAGAACCCTTTCCCACCATCATCGCAACTGGCCTGCAGTCTCTCCCCTGCTGCTGTTCATTCCTGCAGCACCTTGTCCCAGCCAGCGCCTACTCTTTGTTTCAGTGACCCAGGGGAGAATGATGGGAAATTGTTAGCAGCACCCTCATAATGGCTCATGGCCGAACATGTGCAAGAGCCATGTTCAGAGGGGATAGAAGCCAGGACCATGGTACTGACCAAAACACAAGCATCTATCACTTGAATGAGTCAGTGACACGGAGTTGTAGTCACTGGGGCCAGTGGGAAACATGTCCACAGGCACTATCCATTTGGTTACCACAGCGACTGAGCACCTCACCATCTTTAATGTGCTTACCCCCACAGCACTCCTGTCAGGTAGGGCAGCACTATTATCCCCATACAGATGGGGGACTGCAGCACAGAGAGGCAAAGTGACTGATCTCAGATGTCTAACAGAGCAGGGAATTGAACCTGTAGCTCTTGAATCTCACGGTAACAGCCTCCCACTCAACTAGCATGTCATATTAACCTGGCACAGACTGACTTTGAGAGTGCAATTCTCCCATACAAAGAAGGCCAGCACATGTCCTATGCCCCATTTTCCTCCCAATAGGCCACCATGGCACCTAAGTGGTGCCTGAGCCTTGGGCTGGCCCTCTGACTGGGGTGACTTCCATCCTAAGTGCAGATGTAATCAGAGAAGCCCTGCTTGGAGTGACACTGGGAGGTTGCATATGTTTCTTGGGAACAGTTCCCGGCACCCTTTCCCTGAGTGGCACTTTACTGTGCAAACAGCCCCCATGGGTTGCAGTTGGATTATGTGTGGAGTAAAATACTGCTCAGCATGCGTAAGGCTGGGATAATCTGGCTCTTAATGATACTGTTTGATCGTGGCTGTTTCTGTAAGTTGAAAAGGCATGGGCCAGATTCATTCCTGGTGTAACTCCGTTTACTTTGTTTTAGTTATATCTTGAATTAATTTGGTCCTGATGTATTTTTCTAATTGCTACAGCTGTCACTTCCACTTGCAATAAAATTTGATTTGAATCCCTATTGATATTCTGTATAGGATCTCACCACAAATTCCCTCCCTCATCCCTGCTTAAGTCAGGCACGAGGGCATCCTAGTGTAAGATGGACACCATATTGGGGATTGAACCAGGGACCTCCAGAGCTAAAAGCATTAGTGGTTATAGCTTGAGTTAAAGAGGCAGTGTTCCCATACTACAGCTGTAACAGAGTCTATACGCTGGGGACTGGGTGCAGAGTGGGAGGCATGACACACATTCACGAGTTATGCCATGGAGCTCTTTGTCCCCCTCTAGTGGCTGGACAACATAGAGGCTTCTGAGTCAGCGACATCCTTTGACCTAACACAGCTGGCTGTCATAGCTCAGCCAACAGCAGCTAATGGTTTTAGATCCACACACCAGTGAGTTATACTAATACCCTCATTCTCTGTGAGGAAACGGTGAACATTTTTAATGGAATGTCATTAAAATGTTTGCAATTTATTCTGGGGCCATTGCACAGCCAGGGGGAGAGAAGGGGGATCTTTTATTAAATTTGCAAATGGCAGTTTCACATCAGAACGTGAAAAAATTTATGGTTTTGTGTGTGTGTGAAACTGGATCAATCAATTGATGGATTGGTGGGGACTATTTCTCACAGTTGGAGCTCTTAGATCAAGAAAAGGTCTAATCCTGCCTCTCTGAAAGTCAAAGAGAGTTTTGCAAACTCAGGCCTAAGTCTCTGGGCTCGATTTGGTCGATTACACTCAGAGATCCCTCCGATGGAAAGTGCTAGAGAGGTTCTTAATGCTATTAATTATTATATTAACCCCCACTTAACAAACAGGTAAACTGAGGCCCAGAGAAGTTTAGAAACTCAGCTAACATTTCTCAGCAGATCCATAGTAGAAGAAAACCCAGCAATCCTCAATCTCCGAGTCCCAGGCTTGCAATACTAGACCTTTGCCTAAAAGCCTAGGCTTGTTATAGAGCCTGCTTTGGGCTATGTCTGCACTTTTCAGGCTACTTCTTGGCTGAAGTGGGAGAGGTGAGAGGAGATGGTGATGGGGAAATCTGCCCCACAGCTGCTTTTATTAAGGCTTTTTTCCTTCTTCACTCAAACCCAAGGAAGGATGCTGCAGCATGTGGATTCAACAAGCTTTCCCTGGTAGAGGCATGATGTTAATCCAGGACACAGCCCGGGCACCAGCTGCAGGGAGAGCTAATCTCACCACCTGCTCATCCAGAGGTGGACTGAGGTGGCCATAGCTGCCAGCACTGGGGGCAAGAGGGATGAGCAGCAAAGGGGAACTAAAATGAGGCACAAAGGGACAAAACCAGTTGCCTGCCCCCTTCCTCCCATTTATCCAGGGATAGGAGTGAGGAACTAATTCATGGGTGACAGAGCACTTTGGACTCAAGACAGGACCAGGAAAGTAGACATACTGGGGAAGAGATCAGATCATTGAGCCTGCTCCAAGTCATCTACAGTCACCAATACGCTGGTGACAGCTGGCCAGTGGCTCACAGCACACCACGCTGGCTGCCTCGGCTGTGTACAGGCAGCTTGAGTAATAAACCAGCCTTCATGAACTTGCACACAGCCATTACGCCCTGGTCCTGCTCCCTCTCCTTGTTTCTGGCCTGGTCCTGCTCCATTGCTGTGTCCCACCTCAGCATGTAATCTCCATTGAGATGTCAAAGCCTGTTTCCACCTGACCTAACCCCGCCTGCTCCTTGCCTCTCACCCCATCACTGCGGGGACCTTTTCTGCTGTTTACCCATAACCTCAACCTCACCCAGGCACTGGTGAATCTTTCCCCCCACCCCATCATCAAGCAGCATCTTCTTCCTAGGACCATTGGAAGGCAGTATGGTTTAATGGATAGGGAAGTGGAGACTAAAACACAGGGCATCTGCATTTTATTCTTGGCTCTGCTACTGGCTTCTGGGGTGATCCTGGACAGATCACAGAGTGCCTCAATTTACACATCTCTGAAATGGAGCTAATGGTACTTGCTTACCTGGAGACTGGTGTATGAAGAGCCAACTGTTACTCCTATATATATCATTCCATCTAGAACTTATCTGGCCTTCATCACTATGGCGTCTGAGAAGCTTCTTTGTTTTATTCTTTTCCATGTGCTGCTCCCCTGATTGTATGAGCAGAGACTTGACCTTGGAGAACAGCTAAAGGCCAATTTCATCAGAGAGACGATGGAGAGATTTAAAAAAAAAAAAAAAAACACCCACTAATAAATGGCATTTTCAGCCTCCAAATTCCAGAGCAGGGAAATAAGATCTGAGCTAGTGCCCACTGAAATTGATTCCCCTAACTCCACTGGGCTCTGGATCAGGCCCAGAACGATTCTTTCATTTTACTCTCTTTGGAGAATAGCTACCATGTTGCTAATATCAATCTGACATGACTGGGATATGGCTTGTTTTTTCTGGTAAATACAGAGATTCAGTTTTAGAGGACAGTGAGCAAAGCTCAAAAGGATTTGGACGTTATGGTTGGAGCCGATAAATGTCCTCAAGCTCAGCTGCTGTATTCAACATTTATCCCAATGTACTCACATTGCTTCAGGCAAGAAATTTGACTGGATATCTCACCAGAACAGGCTCTGCCATGACATTTCCAAGACTTTCTAGCTGCACAATTACATATTTATATATCTATTTATATATATATAGAGAGAGAGAGTTGCATTCATTTTACCTGAACCAACTCACCCAACTGTAAAAGGGCCAAATTCTGCTGTCATTTACACCCATAATTATTATTATTCATTTGGATAATTAGCAGCTAGAAGCACCAAAAGGAGTCAAGGTCCTGTTGTGCAAGATGCTGCACAAATGCATAGTGAGAGAGACACCCTCTGCCCTGAAGAGCTTACAGTCTAAACAGACATAACAGACACGGTATGGGAGCTGAAACAGAGGGCAAATGATTTGCCCATGGTCACACAGAAAATCAGCAGTAGAGCTAAGTACAGAACCCAAGTTTCCTGGCTCCTACTCCACTATCTACTAGACACTCTGCATCCTCAAAGGCACTGAGTTCTGTGGAGTTTCTTAGGTGTAAATACGGGCAGAGTTTGGCAAATTCCATTTTAATACCTCTTGATGGAGATCTGTTTATATAAAAAATTGGCCACTGGACTACCCTGCTCAGAGTACTTACTACAAAGTCCTGTCTGGAGACAAGAAAATTAAAATATTGGATTGGTAAGAGCAAACCAAAGCTTGTGTTATTCCTTTCAGTGAAGAAATACAGGTCGTAAGTCAACTAGTAGGTTATTTACATGTATTAATCTATTATAGATAATTTAGGGCTAGATCCCCATAGACTCATAGACTATAAGGTCAAAAGAGACCATTATGATCATCTAGTCTGACCTCCTACACAACGCAGGTCACAGAACGTCACCCACCCACTCCTGTAATAGACCCTGACCTATGACTGAGTTATTGAAGTCCTCAAATAATGATTTAAAGACTTCAAGGTACAGAGAATCCACCAGCAAGTGAGCCGTGCCCCATGCTACAGAGGAAGGCAAAAAAAAACAACCCAGGGCCTATACCAATCTGTCCTGCTGGAAAATTCCTTCCCGAACCAAAATATGGTGATCAGTTAAACCCTGAGCATGTAGGCAGCACTCACCAGCCAGACACCCAGAAAGAATTCTCTGTAGTATCTCAGAACCTATCCCATCTTCACAGGCCATTGGGCATATTTACCGCCAGTAGTCAAAGATCAGTCAGTTGCCAAATTAGGCTGTCCCATCAGACCATCCCTTCCATAAACTTATCAAAGTCACTCTTGAAGCCAGCTAGGTTTCTTGCCCCCACTGCTCCCCTTGAAAGGCTGTTCCAGAACTTCCCTCCCCTAATGGTTAGAAATCTTCAGTTAATTTCAAGTCTAAACTTCCTGATGGCCGGTTTATATCCATTTGTTCTTGTGTCCACATTGGCTCTGAACTTAAATAACTCCTCTCTCCTCCTGGTATTTATCCCTCTGATGTATTTATAGAGAGCAATCCTATCTCCCTCAGCCTTCTTTTGGTTAGGCTAAACAAACCAAGCTCTCATAAGGCAGGTTTTCCATTCCTTGGATCATCCTAATATCCCTTCTCTGCACCTGTTCCACTTTGAATTCACACCTATGTGCAATATATTATTTATTTTTATTATTTGTATTACTATAGCATCTAGGACCCCTAGTCATAGACCAAGTCTCCCTTGTGCCAGGTGCGGTAAGGACAAAGAATAAAAAGATGGTCCCTGCCCCCAAGTGGTTCACAATCTAAGTACAAGACGAGAGACAACACGTGGATATAAGTCGACAAGGAAACAATGACAGTGGTCTCTGCATACCAGTGGCCTAGCTATCGTCAAGTTTTTTGTAGGCATCGTGGCAAAGGAGAGTTTTGAGGTGGGATGTGAAGGAGAATTATGAGGGAGTTTTGTGTATGTTTATGGGGAGCTCCTCCCAAATGTGAGGGGCAGTGTGGGAGAAAGCACCGAGGGGCTTGTTTGAAAGTGTAACAAGTGGGCAGAGGAGGCTGGCTTTACGGGTCAGTCAGAGGTGATCATTGACAGTGCGGTAGTGAAGGAGAGAAGATAGGTCATGGGGATTGATTGTAAGGGGCCTTGAAAGTGAGGACACGTTGGATGTGATAGAGAAGGGGGACCTGTAGTCAAGAACACTTAGACTAGGGTGATGTTCTGCAGACCTTGCCAGAGATGAACTTAGATTCTGGATTTGGACCTGAGCGGAACTTCTCCAATATTCAGAAGGGTAGAGAGATGGGATCTGGTTTGGGACCATCAGAGGCAGGCCGCGCTGTGAAACTCATTGAGTTCAGACCTGGTGCTCAGCCTGGGGTCTGTCATTCATTAAAGACAATGGGAGTTTTGTCTGGATAAAGGCACCAGGGCTAACCCGTCATCTCACCAGTAATCTCAGGGTTTAGGAATGTGGTTTCCTATGTGAACATCTGCCCTGGAGTTTTCCCCTTGCTTAATCCAGCCTGATGCCCTAGATGGGGCATGGTTGGAGACAGAAGCTCCTTGGATGGTGTCAAAGCTTGGTATAATAGGCTGGCCTCTTTTTATGTTGTGTTTGTGTGATTTCAGAGACCTTTTCCCCTCAGAAGGCCTTCCACTTATGGGGGCATTCAGTCCCCAAGTTTTTCAAGAGAATCTCTAGAGGTCTGGCTAGTTTATGAAGGTTGAGCATGCCTGGACCCTGGGTCAGAGCTTATCTTCAACCCTTGCCTGCTGCAGTTGGTTTGTCCCTGGTCTGGTGTAACTTTTTGGGCAGCAGCAGATTCAAGCCGCCTTCCTCCCGTTGGCTCTTTTGTCAGAGTCAGCTAACCCCGGGGCACACCAGCATCCCACTGGTTACTGCCCTTTCCTGTGACAAACTCTCTGCAACTGTGCCTAATGAGTACTGGCTGAGCCCAGAGGAGCTCATTAGCTTTCTCCTGTTTGGGATGGATGTACCCCATCAAACTCAGCCCTGTGCAATCAGTGGCAAAACTCCCACTGACTCTGCTGGGACCAGGATCCATGACCCTCTCTCCTCCTGGCTGCCCCCTCTGGTCCACCCTTCTCATTCTCCCTTCCTGATTCTCAATCTTTCTTTTTGTCTCATCCTGAAGCAACCCAGAGAAAAGAATGGAGTCACTGGCTCATTATTACCCCGGCTCTGCTCTGGCCACTTGCCACTGCACCACTAAAGAGACCCTAAAGCCAGTGCAGCCTGCCTTAATGCAGGGAATCCCAGGGGCGTAGAGCCAGAATAGTTGCTCATACGCCATCCCTTTCCTTGCAGCCAGCATAGGGGGCATGACCAGGGTTCCCTGAGGCCTGCCAAGCCCTGGCTGGCACAACAGACTTCCAGCTGCCCTTACTTAGCCAGTTGGGAACATGACTGTGAAAGCGGAAAAAAAAAAAAAGAAACGTGCCTTAAAGCAACCTTTGCAACATACACTGGTGTGCAGCTGGGGCTTCATTCAATCTCTTTTCCTAATGCAAGTGGCTGGATATTGAAAGAAAGAAAGATCTTGCTCATTAAAATTAAAGCTCATTTAAAATGAAGAAAAGAAAGAGAGAGACACTGAAACAAAATGTCTTTGGTTCAAGATAGGAAACAATCTCCCCAAGGGGAAAATAAGCAATTAATACTGGGAAGGCTTCAGAGCAGCGGCGTCGAGGTATTTTTGCTAATACGGCTTCTGCTGAAGCATGATTACAACCGCAGAGGAGCGATGATATGAACAATCAGAAGGATGCATCAGGCACTCACTGTGGCATGGGTTGTGCAGACATAACTTGGAGGCACCTTCTCCCCACCTACCTAATTGCTATCTTAAATTAATTAGGATAGCAATCACGTGGAATTCTTTTCTTTTCTTTTCTTTCTTTTTTTTTTTTTTTTAAAGGAGCCCTTCCCAAGATCAAGAAAAAGAGAGAGAGAGCAAAGGCATTGATGGGCCAATAGCAGGCCTGGCAAACAATATCAAGTTCGGCTGGCACTCTCTGGCATGCAAGTCAAGGGCACTGTGGATGTGAAAGGAGCAAGATTCCCCTGTGCACTCTAGGTTTTTTTATTTTATTTTATGAATAAATTGCGCTTGCCAAAATTGGCCGGTTTTTGTTTGTGGACATTGATTTATTTTTCTGTGCTTCGTTTTGATTGTTATATTTTGGATGGTGCTTACTGATGTGAAAAAAGCCATCTAGTATTGCTGATAAATCTAGAGATAACTGCAGAGGTCAAGGAAGAAATAGGGAAAGAGAAGAGAGGAGGAAAAAAGTTTCTTGGTGCCCCCCTCCATCTCCATATCCCACTCCCTGCCTGGGGGGAAGAAATGAGTGGTACAGAATGTGTAATTAGATGGATTCCCCCTCAGGGTATCAGGGAGATGACTTCACTGTATTTCCTCGTTATCTGATCTCATTCATTTTAATTTGTGTTCTCTTTGAGGCTTCCTTCCCCCACCCCCACCCCCATCTTCTCTCCTGGCGTGTGTGTTCAGCTGAGTAATGGATGACATTGCAAGAAAATGGGACTTCTCCTTGTCCAGCCCACTAAACACATCCAAGGTCAGACATGATGGGAGAAGATGGGTTTTTCAAGGTGAGACAGAGAGGAAAATACCCACTTCTCTTATCAGAGCTTTTCCATTTTTAATACTCGCCCGTATTCAAATCACGAGCCAAGTATAGAATCCTTTTTCTTTCTTAAATGATGCTGGAAGCTGTCTAAAGTCACCCCCCTGGGGAGCAGCCAAACATAATTGCTTAGTAGCAGAGTTGGCCATTTAAGGAAAGGTTGAACAAAATTGTACTGGAAATCCTGGGGATAACACCAGCGGACGTGCAAGACAGATAGTGTCCTCCGATGTAAAGACAGGAATAAAAAGGGAGTGTGGTAAGTTTGGATTGTAGCAAACCCTTGTTAAGTAGGTTTGGGTTTTGCAAAATTCAAACATGAAGTTCCCCTACCAGACATTAGGACTAGAACTGTCCAAATAACTGATTTTTCAGTTCACTAACAGTTCTGAAAATTTGGGGAAAAATAATTGCTTCGAGACAACCCAAAATGATCCTTTGTTTGTTTTTTTAATTGTCAGCAAACCAAAAACTAAAAAAAAAACCAACAACAACAACAACAATCATTTCAGGTTGAAGCAAATGTTTTGTTTAACTCAAAACAAAACCTTAGTTTTGGTGTCAAACATTTATTTAACTTTTTGAAAAGTAAAATGAAAAAGAAAAGTTTAAATGAAAAGTCATTTTGAATTGAAAAACTGAAATGTTTCCTTTTGAAAATGTGGAAACAAAACATTTCAAATTTGGAAATTCTTTTTACACAAACAATTCAGTGAAATCGACACAAATTTGTGATAAGTACTGCTGTTGTTGAATCTCCATTTTTTTGCAGAAAAAGATTTTGCCCCAAAAAGTTTGCCCAGCTCCAATTGGAAGGTTGAAGTGTTCCAATATCTGGCCAGGATGAGGAAAGGTGGTCAGATAATGATTTCAGAGAATGGTCCATCAAGAGATGGGCAAAACCAAGAAGACAGTTTTGGTGTTCATTGCTTGGGATTTTGTTTCTGGAAAGTTCAATCCAGGGGCCTGATTCTCCTCTACAGGACTGTCATTCCTTTAATAGCATGGATTTTCTGCAGATTTCCACCAGGCTAATGAGAGGATAATCAGGCAAAGTTAGGATCTATGTCGTATTATTATTGGAACCACCATCGTTCTGAGAAGTTAGAAAAACGACCCCTGCTTCAGGTTTTACAGCATTTTCAGGATGGAATTGAGGCGTCACACCTTAACTAGATCAAAACGGATTGAGACTGGAGTAAGATATAAACCCCTGTTAATCTTTGGTTAATTTTACTAATGGGTCAGTGCTTTGGGTTTGGCTCCAAAGCAGGATTTAATCAAATAAGCCTAGAAGATCTTCCAAAATTCAAATCCATTTGAAAAAAAAAAACATGACTGAAGGCCCTGGTAGAAGAGGTGGTTTGTGATGGGAATACAATCAAAATACAGTTGCTGCACTGCATGGATGAAAGCCTGCAGGAATCATGTCTGTGTTAAGAGAACATTATGGTGCTGATCTAGGATGTGACAGCAAGCCCCGCAGTCATAATTAAACAGGGCCTCTGTAGTTAATGATCTGCCCATTGCAAATTCACTTTAAAATTTGGCTATGCAAAATGTATTCCACTCTGATACTTTATTTATTATTAATGAATTGTTATTATTATTATCATCATCATCATCTCAAAGTTCCTCTCCTGCTTCATCACTGAATAGTCATTGGCTTCTGGCCAATAGCAGGTGTACTGGCCAGCAAGAGAGTGGAGTCAAGATGCTGCACATTCCCCACGCACCTATTGCTGGGGAGAAGAATAAGTGGGCATGCATCCCTGTTTAATCGTATTCCCCCTTGCTGTGTGGGCCCACAGGCAGAGTTACAATTTAATCTGATGCATTTGGCCTCTCTTTGTATCAAAGATTCCCATGAAGGTATTCATTCTTAGTAAGGATTTGCCGCATTGTTTGAACAAACAGTTTCAATGCTAAGGAGAGTTCCCAGGCTTTTCACTTCAGCTGGTCATTATTTGCTATTCATGTTATGTGGTTGGTTACCAATCACATGGCATTACTCTTGCTCCCTGACTGGCCATCTAAGTCACACAGTGTGTTTTGGCTTCCTGATTGGATGGCTGAAATATTTTAACTCGGAGAAATACACCTAGTGAATAACTAACTTGCCAGGATGAATTTTTGGACAAGTCACCATACAATGCCCAAAACTTTGGGGACTGGCAATTTTTTTCATGAGCTCTCAGCAATCCTTCGATTGCTTCTAGACAGTGAGTAACATGACTCAGACCACAGCGACATGAACTCAGTGCTTTTCTCCAGGAAAATATTCACAAATTAGAGAGTGTGCTTCCTTTTTCTTTTTTGACCATCTCTAGTTTGATGTGCCTGGAGACAGGCTAATAATGGAAGTGTCTCTTTAGCCATATTTCTAGCTGCACACCAGCATGATGCTATGATACAGTTCTTGTAACAATAATTTAAATTTAGCACAGAAAAGCTGCCAGGATGCAGCAATGTTCTTCTAGAGCTTCACTTTCCCCATCAAGTAAGAAATACACAAACAGGGCCTGATTCTCAGGTGTGCTAAAACTCCTATACCCACCCTGGCAGCATCAAGCATCCTTAAAGGGAGTGGATAGGGATGTAGGCCAATGAAAAGCTCTGTATACCAACCCTGCACCCCACCACTAGTTTAGGGGGCAGATTACAGGAATATAAGGAAGGGAGCTGTGGCTGAATCTCACCCTGCTATAGATGTTCTCTGCTTCCCAGGACCCAAAGAGGACTATGGGAAGAGGCTGCTGTAACAGAACTGGGTTGGGTAGGTCCCTGTCTATTCTAGAATAGGGGATAATGTCAACCTGCAAAGGTGGTCTAAAGCTACCTTGAACCCCCAGCCCTAAGTGCAGGAATAAGGTTTCTGAAAATCAGGCCACCTCTATGATTCCAACCTGCATTGGGTACCTCAAAATTTAAGTTAGACCCAGGATAGTTCATCTAATTTCTTTGCTGCTAACCCAACCAGCCCTATGTCTTGTTATTATTATTTGTATTATGATAAGCACCTCGGAGCCCAGTCATGGACCAGGACCTCACTGTGCTAGGTAGAAACACAGAACAAAAAGAAAAGTCCCTGCCCCCAAGAGCTTCCCATCTAAGCATCAAATTCCCTGCTGAACACTTCTTTTTACGCCCTTATCCTTTCCAGCTCAAAGTGGATGCTGTTGAGGCACAGCTGACAATATATGCCATTTTAAGCCTTTGCAATCTGTTCCATACCCTCAGTATGAATTGATGATATGACAATTAGATCAGTAAAATATATAGAACTTGTATGCGATTTAAATCCAAGTACATGTTCTTTGCACCAGAAAGCCTACATCTGAGATGGGTTTTCTCAGGATCAGGACTCCAGAGAAGAAAAATTAGGCATTCTCTTCTTCCAGACTAAAGAATCAGACCAAAGGTTTAGCACTAACATCCACCTGTGTAAGAGGGTTTTTTTAAAAAAGGATGAGCAAACTGTGGAGTCTGCAGCTGGTAACTGACAGATGATGTGACTCTATGTACTGCACCTTTAACTGTCGGAGTCATAGCCTTGTCTGCTGCAAAGTGCTGGGATGAAGCAGCCCCTTTTGTGGATGCAGAATATTGGAGTGAGTCACTGTGCTCTCTCTGATGGCAAGTTTATATTCGTTCTTTCTTGGCCATTTTCTTTAACTTGAAACAAGTCACTTAGAGTCAGGTTTACAAAGATGCCTAAAGATGCAGCTAGGCGCCTAGCGACATGTTGAAAAGTGCCTACGTGGCTAACACCCTCAGACTGAAGTTCACAAACCAGTCTGATAAACGAAGAACTGACTTGGAGCGTGGCCCAGTCTAAACTGAGTTGAGTACCCAGCTCGGGCCTGGAATGAGTCAATGGGACCAGTGCTCTTCCCTCATGTAGGTACCTCGAGGAGTGGCCAGATGATGACAATGATTCAAAACTTCGGAGTACCCAGCAGCTCCCATACACAAACATGAAGCAGTTTTGCAAACTTTATCACTTCGTTCAGCTGCCCAAGAAGGAGCTGAACACCTTTGAAAATCTGGCCCTGATCTCTTTGTTCCTCGGTGTCTTCACATCCAAAACAAGGCTAATGATACTTCCCTCCTTCACCAGTGGGGTCTGCGTATAAATGAATGTGCCCTGATGCTATGTACCTGCAGTATAAGAACTGAACGCATTCGTATTTGTCAGGTGTTCAAATTTTGCAACAGTGGGGCCCATGTGAGTAGGTAGAGAGCACAGAAAAGAAAATTAAAGGGGAACAATGTTATCTGCGGTCTTTTGAGCATGCAGGTGGGCTGAGGTTCTATCTGAGTGAAGGTCTTCTCGCTTATTTTACTAAATTGACTGGCTCCTTCTTAACTAAAATGGCCCATCCCTAGTGCAATCAGCCGTGTGCATAATGATATTGGAGGAGCTGGCCAAAACACCATGAACAAAATTTCATTAAAAATATGAATGTTTTTCATCAAAAAAAAAATGTTCTGGACAGCTGCAAAAATTACTATTTTTCATTCCCATTCCAGTGTAGTGCAAAAGCCTTTTTCCATGCACAGGACAGGACTAGGTATATCCTTCAGGAGGCGCTCAGGGGACAACACTCATGGGCAGTCCTAGCTACACCTCTATGTGATAAAAGATGTAGCTTTGTCTTTCTGGTCTCCAGTGCCTTGGCGTGGTGGGGCTGGGACCACATCCCCACCCTGCCTGTGACTTCCCTTTGGGACGTGCTCACCCACACAGGGACCACCGGCTGCAGGGCTGTGTGAAAGCACTAGCAGAGGGGTGCCCTCTCTCTACCCCCATAATAGACCTGAACTGGACTAACCATCAGTGGGCTCTCTGCAGGATGCTGTAGTCCTGGGTCCTCATGGAAACCCACATTCACCCCCTTTCCCACAGGAAGGGTGGTCCAGTGGTTAAGGGACTCACTTAGGACTCAGAAGACTGCTATAATTCCTTTCTCTGCCACCAGCTCCTTGGGCAACTCACTTTTAGGCCCAGTTTAAGTACCTTTGAGGATCTGGGCCTTTATCCACCTGGCCCTCAGTTCCCCATCTGTACAATGGCGATAACAACAGTGTCCTGCAGCACCGAGATAAATACATTAAAAACTGTGAGGTGCTTAGATCTACAGTTATGGGGACCATAGAAGTAGACCTTGAAAGAGACAGGTGAGGAAGACAAGCCCAAATGAAGACAAGATGGGATGCTCCATGCCTCTCGCTGGACCTGCAGATGCCTTCTAGCACAGATTCCACGGCAGGCACTCAGCAGTGGGGCGATTATAACTTTGGCTGAAGCAATAACCTACCTGAGCCTTCCTCTGTCTCTTTTCATTTCCTCCTCTCCCCCCTCTCCCTCCCGGCATTAATGAGCATTTAATGAAAAGATATTTCTGTGGCTAATTCTGACCAGAGCGGGATCAGAATAGTGATCCCTGCAGAGCTTTGATACACTCCGTGCTTCCAGTGTTTTAAGCTCCTTTAACTTTCCTTTTGGAAGGGCCCCTCCTCAGAGGCCTATTTAAAGATGAGGCAGGCAGGCAGCACAAGGCCAGCATTTGTGATGTCAGGGGGTCTGGTTTGAAGATTTCAGCACTTCCCTGTGTGGAGGAGGTGGGGGTGTCATGTTGTAAGGGGTTAGACAGTTCAGAAAGAGCCGCTTTCTTCAAACACTGAACCTTTTCCCCCCATTTGAACAATTTATTAGTATGCATGTTTCACAAATTTTAGAAAAAGAATCCCAAGGATTTTGCCTCCTCTGTGTTTTTGCCTTGCTTCCTCATGATCCATGATGCCAGCAGAGGTTGTCAGCACTATGTACCCAAACTAACGTGAAGGCAGCAGGTTGTTCTGCCACTTTTCCAGGTCCTTCAACTGAACATCAAATCTGGGACTGATGACACCACACTTGTTCAGTCTGCCTGTGAGATTAACAACAATTTCCCCTAGGTAAACAAGAATTAGTATTTAACAAAAAGTTAATTGGTAGATCCTCATGAGTCACCAGCATCTCCTTTTCTCCAGTCCTGATTGGCTTCTGCCTTTGAGAAGTGACTTTGTCCCATCACTTCGCTTGCATTAGCCCCTCATCTGGCTTAAATCGGTTTGGTTGCCATGTGTCTTTGCTGCTCCAGTCTCAGGCCTGACTGCTCGGGCAGCCTCTGTGTCTGTCTTAGCACTGGAGATGTAACTCCGTGCAGCTGCCCAGCCACAGAGGCTGCACAGCCATCCATCAGCTGCCTGCATGCAGCATGGGACAGGAGGCTCCGGAACAGAGTTGCCCTTATCAAACCCTGCTGGGTCCCAGTTTGGTTCCAAACTAGAAATTCAGCTGGGGTTGGACAAAAGGTTCAATGAGGTTGGTGACGAGACTTGGGTTTTCTCTTCCACAGGGAACCTGAGGGGCTGGACCAGAGAATGCACCTCTGAGCCCTGTTCTAGAGTCCACCTCTCAGGACTTCCCAACACTCTGTTCTCTTAGGGGATGGGCTCTTCTCATTCCCCATTGCCTGGGAGTGCCCTGGAAACGCCTCGGGCCCCAGTGCTTGTCACCTCCCGATAGCCCCCAGCCCTCATCAATCCTGATCCATGAAAGCTCCTCCCAGGCTCTGTATCTCACGGCCTGGCAAACAAAAGAGTATTCTCCACCCCTCCAGTGCTAATGATTATGACAGGACAATAGCAAGGTTAGCAGCATAATGACCCTTCCCTTACACTGTGGTTTCCATTGTGCACCCCTCAGAGCAGCCAGCAGCATTTCCAGAAATAGCCCATTGTGTTCCCTCCAACTGGTATTTCCTTAGTCTCACTGCAGCTCTGTGGCAATAACAAATAGGGAGGATAGCGTCTGCAAGTCAGGTTCTTTCCAGTGCTCTGATGCCTTTTCTTTTTTCTGCTCTGCTAAGGAAAACTTTCCAGCTTCCCACTCTGAAGGGAAAGGGGCACTCTGGCTATGGAAGGGTCAGCCGTTTTGTTTTGATTAGGTAGTTTAAATTATACATTTTTAAAAATTAAGTGAATTTGATCCAAGGGCCCAAAATCTGACTCTTAAAATTTACCTCTCTCCCCACTTTCCAGCTACCGCAAAGAAATGTAGGGTGGATTCACAAAGGGATTTCAGTGCTTTTCTCCCATTGAAATCAGCCAACTCCTCAAGGCTCTGCCAACCCAGACCTCACCAAGTTGGTAACCATCAGTGAATGGCAGCCCCCGAGCTCCTCCAAGACATTTTTCTGCAATGCACAGCCCCTATCACTTTTCATTCACTGAAGATATTAAGTTTGCTGCTGTTTTAAAGACTCAGTACATTACAGTCTATTAACTTTACTGGGGTAAACACACCCTTCCCTTCAACACAGCAGTGAGCTGTCATAGTAAAAATAAAACAAGTGGTTTAACAAAAGTGATACAAATAGCAAGGTAAAGGTAAAAATGGTCACAAGCAAATAAAAGTGAAAACATTCATCTAAAAGATAAAAACTTAATCCAGCAAGATACAGTCTTTGTTCAAAACAATTTCTCTCACCCACTTTCCAGCTTTTACCAACCAGCCTGGCCAGGAACCATCACAGAGATCAAGTCGCTTGGTTCTTTCGTCTCCTAAAATGAAGGATAAAGATGGAGTCTCTCTCTGTTCATTATATCCTCAAAGGTATGTCTTTGTCTCACAAGGCAGGAAGGCTTCCTGGGATTTCAGACTTTTCTGTCTCTGTTGTCCAGGAACCATGTTAATTCTCTGGCTTTGGAGATCAGGATCAGGATAACCCCCCATGGTTTAACTCCAAGGCTCTATATACTGCTAATATGTAAGTTGAAGCAAAACCACAGACCTGTTTATCACCTTTACCTAGACTAGGCTGTCTGCTCTTAAACATATTCTAGTGATGTCACACAGAGGGAATTCATAACTTCACATATAACGTTAACTCCTCTATTTGACAATGGTATTAATGACCAGTGTGCCATTCCCTTTCAACTGATATCTCCCAAGGACCATGTTGCATGACTATCATTGCAATGGTGGGTAGGGTGTGAATTCAGCGGTGCCTAGGGTCACAGCCCCTCAGATACTCTGGAAACATGACCCTATGACAGGGTGCTCCACTCACTGCTAGCTTGGTGCCTCCTTCTGTCTGTTCTGGGGATCAGGCCAACACCCATTCCTGGGGTGGCACGCCATCACTCCATCTCGTCTGCAGCCCCTCTCTTGCTCCAGGAACCACAGTATCCTCTTTGTGACTAAGCCCTCTGGCCAGGTCACTCAGCATTCCTCCCCTTCTGGGGTGCAGTCCTTCAATTCTCTGTCACTACAACAATGACCCAGGCAGTCTTCCAGTTCACTGCTCCGCCAGTACCACTTCTCCAGTGGTGGAAAGGAGAACCCGGGCCTACCCTCTACTCCAGCTTCCAGCCCAGGGACCCTACAACACACAGCCAAGGTCTGCTCAGTCCCTAACTTTGCTGCTTACTCCCTGGGCTGCTTCCTACCCTAGCACTTCCCCTCTGGGATTGCCAGCTTCTTAACTTCCTCCTCCCAGGGAGCAACCATGGGCTACTTTTCTCTATAGCCTCCATACACACTTCCCTTCTCCCAGAGAGTGACTGCAGACTACCAACCTGCAGCCCCCAGCTAAACCTGCTTGTAATCAATCCCTGATCCCAGGCTTTTCCTC
Source organism: Emydura macquarii macquarii (assembly GCF_026122565.2). Taxonomy (NCBI): domain Eukaryota; kingdom Metazoa; phylum Chordata; order Testudines; family Chelidae; genus Emydura; species Emydura macquarii. The sequence continues at coordinate 3,155,233 of NW_027130449.1, read as the reverse complement.
CAGGTACAGCCCGTGGAATTAATAGGCCAACCTGGCCACCTTAATCCCTTCTAGTCCTGTGTGGGGTAGACACCCCATCCTAGACCCAAGTCTCCAGTATGTGACCTTGAGTCCTACTGGAAAGAGCTGTCGGAGAAGAAGCGCAATGCTCTGTGCAAAGTTCAGGGGCTCTGCTGTTTTCCTGCTTTTCTGTTACACCATCTATCATAGGATCTCAAGGTACTTTGAAAACAGTAATTAATTCATCCTTGCAGTGCAACCTGGGAGATGAGTGATTGTTATTTTCATTTAACTGAAAGGGGAAAACAGAGGCACAGGGAAGCTGAATGGCTTGCCCAGAAGCATGGCACAAGTAAAGACAGCAACAGTGCCCAGGATGGTGATAGCACTCAGGGGCCTAGATTCTATTTCTGGCTCTGCCACTGATAGGTCATATGGCCTTGGCCAAGTCACTCCATCTGCCTGTGCCTCTGTTTCCCCTTCCTACATTTTGTCTATTGGAACTCTAAGCTCCTTGCAGCATGGACTATCTCTTATAAAGTCTGTACAGTACTCAACACAAAGGGGGAAAGGTTTGGGTCTCCAGGTGCTACAGTATTAAAATGTATGTTAGCAATGATGCAGCGGGATAAAAACCCAGGATTCTGGACACCAGTTCCGCCTGCTGAATGCAGAAAGTGTATTCATGAGTGCCCCATGCTGTTTTATCCTTTTAACAGGTCTATCCATTCATCAGGGAAACTTTGCCATCAGAGTGCCTCTATTTCTGCCATCTTTTTGTTCTGGCGTACATGCGGGAAGTGGTGCTTGTTATTCCAGGAGTTCCGTTTCTTTAACAGGAATTCCTTTAAAGTGGCTGCAGTGAAATTAACAGTGAAACAGGCCTAAAATTCAACCAGAGATGAGTTTCAGATGATGAGAGGGAAGGCTGCTTAACATATCAGAAGAGTTTGGTTGTTTTTTTTCTTTTTTTTTAAATCTATCTTGGAAAAAGAATGAATTTATTATCAGGGAGTTCAGAAAGATCCAACCATCAAAACCAGGAGTTGGCCTCCTTTCCTGAAAATAAAGACAAAAGAGGGCTAATAAAAGTTATTAACACCCTTTCCTTAATCTCAGCCTCCCTCAGGGTTTAGATAAAGAAGACATGAACCGAGGCATCTGCAATACACATTAATTTCCATTGTCCATCTCCCATTGTGCAGAGGGGTAGGTCAGCAGCAGTGACATGTATTTCATTTCATCTCTACGTGGAACTTTTGAAAGATTTCCCAGGAAGCTGAGTTTTGCCAAAAAGAAAAAAAAGAAAGATAAAAAGAAAAATCAAGACCGAGTTTAATTTAATGAGGGTGAAGAAATTAAGGATGAAATAAAAGGAAAGACCTAAAACTAGCCTATTAGGCCTTGGAGATCTCAGTGGTGAACAGGAATCTGTGCCCAGCTAGCTGGCAATTTCTTCCAAGGCAGCTAGCAGAACAGACGTCGTTCTGTGAGGTGCTGAGCCTCCCCAGGGATTTGCAGTCACATCTTTGTCTTTAGGGCTGGTCAGAAATTTCAGTAAATAAAGAAGCTCCATGAAGATGAAAACAGAATTTGCTTTGCCTTTGGAGTTCACTTGGGTGGAATTCAGCCCTGTGTGGCAGAGAAGAACCAGGGCTGGGAGCTGCTTGCCCGTGCTGCTTAAAAGACCAGAAAGCCAGAGGATCCAGCCAATGGAGAATAACTTGGCCCAGGTGGAATCTCTAACAGGTCTTCACCATTCAACCTAGCAGTACAGCACAGAGGGCTATGGGGAAAGAGACGTGGCTGGAATCATAGGCAGTTTTGCATTAGAGTAGCCACAAACTTTAATTTACACTACAGACAGGGAGGTCCTCATCTGGGCCCAGATTACAGAGAGTGAAAGGTGCCTTAAAGCCACATTTTCCCCCCGACTCTCCAGCATTTCCCTACACCAAAGAAAGCAGGGGCAGGGAATAGGGCCCCTTGGATTTCATTTTAAGTTTTAATCCAATAGGGCAAAGGCAAAACTCACCATGAAACTGCCCAGCATCACTAAGATGTATGCATTGAATATGGGTCTATGAAGTCACCTCCATGCAAGAAGACCTGCCTTCTGATGAGCAATCTTCAGTCTCATTATCAAAGTAAAACCACCTCTGAAAGCCCATGAGTAACCAAAGCCAGCAAAAGTTCTGCTTTGCTTTTAATGGGGAAGCAGAGTTAGAGATCCCAAACTGGGTGGTCAAGAGATCAGGGTTCCTGGCTCAGTAATTGCTCTGCTGAACCTGAGCAAGTCCCTTCAATACTGCATGACTCAGTTTCCCCTACCTGTACCATGGGGGTAACAAGAATTTTTTTCCCAGGAGTTCTGTGGGGTTTGAGGTATTAGTATCTGGAAATCCCTTTGAGAGCATCACTGGGAAACTGTTGTCCTGTAGATGTGCAAACTGTTCTTATTTCAACACAAGGATCTGCAGACCCACAACTCAGCTAGTTTCATCCCTGCCTCTTGAAGAACATTGCGTGGTTTAAGGTGTATCTGTTCCCAGTGGAGGCTGCTATCGTGGGAACACAGGGAGAGCAAACTGAGCTGTGAAGGTTACAATTTACAGCAGCGGGTAGCAATCATACAGGATGGACAATGCATAGGGCTACGCTGAGGACTCCCCTCTGGGTTTAGGGTGAGGACTTGATCCTGGAAGCTGCTGCTAAGCACTCTGGATCTGATCCAGAAGAGCACGTAAGCACCTGCCTAACTGAGCATATGAGTAGTCCCAGTGATTTAAAGTTAAGATGTATGTAAGTGCCTTGCTGGATCGGGGCCAGGATGTTAAGCACCTTGCAGGATCAAGCCCGCTGAAAGGAATCAGCTGGAGCTGGTCAGAAATGTTTGGTCAAAATAATTTTTTGATGAAAAATGCCATTTTTGGTGAAATCAAAATATTTAGAAAAGGTGTCGATTTTTGACAGCATTTTGTTAGAAAATAAGGAAGTTAAATTTTTTGGTAATGTTAACATGTCCCATTTTTCATATTGGGAATGGAATATTTTGATAAGATCAGCCATACTGGGTCAGACCAATGGTCCATCTAGTCCAATATGCTCTCTTCTGACAGTGGCCAAGGTGCTTCAGAGAGAATCAACAGAAAAGGCAGCCATCGAGTGATCCATCCCCTGTCGCCCATTCCCAACTTCTGGTAACACAGCCTAGGGACACTTCAGAGCATGATGTTGCATGGAGTTTAGCTGTTACCAGGGGAGTTAATTTCCATTTTTGATTTCAAAATGAAATCCATTGTTTTTTAAAGGTTGAAATCGGAACAACACGTTTTGATCTTATGGAGATGAAATAGTTTGATCAAACCCAAAAGATTATTTTTCCTTAAGAATTTTGTTTCACAGGAAATTTCAAAATGTTTTGTTCCCATTCTGTTTCAAAATGGACATTTTTTCAAAATCACAGAATTTCCCACAAAACAGAAAACCTGGTTCCCTCTCAAGTCTAGAAGTGATACAGTAGCTTGGTTAAAGGGGAATGAGGTGGTGGGCAAAGAGGTCAAGATAAAGTAGTACTTACTCTTCACAAACGGAAAACATCCACTTTTAGTCGCTTAATGCATCACTAAACATGCATCTCACTGTCATCCTTTTGTGCTGTGACACTGTGGACACAGTTTCATCCCATCTCAAGTCACGATACAGCATTATCCCATGACATCGTTGGGAATGTTCTCATGCTGAAACATTGCACTAGCCCCAGAATAAGGTGGGAGACATTTCAATGGGCTTGTAAGCCCAATTCATGGGGCACCAGAACTGTCCCCTCCAAGCCAAACTCAGCAGTGGCGGCATACACTTGGAAGAACATTTCAAGCAGGAGGTGGAGAGGAGAAGGCGATTTCAGGTCAGAGAAATACAGCAGAGAGAATCTATGGAGAGTTACCCAGAGGGCAATTTTGAATTACATTGCGAGGTGGAGAGGAAGCGCGTGAAGGTGACGGCAAATGGAGGAGTGATGTGGCACCATTTTCTGGAGTGAGAGAGCAAAGCAATCTCTTAAAAAGATAAAAACAAGGCTTGAGGGTCTGTGGCAGGTCAGGTTGGGGTGTCCTGAATGTGGTGATGATTTTGTTTTCTGCCTGCAACACATTTCCTCCCTCCCTCCCTCCCTCTCCTGCTCCCCGTGCACTTTCCAGAAAAAACACCATGCTTTAAATTGCACAATATGTCATGTCACTGCAGCCAAGACACTGTCACAGGGGGTAAGTGAGGGGGTTGACACAGATAGACGGGCTGCTCCAGCTGGTACATGTATAAAGAGCAGCTGCTCCACAGCTTTCAGGTGGATTTTGCTTCCAAAATCCACCATCATCAGTGAAGAAAAATAAAGGAGAGCAGGTTGCTTCAGGCAAATGTGCGTGTTACACAGGCCATCACCATGACTGGCATCTCTGAATGGCTGGCTGAATGGGCTGTGGTGACTATCCAGCTCTGAGTTCCTCTAGTGGCCTCTCAAGAACCATGTTGGAACACTTCAATGGGGTAGAGGAAGGGACATTTGCACTCAGAGCTGGTTGGAAAATGTGAGTGTATGGGACCTGGGGGGGTGGTCCCTGGAAAATTTCAACAACAACTACATTTTTGTTTTGTTTTTGTTGAAATTTTCCCCGAACTGAAATTTTTCTACCAAAAATCGGAACATTTTTGGGGCCAAAAACTGCCGGAAACCAAACATTTCAATCAAAAACTGCTGAGAATTAAAATATTTTCAGTTTTTAACCAAAAATTTTTGGTTTTCAGATTCAAAATCAAAGATAGTTGAGGAAAGCAGCAATTTTCTATGAAAATGTTCATTTAGTTGAAAACACCAAATTTCCATCAGAAAAAAGTTTGGCTGGAACATGGCTGTCAGCTCTCATGGCACTGCTCCTGTCCCTGTTCTGGGGATAATGAGAGGAATTTAATCCCATGAGTGTCAATCCAGCATGAAATTCATTTAAAGAAATGAAATGGCCAGGACAGCTCCTCAGTGTGCTCCTTATACTGAAGGACATGGGAACCTGCCCTGCTCTGAATAATGAGACTATTAAATCTGAACAAAATACATTTACCTTCACCCCACATTGGTGAACCACTCACAGCTGTTAGTTTAACAGTGGAGCTCCTTGGGATGACAGCCAGGCCAGGGCAGCTGCTCCAGTGCCCCAGACTGCAGCAGTAGAAGAAGCGCAACTTGAAGGAAGCTCCCACGGGCCAGCAACCATTGTAGAAGGAACTTTCAATGGGCTCCATAGTTTAAACCTAGGACCAGGGCCCCACCTAAAAATTCTGACCTAGCCACATCCTTCATCCCCACCAAATACCACCAGCCAGTGTTGTGGTATGTCACAACTACTGCAGTCCTGGGCAGACAAGGCAGATTAGCAAGTGAGCATCTCTGAGGTCCTCTGGCATGACAAGAACCTCCAGCCCAGGCAGGGCCCTTTCTCCACCTAAATACTATTCATACTCTGCCCTTCTATAAGGCCTTTTTTCCAGAGGTGTCAAAGCACTCACTAAGATTCGTGAATTAAATCTCAAGACGTTCCTGTGCTGTGTTGAGTACCCTCGCTGCAGTACCTACCCCACTCTCCTCCCCCTGGGGTGTAAATGTTATCCCTGTTGGACAAAAGGGAGGAATGGAGGCACAGAAAAGCAAAGGGCCTCAATACTTGGAGGGGCTGAGCATCCACAACTTCAGCTGGAGTGGCATGTTCTGCATTTTGGGCAATCAGGCCCTTAGGACTGCATTTTCAGAAGAAGCCAGAGTTCAAAATGCTTGCTTCCAGGGGCTCTGGCCCCTTATTTAGGTCCCTAAATGGGGGGTGACCTTTCGACCTTTGGAAAATCTATCCCCATGTGACTTACCCACGGTGTCACAATGAGTCAGCGGCAGGCCCACGGCAAGAACTCAGGCATCCGGGCTCCCCAGCTCAAACCCTGTACTCTCCGCTCTCAAAGCCCAGCTTGTCGAGAAACTTGATAAACACAGATGCTGTTAACTATTAAACAAATAGAAAGACCAAGCAGGGAAAAGCAAAAGCGCTGGTTTCTGAAGCAGATCTCGGGAGTAAGGAAGATAAATCCTGAAAGTAAAACCTACATGGGGAGAAGAAGACAAATACTGAAATAAAGATGAAAAGAAGATGTATTGGGATTAGAGAGAGAGAGAGGAGTTCTAAGATATAGGAGGTTTCTTGGAGGCAAAGGTACAACTGGGAGAAATGAGATAAATACCTAAGAGAGAAATCGTAAGGGGAGAACATCCGAAAATTATTGGGAATAAAGCCGTCCCTGTAAGTGAGACATCTGGAGGAAGACAAATTAGTTGTGACTAGCAAATCCAGATACCGTGACAAAGATAAAAGCCTGTGTGGAGAAGAGGAATAAGCTTAATAACACTGACCGCCCTGGCTTTCCCGCGGGAAGCACATTTACATTCATTTCCCTAAATGCTCCTGTCCTCTTTGCTTTATGATAGTCTCCTGCCTTTTCATCTGTCTGGTGCCTGAGATGTCCTGTCTACAAGTAAGATCCTCTGCCCCCCCTCCACAGGTCAAGGCCCCTCTCCTGCAACCACCTCCAAATGGGCAACAGCCCCTCTGCCACTTGCACCCCCCAATATGTCAGGGGCCAATCCCCCCAGGGCTGACAAGAGAGGAGAAAAGGTGGGGGGCACAATTGTGAAGGGGCCCTGAGCTCAGCCGGGCTCCGTAATGTCTGTGTAAACACAGTGAAATGGGAAGAAGAGGGGCACTTGCAAACATGATGTACCAGGGCCCCAAATATCTCTTGACAGGCTTGCACCCCTCAACCAGTCAGGGCCCCCTCTCGCACCCCATCTTCACACCCCGCCCTCGGTGAGGGCAGTATTTACTTCCCCCGCTCTATAGTACATAGGTTAATGCTTCACAGATGCTATTCTACTGCAAACAGAGGCAGGTTCCTTTCTCGACATGCCCACGTGAGGGCTCCCATGCTTGCTGGGGCAATGGGCAAGAGCCAGAGGCAATGCCATGCTCACACTGAGGCCTCTGTTCTCTCTGTGTTCACCATTGCTGCTGGTGGGGAGCGGGCTGGCTAGATGCTGATGGGCACAAGGAATTGCACCAGGCTCTGTCCCTCCGGGATCTCCAGTCCCCCTTGCCTCCTTGTTTTGTTCTCTCGCACTTTGCGCAGCCCTGCCAGCTCCATGCCAGCTAGATAACTGCCCGGATGCATGTCACCATGCTCCCTCCTCTGTCCATCTGTCCAGATCCAACAATGACTAGTTTGTCTCTTTGCTTTCCCCGTGTTCCCTGAGCGACACGTTGCCACTCACCAGGAGCTGCCACTCAAAGCCAAAGCCACCAAGACAAATGAACACTCAGAAACCAGAGTCTCTGCTCCTGCTGAAGCAGAGCACCCTCAACTCCTGCTGATTTCAGAGGGTGCTGAGAGCACCCCATGACTGGCACCTAGCAGGATTGGGCCCGGTGATTGTCTGTGTAGGAACCTGCTTTTGTTTTTCCACTTTTCCCTGCCTCTCTTCTCCTCTCTGCTGGTGAAAGGTGTTGTGTCTCTCTGTCCTCAGCTGGAGACACGCCCCTGGAAAGGCCCATCCATTGCAACTTCAATGGACACCCTCTAGAGGGAAGGAAGGGGCCGTAAAGGAAACCAGGTCAGCTACAAAAGGGCAAAGCAAAAATGCAGGGCAGCGGGGAAGCAAAAATGCAGGGCAGCAGATGAGTGCCGGTGGGATGGCACACTGCTCCGGAAGATAAAAAGGGAGTCACAGTGGCCGCTGCCCAGTGGAACTCTGCCCAGATGCGTGAGTGGACAAGGGCAGAGGAAACAGCCCCACATTTGCAGATAACCTCCCATGAAAGGTGCTGGAGTCTCAGTGCTGTACCTGCTCTGGGGATAGAGAGAGTGAGCCAAGGCTGTCAGAGGCAGGGCAAACTTCCCTTCACATGCGCCATGCGACCAGTGCCAATCAGATCCGACCTAGAGGCAACACTCTAAGAGGAAGAGGGGGTCCAGTGTCCTTGGCTTGGTCATATCTGAGTGTCTCTGCTGAGGTAGACACAGTCACTGTATATGAACTGAGATCCCCAGATCATTTTGGTTTCACACAGCTCACCAAACAGCAACTTTCCTTCAGTAATGACTCAGACCGCAATGAAAGACTCCCACAATTTCCTCCTTCCCTTTCTTTCTCCCTTGTTAGTAGAGTTAGTCTAAAAATGCCAATTATTTTTTGCTTTTGTTTTGAATGTTTTTTTCAAAGTCTCCCATGAACATTTTTCAATGCTTTTAATGAAACAACAGATACCAAATTTTTTTCAATTTCCATGGTTTTCATTATAAAAACAGAACATTTCTACCAGAATGACTTTTTTTTCCTGCAAAAATCATCATTTTGGCCAACAAGCAATTTTTTGGCAATAAAATATTTCAGTGAAAACATTCCTAGCAGCTCTATTGATCTTTCTCCTCCTTTTTTTATCTCCCTCTTTTCCTACCTTCCTTAATCACCTCTTTCCCAAGTTCTCCTCTCTCACTTTTTTTCTTGATTTCTCTCATGTCTTCATTTTATTCCTTGATCCCTCACACTCATGTCATCATTCACATCCATGCAAAGCACACATGGCATGTTACCATCAGTAGCATTATGTATCCACTTTGAACAGGTGTAAGTAACATCAGAAGGTGCGATGTAGCAGGGAATCCCACCCTGAACTCCAGCATCTACCTGTTTGTCTATGGCAGGTACTGCAGCAGGCTCATATCGTACAGTGCTTGGCCAATATGCCTTGGCAATATGGAGGATGTGGAAGTTAGCTTCACGGAGGATGAGGGTGATCAATCTGGTTCCATGGCTCACTCGCAAGGCAAGGAATGAATGAGTGATGATCCCCCCCAGCGCCCCCATCAACTGAAGATAAATCCCAACGCCTCAGGGATTCTGTGGCATGTGTGATTTATAAAATCACATTCTGCACTTTGTACGGTTTAAGCTGTCAGCTCCACGCCTGGAACAATCTCTCTGTGCTTCTCTGCCTATATGTCTCTTGGACTCTTGCTCAGCTTGATCTCCACAACTGCTACCCCTAACCCAGGGAAGTGGTAGAAGCCCCATTGCTAAATTGGGCAAAACACTAATAGATGAACAACGGAGAGAGCAATCCCGCACTGACAGGGAGCTAAATCGAAGGAGCTAGCAGGTCTTTTCAGTCTTCCAATTCCTAGAAGTTAGCTATACCTTCTGCCCTTTTTCTTTGAGCTGCATCCTATCTTGTTACCCAAATGACAGCGCAGATAAATAATAGCAATAATCCTGCACTAGGATCTCAAAGTTCCATAAAGACACAGGCCTGATCTACACTTGCAACTTAGGTTGACCTAGCTTCATTGCTCAAGGCTGTGAAAAACTTCACACCCAGTGCAACATAGTTAGATCAGCCTAACCCCTTGTGTAGGCACAGCTAGGTCAACGGAGCTACTGCCTCTTGGAGAAGTGAATTAGCTTCATCAATAGAAAAATCCTCTGTCAGTGTAGAAAGCATCTACATTTATTCCACACACACACTGCAGCAGCATAGATGTAGCACTGTAGGTGTGCAGCTGTAGCACTGTAATGTAAACATACCCTTATATACTACATGCTACATGCAAAGAAATCTATCAGTCACCAAGCAATATTAAGGCAGCACACCTCTGTTAGAGCTCAGCAAAACATAGGTCTGAAAACTTGGGCTTGTTGAAAATTTTCCACTGAAACATTTTTTGGATGGAAAATTAGGTTTCCAACATAATGACAATTGTCTCAGAAATTTTCAGAATGTTTTTCACTGGAAAACTGGAAACCCAAAAACAAAACATAATTTGGCCAAAAAATGATTTTTTCAGTTCTTTGTTTTTGAACAAAAAGTCAACCTTTTCCACAGAAAAAACCCAAAACTTGAGCCAGATTCACCAACAGCTTCCTAAGTATTAGGAAGAGTCTCCAGCAATTCAGGAACACGTTTCAAGCAAGCATGAGGCCCACGTATGCTTTCTGGTGGAATCAGGCAAAACCCAGTGACTTGAGTGCTAGATACTGGGCCTAAAGCCAATGTAACTGGGTGGCCACTGTAGCATCAGTATAATGCAGGACTCCTACACCATCACTTTTCCCATGAGGCTGGTAGAAGAGGTTTGGCTGGGGACAAGGGGCCATGATCAGGATTCCTTGTACCACACTAATAACCCACTGTCACTCCAATAAGTCAGGTTGTTCTGAAGCAATGCCATGTTTTGACACAAGCTTCTTGAACTGTGCCAGAACTCTTCAGCTGTGGCAAAGATACTGCACCATGTAGTGTAGGGAATAGAACTCATTAAATGAAAAGGGAAGATTAATGGCAAAATTAATTGGCAAAATTTTTCATCCAAAACATTTTTTGGGGAAAAATGCAGATTCTGCAACACACAAACATTCTGTGAATTTTGTCAGTTTTGCCAAATTGTTCATTTTGAAAAAATATGACAAAGAGTTCACATTTTTCAGTTCAAAGAAACTTTTTTGTTTAAAAATTTCCTTTAATTTTATGTATTTATTTCAAAAATCCAAAATGTCAAAAAAATGTTTGAAAATGAAACAATGTTTTGTTCAACATAAAACAATTTTTTTTAAACTTTTCAATTCTCCAAAACTTTTGAATGTTTTTTGGTTTGATCCCACCCAAAATGATTTTTTTTTTTTTACTTTTCAAAATTGCCAGTGCCAAAAAAATCAGTTATTTGCCCAGTTCTAGTCTTGAAACCCATGATCACAATCCGACTTTACCAAAGAAATTTAACTGGACAAGAATGGTCTTTGGTCTCTATCTGGTGCATTAATGCCCACCAAACAGCTGGTGCATACTCTGTGTTTGCTTTTTATAAATGTACCCTGTGTCTACCTCTGTCCAGTGCTTACTGCTGTTCTGTCCATTCCCCTCTGTTCTGCTTTCTGATTTATGTATTTTGAAGTTCTGGTTGGGAGCTGATATTATGACACATCCAGACTTCAAAATAAACCTCTCTCTTGATACTGAGTTATTTTATTGGATGCATCAAGCTTGAAAACAGCCTCATTCATCTTAAGAAATGTATTTTCCCATTTGCTGTATAAATACATATATGTTTCCTTGCATTATTCACCTCAGCACAGTAGATAGATGAGCGACGACAACCACATCACATTTTTATTTCCTAGTCTGTAATAGAAACGGCTCCAAGGACTTTTTTGGCAAGTGGTGCCTTGGTCAAGAGGAATTTTTGCTAACAAAAGGAAGGTTAGGACTCCCTGTAGTGCCTCATTTTGAACCCGGTATCGTGGCCTGGATGGGATCAAAGGTTCAGCTCAAACTCAAATGTTGTTGGGTTCTTGTTACATGTAGCAGAAATTGTTTATATATATATATAAAGAGCTGTAGAGGTGAGAAGGGGGGGAATCCAGTGAAATAATAAATTGAAATATAGTACATGGAGAGAAAAATAAATACAGAGGAATATGAAAAAAGGAAGAAGGGAAGGGGGAAGTGAAAATAAATGAGGGGAAAAATAAATATAGCATACTTTCCCAGGCAAAACCTACATTCAAATGAAGTTCTGATTGAGAGGACAGATCAGTAATTTAAGGCATAAACAACATTGTGGGGATGCTGTAATTATCCCAAAAACAAGCACTACACTTCAGTTTAAACTGAAGAGAAATCCAAACCTGCTGAGCTCTAGGAATCACAGTTTAGGCACCCAAACAACCTTAACTCTGCCTGCAATGATTCCAAATGCTTTTAAAAAAAGAAGAAAAATCAGTTTAATCAAATCTGGGCCTTCAGACCCTAAAATGCCTTAATCCCCATAATAAGGTTATTTGCATGGTGGCACTGCAGAACAGAGTTAAGGTTATTTAGATGCAAGGCTGGTCATTCTAGGTATGCATTGGGTCCCTCCAACTACCCTTCTCTGAGGCAAAGAACATACATACTCCCTCTGCTGATGCTACATCCCATCGCCTTGACTGATCACTTATCCACTGTCTATTTTCCAGCCAGGTCCTAAAACAGTTGAGCTTTTCCAAGTAGCACAGGAAGGCTGAAACAGACCTTGACTGTCCCAACACTGGGGCCATAAAGCCACCTAGTCTCACATTCCCCCAGCTACACCAGTCACAGCACACTGTGCGGCGAGGACCTCTGTTTCAGGAGTCTATGCTTCCAGCTGGACAGCACCCTCTAGCATGAATTCTGAGAGAAAAGCACCTCTTCTCAGTCATCCGTAGCATTTCTGTAGCACTCTGGGTCTTCCATTGACAGACGGACCAGGCCAACTCCTGCTGAGCCTATAAGAGCAGTAAGGCCACAACGCTAAGGTGCTCGGAGCTTTCCTGGCTATTCCTGCTGTAGCCATGATTAGCTTTCTATGCTGTTCCAGTTCCTATTCCACACGCCTCACCACAGTATCTGCATATCTTCCAGTTGCATTAAGCAATGTGACTAACATTTATCCTATGTTTGTTCTCTCATCCTCTCCCTAGGGGAAGAATCGGGTGCACGGAAGTGCTTTGTTTATAGATATGTATATGTGATGGCCCTTAGTTCCTGTGGGAGTTTGCCCCAAGGAGGCTCTTTCTCCTGCACAGACGAGTTTCACCCTTATTGTAGAAAGTCCCATTCTGACAGAGGTGCAGAGTTGTCAGCCATGGCCTTCATCCCAGAGCTTTAGTTGATCTATTAGACCCCCTGGCCAGGCCCCAGAGCACCTAAAAGACACGGACTGAGACCGTACACTTGATTCAATATTCAATGGGAAGCCAGTGTAGGGCCCAAAAGATGGGTGTGATGTGTTTGCAGTAGCCAGTGTTGTGGAGGAGATTCTTGGCGGTATTTTGTACCAGTAAGAGTTTCCTAAGCAGTGAAGGGAATTTTCTGTAATATTTTTATGAAGCCTGTGTGTGCCTCAGTTTCCCTTGTATTTTGCATGGTTACCCAGTAGGGAAAAAAAGGACTGTTCGCTCTCAGGGCAGGTGGGACAGAGATTAGTATGAATGTCACCTAGTTGTCTGAGACTGAAAGGATCATTAGAAAGGACCGGTCAAGGCCAACCCCATATCAATGTTGAAAAGTTCCAGAGGGGTAGCTGTGTTAGTCTGTATATAGCAAAAACAACGAGAGTCCTGTAGCACTTTAAAGACTAACAAATTTAATTTCTGCAGGCATAAGCTTTCGTGGGCTGTAGTCCATGAAAGTTTATGCCTGCAGAAATTAAATTTGTTAGTCTTTAAAGTGCTACAGGACTCTCGTTGTTTTTCCCATATCAATGGAAACCCAATCACCAAGACATTGACACCCAGAAATGACCCTGAAGGAGGAGGATTTCCCCAGGGGAAGCTGCTGAGCAAAATCCCCCAGCTCAAGAACAAAGGACTGGGAAGATGTAAGGTTGGGGGGATAAGAGTTTGCTGCTGGAAGGAGTCTGGGCTTTCACCAGGAAACTGACCATGGAGGTCAGAATGAGAGACATATAGAGCTTGAACATGGGTTCACTCCAATTTAGCTGAGCTCTGTGCTCACCAGATCAGGCTTTGATTTAACCTTCAGTTCTCTATGCGAACATAAGGACTTCCTGTGCTGTGTGCCAGGCGACTCATACAGCACCGTTTGAATGACACTGCAAATGCTGGGTGAGGTGCATTAATCCCTGAAAAATGCACAAATCTCTAGCAGGAATCTGTCTCAGCTGGACTCTGAACAGAGCTCATGGCGCAAAGCAGGAGTGCTGGATCCCAGAGGTTCTGTCTAAGGAGAGAGCGAGGCCCTGAAGGAAGAGTGAGACCTCTCGGGGTCTGGCACAGCAAAAGGGTTTCTCCTAGAGACTGTTCCAAAGCTGGGGTTTAGCACCGATCCTGTGGATCTGCAACAGCTTCATGCACAGGTCTATTGCATTACTGCAGTCCAGCCAAGAGTAACGAAGCCATGAATATCTGAGACCACAGCATCATTTGCTGGGATGGCAGAGAGTCTTCTAGCGAACCGGAGTGGATAGAAAGCACTACTCACAGAATCCGGCTCTTTGCGGATCTGATGTCCATTCAAATCTTTTCCCTCATTAAAAACAATGTGCAATTAAAGCATAAAATAATCACACCCGTTAATTTTTTCTGAAAATGTCCAAGATGACTCAATGCTTATTTTTGCTATTTTAAATTATCACTGCAGATTTGCGATGGATAGCTCTTAATTGGACATCATTGTTAATCTAATAACACATGATTCCAAATCAAGCCTGGAGTGTGTGCGTCTCTCTCTTCATTAACTTCCATCCAGCACCTCTCCAGAGCCTCTTGCAGAATCATACACCAGCTGAGATATTTGGGGTGTAATTATAGGCTTGAGACAGATGGGCTGTATCAATAGTTTGGAGGCATGGGAAGGGAGGGAGATCACTGGTGGGCAACGGTCTCCATTAGCTGGGGGAGTGCAGGCCACTGTGATGTTACAATTGGTTCTTCCAGGGGGGTATCCCGCTTCCTTTTAAAAATTCCCACGACCAGATCCTCACCTGGTTTGCAATGGCTTCATTGGAACTGTACCCATTTACACCAGCTGACGATCTGGCCCCTGAGCATTAGGCCAAAAGTGGGAATATGTTTTCTTTTGAAAGGCAGAAAGCCAGATATTCACCTCCAAATTGCTATAATCTGATAGGCGCTCAGTTATTCCTCCAAGTCACAGCCACACAATAGGTGCGCCGTAGCATGCCAGCATCCGAGCAGGAACACCAAGATACTGTTGTACCCTGCTGGTCAGCGTCGGCCTCTGTGTTGCCTTCTGTGCCCAGTCTACAGAGAACGTGCATTTATTACAGAGCTTGGCTCTTTCCTTAAAGCTGTAGAGATACCAGCTGTCACCTCTGGAGAGCCCTGCTTTGATCCCAGGTGTTGGCCAAGATGGCAGTGGTCGGATAAGTCTGTCTTCATCTGGGATTTGAACGGCCGTGGGCTCCCTGGTCAGCATACGTAGCGTATAGGAATTGGGTAGAATCCCTCTCGACAGCTGGTGAGTATTCGAGTGGGGCTAGCTGCGTTCTGTGTTTCAGAGCCCTGCATGTGAATATACAGTTACACTTAGTTAGTTACATCTACTTAGCAGGTTACATCTAGTTAGCAAACACAGCCACTGTGCCTCTGTGGTTCCTTCTGAGTCCATTTGCCATGCAAAGAGCAAAAGATACAGCAGTATGCGCTGCATGTCCTCTCTGTGTTCAACACACAGGGGATGTGGTCCATCACCGCTCTCAGCTGAGGGGCCAGGCTCTTGCGCTGTAGAGACTTATGATGTCACTGCAGGTGGTCGCCATGCGATGGCCAACGTGGCAGATGTCACACAACGGCACTGGCTTCACAGGAGAGCAGCTATCCATTTACTGCGGTTTAAGTGAGTGAGAGAAGAAACAGGCCCAATCCTGTGGCCTCAAGGGTCACAGAAACAGTGGCCTCAAGGGTCTTTCTGGCACCCAGGGCTCCCCAAGCAATAGTGATACCCATTGCCCTGTCTGTGGCCCCTGCACTGAACACAAAAGGGCAGTAGGGGCATCTACAACACTGCTACACTCCTTTTGCCCCTTATCCCATCCACTGCGGTCAGGCTGTCATGCAAGCATCCACCATCTTCATCTGTCCAAGGCAGTACGAAGGCCCACCTGCTTAGCATCCTCTTTGATGTAATCCAGCCGCTGCTTCCTCGTTTCCTCAGGGTCCCTTTCCTACCACCCATTCCTGCCATGCTATCTTCACCAGGTCCCCTTCATTCTCCATATGTCCAAACCAGTGAAGTCACGTTCCCTGGATTTTGTCAGCCACATCACAGACTTGGACTTCCATCCTAATACTTTCATTTTAAAATCTGTCTCTTCTAGATAACTAAGTATTATCTAGCTAATGGTCTAGATAATACTTAGTCCTGACTTGACTGCAGGGGACTGGACTTGAAGACCACTCAAGGTCCCTTCCAGTCCTATGATTCTATGTTTCTTCATGTAACTCCTCTTATAGAGCAAAGACATCTCACTTGTAGGCATTGAACCTGCATTTCTATCAACCATGTTTCCATACCAGATAGCACTGTGGGGTGCACCATTCTTCTATAAAGTTGGGCTTTTAGCCTCAGTGGCACACACTTGTCATACACAACCCTTGAGATGTTATTTCACAGGGGGATTCCTCCAGTGGGGAACTTAGCTAGGGTTAGCACAGTGTGCCACAAAGCACAAGACAAGATCTGGCCCCCGGTTTTTATGATGCTCTGTCAAATGATCTTAAAAATACTTTGGCCAAATCCCCAAAGGGCGTAAATCAATATAGCTCCATGGAAGTCACTGGGCCAGATCTCCAGCTAATGCAAATGAGTGTGGTTCTATCAAACTCAATGGAGCTAAGCTTATTTACACCTGCTGAGGAACTGGGCCCTTACATTGAATGAATCCTTGCACAGGGTAGAAAAAATAATCTTTCCTCCTCCTGTATATTTAGGGGTATGTTTTATTGCACTAACAGTTTTCTCCTACCAGAGCTCTCTGGGCTATGACAGGAGGCTGGATTATTAATAACCTTCCCTAATATTTTAGTAACAGGATTGAAAAATCAAATTTCATGTTCTTAGAAACTATATCTCACATTATATTAGGCTTGTACAGTCCGAAAGCCTCCTTCACCCCGAAAATACATTCAGGTCATATATTGCAAAGTATCTGTGGTTTGACAGGGCCTCTCCTGTTACTCTGGGTGTCTATCAAACATGGGATGAGGTGGAGAAGACATTGGGGAGCAGAGATTAGTGTTCATGATCCCATTTTGGTTTTCTTCTGTTTCTGGAGCAATTGAAAGAAGAATTTCTGGAGAAATTCTAGAGAAATTGAATTGGGGCCCAAACCCTCCATTAGGTACCCACAAATTCCCGAGGCTCCTGAGTGAGTGGTGTGGGATAGCAGGAGACAGTTTGATCTAGTGAGGTGAGAGATTTATGCTAAAAACTGGCATAGAGCACAGCTGGTCCAGGATTGGAGGAATGCACAACTGCCCCGTAAGCAAGTAGCTCACCCACACTACACCTTACAGAGGATACACACAGTGGGCAAGGTCCAAGCTTACCCCTTCCTGGGTTGGGAGTTCCTTTATTCTTAACTTGAACAACAAACATAATCTCAGCCTGCATTTGCTCCCAAATTCAGCTCTTTCAAGAGTTACTGCAGGCCATCCTCTATCCCTGCCCTTAGCTCCCTGTGCCTTGGAGATACTTAAATCCAGGTTGGAGCAAATAGGACCCACCTGCTCTGGCTGCAAGGTGAGTCAGCGGAACAGCTCTGCATCTCCAAGCAGCCTCCTCAAACATTATAAACTGTTACAATCCCATTCTCTACAGACAGACCAGCTCCCTTGTCCCTAGAAATACTAATGACCAGCCAGAGATGTAGATTTAACAATGCTGCGTGTGTTCAGTAAGAACTCAGAGGTAGCAAGGGGTCTGGATGTAATCCAGGCTGCACCAGATAAGAATCTGTAAAGCTTCTTCTGATTATTATTTTATTTTTACTTTTTTCAAGATTGCAGAGGCTGAGGAAGAAGGAAGGGAAGTGTGGGGACCTGGTGATAACGGGTGATGGACGTGACGCTGTAGCCTAACTGAGAATACCAAAGAGTTTAAAGCATCAAGAAATCAAAATGACAAGTGGGAACACAGGCTCAGAATAAGAAATGTTGGCTTTGGAGCTGCTGCAGGCCTGAAGAGCTTTTCCTTTCCCCTCACGATGGATTAGGTGGCTGAGGGGGATAGGTAATTCTGAATTCCCTTTGTAATGTGTTCTGGCTTGCCATATCCCCAGGGAAGCCTGGGAGAAGCACCCTGCATGCCGCTTGCAGATGTGACTGTCCCGGAATGAGGGAGAGAGAGGTAAAAGTGACACCCCACCATGGCAGTGACACTGAGAATCTTTCTACCTGCCAGGACCCAAATGCAGGGTTCCATGCAGGAAGGGGATGGGGATCAGGTTGTGAGTAGCACCCCATTGCCAGCAGATTGGTGATTGGTTTAGAATTGCTCTCCTCTCTGGTTCTGCTGTGGGACAGGCCTATGAGTTGCAAGGATAAGCACAGCCATGAGTCACTTATGAGAGATCTCTGTTTCTCCTACTGTTATTGGTAACAAGGGCTCCGGACTAGCAGCATAAGCCTAGGAGGAAATGCTCAGATCAAAGAGCTGGATGTGTCCCTTGTTTGGTCCAAGGGGACCCATATTAGAAGGCGTGTCGGAAAGGGCACTAGAAGGGTAGTCAACCGAGCGCCTGTGAGCCTGATGGGCAGATGACAGGGCTCGTGTAACAGGCTCCCTGGAGCGCTCACTGCTGCAGTGAAACCCGTAGGAGTCACATCCAAGGGGATCCTAGGAAGGAGAGTGGAGTTGGGAGCAACAGGGTCAGGAGGCGACAGTCAGGTGCTTACACACCTGACTTTAATCAAGCGAATAACCCCACTGACGTGAATGGGACTGCTCACATGTGCTAGCACTTTGCAAGATGGAGCCTCCAGGTGGAAACATTGCCCAGCAGTTAAAGCAGAGAAACAGGAGTCAGGACTCCTGGGTTCGATTCCCGACTGCAATGCTCACTTACTGTGTAAATGTAGCTCTTTTGTGCCTCAGTTTCCCCATCTTCGAAAATGGTGATGATACTCCTAGGAGTGCTATGGAAGGTAATTAATTACTCGAGTGCCTTGAGCAGCTCAGAGGAAGGGTGCTGTGTAAGAACAAAGTATTCATACCGTTATTGTTATCATCCTTTTTCTCATCACACTAGCACAAGGAAGATCAAAGAGAGCAGAGCATCGGCATCAACAAGGCTCTGTTGTTCCTATCGATTTGCAAAGTGTTTTCCTTACGTATCCAAGTGCTGTGCAGTTGACGCACAAAACGGCCCTACAAAACCTCCGGCAATCAAACAGAGATGAAACAGAGAAAAAAGAGCAAGCTGGCTACTAGGCTGAGAGGTAGAATAAGTGAGGACACTGTGTGGGAGTGGATACTTCTGTGCTGGGAAAGCTGTCTGGGCAGATGCTGCGCAAGGCATTGATGGAATAATATTATTAATATAAATGTTTCTTTTAGTAACTTCGATCCAGTGGTTTCTATATGCTTTACGAACCCTAATGAATTAATCCTCGCAGTACCCTGATAGGTAGGGAAATGTGATCATCCCCATTTTATCGATGGGGAAACGGAGGCACAGAAAGGTTAAGGCCCAAATTTTTTAAAAGTGGAATCTGATTTTGCATACCTCCATTTTAGTGTGCTCAGCTTGAGATACTCAGGACCTGATTTTCCAGACCTGCTGAGTTCCTCAGCTCCCGGGGTTCTCCACTGGAGTCAGGGATGCTGGGCACTTTTGAAGATCAAGACCAAGGGGTCTGAAGTTGGACACCTAAAAAACGACACATCCAAATTCACATACCACGTTTGAACATGTGGGCTCCAGTGACTTGCCTCAAAGGTCACAGGTGAAGAAGGTTCAGGCAGAGCCAGGAATCATGCACCCACATTTCTGATGTCCTGCCCTGTATCTCAGGGTATGTACACACTGATGGCGGTAAATTCGTCACCTTCAGATCGATCTATCTGGAGCGATTGAGCGGCAGTGAAGACCCGCTCAATCAATCTGGAAGTCGATTCACTTAAACCACCTCCTCAAAAGGCGTAGCACTGCATCGACGGGGATGCATTTCCCGTCGGCGCAGTGCAGTGGAGACAGCGCGCTAAAGGGAAGTTAGGAAGTCAACAGGAGTTACACAAGCTACTCTGCATAGCTTCTGTAACTCCCATCAACTGCTGCCGAATTTCCCAGTAAGTGTGTACTAAGCTTTAGTCAAGAGACTGTCCTGTCTTAAAGAGCAAAGCATCAAACCCAGACTAACCAATTGAAGTCACAAACATGGATTGAAGTCTGTCTTTCCAAATGGAACTGATGGAGTGAATAATTTACCATGGATAATTTGTCTGATGAATTTAGCCTCTTTTTCTGCCCATAGAATCTCCAAGAGAAAATCATCGTTTCCTACTGTTTTATTTGTCACTCGGAAGTATGCAACTTGTTTTTTCCAATACTTTTTTTTTTAACCTCTGTGGATTAATTTTGCCAGCTCCAAGCATTCAAAGATATATATACACAGCCCGCAGCTGTGAGCCTCTGAGCCCAAGTTGACGGACCAAGACTTGCAGGGCTCACACCACCGCACTAAAAATAGCTGTGTAGATGTTGCAGCTCGAGCTGCAGCTGAGTCTAAGGGCTTCTTGTGCCCAAGCTCCAACTTGAAGCTCCAACCAATCCATAGCTTGAAAGCGTTCTCTACACAGCTAGTTTTAGCATGGTAGCGTGAGCCCAAGTCTGTCAACCTAGATTTAGAGGCTCACTGCCACTGGCTGTGTAGACATACTCCAAGAGTCATGAGTCAGGCCCCCATAAATTATGAGGCTGATTTTAAAATCACAAGATTTGAAAAATAATAAATTTGGAAGTCTTTATTAGCGTTCTATTATTAGCACCTTGAAAGAGTCATGTTTTCAAGCTTTTCTCCACAACCATGAATGGTAGAATCTTACTTTTTAAAAATAAAAAATAAGATGTTCGTGTAATCACATGTATCCAAGAGCTGGAGCATACGTATACAGTGACCAGTCCAATGGAGTTGGTGTTTCATGACCTGCACTTCTACACTGCTGAGGTTGGCTGCAGAGAGAACTCTGATGTTACTGCGTCATTCTTCCCAACTGATCCTGAGGATCATCCTAAGGTAGCGCTGCTAGAACCACTCCAGCCACTTGAGATGTCATCTACGGGTCACCCCAGTCTCAAACTCATAGAGGAGGGTGAGGATGACAACTGCCTTGTAGACCAAAATCTTGGTGCCTGTTTGCAGATCTCTGTCATTGCAGGGGTTACAGCCTGCTGTATCAGGGCCTGCAGCAGAGCCAGTCTCCCGCCAACCCAACAAGCACAACTGGATTTATGGTTGAGGATGCATGACAAGCTTCATGATCTGCAGAGAAAGTGACAAATAATTATCTTGTCTCGGACACCACTCGACCTCAGCCCAGGTTTGATTTACCGTGAAGGCCCTGGAGCCTTCTGAACCGGTTTCATACCACACATGGAATTTGTGATGCAGCAGAATTTTGGTGGCGTTTTACAGCCAGTCCACTATGCCGACGTGAGCAGCCACAAACCATGACACACATGGTTGGGAACTGCAAAAAGACTCAGCTTCCTGGAGGTCTTTGTGCCTGGAACCTTGCTGATAAGAATGCTGAGATGTGGCTTGACAGGATTGCATACGCCAAACAATAATAATAATTAGTGACCCTGGTGTGGGAGCTGTAGCTGTGTGGTAGATTACATGCTTTGTATATAGGAGATCCGAGGTTTACAAGATGTTTTGGTTTCATTTCGCATCACAAGGATGGGGGCTAATCCTGGGAAAATGGAGACTCCTGGAGCCCCAAACCACTGCTGCCCGCAGAATTGGACACTGCCCAATTAGTGGGAAGAGTCAACAGCCTGGCTCTGAAATCCAGCAGCAGCAGCATAAGAATAAAAGACCGGTCATACTGGGTCAGACCAATGGTTCATCTAGCCAAGGATCTTGCCTTCCAATGGTGGCCAATGCCAGGTGCTTCATAGGGCAGGAACAGAACAGGCAATTGTTGACAACATTGATACAATTTCACAAACATTTTGATTTAGTCAAAATGGCATTTTCTGATGGAAAACTGTTGATTAAATTTTTTTGACCAGCTCTGTGATTTGATTCTTTGTGTGAGGATTAGATTTGGGGAGAGGGAAAGAAGATGTACTGTCTCAGAGCTTAGTTCTGTGATTGACTTCAACTATTGATTATTATTTATTTACTAGATGGTCCAATCATGAACCAGGACGTCAGTGGGCTAGGTGCTGTACAAACACAGAACAGAAGATGGTCCCTGCCGCAAAGAACTTACAGTCTACATATAGGGTGAGTTACAACAGGTGCTTACAGCAAAATGACCAGGGGGAGCACAAGGTGAAGTGATTATTCCCCTCTATTCGGCACTGGTGAGGCCATATTTGGAGTATTGTGTCCAGTTTTGGGGCCCCCGCTACAGGAAGGATGTGGACAAATTGGAGAGAGTCCAATGAAGGGTGATGAAAATGATTAGAGGGCTGGAGCACAAGACTTACGAGGAGAGGCTGAGGGAACTAGGCTTGTTTAATCTGCAGAAGAAAAGAGTGAGGGGGGATATGATAGCAGCCTTTAACTCCCTGAAAGGGGGTTCCAGGGAGGATGGAGCTAGGCTGTTCTCGGTGGTAGATGGCAGAACAAGGAGCAATGGTCTCAAGTTGCAGTGGTCAAGGTTGGATATTAGGAAAAGCTTTTTCACTAGGAGAGTGATGAAGCACTGGAATGGGTTACCTAGGGAGGTGGTGGAATCTCCATCCTTAGAGGTTTCTAAGGCCCGGCCCCCCCAACACACACACCCAATTTTGTAGGTGCAGTTTTGCCAGTTCAGTTAACATCACGTTGCTCTGAGACACCCTGGGGATACTGGCTTTGCCTGCAAATAACCACAGGTACCAATGGGTGCTTTCCCCCTGTTATGCTTTCCCAGCTCCATTTTACATATTATTGGTGGGTGCAGAAATGGAGGCCAGCCCTTGAGAACCTGCCCTTTAAAGCCAGAGCAGAGATTTCATTGGGTAAAGAAAATCCTCCTTCCTAAAGTCATTCTCATTCATGTGTGTACAGTGCTGGTTCTGATCAGATCTCCTCTCCCCAGGAATTCGTTTTTTTTAATCCTCTCATACCTCCCACTTGCACTGTATCACTCTCTGCTGTGTCTACTGAGCAGCTTTATGTTATCAAGTGCAGCTAAAGTAGCTTGTTTGAAAGGCCAGGAGATGCACTGCATGTAGATCAGAGCGAAGGCTCCTTTGACTCTCTCCAGGCCAAAGAAGACAGACAAGGCAGGCTGCCTTGGCCTCGCCGTGAGCCTTTTCAAACAAACAGAGAAATCTAGAGCCTTTGATGGGAGTTCACTCCTCTGCCTCTAATGCTAGACTCCAGATCATTAGCTCTTTAACCGATAGCCCAGCTCCCACCTGAGGCAGTGGCAGGAAACACTTTGCAGGCTATTCTGTGCTCAGCTGAAGTAGAAAACAATAACATGCTACCTGTACATTTGAATTTCTAGGTGCACAGGCCTCTGGGCTTCTTTAAAAGATTCCATAAACACCATTATAAGACACCTATTTTTAAAAAAATCCACCAAAGTAAAGAGCAAACTCTCACATGGCATTTTCATGTGTGCATCTCACAGCACTTTGTAAAGGAGGGTAATCTGTTTTGAGCACCCACCACTGTTGTACCTGAGCACCTCAGCTCTTCACTGTCTTTGCCCTCACAGCCCCCTGAGGTAGGGGTAGTGGCAGGTAGAGCAATGACATTATCCCCCGGGCACAGACTGGGAACTGAGGCACAGAGAAGCAAGGAACAAAAGTGGTGAGTAGAGCTGGTTGACAATGTTCTGACAACGTGGCTTTCCAGCAGAAAATGCTGATGCCACGTGTTCATGCTGGAATGTATTGATTTCATCGAAACTTCCAGTGGAAACCAGGCAGCCTGCCCACCTGCCTTTCTGCCAGCCCGTCATCCCAGGCACCCTATCTCCCCAGGTCCCCCAGCTGGCCAGCTCACCAGCTCCCTGCCAGGCAGCCAGGAGTCAGCTTGCTGGCCCAGAAATTTTTGAAAAGCTCTGGAAGAGGAGAGGGGAGTACCACATTACAATTCACAGTGCTAAGCCGTAGATTTAAGGCCAAAGATCCCATGAGGTTAATGAGGGCTGGAGGTGCCCAGAGCCCTGGGGGAAGAGGCCAAGAATTAGGACAAGGGGCAGGCTTCCCTGGCTCCCCAATGGCAGGATCATTCCTGCCACTTATGGCCCTTATAACTGCAGAATGGATTTCACGGTATCTTCGCCATCCAGCTTTCCCCAGTAGTCTGACAATGTCTTACCTTGCTGAGAGTCTCCTTTTCTGCAGCTCCCTGTACGAGGCTGGACCTGACTGGCTAGCAAGAAGTTGGGCTGTTACTAGTGATCACTGTTATGGCAAAAGGTGATTCAGTGGTCAGGGCACCAGCTCAGGACACGGGAGACCTGCTCTGTCACAGACCGCCCATGTGTCCTTGGGCAAGTCACTTAGCTTTTCCTCCTCTGTACAGTGGGGCTAACAGCACTGCCCTACCTCCCTGGGGTGCTGTGAGGATAAATACTGTAAAGACTGTGGGGTGCTCAGATACTATAGTGATGGGGGCTATATAAGGACCTTAGATAGCTAGATAAATCATTTATATTGCCCCAGAAATGTACACTGATGTGCCTTATTAAACAAAGGCGCTGATTCAGCTTTTGCTTACGGCAGCATAAGTCAGGTGAAAATCCACTTATGTCGAGGGCGCCACTTGTGTGTAAAGACCGTGTAAGTCAGGGCAGAAACTGACCCTGAACTGGCCACCCATGTGGGGATGTTGCCATCTTAGAAATCCAGGAGGGAGACCAAAAACGTCGCAGGGAATAGTAACTCAAGGCAATGATTTCTACGAGGACTGTGACTGCTGTGCACCCTGCGACAGAGGGTGAGTCAAAGCCTATGTGCCGCTGAAGTCCTGTTTATGGCCACCGAGCTAGCTGTGCAGTGCAAGAAGTCAATCCCCGTGGTTTATCAAGCCCAATGAATTGACAGAGAATGTGACACAGGTTCCTTTGAGCATTAAGGGGTTAAAAAAAAACTGAGCCAAGCCTTTATGTTGTATCCAGAAATGCAGATGAGGCCTGGGATGGAAGCGTTCTCTTTGCTTTGTACACAAACCCCTGGCTTCATCCTCTGACACTGTGCCTGTGGGATGGGGCAGAGGAAGGAAGGTCCCTGAAAAAGAATTTCAATCACTCAGTTCACTTCCAACTCGCTTCCAACCCTAGGAAAAGACAAAGGAGCTGTGGAGCCATTCTTTGCCCTCCCATCCCCTTAGTGTGTCAAGCCCCCTTCAGACAGAGAGGCTGAGCTGGTTGGAGTGCAATCCTGTGATTGCCAAGATCCAAGGCCCTTCTGGGAGGAGATAAAAGGGGAAGGTCTCTTTGATCTGTGGTTCTCAAGCAGATCTTGGGGCCTCAATCTTGCGGGCTGTTTACTCAGAGGGGCACCCACACAGCCGCCCTCTGCATTGTCAGGGCTGCTTGCTGATACCGACAGCAATCTCAGCCCCCCTGGGGGAATCAGAGATCCCAAAGCACCCGTGAGCACCCATCCAGGATGCTGCTCCGATCTTATATGTGAAGTGGCTGTAGCAGGAAGCTGCGCAATGGAGGGATGGGGAAATCACAGTCAGGAAAGCAGGATGAGGTAGGAAAATACTCACAAAGGGAAGGTAGATAAGTTAGACCTTTGCTAATTTGGCCTTTAGGGTGGTGGGGAGTTGATTACTTTCCAGTAAACGCCATTGATGCTGGAAAAGGGATAAGGCAAAGCTGACATGAAATGAGATCTTCAGGGTAAAGACCAGGCTCAAAAAACGGGCTGGCATGGCACTCTCTGCTTGCATTGCAAGAAGGCGGCTTGCATAGGGGGAAGGAGGGTTGTGTGGCCAAGAGGCTAACCTGGGTGTTAAAGATCCTGAGTTCTGGTCTGGCTCAGCTGCATGCCTCCTGTGTGATATTTGATGCAGGACTGCCTGAGTTTCCAGTTGTCATGGCCAGATGGGCATGAGTCGTGACAAGAGAGACCATTGCTGGGCCTGAGAGCGGAAAGAGCTGCTACACCATGAAAGGGTGCTTTACTGGTGAGTCCACTCTCCCATCCCCCCTCACCTGCCGTGATCCAGCTGCTCCCACATGGGTGTAAGGCCATTGATTTCAGCGAGGCTAGCCCTGACTTTGGGCCCTATAGCCATGTTAGCAGGCAGGCACCCCCCCACTGATCTCATGTTTAAACTCGCAGGGCCTGTTCTCCTCCCACATGCACGGGTGTCGATCAGCATTCAAGTCCCTTGAAATCCGTGGCAGTGCACTGCTGGGAATGAGTTCAGATCCAGGCCTTGCGCTATTTGACTCTTCAGATTCAAAGACTTGCTCTCTGGGCTTGTCTTTTTCCTATGGGTTGGAAAAGATAAATAGAGCAGGGGGCGGCTTCTGCAGCTGCCTCCTTCATTGACTTGCTGTGTGGCTTTGGGCAAGCCAATTGGCAGCCTTCTGTCATGTATACACATCCATAATGTAGAGCATAGTACTCCGACATGGGCCTGAGACATAGCTCAATAAGAGATGGATCTAATGTTGATTTTCAATAAGGCTCAGGACACAGGGGAAGTTACAGAGTACCGGAAGAAAGCTAATGTTGTGCCAATATTTTAAAAGGATAGATAGGAAGAGCGGGGTAATTATAGGCTTGTCAATCTGATATTGATCCTGAGCAAAATATGGCTGGACTCCTTTAATAAGAATTAAAGGAGGCTAATATAATTAATTCTAATTAACATGAGTTTATGGAAAATAGATCTTGTCAAGCTTATTGGCTTTTTTTTGTTTATGAGATTACAGGTTTGGTTGATAAAGGTAATTGTGATGTGATAGACCTCTATGAGGCATTTGACTTAGATTTTAAAAAATCAACATGGCACACGTTCAGTGGATTGAAAACTAGCTAATGGACAGGTGTCAACATGTAACTGTAAAGGGGAAATCATCAAGCAGGTGTGTTTCTAGTAGGATTCCACAGGGACTGGTTCTTGGCTCCAAGCTAGTAGACACTTTTATTGATGACCTGGAATTAAAAATAAACTCAGTCTACAGATGGTAAAATGTGAAGGAGTGGTAAATAATGAAGAGGACAAGTCTCTGATAGAGTGATCTGGATAGCTTGTAAGCTAGGTGCAGGCAAACAATATGCATTTTAATATCACTAGTGTAAAATTATGTCTAGGAACAATGAATGTAGGCCATATTTACTGTGGTGACTCTGAAAAGTACTTGGGGGAATTATGGTAGATAAGCAGCACAGTACAAGCTCCCATTGCTACTCTTGGATGCATAAACAGAGGAATATCAAGTAAGAGTAGGGAGGTTAAATTACCTCTTTGTTTAGCATTGGTGTGACCACTGCTGGAATCCTGCACCCGTTCTGGTGTCATCACATCAAGAAGGATGATGATAAATTGGAGCTGGTTCTGAGAAGAGCCACGAAAATTAGAGAACTGTAAATTATGCTTTAGAGAAATAGACCCAAGGAACTCACCATGTATGCCTAAACAAAGAGAAAGTTAAGGGGTGACTTGATCAGTCTAGAAATACCTAAATGGGGAACAAAATTTAATAACAGAAGGCTTTTCAATCTAGCAGACAAAGGTATAACAAAATGCAATGGCTGGAAGAAATCAAATTAGGCTACAAACAAGGTAAGCATTTTTAACAGTGAGGGTAATTAACCACTAGAACAACTTACCAAGGGCTGTGGTGGACTCTTCATCACTAGAAGTTTTTAAATCAATATTGGATGTTTTCCTAAAATCTATGCTCTAGATCCTGTAATCTAGGAGGTCGGACTAGAAGAGCATAGTGATCCCTTCTGGCTTTATAATCGATAAATCTAGATCAGAACTTTTCTAGAACTTGGGGCTGCCCAGATCTGGGTTTCTGGTTGGGGTGAGTAGAGAGAGGATCAAAGTTAAAATCCAAATCTGTATTACCCTGAAGTTCAAGGTAGTTGAGTTTAGGGCTTTGGAAATGAGCTTATCTATGGTGATATTTGCCTATCTAAAAAAGGGGGGGCAGGTACAGCTGACTGAAATTTGGTTTTCCCATGGAAAGTTTAATTCTTTTTATCAAAACCTGAAATCTGTAAATTTTAGTTCAAAAAATTGCCCAAAATGAAAATATGTGAGCATTGCTGAAAAACTTTTTTTTTTTTTTTAAATTAATCCAAAACTGAGAAAATCTTGGTGGCTGGATGATTTTCACCTTTTCAATAAAAAGTCAAAAATTTTCAAAGAAAGCAGAAACTTCCCACATTTTTTGTCTAATGCCCAGTTATTCAACAAAAAACTGTTTTGATGGAAAATATTCAACCAGCCTTGGACACAGACACATGTGGTGATATTTATTAACTACTCCAAAACTCCATTATTATAATTGACCAGTGCTGCCTTGTGCCCTTCCAGAATGTGGAAGTGGCTAAATGTAAACCTCTGAAAACCAGGAAACAACAAAATTAAGGTCCACTCCACCCCTACAAAGCAACCTTAACTCTTCCCCGATAGCCACTGGGAATGGCTCAGTAAAATGAGTGCTGTTCTAATAAGACGTGCGAAAGGACTATTGTTGTGTTTTAGCTACAACTTGACCATAATCTACCGAAAAGGTTGGCAAATAACAGACTTTTTGGTTTGCTGGGAATTCTGAACAATCAAAAACCAATTCACTTTGGATTAAACCAAAAATGAAATGGTTTTTGAAATTTTTGGCAACTTGAAACTCTTTTTTTTTTTTTTTTTTTTTTTTTTTTTAATATTTTGCATCAGACAAAAGGTTTAGTTTCAACAAAATCAAAGTTTTTTATTTTTGAACATTTCAAAAATTAATGGAAATTTTGAAACCAAGTTGTTTGAACTGAAATTAAAAGTTGGGGTTTTAAAAAAAAAAAAAAAAAAGTTGTCTGAAACAGTTCAGTGAAATGGCAAAAATTCACTACGCATTTCAGTGTTGCCAAATCTGCATTTTTCCATGGGGGAGGGGAGAACAAACTTTTGTGTGTGGTGGGGGGAGAATTTTCACCCAACTCTGTGTGAGGCTTAATTGGTTATGACCTTTGGATGAAAGAAAGCAGGCTGGTTTAGGCTTACTTTTTTCCTTGATGACGGCACACAGTAATATAATTGTCACAGTTAAGCCATCACTCGGCTCTTTCTAAGCAAGCACATTTATTATTAAAGTAAAAGCATTACAGAGAAAATGTTAAAAACAATAAAAGAACTAATATGCACGCTAACAAGCTTACCAGTTTACTCCAGCAAGGGCTGTGGCTGGCGACCAGTCCTTCAAACCCTACCCACAGGTTTTCCTGTGGTCACAAGTTTCATCACAGCCTCAGCTCAGAACAAGCGAACTCATTGACTTCTTTATACAGTTTGTCTTTGAACTGTGTTCCTGTAACAGGTGATCACTGTGCAGTTTCAAAGGCTCAATCTAGAGGTAGCAGGTTGCAGGCCCCTTCTCCTGTACACTTCCTAGGAATTCCACTTCACATGTACTGATCCAAAGTTCACTTGTGTCTGCTACATTGTTCAACATAGTCTCTTGAAGCTCCCGTACACCCCAGAGATTGCATTAATCCTGTCTTACTACTAAAGAAGTTCTGTAAAATCCCACAATAAATAACCACTTGCATTGTTAATATAATGAAAACCTAAAATACGTAAACCTAATTCAGTAAGGTTTGTCCAGGAAATTGGCATAACTGTTACATGCACAAAGTACTAGTGGCAGGAGAATTAAAGGTTAGCAAAACTGGAAATCAGTGAGAACGGGGTAGTGAGAGATCTGCAGAAAGATTTATTTGGGAGATTGGGTGTCCGCTCCAACAATTTCCATTATGGATGTCCCTTCACTCTCCCAATGGCCCTTCTGAATCGTGGTCAGCTGTGCCCATCAGAGGATTCAGTCAAGGGCAGAAGGGCAAGCAATTGCCTCTCCTTAAAATGCATTTGATGCCTGCTGGTCCGAGGAAGCTCAGAAGCTACTTCTCAGGTCTGACAGCTTGATGGATGGGTAATTTGCACCTTGGTATCATACCCTGTCCTGGCTGTTACCTGCCCTGCCAATCATAAATTGGCCATCTAAGAGCAAAGATGTACAGCCGCTTGTCTCCTGGAGGTGAAAACAAAACTGGAAAGAAAGTGAAATCAAAAACTTTCAGAGAGAGAAAAGATTCCACATCTTGGGGTTTTCCTCATTAGTTGCACCTGTTAAAGCCAGTTGGCTGAGTGCAGAAGGCTTCTATCAGCCAGGGCTGGGCAGTTGTTTAAGATTTTGGCTTGGCCATCCAAGATCCCTGGGGTGTCTGCCAGTAGGTGGTTCCTGACACTAATAACATCATAACCCTATTTTGCTCAAAAAAGAAACTCCCCCTCATGCAGAGGGCCTGGCACAAAGCCTAGGCACAGTTCAGTCCCATTTACGCCCCATGGCTGGCACAATGGCCCTATGCCACCCTCTTTGCATCCCCAGCCAGCGACATGGGGGGAAGAGGGGATGTGGTTGGAGCAACCCCACTCTGGCTATTGTGGGCCATGAAGCCGCCCTGAGGTGGCCGTTTGGCACTCATGTGAGTTACGCTAGCCCTTGGTGGGCTGCTTTGATGTACAGCAGGAGCCAAACAGGCTCCCAGCCACGCCCTCAATTCAGAAGGCAAATGTGGCTTAAACGGAGAGACACAACAGGCCACTCCATTGACATGACTCCAGATCTACTGAAATCACAACCTGGCCCCGAGTCTCAGTTGTGAGACTTGAGCACCCAGGGACTAAACCAAGACAATGCAGTGAGGGGTCAGCCCCCTGCTCCCCTGTTCTTTACTAAAAGCCTCCTTCTCTCCTTGGCGTGAGTAGACAGCGCCCTCACCTCTGCACTCTCCCCCCTCCTTGGCTGATACAGCAAGAGTATCCCCTCCGGTCTCAGTCCATTTAACCCCCCCATTTGTACCAGATAATAGCAGCGGCTGAGGAGCAGATCAGATGTTTAATCTGCATAAGTGGAACCTGTGTACTTTGCTCTCACTCTCCCCTTGCCAGATAAACATGATACCCTAGAACTTGCTTCCCATGTAGCTTTCCCGGCTCCAGCAATCTAATATCCAGGAAGAAGGCGCAGGCTTCAGTGCAGGGAATTTAATTCTGCTCCCATTCCTTTTAGATCAGTCTGTGTCAGTGGGGTACAGTTGCAACAATCAACTTTATTACAGCTTATCCAACAGTTGGGAAGTTCTGAATGTTAAGGAGATCTGTTTTGTACTACAACGATCAGTGCTTTACACTGAATTATATATGAAAATATAAAGGGGTTTTTTAAAAGAATCTGGTAATGTAAAAAAATCATGGTACACATACTTTTTAAAGAACCCATATATTACAATTTGTCTAGGTTTAATTATTGATCTAAGCAGCTTCTTTCCATCAAACCATTTCTGCAGGTGCTAGAAGGAATAAAAAGAAAGGGATAGGCAAACACATCTGCATTTAAAGACCTCTCAGGGACAGATTCTGGTTTCTGTTGTGCCAGTACAAATCTAAAGCTGTGTGAGTGTTACCCTGTAGTTAGCCTATGGAATCTCATTGGCCACAAGCTGTATTTATGCACCTATTTATCTATCCAGCCACCATCACTATAGTATCTGAGCACCGCACAATCTTTATTGTATTTGTCCTCACACTGCCCCATGGGGTAGGGCACTGCCATTTTCCCCATATATAGACTGGGGCCTGAGGCATAATTACTTGCCAAGGGTCATAAGAAGTCTCTAGCAGAGCCTGTTTTTCAAGTCCCAGGTTAGCACTCTACCCCCTGGTTCATCCTTCCTCTCCAAGATTTCATAAGGATTCACAAATGGATCAAATAGCTATGTACGTGGATTAAATAACTACATTAATTCAACAAGCATTTTGAAAGGTCAGTGAGCCCTCTTGCTTCTAAGGCACAAACCAACTTCTAAAGAGTTTGGTTAGGAAGTATATTTTTTCTGGGGGCAGGTGTTTTGTAGTTGCTGACTGCAGGGGATCTTGCACCTTCTTCTGAAGCATCTGGTACTGACCAGTGTCAGAGACAGGCTACTGGAGTAGATGGACCATCACTATGATTCAGGCTAGCAGTGTCTGGGTTGCCAGCTTCCTGACATCTGCAGAATCTGTCCTTCAGTGACTGCAGTGTTAACACAATGTGCAATTAAAGAAACAAAAATTTGATTCATGATTCTACCAAGAAACAGAAAATCCCTGTTGGTCCAAAATAGCTCGTTTTTTACCCTTCAGGTCATGCTGCAAAAAGCCCATCTGTTTCATAGGGCTTCTGGGGAGAATCAAGGGCACAGGGTGGAGTTTGCTGCTGGGTTTATCGGCTGGTGTGTTAATGTTTTTATTGCGTTGGGCTGCTGGGTGATATTTTAATTGATTGTAAATGTAGACAGAGCACCTAGAGTTCATGGGCTGGCACAACAGCCATCACGAGGCTCACAGAAGGAATTGAATTGGGGCCTCTTCAGAGCTAAACCTGTGAAGCTCTGCAGCTTGAACTTAACAGCCAGCTTCTCCAGCTAAGTGCTGTAACAGGCCTTATCCTCCGTGGATTGGACACAGACAAGGATACATAACACACAGTGGCCAAGGGCTATACAGGCATGTTTTATATTCTTTTTTAGGAAAGCAAGCAAGCAAGAAAGTTTGCAGCGGCATTCCACTCATTATGTTGTATCTTATTATCTACATTTACAACAAACAGCACTATGTTAGGCTATATATACATTCATGGAATAATGATATGACTACTACAGTTCTATGCTGCTCACCCATCAAGCCCTTGTCTAGCCCACGTTGTGCTTTGGCCTGTAACCTCATTTGGGCTGAGTCTGTCCCTTACCCCTATGAACTCAAGGGCACAAAGAGAGCAGCTGATCACTAATGGTTTTACCAGCCATTTATATGGAGCTCTTTATCCGCAAACCTTAAAAGCAATTTACAAAAGTGGATAAATATCATTGTCCCCATTTAAAATATGACATCTAGCCTGACCTCCTGCATAACACAGGTCACAGAATTTCCTCTAGTTACTTCTGTATTGAACCCAGAACCTTGTGTTTGACAAAAGCATCTTCTACAAAGGCTTCCAGTCTTGATCTGAAGACCGCAAGAGGGAGAATCCACCACTTCCCTTGGGAGGTTGTCTGAATGGCTGATCACCTTACTGATTTCTAACTGGAACTTGTCTGGTTTTAACTTCCAGGCATGGGTTTTTGTCATGCCTTTCTCCACTAGATTAAAGTCCTTTAGTGTCTGGTATTTTCTCCCTGTGAAGCTACTGATACACTATCATTGAGTCATCTCTGAGTCTTTCCTTGTTGATAAACTAAACAGATTAAGCCCCTTCCATCTCTCTTGGTAAAGCATTTTTTCCAGTCCTTGAAGCATTCAACATCCTCTTAAAATGCAGACCTCCAAACTATATGCAATATTCCAGTGTCAGTTCCACTAGTACTACATCCAGAGGTAAAATCGCCTCCCTGCTCCTCTCTTTATACATCCAAGGACTGCATTAGCCCTTTTTGCCACAGCATCACCCTGACAGCAAACAGAGGTGGCTCACACAGAGAATCAGTGGCAGATCCAGGAGTGGAAACCACAAGTCCTGCCTCCCAGTCTTCCTTGCTCTAACCTCTAGCTCACACTCCCCTACCAGAACAAGGAAAAGAACCCGGTCCTTATTCCCTCCTCTCACTACAGAACACCCTGCCTCTTATACACTGACTATTCCATCTCCCACTAAGTTGCATAAGAGCTGCACTAAGCTAGTGGCCCACAATCTGATGTAGCTGGAGGCTGCGTCACCTGTCATTGGGCAAGGTGTGTCCCTTCCTCTCAGGATGTGGCAGAGAGTTTCTTTCTGGCCTCCCGAGGCAGAAATGCATTTATAGCACAAAGGGAGATTCAGACAGTTTTTCTTAAACTCTGTTAGCTAATAATAGCCTTGGCTGCCTCGTGTGCTCAGACTATGCTGGTGTTGCGTTGGGATATAAATTGGGGGAGGGGGACTTCAGATTCATGTTCTTGTTTCTTTCCATTTGAGAAGTGGTGAGGAAAATTTCATATAAACATTGGTGCCAAAAGAGACCAGGGTTTAAAATTCTCTGAACGCAGAATCTGACTAAGGACAGGTCTACACATAAAACACTGCTGTAGCGCTTCAGTGCAGATGCTACTACGCCGACAGGAGGCGTCTGCCATGGGCATAGTTAATCCACTTCTGAGAGAGGCAGTAGCGATGTCGAGGGGAAAAGCCCTCCCGTTGCCTTAGCACTGTCTGCACCAAGGGCTGGGTCAGTATAACTGCATCACTGGGGGGGTGGATTTTTCACCCCCCTGAGCAACGTGCTTAAACCGACGAAATCTTGTAGCGCAGACCTGGCCTGAGATGCAATGGAATCTCATTTATACTGATGAAATTCCACTGACTTCAAAAGATTTATCCCTCATCTTCTACAAGCAAAACGGGGAACAGAACCAGCTCCGGCATCTAGAGAGCAATGCTAGAGATGCCCACGTTGTTTAGCTCCAGATCTGTCTGGCCCAAATTTCAGGGGTGTCTGGTACAGTCCATTATCGTAATAGAAGCCAGCTGATAGATTGTAATTTATATTCCATTGGCAGTCATGGCCCCGCTGTGCTAAGTGCTGTACATACACAAGGTCCTTGCTCCAGACAGATTATAGCGGGGGGGAATGACAGATGGGAAGGGAACCAAGTGTATACAGAGGAAAGGATTTTGCCCCAGGTTTGTGGCAGCCATGGGATTAAAGCTCAGGTCTCCTTACAGCCATGCTAATGTCTTTCACGCTGGACCATGCTGCCTCCCTTGGCATGGCTGACTCTGAATGTTCCCATTCAGAGTTGCCATTTTCGTTCAGCCCCATCTCTGACAGCCCCTGGATCCCCAAATGGGAATATCATCCAGATCAAAGTTCAGCTCCAGCCCACACTCACCCCATAACAGGCTACCTTCTCACCATCCCAATGGAACCCTCTCTGTCAGACTCCACTCTGATCAACAGACCCAGTGCCCCTCTTCTTTTCTGGCTTGGGGGCACTTCTATCTCTCCTTGGGGGAGGTCCCCTGGGCCACTTCTCCCATCCATATCACTCCGGGGCAACCTGCCCACCCCACTTCCTTGAAGGAAGGGATGCCACAGGGTGCCTTGGGCTAAACCAGCTAGGTGTCTCTAGCCCAGCCAGTCCTGGGGCGTCTCTCTATCATCTTGAGTTTTTATTGGGCAGTGCCAGGCTAAAGCGGGTTTTTACTACCCTTCAATGCAGGAAGGAGAAGTGGAGAGGAAATTCAATTTCCTTCCTTCCAGTAGGAGGAAGAGGGAAGTGCTGTAGGTCTGCAAGAGAGGAAGAGCACTGAAGCAGAGGAGAATTCTTCATGCTACTTCCAAAAGAGCACTGAGGGTTCTTTCCCCTCATCCATGGCCAGAGGTCCCTTAAATGAAACATTTTACCACCCTACAGCAGTAGGCCCAAATCCCACAGGTGTAGTTGTAGGGTGTGGGCCCCACGACTGGGGACTCCTGAAGGACTGTTTTTTACAATAAGGGAGGGAAGTTGGAGAGGAGAAATCCACACATCTCCCCTCTTCTCCCCACCCCAAGGTTGGAGAGAGAGGGGGACCCAGTCCTCTGACACCTGAGCGAAGCAGCTTGACATTTTTTAGATGTGGAAAACTTGACCCAATTCAAAGATTTGAAAAAATGAATTGGGATTTTTGGCTAAATGTTAACATGAATTTCCCCCCTTGTTTGTCCAACAATTGTAGAGCTCGTTGAAAAAAGGTGCGAAATGTTTGAGAGACTTTTTTGTGAAATATTCTTTTTTTTGTCTGTTCGTTTGACCAGCTTTGGAGCAATAGTCCCAGCTCCTGAACGTGGCAATGCTGATGGTTTGGGAGGGTTGGAAACATCAGTTCTCGTCAAAACTATGCACAGCCACCTTTGTATGGCTTGTATGTGTGCATTGTGTGGGGGAGGGAAGTGACCATCCTATTCCATCTGCCTCAGATGCAGATGCCAGGAGCAAAAGATTGTGTGTGGGGTTTTTTCATGTGATGTGTTGCACTTTGAGATATTCTCATGCATGGAAAGTTGAGAGATCTTAGGACTGGCTAACACAGATAAGAGGCCCCATCTACAGTGGCAGAGAACAGTTTTAGAGTATACAAATCATATTTCAGTCCTCACTTACAACCATGGTATCCCCCCATTCATTACAGCCTGTCCTGACTGTACCTCATGGGTCAAATTCATCCCTGATGCATCTTTATTGCACCAACAGGGAACTCTCTCTAGGCATGAACAATGCTGTCTGTGGCTATCTGGACCCATGTCAAACCTTGTTACAACCTGGGTAAAAATAATCTGGGCCAATCAGCTTGCAGTGTTAATATCACAATATAACCCAGTGGCATGGCAGGGCCGCTTCCCTGCCAGAGAGGCTATCCGGAATTTTTATAGTTCAGTTTTATACCAGCAGGTGACGTATATATTTTTTTGTCTATCCAGCAATGGAAGTTGATAAAAATGTCTCTTTGTCCCATGGCATCATGAAACCTTGAATAGTACAAATGCCCTAAAGACTTTTTTTTCCCCAAACAAAACAGATAGCTATTCTATTCAGACCGCTATGGACAAAAATAATAGGTAACAGCTTCCATTGGGATGTATCATGTTAATTCCACTCATGATAAATGTCTTCTAAAATGCCACTCATGCCCGAAGCGCTGATGAGTTTTTAGGCTCCCTGATTTGTGGAATACAGCGTAGGATCCCAATGGAGCCCATTAGATGGCCTATAGATAGACAGCTGTATGCACATATGCAATAGGCATATATTCCATTCTGAGGTTTAAAAGCATAACTAAGCAATTATATACATTTTCCATTTCCAGCAACAAGGCAAATGAGGGGCTATTTGCAGCCCAGCACAGGAGATTAGCATGGCACAAAACATAGCTAAACTCTTTAGCCACAAGCTTCAGAGGGAATGCTGGCAGTTTTTAGTTTCTCATGATCTTGTGCAGATATATCATGCTCAGACAAGCTTGTGTATCTACACACACACCCTGGCACACAGCACCCGAATTCAGACACAACACACTCACAGGAATGCATGTACACCTATACACTGGTGCACATCTATGTCCCACAAACATACGGATACACATCATGCTGTCCCACACACACTCATAGGGATGCATGTATCTGCACCACATCCATATTAACATAAACCACACAGACATACACACACACTCCCTCTGGCATGCATACGGACAAATAAACTCATGTATACCACACAGTCGCACACATACATAGACCCCGCACACCTCATCTGCTCAACACTCTCACATAAAAACATCTACATCCCATGTACACATGGACATACACACATCACTAATTCACACATGTACACTCACAGCCTGTCCACACTCTCATCACACATGCGGTGCACATGCTCTCACACAAGCATGCTCACAGATGTGCAGCTACATAATGAACTCACCCTCATTATGCCCTCACACAGGCCTACAACACACACGCACACATTCTCTCTCATCCCATATGCAAATATACATAATTACACAGATGCAAAACACACATGCACACATTTTCACATACTGTAACCCACATGTACAGTACACAACCATGACGCATACACACACTGCACACCCCTATCTCTCTGTTACTTACACACACACACACAGAGTTCATCCAAAATGGACTGAACTTATTCTTCAGTCAACAGGTTGAATCTTTGTGATGTGACACAGATCATAAGACATTCACACCACTCGGTATTGAAAGAATCCCATCCCACACCATCCTATCCACCTCCTTTCTGCTCTAAGCTGCCTTACTTCCTCCTGTAAGGCCAGCCATAGTGCAATTGTGGACTATATAATTCAATAGATGTGCAGATATGTCTTGGATCAATTTTAATTCTATTTAAAGGCCAGTCAATAGAGCATCTCTGGGGTTTTCTGAGGTGGAATTTCATATTCCGTTTAATATGCACTGAATGGAACAGCAAGGGAAGAATGCATTTCCCTGTCAAAGAGACTTAAAGGATGAGATTCAAGAAGTACTGTGAAAGCATTCTGCTTCTGTGTCAGAGACCCTCACAGGCTGGATTCAGGAAGGGTGGGAGATTGTTCCACATTTTTGCTTGATTTGTTAGAGAGAATGAAGTGCTCTGCCATCATATCAGAAACAACTTGCTTCTGCCATGCAAGCCTTCCACAAGCACATAATGGGCCAGTCCCTGAAGCCTGCGCCTTGTCCGTGCACACATTGGTGGAGCTGGCCACACCCAGCTAGACTCCCACACCTGTCCATGCAGTTACTCCAGCTGTACATGTATGAGGGAGAGCAATTTGGCCTCTGAGTATGGAATAAATCCAAAATTTTCAAATCTGGATGCTTAAAGTCAGGGTCAAATATAAAAGTGGCCTGATCTGCAAAGATGCTAAGCATCTGCTCCTTCCATGCATTTCAACAGCACTGAGGCTGCTCAGCATCCTCATGGGAGCAAGCTCTGAAAACATAGGAAACTGAAGGATAGAAACAAGACGCCCTGGGGCATCCAGAAAGCTTGTGGCAGAACTAATAGAAGTCAGGTCCCTTGAGTTCAGTCATCTCCTCCCCAAAGCTTCCTGCAGGGCCCATTGGCAAGCAGCCAGCCTACAAGAAGGGAGGCAGCATTCCTACATCTGGAGACACAGGGGTTATCACCAGTTTTCACCTGCAGTAGGCTAAAGGAGCAAGGGAAGCAGAACAAGGTCAGAATCAGATCTTCAAAGGCTCCATCCAGTAGCTTTTGGCTCTTCCTCTTGAAGCGAGGAGTCAGGGCTGATGTCAATTAACTTAAACCCCCTGAAAACCTTGAGCATCAGGGAACAAATGCCATTCTCAAGGATTCCATTAGGGTTGCCCACATGGAACAGAGACTAGATTTGGCCCCTAAGTGCTGTTTTAGGTGGAAGAAGCGAGTTCCTTCCCTGTTATGACTGCTGACTCTGGTTCCTGGTTTGTACCGAGGCTGGTGTGGCAGATTGCAAGGAGTTTGCCTCGAGCAGAAACAGCAGATATATTGTGCAAGATTTGTAACTGTAATATACCTGGCATTGCTCTGAAAAAGTCACTTGTGGAAACCTCCAGAACTAGCTCTCTGTAGTGAGCTTTGTATATTTAGTGCACTTCTGCAACTGGGCAAACATGCACTAGTGGAATTAAGGTGGGTAAAGGAGATGTGGTATGAAGGAATGGCCATGGAGATAGAGCACAGTCAGGAATTTTGACCTTCCTCATCCCAGCAATGGCACCAGAGCGGCGCAAGGTCAAACCTTGTTCCTTCCCTATTCAGAGGCAACTCCTGGTGCCAGCTGGGGCTGCCCTCAGTGTAGCATAAGCTGACTTGGAAAGATGTGATTTTTGTCAATAAACGTCAATTTCATCATATGCGTACAACTAATGAAAACATTTCTATCAATAGTAAACTTACTTTCCAGCTAAGTAAGAAAAACGCTATATAAGACTTGATTAGAGTTTGTGTGTTTCCTGTGTGGATTTGGGCATGCACATTAACTCCACCTCTAATTTCTCACAAGTGTGATCATTTAAATAAAGAAAAATCTTAAATTGCCTTAAAACAAACATTGCTATTAGCTGTTGAAATTATTTTTTAAAAGTCAAATTCTGCCAAGCCTAAACCCATCAGGCCAACCCTGTGGCTATTATTAACTATTGTCCTTTGTAGTAGCACCCAGAGGTCCCAGTTCCATTGCGCTAGGTGCTTTCCAAACACATAACAAAGTGATGGTCCCAGCCATGAAGCGTGAACTGAATCCGTGTGTGACCTTCAAGTCACTTCACAGCCCTGTGCCTTCATTCCCCTTCAAAACACAGAGGATGCTACTTTCAGAGGCCTCAAATCTACAGATGAAAAGAGCTAGTTATTAATAAAGAAAAGGGTTTTCAATGCAGTTCCTGATCTAAAATGCTCCCTTAAGTGCAGGAAGAGAGGCTAGAGCATTAAAGACACAGTTTTCATGCAACTTAATAAAAGGCAAGACGATATCACTATTGCAGAAAAAACCTCCACCCTATAAATGGGAATTTGATTTTTGCTGCTCAGTGATTGTATCGATCAATAGATTGCATTTCAGGATCAAAACGGAGGTTTTAGCAAACAAAATCCCACTGTTTGTGCCATCTGGAAGACAGCCTCCACTGGGAGCATTCATCTCTCCCCACCGGCCAGAGGGCCGACCCTTGATTTCCTCCCTGTTAATTTGCTCACTCTGGGAGTGATTCTCTTGTGCAGTCAGTTACGTTGCATTCTTCGCCCACTTTGTACTCGTGCCATTGATGGCATGAGATTCAGGACAATGGAAAATGCCCAGTGCGGTGACTCACTCCCATGCCGGCCTCCGCCTCCTCCCCACAGTGCTAAGAGGAGGGTGGACCATGGCCCTGTAGTCTTCTCTCTACCAACCATACCCTGGCTGGATAGGTAAAGGGAGCACAGTTCCATGCCACCCAACGTTTCAGGTGGGTAAAGCAAGATGAAGGAATGGCCGGGGTTGGGGAGGAGGTCAGGTGCTGGCCAGGAGAGTTGGAGGAGGGGCAGTTGCAGAGAGATCCCACCTTGCTCTCACCCCATGGCAGCCATTCGGCTCCCCCTTCCAAGAGTTGTGACCTGGCCCCTAGCACATCAGGTTGCAACACCATGCACTCAAATTTGGTCCAGCTGCCCCTCCAGCAGGGTCTAAGGCAAACTCGAGCAGTGATGTCATTGAGGTTGCAATTCCCCGAGTGGAGAGCTCTTCCTCCCCCCCGCCTTCCCGGGACCAGACCTGCTTCAACCGGGACAGGGTTTTTGTGGATCAAAGCAGAATAGTCCTACCAAACCCAGGATTATTGGGACATCAGTAGTGCTACCTAATGGGTGAGCCAATATGGAGGGGGGCCTTCACAACACAGCCTGTCTGGCCCTTGCCTTTTTGCATCTATAAAGGCATCCTCTCCCCACTTCTCTAAGCAGCAAGGGCCCCACTTGTTCATTCCATGTCCCCCAACCTTTCGGCCAGTGATGGCGTCTGTGTTGTGGGCCTGGATGGGTGGTGGCTAGAGAAAACAGGACCCGGCAAGTACAGGCCAAGGCCCTGCTTGTGTTGGGGCTGACAGACCTAGATCAGTGTTGTGCCGACTGGGATAGCTGTTGCCTGACACGCTCCCTCCTCATCTCACCATGGGCCTCTTTCCTAGTCCAGCACTATGATTTATCCTGGTTTAGGATCTGACGCAAGGCCCAACAGGAGACTTTCAGTGCACTTGGATCAGGCTCTAACTCTATTTCTGGGGGAAAGGGAACTCAAGCTTTCTCCAGAGTTCCCATGGGACACTAAGCAGTTTGCCCTGCAGCACAGCTCGTGTCACGGGAGTACAAGTAGCAAGCAGCGTGCTGTCACTGCAACCTGTCCCTGGGGGACTGGGGGCTCCCATCACCTCAGGGGTCCTGAAGCTATTGCTGTGGCAGCCTTGTCTGACCCAGCCCTGCTCTAATGCGTGCACCATTTTCCGGGAAACTCGCTTTCTCTGCGAGCACGTCTGCTGGAATTCCAGAGACTGCGCAGCATCAGAGCCATGAGGGCCAGGGCTATCATCAGGGCCAGATCTCCAGCTGGGGTAAATCCATACACAGCACTGACTTACATCAGCTGAGGATCTGGATTTACTCCATAAGACGTGCCATTTTAATTCATCTCAATTCAATGACATTTTATTGGCATGGGAATCTGAGCGTGTATCCCTTGGGTGTCTGTCGGGGAAAGTACAATGCACCAAACCAGGGTCTGCTCTGCATCTGGGGGTTCCCCAGCCCACACAACAAATACATCAGACATGGTGGGGGTGGGCTGAGTGTTAACGTCCATCGCAAGGAGCTCAGCACAGCTCAGCCACGGAATGAACAGCTCAGCTCAGTTCCAGGGTAATTAACATATATCAAAGAGGAATGTAGCCAGAGTGGTTATTTCAATAGCATACAGTGATCTCGCCCCGTTTTTTGAAATTGCATAAAAAGAACAACGGCAGCACATTTACTTTTCTATTATGCTTTTGAAATTAAGTTAGATGGCCCTAATAATAGCATCGCTTTTAAATAACGTCGTGTTAAAAGAACAAACTCTCCAATGTCGCCGCCGCGGCATATTTGTCTTGTGGTTAATTTCCACTCGCGGTTGTATTATTAGACATTAACATGGTAGTTTTGTTTAATCTCTGGCTCCGTCGCCCATGGCTGACTCCAAACCGATCGCTCGCCCCGTTGATGAAAGTCCTAATTCATCCTTGTTAGCGCAATTAGAAGGAAATTGGATAACTGTGCCACTTCTCACGAAAGGTCTGGGAGAGGGTGAATCCTCCTCCTCTCACCCTCCAGAGGGTAACAAGGTTTGGCTGCCAGAGAAATAGACATTTCCCTTGTAAGGAGATAGGAACAAATTAATTTAGACTTCAAGAAGTTCTGAAGTGGGTGCTGAAGGTTTTGTTCTCCTCTTCCCCGTACAGCCCGGGGTGGACGTTAGAAATCAATGACCATGTGCTGTTCTATTGCACACGCTGCCAGAGCACAGGCTGAGCCTCTGAGCCCGGCTTCCCGACTCTCTTCTTCCCACCCTTCATACTCAAGTGGGGATTTTGAAGTTCAGCTTCTCTGAGGATTACAGAACATCCTGCCCTAGCCTGATTATATTTGCACGGTGGGGACAGGTCCAGCTCCTGCTCAGCTTGCTGATTGGATATTTTAGCCAATATATTTGCTTAATTAAAAATACATACAAAAATGACTATATTAAGATCGTTCAGATCGCAAAGTCAAATGCTCAAAAGCTAGGAAATGCCAGGATTAGAGTTTCCCGCGACTCTCGAACACATTCCTTCCATAACCAATCTTCACAGCCCCTTCTTTTGCTGTCCACCCTGCATGCCCCTGTGACTCTGCCCCCATCCTCAAGCCTGTTTCTATCCTCCCAGCCATCACCCAGCCTGTTTCTGACCCTCCCTCTGCCCTATGCCACCCACCTATGAACAGCCTGTCTCCAGCCTCACATCCATCTCCAGTCCCACACCCATCTCCCCTCCCA
Source organism: Emydura macquarii macquarii (assembly GCF_026122565.2). Lineage (NCBI taxonomy): Eukaryota > Metazoa > Chordata > Testudines > Chelidae > Emydura > Emydura macquarii. Next base: position 3,112,109 of record NW_027130449.1, on the reverse strand, counting down.
CCGCCTGTCTCTTCTCCCCTACCTCAACCCAGCCCCCTAGAACCTCTCTCTCCATCCCCATTTCTCACCTCTCTTCATTCCAGCCAGGCTGCTTCCCCTTCTCTTGGACACCAGGAATGGGAGCATTGAGAGCACAGAGAGACAGGCTCCCTGCTCTCAGTGCCTGCAACTGGGCTGCTGGGAGCAGCTATTGCAGGGAAAGTCCAGATCAGCCCCACAGCCTTGGGCTGGAGCGTGCTCAGCCACTTTGCAGGGATGGCACATATGCAGGCCAGCCAGCAGACAAGAGCTGTGAGTGGCTGGAGCGTGCTCAGTGCAAACAGACTATGCAGGGAATTTAGCTGCCAAACTAACAAATCTCCACTGAGCTTCGTGATACTTGAGTTCTATTCCCGGCTCTGCCACTGGCCTGCTGGGTGACCCTGCTCAAGTCTTTTCCCTTGTCTGTGCCTCAGTTTCCCCATCTGTAAAATGGGGAGAATGATACTCCTTTGTAAGGTGTTTTGCAATCTATTCATGCAAAGCGCTGTACAAGAGGTAGGTGTTGTTATTATGTGTACAGGTTATAATTTGTCAGGTACCATTCTGCTAAAAGCAGTGCAGGACTCTAGAGAGAAGGAGAGAGATTAAATGCACAGATTGAAAAGAGCCATTTTATCTGTCTTACATAAGCTAAATTGAATTAAAACTGTCCACACTAAGTGGGGTTGTATTGATAGAACTAGATCAGTTTCTAAAGTTAAATCAGCTCACAAGCAGGGTGCAGACAAGCCTTTGCATGTTACCTTGTCAACTAAAACATAGATGACTTTTTGGAAATGAAAATTTTCAATTATGAAATAAAAAATGTTTGATTTTATAAATAAAAAAACCCACCAGGTGACTAAGCCAACCAACCATGCCCAACAATAGAAAAACAAAACATCTCCAAATTCCAGAAAATGCAAAGTCAAAAAGCCAAACCAAATCCAAAACCTGTCAATAACATTTTTATCAGGTTTTCAAAATTTCAAGAAAGTCAAAATGTTTTTACGGAAATATTCAGTTGTGAAAAAAGCTGTTTTTAATTTTTAAAAAATTCAACCACATCTAGTAAGAACATTGTAGGAAATTGAAGATTCATGTAACATACAGCATGTGGCCTGATTTTCAGAAGCATGAGCCCCCTAAAATCCTGTTGGAGTCAATGGGAACTTCATGGGCTCAACAACTTTGAGGATCAGGCCATTTATAGAATTCTTAACAGAGATCTGTAGAGTCATGATAACAAGTGACTCTGTAGACAAAGTTGCAGGAGCCTTTTCATTCCAAATCCTGGTATTCATAGCCTTACAACTTTCTCAAATGAATTCCTTCCAGGCTGAATTTTCTCTCACACAGTCTCCACACAAAGAAGATTTATTCTGGGAACTTTCAGAAAAATCAAATGAATCATTTTTAAATTATGGAGCTGAAATTAAGTAATGTGTTTCCATGTTATTGGTTTTTTCCCCTTTACATTAGAACATCCTGTTCTTTTTTTGTCTTCTCCCTTAACTCAAAGTCTGATGGGCTCCAAAAGTTCAAACTTATCATGCAATTAAATACCATCTTTGAGAAAAGACAAAGGCCTGTGACAAGATTTTGGTTTCAAATGAGAGACTTCCGTAACCTTATTAGCTGTGTCAGTTCATTATTTGTAATAGAACCCATGTTAAGGACCCTCTAATGTTGTACGCTGGATCTCCATCAAAGTCCAGACATTCCTAGCTGCCAAACTTGATGTATTCACCAGTCAGTTTCCCTACAATATAGTCATCGGTACTTCCCCGGGTGCTTAGTTTAGACAAGTCAGTCACGTGCGGTGACATTAGGCAGCATAGGATGTGCTGGTCAGCCTGGGAACTGGAGAGACCAGACGGCACCATGGGGTCTCTCTGCATCCAGCAGCCTCAGTGAAGAATCCTCTTCATATTCTTGACAGCCAAGTCCTGTTTCTTCCCTATGTGAGAGGCACGGCAGTCCTGGCCCAGCTTCTCTCCTGCCTCTGAATCTGCTCCTACCTTCTCTGAGTCCGGTTCTGACTCTCTGGTCCACTTCCTGGCTCTGACTCCCTGCTTGGCTCTGGCATTCAGAGTCCAGTTCTGATCTCTGGCTCCAACCGCTTGGCCAGACCACCTGTGACCCAGCTTCCTGAAACTGGGTCAAACTAGGGGAAGGACCAACTTTCCCCTTTGGGTACTGTCAAAATCTTGTGAGAACATCGGATCTTGAGAGATTTCCTCCCATGTGGTCTTCAATTCTACAAATGTGACCCATAGGATTTCTGCCCCACCCAATCAAACCATAACAAATATCAAAGTCATTGGTTACAATACTGTAAAGATTAAGCAATTCCACTAACTTCAAAGGGAGCAGGTACATTAATGAAGCTATTTTAGATTTACCCCACTGGAACTAAGGATGTTTCTACAGAGGGAAATTGACTGGAACAGCTATTGTAGAATAGCTACAGTGCTTTAAATTTAGCCCACCTAATTCCGGAATAATTTCCTTATGTTGAGAATTACTCAAAATCAGAAATTGGCCCAGCAAGTTCACCCAGTGAGGATTAAGTATTAAAGGCTCAAGGATCAAGCCAAAGTCTATCGGCTATGGATTCAGGGTTTGGATCATTAAACAAGGAGCTGCACGGAGAAGACAACTTGTTTGCTCCGAAATATTTAGTACTGTTAAAAGCTTTATGTTTCCAACCCTCCCCTCCTCCTCCCCATATGAGAGACGAGGAGAGGTCACGTCTTTTTATCTGAAGCTACCAAAAGGTAACAAAAAGCCTTATGGGTATTACAGCTAGAATCTGATTTGAAATGTATAGCAGAATCCCAAGCACACAAAAAGGGCGGCAGGGGAGGGGGGGACTGATTTAGTTGAAAGGAAGCTTCCCAATTCGCTCAGCCCAGCAGTCTGAAAGGACAGCAGATAAGAGACAGTTAGCATCAAGAATGAGCTGGGAACTGGATTTGAAAAGAAAAGGAACATGGTTAAAGTTGAAAAGCTAAAAATGGCCCTGCATGCTAGGGGGAAAAAAAGTAAAATACCCAGCTCCTTGGAAACTGCTATTTCAGCCCTTACTTCAGAAACTGACGGGAAAATGCATTAAAATGATTGATAGGTTGATCAGACAGAAAGAGATTGCACCTGTGAGCAAGCCACTAGCAAGACACGCACTCAGGGTACTAGGTTCATGAGGGCCGTGGACCTATGTATGTTCTCACCTGTGATCGTCCCACTAGCGCCGTTCTCTGTCTGAAATTAAAACTCTCCTCTTACCATGATGCGTACACAAAACCCTCCAATGGTTCAGCAGCCAGTGCGCTGCAACTGCTGCTTGTCACACGGATCATGCATTGTTAATTTGCACTCTTCCATCTCCTTCTTGTATCCAGCTGTTGTCTTTAGCTTGTACTTGGATTGTAAACTCTGTGGGGCAGCATCCATCTTTCTGTTACATGTTTACACAATGGGGATTGGAACCTCTTGGCTTTTAGGGACAGATTTACAAACAAATTTACTTAGCCACCTAAAGGTGCCGATAGGTATCCAGTAGAATTTACAAACATGCCCATTGACTTTTGTTATATTTCATGGCATAAAACAGAGAAGTTAGATAAAGACATTTTGCTGGAAGGTTGCAATGTAACACTGCTTTATTTTTTTAGAATTCAGCACAGTAACACTAAGAATCCAAAATCAGAGAGAGGCAAAGCAGACTGCTCCCTAAAAACAAAGGCATAATTCACACCACCTAACTCTAGGCTGGCTGGCTGCAGACTGCCTCTGATCTCACACTTCCCTATAGACAGAACTCCCTGCCTGTGAGCAGGACTAGAAAAAGCCCTGAGAATTTAAAGTGATATATCACAATTTTAACACAGCTTTCAATAGACCACAACTTTCAATTCGCTTTTCACTACAAGTGGGTTGAAAAATGTCAAGAAAAATGAAATTTTAAGAAAAAATGGAAATGCAAATCCCGTCCCCCCCTCCCCTTTTCTCACCAGTTCTGTTTTTTACAAACATCCATGCAACTGAGTTTTTGCTCATGCAGACTTGTTAGGGATGGGTTGTTATTTGTGCAAATATCTACATTCACTTGTGAAGAATTATACTCTCACTATTTGTCCTGTACATGCTCACCCCTCTTTATAACACTTCAGTCATTATAGTACCAGATGACAGAAGCAATACATCCTGAATAATGAACAGTGAATAGCTGAAGACCTAGTCAAAATGAATAGCTGAACAACTTGTTCGCTGAAATATGTACATAGGAGGTGATCATGAGATGATCATGAATGGAAACTAAGGGCCTGATTTATCAAAGAACTTAACCACATGCTTGTCTTTAGGCATGTGCTTAAATGCTGAATTAGGGCTTCAATGTGTAAATAAAACCCTCAAAGTCTGCTCATAGATATTGACTGGGGAAAGAAAGGCCCACATTCCTGGGATAAATTGTTTGCTAGGAACAGTTTGCTCAGGTCTCCTGGTGCTGGGATACTGCTCGTGAGTCTGGATTTGTGGCTTTTCTATTAAATAAACGTTTTGTTTATTTCTACTCCAAGCAGGTCTCTCTTGCATAAGCAGTAGGGAATGTGTGTGCTAAGCGAGCTGGTGTTTGGGGCGCTGGTTTCACACCTGTGAGGGCGACGAGCCACACGGGAAAAGTCTGAGTGTCTGGGAGCTAAGAATTCATGGAGGACAGATTTGGGGAGACTGGAAGGACAGTTGGAGTCACCCTGCAAGGAGTAACTAGGCTGGTGGAAGCTAGGGTGAGACCTTGTGCTTGTGGGCTGGCTACTGGTGTCAGGGCTCTGACCCAAAGGTACAGAGCACAAAGGACCCCAGGGTTACCGGCAGGTGGTAATAGAACCCGTCACTGGTCTGGGTGATCTCCAAAACATCACAGGTGGTCATTGCTGAACTGCACTGGAGAAGCAGGAAGTCACGCAGTGCTGCTGCTCCCAGGAACAAAATAGCTTTTCCTTTTCCAGAGTGGTCGATTTGATCCCTTTCCCCAGCAACAAACTGGCTTTAATAACTTTGAATCTGTCCCCTTGCTGTTCACAGACAGACCCATGGCTCAAAATGCTGGTCTAGCACTTTTTACAGGCTAATGGAGCGAGGTACAGGACACTGGGTGTGAATAACTTCTGGGGCAGCAGAATTGCTCAGGCCTCCTGACCTGACTTCTGCAGAGGATACAATAGCCGCCTAGCTTCATCTGTCACAGATAGACCTCTCTGCCCTGTGCTCTGGGTGGCAGATGTTTCACCTTCTTAATTGTTGAATATTAAAACCTGTAACCCAGAGAACAGCATTTCCCATGCAATTAAAGCCGATCGAATAGCAGGGGCTTGGACTGTTGTTTACAGGAGGCATGCTGAGCCCAGATTATCCTTTGTCTGTGTTTTCAGCTAGGGTTTTGTTCCACAAATTGAAATCACAATCCTTGTGGTTAAGTGCTACCATGCAACTCTATTCTCTGGAGGTGTCAGGAAATAGGTCAGGGCAATGTAGAGAGGAAAACTAAACAATTCTGACTCCATCTCCCAGGTCCCTAAATGAGTTTCTTGTTGTCACAGACTTTGTTAACCTCACCTCCCTCTTAACTAGCTTGTAGTCCATACTGTACTTTATTATCAATACAGTGTGTATTGTTCTTCAGGCTGGGTGGGGAAGTGATGCCACAGTGATGGGAGTGATATGAGAGTGGAATAGATTAAACTGGATGAGAAAAAAAGAAAGAAAGTTTTAGAAACTTCCTCCATGAAAAGTTCTCTACAAAAACAACTAACCACTGCAAGATCATTTTTCAATAATTAGGGAGGATTAAATTGCACATTCAATAGTGACGAAACTACCAACGACAGGCAAAGTGGAGATTAAGTCACAGTCCCATCCAACAGTGCCAGTTCATTAGCCAATGTTAAATTGCTTCCCTTGAATCTGAGCCTGAAAACAGGCTGCTGTTCCTTTAAGTGGCTCCCGGTGAGTAGTGAGTGATTGTCTCCGTGGAAAGTGAGAGTTCCCCCCAGTGCAGAGTGATAAATCATGGATAATAATAGCTCTTTCCAAAATAATCCTCAGGCAGAAACAAAATCCAGCAGAGAAGGTGGTGCAGAGTCAAAATGGGGCACCTGGCTCTGTCGTTTAGTGAGTGCTATAAATACTTCAAGTGTTGCTTCTGTCACTGCTGTTGACATAATGTATTATTATTATTATTACTCAACCATTAGGCCTTTAATGCCTGTATTTTTGTCTTTTTATTACCTGCCACCTCTTCATTCCAGAGCTGTCTTCTCTCGCCAAACCTCTAATCTTCCACCTTGGTTGGCTGCTGCTAACACCCCTTGGCACTTTCCTTCCTGCCAGGCAGCTTGGGGATAGGCACATACAGACTCTGTGCAAGCCTGGAGGAGGACCATCGAGGGTGAGATTGTTGCTGGAGCAGAGAGAAACCTGAAATTACCACCCCCTTTCAGTGCTTAATTTGTGCCAGAGCTTGCCAGGCTGAGCCCCAGCACCTCTGGGCTTGCCATGTCAGTCATGAAAGTAAAAAAAAAAAAAAATTCTTGAGCCCTAGCATCTAATTGCTTGAGCCCCAGCACCTCTTTCTTTACAAACTAGGCACCGGCCCCTTTTAAGTTTTGTTACAGAGATGCTAACCAGACCAGACACCTGGAGAGGATTGCTGGGATTCGGGAATCTTTTCAGCGAATCTGGGCTCAGACCCAAAGGAACCAGAGATCAATTTGTGGTTTTGTATTAAATCCATGGAGAACCAGCACATGGCCCATCCAGGTGAAAATACATCTGTTTCAAGCTTCGCTTTGAGCTTTTTGATGTTAGTACCGGCTGGAAATTTAAAGGGAAGTTTCGCAGGGCTTTGAACACACCTGTCTGGAATATAGATGGTCCCAGGAGCCCTTGTCAAGCAAGACTGCTCTAGTGATCACTCCCTTCCTTCCAAACAAGAATGAGTCACAGCATGTTCCATTGACTGGCCCAAGCAGCTGGAGTCCAGAAAACACTCAGTCCAGAACTGAGGGAATAGCAGTGAGGGAAATGAACCAAAATAAGATCAATGAACCACCATTGAAAATTCCATGCATCGAAGCTACTGTGTCTGGTGCTATATAAATGCCTTATGCTGACCAATCGATGGATGGATAGATGGAAAGAAAGACAGGTAGCTCTGAAAATGAACCTAAATTTGAAACAAACTCCTTTGAAAGGTTTCAAAGAAGCCTTCTGGAATTCATCAGTAGATCTCAGAGCCCTTTACAAAGGAGGCTGGTTATCCCTATTTTACAAATTGGAAAACTGAGGCACAGAAATGGGACGTCACTTGCCCAAGGTCACCCAGCAAGGCAGAGGCAGCACTAAAAGACAAGTCTCCAGAGTCCCACTCCAGTGCTTTAATGGAACGGAGGGCCTGACTCCACTGCCCTGAAAATTGAGTGCTTGATTTACACCTGTGCAAAGTGAATGCAAAGTGAGGGTGAAAATGATAGCAACTCAGAACGGTGATATTTTCCTCTCTCACTTTGTACTGATTTAAATGGCAATACAAGGTAGAATATCAGACCCTGAACTTCCAAACTAGACCTGTTTGGGGTCTTGAACAAAAAAATTTTAAAAAAAGAATCAACGTTTTTCACCGTTTTTGAAAATTCTAATTCAAAATGCTTTCCCTCACTTTTTAAAACCTTTTTCAAAAAAAAAAAAAAAAAAAAAAAAGGGGGGGGGGAGATAACAGGAAGGAAAAATCCCTGAAAATTTGAAATGAAAATTTTCAAAGCCAAACCATAATTTTCTTTTCATTGAAAAAAAAATGAGTTTCAGATATTTTTCGTCATAAAAAATCTCAAACAAAGTAAAACTGAAATTTTCACTGGATTTTTTTTTTTAAACCATCTCTACTCCAAATCTTTGAAGGCTAGATCAGAACCCTGACTCTTAAATCTCCCACTTCTGAGCTGGGCCAGAACCAGAATCCCAACCCCAAATATTTCTAACACTGATGAAAAATTCAGATCCTGACCTGGACAGCTTTGTTCAGGCCAGCTCTATTTTTGAGGTTCACCCACCACCACTGACATTGTTACCTTGGGAAAATTCTATGATAAATTAAAATTCTTCCTTGAAGGTACACTAATTTAAGAATGAGTCATTCCTGGTGTGAGCTGCAGGGATGGGGAAGGAAACGAGACAACATAGACATGACTGGTGCTGGCTGAATAAAACAAGAAGAGCTTTGTGAATGAATGTAGCATATTCACTCTGCTGTTAATCTTAAAGTTATATTACTTGCTGTTCAGGAATATTTGGTCCACTGCCCATTCATTCATGAAAATGTTCAAGACTCCCAAAGCTTGCATAAAGTTTAGTATAAACAAACCATTATTCTTCCAAAATATTTGTAACTCAGAGTTCAGACTTTACTCTCCCTTTGTTCATTCATCTATTCTTTATTCTCCTGTTTAAAAAAAATCAATCATCCAGTTAGGAACCTAAGTTAGGTTGACCAATCAGGAAGTAGAAACAATATCATATGACAAACCAGTGCAGGAGAAGAAACAATACCATGTGACTTAGTTGATCAATCACAATGCAAACACAAAATCACAATTAGACAAATGGAGCAATTTGGAAACTCCCCATAAGCTGAAATGTGGTGACATAATCTTTGCAATGGATGCTTTCTAGACAAAAACCTCATGAAATTGCAGAAAGAAAGAAAGAAGTTAACATTAAGTGAATAAATTTGGCTCAAATTCTCAGCTGGCATAAACTGAAGACAATGAAGCTACATCAGTGTACATCAGCAGAAAAATTGTCCTATTGTTATCATTATGTATTGTATTGCAGTAGTGTCTGGGAGGACCAGTCACAGACCAGAGTCCAACAGTGCTAGACACAGAACAAAAAGATCATTTGAGCATCTCTAACCATGATTATTTTTTAGCCTTTTCTGGACTAACAGCCATGCAAACAGCACCCCTGAAATCTTCATTGTCAGGAATTTTGTGCCATTCTTTTGAGAGCCATGATTCCCAGGAACTTCCTTGTATTTAAAAATATACTTATGAGCAACTGGCTTGGCCATGAAAGCAAAGGTGAATCATTTCTCCAAGCTGCACTCCACTTTCCACCTCGGAGGGATGGGCTGGGGAGCATAGAGAACTTGGTGAGGGCAGAAAAGTGGCATTCTCTGACTCTCAGAGTGTGTCAAAACATAGAATAAAAATACCAATAATAAGCCATTATGTCCTTAAGGCTAAAATAACATTTTCATTAGAGTTTATCTCAGGTATTGAGATGTTTTGTGATAGAAAATGATGAACTTGCCCTAGCTGCAGAGCAAAGACTATTTAATCAAAGCCTTTAAGCAGATCAGACCTAACCATGAGACATTTAAAAAATAATGTAACTATAAACAGCACATAAGAGGGAGTTTTTGGAGCTGTCTTAATAGAATCAGAAATCTTGAAGAGGAGTCTTGTGGGTGTTTTCACTGCAAGGCAAATATGTCTTTTTTTTCTTCTTTTTTTTTATCCATGCAATGTAATTTATTCAGTGCAGTTGATATTAGAAAAGACTTTAGAATATAAGAACGGCCAGACCAATAGTCCATCTAGCCCACTATCCTGTCTTCCAACAGTGGTCAGTGTCAAATACTTCAGAGGGAATGAACAGAACAGTGCAACTATCAAGTAATCCATCCCCCATCATTCAGTCCCAGCATTTGGCAGTCAGAGGCTTAGGACACCCAGAGCATGGAGTTGCACATCATGGTCAATAAAGCAGCCTGAAGAGTCCATGTGGCTCTTGTTAGGCTTTGTGAAAACACTGCCCTCACTCCATCCTGGTGGGTGGTTTTCACCTGCACCAGGCCTATGCACCAGTTAAGCCCAGCTTGTGTTCTGTGGAGGGCCAGGTAGGAAATGGTCTCCTATTCTGTGAAAATGTTTCCGATTTTTAAAAATTCCCCTGTCGTGAATTGGAGCAAAAAGTTGAAATCTCAAAAATGTTCACAAACCATCAAACCAAAATAAATTCAGGTCAAGTCAATCCAAATTATTCTTTTGGATAACTTTGAAACATTTTGTTTTGATTTTGACCTTCTCTTCGTTTTTTTTTTAACCTTTTCTAGTCCAAATTTACTAAAATATTGGAACAAAAAGTGACTTGGGAAAACAAACTTTGGGTCGAAAATGTCAAAGTGGGACAATTTCAAAATGTTTGTTTCCAGAAATGTTCAGGTCAGGAGATACATTGAAACTGATGCTGCTTCACAAGCCATTTCAGTTTTGGTGGGTCAGCCCTTTTGGGGGGGGCAAAATTATTATGCCTTGAAAAATTCCTGACTGGCTCTAGCCCTCTGAATAGACCTTCCATGTGGGAGTAAATGTTACCTCAACAGGCTTAGGTTTTTGAGAGGATTGCTCCAAGTTCGCAATCCCACTCCATGCTGAGCATCTACAGCCTGTGCCCTTGAATTCCACAGAAATCAAAGACCACTTTCTGAGTTTCATCCTCAGGCTAACTCCCTCCAAACACACTGGGACAACTGGCCAATTTCTGAGCTCTCACTGAGCCAAAAATTGAGTAAGAACTCCAAGATTCAGCCTAATGCAACTTACATTATTTCTTGTTTGTACCATAGTGACACAAAAAGGCCCCAGTTAAGATCAGAACCCTGTTGTGCTGAGCAATGTACAGACATAGAGTCAGAAAATGACCCTGTCCTGAAGATCCTATGATCTAAACAGACACAACGGTCAAATGATGGGGGTGAAGAAGTATTACCCTCTGTGTTACAGATGGGGAAATAGCACAGAGAGACTGCGTGATTGGCACAAGGTCACTCAGTGAGTCTAAAGTAGAGCTGGGAGTAAAATTGTGACCTCCTCAGGGCCAGAACCATGAGCTCACCATCCTCTTGCTGTTTACATATCATATGATTGTCCCCTAGTGTTGCACTTTTTAATGAGGTATCTCCAAGCATTTTATAAACGTGAATTAATTATAATAATTTATGTTTAAATAGTACATCTTATCCAAAAGCTCCCAACATTGAGTGTTTAGTTTTGTTTAAAAGAAGGGCTCTATTTCTAGATTGCAAAGGGGGCTGAGTTTAAAATAGAAGAGGTGACAGCCTGGTTGGTTTGATAACACATAGCATCACTGAAATGCAGCCAGCTCTGGGGTGGAGTGTGTGACACGACCATTGCAGAGCACGGGTAGCATGTATTTTAGCTCAGGGCACCAGAGCAACCTCTCTTACTCTTACAAATAATGCTATTGGATTTGTAACATTCATCTCTGTTTTTAAGATTTCAGCTGAGAGATCTGCATGCAGTTTATGAACATTAAAAAGATATAAAGCTGACTCAGCCTCCCTGGGATTTGAACCTTTGCTCCTAAAGAGAGTAGCGGCTGGTTTATGCTTGATGGGGTGCCTCAGTGCCCCCTCTGTAAAGTGTGGACAGCAGTACTTGTGGGAGTCTTTTAAAGACTGTAAGGTGCTCACATGCTCTTGTAAGGGGGCTGCAGAAGTGCCTCAAATAGACTGATCCACAACCCTCTCTGGGATTTAGAACCTTCTCACAAACGGGGACACTGAGAGTAGCTACCCCATGGACACATAATGAAGCCATCTAGCTAGGCTAAATTACCCCCATCACCACTCAATAAAACAGTGGCCCAGCTGGGACCAGAAGGCAGAATTCCAGCTCTTGGAGCACTGCTGTAACCAGGAGGCCATCTGCATACAGTCAGCCCCCTCCTTCCTCCTTAGCCCTGTTTTGTAGGTGCCAGATTTTGAAGAGCCTCCTCGTGGCAAAGAATTCTGCTGACAGTAAAGGGAAGGAAGCCTCAAACCAGGTCCCCTCCCTCTTCTCTTCTCCTCTCCACTCAGCCCCCTTTGTCATCAGCACTATCAGTGGCAGAGCAGAGCAGGAGCTCTCTGAAATGCAAATGGCTCTTTGAGAGGGTCCTGCTTTGAAAACAAGGATGCTGCTGACTCATGCCTAGGAAGGGTAGAGATAGGCTGCTATTTATTGCGCCCTGCTCTCACGTCTAATATTTCCTTCTCTCTCGTGCTGGGTGGAATTGAGCTAGGGATGTGCCTGGAGTACCTACAAAGCACCACAAACTCAAGTGGCTCCATGGGACACCCCTTTTCTGGCTTGCCGAGTGGAAGACCTATCTATAAGGAAGGGGCCTGGCTTTGAATCCCAGCTGTGCTAACTGCTAGGCACGTCTAGGCCCCTGGCTGAAAAACCTGATAGCAGTATACTGACCCCATGCCAATCTCTACCACTTTAGTCCCATGATACCTTGTGTTACTACAGTGCCCTCTATCCAGCAAAGTCCAGCAAGAGATTTGTGTATATTAAACCCGATCCACACTGGGGAGAGAGTGTGGTCTAGTGGACTGAGCACTAACGTGGGACTCAGGACAGGAGACCTGGATTCTATTCGCAGCTCTGCTACTGACCGGCTGGGTGACCTTGGGCAAGTCGTTTCACTGCTCTTTGCCTCAGTTTCCCCATCTGTACAATGGGGACAATAATACTTTGTAAAGCGCCTGATGATCTACTGATGTAAAGTGTTGTATATTATCATGGCTTTGTTATGTAGCCACTTACACCTGTGCAGAGTGGATGTACAAGCAGTGCTGCCAAGTGTCACAATTTTATCACAAGCCTTAGGATATGTGGTGACTTTCTTAAAGCTCCAGCTCCAGGAGTTAGGTGATTACGTGCAAATCTCAGCTTTCATGTAAAAACAAGTTTCTAGCCCTAGCAGAGAAAAGTTTGAAAATGTGACCCCCACCTAAAAAAACCCAATGGGAATTAGGAAGACTTTTTCCACATGGGCAGGCTATGCCATAGCTGCCAACTGCAGGGGGTTCCTGCACATTCCTCTGAAGCACCTGCTTTATTATTATGATGACAGACCTAGAGACCCCAATCAAAATCAAGGCATCATTTTGCTAGGTGCTGTATGTTCCCATAGCAAGGAACAGTTCCTGTCGTCACCCTCTAATTAGATAAAAAACAGACAAAGGCTGGGAGAGGAGGCGATTTGCCTAAAGTCACGCACATCAGGTTAGTGACAGAGCTGGGAAAACAAGTTGCCTGATTTCATGTCCCTTATGCTATTTTCTGGACCACCCGGCCTCTTGATGGATGCTGGCAACTATCAAAGACAGGATATTGGGCTAGATGAACCTCTGGTCTGATTCTGTATGATAGTCCCTTTCTTCCTGTGTTCCCAAACTCCCCTGCTTTAGGGGTTTGTTGCAGATTTGAAATGCAAATCCTGTTCATTGATAGGTGTACGGAAGATTGAAAAAGTTTCATGCAAATCCAGGACCATGTTATGGTTTTGCATCGAAACCCCACAGAATTTATGGACCCAGTGTGTCAGGGCAAAACAGCAAGTGAAACTCCTCAGTTTCAGCTGAGTTTTTAAGCTTAGGAAACATCCAGACAAGCCCCTTTGAAGCTATTTCACATGGATCTACCGAAAGGGGAAGGCATGGAATGACGATGGGCCTCAGCACCCAGAAGCTCCTAGTGAGCACAATAGAGAAGCCTCTCTGCATTGAGACAATGGCAAATGCTGAATAGGAAAGTCTAACCATTTCACTTCCAGCTGGCTTCCCTGATAGGAGCTAAGTCCTTTCAGAAATCTGCTGTCTTCACAGATCATCACGCCGAAGATTTGCTGCCATGCGATGAGAAGCACAGCACAGCCTTGCTTTTTGTGCTAGAGGACAAATGGCGGTAGTTGTTGGAAAGCAGGCCTTTCGCCGTTTGACTGTAGGAGGGGCACAGAGGGGATTGGATCTCAAAGAGCAGCCGCTGGCCCAAAGAAGCACTTCTTCTCTTGGTGAGGTGCAGACCATCCTACCAAGGGCGTCAATGCTTGCAGACTTTACTCAGCCAATGTTCCCCCTCCCCTTGGCATTGCATGGATGGGGTAAGCTAAGCCTGAATCACAGGACTGTATCCACCCATGAAATGACTGAGCCCCCTGGAACTGCTGACTTAGGAGGGAAAAGCACTTTGTCGTCAATAAGAATCTCAGCCTCCCTAGGATTTGCCTCTTGGGAATTTACTACGTCAGAATCCCTTTTTCCAAGGGATTATCCTTGCACTGGTGATTTAACCCCATTGAAGACAATGGGGATCGGATACTCATACAAGCAAGGGGTTTGCAGGATCAGACCTTCACTGTAAAGGAGGTAGTGGGATGACCCTGTCAGCCAGGCCAGGGCTGTCTGAAGCACAGCCTGACATCATGACAGAGTTCAGTGAAGTGCTGCAGGTCAGGAAGGTTGGACAATGGGCTGCGCCAGATGCAAACCTTGTGCCGGTTGAGATACAGGATGGATTTTCCAGCTGCGAGTTTTGAAACTCGCCCTTTAAATCTCTTTACCTGCCTTTATTTTTTGTAATGTTTTTGCCTCTTCCTTCTCATTTCCTGGCTCTTCAGTCTTTCATCCTGACTAGGGTTCATTATGATCAAGCTTGAATCTGGCCGGGAGACACAAGGAAGCAGATAGCTGCAGGGCCATGTGTTATTTCCATAAAAAGATGATCATGGCCTGGCCTGCTCCACAGATTTGCATAATTAGAGGAGTAGGATACTTGCCTGTGTTCAAAAAAAACCTGGGAGAGACAAAGAAAGTGTGAGAGGGGAGGAATGGGCCATTGTACAGGGAGAGGAATGACACCCATGCCTCCAAATCAGCAAAGTCCCTCCTTCTACAGCAAATGATCTCTTCATCTTTGCTCTCCCTTCTGCAGGGCCACTCAGAGAAACCATTAAGGTTCCCAATCTGCATTGAAATGGAATGCTTTTGGGAAGCAGATCTCCTTTCTCAAAGAACACAGAGGATATATTTTATTCCACTGAAATACTGCTCTGGAGTCTGTCTGGGAGCAGTCTGATCAGAGCTTGCATTCCTGAGCCCTTGGTGTCACACCTAACTAGATCCCTCCCCAAACCTGAGCATCATTCACTACTTCTGTTTAACTTTCCAGAGCAGCGTTTCTCAATTAAATTTCCCCGCAGAACCCTTTAGGATCTGCGGGGAAATTACACTCATACTCGATACCCTCCGCTGACAAATCCGGGACATCTTCCCTTTTTCGGCGGTGCGGAGAACAGCTGCTCTCGGCGGCGCAATGTCACTTTCTCGCGGAACCCTAACAGTGCTCCCGCGGAACCTCCGCGGAACCCCAATTGAGAAACACTGTTCTAGAGGGTTAGAGGGCACATTCAGAGGTGTGTATAAGCAGATCTAGAAGGAGTCTTTAAGATGGTGTAATTTATACTTTGTTCTGGCTCCTTAGCAGTGTTGCCAACTCTTATGATTTTATCACGAGTCTCACGATATTTCTTCCGAAAGCCCCAGCTCTTGGAGTCAAGTGATCAGGGGAGAATCTCAGCTTCCAGTAAAATAAATAAATAAAAGTTTCTAGCCCTCATAGTTGCAAAGGAAAGCTTGAAACTGTGACCCTCGTGCAACCGAAAGGCTCAGCAACCAGAAGGCAAATGAAAAGAATAGAAGATTTATTTGGCCAAAAAAAAAAAAAAAACTCATGATTTTAGTGGGCCTGACTCATGACTTTTGAATGCATTGGGTTGACAATGCTACCTTATTGTGTAATTTATGTCAATATAGGCTCCCTTACACATCATTCAGGGAAGTAAATAGGTCTAAGGGGTATCTAAGTGTATGTCTACACAGCAGCTGGAAGGGTTAAAATAGCAGTGTCCCCCAAGGGGTGGTGGGTGTGTCCTCGAGCGGCTAGCGTGCTAGGTTGAGCAAAGCAGAGCTAGCATGTGTCAGTCTACCAGTGCTGGGAAGCACCCTCCCAGCTGATCTGTAGACATATTCTAACTGAGTGTGATGGGGCTAATTGATGCCCTCTCACACACCACCTGGGCAGCCAGCCCAGAGAGCTTGAGAGAGCTAGCGTGTCTGAGAGCGCAAAAGAGACTCTGTGAGACTGTGTGGGTGTGTGTTAGAAGCTCATAACCTTTACAAAAGCTCCCCATACTTGAGAGTATGAATTAATAAATGCCTGCAGGGTGTGTTTCATACAGGGCAGGAGCGTGCCTCCCCGTGAGTGACAAGAGGCTTGAGCAAATCTGATTCTGGCACCCATGCCACAGGCACAGCTCACATTCTTCTCCCCAACGAGGGACCCCAGATGGTCTGGATTCATGCAATCCAGAGAGCAATCCAGATTCCCTCCCCGACCCAGGCTTAGCAAGCCCTGCACATTATGTGGTTCATACAATGTATATTTTAAATTACAAAAGCTAATAAATCATCATGTGTAACTACCACAATGTGCAGAGAGTTCTAACTCCAGGAGGGTAATGGACATGTTGATTGTTTTTATTAAATATCTATAATAAGCAATACAAATAATAATAATTACTGGGTGCTTTTGTAGCCCTTTTCCATCAGAAAGCCCCAATAGAGTCTACACCCAATAGCTAGTGAAGCCTCTCAACATCCTTGTATTATGATTCCTGTTTTACAGAGGAAGCAACTGGCAAGATTTAGGGGTCGGTTTTGCAGACACTGCTGCCCAAGGTAAGATGCCTAGCCCTGCACACAGGCAGCTAAATAGCTCATCTAGTCACCTGCCTATTGACTTATGCTCCCAGTCCAAATCCAGAGGCATTTGCTTAAGGCCACACTTTAAGCCAGTGTCAGCCCCAGGACCAAAACACAGCCGCTCTGAGCTCCTAGCCCTTGCTAAGTCCACAAAGCCATGTCGTCTTTAGGGGGACAGGTCAAACTAACTTCCATGCTGGTAACTAACCACCTCTCTAAGAGGAGTGACGTGTCCCAGTGTTACTGAATTCTGCTGCTTGTCTGTGTCCAGCACAAAGAGAAGCATCTCTGTCTTTTGCCTGCCATGGCCAGGGACACCAATAAACCCACAACCCAGGGCAGATGTCGCAGTTTGTTTTGGGGAATAAACTGAGCAAACTGCATCAGAGAGTCTCATTTGAAGATGAAAAATAGCAACCTAGCAGAGTCTGCACTGGTGCCAAGCAGTTAGGGGGGGGCATCCTCAGGCTGTAGTACCAATGCCAGGCAGTAGGTGGTGCCCTCAGGCTACCGTGCAAGTTTCAGGCACCTGGTACTGGAGCGTTGCCTTTCTTCTGGTGCCACAATGTCACAGGTGTGATCAGGGAGGAATTCCGTTTAAACGAGACAGGCTGCCAGCAAGCCATCCTCGGCAAAGGGCCCTCGACTCTGGAATTTGCTGATCTCCATTCGCGTTTTATCCTGGGCATCATGGTACAGGAAAGCGTTTGAGGGGTGGGCGGGCAAGGTCAAACAGCTGCAAAGTAGTTATTACTGTAGTCATTATTGTAGATTTGTGAAACATGATATCTGGTTTAGGGCCGAGCATCCAAAGGCGATAAAAGGCAGATGCAGTGCAAAAAAAAGTATAAACAATTATTATTGTACCAATACCAATGGAGCCCAAAGCCAGGGTGAGATGTACCACCCGGGGCACCTGATTCATTTCTTGAGTCAGTCAGCTACCCTCCCTACTTGGGCTGTCTGCCTTCTCCATCTTACTCGAGATGCTGAAAATCAAACATGACTGGGAGTAAGAGACATTGAGTGGGGTGTGGAGGTTTCACAAGCACGTGCAGTAGGACACTGGTGAAATTTCCCATGTTGTGCATATTTGGGCGTGGGAGGATTAGAATATTGTCCTATATGGCGGTAAAGGTTGATTTCACTGTGCACACGCAAACTAACAACAAATCCTTCCATCGATGATGATAACATTTATAGATAGGCAAATGAAAAAAAACATTGCTTGAGAACCTCTTTGAATTTGACTGAAGGATATTTACTTTGTGCATTTTGACATGTGTTGTTGACAGTTTGTGTTTTAACAGTTATAATGCTGTAATTTTCTGAATCTTAGCCTCCACTGTCCTTAAATAATTACTGTCTGATCTCCTCACCATCTGACTCCCCCACCCGCACCCCAGAATGTGGCTGAAAAAAGGCTTAATAATAATAAACATGGATATTAACTGTCAAACTGGAAAACAAATTGAATTTTGCCAAGCCTATATATATCTGATCACTGTAACTGGGTGACTTGCTCTTTAAGGACTTCTGAGCAGTCTCATGATTTGTGGGGGGGGGGGGGGGGCTGCCTCTCGATGCTTGAATACTTGGGCTTTGTCAAGCTGCACCTTAAAAAATTCTAAGGATGGAGATTCCACCACCTCCCTAGGTAACCCATTCCAGTGCTTCACCACCCCCCTAGTGAAAAAATTCTTCCTAATATCCAACCTGGAACACCCCCACTGCAACTTGAGACCATTGCTCCTAGTTCTGTCATCTGCCACCACTGAGAACAGCCTAGCTCCATCATCCCTGGAACCCCCCTTCAGGTAGTTGAAGGCAACTATCAAATCCCCCTTGACTCTTCTCTTCTGCAGACTGAACAAGCCCAGTTTCCTCACCCCGCCTCATAATTCATGTACTCCAGCCCCCTAAACATTTTTGTTGCCCTCCTCTGGACTCTCTCCGATTTGTCCACATCTTCATTGTAGTGGGGAGCCCAAAACTGGACACACTACTCCAAATGTGGCCTCATCAGTGCCGAATAGAGGGGAATGATCACTTCTCTTGACCTGCTGGCAATGCTTCTACTAATGCAACCCAATATGCCATTAGCCTTCTTGGCAGTCAGGGCACATTGTTGACTCATATCCAGCTTCTTATCCACTGTAATCCCCAGGTCCTTTTCTGCAGAACCCCAGCCAGTCGGTCCCCAGTCTGTAGCTATGCATGGGATTCTTCTGTCCTAAGTGCAGGACTCTGCACTTGTCCTTGTTGAACCTCATCAGATTTCTTTTGATCCAATACTCCAATTTGTCTAGGTCACTCTGTATCCTATCTCTATCCTCCAGCGTATCTACCACTCCCCCCAGCTTAGTGTCATCTGTGAATTTGCTGAGGGTGCAATCCACCCCATCCTCCAGATCATTAATGAAGATGTTGAACAAAACCAGCCGCAGCACCGACCCCTAGGACACTCTCCTTGTTACCAGCTGCCAACTAGACATCAAGTCATTGATCACTACATGTTGAGCCCGATGATCTAGCCAGATTTGTATGCATCTTATAGTCCATTCATCCAACCCATACTTCTTTAACTTGCTGATTACAATACTGTGGGAGACTGTATTAAAAGCTTTGCTAAAGTCAAGGTATATCACATCCAACACTTTCCCCACATCCACAGAGCCAGTCACCTCTTCATAGAAGGCGATCAAGTTGGTCAGGCATGACTTGCCTTGGTGAATCCATGCTGATGGTGCCTGATCACCTTCCTCTCTTCCAAGTGCCTCAAAATGTACACTGCACATAACGCCACCTGCAACAAGCGTCTGTTCAGGTCCTGCATTACACCCTGCAATACCCGCCTGTATACTCTCCTGACCACAGCAACTGCTTGTATGGATGCTGCATAGTTGGGGGCCTGCAAAAGCAGCACTCAAGTCACTGCACACTCTGCCACAGGAAATAGCAGCTGGGAGCCAGAGTGAGCTAGAAGCTCCTGAAATAAGGGCTTGCAAGCATCCTCATGCAGTAGCCTCAGAGGCAGTGTATTAATTGCTTCATTCAGTGACTGTCTGAATGCACGCTGCTGACTGCAACCAATGGTTGCATGGAGGCATTCTGATATTTAGAAGTAATTAAACAAAATAATGGCTCAGTCCAATGCAATCAGTTGGTCTTTTTCTTTCTTTTTTTAACTCCAAGGAAGAAGGAAACAATTAATTATTTGCAGTTGCATAAAATGTCAGTGGAATTTTTGCTTCAAAAAGAAACCGTTCATCCTGCCAGCAATTTGTAGTAATTGTAGTAACCTGATAGTAATTTCTTGCAATTAAGCACAGTACTAATTCGTTCATTTCCTGAATAATGTCTCTCCAGTCTATATAGGGGCTGCCTTGGCTTATAAATATCTTTATTCCTTGGTTGGATAATGAAAATTTGCTAAGTAGTTTCTTAAAATGTTTACTCATTTTAAGCCATTCTTAATAATCACGTGCAAATAAGGAGTAATTGCTTTACTTTGGTCTAGTAATTAGAAAGTACTAAGTCATTGTTGTCTTTTAGCAAGTGGATGGTTTGTTTAAGCTTGAATCTGCCCTACCTGTGCTAATTCAACCTCTGTGTAAATACATTGGGCCGGATTCTGATATCCCAGGAACTGGTGTAGAAATAATGCCACTGAAGCTTGATCAGCCTCCAGTGGACACCAGGGTTACAGAGGCATGACTCCACTGGGCCAGATCCCCAGCTGGTGTAAATTAGTGTAGTCTCACCAACCTCCAAGTGTTCAAAAAGCATGACTCAAATCCTCAAAAATGATGAGATCTACATAAAAATCAGGTGACTTCTTGAAAATCATAAATAGGGTGGGGGTAATTCGTCTTCTTCTTTCACAACCCTGAGGGTGCCCTGGTTCAGCTTTTCAGGGTTTTCTTCTCGATTAAGAGGACTATAAATTTTTGGGTTGTGGTTTTTGTTTGTTTTCATATAAACACTGAAATTTTCACAATCACATGACTCCAGGAGATGGAAATTGAAGAAAATAGCACTAGGCATGCAATAAAATCTCAGCGTTGTCAGAATGGTAGGAAGAGGCCCCAGGACTTACATGGATCCTGCTCTAGCCCCCTGACTTCAGTGGTGCTTGACTGACTGGCAAAACTTGAGCCCAAATCTGAACTTTATTGGTAACCATCTCTGGGTTTCGGTCTGAACTCTGCTCTGATCTTCACTTCACATTGCCTTGCCTCCACTGCAACTGTAGAACGATTTGGGAGAAGGCTCCTGGCTCTGGCTGGGCCATCAGCAGTGGGGATCAGACCTGGGACTTTTAGATCTGAAAGCATAAGCTTCTACTGCCCACGCTGAAAAAGCCAGAATTTTAACTGGCTCACCAGCCTCTATATGTGGCACTCACGCCGCTTGAGCAGGACAAAGCACCAAGCAGAGAGGGCAGGGGTTACAAGTATTGCAGACAAGGGCACTAACCTGAATCCTGAGTGTTGCTATGAAATGAAGGGGTTTGACTCTCCCCTGAGAATGTCCCAGCCCCTAGACGTCCAGGGCAGTAAAGCAGGAGCACCTCAGCTGCTCTGGGCTGGCAGATGGAGAGAGGGGTGATCTGTACAGCACAGATCCATCAACATGCAGGTCAGGATTTGCATCTGCTAATCAGAGCTGGATCCAGGAAAGTAACTTTGGATAAAAGAATCCCATTACAAGTCAGCCAGCTGTGAAATATGGTACCTGTGCTGCAAACTGCAAATGCTCAGCCTCCTCTTCTCTTCCAAAAGAGGCTATAGATCCTTGTGCCAGGGGGGTGGAGGAAAGGAAGACTCCGCCAACAAGCCCGATTTATGCCCCTGAAGGGGCACTGAGGTAGCCTGCCAGCACAGCAATTTGCAGTCACCAGAGCTTGGACCTTTGCCCTCGGCCCCTCTCATGGCACCTATGAGAACTGCAGCCTGCAGTGAAACCTACCGCCTGTCCTTGTAACTCTGATCTCGGAAAAGCTCTCACGGAGGTGTGTGTGTGGTGTGCAGGGGTTTGCCAGCAGCTGGGATGGGAGGAAGAGGGTTGCTGACATTGGGCTGTTAGAGAGCAGAATGCGATTCAGCAGAAAAAGGCAGCCCTCGCTGCCATTCTCTCTGCATTTCTGAAGCGCGGCGGAGTAGGTGCCACATCCCATAAAAAGACAAATGGGACAGAGGGTTTGATAGCCCCACAGAGGAAGACTCCTCCAGAATGCACACGCCACCAGCTCCTCCCAATGGGAATCGAGGCCATGCTTCGTCCAGAGCTTGGTAAGCAGCAGTCAAAGGAGCTTAGCCAGCCTCAAACTCAGTGGGGAAGGATGTGGGTGAGGCGGTCACTATGCACCCATTTGGTGCGTGCTCATGGACCAGCGTGGTTGCTAATACATAAACATAGAATGCTCCCATGGCGGCTAAAGAGCATCAGTTGCCTGTTATCGTCTAGGAAATGCTGCCACAACGCAGCAAAGAAATACATGGTCCTTCCGGAAGTTACCTAGAGCAGCACCACAGGGTGGATCAGCAGGGAAAACCCTGCAGCCACAATGTGACGAGGTGCAGAACAGATCGCAGCTGAGAGACAACTGTCACAACTGTGGGGACGGGAGCATCGGGCCTGACCCAATGAGCAGTTTTAGCACAGGGAAACCAAACCAAACAGCAGCAACTGTTAGACTACAATACATTATGTCTAGAAGTAAATCAGCTTCTCCTGCTTCCCGCTCCATGCCTCAGTTTCCCCATCTATAAAATGGGGATAATGATAATGACCTCTTTTGTAATACACTTTGACAACTAGTGAGGACATATAAGTTATATGAGAGCTAGAAATGATTATCTCTGGGCCAGAACCTGGCTCCTGGTCAGAACGGCTGCCTTGGATGGAGGCTAAGGGACTGAGCAGGGACGCAGGAGATCCAGCTGTGTCACAATGCTTCTATAGGGCCTTGGGCATGTTGCTTATGCCAAGGTTTTCAGAAGTGAATAGGGAGTGTGAGTACCTCAGCTGAGTTGCTGGCCATAGACTCCTTAAAAGGCTGATTTACAGAAAGTGACACTGCTAAGGAGATCAGATGCCACCCATTGATTGGGCAGAGGGGAGCAGTTTCTTTTCTTTCCTGGCATCCCCTGTTGCCAGCCGTTCTGGTCACGAAGTGATCTGTGCCTTCTGGGACAGCATCCCGGCCACATCACACATTTGAGGCCCACCCCTTCTGGGGAATATAGAGTCCAGCAATGGGATAGCCCTCTAGCTCCCCATCCCAGGCTGAGGTCTTGGGAACTTGTTCCTTCTGACTTCAGAGCCTTTTTTCATCTAGATTCCCCATATCATGGTTGGACCTTTGGTACCTCAGAGGTTGGGGGAGGACTCGGGCCCACCCTCTCCAGTGGGCTCCGATGCTCAGTCCAATGATAGGCCACTACGCCTGCACCCCAAAGTGCTATACTGCTGCCTCCCTGGACCACTTCCTGACAGTCCCTTCTTTTCACAACAGGTAAAGACCTTAAATAAGTGGAATTAAAGTCTCAGATCTTTGGATTGGGCAATGTTGCTGCAGCCAGTCCTCAGGCAGCCAGAGCTGAGAGTGTAGGTCATTTCACCTCCACTGGCTCCTGGCCTGGTCTCCTTTGGAGCTCCTCCTCCCAAGCATGCAGGCTTTGCAGGTGTGGCAGGGTGGGGCTGCCTAGGTTCGGAGCAGCTGCTAACCCCCTTCATTACCAGAGCAGGGTCTGTATGTCCCGTCACAGGCATCAAGAAATAAAAGCACCCCAAATTGCTAGTCACTTTTGAAAATCTTGATTGCTTTGTGACTCAGTTTCCCCATCTGTAAAATGGGGATAGTGGAGCTTCCCCCACCTTACAGGAAAAATCCATAAACACCCTCAGAGGTACTGAGGTGCCCAACTTGTATTGATTTCAATGGGATTTAGGCCCCTACATACCTTTGAGGATCTGGGCCTCAGATACTACAGCGACTAGGGACCTCGCCAGTGCTTGCACAGATCGGTTTTCCAGATGAATCTGTCAATTAGAAAGACAATATTATCCCCTAGAAGCTGTTGCCCCTCCACTCATATTGTACAGGCTGCCCAGCAGATGTCAACTCGTAATGCCTTTCAGTCACCACCACACTGGCCTCTACCTGAGGTAGTGAGGAGGGTAAAGTCCCATTGCATGTCCCCAGAGCCAGCCACTTCCCTGGCCCCAGAACGTAACCTTTACAGAGTGACTCTCTCCCCAAACTCCATCAATAAAGAAGAGCGGGTCAAGTCAGCTGCAAACACCTATTTCCCCCCTGATTCTGAATGCTGGGCTGTGAACAGCAAAAAGAGATGGAAATTGAGGGGCGTCATTGCAAAGAGCTCTGCCTTCCCTTTGACATGAGATTATAACCGGGACAAACAGTGTGACCTGCGGGCTCATGTTTTAATGAGCAGTGAGTCTCTGATTCTCACCCCTATCAGTCAAGTGCTCTGGACGGGAGTCATGGAAGAACTGAAAGATGTAAATACTGTGAGACATGAAGTAGGACCGAGTGCGGGCAGCACTCTCTGAATCTTTCTTTTGTCCTATAGCATAGAACTGTGGTGAAATTTGCCTGTGCAAAGAGCTTAAGTGATGCCCAGGCCTCGTGCCTCTGAATGGGGCTGAATTTCCCTTTTTTTTTTTTCCCCATCCCACCGTCTTTCAGAGCAAGAGCATTCTCCTCTGCAGCGCTGGCTAATTTTATTTCATTTTGTAACTCACTAGATCAATAAAGGCTTTGCAATGGCATGAAAGGTGCTGTGGAAACGCTGATGCGTATTGATAGGATTATTCAGTTTTTGTTTTTAAAGAGAACGCCAATTCTTTCTCTTCTCAAAAAAAAACAGTGGAAGGCAGGGGAGAGAACCAGAGGGGATGACTCACTCTATTTGATGAACTTCCTAAGATGTCTCACTGCAAAGTTATTATTTATTTTCATGTATAAATTGTTTATATTGCGGTAGCAGCTGAGAGACCCAACCATGAGCTAGGACTCAACTATGCCAGGTGCTGTACAAACCCAGAACAAAAAGACAGTCCTTGCCCCAAAGCACTTACAAGTGAAGTTAAAAAAAGCCACTCTCATCACACACGGGACAGTACACACGGATCTGCACTCCTATCTGCAGATTGATACAGTGTTGCTAGCTTGCAAGTCTGGAAATATTTGGTGTATTTCTTTAAAGCCCCAGCTCCTGGAGTCATATTATTTTGTGAGACTCTCAGCTCTCTGTTGTTTGGTTTGTTTGTTAAAGGTAAATTTCTAACCCATGCAGAGAAAATCATGAATACCTGTTTCAAGTGCACCCTAAATTTCAAAAACCAGATCAATGAAAAGAACCCAGCATATATTTAAAAAAAAAAAATCTCATGAATTTGGGGGGCTGATTCATGATTTTTCAGCTCTTGGAGCTGGCAGTGCTGTTGCTAGAGCAGACCGGAAATAAGCATTCATGGCAAAGCCGCACCAGGGCTGGTTTGGGAGTTCATTGACATCTGGAAACACAGAGCCAGGTTGGTGACTCTTTCTGGCTAAATTGTGTCTTTAGCCCCAGCCCTAAGCAAAGAGCAATATGCAAGCAACCCCAGAGAGACACTGTGACTCAGACACCCCGGGAGTCACAGTGCCCTCTCTCCTGCCCCTAGGGTAGGCCAACACCACAATGTCGTATCCCAGCTGCAAGGCACAATGCTCCCAGTGGTGACTGGGTTGGCTGGGTGGAACAGAGGCTGTGCCCACACTTCTCGCTCTCCTGCGGCACTTGGGTGGACAGTGGAGAATGTAAACAAGTAGGCAAGGCCGATTTACCCCTGTGTTCCGCACCCCAAGGTCTGGATATCTCACGCGGGAGTGCTTGGGGGTTCCTACCTCCTTGTGAAAATCAATTATTATTATCTGTATTGTCATAGTGGTTAGGAGATCCAGGCATGGCCCAGGACCCCATTGTGCTAGGTGCTGTATGAACACAAAGACAATCCCTGCCCAAAGCTCTGACAATCTAGCAGCTTGATTTCTGGTGGAAATTGGGGGGTGCTGGTCACTTTGGCTGAGTGTGGTTCTGGGTGTTTGGGTTCAGTTGTGACAAATCTCAGAGGCAGAAGTCAGAACCCAACGGGCTGCTCACATGAGCCCCAGTGGTGCTGACAAATAGAAATCAGTGGGTTGACAGAGAGCTGAGCAGCCACCATGCTGGCCCACTCGCAGGCCTTTCTGTCTTGCTTTGGTTTGGAGGAGAAATATATAAAATCCCCAGCCCCTGGCATCTGTCCCTCCATCCATAGTGCACTGCCCAGAGAAGTGAATGCGTCCGCAGAGAGTCTGACAGAGAGAGAGAGAGGCGGATTCAGGACACCCCAATAAATCCCCCTAGGGATCAAATCCAAAGCGTCTGCTTTCAAGAGATAAACAGCAAGCTCTTCTCCTCTGAGGCATGGACATTGGCTGAACACAGTGTTAATCTCTTCATGGACCGGGGCCCGTCACCACGACAAAAGTGTCAGGGAAAGTCAAAAAAGAGAGAGACAGACAGAGAGACAGGGCGCACCTTACCAGCGGCAGTGACGGGACTGTAAATACTCTTAGCAGCTCGAGTGGAAAAACAGCTCCGGCCAGCAAGGAGGAGAAATGCTTCCTAACCACTCGGAGGTGACTCATCTCAATTTAGCGTGCAACAATTGGCCTCTGGGGGTTGGAGTGAGATGAAACTACAGGCTGGCCCTGCCGCGAGGCTCCTGGGGTGGGGATCGTTAACGCCTTTGGTACGGTATTAGGTTAGAGGGGTACTTGGCTGGATCCCTGTAATCAATAAGCATGTGTCGCAGGCTAGTTTGTTCTCTAAGTCCCAGCCCTGAGCAAAGGGTGGTACGCAAGATGTGCTGCTCCAAGAGTAGCCCCAGGCTGCTGTTCTTTGGAGGTCACCCTCCGAGCTATCGCTCTTCCTCTGCTTTCCCCTTGCTTCCGGGGATTTATTCCTGCAGCAAGTTACAACACGCCCCATGGCTCAGCTGTGCTGACCTGTGTACTGAGCCAAATGTCCACCCACTCCTTCCCTTCCTGCGGGAGCAGACAGCTAATAGCTCCTTATTGCTGTGCAGCCCGGCCCGACGGCCAAGTAGCCCAGGCGGAGGCAGGAGGGGCAGCTTACTCTCCCTTCAGCCTCCGCGCAGTCTCTGGCTGTTTGCGACCATTTGTGACTGATGCAATGCTACAGCAGCCTTCATCTGAGGTTCTCCGGAGCACTCTGTAAACACCCTTTACACCCCAGTCCTCAGAGGTGCTGATTGCCCACAGCAAAGCCATTTGAAGTCAACAGGAGCTCAGCACCTCTGGAAATCAGGCCCTGTGAATACACGCATGGCCATGGCTAGATGCCCACCAAGAGGAGGGAGGAAGGGAGTGTAAAATGCCCCCATACTCCCCAGTGCAAGCTCCCCATGTCGCTGGTAGCAACATGGGTGTAAGAGCAGCCTCCCTCCTCTGCTAATCCACCTCCCACAGGGCATCCAGGATATTCCTGGTCAGTGCAACATATGCACCCCATCCTTCCCCAACATGGCTGGGCCTGAAGTCTGAATCCATCCCTAGACATAGGCACATAGGAGTGGAAGAGAACTCCTGGCTCATTGCGTCCAGCCCCCCTGCCATCCTAGGCAACCCCTGATCCAAGCTTCTGCCTTTTACAGCCAGTGTTGCCATGAATTTCCCAGGCAGGAGAGCAGGCTGCCACTCTGCAAAGCAACTGTGAAAAGAGGCAGGCAGCTGCTTCTGCAAAGTAAATCCATATGGGGAAACGGTGGATTCTCCATCTCTTGAAGTCTTCAGATCCAGACTGGAGGCCTTTTCTGCAAGATATGCTTTAATTGAACACAAGTTATTGGCCTCAATACAGAGGTCACCGGGTGAATCTCGTCTGACCTGTGTTATGCAGGAGGTCAGACAGGATGATCTAACTGTCTCTTCTGGCACTAAAATCTGTGAATCTGAGTCCATACCAAATCTGCTAGTCCATATAAAAATATTGCTCCATCCTGCTTTAGGAAATTGATGACCCACTCACTCCCCCAAGGAAGCAATGACTGCAAGGCACAAAATACATGGCCAGTGCCTGCCAACATTTTTCCTCCAATAGCAAAAAAGAATTTCAATTTTAAGGCCCCATTAAAGACCCCGCTAAGCCTGCTTTCATTATACCAGCATGAAATAATGAGGACTCTTATTTTAACAACCTCAGAGCTGGTGTCTGTCAGCTTTTGCTGGCAACTAAACCTTGTTCTATTTTTTCCCCCTCCCTAGAAGCTTGAAAAAAATCTCAAACGTCGCCTTTAATCTTATTTCCTCTTCCTAGGTTCTATTGTATTAGCACCTCTTTATTTCTGCTAGCATGTTTGACAGCGAGTTCAAGGTGTTGAAAATCCTCTCTTTGTGCTGAAGGGAGGTAGAGGGAGGGTTGTTTCCGAATTATGACTTATGTTTAAAATGAACTGCAAAATGTCATAATTACACAGGTGCTGTTTTCGTCTTCCAGGGGGAAAACAAGGGAAGTGCTGAATTACAGCTGCAGGTTCACTGGTTTTGGTTATGCTGGAACGTCAGTGAGCTGGAGAAAGAAATTCAGAATAGCAAGTGCCGAGGGCAGTGTTGGGGAAAGGACTAGGAACTGCTATGCAACACAGAACAATCACAATAACACTTAGCACTTGGGTAGCACCACAATGGGGACTGAGAGCCTGGGGGGTTCCATGAGACAGTCCTCTCCAGCTGAAAACCTCACATCCTATTTCTGAGCTGGGAGGGTGGGAGTTACCCAGCTGCCCCAGAAACAACCACCAGTGTCCTGAATGTATCCCTCCTTATGGAGGGTTTTATCTATTCTTGGGATCCAGCTACTGGTGGAGAAGCTTGACTATAAACCCCACCGGTAAACTGCTGCAGTTTACATTGGTTCAGCTCATCCCTGCTTGGAGCCTGAATCATGGCTTGTCTTGGAGTTTGCCCTGGTGCAGCGATGCCGGTTGCTGAATATGGAGGCTGATCTGGGCCAATCCAAAGTATACATAGCACTTACAAGAGAGAGTCCGGGTTATTTGCCTGCAGTCTGTCACTTGTAGAAGGGGAGCTCTGCCGAGGATGTCAAAGGACTGCTTTGGGGAGCAAGGGGTGGTTGCAGCAGCAGAGTTTGGTGTGCCCCAACTCAGCCACAGTGGGGCTTATGCAAGCCGGGTGTGTTCATTTTTGGATAATAAGTTCTATTAAACACCAGTTTTAATTCTGTCCATGGTCCATGGAAGAGGAGCATTAGACAAGGCCTGAGAAGCCATTTGCAGCTCTGAGAAGTTGTGCATGAGCGGGTGAGCCTTTCTGCCCCATTCCTATGCAGGTCATTGGGGTAGAAGTGCTGTCAGGAAGGTAGGAGGGTGCTACCACCTGAATTAACTCAACTGTGCTGAAAGAACCAACTGAGCTTTCGACTGACCTAATTAGACATCGAAAGAAAACAGTGTTCCCCTGATCACGCCAAAAGGCTGGTCTGCTGCAACTCGCATGCTTTAGAGTAAGTGAAAGCCTTTAACTTCACACCAGCTTTTGCAGTCTCCCCCGACATCACCCTGTAATGATCTGTGTGTTTATACACACTCTCGCAACATATTAACAGAGGCATCGGCCTTCTTTGCTTCATTCACATGCAGGGTCTTAATTGGCTCCAAGAAGCACTTTCTATCCAGTAAGTTAAGTAAGCAGGCCTTGCAGCTCACCCAGGAGACAGAACTGTTATACGTAGGCTTGGAAGGTTTAGATCATAGAAGATTAGGGTTGGAAGGGACCTCGGGAGGTCATCTAGTCCCACCTCTGACTTTTTTTTGTATAGATTTGTATTGATGAATGTCATAAAACCAGACCTCACCAGACACACACATATCAATTAAAAAACATTTCCAGTGGTAATAACTGAAATGTACAGATGGACAAAGTAAGAAAAATGCTGCTTGAGGTTATTTACTTTGCATATTTTGACATGTGATGTTGATAATCTGTGTTTTAAGGGTTATAAAGCTTTAACTCTTTGAATCACATCATCTACTGTCATGACAATTGTTGTATGCTGCTCTCCATAATTTTGCACAACTGTGAAAATTTCAAACAATAGACATTGAAAAAAATGCTTAAAACAAACATTGATATTGTGCATTGAAATTATAGGGGGGAAATGAATTCTGCCATGCCTATTTATAAAATACTATGCAACTTTGTTTGGATCTAGCTGACATCAGCATGCTTATCAGATGGTTGTACATGCTTATGGTTTTCTGTGATTTTTTGCTCTCTTGCTTGCTTTTGACAATTTGTTTGGCTAAAATCCACTGAACAGAACTGATGCTCTTAGATGGCTTTGATCTCTCCATTTTTGAGACCTCAGTGAGAGCTGTCTCACCAAAGATATTCATGTGATTATTTTTTCTAAACTTTGATTGGAATGTCAGATCGCAAATTTGGGATCTATTTTCTGGCTCATTGTGAATGAGTAACCCAGAATGTCAAGATTCAAGCTCCAAAGCTGGTAGGAATAACTCTTTGTACTGGTGAGTTCTGGTGAAAAGGTCAAATTTGGGGAATGAGGAAAATCTTTGAGCTCAATAACTCTTAATAACTGAGTCTGTCAAATTTCAAGAGTCTAGCTCAGTGGGAACATGAAAATTAATTGTCTGCTAGTCAACCCAGTAAAAGAGTCAGTATTTTTAAATAAGTGTATTTGATATAAACCATCCTCATATCAGTTGAGAATGCAATTAAAAAACAAATGACACAATCACAGAATCAATGACACAGCCACAGGATGAAAGCAAAGAATAAGCGAAAGAAAAGCATTTTGGAAATGGCATTTTCAGCTGGGGCCAGAAACAGGATGGAGAGTCGAGGCAGGAGGGTAGTGGCAGTATCTGGAGAGGAGCAGGTTCTCACGACCAGGGGTGAGACTGCATGAAGGCTTTGAAATTATTCATTTTTCACAAAGAAATGCAAGGTAATTAGACTAAAAAACAGATTAAAATGAATTTAAAGCTCAAAATCAAAATGAAACATTTCAAATAAAATGAAATAATCCTCTAAGGTGCCGTCTCTGAGCCGTCCATGGGCGCTCCTAGCTGGGACCTGTACTGCTAGTCAACAGTGAGCGGTTGCTCTTTGGTTAGGGTCCCCTGGATGAGCTTGTTAGCTCCAGCGGGAAGCCCGCTTGGCGTTTTATGCATGAAGCCGGATGGCTGCATGGATTCCTTCATCCCTTTATTTTCTGATAGGAGCACAACAGTTTGATGTCAGCTCACTTTGGACTCTGGGGAGAGTGGCTGGGACGTGACTTGTGGTGGGTCGTTTTGCTGGTTGAAGCATTGCGTCAGAGGCACCGGGCCATGCTGCGGAAGAAGCACTGAGGGGATTTCTGTTGCCTTCTGTGCACAGCTTGCTCCACAGGCTGGGGTGGAGGGCTGGCAGGGCCAGGGCCTTCTCCTCTCTGCCCCATTTGGGGAAGCTAGCCTGTTAGCTGCTACAGGCCCCAATGGGGCCGCCATTTCCCAGGTGGGCTGTGTCCAGCCCACCGCAGGGAAAGACTCTGGTAATGGGGAAAGGCTCCCCCACTGCCAGAGCCTTTCACTGCCTTGTGTAGATACATGCCACAATGTGGATGTTGCCACTTTTCACTGTGGCACATAGCTACAACCTCAGTGGTGTGCAGTGTAGACATGCCTTCAGCCTGAGAGCCAGAGAAAACCACAGGGTCAGTCTGTCTCCAGCAGCCTCAGTAAATAATCCTCTTTGTATTCATACAGCTGAAGTCCTGTCTCTTCTCTGTCATTAGAGACTTGCTCTGGAAGTGGAGAAGGCTCCTTGAGCCCTCACATCCCTGTTCAGGGGGCTGGGCCCACACCAGCCCTTCCTGGGCTCAGACCACCATAACATAATGAGGAAGCATGGCTTAAAAGCATTATGGCCAGTTCTGGGGCCATCTGGTCCCTCTGCTCTGGCTCCAGATGTGTATAGAGGCTGTATATGAGCCACGCGGCAATGGAGGAATTCTCAGGAACAGCATGGGGCAACATAAGCAGGCACATATTGCTTGTCCTTGTGAGTGTCATCGTCGGGGACGAGCTGGGGCTGGTGCCACGGTAAGAAGGGGAGTAATTGTCCCGCTGGGTGATAAGGAGATAGGCAGCCCAAGGAAGGCTGCTGTCAGCTAGAGCAGCCCAGCGGCTGCTCTTATTTGCACCAGGGGCCAGTATCTCAGCAGCCCAGTATCTCAGGAGGCACCACCCAGTCTCCCAGGGAGTAGGACTCCCAGATTGCACCAGATTTAAAGGCTGTATTTAAACCAAAGCTCAGATCCCTTTTCCCTGGCAAAGAGCCTTCAAAGTGTCAGCTGAGGCTCTCTTGCTCTCTTCTCTTGTGTAGTTCTTTTCTGGACTGGGAGAGAGATTTTGGGACCATCCCTGGTGCCCTGCCTGCTTTCTTCTTTCTGCCTCCAGCTGCTGCTTCACAACTCTGATCTCCCTGCCCTTTTGTCCTCTTTTCCCTTCCTGTCTCCTGCTTCTCAGGCGATGGCTAAGGTGTGACTCCTCCCAGCACACCTATCCCCGTGCCCAGTCTGCTCTCAGTCTGCATGCAAACCTGGGGTTGCTCCTGCACAGGACTGGGAATTTCCACTCGTGAGGTTTCCTTTTGATTCTTCCATTCAGCGCAGCAAATAATCCCAGCTGGGCTTGCTCCAACAGACACGACAAAGTGTCCCCTTCTCCCTCAAAGCTGCAGATCTGGATTCTGCTCCCAGCTCTCTCAAATCTGGGTGGCTTTGGGTAAAAGCATCTGTGTTTTCAATGCATCCGCTAAATCGGGGTGTCTTCATTTTTGGATACCCCCCTTAAAATATCTAAGGCCTGATTCTGCATGGTGCTGAGTGCCTGCATTTCCCATTGACTTCATTTGGCGTTGTGGGTGCTCAGCACCTTTTAAATTCAGGCCGTTGTTATCCCAATTTGGTCCAAATTTAGTGGATGCTTGAAAATGTAGGTATTCATCTCTGTGTCTGTTTCCTCATCTGATATAGCAACTTCACAGGAGGATTAATCTCCTAATGTTTGTACAATGCTCTGAGTGCATCACATAAGAGGCACTGTAAAAAAACAATCTGCAGCCAGGCGCACTATCGCACAATGCGTGACTGCTGGGAACACTAATGGCCACGCCCCACCCCATGTACAGCTAATAACACTCACACCTTGATTTAAGGGTAAACAGACTGTAGTGAGAAAGATGGGATGAAGGTAGGATATTTCTTTCCCCTATGCTATCAGGTTCTTTTCTTCTTCTTCTTCTTAATATATAGGAGTCAGGGCAGAGAACTGGTAAAGTGTGTCTGGCTGGGAAATAAACTGGTTGGATTCCCAGGGACTGGAGGGTCTCTCTCCCTCTCCAGCCTGATGCTGTGTGGAGACAGCGAATTGAAACTCGTAAGCCCAATTACACTATCATCATCCAAGCGCTGGGGGGACAATTGCCAAGCAGAGCTGCTGTCCTCTGCAGGCAGGGAATGAAAAGGCCCAGTGGCTGCTGCTAAGAGACCATGCCCCAAAGGGAACGGCCGCCTTGTTTTCCTCAAATGTCTAGGATAGCCTAATATCTCCTGGGCTCTGGCAGGCACACACCACACCAGCGCACCAGGACGCATCTTTCGAGGAAAGGAGCTGTTTACAAGAGAAGCAATGAGCTAATAGGGAGCCGGGGAGCCATTTAGACTCCTCTGGAGGAAGATTAATACCTGCTGTAAACGTATTCTGGCTGCTGTGTGTCAGGTCCCAGTTCAAGGGAGGGTCTAAGCATCTTGCTCAGGATATGTGTCCATTCCATCCTGGGGTGTGATTGCAACTCACACACATGTATCCGAGCTAGCTTTAATCTAGCCAGTTGGGGACCAGGCCCCAGCAGCTTCAGCACAGGTTTGCCCTCTGACTAGTTAGCCAGGGTTCCAGGCAGGCTTGGACAGCCAGCTCTGCAGGTCTCACTGCTACAACCTCACCGCTCTGGTCCCCAGGATAGCTAGATTAAAGCTGGTGTGGGTATCTCTATTCCAGATGCAGTCAGACCCCATGACTGTAGTGTAGACGCACCCTAAGGCATGAGGGGGGAGGTTTGTAGACCAGCTGCTCCTCTGGCATTGAGCAAACAGTGAAAAGGGGTAAATCCTGGTGAGAGTCTCCATTCATGAGAACGGGGGAAAAGGGGAGCTTCACACACACTCCAATTCTGATTGTCCCATGCCTGGCCCTGCATGTCATCATTTACACCAGTGCGTAGAGAGGGCAAAGCTAGTATAAAATGCTGCCAATCTGGAGTGAGACTATTTGGCACCTGCTTGGATTGTCTACACTGGATTTTTAGTCACTGGTGCAACTCCTCCTGTAGAAGCCCTTCGGCAAACCATTCCCTGTCTCTGTGCCCGCTTCCCAGGGACCATAAATCCATGGATACCTGGGAGGTGCTCAGGTAGGGTTCACACATTCAGAGGCCTATGCTTTATCAGTTTCCCTGGGCCAGGGGCAGAATCTCCCACCTACTCTGGGTGTGGGGAGGAAGCAAACTATATCAGGGCTATGCCGAGTGCCCTCTATGTAACCCAGCACTCAGGTGCCGTTCTGCTGGCCGGTATGTAGAGCCACAGCCTTAGCGAGTCCCATCCCACCCAGCTGCATAAGGTGGGGTGAAGTAGCTGTTGTGCAGACCCTGTTTCTTCTCCCATGCTACAATCTATGGCATAAGGGGAGCACCTTGTACCCCCCACGTTTGCTTGCACAGAAGCCAATGACCCCTCCTCACCATCTAGC
This sequence comes from Emydura macquarii macquarii, assembly GCF_026122565.2. NCBI lineage: Eukaryota > Metazoa > Chordata > Testudines > Chelidae > Emydura > Emydura macquarii. The sequence goes on along the minus strand of NW_027130449.1, from coordinate 3,077,497 downwards.
CCTCACAATAAAACTGAGCTCTTCCATAGTGCTTTTCACCAGCAGATCTCCAAGCACTTGCCAAGGGAGGTCAGTAGCATTGCCCTCCTTGTTCAGAGGGGGAAATGAGTCGCCCTAGGTCACCCTGCAGCAGGGCTGGAAATAACACCCACAGCTCCCAAGTGCTAGCCTGGCGTTCTATCCAGTAGGTCACACTGCCGCCCTGCAGAGCTGGCTCACTGCATGGAGTCCCGCCACTCAGATCCGTGCCACCAGCAACTCCAAGTCTCCACGCTGTGGCTCCCAGTTAAGGCACCCCCAAAGTTAAAGCTCCCCAGCACCTTCCTTGTCAGTGGGTTGGTGACAAGCTCCTAATGCCGTGGAGCACATATGGCATCCCCAATCTGCTGAGCACATTTTTAGGGCAAACTTCTCATACCGCTGCGCACTGGGCTTAAAATAGAAGCCTGAATTTGGGAGGCAAGGTACAGGAGTTGGCTGGGGGAATGGCATTCAATTAAAACGGAGAGGCTGCCAGGAATATTTTATTCGCTGCATATGCTGCCTCTGCTCCCATGTAATAAGAGGGTTTTTTTAATTTTGGAGAGAGGAAAAAGTTGCACATCCTTTACATTTTTTATGGCCATTTCAGAAAACCCAGACTAAAATTCCACAGCCTCCAGGCTGAAGGAGCCAGGGGTGGATTTGGCTGGTAGTGGTAGCCTGTCTGAAAAACCAGGGCATACTGCCTTGCTGACAGAAGCTTGTGGATCGGGATGGAGGGGAAAGTTTGAAGTGCATGGCAATGCAAAGAGCCAGCGCGTCCTATATCTTTCCTCCCCTCCTCTCTGGGGGGTCCCAATTACTGACTGCTCCCATGCTGCAGATTCTTTTTGTTCCCAAACAAGCCCCACAGCCTCTTGCACTGGCAGCAGGGTGCTTCCGGGAGATGTCATGACAGAAAGAGACCCCTTTTTTCTGGGGTTAGCAAATGTTCTATAGTCATGGAGGCTCAGGACAGCCAAGTCAGTGAGCGATCACAGATGCCCCAATGTGATCCCAGTGCATGCTTAGAATTGGTACCAGTGCGTGCTTAGACGTGATACCTAGGCAGCCACTGACTCAGCCTGTGCGTAAGGTGCTCCCCTTCAGGTGCATAAAACATTCCCCATATGATCCAGTTTCAGGAACTCACTCATCCCATAGAATAAAATCATTACTAGCCCGGGTGCTTTGAGCTGGCTATTTCAGGCAGAGGCCCTTTGACTGCATTCAGACAAAATCTGAGATCCCTGATGTTCTCTGCATTGAAGGCAAATACCATTCTCCAAGGCCAGGGATTTAAATCTTATCACAGGAACACAGGAAATGCCAGACTTGAGCAGAGGTCCATCCAGTCCAGTATCCTCCCTCTGACAGTTGCCAGAACCGATGCTTCAAAGGGAGCTGCAAGAAATCTCCTGACCTCTACCAGTTGGAGATCACTGTAAGCCATGAAGCATGTAGTTTATTCTCTCTTCCAAAGTGTATGTTAGCATTGACAATGATCACTTGGGATCTTCCTATCCATATAAATGTCCCTCTTTGAATCTTGCTACTTTTTGGCCTCAATTAAATCCTGTGGCAATGAGTTCCACTGTCTAATTATGGGTTTGTGACTTTAGCACCACAGCCCTTGATAGCTGACAATTCCTCTATCCAGTGGTTAGAGCACAAGGTAGGAGTCGGGACTCCTGGGTTCCATTCCATTCCTTACTCATCCTCAGATTCACTATGTAACCATGGGTGAGTCACGGCTGTCCTTCACGCCTCAGTTTCCCCACATGTGACATTGGGATAATGAGACTTACCCAGCACTGCAAAGTGCTTTGAGATCTGTGGATGAAAGTCACTATATGAGTGCTAAGAATCATGACTATTTGAGCTCCAGCAGAATCTTATAGTTCCTGGGCCACATTCATATGGACATTTCAGGGAAATCGACATGATTTCGCGGAGCATTTCAGCTTAGATGGAACTGGAGTCTCTGTTGGAAAATGTCTCTGTCGAAAGTTTTCCCACCAGTTCTAGCCCTGGTCTCCTGTGGGTCCCCCCATCAGAAGAGATATTGGGCTTCTCTCTACCTCTGCAACCTCTATGCTGGAAGATTTCCCTAGTGGAAGCCACCCTTAATCTCAGCCTGAACATGGCCCATTCTTGTCGATGGACAGAATTTGTGATAAGGAATGCACCAGGAAGAGGTGGGAATGATTCCATCACAGGAGCAAGGTCATCCATGCTCACTGAAAATCAGCTAGTCAGTTGGCCAGACTGTGTTATCACCAGCATTTCAAGTGCCTCCCCGCCCCCCCTTCCTCAACCACATCAGAGCTTGCCTCAGTACCGTGAACAGAGCCAGGCTGCTCTTTCCTTGGGCTTGCGAAAAAAAGGAGTGAAGGGAGAGCAAAGAAATGCTCTGGAAAAAAAGCCATTTGTCCCCTCAGCTTTATTCCAACTGCAAAGTCGGAGCAGCTTGTAGCTCCAGAGAACTTTTAATAGAAATCTTCAGAATGAAATGGGCTACAGCTGTTTGCCTTGATAAATATATTTTATGCTACATGCCTCAGCCGCCATCTGTTTGCTGATACGAGCATTTCTTCTCCGCCGCAGCTGAAGAGAAGTCATCAAAGGGAATAGCAGGAGAGGGGTTTCATAGCAGGTACAGAGGAAGAGGTGAAGTGGTCCATGCCAATGGAATTATTCTGCCAGCTTAATGTGGGCAAAGCTTTTAAAAGAACAACCGAGAAAGCCAACAAGGGTTTAGGACTGGGTGAGAATTTGCACTTCTAATTTGATCCTTCTTTTTCATTGCCTTCCCATTTCTATTGTTAGGGAAAACCTCATTGTTCAATAACAATGGGCCAAGGGCCACATTTTCAAAGGTGTTTAGGCACCTAAAGATGCAGACAGGCACCTACTGGGGTTTTCAAAGGTGCCTAACTCCCACTGGAACAAATAGGAGTTAGGTGCCCCGGTGCTTTCAAAAATCCAAGTAGACGCCTGCAAAAGTCCTGCTGAAGGCCAATAACCTCAGGATCCAATAATAAAATAATCATGATTAATAGTATTAATAAAAAGCAAATCTCATCCATAAATCTCAAAGTGCTTTCTAAAGGAGACTAAATAAAGAGCATTATCCCAGCTTTACAGATGGGTAAACTGAGGCATGGGGGGAATTCGTTGACTATAAATCTGGAGGGGACTGTTGTCAGCACCTTGTCTGACCACTTATATAACACAGGCCAGAGAACATCCTTGAGCTAATTCCTGTTTGAATGAGAGCATATCCAATCTTGTTTTAAAAACTGCCAGTGCTGGAGATTCCCTTGATAAATTGTTCCTCTAGTTAATTACCCTCATTGTTAAAAATTTGTGTCTCAATTCAAGTCTCAGTTTTCTAGCCATTGGCTCTTTGTTATATTTTTCTGTGCTAGACCAAAGAGCCCTCTGTCAAATTTCAATTCCCCAGGGATGTACTTACTATACACTGTGAGCAAGTCACCCCAACCTTCTCTTTGTTAAACTAAACAGATTGAGCTCCTGGAGTCCTTCATTATGTCATGTTTTCCAGTCCTTTGATCATTCTCATGGCTCTTCTTTGAAGTGAATTGCCAAATCAGAAAAGTAGTTTTATACTTGCTTTGCACAAGTGTAAGGCTCTGGGATGGAATCAGGCCTATATGTTGTTATTGCAGCTGGCATTAACTAGAGACAGTCAAACTCTTCTTTTTAAAAATAATACTCAGCGTGAATATTGCTCATGGGCCAATACTGGTTTCAGCGTCTGGGTATATTACTGGGATGTTCTCAGCCACTAATTACAGCCCATATGTTGTTGCTGTTCACTATGACGATTTGCTGTTGCCTAACGGGGTTATGTGATCAGTCACCTACCTTAACCTGGTGTTGTCTCTGCTCCCTAATTAGCTCAGGAAATTTTGTAAACAGAAGAATAACGAACAGGGAACAATGCGCTTTCTGACGTTGATTTTGTGTGAAAAAAATCCATAAAACTCAAAGAGTTTGCGATCATTTGTAGGAATGCCCAGTGACTGTCCAAATATTCACAATAAGGAATAATAAAACCTCATCATTCATAGATTCACAGATTATAAGGGCAGACAGGACCATTCAATCATCTAGACTGACTTTCAAATCAGAACAGACCCACCTTTGTATGCTTATTCACAAAAATATTTGTGAATTAAGGTTTCTTTTACTGTTCAGCCATCTTGGGTGGATAGGTGAATAGATAGATGAGTGTGCATGGGGATGGATGGATAGATGGATAGATAGATGTAAAGTGCTTACAAGACAGTTATCAACAGAAGCAAAATTGAATCTGACCCATGCTAGACAGTTCACTTGTCACCAGTGCAGGAAGCAGTAGGGGGCAAGGAACAGCTGACACCTGAAAACATGATGAATATGACTCTGAATAGCTGCTAAACACCACCAGCCATCTGCTGCACTTGATCCGTGAGTCCAGCTCCTATCCATCTATGCTCTGTGCTGGGCTGAACATATTGCTGGCTTTCAGCAGGTGATAATGTTGTACATGGCTTCCACGAGGTCCCAGATAAAGCCAAGTGTTTCAGTCTTTGGGACAGCCTGGAGAAGCCCAATGACAGTCAGATTTGCATTTCTATTTCATGTGAGATCCTTGGTTTTGCTTCAGGGACTCATTTCTGGGGCAATGAGACCTTGGCACCTCTACCATGCATGCACCAAAACCCAATTAGGGGAACAGATCTCCCAGAGGCCTTGAGAAGCGAGTGGGAAGATGTTAACACAGCCAGTGGAATCACGCACATTCCCTATCGATGGGGTTTGGGAGTGTGGATCTGGAGCTGCACTGGGCAGAGTCACAGTGGCCTGGGAGAGGAGCAGCAGCACTTTCCTCTTCCCCCATTTGAACTCCTGCATAGGATCTAGACTTGCTGCTGTACTAAGCACTCAGGCTACTCCAGGTGAGTGCTTCCTAGTGTATGAGCCACTGCCAGGGGAGCTGGTGACCCTACAGCCCTGCCCCTCACGCACACTGACCAGCAGAGCTGCCTATGGACACTGCTTCTATGTATGGAGTGGGGGAGGACACTGCCCTCCCTAGAGACAGTGCTGGTCCTCCCAGAGGGGCCAGTGCATAAGTGAGGCAGTATGGACTAGGGCAGTGTTTCTCAATTAAATTTGGCCACGGAACCCTTTTGAACTCCATAAATAATTGCGGAACCCCCCAAACTCTTAACAGTATTCAAATGTCGAAATAAGCAAAGGTCAGCATTTCTCACTTAAATTACACTTACACTGGATACCCTCCGCCGGAAAATCCAAGACATCTTCCCTTTTTCAGCGGCGCGGAGAACAGCTGCTCTCGGCGGCGCGGAGAACAGCTGCTCGCAGAACTCTAACAGTGTTCCCACGGAACCACAGGGTTCCGCGGAACACCAATTGAGAAACACTGGACTAGGGCATTGCCTTGAGATGTTGGTTCACTTCCCACCTCTGCTATTTGTTTTGCTGGGTGACTTTCAGCCAGCCACTTCCTCTGTGCCTCAGTTGCCCAATCTGGAAAACAGGGAAATGACACTGACCTCCTTTGTAAAGCACTTTGATAACGAGGAATGAAAAGCATTAGATAACAGCTCAGTATGACTGTTGTTAATGGGCACAGTCGATCCCTACATCTGATGAGCGAGCCTGGTTTCCGGCTCAAGATACTCAGGGAGGAATCCAGAATCTCCGGTGCCTGTCTGGACCTCTGAATCATTTGGGTTTCCTCCATTTTCCACCTTTACTCAGCAGGACAGTAGGGGGCTGGGGCAAGGGAAGATTGGCTGAGAAAGCATCAGGGCAGCCCAACGTCTCCCAGCTGCTGCCCTAGTTTTTGCTGATTTCAGCTGCGGAATCTTTCTAAAAACAGAAAATAACAAAACAGTGGCTTCCTAGGGTCTGACTCCACCCTGCCCCCACCCCTCCAGCCCCAGGATAATGACATGCAGTAGCTCAGTGGCTCCCCATCCCCTCTCTGAGGCCTGATTGTGTCTGAAAAGGAGCCAGCCGGAGTCCTGCTAGGACTGGCTGCTCCCGGCCTTGGTTACAGTTAACCCTGAGCGCACACATTCTCCTGGCATAATAAGTCTATTTCAGAGCCTTCTTTGGAGTTAACGCTGTTCCGATTGGGCCCGCTGCCTGGTTCTGCTAAATGCTGCTCCCAGCAGCGCTCAGCCACAGCCTGCAGTGGGGAAAATAGCCCAGCAACAACCTTGCCTTTAGGTGTAGGAGGGGGAAGAAAGTGCCTGAAAGAAATAAGAGTGATAAAGGGCTGGTAATTGTCCTTCCGTGTGAGCCCATGGGGAGCAGGGTGGCATGAATTGCGCCTGAGTCCCTAGCTGTGCACCGGGGGCTGCATAGGTGTGGGTCCTGTTGCCTGGATTATGATGGAAAGAAAGAGGGTTGGCCAACAGTTCAGAGCCAAATTTACAGAGATCCCCTCTGCGTCCATGCGCATCACCCACCAGAATCGCAGTGGTCGACACCAGCCTAGCATTAGCCGGTGGACTGATTTTCACAGGCTGTTTTCCCAAGTCTATTAAACGGCTCTGGTTACCCCCCTCTCCCGCCCCTGGGTTGCTAGTCCCACCCCACTGTTGACTGTCAGATCAGGCTGCTGGTGGGCGAGAGAGGAGAGTAACCACTACTGGAAAGAGCTGTATGGGGAAGCTGCACTGTAGAGAGCTGCCTGCAGTCACCCCCAACAAACTGGGGAAGGAAAGGGAATGCTTTCAGACCCCCGCCTCCCAGGCACATAGAAACTCTGCTCTCAGGGAGCCATCAAAAGACCGCAGAGCTGCTAAGCCACCCTGAGAACCTGGACTCATTCAAAACAGACCTGAAGTGTCTCTCCGTCTTGCTGCCAAAAATGGGCAGCTGGGGGCAGATCAACCCTCTGGTTCCCGGTAGGGCCCCCCACCAACTACCCAGCCCAGGCACCTCACTTTGGGCCTGAAGCAGCCCCTGTTATTTCAGTCCCACCCATCCGCCCCCCAGCATAGCTCTGCCAATGCACTTCGAGCTGCAATTCCATCCCTGGGTCTCCACCGATAAACCCCCTCCTGACCCACAACCTCCACCAGCTCTGCCAGTACTGGTCTTCCCCTCGCCCGTGGCCGTGGCGAGTTAGTGACAGAGCGCGCTATATGCTAGGGACCAGGCTGAGAACACCACGCTGTTCTCTGGCAACATCAAACCTATTGGAGAGTTTGTGGCTTCTTTAGCTCAAACTCCCAGCAAACAAACCCACCGCTACAGCAGAGTCACTGGGAATTTGAAAACCTTTAAGGACATGAAAGTCAGCACAGAAACTCCCTTTGATTTCAATGGTCTTTGGATCAGGCCCTAAACTGAAACAGAGAAACTGGTGCATGCTCCTGGCTGTGCATATGCTTTACCCTCTGTCCTTCTCTCCTTCATATTCTTTTGCCAAGAGGGCTTTGCACTCATAGCACCTCACAATTCCAGTTCAATTCCTTTTTGTCTATAGCATCTTTCATACCAAGGGTCTCAAAGCACTTTACAGAGGAATAAATAATGAGCAAACCCTTCACATGACCAGGCACCCAGACAGCTCACAAAAACAACTTGAACCAGAGGGAAAGCACAGGAAGCAGTTGTTTAAAAGCCACAGTAATAGCAGCTCGTGTTTCAGCCTCTGTCTCCCAAGCCAAGCAGTTTCTCCAAGCCTGGAAGAGCCTACAGGAAACTTAGGTACTGTAGGAAAAGAGCCACTGGCCATTCAATAAGTTTCTGGGCTGAGTGTGCTGTCAGTTGGATGATGCATCAACCAGAGGGCTTAGTTGGTTTTGACAGAGTAAAGACGCTACCTGCATCATCCATGACAGGATCTGAATCTCCCCAAAGCTGGGAAACATTTGGTTTTACTTTGGACCCTGCTTTGGTCCTAGCCAAATGCCAAATCATCCTTTTGAAAACTCCCAGAATCCTCTCCACCTGGGTGATCCGGAGCTCAGCTCTCTCCCTGCTGCACCTGCCATTTGGTGGATGCCATTTAAGTGAGTTTCATGACATGGTGACGCAGTGACCCTGTCAATCTGCAATGTACTCCAGCTCACCTTTATGTTAAACGAGCTCTCATCCACGCGAGTTATTAATAGAATGCCCTTTTGCTTTAACCATCACAAGGGCCCCTTCTTCAGTCCCAAGACAACTCCGAGCCAGCAGCGTTCTCAGGGTGAGGACAGATCCACTCAGCAAAGCTGCCATCCGGTGTCGCTGTCCAGCTTAACAAAGTGATGGGAAAGGGAGATGAAAGCAGAGAAAAAGATGCAAGGAGGGCCAGGACCAAAGACGGAGGGATGGGACCAAAGGAAGAGCTCCTTTTCCCCAAAGACACGCGGGTGATCTTGGAAAAGGAACCAATATGCTACATGCAAACCGCTTCTAGGCTCCGCCACTGCTACAAATAGAGCTGAGCCGAATGCTGAGTTTCCTTAGGTCTTAACCCTTTTGTGTCCCTCTGAGGACTTCAGCCTGGATGGGTCAAACCTACCAGGAAATCAAGTCTTGATCACCCCCCGTGCAGGGGGCCTTGCTGGCTGGCATAGATCTGGCATTAGCAGTCGACACTGCCCATGCTCCCATCCCCGCATGGACATGTCACGGGAGTGGAGTAGGGGGGCAGGGGTGCGGCTGGAATGCTCTGCAAAGCATACCTTAGGGTCGTCCTCAGGCTGGTCTGATAAATGCCAAGCAGGTCCTTGACTGCCTGCCAGGAGGAAGGGCCTGCAGCTAGCCCGCTTACCTGCTAGCTTAACCCCAGGCAATCTAATGAGTGCAGCTGGGCCTCATTTCAGCCTCCGGGTAGACCCAGCCACCCAGCTGGCTGAGGGGATTAGCAGACCTGCTTTGAAAATCAGCAGCAGCAGCCATTCAATGAGTGCTTAAAGCATTTGCCCCTGGCTATGATAGTATCTTTGCCTGCTCGTCCCCAGCCCCAGTGCTGGACTGAGCTCTGCTCCTTCCTTGCCTCACTCCAGATGGCCTGGTTCTGACCTCGGCTCTGATCTGTAGCCTTTGCGTCTGGTTCTGACTCCAGCTGTGACCATTGGCTCTGGCAGGCGGCTACTGTCTCCTGCTCTGACCACTAGACCTGACCACCCATAATGCCGCCTCAATGAAAGGGAGGGGAGAACTGAGAACTGGGGAGACTGAGCCTGACTCGTCACTGCCTGTACCTGTGCAAAGCAAATGCCTGCCCTCCCGGCGGGTTGAGCAAGTGGAGAACGGTGCACTCACTTTGCCAAGAGCAGAGAGGCAGAGTCGCAAAGTGCTGTGTGGTGCTGAGCACTAACGTGTTGGTGCTATTGGTGCTCACATAAGAAAATGCCATGGAGGAGCCCTGAAAAGCCATCCAAGAGCTAGCAGCTGCTCTGAAGGCAGGAGGTGAGAGAAAATTCCCACCCAGCCCACTATGATCCCCTTTTCTGCTGAAATCACTCTGTTCCCAAATGTGTTGGCCAACCCCAGCCATACATAGGCCTGGAAGAGCGCAAGAGAGAACCTGCTAGTTGCATGTGAAAGGTGGAAGCTGGTTTTGGCCGTACAGCTGTTCTCCCTGGGGCCACCGGCATCCTGGGCTGTATAAATACACAGGGCTGGGTTGGCCGGTACAGTACTCGTGTGCGAGACCTGCAAGGACACACTGGATGCTGACTCTCTCAGTACCACCCCAGCACTCCCTGAATTCTGTCTGCCTTAGGTACATCTCTCGCCGTAGTATGTGAGCACCTCGCCATCTTTGAATGTATTTATCCTCCCGTCCCCCCGGCAAGGCAGGGCAATGGGGTTATCCCCGCTTTACAGAAGGGGAACCACAGCTCAGAACCACAGAGGTATTGATTTCAACGGAAGTTAGGGGCCTATGCTGCTTTGTGAATTCCTCCCTAAAGTGGCTAGACCCAAGTCAGACAAGAAATCTGGGGCAGAGCCCGGGACTGAAACCCATGTCTTCCAAGTCTTATGTGAGTGTCCTAACCACTAGACCATCCTTCCTCTCAGAGTTAAGTGGGCGCTATCCTCCCTGAGGCACCATCTGACTGATTTGTTTGAGAACCAAGGCCCCGAGCACTTGCAGAGGTACACAGATGCCTGATTGCTTGGTCTGGGTGGGGCACTCAGAAGCACCCCCCACAATGTGCCTCAGTGGACCCTTAGACACTCCCTTAGCAATTACTGTCACGCCATCTCTCAGAAGGTCACAGAGCATGGCTACCTAGAGACATGGCTGCTGCTTTTCAGCTCTCACTGTGAGATTTCAGCTATTTCAGAGGCCAGGAATGTCCTCTCCAGTCGGCTCCTCAGTGGCAGAGAGTCACCTTGCCTTAGAGCTTCATAGTTTAAGGCCAAAAGGGACCATTTAATTATCTAGTCTGCCCTCCTGTATAGCACAGGCCTGGAAAAAAAGGTCATCAGTCATGCAAAGGGTCATGGGCTGTGGACCAGCCAGCCCTCTCAGGATTCTGTCTCTCTCTATTGCTATCTTTGTACCTATATATACTCATGAGTGAGTCAGAGTCTTTTCTTCGGGAGGTTGCAGAGTAGGTGCTTGTTGTGTCAGCGAACACGCAGTCCCGTGAATGATTCCTTTCAGTAAAGCCCAGCACTGAATTATTGGTCTGTGATCCCATAAAATTAACATGTCCTGCTATAAATAAACGCACTCTAATGGGCTGTCATTGACGGCTTTTGGAAAGGCTCGGCTCGTGTGAGCAAAAGCTTTAATGACCGTAATGGAAACTAGCTGAAACTCATTGGTGCTGTGTTTAACGAAACCCATGCTAGGACAAAATCTATTATGCATCGGGAAAAATGTGCACTCGACAGGTCATATCAGGTAGGATGAAGCTGGCATAATCCACTGAGCATGCTCTGCAAGTTTAACCTGATGGTTAGGTGCACTGGGCATGCTCCGTGTTGAATTAGAGTGTGTTGTCATTTGGGCTTGACACTGCAGGGGGGGGTATTTTAGGTTTTGGGTGGTCCCAAGTCCTAGCTCACCTTTTGGGTTCCCTTGTCTGAAGCTGGGAGGGCTCCTGCAGGGTTGGGGTGTGTTTGTAGAGCAGGCTGGAACAGGTGCTTGTTCCTTACACCTAACTCCAAAATAGGCTGATTCACAAAGGCGCTGATTTCAATGGTGATGCCCTGAAAACTGGGCCAGCGGGTTAGGTGCCTGACTCGAGAGATCCATGCTTGAAAAATGCTGGCCCTAACCCCAGATCTACCTCACTGAACCTACTTTGCCCATGCGGCCAGCCCTGTGAACCTCCCTGGGCAACGCTTTGTAGCTTACCCAAGAGACCAGGTTCCTCTGCGGTGTTGGAGCGTTGCAGAGAAACACACAACTTCCCCTGAGCATTCACCCCCACCCGTCCACCTGCATGGCCAGTACATTGCCTCCTGGAGAAAGGCCTGTAATCGTCCTGGGGAAAGATAACAAGGCCACATGGGGTTATGGGCATGGTCTAATTGCATGTAAAAAAACACAGCTTTGACTCTCCGGAGACAAGAGGTGTTTTGTAGTAAATTAATAGATGCCAAGCCTACCCCAGCGTGCTGGTTAACACTGCTCTCTTGCCATGGGGGAGACTCCTTTGCTGAGAATTATACATGCAAGGACGAGGACTTCCCTGGGCTTTGGTTCCCTGGGCTTTGTTCTAAGGGTAGAGGAGTGGATGGGCCGGCAAGGGATGGAGCTGTTTACTCACAGACCACAGTCATTTCAGACACTCAGAAGCGCTTGCCTTTCATCAAATAAAAAAAGACTGAATGCACGGCACGGGGGCTCCCGAGAGTCTGAATAGAGGGAAAGGATTACAGCCCTCTCCATTGGAGAACTTCAAAACACTCTACAAACATTAACAAAGCAGGTGTCAAACCATTCTGGTGAGGCAAGATAGATTGCACCTGTTGTGCAGATGGGTAAACTGAGGCACAGAAGTTAAGAGACTTAATTGTGGTTAAACAATGTGTCTGTGGCAGAGGAGAGAACCTACATGTCCTGATTCCCACTCCTTTGCTCTAACAGCTAGTCTAAACTGCTTCCCCATGAAAAGTAAACACCGGGGTGGGTGCAGGGGCAAGAGTCTGCTTTGTCTGTATTCCCAAACCCCAACTCTCTGTGCCTACCTTGTTTGCATCGATTTGTCCCTTTGGAAATCATTGTCAACACCAGAAATGCTGAGTCAGCACTGCTGGCTTTTTGCAGGGCAGGGTGCTGACGGTCAATCCCCCGTGGCAGTAGTTACGGTTTGCCTTTGTGTGCATTAAAACAATCCCTGAGCTGAAGGTAACAGGCTGTGACTCTTAGGGAGGCAGAGTAATGTATCAAGTGTGCATTCCCCACAGAGCCAATAATCCTCCATGATCGCACATCATGAATTCCAGTAAGACCGACGAAGAGTTCCACTAAGACAGAGTTCTGGTTAGAATTATTTGTACAGACAAGAACGGACATTGCTACAGCATTGAAACATCCAGAAATCGAGCAGTGTGGAGGGCTCCCCCCAAACATCACGAGACTGGCATGAAATTATGAGATTTTTAAATAATACATTTTGTCTTATTTTTATCGCCTTTGGGTTTTTGAGCTTGGAGGGGGCAGCTGGGGCAGGTTTTCAAGCTTTTCACCACCACCACTGGGGTTAAATATTTTCTTAGACTCTCACCTGGCATTTAGTACATCAGAACATAAGAACGGCTGAACTGGGTCAGACCAATGGTCCATCTAGCCCAGTATCCTATCTTCCTGTCTGTCTGTCCTGTCTGGCCAATGGCAGGTGCCTCAAAGGGAAAGAACAGAACAGGTAATCATCAAGTGAACCACCCGCAGTCGCCAATTCCCAGTTTCTGGCAAACAGCAATCTCTGCCCATCCTGGTTAATAGCCATTAATGGACCTATCCTCCATGAACTTATCTAGTTCTTTTTTGAAACCCGTTATAGTCTTGGCCTTCACAACATCCCCTGGCAAGGCGTTCCTCACCTTGAAACATAGCAACATATTCCCATGACTCCAGAAGCTGGGACTTCAAAATAAGCACTAAACATTGTGTGACTCATGATAAAATCACACCATTGGTTCCGTGCCCAGACCCAAATAGTCTCATACTCCGCAGGCACTTCCGAGGCAAACCTGGATCAGGATCCAAACTGGGAAAGTGGTTTCTTCCTCTATAAAACCAAACCTGTGTTACAGCCACCCAAAAACTGGATGCCACTTGCCATGGAAGCTGTGCCACAGACAGGCAAATCCCACACATACTTCTGGAAGATGCAATATCCTCTGAAGCAGCTGCTCCTGGCCATTGTCGAAGACAAGTTACTGGACTAGACGGCCCAGTGACCTAACCCAGTCTGGCAATTTTATGATCCTAGGTTCTGCTCACAAATTGTCTTCAGTTTGTTCATTATCTGGAATGAACAGTTCATAGAACAGATTTCAGCCTCTTGATTAATTGCCAACTGTTTGAAAGTGAATGTTTATTCGATTAGTCGATACTTGGAATTCACCATTTGAACTGTATGATTGGTCACCTCAGTTACATGGTATTGTCTCTGTTCCTTGATTGGATGACTTTAGAAACTACTTCTCCTTGGCCTTGATTAAACTAATCTCAGTTACAAGCTGGAAATTCACTCGCTATTCACAAGAGGGTCCCTCTTTATTTCCTCAGATGCTCCAACCTTCCATAACTCTGCAGAGCCTTCAAGTTTGAGGGTGGGCTTAAGGACTGATTTCAGGCACCTCCATATGTGACTCTTCCCTCTTATGACCCACCAATGGTGATTTTAAGGGACAGTCTCTTTAATATATGTGTACAGCACCTAGCATAATGTGGCCCTGTTCATAATGTGGCCCTGTTTAATATATATGTGTACAGCACCTAGTTCTAATGTGGTCCCTAGATACTATCACATACAGATGATAAAGAATCATTATTGGTGTCACTCAGTCATGCATGGGCATACGCACACACATGCTGCATGCATATCCATGAACACCTAAACTCTTCCTGGTTCTAGCCTGAAATGGAAGTACTGAAATACTCCTAAGAAGGCTGTTTTCACCATGTTTCCAACTAGGTCACTTGAAGCTAAGAAGTGCCAGAATTCTTCCACGAAATCTTGTTGGCAAGGTGAAATTTCCCAACCATTAAAGTTCAGAGTAAATGCTCTAGTTAACTTCTGAACAACTGCATCATGTGTCTCAGGGGCTCTGGGAGTTCAGCTGAGTATCTAGGAGCTTGGAAGCTCCTCCCAACCTCTTGGGACTACCAACCCTGAGCTAGAAATCTTGCCAGAATAGACTTTCTTGCGGTACTCTGGCATTTCTGGGGGCAGGCCAGAGGCAGCTGCAAATTGAAAATGAATGAAGGGGGAATAAATAGTAATAATAATAAATAGAAACTGGGTTCTGAGTTTTATTGATGCTGCGTGACTGCTCCAGTATGGTTCTTATCAGTTTGTCCAAGTCTTACACTTAGCCCAGTTCTCTGGAGAAAAGAGGGACAGATTTTCCCTTTCAAAAAGTGCTGTTTAGAACTGGTCAGAAAATAGGTTTTTATGTGCTCATTCTCATCTATGGACCACGCTCTCTGGCTAGACTATATCTCCCATGATGCAACCCTTTCACACTCTTGATCATAGGAGTCTGTGGGTGTGGTGCATCATGGGAGATGTAGTCTGGCCAAGGAAGAGAATGGGTGCAGAAGGCACCTGTGTTCTGACTGACCGACACAGCTGTGCTAGCAGAAGTCTGTAGCATTGACATGGCCTTAGTTATATTCACACTAGGCCTTTTAATCTCGTCATTTCAGATGTTTCGTCATTTCCACCTCAGTGTAAATTTCTGCCTGATCAGAATCCTCCTTTCATCATTTTAAATGTGAGTATGTAATGAGATCTAGATCCCAACAATTGTACTTTGGATTTATTATTTACCAGTAATGCTTTTCTGAATCAAACCTCTTGAGATTCACCCATGGCGGGTAACTGTTAGCCAGAGTCACGGTCTCCATACAAACTAGTGCAGTGAAAGAGAGAGAGAAAAGAGGGTAATTGCCTGGTACAAAATAGCAAGGACTTTTGCTTTCTTTCTTACAGGAGCTCTTACACTGAAGGCGAACTTGACTGCCGCAGAATTCCTGCCATATTATTGACAAGACTTTTGGGTGAGAGAACTTTTCTCTTTATTCTTCTTAGCATTACAATTCCTTGTTAACATAGTAAGATAAAGCCAGGTGCCACAATAAAAAAGCAGTCTTTCTCCAAGCCCAGACATTGTCTCTTAATCTCCCTTCACCATCTTTACAGGATTTTTTAAAATATTTTTCAAAAATCTTGTAATCTTGAGACAAATGTAACGGTGTAGAAGCTTCCCATTCTCCTCCAATCTGATTGCAATGGACACGTGCCTAATTAAAGTGCCAGTCAAATAGAAATGAGATTTGTTGTTTTTATACAGAAGCTCTTTTTAAACATTCAAGGCCCATTCACCTTCTGGGAGTGCAGTACAGCCAGCAGTCTCTTCCTCAACTGCCAAATCCATACCAGGATTTAGGGAGACTCTGTGTGGTGACACTGGCAGAGTAGAGCTGGGTGATATTTTTCAGCCAAAAATGTTTTCCCTGAAAATAGCAGATTCGAGAACACTGGGGAATTCATGTTGATTTCATCTTAATTGTTTGTTTCAAAACATAACAAAAATGAAACCAAAACATTCCCCCAGAAGCTAGATGTTTCATTTTGACATTTTTAAAATAAAACATTTTGATTTGTTTTTTGTTTGGAACAACTTTGTTTCCAAATTCCTTTAGCTTTAATTTAAAACACTCAGAAACGTTTTAAAACATTTCAATTTTGGCAAAACTAAATGTTTCATTTAGTCTTGAATATTTGTGGGGTTTTTTTACTTTCAAATTCACCACAAATTTAAAAATTTTTCATTTTCAGTCTGACCCCAAACAAATTCTTTTCTGTCTTTTTAAAATTGCCCCTGAACCAAAAAAACAAAAACAAAAAACCCAATTCTTGGCCTAGCTGTAGTTAAGGGCTACAGAGCTAGAGAGAAAAACAGGGTCTGTCTGTATTCAGCAGCCTTAATGGGTAGTCTGCTTTTTATTCTCTACAGAGGAGTCCTGACTCTTCTCTACCAGGAAGGACACTAAAGATTTTGTTTTTTTGTTTTTGTTGTTTGTCAGTAAATGGTAAACCTCTAATAGAATTGCACAGCCAGTCACTGGGGCATTTAAAATCTACATCTGAATTTTACAAGTGGCAAATACATTTATTATTAATGATGTATATATTGTGATGCTGGGCAAAAGCCCAAAATTAGGATCGGGGCCCTACTGTGTTAGGTGCGGGACAGACACACCAGTAACCCCAATTCCTGGACCCAGGAGTTGTCGTTACTTCACATAAGCACTGAAAGTTGAGATGCTTATCCATAACATGTCCAGATTTACCAGGACCTGCTGCATCAGCAAAACTTGAACTAGAAATCTTATAAGAACAGGTTCTCTTACAGAATTGCTCACACTTTCTGTTCCCAGGTAGATCGGGGAGGACAGTGAGAAGAGCTGTTCTCTTAAGATCTTGGCACTTATGCTTTGAGTCACAGGCAGATCCAGGAAATGCAATATGTTGAGCGTGTGTGTGTGTGTGTCTGTGTGTGTGTACACATGCAGAAGAAGTGGGGTGGGAGGCACAGTCCTCTGACTTGAGTATCAGAGGCCCCACCTTGCTCTAGTTAATGGAGATTACCTGACAATTCAAGTGGCAGGGAAACAAGAGTCCCATAAATCCTATCCCTCCAATTGCCGTGAGATTTTGAGTGCAGAGCATAATGAGAACTGTGTATTCCGTAGGAAAACACAGATTTATTACAAAAACAGTGGGCCAAATTCTTCTCGATGAGCATAAACAGCAATTTACAGGTCCAATCTGATGCAAGCCAGGTTTAAACCCAGAGGAGTGTCTGTGAACAAAGCTGTAGTGGTTTAACATCACACCTCAAGGGTTTGTTGACATGGGGAAGTTGCACCACTTGAATCAAAGGTGTGATTTTTAAACTGATTTAGTGAAACTGCATGGACATGCTTATTTTGGTTTAAACCAGGCTTATTTCAATTTAGCTAAATTGCGTTAGGAACAGATTTGAACTAATTCAAAGTAAGACACTCTTAAAACTGCAATAAGAGCAAGAGTGGGTTTGCACCTATTTAACGAAACTGGTTTAAAATCCAATTCAAGTATAACCAGTGCAAGTGTGCGTGCAGACCAGCTATGCAGGAGATTACTCATTCCCTGCTCCCTACACTGATAATCTTGTACCATGCATGAGTTTTACAGAGGCTATCTAAGCACATTGAGTGAACCTCCATGATTCCCTTTTGTACATGCACCTTCAACTTTCCCTGCAAGCCACTCAGCCAAGAAATGACCTAGGCCACTCTTGCTTTGTCTCTGAGACAGGATGAGTTCACAGCCAGGAGTGGGACGCTAACCATTCCTGCCATGCTTGCATGAAAGGAAATGTCATCAAAGCTCTTCTATTATATTTAACCCTGGAAGTCTCAGAGCGTTTCTCTCATGGGGGCTGTGTTTCCAGGGCCTGCCTATCTCTTCCTGTATTGTTCCTAGGCCTGCTACAGCAGAGCTTATCAGGTGCCACAAACAGAGATTTTTGGCAGCTGTCCACCTTAGAGAGAGCTCCATTGCACCCTGTTATCTGGTTTACGGGCTTCTGTCAGGGTGGTGTTCAAGGGGGGGCGGCGGGGTGTCTATTGGGACGTGCAGCAGGGAATTGGAGCGTTCTGTGCGGGATGCTCTTCAGAGCAGGGTGGAAGTTCTGAAAATGGATCTCATGCTCAGGGTACCCAGGCTGCCTGGGAGATCCAGGCTTTTCAAAAGACAGTTGTTGCCACATTTGCCTGTGGCACCAGATACTGCTCTGCCTACCTGTTGTCAAACACTCAAGGGTTCCTGCCCTGCTCTTGGCCTCTCACACGTAGCAGGGAAACCAGCCAGGGTCCCTCTGGCGACTGCTGGGCGATGCGAAAAGCCCAGGAACCTATGAGGCATCAGAGGGGCCAGGTTGTGCTCAAATGAGTGTGGCTGCTTTATCACACTAGTTCTCTCTTGCCTGTTCCGAATTGCTGCTGGAACAATGTGATGGGCTAGGCACCTGCCCCAGATTAGGGGCCCTGGCGCCACTCGTTGAACCAAAACGGGTACATCAGAAACAGGCGTTGTCAGCAGTACCTGGGCATAGTCACCCAGGGGACACAGCTCACTGGAGGTGTGCTGTTAATGCTGCCACCCAGCATCCTGCCCGGGCCTCCGGCACCCCCGAGCTTGTTGCGCCATCGACATTTGAGTGCCTGTCCCACATCCTGTGGATTCCTGGGCATGGCACAGACTCCTGCCATGCATGCCTGCAGTTCTGTGTACCCGCACGCACAGCTCAGACTAGCCACGGCGCCACCCGCATCTCCCGGCACTCGCCAGCAGGCTCATATGTGCCAGCATATCCTCAGAACTCTGGGCGCCCTTTGGCCTGGGCCACCCCTTTCAGTGAGTCCCTGCAGCCAATGCATCTCGATCCTTCTACCCCAGGCCACACACCCTGCGCCACAGACCTTTTAATGGGTCCTCACAACCCAAAGCACCCTCCAGGACCTGGAAATATTCCGGGTGCCCCAGAGATTCCACGCACAGCTGGGGCCTTCCAGAGCAGGCCCAGCCCTGCTCTGAAGCAGCCCTTAGCTGGGAAAAGCAAGCTGGGTGCTGCCATGCAAATGAGCAAGGCTGAGCGCTCAAGCATCCTGTCAAGCGAGAAACATCCCCGCGCTCCTGCTGAAGCAGTGTCTCCAATGTGTGAGCTGCTCGCCTCTGCCCTCTCCCCGTCTGCCTCCCTGCACGCTGCTGGGGCTGCTTCTAGCTCCTGGAACACCCTGAAATCCAATTCACCAGGCTGGGGTATGACTCAGCTCTTGGAAATAGCAGCTACCAAAATGGATTGTGTCCACCTACTGGCCATAAAGGGGAAGGTTGGACAAAGCTGGAGGTGAGAGGATCATTGCAGGGCAGAGAATTATGAGTACCAACCCATAGGTGCAGGGCATAGGAAGGGGACCAGCTACGAAACCAATGCGCTTCCCAAGCCCAGACAGCACAGGAGTCAGGAACAAACAGTGCACATTAAGGGAAAGTACCTGCAGGTGAAATCCAACCCTCACGTTACTAGCTAGGGACCATGGTCAAAGCCAGGCTTCCCCTGGCTTTGTGCAACTTCGTGACTCAGTCAGGGCACCGAGAGGCTTGCAGCATTTGGAAGTCAATTGCAAACTGACTTCTGTCCTGTGGGGAGCCCCTTATCCCTTCCAGTGACTTCAGTGACAGGGGCATGGGTCCAAGCAAGGTCAGGATTTGGCCCTGGTGTGTTAGAAAGGGCCAAATGTTGGATTGCTCCACACATGCCCCACAAATGGGCTCTGGCAGAGCTGTGATAATACGGGCTGGCACCTCCCTCTCGGCAGATGGACCCTGCTGGGACCAGAAGGGTGTAGGCAGGGCTATAGTTGCGGTAGAGGTAAATGCACATGAAAATCCCACTGGAGGTCTCAATACCTTTGAAAATCTGACCCCCAGCTTTTAGCTGCTCACTCCTACCCTGGAACCGGTGTCTCAGGTTCCACTGGAGCAGCTTCTCCACAGATTTGAGGAAGCTGGGGCACCACAGCATGCAATGGAATAGTGCAAAGCCCCGCCTGGGAGCTGGTGGACTCCCCGCGAGGAACACACGTCTCTTACTTAGTGGGATTTTCCTCTCCCAGATTTTCATTTAGGGCGCGGCAGTTACATCCTCCCTAGACAATAAACAGAAACAAGCCATGCCTACTCTGGGCAGCTCTCCCTTCTGCCTAGAATTCGCTCTTCTTGGGATGTTTCCTGTATTCCCTGAGAGCTGAATTCAGTTACTAAGCCTGGTATAGTGGCCTGCTGTACAGAGCCGCAAGATAGGAGCTAGCTGGGTGGGATTTGTATTCCTGCCTCAACCACTGGTCTGCTTGAAGACCTCGCACACGTCACTTCCCTTCTTTGTTACTCAGTTTCCTCATCTATACAATTCAGGTGATGCCACTGGCTCACCTACATGAAATGCTTTGAGACCTTTGGATGAAAAGCATTTATTTATTATTCAGTACTCCACCCTGAACACCTGTGTGGGGCATTAGGCAGGGACTTACCTCTGTGAGTGCTGGAAGCCCATTACGCTCTCCCCACCCCATGCTGGCTGCGAGTTTTGTGAATGAACCTTGTAGATTGTAATGTTCACCTCAGCCCACCCAAAGCACCAGTCACTTGTAGTACTTGTCTTATCTTTTAATCTAATGTCATTCATTGATTTATTTTTAAAACCCCACCATTGTAGCCTCTGATTACAGCAGTGGGTCTTTATTTGAATGGAATTTGCCATTAATTCTTATCCACAAACTCTCAGGGAAACACATATACATTTTTTTTTCATAGCATGAATGTTTGTCAACTTTCAGGAGACTGAAAATCACCTCAGCTTCTTGACTATTCTGAACATTACAGCAGTGGCTGGAGCCCATTGTGTCAGGTGCTGCACATGCACACGTAAAGATAGCTGCTGCACTGGAGAGTTTACATTGTAACTTGACAAGCATCATTATCCCCATTTTACAGATGAGGAAACTGAGGCACGGATCTTGAAAGGCTCCTCACTTCCAGCAGAATGCCTTTCAGGATCTGGGCCTACCTGATTTCTCCATTGTCACACAAAATCCCTGTTGCAGAGCTGGGAATTGAAGCCAGATCTTTTGAGGCCCAGTTTAGTGCTTTAACCGCAAGGGAAATGTGTGATTTTCCCCCTCCGCCTTCCATGTACTTAAAAACAGACAACGACAAAATCCACCTAGGCACAAGCTGTCCTGCTGTTTAGGCCCCATTTCCTGTCAATCTCACTCATATTTTTTTTAAAAATGTCATGCTGTTTTAGTTTTTTAGCCACAGCATTCAGAGTGTTCCATTTTTGCATCAGAAAGTGCCTGCTTTCTCCATCTTATGATGTTTTTGCATCTATCGTACTTGTCATTGTAGGATCCAAAAAAAAAAAAAAAAGACAGAATTCTCCCCTCTGGCCATCAGCAGCCAAGGAGACAGATTAGAGACATGACCAAAAAGGGCAATAAGGAACCCTTCACTGAAAGGAGGGCTTTGCCATCTGGAGCTCCCTGAATGAGCATCCCAGCTGTTCGAGTGTGTGTGGAGGTGGAGATTGTAATGTACCCATTGATTGTACAGGAGAAGATGTAGGGTGAAATCTTGGCCCCGCTCAAGTCAGTGGCAAAACTCCAATTGACTTCAGCATGGTCAGGATTTATTGCCAAATTTCCCTATTGCATTAATTGGTGAAATTGCACCGTTAGGCTCCAGTCCTGCAAGGAGAATTAATGGAAGACAACGGGACACTGTGGGTGTGCAGGACTGCTGGCAGAATCGCTGCCTTAGCTCTTTGCTTACATTTACTGCATCTGCCATGCATTATTTTGTTCTTGGAATCAGCGAGCAAAATTCATGAACAATATAGCTAGTGGCAGGAATCCAGTGGTTTGCATGCTAGCCTGGGATCTGGCTTAAATTCCCTGCCACCATCTTCCTGTGTGACCTTGGGCAAATCACTCAATCTGTCTGTGCCACATTTGTAAAATGAGTACACTAGCCCTGCCCTATCTCATAGGGGTGTTGTGAGGCACTTGGATACTCTGTTGATGGGGGTCAGATAAACACAACGAATAGGGATGGTGCAGACAGAGATTCTGTGCTAAACCTTCCCACCCTCTCTGCAGCCATTGTTTTAGCATCTGACATTTCCTCCCGTCCACACACCAGATTGCCTGGCTTGTAGCCCGTCTGTTATTTTACTCCCATTCCCACAGGTGTACCATTGCCCCTCCCTCTACACAGCCCTGCAATCCACTTCAGTCCTGGGCCACCACACTCTGTGCTGTCCCCATCCTGAACCTCCAAAGATCTGACTGTTCACTCGAGTTTGGGGGGAATGTAAATGGAGAGAGCCACTGCTCAGAATGGCCCCTAGCAGTTATACAGCAGGGATGTAAGAGTCTGATACACAAGAATAAAGAATCTAGCATTCAACCGGACCATGGTGTCCTGGGTCTCTGTAATCCTGACCCCACTTCCCCACACTGTTCTGCCACTGACTCTTCGTCCTGCACCACCTCTGCTAGCCCAGTTTCTTGTGAGCAAAAAATTGGGCCAAAAGCTGTGTTAGAATTCTGGATCCACTGGAGTTTGCTGATTAGACCTAGATCATTTCACAATCATGGGCCAAATTCCACTTTCATTTTCCTACGAAAATCTGCAGGAACTCCACCAAGTTGTGTTGCTTCACACCATTGTAACTGAAAGCAAAATTTGTCTCCAGGGCTCTAATGGGCTCCTCAGATTCCTTGTTTTTGTTCCATTTTGCAATAAGCAATAAGACTCCTGGCAGCTCTTTTCCAAGTGATTATGGCTCTTCTCAGTTGGTTAAAGTCATTTGGCTTTTGGCTTCATGCCTTATACCAATGACTAGCACCAATTAGAACCTCCTGGCTTCAACTGGCAAGAATTGTGAGCAAGTCATTCGCACATTTCACTCCATGTGGTTCAAGACTGCTCAGGTTTTGCTTGACATTTCAAACCTGTGCAAGTTTAATTAATTTCTATGTCCCCTGTGCACTCCGCCCTGAGCGCCCGTGCAGAGCTGGCCGAGATGACACAGTGGTTAAAACGCTGACAGAAGTCTGTGTTCTGTCTTCACTACGGCTCCCACTGCTGACTCCAATGGAGATGGCAAACTGTTGGCAGCAAGATGTGGAATTTTACCAAAAAAACAACCTTGTGCCTGGCCTTTTTCTGGAATTAGAAGTTTTTTCTGATTGTTGGATGAAAAAATGAAGGGAAAAAAGCTTTCAGTTCGTCAAAAACAAGAATATTTCCACACACAAAAACTGAAAAACTAAACCTTTTTAATCTCCTTTTGAAATGTATCACAGAAAATGCTATTTTCCAGGCAGTTGCAGTCGATGTAGTTATTCCTATTTTACAGATGGTGAACTGTAAAGAAGGAACAGAGACACAGGGAAATTACGTGATTTGCCTATGGTCTCCCAGCAGGCCAGTGGCAGAGAGAGGATTAGAATCCCAAAACCTGATTATCCCATTAGCTGCTCTCACACAAACTCCAGTGGTAGCTGTATGCATGCAATGGATGATTAGGTCCCAAATCTCCTGATTCCTAGCCCAGTGCTTTGTGGCCCCTACTGCACCTGCCTATCTATAGGCACAAAAGTAGCAGTTCTGCTAGAAAATAATGTTATGCTTTTGGAGGAGAAAAGTGGAGAATTCTGCAACATCATGAACTCAAGTGAACAGAAAATCCCAACTTCCCCCAGGGTGTCTGCACATCACGAAGATCCAGAGTTACCATGTGGTGCCATCAGGGAGATGCAGAGGGTGTGTGGCATTGAAGCCATCCCAGCAAGTCTGGTAGTCACAGGGCTTAAGAAGAAAACTCTGAGTTGTCCTTGGTAGATGATAACATAGATACACTTGGCTTAGTCCAGATCTATTCACATAGTTGTGCCAACTTAACTAAAAATTCGATTCGAAACTGATTTAGTTAAATTGATGCCACTTAGTGTGTGGAGCTTCATAAATCAATTTCAACTGGCTACTGTCAGCTTAGCCTGTATAGAGACAGGTGCCAGCTAAATGAATGTTAGTGCATCCCCAAAGGAACTTGCACCAGTGTAACAACACTGGTGCAAATTTGCACATAGTCAGACCCTGCTGCTTGGCTGTCGGTGGCTTTCTGCAGATATCAGTATAAAACCTAGGAGAACTCTGCCATTTCCCTTTGAAGTTCACCTTTAAACACAAAGACACAGCTGTAAGTAATTAGATTCCAAAGCCATAATTACTGTATAATGCTCATTTTATAATTACATTCAATGCCCCCAAGTGCCCTTTTGCAGTTTCAAATGGATACAGAATTCTTCCTCATTTCCTGTCCTTAATCGTTGTGCAGCATACCTGTGTGCTACCGAAAAGCTCCCGCATTCCACCCAAGAGGTGACTGCATGTCAGTAGTAGGGGAGGAGATTCCCTGGGCAGGTTTTGCATTTCCTTTTAGTTATTACTGCAAAGGACTTTGGGATCCTCCACCCCCTTCTGGATAATAAATGCTATAGAAATGTAGATAATATTATCAGGCTCATCAATCACAGCGAACCTGTGATGAGTTGCAGTTCCTGTGTGAACCAGGAAAGGAGCTAAACCCCTTCAATGGGCAGAAGGGAGGGAACTAGCCATCAAAGACTGCTGGGCTGCACAGAAGGACTGGCAGCTGTGGCTTTTTAGGCTTCTAGGCTTTGGAACTGTGTCAGCTCATGGGGGGGAAGTCATGAAAAGGAAGCAGAAGCTACAGGCCTGGGAGTGAAGTGCTGTGTTCCTAGGAAGGGAGAGGAATGGGTTTTTTTGGTCTCCCTCTCTCTCGCCTGGTCTGTGTAGGGGAGTGGTGGGAAAGGGAGTTAGTTGCTTGGGTTGTAGCACGAAAGTGGATGCTGGGCCTGTAGACTGAAGCTCTGGTAAGATTCAATTCTTTGTTTCTTTTGTCTCCCCTGGACCCTTGATAAAGGCAGGTGCCTGGTGTGGGTGCTGAGCATAGGTGCCTTTACTTGGCTTCGTGGGCCCAGAGGCTGTTTTCCTCTTGCAAAGACTAGGATGGCGCTCTCCCAGCCCGCACGCTCCTGGTGCCTGGCTCGAAGGAATGGCTGGTGGCCCAAATTGCTTCCACGGATGGAAGGGATATTTTTTTTCTGGAGGGGATAGAGGGTGATCTCTACAAGACAGCCCTCCCCCAAGCCTTTCTTTGGACTTCTCTGTAGGGCAGGGGCCCTCAGTGTGTGTGGGGGAGGGTGGGGGACTAAGCATTCTAGCTCTGCTGTCATCTCTGAGTGGCTTCTCTCTGCAGTTCTGAGTGGTTGGTCATGAAAATCCTGGCCTCCGGATTGGGCTGCTGCGTGTTGTCCCTCTTTAACTGCCTGGTGTCTCCTCCATCAGCACTGCCCTCTCTGGTGCAGAGATGAGTGGCACATCCCATGCCAAAAGGGAAACTGCTTTGGCTCCCTCCTCTCTGGCAGGTCCTGCAATGTGGGGAAAATAAAACTCCCCCTGACTCTCATATGCGCCCTGGGACTCCTAGCGATGGGATTGTATGGGAAACTTGGCTCAGAGCCCTAACTCTGGAGAGGTTAAACCTGTGGCCATCACAAACACAGCAGGGGCAAATCCTGATTCTTGGCTTTGAACAGCAAAGCAGTGGCCACCACCTGCAATGTAATGAAATCTCAGGAAAAGGGCAGCAAAAATCTGTACAATTCTGAATAACCAGGAACAACGTTTGCTCTGCAGAAAAGCCCAATATCCCCACAAGGTGTATAAATGGGTAGAATAGTGCTGTGCCTGCAGACGAGGGAGCCATCTTGCCTCTGTTAGCCAGAGCTGTGCAGGGGAAGCACCACTTGACTGGTTAGCACGGAGGGATATGAGTTTTGTAAGCTGCTTTGCTTCTCTTGCCTTCTGGCGGGCGGGTGAGACGCAGTCCTCTAGGCCTGGTTTGCCTGCCTGCATTCATGCTCTGCACAACAATCCAGCCAACACAAGGGCAAGATGCCATGGGGTGGGTGTAACTGTGTAACAGCCTTTGGTTGCTCAAGCAAGTGGTATCTGCCATCCTTACTGAACTGGCCGTTGTGTGCACTGATGCCCTCTACTTGATAGAATTAAAGAGCATCTTATCTGTGTGTCATAAACCCTATAGTGCTGAGGTAGTGGAAAATCTGTTGCATGTAAGAGACCTCTGTTTCAGGACCCGGGGGTTACAGTAGACGAGAAGCTGGATATGAGTCAGCAGTGTGCCCAAGAAGGCTAATGGCATATTGGGCTGCATTAGTAGGAGCATTGCCAGCAGATCCAGGGAAGTGATTATTCCCCTCTATTTGGCGCTGGTGAGGCCACATTTAGAGTAGTGTGTCCAGTTTTGGGCCCCCCACTACAGGAAGAATGTGAACAAATTAGAAAGTCCAGCAGAGGGCAATGAAAATGATTAGGGGGCTGGAGCACAAGACTTATGAGGAGAGGCTGAGGGAAATAGACTTGTTTAGTCTGCAGAAGAGAAGAGTGTGGGGGGATTTGATAGTGGCCTTTAACTACCTGAAAGGGGGTTCCAGGAAGAATGGAGCTAGGCTGTTCTCAGTGGTGGTAGATGGCAGAAGAAGGAGCAATGGTCTTAAGTTGCAGTGGGGAAGGTCTAGGTTGGATATTAGGAAAAAAAATTTCACGAGGAGAGTGATGAAGCACTGGAATGGGTTACCTAGGGAGGTGGTGGAATCTCCATCCTTAGAGGTTTTTAAGACCCAGCGTGACAAAGCCCTGGCTGGGATGATTTAGTCGGGGTTGGTCCTGCTTTGAGCAGGGGGTTAGACTAGATGACCTCCTGAGGTCCCTTCCAACCCTCATCTTCTATGATTCAGGAGTAGGAGGTTCTGAGCTGTATTCTCATTGATCTGAGGGTCAGGGTGCACATCCATTATCTAAGGTAGCTATAGATACACTGCTGTATTCCCTTAGTGACCTGGGGTATGGATTCACTAATGTTCATCCAATGATTATACTTTGTGCAGCACCTTCTGTACAAACTGACACTCAACTCCCTAGAGCTACGTAATACTGCGCTGGGATGGATTGACTGTCTTGTACCCTGCTAGTAAATATAGCAAGGTGAAACAGGGCAACTGCTACCAGTGAATCAAATCGTTCTGTAGAATGAGCCCGAAGCAGAGAATGTTATGTTCCCATGGCACCTCTTGTGCTGAAGGATCCCAATGCATAGAAACCACTGGGCCTCCAGCTGAGAGATGGCCACACCTCTGAAGTGGAGCACAGCAGTTGGTTTAATGGCTCACAGCAACGGTTTAGGATTGGATGCTGTCCAGGTGGAAGTTAGGTCACCAGAAGGAATCTTTTTTTACTCCTGTGCTAGGACACAGAGCAATCGTTGTAGCGCATCACAGGCCCATCTATGCTGGAGTCCTGCCTCTGACTGGCCAGCTGTAAAAAGCCTACAGTGGATGCTTCTGAAATAACCTGTTTGTAAGGGAAGTTTCTTCCTAATTACTGGCCATCATGTCCTGAAGTATGAGGGTTTATATTCTTTGCACAAGCAATGCTGGTTGGAACTAGGTTAGGCACTGTACAGATGGACCCAGCTCCTGGGAAAGCCAATGGGGAAAGACTCCCTGAGAATGAGGTGGGGCTCTCCGAGCACATGGGACATTGTTTCCAAACCAGCTATGGGTCAATCTTTGCAGCCCAGAGCTGAACCAGAATCTAAGTAAAGTTCTTCAGCCAGGCTGCAGAGCTCATAGCTGTACTTGAGTTGTACTGTAGGAGCCGCCGCCTGGACAGAACCATCCATCTTATATGGGTGGCAACTGCCCAGAGGCTGGCAGCTAAAGGATGGGAACTTTAGTGGGAGCAACATGACTGCAGAGCGGGGAAAATGCAGATAAGCTTAGATATTGACTCATCTGAGCGAGCAAACGGTTCACCTGCAAGCCTTTCCACGAGCCACTCATGCACAAACTGCTGCCAGCTCTCGCCAGGCACGGAAAAGTTAGAGGGATTGCAGAAAAGGAAAGCCACTTGGTTGCACTGCTGTTTCCTTTGCCATTGGCTCTGCCTCTCAGCAGAGAGAAGCAGCCGGGAGCTGGACCCCAGCTGTGGCTAATCTCTCCAGCGATGGGTGGGATGGGAAACCTGTCTAGAGGAAAGGTGGGGAGGTTGCTCCATTGCAACTGGCCCATGGAGAGTTGCACATGCTTCCCGTAGCTAAGTTCTAGCTAAAGAGCACACAATTCCTCGCTCGCTCACCCCCTGCTTTGCAAGCGGCACAGGTCCCTGCTTCCACGCAGCAGCAATGCAAATTATGAATCCACTTTGCTCCTGTAAAATCCGAAATGTTCTCTGGCGAAAAGACTGGGGAGCCCAGCTGCCTGGGCTTGTGTCAGAGGAAAACAGCACATTCCTGGAAGGGGGTGGAGAGGAAAAACTACCCCCTCTTTTTTTTTTTTTTTTTTTTGCATTTCTAACAAGTATTCCTTCTTTAATTCGTACTTTTCCCTCCCACCACAGCCTGGGCAGAAAAGATTTGCTCTGTCAGTCAAGTCCCTGACTGCTGTGGGAGGAGCTCCTGTGGAGGAAGCTGTGTGGCTGGGATGCTGCTGAGCCTGAGGATGGAGCTGCAAGGAGCCAGACGAGCAGAGGCGGCTCGGAGCAAGCCCAGCTCAGCCGGCTGCTGCATCTGAAGAGGAGGCAGAGAGAGGATTGCAGGCGCAGGAGAAGCTGCGGCCCCCCAGATTCCTGCTCGCTCCCCGCCGGCGAACTCTAAGGAATGAAAGCTTTCCAGGCAGACCTGCTGTTCCTCTGCTGCCTGCTGCTCAGCCAAGGTAGGACCCGACCCGGAGGTTACTGACTTTCAAAGTCGGCTGTGCGGGCAGGTTGGGACTGGTGGCCGGGCAGGGGTATTGGCTCTCCCCGGGGGGGAGATCAGGCCAGGTGAGTCTCTGGGTTTGGCCAGGAGGGGGGGCCTTATTTCGGAAAGGCTCCTTTGCTGGGATTGTGGAGTTTTTTCCCCTTTCTCTTTCAAGGCAACTCGCCTTCCAAAAATGTTTAACATGCAAATGAGTTCTTTCTGCTCTAGCTGCGTTAATTGGGTGTGTGTGTGTGTGTGTGTGTGTGTGTGTGTGTGTGTGTGTGTGTGTGTGTGTAAAAACACGGCTCTGAACTCCCTTCTCCCCCCAGCAGACCCCAGTGATGGCTTTGTTGGGGTGTTTTGTTTTTTGCAAGGGGAGGCTCTTTTGCCTTGGTGTGAGGTTTCGGTTGGGGGAGCGCGCATGGACAGGGGGGCTGCAATGGCAGCATGTGTTGTGGTGGAAAGAGGTGCCTCAAATGAGAGCGGGTGCTCCACAGGCTAGCAAGGGGGGGGTGGGTCTTCGTGTCACCCGGGGGATTCAGCGTGAAATGTAGCTGTGGTTCCTTTTGGCTCCTATGTCTGGAGAGAGCTGGGCAGGCTAGAGGAATTTCCCGCAGAACTTTGATATTGAGCAGCCAGCCCCAGGCATCAGGGGTTATTTCAGAGCTGTGGTGCTGGGCCAAAGCTTTTGCCAGTCACCTGTGGAATACAGAGGGTTTCTTGTAAAGAAGTGGCAGCTTGGAGCTGGTTCTGCCCTCCTGACATGCCCGTGCCGAGTGCCAGCTGTGTCACATAAAGGCACCCTGGCAGGGCACGGCATGGCATGGCACGGCAGGGTGGTTAAAGGAAACCACCCAGCAAATCCGTCTGTTGATCAAATGAAGGGTGAACTTCTTTGGGGGGAGAGCGTAGATTGCAACTGGCAGCTGTTTCTCCTTCCCCAGCCAAAGGCAGGTGGTTCTGGGGGCCAGCCCTTGGTTGGAGGCTCGGCGCTGTTATCCACTTGTTACTCTCACTTCTGAGCTGTGGGCTGGATGTGTGCTGGAGTCACCCCCAACGCCCTGTTCCCACTGAGGGTGCTAAAAGGAAGAGCTGCGTTTGCAATCAAACGTGCTTCTTCACAAAAGAGAGCCCCCTGATTTCAGGCAGAACAAACCTCCGCTCTCCTGGCTCACTGGGGCAGTGGCAGGGTCAGGTACATGAGCAATTTGGCAGCCTCGCTTTTCCTTGCAGTGTCTCTCCCCCAGCCCTCCGAGTCTCTCTGCTCCCGGCAGGTCAAATGGCACTTTGCTAGCAGATCTGCCGAAGTTTCCCTTTCAGCTCCAGAAGGGCCTCGCCTCCCCCTTTCCCAGGCTTTATTTGTAATTAGGACTTTTTAATGAGCCCTTGGTGTTTGCTTGAAAGCTGCCAGGTAGATCCACGTCTTGGCTGTTTGCTGTGTGGTCTAGTTGATCTGCCGCTCGGTTGAGACCTCTTGGGGATGTACCTCTCGTACCTTGCATGTTCTTGTCGTGTTACGTGGCAGCGCAGTTAACATCTGACGTGGGCTGGTTCCTACCATAGGAAGGATAAATGCTTCGCTGTAGCTATTCCTTGGAGTGCCTGAGCCATATGACGGTCAGCAATCAGGCTGCTAGCCCATTGGTCTGTGTGTGTGTTATGGGTAACTCTTCCAGCCCCCCTCCAATCTATGTGGCGGCCGAGGAAGGGGCAGCACAGATCCAGAATGAAGTCTGTTTCCAGGGTGCCTTGGTGTTTCCCCATGCCAGCTGCGTGTCTGGGCTGGTAATCCCTATGCACACTCAGGCCCGGTGCCCATTGTGGTGCCATTGATTTCAATAGCACAGGCACCCATGGTCATTAGAGTGCCACTCCAGCTGTTGGGCCGTACAGGCGGCATGTTGACTGATGGAGGTGATGAGCATCCACAGAGTAGTAACACCTCATGCTGGAGGGAGCCCGTAGGCCAAGTTCCCCTTGCCTTACTCACATGAGTAAACCCGTTGAAGTCAGTGAGCCATACCTACCCATGGGATATGTAACTGCTGCTGCAAGGAAGTCAGTAGCGCTGCAGTCACTTTCACTAGCGGTGAATTTGGCCCAAACGGACCTGTGTGAATAGCGCCACCAGGCTCCTACTCCCTGGAGTCCATAACAGCAGACGTGCAAGGATCGTGTGTGTATGATGCAGGAATCAAGCCTGGAATATTTAACTTAGACAGGCCTTACGTGAGAACCTCAAACAACTGATGTTCCTCCAGGTAAGATCATTGGACTTTGGCCAAGGATTTGTCCTCAGTTGACCCCATGCATCTTTGTGGCTGGTTGGTTTGTTGTTCTCCCAGGAAATGATGCCAATCAACATTGGGCTTCTGTGGGTGACCATCCAATGCCACAGATGCTGGTGGTGTGCTCTAACTATGACCGTCCTTCCCATGGGTTCCACATCCTGCGGGGTCGAGCTAGATAGTCCTAGAGTCTCTGGTGACTCTGATGAATCTTTAAAGCTTGTCATGTGATGAAACCGCCTGGAATATGTCCAACCAAAATTGGCAGCCTTAGATCAAACGAATCACGTTGGGCTGATGTGGATTCCCGTAGTGGCTTGGTTGGTGAGAGATCAATTTGACCTCCCTTACTTTGCACTGTGAAATCCTAGCACAGAATCTCCCCTTTAGGAGGTGAGCCCATTTACACTTCTGCTTCCCTGTAGACCCTTTTATAGCCTCTTAATGGAATAATTTTGAGATGTGCTCTTCAAAGCCCGATTTCAAGCAGAGCTCCAAGTGTAAATGTCTAATACTCTGGGTCCTCACCCCATCCCCTTTCTGCGTGAAGCGATATTACAGAATAACGCAGGAGGATGATCTCTCCTGTAGCTGATTCCTGTGCTTTTAAAGGGTCAGAGTGAACTTCTCTTAAGGCGGTATGGGGGAAACAAATCTCCTTCATGTGTTTTTAGTCTCTGATTCCCCTGCAAATGGTCCCAAAGCCCTGTTTTCTGGCTCTGGAAGTTGACAGCTGCCAGTGTTTTGTGTGTAGGGTGCCTTTGTGATGGCTTTTTGTTGTTTGTTTACTGCTGCTTTTCCCTAAGCTGTCAGGATCATAGTGCCTGATGGAAGCCAGGATAAAGTCACAGTGAAACTTACCTCCTGTTGGAGGGAGAGGTGTTATGCCCTTTGGGGAGAATAGAGAATTGATGCTGTCATCCACAAACATGAAACTCTTCTTTTTTTAAAAAAATTTTTTTATTATGCCCAGTTATTTTTCCCCTTCACCCAAAAGAGCTGAGGTTAGCAACAACAAATAGCCACATGGACAGCCCTTGCCATCTGCCAGATCCAGAGGCCTGGGAAGGTCCAGTGAAGGTGCTGTCACAGCCATATCTCAGTCTCGAGCAGAATTTCACGGCGTGAGCCCGTGAATATGCTGTGTTAAATCCATCTAGGGTGGTTCCCAGGAATCGTGACCCAGTGCAACAAAACATTAACAAACAGGTGGAGGTCTGCAACTCCACTTTAAAACCGGGCTTGAGTTGGGTTGCATAGGCTCCCGGAGTGGGGCAACATGCAGGCAGCTCAGTCATCGCGGAGGACCGTTTATAAATGCATGGGAAGCAGTGTGAGCTCTACAATCCCATTATGATCTAACCAATTCTGGGCAGGGCAATGGCAAAACCATTCTCCTCCTCCCCTCCCCCCCCGTGTTGGAGACTACTCTAGGCCCTGGCATGGGAATGCGCCTTACATTCCTCCTTAGCCACCCTTCCAACTGTTCCCTCCTTTCATGTCAGCCCTCTCCACCTGGAACAGATGTGCACTTCTCTTCTATCTCTTGAGTGCCTCCTTAACCCAGCCCGTCAGGAAGCCTTTTTCTGCCCCTTGGTTGGAACTGTTATGTCAATGTCTTGCCTCTGTGTTACTCTAACTCTCTGGGGCACGTCCTTGGGCCAGATTCTGATCTCTGTCACCCTGGTGTAAATCTAGTGTAACTAGACCAATGCCAATGAGGTATCTATCTGGGCGTTTTCAGATCGGAAAGTAGCCCTGGCCCTCAAGGCTCTGAAGTGCCTTATTTGTGTATGGATCTCTGGCTGTCTGTTGTCGATATTCTTGTGGAAAGGTAAACTCTAGGCTCTGTGGGAGCTGTACTGAACTTTTTCCCCTCTGCCCAGCTTTGAAGAGATTGCAGTCCTTGCAAAGAACTCATTAAAATCAAACCAGGACCCTTTGTCACAGGGCATTTTATTATTAGCTGTGTGTGAACATTAAAATGACTTGTCAGACCACAGGTGACAAATGCAGTGAAGTTGTGAGGTTAAGCTTATGAGGGAAATCAAGCCAAATCCAGGTACAGTAAGGACTGGGAAAACCCAGGTAAGGCACTGAGCATTACAGGCAGAGGATTGGGTATGATGGGAGAGATTAGGGGTCGGTGGGTGATTGGTGAACGGACCGGGAGCTTGCAGAGTGGCACTGATACAAAAGGAAGGTGAATCACCTTCTGGGTTGTATAGATTTACACATAAGGCTGGTGACTTAACTATTCCTTTTTGTACATTGTCTGTAGTGGGGCACATCTGGGGGGATGCATGCAGCGTTAAACTTAATGTCGTACGCACACAAACTGGAGAGATCTAGAGAAGGATCCTTTAATGAAAAGTTCAGGAAACACAAGCTATGGTTCTGGACTCTTGGCATAGGCTCTTTGCCCTGCAGGGAGTTGGGAGAGCCTTCGTAGGAGAGCGTGCCGGTATACTTGGTGGTATTCCCCATGCCAGGCAAAGGAATTTCCATGCTCCAGAGAGATTCGTTTCTCTTTACTTCTCCATAAATGCTTCAGGCCTTGAGAAAAGGTGTGACCTCGTGGGCAGTCAGCACCTTTCAGCATTCACCAATGCCAGCTGAGGAGGGATCATTTTTCAGTCACTAACAGTGGAACAAGACGTAATTGCCTACAATGATTAAAGAATGAACAAAGCTTTAGAGCCAACTGGTAAGGAAGTGTTTAGTACAGAGGATGGGAAATCCTGCTGATCAGGTATTTGCAGGTTTCAGTGCCCTAGGAGTTCAAGGGAAAATTATATGGGAGGGAACTAGAATCAACATCATATTAGAGATGGAAAAGGGCTGTCTGGTCTGTCCAAAGTGCTAATGCAGCATTATTGCTCTCCCATGCTTTGTCCAGTCCATTCCCATATGATTCTGATGATAGGGTTTGCATCAGCTAATGGGGTGTGTGGAAATCCATCTGTATGTCCTGCAGTGAGATTTGCTAGAGGCTTTTTCAAACAAGATCTCTACCACCAGCTGCATTCAGTCATAAAAAGGGTCACTGGCCTTTCACCCAGATCTTCATTGCTTTTACAGAACAAGGGAGTTCCAAGTAGTGGCTCGTGCCTTGAGGCAAATGCTGCATTTGTAACTGGTCTCCCTGTGCTAAGTTTATGCAGAGGTCTCAGGGCAGTGTACAGTGCACAATATGTCTTGCACGGTGCAGTACATCTCAGGCAGGTGTCATTACTTTTGTCTTGTTTTCCTGGATGCCTCACTGTAACTTTAAAGGGATATCGGTCAGGTAAAATATATAGATAGAAAATGCTTAGATCCTTGGATAAGCAGCTCCCAATCTTTTCCCATACTGTAGCATAAAATATGTTCTGGGTTTTTCTCTCCCCTCCTAAAAGGGGAGGAGTTTGTTTGGGACCCTGAAACCTGTCCACAACCACCAGGTGGAGAACCCGTGTCGTATATTATTATAGATCAGATTTTTTTTTTTACTATCCAATACACTTCATCATTAATGGCACAGGCTTCCTGTTTTGTCTCTACATGCACAAATAGAAAACAGGTTAGTCATTTTCATTTTTTGTTTCATTATCTCTTACATTTGGCTTCTCATGCTCTTGCCTGATGCGGCAGTGTTTGGGTTGCAAAGACTGCAGGGGAATGGTTAGGAGATCATCTCTGTTGGACGTAGGCTTTACCAAACCTATACTGTTTCCAGTTTGATCCAGCAGTGTCCATTTAAAGATGATCAGCAAAGTGACATTACCAACCCGGAAAGCAGAGCAGGGAGGGCTGTCGTTACATGAGGGGTGGATCTGCCTCTTCCTGTAAAGCATTAGTCAAAATTTAAAACGTGCTTTCCATACCCCGTTTAGCAGTTGATTGTGCACTTGTTGGCGCTCTTTAAATGTCACATGTTATAAGTGGGAGGTAAAAGTTTCATATAGTTAGGTTCAGACGCCAGCTCTGGGATAAGAGCTCATGTTAATGTGGGGGCACTGAATGAATACATTAGAAGAAAACTACAGCAGTAACCCCAAAGCCTGCTGCATCTCCTTTAGATGCTGTAGCATTTCTGGACTCCAGCTGTAGAACATTGTAGTACTTGCTTTTAAAAGGGCATTCACATAACTGACATCCATTAATGCTAATGTGACCCAATCCAGTCTTCAGCTGAGAATAATAGATGCCTTCAGTGTATGGAGTAACTGGGAACAGTGTTCAGTGGAATACACTTTTTGGATCAGAATATGCTCACCCAATGGATAATTAACCTCTGCATGCAAGGAAAACTTTGGAGTTTAGTTTTCTATACAGTGAAGGGAAGATTCATCTTTTGGGTCACTGCATGTAAGTCAGAGGAACTACACTAGGGATTGATTTGGCCCAGTGCCTTACCCTTCCATTTCTGTCATTAACTTAGTGTTGCTTAACTCCTGAAAAGGAGATCAGAAGTGAAGGGCCTGGATTCTTTCCATTTTTCCTCCCCTCTCCAGTGGTATAAATGAGTATTCAGGCTGTATACTGCCAGGAGTCAGTAAATGTCAATATTAGATAAGTGTTTCCTTTATATCACTGCAATTTAGCATAAGCTGCTTGGAAACAAATGTCTCCCATAAGCATGTGATGTTTCAGTAAGTACACAGTCAACAGTACTATGAGGATTAAATAAATGTCAGCACCGCTTGTATACTCAGTAACAAGTTAAGACAGCTGAACTCGCATAATGGCCAGCCTGGCTATCGCACTGGTGGGAGAACTTTGCCACTTGTAGTTTCCTGCAGCTGGAAGTAGCCATTTTGGGAGGTGTGGGGGGCCCCACCCTGCCTTGCAGAAGGGTGCAGCAAAAAGTGATGGAGACTCAAAATTGGGGTGGGAGGCTGATCGCTCACCGGTCTGGCACACGTGGTACGTGCCGTATGTCGCTTCAGGAGGAGGCCAAAGAAAAGCAGCTGGATTTTGCTGTGAAAATGCCATTTTTCCTCCCTCTTTCCCCCCTTGAAAATTGCCAAATGGGTGGAACTCAAGGATTTGCTCTTTCCCTGGCATGAGCAATCTTGACACACACATTCCGTTTCCCACCAGAGAGGACAAGCTTTGACTCTGGTCATAACGTGCTGCCACGTGGAATGTTCCTGCCCCCAACTTAGTTGAGAGGGGGTAAGAGTTGGTGTGACCTGTGCCGGCCTAAAATGTGGCCAGTGGGTGCCACTGCAAGCTGATCCACTCCAGGCTTCTCGCTAGCTGGGCTGCAGCTAGTGACTTCATTGCAGGCTGGCTGGCGGGTGATTATAAATATCTTCCAAGGAAGATGGGCTGGGGCCTATAGCATGTCACTAACACAACAGATGGCACCAGACAAAGCTATTGTTTGTCTAGGAAGCCAAGTGAGGACCCCATTGCTTTGTGAACACTGCACACTGTGATGTACCAGACTCGAGCTTGCACCAAGACCTGCTGGTAAGTTCATGGAGGCAAGGTCCATCAATGGCTATTATCCAATGTGGTCAAGGACTGAACCCCATGCTATGGGTGTCCCTAACCCCTCTGACTGCCGCTTGATAATTGTCTGTTCTGTTCATTCCCCTGGAAGCACTTGGCATTCACCGTTGCCAGAAGCGTATGGCCGTTCTTATGTATGTCTTGGCCAGGAATTGCACCTTGGCTTCCTGCATGGCAGGCAAGACTTTCTACCACTGACCCACTGCTGGTGAACTCAAGTGAATAATTCCTGTTCCTTTACAGGTCCCCAGGGGTGAGCGTGACAGTGTGCATGGCAGGGCTGGCTGAGAAGGTTCCAAGCCATTGGTGGTTGCTTTTGGGCAGGAGCTGGCCGCCTCTACTCTTATGAGTGGCTGGGTGCCATGCATCTCGGAGGCTTCCTTTTTTGCGTTGAAAGCCCATTGGTTGCTGTCCTCTAGTGTGGTGATTCTGCTGCTGCTAGTGCCAGGCTGGATCAGCGGAGGAGCAGAAGGGCTGGTTGGGAGGAGGGGGCAGCCGAGCAGTCCAGGTGTCCATGAAGTCTAGCATCCTGATCCTTCAGGGGAAAGTGGGAAACATGTGCCTGCCCTCTTTGCCCTCCCTCCAGTTTTAAACCCCACAGTACAAAGCCCTGATAACTCCGAATTAGCTTGAGTAGCGACTACCTTTCGTTAATGAATGTAAATCCTCCGGCGGCTTTGCCCAGAACGCTAGAACTTATAGGGGGATCCCAATCTTTCACTGGCATAAATCAGAAGTGGCTCCACTTGTAACATGAAACTGATTGGCGGTGATTCGAATCAGGCCATCAGCTTTGTGTTGAACCTGTGTCGGAGGGCTGAGTCTAGCCTGTGGATCCAAGGGTTGGTTCTGGATACAGGCTTCCCAAAAGCAGCTGCAATATAGGGCTTTTGCCCTGACTCATCTCTGCTGTTGTGTGACACGAGCGAGACTGGCCCGCCATGATAAAGTGTCCACACAACCTCCCTCCAGCATCTATTTGTATCCCTGAGCTGGCTTCAGTTGCTTGAATAAAAGATTCTTTGTACCAAGCAGGCATGGGACTAGGGGATCCCACGTGTCTCCTTTGAGGAGGAGGTTCTAAAACCAGGCCAATAAATCGAGATGACATTTGACAGACACCCCGAGCCCAGCCCCCCACCCCAATTCTGTGCGGGAAGAACCCATCCCTCACTTTGCATCTCTGTCAGTCACCAGACGCTGTGTCTTGGTCCGTATGCGGCAGGCCACGAGTCCGCTCTGAGCTGAGGCAGAATCACAGACCAAGGTGTGGGATTAGTCTTGACATCTTTGCGTTCCCAAAGTTGCAGAACCACTTCTCTTTCTGGGTGGGGAGGAAGCTGACTGCCGTCTTGGCTTTGCCCGCTTCTTCCCAGCTGCACAGAAATAGCTACAGATGAAATCCATGGAGTCAGATGAGCGAGTCCTGGCAGTCTGCCTAACCCTCTTACCTCTGGGGTTGTTCCCCTGCAGTGCCTAATCTAGTGACTCTGTCCTCCCTGGTCCTCGCTGACTCAAGCAGCGTATCCTGATTGGGGTCCCATCAGTTGCTGTCAGGGCATTTGCGGCCGATTCAAACTGCGAAAGATTGTGTCTCAATCATAATCTCACCTTGCCGAGTTTGTGCATTTGTGATGCTAAGCAAACAGCCGGTAGACTTGCAGGTGGGTTTAACAATTCAAACCACAGACAGGGGCGTGTGTATGGGGGGGTGGGAACCATGTATTTCAAATATTAAACCAGGTTATCTGGCAGAGGCTGAGAGCTGCAGCTCCTCCTTGCTTTTAACTTCAGCCTGGTGGTGGCAGCAGCAGCACTTGCATGGAGGAGAGCGGTCCTGCCAGCACAGGGCTCCCTCGGGGAGGCAGTAGCAGATTTGCGGGGTCTGTCTGGGTTCCCAGCCGGCTTGCCAGCCTTCCGACTCTCCTGGAAGGCTGAGGGCAGAGCTTGAGTCTTGAGGGGAGAAGCCATGGGCTTAACCCCATGTGCTGTGTAGAGAGGTGATCTTAGACAGAATATTTGGGGAGGGGGGAGGAATCTCAGCCCCGGCACCTTTTGAGGGAGCTGCTGCATGCTGGCAGTTCATGTCAGTGAGTTGTATGCAGGATGCTGATGGCTAGGCTCCCCTCCCTAAGCCAAGGTCCAGTGCTGCTACGGGGAGCTGATCCCAGTGCGACCCCTGCTAACGGAGCGAAAGGGCAGCGAGACCTGGCTGGGCAGCGTTCGAGTCGACGGTGTTGCTGAATGAGGAGGTGGGGGAACGCAGTCCAGCCATGCTGTTCCTAGACTACCAGTTCTTGGTGACTGATGATGAATGTGCCCGGGTCTCCTGGGGAAGGGGCGGGAGGGGGAGCGGGGGCAGAGCGTGTTGGAGAGTAGCACAGCAACCTTCACCAGCTCACAAAACAAGCTGGTATCGCCGGCCAGTGGTGCCTGCTGGGTTGTTATTTTCCTTCCTCCTTCATGAGCTAATCCCAGAGTGTGATTTAACGCTTTTCTGCCGCGCTCCTGGCTGTGTCTTTAATAAGCTGGGAGCTGCCAGTCCAGTCCTTTCTCCCCCTCTCCCCCCTCCCCGGCTTTACGTGTCGAAGAAGCAGAACAAACAGATGCTAAAATTAGGCTCTGTTGTTCGCAGCACTTTGTCCTCCTGATCACAAAGTCTGTCGCTGCCTGGGCTTACTTCGGTCTGTGTGCAGAGGGAGTTTGGGGAATAATAAAGCTGTGGGTGTGTCTGAAATTACTCATTACATTTTGAGCTGAGATGCCAGCTTCCTATTGGCAGATCAGATATTTTTGATGATTTTCTTGGTGGGGGGAGGGGGAGTGTGGCGGGATCACGTTTCCTTTATATTTAATATTTTTAATAGTGGAAGGCACCAGACTGCTTTAAAGATGGAATTCCTCAGTCCACAGCCATGGAATTGGCTTCCCCTGCCAATGTGCCTCTGTGGGGAAGCAGTCTTTACACAGCTCACTCTGTCCTCAGGCCCTGATTCTGCAGGCGTTCACACTGCATGTTGCAGCCCCAGTGATTTCAGTGGGCACGGTGACTGTGCAGACAGTTCAACACGAGTGTAAGTCTTTGACGGATCGGGGCCTTAGCCTTTTTGCAGAAATGACCCCTTGAAGGATGTGAGTTTCTCTCCACTTAGAGAGAGGTTGAGCCATTATTGGCAGATCTGTGTCAAGAATGTAGATATTCTGCCTTCCTGGGAGGAAGCTTTCCAGGAGATCAGAAACATCCTTTCTGTCAAGCCTCTGATAGTAAAAATGTCATGAGATGCCACAATTCTGTGATTAACTCTAGGCTGAATGCAAGGTGGAGGCGGTTGTGTTAACCT
The DNA here is from genome assembly GCF_026122565.2 of Emydura macquarii macquarii. Lineage (NCBI taxonomy): Eukaryota > Metazoa > Chordata > Testudines > Chelidae > Emydura > Emydura macquarii. Next base: position 3,037,644 of record NW_027130449.1, on the reverse strand, counting down.
GTGTTCTTTTGCCTCTTGTGTGAGCATCTATCTCCATGCCAGAAATCATGTCTGCAGATTCCTCTCTTTCTGGTCATGCTTAAAATGATAACATTGGTTTAAGATATACACTTATGATAAACTAGGAAACACGGCATCCTTTGAAATCTTCAAAGCCCTGTTCGATCAAATGAGTCAGCTAGACAGGAAAATAGCTAGGCTAGGCATTCAGGTCTCGGTGTTTTTGAGACACAAAGTTCCTCCTAAACACCTCCCTTTCTAATTCATCATCCTCTGCTCTTTCAGCATGTGGCTTGGACCATAACAAGGTGGGAGGCGCTTGCTACATTTGGTCTGTCTCTTTGCCGTGTCTCTGTTGTATTCTTTTTGACTTCCCATATGCTCACGCTTTGGGTGTTCCTCCTCTGCTCCCCCACAAATGGAATCAAACCAGAGGGGAAAATCTCATCCAAATAAAATTGATTTGGAAAAGAGGAGAAAGCAAGAGAAACTTACCCTATGCCTAGGAAAAATGAGAGGCTGTATGAATCTACCAAAGAGCTGCAGACCTTTGTTCTTGTCTTTGCAATGGAGATCACAGTAGCCTTTCAGCTGGCAAATGGATTTCCGCAGGCAGTTTATTCCTCCTAGAGGCTTGAGGTTTTTCCAAGCTCCCTGGAAACTTCCCAGAATGGAAGGAAGGCCAAAACCCATTGTACTGTACTTTCGGACAAGTCACTTGTGACCAGATGTGGTGGGGAAAATGAATTTCCTTCCAGGGGAAAGATCGACATTTTTAAAATGGAACAGAAATTCAGGAAAAAAAATTTTGTGGAAACCCTGCTAGACCTGTTTCATTCTGACTTTGCAACCTTAATGTTTCTCTGTTGTAGGGCTTGCCGTGTGTGCAATACAAAATTATACTGCAATGAATTGACTAATATGTGCATTGCTGCCCTCTAGTAGATGGAATTGGAGCTGATAAACTGTGTGTCATAGACTCTACTCTACTCTACTCAATAACAGAAGTCTATTCTCCTTAGTTTGAGGTGAGATGTTGAGCTCTATCGCTGCTGCTACCATGAACTTTTAAGTAGCCATGGTGTGCAGTGTAGTGACAATCATAAAACTTATAGCAGGCCACAGATGTTACAATATAATAATTCTGCAGCAATATCAATCTGATTCTGTAACTGCTCTAGAGTTCTGTAAATCATCTTGCCATTGATCCAGTGCAATAAGGTTTTATTCTTTGACACGGTTTATTTCCTTCTGTTTGTGTGTGAGACTTTTCTTTCTCTTACGATACACGCAAGAAAGAATCAGGCATCTGTCTCTCTCATTTGCTCTTCTCTAAAAGAACCCTTAATCCACTCGTAAGCATTAGAAAATTCAAAAGATTAAAAAAGTGCCAGTGACATTCATCCGGCCCCAGTGCAATGAGCAGGTAGAGAAAGGTCCTGAGAGGCAATTGACTAGATTGATGGGCAGTAATGTGCTTAATAGTAATTTTTGTCTTGTTTTTTAATAAAGTGATTGATGAATGCAGGCCGGAGTCCCCGTGTTGGAGGCCAAGAGATGCAGTTAAATACAGAGGCTTCTTAACTTAATGAGGCCATGCAATAAAAACGAGGCATAATGAGCAAAGTATAATAGTATCATTAGAGTTATGACTTCACTGCGTTGGAGGAGGGCTGAGGAGGCAGCAAGTGAGGATGCCGGGTTAAAGAGCTCCCTGGGAGGAACGACGTTGCTACTCAAGGGGGGTTTCTTCTAGGAAACAGCTTGTGGGGGATGAAGATTCCCTGGCTAGGCAACCCTGCATGCGCATTCTACCACTGAATGGCCTGGGAAAGGTAGTCCTGTACTTAGGGCAGTTGTCCGTGCTCTGGAGACCTGGGTTGAATTCCCTGCTTTGCCACAGATTTCCTATGTGATCTTGGGCAAGTCAGTTAGCCTCTTTGTGTTTCCATTCCCCATCTGTACAGTGGGGCTGATAGCCCGGTCCATACCTCATGCATGTGTGAGGGGGCATGCATTAGATTATGAGGGGCTGGGATTCTGCAGTGAAGCGGGGCCCTAGCAGTACGTACGAGATGGTGCTCAGTGCAGACGTGTCAGGAGACTACATCTGCAGGAGGCATAAGGGGTCTCCAAACATTCCCTTGGTTGCAACAGGTCAGTGGTGGGATAGCATCAGAGTGCGCTACCTAGGAGAAGATAGTGGTGCGCCACAGTGGCCAAGAGATGCTCAGATTTAAGAACTTGTCAGGGGCTGAGTTGAGTAGCTGCTGCAGCACAGTTCTGTACCAGTCCCTGTTAAAGGCTGTGAAATGTCAGCGACACCTAGTCTGATAACGAAAGGAAGAGAAACAAGCTCTGAGCGAGGCAGGCCCCTCCTGGGAAGTTCTCATTGAAAACAGATAATGACTTAAAATGAAAACAAATACAATAAGTGATGGGTTGAGTATTTCATACCCCCAGCAGTGGACACAGTGTGGCTCGTAGGCACGCCGAGCGCTTTGCAGGTGTGTGGGCCCAGCTGTTCGAGTGCTCTGCACCAATGGTTGGAGTCAGATTGTCAAAACAGCCCAGCGTTCGGCAGGAGGAGCTGGCTGCTTGCTTTTGGACCTCACTGGGAAGCGCCCAATTGCAGCTGCTGAGCTTTCTGAGATTTGGCCACAAATCTCCTGATCCGAGAGGGAGGTAGGTCTGATCTCCATTGTAGAGATGGGGAAACTGAGGCACAGGGGCCTCGAGATCGGCTGGGGAGTTGGTCGCAAAGTTAAGACTAGGACCCAGGAGCCTTGATGAGAGCTGTAAGGCTCCTCCAGCCGGAGCTGACACTGTTCCCTTGTGCTGCATCCGTCATCTCTTCTCCAGGCCTTGGGGAGCCTTGCCTGCCTGCAGAGATTAGGGGTGGCACTGCTGGGGAGTGAGGGGAGCGGAGAGCTGTGGAAGAGGGACATTGTGAAGACTTTATGAACGTGAGGGGGAGGAAGATTGGGGGGGAGACGGGAGTTATGGGGGGAGAACATCTCTTGAAGTGCAAGTCCAGAGACAAACCTGCAGAGGCTGGCTAATGAAACTCTCTGGCTCGTGTGTCCCAGAGGATCTCAACCCCATCACACCACTGCTGTGAACTCCACCCCATCTCTCACCACTCCTCCACCCTCCCCTGCCCCAAAAAGCAGCTTCTGTCTCCTATGCAGAGTGTTCCTGTACACATCTGAGCGTGTCCAGCTGTCCTTCCACGGGAGCTGGCAGTGCCAGGCTGTTAGACCCCCTCGCCCCACCCTCAGCAGCATCCCGCAGGAGATAACACCACCTGCTAGGAGGTTAGTAGCCAGAGCTCACTGCTGTGCGACCGGCATCCAGTAAAGGTTACGCAGTCGATGCACTCAAACAAAAGCCCCTGGTACCGTCATCCTCGACTGGAAGCAATCCGATCCTAATCCCATTATGCAGCGCTCCCGTTGGTTTCTTCCTATGGGTGCATTTGTGTACATTTGCATTTTACTGTCTGATCATATGCATAGAATTCAAATTGAAATTGGGGGCTTGAGTAGATTTGAATATTTACAAGGTATGCCTTTTATTTACTTATTTATTTGGCGCCTTCCCCGACTGGTGCTGATGCCCTGGAAAGGAGCCCATGTATCCCACTGGTTAGTGTGTGTCGTTGGTCATACAGAATTCTGAGCCTCGGAAGGTAAGACGCTGTTAGAGCCGCAGTTTGGGAGCCTGGTCTCTCTAGGTCGGACTGTATCAGCTCATGCTTTTAGCTCTGGAGGTTACTGGTTCAGGTGGGAGGGGCATGCAGGGGTCAGATTGGGCTGTGGACAGATTTGGGAGGTGCCCTTCATCCCCACTCCCTTGATGTGTGAAAAATTGTTTCACAAGGGATATTGAGTTGGGTCTGGGCTGCAGAAGGAAATGGAAAACCTGAATCCGTAGGCCCAAACCTGGATCCAATCTAGCCTGTGATGCTCCTCAGATTGGCAGTGAAATTCTTACCTGGATCCATCTTTGGATTCTGACCTACACGTTGCCTGGCCCTTCAAAGTACAAGGGTGCGTTTGGATCTGGGCATCTGGCCCATCTACAGTTATTAACAGGCTGGGTTCAAGGTAATGGCTAAAGGAGTCCTAAAGGAATTGGACTGGACATTTTTTGTTGCTTTTACAGTGAGTAGAGAACATGAAAAGTTGTTGCTTAGTTTCCTGCTTGGTGTTTTAACCTTAGAAATAGCATGGGATTGTGATAATTCCAATAATTCTTAATGTCCACCCGATCACGCTTGTATAGTGCCATCCATTGTGCTGGGCACTGGTGAAACACACAGTAAGAGACTGTCCCTGTCCCAGAGTGCTTCCAATCTGAACAGACAAGGCAAAGGATGGGAGAAAGGATCGTTATCCTAACTTTATTGATGGGAACCTGAGGCTTGAGATAGCAGTCAGTTACCTTGAATTAAAATGGGAGCAGAGCTCCGTGTCTGGACATGTCCCTATATGACTTGCCCAAGGGCAGGGAGTTGATAGAACAGAGCCCCTAGACCTGTGCCTTAAACATAGGCCCGTTCTTCCACTCTCAAATTCTCCAAGATTTGCCCCGCTCCTGCTGTTTTGGCAGCCCTGCAGTCTGAGCAGCAACATAAAATGCAGAGGTGCCCAGGGTTTCAAAGAAGAGAAACAAGCTAAGCCAACTGGAGAGAGAAAAATACCAATGTTCAGTTATTGCTATATCCAACTTTCACCCCTAATGACTTTGGGACCAAACCCTGTATCCTTTTTCTATTCGGATGGTAATCAGAATGAGGTGATTTGGGAGGTGTTCCTTCACAGCCTGCCATGGCTATGATGCTGTTTAAGCAGATGAAATGCACTCTGGACCTATGTGCTTTTTTCCAAACTCTAATCCTGGAGCAGCAACAACAAAACCAACCAAACAAATTTTTTGCAGATACTTCAGAACTTTCAAAAAGACTCATGGACACTTTTTCAAAGAGATTGAGCAGCTCCAGCTCCCATTAAAAGTCAATGGGCACTGTATGTGTCGGGCCACCAGTTTGGATGGCATTGAAAACAGAAGTGAAAGCATGGGGAGAGGCCCTAAATATCTCCTGACAGGTTCCACTATGTTTAACCACTTTGAGGTATCCACTGCAGCATGAATTACCCTGTCGTAACCTTACAGAATGCAGTGAGGTATAGATATGTTCTGTACTGGGCTGGTCTACATGCACTCAGCTTTCAAATGAAAATCCGATGTAATCTGTGACTTGGTGCAAGATAATGTTCGGACATGCTTAACTGACTATGCAAAGTGCTAATGTGGATTTAGCTGAAGTCCATTTGTACTGGCTTGAGCCGCTTTAGTCCGAACTAAGGTTGTCCGTTCATGAAATAACAAAATAATTGAATTGAAGCTGGTTGCTACCTTGGTGCAAGCTGATGTGCAGACCAGCACTGTGTCCATATGTTATCTGCCCAGCCTCTATCACCCTGTTGTTCTTTCTACAGATTTATTATACACCATGTCCCAGCTTGGGTCACGTGGCCATTATTTTCAGTTGCTATCTTCCAGTGTCCCACTATGAGGTCTTGAACCTAGGCCATGATATCGCATGCACCTTGACGTCCATTTGCTTCAGGGAGAGTTTTGTGTGTGCTGCTATGGCTGGGTAAGGTGTGATATTTATGCCAATACGGTACAACTCCTGTTAACGTCTCTAGATAGGTGTCTTACTTTTCCCTCCGCTGTTGGCATGAAAAGAAGTGAAATTTCCATAGTTGCTGATCTGAAAATTGTATGTATCTGAACCTGAGGTTGAGAAGAGCAGAGACCAGGTCCTGTTGAGTGCTGGTTCCTGGAAGTCATCTCTTCCATTATTGAGAGAAAGGTGCCTCAAATCCCAGCTGTATGATGCAGGAGTCTGCGTGTACATGTGCGCCAATGCATTGCAAGCACTCAAGACATGGCGAGCTTCCAATCTTTCCATGCCAGTTTCTCCTGTCCTCGCCTTTTTGTAGTTTCTCGGTTTGTCACTAGCACAAGTGACGAACAGCCCTGAAGTCGGGGCTTCCAAAGTAGCAGCCGGAAGTGGGTCAGACCTCATGGCCCCAGGAGAATGAGTTGCCATAAAATCAATCCCGATTGCAGTTGTTCTTAGGAATGTTGTACATTGATAAGGGAGTTGTTCTGCCTTAACAGCTACTGGTAATGTTGCTCTGGCTTATTATATGCACCAATTTATATTTTAAGTATAGTCAAAAGTGATAACTTTAACATTTAATTTAAAAACTGATTACTTGGTTTTTATCTATGTGAAACCAAATTAATCCTGACCTTGATCCTGTCTTTTTTTTTTTTTTTCCCCCTCTCCTTGTCAGAGACACATGTGGTCTGTATGACACTAACAATGAAAGGAGAAGAAAAATGTTTGCATGGTGATAAATAACTGTTGCAGACACTGCTTTTATTCCCCCAAAAATTTCTGCTCTACAGGCTTAACAATGGAATCAGTGGGAGTTTGTTACTTTGTGTGAGATTCTCTGCCTCTGCTCACGGAGCTGGGCTTTGTTGAATAATGTCTTGCTTTATCCTACCCAGAGAAATCACATTTTCTACTTTGCTTTTCTCTCCGCTGTTAGTTTCAGAAGCTTTTTCATAACACACTGCAGACACATGCTACCTCACACGCTCTTGTATGAGCTGCTTGCAGTCCCAAATTATTAAGCTGCACATGCTCGCTGCACATTTTGCACCACACATCAACCTACATGTTCTTACCTTCTTTTTCAGGAAGGGTGATCTTCTGGATAAGGCACTGGAAGATCTCCGGTCTAGCCCCAGCTCTGCCATGGACTTCTTGCACAACTTTGGTCAAGTCAGCTAGGCTTAAGTTTTCGAAAGTGACTAATTTGGGGTGACTCAGATTTTGGGTGCCCCATTCAAGGCATCTTAAATAAGCCATATTTTTAGATGGCGGTTGCTTACTACTCTTGGCTAATCAGACCTTTCAAGGTAGCTCCAGTTGGGCACCCGAAATCACTAGTCACTCTTGGCAGACTGGACACCGTAACCTCTAGACCTTGCTGCTTTATCTGGTTTACTTTTCCCCTCACCCTTGTCTGTCGATTTGTTAATCGGGAGCACAGGCCATTGCTCAGTGTTCGTACAGCACCCAGCAGAATCAGTTCCCAATTACAACTGGGGGCTCTAGATAAAGAACGACCATCCCTGGGGTGTGGTGGGAGGGAGAGAGGGCACGGTGCATCCCCTAGCAGTCAAGGCTGTGTTGTCACTGGGCTCTACGCAGCTGCAATGAGATTTCTGCACACCACGCACCCAGCTTGTTGTCTGCACCTGACCAGCATGGCAAAGCTGTTGAGCATCGCGCGCCGGGTGCTTGAGCAAATGTCTGGAGCTTGCACCAATGAGTGCCTTCAGCTCAGCAAAACCTCCTGACTCTTGCAGCTGTGGAGTGAGGCTTGATTACTGTGATTATGTCCAGGTGAAGGTGCTAGCCACCACTGGAAGGGCTGGATGGGGATAGCGGTGCTTGTTTGCGCAGCAGCGGATTTGTGTAAATGCTTCCATGCTCGCATTCCTTTGGGGCTCACACTGTTCATCTTTGCTGCCCTCTACGAGGGTGCTTGCTTGCGGTGAGGGTAACTTGCCTTTGGACTGTAGTAAAGGGAGGTGTTCTCCTAGGCAGCACACGGGGAGGAACTTATCGTATCAAAGAGAAATGTTCTCCTGTTGGCCAGTCAAAATACGTGTGCTACTTACTAGCTTCCTTTACTGAAAGTTGTGCATTAACTTCACAGTAGCTGTATTTGACATACTGTCTGTACTACATTATAGCATTGGTAAATCGCATGTATTATAACCATTTTTCCCCTATCCCTGTGTGTATTGGATAAAAATTTCAAAACTTCAGTGCTGATGTCCTTACCCTTAAAAATGCCCCCAAAACGTCTGCCCACAGTTTCTCTCTTCCCAAGTTTCTCTGCAGGTAGCTTTTCACACCTGGCCATGCATATACACTGTATTGTGCATGTGCAAATATGCTAGTTCAAAGAGGGGAAAGTGCGTGCGTGTGTGTGTTTGCACAGAATTACAAGCATTAGCCATGCTTCACAGCTGGGTAAACTGAGGCACGGAAGTGCCTTATGCAAGATTCCACGGCAGTCAGTGACAGAACCTGGAGAAGAGAAATGCAGTGCTCCTGGATCCATCTCCTTCTTTCTGCTCTAGACCAGTAGTTTAAAACTTATGGTCCACAGACCTCTGGGGGTCCACAGACTATGCCTAAGATTTTCAAAGGGGTTTGCATCTCCATTTGACTTTTTTTTTAGGGATCCTCAAATGCAGAAGGTTGAAAACCTCTGCTCTAGACAACTGAGTCTCTTTCCTGTGCAGTGTTTGATGATGGAAATGCAAATATTCAAGCGCTCACCCTCAAAAACCAAATGAAGACAGGCCTCTTTAGACACTGATGAGAGTGCAGGGCCATTAAAAAGTCACAAGTCTTGACACTGTGCAAGTGAACATCGAGCAGCAGTTGCATAAGCCCCATTTGTTTTACATTTTAGAGCTTAATGAGACAGAAATCACATGGCAATTGTCATATGTGAAAGCAGAAAGGGCTAGTTTGCATCTAACTGACGCACAAGCCATACACTGCAGTGACACTAAGGCCATGTCTACACTGCTGGCGAAATTCGGCGGCAGTTAACGGAAGTTACGCAAGTTATGCAGAGTAGTTTGTGTAACTCCTGTTGCCTTCGTAACTTCTGTTTAGTGTGCCAATCCCACTGTGCTGCACCGACAGGAAATGTGTATCTGTCAAGGCAACGCTACACTTTTTGGGGAGGTAGTTTTATTAAATCGACTTTGGGATCAATTGAGCGTGTCTTTACTGCTGCTCAATCGAACTGGAAAAATCGATCTGACGGCAGCGCATTTGCCCCCATCAGTGTAGACATAGCCTAACTGTTTGCAGAAGTTGAGACTGTGGTGTGACAGCTACTCCCAACTTTGCTGCATTGGGTAATTCTCGTACATCTGCAACCCACTGGGTCTAGTTGGGTGCAACTCACTATTTATCTTCAGGTTTTAAATGACCCCTATTATCATAGTATCTGAGCACCTTGATCTGTAATGTATTTATCCTCAACTCCTCTGCAGGGTAGGGCAGTGTTGTTATTCCCTTTCACAAATAGGGAAACTGAGGCATGGAGATACTGACTTGCCCATGCTCATACAAGGAGTCTGTCACAGCAGAGACTGCAGCCCAGGTCTCTGGTTAGCACCCTAGCCATTGGACCTTTCAGGCTACAATGTGCCATGTCTCCAGTGCACAGAACTTCCGTAAGCACCGTGCTCTGCTGAGTTCTGTGAATGCTTCTCTTAGCAGTTGGTACTCTAGATGGAAAAAGACTATATAAAAGTCCCCTTCTGACATGTCTGCAGTACTCCTCTGCCACAGCCCGATGCAGTCTAGAATACAACAAAGGTAACGGCAATTTTATTCTTCAAAACAAAATAAAAAAAACCTGGAGTGATTACTTTTAGCTGGAGTGGTACCTCTTCCTAGAATAGAAATCTTCACCCACTAATCCTGTTTGACAAACATCTTGTTAAATGCTGGGATGTGTTACCTTATGGGAGAAGTGAAGCATCAAAAAGGATACCGATGCCTTTTTATACTGAGACATGGCAACCTGTTGTAGAAACAGCCATAATTTTCTATATAAACGCTCACATTGTCCTTGTTTCTTCTTCATAATTTCAGTGTAAATCTTTACCAACTTAAAAATTACTTAAAGAGGGATGCTCAAAGCACAGTATCTTGGGTAACTTGCCTCCCCTTTATGTATCAATTTTTGCCTTCGGCTAGCGAGCTAATATTTGTAACATGCTAAATCAGTACTGAGCTAAAGCACAAGCTGTTGTGTTTTGCCCAACTACCAGACAATACATTGTGGGTGTGTATAACCCACACCCAGCACTGTGGTGCTCCGTCGCTCTCTAGAGGTGGCTGGGCCATACATAGGCTGATGAATTGCTGGCTTAGGCAGTAGCAGGTCATGCTGTAAGATTCAGAGGTCCCATGTTTCATACTTGCTGTTGATGACCCCCGGGGAGAGAGATCACGTTATGTGCTTGTCTTCCTTTTTTAATATGGGCATGTCTCTCCCTAGCTGAGATTATCCCCAAGGCTGTAGATGGAGAAGGTTTCCCATTTGATTGCATCGAAACGGGGAGGAAGATTTAAGGAGTCATCTCATTAATGGTTAGCAGTCTAGATGAGGAATGGGCAGACATGGATTCAAGAATAATAGGGACCTAGATGGCCAAAGAATCTATTTATTTGTAATCTTCCTGGGGGTGATGAAAAGGAGACAATGTGAGTTGGGTCACCTTGATGGGAGCACTGGGAAAGATTATAGGTGAGTCACACTTTACCGATTGCCAAAGAGTTTGAGGACTTGCAACAAGATGGAAAACTCATAAAGTTAACTAAGCCCATCGTGTGAAATAAAGGAAACCAGGAGTGCATGTGAGTAAAGACACATCACTTGAATGCTGGAGTAAGTCAAATAACCGACCTCCTCTGTCATCACGGAAAACTGAACCAGAGACCTCCCAGAGCTAAAAGCATCTGTTTCTACCACTTAAGCTAAAAGTCACTCCATCAGCTCCCAGTTGTAGTAGGTTTGTCCTCCCCCCACCAGGGGAGGGGACCATGTACTTACTGAAGGGGACTACATAAACCTGAACAGTGAAGTTCTCCAGTGCATCCCCACTAGCTTGTCTAAAACCCCCAGACACTGGGCTGCTACCGTTAAAAACATGGGGCCTCAGCTCCCAAGATAATTCCCATTGCTGCAGTCCGTTAAAACTGGAGAGCTCAAAGCACTGGGACAACTACTGCTGGGAAGGGAGTAAGCTGAGCTAGTATGTCTTTTTTTTTTCTTGCCTACTGCAGCGTTCTCTCAAACCAGGCTTGTAAAGTTGGACATGAGTCCTGCTCTGGGTTCCCAAGCATGCTGCCGGGCGGACGTGTCCTGGTTCTTCTGATCCTAGTGTGGAAATTGGTGACTTTTGTGTGTTCTCCTTCTCTAGGGAAACCACAGCAGTAACACACCACCACATCTGCTCATGTACAGATGGGTCTCGTCTCATCCTTGCAATCTCACTGATCTCTTTTTGTGTGTGTGTGTGGGTAAGGGGGAGAGACTAATGATTTAATTAAGGGAATGGGAGAAAATCCTCCTTAGTGTTCATTGGTATTTAAAGGGTATTGCTGATTTGCAGCTTTTCCTAAACAGATGTGCTAGTCTAGAGCTTAATTTAGTCTAATGGAATCTAGTCATTACACTTGCATCATGGGGGGAACCTATATTTGGTTCTTGGTGAATCTTTATTTCTCTGGATGTTTCCCAATTCTTTGTAAAACAGAACCCTTTTCGTGTACAGCCGTGCTGTCTGTTACAGCTATTATACGAACACCTTGCCTTTGTTTTAGCTGCCTGTTGAACCATTCTTGTGAGCTGTGATAATCCAGCAGAGACATCTGCAGTGCTCACTGTGTGATATTGATGGAGCCGGCGTCCCTTTCATTTTCCATACAACAGCAGACCATATGCAAGGATGTAATACAAATTGCAGCTTTTTATGTACAATAGCTCAGGCTATTCCCTCGCTGGAACAGGGGCTCGTTTATAGCCGTAGTCTGTAATAGCGTAATCTTTCAGAAGTGGACAAAAAGGGTAGAGTATAACTGGTAGTGGGAACTGTGTTCTCCCAGCTTGTTCCTGTCAGCACTGGACAAACTAGCTTGGGCAGAATAAGCAGGGGCCAAAATGCAAACCATTGTACCCAAGGTGGACAGAGGGAAGGGATTGGAGGAGGTGGCTCCCTTCTCTATATGTAATCCCTCTCACCAGAGCTCAGATGGGTTTGAACCGAGTACCGTCAGACCCAAAACACCTAGAGAAGCAGTCCCACTAGCTGCCAGCACTAGCAGGCTGTCTTCTATGCGGACCAGTCCTCAGAGGCATGTAACAGTGATGTGCATTTTTGCCCTGTGATGGTTGTTAGGCCTGCCTTACAGATGGAGTAGAGGAAGCAGACACACAGATTCATGTGCTTGCCCACAAATACACAGACTCAGTGCAGAACTGGGAGCCTTGACTTCTTGTCCTGGCTCTAACCCCTAGACCACACTTCCCCCCCCAAAGCAACATGCATGATTTAGAGTGGCTCTGACAAGGGCACGTGGGCAGATGATCCCCTCCCCCTCTGCCCCATGCTTCGTGTAAGGGAGCTCTGTGCTCTACCCTGTCTTCTGCAAAGACTGAGATGAGTGTCAAGTGACTATAGCAGGTTTTTACAGGGGGGAAGCGGGGTGCAAGGGCAAAGGGAGCCTGGGTGCACAACACAGTCAATGCACCTGAGATGCTGGCTTGCTGCAGAGGAGTGCCTGGCTCGTCAAGGTCCCTGAGGGCCAGCAGCCTGAGATAAGCTGCAGAGTATCTGATGCGAGACTGATCTTTTCATCTGTATCCTAGATCCTCAGTCTCTCTCTTTTCATTTTGCACAATTAAATATTAAAGCTTGAACACTTTTATTTGTCTGTTCCATATTGTCCCTCAAATTACTCTCCTGCAATCCTGTCAAATTGTTGCACTTGCTTCCCACACCACAGCAGCCTTTGGCCTATACCCTCAAACCAGCCCCATCTGAGCTACATGCTGTGCGCCTCCCTTCCCATCCTGCCCATGGTCCCATCTGGCTCTGCCAGCAGCACAGAAGGGGGATACAGCAGGTAATAAATACTTCAGTTTTCATCCCCTGCATCCTACTCAGTGATCATGTGGGCACCGGAATCTCTGGATCTTCATGAACTGGTGAAGGGGCTGTAGGCAGGTAAGAGATGGCGCCTTTCCTTAGTTGTATCTCATAGGTAATAAGGGGGCACAGTGGGAACTGGATTCGCACCACATGTGCCTGCCAACTGTAAAGTCAGCCCCATTGTTGCAGTGCTGTCTGCATAAACTGTTCCCTGTTGGCCAAAAGCAGATGCATGACCAGGTATAGCCTCCGCTGTACGGTTTTCTGGCTTTGATCCCACAGTGGTGGGCTGGACTAGTTGACCTGTGACCTCCCGTGCTGATGGGGTGAGAGCAGTCACACGCCAGCTTGCAAGTCACATGGAACATGCTGCATCGTGCAGCTGGCGATTGATAAAGTAAGCAGGAAAGAATGAGCTGGTCCAGGCAATTACGTGGCCCTATCAGACTTGAGTGTGTGCTCCTGTTTCAGTGCAAAACACCTACAGCGTGTCACGTGGAATGTGTCTGGAGATGGAGGGTAGAATTTTCAGACGCACGTCAGTCCTATTTTCAGAAGTGTCTTGGGACTTAGCTTTAGAAAATGTTATCCTGAATCTTTCATTGGCTTAATTTGGTGTTTGAGATTCCACTGGGGACAGAGGAACTTAATCCTTAGGTGTGTTTTTCTAGGGGGCTGTGTGCAGAGTGTTCTCAAGCCGAAGGAGAGGGGGCACTCTACTGAAATTTACCTCCCCTTTGCACACCTTGATCCAACATAGCCTCAGCTTAACCTTCAGGGCATGCTCCTATGCCGTTATGTTCCCCAAGCCCTCTTCCAAAGGTGATTGGGTGGAATGATTATTACTATGTGATCATTGGCTCAACTGAATTTTTTTTGCTGTAATCAACTTGCTAGCATGTATTAGATGAAATTGATAGTGATCATCTGTGCGTCATATGCTCTATGCTGTTAATTGCTGATGGTGATTCTCTCACAGGAGGGACCTGTGATTGTGGAACAGCAAGATCTGAATTCTGTCACTATGAATTGCTGAATAACCAAGATGTGCTGCCTAGAAATTTTGGGGGAAAACAGTAGACATGGTGTGTCCTGACTTCTGGTAAGGTTTTTGACAGTCTCAGATGACATTCGCATAATGGTCTGGGTGAAATTGCTATAACATGGATGCATGACTGGTGAAGCTGTTTGCTTGAGGAGTAGTAATCACTGGTTCGCTGTCAAACTGGGAAGGTGTTTAAAGTGGGGTCCCTCAGGGCTCAGTCCTGCGTCTGGTACTATTGAATGTTTTCATTAATGACTTGGATGATGGAGTGGAGAGTGTGCTTCTAAAATTAGTGGATGACCCCAAGTTGTGAGGGGTTGCAAGTACTTTGGAGGACAGGATTGAAGAATTCAAAATGACCTTGACAAACTAGAGAATTGGTCTGAAATGAACGAGATGCAATTCAATAAAGAAGTGTAAAGTATTAAACTTAGGAAAGAAAAATCAAATGCGTAACTACAAAATGGGGAATAACTAGTTAGGTGGTGGTACTGCTGGAAAGGATCTGGGGATTAGATTGGATCACAAATTGAATGTGAGTCCCACAAGGTGATGCAGTTGTGAAAAACACTAATATCATTGTGGGGTATATTAACAGGAGTGTCGTATGTAAGATACAGGAGGTAACTGTCCTCCTCTGCTTGGGATTGGTGAGGTCTCAGCTGGAGTACTGTGTCAGTTCTGGCCACCGCACTTCTGGAAAGATGTGGATAAATTGGAGAGTATCCAGAGGAGAGAGAGAAAAATGATAAAATTTTTAGAAAACCTGACCTTGTGAGGAAAGGTTAAATAAACTGGGCAGGTTTAGACTTGAAACGAAAAGTCTGAAGGGGGACTTGATAATAGCCTTTAAAAACAGCCCTGAATATATTTCAAAAGGATGTGATCAGTTGCTCTTCAAGCCCACTGAAGGTAGGATGGGAAGCAATGGGCTTAATCTGCAGCAAGGGAGATTTAGGTTAGGTATTAGGAAAGACTTTCTCGCTGTAGGCTAGTTAAACTCTGGAAAAGGCTTCCAAGGGAAGTTGTGAAATCTTCGTCATTGGCGATTTTTAAGAACAGATTGGACATCCCTGTCAGGGGTGGTCTCTGTTTACTTGGGCTTGCTTCAGCCCAGGGTGCTGGATTTGATGACCTCTCGAGGTCCCTTCCAGCCTCTATTTCCATGATTTTACGATTGCTGTTCAGTCCCTCCCTGACGACTGGATTGTGGAAGCATTCCCAAATTGTATCTTATGTGCTTGGCACACTGAATAAATTCCTGATCGAGAGAGACCATTTCTGGTCATTGTTTAGATTTATTATCCTGTGGGTTCTGTATTGACCAGGGCTTCATGTCAGTCAATATTTCCCTCTCTGGCCAGTAAATCATGCTGATCACCTCAGTGCCAGTCAGTAGCTCTTTAGAAACGAAGAGTCTGACTGTGACGTCTTGGTTAGGGCTCCATCACTATTTTAGTTAGGAATGCCTGTTTCCCACAGTTTGTCTGTGACTGTTAGCGGGCCCCTTCCAATGAAAGCCTGGGGGATTTCGTGCCTGTATCTCAGACGCAATCACTCCATCCAAAGAGGGAATTGGAGTCTGTTTGCTAAGTGAACATCCCCACGTAGCTGGCATTAGACTCATTTATGCTGCCTCCCGCCGAAGCTGCGTGAGAACCGTTCCTCGCATACAACCACCCGTGCCACTCCCTCTCCTACAATCTCCCACTGTGGCCATATAGAAACACTCACTATGGTACAGCAGCTGTAGTGTCCCCGTCTAGCCGCTGCTACCTGAGGTCCATCACAGCCCCAGAGTTGTCCCCCGGCAGTACAAGCCATGCAGCTGGCGGACAGCAAGCTCTTTGCAGCGGGAGCATTGTTTGTTCTGTGCTCTTCACCATGCCATCCATGTGAAATCTGCACCTAAACACATGACTTATGGACTCCCAAGGTGGGAGTACGACATCTCTGAGGCATCTTCCTACATTCCCCCTTCTGTGACCTCCCCTTTCCCTGCCTGCAGCCTTCGGGTCACAGTGGCTGTCTCCTCCTCCCGTGCATAGCGCTGTATTAAGACGACTTCATGTTCCATCTGCCGTGCAGTGCTGGTGATGTGCGACCTCAGGCTCCAGTCACCATTCCACACTTTGCTCATGGCCTCGGTGGCCTGGGAAGCAGCATGTCCCTTCAGAAAGTTGAGTCCTGACCTCCTGCTTAGTAGCGCATAGCATTTACCGCTAGGCTAACGAATTCACTCCTGCAGTAGATTTTGTTCTCTAAAAGGAGTCTTGCATGGGCAGCCCGTGCATGCTATGCTGTGAAAACTGGTAGCTCTCTTAGGCGAGCCACATTTCACTCTTCCTGTACTGGGTGGGAACTCCTATGGGAGAGGTGACTCCGTAGCTGGCATTCTTCCCTCTGAATCAATACTGAACCTCTCTCTGGTTAGGGAGCTCTGCGCTAGCTGAAATTGAAACTGAATGGCACTGTCTGGTGGAGCAAAGCGGTTAATTAAATTTCACCTGCACCTAGTGTTTTCCTCCTTAGCCTGTCATTGTTAACCCTGTGCTGTGAAACACCTGCTGCATTCTACCCGCCTTTCTGCACTGGGAGGAGTGAACGTTGTGTTCCTTTCCTATTGTGAGGCTTAGTCACTGTGGCTTTGTATCTGCAGTGCATTTTGAGTTGCTCAGGTGAGGGAGGCTCTAGAAATGCAGTCTTTATTATTCTCACTTTCATAGCAGACCTTGACCGGCAGCTTTGAAGAATCAACCATTCAGTCCTAGTGAGTAAATACACCTCCTTGGGAGACGTGTTTGTATACTGCATTGCATTGTCAGTCACGCATGGCCATCACCTGCTTTTTCACTTGTGTGAGTCCTATGGTTATGTGACTTCTCTGAGTGTGGATCATACAAAATGCTCCCCTGCTTCGGCCCAGAGGTCCGAATCCTCCTTGGTCCTCATTGCTATTTAAAGGATATTGGACTAAGTCCTCACTGGACATGCCAGGGCCCTGTCTTTGACAGCAACTGATACCAGACGCTTTAGAGGAAGATGCACGAAACCCCAAAGTGGACAATTTAGGACATAACTCGCCAATAGGAAAAGCTTCCACTGGACTATGCCTGCCAGAAGCATGGGGGCTTATATCGGAGTCGCTGCTAGTTAAGTCAGTGCTGAAATACTTAGACCATGTGAGTCCTTGCAAGACCTCCGGTTCGACTTGACAAACTCAAAGCAGTTTCGAATTTAGATCAGGCAACAAACTGTTGCGTTCTCCTTCCTAGTGGCACTCAGAAGCTGTTTGGGGTTTCACTCGCCATTAAAGTTTGAAAGATAGCTGCAAGCAAGGGTGGGATTTGCAGAATCGCTCAGCACTGGCTTAACTGTGCTCCCTCCAATGTCAATTTGACATTCGTGCAGTTGGTTAGACCAACACTGAGCACTTCTGAAAAGGGAAAAAGTGGGGAGCTTTGCCTGAGCAGAGAGTTCAGCAATTGCTGTATTGCTTTACTACTCCGTGGACTAGAAAGAGTGCGCACTGTGTTGCACTGGTGGAGCTGAGGGCAGAGCGTGCTGGCCATCTTCCAGTCTCCTGGCCTTAGCTCTGTGCAATAAATCAGCTCGTAAGCAGTATGTTTTGGGGTTAAAGGGAGGGGTTATTTTTGCTTTGTACTTCCTTGATCAATGTACAGGTTCGGGTAGGAAACTGTTCCATCTGAAGCATCCTGCTAAAAAAAAAAAAGTTGCACAGCTAAACAGATTTCTCTGATAAATTCACATAACACTCTCTCGATGGCTCCTCTCTTGTTGTCTGACAAATGAGGCTGCTTTTATTTTAAGGCACTTCTTATTGATTTATTTGCTTTTACAATTACTCTCTTGCAGGGGGTGGAGAACCCAGACTGCAAGGGCATCTTGTTTGTGGTTGATTTTTATGTTTGTAACTTTTGTTCTTTTTTCCTAACATTGCCTCTTATTCAGCGACTTCGATGTTCATGAGAGGGCTGAGATGGACTGACATCTTCCTGTCTATGTACTGATCAGTTACAGCTTGGGCAGCAGCCCTGCAAAGATCTCCCTCCCCCACCCATGCTCCTACTTCATCCTGTCTTCCTTCTAGCAGTGGGAAGATGATTCCATCTCCATTCAATCTTTGGCTTCTTTGCTTACCCAGGGCCAGCTTTGACGAAGGGTTTCTTGTATGACTGCAGTCTAGTGGTAGAAGAATGCATTCCTTTCCTGTCAACGCTTTGTACCGAACATCTGTATTTGGGTGGGAGGGGGTATCTATATAAAACCAGCCATATCTCTAGTTGTCCGCTTGAATTCCGTTTCCACAGCACCCTGTGGGTCAATGGTGTTTGGCAAGTGGAGTGCCCGAGGGGTGGTGTTTTGCAGATCAATACCCAGAATGCTTTTCCAGGAAAGAAAAACTGGTCCTGTGGTTAAGGCGCTGCACTGGGACTCAGGAGTTCAGGGCTCAGTTGCCCGCTCTGCCATAGACTCCCTGCGTGACCTTGGGCAAGTCACTTAGATCCTGATTTTTTCCAAATGGATGAGCAGCCATAACTCCCACTGAGATCTATAGGATCTGTAGAGATTCAGCAGCTCAGAACATCAGGCCTCCAGGTCTCTCTTTACATCTGTAAAATGGGCGTGATGATGCTCTTCTGCCCCCTGCCAGTGTGGCGACGAGACATTCCATTTGTGCTTGTGAGGGACTGGGATGCTACCCCCTGAGACTTAGCCCTGATCTACACTTTCCTCGTGATTCGGCGGCAGTCGACGGGAGTTACGCAAGCTGCACAGAGTAGCTTGCATAACTCTCGTCGACTGCTGTGTTTCTCTTCTGCACGGCATCTTCACTGCACGGCGCCGACGGGAACTGTGTTCCCATCAATGCAGCGCTATGCCACTTGAGGGGGTGGTTTACCAGCATTGACTTCTGAATCGATTGAATGGCTCTTCACTGACTGCTCAATTGATCCAGATAGGTCGATCTGACGGCGGCGACTTTGCCGGCGGCGACTTTGCCATCGTCAGTGTAGCCATACCCCTAGACAGCCGCGGTCTGAGCACTGGGACAAATGGGCTTTTATAGCCCGACATTGCCCAACATCGCAGATTGCAGAGAAAACGGTTCCACGCCAATAACTACTCAGCAGTCAGGGCTTGGCTACAGAAAGCAGACTGCCCAGTGTGCTCAATACATGCAGGAAACCCACTTCCTATGGCCTTGGACCATAAAAGAATTGGATATTAATTGTCAATTAATCTCCGGCCTGAGATAGACACGTGCCGTGTGTGTTACCACTTGCTCCAGTCCATGCCAATAAAATAACATCCTGCAAATGAAATGTACTAATCAATTACCATGTTTCCTAGGACAGGGCTCTGAAACCTGGCGACCGATTGATTTTTGACAGAGTGGCAGCCGCAAAGAGAGAGGAAATGGGGAAAGGAAGGAGAATGCAGGATACTAGATTTGAGGTGTCAATTAACATCACTTGTAGCTGTATGGCTTGAAAATGTTACTCCAAAGGATTGAGTTCAGCCCATAAAATCGAAGACACTTAAGACCAATTTCTTTTTAAACTGGAAACCCAAGTCAACATGCAAAATTGTGTGTGCAGCTACTATGAATAAGAGGTTTACAAGTGCTAGCTACATTTATTTGGGGGAAGTTCTCTGGCAGTGTTATACAGGAGGCCAGACTAGATGATCATGATGGTCCCTCTGGCCTTCGAACCAATTCATCTAAAAGAGAAGGGGCCTCCATTTAGAGGAGGTTTGAAGCAGTCGAATATGTGCTGAAGGTGTAACTTGCCCTGCTGGGCAAATTGGCGACCGATTTAGCCAGCACAATGGGAAAGAGCCGGAAATGGAATTAAACAAATTAACGAAGCAGCTAAGGGTGGGGCTGTAGGAGTTCATTGGCCACCTCAAAGGGTATATGCTATCTCCGCTGCCACTAAAAGTCGTCATTAGTGTAATGATGGGATGCTCTTTCATGGCCAGCCTTTTTAATGGAGCCCTCCCTTGTGCACTGAATTTAGCCCTGTTGCTAGTGATTTTTTTTTTTTAATCTTCCTCCTAGTTGGAGTGAAGTCCCTCCTCCCCCCCCGAACCATATGTCATTAAAATGCTTAGACATGTGGAAAAGGGCTTCACGGAGATGTGAGTAGACAGGAAGATGCGGACGAGCAGAGACTTTGTCAGATGGAATGATGCTGATGTTAGGAACGCTAACTCAAAGAGAAAGATACAGCTATGGAAAGGGGACGAATGGGTAGGTAGACGTGAACTGACAGAGGAATGGAGGCAGGCATCATGGGTGAGGGGTGTAAGTGAAGAGGGGAGGACACGAAGTCATTTTTAAAGGCAAATGAAGTGAAAGCCAGCAGAGTAAGAGGGCGTGGCGCAGATGATGCCTTGATGCTCTGGGCTGGGTGGGGGCATCTTTGTGGCTCTGGCGTCTCTTGAAACTTGGAATGATTTTACTCTGAAACCAGTAATTGGCATTTCCCAGGCACCCTGGCATCTGTATCAACAAAGAGTTTCTTAGGATGTCTGAGCTCTTTCCCTCCTTAGCATCTTGCTCCCCACCTCTCCCAGGGTGAAATAAATCTATGAATCTTATCCAGCCTCCACCCCACAACAATGGGGTGGAAGGTATTAATTAGAAACCACCAGACAGCTGTAAGATCTTCAGGAAGTGGGGTACGGTGGGAGGCAAAGGCAGCTTTTTTTTGACTGTCAGAGGCAGCTGCTGAAATACTGCCACTGAATTCAGTGTGTGCATCTCTCCACATGCACATGTGCCACTGTAGCATTTCAAGCGTTGACAAGCCCTGAGAAGTGCAACCTGTGCTACCTAGAGTCTCCACACAGGGCTAAATGATGCCTGGACTCTTCAGCCGTGGAATGGACTGCCGACTGTGACAGAGGGCGGAGTTATGCTGCTTCTTCTCCGAGCATGTACAACCATCCTCCTCCTTTGGTTCTTCAAAGCACCGCACCCCCTGAAGGTGGTATTTCTTACCGTGACTCACTCCACAGATAGCTCTTTGTATGGAAAGTGGCCTGTATGGAGCAAACTTCCCACTCAAAGTGCTAAGGAGAGTGTTCTTGGAGAAGATGAGCTCAATTTGTCTAACACTGCAATTCACTGTTCAAAATCTCCCTCTTTTGTCAAAGACAGTCGCTAGATACATCAGCCTTTGATCTCGGAGGCTGATCGTCTATGTGTAAAGACATTTTGGTAACACTTTAAATTATGTCTAAAATACACATTAGCATCCCGTTGCATTTAGAGTTAGGAAGACTGTCGAGCAGTAGATAAATGAGATGCTTTTTAAAATACTTTGGTTCCTTTTAGCTATATTCTCCCTTCTTCGTAAAATCCTCTTAGAAGCCTGGAAACAACATTTATTTTCCTGCCATTTAAAAAAAAAAAAACTGCTTTGCAAACATGAATTAGTGGTTCCATGTCTGGCCAGCTTGGCAGAAGTTAAGATACGGTGTGTTCTATGTAAATAATGGCTTTGGGGCTAGGTATGTTATCTGGAGGCTAGATCCAAGGACCTAGACTATGTTGCTGGTTTGGCCACTGATTTTCTATGACGTTGGGCATGCCACTTAATCTTTGTGCCTTTCAGTATCTATATATAAAATGTGGATAATGTTTTTCTCGCTGTCGTGATGTGCAATTAAATCTTAGTGCTTGGAGATTCTTGGGTGAAATGAAAATATTACTTGTCTTGTGTCTCTAGAATAGCATTTCTGCTCAATAAGAGAAGTTCCATTTGTCAAGGCTGTTTCCGGCCATTGCTAAACATGGGCATATTCCTCCAGGCTGTAATTCCACTGAGTTCAGCAGAGTTGCATCAGGAATGAATTTGGCCTTTTGCACCAAGTCAATGCACTGATGGGAGCTTACCTGGTTGCTTTTTAAAGGATTCAGGACCAATGAATGCACCATCTCAATGTCTTGCCTTTCTCAGAGAGCAGGGGGGACTTAAAGGGGTGCTCTCTGCTGTCTTCCTAGATATCACCTGCTTGAGAGAATTCATAGAACGTGACTCTATCAAAGGTGCAGCAGAGATCATCTTTGCTTGGACAACATGGAGATTTTTCAGTCTTGCACTTGGTGCCCATATGCTCCAGTTGTGGGTGCACAAGGAATCCGAACTGATTTTAAGCTCCAAATTTAAAACAAGGTTTTAGGTCAAGAGAAATGTTTCTGTACCTTTTTTTATAAATTGTAGCATAGTGGGCCAGAGTGTTAAATTGCCTTCTAGTGGCTGGTCCACTGGAGCCATCCCTGAGTAGTCATACAAACAATTACTACCAATTGGGCGGAAGTGTTGCCTAGTGGATAAGGCACATTGCTGGGAATTCAGGGATCTGGGTTCTGTTCCCAGCCTTGCTACTGACCTGCTGGCTTTGGGCAAGTCACGTCACATCTTAGCGCATTAGTCCCAGCCTTTCCACTGACCTTCTTTAACTGGTACCAGTAGGGAGCTTAGCAGGTGTTACCGTTTTGGCTGAAGCAAAGGCATGCGCTTTGGAGCTGGAGTGGCTGGATTCAGTTCCTGCTGCGACCCATGATGGCAGCTCCACTGAAAAGCTGCTTATTTTGATTTTAAAACACTCCCTTTCCACGTCTGCCACTCCGAACGTGTCAGCCCTGCGCTGGTGTCTGGCCGTCATAAAGCGAAAACTGTCTACAACATAATGGGTTGTCCATTGCTCTCCAGTTTAGTCCCCTCTCTTTTATGCAAACCCACTGAAAAGACGAGACTCTGTCAGCATCCCAAAGCAAATGAACTTTTTAAAATTCTTGCTAGATTAACCTTGTTAACAGCATGATTTCCAGCCTGGCAGCATCTCTCTTAAAAATCCCATATTTGTATTACCCACCAGATTAAAAAAAAAAAATTTAAATGATCAATTTTTGAGTCCAACCTACTTTTTAATAAGCAAATACTCAGCTGTAGCCGTGATGAATAGTAAAGCATGCTGATTGTTTTGTATCGCTGTGCAAACTTACATATGCTTTTGACAATCAACTGATGTTTCATTAATAGATTCGTTGCCACGCACATCTACTTGCAGTGGTTATTGTGCTTTGTTTAAATTGATTAGTAAAACATCTGGAATGGTGCTGAGGTTTAAGTATAGTGCAATAGATGTAAAATCAATTGCACAGTGGTTTTTAATTAGTTTTAACCCATAGGATGCTACACTGCTTTTGAGAGGGTGATGATGCTTAAAATTGGTTTTAAGCCAACTGGATGCGGGGACCAATTGTCCTGGACTTCAGTGACTGCTCCTAAGAATTTGCCTTCCCAAAGTCCCAGCCGTTGTGGCATACAGTTAAGAAGGGACCCAGAATGTTCCTTTGGCACAGGGCAAGGTGAGGTGAGCTGCAGCAGGCCTAATCACAGCTCTGTGGGTTGTTAATAAACCGCTCACTTTTTTTTTTTTTTTTTTTTTTTTTAACTATTGACTGTTTGTGGTGTGTGATTGGTGTCCTAAGTCACATGGAATTTATTATGCACCCTGATTGGATGAGTGAAACTTGTCTGAAATGAGAAAGCCGTGAATAAGAGACACCGTAGTTTGTACACAAATATCTTTGTTCATGTGCTGGTGCAGGCATGCGTGAAAATAGCCAATCCCTGAGTATTTGTGCAAACAGTTATCAATGCTAGTGGGGAGGCAGTGTGATCTAGTGGTTGGTGAGCAGGGCTGGGAATCAGGGGTTCTGGGTTTTATTCCCAGCCGTACTGCTGTGCTTCCCATCTCTGTGCATCACTTTTCCCCTTTTGTGAAATGGGGGAAATATTGCTTGCTTTCCCTTGTAACATGCTTTGAGATTGATGGGTGAAAAGTGCTAGGGAAGAGCTAAATGCAGTACTCATGCAGCTCTAATGGGTTCCCGTCCACCTTACTTCTAAAAATGAAGTGATTAAGGGATGTAAATAGGACCTTAAAAAAACTGGGGTGAGCTAGTCACAGGGTGTGCACAGGGGTAGAGCTGGGCTAAATTTCTTTCACTGCACCTTGTGGTTTTTTTTTCTGTGGGGTGTCAGGGACAGAAGATTGGTGACCTTGAAATGTTTTGTGAATTCATGGCGGTTTCACCAAATTGTTTTGGTCAAGGGGGAAAAAACTTTCAAAACGTTTTGAAAAAATCTAAACTCTGTTTCCACGTTTTTGAACAGAAACACTTCAATTCAAAACACATTTTTGTTGACCAATTGTCTTTAATTGTATCATTCCAAAATCAGAAACATTTAAAAATGATGGAATGGAAACTAAATATTTTGATTGTTTTTGATAAAAATGAAAAGACTCATTCAACCCCAATCTATTTTTTGTAACTGCCAGCAAACCCCAAAGTCTGTAGCCAGGTTCTTGGATATTAACCTGATCCTGAATCAGTAACACATGAAGTAGAATGTTAACACTTCATTGCAATTTTGCCTTAATAGAAAGTTTCACATCACTTACTTGCCCATCTGTGGTGAGGACCATTGAATGAATTCCTGTGCCTGCACTTAAAAAATGTGTTGCAGATATAGCGGTTGTACAGCTGAACGCTGCTCCCTGTAGCTAGTATGGGGGGAAATTGTTAGAACTGGTAATATTTTAAGAATGGAGTTATTTTTAAAAAATGCAACCATTGTACTGTGTCAAGGCAGTTCCTAGCGATGCAGGTTAGCCGGGGTCCCTCCAAAGCACCTTAATGAAATGCGGAACCTTTCACTCTTAGCCAAAGCCTTTGTAAATTGCAAGTGGAGATTAAAATGGTTGCAAAATCCCAGGGCTCAATACCTGATCCTGACCCTAAAGTCTCTCCTGGTGAAGACAATGAGCAGGAAGGTGTCCAGGCAAAGGAGCAAGTATAATGAATCAGACTGTGACTGCCTCCCCCACGTGAAATCCAGAGAGGTGAGTTTTGAAAAGTCTTTCTTGCCCCAGTTCTTTTTCCTCTTAGTTACTAAACCAGTCATGTAGCCCCAAAAGGCCAGCGAATTGCAGAGAGACTGAGAAGAAGGGAGGGGATCAAAATGGGTTTGTCAGTGCAAAAATCACATGGCATGACAGAGAAGGATCGTACAGAAAATGAGACTGAGAAACAGGGGAGGTGTCAAAGCAGGTTTGTCACTTGCAGGCCCAACTGAAAGCGAAAGCGTAATGGAGAACTCGAGGCAGATCGAGTCTGTCAGGGAGAATTTAATTTGTCTGAGAACTGAAAGCACTCACAGGCCTTTGCCTGCAGCAGGCAACAGGGAGGTGGGTGCCTGAGAATGCCAGAGTGATGCCCCCAGCTAGGATACTGGGGGAGGGAGCGGGAATATGAATCCCTAGGGAGGAGCGGTAAGAGGGCTGGGGAGTGGTGGGGTAGTTTAAACAGCATCTGAGCTATTCTCTGACATCCCTATCCCGTATGCAAGCTCTGTGCTGCTAACTGAATTGTAGTAATGGATTAGCAGCCACAGAGGCACGTGCTGAAGGGAAATCCAGCACAGTTGGAGGGAGTGATTCATGCAGCCTGGTGCGAGAGGATGAGCTGTTCCTTCAGCAAGTGCCTTTAACACTAGGGAGGTGAGTGTCCAAAAGCTGGCCACCCTACTCAGTGGCCACCATCTTAATTTGTCATGGCTAGTGGAAACGCTAGCCATGTAATGATGCTGAATAGCCAAGGCCTCACCCTCTCCCCCCCATCCTGGCAGAGGGAGTGTCTCCTAATAATTAAAGCATGTGACTGGGAATCCGGAGACCTGGGTTCTGTTCACAGCTCTGCCAGCGACTCACTCTGGCTTTGGGTACGTCACGTCCCCTCCCTGCAAACTGTGGGTAGCGATAGCCCACCTCACAGGGTGAGACGCCGAATTCCTGCAGGTCGGCGAAGCACTCTGAGATCCGGTGATGGAAGGAGTTGCTAGATATACGTGCACAGCTCTGTATGTCGAGTGAGGAAGCTGTTCAGAGTCCTGGCAGCTTGGGGAAGGTGTTTGGGAGAAGGAAGATGGGTGGATTTCTCCTGTGTCCCTCAAGAGAGGACGAATGGCTGGCTATTGGGTTAAAGGGCGTGGTCTGCGTCTTGGGACATCTGAACTCGGTTCCTGCCTCTGCCACAGGTGTTACCTGTGAGCTGAAGAAAGTCACTTAACCGGATGTGCAGAAGTGGGGCACATCCTCCCTTCTTCCCCACTCTTGCTCTTGTGAGTTGAGATTGTTGCTCTTTTGGGCTGGGGCCATCTCTTAGGGTATGGAGAGGGCAGCTGTCCTTTCCAGCTTGGGTAGATGTGGCCATGCCAGTTTTGATGGAGCTAGAGCAGTGTTTCTCAATGACCGCTCTGTGGGCCGGCACCGGTCCCTGAGCTCTCCCTGGCAGTTTCAGAAGGCAGCAAGCCAGTCCCTGGTATCAACAAGGTTGAGAGGCACTGAGCTAGAGTGTTAAAAACAGCAGTGTAGCCTGGCCGGGGAGAGGGGATAGCCAGCTGAGGTCGTACCTAGGGTTTCAGACAAGATGATACTTGGGCCGGCTAGCTCTTCCTGTCCTCTGAGCCACTGTGGCTGCACTGCTGTTTTTAGCACACTCGCCGGATCAAAGCTAGCATGTGGACATCTACCGGAGCTGGGAGTCCCACCTCTGGCTCCACCACTGACATCCCCTTACCATGAGTCTATGTGCTGTGTGGCGCGACAGACCCTGATCTCTGTTGGGGTTTCTGGCCGCTCCTGTAATACAAAGAAGGAAGCTTGTGTGGGATGAATCTGCATCTTCTGGAGGCTGTTGCGTTGGCCGAGTGTGATTGGCTCACAGAGATCTCCCTCAGGCGAATGGTGCGTTTGGAGTAAGGAGAAGACCTGGAGTTGACTTGACCATTGAGATTGACCATCGGAGGTGGTGGTGGGTGACTCTCAGATAGGTTTGGAGTTGGGCTTCGGTATGGCTCAGCACCCAGAAGCATGGCTTCTCCAAACCATCAGGTCTTGTCCAACCCTCTGGAGTCTGCAACACTGGCCACAAAACCGTATTATAACAGGACTCCTCATGGCAGGTCTGGGTGCCTAATATGAAAGCAGCCTCATTTGGGGCTTTGGGCACCTCTGCTTTGGTCCGTTCTGGAATGACCTAGGCTTCAGCAACATTCAGTGCAGGCGACAGTCCAGAAGCAGGCAACAGAGTGGCTGCTATTCGCAGGGCCACTTTGCGTTATCCCTGGCGGAACAGCTGCTAATTTGCTTCTGCATGAAACAAGGGCAGTTGGAGGGAGAACAAGCAAAGGGGGTTTTCTTCTTCTTGCCAGCAAACCGGAGACCAAAGAACACTGCGGGGAACTGAGTGGAGGGGTGAACTTTAAAGGACTGTCTCTCTGGGGGCCCAATCCAGCTCCCCTTGGATGGAATGGGATCAGAAAGGAGAGGAACGACAGATGCAGCCTGTGAGAGGCCGATTCAAGTCATTGTCTGGAGTTGGGCCAAGCTGGGCGAAGCAGAGAGATCCTGGCCAGTGGAATTTTTATAACTAACAAGCAACAGGGGAGAAGTAACTCCCGGTTACTGTTCCTCCCGACCCCTTTTAATGTGACAAACGGGATGCTGCTGCACTTTGCTGCTGCCAGGCTCACAAAAGCCAGGCCCTTCTCACTGACGCGCCTTTTGTGATTTGAAGATGGATTTGCTTCCTAAGATGAGTAAAATGAGCCATCCTCATGCAGCCTGGAGAGAAGAAATGGTGACGGATTGCCAGCCCCGCAGCAGATTTTCTTGGGCAACTGTCTTTCCGTCTGCCTTGGGAGTCGCTGTTAAAGCCCGTCTTGTCGAGCTGTAATACAGATGGAGCAAGGCTGGGATGTCAGCCCAGTAAGTTCCTTCTGATTTTACAACTCTAAAGAAGGGAGTGGGGAGAGAGGCGCCCTTTTCCACATTCCTTGCCAAGATAAACCATTTGTGTGATTAACAATGTGGCTGGTGGGGTCTGTTCTAACCCCTACAATCTCTCCAAGCCCCGTGAAAGGTGTGTGCATCTGTATTGGCGCACAGCGTGACTGTGTCAGAGCTTGCAAGCTAAGCAAGGTTGGGCCGGGCCAGCACTTTGACAGGAGACCCCATCTCTGCCAGGCTCACCTCTGAATGCATTGCAAGCAATGAATGGAGCAGGGAGACTTTGGGCGCTAAATCAGTGTCCCAGCCTGGTGCTAGTGGACACTGGGTTTCTGGAGGTGTCATCTTTCACAGGTCAGCCAGTCACAATCTCGTGCACTAATTAAAAATCTCACCCGATTAGAGGTGGTAATGTGGCATCCTGGCCAAATATCCCGAACTGCATTCTAGCTCCCTCAATTCCCATGCAGTTTCAGTGGTGGTATTCATTTCCAGTGCTGGGACTGTCCATTTGTTATATGTATGCGCAGCGTCTAGCACAGTGGGGGCCTAATCCACGACTGGGGTCTCTAGGCATTACGACAATAAGAATAAAGTGATATGCAGTGGTGTTATGAGCTGTTAAACAGCTGCCAAGTTCCACCTCAGAGGTGGCTCCATTTCTGTGATGGGTGACATCATTTGGTATATGAAAAAATGGAAGGTTGGATCTAGCCACTTGTACTATAGGAGTGGGTGCTCAAGAGGTTATTTTCCTCAAGTTCTGCAGTTCAGTAAAGTGAGGCATAACCACGAAATGCTCTTGGCTCTTACGTGCCTCTAGTTTCTATCCCCTTGCAGTTTTCCATTTATAAAGTTGGCTTCAGCCAAGCTAATGGGGCATTTGAAGCTTCTTAAAAACACATGGACTCAGGATGAATATTTTAACTTGTTCAAGCTGGGTTGTCTCTCTCTGCAGTCATGAAGCCTTCTTCTGTGAATCCCTTTGAATAACATTGAGTTCCTGTGCAGATAACACTCCCTTCTTGCAGCATGGGTGGAATGTTAATAAGGCACCAAGAACGTGCTCCTAGGCAAGATTTGAGCAAGTTAAGACTCTCCCTTCAGTGGAATTCAAGGAAGATTGCAAATACCCTGAATTTCCCAGATCTGAGTATGTGGTTGCAAATCTAGTACCTGTTATGCAGGCATGCAGATGATATGGGCCAACTTCTCTGCTGGTGTAAATGGTCAAAGCTCCATTGACTTCAATTTGCCCATTTACACTAGCAGAGAGTTTGGTCTACAGAGCCCAGATTGCACGCATGCATACTTTTTGATCTTCCTACTGCAGGAAAGGAGGGCTAAAAAACAAGGAGACAGAAAGTTTCCTATCTGCTTTAAATTAAAATAAATCCAGAGCAGAGAAGGCCTTTTGTAAGGTCTGCTGAGTTAATGGATTCATAATGACTTTTAAAGCTTCACTCGGGTAAGAAATACTGATCATTTCATAATTGCATATAAATATACTCTCTCATAATCCAGGACAGCATAGCAAAAGGAAATCTACTGTCTTAATTATAAATCGTTTTATTATCTGGAGCCCTGTTGGAATAAAAGAAAAAAAGCTCCATATTATTTTTATAAGAGGAAAAGGGGGTCTTGGTGTTAAACAAATTATGAGGAATTAGACAGGAGACAAAACAATTTAAGGACCTCAGGGCTTGAGAAATAGGAACTTGGCTACTAGGATTTCATGAGCACATCTTTCCATTCTGATCTCTGCACCATTCCTGAGGTTTTTTGTGCTTTTGAACTAATGCAGAAGATCAAATGAAACTCACCCAGCGTCTGCTCAAAACCATAAATTTTGCATGGCTTTGACCTACTACGGCCGAAGATTGCTGGACAGGGTTGCAAACCTAAGTAAAGGCTTGTGCAAGGTTTGCATTTGTAATGAAACCTGAAGGGTGGGGTGTGTGGGTGAGGGTGAGGTTTTGTTGCAAACGTTTCACTCAGCCCTTTAGGTGTCTCCAAGAGTCCATGGTGGATGCTCCATCACTGACTATTTTTCAATCGAGATTGGAAGTTTTTTCTAAAAGATCTGCTCTAGGCATTATTTTGGGGAAATTCTCTGGCCTGTGTTGTACAAGAGGTCAGATTAGATGATCTGTAAGGAGCAAAATGGTTCCTTTAGGCTTTGGAATCTACAAAAACTTTGCCATTAATAAGGAAAAGCTAATTAGAGGCAGAGATGGACAGAGGGAAAAATTGTGACCGCATGCACCACACTACATACATCCTCGTCAACATGCCGGGGAGGAACAAAGAGGTGACGATGAAGGGCGTAAGAGTAAAAGGGCAGTTTCTTAGCTGGTGCAAATTGGGGCAGCTCCATTGACTTCAATAGGACTGTGTCCATTTAGACATGCTGAGGGTTTTGACCCAAGCAGTGCAGTGAACCTCAGATGACAGATTCCATTTAAAATTTTGTTTTTTTAATGTGTGCTACAGCAAGGGGCTGGGAGCAGGTTTCCTAACTTCTGTTCCTGCTCCGGCCACAGACTTACTGGGTGAGCTTGAGCAAATCCTTGTAACCGCTCAGTACTTCCCTTTCTGTATAAGTGTTTGTAAAGTGCTGTGAGATCTTAAGTGTAAAGAACCATGGAAGTACGAAGTACAAGTATTCCCATAAGTGTGTTTCTCTCCTTAGTCTTTCAATGAGCACATGGTGATATCTAGCTCTTCTGTAATAACACCTAGCTCTTAGTTAGCTCTCTTCATCAATAGATCTCTGAGTACTTTACAAAGGAGGTCAGTGCTGTTATCCCCATTTTACAAATGGAGAAACTGAGGCACAGAGAGGGGAAGTGACTTGCCCAAGGACACCTACCAGGCCAGTGACAAAACTGAGAATAGAACCCAGGTCTTTCGAGTTCCAGCTTTTATGCTCAAGTGCAGAATTTAGGTTGCAGGACCTGACAACTTGTATTGCCACTGATGAACCTACGATGAAGATTTCTATGTGCAAATGGACATTTTTTACACTTGAATTATGAGCCAGAGGCCTTGACTTAGAGGGTCTAGTTTGAAAACTGAGTGAGAAACGAGAGACAATCAGAGGCAGAGTGGTTGCCATTTAAAACGTCAGTGTCTGGGCACATATACCAGGATGATAAACATTTTAGGAATTCCCAAGATGGGTAACGCTTTCCAAGTTACCCTAGGTTATTCCTGCTATGTGGAACAAGATTCCTCTGTGGTAACTGTGGGAGCGGATGGCAGATGTTGACATAACTCCTGCGTGCCCCCTGTAATGTGCCTTTGTGTACTTGTGCCTTTGTACCACAAGCTCTGTTCTTATCCCAACTTTTACCCTTCCCTCAGTAGCTGTTCTGTTCACACCACTACTCAATGGGGGCAGCATTTCACCCTCATTCTGCATATGGAGCTCCTGCTAATGTCAGCACAAACCCTGCGGCGTGTGGGAGGGTGGGTTCTGACCCATAGCAATGCAATGGCTATTAGTCTTTAAGGCAGCCCTTTAGCTGATGATGCCATCAGCAGAACTCTGAGGTGAGAGGCTGGCTCCACTTACAGAAGTGGGAAAACTGAAAGACGCTGGAAATGGACTGTGCCGGGAGACCTGGAATCCTACAGCTGTGCACGATTGGAATCCTAGGCCCAGAGAAGCAGCCCATCCATCACGCTCTGGCTTCCCCTTTCCTAAGTGAGTGCATCACCCAATTGTTCTTTCCAAAAACAGAGAAACTAATAAAGCTCTTAAAGGTTGAGCAGCCCATTTGTGCCTGACGGAGATAAACGATGCTACCTTTTGGTTCTGAGCACGTGGCTTCATTCTTTTGTTCAGTTTGCAATTAATGGCTCACTCCAAGCTCTGGGAATGCCAGGCATCTGCCTCCTGCTGCCTCTTTTCACAAAACTGTGGGCAGGATCAGATGCACCATGTCTGGCACCTACCTGGCTAATGGATCCTGTGGCCCGAGCCGCAGTCCCCAGGCATCCTCATAAATCCTCCCTGACGTGCACATCCAAAGCACGGTGCCCAGGAAGACATGTTCCACCTGTATGAGGGACACAAAATGGTTACGATTCATAACTTTTCATAGACTCCGTCACACGCATAGGCCTCTCTTTATTGGGTGCTGATAAGCAATTGGGCTTTCCTCGTATAGCTGATTTCCAGAGATGTGCAGCACCTCATGCAAGATCAGTGGCCACCCGTTGGTGGTGGTGGGAGGGAGTTAGAGAGGTCACTAGCCCAATTAAAAAGGAAGCATTTGGTGCTGGTGATAAGATGGTTGTTCTTCGAGTGATGTCCCTGTGGGTGCTCCACTTTAGGTGTCGTCACATCCCGCACCCTTGATCGGAGATCTTCTCAGCAGTATTAGCTTGGGCCACACATGCACAGCTGTCTTCTCGTGCTACCATTGCTGTGTCTTGTAGCGCACACGCGTGACCCCAGCCCCTCAGTTCCTTCTCAACTGTCCACGGTCCGAGGCGGAGCATTAACAGCAGTCAAACTTTGTTCGTAGTTTTTATTTTATTTTATTTTATTTCTCCGAGTAGTGGAGCTTATAGGAATAGGATATGCCAGGTTCCCCTGGTTTAAGAGATGTCTCTGTGTATGGTGCCTGGGTGAAACCCATGTACCTCAAAAGTGTACACATTGCCAAAATCTTAAAGCGAGGGCCAGAGACCTGAGGTTGAAGTTAATCCTAATGGAAAAATCCCTCAGACCCTCGTCTGACCCAGGACCGGACAAGCCTGACACAGAAAGCTTGCCAAGGAAAAGGGCTTCATCTCCTACTTCTAGTCCTGTGGCAAAGCGAAAGTGTTCGCCGAAGAGGCTGTCCCCTAAACACAGAACCAAAGAGGCAAAAGGATCCCGAGTACAGCGTGGTCAGTGCCACCCAAGGGCCTAAAACATCCTGGCCAGGATTTGAGAGATTTAAAAAAGCTGCCCTCTTCTGGCATGGCACTAAATAAAAATACAGTGCAGAAACTGCCTGACCAACAGTCATGACAGCACCACTGTGTCCAGCGGCACCGAAGAAAGGTATGGTGCCAAGAGAAATTATGGTACCCACGCTGGCACCGAGACTGACCACGGTACCGGCGATGGAGAATGTGCCGGCAGCGGCCAAGAAGGCACCGACAGCAGCACTGACGCCTAGCGATTCACTGATCACAGCACCGTCTTCTAATACTGCACCAGTCTTGGCACCGACTACCATAACGGAGCTGGTTGGGACCCTGGAATTGACCTCAGCCCTGTCGGGCAAAAGAAGGTGCAAACACCACCACATACAGCCCGTCCACACTTTCTCTCTGGGATCGGAGGACACTGCTGGCTCTCCAATACACTTTTTGCACATGATGAGGCGTTCTCACCGGTACGTTCCTTCATTGCTGATGATAGCAAGGCAGAGGAAGCTCAGTTTTCATCTGAGCACTCCTCTGCCACCGAACCGTCACTAGAACCCGGTGATTATGCCTACCATAGAGGACACAAACCATATCCTTATTATGGTCCACCATGGTTTGCCCCTCCGATGCCATGCCACATGCAGTGGTGTAACTGGGATGCTTGCTTCTCTCACGGTAGTCCATACGAAAGACTTATCAGCTCCCATGTGAGTACAACGAAGTCGGTGAGACCATCAACTTCAGGTACAGTGGCTGAAGCAGGGAAAGAAACTCAGGCAGAGATCTCCACTGGGGATCATGATACCTCTCCTCCCACAAATGAGTCATTGTCTTCACCTGATGAAACCTGTGATTTCCCCCTGCACCTACTGTTGTAGATGATCCGAAGCAATCTAATGATCTTTTCAAGAAGGTAGCTCAGTTCTTAGAGATCCTTCTTGAAGAAGTGACACAGTCACACCATAAACTGCTGAAGATATTGCATACAGCAACCTCCTTAAAAATTGCCCTCCCGATGGATGAGGCTTTAATGGAACCAGCCAATAACATATGGATGACACCAGCAACCATTCCTCGCACCAACAAGAGGAATGATAGAAAATATTATATTCCAGCCAAGGGGATGGAATTCCTATTTACCCATCCACCTCCGAATTCAGAAGTCATAGATGCGGCCAACCAAAGAGGAAAACAGATGAATTATAAATCCATGCCACACGACAAGAACTGGAAACGACTTGATTTATTAGGCAGAAAAGTATATTCGTCCTCCACTTTATTAATGAGGGTCTCCTAATTACGCAGCACTACTATCAAACTATAATCATAACATTTATGAAAAGTTATCGCAATTCATCAATGACATCCCAGAGGCCAAGAGAGACAAATGCAGAAAGTTGATTAATGAGGGACAACTCGCAGCTCGAACATCCCTGCAGGCGGCTTTAGATGTGGCTGATACTGCGGCTAGGACATATGCCTAAGACCATTCCAATTCAATTGGTCATCAATAACAGACAAATGGGTTTTGGAAATAATAAAGTCTGAATATACCATCCCATTCCTCTCCATCCACCCCCACCCACTACCCTTCTCTGTCCCTTTTCAGGGACCCATCTCGTGTGCCAGTATTGCAACAAGAAATAGATCATTTCCTACATATAGGGGTAATAGACCATGTACTACCCATATTAGACCTCAGGGCATTGAACAAATTCGTGAAGCAGCAAAAATTCAAAATGGTCACTCTAACAATAATACCGGCACTGCAAACAGGGGACTGGTTGTTAGCCCTCGACCTCCAAGATGCGTATTTTCATATTACTATCCACCCGGCGCACAGGTGTTTTCTAAGATTTATGGTTTCTGGCAACCACTACCAATACAGAGTTCTACCATTTGGCCTTTCCATGGAACCAAGAGTGTCTTCCAAAGTGCTTCCTGTTGTGATGGCACATATAAGGAGAAAGGGAGTTTCCATCTTCCCATATATGGACGATTGCCTCCATAAAGGCATCTATCTAAAGCCTAGCCAAACACGCTTCCAATCAAACCACAAAAATATTTCAGAAGCTGGGGCTAAGAATAAACATTGAAAAGGTTCACTTTGAATCCCACTCAACATCTGGAATTCATAGGAGCAGATTTGAATTCAACAATAGCCAGGGCATCACTACCAATGACAAGATTCAGAGCTGTTATGGACCTGATAATATGAGTAAGGAACACACACATTGTCACGCGTTGTCCTACAGCTTCTGGGTCACATGGCAGCTACAATGTTCGTGATGCAACATGAATGACTTCACATGCGATGTCTCCAAGGATGGCTTGCTTCAGTATACAAACCAAACACAGAGTTTGGGCAGACTATTGGACGTCAGAAGGGCCATAGCCTTTTATCTGGAGAGAAAAAAAAACATTTAGGAAATCCAACAAACTTTTCACATCTCTAACGGAGCACTGGAAAGGCAAAGCCATCTCCAGCCAAAGGGTATCCAAATGGATTTCAATGTGTATTCAATTATGTTATGAGCAAAAGGGTTTACAGAGTCCCTTGGGGACCAGAAGGCATTCTACGAGAGCAATAGCCACTTCCGTAGCCTTTCTGAATGATGTTCCTATAACGGACATATGCAAAACCGCAACATGGGCATCAGCACATACTTTTATAAGACCTTGTGCTATAAACCAGGCATCTGCCGAGGATGCCTCATTAGGTTTAATGGTACTGTCATCTGTACAAAATAATTAACACCAAAGTTCCTCCTCCAATACAGGGCACTGCTATATAATCACCTAAAGTGGAGCACCCCCAGGGACCTCACTCGAAGAAGAAGAAAGGGTTACTCAGCTTGCGCAGTAACTGGTGTGCTTTGAGATCTGTTAGTCTTTAAAGTGCCACAGAACTCTCGTTGTTTTTGCTGTACACCTATACAGGCTGATTTCCTTGCAGTAAACAGTACTAATAATTCTCATGTGCATTGCCTCCATACCTCTGTGTATTGACACCCCATCATGGGTCACTTGTGGGAATTGAACTTTCAGATTTCTGGATCTAAAAGAGGGAGTCCACTGCCTGAACTAAAAAAGCTGGGAGGCAGAAATAGACTCGTGCATCACTTACACGGTCAGCCACTAAAGGGAGACAGAGCTCCAGCTTGGGTTAATATGGGTTGCTCACAGAGCTGGTCAGAGAAATTTCAGTAGAAACCTAATCTGTCAGGATATGTAGTTCTGGCAAAATCTAAATGCTTTGCAAAATCCTGTTGATTTTGCAGGATTATTTTGGAAGAAAACCAGGAGGCGAAGGTTCTGCCAATTTCAAAACATCCAATTGCAACTTTTTCAGAATTAACCATTTTGAATTTTTCATTTGAAATGACTTTTTTCGAGAAATTTTTAAAATTGTACATTATCTAATTATTTTTTTTAAAATCTGGAATCAAAATGTCTTGATTCACTTAAAACTAATTCTTTTGGGAATTTTCCTTTGTGAAGAATTTCAAAATATTCAGTTTTTGTTCTGATTTGAGATGAAGTCAGATGTCAAAATCTCAAAACCCTTCACAAAACAGAACTTCTGTCCTTTGCACAGCTCTAGTGACATATGAAAAATGGAGGTCTACTTGTCTCCTGGCTATCAACGCCATGTGTCCTAGATCTGCAACGACTTCCAGTAACCACAAAAGATCTTCTCAGAATATCGATTTACTAGCTATGAAAGCATTAATCCTAGCCATCTGGTCAATTAATCTAGTCCTAGCTCAAACAGAATCTTCAATAGGCATCTGTTTGCTCCAGGGCTTTTGGGGAAGTTTTATGCTTCCTAGATTATGAAGAGACCGAAAGGACTTTTTGAGGATGGCTGGCTGAGTTGAGTTGATCATTCATCCTATTGAATTTCTTTTGTAATGCTGTTTAGATTTAATTTGTATTGTTAAGGTCTGTTAGGATGCCTAGAGCCTCAGATAGATAGGCATTTTTTGGTTTTGGTTATTTCAATTGAAAATAAATTTCAAATAGTTGAAACTAGGGAAAAATGCATGAAAATTTTACTTTGTTTCACATCCAGATTTATTTTTCATCTAAGTTTTCCAACCAGTTCTCCTCAATAGCTTTCCTTTGGTTGCAGGTTTACTATAAAACTCAACCCTTCTCATGCTTGTTAAGAGGGGACAGGTTACTGTGCAGCTTGTCTAATATTGGCTAATATGTCCCTTGTTGAGTTTAGGGGTGGGGGAAGGAGTTTGGATAACAGAAGAGCATCTGCCTCAAACCAAACCTTTGGAAAATCATCTCTCTCAGTTAACTCCCACTCTTCATTTCCATATCTCTGCAGTTCTGACTAGGACTGGCCAATGTGCTGGGGGGTGTTGGTAAAATATACTGGGAAGGAACATGATGTGGTTCTTCAGAGTTTTGGTATATTGCACCTTTAAATAGAAGGCACCTCTTTGCTGGTGGGGTGTGTGTGCGTGCGCGCCTGCGTGCGTGCGCGCGCACACACCACACCAACTTTCTAAGAACTCCTCCTGGCAAGGTGCATTTGGCAGCCATTTTGTTCTCAGTTGGTGCAAACTCTTAAAGGGGTCATGCACCAGGTGCTCACCCGGGGGAACTTTGCTTCTCTCTGTTTTCCTAAATCTGAAATACATTCTTTTAGAATGAAAGGCAGGGTTGACCTTTTTGTCTGTATAAGAGAGAAACATAACATTACATAGCCTGACAATGGTGAGACCGCTGGTGTGCTCAGATGGCCATGCTGACCAAGAATGTCTCATTGTTTCCTTTGTCTGTGGCCACCTGTTAGCCCTTGTCTTACACTTACTGTAAGCTCTTTGGGGCAGTGTCCTAGAATGTGGCCTGACAGAGCAATGGACTGCTACTCAGGAGACATGGGTACTAGCTTAGCTATTTGGTGACCTTGGGCAAGTCCCTGTCCCTCTTCTGTCCCTCAGTTTACCCATGTGTAAAATGGGGGCCATGATGTTGTCTTTTCTTTGTAAGTAGCTTTGAGATTGACTGATAAGTGCTCTATAAGAATTTAACATTATCATTTTTTCTAAGTTTGTCCAGTGTGTAGCGCAATGGGGTTGTAGTGCATGACTGGAACTTGTAGGCATTACTTCAGTACAGAAAATAGATTAGATTGCTAAATGGGCTTTCTCGAATGGCCTCTAACAGCTGGAGTTAGGGATAGTATAGCAAAGGCATGGGATGGGGAGGATAACCACAGCAATCCAGTGTCTGGCAAGCAGCTGAGCAGTAAGATTTTGCAGTGGTGGGTGGGGTAACATCTCTGGAAGAGTCACAATGGGTCTCATTCATGAGCTTGCTAAGCTTTTCCCAGTTGCCACAGTAACACATCCAGAGTTTTGTAAGATCTGGAATAAAAACCAAACTCAAAATCAATCGAGAGAGCAAATTGGGTGGAAGTTTTGAATCATTAGTTGGTCTGCAGGTGCTGGGATGGGGGGACAGGAGCGGGATGCCTTAAATAAACAGGGAAGCGGTGAGAATACAGTAATTGATCCTGAAAGCAAGTGGAAGAAATTGACAAATTAATTCCTTCCCCGTGGCTGCCCCTAGGGGTATGATAAGGCAGAGAGGATGATGGAGGAGGGGCAGCCGGTGATCTACACGCCTTACGATGCAGTTGCAAACCCCTGTTTTGCGGTGGTAAAAATGTCAGATGGTGTTACTTAGTGATGCTAAAATTCCAAACAAAATCCTTAATGGAGAAATATGTGTTTCCAGTGGTTGTGTAAAAATAAATAAATATCATGTTTTTAAAAGAGTGAGAGGCATGAAGAGAAAAGGGAGGAGAAACAGCCTGAGTTTCAGAAGCAGCAGCTTTACAGCATGGAACTGCTTTTAGATAAACGTAAGGCATCGTTAGTGGGTGGAGAAAAAAGAAACGGAATAGATTTTTTTGCATATGGAGAAGGAATGCACAGCATATTTAAAGGCAGCTTTGCTTCCACCCTGCCACAATAGGAACAAGAGACCCCAAACAAAATGGGGGGCCCACAGTGCTGAGTGCCATATACAGACTTCTATAACATACCGTCCCTGCCCCAAGGAATATACTTAGACAGGAGGTGGAAGAGGAAATAGAGGGCAAATGACTTGCCCAAGCTCCTACAGCAGAGCTGGGAATGGAGCCCAGGTGACCGGACTCCCATTCCATTGCCCCATCTACTAGACCATGCTGCTGTTCTCTGCTGGTGAAGTATGGTGGTACTGCCCACGCGCCAGCAATTCAGGGGCTCATAACGTTTTGGCAGGATTAGACCCTAGACACAGAATCCTTCAAGTGACTGAGCATCCTTAATACTCACTGAAATTGGGGAGACTCAAGGGCTCTCAGCAGTAGAACTGGTCGAGAATCACCAAAAGTGCTGATTTATTGAAACTGAAACGTTACAAAATGGTAGGCTTTGACAAATCCCTCACCTGGACAAATTTTTGGAAATAAATGTTTCAAAATTATTACAATGTCCCATTTTCATCTGCTCAAACTCGAAAATTTTAGGGTTTTTTTTTTTAGTTTAAACAGCTTTTTGTTTGAAATTTAGTAAGTTTAGACTAAAACAGTTAGCAGAAAAGGTTGAAATCAAAACAAAGCATCTTGCAATTACCAAATGAAGTGTTTCAATTAATCCAAACTGATTTATTGTTTTATTTTTTGTTTCAGTTTGTCAGTTTGAACTTTTTCAAGATTTTGACTTTGTCCCAATTTCAGGATGGAAAAAGTTTTCAAAATCTTGACAAGTCTCATGGGACAGGAAGACTGTTTCCTACCCAGCTCTGCTCAGAACCTAAGAGGAACAAGCTTGTCCTCTGCAAACATTAGTCACTGACGACTTCTCCCTTCACTTACAAACTGACGATTGTGAGGCAGTGGAAGCTAATTTGATTTCCATCATTAATCAAAACTGCAGATGTGGAAGCATAATTTAAGTTGCAATTGTGGGAGACTGGTGCATGCACAAGCTGTCGATTCTGCCTGGCAATCAATCAATATGAAATTAATAGAAAAGTAATAAATCACATTTCCTTTCTTAATGATTACAAAAGGCGAGACTTATAATGAAGAAAGTTTTGAAGAGATCACTATTAGCATCTGCTTTCTGACTTCTTCTTTCTGCAAACTCTCAATGGCTGAAAAATCATTGTTGAAGTGTGTTAAAATGTCAAAATTTCCCATTAAAATAATTAAATGTGGAGCCCCCTCTCAGCCTAACTCTCCCCTCTCAAACTTGTCTTCCTCTAGTTGAACCTCTAAAAGGCCAAATCGCTCTCCTGCACCATACTTGTTTGCCTAAAGGCAAATAACTCTAATGTGCTGCATTATAAAATCCGGGATCCTAAAGTCTGGATTCAGTTCATGTGAGCATGTGGCAGGGCAGAATATGGACAGAAGGGTCCTCCCTACCTTCATAAGTCCAGAGGAGAGGTGGAGATGGATGAGAGATGGAGCATGGCCAACTCCTGTGATATTTGGTGTTTTCAATAAAGCCCCAACTCCTGGAGTCATCACTATACGTGAACCTCACCTTGCCTTTAAAACTAGCGTCTAGCACTCGTATTTGCAGAGAAAAGTTTGAAAACATGACCTCTAAAGCAAAAAGAACTGTAACTTTATTATTTTTTAAAATCATGGGTTTTTTGGCCAATTTCATGATTCTTTGGGGCCTGACTCGTGGTTAGTGAATGCTTGGCATTGGCAATGCTGAAAGGGTGGGAAAGGAGAAGAAATGTTGCCTGATGATCACAGAAACACTGAGGCCATGTCTTGCAAGGTTACAGCGGCACAGCTGTCCCCATAGAGCTGGGCTGCCGTAAGATCGCTTGTGCAGCTGTGTTATGCTGACAGAAGAGAGCACTCTCATTGACATCATAAATCCAGCTCCATGAGCCTAGATAGCTATGTCGGTGGTGTGTGGGGGGGGTTTTTCTACACCCCTGAGTGACAAAAGTTTTGCCAACGTAAGTTCTAGCGTAGACATGGCCTGAGTGTCTGGAGTCCGGGGTTCTACGACTGCTCCTGTCACTTGGGCTGGTCCCATCAGTTCTTTGTTTTAGTTTCTAATCTTATTGCTGTAGCAGTGAGGACCTTACAAATCTTAACACTTCCAGGTTGCAGTGATCATAGACCTGTGTGTCTCAGGTGGCATTGTGTCTATAGAAGACTTAGTTACCATTTGAAAGGAGAGCTGGTCAGGCATTTGTCAGTGATTTAAAAAATTTTTTTTTTCCTTTTGGGTTGGCTTGACGTGAAAGTGCATCTCTTTATGGCACCACAGTGCTTCATGGGAGTTGTAGTTCAGGTGCTTCACACCCCTGTTCTCTCCTGTGAGCCAGGCTCCTTGCCTGGACCACGTCTCCCTGCTGATACAGCCACACGGGACATGATGGGAGAAGTAGTTTGGCTGAGGAGACCACCCATCAGGGAGAATGGCAGCAAGAGGCACTGGAATTACAACTCCTGGGAAGCATCTTACACAGATCCAGTTAACTGACTTGAAATAGACTCAGAGATTCTAAGGTCAGAAGGGACCAATATGATCATCTAGTCTGACCTCCTGCACAACACAGGCCACAGAACCTCACCCACCCACTCCTGTAATAGACCCCCTAACCTATGATTTGAGTTATTAAAGTCTTCAAATCATGGTTTAAAGACTTTAAGGTACAGAGAATCCACCAGCAAGTGAGCCATGCTCCATGCTACAGAGGAAGGCGAAAAATCCCCAGAGCCTTCGCCAATCTGCCCTGGGGGAAAATTCCTTCCCAACCCCAAATATGGCAACCCTGAGCTTGTGGGCAAGACTCACCAGCCAGCCACCCAGGAAAGAATCCTCTGTAATAACTCAGAACCTACATCATCTAACATCCCTTCACAGGCCATTGGCATATCTACCACCAGTAGTCAAAGATCAGTCAATTGCCAAACTAGGCTGTCCCATCAGATCATCCCCTCCATAAATTTATCAAGCTCAGTTTTGAAGCCAGCTAGATTTTTTTGCCCCCACTGTTCCCCTTGGGCGGCTGTTCCAGAACTTCACTCCTCTGACGGGTAGAAACCTGCCTCTAATTTCAAGTCTCAACTTCCTGATGGCCAGTTTATATCCATTAGTTCCTGTGTCCACAATGGCACTGAACTTAAATAGTTCCTCTCCCTCCTTGGTATTTATCCCTCTGATGTATTTATAGAGAGCAATCATATCTCCCCTCAGCCTTTTTCTGGTTAGGCTAAACAAACCAAGCTCTTTGCGTCTCCTCTCATAAGGCAGGTTTTCCATTCCATAGATCATCCTAGTAACCATTCTCTGCACCTGTTCCAAGGAATCATTTCAAAATTTCCAAACTGAATTTTTTTGATTAAACAAGTTCAGATGTTCCTGTTTAGACTTTCTTTGTCCCAATTCAGACTGAAAACCAATGTTGAAATATAGAAGTTTCTTAGGAGCTGCGAATCCTGATTATTTCTCTGCTGTATTATAAAGTCTTTTGAGATCTTTGGATCAGAGCGATGGCCTATCTATCTCCAACAAAAGCCGGAAGCAGGGGAAGATGCAGGAACACTCCAACTTCCCAGGAATGGGAACCAACATACTCACAGGGGGATGGAGGAAGGAAATGTCTTTCTAACCCCAAATACAATGAGGAATTATGAAATTTAGGGGACCCCAAATAAGCCCAGTGAAACATAAAATGTAAACCCCCCTTCTTCTGTCTGTAGATAACAAATATTTCTCTCCCTCCCTGCAGCATTTAGACTGTTTTGGACACTGGGGAGGATGAGAAGATAATTCTCCCCATGTGTTGAAAGCTCCTATTTTAATTGATTCCGTTTTACAAGAACCTTAGAACCTATAATCTGAGCTAAATTGTCTGTGTGGTTTTCGCTGATCCTCTGTTAGTCCTTAACGTGGAGACGGGGTGGGAGGGCAAGGGAAACAGCAGCACAGAATGAAAAAGGAAAGCAGCCCGGCGTGGTAATCTGCTGTTTGATTTATTTTTTTCCCTTTAAGAAGGGGAGGGGAAAATCCCCCTCCCCCCAAACCCACAGAATTAAATCTATAACTGTTAGAGAAACATTTCGACCCAGACATCTTTTTTCTGCACTGGCTCTCCCTGGCTGTATTCAGAAGCCTCTAAAGTGTCAGCATGCTTCCATGCAGTCACGATGTGCATAGCATCTAAACAACATAATGTCAGTCTGGTAGAGAAAATTCCAGCTGAGGGCCCTGCAGGTCAAAGCAAGCTAATGTATGATGCCCTCCTTCGCACTATCAAGCATGAGTTGTGCTGATAAGACTCTGTATTCTCTGTCTATTAAATCTTGTCCACTGTATAAGCAATGAACGCATGGATTTTTTTTTTCCTTCTCCCCCTTGAATTGTCTTTTTTTGAGGCAGTGTAGTGGGAGGGAATCATTGGGCTGCCAGAGATTTTTAACTCTTGGTGTGACATCATCTTGTATGTCAATTTTGTGATGCAATCAAATGTTAGGGCCTGTTCTGGTGGGGCGCTGAGTGTGCCTCTCTCTGATGACTTGAAGAGTTGGGAGTTTCAGACGAACCTAGGGGAATTAGGTACCAACTTCCTTTAGGCTCCTTTGACAATCTGACCTGAGGTGCTCAGCACTTTAGAGTGCAGCACGAGCAGCTAGTTGAAATATTCTGCACCTAGTTGGTGTGGGGGGGCCGGGTATGGGTGAGAATTTTCATAATTTTGATCCCAAAAAATGGGGGAGAAATATCTGCACATATAGTGCTGGTTTAAGGTCAGGTAGTATTCCCGGCTATCCCAGTCCTGTCCCCCCATTCTGCCAGTGCTCCTCAATACTGACCCACAGCACCCCTCTATCCCAGTCCTGTCCCCCCATTCTGCCCGTGCTCCTCAATACTGACCCACAGCACCCCACCGTTCCAGTTCTGTTCCCTTGTTCCTTTCAAAACCCTTTCAGTTCACCTCTGATTAGGCCCAACGCTGCAGGCTGCGCTAGCTGAAAGTCACGTGGGGGGCTTGCATTAGGAAGCCGTTATTCCAGATACGGGGATTTGGTGAAGTCCGTTACGCATGAGGCCTTTGATACTCCAACATCGTCGTCATCAGATAAAAGATTCTGGCAGGACATTGATGTCGGAGCCAGCTGGTAAATTCAAAATAAACACGCCCCTTCAAACAATGTCATATGTCCATTGGTATTTGTGTTGCTGTAGCCCCTGGAGGCCTCTGCCAGAACCAGGGCCCCATGGCACTAGACACTGTGCAAACAGCTCGTGAGAAACAGCTTCTGCCCCAAAGAAAGGGGGGCGGGGGGGGCAGGCATGGAGAGGGAGGGGCGTGCCCTGG
Source organism: Emydura macquarii macquarii (assembly GCF_026122565.2). Lineage (NCBI taxonomy): Eukaryota > Metazoa > Chordata > Testudines > Chelidae > Emydura > Emydura macquarii. The sequence goes on along the minus strand of NW_027130449.1, from coordinate 2,993,555 downwards.
AGGTCACACCACCGAGTGAGGCGCCAACCCAGTGCTTATGAGGTCCAGCCGCGTGTCCTGTCAACTGGGCTGCATGGTCTCTCAGTTTAATATGTAATTCCTAGCCGAGAGCCCGTAAGTCACATGATTCGTGCAGAGGGGGCTGGGAGTCCTGCTCTGTTCCTGGCTTTGTGCAACTCTGGGTAAATCTCTTGACAGGTACCCAGTTTCCCCATCTGAAAAATGCTGACTGACTGCTCCTGCCCTGAGCAGAGGCTTAATTGATGCACGTTCAGAGTGCGTCAAAACACTTAGACTTAAGGGGCAGCATGAACAGCGCATGCTTAGAACTATTAATGTAAAGATATCCCTGGCCTCTTCCTCTAGCTAAATGTTTGTCTAGATCCCTTCCAGCGCTGCCCTCTGCTGACAGGATAGCCCAGGGGGACCAGCAGAGGGTCAGGCCGGGCTGCCACACGATGGCAGGTAGGGCAGGCAGACCGGCACTAACTTTCATCCAGCTAGCACAACTAAAAATAGCTGTGCCGATGGAGCAGCAAACCCTCTACGAACTCATGCTGGGGTCTGTGCCACTGCGTCTTCACAGCTGCCTTTAGCTGTGCTAGCTAGATTAAAGCTAGCGTGTGTCTGCCACCCTGAGCTGCCGCTGCACCTCGGGTTGCAGTATAGACACAGGCAGGTTCCAGGATGTCATTTAGGACACGGGGGGAAGGGGAAGATGACACTGCCAAGGGAAACAGAGGCACAGCTGAAAGCGAAGGGTGATGGACAGCACCTGTGACAGAGAGCATGAGGGAAAGCAATCGGCAAAGGCAGCCAGATAGATGCTTTTAATCTTTCACATTAACTGAGTTTCTGGCTGTGGATGTGGGATGTGGCCGGTGCCCATGCAGTCCGGCCGGGAAATGAAAAAGAAGAACCATGGGAGATCACTGATGCTGTGAGTGGATAATGTTCATTCGGGGGGGAGAGCTCGGAAATCAGCGACATCTGCTCTCAACTTCAATCTTCACACTGATCCCTGCTTGAATCTGACAATCATCTCCTCCTAATCCCTAAATCCCACCAATCTGCTGCAGTCAGGCACCCTAAAACTTCATATCCGTATAATCTGCCTGCCCACCAAAGCTTCCCCCTCCCCAGCTAACAGGCTGTCTCACTCTAGGCAGGAAAGAGACCACCAGCTGCTGGGCATGATACACCCGGAATGAGAGACTGTGGCTTTGCCCTCCAATGATGTTGACTTTCCTCTCCCAGCTGATACAGACACAAGCATGCATTCATTACAAAGACATCAAACCCTGCGAGAAAGGACCAGTGGGGAGGAACTTCCAATTATTTGTCTGATTTATGAGGTGTTTGATCGGGTTGCAGGGTGGTAGCTAATACGTTGGTGAGCCTGGCCTGCTAAAGGAGCATCCACAGCTCCCCCCTAGGATATTTAGCACTGCAAATTAGGCACATGGGCAGGAGAAGGAAAAGTCTGGCCGAAGGCACCATGGCCTAGTAGCTAGCATATTGGATTGGGGCTCTGGAGACCAGGGCTCTTCTCCCAGATTCACTGCTGGCTTTCTGGGTAATTGGGGTCAACTCACTTCACCTCCCCATGCTTCTGTTTTCTTATCTGTAAAACAGTGAGTGATGCTGAGACCTATGGCTGAAAAGCCCCATCTGTGTAACAGCCGCCTGTTCTCATCAGAGGAGTGGTTCTCAGACGCTGGCCCGCAGGCTGCTGGACCATGGTGCATTGGCTGCTCACGTGGTACTGTCTCCTTCCTTGTTTCCAGCTGCTAAGTTGCACTGTAAGAAGCGAGCCGTGTTTGGGGTACTCTCTTAGTGCTACTTCACCATGGGAGATGTGGCTGTGATTGCCATGTGGGTGTTGTGGTGGTGTTTGAGGCGGGCTGTGGCCTGTACTAGACAAGGGGCTCACTGAAGCACTCTGGCTTGCCTCCTTGTAGGGTCTGTTCCCAAGCCAGTGGGAGTCTTTCAATTGACTTAGTTGTGCTTTGTATCAGGCCCATAAGTTGCAACGCGCAGAGCCCTCTGAATTGATCCTTCAGGCTAACCCACCAGAGAGAGCAGGTAAACGCTCTTGGCTGTCTGCATCATTCACTCGGACAGGGATCCACCCTCTCTTGGAGAACAAGACCAACCAGAATGCTTGTCAGGCTTATTACAGTGGGTGGCATATTGCAGTGACAACGGCAGGGGAAAACACAGCCCGGAGCTGACAGTCACTAACTCAGGGCAGCCTGTGGCACAGGTGTTCTGCTGCATTACTGACTGCCTTCCCTGGTAGAGTGACAGCAAGAAACTTGTTGCTAATTACTCTAATTGCTGTTCCCCCATCATAGCTTGGGCGGCCAAAGTAGATCTACTGCAGATCTGTAAACTCGGCTTTGGCATTCAGGACCAGACATGCCAGCTTAGCAGAAGTGACTTAAATGATTGAGCTGGGAGGTGCCTGCATTGGGTGGTATCCATCTTTAGACCAGTGGCATAGTAATAACCACGCTTGGCACTTCTATAAAGCTGATCTTCTGAGGATCTCAAAGCACTTCCCTGGGAGATGGAGCAAGACTTCCCTCCCCTTTGTCTGGTGTATGGAAACTGAGGCCCTGGGAGATTGTTATTCAGGGAGCTGTGAGTGCAGTGTGTAATTCCTGACTCCCGGTCCCCAGCTTTGACTGTCTGACCACATTCTCTGCCTTTCCTGCCAACTCAGTGTGGCGGCTAGAATACATCTGCATGGCTCATGTCCACTGGGAGCCAAAAGAAACTGCAAAACCCTCCCACCCACTGTGTGATTAATACTTAAGGTAATAGGGAAGCTGCCCTAGGCTGCTGTGTGTCACTTGACTTGCAGACACCATAGCCCATTTTAGCATGAGAGAGGAAGGATGCTCTAGAGGGGCTAACGTGGGAGCTGGGCTCATCTCCACACCCTGACCCTGGCTGTTTGCTGTGACCTCAGGTGACTGACTTAGTCTCCCTCTCTGATTTTCCCATCTGTGAAATGGGTATGATGCCTGCATCCCAGGGGTGTTGTGAGGATAAGTACGTTACGGTTTGCGAGGGGTTCAGATAGTACAGTAGTGGCGCCAGCTAAGTATCTTAGCTCTGACCTTCATAAACCTTACCACCTGTTCAAGGTGGAAATCCTCTTGATGGGTCATCACTGGAGGTTGAACCCACAACCTCTAGCACTAGAGCTCCAGGGCTCTCAGCCCACTGGGTGGAGCAGAAACAAGTGGCTCTCCTCTGTTGATCATCTGCAGAAGGGTACGTAGACACATTTGGCCAGGGTTTATGTTGCCTGGATATATATGCCGGACACAGGACCTGATCCAAAATCCTGCACTAGAATACCTTAGGGAGCGTCTACACTGCAGTTAGACGCCCACGGCTGTCCCACGCCAGCTGATGCAGGGCTTGGGTTTAAGAGGCTGTTTAATTACGGTGTAGACGTCAGGGTTCAGGCTGGAGTCCAGGCTCTGGGACCCTATGAGATGGGAGGGTCACAGAGCTCAGGCTGCAACCTGAACCCAAATGTAAGGCAAATAAATAGCCTGAACCCCAGGAGCTGGAGTCAGAATTGCAGGGTAGGCATACCATTAAGTGCCACGGGCTGAGCTGTGTGGCTCAGGCAGACCTTGGCTGGGTTAAATTGGGTGGGTTTGGTAATGCTGGCTCTAAGGATGGTGCTTTCAGTGATCTTTCCCATCAGCCCAAATAACAGAGCTGCATGTAGCTCTGACGCAGATCTTTACATCTCCTTTTTTTGTTTTGGTAACATTAGCCTGTTTTAAACAAACACCCAGCAAGGGGGGGGGCTCGTTACTTATTAACTTATAAAGTGGTAAATTTCAAAACTGTCATAATACCCAAGTTGTGTTCTCTTGAGTTATTCTGCACAATTAATTATAAAGTGATAATTTTGTACATCGTGAGATTTTCATTCCAACATGAAAGTGAGAGACTTGGAGTCGTAACAGCCTCAGGCAGGAGAGGGATGGAAAAGGCTTACAGCAGCCTGGGCAGGAACTCAATCCAGCCTTGTCTGAATGTACAGGGCAATGCAGCCAGGAGAAGAGGGGGCCTTGAACCTGGCTTTCAGAGGCACTAAGTATCTTCAGCATTCATTGGGAGAGTGGCTGGTCAGCTGCTGTGCAAATCCGCAGGTCCTTAGTTCTTGGCAACTCGGGATATCTGTAGAGCTTTGCTCTGCCCTGGATGCTGTGCCTGTTCCACTGGAGGGCAACCCCAGTTTTCAGTCCCTTCCAACACACCCCCTCGAGGTACCCTAGGTCAGCGGTGCATATGCCTTCTATTGAGGCCGTCACAGGCAGCATCTCCGCAAGGTGCAATAAAGGGAAGCCTCTGTCTGGCTGAGCTGTCAGGTTTCAGTAGCATGAGGGGGCACTTCTGCCAGATCGGAGAAATGAAAGCAAAGGGAGGGAGGGAGGGAGGAAGGGGCTGTTGTAAAAAATCTGTTCCCGGGAGCTCCTTCAATCCAAAGAGCTGAGCCGCTGAAGTTGCTTGCATAACTTCTGAGTTTCACTGTTCAGGTGCCTCTCTGTGGGTCTGCACTCACCCCCGACTCAATCCCACACTCCTGTCCCAGCCTGCACTGAGCCCGGTTCCTACCCTAGGACAGAGTTCTCTGCGCTGTTTCCAAGGCTCACGTAGGGATCTGGAGGGGATGCTGCTACCAGCATTGAGGCAACACAGTCAGTAGCTAAACAGCAGTGATGGGGCACCTGGGACTACAACTCAGCATTTCTTGGCTCAGAAACACTGACTGCTACCAAATAAGGCAAAGGAGAATCTCCACCTGTTATCAGCAACCTCCTAGCATTTGCTAGTCCTTCAGCTTCCAGGGACAGTATGGTCTAGTAGCTAGAGCCCTGGACTGGAAGACAGGAGTTCTATTCCCATCTCTGCTGTTGCGTGACCTTGGGCAAGTGCCTCAATTTTCCCATCTGTATAGGGGGGATAATGACATTGACCTGTCTGATAAGCCTCTGTGAGATCTACTGATGAGAAGCATTAGATGAGCGCTGCTATTATTATTATTATTATTTTATTTTATTTATTTATTAGCTTGCTTGTGGTTGACATAGTTGCTAACCCCTGAGCGGGTCTGATTGCACTGGTCCACACACACCCATACACTGCTATTACACCATTGCTTATGTCAGCTAAAATTGCATGGAGTCCCTCAACAAGTGACCAAGAAGCACAGAGCCCGGTCTAAACCTGAATCTCTTCCTGAAGTGCCCAGAAGGTGGAAAGGGAGTGACACTCTCCTCTCCTGACCTCTTGTGAACCGATGCCCTGGCTCTCCAGGCCCAGCAACCCGCCCCGGTTAGTTATGGTAGAACAGTATGTGCAATTATAGCGAACAGCCTGTGGCAGTTTTTTATCACTGGGATCTGTTATCGCACAAGTCCCCATGGACTCTTCCTCGTGCTGCGGTGACAAGTGGCAAGAAAGGAGCAGGTGATGATTAGGATGCTGGGGGAGGGAGGGAATGCTTTACTTGTCCTATTTAACTGGGGATGGTGAAAAACAGAAGGGGGGGGGGAAGGGAACCCTGGATCTGAGCAGTTTGGCAGGGAACAGTAACAGATTTTATCAGCTCGTCTCTTTCTGTTCTAAACAAATGAATAAAGTGGCCATTTCTTCCTCTCCTCCGTCTGTCTATGGGAATCGTCTGTCCCCCAGGACTGTAATATCTGAGCACCTCCCAATCTCTAATGCCTTTATCCTCAGCACTGCCCTGTGACACAGCCCCACTCTACAGGTGGAGAGCTGAGACTCGGAGCGGCCCCCGGGCTCACCCAAGCTCGCACAGGAGGTCTGTGACAGAGCATGGCCATGAGCCCAGGTCTCTCAAGTACTAAGGTGCAATGCTAACCATTGAACCATTTCACATGGTGCCAACTTGTGGGACGGGACTGAGGCATTCAAGGATGGGCTAGACCAGTGGTTCCCGAATGGTGGCAACCCACCATTTTGTCTTTTTTCTGCTACCCACTGTTACATAGATGCATCCTTTGCTCTGGCACCGCACCCTAATCCCAGCCCAGTGTGAATGGGAGACACTGTTTCGGGGGGTGGGGGAAGGCAGCGTGGTTTGGAGAGCGAGCCTGCCACATACACCCCACAGAGGTAGTTCCTGACCCATGGGGCTGGGCCTGGCTCCCTGCTCTGGGTATTACAACCTAGCTCACGGGGTCCCACTGCCACTCAGGTTTGGCCCAGCCGCCCCTCTGTCATACTGAGGGGCTTCCAGGCCACATTTGAGCGAGTGAGTGGTGCTGTAACCTGGTGTGTGAGGTTGCAGTGCCTCTCAGGTTTGGCCCAGCCTTTCCCCATCATGACAACGATGCATGTGGGACAAACCCCAGTGGCTGACCCCATGTGCTAGGTCGCAATGCCCAGAGCAGGGAGCCAAGGCCAGCCCTGTGGGATGGGAGTTGCTGCTGTGAGCTGAGCATGGGATAGGCTCGGTCTTCCCTTTGCACCAGGGGAGAAGAAGTGCATGTTTGCCTAAGGCCCTGTAATCCATCTAGAAGCTTCCAGCCACCCACTGGAGACTTGGGACCCACTGTTTGGGGAACGCTGTACTAGACAAACTTCTGTCGCATGGCAGCGTCCTGGCTATCAAGGTTTGAATGAGGTAGTCTCTCACCATGGTATCTGGGGCCTTGTCTAGACTGAGAAAATTGGCACTGGTGCAATGACATGAGTGTGGCTAAAACAGTGCAAACTTCCAAATACAGCCAGTCAGAAAGCAGAATTTCTGTTGGGGAAAATCTAGACATTTTGTACTTTTTGCTTTTGTTCAGATTCGAAACGAAAAGTTAAAATGTCAAAATTCACCACAGACGTTTCCAAAAATAATTCCATTCAGAAACATTGAAATGTTTCATTTCGATACTATCCAAACATTTTAATGTAAACTGTTCTAATATTACGCATAATGAACTTAATATCACAATGTAGAAGTCAAATAGAAATGTTATCCAAATGAAATGAAAGTCAAAAAGAATTATTTTGACTTTTCCTGGTGGAAATGTTGTTCCTGCAGAATGTTTCAGTTTTGACAGTTCTGCATTTTCTGATGGGAAAACTGTCAAAAAAAATGTCTCCGTCACCTAATGTAGGCCCAGGGCCTTGGTGCATCGTGCTGCATAATCTGGTAACTGACCAAAGGCTCTGGCCAATGTTGAGGAGTATTCAGAGTAGCACAGACAATGCCAATTAGCTTTAGTTAACGGACACCATTTATTAATTTATGTTACAACAGGACCGCAAACGCTAGTCTAGACAACTGGACAAGCTGGGTTTTGTGTTGATTGTCTCGCCTGGGTTTATGCTCCATCGATGCTACAACAGATGCAAGATTCTTGGTCTCCATTGGGCCATTGTTTCCATTTTCCCTGTTCTCCTCAGGATGCTGTAGCTTTAGCATTCTCACAGCTGGCCGCTCGGATCAACATATGGACATAGAACATAGCACTGGAAGGCACCTCTTGTCCCCTGTTATTGCAGGCAACCCCACCATGGAACCTGATTCATAAACTTGTCAAACTCTTTCTTAAAACTACTTAGAGTAGGGGCAAGAAACTTATATTGGAAAGCTGTTCTAGAACCTCACTCCACCCATGGGTGGAAATCTTCTGATGTTCCACCCCGAGTCAGCCACATTTCTCTGGCAAAGTGTTTTTCTTTCTATCCCTCACCTACCTTCCTTGTGTGCAGTGAGGGTTAACTAGCTCGCAATTGCAAAGCTTTATAACCATCATCAGCCAGGATGGTACTTACAGAAGCGCAATGTGCCAGAGTTATTTTGCTGTAACTGAAAGTCCAGCATGCTTATTTCTCGAGGGCTGTTATGTGTGCAAAACCCTTTTATTGTAGAAGGGAAGATTACTTCCTTCTTATGTACTGAATTTTTAGAAACATATTTAAAAATGGGAAAATTAGAGAGGAAACCTCTGGGATTCTTTCTGAAGTGATTCACAAACTACAGGCCAGGCATAGAAAAGTAAAACCTTTTCCACTGCATGGTAATAATAAATACGAAGCAAGTGTCTAGAGATGTTCAGCATGTTTTTGTGCACCTTAAAATACATATGTCTCAAAGTCTGCCAGGCGTTTTGTTCTACAAAGCATATGGTTTAGTAGATAAAATGATTTCTGACCTGGAGACCTGAACTGACAACTTTGAAGACAAACAAAAACCAGGATGGCTCCGTCTGTCAGGCTCGTTTCATCTCCATGCTGCTTACTGACATTTACACGCTTGCATTGGGAGATTCTGACTCAGCACACTAGACCCCCCATAACGCCGTGAGCCGTTGCATCCAGCCTGGTGAGATTTGGTTGTGTGTATGTTCAAATGCAGAGCGCTGGCTGTCTAGCTAGGGCTCTCTGTTTGTAAGGAAGGCAGTGTGGCCTACTGGGTGGAGCGTGAGGAGACCTGGGTTCTGTTCCCAGGTCTGCTGCTGGGTGACCTCACACAAGTTGCTTCTCCCCGTGCCTCAGTTTCCCAAACTCTGAAATGAGGATAATGCATGTTAATAAATGCTATATATGAGCTAGGTAGTATTAAGACTGGTGATAACACTTTACCACCTCTGCTCCCTTCTCTCCTGAATAGCCGTGGGCTGGGAGCTTGGTCAAGGCCTGTATAAAGCACTCAGTAGCATCCATCTCTAGCCCTAGCGGCCAATACGTGATAGACAAAGATCAAGCTTTTTTAATAAGAAGCCAAACAAATTGTTTCCTAGGAGGCAGTCTTCCAACCAAGGATATTTTAATTTTATGACAAGTGCTAGGGGAATTTAACACTGGCCTTCTGCTCTGATTCCAAGTTTCCTTCCTTAAAATTTCCCCCGGTCCAGTTACAAACTGTAGGCAGTAGTCCTATTCACTTCTCAACCTAAACTGTTGCTCTGTGCTGTTTAAACAGCTGCTGTCTCCCCCCGCCCCTCCAGAGGTGGCTGCATTCCAGTGCTGGGTGCTGAGATTCGTCTTCATAGAATTTTGGGCATGGTCTCGCACTCCCACTCTGGGTCTTGATGTCACCTGAGACTTCTTGCTGGGCCTTGGCGCACCCTGCAACCAGTTATGGCTTCGGGGCTTTGGCTAGCCAGGAACCCAATTCTCTTTCTCTCAGGGAAGGGGGGGATCGATGCTTTAGCCAGCTTCCAACCAGGCATCTGCAATTCCCCCAGCCTGGGGTTGATGGCAAATATCCCATGGAGCATGCCGGAGCCTGTTTACTTAGCAATGAAGACATCACAGCAGTGCTCCATGAACTCCAGTGGGTTCCTGCATTGAACCCAAAGGCCTAGTGTTAGTCTACAAAGTCTTTAGGGTCCTGATCAGTAGACTCCTATTCACTTCTATGGGCATGGCATGGGCTGCTTATCCATCTGCAACCACCAAGACAGCTACGGTCTGTAGGAACCACGGGGCTAGACAGACCCCCACCATCAGGATGGTGTGATGCATCCATACCATCCCCCAGTCCCAGCAGCTCTTCTCATGGTGGGAGAAGGAGGGCGAAAGGCTGGGATGTGGGGAGACAGAGATGGGGTGGGAGAAGCCTTCCTATCGGGATAGAATTATGCCGCCTTTGTCGCTAGTCTCTCGTAGTGCCACTGAAGGAACACTCAGCCTAAAGTAGATGGGGGGAGATGCTATTAAAAAATAAACAGAGTCCTATGAAATTCTTTTTATTTTGGGGTTTTCTGGAATTTTATTTGGTTTTATCCACCCTGCCCCCTTCAGGCTCTGTTCTCCCCCCTCCAACCTTGGCCCTCAGAGCCCTAGACACACACCCCACCTCACTCCCCCCACAACGTCTGCCCAAGGACCAGCCGCACCACCCAGCACCCAGTGCTGCCCTCACTCCTCTCCTGTGGGGCCCAGCCCAGGCCTCACCCTACCCTCCCTTCCATGGAAGGGGGGAGAACTGCAGGGCGGGGGGGGCCCCTTGCCACGCAAGCTCAAGAAGGTTGAGTGCCTGCTCCCTCAAGCTCCCTCATGGCCATGGCCCCTTCTTTCATGCACAGGCTGGTGGTGCATGCGTCTCTTCCGCACGCTTTGCCAAATCCTCCTGCCGACCCTGCCCAGCCCCACGCCCTCAGCCTGCCCTCTCCGCGCATACGCCACGCATGCACATGACCTGCATGGTACCCGCCCGTGACTGGAGCACTCTGTATGGCAGAAGTGGTCCCGTTTACTCCCTTGGCTACTGAAACTCCTGGGGTTGATGGAAAAAGCTTTGTTTTATAATGACTTTTTTTTCATCTTATGTTCTACGTGGTTTTTCGTTTTATTTCGTGTTACTCTGCGTTTCCCAGATAGACAAAAACCTAAGCTCCTGTTGTTTACAGTTTATCTTTAACACCAGTGAGTTCCCGGCCACCCAATGGAACATCAGCCTCTGGCCTGTGTTTCTAAACCCATCTCGGACTCATTAAAACTGATAGTTGTTCTCCAGCAACCCCCCTAGAATCAACCTGTTTTTCCTTCTCCTGGGATTGCAGTCTGGTAGGGCATTCCAGCAGTACAAGGCTTTGCATGATGAGATTTTCCCTGTCGCTTTCTGGAATACATTCCATTTTCGTCTCCCTCCCCCCCAGATGTTCAGCACTCATTATCCTTTCAGTATCCACCAATCTCGCTGCCTGTGCGGAGGGGGTGTGATGTATTCCGTGGCAGAGCAGATGATGGCTTAAAAGGGGGGATTATTTTCCTTCCCCACAGCAAATGCACACACATGCACATATATTTTTTTATTTAAAGCTGAAACTAAACAGCCAGCAGCATCTGAGAACAGAAGCTCCCCTAAGAAGTTTTAAGCAAACATTATTAGATATGACCTCTTATTTATGAAAGACTTTGTGACCGAAAGTCTGTTACCCTGTTATTGTCTCAGCAAAAGACCTATTTTTCCAGCCATGATATCCCTGCCAGCAATCAGTCTGATTAGACATTAGGATGTTGCAGTAAATATATGAGCGCTCAATTTAACCAGCAGCACAGAAGCAAATAATAACAAGATGGAGCCTTTGGCCATAAAAATGCAGACATTTACCTTGAATGTTGACTTAAACCATTTCAATTTGGTACCAAATGAGCCTTGAAATGTATCAGCCAATGAACAGTGTCCAGCCGATAAAAATCGCCTTAAATATTTTATCTTCCTCCTGGCAGCATGCTGCAAAAGGTAAAGCTCTCCTCTGCTATCGGGGAACGGCATAATAGCGCAGTGCCCTAACGTAGCACTGTCTACTCCGAGATCTCCAAGTACTCCACGAACATGCGCTAGGCTGAGCACCGAGGGCCGAAGCTTATTTGTTCCGTAAGGTTAGCTTGTGCGGACAGCCATTTTACAGGCAGGTAAACAGGGACAGTGCAACCTGCCCAAGGTAATGCAACAATCCACCAGAAGTGAGTAGAACACCAGAGCCTTGAGTCCAGCAAGACCCTACTTTAACCATTAGATAGATTTCCTCCCATTAAACCCCACCACAGTAGCTGTGGCCCAGTGCTAGCAATGGGAGTCACAGTGAAAAGAAAGAAGGCCGGCCCTTTTTACACGTGTTCCTGCCCTTGCTTATGAAATCATTTCAGAAAGCACTTTGTATTCAAGAATCAGAAGGTGCTTCATTACACTCTCTTTGATTAAGTCCTGTGGCACCCCTGGGTATGTATTAAAACAATTGTACAGCTGGTGAAACTCAAGCACAAAGAGGAGGGGTCATCTGTCCAATGTCATGCAGGAAGTAAGTGGCGGAATAGGAACTAGAATCCAGGCTTCCTGGTTTGTAGTTCCATGTGCTTATCAGAAGACACCCAGTGGATGTGTTGAAGATTGATTTCCTTCAGATAGCCATTGCAGACAGTCCACATTTGATTCTCAGAACTACAAGATGGAGGAAACCTTTCCAATTATATTCTTATTATCATTTATCATTTATTTAATTTTACTACGAATGATAGGGTAAACCCGTGGAAAGTTGGCTTTCCAGGGTACAGGTCTGCAAGTCTTCATGGTGAATGAGTCCCTAATTGTTTTTCTGCAGCCCAAAGGCCAAATTGTTCCAACAGATGCTTGTCGTGGCTCCCAGACCAGCTCATCGTGCGTACATTTGAGAAGAGACTTTTGGCCACACAAGCCGTGAGTTCAAGCAGAGCTTGTGAGCGGCTCTTTAGGGGAACAGCGAGAGTCCAGAAATATAACAATAACCGAGTTGTATTAAGAGATTAAATTCAACTACATAAGTCTTCTGCCACTTCCAAAAGAACTCCAAGCTCCCCACAATGTCCCATGACAGTATCTTCAACCAGTGAGAGATGAAATGGAAGTGGCCTGTGGTCCGAATGCTGACTCCTAGGTGGAACAGAGCCTGCAGGCGAGGTAGCTGCCTTGAAACTGTGGAAGGACTGACTAACCGTTTGGTGGGCGTTGCACCATACCAGCTGTCCCAAAATGCATGGGTCGGTGGCCACTTGTCTTATATGCTGCAGGGTTAGCTTGTGGAGGCCCGCCTTGATTTTGGGTAGGAAGCGAGCCCACTGCGATGAATACAAAGAAACAGCACTTCTCAGTGATGTGGCAGTGACAGATTTAGGTGGAGAATAGCCAAGAATCCGGGCAGACAGAGGCTATGATGAATAATTGCCTGCCTTGTCTTTAAGGAAAGAATTTCCTGTCGAGATTTCCAGCACTACTTACCTCCTTTCTTGCTTATGTAGTTAGGTGGCTTGTGTTATTGTGATTTCCAAGCACCTCACAATCTTTAATATGTTTACCTTCTCAACACCATTGTGAGGCAGGGAAGTGTTCTTATACCCATTATACAGATGGAGAAAGTGAGGCACAGAGAGGCTAAGCACATGTCTTCTTCACTAGCCAAAAAGGTGTGTTCTTATCGCATGTTAGCTAACTCATGGTAAAATCCTGCTGAAGACAAGGCAGTATGATAAAGCCAGGCCAGATGGCTCCTAAAGGGTATACCAGGGCTGGTCTGTGAGCCCTAGAATGCTAAAGGCCCTTTTCTGTGCCGGCAGAGGAGAGGTTACTGCAGGTCAATTAGAGACACCTGGACCCAGTTAAGGGCTATTCCAGATGTACTTAAACCCTGCCTTTCCTAAGGGCAGAGGGGAACAAAGGAGAAGAAGAGAAAGGAGCTGCCAGAAGCTGTGTGGTGGCCAGAAGAGAGACTCCCCCCGACCAGGAGATCGTGCTTCTCTTCAGCCGGAGAAGCAGAGAGAGGAAAAACCCTGGCCCCAGCCTGCAGGAAGGACCGGTGTCCCCGACCCTCCAGGGCTTTACCACCACCTCTACAGCCCTGAGAAGGAACCACAGCAAGGTACCTCCCTGGGCCCTGGGGCATATGCACGGACTGGGACTACCCACACCTCCCCTGTGATATTGAAGGACTCCCCCCAGGCCTGAAATAAGGCCTGCACCAAATGCTCTGCGAGAGAGGTGCCGAGGGGAAGAGCCAAAGGACTGGTCCAGGTTGGGGCAGAGTTACCACAGGCCCCGCTGCCAAAGGAGACTGTGGTCAATAGGCGAGACCAAGGGGGTTTGCTATACCACAGCAGTTTATAGTTCTTACACATGAAAGTAGCTTGAGGAAAGGGCCACATAGGAGCCTAGGGTTCACCTTGACCTGCTAACTACAACTGCCATTGTTTTCATTCGGGTTTTACTTCATTAGTTTAGCTGCGGGAAGAACATATCTTGTTTCCTAGTGCTGACCAGGCCTAACTGACTCATGAAAGCTCATACGGGGAGTCATAAAAGCTACAAAGACAACCTTTGTGGTGGCATCCTGACGCTTGGGCTTCCAATCCCAGCCAGAAGAATGGATGCTCTGAGGGCTGAATAAGAGTGGGGTGTGTGAAAGCTGAATGAACGTGTTAGAATCCTCAAAGCATGTTGAGTTCAAGGGGTCTGTCTCACCGCGCACACTTAATTTGCTCATCGCTGTGGGTAAGTGATGTCCATGAGCTGGATTTTCACCGCTGAGGCAAACGCAGAGGCTGTTGGTGGCTCAACCAACTTCAGGCTTGCCATTTATAACTTCAAAAAGACCCTGAAGTCTTAAGCACCCCGTAAATCCCGTTGACAAGGAGTCTTCAGATGCAGGAGGACTCTGAGGAATCTGCGTGCCACAGATGGAGTCAGATAAAGCTTTCTGTTTCCACTCAGACTGCTGGGGGTAATAAACTGCTGGTGTTACTCAGTTCCAGCAAGTCAACCAACCAATTGCTGCGCAAAGAGGCAGGATGCAGAAAAGGAAAAGTGGGAGGGAAGATAGCTAAGCAAAGCTGAGAAATACTCAGCTTTCTTTGCTTTGCTGAGCTTCCTAATTCATTAACGGCCCCGGTTATTCAATTCCTCGCCTTTAATCTCTAATTAAACACAGCCACAGACACTGTATCTGTGCCGAGATGAATGTAAGTGGTCTCTTCTTAATAAATGTGTAACTATGATCCCCACATTGTTAACCGAAAAAATGTGGAGTCTAAGTTCTTAGGGAATGGTAATTGGAAAAGGGTCTTTGTTTTCCCTTTAAATGCACAGTAGATGACTGTAAGGCTTCCAGATTTTTTTAAATAATAATAATTCCTTAAATCAAAAGCATATTTATAGAAGGGGAGTAAGGAGCTCTATGAGACGCTTTAGTCTGTTTGGGAATAATTAGCCTGGCTAGAGAATAGAGCTATGTGGAACTTTCATTACCAAACATGAAACCACGTGCAAGACAAGGCTTTCACTCCTAATTCACAGCACCGCCTGGCTTCCTCCATAAGGTTTGCTACTGGGCATGAAAGTTTTTTGAGCCAGACAAGTGCTCGTTTGGAATCAAACTGAAACAACTGGTAGTGGTGCCCTGGAAAGCCAGTGATGCACAAAGTTTTGACTGAGTTTGTTTCTGGTCTCGTTCAAATTGCAGTCAACCTTGTCCTTGTAACTAAAACAGTTGTAAATGCTAAAACCATCTTAACTGGCAATCAGCTAACGTCTGTTACGATAAATCTCTAATCAAGATGAGACTTGACAGCCTGACTGCTAACTGTTGGGCATACCTGTGGGATTAAAGCTGGGGTAGGGTTTATCTAACTTCTTTTGTATTGGGAACTCTTCACTGGGGCTGACTGAGATCTTCTGAAATTTTAGTGAGAGAGAGAGCTCCAGCCAGCCCACACAGTTGTTAATGCACTCACCTGGCATGTGGAAGGCCCAGTTCTTTCCTATTAAACTGTTCCATTTCATATAAATAATTATTCATTGGACAAGACCACGGAAGAAAACTTGACTCTATACTCCAGTGGCTTGAGTACCAATGGGAGTTGTTGCAGACCCAGGTTGACGTTGCTGCTATGATTTGTGTTTCGGGTCAGTACCCTAACCACTGGGCTTTTGGCTATTCTAGGGTCTCTCTTTCTCTTTCTGGTTCCATCCCAAGAAGGTTTCCCAATGAATTTTTTTTGGAACCGATACATTTCCACAAGAAGTCCTGCCCAGCTTTACTCTTTATCCAAAGGCTATGTCTATAATGATCTGGGATTCCAAATCCCAGCCCCTGTGAAATCTTGAGAGGGCAAGAGATTTGGAAGCTGGACCCGACGCCTGGTCTAAAATTGATGTCTCAGGCTTGTATCTAGTTTGCAGTAAAGATGGGAAAACATTTTTAAAAAGTGGCCCTGTCCCAAACAGAATTCCAGTCACTTCCTCTAGAGCTCTGCCTTTTGGTGGTGCTGAAATATTTAGCCATCCATTTCCCCTTCCCTCCATTAATTTTCATTGTCATGCTCCAGCCTGGAAAAGAAACAGTGGTGCTGAATTCCCCAGAGCAAGGCTTTCTTCTCTTCTCCTCCCCCAACCTCACCTTCTGTTTAGTTGTGGGGTTGCAGTTTCAGGATTAGCGGGTAGACTTGTAAGAGACTGTATCTACACTCAGAGGCAGGATCCCACTCTGGAAGACAGAGGGGATCTTCCTTCCCTCCCTGTTCCCTGAGGACTCGTTGTGGCTGCTCCACTGTTGATATAGCAGATTGATAGACTACCCCAATAACCCATTTCCATAAATTCCCCCGTGCTCGTAGATGCTAACACGATGCACAGCTCTGCTCCGAAGGTTCACTGAGCCCTGTGCGTGGCATTTAGATCCTCAGCCGTGCTAATGTAGAGTGCATCTGGCATTGCTCCATCACCATTTGTCCCACTGTATCCCCGGGTGTTTTCAGCAAGTCCTGAATTGTCAGAGAGACTGTCCCTGAGTTAGCTTGAGGCTCTAAGTAGCTTGGATTTAGTTCAGGACTTGGAGAGAGCTGGATAAGCTAAGAGGCCGTAGACCCAATGGGAGCTGTGTGATCAGGCATAGACCGTGCATGGGAAGCAAAGCGGGTATATATCCCAGAGCAAGGGACATGTATGCAGGGCTGCCCGGCCACTAGTGGTCATTGGCATGTTGTATACCCTCTGCTGTGCAATGGAATCAAAGCTCTTCATAAATTTCCTAGCAGAGGGACCCAGGAGCAGAAAGGAGGCTATAGTCCTGTACATGGACTCATAGACTCTGAGGTCAGAAGGGATCAATATGATCATCTAGTCTGACCTGCACAACGCAGGCCACAGACAAGCCAGTTCTGTTACCCCCATTTCTGTGCATATTTTGTACAGCAATTGCTTCACCACTGAGATGCAGATGCATCTGGGGTGGAACATGTCACTTGTGTATGTTTTTGTGATCCTTCAGGGTGACAGGTACTGTATATGAAACAAGTATAGGATGGTATTATAACAAATCTCTGGCCACCTGGACATTTCCCTTTTGTCACTATGCTGCCACCAGAGTTACTTGGAACCTCACTGTGACAGCAGGTAGTTCTGCTTTTCCTGCAAAACCCTTCATCGGCTCTACCCAGCAAGATTACCTTGGTGGCACTAGCATTACTGACATGCAGATCCAGTGGCACCCTTTCATGTGTAGAGGTAATATTCTGGATACCTGCTCTATTCCTATCCTCTAAAAGGTAGGCTTGTCCAGTGGTTAGGGCACTAGCTTGGAGACCCCAACTTAATTCCTTGCTCCACTTCAGACTGCCTGTATGCCCATGAGCAAGTCAGTTAGATTTTCTGTGCCTCAGTTTCCCATCTGGACAATAGGGATAACAGCACTGCCCTGCCTCACAGGGGCGATTGCTAGATACTCCGTAACAAGGCACCTATAAGTACCTACGTAGAATGGTTCTCCCACCTGCAGGCTGCACCTAGGCATTGTTGAGCCCCAGGTGACAGTGCCTGAATCCTCCCATCTGTTCCCATAGCACCCATGGCATGGAGTATCTAACAGATGAGCCATGCCTCTTGTCAACAAGCGAATGAAAAAAGGCTTTTTTGAACCAGACAAACAAGCAGCGGCAGCTTTCAAAAGCAACCCCCCTTCACCGCCGATGCAGGCAAGAAGTCCCTTTTTTTCCCAAGCAGATGTAGAGATCGTTCCTTTGTCATCTTTCTTCTTGCAATAAAAGAGAAAAAAAGGGGGGATTTGAAAAGAATATTAAATTGCGTTTGGGAAGCATGTGCAGAATATGTGAGGGCAAAACTCCCTTCCCCTCACACACGGGTGCTGTGTGTCCCATATTTCGCTCCTGGAGGCGCATCCTTTGCGTTGTTTCCTTCCCTTCTCCTTCCTCTTTTCTTTCTCTTTCTTCTCCCACGACTCCCCGGAATAATTAGTTACTTGCATCTGTGGTTGGGATTTTGCTCCCTCCTCCCCATCTCCAAAGTATCTTTTGAATAAGCAGCGTGTGTTCGTCTGCCAAAGCACTCTGCAGTGGCACCATACCCCTGAAGATACACAATCAATACTTCGCCTGAACCCATTGATACACTTGCCCATCACTTAAATATCATTACAGGAAAGATTTCAGTGAGATCAGTGCACATTATGCTTTAAAGTTTGACTTTAAAAGACTGCCTAGGCTTTGCTGAAAGGCATTAGTAATGGAATTCTCTATTTTTGAACTTAATTTATTCTGAAGAGAATAGGGCCATTATCTTAAATCTCTTTCTCCCCCCATCTACTCCCCCCCCAAAGAGGGGAAGGAAAAAAATGCCTCAGAAGTCCAGCACTTTTAAAGAAATCATTTAATTACTTTTTTTTAACCCTTTGGAGAAGGGAGGGAGAGTTTTCAGATGAAAGTTGGCTTTGTATTCATTCCTTGTCCCCTGCTGACATATTGGCATGACACATTAGTCCTGCTTGCCATTTCTTCCTTGCCCCCCCCTCCATTCACCCCCACGAATGACTCCTCGCAGCAACATGCATGGCTAAGGGGTGACAAATGCGTGGACTGCGTGCAGGCCCACCCATGGTCGCTTGCAGAATCACACATGCATGCCCACGGCACCTGTGGCAGACCTGGGGCCCTGCTAAAATACAGGCAGTATAGGGCTGCTATATGTTACCCTACACTGTGCCTGCTCTTGGAGGTCAGGACCTGCCCTCGTGCATCTCCAATTTGAGCTAAAATAGATTCCTTTCCAGCTCATTTTGCTTTGAAAGTATTAATTTCCTGAAGGCCTCCTGGCATGAGTGGATGGCAGGGCCACACATGCACGCAAATTTGGTCCGACCAGATGGTCCCTTATGTCCATAAACACTAGGCATATGAATCAGTGCATTCCCTTGGAGCTGGTATACCAGGGGGTATGGTCAGCAGCAGCCATTCCTGAGGCCCCCCTGCTCCAAATCGGCAGTGCACTGGGATTAAATTGCATCCCGGCTACCTGCAAATTGATATGCTTGGAGTGTTCTGTGAACCCACAACCCTAGCGCACAGTGTGGTGGGATTGCGAGGAACCTGAGAGTCGGCAATATATTTTCTAAAAATGCATGGCTACTATGCCCCTGTGTGCTGCGGTCTGCCACAGCCCTGCAGGCCGAATTACTGTCCTGCTACCCCCTATCAGCTGGATGCCTGGCTTCTTAGTTTTCTGGTGCTCTGCAGAGTATACGGGCTGGCTGATCTCTGAGCATTACAATACTGTGTGATTGTCAGTGAAGTGCTGATTTTTGTTCTCATCCAAAACTCCAGCTCTGTTGATAGAAGCCCCTCTTCAAGGGACTCAGTCAAGGTCACACACTGAGCCAGTAACATTTCTGCAGCTAGAATCTGGTTTTCATGAACCCTTCCAGACCTTTGACAACTAGACCCTGTGACTTCCTCTGCTGGCCGTTGGCATCATGATGGGTAGTCAATAACCCCCAAGGGCTTTGATGATGTCACTCTGGCCACTCCTACTAAATTCCTCATATACATATAAAAATGAGCTTTCCTATCTAGATACCCTCTTACACAGTGGCAGCTGCAGGCTAAGATGTTTGATGGGGCACCATCATCTTTCTTGGGTACCCATGGATTCTTTAATGCTTCCATCAATTAGGGGTGATCCTGCTCCATTGAATTCCAGGGAAGTTTGCCCCTGGCTTTCAACAGGCGTTCCCATTAGACAGCTCGATATACAATATAGTCCATCCTGAACAATCTTGCTTTGCAGAACTCCCTAGTGGTATAAGCCTAAAATCAAGACTAAGGTAAACTTTTTTAAAATTACTTTGACTCTTTTGCATGCCTATGGGATGGGCTCAGATACTACAGAGATGGGTGGCCATGTAAAATCTTAAGATATAAGCCCCCATCCCTAGAGCCTCTAAGTTCCTCACAGACATTAATGAATTGAACAACAGATGAGTGGGAAACTGAGGCACAGAGAGACTATATGACTTGCCCAAGATCACACCAGGAAACAGTGGCAGATTAACGGAATCCAAATCTCCTGCATTTTAGTCTAGGGTCCTCCCATTTTACTTGGATTGAATTTTCCCTCAAGAGTGGGGCAACCTTCCCCCATTCTCCATAACCAGAGCTGCCGGTGCCTCAACTGTCATCTGTGCCAAGGATCAATTTTCAGCCGAGGTCCAATAAATGTCTCTTGATGGGGATTAAATGGGTTTTTGCTGGCGCATGTTGTGCTGCAGCTGGAACTAGCGTTGGCTCCAAAGAACACCGAGATCTGCACCAATTATCCACTTTCCGAAAAGAACATGCACTGCAAATGTCTTTTTGATGTGGCATCGAGCAATGCAGGAGGATGGAGTGAGACTCACCGGCTGCCTTTGGGCCCTGTTTATTGTTTATAAGCAGGAGGGTTCCCTGATTACGACCCTTTTGTTCCTTAAATGAGTCTGACTTGATTACAGTCATAGCTGTGGTATTCGATCCAAATTGGCTTAGCAAGGAAACCAGGGTAACCCTCAGTATTCAAGGTGAGACAGGGGTGCTGGTGAGGCCCCCATGGTTATGAAAACTGCCTGCACTCGAAAACCTCACTTCCAGTGAATACTGAGATCCTCTGTGGCACCAGGGTTCATTGGCACCTAGGACTGGCCCTGCAGACAACTGATTCCAGTGCCCCAGCGGACCTTAGACTTAATAAAGAACATCTAACGCAGATGAAAGCAAGGGGCTTTGTTATGGAATGGAGCTGAGCATGACGCAGGGGAGGAGCAGGTTGCCCCTGCCATTCCAGTGCTGGGACTCCCCAGAGCAGAGGTTGTCTCTTATTCCCTGTTCTGCAGCGGCTTTCTGACCGTGGGGAGCAGCAGCCACTAGGAGCATGGCTCAGAGTCCTGCTCTCGTTGCCTGTGCCTCTCAACTACAGCTCTGGGTCAAGATTCTCTTGAAGGAGCCTTTTCTCTGGTGTCTAAAGCAACTTTTGGCTTTGCACCCAACTCCTCTCAGAGAACGCCACCATCCAAAGCAAAGCTCAGGTTAGGTCGGGGACATAAACCACAGAGCTCTGCATGGTTTGACCCAAACTGGTCCTAGCCCCAAGACTGAGTGAGACTCAGGCCAAGTTTCTTAAAAGGCTCATAAATGTGACTGGACTTTGGACTTGTACCAGAATCAAGGTGAGTTTTGCCTAGTTTCAGGTTTCTTTAGCCATTGTCCTACAGTTTTGGTCCCAAAACTGATTCAAACCATGGTCTTCTGATGTGACATAGGGCTATTAGCCCCATAGCAGTCCTTGCAACCTATGTATGGCTGTTATGATTTCACTGTCTACTAGTCCACATGCCAGTCAGGTGTAGTGGTTAAAGCACAGGCTCAGGAGTTCCTGAGTTTTAATTCTGGCTCTGTCTCATGTAATCTTTCTCTGCCTCAGTTTCCTTCCCCTTCTGTAAAGCACAGTTATTGATACTTACCTACCTCATTGGCGTTCTGAACGTTAATTAACTAATGCTTATAAAATGCTTTGGAAATATAAAGCAGTATATAAATATCCAATATTATCGTCCACAAGACACATTGATTTGGCAGATTCTGGTCATATTGCTTTGATTTTTTGCTCCAAACCTTTCAGTCCATTAAAAAAAGTGTTGCTTTTTATACCATTCCAAGTAATTGCATAAACAAAACAGAAGAACCCAGATCAACATGAATAATCAATGCCAAGTCAAATGGGGCCAATTGCATACCAGCTGAATGCTGCGTTTATGACTCAAAGGTGATGTATTAAAGATTCAGACTTGTTATAAACAATGACAACGTTCGGTGTGAATGCAATGCCTCGTTGTGATGATTTTTGGCTTTAGAAACACATACTAACTAACCGGATGCGTGCGGCACGGAGAATGAAACTCACAAAGTTCAGCAGTTGTACAAAGGCTTTGACCTTTGCCTCTAGCTGCTTGGCAGTAAAGGGAGCTAAATATATATCTGGACAAGTCAAATACACTGTACATTCCTTCTCCCAAAGGGTGGTGTTGCTCATGTATTCAGCCCAGCACATTGCAATACGAAGCATCGTTTAATAGGTATGTAGCTCCCCGTAGAAATCAAATTTGGCAGCATAGGTGAATAAACCATTAGGAAGTAGTGTTGATTATCAAGACAGATTTGCACGGTTTTTGGTGGAGTTGTGAAAAAGCAGCAGATAGTAGGGCTGGCTGAAAATTTCTCATAAAAACTTTTTTTCTGAAAGAACATTGGGTTTTCGACTAAATAGAAATTTTAATGGAAAGCTGCTGCTTTCCTCAACAAAATTACATTTTTCATTGGAGACCTGAAAAACAAAAAAAGTTCAATTTTTTCCTGAAATGTTTTGGATGAAAAGCAAAAAAATGTGCACTGAAGCTTCAATGGAAATTAAATTTTCATTTCTGTCAAAATTTTCCATAGAAAGGAGTGCCGTTTTCCAACTAGCAATGATCATGTGATCACACAACTGCTTAGAACACCACCCCACCAAATTACAATCTGCTGTTACCATTGTGGTACATGGAGCTGCTCTGCCAGTCTGTTTAGTCAATCGGCTGATTGCTGATTCAGTTAAGGAAGGTGATTGTGTTGTCATCTCTCATGATAAAGTATGATTTGGGCCCCACTGGAGCCGAGATCTCAATGACAGGAGAAGCCCTGGCCTTCATATGAATTTTGGACTGCCCAGGGGAAATCCCCCTCTCATTCGCTGCCTTCTCCACTGTCCCACCTTGTGGGGAAGGCAGCCAATCAGAGCTGCTGCAGGAAGTGGCAGTGTTCTCTGTCCCCTCAGCTGCCTAGAGACGTTTTTGGCTAGGGCGATGGGGAGAGGGAACAGCCAATCCCATTTTCGCAGGAAGGGCTGGGAAGAAGGAAGCAGTAAGAACCCAGCACATCTGATAGACCCTGTTCTTTTCTCCCTTCTCTGCTCCTGTGAGAACTGGCTCATCAACAGAATCAGAAAGGTTCCCGCAATGAGCAGGCTGCATGTTACCAAATCCTCCTAATGTCTAGGGCCCAGGTTTGAATTCTGGGACATAAGCCCATCTATGACATTGAGTGAGATGCATTGCTGCTGTTTAGAGACCCTTTCTATGCAGAGTACAAGCAGACATACACACCCTTCCACCCTCCCTTCCTCCCTGGGTATTTGCTCTTTCCTTCTATCACCCAACTAGACAATCTGTTTTCCTTCCCTCTTGTGCTGGTGTATTTTTCCTCCCACACACGCACACAAACTGAAGTAAATGCTGAGGGCCATTATTGCAAAAAGACATCCGGGCCGAATATTTTGGTCCCTTCCTGTAAAATACCCCGGAGCCGCAATGTGGATTCATGGGGTGGTATTTTCTGTTTGTTTTCTAGCCCCTTCAAAGCCACACAAGGGGTCCCTTCCCCAGAGTTGCTTCTCCAGAGACCTCTGACTCACTCGCAGCCCTCCCAGAATCACAGGCGTTGCAGATGGCAGACACCCACAGTCTGGTGTCGTCTGCGACAGCTCCCTGCTGCCACAGGCAGGCTGCTCCCTACCTCCCCAGTCCACTTTGTTTTCTGTTTGTTTTAAATTCTCCAGGTGGATGATGCCAGTCTGGGAGCCCTGGACTCTGACTGCACCCCTCTGTTCAGCCTCAGAACAGGAACAGTGGTAGGTAGCAGTGGAACAAGCTTCCCGCAGCACCTGTAACCTGGAGGGCCCACCCGTGGGGAAGAGAATTCAGCCCCATGGCACATGCAGTGACAGTATTCCAGCTGGAGCCAGTTCATGCTAATAGTGCCCCCACATGCAAACATCTCCCCACCAGGAACCCCCTGAGACCCCCCAAATTCATTTCACATAGGCCTGTCAGATGATAATCATTCTCAGACTGAAACTGCTGATCAGAGGGACTGGGCTGGCATCCAGTCTACTGTTAAAGAATGCAAGCATGACTCATCATGTCCCTTGGGTGATTATCCCACAGCCTCAGGCCTTTTCTATGCAGGAAAGTTTTGCCACTCATACCACTGGGGTTATACTGGTGCGCTTACACCAGTGTGATCCCTGGGGTAGACACTTATTCTGCTGTAAGAAAAGCAACATAAACTAAATGGAAGAAAGCCACCTCTTACACTGGAATGAGTTTACCATCTGAGGGTCATCCCAGTATGGCAATACTGGGTGCAATTCATACCTTTAGTTGTACCAAGAAAAAAATCCCAACCCTTTCCCATGTAGACAAGGCCTCAGAGATCTCACACTCCTGCTGTTCTGCTGAAATCTCCCTTTCTTCAATTCCATCCGACTGTTCATAGAACACCTCGTGCTCTGAAACCAGCTGGGGCTCATTATAGACATATGCAAAGCATCCCCAGGTAAATTAGCCAGTTCCAGTGTCACTCCACTTCCCATTTCTGCTGCTGTGTGTTCACATTGCAATCCTTGCCATCCCTCTCATAAGGTAGGAGGAAGGAGCATGGTATAGTGGCTAGAGGAGGATTCCATTCCCGGCTCTGCCCTTTGCCATTAGCTTTCAGTGTTCAGCTTTGGATGCGGTTCTTAACCTTCTCCGTTGGTAGTGGAGTTATTTTATTATTTGTATTATCGTAGTGCATAGGAGCATGTTGTGCGTCATTTTCTGTACATCTAAATGGTGGAGCTGTTTGCTTCCAGCCTCCAAACAGCATTGTGAAGTTGGGTGGAACTGATGTTTGTGAAGCGCTTAGAGGTTCTCTGCAGACAGACGCTATAGAAATGCAAATATTGTTATCAGCTGACGTCTGAATGTGAATGTCTGCCATTGCTAATGTCTCCCTCAACTCCCCAATTTTTTTTTTTTTTTACTTATCTGTGGTTTTAAAGTTGACCTATTCAGGGTCTCTGATCTTCAGACGTCTGCAACTCCTCTGCATCAGAGCAGATTATAGTAGTGAGTGTATACCAGTGAATGGAATCTCTCTCATGCTTTCATTGTCCCAGTCACATTTTGGTATTTGCCATAAGCCATGTGCTCTTATGAAAAACCATTTGCAAGATAAGTAAAGGAAAATGTAATGCCTGAGTGGAATGAAGGGTGCTTTGAAATGGATGGGGGATAATCCTTTTGTTGTCTGTTACAAATGCACTTTATTTCTGCATTATCTGAGCATGAGAATGCACTGTTCGCTCAGCCAACAAATCCATTGCAGTATCCTCTCCTCAAAGCATTCAGCCCGAGTGGCAAGCAGAGCTACAGCCTCTGAACTCCCCTTTGGTCGGTGGCTCACAAAAGTCACTCTGTGATTATCAAAATCTCACTGGGATTATTACTCCAATGCCCGCAGTGCGCCTCGAGCAGTGCGAGATCTGCTGGAAAGGCACAGGTTGAGATTCTTTAAAGCAGTCTAGGGAATTTAGACACCGACCTTCTATTGATTTGTATTGGTAAGGTATGTGGGTAAATCCCCTAGGCTGCTTTCAAAATCACCACCACAGTCCCTGCCCCAGGGATCTTACAGTCAGAACTGGGCAAACTAATTGGTAGTGGAACATTTTATCCTTCACATTTAGCTCTTTTAGTTTTCTGTTGCTGGTGAACTGTGTAGGGACAGACCAATGATCTATGCAAGGAAACCTTCAGATACACACACAGCTGCTTTTGCAGTCCATGGACCTCTTCATCAGGCATGTGACCTGTGATCTACAGAGGCTCTGACCTGCGTTTTTGACATAGAACCAACCATAGAAGCACAGAGATGAAAGCCAGGACATTCAGCACCAAAAGCACAGGCCTCTACCGCTTGAGCTATGTAAGTGGCAGGCTGTTACGCTTGTTGGAGCCAGAAATGATCATATGCCCTAAGCTAGTATATGGAAAATAAGTCCTGGGGGTTGTTCTGTGCACTATTAAGGATTTGGCAATTAAGCATTGCCAGTGTTAGAAGGGAAATAGGGGTTAGTGCCAACAAATGCAAAACTTCATTATTATGGCAAATATTGATGTATAGGGACTTGTAGGATGAATTTCCCTTGCTCTGGAGAAGCAAACCTGATTTCAGCAGACATATTGTGGGATGCTGTAAGTTACTCAAACATAAATATTACCAGCTGTTGCTCAGACCTTCAACCAGCTCTTCCAGATTTCATTCATCTGCAGGGAAGAAAATGTCCTAACACCCACTGTCACCTAATCCTGCATACTTGCTTCCACTCATCTCTCCATGTAATGCCAAAGAAAGAGTACAGATCCCACATTTCAAGAAACATAAAGGAGGGAATTTCCAACATCTCCCTGTTCATATGTAGAACATTGCACAGCTAGCTGGATGCATGACGGTTGTTTCATCAGTGGCTGGAGGGAGGATACTTACTTGGTTGACCAGTGGTCTGATGCGATATGGCAAATCCTCTGTATTGCATTCTCCCCAAAGATTGGGATAAAATTCCTGCATAAATGATCGAGGGTTAGAGTTCCAGGGAACGAGTGTGAAAACAAGTTTTTGTTCACAGTTCCGCCCACACTACTCCTGTTAGGTAATAACAATAGCTAGTTCTTTTCAGCTGGAGATTTTAAAGCACTTGAAAGGGGCAGAGAAAGAGGAGGGTCCCCTAAAACTTAAGATTACCCAACAACAGAATCAGAACTCAGGCCACCTGAGTCCCAGTCCAGTGCCCCTATCAAATAGGCCACATGGACTCCTGAAAAACAAGCATTTACACATGCGTAATACCTTTCCTCTCTAGACAGTGCCACTCATGACAAAGTGACTACTTTAGGATTTGAATGGAAACAAGGCTGTCAGAATCAGGGCCCTTAGGAATTAATACGGATGAATAGCAAAAATAAAATAACATGGGAATTCCACGTATAGTGGCTTGACTTTTAAAATCAGTTGTCCTCACTAAGTCCCATCATCTCCATTTATCCAGCTCTTCATTCGCAGGCAGTGAAACTGGAGGGAAGTGAAATGCCCATTTCTGACTTGGTGTAAAATGTTCCACAGCTAATATGATGCTGCACTATCTTGCAAGGAGGTTATGTCATATGCGATGTATAGACGCAGGAGCTGCACTAAGCTGGTGATAAGCCAGTTGTCTTCCAGCTTTTCCCTTCGGAAACACACAGGAAATTCAAGTTTTCATCTTTCTGGAGGCTCGTGCTATTCTAATGTAAAATTAATCCTTTTAAACAAGCGCACAGTCCACCCGCAGAATATCAGCAACGGTTTATCACCTGGCCTCACTTCCCTGGAGACTGCCCCTACCTGCAATTAATCTGGGTGTTTAGCTGGCTTCTCTCAGTCCTTCCTGCATTCAGAAGCAATTGAAGCAAAGTGTCCACCAATAAGTGCTAATAACTACGAAAGGAAAACGTGTGACTTCCCATGCATACCAAATGTATTCATTAGCATCACGGCTCTTAAGCAGAATACCAAAATGATCTTGCAGTCGTTAGAAGCCTGAAATGTTATGACTTAAGTTGAGAGGGGCTCACATTACAATGTAAACCTAATTAGAGTTACCTCTGCTAATTGATACGTATCACTGAGGTGTATGAAATAAATGCATGATTGATACCAAGTACCATCAAGACTAACACTTGCCTCCATTTTTTAAAAGGAAGTGAAATTTCCTAGGACAATGGGCGGTGGTGATTTACTTACCTCAGGGGGATTTTTTTTAATGTGTCAATTTGTGTGCACCTGAATGTTAAAGATGTTTTCTGTGTTCATACGGTTCTCCAGTGTCCTTCATGAAAATTAGACAATGAAGGGAAATTAGCAGAGTAGAAAAGTCGATTGAATGGCTAAGAACAGCTGTGATTGGATGGAGCAAAGTATCAAAACAGTGGCAATTACCAGAATTACCAAAGGCCTAATTCATGCAGAACCATAGTCTGGAATGAGGCTCTAGTTACTGATGTGGCATCAAATTGTCCACTTGCTCATATCACCCATGACCAGTTGTCTCCCTAAAACCTAAATGTCAGCAAAACCTCAAGACCAGGGAACATTTGGCCATTGGCCATGGAATCCCTCGTGTTGCCCAGTATCCTTCCTGTGATGGCAAAAGGGCACTCAGAGCTAAGGATCCAGATAAACTTCCTGTATGAATCAGCACAGAACAAGTTTGATGGGGCCCCAGGAACTTGTTTTAGTGCCAGCTGTGCTGATAAGAAGAAATGGAGCCGCTCTTTTGTGTGTGCAGATAATTGATAAGTGGTTTTACACAGAGAACAATTTTGTCTTCAGCTCACCTTGCAAGTGAACAATGTTCTAAATATAACACCAGGCAGAGGCCTGAGCTGGAGAAAAAGAGAGAGAACAGACATGATGAGAAGGGAGATGGAAGCATGTCAGGGCTACTACAAAGATGTATGTAATAGGGAAGCATGGTGCACCAATATGCACTGTATGTACGAGTAAAGGAAAAACAACATGGAAAGGCAATTACAAACCAGTAAAAGCAAAAGCAAGAATTAACACAGTCCAAGACAATAGCCCCTTATCAGAAGCTAGAAACACTCAAGTCTATAAATATTGCACACACTGACTTCCAGACACTTTTCTACTTCTTGCGCCCTTCCTTTCCCAACTGTTTTGTCGTTTGCAATAACGAGGGATGGGACAAATTGAACTGCTAATAATTAAAATTAAATCTTTGTTCTATTCTGTCTAAAGCCCTAGGAAGTCATTATCAGAGCTGGGTGGTGATATTTTGATATTCCAGATGACTTTTTTTTGATAGCTGGAGTGAAGTTACAAAGCAGGGAAGGACGGTGAGCCCAGTGATTTTTATCATATGCAGTATCGTGGGAATCGTCTTAGATGTTTCCACAGTGGCTTCTGTGTGCTTCAAACACGTGTGCTGTTAAATGCGGAAACTAGATACTGAATTAATGAAGGTAGCTTCAAAGGACCCTTCCCCCTTCCTTAAGCTGGAGATCTGACGGCAATCTCCAAGTGGGTGACATGATTTTGAAAATTATGCAGAGTAAACAATAAACCTCATTAAATAAAGTCAGCAAAAGAAGCTCGAAAATCCAATAACAAAGAGCTAGAGGCAGAAGATAAAGGCAGGAATGGCCATACAGGCTCGCCAACTGGAGGATTTTTAACAGTTTCCAAGGGAGGCAGGGTGAGGAAAAGTGTGTGGACCCCATGGAGAGCTGGGGGTAGAATCCAGTTCTCCTGATTTCCAATCACAAGGCTATGAGTGCACTCTCTCTCCTTTAGGGACCTGTCTGAGCACCCCGAGTCCTGTGCAGATGTTCTCAACGACACTTCCTCACCCCCACAATGAAGTTATCATAGAGTCATAGCGTTTAAGGCCAGAAGAGACCACCAAATCTTCTAGGCTGATCTCCTGCACATTACAGGCAACTAAACTCCATCTGGTTACCCCTGTATTGAGCCCAATAACCTGCATTAGACTGAAGGATTACAGCCTGCAGGACACTGGGCTATGATGTGCCACAGGCAGAGAACAATGGCTAAGGCCCTGGTAAAGGACAGGGAAATGATGAGGTCAGACATGCCCAGCTGATCCGAGCAAGTGTCCTGTGGCTCTCAGTGCAGAGGAAGGTGAAAAAACCCAAGGTTTCTGGCCAGGGAGAAAATTCCTTCCCATCCCGCAAATATGGTGATCTGCTTGACCCTGAGCATGAGTGCACAACCCACCAGCAAAGCCACGTTGTAGGATTGTCCTCTCATCACTCAGTGAACTCTGATGACCCTTCCCTCCAGCAGGATTTGGAAGTGAGCAGGAGGGAGCCGCCCCATCTCCCTAGACTTCAGAGTCTGAACTCCAGTCCGAGCCACAGATAGCGCGAGCCCCATTAGCCCAGGCTGGGAAGCTTACTCCTACTCGCTCCATAATGCTGGGTAAACATACTCCCAAACCCTACACATCACATCCAGTGCCCAGGTCTGGGGCTGGTGCCTAGATGCTCTGGTGTCTGGCACTCCCTTGTTCACTGGTACATAGGTAGCTCCTCCAGTGAAGGCAGACTGTTTGGAATCCATCAATATCTTCCTCAGACAGCTGTCCTTGCATAACGGGGGGTGCTACCTCCCCCTCCACTCTCCCAGCGGGTGAAATTCCCCTTATCCAGAGGACCAGCACAAACCTTGCAGAGATAGCTACTCATGCCCTGGCCTTGTCTGGCTCCCCTGTGCACTGAAAGCTGTACCTCTGTAGTGTTCCCATCTGCCCCCAGGGGAATGATTTAGCAACGACCCCAGCCCAGAGCAGCCCCAGACACGACATTCTCCCTTCTCAGTTGCCCCTCTTTTTTACCACCGTTGTTTTAAATGCCAGCCTGGCTTGTGCCTAAAACAAGGACAGATTGGTTCCTCCATCTGATATTTGTCTGAGATTGCCATTTGGGTTCATTTTAAACTAATTTTATTCCTCACGTCACCGCAATTTATGCAGCAAATGCAATTATTGGATATGAACGCCTGCCACAGCTGAAGGCTAAAAGTGCCACTTCCTCGGCTGCACGGGGAACAGAGAGCAGGGGAATAGAGAGGGGAGATGGAGGAAAAAAAAGAATTATTTGAAAAATAATCTGTCGCTGCAATACTTCCCTGAGCTGCTGCACATACCTTCATAAAAAAGTAATTTAATTTCCCCAGTGCGGCGCAAAAGGGAGATCTAATTACCCACCTCTAAATTGCTTTCTTAATTTCTCAAAAAGTGGCTTTTTGTTTATGCCGTCTCCTGAGCCCTGCTTATGGCTGCAATAGAATCCACCTCCATACGAAGGTCAGCAATAAAGCCACTCGGGAATGAGCTCTCTTTTGATACGAGGCGTCAAACCCCCTCATTTGCCGCCTGGCTCTTTTGTCCAATCTAATGGTATTCCTTAGCCGAGCGAGGCGGTGACCGTACCCGTGGGCTGAGTATTCTCACCACTCAATTGCAGGGAAGGCAGGGCCATGTTGCTACATGAAGAAACAACCCTGAACTCGAATCAAACTCATGTAGAATGGTTGATGAGGTTTGGGAGAGCTTGTGTTCCTCCCCGCCTTATTTTTCATCCTTTGCTGGGTTTTTAGGCTCTGTTCTAGACAAACTGACTGTTTTCAAAACAGGGCTTGAAACGGACAAAGAACAGTAAGTCTCCATCATGGAACTGGTGTGGGGGTCTGTCTGCACAGCAATCGGGAGGTATGATTGCAGCATGTGTAGACGTACTCGAGCTAGCCTGGATCTAGCTAGATCACTAAAAATAGCAGGAAAGCTGGGGCAGCACTGACTAGCCCTCCTGAATATTAGCCCAGCTGGGACCCTCTGTACGCACTCTGGTAGCCAGGGCTTCACTAAGTAGATTGAAGCTTGCCCGAGTCAGTCTACACATCCTGCAGTCACACCTCCCAATTGTTGTGTAGACAGACCCTCAGAAGCTCCAAGACAAGTTCAGTGGAATAACAAGCCCCCCTAGGCCTATGGTACAAGAATATATCGGAGGCCCCCTCCCCTTCTCAATTCCAAAATCTAAAATTTTGCTTAACCCCAACATCCTCTGTGCCCCCAACAGCATCCACAACTCACTCCACCACCTGAACCCTTCCTACTCACTCCAGACCCTCACCCTGCAGCCCCCCAATACTCCCTACTCACCCCTCCCCCCAACAACTTGCCTCCCAGCCTGGGAATGCTCTTAGCCCCTCACTGACACCCCCAGCTCACTGCTCCGCTCCTGGCCTAAATGGAACAGCTCCTCCCAATCCCATCACCCGCCCTGTACTCACACAGGCCAGGCCGAGTGATGCATGGCGCTGAGAACCCATGTGCCAAGTTGCAGTGCTACTCACTCTGTTTGGCCTGCCCGTGCCCCCATTGTGACAGATGGGTAGCTAGGCCAGACGATGCTGCAACTTCCCCGTGCCCAGTCGCAGCACCTCTCATCACTCAAATTTGGCCCATGCTTCTGACAGAGGCGACCCTGGGCACCATGTGATGTACTGGAGCACCACATCGTCCGGTTGGGCCCTGTAACCTCATGAACCCTGGCATGACTGCACCGTTTTAGCCCTACCACTAAGATTCATAGAGTCTCAAAGAGAATCTGCCTTTGGGCAGAGTTTCTGGGGTATTTGCATTACATCGGAACTTGTTCTCCAAAGACGGGGGCTAAAACCAAATAGACCTGCATAAGGCTTTTGGGAAAGCTAGCAGCCAAAGCTGCAGCAAGGACTCATGCCTGAACAATCTGGTTTTGAGCACATTCTCCTGTGCCTCCCTCCCCGCCTCATATATTCTTAAACACACTTCCCCAAAATTAAGCTAACAAGACAGGCTTGTATTCTGAACTTAAAATGATGTATGCGCGTGCTCTCTCTAATATTTATAGAATAAATGCTAAGCTGTACTTCGGCAATTATCATGCGTTTCTGAAAATCAGATTTCAAACGTTGGAAATGACATGACACCCTCAGTTATTTAGCGGTAACTGGTTTTGAACTGCCGGGTGCAGTTTGTCAGTGCGAGACATGCAGAGGAATCCTAACTAGCTCAGCGTTGTGTCCATACCTCTATTTTCCCCAGTATGTCCCCTTCTACATTTAGCATCCCCAGCATTGTGTCCTGTCTTAGCTTCAAGTGCATCCCCACCCTTTGCGCCACCCGTCCTGGGGTATGCCTAGCAAATGGGCTTTGTACAGAAAGCCACGAGGACTCTTGTTTCTGGCCTTCTTCTCTACATTGGTTGTGTTTAGTATAATTTGTGTTCCCACAGTGCCTAGCGCCCAAAGAAAGACAGGGTTCCTGTGTGCTAAGGGCTGTCCCTGTCTTGAGGAGTTTATGATCTAACTAGGTGAAAGTCCATGCTATCGAATGGGTGTAATTTGTAAAAATGTAAAAAACTAAACAAATAGCTGAGATTTTACAGTTTGGAAGGTCACAGACAGCAAATCCCAGTGATGACTGAACCAGGTAACAGTCTGAACAAAAAACTTTCAGCCACGCTTGTAGCTCTTTCTGTTGTGTCCCACTGACTCACCAGACGTTCTAGGCTTCCAAGTGACACACTGAGTGCCAGTCTTGGAAGATTTGTGCTGGTTTGCACAACTGGCAAATAAGGGGTGTATGCTGTGGGGCAGGTCTGTGCGGTTATTGTACGCGTTGGTTGTGTTGACTTGCATGGGTGGCAGTGGGACCAAATAATCCACCATCTGTACAGTTTCCCTCCTACAAACAGTGAAATTGGTGCATGGAAATTAGCTGCAGAGTAAGGATGGTGATTGGTTGAATGACCTTTGATATCACAATGTTCTAGAACTCTTGGTATGGCATAAATAGAGTCAAGAGCAAGACCAGAAGGGACACCAGATCAACGAGTATGACCTCCTGTATATCACAGGCCACCAACACCAGCCAGCACCCAAACACTAAGCTAACCACTGTATGTTCAACCAAAGTTGTACAGCCCACAAATGCCTTACTATAACTGTGCACCACATGGGTGTAATTTTGTAAAGTGAAAATGGCTGAGCCCTTAAAAACTGGATGGTAACAGATGGCACATCCCAGTGATAATTCAGCCTGGCGATATTCTGAATGAAATGAGCTCTCAACTATGCTTGTAGCTGCTTCCATCGCAACCCGCTGACTCAACCAACCTCCTAAGCTCCGAGCGACAATCCTGGAATCTTACTATGTAGACTAGCAGCTCAGGGAGATGAAGTAACTTGCCTCAGCCATTCAGCAAGTCAGCGGTAGAGCTGGGAATAGCGCCCATGTCTCCTGACTCCCAGCGTGACGGCCTATCCACTGTGCCACGACACTTGTCTCCATAGTGATCATCTGTGGACTCCTAACCAGTGGGTAGGGAAGTATGCTTAGCCCCACCCCACCCGCCTTTCAGCATGTTAAATTCACTTTGTCGTCACGGTTTTTGCCTCTGGGCCAAAGATTCCACACGTGGCTCTGAAAGATACGGGGATTTCCATCCCAAAGAAAGTCATTGGCTGGAAATGAGTCTCTGTTCTTGTTCCCATCTCTGTGCTCCCTGTTATCTGCTGCTTGACGAATAATTCAGAGGATCCATGAATTAGTGGTATTGTAGGAAGGCCTCGGGGCCTAAACCATAGCCTGGGACCCCACGATGGTTGGTGCTATACAAAGACCTAACAGAAAGACTGTCCCTGGACTCTCTGCCCCAGGGAATCTTTCTTTTCCGCTCACTCTTCGGTAACCGGCTTCCTTGGTCTTGTGTTTTCTCTCCACATTTACACTTAAAGTGAAAGCTGGGAGGAGGACTCAGGCCAAATTTTGAGGCAGCCTCCTGACTTGACACAGTCCACGTTAGCCCAGTAGAGCCCACTGCTCCAGAGCATACTGCAGCATAACGCTCGTGTGAGACACAGCTGAGGTTTGTGGTGGCCAAAATTCAGCCTCTGCCTGAAACCCTCCCGACTCGTGGCCCGTTGCTCACCACGCACGATAAAGGGGCTTAAGTCTTCTCCAGTTAATCAGCTGCAATCCCACAGTCTAATGACACTGCCCTTGGCACGTTCCAAGACTCCAGCCAGCATAGGTCATAGATAGCTAGTCTGGGAGTTGGAAGGGCTCAGCCAACCACAGGGGTGTCTGTGTCCAGAAGTTTCAATATTTAATATGTCCTAATAGAGCCCTGTCACTTCTCTAGCAAGAGCGGAGTTACCATACTAAGTGCTGCTGGTCAGGTGAGTCAGATACCACTCAGCCCAAATGAGTCAGTACAAGGGATTTGATCTCTTCGTTTCAGCGTCCTCACCAGTGTTGGCTGTGCCAGGGGCAAAGTCCTTCTCTTAGATCCACAGCCTGGATTCTATAGTCACAGAATAGCTCCCGGCCGTGCATTCAGCTCTGGTTCTGCCCCAGCTGTCAGCGGGCTAGCCGAGCACAGACTGAGTGTAGAACACATGACATGACAGCCACGTGACTGAAAGGTAGGAGAAGTCTCCCGGCGACTCCAAAGATGTCACCCGAATTTTGACCCAGGTGGGTTTTCATTAGGGAGGAACCACATTTTGCTAGCAGTGATGTACACGACACTGAACTGTGTTTGATGTGAATTTCCCAAGCCTACTGTTGATCTGAGGAATTTCACCAGCTCTGCCTTTAATGCTCCGAATATATCCCTATTACAGAGCACACTCAGCAGAAGAGTAAACGGAGTCATCCTGCTTACTCTCTCACAAACCAGTTTTACACCTGTGATCTCGGGGAGATGTTCCTGGTTTACAATGGTGTAAGAGGGATCAGGGTTGGCCCCTGGCCTCACCAATTCCAGCCTGATACACATAAGTCAAGGACTAAGTTCTAAGTACATGGGACCGAGCTGTCATCTGATTATGAAGCCTGGCTGCAAAGCCCGGCTGTTCAATAATGCTCTAATTAACTACTGCAAACTTCAGAGGACCCAGCTAACTGTAATTGAGAGATCAACAGAGGCTGCAATGGAGTTAGATGTGCATACTAATTACTGAATTATCTAACACCTGCTCTTGAGAGCAGCACCGAAATATAAATACATTTTGCACCATAAGGAACCCAAGCCAGTCTTGTTCAAGCGAGATCCTTTTGGAGGTGGAAGCAAGTGGTGTGACCGAGAGGTTCAAACCCTTTTTATCCCTTCTGACCTTTCAGAGGTTGATGTAAGGACTCAACTGATGAACTCGTATTCTTTATTTTGACCCTTGGTAACCAGAATGAGCCTGCAAGAAACCAATTAAGAAGCATTCCACACATTAAATCAGATGCTCCTGTGGTAGTGATGATGATGACATACTTTGGCAGACCCCAGTGTATTCTTCCAGCCTCATAAGTTCCATGTCAATGTCCAAATGACACTCGATATGCTGTCTGCTCTGACTCCTTCTGGAGACAAATGTTAGGATTAATTTTGCAGCTGCTGCAGGGATGAGCGTGGGGGGCTAAATGTACCAGAAATCAGGGCAAAAGATTAGCTAGGACCATAGCCAAATAATTTGTGGTGGGGAGAGGAGAAAAGGGTGAGCTTTTTTTATTCCCAATGTCTCTCCTTTACACTGCTTTGAGTCACAATTACCCATCATCAGTGAAATCAGCCGTCATCATCAGCCCTTAGAGGTCAGCCATTTTTTCGTGAAGCAGTTTTGTCATTGGACTAAGAAAAATAAAACCATCTTTTCAAAATTTTTCCCTAGGTGGAAGTAGAAAATGTAGTGTGGTGGAGTTCAACCCAAGTCAGCACTGTAGGTG
The DNA here is from genome assembly GCF_026122565.2 of Emydura macquarii macquarii. Classification (NCBI taxonomy): domain Eukaryota; kingdom Metazoa; phylum Chordata; order Testudines; family Chelidae; genus Emydura; species Emydura macquarii. The sequence goes on along the minus strand of NW_027130449.1, from coordinate 2,957,491 downwards.
GCCTTTTCTTTGTTCTCCTTTGTACAGATTAAGCCAGATTAAGGTACTTAAACTCTGCCATTTTTCTTATTCTTTTAAGTACTGTACTGCCTCAAGTGCCACAGAATTTGCTGACTGTTTTGAGGATCTCAAGTGGATTATTTGTTTTAGGGAGATTGTTCTGTTTAACAGCACCTAATTGGAGTGCAACCTTTGACTGTTGGGAAATTCTCTCTTCCTTATGATATGCAGGAGTCCAGGGGCTCTTCCTCTTGAAATGGTGTTTTTAGGCAGCATCTAATGCTATTTCCTTCCCCTCTGGCCACCTAGGCTATAGGAGGGAGCTTACTGGACTGATCCCAGCACTGCCACTGACTTACTGGGTAGTCCATTTCAAGATACCTATGGCCACATTGTGGTGTCTTTACTCGCCCTTACTCAACCACTGCAACCAAGGGAACTACATGCATGAGTAAGTGCTCACTGATGGGAGTAAAGGCGCCATATTGTAGCCTTTAACCTTTCTGCCTCAGTTTCCCCACTCAATCACACAAACTGAGGATAATGATACTTCCCAGCCTCCCTACCTCCCAGGAAACTTGGGGTAGGGGAGTGAGGTTTTACTCCAGTGTTTTGAGGATGAAAATTTCTGAACACATTTTCATTGGTGTTTCCATTGTGAGCCCTTTACTTCTACGCTTGTCACATCCTCTACAGTAACTTCATAAAGGGGGATAAAACCAGCGTCCATTCTCCCAGTATCTCTTTGGGCTACACTTTCCTCTCTGGATCAGTTCGGCATCTGGCTGCAATAGCAAGCTTGAAAATGGTGAGGCCACTGGTATGCTGAGGCCTGTTCTTCTGACCTTTCTCTGGATTCCCCTTCACTCTGTCTGTATCCATCTCTTGCCTTAAACGTAGATTGTCAGATCTTTGGGGCAGAGAGCATCTTTTTGCTCTGTCTTTGTAAAGCACGAAGCAGAAGGGGGGCCTGGTCCATGGCTGGGGTTCTTACGTGCTATCAAAATACAGAGAACACATTTTCTTTGCATCTCCTCCTTGTCTCTGAGCTCTTGTGCCCCCCATCCTTCCCTAGCTGACTTCTCACCTACAGGAAGCTGAGGTAGCTTCTCCTCCTCATTTCATCAACATAGTGCGAATCCTAGGTTCTAGTCCTGCCTCTGCCACTAAGTTCATGTATATAGGTGCGTAAGCATATTGTTGGATCAGCATCTTTCCCATCTTTGTGACTCAGTTTTTCCTTTCTGTAAACTGAGAACAGCAGCCCCCATTTTTGCTAAGCCCTTTGAAATGCTCGGATGAAAAGCACTGCCGAAGGACAGAGTGTTACTATTGCTTTAGATGTCTTCAAAGTCTCTGAACTCATCTGATTAAACAAATCTCTGTGTCTCCTCTCCCCTTTCTGCCAGGTTTCCAAAACTTTATGCTTCGCTTTTCGTTGCAGCCCATGCTGTGCCTGCTTTTTGTCTCTTGTGTGTGGACGTTTGATCCTGCTCATCTTCAGTCCTCCTCCTCCAGGGACCTAAACTTTTTTGGTTGGCTTCTTTAATATAAATATTCCAGTTTTCAAATATAAAAGGGACAACCAGATCTGCTCTCTGACTCTGATTTGCAGAAAACCCCCAGAATATCACAGGCTTGCACCCCCTGAATTCTCTCAGACACTGAGTGAGACCTCCAAAAGCACAAGTCAGCCCAGACAACTTTTTGCCTCAACTGCAGGCCAAAACCGCACACCCAATCTCCAGGTTCCAGCCAAAATAATAAATTAGCCCTGTCCAGAACCTAGTTCTCCAAATACCAAACCAGATCTGCTTGGGGTTTCATTATGAACCTTTCCCAGATCAGCCACACATCTAAACTAGGCACCTTAAGTAGATGGCCCAGCTCCTAGAGGAATGGTCATGGTTCAGACAGCACTGCTCTGCCATTGGACACCACCTCCTGCTCCAGGATGCTTTGGTCTCTAGCACCACTGCTGATCGCAACTGCTGTGATGTCTCGCGGGCGGTGCCACTTGTGGAAGTGCCAGCCTTCACCTCCACACTGGGAACAGAGCTAAAGAACACTGGTGATGCTGGCCCAAATGGGATGAGAAAAGCCTAGGTGTGTCCGATGCTGCTACACTTTTGCCCCATCCACAAAACCTGTCCAAACCCCAATAGAATCTGTGGTTAGACAGTGGCCTGGATCCACAAAGGTATTGAGATGCCTAATGCCCTAAATACCATGAGGATCTGAGCCAGTGTGCCTGCACTGTGACTTAGTGTGGATTCAGCCCACGCTATCCCAGCGATTTGGGTGGCTTTTCCTACCCCATTTCCCCATGCTGACTTCCCACAATTACAGCCAGAGTCTTTCGGCTCATGCTGAGGTTTCCAGGTCATCCCCACCTTCAGCATTCCCACCAAGGGCAGTAAGAGACTGGATTATTTTAGGAAACATTTTACTGAGCGTTTTCTCTAAAACACATTTTGTGGTGAAATGATGGGTGTGGTTTTGAATTTTACACAGTCCAGGTCTCTCTTCCTGCATTGACAAGCCTAATAATACTACTTACCATGAGCCATTCATCTGTATATCTTAAAGCACTTCACAAAAGAGCATCATTATCCCTGTTTTACCAGTTGAGGCATGGCAACTTTACTCGAGGTTCAATGGCAGAGTTGGGCTTCGAACTCTGGTTTTGTAGCTCTGAGGCCAGTGCATTACCCACTGGGCCTTGCTGCCTACTCTGTGAATGACATTTTCAGGCTGAATCTTGAATACCATGCACTATGTACTCCCAAAGGCCCCATATCCACCTCTGATATACATGTTCAACTCCTGGTGCCTTTGGTCAAAGCTGCTCACGTGGTTCTGAGGGCAGGTTTGGGCCTGCGGCATTTAAAATGTTTGTTTTTTAAATCTCTCTCTCTTTCTCCTTACCTTGGAGACGAGGCTAGGATTATAAACCCTTGTAATGTTAAACTTTCCATATGCCAACCTGAACCCATTGCTTACTTTGAAAACCTTTTGTGATGCCAGTTGCCAAGCAACCATCAGATGTTTTCTCTAAGATTCTTACTGTCTCCAATATATTGGTGCCCAACGCAATTGTTACATTCTTATAGATTACCCTCTCCCACTGCAGAGGGCTTTGCTAAGGCCAGCTAGCTCTCTTTACATTTTGTCACTAGCTCTACCTTACTTTGTTATTCTGTCTCCTCAAAATCCACTGTGCAGTTGCCCGGTTAATTTGGTCCCTGGTTTAGGATTTTGGGGACTGCATTTCCTTATTTTTCCATCCAGTACATGAACCAATATATTGCATGGAAATGAGTATTTTTGCATGTAAACATCTGTGTGCTCTGCATCCACACAGCTATGCCATCCCCTCCATTTTGTAGTCAGAAGAGCAGGAAAAAAATGTTTACTTTTCCATTTTTCAGCAAAAATTCAAATACCAAAAATTTTGTCAGAAAACTGAAAGATTTCAATTTTGAAATAATGCTTTGGTGTCTCCTGGGTGTTGATGTGCCCCATGCTTTCATTATCTTCTCTCAGCTGGGCTCTCTGGTCCCTCTGTATTTCCCATGAAGCACCACTGTCCCCACTCTTGGCGAAAGTGGTGCATCATGGGAGATGTAGTCCAGCCAGGGAGCCTGGCCCATACAGGAAAATGGGAACAGAAAGGAACTGAACTACAATTTCCATGGGGCACACAGACTGCGTTCTCTAATCAAAATATTTCAGCTTCTGGTGGTTTGGTTTTTTGATGAAAAATTAAAATTTTCTGCAGAAAGCAGACATTTTATTGCAAAAAAAATTAGTTTAGCCAGAAACCCATTTTTTTTCCCCACCCAGAAACAGTTTTCATGTCTGTCCAGGCTGATTGACCCGACCTTTAGCCCTCATTCTCTAATGGCAAAGTGATGGGCAGGGCAACGGCAACAGAAACACACATACTATAACCTGCACTCCTGCACTGTAACAGGATAGCATTGAGGCTCTGGATATTAGATTGTGGCATCATCTTGCCTCTGTACACCACTGATGAGATCTGGCTCTTTGAGTTTCTTGCTGTCCCATAAATGGGGAATCTTTTTTCCAGCGCAGCACTAACCCACTGATCCAAACTATTTAACCTACCCGTTTGACGGAAATCCCTCAGCAGAGCATGAGAAATGTTGAAAGGCCAGGACTGGGAATCCTTTACCTTTTCGTAGCTTCTCAGTGACTCTGCGCATGGTTATTGGTTCACATGTGCCTATGCCTTGTTTGTGTATAGTGCTGGTTCTTCAGGCTTTTTATGGCTGCTACTCTAAGCACTCCTTATTTCCATTAATAATAATCCCTAGCTCAAATAGTACTTGTCCACAGTAGATCTCAAAGCACTATAGCAAAGAGGTCAGAATGATTATCCCAATTTTACAAATGGGAAAACTGAGGCAAGGGGAGGGGAAGTGACTTGCCCAAGCTCACCCAGTGGAAGAGCTAAGGGTAGAACCCAGGCCTCCCTAGTCCCATTTTAGCATGCAAACCACTATGCTGAACTAAGAGCCTCTGGAGTAGGTGCTGGTGCTTAGGTCCTGTTGAACTCCCATTCAATAGTATTCTCTCAAATGAGCCAGAGACCGGGCTGTTCCAGACCCCAATTTCACAGCTGCATACCAGCCTAGGGTCAGAGCAACATAAGCTCCCTGGTGAGTTAGCGCTCACCCCATTGCTTGGAGGTGCAAGCTGGCACAATCCTGGTCATGTAACCCGATTCTGCTCCTGAGATCCACTTTTAAACCACTGCGATTCCATTGACCTTGGTGCAGTTACTCCAGGTTTACACTGACAGAAGCAAGATCAAAACCAGGCCCTTGCTGCAATTGCCTGAAAAGTTCAGGGCACAGCTGGGCTCTGAAATGGCAGCAGCTTGGTGGGGGGTGTCACGTAGTCTGGAGGGAGTGGGCGGGCCAAGGAAATATTAATAGCTGATCCAACCTTGCCCACTAACCTGCCCATTCACAGAATCACTTTATACACAGATATGCCTGGTTTATTCTGTTTGTGCCAGCAGATCCCATTTGGGATAATGAAAGGAATTTCCCTCCTATTAGGTGCATTACAGCGATAAAGTGCCTGGGGAGAAGTAAGCTGCCTCCTTGTCAGTTGCCCGCGTATTGGCTGTCAGTTGGGCCATCAAGCCTGGCTGCTTGTTTGCTATTTTATTTTCAGCTGTGATTGACAGCTGGAAGGCTCTGACATTCTCGGCACAAACATACAGCCTGTTATTATGCTTGCATTAACATTTTGATAAACACACAGTGCAGGATTGAAAAAGTAATGACATGTCATCACATCACTGCCTCATCAAGGAAAACTTTACTATGTAATTGCACCGTGATTTACCCAGGTACAATGCGTGTCTCTAGATCAGTGGTTTCTTTCTCTCTTGAAAAGTTTACATTTACTCTTAAAGATGAACGAGATCCCTTCCCCCTGGGGCTTTCTCAGGCTGAAATAAACTTGGTGATGTAATTTAGCTTTCCATAAATATGCTTGGATATTGGAGTGAAGTACTTTTTGCATAATCGTTATTTAATGCTCAGTGTAAATATGCTGTGCGTTATATTGGCTAAGGTATCAAGCGACATTTCTGACGACTGGAAAAAATAGAATATCGTTAAGTCGGGTTTCTGCATTAACAGAAGGGCCCTTTTGCACTTATATTGATATCAGTGCTTTTCATAATGACATCTAATTTTACAATAAAGAGAGCTGAGCTGAAGCGCCTCACTGCAGTCTCTAAAATATTGGCTATTTCCTCGCTTGTAAAGGACTCTTCAGATGTGGCACTGAAAGAGGTATTATATAGCAGAATACAAATAATTCCAAGCGGGTTTTTTTTTCCCCCTTCAGAGCCAGGTATGGAGAGGGAAATCTTACTGATCATCAGTCAATAGGTCTTGCAAGACAGGTCTTAAAAGGCTTGAATGAGAGGTAGACATATATAATGGCAAAGATGGATACAAGTGGTCAATTAAACGATTGCTGTAATATTACTGACACTGTTTTCTCAGGTTATTAGAGGAGAAACATGCCAGTCATGTATGCTGTGTCCCTGGCTGGCTCACCTGCAGAGTAAGAGCCCATTTTGGGTGCCAGCTAATGATATTATCCCGTTAGGTCAAGAGGTATGTGCCCAGGCTTTGGAAGGGTGGGTTACAGCTTCTCTCCCCACTGGTGAGTTTGGTGAGATTAGGTATTTAATCCTGGTGGTTTTCACTAGCATGCATAGAGTTGAATGGGACACCAAATCCAAAGCGGAAAAGGTTTTTTGTCCCGTTAGAACTGGTTGAAAGTAGCAAAAAGTGATTTATGAACATTTTTCACCAATAAATGTGGTATCTGCCTGGCTGTGTTATTCAGTATTTGTCTCTCCTCTGCCTGGTTAGTCAGCTGCTGGTGGAAATGTGCATGAATTACGCGAAGCGGCACAGCTTGGGGTGTGAGCGATCGATGGTTCATCGTCTGCAAATTCATACCCAAGACTGTGTCATTCACTAGTCATCAGTGTCCTCTTTGGAAATGTCAGCTGTCCAATCAGGGAGCAGAAAGCCATACTATATGACTTTAGGTGACCGGTCGCACGTGGCAAAGAGCTGAAGAGAAGGGTTTGTCTGCATCCTTATAGGCTGAAAATTGTTCCATCCAAACCAGTGCTCAAGTCAACCAGTGCCAGCACATTCTGGGATGCTGGGCTGGTACTTTTTTGGGGAGCTGGAATGGCATCTTATGGCACTGCCGGTACTTGCTCTCTGGCCCGCCAGCACAGCACTCACCTACTGATCCCAACTAGCTAATGTAGCCTTGTGAATGGGAAAATGTTCAAGACTGGTTTTCACGTGATTCGCAGGCAATCTGTGTGCAACAGCTCTGTTCCCAGGGCTTGTTAGCAGGGACCTGGAGGGTAATTTGCCCTTCCCTGCACAGAGCATGAAGCAGGGACTGACCATTGCTAGGAGGTGGGTGTCCGCTTTCTTCTGCAAAGACAGGAGCATAGGGTAGTGATGGACCATGGTCAGATGCAGGCAGGCCAGTGTTAATGACCCTCCCTCCCCATCTGCCACCTACTATCTTTCAACAGGATTTTGTTCATCAAAGAGGCAAGCTTCTTCCAAATGTCCCAGGGTGTATCCTCTCCTGCTCCTTACAGAAGGAGTTCCATGGGGAAGGGTGGGAAGAAATCTTCCCAGTCCTTCCCCCAGCTCAGTGTTGGTCTGTGGTAATGGAGGTGCTGATGTGGTCGCCTGCCATGCTCCATGGGGTGAAGTGGCTGGTGAATCCATTGTCCCCCTTCGTTCCTCTGTCCAGCCGCCACAAACCTAGCTGCAGAGAGATGCTGGCGGCCTCCACAGAGCTGTAATTATGGGTTGTCTGCATGAGGCTCCCACTCCAGCATTGCAGAACCACACTAGTTCCTCTGCCTTTCAGTTGTCCCAGTCTAAGCACATCTGTTCACTTTCCCCATCCCAGGCAGCCAGCCCCCTTCGTACAAAGCCCTACGCTTGCCACACTGGGGTCATCCCGCTGGCTTATCAAGGGATCAGCGCTGGCTGGATTAAGCAGCCGCATGTGTGATACTGTTAGCTCTGGGGAGGAGTGGGGGAGATCAATGCCGCTGACCTTGTTCAGAGGGTGATTTCAATAAGAAGAAGCATTAAAGATGGACATGGCAGCGTGGATTTCCAAGTGTGTTTAATGGTTTGATAATGCAATGTTAGTATATATTAATCCTCTAAGGAGATTGGTATTAGCTCAGCTTTAATACTAGACTGAACAAATATATTAACAGGATGCATCCAGGCTGACACACGGAACATCTGTATCCAACAGCTGTATCATTATGAGTCTAGGCTTGTGCCCTATACAGAGAAATTAGATCTGGTATTATACCTTTAGTGCAGCTGGGATAGGTTAAATACCCCGGACACGCCACCAGTGACAAAGAGAAGAACTCTAGGGCCAATCCGATATGATGCTGAGCCCAAGAGCGCTTATGAGGGGCAGAGCACCACCTGGGTGATGCCAGGCGGTGCACTGTATTGGGTCCTCTCTTATGATTGCCATTAGGGACACGGCAGACCTGACCCCATCACAGAAAAAGATCATGAGTGCTGCGTGGGGAAATAAAGGTGCGGTCATTCTGATGCATTGATTTTTCCAATGTCTCATTTAACCTTCTGCTTTCTCTTCTTTTGCGGAGAATACCTCTCTGGGCTTTAGCTCTTTATGTCTCCCTGAGAAAGAGAGAGAACAAACTCCATCTGCTTTGGTTCAAGAGCAGTGAATGAAAACATCTCATGCCAGGGTGATTTGCTCCAAAGCTTCCTCCTAGAAAGGATGTGATGCTTCCCATCAGGGAGCATAAAGTTTTAAGATGCATATTATCAAGGCCCCAATCCTGTAACTGGCTCCTTGCAGACAGACCTGCACCTGGGTACAAACGTCAAATGGCATGTAGATACTTGAAGGATCAGGGTCTCCAGTTAGTGGGACCTACCTCCTAATCCTGGGATTTAAGTGCCCCTGGCATCATTTATCCTGTCCCAGTTGTTACTGGGTCATGATTCCCCTTTGTCTTTTCAGCACCTGGTCTTTCTTTTGCAGGGAATTGACATTTAAATATGCATTTCTGTGAAAGCTTTATAGAGTCACAACACTGGACAGAAATAAATGGTTTAAAGTGCATTTGTCATGCTCTTTCATCCTCTTTCGATATATTTTTTTTTTCATCTTTCTTACGAAAGAAAGATTTTTGGTTTTTGTTTTAAACACTTTTTTCAGTAATAAAGGAGTAGGCAGTTCTGCCCTCTTGGAGAAATAGTTATGCACCTAGATTAGCAACAGAATCTGTGGGGGAGGTTTGTTTTTGTTTTTTGCAGGGAAATGAGTGTTGGAGGGGAAGTTGCTACCTCGTAGAATGAATAAAACCGTAGTAGGGAATCAGGCCTCCTGCATTCATTCTATTACTGACTCTGTCATTGATTCTCTCTGACCTTGGACAATTTGGAACCCTGCTCCATGTCTCAGTTTCTCCATCTGCAAAAGAAGTGTATTGATACTCACCTGCCTTGGTAAAGGGTGTGGGTAAGATGCTAACGGGAATCAGGTATATACTGTATCTGTGAAGGCTATGGAAAACAGCCATTTCAATTCAGTGTGTCAGATGAAGGTATGTGGTTCTGCCTTGTTCTAAACATCTCCCAAAGGTTCAGCTTCTCAGCCCCTACTTTTGGGTTTGCAAAGCTCTGCTGGAGTTCTCAATCTTTCATGAGATTCCTCATCCGGTCAGAATGATCATCATGCTATCGATGCCTCTACCACGTCCTGTCCTGGGAGTGGGACTCAGAATCTGAGAGACTCGTGAATACACAGAACTCCCCAAAAGGCCCCTGATTTGGTTTGAGTTTGGGGTGAAGCCTCAAGCTCCTTACCCTGCCTCTGATGTTCTGTCTGATCCTGGGCACACCGCTTCACTTCTCTTCATCTCCTCTTCTGCTGAGGGGAAGTACCTGACATATTTCATTGCACCCTAGTGTGCTTACTCGGGTTTAACATCAGTCTCTTCTTATTAGCTTTGCTGAGCTTTCCCTTTATTGTGCACACATTGCTTGGTACCTCTGAGCTAGCCTTCCTTTCTCTTGTTCTGAACACCTGCAGCAGCTTCCTATTTAGAGCACTAGTTCTACTTTTATTGGCCTTTTGCTAATGGTTTTTTCCCCTTCTTCTTTGTGGACCAAAATGTCCTTGTTGGCTTGGTAACCTCTCCCTTGTATTTATCCTCACATCTTGTAATCTTGCACAATACCAGCTTAATCAACCCCTCGGTGATCCTCTGAATCCTGCCTATGTGAGACACACAAGAATTAAAGCAGTCAGATGACTAAAAGCATTACCCTGCCTCTGCAGTTGATGCATGGGGGGCAGTTCCTATTGCAGCAGGGAGTCAGTTGTGGCTGGACACAGCAATCTCTCCCAGCTTGAGCTGGGAATGGGTTCCCGGGCAATCCATAGCATAATTGCTCAGACAGCCTATGTTCCTGTTCTTGGTAAGCCATCTCATGTTGCAGGCTAAGGGTATGTGTTGCCCTCATGGTTTCTGCTCCTTACCCCATCTCTGATATTCTGTCTGATCTTGGGCACACCACTTCACCCCTCTGCAGCTCCTCTTCTGCCATGGGGATGTACCTGAGATTTTTTATTCAACTTGTTAGTTGTACTTCAAGCATTGCTATGGCAGAGCAGAGACTCCCAGGCATCCCCAGGGGAAAAATCGGGACATTCCAGGGCCATCCAATATTGCAGATGTCTGTATTCCAGATATACCTAGTACACAGACAGCATGGTCCTTCAAGGATGCATCTGGCATGTCACATGGCAGGCCAGGCACCCATCTGCTATACACACAGAACCTGGGGCAAAGGGAGGCTGGAGGAGCCCATCTGCTGGTTTTACCTGGTCTGTTGGACAGGATGGAAGGTGCTTCTCTCCCAGAGGTACCTGGGTGACAGGTACATTTTATCTAAACAGCTGAGCAGTTGAACAGAAGACCTGTCTTATTCCAATTTAATACCCATTTTGCAGGATCAGACGCAGAGCATCAATTTTGCAAAGTCCTGCCTTACACTCAACCAGCGTTACCCACGTTAACGGGGTGGCTCTGTCACCTTCTAGTAGCTGGACCATGGATTGAGGTTTATGAGTTTGCTACTGGCTGTGAGCTAATGGACCTGATCTTCTAACACCAGTAGTAGAAACTCATGAGCTGTAGAGGTTCTAGGTTCAATCCCCACAACCCTGAAAATCCAGATGAGCTTCCCAGCCCAGTGGGAGCATGCAACCACAGTCTAGCTGTTCACCTGTTTGTAACAGTGAGAACACAGAGAGAACATTAGCACCTTGTATGGCACACTAAGCTTTCACTCAAGCACTAGCAGCTCACTCTGTCAGACCCAGATGTCACAGGTTCAGTGCCTGCAGACAGCCCCAGCAGAGATATAATTACCACTGTCATGTGACTCTCTTTCCATCTGTCACTGGGACAACCATCAATTTAATTTCTGTATCACCTCCTATCTCTTCCCTGTGTACCATGGCCTCCTAGCTTCCCCCTCTTTATAATGGCCTGCAGCGCAGGGTGCAGAGTGTCCCATGAAAATAAGATTCCACTGCATTCCAGGCACTTCATTAATAACCATATTACATTATGATGTTTTCCCCTTGTATCATTCTATAGATCATTTTTATTATGTAGATACAAACTCTTTGATATTGTAATTGTGAAGTACACATTATGAAGACAAATGCATTAGGTTTAATGAGAATGGATTGCCAATAAAGGCTGAACTACAAGAAAGCATTTCTTAGCATTAACCCTCATAGAGAGAGCTGTCAGGCCGAGCGCTCAGCAGAAAAGACCCTTGGACATAAATAGTATATTTTTAGTCTATTGTTGATAAAGCCTTTGGTGGCATCTTAATCATCTGATCAAAGGAAAAGAGCCACATCTAATATCTCACTGTGAAATGCACACCGGTCCTACGAAAGAGACAAAGACAGAGGAGGATTATTGCATGCATTGGATACTATAGTACTGGAGTCTTAACATTTCTGCTGGCGTGAGGAGAGGCAATGTTCTTGTGATGGAATTTAGTGTTATCCCATTTGATGGTTCTCCTCTTCCATCACCAGCCGGCTTTTGCCTTTTCAGGACTGTGCTTGCTCCATAGATCGTTCAGAGAGCTACCTGGCTTTCTGAAGATGACGCTCAATATTGTTTGCTTCTAGAGAAGCACCTGTCCAAGGAACTTCAGAGCACCCTACAAGCCATTAATGTGTCAGCAGCCCTGGAGGAAGGCAGCTGTTATTCCATCCACTTTGCACATGAAAAGGTTGAAGCACAGAAGGGATTCAAGAGAAGCCACATAGATCCCTAGATTTTAAGGCCAGAAGGGACCATTATGGTCATCTAGTCTGTCTGCTACTTATCGTGGACCAGAGACCTCACCCAGTCGTTCCTAGGAATAGGACCCTGGGATGCTAACATGCGCTGGCTCGCTCAGCACTTCCTCTCATTCTTCTCCCTTGAATTTGCCAAGCTTCCTCATTAAGAGAGTTGTTTCTGAAGACCGATAAGGAACCCACGCACGCACACCCATCTCCAGGACAATTGGTGTTAACCTGTAACTGACAAAGCTAAGCCATGTTGGTGTACCAGCCAAAGGATTCTCTGGTGAGCTGACAGATGGAGGGTGACCTCTCCACACCTGACACGAGAGCAGATTTAGTCAGCTCACAGTTTTGTTTTTCACATGGCATAGTCTCTGGGAAATGAGTCTTGATTTCCATTCCGTCCCACCGCTTCTTCCAACAGACTGTTGACATCTTTGTTTCTTGCAACTCAGAATGCCTCCTTGCAATGGCTGCTAACACCTGGCACAGGGACACACACATTCCCTCCTTGTCTGTTGCAAATATCTTCACATCTCATACTGTAGTGGATGGTGGGAAGCAAGGTGGGGGCAAGGGTCACAGGTCAGCCGCCAAGCACCGATGCATGCAGTCAGGAGTGAGCCATAAAAGAAAGGAAGGATGGTCCCCTGATTAGGATCCTAACCTTGACCTAAGGTTAAATCAAATTAAGGCAGGAGATCTGTTTTCTATCGTTGGCTTTGCTAGAGATTCACTGTGTGATTGTGGGCAACTCACCTTGCCACTCTGTGCCTCAGTTTCCCTTTCTATTAAATGGGGATAATACTTCCCTACCTCAAAGGAGTGCTGAGGGGCTTAAATCACTGAGGCAGCCATTGGAAGGAAGGGACTTTAAAAAATGAAAATATTTTATTATTTATTATTGATACTTTGACTGCTGTCCCTTCCAGAAGCGAGGAAAACATTGATTTAAATGGGTGCACGGACCATCCGTTTGTTTTATTTGTGCAGTGCCTAATACAGTGAAGTTCTGGTCCATGACTAGGGTTCATAGGCATTTCCACAGTACAAATAATAATAATGATAATTAATAAACTGGAGAAAGGTTTTATTACACCTTTTTCAGACTTCAGATAATAAAAACATTGACTTGAGTTTGGCAACCAGGTATTGATGTATTTTCCATACAGAGAACCACCCTGTACTCTCAGAATGAGAAACCGTCAGTTAAGGGAATGAACAAAAGCCAAGTCTCCATGTGTATTTGTGAGCAAGAGTACTGTGTGTGTGTGTGTGTGTGTGTGCCTCTTCCATAACATGCTTCATCAGTTCTACTCTGCAATGTTGTAGCTACCCCTCCAGAGCCGCCTCAGACGTTTAAATGGTAGCATCTTGTGATGTGGTGCAAAAGATTCAGGGTTCAAACTCTGTTGATGACCCACAGGAGCTTGTTATTCTGGCATGCTCAGATTACAGCCCAGTGAAAGTGCTGTTTGAACCATGATTGGGAGGAGAAGGAATTGATTAAACTTCTTCAAATTCTGATCCACCTTTTTTCCCCCACCCCTTTCCTGCTAACATTTTAGCACAATTGAAAGGAGAAAACAGTTTTCCACACGCCAGTAATTACATAAAAATTGTTCTCACTTTTAAATATTGTATCAGGAGCTTTTGAATAAGAAAAAAATATAGCGAGTGACATTAATTTAGCTTACCTTCCTGCAGCCTTTGGGAAAGAAACCCATCTGAAACATTCAGTAAACATCCCTCCACAGTCTGTTTGATCTGTCAGCCAAGTCACCTGGAAAGTTGAATGTCTTGTTTGGCCTGTTCTTGACTTCTTATTCTGTTCTCTCTTTCCACCCTTTTTTTTTTTTTTTAGGGGCTGTGTTATATGAATATCATTGGCTTAATTTGCATTGCATTAGAGTAAAACATTTTAAATTTCTTCACAGCAGCAGTAAATCTGACAGACTTTATGAAGCCATTATACCTGTAGGTATTTTACTCTTTTAAAATACATTCTTGTCAAGCTATCTTAATTATATTATTATATGTACTTTTGAACTCCATATCCACTTGTTAGTGATATATTCTGCTTTTGACAGTGCCGTTCTAAAAAGCTACAATTTATATCAAAGTCATGTGGCTGAACAAAGATGCATCTAATAGGGATTCAAGGGGAATTTATTAATTTATTGTTTTGGAACACATATTCATTGACAAAGCTTTCTAGCTTTAATTTTCTAGCCAGATGATTATTAGGCAGGACACTTATGTGCATTGAAAGCAGGCATTTCTGGGCTGATGTGGGTTGCAGTTGAGAACAGCTGGAGAGGGGTGAGTGGCTCTATACACAGTGCAATGAAGGCTGCTACGATGATACGCAGGAAGTTCACCTGGCTTTTATTTTGTATATTTTGCAGCGTTCATCTCGTTTCTGCTAACACATCCTCAGAGCTTTATCCTATCATCAGGGAGGTCTCAATTAGCACAGCACTTAAGCACATGCTTACCTTTAAGCACAAACTTAAATAAAGCTTGTTTAATTGTTGAAGTTAGATGTGATCTTGGGTGAATCACTGCGCCTCACTTCCCCATCTGTGCAATGGGGATAGCGCTGCCCCGTCTCACAGGTTATTGTGTCAGAGCCCACGTTAGCTCTGCACTGAGGCTAGACTGTAATGGAGGGCTGCTCAAAACCTCCTTCTGCCTGCTCTGGGGTTCAGCTCCTTTCAGGTCCAGTGCCCCCTCCTGTCACTTGTTCGTGCACCCTGCCGCCTCTCTCTCTCTGACTCTCAGTGCTCTCTCTTCATGGCTTGGCCCTCTGGCCAGGTCACTGTGTTTTCTCCCTTCCGGGAGTATCAAAGGCTCCTCATACAAACTGTCTACGGCAGTCCTACTGTTCACTGCCCAGACTGTGCCGCTTCCCCGGGGCTGGTAAGGGAACCCAGGCCTGCCCTCTTCTCCAGGTTCCAGTTCAAGGATCCTCTCATCAGCAACCAAGGTCTGCAATGTCCCACCTTGCTGCTGTTTCCATGAGCTTTCTCCTACCCTGCCTCTCTCAGGCCTTCACTCCACCATCCTTCTGGATAAATCCTTCCTTCAGGGCCTGGATCCCCTGGGGTTTCTATTCTCTCCTGGGCTTTCCTTCCTTCCCTCTTTAACATCCAGAGGGTGGCTACAGACTCCCTCATCGCAGCTCTTGTCTGCTGCCAGCTTCTTGGCTTTATCCTAGCCCTACCTGTTCCTTCTCTGCTAGGCTCCATCATCAATCCGAGGTTTCTTAGACCACCTAATCCCCCTCAAGTGTGGCCTGCAGGCTTAATTGGGCTCTTTGAAGCCTCGTTAACCCTTCCTGGCCTGGTGCGGGGTGGGCCGGTGCTGGGTTTGAACCAATGACCTGGTCGTAAAAGGCTATCTGTTCTTCCCTTTCGAACTTTCCATTGGCTATGGAATTGGAAGGCAGCTTTAAAGCCGTGGTTTTGTGCCAGTGCTGGCTACAGCAATGTCTCCTAGGGTTTTTCCTCCTGTTTAACAGCAAGAGATGTATGGATAAGCAACAGCTCATATGCTCATTAAATTGCCGTCAGCTTCCTGGATGATGGGTTCCGATACATGGGAGGTTGTTAGCTAAATTGGCAACAAGGTGAAGAAAACATCTGTCTGCTCGATTGTTGGCTTGCCAGTGCTGGCACTTGCGGCTCTTTGCGGTTCCAGAAGAGGCTCGGGCATATAGGATTGCAGAGTTGCAATGAGCTGGAGCTGTTTCATATGAACCTCCCACCTCAGCTAGTGTTTCCAGCAAGTTGTTTTCTTCCTGTAAAAGAGTCAACCGTGTTCTGGCTCTCCTAGGAAAAAGGAGGCCTATAGATAGGGGGCTGGTTGGGGAATTGTGACAGAGAGGTGGAAACTTTTGCTTCTGGGGTGGCAATGATTGAAGGTAATTCTCAAAATATAGTTACTGTGGATAACATTTTCAAAAGCTTCTAAGGTCTACACAGGGACACTCAGGAAAATGAATCTGATTTAACTAAAATGATTTTCAAAAGCAAATCATTGAAAATAACTAAAATTATTTAGCTGAGGTTAGTCCTGCTTTGAGCAGGGGGTTGGACTAGATGACCTCCTGAGGTCCCTTCCAACTCTATAATTCTATGAATTTAAAAGGGGATTAGTTGAACTGCATTAAACCCCTTTCGGGACACACACATTCAGAATTTAAGTGGCCTTAATTCAGTTTAGATTGATAAATTCTGGGCTGGTCTACACAAACCATTAGACCACAGGCTGGGTGTGAATCTATCCCACACTAGCTTTTTGCAGACTAAGGCTCTGTCTACACTAGCACTGGATTCCCTGGGTGTGAAAAAAACACATCCCTGACCGACATAAATTTCACCAACAAAGGCTCCAGTATGGACAGCAGACGCTCTCCTGCTAACATAACCTCAGGAGTGGTTTAATTATGCTGGTGGGAGAGCTCTCTCCCATCGGCATAGACCAACTGACTACACAGGAAACCTTACAGCGGTATGGCCTAAGTCTCCCTGTGCACCCTGCTGATGTGTGTTAACTGTTCGTTAGAGTGCTTTGATCTAGTCCACTAGCTCCTGTAGACAAGCCGAAAGTGAACTAAGCTAATTTAATTCTGAATGAAAGTGTCCACACAGGGGTTCAATGCAGTTTGACTAATCCACTTTAAATTCACACATCTTTAGTTAATTCAGATTGATTTTCCTGAGTGTCCCTGTGTAGACAAGCTGTCAGTGATTTAGGAGCCTGTGTCTGATTGAAATTCACTGAGATGAAGGCTTTTAAGGACAAGATCTTCAAGAGAGCTTATCACTCAATCAGGCCCCACAATAAGTGCCCTGATTTTCAAAAAAACGAAGAGAAAAAATCATTTTCAAAATGAGCTCTTTTGAAAATCTGGCCATAGTGCCTCAGTCAATTAGGTGCTTTTGAAAATTTTCCCCAGCACTTTGTTTGCTGCTCTGATTTAGGTATAGGATCTTTGTAGAAGGGACATGATGTGTTGGCCATTAGAGTAGTTTACCTATGATTGCTTGATTGGTGGAATAGCTGGGTAGTGAAAATGGGAAAGATGAAAGGAATCTTCCAAATACAAATGCCTTATTCTGATGATCAGTTCTGGGCCTGCAAATTCATCATAATAACGTGCACTTTGTACTGTTGTAGATTCTTCCAGCTGAGAACACACTAACACGGAGTAAATGACACTCATGTCATTTGGTGGGGCCCGGGATCCATCATCACCCCCATTTTACAGAAAGGGAAACTAATGCACAGAGGGGCTAAGGTGACTTGCCCCAGGTTACAGAGGAACGAATGGCAGAGGCAGGAACTCAGCCCAGAACTCTTTGTTGTGACACCCCTAGTAGAGAGATCAAACCTGTGACTTCCAGAGCTAAATCTACCACCAGCATCAGAAACTTCTGTCTGTGGTCTAACCACTAGAGGGATAAAAGAGCCATGGTGAGTTAGTATGGGTTACACAGTGAGTCTGCATGGTCCACATCTCTCGGTGCAGCTCTGATTATTTTGGATGTGGGTCACCCAGAGCCTGGGAGCCTGCTTAGTCTTCAAAGGCATTTTGGCAAATGGGTCTTTGTTCTTGGCCGATGAGATAATCACGAGAGCTCTCAGACGTTTTGTCACTCTCTTTGTCTGCTGCTTCACCTGACCCGAATTCAGCATGCTACCTGGGAGCCTGCCCCAGCTCTTCCATTCTGCATGCGTGCTTGGGAAGGATGTTCGGCGTAACAGCCACTCCTTGGTGTTGGCTCAGCTTTGGTGTGTTGGGTGAAATCCAGGCCCCGTTGAACAGCAAAACTCTCATTGACTTTGACAGGCCAGGGTTTCACCCATTGTTTCTCCTATGCTTTATTGTGCACAAGGTGACCACTGGAGCCTCTTTTGGCCATGTATCGCAGAGCACAGGGAGGAGGACTAAAGGAGGAGAGTGAGGTGGGAGGGGGAGAACTTGGGGGGGCAGAATCAAACCGGAGTGTGCTGTGAGTTGTGTGGATTGAGATGTAGGACTCTACACAGGTTTGGGAACTCGTGGCAGGCCACTGTCTCTGGCTGTGCACATGACTTTGGCCACCCAGCCCTGTGGGCTGTAATAACCACCTCCCACTGCTGGTGCAGAAGCCATAGGAGACACTGACTGTAACAACATGCAGTGAGCTAAATTAGACCTCCAAGGTGATGGAGTTCGATAGGCCACGATCCTTGTTTGTCTATGATCCCCTTTCCAACCATGACAGCGCTGCCTTGGTCCGACCTCTGCCCTTGCGTTCCAGGACTTCAGTCAGCAAGCATTAGCCATCTCTCTAGATAGTGAAAACAGAAAGGGCTCGAATATTCCTTTGCCAGGATTCAAGGCCTTCAGAGACTGTCTAAAATGTAAGCCGAAGGCCAGACGGGGCTTAAATCCTTCTATTTCGGGAGGCGAGTGGAAGCCAGACGCTATTGGTTATCTGTCAGTGCGCGTGAGCCGATAAGTGAGAGGTCGTCAGTGCCATCAGAGATGTCAGGTTTTATTTCCAGTAAGACTCGGTGGAGCTGGGAAAATCACTCATTAATGCTGTATCGATGTTCATTTTACTACTGAAGAGATCTGGGAGCATTCATGACCATGCTAGTGGGGCCTGGCTTAAAATAGCTTCTCGTGTGGGTAGGTTCATGGTACCATTAGCGCTCCCCGGGCCTGACCGTTCACATCTGCCCTTAAGGATCTTTGTGGTTTGGAGTTAAGCCACACTGTTATCTCATCCAGCCTGAAAATGGTGACCACTCCTGAAAGAAAACTGCTGCTGGGTGACTCTTCCAGGAAGGGCACCATCCCCTTTCTGTGCTCCATCAGTCTGACTGGCTCCCTACCCATCTCTGATCTAAACCTGCCCTCCTGGGGTCTTCATTTCCCATGGACTCGCTCAATTGTGCCATAGACAGAGAACCAAATTCCACGTGTCTGAGTCTGTGTCACTCGCCCTTTCCCCCTCCCCTTCTGGTAAGTCTCACCAGTTGGACCCTGTTGTGAACATGAGTCTTTACACACACGCCCCTTAAGCATCCCTTCTGAGCATTGCTCAGTGAGTCTAATGGAGCCCAGGTTGGTGTAGCTGACCCACAGAAGGGCCAGGTGGGAGGAGGGCAGCAAGGAAAGCATCTGACAGGAGGGTATAAGAATATTTCCAATAAATTCCCCTGTTTTTCGCAACCTGCAGCTCCTTGCACCTCCTTCTGGCTCCTCAGGGGATAAAGCTTGGTCTACTCTTAAATTTAGGTCACTCGACCTACATCATTCAGTGATGTGAAAAAATTCACCCTCTTTAGCACCAGAGGTCAGCCAACCTAACTCCAGTCTTGGCATGACTAGTCAATCAAAGAATTCTTCTGCCAACCTGGCTACTGTTGCTCAGGGAGGTGGCTTACCTACATCGACCGAAAAAACTCTTCTGTCACCTTAGGAAACCTCTACACTACAGCACTCATAGTGGCATAGCATCAGCACTGAAGCTGTGCTGCTGTAATGCTCACAGGATGGACGTAGCCTGTGTTCCACCATCTTATTCTCCTTTGCACGGGAGCCGATGCATGTACATATGCCTGAAGAAGTCTGAAGGTAGCTAATTTATACCCCCTGACACATCACCCACAAGTTTAGCTTCTCGGCCCTTCCCATTCCTTTGATGCTGGATTTAGCTGTAAGCTCACTGGAGCAAAGTTATGGCACTACACAGATGTTTGGGTCCTCTCCTTTCCTGTCTCCATAGCCCCCAGTACGTTGCCTCTTCTTCTTTGCTCCTCTAATCTCAGCATCATCCTTGCCCCTCTCTGAGATTCTGCCTCGCAAGGGGCGGCGGGATCAGGAGCTCAGGCTCTTTCATTTTTCCTCGGCTCCCCCATCTAAAAATCCTCCGCTCTGCTGCACCACTGACGCGCCCTCTCTCAAAATCTCACCTGCCAATCTCCCTTTCCTCCCTGGCCTCATCTGTCTGATTCTCTCTGCGGGGTGCTGTGCGCAGCCATGTGTTAGCGATGCGCTCTGAAAGCACCATGTGCACTGCTTGGCAGAACCTCTTTTATACTAGCTGTATCCAGGTTCCACCCTGACCCTGGACTCGGCGCTCCACCTCGCTGTGCCTCGGGTTCTCCATCTATTTAACGGCGACAGTGGTGCTTTTCTCTGGGTTGCCTCCGGATCTTTGGACAGAAGTCGCAATAGAAGCGAGAGGTCGCGGCTGAGCTTTGCGGTGCATGTTCTGATGCCTCTTGCTCTTTAGCTCCTGTGCCGGCGGCGAAGGGTGGAAGGGAAAGGGTGGGTTTTCAGATCTGATTTTGTTGTGGAATCCATGACATGGAGAGATTACAGAGGCTGTGCCAGGCAGCGTGGGATGCAGAGGAGAAGGCGCTTGCACCCGGTGTGACCAGTCTGTGTGAAGGAGTAATGAAATGTATCCAGTGCAGCGGACCAACCCGGTGCCTCAAATGGGTTAGCAAGCCCTGGGCATGGCTCTGTTTCCTTGTAAACCAATTGCCGGGGAAGGACTGGACTGGGCCGACAGCTGCAGCGCCAAGAGGGGAACGGACAGAGCTTTGCCATCCTGTTGGGAGCTCCCGGAAGCCTGGTGCCTCCTGCAGCTGTTGGGAGTGCCAGGCTTGCCACTCTGCCCCCAAAGAAGGTGCGATACCCTCTGCTGGCTGGCCCTGGAGAAACAGTGGCATGGCTCCTCTTCCCTGCATCCCTGTGCAGAGTCTGGTGCTGGCAGGCTTGACAGTCCCTGGCGGATGCAGAGTGGGGTGGAAGGTCCTTGTTGGATCGTCCACCCGAAGTCCAAACTTGATGCAAAAGCTATTCAGAGACTCCCAGGCAGACAGTCCAAGTCTTCTCCTCGTTGCAGGTGAAGCTAATTTTCGAGGCAGCGGTGTCACTGTGCGCTGGACGGCGGCAGGTCCCTTCAGCAGTTCCCAGGGGGAAAGCCGGTGCCTGGCAATCGAGCAGCGCGTGGCCGGAGGAAGGCTGCAGTCCATTCCTATAAATAACTCAATAATGGAGACACTTTAGGAGATACACTGCCTCCCGGTATCATGTTTAATAAAGCTCTGCATCTCAGCTGTCATCAGGCAGCCCAGTTTCCTTGGCTGCCGTTCAGTGGGGAGGTGGTCTATCCCTGAAATGCAGACAGTGTGCCATATCCATCTAGCAGGCCCATCGTGCCTAATGCTCCCAAATGCCTTTGGTTTTCTTCCCTTGCTTACGTTGCTCTCATTTGAGGTCGGAGCCGAGAGACCAAATTACCTATGAGGCAGGACGGACCCGGTAGAGCCGCTGCACGGCATAACCCTGGAACGCCGGTGGCAGCTGCTAACTTGGATCCCTCTTGGGATGAGATGGAAAGGCTCTTTGTTAATAATTTGCAGTGTTGGTGTAGCCATGTCAGTGCCAGGATATGAGAGACAAGGGTGGGGAGGTCACGTCTTTTACTGGAGCAGCTTCTGTTGCTGAGAAAGACACAATTTTGAGCTTACACAGAGCTCTCAGACTTTTCCCAGACTTGTGTAAGCTCGAAAGCTTGTCTCTTTCACCTGCGGAGGCTGATCCAATCCAAGGTATTCCCTCACCCACCTTGTCTTGTTGTCAGCAGCAGCATGCAACTATTTAAACCAGGCTATCTCGTCATGCCTGACTCATCAGCCCCTACCACCTACACTTGTAGCAATAGTGGGGGGGGAAAGCATAACTCCCCTCCTTCCCACAAGGGCTAATGGTGGGGAAACACCTTTGGAGTCCTTTGAGCTCCCTTTGTATGCGTCGCTGCTGTAGCAGAAATGGCTGTGGACCTCTTCTTGGGGGAGGAGCGGGGTGCCGTCTAATCTGCCTTGGGTCCTGTAACAGGGCTGGGTGTGTCTGCAGTTTTTATTGCTAAGTAGAGCTTTGCCTACATGTCAGCACATGCCTGTGGGCTGGATCCAACACCCTCTCCATTGGGAGACTGGCGTCTCTGAAAACGATATGCCCTCAGGTGTCTTGCCCCGGGGCTCCAAACACTAAGCTTTCTGCCTGCTGTGATGGCCACTTCATTGTACAGCTGAGCGCCCCACAGACGTTAACGAATTTATCTGCAGCACCTCTGTGAGGAAAGGCAGCATCCTTGTCCCCATTTTGCAGATGGGGACCATGAAGCACTGAAAGATTGAAGGTGGCTTGCCCAAGGTCAGACAGAGTCTGTGGCAGACCCAGCAATTGAATCAAAATCTGCTGACTCCCAGTCCAGTGCCTTAATCACAAGGCTCCGACACTGAGACTGTTTCCCTCGGAGCATCTTGTATTACACAGCTGCCATTTGCCCATCCAAAAACTAAGCAGGATTCCCTTGGGAGCTTCTGAGTATCTCTGTAAATCTCCAGTAGGGATTGCTGCTAACGAATTAAGTGCAGTCACTCTCCAATGGAGAGGCAGGGATTCCACCCTTGGCAAAACAGGATAGGGTGGGAGGTGGGAGTAAGAGGCATCGAAACTCATTGTCAAGGGCAGTGGTTGTCATTTGGACATAGCTTTGAATGTGACCATTGGTTACAGCAGGGGACCGGAAGTCAGGACTCCTAGGTTCTTTTCCTGGCCCTGCTACTGCCTGGAGCAAAGTCACGTGACTTCTGTGTAACATGAAGGGAACGACACCTACCTAGCAGAGGTTCTGTGTGAGTCAATTCGTTAGATTTTAAGATGCCCAGATGGTCACTGGGAATATGTCCACACTGCAGGCAAACACCCACAGCTGGCCTGTGTCAGCTGACCTAGATCTGGGCTGCAGGCCTATAAAATTGCAGGGGAGACATTAGGGATCTGGGACCCCCACAACGGGGGAGGATCCCATAGCCCGGGCTCTAACCTGAGGCCGGATATCTACACTTGCAAGTTTATAGCCCCCAAACCTGCTAGCCTGAGTCAGCTGACACTGCCGGTGTTTTATTGCAGTGCAGACATACCGTGGCACCAGACAAGTTACTTAACCTTTCTGCCTCTGCTTTCCTGACTGTTAACCAGGTATGGCAGCAATCCACTATCTCTGAGGTGTAGTGAAGGGGGATTAACTAATGTTCATAGGTGCTGTACAGATTCAATGTGCCATTTTAGCACTGTTGCTGCCAGAACTAAAGCTTGCAGAAGGCCATTGAAAAATAACATGGACTATACAATTATCCACAGTTTTCTTTTTGAACCTCATGATTAGAGTTTTCGGTGAAGATTCCTATTTAATGCAAACCAGTCATCCCAGCCTCCTACATCCAGGAACTGGTCCAAGAACTATTGAAATCAATTGAAAAGCTTCCGTTCACTTCAGTGGGATTTGGTGTGTCAGGCCTTCAGAAACAAGGCTGATCCCAGCCTGCCAGGAAGCGATGGGAGAAGAGTGCATGGGTCAAACCACAGGAGAGCGGCAGTGATTATCATAAGTGAAAAGCGTCCCTTCTCATTTAAGCTGAAAATTATGGGCCTCGAATAACACTGTTAGATGGTGGTTCATGGAATCCAATAAACCCCCAGCTTGTTTTGAAAGCCAACTTGCCTATATGCCAAAATACATATTTTGCAAATTGCTTAATTTACATTTGAAAAGATCAAACCTTATTTCTCCTGAAAGCCGAGCGCTGGGGTAGAAGGGAGAGACATACATTGAGCAGTTTAAGCCTCTTTTTGCCATTGTGCAATATACATAATTTGATCAGAATTGATAGCAAGTGGAAAACTTTTTTTTTTTTAAATGAACGACAGGGCCAGGGAGGCTATTACGCTCTGTTGCCAAGGGGCTTTTACTAACTCCAAAGCAGCGGTTGCTAAGTCTCTTCTAAGAATAACGCCCCTAATTGGATGAAGTGTCTTCATTCACAAGGCGGGCCATTTGGGATGAGCCTGGAATAGTCATCTGCACCCTGAAAACACGCATCAGTTTAGCCAAAGTTCAGTTCCCCTTTTGTAGAAACTTTGTAGAATCCCCAGTGAGAGGCTGAATGTAAAAGCCCCTTTCCAAAGAGAGTGCGAGATGCCCATTGGCAGGGATTCCTGAGCAGCGGCTGACAATTCCCGAAGGCCATTTGGAGTCCTTGCCAAATTCAAGTGGAAGAGAGCTTTCTTTTCACACAATGAGAGTGGTTAACTGTGACATAGCAAGGAACAATCCAGACTAAGGAGCAGCTGCATCACCCCTGCCTTGCAACCTTGGGTGCCTTACAATGCTTCGCCGAAGTAGCTCCCACCTGGACTGCTCACAAACAGCCTTCCAGCATGCGCCCCACACCCTGAGTGTGTGTCTGCAGCTGCAGCCGGCCAGCCGCACACAGGTTACTCTGCCTCTCCCCAGCCTTGGTTATGCTGCAGGGATCAACCCACCCTTTTAGTAGCGGCCGATCATGCTAAACTAGGGTTAAGTGACTCTGTGAGGCAGGTATTTCATTACCCCACCTGGATATAAGAAAGGGTAAGTGCGTCTCTAGGAAGAGAATCTAGGGTGTGGGCTAGTCAGGGCTGAGGAAGGAGCCCTATGAACAGCCACATCAGAGAAGGTTTGAATGAAACTTTGTGATCTTACTTTTGTTTGTTAACAAAGCCACACCCTTGAGAGGAGTGAGTTTGGAGTCTATGTTGTAGAGACTCTGTAGAGCAGGTTGGGAAAGGCCCATCTCTAGAGATTAAGGATGCATGTTTGATGATATCTAGGAAGCTAAAATTAACATTCCTAGCCTTATTCTTGACACATTCACACACAATCTGAGTGTGAAAAAAAACCAAGGCTTCTTCTCTCTGGGGAAAGAATGACATCTGTACTGCGGTTTAGGTTATGTAGAGATTGAAATGTGGTGGCTGCCAGGCAGAAATTCATCCAGTGGATGATTGGAGAGAGAGAGAGAGATTTCCGAAGGCAATGAACCACTCAAAGCTGATGGCTTTCTATCAGTCTACCAAGGTAACTACATGAGAGAGAAAAGGTGGGTGAGGTAACAGCTTTTATTGAACCAACTTCTCTTGGTGGAAGAGACAAGCTTTATGACTCTCATCCCTCTATGGAAGCACATCACAGTGTCCCTCTGTGGTGCTCCAAACATCCCTATTTTACATGGGGAAGTAGAGAAACTAACTAACTTACCCAGCTGAAGAGCCGAGAATTGAACCTGGGTCTCCTAAGCACAGTTCCTTTACCACCAAGCCATTGTTTCTTATAGATGCATTTGGTACAGCTCCACTCATGTATACATTCTATCTGCACCTGCCCACCAGGAGGGTGTCCTCATTTACTACCACAGACATGCATGCAGATCTCTCATCTGCATATACCCCTGCCTGTCATGTGCTCAGGACGTTGCTCTTTCAGCCCCAACCGCCCTACCCCCTTGAAAAATAAAGACATTTGCCTCCCACTTCAGGAGAGTAGATTGTTTTCGATTACTATTCATCTATTATTTCAGAAAGTAAAATGAATAAAACGTATGCAGGTCTCAGACATTAAAGAACCTTTTTATATCAGTTTGAGAGTGTTTGTCAGCTTTGATTTATTAAGTAAAGTTCCCAGACTGGCTACTCGTATGTGTTGTCAGTCTCTTGATAATGGATAGACCTCACAGCTGAGTGCTCTGTGATTAGACTTCTCAGCTAGATATTTTTAAATAAAGGCAACACTTTTTTGGGTTCATTTCCTTCTCTTAGACTATTTCATTCGGTTTCCCTTGCCCTCTCTCCCTACTGTTTACATTTGTTTTTCGTGGCAGCAGTGAGTAAATGGAAGGTGTCTTTAAGGATTTTTTCAGAGCCTGCTCCCAACTTAGCTTGATTGATTAAATGTCATGGGAGACAAAAACGGATAAGAAGAAACGATCTAAACTGCTTTCTTGAGAGTCCCATTCCACCGCTCCTCACGGTACCACTCTATTGCTATGGTTGTGTCAGCACTTTTATTATCAGACTTCATTTCCTTGGGGTTTATGGATGGAAACTGCCAACCTGATAAAAAAAAAAAAATCTCCTCCAAGCTGAAAGTGGGTAGACGGGGCTACGTCTTCCACCATTGCCACCTCACGTTGTGTGATTGCAGAACATGCATTCAGAAGGTTACCAAGAGTTAAATATGTGCATGAATCATACACAGGCTCCATTTGTGACTATGTATGTGCGGTGAGCGGTTGTGCATGCACAAACTCTTTTGCATGCAGTCACACTCTGCCAGCGCAGTCTGGTGCCTTGCCCTTTTTGTGCCCTTCTGTAGGCATATGTTGCATTCCCAGTTTAGACACCTATTCTCAGCTCAACTCCTGTGGTGTGCTTCTGTAGCTGGATGTTCTTGTGCTGAAGGTCGGTGAATGTGGGTTCAATTCCTGCTAAACCCCCTTAATATCTGTGTGGCCCAGGGCTAGTCTCTTTGGCCTGGTCTTTTAAAGGAGCTCAGATCTTTCTTTATGTGCTACTGAGCTCTTCTGAAAACCTGGCTCTTTTTCTCAAGGCTTGTTTACATAGGGACATCCAGGAAAGTTAATCCAAATTAACAAACAGTCTGAATTTGAAGTAGATTAATTAACCATTTTAAATCCCTGTGTGGACACTGTTATTCAGAATTAAAATGGCCTTAATTTGGTTTAGTTTAATTTGCTTTTGAAGTGAATTAAACTAAGCTGAATTGAGGCCACTTTAATTCTGAGGCCTGGTCCACTCCTAAAAGTTATTGGGTTGACCTAGCTACATCCCTCAGGGCTGTAAAACATTTAATCTCCGGTGCAAGTTAGTTAGGTTGATATAACTCCCTTTGTAGACAACTAGGTCCACAGGGAAATGCTTCTGTTGTCCTCACTACTGCTTCTTGAGGGGGTGGATTTACTAGAGTGAAGGGAAAAGCCTTCCAGGCGCTATAGTAAGTGTCTACACTGCAACGCTGCTGTGGCACTTGCAGTGTAGGCACACTCTCAGGGAGGGTGTTCACACAGGAGTTCAATGCGGTTTAACAAATCCACTTCAAATTCACACCTTTAATTAATTTGGATGAACATTCCTCAAGTCTGTTCTGCACTATAATGGGTATAACTATGTTACTCAGGGGTGTGAAAAATCCACCTAATACCCACCTAACCCCCGTGTGTAGACAGCGCTAGGTTGGCTGGAGAGCTTCTCACATTGAAGTAGCTACTGCGTCTTGGGGAGATGGCCTGTCGGTTTAGACTCAGAGCATCTTCATTAAAGATGGTGGCATCGGTGCAGCATTTTAAGTATAGATGTGCCCTGCGTGTCCCTTCATAGACCAGCTCAGTTTCTGCATCTGCAAAATGGGGATAATGATACTTTCCCAGGGCTCAGTGAAGAGACATTCATTAATGTATACCAGGCGCCCAGATTCTGTGGAGATGGGGGATATAAAGTCCCTTGTGTGAATACTTTCTACTGAGTTCTACTCAAGGTAAAGCTGTATTCACTTCAGCGGATATTTGTCTTGGTTGGCCTGAGAGGCTCTGGTTGTGGTGTCCCATGTCTCAACCTGGGGAAAA
This sequence comes from Emydura macquarii macquarii, assembly GCF_026122565.2. Taxonomy (NCBI): domain Eukaryota; kingdom Metazoa; phylum Chordata; order Testudines; family Chelidae; genus Emydura; species Emydura macquarii. Next base: position 2,929,969 of record NW_027130449.1, on the reverse strand, counting down.
AACGGATTCCACATTTTGTAAGTTACATGAATGCACCAAAAGGGAAAAAAAAATCCAATTGTACCAATTTCATAAGCCTCTTTGCTCTAGCACGACTCCAAAAATTGCTTTGATTTAAAGGCTAAAATCTGACAAGCCAATTGACCTTAAAGAAGGATTTCTTTTTTTTCCCTCCCTCCTCTTTTACTTTCACATTGGAACAAACTTGAAAGAACAGAACATTTGTTAAAAGAAAAAAGAAAAAAAAAAGAGCAGCTATTCACTTGGCCAGGCGCTTTCTGCGGCTCCTTGTCTGTTATTGCAGAACATTGTGGTTTGAATAGGATTTTTTTCCTTTCTCAACTCCAGTCATCCATCGCCTTCTCCTGCTCCATCCTGCAGCAAAGTCAGCTGCCTGGGTGTGTATAACAAAGCCTGTTGACAAGGAAACGGATAGACTGCCTCACTACAGTGTCTAGTAGGAAGAGTAGCTGAGAAAGGCTGGAGAAGCAGGAGGAGGGTTAGTTGGTTAGTGGCTTAAGCGCTGCACAAGTAGCCAAGGAAATCTGGTTTCAATCATCAGCTCTACCACCAGTTTTCTGTGTGATGTCGGGCAAAGCACTAATGGTCATATTTCTACAGACGTGAACAGACTCTTGGCTTCAGTAGGCTTTTTATGGGACGAGGCACTCATTGACATGAATAAGGCATCTGCAGTCTAGTGCGTGGTCTCTCTGGGCCAGATTTTCAAAAGCATTTAGAAGCCTAGTGGAATTTTCAACAGGTTGACTTTCTGGTTCTGAGTCAGCTCTGGGATGTAAATCTGGAGTTGCGTGGCCCTGTGCTTATACACAATAGCGAATAGTCTCTCTAGATACCAAAAAACACACTTTAAAACAGAAATGTATGTTTAGTGAATTTGGTAATGGAAAAAAGCACCACGCTGACAGCCGTCTTGTTTAGCCACAGCCTAGATTGCAACCGTGCATGTATAGCCCACATCGCCTGCTGCTGGTATGGTGATGTCCGTTCCAAACCTTCTCAGACAGGAAGCTTTCCCCCATTGGTTGTCCTTGGCTCGAGTTGTTTTCTCAGCAGCGCGCAGCGCTAATGTCTCTGGCACCAGGTCACACTTCCAGCAAATGGCTTTTGCAATTCATTAAGCGGCTCAGTGTTGCTTCGGCGTTTCACCATCCCTAAATGGCACTTGTTGCACCATATACTCAGGCGGCACAGACGTTATCTCCTAATAACACATGCATTAATTATAACAACGCATGTTATACATGTGTAAATGATAAGCCTGCAATACACACTTGCTCAGTACACAGAATTCTAGAGTGACACCAGTGACTCATTGGGACCCATTTGGATAAACCCCGTAGTCTTCCATGTCATTTGCCTTTCTGAAACTGCCTTTAGAAGACACAAACACAAGGATATGTAGTCATAAAAACTAGATCCTCATAATACTAACAGGAGAAACTGACAACTGCCCGTAAGCACATTGTTTGTAGATGTGAATTAAATGAGGGTGGGAGGTGCTGGATTTAGAGGCTTGGAGCCTGGTTGTGGATGTTCATCTTGTGCAAATTGGCCTCACTCCATTGATTTCAAAGGAGTGACTTCACAGTCAGATCTGTGTGCATCAGCAGAGCTCCATTAACATCCATGCAGCTCTACTGATGGACACCAGTGAAGGATCTGATGTATCGATCACTATAGCAAGGCGGTGGAGGGTGGGGGACCTAGGATAGAAGATTTGGCTCTGGAGTGGGACCCAGGATAGAAGATTTAGGTAGAAAACAGACTTTCCATCCAATGAAAAATTCTCAGATTTCAAAAAAAATCCTCCCAAATGGGGACCAAAACCCAACATTTCGAAACGTTTCATAAAACAAAATTCTGTGCACAGGAGCTATGGAAACTGCTCCCATCCAGTCCCCCCAGCCCTCCCTGAAAGGGCATCTGCTAATGGCAGGTTTCCTTTTTAGTCCTCGATGCCTTTGTTGAGAATGGCAAGCAGGGTGCCTGTTTCTCCATTTTACCTGCCTTAGGTATGTCACAGGCACCTGTGAGCATGGCATCCATTGTTTCTGTGTGGAGACCGTTTTGGCTGGGGCCAGCTGTCAGAAGGCTATTATCTTCTGGTCATTCCTGATCTAGAGTGGATTAGACGCTGGGGTAAAAGGCTTTCCATCCTATGAGCCCAGCTGACCCCTGAGCTCTGCTCACAGAATATGCCCTGGTAGCAGGGGTTAGTGATGATTACATTTTGTCACATCCATCGATTATATAGGCCGATAACCACGATCACCTAATGATGTTTTGCTAAGTGGCTGTTCCTTGGAAATCACTTTTCCCGTCCCAACATTCTCCCCTTTCCCTGCATGGAGATTTTGGAGGTTGTGCTGGGAGGAGCTGCCAAAGACAGTGAATGCTGAGGGATGGGCTAGAAATTATTAAACCAAAGCTGCCACTGTGCCTCATGTCTCCTTTTTTTCTTGACAACTCATGTTGCTTCATTGACACATCAGACAGGGTTTAATCAGACCTACTGCAGCTCTGAAGGGATATTCTTAAGAAACATCCAGTTCTGGATGAGAGAAGATTATCTAGGGTTTATTTCCTGCTGATAAAAACACTTTGTCCTTCTATGGTTCCTTTTACCTTAGAGCCCTTCACAAATATTCAGTTAATTAAACCTCACAAAGTCTTGGTGTTGTAGGTAAGTGCTAGACTAACCACGAGTAGATGTGCAATAAGGAACAGTGGTGCTTTGGCAAGAGGATGGATTAGATGATGTAACAGGTCTTCTCCAGCTGTCATGGTTACCTCCACTGCTCGGACATGGAAAGCGAGGCTGAGAAGTTAAGCAACTTGCCCAGTGTTACAAATCAACCCATTGAAAAGCCAGGAACAGAGCCCATCAGAGCCTTCGTCTAGCCACTGAACCCACTCATCACAAAAATACACAAATAAATATTGCCTTTGCTGCAACTATATCCTCAAAGTGTCCATCTCTGACTCTCCTGGTTTCAGGTGTGTGTCCCCACTCTCCCGATCTATTAGCCAAACTCTTCTCACAAAACCCAACAAGGGGGTTGCCACAGATTTCTCTCAGGGTGCAGAAAATTACTTTGACAGATTCCCAGAAAAGTCTTCTTGCCCCCCAGTTCTGGAGTGCCAGATTTCTTAATGATAGTTTCCCCCACAAAATAGTTGGACCTAAGGTGTCGTGTCCGTGTGTCCCGTCCGTCCGTCCGTCCCCCCGTCCCCCCGTCCCCCCGGTCTTTCCTATAACTAAAAATCAGGAAGCTGGAAAATCCTCTTTGAGGTAACACTGTATGAAGAGGATTTATCCTTGTCCACTCAAATATTCATGACAGCTTGCATTTCTGTTCAAAAAGACACTTGTTTATTTAGATAAGATTTAATTTATTCATAATTTACCTAAATTTGCAGGAGCGTGCATGTACATTTTAGCTTATAAGCAGCATAATACATAAAACATTATTGAGGCATGCAAATTACACAAATACAGCATTTGAAACTGCCTGCTTGTTTTGGGGAGATAACTAATTTCTTATCCTGAGTAGAGAGACAAATACAATTGCAAAGGATTGTGGCTTGGGATGCGCTGATTCAGAATTACGGTTCCCATAATGGAAGAGGCACATTTTTTTTAATAGGGCGGTCCAGGAATCCAGTTTCATAGTGTGTGAGCCCTAGTTATTTGGAAGTCCTTCGCTGTCGACATTTGCATCGCTGACTCACAAGCCTCTCCTAAAGGCTTGATCTTGCTTTACTGAGGTCAGTGGGAGTTTTACCACTGGTTTTGCTTGGATCAGGACTGGTTCCTTACTGGTGCTCCTGGAACAGTCCTCTGTCCTGTATGTGATCAATTAGATAATGCAAGCTCACATCTCCTTGTATAGCAGCATTCATTCAGGTGCATCATAGTGTCTTTCACAGCTACTTAATTTTGGCATTTATGGAAGGGATATGATCTAAAAAATGGAGCAGGGACAGAGTCAGGGCTCCTGGTTTCTGTCGCTTCATATGCCGTTGATAAGGAGAGACATAATGGTATGTACTGTACCTAGTTACAGAAAAGACTCCATGATTTCACACCCCGGAAGCCGTATTTGTTAACCAAATCTCATGATTAGTACATCAGAACAGAGTTCCCTGGTCCAGTCATATGTGCAGCCTTCCACATCTAGTCCACTGCATTATGGGCTTTTTAATCTTTCTCTGAAGCCTCTGGTGTTGGCCACTGGTGGGCAAAGGGGACCTGTACAGGGGATTTCAGAATCAGGCCCTGTCTTCCAACTTCTTAGCCCTTCCAGAAGGGCTAGCATTGCCGTCATATTTCACAAGCAACTGAGGACTCCCAGGGCCTGACCCAGTCCTCACTTACGCTGCTGTATATTGTGCGTCATTGCACTGCAATCAGTGGAGTCCCCCTGGCATAGGGGAGAGGAGACACAGGTTTTACAAGTTTTCCTTCCCCCCTCAAGCATTGGCCTTGCAGCCGTCTCCTGGATTTGTCAGGGGCATTGATGCTGTATCTCTGTTCACAGAGCCATAGATAAACAACCGGCCGGTATTTATAGACACCATCTCACAGCTTCGCAAGATCTCTCTTCCTGCAGCCGGGGCCAGCTCGGTACTGTTCAGAGCAATCACAACCGAAAAATATAATGATCCCCGAATTGCTGTCACCTCTCGCCATCAGCCGGGCTCTCCGCCGTAGCAGGATGACAAAAAAATAGAGCAGGAAAGGGAAGGAAACCCTTTGCTTTGCACACAGCAGCAGTGCTGGCTGGATGCACTTAGTGGCAGAGGAGAGCAAAGAAGAGGCAGGGCTCAGAATGGGAATGGATCAGAGGAGGGGAATTTGTCGAATCTGGGCTGCCTGAGGGCCTTCAAACTTTATAATGTCAAACAGGCTCCGCTTCTCTTTATTTATGGATCGCATAGCCCCCCCTTCCTTCCCCTTATTGCAGCTGTATATACTTTCCCCCACCTTGACAGCTGATAAGGTGGAAAATTCACTGCCTGCAAAAATTCCATTTACCACTCGCTCCCAGATAATAATGCTCAGAATTAAAATAGATTTAACGGGCCAGATTCTCCGGTGGGCTTTGGGCACACGGAGGGAGCTGGCAGCTTAGATTCTATCTCCTGGGATAAACCATGCCTCTGGCCCTCTACAGGGGCCATAGTGTGGTATGGACAAAGGCCAAGGGAGGCATGACTTGCAGACACAGCAGCCTAGCTGGTGCTTTGTGCAGGCCAATGCCCTATGCACAGCTCCTTGCCGCAGTTATTCCTAAGGGATGAAATAGGCAATAGGGCTAGTCTTGGCCAGAGCACAGTAGCTTTTGTACTGTGCTAGGATTCTTTCAGGGCAGGTAGGAGGTGATTTGCTGTTACCTGCTCCAAGTTAGAATGTGTCTGTGTATAATATATAGATATAGAGTACCTGCATATAAAGCATGTAGTAAATACGTACTCCTGGACAGTTTGTGCATGCATAACATAGTGTATATCTCTTTGTATACATGTCTGTGTTATAGGCAGGGTTGGCAGCACACCCAGTTATATAGGTTTTCTGATACTTCCCACTATAAAACCCTGTTTTCAGTTGCTTATATTTTTGCCAGATTTTAACTGTCAGGGCTCCAATTTTCAATGCCAGCCTCAATTCTTTTTGAAACATTTCAGCCCGAATGGCTCATCTCTTTCTGAGAACAGGGCTAGGGAACTACATGTTGTTTTGTCCACATTACAAAATCAACAGATGCAAAAGATATTAACTAAAATTAAATATCTGACCTCGCCCACCTTGTCTCGCTCAAAATTCTGGAGACATTTTCTTTGAAAAGTTCTAGTGCCCCTGGTCTGGAGCAGGGACCTGACATTTGGCAGGGAGTAGCCTTTGTGTCAGGGATGGATGGACCTTTTGCCATCCTTTTGAAAATCTGCTCAAATCTGGGCAAGGTATAAGCTTTTTACAAAATGACAATTCACGCGCACACAGTTGGGATTTCTTCAGTTTTAGCAGCTTGCTTCTGTAAAGAATTTGTCTGCACTGGGCACGCTGCAATGTGGGAATTGAGCAGGATGTTCCCAGCATTGCAGCTGTGGGCTGCTGCGGAGCCGTGTCGGGTCTGGGTTTGGCCAGAAGAACCAAGAGCCGGGGCTCTGCCTCTCTTGTGCTCTCAGTGACCGCTGCTGGAGCCAGGCAGCACAGAGGAGGATGTTGCATAGAATGCAGAGGGGACAAGAGCCAGACCTGCGGGGGGGAGGGAATTGTGTGGGGTGAAGTTTCAGGCTGGTTAGACAAAGAGACTGGGAGTCGGAATGGGAGACAGACTGGTCGGGCAAGGTGACGGTCTGGGAGATGGAGGGGGAAGTGCGACTGGCTGGGCAAAGAGACGGAGCTGGAGCCAGGGGACTGACACTGAGGCTGGGCAATGAGCCCAGGGAGGGAGGCTGGGATCAGGGGTATAGGTGGAGGTGTTGACTGGAGGACTTTATTCTTGTTTTATGTGTAAGCCGTGCTTAGCGCAGTTGGTCTGTGATCTCAAATGGGGCCTCTAAGTGCTACACCTGTGCAAACGATAAATAGTAATGATAGGTGACTACAGTACCAATGATCTTACACAGTTAGATATGTGCATATACAATAATAGATGTGCTTATCATAGGAAGTTAGCTTCATCTTAAACAGAATCAATCTATCTATCTATCTATCTATCCATCCTCCAATTTTAAAATTGGAGAATTTCTAAATAGACATCTCAAAGTATTTTACTTAAAAAAATAGAATTTCTAATGTATTTTTGAATAATAGGAGCCACACAGATGCCAGCAGGAAAGATACATTCACAAATATATGAAATATAAAGATGCGCGTGCTTGTATATGATCACTGAACTCGGTATTTGCTCTAGTTATACATATATTTGGAAGCAACAGACTGTTAATCAGATGTGTGTGTTTGTTTGTTTGTAAGATTCCCCCCCCCCCCCCCACCCACACACACACACACACACCTATGAATGTATTAGGGAGAAAATATTGAACTGGGCCATTCTGTCTCCCATGGAGTTGGCACAATTTATTTTCTATTTGTCAGATGTGGCACTGGGACAGAAGTTGTTTTTGATGATTTATTAGAAATGTTCTAAATGGGGCACTCTGTCATTGGAGTTACTTCAGTTCTGTGTCTCAATAGATTTTTCTTTCTATAAGTTCCTGCTGTGAAATCAGGAAGGTGAGTTTTTCGTGTGTGTGTGTGTGTGTGTGTGTGTGTGTGTGTGTGTGTGTGTGTGTGTGTGTGTGTGTGTGTGTGTGTGTGTGTGTGTGTGTGTGTGTGTGTGTGTGTGTGTGTGTGTGTGTGTGTGTGTGTGTGTGTGTGTGTGTGTGTGTGTGTGTGTGTTTTTTTTAAACCTAGAAACTAAAAACAAAAAAATGAAGAAGAAGAAATAGATGTACTTTAAACATGATGACAGGATCGGCGCTTTAAATTGCTTCTGTGGATTGATTTAAAACATGTTAGTGGGAACCTCTATTTCATTAACCATCTTTCTTCTTCATTCCAGTCACTGGAGTCATTATCTCTTATTGCTTTTCAGCTTCATGATTGTCCACATGGTTATTTTTATTATTACTATCTGTATAGAGAAATAGTAGGAGGCAATTTGGGGAAGGAGGGGGTGTGAGGGGGTGTGTGGAGTTATTGACATAAATAATTGGAATGCTGCATGACACAAAACAATATTGAGCCATTAGCTTAAGTGTTGAGTGTTTATGTCAATCAGTGGCTATGGAAAGTGTGTGTGTGTGTTGTGCATGCATGTGTGCATGCGTACAAAATGCTCGCCCCAGCAGCTTGGTTAGTAGTGACCCAGGGTAAAATTCATCCATGGGTGTTAAGTGGTGTAAAGGCCTTATGCTGGTTCTTTGCACAGAGGTGCATTTCTTCCCTAGCGACTGTCGGTTGATGGGTGACATGAGTTTGACAAGTCTCAGACTTATCCCTAGGTGACACGTGCACACCTGGCAAAACTCACCATCGCAGTCGTCACCGACCAGTCCCCTTGTTAGAAGAATCAGCAGACAGGACCAAAGACAAAATGGGCGCAAAGACTGAGGGCAGGTCTGCACGACTGCTTAAGTCAATCTAACATATGTCTGTCAGGGGTGCAAAAAAGACACTCCCCCTCTCCCCTCCGAGAGACGCAAGTTACAGCAACCTGTCTACATTGGCGCTATGTCGGTGGGAGATGCCCGCCCACCGAATAGCTTCCACCTCTCGCGGAGGTGGAGTGATTATGCCGACAAGAGAGTGCTCTCCCATCGGCATATGGCGTCTTCACCAGCTGTGCTGCAGCGACACGAATCTAGCACTTCTAGTGTAGACCTGCCCTGAGCTTTCCTCTCCCTCTATAAAATATAGATATTACTATTCGTTACTTGTATTGCTGTAGCAACTGTGATCTCCAGTCATGGACCAGGACCCCACTGTGCTTGGTGCTGTACAAACACGGAGCAAAAAGAGCTTCCAATCTAAGTTATATATAATCTGTGTAGTGTGGTACATTTCTCCTTCCAGACTTTAAAGAACAGGAAACACACCATCTCTTTCAAGAGCTCTTCCCTTCCTGGGGTGTGTGCCCAAGACTGGGGGTTGAGGCCTCCTAAGTTGACACTTAAGTCTGTCTGCGGCCTTGGGGAAAGTTATAACCTCCCCGCTTGGTTCCCCATCTGTAAAATGAGGATAGGAACTGTTACGCTATACAACAGGGGCGTGAGGCTGAATTAGCGTGATGAGAACTGCGGCATTGATTCAGCGAGTACTTCAGCTGGCATGTGGAGAGGTCCATGCCTCACAGATCGAGCACTGTATGAGCAGAGTAGGGCTACTATCATAGTAGGAAACATACATTTGGTTCAGCACTACGGAGAGCTCCTGGCAGAGCCTGTTTCATGACAATTCTGCAGTTCCAGCAACCTGGGCCCCTCAAAACCTTTGCCAGGGCTATAGGAAGACAAAGGGAAAATACTTTGCAACTCCTCCTCCCCCCGGTTCTCCTCCCCATGCTTGTAGATGTTCCACATTCAAGGAATTTCAGCAGCTCTTTAGCTGACTGAAAAGCAAGGGGGAGGGGGGGAGGGCCATTTCTCACACACACACAAGTTCCTGATTATTTTGAATTTCAGAATTTGAAATTTGATTGAAATGTCAACCAAAAAAACCTTCCAGCCAGCTTATGTAAAAATGAGCACACGTGCCTCGGATGGCTTAGAATATAGTGGTGAAGGCACAGGCATGGGAGTCAGGAGATGGAGTTCTGCTCCCATCTCTCTGCCACTTGTGACGTGGGGCTAGTCACCTCTCTCTGTGCCTCCCCGCCCCTTTAAAATGTGAGTGGAGAGGAAACATTTCGGTGGCTGGCTGATATAAAAGAAAAAAGGGGAGAAAGTACTTTCGTCTAGTGGGAGGGCACCGGACAGCTGGCCTCATTTGATGCTTTGCTGTGTGTCCTTAGCAAGTCACTTCCTCTTTCTGTGATTCCTTTCCCCCTCTCACCCTTTACTTCTCTTCATAGATTCATTGATTTTAAGGCCAGAAGGGGCCCTTCTGATCATCTAATCTGACCTACGGCACAGCGCAGGGCAGAGAACCTCCCCCCAAGAATTTCTGCGTCTAGCACCTAGCTTCTGTTCGAGCTATAGCCTCTCTTACATATTTGGATTGCAAGCTCTCTCTTGTGGGGTGGGAGGTACCTCTCACTATGTGTTTGTGCAGCGCCTAGCACACTGGGGTTCCGATCTCAGCTAGGCCCCCTGCCAAAGGGATGAACTGGGCCGCTCTGGAGAGGTGTGGAATGTTGGAAGTTGTCGCACCAGAGATGGGTGGGATGAAAAGTCAGGAGGGTGAGGGGCGGGGCAGGGCATTGCGCATGGGCCCACAAAACCCTTCGTTCGCTAGCTAAAAGCCCCAAGCTGGGCTGTGCCCTTACCTTTCCTTTGTGGGGAAGATCCCAACCCTTCCTGCATGTTCCTACATCAGTCGAGGATTGTTTACTCCAGTGTGGCACAGTGGGAAGCTCTACGCTGAGTCAATGGAGTTCTGGGTCTTGGGGAATACACCGCCCGTTGGTCCAGGCACCACTTTTGAGGACGCATTTCTGCAGAATACACCTGCCGCCTCTGATGTGCACTCATCATACCGATTGCACAAACATGGGTCCCTGGAGCAAGCACTGGTGGAGGGGAAAGGGAAGGTACTGTGCTTCCTGCTGCTGTTTTGAAGAGAGGGGTGTGCTGTGACAAATTGTTCCTGTTTGAAATCATCAGAACAGCGCATCCAGGAGACTTGATAAGAGCCCTTTTGAATGATCCTATTATGAGGATAACAGCAGTGGGAAGAGACGGTACCTGGCTGCAGACAGAAACATTAATTTAATTTAAAGGTGGTGTGGTGGCTTTAAACTCTGAATTTCCTGGCTTTGCTTGGTTTAATTTAGACTCTTAACAGAGTCGTGTTCAGGGGATTGCAGTCGGGGCCACTCGAACAAATCCCTGTTAAAAGTGATGCTGCTCCATCCACCAGCTACAAAACACACACAAAGAAATACACTGAAGGCCTTAATAATGAAACACACAGTAAAGGAACGCGGCCCATTGAAAGCATGAACTTCCAGAGCGCTGAGGGGAGAAGAGAGAGCTGACCTGATAAAAGAATTGGTCCATGGCATGAAGGCTCTCTCTTGTAGCAAACTGCAATGCCTCCAGCAGTAGGGACCTGCTGACAGGGTTAGGAGGGGTCTGAGCTGAAAAGCTCAGATCCAGACTTTTCCCAAAGTCCATTTGATTGAGCCCTTTACTAAAGAAAAGTCTTTGGATACGGATCCAGCATCCAACAAAATCTGCCAAACCATTGTGAATGGCTGGGGGCTGCTTTCACTTGCCTTTCCCTACAGTATTTTTTATTATTATTATTTTTGTGTGTATTCTAGCCAGGAACAGAACCCAGAGATGCTGAGAACCATTCTGATAGCCCCAGTTACTCAGGGGGTGAAAGTCCATATCGCTCCACAGTGGACCAATGCCGGTTTACACCAGCTGATGATCAGGACCCACAGAATTAATGGATCAATCAGAAATCCAATGAGAGAGCCTACTCTCTAGCCAAATTTTGCAGCCTCAAAAGAACTAGGAGAGAGGATGGACTAGTGGCTTAGAACAGTGGCTTGTAATTCAGGCTAGCAGGTTCAGTTCTCAGCTCAGTCACAGAATTTTCTTGGGCAAGTCACTTAATCTACTCTGTTCCTCAGATGGGGGATCCAACTTTCCAGGTTTACAGTGGAGAAGATCCATTGGTGATTATGCAGCAACGGTGCTTATGGCTAGATAAGTGCCTAGGCAGGCAGCTCTGAGAAGCATCTGGAAGCTTGGCTCCTTACTAGATGTCAGCCCCAACCGTGAATGTTCAGTATTCATCCCCCATCAATCAGAGAGCTCAGCTGGGGGTTCACAGCCTTGGATCACACGCTCATTGGGTGACCCCCGGGTCAGCATGTCACTTGTGCTCCTTCACTGCGGCTCTGCTTCTGTCACAGCCAGAGCTGCCTCCTCTACATCGAGTAACTCAGGCTTTTAGCTCTGGAGGTCACTGCTTCAATCCCTAGGGTCACCCCAGAGGACGGCTGTCACACCTGCTGTCGGCACCCCTGGGCGCTCAGATGGTCCATCCACTTAGCCTGCATATGTGCGGTGTGCGTCCTAATGCAGCCCTGCAGATAGTAATATGGAGGCAGAAGTAATGTGAACTCTGCCATCGTTTTTCCCCCCTTCTGTCTTGGGGCTTCATGTAATATTTCAGGGGAGATGTTTGCTGTAAGTGGGATCCCCTTCTGGGTTAACCCTTTAATAGCTCGTCCCCCTGGGCTCGCTCCTTCATAGATCCATCCTGGTACATAAACCACAGGAGCTGTGTTGGATCTGGGGTATTAAATCCCAACCATTCACTTCAGGGGTCAGATCTGAGGTTCTCGTTTGGAGGAATTAGTCTGCTTGCAGGGAGCGCCATGGTTGCTGTGTGTTGGCACAAAGCACTGCGGGCAGCTTAGGAAATAATACTTTCAAGGGCTCTCAAGTGTCATCTTCTACACTCAGTTAGCTTGGCACCCAGGCAATGAATGCAGGTGGCAGCAGTCTGCCTGGTTACCTGCCTCCACTGATACCTTAGATCTAGCCGATCAACCAGCCGCCTAGAGAACCCCAGGTTGCAGGAGAAGTCCCTCAGTTGTAAATGTGTTGCTCTCCTCATCCAATTTTCCAGGGCCCGGCCCTTAGAAACGTTAATGCTCTTTATCGTAGCACGCACTGAATAATGGCATTTCTCAACATCTGGTTTCATTTAAAATTTCCCAGCCACTTTTTGCACGAGCCGCTCGGTAATGATGCTGTTTCCGACTTCCCGAGTGGAAGCATGGGACGTGGCAGTCCAGAGCCAAAGCAAAACAACAGCAACAAAAGATTATTAATGAATATTTGCAGCTGCTGGTGGGACTTGGTGACCGTCTGCCAGCGCTGTGACAGGCTGCATCTTGTAAAATATACCGGTGATAAATATCAACTAGGAGTGATTAGCAAGAGGTTGTTAATTCATGAACAGGCTTTGCACACAAGCTGGAGAATAATTTGATTTCCAAGGGCTGAAAAGTGCATTATTTCTTCTCCTCTCCCCCTGAAGGAAAACTGGAAGCCTAAGCTAATAAAACCGCAACTGTTGCAGCTACTCACCTCTTTTATGACCAAAGGCTGTTCAGCCTAGAAAGAGAAAGAAGTTAATGAAGTACTTGATGGAGCTTTTCCAAATTATGAAGGGCAGAATGAAAATTGATGCGTCCCTCCTGGACTCTTACTGGGAGAGTGTAGGGATCTGGGAATTTTGGAGAGTAATAGACTTTATGCAGCATTAATAATAATAGTAGTAAAAAAACTAAAAAGCTTTACTACTGAACTGTGGCTGAAAAGAAGTGAGGAAGGCGCTGGGTTTGGGACTCAGTTCATTGCCTTACTACTGACTCCTTGGGAGACCTTGGGCAAATCACTTAATCTCTCTTATGTATCAATTCCGCTATGAGCAATGTAGGCTAATAAATCTTCCTTGCAATGGTTCTTATCTGAGACCTGCTACTTTGGTTTCCGGGCACCTAACAGTATTTTAATGTATTTATTTGTCCTCTTAATTGCCCTGTGAGGTGGTGCCGTGCTCTTAGCCCCATGTGACAGATGGGGAACAGATACAGAGAGAGGCGAAGCGACTTGCCTCATGACAGACAGGGAATCTACTACGGCAGAGCAAGGGTTTAAACCCAGGTCTCCTGAGTACCACTCTACTGTCCTAACCACAAGACCATCCTGTCTATTTTCTGTTCCTGTTTAGACTCTAAGCTGTCTGGGGAAGGGGCTGTCTCTGTGGCTGTCTAGCCCACTGGTGAGTGTGTTACAGGTCCCCCTGTGTGACAGTCCACAGAGGTTATGAGTTGTGATAGCCCCAAGCGACAGACCTGGACTCTTTAGTTCACGCTGTAGGAGTTTAGTTGTCTAGTTCTAGAGATCCCTGGTTCAGCTCCTGCTGTGTCAGCCAAGAGGATGGCTTTCATGTTTGCATAATGCCTAGTATAACTGGGGGGCGGGAGGGGGGCTGCAGGGGGTACCCTGTGCTATTGTCATAGTAATTAAGTGCTACGTTGAGTCTGCGCTGGACATGTCTATACCTAGTGCCCTTTCTAGCGCTCCCACCTGCTCCCAGCAGTGCTAACAATGGTTGGAGAGTTGTTTAGGGGGCAAAAGTTCTAGCGTTAAACAAAGCCTTTATGGTTAAAGAGAATGCCGGCAGTTATATTAGGTAGGCCAACCAGTGCATTTCAGGTGGGGTATAAATCTTCATGCTTGAGGGCATAAACTACCTGCTACCTGATGGAGGTCAGGTAGCAGTATCCCTGATGGGCAGGTTTTCCATGATTGTCCAGTTCAGGTTCCTTGCATCTTCCTTTGAAACATCTGGAACTGGCTGGTTCCAGAGGCTGGATACTGGTCTAGATGGATCACTGGTCTGATCCAGTCTGACAGTTCTCCTGTTCTTATTATATTCAGGGTTTTCTCCTTTGTCCCCATTTAAATGAGACACGAGAACATTGGCTCATGAAGGGGAAATATGTGTTTTGTGTTTCCTTCTCCAGAGCTCTGTCTCAATACATGAGGAGCAGAGGCAGAAGCGATGCTCGTGGAGTAGGTTCTGACAGTTCAGTGCCAAGGGAAAACCTGTGCTTCCATTTCCAGCCCTGTCGCCCACGGGTGACGCAAGCTGAGCAGAGGAGTTCATGAGGATCAGCGTGGAAAAGGAAAACAATTTGATCAAGGGGCCCTGGAGTCAGGCGTACGGAGAGCTGAGTTGGTGGGGTTTTTCAGTTCTAATCAGCGTCAAATTGATTTCATTTTTAGAGAAGTGCAGATATTAAACAAAAAAAAGTACCTACAGGTATCTCCAGACGAGGCCCGCAGCAGCTGTTCAGCACTGCCCATCCTGGCCAAAGCTTTTCTGAAGCAACTGGCATGAAGGGTGGATGACCTGGAGCCATATAACATGTGAAAAACGTTTTACCTCCATGGAATGACACGTGAGGCAGGAGGGTGTTGTCTTTTTAATTTCAAAGCAAATTTCTTCCTTTTTAAACAAATCATTTCATGCCAAGGCAGATGTTGTCTCCAGCGTAAATACATTGTGGGATGCTGCCCCCACATGCCCTGGCCAGGATGGAAGCCCTACCAGGGGTGCAGCATGGCACTCAGTCTCCATGGCCCATTCAACCCTTAATCCTCCCTGCTGAGGTTACCATCAACAATGGCATTAGTATCAGCCGTGATGCTACTCAGGAATTGCCAGACTGGCTCAGAATCAAGGTCCATGTGGTCCAGTATCAATAGTGGGCAGCACCATATGCATCAAAGGAAGGTGCAAGAAACCTCTTCAGTAGCACAGGTGGGACAATCTGCCCACGATGAAAGTCTGTTCTTGATCTGTAATAGAAATCGATTTAAGGCCTGAAGTCTGAGATTTTATCTTCCTTCCAAACTCTTTTATTTTTAGCATTAAGTGTTCTGACTCCGGATAGTCTCATCATCCATGCAAATGTCCATTTCCTCCTTGAATCTGGATGAATTCTTGGCCATAGGGACATCTGGTGGTGCTAGATCAGATGGTGTTTGGGGGAAACAGACACTTGTTCTGCAGGAACTGGACTGAGACCTGCCACAGGCCTTCAAACAAGTTTCCTGTGAGTGCCAAATAACTCGTTTCTCTGGAAAATGTCACCTAGTCTGGTTCCTCCCACACTAAATCCCAAGTTTTTTTCCGGGTAATACCGGAAACATTTTTATCATCAGAATCCCTCCAGCAAAAAAGTCTACTCAAAATAGTTTGTTTTTCTGCTGTATGCCAGAGAATCCAAAAACAGGCATCTTTCTAATGTTTCCCACCGCTTCGGAGTGAAAGGTGGCATGTGATGGGGTGTGCACCCACCCCAGCCTGGGCAGAGCTTACGAGGATCTGAGAGGCCAGTTAGATCACCTGGCTTCATCTGAGAGAAGGTGGGTCTGGGATCATTGAGAGTGAAGCCCAGCTGGGGAAGGGCTGGGCCAGAGCTATGAAGCCATGATGCTGAGCGTAGAAGGGGGCTGCAGGGGAAGGGGCTGCAGTTAGTCTCTGAGAGGAGGGAAGCCATCAGGGACAAGGAGGAGATCCAGTGGGAGAGTAAGGCCTGGGATCCTGCCCTTGAGCAAGGAGTCTGGCAAGAGGCTAGGGTGGTGAAGTAGCCCCTGGGAGTAGAGAAAGCTCCAGAAAACCCATAAACAGAAAAGAAGAAAGGCTGGGTAGGAAGGGGCCAGGGGAACAGGGACAGAGCAGAGCTGGGTCGCTGGTTGTAGGGTCCCTGGGCTGGAACCCGGTGTAGTGGGAAGGCCCAGGTTCCCCTGCCAACCACTGCTAGAGTGTCACAGAGGCCCGAGTAGGGGCTGAACTCTGTCTGGAGATGGCGTTGGACAGGGAGGGGTCCTGTTGGAAAGGATGGACTAAATAGTGAAATACATAACAGACCAGAAAGAATGGTGGCAGATGACAGAACAAGGAGCAACGGTCTCAAGTTGCAGGACGGGAGATCTAGGTTGGACATTAGGAAAAAGTTTTTTACTAGGAGGGTGGTGAAGCACTGGAATGGGTTACCTAGGGAGGTGGTGGAATCTCCATCTTTAGAGGTTTTTAAGCTGAGGCTTGACAAAGCCCTGGCTGGGATGATATAGCTGAGGTTAGTCCTGCTTTGAGCAGGGGGTTGTACTAGATGACCTCCTGAGGTCCCTTCCAACTCTAATATTCTATGATTCTATGAATGTTCCACGTTAGTCCAATGAACTAGTGCCTTTTGTCCCCAGGGAGATGACATTAGAGCGTGAGAGGTGGAGACGGGGTGTACACAACAGCAGCAGTGACAGGGCTAACAGGAGGCAGAGGGCCCAATTAGCCCATTCTGTGACACTTGGTGGGCAGGCAGGTAATTAAGGATTAGACCCAGCTGGGACGAGCCAGACTATGTGGTTCCTGTAAAGGAAGGACTGCAGGCTCCTAAAGCCAGCCTGGAGAAGAGAGTCCAGGGAAGAAGCCCTGAGGGTCAGTGGCGCAGGAAGCGCCAGGTCTCCAGGGAGAAGCCCTGGGAGGCAGTGCTCTGTAATGGAGCGAAGAGAGGCCTGGCAAAGGGTTGAAAGGTTTGCAGAGAACTGAGCCTGGGAGAGTTTGTTCTTTTGAGTTTCGAGTTGGACGTTGTTAGCTTGCAAGGCCAAGTCACCACCTAGACCAGCAGAGGAGGAGGGTCTCGTCATGCAGAGATACCCTGGGATGGTGAGTCTATGACACAGCTCTGGATAATCTAGAGACTATCATTGTGGTATCTAGGCACCAACGTACAAGCCTGGTCTTGGTAGGAACATATATTCTATCCTTGGGGGTGGGGGGTGTTGTCTGCAAATTGTCTCTTTCGTTGGTGATATCTAAAGAGGGGTCACTGGCTGGAACATCACCCCTTTGACTGAGGAAAGGTTAGTGATAACACAGATCTCCACTGACCTGCACTCACGCTGACATTCTGCAATAGTCTGTGCTGAGATGTGAACGTGCGGGGACACAGGCTCTTTTCTCATTGCACAGTTACACACATGGATCTCGGTGCATCTGGGCTATGCCCCCAGGTTTGATAGTGGTGTATATCAGCTCTGGGAGAGTAGGGCTTTGAGTCATCGCAGCAAGAGTGTGTGCCGCTTGGGTTACTTGAGGAGATTGGTGAAGTTTCTTTAATTGGGATTGATACAGTCCTGTTTAATTGGGAGAGAGCCTGGAAATACCATCTAAAAATTCAGCCAATGAAAAATTAGAGGAAATGGCATCCTCCCCCAGGCTGGCAGGCTCCCAGACTCCTTCTCTGCACACCTCATTATCCTGTTACACTGCTGAATATGGATACTGTTTGTTCTTAATGATGGCTAAGGGATATTAAGTTTCTGCAATGTTATTTGATTATCATCTTTCCAGATATTCTCTTTGCCTCCCCCTCCTGTAGTAGCAACAGAACAAATTTCCAGTGCGGTGTGTGGTATCCCCCCCATGAGGTCACTGAGACCTAGACTGGTGAGAGAGGCATCAACAGCAAGAATCTTCTCCTCCCCATAGTATCCTTGCTACTATCTTCCCAACAGTGAGATCAGTTGTGTTAGGGCCAGACTCTGATTCCATTGCTCTGCTGGGCATTTTACCATTGACTTCAGTAGGATCAAGATTTGGTGCTCAGGCTGCCCAGTCTCATAAGAATGAATGATGAGGCCCTGGTAAAGGTAGCATGGCAGGAGAGGCTGGTGGGAAAGAGACCCTGAGGAAAGCTTAGGAAGCAATGGATGGTAAGCAAAGAAGATGGTAAGCAGGTGGACCTTAGGGTCACCTTGGACAGATGAAGATGGCAGGTGCTTGCATGACAGCCCAACCCCAGATGATGTGATAAGAGGAAGAAGCAGAAGATTGATCAATCTCACAAGGGAATCCCATTGCCTGAGATCTAGGTCAGACACCTGGAAACAATAGTAGGGAACAATAGTAGGGAACAATACTGCATTCGCTGGAGCAGGGCCGGCTCTCCTGTACAAACAGAACAGGGAGACCATGCTGGGCAGCCAAATGGCCAGAAATAGTTTTGGTTGCAGGTAGTGGGACTGATAAGGGATGACCATTTGCAATCTTGTCTGAGGCAACCCAGCCACCTAAAAGCAGTCCCTAATGGGGATGGAGAATTGGCCTTCACCACACCTGTTACCTATGGGCCAAATCCATCTGTCCTTCCTTAGGTCCATTGACTTCAGAGGGAGTTTTAACAAGAATCACATTCAAATAGGAACATTGAGATTTGACCATGTGCTTCTGTGATTGTTTCTCCTGCTCTTTCTTAAAAGTCTCAAAGGCTTATAAACCTACCTGGTCGTAGCTTTACCAGACCTTACCTTAGTTATTATTTGTTAGCACAGGCTCATTAAAAACTGCTAAAATATCCTACAGTGCTAGCCCCTAACACTATAGGAATGGTACTTTAGTATTACTCCTATAGAAAAGGAAATTCAGTAAATTATACTGCACTGCTCACTTTCACCTATTTGTATTAATAATCCTCTACTGCGCATTTCTGCTCTGCTCTGTCTCCAGCCATAGATTTCAAAACACTTTTTAAAAGGAATGTTAGTACCATGGTGGACTTTTTGAAAAGCGACCAGTGATTTTTGGGTGCCTCAGAACATGCAGTTGTTCCGCACTTTTGAACATCTGGACACCTTAAAATGTCCCAAGTTCGTAACCCCAAAATTAGAACCCCCTAAATCACTAGTCTCTTTTCAAAATCTAGGCCCAATGTGATCCCAGTTGAATAGATGAGAGAAAACAAGGCACAGAGAGGTTATATCTGAGGAACAGAGGATTTATCCAAGGTCACACAGCAAGTCAATGGCAGAACTGCGAAAAATATGTAGTCTTTTTCCCTCTATTACCCAGTCCACTAGACTGGCCAGTTACCCTGCTTTGGAGCTTTATATGCCATTATGGGACTGATCCCTTTCCCATGCAATGTATCCCCACTATCCTTTTCATTCCCCCCATCCTGTAGCTCAGTGGCTCTCAACCTTTCCAGACTACTGTACCCCTTTCATGAGTCTGATTTGTCTTGCATACCCCCAAGTTCCACCTCACTTAAAAACGACTTGCTTACAAAATCAGACCTAAAAATACAAAAGTGTCACAGCGCACTGTTACCGAAAAATGGCTTCCTTTCTCATTTTTACCATATAATTATAAAATCAATCAACTGGAATATAATTATTGTACTTGGATTTCAGTGTATAGTATCTAGAGCACTGACTTCGCTAGTGCTTTTTATGTTGCTTGTTGTAAAACCAGGCAAATATCTAGATGAGTTAATGTACCCCCCTGGAAGACCTCAGCGTACCTTCAGGGGTACACATACCCCTGGATGAGAACCACTGATGTAGCTAACTGGCACATTTTCTTCCTTGTCAATGACTTCAAGTCCTCACCATTAATATTATCCTCACATGCTGAATTTTGTTAAAGGCTCTCTGCCCGTCTGAGAGATGCATGTCAGTTGTGTCTCACTTGTCTACCCAGCTAGTAATCTCTCCAAAGAATTCCAACAAGTTAATAAAGATTGATCTCCCTTCCCTGAGATCATGTGGACCATCCTTAATCAACCTGGGCACTGTCAAGCCTTTTCTTCCCCTTAAAAATTGGCTGCCAAATAAATACTCTTCTCACAGCTGATGGGAAGCTGACTCACCTGCTGTGTCTGCACATCTCAGATATGTCTCAAGACCTCAATTCAGGAAGGCATCCCTATAACTCCAATGAGACTTAAGACTTAAACACATGCCCACGTTCAATTCTCAATAGAGATGGACCCTGAATCAGGGCTTAAGTTTTGAAAAGTTGGTTTGGGCCTCCATTTCCCAAAGCATCCTCTAATTTTGAGTGCTTCTGGGTTTGGGACCCCAGCTAAGGTTGCCAACCCCCCAGGATTATCCAGGAGTCTCCAGGAATTAAAGATGAATCTTTAATTAAAAATTATGTTATGTGATGAAACCTCCAGGAATACATCCATCCTAACTTGGCAACCCTAGCTCCAGCTGGAGACACCTAGACCTGATTTTTCAGAAATGAAGTTAATGGGAGCTGTAGGCACCTAGCTACTCTGAAAATCAGGCACAAGGAATTTCAACATGAGCACCCAAAAAACAAGGTACCTCAGATTAGTGGATAGTTATGAAAACTTAGTCTTTGATGACTTTGCCAAACCGTCCAGATCTCTTTAGCCTGTAAAACCGGGAGGGCCAGTCCACAGCAGCCAGCTTCCTTGTGAGATGTCTGGTGCCTACTGCATATTTCTCCCATCCACCCATCCTCGTCCCTTCGTATTCTTTCCTCAGGCCATTTTAAGGGACATCTCTGAGACGTAAGCAAGTCTCCTGCCTTGTCGCTACTACCTCTGGTACTTTAAGTCCCAGGTGTACAGGTTGTTGCCTGGACCCTAATGCTTTGTGTCAGTTTTAAGTTCCTCTGAGCTTTTATTGACCATTTCTTATGTTATCTGCACACTCCCTAATTCCTCATTTCTTCTCCGTGGAGATCTGATCCCTGACTTAGGACAAATCCTCGTCCTCCTCATTTGAAAAGACAGATGCAAAAGTAAGTTGTTAGTGTCAGTGTCAGTTCCTTATCCTCCTTCTTTTCCAATTTCCCTCTGTCATTCTTATGTAGGCTAACTCTCTGTCTCCGCTTATCCATTGTGTATATATTATGGACTTTTCCTTTCCTGTTAGTTTAAATGCTGAGTGATTCTTCTTGCTAGCCTTCTTTCTCTTCTCCTTTAATTAAACAATACTGTGTTTACCTTTGCCCCCTCTTCTAATACAACCAGCTCTCCCATTAAGCAAATATGTTTTCTTTATATGTGCTTTTGATTAGTGATGGAGACAAACCAAAATCCCAGATCTGAAAATCTCTGAACCTTGGGCTGTTTGAAAGCTGGCTATTAATTTTGTGCTGTGGGTCTACATATCTGCTTTGAATGTCAGCCACTGACTGTGAGAGATATATATGCCAGGCAAAAAAAATACTAATAATGCAATCCCCACCCTGACACTGACCTGCTGGGTGACCTTGGGCAAGTCCCATCACCTCTTTGTGCCTCAGTTTCTCCATCTCCTTACAGAAGGGGTGAATTAACAATGTTTATAAAGTGCTATATAGATGTAAAGTATTACTGAGTTCAATTGCTGGCAGAGATGGAAGCAGAGCTCCCTCCCGAGTCCTCTGTTTGCAGCCTATTCCATTCGTCTAGAACATTTGTCCTGGAAGTGTGCAGAAAAGCTTTTGAGAGAGGCTGTTCCTACATTATTCCTGACAGGGAAACAAGCAGGAAGTATCCAAAGCCTTCCAAGACAGCTTGTTCCTTAAAATCTACAGACTTGGTAGAGTCAGATAATATGACTAGCTAACCCTACTTTGGAGGTAATATCTGAACCATGCCAAACTTCATGAATCTTTGTGGTCTGATCATCATAACTGGCAAAACCTGGGATATATGTTGATTTACTATAAATGCCGTGCAGTAGTGTTTATTGCACAGCAAGCACCCGGTGGTAACCTATTGTACTCTGGGTGGCATTGCTGGATGTTGACACTGCTTTGTGATTATGCTTTTCCGCAAGAGGCATTAGTTTGTCATTTTAAGATCAATGTGCTGATGTGGTTTTTGAATTGTAACGAAACATCTACATTGGTGTTTGTTGTTTACCTGCGTTCTCATTGTGTAACAGGTAGCTCCAGTGATAATTGCTAATTTTTTTGTGTATTTATTGATGGGGGAAAAAACAGGATCCTTCATAAATATCCAACTGGGCAATTATCTCCGTACTGTATGTGCTGTTTTTCTATAAATGTTGAGATTCAATAATTACCACTAGAGCCAACCATGACATTTCGAAAGCACATACATAACAAATGGGGATGCCACGGAGTCATTAGCATTCAGATATCAAAACAGCTGTTCCCATTCTCCTTTGCATGAATCTGTCTCTTTGTTTTACAAAGAATGTTGCAGTTGCCAGTTAAAATATTGCTTTTTCCCCCTTTTCCAAATGAATGTTTGTGCCCATGAAGGAAGCTGGAATGACAGCCATGGGGATGTGTGTGGGGGGGACTGATGTCCTTGGTATTCAAACAGCATCCCTGTTACAAGACAAAATGTCAGGGTCTCCTCTTCTAGCCATAAGGAAAGAGAGGGTGATGGTGACCCGTTGAAACCTGTCTGTGACCCTTCTCAGGGGGTCATAATCCTGAGTCAAGGCCCCACAGTCTGTGTTGTCTGTGAGTTGTATGCTTTATGATATGGACTTTCGTTCACTGAGGCCACTTTGGGCAGCTTGAATAGCCAACATAAGCGACCAAAGAGGCATCAGCTGGCAAGTCCGTTCTGACCTGGCTGGATGTAAACTGGTGACCTAGAGGTGGAAGGCCCCACATCTCACCACTGATTTTCTTAGGAAGTGTATCTAGAGGTCAGAGCTCAGCTGTTGGAGCCAGGACTCTTGGGTTCTTTTCCTAACTTTGCCACTGACTTACTGGCAGGGCAGGGTTAAATGGGAGGTTTTTCAGACAAATCGATAGAGCTGGCTGAAAAATGGCCAAAACATTTTACTAAAAATGGTCATTTTCCATTGAAATGTTTTTTAAAATTGGAAAACAAGCATCTCTTCTGGTGAATCTATATTTAGACAGGCCCACGATAATGTCCTACTCATTGCCTGTCAGACAGGATTGTAGAGTCCTAGGAATTTGGATGCCTAGGAATTTGGAAGAGCCGTCCCTCCTCCACAGGACTTTTCAAAAGCCTCTGTCCAGCTAACATGAATAGCTGAATTATTCTGAAAGGCATTAGTCATGTTCCAATGCCACAGCTATTACTGACCGCTTTCAGTCCTGCTTCAATCTTTAACCTCTTCTTTACAAGTTTGGTTCTTGGAAAATGGAGTTTGACACATCCTGATCCATAGCTAATGAAATAGAGAAACTGACACAATGGAATTGATCCTTTATAATCTCCTAAACGAGAGACATATGTGTTGCTCACTCTGTCAGTGGGTTGTATGTTGTATGTGGCCCATATGTCTCTAGGCCCTTTCAAGGTGCAATCCAGACCAGCTATGGGCTGTCACCCCAGACCTGCAACCTTGGGTGCCTTATAAAGCCTTGCTGTGGTAGCTCCCACCTGGACCACTGACAAACAGCCTGCCAGCCACACCCTGTGTGTGTGTGTGCACAACTGCAGCCTTCCAGCAACACTGCAGTTACACACTGGCTTCCACCAGCTGTGGTTACCATATGCAGGGCGACCCCAACACACTCCCAGTCCTGGATTTTCCCCCCGAAAATGTGTATTCTGTACTGCACTGTCCAGCCCCTTCCGGGTCAGTTCAGATAACAAGGTTTGTTGTCTCTGTAAGGCAACAATATACAACAACTTGCCACCTTAAATGGAGTTACCGCACAGTTCACAACACTGGATTAATTTTAATTAAAACACAAAGAAGTGTATTTAACTACAAAGAGAGAGATTTGAAGTCAGTACAAGTACGAAGGCATTCAAATCAGCAATGGTTACAAGAAAAATAAAGTTAAAACTCTTCCTAGTACTACAATTTTACAAACTAGGCTTGGCTCAAGAGAAAATTCTGACCACATGCTTCCCACAGCATTACTGACTAGTCTTCAGGTCAGGATCCCTCCCGAAGTCTACGAGCTGAATTCTTTTGTCTTCTTAGATTCAGGAGAGATGGATAGGGAGAGAGAATCCTGGAGTGCTTTTACCCCTCACTTTGATAGTTCAGCCTCCCTTTGAAGTGCCTCTTTCTGAGTGTGATCCCTTGATAAAGTTCTTTCCAGCTGAGAGCAAGCAGCCATGGAGTCTGGTGTGGGGGCAGGCAGAGCAGGTTTGCTAACTTATTTGCTAAGATGCAGATGTGTTTGTTACTGCCCCTTTTCTGCCAAAGAATGACCACTTGATAGGTGAAGACCCATCAGCTTTCCTGACACCTGGATGGGCTTCAGCTTCCTTTGTCTTTGAGAAACAGGTTTACCCACTCCCTAGACCTGTCTGGTAAACACACTTCAGCCATGATTTCAGCATATGTTCAGAACTTTACATTTAATGTTGGTACATACATTTCCCCGTGATTTCATTGATCTCGTGGTTATTAGTGTTCAAATGATACCTCACAAGGTATATTTTGTACCGAGATGAGTACAGTAGTGTGTGGGGTATGAATACAGGGTGCATTCCATCACAACTTCAGACAGAGAAGACTCTATCTACTTTTGTGGCCCCTGAGCATCTCACACATTCTTAGTCCATTTATCTTCCCATTTTACCAATGGGAAACTGAGGCACAGAGAGACTAAGTGATTTACCACAAGGAACTAAGCCCAGATCTCATGAACAGCACCCGTCTCTGGGACTGAACTATTTCCGCTCCCAAAGAATAAGCCTCTAACTCTTGAGCTAAATAGGAGCTCTTTTAGCTAACTCTAGTCTGGTGGTAGGTCTTGTCCACCTGGTGATTAGTCGGTAGAGGGGAATATCGTTCACTCCTTCCCTGGATTCTCTCTGGGACCAAAATCTCCCACGAGAAATATTCAAGCAAGGCATGCGTAAAGTTTATTCATTAACTTAGTGTGTATACGTCAAGGTGAATGGGAATTAAACACATGCATACTTCAAGGGGAGATGAGGCTCTTGTGTTGACTGCATTATCATTCATACTAACAAAACAGCTTAAAACACTAGCATATTCTTTTGAAAACAGAGCTTTGTCTTTCAATAAGGGAAAGGAAATAGAACTCACATCGCATTATGTTTCCAAGCGCCTGTCAAGAAATTCTGGAGGATGACGCCTGCTTAAGCGCATCCAACTGTTGGAATATATTCAGACTTTGCATCCATGTGCTGCTCCCCTAACTAACATGGAAAACCTCAATTCAATTAAAGTAACAGCCAACCTGAACCTTTTCCTCCAAAACTTGCACCAAATTGTAACTGGAAACTTTCTTCTTTTGTTTTGTGTGCATTCCCTTCTACAGCTTCACCACTCAGCCAGTACCTTGGTTTTGGGCAGGGTTAGAAATGAGAAGCTTGGAATCCCACAATAATTTGATGGGATTATCTCATGGTATTTCCAATCCTGCCCAAGCCCAAAACTCTGCCACTATGGCTCAGGAAAAGGCTCTTAAACACATTTAAATTTAAGCATGCGCTTAAGTCTGGTGTGCTAATTGGGCCTACAAGTTTACCCTAATAGGGAGCTCGGCTGTAAAAAGTATTTGAAAGTGATAAAATGTCACAATGTCCACTAATATCAAATGTTGATGGGAAAAGATATGAAAGGGAGACAGACTGAATTAGGTCTGGTCTACACTATGAATTTACTGTGGTATAGCTACATCATTCAGGGGTGTGAAAAATCCACACCCTTCAGAGACATAACTATACCGACCCAACCCCCAATGTAGACCAGCATTACGTCGATGTAAAAATTCTCCTGTTGACATAGCTACTGCCTCTTGGGGAAGTGGAGTACTTAACACTGTGAGGAAAACCTCACCCATTGGCATAGATAGATAGCATCTTCACTGAAGCTGCAGTGTAGACAAGCCCTGAGACTAAACAAAAAGGCCTCCTGATATAACTCAAGGATGGTGTTGAAATCATGCTCGGTAAAAAGAGAAATGTGGAACAGGAAATTAAAGAAACAAAATTGTTGTGTTGGAAACTAGGCCTAATTGGTGGACAAAATAATGAGGGGTTGGGCTATTCTATCCACAATTCCCTTTTTTGGGTCCTTAAAATAAGAGACTTTGGGGCGGGGGAATATGAAAGAACAGATGGAGAAAAAGAAGGGAGAGAAAGAACAGATGGAGGCTACTGGAGCAAACATCACCATCATGGCTGCTCCAGCCCCACATCTCCTGGGACCCTGGACCTTTTTTGTCCTAATCCTGAGGGATGTCCTGACAAGACAGGGACAGTGAGAGGAACCAAGGTGACATCGCCACCCCTATCAGCTCCAGCTGAATCCCAAACACCACCTGGGATGAAATGGGATTGGACTTTAACAACAGCAGCAATAACAACAGCTCCAATCCATCTCAGCTAACGTCTCTTTTCCTCCAAAAGGAAAGTTATCACCATCTTTGATACCCTGTAAGAGACAGTCAGACAAAAGGTTTTTTTTTTTTCCTTTTAAAACTCTCACCAGCTAAAGGGAAAAGGAACAAAACATGCTGTTACCATGAAAGCCTTACTTAATACTTTACATTTCAAAGGCTTTAACTGTTTTTCCTTCTTTTTGGAATCTTTAATAAAAGGTTTTAAAGATTTTTAAAGGTGTGTGTGACCTGGTACTAAGCAGGCTGAGATCTATGTACACCAAACCCCCAATCTGGCATAACACTGTTTAATATTGGACAGTAATTGGGTTATGTTAACACCTTTGGCTCATTCATTCCATCTAATTAATACAACAGGTCCCACTGGCTTAACTGAAAGCAGCCACTGTCAGATGGTTGGTTGGTGGCTTGTGGGAATAAGCTAAAAGTCTCTTTACAGTTCCTGGTGGATACGTGTCTGCATCACAAGCCACAGTCGCAGCTGGCACTCAGCTTTGTTCAGCAGGGAGGTCAACCACTGAGCTGGTCCTGAAGATCAGCTGGGGTTGCTCAAAAGACTCCCAAGGTTGATGGTGGATTTTGCACACACATTTTGCACACAATCCACGCTTTTTCCTGGTGATTTGCTAACTTGCACTTCCACCCTTCACAACACCCATAGTGCTTCAGCAGCCTTGGAGCTGCATGCACCCACTTCGACATACACCAGCTCGACTGTTTGGGACATTCAAAATTAGCCCAGGGAAAGTACCGTAGGGAGCAACCCTGCAATGGCTGGGCTGGGCTGGGCTGGGGAATGGACTTGGAGACTGAGTAGGTCTTTTCCATCTAATGTCTTTGATTGATTCCTATGCATGAGAATTGCAACACATCACAGGGCATTGTGGGGGAAACTTGTACTGCACTGCCCAGGTTGTACCTGCGTGGTGATAAATAGAGGACTTTGGGCTCCAGGGGTGTCTGTGAATGTCAGACTTCTTACCTGCAATGAATTTCACCTAGGGGAAAATAATGCTAAAATATGCTGCACAGTGGAAGATGCAGAGTTGTTTTATCAGGCTGCTGAATCTAATGCTTTCAGTCTTTTACAATCAAATCCTCTGGTTTGGATGGAAATCGCTCGCATACCCTTCATGCTGGTTGCTGTCTCTGCTGAGAGAAGATGCACACAGCTCCCATAACAAATTGAGCTCATTTCTCTGGCAAAAGTGGATGTTTTCACTTGGGGGTTTCAGGATAACATCCTTAGGAAGAGTCTTTCCCAGCCCAGGAAGCCAGAGCCAATTTTTAATAGGCAACATCTTGTTTCCTGTAAAGTCCCTGTGGCTAGATTTATGTATGTGAATACAGGCTGTTGAAAATGTCTGCATTAGACCCCAGGTCAGATCCTCAGCTGATGTAAAGCAGGTTAGTGCTACTGACATCCATGGAGCACTGCTGAGGATTCTCACGTTCTTCCAAAATCTATAATATCTTACCACCATGAACAGTAAAGAGTCTAAAAACTCCTCCATCAAGGAATCAGTAATGGTCATACTTGGCTCTTAGCCAAATGCCTTTTATTCCAAGATCTCAAAGCACTTTACAAAGGAGGGTCAGTATCATTATTCCCATTTTATAGATGGGGAAACTGAGGCACAGGGAGGCTAAGTGACTTGCTCAACTTCACTCGGCAAAGGCTTGACCCCAGATCTGGGGATGTTCCAGTCCGTTGCCCCCTGTCCACTTGGCCACAGTGCCTTGATTGTTGGGTCCTCTCATGCGTGTCCTGACTGCTGAAGGGCCTCTGAGAGCCCCTGTAAAAGACAGTAGATGAGGCATGTCTCACAGGATGATTATTTGTGTTCTGTTTATGTGTGTGTAAGTCCACACACACGTGCACACTAAATCTCTCTCACGGCACACGAGCAGCCAAAATGAAGATGTCTTTCTGTTCTCTGTCATCAGCTGTGGCACATCCAAGATCCCAGGGATACATGGAGTGCTGTTCCCCCACCTCTCCCCTTTGATTAATTTGGTGTCTATCATCCAGAGCGCGTGAATTTGTCTTATTATTGCTTTTTTTCCCTGACGCAGCTGTTCATTTTCTCAGCTGCTGTGACTCCTCCTTTCCCAGGAGCTGCCTTTCTGCTACGAAGCCCAGTTCCATGTTCGCTGGCCAGACGCCGTAGCACTCTGTCCTGCCTGTTAGGAGACAGGAAGACGATGTTCACTCTCAACTCCAAATCCCATTTACAAAGCTTTCACAAATGCTTCAGACTCCAATCCACTGGCCAAAGAACTGGCCAAAATGTTGCTGCTCCCGGACACTTCAGAGCCAGAGATATCAGAGGAGGCGCTCAGGCCTTGGGTTTGCACAAAGTACGTTCAGCTTTAACATTGAAGGGGAATAAAGGCTTGGCGACAGCGAAATCCACGGGAACGGTTTCCTGTGTGTGCAGTAAGATAATGTATGGTAATGAGAGCAACACTGAGTTGCCGAATGTTACAGCATTGTAACAAGAACTTATCAGTGCTTCCGGCTGCTACTGCATATTCTAAGGATGCGGTCTTGCCAGAGTGGCGTGAATAGGAGATTTATTTTGTATTGTTAGACTGTCAAGCCGCTGCACAACAACAGCTTTCAAATGATAACTTCCCCAGCTTACCGAAGTTGTGAATTACATGCTTCTAGTTCCTGGCAAACGAATGGGACTGACAGCTGCTCTGCAGAAATCTTCCTTCCACTCCATTTCTCTGCCAGCCCGGGATGGTCAGAGACTCAGTGTTAGCTCGCCCCTACCTAATCTAATAGGGCTATTATTAAGAGTGACAGGAATCTATTTCTAGAGACAGAACACACCACAGCGACTGAACATACAATGAAGGAAGGAGACACTTTAGCACCTAGCCCCTAACGAGAGACGGGAGATGAGAATTATGACTCCTGCCAGCCACGCTGGGTAAATTGGAGTTGATTGAATTCATTCGTGAGGTGCGGGAATGAGAACAGCGGTGGAAAGGAAGGAGCAAATTAGATGACAACCTGGTGGGAAAAAAGCCCCTTTCTAGGAGCTCTGAATCCATTTCTCTAGTTCCCTTAATTATTGAGAGATGCCAAGAAGTCAGAGACGGGAATGACCTATTTAGGGATCAGAGCCTTAAAGCCCTGGATCTGGATACCCTCAAGCTTTGAGAAACTTCAGATGCAGGGCTGGACGTTGTCCCTGTGAGCTCCCATCCCGTTCAAAAATGCTGCTACCGGTACTGATTCATCACACGCTATATTCTGCAAGGCTTTGGCCAGTTTAGTCTCAAGTGATGGGACTTACCTTCCTAGCTTAATACATCTCAGGTTTAGGAACTTTTTCCTAGTATTTAGTCTCACTTTTTCCCTTCGCTCCATTTCATTCCGTTACTCTGCAGAAACCCTCTCCAGCTAGCAGCTCACCTCCTGCCAATAATTCCTGGGCTAAATCGTCGAGAAGAGTCATAGTGACAACCGCACTCAAACAGCATGTGACATCTGCCAACATCTTGGATGCTTCACTATCAGGCTCCAGCCCAGGGCACAGTGCAGAGACAGCCCTAGTAGCACAAAGAGATGTGGCAGTGGAGATCAACTAAATCTCAGTGTTCACCCTACTCAACTCCTCTGCAGCCTTTGATACGGTCAGCCATGGGGTTTTGTTGATCCACTGGCATAGCATAGCTTGAGTACACAATGCAGTTCTGTAATGAGTCCAGTCATTCCTCTTCAGCAGGACCCGGAAAGGACCTGCTCATTTTTATCTAAATCTCCGTCACCTATGGAATCCTACTGGACTCTAACCCATCCCCTCGACTCTTCAATCTCTACATGTGGTGGCATGGAGAGGTGGGGAGATGACACGGCTAGCCTGTCAACAACAAGCCGATGACACCCAGCTGCATATCTCCCTCTCCAAAAATGCCTTTACAAGAAGGTCACAATGTCTGCAGGAGATCAGCTTCTGTGTGAAGAGCACCTAGTACAAGCTGGGCCTGTGCAAGACCAAAGCAGAGAGAGAAGCAATAGATTCTTTGTGATTTTCAGCTGTCCTCACTGGAGCGAGCCTGCAGTCTTCGGCAGCACGGTGCTGAAAGGTACAAAGTGAAGATGTTCCGTAGCAGGCCAGGTAGTGCTAGCCATGTGGTCACAGAAGTGACTCAGCTAAGATCAGAGTCATACCTGGATCTGAATTAAAATGGGAAGATGGAGAAGTCAGCTGTGGAGATGAAGCACTTAAGAAGATTGGGAGAAGGGCCCAAGCTTTTGTGTGATTGTGCCCTGAGCACTGATTTAGTCCTGAAGTGAATGTATAGGATCAGCAAAATATTACTGGATGATAGTTCTTCTGGCCTGTCTGAATCCCTGCAAAAGGTTTGCTGTGGAATGCAGCACAGTTAGGCCTGGTCTGCACACAGTCCTTGTACCCGTCTAATGATGTTGGTTAGAGGTGTGATTTTTTCATTTCTGTTTTTTAACAGAAACAGCTATACTGGTCCAGCCCCTAGTGTGGACCCTGTTACAAAGGTGCTGCTTCTTCTGACGTGGGAGTAGCAACTATACCAGTGTAGGGCCTGGTCTACACTGACTACAGCAGTCGACGGGCGATAGGTTGCGTATGTCCTATCAACTTACTAACTTTTACTTACCCTGGCGTCTCCACTGTGCTGCGCCGACGGGAGACGCCCTCCGGTCGACGCAGCCTTACGCTTTTGGCGGGGGTGGATTTACGGCATTGACCGGAGAGCACTTCAATCGATCCCGCGGCGACGGCGCTGCTGGCAGTGTAGACCTACCCTAAGTCACCTTTAAACCAGAGTAATTAGAAGGGGTGGCACCTCTTTAGCTATGCTGCTGTGATTAAAGCGGTTCAACATTTGTGCATAGACAAGATCTTAATTTATTGATCTGGGAAGATGATTCTTGGGTCCTATTTGTTTCAGACAGGCACAAAGACCTATTATGGTAGGGTTGCCCATGGAAGCTGAGTTGCTTACAGTTTTTTCCTTCCTTAGAAAAATACTACTATTGAAGCATTTGTTTTGAAGACAAGTAAACCACAAAGTATGTGGCATATGCAAAAAGCCATGAGGAATAAAAGGCTGATTAAATTCTGGACCTGCTGATCTTGGCGGTTTCCTTTGAATGTTATTTAAACATTTGGTTTTGCTGGGTGGTTTTTTTATTATTATTATTATTTATTTATTCAATAACCTGCCATCTTACAAAATGCAGAACTTTTGCAATGCCTCTTATCTTCTACTGAACCACTGAGATGGCAAAATATATTCTCTGTCTCAACAATTCAGTTTATATTTGCATGCGGAAATTGGAAAGCAAGTTGTTTTTCTTCGTTTGCATGACAATACCCCAACTGCAATACAATTCACTGTTTAATTTGTGATAGTTAGTGGGTGAGAAGAATGGGCCATGCAGTTTGGCCCAGTTTTGTTGCTGATGTCGTTGTTATAGTTAAAATTGATTTATGAGTAAAGGCAAAGAAACCTAAAACACCTGTTTGTCAGCATGCAGAATGTGGTGCATGAGGTCACAGAGTGCAGTAAAATCTACTGAAGAGTCTGGGGACAGGGGGAGGGTTCCTGAGTAAGAGCTTCAGGACTGAGGTTCTAAGGACCCTCACATCTCAGAGCGGCAGCTGGCCTAGTAGACTAACCACAGGACCAGGAGTCAGGATCTTCTCCATGATAGCACCGGATCCTCTGCTGGTGTGATTTGTGGTAGTTCCATTGGCTTCATTGGAGCTGCTCTCACTGATACTAACTGAGCATCTGGGGTGGTGACTTAAGACTGGTTGCGTACAGCTTTTGTACTGCTGTAAGTATTTTGGTTAAGGGTGTGACTTTTTTAACCAAAATACTTATACTGGCACAGCCCCCCCAAGTATGGCTGCGATTATACTGGATTGGAGGTGCTTTAGACAGGTATAGTTTGGGGAATACGGCTCTACCACTATAAAGCACCTGTATACTCACATTACTGTGTCAATACTGAGGGGGGAAGGGAGACAGGAGGGGTTGTACAGCTGTAACTGTCCCAGGCAAATTAAAGCAGTACAACTTTTGTGTACAGAGAATTCCCTGATCCTGCAGTGTGCTGGTGCCCTCTGCAAGGTGGTGGGTGCTGGTTCTATCACGGCAAAGGTATTGACAGTTCTGATGTTGCCAATGATATTATCAGTGGGAACTGAGGATACTCAGTGACCCTTAACCTCTGTGCCTCAGTGTCCCCCGTCTCTCAGATAGGGATCATACTAAGTGGCCTGCTTTTGCGGGGATGTTATGAGGATTGAGTGGTGCAGATGCAAATTGCTACATAATTGCTAGGGGTTATCTTTAATGGTGCAGGGTAAGATAGTCTTCTAAGGCAAACCAGTCATGCTTCAGGCTGCGTAAGAAATGTGTGTGAAAGGCTGGAGGGAAATTTGTTCTCATACCATAACATTTCACAATTGACCAAGGACATTCGAGGGTTTAATGCTGGCTGTTGTTGTCAGCAGACTATCCAGGTCACACGATGAGTGTCTGAACATTAGGGAAAGCGAGGTACTTTCTATAGTAGAGATCATACCCTGCGTCTGTATTTCTCTTTATTAATGATCGACTGTAAAGTAATGTAAAAGAGATGCTGATAACTGCAGCTAAGTAAATCCCAATATAAGTATTGTGTACAATATAGTGGAAAAAAGAATTTCAATCAGATAGGAAGCTGCTCTCTTGATTGTTTTATGGTACAGAATATGACTTGGGGAAGTCAGCTCCTGTTTGTGGCCTCATCCAGCAAAGCATTTAAGCACATGCTTAAACTCAAGTACGTGTTTAATAAGTGCTTTGTTGGACTGGGCCTTGAGTACATGACAAAACATGGAGGTCAAGTTTGATGCAAAGTAAATTCTATATTTATCTGTCAATGCTTTGCTTAGTTTAGCACTGTAATTAACTAGTGGTTTAACTTGTGTGTGTGTGTGTCCTTCAAACAACTTTGACACAGTTCTGTCTTTTTTGTGCATTTCAATGGGAGCCGAATTTCCTGCACCCTGTTCTACATCGCTAGACTGGTTTTCTTGCTGGGAAGTATTGATAAGAAATGGCAGCTTCCACTGAGATACAAAGTCACCGTTACGGAGCTGCTGAGACTATGACAAGTGTTTCAGACGACAGTCATTTTAAAAGGTTCCCATTGACTTCATTGGGAGCAGAGTTAGGCCAATGCAAAATGCTTTTGAATATTCCACCCTTAATATTTAAAATATTAATCTATTAACTAACGAAGATTTTTTGACAAATCCCTGCAGTTTTCTTTTAGCACAAAGAAATAGTAACAGTAGCTTGCAATCATCAGACTCAATAAAGGAGTAAATAAGGCCAGAAAGATTAAAAGGTTGAAGGAAAACATTTAGCAGTGAAAATCAATTTCACTCCACAAACATGGGCTAAGGTTGGAAAACATATGGAGCTTCAGTCTCTAGCAAACGTGTGCCATTGAGGAGAAGCTAGAGGAAGTGTGAATATGCGTCCTTGATAACAGTGATTATCTTTCCCCTCGTGTGTTGAAATACAGCTGTTGCTTTGGATTAAAAAACATACTTTTTTCAGGTGATACCTATCACATCAAAGATCAAATACACAAAGCAAAATATTTTCGAGGACAGTTCACAAAACCTATTGACATCCCACAGAAGCAATTTGATGCTGCACAGTTTCCGAATGTGTCATTTCTAGGATCTGTCTACACTGCATCCAGAGGTGTGACTGCAGCGAGTGTAGACATCCCTGAGTTACCTTTTACCTAGCTAGCTCGAATGACAGTAGCAGAGAAGCTGCGGCTGCACTGTCTAGCTGCTTTCGTACAGGGTTGTACAACATAGGCTGCTGCAGCTTCTCTGCTATTATTATTTTGATCTGACTAGATCCAAGGTAGTTCAGACATGTTTCCACATGCAGATGTCATAACTCTGATTTCAGTTTAGACAGACCGTTAGTTTGCAGTATGAACACCAGGTCTAATCTACTGAACCTTGTGCTGAATTCTCCTCCACCCACAACTTGGCTCAGCACAGGTGAACAGGGGGCTGTCAGGCTCCCTGTCCCTGTACTGCCCTGCCCTAGTGTAAGTTAGAGCAGCTGCGGAGCTGCTCTAAATTAACCCACCAGCATCAGGTCTCTAAGTGACCTGGAAAATAGGCCCACCCTCCATTCCTGCTACCACCACACACCATTTACAGAGGTTAGGGAGAAGCTAGTGCACGTTCGCTTGTACAGCACCATACACGGTAGGGTCCTTGTCCATGACTGGGGCTCTTAGGTGCTAAATCCCAGCCAAATTGGGGAAGGGATTCAGGGGAGTCTGTTATATTAATTTAGGTTAGATAAATGGGCCAAAGGTGTTAACATAACCCAGTCACTGTCCAGCATTAAAGAGTGTTAAGGCCTGGGGGTTGGTATACAGAGATCTCAA
Source organism: Emydura macquarii macquarii (assembly GCF_026122565.2). Classification (NCBI taxonomy): domain Eukaryota; kingdom Metazoa; phylum Chordata; order Testudines; family Chelidae; genus Emydura; species Emydura macquarii. The sequence continues at coordinate 2,895,101 of NW_027130449.1, read as the reverse complement.
CCTGCTTAGTACCATTAAAAAATCTTTCTAACCTTTTATTAAAGATACAGAAAAGAAAGAAAAACAGTTAAAGCCTTTGAAAAATAAAGTATTAAGTAAGGCTTTTATTTTTACAGCAGTTCTCATTCCCTTTCCCTTTTGCTGGTGAGAGATTTTAGAAGGAACCCCCCCTACTCTGACAGTTTCTTAGTTTGTATGAAAGATGGTAATAACTGTCCTTTGAGGAAAAGGAGAAGTGAGTTGAGATGGGCTGGAGCTGTTGTTAAAATCCAATCCTGTTTCATCTCAGGTGGTGGTTGGGATTCAGCAGAGCTGATGGGTTGCTGATGTGATCTATATCCCTTTTACAGGCCCAGTTTGGTCAGGACATCCCTCAGTATTAGGATGAAGAAAGCTTAGGGTCCCAGGCAATGGTGGGGGTACAGCCTTGATGGTGAAGTTTGTTCCAGTAGCCTCTGTCTGTTCTTCTCTCCGTTCTTCTTTCTCTTCATCTGTTCTTTCATATTTCCCCTCTGCCCCCCCATAGTCTCCTTCTTCAAGGACTCACGAAGGGAACAATGGGTGGAATAGCCCATTCCCTTATTATTTTGTCCGCCAATACTGCCTCAGATTTGAAACACCAATTTTGGTTCGTTAATTTCCAGTTCAACATCATCTTTTTTTTCCAAGCATGATTTTAACACAGTCTTTGAGTTGTACCAGGAGGCCTTTATGTTCAGACTAATTCCATTTTTCTGTCTCCCTTTCATACCTTTTCCCATCAATATTTGTTATTATAGGTTATTGTGGCATTTTATGAACTGTTGCATACTTTTTACAGTGGAGCATACAATTAGAGTAGATTTGTAGTCCCAATTATTACAACAGGCCCTGATATAGAAAATTGGGTGCAGCCTGGAAAAAGCCGAGAATCACTTCCATAGAAAAGTCTGTGTCTAATAAGTAACACTCACCATGTACGACACTTAGGGAGTTCTGGCTTTGGAAAGCATTTATGAGCGAGCGTCGTGGTTTCTAACTTTATTCAGTTACTAGAAAATGTCAATCTGTGGAATATCCATGAAGTCTCCAGTTCCAACTAGTCCCCCAAGTCACAGTTACGTCTGTCTGATGCTGATTAAATACGCTTGCTGTTGAACAAACCTTTTCAACCAAATCAAAGCAGATCAGTTTTGAAGCTCTGAGAATTCCAGGATTTTAAAGGGCTCTGACAAGGGTGAACCGAGTTGAAGCACAGCATCCAAGAACTCTTAATGAATTGTTGTTTTCACAGTATCTGACCAACTCTAATATCTAGATATACCTTGGTTGTCCACCGTGGATCAGCTCCATTGACTTCAGTGGTGCTACTCCAGCTGCGAATCTGGGTCTACAGATATTCCTATCCCTGTAGCAAGGCAGTATGGGTGACGCAGTGAGGCCCATAAGACTTAGGTAGGCCTGAAAACAGATTTTCAATCCTGTCAAAAATTTCACAAATTTGAGAAAAAATTCCTGCCAAATCACAACGAAAAGCCAAAATTTTGAAATTTTTTGTAAAACAAAATTCTGGGGGGAAAAAATCATTAAGGGTCAGTGGAAAGGAATATTCCATTTCTGTTTCAAAACTTTTTAATTTTTTTTTTTTTTTAAGTAAATCCTGAAATGAAAAATCCTTTCAAAATGAAAAATTGAAACTTTTCATTCTGAAAACGGCAGAACCGGACACGTAGACTTTTTCCAAATGTTTTTCAGTTAAATTTTGTCTAAATTTAACATGACTTCACAAATATTTTGGCTTAGTCAAAACCGCTGTTTCAACGAATTCTTTCTGACCAGCTCAAGATTATACGATGGGGCTGCCTGGAGGCCTGGATTCAATGACTCAGAAGATCCTTTTCACTCCCATGTCCTCAAGTCCTAGCTTCTATTCCTGGTTCTGTGCTTGGACAGTGTCTAGCACAATGGAGTCCTGAGCTGATTGTCTTGTACTGTAATGCAAATACTAATAATAACCAGGAGACCTTATATATCTTCCTACAGACACTATTTGCTTTTTAGTAACCACTTCCAGCATGCAAGCCGCAGAGAGAAATAATTATATATAAAAGAAATGGTGGGTTCCAAATGAAGACGGACGGTCCCTATACACAGCATGTTCTTAATGAGCAGATATGCTGAGCCAAAATAATAGATAAAAAGGATTAGATCCTTTGAGGTGTATTATATTACCATGCCTTTTGTTAGGTTATCTGAAGATAATGTGCCATTGCTGGAGACGGTATGCAGGACTTGATGGACCGTTGGGAAGATGAGGGCAGAAAATCTTATGCTTATTAAAAAGATGAGTATAAATAAGTGATTTTAATCAGAAAGGAGAGATTCCACAGTGTCCCCAGGATTTTGCTCATTAGATAATGCATGGAAATATTAGGCATGGGTTGTAATGAAAGAATCCTTCATTGTTACCCCATTCTCAGCCAGGGACAGTGGAATGGCCTCTCCTAGGGCAAACATGATTTTGAGCCCTTGCCTACAAGTGCTGGTAAGAATGCAGGGTGGGCCGAGAGGCCCCCCAGCCGTTGCTCCAGCCGGCACTGTGCCCAAGACAAACACCTGTCAGGGATGGTCTCGGTATACTTGGTCCTGCCTCAGCGCAGGGGGCTGGACTGGATGGCTTCTCGAGGTCCCTTCCAGCCCGACACTTCTGTGTTTCTATGACTGTCTTGAGAGATGCAGGTCTGAGTGGCTCCCTTCCCACTTCCCCTGCATTGGTCCAGCTCTGTTGGTTGGCACGGCCTGAGGGGGCCAAAGTGCTGTCTTCACCCACCCTGCTGTCCAGCCTGGATATAGATTATGTTCTCTTGTCAGGTGCAGCATCTGATCTGTTCTGAGGTCAGTGTCTCAGGCTAGTCACGGGATCTGGCCATTTGATCATTTGCCAGACACTTTATAAGTTACCTTTGTTCTACCGATGCACCTCATAACAAAACCTACTGATCCCTATTTTTCAGTGCCTATTAAAGCAGCTGTTTTAAGGTGTTTTTAAGTGTCTCTCCCCCATATGCCATCTCAATCTTTTTTCTATAAAAAGTGCATGGAAATCACCACATGACACCAAATCAATACCTTGTGCTGCTGATGTCCCACGAGGGTATTTTTTAAGATCATATCTCACAACCAACGCTTGGAGAGCTCTTGTAGGGAGAAGGCGAGAGCTACTTTCTGTTTATAGCCATTTACCTTCCACTGTAATGTATTTAGGAGGAAAATTGCCACTTACACTTACAAAGCAAATTGGCTTATGTTCAGTAATAGGCTTCGCAACTCTCGCTTCTGTTTGAGAAAGGTCATCTTGAAGACTTTAGCACCCCACAGAACTTGGATGATCTTGACAGCTAGGAGAGAATCATATGGTCCTGAACTGTAATTTTCTTCATGTATTAAGACCTCAGAAATCCCACGTTTCAGTCTTACTGGCTTTCTCTGCCATTATTGCTGCCAGCAGTCGGGCTGGAATAGAAAATTGCTCGTTGGGTCTCCTTACTAAAATAGCAGTCTCTGGAAACACACACATGAAAACCCCAAAACACCTGTATCAGCTAGCGAAGGTGGGCTTATTTTTCTCCTCCCAGCTTGTATACCTTTGCAGATGCATCATCCTGCCATGTGCTGTTGCAGAGGACCCCTTGTGCCATTTTAATGTTATTAGCCATCACCATGGGAACAAATATCGATGTTGTGTTTGCAGTAGTAACTATCGCAGGTCCCTGAGGGGTCCTTACCCTTGAGTGTATTCAGTTGATAGCAAAAACAAAGTGAACATAAAACAAGCCACTTAGAAAAGAGGCAATGGGCTGCCTTCCTGCATCCAGGCTGCAGAAAAGTGCAGCTGGTAGCAAATTACCAGCCCAGACTGGGTAATTACATTAGTGGTTTCTCCTAGGTGAATGTCACCCGCTTATCTTTACCAGTAACTGCAACATCCTGCAGTATCTATCAGCTGGTGCAAGCTGCTGTTGTGGTGAAGCTGATGAAACAATGGTGTTAATATCTTAATAAAATAACCATTTATTGATAAAGGTGAAACAGGATGGTCTGTGCCAGAGGCCTGGGTTCTCCATGAGAGAGAGAGCACAGTGTGTGTGTCTCTGCATACCGCAGCTGAGCAGAAAATGGCAGCGGTTTCTATCAGACAACAGAGTCTGGGATTTAAAAGTCCCATGGAAACTGAAATCATAAGCTGCACACACCATGGACTTGATAGAAAAAATATTTCAAAGGCTTCATGTCTGTGTGTGGTGATCAAAGGTTAACCCACTGCCATACTTGGGCAGTATGGCTCTGTAGCTGGGATGATGTTCTGGGAGTCAGTACTGGATTCTGTTCCTGCCTGTGACTCATTTTGTGACTTCAGGCAAGTCCCATCACTCTGTGCCTCAGTTTCCCATCTATTAGCTAGGAATAATACCCACATCAGAGGGTGATAAATATTTTAAAGTGCTTTGAGATCTCCGCATGAAACGTGCTATGTAAGGTGCAAAGGAAAGATCAGCCTGAACCAGACTCCTACACCTAAACAGCCCCAAATGTTGGGACACATGTCTTGTGCCACGTATTATTTTCAAAATATGCGCAAAGGGTGAAATTTGCCTCTGTCTAGAGGGCCAGCATCCTAAAAACTCACCACTGCCATAGAGCCTGCGAAGTGCAACACGTGGCAATGGCTAAGCAGCTGGTGCTGTTTCAAACAGCAGTCAGTCGAAACCCACGACGGACATTTTAGTGTCTGGTAGCTGAGTCCACGTGGCCAGCTGGTATGCAGCAGGCTAGAGCGCCGTAAACAGACGCCCCAGCTGGTCAGGCACTAACTCTCCGTGTAGACAAGTCCTGTGATTACTACGTAGTACACTTCCATCATCGTCTTGCTGTTGTCTCTCGCTTTCATCCCAGCTGTTTGCTGTATGCACCTGCTGTCCCACATTGTGTACTTAAATTGTCAGCTCTTGGAGGCGGGGACTGTCTTTGCCATATACCTGTGTACAACTCCCAGCACAATGGGGGCCTTGATCCATGACTGGGTCTCTATTTATTATCTTGCTGGCCACGCTAGCTTAATACAAGAGCTGGCAAACCCATAGTTAATCACATTAATCCCAAATGGTAACTGCCAGCATCTCCGTCATCCTCAGTGTGCTGAAGGAATCTCCTCCACTGGCTCGTGGCCGCTGCATCATTAAACCCCGATATAGTCTGACTCTTTCATCCCCTGGCCGAAGGCTGAATAAACTCAAATGGTCCGTGGCTGCTCCCTGAAAAATGCCCGAGACAGAGACATCCAGTGTCACGCTGAAGATTTGCTAATGGACTTGGCTGAAAAAAAGAGCCCGGGGCTCATTATTCTGGAGGTAAAACTTAAAAGTCAAAATGCCACAAAATAATGTTTTCAGTCTTAAAGAAGAGGGAATAAAATAAAATAAAATAAAAAAACCCTGGATAATTTGAGATTCCTGGCACAGCAGATTGGAGGCCAAACATTTCAGGAGCTACAAAAGGAATAACATTGCTGATATTCCACTGCAGTTGAATCTTAATCAAGGCTGAGCTGCTTCCCTGGCAGACCTTTCATAGCTGCACTGTACTTCTTGCACAAATATCCTAATGAGATTTTGTTTTGTTTTGTTTCAATTACGCATTCCTTTTCACCTGAGGAGCCCTGTTGTGACCGTGTGTTTTCGCTATGAAAACAACTCTCCTCCCCCCGCTCTCCTGGGGCTGAAGTAAGAAACATGAGCTAATGTGGAAGAAGAGGATAAAATAAAGAGAATAAGTGGTGAAGAAAATGAGAACAAAGAGTGATGGAGGGCTTCCCGGCTGCCAGAGCAAAGGCTGCTGGGACGAACGGCTGAAGTGAATGGCTGCTAACGGAGAAAGGGGAGATGGGGCGTTCTGTGCAGAGCTGGTTGGAAAACAGGGACTTTTTCCACAGAATTTAAAAAAATATATATTTTCCTTTAAGTTTTCCATGGAAAATGTTGAGGTTTTGGCGAAAAATCTAAATCCGAAACGTTTCAGCCCTAACCCCAAATAATTCATTTCTAAAATGTTGCCGTGGTGCTTGCCCAGGGAGGTTGTGGAATCTCCATCCTTGAAGGTTTTTAAGAGGTTAGAAAAACATCTGTCAGGACTGGTCTAGTTGTTCCTTAGTCCTGCTTGGAGGGTAGGAAACTAGCCTAGATGACCTCCAGAGGCCCCCTTCCGGTCCTACACTTCTATGATTCATGGAGGCTGTAGGTTGAGTGTTTCATGCTCGCATTCCCCTCTTAGAAGTGGTCAGACTGTATCTCAGGGGAGCAGCCATGGTCAATCTCTGGGTGAGGCGAAGTGGTTGCAGCATGGATTTAAAAAACCCAACAAACCAAACCTCCACTGCCTGGATGCACAGGGTGAGATTCCAAGGGGTGCTGCGCCCCCAGGCTATGAGCTAGGGGTGGGATTCCTCTGCTCACGTATAGCTACACTAGTTCTCGTTGAGTATAAACAGCAGCGGAACCACAGGAGCATGGGTAGCAGAGGCACGGTTGAGCTGTGCTGAGTATGTACCCACCGGTTTCAGGTGAGTTTCTACTTGGCTTGGCTCAGCCCGGCCTCTGCTGATGCTACACATGCCACTGCGGCTACACTGCTCATTATATTCGCACTAGCTCGTTGAGAGCTCGCACAGAACGTCTGCACAAACAGGAGACTCACACCCCTAGCTTGCAGTGTAGACGTAGTCCCAGACACAGCCAGAAAAATGGGGAGAAATGGATTTAAACAAGCTCAGTGCCCTCCCAGTTATGGTCTGGTCAAGGGCAGAAATGGTCCCGGGGGTAACAAAGGCAGCCCAGGAGATGCTGTATGTTACGGCAGCCCTGCAGCCTGACACACCTATGCCGGGGCCTGTGGAAGGCAGCCAGTGCCAGCTCCATGCAGTCCCAATGCTGGAGGAATTCCCTTTCAGGCAGCTAAGTGGGTTTTACAATAAACAGGCTCATAGCAGAGATTCAAATTCCTGACTGTTCTGACCTCCTGCAGAGCATGGGCAGAGAAGGTCAGCCAGTGATTCCTGGCTTTTCTTGGTCGTCTTCTCATGCCAGTGAATCTCACAAGGACGCTCACAGCAACACTCCACCGACTACCCCCACTGACACTCTCTTTCCTGCCCCATCACTAGCCCACAAGGAGGATTCCTTTTGCAGAGGGGCAGGACAGGCCCGGTGCACTGCTTAAGTCCAACTGATAAAGAAGGAAGTGACTGGACAGAGCTGGTTACTTAGTGGAAACAAGTAACATACAATTGGGAGGTGGTCAGACTACATTTCCCACAATGCACCATGGGTGAGGCCAGGCGCTGCACCAGGCTGGCCGCAGTGTGGGTTGGAAAAACCCAACCAACTGAACCTCCACGACATTGATTCACAAGGTGGGGTTCCGAGATGTGCCTCCGGGGGTACACTCCCAGGCTACACTCACTACAAGCTGGGGTGTGGCGCCCCTGCTCATTGACCTAGCACGGAGTAGCAGCAGTTAGGGTGGATGGATGCGTGGGGCCAGGACTGGACTAGCAGGGGCATAGGCAGAGCTGATGAGGGGGAGTGGACAGACCGCAACAGCAGGAGATGTTACTGGCCAGGACTGATGGGTGCATTCAGAGAACTCTGCTGGGGACCATGGCTGGAATAGCAGGGGTCCAGCCACGGGGTACACTGCTGGAGAGCTGCAGGGGGGATTTTGCCTATCCACTTCTCTGCAGCACTGGCCTATCATTTTTGGTTCTGTGAGTAATATGTGGGAATGTCAAATGCCAGCCAAAGTTTTAAAGGAAAAACCCTCCACCAGCGATTGATTCTGATGGGTATGTGGAGGGAGATAATGAATTTGATTAAATGCCTTTACACTCAACACCTGTGTTTATAAATATGTATCTACGTACAGAGGAATTGTCTCAAGCTGGTCAAAACACAATTATTTCATATTCCTCCCTGTTCCGAACCGGTGTTGTTTAGGAATAAATTGCTGCCACTGCTACTGATTTACAAGAGCATGAGAGAATGAACAAAACAGGCTCGGTGAAGTGATTTTTGAATTTCCACTGCAATTACTCTTCTCTTCAACCATATGATTCGCTTTCCCTCAGATGCATCAACCAGGCCCTGGGTGCACTCTTGCTACCTGCAGCTTATTACTGCATCTATCTCGGCTACATCAGCACCTTCTTCTCACAGTACAGCCTGGCTCGGGGCTGGACATAGAGAAGTGAAATCTAAGTGGTTAATCAAATCGCAGGCCATTAAAAGAAGGATCCTTCTCCCAAAGGAAGTATGCCCTGAGATCCCCTTGCGCTAGTACAGAGATGCAAGGATACCCAGCACTCTGCAGCCTAGTGGTTAGAACAGGAGTTGAGCCTGTCCCCCCTGGTTTCCACTCAGTTTTGCTGCTGGGTGTGTGTTCTGGGAAAGCCTCTTTCCCTCACTGAGCCTCATTTTGCCCATCTGTAAAATGTGAATAATACCTACCTGCCTCTTAGAATCAAAGAATCATAGAAACGTTGGGCTGGAAGGGACCTCGGGGGGTCAACCCCGTGCGCCGAGGCAGGACCAAGTAAACCTAGATCAGCCCAGGCATGTGTTTGTCCAGCCTGCTCTTAAAAACGTTCAATGACGAGAATTCCACAACCTCCCTTGGAAAGCCTATTCCAGAGCTTAACTACCCTTAATCTAGCCCGAACACTAACATTTCTTAAAGCGTGGCACCGAGAACTAGACACAGTACTCGAGCCGAGCCCTCACCAGCACAAAGTAGAGAGGAACAATTACCTCCCTGTGTCTTACATACAACGCTACTGTTAAATCACCCCAGAATGTTATTAGCCTTTTTTTGCAGCTGCATCATGTTGTTGACTCGTATTCAATTTGTGAGCCACTATAACCCCCACATCCCTTTTTGTAGATGTGCATTTAGTTTTGCCTTCTAAGTGCAATACTTTGAACTTGTCTTTATTGAATTTCATCTTGTTGAATTCAGACCAGTTCTCCAATTTGCTAAAGTCATTTTGAATTCTAATCCTGTCCAAAGTGCTTGCAACCCCTCCCTGCTTGGTTTCAGCCGTAGATTTTATAACCCATACTCTCCACTCCATTATCCAAGTCATTAATGAAAATATTGAATAGTGCGAGACCCAGACTGACCCCTGCGGGACCCCACCGGATATGTCCTCCCACCCACCCAGTTTGATGCTGAATGGCAGGATTATCATCCAGAATCCAGAGTCCTGGCAGTCTTCTAAAGGACCCAGTCTGAGTTCCAGTCCATCAGGCAAGTCTGTGCTGGTCTTTGGGCTTTGTTACCCAGGCTCCTTGCAATCTGAAGGCTGGCGTTGTGGATTAGAGCTCGGGAGCTCTGAGTTTGCTGCCTTTGTGACCTTATCTCTTAGTTCTCTCTCATTAAAATGGGGAGGATACCTCTTCCCTATCTCACACTGGGATGATAAACTCATGAATGCATGTTAGATATTCAGATACTACAGTAGGGGGGGGCCGTATGTCCAGGTGGACAAATCAGCAGGAAGAATGCAATTCCCGGACTGTTTCCTGATTGAGTTGGCTGTTGGAGGAGAAATACACAGTTTGGAACCTCAGTGATCATTGACCCCATTACTCATTACCTAACAATGGTTTATTCCTGTGCCTCAATATTGCCACTGTGTAACCTAGCTGGCAGATGCTAGTCAGCGAGTGCACCCTTCTAATGCCCCATGAGTTTGGATGGCCTGGTATTGCAGGGCTGGCATTTATCTTTTCACCGTCTCCATATGAAAAATGCACGTTCGTGATTCCAAAGCGATCAGAAAAAGTCAGCCTTGGGTAGCACTGCCCTAATGCTAAAGCAGCATAGCGGCGTTTCTGTCTAAATAGTATAATAAATGGCAACGTCTTGGCTAATGTGATTTATTATTGGCAGTGTGAATAGAAAAATAATAAAACAATATAATGGTTCTGCAAGAAAAACGAGGTGGCTTTTTTATTACTATTCATACTTTTGAGCTTGTTTACAGGGCACGAATGAGGTTGGCTTTTCAAGCAGAATGGTTGATGCCAGAGTCTCAACTTTCTGCATGTCGGGAAATTTATTCCTCTCTCCCCGAAGTTCATCTGCATGGGGAATTAGGCTTCCAATTTCATTAGTCTAAGCAGCGCAGCATAGAAGAACTCTGGATCGTTACCTGTGTGCACACAACTCAGCATGGTTGGCAGTCTCTGCTAACGGGAGACTTGGCACAGAGGTTAGAAGAAGGGTTTAATGGCATTGCTGTGTAAGGGTTCAGGAGTGGAAAAGCAGGCGGTATTGCAGGGCAGGATGGAGGGGCAGTGGTAGAATTTAAGAGGGGAGGGGACAGGACTGGGTTGGGTAGGGGTTTGTGGTAGCTCAAGGACTGCATTAATAACACCTAGCTTTTCTAAAGCACTTTTTGGCAGGAAATCTCAAAGCACTTTATCAGGGAGGTCAGTGTCACTGCCCACATTTTGCAGATGGGGAAGCTGAGGCACAGAGCAGTGATGTGACTTGGTCACGCAGCAGGCCAGTGGGAGAGCTGGGAATAGAGTCCCAGTACAGTGCTCTATCCACCGGGCCCCACTGCCTGTTGTGCACTTTAGCAGAATGACGCATGGGAGGCTGGGAAAGCCTCTGTCCACTCCACTCACCTGATCCTCCTTGACATCAGTGGCGCTCCCCGTAACTTGCACTGGAGTAAGCGAGATCAGAATCTGGACCATCACGCGTCTCAGTATGTCACTTGCTATCAATTTTTTTTCTCATCCCTCACATTTTGTGCATTCAGTTTCCTGCCAACGTGACCATATTTGACAGAGCCATTGCTGAGCAATGTCCATTCTCTCTGTCCCTTGCATCGTCCCAGCTGGAGCAAAGATAGGCTGGATTTTCTGTTATTGGGGCAGGTTCCAATCTTGGGGTTATCTTTCTGGGGATTCTCATGTTTGCATTCTAATATTTCTTATGAGATTGGCAGCCTTGGAGAAAAGGGGGTGAGCTGTAGCTCAGCATGTTACAGAGGAAACCCCCACACTCAAACAAGGCAGTAAGAGGATTGTTAGAGACCAGGGCCTTGTTGTGTTCGATGGAAAAGCCTGCATCCACACAAGGGGTGCTGGTTGGGGCTGAGAGCAAACCCAGAGTGTGCGAGTCTCCATATTCGCTCTCGCTTACAGACACCACACAGCTGCCATGGCTAGAGGCCGTCACCTAAGCACTAGCAATGGACACTTTTTGCTAAGTTTCCATTCATTTATTGGAGGTAGCATAGCCTAATGCATAGCACCCTAGACGGGGACATGGGAGATCCAGGTTATAGTCCTACATCTGTCACTAGCCTGACTGGAGACTTGGCGCAAGTCGCCTCACTGTGCCGTGCCTCAGTTTCCCCACATGTAAAATGGGGATAATGATGCTTTGTAAAAGTGCTTTGAGATCTCTTGTTGAAAAGTGCTATGAAAGAGCTAGGTGGCATTATTTAAAGGCGTAATGCATAGCAATTACACACTTTAAATTTGCCCGTTGAAATACACATTGCTGTTTTGTGGGCAAACTGTCTGTCACACCCATGCGTTGCATTTAAATATGGCAACTTATCTTACATCATCGCTGTATAGCGCGTTAGCTGGCATAATTCCTATTCCCTGCCCCTAGTGTAAAACGGGCCACCAAATAGTCAGATTTCCTTTTTTGGCAAGCAGCAGATACAAGTGGATAATAAAACACACCTTGAAAATGTTCTCTAGCCTATTATTAGCCACTTTCATATTCTGCTTGCAAAAAAAGAAGAAAAAGAAAAAGGCCAAATATAAAGCAGTACCACACTGTCAATCCATCCCATGCAGACACTAGCAAGGAGCGCCTTTTCCATAAAACACACTCCATTGTTTGTTGATTGGTTCCATTAATCAGGCATTCATTCCCTCAGTTGCATATTTTCATAAGCTTGTGCCGCCGCCATTCTTTTAAACTCCACTTCCCTCCCCCCGTCACCCTTTGTATTAATCTCGGAAACTTTGAAAAATGCAGCTCAGGCAAAGCTTCATCTGGAATGAGCCAATTCTGCAAAGGTACCAGCTTTCCTTTTATAGAGAACAAAAGCTCCCTGGAATAGCAGCTGTTATTTACTCCTCTCTCATCGGCAAATTTGACCTAGTTTTGTTCTCTCTAGTCTCTGTTTCAAACACCTGGCTGTAGCACAGCCAACAGAGCCAGCCCATTTACTGCAGCTAGTTTGACTGGGGCAGAGTCATAATCACATTGCAGTCCAGGAGATACAGATGGGCAGACACGTCTTGTAATAAATAGTGTGAGCTGGTGAGAGGCCAGGACAGCCTTTGTTTGGATGGGATCAGACCTGCAGAAATACAGGATTACATCACTCTCTAGTGAAGAGAGACCCACAAAGACTGTGAACCCTAGTACAGCTATTACAGCTTGAGGGAGATAAGCATCTAAATGTCTTTGCGGATCTAGACTGGACTACTCATTGAGTGGTACCCTAGTAATAGCGCTTAGGAAGCATCGCAAGAAGCTTTATCTAGCATGGCCAGTGCCTGTGTGTGTGTTGGAAGGTGTCATGTGCTCATCTAGTGCATGTGATCATGTCACCAGCTAGCAGGTGGTCCCAGTGGCAATAGCAGCCTGTGACTCAAAGCAAGGTACCCTGTAGCACAAGTGGTAAAGGCATATGCTTTTGGTGCTGAATTCGATCCCAGCTGATGACAGAAGAGTCTGCATGTACGTGGCGGCGGGCAGTCCCTTGTGTTTTGCTTTCTTATGTGGGAGTGAGCTGTCGGCAGCAGTTCTACACCTAAAAATGGTTCTGAGTCAGAAAGATAAGCTCAGCTTTTAAAAGGACTTGCACCACTGCTAACAATGAGCATTCCTCTGAGGTCTAACCCCTGTGCACGCAGCTAAGCAGATCTAAACAATGTGCGATTGTCCCATCTATGGACTGATAATGATGTTACCCTCTGCTGTACCAGCTCAAGTGTTTGTGACTAGTGGCTGGAGGACAGCAGAGACCATTCAGCCTGATAGGTACAATAATCCAGGGAGAATGGGTACATTTTTCAAAGTGGTTAAGTGATTTAGGGGTCTGGGACTTGAGCTTCTAACTCAGTTAGATTCTTTTGCTTTAGCTGAAGAGACAGGGCTATTTGCTTTGAGATCAGAAGCTCACGAGTTCCCTCCCATACTGCCTGCGTAAATGCAGTCATGGATTTGTTAGTTTTCCATTTAGAATAGCCTACATTAGCCCTCTCAGGCTGGCGAGAAGGCAGCAATGAGAAAAGATGCACTGATGAGAAATTTTGGGCACCTAAATTAATTTTTCAAAGAAGCCAAGCAAAGCTGGTGATTTATTCACTGTCACTTGGATCCCAGTATATGTTCCGCACCAGGTACGTGAGATAGAAAGGACAGCTCAGCAAACATTAAGCATAAAGAAACTCTGTCAGGTTTCCCCACCAAGAGCTGGTTTTAATTTCGAGCCACAAAAAGTAATTAATTGCACCGAGTTAAAAAAGCTGAGCCTCTCTCCTGCACCACATCGCTCAAGCTATATATTAGTGAACTTTCCTTCGTGTTCTCCCCTCACATTCCCACGTGAGGTTTCACTCCACTTAGTCTACAAGCTGTCCTCTCGTCTTCACTTTGCGTCAGTGTTTTGTTGAGGAACATTGCAGGATGAGTGATCCATAGGTCACTAAGTCTAAGAGCATCTCCACCAGCCAAGCCTTGCAGAGCACATCATGGAGACAACTCATTCTCAGCGCAGGATGGCACCGTTGGCTTCACATGTCCATCCAACACATACCAAAGTACAGGGACAAACCCAGTAGGGCCGTGGAAGGGGCTTCCTAATAATGACGTCCTGACATGGCCAGCCAGGGGAAGGCATTAGAAGCTCTGGTTCCCTTCTACGCTGCATGGGGGTATTTGCTCTCTCTTTCCCAACAGCCAACAACTGGACCTTTGTTTCTTAAAGGGTCTTTTATGGAACTGGAAGCAAAGCCACTATGCGTGGAATAAAACCTGTGTAGCACAAACCCATGGAGTAGCAGCATTGCAAGGTTGCTACACTCCCCAGCCCTATGATAAAGAGATTTTCTCTAGACCAGTGAAAGGGGCTCAATACTCTCCCAACAGAGAACATCCATGTGAAGGGAGTTCAGTACTTGGAGGTGAATCATAGAAGATTATGGTTGGAAGGGACCTCAGGAGGTCATCTAGTCCAACCCCCTGCGCAAAGCAGGACCAACCCCAACTAAATCATCCCAGCCAGGGCTTTGTCAAGCTGGGCTTTAAAAATCTCTAAGGATGGAGATTCCAGCACCTCCCTATGTAACTCGTTCAAGTGCTTCACCAACCTCCTAGTGAAAAAGTTTTTCCTAATATCCAACCTAGACCTTCCCCACTGCAACTTGAAACCATTGCACCTTGTTCTGTCATCTGCCACCACTGAGAACAGCCTAGCTCCATCCTCCCTGGAACCCCCCTTCAAGTGGTTGAAGGCTGCTATCAAATCCCCCCTCATTCGTCTCTTCTACAGACTAAACAAGCCTAGTTCCCTCAGCCTCTCCTCATAAGTCATGTACTCCAGCCCCTTAATCATTTTCATTGCCCTCCGCTGGACTATCTCCAATTTGTCCACATCCTTCCTATAGTGGGGGGCTCAAAACTGGACAGAGCACTCCAGATGTGGCCTCGCCGGTGCTGAACAGAGGGAAATAATCACTTCCCTCGACCTGCTGGCAATTCTTCTACCAATGGGCTAGGGCAGAATTTAAAACAAGGCTGTTTGGATCCTTGGGAGCTGGACCCCTGGCTCCGAGGAAACCCCAATACAACAGTGAATTGATGAGCCACAGAAAGGGAGCCACAGCACGAAGCTGTTTGCTGCTGATGGATGAACCAGGCAGGAGAAAATGAAGCTTGGGTCCTGGGTACCACTTCCACCCTTAAACACTCAGGTCACATGGCAATGTGATCTAACGGAGAAAGTGGCTGGGAGACCCGGGAATCTCTTACGTGTCTCCCGTGGTATGATCCACCAGCTGTATGGAGATGGGAGGTTTTTCGTTTTTTGTGGCAGTGGTAGGCAAAGCTTTCTGGATTCATAGATTTTTAAGACCAGAAGGGACCACCATTATGATCATCTTGGCTGACCCTCTGCCCAACACAGACCATAGCACAATATACCTCTGTGCTTTCACATGCCACCAGCTGTGGGTCTGCAACCTTTACTGATTAGTGTGGATGGACAGACCCGTATGACTAAAGTGAGAACTTCCTCCAGCGTCCAGAAACCTTGGTTCAGATCTCGAAATGAGCCCAAATGGAACGGGTGGGAGTAGACGGCAGACATTCTGTTCTGCTGTACTGAGGCTCAGCTTTCTGGTTGAGGTAGGATTGCTGAAATAGCAAGAGGGAGGCGGCTGTTGTGGGACTAAGTGCCAGAGTGGAAGCAAAGCTCAGACACTCTTATGATGAAGAGCACATTAGACTGACAGGAGAACTGCAACCCTCCTGAGACAACCTGTACTCAGGAGAGTTTTCAGCCTCACTTTCCAGCCTCATTTTTCCAGAGAGTTTCAGGCAAGTGTCCAGCCTTTGGAGTGCTCAATTGAACTGCACCTCCAAACACACTTTGAGTTTCATCCATTAGTACGGCCTGCTCTTCCTTGTATTGTATTGAAATCTCACTGTCTAGATTAGCAGGTTGCTAACTGGTCATTGTGTTGAGCCTTTCAACTCTAGGTCACTGGTTTAAATAGGAGCCAGGTCACTTAGAGCCACTGAGCTTGTTGGTGGCCTACAAGTGGGTCTGTCTTAGCCCGTTGGGTACGTCTGAATGTTGTGATTGGCACTGCCGGGTCCCCTTCCTGGTAGCCTCCCAAAGGAATCCGAAGACAGAATAGAGCAGAGAGTACTGAGCCCCTTGAATCTCTTGAGCGCAGGGCTGAGGATTGTAGGAAGCTTGCAATGCTGCTACCTGACCTGCCTTGTGCATAAACACAGGACAACAGGCCCTGATGCTTCTTCCATTAAAATCAGTGGGAATATTCCCATTGATCTCAGTGCCTTCAGAATTAGACCCTTTGTCTCCAGGGCCATCAGTCTTGCACCGACACTAAATTCTCTTTAAAGAGAACGTATACATGTCTAGGAAAGATCTGCTATCTAGCATTAAGCTTAAGTCTTCCGGAGCAGAGAGGATTCCAGTCTACATGCTAAACGGTTTATCTGCATCTTCAAAACTGGTCTTCTGCTTAAGGGGTACATGGGTGTGTCTGCTAGGGAACCACTCCTCCAAAGATATGGAATAACTGACAGTGGAAGGCACCTCTTTCTTCAGCTGTTTAGGAAACTAACAAAGAATCCCCCTTGTGATAAATTAGGAGGAAGTAAGAGCTGGTAATAAAGAGACCGTGCTACCCCCTCATTAGTGGTAAGTCAGCAAGCAGGTCCTGAGCATAAAGATTCAGGCATGATAGGAATGAACTGAGAAATCTATAGATCCACACTGAGATCTGCAATTGGTGCAGAAAGGAAGCAGGCCATGATTGTACTTTCAAATCAGCAGGGACTGCTTTAAAGTCAGATCAGATCCAGAGCTCTGCTAAGGTTTAATAAAAGAACATAAAGGAGTGAAAATCAGCAGAAGGAAAAGTATCAATCTTATTTCCAAAATGATTATGATATGTGCATAGAGTCCAGCTGTAGGTGCTTAAACCCCAAGGCTGAGATAAATCTGACCTTGCTGGAAACTTAATTTCACTTTAATTTTGTTAGATCAGCAAAGGTTGCACTAACAGCACATGCAGCACTGGATGCCTTCAGTAAGATATCCTCTATTTCAAAGGATGCTGAAGGCCTTCACAAACCATGTACATGTGTACCTGTATGTATAGATGCAAGAGGATGTGCAGTCACCTCTGGGGTGGATGTTGATATCCATCTGGTACACAGAATACCCTCTCCAACAGAAGGGAGAAGGGAGATTTTAATCAGGACTCTTGGGTTAACCCCCTAGAGTTATTAAAAGAGTCCTAGTTGTAAACATCTCCCGGTTTGATCAAACAACCATATGATAATCTCAGGGTGCCCCATGTTTATTTAGCCCTGAAGGTGTCTCCCTTTGACTTTGTTGGGTTTTTGATCCTGCTCTGATATTGCACTGGTCACTTTAGTGTCTAGGGGCTGGGTAAAGTAAATGAGCAGGTAGGTCAATCTGTAGACTAGCTTAATGCGAGTCACCAGGAACTGATCGGACATGTTGCTTGTTTGCTATTGCTGTTTTCTAATATGGATATGGAAGGCCATCCAAAGCACTTTCTGCCCCTGCTACCCTTTCCATGCAGGGAGATGTTGCCTACCTGGAAGCTAGTTTGCATTCCTATCATATTTCACTAGCTAAGTAGGGTCATGTAAGGTCAGCACTTGGCTGGGAGATCAGAGAAAGCCCAAAGTGCAGTAGAATAGTGCTGGTAATTCAGCAGAAAGAGCCCTTCATTCACAATACCTGCAGGTAACAGTGACATGTAAAACAATGGCCTCGTTGTTTGTGGTTATTTAAAGATCCCATTGCTCAAGATTAGAGGTGGTAGCACTAGCGTTATGGTCATAACTGCATTGTCTTTCCTTCAATTCCTCTTGCAATTTCAGATGGTTGTGCTATTCTTCAGTTCCTGCTCTAAATTCTTGTGCATTGTTGCTATGTGCTGTTAAAGAGCTGCTGTGTTCTACCCCAGAGGCCAATGCATTGCACTTGGGGGTAAAATGATTCCTGTAGATAATTTACAATGCACTTCAGGATCCTTCTGGATGAAAGGAAGTTGTATAAATGCAAGCAGTTATCTTGGCATTTAGATACCAAGATGAAAAGTCCCTTAGAAATACCCAACAGATATATAGGTACTCACTGCTATTGAAAAGCTTCCATCAGATGCTCAGTTTAATTGTCAAAATTATTTGAAAAGCAAGTTCTTGAAAACCTTCTTTCCGCCTCTCAAATATCTCCTGAATGACAGCACATCCTAGAATCAGGTTATGCCTTTATTGCAGAATACTATATATATATCACCCACTTTAATGAAAATTCGCCATTCTTCTATAGCATGACAAAGTCTGCCAGGAAGAAAATTCGGTTGTAAAAACTATATATCTGGCCCTGGCTCTTATTTAATCTGAGCAGACAAGGACTGATTCTGATTCTGAAACCCCTCGAGTTTTTTAAAGTAATACATTTGAAGTTGTAAGAATGCATAGGTGTAGAGCTAGAGTCTGCAGGAGGCACTGCGCCCTCATCACCACCAGGAACCCCAGCAGAGTTGCCACCAAGAACTGAGAGGCTAAACGCTGCAGGAAGTCCTGCCCTAAGGGGCATGAGTGACAGCCCTTTGAGATTCCCTGGTTGGCTGGCTCTCCCCATATAAACCAGAAAGTCAATTTTGGGAGTTGTCTGACCAGTGCAGAGACCCCTGGTGTGCTTTTGCATTAGATCCTGCTTGCTGTGCTGAGATCACAGACTCCTGGCTCTCGACCTAGGGTCAGCTCCCGATCCTGATACCGTCTCTGTCTTAAAACCACTGCTCACCCCAGTAAAAGATCCCGACCCGATCCTGAATCTCACCTCACACTCTCAATTTGGCAACAGACTTGGACTTTGCAGTTTTGACCTAGCCTGGCCCTGGATTGATCTCTGACCTTCAGCCCTGATACTGAGCAATGTACTTCATGCCCACAGGCCGCCCAAGACCCGACCATGCCTGAAGTTCTGTTTCGTCTGCTGGTTTAGGACACACTCTTCAAGTTTTTCTTTGCAACAATGAGGACTGGATTTACTCTTTTTCTTCCCCCCAGCGAAAGCTGAGATTCTCACATAATCACCTGACTGCAGCAGCTGGGGCTTTAAGAAAAACACCAAATATCACATGACTTACAATAAAATCATGAGAGTTTGTGTCACTGCAATTCTGATTGAAACTAATGGGAATTGTGTGGCTCAGTCTCCTAGTCAGGTTTTCACATCTCAGCCCTGAGTTTATATTCCTGATGGGTGGCTTCCGATGTTGCCATAGTTTCAAGATGATTTGACGTTTCTGTAGTTGCTTTTCGAATGAAAGGCTCTCAAAGTGCTTTGCAAACTTTACTATGTGATGGAACAAACTGGAGGTATGGTGAATGTGTTGCCCACTGCCAAATGCAGCCACCTCTGGGGCAGAGCAGCAATACACAACAGCATAGGCAGGAAGTGAAAAAGAATTCAGTGGCCAACTGGTGATGAAAAAAGAATGTTTGGCGGTAGAATGTAATTAACCGGTTTGGAGTTAGACACAGCCCTCAGACTTAATCACTCAACTTTTTTAAATAGAGTATTAGAGTTGGATTTAAAGACCAAGACATCTTGGGTAACCCAAGCAGTTTTGCATTTCCTCTGAAATATAGCACATCTGGCAGTACAGCAACCCTACTGATGCACTGGGAAGCACTATTTCCTATAACACCTAGTCATTCTCTGGGGGTCTGCCATTCTAATACTGATCAGCGTAACATACAAGCTCTGAGCTGATTGCAGCCTGAGGTCCCATGCTGCATGTGAACATCCAGAAGCACATTCAAAATGTGTGCACATTTTAAAATCTGCTTTTAAAAAATGGCACCTTTTTTGCAGGTAACAAATTGGTTACAGGTGGCAAATTGCAGGTAACTTCATGTTCACCACTGTTAGGAGAAATTTAAGATCGCAGGTTGTGCAAAGCTGTCTGTAATGAACCAGCTAAGCAGTTACCTGCAAGGAACATGATGCACAATGTTTTTCAATTATCACTGAGCGTGTTTCTCAAAGGCGTCTTTAATTGCAGCTTTCAGAAAAGTACAGCTAGTCAGATTCCCCCATAATGATGAGTTGTGCATATGACTCTCTGGGCTAGTTCCACTCCATGACACTGAGTCATCACATCACAAGTGGAAGGAAATAGTAATAGCCTTGGAGATGTAAAAGAATAAAGTTACGCTCTTCCATAGGTACCTTTCATCGAAGGATCTCAAAGCACTTTGCAGCCAGATTGTCAAGAGACAAAAAAGGAGGCCAAGCCCAGAGGGTGAGAATGGAAACAAAAAAAGATTAGATCTGTAAGGTGAGCCTTCGGGTCTCAGGGAGCTGGATTTTGAAATGAATGGGGAGCCACTGGAGCTGCTGGAGAATAATGGATCAATGCAATCCCATGTATGTGACTAAACAAGCAACCGCACTTTAGAATGTATTTTCCCAGTGTCCCTTTCACATGACAGCACGGCACCATTGCTGAATGCTATTAACAGTCTGTTGAACACCTCTTATTCTCCAAGCAGCCACGTGTTCTACTCGCTTCAAAACATTTCCATTATCGAAAGCAAAGGTGTTGGTAACAAGTCCAGATCTCTATCCTCTACAGTGTGTGTGATAGAGATGGTTGAGTTACTCACTACACAGAGTTTATTGATAAAGTTAGTAGAGCCAGAAGAACATTTTCCATCAAAGTCCCTTCTCCCCATCATTCCTCTCCTTCCTTCAACCTCCCCTGCCTGGGGAAATGGCTTTTTTGTCAAAATAGAAATGTCCTTGGCAAGCGTCTATTTTTTATGAAACTTTGAGGGTGGTAGTTGAAAAGAAAAAGAGAACTGTAAGTTTTGGCCAAAATCTTGTAGTTTTCAGTGACCAAAAACCAAGCATTCTTTGCTTTTCAGGTTTCTGGTTTTGTTTTTTTACAAAAACCCCCAAATATTTGAAGAAAAATGCTGATGTAATGAAAACATTTTTTCTCTTTGCTGAATTTTTTCATGAAGACAAAAAAAGATTTCCTCTAAATCCTAGCTCCTTCCTCTGTTCACATATTATCCACTGTTATTACGATGTACTGTGGTAGCGTCCAGTGGTCAGGATCAGATTCTGGGCACCATCAAGGTAGATACTTTACAAAAATAATCAAAGAGACAGCCAACTCCAACAAACAGCTTTAGTCTAATTCACTTTGCCTATGGCTTCACCTCATCTTTATTCATGGTATTTGATTGGTCACCTAACTCACATGGTATTGCTTCTGCTTCTTGCTTGGTTGACAAACGATACAAACATGTGAAGCGCAAATAGTGAATACTTATATGCACACGCAAATGTCCTTGTGAGAAGACAGCCAGGCATGGAAAACAGAACCTTTCACTTCTAGGGCGCCAGTTCCAACCTGTCTCAAAAGCAAAGGTGACTGGATGGTTCAGGGAATGGGATCCAGAGAAAAGCTGGGTGAAATGTTTTGATCAAAACTTTTTGCTGGTGAAAAATGCAACTTTGGGGGTTGCCTGAAACATTTCACTAATTCCTGTCAACTTTGCCAAATTGCTTCAGTAAGAAAAAAAAAATCCAAGAAAACAAAATATTTTGTTTGATCCAAGTTTTCTTTTTTACTTTTTGACTCGCCAAAATTTTCAAAAACTGTTGGTTGTGGGTTGACCCTAAAAGGTTTTTGGGTTTGGGTTTGTTTTTGTTTTTGTTTTAATTGCCAGCAAACTGAAAAGCCAGTTATTTGCACAGCTCTAGGATAGAGTCTTTCATTTAAGGGTATTGCTTCAACCTGGCCCACATCAAGGCTACTGGATCACTCATGCAGGACTGGGTCATGGGGCACTGAGCTTTTCAGCTACCTCTCTGTCTTCTCAGCAAGCATTTCACTCATCTCATTTAAAAAATGCAAGCCCACCTCCTCACCCAGCCATGGCTATCTCTCAAGTCCCTCCTATCACTCAATCCCTGCTGCAGCCTATTGGGAGTAATGAGCCCAGTCGGAAGGGGTATGTTTGAAAATGTCCCGCTTCCATAATGTTGGTATGGCGCGAGAACGATTTGCTGCACCACGAAATCTCATAATCTGATTTTAATGACTAGTCGGAAAACTCTGAGCACTTGAGTGATGTCATATGCTCTGACTGAGAGCTTGGATGAAGTTATTTGTTTGGTTGAGGGAGGTTTTGAAAAAGGAAATTGAGATGAACACGTCCGGCTTCACCTTTGGGGGGAAAAAAGAATCTCGAGTGGGTTTTTCTTCCCCACTCCCTCTCCCACCTTCCGTAGGAGGGAGCCACTAATTCCGCAAAGCTGTCATCACCGGAGCAGCTTTGGCAGGTCCAAATTATAGCAGCAGAGCTGTCACGCTGTCAGTTGTGCACTCCCACCGTTCGCAGCTATCCAGTGCGAATGCAAGATGGAGAAAGGGAGAGAGAGAGTGGAAGAAAGTGTGAGGAGGGGGAGAGTGAAAGATACAAGGGAGGAGAGTGGATGAGAGGAGGAGGGTCTGATACAGGTGATGGTGACGTGTGTGAGAGCATTTCTCTGCAGCTTGCGTCTGCACCCTGCTCCCTATAAAGGCTCCTCTCCCTGTATGAGGTTCATTCCATCCTGGGGTTCGGGTTTGCTGGCATCTCAAATAATGACAGGAGATAAATCTCAGGCTCAACTTCCTCCCCATGCCTGGCTTTTCCTAGTGTTCCCTGGGGGACCTTCCCTTTTGTTCCCAGTGACCAGAAGATCACACCCAGCTCCCTGCCAGTTGTGGACATAAGAAGCTACACCTGCGACAGCGAGGCAGCAGTATTTACTCAGTACCTTTCTGCCGGCTAGCAACTCCTGTTAACAGTGTGGGTCGGGTGAAGATCACCAACATCCCTGTGCGGGGTTGCAGATCCTGCCGCCCTGTGACAGCGCTCAAAGGTGGGGAGCCCTTTCTTGTTCTGCATGTGAGCTGATGCCAGGCTGAATCTGCAGCCAGACACGAGGAGTTGAGAGCCGTAAGAATGGCTGAGGCCTGGGCTACAGTAGGAAAGGAGGCCAGTGTAGCTGTCACTCAGGGGTGTGAAAAATCCATCTCCCTGAGCGACTCAGGTAGACCTAAATCCCAGTGTAGGCAGTGCTAGGTCAACAAGAGAACTCTTCCATCAACCTGTCTACTGCCTCTCGGGGAGGTGGATTCCCTATGCCGACGGGAGAACCCCTCCTCTTGGCAGACGTAGTGTCTTCACTGAAGTGCTACAGTTGTGCAGCCGCAGCATTTTGCGTATAGACAAACCCTGACTCTCCTCCACTCACTCCGCCTGCCGCTGTGGGAAAGGAAAGTGGGGCTGCCCTGATTCTGTGGGGTAGAAGGAGGGTGGGAGGTGTTGGAGGGGTTGCGGGAGCAGTGCAGAGAAATGAGCAGGACATCTGCTGCTGTCTGGATTCATAGGATTGACCCGTCTGCAAAGGGATCCTAGCTGGTAGTAAAGTCTACAGGATTTAGTTATTGCAGTGGATTGACTCCCCTACATCCTCTGCATGGAGCCTTGGTATTGAAGCTTTGTGCTGGAGTTTGGTATTTGGCCCTCTGGAAACTGCTCCTTTTCAGCTCAGTCGCTCATTAACTCTGAAGCTTAATGATGGCAGATGGAAGCTGACATTGGTTGTTTCACTAGTGATCATTTTAACAGATACTCTGGGATCATGGGCAGAGCCTGGGGTTGCGCATGGGGCTTTAATATAACTAAGAAAATTTTTACTTCTGAAGAGCATAGAGAGGAGAGGAAGATGTAAGAGGAGGGAATGCGATTAGGATAGACAGAGAGAAAGGCCAGCTATCGAGACAATTTCTGTTATTTCAGTGGCACATTGTTCATAATAATAGAGATGAAATAATAATAATATTGCGGTAGTGCCTAGAGGCCAGGGCCTCCTTGCACTAGGTGCTGTACAAACACAACAAAGAGCCAGTCCCTGCTCCAAAGAGCTTACAAGAGTATAGACACTGGGGGATACAGCCAACAAACAGAGGAGCACAAGGAGATCAGGAGACTATGCTGGACAGAGTGAGAAGCTCAGCACACCAGCTGCCTATTATTATTAACCATGTTTGTTCAGGTAGTGCCTGGGGGCCAGCCAAGATCGGGGCCCCGTTATACTCTGCGCTTTACAAAGAGAGCAGTAGTTGGTCCCTGCCCCAGAGAGTTTACAATCTAAATAGACCCAGGGTGGAGGAAAAGGTCTCGCACATCAGCAGAGTGAACCGTGGGGGTGGCAGCATAAACTAAAATGGAAGAAAAGGGAAAAGGGGGACAGGGCAAGGAGAAGAGGGTAAGAGGGGCAGGTGTGGAGTGAAGCTGAGGGGAAGAGTCTATGAGGGAAGGGGAGAGTTGCAGCAAAAAGGCCTTCAGCACAAGGCAGAGAAAGTCCAGTCAAAACTGCAGAAATTTCTGAATGTCCAGAGGTCCCTGCTTCTGCTCTAACTACCTAAGGGGCCTGACGAAGCAATGGATTCTGGGAAGATGGATGTAGAAAAAGGAGTCGTCATTAGTCCAACAGTTTGCTTCAAACTTCTCACCCCTTTGTACTGCTGCCCTTACCATCCTTTTAATCAGGTTGCCTAGAAATTGCACAGGAGCTGGACAGGTGGAGCAATACCTCCCACCAACCAAATTGAGGCGAACAGCTTTAGCTGGGGAAGATGACACATCTGACCAATAGCCAAGGCTTTCCTAGCATCTCTCTTTGTCCTTTCGCCGATCTGCAGAAGCACAAGGCAATTAAACCCTGTTAGGTGGGAGTTATTTTTAACATGGCATCCAAAATCCACTGTGTTGTTCTGCGTCTTTCCACTGCCCAACTCAACATCCCTGCCCTTTTGCCTTCATTAGCCTGAGACGGTAATGAAAATTACAGTATAACCCACTCAGGGCAGCTGCATAGAAAGCTCTTTTAAAAAGCAGAAGAAGTAAATAACAGTGACCCAGCAATTATCAGAGCATTGTTTATATCAGTGCTAAATGCTGAAGCCACAAACCTGTTAAGCTATTGCAGTATGGAAACCTATTACAAGGAAGATTAAAAGCAACTAGCCAACGTAAGACTTTTTTTCTTTATGCTGACACACACAGGATTGTCTTTTCTTCCTTTCTAAAGCTCATATTGCTCTCTACTCCATGGCATTTTGTATTTAGGTTCACCAGGCCGCCACACTTTGGAATGAAAGGTGTGGCTACCCTGTGAAATTAGCTGCTGCAGAACCTTATGCAAACCAGTCCTTTAGCCAGATAAGGATAAGTACTTTGTGTTTTTTGTGGCTTCTTTCATCTAATGATCTCTCAAAACATTATATGAACATTGACATAGAGGGAGGTGCTCCAGTTTTCAGACACGGGGCATTTGGGCCAACATTTTCAATAGCCTGATTTTCTAAAGCCTCTGATTTTGGATGCCTCAATTTTATAGTGCGCAAAATGAGACACAATAATAGGTCTGATTTTCTGAGAGGCTGAGTACCTGTATCTCCCAGTGATCTGGAGCTTTGGGTGCTTAGCAATTCTGAAAATCAGGCCCATGATGTCTCTGGTCAGGCAGTCAAAAAACAGAGACCAAGAAAAGGTTGGCGTTGTCCTTTCTGTGTCTGTTTCCCTAGATGTAAAACAGGGATGATACTTCATAACAGGTTTGATTCTCTAGTGCAATATTCCAGTCTGACACCTGGATAACTCAACTGATTGCATGAAAATGATCACTGCAAAACTGGAGGAAGACAGTGGTGAATTAGGCGCTGGGAGTTGATAGGATGGATGAGTTAATGTCTGTAAAGTACTGTCTAATTGCAGAGCGTTCCCTTCGCTCATCACGGGTGGAGACCCATCTGCACTCAAGACTACAGCTGGTTGGGAATTTTTTGATGAAACCGTTTTCTGGTAGAGTAAGAGAGAGACACCAGAATAGACAATATCCCAGTGCTTAGATCACTCACCTGCAATGTGGGGGAAACAGGGTCAAGTCGCCGCACTGCCTAATTCAGAGCAAGGAGTTGAATCCGGCTCTCCCACATCCCAGGAGAGTGTTCCTAGGCTGTCGGATAGACAGGGCTGGTCTTTCTGTCTTCTGTTTGCGTATTATTTTTTTTAAAAGGCTTCAGTTTTGTTCTGATGCAGACTGGAAACAAAAGTCGAAAGCTCCAAATTTGTCATGACACAGAATTCTTGTTTTCTGGCCTGCCCTACTCTCAAGACCCCCTTTCTGGGTTGATTATTGTAACATAACATAAAACAGGCTGAAAGGGAAGTGAAAATAAGTTTACTCTTCAGCCAGCTTTACAAAGTAACCAGTTAAATGGATAAATACAAAGTGACACTGAGGCTGGATGAATTCCCAGTGGGGCTGATGGACTGTTGGCTTCTGGTGACCTGAGAGTGAGACACAGTGAAGATTCACTAAGGAGAAGGACTTTGTAGGTTGCATCTGTTTTTTGTTTTGCCGTGGGGGAACGGGTGGTTACTGGAAAATAACTAAGTGGAAATTGTATTTGCTCTGTCTTGAATACCTTTTTAATGATTAAATGCATGAATAGTCTTACCATTAATTAGAGTCTGTGAAATATCAGTGAGCATATGCAGAGCCCCACCTCTCTTCGCCCCCAGAAAAGGGTAAAGGCAAGAAGCATTTCAGATGAGATGATGGAACTGGGAACAGAGACAAACAGGCCCTGTTCTCCTCCCGACGCTCAGAATGTCAACTGGAAATGGAGCATTGTTGCTTAATGGCAATTTCTGATCTCAAGGCCTAAGGTGTAGAGCTGGGGCCATGCACTGTCTGGAAAAGAATAGCATCTCTCTTAGACAAATGTCTAAATAGGCAGCTGTGATGGGTCCTGCAAGCCTGGCCAATGCTTCTTGGGGTCACATGCTGTGCTTCTCTCAGCCATCCAAACACCTCTAGGCTAGCCCTGACTGACCTCCAAAATGGATGCAGCAAAGGCTCAAAGGTTGTAGAAAAGTCAGAGTGTGCTGCCATGCTGGTTAATAGTATTAGTTGCTATCAAAGTATGAGGGTGAATAGTGAACACCACGAGGCTGCTTTATCATGAGAATGTGTGTGAGCAGTACATAGCCAAGGCTTAAGATCAAAATAACAATAAAATAAGGACATAGGAATCACCAAACTGCATCAGGCCAGGGGTCCGGTAACCAGTAACCGGTCTCTGTCAGTGTCCAATCCCAGCCTCTCCAGAGTGAGGTGCACAAAACCATGGATAAGAGTTTCTTCCTAACCCCTGTTAGAGAATGATTTATGCTCCTGGAACAGGAAGGTTTGTGATAATCTAATTTATGTAGATCCCAAAGCTCTTTACAAGCATGTTCCTTGTTTCTGTCTCTCCCTTGTGAAGGGCTGCACACGCCCATACACAAGCAAACCGATCTAGGGTAAATTTCAAAAGCACCTGAGTCCTAGTTTCAGAAGTAGCTCAGGCACCTAGGACAGATTCTCAAAAGCATTTAGACCCAGATCCTCAAAGGTATTTAGGCATCGAAGTCCTGTTGATTTTATTGGGAGTTAGGTGCCTAAATGCCTTGGATCTGGTCCTAGGTGCCTAAGTCCTTCAGGCATTTAAAAAAAATTTTCACCAAATTTTGAAAATGGGGCTTAGGCTTCTAAGGCACTTTTAAAAATGTTACCCATAATATAGGTGGTTGCTCTGCGGCAGGCATGCTTCTTTAATGGCCTCACTGTGATGATAATGATGATGAAGGCTGAGCACTTGCAATGCTTTACATATTTATAGTACTGCACAAACAGCTAGTTGGTCTTCACAATACCCTTGAAAATACACTGAAACCTGTGTAGAAAGTCACTCTAATTAGGCAAACTCCTATCTTACAAGACTGCTTCCCAGTGACCCCAAATTAAGTACCATTGCGCTCCATCTCTTTAAAAAAAAACCCCAGCATTAAGCAACCAATTTTTGTCAGGCCTTTGAGTGGCCATTTGAGACAAGTTTCATTCTGCCAGCTCTGATTTGTGTGTTGTGGAGAGAGGCGGAGTTCATGTGACTTAGTTGATTTAGTTGGTCCTGCTTTGAGTAGGGGGTTGGAGTAGCTCAGTGGTTCTCAACCTTTGCAGACTACTGTACCCCTTTCAGGAGTCTGATTTGTCTTGCGTACCCCCAAGTTTCACCTCACTTAAAAATGACTTGCTTACAACTTCAGACATAAAAATACCCAATGTCACAGCACACCATTAGTGGAAAACTTTCTCAGTTTCACCGTATAATTATAAAATACATCAATGGAATATAAATATTGTGCTTAAATTTCAGTGTGATACCTGCTGTATAATAGTATATAGAGCAGTATAAACAAGTCATTGTCGGTATGAAATTGTAGTCTGTAACTGACTTTGCGAGTGCTTTTTATGCAGCCTGTTGTAAAACTAGCCAAATATCTAGGTGAGTTGACATACCCCCTGGAAGACCTCTGTGCACTCCCAAGGGTACACGTACCCCTGGTTGAGGACCACTGGACTAGATGACCTCCTGAGGTCCCTTCCAACACTAACCTTCTATGACTTGCCCAAGGCCACACTACAAATCCATGCTGGGATCCCTAGAATTGCAGAGCCACAGGTAAAACCAGGTATCTTGACTCCATACATCCCTGCTGCTCTAACCACTATATAATACTCTCCTTCCAGAGCTGGAGACAGAACCCAGCAGTTCTGAGTCCCACTCTCTGAATCTGACCACTGGACCACACTCAACAGCTTTCATACACGCCATTTGCATCGCACCAACTCCATGTTAGCAGACATAATCCCCTGATCCAGTCTCCCTTTGATATGTGAGGAGACCAGAACTGCCTGCATGACTGTCTTGCTGGCAGCAGCTTGGATGATGCCAGAAGTATTGCCAATCCATCAGGAGCAAAACCTT
The DNA here is from genome assembly GCF_026122565.2 of Emydura macquarii macquarii. Lineage (NCBI taxonomy): Eukaryota > Metazoa > Chordata > Testudines > Chelidae > Emydura > Emydura macquarii. The sequence continues at coordinate 2,866,278 of NW_027130449.1, read as the reverse complement.
GAGAGACATTTGTCCCGATGTCTCCAGCACATGGGCTGCCACTCCCCCTTTATTGACCTCCAACTCCAGGTTTGTCCTCACCTAATATTGGCACGGCCAACACGACCCTGTTCTTGTGACACAAAGGACATCTTCTGTCTCTCTCTTACCTTTCTGTGGGCTTTATTTATGCCCTTCCTTCCATCTTCTGTTTTATCACCTGGCACTCGCTTACCCCCAGCACTTTCCTTTTGGCAGCTCTGTATGTTCTAATCTGATCAAGGCTGTTTCATCCCGAGGAGAGAGCAAAAGAGAAGCTCAGATCACCTGCTACTCGCCTTGGAAACTATCTGGGTGTGGTGATGAATGAAAACAGGCCCTGAGAGTCATGAGACCCAATGGGGATAAAAGAAGCTGGTGATTATGTTCTTTACTTTCTTCTCCAAAGCCCTTTTCCTTTTCAAATTGCAATACAATGTTGTTCACGCTTGGCACTGGAATTGTGCAGTCAGTCACACTGGTCTGAACGTGAGTACGGCTATGGTCTTCACTTGATATAGGCCCTGAATACCTCTGTCATTTACACTGGGGTTGATCCATAGTAATTCACTCAATCTCATGGAGGGCCAGATTTGAATCTGAGTTATACCTATGGGTGTAAATCTTCCATCGACTTCAGTGGGATTATATACAGGTGTAACTGAGATAAGAGTTCCTCTCCTGTCTCATCCCTCACCTGTTAGCCCAGCTCTTATGCCTGAGTTAATATATTCCTAGCCTTATCAATCTATACAGGAATTTGACCGGCATTCCCCTAGAGCAATGTAAATCAATATGGCGTTCTTGTTTTTTCTCTCAATACAGCTATCTCAGGACAATATAAATCTGTGTGTTAGCTGGAGCTGCCAGCCCTCGGCATGTCATAAAGCCAGAGATAATGGCCGCACCATGCCCTGTAAGAGCAAGTGTTACTGTAAAGATGCTCTTTGGAACGGAGGAGGGTGAAGCAGATAGGAGCTGTGAAAAGGTCAGAATCACAGATGTGGTAGGGAGGCTCCATCTCCTAGAATGTCGCCCCTCATTTTACCTCTCTGCCCAGAGCTAGTGCTCTTCCCCGAGTCTCCAGGGCTAGTGTACGTGGCTGGTGTGTTAGCAGAAGGATGGTCATGATTTCGGTTTAGCCAGAGATGGCCAGTCTTGTCAGCAGAGCGTGATGTAACTTGGGCTGCTCCAAACCACAAGGAGCTGAAGCTGTGCTGTGGGTTAGAGGAGGCCCAGTGCGGTAAGAACTTGAGAGGAAGGATGGTCCAGTGATTAGGACACTAGCCCTAGGACTTAGGATACCTGGTTTTAATTCCTTGCTCTGCCACAGCTGTCCTGTGTCACTTAGGCGCATGTCATGGTACCTCACTTGTAAATGGCTAGAAAATCCCAGGAACAGCGCTGGCCTAGAGGGAGGCAGCAGTGCGCATGCCCAGAGGTAGGAACATAGGTGCCGAGTGCGTTTCAGCATCTGCAGGGTTTGGCAGGAGTGTTGTGAACAGAATGGCTCCTAGAGTGGCAGGGACAAACTCCTGACATACCTGCTAGCGTTACTGTGCTGGGACTTGCCGGTGTTATTCTCTGCTGCACCCAGCGTTGGTTCACGATGCCCTGGAAGGGAAGACAGGTGCTGGATTTTCACCAGGACTCAAGCCCTGGTAAATTCTGAGTCTTAGATCAATTTGAACACCAAACTAGAGATGGGTCCAATCTAGAAAGTTTGGGTCCAGACTGAAGTTCCCCAGAAGATTGGGGGTGGGGTTTGATTCAACCCTTCTACCCAGCTGAGATCTGGTTGATGAGTCCAGACCTGCCCCTTGGGGTTACACAACTGTGTGGGTTCATTTTGGTCCACCTCTATTTTAATTCAAAGTTAATCAGGAGCTGCCTGCTACTGACTTGCTGTGTGACCTTGGGCACATTACTTCCCTGTTCTGTGCCTCAGTTTCCCCTCCCACCCTTTGTCTCATCTATTTAAACTGTAGGCACTATATGTTTGTATAGCACCTAGCACAACAGGGTCCTGATCTCTAGGCATTCATGTAATACAAAACAATAATAAGGCATAACTTATACACAATAACATTATAAAGATCCAGACCACCCCCTTTGGCCCTAAGTTGCTGCATCACATCCACAGTTCGCTCAAAAGCCTCGGCTAAAATGAGCACCTGTACTATCCAGAGCCTATCCAGGCCATGCTGCCCCTCCAGACCTTCTGAGATTCCCGCTGGATGCAGCCCTGCAGCAAGAACAGCCAACCCCTCTTTGCAACTCAGCCCCCGAGAGCCAGGGCTGAGGAGAGAGGCCATTCTCAGCCTTCCCGCCCAGATCATGCTGCGAAAAGCAGGTAAACCTGGGAGGCTGGAGATGCTCACACCTCCTAGTGTCTCTTCCCGTTCCAAGAGTGCTTACCGTGGCATGCTGCAATCCGCTTTCCCTGCAGGAGCCTCTCCAAACAAAAAGCTGCTAAACTCTGGGCCAACAGGGAGAGAGGCTGAGTGATGTGGCCTGAATGCTGGGCACCGTGGGGAACCCACCAGACTTTTGTTACTTTCAAGTCTCTGCAGTCAGTGATTTACACTGGCAGTGTATGGATTCCAGCCTCAGCTGTCCAACTGGCTGTGGCATGGGGAGGGACATTGCAGATTCTCTTGGGGGCACCCCAAAGCCAGTGCATCAGCAAATGCCTGCCTTTCCCCCAACCCCTCATCAGTGTCATCTGAGCTAAAAGGCAGCTGTGTCCTGGAACTCACTAGTCTCCTGCTCTCAGGTGCACATTGTCACTAGGATGCTATTGCATATCAGGGAGATTTACAGCTCCTGACTCACTGGAGGCAGAGGAAGGACAAGGAGAGGCTGCCCCCCGATCTGTGCCAGTTCTGGGACGGGTGAACTGGCAAAAGGCATTGGAGAATCGGTCAGGCTACGTGGGTCAGAGACTGGATAGAACCAGAGCAAGATCCAGGGGGTTTCTGGTCTTACTTTGGATGCATGAGGAGAAGGAGTTTCCAGAAGCGACCTACCCAAAGGAAAGACACAAAGAGTCCCTCTGCTCACTGAAGCAAAGGGACTGTTCCTTCCCAGCACCTGCAGGGCTTGCATGTCACCCCACAGTGGAGTACGGAGATAGGACTGTGATGCTGCCACCTCCGTCCCTGGCCTGCATGCCAGCCACACCACCCAAAGAGATGTGCAGCATGTGAGACACAGCCGCCATCTTGGCTAATGCCCCAGGGACCTCCCGAGGTAGTAACGATGTAAACATCTACAGCTAGGAACAAAGAACATGGTCCACACGTACAGGCTGGGTATTGCTATCCTGGGAAGCAGTGACTCGGTAAAAGATTTGGGAGTCATGGAGCATAATCGGCCGGATGTGAGCTTCCAGTGTGACACTGTGGCCAAAAGAGCTTATGCGACCCTGGGATGCATAAAGAGGCAAATCTTCAATAGAAGGAGAGAAGTTATTTTTACCTGTTTTGGGGACTGGCACGTCTGCTGCTAGAATCCTGTGTTCAGTTCTGGTGCCCACAATTCAAGAAAGAGGTTGATAAATTGCAGAGGGTTCAAAGAAGAGCCATGGGATTGATTAAAGGACTGGAAAACCACCTTATAGTGATAGACTCAAGGAGCTCAGTCTATTTAGCTTAACAAAGAGAAGCTTATATCTTTGTTAAATTAAATATCTCTAAAATATCTACATGGGGCACAAATACTTAATAATGGGCTCTTCAACCTAGCAGAAAAAGATCTAACACGATCCAATGGCTGGAAAGTGAAACTAGACAAATTCAGACTGGAAATAGGACACACACACATTTTTAAAAGTGAGAATAAATAACCATTGGAATGATTTCCCAAAGGTCGTGGTGAATTAGCCATCACTGACAATTTTAAAATCCAGATGGGATGGTTTTTTAAAAAAAAATCTGCTCTAGGAATCATCTGGGGGCAGGTCTCTGGCCTGTGCTACAGAGAAGGTCAGACTGAATGATCACAATGGTCCCGTCTGGCTTTGGAACCTCTGAGTTCAAGAGCTGTGTTGCTAGGGAGCTGTAACAGATTGATATCCATAAATCCTTAAAACAGGGCTTTTGTGGCGTCTCGACCTCGTGCTGGTGCATTGCCGCCATCTTGGCCAGCTCACCGGGGACTGAAGGGGGGGCCTCCGGAGCGAAAAGTCACGAGCCGCTACAGGTTTTCTAAAGAACGTGCCCTTGTTCACCGGAGCTATAGAGTCATGTCCTGTGTGGAACAGGGACCTGTAACACACACTCACCAGTGGGTCACAGTGGCCCTTGGCATGCTGGGGGCTCCAGGAGGGATTATCCTAACTGGGGCAGGTGATAGAAGGGGGTTGAAAGGCAAAGGAAGTAGCCCTGCTCTGTCTCTGCAGTGCCCGTCCTGTGGCGTCCTCCAGTTCCAGAACACATTTCCCCAGTAGCCGAATCCGCTGTAAAAAGGAGTGGCCTTGGGGAGTGAATTCTGTGCAGTGATCTAGTCCAGGGTCTGTGTATACCATGTAAATCTTACACAGTGCTTGTGATGTCCGTGCTGCATAGACCTTGCGCCAGCCCCTGTGCACAGGGGTACATTTCTCCCACTGAGATGGACATAAAAAACAAAATCAATCTTTGCTGGCTCATGTAACTTTCCTCTAAAGGTCAGTGCCCTGCCGCAAAATGAAGTCAAACGGGTCTTTCTCTAAGCTAGGAGAGGGGAAAGGACCCTGACCTCCAAGTTGTCCATAGCTGGTATATCTCGTGCCCTGCTGCTATCATAAAAGCCACAATAGCTCAATTAGCAAGTGCCACTGTCTGTATTTTGAGTTAATAATACAGCAGAAATTAGCACAGGCAGGGAGGAGGGCACTGACATGTACTTTTGTTTGTTTTTTGAAGATCCCATCTTTCACCACTTTCACATGGATTAATAACCAAATGGAGACCTTGAAAGGTTAAAAGCTTGCATCCTGGTTCATTCATATATACACACACACACGCGCGCTGTTCAAAAAAATATCCAATTCATTCAAGTCACAGATTTTTCTGCCGCTAAAGCAGTTTCCCGTAAAAGCTGTCACACAGCCTCCTGGTTATGTAAATGCGATAGTTATTTCTGACATTGGTAAATAATAGTTCTGTATGCACCAACACTGTTTTCTTACCTTATCATGCTAAATCTCGAGCCTTGATTTAGATGTTTGCAGCTGATTAGCATATTTTGGACTATGGCAAGCAATTTGTATGGTGCATTTCAATCTTATTTTATGCACACAGAGGGGGGAAAAGTGATTAGCACTGTTTGGGAAAAAAATGTCTAGTAAATTGCCGTTCTGATCAAGGTAAATCAAGCCATCAGGTATAATGATCTGGTGTCATCTGTGAGCCAATCATGCCTGGAGCTATTCTGTGTTCATAGGAAAATTAAGACCTTGTGTTTTCTTTTTCTTCTTCCATGGAAATGCCTCTCTTCCCCGACACGTACCATCCTAACCCAAGAAAAACTATGCTTAGTTCCTTTCATCAGGAGATCTCAAAGCATGTAAGAGAGGTTAATTAAGCCCTGCCACACTCCTTGGACAGAAGCATAATTATTCCCACGCTGTGCATTGATCAAATGAAGGTACAGAAGAGAAGTGACTTGCCACAGGTTTTCACAGTACAGTCAGTGGCAGAGCTGGGGCATAGAATTTAGGAATCCTGGTGCCTGGGCCTTTGCTTTAATCTGTAGACATATTGCCTAGCTACAGAGCACTGGCTCATGTTGAGTTTTCTACACACAGAGTAACACATATACACCCCCTGCTTACTTCATATTAAGGAAAGCAACAAATGCAGAAAGAACAAATACAAAGTCACTGGAAGCAAAAGAAAGTAGAGCATCTCTCACGTTGTAATGCCAACCCAGATCCTTAAAGGTGTTTCAGCACCTAACTCTCATTGAAATCAATGAGAAATCAATCATCCTCCATCCTGAATCGCCTTAAAAAAAAGTGCAGTGCATAGAAAACTGAGTCATACAACAGCTTAGGGTTTCTGAGGGTAGGATTATAGCTACAGTTATTTGGATTCCACAGTGTGTGGGGAAGAGCGGTGGGAACGATCGTTAACTTGGGTGCTTTGTATTAGGACATTTGGCTCACATGGCTGGATGATCACCTTCATGCATAGGAATGCAAAACCAGTGTTTAGGTGCTGACTGGAACACAGGACTTACTACGGCCCTGGTCCTGCAATTGAATATGATCCCAATTGCATGGGCATGGCCCCATAGTTGGGCTGGATCCAAACCTGCACCAAGTTAGAGTTAGATTAACTCCAGCAGCGAATGGCTTGGTCTCATTGTTATAAAATGAAGGATTTGGACAGTCTCGTAAGGGACCTACGATACCTGGGCTCTTTTTGCAACTTTGCCAAGCCGTGAAATTCATTCCCATCCCTCGGCCTCATGTGACTCCTGATTTCCCTTGATCCTCCTTTTGTTGTCAAGAGAAGGCTTCTGTGGAACTCACAGGCGACCTCTCAAATGGCAGCAAAGCCAGGCTGATCTGAAGTCTCTGCCCTTCTGAGCAGCGAGTTTCCCCCTCCCAGCCGCCTTTTGCAATCATCTCCAATCCAAATGCTCATTTCCATCAGAACTTTAAACATTGTTCCTTCTTATGTAGTGCAGCTTTTAATTTTCCTCCCTAACAGAAGCGATTGTTTATGTTGTAAATGCCACATTAGTCGCCGTGAAATGGAGATGGAATTGATTTTCATTTCAGAGATTTCACAGCTTGCCCCAGAACTTTCTGCTTGATTGCCGGTGCTCAGAAATGCACAGGGCTCTGAAAGGTTCAGAAATGAGCTGCGTAACTTGGCATATAAAAATGTGAGATTCCTAGCAGAACTAGTTCGAAGATGGACCCCTGTGTCTTGGTTAGATGTTCCCCACCAAGCTTTGGAAATAGCTCAGGTCTTGAATTCTGGCACCTTGCTCACCTTTGGGACTCTATAGTTCAGCTGCAGGTCATCACTTCAGCTTTCCTGGCTCATTATCCCATTTGCTGGCTGGTCAAGAGGTGAATAAGTTTGCTGGCCACACAGTGGCTTCTTTATTCTGGACAGCAGGTTTTGAATCAACTCTGCCCCTTCCACTGCACTTTGAGATTCTCTTTCCACCCTGCTACTTTGTCCTTCAGTGGAAAAAGCTACGGCAGCCTCAGCCCCCAACTGAATCCAATCAAGCAACATAACACGCCTCTGACTCGGTGTCTTTTGCCAAGCTGGAGCCATCGTGAGTTTGGTTGAATGGCAGGAGTAAACGATCAGGAGGAGGAAAAGCAGCATAGATGGTTTTAATCAGATTTGATGTTTTGCCAAGGTACAGTAGGTGCCGGAGAGGAGCAGTAGCAGTGAAACCCATTTTAAAAAATCCTCTGTGAAACCTGGCAGGCCACTGCTGTGGGGAAGGTAGAGGAGTAGGAGTCAGGCAATGTGGATTCTTGTATTTACTTTCCCATGTATCCAGTAATTAGTCACTCTTCCTCTCTGTGCTTGTTTCTCCTGCAAACCAGGGCAAAGTACTACCAAACCAGCCTGGTAGCCTTTTTCATCCTCGGTGAACAAGGTGCAAGATGGCTAAAGAGAAAGAGCAGGTGTACCACCTTAGACTAGCCAATAGCCTAGTGTACTCACCTGAGATGTGGGAGATACAGGCTGCTCCAGGACACAAACCTGGGTTTCCCACAGCCCAGGTGAGTGCCCTCACCAGCAGCCTACACTGGAATAGTCTTGCGCTTGGTTTTTCTGTCTAAACTTGCCAAAGTTCTCAGGTTCATTCTGATGAGAAACAAAAACAAAATTTGAAACATCAGAATTTTTCATGCAATGTAATTCTCGTTTTCTGGCCAGCCCTGCTATGGACCTCGCAGCACCAAGACAGCCTGCAGGTGACGGAGCAACTGCAATGTGACCTCCTTCCCACTAGGGACTCCATGGAGGCCACTGAAAAGACATCACAAGTTTTGGTCAAGACTAATCTTGGCTGGAGTCAGTCCAGAAACCAAGAGAGCAGATACCTCTTCCATGCCCATTTATTTCAACCTCCTGAGCCTGTCAGAAAGATTTGTAAGGGCTAGGATTTGTAAGGGCAAATATCACATGACAGCATTCGCTAACTGTGAACAATCCGTGGATCAACTTTCAGTTATTTGTAGCCCCCTTTCATTGGCTGCCTGTCAGTGCTCGCATTTACACATTGCACAAGTGTCCACATCAGGAATGTTTGTGTGGCCCTCTGGAAGGCTCTTTGTGGGCTTGGAAGTCATTCACTTGGGGAGCAGAATCAGAGACTGTAGTAATATGTTCACTTTCAGTATATTAGTCAGACACTAGGTGTCTCTGTTTGCTATACAGCGTTTCAGGCACAGTACCATCCCCGTTAAACGTGACAGACAAAGCTGGAACTCAAGCTGAGTGAAGGTCTCTTTGCTTGTGTCTGTTGTTGTAACTGTTTCCTTTTATGAATTACTCATGTTTAAACACAGTGATCCCATGTATCAAGACAAGGACAAGTCTTGCAAAGTGAATATGTGGACCCTGAGAAGTATCTTAGTAACCCAAAGGCTGAAATATGTTTGCATCAAGCATTGTTTAAACAATGTTAAATAAAGAACTAGTCCACAAACTTCTAAGTCTGTGCTTGGAAAATTCACAAACATTGGGGCTTGTGGAATAAATTGCTGCAAATAATTCACTCAGCATTAGCCACATTTAAGGGGTTTTGTGGAAGGCAAAGGAGAATTCCCAGAATTCCAGAAGAATGTGGAATAATCTCCCTGTTACTTTCCTGATGAATCCTAAAAAGCCTGAGAATAATCCATTGTTCTCTTCCCAAGCTGCATTTCAGGAGCAGACTTCCCCCTATCCAAGGCAGATATGAGCTCCCTTCTAGGGATGCATGACACACTCGTTGTCTTTTTGTCTGTGTGAGAGAGTGTGAGCGAGACAGGAAGGGACACAGAGGAGAAATGCCAGTAAGTGACATAAAGACAATTTGTTTGAAATCAGGAGAAAGATGCACTTTGACAAGGATAGATGGAATGAGGTTGTTGTGCCGGGTTGCGGGGAGCTGCTAGCATGCAAATTCTCCTGGGTTTTTCAGTTGAAAGAAAAAACAACCCAAAGAACCAGCAGCTTCATCAAGCCCCACACTCCCTTTGCATCCAAAGTGGGTATTGATTTTCCACCCGTGACTGCTGTAAATGAGAATTTCTCTGTCAAAGCCGAGGCCTGTGCTGGTTGTATTTCTTATCTCTTTAAATATGATTACCTGCACTTCATGGTTTCATGGTTAAAATCATAATGAACTTTGCCAGCCAAGTCAGTCCATCATCTTGAGCTTGTTTCTGTGTGATCAAATGAATTCTCTCACTGGTTACTCACGGCTCTATCTGCAGGCTACAGATTTATTGACTTACCACTAATTTTCTTGTCAGGATAATTCTTCCAATCAAGATTTAAAACAAACTGGGAGGTTACTAAAGTGCTGGAGATTAAAGTCCTAATGCATTTTGATTTGATTAAGATACTTCTTACCTTTGGGTTTAGGTGTTTTTCTGTTGGATGCTGAGAGGTGGGAAAGAATAGATACCTGATTTTATTTCAGTGCAAAACTTCTCTTAAAGGAAGCAGGTTGTTTGTTTAGAGAAATCCCTGCTCCCATGTCAACATCTGCTGTTCTGTATTTGCTCACCGGGTGGGGGAGAAATAGATTATTCCTACTGCATCAACCTTCAGGCTGCCGCTGGCTGCAATTTTCTTCAATTTCTTGCCGTGAAAAGCAGGCCTGTTCATTTTGTAAATGCTGCTTTTGTGTGTGACCTATATTTTGAAAACTGATGGGGTCACCACCTCCCTCCTCCCAACCTGTTGAACCAAAGAGCATCTGGGATCTGCACTGGCTTGTATTTATTTGGGAGATTATTTAAAAGACAAGGAAGATATTAATAAGAGGAAGGCAGTGCTTTCCTCCCATCCCCTCCCCCTTTGGAAGTGAAACCGTAGTCTCTAGCTCCACCGGAACAAGAAAGAACTTTCTCTGGTATCTCTTTTCTTCAAAGCGGATTTGAAAAGCATATCTTCATTCTCCATTCATCACCTGCTGGGTCTTTTTTCTCTCACTGGTTGCCAATGAGCTACCGGAAGATGTCCTAGCTAGCCAGTAGCCAACATGTTCTTGTGTTTGTGGTGCACACACTTATCTAGTATTCGTACTGACTTTTTTTAATGACATCTTCCGTTCACATTTGATCTGCTACTGGCAGAGTCAGGTAAGAATACAGCAACAGCTTTGCCCATTTCAGCACCACATTCTGTCTTTAGGGTTTTTTTCCCCCTCAACCCAAGTTTTTTCCCTCTTTTAATCTCACTTTCTATTAAAAGTCTTCCCAGAGCTAATGCAATAAATTTAGATCCAGAGCCAGATGCATAGCAAAACTTTTGGCAGAGAATACTCTATCAGAAGACATTGCAAATGAAATATGCTTTCCCTTGGGGATTATTCTACAGTTTAATTTAATTTGATATTTTGAATTAAATTAATTCAAATGGTTATGCAGTTTCCAGGGAAAACAGACTTCATTTATGATGTTCTGCCACCAAATTGTTTTGCTCCTATCATATATCTTATATCGTTAAGCAGGAATGATAAATAGTGACAAAGTAAGGCTTTTCATGTCTCTTGTTTTACAGCTTCTGCTCTAAATAGGAAAAGTGAAATCCCTTGTGCCTGTCTAGAGCTGGTCAAAAATTTTCCGTCAAAACTTTTTTCCAGTGGAAAATTGGGTGTATGACAAAAAAAAAAAAAATTGTGGAAAGTGTCTGCTTTCCTTGAAAAAAAGATGTTTCTAAAAAAAAATTTCAATTTATGAATGAAAAATTGTAGACTGTATGAATGAAAATTTGGCAGGTTTTTTTAGGAGGACTTTTCAGATTTTGACAGGTGGGGGCGTGTGAAAATTTTCAGTTTTGGAGTTTCCCATTTTCCAACAAAAAGTCAACATTTTCCACAGGGGCAGACACATTTTCCAACCACTCTAAGGCTGTGCACATCTGGTATTTAGGTGGCTCTCCTGGCTTTAGCGCGACTCCACTTTGTTTCATACGTGTGCGGGGGCCGGTGCTGCTGAAGTCACCTCTGGAAAGACACATCGCCATGGATGTTTAGGCTTGTGGCCATTCCTGGTGGTGGTGATGGGTGAAATCCTTGAAATTATTGAGGACCATGGCAGTGGATTTAAGCAGGGCCAGGATTTCACCCAAAAGGTGTTTGAATTCAGCCCCCTGCCTGCCTCCAGACAGATACTGAATCTTTATGAATTTGAGCCAACTGGAAGCACAGGGATTTTCATGGCAGGTTAGAATAGCACACCACCACCTGGGAAAACAGCCCTTTTGTTCCTGTGAAAAATTAAGGGTGAAAAGAGAAAGCAAAACAAAAATCACTTTTTTGAAGCAAACCCTCAGGATTTTGACAATTCTCTTAGATGTGAAGAAGTTATTGCCTGCCTCCCTGTAGGAAGCATGAAAAAAAAAACCCAGAGGATTTCAGGCTGTCCATCTCTCCTCATCCCATGCGTTTCATCTGAATATTTCAAATATTCAAGGTATCACGTCCTTAGAACAGGGCAGGGAGCCAGGACTCCTCGGTCCTATTCCTGGCTCTGCTGCCGCCTTGTGGAGCCAAGACACACCACTTAGCTTTGTTGGCTGTGAAATAGACGTAGCAATGCATACATACCTCCAAAGAGGTGTATCAATACTTCATTAACATTTATGGAGCAGTGTGAGATCAATGGAAGAGAGCTGCAGATCCACTGGCAAGTGTACAGTTTAATATTTTCATATTTACCATTCTTAGTCTGAGGGAGGGATTTTTTTTCCATATTTCCACCATGTCTTCAAGAGAAACAAAACTCTGTGAAGAAGACGCTGGTTCAAGGTGCTGCCCCAGTCCAGAAAAAAATGATCCTCACTGGCATGCAGACCAGTGGTCCATCTCTCCTATATCAAGTCACAGGCAGTGCCAGTTGTGTCAGATCCTTATAACCTGCAATGACCTTACAACAGTTCTGCAGTCCTCTGGTCAGTGGGAGAGCAATGCCTGCCTCCACTGCGTAATGTGGAAACTGTCCTTTGCTTCTTTCATGTGCCTATGTTTTGATGGACCACATAGTTCACCAGCCTCATCTATCTAGGCACTTATATGACCCCTATAGGTGAGGGCCTTCACAATCTTTAACAAGTTCACAACAGCACTGTAGCCTAGGGAAGTGTATTCAACAGCACCGAGTAAGCAGCTTGCCTAAAGTCACACACACAGAATTGGTGACACATGGTAATTGAACCCAGATCTTTTGAGTCATAGGCCACGTTCCCTAACCACTAGACTGTTCTTCCTGCCCCTTTATGGGGCTGCCTACCACAGCATGCGTCATCTTTGGTGAGCTACTGACTGTCAACAGACCAAACTTAGATAGTCATAAAACAAAGGGTTCTAAAACCCCATTTGGATACCCATTGAAGTTCGCCATGTCTTAAAATGGTTCTTCTCCACCAGCTCTTGCTATCCACAGTCATCAGTTAACTTACGCCAAACTCTGAAGTGCATTAAGACAGGATAATTCAGGAGAGTGTTTGTATCTGGAAATATATGTAAGCACTTTCTTATCTTCCGGACTGTAGAAAAGTCATTACTCTCGACAGGGAAAAGATATATTAGTAATATCACAAGAGACTTTGGAAGAGTACATAAAACCAGTTTCATTTTCCAGTCAACTGAGATAGATTATTTTCTATACAAGAGGTTTAGATATTTGTATGTGGCAAAATAATTAAATGAATTGATATTTGACTAGTGTTTTCTTTCAGTTGTGAAGGACTTTGCGGGATGAATTCTCTCACATCCCTCTCAGACAGTAGATGAGAGAAATATAAATACCATCTAAAGAGAATGGAGCTGAGGCTTCACTACAGAATACAGAGTCAGAGAGATGGGAATGAATTTGATGGACATTCAGGCTGAGTCCTGGGTACAAAGAAAGCATCCGTGTCTTGCCGGCTACTATTATTATTTATTATTTGTGTAACTGGAGCATGTAGGAGCCCTCGTCAGGGATCAGGGCCCCAGTGTGCCAGGTGTTGCACAGAAGTGTGACTAGCGCTGGCTGGGAATCTTGCAACAAAACGTTTTTTCATTGGAAAATGCCTGTTCGTCAAAACCCAAATGTATCCCATTTTAATGAAAGCGTTGCTGGGGAAGTTTCTCAGAGGCAGGATGGAATTTCTGGTCAAAACCAGAGAGGGACAGACCATCCTTCCTCCTGTTTGGAATAGCCAATAGCCCTGTGGGGGGGTGACTCACCTAGCATATGTGAGATCTAGGTTCAAACTCTTGCTCTGCCTGATTTGGTGTAGGAACTTCTGCCTGAGTTTTCCACCTCTGTGGTGAGTGCCCCAGCCAGTGGGCTGTAAAATCAGGTGTTCTCTGAGCATGCCTACCAGATCAGGCAAGAAATGTGAGGATGCGCCTTGTTCTTGAATTGCACAGGAACTTAGGCGTTGGTTAGGTGCAGGGCAGTATCAGAACCAAAGTGGTTGTGCACGGAGCCCAGCCACTGAAATGTAGGTGCCTGGGGACTTTAGCTGCCTGTCTAGAGGGTTTTGTGGCAGCTGGGGGAGAAGGGTTGTAAATGCCAGTCCTGTCTAAATGGTGGATTTAGGTGCCTAAGTCCCGTTGTGAATCCCACCCCAATAACTTGTCCAAAAGCCATCCCGCTGATCGGAGGCCATGCTCCCAACTCTCAGGCCAGGTCTCTGTCCACTAGATCGTGCTGCCTCCCAATGCAATGCAATCAGTGCATACACCTCCCACACTCAGTAGGATCAAAGTGTCCGCTGGTTATTTTCCACAGCATGTTTCGGTCTGCCCAGGCAGCCTTCATTTCTGGCCATCCAGATTCTCACTCGCTAGATAGCAGGAAACCTCTCCAAATTCTGACTGAGCCCCTGGAGTTGGAGTTGGAGTTGAATCTCAGGTTGGAGTTGGAGTTGGAGTTGAATCTCTTGGTTGTGGTAGGGTTTTGTTTGCTTGTCTGTCTGTTTGGTTTTTTGTGAAAGCAATTTCCCCTTCAGCACGTCACAAGATGCAAAGAAGGCAGCCAGCAAAGCTTAACCGTGAAACTTCAGGGCTTGGTTTTGATTGTGTACCCAGTGATTCCAGCGCAGAAACCCTGGTAAGGCTCAAGTGTCTCTCTGGACATAATCAAGGAACCAAGCCCGGGCCTGTGAATTCGTGTCAATTTAATGGAGTATGGAGTCTCTCTGAGCTCCTGATGCTTTGTCATCTCTCATAGCTGACATTTCAGGCCCAGCTACCCAAACTGCCTCCCAACCACTCAGTCTTCGTGATTTACCGCGAATTCCACCCCCTTTCCCTTGGAAGCTTCTCCCTCGCTGATGATGGGAATGTCAGCGGGGCTGTAAGTAAAGGCATGGCCGGGCTGGGACAGTGGCATGTGCGGAGAGGAAGGGTGAGGCCTTTTGGAAAGAATTCTCACTTAGGCTGTTTTCCCAGCAAAGCCTTTCTCTTGCAGTCTGACACCCATGACCCCCCTGGCAGTGTTTGCAGGGCCAGGTCTGTGAAAATGAACTGCTGTAATGTCCCACCGACTCTATGGAAGTATTCTAAACTATCTCAATTCATAACCATCGAAAGTTTCAATAATGGTGCAAATTATAACATTAAATACATCCAATATTTTATAGAGACCTAATAAGACATGATAACACATCAAAGCAAAAGCAAAAGCAAAATGAGAGAAAATGTAACAATGGAGTCAAAACAAAATTTTCCATTTCAAGTTCAAATTGTTTCCGTCCAGACTGACTTGTCCCACGAAATAGTTCAATAGTCACAAGACAGCGTTTTCTGGCAGAAAACTCCCTCTGTTTTCCTTCGACTGGACCCAGTTATTTATGATCTCAGAAGACAGGGCGAGAAGGAGCAATGGGCTGACATGAAGAAAGGAAAGAGTTAGACTAGGGGGGTGGGGAGGAATTGGGGGAGTGACATGGGCTCCCACGAGGAAGCATCCTGGCTATAGAGACTGGGATGAGAGGAGATGTCAGTGGGACATGGAACAGTGGTTAATCCTTTAGGGTGTGGAAATCCCACTAGAAGGTCTTTGGGGTGCTGCAGGGACTGAATGAGTCCTGCAGGTTAGGGCCTGCTCGTTCTGGGTTCTGTGTAGTCATTACTGCTTCTTGTGGAGGTCTTGGTAAATACGCCCAGTAAATCCCTCAGTAAATGCCATGCAACCTGCTGCGTGGTCTAGAGAGCAGAGATGAGCGTGTGCTATATTTACTCTCTGTGGAAATGATGCTTATGTTGGAACTCATCAGTGACATGGGGCAGCTGCCACGTAATGAAATGCTCCACCGTTGCCTTGCATTCTCTTTATGCCCCTGGAATTTGAAGCCGTTGCTGCAGAACCCAATAACACAGATTTCTATCAGTGCTAGGGAAGAGCAAACTCACCCAGATGAACCTTTGCTCCAAACAACCTGAACCTTGAAACTCCCAATCACTGTCCATTCTTCCCCCTCCGCACACACACATGCTTTTCACCCCTGATTCCTGCTCAGAAGGACACACTAACAGGGACCTACCCTGTGTGCCTCCACGCCCATCGTTTGCCTCAGTTTCCCCTCATGCAGGATGGTTCTCTCAAGCTTCCAGCCCAGTTTGGCTGCTAAAGCGACTTGGCCATCCAACAAAGTCGCCAAAGTCCATCCCTTTGAGGGTATCAGAGTTCAGACAAAATGAAGAGTCTTCCACCGCAGCTGTAACTGGGCATGGCCCTTCCTTGCCGAGTATCTGTCTTCTCTTCCAGGGCTCTCCAGCCTGTCTTCTG
The DNA here is from genome assembly GCF_026122565.2 of Emydura macquarii macquarii. NCBI lineage: Eukaryota > Metazoa > Chordata > Testudines > Chelidae > Emydura > Emydura macquarii. The sequence goes on along the minus strand of NW_027130449.1, from coordinate 2,850,296 downwards.
GACTCAGTTCACTCTCTGCATTCTCCCCTCATTCAAAGGACTCACCTCACTAGGCGGCAATGTAGGAGGAACCCACACCTGCCCACACCAGCCCTGGGAACCCTAAACAGCTGTGCTTGCCTATGGCCTCAAGTGCCCTGTCTCTCTTACTCCAGCCCTCTTGGGTGTCCTTCCACTCTTCTATAGCATTGACTTACTAGGGCTGCTCCCCTGGAGTCTTTCTCTGTTCAACTTTCCCCACCCCACAATTCCTCCCCCTTGTAAGGCTCCTGCCCAGCTGCTCTTATTCCCCACCCCAAGCAGACCTGGTTTGGTCCCAGGACCATTGTAATATGACTTCAGCCCTCATCTCCATCCGCTGACCCTGGGACAGGCACCCTGGGACATATCGGTTGAGATGTTCAGAGCAGGGCAGAAGATTTAGCCGCACATCTTCCATTAAAGTGAATCCCCTGCTTTGAAAGCCTCAACCATTGTTTCTAGCCCAGCTGGCTCCCAAAATCTTTCCAGGCCAAGTTCACTAAACCGAGGAGCTTCAGAAAGTTCCTAAGGGGTTTGGATGCTCCTCAGAACTTTTGATGGCTGGTCCATAAGGTAGAGGCTAGACCTATGGAGGTTCCCCCAATATGTCTTGTGGGCTTGTCCCATAGTCTTTCGGCAGCATATGAGCACTGAGTCCCTTAAGTCTCTTTGAAAGTTACAGCCATGATGTTTATATAGATCTGATGTGGGTAACCTCATTAAGCATGACGTTATTGATTGTACTAATGGCAGTGAGTTATTTAAGTGACCAGGTGATTTTTTCAGAGCAGTGTGAAGGCCTCGAAAGAATCTTCTTGGATAAACATCCAAATATTAGGATGCTTTTCCAAATGTATTCAAAGCTCTTTGTTCTAGGAAGCAAAGGCATCTCCATATCCTCTTCCTCTGGAACTTCTTCCATCCCAGCATCCCAGCCATGCTCTTTCTTCAGGAGTACTGGAGCAGAAAGGTATGCAGGAAAAAGCCTCACACTGTCAAGCCACTAGAGGGTAACATAATCACAGGCCCTACGCTAATGTTGTTATTTATTATTATTGTAGTAAAGAGCCCCAGTTGTGGCCCAGACTCTATTGTGCTAGGCACTGTACAGACAAAACAAAAAGCCAGTCCTCACTCCAAGGAGTTTACAGTCTAAATATATTTATTAGCCTTCTGCTCGCAGTTCTAGCCAGGACATGCAGAGGCAGAGTGAATAATTTTAAGTAAAACAAACAACCACCCAACTTAACCTTGTAAGAAGTTCAGGTTCGGGGCAGGACTCAAGCTGTTTTCTGTTTTCTCCAAACCGATTCCCCCAGCCCTGCTATCCAAGGAATATTAGCAAGCATTTCTGTCCTGGCCAAAGCGGCTCTGAACCCCTTTCTCACATTCAGAGGCTGTCCAGTTCCCTCCCTCCCCCACGGTTATGGTGAGTTTTACAAGACTACTTGCCTTGCTTCAGAATAAGCTGTTTGCCTCCGAGTCTAATGACCACTGTAGGCTGACAGAGAGTATTTACCCTGGAATATGTTTAAGTCAGTAGTGAAGACACGCAGATACTATGGTGATGTGGATGGTGTAAGAACCTAAACAGAATGGAAAGGATCTCATGCCCCTAACCCGGAGAGCGGTAGCTATCATTGCGTAACTATGTCACTGGAACTGACGCCCTATGAGCTGTGGAGGCTGTTTAGAAATTACCTCAAAAGCCCTTTGGGGATGAGGCTACTGCCCTTATGACAGTTTAGGAATTGTTGATGAACTAACCTTTCGGGACTGAGTCCTGCCTGTCACACAGGTGAGAGAGCAAATATTGTTTAAATAGCCCATGGGGACTGGCTGTGGCAGTGACCCCAAAACCGTTTTGCTTTTATTGCTTTTCATAACTTCCCCAGGCTAAAACTGTCTCCTCTAAAGAAAAGCCAGGCAGTTATTAAGGAAGGAAGCAAATAAGTGCACAGTGTCAAATTTTTAATGCCTTTAGCGGCCAGCAGACCTAGAAAGCATCTTACTCTGGCCCGTGCTAAAGAGAACTGGGCCTCTCACTTCTTGTTTTGTGGCAGTTGTTTCCCTTTAACATCCTTCACTGACTCAGGCCTCATACAGAGCCGTAAAGTGACGGCGCTTAAATGTTGCCGTAAAACGCTGTTCTCGCCCTGTTAATACAGCAAGGTCTAGAAGCCACAGCTAAGATCAAGCCCGACGCGAACTACATGCAGTGCAGCACAGAGTAAGAGAGGAAGCATGGTCCAGTGGTGGGGGCATTAGGCTGGGGCCTGGTTTCTATTCCTGCCACTGACGTCCTGGGTGACCCTGGCCAAGTCACTTGTCCCATCTGTGCCTCAGCTCCCCCTCTGTACAATGGGTAAAAGCAGCACTGGCCTACCTCACATTTTTTTCCAACAGAAAACAGCTATTTTGATTAACCAGAAATGACTGCAGGAAAACATCCCTTTTTCGAATCAGTTTTTCAGATTTTCAGCAAATGTTTCATTTTTGTAAAACAAAAACAAAAAATCAGAGATGGTGGTGATGAAATCTGAGCCATCAGGTTGTCATGGTGTGAGCCCTGAGGGTGTATTTCTAGCTGCAGTCTGAGTGTCAGTTCTCTCTGATCGATGGAGTGAATTCCCACTCTGATTTACTCCCACACAGGGCATTAATACAGCCCTAAGAGTTTGTTTTTTAGTCCCCCCTGTGGGGGGACCACTGAGGTCCTGTTCTGTGACCCAGTCTCCAGCTAGCAAAGCTGCCTGGGGGTTTAGTCACGGAACTGAATTGAAGACTGGCCGTTGGAAAGCTTTTACAGCAGATCTGTCACTGTGCCAGGAGTTTTCCACTGAGGGTTTGACCCGAAAGTGTCAGGTTATCTAGTTCTGCTTAATGCTAGTTTCTCCTTTTTCCAAATCTCCTCTGCAGTAGGGAGTCACGCTGCCTATCAGCGCAGTGAGATGAGGCAGTGGAGTTGATCAATACAGCCTTGAGTATGTAACCAGAAGGCTGAGTTCTGCTCTGCTGTGTTGTGAAATTGGAGGTGTCCGGTTTTATAAACCTGTAAGAACCAAGATTTACTCGTGTTTCAGGCCCTTGGCACCAATCATGTTGCGTGTCTATCAACTCCAGCCTGGCAGTGCTTTGATTCACTAATTAATTAAGGTTCATGCAGCACAGTGAAAATGTAAAATGCTAGCCGAGTGATAGATGCTGTTTTTTGCAACCCCTCTTCTGCCTTCAAAGCACAGTCAAAGCAGACCTTCCTGTAACCAGCTGGCACATGGCACCAAGACAAAGCATACCACCGATTCTGGTGTTTCCATAGCTGACCTAATTTCAGAGACTGACCCTGCTGATCTTCACCAGGAGATGCCAAAAATAGCCAGAATAAGACCCCCCAAGAAGCTGCATTTTGAGGGATTAAGGTTGGTTTTATGGTTAAGGCCCTTGCATAGGAATCACTAAACTGTGGTTTGATTCTTAGCTCTGCTGCAACGTCCTCTGTAAATTTGGGCAAATCACTTACTCTTTCTCTGTTCAGATTGTGTGTTCTCAGGGGCTCTGCTTCCTCTCATGTATATATGTCCAGGGCCTCGCACAGTGGGTGGGGCCTGGATCTCAGTGTGGGTCCTCAGGTGCTGTTGTAATAACAAATTGGAAAAAAGAAATATCTGATGAAAAACGATATGAGCATTTAAAACCGGCTCCTGCAAACTTGGGTGGAAATCAGTAGGAGTTGAAGGTTTCCATCCCCTTCTCAAGAGGTGCTCAAGACTTTTTGCATAACCATAATGCTCAAGAATGTAACCCTGGCACCGGTGAAACTTTGACGCTGATGGAGTTTGAGTAGGGGCTGTGAGTCACCATTAGCAAATACAAATAGCTTGGTGATCAAGTTTGGTGCAACCCAACCGTGGATTTGCTATAGCCGCTTTGGTACAGTTATAGCAACTGTCATGCATGTTGCATGCCAAGACACTTTAGGGAACTTAATAATGCGAGATGGTAGGCAGTTTAATTACAGAAAACACTGTAACAGTGACCAAATGAAAGCATGTGATGATAATGCATGACTCACAAGGACAATTACAGAGAGAGAGAAAAATGGAGGGATGGGAAAGGGTGAAAGAGGAGATAGAGAATGAGGGGCCGGGATGTATAGGGGGCAAACCCGCAGAGGAGAACTTTCACACCCCAGCAGTGGCTAGGCTGTGGTGGAATACATTACACACAATAATAGTCTGCTTGGATGCAGCGTTCGATGAGGCTCTGGGGGAGTCTGATGGGGACGGCCTGTGGACTTTATGCAGTCCTGAAATGTTTTAATCCTGGGTGTGGAGTGGTACAGCTGTGTCATCAGGGCAGTAATCGCTCCCAGAAGGGAAAAGCAGTGGCAGGGACTTAGCCCGGTGAGCCACTGGGCTGAGAGCTGAGGTCATGCTGTGGTCAGTCCTCTCCTCCTTTGCTGAGCCTGCCAACAAGCAGGACAATGGCTGTGGTTCTTCTTTGTGATGTAGTGCCTTTATTCTACTAGGAAGAAGCTGGCAGCCACCCAGCTCCTCCCACCAAACAGTCATCAGGTCATCGCGGGCCATGTTGCAATGAATGGCCTAGGTTGCAGAGACCACTCCATGCACAGATGAAATGCAGCCACCTCTGGGATGGGACAAGGCAGCTACTTAACAGCAGACACAACCACTATCGTATCTCATGATGGGAAGTGAATACATCCAATTGAAACTGTAGTGAGGAGCTGGAAAAGGACATAAATGTTGCCATATAGTTAGGACACCAGCATCCTAACTCACAGAAAAACCGCCTTGGGACCTGTAATAACCAAAAGTAGTCAGAGCCTTGGTTTTACGACTCACCTTCGTGGACTGAATGGCTCTGTGCAAACATTGGCCTAGATCTATATGTAAATTGCCATAACTCAATTGACTTCAGTGCAGCTAAACTCATTGGCACTAGCAGAGGATCTGTCCCAGAATGTATTATCACACCTACCATCCTGAAGATGTTTTGCTGTATCAAGGTTTGGATATTGAAAGAAACCTGTTGCTGCCAATTTCCCTTCAAAAGATAAGGTGACTTGTGCTATTAATGATGTAAAGCTCAGTCTCTCTATCCCGGTATAACTCCCACTGCACTGACTGCACTGAGTTCATTAGTGCCGACCATGTTCAAGTCTACATGACCTAGTTCACTTCCTGAAGAATCGAGTAGCATCCCATTAATTTCTTAATTGTCTGGCGTTAGTGAGAAGGTGCCTCCTTCAGGAATGGCTCAATGTCACCCCTGGCTAGATGGGCAGCTGAGCAGCTCAGCGTGGAGCTCACTCGATGGCTGTTGCTTCTTTTTCATTCATATTTATAAAACCATATTTTACACTGTTGCTCCGATTCCGCCCCATCTGCATTTCCCTGCATTAATCAATTGTACAGCTTCCCTCTGTCACCCTCATACCCTGCTTAAAAATGAATGTGAAGAGAAAACATAATTAGATTCCACTTTGGTTAAATAATACCTTGAAGATCAGAGCAATGACTTAAACAATAAAGGGAGAGTGAAATCCGCACAGTTTGAACTAATGACCAAATTATCTCTGGTTAAGTTGGATTTTAAATCAATGGTAACAGGCTGTTGTTGTTGGTACTCCCCCCCCCGTACATACACACACCTTTCCAGTGAATCCTGAGAAATCTTGAATTCAGCTGGAATCTTTTTATGTCCCTCTCCAGAAATGGCTGGAGAATTTGTCTGCTAAAGGAAGCTGCATGTGAAATGAGTCTCACATTCTCGGCCCAGTTCGCCAACTAGCATCCCAAAGCTTGTGTTGCAGTCAGGTTCAATAGGTAACCTTTGTTTAGGAGAAGGATGGAACTGAGGTACCCTGTCAGAAATGTGAGCATGGGCGTGTGTGTGTGTGTGTACAGACACGTTTGTGTAACCTCCACTAGCACAGTGTCTCTTTTTCTCCCCCTATTGACTATATCACATACAGAGTAGATTTAGTTATAAAAAATCTATACATTTTCCATGGAAAAAATGTACATTTTGCTTGAAATTTATTTGGTGTATTTTTGTGGTTATTTATTTATTTATTTATTTATTTATTTTGACTAAATATAAACTGGGGGCGGGGGAAGGGTTTTGATTTTCTTCTTTTTTCTCCTTTTTTTTTTGTTCTTCTCTTTCCCCCCTGCTCCCAGCTTTTTTCTCCTTCGCTGGAAGTGGAGGATGGCAATAAAAGAGGAGAGAAAGAGGGAAAAGCTGCAAAAAACCCAGAAAATCTAAGACTTCTTTGGTTTTTATGTTTTTGCTGAAAAACCCAGAAAATGTCAACTAAAATGTAAATTTTCCACAAAAACACTGAATTTGGTCAAAAAGCCATTTTTCTTTGGAAAAAATCAAAGTTGGATGGGAAGTAAAAATGCGACCGGCTCAAATATAGCGATAGAGGAGCCTGTGATTGCAGGTGCGCTTGTGCGGCTGCTGCTGTGATTTAGGCAGTAGAAATTCAGGCCTTCCGAATTAGCAAGTCCAGGTTCTCTTCCAGCAAATAACATGACCAGTCACAACTGTTACCTGTGGGGCAGAGAAACAGCAGCAGACTTGTTCTACTCACTGTGCGTGGGCCATTCTTTCATATATCCTAAATTAATCCCACAAAGCCTGTTCCATCATTCAGATTTCTTATAAAACCTCTTATAAAACTTTTATAAAAGGAATATATATCCCCAAATGATCACCATAGTTAGGGAGAAATTCTCTTCTGAGATATACACAGTGGATCATAACTCTCAACTTCTGCTCTTTCTACGTGCATGGAATTCCTTTATGCCTTCACAGGACAGCATAAGTACTCGAAGGAATAGGTTTGCAGTGAGGTTTGGGGAGGCACACTCTTTGGCTCTGTCTACATTACACACCACAGACAGCAGCGAGTAATGTTGGTGTCACTATACGCCGCAGTGGAAAGCTACACTGCAATGTAGTTTATGTACTTGAGTACATACTCACACCTTTCAGGCGTGTTTACTCTGCTTGCCTATGCCATGCCTCACCATCTCCACTGGTTTTTTTTTTACCCATGCTAGGGGGGCCTATGTGTGTATGTACACTACATGCTAGCAAAAGGACGGTGCAGTGTAGACGCACCCTCTGAGAGAAGAACCCTGCGTCTGAGAGGATATATTTGCCTTAAGCTTGTGTTTGTTTGGGTATGGATATAAAGCAGATTAAGAACAATGGATTTCAGAAAAGCAAATTTCAGCAAAATCAGAGATCTGGTAGCTAAGGTCCTAGGGGAAGAAAATCTAAGGGATAAACGAGTTCAGGAAAGCTGGTTTGTTCTCAAGGAGACAATATTAAAGGCACAACTGCAAACTATCCCGATGCGAAGGAAAGATAAGAATAGAAAGAGGCCAATATTGCTGCATCAGGAGCTTTGTAATGACCTGAAAATCAAAAAGAATCCTACCAAAAGTGGAAACATGGACAAATTGCTAAGGAGGAGTGCAAAAGACCAGCACAAACATGTAGGCACAAAATCAGATAGGCTAAGGCACAAAATGAGTTACAGCTAGCAAGGGACATGAAAGGCAGTAAGATGTTCTTTAAATACTTTAGGAGGAAGAGAAAGACAAAGGAAAGCGTACGTCCTCTACTTAGTGGGGAAGGAGAGCTAATGACATCAAGAAGGCTGTGATGAATGTCTGTTTTGCTTCATTCTTCACTAAGAAGGTTAATAGTGACCAGGTACTCAACACAATTGATATTAACAACAAGGGGGAAGTGGTGCTGCCAAAATAAGGAAAGCACAGGTTAAAGAATATTTAGATAAGTTAGATGTAATTAAGTCTGCAGGGCCTGATGAAATTCACCGTAGGGTACTTAAGGAGCTAGCTGAAGCAGTCTCAGAACCATCAGCAGTTATCTTCAAGACCTCAGGGAAGAAGGTTGAGGTCCCAGAGGATTGGAGAAGGGCAGTGATAGTCGGTATCTTCAAAAAGAGGAACACAGAGGACCCAGGGAATCATAGACCAGTCAGCCCAACTTTGATACCTGGAAAGATACTGGAACAAATGATTAAACTATCGATCTGTAAGCACCTAAAGGATAATAGGATAATAAGAAATAGCCAGCATGAATTTGTCAAGAACAAATAATACTAAATCAACCTGACTTCCTTCTTGGACAGGGTGGATTGGGAGAAGCTGTAGACATGATATCTTTTGATATTAGTAAAGCTTTTGACATTCTCGTAAGGAAACTAGGGAAATTTGGTCTAACAGAAGTTATTATAAGGTGGGTGCACAACTGGTTGCAAGACCATACTCAGAGGGTAGTTCTCAATGGTTCACTATCAAACTGAGAGGATGTATCTAGTGGGGTCCCACAGGGGTCAGTCCTGGATCCAGTACTATTTAATATTTTCATTAGTGACTTTGATAATGGAGTAGAGAGTATGTGTATAAAATTTGCAAGTGACACCAAGCTGGGAGAGGTTGCGAGCACTTTGGGGGACAGGATTAGAAAGCAAAGCCACCTTGACAAATTGGCAAGTTGGTCTGAAATCAATACGATGAAATTCAATAAAGACAAGTGCAGAGTACTATGTTGAGGAAAGAAAAACCAAATGCACAACTAAAATGAGGAATAACTGGCTAGGTGATAGTACTGCTGAAAAGGAGCTGGGGGTTATAGCGGATCACAAATGAAATATTTGGGGTTTGAAAGGAATTTTCTCCCAGGTCATATTGGCAGAGATCCTGGGGGACGTTTTTTTGCCTTCCTCTGCAGCATGGGGCCTGGGTCACTTGCTGGTTTGAACTAGGGTAAATGGTGGATTCTCTGTAACTTTAAGACTTTACATCAAGAGTTGAGGGCGTCAGTAACTCAGCCAGAGGTTAGGGGTCTATTACAGGAATGGGTGGTGCGATTCTGTGGCCTGCAGGGTGCAGGAGGTCAGACTAAAGAATCATGATGGTCCCTTCTGTCCTTAAAGTCTGTGAGTAGTTGTTGAAAAGGCTAATATCATTGTGGGGTGTATTAATAGGGGAGCTGTACGTAAGACACAGGAGATAATTGTCCCACTCTACTCGGTACTGGTGAGGTCTCAGCTGAAGTGCTGGGTCTAATTCCAGGCAGCACACTTTAGGAAAGCTGTGGATAAATTGGAGAGAATCTAGAGAAGAGCAACAAAAATGATAAAAGGTGAAGTAAACCTGGCCTGTGAGGAAAGGTTAAAAAATTGGGCATGTTTAATCTTGAGAAAAGAAGATCTGATCGGGGGGATCTGATTACAGTCTTCCGATATGTTAACACTGTTATAAAGAGGTCTGTGATCAATTGTTCTCCATGTCCACTGAAGGCAGGACAAGAAACAACGGGCTCAGTCTGCCACAAGGGAAATTTAGGTTAGATATTAGGGAAAATGTTCTAACTATAAGAGTCATTAAACTCTGGAATAGGCTTAGCTGCTCTTACGGTTAGAAAGGGTGGTTGTGGAATCCCCATCATTGTAGCTTTTTAAGAATAGGTTAAGCAAACACCTGTCAAGGACGGTCTAAGTTTACTTGTCCTGCCTCAGTGCAAGGGCTGGACTTGATCATTTCTCAAGGCCCCTTCCAGCCCTGCATTTGTAAGACTCTGTGTATGTAGTGCTTTTTAGCTGTGTGTTATTAACAACAAAGTGCTAGAGCAGATTGACAATAAAAATATCCTAGCTGCAGAGTTCAGCTCTGAATCTGAACTTTCCCAAAGTTAGGAGTGAAGGGTTATTTTGGTCTCATTTCTCTCCTGAATATAGTGCTTTCTAGGCACAGGGCTAGGAGTCATAGAGTCATAGAGTTGGAAGGGACCTCAGGAGGTCATCTAGTCCAACCCCCTGCTCAAAGCAGGACTAACCTCAGCTAAATCATCCCAGTGAGGGTTTTGTCAAGCCGCATCTTAAAAACCTCTAAAGATGGAGATTCCACCACCTCCCTGGGTAACCCATTCCAGTGCTTCACCATCCTCCTAGTGAAAAACTTTTTCCTAATGTCCAACCTAGACCTCCCCCACTGCAATTTGAGACCATTGCTCCTTGTTCTGTCATCTGCCACCACTGAGAACAGCCTAGCTCCATCCTCCCTGGAACGAGAGACTCGTATTCTCTTACTGAATCACTTTGCCGCTCTGTGCCTCGGTTTCCCCCTCTGTAAAATTGGAATAACCAGAGGTGCCTTTGTAGAGAATTTGTCTGTGGATGAGTCTTTCTTTGGAGCCCAGAATTATTTATAGTAATTAACTGACACTTACAAGACCTATGTGAGAGGGGTAAACATTCTCTTAATTACACAAAAAGGGAAGCAAGTGGAGAGATGAAGTGACTTCTCACCTAGTCAGTGGCAGTGTCATCAAGAGAACCCAGGAATCCTGATTCCCTGGCTTGTGCTTTTACCAATAGACTATTTGACCCCTCTGTGATTAAACTGGAGGAAGGTCCACAAAAGTATATAAAAATAGCATGTGCTGAGGACAGAGGGAAGGAAAGCAGCAAAGAAATGGATTACTACAACATTACTGCTTACCAAATTAGAAACAATTTAAGGATTTAAGGATTAAGTACCATTAATTACTGCCCAACAAATGCTGAACTACAATGGAGCACTTGTGGAAATAGAGAGGACTTCTGCCTGAATACTAAATGGCTTCATTAATGCTTGGTGCAATTTCATTGAGTGATAAATTAATTCGCCCGACGCTTGAAGAATTACTGAACGGAATGTCGGGCAAATGTATTGATGACAGAGAGCCGTTGTGCCGGGCAGGCACCAGATGTTGTATGAGCAATGTGTACGGGAGGATGGGGGGCAGATCTTTATTTAAAAAAAAAAATAACATAAGGCAGTTGGGTATGTTTCAGAGAAGCCTGTAAAGAATAGGAGGAAAGATGCTGGAAGCTGCTCTGTCTGAGCTGGAAGGTCGAGGTTACATAGATCAGAATCAGACCTGTGGGGATTGTTCATCTTCCTCCGCAGTTTGTGGCCCACTGGGATCTTCTGGGCATGTCTGCAAACTAGTTCCCTGCCATTGCCAAGGCCTCAGGCATGGGGGGCACACGCTAGAGTTTAGTCTCCTGAGGACTGAAGTGCTTTGGTCTAATGAAAGTTATTGGGCTCAATCCCGGGATAACTGGGTGAAATGTAACGCCCTGTGCTGTGCAGGAGGGCCAACTGGATGGTCTAATGGGTCTTTACTGGCCTTAAACGCTGTGGAAATATGGGTGGGCTGGGGGTCACATTATCCCACCTTTGCTACTGCGGGTTCTGACACCTTCTCTACTGTCATAGCCAGGTTACTGGTCTAGGTGGAGCTCAGTTCTGATCCGCTAACTCCTAGGTACCTACAACCCTAATAACAACAGCCCTTAGCTCTTCCAGCTCTACTGAGGTCTACAAGAGGCTTTCCATTGACTTCAGTGGGCTCTGGATTCAGGTCCCTGTAGCACTTCGCCTCTGTAAGTCTCACTGGCCTTTGGAAAGGAAATCTCATTCCCTCACATGACAGATGGAGAAAGGGATCCACGGTGAGTCCTTGGAATGCCAGTCCGCAAGCTGATCATCTCAGCACAAGGATCCAGGAAGCTGGGAGACTGAAATGTTCTCACGGCCTTCAGGGTGGGGGCTTCCAGAGCAGAGCTGAGGTCCACTGGCAGGAGGCAGCGGGGTTAGGGGAAGGTTGCCCATGGGGAAATCCGCTGCCCGTGATTTCTGTTGTGCGGGAGGACAGGAGATTCATTTCTCCTGGGCTGTCAACCTCACACCAGTGTCAGAATGGCTGAGTCATCTCAGATTCAAGGCTTTGTATCCCCTTTCCCACATGTGCTAGTCTCCATATGAAGGCCCGGGTCCAAATGCCACTCAATTTCCCTGCACAACTCACCTTCTTTTTCATTCTTGGTCTCTCATAATCACTTAAATTCTGGTCTCTGTAACCCCTCCCTTCTCAGGGAGGTGGAGTCCGTTTTTCTTTTTGGCTCCACCCACTGCACCAGGATTTAAATTGCCCGGCACCTTTTGCCAGCACCAAAATCACTGAAGTAAATTAATCCAAAGGGCTGTGTGCATGGGTGGTCGGGTGGGCCTGGTTTGGAAATCTGGGAGCGAAATCTCCTGCACAGAAGCCCTGGAAGGGCAGAAGCTACTAGAATTGGGAGCCTCCTAGGAATTGCAGCAGGGAATTATTGCTGTCTCTCAGTTGGTATGCAGTTATCTGCATTGGAGCGGATTTTGTCAGCGAATAGATACCTCCTTGGTGTTGGCTTTCATTCTGCCTTGGAAGCCATTTCCCCAGGAAGGAGAGGTGGGGAATTTCCCCAGAAAGGAGAGGCAGGTGTTCTCTGCCCACAGCTCTTAGTTCTAAGAGTTCAATTTCTCTGAATAACTTTAGAGTCACACATTCCGCTCTTGTGGCATCTGACAGCACTTGTAATCTCCCTGAGTGGAGTCTCTGCAATTCCCTTTAGTACGTATTACCTGGAGTTCAGCTTGATTTTGTCTGTCCCGTGAGACTTTTTAGCCTTCAGTTTCTTTGCAGCATTATTGATCTCTTAGCTAGCTATGGGCCCAGTGCCTATATTAAGTGTGAACAAGGAGTCAACCGCGACAGATCTGAGATATTAGGGCAGGAACATTTAGTGACTCATCAAAGTGCTCTTGTCATCTCTCTCTTTATCTCTTCCCTGCCCTGTCAGTTGTCTGCCTCCTCTCGCTTTTATTGCGCTAGTGAAATTTACTTTTACGGTATTGCTTTGCCCATTCTTTGCTGCAGGTTGGCTTGGCGTTTTCGTCACAAGATCAAGAGTTCTCTGTGCCTGAGTCTGCTGAATTTACATTACTCAGTCTTCCAAGTCAGAGAAGTGGGTCTGGAACCAGCCTGGCAGTCAGATACCCGTGCCCATGTTGCAAAGGGCATATGTAGTGGTGTGTCATCCCAGTACCAGTTCTGCCCATGGACAGAGCTCTGGGCAGGGAGTCAGAAGATGGGCAATCTATTCCTGGTTCTGCCCCTGATGTCTGATGGTGTGCAACTCGCTACATCTCTCTCTGCTTTTGTTTCCATCCCTCCCTTTGTCTGTCTTGTCTAGTTAGATGTAACCACTTCGGGGCAGGGGCTGTCTCTTGTCACGTGTTAGGAGCTGATATAAAGAGCGGCCAGAGGAAGCCACGTTTAGTGAACAAGTTTTACTGGTCCAATGAACCCAGGAATTGCACTATATATTCTTGAGCACCATCTCCTGGCACCTATCTATGAGCTATTTACATAGAGAGCACTCCTGTAATAGCTAGGCGCTAGCGTCATACAAGCAATAATGTCATTAGAGGAAGTTTTCTCATTGCTCCTTCTTCAAGGATACTTTGAAGCAGCCCATTTCTCTGTTGTCCTCTTTTTAGGCTTAGTCTGCAATTCATTCGGCCATCGTGAGCTGGCAGGTGCCCCGGGGAGCCTCTGTGTAAGAAGCTGCCTGCATGCCATCAGTCTCTGCATTAGTCAGGACCAGCTCTCCATGCCAGCTTGGTAAACAGCTGTTTACTGGTTTATTTATCCCCTTCGCAATCACCAGGGGAGGATAATCTCAGTGACATGCCACATCTCGTTTCCAGTGAGCCCCAGAAAAAGTTAGAAATGCAAGTTGCAGGATGGAGGGGAGGCGGGGGGGGGGAGATTCATGTTGGGAAGAGAAAGAGGAGTCAGGGAAAGTCATAAAATATTCAGTGACACCATGTCGAGACACGGATAGGGTTAGAACAGTAATTAAAGTAAACAGCACATCAAAAGCTTGGCTAAAACCATTATTTAAATGGAAAGTAAATGTAGAAGCTGCTCATGTTGCCTTGTATAAATGTGTTTCCAAGATCCTTTGAAGAATATTAATGATTATGAAAGCAGAATGGCTGAACAGCGATGATTTAGTCTTTATGATATGTGACAGTTTGGGTGGGGACTGAACCCTTGCTAGGCTGTTGGCATGCAGAAGCTGACAGGAGAATGGATCTTGCCAGAGGATAAAGCCATCTTTGGAGGAGAGTTAGAGATGCTGGGATCTTGGAGTGAACGAGGGTAGATGAACAAGACTGTTCTTCTGCCAGGGGTCGCACGGATTCAGTTTAGCCCATATGAAATACACTCAGAATTAATCAGTGGGACTTTGGCCACATGGCAGGATCCGAGCCTGTGGGTCTGCATAGCCCTCTTTGCCATTTATGTAAGCCCTGGTTGGGTTTTGAACAAAGGGAAACCCTAAGTTTCCACACCAGAAATGGCGGGCCAAACCTCACAGCAAACTTTCCCAGTGGCTCTGAAATGCCCTTTTTGCTCTCCTACCCTGCGTCAGTTCTACATGACTGTGGTCCCAGCTAGGATTAGAGACAGAAGTGACCACATGAGAAGCTGGGAAGCATGTGAAATTGTGAGTGCTTCTCAGCACTGAATCTAGACTCCATCTCAGGTTCATCTGCAGCTGCTTTTGACCTTCCTACCAACTCATCTCTTAGATATCTACTCTGCCTTAGTCCATCTCCCACAGCCCGTACCAGATTGGCTCCTGCCTGTGCCTGCTATTCTCAAGGGCTTTGCCCAATTTAATTTTAAATGACTCAAGTATTGGAATTTCCACTGGTCCCACTGGGACGCTGTCCAACAGTCTAATACAGAAAGGATGTGGACAAATTGGAGAGAGTCCAGCGGAGGGCAACGAAAATGATTAGGGGGCTGGAGCACATGACTTAGGAGGGGAGAGGCTGAGGGAACTAGGCTTGTTTAGTCTTCAGAAGAGAAGAATGAGGGGGGATTTGATAGCAGCCTTCAACTACCTGAAGGAGGGTTCCAGAGAAGATGGAGCTAGGCTGTTCCCAGTGGTGGCAGATGACAGAACAAGGAGCAATGGTCTCAAGTTGCAGTGGGGGAGGTCTAGGTTGGATATTAGGAAAAACGTTTTCACTAGGAGGGTGGTGAAGCAGCTTTCTTGGTAGTCAGGCTATTATTTTCCATCGTTTAATATTATCCTGTTGCTGGTAGTGATACTGACTTGTCCCTGCATGTCTCCCATGTTTATCTGCTCACTAGCACCTGTATTCTAGCATGCAATCCTTTCCACGGTTGGTTCATCTGGGCCAGGGTCTAGGCAGGCAATGTAGTGGAAGCTGTTCTACTTATTTTGAGAACTAGAGTCATGGGATGCTAAAGTGTGTCGGACCAACTGCCTCCCCTTTGTCCTGCACCTTCTCCATCACAGGGAACAACAGAGTACCCTTTACACCTCAGTATTTTTACACCCTTTACACCAGTGCATGCAGCTGGGAAAACAGCATGGACTGAGCACAGCACCAGGCGCCAGCAACTCTCAAGGTTTATCTTGAGCCTGGCACTGATCCCCTTTGGAATGTGGAGCAAATCTCTTAGCCACTCTCTGCCTCATTTTTTCCAAGCTGTAAAATGGGGATAACAATATTTTCCTTGGGATGGGGACAACAAATTATTCTTGGTCCTATTAATACTCTTATTTATAATGGACTTCCCCAAGCCAGCACAACCTAATAAAAACACTTCAATGCCCTCAAAAATGATCCTCTTAACATGTAGATGGACAGAAGAGAAATAAGGGAGCTGAAAGGAGAAGACTGAAAGAGCTTTGTGTATGTTACTAATCCCATTTTGCACTCTGATGTGTATGCAAGACCCATCGTATTGTTTGAAAGAGAAAGAATCAATCTGGGGTATTAGCTGTGGTGCACTGCGAATAGGATATAGCGTGAGGGACTGAGAATGGGAATATCTAAATGAAATACACCCACCCACTGCCCCATCTGGGACCTACATTTTCAAGCGGGACTAATGATTCTGAGTATGCCTTCAGCTATGTGTCAAAAGCAGCAGCCATGAACTCGTTATTACATAAACAGTCCCTTCTGCAAATGAGCATTAATTACTCCCCCATACAACTCCCCCCATATAAGCACTCGATTGATTGATTCCCTCCTGATGATCACGTGCAAGCGTACAATTAGCTGTTCATCAGGATCGTGGCGGGACATATGGCCTTTTGGGCAGGTTAGTCCTTTCTCCAAAGGACAAGTGTTAAATTTACAACGAGCATAGGGAGATCAAGGATTTCCCAGCAAGCTATGCAATAAAGTACTGCCATGCCATGGTTTCGAATATCACTGTGTTCTACAGTAATTTGCTGGGGCCAGTCTGCGTGGCATTCTGAAATATCGCTATTGTACACACCCGGAAAGAGGCATCACGTGGTTGGGAAGCCTCACAACTGTTCGCTCTGACTCCGTCTGCTGCTCTTTGTCATTTACTCAAGCGGCAGGCAGGTGTGCTGGTTCTATCCCCACTGCTGCTGTGAAGATTTGTGTGTGTGTGGTGTGCAGAATAATGATGTACATGGTAAGTGGCCATGAGTTTGTTACACTCTGGTATAAGAGAATACAAGTCTAGCTTAGACTAAATTCCCCACGTGTGCAGCAACCAAACAACTTTCCTCTTCTAATGACCCCAGGCACTTCTTGCCTACAGACCACAGTAGCTCACATGAACTGCATTTTAGACCACTCACATCCCGAGAGTACTAACTAGGGCTGGTTGAAATTTTTCCATCAGTGGAAAGTTGGGTTTTTGACCAACCACCATTTTTCCTGTTGTGTCCGTTTTCTGCAGACAATTTCGACTTTTCATCAGAAACGAACACACAAAACTGAAATATTTTACGTTTTATTTTGAGCAAATTTCAGATTTTGTTTTTTGATGAAAAATAAAAAAAAAATTGGTGGAAAACAAAACCTCTAGCACTAGCCAACCTTTTTATGGCTAGAATAAATGCAACACCTGGCAAAGCACAGGTTCTAGCAATGATCACAGGTTCAGGGAGTAGCAGGATTATCCTATTTCTTCCTTGCACCTTGGTGATCAGAGAATCTTCCATCGGCATTCCCCAGCACGTCTGTGTTGGTTTGAGCCAGACACTAAAACATTCGTTACGGCTGATGTTTTGCATTTAGATCTCTTAAAGAGTTTCTATCTTTGGCTAACTGGAAAGCACTGAAAGGGGACAAAAAATCGAGGGCAGTTCATAAGTTAGACAGGAAAACTGATTTGACATTATTATGCCTTCATTTATTGGCAGCCCACAATAAGATGTAAAGAAATGTCAAAAAATCCCATGTGCATGTTGGTTCGGTTCAGGAAAAATTGCTGTTTGCGTCTGCCCTGAGGCAACGAGTCACTCCATTAATGCACAAGGCACTAAAATGACCCCTTTGTTTTTCTTATGATCATTTCTGATAGCGCGTTCTGCCAGAGATATCATATCTTTGATCTCTCAGCACTGATGTTAAGTCTCTCTTGAGTTCAATAGCATCTCCTTGAGATTAATACTTCCTGGCATTCTCAGCACCAAGCTGTCCTAACCCATACATCACAAGATGTCATGCCTAGCGCTAGCCTCCTGCCTCAATGACTTCATGCTGGCGTGATAAATAACCCTCGGCTGGCTCCATTCTTCCCTGTTTGTTGTGTACAAATAGTTTAACGAGGAACATGGAAACTCCTCACACGAAAAAAGGAAGGGAAGTTTCTTCAGAGGTGCAACAATGAACAGACTGACCTGGGAAGCGACAGATAAGAACTATCTTATGTTCCCAGGCTTGCTTCTGTCTTTTATCATGGAGAGTGTTTAACCACTGATGGAAATTTGCAAAGCTTTATTTTTTTTCCATTTCCCGGGAAGGAGAGGTGAAGTCATGCAGTGGTTTCTCTGAGATGCCTTATAGGGAGTGACAAACCAATGTACCTCTAGGGTGCCCATCTGCCAACTAACTCATTTCATATCTCATCCATTAGGCGAATGAGTTATGAAAATCACTTTCCGCTTTGGCTTTTATTTTGGCTCCCCTTTCTTTGTTTGTTTTCCACATGGCTGGCAATCAGCTGTTTCCTTTGCAGGATTGTCTGGGCTTAAAAACACCTTTCTTGTTGTTTAGGAGGGTGGGTTAGGCAGACCTTATTTTGGCAGGTCGGAGCTTCTTGTCAAACCACTGTGCGGCACCCATGTAAAAAGAGTAAGTAACTGCACATTAAGCATCTTCTTAAAAGGAATTCTGACTCCCATGGTGCACAGATGCACATCTCTCTCTTTCCTCCCAGCTATCTGGCTGGAGTATAGAACACTGGGAAAAATTAGAGGTAAACCTTCAACTCAGTCCCTGGGAAAATTAAAGGTGCAGTGCCTTTAACTTCCTGCAATTGTACCTACAACCATGCCACGTTCACATATTGATCTAGTTGGATTTTCTAAACTAATGAGGTTTGTGATTTGGGCCTTGTGAAGGGTTTGTGACTTGGTTTGTGACCTCCAAGAAAAGAAAAAAAACCAAGAGTGCTGCAGGAAGTGTACTGGAAACTGAGGGCTTGATCCCACTGAAGTTTGTGGCAGCCTCTCCATGGATTTCAGTAGACTTCAGATCTAGCTCTAAATCAGTGCTGCTCTAAAATCCTCTGTGTTTATATTAACCCAGTGTTCTACTGGGAGGGACCTTTCAGTCCTAGGCAAATTCCAAATCACGTAAATTCGGTGATAGCTAATTTTCCTCTCTTAGTTTCGGTGAGATATTTGAAGGATTTAAGCAGACCTGGGCAGATAACCGATTTTTCAGTTCAGTGGCCAAACCAAACAAACCATTTTGAGTCAAAACAAAAGCACCAAAAGAAAAATTATTTTGGGTCAAACAGATCATTTCCGTTTTGGCTGTCTTTTATCCTTTAAAAAAAATTATATCCAGCTAAAGTCAGAAACTAAAGAGTGTTTTGAAGCAAAATGTCAAAACAAAAGGTTGTTTTGAATATCGAAAAGAAGATAATGTTTCAAAAGAAAATGTCGAAATAAAATGTTTCAACTTTGAAAAAAAATCCCATTTTTTTAAGTCAAAACTATTCACTGAGTTTGCCAATAATTTTGGTTGACCCAAAACTGCATTTTTTAGTGAATAAACAATTTGTCTGAAAACCATTGCCCAGCTGTAAATATATGTACAAAGGAGGTAGAGGGGTTAGTTATGGAGGGGAGAAGAGGCATAGTCTAACAGGATGGAATTAAGGGATTGTTTAGACAGATCAACAGAGAAACTTTCCAATGGCAACATCTTTTAGAGTATGGAATAGTTTCCCAAGAGGAACAGTGGAAGCGTTTCTATACAAGCCATTTGAAACCAAGCTCTAGAAAATACAACATAGGAAACATTCCAACATGGTCTGTGTTGGGGTGACGGTGTTGGCATTCAGGTACCAAGGTCTTTTCTATCTCTAGTTTGGAAGAATCCTTAATTCTTCACTTCCTATCCTAAATTCTTGTGTGGTATTACTGGTGCTGCAAAAAAAAAAGACAGAAAACGTGCTATTTGACACCCGAGAGTTGGCTGTTTCAGTGATGGGGAAGTGACCCGTATATAGCCTGCAATGCACCGTAGGCTCTGGTTCTTCTGGATGAGAGGCGCTCTACAAATGCCCAGGGAATATAACAGTGGGAGAAGTGTCCCTCATTAACTCACACCCACACAAGCACTCACGCTTCTGGCGAGGGGGAAATGACCCTGAAGGGCTTATCTGAGCATTGTGTTCATGGATTTGCCTTGGAGTGTAGTCTGTGAGATGCAGCATTACACCACATCCAATGTGTCACCCTGGATAACACAACGCATGGAGGGACTGAACTGCGGAATGTCCTTATTTTCCAACGTGATGGGTTTAGACAGATATTCATCCTGGGAGTGGGATGTTTATCGTTTCTTCATGACACGGACGGACTGGGGATAGAATCCCCTAACTCGCTTATTACTAATTGAAAGAGTGGAATAGTCTCCCAGAGGAAGGGATGAAAATCCCCGTGCTTGGGCCTTGTAAAATGAACCTAGGCTGGTGTCTAGACACTTTTCTGTGGGAAAGAAGTCTGCTTTGGCAGGCGGACTGAAGTCCTTCACCATCCCTGATTGAAGCCTCGTTGGCAGTTAATGCCCATGGGTGCATGCTAATGTGGGGGAGGACACGGGGAGCCCTCCTCTACTGCTGCACCATCACGGGGAGTGACGTGTTCATCTGACTATTCAGAGGAGCGTTGTGTTGGGAGAGAGGGTAGTAGTGACGTCAGCTGCGAGAGCTGTGGGACAATGGCCCCACTGATGAGAGGGAAGGAAAGGGGGGCCCTTGTATCATGGCCTTGAGCTCAGGGGGCCCCCAAAACATCTGTAACTGGATGAAAGGGTGTGAAATGGGAGTGGATGGGACCCCAGTGATCGTGATGTACCAGGGCCTCCCGTTTCTTTTGGCAGGCCTGCATGTGCCATTGAGGAAAGCGCTGGCTACATCTCTTCTGCTTCACATCCCATTAGCTGCTTTCTTAGATCCCAGGAGTCATTAGGTCGTACCGAGATATAATGCTTCTAGGCACCCCTGCTGGGAGAGTGCCCATCCTTTTTCTCCCTAGAATGTCACTGTTTCATGGGAGGTAGACGTGTGCCCACAGTGAGCCAAATTCTCTCCTTACCTATACCAGGGTAGCCCCCGTTGTAACGAGGGCAAGGATTCAGCTCATGCCGCCCACACACCAGACAGGGAACTTCCCACCGATAACTCAGTCGCGCCAGTCCCTGCATCTGGCAGAGCCAACCACATTGCGAACAGCTGCAAGCAAGGATGTTTGCTGTGTTCATATTGTTGGCGTGCCATTGGTTGCGAAGCAAGAGCAGGACCTGTTGTGCTGGGTGCTGTACAAATACATAGTGAGAGACAGTCCCTGCCCCAGAGAGCTCACACTCCAAGGGGACATCTACATTCGAGCTGTGGGGGTGTAATTTCCAGCTCGAGGAGACATGCATGTGAGAACCGTGGTGGTGCGGATGGCAGGAGGGGCTAGCTGTCCTGAGTACAATCCTGCCTGCCACCCAAAGTACTTACTCGGGGAGTTACCCCTCTTACTGCCTGTACCATCACGGCTACTGTTCGATTTTTAGCACACTGGCTTGGTCAAAGTTAGCGTGGAAATTACCCGTCCAGCTCCAGTGTAGCTGTACCTTAAACAGACAAGCCAAACAAGAAAAGCCTGGTTTATCTATTTAGCTGGTGGTGAAGTGAAGCACAGAGAGATTAGGTGACTTATTCAATATCCCACAGTAGGCTGGAAATTGAACCCACGTCTGCTGTCTCCCAAGCCAATGCCTTAAGCACAAGCATGCCCTCCCTCTTGCAAACCCTGCTGTAATGAGAACACAATACTGAAGGGAGAGCAGGCTTAGAAGCTCCGGTAGAACATGCACGTAACCGACTGGGAGACTGGTAATGAGAGGGGATGATGCAATTAGAAAAGAGCTCTGGGTTGGTTGTTTTTTTTTTTTGTTTTGTTTTTTGATTTATTTCCACTCACTAGCCTCTGGGGAAAAGGGTTTCAATTTTTAAAGTTCTGTCACAACAGGTTAGAGTATTAGCAATCATGGTTCACTGCCATCTGTATTTGTTCCATTTGTGGCATTTATGATGGTTATCCACATTAATTATTTCGCTGCTAAAGTCCCTTCTAATTTCAGAACACTGTTATTTCTAAGAAAGATGGATATTAAATATGCCACACATCAGCGTGGGGTGGCATTACACCATGCTATTAAGTTCTGATGCGGAGGCTTGGCAAAAAATAACTTTGCTATTTGTAATCACCGTGAAGTGTTTTAGTGTTGTGGCTCAGAATAAGAAATAAAGATGATGACAGGAACTGATTTCTTATTAGGACGCCATGCAGGAGTTTACATAAATCAGAAAGGAAATCAGAACGTAACCCTTGGCTCGCCAGCTTCCCTTGGGTGTCTCTGGGATTGGGGCAGGGCAATTGATGAGTGTAGAAAGGAGATGAATCAAGGGTTCATGAGGAGGTCCCAGTCCACCCACCAAGCCTGGGGATGCAGAGATGGGTTAGAAGAGGGGCCTTTGGTCCAGTGTTTGGTTAAAATAGGACCTCGCTTGAAAGCAGTCCTGGCTTTGGTTTTGTAAAGCCTGGCCAGTGAGGTGTATAGGAATGGGATGACACCATGCCAGTATCATAATATCTCAGCAGCTGCCAAAATCCCTGGGCATAGGGCATTGAGACACAGAGAAACAAAGTGACTTAACCAAGGTCAGGTAGGGAGTCAGTGGCAGAGGTAGGAATTGACCCCAGGCTGCAGGAGCATTCTGATCATCCTTCCTCTGTCCAATCTCCCCCACCCCAAAGCTTTGAGGGCCTTGGCTCCAGCAGGGTCTGTCTCTGAAGCCCAGTGTGTGAGCAGCAGGCCATGGATTCCCTGTGCCCTGAGGTGGCTAGTGAATCATTGCCACATGAGCTGCCGCAGCTCCTGGGAACTGTCCCACTGAGTCACTCTCCATCACGCCTTTAAACTGCTCCACTGGCCTTCATCTTACAGCTGGCTCTCTTGGGGAAGGGCCCGGCTGGAAGAGCAGGGGGTGGAAGGACTGCAGCTGTTTACTCCTCATTGCAAAATACAGAGTTATAGCCAGGGGCCTTTCCCCACCCCCTCCGAGCAGCGAGCCCCTGCCTGCTCTTCCCTGGCCCAGCCGCAGGGGATGGCGCTCTCTGGCCTGCATGCTCAGCGTCGCTCTCTCCTTCACACAGCCTCTGGCATCACTGTCCCACTTGTATGGTGCAGGGGACTAGAAATCCCACCTCTTCTGCAGGGAGGAACAGGAGCTCCGTGTTATCCCCTGGGATCCATCCTGCTGGGCTGGAAAACTCTTTCTTCATCCTTCTCTCTGTGCCAGCTGTGAGCTGCCTGTCTGTCTCTCTGATTGCCCATGTGTGTCTCTCCGTCTTTGACTGGCAGAGCAGCTGGCCCGCCCCTGCCTTTCCTTCCTGTGCAGCTGCGATTCCTAAGAGCCTTTCCATTTCCATGTGGAGCCATTTGTCCCTTCCAGGTGACTCTGTCTGGAAGCCACCAACAGGCTTCCAGTTTGCCACTGGAGATGTCAGCAGGGACCAGCTGCACAGGACTGGACTCAGCCCGATGCGCCCACGGCACCGGTGGGCCCCCAAGAGCTGCCATCTTGATACCTGATGCCAGTGGAAACCCACAGATGATCTTGTCCCCTCGGTCATCTCCTCATGGGGCTGGCTCATTCAGCACCAGAGCAGTGAGGATTGTAGCCGCTTGTTTGGCCTTCATGGGCCCAGGTTAGAGCCGAAGGCTGTCAGTCAAATCCAGAGACCAACACTGGCCCTTTCCCATCACTGAAGGTTTGAACAGCAGCTTGAGCTGGCTCAGTAGCTCCAACAAGACCATGTTTTGCCCCAGAAATGCACCTCATGCTTCTCCCAGCCATCCGGCACCCGGGTGCGAGGGGCAGGCCCTGAGTTAGCAGCCCCAGGCCCTAAAAAAAGCCATGGGGCAGCGGTGGGATAGTCTCTTCTTGGCCCTTCTCCAGAGATGGAAAGAAGTGGAGAGTGGCCAAGGTTCACATGGCTTCCGGGGATGGAACTGAGAGGGAACAACTGAATAGCTGCAGCAAAACACACTCACAGGATGCCCCAGTTCTGCCCCCACCCCAGTCCTACACCCCCACTGCAGTGCACCCACTCTGCCCTACACCCACCCGGCACTGCACACACCCCAGTCCTGAATCTACCCCTGCAATCCACCTCATCTCACCCACCCCCACACAGCACTGCGTCCATCCTAGACCAACACCTGAACTGCACCCACGTCCACACTGCACATGCGCCAGCGCCTACAGTGACTTTTTGCCATCCGGGCTGCCTCTGTATCTCTGCTGTTGTGCTGCACCCACACCTGTAATCTGCAGCCACATTACACACTGCACAAGCAGCTGCACCACCCCCACCCCTGGGACCACGCCCATACGGCGCACGCCACAGCCCTGCACCTGCCCATGGAATTGCACCCATGTTGCACCACCCCGACACGTGCTGCCCAGGGCTGTGCTTCTCCTCCTGCACCAAGTGCACTCCCATCACCTTTCGCACCTAATCTGTGCCAGCACCCCCAGTGCCATCCCACCGCAGTGAGATCTCCAGAGCCCAACCTGCACCCATAGCCAGAACTGCTAGCCGGTTCACACCCATGCTCCCATCTGCACCCAGATTCCAGTCCTTGCACCCACATCCGCACTGCGCTTGCAGCTTGGCTTAATTACTAATTAACAGACTCGTTACAGCTTTCCACTTAAAACAAATGCCTTGCAATTTGTTCCTTGATTCAGGAGCTCCATTTGCATTACCATCTGCCAGATCTCGGGCACCAGCTCCTGACATCAGAAACCGCCCAGTGATGGCTGACAGCAGCCCTCTCCTCTCCTGGTGAGAGGATGAGACATGCACACAGCAGAGAATGATAGGGTAGGAGCGTCTCTCCCATGAATATTCACAACCATTGCGGCTCTCACTCTTGATCTATCTTACGCATCCCAGTACAGCGTAGCGCTCTCTCTCTACCTTGGAATTGTTGTGGGATGCCGAACCTCATGCTGATGACCGACCTAAGTGCTGTCCTGCTCTCCCAGATGCCTACACGTGGAAACTAATAAATTGCTTCCATCCTGGAGACACGGCTTCCCAGATCTGCTTATGCATTCCCACCAGCCATGGTCCTTTTGCTACCATCCGGCCCAGGAGGAAGCTCAGTGGCTAATCAGATTAGGCAGCCCTGATTGCAGTTGAAGGTTTGTGATGTGGCCGCATTAAGGGACTGGGATGAGGAAAGTGACAGCATTTCCCATGCCATTAGCACAGCTGTTTCCAGGATGCCTGGCGGCACTGCTGCACCAGCAGCCAAGCCGTTCAGGTTAGGATTTTCTTTTTCCAACACTGTCTTCTCTTCACTCTGGGATCTGAAATGTACATGTGTTCAGGCTCCTGTAATCAGCAGTTTAACGATCTGCCTCAAGCCTTCCTCAGCCCAGAGCCGACCCTCCTCTCCCTCCAAGCTCAGTGGGGTTTGGAATCAGACTCTGGACTATCAGGCTGCAGGGCCAGATTTCTGTTGTGCATGCACCCATCAAGAAGAGCTGATTGGGAAATGATGTTTCCATCCCAGGAGAATTTTCGAGACTTCAAAAAAAATTCCCATCCCAAATCAGGACAAAAAGTGAAAATCTCAGAAATGTTCATGAACCAAAAACCTGAAAAAATGTCCCAGATTGGATCACTCAAAAGGTTTTGTTTTGATTTCAACCTTTTAAAAAAACATTTATTTTTACATTTTTTATTATACATTAAATTTCAAAAGGAAAAGTTGCTTCACACTGAAAAAAACCAAAACTTTTCGTTTTGAAAATCACAAAACAGGGCATTCCAAGATGTTGTTAACTGTTCTTTTCCAAAAATGTTTTGAAACAGGAGATTTGTTGAAACGAACCCTTGCCCGCAAACAGTTTGGTTTTGATGAATCGGTGTTTTCTGATAAAAAAAATGTTTCATCAAAAAATTCCCGAGCAGCTCTCCCGCTGGCCATTGTCTTACTCTGCCAAAAATTAATGGGGGCTGCTTGTAGAGGAAGGTGGCCCTCAGTGGAGAACAGCGGGCAGAATGTGGCTCAGAATAGTTAGAACCAAAACCCAGGAACTCTAAATTCTGCACAGGTTCAAAATCTGTAACTGAAGGGTGGAACTCAAGCCATTCAATCCTGGGCTTCCGTTGAGTGTGATGCGATTCAGACACCTCTCCACTAGGGAATGTAAAGGGATTGACCAATCAATTCCCGAAGGACATTGTACACCCCTGAGATGGCAGCTCAGTCTCTCGAATAACTTCAAAGCTGGGATGGAGCTACAGGGATTCTGTATCAAGCAGACGAAGCTGGAAACTTGACCTGCCCTAAACTCATTGGCATCTGCTAGGGAATCTGCTTGACATCCAGGTTCCAAATTGTAAACACGCGAGTGGTTGCCCCCGGTTTTTTTAGTGTAATATCGCTATGTAGGACCTACAAGATTTTGAGATTTGTTGCTGCAGAAGCAACCAATGGGAGGTGCTCAGAGATTGGGGCTCAACGGATGTGGGTTTGCCAGAAACTCTCCGTGTGATCTAGGGCCTGGTTTCCAGAGATACTGAGCACCTGCCTCTCCCTCTGAGGCCTCTCGCTGCTATTGCAATACAAGTAATAATACAGAAAATGCTGTTTAATAATGAGCCCTTTCGTCAGTGCACTTCACCAACTCTAGCACCCCTTAGAGAGATGGGTAGTAATATACTAATGTTACAGATGGAGATTGGGGCGGGGAGGGGGAAGCATTCCTGATGTAACTACGTTGACTTGTATGGCATTGCACCAAAAAGGAATTTGGCTGTGGGAAACTGAGGCACGGAATGGTTAAGTGATTCACCCAAAGGCACCTAGCTGGTCAGTGGCAGAACCAGGAATAGGACTGAGGCATCCTGACTTGCTGCTACAGGCAGTCTGATCCTGAGAGGTGCTAAGCACCATTATTCCCTGTTGCCTTCAATGGAAGTGGAGGATGCTCAGCACCTGGCAGGCTCAGGCCCTAAATGGAACGTCGCTGACTCAAAGGCAGCATGTGACCTGTGCTCTGCTCCATGCAGCGGGCTCAGAATACGAGTCATATTCAACGTGAGGCGATCCTTCAAGGCTCAGCAGTAACTCTGTATTAATTCAATGCTAATTAATTATTAAAATGGTATTTATTGAGCTTTAACAACTCTGCAGTCTAAGAAAAACCTGGCCATGACAGGGGTTGTACGTCAGTAATTAGGTTCTTAATAATCAATTGGTATTTGTTTGACTTAGAATAACTTTCTTATTAAATCTGAATCAAATCTCTACTTGAGACATTTAATTATAAGAGGGTTATTTTTTCTCTTCCCTCTCTTGGTGCATTGGGAGTTTGAGGATCATGCTGGGAGTGAAGCATTCTATAGCCCAGGACACAGAAGGGGGGGCATTTCCTCCTTAATAAATATGAGAGGTGATGGTTATTCATGGGGAGAGCCACTTACAGAGCTATTTCCCCAAGCTCCCATATGCACTCATGGTAACTGAAGCTTTAAAGACTCCTTCTCATTTCATTAGGAGAGTTGGCATTCTCTAGAGTTACAGAGAGTTACTTTTTTTATAGTGGACTATCCCTGAGACCTCCCTCAGATCTCCATCTCAGTCCTTTGCATTCAGAAGCAAGTACTGCCTGCTTCTCTGAGTTAGGGGGAGAATCACCAGCTTCCTCTCTGTTTGAAATATTCATTAGAAACTTTTAAAACCCAGGTTTAGTTGCTCTGTAGCCCCCGAGATTCATGGAGCAGGTATACTCTATACAACTGTGCTACCAGTGCTGATGTGTCTCTCGTCTTTAACCTGAAGGGGCTGTTTCTAAATAACTAAGGCTCCTTCAGTATCCGTGGCTCATGTGTCCACGTCTTCTCTGTTGTGCCTGCCAATCTGGAGGCCAGTTAGTGTCTGCGATGATGGAGGATGTATTGTGGACATGCTCATACGTGGATTTGGGTCTGCTACCTCGATTCAGATAAGTCACTGAATTGCCATAGCAACCGATAGGGCTTGGGTTTATTCCAGAGACCCAGCAATAAAGGGCTCCATCTCCCATTCCCAAGATCCCTGGGCTGTTCAATTCCTCCAGGGTCATCTTTGTCCTTTAAAATGTTGTTGTTTTTTTTTAATATATTGCAAAGCAAGGGTTGAGCAGGCGACAGAGTGATAGATTTAATCATAGTTTAATTACTTCCCTGTTTATACATTTTTTAAAAGGGAATAATAATCCCAACAGGACACTCTTTTTAGTGCGCGCGCACACACACACACAAAATCAACAACAACAAATGATCTCCACTATTAGCAAATGATTATTCTGATATTATTTATTTCAGACTTTGTGATGCTCTCCAATGCTTGACTTCACATGCTCATTTAGTTCCTTTCAGAAGCGATGCAGCACTGCAATTTGCCAGGGAGAAAATGTGATAAACATTAGCAAAGAGGAAAAGAAAAAGATATATATATATATATATTTTTTTTCTTTCTGAGTGTCTAGCATCTGTTTTATGGCTTCATTGCTGCAGGCTACTGCCATAGAAGCTGGGGCAATGGATCAGGAGGTTAAAGTGACAATTCTGGAGACAAAGGCCAAAAACATTAGTAGCAATTTTTTTTTTTTATAAACAGAACAACCCATTATCAACCTGGATTGATGACAAGGATCCTGAGATGAAAGCTCTTAAGCCACATGCCCAATTATATCCTTTAACATCACTCCCAGATCTCTCATTTCAGGAAATCTTGTCAAACATGTTGTAGTGAGTCTTCAGACTGCATCTCGAATCGCTTAGTGCTCTCAGACATTATTCTCGGGGACAGGCTATGTTCCCTGTTTGCACCAGTGTGAATCTCGAGTGACTCCACTGGAGTCATTGGGTTGATTCTCCTCCATCCTGCTCCTTGTGTCAGCATTCAGACTTGCACCAAGCAGGGAGGAAAGTGGACTGAAGAGTGGGGCAGTTTTGTCTTCACCAGCACAGCAGGAAAAGGGAGCTCTCTGCTCTCGCTCCTTGTTACTCCAAACCTGGTTCAAAGCAGATGTAAACTGTTACCACCAGTGTAAGTGACTGGACGGATCTGATTTGGTAGCATTTTACATTCACTGTGCGGGGGTGTAAATGCCAACACACAATGCAGGGAGTCCCAGGGAGTTACACTGTTGTACGACCGGAATGAGAGAAGACTCAGACTCTGTGTGTATGTATTTTCCAGAAGATATGCTGTAGTTCACACGGGAATTATTTCAGAAAAGTTCTTTGACCTGTGCTAGGCAGGACGGCAGACTAGATGATCACAGTGATCCCTTCTGGCATTTAACTTCCACCTTGTACTGATATAAATAACTATGCAAGATACAAGACAGTGGGGAATCAGCACAGAGAGAAAAACTAGTGGGACCTGGTACTTTTGTTCAGTAAGGCTACTAGAGACCACTCTGGCAGAGAAAAGGAGCCTTAACTGTATCCAATATAATTCACACTCACTAAAAGGCAGTGTCAGCGTAAGTGAGACGTATCTTCCTTTGGTGTGGCAGAGCAGGGGAGTGGCCCAAAGAGGGGATGATACAGTGAGAACGATAGGTCTGAGTGGCAACTTTTGAATTGACCCACAGGGAGTGAGGTGGGTGGCAGGAAGGTCAGAAATGAGGGTGATGCAGTAGTCAAGGCAAGAGATGATGAAGAGAGCCTGGATTTTCAACCAGGGTGAAATTCATCCCTCTGCAGAGGGCCAGCACAAAGGTCTTCGTGAAACCACATCCAGGCTTGAATCCTGGGTCTCAAATCACAAGCTGCTACTGCTTGAGCTAAAGACACAGTCTCTCTTCCCTCAGCAGCAATAACAGACTCATGCATCTCTCTACAGGGGCTAGGCATGAGAGTGAGACCGAGAGCCTCCCTGCATTAGCGTGGGTTACATACACACCACGTCTGCTCTCATAATAGGGTGTAAGTGGGTGCTGGGCATCTGCTGGCTGAGCTGGGAGGAAATTCATCCTATTGATCCATTCCTGTTCTCCCATGCTTGCATGCTGCACTGCTGCTTTCTTGCCATCAACCCCCCTCCCTTCCCTCTTTCTTTACAAATGTGAATCGTGAGTTTTCTTTTCCTTTCTTAACCTCCTAAAACACAAAGTGAAAAGCTGCCACCAGAGAAAGATGCAGAGAGACGGCTTGTGTCCCAAGCCATCCTCAGCACAAGTTCAGGCCCCACGTCCCAGCCCAGCTGGAGTGATGCTGTTGTGGCGTGTGAGGGGAGCCTTGTCGCTCTCTGAAACACCTGTAATCCGGACACAGGATGCTTTGCAATGTCTACATATAGCAGGGTGCCTGCCCTGAAGCTTTGCAGCCACTAAACCCAACTCAGACAGTGTGAGAATGGAAGGACTGAGGTGAACTCTGTGTCCGCACTGGTCTCTGGGAGCGGGGTTGTCTGGCCTGACTGACCATGAGATGCACTGGCAGCCAGATCCTCAAAAGTGCTGAGTCATTGTGATGGAGTGTTCACCCCACACTCGCCCTGAAGGGGTTAACCTAGGCCAAAAAGGGGCCCAGAGCCCAGGTGGGCCACAGCTGAGGGCAATCAGGTGTCTTAAGTAATCCCCTGATTGAATGAGGGAACCCGGGTGAGGCAGAACAAGCTGGGCAGGGTTTATAGAGGCAGGTAGCTGAGCGCGGCAGGGAAGGAGGCTACAGTTGTTCCCTGGGAGAGGGGAGGCAAGTGGTCTTCAGTCAGGCTCTGGGAGCAGGGACTTGGTCTGGCAAACCCAGAGAGTGGGGGGATCTAGAAAGGCAGGAGGGGGCTCAGGGGAAGGCAGTGAGGCCTAGGAGGGAGCAGACCCTGGCTGCTGGCTAGTGGGTCCCTGAGCTGGAACCTGGAGCAGAGGCCGGGCCTGGGTTGCCATGCCAACTGCAGAGCGAGTGGTACCGGGGCAGTGAATGCAGAGACTGCTGGAGGCTGCTAGCGTGGAGAGAGACTTTGATACCCCAGAGGCCCAGTCACAAAGCGGGGCCGCAGAGTGAGAGGGGATGACAGGTGGAGAGACCCCCAGAGGAAGGCGCAGTACCTGGAAGGAGCCACTCCCCGAGCAGCCAGGAGGAGGCACCCTAATGGTGAGTGACCCCTTGACAGACAACATCTGTATGGGCAATGAGACCAGCCGGTTGCATTAGCACCATTTGGCACTTGAATTCTGACCAACTTGCTCCATCCTTTAGGTCAGTGGTTCTCAGCCGGGGGGTACGCGTACCCCTGGGGTACACAGAGGCCTTCCAGGGGGAACATCCGCTCATCTAGATATTCGCCTAGTTTTATAACAGGCTACATAAAAAAGCAAAGTCAGTGCGCACTAAACAAGTCATTGCCCATATGAAATTTTAAACTGCTCTGTGTCCTGTACACTGAAATGTGAGAACAGTATTTATATTCCCATTGATTTATTTTATAATTATACGGTAAAAATGAGAAAGTAACAGTGTGCTTTCAGTAGCAGTGTGCTTTTGTGTTTTCATGCCTGAGTTTGTAAGCCAGTAGTTTCTGAGTGAGGTGAATCCTGGGGGCACACAAGACAAATCAGACTCCTGAAAGGGGTATAGTCATCTGGAAAGGTTGAGAGCCACTGAATTAGGTCACTGCAGAATGTGCCTTGCCTTTATCATTATTCTGTTCTTCATCATCATCCTTCTATCCAAATCTGTATCGGTTCTTATGCTGCCCTGATCACTAGGGGGTCTGAGCACCTCTCAGGTGTGCATTAAGTGATGTAATTAACATCTGTCGTGTGATTTGTTTTTCCTCTTCTCCTCATGTTGTTGTTGTTGTTACATACAGATTGAGGTACTGTCTAAACATCCAAACCAGGTTGAGCTCCAGTGTGCTACGTGCTGTACAAATACATGATAAACGATGGTTCCTGCCCCAAGTGCAATTGATCCAAAGGCACCGACCTCAGTGGAAGAACTTGCATTGACTTCATCAGGCTTTGGATTGGGCCCTGAAAGACAGGGCAACAGATGGATGAGGGAAATAAGGCAGACAGGGGTGGGGAGCAGGGGAGTTGCCAAGTCTAGTAGGACGTGCAATGGCCCTAACATTATCCATATTTCTGGTTTTGACTTGTGCCTGATTCTGCTCCCTCACTGCTGTCAGTCAGGGGTGAACGGGCTTTGCCCTGCACAGTCATGTACACCTCTCTGGGCCTGTGTAAATGGCAACATGAGCCCTGAGGTGAGGAGAATAAGGCGGAGCGGATGTCACGCTGTTCTAAAATTGGTGTAAGGAGGAAAACAGTAAGTTCCGGTGTCTGTTGTACCAGGAAAAGGCGTCAACAAATTGACTTGAACAAAAAACAACACAGAAAGAGAGCGAGAGAGAGAGCGATTGTGGTTGTGTTGGTCTGTCAAGTGCTGCCTCTGTAGGAACACTCCATACTTATGCTGAAAAGCCAATGGGCCTCAGCCTATAGTGAGTCTAGGTGAGTCTCCAGGGACCAGAAGTTGAAGAAAGTTACATTTTCTTCCAGTTCCTCTCAATGTGTCCTCAAATTTGCCCAAACTGGATACTGTCTGCTCTCCCGTAGATGGACTCTCACTCACACACACTTACCAATGTGTAACTTAGGGCTTGTTGAAACCCAGTTTTCCATCCTTTTAACTAAATCAGTCTAAACACGGACATGATTCCATCAGGGAAATCTCTTCCCTCTCCCCACCAGTGTGGACACCTGCATTGAATTCAAAGCATTGCTATTGGTTTAGTGTGCCACGGTAAATTTGCTGTGTGCAGACAAGCAATTGCACAACTGGCTTACAAGGTGTATTGAGTTTGGCCCAAGGAATTGATGTGTAACAGGATCCAAGATGGTGGAAGAGACACACCAAGGAGCCAGAAGGAAGGACTAGAAAAAATGCATCTAGGGCCTTGTGTATATGGGAAAGTTTTGCAAGTGATATTGATATAGTTATGCAGGCATGGATGCACCAGTGTTACCGCCATATGGATATTTATTCTGGAATAAGAACATATACACAGAGGTTATACCAATATAACTGCATTGGCTTAAATCCACACCAATAATCTTTCCCATATAGGGTATCTCTGTAGTGCAATCACAAGTGACTGCTGCATGTGTAGACATACCAAGCTAGCTTTAATCTAGTTAGCTTGGGTCCCATAGCAGTAAAGCTTCAGCAGGTCAAGCTTCAGGATGGGTTAGCCCCACGAGAAATTACACAGAGTCTCAGGTGGGCTTGTACAGTCTGCTCTGAAGCACATGTTGTCACAGCTTCACCGCTCCGGGGCCTGAGCTAGCTACATTAACGCTACTCGAGCTGCAGTCACACCCCCTGACTGCAGTATTGACAAAACCCTAAATTCCCTTGCATGTCAGTAGGGGTTAAAAGTAGATGTAAGACTATTAGGGAGTCTGATGCCATCTAATATGCCACCTCTGAGTTTGGCCCATTGACTCAGAATGATGGCAGCCTTCGGGCAGATACTGACTTCCATCAATATGTGTCCTTCCTAGCATGAAAGAAGTCCCTCATCCCCTCCTCACCCCTCTCCTACAGTGCGCAAGCAAATCCAGGAGGTCAGTGTTTTTCGACATGACATCTTGATGTTTTGGGTTTATGCAGATAGATGGATGAATCGCTTTTGACATGCCTCGCCGAGAAATTCATCATGAAAGGGTGTTTAAAAAA
This sequence comes from Emydura macquarii macquarii, assembly GCF_026122565.2. Classification (NCBI taxonomy): domain Eukaryota; kingdom Metazoa; phylum Chordata; order Testudines; family Chelidae; genus Emydura; species Emydura macquarii. The sequence goes on along the minus strand of NW_027130449.1, from coordinate 2,816,977 downwards.
ACCCGAATCACGCCATTCATTTATTGTCAAAAGGACCATGATATTGAAAAATTAGCCTTGATGCTGAGAAATGATTGAAATGCATTGAGATTATTTAACTATAGCTACCTTGTTCAAACAGTTCTTTTATGCCCAATGCAATGTGACTTTTTTTTCTTTTTGCAAAGGGACGCTGCCACACATGGTGACGCTTTCAAAGGCTTTTTCAGGATGAATGTGGCTTTTGTGGGTTATCTTGAAAATGAAATGAACCTGGCGTCCTCTCCTCCGTGTTTCATCTGAAGTTTGTGGGCGAGGGTTGTAGAGCAAAGTTTAAAGGGACCAGACGGAGCAAGTCCTCACTTCCTACTGCAGTAGAGGAGAGACTGACCGGCTAGTGTACCCCCTTGCTCAGTTGTGGCCCAACACTTTATAGGTGTGGGTAAAGGCATGCTTCCCATCACACTCATATCCATGTAACTCAAGTGTAAGTGTCACAGAGCAACTGGGTCGGGTCCTTGGTGTAAACCAGTACAACTCCAACAAAGTCAGTGTAGCTACTTTGATTTACACCAGCTGAGAATCTGGCCCCACTGGTATAAAACAGATGTGAGAGGAGACTCACTGCTGGTTAGCACGGGAACCTGGGCATTGGGAATCCTGAGTTCTGTATTCTGCCAACATACTTGCCATGTGTCCTTGGCAATCATGTCACCTTGCCATGCCTCTGTCTTCCCCATGCTGCATAGGGCAGCAGGATTAGTTACTATTGATAGAGCCCTTTGGAAATGCCAAGCATTAAAAATGTAAGTGTGGAGTATGCTAATTAAGGCATACATTTTCAAAGCACCCTAATGGAATTAGCCACTGAACACCCAAGAATTCCAGTAGGATTTGGGAATCTTACTCCCTTAGGCTGCTTTGCAAATCCAAGCCTAAATCTTCTGACATCAGGACCCCAGCCAATCACTCTGTTCTCCTGCTGAGGAAAAGAAGGAGGTTGCCACCAGTGGAAGGCTCCCTCTAGGCCGGGACCACTTCCTGCACACACAGTTCATGGCGTTGCTGTACCAGCTGTCGATATTCCCACCGCCGCTCGATTCAGCCAATCTTGTGTGACCTTATTTGCATATTGGTGAGACCTCATTTGCAAGGCATGTGTGCGTTCAGTGAACTGAACTTGTATCTAAAATAATAATCCTACCAGCTCCTGAACTATTTGAAAATACTTGTCCTGCCAGCACTGATCAGCCAGTTTTACCGGGCTGGCAGGGGAAGAGCCACAGTGATGGTAAGAAAGGAGGAGAATGGGGAGAAAAGAGAGGGTGGGGAAAAAAATAGCCCCTTCCTCTTCCACCTATCTCCTGTTTTGACACCGTAATGGAGCTCAGAGAGATTATATGACTTTTTTAATAGAGTCTTAGCAGGCCTAGGAGAGGGATTTGCCTCTCCCAAGAGCCTTGTCTTTGGCATATGTGTCAGAAGGATTCTTAAATCTTCGAAAAACCTCGTCTTGCTGCGAGGATGAGAGTGCAGCAGCCGTAAGGAGCTGTAAAAAACCTGCTGATAGACAGATGGAATTGTGTAATTATACGCAGGAGGGGGAGAGGGGAGCGTTCTCTGAAATTATTACTGTGGGCAGACAATTAGAGGCTTTTCCAGAAGATTACCCTTCTCCCTCCCATCTGCGCTCCATTTACGAGTTTTTACGCTCACCATGCTATTTCCTTTCTCAGCTGGGCCATTTGCCATTTTACCCAAATTATTATTGTGTTTTACTTCGTGTTTGTTCAAACTTTACCAGTGTTCCCACACACACACGTCCCCCTGCTCCTTTCTTTCCAGCAACCCCCCTCCCCCAAACCAACATGTCTTTCAGGTTTTACAGCTGCCTGGTGGCTTTTTAACACCCCTAACCCCCGCCCCATCCCTGTCCTTTCTCTGCCTGGGCTGGACATAATCTAATATGAAGGAAGTGGAAGGAGATACATTTAATTGGTAACTCTACTCTCTGCCTGTGGGAGCAGTAGAAAAGCCAGAGTGAGAGGCGATGTTCTCAGGGAAGCCAGCTTGGCCAAGCTTTTTCTGCGTTTCATTTTTCTCACCAGAGAGAGGAACGTGGTTGCAGACTTTACCTGAATCCAGACAATGAGAAAGCAGAAGCCCTGCTGGTTACCCAGGGCAGGGAAGGCTGGAGGGTTGGTGCTGTCTGCGCTGAGCCTGTGTTTGGAATAATGAGTGATTTTCCTCCTGGCAAGAGAGGAGCTGTTATTTCCTCTTCCTGACTGGAGCCCTTGGTGAAGTTTGATGGGGACAGAGGGGGCCATTCTTCAGCTCCAGGGTCATCTGATGCCCCAGTGAGCCAAAGGGATGCATGTTTGCAAGCATGGTCTCTCCCTCACACATGCTGAATGGAATGGTACTCTCACTCCCTCGGACAGATGATCACACCTGCACTGGTGCATGTATAAGTCTCACCGGTAGGGAAAGACAGCTGCATTGAGCATGTTGCTCACCCAACACACTTGTAGCATTGCCAGCCTGTCACAAGCAGGCACGCTCTTTCTCATGGACACACAGACACACCTTGACATGCAGCACACTCCCACGCAGATATGCTCACTCACGCAGCTCTAGTCACGTCTTCATGCACACCCAGTCGCGCACACACTTACGTTCCACACGGTTTCTCACATGCAGAGTCCCATCCATTTGCACACCCACAAACAGAGCAGCTTCTCACACATAGCCATTAATGCTCTCACACACAGGCTTAGACACACATTCACACTGAGTAAGCACACATACTCACACACACAAATGCTTATAGAACAGTGTGGACAGCAGTGTTACCTAGTGGGTAGAGTACTGACATGGGACTTAGGAGCCACTGTTCTGCTGGGTGACCATGGAAAGTCACTTCCCTGCCGTGTGCCTCAGTTTCCCCATCTATAAAATGGAGGTAATGATACTGTTCTCCTTTGTCAAGCACTAGGTATCACTATTAACATCAAGCATTCGTGCATGCACCCACAACTGAAGTCATTCCTTGATTCTCTTATACCTCCTGCTATTTCCCTAGATAGCAAGACCTTTTCCATTCCCCACTGTCCTGTATTTTGATATTGACACAATGCCCAGTTCACCAGCCAAGTGACATAAACAGGATGGAGCCCATGGGAAAGGAGCAATCCCCTCCGAAAACCTTCCTGTATAAACAGTTAAACAACTGGGGGAGGCTGCAAGGGTTTTGTTTCAAAGGCTTTGCTTGCCTGCCATGAACCCAGGACAGTTCACTGTGCAACTGAAACTTTTTTTTTTCGCTTCATACAAGCCTCCATTCCAAGGTATGGATTTCTGTGCCCCTGTGACTCCAATCCAGACCCGCCCAGTGCATTACACATATACTGCTGACTAGCCGTGAGATGAGTTGAGGGGAAAGTAAGATGAGGAAGGACAGCCCTGTGGTGAAGGCACTGCCTTGTGATTCAGAAGAAATAACAGGATAGTCCTATGGCCTGTGTTATGCAGAAGGTCAGACCAGATGATCATCATGATTCCTTCTGGCCTTAGAATCTGAAGATTGATGTCTTGGCCACAGGATTCTTCTGTTACTTTGGGCAAATCACTTGATTACTTTGGGCTTCCATTTCCCCATCTGCAAAACAGAGGTAGTAATATGTCACTATCACATAGCAGTGTTACGATGATTGATGAATGAATGATTGTCAGATATAGATACTTGGATAAGTAAGTGCTGCTGAATTGGAACTAATGACCAGTGAAAGACTCCTTTGTCATTTCTTAAAAAGATCACAGTGGTCTTTTCTGGCTTGATGATCTCTGAATCTATTAATCGAAGGCATCCTTTGCCCTTTTCTCTTGTATCTATCTCTCGCTTTCAGGCAAACACACATATTCATACCTTACATAAAAAGCTCTTTTGATAAATGAGCCCGGTTTTCTTCTTCAAAACCCCGTCAAGTTCCTTTGCTTCACATCCACCCAGGTCTGAGAGGCAATCCAAACTCTGAGGGCTTGTTTCTGTCCACAAAAATATATACATGGGTAGATGTAGAAATAAAATACAAATTCAGTAAATTGCATGGTTTAAGTTGACATCAAAATATGCTGGCAGCAAAATTCTGGAATGCAGGAGCAATAAATAATCCAGGAAGTGGGGAGGGGAGGAGAAGAATTTATGAAGATCTTTTGATGAAGTCGCCTACAGGTAGTGTGTGTTTACAGGGTAAGGGTAACCTTTTACCTTCCACCACAGGCTTTGCCGAGCGTGTATATTTTTCTCAGCCCTGATGATCTGTTTATCAGTATATTCCTCCTCTGAAAGTCAGAGCCGGCAACTCTCCTGAATATTTCATGGCGGGGGGGTGGGAGAAGCCCCAAATACGATGTTTAAATTGCAGCTCTACTCTGAAAAGTGGCACTATAAAAATGGCATCCTAGGGCTTCGTATGAGCCTCTCAGCATCTCCGCAGCTAATAGTATCAGTTTAAAAAACACTGTTTTCTTTCTAACCACTTGCTCTGCCGACTCAGCATGAGATCTGACAGTCAAGGTGGGTCCTCCCTGGCTTGTGTGCTATCATCACTTAAAAAGATACTGCAGGCAGTATCTTCCCTAGATGGCATCTGAGCATCCATGTTGCCCTCAGATCCTGCCGTCGTGACACTATTAGGTATCCCCACGGAAGATGGTGTGTGTTGTTTACGGCAGGTTTTGGCCTGGCAATGAAATTTACTCACATATTAGATACACTTTTAATATTTGAGCTGGGATTAAGGGCTCCAATCCACATCCTGTATCAGAGATGGGGAGCTTTCCTCTCTCTTCATATGAGAATTAACATGCACAGATAATTGTATGCCCCTTACATCGCCAGGCTGTTCCTACACGTCTCTTTCGTCATTTGCTTCTTTCTTCTATTCCAGAAATGATAGAAAACCAAAAGGCAGCTCTGGAGGCAATCTGTACAGTCTGAACTGCCAGAAGGCTCCAGCAGTGTTGCCCAGTTGTATAGCTGACGGGGGCACACTTACACAATCCTGGGAGGATTCCCCCATTCTGATTCCTTTCCACAATGATTCCAAGATTTTTCTTGAGTAATAGCAGCTAATTTAGACCCCATCATTTTATATGTATAGTTGGGTTTATGTTTTCCAATGTGCATTACTTTGTATTTATCAGCATTGAATTTCATCTGCCATTTTGGTGCCCTGTCACCGAGTTTTGTGAGATCCCTTTGTAACTCTTCACAGTCTGCTTTGGACTGAACTACCTTAAGTAGTTTTGTATCATTAGCAAATTTTTCCACCTCAGTTTGCCCCTTTTTCCAGATCACTTATGAATATGTAGAACAGTACTGGTCCCAGTACAGACCCCTGGGGGACACCACTATTACCCCTCCATTCTGAAAACTGACCATTTATATCTTCTCTTTGTTTCCTATCTTTTAACCAATTACTGGTCCAGGAGAGGACCTTCTCTCTTATCCCATTATAGCTTACTTTGCTTAAAAGCCTTTGGTTAGGATCTTGTCAAAGGCTTTCTGAAAGTCTAAGTACACTATATCCACTGGATCACCCTTGTCCACACACTTGTTGACCCCTCTAAAAGAATTCTAGTAGATTGAAAAGGGAAATCATGCCTCAACCGAAAACCAGATTGACTTTTTCCCAACAAATCATATGCATCAATGTGTCTAATTCTGTCCTTTACTATAGTTTCAACCAATTTGCCTGGTACTGAAGTTAGGTTTACCAATCTGTAATTTCCAAGATCACCTCCGGAACCTTTTTTAAAAATTGGCATTACATTAGCTATTCTCCAGTCAACTGGTACAGAAGGTGATTTAAATGATAGGTTACACACCACAGTTAGTTGTTCTGCAATTTCACATTTGAGTTCATTCAGGACTCTTGAGTGGATACCATCTGGTCCTGGTGACTTATTACTGTTTAACTTATCAATTGGTTCCCAAACCTTCTCTGACACCTCAGTCTGGGACAGCTCCTCAAATTTGTCACCTAAAAAGAATAGCTCAAGTTTGGGAATCTCCCTCACATCCTCAGCCATGAAGGCCTATGCAAAGAATTCAATTAATTTCTCTGCAGTAACCTGATCTTCCTGGACTGTTCCTTTAGCATCTCAATCATCCAGTGGCCCCACTAGTTGTTTAGCAGGTTTCCTGCTTCTGATGTACTTAAAACATTTTTTGCTGTTACTTTGAGTCTTTGGCTAGATGTTCTTCAAATGCTTTTTTAACCTTCATAATTATATTTTTACACTTCACTTGCCAGAGTTTATTCTCCTTTCTATTTTCCTCAGTAGGATTTAACTTCCACTTTTTAAAGGATGCCTTTTTGCCTCTAACTGGTGGGACTTTTTTGGTCCTCTTACTTTGTTTTTTAATTTGAGACATACACTTAAATTAAGTCTCTATTATGGTGTCTTTAAAAAGTTTCCATGAAGCTATAGGGATTTCACTTTGGGCATTGTACCTTTTAATTTCTATTTAACTAACATCCTCATTTTTGTGTCGTTAGCCTTTCTGAAATTAAATGCTACCATGGTGGGCTGCTTTGGTGTCTTCCACCATCCCCAATGTTAAATTTTATTATGTTATGGACAGTATTACCAAGCGGTAATTCACCTCTTGGACCTGATCCTGTGTTCCAGTTAGGTCTAAATCAAGAATTGACTCTCCTCTTGTCAGTTCCAGGACTAGCTGCACCAAAAAGCAGTTATTTAAGGTGTCATACTTTATCTCTGCATCCCGTCCTGAGGTGACGTGTACCCCGTTAATATGGGGATAGTTGAAATCCACCCTTTATTGATTTTTTATTTATTTATTTATTTTTAATTTTTATAACTTTTCTCATCTCCCTGAGCATTTCAGTCACTATCCCCAACCTGATCTGGTGGCCAGTAATATATCCCTACTGCTCTATTCTTATTATTCACGCATGGAATTACTATCCATAGAGACTGGACTCAAACAAACCCCTCTCCTGCCTCTTCTGTCTCTCTAACTAGCTTTCTAAGGTGCTACTTGCCATTTACAGTGAACAGCAAATGTCTTTCTGTATTTATTCATTTACCTGTCATGGAGGGGGGGGGGGGGTATGTATTCCAAGCGCAGTCGTGTGAAATCTGACTACCAGATTATGCCTTTGGTGCTTAACTGTCAGTCCCAAGATATCCCATGCACAGGCCTGGGTGATTGCAAAAATGACAGGCAGATAGCTAGATAGTTGCACTGATTCATACCTCGGCTAGCTAGAAGCAATGGATGCTTCCAACAGAGTCACTGCCTCACAAGCCATCTCTTCCAGTCTTGCTGCTGTGTCTTGATGGAATGATTAGATGTGTTTACATCACTTTGAAGCCATGACAAACAAACGCTGATAGATCTGACTGTGGGATGACATTTCTAGAATCGCAGTGCTAGCATGGACTCCACCGGCTTTTAGCGCCTGCAAAGAAATGCATGTCCCCTTTCTCTGAGATAGAGGGAGGTTAAAGAAACCCTTAAATAGAAGTAGAGCTGAGACCTGAGTGTTATTTCGGGACAGGCTCATTTTGGCATGATTTGGTCTGGCAGCATCCAGTTTTCTTTCAAATTCAAGAAGTACAGAGGGAATGTAGGCGGTTTTATTTATTTATTTATACATTGTGTTATAAATGGCTGGCTGGAGCCCACTGCCATATTCAGAGAATGTCTCTCACACACACACACAAACCGTAGGCCATGAAGATAAACTCAGAAGCTGTCAAATGGAAACAAATAACTTTGCTTTCACTTACTCTTTGTTTCTTTGTTTCTTTCCTTCCTTGGGGCCAGAAGCATTTTAGGTAGTACTGTATTCAATTTCTGCAACAGAAATTTCCTCTTGCTATCACCTATGACATTTCAGAGACTTTTTTTTTTTTTTTGCTTCAGATGGAAAAATCAGCAGCAGCTCCAATAAATCATCCTGTTTATGCACCCATTGTGGGAGACCGTTTTCCTTACCCACACCGCACCCCATCCCACCTCTTTTCTGTTTTTAATCATTTATTTTGGGGGCAGAGAAAAATATCTCCAATTTAATTAGGGTCAGTAGCAAGAGAGGTGCTACTGGCTACTGGAGGAACGTTTATATCCCGTCAAGGCCACACTACCACCACCAATCACTCATGCTAGGAAAGCCAGAATTTATTTTTTTTCCTGTTCATGTTTTGTTCGTTGGTGGTGGTTTTTTTTGTTTGTTTGGTTTTTGGGTTTTTTTTTTACCCTTTGCTATGCAGTAAATTAGGTATTGACATTTAGCACCCCCAGGTGTAAGAAAATCCCCACAACGTTTCTAGTAGCGGTTGGCTCAGTCCACGAGGCTGTACTTATTTACTTATTTTTTTTCTTTTTTCCCCACCAATCTTTTCCCTAACATTTCCACAGAGGCTTGTCTACCAGTCAGCCGCATATTAGCAATCAATACCCTTGATGTTATGGTGCATGCACGATCATGTTAGCAATGGGAAAAGGGAGGATTTATTGAAAGCTTCCACGTGAAAAGCAAAGGGGGAAAAAAAGTATGTGATTGCAGCATGAGTTTGGGGGAAGTTTGACAAGACAGCCTGGGGGCACGGGAGTGGGGGTAGAGAAGGATATAAAATGATCCCTTTCTGTGCATCTAATTTACAACACTGACAATACGATGCCGTTAGGCACATCCATCTTAAAGTTTAAAGAAAAAAATCATTACAAGCCTTTCAGCATTGACCAGCCTGGGGAGACGGGAGTTATTCTTAAAAAAGTAATGTGTCTTCTTTACCTTGGCATCCTCATAAATAAAATTATTTATCTCTCCAATTTAAATGCACAGTACCTTTAGCACACAGTAAATCCTATGCTTCCTTTCCTTACTGGTGAATCTGCGCTTTCTAGTGCTGCTGTTTTCACAGGGGAGTTGCAGGGCCTAATTAACATTTGCAAAGTGCAATGCTGGGACGAAAGATGTTATAAGCCAGCAATGTCTTTTTGCCAACATTCAAGTCTCCCACCTTCGTCTCCCTTTGAGCAACTGATCAAAGATCCTTCACCCCAAAAAACACATCTCATGCCTTTCTCTCCCCCTTTCCAAAAGGGGTGCCAGCTCTTCCATTTGCTCCCATCTGCGGCACCCTAGCTTCCACTACCTGGCATCCATGAGCCCAGCACTCTGAAATGTGGACTGACGGGATTGGTGACTTCCCCATGCTCCAGGTGGTCTGTGACATTTTATCATTTCTGTCTTAATTGATGATTGAGATGGCAGCTGATGGTGCGTGCTGCCCGATCGGGAAAGCCCTCATGTTGATGTGCCAGCAATGGATGGTTCTGGTCTGCCATCAGCACTTGTCTCTTCTTTGACGTCGGCACTCAGAAGGTTTGTGGGGTCACTGGGGCTGACAGAGGTCAGGAATAGATCACAGGGACCAAAAAAAAAAAAAAGGCCTCACAAATATTGTATCTAATCTTCTTTTCTCTTTCCTTGGTGCTTCCTGGCTTTCTGACATTATCAGCTTTTCCCCTTTGCTTTGTCTCCTGGATTTAAAAAAAAACCCTGCATGTCAGTTTATTTCTCTGCCCAGACAAAATCTTGAAGATTTTAATGGTGACCCCTGGCTAGGAGGGTGTTGCAATCAACCCCTCTTTAGTGTAGGGCTGTGAATTAGTGTGACTATTAGCATGCTTTCAGTTGCAGAAGGTGGCTGGTCCAGTGGTTAGTGCACTAGGTTGGGACTTGGGGGAAACCCAGGTTCAAAAAAAGCTGTGAAATAGAATTCCTGCCATGTGAGCAGAGCCGGGTCTAGAGGCCACCAGTGTGCTACAAGCTGTGCAGGTATATAGTAAGGAGCATGGTCTAGGAGTTAAGGTGCCAGCTGTTCCCTGCTCTGCCACAGACTCATTGTGTTACCTTGGGCATGTGTTACCTTGTCTCTCTGTGCCTCAGTTCCCCACCTGTAAAAAAGGAATAATGGCATGCTGTGCCTCTCAGGCTATGGGTGAGGACAAGTGCATTATGGATTGGAAGATGTACAGATAAGTACCATAGAGAAATATTATGGTAATAGTTAGGAGCCCCAGGCATGCTTTAAGATGAATGTCAGAGGGATTTAGACACCATTGGAAATCAATGGGAGTTGGGTGCCTAACTCCCTTAACCTGCTTTCAAAATCCTACCCACAAACGTTAAGCCATCATTCTGTGCTCGTTGGAGGGCTTTCCTTGAAAACTGCATTGTTGTCCTGTAGTCATCACCACAATAATCATAGCATTTAGGAGCTGTGATTAGGCTCCGATTCAGCAAGTTACATAAACAGACTCCTAGCTTTTGAACATCAGTGCAGTCCCAGTGGACTACTCACGTACTTACATACTAAAGCAACTTGCAATGTCGCGAGTCTTATCACAGAACTGTGGCTGCCTCTTTGTTCCTGGGCAGAGCCAATTAGCTTTGCCGTCGTAATCAATGACAGCGGCTCAGTATGGCCACAGTGCTGGGTGCTGTGTTTGCGGTATGCGCATGGGCCTGTGTTAGCCGGTTTTGCACGCCTCTCTCTCTCTCTCTCTTTCATGGCTTTTAAGTGCCTCAGCAGAAACTCAGTGAAATTTTTCCAGCTACACTCTTTGCCACCAAAAATTGCTTATTCCAGTTGACTGAAATATTTAGTGAATTTGTGCCAATTTCAGCAAATTGTTTTGGTCAAAATGAGGGATGGCGGGGTGGATGAAAATTCAAAGCATTCAAAAATGAAATGTGTTAGGGATTTTGGGGGAGGGGGGAGGGAGAGGGATGCTAGATTTCAGTGGCACAAATTCAGATATTTCTTAGGTGGGCAAATTCCAAACCCCCTCAACCTCCCAACCCCTGCAGGGTTCTCGTTCTGGTCTCTGCTCATTTCCTGCCCCCATGGACCCTGGATCTCCCTTGACTAGAGTGTCCCCCGTCTCTTACCCACATGGTGCATTAACTGGTACCTCCAGAAGTCAAGTTCTTGGCAGACTACCCTGCACTATACCATACAGCAATCGACTCCCCATGTGCCAGGTTACTACACCCTTTGGCCCGACCCCCCTCTGTCTGGATAGAGGGATGGGCAGGCCAAATTTCTGTGGCGTTGTGACCGTGCAGCCAGAGCAGTGCTGTGGACTGCGCAGGCAGCAGCTGTACTGACTTAGTACAAGACTGCTGCTTAAAAGTGGTCAGGTCACCCACTAGAGTGACCAGATGTCCCAATTTTTATAGGGATATTCCCGATGTTCAGGGCTTTTTCTTATATATAGGCACCTATAACCCCCCGCCCCTTGTCCTGATTTTTCACACTTGCTATCTGGTCACCCCCCCCCCCCCCCCCACACACACACACACACACACACACACACACATCTCTGTGGCTATAGAACTTTGAGCAAGTGCAGAAACCTTGTGGGGCGGTGGAGAGTTGGCCCCTCGGCTCTCCTCCCGCAGCTGGCAGCACTGCTAAATGAACAGAGGATTTAGCTGCTAATCACAAAACCAGGAGGAAGAGTTGGTATCCGCCTTTTATGCCAAGGAGAACAGTTTGTCTTCCACATTCCATGTAAGTTTCCAATCACTGACCTACACTGCATAAAAGGTGCACCTCCTCTTACTCCAGTGGCTTAGGGAATCCAGCCCTTCATTTCCTTTGCTCTTATTTTTAAAAAAATACCAGAAACAAAACAAATTTTTTCCATTTTGTCAAAATTCCCCCCAATTTTTGTTCCAACCTGAACCATTTTTTATTTTTTGATTTTTTTTTTCCCCGAACTGCTAGCAAACCAAAATATCAGTTATTTGCCCAGCTCTAGCCACAGCCTCTGTCTGCTTCATTAATCTCTCCAGAGCAAAGCCCTTCTAGAGTCATTAAGATTATGTATTTATGCAAAAGGAAACTAATAAATGGCAAGGTCTTTGCTGTGTGTAAACAGGTAGAAGTGCACCCAGAGTTTAGATGCTTCCCTGTTCGGCCTCAATCTGACCAGGCTTATCCGATTCAGACTAATAAGATCATTCCTTGTAGATATTTATCCCAGCTCTACCAGCCTGGAGCACATCAGCTCACCCAGGTGAGCTCAGACATTGTCTCTGCTGTCATTCAAAACATCGCCATGGGGAATGCAGCAAGAGCTGTGCTCTTCTCTCTGACAGCAGCTGAGATGAAAGAGGCATGAAGTAACTATAGAGGGGCCTGGGGCTGAAACCTCCCATCAGAACTCCCCCGAACTTTAGGAGGACCTAGGGTCATACTCCACAGCTGCTCTCTGACTCTTTATGGACTGAATTAAAGCTGGCTGGAAAACCAAAATTTTCCTCACAAGAAATTTCTAATGGAAAATCGTGGCTCTTTTTTAGTAAAAATCTGAAAGTTTTCAAAATGATTCAAAAGGAACATTTTTCTTTCAAAATTAAACACTTTTTTTCATTTTGGTTAGACTTTTTTCTCAGTTTCAAAAAAACCCTCCATGACATTAAGTGGAAATGAAACACAATTTTGTTTCAAATCGACTTTTTGACCCAAAATGTGGTGTTTGGGTTTTTTAACTGGAAAACAGCAACAAAATGTCATTTTGAGCTGCAACGAAACAAAAATTGTGCTTTGGAAAATAGACAGGGATTCCCATGACACATGTGAACACTCAAGGGATGCATGTGTTATGGGAGATGTAGTCCTGCCAGGAACCTGGACCATTTTTTCAATCAAATTTAGATGACTTTTTCAAATTTCAACCTCTTCTCCACCTCCCCTACCTCCCTCACTCCCCAAAAGGCATGGAAACGTTCCACAAAATTACACTTTTTTTTTAATGACCAGCTGTGCTTGTCTGACTTTGAGTTTTATTTTGAATGAATGTATGATGATGTTGTCTAATGGCTGACAGAATGAATGTGAAACATAGCTACCATTACTGTTAAGGGAATCCTCTTTTACTACAAGTAGCAGAGGTCTGGGATTTGGGAGCTAAAGAACTAGTTTCCCAGCCCTTCTTCCCTATAGATGTGACTAGCTTATCTATTGTGTCTGTAGCATGTGACTGTCACACCCTGTATATCTAATTCCCCTCTTTTTTCCCCCCATCTCATATCATCATTAGGATTCCCCCCTCCCTTCCCCCCCACCCTCCCACCCCTCCCAAAACCAGAGCTCCAGCCCCTTTCTCTACTGCTCATATAGAATTTGGTCAGATTTCCCCAGTTACAGGAGATTTCTTTAGAGATCTTAGCAGATGGCTCACCAACATCAGCACCTGGAAGACAGAAAACTCCTTTAGTCACTCTTTTCCAAGTGAAAACATTTTGACATGAACTTTCATACATAATAATGAGGGTTAGTTACCAAAATGCACATGTTTTCCTTAGTCCATTTCATTTACTACTCTTTTAAATTATTTTGCGGCCTTGCAAATCTCCTTACAACAGACAAAGCCAGAGAGAGAAAGTAGTAATTGTTCATTTTTTTTCATATAATATATTCCAATCCTGTTAGGTCGTACTGGCAGAGGTAATATTTCTGGCATTCATTTAATGAAATTGACATTGATGAATGTTCAATTATACAAATTACATTCTTATTAAATCCCCTGGAATCGGTGCCTTAAAAAGTCTTAGCTATGGGCTGCTCTTGCTAAATACATATTTTTGGGAAGAATCTTTGCTGCTTGCTGCTGCAAAATCTTCTTCCGGGAAACATTGAAAGCATTACAAATCCTCTAGTTTAAATTGCTAAAATAAATTAATCTTAATGGGATGTTTAAATCCCTATCCTTGCATATGTTTACTCTTTTCAGCTCCAGAAGGGCAGGGCAGAGAACTTTTCCTGGAATTATTGTGCAGAATGGGCAAAGAATAGATGGGAAGTGTGGCAGGTTGAAAATTTTCCATTAAAATTGGTTTTCAATACAAAATTGGGGTTTTGACTAAACCAATTTTTGAATTAAAACAAAAAGGTTTGTATGGGAATTTTTTTTGGTGGGAAGCATGGGGTAAAAAAATTGAATGTCTGAAAGTCAAAAATGTTTCAATTCTGAAATACAGCCACAGTGCCTCATGGGAATCGTAGATTGGGTGCCTCATGCTTCCATTCTCCTTTACAGGCCGGACTCACCAGCTGGATTACATTTCCCATCATGTCCATGCCCAAACAACCACTGAGGTGCTTGGCCTTCCCTCCCCAAGAAGGGAGACCCTGGTGCATCATGGAAGACGTAGTCTGACCACAGAGTCTGGCCTATAGAGGAAAATGGAAGTATGAGGCACCTGAACTACAGTTCCCAGGAGGCACCTTGACAGCCTATGAGAATCAAAATACTTCACTTTTTGATTTTTCACTGAAAATTTCCTGTAATGGGGGGGCCGGGGAGGGAAACATTTTCCAACCAGCACTACTGGGAAAGGAGAATTATGTGAGCAGATAAGCATATTATATTATCTTCACATTATAAGCTTAATATTTAACACTCATCTGATGCGTTTCATCTATAGATCCCAAAGTACATTGTAAATATGGGTGAGTGCCAGTATTCCCATTTTACAGCCAGGGGAGCACAGTTATAGAAATGGTAGAATGGCTGGTCTTGTGATAAAGGCCTTGGTCTAGCATTCAGGAGATCTTAGTTCAGTTCCAGAGCTTGCTTGGGGAGAGTGTAAACCATTCAGCATCCCTGCTTGCTTCACATTTTCTGTGTGCCTTTGGCCCGGTCACTTAGTCTCCCTGTGCCTCAGCTTCCCATCTGTAAAATGGGGATAATAGCTCTTCCATTATTCCACTGTTTGTCGATTTAAGTGCAAGCTCTTTGGGGCAGAGACGGCTGTCTTACTCTGCTCTTGGTGTGGTGCTATAAAAATAAGTGGCTTCCCCAAGGTCATGCAGTCAGTCAGGACTAAATCCTAGGGCAGCTGGCTTCATGCAGTTGCTGTATCCACCAGATCACAAAACCTTCAATGGTGCAGGCCTAGTAATGTGGTGTGCTCTGGTGTGCATGTCAGTGAGAAAGCCAGGCACTTTCAGGCACCATAGGCTTTCACCCAAGCCAGCCTAGCTTTCCCCAGATGTACAGGAAGTACAGGAAGAGTCTGATACAAACTAAGAAATGGATCAGTTCGTGAGTCATTGCTCCAGCCGTTTTCCATAAGTGGAAGGTGCAAACTCTCTCTTTAGAGATGCATCTGTGGCTCTAAACTTTGATGTTTTGCAGGAAAACCCTTCTGCTTTTCCAAGCACACACATCAGCTGCCCAACCACTCACGATATAGTCCTCTTTGCTTACCTTTTCTTCCATTAAAGGTGGAAAATCTGAGTCCTTTTACCATACAGTTAATTCCTGTCAATTACAGCAAATTTACCACCGTCTTTATAGATCACTATCTCTGGTACTCAGATGGTCCCCATTACCATACTATCTGAGCACCTCACAATCTCTAATGTTGGCCTCACAACACCCTTGTGATTGCTGTTATCTCCATTGTACAGAAGGGAAACTGAGGCACACAAGCTGTGATTTGCCCAAGGTCACAGAGGAAGTCTGGGGCAGGCAGAAATTGAACGTGAGTCTTCAGGTAGCATCCTAATGATTGGATCATTTCATCCTTTCTGTAGGAGGTATCACAATGGAAAAATGACAATACTCAGCTATTACCTGGTCTCTGTCATCCATAAATCATAAAGCACTTTCAAAGGAGGATAAATATTGTGACTCCATTTCACAGAGGGGGAAACTGAGCCACAGAGAGGGGAACGCACAGCAGCTTAGCGTCAGAGCACTGAACAGAACCAAGGCCTCCAACATCTCATTTCACTGCCTTGTCTATCTGTATCACTGACACCTCCATCTCTGCAAAGTCTTGCTGTATTCTCTCTGTAGGACCTGAATTCTCCCCACTCACTCCTTTTACCTGATGTGCTGAGAGGGATCCAAGAACATGATTGGGCCATTCATTATCGACATCCTTTGTAGCTTCTGTTCTATCTTGGACAGGCCGTGTAGCCTCTGCCTCTTTCCCTCCTATTAAGCCCTGCTCCCATTTATGCCAAGGCTTGCTTACACAAGTACTTTTCCCTAGTTTTAATTGTACAGCACGGGATGAGCTAGAAGATATTAATCGGGCCCTGGATGCTCAGGGAATAAATGTAATAAATAGACTATTAAGTTAAGCAAGTTTTCAGCATCAGCAATGAAAGCACCCATCTATCTTGTGTGGCTTTCTGCATGCTTCATTACCACATGTAACCACACTGAAAAAAATATGCTTTATCCTTTATAATGAGATGATAAGTTCTCTAAGATATACTTTGGTGCTGCCAGGCGCCTGACACTCCGCAGACCCACTTTCCAGCAGCTTCTAATGAAATTTATTACGGCGCTTCATGTTAAACTAAGTTACCATCTCTTAATCATCTTACTTGACAGAGTTATGTATGAGGACTGTATTGTCCTGAATGTAGGGACTGGGAGTACAGGGAGCCATGCCCTGGTGCTTGGGTGGAATCTTGCTTCCAAAGGTACATTTGGATGGGTGATTGTGCATAGAAGGAGACAGTCTAAATAGACAAGACAGGTGTGAGTAGAAACAGACTAAGAGGGATGAAACAGCTTGCCTCAGGTTACATGGTAGAGTTGGGTACAGAATTCAGGTCTCCTGTGTTACTGCCCTGTGCCCTACCTACTAGACCACATTGTCTCCCTACTTTTACAGACTTCACCAGGGTCCAGACAATTTTTCTGGGGGTTCTCTAGCCCCTCCCCACCCTGCGCTTATCTTCCATATTTCATCAATCTTTACAGCGTGTCCCTAAACCCAGCATAGAATCAGAGAAATTAGAAATGAATGGGGGCGGGGGAAGATTCTGCTAGATCAAAGGGACCGTATTGCCCAGCTGGGTAGCATTGAATGTTGGGGTGGTATTTATGGACGAAGCATAGGCAAGCTCTCGAGCTGGACTAGATTCTGCAACACGAGAGAGCGAGAGAGAGAAGAAGAAACAAATGACAGAGAACTGGTTCTTCCTGACTCCGGTGACAGGAGTGCAGGCTGGGTGTTATCACTGATGAATGTGTTTTTGCTATAGCTACAGTCTGGGATTGCCTTGCTTAATACAGATAACAGCAGCAATTAATAATTAAAAAAACAACCATGACCTCTTCAGAGCAAGAGGAGAATCCAGAACATTATTCAACACAAGCAGAATGTCATGGAAGGCAAGAGATACTTTCTTCTGATGTGCACTCCAAGAGCCAGAGCCTGATAGATCAGACAACTGTCCTGACACTGCCTTCCCCTGTGAAGCCATTCTGAGTTGTGGCCCTGTCAAATGTGGCATGTTCTGTCCTGGTATCAAGCAGCCCTGCAGTGACTCAGGGCAGTTTGTTAAGAACCAGGTCACAAATCGGTTGTGAGATCTATGCTTCAATTTCACCAACTAGTTATCAAGTGTAAACTCCTCAGACATTATAACCACCTAAGCATGGAGTCACAGCCAGCCCCTTGGGTACACTGATCTGTTTTGCTACCCAGGTGAGCCTGCGTTTATGACAGATGGTCCCTTATACCAAGAATCACAGCAATATTCAGGTTACTCTCAGTCCCAAAGGGTCTGTCACTTACCCCATGTCAATTGCACCTTAGAGCTGATGCCAAAGATATAGCTTGCAGCCAGTCCTATAATTAATGGTCTACAAAGTTATTAATAGGAAAAGGAAATAAGAGATTTTACCAGGTTCAAGCAGGTAAACATGTACATACAAATACTTTGGAAACTTGAGATTGTAACTTAATCAGATTCTATGACAAGCAAACTCTAAATGTCCTTTAGGGTTAACCCAGGCTAAGCAGCTGGCAAACCCTTCCTTTCTTATTCCTAGAAACATTGCCCCCAGAGTCCAAGCAGCACAGAGATCCAGTTCCTTCTTGTTAGAGGTTTTTATTCCCTCCCCGTCCCATTCTCTGACCTGCAAATTCAGCTGATGCGTGGAATCCACTTGTATGACTCTTCTTCATGGGGGGAGGAGCAGAGCACCAAAGTCTTTTGTCCTCTTTAATGTTCAACAATAATCCACCTGATGTTGATGGGCCTTCCTTGTTGACCAGTGTGTGCTACCTTCTGTTGGTGACCACCACTTGACACTTGTTAGTGTTTATCTCCTGCCTGGTGATCTATGCAGTTAGAGGCTCACAATACAGGAGCTTAAGTATTGCCTTACAATATGGGATACCGATGTTATAAGTGAGATTAATGCGTGGAGTAATTCACAGGCAGTCAATAAACTCTAAACACATTCTTATCCATCTTAACAGACAGGTGAGCCAGACTGGTCCCAGCCATGTATTTGTCAGTGTTCAGTTGAGACATGGGGACCTTGGCATGAGCTGGCATCTGGTCTGCCAGCGTCACACCAGGCTCAGGCACTCAGATCAGGGTACAGCTGTTTGAAAAATCCTGCACTTTTTCAGGAAAAGAAATCAAAACAAAGTTGTCTGTTGATTAGTTGATTTCCCTTCCCCTCTCCCCCCCAAAAAAGAAATTTGTGGGGTTACTGACAAAACGGAAAAACAATTTTTTTTTGAAGACTGAAAAAAAATTCAATTTTCAGCTTTTAGTTCTTTCCTTCCATTTCATCCCTTCTTGGTTTCTTAATAGAAAATTTGGACCATAAAATTTTCCAGAGGTTCAAACAGAGAGACAAAGACAAGTGAAGTGACTTAGCTGACTTCACACATTGAGACAGTGGCTGAGAAAGGAATAGGACCTGGGAATTCTGGAGAGAGCTGTGTGTGAAAACTTGCCTGCTTTCAGGGTTTGTGCCTAATGCAAAATTAATTACACATGTTGAAAGGTGTAAAGGACACAGTTTGAAAGCACAAAAAAAGTTTGCCTGAATCTCATTACAAAGCTGCCCCTTTCCCCCCGGGAGCTATAGATCTGTCTTCCAGTACCCTGTTCTACCCAACAGGTTTCATATCCTCATTGTAATGACTTCCTATTTCCAAAAGGACAAAAAGAGCAGGAGTAACTTTATGATCAAGTTAGAGTAAGAGACTCCATCACCAGCCCAGACTATTATTATAAAGTATTCTGGAAGTTAACTCAATAAAAAAAAAATAATGAGAGAAACCATCTCTCCCTTTGTTTATAGCTTCTTTAAGTGTACAAATGAGTATGGTGGTGATTAATGAGCATGCTAGGAAAGAGGAAGATTTGCAAGCACAGAGACTGAATTACTGCCTTATTGCATGTGCTTCCCAGTCTGGGTGTTTATTGTGCTGCTCTTTACAATTTAATACAGGAGGACTAAAGTTATGAGGTCCTATTTATTCCACCTGACATTGTCCCCTGTGCCAGCTCAGCCTATAGGATAGACAGCACATTCAGTCTGAATTCAGGAAATGTATTAAAAAGCAATTATAAACTCCTTGCCTTTGTTGTCCTAGCCTCATTCTTCACAGTGTGCCCTCAGAATTAGCATAACTTCTACAGGCGCGTGGGGAGTTATCGAAACATGAGTCTGTATCTGATTTTCAGAGCCGACAGATTTGTAAGTTACAAAATGCCAAAGGTACATTTTGACTTTTTCCCCCACCCTCAGTGCAACTTGTCAGTATCATCGAAGATGCCTTTCAACTAAAATCGCCCGTCATAAGCCACACAATAGGTGGTAGCAGCAGCAAAGGTGCTGACTCAGCATGCATTTCTTGCAGTAAGCCACTTCCTTTGCTCTTCCCACTGTCTCTGCTTTCTTCTTATTATTAGAATTTGATTATGCATGTGGACTATTTTAACTATCATATTCTGGTCTATAGACTTCTATAAACCTCTCAGTGGAAGGGAAGAGCTCTCACAGACAGCAATTTCTTGTGTGACTGAATTTTTCTTTGCCTTAGACTCTGTTACAATGTCTACTGAAGTCAATGGAAAAAGTTCCACTGGATGCTGGATTTGGCCCATAATGTCTGATATCTCTCCCCTGTCCGTACTTGTTCAATTATGATTGAATTTTCTGTAGGAGCCAGCTGCTGGACACATCTGGTTAGATGTTGGCCAGGTGTTGGATTTGTTTCAGATAAGTAATATAGGATATAGTAGACAGAGTATTCTATTCTGTGTGTGTGTGTGTGTTAACACACATGTAGTGATTTCTGATAGTAGCACCACCATGATCCTGTGGCTGGATCCGATGAATTCAAGTTGAAAAAGACCTTTTAGGTCATTTAGGGGGATTCATGAAGGTACTTCGGTGCCTAAACCCCAGGCTCGGATTAGGTGGCTAAGTTTCCTAGACACCTGTATTTCTGGTGCTCAGCATGTGCGCTGCTTCGGCTCACGAGACATCTGGATGCCTGTCTCATGCCTAAGCCCCGGGCAATTCACAAACCAAGGGAAGGCCATTGTTCAGCTGCCTCGGTAGTGTATGGGGCGTGATCCAGTAGGCATGCTCAGAGGTCACCTAGCACATTGGGTTCCATTCAGAGTCCAGCCAGAGCAGATGATGGTGGTGGTGCCTCCCACCTTATAACTTGTAGCCCAGTGGGTAGAGCACTTACGTGAGATATGTGGGACCCAGGTTCAGTTTCCCACCTCTCTGTTCCCTCATCTCTTCTGTTGAAGCTATGCCATTTTGGATCCATAATGAAAGAGTGGTTGGAGCAGGGGGACTGGACCTAGGCTCTGCCA
Organism: Emydura macquarii macquarii; assembly: GCF_026122565.2. Classification (NCBI taxonomy): domain Eukaryota; kingdom Metazoa; phylum Chordata; order Testudines; family Chelidae; genus Emydura; species Emydura macquarii. Next base: position 2,796,271 of record NW_027130449.1, on the reverse strand, counting down.
CCTCCCAGTAGGTGTCCTACCTGCTGGACTGCAGCGTTATTCCCACTCCCTTGCTCAGGCCCAATGTCTGTTTAGTTCTCTCTCCACAGTGTAATAGTCATTACACTGGGCAAAGGGCAGGGTGATCATAACCCTGGGACTGGTTCATGACCCCCCATTCTACCAAATGGATGAACACCTTGATTGGTCAGCTATCAGAGAGCTTGCAAAACTTTCTGTCACTGTTGCCAGGATTTCTTCACATCTTGAATGTGAGTATCTCTAAATAACAACACTGCTTTTCCCTTTTAGCCTCCCCATTTTATCACCTTCCCAGGCAGGGAAAACAAGACACACGAAGAACTCCTTTGCTCAAAGCCCATGACAAAACTTGGACTAGGATCCAGGAGTCCTGACTCTCAAGCCCTTTAAACTAAACAGTTAGGGCAGGGTTTCTCAACTGGGTTTCTCAATGTTTCCAAGGATCACGTAGTGACTCCTGTCTTGCGCAGCTGGCTCGGCTCCCTGCTCCAGGCATTGACCGCTCTGGTCTCGGCACTGCTCCAGGTTGGCCCAGCCACCCCTTCCCCAGGGGGCCAGGGCTAGACCTGTACAATACTGCAACCCCAGAGGTCACAAAGTGGGGAATGAGGAACTGAGCCCAGCCAGCTGGAACAAGAGCCACCACTGCCGGCTGAGTGTGGGGGGGCTCTGCAACTCTCCCACCCAAGGCCCTTTCCTCCTTGGGGGCAGGATCCAACCCACTCCCCCACTCTACAATTTTTGAGCAGTTCATCAAAACTCACTCTGTTTTGCCAATAGTGTTAGTTGTGACAAATCGTCATTTTTCAGCAAAATAAAAAATGTTTTTTTGGAAAAGTTCACAACCAGCTCAGCCCTAGAGTGCAGCCTGAGTAACTGTGCTGTCTGAGTAGAGGGACAAGAACCCGATGATGGCTCAGAATCACAGCCCGGTTCCTGTTCCATGGGGTGGAATCCATCTCAGCCCTTTTGCTATCAGAGATTGCTTCCATCTCTGTTGGCTCTGGCTTATGGGGAAATGGATAAAGTCCAGGCTGGCCACTCCCACATCTACCTGTATGGGAGCGATCATCCTCCCCACAAGAGCTCCAGTGAGGTGAATAGCCTGCACAGCGGAGTAAGGGGGCAGGTCCTCCTTCCACTCCATGATTCCCTTGCATAAGGACACATCAAGTCCATGACTGAGCCTGTACTACAAAGTGTATTTAAAATGCTGCATCAGATACTCAGCTGATGAAAATTGGCATAGCTCCAATGAAACTGGTGAAGCGTAGCCAGTTTACACCAGTTGAGCATCTAGCTCAACTATCGCACTCTTTGTACGTACTACCTTATTGCTCAACAATATGTTTATATGCGGCAAGCATAAGTTACCATGCAACCAGGTAATACTTTCTGCTGACAGGTGTGCTTTTAATTATGTACAGTCTTCTCAGATTTGTTCTAACTACATTATAATTCCCTCTTGCAAACCTCACTTAGGATTTTAACCCACTCACAACACAGTTCATTTCCTTTAAATAAAACACACACAAGTCTCAGTAACCACTTGAAGGTTTCATAGCCCGTCTTTATCTAGAAGTTATTTGTCAAGAATCTTAATACAGGACAATTTGTATACCCTGAAAACACATTTTCACAGTAAATTGTTTATAGAAAAACCAGCAGAAGGAAATGGGCTTTACTGCTATTGAATTCATTAGCAGCAAGCTACCTGATTGTTTTCTTCCCTTCAACTTTCTGTTCTCTGTTTCAATTGCTTGGCTGCCGATATTGAGTTGGTTTGATTCTGCTCTGAGTGACATTACTGTAAGTCAGGAGCTGTTCTGCTGGAAGCAAGCAGAATTACATCAGCATGCATGAAATCAAGAATCCAACCCTGTTGCTGCCTTTTTATATCCCATGTGCTGTTTTTGTTTGAATTGGAATGTGGTGGGGTGGGGAGATAAAAGGAGATGGTATTGGCAAATTAAATTATCTTGTTTATCTCCTTTTAGTCTGCTCCAAAAGTTCATAGAAAAACCATTATCCTCTGCTTGTCTATGCACCCCCATAAGGTTATAAGTCGTGTTTGTTTTGAAACGTGGTACCTGAGGGCTGTCAATCATGCCTTTTGTTGAGAGAACCAGACTTCAAGGAGTCACTCGGCTGCTATTTACCAGATGCAGGAAAAAAAACTCCCTGAAAACAGCTTTTTCCTGCAGTGTCTCTCACATGAAATGCCATCTATCTCCCCACCCCCCCTTTTCACCCAATGAAAGGCAGTGCTGTAAATACAATGAAATGGGATACTGGAGCGGACTGTTCCCTACCTTGAGTGTTAATGCCATCCACTGAGGCATAACAAAGCCAGTGGAGAGCACGACACAAGGCAACATGAAGTATGTACCTCACCAGAAAATGTGGGCTTTGAAAAGTTTTTTTTTAGGGATGATCAAAGTGTATCCTCCAGGCTGTGTGCAGGTGTGTATCTGTAGGATAATAACCTGCCCAGCTGTGGGCTGGCTGAGTGGTAGGAGGGATGGTCCAATGGTTAAGGCACTAGTCTAGAACTCAGGAAATGTAGCCGACCCCTTGTGTGATCTTGGGTAAGTCACTTAACCAGTCTGTGTCTCAGGTCTCACTCTATAGAATGGGGACACCCAAACTTCCCTACCTCATCGGGATTTAGCGGTGACAGTTGGGAGGTGCTCAGATAGTAGGTGATGGCAGCCATATATGTAGCTGTGATAAATAGGCTGTTGGGGGTACAAATAACCTTCCTCATTTGTGCCCCCCAGAAAAGGGCTGTGTACAGAGGCTGCTTCCTCTTATAACCCCAAAAGAATCGAGGTCCACCCAGTCCACAGAGCTGGCCTTGGCATGTTGGACGGAGATGTATATACAATACAGGCCGTGAGGCAACTCCATGCTACGAATCTAGGTCTAACTCGTCCATAATATGGAGGTGAAATCTGTGGTGTCCCATGTTTATCACAGATTTCCCCTGCATACCTGTATGGCTCCCAATCACCTACTATCTAATGTTCCCTCTGCACTGAGTGAATCCGGATGGCGCATCACACACCAGGCCTTCTGGTGCCTGTGAGCCAGATCTGTGTCTGAAGCCTGAGGCTAGTTGCATGACATAGTGGGCATGGCTCCCAGGCAACGTGGACTGATTTCCATGGTCATGGCTATGCTGTGAATGGAGCATGTCGCGCCGTTGTTTGTGCCTCACTCAGTGATATTGGGAGAGCTTTGTGGCTCTGAAGGCTTGTTTCATTGAGTGCTGAGACCCTTTTATCTCCCCCAGCCTCTCAGTCTTTTCCGTGAAAAGGCCTTCCAAAGGACTTAATTAGGCCAAAGCTTGTCTCTCCTTGTGTTGGCCATTGCTGGGGTGCAAATCAACACTGAAATTACAGACCGTTCTGTAGCAGAGCAGCCGAATGGTGGTGCTCCAGCAAAGGCTGTGGTGTGCCAGTCTAAAGAGTCCTATGCTACTTGGATATTAATGGGAAACTTACATTCTTTTTGTTAAGCTGGGATTTGATTTCACTGCAGGCTGGCCTTGGAATTCTCTCAGCCTTCCTGGCCCTATTATTTTCCCCAGTCAACTTCTCGTGCACACGTATATACCAAATGGTATTTGCATAGAGGCTTTGAACTGAAATCCCAGATTCCCTGCCACACTAGTCATCACGAGCCACTTTTTGTGTAGGTCTCAGTGCCAAAACCGGCTGTTAGACACATGCGTTCCAGCCCTTTGGGTTACCCATTGCTGCATTTGGTCTTCCATTTAATCCTGACCCCTTCCACAGTGATGTCTCTTAAATATTTATATATGCAGTATAGTTGTGGCCATGTCGGTTTTAGGATATTAGAGAGATTGGGCGAGGGGCGAAGTATCTTTTATTTATTCTGCTGGTGAGAGACAAGCTTTCGACCTACACATATGTTAACTACTTATGCCAAACAAGCTGATCCACTTTGCATTTTGCTGTGTTACTGTGAGGACCTTTCCCAGACTCTGTGTGGCTCAAAATCTTGTCTCTCTTACCAGCAGAAGCTGGTCCAATAAGATATTACCTCCCCCACCTTGTCTCTTTTACATACTTAGACATCATGGGCACAGGTTAGTCTTCGTAAGGCCTCGCATCGCAGGACAATCTTTGTTGTTTTCTAGACGTTTTGAGCAAGAGCTTCAGGAGACCTGAATTCTAGTCGCAGTTCCGCCACTGACTTGTTTGTGAGGCTGAATTCATCAGAGAAATCTGACTGTAAGTGCTATAATGGTGGCAGTTGGCACTGAGCACTTTTGAAAACCTGATGGCTGAATTCTTTTGAAAATTGGGCCCCAACTATGTGTAATGAGCTCGTGAAAATCTTGCTCGCATCTCTCTGTGCTTCATCGGAGGTGAAAGTGAACGCCGCTACTTAACGGCAATGTTTGTTATGATGTTTTTAAGTCCGAGGTATGCCTTGTAACATATATTCCAGAAATGAATAGCCTTTTTTAACCCTAACTATCTAATGCTCTTCATATATATTTATATGCTATAAACTGGTAAACTATATATTGTATGACATATTAGGATTTACTTGTGGCGTTACTTACTGATTCTTGGATTTTAGGATCCTGTTATGGCCAATGACCCCATTTTTTTGGGGTGTCATTGAAGTCAAAGGTCTCTCTCTCTCTCACACACACACACACAGACACACATACAAAAGAGTCTGTGATTGTTTACTACACCTTTCAGAAGAACATAAGAATGGCCATATTGGGTCAGATCAATGGTCTATTTAGCTCAGTATCCTGTCTTCCGACAGTGACCAATGCCAGGTGCTTCAGAGGCAATGAACAGACCAGGTAATCATCAAGTGATCCATCCCTGTTGCCCGTTCCCAGCCTCTGGCAAACGGCAATCCTTGCCTTTCCTTTTTGTGCTGCCAATGTTATTAGTTCCTTTTCATTGTATGTGGTGATCTGGGCTGAATCTGTGTTAAGTTCAATAGCTGTCCTTTACCAAGTATGCTTAAATTTCCCCAAGTCAGCTGCATGCTCCAGTCACGACGGATGAAATCCTGGCCCCATATGAGGCAATAGGAGCATTGCCATTGACTTCAATAGAGTAGGATTTCACCCACCATCTTTATGTGCTGTATAAAGGATACAGTCCAACTCCCAATGGAAACCAGTGGAAAGGATCCCAGTGACTGATGTGAGTTGAAACAGACCCTAAGTGAGCTGAGTCCACTGTCACTTAGAGGCTCAGCTCTGAATTCTGCTCATGGCTGACTTATCCCAGAGATGTTAAGGGATAGGCTGCCCATTTTGATGATCCAAGTCTCATGCCCCATAGATGAGCTGTTGGATACCCTGGGCCTGATTCTTTCTCACTTATTCTGGTGTAAATCAGGAGTAATTCCACTGAAATCAGTGGATCTGATTGTGATCTCACTCCACTTTTACACCAGTGTAACTCCACTGACTCCCACAGACATGCTCCTGATTTGCACAGGTGTCAGAGGAGAATCAGGCCCATTAATTGGGCTGCCTGGCTGGCTAATGGTGATTCGTGCTTTGCAGACAGCACTGCTTGGCTTTTCAGCCAGGCTGTGTTCTTTGCCCAGGCTGCTTCCTTCCCACTTCACTTACCCTGCTCCGAGCCTTTTATGCCCTTAACAATTCATGGCACATCAGCTCCCTGCTTGGGCTGTGTGACTGGGTTGCTGGGATTTCACACATTTTGCAGGCCCACTTGTACAGATGTCTTTGCCATGTAGCATATGTTACTGAACACAGACTTCAGAGAGAGAAGCACCTTTTCTCTCTGAATGGGGTTAAAAATTCAAAGACCCGCCTCTTTTCGTCACATTTCCTTTGCAAAGTCACAGAACAGAAGCCCCTTCCCTGGCAACCTGGGACCGCTTTGGGTTTAGTTGTCTTCTAAATACCAATTCAAACAAACATTTCCCATCTTTTTGGGCAGAGCCAGACATATTCCAGACATCAAGCTTACCGGGGCAGCCTTAGGCTAAGCAGGTACATATTTAAGGCTTTCCATCTAAGTTGCCTAGGGCTCTTCACCTAAGGGGTTCTTAACAGAATAGACCTTCTGGGGTCACTCAGACAACACACTGCTTTCAACATGCCTCTTCTCTAGAAGCAGAAATTCTGCCCTTCCTGCTTTCTGTTCAGCTGGCCCTTTCAGATCTTTGCTGCACCCCCTCATCTTTTCGCACCGGCTGCTGGAGTACCTCCTTGGAAGCACCAATGCGGCTGATGTCAAGAGTTCTAGGGTGTGTTTGACTAAGAAAGGCACCAGCTGTGGACGGCTGAACAGAAACGGGAGTATGGCCTTTTGAGGGATGAAATTATAGGGATATGAGGTGCTGTTTCATTTAAAAAAGAGCATGGCATTAAATTCCACCTCCATGTGTTGAGTAAGTTGAAGAATTGAGCAGAGAAATACTCTGTCTGTGAGTGTGAGTGTGAGTGTGTGTGAGAGAGAGAAAGAGAGAGAGAGCGCAGACCCTGGTATCCTGTGTAAGGACACACTATCCAGATTGCTATGCCTAACATAGTGTGTATTAGTGAAAAATTCTCACACACACATCCTGAGCAGAGGATGGGAGAGGTTGTGAAATAAGCTCCATGCTCTGTCTATGCGAAAGCCTCAAGAATCAGCAAACCTAAGCAGATGTAAATGCCTGTTAGGGAAGGCGCACTGCCTGGTAATTAAAGTTAACTATGGGGCAGAAGGGAGGTAGGTTCTCAAGTTGGAGCGCCACATTGGAGGAGGAAGGAAGGACATGGTCATCTATGGCTCCAGTTAAATGAAGCCCGGGGAGATCCAAGCCCTGAAATATAGGCCGATCGACCAATTAGTTGTATCCCTTGCTTGCAAAATTATGCAACTCAGTCATCAAATTATACCAAGGGTTTGTTGTTAAAGTGTGATGATTGAATATGGAAAACATACTGAGCAAGGGATTGGGCTGGGGTTGTGTGAATTTTTTTTTCTCTTTCTTTTTTTCTTTCTCCTCTCTTGGAGGTGCCCTCCAAGGAAAGACCATTTTCTCCCCTAAGGGCTTGAATTCTCTCCGGATAAGGCCAAACCAGAGCAGGGAGGGCATGAACCAGTCGGGAAAAATTTGGCCTTCTCTGAATGGAGGATGTTGGCCATAGCTTGATTTTCCTGAAACCAACTGTGTGTTGCAAAGGTTGTGTGTTCTCTCACGCACATCTAGGTGCATACACTCAATTTTTCATACACACTCAGACATGCACCCTGCACAATCACACAGAGAAAAACACACACACATCTCACTCCTGCTCCCATTGAAATCAGTAACAACTCTCCCCTCAACAGGAGGAGCAGAGGCTGTTAGCAGTTTCAAGCTTGGGGCACGATCATTGCCAACATATCACTAACCTCCCAGCGAAAACAAAGCACCAGGGTTGGGGAAGGAGGAAGCACTGCCTGAACTAGAACTGGCTGAGTTCAATAAAAGAAAAAAACGGGGGGGGGGGGGGGGGGGGAAAGGGGATTTTAACTTTTCAGTGAGTCAAAGTTTGAGTGAAAACAAACAAAACGTTTGCCAGAAAGAGAGCAGGTCTTTGAGTTGTAGCATTTAACACCTTGGCAAGACTGAATTCAGAAGCTTGCGAGTGACCCAGTTTTCAGTGTGGGAGCCCATGCTATTTTTACAGATAAAAATGAGAGAAAGCAACACAAAAAACAAAAACCCCTCAAACCCAAGAAAACAGCCTTCCCTTGGATGGAGCTTTGACACCCAGTGGTAGAGGCTAATCCTCTTTCTTTTCCCCCCTTTTCTTACAAAACCCTTATTGCCCCAGCCAAATCTTTGCAGCTCCACAGAGCGAGTTGAATGCAGCACCTCTACCTGTCTATTGTTTCATTGCTCTACCTTTTTCTTTCTCTGTCCCGCTTCTGGTAAAAGCTTTCAAGGTATTTTTCCTTCTCCTTTTTCTTCATTCCAATCCCCCAGCAGATTGGAGCGCTAGCTAGAAATTAACATGGGAGCTAAATAATGTAAAATGTGTGAGTGAACCATTGTACCGGCTGGTCTGCCAGATGCCTGGGCTCAGGCAATGTTGCAAACAAAGGCCCAGGAGGAAAAGGTTCCAACAATCATTCAAGAAGGAAAGATATGAAGCACTGAGACCGACTTAAAGAGAGAGTGTGGGAAGGCTAAGGGCTATACCTAGGGTCACCGCCTTTGAGGTACAAAAAACTGGAACATCCAGGATGATCCTGGGCCCATAAACTGACTAGCTGACACTGTGTACTGAGCACCCTTACACATTTTTCAGGACAGCTATGTCAAAAAAGGGATGATCCTGAGAAAAGCTAGACAGGTGGCAATCCTAGTACACCCATCCCAGTCTGCAGAGAGACAAGCCAGTGATCAATGGGAGTTGGTCATGGAGATTATGGAAGCCCTAAACAAGGAGCCACCATACTCAGGAAGATGGTTCTTGGACCTAGACATGGCTTGAAAGCTTGGGACAAAATCCAGAGATATTGTATGCAGTATTCCCAACCCCAAATGTGCCAAGATCATGCAGGACTCAATTTCCCAGAAATCATGAGATTGGTTTAAAACCATGAGATTTAACACACGTGTTGAGTTCTTTTATTTGCCTTTTTGTTTTGGAAACTTTTTCAAGCGTTTCTCCACAACCATGAAGGCTAGAATTTTTTTTTTTTTTAAATGAAAGCTGAGATTCTCACACAGGAGTTGGGACTTTAAGTGAAACAGCAAATAGCACAAGACTAGTGATATAGTTGCAGGATTTGGCAAATTGCATGTAGGGTGGAAGTTCTCCTCTGGTAAGTGGACATGAGTCTAAGTTACGAAGTCCATCAGGGAGCATGCATCTCGAACCCTGGTCTACAGGGTGCTTAGGAGCCAGTAAGTTCTGAGTTGCTACTCATTGACTTGCTAACTTGCCAGAACTAGAAACTGATGTCCGACAGAGGATGCCAGACCTGGGATCTGATTGGCAGAACTCTGGAGGTCCTGATTGGTTCCCTGCTTGTATTTATACCGAGCACCGAAACAGGAAGTTGTCCCTATAACTGGGTTTCCTCTCCTTAGAACTGTTTTCTCTGTGCTATGTGTTCCTTCTGTCTGATTACATCTCAAGGTGAAACTCCTTCCTTTGCAGAGTGCTGGCTCTTAAATTTAAAGTAGGGCCCAGTCCTTGTGCTGTGCCTCTGGGCAAGGGCAACTTTCACCCCTAGTGAATAACACGATACAATCAGGGGAGGCAGAGCTCATGATTTAGGTAGTCTGTTATTGTGTGAAGTATTTGATCCCTAACTTGCAGTATTGCCTAGTTGGCTGCGTTCACTATAAAGGGAGAGTGTTCAACTCTCTCTGAAGCATCAGGCACTGAGGAAGGCTAGAGGACTTGATGAACCTTTGGTTTTATCTAGTACATCCCTTTGGCCAGGACAAGATGTATCCCACTCAAACATTATAGACAACAAGTCCACCATGGCTCATCTTAAAGAATAAAGCACACCTTTATTTTTCTACTACTATTTCCTATATAATCTACTTCTCTTCATTCCTCCCTTTTTGGAGGTGGAGGGAAAACGATGTAAGAAATAAAAGTTGGTGAAATCTCCTGAAAGAAGTGGCCTGGTGTTCTGGAGGAGGGAGGCAGAACTTTCTGCTTCATTCAACTTCAAAGCCAAGTGCTGAGTCTTTAAGATATTCATTTTAGTAACTCATGTGCAACTGCATTAGTTAGGGGTATCACACTGTTCTCTCCACTCATCACGATTAGACTTATTATTGCTGAAAACAGAGATGGCTGAGAGATATTAATTCTTTATGAACCTTCCGTCACAATTAATATCGGCTCTAAGCTTTCCCGTCTGTTGAGTTATAAGCTAATCATTCCATATATGTGTTTCAAGCCTTTAGTCAAGTACAAATAATTTGAACTAATTAGCTTATTTTAAAAAAAAAAAAAAAAAGAGGAATGAAAACAAATGGCACATGAATGAATTGTGGGATTTTGCATGGAATTAATATCTCTCTAATACACATGGTTTTGGTAAATTCATTATGCATCCATAATCAGACCTGATGAATTACCTAGCTAATTCAGGAGTAATTAGGCATGAACTACCGACGCTCATTTTTTAAGTGCGACCAAAGCAATAAGATTTATCCTAAAGACTCAATTATGGTCTCCAAGGCTCCAAGAAGTACTATTGTGTGTCTAGTAAAATTGGCCATTGTGCAACCAAGCTGTGGATGACTTTAATAAGACCCTTTGTGATTTGTGACTGCTTAGATCAGCAATCAGCCCATTCTCATTTCCAATCCGCCAACGTGCTCCAGCATGGCTGACCATTATTATGTGTCAGGCGATAGCATAATGGAACAGTTGGTTGTGGAAACCTACTTACACCCGTGAGCATTTGCTCACATGAGGCTCCTGTGGAGATACTCACACACTGCTCACCATTGTGAGTAAGTGTTCCATAACGGGGGCTGGAATTAGTTTGCTTTTCACTATTGTATAGCTATTGTGCATCAGTTGGCTTAGTCGTCGCCTTTTGTATGGCTGGTATAGAGCAGCAACTACAACTTCACCTGAAGTTGAGTGAGCCAGATGGCTACATCAGGAGTGGCAGAATTTATTGCAGTGAAGCCTCCTTCATTTTTATAAATTAGGCAGTAGGTGGTGATATGTTTGGTGGTCTGTTGTGGGGAGCTACACTCGCATGTCAGGGAGTCCTTGATTTTCCATTTGTGCATTAAATGTCTGCATCGATCATGGTTGGTTCAGATTTGGTTCAGGGTTGACCAAAATGTCTGTGGAAGGTCAAACCCGGGAACCTTCTGCGTGGGATCTGCCACAAGGTACTTATTTCTTAAGTCTTGATATCGAACACTTGACTTGCTGTGGGTTATGCTGAGTGATAGATGCATATGGCTGTACCTGGGTAATAAGACCAGCTCACCCCATACCATAAACAGTGGGCTACCACAAGGCTCTGTACTCGTGCCAATCCTTTTAATATTTACATAAGTGATTTAAGCTTACTCATCCCTTTGGAATAGACATAGTTCAATCAGTAGCATTAAAAATTATCTTGGGGTTTTATACAGCTGCTCATCACTGTAATATCTGAATGTCTTCCATGTACAATCGATCTGAATCCTTCCCACTCTGTCGGACATCTCTTGAGGCACAAACATGGCTCTGGCATCGCTGAGAATTGTGCTGTTTGCTCGAATGGCTTCCTTGTTAGGTTTCTGTAACTTCACTGTTTTACAAGGATATTTTATTGGCCTGTTGCTCAACCCCCAACCTGGACAGCCAGTGAACTGTTTCTCGTCTCTACTCTTTGATTGTCCATCTTGGGGTAGCCCTATCCAGAGTTAAAGCTCCCACTGGCATAGCTTCAGGGTTAAGGTACAGTCCCCAGGGAAGGATGTAAAATTGATAGCCTTATTCATTACCGAAAAAAAAGTAACAAAGTTTTAAAGCAGAAAAGTCTCAGAATTCAAACTTTCAGGGTCCAGTTGTCCAGCTCTTAGGTTTCCCCTGGTGCAGAGAGCCAGTACACCGTCTATGCACCAATGAAGTCTTATGGGTGTATTTCACCTAGGGATAAATAGTAGTAAACGCTGGAATCATGCAAGTGCTCCCCTCTGTGAATTAAGTTTACACAGCTGAGCCCCCACAGGATGCAATAGTTTGTGTTTATTTCCATACCCGATGCTGTGTGCTCATAGAAGCCCTCTTGTAGAGACATCACTGGATTTGACTGCCAACACAGCAGAAGCTCTTTCTAGACATGACTGTGATTCTGGTGTTGCCATGCAATGAATCCATTCAGGGCTTTCATTCTGCTTCACTGTGAGCCACATCCAAAGCCCAGGACCTGGTCTCAAGTTGCTGGCCACTGGGGAACAGCTGAAGGGATAAAGCCTTTATGTGCTCTCCCACCATCTCCACCACGTTCACACAACAGGCAAAGGAGAGTAGGATATATGTGGTAGCAGAAACTCTGGACCACCCATGCCCTCTGCCACGTCCCACCTACTGTGGATGGAGTTCCCATAAAGCCTGATCCAAAGCCCACTGAGATTCTCTTCATGAATTCCAGGTGGCTTTGTATCAGGCCCAGAAAACAGGGCTTCATGCCATGCAGCAGATTCATAGACTTATCCTCATCCAGCTGTCCTCTATGCATCCAGTTTTGTTGACAAGAGGGGCCAGATTTTTGCCTCTGTAAATGGATTATTGGCTGGGGGGGGTCTAGAGTTTGATTTTCAGCGCTGCTGCTAATTCACATTCAAGTTAGCAGGATTAGCCAGAGCACTACACCTCTGATAACCAGGTGTCATGTTAATGCACAGGTCAATTTGAGGACACGAGTCAAGAACATCAGTTACTTTCTTTGGATCGTGTGTGCAACAATCGGATCTTTCCTTACATCAGGGCAAATGATGGGATAGGGAATAGAACAGAAGTGCAGAGTATGTGCTCTTCAATCTTAGGCCCCAGCTTTGCCTGCATAGATTCATCCAACTGTAGGATCGAGGCCTTAAGTACACATCTTTAGTCTCTGAAATGCTTTGTATACATCTGAAGTACACATCTGTTTATGTAAAGTACAGTACTGCCTCTGCAGTCCACTCACCAACAAAGAGTAAACAGTAGCTATTACTTAATATTTCGTGAAGGAGTATTGAAAATTAGCACCAGTTAAAGCACTAATAGGAAATACAGCACTCTGTATGCCTGTAGAATTTTATGTAGCAGAATGCAAGGTAAATGAAATTACAGTTTCAAGAAAGCAGACAATTAAATTATCTTGTAGGCACAGTACTAAAATTTGGAATAACTGCCTAATCAATATACTATTACAATATACAACAATGCAACACGTTGTTAAGGTTGTGGGGAAATGGGTAGTTTTAGCAGACAAAGTGAATTGCTGAGTAGGATATTTAGGCAGATCTCTCTGGAAGGGTATTAACATTCAAATAATGATTGTTGCAGTAGAGATGAGTCAAGCCCCAGTGATTTTGGATTCTAGGCCTGTAAGAGCAGAGAACATTTTACAATCTTCCAGTTTTCTTTGCTTTTCAAACTGAAATCATTCTCTGCCTTTGCCCTTTAAATTGTGCTTATACGAGAGGAATAAAATAAGGCAAATAGGTAAACCCCCGACTTAGTAGTACAAATGTAAATAACATCACGGAGGAAGCTGCCACCTACCAATATCCATAAAAAAACATGAAGTCAAACAAACTCTATATAGGAAATGTGCCTGCAGCAATTCAAACCCAACCCAGCATTGCAAAACTACATGAGAGCATGCAGCAAACTCTCCTCAGCCTAGCAAAAACGCATGTAAAAACTATTATGGAGGGGATCCCCAAAGAGGTTGGTTCAGAAAAGCTTTCAAGAGTTCAGGAGCTTTTCCAGATTACCTGAAGCTCTGGATTCCCTTCCAGTCCCGAGTGGTCTTCCATGCTGAAAACCAAATAGTCTTTCATTTGATGTTCTCGTTTTGTGGACAAGCTAGTGGTCTGCTTACCCCGTCCCTGGTATCTTCCAAAGACAGATGGGGAATCCACATTTTTCAATGTCATATTGCCACCTGCCCCTCTTACCCACAGTACCCCAACATTTCAACCCCTGAGTCCTGTAAGAAAATACTTAGTTGCTTCCTGGGAGACTATCACCCTTAGAATGTAGGGCCACCGTCTCTGCCAGAGTAAAGTGGCACAGCTCCACTGAAGTTTGTTTTACGTCAGCATGGCTTCTTCCATCTGACAGATGGGATCTCACCTCTTCTCGAACTTCTTGCGTAGCCAGCACTGCACAGGCCAGATCCTCAGCTGGGGAAAACTGACATAATTCTGACTTGAAATCTACACCAAGTTACATCACGTGAGGATCTGGCCCTGCATAACTAACTGAGATTTGTGACAAGTGATAAGCTGTTGTATCCCGGCATGAAATACCTCTTTTGGTTCCGTGCAGATGCCAATCTTCTGAGGGAAAACAGATCTTCTTTGCACACCAAGGTATTTCACTAATTTAATTACATTCTGTATGTCAAATTGCATTAGATATTCACACCAAAGGAAGATCTAGTTTTTCTTTTAAGACATTTATTTGTCATTTTAACACAACTGAAAAGAAATTGAAACCTAATTTTCTGGGAAAGCAGCTTCTTTGTGTACGTGTGTCCAAGTGACTGTCTGTGTGTCTGGGGCTAGATTTTTATAATTTTCAACTCTGTTTTCCATATAATCCCCCAAGTTCTATGGGACTTTACTTGGGGAGATCCCCTCTTCTAGAAGGCAAGGGACCAGCCCCGGGAAACAGCCAAGGAGCACTTGGCACAGCTGAATGTAGAGTGTAAAGCTTGGTTTGCACTGCCATGGCTATCACCTGTGGGGGTGCTTGTCTGTCCATTCCTGGAGCTGGGGATCAGCCTGGCAACGAGGGAGCCCCAGCCCTCTTTCCCCAGAAACAGCAGAGCAGTTGCCTACTGCAGCTCTAAGTCACCTGAGGATTCTGCTACACGGGAGGAGTCCTTCTGTGCCTGGAGCTGCTGGGTTTAAGGCTATTCAGTGCCAACAGAGTGTCCTGAAGTCATGTGCGTGTGCTGGAGAATCAGGCGTGTAGCACGATGAGTGGAACTAGAGAAAGAGTCAGGATTCAGGAAGGACCTTGTTCGCTGTGTCACGGGGGCTTTGAAATGCAAGCTGAGCCCAGACCGCTGGCTCTCTAAGTCTGCATGTAACACTGGCCTCTCAGCATACTTAATGAAGATGTCATTCCTACAACTCTGCCTGCCTGCTGCATCACTCTTTGCTAATGAGTCAGTGTGCAGGGTCCATTGTGTCAGCACCTTCTGAGAAGTCCCAGGCTGTGGCAATTTATACTGGAGCCTGGTCCCACAGCTCCTGCATTCCAGGCCATATGCTAAATGGTCCACAAGTGTAGGAGTCAGAGATCATCCCAGCCATCTCCTTGCAAAGGCAGGATTGTCCTTGTATGTTTTCTAGGGTTGTTAATAAGGAGCAATGGGATGAAGTTAAAAGCTGGTGGCTGTGTGGAACTACTTCCCTCAGTTGAGATCTGTTGCATTAGGGGATAGTTTCCCAAAGGAATGCAAGTCCCATTGTAAGAAGGCAAGACATCTAAACCCAGAATGAAGCGCTAGGCAGTATATTGGGTCTGACTCGCCTCTCACTCTTACTAGTTGTACTCCACGGCTTCAGTGGAGTTGCCTCTGGCTTACATCAGTGTCAGAGGAGAATGACTGTACGGAAGGACCCTGCAGCGACATTGGGGAGGGAAGCAGACGGCCGAGACAGGACTTCTCCATCGCTAGTTTGTGTGTCCCAGGGAGGGAATTCTAAGTGGAGCTGGGGAACAATTAGCAATGTCCTTATTTTATTAAAGTTCTGATTTTCATGTAAAGAGTCTTTGCTCAGTGACTCATAGAAGCGCTTTAGAAGTCATCACGGGCCCAACAATCTGATGCACTTTTCCAGGGCTGCCATGGTCTTTCAGCAGGTTCTCTCTGTGCTCTCCTTGCTTGGGAAACAAGCACTCCTGCCCTTGGCAGAGCTTAGAGAAAGAGGGCACATTGCCATGTGGTTCTGTTGTATCCTCAAAGAATGGAACCGAGGTTTTTTTCCTTCTAATTCATGGCCTCTTCTCTTTACGATGAGGCATGGCTGGTGAGTTTAGTGGGCTCCTAGATGCAGTAGTGACTGAGAGGGGATTGTTGTGGAAGAATTGCTTTAAGCCAGCCAACATCCAGGATTTCCAAATCTCATTTTAAAGAAAATTACTTCTGCTCTTTAACACCAACCACCTGCCCTTTTGCTGTGCCTCCTGTTGGAATGATCAGGGAACATATAGACACCGAAAACACTGATTGTGCAGTGAGGCATGATGCATCACCACTGTATTGCTACATGCAATGTGCATCCATCCCAGGTATGTCTGGGCAGAAAGCACCTGCTGTGCAACTGAGCATTCCTGGTAAAACGGTGGTAAAAAGCCCCTGGCTTGCTGGTTGAATGTGCCTGGGAAATCTATTCATGTCCCCCGCATGGTGAACTGAGGGGCTAACTAATGTTGGGGAGCCAAGAAGCTATTTGAAAAAGAAAAGGTGGGTGGGCTCCAATGGGCTAAAACCCACTGAATCCCTAGCCCGGGCCTTGAATGTCAGGATTTGCTTACTTCCTGAGCATTTTCCACTTCCATTATTGCTGATCTGGAGTGAGACCCGTCTCGGTGACAATGACATGTCCTATCACTGTGAATTAAATCTGCTGTGTACTAAAGTGGGAGTGATGGGGATGAATTGAATTTGTATTCCCAGGCATGTCAGAGGTGCTTTCTTGAGAGCTTCACGGTTATTCTGCATCGGATGAGAACAAAGAGCATGGTTACAAATAGAAAGAAAGGCCCCTGGCCTGACCCCATCTTGCCTGCTTAGCTTTATTATACTGAACTGAAAGCATTATCCACTTTAGAGTCCGTTAGGTTTCCTTCAAGCACAATTAACTAGATCTGGGCAAAGTGCGTAGAGCGAAGAAGATGACTTTTGTTTTGGGATTTAGGGCTGGCTGCTATCTAGGCTCAGAGCAGAATCCTATCTCAGAGCTAGGGATGGGCACAGACAGTGCCAGAATGGCACAAGAAACAATCGTGACAGTACATAGCATGATGACTAGCGGTGATTGGGAACCCTGTACTGCCATTTCGTTAAAGCATAAAATACACCCCAACTAGACCTTGTTGCTGATTGCCACATAGCCATTAGCAAGGCTGAAACCCGAGCTGGCTGATTCTGCCCCTTAGGGTGTAGTAACGCAATCCTCCGCCTCCTTTGAGCTCAGATTCAAGAGGGATTGGTTTGTTTTCTAAGCAGTGTTTCCGTGTCTTTGCTAGCATGGAATTCTTTATCCAGTGAATGGCTCAAAGTCTTCATGATGCTTTGTCTTCCGAGGATCTCAAAGCGCTCAGTGACAAAATGAGCCCCTAAAAGCCGCCCGCTCAGGATTGTTTCCTGACTTAGGAAAGCCAGGTCCAGTTCTTGGCATTTCCACAGACAGGCTTATGGACTTAGCCCCTCAAGGCCCTCATCCAGACTCAGGCCCCACTGTGCTGAACAATGTATGCACCTGTAACAAGGCTAGTCGCTGCCCCAAAGAACTTGCACACTAACTGGGGACCTTGGTCGGGTTGCTTAACCTCTCTGCTTCCGCTCCCATCTGTAAAATGGGGATAATTGCTTCCCTAGCTCACCAGCAGTTGGGAGGATACAATCACAGACAATCGGGAGGTGCTCATAAGCATCAAAATGGAGCTGTCTCTGATATAACTCTACTGATGTAACTCCACAAAACCCATGGCAGGGCCAAGAATAGTCTCCTCACTAAAGAAGCTCCTATGCAGTCACCAGCAAGGCCATCATTCCTCCTAAGCAATTGGCATTGCCATCCAGTCTTCAGCTTTGTCATATAAGAGGAAGGCCAGCCAGCAAGCACTCTTCCTAATGCAGAAAGCTTGCATTAGCAGAAGGGGCCTTTGTCATCCATCACTTACAAATTATTGCTTTGCTTTGTTACTCTTGGAAAAATAACGCAGAAAAGTGCAGAGTGTTCTTTGTTGTTGTTGTCAGACTTTTTCTTCCATGCTTCAAGTGGAAATTTCCTTTCAAAGCAACAGTGACGCTTTCCAGTGAGAAATGAAATCGAATGCACTGGAAGCTGGAAACGTTCTCTCTTATCAGACTGCGTTTCAGTAACATGAGGTGGCTTAATAGAAGTTGCAAGTGGGACTGTGCCAGATCTGAACTTCCCAGAGTCTTTAGTGACAAGAGGTCAGATGACATCGAAGCGCGCTCCTTTGCAAAATGAATTCCCAAGGTGACTGCATGTCTTCTCAGGCTATTTTGGACCACTGCCAGAGATTTGTGACTTCTTGCCCATTGCAAGAACAATAGTTGAGCCAGTTAAAAATATACCATTAATAAAGACTATAGCTCCGTCCCTGCACAAGACAGTTCCACCACTGTGTAACTGTCCTCTCCGGTGAGTCCTGTGTAACCCACACTCATTCAGTGTGGGACTCTCCTGGTGGCTGGCATAAATATCGTTTCATGAGCTTGCTGCATCCTGGCTTAAAGGAAGAGGGTCTCCTTGCTCAAGCAGCAGAAGCTTGTGCTTAGAGATCACAATTTCAATCCCTGCTGACTTATCTACCTTTGGGTTTATACTGAGCCTAGTGTGGGAGTCGATGGGTAATTCATGGTTACTTAGAGTGAGTATTGCATGGGGTGTGGCAAAGCTCACATACAGAGCCGCTATTTTTGCATGCTAAGAAGATTTCTTTACTTGTGCATTTCTCCCACCCATTGTGTGAAAGATTTACCTCTTCGGTGCTCAGCTTAGCTCAGGCATCTTGGTTTACATCTAGAGCTGGTCAAAACTGGAAATTTCCATGTCCCAAACTGGAACAAAAAGTCCAAGTTATATGCAAAATAAAATATCTGAAAAATTTCATTTTGGTAATATTGAAATTACCTTATCAAAATGTTTCATTTCAATTATATTATATTATACTATATGGTGTTATATTATATTATACTATATTATTAAAATGTAAATGAAACATTTTAATCTTATCAAAACCAAACATTGATAATTTTTTGCTCACAATTTTGACAAAATTGATACATTTCAGTGAAACATTTTGATTACATTGAATCACCATTTTCTGATGGAAAAACTGCTGTTTCAGAAAATTTTCAACCAGCTCTATTTACAGCACAATATGGTGCTAAAGCACGACAATGCTTGAAATGTCCACTCTCTGAGACCAGGTCCATACTTAAAAATTTGACATTATAGCTACAGCAGCAAAACCTTCCTAGATGCAGTTATATCAGCATCTCAGTGCTTCTGCAAGTACAGTTTATTCTGGTTTGGCTGGGGAAATTAGCTATACATGTAAAAAGCACTTTGATACCAATATAAGTGTGTCTTGTGGAATCAAAGAAATAAGCATTACATTTATTAATAGAATGCTTGGCCTGAAACTGGTCATAGAAGGCCTGGCCTGAAGTTGTAGCCTGAAACTGAAATAGAAGCCCCAAGCTAAACCATTAACAGAAGGCCTCAACTGAAATTAGGATAAAGATGTTAAAGTCCCACAAGAGGTCTCTGAACCACACCCGAGAGGCAAGTTCTCTGTTGAGCCTTAAGTCTTATTGAAGTCTGTGAACAGACTTCACCTGTTTGATAAGTACCAGTACTTGTCCCTTTGTCTTACCGGCCCCACAGAGACTCACACCATTGTATACTCAAGTGACTCATTGGGCGTCTCTGTGAGGGCATCTGGTGTGCCCACTATGCATTGTGATTGTCTACCTTGTTAAGTATAAACTGTTAATCAAATTCCACTATACGATCAACATGTAAATGAACCTAAGCAACCCCTATATAAGTCTTTTGTATCTGTTAACCAGTTGAAGTACATTTGCTCAGCATCCAGACATGCTGCTTGACTTCCCTATAGCCACCTGGGTTTTCCCTATGGCTATAGTATTCCCCATAGCTATGGTTATGTGATTGTGTGTGTCACAATTAAAGCTGCACCCGATCCAACTCTAAAATGTAGCAGTGTGATTCTTTTCCACGACAGTCTACACTAGGAGAGTTTTGACAGCATATCTGTGTCACAAAAAATCATCCCCCTAACCAATGTAGCTATGCCAACAAAACGCTCCGAGATCTGACATAATGCTTAACATGCGAAGATTCCAATGGAACAGGCATGTGTATCTATATTACACATTCAGAATTTTGGAGTTGCGGATAGAAGTTAAGCACCTAACGTCCATTGAGAGCCAGTGAGTGTCAGGGTGTGTCAGGGAGTGTCCATCTACACTTTGAACTAGAGGTGTAAATTTCAGCTCGAGGAGACATACCTGCACTATCTCTGATCAAGTTAGTGCGCTAAAAATAGTGTAGAGCTATGGCAGCACAAGCAGCAGAGGGGCCACCCAGATACGTCCGAGATGCCAGGTACATATTTGGGGCAGCTAGGCACTCATACTTCCTTGGCTACACTTCTATTTTTAGCATGCTAGGTCTATCAGAGTTAGCGCAGGTATGTCTCCTTGAGCTGGAATTTACCCTCCAGCTCGAAGTGTAGATGTACTTTTATGCACTGTCATTTGTGCCTTTGAAAACCTGGCCCCAACAGCTGGCCAGATAATGAAAACACAGAACCATTAATATATATATATGAAGAAATAGTAAAATCAGCCCAAGCGCCTGTCTTTGAAGTCATATAGTTAATTATTTATAAGTCTGCAGGCCACCACTCGGTACTCATGAAAATATCCATGAATCCCATCAGTTTCACAAATTCTAACATGATTATTTGTTTCGTAATTCATATCAGGAAGTATATGATTAATTATTGGCTATTGGTTTATTCTTCTGTTTAAAAAAGTTCCACTCATCCAATCAGGAAGCATAAATAGCACCATGAGACTTAGGTGACCTACTGCACATCACAAATAGCTTGTGAATGATCTCTGAAACAAATTGGGGAACAATCCAACTACTGGAAATTATTCATCTAAACTGCTCAGAGAATACTTATGAATAGTTAACTTTTGTCCAGAACCTTTGGCTTGGTTATTCAATAGAAGAAAGGGCTAAATGCATCATATATTATATGTGCAATGAATAATGTAATTGATCCCTGTTATGTGTGAATGCGCATACACACACATGCTTTCAGCCATCCATCAAGGGCATTCAGTTTAAATATAGTCAGTTTTACTTTAAAAATTAGAACTTTTCAAATAGACTAGATCCTTGCAAATTAATTCACTTCTAGAAAATCAGCTTCCCTAGCCTACTTTTGTCTCTATATTATCTGTAGAGAGATTATTAATATCATGTAACACTCAGCTAATAGGTCAAATGTGAGACCTTATTACAAATCTAGGGTAAATTGCCTCTACAGTAGCATATGGCATGACCTTCAACTCCTGCTAGACGAGAAGGAATTCACAATTCACCCTTCATATGTTCAGAATGCCCTAATTATTATATACACATCCACATGCATGAGAACTCCCACAGCAGAAAAGGCCAGACTCCATTTCCTGCCTTGCATTGTCTATTTCACTGTACATAGAAGGATATTTCGACCTGATCCCCATGCAAAACCTTTAGACCTGATCTCTAGTGCATTAGGGTATATCACCCACAATATTTTTTCCTTTAACTAGTATAATGACTGGTCTAATTAATATGCATATAATAATTTAATCCTTTTTTTTTTTTTTTATTAAACCAATAGTCTGCCAGACCCCTGAGTCAATGGGAGCTGAAGGTGCATAGCACCTTAAGGCATTGGGTACTATATTATTTGGCTCAGTCATATCATGTGATACTGAGTTCCACAGCCCACCACCGCACAGCCCTGAAGAACCATGTACCATTTAACCCCAGACTCCCTGTTAAACGTAGGTTGGCTATGTACCCTGGGCAGCATTTGCACTGCGGCTGCCCCTTAGCCATACAGGAGCAGGACCTCAGTTCTGTAGTGTCCCTGTGCTCTGAAAGGCTGAACCTTTTAGCAGCACCACAGGAGCTGAGTTGTAGGGAGCAAAAGAGATCTGGCCTGCTTTCCTCAATGCCATACAGCTCAGCAGTGCTAATGAGAGCACTTACTAATATGCACATGAGTCCTGCTGTGCTAACCAACCATGGAGAATTTGGCTGTTTCCTTGTAATTGGGGAAAGTCTGATTACTGAACCCCCAATTTCAAGGTTTTTTTTCTGTAATTAAATATGAATGATAGTTGGGTTAGCTGCTTAAAAAAGAAACACAATCCTGGAGATAAATTCAAGAGACAGAACTCTGAGAGTGGCTGGTTCTCAGCATCTCTGTTAGCACATTTCACGAGGACATCTTGTAGCCTTTACATTGGTTTCTGGAGAAAACACTTCTGTAGAGCAAGGCGAGCCATTCATAGTAGTGGTTATCAAGGATGTGATCAAATGCTCATTCCAGTCAATGGAAAGCCTGCCATTGACTTCAGCTGGCTGTGGATCGGATCCCTAATGAAACAGTGTTATCATAGAATCATAGAGTTGGAAGGGACCTCAGGACCTCATCTAGTCCAACCCCCATGTTGCCCCATGTTGTGTACTAGTTTAGAACTCGACCATGATTCAGTGGGTCAAAACCTGCCCTTGGTTTCTTGCCACAACCCATACTTTCGTCAACAGAGGGCACCGCTGAGTTGCTAATATTTCAACAAGAGGCAGGTGGAATTTTAAAGGACCAGGGCTGTAATGATAACAATAGTTTGCATTTGAGATGGCCCCTTTCACCCCAGCTAATCCCAAAGTATGTTACAAACTACACAGAGGGATCATCACTTCATCCACCGCTGCTTACCGCTGCCTGGCAACTCTGCACAGCAGTTAGAGGGGCGGGAGAGAAGAAGCCTGTGTCCAGTTGAATCTGTAGATGGAATTCGTGGAGGCAGAATATAAATAAGTAAAACTGTTGGGGGAAAATTTTGAAATTTCATCTTTTTTTATAAATCAAAATAACCTCAACCAGATCTCACAAGAGCTGGTTTAACTCCCCCTCCATCCCTGCCCCTGACACACTTAGTAATAATTTCATGAACTTTTAAAGAAAATTTGACTGTTTTTTATTTTTGCTTTTGAAATTTAAAAAAATGTAAAGTTTTGATGATTTTTTTTTTTAAATTGAAAAATGGTGGCCATCAGCTAGCATCTAGCCAGGACACTGAGGTCAACACTCCTACTATTGCAAAAAAGGCCATAATCTTTAATGATCAGAGAGGGTCAAGACTCAGCAACTGGAAAGACATCACCGAAAGCCCAGCTCCATTTGGTTGCCAGTTTTTAGACTGCGTCTATACTTGGAGGTAGGGGTGTGATTCCCAGCTCTCACAGACATACTCATTGAGTTAATCCACTAAAATAGTAGTGTAGCCGTGGTAGCAGTGGTGGGCAGCAGCCCAGGCTCGCCATCCCAAGTATGTACCCCCAGAGTCCAGGCGAGTTTGTACTCGGGCCAGCTAGCCTATGCCAGCGCTTGCCTCTGCCCATGCTACCGCAGCTACACTACTATTTTTATCTAGCACAAAGATGGTTTAACCAGGACCATCTAACATAATTTCAAACCCAACTTCTCCTTGTCCATATTAAGAGCAAACTCACGCTTTATGTCATGTTGGTTAATATATCCTTTAACATGATGCTTTTCCTCAGGAAAATTGAGGAATTGTACAGCAAAAAATAGTTTGTGCAAAGTCAGTTTCTATTTTAAAAATCTTTTCAGTTTGATTAAGTTACTTTCACTGGATGAAAGTCTGTGTAATGTGTCAGATGAGATTATCATAATATTCCCTTCGGACCTTAAAATCGTTGAATTTATGAAGTTATCGTTAGTAACACAGGTAAGAAATAATGTTTTAACATGATTTTTATCATGGCACTTTAACAAAAAGGTCCATCAAAGATTCAAATCTGAAACTGTCCTATTTTTCTCCAGTAATGAGATAAATTCATTAATATTTGGCAAGTGCTGAGTATTTATTTATTTATTAGTGGGAAACTGCACATGAACAAGGCCATGCTACTGGTTGCATTAATCAACTTCTTTTAAAAAAAAGAATTAGAACAGTCTGTTGACTGGATTTTAAAAAGGCCATTGGAACAAACAGACTTTCTGAAAGACTGTTATTTTTATTTTACATGGCATGGTGAAGGAAATAAAACCATGTTGTGTATCGTCTAATGGCATAGAAAGGTGGAGCATTAATTGTCTTATCATTATTAATTCACTTCATATTCATTGTCATAGCACTGATCACAATGAATTTATTTAGTATTCATGTGAATGTCACAATGTTCCCACCATAGACATTTTACTGTAATTTACCATACGTTAATGGACATCTTTAATTGCAAATGGTTTAATGTAGATGTGATCTTTCAATTCTGTGGGCCAGATTTAGATGGATGGCCATGAAAAGTAAGTAAACTAGTCTACTAAATAGCTAGCCAGAGAAGTCAAATGCTGAAATGAGTTTAGCTTCTTCCTTGTGTCTATTTCGCAAGAATACTTGTGACTCAAAAATGTTTGTAATTGACTAATCTAGGCAGACGAGTCAAGGAAATGGGTGATTGATATGTGCAATATATTTGAACAGAATCGATGCTGGCAAGAATACTAATTACACAGGCCAGTTCAGTTGACAGATCTACTGCTAAAATACACCTTGGATTAGCAGATCAAATCTCCAGTTTCTAAGCTATATTCAATATATATATATATATATATATATTCTATATATTCAAAATATTGCCCTGGATTTATGCTTCCTAGTTTCTTCTGTAGCACTGCAGGATCAGAAGTTGTGGAGTCAGAAATATTTTATTGGAGATGAGCTGACATCAGTTTTTAAGGCCTTGATTCACCAAAACACTTAAATATGTGCTTAACTTTAAGCACGAGTGGTCTCCTTAATGATAATGGAACTAATAAGATGCCTAACATTAAGCATATATATAAGTGCTTTGCTGAATAGCAGCAGAGTTATGCACTGAAAGTTAAGGACATGCTTAAGGTCTTTGCTGAATCAGGGCCTAAAAGCTTACGGTATTTAGATGCATTTTAAAAAATAAACAGCTTTCAATGTGTTTTGTCAAGCAAAAGTCTTTTTTTAAGCCACACATTCAAATGATGGAGAGACAAGCGTAAGGATTATCACCTAACTTATTTGCAGCAGCAGAAGACAGGTTGCCAATGCACCTTATAAAATGAGCTTCTGAGTAGTAACCTTTTGGTACTGAAGTGACATCTTACTGGAGCTTTGTCTGAAGCGTCTAAACTGCAGATCCTAAGCCTCCCATTCAATTATCAGTGAAGTGTCACTCTTGATGGGCTACTGGGTTGTTGCATCCACTCCAGGCTTGAAAAGTGTCAAAATAAATCAAACTAGGTCAATGAAACCATCTCCTTGAACTGCTCTGAGTCTGGGAGGGGGGTAACTGAGATCCATCGAATGGATACATGGGAAACTCCATGACTCACTGCTCCTGCACTTTCCATGACCTTGATCGTACTTCAGACAAAATCGTGTTTTCGTTGCTTTGCTGCAAGACCAAAATTAAGTGTTGGTAACTCTTCACTTTGAGGAACACTGCAAAGGAGTCTTTTCCCCCATACGTTTTCTCGATAATTAGATTAATGATACACTCTGGGTGTGCTTTAATATATTAAGGCCATTTTAGTTCACTGTAATTCATTGCTCTATCAGATGATGTCCTCGGAGACACATGTTCATGTGTGGGTGAACTATACAGTTATATAGTTTCTGTCCTGAACTGGTTGTAAAGGTTAAGATCCCTAAAGGTCTGGCTAAAATATGCAGAGCTTCTAAGAGTGTCTCCTACAGGTGTTCACCCTGCAGGACAACGCTTGAGTGAGTTGCAACTTGATGAGCACGCACCAAAGTCTTTTGGGGCAATACAATGAGGTCATGGCAAAACATCATCTGGTTGCAATAATATTGCAAAGAGACACTATCTTGCTGTAAGGTCATCAAGTCATAATGCAATATCCCAGTGCCATGATATTGCATTAGCACATTATATTTCTTCATAACAGTGCGGTGAAAGGCGTAGGCATGGCCTGTTTGAAATTGGGGGTCCTTCCACAAAATGTCAGATGGGTTGAATGTGCTGTCCTATGTTGCCTGCTGTACAGTATGAATATACATGATCTGGGTTCAAATTAAAATTGCTGCAATTTATGTAGATCTGGGTGTAATTACCAGAGTGGGTATTTTTGCCAGGAAACCAGAATTAATTCCCTTATTGTTGTGAAAAATGCCATGGGATCTTAGAAGGCCACTGGTGGTCAGTACTTAAATATTATAACTCACCTAAAACACAGCATGTCTAATAACAACGTCCTGTATTAGCCTGCTGGGGTGAGGTGGTTGGAAAATGTATTTTTTCTATTCTATGAACATTTTTGAGCTTTTGAAGAAAAAATTGTCCCAAATTGGAGACAGCTTTTTTAAAGCTGAAATTTCAAAAATGTTCATGAAACAAGCAAACAAAAAAAAATTCAGTTTGATAAATTATAAACATTTTGTTTAGATTTCGACTGTTTTAAAAAAAATATAAAATTTCAAAATGAAAAGTAAAAAATAAAAACCTGAAACTTTCTGCTTCGAAAATGTCGAAACAGGAGTTTCATTTTGACATTTTTCAAAATGTTTTTTCCAATTTCTTTTTCAAAACAAAATTTTGGCAAAATCGATACGAGTTCACAAATTTTCTCCGTTTCGTCAAAATGGCATTTTCCAGCTAAAAACTGTTTGAACATTTTTTGACCAGTCTAGTGCTGGAATATTCGTTCAACACTGACTCCAGGACAAGAGTGACCCCTGCTGGCTCACCAACACCACTTTCTGCAGCATCTTGCATTTTCATTTGTGGTCTCCTCTCTTCTGGGGAGAGATTATTTCGTTTTTCTATCTTTAATAAGTGGCAGTTTCAACAGTCTGGGGCAGAGATTTTCAAAAGCAGTGCAGGGGATTTAACTACTCACCTTCCATTCAAAATGATGAGAGTTATGTGACTAAATCCTCTGTACTGCTTTGAAAAACTAAACCTCTATCCTTATCCAATTTTGAACATAGCCAATACATGTAGAGCTAAGTACTGAATCTCTGAGTTCCTAAAAAGCTGTCACATACGGAGATTATAGTTCAATTTGAGATTTGCAA
The DNA here is from genome assembly GCF_026122565.2 of Emydura macquarii macquarii. Taxonomy (NCBI): domain Eukaryota; kingdom Metazoa; phylum Chordata; order Testudines; family Chelidae; genus Emydura; species Emydura macquarii. The sequence goes on along the minus strand of NW_027130449.1, from coordinate 2,769,353 downwards.
AGTGCCATTTTTTATTACAAATACAGAAGTTTGGTAACTGGCACCAAATGCAACTCAGGCTCCCGCACAGATCTGTTCTATGTAAAGGGACAGTAAAACTTGGAATCTAGGCATTGTCCAAAAATGAATTAACAGCTGAGCTTGACAACTTCTGTGGTTTTTCAATCATTCTCTTTTCTCTCCTTCCTTCCTTCTTCCTTGCCATGTGAAAGACCCATACAGATAACAGGGGAAACTGACTGTACCTGGATCCTGCTCCCATTGGAATCAGTGGTAAAAGTCCAATTGGAGCAGGAGCAGGTGCTGATAGATTTTATTGGTGTGATGGGTCTTAACCCCCATCACCTGCACGGCAGGGGAAAAGACCTAATTGGTCGTACTCTTCACTTAGGGGGAACGGGAAGTACCTAACTGCCTCTTGGATAGAGGAATCAGGGCTAAACCATATAAGTAGACTGAAGGAACTCAGCTGGGGGGAGACTGAGGAGAAGACAGGTCTCTCTGATGGAGAGGCATCCTGAGCTGGGGCTTACAAGGGTAAGGGAATCGAAGTCAAGCCCAGGAGGGGTGAAGGGTCTCTAGTTTACAGCTGAATGCTGGAAGGGAACTGGACTGTTGTGCGAGTTGGCTGGAGGGTTGAGCCACAGAAGACCCCAGTGAAGGAGTCCCAGGAAGAGATGGGCTGGGACTGGTCTCCATGGCTGAGAACACGGCCACCAGAGGGGATGTGAGAGGCGAAGTCCCCTGCAACACCACGTCCAGGCATGAGGAGGCACCTTAGAGGTGAGGACGTGTGCATACAACAGGGGAAACGTGAAAGGGACAATGTGCAAGAACTGAGATTTTTCAAAGGGAGTTTGGTGCCCAAGTCCCATTGGATTTCAGCAGGAGCTGGGCATTTAATGCCCTTAGTGCACCCAGGCAATCGTTGATAGCTTGGCGGTAGTGCTGTCAAGATAGACGTTTCTTTTTCTTTATTATTAAACTTCCAGGTGCTTTGGGACCTCAGAGCTGTGCATGTCACTAACTCCCATAAGCAAGTGCTCTCACTTCCACTGCCTTGCTCTCTCTCACCCCTATTCTGCCTTCCTGCTGGTTTTCCCAGTTATTTATTGCTGCTTTCTTCAGCCTTCGATTCTAAGCTCCATGGGGCAGGTTTCTTCGGTGCTGGGCACAGCGTGGAGCCATTCCTGGCTGGCTTCTTGGAGCACTACTTCAATAGAAATTAGTAATAATAATGCAGCTTGGACTGGACTCTGCCATCTCTCAGCCTCAGACTGCTGAGTAGCATTGCTGGTCCCTCTTAAAGAGCCACTCTGTAGCTCTCTTCCCCCACCCTTCAAGCGATGGCTACGTTTTAGCAGAGAGCAGCTGAAGAAATCCCTTGCATATGTCTGGCAAAGCACTTTGGAATGAGAGGCACCAAATGTAAAACAACATTATGATTAGAATTACCCAGCTATCTCAGACGTGGCCATTGCATCCGAAACGTGCGGTATAGCTTGTCAAGAACGGAAGCTGACCTTTCCAGGGGATAATGACCATTATCGATACGGGTGGCATTTTCAGTCTCCTGCCACCTCTCTGGCTCCGTGCACCCTGGAGTGCTGCCTGCCTGTGCCACCAACTCTGCCCTCTCAGATGAGTCACACAGTTTGCAGCCACTTCACGCCTCTCTCCACCTAAAGGGCCAGGTGCGGCTTTCCTCTCTTCAGCTCTTTGCCTTTTTCTATTCAGCACCATGATACGAAAAAGCCACAGAAATTGAATCCCATTTAGAGGCAGCCACTGAGCGGGGATGTTTTCCCCCATCCCTCTCCCCTTGAAATGAAGTTTCTTACGCTGCTCATTAGATGATAAGTGGCTATAGAAAAACCTTTGAGCGAAGGTAATTCCTAGTGTGAGGAAGTGGGCTGCTGCCGCACATTGATGAATGCAAACGAGGCTAGGCATCCCATGGGGATGCTTTGTCAGTCCTTTAATCTCTGAAACCAAAGTTCAAACCGACTTCCCGAGTCAAGAACCATACCATTATTCTGCTTAAAGAATTTTCAAATGCCATCTGTGGAGTGGGAGACCTTCATTTATCAGCCGCCAAACTGGCCTGTGTATGTGCCCACGGAAATGAAAGGAGCCCTCATTATTGGGGTCCCATTCAGCTCAGCGCCACTTTCTTATAATTGACAGAATATATTGTGCTCCAACAGGGAAGGTCCTGGTGACTCAGATGGAAAGCCATAATGCTAATGACCCAGTGCATCTCCATAGCTTCTTTCATCTTCAGATCTGAAAGCACTTTCCAGACAATTAAGTGAGACTCACAAAGATCCCTGTGATCCCCATTTAACACAGGGCTTGTCTTCACTGCAAGCTGAACATCAGTTATATCTTTAGTGCTGCCCCTAACTCAGTTCCCATCCATACACACAGCCCCTTCACTCAAGCAAGGTGGTGCTTTTAACTCAAGTCGGCCGACCAATCGAGGGGATGGACTAAATCTCGAGTGCACGACTCATCATCTGCTAATGTCATCACTCTGTAATGTGGACACAGGCTACTGGCACTCGAGGACTGCTAGTCCTCCCATGCCTTCCCACAATTCCCCCCACACCTATGTGCCCAGAGAGGACAGACATGTTCTCTCACATTTCACTGGCAAAGAATTCACAGAGCAGCTCAGTTTCCTGCTGCACAGAGAACTGGCTTAGTTTCCCTTATTGTGACAACGCTCCATCACTCTTCCCTTAAAGAAACACCAGAATGTCTCGTCGCTGAGTTAAGCAGCCCCGGCTCCTGTGCTGGGTCCCAGTGACAGCTGCTATGAACATGTTAGTGAAGCCAACTGCTGGACCTGACAAGATTTGTTAATTAGGATATGATGTACCACGATACGACACATCTAAAGCACAGCAGAATTGGCAGCGTCAGTCACAGCGCAGGGAGAGGGGCACACATGACATTTTTAATTAAAGAGAAGCATGTTTTGACAGGGAGGTGTCAGTGCCAGCATCTCAGCTCCCCTCTCTTGAGTGATGGCCTGAATGGTTCTAGGTCTATTTCTGATGTCCCCAAGATGGTCTCAATGGGCTTTTTCTGCCTGGGAGAAAATCCAGACGTGAGGTTTCTGCCTTCTGACTCCCCCGAAGGAAGGACAAAAACAGAATGCTGCCTTCCAGGAGAAACCTATCTTCACCTTCTGGCCAGCAGCATTTCACTTTGAAGGTCAAGTGCCTCTCGCATTGGAAGATGTTCATCCAACCTGCCCCAAGGTTGCATGCTCAGGATGCTTTACCCAAAGTCATGCAGTGCTGGTCAGGATTCTTTCTTCATCCCCTTCCTCATCACTGCTACGGTTAGGGATGACTCCTAGACTAGGGATATTCCATCCCCGCAAGGAATTTAAGTAATGTACCACAAGCCAGACAGGCTTAATCATGTGCTGATGGGCTGATTTGGGTGGATGGGATGAAGATCAGCTGGGAGCCAGATCCTCAGCTGGTGTAAATCAGTATAGCTCCATCGATTTCAATGGAGTTGCACCAGTTTGCACCAACTGAAGATATAGCCCCCATATCCACCCAGCCCTAGCCCAAATGTTAATATTGCAATGCAACAGGAAGTGTGGTCTACTGGTTAGAGCAGGCGAAGTTGTCATCAGGACTGCTAGGTTCTGTTCTCAGCTCTGTCACGATGAAACCTGTGACCTTGGGCAAGTCATTTCAATCCCCTGTATCTCAGTTTCCCCATCTATAAAATGGAGATAATGACACAGACCCCTCTCCAGAGTGACATTATTTGTAAGGTTCCTTGTGATCCCTGGATGAAAGATGCTGTATCAGCACTAGGCACCGTCACTGAACTGCACACCGGGAGCTGGCTGCTTGCTCAGTGAGTATAGCATCTGCCTAAGTGGTGACACCTGTTTGGAAAGAATGGAACAAATAAACAGTCTTTCTATTTGCTAACACTGCCTGTGGGCTCCCTGCAATCTGGAAAACCCGTCATTCATCAAGGCAGACTTTCACGGAGTGCTCTGATGCAGTGCAGGCTACATTAAATGTAAGGACATCTAGGAAGCCCAGACCTGATCCTGCAACATGCCAAGCACCCATGATTCCCTCTGAAGTTAGTGTGACTTGAGGGCACTCGGCAAAAAGGCCCTCCACACCTCACAAAATTGGGTCCTAGGAGCATCTAGTCACCTCTGGCAATAAAGCCCTATTGCATCCACTTGCACACAATAGTGAGAATATTTGTGTGCTGGGGACATGGCCGTGTTATAAGTGAGTTGATCAGAAGGCAGGCCAGTCTTGCAGAGAGCCCATGCAGCCTGGCATGAGAATCTGCAATTCATAGATCACTGCTACTCATTTTAGTCTGGGACAAGAGGGGAAGAGACATTGGCTTGAACTAAGAGATGTCCCTTTGCCACACACAAACAGTTCCTAACAACCTGCCTGCAAGGTAAACTTTTCTGGAAGGAATGCAGTGGTCACAGATGGTGATGAATTGGGAGCTGTGGAGTATAGCAATACCTCTGATATAGCACTTTTCATCAGTAGATCTCAAAGCCCTTCATAATCCTTTTTTTAAGTGGGTTTAATCCTCATAGCAGCCCCGGAGGTAAGGCAGTGCTGTTATCCCCATGTGGAATGGAAACAGAGAGGCTAAGTGTCAAGGTCACACAGAAAGTCTGTGGCAGAGGAGGGACTAGAACGTGGGCTTCCCAAATGCTAGATTAGTGACCTAACCACTGGACCACCCTTCCTGTCTGTTGGTCTAGCCTGCCCTCTCTCCTCAATGCGGCCTTCCCAGCGCTTCCCCCTTCCTCCATCACATGGCTTAGCTGTGCCCATCTAGAGGTGCAAAGTGGGACTTTCTGCTGTGACCACCCTGTCCTGCTCTGAGACTGCCGGTTCTGTTGTCTTGGGTTTGGGCCATTGATAACTGCCCTCTGGGAATTGAGCTGAGGCCCACCAACTCATTTCAGGCAGACCACCAAGTTGCTGCCAATGGCTTTCAACCCTGCTAGCCTAGACTGGGTTTAAAGCAGCAAACTAGAAGTCAAAGGGCTCGGTTCCCATTTCTCAAGCCAGCCACCTAGCAGCTTATTAATGAGGGACAGGAGGCACTTACAGCCTGATGGAACACAGAGGAGTGTATTTTTCAGTCATAATGGTATCAGAAATGGCCTGAACCTGAAACAAAGATCCTCCAACCCACAGCCCTCACTTTGCATGGCACAGAGGGCCGTGGGGTTTGCTGAGAACAGACGTTCACCTCCAAAACCCAGCGCTGTTCTTCTAACAGGCCAAGGCCACACCTGAGTATCCAGGCTGTGTCTGTTCCCTGAGAAGCTAGGACTTTCTCCCATTCCACCCACTCAGAGGGTGGCACTGACTCATCTTCCATTCCCTATCTGAGTTGCACAGTCCCTCTCATTTCAATGGAAAGAATCCCCTCCTGTTCCCTGCCACACCCTATTCATGACCAACATGGTCATATTGGCTGGCATCTCCACATTTTGGGGTGCTGAGCCGCGTCCTTGGAACACTCTGGGGTACTCTGGTGGCTTAGTTAGACCTTCCTGCGTGCCCAGATTGGTTTCAGCCTTTTTGCTGTATATTTCCAAGTAAAGCAACAGATTATCGGCTAGTGTCGGAGTATGTGTAATAAGTATTCACCCTAATGATCCATGACACCTGGAATTCGCCATGCTGCCTCAGACTGTTGATCCATCTACCTTGGAGTCCTGCCATCAGGTGTAAGTCTGATGTTTCAAGGTAACATGGAAGCTCTGTATTAGAGTTAGCCCTTCTGTAAGTTTGTCCAGCAGGGCAAACTCTCTTTCTGCAGCAGTGCGATGAGACACAGAGCGATCCTCTTTCGATGCAACTTTGTTGTCTTGCGTCGAAACTGTCATCCTCCTCTGTGGCATCCCAATGCCTCCGCATCAAAATATCATCAGGGTACATCCCAACAGCAGCACGCTGCATCAGATAACGTTGCATTGAAATGCAAGGCATTTCAAAGGCCCCAGAACAGATTTAGGGAGCTGTGGACATCTTGCAAGCAATTTTTGTGGGATAGACACTTGCTCTGGTAAAGGCAGAATGATCTCAAACACTGAGAGGAGAAGGGGGGGTAATGAACCTATCCATCTCTCTCTCACACAGACAGAGCCTGTTGTGCGATGCTGTACAAGGAGAGTGAGTGTGTGTGTGTGTGTGAGTGTGACAGAGAGCTTCTCACCTTTTCAGGCAATCAGCTGGTAGTATGAAGCGTGAGGTTCAATTACCTTTATGGTCTTCTGACTAAATTCTAATCTCGGCTACATCAGTGCTACTCCATTGACTTGAACAGAATTGCAGCAGTGTAACTCGGGGAAGAATTTGGCCCTTAGTCTGTAAGGTTCTGAAATATGATTAATGGTCAACCCTTTTTATGATCCAGACACAGAATTTGTCTCCATGACTTCCTGCTGCAATATTGCTATGAATCAATAGGAGATTTATTTACCAATACCTGATGTACTGTACTACAGGGGCTCAGTTAGAGAGGTGAGTATAATAGGCTGTAGATTGTTGGTCTGTGCCTGTAACTGCCCTTGTTCTACAAGGAGTTTTGTGTGTACGGCAAGCGGAAATAAAACCCCTCCTTTATGGCTTTTATAAATGTATACATATGTATTTTTTCCCATGGAAGAACAGTCTCATCCATCTACCAGGTACATAAGTACTCCTTCAGATTATGAGGGAACATTTCCTGAGCAAATGATACATATTTACGTTTCTGTAAAAGATTTGGGGATTGTTTCTCTTGAAAGGAAAAGAAAGCAAGAAGGCAGGGGCAAGATTTTCAAGAGGCACTAGTGATTTTGAGTACCCAACCTGAGACTCTTTAAAGAGCTCTGGTTTTCATAGGGTGGGTGCCAAGCACCTTCTGGAAATCAAGCTCTTTAAGGTGTCTCAAGTTGGGCTCTCCAAACCACTTGGGAAAATCTTGGCCAGAGATACTGGGACTAGGCAACTGGTTCTGTGCTTTATTTATTATTGTATTACAGAAACATCTGGAGGCTCCAGCTGTGGTTAATATTACAGTGTGTTAGGTGCTGTACATACCCATCAGAAAAGATGATCCCAGCCCTAAAGAGTTAATCATTTAAATAGATGAGATAGATAGTGAGTGGAAAAAAACAGTGTAGCTGCCCCATTTTACAGCTAGTCTCCCTCTGTGTGTCAGTTTCCTAAGTGACCTGACCAAGATCATACAAGAAGGTAACAGTAGAGGCAGGAATTGAAGCCAGCTAATTTGAGTTTTGTTCCAGTGCCTTAACCACAAGGCCCATCTTCCTCTGGGTCCAGAGTGCAAAATTTAGATCCTGTTCCAGACTTGGAGCCCAATGTTCAGAGGTCTGCTGTTCTGGATTTAACCCTGTATAGGTGTAAGCGACCAAATCTCCTCTTAATTAACTCTTTACAGCTCCATTGACTTTGGTGGAATTTCCTGGGTGCAACTGAAGAGAAAAATTAAGGCTGGGGACTGCAATGTGCTTCAGATTCCAGACCAGGGTTTTGGAAAAGCTAAGGAAGAGGATCCCCCTAGAAAATCCATCCCAGGTTTTATATTGAGCCCAAGACATGGCAGCTTGGGACTTTAGGAATTTAGTCAGGGCTGTGTGGCTACCCATGAAGTGCAGGCATGATCAGTGAAGAGCACAGGATGTGCAACTTGCTTTTAAGTCTCAGTGACTTGATTTAAAGAGGAGCCAGGAACATCAGAGGACAAAGCTGTGAAATTCAGAATTAGGTCTGGGTTTGCATCCTCCTTAGAGATGCTGGATGTTGGTCCATGTTCATCTCGAGTCAGATGTAACACTGCCCTGAGATGGACATGGACCAACATCCTTTCTGCTATCTATAACAATAACAAAGGAAAGTCAAAGCCTGGATGCTGACTCCAGACCCTGCTTATTACACTCACCTCCCTCCACCCAAATCATGCATGGCTGCCCCCAGGCTGTAACACAAATCTATCTGACTTCCCTGCTATTTCTCCTCTGGCTTTCTCGTCTTTTCCTTTGGAGAAGCTGCACTGGAAATCAGCAATAAAAGACAGCTGGAGTCTGCATCATCATTGCTAACCATCAGCTAGACCTTCAGTGCAACGGGCAGAGAGTTAAACAGGTAACTCCACTCTGTGCTCAGAAAACTTGTTTCTGCTCTGCTAGTGCTTGCTCGTATCTCATGAGTATCAAAAAAATTCAACACACAGTCAGATATCGCCATTTACGACAGCTGATATGGCCTTGTCGAGGTGAAAATAATGAATTTGTCTCAAGGTGGGTAAGGCCATGTGATGGGTGTGTGATGGGAAATAAAGGCTTTCCCTTCTAGGCAGCCAGTTTAATTTCAGTCCAGTTTGGGAATGAACAGTTACCATCTCACAGTTCTCTGTTGTCAAAGGAGTTTGGCTGTGTCAGCCCTGGATGCAGGAGAAATGTGTCAATAGCATGACTCTACCTGTGCAAAGAGCAGCTATGGCCATTGTTTCTATGGCCACTCCCTTCTCAGAGGGGGTGGAGCCTTTTGTTTTGCTGGGCTCTGCCCACCAATTCAGGATTTAAATTGCCCAACCCCTTTCCACAGCATTGAACCCAGGCCGGGACATGCCATGTTTTGCTTTTAAGCAGGCTTATGCAAATGTTGTTTTGAAAGATTTTCCCAGGTTTTGCTGTCGGTGACATAGAGGTTGACTCGTCTCTTCCTCCCAGTGAGTTCAGCTCCCTTGTAATTCCATGGGCTTCAGCAAAGCAACTCCTTGTTTACCCCACTCTCCACCAGGCCCAGATATTTTCCTGCTAGCTGTGGTGCACACCATGCTGAAAATGTAGAGTCCTCTCTGCTTGTCTGCCCCTCCCCCTAAGTGATTAATTAATCGTCTTCTATTAAACAAAAGAGGAGGATAGTGCTAGTCTGCACATAGTTCTTTCACTGGAAAAGGGGGTGGGGAATAGACTCTTGTGATTTGATTTGGGAAGAAGATATGGAGGTGGGGGGAAGTATTTCTCAATGTAATGAAAACACAAATGAACAAGATAATTATCTTCATAAGGGTTTGGATCCATGACAATGCCTCTCATAAAGCCCATTGGAGATTAAATTTTATGCAAAACATTAAAAGAAATCTAAAAATATAAGGCAATATAGTCAAAGCAAAAGGGATTATTATTGAAGGAGGGGTGAGTGTTATATTGGAAGCAATAAAACCCTGGAGACCCAGTAAAACAATGTTCTAGTAAAACGATAATAAATGACTGTGGTTTAATCGCTTGATAAATAACTAGGATATTTCTGTAGCTTTAATAGTATCGTTATATAAAAAAAAAATTTTAAAACCCACCTTACACATCAGGGGTTCAGCTGGGATGATTCTTGTAGAGACAGAATCGCAAAATAGTGTCATTTTGGCAATTTACTCTTTTAAATAATAGTATATTATTTTCTACATGGATTCGCATTTTCAACCTCTCCTGTGCTTTTAAGGTATCGCTTACTATTAACTGTTTCCCCCCCTTCCCCCACACACACACACGCTTTCCGCACTCTTGAGTCTTTGAACACACAGAATTATATTCTGGGCAATCTTCCCCACCATGGCAAAAAGCAAGCACTTAACGAAACTCCTGGAGAAGTGGGGGGGCGGGGCGGCGGGGCAATTGTAATGATTTTTCATGTGCTTTGATCCTAAAAGCAAGAGTTTAGAAAGATGGTTTGGAAAATACAAGCACATTTTGTGTGGCATTGCCACCATCTATTTAATAGCTCAAATCAAAAGGGTAAGTGTTGGTTTTTAAAACTAAGGGACATTCCGGTAATGTTCATGTTAAGATAAAGTGTCTTAATGAACAGTCCCTCATTCTGAACTGACCAAATGCAGCTGAATGCAGCACAGATCTGGATTTAATTTTAAGGGTGTGGTGTAAGAGTTGATGGGAGAGACCAAACAGAGAGCTCTGGAGACTAAATTCTTGTGTTTATCCCCACTCCAACTATGGTGTGGCCTAGTGCAGAGTGTGTCCTGTCCCCCTCTTGTGGCTATGTCAGCAGAGGATAGCAGCCTACTACCAGTGCCAGCTAATGGAGTTGCCCTTTAATCTCCAGTGGCAGAGATTGGTGCCGAGGTTCCTGAGTTCAAACGCTGCCGATGACTCATGCAGATGGGTCTTCACTCACGCTTCCCATACACCAGCCTTTGCTAATGTGTAGTAAGTCGCAGGAATCGTCTCCTAACCCTGCAGGGGGCTCCATAGGGACCAGGTGAGGAGTGGGCAGGTCATGGGATGATGGCTCCATAATCCACTAGGAAGTAGACAAATTAATACTGACCCACTTGTGCTCACCCCCTGTGGCCTGGAAGCACTTCCCCATGGGGAAAGGCATGGAGGTAGAGTCAGTGGCCTGCTGGAGCCATCCTCTCAGAGGGCCAGGAGGAAAATCAGGGGCATGGGGAATCTGCACATTGGTCCTCAGGCCCATCTCTTGGGAGCCCTGGCTTTCATGGACCAAACCCCTTCTAGCTCTGCCCTCCCCTGCCCCTTACTGAATGATTTTCAGTGCCAAAGTGTGGGATTTCCTTTCCCCTTTGTGGGGACAATCCACAGAAGACATAGTCCGGCTCAGTTGTCAAAGTATATTAAGACAGGATCACTGCACCAGCCAAGGAGAAGGGGGGAGCTACAGGGAGAGAGGGTGAGTTCCTCTCTGCTTTAAGTAGAGACTTTCCCCTCTGATCTGGCCCCTAATTTACTTTCCATCCCGGACGCTGCTGCTTGACCTTGCCCACCTCCGCTCTGGTCAGCAAGTCAAAGCTGGAGAGTCACTTTCACTTCCTGGTTCTTGTGCACTTGTCCAAGGCTACTGTAAAGAGTCAGCTGGACCGCTATGGGTATCTTCCCTCTACTGCCCTGCCCAGATGTGTCAGCTAGAGCAGCCAGCTGGAGGCAGCAGCCCTGGGAGCTGGCTGCAGGGGAGAAGCCGGGTAGCCAGACAGCCAGGATGGGAAGGCTGAGAGCTGGGCAGAGACATGTCTGATTATTGGCAGGGGACTGCAGCAGCAGGATACGGAGAAGCGCCCTACAGGGAGCAGGATGACGTGGAAAGGTTACAACAAGACACGGTTATCCTTATACCCTGGAATGCACTGCCCCTAGAGGCTGGGTTAGGAACTGTTCAGTTGATCTATAACCATTATAGTAATTGTGCCTTGCGTATATATGCCTTTTAGTTTCCAGCAGCCATCGTAAAGGAATTCTCATTTATCCCTCAACTCTAAACGTGTTTTTGGGGCCCGCCGAGTGCATGGAACAGCTGCACAGCGTGCCTCCTGTTACCCAGTGTTCCTCGACCCAGTAACTTTTAGTCTCTGTGAGTAGGTATAGGAAATAAACCAAAGGAAACACAGTAACTCCACCTGCTATGTGGCTGACAAAGACAAGTCAAAACCAAGTGTTTTAACTTAAAGCTTTACTTCATTGGTCTCCAGCAATCCCCATCAGAGTCACTTTTACCGGAAGTCTCCACTTATTAGTCTGAAGTACATACAAATACAATAGGTGGTTAAAATACCCCAAAACTGTATAGTTACCCCCATAAGTCTGAGGCGGTCTTTGGGTGAATCAGTCTTAGATTGCCGGCTGGCCAGTCCTTCCATCTGCGCCTGGAGATCTTTCCAAATGTATCCATCTCGGACTCGCTACCTCCCTCTTATACCCCAAAAGGTACAGAGAGATGTCAATCAAAAGAATGTTACATAGCTGACCAAACAAACCAATCCCTGGCCAGAAGCAGGAGTGACAGAGACATGGCGCTAAAAATAAAATGTTGTTAACCAAGCAGTATTAAGCTGTTAGTCCAATAGGTAAATTTCCCCATACCGACAATTCTAAAATATATCCAGACTGCCTGTTTTTCACAGACATCTGCTGCAGCATATTCAAAGAGAAAACGCATACAGCCAGGCTCACTTCACGTTTTCCCACACACACACACGCACCGGTTTGCCTAGTTATGCTAAGTTCTTGCAAAGGCCTGAAAATGGCTAAAAGCAGCAAGCGAGATAAGGGGTAGTCCATCCTGATAACTGGCAGTGGCTTGGGCACTGGGCTGGTTGCTAAAATGCCCTGTACACCTCACAGCTTGTGGTACACAGAACACCCTACCAGATATCTAGCGAGGGCAGCTGCCCTATGGCACTTGTAGCCACAGCCTGCAGTGGGGTGGGCTACACTCTTTTGCTTGGGTCTCCAGCTCCAGAGAGGGAATGTTTATTTCCTTTCGTGCACAGACTGAAATTTAAATATACAGTGTACATTGCAAACTTTTCATTGGCGGGGACCAAATGCAAGGGACCAGCACAAAATCTCAGCACTGTCTAAACCGTAGATTTTGGGGGGCTTAAGTGATAGATCGACTGTGTGCAGGCTCCTGTGCACTGGATGGTGTCCTTGCCATATAGTCCCTGCAATATTTCATCAGCCTTTAGCACTCAAAGCACTTTAATGAAAGCTCTGATCAAAAGCCCCCATGCTGCATTCACTAAACAGCACCGTTAATGCAATAAATATGCGATGGCGTGTTGTGAGAGGAAACTGTAAAGCCATGTGACTCCAGAAAACTAGCCATGCATTTTACTCCCTTGTATTCATTTAACATCTCATGTGAGGAGGCTCCTTTGTTGTGTTTTTAATTCCCTCCATCAGACAATGAAAATATCCTTTCAGCTCTTGTGTGCAACTTCCAGTAGCCATAATGGAAAATACAGTAGGGAAGCTCTTGGAAGGGAGAAAGATGTCAATAAATCAACTAGAACCTTGGTCCCACACCCTCAGATTCCTGTTGGACTGTAAGAAAAATTATTATTAGTGTTAATCAGTGAGTCATTTACCTGCTCCCACATTGCCCCAGGCAGCGGGACTTTGCAAGAGCTCAGAAGCTAAATGGAGGTGAGGATTATTCGTACTCGGAGGAGAGACAGCCTAGGAAAGCCCTGGTGGTGTAGGAAGTGGTGTTGATTCCTCAGTGGCACTGTTCCCACTGAGGCCACAATTCAGCAACATACTTAAGCTCCTGCCCAACTTAAGTGCCAAGGTGGGGGTTACCCATGTGTTTAAAGTTAAGCAGGTGCTTAAATACTTTGCTGAGCTAGGACCGGAGATAGCACTGTAACAGGTCCAATGGGTGCTGTGCTGCTGGATGGGCTGCCAGTTGGATGCAGCGTCTCTTTGGGGTGCCAGAGACCTCAGTGCTTGTGCTCACTAGGGACCCTATGGAATTCTCCACAAGACTTGTGACGTCCCCAGAATCCTGACCTAATTCCATGCTGCGTTGCTAAATTCCTTCCGCATTTTCAGTTTGGATACAGGAAACTTTTTCGCTTCACTTACATTTAGTGTAACGTTGCTAAGTGCTGTTGGTCTGCTATTGCGTTCTGCCCCAGAGGCGGCTGTGTTTTAGTGATGAATAAAGTGATATGGTACAAATGTTGCATAGGATGGTTTCCTTGTACTGCCATATAAATGGAATGCAGAAATGTTACGGGAGAGCAACTGAGCTTCAGTTTATTGGGATCCAAAATAGCGAGGTGGAGCTGCACTGGTAGGATGAATGTCTTTGGAGATGTATAGATAACCCCGGATACTGTGGTCCTGACAAGTCCCTCAGAACCCAGCTATTACAAGAGAGAGCTGACAAGCAGAGGGGGCAAAATCCGTTTCCTCTTCTTAATACTACTCACTTTCATGCCTCTTCTCTTCCTCTGCTTGCAAGCCCGATATTCTGCTTTCCCTTGGGCCCTCTGAATGTTTGACTTCTTTATGGTTCTTCTCAATTGTTAGGGAGTATTTTGTTCCTGTCGTTGAGAGTGGAGGGCTAGGGGAAGCAGTGTCTTCTAGTGGACTGAGCACAGGTCTTGCCCTCAGGTAATATGGATTCAATTCCTGCCTCTACCAAACTGTGTGACCTTGAACATGTTGTTACCCTCCCTGTAACTTAGTTTATGCATCTGTAAAATGAGGGTAATGATACTGACCTCCTCTGTAAAGTGCTTTGAGATCACTGGATGAAAAACACTGTGTAAGAGGTAGGTATTACGGTAGTATGTGTACCAGAGATAGGCTGAAAGAGGCAGTTTTTAGACTGAATGTAGGTTGTAGTTTGGGTTGGAGGCAGACTCAGGGTTAGGCACCAGATTTGATGGCTCAGAAATCTCACTAGCTGCTCAGGTGAGGCCATGAGCCCTCCTCGTGGAAATCTTGTGAGGCCGACTATTCTTATGAAGGTTGGGCTGCCTCTGATGCAGAAGTGGAAAATCGGTTTTGTTTGTGTTTTGATCTGATCTGGAATCCCCTAACGAGAGATTTATATCCAGAATCTAAGGGGACATGGAGCTGAGTCAAAGATCTGGCTCTGACTCATTGTAAACATAGCTCTGTATACACTACGAACAAGGGTGGTGGTTCCCCTGCTCATGTGCACACACTCGCATAAGCTCTCATCCAAGTGTGTCTGAAACTGGTGGATATGTACCCAGCATGGCTCAACTGTGCCTTGCGGCTGCTACTCATATTACCATGGCCACACTGATGTTTATATTCACTTGCTTGAGAAGGTTCACACAAGCAGGCGAATCAGACCCCCAGCTCATAGACGTAGCTCATCCCTGCCTACTTCCTCTGACCCTGCTTCATATGATGGTCACTCAGAGCTCCATGCCAACAGTGGGAATAGAGCTCAGCTCCTCCTGCTTCAAGGCCCTTATCATTTCAGCTCAGTTATCTGCAAGCCATATAGGGTAGATGACACACAGTGAGCAGTTCTGATTCCACCCAACAGAGGGCAGTAGTAATCACACACAGACACACACACACATGTTCATTCCAATATGCAAATAAAATGCAATGTCTCCACAGATGGAAGGGGGAAAGAGGCCTGTGGAGAGAGAGAAAGACAGTTTTGAAATCCACAATGGGTAGACTTGGCAGAATTTGATTTTTATTTGTTTATAATTTCAACGGATAATGTCGATGTTTATTGCTTAAGCATTTTTATCGATTTAAATTTTCACAGTTGTGAGAGATTATGGGGCGGCGCGTTTCAGAAAACGGAAGACAGGATTAGAAGATTTTGCCTTTGTAATAGAGCACAGACTGTTTTCTGCCTTCAAGAGAACAATTAAGCTGGTCAGAAAACTCCAGATTGGGTGCACCCTGGAACATCAGGAGAGCTAGCTGTTCTGATTTACCATGGAAAACCAGGCGGTTTTGAAAAACATATTAAGTAGATAAGAAGATGTTAACTAAATTATATACCCTAGACGCTCAGAGCATCCAGCCAAGATTTAAGTTAGTTATAATACTGAACTAATTCTACAAAAAATAAGCATGTAGTAGAAGTTTTTTACTTAAAATTCAAAATATGGATCACGTTCTTAGGGGAAAATCTCATGAGCTCAGCACATTTACTTCTCCCTCCACGTGAGCGGACGAGGCCAGGCTCTGAGAGTGGTATCAATCAGGAAGTTGCGAGTTGTAGGAATGTGCACATTTGACGACAAAGAGAGTTTAATGGAGGCGTCGGTAACCTTGAGGTTCTGCGTTTGAGTGGCAGGGAGATGGCAGTAGCGAAGTTGGTAACGTGGTTTTCAGGGGAGATGCAGAGCTCGGCTCTTCCTGTGCGGTTCAGGCAGTGGTAGCATTCACCTCATTGCAGTGTTCGCACCCTCGCCTTCCTTCCAAAGCGGGTTTTGCTGCGTGTCTGGCAGGGATGTGGCAAGTCCTCCAATGCAGCCCTCGTTATTCATGTTGCAGAAGCCAGCTTAGGGCACTCTTCCTCCAGCTCCTCTTCACTGGCTGCTCTGGACTTTCCGTGTCAGTCTCCTCACCTGTTACTGCAGCTAGAGTGGCCACTGCTGCTGCTGTCCCTGGCATCCCAGTGGCCACTTCCCCTTGCAAGTGGTCCGGAGCCACTGGCTGCCAGCTTCTATAGGTCAGGTCCCAGGACTGGCAGGATGCTGCCAGAGGCCACATCCTGCCCCATGGATCTCACCAGCCCAACCAGCTGCTGCCAGATGTTCCACTCCATCTGCTGGGCCTCCAGCCCCAGGCTCCACAGCTGGCCCCCCAGCACTGCCGGGCAGCCCCGCACCACTGCCTCCTGATCAAGGTACACCTGGGAGCCATGCGGGGACCAGACAGTACCAAGAGTCGTGTCTTGGGGGGGACCCAGGCAGAGACCACCTACCCTTCCCCAGTAGGATCCTCGCCTCAGGGTTTCCCTGTTCCTAAAATTACACATGGGATGAACCACAGTGGGGCATTTCCATTATTATCAATGACAATATTTTTTCGTCAGTTTGTGGCGTACGGTAAAATCGATGTTTACAGACATTTACCGATGAAAATCAGACCCTTCTAGGCCTAATTATGGACTCATCCCTGCAGCCACTGAAGATAGTGGCTATCACCATTAACATTAGTGGGTGCAAGATTTCCCCCCGTATGCCATATGCAAGGGTCTAGAAGAGTTAAGAATGAGGTAGTGGTTAGGGCACTTAAGAGACTGGAGTTCAAGTCCCTGCTTGACCACAGATTTCAGGCATGCCAGTGGGATAGTCACTTGGCTTCTCACTGTCTGAATTTTGAGTAGAGCTAAATTGAGAATTTTTTGACAGGGAAAAATGTCAATTTGTCAAAACCAAACCTGTTCATGAAACAAGGTCCATTTAGACAAATCTACCTTTTTTTTTTTTTTTTTAAATGTTTGGAAAAATAAGTTTCAAAATGGTCAGTGTCCCATTTCAACATTTTCTAAATGAAAAGTTTTGGGTTTTTTTGTTTCATAATGACGTTTTGTTTCCAAATTTAACTTAACTGACACTTTAAGGAAAAGATTTTAAAAAGCTAAAATCGAAAGAGTTCAAAATGAACAAAATGAAACATTCTGATTGACCCACATGGAAATTTTATTCAGTTTTTCCGTTCCTGAAAATTTTCAAGATTCCAGCTTCTCATCTCGATTCTGGATGGGAAAATGTTTTGAAATTTCAAAAATTCTCATGGGTCAGGAGAACCATTTGCTCCCCAGCCCTAGTGATAAAGTGTTCAGATACTTCAGAAATATATATAGACATATGGGTACCTAAAGTAGCTAGTTTGACCCTTAGCCGCACTTATTGACAGCTCATGTGATTTTTAGTCTGAGCTTTGCAACGTTTGGTGGTTTTCTTAAAGCCCCAGGTCCTGAAGCTATGTGATTAACTGAGCTTTCATTTCTTTTCAAAGGTAAGTTTTGAGCCCTTGTGATTCCAAAGAAAAGATTGAAAACATGACCCCTAAAAGCTTAAAACTCAGAGGACAAATAAAAAGAACCCTCAAATTTATTATAAAAAAACCCCTCATGATTTAAGCTAGTCTCATGATTTTTTAACACCTGAGCTTGGCAGTTCTCCAACTTTCTCTTCAGAGCTGAAAAGAGTTGGGTGCTTCAAACCTACTAAACCACCTTAAAATTTACTTCCCTGACTAGCCCACTAAACCTGAAATGCTCCATATCCAGGTATCACATGTAGGGCTGATGTACTCATCATTTTCTGCCTCTCCTCTGGGAACAGAGCACCCCAGTGTCACAGCTCTGTCTCCAAGGGAAAGATAAGCTCTGTTTACTAGGTGGAAATCATTCTGCAAAAAGGAACAGTGTCGTAAATCAAGAGCCGAAAAGCAATTCCTAAAACGAAATTAAAGTCCTGAACACATTCCTTTAAAAAGTAATCTGAAATAAATAAGTGATATTTTTTACAGGCCAGGATAATGAAAAAAAAAACCCTATATATATAATATGTATTTCCTCAATATGATCAGACTGTTTTACATTTTAATAAGTGCATATTTTTGAAGGGAATAATATAACTGCTGTGATGTGGTGGGGCTTATTTGACCAGATAATATATGGAACTTGTCAAGAGCACATTGTGAGGGGGGAGATGTTTGTGTATTTGTTTGTTTGCTTGTTTCTTTGCAGCATTCTTCCATCTAATGGGAGATGATTGCAAACAACTATACGCTGAAATAAATGGGGGGGAAATTGAGGTTATCTGGCACGGCAAAGCAAAAGAAAATCTAAAATAACAAGAGGGGAGTAATGGACAGCAAAGTATTTTGGAGATAATTACACATCAATTGGATGATTGTGGAGTGTGTAGAAAAAAATTAAGAGGGCTGATTGTCTGTCTGATGAGTGCTCTGTCCTCGTGTTTGGATGATCAAAGCACTCAGCCAAATTCAGCAGGCATCTCTCTGTCACACAACACCCACTGGAAAGCACATTGAGGAAAGATTTCGAGGGCCTTTGTCCGTTTAAAATAATTCC
Source organism: Emydura macquarii macquarii (assembly GCF_026122565.2). NCBI lineage: Eukaryota > Metazoa > Chordata > Testudines > Chelidae > Emydura > Emydura macquarii. The sequence goes on along the minus strand of NW_027130449.1, from coordinate 2,750,931 downwards.
CACCAGTGCTGCCTTCAGTCCAGCACCACTGGGAGCCCTAGGGTAGACAACGGGCATGTCTGCAGTGGATAGACAGACCCACACTAGCTCTGATCAAGCTGCTGCGCTCACAGTACCAGGGTGGTTGCTGTGGCAGGAGAGGCTAGCTGCTCCGAGCGCAATCTGTCTGAAGCCCTAGCTACATGCTCAGGATTGGTCAATCACAGCTAATGTAGGTGTAGCTATCCGAGATAGAAATTACACCTCCAGCCTCACTGTAGACTGTACATACTTTAGGAAAGTCGGGAAATCCAGGCCTGGGTTCTGCCACCACATAGGGTAGTACGCAGCTCTGTGAGTAATTTCATTGAATACGGTAAAGCTCCATTAAAATCAGTTGCTGCTCAGGGTGAGTAATCATGGCAAAAGCAGACAGGTGGTAAGAACCAGAGCTGGCTGACCAGTAAACAAGCTAATTCATGAGCAAGCTCATGAGCAAAAGCACCAAGCTGGTTTCGCCGTGAATCATGGCATCACATTATTCCTTGTTCAGGAGTATTTGGATAACCAAAGAATATCCATTTCAGTGCTCATAATTCCCAAAGAAATCATGAACGTAACCTCAATGATCCAGCCAAAAATTAATTCCAGGAACAGAGTTATTTGGTCTTTGTTATCTCCTCTTTGAAATGCTTCAATTATCCAATCAGGGAGCAACAATGATACCCTATAACTTAGCTGACCACAGCTGCGAACAGTTTATAGTTTGAAAATTCTTCATCCAAGCTATTTGGCAAATACTTCAGGGATAGCAAATACATTTGAAAATCAGGTGCAGGTGGCAAACTGAACATTCATAATTAATGTTATGTGCTATGAGTTGTCTGAGCAGCTTTGCTAAGAAATAAAAAAGAAATTAATTATTCAGATCGCTTTTCATCTGTTTTCCAAAGGCGTGTGAATAGGGGATGAGCTGGGGTCCCTACATAAGGCTAACACTTGTAAATAGTTCTGAAAGTGCCAGTTCTACAGCTTGCCTGACTTTGCTTTTTGAGAGTGACCAAAGAAAGAAAAAGGAATGTACTGAAATGAAAAGGACTGTAAAAGAGTTAGACGTGGAGGGCCAGGTTCTGAGCTGCTGTAAAGATCTAGCTCTGAGAATGAAATGATTTTAGATCTTTTAGGATATAGTCTTTAATTATTGTATGCCTCTGAATAACCACAGTGACAGGCACTTTAGAAAAAGCAGTAATAGATAAGCATTTGGTCCAAACCTCGATCTCTGGAAGGTGACATTTATCTATTTTACGTACTTAAATGGCCTCCATCATTTTAGTATCTGAGTGCCTCAAAATATATAGTGTGTTTATCCTTACAGCGCTCCTGTAAGGTAGGAAAGGCCTATTATCTCAGTTTTACAGATGAGGCAAAGAAAGACGAAGTGACTTACCTACTGTCATACAGGAGTCTGTTGCAAAGCAGGTGATTGAACGCCTGTTTCCTAAAACCTAGACAATGCCCTACCCATTAGACAGTCTTGTCTTCCATAGCCAGGCTGTCACACAGCAGCCTGAAATGCTTAATGTTCTCTGAAATTCTTCACTCCATCTCAGACATGGTCAGATATCATCTGGAAAGAGGCAGATTAAGTTACCGCTTCTCTCCATTATACCCCTGCCTTCTCTGTGCACCCACCCTGAGCTGGACAGCCAGCTGGTGCACCATGCCGGTGCAGTCCTTGGCCTGACTGCCTACCAGAGGCACAACTGTAGACAGAGTTTCTGGGTATATGAGCTAGACTTTTCCCCTCAGAAAGCTCCCAAACTCTCCACAGAAGCCACATTGCTCTAAGCAGTGATGATTTGTCACTGCCGCCTGGTCCCACGTTTGAACCCGTGGTCTAGCGGGGGAAAGCTGTGCATCCTGTTCCCAAGCGATCCAATCCCCCGTTTGTAATCATTCCAAATTAAAACAAAACAACAAAACAATCCCATCTGGGCAGGCAGACCTTGTTTGCTTATGTCTCTCGGTATCTTGAAATAGCTGAATTATAATGAATCCCGTGAAGAAAGAGGCTTTAGAGTGGAAAACATCAACGGGCCTTCATCTGTAGCTGTGTGCCATCTTAGCACCATCGTAATGCTGTAATTGCCATGCATCATAGACAATGCCTCATGAAGGGATGCAGTAATTAACAAAGCTGCTGAGACAGTGGAATGGTACTTGCACCTGCCTGCAAGGACACATCCAGCGAATGTGCTGGCTCCTTCTCATTATCAGACAGAGGTGCAAACGGTTTTTCTGAGACCAAAGCTACAGCAGGCGTTGCTGGCTTTAATGAGCTCGCTTGGGTGTTGATAGCCATGCGGTCTTGGGAGGAGCTGAGGAAGTGGTGCAAAAGGCATTCAGGTTTAGAGTTGAAGCTAAACAGGTCTCATAAACTGCTTTGCTAGTTCAGATCTTGCACTGGGTGGACCTGTCGTGTAAGGTCCTTGTCCAAGCAGACATTTTAGAATACTGATTTGCCTTGTTTATTATGTATGTTCTTATTGTTATTGGGGGAGTGTCTGGAAGCCCTAGTCATGGACAAGAACCCCATGTGCCAGGTGCTGTAGAAACACAGGACGAAAAGATGGTCCCTGTCTTAAACATCTGACCCGCCGCACCTCTCCCATTCCCCACCTCCTTCTCTCGTACTGCATATCCCTGCAACAACAACCAAACTGTTTACAATTCATTTGAGCACAAATATGAGCTGCACAGGACCTCTTGACGTTTTTCTACTGTGAGGGTGTGGCGTGTCTGAGGCTCCTACCCTGATAATGGGCCAACCGTTGCTTTCAGTTACATCCTGGTAACTGCATTGAATTGTTCCATTGAGTTACAGTGGAGTTAGTGTCTTGGTCCATTTGGTTTCTGCCTAAAACTAACCCGCTTGTTGTGCTAAGGATTGAAGAGACCACGGAAACTGGAATCTCTTGTAGATCTGACTTTTCAATTTAATAGGCATTCTCCTAGCGCTGGTCACTCTGCTCATTTCTCTCCATTTAGTCCACGTCTTTCCTGTTCTGCTTATAAGTCTGTCATTGAGTTCGCCATTATCTTGTACCATCAAACCTAGGTACTTGAACTTCTGTAGCTTTGGTAGTGGCTGGCCCCCGCAGACTTAGTCTCATTGTCTTCTTGCAAGGTCTTATTGAATCTACAGACCATATGCTGTGTTTTATTTCTGCTGATTTTTATGCCAGTTTTTTCAAGCACGCACCTCTGTCCCTCTAAATCTTCTTCCACTTCCTCTTTGCTCTCTCCCATGAGCATGACATTACCAGAAAAAGGCATGCACAGGGTGCCGCTCTCTGGATGTCTTTTTTTATGCGCATGGAGAACCAACATGAACAAAAAGCGATTGGAATACTAATCTGTAATTGCATAGGCTGACTTTGCTGAATACTTTTTCGATGCTGGGGTTCATTATCAAAGCGATACCCAGCGAGCTAGCCCTAGGGCACCTCAGGAAAATTAGAGGAGCTATTGCCATACCCTACTCCACCTGTGCCCTTGCCTGCCTTTACACTAACAAGTGCTTCTGACTCTAAGGCTTTTGGCTAAGCCTCTCCAGCGCTGCCTGAAGAAGAAAAGTGAGATTGATGGCTTGAGAATGCATTGTATTTATTAAGTGAAACAGACCATTTTCATTAACATGAGTCAATATTATTAAAGCCCCTGAGTCGTCTCCCGAAGATGAAGTGCCCAGTGCAGAATATGTGTTTAGTAGAGTACTTCTCCCTTAGCTTGGATCTGTTTTGACTGGGACTCCCAAATTCCATCCATCAGCCCTTGACTTGTGCGAGCTCATTTTTTTTTCTGCCTGTAATCCCCCAGCTGGAGAGTTTCATTTGGACAGTGCTTCTCTCTCCCATGTTTAATATGGTTCCAGAGACTCAGGAGGATTGAGATCTGAGGGACGAGGGAGCTTCATTACTCACATTCGCTGCACCTGAAAATTGCATTTCCTGCTGCCTTCCAAATGGACGACAATAAATGCGATGCATTAAACCTCAGAAACATGGAAATATTGAGGGAGGGCCTCAGATTTAAGACTATCTCAGACTGTACTGTCTTAGGCTAGTAGATATGAGTATCAGTGGGATGGGGCCAAGGAGAGCTGGGAAGAGATGGATGATAGGAGGGTGAAAAGAGGAGAGTCAGATGGAGCCAGGGTTAAAGTGGGGAAGCTGTATGGGGCGATGGGAAAAGAGGAAAAGCAGGACTGGATCTAATGCACTAAAAATTAGGGCTCATGTCATATCCAGCTGTGCATAGGTTTGTGTGGTGATATTAGCCATTGCTGGCAGGGGACTGTCTACTACTCTGTGTTTGTAACAGTTCCCGGCACGATTGTCCCCAATTCTTGGTTGGTCCTGAGATGCTTAACATGCTGAATGAAAAGCACTATGGGAAAGTTAACTATTGTTATATAGTTCCTTCCCACTGCGAGTGCTTTATCAGAATTACTTAACTAAGCTGTGACGTAGGGATGCAGTATTATTGCCATTTTACCAGTGGGGAAACTGAGGCACAGAGTGAGAAAGTGACTTGTCCAAGGTCATAGGAGTCAATAGTAGAGCTAGGACTAGAACCCAGGTCCTGACTCCCCACTTTGTAGTTAGCCACAAAATTAGGATCAGTCTTTCTAGGATTTGTAGCCATTGCTCATCTGACCCAGTTACTTCAGCGTTATGCAGTTCATTACCACTCATGAGCATGTCAGTGTCTCCCTGTAGCATTTTTTTTCATTGTCTAATATTAAAGGTGGCAAATATGAACCAAGAACATTTCAATTAGGATGAAATATACAAATTGCTGTCAGATTCTGTGCCATTTATTTAGCACGTTTCATTAGTCATTCTGGATGAATCACTCAGTGCTTCTTAAGCATCATGAACTGATTTCACAACAGGCTTTTTTATGTACTTTTCCACTGCTGAAATGCAGCTATCTCTGGGGTGGAACACATCAATGGCAGACCAGTGTACAGCGGTTCTACACACCATGTAGGCCAGAAAGTGAAAAAGATTAACATATTTAGTTAAAACAGTTAGAGAATTAAATTAACTAGAATTTTGCAAAGACACTCAGTTTAACATGCCTATTTTTACAAACATGCCATGAGATCTCCATTGACCAATACTGGTCAGAAGCTTGGTTTAAAACCTCCTCGGAAAGCAAGCCCCTTCAGAAACCCAGCGCTCCCTGGCTAGGACCCGAGTTCATCCCTGCCTCAGAGGGAAGAGCAGCATCCAGTGAATCTAATCCCACTTTCAGCCATCGAAAATGGAACACCACTGGACTCGGCTTGGCTGGTGAAATCTGACCAAACCCAAACACATGCATGTTAAGCAAAGCAAAAGGGAGCCTGTGTTTCCAAACATTCCACTCACCAGGCAAAGCATCCCTTCCTCATCCCCACCTTGGCTAGAGATTGGCCGAATTGGATCCAGATTTTCCCCTAACATCCAGGTTGTTCCAGTGTCGGATTTTGCTTCAGCTCCATCCCTGATTTTACTGTGCACCTCTTTTAAAGCCTTTTCCAGTCACTCAATTTCCCTTCTCCCTGCTCAGAGAGAGCAGTTTGGCTCTCCCTCATCCCCATGCTGCCCTTTCATGTGATTCGGCATTAATTGAATATTACATTTTAATGCCGGGCCTGGCATCTCATTGTAAGTGACCATAAATAGGGAGGCTTCCATTAAATACAAAAAGAGAGCGGGGAGAAGACTGGAAACATAAAGTTTTATGGTCGGATACGGGCAATTAGAGACAGACTCAGGCGTGTTTTGGAGCAAAGGCCCCTGAATCACTGCAAGACGCTCTCTCTTCTTAAAGGGGCTGCTTCCTTTTCAAGGTGTCTCAGGAAGGGTCCCCCTCATTTAGCCAAACTCTACCCTCCCCCCCGTCCCGTCATTTCCCCGCACCCTGCTGTGGCATCAGCGTGGGTCCCTCACCTGGCACAAGGCCACCGGCGGCATCCCTGGGAGGGGGCAGGTGGCTGCCCAGGGCGCACACCTGTCTGGAAGGCAGAGTTGCTTCTATGCAAGCGGCTGGGCCTGGTGCAGCGGGGGCTGCTGGGAGGTTGGCAGAAGCAGGCGAGTGGCAGCAGATGCGGGCTGTCAAACAGAGCAGATGCCTCATTAACTGCACTGCCGCGCAGCAACAGCCCAGCTGTGGGGAGAGGAGCGGCCTGCAGCCCCCGCTCAGACTCGTTTGCCAAATGAAGTTGTTGAGCTCTCCCACTCGCTTCCTTTGGTCGCTCTCTGTCAGTGCCGCTTTTTCTTTCCCTCTGTCTGTTGGCCTATCTCCTTCCAATGCTCTCTGTCTGTCTGTCCTTTTTTCCCCTCTGTCTCATTTTCTTTCTTTTGAAATCTCCTTGTCTAGCTGTCTGATTTTCTTTCCCTCTTTCTATCTCACTATCTTTCTTTCCTCTTTCATTCCAACTCTCACTCTTAGCTGTCATTTTCCCCCCCTTTCTCTCTGTCTGTCTCACTTGCTTGCTTGCTTTCCCTTTGTCTGTCTGTCTCTGTAGGTACATGCTGCACCCTGCTCACACAGGGAAAACTGACATCCCCTGTGTAACACTTGCAGTGCAATCCAGACATCAGGCCCCCTCACAAACAACCCATCCTCAGGGAAACAAGCCAGCCTTCTCCCGAAGTATCTGTCAGCATCTGTCCCCAAGCTGCCAGTAATAATGATCATGCCATAGACAGACAAGCCATGGCTCTCTGGAAGGCAGATTCTTCTTGTGGGCACCAGGCCTCGCGGTGACTCTGAATAGGGAAGCCAGGGAGCTATGCGGAGGGAAGCGCAGTAGCGAGGCCTACTTTGTTTCAATGCTTTAGTGAAAATAATGAGAAAAGCACTTCCCCTGCCCCCTTGCCAAGGCAGAACTGTTCTCAACCTCCCCAGGAAGGCAGCTCTGTCCCACGCTACTGTAGGAGCAGCTCCGCGAGGGGAAGTGTCCCTTCAGCACCGGCAGGGGGCACTGCAGCTGTGGTCCTGATACAAGGGGAGTGCGACTAGCCAAAGGGAAAGAGTGGGGCTGCATGGAAATCCGTGTGAGGGGAGCTCTGAGTGGGGCAGAGGGGAAGGGTATTGGAGGAGGCGGGGAGGGGGGGGGGGGGGGGGGGGGGCTGGCCTGAGGTAGAAAGGATGGGCAGGGAGCCAGATTAGGGCAGGTGCGATGGGGGAGGGTTGGATGGGGAGGGCTGTGAAAATGGGGGAGGAGGGGATTGTAGGGTCAGAGAGTAGCATCTAGTTTTAGTGGAAAGGAGACGCGGTGGCAGATGAATGCCACGCCCAGAACAGCGTCCCCTCCCGCACACCACACCGATGGCTGGTGTGCCCTGAGCAGTCCGGGAATGGGGCCCGGGTAGGGACCTCCCCCAAAGCCTCTCCAGAGAGAGTCTGTGATGCTGCTCCAGGAGCGGGGCTCTAGGGCAAGGCAGCGCAACACAAAGATACTCGACTGGCAGCCGTCGCTCATCGGCTTAAGCAAAGTCTAATAGCAGATGATTCAATTAACTGCGGTAGAAGTCAGTCGTACAGCTGGGTTCGCATGCTGCTTTCCGGGCCGGGGCTGAGCCAGAGGAATCAAGCCGCTGCACAGCTCCTGCCTGTCAGACGCTGTTCTGTTCACCCAGTCGCACACTCGGACGAAACTGGCTGCCAGGAGCAGCGTCAGGGGACAAAGCCCAGTCCAGGGAAGGAAACACGGAGAGGTAGCAGCAGTTGTGTGTGTCCATCCCATTGCCCTGCTCCTTGTAGTAGAGAAGAGACTGGCATGGCTACAATAAATGTAAAGGGGCTTCTTCGTTAAGCCTGCTGGACCCAGACAGACCCTGTGGTTCTCTCCAGCTTTCCAGCTGCCAGACTGACTCTCACAACCTGGGCTGCCCCTGCCCCCGATGGAAGAGATGCTCTGCCTGTGGCTCACACCTATCTAGTCTCCTGCAGGCTGTAATACTTTGGTTTCATTTTGGTGGTTGTGTCTAGCGTGCGGAAGCTGGGTGGTGTTGGTGGCCTGTGACGTGCAGGAGCATTGGGGCTGGAACTAGGAGTGCCGGGGGGGGTGCCGCACCCCCTGCCTTGAAGTGGTTTCCATCACATACAGGGTTTCCAGTTTGGTTCAATGGCTCTCAGCACCCCCACTATACACATAGTTCTAGCACCTCCGTGCAGAGGTCAGACTAGATGATCTGATGATCCTTTCTGGGCTTCAACTCTGTGATTCTACTGACTGCACTAAGCTGATCAGTCACTGCCACGCTGGGCTGGATTTGAATGGGCAAGTTAGGGGAAATTCTCCATCTCCCATTACAGAACTCCTCAGTCATTCTGCTCACTTAGGCTCTGATCATATTGTCCATCTCTGTTGCGAGTACTTATCATTCTCTTTTTATAGACCTACTTTCCTTGTCAAACCTTATGAAATATACAGAGCTACACAAAGCTTGCAGCTCCCTCCTGGGACCACTTTTCCCCCCCAGAATTACCTGTCTCCTGAGCCTTACTAATGAAACCCCTTCAAAAGTACTTGTGATGCTACTTCTATGTTTCCTTGGGAGTGCTTGTGTTTTACGAAAAGGCCTCATCATTCCAGAGTTGTCTTGCGTGAGCTATCACCGGATTAGCGGGCTGGAAATCTTTCTGAGTTTTCTTTCAGAAGCTAGTCCCCTGGGAGCATTGCTTTCGTAAGTGGTTTTTCTGTTCTAGCCCAAGGAATTGGATCCTCATCCGGTAGCCAAATTGAATTCACTTGGCCAAAGTTAAAAGCCATTTGATACAGTTTTAGATTAGGTGAAGGCAGCCATGTATATCTCAGCTTCTGTACGAACAGCTACAATGCGACAAGGACGGGTCCGGTGTAGTAGTGCTTATTGACTGCTCCCCTGTGAATCCAGTATCATAAATGGATGTCACTAAATAAAGGAAGGGAAGCTAAATCTCTCCATTGTGAAGGGCAAAGGAAAGGAGATGGAACGATGGACAAAGAAAATGGCTTTATGGATAGTAAATGGTTAATGTGGTTGCAGAGATGGTCATGGGCAGCCTTTAATGTTTGTCGTAGGGCTAGTCTACACTTAAAACTTACAGCGGCACCAGTACAGCTGTGCCACTATAAGAGTGCTTGTGTAGCCACGTTATTTCGACATAATAAAACCACCTAAGTGAGCAGCGGTAGCTATGTCAGCAGGACAAAAATTTTGCTGGCATAAGTGCTAGTGTAGACAAGGCCTTAGTTATGGGGGGTGAGATCACTTTGGACACCTGCTGGGAGCTTATATGAATTCTCCGGGGATATGCAGGATTGGGGGAGAGCCTTATAACAAAGCATTACAAGATTCTGCAGTAATGGTTCCAAACACCACAGCGTTACCAGAGTGATACTTCTGTGTTTGGGGTCTATAGTGCAGAATACTGAAAATCTTGGGCCACAGCTTCAACTAACGTAAATTGGCGTAGATCTATTGACTTCAGTGAAGCTATGCCAGTTTATGTCAGCTGAGGATCTAGCTTCTTATTTTAATATAAGGGCAAATCTATCTATCTATCTATCTATCAAGGGCCAGAGTATAAATTAGAATAAGGTCTGTAGACTTTTATATTCACTTTGCCAGTGTCTCCTTTTGAGATTTTATCAAAAGTCTCTCAATATTTGGAGTTTTTTCCAAGCCCCAGCTTCAGGAATCATGTGATCAGGCAAGAATCTGAGCTTTCATTAAAAAAAAAATTCTAGCTCTCATGATTGTGGAGAAAAGCCAGAAAACATGAACCTTAAATGCTGCAAGGCCAGAAGACAAAAAAATGTTATTTAAAAAAAAAAAAAATGTTCTTGTGGATTTTTAACAAATCTCATGATTTCAGGAGTCCTGAATCGTGATTTTTGAATGTTTGTAGCGGGTGAGGACTGTACAAAGCACAGGGCAATGGTGAGTCAGGTCCCCAGTCTTTTCTTATGGTCTCCAAGCCACTCCAAGACAAGGCTAAAAAAGGATGCCTGGGGATCTGCAGGGAACATCTGAGAGAAAAAGATGAGCACCAGGATTCTCCTAGAAATTAAGGGGACAGAAGCAAACTGAGAATGCTTGAACTGAATCAGTGTAGCAGAAGAAAAACGCTCTTCAGGGGCAGGAAATAGCAGGATGGAAGGATACTAGAGAGACAGCAGAAGCAGTTGGGAAGCTCTAGAAATATTGTCAAGTGTCAATTCCCACTCCATGGGGCCTCTGTCAGATTGTCAAGGCTTTTCAGAGCAGTTTTGTGAGCCAGAGTCTTCCAGTGTCTCCACGCTACAATTGGAGGTGTGACTGCCTTTTCTAGGCACATCTTTAATCTAGCCAGCACAGCTAAAAATAGCAGTAGAGACGCGGCGGCACAAACCCTGGCATTGCCCCAGGATGTGCCTATGGACCCAAGATCCCAGGTGAGCTCGTAGAGCCTGCACTGGAGCTTGCAGTGTCGCAACTTCACTGCTGTTGGTGCCAGAGCTAGCTAGGGTAAAGCTAGTGCGAGTTGCCTACCTGAGTTCAGTCATACCTCCTGATTGCAGTGTACACATATCCTTAGAAAGGAAAGACATGGGGCTCTGTGAAGCCTCCTTAAAGATCGGTGTCTCCCATCTGGACCAGGAGGGGCCTGACATGTGCAACTTGTCACCCAGGAGAGGCTACGGGATGCTATTATGACTGAAAAATGGGCAATCAACAAGTGACTTTGGGGGGATTTGAGCAATGTCTTGTGCTTGGCCTGGCCCTCTGCACAGAGAGGACTGCTAGTCCTTCTCAATACAAAGTAAGCACCCTTCCCCGCTCCTCCTACCTGCCTCTGTTTTCACTCCCTCTCCCAGCCCTTTGCACACGCAAACTGCGTAACTAACCTTTCCCATCATGTCCTGTCTCCAGGCTTTGGTGCCCCTGTGCCGGGAATTGCCTTCCATGCCTCTGCCCCCGGAGCTTAATTTGTGCCAGGGCTTGCCAGGGTTATTTTGATAACTGGGCCTACAAATGTACTCTAATTGTGAGCACAACTGCACAAAGTTCAGTTTTTGAGAAAGTTCATAAGATGTCACAAGAAGGTATAATAGCAAGTGTTGGTGGGAAAAGATACAAAGAGGAGACCGAAGACCAGCATTGGTCTAAACAAAGAGACTGCAAGTACAACTCAGACTGTTAAAATCATGACTGGTAAAAACAAAAGATGTGGAACCGGAATTTAATGAACCAGAATTGGTGTATCAAATGTTAGGCCTCGTTGGTGCACAAAATAATGGGGGAATGGGCTCTAGGGCCAAGATACAGGTCATGGTCCTCTCGCCACTTGAGTTGTAACCCTTGTTTTTCATTTCTCAGCCAGACATAGCACAGTGGGGTGTATCAACCCTGCAACAATACCTTTAGCCCATACATTCCATCGAAATGAACACAAGAGGACTCAGCCCTAGCATCTCTTTTCATACCAGGGTGGAGCCCTGGCATCTCTTCTCTCGCTGGTGTGTAAAGCACGACCTCATATGTATGGTGCACGTGAGGTCACATTGCACCGAGGACACCGTTTTGTTCTAGGAATAATATTATCATTATTGCTTAAGCTCCGGCACCTCTTTCTTTACAAGTAAAGCCCTGCTCTCCTCATCCCACCCTACGTCCTTCAAGTCCTCTCCTGTGAGGCCTACACATCCTACTCCTCCTCTCCTTGAGTTATTAACTCACTAATGGGTAGTGGTATGGGTGGGTCAGAGAGAGGAAGGGAAGAAGAGAAACACTGGGAAGAAGGCAGGGAGGGAGGGACACCAGGACCTGGGGCAAGGAAGGATGGTCTACTGGTTAGGGTGCACGCCTGCAATTTGGGATCACTCGGTTCAATCTCCTGCTCTATCAGTGACCTTAGGAAAGTCTCTTTGTACCAGGGTCTGCCTAAAATAAATAGAGCAGCAACTTTTATTCCTTTCCACCCACCATCCCTCATGTATTGATCGCCTCATTAGAATGTAAATTGGGTAGGTTGAAAAATGGAAATTCCTCTAACAAAATGAAAAGTCCATTTGATCTGAACTGAACTGAAATTTTTTCATTGTGAGTTGTCTCATCAGAACGTATGGACCACGATGAACATTTTCCATGGAAATCTACAGTTTGAAAGACCAATTTTGTTACAAAAAACTTTTCAGTGAACATTTTTTCATTCAGCTTTAAATGTTAACTCTTTGGGAAATATTAAAGGACAGTGATATTACTGTTCAGGAGACCTGCCAGCGATGGGTCCTAGACAATCCTTAAAGTGGTCTGAAAAAAGTGTACGTGAGGGTCTATCATAATCCCAGCCAAAATATTCAATTTTCATTCACTTGGTAAGACGGTGCTTAACATTTTGCTGGGTCTGTGACCCCCTTTGCGAGTCCCCCCCTTTGAAGCAGTGGTCCTACACTGCCAATTGTAAATGCATGGGACTGCAGCCCCACACCAACATATGTGCAGCTAAGTAACAGTCTCAGAGTTAAGTGTAATGCTCATCACTATAGTATCTAACCCTGAAGGGATAATAGAGCCCAGTGTGAGAGAAGAGAATATTATTACATCTTAATGGGCCACAAACAAAGGGCAAATTCCACCAATCACCTGGCCCTTCCCTGGTGCCAAGAAGGCATTTGATGAAGTTGAGTGGGGCCCTCACTTCTTCACTGAATGAATTTGGACCCACAAAAGTCCATCCTTATTGTTCGTTTGAATCCATCTCTTTTGAGGGCCCCATTCCCATGGACCTGTGAATGACAAGCCTCCCACCTTAGAACTCTTGACTCTGAATAACTCCGCATCTCAACGTTCGAGGGAACTGTGTCATCCATGACCTTTCAAAAAGTCTGTGGGGGCTTAATTAAAAACTAAACATGGGCACTTAATTCAGGTGAGACATTCAGCTCCCCTGCACTGCCGGGAACTCAGGCTTGTCAGCTCGCTGGTGCTTCTGCAGTTCCATGCGGTTGTGAAAGTATCTTCAGCTGAGACCTAGGTCTCAGGCCAGTGCAAGCTGAGACCCTTGTGATAAGCCTACAGGCAGGGGAGAGCAGGTTAGGGTGACAGCTACATTGATGTAAGGGCAGAGAGCAATCAATCAATGGGCTTCATTAAAACAAGGTTGAAGACAGCTGATTGGCAGAGCAGGTCTGTGGAGGTGACATGGACCTGGCTTTAACAGCTAATACCTCAGGGAGAGAGAAATCTGCATTTGCTAATCATGCTGCTTTGGTCAGAGGTCTCCTGGCTGCCAAGTCAGTCTGGACATTCATGAAGCAGACAATTAAATACTTATCACCGCCTCCCACCACTTGAGATTCAATGGAGATAGACAAGGACTTCCTGCCCCCTCCCCACCAACTGAGATGCATCCATGGACATGTGTGGGGCAGAGGAGATGATCATACAAAGGACCATGGAGTCGAAAAGGCGTGGGGGGGAGGGTGTGTTCAAAGGCAACGCAGAGAATGCAGGATGTTAACTTAGTAATAGCTTGTAATTCCCAGCTAAGATGAAAACCGGAAATCAAGCATATGTGTGTCTGCATTTGTGTGATCTCTGTATTGATCCACCTGCATGGTGTGTATGGATGTATGGCTAACGCATGTGAGTTTTTTGTATTCCATAACATCTGTGGGTGTGGTAGCGCACAGTGTGTGCACTCGTGTGTGTACTGCTTACACACTGGGCATGGATGCGTGCTTGTATATGGGCATATATGGTGTATGTGTGTACATAAGGATGGATGGAAATGTGCATTTGTGTGCGTGTTCACATATGTGTTCGGGCATGGTATGCGCGCATGTGTGTGTGCGTGCGTGTTTACTGTGTGTGTGCAAGTACATATATGTGGCTTATATCTGTTGTGTTCACACCTACGTGTGCATACTTCTATGGCGTGAACATTTGTATTCGTAGAGTCTGGGTGGGATTGGCTGTGACATTGCCTGTCTTCTGAAAGAGGGGGAGCCGTTTCCCAGCCACCTCGCTCCATGATCCTGTGATGTCCATCCATCCACAAGCCTCAGCTGCAGAACAGCCCACTAGCAAAAGTCCCCATGGATCTCCCCACATCCCAGGGACCCATGGGAGAAATTCACGCCTGTGCAGAGGCTCAGAACAAGGCCTAGGTACCACTTAAGTCCCACTCTAGGCCTTGTACTGACCTTCTGCATAGGGGTGGGGCGTGCCCATTGTCTTTTAAATGCAGCCAGCATTTTGCAGTGGTGATGCTTCCCTTTTGGCATGTTGTGTAGTCAGAGGGAGAGAAATCTCTGCTCTCTTGTTTCTGAGCAGTGCCTCCTTCCCAACCATTGCCACAGCTCAGTCCCTGTTTGCACCAGGGCCCTCTAGCTAGAGCACTGGCCTTCCAGCCGGTAAGTGCTTTGTCAGTGCTTTCGACTCATCTTCCCTGACCTTGGCATCAAATTCAAGTATTTACCTCCATTTGTGAAGCCTGCAGTCCAAGCCAGAGCCCTTCAGAGAGGCCGAGGAATTACTCTAGCTCTGCAACCTGGTAGAAAAGAAACAAATCGATATGCAAATCACTCCTCCTGTCCTGATTGGCTGGTCGCATTGAGATCAGATAGAGGGAAATGGACAGAGAGGGTGGTGGTTGAGGAGTGTTGACCTCTGGGCACTGCCTGCAACACAGCTGTGCCTTGGCCTTTGCTCTAGAGAGGAGGCAGGTGATGCTTCTTGTGTTGGTGGAGCTTTTGTTTGCCAACACCTGAGCCCAGAGGGGAGCAGGCAAAAGTCACTGCACCAAGTGCAAAGAAGCAGCCAAATTGAGTCTGTTGGGGAAGGGGAGGAGCAGTGCTGAAAAAAAAAATCCTTGTGAAAAAATCTTCCTCCTTAGAGAGAGATGTGGAGGTGGGGTGAGAGAGGAGAGCTGGGCACAAGACAGAGACTGAAAAGGAGGGCTAGAGACTGCAGGAGAGTGAGAATGAGAAAGACAGGAAGGGAGGGGAAGAGAACAGCTAGGCAGAAAGAAAGTGAGAGAGAGACAATTTCATTTTGGCTTTGAAGGGTCTAAGGTTTTTGAGCAGCAAAGCTCTGCGCCCAGAGCCGGCTTTGTTCTCTGTCAGGGTTTCCCAGACAATCTCTCTGTCTTCTTCCAGCCATGGGTGAAGAGGCCTGCCTGTTACCCAAGCCCAGCGTGGCATTTCCTTTAATTGTTTCTGCCCTGTGACTCAGAGCCACCGCAACACTGGGGTACCCGGAGCAGAACAGCTCCCCATGCTGAGACATCTGGATTGCGCTGTGGGGAGGGGAACTGTCAGCACAAGCCAGCTGGGCTGGAACCGTCTGTTGCTGACAAGGCCGTCTGGAAGGGAGGAAATTGGGAAGGGCTTGTGAGAAATGTCCTCAGATGCAGGGGACCCAGCGTTGGCAAATTCGATCTAGAATTAATTAGAGCTGGAAGGGCTCGTGGAGCGGCAGCTCAGGGAGCTGTGGATGGCAATGCAATGTGTTAATTCCCTGCGAATGCTGGGAGGAGGGGAAAGCGGCTCTGTACAATGGGAGGTTGATACCAGGTTCCCTCGGGGCTGGGGCAGCGGTGGGGGTGAGGGACAATGCACAGGAGTTTTGGAGTCAGGGCACGGGATAGAGATTCACATACTCTTGAGTGCTCATCTGGAGCCTGCAGAGCCGGGTAGCAGGTGTCGTGAGAGCTGGTCTCCCGCAGAGATTGCAGTGCTTCCACTCATCTGGTCGGGCCATCAGGACCAGATTGGCGGGTGTTAGAAACAGAGGGCCAGAATTGCTGGGCAGCCCTGACTCAGTGACACCTCCCATTGCGGTTGCTGGGACTCAGCCTCTGGAAGTCGCTTTTGTTGACTACAACAGGGCTTCTCAAACACTTTCAGACTGTAGACCACACATTAAAAGAGAGATTATCTATATGTCCCATGGGCCTCTCTCCCTCCTCACCCAGCCCCCATCTTGAACCACCCCCTCCTTTCACTTCACATCCCCCAGCTGCCCTTCCACTCGTGAGCACATGCACACACTCTTCTCCCATTTCCCATCACGTAACAGTTTTGTGGCAATGAATTACAGCAGTCGCTAGCATGGAGAAGTAGCACTGGGGAAGTGTTTTGTGTATATTTAGCTTCTTTTTTTTTCTTTTTGCAGTTTATTAGCTAGAAATAAGTGGGAGGAGCTAGTGTCATCTGACAGTCAGCTCTCCATAGACAATCAGTGGTACACACAGTACGGGCTGAGCATGCTGGACAAGGAACCAGACGTGGAAGAGAGCTACTGAGCTCATTGCAGCATTTGCTGTGGCATGGAATTATTTGACTTCACTGAGCTATTATTTCATGTCCTGAAATGAGAATTGCTCATAAACTCATAGACTTTAAGGTCAGAAGGGACCATTATGATTGTCTAGTCTGACCTCCTGCACAATGCAGGCCACAGAACCTCACCCACCCTCTCCTATAATAGACCCCTAACCTATGACTGAGTTATTGAAGTCCTCAAATCATGTTTTAAAGACTTCACGGTACAGAAAATCCATGAGCAAGTGACACATGTCCCATACTGCGGAGTAAGGTGAAAACCTCCAGGGCCTCTGCCAATCTACCCTTGGGGGAAAATTCCTTTCTGACCCCAAATATGGCAATCAGTTAAACCCTGAGCATGTGGGCAAGACTCACCAGCCAGACAGCCAGGAAAGAATTCTCTGTAGTATCTCAGAACTCACCATCTAACATCCCATCACAGGCCATTGAGCAGATTTACCACTAGTAGTCAAAGATCAGTCAATTGCCAAATTAGGCTGTCCCGTCATACCCTCCCCTCCATAAACTGATCAAGCTCAGCCTTGAAGCCAGCTAGGTTTTTTGCCCCCACTGCTCCCCTTGAGAGGCTGTTCCAGAACTTCACTCCTCTGATGGTTAGAAATCTTTGTCTAATTTCAAGTCTAAACTTCCTGATGGCCAGTTTATATCCACTTGTTCTATATCCAATTGCTGTGGTGAAGTCCAACTCTGTACCATGGTAAATTTTGTAGGCCAGATCCCGAGTGGCTGAAAATCAGCGTAGCTCCATGGAACTCAGTGTGGGTATGCTCATTTACATCAGCTGAGGATTTGGCCCTGCATCTTCAATGGTGACCACTGCACAAGGTCATTCAGCACATCAGCTGCTAGTCAGCTAGGGAAGCCCCTGGCAGCTTCCTGCCAGGAAATATGTGTTGCCTGTCTCCTGCTTTATAACAGCAGGTGATGGCCTGACCCATTCCCAGCGGTTTCTAAAAGAAGCAGATAGATTCTTCTGCTAGAGCTGTAGGAGCTGTATCCAGACTGGTGTGTCCCCAAAGGGACATGTCTCAGTAGGTCTCTCCAAGCTAAAAAGCCACTCTGATCCTTTTGAGGTTGTGAACACCACAGCAATAACAGCTGACTGGAGTCCAGGGCTGTGAACGTGGTCCCTTCACAATCTGCTGCCGTCTCGGAGGGATGAAGTCACATACGCACACATGCTCCCTCCCCCCTCCAGCCTGCCGCTTACTACTTCTCTCTCTGAGGAGATCCCAGCTGCTCTTAACACTCCATCTGCAGCCTTCAAACAGTTGCTGTGAAAAAATATTGAGTTCTGGTGCAAAAAAAATCAGCTTTCCTGGCATCCCATAAATCTCAATTTATTTGTCCCTTTCTTTTTATACAAGCGAGAGGGAACGAGAACCCTCCTTGGAAGCAAACAAGGCCTCGTCTTGGCTGAACACGGTGTGTTAGCCTGCTGCATTGTTCAAGGAGACTTAGAAAAATGATCCCAAGCCCAGCTTCCGTTCCTGGCTGTAATTGTGAACTGGAGGTGTGGGGCAGTCCCTGGCTTTTGTGCCCATGCCACATAATTAATTGCTTCTTTTCTGCTAGACCACTGCCAGTCTTTGAGTATGTGCAGCACCTGGCACAGTGGGGCCACTATGGGTTAGAGTCACACAAATCACCATCATGAAATAACGTTGAGCCTCTGCCTGTGACCTGAACTCCTGAGAGGCTCCCTGCTGAAGCAGACAGGTCCTGCTTCCTTCTTAAAGAGCCAATGGCAGCCTCTCACTGAATGAGGCCAGCATCAGGGACAAGCCAAGTTTCCCACATTAAAGGGTCTAGTCTCACATGCTGCAGGAAACAACTTTTTGGCTCTTAAATAGATTCCCCTCCATACACTCTCTCAACAAGCCTGTAGAAAACACCATACCTACCCCAGACAGCTGTTCACATGGAGAGAGGCGAACTGCTGCCTTCTCCATGCTTAGAACATGTATGCCATGGAAGCACTGTAGCGACACTGCGCGGGATGCAGCTGCTCATGGGAGGGAAGAGTAAGGAGGAGGGGCAAAGTCAAAGCTGGATGAGATATGCAGACACAGGTAGCCGGATGTAGGCAGATTGCCACTTTGCCTGCATGCTAATAGGTAGAGCCTCATGAAATTCTTTTTATTTTTTATAATTTTTCATTTAATTGGGGGGGAATTTTTGTGCTGTTTCACTTTATCCACCCAGGAGGGTGAGGGAGGGAGGTCACGTCCTGCCCCCCAGGGGTAAGAGGTCCTGGGTTTGCAGAGCAAGCCTGCCTTGCACAGTGGTGCTCCAGCACCGTGATGGGGGGGCGGCCAGACCAAATCAGAGGGGCGGATGTCACTGCAAGGAGTCTTGAAGGAATCAGAAAGTGGGGGAGACACAGAGAACGCTGCCGCCCGGCTACAAGCGCCTCGGAGATCAGCTCGCTGCCGGCCTGATGCAGAGCCCATTGAAACGACTTCAGTGGGACTTGGCCCCGGCCCTGCATGACTGTTGTTAGAACTGAAGAGCAGTTTCTGCGGATGTGCAGGAAAGGGATTGAGGCAGGGGACTCCAGAATACAAAGCCTCCGGCTCTACAGCGTGTGACTGTACCAGACTCACACGCGCCATGGATAGGAGACATGTCACACAGACCAGTGTGGGGTTCCTCTTCCTGTTTTTCTCTAGAGCTCTCTCTGCCTGACCGGTGCTGAGGGGACACAGGCGTGCGCAGGTCCAGATCTGCCACATGTGCGAAGGAGCGAGAGCCCGACGTGTTCCCCTCATTCTTACTCCTCCTGGGAAAGGCCTTTAATCACCTCCTGCATTATTCATGCGTTTTGCCTCCACGGCCTAGCCCAGTGGGCTGTCTTCACAATTCACACAGACCCTGCGTGAGCAAGGATCCTTCCTGCTGCTACTGCCTCGCAATTTGCTTTCCCTAGATCCCCCTCTGTCCCTTTTCCCGTCTGACGTTCTCAGCCCTGGGCTGTAAAACGCTGGATGATTGATAGCTGTGTCTGGATCCCAAAAGCTTCTTTTTAAATATGTATTTCAATAAAATCCCCCACTCCTTTCCCTGCTTCATACCATCTCATGACTTGCAGAAAGTCACTTAAAGAAAAATGCCCATTTAAGGGCTGTCCTATTTGCCCTACATGTTCACCTCTGCCAGGGATCAGGTTACCAGATGGCTGGCTCCCATCTCAGTTAGATCACATACGGAAGATGAGGACTAATCAAATCCTCAGGCTGTGCTAAACTTTTCCACGTGACCAAGGCTTTTAGCAGCATGGCTCTGTCGAAGGGACTTTCGTGGCCCACCTGCCTCACCATAGCATCTGAGCACCTCACAATCTTTAATTTATTTATTCACACAATTAGACCTGATTGGAAATTTTTGTACGACACTTCTTTATTTTATCGGAAAATGCCCAATTAATCAAAACAGAAACGTTTGGTGGGAAAAACTCGCCTACTTTTCGACTTGAAAATAATTTGGAAAAAAGCTTTGAAATGGTCTGCCAGTTTCTTATTGCCATTTTCTAAATGAAAAGTTGCAGTTTGCCGGTTTGAACTGACTTTTCCTTCCAAATTTTAAGCTGATGATATTAAAAAAAGAATTGTACATTTAAAAATGGTTGAAATTGAAAGAAAACATTTTAAATTATGCAATGAAATGTTCTGATAGACCCGAACCAATTTTTTTTTTTCAGATTTTCCAGTTTGTGAAAATTTTTTGAGATTTTGGTTTTTTTTTTGTCCTGATTAGGGTTCAGAGTAAACACCTTACTGAGAGGAGTGAAATAATTCACAGCCATGGTGCATTTCCACTGCAGACTCAGAAAAACAGTTGGCATTCAGAATGTTTTTGTCATAAAGATAAGCGCTAGAAAGTATTTATTTAGGAAGTTATGTCTGTGTTGTGGGCTGAGGGATTAATGGAAGTTTCATTTCTGCATAAGTTAATGGGTCCATTCAAATAATACCATGATGGAGGAAGCTTGATAAATAGGCCCAGTGCAAGCTCTGGACATTAGAAATTCTGCACCGTGCATTTAATCTAGCAGTCTCCTTGTTTGCAAGCGTCTCATTTCATCAGTAAGCACTATGGGAATTTATGCTGTAAAGCAAGACAGTAAAGCTGGTTACATACTGTATGTAAGAAACCTCGTCTGTCAGGAGGCTTCTTAATGCAAATGTTAACGTGAACCTGACATTACCAGGGGTTTGCACAACGTCACTGGCTGAGTCGGGGGAGATTAGTGGAAGTTGCACATGCCCTGTAGTTTGGGAAACATTACATGGGCAAGGGGTGGGGTGTACATTAATTACATTACATTATCGTTAATTTGCACACCCATAAATTTTATTGTTCATGCATGAGTAGCGCTTCACTAAAATTCCAGCTAATAATGGCTGAATGTTATTGATAGGTGGGTCCATTTAACTACAGCTAGCTTATGGAAGAGGTGAGAATGTGTCTAGGCACTGATGTAAGGACTGTAGGGTCTGCTGAGGATTTAGGGACTCGACCCGTTTGCATTCACCTCTGACTCAGTGGAGTGGCAAACACGTTGCTCTGTGTACATTTTGCATTGCATTGCAAACCTGTTGCATTGCAAATGGGATGCAATGAGTCAAGGGAGTAAGCACGCTGATTTGCGTTGAGAACACCTTGCATTACATTGTGAATGTGTCGCTCTGGGAACACCCTGTGTAACTGGTGAATGCTGTGCATTGTAAAATATTTGCATTGTGTTACAGCTGTGCTCCTCAGTTGATCCTACAGACCCTGAATCAGAATTAGTTGTTAATAGTGCATAGGGCACAGAATTAGGCTATGTCTATACTAGAGACCTTACAGCAGGATAGCTGTACCGCTGCAGCTGCTCCACTGTAAGGTCACCCATGTAACCGCTCTATGCCGACAAGAGAGTGTCTCCCACCGACATGGTGCTGCCCACACCAGCAGTTCTGTTGGTAAAACTTACGTCGGTCAGGGATGTGTTTTTTCACACCCCGACTGACAAATGTGCAGTGTAAATCAAGACTTAGTTCCTAGAGGGAAAATCTAAGACTGCAACATACAAGCCATGTAATCTGTTTAGTTCCACAAATCTAAGGGCCAGACGTTCAGTGGGTGTAAATCAGCGTAGCTCCACTGAAGTCAATGGAGCTGTGTCAGTTCACACCCTCTGCGGATCTGGATCTGAATATATTCAGGAAAACCCGGCTCACTTTAGCACCGGAATAGACTGAGGAGAGCTCTGGCTGTTGGTGCAGAACTATAATAAAGGAGCGTGTTCTTGGACTAAGCGTTTGCACGCTCGGCTGGCTGGGTCTGCCACACTCAAGTGCTGGCACATTCCCGTGACATCCCTAGTTGTTTTTCCCGGGAGCCGTGCGGTGTTTGTCAGCGCGGCAGGCTGATGTGATGTGCCTGCATCCCACGGCTGGACTGAAAGCCACTGGAGTGGAAAGCTGAAAGGCTGTGTGAGCTCCTGATAACAGAACAAAATAAAGGTAATTTCCGAGTCACCAGTTAACAATGGCAGAATAACTGGCAGGTGGTGACTGATGAGTCAGTAAATTACCTAGTGAACTGGTGGAGAGAGGCTGTGATGAGAATCCCTGGACACAAAGGAGAACCTGTAAATGCTATGGCCCTGAGCCCAGTCTGCACCAGCGCCTCAGCCTTCGTCCCTGCAAAAAAAGATCTTCTGCAAATTGGTCCCTGGCATTTTTGAGTCTAGAATTTAACAAGATCCCACTGATGCAACCTTTGTCTTTCTTGCACCCTCTCTCTCTGTCACACGCACACACCCTTCCTTGCTCTCTTTGTTTAACACTCACTTTCTCTCTCTCTGTGGCAAATGCACATCTGGTGTAACTCCACTGCCTCCACCATGGAGGAATTTACCTCTGTGTCTCCCTCTCCTTCATGCACAGCTTGCCTCGCAGGGCCAGAAATGATGGGCCAAATTCCCTTTTGAAGTAAAAAGGGCCCAGCTCCATTGACATCTATTGATTTTTTGCCATTTACACTAGGAGAGAATTTGTCCTTATAAATGGGAAGCCATAGCAATGACGTAAATCTCTAAGTGCCGTTGTTAGATGGTGTATGTTTTCGCTCTACCTGTACATGTGTGATTTGCCTCGTCTTTGTGTCCTTTATTTGCAACACATGGTTTAGACATACCATGTAATAGAAGAGAGATGCATTTTGGGTCATTTGTCCCTAAGCCTCTGACTGGCAGAAGCTGGGACCGGATGACAGGGGATGGATCACTCAATAATTGCCTTGTTCTGTTCATTCCCTCTGAAGCATCTGTCGGGAGACAGGATACTGGGCTTGATGGACCATTGGTCTGACCTAGTATGGCCGTTCTTATGTTCCTTTGTTCATTCTAACATTGAGCAACGGCAGGCGATAATACTTGCAGCCCAAAAGACACCTGCTGGGAAGTCAGGGGCACTCAGTGAGGTGGGGTTCAGCTTTTCTTGCTCTATGGGTCTCAATCAGCCCGCCGCAGGTCTATGCTCCTTTCTTCTGATCAGCTCTCAGTGCATTTCTAACTAAGGACGCTGTGAGCTCGTCTGGAGCCAGCATCTAATGCCCCTTGATTGCATGAGCTGTAATCACCTTCAGTTTTGTCTGCTTTCCTACTTAGGAGGTGATAAAGGTTTAGTAAGTGGTACCTTACTGGGGTCCCCCAGAGGTCAGCCGTTTATAGTTCATTATGTCTGCGTGTTCCCTTTTTGCAGCCCAGTGGAGCTCTGTCGTGGCCCATTTTTCCCTGAAATGTCATCTCCACCCTACATGGTTCTGCATTTCTAAGGTGCCATGCTCGACTTTGCTTTAGAGGAAGGCATGTTAATATGGAACCATGAGAAGGAAAAGAGTGAAGTTTCCTAATAATGAGAACTACCATGGTGTGGAATAATCTGTGGGTGGGAGGAGATGGAAGATCTATTCAGCTTCTTGCCACTAACCCATCTAAACTGTTAAGAGGTGATGTAAAGAACTGCACAAAGGAAGCCATTGGCAGTGCACAGCAACAAGTTTCAATGTCCTAAAAAAATCAAAGTTAGGTTACATATTGTCTATAGATGTTTAATCTTGAGAAAAGGAGACTGAGGAGGGCACCTGATAATCTTCAAATCTGTGAAGGGCTGTCAGAAAGAGTCTGATGATCAGTTGTTCTCATGTCCATTGAAGGTAGGACAAGACATAACTGGCTTAGTTTGCAGCAAGGGAGATTTAGGTTAGACATTAGGAAGAACTTTCTAACTGCTAGGATAGTTCAGCACTGGATGAGGCTTCCAAGGGAGGCTGTGGAATCCCCATCACCGGAGATTTTTCAGAACACGTTGGACAAACACCTGCCAGGGATGCTCTAGGAAGGTTGATTTCGTCCTGACTCAGCACAGGGGGTTGGGCTAGATGTCTTCTTGAGTCTTTTCCAGCCCTGCATTTCTGTTGCTCTGTGTCCTGCAGGGAGCGAACAAAAGCTCCTGCTTATAATCTTCCTCCAGACTGGTTCTGCTGCCAAAGCCTTCTGTTCCTCCCATTCACTCTCCATCTTGCAGTACGAAGGGGAGGAAAGATGGATGGCCACAAGAATTGTGTTCAACTATTTTATTTAAGTTATAATCATGCCTAATCTAAATTTGCAGGGATTGTGTTACACAGCCTAATCACTCACATATATTGTACTGTGCTTTCAATTTAGTGCAAAGTAAAAGCCATTCAGAATGCAGAAATATGTTAAATGAACACCTCCTAGACTATGTTCTTTCCGATAGATAAGGCAGCACCAATATTTTTGATTCAATGTCTTGTGCCGGCTGCTCCCGTTAGTACTATGTTCTGCATTCTGTGAAATCAGCGATGGAGGGAGAACCACGGGTGAATAACCAGCAGGTCTGTGACTGTAAAGAGGTAGGACTAAGGTCTGATTCTGTCCCACTACAGGCAGTGTAAAGGGCTGTCAATGCTGCAGAACATCTCTCGCCCCCCTGGGGGAATATCCTTTGCATCAAGGGGTTTCCCCCACTAGTGGTTTCAGCCCTACTCCACCCACTGGCGCAGGCCCTATTGTCCTGGGCTGTCGGGCAGTTCTGGTGTGGCCAGAGCACAGGACATTGCAGCTGGGCCCCAGAGCAGTCCCTGGGGCGTATGTACAGCAGACGTAACTTGGAGCAGTCCTTGGGATTGGTCTAAGTTGCTCCAGGAACAAGGAGTGGACTTCAGAAGCCCAGCACAATACTCTCGGAGCTCTGGTGTTTAGAGCAGGGGTCTGGGAATCAGGACACGCGAGTTCTAGTGTTCTGCCCCTGAGGCCGTGTCTGCACTACTGGAGCTATAGCACGGCAGCTGTGCCACTACAGGACCATAGGGCAGATGCTTCCCACAGCGATGGAAGGGAGGTTTTCCCATTGATGTAGTTAGCCCACCTCCCCACATGGCTGTCGCTAGGTTGACGGTGGAAGAATTCTTCCATTGACCTGTCTGCATCTACACCAGGAGTTAGGTCAGCCTAACTACGGCACGGTGCTCAGGGGTGTGAATTTTTTGTACTGTAGCTATGCCCACCCATCAATTAAGTGCAGACCCGGCCTGATGTACTGGGCGACCCTGAGCAGGTCCCTTCTCTCCGTGGCTCGCTTTTCCTCCTCCCTGAAGTGGGGCTTCCCTCCTTCTTGGCTTTATTCAAGGGAATAAAGAATTGCCATTGGCAAGCATATTGCTCCCACTAGCAGGTAATGGCAAATCTACAGTGAGAAGCCCAGATGTTAGGGTAAATGCTCCCTTTCAGCAATAACAGTTGTATGGCACCTTGCAGCCAGAAAGTTGCCTCAGTGCACTCGGCATATCAAAAAACAACTCTTGTCAATCCAAGCACTTTGTATAGGTGGGTCAGTATCATTATTCCCATTTTACAGAGTGGGAAAGTGTCTTGTGCAAAGTCACACAATGAATCAGTGGCAGAGCTGGGGTTGGAACTAACCTGTCCTCACTCAAAGTCAGTATCCTACCTTTTAGGCCATGTGGCCTCCCTGAGTTATCCACACACCCCCAAAGGACAATAGCAAAGACCCTCCAGAGAAACCCATTGCATCACAGGGCGTTCAGGAGAGGAAACGCAGACTCCTGCGTGCACATGAAATGTCAGAGGGAGTTTAGAGAGGAGAAATGCTATTAGGCAAGTTGGAATCAGGCCAGGCTTTGTGGTATCATGTTTATTTGCCAAAAATACACCTTCATGATTGTTTTTCAGCATATAAAGGCTGCAAACCAGATGCCCGATTTGTATAATGTTTCATCAGTAGGTTTAAGAGATGCAGAAGGCATCATCACCATTTTCATTAATATAGTGCCTTTGCTACAGAAAGACTTCCCAGACATTACCCAACCGATTCTGCTGATGCGTCTGTCTGTCTAGTTTATTTATTGAGATATTTATCCATTTTTGTTCGAGGACTCAATTCGTGGCCAAGTAGCAGGCGGCTCTGAACTGGAACACAACAGCTGTTTGACGCTGCACAGTAACACCACACGACAACTAAGGGGAGGAGAGGAATAACAATTCCTTGCACTGTGATAAAATTTCAAAGCATTTTACCAGCACTAAGAATGGAATGACTATGCCCCTTTGAGAGGACATAGAGCATTGCACCTATTTTCCGACGGGGAGTCTATGGCATGGAGAAGTGAGGTTACTTGCCCCAGGATGTGGAAAGAGTCGATAGCAAATTGAGGAGAAAAGCTCAGATCTCAGAGCTAGCATGCTAAAAATAGCAATGGTTTCGGTGTAGCCCGGGCAGCGGCCAGCAGCGTTACGGGCACATATCCATGGCATCTGGGCATGTTTGCACTCAGGACAGCTAACCCGTGTCCCCGCTCACCACTGCCCATGCTACTGCAGTTACGCTGTTATTTTTAGCGTGCTAGCACCATGAGTCTGTGTAATCCACCTTGGAATCACACCCTCAGCCCTAAAGTACACGGAGCCTTAGATACCCTTGGACACGTCTGTGCTGCATTCACAGGGTATGACTGCAGCTTGTGTGGATGTCCCCCAGCCAGCTTCAATCTAGCTAGCCCAGGTACCACAGCAGTGAAGTCGCGGCAGCACGGACTTCAGCATGATCCAGGCTTCCAGACAGGCTTGACCAGCCCGCACTGATGCCCAGGCTAGTGGGGCTTCCCTGGTGTGATACCCAAGCTAGCTAGATAAAGCTAGCCCTGGTATGTCTACACAAGCTGCAGCGCTCCCCTGTGACTGCAATGTAGACAGACTCTACCTTTACATGGACTGATAGCTCTGTGTTCTGTTCTTAGATCCTCCACTATCCTTAGCAAGGGCACATCACTGCTCTATGCCCCAGTAACCCCAAGTGGGGGTGAGGATACTTACCTGTCTTTATAAGTGCTTTGAGATCCATGGATTAAAGGCTGCTATGGAAGGGCTAAGTAGCATCATTATTATTCCTCCTGGGAACAGTGCCATGAGATCTTTGATGGCCACAGTGGGTCAGGACCTCGATTTCTGTTTCCTCAAATAGACAAGAATGGGACAAAAGTCTTTTTATTGCAAAGGGTGGGCGTTCTTGTGACACCACCCTGTCTCAGAGATAAAGCAGAGAGTGCTTCAGAGAGGCCCATGAATGCCTTCCAAGGAAGTAGAGAGAGCCCTTTCCTCCACCTCTGTGAGCAGCAATTCCATTGAAGTTTAGAGCAATATTTAACATTCCCTTCACAATAATGTCAGCAAGATCCCCGCATTAGGCGCTCCCCCTTTGTTTTCAGTGCATGCAGTCCCGCGTTGACCTCTGCACAGTTGTGTGCATTTCTTTCCTTTTCTTTCTCTTTCCACATTTGCTCACAAATATGTCTTTGCAAAGGAAACAGGAGCTCATTTTCCCGAAGGTCCTGAGAGGCCAGCCAGTAGCTTTCACATACTGCGTGTCAGCTACATTTAACAAACACGTTCGCATCACTGAAAATCCCTATTTACACATCATAAACATGAGGATATAAAACATGGAGGAAATAATACATTATTGATTAAAACCATGGCATGTAACGTCCTTTGAAAGGCAGGTAGCGCCTGCCAGTTGATCAGCATTGCCAAAGCATCTTCCTCTGCTTCTTGGA
Organism: Emydura macquarii macquarii; assembly: GCF_026122565.2. NCBI lineage: Eukaryota > Metazoa > Chordata > Testudines > Chelidae > Emydura > Emydura macquarii. Next base: position 2,723,423 of record NW_027130449.1, on the reverse strand, counting down.
AATGCAATGCAAACCCCTCGCTTTCTGTAGGAGTTTTACAGGCCAACATGAGGAAAGAGAAAGGAGGGCTTTGTTATCTGGCGCAGGATGGGTTTTGTGGTGGCTTTAGTCTATCTCCAAAAGCATCTCTATTAGCTACTGCTGGAAGTAAGATGGATGAGTGGTACAATCTGTTATGTTTGTTTGATTTTTTCCATTTAGCAACCAAAGACTTTGTGGGAAATATTTCCCACAAACGGGAATGAGGCATTGACTTTCAGAGTGAATCAGGCCCCTAACTGCCCTTTGTGGGTTTTGTATCTAACCCTTTTTGTTCTCCCAGCACTCAACCAGCAACCGGCCTCTCTGACTCTAGTTCAGATGCCTCAAAAAGAATAAAAATAAATTGCCAGTGAGAGCACAGTGTGTGTGTGTCCTCTGCAGCAGTCTGCACTGCACTGAACACAAGTAGCTGTCTGTCTCTGCAGACGGAAGAGTCTTTAGTGATTTAAAAGTGTAACACACAGAAAATAAAGCCATGCCAGGTACCTGGGTAAATACAGCATGTGATCCAGAATGGAAAATCCTGTGTTCATTTTATTAAAGGTGATCTGAAATGTTTATTTTTAAAACAAGGATTGACTAGTTAATTTTAAATTAGAGCATTTGAGGTACCAGCTCAGCAGAATACAAGCATCAACCCAAAAATGACAAAAATATACGTTCTAAAAGTGAACAGAGAGGCTTGCATTAGCTCAGAAACTCTGTCTTTCCCTTTCAGCAATCGGCACCATCCCCAACCCCCAATGCAGCAGATGAGATTCAATCTGTTGTGCTGCTTGAGTGATGGGCTGAGAAACCCAGAAAGATGAGGGTCTGCACTCAGGTCCAGGCAGGTACTGGGAGGAGAGATCTGTTTTAAAATGAGTCATAAAGCGATAGAAAGTTTCCTGAAATGTTCTGTAGAGGAAGCAGTGAAGTCCAATGGTTAGCAGAAAGTGCAGTTTGAGAACTTGAATAGAATAGAATAGAATAGAACAGAACACTCCCAAACTCCGGATCCATTCCCTGCTGTGTGATCTTAGCCAAATCAATTCTTCTCTGTTCCTCCATCTATAAAATGAGGATAATGATACTGACCCTTCTCTGCAGAGTGCTTTGTGGTCTACCTCGGAGCTAAGTATTATTGACTGCCTAGTTTCACTGGAATAGTTAGCAGCATTTTTCAGTAGCGATGGTCTCAATCCTGAGTGCCTTATTCTGTTCTCTCTCACCCTTCACATGGACTAAACCCCCCCAACAATGTGTAGAATTGTTAACAAAGGGCTCGCCCCCTGGGATCACATGGGGAAGGGAACTCTCTATGGGAGATCTCTCCTCTCTCCCACGGAAGGACCTACGTCCTTAGTCCTGGAAATATGGATGTCCAGGTACTGTTGTTGAGTGGTGACAAAACTCCCAGCCTTTCCTGTGCTTGGAAGAGGCTGAAAGTAGCAAAATACTTATGTGTAGGCTTGGCAGGATTTGATTTCAATGGATAGATGTCAGTAAATGTCACTTACAGCTGAGCTACAGAAATCAACCAAAGAAATATCCTTCGGTAACGGTCGGTGCATAGTGCAGCCTTGTCCCTCGCCCACCCTGCCCAGACCTTGTGCCTGGAGGGATCAGGTGTGGAGCGCGTTGCAGCACCACAGCCTCCCCCAAAGCCGGGGGCTCATCCTCCTCCCTGCAGCCCTGGCTGGAAGTCTCTGCTATGCCTAGCCAGGACCACAGCCTACCCTGCACCTTGTGCTCAGGTGTGTCGGGCCCCTCATCCATTCAGGGAGCCCCCTGCTGTCAGCACCACCCTAACCCCAAATGCACTCCCCACCCCGTTAATTTCCCACAAGTGTAACAATTAAAATTGTTCAATTGGGGGGGAGGGTATTTAAAATAAAAATCAATATTCATCATCAAAATTGCAAAAAAATAAAAATTAAATTCTGCCAAGCCTATTTATAGGCAGGACCTTAATCTAGCCCCCTCCCCCCGCAGGTCGACCCCACTGTGTGCAGAGGAGGCATGGGCCCACCAGTTCTGAGCCACATGAATCATCCCGTGTCCCAGAGTTTTGCTGGTTTTTAGAAGTGAAGACATTCGGGAGCGTCCAGATCAGTTTCTTTTTGGAGCGTTTCCACCTGCCTAGTCAGTTCTGGGGCTCCAGCCAGGATAGACGTGCTGAAATGCAGCTAGGGAAACTCATCCTGGGTTGCTTATTGCCGACTCAGGGGTTCCAGATAGCCCAGAGGAGGTCCCACACATCTAGCTGAAACAAATGTGAACCCGACTCTGCCGAGATACGCTCTCTGCTAGTTCCCAGGTACCCCCAATTTGCCCCAAATCTTCTCGCTGCTTGGAAAGTGCTGTTGCTCTAGCAGAGGTGTTAGGGAATAGGCACAGCTTTCACAGGAGTTTATTTTTGTCGGTGTTCTTATGAAGGTAGCTCAGGGAAAGGTCCAGAGTCAAGCTTCCTGCGTCTTGTAGATGAGAGAAGATATGTCTTCTAGTTAAGATCATCACCCCTTCAAGGCCACCTGACCTTAATCCAAGCACTCTGCGCTGCGTCAGTGTGATGGCTGCTAAATCACACTCTTGAACCAAACCTTTAAGAGAGTGGTTTTTGCTTGTGCAATATGCTCCTTTTCTTTTGTTTTAAGGTTATTGCAGCTAGGAAATTTGCAAACCAGGGCACCTGGGGTCTCCCCAGCCCTGTGAATTCTGGGAAACTGTTATATTTTTAAAAATGAGGTGCAGAACAAAGTCTCGGAAATGGTTTCCGCTCAGACCCTTTCGTTGCCAGTGTGGATGGCGCATGAATTATTCTCCCATCTGCAATGGTGGTAAAAGCATGCCCAATTTTCCATGCAGACAGAACATGCATGCCCAGCCTATGTGCAGATCAGTGATGTCAGACTAGATGATCATGATGGTCCCTTCTGGCCTTAAAGTCTATGAGGCAGGAGACAGTTATGGCTGAAGATGACACTCTGGTACCAGCTACTCAGCACTGTGGTGACTCCTCTGCAAATTCCATGAAGCTTGCGGGGAGGGGACTATTTCCATCAATGAGGTGACCCTACAGCATTGACCTACCTGGCACCTTTTGGGGGTGGGGACGGTGTTAGCAGGAGGTCAGCCAGGGTACATTCAGCTGCTTTTGTGCAGAGAAAGGACTAGTTGGTTTGTTACCACTGCTTTAGTCTCCGTTGGGTGGCATGATACATAGCTGTCCACGTGGGGTGTCTGGATTTTTAAATAGGCTGATTAATTTCATGAACATGAATAGGTTTTCATGCCTGGATAAGGTCAATCAAGCCACAGGCTTCAGGACATAAGTGGATCTCCCGCAGCAGTCAGGACCCCCTCACTCTTTCATGTGTAGTACCACACAGTTATGTAGTCAAGGGACTTGATGGGGAAGGTCCAACTTCCTCTGAAGTTGTTGGCAGCTGCTGGGGGCAGGATCCAAGAGCAGACAGACCAATGCTCTGACTCATCCGCACAGCTCTGCTCCTACCCCCCATTTATATCACCTTGCCTCCATATGGCATTTCCACACCCTTCTTCCAGGTCTCCCTTCTGAAGGGATGGTGACTGTTTCCTTCAAGGGCAGAGACACAAGCCATGTGGAGGGTGAGAGGTTGAAGGTGTATCGACTGTCAAAGCAGGAGAGAAACTTTTCCAAGTCAGGTCCTTTGAACTGACACATGTGGAAAGCTCTTTCCACAAGCCACCTCCAACTTCAGATCTGAGCCGTTTGTTCATTCGTGTGAACTCTGCAGTGAAAAATATTAAAGGTCCCTGTTTCTGCGGCTTTCTCCTTTAGGTATGTAATCTTAGTTTGCAGATGCAATGTGCAGTGGAGAAAAAGATGCTAAGCAAACAGTTACTGCACTCTGCTCCCATAGCTGAAAATGTATTCCCTTCTGTCCTGGGCCAGACAGAGGTGAGACGTTCGGGACCGTGGCATCTTTGAGTAAATTGAATATCATGATGAGGGCAAGCCATGGAGGGACTTTCCTGAGTGACAGGACCACCGGGGTTGTGCAGGCAGCCTCCCTGGTCTGATACTGCAGAGAGGGGCTGCTTTATAGCTAAGTCTGTGGCCAAGGAAAATCAGCAGCAGCCGTTCGGCATTGGCCTCGGAAAAGTACCTTCCGTGGTGTTGAATTACAGCTGGAGTGAAGTCGTCTCACTTGTGTCCTGTGTGGGAGTGGCGGGGGCAGCTGTTCTTTTTCTGCCTGAGTCACTTAGGCAGCCGGGTTCCCCAGGCATTACCGCCATCCCTGTGCAAACCTGTTGGCGGCTCTGTGCTGAGGCGGTGGCTGTTTGCTTTGATGCCACGTGCACATGTGAATATCAGGGTGAGTAATGGCTGTGTCCTCTGAAGACCGTTGCTCCCTTCAGCAGGGCCTTTGAGGTCAGCGGAGAGAGGATGGAAGCATCACTGTGTGGACTGACACTCTCTCTCTCACACACACGCGCACACGTGTGTGTGCCACACTCGAACAGAGACACATGCGCAGAGATACACAGCCATACACACCTACACAAACTCTCAGGTGTGGGCCACCGAGACACACACACTTCAGACATGCAGGTGTACACAAACATGCACATGCCCCATGCACACTTGCACCCTCTATGCACACTCACTCAGGTGTACACACACACACACACACACAGTGACTGTTCCAGTTAGTGCCTATACAACAGGAGACTTTGTTTGAGCAAAATTGTCCTTTCCCTACGTACTTTCCCTCCATTGAAGATGGGCCAGTCCACAGAGGTGAGGAGCAGGCCCAACAAGTGCTCAGGGTTGCCCCTCTTTCATCCCTCACCCCAAATACCTGTTGACAAGGGACTTGCTCCAGAGCCCATTAAACTCAGCACAAAGACTTCCCCAAATTCAGTGGCCTCTGCATCAGGACCTGCATCGCCTTCCCTTTGCAGTGGGGATACAAATCCACCATTCTGTACCTGCCCATCCGTCCATCAGGCCCCGTATCCTGGCTAATATCTGGTTCCAGGGTACGTACTGCCACTCATGGTCAGTCCACGCACTGCATTGCAAAGTGTTGTCGGGAGGGGGGGGGAACAACACTCCACGCAGGCCCCTTTCCCTCTTCTGCATCACTGCCCGTAGCCCCAGCAGCAGCACTCCACTAGCCTAATCGCCAGATGTGTGAAACTCCCCAGGTATAACGCAATTCAGCCTGTCACCGGCCAGCACTGCCTGCCAGTTGGGATTTCACTGCTCACTAAGGAGTTAGACACATTTATTCCTGCAGCAAAGACCGGGTTGGCACGTCTGAGAAATGGCCGCTTTGCTTTTTATCTCCTAGCCATGGCAAACTGGTTGGGGTCACCCTTGGGGACCTATGCCCAGCTCCTCGCCCCACAGCCCAAATGCTGAGTTCCCCTGCGCCACCTGTAATGCCAGTCTCAGTGCCTCATTTGCTTCTTCCTTCCCACTCCTATTTCTGCATCCTTTTCCAGGCCCCCACTCCCCACCCACGGCCCAGCCTACCAGCCCATCACCTGGTTTTCATGTGAGTCCCTAAACACCATGTCACCCACCACACCCACAAGAATGGACCCTAGAATTTAAAACCACCCTTGCTGGTTTCCCCCAGGGCATCCTGCTGCTGCAGTCCTGGGTTCCCACACCACTGCCAGGGCCTGCAGCGTTCTCCACACCTCCATTCTTGGGCTCCATACTGATTCTGAGTTTTCCCAGTGCCCCTCAATCCTGCCCTGCAGGTTCCCCTGCTAGTCCAGTTTTAGGATCACTTCACAGCGCTACCACTGCCCCTCAAACCTGTCCCACAGCACCCCCTGCTACTCCACTTCTCGGCCTACACCTGGGCTGACCCTATCACTTACCCAATTGTCTGGTGATTTGCCTGGGCATTCGAATATGAGTTTGGGATGAGATCTCCTCCAAACTCATTTTCACCTGTGTGACATAAGCCAGGATTTTCATATAGGTCCCATAGGCGAAAGGCCAGTGTGTTAACACACCACAGACCACCTGCAATCCACCACCGAACCATGCCACAAGGCCACTGCATGTGGACAGACACTTGTTTGGAGCAAAGAACTAACTATGCCATACATCTCTGAGCCCTGGTGACTCCAGAGCGGGAAAGGAGCAAAAATTGGAATTTGCATCCTGCAGGAAATATTGATATTTCAACATTTTCCCCAAAATTTAGACAAAATGTTGAAATATCAGTTTTTGATGGAACAAAAAGTCCTGAAAAATTTTGATTCAGAAATGTTGACATGTTTTGTTTCCCGTCAGTTAAATTGCATCTGCCTGAGATGCCATGGTGCCTTATGGGAGTTGCAGTTTGGGTAGCTCTGGACTACATTTTCCATGATTCTCTCTGCAGACGCATGAGGCAGCTTAGTCAAAAATTTTGATTTTGTGGAAACTGCATTTTCTGTTTAAATGAATTTTTGATGAAAAATTCCTGACCAATTCTACCCAGAACGATATTTACATCCAAGTAGCATCATGGCCCTATGAAAAGATATATTAGAATTGGGAAAAGTACAGAGAAGGGTAGCAAAAATGATTAGAGGGTAAGGAACAGCTTCCATAGGAGGAAATATTAAAAAGACTGGGACTGTTCAGATTAGAAAAGAGATGACTGGGGGAAGAGATACAATAGAGGTCCATAAACTCATGAATGGTGTGGAGAAAGTGAATAGGGACGTGTTATTTACCCTTTCACATAACAAAAGAACCAGGGGTCACCTAATGAAATTAACAGGCAGCAACTTTAAAACAAACATAAAGAAGTGCTTCTTCACAGTCAACTTGTGACACTTGTTGCCAGGGGACGTTGTAAAGGCCAACAATATAACTGGGTTCAACAAGGAATTAGATAAGTTCACCTAGAATAGACCATCAACGGCTATTAGCCAAGATGGTCGGGGACACAACCCCATGCTTTGGTTGTCCCTGCATCTCTGACCAGATCCCAGGAGTGGATGACAGGGGATGGATCACTTGATAATTTCCCTGTTCTGTTCATTCCCTCTGAAGCACCTGGCACTGGCCCCTGTCGAATGACAGGATACTGGGTTTGATGGACCATTGGCCTGACCCAGTATGGCCGTTCTTATGTTATACTCTCCAAGCAGAGCCATCATCTTCGGCGCATGTACTGGTTTCACAGAGTGTTTCCTGCAGGTGTTGTGTGTGTGTTGTCCTCCTCTCTCACTTAAAAGGACTTGGGTTTGTTTTTGAAAAACCCCTCACCCTGAAATTTCTTTTAGTGCAAAAAAAAAAAAAAAAAAAAATTGCTGAGCAAAAAAATGTTTGTCAAAGGTGTGAAGAATATTTGTGCTTTTCCTGGAGCAATTAGATCAATCAAACACAACCCCGGTGTGTTTCCAATTAAGCTCTGGCGATTTGGAGCGTACGGGGGTGATAATGAAGCAGACGAGGTTGGAGTCACCCCGCTTGCTATTTTGAGGATACAGGCGCTTTAGGCTGTCTGGCTGAAACGAAGCCATTGAAAGTAATGACCTGGACAATCGCACTCCATTACTTTTAATGGGATTGCGACTGTGTGTGCTCAGTAGCAGTGCGCTGACACCGGCAGAAGCAGGGGAGCTATTTTCACATATCATTCACATTATAGCCAACACTGGGAAAATGGCCCCTTGGCAATGGAAGTCAAAATACCCGCAATAAGTTACACGGGTTGGCAGCACATGTGAGGAGCAGCTGCAAGAAAAAGGCACATAAAGGCACCGGCTCCGAGACGGGAGTTTAACTTAGTCAAGGCCTGTGGTGGGGTGAGGCAGTGTAGTCTATAAAGGAGACATCCACTGCTCTCTCTGTGTGTTGTTTGCCTGGGTCTGAGCTGCAGCCCTCAAGGAGGGTGATGATCAGTGCTTTAACCTCTGAGCCTCCAACTTCCCCAGCCTGCTTTTGTAGCTGTCTCCCCCACTCTGATCTCTGCAATGAGGCGTGATAGACTCATGCTGTGGCATTAGCCACCTTTCAGCCCAAAATGCTTTGCAAACATCACGCCAGATCCTTAGCTCGTCTAAATCCACATCGCACAATTATGCAGCAAGCAACCGAGCTGGGACCAGAACAGAGGTCTATTAAGGCCTCGGGTGATACCTAAGCCACAAGATCACATTAGCTCCCACTGGAGAACCCTTCACTAGGGTTTGATCTGGCACCACTGATGGCGACGAGGGCCATGCTATTGACTTTGATGGGAGCAGAAGCAGGCCCAGTGTTCGACCGAAGCACTTGGGCTTGGTCACGTCCTAACAAGTTTTGAAAGAATGAGAACTAACCCAGTCCTCCATCCGTCCCTTGCGCTGAGCCCTAATCCCGCCTGACAGCTGGAAAAGATTTTATGCTTGTGGGCTCTGAAAGCACAAGTGACAAAGAGGCAACTCCTCAAAGTTTTTAGGCACCTAACTCCCATTGACAGCAATGGGAGTTAGGCACCTAAATACTGTTGAGGATTTGGGCCAAAGCTCCTGCAGAATGGCTGCTCTTGGGAAATTTTAGGCCTGTCTGGAAGCTGATAACACAGAGCTCCCAGGGGGAAAGCTGGGATTCTTCTGAGCCCAAGCCAATTTTGCAGCCCAGAGAAGATCACTTAAGCACACCGAGCCTGATTCCCTGAGCAGCTCCTATCAGCTTCATCTGGCGTGGTGGATGCTCAGTAGCTTTGCAAATCAAGTTTGGGATCTTCTGAGTGCTTATCTGAACTGAAGCAGCAAAGGTCCATCACCAGCCGTGAATCTCTCTCCTTGTACTGTAGCAGAATAACTCTGGCCTGATCGCCATAATGATAGGGTCATTTCCTTCGCCTGGAGGGGGTCTTCCACTGTTGGGTGTTTGGGGAACCCATGCTATGCATCTCGGCAATCAGCATCCAGCAGTGTGGCCCTTAAATGTTCACCGACCATTCGCTTTCCTGTTCTGTCCCCACCGGCGCGCGGAATGGGCCCCCTGCTGGCAGACTGTAAAGCTTCAGTACCTCAATCAAAGCGGCATTTCTGCAGGCACGGGATGGGCCTTCATTTGTGCTTCACCCCTGACATGCAATCAGTGCCTTATTCATTCCTAGTGGGGTGGGGCTGCGCTTTCCAGCTGCACTTCCCATTTCATTTCTACAGTTTGTTTGGGCGAATTTTAGTGGACGCCAAAGAGCAAGAACCTGACTGCAGCCACTGAGCCGAAAGCAGACAGCCTCCTGCCCACCCGATCTGCCGACACATCCCGGTCCTGCAGCACCTCCTTCTATGCCCCCAACACAGCTCAGCCCATATGTGTCAATCCTGACCTGTAACAACCATGCTTCTCAAGAGCTGGGCCCCACCAACGCAGGTCTGCAGAGGCACTCCAGCTCTTCAGCACCCCTGCTGTTCAGTCCTATGTCCCCCATCACAGTTCAGCAGATACATCTCGATCCTGATCCACTGCACTCACTGCTACTCCAGTCATTAGTCTCCCCTGACCAAAGGTATCCAACTGTGCCATAAAAAACAACGAGAGGCCTGTAGCACTTTAAAGACTAACAAATTTAATTTCTGCAGGCATAAGCTTTCATGGGCTGTAACCCACTTCGTCAGATTCTGTGATACTTACAAGAGGTCATGGGTAACTAAGTTTACATCATCAGTTTCATTTTGACCCCAGGTCTGAAAGTTTAAAGGCTAGGAAATGTTCCCAGTAAACCGTCCTCAATTTCACTTCAGCTGCCCTTTCATCAGGACATCCTACAACTAAAATCCTATCTAAAAACCTCCAGACTAAAAGTCTCATGAAATCAGAGAGAAAAACACGAGCTATCCTAGTGCCTTCCTCCAATTTTTCATAGCACACTCTCTGTCTTTTATCTCGCCAAGAGAAAGGCAACTTAAGGAGTTTTGTGAAATTGCTGAGAGTCGGGAAAGGGGGGAAAAAATCTTAAGGAAAAAAAATAAAATAGAAGATGAAGATTGAAAAAAAAAAAGCCTCAGATGAACACGAATTGCAGACGTGCTGTGAGGTAACCGGCAAATACAATTTAATTATAAGACACAGAGTAGTAATGTCATTTGCGAGGCTGGAGCATGATTTCTCCGTAATAGAAGGACCACAGGGTTCCCTGCCTCAGACTGCTGTGCTGTGTCATCTTCAAATGATAGACTGAATGCACTTCAGCGCTTTCTCTGCTTTGGGATGGGCTTAAAGGGCCCCTGGCAACTGGGTGTGAAGGACTCGGAGCAATTTGGTTTGAAGGATGCAGAGCAGTTGGGCTTCAGGGACCCAAGGCATTTGGGTTTGAAGGCTCCAGGACATCTGGACTTGAAGAAACAAGTAACCAGGACAGTTCCTCAAGCCAGTCAATCAAAGAGCACATTTCATGGTCCTTTTCCAGGTTTTTAGTGAGGGATCCGGGGCTAGGGAGCTGGACTCGTCCCACTTTGGTCCAGCGTGTTCTGAATCTGCTGACTTTCAGACATGCTGCAAAGTCTCTGTCACCCAGGCTTTTCCTAGGAGAGAGGTGGAGGCCTGGGTGGGCAGAGGTTTTAGGCTAGTGCTCTGGGAGGAGCATAATGGGGACACATTTCCCATCTTTGTATAGGTTCCTAGAGCTGCATTTGGGCACATTTTCATATCAACTGAAATAAATAAAGAATGGACTCTGCAATCCATGGATGCTAGACTGTCTCACTGGGTATCTGGATAATACAGTGCTGTTTACATTACTGGTGGCATAGATTCAGGGTGCCTGAAACTGAAGTGAGGATGGGCACAGTCGCTTTGGAGGAAATGAGAATCCCACACCGATCCCAGATTTTAGACTTGCTTTCAAATCAAATCCCTTTTCCCTTTCCAAACCAGTTTTCTTTCCTTTCTGATTTTTGCCATGGATTTTCCTGTGTCAGTTTTCTTCTGTTCCCCAGAAGGAAAAAGAGGAAGGTATGCTTTACATTTCTTCCTTCCATCCCTGGGAACAAAGGAGCCCATTCAAACACTGTCAGAGTAGACCCCTTGAATATCCTACCCGTGCTGATGGCCTGTGCTGCTGCCATTGTAATCATTAAAGGACCCGGGCACTTTTTGCAAAAATAGGAAAGTTACCCCAAACATCCTAGCCAAACCCCAGTTTGGGCCATTTCATTTTACCCCCCATAAAATTTTCCCTTGCAGTTCCAATTGGACACAGGTTTGCTCTTTCATGTCACATCATCCTAAGCTGCTGCAGAGTGTTGTTGCCTGTTGTTAAACAGCTGCCATGTTCCAAACCAGAGGTGGCTGCATTTCAAGTGATGGGTGAGGTTTTCCCAGTGTACAAGTCCTGATCATGGGAATTGGTCCATTATCTGCGACAGGAACTTCGTTTATGTAGTTGGAGGGCTGTAGAGAAATGCATGCCGCTGTTCTAATAAGCTCGGTGTGTTTGACACACACCCTGTTTTGTAGCCCACTCCATCAGGATGACACCGGTTTCCTGAGCCCCCCCAACTCTTTCCTCGATGACATAGTGAGTTGAAGCTCGCGGTCCCCCATGTCAGAAGCTGAGGCAGGGAGGGGAGCAGCCGGGGAGACATCAGTGCTCCTACAGCCCTTGTCAAGCTACTCCCCGAGCAACCGGGAGTTGAGGACTGAGCTGTCAAGCAGATCAGGAGGCAGGAGACAGATGGCTCAGGGGCATGTGAGACTCCGGACACGCGAGAGGGATGCCCGCGGGAGGCAGAGCAGATGGACAGAGCGAAGAGACACCGAGCGAACTGTCTGCACAACCTGTCCTATCCTCGTTCTTTCTGCACTGGAGGAACCTAAAAGGTACTGAGGGGGACACAGGCCTATTTTGGCTGGCAAAGCACCGCCACTGGAGTGTGAAGGAGACAGATGTGACCATCACCTGGCCTCCCTCTGCTGACCCAGTCTGTGCTGACACAGGCTCCTCTGTAAAGAGACCATGAACTCTCAGCAACCTGCATCCACTCCAGCAGGGCATGGATGGCACCTGCCGCCCAGCGGGAGTGACACTGCATAGCGTCTGGGGTGGCTTCTGCAGAGTGCCAGGGAGAAGGGCAGGTGGGGTGGAAGAAAGGGTCTCGTATTGCCCTGAATTGCTCTGGCTCATGGACTGGAAGAGTGAAGAGACCATTGAAGAAGGAAAAGGGCCATAGATCCATAACCGCAGTGGCCACTGCTTAATGCTTCAGCGTTTTAGTCTAGGCTTGGGACTCAGAGACCTTCTCCTTTCCTCCGTGCAAGATCTGTTCTTTGGGATGTAAATAATTTACTCACTGGGTTTGGGCTGAACCTAAATACTTTGACTGAGGGGTCTCAAAGAGAGGTGCACTTGAGGCAGGCTTACATGGGGAATGAGCAGAACAGATATATTACCGAGGATAGGGAATTAAAGGGGTTGTGAAGCCTTTGAGTTGTGGGGCATGAACCAGCCTCTGATTGTCTGAGGTTAGGAGGAAATTTCCCATCAGGGCAGGCCATTCCATTACTGGATATCCTCCCCTCTGAAGCATCTGGCACTGACCACTCTCAGAGACTAGATGGACCTCAGGTCTGGTCTGGCTTGGCAATTCCCATGTTCGCAATTGCAGAAGGCCAGTTTTGACCCTGCCGTAAATCGTTTGGCCCAGAGAGCCATCTCTTTATTTGCCTACATCCGAGTTAACGGGTGCTTCAGTAATTTTCAATGGATTGGTACAGGCTCTGTTAAATAAATTTACCCAGAGATTGGCCTCTTTTCCATCACATCTCATAACCCTCGTGGATCACTCTTTAGAAAGCACAAGCAGAATTCACAACTAGTCAATACATTCCCCTGAAAACACCTTAAAGAAATCTATCCATGGACTACTCCCAAAGCTTCCATCCTTTATTGTCAAGAGTATTGGGACTGGACCAGCCTAGAGATGTGGGGAATAGCATAGGCACTGAAATATGAAGTGGGCCCAAATCAAAACACCAGGACCACACCCTCCTGAAGTTAAGGGAAGTTGGGATCTTGAACCATGTCCCTCTGAGGTGCCCTTTCCTAGAAATGCCTCTTCAAATTACAAAGTTCAGCTGTGCCTCACCAGGATTAAATTCACCCCTGTGCAGAGAGCTACTCCAAGGAGTTTGCTTAAGTAGGACTTTTAATGGGCATATAGGTCTTTGCCCAGGTCTAGATTTCTCCCCTGAAGAATTTGAGATCCGCTGTGTGCATCAACTTTTATGAACATGAATAGGACTTCCACATCCATGGACAGCTGAAGAATAATCCCTCCCCCACAGCAGCATTTTAGGACACAGGGCAATCAGCTGGCAATAACCTTTGTGCCGTCTCTTTACGTCCAGCGATGGGTTCTTTAAAGTCAGATTGTGGTCCCGTAGGGACACACTCAACTAATCCTCTGCTTTTAAGGTTTTATTTGTGCAATAAATGGATGACAAGGTGGTTTGCAAGCACATAATACAATAAATAGGTTTATAAATGCAACCTTTCTGCAATGCACTATAGAGCGAAATATACAGTATTGTTAATGCATTTAATGCCTGTCACTGCCTCATTTGTATTTCAAATTGTAAGGTGCCCATTTTCTCATCTGGGAGGCTTTTTTTCCAAATACATTTTTATAAATTAAGCAGGAACCGATTTAATAATAGTAACTCACACGTGAATGTAGCTTCTTTTCATCTCCAGAGATCTCCCATCGCTTTGCAGACTTAGCAAAGCAACGTACAAATAACACGTGGAAGGATCCGGTTACCTGCTGTTGAAATGTGGCAGCTGTTTAAGAGCGACATGGCAACGTTGCGGAGTGTTAAGGACAGGAAATGAAGAATCCTGTGGCGGGTTCACAGAAAGTGCCAGGAGAACATGGGGAGGAAGAAAGTAATTAACTACTTTGGAATTCGGCCAGGTCCGCAGGGCTAATTCCTCAGAAAAAGGTGTACTGGGATATTTATTTAACTCCATGCAAGCAAAAAGCAAAGTTCAATGAAATTGAAATGCAGCCAATTTAATACCGATATAAAGAAATAAATAATAAGAATTAATAAAGAATTAAAGGAGGGTAATATAGTTAATGTCAATGAACATGGTTTGGCAGGCTCTATTTTCCATAAAACCAACTTCATATATTTTTTATGAGATTACAAGTTTGGTTAATAAAGGTAATAGAGATGTCGTACTATACTTAGATTTCTGCGAGGTGTTTGACTTGGCACCACATGCCATTTTGATTAAAAATCTAAAATGACACAAATTCAGCGTGGCACGCATTAAATGGATTAAAGACTGGCTAACTGACCGGTCTCAATGTAACTGTAAACAGAGAATTCCCACTGAGTGGGTGTATTTCTAGCGGAGTCCTGCAGGGATCAGTTCTTGACCCTACATTATTTAACATCTTTATCAATTACTTGGGGAAAAAACATACAATCATCAACTGCTGTCAAAAAATGGCTCCTCGGCAATGTTGTGTCCCCAACACCATGCTGGGGCATTGGCTTGGAAGGAAAAGCATGACTTACTGACTCACCACCACCACTTCCTTGGACTTTCATGTCCTTTGGCATTCTCCCGTCCAAGTACTGACTGGGTCTAACCCTGCTTTGCTTCTGAGATCACAAAGCAAGATTGTCAGGAGCCCTGCTCCGGCCTTGTGATTGGACCCAGCCATCATATTATGACTGGCACCAGTTCTTCACTACCCCAGAGATCACTATGCTCCCCATCCCAATGAATGGAAGATGAAACTCATGCATACAACATGTTAATTCAAAACCATCGGCAGGGAATAAATTATCATGTCTGCAGAGCGAAAACGTGAGAACATGAAAACGTGATATTTATTTTTAATACCGTGTTTTTAAAATGTAATTAAAGAGGCCAGCTGTTTCAGCTTCTCTTATAAGAACTTAATTGGTATATAATAGCATAGTTAATTAAATACAAATCAATAGTTTAAAACAACTAATTGATATTTAATATATATGGGAAAAATGACTTAGTTGTAATATAATTAACTCAGTATTAAATAAGCAACAGAATTGCAATTATACCTTTACACTGATTATAAAGTTTATTGTTTTTTAATAAACTTGCACTTAGACAGGGTGAGCTGAAAAAAATTATTAAACTGGTATTATTGGGCTATTAAACATTTATTATCATTCCTGGTGGGATACAGCCACACAATGATACAAATTATGATCACGCTAAAACCCTTTACTACTCCTTTGCTATGGCCTTTAGTATGCTGGTTGATCAGAAACCTTGATCCCTGCATGACTTATGGGTATTGTAATTGCCTTGAAAGCAGGTAATTAAATTGCAAATGAACGTGAGAAAAAAACTGAAAAGGAAAAGCAGGAGGCTTCTGTAATTTGGCAGAGAAAAGCGGCATCTCCTCCTCTAAATCACGTGTCATCTCCTGCCTTTCAAGTTATTACCAATCAAGTAGATTCCAACTCCAATAAACACCATATACCTGAACTTCCCTTCATGTTTTCTTTTAATAACTTCCTGCCCCTCAGGCTGTTGTGTGGCGATGTTGGGGAAATGACAAAGATGGTCATTCCCACCCCAGAGGCAGCTGCATTTTGGGGCTCATTCAAGTGATCTTTACTATTGCATAAGTGAGGAGTGTGTGCTAGAGTTTGTGGATGAGTTCTAATTTCCACTCCAGCACCCCCCTCCTTGCCAACCCTTGATCTGATATTTTCTGTTCGTTGTCTCAATTTTTATAAGGTCTGTGATGAATCAGTGAAGTTGCTTTTGAGTTAATCAAAATGTGGAAAAAATAGCTGCGCCTTACCGTATATTCTAAATGAACTGTTTAGTTTCAAGCAGCAAAAATGACTGAGGTGGGAAACTTCAGACTTGGCTGGTTTTATAGTTTTCACTGGGCTAGAAAAATTAATCCACACTGGAAGGAAATGCGGATGATTTGATAGTTTCAGAGTTATGGGATATGGACACAGGTGGGTTACAACTTTATTCAGTGGGATCATTGCCACTCCCAAATGCCGAAGCATTTCAACTGTTGGATGTGTGCTTCACTGTGTTAGCTTTCAGTTGCCCTGAGCCGCTACGTACGTCTACACTGCGTTGTAAACATGGGGCCATGGGACTCGGTGCTTCCAAGCCCAAACTCAAGCATCCACTGCAATTGCCGGACTCAGTCTCACAGCCATGCTAACGCTTCCCTGCTGCACTAGACAGACCTTCTAACTCAGGTCTGTGGCTAGATCTGCGTCCACACTGCACAAGGACAGGGCTTGGACCCTAGTCACAGTGAGACTTGGGCTCTGCCCCACCCCCATCCCCAGCAAGGTACTGGGATCCAGATCCTGAGTCAGACAGATTTGTGTGTGGATGGAAGTGGGGCTTGGGTTCAAACCTGAATCAGAGCCCGGCTTAGTGTGCAGTGGAGACACACCCTGGAAGGCATGAAGTGGTAAGCCATCTTTAGGCAGCTCAGAGGTTAAGGCTGTAGAGATGGCATAGAGCCACCTCAAAGCACTTTATCTTTAAAGGCGCTCTTAAGTATTTAAAGGTGCCTTTAGCTATAAAAGCTTTAGCAAGGTCTCACACATTATTCCAGTGCTGTGCACTTGTATAGCTCCTTTCATCAGATGCTATCAAACGGCTTAATACGCATTCATTATCACAACCCCGCTGTGAGACAAGCTGGAGATGGAGCCCAAAGTGGAACAAGCTGATCCAAACTCTGGATAAGTTTGGGTCCAGACCTAAACCTCACAAAGTGGAAGCATCCCTAAGTATCATTCCCCTTTAAAGACTGGAAAAATGGAGGCTTAGAAAAGCTGAGCAAGTTGCCCAAGATCACACAACAAGGCTACAGCTGAACTGCTGTCCTAGCTCGCTGTCCACTAAAGCACTCTTTTCTCTCTCCCTCTCTTCTTGACAATAAAAGCTTGGATAACAAGCTAGATAAGCAGGCTATGCTCCCAGTGCTAGTGGCCTCATGAAAGATAAAAGCCTGCTACCAATATTGGTGAAAGTTGTTGCTTTAGCTTAACCAGTAGAGGGTCTGTGTTTTGGAAGGGAACGTCTCCAGTTCAATTCATGCTAACAGCCCATCATGGGTGGTTCTTGCACTGATTCCCAGAAAGGATGAGAGCCTGCTACCCTTATACCTCTGCTCCAGTCCTACTATGAATCTTTGACCTTCCAGAACCTCATCCACCTTTCGGACTCTTTTGAAGTTCATCTATGCTAGTGAAAACATAGTCAGCAACAGCTAATGGGGAACGTTTGCACAAAAGAAATATGTAATTGCGCTTCAGACTCGGTAATCGAGAAACGCTGATTTGTTTGACTCCACAGTGGAACTTACTACGTTGTGTGAAGTTACTTTAATTCTGTTACTTTAATTACACTTTGATAACATGGTCTTCATTGCAAGCTCAATAGAAATCTATAGAATTTTGCTTTCCTATTAAAAAAGGCTTAATTGCATCTTGCTTGCTTCTCTGGGTTTTATATATTTAAACAGTATTAAAAATTTCAGCTAGGTTCTATCTATTCTAGTTAGTATCTTGGATTTGGAACGGAGCACTGAGCTATTGAGTTAGCGCTAGGGGTAACTAACAGAGGTTAGCAGAAGGTGTCTTTTATTCCACTAATAGCCACCCTATCCATTTTTCACTTACATTGGAATAGCCCAAATGTTTATATTTGCTAAATGCAAAGATAGCAATGACTTGCATGGCGTTGGTCTTGTGGTTTGAGTCTGGGGCTGGGAGACAGGGGTGCCAGCTTCTAATCCTGACTGTGCTGCTGACTTACTGGGGAGCCCATCCTACGCTCAACGGCCAGGAAAGACCCTGATTCAGGAAACCATCTAAGCACGTGCCTAACTCTAAGCATTGATTTCAATGGGACTATTTGCATGCTTAAAGATGGGCAGATGGTTAAGTATCTTCCTGAAATGGGCCTAAGGCAGTGGGAATTGAAGATTCTCAGCTTCTGACAGATGTGGTCCTGTGTGACCTTGGGGAAATGGCTTACTCAACCTGGGCCTGATCCAAAGTCCATTGAGTCAATGTGAATCTTGCAGCTGGTTTCACTGGGCTTTGGATCAGCTCTGCTCCAGATTGTCATTGAAATCACTGGCAGGTAGGCACCTAAATACCTCTGAGAATCTGTGACTTGCTTTCACCCTTATCAAAGGATAACAATACCTCCTCACCCAGGGCACTTGACAGCCAATCAATTAGTGACTGTATGCACCACACCTAAATGTGAAAGGTATTCCCATTGCTCCCATCATGGGCTGACTCTGCGGTCCTTACCCGGGTTGCGTGAGTTCAAGGTTTATGCACATAAGTAAGTGCTGCTCAGCATAAGCAAGGCTTGACTGTAAAAAGGGGGCTAATATCACTTCCCAACCTCCCTGGCGTGACGTGAGCTTGGTGTTTTACAGAGTGTGAGGTGCTCCAATTCTGCAGAAGTGGGGGTCGCATCAGCACCTGAGATAGATTGCTGTGTGTAGCACGCTCTGCCATAAAGCTCGCAGTACCCTAAGCCCTTGCGCTTTTGCTGTCTTCCCCTTTCCCATACCCTACACAATTTTGTGACATCAGAAGTGCTTTTCTCTTTACAAATGGGGGCTGTATAAAGGGACCACAGATGCACTAGGTAAATATCAAAGGGGCAGACAGTGTCTGGGCCATGGTACCTTAATTGTCTCCACCGTGGCGCAGGAGAATGTGTTTGAAGAAGGAGGGCTTTTTGCTGTGTGGCAAGATAGACACCTGGGGAGAAACACACAATGCACTTCTGGAAAATCCGGGCTTAGATCTGCTTCTCTGCTTTTTACCGATAGTCAGTAACCGCCTGCAAGAAATTGAGCGATCAAAGCAACAGGCTTCCTCGGGTCTCAGCATTGTGCCACTGTTGGAGCCAGCTGTTCGTTTCTAAAGCCCAAGAAGCCTCAAGTCAGATTTCTCTCGCCTTCAAGGCCCCCCGTTCCAGATCATCACACTGTCTGCAGAGTGAAGGGGATTAAGAGACAGAGGCATTGTCGCTGCTGCACATTATCGAAGGGCAGGGACCCGCGGTAAATTGCACCCAGCATGAGAGGCAAATGCCTGAGAGATGGGATGCAGAGGGAATGGCTCTCCCATTGGGGGTGGGATGCAAAGGACAGTGCAGGGGATGGGACAAGCTGCCGAGCAAAGTGGTGCAGTGACTGTTACTAGAGATATTCGGGGTTAGCGACCTGCCACCCATCCATTCAGCACAGGTTACTGAATAATGCAGCGGGAGCGAGGGAGGACTTGACTAAGGCTTGTCTGAATCAGTGAGGCCTGCACTGCATCAGCCATGGCCTGTTGCATCAGAGTGGGGCTGGGAGCGGCCCGGGCTCTGCTTTCTGTTGGAGAGCACCCAGCAGAAAGGGCAGCGAGACCAGCACAGAGGCTTAGCGTTAAGGCCAGAGCAGCAGCAGGAGGAGGCTGCGTAGTGGTGCCAGCACAGGCAGCTGTGGTTGAGACAGATGGGGCTTGACCTGTGGGAGGGCCCCTCACGTCCACCCTACGTTATTCTGACTCCTGACTGTGAGCGATGGGCTTGGCGCTGAAGGGGAGGGCCAGCCCAGGTTCCGTTCAGCACAGAGTGCATGCTGTTCGCATCCACGGTGCCAGCCGGCCCCTCTTTAAAGTCAGCTGCCATGTGCAAGGTTAAGAGCTACATTCTGATCTCAGACGACGTGCCCCAATCCAGGGGGACAGCTCAGACACTGCTCTGGAGAAACTATTCAATCTGCTTTCCCTGGCCACTCCCTTCTTGCATGGAAGTCCACCTTGACGACCCCTTCGCATTGCGCTCACAAGGGGTTGGCGGGCGACACCTCCTTTGCCCCGTCCCATCCACTGTGGGCACTTTTTGTTCTTGCCTGGCTAGTCTCCAGCTAACGTGGCTGTTGCTCTTTCACTTTTAGAACTGGGTCTCCCGAGAAGAGGATGCTGTCTGGTGCTGGGATTCATGTACAAGGAGAAGTATCGGAGAATGACTGAAGGTAAGTAACCATCCCACATGACACTGGCTTCTCCCCAAGCTCCCACCTCTGCCAACCTTCTCTGATAGATCTGACTTCTCCCCATCATTATCCCATCTCCTCCCCGCTACTTCTCCCTTTATTCCCCTTTCCCCCACACACTTCGCCTATCAACCCTTCCCCACGCAAGTCTCTAGATGAGGGATACAAATGCTTTCTACTGTGCATGTTGCTATGAATAGGGGGAAATCCTATGACCGCAGAGGTTCCTAACAGCAGCAGTACCAGAGTTGATGAATCTCGGAACACCTGTGTGGCCCAGTACAAGAGGGCTGAGGGAGAATCAGTAGAGGAGTAGGCCCTTACCTAGGTTCACGTGTGTTTTAAATCCATCAAGGGCTTGATCCAGTGCTGACTGCAGTCCAATGACAAAGCTTTTACTAATTTCAATGGTTCAAGATTAGTTTTCCGACATGGCAACACAGTCTGGCTTAGTACACACTTACCGGGAAATTTGGCAGTCGTCAACGGGAGTTGCGCAAGCTACGCAGAGTAACTTGCGTAACTGTCTTTGACTTCCTAACTTCCCTTTAGCACACCGTCTCCACAGCGCTGCGCCAATGGGAAATGCATTCCCGTCGATGCAGCGCTACGCCTTTTGAGGAGGTGGTTTAATTGAATTGACTTCCGGATCGATTGAGCGGATCTTCACTGCCGCTCAATCGATCCAGATTAATCGATTTGACGGTGACGAATTTGCCACCGTCAGTGTGTACGTACTGTCTGATGCTGAGACTAGGGAAGTGTGAGATAGGAGATCTGAGTTTTAGTCCCAGCTCTACCACTTATTCACTGTGTAACCTTGGACAGGTCACTTTACCTCCCCATGCCTCAGTTTTCTATCTGTAAAATGGGATACTTTCCCTTGCAAAAGAGCTGCTGTAGTGATTAATCAATATGTGTAAAAAATACTTCTCTTATGCAAAATACAGTAAGTGTGCTTTGTATTTTTATTTTATTCATATGTGTGAAATCTTTCCCATTCCTGGAAGGGTCCTGTCCAGGAGCTGGCTGTTTTTCTGGGTAGCACAAAGGAGATCTGGGTTCAAGTGACCCTGGGCAAATCATGTATGATACAATTTTCAAAAATGCCTAAGTCCCATTTTCAAAAGCAACAGCCTAAGGCTATGTCTACACTACCACTTATGTCAGTATAACGTGTGTCACTCGGGTGTGAAAAAAACACACCCTGAGTGCCATAAGTTACACTGATATAAGCGCCAGTGTGAACAGCACTATGTCGGCGGGAGAGCTCTCTCCCATTGGCATAGAGTGGTTACACGAGAGATCTTACAGCGGCACAGCTGCATCAGTACAGCTGTAAGCTCTCTAGTGTAAACATGGTCTAAGTTTCATTGAAAGTCTATGAAATTCAGGATCCTAAGACCCAGATCCTCACAGGTATTTAGATGCCTAACTCCCATGGAAATCATAGGGGAGTTAGGCACCAAACCTGCTTTGGTGCTTTTGAAAATCCCACCCATTCACATCTGTAGGCATCTAAATACCTTTGAAAATCTGATCCTGGGTACCTCAGTTTCCCATCTATAAATTGGGGCTGACGTTGCCTCCCAGCTTTCTAATGAGAATGATTTCATTAATGCATGTGAGATGCGCACTGCAAGAGCCCAGAGAGAGCTGTAAAGTTTTATTATTATATATTCCATCCATATCCAAAGTGCTGTACTGCTATTGGTTAATCCATCAAACCATGAGAAATACTTATCAGTAGAAATAATTAAATAATAAAAATATTTACACTCAAAAGAATGAATGTCCTGATTTCAGGCAGCTTCAGCACTTGAGATGTTTATTAAGCAAACTCCAGCAAAGTTGCATCTGCTCGGCAGCACCATCTGTGATTTATGCCAGGTCAGAGAATCAACAGAGAGGGATTAAGATTCCCAAAGCAACACTAAACAGGAGCTTGGTGTCAAGTGCGCAGCAAGAAGAGCTTGGCCATCGTAGGATTACCATTTGGGAAGGGGAGGGACAGACTGGGTTGAACAAGAACTGACCCAAATCCTCAATCTGCTAACTTGTATGAAAATGACAAATTGCCTTGTCTTTACTAGGATTTGACCTCGTGTTAGTTACCGCATGTTAGGTAACACGAGTTAAGACCACACCTATTTTCCTAGTGAAGATACACATTAAATCTGTAGGTAGATCTGGTCTTACCCTTCCCCAACATCAGCTCTAGAATGAGTATTCTGAGGATTTGTCTAGACTAGAGTATTTATAATGTTATAGCACGTGTTAATTGATTGCCAGTTAACACATGTTAATTAATGTGATTGTAAATACCAACGTAGACACTTCTGAGATGTTTGTTCCCATCTGAGACTCTAGGGTGTCTGTGAACACACATTTGCGCGGTGGCTACATTAGCATTTCCGATTGTGTTGGTTGGCATGTGTTAATTGGCAATCAGTTAATACATTTTACAAAAACTCAAGTCTAAACAAGGCCTTGGTGTCCCCCAGGAAAAGCCGGGAGCTATAAACCAAAGTCTGGCGTTACAAAATCAAGATTCAATGCTCCTACCACTGGTGATGATGCACAAGAAAGACTCAAATCCAGCTATATTGGCTCTGATGCACAGGGCAGAAGAGAATCTAGCTCTCTGCCTCCAGCTATGTCAGCCCTGCAAAACTTATGGCAGTAAAAGCCTGGTTGAGGTGGATATTCAACTCAAAGGCACATGGGGAGCGCAAGAAGATGCCATTCTTACACAGTCACTTTCTGATCGTCCCTGCACTCTGATTAACGATCGGTCGTTCTTTGTGCCTGGATCACTAGGTGGCGCATGGCTGTGAGTTGTAGTGGGAAATTAAGCTGGTCACGGCTGTTGTCAGAGGAAGAGCGCTGAGCTGTCTGTACTGACGGCCCTGCAATAAAGAAGCGTTGGAGTTAATCCTCTACCATCTGTCTTCATTCTGCTAATCACCCACTCAATCAAACACTGCAGACTGTTTGTTAACATTCAGAAACAGATACATAATCAAGAGGAATGTGCCGTTTAGTCATTAAGGGCCAGATCCTTTCTCCAGCGGAGCTCCCCGTTGGCTTCAGTGGCAGTGGCTGGGGGCATTGCATTGACTTCAGGCCACTTACTTAGGAGCCAAGTTATGGACATAGGTGGTCGATGTTAGTGCCCGAGTTTCCCCATTTTGCTTTAGGTAATAATCTCCAGATTTGATCCTAAAATTAGAAAAACTGAATCCTCTTCCCCATTAGTCCACAGCAGAGCAACCTCCCTCCAAATAAATCCTCAGCTCCAGCAATGACAGCTTCCTTCAACCCAAAGGTAGGTAGGTGAGTCCCTCCCTGGTTATGCCAGCAACTCATCCCCACATCAGCCTGGCCTTATTCCCAACCGGCTTCCACCTGCCCCCTCCCGCAGGCTCCGACCTTGCGCTTTCCTTCCATTCACTTCTGGCCAGCCAAAAGCAGAAATTCAGGAGCCTTTTCTGCTCCCATTCTCTCTTCTCCTGCCTTTGTCTTCTTGCCAGATGTATACCGAGTCATTAGCAGTCGTCACTGTAGTAATTATGGCATTTTTTGGCTGCCATTCATAAAGTGACTAACGGGAGCTATTAAGCGCTAGGAGGTGTCAGCCTACCCCTCCGCCACCTGTTCCGGCAAGCCGCCGGCTGCTAGACGGTGCTCGCGATTGCTTCCCATTTGCAGGAGAATGGGCAAGCCGCACTCGCTCTCCCACTTTCCTTTCTCAAACCTTCTGCAGAGGGAGGCCTGTCCGCTCCGCTCCATGGCGGGGAGGGGAACGTAGCTGCAGAAAGGCAGGGCCGGGCCCTGCGGAGGGCACTGACAGCTGTGTGGAATGTTCCCCATTCTATAAAACCACCCACATGCCCCTGGCAGAAAGCTCTGTGCAGCTGGGCCTGGTGGCGAAAGGAGACGTGGCCAGGGAGAGAGGCTGGCATGCCAGGGAGGAGCTGGTCAATGCAGCATGTTCCCCCTGCTGTGCACATCGATTTCCATGAACAAAAGGTGCACGCGGAGTAGGCTAACTTACTGCTGCTCAAAGACGCAGGAACTCCTCCCCATGCCTCGCTAGCCCCATCTCTAGACAAGGCAAAACCTAACCGTGTTGCTAAGGGTCATGCAGCAAGTCAGGGGCAGAACCCAGACTAGAATCCAGGTCTCCTGGGTCCCATGGCAAGATTTTGCGATGTGACTGTACAGTTTTCTATTGATCAGTTACTTCTAGTTCTGAATATCCACCAACACATCAACGGTGATCCCACAGCAGAGGTGTTTCCATTAGGTGCACAGGTCTCAGGCAGGTCTCTTCCCCCTACATGATAACCATGTCAGACTTGGCTTATATAGCAGCTTCTACACTTAAGGTATCTCAATGCAGTGAATTGAACTCTGGCACTGAAGCCAAAGGCAGCCATTATGTGCTGACCAGTAGCTCCCGTGTAGCAATGTATACTGCACCCGGTTTTACTGAGAGAACGACGCCTGTCAAATATTACCTGCTGGCAAACATGTAAAGCAAGCTCTCCTACTGAGTGTGTCATAACCCCTCAGCAGAGATTTTCACTAAAGACCCACTTAGATAGCGACTGGTCAGATCTACAGGTGGGTGATGAGAAAACCTCAAAAGGTTCTGGTGTATCAAGCACCAGAGAAGGATGTAAAGCTTTTGGAAGCCAGTAAAACTCTCCAAGCTGACCACGCTGGGGTAGATACCCGCCCCAAACCAGCTGGCTCATGACATTTGGAGTTCTTTCAGCAGGCCCTAGGAAGTACAGAGCTGGAAATCCCACACTAGCATTTCCAGTTGGTTCCAGTTGGCCAACTAGTTTAGGAATGGAGCAACTGATTCCTGGGGTTCTTGGTCCCCCGCCAAGAGAAACCAACAGAGAAACTGGCAGAAACCTATTGAAGGTTTGTTATGGCATCTACTAGAGTAAAAATGAAAAACAGTTAACAGAATATGTGATTTCCAAGGTGGAAAGAAGTACAACTTCATTCTCAACTAGAGTTTTGGGTAAAGCTTCAGTCTTATTTTATCTGTAATGGTTTGTTTGTCCCTATTTTTCTACCTCTCCACCCCTAAGGCTGAACGGTTTGGACTGATGGTCCAGTGCAACCCTTGGAGAGCGGAATGACAGTTTTTTAAAAACCATCTCTTGCCCTCTGTTTACTGAGGACAATGAAGAGAGTGGTTGGGAGCAGATCGGATGCTGGCACATATGTCTTTTCAATCTGTCTCGGATGTTTTCTGTGAGCTTTTATAAAGGGCTCAGATAACTAGGATGAGGAGAGCCATGGAAATAAATAAATTGAATGCCTCCTGGAGCTCTATCTGGAGAAAACCTCATGTGAGATCTGGTCTTTTCATGGCATTTCAGTTCCTGGATCACGTTCCTTGAGAAGACCACGTTTTACCACTTCTGACATTACTACTGGAAGCTCCCAAACAAAGCAAAAGAAGGCCTGTGAAAGAAAACAAAAAAAGAGATACAAATCTTTAGACATTTGGGTATATTTTGGGTTCCTGTGGAACTGAAATGACTGCATAGTGTAGTGCTATACATGAGCTAAATTTCCACCCCTGCTAATCCAGGAGAATAGCTAGAGACTGGGACCCCACATACAATTCATTTTGTGGTCTCACATATTCATCTTTATTGAATATCTGTCTACAATGGGAAGGCAGCATAGAATTTTGGCTTTCTCTAGTCAGGGCGAGTCCAGGGCTCAAATAGCAGATGGGACGACAGGACAGGATCGAGCTAGAGAGCACAGAGCTGAGGGCGGGCCTGGGACAGGAATAGCAAAAGGGCTACAGATCAAGACTGAGGTGCATCGGCACCATTGCTTGCTGGTTCAGAATTGGAATAGCAGAAGGGATGGCAGATCAAGAATGAGATACGGGGGGCAGAACTGAGTGAAAGGCCAGGACTTCGAAGAGTAAAGTGGGGATGGGAGGTCAGGGATGAGGTGCACTGACAAGGACTGGAATAGCAGAAGATAGTGCTGCTCAAAATGAAAGGAACATTGGCCAAGCTGCTCAGGACAGGAGTATCAAGGCTGCTTCAGTACAAGATGGACATGCATAGACAAGGATGGGCAAGCGCCTGGGAATGGCAGAGTTGTTACAGAAGAGAACCGAGATTGCCTGGCGGAGCTGTGCAGCTGCCCCCGCTGCTGCTGTTTCTGGCTGGTATTATCAGCTGCACACTTCCATGAGCACCAAATCCGCATAATGTGTCTACGTTTGTTTGGTTGTTTTTTTTTAAAGTGCATCACTCTGAACTCCTGCGTGTCTCCAGTTTACAGATAAGATTTAGATCCACAGCGGAAAGAAGAAGGGAAAAAAACCCCGAATTGCGCACGCAGATGAAAGCTGTTTTTATGGTTTATAATTATCTCATACCAGTCGTCAGAATAATTATAACTCTTGCATATTAATAATTGAACTGGAATCTCAGTCTGCACCGTAGATCACAGAATGGAAAGAAAGCTCATAATGCACCTTGGTCTAAATTGAACAACTGGTAAAATAGTAAAAAGTCATTATTCCCCACCACCACCTCTCTCCCTGATGCTGGAATTAGTGAGATATTAGCGCAATTAGCTGATGCTGCCATTTGAGGCTGCCATCATTTTGTTTCTAATTTAGAATAAATATAAAAGCCCACTTGTGCTGCTGAGCAGATTATCTGTCCTGCTTATGGGTAGCTAATATGGTGGTTGTTATCAAAGAGAGAGACAATTTACTCATTTTCATTTGTTTCCCTCTTAATTTGGTATCTTTTTCTCTGTGTTCCATTTTTTAAATAAAAACTTGTAAGGAAGCAAGGGCACAAGAGCGACCAAAAGAGAGATGAGAGTGAATGCGAGCTTTATAGATCCAGAGTTTATCATAAGCCAAAGTAACCTGAAATCAAGGCCGTTCAACTGCACAAAGCAATAAAAGGAAAACACTGTTTAAAGGGCCAAGTGGCTTGTCAATGAAAGGTTGCTCTATCGGACTAATGCTTAATAGCTTCTCAAACAGAATCTGCAGCTCTTGCAGGAATGAAGGTTGCAAATAGCTTTGCAGCTCCACTCTGAGCAGGGATAGGGATGTTTGTGTCAGTTCAGGGCTGGGACGTTCCACCGTCAAGGTTGGTCTGAATCGTAAACTCAGATAGAAAGGAGAGCTGAGATCAAGTGGCAAGATTCTCATCCAGAATCCAACGGACCAAAGTCCAAGTGGGTTGGGCTCCAATGGGATTTGGTTTGGCCCATTGTAAAAGAGGAACCTGGGAAATTTGGATCCTGGAATCGGTCTATTTTCATACCCAAGTAGGTTAGTAATTCAGAACATTCTTCATCAGTTTGTGAATGAGTAGGATCTATGGCACTCAGGCTGCTGCCCTCCCTGCAACGTTTGCAAAAGCAATGGGAACTGTAGCACACAATCTACTTGGATCCGTATTGTTCATGAACCCTTCACTAGGTGATCTCCAAAGCTGGCGGCAGGGCGCAGTGCAAGCTTTGTCTATAAACCTCGCCACTGTCATCAGCCATAAAAGGTCTGCCTTCTCCCTGGCTTGGCAGCTGCGTGATGGGAGAGCTCGCATTACTCCAAGCATCGTTGCTTTCATCTTGCCAAGAAGACACAATTGCAAGTGATTAGGAAAGGCATCTCCTGTGTAAACTGTGCTGAGCCTTTTGTTCTTTATCCAGCAAAGGCATCTGCAAGAGGAGAAGAAGGAGCAAGTGCCAAAGAAGATGCTTAAGAAGCATCCTCATCAGTGGTGGCCACACTGAAACATCTCTGTTACGTCGCCCGCATGTTAGGCAAACAGGCAGTGATGGAAGTTAAACCCAAAAACAAACAAACAAGCCTGTGTTTTGTCAAGTGTCGGGTAGACATTTTGCCTCTGCCAGGCCTGATGGAAAGCTAGGTAAAAAGCAGGCACCTTCCTGGAGATGCTGATTCTGAGCTGAGCTGAAACCAATTACACGCACAACTTACCCAAGTGCAATTGCAATGAATGTGCCTATGTGAGAGGGAATGCACATGTGTACCACTGTCATCTGCTGGATAGAATCAGAACTGCTCTGTTTTGTTTCATAGTGCTTATATTGTTATTAGCAAGTAACTAAAGAGGTAAGAGCCTATGCTTTTGAAGCAGAAGGACCTGAGTTTTAT
The DNA here is from genome assembly GCF_026122565.2 of Emydura macquarii macquarii. Classification (NCBI taxonomy): domain Eukaryota; kingdom Metazoa; phylum Chordata; order Testudines; family Chelidae; genus Emydura; species Emydura macquarii. The sequence continues at coordinate 2,695,135 of NW_027130449.1, read as the reverse complement.
CCCAGGGCTCCTGAAGAGTAGACATGGTGTATAGTGTACACCTGTGAAGTCATAGGAGGGTACAATATTGTAACAATTCTTATGAATTATATATGTTGATTTGGGTTTAGGTCCCGGTGACACGGTATTGCTGCCTGGGATGAATAAACGAATACAGTGCCTCCCAAAATACAGGTAGAGAATAGTGTATTCTCTCTCAAAAAACGTAATATAATTTGATCATTTTCCCACAACCTTAGATCCACAAGTATACATATAAGATAACCTGTTATCATGTAGTTAAAGGTTGTGGGTAACATTTTCAGAAGTGACTTAGGAAGCTATGTACTATTTACTGCAATGGGACTGGGTTCTAAATCACTTAAAGTCAGATTGTGAAGATATTTAGGTGCCTCCAGATGCAGACCCACTTTTCCAAAGTGTTTAAGACCAGGACTCCCATTGCACCTCTCTGCATCTTGAGGTGTCTAACTGCCTATTAAAATCTGGACCTCAGTCACTTCTGAAAAAGGGAGTTAGGCTCCTAAGTCAGTTGTTATTTTGAAAACTTTTCCTTGTATCATAATGCATACAGAAAGTGGGCAGAGTTAAGGTTATGTGTTCCCCCTTAACATTGGCACTTCCTGACTTTTGAGTGTTTAACTGTCCTTAATATTGTATTCTTGTCACTTTGGGCATTTAATTTCCTAATTTTAAAAAAATGATGGGAAGGGAAAAAGAAAAGTGTGAGCCCTACGTCAGAAAAGCTACTCTCTGCACTGGAGGTTTATCACCAACACCCCGCTCCAGCCTACCCTCAGCGTTATCCCCAAGAGCACCTATTTATGGATAATTTTCCTCCCCTGAAGAGAGCTATTGCTATGGCCCTTAGCATCCTTTTGACAAGCAGGGGGATTTTACTTCCCCTCCTGTGTTTCTATGGGTACCATGACAAAACGTTTGCCAGTGGCTAATATTTCATAAGCAATGCAGGTCATTTCACTGACACTGTCTCCACTAGACCAGAACCCGGATATGCTGGTCCGTTTATACCATTTAGCCAACTTCAAATGATTCCATAAATCCTCCAGCAAGTCCTCCCAGCATCAGTGACAGGACATTACTGTGCTCAAGCTCCTACTTCAGTTTCTTAATTTACCTTGAAGACACTGCTCCCAAGAAGGGAACTCCAGACTCAGGCTCATAAATGTTTATATGTGCATGCGTGAGTGGGTGCATCTAGCCCTTGAGATATTGGGAAAGGACACGCTGATTCCTCCAGGGGTTTGCGGGGCACAGTGGGACACAGCAGTTGCATTGAAATGAAGATTTCCACAGGGTACTACAGCACCTGCCAACCTTCCCACTGCAGCAAAAGAACTTCTAGCTTATGGCTGTCTGTGTGTTGTGTATTGTGTGTATTCGCTATGGTCTAGATCCTCCTCTGGTGTACATCGATGTCAGTCCATTCGTCACAGACACACACACACAAACAGAGTTATACAGAGCAAATGGTGTTGAAGTCACTGGAGCAATACCAACTTGAGAGCTGCAATCAGACACTCCCTTTACACTGATAAACAGCAGGCTGCTATGAAGGTGGATCATGAGCCAACTTAAGCAAATCTCCCTTGCCAATGCAGAACCCACACTAATAGAGTAGGGGTCAGCCAAAGGTGGAGGAACAGCAGCAGTGGCAACAGCAGCACCTCTTCCTCCTCCTCCTCCTCTTCTGAAAACTATGTCAAATTCAAGAAGAGCTTTGGATTGACCGAAACTGCCTTTTTCATCAAATAAAATATTTGTCCAGAAACTTTGCCCAGCTCAATTTATGTGGATAAAATCCATATATCTGGATGTGCACCAAGATTAGGTTGGAGAAGACCATAGGAGCACTTAGTTGGCAAGGGGGCAGGCATGTAAGAAATATAAACGATAGGGAGATGGTGCGTGGGGGGATAGACAAAGTGAACTTCACCCCTTTTTGGAGGAGCAACACATGGCTTGTGCAGTAGTTAAATCCTGTGCATACAGGTGAATTTAACCCACAGAGAGTAGCATATAACTGTGGTGTAGCAATCCTGCCCCTAACGCCCTATACGTGGGAATGCTTCTATGTACAGTATTTGATCATGTAGGTATAATAATTCTATAAATATATTAATGGATCTAATCCTGAAGCGTATCTAGATTCATAACTTGTGATGACTTCTTTCCTTTGCAAAGACCAGGGTTTTATATAGATTGGGGGAGGAGGAGGAAAGTGAAATATTCCATGACTAATAATTCTCATCAATATTCATAAAGAATGAGCTGTGTGGCGCATGAGCCTCTAGCTTACAAAAAAAAGAAATTGACATTTTTAGAAGCAAATGCTAAATGAAATATTTAGGGTGAACTGGAAATAAACATCCCCTGTCTTCCTCACCTTCAGTTCAGAGCAGGACGTGCAGGGGGACTTTGAAAGAGCCATAGCAGAGTTTAAAATGATCCTCAGAAGCACAGAGGGGATTTGAGGTAGGGATGGGCTGTGGTGGTTTGTTGGAGGGGCTGGGCAGACCTTTACTGCTGTTAATTGTATGACAGTTGTGCCTAGATTCCCCCACCATGATCAGGGCCCCACATTGCTGGCCACTGTCCAAACACACAGCTCCTGCCCCAAAAGAATTTACCATCTGAGTAGCCAAGACAGGGAATGCAAAACAGAGGCAAAGTGATTTGTCCTAGGTCACCAACAGAGGCAGGATTAGAACTGGGCTGGCATAATGCCCAGTTTAGTGTTTTACAGTTGCAGGGTAGCTGGCTCCTGGACTGGAGCAGCCAATTAAAGAGAATGGGCTACACCTGGGCCTGCTGCTACCAGGCAGTTGGAGGAGGAATTGATTGAGACAGGCTGTGCTGGGGGGAGGGAAAGTTACACGGGCTTCTAGCTACTGCTCGGGGTAGGTCTCCTGGAGCAAGGGGGTTAGGTGCTTGGGGAGACAACCCTGAGACTACCATCTCAGAGAGGGAGCTGCATGGGCCAGAAGTGGGACCCTGAGAGAAGCACCTGAGAGGTATGGAGCTGGACTGAGAAAGTAAAGAGTGAGTGAAAAGTGGGTTGTGGGGTGGGGGTTTGGAGGGGGAGGGTTTGGTTTGGTTTCTTTTCTTGCTTTTATTAAGAAAGCGACTGGGTCTGACAGCTGGGGAGAAGCCCACCCTGGTGACATTTACCCTCTAGTCTATTCTTCCTCTCCCTTTACCCTTTCTCCACAAAACTGTTTCTTTTGATTAATCCTCCCTGCAACTAGAATCCCATTTTGCCAAGGGTGATTCAAAAGCTGTAGGTCTGTAAAATGCTATGCATGTTGCTGTATCCCCGTTTGGATCTTTGGTCAAGGTTGGGCAGGTGGCCCTCTCTGGTCCCCTTTCCATGTCGTTAATCAATATCCCAGCAGGTTAAACAAGGTTATTGCTGGATGGTTGTTGGATGGGAGATCCTCATGTACTAGTATTTTAACATGAAATGCCTGTCTGTCAGATTCAGCCCTGAGCTAATGCTCCAGTATGGTACATGCCTTAGAACTGGTCAAATAAGAATCAGAAATAATGAAAGACTAATTTTCTCCTGTGAGTTATCTGATAACTTATCTGCCAATAACTGTTTCCACTTTTTGTCCAGATAGTCAAATAGGATTAATCAAATAAGCTCCCCCTAATTCCTTTCCCCATTGGTCAGCGAATAAATTATCAGCAAACATTTGGTTTCATTTTTTGACGTGCTCTAGCAATGACTTTCCATCCATGTAAATTCCCAGCGCAATGTCCCTGGTGATGCAATCCTGGCAGGACTGGGCCCATTGTTTGTGTTGTGATGCAGAAGAGGCTGTGGCTGGCGGATGCCCCATACGTTGTTGCTGTGAAATGTCTTGGTGGGGATTGTGACAATATCGCCTGCCTTCTGAAGTTGGGTGAAGTGATTTAAGCCTGAGGAACCTAGCTGATACCCAGAGACTGTCTCCTAGCCTCAAGTAGAGGTGGCCCCCTGGGAGGGAGTGCTGTGTCAGACTGGGGGGGAGGGTTGGTGGCCATCGAAGGCTGGGCAGTACATGGCTAGGTGGGAGAGGCACATCCTACCCTGCCTCCTCCATCTCCCTTACCCACCCTTGAGGCATGACTGAATTCTCCTCACTTTGGTTCCCAACGTGCCTCACAGCCAGGGCATGTCAAGAGGCCAGGCTGGGTGAGAATAGGGTGTGGAGGCAGTGGGGGGAGGTGGGGGAGGTTGAGCAGACAGGATTCACAATTGAATGAGATGGGAGAGGAATGTGAGGCTCTCTCTTTGTCCCTCCCTGCCTTAGCTCAATCGTCTGGTGCAAAGCGGTGTGGCTGGGGGGCGAGAGCAGCACAGAAGGAGCAAGGCTGTGGTTCTGAGGAAGGACGATGGTGTGGTCAGAGCGTTCGACTGGGGTGTGGGAGATTACCAGCTCCCCACAGACGTTCTGCCTGACCTCGGACACTGTGAGACGAGGGGCAGATTTCACAGAGCTGTCGGCACTGGCCGTTGGGGCCGGATTTTCTGATCTGTTTAAAAAAAAATCTAGCCCTTAGTCTCCCTCTGCCTCTGTTCCCCATCTGTAAAATGGGCAGAATGACCCTTCCCTCACTGTCTGGGTGCTAAGAAGATAATGTCACTTCTGTCTGTGAGGTGCCCAGATGCTACAGCCTTGACAGCTAAGTATGAGAGGCCGCTCAGTAGCCTGAGGTAGTCCCGACAAGTGCAGTGCTAAGGGTTAAAGCTGCTGTGGCTGGTTCTGAGCATCCCGGGTAACACAATGTTTCTGGTGGCAAAGGGGACACGCAGGGAAAGATGTTCCCATTTTGCTGCCATGAGCATCTTGCTTCAGCAGATTCTGAGGCAATAAGGCAGCAGTAATTTTGCCACTCAACATGAGCTCTGGTGCCCCCGCTGCTGGAGCAGTGTGTGCAGTGCTGGTCCCCACAGCGTAGGCAAGATGTAGCAAAGCCAGAGAGAATACTAACAATGGCAGCAGCAATGACACACAGATTAGAGGGTAAGTCATACGAGGAGAGGCTGAGGGAGGTGAATTTTATATAGTCTGGAGAAGGCTCAAGGGGAGACATGCTCTGAGTCTATAAATACCTGCAGCAATAGAAAAGAAGGGAGGGAATTATTCATGGTCTCAGAAGAAGGGAGGGCAAGGACCAATGGCCTGAAGTGAAGGAAGGAGACGTTTAGGCAGAGCATTGGGGGTGGGGGTGAGAGTTTGGAAGAGCCAGAGCTACTGAGGCTTTGGCATAGGCTCCCCATGGAGCTCAGACCTCCTGCCCTGTGACACAACAGGCGCAGAGACTACAGAGCAGAGTTTAGTGAGTTCAGATCCAGAGAGAAGGGAGATAGGAATGCCCAAAACCAACTCCCCCCAAGGCATTGCAGCAACATTTCTTAAATGAAATTTTCAGCTTTTGGCCAGAAATTTTCAGTTTTCAATTTTTCCTTGACACTTTCTGTGGGAATTTTTCCCCAAAAAATATTGTTTTGCTTTTTTTTGTCAAAATTTTCAGCAGCAAAAAATCTTTTTCCAGCCCTCTCTAGGAAGGCAACTTTCCCACGCACACTGCCCTGCCAGCGCAGCTCTCACCCATCCAGGGGGAATGTCCTCTAGGGGTAAGCGGTGTAGTTGAGATGCTATGGCCTTTGCAGTTTTTGGCTTCTCTTCTGTGTGCGTCAGTTAGTGCAAAGCATGGTGATGAGTTTGTGATGTGGACTGCAGAAAGTGTCAGTTTTGATGGATTTTTTGTTTTTTAAAAAATAATTGGGGAAAACAAAGTTTAAAAAATGTCAGTGTCCCATTTCAACATCTTTGGAATGAAACGTTTTGCTTTTTCAGTCAGATTAACTTTTCATTTAGAAATTTATTTTTAAAATGAAAATAAAAAAGGTCAAAAGCAAAATGAAACACTTTGAATTTATCAGAACAAAATATATCAATTGACCTGAAACAGGTCAGGGGGTTTTCTGGATTTTCATTTAGTGGAAAAATTTTCAGATTTTTTTTTTCATCCTGATTCAGGATAGTGGGGGAGGGGGGAATTTAGCACCTTGCATTTTTCACAGATTGCAAAATCACTTTCCTAACCAGCTCCTTTGTGCACATACCATACAAATAGTGCATAGAGAGGTCGTATTGCCTAGTGGATAATGCACTGCAGTTGGACTTATGGGACCTGGGTTGAATTCGTAGTTGTGCTCTGGGCCTTGATTAAGTGTGTCTCCTTTGCCTAGTCTATTTAAACTGTAAACTTTTTAAGGCAGGGACGGTCTCTTATTTGTATATATACAGCACCTAGCACAACAGGGCCCTGTCCTCGTTTGTGCTAATGTAATATAAATGCCACCAGTACCCTTCACAGGAAGCTCAGCACATTCAACTGGCCCCTACTTGGAACCGCACCAAGTCCACTCTTTCCTCCACACTGGCTGCATCAGGCCAAACAGTTTCATTGCCTGGTTCTGCCCTTCACAGCTGGTCCAGGCAGGCCTCTCATATGAAACAGACCCAGAGTTCCTCAGAAGGGTTAATAAAACAGAGTGCGTGGAATTTGAGTTTATGGCTTGACAACTAGTTCCCCTTGTATGGGAATATTTGTCTCCAGTGGGTTACAATGCTTTGAACCCCTACCCTTAGGTTCTGGAGCTTATTGCTAGTCCTCTCTCCAATGAATAATACACAGACAGGAATATTTCTGTGCATACATCTTCCATTGCTACAGGGTAATTTAATGTTATCTTTGGATATCCTGCTCCTGAGATGAAGAGATCACTTCAAACCTGCAGCCCCCAAACATAGCCATTGGTTTCAAATACCATTAAGTTTCATTATAACAAATAAACACTGCAGTGACATTTATAAGTTACCAAAGAGCCCAGAAACACAAATATGAAGCAGATAAACTGCATTTGATCCAAATAATTACTGCAGGCAATATCGAGCTTAGTCTGAGCTGGCAGCCGGGTGCCGAGTAATTTATTGGATTGCATAAGACGAGAGTGTTGCACATTGCTTTTTAAAAATTATTATGATGATTGTGTCTCTTCCTCTGAGCCAAAATAGAGTAGGTTAGCACCTTGCTGAAGGCAGCAAACTTTTGCTGAAACCAAAAGCAGCGGCAGTACTGTCTGCAAATGCTACTAATAACTAACGATGGTCCGAACCCAGGAATTCATAGCCCCGCTCCCTTCTGCTTTCCAAGGTGGATTTATTTCTCGCATCTCACCGTTTGCCAGTAGTTCTGGTCCCAGAAGGGGCCTATATTCAGGTACAACCATGGTTCAAATGTCCCATGAACACCCACTGTTTTCCTGAAGATTTTGTTCCCAGCTGTCAGAGATCAATAGGCCTTTAGAAGGTTTCAAGGAGGTGGAAATGATCCTAAAGGATTTCTGCTGTTTTTTGAGGCTGAAATCTCACAAGAACTTAATGATTTGTTTCTGCCACCCGGTTCTGATTCAGCCTCCAACCCAAACCCTAGCCTCACTCAGCTCTCGACCTGAACCCCCGGATCCTTGGCCCAGGATAGAATTCCCAGGGGAATCTGAACAGGAAACAAGCTGAATTACAACCATTTCCCATGAATAGATGTATTTTTATCGTTTTCTCAGTTCTGTACGTTCATGAATTTTCGCCCTAGGTCTGGGAGACAAAGAGGAATCCTGTCCATCAGGTTTATGGGGGGTCCCTATCTACCCAACATCACCACATTTCTCACAAGAAGGAAGGCTTGGCTCCCCATACAGGCATGTATCCAGGCCCAGTAGGGATTCAGTAGCAATTAGGTTTATTTACACATGTCCCTCATTACCTGCCCATTAACCCAGCAGGCTAGAATCTACTAATCTCCTCTTGAGTTGGGGTTTCACACAACCAGACCATTGAGTCTGCAGCGAGGACCACTGAAAAGGAACCAGCCACAATTTGATGGTTAAGTGGATTTAGATCCCAATATGAGATGGACTTTTCTTGTTCAGAGTAGTCAGCATGTGCTTTGCAGCAAACAAACCCGGGCCGTGCCCATGGGAACCAGGACCCCTTCTGAGGTTACAACAGAATTGCTGGAATAATTTAAAAAATAGTAGTTGTGAATCATTATTTGATGAAAATTTCCCGTGTTGTTTAGGTTGATTATTATTCCTATTATTATTGGTTTTGTGTGAAGGGGCCCTAGTCCTGGACCAAGACCCTAACGTCCTAGGGACAGCATAAACACATGATGCAGCCTAGGCAGTCCATCTACACCTCTCAAACCTGGTCTGCACTTAAAAATATAGGTCGATCTAGCCACGTCAATCCAGGATGTGAAAAATCCATGCCCCTGAGCGACATAGTTAAGCCAACCTAACTGCTGCTGTTGGCGCAGCTAGGTCGACAGAACAGTGCTTCAGTTGACCTAGCTACCAGTTCCCAGAGAAGCAAATTAACAACAGCAGTGGGAAAAACCCCTTTTGTCACACTCAGAAACATCCGCACTATGAAGCTGTTGCAGCATAACTGTAGTAGTGCCTGTCGTATAGGTGTAACCTCAGGAAGGGATCCTGTCTCTTAGAAGTGCAATCAGTTCCCTTCTATTGAAGACCCTGGCTGAATGCCTCATTTCCTGCCCTCTGAGAAGAGGTAGGCACACTGAACTGGATCTATGGAGACCTGGGTTCAAATCCTGGCTCCGCTAGACTCCTGGTGTGGCCTTAAGCAAGTCCCTTTCTCTGTCATAGGTTACAAGGCCAGAACGGGCCATTGTGATCCTCCACTCTGACCTCCTGTATAGCACAGGCCAGGGAACTTCCCCATCATTTTCCTAGAGCAGATTGTTTTTAGAAAAAAAGTCCAATCTGGATTTAAAGTGTCCTGTCCTTCAGGTCCAAATGGAACTGATACACTGACTCAGATATGGAGGTAAGGATAACACCCATTAATGACTGAGACGTGTTGGGCGGGCGGGGGGGAAGGGAAATGAGGGTGACATAGGGACATACTGTTTGAATCATAAACTCAGTGATGCTCAGAGGATCCCTGAACTTCACTCTGAGCAATTCATAGCTGCGGTTGACATGTGCTGTGATTTCAGCGTCCTTAGACAAGCCAAACCCTATTGCTTTTCCTCAGGCAAAACCTGCTTTGATGTTAAGTGCAAGTGAAAGCAGAATCAGGCCCACTGACTTCAGAGAACTCACTCTTGAATGACAATATATGGTAGAGAAAGAGGAGAGCCGTGGCCCCATCCTCACCTTGCAACTTCTAGCATTACCGAAGATTAGTACATTAAGCGTGAATGCTCGGCAATCGCTCTCCAGTGCAGCCATCTGTAACTCTTGTCAGGGAAATGGTAGGTGTCTTGCTTGAACAGTAATTGTGGGTGCATACAGCTGTCCTGGAGGTAAAGCCCCAGCAGGCAGAAGGGACAGTTCTGCCACACACATCTCTCCCTGTATAGGTGCCTTAGCCGTATCCGCTGAACAAAAGAAAAGCCACATATACATCCTATCATGTCATCCCTATCCCTTCCGTTTGCAGCACAGGGATGGCTGTAGTGGTTTTTTGTGCATTTGCAAAGGTTCAGGCAGGGAAGCTGGAAAGTGGGACAAAGCTGAGACACAGCTCAGCCTCTGGAGAGAGACCCCAGGGGCATTTGTAGCTGCAAAGCACTCCCCATATAAAAGCGGTGGGGGGAGCAAAATCCACTTATCTCACTCAGACCCAGCAGACTCTGTCTGTTTCTCACTGGCAGAGGCTTGTATCTCCCTGAGCTGATAACAGGATTCTGAGCAACAGCGTGAAGGGGGAAGAGAAACCGAGTTGAGCTTTTCTTGCTTACAAGATGGGCTATAAGGGCAGGAGTGCGTATTCTCTCAGGGATTGGGGGCCATAATCTCTGCTTGCGTCACTCCATTGATGGGCTTTGTACTGTGCTTGCCTGCTCCTCATTTTTATTTCAATTGTCCCTCGAGGCCCATTGCGCTGGGTGCTGCATAAACAGCAAGGAAAAGACAATCTCTGCCCCCTCCAAACAGTCAAAACATACATTGCTATTGCTAAGTACAGATGAAAAGTCGAGGTGAAATCATTTACCGATAGAGATACAGGAGACATGGGAACTGACCTCTGATCTCTTTAGTCTCCTTCTAATGTCTTACACCATTCCCATTCTTTAGCACTAATTGGGTTTTGTATAACACTCATTTGTTGATTCACCCTAGGTTGCTACTGACTTGAATTTCTCTTATACATCCCTGTGTTTTTTCCAGTGCTAGATATGTTGTGGTGACTTATTTTCAGGCTTAAAAACACATTATTCCAAAGAACAGCCTATGCATGAAGCCCTACATTTAAAAAAAAAATCACCTATTTATAATTTCCACTTGGAATAATCAACCAACAATAAATAGCAATTTGCTAATTCTCATGTCGCTTAATCCTCAAACCTGATGATTGTGTCTCTCTCACACAGAATTTGAGAGCAATCTCACCCTACTCCTCAGCATGGTTAAGCAACAGGATACTGCAGTGACTTCTCAGATATTAAAAGTCCATTGCCTTTGTTATGGTGTAACTAATCTGTATAGATTCCACTAGAAAAATGCTTGATGTGTTTGCAAATTATGGCCTTTCAAAATGGAAATACATCAGCCCAGTTAGATGTTGGATCCTCCAGCATCAGATGCATAGGTGCCTATCTCTTGAGCTAAGAGAGAATCCGAGTTGGCAGCTGTTGGCAGTCCTAGGAGATGTTCTCTGGGAAGCTTTCATCATCGCTGTTGTCTTAAGACTGTCGAGCAAGCCCATTTCACCTGTGCTTTTTTATTTAAAAAAAAAAAAAAAGGCCTCCGGCTATTACCTTATGGGGGAGAATAGGAATTGGTGTCTCTCTAATCCCAATGGATGTTTTCACTCCCAGATGTGTCCATGAATGTCCTTGAGCTGAGAAGGCCTTTGGCCAGAGCTTCCAGCTGCTGACCCAGAAACACTTAAGACCAGGAAAGTGCCTGTAGTGGAAATGCAGAAGACCAGCTTAACTGGAGATACCAAAACCGCATCTGCTCTAACATTGGCTCCCGAGTGAGCCCTGCTGCTTGGGCATTGCAGCATCCTGCCAGAATGGCGGCACTTTGACAGAATAGCAAATGGTAATTTATTAGTCCAGGTGAGGTTCCTTACGAGCGCTGATGGCAAAATATTTTTTACAGTCCTCGTCAATTTCCATCTGAATATAGGGCTGATGGCTGAATCGATGTGAGAAAATCTCTTCCCTTCTGCTAATGAGACAGAAGCATCTCCTCTCTCAGGTAAGGGATGCTGATCAGCAAGATGCACAGGATTTATAGTGCCTTTGAAGTCACCCTGGGTACCTGCAGCACGATTGCTTTTCGTTATCAGCACAACAGGTGTGACCCATGTTCTCCAGGCAACCTTGGAAGAAAGATCACAGCCTGCTAGTCGTGCAGTGCTCAGAGATGCTTGTCTCGCCCGGGAAAATATCATCTTTCTGCCATGACCTGGGAGCCTGGATGGGGTCAATGCAGTTTGTGAGCTCCTCCCAGTGGTGTTTCATCTTTGAAAGCCCCCACTAGCTATGATCTCTAGCTGAGGGAAGAGCCAAAGTGAAACTGGCGCCGAAAGCTGTTCTGTGCAAATGCAGCCCCTTCTTTACTCCCCATCTGTGCTCGCTGCGTATCTCCCAGTCCTACTGCAGCTGTATTGCAGGAGCACTGAGAGAACCACCAGGTGAAAGCCAGGCCCACTGCACATCCACGGATCATGTCTCAAAGAGCTTGCAGTCTAAATAGCCAAGACAGAGCAAAAGGAGTATTATCCCTCTTCTAAAATGGGAAAGTGAGGCACAGAGAGGTTAAACAACTTGATTTAGGGAACAAAGAACTCTTTCTTCAGAGTCTCAGTCCACTACTTTCCTGTCCTGTGGCCTCACTCCTGACTTTACTGCAACATACAGCCTTTCCTCCCATTAAAACCATAGCACACTCAGGGCAACATCTAGATAGTACAGCTGTGGGACAGCAAAGCTATGGAAAGACAATGACCAGCAGGCCCTAACACTACGGCTGGGGTACTAGTGGCAGTCTGGTCTCAGTCAGCACTGAACCAAATGCACAACAAATAAGTACAGACACAATGGTTATTTGAGAGCTGGTTTTTCAGCTCCTCTCTCTCTGAATTTCCAATGTTTTTTTTAGTCCAGTCCCTAAGGTCACTTTAACGTTGCTTCTGGGGACTGTTTTACTTTTCCTTCTCCTATACAGCACATTAGCTTGTTTTCTAGCAGAGCAGGTACAAGGGGAACAGGCATTTAATTTCACAAGAGGTAATTCTCCAGGCCTGTGCTGCAAGGATGCTGGCAATAAATATCCCATGGTAAGTGTACTCTTACACCTTTCTCAACTGGTAGCTAATAACAGAGCGGATGATGACATTTAAGCCCTTTCTGCATGGCTGATCAAACTACTCACAGTGACTTTGAAAGCAGTGCTGGGATTCTATGCAGGTATCAAAGCAAGTGGAAGACTCAATAGTTCAGATCTCTTGCCTGTGTGACTAATAGATACAAATATTTCTAAAAGGTCTAATATCTTCAAAATTTCCCTTTCTCATCTTTGAAGCAACTTAACAGACGCAGTGGGATACTCATGTTGTTTCTGTAAGCACTCTTATGCAAATAACTACCATCTTTGGTGTGATCTTCACAGTTCTTTCAAGCTCAGTAAGATTGCTGGATCGATGCTTTGATGAGAGACCAATGGCTGTATAAAGTGGGGCCCGTCTCTCTGAGTCAGAACCAAAGCTAGGGGGCATTGTCTGTAGATAAAGAGTCAGCTTAACTTTGATACTCAAAAAGATAATGGAGCAAACAATCAGTTTGTAAGCACCTAGAAGAAAATATAGTAACAGTCAACAAGGATCTGTCAAGAATAAATCATGTCAAACCAACCTAGTATCCTTCTTTAACAGGGTAACAAGTCTTGTGGATAGGGGGACGAGCTAGAAGTAACGAAAAACCTGATTAAAGTCGAGATATGATACTGTCTCACATGACCTTCTCATAAACAAACTAGAGAAATATAGCCTTGATGAACCTACTATAAGGTGGATGTACAACGGGCTAGAAAAGCGTACTCAGAGTAGCTATCAGTGATTCACAGTCAAGGTGGAAGGGCATACTGAGTGAGGTCCTGCAGGGATCTGTCTTGGGTCCTTTGAAGTTCAATCTTCATAAATGATTTGGATAATGGCAGAGAGAGTAAACATAAAGTTTGCGGCCAATGCCAAGCTGGGAGGGGTTGCAAGCACTTTGGAGGACAGGATTAGAATTCAAAATGATCTTGACAAACTGGAGAAATGGTCTGAAATAAATAGGATGAAAATCAATAAGGACAAATGCAAAATACTACACTTTACCATTTTAGATTTGTGCAATTGATTATTCCTTGTAAAGTACTGCCTAGGAAGGAGTACTGCAGAAAGGGATCTGAAGGGTGAACAAAGTCCTTTCAATCTAAATTTTTAGCAGGAAAGGAAGTGAGATTTTTCAACCAGCTTGACTTTTCAGATGTTACTCAGTCCATCTTCATCAGCTGGGCCACTCAATAGCCCCTTTGAGCTCCTTGCTCTGCAGCTACCAGTTCCCCCTCTCACCTGTGTGAGTCACCTGCTGTTGCTAGGAGGTTAGCATTCTTGCTTCTCTTTTCATAAGATGTTGGCAAGCTTTGCTTCCCAGTATTGGTAGTGATAATCCTTGCTGTATAAGAAGGTTTTCCTAGCCTACTAACCTCCCCCAGCCCTCTGTTCCTACAGTGCACCATGTCTTGGGTACCTGAGATAACCAGGCATAGTGGCAGCTGCTGTAGCGCACAGTCAAAGTTGCATTTGGAGGTACCTGGTTACCGGGAGAGGTAACTGAAAGACCTAGAGGCAGGCAGGAAGGTGATGTGAGAGGGAGTGTGCTATTGCCATCCACCCGGTTATTACCTGCTCCACTCTGCTCTCTCCCAGTTTCCACTGTACTTTTCTCTGCCTGATGATTTCAGGAAGCATTGTAAAGAACGTAGCGTTTTTCTTTCTGTTTCTAGTCATCTGAAAAAGTGACGCAGGCGCATGTTTTAAAGTGCAACAGACCTTATTTGGGGAGTTCATTGTCCTTGGCCCTAAGAAAAGGGCTGATTGACCGTAGAGAATGAGCCCATTCATTAAGAAGCCGTGCAGAGTGGTGTAGATACACCTGGAAATCCAGACATGAGCTCCTTCTCTCCCCGGTCCTATTGCTGGCCCCCAGCTATGTTCATCCCCCTGCCTTCCAGGAGGAAGAGATCCCCACGTTATGGGGGCGCTGGTTGCTTATGGTTGGTTCCCAACTCCAGCCCCTCTATGTGGATGACAGCCTTTGGGGAGGCAGAAAAACGCATCCGGAAATCAGCCCAACTGTGTGCTCATCACACGCACACTCGGCTTCAGCAGCAGCAGTCACCTTGTGGAGCAAGCACAGTGCCCTCAGCATCCGCGCCCCCCTCTCTCTCTCTCTGAACTGATGCCTCCTTCCCTCTGGGCTCCGGCTGATCCTCAAGTGTGGTATGGTTTCATGGGCCATAGGCCTGTCCCCCAGCCCGGAGCTTAGACTCTGCAGGGCCTGTGTCCCCATGCTCCAGCAGCAGGTAGGGACAGGGTTTCCTGCTAACACTCCTGGGAGCAGAGTGGAGAGGCTAGTTCTTCCTTTCATCCCTTGCCCAGGGCTCCAGGAGAAAGGCCATCCTTCATAGCATTGCCACTGGTCTCTGCAGCTGGGGCTTCCCAGCCATTCAGCGGCTCCATTTGCATGTCAGGGTGTCCAAAGTTTCTGGGCAGGAAGGTGACCCACAGCACCCTCTAGTCATTTAATTTTATGTTTCTGAATAGTAATGTTTAAACAGGAGACCCAATGTCCTGCCCCCTCCCCCCCACCTCCCTTTCTTCCCTCACCAGAGAACTGATGCTATTCAAATCACAATGAAAATTCAATGCTCCGTTCCCACAAAAGGATCCTTATTGTCTCAGTTTCTAATGAAAAATTGTTCCCCCTACAAGACTCTTGCTCTTTATTACAATTCCTGCTCCTCTTCAGTAATGAAAATTTAACTATCTGCTATTGCTGGTTGCTTGGCTAGTCTCTCCCTGTAGCTGAATGGAGCTGGGCAAGCTAGTGAATCCGATTCAGTCAGTTCCCTCCCCCTTTCTCTTAGCTCAGTGTCTGCACACAGGGCGTTCTGTTTTTTTTTTAAATTTAATTTTATTTTTATTTTTAAACAAATGTCTGTTCAGATGTTTTCAACCAAGATCACATGCAAGCAGATGTTAACCCTCAGAGGAAGGCTGGTCTAGTGGTTAGGGCACTCGCCTAAACTGCAGGCACCCTGGGTTCAAATCTCTGTCTGTGGGTCAGTCTCTCTGTGCCTCAGTTTTTAGCTATACAAATGTGGCTTATAGCACTTCCTTACCTCACTGGGGTGTCATGTGGCTAAATGCCCTAAAACCTTGTAAGGTGCTCAGATGCCCTGGTAGCAGTGACTATATAAGTGCCTGAGGTAGAGGGGATTCCCAAGTGCTGTGTTCACTAGCCTTAATTTTCTAAACTGACACATCATTTTAGGGCCTGACTTGAGATGCCCCACGCTTTCAGGAAGCAGATGCTCAGCACTTTTAGATCCTTTTACCCCTAGTCATTGCAGAGCATCTTTACATACACTCCCCAAACTGGGACGGGGGTCACAGCCTGATGGAGGACAGCCTTCTCCTCTCATTGAAGTAGGACCTGTCTCCTAGAACTAGATAAGTTCATGGAGGATAGGTCCATCAGTGTCTAGTAGTCAGGATGGGTGGGAATGGAAAACCATGCTCTGAAGTCTACCTAGCCTCTGTTTGCCAGAAGCTAGGAATGGGCGACTGGGGATGGATCACTTGATTACCTGTTCTGTTCATTCCTTCTGAAGCACCTGGCATTGGCCACTGTAGGAAGACAGGATACTGGGCTAGATGGACCATTGGTCTGACCCAGTATGGCTGTTCCTATGTTTCCTCCCAGAGAATTCCATTCCAGGGCATTCCCATCCTCCAGCTATGAGTGCAGGGGCATCCCTGGAGGCCCCCAGGGAAGGGAAACGGATGATCTAATCCAACAGGATTCTGGGGATGGAGACCTCATTTATCGTCCCTACTTCTGGTGAGGAGTGAGCCCAGCCAGGTTCCTTCCTCATCAACACCCCTCTTCTCCCCCGCCTTTCATGGCAGCTCCTGTGATCATGTTCCTGGCAGCTTCTGTGGTAGTGATTACCTCAGTGCCTAGAGGCTCCCCTCCCAAGATCAGAGTCCTGTTGTGCTCGACACTGATTCCGTACATAGCAAGAGATGGTCACTGTCCCAAAGAGTGGGAGGAGGAAGGGAGGTGAAGGGACTTCCTGAAGGTCACACAACAGTTCAATAGCAAAGCTGAGTAAAAGCCAGGTCAAGGGCCAGCACTCTTGGTCCTCTCTCACCTGCCATCTGGCCATCCCATTCTCCCTCCCCACCCATCCTTTTTTACCGCCTCCTCCTTCTCCTAAGATGGCTGCCACACCACTTCCACCTTGGTCTGAATCCAGCTTAGTTTTGTCACAAGGCAAAGATCAGCTGTGAGCTCATAATTCATCTTCCACAAGCATCTGCACAAATCAAATCTGGCTCATGCAGGCCTTTGTGAAAAGCTAGTGCAAAATAGAGCCGGGATGATGGAGAATCAGAATTTAGTTTGCCATTCATTGATCTGTTCATAATAGTTTCTTCAATTCACCCAACTTGAAGAATTTTAGTTTCTCTACTAAAAGGATTGAACTTTTTTTTTTTTCCACTAGGCAACTCAGCTCCATTTTGAACTGCCTCCCAGAAACTAGAAAGAATTTAATGATGTACTTGCTCTTGTTAGTAAAAGACTTTATTCTCCCATTTGTTCCAGGCATTCAGGATTTCAAAAGTAGTAGAAAGTACTGTTGATTTTTGTTTTATAGGGACTACTTTTCTTGAGGAGGAACACCAACACAGGAAGCAGTGCTTAGAATGATATGACTGTATAAATAGCTCTTCTGAGAAGTGTGCAAAGCATACAAACAGAATAAGATGAAACTCTTAGATCAAGAGCCTCTCCAATTCTGACACCAAAACCCTTCCTACAATAGAAAATTGACCCTTTGCTAATAACTGCATTCAGCAAAAGGGTGGCTTGTGAGTGTAGATACCATACGGGCATCATGTTGGAAACTTGCCAAGCAGCATAGTTAGCATTGTATTTGCATGTTGATTTGCATATTTTAATCATAAACAAGTGCACAAAATCCTAATATGGTCTTCTGTTTGTGTCTTTCCTGCTTGATGAATAGAAATGGTTGGTGGTTCAAATTGTCTCTGGGGTCAGATTGACTCCCATCTGTGCCGGCCAAATTTAAGCTTTCGTTTATTTATTTAAAAGTTTTCTAGTCTTTTTGGTTGTGAAGAAAAACTTCTGAATGTGGAACTGAAGCAGAACTGCCAATCAGTTTCCTGCCATTGCAGGGGCTTTGGAATCTCAGTGTCTCCTGTTCTCTGCCTGTGGCACACAACTGTTTAATCTCTCGAGGACTGAAATGCTGTAACCTGACTCAAGTCTTTGTGCTCATTATCAGGGTATCTGGGTGAAATGTAAATGGCCTGTGATGCTTTCTTGTGACACTCTATGAAATTATGGAACTGCCTTTTCCAGGCTACAGTGGTAAAGATGCCCATCTGCAATAAGTCTTTCCTGGTTGCTACCATGGGTGCAGAGAAATGCTTTGGAATTTTGGAAGGCAAGTTCTCCGCACAAGGAAGCGATGTGCTTTAGACATGACAATGCAGTCTGCAAGACTGATGGTCCCTCCTGAAAGACCTGGGACTGACTCCTCAGCTGGGGTGAATCAGGATAGCTACCTTGAATTTAAGAGAGGTATCCCAGGTAGAAAGGACATAGGTGTCTTGATTGATCGCAGAGGAGCGATGCAGACTTGCACCAGTTGAGAACCGGGACCCCAGCCAGAGGGGAATCTGTAATTTTAAGAAGGTGGCTCAATGTAAGTAGTGTTGAAATTGGAGTTTCAGGTTGAAATTGGAATGTTACCTTGAACTACTGTTGAGTTACTATTCCACTGATTATGAAAAGGGAGTCGAACTCTTGACTGCCTTGTGTACCTTTCAGAATCTCCTGCTCTAGCCATAGGTGGAAAAAGTGTCAAGTTTTTAGGCCCTAATGGCTCTGTGTAGATCCTACTGGTGTGTTAAAAGTTCCCTACTTCATATTCAGGCCACAGACACAGCATTTTGTACCTACTGCACACCAGTGTAAAGGGGGACAATACGAAGTACAGGGCTGCACTGAATTGGGCCCATAGAGTACTTGGTCCTCCATTTCCTAGAGAGGATGTGTGTGCATCTTATGAGGGACTTCCAAGCAGGAGGACACTTTCTAGCTGTCTTCAGCAGCCCATGGCATCTGTCTGTCCTCTCTTTGCTTCCAGAGCACTGTCAACACTGTAGCTGGTTGCTACCGCTGGTGCAAAGTATAGCCCCCAGGTCAGAGTCTACACACAGACAGCCTGAAGCAATAACCCAGAGAGTTGTGAGGTGCCCCATTTCTTTCAGGGGTGATCACTGTCATCACCAGGCTCCAAAGTTTATATGATGCCGTTAAACTTCTTCGGCTGCTGATGGCTTGAACAGAAACATCCTGCTTAGGGTGATCAGACGTCCCGACATTTAATCCTTTGTCCTGCCTCCCGATCAATGTACAATCGGGACACAATTTGTCCTGATATTCACGACTCTGGTAAAAATTCAGTTCCTAACTGCTGCAGGAGGACCCCAAGTTCCCAGCTGCCGTGGGTCCTGCTGGATCCTGCTCCCATGTGTCTTGATATCTTATTCTTGCAACCTGGTCACCCTAATCCTGCTAAGCCAAGGTCCTGGAGGTTGGGGAGAATAGAAGCACATTTCTTCCTTGCATACCTATCCCACCACACACACACACCCCTGTTGGTCTGATCCTGGAATTCACTAGCATTGAAAATAGTCAACATTATCCCCATGCTCCACTAACTGGGAAAAGGCACCTCCATAGTTGTGTATTGCCTGTACAGGAGGCAACCTTGGTTTAGGCCCCATCTACTGAAGAATGCCGAAGAATGCACAGCTATAGACTGGGGACCGATGAGCTGGGCAGCAGTTCTGCAGAAAAGGACCTGGGGTTAACAGTGGATAAAAAGCTGGATATGAGTCAGCAGTGTGTCCTGGTTGTCAAGAAGGCTAATAGCATATTGGGCTGCATTAGGAGGAGCATTGCCAGCAGGTCGCGGGAAGTGATTATTCCCCTCTATTCGGCATTGGTAAGGCCGCATTTGCAGTATTGTGTCCAGTTTTGGGCCCCCCACTACAAAAAGGATGTGGACAAGTTGGAGAGAGTCCAGCGGAGGGCAACGGAAATGATGAGGGCTGGAGCACAGGACTTATGAGGAGAGGCTGAAGGAACTAGGCTTGTTTAGTCTGCAAAAGAGAAGAATGAGGGGGGATTTGATAGCAGCCTTTAACTACCTGAAAGGGGGTTCCAGGGATGATGGAGCTAGGCTGTTCTTGGTGGTGGTAGATGACAGAACAAGGAGCAACGGTCTCAAGTTGCAGGGCGGGAGGTCTAGGTTGGACATTAGGAAAAAGTTTTTCCCTAGGAGGGTGGTGAAGCACTGGAATGGGTTACCTAGGGAGGTGGTGGAATCTCCATCTTTAGAGGTTTGTAAGCTGAGGCTTGACAAAGCCCTGGCTGGGATGATATAGCTGAGGTTGGTCCTGCTGTGAGCAGGGGTTGGACTAGACACCTCCTGAGGTCCCTTCCAACTCTATGATTCTCTGAGTCTATGAATTGAGAACATCATTTACAACAGACTTGTCACCTTGACCTTGTTACAAAGCTGTTTAAAAGCTGTTGTATGGACTGGATCTCACTGTCCCTATAAGCCAGTTATCACCATGGCCTGACCTACACTTTAGCCTGATTAGAGAGATACAGTTAAGTCCCATCTACCCGACAGCCTTCATCCCTGTTGTTACTGACTTCCTGAGTTGGTGATATTTGTAGTATTGCTGGCACCTTGGGCAAACATCAGTTTCATGTAACCATTATCTGCATTAAACAAAACACAAGGAGGGAAAAGACAGGAGCCATATGCTGAATTTTCTCTCTAATTTTCCACGGACGTCAGCCCCACTCTAACACAAATCAAGAGACAAAGGGAAAAAAAAACCGCTTCATTTCCGATAGCAATTACCAAATGAAGTCTCTGCTTAATGGACATTTTCAGAGGGCATGAACACCACTTTGTGTTTCTGCTTTCTCATTACAACTCCTGGCAGCTCCCAGCTGACAACCTGATAATTCTTGCCGATAAAACAATCTTTTTTGGTTATTGCTGCATTCCAGCCTATCCCCATTTAACTGACTTGCTTTGAGAATTGTTGAGATTAAGGAGAAAGCTACGAAATCATCATTTTTCTATTTTTCTTCTTTCCCATCTAACTAACACTTCCTTCCTCCCTCTTATTTCTCCATTTACTCTTCCCCCCCCCTCTCTTTGGTGCCAGTGGCATTTTTTCCATTCTGACTCGAAAACTCAGGGAAGAAGGGGGAAAAAACAAAACACGGAGCTGATTAAAATTTCCTATGAAACCAAATTTTGTAAAGCTTAAATCAGAATAAAAAGTGTAACTAGCAGGATCCAAGGCCAATCTGATTGTTAATGAGACTCCTCGCAGACTGAACTAAAATATCATCAGGTCATGAAAATGTGATACTGTTGTGCAACAAATTTTCCACTGCCTATCATAGAAAGCTTAGAAGTAGTCAGGTTTGTTTCCAAGATCCTAAATCCCATCCCTGCATTCTAAGATAGGCTTGGATAAAAAATTCCCCTGTTCCAGTGCTGCCAGCACTACAAATCAACCAAGTCTCACTGTCCCTTAGAGACTGACTTTCTTTTGTAAAGGAGACTGACAACCTCATGAGCTAATAGGAAAAAACCTCATCCGACGACTGGCCTGCAGCTGCCTCATTAGAACGTGAGACTGTCAGGAGCCTTCACCTACCTATGCAGACATCACGGTCAGCAGCACAAACACATGCAGTGCAGCATCAGAGTTTAGAACTCAAAATCTTTGCCTTTAAAAATAGTCTTCTAAGCATGAGCAGAATGAGTCTCCTTTAGGTGGGCAGGTACCAAGATGATACATGCCCTAGAAATACCATAGGAAACATGTTTTCAGGATCTTGTTTACACACACAGTTGCACTGGTGTAGTTAAAGCCTTGTCTGCATGGAAAAGTTGTACCAGTATAACCTAAAGTGTGCAAATTAATCATTTGAGAAACACTGGTACAAGCTTTTGTATGGATAGTCTGATTTTTGGTCTTGATTTGGTTTGAGTCCTTTGGGAAACTGTTTAAGTTAAATTAAAATAAGCCATTCTTAAACTGACATTGGCTGGCACTGGTTTAACTATATCTGTTTTAAAACTGATTTTAATTACACTGATGCAACTTTCCCCTGAAATCGGTTTGAAAACCAGCTTAGTTGCAAAACCCTTGTCATCTCACTTAAATCTGGTTTATGTGGATTTATCTAAAATCCTTTCTGAATTAAGCTAATTTGATTTAAATCAATTCAAACCTGGTTTCTGTGTCCACAAAGAGGTTTGCCCTTGTTTAATTAAATCAATTTAAAAAGAAACCTTTTGTTACAAGGCCTAAATTTAGGATTTGTGTACACTTTGTCCTATGGCCTCCAATCGGTAGGGGGCAGTGATGTATAGTCCCTCTAGTCCTGGTCCATAAAAATTCCAAGTAGACATGCAATCCACTCCCTAACGTGGTCTGCCTTGCTTCCAATCTCTCTTGCATCAAGTCCCTCCTTATATAGATAGCTTCAGTCCACCCTGCACACCAGTGTTAGCAAAAAATCATTATTATTGCTGTGTTTTTAATGTGGTAGTGCTGCAGGACCCCACACGGGGAGCTATGCCCTTATTGCTGTACAAATAAATAACACACAAGACACATTTCACGGTATAGGATACAGACCTATTGATTTTCATAGTGCGGGTTCAGGTCCCAGGTGAATAAACAGACAACTAGGAGGAGTGGGAAATGGCAGGACAAGGTAACAGCTGAGATGGGTGCATTGGAATAAACTGGCAATACCTGATGCTCGCCGGCCTAGGCAATGAATGCCAGGTGGAAATGATTTGTAGGTATTGTGGCAGAGGTAGGTTTGCTGGAGGGATTTAAAAATAAATAAGGGGAAAAAAGTGATCTAAACTAAAACTGGGACACCTACTTGCTGTCCTAGATCTCCGCTGTTTCCTATCTATTTATTTAGATTTATCAAATGACAAGCGGCACCTGTCTGACCACTCTTGGCACCTCCTGACAAATATTTTAAAATATATTGACTCCGTATATTACCCCTAATCTATTGCCTGCCTAGCTTTGTAAGCTGCTCAGAGCACAGACCTTGCATTTACATGTCTGTAAAGCACCTGGCCAACTTTGTGACATGGGAATAATAATGAAGTTGATCCTCAAACATATAGAGTTCACAAGAGTATGATCCCTCCATCAGATGATCGTCCATAATTGTGCTGCTGCATACAGACTGGGGCCTGATTCTGCCTGGTCCTCTACCTTGTACAATCATTTCAAAGTTGTTTCCTGATCTCGTAGCAATTTATACCTATGCTGAACACACTTTGTACTGGTGCAAGTGGTTACACGCAGTGTAGACTGTACATGTGTACTATTGGGACTGCAACCCAGTCCTCTTCCCATTATGTTCTGTTGTATTCTATTCTATATAGGTTATTGTTTATTAGCAGTAGTAGTATTACCATAGTGCAGAGGATCCCCTTGTGCTAGGTGCTGTACGAATAAAAAGATGGTCCCTGCCCCCAAAGAGCTTACAATCTAAATATGAGAGAGGAGACAACGGATAGAGACCGACAGAGGAGCACAAGGAAACCAAGACACGGTATTGGTCAGCATGATGAACAGTGGTCTCAGCACACCAGCAGTTTAACTGGTGTCAGGTTTTTTTGTAGGCATCACAGCAAAGGAGAGTTGGGAGGCGGGATTTGGAAGAGGATAATGAGGTAGCTTTGCGAATGTTTGGGGGATGGGAGCATGGGAGGGAGCATCAAGGGTCTTGTTGGAAAATATAACAAGTGGGTGAGGAAGGCTGGCCTCATGGGCCGATCAGAGGTGAGCCCTGATAGCAAATGAGAGATGAAAGGTGCGGGGATTGACCGTGAAGGGCCTTGGAAGTAAAGAGAGGCAGTTTGTTTGATATGACAGCGAGGAGGGGGCCAGTGGAGGGATGCAAAAAGAGAGAGGTGACGTTGTCAAAGCAGCAATCTAGGCACATGAACTTTGCAGCAGCATTCTGAGTGAGGTAAGATTGCATGTGTCAAAGCCAGAGAGCAGGATGTGGCAGTGATCAAGATGTGAGATGATGAGAGCCTGGATGGGAGTTTTAGTTGTGTTCTTACACTGTCCTCATCACTATAGTATCTCGAGACCTTCCAGAAGTGCAGTAGAGGATGTGACCAACATCTGTCACGTGTGGCTTGTTCTATCGTCATGGATTTCACTGGGGCCTTACACGATGAGTTTCAGAAATGCACTTGTATCTCCTGCCTAAAGCTTTTATCTCCTTTGCAGACCTCCCTCTACCCGTGTGGAATATACAGGCTAACCAGCACACCATAAACCTTGTCAGTAAGGAGTCCTAAATACACATTCCATTTGGGTCCACGTTATCCCGACTCGTTTTCATTTTCACTTTTCTAATGTTTATTGTTCTCTCTCAGATGGGGAGGCGAAATGTGGTCTGATCTAAAACAGCAAATGGCTGTGCTAATCTGGACCTGAGTGTAGCACCACAGGATCATCTGTGGAACCAAGCCATGCCACGTTGTTACAATAATAATCTCCTGGAAATGTCTAATGCAAAATAGGATTTTGCTAATAGGTTTCAATGTTTATGTTAATGGCCCTGATTCAGCAAAGCACTTAAGTATGTTTTTAGCTTTAAGCATGTGCTTAAGTACCATTGAAATCAAAGCACCTAAAGCTAAATATGTATGTAACCCAATGGTGAGAGCATGTCCGTGTCTCTTCCATGCCCATTCCATAGAGGATGTGAGTCTGTCCCAGCCCTAGTTCTACAGCTTATGCTATTCGGTCTGGAGATGTGACAGCCACCAGGTTGAATAGGACATGCACTTAAGTTATTTGCTAAATAGGGAAAGGCTTGGTCACAAATTTAAATTTAAGCATTTGCTTAACTGCTCTGTTGAATGGGTGCCATTATTTCTGTCTGATTTCTGGTGTATGCAAAGTCTCCAGCAGCTGCTGATACGTTCCAGTCTGAATTCAGCGGAAGAGAGAAGATCGTTGCTTAAGCAATAGTGGTAAAATTAGGGCTCTCGGTAGTTTTATTCCATAATAGGTTCTCAATTGTGCATCCTGAATTCGAGAACGAGAGAGAAGTGGGAGCCCGTATCAGTAGCCGAGACGACCAGGGTCCTCTAATATTAGGTAGCAGGGTGGCTGCTTCTGTGATAATTGAGCAGTTTTTGCATTTATCTCTGGATACAAAGGGATGCTGTCTAGTTGTTTAATGAGGCACTTATAGTCTCCCTCATGCATATTATCCCAGCGCCTGTCAGGCTGAGCAGGGAGAATGTGTGTAGTTTTCTCTGCCCCCTTGGTGATGCCATAGAATGGGGGTGAGGTCTCATTAGGCTGCTGAAATCTTCGCGGATGCCAACAGAGCCATGTTCAGAGGAAATGTTTCAATAGCTTTTAACTTTGGGATTTGTAATTATTTTCTCTCTCTCTCTCTCTCTCTCTCTCTCTGTGTCCCCTCCATCCCTACACTTTCCCTCTGGCGTCTTGCCTCAAAGAGGACTAGTGACATGTTGAGCGCTGGGTGGCTTATCTTCGTTCAGCCGTTTGAGCAAAAATAAAAAAGTTGGGCATTTTACTTTGAAGCTGAAAAAACGTGTCTCCTCTCCCCTCACCCTCAATTTTTCTCTCCCTTAATGCAAAAAGAGCGGAAGAGATTTTCATCCAGCTTTCAGCAATTAAAAAATACTCTCCGTTGCATGCGGAGACCAAGAATGAATTGTTAAAGCCCATTAGAAGGATTGTGGTGATGGATCCAAGCATGTGAAAAGAGGGGCTGTTATAACAGGCGTATGACCAGAAGGACAGTTTTTGCTGTTGTGAAAACTCTGATTTTTATGGCGATGGTGCTAATTCATAGATTCCAAGGCCAGAAGGGACATTTGTGACTCTCTAGTTTGATTTCCTGCATAGCACAGGCCACAGAACTTCCCCAAAATAATTCTGTGAATAATGAAATGCCCGTTGCTGAATCAACGGGAGAAGAGCCCAGTAAAAAGCAGTGAGGCCTAGATATGTTTAACTCCCCATTCATTTTGGACGCAACCATTTTCAGGTGCTCGGTTGAGTCACCTTGGGCCTGCTTTTCAGAGAGCCTGAGCACACGTGAATCCCATTGGAGTGTGGGTGCCCAGCAGCTCAGGACATCAGACCCAAAGCATCTCAAGATGGAAACTCAAAATTAACAGTCACTTTTAAAAACAGAGCTAGGTGTATCGAGCTGTGGCCTCCACACACACACCCCTTTCAGAGTATCCACCCTGAATTGGCAAGCAAAGGCCTTTCCGCATGAACTCTGAGTGCTTGAGTAGATCTGAGCTTCTTTTTGCCTGGGTACCAAATCCAGACAAGCACTGCATGTGGGCCAAACTATTTCAGTACTGGATGAAATTCTCCTCTGTGTAGGGGCTGGCATGAAGTCTAGGTGCCATTAAATCTGCAACATAAAGCTAAAATGAGATTTAAGAGGAGCATAGGCCTTGTGGGAGGCGATGTGTCTTTGGGCTACAGTTACGGGGTCAGAGATTCTAGAAGCAGGGCAAAGGGTGAGCTGGAAGAAGCTGGTGAAGATGGTGGAGAACCGGTGTTGTAGCAGAGGTTCAGTGACGTGAATTACCTCTTTGCTGCTGGATTTGCCAGCTCTGTTGAAAATGAACAAGATGTGTGCAAACACTGAATAAAACAGACAAGGTGGAAACACCCTGTCCTGAGTTTCTCTCCCAGTCAGGAACCATGCCTAACTCTGCCTGGGATTGTAAGTGGTTTGTACATAATCACAGCAATAAGGGTTGCAGAATTTATCCCCCGGCTGGTAACGAGGGGGATACATGATGTCACATCCTAAGCCTCTCAATAGCATTTTGAACCCAGTACAGTCTTTTAGGCTTTTGGGCTCAGCACATGACCTTCTTCTTGTTGTCTCTCTTTCTCCAGGCCAAGCTTCTTCCTTTTCGCAGCAGCCTCAGGACCAGGTGGTGGTCGCCGGACAGCCCGTGACTCTGCTGTGCGCAATCCCCGCGTACAGTGGCATTGTGCTGTGGATTAAAGACGGACTCGCCCTAGGAGTAGGCCGGGATCTCTCAAGTAAGCCTTCCAAGACTCCTCAGTCCCCTTCCACTCAACAGAGAGATGGCCATGATGGACAGCTCTGCAAGGCAGACAGACGGAGACTGATGCAAGGGGAAAGGTGCACTGTTTAAAGAAGGGGTAACATTTTCAAATTTTAGGAGCCTAAGTGCCATTTTCAGAAGAGACCTAGGCACTGAAGGGCCGATGCACAAAGGTATTTAGCCACCTAACTCCTATTTAAGAATCTTTTTGAGGAACTGGGCCTAAGTGTCTGGTGACACTGCTAGATACCTGCAGCTGGCCCATGCCAGCTGACTCAGGCTTTCGGAGTTTGGGCTAATGAGCTATTTTAATTCCGGGGCAGATGTTCGGGAGCCTCCCACTTTGCAGGGTCCTAGAGCCTGGGCTCCTGCCTGATCCCAAACATGGGTACGATGCAGAGCTGGTTAGAAATATCATGCTGCAAAGTGCACAACTCCACTAGGAATCCCACTGTTCCTGGCTCTGCCGCTGACCTGCTGGGTGATCTATTTCATTCATGTCTCCAAAGAGCTCCGACTGAAGGTGTTCAAAGGAGCAAGTACAAGGGCCCAGATCCAGTACACATGGTGCACGTGCTTAACATCAAGCACGAGTACTTCCATTATTTTCAGTGAGCTAAAAATGGAGCATGTGCTTTAAGGAGCTTGCTGGATCGGGGCCTTGTAGGGAATCAAGAGTAATAACCATCACCAACTTCATTCTGCCAGTAGCCTGAACTGCATTGGAGGGAAGGAGTCTATTGCCCAGGTCTTCCCTGGCTGACGAGGATTAATGCACTGTGCAGTGCAAGCTTCTTGGCGCACTCTCATGTTTTCTCTGTTTTGCAAGCTCTCAGCAGCAGGATTTGCTTTCCTGAACTGTAAGAAACACAAATGATGGGTTTGTTTGTAGTTGGCTAATTAGCTGAGGGTGGTATCAGACGAGCCGGCAATTTCTCTTGCTAAAGCAGACCCAGATCTGCTAATTGTCCAAGTTGTTCTCATGAGCTTCAGTGGAGTGGTTACCGGTTCACGATGCAATGTCTTGCAGGGAAAGTTCAGTTCTCTAACGTACGTGGAAATGTATTGCATTGAGCTTTGAAATGGTTTTAAAATGGGGATTGCGTATACAGGCAAGTCTGAGAAAAGAGCCGCTACTAAGGAAAAAGAGCGTGCATTAGACCTTAGTCTAAGGTCACTGAAATGGTAATTTGGGTTCTCATCCCACCTCTTCCACTAACTTGCTCTCTCCTACTGGACAATCACTTCAGAAGTGGCCACTGCCTTCATGCACTTTAGGGCCTCCTTTTTAGAGGCACTGAGCACCCACAGCTTCCATGGAGCTCAGTGGGAACTGGTGGTGCTCGGCCTTTCTGGAAATCAGACCTAGGGGTTTCAGATGTGGCATGTAAAAGTGGAGGCATGTGAAATCACTGGTTGCTTTTGTTTATGGTATTGTCTGGTGTGAAATGTTTTCAGTATTCTCACGTGGGTCATGTTTGTAATACACATTGATAGAAAAACACAAGCCATTTAAATAGGCAGTATCTGAAATTGCCATGCAGCTATCATCCATGACAGCCAGTTTAGTAATGTTTGCATATGTGGATTTCCCAAGGACTATGTGCAACAGGTGACATCTGGATAAAGCAGCTCGTGAAGATGCAGTAGGTTGCATCTGCACTTCAGACCTATTGTTTCCTTCCCAGGCCCCAGCTAGATGAGTTTATTTGGGGGGCGTGAGGGATGGACGTAAGCTGTCAGTTTATCTACTGTGGCAGGTGTGAAATTAGCAAGGCATTTAAACACACGCTTAACTTTAAGGTCTTGCATAATTTCTGTCTAAGTCACTGGGATATAAACCCTGGGCTCAGATCTGCAACGATGCATAGGCACCTAAGTCTTGAGTTTTGACTCCACTGTGATCGACACAACTCCTGCCCAACCTGGTAGGCCCCTAAACTCACTCAGTGCCTGTGTTTCCAGGGCAAAAGTTCTCTTGGCACCTATGTTTCTGCTTCTGGGCATGCCTACTGTTGCCTCCCTCTAGGCGGGGCAGACGTCTCTCTCCTTCCCACGCCACAGAGCAATTCACAAATTGGAGGAAGACAGGCATTCAGCAGCCTAGATTTCATGCAGGGCCCGATCCAATAGGTGTGCTCAGAGGCTGCCTACCAGATCTGATCCCATTCAAAATCCAGGGGATGGGGGAGAGGTGGTAGTGGCCACCTGATAACTTCTAGCAGCAACACCTCCTTCTCTGGTCGTTGTGTGTGGAGCAAGGCAGGTGCCTAACTCATTCTCTCAAGAAACACCATAAGCTCACTGACCCCAGGCACCAGGTTTCTGTTCCTGGCTTGCAAGCAGAGCTAGGTCATTCCTAGTTTGGACTTGGGCAAGTATCTGTAAGGGAGGGGCAGGGCTTAGCACACTCCGTTCTCAGCAGCATCTCCCATTAACTAATTTAGGTGGCTCCCCGCTGCCTTCTGCGTTCCAAGAACCTATAACTTCCCACTCATTGTACTGGGAGCCTAGGCACCTAAGCTGGCTTTGTGGGTTACCATGTCGTTCCTGTGATTTGTCGAGGCACCTAAAAGTTAGGCATCGTGATGCTCCCACCCTTGGTGCAATGCTTGGCTCAGAGTCCCCTGGTGGCAGGTAGAGTAGAACCCAGGAGCAGAAAAAAGTTTTGTGCCAAAACTAAAAATGACTCTCCTCTGAAAAGTTCCAGTTTTGTTGATATTTTTATTGGGGGTGGTTGAATTGTTTTTTTCCCTGTTTGAGGGTGTTTGATGCAAACCCCAAAAATTCCTTGAAATGTTTCTCCAGAAACGAACATTGTTGATTTTCAGAAAAAATTGTCATGGGAAATAAAACTGATTTCTTGACCAACTCTGTTCAGGAGTCTTGTCCATCTGCAATAACCTTTTAACTGCCATGTATCATGTGTGTGTGTGTGTGTGTGTGTGTGTGTGTGTGTGTGTGTGTGTGTGTGAAAAATAATTGCAGTCTGTGGGTAACCAAGATCTTGGGTAAAATTTTCAAAAGTGTCTAAGTGACTTAGGAGCTAAAGTGCAATTTTCAAAAGTGATTTAGGCACAGAGGAGCCCAAGTCTCAGTGATATGTCTACCATGCAGTTAGACACCCACGGCTGGCCCATGTGAGCTAAGCATGAATTTGCTTCACTTTTCTGCTGAGACTTCTCTTCTCAGCTTCACATTGTGTGACCTTGAGTTGCTGATAAACTGCCCGTGTGGCCCTATAAACAGCCACATTAGCAACACAGCTCAGGAAATGTGTTTATTGCACAAATCTTGCCTCCTTTCTGGGATGTTTCTTTCCATTCCTTGTTTGAATTCCTTCCTGAACTCCGAGGGGTGTCCCTGTTCTAGCTCCCCATTTTAAAGGGACTCTCCATCGCCTACACTCCTGAGATGGCGTTAATGAGACCCATGTGATCTGGCTACCATGATGAGTCAGCAGAATGGCTCTGCACCTCTGTTAAGGTGCTTAGAGCTTCAAAGCTGGTCACGGGCCCTTTGTGGGGGGGGAAGTCTGGGAATCCTGATCTGCATTAAAAACTCTTCATTCTCTGGCTATTTCTTCCTGGCTATAGCCTTACTTGTATTTTGCATTTTGCAGGCTATCCACGCTATTTGGTTGTGGGGGACCATTTGTCAGGGGAACATCACCTGAAAATCCTGAGGGCAGATCTCCAAGATGATGCGGTTTACGAGTGCCAGGCCATTCAAGCTGCCATCCGATCCAGACCAGCCCGGCTGACTGTTCTCGGTAAGTCCTGTCTCCCCACTGGCATGGACACACAGGGGAGGTTATTTTGTTTTCTTCCTTGAGATTGCACTGAGTAGCTTTTTGAAAATGTATTTCTTTGGTAAACCAGCTGGTTCAGAAAGGTACACCAGGTCCGAGCTATCTGTGCAGCCTGTTGACCCGAAGGGGAATGTATAAGGAAGCCATGAATGGTACACAACAGAAATAACCACAGGATAAATCACACATACAGAGCTAGAACCCTGGTACTTCTGCTTTACAAATAGATGCCAGTTCAGCAAAGCACTAAACACACACGTCATGTTACGCAAACCAGCACAATGCTAGGTGTCACCCGTCTTCTGCTCTGTCAATACAGACTGTTCACAGACCTGTGTTTGTTTGTTAAACACCCCCATGTAGTTTATTTGCATTGCTCTTCTCACCACCTTTACTGAGCCATACACCCTAGCGTTTACAGCATCTGTTCTTCTCAGCCTTCCCTCAAGGAGAGGAAAGGGAAGAGATCTCGCCACCCAGAGATGCTTCTTGGTTCTTGCCCAGCACTTCTACCCTCTGTGTTAATGGGCTAATTAGCGCTTTAGTCCTTCACAGCCCATTCTAAGCTGCTAATTGGGCAGTTAAGTCCACCCCAAGAGGAATTAATTGTTTAAGTAATCAGAGTACGGTTTCTGCTAGTGGTGCAAAAGGTTAGTGTATTTTACTTATAAGGCAGTGCTGAGAAGTGATACGCTGAGGTTGAGAGTTCAAACCTCACCTGGAGTCTTGGTTTTTATTAACAAAATGTTTTTAGCCACTGTTGGTTCCCAGCACCCTGTCACAGGGATCAGTCACCTGCTTAAAGTTACATACATCATGCTTACATGCTTGGCTGGATTGGGCCAACTCCACCACTTGAGGCAAATGAGATTTCTCAAGGCTGGTGGCAGTAGTAGGTTCTTTTCCCTCAGACCATTCACAAGAGGTTGCTCTCTCTTCCTCATGCACAACCCACTGCTGAAGGGAATGTGCATTGTGGGATTATACTAAAGGACTTTCTGTACTGGTTCACTGGCACTGTGCCAATTTACGGTGTTAGCGACAGGCTTGTGTTGCTCTAGAAAGCAGAATGACTATGCTGGTAAAAGTAGAGGGTGTTGTTGGCAAGACATAAAATTAAGTGTGGATGTGTGTCGGGGACAAGGTTTGCCAGTAAAACTTTCTAGACCAGGCCTTAGTGAAGCTGTCGGTATTTTGCTTGCTAATTTTTCAAAAGAAATGAAAATTTTGTTGTACAAAAATGAAAAACCAAAACATTCCCAATTATTTTGGTTAAAAATTTTTGTTTTCAAAAACAAAACGCTTTTGGGATTTGGATGGAATTCCTGTGGAAATTTTGCTTTGGTTTTGGAGAAATAAAGATATTAACTTCTTGTTTGGTTTTTAACCCACTTTGATGGACATTTTTTTGATCAGCACTAATTATTTAGTGAACAAAGAAAACCCACTTCATTAATAAAATTTGAGTATGTTTACCAGAGAAAATTAGTTCTAATTTATAGAGTATAATTTCCCAAGAATAATTCTTTGACCCCCTAAAAACCTCTAAAGCATGAAAGAAATCTGGAAATGAACAGGAAAGTAACTCAGTCCTATCATTTATGCCCTATACGTCTTCTCTACTTTAAACTATCATCCCATGCTAGCTACCTCTTCACATCCTCCCTAATCTGTTTTTCCTCCTTGTGTTGTATAATACAATAATAATACAAAGGAAATATGTTTAATTAGAACTGAAGAATCCAAAATGAATTTAGTCCCAGGGTGCACAAGCGTTCATCAGAACTGAGAGCTATTGCAATGTGTTGATTGATCAGTAACATGTTTTTAGGGATCAAAGGGAAATCGTTATTATTTGTGGGGTTAAGGAATGTGTTGGATAGATGTTTATGTGAATATACATGGTAGTTGCTAATTGGTACATTTACCTGGGCTATTCAGCCACGCACATTTGTTGTGTGATTTTTCTTTTAAGTAAATGAAACTTGTAGCACGTTGGAAATAGACCATCTTGATAAAAATATGAGATTTGCAAACCCTGGCAATGTGTATTTCTGCAGGTGGTCAGGGGAAATGAGGCTGATGAGGGACATATGTGGTAACTCAGACGAATCATTAGTGGTCCATGGACCACAGTCCAAGAACCTTTGTATTAGGACACCCTGTCCATCTGTCTGTCATCACCAGGAACAAAAATGAAGGTAGCCACGGGCTTCATTTAGTGACTCTGTAGGCTGCACTCTGGCCAGCCCTCAGTAGGGAAACTCAGTGGGTATATAATGAGCAGATGCCTCCAGGAGCCCTGTGTATTGAAAGAGAGATCTGATGCCTTACAATCAGTTGATAACATTTGGTGCAGTGATCTACAGGTACAATATACTGTACATTAGGGAAGCAAAGAGCATATTTATACAGGAAAATGGATAGAAATTTCAGGTAGTTACCAGAGTGTAATGCCACCAGCTGTGCAGATATTTCTGTTTTAATTCAAATCTTGTTCATGCAGACTCAACCGGCCTGCTTTATTTCTGAGTTAAGTGAGCTCCACAGGCAGCTCCATGATGAAATGGGTAGCGTTTCCCTCAATTACAGTGCACTGGGTGAGGGGAATGTGACTGGCTCTGCTGCTTAGAGTGCCGGTCAGAGAGTTGAGTCTCGCTCTGACAGGTGGCGTGACCTTGGACAAATCACTAAGGATGGAGATTTCAAACTTGGGTGCCCTTACCAGGTAGGCGTACGTCAACTCAGACAATCAGACCCCTCACTTAGGTGTCTAAACATGGAGTAAGGCCCCTAATTTTTGTTTGAGAATGTTGGCCATAGCGTCTCTGGCAGTGCTGAGTGTGTAATGAAAGAGCTGCTGGGGCTCAAGCAATTTTTTTACATTCATAACAGACGTGGGAAGCCCAGAGGTGGCAGGGTACAAATGAAGCACTGTTCTCGGACAAATTCAGTGGGGTTGCACAATGGCTGGCTGTAAATCAGGGCAATATGTATCGTGTCCAAATATACCCCTCTGTAAAATGTGTGTAATACCTTTTTGTGTCTGTGTGTGCTTTGAGATCCTTACTTGGCAGACACTATGGAAATGCCATGTCTCACAACTGGCAGTGAAGACTGCTGATTTGACTGGCTGAGTGGAGGCAGGATGGAGAGTATAATGATATTCCAGGGAATCACCTCTGCTAGCTCTTTCTGTGTTGTCCAGCTTAACATCCAACCGGTAGAGGGCCCCATAACGGCCAGAGGAGACACAAAAGAGATTCTTAGGCTCGGAGGAGACTGGGCTGTGGAGAGAGCCAGGGGCTGCATGGGAACAGGAGCAGCAGACTAGAGGCAGCGGCTTGGGCACTGGCTACCGAGAGAAGGCTGGGCACCTTGACAGATAGGACTTAAAGCCAGGCAGGGAAGCAACCTGTTGTGCTGTTCTAGCAGGAGACCAAGCAGTATCGATGGCAGTTTAAAGGTCAACAGCTGGAGATGTTCCTGGGGTGCTGTTACCATACACCTGCTACTGTGCTGCCCCTGATGGTTGGGTTGGGAACTGCTGCTTTGATTATTTTCTGGTAGCTACTGTACTTGGAAAATGTTCATTTTTCCACAGAAAAATTCCAATGAAAGGAAAGAAAAAATGGTTTCATTCAATTTTTGTTTTTGTTTTTTCAACTAAATGAAAACCATTTTTTTTGTCCCCCTTCTTTCTTCCCTCCCCCCCCCCCTTTCTTTTTTTACATTTTTTATTGTTTTTCATTACAGAACTGGAAAATTTCTACCAAAATGAAAATTTTCCATGAAAATCGAACAGCCATTTTTGGCTGAAAAATATTCAGATGGAAATTTTTTGTCTAGCTCTATTTATTTATAACCGGAAGAAATGGTGACTTGTGGTATTTGCACCTTTTTAGTTTCTGGCTGTTGTTTATAAAGGAGTCCTCTGTTAAACTCATTGTTGCTGGGGGCCCATCAAGGGCAAGAGCCAGAAGTCCTCAGTGCTTGGAGAATCTATTGCAGTTGCTTCTCGTACACAGAATACTGTACCAGACGTAGTGGGGATGGGACATCCTGGTTTTACAGTATGTTTACTTGCAGGATATTGTTCAGCCCCTAGACGTTTGTGACCTATATAGCATTTAAGATAGGGTGTGGTCTCTGGTAAACAAGGGAAGCACAGCTGAGACTTGAGCTTTTGGAAGGCTGTTGGTGTCCATTATTTTCAGTTGTTTTGTTTAACAAGTGCCTCTGATTTTAGAGATCTGTGACTCCATACACTGCAACACGGAGCTTACAGGTCATACAATACATAAAACCAGAGAGGCAAATTTGGTGCTGCTACTTTAGTGGACTCCCCCCTTGACATATTTCAGCACAGAGAGATCCTCATTGGGGGCGGGTTGTGCCTTCCTTATACCTCCCAAATTGCAACATCACATGACAAAATATACAAAGTAAGTATCCTTAAATCAAACTCAGTTCTCAAGCAGCATTCTTCTTTCTTTGCCTGTCTGTACATTTGTTATCGATGAAAATGTTTTGTGGTTGGTTTGTGTGTACACAGTGAAATCAACATTTGCTGACATTGATTTAGCTGGGGTTGGTCCTGCTTTGAGCAGGAGATTGGACTGGATGACCTCCTGAAGTCCCTTCCAACCCTCATCTTCTATGATTTCACCGTATGTTTTAATGGTTAGTTTTTTTTAACTTTTTTAATCTCAGCATTTATGGTCATTAAAAATTGTCTGACATCCCCTTCCTCCATCAGCTGACCTTCCCTATAATTTCCCAGTTTTGAGACTTTAAATTGATGAAGTAGAAAAATATGCTTCCAAATAAACATTGCTATGTGTCAAAATTATAAAAAAATAAAAACAAAAATTGAATTCTGCCAAGCCTGTATGTTTTCCCCCCACTGCTGACCCAGCAGCTCCCCTCCACCAGCTTGCAGGCCTGTATTTCCCTTCAGACTTCTTTCTCATTGATCCAAGAGGTGCATAAGCATAATGAGTTTCTAAAACAAAGAAGCCGGAGCCTTTCAAGTGTATTAATAGCAAGCAGGCAATATCTAAAAGTTGGAAGAAATTTACTCTGAGGTTTACGGGAGGTGGTTGCCTTTGCAGTTTATTACCATGTATGTTGCTTCAGACTCTATGGTGCACTCCAAGGGCTTTATTACTTGGGCTTGCCCAAGGAAAAAGCCATTAACACAGTCGCATTAAACCACCAGGATGTGGGTGGAGCTCCACAGGTGGAGTGTTGAGAGCAAAGATGCCAGGGCCAGAGAAGTAATTGTCTTGCTCTCTGCTGGTGGTGGTGTTACTAAGCCGGGCGCCATGTGGGGACTGGTAATGAGACCAAGCCATTCCCTTCAGTGGCAGTGATTTCTCTCTCAATGCAGCAAGCGTACCTGTAAATACAGAGGGAGTCCATGCTATTACGGTGATTTCTTAAGCATGCAATCCACTAAAACTGTGTACCTGGCCACTATAAAGTTATACCGCTGTGCAAATAACCTGCAGTCCTGTGTCCACAAACTGTAAAGGATTTGGGCCTGCTCTAAATCTCCGTTTTCACTGTACTATGGGGACTTGTCATTGCAGGGAGCTCACCTTTGAATCCTCATCACCCCTGGGTTTTTACAGCTGTATCTCCTGCTAGAGCGCCATTGTGCAAGTGGAGGTGGGTTTCCACACACGGCCAGCCTATTTTACTGCCTGCAACATTGAAGGAAAGATGCTTCCTGTTCCTTCCAACTGGGAGGGTGGTGGTGCTACGTCCCACCCCAATAGATAGACCTGATAGATCTGCTGGTGTTCCAGGTGCAGGGTAATGGATCAGCTCCTCAACTGGTAGAAATCAGCATCGCTCCAGTGAGCCAGTTTTCACCAGCTGAGGACCTGGCTCATAATACTGTAGTCAACGGACTACTGTGTGGCTGTAGTCATGCCCTCCATGTGTCTCATAGGCCCTATATTGCTGACAGCTAATGGAGATTCACCTTTGACTCAAGGCACGTAGGCCACTTAGCTACATTCCACCATGTGTTCCCAATCCTCCTTTGAGCAGCCCATGTAAATAAGGGGAGGATTTTGCCTAAAGCTGTGTGGCTTTGGTCTGTGATGTGTGAAATACTGTATGCGCCTTGCTGGTAAACTGCATTACCCTGCCCATGTCAATGGAAATCAATCAAGGGAATAGACTTGGATTCCAAGATGTTTTGTGCCTGTCTGCCTGAGCTCCTGGGATCTCTCTGCTTTCATAGCAGAGGTCTGGGCTGTTCTAACATTTTCTTTGGCTTCCATTAACCCTGGGCTGAGTTCTGAGGTTCAAACAAAGCCCCTATTCCACACAGCCGGAAAGCATAACCATAAATCCTCCCCTGACTTGTCTGAGACAGGGCAGCTGTTTGTCAGAGCCCCATCTAGGCTTTGAGTCTGTACTGACATGTATCACGTAGTGCTGGGTTTCCTTGCAAACCCTTAAGGTTGGCTCTGAGTGCCAGTAGGCTGGGGGTGGGGGTTGCAATAATTGTCAAAGTTCATCTATTTATAGCCTCCATGGTTTGGCTTTTCTAAGCTCCAGTCCCCCTCCATCTTTCTGCTTCATGAGCCATTCTGCCCTCTGAAGATGCCTCTGCTTGCCCCCATCCCATAGTTCAGCCTTGCATTTCTTCCCCCCAAGACTCTGTGCTCTCTAATTCCATACTTACAGGCTTTGACTTTATGCACGGTTGCTATCAAGAAATCCCCCAATGCTGTCTAAATCATTTTTGAACTGCTGTCACTCATGTCTGACAACAGCTTCACGGGTCTGGTGCCTCCTACTTCCCAGCTCACTTGAAGAGCTTACACTACATTTTAATTAAATATTTAAGGTTTTTGTCACGTTGTTTTCAAATCTACACTGTTAAATGTAGTGGAACAGATCATTCCATGAGCCTTGGAAGTCCAAACACTCAAACAGATGAGATTGTTAGTATCACTTACCAGAACTTGCTTCTGGGATAAGAGTTTCGTTCCCAGAGAATGAAAAGGAAACTTTTCCCTGCTAATCCCATGGATGCATATATTCATCGTGCATCAACTCCATCTCTGCTCTCCAGGCAGCATATCCCTGTGTTAATGATGGATGCCTAGCACACGGGCTGCGCAGACTTACATGGAATAATAGGGAACACTTTTACAGCCCATTTCACTCCAATGGCTCTTTCCATACCTTACCCAAACAGGGTTATGGTGCTGATGATGGCAGGGCTGGGCTTCACAGTGGCATCAGCCAGTGGGTAGATTGCTGGGCCTCCACTTTTCCCCATCTCTGATACCTCTCCCCAGCAAACACTCTTGCGCCGTGACGGCCCGGCTCTTGGTCGGCGGTGACTTGGTCCTCTAGCCTGGTCACCAGTTTAGTTTGTCCCCTTCCAGAGTAACAGAGTCCAGGGCTTCCAGCATCTCTGCCCTCTCCTTACTTCTGAGAAGGGGGGTGTGGAGGGGAGGTTTATGCCCCCTCTGCAACAAGGGTGGTTGATAGGGGAACCTGGGCTCTTGCACTCCATGAAGCTCCAGCCCTGGGCCCCATGAGAGGCAGTGTCACGCACCAAGAAGTAATTCAGGGCTTCCTCCCTGGCGTACTTCCTACCATCCCCCTCCCCCAAAATCTCCAAGTCTAACGTAAGCTAGAAAAGAAAATCAAGTGACCCTCCAGCCTGGCTGTGCTCGGCTGCTAGCCCTTCCTGGCAGCAAAGGCTGCTCAGGCCCTGTCAAGGTAAGTCTGTCCCCTCCCGTCAGCTCCCTTCTGAAGTGAAGCTCCCTTTTAAGCTGTGCCTGAAGCATGCTCTGCAGGTGGGGGGGGGGAGGGGGAAGTCAGCTGGGCCCAGAACTGCTCCTTCGCCTCTTTCGTCCCAGTGTGGTGGTCACTGAGATGCAGCCACCTCTGCGGGGAGACACCGCAGCTGTCTACAAGTGCACATTACACAACACAGCGTTTAGGACAGGAAGTCAAATCTCTCCTATCCAGCAGAAGTTACATGGTGGAATTTATGGTAGCAGGACATAACAACCCTACCAGGATCCCAGCCAGGACAATAATCTAGCAAAAGATGCCTCAGGCTCCTTTGTGAATACTAATGGTCAGGACTTCAGTGAACAGTCTTCCTGGAACCATCACTGGGTCCGTATTAACGGCCTGGCAGAGTGCCTTCTGCTGAGTCACAAAGCCATGCTGTGTCGCAGGCCTGCGGCCTCTTGGAGGAGATGAGACATTTCTTCAAACATGGATCTTGCAGGTGAAAGCAGGTGCTGCTGCTAGGAGCTCTCAGACCAACTTACCCCTTCCTAGTGCTACTAAGCAAACTAGAAACAGGCAGGGGCTGCATCCTAACCTCAAGGGAACATAATCCGAAAGACTATATTTGAAATCCTGTGACATGCCCGCTGAGTGAATAGTTGACAGTGAATAACTTAACCAACAAAGACAGCCTCTTTTCTTTCTGCTCTTGGGAATATCCATGCGTGGGTCACTATTTCTGCAACTTGATCTGGAACTCATCACTCAAACGTTTTTGCACTTTCTTGTATTAATTCTATAGATTGCTCGTGACCAGTTCTCTATTGCTTGAGCTGTGTCAGTAAGTTGCAAGCGGTCAGATAAATCACACGGTATTGTTGCCCTTCCCCAATTGGATGAGTCCACAAATACATGCACAGGTGTTACTTGCATACGGAGGGCCCTCCCATTACCCTTCCTCGTGGGTACTCGGGTCATAAAGGACCCTCCTCTCTGGGTCTGTGAGACCTTTTCCCGGTGAAACAGCCTTTATCACACAGTAAATATCCTTAAACATGTAAATGTATTTATTAACAATTAATCAGCAGACTACACATGCCAAGCATTTAATGCTCACCACTCCCAATAAAGCAGACGTACGGCTCCTGAGGGCCAGTCAGGATCATGTCAATCTGGGGCTCCAGCTTCTGCACAGTCTGGTCGTGCAAGGGTTAAGCGTTCTGGCAGATTTGGTCTTGAGCTGTGTCCTGTAATTAGGTTCCAACAAATTTCTTTTTTGACCCTCATTATATAGTTAAAATGACAGTCCTTATCTATACCATAACCAATTTATTTTACTCAAAGCATAACTATGCAATAATGCAAACCAGTCATAACCCCTTTTGGGCTAAAACAATTTTCCTAGCACCAGCAAAACCTCATAATTTCTACTTATCAGCAAAAGCGACTTTTAACAAGAAACTCGCCCGGATATCCAGTAAGGAACTTGTAGAAACTCGCGGTTAGCTTGTTCATGCTCCCTTCCATTCTCCAGAATCTGGGTTCATGCTATGTCGATCCCTGTTAGCATTGCTGCAGCTGGTAAATTTCTATCTGCTTATACCAAAGTCTAATTCTCCTGCCTTTCTATAGATTTTGTTTCTAATTTACGGTGGCTGAACATACACAATGGCTGTGGGTTATGGTAAGTCCATACACAAGATGGTGGTGGTCATCTGAAGTCCAGGTCTTTCGTTACACATGTGATTTAAACAGTCATGCCAGTCAAATGTGATCCTGCAGCCATTCAGGAAAAGTGAACCTAGTTGTATCATTTGGGGGCTTGAATTTGGAACCCGTGGATCTAAAAGCACACGCCAGTTACTGGCTGTGCTAAAGGATCAGCTCTTTGCTGAAAGAAAGCAGCAAACTCATAAACACCAGTATGTTGTTCACCCACTAGACACGGACAGAGTGTCCCCCCGCTCCTGCTGCATTAATGTCAGTTACACTTGCACGGTGGAAGCAAATGCCTTTAAGTTCCAATGGGAGTGACTGTTGGAGGGAAATTCTCTGTTTTGCATTATTTCAAAAGCACCCTGGGGGTTTGTCACTTTCCCCTGTAGCACAGGGCATGGCTCGCCTGCTGGCGTCAGCTGGGCACATCTCACCTAATCAGTTCGGTTTTAGCTCTCATCTGACGGGAACCACCTCCTACTAACCTGTTCTCCTAGAACCATGCGGTCATTGAAGGGACTGAGGCAGGGATGGCACTTTGTTCTCTTTAACTGGGGCTTGCAATTTACTCGCCTGAAGGCTGAAATGCTTTAGTCTTTGAGCTCAATATAGAGGGACTTGGGTGCAATTTAATGGCCTGTTCTATACAAGAGGTCAAACCGGATGATCTAACGGTCTGAAAACCACATCCAGCTCAGAAGATTGCACTGAGAGCACGTGGCGCTGATTCTGGGCCCCGTGGTGGGTCCTGAATGCAGCTGCGGCATGTATAGGGGCTGGGGCTGAATTTCCCTAGCCCAGGACAGCTCTACATCATGTAAAACCACTGGAAGAGGTGGGCCCATGTGCCTGGGGCTACAGTGAGTTCTGGGCTGCACCATGGCCTATAGGCAGCTTTCTGGACCCTGCCTATCTGAGAGCAGCTCTTGGCCCCTGTAATTCATGCGGGTGGCCACACCCCACCCTGCAGCGGTGCATAGGTGGCCAAAAATCGTTTTAGTCCCTCCCCCTCCTGCCCTGTGCATCCTCAGAATCTCAGCCCAGCCCTCTGGTTGAGCATGCGACATCTGTGGTGCTCTCCTTGTTAAACCTCAACCGCCCGTGCCCTACATCTGACACAGACTGGAACAGGCACAGGCGGGGAGGGAGGGGGGCAGGTTGATTCGCTGTTCATAAAACATCCCTGCAGGCTGACTGTACAAATCTATACATTTGGTGAGAGGACTGAGCAAAGCAGCCGGCGCATGCCACTGGAGGCCTGTTTGCTACCTGGCACATCTTTAATGTAAGAGCTTCCTAATTTATGATCTATTTAACTAAGATAGGGTATTAATTAAATAAAGTAAGAGCCTGATTAGGACTCAGAGAAATTTAAAAATAAAATCAGACGGCAATCGGGCAAAATTGCAAAGCAAACACTTTGGCTGTAACCGCTGGAGAGTTCCCTCTGGTCTTCCATCAAAGCGCAAAGCAGGGAGGGCAAATACAAGAGATTATATAGCCAACAGATGTGTGTTGTTAAAATATGCATCTGCCAGCCGTGCGGTTTAAGGAGCCAGAGGGCTAGCTTGTAGATCTTGCTGCACTCAGGGGACCATGAATGAATTCCAGTCCCTGCCAGCTGAACTGGGATTTGCAGACACATTAATTAGGTTGAGTTTCCAGATCTCGAACGCAACCAACCGAAGAGAAACTTTGAACAGAGCAGTTGCTGCCCCAGGAGGGAGAGGAGGAGGCGGGGGGCTGGAAGAGGCATCCTTCGATTTGCTCCGCTGAGCTGGCAAAGGCATTGTGAAGCGTTAGCCTACGCTGGCCAGGAGTGCGCCCCAAGCCCATGGCAGGAGGGCAAAGGAAGCCAGGTCAGGCAAGCCAATGTTTCCAAACGAGTGACTAGGCTGTGAGGCGTCCTGATGTTAGCACTGCTGCCTTCCATCGCTGGCCTCATCAAAGGGACGTGGCAGGCTGGGAGGGGTTTTTATCATCCCTGCCTTACATGAATTTGAGCCTCTACCTGTGCCACATTCAGGCGTCTCCTCCAGGTCCCTCACGGCAGCATGGGAGAGCCAGGGTGGTCCTCAAGGACGAGGCTATCAGAAAAGGAAGCACAGAGCCAGTGGTGGCAGCAATAATCAGCCAAACCCATTCCTTTCAGGAGCACCCATCACTGAATTAGGCCTCACAATGAGTATTATCATCCCTCTTTTACAGAGGTAAACTGAGGTATGGAGCGAGAGGAAGTGACTTGTCCCGAGTCACACCACAACTCAGGGATAGATCCAGGAGTGGAAGCCAGGAGTGCTAGCCCCAGTCCCTCTGCTCTGACCGAGTCTGAGGAGACTCTCGCTGCCCCAGACAGCAGCTTTCTCTTCCGTCTGACAGCAGATGATATTTGACAGCATCAGGCTGTAACAGCCAGATCGCATTGAGCTTTAACTTTGCATCAGTTTGACTACCACAGTGCGCGTGGCTTCGCTTCGCTTCATTGT
This sequence comes from Emydura macquarii macquarii, assembly GCF_026122565.2. Classification (NCBI taxonomy): domain Eukaryota; kingdom Metazoa; phylum Chordata; order Testudines; family Chelidae; genus Emydura; species Emydura macquarii. The sequence goes on along the minus strand of NW_027130449.1, from coordinate 2,652,681 downwards.
CCTGGGTGTTAGGAGAAACTCTCTTCCAGGGCCCCGTGGAGACTGGGAGGCCTGAAAATAGATTGAGTGGTTTTGTTCCCGGGCACGTGAGTCCCCATACCTGCCACTCTGCTGTCCTTCCTGGCTTTCTTTTGCATGCCAGGGGGCTCTTTTAATTGACAAAAAGCTAACAGGCCAGTGATCTGGCCCCTTTCCTGACCCTTCCCCAGAAGAAGTTTTGCCCAACTTTTTGAAGTTCAGAAAGTTCAACTAAAGCCTCCATAGAGGCCACCATCATTCAGCCAGCCCCCCCGGCAGTGAGTTCCTGTAATGTATCTATATCCTACAACCCCCAGACAGCAGTATATAAACCACACACCCAGCTGATCCCTAGATAGATGTCAGCGGGAGACTGGCTGCTGAATGACCTGTGTTTGTGGGGCCCCTCTGGCCACTGGAAAGTGGGGCTGGAAGGAACATGCTTCAACTTTGTCCCCCTCTACTCCAGCCACCATCCTGCCCCCTCCATGCTAGAGAAAGAAGGGGGCTGGCTGGCCTGCAGAAGTAGCTGACCCTGGGATATCTGCCCCAGTGGGCTGGGGGACAGCAGGGTGTGAGGGCTAGGGAGTCGTGGGAGGGCTGTATTTGCAGAAGGCAAGAGGGGAGGACACAGGAGCTAGAGGGTTAAGGAGGAGACGAGCCAGAGCTGCATTCCTCTTCCAGCCAGAAGTGCAGGTCAGTATCTGGCACCCATCGGCCACCTTCTGCTGCCGTACTATAACTAATGAGCAACCCCGAGTACTGAGTAAGGTCTAAGGCACCCATCTTCTTGGCCTCCAGCTGCCATTGCCCCTTGATCAGTGACACTGCAGCGACCAGGAGCCAAGGAGTAAAATCACAGCCTCTTCAGTAGCTCAGAAAGCACATGTGAAATCGACATGAGCACCAAAAGATCTGCACTGGCGTGGACAGAAGCACCGCTTGCAGGGATCCCAGCGCTGGGACGTGGCGCCTCCAGCTCTGCCTTGTAAGTGCTGTTCATCAGGAGACACAGCCGTATTTGCAATGCTATTTCTGCAGCTTGGAATGGGGAGAGGCTTCCGCTGGGCGAGATGTTGCTACGGGACTTGGCTAAGACCAAGGCAGAGGCTGGGGGGGAGGTGAAGAGGTCTGCTAAGGAGGGAAGGAGTCCGTTCCAGAAATACAGTGTTAATAATTGATATAAAATTAATTTTTACATTCACCTTTTCCCTGCCTTCTCCCACTCCAAGGTCTCTTCTAATATTAACTCTGTCTTCTTGCAAGTTCCACAAGGAATAAAGCTTTCCTAAATCAACATGAATTATTTAATGCTACAGATTAAGTCAATTCAAACACAGAGCTGCTGTCTTTTAATATGACATCTAACCAGAAGCAGGTGAAGAAAGAGAAGGCTGCATGGGTAGTCAAGTGGTTTCAAGTTAAATCGTGTCATTTGAATGTAGGTTTTCATCAAAGTCTTACTAGTCTACCATGTTACCAAGCATTATTAGATTGATCATAGCCATGTCTGGTGACGTTACACTTTGGCCTTTTGACTTTTTAATATAGCCGCTTCCTATCTATTCAACCGAGTGTAAAACTAGAGTTGGTTGGAAAATGGAATTTCCATCCCATGGCAAAGTCTGATATTTCAACATTTTTGGTCACAAATCAGGACAAATATATTCCTGATACATTTAGGAATATATTTCCTATATATATTTCTGTGTGTGTGTGTGTTGTTTCTTTTAAATATTGTCACAGAATGAAAAAGTCAGAAATATTTCCCTTTGGAGATGTCCAAATAAAAAGCGCCTACATTTTTGACTGAAATGAAACATTTAGAATCGAAATGTTGACCTAAAAAAGGTCAGCGTACTTGGAGATACCCATTCAAAGCAAACATTTTCATTTGGATTTTCTTGATGGAAAATCAAAAATTTGTCATTGAATGACATTTTCCCATGAAAAATTTGAATGTTGACAAAACCACCATTTTCTGCTGGGACAATTCTTCAGCAGAAAAACGTCACGCAGATTTACTCAGAATGAAACTAAAATATCAAGCCACCCAAAGACCAAACCCAAATAACTTAATTGGATGCCATGGCAATAGTGAAGTAGCAGTAAGACAATACAGTTCAAAGTGCTGGAGAATACGCTGCAGCTAGTAACTCTCCATTGGCAGGGGATTCCCTGTGGTAATGGGTGTTCTCCATCCCTACCATCTATAGAAAGTAGCTTTGCTCTGTGTGCTGCACAGTTAACCCTGAACCAGGGTGTCTCACAAGTGCCTTCATTTCTGTTCTTCAGAGGCCTGCTCCCTGAGAAGAGCATGAGAAGTGAAACCAGCACAGGCCCGTGCTCTGATTGTCTTCTTTCGAAGGAGAGAGATGAAACTGATTCACTTATATCCCAATTAAGTGCATCTTCGCTGGCCACACGGTACAAGTGTGAAGTGCCGTATTTCATTTATCTGGCGGCCCAGTTCCCTGCCAAATTCATTACTGTGCAATAACACTTTATGCAATGAGTGTGCAGCAAGTAAGCTGGAAAGGAGGGGATGGGGGAATGTAAAGGAGCAAGGAATAAATGACAAAGACGGGCCATTTTCCTGTTCTCTGTGGCTCCTCCTTCGGTCCCTTTTTCTTTAACATTAAAAATCCACCCTTCATTCTCAGGGCTGCTCCTTGCACCCTTTTACTTATTCCACATGCAGAGCTGAGATGACAGCGTATACCCTGGCATGTCCAATTGCCATGAGAATGCAAAAAGCACTTACTTGGAGAGCCCCAGAGGGGCTTTCCCAGCATTAGATAGGGAAATCTGGAGCCTTTACAGATAGACCAGCCTACGGGTTGCTTCCCACAGCACCGTGATGGGGGATACAGATTGTCCTAGTCTGATGGAGAGCGAAACAGCCACAGTTAATCTGCTGTGTTGTGACTCTCAACTAAAAAATAGCCTCCCGGAATCTTTACTGAGCATATTAAAAAAATAAATAAATTCCCTGCCAGGATGTCAGGGCTGTATCTAACATGCATCAAGCAGCTGATTGTTCAGAGGGATGGGAGAATGGCTGCACCAGCAGAGATGTAGGATATCTTGAAAGCAGCGGTGCTGGAAAGTTTATAGGTGCCACGTTGCTGGAATCCTGAACTCCAGATTCTGTGTTGCAGACTCTTGTGATTTAATTGTGAGTCTTGTGCTATTTGGTGCTTTGCTTAAAGCCCCAGCCCTTGGAGTCACGTGATGGAGTCAGTTATGAGCAGAATAAAGAGCTTTTCTGATTCTCATTTAACTAGTACCTTAAGGCACAGTATGAGCAGCAGCTTGTATCTCATTAACCTCTTCAGTGCCTACTGTGCATCCATCCACCCAAGTGGCGGGCAGCTAGTTCCCACATGCACTCAGGTGTCACTAGGAGAGAGGCAGCAGGGCAATTATCCCTAGTGGCGATGGCTGTGAAGCTATTGTGAAATGAGGTGGCAGCTCTGCAATTAATTGATGTCACCCTGTGCGCCAAGCGTGAATCGAGATACGTCCATGTTGGCCCTCACTGGCTTGCTCTGTCCGCTGGTTCACCAAGCCGCCGCCTGTCTAATGGGAGGAGTCGAGCATGTTTGGGGGGGTGGGGAGAAGCAATCAGTGTGGCTGCCACTGCTGTACAGATCCTGAACTATCTGCAAGTGGCAGGGAGAGGAGGCCTGCTCATCTCTTACCCACTTTGCCCCTGGACGGGCTGGCAAATCTTTAATGAGGCTGGTTCTCTTTAGACGCCCATGACCAATGCTGACATTTCAGAAAGCCTGGGCCCAGCTGGCTGCATGGTTAGATGGGGGCGTGAGGGAGGCCTCAGATGTGAGCTCAGATGGGGAAGCATTTGCAAACATAAATAAGGGCTCCAGGACTTGCAATTTCCTACAGCTTTAGCGAGAGAGAATCATTCACCAGCCTGCACAGAAAAGCAAGAAAAAAGAAAGCAGTGGCTTCTAGCTGTTTATGGAAATCACCACGTCCTTTCTGTATTGCTCACTCAATAGCCGCCTGCACACTCTCACACACACACACACACACACAGTGTCTCCCCTTCTCGCTGCGGATTACAGCCCAGCACGTCTGTGCAGCCCTGAGATTTGTAGGGATCAGTCACCGGTGAGAACGTGGTGGGTTGTTAGTGACCTGACAGAAGTATTGACTCCCCTCTACCCTTGTCAGGGGAGAGAAAAGAATGAAGCCCTTGAAGCGTAACCTCACCTGAGCCATGGCCCTGCGTTCCTATCAATCCTGCCTAATGAAAAATGAAACCATGGCTCCAAAGGGGCAGGAGCAGCTGTGAAAAAAGGAAAGAAAATGGGAAGGGGAGGGAGGAGGGCTAGGAGAAACCATCGCTCGGGGTTCCCCTCTCCCCTCCCCAGAAGCCTCTTGGCAGGGCCCTCTCATTCTCGATCACAGCTCTTGGCCTCTTGTGGGGGTGAATCTAGTGTCTGTGAAACTAACAAACTAACAGCAAACTTCTTTCAGTGGGACAGCGTGGGCCAGCTGGAGCGAGCTCTGCATTGGCAGCTCTACTAATGCCCCTTAGTCCAGTTCCATAGCCCCAGACCTCCCGTTCAGCTCTACCCTGATCTGTAACTGTGTCCCACGACTGCACCTCGGTCGTCTTCTGCTGATGCCGTCCTGCTGGCCGCTCCTCCGACCACAGCTCTGCAAATGCACCTCGGCCCTGGTCCCCCCTTGCTATGTTAACCCATTACAAAAGCAACTACAGTATTCTGCAGTCATGGCTGCCATCCCCTTGGCGTCCCTGAGCCTAACTCCCTGGAGCAAAGGACTCGTACGCCGATGTTTTTGCAGGGTCTGTATTTTGTTATTCTGAATCGGAATCCTTCCCTTGCCATCAAACATTGCTGAGGGCACGGACGAGGCTCCACCACCCCTGCGTATCGTGAGCCACGCTTCGTACATTCTTTGTTAAGTCTCACACCTTTCCCTTCTCTGAGCAGTGTTCAATGGAGGGATTGTTTCAGTCACTCCTTCTGCATGTTTCTCCAGCTGCCCCAGGGCACTGCAGCCATAGCAGACAGCCTGACTTCATTCTGAACACGCCAGACACTTCCACCTTCTTATCTGGAGAACTTTAGAGCTAGGGGGTTGTTGAACTTCCTCAGTGTTCGCTTTCAGTTTATTCCATTTAACCCCTTATATTTTCCTGAGGCATTCGCTTTTGAAGGCATTCAGCTGTCTACCTGCACTTAGGGTGGGTTTCCAGCTTTCACATCCATAAGGTAAGGTGGAAATAATATTTGCAATGAAGATTCATAGTTTGGTCTTTAAGTTGTAGAGTTTCAACGACCAAATCTTGTTTAAACTGGTGAACGCAGCAGTTGCTGGCTTGCCGGGTGAGGGCATTATTTCCCTGTCGGCTTGCACATTGATGCCAGGGTCATGTGAATTGAATCACCTCTAGCATTCCTTTGCCTTCTACCATAGTTTTTTCATGACTATTATCCCCGTCTGTTTTGTGACGCCAGACAGTCTTTCAGTCTTTCCTTGCACGTTAGTTCAGCTGTCACTTGAAGAGCTGTGGCATCAGCAAAACCCAGATCTTCTAGTGTACTGATGTTGTAAAGCCATTCAATGCCTGTGTTGTGTCTGTCGGTGCTTTTTCTCATGATGAAGTTAATGGCAGTGCCAAGCGGGAGAGGCGAAAGGCTGCATCCTTGTTTGAGGCCAGTGTCTGTGTCAAACCAGTCATTCAAGTCTGCATTATTCAAAGCACAAATCTCAAGACAGTCCCAGCCTCCAAGAGCTTGCAATCTTGACATAGGCCTGGAAGGAGAAGCCCTACCGCTCCCAACTCCCTACTGCCCTGCCCCTTGTGCAAAGTGGGCGCAGGGTGCGTGTGAACCATAATCATTCTGATCTGGGAGCATCTTGCACTTGCTTTGCCCCGGTGTAAATGACACCTCAAGGTTCAAGGCAGTGGAGGAGCAAGTTCACTCTGCGTGCATGTGCGTTCACACGCGCACAAGCACACACATTAAAACTTGCTTTCTAATGCTTAAACCCAGACTACATTAGAAACTTTCACCAGTAGAATAGTGTCATTAGGAGTGTGGAGAGGGGGGGTTGTACGTTTTTATACCAGCTAAAGCCTTACCGTACATGCAGTTATTGGTTTCTTGAGTGAAATAATTTCTATCGATATATCATCTATACCAACAAAAGCCTTCTTTGCTGGTATAGGTGTACTGGCTAATCTTTTCTAGGGTAGACCTGACCATAGTCCAGTGGTCCTCAAACACTTTTCCCCATGCCCCCCCAGCTGGGGCTGGGACCAAGGCCACGGTCAGGAGGCTGTGGCTGGGGCTGAAGCTGGGAGCAGGGCCATGGCGGTGGGGGCTGGGCACCGAGACCATGGCCAGGGGTCAGGTGCCACGGCTGGACATCACAATTCAGGGCTGAGGCTGGGGCTGGAGGCCAAGTCTGAGGCCAAGGCCAGCGGCAGCACCACACCCCCAAAAGTTCTTCCATGCTCCCCTGGGGGACACAGCCCACAGTTTGGGGTCCTCTTCCCTAGTTATTAATAATGATTTCTATTATAGAAGCACCTAGAAGTCCATCTACACAAGCCATGACTGAAAATAGCTGTGTAGCGGTTCGAAGCTGCACCCTTCCCTAGAGGGGATCCCCTTCACAGCCTGAGCTTCAGCCGCAGCGTCAAAGAGCTGTGTATACCGCTGTTCTCAGAGCACTGGCGCGAGCCCCACAACCCCAAGTCTATCGACCCAGGTTGGGAGGCTCGCTGCCATGGGCAGTGTAGACATACCCTAGGGGGCCCAAGTGAGATTAAGACTCCTTTATGCTAGATGCTGTACATACACATAATAAGCGAGAGCCCATACCCTGGAGAGCTTACAGTCTAAATAGGTAAGACAAACCAAGGGTGGGAAAGGAAACAAGGGGGAAATGATTGACCCAGCAGGTCATCTGCAGAGCAAGGAAGAGACTCAAGCGAGTGCTGTCTCCGCTGGGACACACTGCCATCCTATAAGAAGGTTTAGATTATAACTTGTCCCTCCAGTCTGCAAAAGGTGAGGGAGAGCAGAGCTGAACAGGAAACGTTTTGCCCATCTCAGGAATATTTTTGAGAGCTTGAAATTATTTTCCCATCTTGCCTTAGGACAAAAAGTTGAAATCTGACAATATTTGCAAACTGAAAAACCCAGTTGTTTTGTTTACAAAATTTTGAACTGTTTTATTTTGAGCTCAACTTCATATGCTTTAAGGCCTGAAGAGACCATCCAATCTGACCTCCTGCATATCGCGGACCACAGATTCCTCACCCCTCCGCTCCTGTAATAAACCTTTTTTCTCCATTTAAAATTTTAAAAAATCCGTTTAATTAGCTTGAATTTCAAGACGGAAAGTCATTCAGAACTGGAAAGCCGGAATGTTTGGTTTAGAAAATCAGACTGCCTTAACACACTCAACTCTGACCTCCGCAGAGAGAGAGAGACAGAGACAAGTGATTCATGGCAAATTATGGATTTAAAAGCTGCGATGAATCTCCATTACAGCATGAAATGAGAAAGGCAAACGCAGCTAAATGGAAGACCTCCCCTGGGCAACAGGAGGCTGCAACTTACCAGGGTCTGGGGGATAAAAAGGAAAAGGGTTGTTTTGCTTAACTAAATGTTGCTGCAGTTTAGCAGACACAGGCAGGGTATGCTGCTCCTTTTAACAGCAACGCAGGTTCAAGGGGCAGGTTCCATTACCTTCAGGCGAGCTGTTCGTCTGGGACTTGCCATCAAGCCAGGCACGTGCTAATGCAATGTGGGAGTAGCTGGTATAGTATGTGCTTGCTGATAGCTGGGGCCGGGCCCGGAGCTGCATGGAACTCATCAGGTTTAGTTCTCAGTGGGAATCCCACAAACCCTTCTGCCAGTTTTACTTGGCTCAGAGGGTTGGTCTGAAGAGGGCATTTGGGCCATGCAGCGAGAAGGGGCCTCGTTTAGTTTGCCCGCTACCATGGAATAAGGAGTGCGCTAAATTGAGTGGGATTTCCAAACCCTTCCCGGCCCCACGCCATTTTGCAGCAGTGACATTGCTTTTGAGCACCATCTAGAGATCTCAGCTGAGATCGGTGCCCCATTGTGCTAGGTGCTGTACAGACCCATGGTAAGAGGCACTCCCTGCAGCCCGAAGGGGGAGAAGGGGAACAAAGGCAGGGAGTGACTTACCAGAGGCCAGACAGCAGAGCCAGACACAGAACCCAGGTGTCCTGAGTCCCACCCAGTGCCCTACTCATCTCTCTGATCTCTGACTGCTCTTTAGCTCGGTGCAGAATCACCCCTGGTAATGGCTGTAGGAAGTTTGTGTCAGAATCCTGACCAGTATAATCGACCCCTGAGCCGCTTACCCCTCCCTCCGCTGCTAGTGTCGCCCGCGTTCCAGTTTGGTGGCTGGCAAGATGCGGCCTTCAATTAAGTGAATTCTTTTCGCAGATAGTCAATGCAGCAGGTGATTTGGGAGCCTGTCGATACTTCTATTGGGCTCCTGTTGGGCTGTACGCTGGAAGGCGAAGCGGCACCCAAAGCAGAAGCCTCACGCTTGGCATGCTGTGGCCTGCAGTGGCCGCAAAGATAGAAACGCCTCCCCACCGAGATGAAGCGTCAATATCCAGAGCAGCTTGCAGCGAAGACTTTGCTGGCAAAGGCCACCTGCTTGGAGAGGTCAAAAGGAAAATCAGACTTACCGGTTAAGGGAGGGTTTAGCGTGAAAGGGAAAAACAGGAAGTGTATCCATGTCCTCTGCAGGCTGTCAGGATCCCCTGCCCCTTTGACTGCAAGAGAGGAAGGATGGTCTAGTGGTTAGTACTCCAGCTTGAGGTTTGGAAGAGCTGGGTTTGATTCCCTCTTTTTCCATGGATTTCCCATGTGACCTTGGACAATTCACTTAGGGAAGTGCTAGCTTCTCTGCGAGGTAACATCTCCCAGGGTTATTGTGAGGCACTCAGATAGATATTTCTTACATCTCCCCGCTCAGTTTGCCTTCAGGGAGCTCTGCCTGGACTTCTGATGGTGGGCGAAGAGTAGCATTCAAATCTGCAGTAATAGGACAAATTGAAGAGGGAAAATAAAATATTTTATGCAGTCACATTTATTTGCTTAAAAAAAGAAGAGAGAGAGAGAAAAGAACAAATCCCACCTCCTTCATTTGGCTCAGCAACTAAATACTGGATACCAGCTGCCCCGCTTGCATTTTATTCTAACCAGTACATTTTAAAGATGCAGAAGGTATTTAATGATAATGATTTACATTTATATAGTGCCTTTTATCCACCAGAATCACAAAGTGCTTTGTATATCTATAGATAAAAATACACTGTATAGCCACCACTGCATCCACCGCGGAATAGCAGCCATCTCTCGTGCCAGATAGCAAGCTGTTCTAGAGTACATCATAATTGCATTTATGAAGTACCCTTTCTTCCTCACCGCCGGGGCACTTAGGGTGCTGTACAGTGATTTTGTCATAAAATCAGATGGTAAAAACACTTTAAAAACAACAATGTCATAAAGATAACTGCGCTGTGGTAAAACTACACACAGTGCAGGGGTGGGGGAGAGAATTGAAAGGAGGAAGATACTAAATATAAGGGGGATTGTAGTTACAGAAAAACAGCATTGGAGGATGGAAGTCCTTTAGCTTGTGGCGTTTAGGAGTACGGAGGGAATGATCTGGATAGCAGAGGAGATGGCTCCACAGCTTAGGGCCCACTACAACAAGAGCAACCTATGGACAATGGTGGGATCCCTAAAAGACAGGTGGGGTCAGGGCCCAAGTGCCCCTTGGGATGAAGTCCATGAAGGAGGTTTCCAGACCTTGCTAGTTAGCCTGGAAGTCAGAAACTTGTTTCCTTCCCTCTCCCCCATCAGCATCGCACAGTGAGGCAGGTTGGATTCCCCACCACTGGACATCATGGCCTAGTCTGACCTGCTGCAGCCTCTGGTCCTCTGGCGTCCTCTTATCCTGGTCTGATTTCATCAGGCTCCCCAGTGGGACATGTCGATCCAGCAAGTGATTTATCCTTGCTAAGCCCACTGATCCCGCCTTAGCAGCCCCATCTTGGTCTCTCCAGGAGGTTTCTTTTGGTGCACGTTTGGGGCACTCTGCACAGGTGCTGAAATGTCAGGGCACTGCACCGCAAAGCTGGCATCCGTACAAAGAGCCACAAAGCAGATTGGCAGAGGGAAATGAAGGAATCAGTAGAGTGGAGAGCCCAGCTCGGCATTGATCCTGGTACAAAGGAGACGATTCTCACCATGTGTGCTGCTGCTCTGTAGACAGCTATTCTGCAAGGGCTGTGATCTATGGATACGGAGGATCTCACTGGAAGGGAATCTATCAGATTTCCCTGGGAAACATCCCAATTTAGCTGAACCTCAGCATAATCACTAACTCTTGCTGCTCCCCATTGACAAATCAAACTCAGCACATAACTTCTTTTGGTAGAAGGCTCTTTCATACCAACTGTGTCCCCATTGGCTTTACAGAATTACCGGTACAAACAGAGGCATGAAGATGATGTGTGTGGTGAAAAAGTTAAACCCTTGCTCATAAACAGGAGGGAAATCACAAAGGGTGGACAAAAAGGACAAGGTTCCCAGGGAGATTTGAATTGCTCTGGAGAGAGGATGAAGTGCAGAGTTACAGGACAGCAAGATCTGCAGAAGGGAAAGTTCTCTTGGATCATTCCCTATAGCTTGTTCAAAATGTGTCTACTTTTCTCCAAACCCATCTGCCTCGAAGCCTTTCCCACTTGTCTGAGGACTCTTTAAAGCATCCAACTCTTCTGCAGTTCCTGGAGGGCCCCTCCACCTGGATTGAAGGCCCCATGAGATAAACACTGAGGTCTCACACAACACGCCAGGCCCCAGATCTTATTCTAAATCCAGGGTCCAACTGGCCTGACAGAATGACGTTTCCTACTGGACTCGGGATGGGTTGGTGTCTTTTTTTTCCCACCAGGATCTGCTAGGCTGGAGAAGAGAGGCAAGGAAGGAAGAGAGAAGGAAATTGAGTCTTCACAAAAGGCACTTAGCGATATTCATTCAAAATTCATAGGCACAAAATTGCAGTCTGCATGGATTTGTTTCCTTTCGAAAATTACAGGAAACTACAGTCACTGAGAACGGTTATTCAAAGAGCCACTTTAGATGATTAGGCTTGCGGGAGGCTGTACTTACATACGCAGCCCCGATATAACCAGGCTCATTCTGAAGCAGGGAGGTGAGGCCATGGGAAGAGAAAGCTGGAGGAACATCAGTAAGTGTAACGACTTGGCAGGACGGCTCTGATTGAAGAGGCAAAGGGGTTGAGTCCAGTGCTATTCTTGCAGTCACAGCTGGGTTTTTTTTCATTAACTCTCCCCAGGCTGTAAGGATGACAGGCTGGGTGGAAGGGCGCAGACTGCAGAGGGGACAATGTGTTTCAGTACCATTTCCCAGAGAAGCTTTCTTTGGGAAAGCAGACCATGTGCCTCTGTTTCTCCTTTTTCGCATGCTCAAGATTGCTCAGCCCCCAAAATCTCCTCATGTCTGGGAGGACTTTAGGGGAATCTGAGAGTTCACACCAGGATACACAAGCCAACGTATACATTCGTCTGCCTTCACACAAATGCACCATGCATTCACCAGAACCATGCACTGAGACACAGTGCCCTTATCATCCTACCATACATGGGGTGTATCAGATCCCCACATCAATCATGTCAGAAAGAAAGAAAGAAAGAAAGAAAGAAAGAAGTTCTTCCTGCCTTCCTGGCTTAAGGGTCAGTGGTGAGACAGTTGGGGTGGGATCCACACCGTGTCCTAGTACCTAACTTTTAGGCGCCTACAAAAGGCCAGGACCAACACTGCGCTCCACCAAGCCGGCATTAAGTCCCTAGGCAGTGGGTGAGTGCAGCGCTCGAGAAGTGCCAGATCACAAGAACCAGAGACACCACGAGATGCTGTCCCAGCTCCCACGGCATTCCAGCACAACTCAAATGTTGCATCTAGGCTCCTCTGCGATGAATGGGGAGAGACAGGCATCGTAGACTGTGAGCCACCCAGCTAGGCAGGGAACTGCCTAAGCTAACCAGTGGGAGATGCCAACCAGAGGCGGGGGTGCTAAGCCCTGATTCTCTCACAGAGATCGGCACCTAAGTCCGGGCTGCAGGGAGGCACCTAGCTCTGGAGAAAGAGGGGCATTCGGCCACCTAAGTTGTGTGCGGGGCCTGAAGCAGAACAGCTGGTAGACCCTCCCTCCCTGGGGCATGGGGGAACCCCAGTTCAAGTCCCCTCCCTGCCAGAGGGGCAGAAGGGATGTGAACAGACATTGACCGCCTCTCAGGTGATGGCCCTAACCACTAAGCTACAGAGTCGTTCTAACTAGTGCTCTGGCTCAGTAATAATTGAGTAGTCCATTGGGTAATTAAAGAGAAACAACTTCAATAGGGGAGATGAGGCCATCCTATCACAGACTATTGCACAGCCCAGTAGCTAGAGGACTCAACCGAGAGGCAGCAGAGCCCTGTTTAATTCCTTTTTCCCTCTCAGGAGGAGAGGGGGACTTGAACTGGGGTCTCCCACTGCCTAACCGCGAAAGATTCTGAGTGAGGGTCTCCTTATCCCCACCAGCTGTTTTGTGTGGACTCACATGAGGGACCGATCCAGCAGGTAGCCTCTGAGGATGCTTACCGGAGCGATCCCCACACAGGACGTAGGTCGCCGAGCGCCAGTCTCTCCTGGCTTGTGAATCATACCGGCGCTTAGACAGGAGTTGGGCGTCCGGGTGACTAGACAGCAGCACACAGGCCCAGAGGCAGAAACATAGGCACCTAGGGAACTGTTACAGCAAAAACTCAGCCACTGAGCGAGTTCAGGGGCCTCCAAGGGTCACCAGCAGCTGAGAGGGAGTTTTGTGGATCACAGTGATGCCCAAAACCCAGGATTAAGCACCTGAGTACCTTTAGGGGTCAAAGCCTTGCAAACGGCCTGAGCTACTGAAGTATGGCAATCTTGTCATATAAATAGACTCTGTGCACCACATGCATCGAGAGAGAGAGAAACCTCCTAGCTTCTTATCAAAGGGCTTTCTCATTTGCTTTTGAAATATTTACATAGACTATGTTGCATTGCACAGGGCAGGATTGCCAGGCACTGGCCAAGCCAGTAGCAACTCTGCCTCTCTTGTGTCCCCCTCACACCAATGTCCCCAGCCCAGACAGATCCATTGTCCATCACATTGAGTCTCATTATCCTAGGGTTTCACCCTTTGCTTGACTCTTGTCCGCTTTGGGCTTGGTGCATGATTCCGGCTGAATTGATTCCTGGTTTTATTTTTTAATGGGAAATGCTTAGAAGCGAAAAAAAAAGGAACAAATGAACAAGTGAGCCCCCATCACAGCCGGCTTCCAAAAACCTGTCGTGCATTCACAAGTCGATCAAGGTGTTTGCAAATATTTGTACACAAGCAGACTTCCCATATGCAGGCATGTGGGGTGAGCGTGGGCAGCTGCGAATGCACTGCTTGGCAAAGATCCTACAGGCGCTCCTGCAGCAATGAGGGCCCCAGATCAAGGTGCGTTTGACCTCTGTCAATGTCTGCACCTGGTTATCAATTCTACAATTGGCCGCTTTCTCTTTAAACACCCCCCTAATGCAAACACCCTCCTTCCGCATCCAACATTGAGGAAGGCTGGACCTGATTTTAGCTTCCAGCCCCTGTCTTTGTGAATGGGTTTGTGATCAGTTGTCAAACCTAAGGGCACTGTGTGGAGCTGACTCAGCCTGGTAACCGAACAGGTGAGTCTCATTACCTCTATTCAGGGAAAGGAAAAAAGGTGGAGTGGGTGGGATTTACAAGGGGGACTTAGGTGCCTAGCTACCATTTCAGGGGTTTAAGTCCAACATTTAGGTGCCACTGGCATTCACAATGCCCTTGCTCACTGTCACCCAACCCTGTGGGCGTCTGAAGTCCGTAGGTGCCTACATTTTAACACTTCCACGGTTAAAGTCCCCAAGGTTCTTACATTGCGCTCATTACATGCACTCAGCTGCCCAAGTCCTGACAATGGCTGTCCAGCATTTAACTCACACCAAAGCTCTTCTGTCCACATAGCTTAAGTCGGAAAGGAGTTGACTGCCGAGCACATTGCAGCCCAGATCTCAGCTGGGGCTTCTAGGTGCTGCATTAGTATAAATCCCTGAAAAATAAGGCAAAGATAAGTCCCAATTTTCCATTCGCAGTACTTTTGGGCCAAGCTTTACAGCACACGTTTGTCTAATTGCTTCGGGCACAAATTTTGCTGCTTATTTTTTTAATTGTTTTATTTTCATGTTCATTAGTATTTTGCAAAACTTTACATGTTCTGAAGTCCACTGCTGAGAAGCTGTTGGCAAATCCCAAGTAGATCTGAGAATAACCTAAGTGCCACGTTCTCTTCCCTTACATTGGGAAAAGCTGCTTATCAGCTTTGGAGAAGAGAGGCCACGGCTCCTTATCCATGCTGAAATCTTATCTAAACTGGTTCAGGTGGCATGGCTGTAAGAGAGAATTAATTAAAGAAGAGACAGGTGAAATGCTGACATTATTATTGCTTAAATGTCCTGAACCTTTTATATTTTTGTAATGCCGATGACACACAACAAAAGGGAAATCAGCTTTTCCAGATTATCTTCAACATGCACGCACAAACTTGAGCCTTCTCATCCCACCACAATAAATCTTATTTAACTGGTTCCATTGGCAAGACAGAGAAATAATTAAGGTAAAGGTGGTTGAAATGTTGATGTTATTACTGTAATGCAACAGCCTGTTTAGTTTCTCTGCCGATGAAATGCAACCGGGGGGAAATCTGTTTTAAAGATTACCTCCCAGAGATGCAAATTGGGGAACGGAAACCATGTAGTCAGGAAGAAATAATCTCAAACTAGGAAACATTTCAGAGTCTGTGACAGTCTCTTAGGGGCTTTTAAGACCACAATTTACCTTTTGACTGCATTCTATTTTCTCTAAAATCCTTTATTTCCCTCTTATTTATTGACTGGAGACACAGCACAAAAACTAGAAAGTGATTCTCCAGCCACTGGTCTTATAAATCCATAGAAGAAAATTATCCTCAAGAGGATTTTTTTTTCTCCCCTGGTTTTTAGCACTCTCTATGAACCAGGCTTTAATTGAATCACTTTACCTTGAAGGGGCCTTGAACTGGAGGGTGTTAAATATGGCACTATCTATGTGGTAGAGGCCCTCATTGGAGATGGGGAAGCTGCAGTGATAATGCACTGGGCTTTGCTTCACGTTGAGCAAGTGCATTTAAATTCAGGCCACAACTGAAACGAATTTGGCAGGACTCAGCTTGCTCATCTGCATGGAGACCCCATCTCACTGAGCACTTTGTAGCAGTGTGCAGTTAAACCTTTCTTCCCAATTGCAGTGACCCACGCGTCTCTGTGAAGACTGCCCCCTGGACCTCTGAATAAAAAAACCATGTCTTTATTGCTTGAGCTGAAAGACCCAGGCCGTTCAACTTGGAGGAAGCAGCAGACTCATAAGCCTTTCTACATGGTCTCACCACTGGAGGGGGACAACATTTGTACAACGGGAACGTGGCATGTGTCTGTCTATACATGTTCTTGTATTGGATCTCATCACAAGAGTAACCGAGCCTCTTTCTTGCACACTTGCACAAGAAACATTTACACCACAAGGAGGTATGGATGTACTTCAGGAAGACCCTTCCCAGGATGATCATCCAAGACAGGGCTTCCCAGCCACTGCTAAGAGAACCGGGACTGAAGCGATTCTGCTTCCATGCCATCGGATACTGCTGCTTAGTCCCCATCACAAGACAGAAACGTTGACACTCGAGGCTATGTTGGTACGTGGATAAGAGGCCTCTATGGTGCTGCAGAGAGCAATGGTGGGGTGTCAGTTGAGGGCGCTCTTCCCTGAGTTGGCTGTGTCCATGTATAGATGGGCGCTAGGCTGCTGGAGGCAAATCAGTAATAAAGTTGAGGTCCCGACCCCTTGTGATAGCCAAAGACCATACAGAACTTCCTGAAACAGTCCCGATGTTAAACCTATGCCCTGACCAAAGTCCAGGACAAGGAAGTGCCTTCGCCTGGTAAAAATGCCTTGTGCGGCTTCTTCACTTTTTATTCCTAAACTGTTGTCTAGTATTGCCCTGTACTGTGGAGCAGCTGCTGTGTTTCCCCTCAGAGGTGGCTAGGATGGTAGGTGAAATGATCCTTCGTACAGTTTTCAAAGCCGTTATCGTGTTATTTTGCTGCTGGTGCGTGACTGGTCACGCTCCCTGTCTCTGTGCTCTGCAGTACAGCCACCTTCCCCCTCCAGCCCCTTTGAACTCACTGGGTACCTCTCTTCCTGGCCACCCATGCTCCTGGGCGTGCTTTAGCCATCACTGGCGCTGAGGCCACTCCAAACTGCACAGTAGATCACAATGAAGACAGCTGACGTTTGCAGCAGCTCTGGCTGCATGACTCCTTGCCCTCTCTCTAACGGAGCATTCAAACCTTACTCTCTCATGCACCCGCTTTCCCTGTGCTCGTTCATCCTGCTCAGCTCTGTACCCTCTCCATCTCTCTCCTCAGTCACTCTCTGCAGACGCTCCCTGTGGTAGACTATACGGTCACCTGCACCAACTCGTAGGATTTGCCTGACTAGACTGTAACCTGCTGAGACGTGTCTGTGACACCCATGGGAACATCAGGTTCACTCTCTGCAGAGAAATAATGTGATTGGCAACAAGCAACAGTGGAAGTTTAGATGAAAGAAGAATGTGGGTGTATCCAGCTGAAAGTAGGGTGCTGTAAGGACCTGGTGGGATGGTCCCCATTGCTAGAACCTAGAAATCAGAGAGGGAAGAGAGCTTTTTAGGCCATCTAGTTCATTCTCTAGCTGGTGCGTGATTATTCCATCATGTTCATATCCTGGTTTTTTGTCCTGTTTTAAATATTCCAAGGGATAGGTTCTCCACCATTTCCCTGGAGAGACAACTTCACAGCCTGATCCAACTCAAAGTCAGTCATGCTCATCTTAAATTCTCCCCTTTCTTAGCTTCACCTTGCTTGGCCTGTTTCACACTAAACAATTCCTCTGCTTTGGTGCTGCCATCCTTCAGCTGCTTGCAGGCTGTTATCCTGTCCTCCCAAACCTCCCCTTAGCCAGGCTAGCTGAATTTAGCTCTTTTTCATCTTTCCTCCTCAGTCAATTCCTGCAGCCTCCTGATAATATTTTCTTGCTCTTGTCTGAACTCTCATGCGCTTGTCAATATCTTGCTGGTTAGTTTCAAAGACAGTGCTAAAAAAAAATAAAATCTGTGTAGAGCAATAGGCCAGCTGATCTGCCCTGTCCAACTGAGATGTCAGGTTTGCGTGAGCAGTGAAGATTGAGCCGTGTGTCCAAACTCCTCCTCCTCCTCCCTGATTCAGCCTCATTGACGTCACCAAGAGCTTCGTGCGCTGCAGAAAGGCCCATAGAAAAGATGCTCAGAATAGTTTGGATGCAAAGGACCTTCTGTCAACTGGTCCCTGGCCCCTGCTGCCTCGCTCCCTAACCGTCCCCTCATTTGTGCCCTTCTGCCTCTGGATCGTGGGCATGTGTTTGAGACAGGTTGGGTTCCGAAGGCCGTGTGAGCGCAGTTCGCATCAATGCCACCAGCCCTTCCCAGAACAATGTTTTTTAAAAGGCATATGTAGCTCATGGAGTGCTCTGCCCCTGCACCACTCCACCTCTGTTCCATCCAGGTTCCCAGCCTCTTCCTCCCGCTCTCTGGCTACTCCCACAGTCCCAATCGTGCCCTCCTCCACGACCCCCTGGGCATGGTCTGACTTCCCTGCTCTCCTCCACAAGGCCCTTACTCTGCTTGCGTTGGGAGGGACTCCCTTGTGTCATGCTGCTTACAGTGCATGTGGCTAGCGTGGTATAAATCTGAGCCAAAGCCCACTGAAGTCAGGGACATCTTTCCATGGTCTTCACTGGCCTTTGGATCAGGCGTTGAGAGCTAGTGAAACCTGAAAACCCAGTGATAGTAAATAGGACTTGCACGAGTGGCATTTGAAGACCTGAGCTGTAGCCCTGCAGACACAAGCCCCTTAATGAGACACATCACGGCCCCACTACACAATCTAGCCTGCTCATGACAATGGCGCTAAAAGACTATTAGAAGAACTATGGGAATATTTAACTAAAAACAATTTCTAGGCGAGATTGGTTATAATTACTAATTACATCCGGTTATAATGATCTCTCTTTGCAATCCCATACCTGACACACAGAATAGCTCTGGTTCCTCCTAACAATTAACAGCCAAAGTCTTTTATGATACACTGGGTGATTAGATTGCAATTGCAGCCTCTGTGGAAAATTCTGACTTATTAAAGAAAGGCTGATATTTACAGAAGAAAGTTGTGATCAAATTAGGCTAAAATTAACTAGACTAAATTAAAACTAGCACTTTTCCCCATCCATTTCTCTTTCTTTTCTCCAACAATGTTGCCTCTGGGTTTATTCTGAATACTTTCTACTGGTTGCCTTGGTTTACTGGACAAGAGCTACAGAAGCGATGGCGAATCTTTCTCAGCTTTGATTCACCCTTGTTTAGTTAGACTAATCAACGTTCACCTTTCACTCCCAGTCAGCTCCCTCATTGGCTTTCCTCAGCTAACTCATCAGCTGTTAAGATCCAGAGTCACAAAGCTACAGGACAGTATCCACACCCTTATTCTGTCCTGAGCCTTCATAAACCCCCTCATTCTGTTCATCCTTAGCTTCAATTAACCTCTTAAAGACTCTGGCTGCAAAGGGCCAGCTCAAGGTTTAGGCACCACTTAATTCCTATTTAACACTTCAATAGTGCACAGGTCTTGCGTTCACACTTTACACAGGAGGGAATTTCACCCAGTAACATCTACAATCACAGCAGGTTAGGATAACAGAAGTGCAATCAATGCTCATGTGTCAGGGTACAAATCGAGCACCAGTGCAGGGCTAGGAAGAAATTTCCCACTATGGAGCTAGAATTAACATGATGAGGTGCAATGTGGAGATTTTATACTAGTTTTCACGCCGACACCAACTTGCACTTCTTGGTGCCCAAAGAAAATCACCTCCCCAGGAGAGAAAGGGCTCTCATGCAATGGTCTGCAAAGAGAGTTAAGGACGGGCAGTGATGTCTAATGGTTAGAGCACAAAGGCACTGAGATCTGGGGTTTATTGGTGACTGTGCAAGTGGCTCATATATGATGTGTCAACTAGACAAGAACGCAGTTTGATGTACCATCTTTTAAGGTTTGTTTTCCCAAAGTTCACACAATCTTTATTAGCAGTTTATTAATATGCAACCCTACAATAACAAACCTGTGTGTGCAGCCTAACCTTCCTGAACAACCCTGCATTTAGTACCTAGAGTGCATGTAAAACAAACTAACAAAACAGATTTCACTACCAAATGACTGGTCAAGTCTCTATGCCGGGTGTCCAGGGTCGGTAGTACTAGTCCCCTAGGATTAGACTAAGTGGCCACTAGGTATCACAAATGCATTAGGCAGATGGAACAGATAATGGCATTTATCTGGCTGCCTTGTACATTATTTTTGCCAAGACATTTTTGCGTCCAAGGAAAAAAACCCAAAACTTTTTGACTGAAATGAAAATTTTTGCAGAAAATGTTTGTTTTGGTCAAAATTTTTTGTTTTTTTCTCTTTTTAATAAACAACTGAAGACTTTTCGGTTGTAGGGTTTTTGTCTTTACCTTATTTCTCTTCTTTTTTTCCTTTCCTTCCCCTTTTCCAGTGGAGGAAAAAAAAAGGGGGGGGGGAGGGGATAATAGAAATGAACCAGCTCTTCTGAACTGGTACTTTAAGTGATTCCACAACAGTCAAGTAAGACTTAAATGAGACTAATCTTAGCAGACCTGGGGTTATTGGGACTGTACCTTAAGGACTAAGATTCATAGCACCTCATCCAGACACTCTTTCTGGGATGCTGAGTCCCAATACCACATCTTCTCGCCAAGCTAAAATTAATATTGGCGGCTGAGCATCCCAGACCGAGAGGCTGGACGGGACTTGGTGAAGCTCTTGTTGTTACACACAACCAGTTGGAATTGGACACAGAACAAAGCAGATCACTTACAAGAACCGTAAGCAGTGAGTGATCACTGAGTACCACAGATCTCTCATCCGGATACACTGGCTGAAATCCTGGCCCTATTGAAGTCAGTGGCAAAACTCCACATTGACTTCAATGGGGCCAGAATGACATCTGTTCTAAATAGGGGTGAATCAGAGTGGAGCCTACACAAAGGCATCCCTGCAAAAGGAACAGCTAGATGGGTTAATAATGACCCATACCAAGCACCAGACTGAAATGCCTTTGAAATGAATCTCTGTTATGAGTATGAACCTCTTGGAAAGAATAAATTTACAGTGGCATCAAAATGGTTAAAGCAGCAGTGAGGTGACCTGGTCACTTATTTACCCCAATGCAGCTTTTGCTGTGCCCCACATCCCAGTTTCTTTCTCAGCCGGCAGACCCCTGGCAAGACCAGTGAAAGGGGCAGACGTCCAAGAGGGCTGCAAATCACAGTTGACAGGTTTCCCTTTCTCATAAAAATCACATCTGTCAATCTTTCACAGCCAAACCAGAGTGCCCTGTAACTTCAGAGGGAAGGTGTCTCCCTATCCTGCTCAAAACTGTAGAAACGTTCCCGTTTTTTGTTGCCAGAAACAGCCAAATCCCCATGACAGCTAAGCCGTCTGCCACAGAGAAACCTCCGGCTGTCTTGTTTTCAGTCCTCTTTGCCTTTTGCATTTCCTATTTCCCACTTTTCCTCACTGATCTTTTTCTTTCTTGATTTGTTCTCTTGCTTTTCTTTCCTTCACATTTAGAGGGGATTTTTCCTCTTCTGCTTTCCCCGTCTGTATCTACTTCTCTGTCTGATGCCAGAGGAGCTCATCTATCTATTGACCAATCAATCCATCGATTGATCTGTCTATCCCTCTAACAAGACCATTCCCCACTCCCTTCTGCTCGAAGTTTTGCCTGACTAATGTGGAATAACTTAAAAGACCAGGAGCCAAAATCCCAAAACCAGAAGGGATGTTAACCATCTTTCAAAGGACTGGCTTATCCTGTGTAGTAGTTGTTGAAAGCAGATGGTAATTCCAGGATCAGCTCCTTGCGTGTGCGAGGCAGCCCCTTGCAGGAAAAGGGACATATTGGAGTTGATATCGAGTAATAGTAGAAATATATTGTACTTGCATAGAGTCACATTGCATTATGTCTACTTACATTGAATAGAGCTTTACTCCTCATGTAGTCTCACTGAAATCAGCGGCAAATTATCACTGTTATCTGGCTTGGTGACCTTTTGTTATTGACGTTTTTGTAGAAATCATTGTCAGAATTTTTCATTTCTCAAAAAAACACAGTTTTCAATCCGTACATATGAATTTTGGTGAATGAAAACTATTTCAATCTGAATTTCTAAAACAATAAAAGTGTTGCCAGAAAATTGGTGTGAAACAGATCCTGCGATTCAAAGCCTGCAATACAGAAACAACTTTAAATATTTTTATCAAATCAGTTTCCCATTTTTCATCTGGCTCTCGCAGTAGCACATTGCATTTGGCAGATATTAAAGAGTTAACTGAGCTAGAGTAAATAAGCACAAGTTGGCGACAGCTTAATCCTTCTGCCATTGTAATAAGTCACGTTTTCATCATGCATTCCTGTTCTTTCTGCCACTGCTCTGACCTCTCAGCATTGCTCAACACCCTGTTCCCAGTTAGGGTCCCCAGTAGGTCTTCATGGTGCATTGTCAGGCTTAATTGCTTTCTTCATTGCTCTATAAGGTGTATCATTCAGCAAGCCAGGGTGAGTAGAGAACAGAAGGGCAGAGAAATCAGTGTATTCAATCCTGGTTTCTTTACAATAAACATGGAGCCTGGCACTCCCAACAAATTCATAGATGTTTGACCGCTTCCCTACAGACTGGCTTGGTACCTAGAATGGAGGAAAAGCTGAGTACCCAATAGTTGCGTTGGGCACTTTCCATCAGGAACTGAGCTCATGGTTAAGTCTGAGTTGGCCGAGGACAGGAATAATTTTGAGCCAATTATTGACTTGTGTGATGGTGGCGGCTCGATTATTGACTTGTGTGGGGGTGGCGACTCACAATATCGTGTCGCACTCAAAGGAATTCTGCACCATTCTGAGCAGACAGATTTCTCTGAGGCCTTACAGAGAGATGCCGCTATGGCACCGAGAGCTGAGATTCAGGGCAGCTTCGAGATCCAGAGTAGTGACTGCTGGTGTGTCCGGAAAACTCAGGCTGAGGGATATGTTGTGCTATTGAGTAACCAGTAATTCCAAAACCCAGCAGGGGTTGAGTCTGGACACGACGTGAGGTCTATGTAACCTACTGTATTTGGGCTGGAGTAGGGACTGAGCTCATTCACAGCCCATGATATAAAAAAGTATATAACTGTGCGTGTGTGCATGTAAAAACATTAGTATGTGTTACACGTCCCCCTGTGTTCTTGATCCACAGAGGATCTGAGTCTCAGCTCTAGATGTAGAGACTCATTCGTACATCCCTGGTGTGTTGGCCAAAATGGCAGCTGTCACACACGTTAACATTTATCCATCCTCTTCCCATAGCACCGATCACTGTCGTTTCTAGGTGCTAGGTAGATGAATTCATAAGGTGAGATAGAAGGGACACTCTGAGCAAGCCATTCATGCCAGCTCTAGCGGAGATATCCATAACTGCTAAATAATCCTGCGCGGTTGTGAAAAGACTCCGTGTAAAGTGCCACACCTCAGATCTCTCTCCTGTCAAGGGGCCTCAGGCGTGTCAATGCCAAGATTCCACACAATTCTGGTGTCCTCTCACTTGCATTGGTGAAAATTATCTCCATCAGAAATAGACAATCATGACACTGATGTTACTGACAGAGCCATTTACAGTAAAGGAATGAATCCCAGGGCTTTTGGTGGGCCTGTTTAAAGGTGCTCTGTGTGTGTGTGTGTTGTCAGGCAAAGAATTTAAAACGCTAGAAGAATTCCTAGGAATTTTCTTTCCTGGAAGAAACTGGGGGAGGCATGTTTTTTTCAGTTAGTTCTTTGACTCGCTGAGTTGTGCTTCTCCCCTCACTAGACCTAGACCTGCATTAAAAAAGCCACGGCTCAGGCACTAGGCTCAGAATAACCTGTTTGTTGTGAATCATGCAGTGTCTGAGACGCTGGTGGGGGACGGGCTGAGCTAGTATAGTGAATCCATGGCTGCATACATCCAGTGCAGCCATCAGCTATTCTGCAATGTGACTGCCTGGCTAGGAAGGAGGAATTGGAGCATCATCTACAAATATGTGAAGGGTGTAAACAATCAGAGGGAAGAGGAATTATGTAGGAGGAATGGCTCGGAGTAATAGTAGAAGATTGAGAAAAAGGAAATGGAGGATGAGTATTGGGAAATATTTCATAATGGGGAGATCTTTCAGGGTGCAATGTCAAGGGTGTGGGATTGAAAGTCAGGGCTCCTAGATTCTATTCTCAACTCTGCTACTGACATTCACTGGGTGACCTAGGATGAGTCACTCCATGTCTCTGTGATTACCCTTTCCCCTCTGGTTAAATAGAGACAATGCTAGTGACCCCCTTTCAAAAGTGCTTGGAGGTTCCCAGGTGGAAATTGCTCTACCAAGAGTTGCTGTGAGGCTGTGGGACAGTTTTCTAAGGGAAGTGGTGGAGTCCCCATTACTTGACTCATTTAAAACTAGATCAAACAAAGCAATGGTGAATACTCTTGCAAACAGTCCTGCTCTGATTCGGGAGATGGCAAAGTGATGGAGAAGAAGGCTCTGAGCAGTTTATTGCATCTCTAAGTTCCACAATCTGTTTCTACAGTCACTTTTAGAGCTGCCTGAAATGTTTAATATTTGGCAATTTCAGCAGAAAAGAATAATTATTAAAAAAGTGAACAATTAGCAATAAATTATTTGACAGATTTAGCTTCATTTTTTGCCTGTGGCATAGCATTGAGTCAACTGCAATTTTCTTGATCTTATTTCTTGTTTGAATGGATCAAAATATCATTGTTGGCATTCTTTACTCTACGAGGGGTTGGCAATATTCAGAATTGAAACTGTGCTGTTTCCTTTATGACTGGTCGGACAAGACAATGGTGTTTTTCTCATTGCATCACTGGATTGGCTCGCCAGCATTTTTGCCAAGAATCCTTCCATGTGGAAAAGTAGACTTCCATTCCCACAAAGGCTTGAATTCCCAAGTGTACCAGTTGGATTTATATGGTTTTAGAAGGTGCTTGGATCTGAGGGAGATGAGCACAGCAACAGTCTCCCGCTAGTGGTTAGACTGAGTTTAGAGATTTACGGATTTAGTGTTTTACTTCTAGTGTTTGGGCTCTGTTAATTCAGATCTGTTAATTCAGATTATTAACAGATAATTCTGTTAATTCAGATCTGTTAATTCAGAGAAGATAGCCAACTCATCAACCTCTACACAAAATCTAGCCACTAACGCGGGACAAAGATGTACTCTGTCTTAGCTTAGGTTACGTAATGGACACTTAGATCAGAAAGGATCTCATTTCATATAGGCTGATCCTGGTCATCAAAAGAAAATTACTGCCCACCAGTTTAGAGCTAGCAGCCCAGAGGTGGAGAGCTCTATAATCTATTACCAGACCGCTGAACTGTGGATTCTCAAGATGGGGAGCATGGGGTATAAGGTCCCAAATGGGTTTCACTGGGTCCTGGCCATCATCCCTTGCTGTATGGATAGATGAGAGGGCACTAGAACCTTTGTTCTGTTATAGAGGGTCAGGCTATGGCACAGGTTAAGAACTCCTGCTCTAAACCATCTAGACCACTTTCTAATCTGCTTGCCAGACCTTTGCTGCAATCCATCCACTAACGAGAGAGACTGTTTTTAGGGATACAAAATCTCCCACTAGGCCATGCCTCCAACATGCATTCAACAGCACTGTTCCTTCCTCATGTCACACTTGCCACGCTGCCACTTCACCCTCCTTAGCATGAAAATAATGGGGTGGTGGTGAAAGAAATCATAATAATTCCAGGGGAAAAATATCCCAAAATTCCCAAGGGAGCAGGGAGTGGGAGGAAGAATCAAAAAAGTTGTACATTCTATCAGAAATCACAAACTCTCTGACACACAACCTCATTAGTGATGCTGATCCCCTGACACACAGCTGTAATTTACAGGCATCATTAGCCCACGCTGGAGACAGAGGCAATGAGAAAGAGAGAGAATGTCCCATTTTCTGCACCTCCTGCGTGCCGTACGGCTCCCTTAGAATAAAAATAATTAGCCAGAGCAGCTCAGCAATGATTGGCAGACTACAAGCTTCATGTTGAAATGCTATCATATCCCCCAAGTCTTTGAGAGAGAGAGAGAGAGAGAAACTTTCTAGAAAGGCAGGCTGAGAACTAGTGTGGCTCTGAGGCCATGTCTACACTACAAACTTTGGTTGACCTAACTTATGTCAGCATACAGTAAATATATCACATGAGCGTGTGCATACTTGATTGCTTGTGTCAGTGCTGTGCATACTCACCATAGGTAGGTGTCCTAGTGTGCCATGAGCCACCCTCCAGCACAATGCCTTTTGGAAAATTTTCAAACTCTGTTGTGGGATAGAAAGGAGAAGGGCAAATATAATATCTGTCTTTAAAAAGAGGACCACAGAATCATAGACCAGTCATCTTAACTTCGATACCTGGAAAGATACTGGAACAAATGATTACACAATCATTTTGTAATCACCCAGAGGATAATAAGGTTGTAGGTGTAGCCAACATGGATTTGTCAAGAAAAAATCATGACCAACCAATCTAACTTCCTTCTTTGACAAGATTTCTGACCTACTGGGTAGGAGCAAGCAGTAGGCATGATATATCTTGAGTTTAGTAAGGCTTTTGACACAGTCCCACATGACATTCTTATAAGGAAACTAGGGAAATGTTATCTAGATGAAATTACTATAAGATCGGTGCAAAACTGGTTGAAAGACCCTACTCAAAGAGTAATTATCAGTGGCTTGCTGATAACTGGTCAGACTGGTAGGATGTATCTAGTGGGGTCCCACAGAGGTCAGTCCTGGATCTGATACTATTCAATATATTCATTCATGCCTTGCCTAATGGAGTGGAGAGTATGCTTATAACATTTGCAGATGACACAGAGTCGGGAGGGGTTGCCACACTTTGTTAGACAGGATTAGAATTCAAAATGACCTGGACAAAATGGAGAATTGGTCTCAATTCAATGAGGTGAAATTCAATAAAGACAAGTGCAAAGCTGGAGTGGAGGGAAACAATCCCATAGTTGGGACCCTCCTTCCAGATGATGTCATAGTTTCCTCTCGCACTGAAGATACCTCTACAGAGGAAGGACCTCAGTTATTAGGAAGAGACAGGCAACAGTAATGGGGGATTCGACTATTAGAAATATAGATAGTTGGGTTTATTATGACTGGGAGACCCTCATGGATAATTGCCTGCCACGAGCAGAGATTGTGGGCCTCTTGAGACATCTAGACAGAGTTATGTGCAGTGCTGGGAAGGAACCAGTGGTTGTGGTTCATATAGGAACAAATGCCATAGGGAAAGGTAAAAGAGAGGTCCTGGAGGCCAAATTTAGTCTATTATGTAAGAGATTAAACTCCAGAACCTCCGTGGAAGCATTCTCTGTATGCTTCCAATTCCTGTGCAGGGGCAGTTAGACAGGCAGAACTGCAGGGTCTCAGTGGATGAGAGGATGGTGTTCGGAGGAGGGATTTAGGTTTATTAGGAAGTGGGGAAGCTTTTGAAGATGGAGGAGCCTCTACAGGAGGAGCCTACACAGGAAGGTTAGGCCTCATCTAAACCAAAATGGATAAACCAGATTTCTAGTCTGTAAAATTAAAAAGTTTGAACTACAGTTTTGCAACTTGGCTTTCCCCCTCCTCTTAGTTTAAAAACTGCTTTACAGACAGACACATCCCTTAGGGGAGGATTTATTAAAGGGGATACTCTATATCCTCGAGGATAGACATTGATAAAGGACAGGTAGGAACTGAAGTGAAACAATCAAAAGAAAAAGAGTCCCATTCAATTACCTTGCATGAAGTCAGACAACTAAATATTGACATATTTTATAAGTCTTTGTATACAAATGCAAGACAATACTAACATACTAAATACTAAGATGGATGAACCTGAGTGCCTGGTATTAAATGAGGATATTGTTATAATTGGCATCACAGGAACTTGGTGGAACAATAATGGTCAATGGGACACTGTAATACCAAGGTACAAAATATACAAGATTGACAGAGTAGGTCGTGCTGGTGGGAGGGCAGCACTGTATGTGAAAGGAAGTATAAAGTCAAATATAGTAAAAATCTTGAATGCATCAAACTGTACCATAGAATCCCTATGGATAGAAATTCCATGCTTGAATAATAGGAGTACAACAGTAGGAATATCCTACCAACCACCTGACCAGGATGGTGACGGTGATAGTGAAATGCCCAGGGAGATTAGAGAGGCTGCGAAAATAGAAAACTCAGTAATAACAGGGGGATTCAACTATCCCCATATTGACATGTTGACATGTTATTTAAGGATGGGATGTGGAGACAAAATTTCTAGAAATGACTAATGACTGTTTCTTGGAGCAACTAATCCTAGAACCCACAAGGGGAGAGGCAATTCTTGACTGAATAATAAGTGGCGCAGAGTTTCTGGTCAAAGAGGTGAATATAGCTGAACTGCTCAATAATAACTGTAATTTAACTTTACATCCGTGTAGAAGGGAAAATACCAAAGAAACCCACCACAGAAGCATTTAACTTAAAAAGGGGGAACTACACAAACATGAGGAGGCTAATTAAATGTCAATTAAAAGGAACAGTCACAAGAGTGAAATGCCTGCAAGCTGCATGGAAACTTTTTAAAAACACCATAATCGAGGCTCAAATTATAGGTATACCCAAATTAAAAATAAACAGGAAGAGGTCCAAATAACCAACAGACTAAAAGAAGTGGTTAGAGGCAAAAAGGCATCCTTTAAAAATTGGAAGTCAAATTCTACTCAGGAAAATAAAAAGGAGCATAAACTCTGGCAAGTCAAGTGTAAAAGTATAATTAGGCAGGCCAAAAAATTTTTGAAGAGCAACTAGAAGAAGACACAACTAAGAGCAAAAAGCATTTAAAGTACATCGGAAGCAGGAAGCCTGCCAAATATTCAGTGGGACCACTGGATAATCGAGATGCTAAAGGAGCACTCAAGGAAAACAAGGCAGTTGCAGAGAAGCTAAATGAATTCTTTGCATCCGTCTTTACTGTCGTGGATGTGAGGGAGATTCCCACACCTGAACCATTCTTTTTAGGTGAGAGATCTGAGGAACGATCCCAGATTCAGGTGTCAGTAGAGGATGTTTGGGAACAAATTGATAAGTTAAACAGCAATAAGTCACCAAGACCAGGTGGCATTCACCCAACCGTTCTGAAGAAACTCAAATATGAAGCTGAAGAACAGCTATATGTGGTGTGTAGTCTATCATCTAAATTAGCCTCTGTACCAGATGTTTGGAGGATAGCTAATGTAATGCCAATTTTTAAGAAAGGCTCCAGAGGCGATCCTGGCAATTACAGGCTGGTAAGCCTAATTTCAGTACCAGGCAAATTGGTTGAAACTATAGTAAAGAACAGAATTATCAGACGCATAGATCAACAAAATATGTTGCGGAAGAGTTAACATGGCTTTTGTAAAGGGAAATCATGCCTTACCAACCTAATAGAATTCTTTGAGGGGGTCAACAAACATGTGGACAAGGGTGGTCCAATGGATATAGTGTACTTGAACTTTCAGAAAGCCTTTGACAAGGTCCCTCAGCAAAGGCTCTTAAGCAAAGTAAGCAGTCATGGGATAAGAGGGAAGGTCCTCTCATGGAGTAGTATCTGTTTAAAAGATAGGAAACAAAGGGTAGGAATAAATGAGAAGTTTTCAGAATGGAGAGAGGTAAATACTGCTGTCCCCCAGCGGTCTGTACAGGGAGCAGTACTGTTCAACATATTCATAGATGACCTGGGAAAAGGGGTAAACAGTGAGGGGACAAAATTTGCAGATGATACAAAACTACCCACGATAGTTAAAACCAAATCAGACTGCAAAGAGTTAAAAAGGGATCACAAACCTGTGTGACAGGGCAACAAAACAACAGATGAAATTTAATGTTGATAAATACAAAGTAATGCACTTTGGAAAACATAATCCCAGCAATATATGCAAAATAATGGGGTCTAAACTAGCTGTTACCACTCAAGAAAGAAATCTTGGAATCATCATGGATACTTCTCTGAAAACATCTGTTCAATGTGCAGCGGCAGTCAAAAAAGCTAATAGAATATTAATAACCATTAATGAGACAGAAAATATCATAATGCCACTATATAAAGCCTGGTACTCCCACACCTTGAATACTGGGTGCATTTCTAATCGCTGCATCTCAAAAAAGATATATTAGAACTGGAAAAGGTACAGAGAAGGGCAACAAAAATGATTAGGGATATGGAACAGCTTCCATATGAGGAAAGACGGGGACTGTTGAGCTTATTAAAGAGACGACTAAAGGGAGATATGTTAGAAGTCTACAAAATCATGAATGGTGTGGAGAAAGTGAATAGGGAAATGTTATTTACCTCTTTGCATATCTCAAGAACCAGGGATCACCAGATTAAATTAATAGGTTGCTGGTTTAAAACAAACAAAAGGAAGTACCTGTTCACACACGGCACAGTCAACCTGTGGAATTTGTTACCAGGGGATGTTGTGAAGGCCAAAAGTATAAGTGGGTTCCAAAAAGAATTAGATAATTTCATGGAGGTTAAGGCCATCAATGGCTATTGGCTAAAAAGGTCAGGGATGCAGCCCCAACCCCAAAGTACTTCATTTAGAAAGGAAAAAAATCAAAGGTACAACTAAAAAATGGGGACTAGCTGGCAAAGTAGTAGTATTGCTGTCGAGGATCTAGGGGTTAGAGTTGAATATGAGTCACCAAAGTAATGCAGTTGCGAAAATGGCTAATATCATTCTTGGGTGTATTAACAGGAGTGTCGTATGTAAGACACGGGAGGTGATTGTCCGACTGTGCTCTGAGGCCTCAGCTGGAGTACTGTGTCCAGTTCTGGGACAAATTGGAGAAAGTCCAGATTAGTGCAACAAACATGATAAAAGGTTTAGAAAACCTGACCTATGAGGAAAGGTTTAAAAAACACTGGGCATGTTTTGTCTTGAGAAAAGACGACTCGGGGACCTGATAACAGCCTTCACTCTATTAAAGGCTATTATAAAGAAGACTGATCAATTGTTCTCCATGTCCACCGATGGTGGGACAAGGAATAATGGGCTTAATCTGCTGAAACGCAGGTTTAGGTTAGATATTAACTTTCTAACAGTATTAAACTCTGCAATAGGCTTCCGGGGGAGGCTGTGAAATCCTTGTTATTAGAGCTTTTTAAGAACAAGTTGTGCAAGCACCTGTCAGGGATGGTCTAGGATTACTTGGTCCTTCCTCAGCACACAGGGGTGGACCTAATGATCTCTTGAGGTTCCTCCTGGCCCTACATTTGTATGATTCTATGTGGTGCTTTCTGCACATTTGTAAATGTCAGACTGTGTTTCGCTGAAGATATGAATTATGCAGTCCTTGCTATACATTTATAAATATGAACAGGTATTTCTTAACCCTATGAGTTCAGTGGTACTGTGTGCTCTGAGTGCCACTGTGCATTCTTCAATATGTGTTGTGAACTAATAAAGATCGTTTCATTTTCGAAAAATAGAAATGTACTGAGTGGCAAAAACCAGTGCAGAGAAACAATGTACAAAAACATCAGGAAATGCAATACAGGCTTTTAACATAAATTGATGGAGCAGAACATTAAAATTGGAAAGGCGGCAAACATTTCTATCTATTTCCATGCACAAATGTAGTCCCTTGTGACTGTACGTACACCAGCCGTGGCTCTCACAGGCCAGTGTATGTGAAGCTGTGGTTTTCCTTACTGTCTTCTGGCATGGAGTGATAGGAGTAAGGATGCAGCCCAGGATACCACATAGTATGTTGGGTGATATAGGGATCTGCTACCATGGAGTTCTTTAAGGACCGCGAAGGGTGGGGAGTCTGGGATTGCTATACCTGTAGGTCAGCCAGGCTTGGTAGCATTTGGGTTTTCTGCCTGAGAAGACCCATTACGTCCAGGTGCATCTCCCTCTCCCCCTCCTGCTACGACCCCTGGGCCTTTCTCCTGTCCACTCTTTCCTTCTTCATGCCGTCTGCCACGCTAGTTCTCCAGGTCCTTTGTTCATGGTTTGATGTCACGCTGGCTAGCAGGATCTTGCTGACATGCCCCTTTTCACTGCCCCATCTCCCCTTTCATCGTTCTCCCCATCTCTCTCCTCGTTACGACAAAGCAGCTCTTCAGCTGGAAAGCCTGTAAGGCTGCAGAGAGCATCACTAAGCCCATGACCAGCAGGGCTTTCAAAGACAACCCAACCCCCCCTGCTCCCTGCCTCCTTTGCCCCATTCCCCGTGTCTCCAGCCCTGCAGTCAGAGACGCCATAGGCCAATGCCGACTTCATTTTCTTCAGTGTTCTTCCTCCCTTTTGCTTGCCTGTCATTTATTTCTGAGGCCTGGCTCAGGCTGGGCATGACCGAGCCGGGGTGATTAAAACCTTACGAGGCAGGATGGGGACTTCGATGGCTACTGTTGGTAATGCCGGTAGCATCTCTGTACAGCCTGCCCTGGGAAATCCCTCTTTTCATCATGCGAGAACTATTGCAGTGTAATCTGCGGCCCCGGGCAGCCCTCAGCACGAGCCAGGAAAAGGATAGCATCTGCTATGAAACCGATGAGACACATGGATAATTTCAAGTTGCATCCTTATCTCTGTCTGTGAAAGGTGCGGCCATGCAGGGACAGGGTGAGGAGGGGAGCTGCACCTCCTCCGAGTGAGAAGGCCGTTTATGGAGCAAAGGGGAATGCCAAGGTGGCGTCTGCCATGCCATACCAGGACTCATCAGAGCAAAGCTGCTGTTAAAAAAACTCAGGGACCCCACATGTGCTGAGGAAATAAAGGGAGGGGAAAATGCCCAGCAAAAAATTCAGAGAGAAAGAGTATTTCAAGCAAACACTCTCTGAGCGTCTGGCAGGCTTTCATGTACCCATGTGCCGTGCTAAGCACCCCGATGCTTCACACTCCAAACGCACAACGTCCCCTTTCCTCCCTATGCCACTCTGAGGCCCTCCTTCCCTCTCACTCTTCTCAGAGCCCCACAAGTCCCGTTGGCCAGACTCTGCAGGATTTTCCGTATCTTCAGTTTTGGATGCCAATCTTTAGGCACATTAGGGCACGGATTTCAAAGGCGCTGAGCACCTGTGGCTTCCGCTGATTCCAACTGGATTGCAAGCACCTCTGAACACCCAGGCTCAAGGCGCTTCAAACTGGGCTTCTGAATACAGAGGCCTTGGCGGGAAATTGAAAGGCATCCTGGGGTTCTGGTTGGCATCCCTCACTGGGAACAAACTGCACCTCATTCACCACTTCACTGGCAGAACAGATTGACACCCTGGAGAGTCCACAGGCGGCACCCGCAGTGGTTAATTGCCGTGTTCTGCCATAGTGGGAAATTTGCCAAATAGACTCGGAGATGAAGAGGGAGCGTTCAAAGCAAATGCTGCTGTCACAAGCTCCCTGAGCATCTCAGGATCCTGAGTGTGTCCCCATCAGGCTGTGTGGACTCAGGAAAGGGCTAGCACTCAAGCATTTGTCTTTATTTCTCTGCTCATGTTTATGTTTCCACCAGCTTGTTTTAGTGCCTCAGGGAGCCATCGATGGGCCAAACTAAATGAGAGCTGTTTTCCTCAGGCGCTTTCTGTTTCTGAATGGTGGAAATGCTGTGAAAAGATCAGCTCTGGCCTTATTTTGGCCTCCAAAATGACTTCATGAGGAGAACAAAAACACAATAAACCATAAACACGAAGAGCATCGTATTCAAGCTTGTTCTGGTTCCTGTGAAACCTGACTACCCAGGCCTACCAGGGTCTCTCCTATGTGGTCCTGTGCTGGAAATGAGCTGGAGATCAAATCCCAAGCACTTCAGAATATCCCATCCCCACAATTTGGGGGCATTGTGGTAGAAGAGCATTTTGTTTCACAGTTGTTTTGGAGGGCACTGTTTGCGAAAGCTGGTACCGTAGAACGAGCAGTGATATCATGTGCTCAGCCAATCCCTATGTTCCAACATGGCGATGTCATTTTGGGAGGTGTTGCTTTGGGGCATAGACAGGATTCAGAGATGCAGTACTGGAACCAGTCAAAAAAAAATGTATAGAAAACTTCAATTTTCGGCAGAAATTTGAATACCAAAAAATTTCTGGTGAAAACTGAACAATTTCAGGTCTGAAATGCCTTGCAGTGACTCATGGGAAGTGTAGTTTGGGTACCTCAAGCTTCTATTCTCCTCTACAGGCCAAGCTTCCTGGTCAAACCACATCTCCCATGCTGCACCATGGTCTTGCAGAGCAGAGGAATTGCATCATGGGAATCCCTAGCCCTGCTATTTCCAAATCAAAATATTTTGGTTCTCGGGTGTTTGGTTTTTTGATAAAAAAATCCAAATTTTCCACAGAAAGCTGACCCGTTTCGGTAGGCAGCACTTTGGCGAGTGTAAGATTTAGATAGATGATGCTAACCACAGTTGGTCGGCACCTAACCTTCAGAGGGTGGCCAGATGGGCAAAGCCTGTGGAACATCCATGTACGTTCAAACCACTCAAAGCGTAATTGCAGCCAATAGAAATGTCATCTCCTTGGGCTGGCGGAGGACTCCTGTGGTTAATGAATTATAGATCTTGCTGCAGCAAGAGTAGGAGCACCTTTAGCATCTTGAAATTTTACTATTAACAGTTGTTGAGCTGTAAACCACTTGTAAAGAAAGCACCTTTCAGAATCTATTTATCAGAGGTTGATAGGAAACCACAACGTGCTATTTTCTCCTGTGAGTGTCAGGGTCTGTCTGGCAGTGATCTGCTGAGAGGAGATGGTGTGCTGCTGTGCAACTGCAATTAGCACAACCAATCTCTCTCCTTGGGTTGCTTTATCTCACTTGTTTGCTTTCTCTCTTTTTCACTCTCTCTCTGTCCCTCTTCCCATCTCTGGCTCACTCTCTCTGTCTGAATCTGCCAATTTTTCTCAAGCCCCTCCCTCCCATTTCTCTTCTTATTTAGTTGTTGTTATTCATTTTTATTATCATAGCTCCTGGGAGCCTTGTCATAGACCAGGACTTCATTAGGCTAGACCCTGGACAAACAGAACAAAGACAGTGCCTGCCTCCAACAATTTATCAGCTTTCTTTTTCTTCTTCTCTCAGATTTCCTTATTCATCTGTGTGGGGAAAAAACCCAACAGTTTGAACCCTGGCTTATTTAAAACAGAATTTGGAAAGAAATCCTGCCATTGGGACTCTTTCACATCGTGCAGTTTTGTAATAAGACTCATCACAAGCTTAGAATGAGATGGACCTGGCTGTAGAAGTGTGTGTCTTGGAGTGGTTTAGAGACCCCTGTGAGCAAAGGCCTGGAAAAACTCCCCTGTGAAGAAAGATTGGAAACACCATGATTGTTTACCTTAGAAAGGAGATTAAGAAGAGGGGACACAATAATATTCTATAAAAAATGAATGGTACAGGGGAAATCAGGACTGTCTGTTCTCCATGTCTTATAACAAAAGAGCAAAGAGACATTCAATTAAATTAAAACTTAGGAAATTCAAAACCAATACAAGGAAACACTTTTCACTCTGCATGTGATTAGACTGTGGAACTCACTGCCACAGGAAATTACTGAGGTCAAAATTAAAAAAGGCATTGGACATTGACATGGATAACAAGAACATCCAGAGTTATAATTAATGACAATTTTTGGAAGGCATATTAAATCTTTTGCTTCAGAGCTTAAAGCCAGTCTTCAACTATTAGAGATCAGGATGAGTCCTAATTTGGAGGTAGATTACCCCACATCTGTTCCTGGGCGGGAGGGGGGAGAGTGTCTGATACCTGGTGTTGGCCATGTTAGAGACAGGATATTGAATTGGATGTACCATTGCTCTAATCTGGTAGTGCCTATCTTCCTATCATAATGGTCCCTTCTGGCCTTAAAATCTGTGAAGCTGGAGTTTGGAGATTTAGGCTGGGAAATGAGTTTGGGTTTCAGGCTAAGTTATGGTTAAGGTTTGGGTTCAGGTACAACTGCTGTTAAATAATGCTGAGCTGCTCCCATGCCATGAGATTTTGATCTAAGGTGGAAATGTCACAAGACCAGCTGGTCCCATGCGATTTCCATCACCTTGAGAAATATCTGAAACAGATCCATAAACCATTTCTTTCCATTTTTCCATCCAACCTGGGCCAAAACCAAAGAGGTGCATTGGTTTCAGAGATTTGAGTGAGAATTTGGAAGGGTTTGTAACTCTGGGAAGGCTGTGACTCCAGTATTCCAGTCCCTGAAACCTGGGAGGCTTTGAATCTGCGATTCCATTTGGGGCCCATCATTAAAATAAAATAATGTTTCTCTTGTTTTGTCTTAAAACATGAATCTATTGAATGGCACTTAAAATGTTGCATTTTTTCTTCTTTATTGTAGCATTTTGTCAGGTTGCAGTCACACTTTTTCCAAATAAAATCCCAATAGGTTTGACATAGCAGGACAATTTAAGAACTCCTGCTGTTTTGCAGATGTTCAATTGCAACAAATCAGAGTAGCCAAGTAAATTATAAACAGTATAGATATGGGGCTAGAATCTCATCTGCCATGAAGTCAGTAGATCTCCCCAGCTAAGGATTCCTCAATGTAAAGTTGTTCCTAGACAGACAACCCTACCCTTGGTTCCAGTAGGGCTTGTGGAGAAGACACGACCTCCAAAGCTTGTGACTTCCTTTCCCTCTAGTTGCCTTCCAGCAGGAGGGACTGAAGAAGGCAGGAGAAAGTCAGGGTACGGGATGAGCAGAAATGATTCAGCAAATCATTTTTATAAGGAGTAAACGTGAGAAAATCAGGTTCTCTTTGTGGAACAAGAGTCCAAATTCTTGGAATGAGCAGTGGCCTGGCGAAGTATTCCCCAGCCTGATTTTAACACTGACTAACCTGTTCTCACGGCCCTCTGCCCCTTCCGTGTCACTACAGCCAGATCCAGACTTTCTGACTTTTTTTCCACGATGCAGCTGAGAGAAAAGAGCAATAATAACCAGCCAGTCCAGTGGGGTGAGGGTGATTTAGAGAAGAGCATGCAGCTCCTGTTCTTGTTTTTTCAGATAAAGGTTTGGCCTTTAAGAAAGAGAGGGGAGAGAAAAAGAAAAACATCCTTTCACCTTTGAAAAAAAAAATCAATCCTTCCAGACTCAAAATAGGAGAAACTTATCTTCAAATTGAAGCCCAGACTTGACAGAGTGTGCCTGTGATTTCTCAATCTCAGAAAGTGACAGAGTGCCCAATATCCATCAGTGCACGCACTGGGTCTCCCCTCCTTCTCATCTCAGGCCAGATCAGCCCTCTCAAACTGACTAGCTGCAAATCCCAACAAGGCAGAGCTGAAAGCGTTGTCCGGGGAGGGTGAGCTGGGCAGTGGCAGGAGAGAGAGAGACACTGAACACAGGGTTGTGTTAATGCATCAGCACAGGACACAGCTGGGACAGTAACAGTGAAAGGATATCTGCAGAATTAGAGCCACGTGGTCCCCTTGTGCTCTGTAGAAGGAAGCAGCAGGTAACCATGCAGAATGAGGCCAGAGGATGCAGAGAGGCCCAGCATGCATAACACAGCATAACCAGCAGTGGCCCTCTTACCCTGCCAGTGCTTCTTCCTAAGGGGTTGGAGGTTGTGGCCAGAGGCAGAGCTAGGCAGCTCCTCTCAGCATGTCTCCGTGCATGGAAAACAGCTGGGTTAGTCAGCGCTGTATGTTGCAGCACGAACGTCCACCCTGCCTCTTCCTCCATCTTTTGGAGGTACAGTGGAAAACCTTCCCAAGCGCCTGGCCCCTAGCGACTGCTGAAGGGTCGTGTGTTCGATCCCCAGGGTGGTTTCCGCCGAAGAGAGAAGAGTCGTTCCAACTGACTCTAAATGAACTCTAGCTAGAATTCCAGTGAGCTTTATTTCCAGCCAGCAGATCTCTGTCCCCTGACTTGCAGAGGGAGTTGCCATTGCATGTTCAGACATGGGGTCTCATGGGAAGCCCCATCAGGAACATAGGATTCACTGGACCAGAAGCTGGCCAGGTCTCCTGTCTCTGCAATGTGCAATACCTGCTGTTATGGGGAGCTGTGTGTGTGTATATGTAAATAGCTACTAGATAAGATGCACTAAATGGTGCTCAAGTGTATATAGTCTAAGTTCTGGATTTGTCAGACCAATGACACTTCTGTCCATCCGAGGTAATCAGGTATCTCCCTTACTGTAGTCACTGAGCACCTCACAGTGTCCAACGCAGCTCCAGTCTACAGCTCTGCAAGCCCTTTACAAAGCTGTGTGGCTATCGACACCAAACTTTTACACATGGGGAAACTGAGGCACCAAGCTCAAATGACTTGGACAAGGTCACTTAGTGCAACAACATATGAATCAGTCCTAGAACTTAATTCTAGCTGACTACTAAGCCCTCCCTATCCCCTCAGCGGCCACAGTATCAACTCTGCCCCGTTCCTGCGGATAGCAGCGTGTGGTGTTCTTCGCACTAAAGCAATGAGTGCCTGACTGTAACGGTGGCATTCTTTTACTGAATGGATACGTAGCTCCAGCAGCAACCGGAGCCTGAGACTGGCTGCAGTGTGCCACAGATTGATCTGCCCTGAGTGCAGGTCCTTGCCTTCCAAACTGGAGAATGGCCATTGGTCTATAAAGCCACGCCCCACAGCAGTGACATCAGCTCTACCCAGAGTGCACGGCAATATTATGGCACGTGTGCATTTCGTTCTGATTTTATTTAGTTCTGTGAATTTGCAAGCTAATTAGTTGCATCCCGACAAACAGCAAATGAGACCTTGAAGCAACAGTATCTGAGCAGGGAGGGATGGGCAAAGTGGCACTGATGGGGCTCTTTGTCCTTCGAGTCTCATTAGAATATGCAGAAGTTCTCCCGACCTGCCAGCTAGAGAGACGAGATCTAAAAGTGACTCCCACGAGCTGTTGGAGGCAGGGCTGGAAAGCAGGATTCATTTCAGATCTTTCCTTTGGTTCCAGTGAAAAATAATAAACCCGTTTCCCTTTTTCTTTTCTGCTTTTTTTTTTTTTTAAACAGTTTGAAAATGTTTGACATATGGAAAAAATAATGAATTCCATTTTTCTTTTCTTTTTGCATTCTCTGATCTGTCAGTCTGCAGCCAGGAGCCCTGCTTACCGGGAGGGGTTGTCACCCTAGATTGGAAAGATATTGCTGTTATCACAAGTCGCTCCCCCCGCTCAAGGATGAGGCTGACTCAAGGGGTTGGGAGTGGGTGAGAGGTGTAATTTTCCCCCCTTGATCACTGGTTCAAGTCCAGCCATATGCAGTATGGATTGGCCCAAGCTACAAGTCAGCATTCAAGCCCCATAGTGTTCCCCGTAGCAGAGGAGAGACAGGACTTCTGATGAATGCAGAAGAGATTCTTTACTGTGATGGCTGGACATAGACAGCCTGTAATGATTGCTAGCCCCCAGACTGCCTAATACACATGTTGTCTACTATCAGCATCACACCAGAGGGTTTCCTTGAAACCTGGCCTGTCCTGGAAACTCCGGGGACGGATTGCTGCATACATTCCCAATCCCCTCGGAGCCCAGCTCAGGACCTGAACTTACAGCCTGATCCTACCTCCATAATGTGCCTGCACCACAGCCCCAGCTCAGCTGCAGGGCAGCTCTCCGTGAGTCCCACTTTCCCGGCTCAGGAGCACAGCAAAGTTTCTGGAGACAGTATCTCAGCAAACGAAGCAGTGCAGCTTTGGGGGACATGTGGCCTGGCAGTCAAGGCCCTGGACGGGGCATCAGGGGATTTCAGTTCAAGTCCCAGCACTATCACCCACTCCCTGTCTGACCTGGGGCTTTCACTTAGTCTCTCTATGCCTCCGTTCCTCGTCTGTAAAATGGGACTATTCATGTTTCCTTACCTCCCAGAGTGGTTGTGTGGCTATGTGCATCGTTGCTAGGGGGGAGCTCAATGCCTATGGTGACAGGACTATATACACACATAGACAGAGCCCACAGCTTTTTCTTGTCTACTCTCTCTCCATCCCCTCCATATCAGGTTAGTTCTCTCCTGTCCTTCCTCCATTTCTTGACAGCCAGAACTGGAGCCATCAGTTACTGTCACCAAGAGTCAGACACTGACCTCTCTCATTAATAGCTGCTGGGACCCTGAAGTTTAAAGAGATCCACTTTGAGGGCATCTCAGGTATAACAAAACAGAAAGCAACCAGGCACAAAACTTGCTGCATGGAGTGTTTTCAGGGCTTCTTCAGAAGGTTCTCACAGGACCCGAAATAGGGGTTGGGCTAACTCTTTTTTCTGATCCACCCACTCAGGGCTTGACTGAGCCAGTATCAGGCAGCTCCAGAAATTTTCTGGGGGTTAAGTCTTTTGCTCTTTTGTTTGCAGAGATAATATTCCAAATAAGAAATAAATAGCTAGCTATCAACATGCATACTACCTCTCTAGCTATTGCGAATACTTTTTTTTTTTTTTTTTTTGGGGGGGGCAAAACCTTTTTTCAACAAAAAATGGCTTTTCAATGAAATGGAAATGTTCAAAAAAGCAAAACAAGCCAAAAACAAAAAAGAGAGAGAGAGAGAGAAACCCTCCCTCCTTTTAAATAAAATTAAAAAACCCCAGCACCTTACAGTTTGGGGGCTTTGTTCCAGTTTTTTGATTAAAACAAAAACAATGTGACAACATTTTTTGAGAAAGATGAAAAATGTTACGTGGGGGGGGGAAATCACTTCCCAACCAGCTCCTCTCCCTCTCTCGCTAGGTAGATAGATAGATGGATCCATCGAGGTTCTCGTGTTGGGTTCTGAACTGATATAGTTCTGTCCCTTTTCAGTCAGGCAGGAAGGCAAGAATTCTCTTTCCAACAGCCTCTGTGCCGAGCTCCAATCTCTGTGCTGTGCAATGTTTCCTTACTCCCTCTAGTGATGGAAAGGAGACATCATTCTTGGTGTCTCACCTGCACACGCTGTCTCAGACACACACAGGAAACTGCAAATAGGGCCAAGAAAGAGATGCATTATGAAAACTGTCAGTGCTATTTTCCTCTGCTCTTGCCTCGTTCCTTTTGATTTATTTTTTAGCGTGTTTCCCCCAGGCTGTGCTGTTTGCTCACGTCTGTTTCTTCTCCATTCGACAGCAGCCAAATGGCTTTCTGAGGGCATCGGCAGCTGCCCTGCACTTCTCAGGCTGTGGCCAGCCTCAGCCCCTGCTCCTTCGGGGGAGGTTGCAGAACTTAGTAGATGCAGCTGTGGAGAGTCCAGCTGCAAGAACTCTTCATGCAGAAGAGAATCCGATGTGCCTAGCAAAGGGAATGCCCTGTGGTGGCAAGGGGCTGATGTCCAATCCTGCTGCCCGTATGCAATAAAAACACTTATTGACAGAGACTGATGAGGCCTGTGGACCACGCTACTTATTGATCAGAGACCTGAGTGTTCTTATTGATCAGAGACAACAGACCAACTTGTTCACCTACTGTTATTGTTTAGGTTGCAAGGATCATGCAATTCCTGCGCTGTTACACATCACTTAAGTGAACCGCATGCACTTCCCATGTAAATATAAAGTGCTTACGTACTACTTTTGTCCTGCAAAATAACCGCTTTGCGTAATGTAGCATTGCAGGGGGATCCGGTACAAAGACAAGGGCTGGTTGTTGCACAGGGAGCGTGGAGAGGAATAATGTTTTGCTTTATTCTTCATGTGCTACATTTTATAATCATCCAGAGATCTTCCAAATGAATGACCTGCAAGGCAGCTGTCACAGGGAGCTCCTGCAGTGCAGTGGTGAGACTGACGCCTGCTTGGGAAGGGCCAGGAGGGGTTAGCAGTGCAAAGACAGGGGGCCGCACGGAGTTCAGCAGTGCCAATGCTTGCCTTGAAAACACGATGGCCAGTGGAAATATGCGGCACCCAGGGTGGGCTGGCGTTTGTTACTGTTCGTATCATGCGTGAGGGAGGGGCGCAAGAAGCTATTTAAATGCATCTTTTGATTTCTCAAGAGCTGCGCCTGACTCCGCTCAGGGACTCCTGCAGAGTCACCAAGAGAGGACGCAGATGAAAATCTGCCTGTTAGTTTGCAAACTGCCCCTCACTGGTCTTCGGTTCTCCTGGAACCCCATTCTGCTTCGCTGGAGCAAGAGGCCGTTTCAGGCTGACGCAGCCGGAGGTATTGCAATGATCTGAGTAATGTGTGCTACTGCCTTCTGCTGAAGGGAATAGAAACGGCCCAGCTGTGTGTCTTAGGCCTCGCGCTGCCAACTGCCTTTCTCCTCTATCTCCAGCAGTAGAAGCCTGTGCTTGTGTGAGGGCACACGTCCCAACACTTCAAGTGGCTCAAGCAGGATGGGTCCTGCACCCAGGGGCTCGGAGGCCTGGGGAGGGGTGGGGCGATGCAGACCGAGCCTGCCCCTCACCCTCCCCACAGCGGCTTATGACCCATGGGCCTGGCTGGGCTCTGCTCCATGCTTCCTAAAGGGCAGGCAGCCAGGCCAAATTTGAGTGAGTGGTGTCACAACCCTGCGTGCCAGGGGCCAGATCGCAACGCCCGGAGCGGAGAGCCGAGCCTAGCCCGCCCCATGGCATAGGAGCTGCTTCCTGGTGTGTGGGTCAAAGAGGGACAGTCCCACAAAACCCAGGACTGTTGGGAGGAGTGGAAAGGGGCTGCCTCTCTGTTTTCTGTGAGCCATTCTGATCTGTCAGTGCGATGGGT
Source organism: Emydura macquarii macquarii (assembly GCF_026122565.2). Lineage (NCBI taxonomy): Eukaryota > Metazoa > Chordata > Testudines > Chelidae > Emydura > Emydura macquarii. The sequence continues at coordinate 2,610,568 of NW_027130449.1, read as the reverse complement.
CTCTTGAATACAAGTTCAGAAGGCTTAACTTCAGTATATGTAGGGGATCGCCTGCACCTGACCTTAAAGGAATTGTCTTGTAAGCACCTTCAGAAGATTTGCTGCTTCTTACAGCATCTGCAGAGGCATAACCAGATACTGGAGCAGACTTGTCCAATGAGCAAAATTCCCCAAGCAGCACTGAACCTGCCCTGTCACTGCAAGGGAATATTAATGGCTGTAGCAGCGGTCTGGAAGTCAGGACTCCTGGGACAGCTGAGTCTCTGTGTGGCCTTCCTTGGGAGATGCTGTAACATCCACCCTCCTTGCTCTCCTGGATTTCTCATCTGCAAAGTGTGCAAAATATCTGTGGCACCGAGGTGCTGCAAAAGTGCAACCTATGGGTAGCCTCAGCTGAGAGTCGTTTGGTTGCCAGCTCTCATGGTTTTACTGTGAGTCATGCTGTTCGTAAAGCCCCAGGCCCTGGGTGCATCCGAAACTGATGTTTGGGTGCATCAGAATCTCAGCTTTTGTTACACGGAAAAGCAAGCTTCTGTCCCTCGCGGATCTGGAGAAATGCTGGAAACCACAAACTCTAAAGGTGCAGAACCTAGACGGCAAAAAGAATTCCAAATGGAGTATTTTTACATTCTCATTATTTTGGAGGTCCCAACTCGTGATTTTTGAACACTGGGGCTTGGCCAACGCTGTGAGTTTCAAACCAGACCCTCGTTGTCTAGAGGGATCCACTCTGCCATTTGGAGTCAAAAGGGATCTGCTGTCTCCTGTCGAGCTGACAGCGGACATGCTGATCCTGCCCCAGGTGGGTACCTGCTCGCATTTCTCTTTCCTTATTTTGTGCTGTTTGGATGAGCCACCGGACTCCAGACTTCAGCTCAGGGACTAAAATTCCTCTAGGTTGCAGGTGACCAGAACCTGCCAAGAGGCAGAACAGCTGTTAGCTTCAAAGCAAAGTCAGACCTGTACAATTGCTAGGCAGTGAATAGGATGTACCATGTGCCAGCCCCATGCTGTGTGTATGGATCATAGAAAAAGGATACAGGAGCTAATTAATTCTTTGTCCACTGAAGTTGTCATTAACGCTGAGCTTATTGTTGAATTCACCCCAGTGGTCATGTTTACACTTGATCCCAAGCAGAGAACAAGTGGCTGTTTCCTCCCAAGTATGCAGCACCTTCCGACGGAGGGGAGGAGGATGCAGTGTAGCCTGTGGTTTAAAATCCCAGCATTTCAAAAGTCATTTGACATCAGGCAAGCCTGTTCCCAAAATGCACTGGGCTGCACATGCAGGAGATTGGATTGGTTCATACTGGAGAATGCACCTTGCAGAGATTGCATCACAAAGACTTTAACACAGCAAGCAATCGTATGCAGATCAGGATGGCATGTGAGAACAGTCACCTAGAGCAAGTGTACTAGGATGCCCCCATAAACTTGACTCGTCTGCAGGAGACAAACATGCCTTGTTGACAAGCCCACAGTGCGCTACGTGAATGCACAAGCACATTGCCGGGGCCAGAGCAGAGCTCCCACACCCTGCACAGCGATTCTTGATATACGTGGGAAGAGTGGGTTGAACCAGCAAGATTCATTCAAAGATAGTTCCTTTTTAGTTAGCACTAGGGCATTTCTTGCACCTTTCTCTGAAGCATCCAGTTCTGACCCCTTCTTGGAGACGGTATGCTGGATTAGGTGGACCTTGGGTGTGATCCAGCCTGCCAATGCCTATGGAGCAAGTTGTAATATTTGTACTCACACTCAGTAACTCCTCATTGCACAAGAAGTGCCGTAGAAATCAATCAGTAAGGTGTTATCCCACATGAGTAGTGTTATGGCTGGTTATCTGTATCCTGATAGCACCTAAGAGCCCCAGTCATGGACCCACTGTGCTGGGCGCTGTACAAATACAACAAAAAGACAGTCCCTGCTTCAAAGAGCTGACAATCGAAGCCTGGTATCAAACCTATCCTGGTGTATGTGTTGCTCATCAGGTTTTATGAAGAGTTTGGCTGGGTAATTTTCAGCGTATGAGTTGTACAAGGATTTTGACCTGGACTGTTTGCTTTTCCCTGCTCCTGGTGCGTGACAGGCACCTAATTCACAAGGTCTCTGCTCCCTGACTGCACCAATGTGACTCTGTAAATGGAAGACTTGACTTGCAGCTCACTCACTTCCCCTGGCATGTTTTTGGCCAGAGGATTGTTTGTGCTAAAGAGCATAGAGCCATCAAGGTTTGTGGGCATTTCCATGTGTAGTCAGAGACCTACTACGTTCTCAGGGAGGCAGTGTGTGTCTATGGGGACCCTGGCAAGTCTCTGTGCCTCTGTTTCCCCTTCCGCTCTTTTCCTGTCTTGTCTATTTAGATTGTAAGCTCTTTGGGACAGGGGCTGTCTCTTCCTCGGTGTCTGTACAGCACCTGGTACGCTGGGACGCTGATCTCAGTGGAGGTCTCTAGCTATTATTGTAATTCTGCTAATAATAATCCTCGCAAATTTCAAATACTACGATGACCACATAAACTGCAGAACATTCCCCTCCCCCAGAGCTACCCTCCTCCCTCAACAGACCAATTAATCTTTACCCTGGGAATGTATCTTCAGCCCTTTTCCATACAGGGCTTCAACCGATGCCTGTTCAAAGTCTCACTTCATCTGTTATATATATATATATTTACTCCTTGAAATCCACAGAGGCTGATATCTTTGTACATTTCCACTCCGGCAGCCATGCGGCCATTTCCCATTAGCGAGCATCTGGGATGATTCCGTTAATACTTTTTTCAAAAGAAAAGGCATGTTGCACAAATTGATAAATAATGCGATGCAAAAATAGCAATCAGAATTAATTAGAGGGAGGTGGTAGTGGTTGTTTTTCTCTCTCTCCTCTCAGGAGCTGGCTTCTCCCCAGGGAACTCTATTCAGAGAAATATTGATAATAATTAAGGCCCTGTCTGATTTCAACAGTGATGTGCCGATGACCTAGTGGCTAAAAATGTTCAGGGGCATCCTTTTTATTTCTTGCTTGAAGGATGGCTCTCTAGCAACCCCGTGTCCTAGTACTAGGCTGGATGTAACAGGATGGGGTGATCTGGAGAGCCCGGGGGCTAACCCAGCCCAGAATACAGAATGAGCCACACCTGGGTTGAATCAGATGATCCCAAGATAAAAGGCAGCAGGAAGCTGCTGGCAGGGGAGCTGCAGGGGGCTAGGGCGGTTTACAGTACTTTTGGAGGCTGGGACAGTGGCTCAGGTAGGAGGGGCTGTGTCTAGCTAAAGCCTGGGGGGGAGGATTATGTTTGTGTTTGCTTCAGAGTGTTGTTCATGTAATAAAAAGCCAGCCCTGAAGAGCTGTGACTGAAAGAGGGGCTGTGGAGTTTGTTGAGGGAGCCCTGGTGGAAACAGGACCAGGGCTCATCTGCAGCACCTTGGCCATGAGTGGGAGTGTAAATGGGAGCTGGCCCTGTTATGTGTGTGATATTAATTCAGTCCTGAATAAAGTCTGCTCTGGCAAACATTTCTGCAGCTGAGTAACTGTACACATCCATGTCGCCCCATTGACTGCTCACCAGTGTCAGAGCTTTGCTGGGCTGGGGTCTAAGCAGGAAGACCTGTAACTAATCAGTTCATGTATGAAGGTGCCAAAAGCAGCGTCCCTGGGCAATCTGTTTATTTCTTCAGTTGTGTCTTAAAAGGTGCCTCTCTAAAGCTCTAGTTTCTGACTTCTCCCTGGCTCTACAGACCAGGGAGGTCCTGGGCTGCTTTCACAAGTTGCCCCTTTCCCTTTCTGTTAAGGGTCTGTTGTTCCCCTTGGGGGTGATTCCCACGGCTGGTCTGTCTATGCTGCAGTCAAAAGGTGGGATGCAGCTTTGGTAGCCCTAGCCGAGCTCACGTCCAAGCTAGTTGGGGGAATGGGAGCCGTGGTGTGTGTCTGCCCAGTTACCTCAAATGTACTCGAGAGAAGGAGTAATACTGAGCGAGAGTGACGGGCTCTTAGGGCACTGCTCAGGATTCGGACTGTCATTGCAGTCTGTGTAGCGGAACGAGCATTGTTACAGCTAGATCACCAAACTTCAGCATCAGTGCAGTGGTGCAGACTAGCCTGCTGAGGACAGTGCCACCCAGGGCTGGGCTCTTGACACTCCTACAGCCCTAAAAGCCCATGTGTCTCGCACAGAGGGAGTGCCTCTTTCCAGGAACTCAGCGCTGGCCGAGGGAATGCCCCTCTGAACACAGGGGGATTCTCCGCCTCCATGAATGTGCATTTCTGTGAGGGTACTCTGGGGGGGGGTGCACAGAGCACGTTTGTCTGTGCAGGTGTATGTCTGCATGTACTTGTGTGCGTGTACATATACGTACACCTGCTCATGTATGTGTGCGTGTTTGTTTACACCTGCACACACAAACTTGTGTAGATGCAGAGTGTTCCAACTCAGCCAGCAATAGGTCACAAAGTCAACCTGCGACAGTTGCAGTTTAATTTTTTCAGCCCCTTAAGAGTTAATTCTGTTCCCCTTGCAGCTGAAGAAATAAGCTTGCTATTTTCCTCTGAGTTAATCACAAAAGGCTCATACTTCCCCCCTATCCATGATTAACAATTAAGAGACCAAATTCTATAGTGGTGTCTTATAATAATAACCAAATCTTGGAAGTGCAGTGGATGAATAATGGATCACGGCTCCGTCTTAAAGGCTCTCCCTCTCTCTCTCTCTTCTGTGCCCGAGTTTGAATGGCAAAGTAATGAGTCCTCCCTCATTTCATAAAAGTTACAGATGTTGAGAGCCGCGGCTGATTTCTATTCATCAGATCCGCCCCTCCCAAACCAGATCTCCTGGTTAATGAGCCGGGAGCCAATCAATAATTCATGGCTACATGAGTAACCGTTGGATGATAACCACTTATTTGGGAAGATGTAATCAGGACCCATTCTCTTTCTCTCTCTCTTTCACTGTGCTTCTTATCTCTGTATCAGCTCCCTCTGACTCACCGCTAATCCAATAGACTGAAGCAGGAGCAGAACAATAGCTTAGAAAACAAGGTACTTACTGTATGTGGGAGAAAAGCAGTTCCATGCTTAGGTGTGTTGTTTTCCCCACAATGACCTAGGCCCTTTCGTCAGGCAGCGCAAAGACAGGATGGGCCACGGGGAAAGAATATCATTAGAACGCACGAGTGCTAAAAAGTTTTCAATTTCATTTCACAGGACTGGCCATGTATAGACGGGGAATATTAAGTGTCCGCATGAGACAGGTGCTCCATGTCACCCTCTGAGTTTTCGGGGAGGAGGAGGGGGGTTTTCTGCTTCAGAAGAGCAGACTAGAGGAAATCTCCTTGCCTTAAAAATGCCTTAGGTCTCTCCTTCACGGCACAGATTTTTAAGAGGATGGGAGCCATAGAAAAGCTATTCAGACAGAGAGATAAAAAGCAGCCCCTGACCTGTACAGATAAAGAATTATGGATGTGATCCACAAAGCAACTTCCATGCCCGGACTCCAGAGTTAGGTACCTAGGTCCCTGTGCATGACTGCCCTGTGATCCACAAACTCCTGCCTGGCTGCAGCTAATCCTGTCGCTGTCTACATTCACTTGGCACCTAACTCTCCACTACAAAAGTTCCTTAGCTGCTTCAGTTTTAGTCCTTTGGCCATGTACGCTGTCTCCCAAGCCCCAGGGTGATTCATGCAGTGGGTGGAAGACAGGCCTTCAGCCTCCTGTGTCGCAGGCAGCACCCAATCCAAGGGGCAGCCTCTGAGCACGCCTGGGGGATCGGATCCCCTTCAACATCTGGTTGGAGGAAGAGGCGGTAGTGCCCCTCCCCTCACAAGTTTTAGCCAAGTGATTGTGGGAGACCCCTGTTCAAAGCACAGGGGTCCCCCACTTGTCAGGAGGTGCTCTAACCACTGGGCTATGGGGCGGTGTGGGGCTCCCTCAAGCTCTCCTGTTCTGCTGTGGATAAATAAAGGAGTGATTGGACCAGGGGGGCTGGACCCAGATGTCCCTCTGGGTGCCCTAACAACTGGACCACAGAATGGTTCTGGCTTTTGCTCTCTCTGGCCCAATGATTGTTATTCGGTCGGAGAGCAGGTTAGGCCTAGACCCCTCTCTCTCTGGCCCAGTGACTGCAGAGGGAACCTAGGTGTCTCAGCCCAGGCTTTGTGGGTCTCAGTGTTGTTCCTGTGATTTTTCTAGTTCTCTAAAAGTTAGGGACGCTCAGCGTTGCAATGCCCAAGTCCCTGTATGGATCCCACCCTATCTGACCATCTCTAAATGCACCTGTCGCTAGGGCCTCAGAGGAATAGACATGTTTCATTCGGATTATTAATAGCATAGTGGGAGTTGTCTTATGGTTAGAACAAGGAACTGGGAGTGAGTTCCCTTTGGTGCTAATCCTGGCTCTGCCACTTAGCTGCTGTGTCCTTGGATACTTCGTTTCCCCATTTGTTCCCCAAGCCGTGTCTCTACCAGACAGCTATCCCAGTATTCCCAATTGGTTCCGGCCAGGGAGTGCTATTTTTCTGTCTATCACCATACATTGGGTCTGGCTAGGTTCTTATATGGTTCCCACACTATCCCAGTGTACCGGTATTCTACACTAGCAAGCCCTCCATCTTGTACTCTTCTGCCAGCATAGCTCATCCCAGTTCCCTGAACAAAATAAGCTACGCCAGCGAAAGGACGCTCTTGCCCATGTAACTGGATCTATACTAAGGCTTTTGCCAGCACAGCTACGTCAACTGGGGCAGTGTCTTTTCCACACTCCAAACCAACCTAGCTATGCCAGCAACATTTGTCAGTGTCGACCAGGCCTCAGCTTGCCCGTCTGTAAAAGAAGGAATAATACTTTTGTGAGGCGCAATTCATTAAAGCATGTCAGGCCCTTTGAAATCCTCACATGCAAGATGCTACGGAAGAACTGAAGGTTGATTTTTATTATTACTGTTGTTCCTGTTAGGGGAGAGGATTGCTGGTGATTTCGAAGTCCCTGTTTCCGTACCCTGGAAGAAAACCTGCCTTTTGGTTGTGTGTGTGTTCTCTGAACCTCAGCGAGATCTTTGATAGAGTGAACACGTTCCCTCTATGGTACAGATGTGGATTGTTCAGGGATAGTCTTGTTCTGATGCTGCTCCATTCCTGTGATGCCGTATGTCTGTGCACACTCGTGGAATCTGTCCTATGTACAGCTAGGGAATGCAGATCCTTGTAGAATGAGAGGCCTGACTAGTAAGGAGAGGTAATTCAGACTTAACCCCAGAGCCCCCAAACTTGGCATCCATTTGACTAGGGAGCCAGTTTGGAACTGTGCCAGCGAGCTGCCCTAAACCCCAGGAGGCGCTGGTTGAAATTTGGGATAGTTCAGATATGTGGCTCTGACGGCCCAGTCCAATCTGCAGACATAAGGTGTGTGTGTCTAATGCGGTGCGAGTTCACGCTGTAGGCAGAGCTGGGCTTGAGAAGTGTGTGTGTGTGTCTGTAAGCTGGGGATTCTCATAAAGAGCTGGGTGAGCCCAGCTGGGAAGGGGAGACCCAGAGGAGAGCAAGCGGGGAGAGAGAGCCCTCTCTGAGAAGAAGGCTGAGAAGGAGAAAGGGAAGAGGAGCAGACAGGCCACTGGCAGGGCGAGCTGGGAGCCTGACCAGAGGCAGGAATGGGGTGAGCAGCAAGCAGCCTGTCTGAGCCCCTGAGTGAGCAGAGGAGTGTGCCGGCCTGGACAGCGGGGTTGCTGGTGGCACCAGAGTCTGCGGCTAGGGCTGAGGACAAACTGTAAATGGCCGAGGTGTACCTGAGAGGAAGGGGTGCCTGGCTGAGCCTGACTGGGCTGAAGATTCAGTTGTTTTGCGTATTTCTATTGGACGTTGTTAAAAGACTCTGTGGCCCCAGAGGGGGCAGGACTCTATCCAGTTATCTGGCTGGAGGGCCAGGACCCTCCTATGCCTGGAATTGGCCAAAGAATAGTGGGGGAAACTGAGGCAAAAGTTGCTGCAGGGCCACATCCAGACAGGAAAGGCGTGTCAGGGGGAGCAACTTGGAGTAACCGACTCCAAGGTGTTGGGGAACATGCATTCCCCCTTCTCTCAAGCGTAGCCCAGTGGTAGAGAAGCCAGCAAAGACTTCTGAGCACCTTCTTCTCGGCCAAAACGTACAGGATACGCAGGTGCAGAAGCAGAGACGTACATGCGGGTGGCAGGCAGACTCAGTCCGGGTCAAACAGTGGCGGTCGTGTTGTTCAGCTGGTGCCCACTAGCTTACCGACTGGGTCATAGCCAAGACCCCCAACACAGTGAACTCCCTTTTGGGTAACCTGAGCAGCTTTCCCGCTGCCGCACCTGCTCCCTGGGGCCTGGCAGCGGTCACCATCCCCTCCGTCCAGTGGAGAAAGAATCTTATGTCTCACCTTTTCCCTCCTGTCGTCTGCACGGTGAGGCAATGACTCCCTTTCCTGTCTGTCTGTCTATGCCTGCCGTCACCAGAACACCTTTCTGTCTTGTCCTCAAATAAATCTTCTACTTGAGCACCAGGAACAGCACAGCCTCCTCCCCGCCCCCCACACACACACCCACCCTCAGCTCAAGCCGTGTCCGTCGTAAGGGCCTGCAGGCCAAATCCAAGTGGCATCTGAAATATGGTGGGGTCTGTCTGCAGTGAGAGGGCAGTCCGCTCTCTGCGGCATCCGCCTTTCCGATAAGCAGAAGGGGATGTTAGTTTGGAGCTGGGCAAAGTGCTGGACTGACAGCCATGGCAAACAAAGCCCTCTGGTTATCCCCCAGTGTGGGTTCAGGACGTAGCAGACCTGGTTGATGCACCCCATACCTAAGCTGAGAGCCACGCCCACCCCCCCACACACACGAGAGAGAGTCCTTGGCTCATTCAGTTCTTGGCTGAAATCTCCAATTAGTGTCAGTGTGTTGTATTGTTTGGGGATGCGGTCCTATATCCACCACGCACTGCGACGCTCGGCGCTGCGGCCGACAGATGGGAACAGCCTCCAGCTGCCCTCGGCCTGCCTCCACCCAGTTCCCATCACTCCGCATCTCTTCTCTGAAAGGATTCCTAGCTCCAGAAAGAGACGAATCCCAGATGTGCGTGATACAGAGCTGGGCTGGAGCTTTAATGAGAGGCTGTGCTCGGAGCAGGCTGTCAGGCAGTGACAGCTGGATTGATGGGGATTTCAAAGGAATGCTCCTCAACACCCACAGCAAAATCTTTCTTCAGAGGGAGAAGCTCGGAAAAAGCCTTCAAATGAATGCAGAACGAGGGCATCTCCTTCCAGATGAGTGGGCCCTGGCAACCCTACTGTAATGAGAGGTAGAGAAGAGGAGACAGTAACTTTGTTGCATTAAAGCAACAGGGAAACCAAAACTAAAGTGCCAGTCCCCTTCCCCATGACTGGAGGCTGCTTCAGGCCTGCCTGCATCCAATTCTTCACCTCGAATTCACCTAAATTCATCTCACCTAAATTGATTATTTTGATTGGTCCAGCCATGCTGAGTGACCTACAACTGATTGCACTACAGACCCTGCTCTTCTAGCAACTCTCTGCATGTAGGGAAATGCCTTTAGGATGGCACAGGACTCATCTCAGCCCTGGCACAAATGGGTGTCCCCCTCATTGACATCTGTGAGATTTGCGCTCGCTTATGCCGGTGTCAGATTGGGTCCATGAGATCTGGGGATCTGCGGGGAGGTTATTAGCAAAGTTTCTGGCTGAGGAGGAGCCAGTGCAAATCCCTTTATACACCCTCTTCACCCCAGAATGTTAATTTGCAGAGAGGAAGGATGGCCCTGTGGTTAGGGCAGTAGCATAGAACACATAGGCTGTGTTCAAATTCCTGCTCTGTTGCAAACTTCCTGTGTAACCTTAGTCAAGTCACTTAATCACTCTGTGCCTCAGTTTCCCATCTGTAAAACAGGGATAATAGCACTTCCCTGTTTCACAGGGGTGTGTGAGGAGAAATACATTAAAGACAGTGAGGTGCTTAGGTACTATGTTAATGGAGGACTTCGGGGTGCTTCAGATAGAACATAATTTTTGCTGTAGCCAGTCTATAACCAAACCTCCATATTCCAGCCCTCTCAATCTTTGGGGTGTTTGAAATCTGAAGGCAGAGAGAAATTTTCCAGACTCCATCCATCACTCTAATGGGCAGAACCAAAACACCCATCTGAACACACATCTCAAATTTTGCAAAGCTAAAAATCCACATCTTGATCAGCCCCTGGCTACTAGATACCATGGTGCTGAGTGAAAGTATAAATACCCACAAGTGTGAAAGGTGAGGCTATCTTAATGTGTTGTGCCATGAGAAAAGTTACTCTGCGTAGCTAACACTGGGGGGCCACAGTCTCAGCAGCTGGTATAAACTCCTGTGGAGCTAATGCTCCACTGGTATACATTGACGTAGTTCCACTGACTTAAACAAAATAACACTGATTCATATCATATCAGCTGAGGATCTTGTCCCTGGTTACACCGAAACAGACAGAAATGTTGGGCTAGATGAATTTCGGTTGCAACTCCACTGACTTCAGTGAATTTGGAGCTAGGGATGAATTTGCCCCATAGTCTGATTATAAGAAGTCATTTCTCCTTGTCAGTGTGTAAAACGGACTGAAATTGTGTCTGCTCGCTGCTCTTGTCTGTTCTATTAGACCAAGCACCTTGCATTTCTTCACTCGTATCGCTCTTGAATGGAGTACGTTAGATTGCATGACAGTTCTCTCCCTGGGGCCTTATAAAATCAGCTATGTGTATCTCACTAGGTGAGTGCAGTCAGCAACATTATAAATAAATATATGGTGCAAACATGTTGGTGTTGATTCCAGCATTTCAGCCACGATCGTTAATGAAGGTTTCAAAACAGAGCTCCGTTCCTCCGCCAAATCCCCTTGCGGCCACTTAAGCTTCTGCAAATACCCCAGGCCCACGGTGATCTAGCAAACAAATGCCAGGTGCAAATAGCCCAGCTCCTCCCTGTGGTCACACAGGCCATTGTTCCAAATTTCAAGTGAACAAACTTCCGTAACCCTTTAACCATTAACATTTTAATCATGTCCAAGCAATGGTTTGAACAGCACATGCATCCCTCTGTCTGGCTGTTGTGATCTCAACCTTCCAGTGCCAAACTCCCTAAGAAGTTAAAATATTTGTTTATATAAAAGACACACACCATTACTGCACACACTCACAATCCCCAGAGCACCCCCACAGTATCAGGTGCACAGCAAAATTCCCCTGCGGGCTGGGCATAAATCAGGCTTTAAAAGTTAAGGTAAGATAAGAAGAAAAAGACTCCACATTTGCCAGCCTAGTGCTGGATTTTCAGTGGCCAGTCCTTTGGGTTTCACATCTTCTTCTTTCTAAGTTGTGCTTCTAACCTGCCCTTCTAGTGTTTAGAAGCCACCCGAATGTGGTATGTTCAGTTCTGGACGTGGTATCTCTTTGCTTTCTGTGTGCTGCCCTTTTAATTTCTAAGAACTTTTTCTGCATGCAGAGGTTAGCAGCCATTTTGTTCTCAGTGTTGTTGCAGACTGTTATGGAGGGGATGCACACGCTGTGCTCTCCCCTGGAACTTTTTAATTTGTCCTTTCTTGTTGCTTTCCATGACCTTTCATTCCCTGTTAGACTGAAAGTGCATGTGCTGCTCTTTTGTTTTGCTGCGTAATGTCATGGACTTGGCCTAACAACCTCACAGACCTTTGTCTTTCTTGTGTAATCTCTGTCTCCCTCCTTTCTGTGTTGCCTTCCTTCCAGCCTCTTTCCTTCTGCCTACGTTTTGTGTGAGAGCCTTCTCCTCTGCTAGTTCACATGTTCCTGCATCTCACCATGCAATCAGTTCTTCATCTCATTTCAAATCTCTGCTGAAAACTTATCCCTTGTCTCCCTTGTCTATGCCTCTTAAATATCAGCCTGCCTGTGCTGCTGTGTTTTGACTCTGGGACACAGCTAATGTGCAAGCAACAAAACCAAGCCAAGTTGTATGGTATGAAGGTCAGGCTACATTCTGCCATCAGCCACAGCACAATTGAAACTGACTGTCTTGGGGTTGTAGAGATGTACTAGAGCCCTGTTTGGCTCCTGGTTGCCATTTTCACTCCATGGGCCCTGCTAAGTACAGCTGCAGGACAGACCTTGCAAGCAATGGGTAACTTGGCTTAAACTTTTAAACTGCATTCTTTCTCCTGTCTGATTTCTTTGCAGTTCCTCCAGATGACCCAGTAATTACTGGGGGCCCGGTCATTAGCCTGAGAGCTGGGGATCCCCTGAACCTGACCTGCCATGCCGACAATGCTAAACCAGCAGCCTCCATCATCTGGATGCGGAACGGAGAAGTGATAAATGGAGCCACCTACTCCAAGGTCAGGGGTGCTGGAGTTTGGGACAGTGTTGGGGACGTGGGACTGCTCTTTTGCTCATCTTGCAGAGAAGTCTTGGAATTATTATAGGCTTGGATTTACAAGATTTTGCTATGTGGTGAAGCAGAGAGAGGGTGGAGCCAGGTGACCGAATGCATCTCTAGAAACCAAGAGGTGTGGGGTTCTTTTTCAGCTCTGTCCTTCATGCTCCTGGGTAGTTTGTGATTTTCCATTGCTCTTGCCTCAGTGGATCTAGAAGATCTCTCTTTTTCACAATAACATGATCGTTCTTGGTGGATTTAAACTCCTGGTATCACCTGGTCACATCAGATGACCATCCAGCAATGAATTGCTGATGAAATCCCTGAGGTATAGACTTTTTTTTTTTTTTTTTTTGCGGTGGCCAGAACTTTATTGCAGAAAGCTTGGTAGATGGCACTGATGCTGTTCCAAATATCTCATTCCAAGTCTTTACCCACAAGAAACTCCAGCTCAAATTGGAAGAGATCCTACCCTGCTTTCCAGAAATTCCACTGAGGTTTCTGGAGGCCATTGTAGTTGGAATTTGCATGGCTGTTCTAGTCAGGCAAGGCCAGTTCTGGGATCAAGGAATCCTATCAAAGATTTTAAAACCACCAGAGGGTGTTGCCCAGCTGTAAAAAGGTGAGGTCAGAAGATCCCATGGTCCATCTCTTGCTATGGAAAGTGCCTGGCTCCTTTGGACAGACAGAAGCTGTCAATGCCCCTCTTCTAGCCTTACTCCATCTCCATGAGGGGAGTATAGACTCAAAGGCCGCTTTGGTTGGTTGGTTGGTTGGCTGGAGCAGGTCCAAGGTGAACTTTAAAAACAAAGTGCTGGATTCTGCTCTCAGTTACACCAGTATAATTGTGGAGTAACTTCACCCTGGTCAGTGGAGTTACTCTGGACATACCCCAGTGTAATGGAGAGCAGAAAGAGGGTAATTCTGACCTGGATTCCAACCCGACTGGGGGAGCCAGTGTCTGGGTGTGAGGACAGGCCGATGGGGTGGCACTGCCTTGAACGTGTGAGAAGCCAGGCGTGGCATCTGCACGTTCTGGAGGCTAAAGAGCTGGGATGAGAAGCTTCATTAGTTGGAGCAAGAGGCCCAAGGGAGGCTTTCAGGAGAGGTGGAGTCATGGCAGCCACCCCACCCCACCCCATCCCACCCCTGGCTTTTCAAGTCCTAGGCCTCTGTAGAGCTCTGCCAATGCACTTGAATCCTGCAAAGCTCCTCTACCTGATCTGCCTCTGCAGTTCAGTCCTGGCCTCAAGCATGTACTGCTGTTCAAATCCTGGGTCCCAGCTGCAGTTCACCCAATGCACCCATTACAGACCAGGAGGGGTGCTCCAGTGGGGGTTGTACAGAAGCAGCTGTGAATGATTGCATGACATGCAAGCAGATGCTACAGGGATCTAGATGAGGTGGGAAGAGTAGTCCCTTGCCGATGGTGAAAGCAGGGTTTAGATACCACAAGGATTCTTGAGATAGATGGGGAGAAGTGTGCCGGGGGTGAGGGGGTATTTCTATAAGAAACCAACCAAACCCAGAGCCTAAACCTACCTACCAGCCCTGGAGGGGAAGGGGAGAGATGTCCGCGCCTCGGGGGGCAATGGGAGGGCCAAGGTTTACAGGTGCATGATGAAGAGGGGCTGTTTGGAAACTCTTGGGCATCCCGAAGGAATGGTGCATGGAACAGAAAACATACTTACTTCTCTTACAAAGTGAGACCCGCAAACCATCATTTGATCACAGCCCCTGGGAAGATCAGTCTCCCCTGTCCCGGGCTGCCTCCGTTTCCCTGCCTGGAGCCCCCCACAGATGAGCCAGCTGGGCCCTACAGGCCTTCTGGCTACTCTGAAGAAGTTAGCATCTAATTTGCATAGGCATTATGACCTTTCTGTCCCCCTCTGCCATCTGTTTTGCCTGCAGCATCACAGGTTTCCTGCTTTATTGCACCCAAACCCTATGACATTCCATTTCCCCTTCCGTCAGCAGTCTCCGGCTTGCTTCTGAGCCCACAGCTGTAGAGGGTGACCTGCCAGCAATTCGTGCTTCTGGTCAAGAACAAATCTACCACCCCATTGCGCCCTACACACCTTGCTCCTCTAGCCCGCAATAATGTGACTCGCCTGATCAGCACAGCCTCAATCCCCCTCTTGCAACATGCCACGTGGAGCGAGCAAAAAACTAAATCAAACCCACAGCTGCCCCTTCCTGCCCCCATTTCCCAGGATGCCACACGGCAGCCGGCATTAATTAAAACCTGAAAGAACTGACCTCTCTCTACACTGATTTGAGTGAAATTAATTAAAATCTTGGCCATTAACATGTAATGGTTTGTAACTAACTGCAATCCTCCAAACCTTCCTCTCCGCCGTGGGCTGGGTCAGTCCTGGCCCTGGGGAATCAGGAATTAAGCCCTCTCCATTTCAGACTAGCCAATTGCTGCAGGAATATCAGCCCCTTTTCAAATATATCTGTATTTGTATGAATTCCAAAGCCCAAGTGCTCACGCAGCATATGAAGCATATTAATAGCTGCCTCATTTGCTCCTCTGATGGCATGTGCTTCTCCGGGTGATATAGACGGGGGTTATACATTATCACCCTTGTGCCATTGATAGACGCAGGTCTTGATCCTCCATTGCCCTGCAGTTTGGGACGTCATTTGCACGGGTGCGAAGTGGGTGTGTAACAGGAGCGAATCAGAGTGGTTACAATTTACGCCCAGCAGGCGCTGGGATAAACGACTGCGCAGCACCAGCTCTGCCTTGGAGTCCTTCCCCCGAAAAGCAGAGGTGACGATACAGGGGGCATCCGGGGAGTGGAGTGACTAGTAGAAGTACAGGTGATGGATAGCCCCTCTGTCTCACAAGCATGCTCTCCACCACCACCATGGCGATATTTGACCCCAGGCCCTGTGCAGCTCCTAGTTATCCTGGGGTGGAGAAGGCTGTGCTGCTGTTGGTGTTTCTGCAGGGAGTGTAGCCCCCTGCACTTAGGGCACTGATGGATGGCGTGACTTGTCTGCCTAAGAACGTCATCAAGATCCCAGCCCGTGGAACTGGAGAGTGAAACACCAAATGGCACACGAAGTAGTTGCGTCATTCCGCCCTGGGGGGAGCAACTGAGGAGATGGGATCCTAGGGCCTAAACCTCAGGGACGGGCTGCAGCTGGCCCCACGCAGTGCAGAAGGTGTGGAGAGGTTGCACAGAGCCTCCCCCCGCCCCAGCATCTCTGCAAGGGACAGAGTTCAGCCTGTGTGCATCCGGACAGCAAGGAGGGGGTCCCTCTAGACTCTGTGCACAGAGATGCCCCTTCTCTACCAGCCATACCATTGGGGCTGATGTAGGCGGGGGAGCCCACGTGGCAACCTTTCCACAGAGTCATTTTGGAGGCATCCCGCCTGACTCAGTGCCATGGACCACGACTAACTGCCATGGGCATCCCCCCATGTAATAAGCAGTGCCATTAAAAGCCCCAGAGGGTTCTCAGGGCCTGCTCTCTCCTCTCATGCCAGCACAACCCCAGTGATGTTGAAAACTGGTGTAAGTGGGAGGAGAATCGGGCCCTCGATGTTGAACCAGAATAGCCAAAAGCACATGAGCTGACTGACATGCCCAGCACCTGTCCACATGGGGAGTGTCTCTGCTCCAAGGGCCACCCAGCTGCCATTAAAGCCAGTGTTAAAACCCCCATAGACCTCAGTGGGAGCCGGATCACACACCAAGTGCCACCAATTGTCATGGGATCAAACTTCACACCCGGCAAGGACAGTGCTTGAAATGCCCGAACGTGAAAACCCAGGAAAATAAGGGCTGGCGTTTGGCAATGTTTGACCCTTGGCAAGTCCTGGGGCGTGGCATGGAGTGCCACAGAGGCTGGCGGCCTCAGCCCTTTCCGAACACATCATCTGGTGCAGCTTGTTAATGGCTATTTAATACTTTCTCTCATGGCACGCATTACCTGTCTGATTAACCTAAATCAGAGGTCCAGAGGTCAATAACAATAATTAATTCACACAAGTGTTAATTCTCTTGTTGGCTGGGGAGGTGGTGTGATCCCCCTGTAGAAATTCAGAGGTGGATTCACAAAGAGCTGATTCTTCAAGGCTACAGTGTGAGTCACAGGCAGACCCAAAATTAGAACCCAGGAGCCCTCAGGCCTGATTCTGATTTAAGTCTGGGATGGATTTGGCCGCTGGTGCTCAGCTCTCTGCTCCAAGCACTAGACCACATGGCTTCCTTCTTTCCTTCGCTCTAAGCAAACTTCCCGGGAGGTGGAATTGCAGTTTGCACAACGCGATACATTGCAACAATTGGTGACGTTATGCTAATTCTCTAGGAAACTTACGGTCCCTTGTAGCCTTCAGGATTTCATCTTGCACTGCCCGGCAGCATCTGTGCTCATTTCCCGTTGTGCAGAGTGGGTGTGCAATGCTAATGCATTGCCATGGCAGCGTTTCACACTTGCTTGGCACAGGGGTGTAAGGTGACACGGTGCAAGAAACAGGCCACTGGCTTTGAAACTCCCCTGATGGCTGTTCACAGTATGTCCAGTTGACAATACAAACGCCTCCCAGTCTGGGATGGCGAGTGGGATGACTCTCACCAGAGCTGTCATCCTCAGGTGCAAGGTCCTGCAGCTTTCAAAGGAACCTATGGGAGATAAGCACCCAACTCCCATTGAAACTCATTGGAATTTGTGCACCTAACTCCCATCGGCTCCTTTGCAAACCACAGAGGAATTGGTATAATTAAGATTGTAAGCTCTGCAGGCAAGGACTGTCTACCACTCTGTTTCTATAGCGCCTACCACAACCTGACCTCATGCTTGGTTGGTTGCCTAGGCTCTAACATAATAAACGCACCTAATAATAAAGAATGTATTGCCCCTTTCAGCAGTAATCAAGTTTCATCCCTGTTTCTCCCCCTGCAGACGCTCCTCCGAGATGGCAAGAGGGAGAGCATTGTGAGCACCCTTTTTATCACCCCTTCTGACATCGAGAACGGGCAGAGCATCATCTGCCGGGCCACCAACAAAGCCATTCCCAGCGGGAAGGAGACGTCCGTCACCATCGACATACAGCGTGAGTGTGTGGCCGGCCAGGCCAGCTGGGCGTGCTTCTAACACGGTGCTGCCCTGATTCGCTCTTTCCTGAATGACTGAGTTTTGCTAGAGTTTGGCTCTCAGTTCAGAACTGGATCAGGATGACAGTTTGGGGCTTGGTTCCAGCCCATCTCTGTTTGTGCAGTTGTGAGAGTAGCCAGAGGAGGCTGATCTGGCATAGCACTCAGAAGGCAGGACAGCTCCCTAGAACTTCTCCAGGCTCTGGAAAATCCTTGGGGCTGCAAAACTGATCTGTGTGTTCTGTGTAGACAAGCTATCTCCTGAGAGTGGAAATGCCAGGCCAGATGCCACCAAAAGGCCCATTTCCACAGAACCAACAACTGCAGAAGCAGGAAGAAAAGGAACAAAATAATGGGTGGGGGGTGGAGGGAGCGGGGACTTGCTGAGATTCAGCATTGGAGCAAAGATTCTGATTCTACACAAACTGCGTAGCCTGTCCCTAGCAGCGGGAGCTCCTAGGGCTCCATGCTTTTGCCCTCCATAGTCCATGCGTGTAGTGCTGCGGCAACCAGGCCAATTATGATGGTGGTTTTGTTGACCAAGCACATGTCTGAAGCCACCAACCTACCCCACGTAAGGGACAGCTGATCCAAGCAGATTCATTCACCAGTGACGCAGCGTAGGCTTGATTCGAACCCAGGACTTTGAAGCTGAGGGCTCTATACCTGGATTTAAAGAGGTCTCAAACAAGCATTAGGTCCATCATTGCCTATAGTTAAAGGATTGGAAAATCTGTCTTATAATGATAGACTCTAGGAACTCAACCTATTTCGCTTAACAAAGAGAAGGTTAAGGCTGACTTGATTGCAGTCTGTAAGTACCTATGAGGGGAACAGATATCTAATAATGGGCTCTTCAGTCTAGCAGGGAAAGGTCTAACATGATCCAATAGCTGGAAGTTGAAGCTAAATAAATTCAGACTGGAAATAAGGTGTAAATATTTAACAGTCAGAGTAACCAACCATTGGGGCAGTTTATCAAGAGTCATGGTGGATTCTTCATCAGTGACAATTTTAAATCCAAACTGGCTGTTTTTCTGAAAGCTCTGCTCTAGGAATTATTTTGAGGAAGTTCTATGGCTTGTCCTATGCAGGAGGTCAAACTAGATGATCATACACTGCTCCCTGCTGGCTTTGGGAGCTATGAATCGAGAGGGAATTTCATTAATTAGTTAGAAAATGTCAGGACTGGGACAGCTTCTTTAAATCCATTTAGAACCCATCCCCATCACGGAGCGACCTAGCCCACAACAGAGAACTTCTACAGCCGTCTCTGTGATCCCCCACCTACAGACTTTTGAAGGCTTGCAAAAATATCCCAATCTCATTTGATCCCAGTTTGATGTGGCTAGTTTAAAACCCCAGCTGATGCGGATAGCCCATACAGAGAGCAGGACTGGCCAAACTTTACATAGATCCCCTAAGTAAAGATTTCCATCGGTGAGAATCTCATCTGCACCATCGATGACACCCTAACTCCCTTTCAATATCTGCTGCTGTCAGGCTCAGGCGGACCCCTCTCCCCGCCCCACTTCATCTGCACACACAATTCTTGCAGCTGTATTTACCAACAATTTGCAATTGCACGGTGTTAAATATTAGGCTGTCAACTGCTTTCCGTACTCCAATTAAAACTAACTGAGCAAAGTAGAGGGCAGCAGAAAATTCTCCATTTAAGACTCCCAGCTTCTCGGCCGGGAGATTAGCAGGTTCTTGGGTCGCTCTGTAGTACGTCCTGACAGCATCGGTAAGATAAAATGAGATAATGGCCCAGGTTATTTCACAGCCAGCAGTCGGCTACCACAGCTGCACACACAGTGAACAACAACAGAAAGCCAGAGACATCATTAGACTGAGCTGTATAGAACAGGGCAGGCGATGTGAGCCTGATGGAATCCATTTCAAAAGGGAGAGACCCAATAAAGAAGAACAATTTCTACTCCAAACCATTAAATGCGCCATGCTGTGAAAGTAATAATAATAATATCCCATCCAGCTATTAAAAGAATGTTGCTTTTAATGGGCTCTAATGAGGATATCAATTTAACAGCGCTGGATGGAAGATGGAAGGGTATAATAACAGCAAGACGGATTAATCCGTCTGCGCTGGGGTGAATTTCAACCCTGAAGACAGAGCGTACTCCCACCTCTGTGCATCCCTTCAGCATACACAGCCTGGTTCCCCACTGCCTTACATTCTGTGAGATGGATTTTCCACTCGGCTACATTCACTTTCCACTGAACTTAAATTGGCTGGAGATAACCCCTGGGGAATTTTCCCTGTGTAGGTATTAAGCTGCTGGAGACAGCATAACAGCCTCCTGCACCGGCTCCTTCCCTGGTGTAAGCAGGGGGAGGGGACATGCCAGTAGGCAAACTGTGGGCAGGATGTGGGGGGCACTTCGCTATGCCTAGGACTCCACCAGCTCCCTTCTGGAGCTGACGTCAGTAGTGGAATTTAGAGAAGTCCTCCTGCTGTTCTAATGTCTGCCGAGGCCAAGTGGCCAGCGATCAGGGAGCCACAGTTGGCTACCTGCAGCCACCACTGGCCACTCCGATGTAGCAGAGCCTGTGTCATCATTTACATCCATCTACAGCCATTTACATCTAGCTATCAAGCTATCTGCATGTTGCAATCTCTGGCTAGCTCTCCTTCTTCATTCTGTCTAGCTAGCTATGCATCCAGGTACTCGTATGACCTGTACAAAGGAGATGTGAAAAGCTGCCCAGTTAGAAGGGTTGCGTTGCGTATAGCCACTTGGCACTGGTGTCCATGGCTTTGCCTGGTGCATAGCAGTTCAGAATCAAGCCCTACGGGTTAAAGTGGATGGATACATGGTGCATAAGGCTTCAGAAGGGAGTGTGAAATCCCCCTGTGTGGAGAGCTTGGACTTGGATAGTGCCTACACCTCGTGTTGACGGTCAGTTTCGTCCAATGTGCATGAAGGTATGTGCTGCAGCTGGTGTGCTAATGAGAGCTGTAGCTAAAGTAGCGTGGATGTTTCCATTTTAACCCCTTGTTCTCAGTCATCCACAATGGTACAGACTTTTCATCTCGCAGGCTGAAGCTTTCCAGGTCTAGTCTCTGCCTGCGTTCCCCCCACCCCCGGCAGTTTGAGCAAAAGATGTGCTATCCTTTCTGAATGAGAGGAGAGAAGGAAACATTCCCAGGCCCCATTATAAAAACAAAGAACTGCTTGGATCACTTTATTTGAACAACTCCAGCATCAAAATGTCTGGGGTCTGAGTTGAAATTTGGCTTGGAAATAGCCCACATTGAAGAAAAATGTTGCTGGGAAAATTGGTTTTGATTTGAGTAATGAAGGTTTGGAAATCAAATTTCACTTACACATAGAACTGTGACCCTGGTTCTCAATTACAGCAAGGCTCCTTTACACACACCCAGTGACAGTCTAAAGGGGCCTTAATGTGGGTGAAATGTACACCTTCCTTACTGAGCCTTTGGGCTGCCACAGCTGTGTAAATGGGTCTTAGTGCAGCTGAGAAGTGGTGCGTAGTCTGTAGCCCTTTTAACCTGAGATCTAAGCCCTGTCCATGCGTGCCTGGCAAAACGAGCTAGGCAGCCCACTCTGAGATCCATCCTGCAAGGTGCTGAGCGGTCTGGCCCAAAGCACCTGAGTAGTGCCGTGGGTTGATGAAATCGGGGTCTGCGCGCTCTATCCCTGGAAGAAGTGAGTCCTTGCTGCCTAATGTAGTGGGCATGGGCCTGTGCCATTGAAAACGTGATGCACCCACCGCAGAAAGTTTTCCGCATCCTAACAAGCAGAAGCTTTTGCATTCACTGTGCACCTTGGGTGAGAGTCTGTGTTGCGCCTGTCAGCCCCATGCAAGGAAGGGCTAAGGTAGCTTCATGCATTTTCCCACCCCTGGACTGCTCTGGGGGCTGGAGGGCCTCCTGGCATAACCTAAGAAAGCTCTGGGAGCCTGTCTGCATTGCTACAACCTGCCCAAGCTGCCCTGAGAGCCACCCCCTGGCAGTACTGCCTGGAATCCCCACTGTGCGCTGAATCCCACCCACAGCACATCTCTCCCATCTCGAGGCCTGTCCCCACTGGGTCCCCTCCACATGGGCAGTCTGGCAGCGGTCTTCCATAGTGCCTGCACTGGAGGAATCCTCCCCTGGCTGGTTATGGGACTTTTAGGGATACTTTATGCCACTCCGGCCCTTTGAAAAGATGTAAAGGGTCCCAGAGAGGAGGATCTTCCCAGGCTCTCCCAGGGTGTCTAGATAGATAAACCCAGTTTATAGAATTTTTTTAACCTGGACAATTCTGTTAAGAAAACTACATTAACAGAATCTCAAGGTTGCAGAATATCAGGGTTAAGCACTTAAAAGTCAGAATCTGCCAACATTACCTGTTGCTTGCACGCCCCCAACTCTGTTGCCTTGTGTGTGAGCTGTTATGTTACTCTGATTGCATGGCCACATTGACGTCTCATATAGTACCATGTAATAGCAGCAGAGCTGGCTGGAAATTTCCTAATGGAATGTTTTTCCATTGGATTTGTCAAAAGTGAAACATTTTGCGGTAATGTGTCAATTTTGATAACATTTTGTTTAGGGAGGAAAAGGGAGCATTTTGATTTCCCATTTCAAAATGTCTTTTCATTTCACATTTTTTATTTTATATTATATAATCAGAGAATCAGAGAAATGTCGGATGGAAAGGGACCTCGAAAGGTCATCTAGTCCAGTCTGCTGCTCTGAGGCAGGACTATGTATTATCTAGAGTAGACCATTCCTGACAGGTGTTTTTTCTAACCTGTTCTTAAAAGTCTCCAATGATGGAGTTTTCACAACCGCCCTGGGTAAGTAATTTATTCCAGTGTTTCACTATCCTGACAGTTAAGAAGTTTTTTCTAATTTCCAACCTAACTCTCCTCTGATGCAATTTAAGTCCATTAATCCTACTCAGTGATTAAGGAGAACAATTTATCACCCTCCTCTTTATAAGAGTCTTTTAGGTACTTGCAGACTGTTATCATGTCCCCCTCGGTCTTCTCTTCTCCAGACTAAATAAACCCAATTTTTCAGTCTTTCCTCTTAGGTCGTGTTTTCTAGACCTTTAGTCATTTTTGTTGCTTTCCTGAGGATTCTCTCCAATTTGTCCACGTATTTCCCAAAGTGTGGTGCCCAGAACTGGACACAATACTCCAGTTGATGCCTTTTCAGTGCTGAATAGAGCAGAAGAATGACTTTTATGTCTCGCTTACGACATTTCTACTAATACATCCCAGAACAGTGTTTGCTTTTTTTGCAACAGGATTACATTGTTGACTCATATTTAATTTGTGATCCACTGTAAACCTCAGATCCCTTTCTGCAGTACTCCTTCCTAGGCAGTTCATTTCCCATTTTGTGTTTGTGCAATTAATCATAACTGCAGTACTTTGCATTTGTCCTTATTAAATTTCATCCTATTTATTTCAAACCATTTCTCCAGTTTGTCAAGATCATTTCAAATTCTAATCCTGTCCTCCAGAGCACTTGCAACCCCTCCCAGCTTGGCATCATCCACAAACTTTATTCTTTGTGTTCTCTATGCCATTATCCAAATCATTTATGAAGATATTGAATAGCACCAGAGTCAGACCCAGGACAGATCCCGGCAGGACCTCACTCGATATGCTCTTCCAGCTTGATTGTGAACCATTGATAAGTACTCTGAATACGCTTTTCCAACCAGTTGTACAACCACTTTATAGTAGGTTCATCTAGGCTATCTGTCTCTAGTTTGTTTATGAGACGGTCATGAGAGACAGTCTCAGAAGCCTTATTAAAGTGAAGATACATCACATCCACTGCTTCCACCCTATCCAGAAAGCTTGTTACCGTGCAAAGATGGACATTAGGTTGGTTTGACATGATTTGTTCTTGACAGATCCATGTTGACTGTTACTTATCACCTTATTTTCCTCTGGGTGATTTCAAATTGATTGTTTGATTATTTGCTCCATTATCTTTCCAGGTACTGAAGTTAAACTGACTGAGCTATAATTCCCTGGGTTGTCCTTATTCCCCTTTTGATAGATAGGTACTCTGTTTACCCTTTTCCAGTCCTCTGGGATCTTTCCCATCCTCCATGAGTACTCAAAGATAATCACTCATAGCTCAGAGATCTCTTCAGCCAGTTCTTTAAGTATTTTAGCGTGTATTTCATCAGGCCCTGCTGACTTGAAGACATCTAACTTGTCTAAGAAATTCTTAACTTGTTCTTTTCCTATTTTAACCTAAGATCCTACCCCATTTACCTGATATTCACTATGTTAATCATCCAATGAATGCTAACTTTTGTGTTGAAAACTGAAACAAAACAAACATTTAATACTTCGGCCATTGCTGCATTTTCTATTATTGTCTTTCGTTCCTCATAGAGCAATGGGCCTACCCTGTCCTTGGTCCTCCTCTTGCTTTTCATGCATTTGTAAAATGTTTTCTTGTGACCCTTTATGTCCCTAGCTAGTTTAATCTCATTAGTTGCCTTTGCCTTTCTCGTTTTTTCTCTACCTGCTTGTATTGGGTTTTTTTAATATTCATCATATATATATATCATTATATCTTTTTTCTATTCATCATAATTTTACCTGACTTCCACTTTTTGTATGACTCTCTTTTGAGTTTCAGCTCATTGAAGATCTCCTGATTAAGCCACCGTGGTCTCTTATCGTACTTCCTATCTTTCCTATGCATTGGGATAGTTTGCTCTTGTGCCTCTATAATAATAATAATAATATAATAACAATGCCTCTATACAAAACTGCCACCTCTCCTGAATTTTTTCCCTTATACTTGCTTCCTTTGGGATCTTACCTACCAATTCTCTGAGTTTGCTAAAGTCTGCCTTCTTGAAGTCCATTGTTTTTATTCTGCTGCTTTCCCTCCCACCATTCCTTAGAATCGTGAACTCTATCTTTTCATGATCACTTTCCCCCAAGCTGCCTTCCATCTTCAAATTCTCAACCAGTTCCTCCCTGTTTATCAGAATCAAACCTAGAACAGTCTCTCCCCAGGCACTTTCTCCACCTTCTGTAATAAAAAGTTGTCTCCAATGCATTCCAAGAACTTGCTGGATAATCCAAGCCCTGCTGTATTATTTTCCTAGCACATATCTGGGTGGTTAAAGCCCCCCATCATCACCAACTCCTGTGCTTTGAATGATTTTGTTAGTTATTTAAAAACAGCCTCATCCATTGTTCTTTCTAGTTAGGTGGCCTATAGTAGACCCCTGCCATGACGTCACCCTTATTTTTTGCCCCTTTTATCTTTACTTTGTGACTTCCAAGAAATCTGCCTCCCACTTCTTTCTCAATCAAAGTCTATACATCTTTGCTATACAAGGCAACCCCTCCTCCACTTTTCCCTGCCTCCTCTTCCTGAACAAGCTGTACCCTTCGATACCGACACTCCAGTCTCTGATGCCAATTATGTCATAATTGTGATTATTCACTAATATTTCTAGCTCTTCTTGTTTATTCCCCAGACTTCTTGCATTAGTATACAGACATCTAAGATGTTCATTAGATTTCCCCTCTGTATTCCCTCATCTTTCCTTTGTCCCAGCTGTGATTGTCCACTTACAGCCAGATTCTGACCCTTCACTCAGGTTTTGGACTCGCCTGTGGGCTTGTCTCCCCTGCTCCTGTTGAATCTAGTTTAAAGCCTGCCTCACTAGGTTAGCCGGTCTGTCTGTAAAGATATTCTTCCCCTTCCTTGATAGGTGGACCCCATCTCTGCTCAGCTGTCCTTCTCAGAACAGCATCCCAGGGTTGAGAAAGCCAAAGCCCTCCTGAAGAAATGGGAAGTTTTCTTTTCTTTTGTTTTTATTCCAGTTTTGGAACAGAAAAAAATTCAAAATCGTGGAATTTTGCACAAACTTTTAAATATCTGCCCGTTGTTCACCAGAATTGTGTGCAGGGAGGAGACCAAGGAGAAAGCAGAATAAAGTCAGGTCCTAGTATCTGGAGAAGAAAGAAGGCAGAAAGACTGGATCCACTGGCACTTGGGGCTAGTTTGGGCACCCAGGAAGTGGTCTGCCTGGATCTGCCTCCTTATTTGCATGATAGGCAGGGTTAACTCAGTAGTAGCCGCTAGTCACGGGGATTGGTGGATGGCTACTCCAGTAAGAATTGCTGTTTATACCAGCCATTGTTCAGACCATTAAGATCTAAACCCTCCGTGGGTGGAGGTGCTGAGAACCTAGCTACTGCGTGCCTGAGCAGTGTGGGAAGGTTGCTGCTGCTGCCCGTGCTGTGACACTCCCTGGTGACACTCCAAAGCCTGCGTGGGACCCCCAAAGGGTTTGGGGTGCGGCTGGGCAGCAGCATTCCACCTTCCCCCAAACCTGCCAGGCCCCAGCAGTGTTGATGCACTGGCTTTCTCCTCTGCCTGGTAGAACCGGTGGGCAAGGAGGGATTCCCTGGCATCACAGCGAGTCTGGAAGAGCCAGGCTTTCTTGGTGGTGCTAGAGAGAGCAGGGAGTCAGCGTGGAGGCTCAGAGCCTGATGGCGTAGGCCCAGCAAACACCCCTCCATGCTGCACGCTCCCCACCCAGCACATTTGGCCAATAAATGCACAGCGTTGCAGATCCACAGCCAGCCCTACAATCCCCTGCCCATTCCTGCTCCTCACTGCTCAACGCACGCTGTAGCCCGTGGAGCCCATGGAGAGTACATCTCCATAGCACGCACGGGTGCCCTGTCCCTTGTGCAGAGGAGCTCCTGGCCTCCCTCTGCATAGACAGAATCCCACCAGTTCCCCAGACCTGTGTAGCCCAAAGGATTTGTCCAGCTTTCACTGCACGTGCTATGCCGAATATTAGCTTTGATACAGCTGCACAATAACTGTCCCAGTTTGAAAGACCCGGCCATTAAAAATAAGCCTGTCAAGGAACGAGTCTATCCCAGGAACCAACAGCCCAATAAATCACTTAACAGAAAATCCACTTTTTTCCCCTCACTTAAAAGAGCATCAAAAATGTTCACCTTCCATTCAAAGGCTGCTCACCCCACCCCATCCAGGGGTGGAGGGGAAAAAAACTCTAGTCTGTCTGATGGGAGGGAAAGTTTGCTTTAAATAAAACACATCTGGACTTGGGATCTGCCTGCCAAATTTTAGCCCAATGTGCAGTAAAATAGCTAAGTCATAAACCCCCTATTCTCAAAAAACCTACCAGGGTTTGTAATGGAAACACTAAGTGACTCCAGCTGGAACATCTGTTCGATGTGATTTCCGTTCCACCAGCCACATCAAAGCCAGCCTCCTGTGAGTTATGCGCTGAACATCACAAGTGGGATTCAAATCATGTTTAATAGTTTGATATGCCATAAACTATTTATACTGCCAGAGCCCAGTGGCTGTATGGAAATGCGCATCCTGTGTGCCAGGATGGAGACGAGCTGGCTTGCTGCTTCTCCAGCTCCACTTGTGGAAGCTCAGAGCCTCCAGGCCCCGTATGTGGTTGCTCATTTTAACACCTTTCTTTGGTGGCCTAAAAGATTGTGCTTTTTTTTTCTTTCTTTAAGGGAGGGATCGGGAGATGGAGGGAAAGGAGTGAGAATTCAGGGGAAGTCAGTGAGAGCAAGGTGAGGGATTCTAATTGAGATAGCTGCATGGCCCCTATTCCCATCATATCTGAGGACTTCGGGGCATGTTTATACTCACAAGGTGCCTGGGAGGCAAGGCAGGGCTATTCTTCTCATTGTAGAGAGGGGAAACTGATGCACAGAGAGGCTAACAGCCTTGGCCAAGGCCACAGATGTTAAAGCAGGAACTGAACTTAGATCTTCTGAGTCCCAAGGTAGCACCTGGGCCACTAAACCATCCTTCCTCTCTAGGAGAGACTGGGCAGAGATGAGAGATGGTCTTGGGGTGAGGGTAGGCCAAGAGTTAGGGTAGCTATGGGTCACCTTCCATGCAGAGATCTCTAAGCATTTTATGGGCATTCGTGCGAGGGGCCTCTCAGAACCTTTGCCTCGTAACTGTTCCCATTTCACTGTACGTCCAACCGGATCGCTGCTTCCCCCACTCAAACCGCAGCACGTTCTAACCGAGCGAGCTGGTAGTGAAGGTGCCCCGCTGGGTTCTCTGCTTGATGGGCAAAGGGGCTGCTGGCACCGTGGAGAGCGGTGCAGTGCTGGCTTGCTGCTCTTCCTCCCCCTCCGCTGAGTGCGGGCATGAGTCAGCACCATTTGAAATGCGGTCCAGGGCCTGCCCTGAATGATGGGGCCTGACCCCCCGCAAGACAGCTCAAGATATCACTGTGGCAGTGGGAGCTGCCCCATGCTCCCTGGTGAAACCACCCATCCCGTTCCTTTGCTCCTCAGCTTATGCTGGGGCCCAGCAAAGATCCCTTCTTCCTCCTGATGAACAAGAAACCTCCATCCACGCGCCACAAATACACGCATCACTTACAGCTTCCATGCACACACACACTTCCCGCCCGGCTCTCATGGCTGTTCAGAGCAAGAAGGTCACGCACCCAACTTCTCTGCAGTGCCGTGCAACGGGCCCACCATCCACCTGCAGCAGGACTCCAGGATACCCCTTACTTCTGTTTCGTAGCACCTTGCAAGGTACTGCTCGACCTGACCGAGGGCAGGAGAGTCTGCCTCTCTGCTGCCACTTGCTCACCGGCTCACTGGGTATCTGGAGGCAGTGCAGATATTATTTCCCTGACTTCCAGCTCAAAGCATGCCCTGATTTGTAAGGTTTGATTCTCCCCCCAAGCAGGAGTAATGGAGTCAATGGAGATCAGGACCCCAATCCAGCAAGGTTCTTAAGCATGTGTCTGATTTGAAGGGTTTGCCTCCACTGCAGCTTTAACTCGGGTGATCAGCACCTAGGTTAGCCTAGCCGGATGTGAGCAGCCACAGTGCAAAGCCCTGCCCGAATGACTGTGTCTCATTGCTGCTGCTCTCTCCGGGTATGTCTCTAGGACTTCAGCAGACATATCCCAGAGGTCTTAGAGCAGCCTTAAGCTGAGCGGCTAAGGTTCTTTCCCAAGGAATCGTGAGCACGCTACCAGATCAAAACGAGGCAGCACCTGGGCTTTAGACTATATCCTTAGCCATGTCACCTAGCCTGGGTTTAAAGCCCCACCAAACGCAGGTGAGAGGGTTTTGTATGTGGACAGGAGCAGGATTAGGGACAGCACCCGGGTCAGAGCCCTTGCTAACTCTGCAGTGAACCATCCCCTAAGTCATTGAAGCCAGTGTGGTACTCAGGGGCTCAAAGTTAGGTATGTGCCTTGCTGAATCGGGTAGTCTTGATCCTGCTCATACCAAATAATGTTTGGCAAACTAGTCTATGATGTGCACGTGTGCGTGCTTGTGCATGTGCGTGCTTGTGCGTCCTCCTTCCCGTTGGCTGCCAGCTAGGGCAAACCAGTTCAATCATTTGAATTAATTACAAGCAGCCAGGCAGGAACTATCATTGTAACTGAGTGGAATTACATTATGATGAGTTATCACTTATGTAAATGTCTACTTTCAAAAAAATATTTGCAGGTGTCTCCCTTTGTTGTGAGGAATCTCTGGAACATTGCCAGAGCATTAGAAAGCACCATCCCGTGTGTCACAGGAAAGATCAAAGCCTTTTAAATTCATTTTCTCCTCCTCCTTTTTATCTACATTTTTTTAAGTGCAGGAAGGAGTCCTGCTCCTTTTAATACAAAGAGGCCCCCCTATAAATCCTGAGCACAGCTACTAAACCATCAAACAATAGGGAAGCTACTAAAGAGAAGTGTGATTCATACTTAACAAAGGAAGGTGATTAGCTGTTGTTGTATAACAATGGGGAAGTGTCAGGATGCCTGCAAATGAGTTAGGCACATGCTATATATCTCTGGGCTGTTGTCTTAGCACATCTCATTTATATTCCCCACTGCACCTTCTTTATTGTCATTTGAATTGCACATTTTTAAATGAGATTAGGGTAAATTGAAAATACCTATAATTTCCCGTCATAATTTCCCATCAAGAAGGCAGGTGGCCGTGCTTACAACAAAGCAGGGAGCTAGCCGTGTAAATGCTGCCCACCCTAATGAGATGGGAGCCTGGTGAAGAAGGTATCTCAACATCCCACCGTGCTCTCAAGATATTTATTCTTCTGTCTTCCTCCATTCTGTCCACCCCTTGTCTAACCTCCCCACTGCTGTGAATCCTGCCGAACTCACTCACAGGGGCTAACTCTGCTACTCCCTTGTTTTGCTCCAGAGGGGGCCTGCAGAAAGGATTTTCCTACTGAGGTGAGTTCCACAGAGCTCTTACTGGCTTGGTGCACCCCAAGGAACCACCAGCAAGGCCGTGAAGGCCTGGAACAGCATCTGGCTTACTTTGGACCCGGTCCTGAAGGCACCGAGGACCGGCAATGCCTTTTTTTTGTTGGAGAACTTTCTTCCCCACCAGCCTCGTCTGCCCACTCTTGGCAGTCCCAAACAGGCCTTTTGAAGGTGTGTCTGGGGGTCCTACACCAGTCACCACTTCAGATTCGTTCCCTCTTTTATTTTTGGACTGACTGTCATCCTTCAGCCCAGTATGGTCATCCATAACATCAGACCTCTGGGTCCTGAGCACAGCGGCAATTGGATGGACTCTTCAGGGACCCTTCTCATGAGCAGCTCCTTGTTCAGAAGGTACAATCTCTCCTATACATGAGAGCTGTGTAGGAAGTTCCTCAAGATTTGAGAGGGAAGGAGTTTTACTCGCGATACTTCCTAATCCCGAAGGCCAAAGAGGGACTCCGGTCTATCCTGGACCTGCATTGCCTCAACAGATGTCTCAAGAAATTGAGATTCCGCATAGTCTCACTGGCCTCTATCATTCCTTCCCTGGATCCAGGAGACTGATACACCACCCTCTACTTAAAGGACGTGTACTTTCATATTTCTATCTTCCCTGGCCACAGAAGGTTTCTCAGGTTTGTGGTGGGCCGTCGCCACTTCCAATTCACCTCCCTTCCCTTCGGCGTATCGGCAGCCCCGTGCATTTTCACAAAGTGCATGGCAGTCGTAGTAGCCTTCCTCAGACGCTGAAGTGTGCGAGTCTACCCCTACCTCAACAACTGGCTGATCAAGGGTCACTCGCAGGCACAGGTGCGACTCAGCATCAATACAATCTGCACCCCCTTCCAGGCTCTGGACCTACTGATAAATGAGTAAAAGTCAACTCTGGACCCAGTTCAGAGAATGGAATTCACTGGGGCAATGTGCAGCTCAACTAAGCCAGAGCCTTCCTGCCAGAGGACAAGCTCCAGCTACACCCCCATCCGGCCTTCCTACCAAAGGTTGTATTGCAGTTTCATAACAACCAGGACATCTTTCTACCAGTCTTCTTCCTGAAATGTCACAAGTCCACTGAGGAGTGAGGGTTTCATACATTAGCTCTTAAGGAGGGCTCTCGCCTTTTATATTTTGATGACTAAGCCCTTCCATAAGTCCATGCATAGCAATATTCTTCATAGCAATAGCTGAAAGGATGAAAGTGCTACGAGTGTCATCCCAAAGAATCTCGTCCTGGATAACCACTTGTATCGGGTCTTGCTATAAGCAGGCAAACACCACGCCTCTGGACATCATGACCACTCATTCCACAAGAACCCAGGCTTTGTCAACTGTATGACTCGCACAGGTACCAATCCAGGACATCTGCAGAGCCGTGACCTGGTCATCGGTCCATATTTTTGCATCCCACTATGCTATCACCCAACAAGCCTGGATGCCAGTTTCGAGAGAAATGTTGCAATTACCATGTCCGTGAACTCCCAGCCTGCCTCCGGGCGTCCTGCTTGAGTCCCCTAGTGTGTGCACACCTAGCATAGAATGGACATGAGCAACGCATCCCGAAGAACAACAGTTACGAAAGGTCTGTAACCGCTTCTGCTTCATCTCCAAATTTCTGATCGGAACACCCAGCTTGCGTTATCTGACATCACTGGGAAGCTTCTGTGGTGGCACATGGGGCCCGAAAATCCATCTCACCACCATCTGTTCTGTGCTGTGTGGGCCAGCTCGCCCATCTCCATCATGAGAGACATGCACTCGGGTTCTTGCACATGTGGGAAATGCCTCTGACTCAGCATCTCTGCAGGAGCAGGAGCCTGCTCGTTCACAAAGAGAAGGGGAACTGGTTGCTCTGGGAGTTCCTTTCAGTGAACCAATTTGCAGCTGCTCTGCTCTGCCCATGGGACCAGCACATTCTCCAATATACCTGTGCCTGAAAAAAGTGCCAGACTGTGACTCCCTGGAGGGTGAATGCAGAGCAGGTTCCCTCTGAAGATGTTCCTCAACTCTGCCCATGGAAGTCCCCCGGGATATCTAGCAGTGAAAGGCTGAACTCGGTTTCCATGCACATTCAGCCCTCTCTACTTAACTACACCATCTCACGTGCCCTGTCCTGATCTGTGCAGTGTTCTTGGCCTCCTTAAAGCCCCTAACAAAACTCCTGTGGCTTGCAATAGGGCCAAGATTTCACCCCGATCAGCTGTGAATAAAAAAGTGCCTCCAGTACTATCTAGCTAGCACCTTCCACCAGCACTGTATTCTTTCACATGCACATACACACACAAGCAGATCTCCTGCAGGCAGATCCTCAGCTGGTGTCAATCCTTGATGTCAGTAGCACTGTTCTGATTCACACCAGCCCATGCTGTTTTTGTGACTCAGATTAGGCCTGATTTGTTTCCAAGATAAAAGTCCCCAAGTGTTCCCATTAATTTTCCATGGGAGTTGCTGGCCTCTCAGCTTCGCTCAGCAAAGCTTGCAAGAGGCAGCAATACCAGCACAGACGTGCCCTGCAGAACAAACTGTGCAAATCACCCATTCTGCGCCAGTCCAAATGGGGTTTGTTTTTTTCCTCTGGGCGAGTGAGACAGGTATCTCACAAACAAATGACACCCCATTGGATGGTAAGCTGGGGAGCTCTGAGCAGTGAGACTCTGCTCCCCCTCCTGGAGAGCTGAAACTTCTTTAGGGACTGACGCTCCTGATCACCACCCACCAACTCTGCCCACGCTGCAGATCAACATTAATGAGAAGCAGCTGTCAAGGTTGTCACCAAAAAGATCCCGCTTGCATCCGTCTGGTGGAAATTCTGAACTGTTCTCACTCTCTCCCAGTCCCGTTTAGAAGTACTACAGGAGAGAAAGCTAGTGAAAAGTGAGCTAAGGGGGCAGTAAACAGAGTGTACGTGCTACCCGCCTGGATTATAATACCTTAGTGATACTGCAAGAATCATTGGACAACCCTGTGAGGGAGGATGGACGTGTGGTTCCTAGATACATGGATGTGTAGAGTTTAAGACCAGAAGGGAGCATTAGATCCTCTAGTCTGATCTTCTGTCTATCAGCAGCAATAGAATTTCACGCAGTTACATGTGTATTGAACCAAATATCTTGTATTTGGTTAAAGCATCTTCCAGAAAGGCTCCACTCTGCATTGGAAAACAACAAAGA
This sequence comes from Emydura macquarii macquarii, assembly GCF_026122565.2. Classification (NCBI taxonomy): domain Eukaryota; kingdom Metazoa; phylum Chordata; order Testudines; family Chelidae; genus Emydura; species Emydura macquarii. The sequence continues at coordinate 2,577,602 of NW_027130449.1, read as the reverse complement.
GGTGGAGAATCCCCCACTTCCCTTGGTGGATTGTTCAAATGGTTAAATCACCGTCACTGAAAAATTTGTGCCTTATGTCCAGTTTGGTGAAGACCTAGCTCAGAAGCTGTATCATTGCAATGTATTCCTATCAGCAGTCAAAGGAAGCTAGTTTCCAAGGTTCAGAGGAAGTCAATGAACTTCTCTTCCCTGTGTTACTTTTCATTTCCTTTTGCCTGGTTCTAGTGTGATCCGCAAATGCCAGGACCTTGCTATTTGGGTGACTAAAGCTGGGCTCCTAAACCCACATTTAAGCACTTAAAACAAAAGCGGCCTTATTACCCAGGGTGCTGAGCGTTCCCATTTCACCATTTGAGTCAATGGGAGCTTTGGGAGCTCTGGAAATCATCCACTTTTAGGGTGCCACGCTGATGCATAATGGAGCCACGACTGCTGGCGTGCTCCATTGGTGAGTGTCTGTTACAGGCCTGCTCTGTGCTGGCTCACCAACAATATGAGTCTGTTACAGGCTTGGCTGTTTAACTCCAGCTGTAGCAGCTTATGCTTTTAGCACTAAGAGTCCCCCTATTCAACCCTCTTGTGTCTCAGCCAGGATGGCAGCCGTCCGTCACACTGGGACATGTAGGATGAGATTTTCGAAGCTGCCTAAGGGATTTCAGCACCCCCTTCCCATTAATTTTAATAGGAGTTTAATCCAAATCCCTTGGGCGGCTGTGAGACTCCCAGCTGTGGTCTCTCTCAGCCAGGCCTTCAGACCAAACATGGCCTCCCCTTGGGCATCATCGCTGTCCTGGCCCCACACGAACAAGGTGCAACCCTAGAGCGCCTGTACTGGTCTCCAATGGGGCAGTGGGACAATCCCCTGTTCCTAGCAGTATATGTGCTTGAGGTCCTATGGGAAAACAAGCTGCTAACAGAGGATGGGGAGTCTGTGCTGATGGAGGTGGTTCCATCAGCTGACTTCCCTTCTGTGACAGCAGCACGTGACGTTGGCTTGCCAAGGGCTGATTTCTAACCCCAGTGGAGGCTACACTGCATACGCAAGAACTGATTTCCTGGCCATGCCATGTCCCAGCATCGAGATCTATCCCAGATGGACACCCCACTGCAGACCTGCCTCTTCACAAAGGTAGCTGTATTCTCCTAGGGCCAACTGTACCTCACCTCTACTGAGATCTGAGTCGTGTGCTCCTTTTGTGTTTCTAGATGAAGCTTTTGTACTCAGATCACAGTGGAAGGAATCCAAGTTCTGTTAAAAAATAAAGTCACTACACAAACCTTGGGCCTGGACTTTAGACCCATGGCCTCCACCATGCGAACTAAAGGAGAGCACTTTTCATCTGAACTAGGAAGAAACGCCACATCTTTTCTGTGGCCTAGATACTATCAGGCAACATCACAGACACGCAGAGAAAGCTAGCACATTACATTGGGAAATGTAGAAGACTTGTTGATAAAGCCAAGCTCTGTAAAGCTTTTGCTAAGTAACACAGGACATGCTAAAGTGGATCAGACGCAAGGTCTCTCTCGTCCCTTGACCTGTCTCTGAAAATGGGCAGTGCCAGATGCTTCAGTAGAAGATGTAAGAACCCCACAGTAGTAGATATGGGATCATCTTCCCCCATCCTGGTCTCTGGTAGTTAGAGATTGGCTTAAACCCTGAAGCTTGAGGTTTAATATGCCTGCCAGAATTTGCTGTCATTAATGATGATAACTCTTCATAGCCATATACATATCCAATCCCTTGCTGCAGCTTGCTTGCTTGCTTTCTTCACCTCTCTTCTAAACTGTATTTGGCACTAAGTATTTTAGATGATTATCATGTAAAAGGAAAAATGCAAAAAGTACGATCAGTCTAAAAAGCTGAAAGGTCTGTGACACCTGTGAGGACTTGGCGAGGATGATTAGGCTGATGAAAGAGAGTAAATGCCACTTTCAAGTTAATAGATGCAGAAAAAAATCATCATTACAGAGTGCAATGTTAGACGGGAACATATCAAAGCAAAAAAGTTTATTCCCTTAAATAGGAGTCGTAAGCATCCCTTTATTGTTTGATGTGAAGTGTCATGTCTGAGCATGTGTGTGCATTAAATCTTGGTAGAGTTAAGAACTCCCATTCAGCATGGGAATGTTACCAGGTACCACGCAGCGTAAGAATATGATGGGCACGGCTGGTTTGGAGATTGCTTCTGGATCCTTTGGGAGTAAAGGCACTAAAGAAATGCAAAGTGATGTCACTGTTCGAGGAGGCCCAACTAACTAATAGGGTGATTCTTCTTCTATTCTAATCCATATAGGGTCTTATCCCATCCTATGGAAATCCAGGGGAGTTAGGCACCTAAATATCTTTGAATATCTAGACCTGAGTGCCTTCCAGTTGTGAAATAAGTGACGTGACCACGCGTCTGTCACACGTTTGTCCTCTCATCCTCTCCCCAGGGGACAAGTGTGTGCAAGGGAGTGCTTTGTTTTGGAAGGGGCTGATATATAGCCATTGCTCTGTGCTAATGTTAGCGAATGCAGGTCAAAGAAATGCACTTTGCACTTGGCAGGGAAGGTATGTTCCCGAGCGAGTTCATTCCAAAAGTCTTGGGCCAGCCCCCGAGAACATTCTGTGTCTCAGAGCCGCACCGATGAGCTTTACCCGCCTTCTGCCAACAAAAGCTTGACATTCCTTCCTGGCCAACAGTGAAGGGCCTCAGGATAGCAGCAGCAGTAGTGATCAACCGTTGTTACTATCTGTCCGCTGTTGGGTGGCTTGGTCACCTCCATCCCATTGCCAGTGAACACGTACCTAGATCACGAGATCACCCTCCCCGCTGGTATTTCTGCCAGCCTTTGACACAGAGAGGTTGAGAGCTGAATGGGCCCTGGAGACAGAACTCCCCGAGAGCTGGTTCTCCCAGGTCAAAGGTGGGCCCATGAGTGAGACAATGAAGAGAAAGCTGGCCAGCTGCTGACGCATGCTGGACACGTTTTGGGGATCAAGCGAGGCCTTCAGTCTCCAGGGCTTTCAAATCCTGGGAATGGTGGTGGCAGCAGGATGTCCCAAGGAGCCCCAGGCCTCCTGGGTTCTGTGCCCACCTCTGTGTGAACTTGGACAAGTCACTTTTCCAACACTACGGCTAGTTTCCCTGTGTGATGCCTTCCTCCCAGCAGGATCCTGACGTGCTCGGAGGTTATGGGATGAAAGGGGCTATAAAAGCCCTGAGCCATTCACTTTCGAAATGAAAGCAAGCTAGAGTCCCGCTGCTGTATCGTTAGCTGATTTTTGGTACAGCTTGTAAGTTATTAACATTAACGATGTGAGGAACATCATGTCTTACCCTATGCCATTAAATAGACCTCTGAAAGTCTCCCTTGGAAAAGCCCCTATCCCACACGGCTTAGACGGGGCCCGCTGAAATCCCAGGGCCTGATTTGCAGAGGTGCTTAACTCCAAGTAAAAGTGATGGGAGCAGCAATTGTGCAGCACCTCTGTAAATGAGCCTTGGATGGAGCAGAGTGCCGTAGAACAGGAGTGGATGGCCCATGCTCTGTGACAGTGGGCAAACATGCAGACAGCAGGTGGACTCTGGGCCATCTGGAATGCATCCTGGCTGCTTGTTGCCTTGGTTCTTTTCTTGCAATCAGGATACTGGTGCATAGCACAAATCCAATAAGGGATTGATACCGGCAATAACATTCCCTCCTCCAGGCAGCCCCCAAAGGCACAGAGGTGGAGGAGGTGAGAGGGTCAGGAGGGCATCATGCATAAACCGGAGCTCAGCAGCTCTAGGAAAAGCAAAACATTCTCAGCACGTTACACAAGTCTGGCATGCTGCCCTGGGTGTGTATGTTTCATTGTGTGTGTGTCTATGCACAGTGTGGATAGGAATGAATAGCGTGTGGCTGTATGTTTGGGTGCGGCATATGTCTTTGTGTAGGCCCATGTGTACACATGCACATGTTGTGTGTGTCTGAGAGAGAGATGTTACTATATCTGTGTATAATGTGAGTGGTGTGTGCCTGTCTCAATGGGTGCAGTGTGTGTCTGTGTACACGTGCACATGTTGTGTGTATCTGAGAGAGAGATGTTCCTATATTTGTGTGTGTTGCGTGCCTGTCTCAGTTGGTGCAGTAGTGTGTCTGGCAATGTGTGTATGTCTGGTGTTTGTGCATGTCTTTGTGAGCTGTGATGTGTGCAGTGTGTGCACTGTGTGTATGGCTATGCATGGGGTGTTTGTGGATTAGGATAATCGCTGCGCAGGGAGTGATTGCTGTGTCATTTAGTGCTGGATGGTTCTAGTTTCTTCTCTGCCTTCCAGCTCTTTAGCTTGAGTCGTCTCCAGCTGAGATGATCCCTGAATTATTAGCCCTCCAGGCAGGGGGTCAGCGCCTGTGCTAATGCCTCTGCCCCAATGTTTGCAGAGATAACAGACAGGGGCAAAAACCAGAGAGGAGAAAGGAAGAGGGGGAAAGAGAAAAATGTGAGACCTGAATTGAACTTCCACTGGCTGAACAATCCAGTGAGCATCATTTCACGAAGTGATCCATGGATGCTGCAGATAGGTAGATTAGTGACATAGTCTGAGTGCATGTAAGAGGCTTAACTGTTTTGGGTTCTTTTGCTAATAGCCTCCTTACAGAGGAGCAGAGTGTGAGAAGAGGGACATGGCAGGAAACAGCTGGGGGTGGTATTGCTAAGAGCTGACCTGTTGGCTGAGGTACATCAGCAGCAACCAGAATTAGGAGGAGAAGCCCAGCCACAGACAAGCATCTGCTGAAGGTTCTGTACCTAAAGCCAGGGCTGCAGTGTGACCCTCTGGCTAAGCTGGGGACTGCCAAGACCTGGGTTACTTCCCCCTTCTGTTCGGTTTCCTCTCTGTGTCTTGTCTGTATTGTCTCTGCCTTATCTTAACCTATCATTTAAATCAACTTCTGCACCAGATGACTGGAAGGTAGCTAATGTGACGCCAATTTTTTTAAAAAGGCTTCAGAGGCAATCCCGGCAATTAGAGGCCTGTAAGCCTAACTTCAGTACCAGTCAAATTGGTTGAAACTATAGTAAAGAACAGAATTATCAGACATATAGATGAACATGATTTCTTAGGGAAGAGTCTTTGGTAAAAGGAAAATCATACCTCACCAATCTACTAGAATTCTCTGCGTGGGTCAACAAGCATATGGACAAGGGTGATCCAATGGATATAGTGTACTTAGATTTTCAGAAAGTCTTTGAAAAGGTCCCTCACCAAAGGCTCTTAAGCAAAATAAACTGTCATGGGATAAGAGGGAAGGTCCTCTCCTGGATCAGTAACTGGTTAAAAGTTAGGGAAACAAAGGCTAGAAATAAATGGTCAGTTTCCAGAATGGAGAGAGGTAAATAGTGGTGTCGCTTAGGGGTCTGTACTGGGACCAGTACTGTTCAACATACTCATAGATGATCTGGAAAAAGGGGTAAACAATGAGGTGGCAAAATTTGCAGATACAAAACTACTCAAGACAGTTAAGTCCAAAGCAGACCGTGAAGAGTTACAAAGGGATCTCACAAAACTGGGTGATGGCAGATGAAATTCAATGTCGATAAATGCAAAGTAATGCACATTGGAAAACACAATCTCAGCTATACATATAAAATGAAAGGGTCTAAATTAGCCATTACTACTCAAGAAAGAGATATTGGAGTCATTGTGGATAGTTCTCTGAAAACATCCACTCAATGTGCAATGGCAGTCAAAGAAACTAACAGACTGTTGGGAATCATTAGAAAAGGGATAGATAATAAAATAGAAAATATCATATTGCTGCTATATAAATCTATGGTACACCCACATCTTGAATACTGTGTGCAGATCTGGTCACCCCATCTCAAAAAAGATACATTGAAATTGGAAAAAGAACAGAAAAGGGCAACAAAAATAATTAGGGGTATGGAACAGCTTCCATATGAGGAGAGATTAATAAGACTGGGACTTTGCAGCTTGGAAAAGAGATGACTAAGAGGGGGATATGATAGAGGTCTATAAAATCATGATTGATATGGAGAAAGTAAATCAGGAAGTGTTATTTATTCTTTCTCATAACACAAACACTAGGGGTCACCAAATGGAATTAATAGGCAGCAGGTTTAAAATGAACAAAAGAAGTATTTCTTCACACAGCACAAAGTCAACCCAGAGGATGTTGTGAAGGCCAAGATTATAACAGGGTTCAAAAAAGGACTAGATAAGTTCATGGAAGATAGGTCCATCAATGGGGCTATTAGCCAGGATGGTCAGGGATGCAAAATCCAAACCATTTGGATTGTAAGCTCTTTAGGGCAAAAACTGTCTTGAACAACGTATTTGTACAGCCCCTAGCGCAATAGGGTCCTGAGCTCCAGCCACTATACAAATCATACTGCAAGACGAATAATAAAGGAAACCCTGAGGGAGACTGAGTGTGCTTGTGAACTAACCCCAGTGCTGGAAATGCCCCCTGTGCTGCCTTTCACGCCATCCTCACTGAACTCAGCAGATGTCCCAGTGTTTGCTGGCGTGCCTCCAAACGTGCTGGCACTTGCTCCATCCAGAGCATCCTCTTCAGCCCATCACTGAGCTGATCCCTGGAACAGCAGGCTCAGAACCTGGTGAAAGGCCCTTGGTCCTTCTGTGCCCGGGAACAATGAAAAGAAGCCCCATGAACCACACTGTAGGTGTAAAGCCCTTGCATCGATTTGGGACAGAAGCCCAGAGACTCATGCAGCAAATAAGTGGTAGAGTTGGGAGCAGAACCCATGAGTCCCAACTCCCCGCTCTCTCCTCTGTCCCAAAGACCTCATGGCTTCCCCAGGTGCTTTGCCGACTCTAGACTTCTGGTGCTAAAGGGTTAAATCAGTCACATGGGTCGCATGCCTGCTGATTAACGTTCGCCCACTGCAGCAGAAGGCCGGGCCATAGCTGAGCGATGTGCGTTCTGCAGCAGCGAAATGCAGTTATCCACCTGGCAGCTGATGGATTGTCAATGTCTCCTTGCAGACCCGCCTCTCGTCAACTTGTCCATAGAGCCCCAGCCAGTGCTTGAGGACAACACAGTGAAGTTTCACTGCTCTGCCAAGGCTAACCCAGCGGCAACCCAGTACAGGTAAGACTGCCTGCAAGGAGCTGGCCTCTGTTAGCTATGGTGTGTGTTTAATGCTTCCCCCTACTGGAGTCGTGCTCATGTTGAATGGTGCCTTCTACTGGCTGGCTGTACGGAGCTGCTTCTCGTAGCTTATCTCAATGTAGTCAGTGGTTGCTCTGTTGCTGTGTTTATTGCCACGGGTGGCTGCAGATTGACACCTGCTCTTGTGGATTGGATAGACTCTGGTGTCATCTCCGGGCTGGGCTTTGCCCCAGCTGCACTGAACGTGCGATGTATTACCTGGGGTACAGAGCTACCACTGCTCCCTCTTGGAATGGGACGGATCTGCTCCTGCCTACCCGTCCCCTCTCCTGGCTGGGCAGTGCTGCTGCAGCCAGAGACCAGCTAGATCGAGACGGTTGCAGGGTGTGAGGTCACAGGCCAGAAAAGGTTGTGAATACCTGAGGTGAGAGAGGAGGGCTGGGACCCAGGGCTTCTGTGTTCCAGGCTTAAATTTGCCATTGCCCTTCGGGAAGTCATTTAATCTATCTGTGCCTAAGATTTCCCATCTGTAAAATGAGGATAATACCCTCCTCACAGAGGATCTTAGTGATAAATAAATGAATGTTTCCAAAAGTCAGGGTCAAACTGGTTCAACAGTGTGGGTCGCTTTTCTAAAGGGTGCATCTTGTACTCCAGAATCTAAGCGTTAAAAAAAAAAAATCAAAACCTTCTAGTTCTTATGACTGGGTAGAAAATGCTCCGAATGTGACTGAATGCATAGGGGCACAGTGATGTCTGCTTGCATCTGCAGAACTGGGACAATAACTCTGAAAGAGGTGTGAGCAGACCCATTTATCCCAACCGAGTGTTAACCCTGAATCTTAATGGTGCTGATGTAAATGGTAAGAGCGTGGAATGTGCAGGTTGGGAAATCAGGAGGCTCTGAATTCTAACCCAGCCGCTCACAGTGTGATGTTGAGCAAGTCATTTCACTTTCTTGTCTGTTTCCTCTTCTGTAAAATAATACTTCCCTGCCTACCACCTGCATGTGACGTGAGAATTAATTCGCCAATGACTGTACAGTGTTTTCCACATGTGAAGCGATATATAAATGTTAAGTATTACTGGTGACATTAACCACTTCACTGATGATCAAAGCATATCAGAAAAGAGACGGCCAATCACATTATCAACTTCTGCACAATCTGTTCCTAGTGGTAACTTGTTATAGCTTCATGACTCACACAAGGGTTGAGGGTGGAGCTCCGAATTCAAGCTGTCCTCTGCTCTTCCCAGCATGGAGAGATATTGCTATGCTTGGCTGATCACCGTTGATTTGTTTGGGAGGCCCTGAGGTTTGGTTGGTGCAGGCTGGCATGAAAACAATGCCCAAGGCCATCTGTGTAACATCAGCTCAGTGGCTCCCTTCTGTAGATTGCTTGAGTTGGAACATTCACGGCGTTCTCTTCTCTTGTGAAAGCGGGGGAGCAGGCTAGTTGTCTTCCCCCTCCGTGCATTGTGGTGCTTGCCATGTGGCATCGCTTCCCTGCGTCCCACAGAGCGTCTGTGTTTGTGTCACGGCCGGGACGCTTAATCGCAGCTTGTCCAAGTGCATCCGAGCGTTCGCGCCAAAGAGCGGGGCTTGTTAAGAGCAGCAGCTGCACGCTGCTCCAGTCACATCTTAAGGAAGCCCACAAGCCCTTGAACTTGCCACAGCATCCACCTTTCCAAAGACCTTTGCCAAGCATTTCACTGAGCCAGCCCTGGCAGTCAGTGGGCTCTATCCACACTCGCACAGCCACACACAGCTCTTGCTACCCCAGTGTGCTACAACAGCCCCACACAGGCTGGGACTCATTTTCCCTCCCATCTCTGACCTCCCATTCAGAAAGCAGCCCACTAACCCGACTTCAGTATTCCGAGGCAGATCTTCAAGTGGTGTCAGTCATCACAGGTCCATTGACTTCACCAGAACTTGGCCAGTTTACACCAGACAGGCCCTTGTTGCTCTAAAGCCGGAGGAACTAATAAGATGTGACCACAACATTGAGCACATCTCACAATCTCTTGCTGTTATAACCCTCAGTTCTCTGTCTGTCATCCTGTCTAGCAGCATGCATGCTCTCTCTCTCTGTCTGCCTCCCAGCACCGTGGGAAGGTTGGTTTTCCAAGAGTCTGCTCTCCCTTTCTACATTTTATTGAAGAGCTAGTTTAATCCTCAGTGTAAGCGCAGTGTTACTTTAGCTCGTGTTAGTTTGAGGGCTGCGTTCTTTTCCGATTACAAACAGGGATACTGGATACAAGTCAGACTTGACTCTGAAGCCTAGTCAGTATTGGAATTGTATGTTGCAGTCTAGCATTTCCACTAGCGTATTTGTATTGGTTCTGTGAACCCCTGTGAAAAGAAAAACTAAACTTCACCTCTACTGTGTCAAATGTCAACAAAAATTCAAACAAAAAACCCACCGTGGTATCTGGGCACCTGTATCCCCATCCATCACTGGGGCCAGCCTACGCACCTCGGGGCAGGGCCCTACACTCCCGGCCTGTAGCACCGTATCAATAAGGAGGTGTTACCATTGTTATTCTGCAGAGGGCTGGGTGTGAAGGCCAGGCCGGTGGAGCTAGTCTCTCTGTTAGCACAGGCTGAAGCCCAGTGCAGGCAGGGGGAGCTCTAAGCAGACAAGCAGGTGGTTTATCAGGGTGAAACTGAAGGGGATCTGAGGGCCCTTGCTTAGTGCGGGCACACTGGGCCTGATTCCACTTTACACTGGTGTAACCCCATTGACATCAGTGGAAGTCACTGCGGCTTTTACACTGCTGTAAATCAGAGCTGAAGCAGCCCACCGTGAGCAGGGACTGGTCAAGCGTCTCCTATGCACAGTTCTGCCAGGGCATCTCGTTCTCAACCTGCACAAGCTGCCAAACCATCCCTGAACCTCCCGGGATTGACAGCTGTGGTGGATACGGTGGCAGAACTCTCAGCCTCACATCCGTCTTGTGGCAGGGAGTTCCACCAGCTGATCATGCAAAATAATATTTGCTTGTGTTGTTTGGAAATGTGCTGCCGTTGTCCGCTGGAAAGGTGGAGAGGGTTAGTAACAAGAACTCTGTTGCTTAGGCACGTGCACTGAAGCTGTTGTTATGATAATATCTAGTTCTTACATGGTGCTTTTCATAGGTAGATCACAAAGCACTTCATAATCGTTAATGTATATCCTCACTACACCCTGGTGAGGTAGGGCAGTGCTATTATCCCCATTTTACAGCTGAGAAACTGAGGTACAGAGTAGCTATGTCGAAGCTCATATAGGATCTCTGAGGCTGAGCAGGGATTGAACTGGGTTTGCTAGGGTCTCGGCTACTGCCCTAACTCCTTGGCCAGCCTCCTGCTTTAGTTGCACTCTTTATTATTTGTAGCATATCAGCACTGGGTCCACATCTGGGGTCCACAAGTCAAGAAGGATATTGATAAATTGGAGCAGGTTTAGAGAAGAGCCATGGTGATAAACTCCAGGAGCTCCATCCATTTAGTTTACCGGAGAGACAGTGAAGGGGTGATTTGTTCATAGTGTATAAGTACCTACACGGAGAACAGAAAGCTGATAATAGAGGGCTCTTGTGTCTAGCAGACAAAAGTCTAACAAGAGCCAGTGGCTGGAAGTTGAAGCGAGACACAGTCAGACTGGAAATAAGACACAGATTTTTAATGAGGCGGTATAATTAGCCACTGGAACAAATTACCAAGGGTCGTGGTGGATTCTTCATTACTGGCAATTTTTAAATCAAGGCTAGATGTTTTTCCACAAGATCTGCTGTAATTCAAACAAAATATTCATTCAGGGAAGTCCTAGGGCCTCCGTTATTCAGGAGGGCAGGCTATATGATCGCATTGTTCCCCAATAATCAGAATATGAACCCCTCGGACTGAGATAAGTGCTCTGTTTTGCTAGGGACTCTTCAAACCTACAGTGAAACATCTCCCGCCACAAAGACTTCAAAGTCTCAATAGACAAAGGGTGGGAGAAGATACAGAGACACACAGAGAGAAAGTGACAGAGTCACACACCAAGACCAGGAACAAAACCTAGATCTCCTGACGCCCACTCCAGTGCCCTCCCCACTAGACAAGTGGATCTTAACCTGTGGTCCACCGACCCCTGAGTATCTACAGACTATGTCCAAGGTCCACAAAAGACTTAGACTGAAAACTGACTGAACAGAATTCAACTGTATATAAAGACAATAGGTTTCCAAAGGGGTCCGCACCTCCATTCAAAAATTTTTAGAGGTCCATTGCACTAGACAGTATCACTTCTCTTGTTGGCACTCTTTAAGCAATGCTGTGGCTTTCCTATTCACAGCTGCAATCAGCTGTCCATCACTCCTGATTTGGTGTTACACACACACACCCGCACAATCATTTATACTTTTACAACAAAACCAGTTCATATTAACAGAGCAGCACCTCCGGGGACAGGTTGTCATGACCTGCCGCCTGTTAGACTTTTACAGCTTAATTAGCACAATCGAATGTGCGGGTAGCAGCTATTCCTGCTGGCTAGAAATCTTGCCATCAGCGCAATAAAGCAATAATTGCATTCCTAGTTACAAAGAAGAGTTATTAATTTGAGAAGTCAATTAATGTCAAAGATACAAATGGCTCTGTTTTCATATGTATGGTGGAAAAAAAAGAAGGAGGAGAAGAAGAAGCACATGCCAAGCTGGGGAAATAGCTTTGGCTAGCTTTCCCTGTAGACATTACACCATGATTGATTCACTCACGCACTCAAAGGGAAAACAACCCACCTTGGCTAAGTGACGAGACACTGGCCGCAGCCTGACACAACCCCAGAGCTGAAGACTGCTCATTCTAGCCTTATCTTCACCTCTAGCTTAGTGCAGCTAAGCAACAGGTGCTTCAATGGCTTTCTGACATCTTTGCATCCTGCTGGTCCCCAGGCACTCTGTGCTGGGCTAGATTCCACTCACCACTGGTGCATGTCAGAGCAGCCTGTGGGTTGCTCTAATTTGCTTTGTCTTCCAATGGCCCCAGCCTCTGGTATTGCCAGGGTGTAAGGGCTGGCCAGCCATGCCCCCTTTCTTCTGGCCATGCCCCCTGCACTGGACACAGCAAAGGGTGTGTGGCATAGGACCATCAGTTCTATTAAGAATTCCCCTACAGTGGGGGACTCCCCCAAGGCAGGGGCTGCTCAAACAGGTTTGAGGGCCACTTTGCTCCCTTGTAACAGCACAAAGGGCTGTCCCCCTGTTCTTTAATCACCATGTTGTGTTTAAATATCACACACCTCTGTCCCATTCCTGCCTCCTTCCAGTCCTCCTCCCGGTAGCTCTGGCGCTATTTTCCTAGCTCCACTCCTTTACCTTTCCTTCTCCCTCATCTCAGTGCTTTTTGTTGCCTGAGTGTCAGTGTCTGCAGCTCTGTAAAGCTCTCACGCTCACTGCAAAGTGTTTTATGATCCATTGCATGATGGACTTTTTATCAAAATTAATTGCTCATTTTATGGGTTATATTTTTTGCATAGAAAATTATGTTGTTGTGTTTTGTTTTTCAAAAAAAGGCGCATGAAAAATGTGAGCACTTCATTTGTTTCAGTTTCTTAAACTCCATTGACATATTAACATCACTCGGCACTGTTTTCTCATCACCGTAACAAGCTACGGGGATTTTGCCCTCATTCCAGGGGTTCCCTTCATCTAACAGCTATGATTGATTTAGGGCATTTCACCTCCATGCGAAAGAATCCCAAAGCTCTTGGCAGACTATGCAAAAGGGTCAGTTCTCCCACCGCTAAAATGCAGCCATCTCTGAAGTGGAACACAGCAGCTGTCAGGACAGGACACAGCAGGTTAGGAGAGGAAATGAAGAAGAAGAAGAAGACATCTATTTGAAACTGCAGGGAGAAGTAGGCAGGCAAGAGGTAGTTGCCCAAACTGGAAAGTGACCAGGTTGATGGCATTATGGGATCTTGAATGATGGTAAGCAGTCAGGACTTTGGCTTTATATCTCATCCAAACCACAGTGGCCAAGATTTTCAAAAGCGATTGCTTATTTTGGGTGCCTACATTTTCAAAAGGTGCCAAGCCCTGGGTCGCTTTGAGGTGTCTCGGGTTGTACAAGCAATATCACGTGACACTTCCCACACAGCAGCCCCTAACACAATGGCGATGTCTGGCCGTGGCTCCAATTCACAGCGGTGGGTGAAAATATCCCTTGGGCACTGGTCTAGACGGCCATCTACAGGCATTCAAACAGGGAAGCCGTGACCATCAGCCACGCACAGGGACAAAGGATGTGGTGGTTCTCCAGAGCTCTCAATAAGAGGAGAGAGCTGACATTTTCTTATTACAAAAATTAACAGACTTTATCCGAGCAGTTCGTGCACTTGGAGCTGAGAGCCTGGAAAATACGGACAAACCAGCCTTGTGAACCTTTCTGTGCCTACAAGGGAAAGCATATTCAGCAGTGGAACATGAGGAAAGCCATGGGATGCAGACAGCCAGCCGAGGCATCAGAAAACAGATGAATATGAAATCAGCGCTTGAGCAAAACCCCAACGTCCTCAGGGCAATGTGATCTGTGTAATTCGATCCCACCGAGGGACCTGGGTTGCAAAGGGGCCTTTTGCTTAGGAGACATGCAGGACCCGAGACCAGAGAGAACGGGCATTCTGGCCTTTGAAAACATAAATAAATAAAATCACACTGGAATCAGATGGAAGAAGAGCCATTTTTTTTTCTCCGGGGGACTGAGCTGTTCTGATTTATGTTATGAGGCTTCTTTCCTCCTCTGATAGAAATATCAGGTCTTGGTCTCTGGCCAACATTTCTTTTTTATACCTCCCAATATGTTTGTCAGTAAACAACTTTGAACACAGAGGGAAATGTCTAAACAATACAAATGCCTTTTTCTGGGCAATGATCCATTGCAGACACGGCGCTGTCATCTTTGCCATGAATAACCTGCACAAGCTGTCATCTCTCGGCTTCGCGCTGGGACTCTGCATTGCAAAGCCAGTGTCTGCATTCTCTGAGTGTAACGAGGTCACGAATACGCGTTTGCACGTGGGTGCCTACCACGTCACGTCACGTGCACCAGCCTTGCAACGCACCGCGCATGTGACACGCAGCCTCACCCTGCACACATACTTGCACAAACAAATTTGCACACTCTTGTGGGTAACCCCACCCCCGAGCCTGTTCATGCACCCCTTTGCTTGTATATACATACATCCCCTTGCACAGAAATGGACACGTATGCATCTTCACACACACTCCTGTTGTTGTATACTTACACACCCTTCCAGTCACACAGCATTGTTTAGTACTTTCTGGAGACATGCATCTTTTGTAAACATGCAGGGACATGCACATGTAATGTGCTTGTAAAGAGATGATTGTTTCTCCCTTTAGAAGCTAGTCCTTATGGAAGGTAACAGCCTACTACTGCAGCCTGTTGACAGGCTTTAGTTCAAGTTGGGGCAGTCTGTGTCACAGTGGTGAGGGATGTAGGTTTGCACCCACATGGAGAGTTAAAACAGATCTACATGAAACAAAATTCCAGGGGAGAAAACCATTTCAGGTGGATCAAAACATTTTGCTTTGATAAAATCAAAACCTTTTCTCCTATTTCAATTTTTAAATAGTTTACATTATTTTCACTATATGCAATTTTTAAAAATTGAAAGAAAAAGTTGTTTCCAAATGAAAAATCAAAACGCTCCATTCTGAAAAGGTCATTGGAGCGCTCCATTTTGATTTCTTTTTCAAAAGAAAACACCATCGAAATCAATGTTTTCCCACAATGTTTCGATTTTGACATAACCTCATTTTCCGAAGGAAAAGCGTTTCGTCGGAAAGTTTCCACTCGGCTCTCCTGGTGAGTGCGTTTTCTCTGCCGGGGCGGTGGGCTGAGAGTGGGGCTGGCTCTCTCTAAAGATGCAGCCACCCTGTTCCTTTTCCCACTCGAATGTCCCAGTCAGCTGAAGGACCTGCCTGAGCGAAAATCCCAAAGCTACACCCACGGCAGCAGAAATTATTCTCTTCAGAGAACGAAACCAACAAAACCAACGCTAACGCCATGGGCCCGTCCTACAAAGCTTTGCTGGGCACCATAGGCAGGGCGAAGCTGTTGCATTTCAGCACTGGTGAGAGAGAAAGCTCCAGGTGGGCACCAGCCTGGTTAAGTACCAGACAAAGTCCTTTGTGTCAAGTCCTGTTGGCACCTCCTCCTTTACTCACAGGAGAGCAGAGAGACAAGAGAACGGGGAATGGATGTGGCCTCGGTTACCTTGTCTCTAGGTAGCCAGCTGGTCAGCATGTGCTGTGTATCCCCCGATGCACCGAGAATGTGAGGCTGGGATTGCCAACAGCTGCAGCACCTGGCGCTCAAGCTGTCGAGTTCTAGAGGTCCACGGCGCCGTCCCTGGCATTAGATGTCACACCCAGGGTACGACTACACTGCACCTGGGAGTGGGCCCAGATCGAGCAGACAGACTCCAGCTAGCATGCTAAACACGGCAGTGGAGGGGAGTCACACGTGGCGGCTTGATCTAAATCAAAGCAAGGTCGAGTGACAGCTGCTCGGGCAGGTAGCCAGGGTCCTGGGCGGGGCCGCCCAGAGGAGGCGAGCCTAGATCAAAGCTGACTGCCCATCCCACCCTCTGAGTGCGACCTAGACAGATCCCAGTGTGCTACACCGGCACTGGGGAGGCGGGTCCATTTTGCTCCCCGTGGCTCGGCTCAGAGAGAGGCCGTGGGCACTGCAGCTAGTTCGATCTCGGCAGGCTGCCCTCTCGCCGTCCTCGTCAAGGCTTGTGTGCTCGGAGCAGCGTTCGAATCCCAGCTCCCTGCCCCTGGGATTTGGGCAGTGCTGCTGAGTGCCGGTGTCGGCGTTTCATTCTGAGCGGTTCTTTCATTGTCATTAATTCGATCGGGTGGCGGGGTCTGATTGACTCTCATGGTGCCAAGAAATTGTGACTCACCTCCCACCTCCCCTCCATACTCATGGACCCCAATTTCACTGTCTTCTCCATCCCTTGGTTACCCTCCAAGCAGGGGCATGGCCCTCCCAGTAATCACTGGGAGCACAGAACTCCTCCAGCCCCGGGACCGCAGTGCTGGGGGGTGGGATGGGAGAGTGAGCTCCTGGCAGGGTGGGGACAGGGGGGCACACAGCGGGGTCAACTGCAAATTCCTGCACATGATCCTGACTCCAAGGCCCTGTATTACTAGTTAGAGCATCCTTCTTTCAGAGTGAGGACGAGACAGGACTTCTTCGGGTCCCCGTGAATGCTGTGCTGGTGCCAAGCAATGCAAGATCGCCGCTCTGCCGGCTTTAGCACTGCATCAATCCTCTATACTACGGTGCACCCCAGAGTCCATGGAAATCAATGGCAGTCTTTCCTCAGGCTCTTCTTCCCCAACAGGCTGCATTGCTTTGATGGCGTGTGGCCTCGCCATCTCTGTCCCTTTGGCTCCGACATTGGCTCCCATGGCTCCTTTACAAGCTGACAAGTTGGAGGATAAAGTCCCGGGAGGATGCAGTTTGGAAGGGCGGGTGGTGAGAGATCAGAGGCTGGGCCGGGGATCAAATAATGAGACGCTATGGGAAAGCAGTGGAAAACGGCTCCTCCAGCAAGTCCAGGCAGCAAGCGTATGGGTGCATAAATTACATAACGGATCATCCTCTAATACACCCACCACGCGCTACTTCCCTCAACGGACAATCCTGGGATCGGGGTGGGGGAGGATTTGGAATGTAGCTACTTTATTTTGCTCCAAGCAAACAAGAGAAGAGAGAGAGAGAGAGAGTAATTAGCTTCCTTCGTCGTCGTTCCACCACCTGTGATAGTGGGTAAAATTAATGGGAAGCAACACAAGTCAGAGCTACGTGGACTGACTCTCAACCAACCCTCCTCTTTGCTCGCCTCAGATCTTTCTGTTTACCAATCTTCTCTTGGCTTTTGATGTCAGTTGTGTGTCTGTGGGGTGTTTTTTTGCTGTTATTATTTATCACTCACGGTAAGAAAGAGAATCTTTAAAGTGGCGGAATAAAATGGGAAGGTTTAATATTGCAAGAGGCAGAGTCCCTCAGCCTTTTGGCTTGTTATGATTATGATTATTTTTGTGAAGGGATGGGGAGTTGGTACAGACAGGGCAATAATAAATCTCCCGCTCTCTCACACTGATATTGTGCGTCTCATCCCCAAGGCTAAGCAAGACCTTTAAAAACAACCTCCTCTCTCTATACATTGGGGGACAGGCAGCACCCCCTGCTCCCATCAACTTTAGCTGGCGTTCTGGGTGCTCGGCATCTCTGAAAATAAGGCACTGAATGAAGAGATGGACAGAGAGAGGGAGAGATTTCACCTACTGCTGAAAGGCAGCCAGCCCTGAGGTGGAGAGCAGCAGTTGCCCAACAGCAGGCTTCAGTGCCAGATAACTGTTTAGGACAGGAAGTGATGAAGAAGATCCAGTTGAAACTGCAGCAGGATTTAGGTCGGCAGAATAGAATAACCAAAACCAGAAGGACCCGGAAAGTGTGATGGGATCTTTAATGGCCTCATGGGGCCATGATCCAAAAGATGATACCGGTAGTAGTGTGACAATTCTCCCTAACCTATGAGGCATTGGTCCATTATTGACACGCAGGGATAGATGTTCCTAGAGAACGATCAGCACCTAGAGTTTTTGAAGGTCTCCTCCAACCTGCCTTAGTTTGTCCAATCAAAGCCCAAGCCATGTGGCTGCTGGCCATCCGTGTCTAACAGGGCTGGTGCATTCACTGGAGTTTGAAATGAGCTCCTGCAGCATGCAGCTCCACAGGAATCTCGGTGGGGTGAGGTCAGA
This sequence comes from Emydura macquarii macquarii, assembly GCF_026122565.2. NCBI lineage: Eukaryota > Metazoa > Chordata > Testudines > Chelidae > Emydura > Emydura macquarii. The sequence continues at coordinate 2,559,644 of NW_027130449.1, read as the reverse complement.
GGGGATCCTCCCTGTGTTGGGACCCAGCTTCCCAGGCTAGTGAAGAAGGGACTTTCCTTTCACATAGTCCGACTTCCCATCAGCGGAGACCCCAGGGTTGCTTCTGCAAACTGCAGCAGCCAGGGTTCATCTCTGGCAAGAAAAGCCCCCGGATAGATCTCACCAGATCCCAGGTGGCATTGATTGGATGACCAGACTAAGTGCTAGAGATCTAGAGGCGTGAGACAAAGGCTCATAGCCCCTCCCGGGATGGTTCCCCTCGGCTCTCACTTTCCTCCACAAAATGCACCACCCCATTGTATGGACGTGATTCATTGCACTTCCCAGCTTGCAGTGGGGCGGGGAGGAGAGTTGCAGAGGGCTAAGGGGCTCTATTTATTTGTTTGCTTAGGAAGCTACATTCTGCACAGGGCCTTCTTCCAAGATATTCTCTAGAAAACAGTGTTTTATCTCCGAACCACCAGAATGGTTGGCTCATCAAATATTAATAAAACCTCAACTGCTTCTTAAGAGGTTTCCTTTCAAGTCAGTGGGGTTTGAATATGCCTGTGACAGGAGATGGCGTCCCTGCCCCCCGCTTCCAATTTCCTTAGGGGAAAACAAAAAAGACACTGCTAGCGAAAGGAACAGGTGTGGTGGGGATCCACCTCTGCTGCCTTTGTCCTAGGCACATCACCCAGGCTAGGATGCGGGACTGGAGGCCATGCACCAGCTGCCTCTGAAGGAAGATTTCTGGGACAAACCACCCAAAAGCAAAGGGCTGCCACATTAGACATTTCCATCTTGGTGCAGTTCTCACTGAACAGTGCCTACCACTAAGGTGGTTTGGGACGGGAGCCTCTAGAGAACCTGTTAGGGAAAATCCACCACAAGGCAAGCTGCTCATGAAACATTCTCCCAGCTTCCTGCTACGTGCAGCCAAGTTTGTAGGAAGAAAAAAGAGGAGAGAACTGGGAGAAATTGGGGTATGATGTGGATCTTAAACCCTGACCAAATAACCTCTGGCTCCCTAAAATTCTCTCTGCCTTTTTAATTAGCTACCGTTATTTAGCCCACTGTAATACGGGCCGTTTCTTTGTTCCCCTCTAGCGGTGAGACTATGGAGGTTTATGAGTCTATCACAGTCTCTAAGTTAATGGCACTGTTCCTTCAGCTCAAGCCAGAGATGCTGGATTCAGTCCCTGTAGACTGTCCAGCTGGGGCATAGTTTGTTGTTGATTTAATGCTTTCCTCGCACTGTTGGTCATTTTAAAAAAGTTGCTTGGATCTGGAATATGGTTCCTTACCAGAATTTTCATCCTCTTCTGTATCCATTAGTTAGTCCATTTGTCCTGCTGTCATACAGTTGCTCATGTGAGATGGACTGGAGACATTAGAACCCAAATTTTCAAAAATGGACTCTAATTTTGGGAGCCTCCATTTCTGCTTGAGTTTTGCCTGATTTTCACCATTGCTAAGAGCCCAACAACCTCAGATGAAGTCAGTGGCAGCTCTGGGCACGCCGGAAATCAGGCCTTTGGATCCAAGTTTTCAAAAGTGGGCTCTGATTTGGGCTACCTCCGTTTTTAGATGCCCATGTGGAGATGCCCGACCCTGATTTTCAGTGCTTCCATTGACTTAACTGGAAAAGCATGTGCTCAGCACCTCTGAAAGTCAGACTCAAGGGGTGTCAAGTTGGGCACCCAATCTTAGAGGCCAGTTTTGGAACTGTCTGTTTTCTTATTGTAGGGCTGCTTATGAGTTCTGACTGAGTGCACTGCTTTGTTGTGGTACTAGAGAGACAAGGTGGGTGAGATAACATCTTTTATTGGATCAACTTCTGTTGATAAGCTTTCAAGCTTCCACACAGCTCTTCTTCAGGTTCTGGTTGTTGTATTGTCGTTCATGAGTTCTGAATGTTTATTGTAGGGTCTTGGCTAAGTCCCGAACTGTGAGCGTTTGGGCTGGTGGTATTGGGAAAAAAAACTACAGTGGGAGAAAAATCGCACAAAGAATTTAGGAGCTTTGCAAAAAGATATCAAGTAAAAAGATACATCGGTTGGGTTTTGACACAAGTGATTGCACTTTAAACCATATAAAATGTGCTCCTGCTGCTGGATTTTGTTTTTGGAGACCCAGAGGAAAGCTCAAGCTCCGAAGTTTGCCTTTTTTTCTCCCTGAAACTTTTTCCAGAGTTCTTTTTGGAACCTTGTGGGAAAGGGTCTGACTCTTTTGTGCGTTGCTTACCTTTTTTCTTTTTTCAAGCAATTAATAAATAAAAGTGAACATCTCCCTGAGCTTTGTGCTGCCCCAGAATCTCTGATTGCTGGGAGCGTTACTTAATTGGCACCTTTTTTTGTTTCCCCAGCAGTCTGTGGCATGTAAGAGGGATTGGCTATTTTAGGCTCTTATTAAATAACAATCACATATATGTTAATGTTTGAAAGGGGCTGTCAAGGTTTAAATGTGGAGCAAAGCAGACTGAGACAGCAGCACTGGAAGAGGCATGAACTACACACACACACACACTCTCACGCCACGCCCATTAGTCTTAGTAGTGTGTTAACTTCAAAACCGGTTGTATCTATTTAACTGCTAACACGTTTGAGCGTGTAGCCAAAATGCAAACTCCCAGCTTGAGACATTAAAATATAATCACCAGAACAGCTGGCTTTGCAGATCAGGGCACCCGCATGAAACACCAAGAGAAAATATGCAAACGTATCTGCTTGGAAATGCAAGGGGAGCCAGCACCCGGCTGCAGCTGCCAGCGCTGCAGATTTCTGTCCCTGGGCTGCCATTGGGGGACTGCCCTATCTAACCAGTGTCATCTCTTAGTTAGAGGGACCTGTGCAGATCTAAAGGGAGGGCCTTTGGAGTCGCTGGACCTGATTGTGCTCTCATCAACACCCATTTCCACCCCCGTGTTCTGCTAGTGGCTTTGCAGGAGTTATTCCTGATTTGCATCAGCGTAAGAGCAAAATTGAACCTCCTGGGTGTGGTTTCTTGGTTGGTTTTGAAGAAGGCGAAACAGAGGGCATCTCTGCACCGTGGTGTCATGAGCTGTAGGACATATTTGCATTGCTAGCCCAAGCCGGAGTCTGTAATGCTGAATCTTCACTGCTATTTTTAGCTCAAGTTTTCCTGCCCGTGCCGCAGTCATGCCTCCAAATGTAATGTAGACATACCCAGAGAGAGAGCCATGAGCATCGGGGCCCCTGGAGAGCCGGAGTCCCTGCAAGACATAGAAAGGAACTGGGAGGAGCAGCTGCTGAGACAGCAGAGGAATGCAAGGCCTCACTAGGATTTGGAGACCACAGAAAGAGGAATTTCTGGAGCTGCCCAGTCCCGCAGCGTATCGCCGGTGCCAGGAAGCAGTTTCACAGCATCTCAGCTGCTGCATCCTTGGGCAGGGAGCGCAGCTGAGCAGGGCCAGGGGGAGGCTTTGTTAGTGGGTGGCCAACTGGCATGGACACCGCATCTAGCAGAACACGAAGGCACGAGGCCATCACGCTGGGACACGGGCCAACCTCCCACTGAAACCCCGACACCAGCAAGGCAGAGGGGGAGCTCACTGCCCCTGGGGGTGCCTAAAACCCACCCTGAGAGAGACCAGAGCAAGTGAGGGACCGTGGAAGAGAAAGGTCTGCAGCTTTGCCTTCCTTGCCAGCTAATGGAAATAATGCTCTAGTTTTCCCAGCTGTTCCCAAGTTGGCCAGAACAGAAGTTCCTTAGCTGCTGCTCCAGACCAGAATCCTACCCTGGGTTAGGAAATGCCCTGGTCGGGGGGTTGTTTTCATTTACAGCCTTTCTCCACTGCTCTCATGATAACACCTGGCTCTCATAGAGTGCTTTAGAAAGGGAGGTCGTCATTAGCCCCATTTCACAGATGGGGAAACTGAGGCACAGAGACTTGCCCAAGCAGCAGAGCAGGATACAACCAAGGCCGGCGTTACATCCACTAGGCCACACCGCCTCCCTACTGCGCTGGTAACTTGCCCCGCATAGAGGGCACTTTACATCGCCAAAGCAGCGGTTAAGGGCGCTCGTGTAAATGAGACTCAAGCCTGTTCCATCTAGAAGTCAGATACGGGCAGGGAAGCAGTAGCTTCGGGGCATCCTGGCAGAGCAGCTCTGTCTGTCTGTCTGCCTCCTGTCCTCTTTTCTAGGCGTTTGGTAGTGTCTGAGCTGGGCACTGGGGGGCTGCAGAGATGCTACCAGCTGACATTTGCTTTGCTCTTCCTGGGTGGTGGGTAACAGGAAGGGGCCGTGTAGAGAGGGGAGTGGTGCCACAGGCATGGCAGCACAATGGGACCTCCCAGTGCAGTGGCCCAGCAGCCCAGACGGCTGATCATCATCTGCTGAGTTTTCCTGGAGCAACACATGGCAAATGGTCAAGTCCCTCTACCTCCCCAGCAAACTGCAGGGGGAGCTCTCAGCCAGCAGGGTGGGATCCAGCCCATCTTGATGCGCCGTTCCTGAGAGGTAACAAACACGCAGACCCAGACCCCAGTGTAAACCCGGAACCACTCCCTGGACTTTCCAGCTTACACCAGCGGTAACAGAGCTCGGACGCTGGCCCCTACGATCTGCATCCTAGCTGCCTTCCCAGTTCCCACAGAATGGCAATGGTCTTGTCTGATTCTGCTTCCTCAGAAGGTTGAGTCTGCCTTCCATGTGGTGCCAGGAAGCTGTGATGCCATACGTTGGCATTGCACCTATGTCGCTTCTCCTGCTGCATCTCTGGCCAGCCACAGCCAGCAGCTAAGAAAACCAATAGCAGAGAGGGGCCCTCAGGCATTTCACAGCAGCCACAGAAGAAATCTAATTGATTGACACAGGCCATTGCAGCAGAAGAGGGAGTTAAAATAAATGCAAAGTGCTCTGAGGTCTCCAGTTACAGGCATGGCAACATATCCCTGGCTATCTTGCTGTTTCCCTGCCCGGTTTTGTCTTTGTAGCTTCATCCCGGGCAACTGGACCTCTGCTCTGAAGTGAAAATGAAAGCCAGGCAAATAAAAAAATAAGTGGAACTGAATTCTTCAGATCTCCTTTGTGAGGCATCAGCCCCATCTGCCAGTGACTGAGGACCGGGAGTGGAGTGTGGGTGGGTGGCAGAAGCGAGGTTGAGACGAGCTATAAAAAAAAAACCAAAAGAAGCGAGTCTCTTCGCCACTGGGAAATGAGGCCAGGCTGCTGTAGGGAATCTGCCGGCACATCTGGCTCCAGCTGAAGTCTGGGAGGACGGGATGTGAAGAGCAGTGCCGCTCTTTGTGCTTGGAGATGAGAGCTGTCAGGGATTTGTCTCCTCCTTACCCAGCTTGTCAGGGTAATGGGAACAAGCTCGCAGGAGACATTCGGATGCAGTTCAAAGTAATTAGGCAAGAGTGTACGGGAGCGAGAATCTGGTTCCTGGGAAGAGACCAAAAAAAGGAAAGCGCTTTCTTCTTGTGATCACCGTTTCCTGCTGCAGAAATGATTAATGGTACAACACTAACCTGCTGTCAAACGAGCCGGCAACGTGACGGAGTCCCTCTCACAGATGGGAGACAACAGAGCATCCTGGACCCAGCAGGGGAGCCAAACTACATCCTGCCAGTGCTCAGCTGGCCATGCCCCATTGCACCTGTGATCTCTTGTCTCTCTGTGAACCCCACTCCTTCATTTTCTGCCATGGCTGCACAGGGCTGGCAGGCAGCAGTTTCTGGCTCTGCCCCCCGCTCCATTTCATGACCTTCGGAGTCTCCACGGTTGAGATTTTCAACAGAGCCTCAGAGAGCGAGGCGCCCGACTCCCAGGGAAATCCAAAGGGAGGTGGGAACCTACCTTCCCCAGATGAAAACGCCAGCCTGAATCTGTGCAGCTTGGCTGCCAGGTTTAATTCATTCATGGGCAAACCCCTCCCCAGCACAGAGGAGCAGAACAACGTGGAGGCTCCATCTGAATGCCTGGAGGATTATAATGGTCCCTTCTGGGCTTAAACCTATGGATCCTTCTCCACTTACTGTACGACCAGCAGAGTGCCTGTCTCACTGAAAGGGCTGTGTGGCATGCTGAACCATGCTTTCGCAGCGGGGAGTGGGGGCGCTTGCATGGCTCCGTTGTGCCTTTCGCCAGTGAAACCAGCCATGGATGGTCCTTGATGCCGAGGTCAGAGGAATGAAGCAGGCCTGTGACACAAACCAACAAACAGATGAAACAACGGGGGGGATTCAATGCCGTTTGTTTCCACCAAAAGAAGGAACTAATAGGAATCAACAGGAAACTCCACTTGCTAAACAACACCTCCCCTGCTCACTCCCCCGCCTCCATCTGTGGCTTTGCTACGGACACTGCTGTTCAGATGAGTATGAAGGAAGCCAAGGGCCTTTCCAGCAAAGAAGCCATGTAATCAGGTCAACTGGGCACCGGCAGATCAATCCAAAAACCTAATTCACTTGCAGTAGCTATTGAACTTTGGCCTGGTTCTCATCTCATTTGCATTGCTTCAGATCAGGAGTAACTCCACGGCTGGCAATGGAGTTTCATTGGTGTGCATATGCACTGGTGTGCAGATAAGATTTAGCTTTTGGGTAGTATATGGCATGTCCAGACAGATTTCCTGGTTTGTCCAAGAGTCTCTCCTGGGATCGTGCCTCAGTTTCCCTTTCACCGCCATAAACTAATCCCTACAGACTTTTCCTTAAAGAACCCCCTCAACCTCAGGGCTTCCTTCACTGGCAATGGAAATTAACACAAGTAAATCTTACTTTTAGAAACAGTCTTAGTCTCTAGTCTGTTCTTCTCACTCTTCTCAGCTCAGAAGCAGTCACAAGCCCTCCGGGCCCATTTGTTCTCCTCTGTCCAAGCAGAGGGTTACCAATCTCTACCGCAGAGTTCTCTCTCAGACGGCTTCTCCCGCCCTGGAGGGATATTGTCTCTCAGAGTGTCCTCAGTGCCCTCGGAGCTACCTTTTTCATTACAGGCCTCTTCTTACTCTTGAGGCATTTCCTTTCTTCCTTGCAGGCTGGCAAAACCCTCCTTTCAACTGCTCGGCGAGCCTTCCTACAGGATCAGGTACTCCGCGTCAGTGCCCAGTTGCTCCCAGATGGAGTTCAATGGGTTGTCGTGGGCAAGCCGGGCCCTTCCTCCCATCAAAGGGCTGCTGGCCCCGTGACAGGTTGCAAATGGAAATACTGAAAGGTTGGCCTTCCAAACGGGCTGAAATCAGGAACCTTAGGAGATTTCCATCCTGCTTTCTGAAACAAAGGAGTTCGGATTCAGCATCTGACTTTTCCGAGGCTTACCAGAACCCACTTTCCAAAGCTTTTCAGAACATGCCCATCAATGCTTTGTCCCCCTGTCCAAACAATGGGTGTCCACGATGCCTTTGTGGCCACTGGACAGAAAACGTCTAACATTCCTTTTAAGCTCCCTCAGAAATAGGAGAGATGAGAAGATGTGTCACGGCCAATTTCGCTGCTGATTTTTTTTGTAGGGGGCTTGGCACTTTTCTTCTTGTTCTCAGGCCCTTCAGTCACCATCTCCTTTGGGCAAGAGACGCATCACGTGGTCAAGGCAGTCCTCAACTTTCCTCCGTAGGCGGCGGAAGGGGAGAATTCTTGACCCTTTCTGTGATTTTCCTTTCTGTATGAAGGGGACAAGGAGAGTTTTAAAGCCTAATTTAGCAGCCTTTAATCTAAATTATTCCAAGCCACGCTTGCCACTTCCTTTATGTGCTCCCGAAGGGTGATGGACTGATTTCACAGAAGGAAAAGCCTTAAGCAAATCTTGTCACACAAGAAAATTGATTTTTCAAAACTGACTTTTACAAGATTACTGGGGTTTTTTTCCCTCATCTGTCTTCTATATCGCTCCCTTACAGTCTCACGAGGCGTCTTCAGATCTACGGAAATTAGAGATGCTGTGACTAAATTGAAAATGTAAAAGAAAAAGCACCCACCATTCAGCCTCTCCCTTCCTCTCGCCTGCCTGTCTCTGCGTGATGCAGCCCTGCACCTTTGTACTGTGGAGTATCTCGGTTGCCTCCTTCAGCTCCCTGTTGGCATATGCCTGCACATCCAAACCAGGGACCCAGGGCCAGGAGCCCTCTCTGAATTCCAGAGCAATGACGGTCTGAGTTCCAGAGTTCTGCACAATACACAGTTCCCTTTGATGTCAATAGGAGAAACAGTGAGATCCAGTGACTAGCACCTGAAATCAGCACCCAGGATACCTGGGTTCTGTTTTTAGCTTGGCCACGGACCTGCTGTATCACTTTGGGCAAGTTGCTTCTCCTTCTACCCTTCATCCAGCTTGTCTGTTTACATTCTTATTCTTTGGGGCAGGATCGATCTCTTCCCATGTGCTTGTACTGCAGCTAACATGACGGTGGGGTCTCTAGGCACTTACCGTAATAGTAATAATAAAGAGCGCCTTCAAAAATAAGGTCAAGCCTATCTTGGCCACCAGAACAGGAGTGTACTCAGCAGAAGGGTACAATATCAGCATTGTTAATAGCCTCTTCTGTCACTTCCTGCTTGCCAGAAACAGGAGAAATCATATGGGGCTCAGGATATGCAGTGCTCAGGCCCATTAAACTCAATGGAATTGCTCCCATGAGTTAGTGCTGCTCAGCCTGAGTAAGTTTCAGAATGAGGTCAAATACCATTTGCCTTGGACGTCTTCTCCACGAGCTGCTCCAGTACCTGTGAAAGTTCACATTGTAAGACAAAGCCGTAACATGCACTAAGACGGCCAAACGCTGCACCGTCACGGCGCTATGCAAGCCGCCGCATCGTGACGCAAAGATCACCAAGTTGCTGTGGAACGTTACTGCGCAGCATCCCAAAGAGGCCTGCATGCAGGAACAGTCCCATCCAAATCAGGTCCACGCTGTGATTGGCCAGGCAGGCGGTAGCCCCACGGGGACGTGGCCCGGCTGACCTCCAGCCATCACTGACATCGTGGTTACTTGCGTAACTCCCTGGGTCGTGTCACTGCCACATCGACTGCATTCCCACTGCACAGCCCAGGTTAGCCGCTGCCCACGTGGACGTGCCAGGGTAAAGTCACCAAACCTAGGCAGTGATGGCGTAGCAGTGACCCATGTGCTTTGGTGCTCCAGATGAGAGAGGAGGTGCCAGGGCAGAAGAGAAATAGGGACTGATATGCAGAGTAAAATGGGAAGGAGTCAAGTCCCCTACTAGGGACATATTTATCGCCATTGATTTTACATGGAAGGTGCCCAGACATCCACCGCGATGTAAAATCCTAAAATAGATAGAACTCTCTCTCTCTATTTCACTCCATTCTGTTGGCCATTTCTGGACGGTTTCCTCCCTTAGCTTGATTCTGAGACATCTCAGCATGTTTCCTTAAAAAAAAAAAAAAAAAAAGCGAACAAGGTTGCATTGAAATTATTTCAGACAGCTTAAAATGTGCTAAGCTTTTTGTTACTGCAATATGAATAATTAACTTCTAGGGACAGACAAAGGTACCTAGAGGATGGGAGTGATCAGGCAGAGGATATTACACCCACCCCAGCACTGGAGCAGGTACAGATGCACAGAGCTAGGGGTAGGCTTGGGAGGATTTGATTTTTATTGGTAAATGTCGGTAAGTTGATGTCACTGGACACACAAAATATTTCCATCAGCGATGATGGAAATTTACCGATGCTGCTTGAGAGTGGATGAGAGTTAGATTTAAGGACATTTACTTTGTATGTTTTGTCATGTGATGTGGACAATTTGTGTTTTAGCGGCTATAAAGCTTTAACTTTCTGACTCTCAACATCTTCTGTCATTAACTAATTATTGTCCTAACCTCCATTGTCTGAGGCTACACTTCAGGGTAGATCTTACAGTGACGGGAGTTCTGCTGTTAGTGTGTAAAGCCACTTCCCTGAAAGGCAAATTCTTCCTTTGACCTAGCACTGCTACACAGGGACTTGAGTCAGCTTAACTGCTTGCTTAAAGGTGTGGATTTTTCACACCCCTGAGTGGCGTAGCTGGGCCCATCTGATTTTCTAGTGTAGACCAGCCCATTCTCCCACACATGTAATTTCCTGCAACTGTCAACATTTAAACTGATAAAAGCAACAACAGCAAAAAAAGCTTAAAAGTAAATATTGATATGGTCTGTCCAAATGCTACAGAAACAAACACTGAGTTCTGCCAAGCCTAGCTACTGGAGACACACAGATTCCATTCCCTGCAATGGGGTTTCCCTCTCCCATCAGTTTCACTTCCTGGTGGTCCCATACTGTCATATCTGGGCTTCAAATGCTTCAAGGGAAGAGGAGTTTCCCTTGATTCCTCTCCCCACCATAAGCACCCAGCTTACCATGCCCAGCCCCCCCTTTAAAATGCCCCCTCCATTCGGGGTGTAACGTAGGCTGGCCCTGTGGCTAGGAGGAACACTTGAGCATCGATCATTTTCTCTCTCTCTGTGACTGGTTTTGGCCAGAGGTAGAAGGCCAGATTCAGTTTGCCATATGCACGCTGTTGACTTGTTGCTGTCGCTCTCTGCTTGGGCAAATATCACACAGACGCGCTGTAACTGGTTTGTCAGTTTGGGTCAGTCTGGAAACTCTTTGTAAATAACAAAGGGGATGCAGGGGAAAGGAAGAAGGCTGGAGCAGCATATGGCCCCGCGGTTTGCAAACTGCCAGGGCATCCCTGCAACAGCTGGGCTTTAAAAAGGGTCAGGTGGGTGGGGAGGCGGTCGCTTCCCTTAGGGATGTTTGACAAAGAAGGAAGAATGTACCAGACCAGATGCTCAGCTGGTGTCAACGACATAACTCCACTACATCAGTTTACACCAGATGAGGCTTTGGCCCCGCTGCCCTGATCCTTGAAAAGTCTGTGGGTCAGATCCTGTGCTCACAGGATCTCCGCTGCCTTCTAGTCAGGGAATTGTCACTGAGTGGGTATGTTTCCAGTTGTGTCCCTCGGGGTTTGGTTTTTGGCTCTGTGCTATTGAACTTTTTTATTAATGACTTGAAAGAAAACATAAAATCATCACTGATAAAGTTCGCATATAACACAAAAATTGGAGAAGTGGCAAAAATGAAGAGGACAAGTCACGTGTTTTAATACAGCTCAATGTAAATGTATACATCTAAGAGCAAAGAATGTAGGCCGTACGTGCAGGATAGGAGACTCTATCCAGGGAAGCAGTGACTCTGAAAAAGAACTGAGGGTTGTGATGGATAATCAGCTAAATATGAGCTCCCGGTGGGACACAGTGGCCAAAAGAGCTAATGCAATCCTGGGATGCATAAACAGGGGGAGTAGGAGTAGAGAGATTATTTTACCTCTGAATTTGGCTCTGGTATGAGCACTACGGAAATACTATGTCCATATCAAGTGTTCACAATTCAAGAGGGATGTTGATCAATTGCAGATGGTTCAAAGAAGAGCCACAAAATGATTAAAGGATTAGAAAATCTGCCTTATAATGAAAGACTGAAGGAGCTCAATCTGTTTACCTTAATAGAGAGAAAGTTGTTAATTGATTACAGCTATTTAATTAAGGGCTCTTCAATCTAGCAGAGGAAGGTCTGACATGATCCAATGGCTGGAAGTTGAAGTTAGACAAATTCAGACTGGAAATAAGACGTACTTTTTTAACAGTGAGAGTAGTTAACCATTGGAAAAATGTATTGAGAGTCATGGCGGATTCTCCATTACTGACAATTTTCAAATCAAGACCGGATGTTTTTCTAAAAGCCCTGCTCTAGGAATTATTTTGGAGTCGTTCTCTGGCCTGTGCTATACAGGAGGTCAGAGTAGATGATCACAATGGTCCCTTCTGGCCTTGGAATCTATGAAACTGGTACTGACCACTGCTGGAGATGGTATACGGGGCTACATGAACCGAGGGTCTGACCCACTAGGTCAATCCTTATCTTCCTGGAAACAGAGAAGGGAAGCAGCTGAAAAGGCTAAGGCTAATTCTGCCATCAGAAGGAACCTGAGAACATCCCATTTGCTTTGATTCCCCTTAGGAGTCTTGGATCAGATACTCAGTGCAGGGGAGTTCACTTTACTACACACTAAGCAGAAGAATAAACGTGTTAGAAGAATTAGTGGACTTACATGCCAGTCATAATAAATCTGACTAAACAAATTCACTTAAGGGTGAGGGCAGGGGAACCTAGCTAAGGAATAATCCTGTTAAACAATTTTAAAACATGCACCATGTGATGAAATTGGATTACCCAATCTGTCTAAAGAAAATAAAATAAAGCTATTAAAGAAGTCTATTGTATGTCATTAAGGTGATATGAAGTAAGCAAGAAGAATGAAATCCCATCTCAGGGCCTACTTCTATATAGTGTGCGATAAAAAGGCCGGTCTCTGGATGAAATTCACCCCTGGCCAGGGTGACAGAACAAGGCCAAGGCGGGTTATAAGAGGTACAGCCTCTGGACTAGGGCGAATGTCAGGTTGGCTCGAGCAACGGTTTCAATGCAGGGTTCCTCAGTGCCTAGCATCACTGCAACCCCAACATTAGAAAACCATGAGTGAGGCTTGGGAAAAATCAGTTTTCAATTTTTCTACCAAAAAAAACAACAGTCACAAAAAATTAAAAGACAAATTTTAATGAAAACGAAAAATTTGTCATTTTTGTCACTTTCTTTCATGGGGGGAAAAAATCTCTGAATATGTGAATCTAAAACCATTTCCCAGACAGCTCTGCTGAAAAAGTGCATCAAGAAAAGTGAGACTACTTCAGATTCACAGCTTTGTCTGGCATCGCTGCGCCCTCTGATGTCCTGATGCCAGTGGAAGTAGCTGCGGCAGGCACGGGTGATTTGAAGGCAGCCCTGTGATCAGAGACATCCCAGGGGTCTTGTGTGTCCTTTGCATTTTGTGTGAGGTGCGGTTTGGAGCAAACCCAACATGACTCTGAAACCAAGGGAGACTCCAGTTCGCAGCCTTTGGCTGTGAAACCAAGTGGCAAATACAGGTGTTTGGACTGAATTTCATGCTGATTTTTTGGGTCCAGTGGAGGCAGCATGATACAGGGAGGCCCTTCACGAGCTCTTGCTGTGTTTCTTCCACCTTCCAAGTGTGCAGAAAAGACAGGATTTAGAAAAGCGCTTAGCATTGTCCAATCTGCTCCCACCGACGTCAACAGGGATGTTAGCACAGGCAGGGTTGGGCCAGTGCTGAGCACTTCTGACCCTCCAGTGCATGTTGAAGACAGGAAGGACAAGAGCCAATGCCACCCTGCCAGATCCTTCTGTTAGAGGTTCACAAGTGTCTCTGCTGAGCCATCCAGGCCAAGCTGAGGGAAGATGTCCACAGCATGCTCCTGCCCGTGGAAACTGAGTTCTGAAATCCCCCATCGATTCCTCCTCTCATTCCTTCCCAGTCCACCAACGCCCACATCGCCGGGGAAGCAGAGTCAGTGGCTGAGAACATAAGTGCTTTGCTCAGGGCCTTGCCCTCCTGAACTTGATTAACGCTCCGATGATCTGATCTGGAAGGCCCAGCCATGTAACTTAGATGGCGTGGAGATTACTTAATGCCTGTGCCAGCTGATAAATGAGCCTGTCTGCACCGGCGTTGAGGGAACGGGTCTAATATGTGGCTAAGGAACAATAGAGGGCTTTGCAAGGACCACATGTCTTCATTAGGAAGGAGGCAGGCAGGAGAAGAGAAGAAACACAATATATCACCATTATGGAAATTTACTCTTAATAAAGAAATAATTTGGGTAATGCATCACACCGGATCCGCTCAGGGGGTGGTGTGACATGCACTTGGTCCCGGATGCCTCGTCAGTCATCTCCCCTTAGCCTGTCACTCCCAGGAGGTGGTTGGCAAGAACACATCCAAGGCTTAGCGTGCCGCGGGCCTGCTATCACCTGCCCAGGTGGGAGCCGTGCAAGTGAGACTGAGACCACCAGGGTATCTGGTGAATGGAAGAAAGGAAGATCGTCCTCACAAGGCAAATGACTAGAAGAGGAAGAGGATAACGAGGTGATGGTTCTAGCGCCAATGGAACAGCATCTTTGTGGCTGCAGCCCTGTTCCCTGGTGAGGCAGAGCCTGGCTGATGTCTTGTCCTGGTGCTGCCACCGCTTTGTTTGCTGTCACTGATGTCTTCTGCCCGGGAAGCAGCCCCGCAAGTGGGCAAGCTCTAGCCTTCATCAGCATAGCCTGCTGCCCTCTCCCAACCTTGGGCGGATCCCCCCGCTGCCCAGCACCTACTGTCGCCGTTTGCCCAAGTGCACAGTGAATGCTATCGTCAGGGTACGGGAGTGAAAAAGTCTCATCAGGTAGCATTTGGTGCCCGCTTTGCACTGAGTGAAGGTGTAACTGATGACACGAAGAGCAGGGCCGTTGAGAATCAGGACTGTGGATACCCCCCTAAACCACAGGTCTGAACCTCAGCCCTGGGTCCTCCTGATGGGGACCAGCTGTTTATCTGATGTGCAAGGCCTTTCTAGGGAGAACTTCCCAGCATTGATGCTCTGCGGGGATATTAAACACTTTTGAATTGCCCATCGTATGAGAGTCGGGGCTTATACAGGTCCTCTTGACTGAGGCTCAGGTCCCAGGCTCATCTTTTGAGAGCGTTGTGCAGGTTTCCTTTGAGGATGAGGATTGATAGGTCAGATATAGAGCGATCGCTTTGTTCACCCACGGGTTACAGGGTGTGTTGGTCTTTTATCATTTTCCTGAGTGAGTTTATAGAATCACAGAAGATTAAGTTTGGAAGGGACCTCAGGAAGTTGGCCTCATTTGAGAGCATGGTGATGGTCTGGTTTCACACATAGTTGTTAGTGGGGCATTTAGGGCACTGGATGAGGCTCACCGCCTGTTGTGATGTGTAGAACCCCTGGATCTTGAAAGGTGTGTTGTGGGAGGTGTTGTTCATTGCAGCAGTGGAGATGTGTCTGCAGGTTTTGTGTGTGTTGTTCCGGCAGGGTCTGGTGCTGCTCTGAGTTGGCGTGTTCTAGATTGGGGGGGGGGGCTTGCATCTGATGATGAGCTTGGAGATTGTTTGAAGGCCAGAAGTGGGAGTTCAGGAAAGATCTCTTTCGATGGGGTCTTCACTGAGCATGGGTAGTAGTAGTTTGATGATACCCCGTATGGGTTCCAGTGTGGGGTGCTAGGTGACAGCCAGGGGTGTGCGGTCAGAAGGGGGTTTATTTCTGTATGGCAGCGGGGTATTTGGGTGATTACTGTTGTTACTGTAGATTCAATGCAGAGTTCCCAGTAACTGATCACCTCTCATTGCAGCCAATAGCAGACCAAGGTCTTGCCCTGTAGTGCCCAGTGTAACATTCTTGTAATGTGTGGGTTCGATCCCCCTCTAGTGTCTAGTCCACATAGAGGATAACAGCCTAACACTGCTACCCGCTAATGGAACTGCTCCCTTAGTTCAAATGAGAGAGGTCAGTGCTTTTGGTGCTGGGTTCCAAACCCAGCTCATACCGTGGTTCAGGTCATTATCCCTAGAGAGTTAGCAGCAGCGCGGCTGTGAGACTAATAATGGTATGCCATTAGTTCAAAGAGCTGAGCTGCTGGGGCTGGTTCAAGCCCAGCCTGTCACCATTCCTTGCAAAAATGAAAAATCGCAGTGATATAAACTTCGTGGTCCTTCGGGGACCCTAGGAAAGCTGCAGGGTGAATTTCTTCACGTGGATTAGAAGCTGGTAAACCTAGGTGTTTTAGATGTAAGGCCTGTGATAAAGTGTGTGTGTCTGTGTGTGTGTCCTGTCTCCCTCTGGTGACCAGCTGACATAGAGGATAATAGCTTACTGTCACTGTCAGTGTAAAAGTTAGGGCTAGGCACCAAACTGAGGAGCAGAGACAGACTTCTCCCTCTGGCCCGCCAGTCCGGTGCCAAAGGCCCAGATCATGGGAGTTAGGAGCCTTAAGCACCTTTGTGGATCTGAGTGCTAAGTCCTACCCTTCTCCTCTGCGTTTCCTTCCTGGTTAGCATAGGCGGCTCCCTGCTCAGCTTGTTGGCATCTGAAGATCCCTTTCCTAGGTGCCTAGCTCTCCCCATACAATGCACTGGGAGCATGGGCACCTAACTCGGGGCTGTGAATTGCTCTAGGCGGCAGGGTGCCTAGGCGTTAGACAGCACCGTGCTGACATTCCTAATAGTTCTAGGCCTTGCTTCTCACGTAGTAGCAGAGGGCTGTTACGTCCCACGCTGAAATCCTGCCGAAGGCCCATGGTGGGGGTCATTACATTTAGAGGAAGCTCTCACCTTCTCACATGGGGAGGAAGGACTTTCACATGATAATGCCAGTAATTGAAATTATTGCCGGTAATAAATCAACAAATCCATTCTACATGCAATTTGTAGCAATTAACGGCCATCCCTAGCATTTAAATACTAATTAATTCATTTCCTGAGTCATGCATTTATTTAAGGTATTTGGGAGTGTTCTCTGTACTTTCATTAAGCAATTAAAATGTGTCCAAACAAAATATTGATTCATGTTAAGCCCTTCTTAGTAAACACAATTTATATAATCAGCAACTGTTTTATTTTCTGTTGGTAATTACAAATCAAAGCACATTGCACTTAGCGGGAACATGTTTCATCTGAATTGCCCGTCCAGTAGGATGTTTTTCTTGGGTCTGTTGGCCAAAAAAGATGGCTGTGACATTCATGAGGGTGCATCCAGGACTGGAACAGCTGGGGGGCTTCAAAGCCTCACGGTGAGCTTCCTTTATCCAGAGGAAGTATGCAGCCCACTGGCACGTGTATGTAACCAAGGCCGTTCTGCTAGCACTGCCCCACTAAAAGTTGCAGGACCTCACATGCATTAGTCGTCCAAGCTGGGAAGTGCTGTTGCTCCATTTTACAGAGGAGTACACTGAGGCAGGGAGAAGTTCAGTGAATTGCCAAGCAGAGATATTGGGTTGGTTTCACTCCATTGCAGAGGCGCAGGCAGCCCTGCCTTTGAACAAGGGGTGAATTTCATCTATCATGAGACAGATCAGAACGGGGACTAAAACCAGAATCCTGACACTCAGTCGCCTCTGTACTCCTTACTCAGGCGAGTCACTTAACGGGATGATAAATGCTCACTAACTGTCCCCAGATCAGCAGACTTTCCATTGACTTCCACTTGTTCTAAGACTGACCTTGGTAAATTCATGGAGGGGATGATATGATGAGGTTGGCATATGGCCCCTCCACGATTGCTATTAGCTGATATCTCCAATACCTGGAGATGGGTCACTAGAGTGGGAGTCTGAGTCACTACAGACAATTCTTTCCCAGGAGCCTGGCTGGAGGTCTTGCCGACATGCCCAGGGTCTAACTGATCACAGTATTTGGGG
The DNA here is from genome assembly GCF_026122565.2 of Emydura macquarii macquarii. Classification (NCBI taxonomy): domain Eukaryota; kingdom Metazoa; phylum Chordata; order Testudines; family Chelidae; genus Emydura; species Emydura macquarii. The sequence continues at coordinate 2,542,360 of NW_027130449.1, read as the reverse complement.
TCAGGAAGGAATTTTCCCCCCAATCAGATTGGCAGAGGCCCTGGGGATTTTCCCCTTCCTCTGCAGTGTGAGGCATGGCTCACTTGCTGGTTTGAACTAGAATAATTGGTGGACTCGCTATAACTTGAAGTCTTTAAATGAAGATTTGAGGACTTCAGTAACTCAGCCAGAGGTAATGGGCCTGCTGCAGAAGTGAGTGGGTGAGCTGCTCTGGCTTTGAATCAGGCTTTGAATCAGGCTTTGAATCAGGCCCTAAGTAATTTTAGTCTTTATATGCATGCAAGAATACAAACTGCCCTTGATTTTGTTTTCAGAAATTGTGCATTGATCAATTATTGTCTAGTCTGACCTGCATCAAGCTCCAAAAGTAACATTTTGAGCCTGAACAAGGAGACAGCATTAAAGTGACTTTAGCTGCTGCTTAAGTGATGTCAGCCGATCAGAGAGACAGGCCTGGACTAGTTTTGCATTTTTTTGCGGTGCAGTATTGATGACGACAAACTGAAATCAATATAATCGATGCAATTGCCAGCTAGTAGTTGATGGAGTGGGCGCCTCTGAAAGAAGTAATTCCCAAACTGTACCAATTAGAACTCATTTTCTTACGGGATCGCTGGCTGGAGGGGGAAGCTGGGATGAAGTTGGACAGAAGCTGAGCTCTGGTGGTACAGGTAGGGAATGGAAAACAGAGCCTGCTGAAGGAAGTGTCCTTGAAAAAAAATCTTTTCTAGATTTTTTTTTATAAACAAAGCCAGAGTATTAAAGCATGTGGTTTTGGGTTATCCAGGATGAGCTCCCAAATGCCGAGAAATTAAGAGGCTTGTAGGTTTAAATCAGGGGGAAAGGGCTTAGCAAAACTACAGATACTTGAAAATAATGAGAACTACATCAGTGAGAAGTTGCCATGCACAGAGAATTACTAAACATCCCCATAGTAGCCTTGCAACATATAGAATAACCTAATAATAATAATACTTAGCATCCACAAGTATTGGGCCTGTTCTTATATTCTGTCGGAGACAGACAGACGGATTTACATTTTCACTACCTCTGACTTGCAAGCATCCTTATGGACCTTTTTGTTCACTCACTTGTGAAAATTTATGCAGGGTTTTGTTCTCCCCAATGTTCGGGGAAGGGCTGTGATGCACAGGAGGTGGTTAGTGCAAAAGCAAGCGTCTTTCTCATTTTCTGTTTTGCAAAGTTTCTCTCGTCCAGCGAGGTGGCAGACAAAAGATCACGTGACTCATCGGTGCCCATGACATTCCATGAATACAAATATCCGTCGATAAAGTGAACAGGTTTGCAAACACTGGCTGCAATTTGCTTGCAGAAGTTGCCGGTGGAAGGATCACCAATCTCTTTGTGGTGGGCAGAGGAAGAGATTTGAGGCGGATCGCTCAGCCATCTCTCAGATAGATGTAGTGCTTCCCTAGTCTTGCTTCTCTCCATCACTGTGCTGCATTGGGCACGTACCGCTCTCATGGCTAGTGATCTAACACAGTTCGATGCTTATAGGCTCCAAGATCCGCTGCTGGAGGGACGGCTCTCTGAAGCCCTTCTACTCTCCAGCCTTACTTATGCTGCAGTTACTTGAGTTGGTAATACAAGTTTTAGCAAGTACCATTTTCCCTGTGCCCTCAGTTACCCCCTCTTTCTCAAGAGGCTCAGAGACATGCACGGGGTTTATGTTGTTTTGTTCACATTTAAAAGCGTGTTTTCCAGATGGCACAAAATTGCATAAATATGGATTAACAGTTAAACATTCTCCAGGGTGAGGGGACGCCTTGCCTCTGTTCACCACTAGGAGGTGCTCATTTGTGTAACCAGCTTGAAAGTCGCCCTGTGCCTCTCCCTCCAATGCTGGAGAGGACGTTTCTTTAACCTCTTCTAATAAAACCCAATCCAGCTTGCCACTGAACAGGCCAGTAGTGCGCTCACCGCCTTACTCGTGCACCGCTGAGCTCAATAAGCACTCACTGCCTGACGTAGGGTTTTCTGTAGTCCCAGCAGCACAGTGTCCCAGCACTTCCCCCATGACAGATTTGTCTCGTGGATGATTTGCTGTGCACCCGTTGTAGAGGTGTCTGGGGTATCCAGTGATTTATAGCCTGTAGCATTGCTCTCCATCACACGCATCTCAACGACCTGCCCGGAGTTATTACCCACTGAGTGGGACCCTGGGAGATAGGTGTGACTGGCACCCGGTCGTGGTACCCAGCAAGTCGTGGCATCAGTGTAACCCACCGATGTGTGTGTTCCGTGTCCCCCTATACTCCCAGTCCGCAGAGGATGTGAGTCTGTTAGACCTTTGCTAGGCAGCTTTAGCTCATGCTTTTTAGCTGCTGGAGGGGGACAGTCCTCAGGGTGTTGGCCAAGATGCTGGCCGTTGCATTAGAGCCTGATGATGATTAGAAGTCACATCAGCGTGTGGCAGTTCAGTGTGTCTGTGTGATGATGTTTCCCAGCCTTTAGCGCCTGAAGTGGTGTCCGGAATAGGCCGTTTCACCCCAAGCCAAATCGGCTGCTTTCAGAAATAGCAGGGAGGGTAGCACTGCTGAGGTCTAGATCTGTGCCATAGCAGGGACTGATGATCCAAAGCCAAGGGGCACAGGACAAAACAGACGCTCTGAGATCTAGAAATGATCCTGGATTCGTTTCTTTGGCTCCAGTACGTCTCTGCCCCTCTCACGTAGAGTGAGAATACAGATCTGTAGTTAGCGGGCTGACTGCTAGAGTACTGTACTATTCCTCCTGCCAGCTGGCTGGCCCGTCCTCCATGCTACTTGTTAAGCTGCCTCGGCAAAACCTCACGTACAAGGCAGTTAAACAATAGCAGCTTCCTGAGAAAGGAAAGTGAGGAACCCTGCTGCCCACCGTCCACTTCAACCGTTCCCCTTGTTTGCCGTCCAACTTCCTCCCCACACCGATGGTAATAAATGCACTCTCCCCACAGAGCCGATGCCCCAGCAGGTGCTGTGCTGCTGGAGGAACCTTGGCGTCCCTCCATCTGAAGAAGGCTTACTGTGCATTTTGGTTTTAAAGGGCATTGCTTTGAGAATAAAATGCATGCAAAGGGAGGGTGGCGGTAGGCACGTGGGCAAAACGGCAAGTGAATGTGCTGTGCTCCAGGTGGCAGGGAGTCTCTGGGACCAGTGAGGTGCTTTTGTTTCACAGTACACCAATCCCAAGGTGGATAAAAGCAGATTCAGCATCTGACTCCGAGAAGCCATCAACACCATCTGTTTCCATGTCTCTCTCTAGGCTGCTTCCCCATAGAAACCTGCATGGTCCACAAGGTGGTGCTGTGCCGCAGTGAGCGTGTAGGGCTGATGTCCTGTGTAACCGGCTGGTCAGCCTGCGTTAGGCCCTGGTATACTGCTACAGCTGCCTGCAGGAGAGGTACTGGCTTTTTAGCTCTGGAAGTTCCAGGTTCAATCCCCGGTGTGTCACCAAAGATCGGTGTACTCACAACAGAACGGTGTCCCCTTCTCCATTACCCTCAGGGAAGCTGTAACACTGGTGTAAATCCAGTGTGACTCCATTTAACTGAGTAGATGTACACAGGTGTCAAACTGGTGTAAACGAGAGAAAAGCCAGGTCCTAGTTCAGGCCAGAACTGGTCTAACATCAGTCTCTGGGCCCAAATTGAAACCCTAGATCTTAATCTCTCTAGCTCCTGTCTGGTTGCTGGCAATTCTCAGAAACCATCCCAGTCAGGAACTTTTTGACAAAATAGTTTTTCCATCAAGAAATGCCAATTTCTCAAAACCGACACGTTTTGCGGGAATGGTTGGTTTTGACAGATTTCCCACTTTGAAAAAAACGTGGAGGAGAAAAAGTTCTGAAATTGTTGAAACGTCCCGTTTTGACAATTCCTAAATGAAATGTTCTGGTTTTTCAATTCACAGCCACTTTTCATTTAAGTTAATTCATAGTCACCAATAAATAGCTAAACCATGTTGAAATTGAAAAGCAAGGTTTTGAAGTAATCAGAAGGAAATGTGTTGATTGACCTGCACTGAAATTGTGTTCTGACTTTCAGTTCAGGCCAGTTTTCAAGATTTTGACTTTTCATCCCAATTGGAGTTGAGAAAACACCCAACTCCAGTGACATGCAATGAGATACCCAGGCCTTGGGATTTCAACCACTCAGTCGAGTGGACGGAGCTGCCAGGTGCATTGATCCCATGATTCCCAAGCTAAAAACAAGCATCTGACTAAAATCCATGGTGCTGAATAAGGCTGCAGCGACAAAAAATTGAGAATAGGTTTAGTCCAGACAGACTCAGGTCAGTTTAAACAGAGCTTTTCTGAGGGTCTTTTCTGGGGTCATGGGTTCTGACTGGCAGCACGTTAAATGGATATTGCATTGCTGACTGGAAACGGTGCACTCCAATTGTTGCATACCTCCCCCTTTGGAAGCAGTTCTAGGCTCTTTCAGCCCTGCTGGCTCACCAGAGGGGAGCAGACGTGGATACTGGAGTAGCTAGGAGAAACAAAATTGGCTGGTTGAACTCTTTTGTAATATGATTGTATTTATAGCGTATGCCAAAGGCATCTGGAGCACGAAAGAAGTGCTATCTAGCTAGCTGTCTATCACAGTGCAGATCCCAATCGATCTATCGATCTGTCTTCTACATAGCAGAGTACATGCTTCATTTTTTTCTGACTCAGCAGTATTTGTTTAGACTTTTCCAATATGAAGGGCCTGCACCACTCTGGGGTTGGTAAAGATGTATGCAGTCTTTTGCCGGTAGGATGCTGATTCACCTGATGCTTAGGGGGCCTGATTCTCCTCTTGCCCGTGCTGGTGTAAATCCAGAGCAACTCCGTTTAAGTCAGTAAGTTTACACCGGTGTCAAACTGGTGTAGGTGGGAGAAGAGCCAGACCGTAGATCTGTGGAGCATGTAGCTGTGTGATGGGAAGGAGAGACACCATTCTGTTTCTCTGTACGCTCTCCATGCTGCGCAGGAGGGCTTCCAGTTTGTATCTCAGGGGCAGAAGCGGGGTGGGAGGGGAGGCAGATAGAGACATTGTATTTGTTCTTTTTTTGCTTGTTATTTTCCTGAGTGTGAAATGAAAGTCTCCTAAAACAAAAAACACTAGGGTCAGCTGGTGTCAATTAATGTGATTCCCTTGAAATCAGTAGATCTGTGTCCATTTATCCCAGTCGGGCCCTCCGGGTTTTGTCCCTTGTATATGAGAAAAGATAAAAAGGTTGGGTAGCACCGGGAAGACGCCACTGGATGGGATGTAAACTCTGCCGAAGCAGCCTGGCCTCCTAGCTAAGAGAGGGCAGCACCTGCATGCGCTGGGGTAAAACAGCTCAGTGACGGAGGTGAGGATGCTTCGCAGAGGCTGGCCGGACCAATGGGGTGCTCTGTGGACTCTGCCTTTGCTGTGGCCCTGTCACCAGCATTCGCTGAAGCCCTAAAACAGGCCTCATGATGGGGGCAGGTTCCTGCTCTTTGGGACGGGCAGGGCTGTGGGGTACCCAGGAGCATAAAGGAGCCACATGGGAGACCTCAGAAGTGGCCATTGCTAACCCAGTGTTAGCAGGTTCCCCCACATTGCGGGATGGTTGTGGTAATCACTGGGGACGGTCGCAGTGCTGCCACCTGGTGGCAGATGCAGGCTCTGACAGCCTTGTGTATATCTACAACGCACAATTCATCCTGCAGCTCAGAGCTGGCAAGACAAAGCAACGCAGCACACACTGCAGTGCAATACCTTGTGTTTGCTTCGCTCTTCATCCCACCCTTTCACCGTACGCATTGTAACGGTGCTGCACATATGTCCTCACTAAGCACCTGCTCTGGGATTTCTTCTGGTGTGATCAGGGCAATTGGTCATAGCACACCAGTTTGATTCCCGCCCGGGTTCGTCCTAGCCAAAAGCTGGCACCTTTCAGCAGCTCTTTGGGGGCCGCTGTGAAGTCGATTGTTGACTCTCAGTTCAGGCCCAGTGCCCACATCAAAGAAAACCATCACAGCAATCGAGTTGATTTCTCCCTTTATTGCCAGAGATGAGGCCCCGTTGAGTCATGGAGATCACACTCCTCTCATACCCTTACAAGTAGATCTTCCAGGTCAGGCCTGAGGCATGCTGGCAGATGACCGCGCATTGCTGCTACCCGGGCTATGCCAGTTCTGTGCATGCACGGACCTCTTGAGTCTCCAAAGCTCTTAGCACTAAAACACAGAAAAGAAAGCAAGGGCTCCTAATGCCGGGTTTGGAGTGTGCTTTTCCTGTTCACTCCTTTGGGATGTCATAGAATCATAGGATTTGAACGGACCGCAAGGGTCATCCAATGTAACACCCTGCCAAGATTCAGGATTCGTTGTGGCTAAACCGTTCAGGACAGGTGGCTATCCAGCCTCCTTTCGAAAACCTCCTGTGAAGGAGCTTCCACAATGCCGTCCACAGTTTAAAGGGACTATGTCAGCATGCTGCGGTTTCAATGCTCCTAGCTCCACTTTTACCTGTCTAGAGCAGAGAACCGGGTATGCTCTGTGCTACATTCCCTTTAAATATCAGGACAGGCTGCAGAAATAGAAGTGCCATATTTTAAAAAGGCTTTATTCACAAGCAAACATCTCCCACACTGGGGGTGAGGACAGGAGTTGTTTGCTTGCACTTTTAGTTGGAAAGTAATCAGTTCACTCAGAAAAATGCTACTTCTCTGGAGAATATCTGCTTGTAAGAGGTTTTTTTTCTCCTTATAAATAAGTGTTTAATACTTAAAAGGACCCAGCCAAGGTATTTGTCATATTTTTTAATCACTGTTTTCCCCTTGCTGTCTGTAATAACCCCTTTGAAGCGTGGAACTAAAAATCTGTTTCCTGGCTAGAACTTGTTTTCCTCCATCATGCACGTCAATTAAATTTGCAGAAGATACTGAACTGGGAGATGCCGCATGCCCCAGGGAGGACAGAGAAAATAAATGCAGAGGGACTGAGAGAGGTTAGAAATATGGGCAAGAGAATAACACAATGAAATTCAACCTGCACTGTGAAATGCACAGCTGAGGAAACGTAAGGCAAAGCAGAGATTTTCAATGAGAAGGAGACACTTGTAAAGCCGTGATGCCCAGAGAGACTTGGGGTGATGGCAGAGAGGAAATTAGATAGGGGTCTGTGATGGGAGATGGAAGCTAAAAGAAAAAGTTAGTGCAGTGTGGGGCTGCCCCACAGAGAACCTTCATGTCATAGACAAGAGAGGCAATAACTCTTCTGTAGATGGCACAGGTGGGATAATGCCATGGGTGCCTTGGTACCAGGCAGATGTCTCCACATTGAAGGGGTCACGTCTGAATGTGTGAGATGGGAATGAATTTGGTGAGCTCCACTTTCCTTAGGAAGAGTCACAGCCTCCTAGCCCCAGACACAGTGAGAAGCGTTGGGGAGTGCCACTGCTATGGACCCTAAGACAGGCAACCTTCTCAAATGACACGGGTGCTGCCCCAGCCCGTGCTCTGAATCCTTCCCTGGGGCCCAGGCTCACAGGCTGGGGGTGTAGACAGTTCACCCAACTCACTGGTGATCCAGCCTTTGTCAGTGCGGAGGGCCGTATGCTAGTTTTGGGGCACCTCCGCCGGCCACGGGCAGAAATACGTGCCCTACCAAATGGCGTCCTGCATGCAGCGCGACCTCCAACGTACAGTGTTCAGGGCTGGAGAGACTCGTCCTGCAAGTTGGCTCCGCCAGTTGGACCATCTTTAAATAGAGTCATCTTTCAATCCACCCCTGAAATACAGCCTCCTCTGGGATGTAGCCAAGCTGTTCCTGAACAGCAGTAGAAACCCAGGACAAGAGGCAGAGAACCGAAAGCGTATCTCATACAAACCACAGAGGTTGGCAGAATTTGATTGTTCAAGAAGGAATTTGGCCAGGATGCCAGAGGTCACACCCCATCTCTTGGGTGTCTCTGGCAACCACAAGTAGTCTGGACCTTGGTTTGATGAGAAGGAAAAACCACAAGAGATGGCACCTCCAATAACCCATGCCATATACTGGCTCCCCCATCCAGTTACTGGGCCTGTTTGTCCCGGCTAAGCTTGGGGCTCTCTGACTGGCTCACAGGACGACGGGGTTCAGCTGGAGTCTAGGTACGCTGTTATTTTACACGTCTGTGAATAATAGTGTATCTATATTGAGTTTTGAGGCTACAAGACACGAGCCAAAATCCAAATCCTGAGAACTCAAGAGACGCAAAGACTGTGAACAATCTATTTCCATCATGAAAAGCCAGAAGCTGGGGTGTGAAATGAATTCGGGGCCTCTCTGCTGAGTGATCTCCCAGGGGTCATACGGCTGACAGCCTTGACTCGACTCCGGATAATGCTGCAGCAGGGCAGAAATTGCTACATAAAAGTCGCCTCCATTCCATTCCAGATGGGAAACTTCAGCAAGATATTCAAGAAACCCTAGCGCATAGCCCATCTTGTGGCGGGGTTTGTAGTGGGTAAAGGGCCAGAATGCACTGGTGGAGGTGAGAGAGATTGCATGAGTTTGATCTACGCATAAAGCCAGAGAGATAACAATGTCCCTGAAGCACACAGAGCTCTGTTGCTACCGTACCTGGGATATTGCTCAGTTTTGGAAGGATGTAGAAAAACTAGCAGCAGAAATGACACATGGATTAGAGGATAAATCATATGAGGAGAGACTACGGGAAGTAAATGTATATAATCTAGAAAAGACCCTGGGTGACATGATTGCGAGCTATAAATATCTTCAGTGTAACAATATAAATGAAAGGACGGAATAGTCTATAATTTCAGAAGATGGTAGGACAAAGAGAAATGGCCTGAAGCAAGAGCGAAAATAGGCTGGTTAGATATTTGGCAGAGGTTCTTAACAGCAAGAGCAATTCTGGCAGTAGAATAGACTCTCAATGGAGATGGCTAAGGCACCATAGCTACCAACATCACTAGCAGGTTAGAAGAGATGCTGGCAGGAATGATGGAATGAGTTAGTCTTGCAGAGAAGCGAGAAGTTGGGTTAGAGGGCTCAGACAACTTTTTCTGAGCCTAATTAGCTGGATGGATGGATGGAGATGAAACCTGAGAAGGAAAAGAAAGCCTGAAGTTACATCTCTTCGGCTTTGCATGTTACAACCAGCAGCAGCACTTGAGGGATAAGGAAGAAAAAAAATTGCCCTTGGCTGAAATGTTTCTGAAGAGGGAACAAGGATCACAAATCAGGTAAGGCCCATGCAGGTCCAGTTCCATATAAGGCTTCAAGACTGGAGGCCTTTGTGGAATATGCTTTAGTCAAACGCTAGCTATTGGGTTCAATACAGGTGTAACTGAGTGAAATGCTCTAGTCTGTGGTATTCTGGAGGTCAGACTAGATGATGTACTGGTCCTTTCTGGCATTTTTTAATCTGTTGGTAACCACTGATGTAAGGTCGCATAAGGGCTTTGCAAAGAACTAAATCAGGTTCCGTGAAGTGGCTTACCCATCTGCATAGCAGCAGCAGCATCTCATGAGATCCGTTCATGCAAAGCAGAGTTAATACAGATGAGGAAGGGAGGAGGTTTGGTAACCACAAAGGACCTCTGACCAAAACTTGAACTAAACCCAGACTTCACCTCGGTCACACTTTATTAAGTTTTATAATTTATAATAGTTAATGAAAGCTTAATAAATCACTCACAGATGTTATAAGCATGTTATAGGCATGAATAGTATGTGTCAGAGATGGCTACAAGCACATCAGTAGAAGGTCTTAAGGACATAAGAATGACCATACTGGGTAAGACCAATGGTCCATCCCGCCCAGCATTCTGTCCTCTGACAGGGGCCAATGCCAGGTGCCTCAGAGGGAATGAACAGAACAGGTGATCATCAAGTGATCCATCCAGTCGCCCATTCCCAGCTTCTGGCAAACAGCAATCCTTGCCCATCTAGTTAATAGCCATTGATGGACCTATCCTCCATTAACTTATCTAGTTCTTTTTTGAACCCCCTTATAGTCTTAGCTTTCACAACATCCCCTGGCAACGAGTTCCACAGGTTGACTGTGCATTGTGTAAAGAAATACTTCCTTTTGTTCATTTTAAAAGTTTCATTTTGGTGCCCCCTAGTTCTTGTGTTATGAGAAGGAGTAAATGACACTTCCTTATTTACTTTCTCCACATCAGTCATGATATTATAGACCTCTGTCATATCCCCCCTTAATCATCTCTTTTCCAAACTGAAAAGTCCCAGTCTTTTTTCACCCTTAGTCTCCTCAGGGTAATCTGCCAGGGGGAGATTCCAAAACCCTTCAGCCTCATCGATCGGCAGCAGGTCCGGCAGCTCCTCGGGGCTGTCCATGGAGAGCACCTCCTCCAGGTCGCAAGGGCCAGGGGTCTCCTCTGGCTCGCAGGGCTCAGGTAGCTCCGGCAGGTCCTCAGGGCACCAGCCAGTTGGCAGCCTTGGCAGCCTCTCCTCAGGATAACAGTCAGGCCCAAGCCCCAGCACTAAGGGAGAGACGTCCTTCTCCTTCGGCTGCCTTCCCTCAACTGAACTGGAAGGCCTGCCCCTTTATACTTCCACTTCCGGTCTCACCTCTCCGCTTCTGGTCAGGTGGGGTGGACTTCCGGGTTCCGCCCCCCAGGGGGGGTTTGGCCCTCCCTCACCGTCAATCTCCAAGGGAGGCCACACCACCTGGCCCCTACAGGGACCTTGAGTGAATAATTTAATTTACTCTGTGCCTCAGTCTGCACCTATTAAATGGAGATAATATTTCACTCCCTCACAGAGGTGACATGACATTAATAATCCATTAATGGCTGTGAGATGGTCTGGTGATGAGGGCCATAAAGATACTTGAATAGAACAGAAATATTTAAGGCAAAATCAAAGAATATTTCCAGTTTCACGATACTGATTGTGTGTGTGATTTCCGCTGTGGTGAGGATTTGGGTTTTTTGAACAGCAGGATAAATGAGAGGAAATAAGGACTTATGTCACCTGCACACAGTGAGCTACACAAAGCCTCGGTGAATTAAAATCAGAGAAGACATCACAAATATACACCAGCCTCTCATGGAACAGTCTCTTGTGAAAGAAAAGCCCTAAGAAGACAGCTGCAGTGGGAGGGCCAGCAGATGTTCTCCTTTATGGACCATGATGAACCAGTAATTATAGCAAAAAAGAGACAGCATCCAGCAGACAAGTGAAGAGTTATCCTGACAGCTCCACAAGGGACATTGCTAAGTGTACAGAAGAGTTACAAAGAATAGAGCTGTATTGGTGACATGAGGAGCCCAAAATGAATGTGGTGGAGAGATCAGAACTGGAAAAACCTCAGTAAGTTTGGTGACTCATTTTTGTTCAGAAAAGTCTTCTATAGATCAGATGCTTATCTGAATTTGTCTGGAGGTGCTGGGTCTGCAACTTCAAGAACCACCATGCGTGGGAGAATTCTGATGTCTCCTATTCACTTCTAGGTCAGAAATGCCCCTAGAATAAGCTCTCATAGCTACAGGACAACACCAGGAAATGAGCAATCAGCATGAAATGTTTGCACAGCTCTGGTGTAACTGAGAGTTGGGGAGGACGTGCCAATAAAGGCCAGCCTCAGGGAAGTCCCAGAACATTTATGCCAAGGAAGGGGACACTCAGAGAGACAATAGCCTTACGTTTGTACATGTTTTGGGGGAAAGCCAGAATGCGAGTCAGTCAGAGCTGGGTTTTGGGTGATGACTGACGCCTCAATCCCGCAAGCTGATCCAGATGCGCAGCCCATTGGGGACTGTTACTATTCATTTTACGTGAAAGGTGCGCAGACACTACGGGGATGGGCAGCGGTATAAAATCAGATCGGTTCCTCACCCACACTGACCTCCCTGGGGCTCTGCCTGTGTCAGGGTCCCCGCACACAGATCAGCCTGCAGGACTGAGGCCTTGGTGAAGCCCCATCTCAGATAAACAGGCGGGCCATAAGGAGAACAAATAGCTCTATCGCCTCCAATGGGGGGCGGGATCGTGGCTAAGAGGAAGACCAGTCTGGGACGTGTTACATCTCTTGCTGGGACCCTCAACTGCAAGGTGGTCTTTGAGCTGTTGCTCACTGGAAGGGTTTCTTCAGTCATATCATAGTAGCATCAGTATCCTGTAACTCGAGTTTGTTGCCTTCCTCATCGTATGGTGTGTCCATCTTTAAATGCCTTATATCTTGTGGCTTTTTCTCTGCTTTTCTGCTCTGCCGATGCAATCTGATTTTAAGGCTTGGGACTTGGATAATGCTGTGTGTGTGTGTGTGTGTGTGAGTGTGAGTGTGAGTGTGAGCGAGTGAGTGAGGGGCAGGGCGGGTGTCACCTAAAGGAAAATTCCAACTTTGGGGTGGCCATGGACAGAAACAGGTACGGGACCGAGTGCACAGTCTTAGGCAAAGCGGACTTTGCGCTCTCCCTTCCTATGCAGGGCTGATCATGGTATGCGTGGGGGAAGCTAGATACGTGAGATAACAGCCTAGCCCCATTGAAGTCAATGGCAGAACTTGGGAAAGAATTGGAACGGGGAGATGGGCAGCAGCTGGCAAGGTGAGAGGCAGGAGGCCTGATCTATGACTCCCCTGAAACCCAGCTGATCTCAAGTGGGGATGTAGTATGATAGTTAGCACAGGGGACTGGGAGTCAGGGTTTGTGGGCTCTATTCCCAATGCTGGCAATGACTTGCTGTATGACCTTTGGCAAGTCACTTATCTTCTCCAGCTGCAGGTCCCCATCTGTAGAACGGGGAGGATAATAGTGACCCATGTTAATGAATTAACCATTATCCAGCACGTGGAGATGTGCAGAAAGATGGTGTACTCGAGCAGGGTGAAGCGCTGGAATTCTCCTTCCTTATCTAGCGAGGAGCTGATTTCATTCTAAAGAGCTGAGGGGCCTTGCTCATTAACACCCTAAACACAGCAGCAGAAATAAAAGCAAAGTCACTTGATTAATTAGCAAAGGAGGGGGAGAAGTTGATTTGAAAAACCCTTAACCCAGCAGGGCAGAGAAACTCAAGTGGCCAGTCAGCATCTGTTAGTGGCACGAAGATAAATGAGGTAAGAGAGCAGGTAAGTGCATACAAATAGGTTCACATCTGTACTGCTCATACCTCTCTTTCAAAATGCTTGTGTCATCAGATGCTGTGTGAAACCTCCTAGGTCATCCATCCTGATTCAGCAAGGTTCACTTAACCATGCACAGACGGTCAGTGGACACTCCTATAGCAATTCTGCCAAAACATCTCCCCTCCCCAGCCAGTAAAAGCCCCCCCGGATGTAAAAGCCTCATGACCCCCTCTCTGCTGTGTGGGCTGCTAGTGCAAGATAAACCCCGCCCCTATGTGATGCTCTGGGATCTGTCCATGTGAACTCCATCTTGATTGTATGAACTCTCTTTACATTCCTGCCCTTGTGATTGTCTTCCACTGTCTTCTTGCATGTTAAAGGGATAGGGTCAGGTCTCAGGGTTTATGGCCCTGGATGGGACAGACATTAACAATTGAAGAACCTTGCCCTACCAGGACAACCGAGACTCCCTGGAAGGATGTTGACTGGCTAATATCTCTTTTTGGCTCCACCCTATCCCCCAAACTAAGCAGGTTGTACAGATGACTACAGCATGGCTGGGGGATGAGGTCTGCCACTGGGACTCATGACCAAAACTGTGCTTATAAGCAAGAAGGCATCTGTTTGTGCTTAAACAGAACCAGAAAACTAGCCTAGGCAAGAGGAGAGGGGTGTACACAAGAAGTCAGGACTCCCTGAAAGACACTAAGATCCACAGGGAGGAGGGCAGAAACTGAGTCAGCGTCTCACATGCAGGTGTTTGTTATTTTTCCAGAGATCTGCATCTCTCTTGCGCTGTATCCATGTGTAAAGTGTGTGCGTTTAGAAATTCCTTTGCAGAGTGTGTGTTACTCACCCACACTGTCACAAAGCTCCCGAAGAGGGAAACAGCAAACCAGAAGGTCCCCACTTTCATTGGAATTCTGGAGCATGCCGCCACTGCTGGGGAGCCAGCCCTAGTTTCAGAGCCTAGGCAATTGGACCACTGTCAAGAGGGATGTGTGACAAAGGATCTGCACCCAAGACAATGTTTAAAGCCTGCCCGGCCCCTGCAAGCCAAGAGCACCTGTGAAGAGTGTCCTGGAGGGGAACTCCCCCCGGCTGTAACACTCAGAAATTCATCTCAGGTTTTCGCTTCATTCCCACTCAGGCCGGGCTGTCCAAGGTGCTGAGATCTTGCGGCTCCCACTGACTTCCACTAAAGTTGTGAGCACAGCAACAAAGTTGAGGGGGGCTTTGCCTGAGAAAGGACTTCAGGATTTGGCCCCTTGTGGGCATTCAGGTAGTGCATTGCTGTCACTGGGCAACGCGCCCCCATCAGTCTGTGGAGTGAAACCTCAGCTCCCAGAGCCCACAGAGGGGCTGACTGAGCCAGCTGGCCATGGCAGGGATGTGTCTGGAAGGTCGGGAATGACAGACCAGTTCTATGTCTGCCCTCGACTTGCTGGACGATCAGTTGTTGTTGCTGTTGTTATAATGTTGCTGTCTGGGTCTGAGCCGTGGGGACAGGGAGACGCAGATGCTAGAAATGCCAACGAGGGAGACGAGATGAAGTTTGGCCAGCCTGGCTGGGTGGAAGGAAAGGAAGGAAGGAAGGAGGGTGGGGCTGTTCGCAACAGTGCTATATACTGTATTGCTAATAATTGTTGTTGTTTATCATTCAAATGCGACTTGACCTCCCCCTGTAGATGCCATGTCCCTTTCCCAGCTGCAGTTGCAGGGCCCCTCACAATTGTGTCTCCTCACCCCATGCCCAGGCACAGACAGCTGGAGCCCATCCACACCTCATCGCTCCCGCTCTGCTACCAACCAAGTGTCAGACCGGGGCTTCTGTTACCTCGGTTAGAACACAGGGGGAAAGCATCTTTTCTCCCTCCAGGGACAGCAGACTCTAACCCTCCCTCCTCTGTCTGAGCGGATCAGATATGGGTCCCCCAGAGATAATGTGAGTTGAGACTCATCCGAGGATTCTCATCACCTTTGAATTAACTTTTTTTTGTGTGGTTGTTTATTACTTTCCCTTTCGCTGAAAGAGCTGCTGGAGTTTCACCCATCCTGACAGACGCTCACCCGCCCCCTTCCTCCATCACACCCTCCCGCTCGCTTTTCCAACAGCCCCAGAGTGGCAGGTTGCCAGATGGTGCCCCATTAGGTCACATTTGCTCATTGTTTGGCAAACAGCATCTTAATTCAAGTGCTGAGTTGACAGCTTGTCCTCAAAGACAATTTGCAAGTTGCAGTGTTGCAAATGCCAGCTTGGCTTTTCAATCTAATGTTATTTCAACTGCCTTAAAGGGATAAAGTTCCCTTTGATTAAAAAAAAGGAAGGGGGAGCTGAGGGTTTTTTTTAGTGTTTTTGCTATTGAAAGACTGATAGCATTGATTGGCAGGCATTGCACAAACTTCTCCCCCGCCCCCTCAGCTCTGCCAATGCACTGTGTTCCTGACCTGCGTAATGGTCCCTGCTGCTCCAGTTCCGGCACAAACCTCTTCCAGTGCCCCCAGTCCTGCTCTGCAACATGCATACAGACTGCCAGCTCTGCTCTGGTTCTGCAGTCTGGGCAAATATGTTCTAGAGATTACAGAACAAAGACCACCAAACTCAGCTCACCTGTGGCCCTAGTGGTTTGTGCATTGTGGATTGCTAAATGCCAAGAGCGCACAAACGTGCACGTTCCGCTGCACACACTCTTGTCTAACAAATCCAATGGGAGTCTCTGTGCTACAGTGCTGTGAGCATTAGAAAAACCTAGCTATCTTAAATTAACTTACGAGGGAGAAAGGTTCAGCTAACACAGCCTGGATTCAGTTAATAGAGGACTGCACCTTACAGGCTGACTTTGCAGGAGCCAGCCCTACAGATGGTCCAATCCCCCAGAGATTGGTTAACAGCTTCCTCCACCAGTGACGTGCTGACTCTTCAATGTTTGCAAGTTTGAAGCCGTTTGCATCCAAGTGAAAGATGTTTCTCACTGCAAAACTTCCCCAGAGGAGTTTGCCCCAGTAAAGAAGCGCCGAGGTGTTTACTGGGACGCAGTGCATCTTGCAAATGATTTAAACCAGCAGGCGCGGCAGGCAATAATTAATGGGCTGCATAGTGAATATGGGGCAACAGACAATGGACTGGGATGCATTCTTTTTGTCAATGATGAGTCCGTGTGGTGCTGATGAAAGCTAGAGACTAACAGCTCTTCCTGGAAGCAAGCGCAGCTCTGAACAAGTTTCCTCCCCAGATCTGCTAAGATAACTTGTTCCTGGCTTGGAATCCTCTGCTATTCCTGACCCACATCCTCCAAACCTGCCAGTGCGCTCAATCCTGACCAAAACCTCCCACCGTCCTGCCAACAACCTAAGACCTGATCTGCAGTGTCCTTGTTATTATCAGCCCCTTTAAGCAGAGGTGACCACTTGTGTTGCAGTTTTGTGATACAGAAAAATGTCTCGTTAAGGACTAGGATGAAATCCTCAAATTCATGATCCCACTGATGACCTAAAACAGGTCCCCAAAACAAGGCTGATGTTTTAACATCTGCACTACTCAGCCCTTAGCTGGGCGCCTGGCCTGAACATGGGACGGTAGGTTATTTTCTTCTGTAAAGGGTATTCTGTATTGTTATAATGAGATACAGGGAGGAAGCTGCCAACAGCAAAGGACTTCAGACACTAGCCATTGATCTGGACTTTTCCCCTGACCCAACAATCTACTTCTTTGCTCAGACGCATCCCTGTTAGGTGCACTGCACTGCACTGGTTTGAAACCAGGACAAATTGCAGCGGTGCAAGTCCCGTTTTGCACCAGTGCAGCACATTTATGCTGGGTGGGGAGGATTGCACTGATCTAGCCGTCTTGATGCAAAAATCCCTACTGCAGACAAGCCCTCATCTCCATAGCGGAAAATGCAGGGGTTCTGGATTTGGCGTTCTAGTCCAGACTCTTACAGAAGCCAGGGTGCAGAGCAGGGATCTGGGTGTCAACTCCTAAAGTTTGGGGGTGATCAGGGCAGGGGGGTTGGTGCAGACCCGAGTATGCTACCTGAAGTGGGCACCAATAATTCTCTTAGCTATTAACTGGCCATCCTGCTAATGCTAATGCCCGCTGCCAGCTGCACTCAAGGAACACGTGCTGCACGGCCCCCGGGAGCCAGCTCACTGATTCAGCCTCTAACCCTCTCTTCTCTCCACGCCACAGATTTAGAAGCACGTTCAGTGCAGGCAGAAAGCAGCTGGCCGAGCTCTGTGGCCTGTGCTTGCTTCAGAGAGTTCTGCAGTTGTTCTGGCCGGGCAGGCAGCTGTCAGCGCCGCCTGCTGCAGGGTGCTTTGACCTGCCCTGCTCCCCAGCAGGATGGCGTCTCAGGTGCCGTCCCGGTATTGCCTCCTCGCTTGCAACAGGCCCGGCTAGGCAGTACTTCAGGTCTTCACCATGGTGCTGTCGCAAGGACGGTGGGGGGCAGAGAGCCGGCGGGGACGTGGGGGGACCTCACGTCGCATTGGCCCCATTGCAGTGGAGAGAACAGGTGGAAGGACTCGCTGTCTGGCTGGGTTTTTACAGTGAGGTTTGACGGACAAAAGGCTGCCTTAACCCTCATGCCCCCGTGCTTCCATGTGACGCAAGACAAGGGCTGCAGAGTGAGGTGCTCTCTGATGTCTCTGGAATGAACTCGGTCACCATGAAAGAGCCCAACCTGGAGGCCCAACCCCTGTATTTCTAGGGCAGAGGCAGCAGCAATTCAAACCTCCCCACCGTGTCGCCAGTGGGCCGGCAAGAGAGGAGTTTGGTCCCCTGGGCCCAGCCAGTCCTGCCAGCAAAGAGACCCATTAGCACCCCTTTGGATGGGGTGCAGGGGGTTTTAATGGGGATCAAATGTCTCCCCTGTGGGCCCTAGGAGAGTGCCAAGGCTGGGTTTGATTTGTCAAGGGTAAGCCCCCCCAGATTGCTCTTGTTGCACCTCGGGGAGTTCCCAGCCCTTTTGACATCATCGCCTGCCCCCACTCTCAGGAACCACAGAGGCAAGTGCTAGCTTCCTGGAAGCCCCATGAACGCAGAGCAGGAAGGGAGGTGGGGGCTGGCTGCACTCACTGCTTTGAGACCGGGCAGAGAGCTATTGTCCTCTGCCGCAGCCTCTGGAACAGACACAGACTCGGCTGGGGACTCGAACTGCTGGACGTGCGTGTGCTGGACTCTGACCATTCTGTGCCTTCTTCCTGTCCATCGCTGCCGGGTTTTCCATTGCCCCTGTTGTGCTGCTGCTGGCAGCGTCCAGGCTGACAGCATGGCGGGAGCACGAACAATAGCGGCAGCCGGGCAATTAAACAATAAGGCCTAGTGCGCCTCCTCCTGGGCCTCCACTGTATTACAGGCATGGTACCCAAACCCAGTCTGGCTTTATCAACTGACAGTGATCCCAGGGCCTGCACCCGAGCCCGCTGAAGTAAGTCGGAGTCTTTCCACTCACTTCAGTGGGGCTTGGCTTAGGCTCTGAATGAGTCATCTGTCGGATAGTCAGATGCAGACTGTGTCCGCCTTCGCATGCTATATAGATTTATCCAGAGCAGTAACTGCATGAGAAACTGCCAAGGAAAACCCAAGCCGTGAGCAGGGAGAGGCGGTTGGTACTCAGTAGCTGGTGCTCATCCTTGTCTGTCGGTCCCGATTCAGTGCCCCACCCTGGCGCTAGGGGGCAGCATGCATTTGGCGGTGCCCTACAACTACAACTAGTTTTAAACTACAACCAGGCTGGGCAGAATTCCATGTTTATTTTTTCTCATTTCGATGGATTGTGTCAGTGTTTATTTTTAAGCATTTTTCTTCATTTCTGTCGATTTAAATGTTCATAGCTGCGGAGAATTATGAGGCGTCAGCCGAGAGGGTGGGGGGGTCAGACTAATTATTTAATGACAGTAGGGGTTGAGATTCAGAAAGTTAAAGTTCTGTAACCATTAAAACATAAATTGTCAGTGTCACATGTCAAAATACACAAAGTAAATGTCCTTAAATCAAACTCTAATGGGTTCTCAAGCAGCATTTTTCTTACTTCACCTGTCTGTAAATGTTTGTTATCATCGATGGAAAATATTTACATGAATGCTCAGTGAATTCTATGTTCACTAGCATTTACTGATAAAAATCTAATCCTTCAAGCCTAAATACAGCCAATGTCCTGGCCGCTTGGGGAGCATTCAAGATTATGTGGCCCTTTGTGTGTGTTAACCTTGAGATCCTGACTTGGGAAATTAGAATCTCAGTTCCATTCCTGGCGTCATTCCTCTGGCTTTCACCACAGAAAGCCTGGCCTGTTCTGCTACCTAAAATTCCTCCAGCCATTTACAGTGGATAAGGATTCTTCACCTCTTTCTCTTCCTAAACTGTTGTGTAATGCTATTGGGCAGCTGCCTTTAAGTGCTGAGAGAAGCCAGCTCTTGTACTGGCTTTTGGGATCTTGTGACGTGTAAAATGTCCTATAAATGTCAGCTCTTCTTATTTATCAGGAGACGTCACTTGTGATAGAGGAACTGATTCTTTCTCTGTGAGATCTTCCACTGTTGTTTGCAGTGTTGCTGTAGCCGTATTGGTCCCAGGATATTAGAGCGACAAGGTGGGCGAGGTAGAATCTTTTACTGGACCAACTTCTGCTGGTGAAAGAGACAAACTTACTTGCTACACAGAACTCAGGAGACCTGAAGAAGAGCTCTGTGTAGCTCGAAAGCTTGTCTCTTTCATCAACAGAAGGTGGTTCAGTAAAAGATATTCCCTCACCCACTTTGTCTAGATCTGCCAGAATAAGACAGCCCTTCTCTTTTTTATTCTACAGATGGGCAAAAAAAGGCCAAGTTATAAAGGAAGCAACGGGTGACTCATATGAGACCATTGTGGACCACACCTTCTTCTTTGAGCCAGTATCCTGTGAGGTGACCAATGCTTTGGGCAGTACCAACATCAGCAGAACAGTGGATGTCTACTGTAAGTTCCTCTCTGCTTCTGCACCCTCGGGCCCACTCCCGCACTGGTTCATTTCTCTCTGCTTCTGCACCCTCCTACGCACTCCCGCATTGGTTAATCAGTGTGGACTCTGGGACTTTCAAAGTTGCCTGAAAGGAATGGGAATTGGAAATCCCAGTCTACAATGGCTTTGACAATCCCAGCCGGCAGTCAAAGAAAATGGGGCTTTCTGGGTGATTTAGCTCTAAGGGTTTTGTTAACACTACACGGAATTGTTGACAGAATTGCAGATTATTTTCTTACCTCTAAATTCGTGGCCCCAGTGGCTACTGTTACAAGGTAGAGGCATTTTTCCTTGGGCAGTAGAATCAGGTTTCTGGTCCTGGCCTCCTATTAATCGTGTTGGTTGGCTGCAGCCCACGTAGTCAACACAATACAACACCGGGTGGCATAGCCGGCTCTGCAGTCTCTGCTAAGGCACCTCTTGGTATATGGAGCATAGTGGAGGGCAGGAGGGGATATGGCTGCAATGCATTGTGCTCCTGGGCCAATTGACCAGCCTCTAGGGACTGTTCTTGCTAACACAAGTTACAACAGCTGCTGGTCACTCCCAAAACCAGGAGGTGCAAAGGTGGTAGAGAGCCACCTATGCCCATCCTCCGCTACAGGTGCACTGAGCAGAGTTCAAGCACCTCTCCAATTCAGAGCTGGATTAAAGTTAATTGTGATCTTGAGCAAATCATGGGAAGAAAATCTCAGGGGAAAGGGAATTCAGGAGAGCTGACAGTTCTGCGAACTATGTCAGTGCACAAGAACGATAAGAAGAATAGAAAGAGGCCGAGATGGTTGCATCAGGAGCTCTATAATGACCTGAACATCAAAAAGGAATCCTACAAAAAGTGGAAACCTGGACAAATTTGCTAATGCAAAAAAATAGCACGAGCTTGTAGGGACAAAATCAGAAAGGCTAAGGCACCTGGCAAGGACATGAAAAGCAATATGAAGAGGTTCTTTAATGTGCTAAGAGCAAATGAAAGATGAAGGAAAGTGTAGGTCCTCCACTTAGTGGGGAAGAGAGCTAATAACTGATGACATCAAGGAGGTTGAGGTATTTAATGCCTGTTTTGTTCGAGTCTTCACTAAAAATGTTCATGGTGACAAGATACTCAACAGAATTAATATTAACATCAAGGGGGAAGGGGTGCCTCCAAAACAGGGAAAGAACAGGTTAAAGAATATTTAGATAAGTTAAATGTATTCAAGTCAGCAAGGCCTAATGAAATTCATCTTAGGTACTTAAGGAACTAGCTGAAGCAGTCTTGGAACCATCAGCAGTTATCTTTGAGTGATGGGTGATGGCCCAGAAGCCTGGAGAAGGGCAAACACAGTTCCTGTCTTTAAAGAAGGGGAACAAAAAGGACTCAGGGAATTACAGCCCAATCAGCTTAACTTTAATACCTGGAAAGCTGCTGAGGCCATGTCTACACTACCATTTATGCTGGCAAAACGTATGTCCCTCAGGGGGGCGTTTTTTCACACCCCTAAGGGACATAAGTTTCCCCCAATGTAAGTGGTAGTGTGCACAGCGCTATGTCAGCAGAAGAGCTTCTCCCACCAACATAAAGTGTCTACATGAGAGATCTTGCATTGGCACAGCTGCATCGGCGCAGCTGTGTCGTTGTAAGCTCCATAGTGTAGACATGACCTGAGACAAATTATGAAACAATCAGTTTGTGAGCACCTTGAGGACAGTGGGGTTATAAGGAATAGCCAACACGGATTTGTCAAAAACAAAGCATGCCAAAGCAACCTAACTTGGTTCTTTGACGGGTTATTGGGCCAGTGAATAGTGGGGAAGCAGTAGATGTGATATATCTTCATTTTAGTAAAGCTTTTGATACAGTCCCACATGATATTCTCATTCACAAACTAGGGAAATGTGGGTTAGATGAAATTACAGTAATGTTGATGCAAAATTGGTTGAAAGACCATACTCAAAGAATAGTTACGCTGTCAAAATGGGAGAGTGAAGCTAGTGTGGTCCCGCAGGGGTCCGGAACTATTCAATATTTTCCTAAATGGAAATAATGGAAATCCTAAATTGGATAATGGAGTGGAGAGAATGCTTATAAAATTTGCAAATGACACCAAGCTGGGAGAGGTTGCGAGCACTTTGGAGGACAGGATTAGAATTCAAAACAACGTGCACAAATTGGAGAACTGGTCTGAAATCAGCAAGATGAAATTCAATAAAGATAAGCAACCCCAACTCCAAAGTACTTCACTTAAGAAGGAAATATCAAATGCACAGCTACAAAATGGGGACTAACTGGCCAGGTGGCAGTACTGCCGAAAAGGATCCGGGGGTTATAGTCGATCACAAATGGAATATGAGTCAACAAAGTGATGCAGTTGCAAAAAAGGCTAATATCATTCTGGGGTGCATTAACTGAAGCCTTGTATATTAGGATATTAGGAAAAAGTTTTTCACTAGGAGGGTGGTGAAGCACTGGAGAGATAGTGGAATCTCCATCCTTAGAGGTTTTTAAGCTGTGGCTTGACAAAGCCCTGGCTGGGATAGTTTAGTCGGGGTTGGTCCTGCTTTGAGCAGAGGGTGGAACTAGATACCTCCTGAGGTCCCTTCCAACCCTCATCTTCTATGATTCAAAGACACAGGAGGTAATTGTCCTACTCTACTTGGCCCTGGTGTGGTCTCAGCTAGAGTACTGTCTCCAGTTTTGAGCACCGCATTTTAGGAAAGATGCAGACAGTCCAGAGGAGAGCAACAAAAGTGATGAATGGTTTAGCAAACCTGCCCTATGAGGAAAGGTTAAATGTTTAGTCTTGAGAAAAGATGATTGAGGGGGGACCTGATAACAGTCTTCAGCTCTTTTAAGTTATAAAGAGGACGGGGATCAATTGTTCTCCAGGTCCACTGAAGGTAGAACAAGACATAAGGGGCTTAATGTGCAGCAAGGGAGACTTAAGTTAGGTATAAGGGAAAACTTTCTAATTCTGACAGTGGTTAAGCTCTGGAATAGGTTTCCAAGGACGTTTGTGGAATCCCTATCACTGGAGGGGGTTAAGAACAGGTTGCACAAACTCATGTCAGGGATGGTCTAGGTTTCCTTGGTCCTGCATCTGCACCCACAGCTGGACTTGGGAACCCCTTGATATTCTGTACAGCCCTACATTCCTTTGACCCAGGAGCTTCTGACTGGATGAATCGCTGGCCTGTCACTGATCCGGCTGGGGATGATGCTGGTCAGTGGGTCTGCCTCTGTTTCTCCACACAGTCATCTTCTCTGCTTGTCTCCTATGTACAGTTGGTCCCAGGATGGCAACAGAACCGCAGTCTCTCCTTGTCGACCTGGGCTCAGACGCAGTGTTCAACTGCGCTTGGACTGGGAACCCATCACTGACCATCGTCTGGATGAAGCGGGGCTCAGGCGTGGTAAGAATCTCTGTCAGAACGGGACATGCTGCACTGAATCAGGGGTGAGCCCAGGTGGGGCATGCTAGGCAAATGGGCATGTCCTTGCCTGGGATTCAGGATAGCTGGGCTCTGGGCCTGTCTGCCACTGACCCAGTGTGTGACCTTGGGCAAGTCACATCCCTTCTGATAGTCTGCTTACATCATAACCTCTGTGGGGGATGGACTGTCTCTTCCTAAGTGTGGTGTCTAGCAGTGGGACGCCAACAGAGATGGGTGCTCCTGTAATCCCAATAAGAATCCACAATAGAGCACTAAGTCAGCGAGAGTTATTGGTGCTCAGCGCCTAGAATAGCCTAGTTACGTTCCAGTCCTGCAGATCGGGGGGGTGGTAAGCTCACTCTGTTCCCATTGACCTGAATGAGAGCAGAGATCTCACAGGGGCAAACTGGCTGCTGGCTCCTGCATAACTGACCTGAGCTCCCTACAAGTCCAGGAGGCCTGGCTGTCTGTGGCTTCCCTTTGTGAAACAGGTGTGGTTGGCAATCATCCATCTCAGCATGGAACAGAGATCCACAAAGATAGGACCCCTGAAATGTATACCAGTGCCAGGAGCTTCATCTGCAAGGGGACTCAATCCTTTGTCACAAGTACAGCCATCCACAACCCCCATTGCTCGTCAAACTGACATCATGAACGTTAAGCCGGCTCTGCGCCAGCGGCAAACCTCTCCTGGCAGCGTAGCCTTGAACGCGTCCACGCTCAATTCTGAGTCCTGCCGACAAAACCCTCAGCTTTTGCCAGCGAAGTTCAGCCCATTTGCCAGGCGACGCAGGCCCCCTGCCAGTGTAGTTCAACCAGCACAGTGCCTCTGCAGATGCAGTAATCTGTGCTGGAATAAGCCGTTCTCTAGCAACACACCCACAGTGCAACTGTCCCTGCAGCATGACTCCTCTAGTTGAATAATACCATAATGAAAGGGGTGGGGATTGGACAATGGTGGTGAATCGGGGCCAATTTTATTCTGTATAGCTTCTTATACTGCCCTTCTAGAGTAGGAGTATCTGAGTATCCACTAGAGTATCTGAGCACTTTCCAGCTGTGCGTTACGATCTGGTTCATTCTTGCTCTCATCACCTTCCCGCGGGAGAATTGTTTGTGCCATGCAGTGGGTTGTTTGTTTGAATAGTGTCCATGCTACTCTCTGGCGCTGTGAGAAAAGGCAGGTCAGAGAAGTATGCCTTGCCCTTCTGATGGAGTGCGGTGGGGGTTGTTTTGGTCCTTATTTCCTGTGCGAGTTCATTCCAGTCTTGGGACCAGCTCTGTCTCCTGCACAGATTAGTTTTATCTTTATCACAGAAATTTCCCGTGACATGGGATTAGAATTGTTGACTATGATCTCCATGCCAGAGCTGTAGACAATCATAAGGATACACTGGGCTTAGGCCATTCAGCACCCTGAAGATAAGAACCTAGACCCTGAACTTGACTTAATATTGGCCTTCCTGACTCTGCTCTTGTGCTTCACCAATCCCTCTGGCTGCTGTCCCAGCCCTTTCCTTGCAAGAATGCATAGATGGGTCACATAGGCATTCCTCTAGCCTATCTCCCAGCCTACCTCCCATGTTCCTCTGCTCCTCCTGGCCCCACTCCAGTGCTCCCTTGGCCACTGTCTCACCATGCTCAGAGTCAGCTCTGGCTGCTTTCCCATGAGTTCTTCTGGAGCAGTGTGAACAGTGATTGCCCATCAATAATGCACGCACTGCAAAATGTTGGCAAAGCCTGGTCAGTCGCTCCAGAGAAATCATCATCCCTCCCCCTCCTGGCCCCCCACCCCCAGCCTGGATTCTCCCCTCTCTGCTTTTCTGTGGGTCTATGAATCCTCCTTCTTGGTGGGGAGTAGCTAGTGCCATGTTAGAAAGAGGGCAGATAGAGTGGGATGTCCCTTTACCCTAACTCGCGTCACTGTTGGAACATGACACCTTTCCCATATGGAGTTCACAAAAGATGCTGCTCTCTTAGGACGGAAGAATCCCATGCACAGCTACAGACTGGGGACCGATGAGCTAGGCAGCAGTTCTGCAGAAAAGACCTAGGGGTTCCAGTGGGCAAGAAGCTGGATATGAGTCAGCAGTGTGCCCTTGTTGCCAAGAAGGTTAACGGCATATTGGGCTGCATTAGTAGGAGCATTTTCAGCAGATCGAGGGAAGTGATTATTCCTCTCTATTCAGCACTGGTGAGGCTTCATTTGGAGTATTGTGTCCAGTTTTGGGCCCCCCACTACAGGAAGGATGTGGACAAATTGGAATGAGTCCAGCAGAGGGCAACAAAAATGATTAGGGGGCTGGAGAACATGACTTATGAGGAGAGGCTGAGGGAACTAGGCTTCTTCAGTCTGCAGAAGAGAAGAATGAGAGGAGATTTGATAGTGGCCTTTAACTACCTGAAGGGGGTTCCAGGGAGGATGGGGCTAGGCTGTTCTCAGTGGTGGCAGATGACAGAAGAAGGAGCAATGGTCTCAAGTTGCAGTGGGGAAGGTCTAGGTTGGATATTAGGAAAACCTTTTTCACTAGGAGGGTGGTGAAGCACTGGAATGGGTTACCTAGGGAGGTGGTGGAATCTCCATCCTTAGAGTTCTTTAAGGCCCAGCTTGACGAAGCCCTGGCTGGGATAATTTAGTTGGGGTTGGTCCTGCTTTGAGCAGGGAGTTGGACTAGATGACCTCCTGAGGTCCCTTCCAACCCTCATCTTCTATGATTCTATTATCCTTGCTTGTATACACAGTGCATTCTGCCCTCCCCTAACCCAGTGGGGCAAACTGTGGGGGGATTATATGATTCACTAGATTACAAGGAACAGCTGTCAGCATAGCCCCATGAGTCCACCTCACTCCTGCATCCAGACCTCACAGCTGCACTGGCTTATCTGCCTGTCCCATCCCAACCAGGTGACAGGAAAATCAATCCATTTAAAAGAAAGGAAGGGGAGAACCCCACAGCTCCAGCAGAAGACAAAGTGGTTGGTTTCTGTAACTGGCCCAATCAAGTCTGAGTGACCAGGGCAAGACGCTGCAACGCCGGTTTCCATGGTGCACTCAGCACTTTTGTATTCTCTTGCCCACAGGAGATCTTCACAAAGTAGCCCTAATAGAAGCAGAATTGAGTCACATTAAGAGTGTCAACTGGGTTAAGCAGAGGCCAAAACTGCATTTAACCTCTCGCTGGCAGGTAGCACTTTATAAATCATCTACGTGTTGAACACTGCGATCTCTCCTCTCAATGCCTGGAACGCCGTGGCTGAACCTCTAGGGCTGAGTGCTTATTGGCTACAAATGGATGCCTCAGCCCTGGACTCTGGGCAGTGCAATAAATGCAGGCCGGATGATGGAGGCAGCGATGGAGCCCATCTCGCTGTGACGTAGTCCCCCAAGGCTATGGAAGAGGATTGAAGCACTGGCTGTTTCTCTTGGTTGTGTTGTCCTAGGCAAGCGTGAAATCTCCAGGCCCCTCTAGCCACCTCCACACTCAGGTAGGGGCTAGCACCGTGGCCTCTCTCTACATGGATTTCAGGAGGATACTCAGAGATGTCGTTTAGGACAAAGAAGCACCTTTCTCCCTCCTCCACCTCTTGTCCAGTGACTGCTGACTCCCCTGTCCTGTCTGGCTTTCAAGCCCTGAAGCCTCATGCGGTATGTCAGTGGGCAGTAGCTGTCACCTTCTAGCTGTTCCATATAGTGGGAATCTTCCAGCCAGGGACACGAAAGTTTAGTTAACCACATAAACAGAATCCCTCTGCCTGCTCCTGGTAACATATCCCTGAGGGGGGTGGTGAGATTTCACAAGGTCATGTTTGAAGAACAGGTCTCTCAATGGGATGCTCTAACTCAGCCAGACCAAGGCACTCCAGGCAGAACCAGCTGGGTGAGATGAGGCTGGATGGTCATAATGGCACCTTCTGGCCTCAAACCCTCTGAACCCCATTCACATCCAGCCTTCATCTGAGCACCCAACCCATGAGGATTCCCAGGCCATCCTCTCTGCACAGCCCAGCTTCAGGAAATCTTTGCCTTCTCCATTCTCTGAGCCATTCACCATGGTGCTGGAGTCACACCCACATCAAACAGCGAGCTGGGAGGTGAGAGAAATGCTGGGAACCTCCAAACGGAAGAGACAGTTGGCAGGCTGGGCATTTGCCTACCTCCATTGGCAGCTCAGCCAGGAAGTGAAACATGTTCCAGAGAGGCTCCACCACATGTTGGCTTCAGAGGAACCACTCACATTCCCAGTGTAGCGGGAGCTCAGTGCTTCCTGTTGCTCTGCCAGCATGCCACTAAAACCTGAGTGCCCGCTCTTTGCCCAGCACTGCCCTGGGCACGTAGACAGTTTTCTATTCCAGGATAGCGGAAGGATTACAGGTTCACCCAGTGTGGTCAGCCGGAGCATTCGCAGAAGACAGCAAGGAGAGCTTCTCCGCTGGGACGACAAGTCCTCAAAGGAGTGCTGGGTTCTCCAACTGCTAATCACACTACAGACTCCCCTGACCCACCAAACCAGAGACCCTCAGCAGCTTTCCCCTTCTGTAGTGAAATCCAGGCCTCACTGGAGTCAATGGAGGTTTGGCCATTGACTTCACTGGCAGCAGGATTTTCACCCCTAGTATTTAAGGGAGAAAAGACGTTCAGCTGCTTAAGTGTGATTTAAAACTGCTCGTGTGAGGATTCCTAGATAATTACCAGGCACAGAAGGGCAGCTTGAGTTGAATTCATTCATCCCTTTGTATCTCGGGAACAACTCACCAAGGACTGTGGTGGATTCTCCATCACTGGCAGTTTTTAAATCAGGAGGCCAGACTAGATGATCACAATGGTCCCTTCTGACCTTTAAATCTCAATTTCTCATCATCAGGGAGACACAGTTTTAAGATTAAGTGCCAAATACTGAAGTCCTGACTCCAGTCAAACTCTTCCTTCAGCATCTGGAGGTCTCAAAATCAGAATCTGCCCCAATAGGCATTGCAAAGAGCATTCATAATGTGTCTTTCAATTTAGGAAGCTTAATGTGCTTTATAAACACTAATTGCGGCTGATAGAGACTGGGGAGATTATAGGGGTGGTTGTTCCTGCTTCACAGCCAGGAAAGCTGAGTGGAATAAAAGTGAGAAGCTGAAGAAGAAGCAGAAAGATGTTAAAGCCCCTTTTTCAATGCTGATCCCTGATTTGGCGTGCCCAGCTCATATGATTATTACTGTTAATCCCGTTTATTTCATCAGTGCCCAAGCTGGGGGTCCCATTGTGCTAGATGCTGCAGACACACAAAGCAGCAGATGGCCTCTGCCCCAAACAGCTTACAACCTAAATAGGATAGGGGAAGGAGTAGCACACGCTAGCAGAGTGAGCAATGAGATGGCAGCAAACGGCATGTTAGTGCCACAATTTTTTTTCCCCAAGGTGCTGTGCACTTGCATCTTCTGTTGACTTCAGCTGGATTTGTGCTCACGCCTCTGAAAATTCGTCCCAGAGAGGTTTGATCTGAGACTCCCAAAAACAGAAGCCCCTTGAGGAAATGTGACTGCGTGCAATTTAGTTAAGGTCAAACAGAGCCAGCAGCGCAGGTGGGGATAGAAAGGAGACTCCTGAGTCCCATTCTCTGGTACGTCTATCAAGAATATCCAGAGTTATTGCAGTTGATGGTGGCGAATTCAGGCATGAAGTAGCCAGTTTTGCCCTTCCCGCCCTGCACAAGATTAGAAAAATCTGGGTGTGAAAAAACGATGGACGTACCACACAGGGACAGAGACCTTGCAGTGCTTTCGGAGGTGCTGCTGAATCTTTTAGAAACCTCACATCCAGCCCGGGATTTTAAAAAGACTCCTCTGATCTGGGCAGGTCCCCGAAACGCATCGGTTTGAAATGATATGCCTTCGCTGTATGTAGAACTACTGCGAGGGGCAGTAAGTGTTTTGCTAAGCATCAGCGTAAATTCTCATGACGCCTGGAGGAATTGGCTGCAAAGTCAGACATGCAGCAATAGCAATAACTGACGTGCTGGGTGTGCTCGCAAAGCAAACACAAACCGAGACGGCAACAAGGAACCAACGCGAACGGAGCTGGTTGTCGGCCGGGAGAGCAGAACAGGCATGGCATGGTGAGGTCCCACCCAGCTACCGAGGAAAATTGTCATCAGTGCCATTGGAGTACACCTTTTTGTGCAGAGGCGGGGAATTAGCCATTGGCTAATTAGGAAATTAGAAATACTTGACTCCAAAAGCCACTCTTCGGTTTAGACTCATCACATTTCGCAATGCTGCGGGTGCTGGGGTTTTGCTGACTGCCTGCATCTGGCCTCTGTGCTTCAGCACTTTTCAAGTTGTAATAAACCTGCTAATTGCACCAATGAGCAGTGGGGCAGCACGTCGGACGTTCCGGATTTCAGCATGTTTGTGGGGAAGGGTCAAAGACACTGAGCTGATGCAAACTCCAAGTTGCCAGGAAGGAGGATCTCAAAACAACAGTTTGCACATAACTGAGAGCACATGATTCTGCTCTTCCTTTGCCCATGGGTTTGGAATAGGGGGCTCGTTGGCAGCCCCACTCTCCCCCAGATCTGAGAGTGTGGCCCTGTTTTGTCAGGGAGACAGTGTAAGCTAGTGGTTAGAACAGGGCTGAGAGAATCAAGGTTCTTGGGTTCTTTCCCCAGCTCTGTCATTGATGTTGTCATCTCTGTGTATCTCAGTTCCACAATTTGCGAAATAGGAATAATGATCCCCAGCTCATGGGGTGCCACCAGGCTGAGTCGGTGTTTGGAATGTGCTTTGAGATCCTTGCTGAAAAGCTCTGCGACTGCATCTGGGCAAATGCAGCAACACACTCATTTGATTTCCCTCCTGCCCAGCTTCCAGAAATAAGAGTATTAAAGTGTCCCTATGATGTGACATAAAGGGGCTGGTTCTCAGGCCATCAGCTTGTCCAGCAAAGCGTGCACAGCTCACACTGGGGTCTGCTCTTTCCTCGCCACGCTGGCCTCACTTTCAGTAGCAGTAACAGATCGTGCAGAGAAGATAAAACATAATTACATCCACTGCTTTGCTGTCACATCCTGGGGGGAACAGACCCTTCTCCAAACATGCGGCACTTCCACTTCCCTAGAGTGCCATTCATGCAGTAACATTTCCTCCTGAAGCAGCAAATGTTCCTGGCTGAGTAACAGGCGTGCAGATTTTCTGAACAGCCAGTGCCTACTGTGCCTACCTGCTGCTCCTACTAGCTCCAAGTTTGGGCTGGCACAGAGGTGCGGCGCTGCATGCTTTACGGGCCCGTGCTTAGCCACGGAGCAAATGCACGCAGGTTGCATGAACTCCTACAGCTGGCAAGCCTCTGAGACGGGGCTTCTCCAGCTAAGCCACCCGTTATTTCTGGTGGATCTCGTTGGCACTATACTGCAGTCAGCAAATCCTCCATTAGAAGACACGGCCTTTGTTTTGCTGGAGCTCGCTGGGGCTATGCCTGCCAGCTGTCACGTGTCTTGGACAGCCGCTGCCAATGACAAAACACTAGGATAGCCTCCGCGGGACTAGTTAAGCGTCACCTTTATGTGACGACACCCATGCTCCTGTCGTTTGTGGGATGGAACCTGGAACCGCAAGATCTCAAAGCGTGAGCTGAAAAACTAGTCTCTGAGTTGAGAGACAGTTGCAGACTTGTGGGCTGCTGTCAATGGCCCAACTTCTGGAGGGGCACAAGGAACCACACTCTGTTATCATGGGTTACATTTATATCAAGCTTTGAATACTATTATGGCAAGCTACCTGTAAGGCCAACTGCTTGAAGGACTGACTGTTTAATCTCAAGGGGATGGGAGGTTGGCAGTTCACATTCGAGGGTCTGCCATTCAGGAATGCGTTTCCCTCTAATGCTCCCTGAATTTCATGTGTGGCATCTTTCCAGTCAACATTGAGGCGGTTCTGATTCCTTTGGCAGTTTGTGTTTTGCAGGGATCATGTGTTGTGATGAATGGATGGATGGGTTACAAAGGCTTTCCGGAGTCACTCAGCGTCAATTTCAATGAATCTCCTGACCAAAAATGTGGAAACAAAAAATTGTAGTTTTCCAGTCTGGAAATGAATCTTTATCTCAAAATTTAAGCTAATTATACTGAAAACGGTTGGAAAAATTTAAAAAAGCTCTCAATTGAAACAAAATATTTTGAAAATTATCTAATCAAAACATTTTGATTGACTTGAACAGAAAAAAAATCAGTTTTTGGTTTGTGAAAATTTTTGAGACTCAACTTTTTGTCCTGATTTAGGGTAAGAACAAATTTTGAACTCTCAAAAATAAACATAAGATGGCAAAGCCATTTCCCACCCAGCTCTAATTAACACGGGTTACATTTATAGCAAACGTCTGGCATCAGGGCTGATCCCTGAGCATTGAAATGAATCATAGAATATTTAGGGTTGGAAGGGACCTCAGAGAATCATCTAGTCCAAAAGTAAATGTTTCTCTGGTTTTTCAGAACACGTGTACATCTCTGGACGAATTTGAATTGCCTTTCTTTAAAACATGCCTTTCCTCTTTTCCAGGTCCTGAGCAATGAGAACACATTAACATTAAAAAGTGTCCGCCAGGAAGATGCAGGGAAATACGTCTGCCGAGCAGTGGTTCCACGAGTGGGCGCCGGCGAACGGGAGGTGTCTCTGACTGTCAATGGTACCTGACATCTCCTTATCATTATTTTGTCTGGAAGTGATGAGATAGCCTCTCAGTTTTGTCCCTGTTATATTAACAGCTCATGGTGTGCAGGTTTGGTCTCTCTGCTTGGACATTCACTCTGAGGCCACATTCCACCCTCAGATGGTCCTGAGATGGTCCTAGCCAGACATACTGCAATTGCTCCACTTCCTGTGGACATTGTGTTGGTTGTTCCTCATGGAGACAAATAGATTCACAGCATTATGAAACCATTGTTGAGTTTTTGACTAGCGGTGGGCTGCACCAGTCCAGGTAAGATAACCCCCAACCTGGATGTTTGCCCCGAAGACGAACTGTATTTTCCTGAAGTTTGAAAAAATATGATTCACTTTTTTGGTGAATCTTTCACCCCCTCATGCTACATGGTTTGGGATGCCAGGGAAATGCAGCCTGTTTAAGAACATAAAAACGGCCCTACTGGGTCAGACTAATGCTCCATGTAGCCCAGTATTCTGTCTTAAACAGTGGCCAGTACCAGAGCTTCAGGGGGAACATACAGAACAGGGCAGTTGGAGTGATCCACTTCGTTTTCCTCTCCTGGCTTCTGGTATTCAGGAGTTTAGGATCGTCTGAGCGTGGGGTTGCCTCCCTAACCATCTTGGTTAATAGGCATTGATGGACCTGTCCTACATGAACTTATCTAGTTCTTTTTTGAATCCAGTTATACTTTGGCCATCACAACATCCCATGGCAATGAGTTCCACAGGTGAATTGTGCATTGTGTGAAAAAATGCTTCCTCTTGTTTGTATTAAACCTGCTGCCTATTAATTTCCTCAAGTGACCCCTGCTTTTTGTATTGTGGGATAGAGTAAATAACACTTCCCCATTCACTGTTTCCACACCATTCGTGATTTTATAGACCTCTGTCATATCCTCCCTTCATCGTCTCTTTTCAAAGCTGAATAGCCCTAATCTTTTCAGTCTCTCCTCATATGGAAGCCATTCCATACTCTTGATCATCTTTAACAACGAGAGTTCTGTGGCACTTTAAAGACTAACAAATTTAATTTTTGTAGGCATAAGCTTTCGTGAGACTCAGCTCACTTCGTCAGATGCAGAGGTAGAATGATACAGCAAATAGGAAACACAGATATACAAGTGCATAGAGAACAATGGGGGAGGTGGATGAAAGCCGGGTACTTGAGGGCTAATGACAGTCATTGAGTAGGAGGTGAGAATGGGTGAGCAAAGCAATTACCTCTTGTAGTGAGAGAGCCATTCCAAATCTCTATTTAAACCCAGTTTGAATGTGTCAAGTTTGCAGATCATTTCTAACTCAGCAGTTTCTCTTTGAAATCTGTTTTTGGAGTTTTTTTGGAGAAGTACGGTGACTTTCAGGTCACTGACAGCGTGCCCTGGGAGATTAAAGTGTTCTCCCACTGGTTTATGGATGTTGTTATTTTTTATGTCTGATTTGTGTCCATTTATCCTTTTGCGTAGTGATAGTCCGGTTTGGCCAATGTACATTGCAGAGGGGCATTGCTGGCACATGATGGCAATTATAACATTAGTGGATGTACAGGCGAATGAGTCCCTTATGGTGTGATTGATGTGGTTAGGACCAGTGATGTTGTCACTAGAGTCGATGTGTGGGCAGAGCTGACAACGGGGTTTGTTGCAGGGATAGGTTCCTGGGTTGGACTTTCTGTAGGGTATATGGTTGCTGGTGAGTATTTGCTTCAGGTTGGGGGGCTGTCTGTAAGCCAGGATGGATCTGTCGTTCACTGCCTGAGCGAGAGATGGATCATCTGCTAGGATAGGTTGTAGATCTTTAATGATGTGTTGGAGAGATTTTAGTTGGGGACTGTAGGTGATGGCCAGTGGGGTTCTGTTGTTTTCTTTGTTGGGTCTGTCCTGTAGTAGGTGACTTCTGGGTACCCGTCTGGCTCTGTCAATTTGTTTCTTTACTTCTCCAGGTGGATACTGTAGTTTTAGAAATGTTTCATAGAGATCCTGTAGGTGTTTGTCTCTGTCTGAGGGATCGGAGCTGTCTGTGAAATAGGCAGGAGAACAGCGACTTCATAAATCCCGCCAGGGCTTAGGTGGCTCTGCTCAGACCCAGGCACCTCCAGGACTTTAACAATGGAAACTGCCGCACCCTGGGACTTCAGGTGCCTCCAGGGTTAGGCGGCGTCTGAGCAGGGGGTTTCCTAAAGTCGCAAGCAGGCGCCTGCATCCCCCTTGTGACTCTAGCCCTTGGTGTAACTGACAACAGCCCTGAAGAGAGCTTAATAATCCGTAGCTCTGCTACCCCTTTACAGCCCAGGTGTCTCAAAGGGCTTCGCAAAGGAAAGGTAAGTCTCGCCGCCATTTTATAGGTGGAGAAACTGAGGCACGGCGAGGCTGTGACTTGGCCAAGGTCACCCCACAGGTCCACGACAACCTGGGTCTCCTGATTCATGCCCTGTCCACTGGATTACACCGAGTGGAGGATCAGTGCTGGTTAACTGGGAACAATGTAAATAGAGCATGAATTTTGCATCGTCTCCAACCGATGTGACAAAACAGCAGCCTTCAGGCCCAGTTTGCTGTCATGGAGAAAAGAGAGCCAGCGGGGAAGCAGCACAGTTTAATTTTAAATGCAGATAATGCTAAGAAGAAAACCCAAGGGCAAGACAGCAGGGCCCCTGAAAGCCAACCACTCTGTTGACTTCAACTCACGCTCTCCGTCCCATTCGGCTGCTGGGTTTTAATTACAATTAAAATGGCTTGAAGAACACAAAGCAGCAGATTAAAAAACCAGCAAAGAACCTGCTCCCCTCCCGCCACCAGTCAAATACACCCCCTGAATTCAGAGCAAGTGAGTAATGTGCCAAAGACATGTGCACGGGGAGTGGGATGGGAAATGCTTGCTTCCCCCATGTCCTTCGGAGCAGAAACCAGCTTTGATTTTTACACTGCAGCGCTGACGGGAGCAAATAAAATTGGTGCCACTCCGGAAATATCCCACCTCGGCTTCTTGACTTTGTAGACCTGCTGGGAATTGATTCCCTATCATGCTCCTTAGCATAAGCATACAAAATTAAGAGTGTACGCAGAAGCAACGTTGCTGCATTTTACCTCTTCGATGGAATAAGGAGAAGATGCCCCTGGAGGCACATGTGTCACAGGGAAAGTTGGTCCTGAAGCAGAACTTCTGATTGGAATGCCCTAGAGGTACTCCAGACCTGAACCTGTCCCCAATGTTTCCAGGTGGCCCCTCTCAAGGTACCCAGTTACCAGTCAGAGCCACGAAAGATACTAAATTAAAGAGCTGATGTTCCAAATCAAAACCCAGAACCCACGAGCGTTGGGCTATTTGAAATATGTCCACATCTGAATTTTGCAGCTTGTGCCCATCTCGCTGGCTATCAATCACTGTTCATATAATCTCTCTCTCTCTCTCTCTTCTGAGCTCTTTGGAAAATCTGGCCCGCTGTTATTGTAGACAGAAATCTGGCATCTCATATTTTTTAATTGGATTCAAATCAGGATTGTAAAACATTCATCTCAGTGCTACTTTGAGAGCTGGAACGTGCTAGCTAACATTTAACACCACACCTTTTAGCCTCATCAAGACAGATCCTGAGAGGTGCTACAGAAGGGCATGCACTAGCCCTTTGAAGCAGGGACCATCTTTCTGCTCTCTGTTTGTACAGCACCTAGCACAATGAGCCACAGATCCTGACTGGGGCTTCTAGGCACTACCGCAATATAGAGAATAAATAATAATAATAATATTCTGTGCCTGGCAGGGCAAAGGCAGAAGGAATTAAAGGCAGGAACAGGGACATTGTCCTAGCCACTAAGAACAAACCTGTTCCTCACCGGGCTGAATCCCATACAGTAAATCCTCTCGCTCTCTGAAAAATAATTCACCTCTCAGACAACAATTTGTGCTTCAGCTGCTGCCGGCCCCTGATAGAGCACGTCCCCTGCCTTCTGATGGGGCAATCTTGTCAGGGAACAGGCCCATGCCACTGTAATAATAAGGATAAATGAGCGATCGGCTGGACGGCGAGATACAGCACAAACCAATCTGCAGCAGGGGTGGCCAGCTGGCGACCTTGACAGGCATTCCCATCTGTCTAGATCCCGTCTTCTCTTTACATTGCGGGTGCCAGAGACGAACGTGAACTAAATGTTCTGCAATCGCCCTGTGGAGTGAGCAGGCATCTGGAGCCATCTTCCAACTTCATGGCATGGAAGCAGGTGACAAAATGGTCTATCGACCCGTCTTACTGCATCAAAATGAAACTTGTGTTGCAGGTGCTTATTGCTGAGCATATCAGTGACCAGTGCAACCCACTGGAGTGGGATCTGCTATTTGCCCATCATCTAGAACTTTTTCTGCTGCACACAAGGAATTAAAATGAAACCTCCCCCGCCAAGACATTTAAATGCTGCCAAGACCTCAAAGGAAAGGCTGATATTGACTCAGGTGCCCCAGGGAAGTTCGGACCTTCCTCTGATTCTTTAAAGTCTCCAAAATCAGTAATCTGCCTTCTCTTTTGTGTGAGCTTCTGGGGCTGCACAAATAAATTGGCACTGTGATGCTAAAAATAACCACAACCGATAGCGCCGCCATTTATATCCATAGCAACACCGTTTAAAGCCTTTTTACTGCCTGTGGGCTGTCTAACACTTAGCACTGAATCCCAAGCCAGGCGCTTGGCAGCCTTCATGAGCAGCCACCTCCCGTTGGAGAATCAAACTCCAGTTCCAGAGGCAAAGAGGCTTCAACTTTACACTATTATTTCCGGGCATGTTCATTTCACGAAATGGTCTTTAGTCCTATGCTGTTAGCTTGATGTTCGCCTTTGACGCTGAACTCCTGAAGCAATAATCATACCCAAAGCTGCTGGCATTTGTGCCATTTAAAATCTGCTCTCCCTGGGGAAAATGATCCTTTTATCATTATTATTTAAGCCATTTTTCTCAACTTTTTTTTCTTTGGTGTCACTCAGCCTTGCAGTGTTCCCAGAACTTGTAACTAGGATTCAGCAGCTGACATAGATGGACACTCTAAGTCTTGTAGTTAAAGCCCAGCCTGAAAATCTGGGCTCTGTTCTGAGTTCTGCTGGTTGAACTTGGGTGTTTCATTTGCAACAGGTGATGCAGGCAGGCAAGCAGAGCTGCAGGAAGGAGATCATGCCGGGTGGCCAGTGTGACATGCAGTGGCTCCGGGTGCAAAGCAGCTCAGCCCTTGCATTTTGGAAGCCATGCTGCCACACCCAGCTACATCCCTCGGAGCTGGCCCTCTTCCTCCGGTTCCATTCATCGCACTCTGTTGGGCAAGTCACTTACAGCCACGTTTGCAAAAGTGGCCACTGATTTGGATGTCTCCGTTGTTTGGATCCAAACCGGAGACACCTGGGACCTGATTATCCGAGGCGCTGCATGTTCTCCCTTCCCGTTGCGTGTGGCATAGCTCGTTGCATAGCTAGGGCAGGGGACGTTTTTAAAAGCACCTAAAATATTTTTTTGAAAATCTCTCTCTCCTTCTTTAGGAGGCTGAAATGGCCTTCTTCCCTCCCCGCTTCCCTTTCTAAACTCTGATTTGTTTTTTTATAAATGCACATGCGTTAAAGTTATCTCTGGTGAAAGATGCCAGATGAAGACAACTAAGCATCTCACATGCTGCAGCTGAGACCAGACCATCTCTGCTGTGTCCTGTAGAGGCGGCTGTGAAATGACATGCTACATGGGTGAAATTCCACAGGGCGCAGGCCTGGGTCTCGCTTAAGTTCACACATAAGCCCTTTTTGAAGGCTTCAGTGGCGTAGAAGCATCTTGCTGGTCCTTAAAAGGAATTCCCCCAATGTGCATCCTTACTGGGAGACAGTATCGAGCTGTGGGGAAAGTGCCTGCATTTCCTTTCGGAGGCAGTGTGTCCAAACCATAGCCGCTTGTTCCCCATCAGCGCCGACTGTAGATTAGGAAGCACAAAACCAGATGCATCCAGTGTAAAATCATGTCTTTTTGTCTGTCACATCCCACTTCCCATTGGGATCTTGTAACATTTTGGGATGCAATTCAGACCCGTGAGAGGTTGTGTCACTGCCTGCCCTGTAACTCTGGGTGTCTTAAAGGCTCTGCTTCTGTGGCTCAGAGCCCGGACACCAAGAGCCAGCAGGCAGGCAGGCAGTTCCCTGTCTGTGCACCGTGCGGCCTTGTGTCAGTGCTCTGACCCCAGAAGCCTGCCTACAACACAGCAGCCCCATTCTGGTCTCCACCAGCCTTGGTTACTGCTCACAGGGTGACCCCAGCCCTCCTCCAGGCCCAAATCTCCCCAAAACCATCTGCCCTGAAGTGTCCAGCCCTCTCCTGGAACTTTCAGAGCATTCATATGGTTCGTAGCTCTTTAAAGAGACAAAAGCACAGCAGCTTCTTACTTTCACTGGAGTTAACAATCACTTCAGTTTAAACCCAGCACCAGATTTAAAAGTAAAACAAGTTTATGAACAAAAAGAGAAACCTTTTAAGTGAGTTCAAGTACAAGGGATAAAGACAAAATGGTTACAAGCAAATAAAAGTAAAACACGTTTTCATAGACTCATAGGATATCAGAGTTGGAAGGGACCTCAGGAGGTCATCTAATCCAACCCCCTGTTCAAAGCAGGATTAACCTCAGCTAAATCAGCCCAGCCAGGGCTTTGTCAAGCCGCAGCTTGAAAACCTCAAGTGGCTAAGACGTAACTCAACAAGCTGCAGCCTGGATTCAAGGTGGATTTCTTATCAATCCTTTTCTGCCCAGCCATGGCTGATTTTCTCTTAGTCTGGACCTTCTACACCCATGTCTTCCTATGTGAAAGATCTTTGCCTAAGCAGGTTTCTCACCTGTACTCAGTTTCTAGAGACTTCAACCACTATGAATCCATAATTCATCATACAGTGTTCATACCTACATTTCACAATGATAGTATGTTGTTAGCTTTCATAACAGACCTTGCTTGATACACTTTTATAATACTGTAATATTGTATACAATCAGTTGATTCAATTACTTATCATTCAAGGTTCAGACCCTCTGTCTTTATAGTCCAGTAAACCATTGAAATGGATTCTCAGATAAAGTTCCTTTTCTCCTGCTGGGAAGAGACGCCATGTGGTCTAGTGAAAACTTCATACTAGTTCCTCCTCCGCTAGCGATAGCTGAGTAGATACCTACTTCCCTTGTTATCTTGATGGCTTTGTCTACCTTTTATGTAAATGTACCTTCATTGTCTCTGCCTGATGCCCAGCCTGGTCGGCCAAGCAAATTCCCATCCCATTGTCTAGGGCAAACTGGGCACATCCTTTGCTTCTCAAACAGATTCTCCTCAGGGTGCCAAAAGGTAGCATGTGGAAAGTGGAACATGCTCAAGATCACAGAATTTAACTTGGAGAGTTCAAAAATAAAACGAGCGTGTATCATTTTGCCCACACGCAGGAAGGGGAAAGAGAGAGAGGAGGGTATGAAACACGAGTGAGCATTGGCAGGGCTAAGTGAACTCTGATAAAACCAACACAAATGGTCACAAAGAAAAATCCATCCTGAATATTCACCTCGTCCAACGGGAAGCCTTAGAAGAGGGAATTTCTTGGGTGAGATTAGCCCAGCTTCTAGGCCCCAACAGTCTGGCTAATGATCCCAAATATGGCTGTCTACCAAAGCTAATGATGCTATTTCAGCCATTGGAGTTCAGCCACTCCTAAGTGAAAACTTCCTGTCAGTCAGGGGTGTGATTTTTTTTCCCCCCAACTCAACCAACATAGTTATGTTGGCAAAAGCCCTAGTGTAGCTGCCGTTATACTGGGGAAAAGTGCTTTTACTGGTATAGTTATTTTGTTCACAGGACTGGTATAAGCTATACCAACAAAACATCATTACAGAGTACTCAATAGAAACTGCAACGAGATATACCGCCAAACCCCTTCTACTGTAGCCAAAGCCTCAGTCAGAGATGGTTATTTTATTCCATTTGGATAAAGCTAGGTTCTGGTTAGGAGAGACAAACCCCTCCCATCAATGGGTCCCTCGGACTCAGAATCTCTGAATAAGCGAAGGAATTTTTGTATTTTAATCACATCAAACTTATTTGTTCACAGGCTTTTCTAAGGCTCCCATCCCTAGATAGTGTGAGCACCTAACAGACATTGAGGAATTTATCCTCACAGCCCACTGTGCCAGACTAGCATTGGCTTCCTTTTACTGATGGGGAAACAGAAGCACAGAGAAATTAAGGTCAAGATTCTTCAAAAGTGACCAGTGCCCACTCCAGACACCTTTCAGGGGCTTGAATTTCAGAGGCTGGGTGTCCATCGCTTTCTGAAAATCAGAGACCTTTAAAGTGCTTCAATTCGAGCACCCAAAAATGGAAATAGGCCAAATCGCTAGTCATTTTTTTTTTTAAATCATGGTCTAAATCTGTGGCAGAGGCCCAGTCCAGTGCTGTGAAAAAGACTATCCTTTGCCGGCTTGTAAGGAGTGAGTGACTATGTATCTATGAAAGAATATGTGCTTTAGGGTGTGTGTGTGAATGTATGTTGGTGCGACTGCATAGGTACAGAGGTGAATGCAAGGCACTGCAGAGCTGAGAGAATAATTTGGAACTAGACCTGGGCAGAAGATGTCAGTGAAAATTACTTTTCTGGAAAGTGCAAAATAATGTTTTCCATCTTCTCTTATGAGTCATTCTGTCATTTTCACCTCTGCTTGGGAATTAGCCGTCAACAAATCTTCACTTTCTCCAGTGCATTCTGTATTCAGAATTATTCATCAAATAATTTCTGTGAATAATTCTAGGGTTGTGGCTTGGTTGCATGCATTTTATTAGGAGTCTTCAATAGCCAAGCGGTTTTGACTGGACAGTGCAGTCATATGATATGTTCCTGTTCTCTGATTGTTGAGCGTGACTCCCAGTCTGATTTCTAGTACAACCCTTATGGAAACCTCCTCTAGAAATTACTGGTAAAACCTATGCATCAGCAACTCTCTATGTATCTTTTTTTTTTTTTTTTAACCTTTCTATAGAATCCAATAGCAGGGTAAATTTCATTATGCAGTTTTACAGGTCCTATAGAATTTAGCATTTTTTATTAAATTCTGCAGGACTTTTCCATATGAGACATATTCATGTTTCCAAATTCAAAATGCGCTTGTCACAAATATTCTGCAGTATTTGTTCAAAGGTCTCCTTCTCAACAACCGTTCCTTCCTGTAAACTCATTTGTTAGACTGTGTGCGGGAAGGGAACCCGAAACTGGTGCTAATTCAGCTAAAGTGCCTTCTTCTGACCACCCCAGTGCAGACTTTTCTTCGCAGAATGCAGCTAGCTCTGTGCGAAAGCATGTTGTGGGAGTGAGGATTTCTGTGTGGTGAGTGTGTGTGAGAGAGAGCCAGATGGAGAATAAGCATGTATTTGTGTGTGTGTGTGTGTGCAAATATGTATGTTTAAGTCAATGGAGCTGGTTTTTCTGCATGGGTTACATCAGAGTGTATGTGTGCGTGTGCACATGCACAAATGTCTCTGTAAATTTGTGTGTAGGAATACATGTATATCTTCATGAATGAGTGTGTAGGCATGAAAAAAGGGCAAATGTGCATGGATATTTGTGTCCGTGTAAATGACAAGTTGTCTGTGTACATACATGTATTGTAGGCATGAATGTGTGTTGGGAGGAGAAGTCTTCCAACATGATCCAGTGATGCAAATTCAGACCAGAACTCAGCAACCCACTTGGTCGTTAGGAGGCAAAGCATGACTCACCGCTCTCATCTTTGCCAGTCCTGCTTGCTGTGCTTGGCAGAGCAGCCCTGCCATGCCAGGGGTGTCCAGAGCAGGCCGTGAGGCATGTTCCGGCTCAGTTCAGCAAGAAGCAGGCATGCACAATGTTCAGTTCGGGGCAGCTTGCATCCTGCCAGCCGCAGCCCCTTTGCCTCATCGCCCCCATCAGAGGAGCTAATTGCTTTCACCCTGATGCATAGACCATGCCTGGATCCTGGCTTGTTGTTGTTTTTCCTTTCTGCCAGCAGCCACAGCAGCAGCTCCCAGAAATGTAAATCTATTTTAATTAAGGGGCTAATAAACAGCAATTATGATGCCAGATCTTTTTCTGTTCCTCTGGAATCATTCCTCCTTGATCCCCGTCCATCCCCAGGTCCTCCTGGCACCTTCACTCGTGGGGCTGGAAGAGCTGGGGGCCTGACCTCTGCCACCCTGAAGGTTAAATGTTCCATCGGCGAACCCTGCTCCATCAAAGCATTTCTTTCTAATCTGCGGCAAGCGTCTCCAACCCAGAAAGTTAATTATGCAGTGGCAGCTCCAGAGCGTAGCTGCTAGCCGCTCCTTCATTTGCATTCGCTTCCCCCGCACTGGCACGGGGGCGCGGTAAGAGCGGCAGTAAGCTTTACCTTCCCCTTCTCTCCATGCCACCCAGCGGACCCACGTGTGCTTGGCCTGACAGAAGGCAGCAGTTTTTACATTGCAGAGGTGCAGGGGGGCAGGGGAGAGGGCGAAATCCTAACCGCCCCATTCCTTGGAGAGCCAGAGAGAGCCCACCAGCCCCTAGCACCGTGTCAGCAGCCTGTCCCTCTGGAATGACTCGGTTTCCCCACACTCGCTGTATGGTTTTAAGGCAAAGGATTAAATACATGGGGTTTTTTCGATCCCGAGGTTGAAATCTTCCTTGTTCTGATCAGATGCAGAAAAACAACCTGCTTGCTGGGAAAGATGTCAGGGCTGATGTTTGCCCCTTGATATCACTTTGCAGCTAGCTCAGAGCTCCCTGGAACAAACGGGTTGAGAGGGACCTGCCTGTATCCAATGTGTCCTGTCGCACGCAAGAGACAGTGCGCTATACATGCGGGAGTATGTGCTCTAAAAACCAATCCTGCACTGGCTGGGGATGGAGTGGATGAACTGAGCCCTGTTTGTATAATAACCATGTGGCACCATTACATAATACTCTCCGCTTCTATAACCCAGAGGATCTCTCAGCACTTTGCTAACAATTCTCACTATGTTACCGTGCCCATTTTCCGTATGGACAAATGAGGCACTGACGGGAAGTGACTTACTTACAGTCAGAATCGGAACCCAGATCCCCCGACACCCAAAGCCGTGCTTTAGTTACAAGATCTTCCTTCTTTCTCCAAGTGGCAGGCGGCTGAAATCAACACAGAAAGTTAATTACCCTGCAGATGGTAACACATGGCTCAGTGGCAACAGGGGATCTGGGACCTCACTCTGTGGCTAAGGGCTATGGTCAGATTGGGAACGGCTTTATCTAGTTTTATATCCAACCTGGTGATTTTACAAGTGACGCAGGCGGCACCTGTTATGCCCCTCAGTGCATGGCTGCCAGGAATGGCCCAGTCACGCCGTGTGGATGGACCTGATGAGGACAGGCTCTCGAAGCAGGCACGGAGAGCCACGGCAGGCCCGTCGCAGAGCGGGCGTGGATCCCACAGCCTGCGCTGTCTGCGGGACGCTGTCCCACCTTGCCCTGGGCGCTAGCATCCATCACCAGCTTTCTCGGCGCAAGACTCGTTCAGGATTTACCCCGCAAGCCAACGGGGAGGAATTAGCGTCACAGTCACCTAATGAATCCAGGCTGCCGCTGCGCTCCCTGAGCGGCCCTTCGGCGCTTGCAGGGCCTTATTGCGGGGGAGTGAGAAATAACGAGGGGCTCAGAACAGCCTGGGGGGCATTAGCCTCTAGGGTGAGCGGGAGACTGGGTGCCTCTTGCATTGGCCAAGAGCGCCCTCTGCTGGCCGCCAAGGGGCTGCCACCTGAGACAGGCGAGAATTCAGAATG
Organism: Emydura macquarii macquarii; assembly: GCF_026122565.2. Taxonomy (NCBI): domain Eukaryota; kingdom Metazoa; phylum Chordata; order Testudines; family Chelidae; genus Emydura; species Emydura macquarii. The sequence continues at coordinate 2,498,403 of NW_027130449.1, read as the reverse complement.
GAAAGCGGAAGGTCAGTGCAGAAACTGCCTTAAAAGTGAGGCTGTCTCACCGTTTGTGGTCAGTGATTCCCCTGTGGGCTCCGGGAGAGCTGGGGAGCAAGGTATCCACAGTGCAGATCCCCAGGACTTTTGTCACAGCACTCCGCAGATACAGCTGAGCCCTGATAAGGTCTACAATCCCTACTGAAAGGGACCGGTCTAGCCTGAAAGCAGAGCTTCTGGTCCCCGTACAGGATCTTACACTACATTGTGTCCCTGCGTCCCTGGAGGTTTGATCTGAGACCTCTCTCTCTGGAGAAGAGTGCCTCTGTAACACAGCATCTCTGCTAGTGTGCACTGAATAGCATCACACAATATTTCTGCTGTGGGGTCCCCCAATATGTGGAAGAAAGTTTGTATGTGGAGGGGGGGTGTCAGCCGTGTTTCACCCCTTCTTCTCTCTTTCAGGGCCTCCCATCATTTCCAGCACTCAGACGCAGCACGCCCTGCATGGGGAGAAGGGACAGATCAAGTGTTTCATCCGCAGCACCCCTCCACCAGACAGAATCGTGAGTAGGCCCTTCCTCCATCTCCATACTGAACGGCAAGTACTGCAGGAGAGAGGCTGTTCGTTGCCCCTCCCAGCACAGCACCTCACGGGCCCTTTGCTAGATTACGAAGTTGGGTTTGTGGGCCACACTATAATCCTGTGTGTCTTCATTAAAGGAGAAATCCTTGTGGCATTTAAGCACCTTGGTAATAAGCAAGCCGCTTCGGAGCCCCAGGAAACGACTCTGCACATTTGACTGGCTGGGAAATTCATAAGGTTTTGCAAAGCCAGAAATTGAGCATGTTCTATAACCAGGGGATGAAAAACCCGTTGGATGCTCAAGGCTCTGGCTGAGCCCTGCATCCCGTGAACTGGGAAACTGGGCTGCTCCTTTTTCGAATATACTGTACTCAGTGTCGAGACCAGAGGAAGAGCTCTGTGTAGCTTGAAATCTTGTCTCTCACCAACAGAAGCCGGGCCAACAAAAGATATTCCCTCACCCACCTTGTCTCTTTACTACTAAACCCAATGTTGTGTTACCAAGGAAAACACCTGCCTCCAGCCTTGTGATCACAACATCTGGGCATGGAACAGCCCAGCCTCCCTCAGACATGCACGCCTTCAAACCTGGAATGACTCACACACCTGCACCAACATATCTGGAGGTAGTCAAGCTACTCCCCGGGGCCAATCAAAGACAAGCAGCATGGCTTGATTACAAATGGCTGTTTGATTCAAACACGTCCTTGCAGCTTGCTCTGCAGGGCATTTCTGGCTGTGGATGGTTGTGGGGATGGAGGCTGTTCTTCACCCACGGTCATGTGCTCAGAGCGATGGATGCATGAACAACAGAGTTCACCAGTTGATGCTGGGTATTCACCATTCTGTCTCTTGGGTTAAAAATGTCCAGTTATTTAAACAGGGAACACCACCGTGTGACTTAGGTGAGCAACCAGAGAGCCGCCATCCTGCCATGTGACTTAGGTGAGCAATCGCACATTGGAAATAATCAATGTGAAGTTGGCAGCCTCCCTGTCACAAACTGGGAGGAGGGCAGACTGGCCCTGTGGGTGGAGAAGAAGCAGTCAGGCCTAATGGCTGGAGTTGGAGTCAAAGGCCAGGAAGGGCGCCCAAAATCAGAGCTAGAGGCATGGACCGGGAGTCAGAGCCAGAGGTGGAGGCAGGAACAAGCAGAGGAGCAGGACAGGAGCAAGGCTGGGAGCAGGGTAGGATCAAGGCTGGAGCCAGGCTGGGAGAAAGGCAGGATCAAGGCTGGAGCCAGGCTGGGAGAAAAGCAGGATCAAGGCTGGAGCCAGGCTAGGAAAAGGGCAGGCAGAGGAGAGATGACAGCTGCAGGGATATGCACTGAGCAGCCAGAGATCAGATCTGATGGTTGCTATTGCCTTAAGAGCAGGCTCGCTGACTTCCTCAGTCTATCAGGCAGCCCGGCTGTGCTCAGGGGCTGGCCGGAGACTGGGCTGGCGCTGCTGCAAGTCCTCGTTCCTGGCACCTCCTCAGGGGCTGACATTCGTTCACATGACCTGGTTGGCAGAAATCAGGAGGGTCACATACCATTGGTGACCAAACCATGTAAACAGCTGGAGGAGAAAGGCTGGCGCCGTGGGGCAAGAGCTAGAGTCACAAAGAAACCTATGGCTCATGGCTGAGAATCCTGAGCAGAGACAGGTGCTTGATTCTCATTCAGGCACCTAAATCCCAGAGCACTGGAGTTAGGCACCTAAATATCATTGCGACTCTGGCCCCTATGCCCCACCCCTTTGCTCTGCATTGCATTCCCCGCTCAGCGTGCTGGCTTCTCAGAAGCCCTGTCTTTGGCACCTAACTTACCCTGCACAATGCCTGGGGAGCCTGGGCATCTAACTCAGAGCTGTGACTTCCACTGGGCAGCAGGGCATCTAAATCTCTTGGTGAATCTCGCTCTTAGTCTCCCTGGGCTTCAGTTGCCCTTCTGTATAAACAGGGATTAGAGCCCCGCCCTGCCTCTCAGGGGTGCTGTGAGTGTCCCGATGCTGTAGTTCCAGGGGTCACAGAAGCACCAAGAGTAGCTAACTTACTTGCAGTGAACAGTTTGATCAGGTCTTTCATCACACTCGCGCCCACTCAAGCACTGAATGCCCCCACGGCTTCTGAAGCACCAGAATTAAGATGCAGTTGCAGCAATGGTAAAGATCTTGGCTGTGGGGCTCCACATTCATCCTTGCTCGTTGATCCCAGACAGATACTCGGGTTACAAGTCAGGAACATTTGCTAACATTCAGGACTAGCGCTACAAACTGCACCTGGGATCAGAAAATCCAGCTTCCCCTGGCCCAGGAAAGAATCTGCAGGTGGGAGAGAGCTGACAGCTGGGCAGAATAGAATCCAGCCACGTCCCTCTCAAAGAGGAAGATAGTGAACGTGAATGCATTTTTACAGCATTTTAATCATTCCAGTCTCAAACCAAGCTGTCTATTCAATTTCCACAGCATAGCAAACAGGGCCCGCTGTAAAATGCTCTGCACCACTTGGAACTGGACAAGAAGGGCCTGACCTGGGTATCTTGCTAAGTGGACTCAGAATTTCTGCCCTCAGTTTTCACCTAGAAACAGCTGCATTTGACATTTAGTGGGTACAAGTAACTGCCTCTGCATTTTACCCACCGGCACTTCAACGTCCAGGGTGGAATTTTCCAAAGCACCTAAGTGACTTAGGAGCAGAAGGTCCTGTGTCTTTCAGAGAGACTCATGCTCTTAAGTCTCGTAAGCGCTTTTGAAAGTCCCAGCCTCTAACTGACAGCCCTTGCACATTAGATATGCGCAGGATCCAGGCTGTGTCCACCACAGTCATTTTTCAGTGCACACTCAAAGCCAAGTTGAAACCCTTCTAAAAAAAAATCAGTCCCTAAATGAACAAAAACTAAGTCCTCTTGTTGATTTGCAGGCCTGGTCCTGGAAGGAGAACGTGCTGGAGTCAGGGACCTCAGGGCGCTACACGGTGGAGACGGTCAGCACAGAGGAAGGCGTCATCTCGACGTTGACCATCAGCAACATTGTCCGAGCCGACTTCCAGACCATTTACAACTGTACTGCCTGGAACAGCTTCGGCTCAGACACCGAGATCATCCGGCTGAAAGAACAAGGTGGGAGCCACAGACACGATGCTTAGAAACCAGAAGGGCTAGTGGGCGTCGGGAATTAGCAGCTGGCTGCTCCAGAGATCAGGGAAGTGCTGTGAGATCCAGGAGACATTTGAAAGGGAAATGGAGATGTTTTAGGAAGACATTGGGAAGGCTGAGGGGATGGCCCTAGATCCCAAAACTTTAGGTCCCTGGGAGATGGGAAAAGCTCTGCGGAGCTAGGGCCAGCTGTACAGTGTGACAGCTGGGCGGTATCAGTAGGGTTTTGTGGCTCATTCTGAGCCCAGTTCTGTAAACACCATCCCCTCCCATTGAAGTCAAGGTCGAGCCCTCTCACGTGAAGCAGAAGTGGGTGGGTAAAGGCCATTGGGAGTTACTTGGCGTGGACGCTGCTCAGAGCCCCCTGCTCCACCGCACACTACAAGGCTGTTACTGGGGACTGGAAGAGGCCACATGCTCCAGGGACCATCCACATAAAAGAGGCACCAAAGCACAAATCTGTTGCGGCGGCAGAACCTGCTAAAGCAACCGGGTCAGCAATTCTGGCTGGGTCCGTGCAGTGCAAGCTGCCAGCAGCTCATGTGTCCACCTGGAGTGCCTGCCATTGCATCTCGTCGCTCTGCGCCCACACGGTGAAATGGGACACACGCCCAAGTGGGCCAGCCTGGCGTTCGAAGCTTCAAGCAGAGTGGCCAGCGGCTGGCATGCCAGCTGCAAGTTTGCGGAGGGCTGGACTGATGGAACCCACTGCAGCCTGGGTGGGAGAGAAGGGCAGCTCCTAGAAAGATGTAAGCAGCAGTCGGAGGAGTTTTGGGGCGGTTTGGGAGCTTCCACGTGGGGGGCTCTGCCTTTGCAGAGAACATTTTGCTCCTGGAGGGACTCCAGTTCTAGTCTGTGTTATTAAATGCCCAGGCAGACAGGTAGATTGTTCTCATTACGCTTTGATTTATATGTGCCAGCCTGCCACCCAGATTAAATCAGAGCTAAATGAACCCCTCAAAATTGGCCTCATGCTTCTGCCAATCCAAACAGTCAGTGTTTTTTCTGCCAGTCAGAGCTGCTGTGCGGCAATGAGGCGGCTGCCCAGCAGACGGAGCCAACAAACTGGATCCCAGCGGGCAGCTCTGGAGGGCAATGGGTCCGGGTCCCGTGTGGGCGACCATGCAGGGCACGTGAGTTGGGTCCCGCAAGGGTACTGATGACTCTGCTGTGGATGGAGAAGGGTCCTAGCAGATGACATGGCAGTGGAGTGAGATCCCAGCCCAGAGGAGTGATTCCCAATGGCTGAACCTAAAGGAAAGCAGCGCTGAATCTTCGTGGTTGTCCTACTGGACAACAGCACCGAATCCGTGAGGTGTGTCTACACCACACCCCAGCAGCAATTGGCGGGGCAGTACCAGTGCAGTCCCTATAGAGCAGTGAAACCTCGGACTCTGTGGAATGGTGGAGGAGACCTATTTCAGGGGCACTTCCATGCACTATTGCATCCTCAAGCCGCCAAGCAATACTGACGTGCGTGCTTGGGATTGGCAAGGCTGTAGACGCTTGCTTTATTTTCAAACAGGTACGGAAATGAAATCAGGAGCTGGTATGGAAGCAGGTATGGAATCATGAGCTGAAGGTGAATATCTGAATGGCCCCAGTTGTGTTGTCACACCTTAGCATTCAGCAGCAGCCTCCTAACTTTATCTTGCCTGCGACACAGGCAGCAGGTAGGCAGGCAGAGGTCTAGCAGAGGCCGAGAGGCAGTCTGCCCCTGTGGACAATACACAGAATAGGAATAAGGAGCCCTGGGTTCTAATCCTAGCTCTGTCTGTGACCACTTGGTGCCTCAATTTCCCCATCGGTTAAAATGGAGATGATAATACTTAGACCCGTTTGTAAAGCGCTGTGGGATTGACGGACAAAACGCCCTGTGTAAATGCCACATGTTGTTGTGGGGGAACACAGAGGCAAACCAGTGAATTTCTAGAAGGGAAATGAACGTCCTTTCCCCACCTTAGCGGGAGGGAGTTAGCTCCATCAGCTTTAGGTGGGACAGCGGTGGGCAGACAGTTGCGGGATGCGTTGCCTTGGCTGTGCGATGTCGAAAGCTGTGTTTCCCATCTTCCCGCGCTACAGCACCCTCCATCAAGCCTGCATTAGGCTTCCTGGGCGACTGCAGCTGAGTCGACCCTGCTTTCACTGAGTCCGCAGATTGCAGAGCTTTGTCAGCTCTGCTCCCTGTTGCTGCCGGCCCAACCGTTACCATTCCTGGCCACCTGACCATCTCATTGTGACCTTCCATTGTAAGTCACTGTGTCTTCCATCCCAGGAGAGCTCGTGGCATTATCTCTGCCAGGAGCCAGCTTTTCCCATCCCCTGTGTGCTGCTCCATCAGCTGCTGGCCACATCCCTCATCTCGGACCAAACCCCCTCATTAAGAGCACATCACTTGCCTCTGGATCTCACTCCCTTGATCTGAACTAGAAGGCACTGTCAATGCCTCCTAGTTCCCATCTCTCCACTCACCCGGCGTTCCTTGTTTCTCTAGGAGGAACAAGTAAATGCAGAAGCTCTGTGACGTCTGCTCTTCACGATGAGTTTTCATCTTCTGCATGAGCTTTGCGTAGCACAAGATGTTCCCATTCAGGTTGCTCAAAGAAGCAGGTGGCCAAACCTCTCTTCTAATTCTCCCTGGATGTCCATGGCTTACCCCTCAACCTCTCGTGTTTCTAACCAGTCGGACTTCCCCTGCATTGTCGCTTATATCAACCCACCCACAAGCTCTACCGGTCACCATCCATCTAAGAGAAGGCACAAGCCTTTTCAGCGAAGGTGCAAAGAAGGACCCAGTGTATGCAGTGGAACATGGCGAGACGTGTCTGTGGTATTAACGGGATCCATTCAGAGGCGGTTGGGTGCAATATGCAGAGATTGGCTTCAGGCTGAGACAAGCTTGTAATAACTTTATTAATAGTTTGCTCAAGGTGAAGCCTCACTTGGCAAAACCACTGCACCCAGAACACGAGGGTGCCCGTTGGAGCAATGGGGATAGCACAATGCAGGCTGCATGCACAGCAGATCTGATGAGCAATGGCCACCAGCAGGCAGAGTTGTCAGGGAGTAGAAGCCAGAGAAGTGGCAAGACAAGGTGAAGGCTTCGGCAGCCATGTTTAGGGACTCATTGTAAGCAAGAGAGGGGAGCAGGGCTTTGGGACATGTGTAGTGCTTATCCAAGTCATGGTAGGGTTCTGCTGTATGTGGGGACAAGGCTGGTGTAATGTTCTCCGAGGCCGGGCCCTCTCAGCGTTCTTGGGCAGGATGTTAGAACAACCAGTAGGGAAGTCACCTCAAGTTACACCCCAAATTCTGGTGCATGCTGGGATATGATACTTGGGAATGTTCTTTCCTGGCAAAGTCTGTCATGTTCCTCTCTTGTGGCCCAGCCACAAGAGGATAACAGCCTACTTCTGCTACTGACAAACAGAGCTTTACTGCTTTAGCTTGAGTGGTAGAGGACTGTGCTTTGGTGCTGAAGGTTCAACCCGTATTGCTGACCCATGCAAGGGCATGGTTACAATCAGTGAGTACAACTGTAAGCCTTGAGCCCAGCTGGAAGCTTTCACTAAAGTTGCTAATCCTTGACCTTAATGCCAGGTCTTCGTGTGTATTCACTCAAAGCCCTCAGAGATGACCTCAGATACAACTCTGGTGGAAAGCTGGCTGAAAATGTTTGCAAACCTCCCTTCAAATAGTGACTGTAAATATGCACCCATGGATGGTACTCGCAACCCTTTTATTGTCCTTTCCGTGAGCTTTGAGCAAAGTTTTATAGGCAAAAATATTTGCCAGAAATGTCCCAGGTGCTCATGTGTATACGCTTCTGCATGAGGAGTCTTGCTGGGAATGTTCTGGGGAGCTCTTTGCGAGTTTGGGAGTCATCCAGGCAGGGAGCAGACACAGCTCCCTGTGACTGGAGTGGCCAATCGCTTGGCATGAATGACAAATCACAAATATTTGAATCAACACTCTCAGCAGACTCCTGGTGAGGAAGCCAGGGGTTGAAATGCGTTGTGATAAACTAGGCACTGAATCATTTCAAACAACCTCTGAAATAGCTAAGATCAAATCTGTTTGCAGGTAATCCACAAACGGAAGAAAGAGGCTGTATCCACCCAGTAACTTGCTTCTCTACTGAGGACAAAAGAAAACAGGGGAATATACATGCGATGGCTGGTGTGTGCTCTAAAACACTGAGTGGGCTAAGGACTCTGGAGGTAGCCAGCCACTAGCTTATCTTTAAAGAAGCCATTGAGATCATGTTTTCTCTCGTGGGCATTTCTGGAACACTCATTGGCATACCACTTAGCGCTCAGACACACAAGAGCAGTCTGTGGAAAAGAGCATCCAGGGTGCACAATGCACATCTCCCCTAATCCCTTGGCCTGCCTCTTGAATTATAGACCACCACGCCTCTGCCAAGGCCAGCCCAGACTGGAAGTGCAGTCTGAGAACTACACCCCCAAGGTTGCTGTTAACATGTATTGCAGTGGAGACACGCAGCCATGGGCAGCTCTAAACATTGAGATGTGATGGTCCTCCACTCGCTTCCCATAAGTCCCAGACAACACCCTAGTAAAGTGAGCACGGAGCGCCCAGCGAGTTGTGGTGCTGGGAATCTTGGGCTCTGTGCCCAGGTAGCTGCATTGCTTACCATGGTCAGACAGCGCCAGTGCGGACGCAGGGCTTGGCATCACAATAATGTGGTGGTGCTATTACAGACTGGGCTACCCTGGCTCAACTTACTGTGTGACTGTTTTTCTCATGTAGCTCTCTCATGTCGCCACCTAAGCTTTGGGAGGTTGGCCAGTCCTAACACAAAGCACAGCCCTCCGCTTCTGGGGGAAGTGAAAGCTCTGGGTTTGGATTAGAGGGGAAGGTATTTTGTGAGCCACTTTCTCCAAACCCAGACATCACCTGCGAGTGTCACAAACCCTCAGCCTTGGTGCAGCATCTGATTTATACAGAGATCACTAAGAATTTCCAGTGGGTCGTTGTCACCATGCTCCTCTCATAACGGCAGACAGCTGGTGACTGGGGAAAGCACGCAGGAGGGCACCCACAAAAGAGAGCCAAGGTGCAGTGAGAAGGAAGCATCCCCGGTGGCATTGTGGCATTTCATATATTCACTCTCTCTCGATGATTCCAGAGCGGACTGGCTCATTTTCAAGGTGCAGGGTGTTTTCCCCTCACTGCGCCTCACGTCAGCAGCACGAGAAAACAGCCCCACAGCTGGAGCAGAGCTGAGAACTCTGCTGGTGATGCAGGAGGCAGAAGAGAATCCAGATCTCTGCCCCACTGCTGAATCGGCTCCTGTGCACTTAACAAATAGAAACATCTCTGGGCTAGTAAAGGCAGTTTGGGGACATGCTGGCAGCAGCAGCTACACAGAGCAGGAAGGGTTGTTATTATAGTCACCTAGCTCCAACACAGCCCCATCAATCCACCCCGGGCCAACCAGTCAGGCGGAAGGATGGCCCAGTGGTTAGGTTGTCGACCTAGGATGGGAAAACCTGACTTCAAGACCCTGCTCAGCCACAGGCTCCTGATGGCACCTGGGAGAAGTGACTTAGTTTCTATATGCCTCAGTTCCCCATCTGTACAATGGGGATAATAGGCCTGCCCTGCCTCGTTGGGGTACAATAGCTCAGGTACCACAGTAATAGGGGCTCTGTAAATCCCTAATAGAATAGGGAATCCTGGGAGCCAGCCTTCTGGCTTTCAGTTTCATTAGCTTCTTCCAATGGAGGCGTATGTGACATCTCCCCGCTTTGCCCTCTGTCCCCAAGCTGCATGTTGCTATTGCCCATCACTGACTTTGCAACAATGAGACAATCAGGGCTCCAGTGGCAGGTTTTGAATGCCAGTCTCAAATCCTCCGCATTGGGCAGCGGCGCTGTTTGGATCTCAGGCCCATTTGAAAACGTTGAATCCAGATCCTCCGTAGGTTTGGGGGGAGTGTAAGGAAGGATGCGCTGAAGCCATAGTTTTGGTTGGGCCCGTCTCTGAAAATAATAAGAAGAAAGGGACCTAAATCTGATGCCGGCTTGGCTGTTTCTTTCTTGCAATAATTCCGAGCTGCCTTCCTTGCTTGAGTCCCCCTCTGCCAGGATATTTGGCACTAACGGTAGCTGGTGTCTGAAATGGAACCAGCCCAGTTAAGTTAGCAGTGCACACAACACCTTTTGCCATGAGGGCAGAGCGATCTCTGGCCGTGGGGTCTCCAGAACGGGACGGAGCAGTCCCAGTTACAGTCATTATAAAGGATGCAACTCCCGAGGAAATGGATCTCACTGCAAGTCTACAGACTCCGCAATGTGCCCTTTACCCACTATTAGATGAGCCCATTGGAGTCAGGGGCAGTGTCCCATTGCCGTCAGTGAGGTTTGGCTGAGGGCTAGAAATAATTGTGTTAAATAATCTTGATGTTAACCCGTGTATTCAGCAGAAGTGCTTGGGTGGTGATCTCGGTGGGTAGAGATCTGACAGGGGGATCACCAGATTGTAGGGACCAAAGTATGAACTTTTCACCCTAAACATGGTTTGGTTTTTTTTTCCCTGATGCAAAATGGGGTCTGGACCAACTTACAAAACTCAGCGTTGCAGGCTGAAAATCCCAGCTGGGAGCAAAAGAACAAATTCATCGTGGGCATGAATACACGAGCATGGAATACCCTCTCCCTGATCGCTCTGCCAGCTCCGCACTTCCAATCTGTAGCGCGGCTGATGCACCTTCATCTTGAGTTGCAGCACCCTGCTCTTCCAGTCTTGGCCTCCCAACGCAGCTCCACCCTGACCTGCAACCCTCCTGCTATTCCAGGCCTGCTCAGGACTCCAAGATGCCCGTCTAGCCTCTCTCTCTCGCTCCTATCTTGTTCAGTTTTGTCCAGTACTCAGCGTCTCTCCCTTCACACGGCTTCCATGAACTTTTATGGGAGTTCTAGCACAGGGCTACAGGGTTCACGAGGAGGCCGCCAGTGGGCGAAGGCAGGCAGTGGGTCATTTGGATGTAAAACAGGTGGAGGCTGTGAATGATGGCTACTGGGTTAATTCATTCTTGGGTACTTTACCACCATCTTCTCCAGCACGTTCTCTGACAGCTGAGCTGTGTTACCTTAGACAGCATGGCCCAGTATTATGCTTCCAGTTCTCTCCTGCTGTCCTGTATATCACCCAGCCTGCCTGGCCCTGTGACCTTTTTCCTTTCCATCTCCAATTCCTTTTCTCTTTCTTAAGAATAGGAATGTTCTGCCCTTCTCCAGCACTTTTCATCCAAAGCCCTTTAGAGATAGTTCATTCCTTAATCCGCATGAGACTTCTTGGAAGTAGATAAGTGTTAGCCCCCTGTTTATAGACAGGGAAACTGAGTCACAGAGAGGTGACGGGACTTGCAAGGGGAGTCAGTGGCGGAGCTGGGGCTAGGACCCAAGAATCTCGACTCCTAGGCGCTTGCTCTAACTACTACATGCTCTTTCTTGAGGCTTGAGCGCTTACTGCCTCCGTGTCTTGTCCTGTCCATTTCAGCGGGATCTTTGGAATCCCGCCTCTTCCCCGTTTAGGGCAGAGCACCAGAGCTACCCAGGGGCCAGTGAAGTGAGCCATTCTTGTATGTGTTGCCTCTCTGACACCCTCTGCCCTCCCAAGGACAGCTGAGTTACAGTTAAGCTCGTTTGTGTGCACTATGTGTCAGCCACCCAGTTAAAGAGCAGCGTGGTTATTGGGCTGGGACAGTCTTAATGGTTACGGGCAGGAGCTCTAAGAAGCCAGAGCACGGACCCGACCCTCACCAGGAGTAGGGTTATGGCAGCCAGTGGGGTTAGGCAGCAGGGCAGGGGAAGATGGTACTCAGACACTTCTGCACTTCATTTGCTCCCTCGTTCCTCTTGCAGAGTCGGTGCCGATGGCCGTGATCATAGGCGTCGCCGTGGGGGCCGGCGTGGCGTTCCTGGTGCTGATGGCCACCATCGTAGCCTTCTGCTGTGCACGCTCTCAGAGAAGTAAGTGCCTTCCCTTCCTTTCCTTTTAAACATAACCGTCGAGCTCAGATGGAGAGTCCCGGAAACCAAGGTCACCCTGTGTACATGCAGCGGAGTGACAGCATGGGACAGGGCAGCCCCTCCTGCCTTGGTCTCAGGATGAAAGGGGAGTGCAGATCCACGGCCCAGCCAGTGGTCTGTCTGTAGGCCGGTGGGGACCCCTGCCTGCTAAGAACTTGTCTGAGACCAGCCAAGCCGAACAGTCCATCAATGGTAACAAACTCTTTGGTCCCCTCAGCTCTGGGTTGAGTCTGTAGCGACAGTATCCCATTGCCAGCCCCCTGAGCTAACAGGCTGTGCTAAACTCTTCTCCTGGTGAGATGATGTGCAGAAGTGGTGGCAATCTGACCCACAAAGCATCCGCATCCTAACGGCTGGCCAGTCTTTTTATAGACCAACACAGTGAAGGCTCTGCAAGCCACTGGGCTGGTGCAGTCTGGGGGCCTGAGGCCAGTTTACACTGCAGGGAAGGCAGACTGCAATACCCCTTTGTGTTATGGTGCTGATTTAAATGATGGAGTCATGTTGGCTATTCTTTGTTATGCAACACAACACCTCTGCATTAGTGATGGGGAAACTGAGGCACAGGGCAGCTGAGTGATTCTCAACATCGTGCAAAGAATGAGTGGCAGAGCTGGAAATGGAATCACTGGACGATACTCCTTTATGGTAAAGTTCTGTCATACAGGCAGGATAAAATATTGAATAATTTCAGCATCCAAACTAGGAGCTGCTGTAACGTGTGCTCCTGATTCTATTTTTTTAGTCCACTTTATCACTATAAAATATGCATGCTCAGAATAAGAAATTCCAGCCTCCAGTGTTTATGTCGGGCCGATGGAGTTATATGCTTTGCTGCAGTGGGAATATAAATTAAAACAACATAAAAGGCACAGGTAAAGGAACGAAGGGGTAAACAGCTCAGGCTCATGTTGCCTCATTAAAAAGCCACAGAGAAATTAAAGCATGATCGTTAGCTAAATGAAAAAGGATCAAACCATCAGGGAAAGGAGCGCAATTGTTTTGAGCATCTAAGACAGCGTTAGAGAGCAAGCAATCCTTGACAGCGCTTCCAACGATAGGGATTCTGCAATAAAAACCACCCAGTCAAGGCTGTTTGTAAGCTCTTTGTTTAGTTGCCAGTGAAACGCAGTTGGTTTTCCTTTTTGATTGTTTGCAAAGAAATCAAAGAGCCCCAGCTCCTCCTCGCTCTGGGTAATAAACGGCTGGCCGTGTACAGCAGAAATGTGTGCAGTTTTAAAAGCAATAATTATGGGTTTTTTAACTCTTCCAAACCCCATTAGCAGTTCTTGTAGATATTAGCAAATTAAATCTTGGACGGTCGTTCGTCTTGCATTTGGGTAAGTATTTCTGCTGGACAGGCTGGCTGCAGATGAGCCCATTCAGTTTTGCTGGAATCATTCAGTGATGATGTGTGATTCAAGCAGCCTGATAGAAAATGGGCCAAACCGTTGTTACCGTGTCAATGGTCAGGCATAATCAGCCGCGCTTTCCCCGCCACTTTTAGATAGACTCTGTCATTCCGAGAAGGGGAGCGCATGTGGCTCATTACATACTTCTTATTTGATGTAACCAGATGGTGCTGGGTTCTTTACAGGCCATGCAATCTAACGTTAATGTGATGATGATAGATCAGATGTACAGTGGAGACGCCAAGGCTTAGAGCGGGAAGCAAAGCCAGAACTTGAAAGTGTCAGTTATTCAGAGGCTACAGCAGTCGGACTAGAAATTGGCATGCCGCTACCTGCTCTCTAAAACCTTTGGGGGGGATTCAGAGATTGCCTGCTGTCTGGCTCTTTATTCTCTGGTAGCTCTGCTCACCCACAGCAGCCTTAGCTCTCAAAGATTCCTCCTGACCTCCAGCAAAGGAACATCTTTTTCCAGAGTCCCAGTGGCGTTCCTCTCCCAGGACATGTTAAAGAAGCAGCTTTCTAGCTTGCAGGACGGTGCGATGGTCGAGCTGCTAGCCTAGTAAATGTAGGAGCTGCGTTCAAGTCTCTGCGCCGCCACCAACTCCTGGCGTGACGTCGGGGAAGTCACTGTGGGCCAGGTCGTCAAAGCGATTCAGGCGCCTTGTCCCGTTGGTTTCAATGGCACCTAAATACCTCTGAGAATCTGGGCCGTCGTTCCAGTGAACCTCGGCTGCCCGTCGATGTAATGGGGATAGGAGCACTGAGCAGTGAGGATAATTACACTAGAGAGGGCTCACAAGTCCTGGTGATCTGTATGTAATTGTCCGGGCCCTGAAGCCCCTCTCCTCCAGGTCCCCGTTGCTAATGCAGCGTAAAGATCCGTTCCCGTTGCATTCAGCAGGTGTGATCACGGCAAGCGTGGACAAACCCACGCCGGCTTTCATCTAGCTAGATCAAAGCTAGCTTGAGTAACATTACTGCTAAAGCCACAGCAGCGCTAGCCCGGGCTAGTCCCACCCTCCCATCTCCGGGAGCCTGGGTATGTACTTGAGCAGTCGCTGACTTTGGTGCCATGGCGTCAGTGCTGTTGTTATAGGAAGTAGGTGGATCAAAGCTAGCTCGGGTCGTCTAGACGTACTGCATTCACGCCTCCCAATCACAGTGTAGACAGACCCTCAGGGGGTAATGACAGAAAGCTTCCACCAGTAGGTGACAGTTCAGTGCCTTGAGTAAAAGCAGTTGATGGGTCTCAGGCCTGTTCTTACTAGATGGGGGTGCACACCCCAAGACTGTTGTCACTGAAGGGACATCTGGGCTACTCAGGATAACTGTTGTTCTGATGTCCACACCTAGTGGGGAATGGAAAAAGCGGCGGGTGGGTGGTGGTTTTCAACTGGGGTCCTTCAGGCTAGGCACCTCAATAAATGATCCCAAAACTTCCATGGATGTCAGTGGTGTCGCATGGCTGTAACCAAGTGCAGACCTTGGCTCCATGAGAGGCATGAAAAAAACAAGTGAGCATAAAGCAAGTTTACACATGCAATGTACGGCTGTCGCCAGCTGGGCTGCAGTCCAGACCAGGGAGGGGTTGTGTCACTGCCTGCCTGTAACTCTGGGTGCCTTAAATGCTCTGCTGCTGTGATCACCACAGCCAGCTGACATGCATGCTGGATCCTGCCTGTACAGACCATACCCAGCAGTTTGCCACCTTAAGTGGGGTTAACAATTCCTTCGGTTCCAACCCAGCACTGGGTTGGTTTAGATTAAGATAAACCAAGTTTATTTGCAACCGGACATAGGTTAAGTGAGGCCAAATACAAGAACTAAAGGCAGAGATGGTTACAAGTGAATAAAGGTGAAAACAGGCATCTAAAAGTCTAAAGCTTAATCTATGAAGATACAGCCTTTGTTTAAGATGGTTTTGCTCACCAGATACTCTTGGTCTGACATGGCTGACTGTTTCTGAGTCAGGACCCTCCACAGAGGTACAGGGTGGTGGTTTCTCTTGTCTTCTTAAGTAAAAGATAAAGATGGCATCTCTCTCTGTCCCTTATAGTCTCAAAGAGTTGCCTTTGTCCTCAAAGACAGGGAGGCCACCTGGGAATGCAGTCTGCTGTGTCTCTCTGGTGTGCAGGAGCAATGGTAATTTTCTGTCGCCTGAGTTCAGGCTCAAAACAAACCCCACTAGTTTGATAGCTTTGTGTAGGGCAAACTCACAGTCCTTTGCCTAGGACAGACCTTCTTAACACCTTTACCTAGGTGAGGCTGTCATCTTAAATCTGCTCTACAGAGGGAATTCCTAACATTGCATACAAGGCTAACGCATGCATTTTGCGATACTATTAATGAGCAGGAGTCACACTGCTCCCCTGTAGCTTAGGGCAGGCAGGACAGAACTGTGTTTGCTGCGCTGTGGAGTGAGCGCGCCAAGGTGAGTTCACTTGAAAACTTCCTGGGGCTTTGCAAAGGGAGGGGCGGAGGCGGACGGCTGCCGGGGAGCCGAGCTCAAACTGCTTACCAGAGTGGCACTCAGGATAACGTGCTGGGATAATCAGGAGCCTATTTTCAGTGATATAACCTAAGGGCAGTGTCTGCACACCTGCTTTTTTGGCAAAAACTTGGCCGAAAAAGGCTCTACGCCTCTCGTCGAGGTTCTATTGTGTCGACAAAACAGGGCGGTTTTGTCAACAAAAGGTTCGTTGCAGTGTGTATGTCAGGATTGTTTTGTAGACGAAAGGTGACTTTTGTCAACAAAACTCTCCAGTGTAGACCTGGCCTTAGACTGCAGT
Organism: Emydura macquarii macquarii; assembly: GCF_026122565.2. NCBI lineage: Eukaryota > Metazoa > Chordata > Testudines > Chelidae > Emydura > Emydura macquarii. The sequence continues at coordinate 2,482,438 of NW_027130449.1, read as the reverse complement.
TGGTGTCTAGGCAGACATCTATGCAGGATTGGCTCCCAGCCTGAATCTCCCATAGTCTTAACCTTTGCGCCTCGATTTTAGGATTGGTGCATGCCAGCAAGTAATGATGGAACAGCTCTGTTAGTTCACTGAGCCTGTCGCCCTGCAATGCTAGGAGAGCGTCCCTGGTGGAGGCTATGTCAGATATGTAATTGACCTTAGCCGAAAAGCGAGGTTTCCTTTCAATAGCTTCAGTTTTAAAGGACGAAAGCCAAAAGATTTTCAGATCGTGCTCCAAACCAAATAAATAAACGAGGAAACCAGATCAAACTCCCAAGCTCAGTGCAGGGCGTTTGTTCCTGCTCAGCCATCTGTCACTTACACTGCCTTCCGTCTGGGAACCTGCTCCAACAGGTCTGTTCCTTTCTCAAAAAGAAGGGAGCTCTCCGGTTTCTTTTAACAGCTTTGTGGGGTTAAAGCCTGCTCCGGTGGCAGATGCTGTCGCAGGGACGGTGCGGTGCAGCCACTCCGCTAGGCTGTCGCATGATTAAACAACGTGTGTGAGAGGCAACGCTCTGCTCAGAATGGCAGCGGAAAGGCTGCATGCAACCTTTGTGCTTCACGGCCGTGCTTGGGGTAGCAATTATGTGGTTGGTGATTGACTGGTTTGCCTTACCTCATTGACAAAATGGCACAGCGGGTCGGTTTAGAGCCAGAATTGGCCGTGAAATAGCTGAGTGTACAGGACCAGATTTTCAAAAGGATCCAGGATCTGAGTGTACAGGACCAGATTTTCAAAAGCCTTGGGTGCATGTTGGGTTCTGATCTCTTTAGAAAATCTGTCCCTATGTGTCATGATGGGAGCTGCTGGGTGCCGGGCACTTGATAACCTGCTCGATTGTGGCTGCAGAGCCCTGGAAAAGATGGCCTAGTTCTAGTGTATATTCCTAAAGATGTGCTTGGAGCCCCAGAATAGAGCTTTTCTAGGGGGTTGTTGGAACGAAGTGGTCCTATTGTGCAAAAATGGCACCTTCCTACACAGCGGATCTGATCGGCTTGTCTTCAGAATCAGATCTGCTGCCGTTAGTGACAGAGGTACATTTTACTGTGTTGTGCTGCCGTTAGCCCAGCATGGCAGGCCCAGCTCTGGGAGAGCTCACTGGAGTCTGTTGCTTCTTGTGCATCATCAGCCGAATTGTTTACTAAGTTCCGATCAGTTACACCTGCAAGCAATCTGAAGGCTCTAGAGTTTCCACAGAGGGCAGAAATTGGCCTGTTAGAACCTTTAGGACTGGTGACAATGCAAAAGAAAAAAAACCCGGCTTGAGTCTCTGATCCCAGGGGAAATTTGTAGGGCTGGCACCAATTAATCTTGTAAACTGGACACAGTAAAGATGGAATCAATGAGAGACACTAAACATGGAATCTCCCTCTCCTTAACATGTCATTTTTACAGCGCAGAACTGCTCTGTAAGCAAGTGATGGTCATTTAACCAGATCTTGCATGTACTTTGCATTTGCATCTGGAGGGCTGTATATCTGTATGCGGCATGTTCTATAACTGTATGTAAGTATTTGGAAGGGATGCAAGGCAAGGTGGGCTATAGTCTATGACTATAATCTATGGCTAACGGGATGTTGGCTCTGCTAGACATACAGAGTTGAGCTGAATAACAGCAATCATTTCTTAACAATAAAAGTTTGTCTACACTTGAAACATTACCGTGGCCCAGCTGTCCCCGTAACACTTCTGTGTAGAGGGGATCTCCCGTCAGCATAGGTACCCCACCTCTCCAAGAAGCAGTATCTAGGTCAGCTGAAGAATGCGTCCATTGATCTAGCACTATCTACACTACGGGTTAGGTTGGCTTAACTACGTCGCTCACGGATGTGGATTTTTCACACCCCTGCGTGACGTAAGTGCATCAACCTAACTTTTTACTGTAGACCAGGTGTAAAACTGTAGATTAGTCTTGCAAGGAGAGTAATGGAAGGATCATTGGTTGAATTGTTTAAAACAATAGACCAGGTACAATACTGTCGCGTGTGCTGTAGAGAACAATCCTGTGCGGTTCCACATATAAGACATTAGGTGACCCAGTAATAACTTCAGAGTTTCCCCATCTCGGAGCTGAGATGCTCTTGAAATCTGCTAATAGAACCCCATTTCTTCTCAAGAGAGCAGGAAAAGCCTGACAAAGCTAATGACAGTTCATGGCCTGTAGAGCAGGGATTGGGGAAGGCAATTCCTGTTACTGCTTTAAGCAGAAGCAGCAAAATGCATCACAAACAAATTACAGATCCAGGAAGCAGAGAGTTACCCAGGGGGCAATTCTTTTAAACTAGTTTAATACACATCTGTTATTGTTTCTTTGATGTCAAAAGCAGTTCACAAGTTATTTAAGGGTAACACCCTTGAGAGAGGTCTCTACAAGGTAGTAATTGGCTTCTCCTTGTGATTAAATGCTGAGGCTTCACCCTGAGGAACATTATTCTTACTCTAGGACAGCAAAAAGGAAGCTACCAGAAACCGCAACAGAAAAAAACCAGAGAAATCATTCTGCGTGCATCCCAAGACTTGGAGGAATAGATTATCAGGAGAGAGTAAAAGGAAAGCATGTAAACCAGAATGAAGGAGTGACGCAAAGAAGGAGGTAATTGGCAAAGGAGCCTCTCAGCTATAGGTTCGAACCCAGCCCGGTTCAGTAGTGGCCCAAAAGCTCTTAGCTTCTGATAGCTGTTGAGTGCCCTGCGTAAAGTGGGTCTCAGCCGCTGATGGACAAGTCAGTGCCCATACCAAGCTTCTTCGGCAGCCAAAGGGGGGATGGGCCAAGGAGATGTCAATGCCCTCTGTGGCCTAGTGAAAACCCCTCCAGGGCAGCGCGGAGGATGACTGCACTGTGCTGCATTTGTTGTGTAGTCTGAAGACTTCTGAGCCCATATCTGTCGCTCCAGACATTTTGCCAGTGCTGAAATGCATGAACAATGAATAAACAGGGGGGTACAGACCTGTGCAGTGCTGGCAACTGCTCTGTTTCAGAAAATTAATTTCTCTGGGATTCATCCTAGCAATATGGGTCTGGAAGTGTCTGCGAGAGATCATGTCGACCAGCCCCTTGTGTAAATGTAGACCATCCTTGACGGGTGTTTGTCCAACCTGTTCTTAAAAACATCAGTGACAGGGATTCCACAGCCTAACTTCCCCAGAGCTTAACTACCCTTATAGTTAGAACTTTTTTCCTAATATCTAAACTTAGTGTCCCTCGTTGCAAAATTATTCTGAGTTCTAATCCTGTCCTCCAAAGTGCTTGCAACCCCTCCCAGCTTTGTGTCATCCACAGATTTTAAACCTATTCGCACTCCATCATCCAAGTCGTTAATGAAAATATTGAATAGTACCAGACTCAAGACAGACCTCTGTGAAACCGCACGTGATACGTTCTCCCAGTTTGACAGCAAACCAGTGATAATTACTGTTTGAGTATAGTCTTTCAACCAGTGTTGTGCCTGATTTATATTTCCCTATTTTGTTTATTAGAATGTCACATGGAACAGTGTCGATAGCATCACTAAAGTCCAGACACAGCACATCTGTTTCACCCCCATCCACTGGCTGATTACTCTGTCAAAGCAGGAAATTAGGTTGGTTCGGCATGATTTGTTCTTAACAAATCCATGTTGGCTGTTTCTTATCACCTATTTTCTTCCAGGTGTGAACAAATGGATGGTTTAATCATTTGTTCCAGTGTCTTTCCGGGTATCAAGGTTAGACTGACTGGTCTATAATGCCCCTGGTCTTCTTTATTCCCTTTTTTGAAGATATGCAAACATAGCACTGGGAGCTAGAGCAGCAACACATTGTAAGGCACCGAGGGTGGTAGGGCAAGTGATGACACAAACCCTTACTGGTCTGAATTGCATCCCGAAGTGTGACCGTACTCTAGGACGAATTTCATCAGGCCCTACCAACTTGAAGACATTTAATTTACAGCTGCACCACTGTAGCACTCCAGTGCACACACTGCCTATGGGTATGGGAGGGGCTCTCCCATTGCTCTAGTTAATCCACCTCCATCGACCTAGCACTGGGAGGTAGGCCGGCTTTGCCACCTCGCTGGGGTGTGTGGATTTTTCACACCCCAGAGCAACACAGCTGGAGGTGACCTAACTTTTTCCTGTAGACCCAGCCTCAGTGTTCTTGCAGAGACCTCTGCACTCTCTAGTTCCATCCAGGACCTGAAGAAGACTGAGAAGGCTTTTCTCATGAGGTTCCCAACTCACGTGAAAGGAGGATGTGCCAGACGTATCACGAGAATGTCTATTTTAACTCTCAGGCCAGGAGACAAGAATTCTGTGCGGTGAAACACTGCGGTTTTGAAATTTGATTTTGTTCTGCCTTAGAACATTAACTAGATTTCTGACATTAGTCGTATGAGAGAGAGACAGACACACACACACACAAAAAATAACCAATAGCCCAGGGGTTTGGGTACTGCTTTTGGATGTAGATGACTCTCTGAATAAGACCAAGTAGGGACTTAAACCTGGATCTCCAATATGAGTGCTCTAAACACTCAGATAACTCACTATTCTGGGGTCTCTTACTCCTTCTCTTTCACTGGCTTTGACCAGAAATTCCTTCACATCAAAATGTATTGATTGTATGCGTTGAAAAATTCCTGACCAGCTCGGCTCACGGTCCAGTGTTAGAGATTCCAGAGATTGAGATGAGGCTCCTAGCATTTGGGTACTTAACTGAACCGAAACTTCTTATCCTGCCGACCCAGTCACTCCTACTGAGACAAAACCTTGGACTTAATGGATTGAGAGCAGCAGTCTGCCCAGCTGATAATACTGAGGATGCATTAGACACGCACACAGACAGTAAATGAAAATAGGCTGTAATAGTAAAAACTGAGGCTTGTCCTCTTGTGACCCCTAGAAATTACTTTATCTCCCTACCCGCATTCCTCCAGCATATTCATAGATTTGAAGGTTTCACTGGCTCTTTTGCATTCTGCTTCCTGCTTTTATTGTCAATGTCACATTTTGATCCTTTAGGTCAACATGGAAACACACACACAGTGTGTCTAACTCCCAGATGCTCTAACCCCTTTAGAATCACCATTATGAACCTTCCAGCATGTCAAAGATAGGGCCATGATAATAACCTGCGATCTCGGTCATCAATAGAGATCAAACTTCCAATTCTAGGCCACAGGCCTCCATTGCTTGATCCAAAGAATTGCATTTAACTGGACACACTATAATTCCTCACTTCCTGTCATCAAGAAGCTGTGCAGTGTTGCTGTGCTCTATTAAATAGCTGCTATGCCCCACCTCAGAGGTGGCTGCATTTCACTGGTATACTAAATAATCTCTACGTATTACTGAAGCACCTTGCCAAGTGTTGGGAAGCCCAATTAATTAGTGTTCGCAAAACACTTTGAGGTTCCCCAGTTGCAAACGGCAAATGACGAACATCTCACTGAGAGAGTCAATTTCATTATTGTAGGGCCTATTTCTGTTGACAGCAGTCATCAGTAATCACACCCATGTGGGGAATTGCTCAGCTGTCCTGGCAGCATGCAAGTAACATCTCCTCTGCCTCTCTCACTCTTTCCTCAGATCTGAAAGGTGTGGTTTCAGCCAAGAACGATATCCGCGTAGAGATTGTACATAAGGAGCCTGCCTCAGGCAGAGAGACGGAGGAACACCCGACTATCAAGCAGCTGATGGTAAGGATTTATTCCCTTTTCTTTCATGTGCTACTCCGGGTAACCTTTGACAATAATGAGCGCAGGCACATGCAGTTCAGCACACTAACGCCCGCTGAAGGCAATGGATGCTCTTCCAAAATCTCACACGTGGCTCTGAGTTGTAAGTTTCACTGCCATAAAAACTCCTCGAGTGTAACTTTGCTAATGAAGACGAAGAGGCGGGAGAGGTTTATTATCGTAACTCAGCAGCCTGCAGGGCTAATTGCAAGGAAAGTTTGCCCCCTCAATAGGGAAATTGCTGCAAACTACAAACGGACACACAGTCGGTTGAGCTATATAGAATAATAAACTAATTAGTGAGGAACAACTGTGCTCGTCTGGAAAAAGCCTTGGAGATTTATATGTGCAAAAAAAAAAGGTGTGTTTGCCTGTAGTCATTTGCAGGTGGACGTTCTTAATTTTGCTACTGTCCCGCCATGCCGGTATGCCACTCTGCCATGTCATGACCCTGCAGCTGCAGTAGCCTCATGCTCTCATCTCATTAGATGGCAATAACTGAGATATGTCCGTTTCTAAGAGAACCGTAGGAAGTGGCGTAGGTGAGTCAGGAGGTGGTGCAGTCCTCTCAGAGATGCTAGGGAGGTGCTGTCTTTCTGGTGGCATGTCAAATTAGGTCCTCTGGGTCAGTCAAGACTCTGTGGCCTCCAGAAGACCCTGGCCTGGTACCAATGGGGGTTAATACGTCCTGCATCCTTGTCCAGTGGACTGCGTGGCACAAACTGGGGGCTGCCTCTGACCTAAGGGTATTTCTAACCTGCAGAAAAGGCCCATGGCGCCAAGTCTCAGAGCCCAGGTATGAAGCCTGGCGAGGGGGCTGGTTTCGGAGCCGCGCGGGAATGGCTGTTTTAGCACCGTAGCACAAGCCCGAGGTGGTGGACCTGGGCTCTGGGACTCTCTGCCATGGGAGATTTTTTTTTTTTGCGGTATGCGTGTACTCTGAGTCGTTGGTTCAAAACGAGGCTCAGTCATTTGTGAATGAATGGCCTTCCCGTCGGCCGGGGAGCCTTTGTGAAGTGAGCTGGTGGGAGGGGGCACCTCGGTGCAGCTGAGGAAGAAGAGCTGACTCCACCCTGCTGCCAAGTGCTGGGCTGGTTATCCCCATGCTCTCCCTTTCCTCCCCAGATGGGCTCTCCATGGCTCATGGTGGGAATATATTGACTGGGATGGTTTGGCACAAACTTGCACTGCCGGGACCCATGCGGTCCGTGTCCCCTGGACTTGGTAGGTCTGTCTGTTAAACCCTATTCGCCAGCACTAGATGAGGCTGGGCATTAGCTGTGCTCGAATCAAGACTCAATAAGCCAAGGTGACTGCATCACAAGTGGTACCTGATCAGGGAGAATTATTGCGATTACAGGTCTTTATAACTGAGGGCCAAGGCTGAGTGCAGAGATCTGATATTGCTCCTTATTCTGACGCTGTGCTAGAGTGGCCCACTCACTGAATGGGGAATTTTATGTTTCGCCTCTAATTCTCCATGGTGCTAACACACTTTCCCCCATACAGAAGCACAAGAGGGAAGAGCTAAGATCAAATACAGAAAATACAAGCTACAGTGGAAGATTTGGGTGTGGAACAGCTGACCCAGATCTTAAAGGGGACCCATAGGAATGTGACATGTGATTGCAGGACTCTCCTGTCTCCGATTAGATTATTCAATATTTATTTATTTCTAACAGTGCCCTCAGAGTGCCAGGAGCTTGTGCCCACGCGCTGCTCCAAGGACCCCCAAGTCAAAAAGGATGATTCTAAGATCAGGGAAACAGCTTCCTCCAGGGGGGGCACAAGCATGGGACAGGAGGCCTAGGTTCTGTGCTGGGCTCCGTTGATGTGATATGGGGAAAGGCATGTCCCCGCTGAATGATTCAGTTATCCTGACTGTGAAGTCAGTTATCAATTGATCAGTTATCAGTAAAGCACACTTCAAATGGATGAGGAGCTAGATAACTGACAGATGTCAAAAAGTAGCTGTCAGTGGGGAATCAAATAGCGATGTTTCTAGCGGGATTCTACAGAGACTGGTGCTGGGCCCGACACTTTTTAACATTTTTATCCACGATCTGGAAGTAAATATAAAATCTCTGCTGATAAGATTATGGATTACGCAAAGATTTGCAGAGTGGTAAAGAATGATAAGGACAGTCAAAGAGGGCAATCTGGATTGTTTGGTAAAGTAGGCCTATTCCTACAAAATGTGTTTTCATACAGCCAAATGCAAGGTCACCCAGCTAGGAACAGGGAATAGGAGACTGTATCCTGTAAAAAGTGATTCTCAAAAAGGTTTTAGGGGTCATACCGGACAAACAAGTGAACCTGAGCTGTGGGCAATGTGGCAAAAAGGGCTAATGCAGTCCTTGGATGTATAAACAGGGGAGCAATGAGTAGGAACAGTGATTTTACCTCTCTATGCGGGATTGACGAGACCCATGCTGGAATACTACGAGCTGGTCTGGTGTCCTCATTTTTTAAAGGATGTTGAAATATTGGAAAGGGTGCAGAATAGAGCCACAAAAATGGAGAACTGGAAAAAATGCCTCACAGGAGAGAGTTAAAAAGCTTGATTTGTTAGTTTATCAACCAAAAAGAGGTGACTTGATTACTTCTTCTCACAACGCACAGTCATCCTGTGGAACTCATTGCCAGGGGATGTTGTGAAGGCCAAAAGTAGAACTGGATTCAAAAGAAGAATGAGATACATTCAGGGACCAGATTTTCAAAAGGGCTGAGTCAGCCTCCACCCATGCACCCCCTGTGCTGAGCTCCTTTGAAAATCTGGCCCATAAAAATCTGAAATCATGAAAATCTGGTCTAGATCATGCTTGGTTCTGCCATAAATGCAGGGGACTGGACTAGACGACCTCTCGAGATCCCTTCCAGTCATACGAGTCTATAATTCTATAAAGCTTTGCAGGGAAAAGAGAGACAGCGACCCCCCTCCAAACGAGTAAATGCAAGCGAAATAGGACAAGGAAATTAAAACAGCTTTTACAAATGTATCAAGGCAGAAGGGATACTGGAGAGAAGGCGCGTTGGTAAATGAGGCAAACGATGAAATCAATTATGACTCTAAAAATCAATGATGTCCTGACCTCCAGACTTAAAAATAAATAAATCTGTCTTTGACAAGAAAAATGAAAGAAAGTAGCTTGAGTAACGGAGAAGTGATGCAGCCTCTTAATGCATGTGTGTATAAATAGGTGTAGGAAAAGCAGGAATCATGCCATCAAGGAGTAAAAGTTACCCTAGGGGAAAGTTACTCGTGTGCATATGTTTTTCAGGCTCATGTCCTTCTCCCCCCAACCTTCATAGGGTGTTTGTCTTCTTTAAGGGGTTCTCTTCCTGCATGTGCCTGGCACATCCTGGGTGATACTGGAAAATGGATAATATGTAACAAAGCAGGGGAAGCAGGGCTTAGACAATATGTACATATGCAAATCAGACAGACAACATGATGTATAGCCAAAGATGATAATGAACTTATAGACGCATGGGTAATTATTTGTGAAAAGCCAAGGAAGAGCTGGGGAGATCACAGACAGCTGGCGAATAACAAATGATACCAACTTTCAGGCAGTCCTGGCAATTGCTAGCCAGTATGCAAACACTTAGTAAAGGAAAACTCTTAGGGGGCAAAGGAACCCTTAGCTACATGCAGCAATGGCTCTATAAGGAGCAGATCGCACCAGGCAAACTTGGTTGCGTCTCTGAAAGAATTACAAATTAGCAGCTAGAGGGATGCACTGGCTGTAGTAGATTTGGAGTTGAGTGGAGCATTGGACACAGCATCTCAGGAGGTCTACCAGATGTAATTCAGACAGGTTTGGATGGACTCCCTGGCATGTTAATTGAAGGCCTGTAAAAAGGCTAATGATCAACAGCAATGTATCGAGTGGGGAGGAGATGTCGTCCAGTGGGCGTTGCTGGTGTTGAGGATGTAGTGTGATCTGTTTTATTTAACATCTGCATTAATGATCTCTATGCAGAGCACTCAGCACCTTGAAGAAATTCACAGCTGATGTGAGACTGTGAGGTGTGAACATCAGGGAGGGCAGAGCGAAAATTCACAGGGACGCAGAGAGGTTAGGCACATGGATGGGAAATACTACGAGACTCATCTTGGTGGGGAGGGAGGGGGAAATAATTTGGACTGTAGAGTTTCCATGGCAGGGTGAGACCCGGGAAGCAGGAAGAACAAGCAAGATCTTGGGGTGACAGCAGAGAGGAGTTTGCAGTGAGAGATGATAGGAAAAAAGGTCAGTGCAGTTCCAGAGACATAAATCAGGGAGGTGTCGGTCGCCCCATACCTGGTGCTGGGGAGAGCTCATGGACTATGAATGATGTTCAGTTCTGGGCACCTCTAGGGAGCCTGAGAAATGGGAATGTTCAGAGGGTGTTTAGAGAAGGGTGACGCAGCGTGGGGGAGCACGGACTTGAGGAGAGAATGAAAGAGGCAACGTCTGTTGCTTAGCAGAGAGGCTGGCAGCCCACCAAGACCAGAGGGATTCATTAGGGTGACTGCAGGCGTAGAACTAGGGGCCAAGGCATGGAATCAGAAAGGGGATTGACAGTGAAGTATCGGGAAACGTTTCCAGATGGTGAAATGCGTCCAGCTGTGGAATCGTCTCCCGAGGGAGGTGGTGGAGCCTCATCAGCATTTTAAATCCAGCCTGGCCAAAGTGCTGGCTCATGTTCTGTGGTCAGGCATGGTGCACTGGGCTAAGGGGACAGGCTGGATGATCTTTTCCAGCTCTAATGCAGGGAGCAGCCTCATCAAGCCTAGGGAGCTGGGAGATCTGAGGTCTGTTCCCGCCTCTGGCGCTGACCATGTGTCCTCCCCGTGCCTCTGTCCGACAAAGTCCCACAACCTCACCAGCTTTGCTTGGCAGTTTTACAGTGCAAGAGCCAGTCCTGTTTGCTTGGTGCCTCAGACACGCCGGGCGCCCACGCCTAGGACACTGGCCATTCTGCCTTACTAGAGACCGTCCCTTCTGTTACCAAGAAAGCTGCTGCCACCGCCAGATTTTATGCCGGTGAGGCATGATGCCTGTGCCCATCTCACCCTTTAACAACCCCCCGCACTCGGACAGATGTAGGTCACTGTGACTCACGGATGTCCTATTGGAGAGGCTCAGGCGTGAGGAGGAGAGGCAGCAGCTGCATGGCAATGGGCTGGGGTATTTGAGGGCGTGCCCTTGGCAGGCAGCGCTGAGCGAGATGAACTCTGCCAATACCATTGGATCTCCCTTCTGGCTGCATCAGGGGTCCCTAGAACAAGAACCTCCTTCAAAGAGGTGCAAAAGGACAGACAGTCTGGGAGGAATTGATCACCCTAACCCAGAGCAGGGATAACCAATGGCTTCCTCAACGCCAGCCTCTCCAATGCAGTGGATACCTGTGGGGTGTGGAGTCTTCTACTAAGAAGTCCTTAAATGGCAGGAGGGGAAGGTAATGTGGCCTGGTGGTTAGGGGAGCGGGCTGGGAATCGGGGGACCTGGCTGTGCTCGGTGACCTCGGCACTGTCACCTGTGGTCTCTGCTTATCGTGTGTCTGTTCAGGTTGATTGTGAGCTGTTTGAGACCTGCATTAACTTTTTGGCTAGGGATGCGTTTGGGGTGGGGTTTTTTTTAACCCAAATAGTTAAATGGTCACAACCTAGCGTGGATGCAGTGATGCCGGCACGAAGGGGTCTCAGGCCGCGTCTACACTGGGAGTGTTTTAGAATACTGGTCCACTGTGCCAGCAAAGTGTCAGCAGAAGCAGCTTATACCGACAAAGCTATACTTTAACCAGGCTGGCGTATTTCACCACTCCCCCAAGGGCGACTTGACGGGGAGCCAGTTGGGGGGATGGGGCAAGCCCCTGTTTCTCCCCCTCCTCCCCCTGCCCCTCGAGTTTTGTACTGGAGGTCTGAGCACGGCACAGGTGGAGCTCTTCACTGTGGAACGTGACTTCTGCTCTGCAGAGGAGAGGGGCTGCTCCCAACAGGTGCCATGGGGCAGGGAGTAGGTGTTTGTTTACAAACAGAGGCAAGGGGATTAGGATAAGACAGGGCTGGTGGTTCAGTTAAGGATCGGGAAGTCCTTAGATGAGCCTGTAAAGCAGGAATCCCTGGAGGAGGGATGTGTTGAAGAGATAATGCAGGAGGGGATTAAGAAGAAATACAGCCCAGTGGCATATGGTGGGTCTCCGACACCCAGGGCCAAGCCTGCATTTCCCCCTCCCCACCTCACACCCTCCCCCTCAGGTTCCTGCGCCCCCGCCTGTCATGAAAAGCCGGCCCGGTGCCCTGCACTTACCCACCACTCCTGTCCCGCAGCCCGTCACCGGCTCGGACGAGGCAGCCTCACCCCCAGGCGCCAGGGCAGCCCTTCACGATGTGCAGGGGATGGGGGCGCCAGCCCCTTGAGTGCCTCCCATCCCCTGTGCATCATGAAGAGCCGGCCCGTCGCTCCCCCCCAGCCTGGCACCCAGGGGCCTGGCCCCCTCCTCGGTACACCACTGATACAGCCTCGCCCTCTGCACCAAGGTTACATTCAGAAAAGAGGGGGATGAAAGGGGAGATAGGTGAAAAGAAGGGGCCCAAACCAAGGGAACAGGTAGCAGTTCCCACTCTACCTGTGGTGCTTTTGTGGCCCCATCAGCACAGTATCTGAGCAGCTCACAATGTCTAACCTAGTTCTCCTCACAGCCGCTCGGTGAGGTAGAGCCGTGCTGTGATCCCATTGTACAGACGGGGCACTGAGGCACTGAGACCAGACTTTCAAAGGGATTTAGGCACCTAGTGGGATTTTCAAAAGTGCTTAGAAGGTGAGGGGCTGTGTAAACCTCACCAGATGCCTAATTTCATCTTTGGGTGCCTAAAAATCTTTGAGACTCTGTCCGTAAGGCACTGGCCTGGGTCATAGAGGAAGTCCAAGGGGGAAGTAGAACCGAGATCTCTCAGGGTTAGCTCCCTATCCACTGGCCCAGCCAATCTCTCTGCTGCATGCTGCAAAAAGAGGACTCTGAGAGATGGGAGCAAACCAAGAAGGCCAGTTCTCTGAGACCCCAGCAAATCGGCCCAAGTGGCCGGGAAGGATGGCATGGTTCACAGCATGAAAAGCTTCACCGAGGTCAGGAAGGATGACGAAAGAAAGTCAGATGATTCTGCCCCAGGCTGGGTTGTAAAGCAATGGCTGCTGTGAAATTTTACTTATTAACTGAAATCCATTTTGTTTCATCAACGTTTTGTTCGGAGGATAATAAAGGAAGGAATGAGAAAGTGTCATATGAGTATCAGATGTGTTTATGCCTCAAATTTTAGAGTTTCAGCTGTGTTCAGGCCACTTCCAGAACAAAGAAGAGAAACTGCATCCTCAGAGTCCATAAAGTGGACGATTGTTGTCATGATTTGTATTATTCACTGGGTGCCATCTGTGTGCTCAGCACTCTTCAGAATATGTCAGAAAATCCAGTCCCTGAGCCAATGCATATCAAATGTGTAGCCCTGGAGAAGACGGCTCAGATATTTAAGTATGACGTGTATAGTTATTGAGCACATGTTATCTGTAAGTGGAGGTGCTGATGGCATTAGAAATTTTCACTGATTAAAGACTGGAAGATTTGACCCTCCAACTTTTTTTCAAGAGGAAAAGCTGCCCAGAGCTCTGATGCCTGTTTATTTTCCTGTCCCGCCCGCAGTATGGCATTTTCTAGGTGTTTAGTTTTAAATATTCTTCTCTGAGAACTGCAACTCAGTCATTGTAGTGTTGTGTTTGAGCCTTTAAACAGAAGTGAACAGTGTTGCCAACTCTCATGCTTTTGTCATGAGTCTCATGATGATGATTATTTTCCTTAAAGCCCCAGCTCCTGGAGTCGAGTGGATATTTGATTATTTCAGTCTTCATTCTTAAAGGAAAAGTAAGTTTCTAGCCCTGGTGGCTGTGGAGAAAGCTTCAAAATGTGACTCCAGTGTACCCTAATGGCTCAAAAAGCAGACGGCAAATAAAAACACCAAATCTATTCTTTTTACATAATCTCATGATTTTTAAACCCATTTCATGATTTTTGGTGAGACTGACTCATGATTTTTGAAATTTGGGATTGGCAATACTGTGACAGTGACTTGAAAGTGTCAGGCCTGGTCCCTTTACACTAGACTGTTCTGTCAACCAAAGTCAGCGACAAACCAGTGCTGGTGCACATACTGCAATCGCTCCCCCTCCATCCTCCCGCCGACAAAACTGCCCTGTTTTTTCGACAAAATAAAACCACCTCGACGAGAGAGACAGGGCTTACGTTGGTCTAGGCCTAGTTAGGGCAACACTGCATCCCCCTTACATCGGCTGTGGGGCTGTCCTCCTGTCCACTGGCGCCGTGAAATTGACAAGAAAGCCCCCCTGAGGGCTGAGCAGCTGGGGCGAGGAGCCTGGGTGGCTGGGCTCTGCTGCTGGACCCCACTCCCCAGGAATGAGACGCCCCGGGGAATGGAGGAAGACACACTGCACCGACCCAAGGAGCGTAGTGTGGACATCACTTATCTTAGGTCGGCTTATTTTTCTACTGTAGAGAAAGCCTCAGTTTCATTCCTGTTTAAAGTCAGTTTCTGTTCCATTATTTGTAGTATGGCAACACCCCTATAGCCCCAGGCAGGTCCAGTATAAACTCACAGGCCCTTGGCCTAGTCACATGTTCTCAAAAGGTAAATGGTCTATTCCAAGCTTGGTGAACTGCAAAAAGTAAGTAGCCTGAATGATAGAAAGTAATCTAGATTTTTCGACAATTGTCTCAATTGTTGTATCCAAGCGTTTGAAACAAAGTCAGAATATACAGTACAATTGTAAACCTAAGCAATGTCCCTTAAGTGACTTGACACAAGATGGCAGAACTTGTTAGTATTAGTGGTGAGTGGGTTTAATATTTATTTAATTTTCTTTCTTTACATACCCCCCTGCAACTTGAGACCGTTGCTCCTTGTTCTGTCATCTGCCACCACCGAGAACAGCCTAGCCCCATCCTCCCTGGAAGCCCCTTTCAGGTAGTTAAAGGCCGCTATCAAATCCCCCCCTCTTTTGCAGACTAGGAGACTTAGGCTCCTCCGAATGGGAGTCCCAAAAGCCAGCACATTCAGTGAGGAGCTGCCAGGAGCAAGTGCTTATGCCCCACTCTGCAAAGGGGCTTAGGCCAGATCCCTCACCTATCTCCGCTTGGGAGTTTCAGCCATGAACCCGCTCCTGGAGTAAGGGGCCTCAGCGCTTTCTCCCAGAACAATGAGGAGTAGGAGGCCCCCGTCAAACCTTTAGCTACGTGATCAGAGCACTGACCCAGGACGGGAGAGAGACAGGTTCACATCCCCTCGGCCACATTTAAAGGAGGGAGTTGAATGCACAGCTACTGCCTCTGAAGAAAGTCACCTAACCCCAGGGCTCTGGCAATTCTGGTGTTAGCCTCCCTCCATCACTCCTATGGAAGCTATTCCCCTTTGTATAAATTAAACAGCGGGGGGGCACTCAACACGCCCCCCCCTGCCATGCCCCCGACACGCCCCCCACCACACCCCCGACACGCCCAGCACGCTTTGACAAAGTGCCGGGGACACCCCCGCCATGGCACCGGCATGCCCCCGCCACACCCCCGCCATGCCCCCGCCACGCCAAGCATGCTTTTACAAAGTTCTGGACACCCCCCCCCCCCCGCCACAACCCCGGCATGCCCCCGCCACACCCCCGACACGCACAGCATGCTTTTACAAAGTTCCGGACACACCCCCGCCACGCCCCCGCCACGCCCAGCACGCAACCGTACTACTGTGCACCATCATGCCTCTCCCCCTTCTCGGCGTACTTGGTAATAGTTTGTCAGAGCATGCTGTGCGTGGCGGGGGCATGCTGGGGCGTGCTGGGGGTGTGGTGGGAGCGTGGCGGGGGTGTGTCCGGAACTTTGCACGCTTTTACAAAGTTCCGGACACACCCCCCGGCACGCCCCCGCCACACCCCCGGAATGCCCCCGACATGCCCCCTCCACACCCCTGACACGCCCCCGGCACGCACAGTGTGCGCTGACAAAGTATTACTTTGAACGCTTTTACAACACACACCCTGGCACAACACGCCCCCGACACGCCCCCGCCACACCCCTGACACGCCCAGTGTGCGCTAACAAAGTATTACCAAGCACGCCCAGAAGGGGGAGAGGCATGATGGTGCAGAGTAGGACGGTTGCGTGCTGGGCGTGGCGGGGGTGTGGAGGGGGCGTGGCGGGGGCATGCTGGGGGCATGCCGGGGGTGTGGCGGGGGCATGCTGGGGGCATGCCGGGGGTGTGGCGGAGGTGTGTCCGGAACTTTGCACGCTTTTACAAAGTTCCGGACACACCCCCGCCACACCCCCGGCATGCCCCCGACACACCCCCGCCCACGCCTCTGCCACACCCCTGACACGCCCCCGGCACGCAGAGTGTGCTCTGACAAAGTATTACCAAGCACGCCAAGAAGGGGGAGAGGCATGATGGTGCAGAGTAGGACGGTTGCGTGCTGGGCGTGGCGGGGGCGTGGCGGGGGCATGGGGGGTGTGGCGGGGGTGTGGCGGGGGCATGCCGGGGGTGTGGCGGGGGTGTGTCCGGAACTTTGCACGCTTTTACAAAGTTCCGGACACACCCCAGAAGGGGGAGAAACATGATGGTGCGGCACGCCCGGGGGTGTGGCGGGGGCGGCATGCCCCCGCCACACCCCCTGGCATGCCCCCGACACGCCCCGGACACACCCCCGCCACACCCCTGACACGCCCCCGACACGCAGAGTGTGCTCTGACAAAGTATTACCAAGCACGCCCAGAAGGGGGAGAGGCATGATGGTGCAGAGTAGGACGGTTGCATGCTGGGCATGGCGGGGGTGTGGCGGGGGTGTGGCGGGGGCGTGCCGGGGGTGTGGTGGGGGTGTGGCGGGGGCGTGGCGGGGGCATGCCGGGGGCATGCCGGGGGTGTGGCGGGGGCATGTGGGGGCATGCGGGAACTTTGCACGCTTTTACAAAGTTCCGGACACACCCCCGCCACACCCCCGGCATGCCCCCGCCACACCCCCGGCATGCCCCCCGACACACCCCTGACACGCCCCCGGCACGCAGAGTGTGCTCTGACAAAGTATTACCAAGCACGCCCAGAAGGGGGAGAGGCATGATGGTGCAGAGTAGGACGGTTGCATGCTGGGCGTGGCGGGGGCGTGGCGGGGGCATGCCGGGGGTGTGGCGGGGGTGTGGCGGGGGCATGCTGGGGGTGTGGCGGGGGTGTGTCCGGAACTTTGCACGCTTTTACAAAGTTCCGGACACACCCCCGGCACGCCCCGGCATGCCCCCGCCACGCCCCGGCATGCCCCCGACACGCCCCCGCCACACCCCTGACACGCCCCCGGCACGCAC
This sequence comes from Emydura macquarii macquarii, assembly GCF_026122565.2. Taxonomy (NCBI): domain Eukaryota; kingdom Metazoa; phylum Chordata; order Testudines; family Chelidae; genus Emydura; species Emydura macquarii. The sequence goes on along the minus strand of NW_027130449.1, from coordinate 2,465,291 downwards.
AGTGTGCTCTGACAAAGTATTACCAAGCACGCCCAGAAGGGGGAGAGGCATGATGGTGCAGAGTAGGACGGTTGCGTGCTGGGCGTGGCGGGGGCGTGGAGGGGGGTGTGGCGGGGGCATGCGGGGGCATGCCGGGGGGTGTGGCGGGGGCATGCTGGGGGCATGCCGGGGGTGTGGCGGAGGTGTGTCCGGAACTTTGCACGCTTTTACAAAGTTCCGGACACACCCCCGCCACACCCCCGGCATGCCCCCGACACCCCCCGGCATGCCCCCGACACGCCTCCGCCACACCCCCTGACACGCCCCCAGCACGCAGAGTGTGCTCTGACAAAGTATTACCAAGCACGCCCAGAAGGGGGAGAGGCATGATGGTGCAGAGTAGGACGGTTGCGTGCTGGGCGTGGCGGGGGCGTGGCGGGGGCATGCCGGGGGGGTGGCGGGGGCGTGGCGGGGGCATGCCGGGGGTGTGGCGGGGGCATGCCGGGGGTGTGGTGGGGGTGTGTCCGGAACTTTGCACGCTTTTACAAAGTTCCGGACACACCCCCGGCATGCCCCCGCCACACCCCCGGCATGCCCCCGACACGCCCCCGCCACACCCCTGACACGCCCCCGGCACGCACAGTGTGCGCTGACAAAGTATTACCAAGCACGCCCAGAAGGGGGAGAGGCATGATGGTGCACAGTAGGACGGTTGCGTGCTGGGCGTGGCGGGGGTGTGGCGGGGGCGTGGCGGGGGCATGCCGGGGGTGTGGCGGGGGCATGCTGGGGGCATGCCGGGGGTGTGGCGGGGGTGTGTCCGGAACTTTGCACGCTTTTACAAAGTTCCGGACACACCCCCGGCACGCCCCGGCATGCCCCCGCCACACCCCCGGCATGCCCCCGACACGCCCCCGCCACACCCCTGACACGCCCCCGGCACGCACAGTGTGCGCTAACAAAGTATTACCAAGCACGCCCAGAAGGGGGAGAGGCATGATGGTGCAGAGTAGGACGGTTGCGTGCTGGGCGTGGCGGGGGTGTGGCGGGGGCATGCCGGGGGTGTGGCGGGGGCATGCTGGGGCATGCCGGGGGTGTGGTCGGGGGCATGCTTTTACAAAGGGACATGCCGGGGGTGTGGCGGACAGGTGTGTCCGGAACTTTGCACGCTTTTGTGGCGGGGGTGTGGCAAAGTTCCGGACACACCCCGGGGGCATGCTGGGGGCATGCCCCTTTGCACGCTTTTACAAAGTGCCCCCGACACACCCCCCACACCCCGGCATGCCCCCGACACGCCTCCACCACACCCCTGACACGCCCCCGGCACGCAGAGTGTGCTCTAACAAAGTATTACCAAGCACGCCAAGAAGGGGGAGAGGCATGATGGTGCAGAGTAGGACGGTTGCGTGCTGGGCGTGGCGGGGGCGTGGCGGGGGCATGCCGGGGGTGTGGCGGGGGTGTGGCGGGGGCATGCCGGGGGTGTGGCGGGGGTGTGTCCGGAACTTTGCATGCTTTTCCGTAACTTTGCACGCTTTTAAAGTTCCGGACACACCCCCGGCACGCCCCCGGCATGCCCCTGCCACACCCCCGGCATGCCCCCGCCACGCCCCCGCCACACCCCTGACACGCCCCCGGCACGCAGAGTGTGCTCTGACAAAGTATTACCAAGCACGCCCAGAAGGGGGAGAGGAATGATGGTGCAGAGTAGGACGGTTGCGTGCTGGGCGTGGCGGGGGCGTGGCGGGGGCATGCCGGGGGTGTGGCGGGGGTGTGGCGGGGGCATGCTGGGGGTGTGGCGGGGGTGTGTCCGGAACTTTGCACGCTTTTACAAAGTTCCGGACACACCCCCGGCACGCCCCCGGCATGCCCCCGACACACCCCGGCATGCCCCCGACACCCCCCGCCACACCCCTGACACGCCCCCGGCACGCAGAGTGTGCTCTGACAAAGTATTACCAAGCACGCCCAGAAGGGGGAGAGGCATGATGGTGCAGAGTAGGACGGTTGCGTGCTGGGCGTGGCGGGGGTGTGGCGGGGGCGTGGCGGGGGCGTGCCGGGGGTGTGGTGGGGGTGTGGCGGGGGCGTGGCGGGGGCATGCCGGGGGCGTGCCAGGGGTGTGGCGGGGGCATGCTGGGGGCATGCCGGGGGTGGTGTGTCCCGGAACTTTGCACGCTTTTACAAAGTTCCGGACACACCCCCGCCACACCCCCGGCATGCCCACACCCACACCCCCGGCACGCCCCCGACACACCCCTGACACGCCCCCGGCACGCAGAGTGTGCTCTGACAAAGTATTACCAAGCACGCCCAGAAGGGGAGAAACATGATGGTGCACAGTAGGACGGTTGCGTGCTGGGCGTGGCGGGGGCGTGGCGGGGGCATGCCGGGGGTGTGGCGGGGGCGTGCGGGGGCATGCTGGGGGTGTGGCGGGGGTGTGTCCGGAACTTTGCACGCTTTTACAAAGTTCCGGACACACCCCCGCCACACCCCCGGCATGCCCCCGCCACACCCCCGGCACGCCCCCGACACGCCCCCACCACACCCCTGACACGCCCCCGGCACGCACAGTGTGCTCTGACAAAGTATTACCAAGCACGCCCAGAAGGGGGAGAGGCATGATGGTGCAGAGTAGGACGGTTGCGTGCTGGGTGTGGTGGGGGCGTGGCGGGGGCGTGGGGGGTGTGGCGGGGGCGTGGCGGGGGCATGCCGGGGGTGTGGCGGGGGCATGCCGGGGGTGTGGTGGGGGTGTGTCGGGAACTTTGCACGCTTTTACAAAGTTCCGGACACACCCCCGGCACGCCCCCGCCACACCCCCGGCATGCCCCCGACACGCCCCCGACACACCCCTGACACGCCCCCGGCACGCACAGTGTGCGCTAACAAAGTATTACCAAGCACGCCCAGAAGGGGGAGAGGCATGATGGTGCAGAGTAGGACGGTTGCGTGCTGGGCGTGGCGGGGGTGTGGTGGGGGCGTGGCGGGGGCGTGCCGGGGGCGGGGGCATGCTGGGGGCATGCCGGGGGTGTGGCGGGGGTGTGTCCGGAACTTTGCACGCTTTTGCAAAGTTCCGGACACACCCCCGGCATGCCCCCGCCACACCCCCGGCATGCCCCCGACACGCCTCCGCCACACCCCTGACACGCCCCCGGCACGCACAGTGTGCGCTGACAAAGTATTACCAAGCACGCCCAGAAGGGGGAGAGGCCTGATGGTGCAGAGTAGGACGGTTGCGTGCTGGGCGTGGCGGGGGCGTGGCGGGGGCATGCCGGGGGTGTGGCGGGGGCATGCTGGGGGTGTGGCGGGGGTGTGTCCGGAACTTTGCACGCTTTTACAAAGTTCCGGACACACCCCCGGCACGCCCCCGCCACACCCCCGCCATGCCCCCGACACGCCCCCGACACACCCCTGACACGCCCCCGGCACGCACAGTGTGCTCTGACAAAGTATTACCAAGCACGCCCAGAAGGGGGAGAGGCATGATGGTGCAGAGTAGGACGGTTGCGTGCTGGGCGTGGCGGGGGCGTGGCGGGGGCATGGCGGGGGCATGCCGGGGGTGCGGCGGGGGTGTGTCCGGAACTTTGCACGCTTTTACAAAGTTCCGGACACACCCCTGGCATGCCCCCGCCACACCCCCGGCACGCCCCGCCACACCCCTGACACGCCCCCGGCACGCAGAGTGTGCTCTGACAAAGTATTACCAAGCACGCCCAGAAGGGGGAGAGGAATGATGGTGCAGAGTAGGACGGTTGCGTGCTGGGCGTGGCGGGGGGGCGTGTCAGGGGTCTGGTGGGAGCATGGCGGGGGTGTGGCGGGGGCGTGTCCGGCACTTTGTCAAAGCGTTCTGGGCGTGTCGGGGGTGTGTCGGGGTCGTGTCCGGGCCTATTAACAAGCACGTCCAGAAGGGGGATAGGCATGATGGTGCAGAGTAGCGTGCTGGGCGTGGCGGGGGTCTGGTGGGGGGTGTGTCAGGGGCATGGCAGGGGCGTGTCCGGCACGTTGTCAGAGCGTGCTGGGCGTGTTGGGGGTGTGTCAGGGGCATGGCGGGGGCGTGTTAACAATCCCGGCCAGTGTGTAACTTTGAATGCGCCTGTGTGGCAGCATTCCTCACTTGCTGTTGGCTAGGGACCCGACCTGGCACTCGGGAGGGAGAACTCTTTTAAAAACATAGCGCCTCCCATCATGAAACCCAATAATTTAATATCGAGCAGTTGAGTGCAACAGCCCAGCTGAAAGCGTCTTCGTTTGGCTGTGGTAAAGAAGCGCACTGCTGGAGGTAGGCCAGGTCAGGCAAGCGAGGAAGAGACAGGAAGGGCCCATGAATTCAACTTCTCCGTCGTCCCGTGCTGGGTGCAGGATCTTGGGCCCATCCCAGCACAGCTCCGGCCTGTAGCTGTTGAATAGCATGGCCCTGCCGCACACAGGTACTGTGCGGTGCTCTCCGATGCTGGCAATGGAGGACAGGTAAGTACGGAAGATTAACAGCCAGGAAGCAGGGCTGATGGTCGGAAGGGATGCCTGCCTGCAGGCACCAGGGGGTTTCTAGCCGACTCAGCAAGAGTTGGTGTTGTGGCAGCCCTGCTGGAATGGGCGCTCAGCCTGCCTTTGAGAATGCTCTGGGCCCGTGTTACATACAGGACTGGCACAGGGTCTCATTCACACAACCAGGGGGCCTCTTCGGTGCTAGGGCTGGGGATAGTTCTCCTCTAGTCTAATGCCCCCTTCTGTCCCTCGCTCACCTTGGGGCCCATCTCGCCCTCTGGCCTGGTCACTATACAGTTTTCCCCTTCCAGGGTAATGACATCGTGCCAGACCCACGGGCCAGATGCCACCTTCAGCAGCCCTGAGCTGCTTTCCCAGCAGCTGGTAAGAGAACGCAGGCCCACCCCTTCTGCAGGTTCCAGTCCCGGGCCTCTCTCATCAGCAGCCACAGTGGCACAGTCTCAGCCCTCGCCGCTCTTTCCCCAGGCTTCATCCAGAGGCTCTTCCCCCCAACTCAGCCCCCAGACCTAGACTTTAGGAGGAGTGATTATTGAAAACCAACATCATCCCACACACACACAAAAAAAAAAAAAAAAAAAAGAGTTCTTCTGACCCCCAGCCCTGCAGCACCTCTCTTGTGGCTGGCAGTGGCTGCTTGCACCTTCTCTCCCTCCCCCGGCCCCTGCCCCGGCCTGGTTTGGTCCTTCACTATCTCCTCTCCCTGGCAATGACTCACCTGCCTCCCCCTCAGCTGGTACTGGCCATTTTGCTACGTATTCTGCTTCCAGCAGCAGCCCGTCCAAAACCGCTCCCCCCGCATACCTGGCCAAATCCTCCCGCCCTCAGTGCTGTGGGCAAGAAGCACTAATCTCTGTTCGGCCCCGCTGCTGCCAAGAGCTGTAACTTACTAGAGCAAACCGGATCCAACCCACAGCAGAGGCACCCGCGTTGGAGGGGAAAAGCCGACAACAGCAGCCTCCCACTGAAACTGCAGGAGCGTAAGCTGTGGGCTGGATCTCCGGCTGGCTCCCTGAGCAGCTCAGACGACTCCCAAGGACAACAGACGAAGGCGGCTGGCAGACGACGCGGCGAAGCCGAATTAGAGACTGTCTTAGTGTTTCCAAGATCTGGACATGCCTTTGTATTCCGCAGTCCTGCATGGCAGCCGCTCAGCTTTGCCAGGTCTGTGGGCAGCCTTATCTGCGTGGCAACAGCACGAGCAAAAGCCAAAAGCATACGAGGGCCAGACAGTGGCAGAGAACTGGAAAACATGTGGAGCAGATATTTAATAAGCAGAGCAAAACTCCCACTCACCGGCTTGCAGAGAAAGGCCCTTCTCCAGGGCATGGGAACAGCAGAGGGCTGAGAGTCCAGTGGCTGTCAGGGACAGAATATTAGCTATTAAAATAAAGCACATCCTGGCCCCTCACACACTCTTCCCTCCATAGCCATCTACTCTGGGCTCGGCTAGCTTCGATCGGGAGCAGTCTGACTTACTGTCGGATGAAAAAGAGAGCAAGGAAAGCAAACGAATCTCCCTGGCTGCTAATGATGAAGACAGACTGTACTGAACTAAGCCACAGTGTAAACTTTAAAAAAGGTCACGTTAATGAATGGCTTAATTCAGGGATTATAAATTAACTGATGTGACTTTGCTTTATGAACTGCTGCTTTCTACCCCTCATCTGTGGGCTGGGTCTCCCCCCCACAGCATCCGTGCTGGCGGGGAAATCTGCTCTCGGCTCATGGGGGCGCACTGCCCCCTAGCAGCACTAGGGCATCACTGCAGCTAACAAGAGAACATTCCCACCCTGGAGCCACGAGCACCTCGCTTTGGGATCAATCTGGTGGCCGATGCACAGAGTCCGAGCATTTCATTGGCTGGCGAAGCTGCACTGTTAGGACTCTGGGCACGAACCACATCAGACCCCTGAAGAAGAATAAAGGGAACTGTTTCACAAGAAGGAAGTGGTGGGAACAGGGCAATAGGATGACCGCGTGTATCCCCCACCCTGTCATGAACTCACTGCGGCCTTGGGAGTCACTCAACTCTCTGTACCTCAGTTTACCCCTCCAGGTGATAAGATTCACCCAGCTCCTAGCAGGGGGGTATGGCTTAGCCAGTCAGTGTTTGTAAAGCGCTCTGTAGATTGTGAGCGTGTCGGGGCAGGGACCGTCTTTTTGCTCTGTGGTTGTACAGTGCCTAGCATGATGGGGGTTCCTAGATGCTACCTCAGTAAGGTAATAAATCTGTGTCTGAATCTTTCCCGCACCAGCAGATGTCACTAAGGGCACAACCCTCCCTGACAATTGTGCTGAAACTGCTCCCTGGTTGTGTTTCTGTAAGGTCCCTGGTTTACCAGGCTGATTCTAGTGCTCAGCCCCCACCCTGGAGGGCTGCACTCTGTCTGCCCCATGGCCCTTTGACCTGTCCAACTCGGGTGGCTCTTAGAGGAGTTAAAGCGCCCCCCAGCAGAGTGCTCAGGGTCAATGCAACTCACAAGCCTTCCCATCACATCACGGTGCAGCGCAGAGAAGGGCAGATGATCAGCAAGAAGTGGAGCTGGTGGCAAGAAGCAGAAAATGACAAAGTGTTATCATAAGAATGGCCAGACTGGGGCAGACCAATGGTCCATCTAGCCCAGTATCCTGTCTTCCAGCAGTGGCCAATGCCAGGTGCTTCAGAGGGAGTGAACAGACCAGGTGATCATCGAGTGATCCATTCCCAGCTTCTGGCCAGCAGAGGATAGCGCCACTTCAGAGCATGGTTTTACGCCCGAGCCCATCCTGGCTCTCCTCCATGAACTCATCTAGGTTTTGGTTTTTGGGGTTTTTTTTAAACTCTGTTATAGTCTTGGCCTTCACAACAGCCTCTGGCAAAGAATTTCACAGGTTGACTGTGCTTCCTTTTGTTCATTTTAAACCTGCTGCCTCTCGATTCCATTTGGTGAGCCCTAGATCTTGCATTAGGAGGAGTAAATAACACTTCCTTATTCACTTTTTCCACACCAGTCATGATTTTCTAGATCTTTTGGGCTGGGGATCTTGCTGCCTGTTGCTTGTAGTCGTCTCTGAGGAGCCTGCAATGAATATTAGTTTCTGTCTCATCACTTTCCCTTCCCTTCCTAGCCAGCTCAGCTACAATTCCCTCCAGCATGTCTCTACAGGAGCCAGTGGGCGAGGAGGGGCAGACAAAACATTGGCCCAGCTTAACCAGTGAAACTAAGTCTCATAGTCATGGTCATCTAGTCTGACCTCTTGCACATTGCAGGCCACAGGTCCCCCCAGACCTCTACTCAGGAGGTTTCCACCCTACTCATTTTGCCAGCCACTTCACAGGAGAGACATCATCACATAACACCCCCGTTCCTCGCATCACTATTAGGTCCTAGAAAGAAAGGACTCCCCGGGTAGGGTGAAGAGTCAATATGCTACAGGCATGTGGGCAGCGCAGTTATTACATTACATATACACACACAATAGTTCTCAAGCCCTTCTGTTCCGCTCCCACACGTGCTAAAGGAATTCTTCCTTAACTGGTAGCAACAGAAGGCCCAGCCCTCTCTTTGGACAGCCACTACAGGGTAAAATCTTACACAAAGTGCATTGCAACTGTGCAGAAACCAGTTAGAGAGCCACTCCCATTCATTTAAAATAAACCCCAAACCTGTGTTACTAATGGTGCCACAGTTTCTTAATATGGAAGGGTTTGCTTTTTAAATCTCCTTTACAATTCACTACCTATGCTGTTTGCTTGCTTGCTTTTTGCTGTTTGTAAACTTGACTGGTAAGTTTCATGGTATAGTCAGTTAAACTGTGGGTTTCTCCTGCACTCACACAGTCTTGGGTTACAGACACTGCAGGAGACTGGCTAAGCCCCACAAATTAAAGAAAAATGAACTCTGAGCTTTCTGAAATAAAAGCAAAACATGAGACATTTCTAATAGGTTTATAAAGCTGTACACACAACCACACTCCGTGTGGACCCTAGCATTCTTAATAGCTATCTTCAATTTAACATAAGAACTTAAGATTGCACTAAAGCCAACATGCATCCACTAGAGTGAGCATTCCACCCTTTGGTATTTTATCTGCCCTGAATTTAATACTTTGTGACACATGTATTTACCCTGGTAAATCAATGGATGTTACAGGCTTTTTTTTTTTCTTCCAGCAAAACTCAGGTACCTTAATTTATTGTAGTAAATGGCCATATCAAAGGCTTTTCAAAGATCAACAGAAAGTGCTGTAGGGTAAATTTCTACTACCACTTACCAGGAAAAAAAAGAAAGAAAGAAGAAGTAGTCAGGTAATAATCAACACTTTATTGTAGATTTAGAATTGAGATTAGATTAGGCACTGAGTGGCAGTAATTCCAACAGAAGGTCTGGTCTGCAGCAGCAAAGAGAAAATGTGAAGACTGTAGAAACTAAATCAATATCTGGGAAGATAAAAGGCAGTTGAGAAATCGGCTGATAATTATTCAGACCCACCTTTCTGAAGAAAGGGTAATTAAAGCCATATTCTAATTAATGCGTACCTGGCCCTGGCCATCCTTCAAAGAAAACCTAATGAGGCTGTGAGAATAGACTCGGATGTCTCCTGCATCTGCCTCTCTCAGGAAGGGGTGCCGGTCTTGGGAGTGGAGGGGGGTCAGGAGGAAATCTTGGAGCCTGGCTAGAAAGAAGGAGCAAGCAAAGGGAATGTTTAAAACAATTAAAGATCTGTCCCATCTGCACTTTGGCAAGTCAGATGTATGCAGTCAAAGACGGGTTCACAAAAACCTCTGGGGTCCAAACCTTTGAGAGGAGCCAGAGTCATAAAAATCAGTTAATTCTGAGTTAATTACCGCACTAACACAATACCAAAACCAACCTGGGATTTATAGAAACTGTTGGCAGCCAGATTCAGTAATTGAGGAAGTACATTGAATTCTGGAGTTTTGCAAAAGGGAAGCCAGCCGCAGGCCACTGTCAATAATTTAACTTTTAGCCTCTGTATGGGAAAAGGATGTGAACAGAAGAGCCATTTCCCTGTCCCTCAGGGAAAGACGCATGGCCTGCTAGTGAGGGCACTGACTTATGAGCAGATGAACTGGGTTTTAATGCCAGCTCTGCCACTGATCTGCTGTGTGACATTGGGGAAAATCAGTTCCCCTCTCTGTGCCTTCGTCAGGGCTGCACACAGTGATTTGTTATTGTAGGGGTTTTTTTGTGACATCTGGCTTGTACATGCTGGTTTGTTATCATTGGATTTTCCCAGGACATGTTTTTTTCTCTTTTGAAAAGATTAATGGTGCAGCCTCTGTTTTGAAGTTAGATCTGAAGCTGGGCGGTGGGGTTGACAGGAATAGAGCAAATTCCAGGCTCATCAATCTGGGTAGGGCCCCTGCAGAAGCTCAACCAAAGGTCATGCAGTCTTGGAGCTGCGTTGCTGGGTCAAATTGGGACAGCGCAACCAGCCACCTGCAATCCCTGACCCTCCTTGCTCTGGACTAAGCTATGCAAGGAGCCACGTCTAGCCATTGGAAACATCACCTGCCAGTACCGTTCAGAAGCTGCGCTTGACCCCTTCTCAAGATCACAGAAACGCCTGCTCCACAAGGGGGAAACCAGCAGCTCTACCGGTCTGAGAACTTGGCGCATTCCAATAAATAACCTCTCTCTCTTTGACCTCAGCCTCGCCGGGCTCTGTGCAAAAGGCATTTGCTGTTTCCCCCACGACTGGTTGTTAATGAGGTTCAAAGTCATGAGAATTCCTCCATCCTCTGAGCCTGGAGCAATGGACAGACTGAGTCTTGAAGACTCACGAGTCAGCGTAGCTGGAGAATGAACTACAGTTATGCCACTGGGAGCGGTGCTCTTGCTGTAGTAATCCGTGCATACACACACGTGCACATGTGCCCTGCCCCCTCTGGCTGGAATTATACCTGCTCCCATGTCATAGGTGGTCTTGCTAGAGACCCAAACAGAGTCTAAACGTCCCAGCAGCTCACTCAGCAAATGGAGCTGCTCTGGTGCATTTTGCGCCGCAAGGTGGATGCATGGAGCTGTGTTGCTGCAGTCCAGAGCAGGTAGGAGAGGTGAGCTAGTGGACAGGGGCTGGACTGGCTCAAGACACAGGCTCCCTTGTCTGATGCTGGGCAAGTCACTTCTCTAGCCTGGGCCTCAGCTCCCCACTTGTAAACTGGGGATGACACCTCACCCAAGTGCTTGGGAGTCACGGTGGCCTCCTGGCTAGAGCCCAGCATTAGAGCTCGGAAGATCTGGCTCTGCCAGTGACCTGCTGGGTGGACTTGCCCAGGGGTGGGGAGTGTCACAACCCTTCCTGGAAAGAGAGTCTAGAGGGAGCCAGTTGCTCCAGCGACTGAGGGGTCACCCAGCCTCTGGGCACTGCGCTGACAGGGCTAGGTGCACGGAGCTCCCACCATCACTCACTGGGACTTGGTTTGGTTTTGCAGATGGACAGAGGGGAGTTCCAGCAGGATTCTGTCCTCAAGCAGCTGGAGGTGCTGAAGGAGGAGGAGAAGGAGTTCCAGAACCTGAAGGTGAGTGGCAGTCGAGGGGCCTGACTCCAGCATCAGGCTCCTAAACCCCCTAGTATCATGTATGACTTGCAGTAGCCCATAGAAATGCCAACTTAGATCAGGGCCCCATTGTGCTAGGTGCTGCACAGACAGAAGAGCTCACAGTGTGAACATACAGGACAGAAGGGAAACAAGGACCGGCAGGGACTTCTCCACGGTTCCAGGCACAGCCAGACATAGAACTGATGTTTCCTACCGGCCAGCCTGCTGCCCTGCCCACTGGGCCACACTGCCTCAGGCAGCAGCCACAAGAAGCTACATTCTACAGCCCAGCTCCCAGGGAGCAGTCGAAATAGGAGATAATAGGCGGTGTGTTAGCGTCACCGCATCAGCTCGTTCCTCTGGACTCACACACATTGCACACGTCTCTCAGTGCATGCACACATACAGTTGTGCACTGCACACCTTCCACACGCACACTGCCAGATTTTCCAAAGAGCTTGGCACACTGGGTGTAGATCTCCTTTGGAAATCTGGCCCCGGTTGTGCATGTGGCAACCCTTTGCACATCTGGCCTGATACTCTGGAGGTAACAGGCTACACGGGCTGATCGACACCAGAAGCACTACAGCCGCACGGCCGCACCGATGCAGTTGCACTGCTGTAGCACACGCTCTATGCCGATGGGAGAGCTCTCCTGTCAGCATAATAAAACCACCTCCATGAGAGACAGGAGCTATGCCAGCAGGCGAAGCGCTCCCGCCAACGTAGCGCTGTCCACACCGGTGCATAGGTCGGTGTCGCTCAGGGGGTGGATTATTCACCCCCTGAGCGACACAAGTGGTAGTGTGTACAAGCCCTCAGCTGGAAGGTAGGACAGAGCTCAGATCTTCCCCTCCACCTGCTGCCATGCCAGGCTGCGGCAGATCAGACCGCTGCATGTCAGCTGCAACGCATCGGCCCCCGCCTCTCGCAGGTGCCCCTTTTCCGGTCAGGGGTGAGCCTGCTTTTCTTTCAGTTCTTACAATGGGGTGGCACCCACCTCTCACATGTGCCCCCCTGGCCAATGGTTGTTTGGCGGGTCTTCAACAACTCAGCCCTCCGGCCAAGTCACACACACACACTGTGCCCCGGCCAGGGTATACGGTCTGTACTTCTTTCCCACGGCCCTAGTATGGGGCCATAGCACCAAGGCTTCCTTCTTGGAGGCACTGTCTTCTTCGACAGCCCAACAGGGACCCATCTGGGTACCCTCAGCCAGCATCCTTTCAGCAGCCCTCCCTGGGCTCAGCCTTCAACAAGACCAGACCATCATGGTACCTTCGCCTGGTCTGGCTAGGTTCTGCGCTCAGCCATCCCTCACTGGCCTGTCCACGGTCCTGCCACTCTTCTAGCCAGCCACACACCTAGTCATCGGCAGCCTTTCCAGGGCTCACGTTTCCTGCAGTGAGCTGCCCACAGTATTACTGGTCTAGCCAGCCAGGAGCCCAGTCCTCCCTCTTCAAGCTCCAGGCAGCAACTGAATGCTCTGCTGCTTGCTTTTATATGGCCCTTCTGGCCTCTGATTGGTCACTCCAGCAGCCCCTCTGATTGGCTGGTCCCCTGCAGGGGGCCTCTAGACCTAGTCCGCCCCATCACATCAGCACTCTCTCCAGTCCAGCCTGTCCTCATGTGATCTTTATAAACACACATCTCATTAGCCTGGACAAACCCCAGCCTCCGGGCAGTTCTCTTCAGAAAAAGCCCATGGAAGAGCTTTCTCCTTAGCTCACCTGGCAGACAACTTGGCCTCCCGCAGAGGAGACAACGACTCACTCCTACAGCCATCTCAGGCCGGGCTGGGAAGATGGGTCAGTCCCTTTCCCCAGCTTGATTCACATCAGATCATGGCATGGTCTCCGAGAAACTTCTCCCTCCCCCAGGCCTTCAGCTCAGGAGGTGTAAATACAGTCAGAGACCCAAGCCAGCAGGCGTGGGAATTGAGACCGGAGAACTAGGGCCTGAGTCCCATTTACACTAAGTTCCCTCTGCACCGCTCCAGCAGCGTAAAGCGGACTTAAAGTGGGCACTCAGCCCCCTCCCCTGCAGCGGGAGCTTAGCCTAAAGCTGCCTCAGTGCAAATGAGAGTCGAGCCCAGTGGGAGGGGAGCAGCTAGAGATGGTTTAGTTAGAAAGACTCTTTTTGGGTGAGGGGGGAGAAATGTTTCGATGGCCCCAGAATTCATTGTAACCCAGGAACAGGCCTGGGGCCTGCAGAGTGGGTCAGACGCTCTCCCACCCGCTGGTCCCACTGTTAATTGCGGGAGCTAGAGAAGGTAACGTTTTCCCGGTCACCCCTTCCCCGCTCTCTCTGTCCCACGCTGCTCACAATGCACGGGTCTCTCCTAGACACGAGGAGGCTTCCAAAGCCTGGTGCAGCACTTGAAAGTTACAGGGGCGCGGCCCCGCTAGAAAAACAGCTCGGGTCTTTCAGCTGCCAGTCCTTGGCCTGACACCCCGAGTCCGCCACTTGCCACCCGCTTGGCATGACAGGGACCCCCCCCCGTCTCTCCGCTCAGCCTTCCCAGGGGGATTGAGGCCAGTTTGAATGGATCGTTGCCCTTGCCTGCCAGGAGGGGGAAAATAACTAAATCTGGTGTCATATTTAGCCGAGCTGTTTCCATAGCAACAGAGAAGAAGTCTTCATCTCTCCGGCGCGTGGCTGTCTCAGCCCTTGTCGGTTCCCTGTGCCCTCTCTATCTGGCTGCTAAAGGGGAACACGGCCCCAGAAGGATTGAGGCAGCAGCAAAAACTAGTTGGGGCTTTCTGCATCACAAGGCAGCGGGAGCAGAACCGGCAGATGCGTGGAGCTTGGGGCCAGGCTTAAAGGCCATGTCAGTAAGTTTCTGGGGCGGGAGGGACAGTTATCTGCAGGAAATGGGCAGCAGAGCTACCAAACGCTCCACCCTCCCTCCCCCCCCGACCCCAGCCTCACAAGCACTTGGGTCTTGTGGATGGCTCGAGGAACAGAGGATGGGAGTCGGATCAGCTGTAGGCAATGGGCTGCAAGTCAGCGCTGTCTGCCAGCCATTCTCTGGCCAGCGTGCCATGAGTTTGGCGGGTCTCAGCCTATCACAACAGACTGCAGATCCTAGAGCGGCAGGACGGGCGAGTCAGAGCCTGCCCGGGAACCCAGTCACAGTACAGTTCTCCCCGATCTGGGGCCATGGCATAGTGCAAACAGAACCTTGGCCACGTTCCCGCAAAGCGCCCCGAGCGCTGGTCAGACACAAGATACCTGAACACAAATTCAGGGTGTCCCTGAAATAATTTAGCAAGGGGGCAGGAGGGAGGGAAGCACTGGTCTGCAGTTCAGCCACTGTCCAGGTGGGCCCCATTCTGGCTCTCGCCCCATGTCATCGGTGATTGGCCTTTCCATAAACCGAATCGGACACAGTCCTAGAAATGCTCCATTTTGATTTTAGAACAGTATAAATCAAGTGAGGTGGAGCCAGATCCTCACAAGGTATTTAGGTGCCTAAATCCCTTTGGTTTCAATAGGAGTTAGGTACCTAAACGCCGTTGCAGAGCTAAGTCTTGGCGCAGATGAAGAAATGGAGATAATCGCTCATCCTAGAGGAAAAGGTCGTCTCAGACCATTGGCTGGAAAGGGCCCACGGACAGCAAGGGTCAGTGATGCTGGTGTTCCAGTCCCAATGTGTAACTGACACTGGTCAACCCAGACCAGTAAGGGACTGTGTCCTCCCTGCTCTGCAACTCTGGGTGCCTTCAATGCCAGCCACAACCCAGCCTACACGCATGGAGGTCACTCCCTGGCTTTCCCCACCCCGTTCCTTTTTGCAGGATGACCTCAGTATCCCTTTGGTCCCAAATTTTCCTGAAACCATCTCCCCTGTAGCGTCCAGTCGTCCTGACTTTAGCACTCACGGAACCTCATCAAGTTCACGGCTCCTCTAAAGAGACAATACATGGCAGCTCACGAAGTTAACAGGGGGTTGACAGACACTCTTACTTCAATCACAGCTCACAATTGCTTCATAGTAAAAGTAAAATAAGCTTATTAAACAAGAAGCCATCAATGTAAGCGATCCCAAGTATAAGGAGTAAGGCTAGACAGGGTTGCAAACAAACAGAAGTAAACGCATACTGCTCAGACTAAAACGTAACTTCAGTAAGCAGCAATCTTCACCTAAGCAGGTTTCTCGCTTCTATTCAGTTCCCAGAGGCTTGCATACAATCAGCTGATTCAGTTGCTTATCACCTGAGGGTCAGACCCCCTGTCTTCATATTTAGGAGGCTATCGGCCCCACTCTCTGGGTTGGTGGCTTTGTTTCTCTTTGTTGTACCCTGACAACATTGTCGCTGCCTGACAACCAGACTGGTCAGAGAAGAAAAGACAAATTCCTTTGTCTAGGGCAGACCGGGTTTGTGCCTTGCTTCCCAAACACATTTTAAGAGCGTAATTCTAGCACATTTGTACAGACGCCACACGAGGATATTAATGAGCAGCTTGCCACCTTTTGCGTATATATTTAGGTGTTAGGTGTCATGAGTGTGTCAGGCCTGCCAAGCGTTGCTGCCGCGGAATCCCAAAGGGACGCGGTGTCACAATAACTTCTCTCTCCCTTAAGGACCCCACCAACGGCTACTACAGCGTGAACACCTTCAAGGACCACCACTCCACCCCCACCATCTCCCTCTCGGGCTGCCAGCCGGACCTGAGGCCCGCCAACAAGCAGCGGGTGCCCACGGGCATGTCCTTCACCAACATCTACACCACCCTGAGCGGGCAGAACCGGCTCTACGACTACAGCCAGCGCTTCGTGCTGGGCATGGGCAGCAGCTCCATCGAACTGTGCGAGCGGGAGTTCCAGCGGGGCTCCATGAGCGACAGCAGCTCCTTCCTCGACACGCAGTGCGACAGCAGCGTCAGCAGCAGCGGCAAGCAGGACGGCTACGTGCAGTTCGACAAGGCCAGCAAAGCCTCGGCCTCCTCTTCCCACCACTCCCAGTCCTCGTCCCAAAACTCAGACCCCAGCCGGCCGCTGCAGAGGAGAATGCAGACGCACGTGTGAGCGGCCGGGAGGCGGCAGGCAGTGGGGGGCAGCCAGGGGCCGAGGCACCGGACGCTGCAGAAGCAATCTTGGCCCCAACTTTATTTTGTTTCGAAGGATTTTCTTTTCCAAAGCACTTTGGTCCACAGTAAAAACTACCCCCTGTGGCTCCCTGTGAGATGCCGGGGGGAGGGAGGCCGTCATGGGCAGCTCTGTCCCCCCCCACCCCCCCGAAGACTTGTAGTCTTTTTCATGGACCCATGGGACAATGTCTACCCGGGGCCATTGCCGGGGGGAGACTACGGGAGCTGCGGCCAAACCAGTTCAAGCACAAACCTGTTTCCTACGTGGGGAAGGCTGGACCTGGAGGCTGGGGCTCTGGAGAGGGGAAGGGGCATGCCTCGCTGTGACTTTGGCACCCAGCGTCCCCACCCTCTACCAAGAAACCGGAAACCTCTTCCGGGGAGTTTTCCTCGGTGCCCATTTCAGGAAGAGACACACCTTCCGCACGTGCTCAGGGGAGTCCAGGAGCCCTGCTTTGTGTGGGGCAAGACCCACCCTGCCCCACGGCCCCGCTGCACGGGAACTTTCTGTCCTTTCAGCACTTACTTCACTTGAAAAAAGCCCTCCACACCCGTCAAGCCCCAGAGACAGCTTCCCACTCGCCCCAGAGTCCAGCAGCACAGGAGCCTCTCCCCCCCTTCCCTCACTGCCAGGGCCACACCTGCTGCACCCCATTGGTTACCCCAAACACCTGGCCTGGCCTCTCCTCTCCTCTGCCAGGCCTCCCCCGGGGACTGCTTTCCCTCTGGGAAGCCGACAAGGGAGTCGGCTCGGAGGCCTTCTCCCATCTCCAACTTCCACCGCATCGCCGCAGGAGGCTGCTCCAGGGAGCGAGCATCTCAGACCCGCTGACACGCCCGTCCCGCCGCTCGCTCCTGTTCGCGATCCCGTGACTCCCAGCTGAGTTTTCCAACCCCGAGAAGGCGTAGCTTCATTTAAGACAGCGCAGCAGAAACGTACCAGGGGTTGGTGTAACATAGGCGCACTGACCCTGCTAACTCTGGTTTTCTTCTTTCGTGTGGTGTTCAGTGTCCATAATATTCTAGTGTGTCTTGGGACTGAAACAGAGCGGGGGGGCCCTCCCAGCTGCTCTACAACAGATCACACACCCCAGGGGACTCTGCCACGAGCCAGGAACTGTGGTCAGACACAGCGCGACGGGAGGACTGTCTTTAGCCAAGTTAGGTGCGACAGTCACAGAGAGGACCCTCCCACAGCTGGGGGCATGCCAGAGCTTACTGCTGCTTGTGTATTACCCCAATAGCACAACTGGAAGATTAATACATGAGATGTAACAAGCTCATCTGTGTCTGGTCCCTTTCAGGTTATTTGGAAGCTCTGAAATAAACATGTCCATTCCTGGAGGGCACATACCCCCAATTTCACTCTGCTTCTGTGCTTTCCAAAGGGAGTTTCCATAGGGTAGGCCTTGAGGATCCCAGCTGGGTCAGATCGGGTAGTCATTCCCTTGGCGAAGCTGGCAATCAGCGTGAAAATCTCATGCCAACAGGCCAGAGTGCAAGGTTGATTTAGCTCTGAGGATCTGGCCTGGCCCATTGTTCTCATTTAACATTCATATTGCAGGACTTTGTCCCCATTGTGCAAGGTGCTGTACCACACATAGAGGCTCCTAAGCAGAATTGAGAGCCGTGGCTGCTTTGGCAGAGGGGGCGGGAGTTCAAGCCTACCATAGTTCTGGACTCTCATTAACACGTCAGATTTCCCATCCTGCTTTCAGAGGCCATCACTGCCATGGGCTAAAATGATGGGGAAACAAGACGGACCATCAGAAGGGTCAGAGGTTTGTTGCTATGACAGACACTGCAGTGCTTCCCATGGGAAACAACAGGGCAGAACTTGACCCATTCATACCATAGAGTCATGTTTATTATGGTAGCAGCTAGGGGCCCCAACATGGACTAAGAGACCATCCCTGCCCCCTGAAATCTTGCAAACTAAATTAACAATGAATTCTTGGTGAAAAACCCTCACCTGCTATCAATAAAACAGCTCCCTTTATTAAAACGGAGGCAATCTTTGGGGAAAAATCAACTTTACTTTTCACCATTTATTTGTGTTTGGTCCCTGTACTTCATCACTCGAGTCAGACTGAACAGACTACGGGTACATTTTTCAAAAGCTCCTAAGTCACTTTAGAACCTAAATGTTATTGAAAGTCAGTGGGACTTTGGATGCTTTTGAAAACCTTAAAGATGCAGATAGGTACCTACTAGGCACCTAACTACCTTCAAAACTCTGCCCCTATGTGCCTAAATTACTTCTGTAAATGTGATTTAAGCTCCTGAATCACTTAGGCATCTTTGAAAACGTTCCCCTTAGTCCTTTTCTGCCTCTCATTGCTGGGTTGTAAATGCCATGGTTTAAATCCAAGCCACCGTTAAAAAAACCAAAACCCCACAGCCTGTTTTAGCTGGAATTGGGAAATAAATACAAATCATAGTGATTGATCGCAGGTGTGTTAAAGACTTTTTAAAAAACAAGGACATTTATATTTTGACTCTAAATCATCCCAGAAAAGTTTCCCTTTCATTTTAAAAAGGGCTAGAGACTGCTCCCAGTTATCTCAGTGTAACTCCAAAGTAACTCTCTTACCTTCAACGGCGTTAGTCCTGATTGACACACCTATCATGTAGAGAATTTGGCTTTATGTGCAAATACTCCCATGCATAAAGAAACTAGAAACCAGGGAGCATTCCTGGAGCTGGGGAATGGAGACCAGCTCTAAATAGCTAGGGATCACTGTCCCCCTGCCTCCTCTATAGCACATGGATAACATGGCACAGCTCCTGAATTCATGTGGCTTGAGAACGGGGGGGTGGGACACAGAGCTGAGCCAGGTCAGAAGAGTGGGGCTGAAGGAGACATCTGGCCACCTTGGGTTTCTTGTACAAAGTGTAAACGTCTTCGGGACATTCTCCGCTCAGGATCCGCTCCTGTCCCATTCCCCAGGGACAGGGGAGACCTCTGAGAACTGAGGCATGTGACGGGTGTGAAAATGAAGGACTGAGCACCGGCGGGACTAGAGCAATGGTTCTGACACTGCCATCTGGGGAGACTCACTGGCAACACCCCTCTCACACCTTTTCCCATGAAAAAGGGGCTGTAACCGAGGGGAGGGGTCCACCAGGCAGGGTCCATTTACACAGTGAGCCGGAGGTGTCATTTCCAGCTTGAGGAGAAATACCCAGGCTAGCTCCGATCAAGCCAGCGCACTAAAAACGGCCCCGCCGCAGCGCAAGCAGCTAGCTGTCAGAGCACGTACCTAGCACCTCGGATGGGCTCAGCGAACCCTTCCTGCCCCCTACACTCTGCGTCCAGCGGAGACGGGCCGGCGGCGATCGCTCGATAGGCCCCGCTCTGGGATAGAGCCTCCAGGAGTCATGGCCTGCTCCACTGTGGGTTTGCTCTGGTGTTTGCAGCTCTCCAGGCGCTTTACAAACACTAGTTAGTTCAGCTTGACAAACCCCCTACGGCGGTGAGTAAATATCATCCCCTAGTACGCACTGTGCAGTCCCAGACCTAGCCCTTAAACTATGAACCACGCACATACTGCAAGAGGGCGAGGCAGCTGGAGTTGACCTCATTGCTCTGCACCCTTTCCAGACCAGAAAAGCGCTGTCACCACAACAGACAATTCCTGGCCCTTTTCTTAGCATTGGCTTTGTCACCAGACTCTCAGCATCTCTCTGGCCGGCCAGCCAGCAAGCGCTGGGAACGCTCCCTTCCAGCATCCCAGCCATCCGCTCAGCTTAGCCAGCCCACCGAGAGACAGACTCACGGACGGTGGGCATCACTAGCTCCTGGCTGGGCTCTAATAAAGTCTGTATGGGTTCCACGGCTGGACCAGCACTGCATCCTGGGGGACCACAAGGCAAAGGCCGCTGAGAACAGGCAATATCTCGAGGAGACGAAGCAGGGAAGCCTGCCTAGGCCCAAGGGAGTCTGGGTTCTGATGGGTGCTGGCATGCCAAAATGCCAGGGGCTCATCATTGATCCTTTATCATCATCGATAAAGGGTCTGTCTGAGATTTCTCTCGTAGCCCCAAATGCTGGAGTGATCAGCTGAGCAGCTCAGCTTTCTTTTCTCCCAAGAAGGTGCTAGCCCTGGGGGTTAAACAGAAAAGCTTGAAAACACGACTCAGGGGGGCCCAAAAGATGCAAAAACCAGAAAATGAGCCCAAAATGTATCTTTTTCTTTAAAAAAATATATCGGGATGTTGATTTTTGAATGCCTGGGGTGGGCAATGCTGTGAGCATTCTGTTGGGAGTAGAATTTCAGCAGAATTGTACCAACTCCACACCCAGCGTGGGCAGAGGGGGACAGAAGAACGGCCCTACTGGGTCAGACCAATGGTCCAGCTAGCCCAGTGTCCTGTCTTCCGACAGTGGCCAATGCCAGGTGCTTCAGAGGGAATGAACAGACCAGGTGATTATCAAGTGATCCATCCCATCGCCCATGCTCAGCTTCTGGCACAGAGAGGCCAGGGACACTTCAGAGAGTGGTTTTGCATCCCTGCCCATCCTGGCTAATAGCCATTGATGGACCTTCCGAGCGGCTGCGAAGAGTTCGAAACAAAGCAAGCAGAGCAGCGTAACAGAGCAACATGAATACAAATCAGTTCCCCTTGCCCATATTCTCTGTCTAAAGCCGCTCTGCTTCGGCAAGGTTTTAATGCGTGCTAGAGGAAAAGACAGTCACACATTCTGCACAGGGAGAGAAAAAAAAAGCTCAATGGCCAGAAGACAGGGAAGGCGAGAGTCAAAAAGCACCCCCTGTACTCCACCCTGGGCAGAGCAGGCTTCCTCCACCGAGACCAAGCCAGGTGTTAGGAAACTACCTCTAGGGATGAGGGAGCAGTTTGGTCTCCCTGGATCTAGCCCTTGGTGTCTTTTGATCAGTTTCCCCAGTAGCAGGGTCCCCCACCCTCCACACGGGAGCCAGCCTGGGTCACTCGAACCCAGGTTTAGCTCCCCGCGCCCTAGAGCCGAGCGGTGAGACCCAGGGTGGGTGCTAGGAGAGCTGCCAGGCAGCGATGGAGGAGGAGTCTGGAGAAAGAGGCCACCGTCCGCATTGCCGAGCAAAGGGGCCTTCCAGGCAATTCTGGGATGGAGCCGCAGCAGCAGTGGTCTGGGTCATTAGCTGGAGAGTAATTAAAACGCTCCGCGAGCGGCGCTGGGAGAGTCTCTTCCCAGGGCAATCACAACCCAGTGGGGGAGACGATTATGCAGCAATCTCCACTGAAACAGATCAGCCCTGCTGCTTCCTCGGCATCTCTCTGCAGCTCCTTATCACCAGCAAAGTGGACACTGCTAGCAAGAGACCTTGCGAGTCAGACCCGGGCCCCGCAGGCTCTGACCGCACAGCGCCCCGCAGGGCCCGGACACCTTTGGGGGCTTGGCAATGGATCGTGGGTCTTCTGCCCCCAAGAGACTTCACCACCCAACAGCCTGTGAGGTCTCAGGCCCATTCCCAACGGGCTGGTGGCCACACCACACACAGCAGCATCTCAGCAGAGCATCACAGCCTGCCTGGAGCTGGTGACAGCACATGACATGGGGCATGAGGTGGGCCCATGCTCTGGTATCACCGCAGCACCTGGAACCCGGCTGAGATCCGGTCCACGTACGCACGCGTGGGCTGTCTCTTACCAAAGAGCTTGCAATCTAACTAGACAAGGAATCCGAGACACGGAGAGGGGCCGGGACTTCCCAAAGGCCACGGAGCAGATCACTGGCAGAGCCCTGGCCTCTGGGGTCCTAGACAGGCGCTCTATCCACTGAGCCACGCTGCTGCTCTTCGCCCTCCCCCCGTCGGTGCCCTGCCTGCTTCGGGTTGTCTCTCCGGGACGTAGAGCGCAGCCTGCTTTGCTGACATCAACAGCGCGTCTGTTTCCAGGGGCTGCGGGGCTGGGCCCTAAATCCCCGTCGTTAAAAGTGCTGAAGATGCCCTTAATGGCAGCTGCCCTTGTGCGGCTGAAACCGACTCAGCGGGGCTCCTGCAGCCAGACCCACTGCCAGGACAGGCTGACAGATGGGGACGGGATTCCCAGTCGGTAACCGTACTCTAATATGTGGCCACAAGGGGGCAGACAGCACCTGTGGTGTGTCAGCCTCGCCCCAGCCGGCACCCCACATTCATTCCACTGACCCCGGCCGCCTCTGCTAGGGCCGTTAAACTACAACAACAGGGATGAGTTGGGGCCGGGGATCGGGATCCAGAGGTGCCTAACTCCCACTGGCCCTGCCAAGGGCTTTAGGGATTCAGGGCCTTGGCTCGGACAGTTACAGAGCAAGGGGCCATTCGCAAAACTCTGCCCCCAATTCTGCATGCTGGAGGGGCGGGATGCTCAGAGCAGGAGCTCTCTAAAGCAATCAGACATGGCTACAGCAGCAGTTTCCCACCCCAGGAAGAGACAGGAGTGCAACGCTGGCCATGATCAGGACATGGGGCCAGACGAAGCAGGGGTCTGCTCCCACCCGGCCGTGCCTGTGCTGCGCGCTAGCTCGGGCCAGGCCGGGCAGAAGGATCCCACACCGGAGCAGGGGAAAATGGAAGCAGAACGCAGAAGACCCCAGGGTTCTCTCCCCTTCCCTGCCCCACTGCCCTCCCCCTCCTGCCCCACCATCCCTTGGGTTCGGGTTTGTTAGCATCAAGTGTCCACGCTTCCAACACCGCAAGGAGCCGTGAGTGAGATTTACAGCATCTGAGCCACCCCAACCCGAGCCCCTGCGCTGGGCCGGCTGGAGACACTCAGCGCCGCCACATGCAGGCTGCTCTCAGAGTCTCTAGAGTCCCACAGCAGGGCCTGGAGGCAGCACATTTGATTCCCCCTGTTGGGACTGGGATCTATGTCTGTGGCTGGCCCCGGGGCAGTGTTAGCTAGTGGACAGAGCAACGGCTCTGCCTCGGGGTGACCTTGAGCAAATCACTTCCCCCGCTCTATGCCTCAGTTTCCCCATCTGTACAATGGGGATAATGATACTGACCTCTGTAAAGCGCTCTGAGATCTATGGATGAGACAAGTGCGGCATTGGTATTGTTTCTCCAGCGTGTACCACATGTCGTAACAATCAAGTACCCTGAAGGGGTGTCAGGTGATGCTCCCGGCCAACAAACCGCCCTGCCTCTTTCTGGTGAGATTCAGAGCCCAATGGTGGCACCAGGGCCTTGGTGTGTGTGTGTCAGCTCTGCCTCAAACCCTGGGGGATGTGAAATCCACCACTGGCCGGAGCCCATCACTGCTGTATCCTGCTGCCCCCAAGATCACCCCACATCCAATCGCACCCAAACCCACGCAGGCTGCATGCTATCAGCACAGCTCAGAGCTCTGGGGCTGGATGGAAGCCAGCTGAGGGGGGAAAAGGCCCAAGCAATCAACTTTGCAGGGGGAGAGCTTTACCACAACATTGGTGTCAGCGGTGGGATCTGCTGTGACAGTGCAGCGGACTAAGAACACACACACACACGAGAGAGAGAGAGAGAGAGAACGGGTGTGTGTTTTTCTTTCACCATAACAGATGACATGGTGAGGGCACTAGTACAGGCCACAGAAGCCCAACAAGAGGCCACCAGCGCCCAGATGACCGCCCAGCAGGAATCAGTGCGGGTGCAACAAGAGACCAACCAATTGCTAATGAGTCAGGTGGCCCAGGACCGAGCCCTCCTGCGAGAGGTGATGGACCAGCTAAAGACCCTGCCCACCCTAGCCCACAGGTCCCATGGAACGCGAGCCTGGAGATCCACCAGCTACCTACCAAAGGTGACTGTGGAAGGTGATGTGGAGGCATACCTTCTGACTTTGAGAGGACTGCACTGCGTGAGGCCTGGCCCCAGGACCAATGGGCCAGCATCCTCGCCCCTTTTCTGTGTGGGGAAGCCCTGAAGGCCTACCACGGCATGTCCGCTGAGGCCGTGGCCGACTGCTCACAGCTGAAAGTAGAGCTGAAAGCAGGCGTAACGGCAGCCGCGAGAGCCCAGAGGTATCATGAGTGGAGGTACCAAGAAAGCAAGCCCCCGAGGTCCCAATTGTTCGACCTCGCCCACCTTGCGCAGAAGTGGCTGCAGCCTGAGATCCATAGTCCAGGAGAGATCCTGAAAGTCCTGGTCGTTGACCGTTACATGAGGGGACTACCCCCAGACCTCTGCGCATGGGTAGGCCAGCATGACCCCTCCTCCTACGGTGAGGTAGTCCCCCTGGTAAAAAGACACCTGGCAACCAGGGGATTCTCCCGACCCCCCAGGGAAGACTCCCTCCGAACCAAGCCACACACCCCAAGCCCTGGAGTTCAAACAACTGAGAAGCTGGGAAGGGCTAGGGGAAAGAAGAAAGAAGCCGAAGGCCAGCCAAAGGCCATGAAGGGATGGAGTGACCGGGGTAGAGAGGACTGCGGACCCGCTAGCCCAAAGAATAGAGGGCTGTCTCGGGCCACGTACGAGTGTTATGCATGTGGGGTTGGGACATATAGTGGCCTAGTGCCCTAACACCGAAGAGCCAATGCAGTGTAATTTAGGAAGCAGGGCAGACCCCTGCACCCTGATCCACTTTGAGGGGGTTGCGATGACCTCACATAAATACACCAGACCAGAGAGGCTGAATGGGGTGGAAACCATGGCACTTGTGGACTCCAGGAGCGCTATAACGCTAGTCTCGGGAAAGCTAGTGATGCGGGTCAGCTGATACAGGCCAAACACATCCTACGTCCATGGGTGGTTAGTATTCCTCACCATTTCAGTAGAAATCGGGGTGAAGAGAATTGCCGTAAGAGAAACGGGCTGTGAGCAGCTGGGTGTTTGTCCAACCTGAAGCACGTTTCTGTGTCGTGCAGCTGGTTTGAATCCCAGTGGATGCCATTATGGTCCATTAGCCTGGGGGGAGTCGCGCTTCTGCAATGCGTGAGAGAGGCCAAGGACCCCGCCGTGAGGATGCAGAGGACCCCGCCCAAGAGTGAGATCCTGGCCCCCTCCCTGGTGAGCAGCGTCCCACCGCGCCCTGGGGAAGCCGCTGGACACCTAGCATGAGATCAGCGTCAAGGAGAGATGCAGCCGGAGCGCACGCAGGCTGCCAAGCAGCCCAGCGAGGATTTGTTGACTGCAACGATTACAGAGGAACGCCAGTTAAAGGAAAGAATTGAAAAGTCGCATCGAACGCCATAAGAAGGAATTGAAGACGCTGAGAAGTGAAGTGTCACCGGACCCCTGCCTGTTGCGGTTGAAGACAGAATCTCTGATCTCGACACTGGAGGCTCTCAAGGAGAAGGTACAACTTCTGCGCTGGCCAGTAGAGAAGCAGGAACAACGTAAAATGAACATTAAAGGCTCCTTTACTCAAGAAGTTACCATGTGGAAAGGAAAACTACTACATCTGGAGGAACTGAAGAAAGAAAACTTGAAGCGAATGATTGGCAAAGTCAGACAGGAGCTTGACCTTTACAGAGGAAAATGTTTGAGCAGCACAGAACAGAGATCAGCCTTTCATCCAAATGAGGATGATAACTTTACAGGAGATTTATTGAACCAACATAATGAGGAAGTTATGCAAATGAAACTCTTTATGAGAAAAACAAGGCTGTCTATGATGCCATTGCTAACTGGGAATCTACATGGGGACAGTCCATGGAGTTGGAGGAATAAATCCACAGATCCAAGCAGATTAGAGGTGGCATGCCATTGAAAGGAGAGAGAGAACGCGCAGAGACCCACACGCCGTTAACGTTGGGAGAAGAACTGAAAAGGAGCATTGAAAGTTGGGAACCACACAAGGCTGTAACTTCCTGGTCAAGGGTCAGAGGTTCCCGGACTACATGGCAAATCAGTGGGAAGAGCCCAAACCGAAAAAGGAACAAAAGAGAGATGTGGCTGCAGCTTGGGAACAGGCCCCCAGACTCGTGCCCTGAGAGTTCGCCAACGCTATCCCATAATTCCACGGGGCAGTGTTTCCGGGCCTTTCTATCCCAAGAGTAGCCAATCAATTCCCAGCAAATGGAACCCGCTGGTTCAAGTAGGGCTGCTCGGCATCTAACCCTTGCATTTCATCCTGACTGAACGGTAACTGAGCGGACGGTCTCCCGCATTAGCGATGGCCAACAAGAAGAAATACCAGGCCAAGCATGCTGCTGCCTGGTCACAGGACAAGTCAGATTTGGGCCAGACCAGGCCAAAGATCTGAGGTATAATAATGCCAGCAAGAAGGTTGGGGAAGTAGTCAGGGTGCCCGTGGAAGGGAAGAACCAGGGGTCAGGGCCCTACTTCGTTATTAAGAGGGACCTATTTGTACAGGGTCGCACAGGGACAGGAGGTACGGCAGCTCCTGGTGCCACAAAAGCATCAGAAGGCAGAGCTGAGCCGAGCCCACAGTCACCTCTTCGGAGGACACCTAGGAGTGGAGAAGACCCTGGCACGAATCCTAGGGAAGTTCCTCTGGCCTGGGGCACACGAGGAAGTCCAGAGCTACTATGCCTCCTGCCCCAAGTGCCAGCTACACAGCCCCCATCCACACTTAAGGGCGCCTTTGGTACCTCTGCCAATTATCAAGATCCCGTTCGAGCGAGTAACTATAGACCTGGTGGGGCCCCTGGAGCAGATGGCCCGAGGCCATCAACACATCCTTCTTGTCCTCGACTATGCCACCCGGTACCCGGAAGCCATTGCCTTGCGGAACACAGCCTCTAAAACAATAGCAATGGAGCTAGTAAAGATTTTCACCCGTATAGGGCTACCTAGGGAGATCCTGACAGACCAAGGAGCCCCCTTCATGTCCAAGCGAAGGAAGGACCTATGTGCTCCGCTTCACGTACGGGCCCTGCGGACTTCAGACCATCTGTCTGTGGGTGGTAGACAGGTGGAAAGATTCAACAGGACCCTCAAGGCTATGATAAGAAAAGTGGTGAGTCGCGATGGGAAAGACTGGGATACCCTGCTGCCTCACCTCATGTGCACCATCCGGGAGATACCTCAGGTCTCCTCTGGGTTTTCTCCCTTTGAGCTGTTACATGGGCATCACCCCCGTGGTATTTTAGACATAGCCAGAGAGATCTGGGAAGAAGAACCCAAACTGGGAGAAACAGAATTGACCACGTACTCCAGATGAGAGATCGGGCAGCCCGAGTCACTCCCATCGTACGGGAACACCTGGAGAAAGCACAGGAGGCCCAGAAGACCCACTACAACCGCCGAGCAAAGGGACGACGCGTCCAACCAGGAGATCGAGTAACGGTACCCACGACGGAGAGCAAGTTTTTGGCCCAGTGGCAGGGACCCTACAAAGTAGTCGAACCCGTGGGGGAGGTGAACTACAAGGGGTGACAGCCAGGTCGCCGATAACCAGAACAAACCTACCACATCAACCTCCTGAAGCCGTGGAAGACCCAAGAGGTGTGAGTAGTTGCCCTGGAGGCTCTGCCTCCGGAAAGCAACCCGAAGGAGCAGGTGAGGATATTCCTCCCCTGACACCAGTGTTGTGGCAAAGCTCTCCCTCTGTCCCGGTGGGTCCAGTACTTCCTTCCAGCGGCAGGTCGGGGACGGCTTCATCCCTCAGTTCTCTCCCCACCTCTGGTGGAGGGTAATTCAGCCTCTCAAAGATGGCCACTCCCCTGCTGACTCCTGCCTCTGGTCCCGGGAGGTCCTTGCCTCTTTTCTGGGGCTCTCACCCCTCCAGCGGATGGCCGGTGGGGGTGGAGAGGGGGGCCCGGTCCCACCCTCGGTTCCCCAACCCAGGGACCCTAGAAGCGGCACCCTCGTGCTTCAGGCTTCAGGAAAACAGCTAGCTTCCCTGGGTTACTTCCCTGGGCCCCTTGACTTAATGTCTGCACCCTGCTCGAGCAGGGGCCCTTCCTGGCCTCTCTGTCTGGGGAGGCTCTTGGACTCTGACAGCCCCTCTGGGCATGGCCAGGCCAAACCAAATGTCCAGTTCAATCTTCCCCTTCTGGCAGGGTCTTTTCCCTCGGGCCTCCAGGCCTGGGAAAGGTCCCTCGCCCTCTTCGGGCAGGGTTTTCTCCTGTCAGCCTTCTGCTTCGCCTTCTGCAACCTCCGGAAGCCAGGCAGCGTCCAGCCCCGCTCAAACCCTCTGGTGGCTCACCTCACGCCCACAACTCCAACCACACTCTTCTGCAGCTGGAGGGGAGGCTTTTAACAAGTCCTAGGCAGGCCCTTGATTGGCTCTCTGGGGCTGGAGGGGACTAACATATCGGCTTCTAACAAGTCCCTATCACACTGGGTACATGTCACTTCAGGACAGGATGCAGAGATACAATTTCTAGGCACCATTAATGACTGCTGCTTGGATATCCTAATTTGGTCCACCTAGCTAAAGCGCTCAATAGCCGTGACTATAATGTAATTCAGTTTCACATCCTTGTGGGGGAAGGGATAATACCAAAGACACCCACCACAGCAGCATTTAACTTCAAAAAGGACAACTACAGAAACATGAGGAGGCTAGTTAAACAGGAGTTAAAAGGAACAGTCACAAGAGTGAAATGCCTGCAAATTGCATGGAAACTTTTTTTAAAACACCATAATCGAATTAAATGTATACCCCAAATTTAAAAAACAAAACACTAAGACCACCAAAAAAAATGCCACCATGGCTAAATAACAGAATAAAATAGGCGGTTAAAGACAAAAAGACATTTTTTAAAAATTGAAAGGCAAATCCTGTGGAGGAAACTAAAAGGCGTATAAACTCAGGCAAGTCAAGTGTAAAAGTGTCATTAAGGCAGGCCAAAAAAGTATTTGAAAAGCAAAAGATGCAAAAACTAACAGCAAAAAAAATTAAGTACATCAACAGCAGGAATCCCAGCAAACAATCAGCAGGGCCACTGGAAGACAAGGCCATTGCAGAGAAGCTAAATGAATTCTTTGCACTGTTTTTCATTGCACTGAGGGAGATTCCCACACCTGAGCCATTCTTTTTAGGTGACCAATTTGAGGAACTGTCCCAGATTGAGTTGTCAATAGAGGAGATTTTGCAACAAATTGATAAATTAAGCAATAATAAGTCCCCAGGACCAAATGGTGTTCACCCAAGAGTTCTGAAGGAACTCAAATATGAAATTGCAGAACTGCTAACAGTGGTATGTAACCTGTTGTTTAAATCAACCTCTGTACCAGATGACTGGTGGGTAAGCTAATGTAACACCAATTTTTTAAAAAAGACGTCAGAGGCAGTCCTGGCAATCAGAGGCCTGTGAGCCTAATTTCAGGCAAATTGGTTGAAACTATAGTAAAGAACAGAATTATCAGACACATAGATAATAATGCGCTGGGGAAGCGTCAACATGGCTTTTGTTAAGGGAAATCAGGCCACCCCAACCTATTAGAACAACAAACGTGGACAAGAATGATCCAGTGGATGTAGTGTACCTGGACTTTCAGAAAGCCTTTGACAAGGTCCCTCACCAAAGGCTCTTAAGTGAAGTAAACAGTCCTGGGATAAGAAGGAAGGTCCCTCTCATGGATCAGTAACTAGTTAAATAGCAGACAACGGGTAAGAATAAATGGTTGGTTTTCACAATGGAGAATGCTAAATAGCAGGGGGCCCGAAGGTCTGTACTGGGACCAGAGTTGTTCAACATATTCATTAATTATCTGGAAAAAGGGGTAAACAGTGAGGTGGCAAAGTTCACAAACATACAAAAATCACTCACGATAGTTAAGTCCAAAGCTGATTGCAAGGAGTTACAAAGGGATCTCAGGAAACTCACAAAACTAGGCAACGAAATAGCAGATGAAATTCAATGTTGATAAATGCCAAATAATGCACACTGGAAAACAGAATCCCAGCTAGACATAGAAAATGATGGGGTCTAAGTTAGCTGTTACCACTCAAGAAAGATTTTGGAGTCATTGTGGATAGTTCTGTGAGAACATCAGGTCAAAGCACAGCAACGGTCAAAAAAGCTAACCATGTTAGGAACCATTAGGAAAGGGATAGATAATAAAACAGTAAATATCATAAATACTGCTATATAAATCCATGGGACACTCATACCTTGAATACTGCATGCAATTCTGGTCATCCTGTCTCAAAAAGGCATATTGGAATTGGAAAAAGTACAGAGAAGGGCAACAGAAATGATTATGGGATAGAACAGCTTCCATCTGAGGAGAGTAAAAAGATTGAGACCGCTCAGCTTGGAAAAGAGACCATTGTGGGGGGATATGCTAGAATCCTATAAAATCATGGCTGGTAGGGAGAAAGTGACTAGGGAAGTGTTATTTGCCCCTTCACAGAACACAAAAACCAGGGGTCACCCAATTAAATTAAGAGGCAGAAGGTTTAAAATAAACAAAAGGAATTATTTCTTCACACAATGCACAGTCAACCTGGGGAACTCACTGCCAGGGGATGTTGTGAAGGCCAAAACTATAAGTGGGTTCAAAAAAGAACTAGCTAAGTTCATGGAGGATAGGTCCATCAATGGCTATTAGCCAAGATGGTCAAGAACGCAGCTCCAGCTCCTAGCCTGAGTGCCAGAAGCTGGGAGTGGATGACAGGAGATGGATCACTCAATAGTTGCCCTGTTTTGTTCATTCCCTCTGAAGTATCTGGCACTAGCCACTGACAAGTTGTCAGCAGACAAGATACGGGCTAGATGGACCATTGGTCCGACCCAGTCTGGCTGCTCTTATGTTCTTACATAAGCTAAACATCACTGGGCCATCAAGCTGACCCAGATATACCCTACCACTGGCTTGAGGCTGCCCACTCTACAGGTCATGGAAGAACAATGCTCCTTCCCATTTCTCTAGCACGTGAAATCTCTAACATCTGAACTAGCAGCTAGGGAAGGAGCCCAATCCTGGCCCGTCTAGCCCGGCCTCTAGGTCAATGCAAGATCATTGCCGGTTTTATGCTGACCAGTGATTTGTCTAGTCCAACCCCCCAGCGATACGGCTTCCCCGTTTCCATTTCATGGACTCCCCGGTACATTTCCCTCTCAGGATACCCCCTCCAAGTTAACCCTCACACTCCTTCCACGTGTCACTTTCTCCCCCTCCCTCCTGGGTGTCGACACCATTCAGATGCTCGCTGGCTCAGGTCACATCCCCCTGCTCTCCCAGTCTGTTCCTTTCATTTTTCCTGCCAGCTGGTCGAAACTAATTGGCCTTGTTGGAAAGGGGCCAGCCCGGATGGGCCCCGTGGGCTGCTGGCACAGGAAGGGTTAAACTAGAGCTGACCTGACGCCCAGATGGTTCACGTCCTGCCCTGGGAAATGGACAAGCCTAGTCCCTGGGCCGGCCAGGCAACATCCGTGCCAACAGCGTGGCAGATCCTCGGAGGAGCAGCTCAGCACAGTGCCCAACCTTTGAGGATTATTGGCAATCCCACCGTTGCAAAACGAGAAGCCGGGGGCAGGAAACGGGGGGGGCGACTCTCTGGCTCAGTGGTGCAGGTGCTTGTGCCATTTCCCTGCAGGCGGCAAACAGCATCCGGCCGGGGTTTAACAGGGGATTTTAGTTTTCATACTCAGACAGTGGCAAAGCCACGAAACGCCTCTCGCTTTTCCAACGAAACGTCGTTGCTGCCACCTGCTGCCCCTGCGTGGTCACTGCAGTAACACCCCTTTTTCATTTCACACCCCCCTGCCCACGCAGTTGCTGCATCGTGGGGACCCCACCCCTTCCCCCACTCATAATTCATGAAGTTTGATTAATATGCAAATCCTTGGCAACCGATTGCCCCTCGCGAGCAGTTAATGATTTGTTCAGAGGCCCAGCTGCCTGCCAGTATATTTCCAAGGCTGCCGTCTATGGCAGGAGCTTTTCCAACCATCTGTTCATTAATATGGAACAAGCGACAGTGATAAGCAATTAAACTGGCTGCAAATTAACCAATTTGCTTGGGGAGCTGCCTTTTGAGTGCTTGTTTGTTTCATTAAACCTTAAATTCTTCAGGACCCAAAAGAAACGTGACTCCAGGCATGGTGCAAAGAGGCCTGGCCCTGCCCAGACAGCTCAGCCCTCACGGCCTGGCTGGAGGCGGCGTCTCGCCAGGAAGAACAGTCATTTCAAATTATCCAAGCTCTGGAGAGGCGCTGCAAGCCCTGGGTCCGCGCTGGCGTCAGGGAGCAATCCAGCCTCGGTGATACCTGGCACTACCTATCAAAGCTTTTGTGATTGGGTGTTATTTATCATAGACTCCTAGAAGATGAGGGTTGGAAGGGACCTTAGGGGGTCATCTAGTCCAACCCCCTGCTCAAAGCAGGACTAACCTCAGCTAAATCATCCCAGCCAGGGCTTTGTCAAGCTGGGTCTTAAAAACCTCGAAGGATGGAGATTCTACCACCTCCCTAGGTAACCCATTCCAGTGCTTCACCACCCTCCCAGTGAAAATTTTTTAAACTAATATCCAACCTAGAGCTCCCCCACTGCAACTTGAGACCGTTGCTCCTTGTTCTGTCATCTGCCACCACTGAGAACAGCCTAGCTCCATCCTCCCTGCAACCCCCTTTCAGGTAGTTGAAGGCTGCTATCAAATCCCCCCTCATTCTTCTCTTCTGCAATACCTGGGAGTCCCAGTCATAGCCACTGGGCTAGGTTTGTAAAGGGACTGCTCAGTGCAACAAAAATAAGTCATCTGGCAGAACTGCAGATTCAGAACCAGCTGCTTTGTCTAACAGCATCATCACACTAGAGGGGAAAGTCCCACTGACTAACCAGAAACTAAGAGAAGGGGCGGTGTATAGAACCATCTATAACAGAGTTTCTCAACCTGTGGTACGCGTACTCCTGGGGGTATGTGAGACACAGGCAGGGGGTACCTGGGGGAAAACAGAGTGAAGGGGAGGGCAGCAGCTGCCGACTTCTGGGGAAGGCGGGCGGCAGACCCCCACTTCCTGCCCAGTGAGAATCAGCCAAAGAACGGGACATTTGACAGGTGCGCATGTAACAAAAGCCCACCGTTTTACAGCGTCACAGCTGGAATACACACCCACACCCCCCAGGGCTTTCCTCGGAGAAGAAATTATTGTCTCCACTTAATCCAATGCACACATCCTGCTTCCTGTACGGTCAAAATGTTCACTCCAAGCCAGAGATGGCTGTGCCGGGGCAAACTGGGAAGCACAACAATGCCTACAGCAGCGGGCTGGGGAAGTGTCGTGTTTGTTCTTGTTTCACATGTTGGGAGTAAGAAATTCAGTCTCTCATGGGTTCTCCTTCATCCCGTCGCATCTTGCTCAGAGAAGCAGGATGGTACAGTGGTTAGGACACTAGCCTCCAACTTGGGAGACCCCACTTCATTCCCTGCTATGCCACAGATCACCCAGGTGTCCAAAGGCAAGTCACTTGGCCTCTCTGTGCCTCAGTTTCCCCTCTGGACAATGTGGATAGTAGCCCCGCCCTGCCTCCCAGTGGTGTTGGCAAATAAATGCATGGAACACTGTGTGCTCTGGTGTTATGGTGACGGGACCAGAGAAGCACCTTATGCTGTTTATATGTCAGTAGGATGGTAGTGCCCACAATCCCTAACCAAATGGGGTGTGCTAGGTGCTGTACGAGCAGAGCCAGCCCCTGCCCTGAAGAGCCTGTGCCCAGCACAGACAAAGGGAGTGTTATGACCCCTCTGATACAGCTAGGGAACTGAGGCAGGGACATTTAAGTGTGGCAGAGCCGGGACTTGAACCCAGAGTCTCCCACAGCAGGGACCACACTCCAGACCTCCCTTCCCCCCCTTCCATCAGTCTCTGGCCATGGGGAGTAATTTGAAACAGCCCCCAACTGCAGGGCAGCGTTTCAGCGCCACCTCTGCTGCCGGCAGGGTCCCCGTCCTTCCCGCTAGAACCCGGGGAGAGCGGTTGGTGGGAGGGGAAGGAGTCGGGGGCTTTGTCAGAGCTTTAAGGTGACCAGGCCGGGCCCAGAGCTTCCCCCTCAGCCCCCTCCGACCCCGTCATTCCTCGCTGGGAGATGTTCCGCTCCCAAGTGCTGCTTTGGACATGGACACCTGCCTCCCGCCAGAGGCCTCCACAGCTGCTAAACAACCAGCAGCCAGTGGGCTTGAACCCTGGACCTAGACAGAGGGCACCACCCACCCAGCTCCCTGGGCCAGTCATTCCCCTGCTGGGCATTTGACAACGGAAGAGCGACGGTGGCAGCTTGGACTCAGGAGGCAGCATGGCTGGCGCTCAGCAACGACCCCCTCAATCCCACGAAGGGCAGACGCTGGCCTCACCCCAGGGGATCCAGGGTGGGGGGGCGTCCCGGTGACATGCAGGACGCAGAATGTAGCTGGGGAGGACCGGCTCGCTACAGCCTCCCGCAGTGCCAGGCCCATGCAGCAAGCACGGGTCTGCTCCTGCAATAGTACCTGGCGGGGTGGTGGAGGCGGTGGGGGGAGTGAGAAGAAATGAAATTGCAGGGGGAATGTGGGGGGGGGCGGAGAGGGAGTTGGTCCAGGCAGCAGTGTTAGCCCCCCCTCCTCTGCCGGGGTCTCAGATAACACCACGGCGAGCTGGAATTTGGCCTCTCTCTAGATTCTTACACAGGCCCCATCTCAAATATCTGAGGGTCTGGGGCATCTGAATCAATTCAAAGCAAAGCCACAGGCGCAGCGGAGATGCTCTTGGAACCAATTCAGCTGACCAGAGGCCTCTGTCTGAGCGACAGGGCTCCTGGGAGTTGCTGAGCCCCTCGCCCAGCAGGAACAATCCAAGGAGCTGCTCTGACACCACCCCAGAGGGCGACAGCAATCCCCGCACAAGCTGCGGCGCTCAGGGACATCACAGCAGAGCAACGGGAGTTGAGGGAGACAGATGAGAAACAAGTGCACTGAGTTGTTTGGCTCTTTTAAAAAAAAGAAGACGAGTTTTCCGTCCAGCTGGGCAGTGAATTGTTTTCCCACCCCACGAATATGTTAAAGGTTTTGAAAAAGTTCTCATTGCACATCGGGACAAACCAGAACCTTTTTTGACATTTATCACTAAAAATCACACAGAGAGCGAGCTCAGAGTAGCCAGAGGAACATAAAAACAGCCTCACTGGGTCAGATCAGTGGCCCATCCAGCCCAGTATCCCATCTTCCGCCAGCAGCCGGGGCCAGATGCTTCAGAGGGAACGAACGGAAAAGAGCAATTTCAAAGCCAATAGCCTGCAGCGCAGGTGGAACTGGCAGAGCTGGGTGAAACTGATAGTGCTGGGCAACATTTTTTTAGACCAAACCTTATTTCAACTGAAAAAATGCAGAGTCGAATTGACTGAACCGTTTTGCAAATTTGTGGCAATTTTGCTGAATTATTTCAGCCGGAGAAAAAAAAATTGCAAGAATCAAAATGTTTCATGTTGATATTTTTTAAATGAGACATTTTGTCAATTTGAAATGCCTTCTTGGTTTCAATTTGACCTTCTTTTGTTTAAAAAAAAAAGGGGGGAGAGGATTTCTTCTCCAAGTTTTTGCCCCCGCACCAAAATATGAATTGCTCAGCTCTACACACCTGGGATGCTCGAAATGCTGTTCTCAAGCAGGCACAAGCTGGACTTGAAGGACGTGACCCTACATTCCCACTCAGTGCCCTAACCACCGTGCTGGTTTGGGGTGGGTGTCTGTCTTTCTCTCCCCTCCCCAAATTCCTGACTCATTTTCTTGTGAAAAGTTTCAGTTTAGATGAATCTGCATTTTCTGGGGGCAAGGGAGTTTTGGTGTTAAATTCCATTTTCTCTCCTCCTCCACCGCCTCCCCCCCACACACAGCAGAGTTGGAGCAGGAAGGTTCAGGAAGTGCTAAAACCTAGATCCGTCACATCCCATTTTTTTATTTTGAAAGCAGAAAGAAGTGAAAGAGTTAAACCCTCCCCCCCTCCCAAAAAACAACCCGGCCATTGGAAAACTGGGCCGAGCCCCACCCTGTCTTGTACTGATCTAATGCCAGATGGAAGGAGTGAGAACATGGGTTGCCTATTCCAGGAAGTGCAGCCCTGGAACGGAGACTCTTTTAGCTCTTCACAGGGCCTGTTCTCTTCCAGCCTGTCTCTTCCATTAAAAAATGTATCAAACCACCAGGGAGGGGGTTGGAGCGAAGGGCCCTTTTCCTTCCCCTCCAAGTTCGGCTCTGCCCTAGAAGCAGTCTCACCAGTCAGCCTGCGACTCCTCGCTCCTTCCCAGCCCTTTTCTGGATTCCCCCTTATTTTAAAAATACCGTTCTTCCCTTTTAGGATCACAAATTGGCAGCTCCATGATTCTAGGCAACAATAATTTTTAAATAAATGGGAATCAGGAAAAGGAGGGAGGAGTTGCAGGCTGACTGATGAGAGACAGCTTCCGTTTGTTATTCCCTTTCACGGGCAAGGGAAAACGATCACGGCAAGCTCTTCACCTGTGCCCAAAAGCCAGGCGTGGAAAACAGCTTTGCAAAAAGCCCTACCCCCTCCAAAAGCCAGCTGTTGTTGGACAGGTGGGTAAGTTTCTCATTGTGAGAAGGGTGGCTAATCAGCCTTGGCCGGTAAATTTCACATGATGATTTTGCCAGGCCACAATAGGCTCCATCATTTTAGAATCACTGGGAACTTGGTTACTGAATTTAATGGGCCCTTCCAGAGGAACGCCCTAAGGGAAAAATAACCCTACTTGCTGAACCAAAGCGTTTTCTAGAAAACATTTATATCCACAAACATTTTCCATTCCAGAAACTGCAGGAGGGCTAGACAAGCTTTACAAGCCGTTCAGCAGATGGCCCACATCCAGGTAAGTGAAATAGATGCTGTGGTTACCGTTGAAATGTCCGCACAGATAGAGACAGGGCCCCACGTGGAGGCGGGGGGGAAGAGGGGGAAAGGATACACTTTACTGGGGCCCAGAGGGCCTGGCCCAGGCTGCAACCCCCATTACCATGAGGAAAAAATTGAGGCTAAATTGTAGATCATGCCTGAAGAGATTTATAGAAATAAAAATAGCAAGGGGGGGGGTATTTTTTAGAAATGTAGAATATGTAACAGTAATTTCAGAATTCTAACTTTTTTCACGGCTCATGAGCTTGCATGGATCGGATGAAGGATTGTGGTATGTGTGTGGGAGGGGGCCCGAGTTACAAGTTTGTACTGGGCCCGAACAAATTATGCTTGGGCTTGCTGGACAGAGAAACATTCCCCTGGATGGAATTTTCCCCAGCAGAGAATGGATTTTCACATCACAAACCATCAGGAAATACAGACATCAAAGAGAGAAAAGAAGCAGGTCTCTCTGTGCAGATTGGTAAAGAAGAGATGTGCCCTTCTCCTGTATATTCAAACTTCCCCCCTGCATAATGTTGCAACCGTTTAACAGAAGGCATGAATTTAAACTGATTTAGTTAATCTGGTACAACCGCGAATAGACAGTCATATTGGGTTAAGAGTATGGTAAACTGGTTTAGCTGAAATCAGTTCATAACAGGCTTTTTGTCTTAAATAAGTTTAGCTTAAGTGGATTGATTTCCAACCAACTGCAGCTAAACCCCCTTAAGATGCATTGTGTGTGTAGACCAGCTCCTGCTCCCCATATATAACAGACTACCTTTTGGGGCCTATTCTGTAGTTTCAGATAGTCCGGAAGACATATGCAGAACTATACCCCTTCCCCGGTCTATGAGTCTTGAGAACAGGAGCCTTCCTCAGTCTGATCACATCCAATTACCTTGTGCTTCTCCCAGTCTGTCCTCGCCACCTCTTCTCTCTCCCTTAGACTTAGATTGCAAGCTGATCAGGGCAGGGCCCGTCTTTTTGTCATTTCTATACAATACCGAGCACAATGGGGTCTGTGACTGGGGCTCTGCAATCCACACAGCAGTGGTCTGGCTAGAAAGGGTGGGTGCCTCAGTTTACCAGATTTAGATTCCAAACAACAGTTTTAGAAGGAAGATATTGGGGCCTAGGCTGGCTGAGGTCAACACCTGCCTGCACCCGCCCTGCCAGAGTCAGTGATCTCCCCCATTATCACACCCCCCACTGTCTCCAGTCAGCAGGGTAAGGCAGTTGAGCACTCTCAGGAAACAGCTTTTCCTGGACAAAAATGTGTTGTTTTACTGAGCGCAGTATGAGGAAGTAATTAAAGATGATTGGCGTGTTTATCCCATTACCCTTGTAAGATAAGGAGTTTATTCAGCGCACCCACCCGTTAAAGCGGCAGTCACACATTCACACCCTCTGCAACTCCGAAGCGGCTGAAGTCCTGGGATTTGAGGTGATGTAAGCGTTTGAAGGTACATTTTATTTCCAACAAGACAGCGTTTACACCCCCCCCCCGTGTCTGTATTGTTCCAGGTGGATTTTTGCCCCCCGCATTTTACACGGCAAAGGCCAATCACCAAAGCACCACACGACGGCGATGCTCTGTGCACTTCAGCTGCCTCCTCCCTGGCCAGGAACCGCGTCCGCGAGCTTAGCAGGGTGAGAACAGCTAGCGCACAGCACCTCAACAGCTGTTAAACAGCTGCCAGCCCCCCCAGTCAAGGGGGAGAGGTGCCGTCCTCTAGCGTGGCTACGTAGCCAAGCCAGAGAGAAAGGGGCGGAGCTGCACCTCGCTTTTAACAGGTCCCTTTACAAAGGTTTACGTAGCACGTCCATGTTAAATGAGCTCCAGGGTCTCCAGGTTTTGACCGGATGGAGCACTTTGTACTGTGGCCATCACCTCGCCCTCGTAGCTTCATAGGCCCTTCTCACCCATTTCCCTGTGCTCAGCCCACCTCCCGCCACCAGCACCTTGCGCCGCCGGCTTACAGGGAGGAGGACATGGAGGCGCACGCACATCTCTCTCTGGGCTCAACGGAGACAATGCGAGTTCTGCCTGCCTTTTCACTCCTTCTAGAGCAGTGGTTCTTAACCTTTCCAAACGACTGTACCCCTGAGGCCTGAGTCCCACCCCCACGGGGCTGAGGCATGTAACTTAGTTTCATGGCGCCCCTGTGGCTCCAGGCAATTGCCTTTCTTGCCACCCCCAATACCAGCTCTGCACTTGCGACCCCTCTAAACCCCCAGGTTCAGAAACACTGTTCTAGAGGTTCAGCACGTGCCCAGCTCGCCCGCTGCGTTCCCACTCCCTGGCACAGCTGGGGAGGTATGAAGCCACCCCCCCTCCCCCCAGCTAGCTAGACACCCCCCACCCCTCAACCTGCAGCTGGCAGACCTGGCATTAGTCACTGCCACTGTCTATGGAACTTCCACAGCTGGGCGTTGTTAACAATTAATTTAACAGTCATTTCACAGGCTCTTCGACCAGGCCCGTCACAAACTGCGCTGACGTTTTAATGCCAGCTCAGCCAGGGCAAGGGGCTGTACAAACATACAACAAAATGGCAGTCCCTGACTGCGAAGGGCTGCACTCACCACAGGAGCGCCCGCTCGTGGCCAGGCGTGGCGTAGCAGCTGTCTTCCCGTGGGGCGCCCCCCCCCGCTGACTGTCGCTTCGTTGCTGTGGGAGTCTGTCTTCCTGCAATGTGGCCCTCCAGCCAGGTGACCAGATTTGTCTGCCCCTTTCAGGGTAACCAAGTTCAAAGAACAAAAGTCCAGCAAGTAATGCCCTAGATGGTGCATCAGGTCTCCAGCCCCTGGCTCTGGGCCAATGCCACTCTGCCAGGCCCTTCCTGTACATTGATTTTCAGCTCTCAGGCTCTAAAACCAGCAGCCAAGGTCTGCACCATCTCACTCCTTGCTGCTGTTTCCCCATGCTGCTTCCTTCGCAGGCTTTCTTCCCCACAGCTTCTCTGGGTTGGCCCTTCTTCTGGGGCTAGGATCCCTGGGCTTATTCACCCCTTCTCCCCCACTTCTCTGCTCCCAGATAGAGAGTGCAGACACCCCCTTCTGCTACAAACTTCTCCTTCCACAAACCAGCCTGCTTCTGCCCAGCTGGGTTTCATGATCGTTAAGCCAGGCTTTCCCTGCAGGTGCAACCCAGCAACATAATTACCTCAGGGCCACATTAACCCATGCAGCGTCTGTGAGGGGTGCATGCTCCAGCCCACGGAGACACACACAGAGCTAACAGTGCCGCCTCCCTACAGCACAGCATTAGCACCAGGCAATGGTTTTTCAAAAATTCAATGAGCGTGACCTTTGTCCGATGAAAAAAATGACGCAGCTTTTGCCATTTTTCCAACCCGCTTGGCGTATCGCTGCCCCTCTCTGTACAAGGGGGGGATAATATTCACATCCCCCTCCCAGGAGAAGGGCTGAGGGTAGCTGCAAACCATTCTGGAGATTAAAAGCACAGCAAACAGCTCTTTCGTCCGCTACAGATTTGCTTCATTTGTACTTTCTTTAAAAGTTTTGTTTTGAAAAATTCTGATTTTTGAAATCGAAAAATCCTAATTTTCTAAAAAGTGGTTTGACCGTTTACTAAGCGCTATGAGCTCCAGCAGTTATACTGTATCCAGTGAGCAGTGCTAAATTTGTCCCAGTCATAGATCTGAAAGTGGACATACGGACAAATACCGGGCTGGCATCTCTCTCTGACCCCGACGTGTCTCTCTCATTCTCACACACAGTTCAACAGAAAAATGAAACTCAGGCCACAAAACGCCTTTTGAAAAATGTTTTATCCACAAATGAAGTTCTTTGTTTTGCCTTTTTTTTTTAAAGCAAATGTTTCATTCTTCACATCAGATTGGTTGTGGTTTTTTTTAGTCTGCCATCTAGATTTACAATATATGCAGTCTAGACGGCAAGGGACCATCAGTACATCTTGCCGATTTACATATTTACAGTCTTTGGAGCAAGAATTCTTTTATTTAAAAAAACCCCTCTAAAAAAAAGGTCTTTACAATAGAAATGTGGTGCAATTCGTCAATCGTCTTTGGAGGCAACTGGGATTCTTACAATCGCTGGAGCTGCAGAGACCAGTTAGTGTGACGCAGCGTGGACACATACTGCACGGTAAATATTGGGGCTCAGGTCTGGACACATAGGTGTGACCCGTCTTGCTGAAGTTCAGGAACAGCTTCACCAAAGCCAGCGAGGACCACGCTGTGCCATCGCTCCTGTGGTCCGTGGATCTTACAGAGCAGGGGCAGAGGTCCCCATCGCCCTATCCCCTTCCACACCTCCCTCCACCTAGAAAACGTGTGCAAATACCAAACGCTTTGGAAACCCAGCGGCAGGGTTTCGGAGAGGGGCACCGTGAGGTCCCAAGTGGCCCCGGTGCATGGCAATGAGTCACCAAGAACAAGCCCAAAGAGGGGCAATGAGTGAAGCAGCTGAGAAATCTACCACCAGCTTTGTGAGCTCGACAAAGGGGGCTGGGGGACTCAGCTTGGAGCCCCTTCCTTGCCTGCTGGAATTCAGCAGTACCCCACCGTGCCAGCCCCCAAACGCCGCACCGCGTGGAGTGTAGGCGAGAGTGGGGACGCTTTGCTGAGACCGCAGGCCCCGGGGGACAGCTGCCCCAGCCCCGGTGAAGTGGATTTTGGTTGGCACCCCGGGGTGGTTCTGAACGAGGGGCAGTAGGACACGTCCCGCCCAAGCTGGGAGTGCACGCAGAGCCTCTGCCCCTCGGCTGGCACCGGCAGAGCACCCGCTGGCATGTGCCAAGGGTCCTTTTATGCTGGGGAGCGGAGGAACTTCCTTCCTTTCATCTGGCTGCCCCCATCCGGCCTGCTCTGCTCCCCCAGGCGCTCCCAGCCCCCACCAGCTGCCGCTGCTGCGATGGGCACCCCACGGCTAGAGAAACAAGGAGAGAGCCGGCCGTCAGCCCCCATAGCATCGGCAACCGGCCCACGCCCACAACCATGCCGTCTAGTGATGCCAGCCACGTCACGCAGGTGTGACTGCTCCAAGGGAGAAGGGCTGCAGGGCTGCAGTGGGACTTGCTAAAGTCAGACGGAGTCCTTCAGCGGGGTTAGACGCTTAGTGATGAAGTCAAAACCCTACAGAGATCCTGTGGGCACAGTTGCAACCCCGAGCCTGTGCCTCCATGGAGAATAAGGGGGGGAGGTACTTGGCCGGTACTGGAGCTGGGTTTGGAGGGGGGATCCCCAAAGTTCGCTCCCCCCTTCAGCCAAAGCAGAAGGACGATAGTTTCAACACCACAGGGTCACCTGTTCTGAGCCACCCCACACAGCAATTCACCAGAAATGACAGCATTCCACTCATTCCGCAACAGACACCGACGCATCTCAGATAAATAATCACTTTAAATTAGTTCATTAAATTAATTAGCGTTGAGCCACAGCACGGCCTGCCCAGGAGAGACATTTCTGCTCCGTCCCACACAGTCCACGCCCCTTTGGATCAGAACCCGGAGGAAGAACTGACCCCCTGAATCCCCCCCACACACTCCAATGAGAGATCTGGGGTCTAGCAGCACTCGTGCCCCCAACCCCACTTCAGGATCTACCAAAGGCCCAGCTCCCAGGGAATGTGTACCCATAGCCTGACGGTTGGCAATCTCCACAGACAGGGGACGGTTTGGGCAGGCTACGGAGACTGACCTCCCGTCTGAGCCCTGCAAATTTAGGGCCAAGTCTGGGAGCCGGGCACAGTTCCACAGCCCACGTGGTACCTGTTCTGTGGCTAAATTGAGGGCTGCGATCCCACGGGCTGTCAATCTAGCCCCTCTCACCCGCAAGAAACGCACTTGCACTTGGAGGAGGAAAAGAATTAAAAAAAAAAACAAATTGGATCAACAGTTTTAAAAAAGGAAAATTAAAACACATCTATTCCTGCTTCGGATCAGCAAGTGGGGCCGAGCAGAAGGCGTTCCCAGAGCCAGCTCATTCCCACCGCGGAGGCGTCCCCGGGGCCAGCTCATTCCTGAAATGTCCACGATTTCACCTCACTTAACTCCCCATGCTAGGCCCGCCCTTAAGAGCTGTCGCCCTTCACCGTCCGAGAAAGGAGGGGGTGAGGCAGGCAGCGTGGCTCTGTCAGGGAAGAATAATTTAATGCTCTGCCACTCTGCCCCCACTCTGTTCACTAGCTCCCCATTCCCGCTGGGAAGCAACACTGGGAGGCAGGGGTGGGTTCCTCATGGTTAAGGACCCTCCCCCCACGGGAATGGAGTTGGGACACTGGATTGGAGACACACTGACACACACACCCCACCCCCGAAGGAGGAGTCTCCCAGAGCGGGATAATGCAGCACGTTCCGTTCCCGGTCACTGTTTTGGTATTAAAAAAATCATCCACAAAATACTGCCGAGTGCCCCGAATACCCCAATAAATGCAGCTGGCAAGGGTGCATTCCCACATGCTGCACCCCAGAGCCAGCTCCCTCCCCCCACTGGGGGTCAAACCGGCCCCTCTGACTCATTCAGGTTCTGAGAGCAAACCGAGCTGGCAAGAAGCTGACAGTTCTTCAGTGGCACAGGGTTTAGTTAAATAGTGCGGTAAACAGCCCCGGGCTCCCACGTGGCTCGGGAAGCCCAAAGTGATGGCTGCAGCAGCAAGCCACAAGAGATGGCCAGTCCCGCGGGGGCAGCCGCCGCGCTGCCGGAAAAGGCCTGCGAGTCAGCGCCGGCTTGGCCCAGAGGAATTCATCCACCCTCCAACTGTAAGGATTTCGGATGCTCCGCTTCCGAGTCTTGACATGATGCAGCTGAAAGCCACGTCAGCCTGGGCGACGGGGGCTCCCCGGCCCGCTCCCCTCGGCCCACCTTCTCCAGGATCAGCGCCGTCCCCAGCAGTCAGTCCCACCACGAGCAAGAAGCCCCCTTCGGCGGTGGTCTCTCCAGGCCAACGGACACTGGGATGCGCTGGGCGACAGGCAGCCATGGCAGACGCCAAGGCAGCTCTGGGGCAATTCCAGTCCACGTCCCATCAGAAGTAAGTGAGGTTCTTGACGACGCCTAATTCAAGCATCTTTTTTATTGCTAATGCCTCGTGCGAGACATTGTGCTCCGAAGCCTGCGAGACCGACAAAAGAAAGCGTGTTAGGCCAGAGGCTTTTATCAGGTGGCCACGCCAGATGGGAAAAGCCGTGTGTCCTCTCAGCCCTCCCTCTCTGCTCAACCCTGCTTCATTGCAGTTCACCCTTCGTGATGATCAGCGGGGCGCTGCAGCATTAAAAGGGGGGTGACATTGTTTTAGGAATTTAATATTTAATGCATGCAATTTCAAAGCATTCTTTCAGGAATCCAGGAAAAAAGCCACCAGGCCTCACTGAACACACTGACAAAATGGGTCCAATGGTCATTAGCCACCTTGAGGATTAGAAGAGGGGAAGCAAGACAAGGGGGATCATTTACTTTGCATTGAGTTAACAGCAAACCAGGCCGGTGACTCTCCCTTTGTCTACTTAGATGCTCACAGACTAAATTCTTCTCTGGGCTGGGGAAATCTTGGCCGTTATACTTAACAACCCCACAAATTATCCTAGGCTGGCAGTGTTTGCAGAGGTGAGTCCCAGCTGGAAAGGGATAAACGAATTCTGCTGACTCCTGAGGCAGGTAACTCATATCTAGAAGGGAGTAATAAGGGAGCTCTCTAGGGATGAAGGATCTAGGGTGTGGGCTGAGCAACCCTGTAGGAGGAGCCGTAGGAGTAGCCCAATGTGGGGAGATGTTTTGAGCTGAGCCGCGTATTATATCATTGCTAATGTCTGTGCTCATAAAGCCAAAGGAAGGAAGCACATTTGGACTCTACACAGCATGTGGCCTGTGTGTGGAAACACTTGCCCATGGGCTTTTTCCACAGATGTATTTTCATCATTTGTGTTTTCCTGTAACAGGTGGCAACTGGGGAATGACGTGTACCTTTGTGTCTGTGCCACAGCAAAAGACACGTCCAATATTACACCACCGAG
Source organism: Emydura macquarii macquarii (assembly GCF_026122565.2). Taxonomy (NCBI): domain Eukaryota; kingdom Metazoa; phylum Chordata; order Testudines; family Chelidae; genus Emydura; species Emydura macquarii. The sequence continues at coordinate 2,420,474 of NW_027130449.1, read as the reverse complement.
ATTCTGCCTGGCCTCCCATTGCACTTGTACTTTAGATCACTGGTTCTCAACCAGCTCAGGATCCATTTGTAAACGTTGCTGGCATGTCGTGGCCCAGGAAATAGTCTGGCGGTGGAGCCCTGGGGTGGTTTTGCTCAGGTCCTGCACCCCAGGAGGGTTGGATCCACCCAGCACTCACCCCACAGCGGCGGCTCCTGCAGCTCCTGTGCTGGGGGCTGGCTGAGCTTGGCTCTCCGCTCTGAGTGCTGCCGCTCTGGGTTGCAACGCCACTCTGGTTTGCCCCCCCTCCTCCCTCCAGACTGGACCAAATGTGTGATTGGAGCTGTGACCCGGCTCACGGGGCTGCAGAGCCATTCACTCAAATCTGGCCTACCTGCACTGCCATCGTCATGACGGCTGGGCCAAACCTGAGCGGTGCTGGGACCCCGGAGGTCGCAGTGCCTGGCGCAGGGAGAGGAGCCCAGCCAGGCCCGTGGGACAAGAGCCCAGGAGCTGCCACGCCAGCCTCTGAAACATTCTGGTGACTCAATTTTGGGTCCCGTCCCACAGGTGGCGAAACCCTGCTTTAGAGGGCATCTGGGGAGGGTCTATCTTCATTACTTATTTATTAACTGTATTGCAGCTGCACCTAAGAGCTCTAGTCACGGACCTGGACCCCAGTGTGCTAGGTGCTGCACAGACAGAATGAAAAGATGGTCCTTGCCCCATAGATCTGGCCACCTAAATGTTCTGCTGTCTGTACAGAGCCTCACACATGGGGGCCCTGCTCCTCGATTGCTGTTCCTAGACCCTCCCATAATACAGAGAGCGCTACTACCTGGAGTATTCCCTAGGTATCTCCTATACTTGCTATGGGGAATACTCCAAACACCAAGGGAATGGAAGAGCTTTTACGGACCATCACGGTCGTATGCACCACTGCTCTCCACTGGATGGAATGCATCAAAGCTATTCCTGGGTCTGCCCGTGGGTAGTGGCCACAGCATATTGAGAAGAGGTATCACCCCTTGTTCTATTACAGACAGTACCCAGACAGTTTACCGCTAACACGGTAATAATACAGTTCCTTCCAGTGACGTGTGTAAAGCCCAGAGATTCACAGAGGAAAGGTGCTGTGTAACAGCAAAGTGTTATCAACACTAGAGGGGAAAGGGTGTGGTTACTTACAGCCATTGACTTTAGTGTGATTTGCTCGTAATAGTGTATGGTCTGTTTTTTATTGGTAGAGTCGGGATACCCAAAGCCTGCGATATGTACCAGGTCACAGAAGTGCAATGCCAAGGTGATGGCTAATAATCCCGTTGTTGGTTTCTAGATGGAGAGAGAAAAAGAGAGAAAGGGAAGGGCTCAGGGTGATAAAAAAAAAATCCTGTACATTCTGTGTTCAGTTCAGAGTGGTTTTCTCCCCCCTTCTCTCTCTGGGGACAGGTCTAGTGTATTACACAGTGGCTTTAGTACGCATAATCATAAGAGCTGTGCAAATAATGGATTTTTCAGTTCGCCGGCAATTCTAAACAACAATAAACATAGTTTTGGGTCAACTGAAGAGGTTTCCTTTCAATTTGGAGCTTTTTAAAAACAAATACAATTAAAGGACATTTTGAAGGAAGATCAGTTGGAAAACGTCAGAATGAAACACTTTGATTTCTTTGGATTTTTTTAAGGATTTTTCCCCCGATTGAAACAATTCAGCAAAATTGACCCAAATTCGGAAAATGTTTCCGTGTCACTAAATTTTTGTTTTTCGGTGAAAAAAGTTTCAAGTGAAAAATTTCATCCAATTCTAGTGCTTCCGTCTCTCGCTGCTGGCTGGCTCCAGTACCTATCAGCCTGCTTCACTCATAACTAGCCCCATCTCTATGCTAGTTTAGTGGCTTGTGCCAGGTTCTAGGCTCACCGATGTCCATAGTTCCTTATGATACATGGACACAGTTCATCCCATATGCAAGACTTAGCATGGAGGTTTCCCCCTCTTCGGAAGGGCAGGTTCTAGCAATAGGGCTGCCGCCATTACAAAGTGGGACTCTCAATTTTGTCCTGCATCTTTCATCACCTGCCTTATGGGGTATAAAACAACCTGACTGGACAAGAGAGGGAATATTGGGGTCATGAATTCCAAGACACACATGGATTTTCCAGGTAGCTTCTTGAACGTTCTCCAGATCGGGACAGCCCTCATGACTATGTGCCAGCTCATTGGGATCCGTATAGATCAAGGCACCGAGAATGGATAGTTTAGTTAAAGCTTCATTGCCCACATCTGCACTGCATGGGTACCCAGACAGCACTGCTTAAACTCCCAAAGTCCTGTCCCAACATGTGCTGGGCTCAGTGTGAACCTGGGACAAATTCTCTTTTTTGGCTGATCCAAAGCCCCAATAAGGAATCTGGAGGGGTGCAGACTGCCACATGGCCAAGGAGGGAAAGGCATCGGCGGATACACATGCGCAGATTGCGGCACAGCTGTGCAACGAGGGAGGTGAGGGCAGCAAAACAGTCCATCGGGAGAAACGCTCAGCCCACGAGAGAGTCCAGGAGTGCCCTGATGAAGGTGAATATACGGGTAGGGATGAGAACCGACTTGTCCTTGACGATGCAAATGTCCAGGCCGGCGGGGAGGTCACAAAAGGTCTGGATAGTGGAGTGGAAACGGTTGCAAGAAGGCACAACAAGGAGCCAGTCGCCCAAGTAAGGGAACACCGAGTGGCCGAGATGACGCAGTTGAACCGCGACAATGGCGAAGGTCTTCGTGAACACGAGGGGCAGTGACGATACCGAAGGGGAGGAGCCAGAACAGATCATGAGAGTGTCCCACTGTGAAATGGAGGAACTTTGGATGAGTCGGGTGGACATCTATGTGAAAGAATGCAACTTACATAGCGAGAGCCGCGAACCAGGCCCCATGGGGGAGGGACTGCATAATGAGAGGGAGTGTCCGGAATCAGAACTTCCATGTCAATTGGTTCAGCCCCCAAAGATCTAGAATGGGGCGGCGGCCACCCCCTTTTTTCGGCACAAGGAAATAAGGGCAGTAGACCCCACAGCCACGGTGGCAGTGAGGGATGTATTCTATGGTGCTCTTCCAGAGGAGGGTGTCCACTTCCTCATGGAGGAGATCATGGTGGGAGGGATCCCCACAGCCAGAATGGGGCAGGCGATGAGGGGAGAAGGAGAGGAACTCTATCAGGTATCCCGGTGAAGAATGTCCAGCACCCATTGGTCGGTGGCAATCATGCCCCAATAGTGGGCAAACAGGACAAGACTGCCCCAAGTCTGGGGTGCCATAGGAGAAGTGGAGGGAAATTTGGGGAAAGAGTCAAAACGGCTGTTTGGAGGGACGCTGCAGAAAGATCAAGGCAGTGGAAGCGGCGGCGGTGGAGTAACAGGGCTGTTGCATGCGCGAGCTACGGCGGGACTACTCCTGTGGGTGTTGCGAGTAGGGTTGGTAGGTGGCGTGTGGACGGGGGTGGAAAGATGGCCACCACTGCCTGCGGGTCGGAGCTGGGATGTAGAGGCCCATGGAGGAATGAATCTTGCACCCCAGAAGGTCCAGTTTTTGTCTGCTCAGTCCAGAGGGGTGGCCTCGAAGTGCTGCTGTCAGGCGCGTTCGGTCGCTGTTTGGATCACGAGCAAGTTGGGGGGCAGATGCGTAAACAGGAAGTCCATACCCTTAGAAGGAATGAAGCAGTGGCATTTGGCACATTTCGGGGTAGGGATACAAGAAGCTGGGGTGTAGCAGACCAATTGGAGCAGCTAGAGAATGGCCTCGTGGATAGGAAGGGCAGTGGGGATGGGCCGAGAAGGCTGCAGGATATCCAGGAACTGGTTCTGCAAGCCCTGGACGTCCTCCACCGGGAGACAGAGCAGCATCCGTGCATCGAAGCAGGTCGTGATACTGGCTGTGATCGTCCAAAGGGGAAAGGGAAGGCGGAATGAGTGCTTCATCTGGAGACAAGGAGGCTCCAGCGATTATGGGTGGTGCAGCGATGTCCTGAGGCTTGTCATGGACGGAGGGTGGGGCGTGCAGGGGATGGCCAGTGGTGTGGTAGCGGTGACACCCTGTTGTCCCCATAGGGGTCCCAGGCCGGCCAATAGGGACAGACATATGGGCTGAGCAGTAGCAGGCCCTGGGGTTATCGGCGGGAAGCCGGACGTCAGCGGGTAGCACAGATGTCATCAAGGATCCGGGCTGTAGGATCGCGCAGGAGAGAAAGGGGGGCCTGGCTCAGAGGACCACTCAGACTCCGAGGATGGTTCTGGCAGGGGTGGGGGCTGTCGGGACGAGGCAGAGTGGAAAAGGGAGTTGCATGAGCAGGAGAGGCTCATCCACCGGAGATGGGAGCCCCAAATCTATCAGGGAGCTGGGTTGTGACGGGAGCCGGCGTACGGCAGAATCAGCTTGGCCGTGGGCATCAGCGGAGACAGGCAGCCCGGTGTACGGGGGACCGGGCACGAGAGTCCGGAGGGGCCAGCCAGCGTCGACGGTGCCGGAGGCGAAGGTGGCCGACCGGTGGCTGTGGCTGGAGGCGGTGATGGCGGTTCGCGGCAGCGCTTGGCCTTATGCTCCATGCGAGGCTTCTTAGCAGGCGGCTCAGCCAGGGCAACACGCAACTTCTCACCCGCCCTGGCGCGGCTCAGGGAAGCAATGCTGCATTTAGAGGCGGAACCCGTCGGGGAGCTGCCCTTGTCCCCATGTCCACGCTTCTTATGCTCACGGCAGGGCTTCGGCAGATGCGGCGGTACCACGAGCGCCGGCGCACGAGCTGGGATCGGGGGAGCCTTCATCCGCCGGCCTCGGATCCGATTGCACCCGTGGGCACGCAGCCTCCTCCAGCAGGTGTTTGCGGAGGCGAAGTTCCCTCGCGTCCCAAGTCCAAGGCAGAAACGAGCGGCAAATGGCGCAACGGGTGAGGACGTGAGACTCACCAAGCCAATAGAGACGTCGGTGCTCGGTGCTCACAGAGAAGGAGAGCGGACACAAAACACAGCTTTTGAAGACAGCTTGCTGGGGCATAGTCCCCAGAAAGGAGAGGGGAAGCCCCAGGAGGGAAAGAAATCGAACAAGGGAAGTCCTAACTAACTAACTACTACTGGCAACTACACACAGCTAGAAGAAAAAGTATGTACAAAGGGCAGGGAAAAACCAGACAAGTTCTTGTAGAAAATTAAGAGCACTAAGGAACAGGGGCTCCGACTCTGGCCAGGCGGCAGTAGAGGAAACGGGAGCAGCGTCAACCCACACAGCCTCTCAAAGCCTTGGTCACACCATGCGGCTGACTCACATGCAGGTCAGTGGACACTACTGCGAACCGTGCCGGCTCCGGCGCATGGCCCGCCTGCGCACCCTTGTCTGGAACCCATGGAGGGACCAGCATCCGAAGAAGAACTGATTGTCCCTCACCCAATTTCTATCCATTTCCAGGGAGAGGCCGGCGGATGGAGTTAGGCAATAAGTCAACGGGGCACAGTGGTAGTGCAGCTGAATGGCACCAGGTCCCGGTAGTGTGTTCCAGCTGTGAATGCCCTGTGATTTCGACCTGGGGCACAGCAAGTCTGTCTGTCTCTCTTTAACCCCAGCACACCGGCTCCCTTACCTGTTTAACCTTCCGTGGTTGCTTCATGGGAAGATTAAGCAATTTAGCAGCAGTTATTTCCATGAAATAAGGGTTCAGAATTCGCACTTGCTTGGGATTCGCATTCCAAATTATAGGGGGCTGCTTCCAGAACCCCTTGCGAATCTGGAAAAGGACAACAGGGAAGTCAGTGGCTGTTCTTTGCCCCGGAGTCACTAGGGCTGCAACCCTGGGAGGCTGGTGCGGAGGGGTCAGCAGCTATAGTGAAACACGGCAGAGGAGAGACCAGCCGTAGCCCCCGCAGCACTTACTCGCTTCTTGTCATTGAGGATTGTCTCCATCCACTGGAAATCCATGGGTTTAAATGGCACCAGCACCAGCAAAGTATCTGGATTGTTTTCCTTTCTGGGGTTGAAGTGCGCGGACTCGGGGTAAAATAGGCGCATAGTGGTCTTGGAGCCCACGTCCTGCTCGTACCCATGAACGGGTGCATTGTTCAACCTGGGGAAAAGGGAGCACAAGATGGGGCAGGTGATATTTCCACACATGTCCCACTTTCCCCAGGACCTGTCCCATTAGCATCTCGCTCCCCATTCCCAGCAGAAACTCCTTCGGGGATTCAAGCCACCTGCCCACCACACTTCAACAGGATGGATTTGTTAGGTAGGAGACTTGGGGACAGGAGCCTTCGGGAATGAACTCCCCCAGGAAGGGAGGAACATCACCTTCCACTCTAGGTGTCAGAGACATTGCTGTGACCTGCCTTCTCTAACAAACTCTGAGCAATGGGGATGTCCATTTATACAAACCCTTCCAAACCAAAACTCTCCCATGCCTTTCTCTCTTCTGGGAGAGGATGAGAGAACAGAGAAACGGATACGAATGTTTGGGAAAAGCCATGCGTCCACGTTTCTGAAACGAAACGTTCAAGATTTCCAGCTCGCCAGAAATTTTGAAAACTTTGATTCCGATTCAGAATGAAATCAAATGTCAGCATCTCTTGGCCAGCTCTAGTCTGTGCTAGCCCCGCTCCTAGGCTCCACCGCCTTTCATGCACACCAAAGCCAAGTCAAAGGAAAAGGGAACGATACGAGGTTCACATGCCGCATCGATTCTGGTTTCTCAACGTGAAACGAATGCGTTCAGTTTTCCTCCATCCCACTGACACATCGTGGATCCCTGAGCGTTTATCTTTGCCTGTCCCCAGGAATCTGCGAACAGACACCGCTGTCTCCAAACAGATGCGGTGGGTCCATGGGGGGAGGAAGACGAAGACTCATTGTATTGAACCCCCATAGCACCTTACCTGATCACCACGTCGTATTTGTTGATTGCTTCCCCCATGGAGCTGTTTCGGAGCCGGTGTCCATTCCCCACCACGGCACACCTCCGGCATTTCATGCTGCAAAAGAAAATGCAATCTTCACCGCACACTCTCCCGGTTTTCAACTCTGAGGGATTCTCTCCCCCTTTACACCGAACAATCTAGTTCTTTACACATTTTTAGAAGCAACAAAAACAGCCTGAACTCTTTGGTGCTCTCCAGTGCTGAGCTTCTTGCTGGGGGGTGAAGTTTGCATGGAATTCTATGGCTTTGCGATGCAGGAAGTCAGACAGGATGATGATGGATCTCTGTGAGCACAGCATTTTTACCAGTGGATTCCAGGGGAAATGCAGGTGTGAATTCCCATTACAATGCCCCTTGGCCTAGTCAGTAGGGCCATTTTTCTGATGTTGACCCTTGCCCCTCATCTCCCCACCACCCGCGAGGAAGCAAACTGAAATCACCACACCCATTTCACACTGAATGACAAGGGCACCCAGTCACTACCAACGCAGTTACAGTCCAACCGGAGCCCGAGAGACAAGAGATACCCCTTATTGGCACATTGGACTGCAAACAACACAGGTTAGCAACCAAACAAGGTGGCAGGTGCGTACAACGAGCCCCCTTGCTGCAGGATCAGCGGGGATTGAATTTGTGACCTTCATCACTAAAAGCAAGAGCCGCTAGCACTCGAGTTACAGGAGTAACTCCTGTAAATAGTCATGGAAGTAGACTCTTATCCGAGCCAGCCACTAGCCGGGGGATAAAGAACTACACTCTTCGCATGGGTTCCACGTCGTGCTGCCAGAAAGGCTCTGGGCTACAGTCGAAGAGATCTGCTCTGACACAGACGCTGTATGTGACCCTGGTCGAGTCGCCATCTCTCCGTGCCCCAGTTTTCTCCTCTGGGAACTGGGGCTGCCCCGGCAGCAGCACAAGGAAGTGGTGAGGTCCAAGAAGCGCTCGAGCCCCGCAGACGGCCATGCTATAGAAATGCAGCGTCAGCGCCCTTCCGGGCCCCATCCCGGCAGTAACAGCTGAGATCAGCAGGGAAAACCAAAGTGCCCAGCTGCCTGACGAGGAAGAGAAAAGTGCTGCCGCCAGAAGCGGGAGTGGAATGGAGTATCCACGTGAAAAGCCAGCCCTGCACCTGGACCAAGGTCAGAGAGACCTCAGGGCACCTGGTGGATGGTGCTTCACCTGGCCAACCTAATTCTTCCACCAGTTCAAACCACTTCCTTAAGAGAGGACTTGATGTCAGGAGTTTGTCTGGGCCAGTCTCTGGGCCACCTGCAGAGCTACCAAGCTGTTGGAGGCCCTTATTAAATGGGATTAGAGGCCGGATTTCAGTCCAGAGTTCATAGACACAGGATAGTGCACGGAGACGCAGGCAAACACAGGGGCTGAGCCTGTCAGCGCAGTGCATCTCCCTTATCAAATAACAAACAGCACTGTATTGCACAAACTGTCCCATGCTCCAGTTCACCAGGGTGCTACAGGGAGCTGGCCTAGGGACTTGACCACTGCACTGGGTCTCAGGGGTCATGGGCTTTATTCCCAGCTCAGCTGCTGGGTGACCGTTGGCAAGTCATTTTGCTCTGTGCCTCAGTTTCCCCATCTGCCCAATGAGGATAATGATACTGGCCTCCTTTCTAAAGCACTTGGATGAGACAAGCTAGGCATCGTATCTGGGACAGGTCTTTAATTGACCCTGTGACCTGCCTTTGTAGGATGTTCCATAATCCCTTGCTGGATCCCAGGTTTGGTTTTTGCCTCTGCCCCTCCCGCCCGGCTGCTAGAGACGGCAGCAAAACAAGAAAGGTTCTAGTTACATTTTTCGGCTTTGCACTGGCGTTTTGTTGAGCCTCCTGAGATCTGGTTCTCATTCCTGATTCTAGATGGGCTGGCTCGGTGCTAGATTGGGTCTTATCTGGATCCTGTTCCTTTGCTCAGCTGCAACAGTGCCCTATATCCTCTGGGGTTGTAGGAATGGGGGCCACTTGGCCTGTATTTCTGACCCACGGCTCACATGTTCAGACAAGCAGACAGACCCCAGAGTGAGACGGAGCCGTGCAGCTAGTCCCCACACCACGGCTGACTGACACTGCAGGTCATTACCCTCCTGCCACAAATCAACGGCTCGCGTTGCCGGACGTCCCAGACAGAGTCCAGCCATTTACTTCATTTGAGTGCAAGCAAACAACCAGGTGGCTGGCTGGGGCTGCAAGACCATGACATCATGTCCTGATGCACGTCTGTCAATACAGGGCTGGGCTACAGACAGCAAGTCTCCCGGGGCTCGGAAATCAAATCCTGGCATAGGCTGCAGGGAGACAGGGCGCTGGGGGGGAGAGACGACACGACGACGGGGGGGGGGGGGGGGGGGGGGAGAGGGACTCACCCAACCAAGTCACCCGTGCATATTTGTGCACATCATAAAAGTCAAGCATGCAGTTTAGCAACCTGGGCTTAAAAGGGGCCGGGGAATGGAAGGACAGGGGGGGCTGCCGGGCAGGACTGAGGGGCTTGAGCAGAGCTGGAGGGACCCACGGACTGGCAAACCAAGGGGGCTAGAAGTGGGCAGAGCCCCGTGGGGAAACTCGCCTGTGTTGGGCTTGACTCTGCCAAGGTAAATGGACTTCACCCTCCTTGGCATTCAGGCCAAGAGCTTCCTGGGTTTGTTGTGGGGGAGAGGGGGTCTGCTGGGTTTGAAACCAGTTTTGGGTTTATCCCAGTCTACAGAGTCTTGGACCTCCTCATCCCACGGGAGTCCAGGCCGGTGGTGACTGAACCTCTTCAGATACCACCTGAAGGCCAGTGACCTACAGCCAGTGACCCTGAAAACTCAGTCCAGACCCCAGATCCCAGCCCTCACAGATGACTAACTGGCCCATCAGAAAAGCCAAGGGCCAAATGGGTTGTGGGGAGTGAACACCCTCACTCGGACACACCTGGGGGTGGAGGGGGAGCCAGCCCTGCATCTGGCTATTGGATAAAGAGTGGAGCTGAATCCCCAGAGCTCCCGAGCCAGCCCCCCGTCCACAACCCCAGGAAGATCATTCACCCGACAACGACAGCACGTCCCATCGGCTGTGTTGGGAGGGGAGGCTAAAGAAAGGGTGGCTGCACGGGAATTACCTGTGGATGCTTTCAGGCACCGAGGAGCTGGTGATTGCTAACAACCGGAGGAGACTGTCTTCTGCAAAGGAATGCAAGGGGGCAGTGAGTGAGGTCAGTCCTGCCAGAAGCAACGAGATCCCCATATCGGCACAAGACCCCCCGGCTGCCCCATGCACCACGCTGCGACCCGAGAGGGAATTCTTCTCCTGGAGGGCTCTTTCCCTGGGATCATCCCCTTTCCCACCGTCAAAGTCTCCACCTTGCCCCTCCTTCTGGCCAAAGGCAGACTGCCCGCGCTGGGGAGGTCACCTAGAGAGAGGGGCCAGTACAAGCAGCAAGCTCTGCATAGCAAAGATGCTCTGAGCACCACTCGGGTCTTTCCTAGGGGATGGGCACTGCCGCACATCCATGCCTGAGCCTCCTTCCTCGAGGCCGTGGCAGACTGGGCGGCAGGAAGGAAGGAGTGTAGCAACTTAACAAGAACCACCCAGTGTCCCCGGGGCTGGCGGGGAAGACAGAGACAGCCACGCGCTTGTTGATCAGGCACCGGTTAGAGTAAAACACCATGCACTTAGGGGCTTCGAAACAAGAGCACTGAGCAAGACGGGGTACAGCCTTCCCCGGCAGCCCTCTCTGCTCCAGCTGCTCCCAAAATGCACTCTGTGCAGACCCCGGTTTCCTTGGGCTCCCTTGTCTGCCCACAGCCGCCTGTGGCTAGTGTCTTGCACTCAGAGTGTAAGCGCTTTGGGGCAGTTTGTGCGGGGTGTTGTTTCAGGACTGGGGCTCCTAAGTGCTGAAAATAAATAACGACGGTAACAACGGACGACTCTCGCTCTCTCCTGGGAAGCCTGCATCTGCACCAGCAGATCTCCTGCCCGCTATTAACGCACAGCGCTGCACCGGTCTGAACACTGGCATAGATGGAGGAGCGTGCTCCCAACCCTGCCCAGAGCTTCCTCCAAAGCCATACACCTCCCAACTGCACTGGGTTGCACCACACGCATCCACATCCATGGTGCAGGCAGGCAACGAGGAACTGGGAGAAGCCGGCCACCATCTGCCCGTCAACATGAAGCCTCCCACAGCATCACCATAGCCACACCCCCAAAGTGCGCTGTTCCTGCCAGGACTGAGGACTTGGGTAGAAGCTCAGGGCAGCTTCTCAAGGAGACAGTATTGAAGGCACCGCTGCGCACAGTGCCGATGCAAAGGAAGGATAGGAAGAGGCCAATATGGCTCCATCAGGAGCTTTTCAATGAGCAGAAAATCAAAGAAGAATCCTTCAGAAAGTGGAGACGTGGACAGATTGCTAAGGAGGAGTGCAAAAGTGTGTAGGGACAAAATCAGGAAAGGTAAGGCACAAAATGAGTTACACTCAGTATGGGATATGAAAGACAAGAAGCAGCAGCTTTTAAAATACATTAGGGGCAAGAGAAAGACGACCGCAAGTGGAGATTCTCTACTTAGCAGGGAAGAAAAACTAATAACTAATGACTTCAAGAAGGCTGAGGTGTTGAATGTCTATTTCACTTCAGTTTTCACTAAAAAGACGAGACACTCAACACAATTAACAACAACGAAGGGGAAGGAACGCAAGCCAAAATAGGGAAAGAATATTTAGATAAATTAGATGTATCCAAGTCAACTGGGCCTGATGAAATTCGTCCTAGGTACTAAAAGAACTAGCTGAAGCAATCTTGGAACCATTAGCAATTATCTTTGAGAATACGTGGAGGATGGGTGAGGTCCCAGAGGCTGGAGAACGACAAACTTAGTTCCTATCTTTAAAAAGGGGCACAAAGAACATGGGGAATCATAGACCAGCCAGGCTAACTCCAATATCTGGAAAAATACTGAAACAAATTATTAAACTATCAATTTGTACACATCTAGAGAATAATAGGATAATGAGGAATAGCCAGCATGGATTTGTCAAGAACAGGTCATGCCAAACCAACCGGATTTCCTTCTTTGAAAGGGTTTTGGCCTAATGAATGAGGGAAAGCAGTAGATGTGATATATCTTGATTTTAGTGAGGTTTTTGACACAGTCTCACAGGACATTCTCAAACACGAACTAGAGAAATGTGGTTAGGATGAAATTACGATAAGGTGAATGCAAAACTGGTTGAAAGACCATAATCAAAGAGTTGTTATCCATGATTCACGGTCCAACTGGGAGAACGTATCTAGTGGGTCCTGGCAGGGATCGGTCTAGGGTCTGGTATTATTTTTTTAGTGACTTGGATAATGGAGTGGAGAGGATGCTTATAAAATTTGCAGATGACACCAAGCTGGGAGGGGTTGCAAGCACTTTGGAGGACAGAATTAGAATTCAAATGGACTTGGACAAACTGGAGAACTGGTCTGAATTCAACAAGATGAAATTCAGTAAAAACAAGTGCAAAGTACTATACTTAGAAAGGAAAAATCAAATGCACAACTATAAAATGGGAAATAATTGGCTAGGTGGTAGCACTGCTGAAAAAGATCTGGGGGTTCTCAGGGATCACGAATCGAACAGGAGTCAACAATCTGATGCAGTTGTGAAAAGGCTAACAACATTCTGGGGTGTTTAACAGAAGAGTCGTACGGAAGACATGGGAGATGATTGTCCCATCGTACTCGGCACCGGTGAGGCCTGAGCTGGAGAACTGCGTCCAACCCTTGGCACTGCACTTGGAGTGACGTGGACAAACTGGAGAGTCAGAGGAGAGCAACAAAAATGACAAAAGGTGTAGCAAACCTGCCCTCTGAGGAAAAGCTAAAAAACTGGCTACGTTTAGTCTTGAGAAAAGATGACTGAGAGGAGACCTGATAACAGCCTTCAACTAGGTTAAAGGCTGTTATGAAGAGGACAGTGATCAACTGTTTTCCTACCTTCAGTGGACATGGAGAAGAAGTAATGGGCTTAATCTGCTGCAAGGGAGATTTAGGTTAGATATTAGGAAAAACTTTCCAACGATAAGGGTAGTTAAGCTCTGGAATAGGTGTCTGAGGAAGGTTGTGGATTCCCCGTTACTGAAGGTTTTAAAAATCAGGTTAGACAAACTCCTGTCAGGGATGGCCCTGTCACAACACAGGGGGCTGGGCTCGATAACCTATCGAGGACCATACCAGCCCCTATCTGTCCCTGCCAGAGGAGAACCTACCAGCAGCTGAAAGCCAAGAGGAGAGGAGAGAGAAGAGCTATCTCCCAACACCACACAGTAACCAGTGGGGTATACACAACCAAAAGCAGTGTGGCCAGGACTCTACTGTGTTATGAACAATGTTAAGGCTTCTAGCACTTGGGATAGGCATCTTTTTATTGCTTTTAATCTAGATAAAATATTCTTTATTCTCCTTTTTAAAAAGAGGCTCCGTCTTCCAGTTAAGGAGCAGAAACCCATACCACGTGACTCCGACAACCAATCACACACATCTTGGGTAACAAATAGTTGAGGCAAACTGTGAACACCTGACTGGCTGAATGTTTTTCCTCACCAATTGATCAAGCAACCACAAACACATCTGTCAGAATTAACCTGTTTGTGGGTAATTCCCTAAGTGAAAACGGGGGGAGGTCAGATGATGACAAGATATTTGCGACATTGCCCCATCTCTCCCAGGCCACACGCTCACACGAGGACAATCTGACCCATGAGCAAGTCCAGTACAGAGCCAAGAGGCCACGGGAGACAGTCGATCAAGCCACACTGGTTAGATTGCAAGTAAGAAATAGGAGACAGCAAGAGAGACAGAAAAAACAGGTGTGAAGGAGAACACACGTCCTGTATTGCGTGCCATGCTGCAGTTCACCAAACCCACGGGATGGGTGCTGGAGAGCCGAGAAGCAGGTTTGCTTACCGCTTCCTTTAGTCCCATAGGGCAGCTCATACGACGATGGGGTCTTCTCCCAAAAGTAATCCTTGAGCTGTAAAAACAGTGGATGATCCCGTGTGTAACTGCAAGGAACACAGAGCGGATTAGCCAAAGGGACATGCAAACCTGAACTGAACTAGAATCTTCAGCTGATTTCACTGTCTACTCCACCCTTTCCCTCACCCCCAGATCGTGCAGTGACAATCCTCCCCCGCCCTGTTCCCTTTGGAGCAAAGACCAGCTCCTGCTTGGGACAGTTACTCACTTCCCTATGAGCAGTGTGGTTTTCTTTTCCACCTCTCCTTGGGGACACGTCGTTTTGTCGTCAACTTGCACGGGGAAAGAAAAACTGTAAGGCAAACAGCAGAGATGGTGATTCCCCCAGCCTGGGCCCCATTCGAGCCATCGTTTGCATGGCCAGCAAGCAGGTGTGAGTCCAAGAGAGAGCAGAGCTCGTCACTGCCAGAGGGTAACCGTCACCTTCAGACCATGTGTCACTAGCAGAGCTTACTGCAGGTTGTCCCAGTGACAGCTTGCCAGAGGAGCCGTGGCAGAGGCTGAGGGAATCTCAAAGTATACGGGACTAAGACTATGCTTTGGGGGTAGTAGCACCCTTCTCCTATTGACTGTCATATCTTCAAATACTGGACTCTTAAAACCACCCAAGAGAGCGAGCAGCATGCAGAGACCAGAGACACAACACACATCTTCAGCTCTAGGCTCAAGCACCAAAGAAAACTGCCTAAAATCTTTTTCAACTGCTTATCCTCTCTGCTGCTTCAAGCCTTTGGGTGAGTTTTCAACTAGCAAAACAAGGTGCATTCTTAAAACCCAGTAACTAACCCTAGGCTCCCCCATTGTCTAACTCGACACATGTTTAGAATTACAAGCCATCTTCTCCAGGATGTCACCTCACGCTAGTTGCCAGGTATTAGCTAAAATGTGTTAAGAATACACCTTTTAGTGAAGACAAGGTTTTGAGGCTCACACACCATGATCTAAGGCCCAGATTGTGCAGGATCGCTCCAATTTCACCTTGGACAAGCACTGATCGGTCCCCCCAAAATCATTCGAGGCCTGGGGCGGGGAGGAACCCCCAATGCGTTGTTATGCAATGTCATTACAACAAAATAGCACTTACTGGCATCCTTCATCTGTTGTTGCCACATTATAATCATGTTTATCCTGAAGTATAAACTGAGACGGTGAATTTCACCAGCTGATCAAGATCAGATGGGCCTCCCTCTTACCTGGCCAGAGGTGGTGTCATTTAGCTATCCCAGACTCCAGCTCTACATTGTTCCTGAGAGGGAAAGCGCGTCCTTTCCACACACCATGAGTCTCAGAGCGAGAGAGCCTGAAACCATCAGGAAAGGGCAGAAGAGGAAAGCCTCTTGCCCCCACTAAAACTTGAAAAAATACACTCACAGATGTATGTACCTTTCTTCCCGGGATATAGAATACCACGCCATCACCAGAACTAACACCAGCCCCGCGAGCATCTTCCATCCTACACCGGGAAGAGAGAGAGAAAATACTGTGATGCTGAGACCATGGAGCCGTGACTGCAGAACATGCAGGGTTAGCACAGGGGAAGGAAATTCACCTCAGACACTGCACTTGTGCCCAGCAGGGAAACTAGATTCAGTGATAAACAGTGTCCCACTTTGGTGCTTCTGGGAGAACTAGGGATACTAGTGCCCAAAAAGAAGCTGGGAATAAATATCAGCACTCAGTGGATGACAGGGGATGGATCACTTGATGATGCCTGGTCTGTTCATTATCTCTGAAGCCCCTGGCATTGGCCACTGTCGGAAGACAGGATACTGGGCTAGATGGACCGTTGATCTGACCCTCAATCAGAACCCCGGATAATTGCTCAAGAAGCTAGCTATTTTTGAAGTGAAAACAACGAGAGTCTTGTAGCACTTTAAAGACTAACAAATTTCTGTGGGCATAAGCGTTCGTGGGCTGCAACCCACTTGGTCAGATGCATGGAATGGAAACCACAGATTAGGAGGTATATATATAGACATCCAAAGCTAAGAAACATAACAATGGGGAGGGCAAGTGCTAACAAAGTCAGTTCAGTTAGGGTAAATGAGGCCTATTCACATTAGATGGTGAGAATCTGTGAACAGTGACAATTACTTCTTGTAATGAGATAACCATTCCAAGTCCCTCTTCAGACCCAGTCTGACTGTGTCAAGTTTGCATATGAGTTCCAGCTCTGCAGTTTCTCGCTGAAGTCTGCTTTTGAAGTATGGCAACTTTCAAATCAGCTACAGAGTGTCCTGGGAGATTGAAGTGCTCTCCGACTGGCTTATAGATGTTACCGTTTTTTATGTCTGATCTGTGTCCATTTATTCTTTTGCGTAGCGACAGTCCGGTTTGGCCAATGTACATGGCTATTCAAGCTGTGAATCGTACCCCGCAACTGCAGCACAGACGTACGCTAAACGCTGATGATTGGCTAAGGAAGAAAACGTTGACGAAGATGGAAAATGTCTGTTAGGACATAGGACATCTGCTCCATCTTCCCCTTCCAATTGTTCCCTGCAGCACATTTTCCAGTGCTATGTCCTGTCTAGTTTTAAACAAGTCAGGCAATGGGATTTCCATCACTCCTTGCTGAGACAGTCCACAGTCTAACAGATCTCACCATTAGAAATCATCTCTGATGTTCATACTAAGATTTCCATTGCTTAACTTCAGCCCATTACTCCCACTGTAGCTAAATCCTCATGGGCGACCTGAAACAAGGTTCTTACTCTCCTCAATTACTTGTCGACTGTTAACATGGTCCCAGATAGCCAAGCTCTAGAAACCACTGGCCCGGTTCTTCTCTTGACTTAAGGCTCAAATCCTGCGAAGCAATGAGCATTCTGGCCCTGATCCAGCAAAGCACTTGCTTAACTTTAATCATGTGATTAGCTGCAACGAACTCAATGGGATTACACGTGTGCTCAAAGGTAAGCACGCACTTAAGTTCTCTGCTGGATCAGGGACAGAGTGTTCAGCGCTTTGCAGGATTTGAGCCCTAAATGAGAGCAGAATCGGGAGATGTGACTTTAGTTTCTTTTTGTTTTGCCGTTCCTCAAACTAAAATAAAAGTCATTCAGGGTGAAAGTGTCAGTTCACTGTGTGTGTATGGAAAAGCAAAGTTTATAATGGCAAAGTCTGATGCACATTCGATCACTCAGGGAAAAATAAAGTTTGACAAGTCCGTATTTCAGCTAAAGATGCAGCAAAACAGAGACCGACGCATCTGATACATCAGTGACAGGTGGGAGACAAAGTCTGATCCTGCAATTTAGGAGATTGAACCTCCTTCATGATTTGAGCTCAAACAGGAACTAGAATATAGGACAAAGAAACGGAACTATTATTAAGAGAATCAGTGCTTACTTTAGAGGAAATGGTTATGATTCTCAGGCTACAGAGTTAACTTCAATGCAAATAACTCTGACCGGGTATAACACCAGAGTTACGGGGCCAGATTTGGGTTGGAGCAATAGGAGAAAGAAGGCAAATGCACAGAAAGCAGCTAAAGGGGAACAACAGCATGGAGCCCAGAATCTGCAGTAGCGGAAGGAAGGAAGGAAACGATTGCCAGCAGATCGAGGGAAGTGATTATTCCCCCTCTATTTGGCACTGGTGAGGCCACATTTGCAGTACTGTGTCCAGTTTTGGGCCCCCCACTACAGGAAGGATGTGGACAAATTGGAGAGAGTTCAGCGGAGGGCAACAAAAATGATGAGGGGGCTGGAGCACAAGACTTATGAGGAGAGGCTGAGGGAACTGGGCTTGTTTAGTCTGCAAAAGAGAAAACTGGAGGGGGGGGGGGATTTGATAGCGGCCTTCAAGTACCTGAAGGGGGTTTCCAGGAATGATGAAGCTAGGCTGTTCTCAGTGGTGGCAGATGGCAGAACTAGGAGCAATGGTCTCAATTTGCAGGGGGGGAGGTCTAGGTTGGATATTAGGAAAAACGTTTTCACTAGGAGGGTGGTGAAGCACTGGAATGGGTTACCTAAGGAGGTGGTGGAATCTCCATCCTTAGAGGTTTTTAAGACCTGGCTTGACAAAGCCCTGGCTGGGATGGTTTAGTCGGGGTTGGTCCTGCTTTGAGCAGCGGCTTGGACTAGCTGACGTCCTGAGGTCCCGTCCAACCCTCATCTTCCATGATTCTATGCACATGAGAAACACACTGGAGAGGTGTGTGTCATACAAGATGACAGAGAGGAAGCTGTGCTCCTTGGTAGAATGATGGCGCCCCGAGCAGCCCAAAGGAAAAGGCAGTGAGCAGCCCTCAGCAGAGTCCCAGCAAGAGCACACCTGACCGGGTAAGGCTGGGGATAGGTGCACGGAGCTGGGTTATGAATGGTCAAGTAGCTGATGAAACATGGCATTTGAGTTACTGGCACCAGTCCCACAGAGCAATTAAATCGTCACCCATTCCACTGAATGGACTCAGCCAAGGGAATTTGCATCTTAGACAAACTAATCAGTTCTGCAGAACAAGCACTTCCTGCTGTGAATCAGAGCTGCCTGCCAAGCCCTTTATCTGACCTGGCTCTTATCTTATCTTATTTGGCAAATGACAACCCCGCTGGCTGTTTAATCTAGCTTTATTGTTCTTTTACAAATAAACTAGACCTGCTTAGCTGTCTGCCTCCTGCCCTGCTCAGCCTGGACTGGAAATCCACTATGGCATGACTGTATTCGCTCCGGACCATGAGCCTGGCCCCGATGTGGTCCCATCCGCAGCAGCGCACTGCAACCAGATTCACCTGGCCAACAGCAAACTGATCCCCCAGCCTACGGCAACCCCTTCCCTGGCTCAGTGCACCCAGCCTGCCACCCGCCAATCACAACAGTCTCCTCACACCCCTGCCGGCTGCCTCAGGGGCAGCTGCTATCCACCTAAGCGTCCCCCCCACCCTTCCGATCTATCCCACCTACTAGCTGTTAATGGTTGCCCATCACTGTATCATGTAGGTACCAAGTACAGGGAGTTGAAGCTCCAGCATGGACCTCTGGGACTACATCCTAAGTCAGTCTCACATGGGCTGTAGATTCCCAGAGGTTTGTTTTTTGGTTTCCCCCTCTCCAACCTCCCACAGTTTAGCCCAGTCTAAGGAAGAGGGAGAGAGGAAAAGAGGGCCAGGCCAGATACAGTGACAACTGTGCATGTCACAGGAACAGCCAGGCTGGGTCAGACCAATGGTCCAGCTAGCCCCGTGTCTTGTCTTCCCACAGTGGCCAATGCCAGGTGCTTCAGAGGGAATGAACAGACCAGGGCGATTATCAAGCGATCCATCCCCTGTCGTCCAGTCCCAGCATCTGGCAGTCAGAGAGTAGGGGCAGTCAGAGCATGGGGTTGCATCCTGACCATCTTGGCTAATAGACCTTGATGGACCCATCCTCCCCTTCTCCACCTCCCCCACCCTCTTGGAGAAGGCCTCAGAAGACGAGGATTAAAGAGAAGGGGGAAGATAAAAAGCTCACTCCATCCTTCTGCCCCCGCATCACAGCTTGCACTATCTGGGGCACACTGGCTGATCCTCCATGGCAACCACGAAGGACAGGAGATCATGCCTCTGACCCCACTGCAAAGGTGATGAGTCAACTAGAGCCTGACAGAGCCAATGCGGGGACAGAGCCAGGAGCTGGGCCGGTGACTCTCAGGGCGGCTGGTGTCTAAGCGGCTCAGTCTGTCCAGCTCCCTGCCTGGCTTGGAACACTCCCTGCCCGATAGCGGTGACAGACTCCACAGGCCTTAGCTTCCTCCATCTCCTGCCTCGCTCCCAGCCCTACTCCTGCCTTGCTCTGAAGCTGCTCTTGCCTCCCGATTCCGGCTCTGATCCCTGGGCCAGGCCATGCTCGCCTTGGTTTCCGACACCCATCCTGTCCCTTCCCCAGTTTGGGGGTCCCCACGGCACTACCACTCGGTATTAGTTTTAAATGCCGTTCTGTATACGAATCATCCGTGACCCTGCAAAACTCATCTCAGGGAAAGAAGGCAAAGCAACATGGACTCACGGGACTTGGTGACCATTTTTGTCAGCAGCTGAGGCCCCACCCAGTGGCTATTTCTCTCATCACTGCCAGTGCTGGTCACCTAGAATGGGAAGAAGACGACGCTTTGAGTCATGTGTGTCAGACAGAACATCCAGTCATCCTACACACATCCTTCCCCCTTCACATCGCCTGGCACCCAGAGTCCTGTGTGTAGGCAACCAGGGCCATCCAAGAACCTGCATTACTGTGGCCTGAGTGCTAACGATGCAAGCAGTTAAGATTTTATATTTAATCACCACACACACACACGCACCGAGATGCTGATCATATATATCATCCAGTCACACACTTGGGTATTCAAAAGTGCCTCAATGATTTAGAAGCTTAAGTCACTGTTGAAGAAGAGATTTGAAAATTTTACCCATGATTTCTATGCAGAGAGATTACAGATAGGCGTTTACAGGTACGTGACATTCAGCAAGGAAAAGAAAATAAAAAACACTGCAATTTCTGTATGAATAAATACGTTTTGTGCCATATAATTGAAATGTATTAAAGTTAGAGAAATAGGACTGCAGATGTGTAACATATCAGCTTATGTTTCCAAATAAGCAGCTGTACATGCCACGAAAATGCTGGATGTAAATTGTTAAGCACTTTCACAATACTTAAACTAAATATACTATATGCTTCTAATCCGTAACGTTACGTTTATGCAGCTGCATATTATTCCAGAGGGTACTGTAGATCAAGACTAATAACGGTACTTCACTTCCCATGGAGTCCCGGATGCATAGTATAGCTAAATATAAATGACTTCTTAGGTTCTGAGTTAAAACCATGAGCAGTTGTAAATTCAGGCTGCACAGGAGAAAGTTTTCCTCATTGAAGAGTTCTCTCCATATTGTTATCAGGAATAAATTAGATGTGAATACCTGAAGTAGTTCAACTCCTCCTTACCTTAACTTTGCAGCATGGGCACGCATTGTAATAAGCAGATCAGATGCAACAGGCAGGTATTAAAACAGCGCACATCGTATCAGATTGTACTCCTTTGATCCAGCCATCCACTTGGAAGGAGGCAGCCTCCCATCCAAGGGCCTGAAGATTTGCATTTGCTGCCCCGCTTCCTTGACTAGTGCTCTGTGTTTTCTAAAACCGTAAGCTCCTATAGCAGTCTGACTTCCCAAATACCTCTGCTTCAGAAGAAGCCGCCCTGCGAGGCATCAGGTGACTGCACCTAGAGGAAGATCTCAGTGGAAAGGTTTTGAAACCACCTTCCTAATCTCCTTGCGGTTAATTAAGGAAATATGAGAAGACTCTCCACACCCACGAACAGCATATTTACTTCTTTCAGATCAGGTGTCTGCAAGCGGATTTTCAACAGCTCAGCCACTTGGGTTTTTGCAAAATTCCACAATTAAGCCATGTTTCCTTGAAATCTTTAGGCTATAGTGGATCCCCGCAGTGACAGACACCACTCGAGAGCAGCAGGGAAGGGTGCCAGCCAACCAGGCCACGACATTCTTCCAAAACGATCCTGGTTCCACGCATCCATCTTGCTGCTCCTTAGCCATTGGCTGGACAAAGCTCAGAGCAGTCATTCTCGCGTCCCATAGCGGTCTAAAACTCTTCCAGGGCGGTGGGAATCAGTGGTTGAGCTCTCCCTATTCCCTGGCCACTCTAAAGCCAATGTTTACTTTGCCATACGATCCTCATTTCACCCTGTCTCCCACTCAGAGGTCACCAAGTTGGCCAGCGAAAGCCAAACAAAACTAATCAAAAGCCACCTTTATTCCTGGGGGGGGCGGGGAATAGCTCATTAAGAACGATTCCCTTCCTGAGGTGCTGGGGATACACCACGAATCATTGCAGGACGGAACAAATTAATTTCATAACCTTGCAGCTCTGCAGACCCGCAGCACATACTGGGATTTAGTCCTTCGCTAAGTGACTGTACGGGCTGGTGAAGAGGTGCCAAAAGGACAGGCCAAGCGAGGCTTCATTCTTTTATTTCTCCCTGCATTGCCGTCAACGTGCTTTAACCTGGACCTAGCAGAAGCACATGTAGGGGAAGAGCCTACTTCACTTTCCAGGACCCAAGCAGTTAAGTTGCTGGTGTGCTGTGACCATTGCCTACCACCAATTTTGTCTCATTGTTTCCTTGTTCTCCCGTTTGCCGTGCTTGATTTGTGCCAGTGCTGAGTCTGACATGCTCGACTTGGCATTTCACAGCCCCAGCACCTCCGGGCTTGCTGCATCAGTTATGAATGTAAAAAATTGTTAGTGCCTCTGCACCTAATTGCTTGTGCCCCAGCATCTCTTTCACACTGCCTGTCTGGCTGCCTCCACCCGTGCTCTCCTGCCTTATACTTAAATTGGAAGCTCTCTGGGGCAGGGTCCATCTCTTTGTCCTTTGTTCAAGAATCGTAGCGTTGAAGGACAGAAGCGATCACTAGATCATCTTGTCTGACCTCCTGTGTGTGGCCTGTGATACCACCAGCCAGCACCCGCGCAGTAAACCCAGCAGCTGAAATTAGACCCTGGGATTGCTCCCCTCAGGAGACTAAGTTATGGTATGCCACAGGCAGAGAATAGGTGGGACCAAAGTGCACCAATGCCCGAGGCCCCAGCAATGGCAGAGAAGAGCTACCGCTGAGCAGTAACTCTTAGTCTCTTCCAGCCTGGGCCCCATCTGCAACAGCCATTAACAATCTCTCGAGCCTTTTGCAATCGGACCGCCAGCAGGCCTGCCCGGGCCATCAGTGAAAACACAGGAGACCAAGGGTGATCTTACCAGCTGCAAGGGCCTGAATGTGCTGGGTCCACCTACTCCATCCTAGCAATAATAATATCTGATTAATGCTCCAGAGAAAAGCGCCAGACAATCTCTGCTGATAAACATGCCCTGGTGGAAGGGTATGTGTCTTGTCCACACACGCTTGGACAGGAGTTTAACTCCAGCAATTGGATGCATCTGACTCCCCCACTCTTTAACTTCATTGATTCCACAGCCAGAAGGGACCATTGGTAGTCATCTAAGACTGATAAAAGGGCATACCCCTTCACAGCAGCCCCAGGACTGGAACTCACAGCCTCCGGCACCAAGGCAGCCTGACACCTGTGCCCCCAAGCCACCTGCACCTCTGCGGCGAGGCCGCTTTGAAGGTCGACGTGGTGCATGCCTACTTTCTTTCCCGCTCAGAAGTCATAGCCCCTAGGTGCCATTCTAAATATAAACTGGAGGGGGCACTGTTGAGCAATGTACTACTCCACAGCGAGACTGGCCAATACCAGGGGTTTCTGGCTCCTGGGAAATGTCGATATTTTGACATTTGGCTTCATTCCAAAGCGTGGAATTTTTTCAAAATTCCGCGTGAACCAGAAACCTACAAAAAAAAATTGCTTCAGAAATTCCGACCTGTGTTTCCCACACGAAATCTGCTCCCCAGGACCAGGGCAGCTGCTGGCTGAGAGTCCTGGCGGTTTCACTAGCGCTGCAGACCTGCCAAGAAATTTCAGTCAGCAGCTGCTGGGGCTCCCAGGCTCTGCAGCTGTAGGGCAGGGAGCGTGAAAGTCCTGAGAGTCCCCAGGCTCCCTGTTACAGATCTGGGAGCCAATCCTGTTTAGAGCCAGAGCTCTCGGGCACCCAGATGCACAGCGGTGAGCCTGCAAACCCTGGCATGACAGGGCTGCCCTGGAGGTATGGACTGTGGGAAGGTCTGGCGTTCCCAGCACAGCACTGCCCACGTGGCATGGCTTCTGATGGAACCCTGCCAGGGACTGGGTGAAAATTCACCATCCCCAATTCATTTTCACAAGCTATTTGGGGATCATGTGTGGGCATTTGCTGATGAAAAAGTTTGGGGAGAAAGTCCAGACCTTGCCCTTCTGGCTGATAATACAGCTAGGCCACCAGGGACAGAGCGCGTCAGCCTTTTACCCGATGCACTGCGCAACTGCAAACACAAGACAACCCCGGGAGTGCATTTCTGGAGGGGCAGGAGTTCACTGCCCAGCAAATTTAATCTCAGCTGATTTAACTCATTGAGCATTCAGCTGTGTGCCTCTGGACCCCACCCAAGAAGGCAATGCTCTAATTACCCACAACATCGTTGCCCATCTGTCTCATGCCCCCGTGGAGCCACGCGGCTGGCAGGAGTCTTTGCAGATGGGTTTGGCACACCCAGAGTGCCAGGGTGGATTATCCAGGTGAGGAGATCTTAAAACAACAATATATATAACACTTGGCACTTTTCTGCCACGTTCTTTGCAAGCAACTCACAGTGCTGACCAAACCTTAAATCGGCCTCAGCCCATCCTCAAAGATAGGTCAGTATCCCCATTTTACAGACAGGGAAAGTGAGGCATAGGAGTCAAGTGACTAGCCCAAGCTCACAAGTCAGTGGGAGGTCTAGGGATAGAACCTGGATCCTTGGCTTCCAGCTCCATGCTTTGGTCACTAGCCCAGAGTCTCCCTCTGTAATCCCAGCCACGCACACACTGCATCTACTATCCCCATATTGACTGGGTACATCTCACCTCAGGACAGGATGCAGCGATAAAATTTCCAGACACCATTAATGACTGCTTTTCAGAGCTGCTAGTCCTGGAACCCAGAAGGGAGGCAATTTTTGGATTTAGTCCTTACTGGAGCACAGGTTCTGGTCCAAGAGGTGAATATAGCTGAACTGCTCGGTAATAGAGACTACAGTATAATTAAATTTAACTTCCCTGTGGGAGAAGGTGGGACATACCAAAGAAATGCAGGACAGTAGCACTTCACATCAAGAGGAACTATAACAAATATGAGGAAGCTAGTTGAATGTAAATTGAAAGGGACATTCACAAAAGTGTAATACCTGCAACCTGCCGGAAAATTATTTAAAAACACCATAATAGAGGCTCATATGAAATGTATACCCTAATAAAAAAACAATAAATAGGACCCAAAAAATGCCACCATGGCTACACAACAGAGTAAAAGAGGCAGTTAGAGGCAAAAAGGAATCCTTTAAAAATTGGAAGTCAAATCCTACTGAGAAAAATAGAAAGGAGCAGAAACTCTGGCAGATCAAGGGTAAAAGTATAATCAGGCAGGCCAAAAAAGAATTTGCAGAGTAGCTGGCAAAAGACACAAAAACAAAACAGCCAAAAAAAAAAATTAAATACATCAGAAGCAGGAAGCCTGCCAAACAATCTCTGGGGCCACTGGATGATACAGGTACTAAAGGAGCACTCAAGGAAAACAAAGCCATTGAGGAGAAACTAAGTGAATTCTTTGCACTGGTCTTCACTGAAGAGGATGTGCGGGAGATTCCCACACAGAAGTCATTCTTTTTAGGTGACAAATCTGAGGAACTGTCCCAGACTGAGGTGTCAGTAGAGGGAGTTTTAGAACAAACTGATAAATTAAATAGTAATAAGTCACCAGAACCAGACGGCATTCCCCCACGAGTTCTGAAGGAACTCAAATATGAAATTGCAGAAATACTACCCATGGTATGTAATCTATCACCTAAATCAGCCTCTGGACCAGATGATTGGAGGATAGCTAATGTAATGCCAATGTTTTAAAAAGGCTCCAAAGGCGACCCTGGTAGAGGTTGGTAAGCCTAATTTCAGTACCATGCAAAATGGTTGAAACTATAGTAAGGAACTTGTTCTCGCCTATTGGCAGCCCCCCTTGTTCTCGCCTATTGGCAGCAGTCTCCTCTCTCAGTGGGGCCTGCGGTAACTCTGCCCCCAGATGGAGCAAGTTTTTTGTCCCTTCCCCTCAGCATGCCTCGGGGCCCGGGGAGATACCTTGTTGTGGCTCCCTCCTGCCGGTTGGGGCCAAGGGTTTCTCCTTCTCTGCTCCTCTGGCTGCAGAGGAACACCGGCTCCTAGCCCGGGGGAAGTTTCTCCTCCAGCTGCCATAAACCTTCTGGCAGCTTCCTCCTCCTGTGCCCCCCCTTTAGGGAAGGCAGGTTTAAGTACACCTGGAGTAGCCCTTCACTGGGTCCAGGTGTCTCTAATTGCCCTGCAGTAACCTCTCCTCTGCCTTTAGCATTCTAGGGCTCACATACCTGCCCTGGCAGATACCCTTTTGTGGCCATCCGGCCTGACTTTACCACAGAACACAATTAGCAGATACATAGATGATCATCATATGTTAACTGTTAACTGGCTTTTGTGAAGGGAAATCACGCTTCATCCATCTATTAGAATTCTTTGTGGGTGTCAACAAACAAGTGAACAAGGGAGATCCGGTGGATATAGTGTTCTTGGACTTTTGGAAAGCATTCGACAAGGTCCCACACCAAAGGATTTTAAGCAAAATAAGCAGTAATGGGATAAGAAAGAAGGTACCTCTCATGGATCAGTAACTGGCTAATATATAGGAAACAAAGGGTAAGAATAAATGGTCAGCTTTCACAATGGAAAAAGCCGTAAATAGGAGGGTCTCCCAAGGATCTGTATTGGTATCTATGCTGTTCAACATATTCATAAATGATCTGGAAAAGGAGGTCAATAGTGCAGTGGGCAAAGTTTGCAGATGATACAAAATGACTCAAGATAGTTAAGTCCAAAGCAGACTGCGAAGAGTCACGAAGGGATCTCACCAAACTGGGTGACTGAGTAATAAAATGGCAGATGAAATTCAGTTTTGATATATGAAAGTAATGCACATTGGAAAACATGATCTCAACAATGCATACAAAATGATGGGGTCTAAATTAGCTGTTACCACTCAAGAAAGAGACCTTGGATCATCATGTATAGTTATCTGAAAACATCTACTCAATGTCCAATGGCAGTCAAAAAAACTAACAACATTAGGAACCACTGGAAAGGGATAGATACTTACTACCTTATTATCATAATGTAACTATATAAATCCATACTATGCCCATATCTTGAATACTGTGTGCCGTTCTGGTCACCCAATTCAAAAAAGATATATTAGAATTGGAAAGGTACAGAAAGGGCAACAAAATCGATTAGGGATATGGAACAGCTTCCATATGAGGAGCGGTTAAAAAGTCTGGGACTGTTCAGTTTACAAAAGATACGACTAAGCAGGTTACAATAGAGGCCTATTCATTCATGAATGGTGCGGAGAAATGAATAGGGAAGTGTTAATTACCCTTCTCGTAACACAAGCACCAGGGGTCACCCAATGAAATTGCAGGCTGATGGCATGGTCCAGCCAGGGCGTCGCAACCCTTCCTCGGGCCCAGGCTCCGAGGAAGGCCACAGCGCCTTGCTACAGAAATTAATAGGCAACAGGTTTAAAACAAACATAAGGAAGTACTTCTTACGCAGCGCACAGTCAACCTGTGGAATTCGTTGCCAGGGGATGTTGTGATGGCCAAAAATATAACTGGGTTCAAAAAAGACTTCAGAGGATAGGTCCATCAATGGCTATTAGCCAAGATATCAGGGACACAACCCCACACTGAGTGTGTCCCTAAACCTCTGACTGCCTGAAGCTTGGGATGGATGACACAGAGGATGGATCACCTGATAATTTCCCTGGTCTGTTCATTCCCTCTGAAGCGTCTGGCACTGGCCACTGTCGGAAGACAGGACGCTGGGAGAGATGAACCACCGGTCTGACCCAGTATGGCCATTCTCATGTTCTTACGGAAATGTCCCAACAAGCTCCAGCACTGCTTTCCAATTGAGCCACCAAGCACCACACCCTGGTACAACCACCACCACAACACGGTCCATGTGTTCAGAACTTCACGGTAACATAACCTGGCCTTTCTATCACACTTCCCATCCTGCTACTTTTCTTCCTTATTTTGATGTTGCTCCTGCCCCACACGGAAAGGGGAAAATCCAGCCTGTTCATTGTTTGAAACAAAAAAGGGTTTTAATTGAGGGTATGAAACCTTGGGTTATTTGGCATGACAGCTCCAGTTTAACTTGTTTGTAATAAATATGCAAGAGCCACATAAAACCCTGTAATGTAAATCAGCCAGTTATATACATTAACATGTCAAGAAATAAGTCAGCCAAAAAAAAAAAACACCCCACAGCAACTATTCAGAGACAATCCGTAACTTCACCTTCCCGAACACACCCTCAAGTCCCCAGTTCAGACAACCACCTAGCACTTACTTTAGATAGCAACTTGCACGGGAAGAATTCCATAAAGCGGAGGCTGGACTGCGTCCCAAAAAGGAGGGACGAGGCCAACAAAAGCTCACTAAGTGAGACTTAATTGATGCATGAGCCAGGTGCTGATCCTCTACACAGGGACCAGTTGCAGAGGTAGAACAGCAGAGTTACGCATGGAAAACGGGCAACCAGTGCCTTTATATGAGTACATGCACAAGTCCCTGATGCATTCTGTTATCTGGATTTCTTTAACGAGGGCTCAGTAATATAACCTAGGATAAAGATAACCTAGTTTGCTTTGGGAAACAACAGCTTGTTTGCCACACACTAACAGGAGTTCTTCGTCTGCAATATGGGAGACGGAAGTTCAAGTCCCTGCTCCCATTAATATTTAATTATTTATACAAAGTGAAACAGCTTCAACAGGCGAGATTGAGCGACTCCTAACTTAGAAAACCCTGCCATTTAGGGGCACCTGCCTGGCAGGTGGGAGACCAAAGTTCAAATCTCTGCTTCCACCTCAAGCAGAGGGGGGAATTGAACCTGGGTCTCCCCCACATCCCAGGTGAGTGCGCTCACCAATGGCCCTTTTGTGAATCTAGCCCTTTTAAAACGCCCTGAAACACAGCATTTCTGGTCCAACGATATGTTTGGTTTGAGCCAAAACAGACATTGTCAATTCCCTAGAAAATTTTGGAATTTCTGGATTTAGTTCAAGTTGAACTGAAGTTTTGTTTTTGTTTTTTTTAATTCTTCAGAACCGCCACTGAAACTACGAATTGGTCCCAATTTGTAAGCAATGCTGCTCTCAGAACTTGAGCTGATGACTACTTCTCACAGAAGAACAGCTCTGGATAAGAAATAATGGGGAGCATTAGGCAGAACAGAATCCAATTCACCCTCCCGTAGCTCCTGCAGAGTTTCTATGGGGTAAGAAAGAACAGATGCAAAGGGATCAGAGACAAGGCATAACAATGGGGCCATGCATATAGTTGTCGTCCAACCCCATAACTACACTGCAGTCACCTCACGCAGTCAAGGAAAAAGAGTATTTCAGTAGCATCTCTTGAGGCTCATCCCACTGGGACACCACTTTTCTCTCGGGTACGTGCTGGGGTTTAAATCCAGAGCTATCCAAATCAAGAGTTACCAGATTTTACTGGGACAAAGTAACGTAGCCAGCGATTATTACCTTGCAGTGCAGACTGAGACACTCGGGGACATGTAGCTACTTCACAACCACTCACCCCAGCCCAGCATTTTAATGAAGCGGTCAGAGGCTTCTATTAAGGAGAGGCTTCCCCCATCTAGTCTGGAGAGACGCACTCATCTTCCCTTTTGAGTCCCGCCATCCCTCTCCCCACCCCCGCTAAGATGAGTCTCAGAGCAAGATTTACCACCCAGACGTGGAGAGGGGGACCAGACAGCCTCCCAAATCCACTGCAGCAGAGGGTGCCGGGAAGGACCCCTTTGAACGGGTTCAGACAGGACGAGAGCTGAGATTTCATACACCCAGCTCATGCTGTATTCTGCTTCACGTGCCCAGAGAGCTGACAGGCAAGAGGCTTTTTTACCCCTTTGCAACTGGGGAATCTCAGCCATTTAGTCTTCCTCAGGCGCCAAGAAAAATCCTGAGACACAATAGCAGGCAGCCATCATTTCAAAGGGCAACTGTTGTAGACGGGGTTCGACACGAATGCCATCCTCTCAGCGTGATTGGCACACGGGATTGCGAGTTCATCGCCCACCCAGCTGACGGTGTGCATGCCCCCCTCACAGCGTAACAAACTAAAATCACCTCTTCACCTGCTGTGAGGAAAGTCCAGGAAACCCTCTAAACCACAAGGCAATTTCACGCGATGCTGCTGCTCCAGGAGAGCTGGTGTTTGTTTTCCTCTCCCCAGGATGCGTCTGTCTCTTAGTTGGGGGGAGTAGAGGGGGAAAAGAAACAGGAAGGGAAGATTTATCATTAAAATGACGGGGGGCCTGAAATGCTCTGGGAATCCCAGGCAGCAAAGGGTACTGCCAGTTCCCCACAATCTCTTATAAGAGGCCACATGGTGCAAGTCCCAAGCACGAGGGCGGATCTGGGACGTGTAACTCGTCTGCTTTCTATACATCTGCCGAAAGCTCCACTGTCTGTAATCCGGAGATTCTCACATTAGCTATCATCTGCTTTAAATTAGGGATTAATTCTTGGGAGTGCCGGAGTGATTAAAGGCAGATCAGCTATTGGAAAGGCAATCTGGTGTTGGAAGAGACTGAAATCTGCCCAGGGGAAGGAGATTCCTGCACATCACTTTAATTAAACAACACAAGTTTCCAAGGGCCAGATTTCGATCTAATTTCAGATCAGAATGATGTGATGGCAAAAGCCCTCCAGATTCCAAAGGACGGGAGTTCCCCCTGCCCATACAATAACACACCTCTCATCACATAGACCACAAAAGCAACAGCTGCTATTTTAGTAGGACCTACAAAAATACAAGATTTTTATGCCAAATGTAAAGAAGTGTCTTCTTTTAATCTTTAGCGAAGTTAAAAGCCTGAAATGATGAGGATAAGGACTGGGCATGTGGCAAAGGCAAGGAAGGAGTACAACCAGGGGCACACAGAAAGCAGCTGTGGGGAACGCTATGCCGCAGGGCTGAGAGCAGGGAGTGCAGACTTTGGGGTACGTGTGCATGAGAACAGAGCAAGACGGGGGTACGCATGAGTGATCCACTCCCACCGAGTGCTTGTACATGGAGCGAGAGCAAGGTGGGATGCAGACCTAAAGAGCACTGTGCACAGAGCAGCCAGGATCAAACTCAAATGAGCAGGAATCCAACAAGCTGACTGTGTATGAACCAAAAAGGGTTATTATTGCAAACGAGATCCACCTTCCAACCAGCAGCCAGGACACAGAGCAGCCCCTGGGCTGGGGAAATCCCCTTCCCCACAGGGAGTTTGTGAAGAAGGAAAAGAACCTAACCACTGCAGGTATCTGCCTTTCTAGACTCTCCAAGGTTTGGAGCACTTTGGCGGTAAGAACTTCACCTCACCTCGACCCTCTTGCCATTCTGAATTTCAAACTGCAGTCTTCTCTTAGGGACATATTCCTGGGAATTACTGAGGCACGATCACATGCACAAGGATAAATCCAGCTGTCCTTACACAGACAGTCCCACTAGCTTCAATACTGCTGGTCACAGGCGTAAGGCAAGCAGGGGGTCCACTGCCCTGGATTCTAGTTTAACCAGTTTTTCCCCATCCCTGGGATAGGCGTTGCCCTCACCTTCTCAGCAAGCAGAAGCAAGTCTGAACTCTGCTGTCACATGCTGGGAGTTATTTTACATTTGGGGCTTTTAATAAAAAACAGACAATTTTAACAAAACCAGTAGTAACAGACATTGCTCACCACCCGCTATATCGGATCACCCCGCTTGCAGTTAAGCAATCATTTAATATGAACAACAGGGTAGGATATGTTTGATGACATAACCCCTTTGTAACTGCAAAGGATTCTACTATTGCAGGTATACAAATCAGACACCTGAAGGCTGCAAATTAACCAAGCATATGAGAGCAACCCAGATACAATCACGGCAGATTAGGAGAGTTTTTCAATATTACTGACACCAGGACGTGTGTTTTTGTTGGATTTTACCTCATCTTTCACCTACCTCTCCCTCCAGGGAGAAATGAGTCAATTTCTATTTGGTTTTCAGTTGTGAAACTTGGAGGGATCATTTCCTATTGTAACAGGAAACACACGTGTCATTTTACATGTTTTCTTGTATTAGGCTGTGTCATTCCAGTAGGAGTACTCAGACACACATGAGACACTCACGTAGCTCTTTAGTGTTACTGCTCGATGGTCCTCAAATAATGGATTCCTGCCGCCCTCTTCACCGGTGAGCCATGTTCTTTCTTTCCTCATAATATCACTTTATTATGAGATCCCATTAGACACCTACAGGGTTTGCGACGCAGGGCATATTGTAAGAACATCTTCATAGTTGAACGTCTCTGATGATTATTAATTTTGCATTATGATAGGCTAGAACGGCCCCATCAGGGATCAGGCCCGTTCTGCAGCAAGACACTATTCATAGAATCATAGACTATTAGAGGTGGAAGGGACCTCAGGAGGTATCTAGTCCAACCCCTGCTCAAAGCAGGACCAACCTCAGCTATATCATCCCAGCCAGGGCTTTGTCAAGCCTCAGCTTAAAAACCTCTAAAGATGGAGATTCCACCACCTCCCTAGGTAACCCATTCCAGTGCTTCACCACCCTCCTAGGGAAAAACTCTTTCCTAATGTCCAACCTAGACCTCCCCAACTGCAACTTGAGACCATTGCTCCTAGTTCTGTCATCTGCCACCACTGAGAACAGCCTAGCCCCATCCTCCCTGGAACCCCCCTTCAGGTAGTTAGAGGCTGCTATCAAATCCCCCCTCATTCTTCTCTTTTGCAGACTAAACAAGCCTAGTTCCCTTAGCCTCTCCTCATAAGTCCTGTGCTCCAGCCCCCTCATCATTTTTGTGACCCTCCGCTGGACTCTCTCCAACTTGTCCACATCCTTTTTGTAGTGGGGGACCCAAAACTGGACACAATACTCCAAATGCGGCCTCACCAATGCCGAATAGAGGGAATGATCACTTCCCTCGATCTGCTGGCAATGCTGCTACTAATGCAGCCCAATATGCTATTAGCCTTCTTGGCAACCAGGGCACACTGCTGACTCCTATCCAGCTTCTTATCCACTGTTTCCCCCAGGTCCTTTTCTGCAGAACTGCTGCCTAGCTCGTCGGTCCCCAGTCTGTAGCTGTGCATGGGATTCTTCCATCCTAAGTGCAGGACTCTGCACTTGTCCTTGTTGAACCTCATCAGATTTCTTTTGGCCCAATCCTCCAATTGTCTAGGTCACTCTGTATCCTATCCCTACCTTCCAGGGTATCTACCACTCCCTCCAGCTTAGTGTCATCTGCAAACTTGCCGAGGGTGCAATCCACCCCATCCTCCAGATCATTAATGATATCATGTATATAAGGAAAAAATTGTCCCTGCCCCAAACCACTTACAGACTTAATACATGATGAAAGAGACAGACAGAGACACGGGTAACAGTGATTATGACTAAGGTTAAGATTCTGTCACGGGTATTTTTAGTAAAAGTCATGGACAGATCATGGGCAATAAACAAAAATTCACAGAAGCCACAACCTGTCCCTGACTTTTTCTAAAAATACCCTAGGGGAGGGGAGGAAATAGAGCTGCCAGGGCATGCAGCTGCTCCAGCCAGCTGCTCCAGGGGGCTGGCCACCGGCCCATCAGCTATTCAGTGGCCCCAGCCCCAGGGATCCGGCCCATCAACCATTCCAGCCCTGCCTCAGAAGTCACAGCGGTCCCAGAAAGTCACAGAATCTGTGACAAAATCATATCGTTAATTATGACCTACTATTGTTGTGGATTGGATTAAACCTCATTTAAACTGTCAGGTGTGACTGCCAATCTTCATTTAAGATAGCCTAAGAAACATTTAATCAGCCCCTTCTCTAAACAAAGGCATCTGCGAATCCACCCAGGAATTAGCACCAGGTGGGTCAAAGGCTTAGTGGAGTATTGTTTTGGGGACAAGTATGCCTGGGAAGGAGGGAAGGAGGGAGAGAAGATAAGATGAAGAAGCAGGATCAAGCCAAGCAAACAGAAACAGAAGGCTTATAATGTGGTGCTGGAAGAAAGCTAAGAGGCAAAACGCTTTGGGCACAATTCTGGCTTGAACAGGAGACAAAGGAACTGTCTCCTGCTGTGTTTTTCTTATTGGGTTCAGGAAACCAGGATGTTCTACATTCTTTGTAAATAGACAAAACTGCATCAGAGAAATTCCTGACCCTCACCAATTTCTCCTCCTAACTGGAACAATCTACAGACTATCAGACTCCAAATTTTTGGCTAACACACGGGTAATTCACTTTATCATTTGTATTATATCGTAGCACCTCGGCGCCCTGGTCATGGACCAGGACCACACTGGGCTAGGTGATGGACAAACACAACCAAAAGATGGTCCCTCTCCCAAGAAGCTTACAATCTAAGTGTAACGCTAGAGACAACAGATGGAAATACATGGGGGGGAATAAGGACACCAGGTCAGCATGATGGACAGTGATCTCAGCACACCAAGGACCTCCCCAATTTCAAGTTTTTTGTAGGCATTGCTGCAAAGGGGAGCTCAGAGGCGGGATCTGGAAGACAATGAGGCAGTGTTACCATCGGCTCTGGGAGCATGCCAGCCACAGCATGCAGGAACACGTCACTGTGTGCCAGCTTTTTAAAATGAAATGAATAAACCATAAGGCAGCCAAGCAAGACCAGAGAAACAGTCTATAAAACCACAGAGGCTCAAGGAAATCTGATTATCTGTTGCTATCTAATGCAGTTGACGTATGTATTTAACTCAGCAGATGACAACTCCTATGGACAATTACTTGTCCCGCTTACCCTCATATTAACCCCAGGTTTCCCACCCAAGTTTCAGTTTAGGCGGTTACATTTGTCCCTTTTTAGTTCTCCCTACGGTTTCAACAGGATACAGAGGTATTCTTCTCTTTGAATCCTATACTCCTGCAATATTGCTATGTGCTGTTAAACAGCTGCTGTGTTCCACCCCAGAAGTAGCTGCAGTTCATTGGTCAATGAAGTCATTCTGGCTTGGGACGCTCAGGAGTGAAAGTGGATTAATCTAAGCATTTGTCTACTTTGAAAGTGCACTAAGCTAACCAGGAAAAAGACATGCTTATTCTGGGATAAAAGTATCCAGATATGGAGTTATTCCAGAATAGCTCTTCCCAGACAATTCATGTGCTGGCAAACACAAGTACTCCATGGACCGTTACGGGCTAACGCATCAAAGGAGACAAGTTGTGCCTGCATCTCCAAAACCCACACATGAGTGTGTAAATGTAGATATGCAGGGGCAACAGGCTCTGGCACTAATTTGTGGCTGCAATTCAGGCCCCGTCCTTTGGGAAATCAGCCCTAAATTAAAACCAAGCATAAGAACTGGCTTTCTACAGTCTTCCTTTCTGGAGTAGTGGAAAGTTTGCATCAAAAGAGAAGCAGTGAATTTCGAAATGTCACCAGAGCAAACGTTAGATACCATTATTTACCTACGTCACCAGGACACTCCGGTATGCCTGACAGATTAGATCCCTTTTAAGAGGAAGGACAATCAAGGAGTTAGGAAGCTAGACTAGAATTTGAGAGACTCGGGTTCAATTCCTGGCTCTGCAATGACTTGCTGTACAATCTTGTGTAAATCACTTAAGCCATGTCTACACTGGGAGAGCTTTACCCTGGGATTGCACGGGATTGTGGTAGCACCATAGTCCAGTCTCAGAGCAGGAGCCGATTGTGCGTGGTGCCATACACACAGAACAAAGGGACGGTATGCTACACTAGCAAAGTGCTCCCAGTGCGGAGCTAGTTTATGCCAAGCAAGCTGAACTTTCACCAGCAGAGCTCCCCTCCCAACAAATTAACTATACCAGCAAAAGTGCCCTCCTGCTGCTAGCACAGCCGCATCTCCACTAGACGTTTTGCTGGCACAGGAGACAGGGCTCACACCTCTTCCGACCCCGGCCTGACAGCCATGAGGGCAACAAAAAATCTGTAGTGTAGACGTAGCCCTTAGTCTCCCTGCAGCTTCGTTTCCTCATCTGTCTAATGGAGATCAGAGCACTGCTCTATCTCACAGGGGTATGTGGGGGGCATGGATCGGCGTTCACATCGCAC
Organism: Emydura macquarii macquarii; assembly: GCF_026122565.2. Classification (NCBI taxonomy): domain Eukaryota; kingdom Metazoa; phylum Chordata; order Testudines; family Chelidae; genus Emydura; species Emydura macquarii. The sequence continues at coordinate 2,384,678 of NW_027130449.1, read as the reverse complement.
TTCCCGTCAGGACCTGGCCCAAGCCGGAAGCTACTGATCCAACCAGCGGACCAAATTCAGTCATGAATTTCAGTGACCAAATTCAATGAACTCTGGTGACGTGCCATCTGAGGCCCATAGTGCATGTGCTAAGACGACGGGGTGCAGGAGAACAATCGTATTAAAGACTGAGACGCTCAGATACCCTGGTAACAGGGGCCCCGAGAAGCACTTAAGACAAACAAGATTGCAGCAGGCAGAAATGCAAGCGTCCTATCAGACCGCTGCCAGTAACAGCACAGAGCTCCCTTTGATACGGGGATCACTCAATAGCAAAGCCAATCCTAGCTTTATCGAACAAAGAAAAATCCCGTCTGTATCTGGCAGGGTAAGAATTGCTTGAAATCTGTCATCTCTCTTGCCACAATCTCCGGACAGCTTTCCATAGCCTCGGAATTCCTCTCCAAACCCACCGTGGCCAGTGCACGGCTCTCATGATATATTCCAAGGGCTGCCAGCTGCGGGCCCAGAGCTCCATCAGGTAAGGGAGGGGAGGAACAGGCTGTCATTTTTAATCACACTCTGTCTGTCTATGTCACTGTTTTTGTTTTTATTAAAACTGGATTGGGGAAAACAACATATCCGCCAGACGTGCCCGTCCCAGGCAAGCCTGACTAATAAAGGCTTTTGTTGTGCAGACAGACGTATAAACCAACAGCTTCGTCTCAGCGCAGTTGTTGGAGCAATGCCAGTGTAATACAGTTACCTTCAAAAGGGCGTGGTGGGCGTTTGTGGTGGCCTTTGAAGACAAACCCAGGGCATCAGATGATAAACACAAGCAAAGGCTTTGGCTTTCCTGCTCTAGAATGTGCTGCATGTTGTTATTAGACCAGGGACAAAGGGACCTGCTGGTCTGAGCCCGGGACGGGGGGGCCTTGCTTACGATGGTCCCAATTTCAGAGCCGCTCCCATGATTCACCTGAGGCACTCATCACCTCCACCCACCAGCCCTCGGGTGCTCCTGGCTAAGCCAGGGCATGCCCCTGTGCCACGCTGGCACCGCTCTGAAGCTACTTCCTTGTTCTCCAGAATCTCAGCTTTTGTAAAAACATTCGCCAGTCAGAATGGCTGCACAAAGCCCTCAAAAACGTAAGCAGGGCATAGCCAATGCTGAGATGAGTCTGCAGCCAGCCTAGAGTAGCAGCTCAGAGGTGTGAACTGCCCCATTCATCTCGGTGTGGTCTGAGCTCTGATGCCCAGTTATGATCCACGCTAACTGTCTCTCTCGCTCCTCCAGTCATAAGGCTGAGGAAGAGTCACCGATCTGCACAATTTACTGCAAGTGGGGTCTCATTTCCGCACCACCGGTGAGTGGCATTTGGGAGATGCCACCATTTTTTTTTCCCCTCCTTCCAGCCACAAAGGATCCAGGCCCAAGGAGCACAGTAGGGGCCTCGGGCGTACTGAAGCCCCACCGAGGGGGAGCGCAGAGAACATGATCGTTCTTCAAACATCTGAGCAGCATCTCCATTTGGCAAATCACAGGGGTGGAGCTTATTACGTGGGCAGAGCTGGGAGAACCACACCTTTCCTCTCGTCCCCCAATCTGACTGCCAGGTACAATCCACTGTGTCCCAGTTTTCCCCTTCTGTAAAACTGGGGTTGATGATACTTCTCTCCCTCACAGAGGGCTGCACAGATTAACCAATGCTTTGAAGAGGCAAGTATTAAATATTATTCTCTCGATTCCTTTTCATCAGGTTACTTTTACTCTTCTCAATTCTGTTCTGCTTGTTGCATCTACACCCCACCTAGGATCTGCTCCACATCCATTTCCTTTCTTTCCCATTGATTTCCAGTGAACCATGACTTACCCACACCAGATGAAATACTGTAACTTCCCAGCCTACACGACAGCAAGTTCCCGTTTGTGCTCATATCACTGGACTGGTTTTATGCAAAGCCAAGAAATAGAACCTCTTGGAAGCCTCAGAATGGCCAAGGAGACCAAATGAGGCGTGAACCAGCTCAGATTGAATGGAGGAGGAACCGGGAACGTTCATCCTCAGCTGCTGCCCCCCCCTCTTGATCGGTCGCCACTTGCCCAACTGATGAAGGAACAGGAATGCACACCATGGATGCCAGCTCACACTCGCGTCTCTGAGTTGTCCTTTGCAAGGGGGCAAGTGTAGTGCTGGTGAAGGGCAACTGAATGACAGCCCAGGTTCTCTGTGCCCCTGGCAGGTCCCACATAGGCAGCAGTGCTAGCTAACCCAACAGCACGCCTCAGCCCTGAACTTGAGCGTCCCTTCACACCACAAGGCCCCCGCTAGTTCTTCATGGCCAAGCCAAGGAGGGGGTACTGTCACCACCAGATGTGCAGTGTGGGCGGGGGGGCCAGCGGGGAGGTAGTGATGTGAACGTCTGACTGGAAACTAGACTAAGGCCTTTTTCATGAAGGCCAATGAGCAGCCCATATAGCGGGGAGACAGAGCCTGGAGCACTGGGCCTGGTGTAAGATCTGAGGCCTGACCAAAGCCTGTGAACCAAAGTCAGGCCAGGTATTAGAGCAGATGCTTACAACTACACTGTCTACTACATGAACTTGGCAAAGTTAGAAACTACTACACTAGCAACAAATATTCAAGTAAATATATCCTAGCTAGGACAACTGCATCCCAATCTAGTTCAAAGATCAAATGGTTTGGCAACATAATGAACAGGGATGTTTGGTCCAAAATATCAGGCACAAGGGGAGGTAACAAACAGATGTCATGAAATATGAAAAGTGGCGTGTAAGTGGTGTTTATGAGTTGTTTGTTTTAGCCTATAAATGTCAGGTACTTCGCTTTCATTCTTTGTTTGTCTGAGGGGGCCCAGCAGGAAGTCCTGCTGTTGACTGAGCCATTCCTTGGCCCAGGGCACTCATGTCTTAGTGTACCTGTAACCCTGGAGCCAGGGCCCTAGGATTGTGCCTTGATGGCAATAAATCTGGCCAAGTGTCTTTGGCACTGAACCGTGCCTGTGATCTTTCTTTTATGAGTAACACTGAAGCCTGCAGAACTAACACGTTGCTCTATCTACTAATAACATTAAAGCTTCAAGGACAGACGCCCTGAGCAGCCAAAACCACCCTACCGAAGCAGCAACATCTCAGCATCTAGCACGTAACCACGCTGGGTACGTACGATCAAGGTCTGCGGAACCCGCTATCTGCGCAGAGCCGGGAAAGCGCAGGGAAAGAACACACAAACGTGCAAGCCAACTGACAACAGTCATCAGGTGGTCACCACCAGCGGATCTGGAGACACTTGACAGGGAAAGGTGTGTGAAGACAAAATGCATCCAACTCAGGGCAGGGCAGGCAACGCTCCCCCAGGAACAGCTTCCAGGCACCACCTGCCTAGGCTAGACTCGGATTTAGGAGCGCGACACTTCATGCCCCCATTACCCAACCATGTTCCCCACGCCTATCCCCTGTGAAAGACAGGGTGTGTACTGGACACGGCCATGCTCCAGCCTAGAGCTGAATTCAGGAGTTGCCCGGGGGCACCCAGCCTGCAATCAGCATGGAAAGAGCTGGTTGCATGGAGAATTGCAAAGCACAGCCTGGCAGGAAGATGGGAAAGGCGGCTCTGATTAAAGCCTTCATTGCATTTCTCCTCCCACCATGATAAATTGAAAAGAGCCGTTAAAAAATACTGCTATAGGATCTCAAAGCCTCCAGGAGCCGGACACAGCCAGACTGCAATTTGGCAGTGTCAGGGGGGTGGGGTGCACGCAGTAAGCAGAGATAATCATAGACTCATAGGGTTAGAAGGGTCATCTAGTCTTACCCCCTGCCAAGATGCAGGATTTGTTGGGTCTAAACCATCCAGGACAGGTGGCTACCCAGCCTCCTTTTGAAAACCTCCAGCGAAGGAGCTTCCACAACCTCCCATGGCAGTCTGTGCCATTGTCCTACTGTTCTTACCGTCAAGAAATTTTTCCTGAGATTGAATCTAAATCTGCTATGCTGCAGTTTGAAGCCATTGCCTCTTGCTCTGCCCTCTGTGGCAAGAGAGAACCACTTTTTAATCGCGGGAAGGAATTAATTCCCCCTTCACTTACCTGCTCAGCTGGTAAGGGTTGCCCATGCAGCAGGTGATGGAGACATTTCCAACCCTTTGCCTGCTCTCCTTGCTCCGCTTTACCTGCCTCTGATCAGTTGTATCGAAGGAAATGCAGACTCCTGTCCTCCAGGAGCAAGGAGGAACTGCTTTCAGAACCAGCTGGCTTAGCCCCTAAAATCAAGAGCGTCCGTGCATGTGCACAATGCATTTTGTTGCTAATCCTCAGCAAGAGTTTTCAACAGGGATTTATAGGTTTGTCACTGAACAATTCAGACCCTGGCCAACACAATCAAACAGCTCTAATTGCAACAGAAGAGTAGTCACTATTATCACTGCCTCTTTTGTTTTATTTGGCGACAGTCACTAAGGACAGTGAAGAGGGCCGTGCGTTCAGTAACAGATCACATACACAAGTCTATGGTGCAACCAGAAATGTGGCCGTGTTACCCCGGAGACCTGGCTCCCAGAGCCATAACTTATCTCACACCATCTTTCTTTGTTATAACTTCACTGCATGACCGAGCATAAAGGGAAAGTGAGCTGTGACGGACCAACCCGTCCACACACAGACACACAAAGGGCCTGATTCTGCCACATTTCTTCATGCTGAGTAGCATCTCACCCCCGTGTGCAGTCCCATGGATTTCAATAGACCCTCTTATAGTATAAAGTGCTCCACATAAGGATTCTTGGCAGACTCGGGCACAAAGTCTACAGTAACCACAAAGGAAAGGGAGAAGTTCCAGCCAAGCCTACTTCACCTGGGGAAACTCTCTCAAGCGAACTCCAGCGTCAGAGCCACTCTTCAAGGAAGCCATCTCTGTGCTCTTTTTCATTTAGTGAGCAGTTGGAGGCACTTAGCGTCCCTGTAATGTTTCCAGATTGCAAGAACATGGAAGAAACCTTTACAGTGCAGCTGAGGCCTCAACAGAAGAGGGAACATTGGATGAGACATTTCTAAAAAGGCAATTAATGGGCTCCCATAACTCAGTTAGGTACCCGTTAGATCAATTCTAAATGAAGGGCAATGCATCCTCTTTCACCTATGGTCCAGGCAAGTCCTAGTAAGTGCTCTTGCATCATATCCAATTGAAGTCCTGCCTCTTGAGAGTACGTGTCACTTGATTCTCTGTTATTGCTTAGATATGACAGAGAGAGAAAATACACTGGTGCTTTGTTAGACCCGGATACAATTTTACTGCTAGTTTCGGAAGCATACCAAACACGCCAAGATCATGTAAAAACTAGTATATAATCCTACAGCCTGAAAATATGCCAGGGTAAAACTGGGGAGGGATTAGATTTATTTATCAGTAAACATTGATTTCACTGTACACACGCAAACGGATGAAAAAAAATTTCCATCAATGATAATCAAAATGTACAGATTGGCAAAGCAAGAAAAATGCTGCTTGAGAACTTATTAGAGATTTATTTAAAGCTAAAATTTTGACACTTGACGTTGACAGTTTGTGTTTGAATAAAGGTTATAAAATAAAGCTTCATCTTTTTTAATCTCAGCGTCTACATTTGTTAAATAATTATTGTCTGACCCCTCCATTGTCTGACCCTCCATAATTCCCTGCAACTGTGAAAATTCAAAATCAATACAAATCTAAAACAACACTTAAAACCCATAATTTTACACTACTGTGAAATTTTTAAAATCGACAAAAATAAAAATAAATCTTAGAAATAAAATCAAGATTCTCGGTCAACATTATAAAAAATAAAAATTGAATTCTGACAAGCCCTAATCATGGGCAGCTGGCATAAAACAGCATCACTCCATGTCAATTTACATCATCTGAGGATGTGTATATTACACACACACACACACACACACACACACACACACACACACACACACACACACACACACACACTTCCAAACATACGTGCCACAACAGCTCCCACTGATGTATAAAGGACACCCGTAGGACTGGGTGGGGAAAGGATGTTATAAATTACAATGATTTTGCACAGTTCTTGCTGGATTTTTTGTCAATCTCTATCACTAGAAACGAGACAGCAGGAAGCAGAGAAACGTCAGCTACCATGTTGAGCTGTCAAAACAACAGATTTTCTGCATACTAGACTGAAAGCTACAGGTGTAAGCAAAAGCCATTTCCATGCAACAGGTTCCTGCATTTCAACTGCTTCCCCACTGGCTTTTCCCAGACAAGCCACAGACCAATTTCACAGCCTGCCCTTAAACACAGCATCTTCCTCTCATATTAGCCCAACCCAGTGGTTCTGTCCGACCACGTGCCTCCAACCAAACCGAGCCGAGCAGTTTGTTTTGGGGACGAGAATCAAATGGTTTAATCTCTCAACAGCAGGCAGAAACAAGAACTGACACCACAGGTTCCACGGCAGTAACTCGGAGTGACACAGGGAAGTGGAGCAAAGGAGAATTTTACACTCAACCTAAGTCATACTGACCAAGAACAAGATGCTTCAGGCAGGGAAGGGGACTCCCGCGGGAACCAGGAGAGTGGATTCCAACTGCCAAAGCAGAAAGTGTGTAATCCAAACACAACCAGTGATCAAAGAGCCAATTACAGATAATTAGCTAATGTTTAGGAGGGATGGGGGCAATTATAGGGAATTAATTAGGGGAAACAGAAATGCATCGTTGAATATTCTGTATCCCAAGGACTATTTGCTTTTCAAAGCATTCAAAGCAGTTGAATTTCACACCCGATTCCAACTCCCAACAGAACCCAGGGCGTCAGTGATGCGCAATCCTCATCCAGAGTGACAGCGCTCACTCCGGTTTAGCTCCTGTTGCACCCTGAGGGCCATGCGCAGTTTTCACTCCAACGTTAACCAGTTATTCGAGGCCTGCAGCACTGGCTCTGCTGCCAGAAATGATGCACGAGCCAAGCAGCAGGTGCATTCGACACCGGCACTCTTGGAAACCAATACAATTCGTTTCCTTCAGCAGACTGGGCCAGTCCCTGTGACAGCAGCAGATGGACAGTTAAGGATCTGTGATGGAGCTGGGAGCGAACTGGGACGCCTGGAGGGATAACCCATGTGGGTGACCGGCTAGATCACCTCGGAGTCTGGATTCAAGTGGAGAAGGCTGTGTTCCAGCTCATATTGTGTGGGAAGGTGGGCTGGTGTCTGACAGTACAATTCCTCTCCAATATCATTCAAGGACAGGAAGAGCTCAGGGTTTGAATCATCTGGGAGATCCACACCAGGGGTCGAGGACTGTGCGACATGTGAAACAGGTCCTGCTACAGTGCACACTCCAGTACTGAAAAGGACCAGAAAGTGTTTAACGCCGCTAAGAGGCATTCATAGCTTTACTTGCATGCACAGGGAAGAGGGCTGCGTTACTGCACACACAGCTCCTGTTTGCCACACGTCCGTTGGATTGATTCAATCTGTAGCACTTGAAAAAGACTAAAAGGTGTCGCTGTTTTATCTCCCTCACCTCGTCCCTGGTATTTGCTAACTATTAAAAAAGAAAAAAAAATCAATAAGCAGCGAAGGAGTGAATCCAGTAACAAAGCTGTACTGGCACACAGCTACACAGCAATCCTTTGCCATGAAGAATTTCTACCTAAGGGACTGGGGATGGGATGGCGTAGAACAAATGTTCTTGACTACAGAGAACTCCCAACACTCATTACAGCCTATTTTGGCTACAAGAAGCCAGCCCAGACAGAGCCTCCCGTCTCAGGGAGAAATGCAGCTGCCATAGCAAGGACAGTCCCCTAGTAATACCAACTGCTACTCTCCCAGACATAACCCCTCCAAGAGACTAGCACTTACACGTGTAGATGAACAGCAGAGAGAGATAGGACACTTGAGCACATGCACCAGTAGCTCTAACCTGAGGGGTAAAAAGGATTTAGTGTGCGTTGTGACGTGGAACAAAGGTGTTTCCTTACTGCGTGGTAGCTAATGCATGGGAACAAATGGGTATAAACTGTTCAGGAGGGACAGGCAGGGGAGAAAAGGTGGAGGAGTTGCACTGTATGTAAGAGAGCAATATGATTGCTCAGAGCTCCAGTATGACATTGGAGAAAAGCCTTTTGAGAGTCTCTGGGGCTGAATGTAGAGACAAGAGCAATGAGGGTGATATCGTGGTGGGTGTCTGTTATAGACCACTGACCAGGAGGATGAGGTCGACAAGGTTTTCTTCGTTCAACTAGGGAAAGTTTCCAGTTCACAGGACCTGATTCTCATGGGGGCCTTCAATCACCCTGACATCTGCTGGAAGAGCAATACAGCAGAGCACAGACAATCCAGGAAGTTTTTGATAGTGTCGCAGACAATTTCCTGGTGCAAGTGCTGGAGCAACCAACTAGGGGCCGTGCTTCCCTGTTTGTGAGCAGCAGGTCAAGAGAAGATTTGGTAGGGGAAGTAGAAGTGGGTGGCAACCTAGGCAGCAGTGACCATGAGATGGTTGAGTTCAGGATCCTGAAAAAAGGAAGAAAGGAGAACAGCAGGATACGGACCATGGACTTCAGAAAAGCGGACTTAGACTCACTCAGGGAACTGATGGGCAGGATCCCCTGGGAGGCTAATATGAGGGGGAAAGGAATCCAAGAGAGCTGGCTGTATTTTAAAGAAACCTTATTGAGGGTGCAGGAACAAACCAATGCGAGAAAGAATAGCAAATATGGTAGGTGCCCAGCTTGGCTTAACAAGAAAGTCTTCAGTGAGCTTAAACAGAGAAAAGGAAGCTTACAAGAAGTGGAAGTTTAGTCAGAGGCCTAGGGAGGATTATAAAAATACTGCTCGAAAATGAAAAAGTTAAATCAGGAAGCCCAAAGCACAACTGGAGTTGCAGCTAGCAAGGGAGGTGAAGGGTACCAAGAAAGGTTTCCACAGGTATGTTAGCAACATGAAGGTGGTCAGGGAATGTGTAGGCCCCTTACTGAATGGGAGAGGCAACCTACAGACAGATGATGTGGAAAAAGCTGAAGTACTCAAGGTTTCTTTTGCCTCTGTCTTCACAGAGAAGGTCAGTTTCCAGACTACTGCACGGGGCAGCACAGAATGGGAAGGAGGTGAGCAGCCCTCAGTGCTGAAAGAACAGGTTCAGGACTATTTAGAAAGGCTGGACATGCACAAGTCCATGGGGCTGGATGCAACGCATTTGAGGGTGCTGAGGGGTTGGCTGATGTGATTGCAGAGCCATTGGCCATTATCTTTGAAAACCTGTGGCGACTGGGGGAGGTCCTGGATGATTGGCAAAAGGCAAATCTAGTGCCCATTTTCAAAAAAGGGAAGGAGGAGGATCCAGGGAACTACAGACCAGTCAGCCTCACCTCAGTCCCGAGAAAAATCATAGAACAGGTCCTCAAGGAATCCATTTTGAGGCACTTGGAAGAGATGAAGGTGATCAGGATCAGCCAGCATGGATTCACCATGGGCAAGTCATGCCTGACCAACCTGATTGCCTTCTATGATGAGATGACTGGCTCTGTGGATGTGGGGAAAGCAGTGCACATGATATAGCTTGACTTTAGCAAAGTTTTTGATATGGTCTCCCACAGTATTCTTGCCAGCAAGTTAAAGAAATATGGGTTGGTTGGGTTAGAATGGACTAGAAGATGGATAGAAAGCTGGCTTGGTTGTCAAGCTCAATGGGTAGTGATCAAGAGCTTGATGTCTAGATGGCAGCCGGTAACAAGCAGAATGTCCTAGGGCTTGGTCCCAGGGCTAGTTTTGTTCCACATCTTCATTAAAGATCTGGAGGATGGGGTAGATTGCACCCTCAGCAAGTTTGCAGATGACACTAAGCTGGGGGGAGTGATAGATACGCTGGAGGATAGAGATAGGATACAGAGTGACCTAGACAAATAGGAGGATTGGATCAAAAGAAATCTGATGAGGTTCAACAAGGACAAGTGCAGAGTCCTGCACTTAGGACAGAAGAATCCCATGCGCTGCTACAGACTGGGGACCGACTGGCTAGGCAGCAGTTCTGCAGAAAAGGACCTGGGGATTACAGTGGACAAGAAGCTGGATATGAGTCAACAATGTGCCCTGACTGCCAAGAAGGCTAATGGCATATTGGGCTGCATTAGTAGGAGCATAGCCAGCAGGTCAAGGGAAGTGATTATTCCCCTCTATTCGGCACTGATGACGCCACATTTGGAGTATTGTGTCCAGTTTTGGGCTCCCCACTACAATGAAGATGTGGACAAATCGGAGAGAGTCCAGCGGAGGGCAACAAAAATGTTTAGGGGGCTGGAGCACATGAATTATGAGGCAGGGTGAGGAAACTGGGCTTGTTCAGTCTGCAGAAGAGAAGAGTCAAGGGGGATTTGACAGTGGCCTTCAACTACCTGAAAGGGGGTTCCAGGGATGATGAAGCTAGGCTGTTCTCAGTGGTGGTAGATGACAGAACAAGGAGCAATGGTGTCCAGTTGCAGTGCGGGAGTTCCAGGTTGGATATTAGGAAGAACTTTTTCCCTAGGAGGGTGGTGAAGCACTGGAATGGGTTACCTAGGCAGGTGGTGGAATCTCCATCTTTAGAGGTATTTAAGGCCTGGCTTGACAAAGCCCTGGCTGGGATGATTTAATTAGGGTTGGTACTGCTTTGAGCAGGGGTTGGACTAGATACCTCCTCAGGTCCCTTCCAACCCTCATCTTCTATGATTCTATCAAAAGGAAAACCCTAGTGAACACCAGGCAGCGGGAGGTTTTCGCACACAGTAGCAGGTCAAGGTTGTCGTCAGTTGGCTAGCGTGTGAGTTTTTTTCCTATGCTATTCCAGCTCTGTGCAGATAGCTGGTTCAGCAGACTTGGACAGCACTACCCAGTGTGGTTGTGGTTAAGTGCTGAAGGATGGAATGCTGTTGCCTCAATAACAATGTTTAGGCTGCCCAATGCTTCTGTTCTTAGATCTTCAACGTTTCCCAGACGGTCCGTGCCTCTTGAATTTGGGGAGACTGGCTACACACCGAGACCCTGCCTCTGCCCCCAAGACTCCTCTCCTGCTCCACCCCCATGTTATAACTTATACAAAATACGGCATTAAGAGCTTAGTTCTTAAAGCAAAGCATTTTAGAAAACAGCCAGGTAACCAAAAAACCCAAATATTTAAATAAGTGAATTATTACCTTTTTATTTAAAACTTTTAATAAAAAATTATAAAAAATTACATGAAATTATTTCCCCCTTGTTCTATTAATTTAGTTAACTTAAGGCAGCTTTTATTATTTCGTATTACTTTATTTTAAACGTTTTGGTTGTTTGGCAACTCTGTTTTTTAAAAAGTTAGCTACATTTGCAGCTCTTGCGTTTCTGAAGGGTTAAAATAATTAATGTATTGGACTTAAAGTAAAGTTTTTACCTTAAGTTTTCCCTTTGTTTGTTCGTTGTTGCTTTTTCTTTTTCTGAGATGCAGGTTTCTGTAATAACAATAACTGAATAGCTCTGAGCAAGGAGTGAGGCTCCCTATGTTAAAGCAGGGAGTTTGGAACCTATACCCCTGATTTCTATCCTGGCTTTGAGAAGATAGTAGGGCTAGTTTCTTGTTACCTGCTCTTGCAAAACCTGAATTTGTCCCCACATTGTCTGTTGCTTTTGTCTGCATGGCAAATAGATTGCCGAATTGCCCTTTTATGCTGCAGTTAACTGTTTTTGGGTAACTCCATGCGTTAACACATTCATTTCCGGGGTTAACATCCTTGCTTTTACTTTTGACTTACAAAAAAACATTTTTATTTACTTCTCTGCAGTCAAGTCACAGCTCCTGTCTTCTAACGTTCTTCGTTAACCATTCTATTTTTTTCTTCATTTGATTTACCAATAGAGTGAAAGTATTTGTTCGCTACTTCCTCCTCTTGTGAATTACTTTTCCCATTCGAACAGGCACCAGTTTAGATCTTGGTTTAGGTTTTACCAGAACCTGGCTCTCATTATATGGTGGTGGTTGCGTTACGGTAGCCCCTGCCAATGGGTTGCTATGGGGTGGCTGGTTTGGGTCATTTCACATGTCCCCATAGCTATACCCATTTTTATCATTTCGTGTTCCATCTTTTAATTTTGCTGGGGCCACCTATTTTCATTTCTGTCCCCATCCTTCAAGCATAAGGTAGGCACCGGAAGCCTGTTGCTGACCACTAAAATTTATAACGGGATAGCACTTCTCTTTTTTGGCAGATCTTCTACAGCTGTTTCCAATTTTTCATTCTGTTCCAGTGCTTGCTGTAACATGTTATGTTTTAGAACGGCTTGCTGCACTGTGGAGACAGCAGGAATTTTTAAGGCTGCGTTGCTTTTTTTGCCTTTTTCTTTTGATACTCGCCCCGCCAATTTTGTGGTGTGTAGTCTTAACCATTTAACAGCTATGGCCAGAGTTTGCAATATTGTACTTTTTTACTTTTATTATTGTTTAAAGCTACAGTTTTTGCCCTAGCCTTACAGATTCCAGTTCGCGTTTCCCCACTATCTGTTTCTGATCCTATATGGACCTCCTTTGCCGACTACCCAGCATATCCATACTTTATTAATCTCTGGGGGGATTTGAAGGAAGGAGATTAGGGGATTTCTTCGCTGATAGTTTTGTGTCATGTTATGTCACAACCCCTACAGTAGACAGCTCATTACTTACCAGATTAGTGGTCGGGTCAGTTGGCTTGCGTGTGCATGTTCTTTTCCTAGCTATCTCAGATCTGAGCAGATAGCTGGTTCAACAGACTTTGATAGTACTACCCAGAGTTGTTAAGCGCTGAACGTTGGACTGTTGTTTCCTCTGTAACGTTGTTTAGGGTACATTCTGCTTCTGTCCTTGAAGAATCAATGTTATCTCTATTGGACTTATTTAAAGCTGCAGATAAAGCAGCCTAATAATTCAGCAGACCTCGGTATTAGTCATAATTATGGATCACAAGTTCAGTTTGATGGCAAAGGCACTCAACCAGGCTTATTTTACTGCCCTGCCTCCGTGTTCACAGGTACACTAATGCGTGAGTGTTTAGTAGCAAGGAGTGACTCAGTCAGCAGCGGGAATTTCTGCTGTCCCCTAGGCCACACAAGGGATTGAATCGAAGTACCCCGATGTTTGCAGGCTAAGACAAACAACTGGAACACACAACTTACATGATATCTTATGTATTTCGTAACATTTGTGTGTTACCTTTTTTTGGATTTGATGTTTTAAACAAAACATTTTATTTATTATTTTATTGAACCGTCTTATTTTACACTCGATCGGTACATATTTGTACTAGCTAAAATATACTTACGTAAATATTTAGTGCCTAGCGCATAGCAATAGCTTTGCCAAGTTTATGCAGTGGATAGTGAACTTGTAAATATACGTTTCATTACGTGGCCTAACTGGTTTATAGCCTTTGGCCTACGCCAATCCTGTACCAGATCCAGTACTTCAAGCTCTCTCTTTACTACAGTGGTAGGCCTGAGACTCCCCTGCACCCGCCAGAGTCTAACTTGACCTGTTGCCTACAACTTGTCTCATCTGTTCTAGGCTTTTATCTTGTGTCCTTCCAACATGGGAGCTAACAAAACTTCCTCCTGGAGAAGCAAGGCCTTAGAGGGACAGCATGGCTATAGTTTACATTAGTGGTTCTCAATCTATTTACCACTGTGGGCCACATATGCAGCTCTCTCTGGGATATGTGGGCTGCATCCACACAATACATATACCACCTGTATGGCCCTGAGGATGTCACATGGGCCACATCTATGTGCCGTTTGGGCCGTGGGCTCAGAACCACTCCAGTTCAGTGAAGGTTCTTTGTTATTTTCCATTTTAACCGGGAAGTCTCTGTTTACAACTTCTCCTCCATCATACTAATTCCAAAACAGACCCTCCTGGTCCTGGATGAGCACTTGCATCAGGAATGCTGCAGAAGAGGCTTGCGCTCTAGTCGAGTGAGCTGTGACACTTCTTGGAAGGGGAACCTTCGCCTGCTCGTAGCAGAACCTAATGCAGGAGGTTATCCAAGAGGAGATTTGCTGCAAGGACACAGGTGAGCCCTTCCTCCCATTGGCCACCGCCATGAACAGTTGTGTGGAACTACAGAACGGTTTTGTCCTCAGTGCAGGGAAGCCCTGGCCACCGTCTTGCCCTCTTCAAGGAGGGAGATAAAGTCTGGTGCTTGCTGCTGGGGCAGAGCCTCACCAAAATGCTTGAGGGAGTCCCAGAGGTTATAATTATACCTCCGTAGCAGCGCCTGATGACTCGTGATTCTAAACTGCAGGCTTGCTGTAGAATACATTTTTCTCCCAAACAAATCCAATTTCTTCTTGTCTTTGGGGGTCGTGCAGGGTTGGCCCTGCCTATCCCATTGGTTGGCAGCCACTACTACCAGGGAACCCAGAGAAAGGTGCGTAAATCAGTACTCGAACTTCTAGCAGGGACGTACTACTTCTTCTCTGCCCTTTAGAGGTTGGTGGCAAGGAGGATGGCATCTGCCACAGGGATTTGACCACCTCGAGCAGCTGCCAGGACGTCGAAGAGGTAGTCCAACATTTCTTGAAGCACCTCAGCTTCTAGTCCCAAATTTGATGCAACTCTCTTGAGGAGCTGCTGGTGGACACAGAAGTTGTCCAGAAGAGCTGAGGGCCCTCCCGCAACCGCCTGGTCTGGAGAGGAGGAAGACAACTGATCCAGTGCAGGGGTGGTGGCATTCCCCTGAGCTGTTGGGAGACCACAGCAGATGTCCCCTCCAGTGGATCCAACTCTACATCAGAGACCGAGCTGTGACTCTTGGCCGGGGGTGCCAGGGCCACAGACTGTTTCCCCAAGGATTGGAGGGAATAAAGTCCTGTGGCCAGAGGGAACCCTCATGTATTTCAAAAGAGCCATTGAGTTGGCCACGGTTCCTGAAACATTCCTGGAGCAGCCAGGCAGGGGCCCTGGTCCTGTCTCCCAGGTTGATGGAGCTGGCTAGGATGGGGTGATGATGTTTTCCCCTCCCCTGCGGAATCGGACTCGCTCCCGTATGACCAATGACCGTCCAATCCTCACCCTTTTCCCGCTGAGTGGTGCCAAGGAGAGCAGGATTGGTATCTGGCCTTCCAAGATCTCTGGTGCTCCGGCGATTGCTGCCCCGGCGATGGGGAGTGGGATACTGGCGACCGGCCGTGGCATTCCCCAGACTGGTGCTGAGCCAGAGAAGCCCATCGTCGGGAGGAGGAGCGGGAGTGGCGCCATGCCACAGGCAAGTGCCTCGGTGCTGAAGATCAACGATGGCACCCATCATCTCTGGGAGTGCACAGGCGAACTCTGCAGTGCAGGAAACACGACCGGTGCTGACTCCTCAGTGGCGATAGTCTGCTGGACTTTGATCGAGACTGGTGCTGGCAAGCCGAGTCTGTGGCCCTGGGTGCCGGTGACTAGGAATAGTGCCGAGACAACAACTCTGAATGCCCCCACTGACGGTATTCGTTCTCTGGCAATTTGACCGGTGACTGGCAATGCCGCCTTGGAGATCAGTGCCTGGACGTAGGGGATTGTCTCCTCAGTGATCTGGCTTCTGGGGATGCACACAGAGGCTCTGTAAAACTGTGCAGCCATCGAAGGGGTTCCAATGGGGGCATCTCTTTCGACACCGGTGCAGTCTTCTCCTGCCCCATCCGGGGCAAAGGGGTGGGAGGCAAAGGCAGCGCCATTAAGTCTCTCGCCGCATGAAATGCCTCTGGCGTTGATGGCACCACGAGCTGCAGAGGGCCTCTTCTACTCATCGGAGGAGTCTTCCTTGGGGGACAAGAGGACTCTATGTGGCGAGCTCTGCTCCTGCAGAGTCTGCTTGGCCTGATGGTGTGACAGCCCTGCACTCGACCCCGCTTCTTTAGCCTTCTTATGTGCAGGGGAGCGACCCCTCTCCGAGCGCCGTTTTTTCAGCTTTCTCTTGACTGCAAAGCAGAAGATCGGTGCCATGGAAGCTCATGGAAGAGGGGTGCTCAGCACCGATGCGGTGCTCAGCACCAAGAGGGAGCAGGACAGCTCCAAGGCTGGTCTTAAGGCGGCTTCCATCAGTAGGGCCTTTAGATGAATTTCCCGCTCCTTCTGCGTCTTTGGCCCGAACACCTTGCAGATCCGGCACTTGTGCTTCCTATGCGATTCCCCCAAGCACTTCAAACAACTATCGTACGGGTCGCTAAGCGGGAACAGCTTGCCGCAAGTCTTACAGGGCTTAAAGCCTGGAGATCGGGGCGTGTCCTGCTGCCGGGCGGAGCTCCCTAATGGGACTAAACCTTAACTATTAAACTATTTACAACTACTTATTAAGATAATCTTATCTATAATAGACTAAACTACTTCTACTTAACAACTACTTATGAACACAAATTAAAATGTTAAGAGGTGTTTGCAGATTAAGCAAGCAATAAACACAGTTCGAGTAACCATCAGTGGTGGCGCCTTATGTACTGCGGCATGTGCGCGAGGCTTCAGGAGGCGCCAAAGCTGGCCCTATGGGTACTGCTAAGGGGAAAAAAACTCCAGTAACCGTGCACGGGGCTGCGCATGCACCTACAATGGAAACAACATGAGTAAGCACTCAAAGAAGAACCAACTAGGGGCCATGCTCCTCTTGACCTGCTGCTCACAAACAGGGAAGAATTGGTAGGGGAAGTAGAAGTGGGTGGCAACCTGGGCAGCAGTGACCATGAGATGGTCGAGTTCAGGATCCTGACAAAAGGAAGAAAGGAGAATAGCAGGATATGGACCATGGACTTCAGAAAAGCAGACTTTGACTCCCTCAGGGAGCTGATGGGCAGGATCCCCTGGGAGGCTAATATCAGGGGGAAAGGAATCTAGGAGAGCTGGCTGTGTTTTAAAGAAACCTTATTGAGGGTGCAGGAACAAAAAAAAGCATAGAAAGAATAGCAAATATGGTAGGTGCCCAGCTTGGCTTAACAAGGAAGTCTTCGGTGAGCTTAAACACAGAAAAGGAAGCTTACAAGAAGTGGAAGTTTAGTCAGAGGACAAGGGAGGATTATAAAAATACTACTCGAAAATGAAAAAGTTAAATCAGGAAGCCCAAAGCACAACTGGAATTGCAGCTAGCAAGGGATGTGAAGGGTACCAAGAAAGGCTTCCACAGGTATGTTAGCAACATGAAGGAGCTCAGGGAAAGTGTAGGCCCCTTACTGAATGGGGGAGGCAACCTACCGACAGATGATGTGGAAAAAGCTGAAGTACTCAAGGTTTCTTTTGCCTCTGTCTTCACAGAGAAGGTCAGTTTCCAGACTACTGCAGGGGGCAGCACAGAATGGGGAGGAGGAGGGCAGCCCTCAGTGCTGAAAGAACAGGTTCAGGACTATTTGGAAAGGCTGGACATGCACAAGTCCATGGGGCTGGATGCAACGCATCTGAGGGTGTTAAGGGGTTGGCTGATGTGACTGCAGAGCCATTGGTCATTATCTTTGAAAACGTGTGGCGATTGGGGGAGGTCCCGGATGATTGGAAAAAGACAAATCTAGTGCCTATCTTCAAAAAAGGGAAGGAGGAGGATCCAGGGAACTACAGGCCAGTCAGCCTCACCTCAGTCCCCAGAAAAACCATGGAACAGGTCCTCAAGGAATCCATTTTGAGGCACTTGGAAGAGATGAAGGTGATCAGGATCAGCCAGCATGGATCCACCTCGGGCAAGTCATGCCTGACCAACCTGATTGCCTTCTATGATGAGATGACTGGCTCTGTGGATGTGGGGAAAGCAGTGCACATGATATAGCTTGACTTTAGCAAAGTTTTTGATATAGTCTCCCACAGTATTCTTGCCAGCAAGTTAAAGAAATATGGGTTGGTTGGGTTAGAATGGACTAGAAGATGGATAGAAAGCTGGCTAGATTGCCAGGCTCAATGGGTAGTGATCTAGAACTCGATGTCTAGATGGCAGCTGGTCACAAGCGGAATGTCCTAGGGGTTGGTCCCAGGGCCAGTTTTGTTCCACATCTTCATTGATGATCTGGAGGATGGGGTAGATTGCACCCTCAGCAAGTTTGCAGATGACACTAAGCTGGGGGGAGTGGTAGATACTCTAGAGGGCAGGGATAGGATGCAGAGAGTGACCTAGACAAATTGGAGGACTGAGCCAAAAGAAATCTGATGGGGTTCAACAAGGACAAGTGCAGAGTCCTGCACTTAGGACAGAAGTATCCCATGGACAGCTACAGACGGGACCAACGAGCTAGGCAGCAGTTCTGCAGAAAATGACCTGGGGGTTACAGTGGACAAGAAGCTGGATATGAGTCAACAATGTGCCCTGACTGTCAAGAAGGCTAATGTCATATTGGGCTGCATTAGTAGGAGCATAGCCAGTAGGTCAAGGGATGTGATTATTCCCCTCTATTCGGCACTGATGACGCCACATTTGGAGTATTGTGTCCAGTTTTGGCTCCCCACTACAATAAAGATGTGGACAAATCAGAGAGAGTCCAGCGGAGGCCAACAAAAATGTTTAAGGGGCTGGAGCACATGAATTATGAGGCAGGGTGAGGAAACCGGGCTTGTTCAGTCTGCAGAAGAGAAGAGTCAAGGGGGATTTGATAGTGGCCTTCAACTACCTGAAGGGGGGTTGCAGGGATGATGAAGCTAGGCTGTTCTCAGTGGTGGCAGATAACGGAACTAGGAGCAATGGTCTCAAGTTGCAGTGGAGAAGGTCTAGGTTGGACATTAGGAAAACCTTTTTCCCTAGGAGGGTGGTGAAGCACTGGAATGGGTTACCTAGGCAGGTGGTGGAATCTCCACCTTTAGAGGTATTTAAGGCCTGGCTTGACAAAGCGCTGGCTGGGATGATTTAATTAGGGTTGGTCCTGCTTTGAGCAGGGGTTGGACTAGATACCTCCTCAGGTCCCTTCCAACCCTCATCTTCTATGATTCTATCAAAAGGAAAACCCTAGTGAACACCAGGCAGCGGGAGGTTTTCGCACACAATAGCAGGTCGAGGTTGTTGTCAGTTGGCTAGCGTGTGTGTTCTTTTCCTATGCTATTCCAGCTCTGTGCAGATAGCTGGTTCAGTAGACTTGGACAGCACTACCCAGTGTGGTTGTGGTTAAGTGCTGAAGGATGGAATGTTGTTGCCTCAATAACAATGTTTAGGCTGCCCAATGCTTCTGTCCTTAGATCTTCAACGTTATCCCAGACGGTCCGTGCCTCTTGAATTTGGGGAGACTGGCTACACACCGAGACCCTGCCTCTGCCCCCAAGACTCCTCTCCTGCTCCACCCCCACTCTGCCTCTTCCCCCGAGTCCATAAATGTTATCACTATTAATAGCAAATACGGCAGCCCTCTAATTCGGCAGAATTTGCTAATATTACTTGTACATTGATGTTGGGATTTCCCCTAAGGTTTTTCATTCAAAGGAAAAAAATTTTTTTGTTTGCAATTGCATTAATAGTTGAGGCAGAAATATATGTACATATATTTATAACTGAGGTCTTTTTGAGCTTTGCAAAGATTTTTAATTGGTTATTAATGATATAATGGTTATACCCCAACCATAAATATTAAAATAGTGCAGTACCACTTTTATATACAAGTATAAAATTGACTTTTGTTGCAACAAAATAAAATTTTAAAAGTCGTCACCTGACACACATGACATACAACACAGGACAATGTTACTGAAACATAGGATAAACTTACAATTAAAACACAAAGGGGGCCAAAATTGTATTTATAACTTATACAAAATACGGCATTAAGAGCTTAGTTCTTAAAGCAAAGCATTTTAGAAAACAGCCAGGTAACCAAAAAACCCAAATATTTAAATAAGTGAATTATTACCTTTTTATTTAAAACTTTTAATAAAAAATTATAAAAAATTACATTAAATTATTTCCCCCTTGTTCTATTAATTTAGTTAACTTAAGGCAGCTTTTATTATTTCGTATTACTTTATTTTAAACGTTTTGGTTGTTTGGCAACTCTGTTTTTTAAAAAGTTAGCTACATTTGCACCTCTTGCGTTTCTGAAGGGTTAAAATAATTAATGTATTGGACTTAAAGTAAAGTTTTTACCTTAAGTTTTCCCTTTGTTTGTTCGTTGTTGCTTTTTCTTTTTCTGAGATGCAGGTTTCTGTAATAACAATAACTGAATAGCTCTGAGCAAGGAGTGAGGCTCCCTATGTTAAAGCAGGGAGTTTGGAACCTATACCCCTGATTTCTATCCTGGCTTTGAGAAGATAGTAGGGCTAGTTTCTTGTTACCTGCTCTTGCAAAACCTGAATTTGTCCCCACATTGTCTGTTGCTTTTGTCTGCATGGCAAATAGATTGCCGAATTGCCCTTTTATGCTGCAGTTAACTGTTTTTGGGTAACTCCATGCGTTAACACATTCATTTCCGGGGTTAACATCCTTGCTTTTACTTTTGACTTACAAAAAAACATTTTTATTTACTTCTCTGCAGTCAAGTCACAGCTCCTGTCTTCTAACGTTCTTCGTTAACCATTCTATTTTTTTCTTCATTTGATTTACCAATAGAGTGAAAGTATTTGTTCGCTACTTCCTCCTCTTGTGAATTACTTTTCCCATTCGAACAGGCACCAGTTTAGATCTTGGTTTAGGTTTTACCAGAACCTGGCTCTCATTATATGGTGGTGGTTGCGTTACGGTAGCCCCTGCCAATGGGTTGCTATGGGGTGGCTGGTTTGGGTCATTTCACATGTCCCCATAGCTATACCCATTTTTATCATTTCGTGTTCCATCTTTTAATTTTGCTGGGGCCACCTATTTTCATTTCTGTCCCCATCCTTCAAGCATAAGGTAGGCACCGGAAGCCTGTTGCTGACCACTAAAATTTATAACGGGATAGCACTTCTCTTTTTTGGCAGATCTTCTACAGCTGTTTCCAGTTTTTCATTCTGTTCCAGTGCTTGCTGTAACATGTTATGTTTTAGAACGGCTTGCTGCACTGTGGAGACAGCAGGAATTTTTAAGGCTGCGTTGCTTTTTTTGCCTTTTTCTTTTGATACTCGCCCCGCCAATTTTGTGGTGTGTAGTCTTAACCATTTAACAGCTATGGCCAGAGTTTGCAATATTGTACTTTTTTACTTTTATTATTGTTTAAGGCTACAGTTTTTGCCCTAGCCTTACAGATTCCAGTTCGCGTTTCCCCACTATCTGTTTCTGATCCTATATGGACCTCCTTTGCCGACTACCCAGCATATCCATACTTTATTAATCTCTGGGGGGATTTGAAGGAAGGAGATTAGGGGATTTTTTCGCTGGTAGTTTTTTGTCACGTTATGTCACAACTCCTACAGTAGACAGCTTGTCACTTACCAGATTAGTGGTCAGGTCAGTTGGCTTGTGTGTACATATTCTTTTCCTAGCTATCTCAGATCTGAGCAGATAGCTGGTTCAACAGACTTTGACAGTACTACCCAGAGTTCTTAAGTGCTGAACGCTGGACTGTTGTTTCCTCCATAACGCTGTTTAGGCTACACCCTGCTTCTGTCCTCGGAGAATCAACGCTATCACCATTGGATTTATTTAAAGCTGCAAATAAAGCAGCCTAATAATTCAGCAGACCTCGGTATTAGTCATAATTACAGATCACAAGTGCAATTTGGTGGCAAAGGCACTCAGCCAGGCTTATTTTACTGCCCTGACTCAGTGTTCACAGGTACACTAATGCGTGAGTGTTTAGTAGCAAGGAGTGACTCAGTCAGCAGCGGGAATTTCTGCTGTCCCCTAGGCCACACAAGGGATTGAATCGAAGTACCCCGACGTTTGCAGGCTAAGACAAACAACTGGAACACAACTTACATGCCATCTTACGTATTTCGTAACATTTGTGTGTTACCTTTTTTTGGTTTTAATGTTTTAGACAAAACATTTTATTTATTATTTTATTGAACCGTCTTATTTTACACTCGATCAGTACATATTTGTACTAGCTAAAATATACTTACGTAAATATTTAGCGCCTTGTGCATAGCAACAGCTTTGCCAAGTTTATGCACCGGATAGTGAACTTGTAAATATATGTTTTATTACGTGGCCTAACTGGTTTATAGCCTTTGGCCGAGGCCAATCCTGTACCAGATCCAGTACTTCAAGCTCTCTCTTTACTACAGTGGTAAGCCTGAGGCTCCCCTGCACCCGCCAGAGTCTAACTTGACCTGTTGCCTACAACTTGTCTCATCTGTACTAGGCTTTTATCTTGTGTCCTTCCAACATGGTAACTAACAAAACTTCCTCCTGGAGAAGACAAGGCCTTAGAGGGACAGCATGGCTATAGTTTACATTAGTGGTTCTCAATCTGTTTACCACTGTGGGCCACATATGCAGCTCTCTCTGGGATATGTGGGCCGCATCCACACAATACATATACCACCTGTATGGCCCTGAGGATGTCACATGGGCCACATCTATGTGCCGTTTGGGCCGTGGGCTAAGAACCACTCCAGTTCAGTGAAGGCTCTTTGTTATTTTCCATTTTAACAGGGAAGTCTCTGTTTACAATTTCTCCTCCATCATACTAATTGCAAAACAGACCCTCCCGGTATTACCAGTTGACGAGCACCAATTCTGTATTTGGCAACAGCCTAACTGCGTTTTGTCCGCTTGACAGCAGGAAGGTGATCTGATCGGATTACGCGTCTACACAAGACCAGACAGCAAGTGGACTATTAGCCTTAGGTGGCATTTTGCAGTTCAGAAATCAATGCAATTATGAATGAGATGAACAATCTGCAGCCCCACAGTGTGCTTTGCAGGCTGATGTCTCTGGCCCTTCATCCCTTCCTCTGCCTGTGCCCTAGCTAACTAAAGACAGTGTTCTGGTGGTATCTTCTGGGGAAAAAAGCCTTTAGCTCCATGCCTTTGACCAAGTGCTCCAGGCAGGTTTTTTCTGTACCCACATCTGTGCCTCTGAATCTTGCAGTTCATTTTCCTTCTCTTGGGAACCGCCAGCAGTGTTACCCCAAAGAGCCAGTACTTACAAGTTATCTTAAGTCAAGAATATCTTGGTCTATAAGTACCTATAATGCCTTTAAGCGGGGGAACAGAAATTTGATTGAGGGCACTTCACTCGATCAGACAACGGTATAACAAGATCCAATGACTGGAAGCTGAAGCTAGACAAATTCAGACTACAAACACGGTACACATTTTTAACAGCGAGGGTAATTAACTCCTGGAACAGTTTATCAAGAATTGTGGTGGATTCTCCATCACTAGCAATTTTAAAATCAAGATTAGCTGTTTTTCTAAAAAAATCTGCTCTAGTTCAAAGGGGAATTAATTCAGGGACATTCTATGGCCTGTGTTATACAGGAAATCAGACCAGATGATCACAGTGGCCCCTTCTGTCCTTATAATCTATACATTTAAGTGAGCTTTCTGGATTTCCCTCATTCGTTCTTTCCTGTAAGTATCATAGGGGTCTCCTGGGAAATGCTCTAGTGTTTTATCACAGGCCTGGATATTAGTGCTGCTAAAACCAAGATGTTTTGCAGGAATGGAGCAAGCCTTCATCAGATTTCAAGTTCTGCTCTTCTAAGGGGAGATTTTCAAAGCTGCCTAAAGGATGTGAATGGCCTGGGTGAAATCCAGGCTCCATCAAAGTCAACGGAAGTTTTGCGATTGACTTCAATGGGGGGTGAGGATTTCACCCTTCATTTAGAAGGAATCAGGCATCCAAATCCCCTAGGCAGCATGTGAAATCTTAGCCCACTGTTTTGAGATGGGGTATTTGCACAGCACTTGGACCCAGAGGGCTGACAGTGCATACACCCTTCCCGAGGACAGGTTAGAGGGTGGGGTGGAGAGTCCCACAGTCTGGGTGGGAAGGCAGAGTGAAGTTCTGTAGGCTTTGGGGAAACTGGAGAGGTGTGTGAGGCAAAGGGGCTGAGACACGAGGTAGCACAGAAATGTTAAACCCATGAAACGATCGGAAGACAGCCAGGACAGTCGGTGCCGTTGACCAGAATCACCAAGGGACTGGGGAAAGCCAGACAGACTAGAAACTGGGAGACAGCATTGGTCAGGGAATGGGCCACCAGCCCGAGAGTCAGACAACCTAGCTTGTCTCCTCGGCTCTGCCACTGACCTCCTGTATGACTTTAAGGGAGCCACTTTGTCTCTGTCTCCAGCACCATTAACCCCACCCCACCCGCTCATGCAGGCATACCCGGCCCTTACCAGCCCTGCTAACTCCCACCTGAACCGACTGCCACCTTCTACAAGGAGTGCTGGTTTGAACAGCTACACAAGCCGGCAAGGAAAAGGAGGACAGCTGAAACCTGATACACAGTTTAATGCCATTGCAGAGCGGGCGGCGTGGAGGCTTACATCAGGGTAGGTCTGTAGGAAGCATTTTGTATTTGCCATGGGTGTCGGGGAGGTTTTGGGAGCGGGTGGGAGAAGAGGGGGTCCCCTTTCCCCTTCTTAGAAAACAAAATCCTTCTCTAGTCTGATACACACCCTCCTTTGGCTGAGAACTCCCTGCATCTCCTGACAGGGCTCAGATTACAGGAGGAGGATGAACTGTGTGTTTCCATAGGTGAAGAAAGCATGAGAATGGTCTATATATTAGAGGAAAAAGAGCCATACGCCTCCTAGCAGCTTCTAATCCCAGCTGTCCCCTTCACCTGTCTGACTTCAGGCCCGCTATTTTGGATCACCCTTCCAGAAGTGCTCACTGATTTTGGGTGCTCAACGGGAGGCAATAAGGCCCTAATTTCAAGAGGTGTTGAGCACCCACAACACTGACCAAAGTCAGCAGGAGCTGTGAGTGCCCAGCAGACCCCATCTATCTCAAGCTGAGCCGTCAAAATCTGTGCCTCAGTTTACCAGTCTGTAAAATGGGGATAATACCTACATCACAGGGGAGTGGCAATTATTCACATTTGCAGAATGCTTTGAGATCCTCAGACAAAAAGGGCTATGCAATTGCATAGTTTCATGGTGTGATTTCCAGGGAGTCTGAGGCAGGTACATATGACAGCATGTATCTTCTCAGCCGCTATCACTAGGCTAGGATTTAGGAGAAGTGATTTAGGGTCCAAGTAAACAGCACGCACATACATCTTGAGTTAAGATAACCGTAAGGCTTAGTCATACTCTGACGACCTTTCACAGCCAGTTTTCACTGAGAAGTGACCCCGACTGGCAGGAGAGGTGAATCACTACGTTTAATTATCGGTGCAACATTTTCACAGATTATTTTCATATCTACATTTTATTGCATGCATTAAAGAAATGTGCTATGTTTATATCTTTACAAAGAACTAAATGCCAATGACCATTTCTATAGCAAGTGGTACACAGAGAAGTAAACTGCACTATTCTGCTGTTGTAATTTACTACCCTTCTACACAGTCTTAACGGATTGATTTCTAAAATAGGACAGAGATTATAATCTACATGCCCAGTTTTCAGAACACTTGCTAAAAAAACCACTTCCTCTTCACTGTTGTTTTCATAGACTCCAATTTTAAGACCAGAAGAGATCAGTATGGCCATTTATTTAGCTGCTTGTCTTAGCATTTCACCCAGTGATTCCTGCATGAGCCCATAACGTCTGGTTGAATT
The DNA here is from genome assembly GCF_026122565.2 of Emydura macquarii macquarii. Classification (NCBI taxonomy): domain Eukaryota; kingdom Metazoa; phylum Chordata; order Testudines; family Chelidae; genus Emydura; species Emydura macquarii. Next base: position 2,359,096 of record NW_027130449.1, on the reverse strand, counting down.
TGCATGTATCTTTTTGAAGACTTCAAGCAATGTAGAATCCATCACATCCCTGGGCAAATTGTTCTAATGGTTCATTACCTTTGCTGTTAAAAATCTTATTTCTAGTCTGATTTTGTCCAGCCCCAGCCATTGGATCTCACTCTGCATTTGTCTGCTAGATTAAAAAGTCCTCTGCTATCAGAAATTTACTCCCCATCCAGGTGCTTAGAGACTGATCAAATTATCTCAAACGTCTCCATTAAGATAAATAGATCGAGCTCCTTTTAGTCTCTCACTGTAAAGCAGATTTTCCAGACCTCGAATCATTTTTGTGGCTCTTTTCTGATCCCTTTCCAATTTGTCAGAATCCTTTTCACAGTGCGGACACAACTCCCTAGTAATGAACTCACACGTATATTTTCACTACTCAAAGAGCAACCGGAATTCTACACTTCTGTCCACATCTTTCAGATTCAGGAAAATAACAGAACAAGAATGAGCAAAATCAACCCTCCATGAGCAAGCGAGCACACAGCATGCAAGTCTCCCCTTTTCAACATGCTGCATCATCTCCGCCTCACATTACGCGAGCTGCCTCTGAAGAAAGCCGGCTCCTAGGAATTAAGAGCTGCAATACCAAGAAAACAAGCTTCCAACAGTTACAGCTCTGCATACATACAGCACGCTCAGGCTAGTAGATTTCTCTCTAACTTTTCCTTAACAAGGTCTGTAGTAGCCACTCTCACAAGTGAAAGGAGTTGGTGAGTGGAATTCACTGCAGCAAGGGGCATGTACATGCAGACGAGGATCTGAAGATGAACAGAGGTTTCTATGCAATGGTCAGATGAAAGAAAATCTAGACGGAATCATCATGAATAAGGTCCTGTGAGAGAGAGTTTGCCACGCCACAGCATCCTAAGGGAAGTGGTGGCAGCATCAGTGTTGGAGACATTTAAAGTTAGATGGGCAGAGAACTGGAGAAACACACCATACTGGAGGGCTGAGGATAACCCTGCACTTCAGGGTGAAAGACACCAATGACCTTATAGGAATGGGGATCCGCTCTCTCCCGTCTCTGGGATTCGATAACTCCCGCACAGAGTGGGGGCACTGAAGAACAATCGGATCTTCCCAAGTTGTTCAAACCTGCAGCCCGCTGTAAAAGCGCCTGTGCAGGTGGAGGGAGCGGACGTCCCATTTACCTTTCTTGACAAACTCATCCTAGGTACAGGCAGGCCAAGCTCCTCAAGTGCAACTCGTTACTGACAGTGTTGCCAATCAGACACCTGGATACAGAGACTCCCAAGATCACTGGTCACCTTCTAAAGTCAAAGTCTGCAAGCACCACGATCAATAACCACGGCTCCTTTTTAACAACAACAAGTAGTCCTAATTAAAAAAAAAAAAAAAGCCATCAGCGCTTACCTCACACGAATCGTGAACATTTCCCGAGTCTGCCATGTGTTCAAATGCGGAGCTCAGTTTCCCAGGTCCTACACTAGCTCTGCAGAATGGCAAGGTAGAAGTTCCTGTTTGATTAATTTTTGATGATTAGAGTCTGTTGTTATGTTTCAGAGATTGGACTATGCCCATTTATTTCTTCATCTGATAACTAGATCTTGTTCTTAGAATACTGTTTGGATTTTATTGCTGTTCTCCCTTGACTACAAAAATATATTCCCGCTAGGAGATGGAGATACGTATTTATTCCCGTTGGACACGTGTGGGGGTTTTTAAATGTAGTGATGACTGACACATAGTGTGCCCCAAATAAACCACGGTTCTTTATTTCCCACTCACTGAGGTAATACAGCCCAACAGGCAAGTGCCGATACAAATTAGCTGCATGCAGTGTTGTCGTGGCTGTGTCAGACCCAGAATATTAGAGAGACAAGGTGGGTGAGGGAATGGTCTGGCTCAGAAGTGTCTCTCTCTCACCAACAGAAGTTGGTCCAATAGAAAATGTTACCTCACCCACCGTGTCTCTCTCTACAAATCAGTGTTACAGGAGAAGTGACGCAGTAGCGAGGGAGCTAGCATGGAACGCAGGAGACCTCGGTCCAATTACCTGTCCTGACCTTGGGCCAGACATTTAGGCACAGATTTTCGGAGGAGTTCAGGTGCCGAGAATGATATTCAACGGTGCATGGCTGCATCTTTAGGGGCCTAAATGCCTTTGAAAATCTGGCTCTTAAGTCTCTGTTCTATATCAAGTACGGAGCTGGTATTTCCCTGCTGCCGGGGGTGAGGTGAGGAGGGATGCAGTATGGGTGGCACTCCCTCCCGTCTTTTGGCCAGACCAGCCGTGGTCCCTGGGGCAGGGATTCAGGCTGTTTCTCACTCCAGCTCTGCCGGCGTTTAAGTGCTGCTATCGACGGCGGTGGGACTCCACCCCGAGTGAAGTTAGTGTGCTTGCAGGAACAGGGCCGCAGCTCGGACTCCAGGCAGAGAGCAGTGAGGGGTGATGCCCAGGGAGGCACAGGGGACGTGATTTTCAGAGTGCTGAGCGCTCTGCTGCTCCATGTGAAGTTGATGGGAAATGCAGGTGATCGGCACCTCACCAAGATACCTCAAGTGGGGCTCCCCAAATCAGAGCTAATCACTTTTGGCTGATTAGTCCTTGCTGGCCGTAAGCTCTTTGGGGGCAGGGTCTGGGTCTAACAGACCCTGGCAGGTGGGTCATGCTTAAAGATTAGATTAGAGAAGGAAAATACTAATTTAGCCCTTGGATGACAGTTTACAAACGAACTTACTTGCATAGCACCCAGCAGCATGGCTGGAGGCACTACACAGCAGACAGAGAGACCTGGCCGACCCAGGAGTGGGCTGCACCTGGTGAAATTCAGATCGATGTGATCCCCATTTTACAGATGGGGAAACTGAGGCACAGAGCAGGGAACTGACTTGCCCAAAGGTCATCCAGAGGCAGGAATGAAACCCAGGAATTCCCAGTGCCCACCCCAGTGTTCAAACCACCGGAGACCAAGCTGCTCCCTGAGGGCAGCAGAGCAGTGGGAAAGAATGGGTCTTATTTTTAAATGCTTATGCTAATATTAAGCCACCCCTCCCCCCACTACCTGGGGTTTTGTATCTGCCTGGATTTCCTAAAGCGCCGCCCACGGCTCACAGGCATCCCCTGCGTCAGTCCCAGACAGACGCGTGGTCTCTCCTACCTGCAGCATTCACCACCTGCACCTCAACTCCACGGATGCCCTCTTAATCTCCGCACGCCTCCAGCCAGGCAGGTGTTACAGGGATTCCAATTACGCTCCTCTCTGCCTGCTACTGGAGGCTCTCTCTGTGTTTATCACCGTTGCCCTGTTTACCAGCTGGCCTGAACGGCTCTGGGAGTCATCGACTGGGGAAATTTCACAGCAGAGGGAGACACGCAGCGATCTGAATGGGCCTGTGTTTGGATTGGCCACAGCTGCTTGTCGGGAACAGAGGGGCGGACAAGACAAGCAGTGGACCGAGGGTGCAAAACTTTTATCGTCTCCCCAAAGAGGGAAGGGCTGGGGTTTAACCCTGACAATGCTGGCAATCTCCAGACTGTAACACAACGGGACACTTGGGATGGCAGCAAGAGAGATCGTAACTGAGCTGGGTTTGAGCCTCAACAGAAAAGCCTTTGGACTTAACACCGCACCCCCAGGGATCAGACACACACACTCCAGGTCGGTTTCCCTCAGCAGGATGGCTGGAGACAGGCTCAGAGGGACTCTGACCCCCGAGCAAGTTGGGAGCCAGGGACTGAGCTGAACTTGCCTCCAAGGGGCATCAGTTCACAAGCAGGGTGAGAGGGCTGGTGCCAAAAGAACTGGGAGACCCAGCCAACTCCAAGGGAAAATGCTCCTGTCTTGAGTTCACAGACCTGATCCCTGATACGATGTGAGGGTAACAAGGACGATCACTGGGGGGACCCAATCCCACCCGAAGGAGATCTCTGGGCGGGGAATCAGACACACCCTAAGTTTGGGCTTTCCAAAGGAGCTTAAGGGAATTAAGTACCCATATCCCACCAAATTTCAGATAAGACTTCAGCACCTCATTCCCATAGGCTGAAAACACCACCTTCAATGTACTGTTGTGAACACCAGTGAGTACAGATAAGGACCAGTGCATAGCTAAGGACTGATTCACAACATTTTCCCCTCGTAAAAGCCAGTGTGTTTCTTCTTCTCCAGCGGGGATATTGTTTACTTTCGGCTTCCGGTCTTATTCCGCCAGCAGTTTTCAGTGTTTATTAGCAATCCCCCAATCGTTTAATGCCCCTGCAGGTAGAAGGAATCAGACTGAGAAGGGACTGAGGCTAACGCGATCCACCTACAAACAACATGCCACGGTGACATCTTCTGTAGAAGCATCACGGAGACCACCTTTAGCCACGAGTCATTTATATGGGCAAGCAGCAGTTTTAATAAATGCAAACTTCTCCTTTAAAGAGAACAAGCCGACAACAAAAAAAAGGCTACCGTTCCACCACAGATACTCGATATATAATTAAACTGCTCTGGAAAGCACACACATCTCCTGCACTCCACCCCAGTTTGAGTCAAGAGCACACAATGCTACTTACAGGGGTCGGGGAGTCAAAGAGAAAGCGTGCTGCATTGTATTTCACAGCTAAGTTAATTTCCAGATGCTCACAGCTTCCCAAACCAGAGATAAATGCTGGCACCCTTTATGAATCACATCTCTGCACCCCCCACAGATCTAACCTTGTGCACACGCCCTCCTCTTCAAACCCAACACACCCAGAACCTACATTCATTCTCTTCTCTCTCTTGGCTCCCAGTTCTCAGGGCATTATATCACGTATCAAAAGCAGGGGCATGCCCCCAAAATTGGGAAAGAGAGCACTCCCTTAAACCAATTCCACCTGGGGGGTGGTGCGGAAGTCAGCTAACACAACTGCACAACCACAGTGGTCTGGCCTCTATGCAAACTGCATTGAAAGAGACTCAGCAGAGACTCATTCTGTACAGCCTGTGAAAATCAGTCAGGTGTCTGGTTAACCGTCACCAGGAAACAAACATTCACACCTCCAAAATCCAGCCACTGGAAAGAGAAAAGGGATGTAAAGAGCAGGTTTCAGGGCCTTACTCTAAAAACCTCACCAGTCTGTAAACTTGAATTCAGTCCAAATCCCTATTGGCTGAGCAGATCAATGACTCAATCATGCATTTGAGCTTCTCTCCCAGGTCTCTTTGGATAATCACAGGCGGGTCCAATTTTGCTTTATTTTTGTTTTGTGTTGCTTTAAAAACCTACTGACGTCTCAGGGAAAAGACCAAAGTCAGGGAGTTTTCTGGTTTTCTTACCTGGGAGTGCCTAGCACAGTGCTTCATCTAGCTGCTATGCACTGTGCACCTCCTTCAGACAAAGACAATATTAAATTAGCCCTGGGTCATTATCATCTATGACATTTGCAGGAAAACAGTTCTTTATTTTAGCGCTCACCTGGTCCTGTGGCCTCAATGGCACCTGAAGTCAGCCCACTCCACTACAAACCGAAACTGACCTGAGGAGTGGCGCGGAGTCTGCCCCTTCCCTCTACACACAAGACATGCGAATTAAGGGGTCTCTTCTGTCTCCTCTAGAGCAGCAGAGACTGGCTAGCAGCCAGATGGATCAGTAGCCTGTTCTCTCCTGGCCCCTAAGAACACCCTAATCTATATAAGAAAGCTCTGTCTATGCTGGATGACAAGTGCAAATCTCAAGGGAAGTTGCTAGGGTAGGTCCTGTCTTGCAGTGGATCTACACTAGAAGTTCCCCCCTACCCCATGAAACTACAGGGGATCCCCACCTTTACGCCCTTGCTGCTAACTGGTGTAGTTCCATCGGTAGAAGTTTCCCTAGTACACAGCTGTCAGCTGGATCTGGCTCAGGCACCAGCTGGAGATACAGGAGACATATTTTTATGTTCCCGACAACTCCAGACTGTTTGTGGCACCAAAGGGATTCGCAGCAATAACAACACTTCTTTGCCATTCCAGAGAGATGTCCATCTGGGGATCTTAAAGCGATTTGCATTCATTTAGTCATTAACACCCCTGCGAAGAAGGAAAAGACTGTTCCACTCATTTTACAGGTGGTTAACTTCTGCTGTGCAGCAGTTTCAGTGACTTGCTCGTGACCACGCAGCAGGGCAAGAGCAGAACCCAGGAGTCCTGAGGTGCAGTGTGCTGCTCTAACCATTAGGAACCACTACTGTTGCTGTCGTTATCCAAAGCAGAAGGGATTTCAGAGGGAGGTAACTCTCCCAGTCTTTGATTCCACTGATTGGCAGAGCAGCATTAGGACCATTTGGGATTGTTCCTTGTGGTGCGATGGCGTGAATTCCTTTAGGCATACCGTGTGATGTGCTGACAATAGGACAGTACATACACTATTCTAGGACAGGCCAGTGTTTGTGGAGTAGAAGGGCGAACTGCAGGCTCGGCTCGGTTACAGCATCTCACTTTTGGCCCTAGATTTGGCACTACTATTAAAACTAACGTGCATATGTCTATGGGAAAGCTGACATCACTACTTAGATGGTAAGCACCTTGGGGCAGGAGCCGTCCCTTTGTTCTCTGTTTGTACAGATCCTAGCACTTCGGGGACCTTTCCCATGAGTGGGGCTCCTAGACACTTGCCAACCTACAGCACAGAGCTAGGACCCTGACACCGCATATGGGTCAGAGCATAGATAAGGATTAGGCATGGGGTAAGGAGACCTCATAGGGACAGGTCTCTGCCCAGTTTGAAAACCAACAAGGCCAGCTTAAGAATCAGTTCTCAACTCCCAGCAAAACACTTAAGCATATGCTTAAATCCCACTGACCTGATGTGTGTCATTTCGGAGGTCACCATGGGACAAACACACACTGCGCAGCTGGAGAGGGCGCAGAACAACGGGTACGGGAGAGAACAGAGACCCACGGTTGAACTCATCCTATTTCCAATACAAATCGACACAGAATGCACCCTAAGATGCAGAATTCAGGCTAGCTAATAAGTGCCACGTATGGCAGTTCATTGCCACGCCACCCCAATGTCACAGCACCATCTGCCTCAATTTAATTACTACACACAGTGGAACTCCCCAAAAGTGAACTTGGATACCCTGAAACTCCCCCGACAGCTCAGTACCACGAACATCACTTCTGTGCAGTTCATTGTACTCCCATTCGTTTTACAGTGAAGCTTCACTTCCCCTACAGGCAAGTTTCACGCCGCTGGAATGGGATTCTACTTCCGTTAGAGGTGTTCAATCCTGCTGTCCAAGGGAACTAGTTCCTCCACCCTCTGTGCTCACTGAGCGTCGGGGTGAAATTGCCACTACCCTAGAAAACAAGTCTTGCTACAGTCACTCCCCACAGGCACCATATACGCACATGCACGCACACATAATACACATTACATCTTAATGACTGGAGCATGTGATTTATGAGGAGAGGCTGTAGGAACTAGGCTTGTTTAGTCTGCAAAAGAGAAGAGTGAGGGGGGATTTAATAACAGTCTTCAACTACCTGAAGGGAGTGTCAGGGAGGATGGAGCTAGGCTGTTCTCAATGGCAGTAGATGGCAGAACAAGGAGCAGTGGTCTCAAGTTGCAGTAGGGAAGGTTTAGGTTGGATAATAGGAAAATGTTTTTCACCAGGAGGGTGGTGAAGCACTGGAATGGGTTATCTAGGGAGGTGGTGGAATCTCCATCCTTAGAGGTTTTTAAGCCCTGGCTTGACAAAGCCCTGGCTGGGATGATTTAGCTGAGGTTAGTCCTGCTTTGAGCAGGGGGTTGGACTAGATGACCTCCTGAGGTCCCTTCCAGCCCTCATCTTCTATGAAAACATGCAAAATAAATGTCATGTGGTTCAGGCCAGGGGGTTCTCTGTGCATCCCTGCTGTCATATGTGAATTTAGCCGTTACTGCTCATGGGGGGGCCAATGCACTGGCAGCTCAGCAATACTGACTAGTGCCAAATTCAGGTTAGAATTCAAATTCAGCCTGGAGCTGGGAGGGAGGGTTGAGGGCAGGACTGGTTTTCATGTCACACAGACAGAGAGCCCATGATTGTTGTTTTGGTGGTGATGGGAGCCTTCCAAAGGCTAATGGTGAACAAAAGGCTGGCGTTTACATGGGGTCCCAGGTGACCTACCCCTAATGGAGAACTTCTGAAGAGCCCCTATCAGGAAAGGAGAGGACGAAAAGTTACTGGAAGAAGAGAGTGGGCGTTGGGGTGCTCTCACTTTGCGAGACATGGGACTTCTTTCTAGGTAACACAATTGGCTGGCTATTCCCTTCTGGAGGGGTTCTCAACCCAAAGGTCACTAACCCAAAGATGTTCACGAACAAACAGGGGGTCATGACCTCCTTGCCTTTCCCATAATGCTCCGAGGGAGCAGCGTCCTTTATGGACCCATGACCCCAGCACCCTCAATGCACACAGCAGATTCGTCACGTTGCCAACGCCGACACCCGCACCGCTCCGCCCTTCCGGGGGAACAAAAAAAGGGGGGGGGCTACTTACGTCCGTCCCCTCGTTCCAAAGCTGAGATGGCAGCACCTCCACAGGGTGGGACTCTGCAACGCCACTCTTTCTGCCCCTGTCAAAGGAAGACGAGAGACAGAAGGAGCACTTAGTGAAGTGGCATATGGGGAACTGTGCTTCACTTAAATGCTTCTTGTATTCAGGGCCACTAGGATCCACGGCTGGGGCGGGGGAGTTCTAGGACACGAATGTCCCCATGCATCTCACCACACACAGCCAACCTCTGAGCAGGTTATTCCTCTACCTCTTCCATTGCTCTTGCTACCGTGATCTAGTAATGTGCAACTAGGGGCCATCCCATCAGACCCCAGATCCCCCACCCCCTCCCAGCCAAGCAAAGATGGCTATTTCAATTTGGCAGATGCTACCGGTCCCAGTTCTTGCACAGAAAGAGAAGCAGCTACCTGAGATCAGCATGGGAACATCTAGTGCCTGAAACTCAGAGCCATCTGTGCCGCTGACGCTGAGCGGCATCACCCCCGTAAGCAGCAGGTTGCGAGACTCATTAGCTGACTTTGACTCACCCTGAAAATGCCCAGCCCAGGGTGGCTTAGCCTAGTCTTCTCAGATGTTTGCATCTATGAATCTTCCACAGCAATAACCACATGACTGCTTAGATTCCAGTACTAACAAGCAGGGCGGGTGCTCTGCAGTAACCTAGTTCACCAAAGGGGCAAGGCGCATTTAACAGCCCCAAGGAAAAAACAAACTGAAGTGAACTGCCAGGATTCCTCTGGTAAGTTTCAGGTCTTGGCCTCTGGAGTTCTCTCTGGCTGCCACAGATGTGTGCTGCCCTGGGAAGTTTAGGAGAGGCTATTCGAAAACCAGATCCTAGGCGTAAAACTTCACGCACATGCACCCCTCCTTTCCCTGCGCATGCAGGCTGCTCTAGTGCAGAGCCGCAGGCACAGACCCAGAGAAGCATCTGCTGCTTCCTGGTAACGTATTAGCATCTCAGAACACAGAGCATCAGTGAAGAGAGAATGATGAAGTGACTCCCCAGGGCAATCAGTTGCTAGCCATGGCACTAGAGAGGATGGGGACCTCTGAGGTCTGTTGGCCTCAGCTGATTGATCAGGAATCTTCTGGTCTATAGGTATTCATTCTGAGTCCTGACCAAGATAACAGCACAATTTACTTGGACTGGAACTTAGCCTGCTAAGGGAAACAGTGGAAGCCTCATCGCTCCGGACATTACAACCAGAGAGGGATTAGGCATCTTTCAGTAGACCAAGGCTCCCACAACTACCACCCACGACCACCTTCTCTCACTTCATCATCTCTGCTGAGGTTGCTATAACCACCTCCTGAGATATCCCAGCTGTAGTTGACCTCCAGGAGGGGTTCCTAACTTCTATTACTCTGCATCCTCCTCCGGGAATCTGATGGGACAAGCAACATGGCTTCCCATTGTTAGCTTTGAGAGAGAATTGCAGCCCCACTTACATGCTGTCCTTGGCCACAACGGAAGGCAGTAACGCCTAGTAGTTACAGTTACTCCCAGTTTGGTCACTGAATCACTTTGGACCAGTCTTTTAACCTCTCTCTGCCTCTGGTTCCCTATCTGTGAAACAGATCCAACAACAACATCATAATTAAATACGTACTTCACGGGGCATTGCAAAACGTGATGCGCCTGAGGCACCCAAAGCACTTCAGATGCCAATTCAGAGGTCACATTCATCACAGAGATGTTACTGCAAGAGCCAGTTTAGAAACCCAGAGAAGATACAAAGAAGGACCGGCAAGTGTCTTCTCTGCAGGAAGGGCCCAGCAGCCCAGCTGCGGCATGAAACGAGGTCAGCTTCTCAAAGTGGTACCTGGCTTTCCAGAAGAGAAGCAGCCTCCCTCATTACCGCCCGGCAATGGGAAGTCGCCGGTTTCTTGTCCACCATCATCCTCATTATTCCACAGGGGGGCTCTGGATGACTGTCATTCTACATCTACGCTGAGACTTGTTCTTCCCCAGGCTCTCTCCTTCCCATTAAACTTCATCTCACTGCTCTGAATGGCACCTCTACCACTTCAGCTCCCCCCATACTTTCAGAGAGATCATCTATGTTGACTATGACTCCCGGCTCACACAGGCCAGAAATGTCGACGCCGCAGAGCTCACCTTCAAGGTCATTAGACCATTTTTTGAATCCTGTCCCAGTATCGACTCCTGAGCCACCTGACACAACCTTCCAACCCAACAACCCTTGATAACCTCTTTGGGAGCTAGCCATTTATCCATCCTGCCATGCAACACTGCTCGGGCCCCTCAGCAAGCTTCCCACGTTCTACAATCCTGATTAGAATTAGCTCTGTCGCATTAGATCTGTCCCTCACCTGCCCATTTGGCTAGTCGGTCAAAGACAGCACGGTCTTGTCAATCAGGCCCCCTGCCTATGCTAGCCATAACTGTACGGCTTCGCTCTTCTTCAGCTGCTCACTCAGAGCAGATTTTCACCTGGCAGAGACACATATTTAGTGCTGCTGGCATGTTTCAGAATGACCCCACTGGAGTTTGCTCTCTGTCCATCCACAGGACAATGAATTAAAGCCAGAGAGCTGCAGCAGTGCCAGCTTACCCCCCACCCCCCCACCCTCAAAGCACTGTTATAACATGTTTCAATCCGGCCCTGGAGAGATCCCTCTGGAGACGTTCTGATCACACAACGCATTCCTTGAGATCCTCTAGCCAAGACTGGAGTTAAGGGAGGCAAAGAAGGAAGACGTGGCCATGTGTCACTAGGAGAAGAAAGAAGCCCATCTAGTTTCTCAGAAACACCCAACATCCATCAAAGTAAAGAGTCTAGAACAACATGGGAGTGACCAGAGAGGCCAGATTACTGGTAACCCTTTATGGCAGCCATCCAGGTCTCAATAACAAACAACGGAGGAGTGAAACACTTGGAAGGTAGCACTTTAAAGACTAACACATTTAATTTCTGCAGGCGTAAGCTTTTGTGAGCTGTAACCACATCCGACAAAGTGGATTACAGCCCACGAAAGCTTATGCCTGCAGAAATTAAATGTGTTAGTCTTTAAAGTGCTACAGAGCTCTTGTTGTTTTTGCTGTATACAGACTAACACGGCTACCCCTCTGGAGCTTTTCAACTTGGAAGGTATGTATCAATAGAGCATTATTTGTGAGGATTCCAGGCAAAACACAACAGCGTGAGCAAAGCAACCTAAGCAGGCCTCCTTTCCATACTCCTCAGAGTACAGCACACGTTCCCCCAACCGAATCACAGCCTCACTCAGACAAATATGAACTCCTTCGAACAGCAGAGGAAGCGGACGCCAGAGGTTTCATCAGAGCAGCCGTAGGCAGGTTTGACTCAAATCCCTGCTGCTGCATTGCGGGATGGAAGATGTTACTAATAGAATATAACAGGTCTGAGACACCTCCTGTATTGTATATAGTCAGTGTACCATAATCAGGCAGGGGAAACAGACTCGGGGCTTTAGTCCAGCTGGGCTCTGCTTTTTACCCACTCAAAACAAACTCAGCGAGAGTCAAATCCTCAAGCTCCAGCTCAGATGTGTGTATGTAGCCTGTAACAAGATGCATGTTCCCCATGCCATTACCCGACGCAGTAGCGTGCGGGCACACGCTTCACAGAACAAATAGCCTGCCTGCACTCACCATAAGGGAACGTGCCGTACAGGGCCTCATCTCTGTAGCACCGGGACCTGCTCACAGTAAAGAGTCAGTGGGCTAAGTGACAAGAGAATCTAGAACCATACTGCAAAGCGCGGAGGGTGTGGATGATGAAGATGGATCTAGATATGGCAGAGGATGAATAGCACATAACACTTTTTGGTTTTAGATCTCAAAGCACCTTACAAAGGTGGTGTTATCCCCATTTTACAGACAGGGAAACCAAGACAGAGAAGGGTGCAGAACCTTGGCCAAGGTGACAGCAAATCACCCACAGAGGCAGGAACAGAACACAAGTCCTCCTCAGACTGGAGCCCCATCCAGGGACCTAAGCTGTCCTAAACTGCTGTGCATCACTGCTGCAAGCTGACCATCAGCTGCCATGAGCCGCCCCAAAGTGGCTGCATTTCATTGGTCAATGGAGAGCGCTCTCTCAGAGTCAGCAGGCAGGGTCACATCACCATGTGGCACAATGGCTTTATCAGCTGGAATCAGAGATGTGCATTGCTCACAAGAGGGTCGTGCAAATATCGTCAAACAAGGGCCAATCAAACCGTTCATTCCACACCACAATGGAAGAAATTATTATCCTAGTGAACTTTTCGACACAACATTACTCGTCAACGGCTCCTCTGAGTCTCCTGGGATCTTTAGTTCCAACCTTTGCTTTTAAATCTCTGCCAAGACAGTTACTCCAGAAGCACAACACATCCCTCCTCCCGCCGCCCCACGTCACTGAGTTCCTGCACGCAGCTCCGGCTCAGAAGAAAAGAGTGGCCCTTAACACATACCAACTGTCTCTTCCTATCAGGCTAGACATACTCCTCAGAGGTTTCCAAGGGGACCTAACTTTTGCATTCGAAACAGAATTTCTCTGGCAAGTCACATTACCCCAGTGTCTCATGATGATCATGCAATGAAAGCTCTCTTTGTAACACATGGGCTCGCCAAGTTACAGCTGCTCTGGGAACCTCATAAAACTTCTGTGAAACTCAAATCTCAACCTCAGCATTGCATTCATATATACAGCCCATTAATACATTCTCAGCGCATGAACACATATCAGGACTTCTTGGACCGGGCTGCCGTGAAAGCAATCCCAAAACGACTTACACATCTGGAATATGCAAGTTACAAGATTCCATTATAAAACAGCTGGTCAACACCATCAACGTTTAGGTCTCAGTCCTGCCAGGGGCCGGCCTGCAAGGAGACACCACGCTATCGCTGATTGCTAACCACTCGGCTTTAGCACACTCTGTTCTCTAACTCCAGAACCGATTTCATAAAGGAGAGGGAAGAGGCGATTCGTACTAGGGCCAAACCAGCTCCCATTACATGTTGGAGAGTGAGTTAATGCTCTCTCTTTCGCTGCAAGCTGCCTGCCCACACTCCCCGTTTCTGCAGTCGCTGCCTGCAATGCTAGTCTCAGAGGAATGAAAGTCTTTCAGAGGGCTGGGGGATTGAGGGTGACAACTGGCTGTTGAGGTCCTGGCCCATCACTGCGAATGGGCAAGTGAAGACGGGTTTTACAGTAGCCCCTGGTTATGCCCAGCAAACACACCGTCGAATGGTCAAAACAGAGCACTGAACTTAGAACTGCTGGGTCCTATTCCTGGCTCTGCATGGACTCACTCTGTGTCCTTGGACAGCCCGCTTAGGGAAACTGAGGTGCAGAGATGTTATCAGCAATGACGCATAGCTATTTCCCAAGGGAGCTGTGAACTCAGCAGCACCTTCTGAAACCCTCCAGTGGCAGGCAGCGTAGCCCCTCAAGTGTTGTTCTCATTGGCGTTCATCCTGCTCCCATTACTAACCCTCTGCACGTTGTGATAGTCAGGCCAGAGGGCCTCAAAAGGGCATATACCAGGGCCAGCATGTGAGCCCTAGAATGCCAAAAGCCCTTTTTCCTGCAGGCAGAGGAGAGATGATTGCAGGGCGGTTAGAGACACCTGGACCCAATGAAGGGATACTCCGGGTGTATTTAAACCTGCCTTCCCTAAAGGGAGGGGGGGGAAGCACAGGAGAAGGAAGCTGCCAGAAGGCTCATGGCAGCTGGAGGAGCAGCTTCCCCTGGGCTAGGAGACAGTGCTTCTCTGCAGCCCGAGGAGCAGAGAGGGGGAAACCCTTGGCCCCAGCGGGCAGGAGGAGCCCCAGCAAGGTACCTCCCCTGGGGAGACGGGGTGACCAGTGACTCCCTGGCCCACTACAAGGGGCAGAAGCATGGGACCCACTAGGGGGAAGCTGTCTGTTTGCCACAACGTGCACAGCCTCGGTGGGAATGGGAGCCGAGGTGCAGGTGCGGCTGCAGAGTGTGACTTGGATCTTTACGGATACACTGATCCAGCTAGACGAGCGAGGACAATAAATCAGTTTAGCCAATTGGTTTGGAGTCTAAAATCCAGCTCAGCCCTAACCAATGCCCCCACCTCTACCCAGCACCAGCCAGGCCCGCTGGGAAAGCAGAAAGGAGCAGCCCCCTTACTTTAGCTACCAGAACCAGCATGAATCTGTCCTGCTCCAACAGAGGTCACCAGAGCTCGCATAAACACACAAGCCGATGCATGGCCACCTGCAGCACTGTCTCCTGTAAAGCATGGATGAAAGACCCTATGAAGAGAAAACACGCCCACTTGTGCATTTCCACTTCAGGCATTGCAAGTGCAAAACTGGGATCCTCTCTGTCTCGAGGAGGTTGCAACGTAAAAAATGCATGGAAGCTCTTGGAAGAGATTTTAATTCATTCCATCACACATAAAGCAGGGGCTCTCCACCTTTCCAGACTACTGTACTCCTTGCAGGAGTCTGATTTGTCTTGCGTACCCCCAAGTTTCACCTCACTTAAAAACTACTTGCTTACAAAAATCAGACAAAAATACAAAAGTGTAACAAGCACACTAGTACTGAAAAATGGCTTACTTTCTCCTTTTTATCATATTATAAAATAAACCAAATGGAATATAAATATTGTACTTACATTTCAGCATACAGAGCAGTATAAAACAAGTAATTGTCTGTATGAAATTTTAGTTTGTTCTGACTTTGCTAGTGCATTTTAAGTAGCCTGTTAAAATCTAGGTGAGTTGATGTACCCCATGGAAGACCTCTGGATACCCCTCGTTGAGAACCGCTGTTGTAAAGCCTTTGCTTTTATGCATTTCTAGAGAAGTGAAAAAGGAAATGCCAAAACAGATATTAGCAAGAAAAATACATAAAGGCAAATTAATGGTGGCATATTTTACTCTGCATTAATTATGGTTAATTTCAGATCATCATTTGACTAAAGTGACAATAGATTTATCTTTTCAAGAGAAAAAAAAACCCTTCTGGTTGCTGTGGGCTGTGGAAGCGATTCTAGTAACTAATTGCCAGGCCAGTATTTTTAGACAGAAATAATTGGATATTCCAGACTGCACCTGACATACTAGATTTTGTTACTGCTACTGAAACTTCTGTGGTGTCACAAGAGACTTGTTTGCAACTCATCAATGGACTTAAAAATGCCAGAGGCCAAAGCCATTAGCCGCACATACCAGTGCAGGGAGCATTTCCCTTAAAAACCAGGCTAAAGTAACACATGGTGTCCAGAATCCGATCAGCATACAGTATCTTGCACTGAAGATCACTGAGGCCCTGCCTAGGGGGCTTGCTGCCCATTGCCAGGCTCACGTGACACACACAGCAGAAAGGCTGGGAGTGCCTAACCCCCCTAGTCATACTCCAATTACTGCCTGTGGATAGCAAATGACTAGACAGCTGAAAGATTGCAAAGCCACAGAGATACCATCATCCCAGAAATCCACTTTTCCCTGGAACACAAGTGGGAGATCTTGGACCCGCTACCCAAACAGCCAGTTCTGAGGAAGGGCACATGGATCATGAACGGAGAGGGAAAGGACAAGTGTTGTGCATGTCACATTATTCAGTGGGGAGAGAATATTTCTCTCATGCAAGACAGTGATCCCCTCTAAGGCTTACCATGGCAGGGCTGCTCACGGCAGAGCCCATACAGTCGATTCAGCCACACACTGGCGGATGTGCTAACCCCAACACTTTCAGTAGAGCAGCTGCATTCTGACTGGGTCTACCCAGCACTCCTCGGACAGCAGGTGCATTCTACCCCACAGCAAGTGGGCTACGCCTGGGGTGTTGTTTCATGACCAGGTTAGCACAGCCAGGCCCAAGCCCTGGAATAACGATGCAGGCGCCAGCTCTGGAAGCCGACCCGTTTACCCCTGGCAGAGATCACAGCACCAGCTGCCCTCCTGCTGCTGGCATTGCTGGACAGACGTTTCTAGCCACCCCCTACATTATAGAATCCAGGCTGAGCTAGCAGAGACGGGTTTGGGGGGGTTTGTTATTTCTGATGTTAATTCAGCTGCTTCAGAACTGGGGTTTAAAAAAACCCTTTCTATTTGTACAGCTGCCGAGGGGGGCACGAAGTTTGAATGGATTTCTCTCTCCCCCAGCAAGTGGAGAGAAAATAGCAACATTCAACACTGGAAAAGAGAGGAGAGACTCGGTTCAACATTTAAGGAGTTCAGAGACACTCCAGAAGGGGCATTCGGTTTCAGCCCCTCCGGTTTGAGAGCTGGGAACCGCCTGGAGGTGATTTCACAAGAATAAGCTACAACACCTATCGCTAAACATTGAGAAATGGTTTTTAAATAGATTAATAGATTCCAAGGCCAGAAGAGACCAGTGTGATCATCTAGTCTGATCTCCGGCATAGCACAGGCAAAAGAACAGCCCCTAAATAATTCCTAGAGCTGAGTTTTTAGAAAAACCTTGATTTAAAAATAGTCAGTGATGGAGAACAGACAGAGGGACACATTCATCTAAGAGAACAACATCTAAGGCTGGTGGCAAAGTACAAGAGTGCAGGGCAAATTCATCAGGGCCTGCGCAAGCTGAGGGAGGGGTGGATTCAAGCCCTGGGTTCAGGACACAACGGGATGAAACAGGCGGGCTCAGTCTGACGTAGAGTAGAGACTGCACGGCCAGATTGATGGCAGAGCTGCGTGGGAGGGGAGGGGAGATCCGGGACTGGACTAGCCGGGGTGTTGCAGGGCAAGGCTGAGCGTCATCAGCAGAGTGGTCGGGGAGGATTCAGAGCCGTACCAAAAAGCAGCAGAGGGGGCTGTGTGTGAGGAGTGACGTACGTTGGAAGAGCCGCATGGGAACCCGTCCCCCTCTCCCTGATATTGTCTTCCCCATCACCCCTTTTCTTTACGTTCCCTCCCCCTGCCCGGATCAACCCCCGCCTCGAGTCCTCCAGAGAGTTTGGCTGCCCTCCCTCTGAACCCGTTCTCGTTGGCACTGAGCAGTCAGCGATGCCATGCCCAGCATTCCAGCTGTGGGCTCGACAGATCAAAATTGGTTAGGAACTCACCAGTGCCAGCCGCACAAGGGCAGCCGCTCCCCTCCCAAGGAGTGAGAGGGGGTTTACAACTCCCACGGGTTTGCTGCTTTGCCGAGGAGAAAGCCTCATGCAACATCCAACCTTCCCGATGGGAGTGTGAGGCCCAGATCCTCAATGATCATCAGGGGCCCACCTCCCATTGGAGCCAGGCATTTAGATACCTTTGAGGATCTGGGCCTGAGTCTCCAGAGGGAGAGAGACATTCAATCCACCCTTTACACTTGTCCTGGCCATGAAGGACATATGCCAGCTTTTCGGTGATTGGTTTCCAATGGAACTCTTCCTCTGTTACCTGCAGGGCGGGTTCCTGAGATCGGTCATGCAGGAAGGAGATTTGCGTAACAGGTCCCAAAACAAAAACAGGATCATTGTACCCCCAAAGAGCAAGCTCCTGGTTCCTGCGGGAGGAGCGGATCAGGGATCACACATACCGCCTGCCCCCACGAGGGGCCTACGGCAGCCTGGGGAAGGACGCTCTGTGGTTGAGGCTTTGAACTGGGTTGGGATCGCAGCTCAGTCAGTCACTCCTTTTGAAACTGCGGGGGAACCACAGAAGGCCAGATTTCCAAGTGCTCGGCACCTGCAATTGAGGCCAGATTTTCAGAAGAGCTAAGCACCCAACCGTTCTCAACCTGTGTTCCTCAGCTGTAAAACCAGGATAACTTCCTTGGAAACAATCACACATAGTAACAGAATGCAACCTGAAAATACCAAAGTGATGGGTGTTACATAGGAACTTCAGATTCCCAGAGGGGTTGGGAGGAGACCAGAGACCTGCATCACTTTGTTTTTTCCTCTTGGGGGGAAAAATTTCCTGTGCTCACAGGACAAAAAAAATGGCAAATTTCTTAGGTCAGCCCCAAAACTGACCCAGTGAAATATGTTTATGGTCAACCGTGTTCCATGAGAAGAGGTAGAAAGGCTACAGCACAAATCTAAAGAAAAAATTCCACTCACTTTTTGGTTTGTTAGGCATTGTGCTATGGAGAATTCCAACGGTTAAGGAGGGGAGTTCTTGTCAAGCAAGTTTCAATAACATCAATGTAATCATTCGGACAGGCACCTCAACCATTTTCACTGCAGCTTGTCAGTGGCTGTGAAACTGAAGTTGGTGCAGATGTGGTTTTTTTGCTAAGAGGAAAAGAATAATGTACCTAAAACCTAAATGTGTTGCCAGCACAAATCCCACATCTGACACCTAGCGACTTGAACTAGTTCTCTCTGGCTTGTTAAGCTCGCTTCCTATCTACGAGGACAACCCAAAGGAAATGGATGGCAACGTGGATCACTTCTACAGACATTCAACCTTGAGGTCCAGACTGGATCGACTCACCCCCCAGACCAGGTTTTATCCAAAAATACCCACACCCCAAGATGGGACACAAGCTTCTGAAGCCTCCAAGAACATCCTGAACTCTCCTAGAATCTGCAAGGTCCACCATATCATGTCCATCCGCAGAAAGACTCCTTTACACTGCCAGCAAGAAGTAAACGGACTTATTGCAGATAAGCATCATATCCCAGTCTGCTTCCAAACCTCAATCTCCCTAACATGGAACCTTCTCCTAATGATGTAATCGCTATTAACCATTTGGGTGTGTCTACGCTTGGAGCTGGGGCTGTGAAGAAATAAAAAAGGATGACATTCTTGCCTGCCAGACAACAGTCACGCTTCCCTTCACTCCGTCAGACCAAGCCCATTTCCTGACTTTCCCCATGCTTGGCAATGTCTTCAGGATGGCGTCAACGGAACAATTTAGATCAGCTGTGGGTCTGGGCCCATGGATTCCAAGCGATGGTCACAGAAAAAAGCACTGGCAGAAAGTCTGAAATTCAACCCAGCAATTCAAAAGAATCCTTACGCCCTAACTGATGAAAATGGTTTAAAAGGTAAATAAAGTTACTGTTTCTGGAGCTGAGTTTATCTGCATTTTACTAGACAACGTTGGGACCACGTCTACACTAGCAGTAGCGTGTAATAAAGTCATTACATCCATAGATCAGAAACAAAGAGCTGACAGGAGGACTCTGGATTGGTTCTTTTTTTTGGTTATTATAAACAATTCTATAAAAGTGAACTCGTAAATACAAGGACTCTTTGTCGTAAACAAAAACGATAACAGTACGCAGTAGGAGGCTGTTAGCAAATGGCCTTGTTTCCAGGCCCGCTTAGTCTGCAGAGAGTTATTGACCTGGTTGCAAAGGACCAACCAGTGGACTGCAGCATGAAGATGACGAGGGACTGTTTGCAGATTGGAGGGAAATGCAGCCCATGTCCCTATCCCACTGATTTTACCACTCAGCCGTGGGCACCTTCTACATTTAGAAGCAAGACTGTGCCTAAGACACTCTCCCTCAGCCTGGCTGACGAGGTTGGGTTTTCTCCCCATTTTGTGCATGGAGAAACTGAGGCACAGGGAGGCAGAGTCACCCCTCTCCTCTGCCAAGTTCCTGGGGCAGGGAGGTGAGGAGAAGCGTGGGCGCTGGGCAGCCTGCAACCTCCACTCTCACAGGTCTCCTTCCACTCACTGACACGCAACTCCAGGCCAGGGAAAACGCTGGCTCAAGGACTGCGCAGATGGGGAGAACTCCGTGGGAAGCCAGGAGGGGAAAGGGCAGGCTAGCAACATGACACACCTGCAGGATCTGGTCTTGGGGCACCAGCCTGCTGTCAATTTCACCTGCTAAAATGAAGAAAAAACACCAGTTGGAACACTGGCCTCAACCCCGAAAGCCACGATACCACAGGGCAGACAATCCCCCGAGCCATCCAGCTTCTCTGAATTACTCCATTTCCTATGTAGTGGTGTTGGCCCTTCTGACACCAGTGTCCGGTTCCGAGAGCATCATCCTTGTACTGAGCAATGCAAGGCTGCAGACACCCACCTGCTAAGTTAGCTTCTCAGTGGAAGAGAATCAGTAGCATGGAGTATGGGCATATTCTAAGTGTAACTTGCCTTATTTACACCCATCCAGCTACCCCTGGAATGAAATGGTAAAACAGGACACATAGCAATCCCGTCTGCTGGGAATCACAACCTAGTACCAATGCCTTGTTCCCCGGAAGCAGCTCTGCCCCAAGGATTTACTCTAATCACAGCCTAAGGCAGAGTGGAAACTCTCCCGCTGGTCTACACAGCTCTGTCTACATAGAAACGTATTTAACTAAAAACTAAGCAAAGCATATCTCCCTAGGACTGAACATTTGCTCACACCCTAAGAACTTGGAGGACTATACCAGCGCCACCTGGTGATGCCTGCTATAACTACTGAAGACAATATCTCTCACATCTTTATACCATGTAAGCACCGCAAAGCGGTTTACAGCTATTCATTAGAGAAAGAGGCCCTAACTAGAATCTGGACTGTCCCAAAATGACCTTAGCAGAAGTTCAGATATAGATCCGAACCTTGTGGCTCATGAATTCAGATGTAAAACTGCCCAGTGAAGTACAGCGTTCTCTATACTGCCCCTCTCCAGTAGGCCAGGAGTACAGCTGGCTTCTCACCATCTTTGGCATGCACACACACAGTAGCTTTCACCCCACGCAGTGCAAAGCTCACACAGCACGAGTCTGGTGAAAATTTTACTTGCAGTCTGTAAAGGGTCTATATACCAGTCAGTCGATTGGTGCGTGTGTTCCATAAAGAGACTGAAGAGCCGTTTACCCAGCCCATGTAACTATGTAATCGACGCATTTTCACACAGTAATGTCACCATGTGAGAACAAACAGCCACCAGACAATTTATTTAGCAGGGATTGGCACTTCTGCGTAAATGACATGAGTCCTTAAAAATGTGGTTTGGAAGCTTCAACACATCCAAGAAGCATGTGTCAACTAGAAACCAGCACCACCACGAGTTTTCACACACACCCTTATAAGCCAAACAGTACGTGAATGCAATGAATGTTTCAAGGGAGGGGGACCTACCCCACTCACTGCCCACGCTTCACCCACCATGGAAGCGAGGTCACCTCTGCAGTGAATTACAGCCTTTCTTGGGTACATGGCACACAACAGTTCAGGGCAGGGAGCGAAGGAGACAATCATTTCCACTTGGAACTGCAGGGAAGCTAAGAGAGGTAGCAAGTGGGAATTTGGCCAGGACCCCAGGGCAAGCCCCCCCCAATCACTCATGAAACATGCCGCTGGATTCTTAACGTCCGAGGTAGTCAAGACCTGAACGTTATGTTTAATCTTAAAGGGCCTCCTATGGGAAATTGGAGGTGAAGGGGGGGAAATAATTGGACCCCATACACCTCATCCAGGAAGCTCCTTTAATCCATCACTAGCTGCTGGTAAGCGTATCTGGAGCAGGCAATCTATTCGGTTCTTATACCATGTCCATCATGGTGGCATCTGGATGGCTGTACCCAGACCCCGCTGACAAGAGTGGTTGCTAGAGAGATCTTATACATCACCCTGCACTACATGCACTAAGAGGCATTGCCCTCCTGCACAGAGACTCCAGCCAAGCAACAAGTTTTGGGGTATTTTTATGGACACAACAAGCTGACAAGTTTCTGGTCCTGCTCTGAGATGCTGGCTTTGCCCTGCATGATCCCAACCTCACCCTCTGCTGAGCAGGTCAGCGTCCTCAGAAACTACTTCGGGGACCAGAGAGAGAAAAGCACAGAAACCTCTCTCTATTTCAGAGGGGATGCCGGCCGCCTCTTTGAGGTGCATTACAGGGGCACCCTGGCTCACTCAGTGCCGGAGGGCACCTCCCACTCGGAACCCAGCCTCTGCCCTCTCCTTTGAAACTTACGCTGCCTCCAGAAGCAACATACAAAGGGAGGAGTTGGGTAAACAAAACACAATCATGCAGAAACCAGAGGGGATGGATGGACACACAAATGCGCGCGCATGCGCGCGCACACACACACACACACACACACACAAACTGTTGACGGACAGCCAAAATCTACTAAGCAATGCCAACACTGAGGTAAGCCAGCAACAAGGAGGGCACGTAATATTTCCCTGCAGTACCACCCGTTCCTACAAAGACTTTTGGCACCGGCCAGCCAGCTACACCAATGCCTGCAGAAAACTCCGAAGAAGTTGACTGGCAAATAGTTCAGCAAGCAAATGCTGTCCTTTCAATACAACCCTGGGTCACTAGAAGGGGTGTGGCAGAGCCTTGTCCTTTCTACACCTCACTTCAGACTGTTTCTTCTGACAAACCTACCATCGCTGCTCATGGGACCCCCGAAATCAACCACCCACGGCTCATAAAACCATGTCACACTGGAACGTAGCGTCTCACCATTACACCGTGACTTCGCGATGCTAGGCAGAGCCTGCCACCAGACCGCTGCATTCCTCATCCCTGGGCTCTGAACAGCCAGCGATCTCCCACGTGCTTCAGCATCCACTCATATCAGCTCAACAAGAAGGCAAAACAGCCGGTCCCTTTCCCTTTGCAGGTCCAAGGCGCATCCTTAACATGACAGGGTGGGAGGCAGCTATTTGGGGCTTAACAGACCAGCTGGCTCAGTTCCTGCAAAAGGTAGCACACAAGGTCATTCTCTGGGACTGGCACGAACCCCAATATGACCAAGTTAAGCTCCCAAGGAGCCAAGCTCAGTTAGATCGACTTCCCTGCCAACACAAAGCCTCTGATTTAAAGCCGTGACTCACAGGATTCCTTAATGAGGCTAAACACTCCCGCAGGCCAGCCTAATGGCCTGCTAAGGCACTTAACTCCATGGCCCGGCTGCTCTCCAGGGCTTGGTGTGAACACAGGATCCTGGCACCGTTTTGCTGGGGCCACAAAGCCCGTGAGAAAAGCACAACCCGGAGGACAGTCCTATGGGGGGCAGCGCATGCTTCAGCGCATGCACAGCCACTAACCATCCAACACCTGGTGTGTAAGGAAATGCAGGCACAAGATGACACGGAGTCAGTGGCAGAACCTGGATGACAGCCCAGACAGATTACATTTTGCACAGTGCATTGTGCTCCCAGGTAGGGTGACCAGATGTCCCAGTTTTATACGGACAGTCCCGATAGTCGGGGCTTTGTCTGATATAGGTGCCTATTACTCCCCACCCCCCGTCCCGATATTTCACACTTCCTGTCTGGTCACCTTACTCACAGGACTCCCATGATGTACCTCCATGGCTCATCCAGAAGAGACCCCCACGGTGCACCGCAGTCCAGATGGGAAAACAGGCCCCCGGGAGAATGGGAGCATGAGGCATCACAGCAAATCAGGCTAACCATCAATTAATTTGACATTAATGGACCCAAAAGTTTCATCCTGGAAACAAAAGTGTGGGTGTGGGTGTATATGTATATAGGCAAAATACGTATCTTTCCCTGCACGGAAATTTTAAATTTGGCCCAAACCACATTTTCTGTTAAAAAAAGAAAGAAGAAACAGCTCTAGGTACATCACAACATCCACACAGCCCACTAGGACAGCCGCAGTCCACACACAGGTGTGGTGCCTTCCAGAACCGGCACACGTAAGCAGCCACTAATTAGCTGGGGGGGGAGGTTTGTTTTCGAAGCCGCAGCATGCACAGACCCCCTGGAATTTTAGTGACAAAAATGCCTAAAGGGTTTTTCACCTCTTCAACCCACTAGCAAGCATTTTATCAATCCTCGAGTGGTTTATGGGGAGAGCGTGACCCTGGAACGGTTGTTGACGGACCACTCAATGTCCTGAACACTGAGGCCATAAAACAATGAGCTCATTTCCTCCTCCAGTATCATTGCTGAGCATTCGCTTGTTTCGTTGCAATGTTTACAAAGCGAGGAATAACTTCATCTGCCAGTCTCTTGGAGAGAAGAACACACAACGAGACATCCAGAATAGATCTCTCGGCTGTGGGGAGCGGGGTGTGACCCCTCTGCCGGTCCAGGCGGTGGAGCAGTTCCCCGAGGTCAGCAGATAGGAGGGGTGTTTTGGAAGCGGAAAGCTGCACGTTCTCTTCCTGGTGCTGCATGGGGGAAACCAGAACTTGGTGGTGCCCACGGCTAAGCCAGCAACTCTGGTGCTATGGCCTGCAGCCCGCTACCTCCAGCCGAGATCTCACAAGTGAAGGGCGTTGGGTTTGGCTAGGATTAGAATGGGAAGCTTCCTTGAGATCTAAGAGCTTGGTTGTTGGGCGGCACCACCTTAAAGATGCCTGGGAACAGTCAGGTGCTCTGGGAAGCGATGCTCGGGTTTCAGTCGGTGGCGCCCTTCCCACTGAGCCAGCACCCCAATGCCATGGCGCCGGCAGACACTGAGCACCCCGCTTTCCGAGGACCCACGACAGAGCAGACCCGACAGCACGTCCTAGGGCGAGTAATTACATTCCACACCCCTCTATGCCTCCCACAGTTACGGCTTTCTTCCTCAGCTCCTCTCCTGAACCGTTGTGCAGAGCTGAGTGCTGTTGAACAGCTGCGACGTCCCAGTCCAGAAACGGCCGCATTTCACTGGCGGATGAAGTGATTTCGGAGGGTGCAGCTGGGCGCCATGCCTCTTGGAGACGCAGCCCAACACTCACATCCCAGGGGCACTGGGTGCTAGGGTGGCTTTGATCCAAATCTGGCCTGCTCAGCAGCTGAAACTGCCCCCAGGGAGCTCAAGCCAGGCAGCACTGTACAGGACGGCCCTTGTGGCACCCACTACGGCCCTATTCCCAGTGCATCACGCCCAGCGCAGCTTGTTTTTGGCTGCCTTACTCTGCTCCCGCCCCGTGGGAATCCTCCCCTGATCTGAGCCAGTTTTTGTTGAGCTGCAGAGGGGAGGAGCCACGGCGGGAGAGAAAATCCCTCCCTGTATTTTAGATAAACACAGAGACGCAGGCTGCAAAGTCCATCCTCAGAGTTACGGAGAAGTCAATGAAAGAAGAGGACGCTGAAGATTTACCTACTAGCAGTTACCAGCACAGGAATTATTGCGCTGCTCTGATTCTGGCTTTAATTAAGAGCAGAGCATTCATCTTACGCACAGTGCAAATCCCAGCCTCCACGGTGGAAAGTCCGCCTCCCGGCTCCGCATCCTTCTCTTGGTACCATTGCTCATCCAGACACAACCCACCCACAGGCCAAAGGGCGCCTTCTCCTGTTATTTTCTATCCATTCCAGCCTCCCCCCTCAGGGCCACTGACCAATCTGTCACTCCAAACCCGCTCCCACGTGTGCGGCGTTAGCGCTACGCCGCCAGTGGCAGTGTTCGGCGAGGCAACGCTTCCTCTGGGTGGCGCAATGGAAAGCAGGTACATTTCCTTATGGAAAGATCCGATACATTCTCCTTCCCCAACCAGCCTCCGAGCACGGGCACCCCACCCCCAGCCCTGCACTTCAGAAGTCTGGACCAGCCCCCAACATGCTCCATCGGGGATCGTAATCACCCCGGAGAGCCCATCAACCTGGCCAGCTGGCAGGATGTACTGAGCACCCTGACAGATTTCCCGGGACAGCCACTTCAAAAAAAGGGACGATCCTGGGGAAACCTGGCCAGGTGGCAATGTTATATCCCTGCCTAGGCCACTGCCCTAAAAGACCCATCTCACCGAAATCTGCTGTCCCACCAAGCAAGGGGTTAAGTGTGGCAGACGCAGGGAGGGCCCCAGTTCTCCACTCTCCAGCGGGAAAGGATTCAAGTTGACTCAACTGTTGCACAACCCTGAGCGAGAGAAGCTGGGAACATCTGGAACAGCCAGAGCCGCAGGTCGGAAGCACGTGGCCTGCTCAGCGAGGCGCTGCCCCCGTGCATGTCGGAGGCCTCTCTGGGAACCTCAGCGGAAGGGCGGCTCGCTGAATCTGAGCCAGCCCACCTGGTGGTCCCTGGCTCACTACCAGGAGGCAGGGAGGGGAACGCAGCCGCATGCCGCTGGCCAGAGACACAAAGAATCCTGGACAGGGGGCAGGAAAGGAGGCCCAGCCTGGCAGTGCGTGAAGGGCCACCTGCTTGCAGCCCCGCTGCTAACACAGCTGGCGCAGCAGGCAACAGCTCAGTCTGTCTCCTCCCAATAGGTGCCCGGGTGAGCCCCTCCTGCTCCTTCCCCCATTTACCATCTCCACCTATTGGCTCATCTGCTGAGCTTGTGAGCTCTTTGGGGCAGGGGTCATCACTTTCATTCCATGTACAGCGCCTAGCGCAATGGGATGCTACCCTGCCTGGGGTCTCTCAGCACTTCTGCAATACACCTGGAAGTGACAAGGTCAATAATATGGCCCCCTAGCTATTTGCTCAGCTGTCTCCTTAGGAAAGGCCAGCACCCGAAGGGTTAAGGAGACGGCAGCCAGTGGTTTTCTTGATGAAAAGTTCTCCTAAATGCCTGAGAACCACAAGTTCCTGCAGAAGGGGGAGCCCTGAGGGTGGCTCATGCAGAAATCAGGGGATACCCAATCACCGTTCATCCTTTTGAGCACAGACAGTGAGATACAAGAGCCAGGCAGGAAGCGACAAGGGAGTCTAGCGGGCAGAGTGGTTCCCTCGTGACCCTCAGAGCTGCCGGGCTTAGAAGAACAAGGACAGCTCTGAGGGAAACCATCTACCTCTGTCACGACAGACGGGTCACTCGCTCGCCTGCCACGAGGTACAGGGGGGCGGGAACCTGCGGAAAGGCTCCCGCGACTTGTGCAAGGACGGGGTGCTACTGAAAGTCTCCGCCAGCGGGGAAGGGATGCAGGTTACCTTTCCCTTCCCTGGCACCAGCTCGAGTCCAGCAGGTATCTAGTCCGGCCTTGCCCCAGACTAACGACTGGTCAGCGTGGGCGCTCTCACCCCCAATGGTAGTGGACAAGCGTCCATGTCAAAGAGCCACCCCCAGCTGGCCCCTCAATGGCCGTCTCAGCAGAGGCCCCTGTCTGTGCGCAAAGAACATCAAGCTGCCAGCTGCTCTCCTCCTTCCCTCCCGCCCCAGGGCCATGCCGCACGCAGCACGCACTGAGCACTGCAGCCTCCTTGGGGGGCGGGGGAGCATCAGGCCCATCGGCAGAGTCAGCGGGCCCAGGGGGAACAGGACCCGGGGGGCCGACGCCTTGGCACCTCCCACAACCGGCAGATCCTGCTCCAGGGGTCTGCAGCGATGGAGCACGAGAGCGTGGCGCTGAAACGAGCTCAGTTCGGTAGCCTGGAGGCTAGCGCTTCCTCCTGCACGCGGGCTCCCAGGCCTTCCCCAGTCATCACGTGGCATCACAGTCCGTCCAGCCATCCCCCCTTGCTTCAATTGCTGGCACTTCCCATTCGCCCTCCAGCACCCCTCTCGCCCATGCCTGTTCCTGTCCCCAAGTCTCCCCCCCACCCTCCCAGGCGACTGCTCCGCGTCAGGGGGACCTAGCACGCAGAATCATCAGGCTGCGATCCCTGTCGCGCTCACACAGCCGACAGGCCCAGCCAGTTCCCACCTTGCACAGGGCACCAAGAGCAACCAGACTGGTTTGAGAGCTGTGGATTCCTGCCTCCCCCCATGCGCTGGCTTTACTCTGCAGGACCAGAGAGCACAGCAGACTGCCGGGCGCCCAAGACCCACTCGGTCGGCTCCTCCCCGATGTTGCAGAGGGCGGGTGGGGCGAGAGCCTCCGTCCGGCGCTGATGGGTGTCAGCGCAGCGGAGGCCGGTTTGGGCCAAGGTGCAGAATGTCTCTGGCCATCCGCTCCAGCTGCAGCCCCCTCCGTGCTCCTCCTGCGGTTTGGACCGGCTTCGCTCGCCCTTGCCCAGCTGTCTGAGCTGCTGATCTCCCAGGGGTTTCCAGGCCAAAGAAACTGTCACCGTGTCGCTCAGATTTTAGTTTTAGACAGAATTTAGTCTTTGTTCCCACGGGCGTACGTAGCACTGCAGGCTTTCCAGGGGCTGGGCTGCACTGGGCAGCTGGTCCCTTGAGCTCAGCAGATCAGTGGGTGTGGGTAACACCACATGCCAACAAACAGGCCTAGGAGGACTTAGACCTGGAGGCCTGGAGCAGCTGACGGTTGGGGGCTGCAAGCAAACGTGTTTCCTACATGGAGGGTGGGATCCATCGCAGTTCCGCTCTGGTACAGAAGGGGTCTGGGAGGCAGCGGGGGGAGGGGGGGGGGTTGTTCCTCCCGGACAGCTGCCCTGCTGGTGCTGACATCCTTAGGATGCTTTAGCTGCACTGTCCGCCACAGCGTCTCTCCCACTTGCAGAGATCAGCGTTGCCGCCACGCGGTCGTGGCTTGAACGGGCAGCGCAGAGGGCACTGGACTGGGAGTCAGGAGATGTAAGCGCTTTCCCTGCTCTGCCACGGACCGGCCTCTCTCTCCCAGCCTTTGTCAGCGGGAGGGACGTGTCAAAGGGCTACCATCCCTGCTCTGAGAGTTACCGCACATAATGCACGGGAGAGAGGAAGTTCTGTGGCCCTAGGACACGGCGCATGATAACCAGATGTTACATGCAGCTGTATGTTGCCCTCACATGAGCTATCCGCAGGAGGAGACCACAGGCGGAGTTGATGGCCAGAGAAATTCTGGAGCTTTGCCCAAACCAGCCCATCCTCCGCGTTGCAACATCACCACCCTTTGATGTATCCAGTCATGACAGCAGGGCTCCCAGGGAGATCGCACATCTGCAAGGAGCAGGCAGCCGTTACTAGAAAGAGCGGACGAGCCAAAGTTTGACGTCTAGTTTTCCCCACGTCTGTGTGTAGATATGCGCTTTCTCCAAGACCCACAGAAACGTTTACCATGATCTTTTCCAGAGCCAGCCCTTGCGAGGGACACTACAAACTGCAACACTAGAGCCCCCCCCGTCCCAACCACCTCACGAATGACCCAAACACAACAAGCCGTAGGTGCTGCCGAAGTCACAAGTGGGTCTACAAACAAACCGGCACCTACTGGCACAGAAAGACAGATACATGGCAGCACAGAAATACTTCACTTCCAGATATCAACGACTTCTTAAAAAGGGGGACAAAAAGCATCTCTCCAGAGAGATCCTTTAAGGCTGGGGCTGTGCCCGGCAAGAGTCCATGCCCCCTTGGAAGCAAGCTTCAAAGCGAACAAGAGGGAGCCACCCTCTGCCATTCGCGATTAACGTTTACAGATGCACACGGCCATGTGCCATTGACAAAAAGCCAGTGGAAGCACCACTGCCGCACGGCTCAGCCTCTACCAAAGGAGCCTTTAAACAGGCGGCATCAAGGCGATAACAGAAGTTACTTGAGTCCAACAATATTTACGGGATTCTTTTTTTAATTTTCAACCGCTCAGAGTGCAGCTCAGCATGGCAAAGACCGCCCATGGGGACGCCAAGTGGAGCACCAGACAACACAGATCATCCCTCTCACGCCACCGGCCACATACAAACGGAAACCAGAACAACACGCAAGCTAAAGGTGCAGCAGACCCATAGCGGGGAGACTTGTTTAGGGATTC
This sequence comes from Emydura macquarii macquarii, assembly GCF_026122565.2. Taxonomy (NCBI): domain Eukaryota; kingdom Metazoa; phylum Chordata; order Testudines; family Chelidae; genus Emydura; species Emydura macquarii. The sequence goes on along the minus strand of NW_027130449.1, from coordinate 2,329,165 downwards.
ACATGTAACACCCCAAACTCTTTACAGACATCAAAGCCTCAACACCCCTCTGGAATAGTTCTCTTCATTTACAGATGGGGAAATTGACCCGTAGGAAGGTCAAGGGACGTGCCCAAGGTCACACAACAACTTAGAAAGTAAGATTGTTGGAGAAGGAAGGGACTATCTTTTTGTTTTGTGTTTGCACAGTACCCAGCATGATGGGGTCCTGGTCTATAATAGAGTTCCTATGCATTGTGCTAAGAAGTATTCAAACTCTGTAGCAAAGTGAGGAATACAAACAAGATTCCTGCTTCAGAGTCCACTATGGTAGCCATTAGATCATTAATCCTTTTTATTTATCTTTTCCATGATCACTCTAGGTTTATAACCATTAAAAAAAAATCTGTTAATATCACCCTAAAGCAGGGGTGTCAAACATGCAGCCCGATACCATTTTTGTTCTGGCCTGTGGCGGCTGCTGCCCGGCAACACTCCAGGAGCTGCCGCTAAATTCAGGACGCCGCTAGTTTTCTTGGCGGCGGGAAGACGCCACGAGCTGCCATTGAAAGGGAGGACGCAGCGAGATTTCTTGGAGGAGGGTCAGACGCCGCAAGGGTATGGCCCACTTTAAGTTCATTTTATTGCAACGTGGCCCGCCATTGGAAGTTAGTTTGACACCCCTGCCCTAAAGAGTGTGACAACCAAAAGAATCTCTAGACTTGGTTTGCTTTTCTGTCTTTGTCATTGACTTTTTGCATGTAAATTAAAAATAGGCTGGTTTGACTTCCCTTCTGCTCCCGGTTTTATTATTGAAGTCAGTTTCACTTTCTCGTTCTCATACCCTGGCATAGCTATAAAAAGTTTGGCTTGCAAACATTGCAGGGGGATGCTTCTTATCTGAAGTATTTCCATTGGAATTTTAAAGAGAGAAGCAGATAAACGATTCAGAAATGTATTCTATTTGTCGGAGAAGGGGTAAAGCAGAGGGATTGTTCCAAAAATTAAAAATCTAAGGAAATTCTGTACAGGAGCATTCTTCATGTTGCTAACCAGTGCAATTACTCCTGGCTCTCATTCAAACGAGCAGGTAAGCATTCATTGAAGCACCATCACAGTCAATGGTATTTAAGCAGAAGCTTACATTTTAAACTTAAATGCCTGGCTGAATCGGGGCCCATTTGAATAAGGATTTGCAGAATTGAGCCCTAAATATGGAGATAAATTGGACTCAAAATGTTCCTTTCGAGTTTTTCCTAATCACTGAAAGCAAGCATTGTTCATTCAGCTCTGTGTAGCTGCAAAATACCCGAAGAAGAAAGGAAGAGACACTACATTGCAGTGCGTACACCAGGGAAAGAAACAAAGAACTAACATTTCTGCCAGTCCTCTGCCCTTTGGTGCAACCTCAGACTCGTAAAGGGGCATTGCCGGCATGATTTACTGCAGACCTTAAATTCAACCTATATTGCTTTTGTTCTAATCCAGACAGGAAATGAATGTCCTTTAGATGCCAAAGGGTTCGCCCTGCTTTTGATTTAACTTCTTTAAAAATAAATAAAATTAGAACTGCGCCGTGCAATGCTATACAAAAATTTAAATTGTAGCGATAAAGCGATTAGAACCTGGACCCCTTCTCCCCCCAGCAGCATCCTCTAATGCTTGCAACGGACAAATGAGCAGGATTCTCTGGTTCCCTTCCTGTTTCTGCCACTGCCTCACTGTGGCCTGGGGTCAGCACCTCAACCACTGTGCCTCAGTTTCCCCACCAATTAAAATGGGAACACCATTCATCTGCCAGCTGCAGATTGTGGAGAGATTTAATTACAGACTTGCAAAGTGCTTTGGGATCCTCTAATGAAAAGGTTCTAAGGAAATGCAAATATGTTTTTTCCATCTGATTGCACAAGGACTGCCATATGGGAGACGTTAGGAAAACAATCAGAGGCCTGACATCATATTAAAAATAAAATTAAAATGGAACAAGCGGAGAGGATAATCACATTAGAGACAGATCAAAAGCCTGGAAAATAAAGTTCTGAAAGACCAATAGGAATTTCTTGGGAGAAAGTCTGAATGGGATAAAACCTTTCACTAAGAAAGTAGGGCTTGCATCGTCCTTGTTAAGGTAGGATTATGGGTTTTGGGCGTCCAGGAAGAGAGGCTGATTTTACAATGTACAGAGCAAATGCAGTTCCTAGCTGCCGCCGTAGCACTAGTAACAACCCAGGACTTGCTGTGGTAGAGTGATTTGCTGCTATATTTTAACAAGGGTCTCCCTGTAAATTTCACACCTTAGTCTGATCTAAACCCCAGGCCTGTGCACGGAAGGTATATGTGCTTGCCCACCAGGGCAGGGACGGACTGAGGAATACATTGGTTTCTGCGCTCTGTTTAAAGGAAAATGCTCTCAATTATCCATGGAGGGAAAGCAAGAACCCGCGAAAACAAACATGTACTAAGACACCATGCTAGAAGCGCATGTACTTGGTACTCGGATGCGCTTATTGAGTGTGTGGCAAGGGCAGCTGGAGGCATGTGAAATCTGGAAGAGGGGAAGAAAAGGGAACATCAGGGTTTTGCCCATCACCTGCCCAGGAGACGGTTCAAGGGTGCTGTGGTAAGTAAGTCACGCCTTCCTCTGGCCATTGAGCCACCCCAGATGGAAAGAGTCTGTGACAGTCACCAACTAGTGGAGTCACTCTTTTGGCTCAAGGGACAGCCTGGTTCTCCTGCCAAAGGACCAGAGTTCAATCCCTGCTGACGCCCTGGGACTGAATCATGACAGAATGAGGGACTGACCACGCAAATTGGGTGTTATCACACACACACACACACACCCCCCCGAGCACCGGCTCCTTCATCACTGCTAGTGAGCAGCAGTAGAAGGCTGTGGACATGCACACCTTACCTGCACATGCGTCTCCATAGCCAAGCAGTGGAAGGCCAGGTCCAAGGAGAAGTCACCAACCCCACTCCACTAGCACCAATAAGTGCATGAGAGGGAGAATGAATAACGTCCCCCATCTCACTGCTAACCTGCTTCCCAGCCCGTCTCCCGGCACATAGCCTTGCCGTGCCCACCCCCTGGCAGGGAGGGCCCCTTGCTGCCTCCCAACAGGAATTCCCCTCCCCTCCTCGGAGCTCCACAGCCATCCCCACTGGAATGTGTCCCCATCACGGGAGCAATGCGCTCAGTTCTTTATCATGCAAGCATTTAGCAGACCTTCCCCTGCAGGCTGCCCGGGCTATGAACCCGTTTAACTAGAAGAGCCAGAAGAGGCACTTAGCTTCTTCAGCCTTAGGCAAGAAACTCAACCTCTGTGCCTCGGTTTCCCCACCAATTAAAATGGGAGCACCACTCATCTACCACCTGGGGAGCACTGAGAGATTTAATTACAGATTTGCAAAGTGCTTTGAGATCCTCTAATAAAAAAGTGCTATGGAATTGCTATATGTTTTTTCCTCTCTGGATGCACAAATCAGCCATATGGGAGACATTAGGGGAAGAATAATAGGCCTGGCATCATACAGTAATTAAAAAGAATAAAACCACAAGCTGAGAGGATAACCACATTAGAGACAGAACAAAGACCTGGAAAATAAATTTACAAGTAACAACCCTCTGAAAAAACCAATAGGGACTTCTTGGGAGAAAGTCTGAATGGGATAAAGTCTTTCATGCAACCCGAGCCCCCATCCAGACCTGGCATTACCAGGGGCTAAGGGACATTCACACACACACGCTGAGATGATTTTCAAGGGGCCCCAATTATTGTCTGAAATGGCAAAATACATGCTAAGTTATCCAGTGTCAAGCAGTGAGAGTGACAACAACAGAGTACCGGTACAGTAACCAAATGTTGCCTTTTTAAACTCAAAACCCATTATTTCCCAGGGGTACCAGCCGCTGGACTCCTGGGAGGTTGTTTGTTTTTTAAATAGCAACACCCAGGGCCCCAAAAATACCCACTAGCCTCACAATAACGGGACCTTAGAACTAACCCGGCCTCCATCATCTCCACATAGACAACTCTGGTGATCTTCTGAACGGCCATTCCTGTCTAAAACATCTGTGCCAGGTACACTGTGTGGCATGTGGGTTGCCCAGGCATTTTCCAGATGCACACGATGCATTCAGCAGCTGCAAAATAATTAACATGGGAGTAGGCGGACGCTCAATAGGCAGAAGCTATTGGATTCCTCCCAGTCAGACCAGAGAGTTTCCAAGAGAGAGAATGCTCTGCCATCCCAAATACTCGCAGCCCACAGGAGCTTCTTTCAGGGGTGTGTACGCTCACTACACACAATTTCCTCTACTCAACAAACATCCTGAGTAGGCCAATCTTTCACTATCTCCAATTCTCCATGTCCCCACTAAGGGAAGCCGGAGAGACGGGGGTAGAGGCAGCTCCAGAGCCAGTGAGTCACAAACATCTCAATACAAGGGAAAAGGAGGAGAGAAGAGAAGTGGGGTGCCCCTACAGCTGAGCAAAAGTTCTCATCCAAAACTTTCTTTTCCTGACCAAAAAAAAAAAAAAAAAATGCAGATTCAGCAACCCCAAACCATTTTGTGCATTCCTGTCAGTTTCACCAAATTTGCGCACTGTCCGGAAAAGACAAAAGTCCCCAAAAGTCCCCATGTTTTGTGCTGACATTTTCAGAACATAACGTTTTGAGTTTCTGAATCCACTTTTCGTTTGGAAATTTCCCTCGTTTTCATCAAAACAAGCTTTTTTTTGGGGGGGGGGGGGGGGGGGAGTGAAAAACACTCAAAATCCAAATGAAATGTTTCATTCCAGCCCTCCCCCCCTACATTTTTTTCTTCTTCATTTTTTCAGACTGGTCAGTGGACTGCAAAATCCATTATTCACTCTGCTCTTCTCTCTGCACCACCAGCTGTGTGAAGACCCCCACCCCACTCCTTCCGAGATATTAGCAGTGAGCTGCAGTTTTGCTTCAAACCAATCCCGGCTGAGGCTTTCTGCTCATACGCAGCCAAACCCAGCACTGCTTCAGGGGAAGAACCACCTCTGAGCCGAGCCAGGCGGCGGCTGGGAGCGCGCGGCCTGCCAGTCACAGCCCTCAGAGAGCTGGCGAGCGACAAGGCGCAAACCTCTCACGTGGAATCTCTCTGCGAGCTGAACAATAAGTGGGGCTCCCCACTGGGTTTCACTCAGAGCTCTCAAGCGCAGAGCCAGCCCAGCCTGGGCTGCTGCCGGGCATATCCTCATAATCTGGGGCTGACAGACACGCTAAGTCTGCCTCGTACCTGGGTCAGACCCAGGGCTCTGGGTGACCACCCAAGAGATGCGTCAGACTGTTTAACTCCTTGTTCACCGAGATCGTTCCTGCCAGAGAGAAGGGAAAAGACGACAGGATCCAGGGCAGCCAGAAAAAGCACCCTGAGAAGCAGGACCCAGCACCCCATTTTAAACAAGGCTCCCCCCGACACACACACTCTCCAGCTAATCTGGTTCATTGAGCAATGAGTCCGCCCATTTACGGATGGCTTTACACCACCGTATCACAAGAGGAATCTGTGACACCACTGAGGTGACTGGTCCATGCTGCAGCCACCCCCTTGGAAGAACTGACCGAGGATCGGGGTGCATTCTCCATCGCTGGCAACCATTAAATCAAGATTAGGTGTTTTTCTAAGAGATCTGCTCCAGCTCAATAGGTCTGAATTCAGGGGCGTTCCCTGGCCTGTGTTACACACAGGACCCTACCAAATTCACAGCTGTGAAAAACACAGCACAGACCATGAAAGCTGGTCTCCCCTGTGAAATCCAGCTATCGTATCATATTGTATCACTGCCTGCAGAGCTGGGCGGCCGAAGAGTGGTGGTTGTTGGACAGGTGCCAGCTCTGAAGGCAGTGCCATCGCCAACAGCAGTGTAGAAGTGCGGGTGGCAATACCGCGACCCCCCTACAGTAGCCTTGCGACTCCCTGGCCACAACCTCCTTTTGGGTCGGGACCCCCACGATTACAGTACAGCGAAATTTCAGATTTAAATCTCTGAAACCATGACACTTCAGATCTTTAAAATCCAATGAGCGTGGAATTTACCAAAATGGGCTGTGAATTTGGTAGGCGAACTAGCCATGCAGGAGGTCTGGCCAGGTGACAACAATGGCTCTTCTGCCCTTGGAATGCACGAAAACCCAGCACTTCCAGGCGCGTCGTGATCAAAGGCTCCGGCATTTCACGGTCCTGATTCGGCAATGCAGCAAGCGTCACAGCCGGGTCATGGGCAGCCAGACCTAACAGTCAGGGTCCACTACCTAGAGCCTGCAGTCACGAGACAGGAGTCAGCTGGGTCAGGATAGCAGGAGGTCAGAGCCAGGCGACAAACTGGAGGTCAGAACCACCAATCAGATGCCGGGAGTCAGGAAATCAAGCTGCAGAAACGGGAAGCACAAAACGCACAGTCCAGAGCAGGGCGGAGCCCAGTTGTTCAGACCATTCCTGTGCATGCCGGTGGCTTAAGTAGGGCCAGCGGGCCAATCAGCTGCTCCGGGACTCCGCCAATAAGACTGCAGGGGCGGAGCCTCAAATTGGGCTTCATGGTCCCAGGTGAGCAAGCATCAGCTGGCTGCCAGATGGAGGGCTGGTGCCTGCAGACCCAGCTTTGAGACTCCAGCCAATGGCTCCACCCAGAACGCTGACGTGCACCCAGGGTGTGGGCCCTGGGGGAAGGAGGGTGGGTTTGTTCTTCATCCACGTGACGCCTATGTTAGCCCTCCCCAGAGGAGAGCTACTTTTGCCCTGCACTCGCAGGAGGCCTGTCTGCTGCTAGATGGCTTAGCCCTCTCTCTGACAAGGTTCAGGGTCACTAGCAGGTCCCATCTACTCTCCAAGGTGTCAGGGGACGAGCACTGACAGACATGGCTGAGGTTGTCACATAGATGGGCCCACTGCAAGGAACAGGGGACAGTGCCATTTTAAAAGGAACTCAGTGGAAGACCCTGGATCAGCCAGTGTCCTCCTGGGGAGGTTGGCGTTGGGACATCTTTCCCCTTGGGACGTATGAGAGCAAGATGACATCAGCATTCCCTATTTCCTGACCACCGTCACAAAAGCCACCTCCTGGAAGCATCGCACCAACTTGGCCACTGCTTCGGGTCTGTGGCCACACCTGCACCATTTCGCCGGCAGCTTGGATTTCCCCCTCCAGCCATATTTCGGACACACAAGCATCCTCCCCAGGAGTCCCACAGGACCTGTGTGCCCACCACAACCCCCAAGAACTCAGTCAAGATCAAGGGCAAATGGCTATTCCTGATATAGTCCATGGCAAAATTCCATAGGGGGTAATGAGAACAGGGCTGTGTCTGGAACATTCAGATGGCAGAACATCAGAGCCCACGTTGGTACGAGAAGATGCAATCTCTCTCTCTCTATTAGAGACAAACAGCCTGGCCAATTGCTGCTGCATCAGAGCAAAGTCAGCTACTACAGAGTGAGCAAAACCCCCAGCCCCACCGCTGCTGATCAGCACATAACTTACAGAAAGCTATTGTGGGTTTTGGGGTTTTTTTAAGTAGGTATTTTTGTTTTTTGAAAGTATCAGAACCCAGTTCTTGGGAAATGTTGGCTGATACTGAAAGCTTTTGCACATGATCTCCAGCCCTAGCATGTCATAAGGTATCAGAAATCAGAGTCACGTCATTCTGATTACCTTCACCCTTGGATAGACACGATGGTGATGGAGACATTAGAGACATAGGAGATCAGATCACATTAAATAGCAGCTGAGATGAATAAAGAAGAACCTTGCTGCTTCCTAAACTGAACTCTTTAGCCGTGGAAATCATTCCAGCTTTGGTTCAAATCTCTGATAAAGGCTCAAGCTGGTTCTGATTTTACGCAGATAGGTTTTTCTCCTTGACCTTAGTGGACGTCTCCAGGAGGAGAGGGTGCCCCAATGGTCCCTGGCAACGAATAAGGATTTCTCACTGCATGCCTCAGGCAGAAAAGAAAGGAATTGGAGGGAAAGGAAACAGTGTCTGGTTTGTGCACAAACATCTTGGAAAACCAGCAATGCTGGGGAAAGTAAAAAGGTAACAATTCAGCTGGGTTTCCATGACCCATTGCAGTTTGCAGTATTTGTCAGAACACAGCAGCTTTTAAAGTATTTTAAAGTATTTAAAGTATTTTACACAACTCCTGCAAAGAATAGAGCATGAAACAAAAACACGGTCCCTCCTCAGTTGGCATTCCGGAGCCAGACGGGAAGGTCTGAGGTTGCAACTGATCTAAAGACAAATGCTGGCTACTTGAAGAACATCTCTGGATGTCTGTAAGAGGGACCTGGTTGTCCCAAATGACCATGAGAGGAGAGAGATGGAACAGGGGTTAAGGATAGCAAAGCACTAATGCCTTACGATGCTGAATGGAGAATTTCAGAGCAGACTGCAGAGAGGAAATAGTTGGGACGTAATTTTAACAGAAATGGGAAGTTCACTTTAATGCCATAGAAGGTTAAGTAGTTACATCACCCAGACACCCTCTCAACGTTTAAAAGTTCCTAGGTGCAATGCATGACAAAAAAAGGCAGGCATGATCAAAAGCCTCACAGAAGAGCCATTTTCTTTAGCCAATACTGTAGTTCATTTGTAAACACTGTAATTAAGGGCTCTGGAGAAAACGGCTGAGGAACACTCTACTGAGTTTGGAACAAGCCCACTCCATTCGAGTCACACATGCGGGAAACGCACACATCAGATCTTCAGTCCTTTCTGGGCATTGCACAGAACCAGCCTATCACACCGGAGCCATTTGGCTGCCTATGAAAAGTACAGGGCTGGGGACATCTGGAACGCAGAAAACACTGGCGCGATTCTTTGCAAGCTACGCCATCAGTGGGGTCAGGCGCCCGGTGCAAAGCAAAAAGGCCTCCTTTGTTCTCATGCTAGTTAAACATGAGCTGCTTGTTCAGGGGGCTTTTAGATGCTTCAATCTTTAATCAACAGGCCTGTTCGATGCAATAGAGACTCATCCACTTTTACACAGCAGCTATGGCAATAGTTAAGGGCTATTGTTTCAAAGGTCTGTTGGTCTCCATCCCTAGGCAAGGAGGAACTTCTGCTAAAGAGCAGAGAAGGATGGGGCTGCTGCAACCTTAGTTTTGTATTATTTTTATACCTTATGCTTCCCTGAGTCAGTTCCCTTACAAAATTAAAACCCAAACCAAAACTAGTCATGCGTTGAGTAGGTACTTGAAGTTTAAAATGTGGTTAAAGTTTTTCCCAATGATTGAAAAGCTAGACACTATTGAAAATGCTAGACACTATTGAAAGCTAGACACTATTTTATTTCCCAGGCTACATCTAGGAGCAACCGAACAACAGTGGAGACCCATACACAGTGAGTAAGCCTACTACAATCACATATATCCTAAGCAATGCCACAGGTCTCTGAGTTATTATGCTTTGTAACATTATGGCTATGGGACTTTACGAGTGTGTCCATACAGGTATAAATGATAACAATTCTCAGCAGAATGATTATAAAGATATTTATGAAAAATACAACATATTTCTTGGAATAAAGAGGCAAAATTCTTGAGCAGCCTGGTAAACTGTTAATACAGATCCAGGCAAAGATTGGTAAGGTTCACGGAAACCGAGACAAGCCAACTTGTTTCAATAAGAATGAAAACCCTGTACTTTTTATTTGCACCATAAGGCCTCCTTTTAATTGTAGTCAAATACCTCCCTTTTAATTGTAGTCAAATACCTCTCGGTGGCTATGACTAACAAACTAAAAGTGGAAGCTCCTAAGGCTACAAACAGACCGCCTTATTTAATAAACCAGATTGTGTACGACAGGCTCCAAGTTTTCTTTCTGAACATAAGAATGTTAGCTAGAATGGCTTACAAAATAAACAAATCAGAAAGAGTTAGACTGCCAATTAGAAAAAGCACATACGGTTGTGAAATTTGTTATTTCTTCATAAGGCAACCAATACCATCAAATTCTCCAGTACTATGAAACTACATAGAATCAAAAATGCAACATATGTTAAATCCATCTGATCAGTTGCCTTTTCTCTTAGAATAAGTTTTCCTATATAATTATAATGTAGTAATGTATGATTCATTTCTTACAGGGGTGAAATTAGGCACATCCATCTTTAATCAACAGGTCTGTTTAAATCGCTCATCCTCTTTTATACAACAGTTGCATGATGCTCTCTTAGTGAATAGCTTAGAGGCAATGCTTCAAAAGTCCATTGGCCTCCCTTCCCAGGTAAGCAAACACTTTTGTCTGTGTCAAAGTAGGATGAGGATCAGGGGACGGGAGCGGTTGACTAAAGGAAAGGAGATTGCACCCTTCGTTTGTAACCTACCCAGGATAATACAAGTTTGTCAACAACAAAGGCATATGTCTGGGCTGTTCCTCTGACAAGGGTCCCTTTGTGTATGTGCGTGTGTGTTAGGAATATAGGCAGGAGAACATCTAAGCCACACAAAAGAAGCCCCTAAATTCCTCTTCAAATCATGCCCTCTTCTACTTCTGCTGTGTCTTTTAGTTTCCCCCCAGACCCTCTGCATTAGGACTTAACACCAGAACACCTCTGTTTGCAGTAATTTCTCATTATTTAATGCTGTAAAGCACCTAGATTTGCAGCTGGTCTAAAACTAAAATGTAAAGTGTTATATACAAACAAAAATAATTCTTTAGGTCCCCCTGAATGAAACGATAAACAAAAACAAAAAACCAACCAATATATTTGTTCCTTTGGAGGTCCTGCTATAAAATATCTCCAAACACAGAATCCCCCAATGGTTTTGTTAATCTTATTTTATTTATCATTTCTGAAGACCATTGTACGTGAGGAAATAACACCTCAAAGTGGGAAAACGTTTCTGTACGACAAACACTTGGCCGTGCTAAAGCATGACAACTAACAGAATGGCGACCCACAAACCTGTTTCACTAAAAAAAGATTTCAGTCAATTATCACTATTGCCCTTCAGTCCAGGACAGTTCTCTTATCCCAGGCCCTGTTCTACATGTTAAACTTGTAAGTTCATTTGATACAGTTTTTAATCTTATGTTTAGCAAAAGAACATGGAAAAAGGTGCCCATTTTAAACTGGGGGTGAGGAGTCAGTAAAGGAGGGGGGCAGAATGGGTGTAGGCTGCAGGGCAGGGGTTTCCACCCTTTTCAAGTGAAAGCCCCACTAGTTAACAGTAGGTAAAACATGCCTCCCCCCACCCCCCAACCCGGCCACAAACACATATAATGATAACAACACCACCACTAAATTCCATAAATAATAATCAATGACTCTTTCCTGAGTAAGCAGCTACGCCTTCCCTGGCACAGCTGCCACCGCACCCCCAGTGTGGCCCCCCCCTCTTCCTGTCCCTGATGGACTGAAGGGAATGGAGGCGGTGGGCGCTGGCTGGGACTGCTCCAGGGCCCCACCGGCACAGGGCTGGGGGCGCTGCTCCCCAGCTCTGGCCAGCGCGGGGCTTGAGGATGCTGCCCCCGACCGGCGTGGGGCTCAGAGGGCTAAATGACCTCAATATTACTGAAGCCTCACAGCCCCTTGAATCTTTTTTTTAAACTCTGACATTCTTCCTCTCTCGCTCAAATCTGCTTTATTTTGTAAATTATTTAAGAAGGGCTTAAGCTCTGTTGACTAAACTTTATTGAAAATGTGTAAAAGCCTCTTTTCTTCTGAAAATCTCTGAGCCTTAACATGTGCAAACACACACACATAAGTAGTCAAAGAATCATAGAAGATTAGGGATGGAAGGGACCTCAGGAGGCCACCTAGTCCAGCCCCCTGCTCAGAGCAGGACCAACCCCAACTAAATCATCCCAGTCTGGCCTTAAAAACCTCTAAGGATGGAGATTCCATCCTCTCCCTAGGTAACCCATTCCAGTGCTTCACCACCCTGCTAGTGAAAAACTTTTTCTTAATATCCAAACTAGACCTGCCCAACTGCAACTTGAGACCATTGCTCCTTGTTCTGTCATCTGCCACCACTGAGAAGAGCCTAGCTCCATCCTCCCTGGAACCCCCTTTCAGGTAGTAGAAGACTACTGTCAATGCCCCCCCACAGTCCCCCACTCTTCTCTTCTGCAGACAAAACAAGTCTAGTTCCCTCAGCCTCTCCTCCTAAGTCTTGTACTCCAGCCCCTTAATCATTTTCAATGCCCTCCGCTGGACTCTCTCCAACTTGTCCACATCCTTCCTGTAGTGGTTGGCTCAAAACTGGACACTATACTCCAGATGTGGCCTCACCAGTGCCAAGCCAGGGGAATAATCACTTCCCTCAATCTGCTGGCAATGCTCCTACTATTGCAGCCCAATATGCTATTAGCCTTCTTGGCAACAAGGGCACACTGCTGACTCATATCCAGCTTTTTGCCCACTGGAACCCCCAGGTCCCTTCCTTCAGCACTGCTGCCTCGCCCATCGGTCCCCAGTCTGTAGCAGCGCATGAGATTCTTCCATCCTAAGTGCAGGACTCTCCACATGTCCTTGTTAAACCTCATCAGATTTCTTTTGACCCAATTCTCCGATTTGGCTAGGACTCTCTGTATCCTACCCTCCAGCGTATCTACCGCTCCCCCTAGCTTAGTGTCATCTGTGAACTTGCTGAGGGTGCAATCCACCCCAGCATCCAGATCATTAATGAAGATGTTGAACAAAACCGGCCCCCAGGACTGACCCCTGGAGCACTCCACTTGATACTGGATGCCAACTAGACATGGAGCCATTGATCATTACCCGTTAAGCCCAAAGATCTAGCCAGCTCTCTATCCACCTTATAGTCCATTCATCCAACCCATACTTCTTTGACTTGCTGGCAAGAATACCGTGGGAGACCGTATCAAAAGTTTTGCTAAAGTCAAGGTATATTCTAATATAATCCTAACTGACCCCATAATGAAAAACAAACATTTAAAAAATTAAAATGTCCCCATGCAAAAAGTGTACACGTCCAAAAATGAGACCAGAGGGCAGGGCAAAGCAAAAGAGGGGGCATGGAAACTAGTCAAAACTGTTTGAGAAGGAAAGGGATAGAGTTCTTCACTACTTCCTCGCATCAGTTTGAGATTTGCTCGTACCCCCATCTCCTCCTTCCTATACAAAGTTACCATGATGAGGAGCATATTAAAAACTTTTACCTTAGTCCAGACTAGCATAGACTTAGCTGCCAGACAAAAACATCAGTGACGCTGGTATGGGAGTTACCCCCATCTTCATGCTACAGTTTGGAAACATTTACACACCTAAGATGCTGCAATTTGGGGAACTGTGTCCCAACATTAATTTAGGCTCTGGCTTCACTTCAGAGAGCTCTCCTGTCAACTTAATTACTCCAGTCCTTGCGAGCAGTGGTAGTTATGTTAGTTGCACCTAGTCAAACACAAATTGCTAATAAATTCAACAAAAAGCCTGCAGTGCCAATTAACTTGAGTAAATAATCATCTGTTATCAAAAGGGTGAGTCCTGTTTATCACTTGACAATACCATCGCCCGCCCAACTTGGGGCCATTTTTTATTCTTCCCTATTTGGCTCTCTCAGATATACTTTTGTGGCTTCCACCCCTGGCGCATCTGAGCACCTCACAATCTTTAAATGTCTTTCTCCACACAACAGCCCTTGTGACAGGGAAGTGCTATTATCCCCCTTGTACAGATGGGGAGCTGAGGCAGAGGCTAAGTGGCAGAAGCAGGAATAGAACCCAAGTTTCTTGAGGGCCAGGCTAGCACTCTAGTCACTGGGCCATGCTTCCTCCTGCCCTGCACACACAGGCTGTGTCCAAACCCTGATGTTTCTGCCTCCATAAACTCTCTCAGAGACGTATCCTTTTCTCTGTCCAGACAGCCAAAGCCCTCCATCATCTCCTCACAATCAAGGCAACCTCCTCCTTTCAGCCTCCCTGACATCCACATCGTCCCCCACCTCTCCAATTATTTTTAAAAAGGCACCATAAAGAAAAAGGGTGAGTTCTGAAGAGGGTGGATGATGATTATTATGCATCACAATTAAAAGATGTGATCAGTTGGGTTAACTAGAGGCCATCCAAACATTGAGTTAAACTCGAACAACACTTGAGCCCAAGTCTAGCTATTGATAGTAATTGTTGGGTTAAAAAAAAATTGAGGTCACCAAAAATAAAGTCACCTATTCACCCAGACCACCTCAGCAGCTTCGGACAAATTTTCTTGTCACTAAGGCTCTCTCCCTTGGCTACTTTCATTAATAATCAGGAATTTATCCCTAGGAAATATCAAAGTGACTAGTCATTATGGGCAAGAGCAGAGATTACCCAATTCCAACAGCTCTTCCTGGTTCCTGACTTGAAATCAGTCCAAGAGATATGTCACAATGTAAACAAAGATGCCGTATTTTCAATATTGACAAGTCAAGCATTTTATTTTTGAGATCTGGATCTGAGGCTGCTCTAGCTAGGGCCTGATCTACATCGCTGGCGAAATTCGGCGGCAGTTGATGGGAATTACACAAGCTCTATCGACTTCATAACTTCCCAATAGTGCGCCGTCTTCACTGCGCTGCACCGACGGGAAATGCGTACCCACCGACACAGTGCTACGCTTTTTGGAGAGCAGGTTTTAGACCCACTCAACAAACTGACGGTGAATTTGCCACCGTCAGTGTAGACATACCCCTGATCTTTCACCATGTTAGAGAAGTTGACACAGGAGCAAGCTGGAACAAAAGGTTTAATTTGTAAGATATAGGCAATCTCGACTGAAAGAAATGTTGATAAGAAAACAACTCAGATGAAAAGATGGAAGAGGGATGTGGACAAAGAAATTGATCTGGATGAGTGGGTCTCTATATGGCAAAGGGGATATACGTTTTCAATTTGTGTAACTCAAAGAAAAAGTTTATAAATTACTCTATAGGTAGCATTTGACTCCAGTTAAGATCCATCTTATTTTTGCTAGTAGGGAGACTGTTGGAGGGGTTAAGGGGAAAAGGGGAACATATTTGCATGTGTGGCAGTTGTAACCAGGAATATAGATGGTTTGGGGTGGGAATTGTTAAAGAGATTCATTTCATGACAAAATGTCAGATTCCCAGAGATCTCCTAACTGCCGTACTACATTTTAAACAAAACAACAAATGAATTTCTTTTTTTAAGTGTTGCCACCTAGGCTCTGTATTGCACGTTACTGGGAAAATGTGATGACTCCTTCAATCAGCCTGTGGTATAGTAAAATATGGACTGTCCTTGTGACAGAGAAGCTTTCTCAACAAGTGAGTTCACAAGAGAAGCGCCAAAATGAAGATAAATATTTAGACGTTTGGTTACCCTTTTTAGCATACTCAAAGATGGGGGGGCTCCCCAGCCAGCAAGCCAGAACCTTTTGGCCAGGTTCTTTTAATATTAACTTGTTCCTGAGTAAGTCATGTTAAGACGTAGCATGTTAATGTTTTATTGTAACTTTATCTTAATATCTCCCTTGCTGTCACTCCAACCACATCACCTCCACCCCTAACATCTCCCTGACTTCCTCCATTCCACCACCTCGGGCTTCTTGCCTGAACTTCACCAACTTTCACAGCTTGGCCCCTCTCCTATTCATCTCCTCCCGCTTCTCGGGCAGAACTCTGCGTGCTCTCCTACACTGACCCTCACTACTGGAGAACCGGCCCTGAGCCATTCCGCAAAGCCACCCTCGTCCGCTCCTTCAGATCCGGTCTACAGATCCAACTCTGCACCGCCGTCTCTGAGAGACCAGTCCCTTCCTGACGGCTCAGCTGAGGGGTAGGTGAGCTGAGCGGACGCATGCCACTGATAACTGTTTTTACAAGCAAATCTATATATGTCTATTACATTCAAAGACCAGCCTTCAAAGAACATTATTAGGGTTGCAAAGTCAGGCACTCAAAAGCTAGGAAATATCAGAAGCGAGGCCGTCCATTGAGACTGTCTTTAATTACATGATCACAGACCATTCTTCCACATGACACCTGCCTCCCTCAGTGCCCAGGACGAACTCACCCCAGGGATGAGCCAGGCCCATCCGATGAAGGAAGCTGTTGTCTATAGGACCGCTGCCTCACATGTTGAGGAAGATGGAAAGTGCGTAATGAATAAGGCAAGGAGGGGAAGAGAATGGATGGTCTCTTGGCTAAGGAAAGTGACTGCTGCCTGGAAAACTAGACTCTATCTCTGCCTCTACCATGCAGATCCTGTGTGACGCTGTGCGAGTAACACAAACCAAAGTTTTCACAGGCCACTTGTGTGCTCCTCATCTATTGGGTGCGCAGCGTGAGCCGCTTGTGGTCTGAACTGCAGATGTGCTGAGAGCTCAAAACGGTGGTAAATGGGAGCTCTGCTCTGAAGTGCTGTAAAATCTAAGTACTCGCTTCTCGCACTGGGCACCCAAGACTAGATGACACGACAATTTTGGCTTCAATCTCTGGGCCTCAGTGCCCATGTTTAAAATGCAGATAACGCCACCTCCCCCTCTGAAAGATAGTTCCTTACAAACATTGAACTGGCTTCAATTCATTAATGAGCGCACCACAGGAAAGCCCAGGAGGAAATGAATAATTCTGTATTCAAGGCAGGGTTTGGATGGTGAGCAGTAAATAATGCATGGAGCCACACAGTGAATGAGGAGGATAAAAAGAAATATAAATCGCTACCTAGTCAGTGAGCACCATCCATCCCGTACAGTGAAGGAAGCAGAGGACCCGTGGGGGGAAATAGTATGCAATCATGTAATTAAAACTGCATGATCCTGCATACACGCAAGGGGGCCAAATTAAGGCAGCGCAGGCAACCTTAATTTTGGAATATAACTTTTCAGAGATTGACTTTGCAACCTAAACATTCTTTTAACATACTTTTATTACATACAAAAACTGACTGACTGATCTGGGTGACCTTCCACACGTCTCTTCATCACTCCGTGCCTCAGTTTCCCCCGGTGTGTTTCAGGGATGATGATGTTTACTTCCTTTGTAAAGCCCGCTGAGATCCAGGGATAAGAGCTAAGTATCATCATCATCATTATTAGAGAAAGTGTTGGATCAACATACTCCTGTTTGGGAGTGAAAGCACAGACTAAGTCCTGGTCTGCATGAGGAAATTAGGTCACTCAGAGGGGTGAAAAATCCAGACCCATGAGCAACGCAGGTAAACCGACCTTAACCCTGGTGTAGAGAGCGCTAGGTTGATGGGAGAATTCTCGTCGACCTAACTCCTGCCTCTCGGTGAGGAGGAGTACACCTCTGCCGATAGCGTAGGCAGCTTCTTCAGTGAAGCATCTGAAGTGCGGACAAGCGCTTGGTAGCTGACGCACAAGACCAGGCAAAGTCATTTAGTCTCTGTATCTCATTCACTTGCTCATTTGTAAAATGGGGAGAACACAAGCCTCCTATGGAGAATTGTGAGGCTTGGGTCATTCATCTCTGTAGAATGAAGACATGACAGACTCTTCCCACTTTCCTTCCTTCTCCCCACCCCCCACTGGATCAAAAGCTTTACATTCCTGGAAACTCTAAATGGAAGAATCATGTCAAAAGCACATCTGACATGAGCCCCTTAAGTCAATGGAGCTAGAAGCAGGGCTGAATTTGGCCCATGAAGTTTGAATTCTCCTTGTACATACTGTGCCTGCACTCAGAGACTGAATAATGCAGCTGCTGCTTCTGGAGGGTTTTAAAGCCTCTGCCTGGAGTGGGAAATGGGATCAATCTGCACTTAGCAATTCACAACAGCTACAAGTGCTGCCCAGGGAAAGTCCTGGCTTACAGATCCCAGCTAGGAACGCCCTCCACCCCCAGCATTTCATGCTCCGTGAGACCAAGTGTCAAGCCTCCTTCTTATATTAGTGAGCTGCACCCACCTGCCCTATCTGGTCAAAATAAATCACTTTAAAAGAGCATTCCTGGGCAACGTGCCATGAATATCTCCTGCCGTAAAATAACCCCACCTGGATGCCTCAGCCGTTCCGGCTAGGGTAAGAAGCAGAAAGACAGAAATCTCAGCAAATAGTGCAGTCCCCTGTATTTCCAACCCAATTTTCACATCAAGGGGTTCAGGAAACAGCTTAATATCGGAACAGCTCCTTCCCTCCGCAGAACTCAAGACAGCTCACAAACACGAGCTGGTTTACGCCGCACAATCCTCACTTTTAAAATGGGGAAATTGGGCGAAGTCGCGTCACGTCTGTGCCTCAAAGCCGTGCAGGGGGCCAGGGCCCCAGTCCTTCACCTCTCCCCGGCCGTCTTCTCTCACTGCTGTATCCTGCCGCCTGAAGGTGGAATCCAGCAGCAATGTCCTCAGCGGGCCTCCAGTCAAAGCCGTATTCAGAGACCACATGCATCGCCATCGCCTCGCGAGAACCACAGGGGCGACTGCGCTGGCGGCTCTGGCTACTGAGCTGTTGGTCACCTGCCCAGCCATCAGCAGCATCTTGCCATAAAGCATTTGAGAGGGACAGCATGTCCCAAGAGAATCAGTCTTCAGGGGGCTAGACACTGAAGCAACATCAGCTATTACTACCACTCAGAGATCGGGCAAGCAAAGGGTTACTCACCACCTGCTGCAGGTGCTGCTTCCCCCCCAGAGATCCCTCAGCAGAGCAGGTGATTTTCCCTCTGGCAGCCTAGAGGGAGAGTGGATTCAAAGGGTCAGGCTGGGACAGCTCCGATCTGGGAAGCGAGACACACCCGCCACCACAAAACCTGTAGAGATGGCAGAGACCTATTTGGGCAAGTAGCCTAGGGGCCAACGCAGGATGGTTCTTTACTGGACTGGACATTTTCCAGAGCTCTGCCCAGCTGGGGTGTAAATGCCCCCAGAGGACAGGGCATTCACTCAGGAGCCCACGCCACGGCCTCGTACATCTCACTGTCCCTGTGCAGTCTGAGGGCAGGGAAAGTCGCCAAGAGGAGCGAGGGGCATATGCTGCGGCACCTACTAGTGCCGTAATGGAGTAATCCTGCCCCTCCACAGGGCAGCCCCGGGGGATGGAGAGTGAGGAAAAATCCTAGAACCAAACCACAGAATGGGAATAATGTGCAGGGACCGGTTTTACACAGCAACTGCCAGGAGGAGCCAGTCAGCCAGCCACTCCACTGCTTCGCGGACTCCCCCCTTCCCTCAGCGGAGGGCATGGGGCCAACAGGTGTGTGGAACATACAAACCTCTCCAAAGAGCAGCTGGAGGGAGACGCGGGGGATTGGCCATGGGATACAAAGTCATTTCCCTAATGGGCTACCAGCTCCAACACAACCCAGCCCAGCACTGTCTTTGTTCTGGGTCTGTACAGCACCTAGCACAATGGCCTCATGTTCCATGGCTTGGGATCCTAGCCACTGCTGCAATACACATAATACTAATATTACACCCGGAGACGCAAATTAAGAGGACATGGAAAGTACCAGAATTAGACATCCACAGACCCAGGACAGGCCAGGGACAGGGAGCTCTCCAGGCGAGAGATCTCGCAGGGACTCTGTCCCCTTGGCTTTGTGCTTCATGTCTCACAGCACCGCTGTAGGAGAAGGAAACATGGCACTGGTGAAGAAGAGAGTTCCAGCTGGTGTCTTGCCCTCCCCTCAGCCACCGTCTGGATCAAGCCACAATCCTCTTCCAGCAGTAACCACGAGGCAGCCACCGTCTCCAGGGAGAGATGGGCCTGGAGTCCTGGGCAGGGAAACCCAGCTGCGCTTAAAAGCAAAACCAGGAAACGCAACTCAGAACTGAACGCGGCTCAGGGAACTAATCTCCTTACAACGGCCACAATTAACGGTTGTTTTATTAGCAGCTTAACTGTCCCTGCCTGGGCGTTAGGCTGTTAAATTTGGCTCTCAAAAAGGGAGAAAGATCTGCAGGCCAAAGTCCAAAACAAACAAACATTTGGTGGCATTTCCTAGAGCAATGAGTAAACTAAAGGGTTGAGAGGAAGGCAGAGGATGAGAGTCCTGCTAGACTCCAGGAACTCAGTGCCACCGCTCCTTTGACAGGGAGCAGACAGAGAGCTGTGGATGCAGAAATTCATCATCCACTTCATTACACACAAAACCTAGCTGGTAACCACAGGGCCTGGACCGGATCCCCGTCCGGAGGAGACACAACAGCGCTGACAGCGAGCATATTTCAGGCTGGTACGTACGTCTCCTGTGGCCTGTAGGGCTCCCAAGGGAACGCCAGGATTAGGGGAGCCACACATGGCGTGCAAGATCAGGACCAGGAATGGCTAAGCGCTTCGTTCCATGTCTTCAGTCGGCAAAAATGTATCTTGTGGTGTTCTGCTCACAGACCGTAGCACACTGTAGGGGCAGAGGCCCAGCTGCTGTAAATAGGAGGAGTTCCACTGAAGTTTACCGAGCCTTGGTACTTATTCCATTTGGCTCCCATTACCACAGCATCCGAGTGCCACACAGTCTGTCCTGTATTTAGCCTCACAACACCTCTGGCAAGATAGGACCTTGCTATTATCCCCTCTTTACAGATGGGGAATTCAGGCAGGGAGAAACTAAGGGTGTGTCTACACAGCAACTAGACATCTGCGGGGCTGGCCCGTGCTAACTGATTCGGACTCACGGGGCTGTCTCACTGCTGTGTAGACATCTGGGCTCAGGCTGGAGCCCGGGACCTAGAACTCTGCAGGGTGGAATCTGAGCACCGAAGTCTACACAGCAATGAAACAGCCTGGCAGTCCGAGCCCAACTTGGCTGGCATGGGCCAGCCAGGGGTTTTTCTTTGCTGTGTAGACAGACCCGAAGTGGCTTGCCCAAGATCACAGAGAGAGCATGTGACAGAGCAACCAATTGAACTCAGATCTCCTGAATTATCAGTTAGTGCCTTACAAAATCAGAAAGATGGTCTGATTGCTAATTCAACTGGCTGGAGATCAAATTCACAGAGCGCAGGGACAACAAGGAGTTTGCACATTAGGGTTAAAAACCTCTGATCTGGAGAGTACAGCCCCGAGGGCGGGTTAACAGGAGATGGAGACTAATCTCTAGGGAGTTCAGGTCCATAATAGCTTGGGGGTAAATGACCTTTACCACCATCCAATGTGCTGTTTGAGGGGCCTGAGTCAAATGAGTTTAAGAGGGCTCAGTCTAGTTCCGGGGAGAGCTGGGGGAAAAAATGATTTTTTGATTTTTGCAGTTTTTTCTTTTTAATTTCTTCAAAAATCTCCATTGTCCGCTGAAAAACCAAACCAGGAACATTTCCGGTTTTGGCTTTCTGGGTTCCTTCTCCTCTCATCCTTTTCTTCCCATCTTTTCCAGCGGCAAAATGGAGAAGACGACAAAACAAACACTTGTCTGGGCTTTTTTAAAAAAAAAAAAAAAATCTATCTGTTATTTCGTTTTTCAGCAAAAAACCAGAAGATTTCAAACAAAATAAAAAAGTTTCCTTTATTCGGAAAGAGGCTGCGTGATGTCAAAAAATATCTGAGCAAAGCACAGCAGCTCCGGCTCCTAGGGGCCAGGTATCCACGCCGTATCTGGAAGGCTCAAGAGGCAGGCCGAGTTATATTGAGGAGTAAATTCCACTCTCACTCCCACAGGAGCTCCAGAAATAGCTGGGGCACACTGCAGTGGAGGGTGGGGGCAGCTTGTCCTGGCTGTACCACTCCTCTGGCTTTGGCTCTTCAGTGCTTCTTCAGCAAAGGCAGGCAGATCTTTATTAAGCATGCAAGAGGCCAATGTTATATGTGGAAGCTCTCTCAAAACTCGATCTTTTCTCTTCTCAGAAGAAGGCTGCTATTCGACTGGTTAGTGCACTAGCCTACAAACTGGAAGATGCAGGTTCAATTTCCTGCTCTGTCACTGACTTCCTCTGTGACCTTGTACAAGTCACTTAGTCTCTCTGTGGCTCAGTTCCCCATCTGTACAAAGGGGACAACTGCATGGCCCTGCCTCACAGGGATGCTGTGAAGATTATGTAAAAATCCGACTGTGATGAGGGCCATATAAATTGAGTTGATTAGGAATTCAGGAATTTCTCAACAAAACAAACAGTTTCTTATCAGAAAAGGCTGATTTGTTGAAATCAAAACTTTTTGCAGTGTTGACACTTTATTCAGGGAGGTTTCTCATGTTCAGTAAGCAATTTAAAATCCAAAACAGGGAGAGACCACCCCAGAATGGCCAAGACCCTGGTTGTTAGGGCACTCACGTGGGATATCCCGGGTGTCCTATGTAGCAGGCGAGGAACCCAACCACTAGGTTTTCTGGGGGTGGCACTGTGTTCTCGCTTGCTCTCTTTCTTTAAAAAAATAAATTCAAAAGATTTAACCCTGATGCAGAACAAGAAATTCTTCAAAATCTCAAATGCTGCAGGACAGAAACACAATTTCCTGCCTAACTGTACCTAGGATAGATTTCTAGGACCTAGACTTTTCATGCCAGGTTTGGATCACTACATGCCGCTTTGGTATTTTCCCATTCTCAGCTGGTGGAATACCCATCCCCACCGCAGATCAGAGAACAAAGAAGCTTTAAAGCATTAACACATACTAGTTTCTCAATTCCCAGCCTCTGCCAACCCACAAACAAACTCCTGCATGGGCTGTTAAATTGCTTAATCTCACTGATGTCAAATAAGAGACAGAGAGTAACACCTCCTGTTGATTACATGCATGAGAGCTCTCACACGGAAATCAATTTCACAGCATGCTTCCTGCATGTCACCATATTAATTCTGTTGTGGCGCTAGCAGAAGCCACTTGGGAGCTCAGAATGTGAAATGGCAACTGGGTCAGTACAATGCAGGGGAGTGATTTGTGGGAGATGAGGATACAGCAGGCCAATGGACTGGAGAGACCCATAAGACAGGTCATGGCTCCCTCTGTGCCTCAGTTTCCCCTCACATCTCTAAGATGGGGATAATATTTGCCTTCTACACACAGCTCAATCAGAGCTAGTGAGGGTATGTCTACCGGAGCTGGAAATTACTCCTTCACTGTAAATACCCTCAGATCCAGGGCGCAGGAGCCAAAATCTGCTCCTTCTGGAGCATTATCAGAAGAATTCCGACCCATCACACCCATGAAAACCCAGTGAAGGTAATGAGGGCAGCACCAGAACCACTGAAGTCAATGACTGACTGAAGTTGGAATGCCAGCAGTCACTAGCCGTCTGTCTACTCTAGCGCTCCACCTGTTGTTATCCCCAGCGGAGCTGCATTGATGATATAGCAGTGGTGGAAGATTTTCCCCAAAAAGCTCTGGGGAGACAAAGCTGTAGCATTCCTCGTTCCTCGGCCAGAACTCAAAACACTGGAGGAAGGGGCACAGTGCAAACTAAGACCTTTCGGCTCTCTTAACAACACCTCATACACCCTGGGGGAAGGCTGCCATGGTTAGCACGTAGGACAGTTTCCCACAAAGTGCAATGTGAGCAGGCTAAGGAGTAATCCGGTCAAAACTTGCATTTTTAGAGCACTTTTCCTCCCCCAGGATTTCAGAGGCACTTTAGAGGAGGGATATCTGCCACCATTGGAATGCAGCCCCCTCTGGGGCAGAGCACAGCAGCTGATTAAACAGTGCCCAGCAACCATCATAAAAAATAATTTACAGGAAATGATTTCATTGAAATTTTCCATAGGAAAAAGGTCCACTTCAATCACGTTTTTCATGTTAACATTCTGAAACAAAACGAAACCGTTTGTGTCAAAATGTCGATTCAAACCAAAACATTTCAGTTCAAACTGACGTTCTGACCTTGCCAGAAACACCGACATTTTTTGTTCCACAAAAATTCTGATCTCTAAACTTCTCATTCCGAATTGTGACAAAACCAGGTATCAGAACAACAGAATTTCCCCTGGGACGGACCTAGCTGGTTTTCCAAGCAGCTCCAACAGATCCACACATATTTTTAGGACAGGAAGAGAATGGTTTCTCACCGAAACCACAGAGAAAAATTTACTAAGACAGGGCAGAAATACAAAATCGGAATTTGACCAGAGCACTGAGGCTATCACCTCTTGGCCTTTAAAGATCCCACAGGTGGCTAGGACTTTGGTTTTATGACTCATTTGTAAGAGGAACCTCCACAAATAAACAAGCCACCAGACAGAGCCTGGAGATTCCTTAGGGGGTTCTGCAGAAAGAGTGTGAATGCACTTCCTTTAACCGCTTCAGCACAGCAACTCCCCTCCTCACGTAGGGGAAATAAGAAAACAGAGGAGAAACAGCACATCTAGTTGGTTTGCCCTAGTAACCTTCCTGCCTCCTGTCTGCCCCCAGCTTGTTTGGTGCACCGAATAAGAGCTGACTGATGCTATGGTTCCGGAGCCAAAGCCCCAGCACGCAGACAGCAGTACTTCTGCTGCTGGTGTCATGGGGGGGGAAACTGCAACACGACTCGCTATCGGCCCCCATGTCCTTTCATAGCCTTGGTTCACCTTCCTCAAAGCTCCACACCAGCTGCTCTGCTGGGTTTGTATCATCTGTGCCCAGCTCTCAGGCTCCCTCTATCATTCATGCCCTTGCATCCCTTGTACGTCCGCCCGCCCTCCACCCCCAGAGGTGCTGGAGCTCCACAGAGATCAAGAGTCACCAGAAGAGAATGGGTTCCTGGGAGCCGGGCGTGGTTGCAGGCATAAGTTCACAGGAGGGGCATGTGCCAGCAATCCTGTGCCCTCCACATTTGGATCCTGCACCATAGAGCTCAGGGAGGCCTCATGCATGAGGAAAGAGGAGGACCGATACCAAGGAGCATTTACTCTCTTTCCCCAGGCGCTTCCACCCCACTGGGGAGAAAGCAGGCCACGCTGAGCAGAAAATGTTACAGCCCAGCTATTATAGCAGGACGCCTGGGTTCTTCTCCCAGAGG
The DNA here is from genome assembly GCF_026122565.2 of Emydura macquarii macquarii. Lineage (NCBI taxonomy): Eukaryota > Metazoa > Chordata > Testudines > Chelidae > Emydura > Emydura macquarii. The sequence goes on along the minus strand of NW_027130449.1, from coordinate 2,304,364 downwards.
CCCACTGTGCAACCTTGGGTCTGGCTTCCAGAGGTCTTCAGCTAGGAGCTGTGGGTGCTCAATGTCCCCGGAGAGCAGGCCACGCACCTGTCTGCCTCGGTTTCCCCCACTGTCAAATGAGCCTTACAAAAGTTCTTCAGGCAATAAGCGCAAAGGTTAGTTAAACAATGGGGAGGGGAATCAAGCTGCCCCCCTGATATTTTATTTTAAGGTGAATTTTGTGCTGGTGAAAGGCGGCCCATTGACAGACCTGGCAGCCTTGAACCCCTCTCCTTATCCTCAGGACAGTAGGGCAGCCGAGGAAGCTTCCACCGCAGCGCCCTCCCGATACACTTTGGTCATCTTTTAAAGTGAGATCCCTGCACCAGAAGCAGTTCAGTCTCCACAGCCCCTTCATTCCCTGGCCTCAGCTGAAACACCCTCAGTACCCGTGGAGATGGCGGCTTGTAGGGAGTGGACCCGGGCCATGAGTGACTGAGGCTGGTGACTGGCTCGGAGTTTGCCTGGGATGTTTGCATGCAACCTCCACGAGTCTCTCTCACCCTTCAGTGGCCTGAACAGAGCAGAAGTCCAGATGTTACTGACACCTGATGGGGGAGGGCTACATAAGTAGCCTACTAAGAGTTAAGAGCACAAGGTGCATTCTCCACTATTACATGCACGTGGTTAGCAGCCGTGCACACGCATGTCCGTCCCCCACAGATCAGTAGAAAGGGAGCAGCTGACCCCCACGGGAAAAGGGCGCTTGAATTTAGCCTGGAGTTAGACAATGCATGGAAGTGCATACTCGGATTCATAGTTTATAAAGCGAGAAGGCGCAACTGTGATCATCTAGTCTGACCTCCTGGATAACACAGGCCACAGGACTTCCCTGAGTCAACTCCTGTTGAATGAGAACAGATCTCTGAAAAACATCCAATCTTCATTAAAAAATTGCCAGTGCTGGAGAATCCACCATGCGCCTTGGTCATTTGTTCCAACGGTTAATGACCCTCACTGTGAAAATTTACATCTTATGTCCAGTCTGAATTTGTCCAGCTTCAACCTGCAGCCATTGGATCTTGTTACATCTTTGTCTGCTAGATTGAGGAGGCCCCTATTACAAGATTTCTGTTCCCTGTGAAGACACTTCCAGACTGATGGAATCACCCCTTAACATTCCCTTTGTTAAGCTTAGCAGACTGAGCTCCTTGAGGCTTTCACGAAGGCATAAGGCACTATGGAGATGGCCTTGACTGGACGAAGAATGAGAAGAACGGCTTGGGAAGAAAGCCCGAAGGACAACACCCTTCAGAGTAAAACACATGCATGTAAAGCCAGGCTAACACAGACTCAGCTTTATGTCTTCCCCTTGGACCTCGTCCCACTCTATTCCCCTCTCTGCTCCTCTCACTCATTTGTTTATTGTATTTACTTCCGCTTAAATAACGGGAGAGAGGCATATCCCAGGCTCTCGGCTTCGGAACAGGCCATTAACTATGCAATGAAATCTTACCAGCATTACAGTGATCAGCTCAGCGGGAACCCAGCCAGCCAGCTGCCTACAATTACTCCTTTCTACCCTTCATCCCTGTGGGAGCACATCTTCAACCCTCTCCCAGATCCCTGGCAAACAGCCTGGAAGGTCAGCAGACTTGGGCTATTTCAGACCAACGGAAGAGCAAGTTCCAGAGTCCCAACCCCACGCAGAGAAATCCCTGCCAGCCACCACTCTCTTTTATAATGAGGGGGTTCTAACTTGAGAACCCCTGCAGGCTGGCAGCACGGCACACAGAGAGAGGCAGTACCTCCGGCAGGCTGGCCCCAACACTTTACAAAGGAGGCAGGCAGTGTTGTCTCTATTTTACAGAAGGGGAAAAATGAGGCATAGAGCGGTAAGGTGACTTGCCCAAGGTCACCCAGCAAGCCAGTGGCAAAGCTGGAATTCAAGCCCAGATCTCCTGAGTCCCAGTCCAGTGCTCTATCCACTAAGCAACACTGCACTGTAAAGACAGGACTGTCAACTCACTTGCATCTAGGAGCTGTTAATTCACCATCAGCCTGATTGGGAGGGTAAGCAGGACACACACTTGGTCCCCATCCTAAGAGGACGGGGGGGTGGAGGGCAGGCTAAAAAGGAAGGGAACAGACAGCATAATGCTGGGAAGGAGGAGAGCAGGGGGAGACAAAAAGGAGTGTAGACGGCAGGTAAATCGAGACACGATAGGTCAGCAAAGTGCCTTAGACATAGGGTTTTAGGAGAGGGAGAAAGCCAAGAGGAAAGGTTTCAGAGAAATTAAACCAAATGAAACGGAGCCCAGAGTATTGCTGAAGACAAGGTGCAACGAGATACAGAAGAGAGCAGGCTACAGCAAAAGTGGCTTGGAACTTTACAGACCCCTGGTTTCCTCCGGCATTTCCACTCTGCTTTCATGAGGATTTGATTTCCCAAAACAGACAGGGAACGGGCCACCCCCACAGCTACCCTCACTCCCTGCAAGTCCAATCCCCTTTGGGTGCTGCAGGCTTAGTGGTGATGACAACTCCCATGATTTTATCATGCGTCTCGAGATAGTCGGTGTTCTGCTTAAAGCTCCCTGCTGGAGACAGGCACAGATGGGAAAAATTCAGCTTCGATTTAGTAAATAAATAAAAATCCACCCTTCACGGCTGCAGAGAAAAGCTTCAAACTCTGAAGCCTCTGAAGGCTCAAAACCCAGAACTTCTAAATATCTCCTGATTTGGGGCACTTGGGGTTGGAAGGACTGCAGGGCATACTCCTTTTCTGACTTGCCCTGTCTATCTTTACCCGCCCTCCTCCTTCCCTCTGCCCATCCTCTACCACCCACCTGACCGAAGGCGAGAGGTCTAGGAGACCGTGGGCTCTCCCATCCTACACGTGGAACGCCCCCCAGATTTGAGCAACACCGTCCAAAAAGCAGTTACTGGATGAGACAAGCCTGAAAGAAGACGGGACAGGACGACGCAGCAGGCGTTTGCAGTCCCAGCACAGCACCTAGCCACGGCAAGCAGATGCGCACACCACGCTCAGCTGAACAATTCAGAGCTAAGCAAGCACACTGCCAAAGAAGACATCCAACGGCAAGAAATTTGCAACAGCGGTTTCAAATACCGCCAGCACGGGCAGAGACAGAGAAGCCCAGTGCCGAGCGCCACAGAATCAGCCTTTGTTTACAGCACAGGAGATCCCGCTTTCTTAGCGGGCCCTGCTGCCCGCTGCAGTATCCGGTTCCAGCTCTTTGGAGCAATTGCAGAGCAAGAAGAGCGTAACAGCTCTTCAATGCAGCAGGCAGTGAATGCAGCAGGCAGTGAAGCCGGATTTCCTTTGTCCATTTGCTCCCAGCCCCTACACAGAGCCCCTGGGCACAGCACTGCATTTCCTCCATTCATGCATTCCTTTTTATTATTTCCTTGTTTGGGGTCTCCCTGTGTGGATAGGATTTCCCATCTGTCTGCACCTGCAGAAGGAGCATGTTACAGCTGATTAACTGGAGCCCTCATGCATCAGGTGGAATGAGAGGACTCCCCCCCCCCCCCCCCACTCCAGTTCCTAGTGGACGTGTCCGCATCACAATTGTTCCCAAAGGCAGGCCAAGCCCAGTTGGGCTATCCAGACGCCTTCCCTGAGGGTGGCTCCGTTAAAGCCTGCCCTGCCATTGCCCACACTCTACCTGCTCTGTGGATGCAGAGCAGCTGTCGGTCCCGAGGGTTGTCACCAGCCACTTTGAACAGTCACGCATGGATGTTAAAAAAAAAAAAAAAAAAAAGAATGCCCCAAACCAACGTGCCCGTGACAACCAATTGGTATTTGCCATACATGCCCTAAGCCAGAACTAAACAAGGAGCGATGTGTATCGAGGAGACGGGACGCTTAATTTAATGTGGTAGCAAAAATAAGCCTGTTTGCCTGAGATAGGGAGGAGCTGATGAGGAAGAATCAAATTAGCATGGATAAATGACACGTTCATGTGACAAACGTCACCGGGGTGGAAACAGGAGGCCAGGAGCAGCCTCTGAGATAGCCAAAACAAGCCTAGGAGAAGAGCGCAGAGCTCTCAGGTTTCAGCTCAGCACAGATTTGAATGGAGAGAACAGCACAGTAAATCTAGGGCACATCTGTACAGCAATGGGAACTTGAGTGGTCCCCAGCCAGAATTACTGTTAAAGGAACCATACACCAAAACATCCTGATACATGGGGTCAGCCATAGGGGACCAGGGTATGGGGTCCGGCGAATGTGATTGTAGAGTTTGACAGCAGCCAGATCAGCAGAATGGAAATGAAACCTTATTGCGGGCCCAGGAACAAACCATCCTGATGTGCAGAAAGAATAGCAAATATGGCAGGCGCCCAGCTTGGCTTAACACAGAAATCTTCGGTGAGCTTAAACACAAAAAGGGAGCTTACAAGAAGTGGAAGCTTGGACAGATGAGTAGGGAGGAGTAGAAAAATATTGTTCAAGCATGCAGTGGTGAAATCAGGAAGGCCAAAAGCACAACTGGAGTTGCAGCTAGCAAGGGATGTGAAGAAGGGTTTCTACAGGTATGTTAGCAACAAGAAGGAGGTCAGGGAAGGTGTGGGCCCCTTACTGAATGAGGGAGGCAACCTACCGACAGATGATGTGGAAAAAGCTGAAGTACTCAAGGCTTCTTTTGCCTCTGTCTTCATAGAGAAGGTCAGTTTCCAGACTACTGCACGGGGCAGGACAGAATGGGGAGGACGTGAGCAGCCCTCAATGCTGAAAGAACAGGTTCAGGACTATTTAGAAAGGCTGGACATGCACAAGTCCATAGGGCTGGATGCAATGCATCCGAGGGTGTTCAGGGAGTTGATTGATGTGAGTGCAGAGCCATTGGCCATTATCTTTGAAGACTTGTGGCGATCAGTGGGAGATCGCAGACGATTGGAAAAAGACAAATCTAGTGCCCATCTTCAAAAAAGGGAAGGAGGAAGACCCGGGGAACTACAGACCAGTCAGCCTCACTTCAGACCCCGGAAAAATCATGGAACAGGTCCTCAAGGAATCCATTTTGAGGCACTTGGAAGAGAGGAAGGTGATCAGGACCAATCAGCATGGATTCACCAAGGGCCAGTCATGTCTGACCAACCTGATTGCCTTCTATGATGAGATGACTGGCTCTGTGGATGTGAGGAAAGCAGTGGCCGTGAAATACCTTAACTTTAGCAAAGCTTTTGACACAGTTTCTGACAGCATATTTGCCAGCAAGTTAAAGTATGGGTTGGATGAATGGACTATAAGGTTGACAGAGAGCTGGTTAGATCATTGGGCTCAACGGGTACTGATCAACGGCCCGATGTGTAGCTGGCAGCCGGTACAAGCCGAGCGCCCCAGGGGTCGATTCTGGGGCCAGTTTTGTTCAACATCTTCATTAACGGTCTTTGATGATGGGGTGGATTGCATCCTCAGCAAATTCGCAAATGACACTAAGCTGGGGGGAGTGGTAGATACACTGTAGGGACAGGAAACAGAGTGACCTAGACAAATTGGAGGATTGGGCCAAAAGAAGGACAAATGCAGACAGACGGAAGAGTCCCATGCACTGCTACAGACTGGGAACCGACTGGCTAGGCGGCAGTTTTGCAGAAAAGAAACTGGGATTACAGTGAACAAGAAGCTGGATATGAGTCAGCAGTGTGCCCTTGTTGCTAAGAAGGCTAATGGCATGTTGGGCTGCATTAGTAGCAGCATTGCCAGCAGATCGAGGGAAGTGATTATTTCCCTCTATTTGGCTCTGATGAGGTCACATCTGCAGTATTGTGTCCAGTTTTGGGCCCCCCACCACAAAAACGATGTGGACAAATTGGAGGGAGTCCAGAGGAGGACAACAAAAATTATTAGGGGGCTGGAGCACATGACTTATGAGAAGAGGCTGAGAGAACTGGGCCCATTTAGTCCTTAGAAGAGAAGAGAGAGGGGGGATTTGATAGTGGTCTTCAAGTACCTGAAACAGGTTCCAGGGAGGATGGAGCGAGGCTGTTCTCAGTGGTGGCAGATGACAGAACAAGGAGCAATGGTCTCAAGTTGCAGTGAGGGAGGTCTAGGTTGGATAGTAGGAAAAGGTTTTCACTAGGAGGGTGGTGGAGCACTGGAATGGTTATCTAGGGAGGTGTTGGAATCTCCATCCCTAGAGGATTTTTAGGCCTGGCTTGACAAAGCCTTGGCTGGGATGATTTAGTTGGGGTTGGTCCTGCTTTGAACAGGGATGGGACTAGATACCTCCTGAGGTCCCTTCCAACCCTCATCTTCTATGATTCTCTGATTCTAAGGGCAGCCTAAATCCACACTCAGTTGAGGGGTGTATCATTCTGTGTTTGTACAGCACCTAGCACAATGGGTTCCTGGCCCTTGACTGGGCATGGAAGATGCTGGGAAGGGAAAACTAATGTACAGAGAAGAAAACTACAGCTGCAGGGCTCCCTACAGCTCAGTGGGTCGGGCACTCCCCGGAGAGGTGGCAGATTATGGTTCAAATCCCATCTCGGAGGAGGGACTCAAACCAGGGTCTTCCACCCCTGGGTAAATATCCTAACCACAGGGATCCAAAGAATTCTTGAGGGACCTGATGCCAGGAGAGCCTAGGTGCCTCTCTGTTCAGCATTCTTGTGCGAATCCAGTTCTGAGGCACCCATCTCCTTCCAGTCACTGCATAGGCAGCATGAGCACCTAACTCAGGCTTTGTGAATCCTGGTGACTTTCTAGGCCCGTAAGGCCCTTTGTGAAACTAGCCCCAAATTCCTGCAAGCGGGCACAGGTCCATTCCCCATTCTCTGGGGCAAATGGCAGTGGAGGATCAGCCGTAATTGAACAGCCACATGCTGGCCTGTCCATCTGCCCCCATGTTGCTGACCTCCTAGCTTCTTCCAAAAAAACACACACAGAGAAGATTCTGGTTGGGCAGAGACTGCAGAAACCTTGTTGTCAAAGCAACATCTACATCATGCGCAAGCCACCCTGGTCCCTCTGCCCAACATACAGAGCACGGCCCCGGCCACATCCCAGGCTCCACGGTTTGAAGAGAGAAGTTTGGGGCCAGAAGGGAGCAATGGAGAAGCCAATGGGAAAGGCGAACAGGTGCCCAGAGGCACTCTCAGCAGCTGGACAGATGAAGATTGTTTGTCTGACAGAGGGGAACAGAAGCAGACTGGAAGAGAACTCATTTGTCCCCGTGTCCCAAAGAGCCCGAAAACCCTTGATCAAAGCCCAGGATAACCCAGCCTAAGCTCACTTGCAAAAATACCAAAGGGGACCAAAATGGGGAAGAGAGAAACTTATTTTTTTTTAGAAGACCGCAGGAGCTAGCAGCTACAATACAAACAATAGCTTTCTCATCAGCATCTCAGCTCCACGGCTTGTGTCAACCTTCCTCGAGAACAGTAAACACTGGCCAACAGAATGATCCCGACAACTTGACAGGCAGCAGATGGTACTAATTCCAGAGCATGCCATGTGAACGTCTTATCACTTTGGATGCATTAGTCCATATTTCACAAGCTGTTCGGCCAACCTTTTCCCTATGAGAATGAAAAGGATTGCGCTAGATGGGAAGTTACCTAGGAAGCACATTGAACTGCCAGTTTGTCTAAACAATCCCAGCATCAAGAGAAGAGCTACAGCCTCTTATCACAGTAGCGCCATGATCCAGCTGTGAGGATAGAAGCACAGTGCTGATTCATGTATTAACATGATGAATGCCATACAACTGGCTAGACAGAAGTGAAATATCAGCGTTCTATCACTGGGATCAGGGTGGCACCAGGAAGATAATTCCTTCTAAAAGACGTGACCCGGTAAAATCTCATTTTCCGCAAATTATGACGTCGCCAAGAAATGCGACAACTGAACGCATTGGACTAAGAGCTAGAGATTAGCTGACAACATTGTTAACACATGGAATGCTGAGAATCAAGCCAACAGTATTTCAATAGCTGTATTCAGTACGTTGCACCTGTGAGAAGTAAGGCGAATTAAACCAGGAATGTCAAGTGGCTTTGGTCTCCCAGACTAAAAGCTATGATGATACGTTTCAGGGATGTTCCGCAGGAATATGGGGCATCTGTATGTCATCACTAATTTGAGTCAGCTGCTATTCCTGCAGCCAAAGAATTTGCACCAGTTAAGAGGAAAGCTTGCTTGCTTCTTTCACCCCCATTCTGAAGTGTTGTGGTATTCAAGGTACCTACACAAGGAGGCGATGGATGGCTAAGAGGATTGGTAATGAGCTAAGAGGCTGTAGTTTATCAGGTCAAATACCATAGCAGGACACTAGTGACTTGAATGTGTTGCTGTTTGATGGCCTCTGCATGAAATGAGTTGATTAGACAGGTGAAATATGTTACATGATTATTCATGTATTTGAAAGCCAAACCAGATTCATTGCATTCTTGCTTCTTGCCGCAAAATATGAGTGCTGCTCTTTTACTGGTGTGAATACTCAGAACTAATTTTATGCTTGAATATTTGCCAGAAATGAATGTCAAATTGTAAGTGAGATTATAAAATCCCCAGGTCATGGTACATTGGCTAGCTCCGTAAGTTAGACGGGTCTGTTTCAGTTCCCTTGATTGCATAACTTATGGGACCACCCAGCCCACAACATTTCATCTCATGAATGTTTGCTGACAAAAATCAGACGTCATTTTGAATGAGGAATAAAATGAGGAATTTTGCAATCAGTTCCCAGACAACTGATGAGCAGAAAAAAAGGCAAAATTTGGCAAATAAATGATTGATTCCACAAGACTCGGTCCTGTCAGCACTGGCTAAATATCCAGGTCACAAAGCCGCCATCACTTTGCCGGCTCAGAGAAAACAAGGTTGGAATGGGACTGAAGTCTCCTCATCCTCCTCCAAGACAAGGAGAGGGCTCTTCCAGCAGGCAAGGGAGGGAAGCTTGCAGAGCAGTTTCCTGGGAGATCCCTGTGCTGATCCCAACACAACAAAGTACTTCAGCATACGTTTAATGTTAAGCATCTAAGTCCCATTGACTTAAAGTGCTTAAAGTTAAGAACATGCTCAAGGGCTTTGATAATCAGGGCCTCTGGTTACACACCCAGACTGACTGCGGCTACATCTCAGCAGCTCTAAGATCACCACCGACTATATTTGTAAAAGGAAATTAAAAATATGCCCAGTTGCACTTTGGTATGGAAAGGGCCCAGGAATGTCTGAAGTTACAGTACTTGCCCACATTAGCTTTTCTGTGCTCTGAGAAGATGCCAAATGGCTTCTGTTCACTAGATGTGGCATTTGGCTCTGTGTCAGAATTAGGTTTAGTCTTGAGATTGAAGCAGAATCAGATTTAGGGTTAGCGTTCAACAGTCTCATCAGAATTTCAGCATATGACTCACAAGATCAGCTATATTTCAGCCACATCCAAACGGAAACTGGGAAGAGAAAATTCTCTGGATCAAATCTAAGCAGAGCCACAAGAGCAAGTTCAGAACCAGGGATGCAAATCAGACCTCCACTTCTCCCTGGTTTTAAGATTCAAGTCTCTAGTTTTGAACTCTCTCTAGCAACATGATAAGTGGTCAAATTCATCCCCAATATTACTCCATTGACTTGAGTGAAGTTAAATCAAGAATTAATTGGCTTCATGTCTCATATCCCTATAGAAGATCAGTATTGTGTAAAACTTGGAGGGCATGTAGGAGAACAAGACTCACAGAAATAGAAGCATACAAGTCCACACCAAATGCATGCATTCTCCACTACACCGGTGGTTAACACAAACTGCATGGATGATTTGCAACACGCTAATCCCAGCAGTAGCCACTGGGTCATTTACAGATGGAGGGACTGACTGCAAAGGACGGACTTGGCCAGATTTTGGATGTGGGGGGAGACATCGGAGAAATTTTGCAGGAGGAACAGCAGAAGTGAAAGTTACATATGGAAATAATTCTGGCCGAGGAGCCTCACCCATCCACAGAAGCGAATTCCAACATTGTGAGCTCAGGTTAAAGACTCCTTTAAAAAGCAAACAAAAAATATTTACCAAACAAAAACAATATTTTTTTTTAAAACATACAAAACAAAATTTGCCACTAAAGAAAGTAAATGCTCCTCTCATTCCAGACACAATTTTTCAGTTAAAAAGATTTAGTAAGTGACCCTTCTTTCCCAACATTTAGGGGAAGAGGAAGAAAATACTGTTTTCTTGATTTTAGTCTATTTTAAAAAAATATCTCTGCTTTTCTTTATATGTATAATATATATTTTAATCTTCTCTACAACAATTCATGAAAATGAGAAGTCAGCGTCTCAGAGGGCACAGCTTAAAGATGTAACCCCATTTGTGTTTGTACAGTACGTAGGAGTGGGGTTCTTTAACTACAGCTCTTCGGCGCCACTGCAACACAAATAATTAGTTACATCAACACCACCACTGTCTTCTCAAGACCAAAAGGTCAAAATTCATCAGGCTCAGCTTCAGAATTTGCAAAGAAAACATCGGTTAAGCAACTCCCAGAGCAGCAGAGCACCCGGTGCCTGGGTTCGTTTCTGAGACTGCCCTTTGTTTGTTTTGTGGCCCATGCAAACAACTCAGGGGAAACAGCACCTACGCAGCAAAGTGCTGTGCAAAACTCAGACCAGCAAGTCCACTTCTGAACCCAGGAAAGAGGACGGCACTTCCAAAAGGGAGTTTCGTTTCTCTCTGAGTCAGCAGTTTCTGAAATGATCCAATTATTTTAATAGTTGCCCTTGGGCTTCAAAGTGATGAGCAGAACCCACGTATCACTGGAGAAGAGAGATTTGTAAAGTGACACGAATCCTTTTTAGGAAGTCAAATGAAAAAGGGGAATGAAGAGGGGACAGCTGGTCTGCTGGTTAGAGCATTGGAGTTGGGACATCCGTTATAACAGCGGGCTGGAAAGTGACAAAGAACTTAGCATTGGAAAGGTAGTTTTATAACAGCGTTTCCCCTCAAGGTCCTATTCAGCATTTCAAATACAATTGCCCCGCAGAGATCCTGCTGGATGGAAGACGCTATACAAACAATTGGGCTAGCAAATTCTGGGCTTACTCCACCGCTACCATCCACTATCCCACCATCCACATCCTGAGACCCCAGTGCAGTGGCAGGAAGGGAGAGCCATCTGTGCCTAGACTGTACATTCCTGCGGGCAGGGACTGTATCGCGTGTTTATCCAGCACTTAGCACAATGGGGTCTTAGGTCTATGATCAGGGAGCCCCAAGTTCTATCCCAACACAATCATAACAATGCAAGATGTACGTGCTACACTGCAGAACTCTGGACCCGGGTGAAGTTCAGCACAGGTGTCAAGTGTTTGCAGAATCAGAGCCATAACTTTGAGGCATAAGAACTTGCACGGGTGGGAAGGAGGGAACATATTTGAAAGCAAATATAACTGGGTGTGCTTTATGAGTTATGTGCTTGGCAAGTTCCAGGCCTCCTACTGGAACTATTTTGACAGTTGCGCCCCACCAAAAGAGTCCCTCCTTTGATACACAAGCTACCACCAACACCTAGGAGACCTGGCTGTAAGCTAACATTGTAAGTGTTTCAGAGTCTCCTTTAGAGAAGATAAAAACAAAACCAAAAAAAAGCAATGAGACTTGGCCAACTTATGTCGACATCCTGTAACAAGATCCTTAAAAGAACTCCCCGTACAATAGCATCAACTGCATGTTGTTGCAAAAAAACTAAAATAACCAGCCAACTGGCCATGGGAGCCCATTCAAATGCCCCTTTCACTGCATTAGTATCTGGCTCCAGGAAAACAAGTCCGACAAGAAGTGTGGCAGGTAATGTTGGGAGGACTTGTGAAGCAATAAAAGGGTGCTCCTTAAACACAGCATCCCTTCATTCCAGGGGCTGGAGTTGTGTAACACCACACCCTGAGGGGGTTGTCAGCTACAGGAATTGAACCTGAGACATCTGGATCTTAATGCAGGCATCTCTGCTGTTTATGCTAGAAGACCCAGCTCTCCTAGCCAAGGCGGTAGCTGGCTCATCAATGTTTGTGGCCCAGCCACCACTAGCGCAGGAAAAAGCACCACACCAAGAAGGCAGGGCTACAATTACATCTCCCCCCTCCTTTTGGGGGCAAAAACATATCAACATAATGTTTCATAAAGGATCCAGAAAAAGGGATAAACACTGACCTGGCAATGTTTGCAGGCTATACACAATTACTCAAGATTGCAGTCAGCTTTAGACTTAACTAAGAGTTAGAAAGGGATCTCAAAAAACTGGGTGATCAGGCAACAAACTGGTGGATGAAATTCAGTGTTGATATATGCAAAATAATGCACACTGGAAAACAATCCCAACTACACATACAAAATGATGGGGTCTAAATTAGCAGTTACCACTCAAAAAGGATCTTGGAGTCAATCTGGATAGTTCTCTGAAAACATCTACCCAATGTGCAGTGGCAGTCAAAAAAGCTAACAGACTGTTAGGCTCTACTAGGAAAGGAATAGATAATGAGAATAAATATCATAAGGCCACTATATAAACCCATGGCATGCTCACATCTTGAATACTATGTACCGTTCTGGTTGCCCCATCTCAAAAAAAAGATATATTCGCATTAGAAAAGGTACTGAGAATGGCAACAAAAATTACCAGAGGTATGGAACAGCTTCCACATGAGCAGAGATTAAAAAACTGGGACTGTTCACCTTAGAAATAAGATATGATAGAGGTCTATAAAATCATGAATGGTATGAAGAAAATCAATAAGAAAATGTTGTTTACCCTGTAACTTAGCACAAGGACCACGGGTCACCCAATGAAATGAATAAGGCAGCAGGTTTAAAACAAACATAGCAGCATATGGTTAGAAGGGACCACAAAGGTCATCTAGTCTAATTCCCACCAAAATGCAGAACTTATTGTGTCTACACCATCCAGGACAGCTGGCTATCCAGCCTGCTTTTGAAAACCTCCAGTGAAGGAGCATCCATGACCTCCTTAGGCAGTCTGTGCCATTGTCCTACTGTTCTTACAGGTAGGAAATACTTCTTCACAATGTACAGTCAACCTGTGGAACTTGCTGTTAGGGGATGTTGTGAAGGCCAAAAGTATAAATGGGTGAAAAAGAGACTTCGATAAGCTCATGGAGAATAGGTCCATCAAAGGCTATTAGCTAAGATGATCCGGGATGCAGCCATGCTCTGGGTGTCCCTAGCTTCTGACTGCCAGAAGCTGGGACTGGACGACAAGGGATGGATCATTTGAAAATTGCCTTGTTCTGTTCCTTTCCTCTGAAGCACCTGGCATTGGCCACTGTGGGAAGACAGGATACTGGGTTAGCTGAACCATTGGTCTGACCCAGTATTGCCGTTCTTATGTTCTTAACTAAAAGCAACCAGACTAATATGGCCAATTAGACAAGACACAGGGACATCTAGGATGCAGGTGTGTAGATGACCTGAACACCTGACACACGAGAGGATTATCGCGCTTCTCACTGGACTTCTGCCGGTAGCTACTAGCTCTGGACCCCACTGGCTTCATGATCACAGGGCTGCTCGTCGTCTGAACAGTTCCTTGTGCTGTGGCCTGGTCAGCCACTGGGTGGCCTGGAGCCTCCTGGAATCTGCTTGCTGGACCTTCTCCACTGGCGGTGACTGGGTGGGCATGTGTGATTTCCATCAGCACACATGGACCGTCAGTACCACTCTGGGTGTCGAGAGAGTTGGTGCCCTCCTTGGTTTGGTTTAGACTCTTCTGATCCTCCTGTAAGCCTGACTTTATGAGGTGGTTACGATTCAGGACTTTGGTGTTGTCAGCCATGTCCTGCCGGAAATCTAACAGGGATCTCTGCAGGGGATTCCAGAGTGTTACCAAGCACAAGGCATTCTTCTTCTCCCTGCAACTTTGTGGCTGGGAGGGGCCCCAGGGCCAGTTACCAAAAGCCAGGTACCTGTAAAAGTTAGCTAGCCAACAGCCCGGATAGGCAAACTGTGAGCAACCCATTGTGGCTGTCCCTCCACTATAAAAATCCAAGGGTGTCTATACATATCCTCCATCGCGCACCTGAGACAGGAGCCAAATGCCCCTAATCAGAGAAAACAAAGAGGTGCACATTTCACGTTCAGCAGAAGAGGTCACTAATGGTTCCACAATCACAGGGTTCCACAACGCTGGAAGAAAGGAGGGGGAATCAAAGCTGTTAGTGAGGATGAGGAATGGCTGGTAGTGCCGGACTGCAGGAAGCGGATGATTGTTTCTTCCTTTCTCTTCACCAGATTGAGTTTAAGGCATGTGGCAACTCGCTGCAGGGCTACCCCAGTCTGGGATGATCTGCCCGTCAGGCCTTGGCCTCTCAGGACCAGCACTGGCATTAAGAGGTGACCCATGTGCCAGGCGTCCCCTCTCGCCCCCCAGGGCATGACCTGAAAGACACACATGGCCATGGCAGCTGAAGAAATATGCCATCCCCCTGAGGTTGCCAATTTTGGTTGGACGAACTCCTGGAGGTTTCATCGCATGACATAATCTTTAATTAAAGATTCACCTTTAATTCCTGGAGACCCCAGGACAATCCGGGAGGGTTGACAACTCTCTCTCTCCTGGGGGGAGGAGGGGGTCAGGTAGATCAGGCTCCAGGTCATAAAGGGACACACCTCACGCACTAAGAATCTGGTTTTGCGATGTGGCTCCATCCCCCCAGCAGCCTGCAGGAGGCGCTCCACAACTGGCATGTTCAGGTCCTAAACGAGGGCCTTCCCAAAAGATCCCCTACCCCCCAGCAGCCCAACCCCCAGACCCACTTGCAGAGGGGGATGCTCTAGGCACCACCTCACGCCCCTCCTGCTGCCCCCCAACCTCTTCTCCACTCTCCCTCGCCTCCGTTTGTTTTTGCAGAGTCCCAGGTTGCAATCAATGGATCGTGGACATGTTCTCAGATCAGTCAGCTAAGGATCTATCTGTGGCCTCAAGAGGACGGGAAAGACGCCCTCCTCTTCCCACCTGCTTTTTAACAGGCAGCAAGATTCACCTGGCCAAGCTCCCTTCCAGAGCCCACACCCCCAGAACAGAACCAGTCGGCCAGGCACAGGGCAGACACAGCCCCCTCTTCTCCAAGCTCCCCCTATGCTGGGGTGTTTCGTGTCACAGAACAAATGAACCTAATTCTCAGCCCCAGAGACGTCAGAGTCTCCCCATCCAAACTCAAGTGCTGGAACGACCCCTGGCTTGAAGTGGATTCCATCACATACAGACAGGGTCTCCAGTTTGGTTCAATCGTTCTCAGCAACCCCACTACACACGTTGTTCCAGCACCCCTATACCCAAACCAAACTCTCAGTCTGCTAGGTGTGCACTGCTTGGGGTGTCTGTCTCTTTAAGAGCATGACACATATACCCCAGCATCATTCCCAAACAAGGCGCATGTCTATTGCCCCCTAACCCTGGATGGGCGAGGACATGATGCACTATTCCGTGGGGTGGGGATCATCTTCTAGAGCAGTCTTTCTGATCGCTCAGTCCGTGGGCCGGCGCCAGTCCCTGAGATCTCCCTGACATAGTTTAGGTAGGCAGCAAACCGGTCCCTGGTATCAAAAAGGTTGAGAAACACTGCTCAAGAGGATAAAGATAATCTAGCTACTCAGGAATCTTACAGGAGGGATGGGGTTCTTCCTGACATTCCATTTTTATGATTGTGGCTTTGACCTGGATTCTCACCGCAATGTAAAAGGATACGTCCGCACCCATGCACAGGGCTCCCGGGATCAGGGACAAGGCTATTAGACAGAGGAAGCTCTTGGCTGACCTGAGAAACCCCAAATTAGTCACCCAATTTGCAGATTCATCATACGTTTTCCTACTGCTTTACACCTTATTTCCCTGACACAACTGCATTTAAATTTGGAAGTAAATAATTCACCACTAGCACTGCCTTGCAGCGAGATTTGTCTGAGGCCCAATCCTGATTCATGGGCATGAGCATTCCCGGAGCAGCCAGAGACACAGTGCATCTTGCAGGATCCAGCCGGACTGACTGATCATTTACTGTACACGTACAGCTCCCTCGGGGTAGAGGACCTTTCACAAACAAGTGGGAAGACAGTGTTCCTGGCCCAGGGACCTGATAGTCTAAATTAGATATGAATTACTGGGGATTAGGAGCAGGCTGTATGGGATAAACAGTGAGAATACTTTCAGTTGCACAGAGCTTTACAGATATCACCTAATTAATCCTCGAACCCCTCTGTGACCTAGGTCTGATCCCAAATTTATATGTATTCTTTTCTCCATCACTGCAGAAACACTCTACCCGCAGCTGCAGAATGCATTAGGAGACTCATCTCATCCCATCTGTGAGAGGAGTTCCTACAAACTCAGCGGCTCTGACAAATCCTTCAACACAATGTGGTTCCAGGCTCGCTTATTCAGTAACCAGTGGAGACAAGAGCAACCTCAGCAGAAAGGATCCAGGCCCCAGAAGATGGGTTGCTGCTAGGGAGACAGTGTGGACCAGTGAGAGAGCTCTGGTAGATTATATTCCTAGTACTATCACCAACCTGCTGTGTGACCTTGGGGAAACTGAGGCACAAGGAAAGTCAGTGACTTGCCCATCTGTAACATGGGGGGAATGCCCTAAAAAGAAATAAAACAAATCTTATTGTTGTTTTAAAGTTAAAGCACTACCCCCATTTTACAGATACAGAAGCTACTGAGCCTCCTTGCCTCAGTTTCCCCAAGTCCACAGAGCTAGTCAGTCGCAGAGCCAGGACCTCCTGTCTCGCAGCCCTGGGCTCAGTTCTTTATGCCATGCTGCCCCTAAAATAAATTCAGAATTTTCATCTAGATTAAAATATTCATATCTGAAAGTGTCATGCAACAGGGGGTGATCTGCTCCAAAATAACTGAAGGGAAAAAGAGGAACAAAAAAGCTCCTGTACTCAACTCACTGGTAGGAAGGCAGTAGTTCTGGCTTTCAGAAGGGGGGGGAGGGTTGTGTATATGAAAGGGAAAGTGGGGTTATTCTGGCTTTCATGAATGTAAACTCACTTTCTCACACACCCAGAGATCAGCAGGATACGGTGACACAGATACGCAGCCTTTTCATTTAGATTACTAAAACAAGAAAAAGAAAGAAAGATCTCTTCAGGAGCGCATAGGGCACGCATCTCCTCTGTGAACAGTTTGCACTGAACAGAATGCAAAATGACAGCTTGCCTCTACAGACAACTACACCTTTAATTCTAAGGACTGCAGTAACTGAAAACAGAATACAGAGCACAAAAACTTCAGCTGGGAGTAGACAACCCAGTGGATCCTTTCCTTTACTAGCCATAAAGATTTTTCAATGAGAGCTGTATTGCCAATTCATCAGATCAGTGGTTCTCAACCAGGGGTACATGTACCCCTGGGGGTACATCAACTCATCTAGATATTTGCCTACTTTTACAAGTGGCTACATAAAAAGCACCGGCGAAGTCAGTACAAACTAAAATTTCATACCGACAGTAACTTGTTTATACTGCTCTGTGTGCCATACACGGAAACGTAAGGACAATATTTATATTCCAATTATTTTATAATGATATGGTAAAAACGAGAAAGGAAGCCATTTTTCAGTATTAAAGTACTGTGACACTTCTGTGTTTTGATGTCTGATTTTGTAAGCGAGTCGTTTTTAAGTGAGGTGAAACTTGGGGGTACACAAGACAAATCAGATTCCTGAAAGAGGTACAGTAATCTGGGACGGTTGAAAGCCACAGAGTTAGATGGCGAAGAGAATCCACGTCCTGTAGCTCTATCAGCTTTACAGGACTAACAGGGTAGCCCCTTCCTTCCATCACTCATGTCAGTAGATGAGGTTCAGACACACAGGAAGCGGAAAGGCAGTTTATGGGGCCATTTTCACATGGAGCCACTTTTCTGACAGGGCGTACAAAGGGCTCATCAAAAGAAAGGAAGTGATGAGATAAAGGAGAAAATGTCGCATTGCCAGGCAAGTGTGAATGAATCCTCCTCATGTGAGGAATTCAGGTGCACAAACTATAGCTCCCCCAGTACATTAGGGCCTGAATCAGGTTCCAATTAAGTTAAAAGGGGAGTTGCCTTTGATCCCAGTGGGAAGTGGATTGGACCCACAGGGATGTACAGCAGTGTACAACACAGTGCGGTAGCACACCCACTCAGAGCTGGTGAGTAACAAACAATAATAATGATAATCTCTAGCTCTTTTATCATGTGTTTCATCCATGGATGTCAAAAGCGCATTCCCAAGGAGGTCAGTATCATTATCCCTGTTTTTATGATGGGGAAACTGAGGCACCAAACAGGCGCAGAATTTAGAAAGGCAAGATAATGCCTCAAGTCAGGTTCAACGCCCTCTGATTGTTTTATAGCGTGGCAATAACACAGAGACTCTTCTTTGTTAAGCCCTGCAAGGAGTTTACAGATAGAGCAGATAAAAATCCAACTGAGAGCCCCAGATTGGGTAACTAGGACAGATTTAATCATGGTTTATATTTCGGTTGGGCACCACAGGTCCTTTTTTTATTTCCATGGTTTACCTACAGTCCTGGCTGTTTTTCTTGGTTGTTATGCAGTGATTTTGTTATACTGTAACACCCAGGCAGAACTAAAAAAAGAACACAGGGGCCAGAAGAACTAGTTTGTTGGAATTTAAGGGCTTATATACCGCATCCGTTACAATCCAGATAAATGGAAATAGTTATAAACTTAAAATGTGCTTTGCTAGACAACAGCCTTTTAATTTTATGATGCCTCATACAGCTGCAAATGTACTGTACTCAATTGCATACAAGACCGGACTACAGGTAAGTCTCTGGTGAGAGCTAGAGGGCAAGCAGCCATTTTATGGTGTCGATAATCAAGTGCCTGAGTAGTGAGATCCCGCTGTACCAGTTGTGATTAGTTGCATCGACCACATCTCTCACCTGCTACAAATCACTGTTGCAGCTGTAGTGTGGACGGGCCCTTTCCCCCAGGCAATTGCCAAACCCAGCAAGTAGACGTTCAACGAATACTGCCCCGTTTCCATGCCTCGATCAAGAAGGCCCAAAGAGTATATTCCCTGGGCCAGGTGTTTTTTATGCCACAACAGGTTTCTGCAGAGCAATCTGCACCCATTCAGTTCATGTAGGATAGTAGTTTTCAAACTTTTTCTATTGGCGACCCCTTTCACACAGCAAGCCTCTGAGTGCGACCCCCCCCTTATAAACTCAAAGCACATTATTTAACACTATTTTAAATGCTGGAGGGGCTCGGCTGTCTGCCGTGCCATGCACGGTGACTGACAACTTGAGACCCCCAGTTTGGGAAGCCCTGATCTAGGAGCTAGAGCCAGCCAGGAAAGGGGAGAAAATTATAAACATTTTTGAGACGTTATTTATTCCATTAGTCATTGAAAACCAGTGCAGGGGTTTCCAAGCCAGCTGTACTTTCAAATGCCATTGTGGGAATGTATTTTACCAGAGGAAAAATACAGGAGTTAGCTTTGTAAAGGGAAAACAAAGCTGGTTTACCGTTTGATTGCAAGCATTTGCCAAACTGCTTAGGAGAACATGTGAGGTTTTTAATTGTACAATTGCAACTCAAAAGGTAGAAGTGTGATGCACTGTAATTGGGCAATACCAGACCAAAGATATTGCTCAGACACTAGAAAGAGAAGGTTAGGAGGGAAAAAATTAAAAAGTTAATGGATTTCCCATTTCAAAACATCTCTAGGACTGCAACAAGTTAAACTGGCAAGCAGTGAAGAAGTGTTCATTAACAGGGAGTTCATTTAAAAACAATCTCAGGAATGCTGTTCTCAGAGACAAGCACATAGAGGAAACAAAAGCATGTGCTGGAATCCTGGGTTCCTTCCATTCCTGGCTCTGCCTCCTGGGACTTTGGTCAAGACACTTAAATAAAAAATAGCTTGCCCTTCTCTAGCATCTTCCACCTGCGGGTCTCAAGAGGCTTCCCAAACACTACTGAAGGGCAAGCATACCGTGTAGGATAAGCGGCTGTAAAACATACGATATGAGACTGAGGAGAACAGACGTAGCTACGCAGCTTGCAAGGCACTAGCAGAGCACAGCTCAAATGCAAGATCACCGGTGTAAAAACCAGACACAACAAGAAAAAGCAGAGTGAATGCCACTTGGAGAGTGGCTTCTTTAGCCTAGCAAAAAGGAAGGCTGAGAGGGAATATGGTAGCTTTCTGTAGGTAAATTTCAGGGAAGGGGAGGAGCTATTTAAGACGAAGGACAGTGCTGGCACAAGAACAAATGGGGACAAACTGGCCGTGTGTAAATTGAGGCTGGAAATTAGAAGCAGGTTTCTAACCCTCACAGGGAGGCGGGCTCTGGAACAGCCTCCCAAAAGGAGCAGTGGGGACAAAAAGCCGCACTGGTTCTAAAACGGAGTTGGATACATTTATGAATGAGATTATCTGACGAGGTTGCCTGTGATAGCCAGGGACTGGCCTTGATAACTCAGGGGATCCTTCCCAGTCCTGTGAATATTCTAGGTTTCCCCACTCCCATCTCCTATGGGGAAAGATTGGGCTAAAACAACGCATCCAAGACAGCCTGTGTGTGTGTCCCGGGACGTAGCTTTTTTAAAGCTACCCAGGAAAGCAGTGACTAATGGACCAATCCTGTAAACACTACCAGGCATAGACACAGGAACTAAGTGATACACTCCATCATGGAGAGTCCTCAATGGGTCACAGAGCAGGAAGATAAGACATTCCCCAAGGGAATCCAGCCTTCAGAGAACAGACACATGGCCTCGATGAGCAGGATGTGTGCACATCTTTGAGGGCAGAATTGGCCCTGAAGAGGTAAAGGGATCACCATGCCAAGAGGGACAGAGTTGGAGGAGAACCTAGACAGCTGCAGGCACCAGCCCTCCTGGGACACCCTCGCCCGCCCATATAATGCGAGAGGCCAAATGAGGGAGTCGATCATTTTAAAAAGAAAAGGCTGACATGACAACTGGCACAGTTGCCATCTCTGGGGACTAAACCGGGGACCTCCGGAGCGAACAGCACATGTTACAGTTTGAGCTGAAGAAGTGGGGTGCACTAACAGATGTATAGCCTCTATGGACCAGACTCAAAGAGGGACGTGCTGAGCAGTGGGTTACACAAACGTAACTCCTTCCCACTGCATCCTCTCTCCTTGTGCTCATTGCTCAGAGAAATTAGAAGCAAGCCCAGATCACTTCCCTACCTTCCTCAGTTGGCGGCTGGCGAGTCCCACTCACAGTAGCTGTGCCGTGCAGACACTGCACTAGAACTGGTCGGTTGAGAGAGAGGAGGGTTTGGATGTTGGCAGAGCTAAAAAACACTCAAGAAACTATGCCAGCACAAAAACCAGCCACTTCAGAGGAGAAGCTAATGCCCAGAGTCGGAGCATACAGACCTTTATCAGCTTTATTTACTACTTATCTTCAACCAGACAGAAAGTTCAAAAGCCTCTCAAGGAGCCACTTCACTTCCTCCTTCCCTACAGGAATTTGTATGGGTGGAGGGAGCCGTTTGCAAGTTAGAGAGACAACTTTCCTCGCGTTAGTCCCATGAGCAGGTCAGCCATTTTGAAGGCCAAGCCGGAGACCCATTTAATTCTTTCCCAGCAGGACGGCAAAGATTTGAACACATGGAAAAACTGTCCTAAACCCACACGCAGGGGTGCGTGCTGCCCCTGCCTGGATGGAGCAATTGAGACTCCCTGAAACATAGAGGTCTTTCCCTCTGTGGCCTGAAGGTTTGAAGAGAGGCTATTATATCCCAGAGCTGCTGATGCTTAAGGGAAATTCCCAGTGGGTAACGTGCCACTTTGGATTGGAAGCATTCAGTTATAACACAACAGCAGCTGCAATCTGTACAGTGCCGTGCCCATCAGCAGGCTCCAGCGCCCTTTTGCAGCATGAAAAGAGACAGGCTCATCTGGCATTGCTTCAGAGAACGTGTTTGCATGCCTCCAGTAGTGTGGCAACCTCACTGGGGGCTGGAGGCAGACTGAATAACTCCAACTCCTCCCTGGCTGTCATTATAAAGTGGCCTCTCACTCTTTGGTTGTTTTAACGGAAGGTGCCTGAATCGGGCTAAAGTACCCTTGTCATTCCTCACTTCCTTGCTCCAAGAGGTAATTGTCCCCAGAGTCAAGAATTTAGGTTAATGCATTTCAGGCACTTCTGATGCACCCAACCTTTCCACGTACATTTCTGCTACTCTTCAGTGGTTCACGAACCGCGTCCTGGTAATAACATGAGAGGACTCCCCGTTTCTAGAACTCACCTGGGTCTTTATTAAAAGAACTAGTTACAGAAATTCTAGCACCTAGCCCTTTGCACAGAGACTGACTTCTTGGAGACTCTTCAAACTCTTCCCTTCTGCAACCTGTGCATGTCCTTCCAAGTTCCACACAGGCTGCTGCATTTAGTAGCACTGCCCCTTCGGCCTGAGTGCTTAGCTAATATTCAGAGCCTTGAAAGATTGTTCCTTTAAGAGGAGAAATGGCTGATGAGAGTCAGGTATATTAGTTAGCTCCACCCTGTTTCTTTGCAAGGAACGTCCACAAACTCCGGTTTCCAGTGGAACCGAACAGCAGGAAGTCCCTTGCTCAGAAATCCCCGTGCCTGCCTTTCCATCGAGCTCTGTACTCAAGGAGCTCTGTCGCTCTGCATCATCTCAGAGCCACGCTCACAACTGCTTCTGTCCATCTGTCTGCTGGCTTTCAGCCTCACACATACAGCTTGCCAAACAATCCCCTACTCCTTGCATTTGCAGTCATGGATCTGTTCAGCCCACACAGCTTAGCTTTTGAGCAGGCTTTGTCAAGAGGCCCTGGGTCTTGGGTGGTTGCTTCTCATTTCCAGCTCTCACTACCTAAAGCAATTGAATTGCTCCTTCAATTTAGCCTGAAAGCAGGATTCCTAGCACGCCCATGGCCATCAACCAGGTCTGCGATTGTCTATAGATCAAAGAGCTGCTTGATGCCAGCCATTGCCACCTGACAGCATAACAGGAGTTTCCTTCACACCTTCATGCACGCTAGATACTTGTCCCTTCTTTGGGCCATCCAGGTGGAACTTTTTGGCAGGGGAGAAGATCAGGCACCGCTCTTTTGCCCTCCGTACAGACATGTCTATTTTGTAGCATTGTCACTAGATGCCCCTTTCAAGTGCCCAGTCTTCAATGCAATTCTTTCATTCCCCAAAATGGAAAAAAACTCAGTGGTCAGGGAGCAATCTTAGTGACACACAGCACAGTCCTGTTTTTTTAAGGTGTTTGGAGCCATCCTAAACTTTACAAGGAAAAGATCCAGGAACTTTGGATAACTGAGGAAAAGTCACATGGTTACTGGGGAATAACACCAATTTGCAGTTACCTAGAGATCAGAAAAGTGGGATTACGTCACAGTTTTGTTTTCACAACAAAACCTATTGCACAGCATTACCTTAGGAAATAGATAATGTACAGTCATTATTTTGCAATGAGATAGCTCAGCGGGTTCGCAGTGGGAGACAGATCTCTCTGCCAGTCTGAAGAAACCGAAACAGTGGCACTGGGAGCACAGTCTTACCAGGGACACACACCGAGCTTTGTCCTTCAGTGATGGAAGCGACACCAGAGCAAAAGGGAGGAATCTGAATTCCCGATCTGCACACTAACTGACAAATAGAGTAAGCACCAGGGAACGCCCGGGACAGAGCGCACCACGGCTGGACTTGAGGCCAAAGGAATGAGGCCGGTTTGATGCAATCACAGCCAAATGTAGCAGCGAGCTTATGTGAGCAACCCACCGCCATTGGAAGAGCAGCACGCAAGGAGGGGCTAAACAGCGAAGGGGTTTTCTGGCTTCTCCAGAAAGAGGGCTAGCGTTGAATCAGAGGGGCAGATTTTCTCAATTCTGCTTCACCAGCACAAAGCCAGCCCAGGTTGGCAACGTTCCCATCTACCGGCTGACCAGCATCCGATCTGAAATGAGTTTGGCAGCTCTCAGTCAGGTCCCTGGTGGATGGGGGTCTACCATGTATCGCTCAAGCCACCAATCACAACTGACACCCCCTGTAGGCAGAGACAGAAGATTGACTGGGCCGTAGACACTGCAACACGCTTGCTCTTCACGGTGGCACTTCTGAGACAGGACTGAGGCATACGGAGGTTTGGCTTCCACTGCTGGCTGGGAATGAGCCTCCCAGCCTGGGAAGACAGACTCAGGCTAGCTGTGTGGCCGCGGTGGCTCAGGCGGAAACTGAGGCTAGCCACCCGAGCTCAGACCCAGGGGGCCGGGGGAGCTTGAGAGCCTGAGCCGACACCCAAGCCGCAGCGTCCACACTGCGGTTCCTAGCACCCTCGCTCGAGTTTGCCGATCCGGGCTGGGAGACTCGTTCCCACATGTGCGGTTGCCTGGAGGAAGCCAAGTTTGCACTTTCAAGAAAAGTCAGCGGCAGGGCCAGAGATGAAACCCAGCAGCTCCTAGCTCCAGATCTTCTGCTCAGACCACTCCTCTCTCTGACCACAGTTCCAACAGTAGTGCGTGCGAGCAACATGGCGCCAAGCAGGAACTGCATCCATAGAGCACAGAGAGAAAGGAAACACAAAACACTGTTAAAACCGGTGCTGGATCTAGATAGAGATGTAACAATGCAGCAGTTTCCATCAGTACAGTCAGGGCTAAGACAATCAAGACAAGCAAACACCTCTGATGAATCCCTATTAAAAAAATTAACCAAGAAACTGAACCAAAAGCTACCTTTTCTCCAACTCATCATGGGGCAGCTTTACTCTAACACCGCTGCTAGCTCCGTTTAGAACCCATTCTGAGCCAGGGTCTAGACCCATTTTACAACACTTTAATTGTCAGTTTCAGTGTGTTAGTCCCAACTTACACTGGCATCAGCAAAAGGAGACTCAACGCTTCTGTTTTAAAAGTTCAACAGTAAGCGATTTAATATAAAACTTCTGTACTTTTCAAAGAAACCTCCAAAAAACAGACTTGAAAGAGAAACTGCTGAGTTAGAAATGATCTGCAAACTTGACACATTCAAACTGGGTTTAAACAGGGATTTGGAATGGCTCTCTCACTACAAGAAGTAATTTGCTCTGATCACACATTCTCACCTCCTACTCAATGGTTGTCACTAGGACTCAAGTACCCGGCTTTTATCCACCTACCCCATTGTTATCTATGCCCTTGGATATGTAAATATTGCCTACTACATATGTTACCTATTTGCTGTATCATTTCTACCAACTGCATCTGAGGAAGTGAGCTGAAGCTCACGAAAGCTTATGCCTGCTGAAATTAAATGTGTTAGTCTTTAAAGTGCTACAGAACTCTCGTTGTTTTTGCTGTATACAGACTAACACGGCTACCCCTCTGGAACTAACATAAAACAGTCGCTCTGGGTGACGGATTTTAAGTTTCTGATCAGCTACTAGCTGTTCTTTAAACAAATGCAAAAAGAAAGTTGCCTAGATGTGGTTAAATAATCCAATCTTCTGCTTAGACTGAAAAATTAGTCACCATCCTGTAACTGGAGCTCAAAGCCTTTGACTATCAAGCACAGGAAACATGGAGATGGGGAGAGCTCTGAGTTATTACAGAGAATGCTTTCCCATTCAGCCTGGTGGGTCTTGCTCACATGCTCAGGGTCTAACTGATTTGCCAGATTTGGGGTCAGGAAGAAATTTTCCCCGGGGTCAGATCAGCAGAGACTCTGGGGTTTTTCACCTTCCTCTGCAGCATGGAGCGCATGTCACTTTCAGGTTTAAACTAGTGCAAATGATGAATTCTCTGTAACTTGAAGTCTTTAAATCATGATGTGAGGATGTCAGTAACTCAGTCCTAGGTTAGGCATCTATTACAGGAGTGGGTGGGTGAAGTTCTGTGGCCTGCATTGTGCAGGAGGCCAGACTAGATGATTACGATGGTCCCTTCTGACCTTAAAGTCTGAGAGGCTATGACTTAAAGCACGAAAAGGTGCTTGCAGTTTACAGCGGGAATGGCAGAGCAGTTGACAAAGTCTGTGATTTGCCTTCTTCTGAAAAACCATTTTATTTTAAAAGGAGATCTAACACTTAACAGAGATGCCACCAACGTTGCCCATCTGAGAAGAAACTAATTTCTAGGAATTAATTATCTCATCTTAATTATTAGAGCTAGATAGGAAATGAGATGAGGTAATAGAGTGTGAGATTTCAAAATGTTTTCTCTGTCCCAAATCAGAACAATCTCAAAAATAATCATGAACTAATAACAACAAAAGTGTTAAATCAGATCAGTCAAAACATTTTATTTTAATAATTTCACAATGTTTTGTTCTCACGTTGACCTTTTTATACGTAACCTTTTCTTTTTAATAGGAGGTAACTAAAATTTCAAAATAAAAACCAGCATTTTGAACCAAAAAAAACTTCTCATTTTGAAAATGTCGAAACAGGATGAGCCGCCAAATTCAAAACGTTTTCCAAAGTTTCCTGAAAATCAGGAGATTTGTCAAAACCAACCCTTTCATGCAACCAGCTTAGACGAATCAGCATTTGCTGAGCAAAGCACCACTTCCGTAATAATCACCACCACGGGCAGCTGGCGGGGTTCAAACCCAGTATTTTCCACGCAGAGTTCCACCCCTCGAGCTCAAGGACAAGTCCATTTTAGCTGGGGGCACAAGCAGCTGGTTAGACCAGCCACAGAAGGGGGACTTAAAGAGACACACTGAACAGCGGGTTGCATATGAACTAGCAACTGGTGCTGTTCCACAAGCGAGCACTAGTGAAGACAAGGCGTTGACCTTCTTTAATCACCGCATCGTCTCACGCTGCTCATGGGCAGCCAGGCTGATGGTGCGGATTTTGCAGTTTCGAGGCGGAGCCAAGTGCAGCTCCCCAGCTGAGACTGAGTTTTCTTTGACATTTTGGGTTAATTCTAACCCAAAACTTGGGAGGGAAGTTTAAGGAAGATGCAAAAGGGGCATGAATTGAAACCCAAGGAACATTTGCCCAGCTCTGTCCCTGTTGCATCTACAGTAGCTATCACCAGGAAACTTCCAACTGGCGGCAGCAACAGCAGGAATGTTAGAGTAGCTGGGACAAAGGCATTTTTACCACTGCATTGGCTAAGTGGACGGGGAACTGAGGCACAAAGGCATTAAGGCCAGGGTTTTCCAAACCTAGCCTCCTAAATCTGTGTGTAGCCCTAAATAAGTGACCTGATTTTCCAAGATGTTGAACACCCAGCTGCTAAATAAGAATTAAGCGATTTGTATCGCAGAAGCCTAATCAGAGATCAAGATCTCACTATGTTAGGCATTCCACCGCCCATTTCTGATACTTTTCATCTGAATGACCTGGCTGGCACAGCACGTCCATGGCAGGGTGGAGTAGAGACCCCAGCATTTAAGATTCTCCATTCTTTGCTCTAACCACTGGGGAATTGAATCTGTCGCCACATACCTCAAGAGAGAATCGTAAGATCTGTAGGTAAAAATCAGGGCACTTTCTCATTTTCCTGTTGACCTAGAATCAAATGTCAGAGTCACATGGATGGGAGCATCTCCTATCTAGCAGAGGAAGACGGGGTCAGAGGGAGGGCCTGCAACTGCAGCGCCAGTCCATATCTTCCTGGGAGCAAGTGATCTTCTTGGGGTGGAGTGTAATTGCACACTGCCTGTGAGAACAGGCTGGTTATTTGGATTAGTTTGCTGTGTTAAGCAATTGGGTGGGTGGGGGAGAAGGTGATGGTTGGTTCTGTGAAGTGTGAATCTATCAGAGACGACGATCAGGAAAACCCGCAGCATAAACTGCAAAACCACAAACAGAAATAGCACGTCGCACCAGAAGCTATAGAGGCAGATACCACCGCCACAATTCCTGCTGCTCAATCAAGACCAGCTCAATTGTTCACGACAGCTTCTGACCCAGCCCCACAAAGAATAAGCGGCAAAGTTAGCAGGGATGTTGCTAATGGTTTTCCAGGCAACCCAGAAGCTCCAGCTGGTGCAGAAGGTGGCCACCCACCTACTCAGTGGTGGGGCAAGGGGGTGCATTAGGCCACCATGCCCCAGACTGCTGGGTACTGCAGGGGAGGCATTCCACCACCCCAGCCCAGACTGCTCCGGACCTGAATACCTGGGGGCAGGGCTCCCAGCTCTGGAACTCACGCCCCCCGCGCCAGCTCCACTCCACTGGCCCAGCACAGCCAGAGCATGTGGCCTTCACGAGGCCCGTTTGCTCCAGCTCTCGCTGGGGGTGTTGGGAGCTCAGGGAAGGTCCTGGTCACCTGGAGGGGAGGTGTGTCTGGAGGCTATGATATTTCTAGCCACCGCTGAGAGTTTGGGGGTCCCTCTGTGCAGCTAAATGCACCAAGAGGGTTATGAGCGTAGGGAGAGTTTAACCGTACCTGCACTGCAAAGCAGAGGTTGTAGATCCTGTGACCCTTCCGGCTAAAACACCATGTGCACAGCTGGGCTTTATGGGCCACGTCTGACATCAGGAGCCCTTCAAAACTCCCCCACCACGTTTCGCTAGATAGCCACCGAATCTGTCTGCTCCGTTTTCTTTTGCCTCAAATTATCTGGCCCCCTCCACATCTTCTCGCAGCGCCACTCGCCGGGTCTGCCAGGGTGCCCGCTCCCTGCCCTGAGCAGAGCTCCTCAGTCGAGCACCCAGAAAAGGAGCACGAGGCCCAGCTAGACAGCTCAGCCCCACAGAGCATCCAATCACCCAGGCCACGCCCAGATCGCAGCAGCAGGCCCCTCCCCTACACGCCGCAGACTAAATAAAGACCTGGGCAGCGAATGACTAACCTCTAGCAACCCGGATTCCCCGGCTTACCCCTGGGACACCAATTTCACAGCGTGGCTGACCTTGGCACAAGGAAATGGCTCCTCGCCGCTACCCCAGCCAGAGTTTTCCTATGTTCAGTCTCATCCCATTCCTCTAAGTTCCCCCTCTCCAAAGCACCCTGAGCGATCCTTTTCCTTCCCTGTTTAATTAGCATGCACGGCATTACACAGGCTCAGTAACAAAGGATGAGCCCGGTGGAAGTAAGACAAGGCCCTGGATGCCTGCACTGCTGACATAGGGTAGTTCATGGTTTGTTTTCCTGTAAGCAAGAGCAGGAGACAGAACAAAAGGTGGGAGGCTTGGACCAGGGAGACGCTGGTAGGCTGGTCCAGACAGAAAGCAGCAAGCAAGGAGGAGTGGAAGCATGAGGTGGATGAAGGAGGCAAAAGGGGTTAGAATCTACACACGAGTAGGGTCAGAGTAGGAATCAGGGCTGTTATAGAAAGAGACAGCAGCATCATGCAAGGCACGAAGGCAAGGGCAGCCTGTCATATGAGGCAGCATGAGCTAGTGGTGACAGAACAGGGCCAGGAGGCCTGGGCTCCAGACATGGTGCTATTGCTGGGTGACCTTCGGAAGCCACTTGGCCCTCTGCATGCCCAAGATCACACCCACCTACGTGGGGTGCTTTGAGAACATCAGAAGAGAGGCACTAGAGATGTCTGGCATTCTGTGCTCGCAGACTCCGCTCCCCGCCCGTCACCGCGGGTGATGCACGCTCGGTTCTCTCCTTTCTCGGGAGCTCTTGGGCAGCACTTTCCTGCAGCGAGAGTTACCCAGATCTTGCTGCACTTTTCCAAAGGTAGTGCTGTCAGGGGCGGGCAGCCCTTCCCGCCACACTGCAAGTTCCCATCCAGTGTGCACTCCACAACCACCTGAAGATCGCCTCTCCATCGAACCGCCTCTAAAGCATCTTCCTCCCAGGCGAGCTGCACGCCACCCCTCACCCACCCGCCCCGCACACTAGCTTGGATTTCTCGTTGTTTTCATCTCTAACCGACTCAGTAAGCTTTTCCTTGCTGCTTCTTCCAAACTATTAGCCCTGCATCGGTCAGATTCCAGCTCAGGCAAGTGACTTCCCTGGGATTTTGTACAGCGCTGAGCACGACTCACCTAAGTAATAAAGATGCCGAGGAAAAGAGTCAACAAAACAAGACCCAACAGTGCCCCCTGCAGGTCCCTGTAGGAACCTCACACACTACTATCTGCAGTATCATTTCTGGGTATTCTTTGCTTCCAGCTGGAGCCATTTAACAACCAGGGCACTTGCTGGGAATGCAGTCAGCAGGTCCATGACTATATAATTCAGGCCAGCACTTCGGGAGAGCCTGTGTGGTGATGCTAGGTGCAGCAGCCAGCCTACGAGCTGGAGAGGACGACAAGATCTGTCTGCAGCCAGCAGCCTCAATAAAACATCCCCTTTATATTCATTACAGCCAGATCCTCTCCTTTCTCTATCACAGGGGACACTTTATTGCCCAATCCAACTGTAAGTGGGTTGTTGAGAGGCAAATGCCTCACTGGACACTGCAGGCAACAACAAATCACCTGAGCCCCAACAAGCCACGTGTGTTTTAAATTGCTCATTAGAGGGAAAACCTCTAGAGCAGCGAAAGATCCTCCCCCATCAGCCATAACAGTGGGTCAAGCCATTCTCAGCAAGGCCGCAGCAGTTCCTAAGGAGGAGCAAGGTGGATTGTGTAGCCTGAATAACGAAGCCGTCCCCGGCTGCCACAGAGGATGCATGCGCCTTTAGTGGGAGACCGGGACTGCCTGATATTTACGACAGACCAGTCCCATGTGGGGGCTGCCCACAACGCAAGGCAGAGACACCAGTTTTAAATTAAAAACAAACAAAAAACCTTGGTCCTGATTAGCACTGCCCGAGGGATGAGATGGTAACAACCTCACAAGGAGATGGGCGACCCATTTCCCTTTCTTTCTCATGATCGCCACCCCCACACCACAGCTTTAACCGCTTCCCTTATCAATTCAATCCCAGTGGCCATACAACTGACAGAGCAGACTCAGAAGGGGAGTGGACTCAGACACCTGGGTTCCATCCCCAGCTCTGGCTTGCCGTTTGGCCTTGAGCAAGTCATTTATCACCACCCCAGATTCCCGGCAGGAGAAATTATCCTTACGCCCTTGTGTCAAGCAAAAGATGCTACAGAAACACAAGGGCTTATTAAGCAAAGAAACCTCTCAGGAGCTGCAGTCAGAGGAGGTTCTGAGAAGGCTTGAGGCCGCATAACGGAAGTTGGTTTGATCATCATGCTTAGTGTTTGGAATGTACTGATAACATAGTAGCAAACACACATGCGTCACTGCTCCCAAAATACTGAGTCACAGAGGCAACACAGATCAGCCCAGGTCTCCAAGAAGTCAGCAGAGTTGCTGTGCTGGGCAGGACTGTTGCAATTCTTAGTTGTGTCAGAGGATTATAATGCACATACACAGTTGAATCCTGTGTAGTTATACACACAGATGTGCGCCTGTGTTGAAAATCTAGTCCGTTCAAACACTTCACAAACCTTCTCCCAGATGGTCTAATTCCTAAATTCGCCATGCCCTCTTCCTGACAAATCCATTCTGTATGAAAACAGCCCAAAGGACAACTTTGAATACTTTCTTCTTCCACACCCACCTCCCAAGGTTTCTGAATTTCTAATGGCTCTCAATGATTCCTCCTGGGGTGGAGCATTTAGACAGTCACATGCATCACAGATGACCTGAACACTCAGCAGAGCCACCAAAACAAGAGGTAAACAGGAAGAAACTGAAAAGCAAAAACCAAACCGTATTTACATCCGTGCCTACACCACAAATCCCATGGGCTAGTCGTTTACATACAGACCTACAATGCCCCTGTCAAAATACCCAAGTGCTACTATTAGCTGTATACTTAAATGTGTGACACATTTAGAAAGACAAGATGGGGCAGGTAATCTTTGATTGGCCCCACTTCTGTTGGGGAAAGAGACAGACTTTCAAGCTACACAGAGCTTTTCTTCAGCTCACATTTAGAGGTACCCAAAATAACCAATAGCCCAGCTTTAGGACTCCTGTCCCCTCATAAGCACTGACCTATAAAATCAATGCAAAACCTGGTTAAATAATAATAATACTAATCTATTGCCAGTATTATAATCCAGCAAGATCAGGCTTTTTGAGTGCCATAGACTCATGAACATTAACCAGCCACTGTTTTATGATATATACATACATATGTATTGCAAGGAAGTGTCCCATTCCCGTGATTTTGTTTTGGCACTAAGTTCCGCTAACTATGACCTCTGCAGCATTCATGTAGCTGCTGTCACATGCCTTGTACTAGGTCTCCCATGATAACTGAATATGAGTTTAAGAACCACTGGAAGCTTCTTCCTTCACTCAGGAGCCAGTTCTGCTGTGCACAGATTAACAGATGCCAGTACATCACCCTTTCTAAGCCTCTTCTTTCCCAAGCCTAAAGTTTGGTGGTGGCTGGTTTTTTTGTTTGTTTGTTTGTTTGTTTGTTTTGTTTCCCCCCACCCTTAAGAAGTCCAGATAACCAAATACCCCAAAAAGCACATCCAAAGGACCTGCAGGCTGCTCACTAGATACCTCTAGTCTTAAAATCAGAAAAGCAAAGGCAGGGGGCCAAGTTCAAACACATCCAGAACATCTCAGGTACAAGAGGCTGTTCCCGGCAGTGCTTTAAAGGTAGATTTTGGACCAACGGTGGACAACAGCTCAGCCTTTTGTTGCTGCAGCCTTTAAATCCGCTTTACTTTTATTTTTACCTGAGTAGGAAACGAAAACAAATCAGATCCCCCTCCCAGCCCCTCCTGGTTTGTCCCAGGCAGCATGTCAATTACATCCCCACCCCCAGTTCTACAGCCAGAGGAAGGTAATTGACCAATTTCCCCCTTTAAAACGACTAAGGCTCGGGGTACAAAGACTGACTGACACACACACACACACACACACACACACGGTCTGCTCAGCTGAGCTCAGCTACTAGACTCACCATCAAGCAGCCATCCGGGTGCTGAGCGAGGGGAGGCTCCGATCCGCTATTCGCTGCCCAGAGCCGTCTGCAAAGGCAAGGCAGGTTTATAATCCGAATTGGGGAGGGGGCTGCAGGAGGGAGCTGCCGTGCAAGAATCCGGCTTGCAGGGAAGGGAGGGAATGGGATGCAAAATAATGGCACCGCATAAAGTTAGCAGAAGCCGGGGAGACGGGTGGCTAGGGGCGAAGGGAGGAGGGCGGTCCGCCCCTCCGCCTGGACACGCGTGCGCACAGAGCAGCCCTAAGCCAGCTGTGTGGGTGTGTGAACCGGGTGGTCAGGGGAGGTTGGAGCAGAGAGGGCTCCACCTCCCCCGACCCATCAGCTCCTGCTGGAGGGCATGAATGAACAATGGGCGGGGAGGGAACCACGGGCTGGCAGCTCCCAAGAATAGCCCTATTCATGGCTTTCTGCCTTTCCCAAGGTCTCCACTTACCTCTCTGCCCAGGGGAGCCAGGCCCCGGTGTTTGGATCTCCTTTCCCTGCTGTGGGGTGGAAAGAGAGAGAAATCTTTAAACGGGCGGGCGATGGGGTTGACAGAAATCCCATGCACTAAGGGCTTTGTTTCCCTGGGCCCATCTGCCCCACTCCCAGGTACAAGCCCCTCCAGAGGAGACAGCCCGGGTGGCATGCAACGTCCCAGTGCAGATGTCTCAGCACAGCCCAGGGCAACTCACCTAGGAAAAGCATCTCCTTCCTTACCGCCCAGGTGCGCGCCTGCCTCCCTCTGACCACACTGCTGTTCTGTAAGACCCACAGGGTCCATGGGGTTCCCGCGCTGGCTGGCACAGGCCCTGCACTGAACAGAATTAGACGGCTAAGTAGCAGCACAGGAAATTGTGTGCACTGCTTTCGTATAACAAGCTGACCACCAGGAGCCTAAAATTCAACGGCAGCTCTGAGAACAATTCTCTGGTCCACCACAGCTTTCCCTGCAGGAGCTTGTCACTTTGGCCCCGATCCACAAAGGTATTTAAACTCCTAATTTCATGGAAACCAATGGGAGTTTAGTCTCTTAAAATACCTTTTGAGGAGCTGTGTCTGTTCCCCATCCCTGCAATGGCTCACCCGTGAGCGCTCAGACACTACACTCCTGGGGGCCAGATAAATGCCTTCGAGAGATCTGGGAGCAACTCCTTTCCTATAGATTTCTGAATGTCCAAGGAACAAGATCCAGGCATGTGTCCTTTCTTACAGCCCAGCCAGAGAGGCAGTGACTCATACAGGTGGTGGAGCTCTAAGGCAGTCCTGATGAAGAATGCCTTCTCTCCCAGATTCCCATCAGGGATTTTATCCTGAAGTAACACTCTGCGTGACCCATTCTCCATTGACAAGCGAATGAAACCATGAATGAAATGACAAAAGAACGAAACTGTGGGGATAGTAACTAGTACCATGACACCAACGAAACAACCTGGTCTCACTTCCGGTCCTGTCCAACTTCTGGTAAGTCACCGTGCACAATCTGCTCCTTCTGGTGCAAGACATGCCCCATTTACCCGTTTAATGCACCAATCTATTGTTTTAGTCCAAAGGTCCAATGGTTTTAACCTTCCAGCCCATCTGTGGGCAAAGCTCACTCACTTGAGATGTCGAGTGACCAGGTGTGACTACAAATGACTACAAGTGGGGCCTTCATGACTCTTCTTTTTGCTGCTGTGGCCAGTTAGAGGATATGGGCCACATACTCGCAGGCTGCACCCATCGGGAAGGGCTGCCTGGTTCCACCATGGACTTGCAGCGCCCTTCCCTCAGCAACTGCATGGCTGAGACTCTTAGACTAACATGCTTAACTTGAACCTCTATGTAGACGCAACTGGGAAAAAAAACAAATCCATTGGCTGGAACAACAGTTCTCCGACAAACCTGGCAGCAGAAATGCGCATGGTTCTGACTAACGGTGTCACACGTCAAAAACATCCATGAATAAACGTTTCAAATTGCTTTAAGTTTTGGACTAATTTATTAGTGACTCAGTTTCAAGCTCTCAAACTTCTGAGATTTCTTTGCTGGGGAGAGTCCAAAAGAAGTGGAGACTCCCTTTTCTTCCCCCTCCTGCCTCCCCTCCCCCAAAAAAAAATCAGGAAAAGGGGTCATTTGAAAATGCCACTTATGTCTTTCTAAAAACTCCCATTCAACCACAACTCATTGGGCTCCAGTACCTGCTTATAAATGCTAGGGATTATTATTATTATTCCTACAGAGCAAAATATTTAATCCTTCCTTTACATATACATTTAACTATCAAGCTGTTATGGCAGTGTCATAATGTTACTTCTACAAATTTCTAATGCTCAGTCTATTGAGAGACTCACAAGCAGAGGAGAATAGTCTGGGCAAGTTTTGTTTAATGTACCATTGATAGGAAAAGAGATTCTCTGCAGCCCAGTCTCTCCTGCTATCTGGAGGGAAATGTAAACCCACAGATTTCCATAGGAAGCTGGTTTGCAAGAGGGGGCAAAAGCGCATGTTTCAATCTACATCACAAGTGGCTGAATCAGGAAACTAGGACAAACTCCTGCCATTGTGGCATGTGGGTTTTACAAGAACTTTCTCGCCTGGTGGCTGCTAATACACTCTCCGAAAAACTCACTGCAGCAGTAGCCACCAAAGCAGCTCACGTGCCATGCAGGGACATCATCGCCCAGAGTAGCGTCGTCGTTTCCAACTTGTGCGTCCCTCTTCAAGAATTCAGCTTTCTGCAAGACCCTCCAGGGCAAGTGGCTGAGAGAATGGGCCCACATGCCCCTTGATTTGATCACACCCATTCCCAGCGCACAGCCTGTAGCCTTCAAAGACACATTCAGAGGTTGGGATTCCCCCAGCTCCTCTTTGGGCTGGTGCAGTGGTAGGGGGCAGTGCCCAGGGCTTGGGCTGGTGGAGAGATTCCACCAGGTTGGCGTGTCTTGTTAGGAAGGGTGCTGGGAGAGGCGAGATGGCACCACGTAGGTTCCTGCTGTTTGGGGAAGGTCGGGGCTACTGGATTTCTGTAGATGGGCAGTGCCATGCAAGCTGGACCACAGCAAAGCTGAATACGTGATGGAAGTGATGGCCACCGAGCTAGCGTGGATGTGCAGTCAGTGGTCCTTGCTACGAAGAGTTTCTCTTTCCCCTCTAATGTTCTCGTATCTTGAGACGTTTCTGCATAGAGGCTTTAACCTGATTCTAGAACCGGCTTCGGTTGCTAAACTTTCCCTCCGATAGTTCGTATAATGGCAACAAGGGTAAAGCTCTAAACTCGACAGCTGCATCGTGTGTATGGAACCGCGTTCCTGGAAGCTACAGACTGGTAGCGTTGGAGGGAGCCAGGCACAACTCTGCCCACGCCTCTTAATCTTGAGCTGCTGCTGCCCCACGGCTGGTCTAGGCCTGGGCTCCCACACAGCTCCGCCAGCGCACCACCGTCCTGACCTGCAGCCCCCCCTGCCATTCCAGTCCTGAGCTCCCCTTTAGCCAGACCACCAGTCAAGTTGAATTATGCCGACGGGTGTGGCTGGGATGGTTACTCATCGCAATGGGCGCAGAACCAGCTCCTGTGGTCAGCATCAGCAGATCTTCTTAATGATCTCTGCTTTATAAAGGTTCCACTCCCTGGAGTTAGAGAAGATGCCATCACCTACGGGCTGGCTTTAGCAGAGTCCATGGCGCCTCTGGCGAGTGCAGGAATATCTGTGTAACCTCTGCTAAAGCTAGGGCTTTAGCCACTAAGCCACTTATTCCCCATATGTCTAGTGTTTCAACATACGTGGAGCTAGGGTCTTCTTTGTGGTGGGAAGCGAGGCAACGGGGTGGATTTATCCATGGGGACTGTTATGAATGGTAACAAGCAAACTGTATCTGTAATTGTTACTCAATTAATGTCAGGCTGTAACAAGAAAATCCAGTAGTAATTAGTGGGGTCCCAATCCAATAAGGAGAGCTGGGATCTGCCTGAACCATATTTAGTTGCTTTCGTGATGCCTGAAAACAGTAACAACATTCAATACACCTGTAATCATGACATTTCATCTCCCATGGGTATTTCCCCATATAAAAAAACTAGAGCAAAATAATATTCAGTTTGCAAACGTGGGCATTTAAAAACAAAATCAGACAACCCCAGGAAGTTCTAAAGTCTACGTAACTTATCTCTGCCCCACCTGTGTCTGCAGTGCTATATCATTTTTAAATTACAAGAGCATGTACCATCATTTCTGCAGTTCTGGGTCATTCAAGGTGAAATTGGCCCCCATACAGGCAGCCAGCAGCAGGTGTATATATATACACACCAGCAACATGGCTAAACCAAGAGTGCAAGTGCCGTAGGAATATAAGGCTCATGCTCAGTTTCACCATCACGGCTCGCCAGGAGTTGCTCCCAGAGCCAACCATGGCTACAGTAGCAGCAGCTGCTGCTGATTGGTTGGGAGGTAGCATGGCCTAGTGGATAACACGCTAGACTGGAACCCAGGAGTCCTGGATTCTATTCCTGACTCTGCTGCTGGGCAAGTCATGGCCCTGCTCTGTGCCTCAGTTTCCACATCTGTAAAATGATGCTGACCTCATTTATTAAGCACTTTGAGATCTACTGGTGAAAAGTGTCAGGTCTTATTATTCTCCTTCTCTGTGCATGGGCAGGGATCTTGCACCCCATCACACAACCACAGCTCCGTGGCTTTTACCCAACAGACCAGCCCTTCTCATATATTCAGAGTCCTAGTTGCCAGCTCTCGTGAGGAGGATAAAATGCAACTACTTTTTATTTCTGGTTAACCCTTAGAAGGTAACAAAGTTCTGCAGTTTGATTTTGACTCAGGATTCTTCTCCTCCTCCTGCTCTGAACTGTTGCACAGACAATTCTGCATCTCCTGACCCTACCTCACAGGGGCATGCTGAGGTTTAATTAAGAAATTTTGGGAAAGTGATGTGAAGATCCTCAGATAGAAGGAATGTTGTATCTGATCTTTGAAGTCTTACCAGAGTCCCTGACACACCTGATTTTCACTGGAGTGAGTCCTGGAAACAGCCATTTGTCTATGGTGTCAACTTCTGTCATGGGACCACCTGACACATGCCCTAAGAGAAGCCACAACTCAACAAGATGACATCGGAGGAGCCAAAAATAAACCCACCCTCTTGTCCCTTGAACTCAGTGCAGAAACTCAGGCCAGGGGAGAGAATTGGCAAAAGATTAAAATAAATTCCAGACAGGGGAGATGAGGGACAAGATCCTTGATGCTTCCAGGAGCATTTAGGGAATTCTACATGAATAGTGTGAGACTCTGACTTGTTGGGGACACCAAAAACAGCCACTAAACTCGGAGCAACAATGGAAGCAGACAGTACAGCGTGCAAGGGGGATTCTGAGCAGATCAGGAAATCTAGGTTAATCTCATATGCTAATGCTATTTCTTGGTCAGATATTTTGTCCTTTTCCCCTGGAATAATCCTGCTTGCAGGTATAATACTAACTGTGCTGATATAAACAGCAATGATCCAGGAATGCGTCAGACTCTCCATGGCCCAAATAGTGCTAGTGTCTCCAAAAAGGGAATTGGATCCTTTTAATTTTGAGACTGAATATGCTGGTTCAGAACGACAAATAAGGGGCTCCATGCACATAAAAAAAATTGATCATTTAGTAATGTGCACAGCACTTGACAAGCAAAGCGCAATACCCGTTCTCTGCCCCTAAGAGCTTACAGCCAACTGACAGATGCTTCAGAAAGCCTAAAAGGAAGACATTGAAGTAAATTTGCTAGTTATGTCCATATGTTCTATAGCATCCAACTCAACCTGCAATTCTACTCGAAAGAGTGACTGTAGAATAGCATAACCTGTGCTAAGGGCCGGGGGAGCAGCCCTTTTAATTAGTCTGAGCTTTGATCATTTCCGGAAGCAGAAAGATTTACACACCTTCCAAAACTATTGTAACTTTGGATGTTCTCATTACCCATATAAATGTTCAAATCCTTCAAAGCTCCTATTCCCTCCCATTATCTTGTGGCAGTGAGTTCCACTGTCCACTGTGTGAAATAACAGTTCCTTCTGTCATGACAAAGTCTGCTGCCTTCTGAGGTCACATACTAGGCTAGCCTTCAGTGATCCATCCAAGGAGTCAGGTGTGATTGTGCCACTCCTGACAGGGGCGGAGGAACAAGGCATCATGCTGGGGACCGGTGGCACAGCAGTATCCTGGAGGGGATGTGTGTAGAACAAAGAGAATAGCCTTGACTGAGTGGGAAAGGTGCCCAATAGACGAATGTGTCAATGAACCGCAGAGGCTGATTGTACTGAATTATCCTCGCCTATCCATTTCTGGGTACCCAGGCAACTCCCTCGTGGAGAAGTCAGTTACTTAAGCAGGGATTGTGTT
Organism: Emydura macquarii macquarii; assembly: GCF_026122565.2. Taxonomy (NCBI): domain Eukaryota; kingdom Metazoa; phylum Chordata; order Testudines; family Chelidae; genus Emydura; species Emydura macquarii. The sequence goes on along the minus strand of NW_027130449.1, from coordinate 2,265,136 downwards.
AAAACGGCACAGTTTATCTTTTCATTTGTTGCCTGCTGAGTGCTCTCCCTCGTTCTGCATTGATTGCCTCCTAACGCTATTGCCCAGGGGCTTGTTCTGAAGCAATCGGTTGGAGACAACGCTCCCTGTTTGCTGTCAGAGCTTCCCGCTTAATGCTCTGCAAGGATGCTTTATTGCTTCCTTCTCTTGGCTTTCCACCATCTTTCATTGTCTTGAAATCAAAAGAGACTGGCAGCTGGCCCAGCCACGGAGGTCAGGATTATGGCCAGGTGAGCGTGAGGTCATGACAAGTCAGCAGGCTGCTTTTGGGACTGACTGAATGGTGGTTTAGATTAAAGCCAGTGCAGCTTCTATCCAAATTGGAGACCTTTGCTTCTTGCTCAGCAGGCCTAATAACTGTAATTATTTTACACTGCTATTCATGTTTTACTACTGGGCCCACTGCCATGATATCTGAGGGCCTGCATAGCTCCTTTCATCCTACAGCTCTCAAAGTGTTTGCAAGATACATCCATCCAGCACTGCCCCACAGTGCAGAGAATGGGTTGCCCCCAATATCACCACACTCCTGGCTGCAGGGGAGAGGAAAATGAGCCCGTCTGGCCAAGGATGCTGCAGGGAGCATCCCTGATTTTCAGATCTCTAGGGCCTAATTTTCCAAACTATGTTTTGTGTGTGTGCGCTCGTGATAACAGGTCTCTGCAAATATGCGTTATTGCAGAGGATGTGGAAGCCTAACGTATTACTCAGCCGGGGATTTTGCTCTCCAACTTGACGAGAGTCACTGATATTTCAAATTGTAAAACACTGATAGTTCATGGGAGATATGGATGGCAAGATGATTTTTATGGAAGATTTGCTGTGCTGGCTGATGTTACCAGCAGCTACAACAGAAGCACAGCTATTCAAAGCACTGCACGACTGCGTAGTTGGAAAACACAAACTGGACGGGGCTAACTGCAATGGAATTACAAGTGACGCCACAGCCAATATGACAGGTAGAAATAGCAGAGTTGTGAAAAAAATATCTGAGGCAGCTGGTAATGATGCTGGAATCACTGTTTTCATTCGCCATGAAGCTTTGGCATACAAGGGTCTTTCCCCTGATCTTATGGCGGTATTGAAAGTGAAAACTGTTACTTTCATAAAGACAGCTCACTGAACAGCAGGCTTTTGGAAGTGTTATATTCAGTAATGGGAGCAGAGCATACTCATGTACGGTTTCACACTGAAGTACAGGGGCTGTCCCGGGACAGGGCGCGTACAAGGGTGTCCAAACTCAGGAATGAGATTCACATTTTTCTGGTAGAGAACTTGGCAGATTTGTCTGGTGGTGACAGTTGGTTAATAAGTTGCTATATCTAGTTGGCATTTGCTCGATTTTAAACTAACAGAATTTGAAGTTACAAGGAAGAGGCAATGATTTGTCTCAACACTGAGCAGATCAACCTTCTGAAAGTCATTAAGCACTGTGGCAAGCACGACTGAAAAGTAATCGTCCGAGTTACTGCATGTTCCCAACACTGTAACAAGACACCGAGAACAGCATCAGTGAAGAAAAAGTGAATGAAATGAAAAGTGTCAGTTACATCTTGCTGCTCTGACCATTTTAGTCACTACTTCCCTGCAGAGGGGTTTGAAATTTAGAAGGAAAAGCCTTGGATGAAAGATCCTTTTGCTTTCAAAAATCCTGAATCAACAATGGAGCTAAACTTCAGGCCTGAACAAGAAAAAGAGCCGCTGCGCACCTGATATGCAGGTAGCACTTTCACCTTGTGATCCAGATTAGAACAAGATTAAGAATAAGCAGCCCCACCCGTCACAAAGTAAATGCAACTCAACCCGCTAATCTTTTTTACTGTATTTAAAAGTGTTTTACAAGTAACGTTGATGTCTCATTTTAGTTATTACTTAAAGGAAGTGGTTAAATGTGGAATGCCTGCCCTTTATAGGGATTTATGAAAACTTTAGTCAGAAGATATTATTATTTTGGGTCATGGGGATAAGTGGTTTTTCTTCCATTTGTGTCGCGAGGAAAAAAAGTTTGAGACTCAGTTATCTAAATGACTAGCTGGTGCGTGCAGCCTGGAGTGTAAATCTGCAGTGCGTTAGCATGCCCTGCGCGGTCTGTGTAAACCCTGCTACTGCACATTGAAAGGTCCCTAGTGCACTTGAAACTTGCTGTAGATTTACACCTCAGCTTGCTACGCACTAACTTCACCCAGACAAGCTCTCAGAACAAGAACTTGTAAGAGCACGTGTAACAGTGCCACCTGGTGGCTCCTGCATTAACACTCTCTGTCCTTTTAAGGTCTCATTCAGAAAGACCCATATCCAAAAAGCTCGTTGGGTTTTGATTCAGCTGCTTCAGAAGCAGACATTGAATTGACCTTGCCAGGATTTAAACCTGTTTCTAGGATGTCCGCCCACCTGTCTGAAGCACTAAGGTATCTCCTCCTGGGGGAAGAAGAGGGAGGCTAGATGGCTCTTTGGTACCAGGCTCTCACCCATCATGAATTCTGTCATCATTGCTTTTTGCCCTTGGGGAGGCACCGTAGATACAGACCACACTGGCTCCTTGTAAAGGGAAAGCCCCTGTGGGGTGGGTAGAGTTTGTTCACCTTTTCTTGGAGAGTCAAAGAGACAGTGCCAAGTCTGGAAGCACCAGTTGCATCATATCTCCTAAAGCAGATCGTACAGCACCTACATGGTTGGTCCTGAGCCAGACAGCACCTTCCCCAGGGATTCCACAGCACTGCAAGAACATAAAACAAGTCTCCCAACAGCCATGAGAGGAAGGTAAGCTGCATCAAAACCAGACAGTAACAACTGGACAGAGGATGCTGCCCCACAAACAGGGCAGCATCTCCCACCCACCATCCGTCGCAGACTGCGCCCACTTCTGGTGGAGAACTGAGGGCCCTGCCTTTCTCTCACACTTTGGCAACACTTTGTAGAACTTGTCATGTCAACAAGATATTAATAAAGGTAAAGTGACATCCCCATGTAGAGAGACAAGGTGGGGGAGGGAATATCTTTTACTGGACCAACTTCTGTTGGTGGTAGAGACAAACTTCTGAGCTGCACAGAGCTCTTCTTCAGGGCTGGGAAAGGTACTCAGTGTGACAACTAAATACAAGATGGAACAGATTATTTCGCATAAGTAGTTAACACATATTCCAATAGACCATCCAAGGTGAAGTGGCCTGTTAACACCCCTCCAGTCACAAGACAAAAAAAAAGGGGGGGGGAGGGGAGGGGATTACATATTGCTGTAATAAGCCATAAATCCGGTGGCTTTATTAAGCCCATGATTTTTAGTGTCTAGCAAAGTTATGGATTTAAGCTCCTTTGGAAAGTGCTGTGCGGGTTTCCTTTCGGATGAGAGCGGAGAGGTCAGATTTAGAGTGATGGTTATGTGGAAAGCGTTGGCCCACAGGTGATCAGAGTGTTTTTGTCTTTTCTCATTTTTCTGTGCGAGTTCATTTGAGCACGTAGTGGTTGTCTTTCACCATCAGAAGTTGGTGGAATAAAAGCTGTGACCTGACCCACCTTCTCTCTCGTCTATCCTGGGAGCAACAGGGCTACAACAACACTGCAAGATCCCCATTTTGCACAAAGGAACCAAGGCACAGACTGAGTAAAATCAGGAGTCCTTCATTGCTTCCTGCCTTGCCCACCCCTCACACCCTGGTTCCACTGACAGGTTGGATCACTCTTCAGCCAAGCTCTCTGTAGTTCCCTTAAACTCCTTACCATAAGGAAGCTACCTAGTCTGATTTGCTAAGGGGGCTCGGCTGTCCATCAAGAGATCCATCCAGTCTGCAGAGAGCTCTCTGAAACCTGTGTTGGATCAGATGAACTCAGCCATGCTCTTCCCAGGTGCTGGATACTGGTTCCTTCTGCAGCCCACAACACCCTGCACCTTGTTCTCTGACAAAGAGTTTCCCCAACATGTAAAGCAGGAACAGGGTGTCTTTGGGAAGCTGAGGTTTTGCAAATCTTATCACATGCAATCTGCATATCACACCTATGCAAAACCAGAGAGTCTTCAATTAATTAGGGTTCATTTTAAAGAATTCTAAAACTCCTTCTGATCTATTCTATTCTATATAGGTTCATACGCGCATGCGCCATCGTAACATCGGCGCGCCTTCTGCTCCTGCTTTAAGCAACGTGACTGCACATCTGAAGGTTTGCAGGAGTCTCCTTGGGGAGCTGCCGTCTGCTCTCTCTCTCCCAGAGCTGCCCTGAAACTGTTGGGAACATCCTATTTTTAAGCCCTTATTCCACCCTTGACATGGTTGACAAGACCGGAGGGACAGGGCCAGCTTTGCCAATGGCAGCTCTTTAACTCCTTCATCACCGGTGTGGTGTTTACACACCCCATCACACACCCGTTGCTCTGGGTTTGTGTCAGAGAAGACAGGTCAAAGAAATGCACTTTGCCCTTCGGGCGAAGGCGAGAAGATTTATGGTGGTTCTTAGTAGCTGCTGAAGTTCTTCCATAATCTTAGACCAACCTCTGAGCAGGTTCTCAGCCCTGCACAGATGAGCTTTACCCTTGTTGTAGAGAGTTCCACTGCGCCAGAGGAGGAGTTGACGACCACGGTCTTTAGTGTGAAGCTTTAATTGATCTTTTAGGGCCCCAGGCATGGAGCACCTTCAAGCTAAGAACCAAGACCTTGAACGTGAGTCGCTGAAGCTAGTGTAGGGTGGGGAGACAGGTATGAGGTGCTTGCGGTAGTCCATGTTGCTGTGGAGACACTGCACTGTTCTGTGCCAGTTGGACTTCCTAAGAGCTGAAGGCTTCATTGCTAGAGGTCTCTGAGGCAGAAAGCCAGGTAGGGAGACCAGCTGGTATGAGACACGTTTGTTGGTGGAGTCCCTCAGGAAGCAGGTAAGGGGGGGGGGGGAGGCGGCGGCGGCTCGTCTGCAGAACATCCAGCAACACAAAGATTTCATTGACAGGACACACCTGGAGACATCCAGGCCGGGAGGCCCAAAAGGCAGCAGCACAGGGTGCGGGTGGTCAGGGAATCCCTTCTGAAGGGGATGGAGGCATCTGTCTGCCAACCCAAGGCTGACATCCCAGGAGGCGGGCTGCCTGCCTCCAAGCCTGCATCTGACACTCCACGGAAAGTTTGCTGCTGCTGATCCAACCCTCTGACTACTACCTGTGTGCACTAGTGGTACGGTGAGGTGCCTGAGCAGATCACCAGTAATTACACTGCTGGTGGCAAATCTGGCTGTCACGGTTTAAGGGGTGGGTGGAGCAATGGCGTGCTAAACTGTACTATACTGTTCGGCCACTAGGTGGTGAAGTGTGTAAAATACCTTATTTGAGCGAACCTCAGCCACACTTGGTAGAGCATTAAAGGATATTGAGACGAACACATCTGGTGTGTCTAAGCAGTCTCTGTAGCTAGTCCCGTATCTGGTACAGAGAAACATGACATGGTGTCAGGAGCAAACCAGCAGTGCTGGTTCAGAGAGCTAGAGTGTGCATCAGACATCGGGGGCTTGACTGGCCAGGGAATCCATAATAGGCTGGAAAGCGTTTCACTTCTGGATCACCAGTTCTGGTCATTACAGGTCTTCATCCCACCTTCTTCACTGTAGTATCTGGGCACCTTCCAGAAATGTGCTAAGCCATGTGGCTAAGATCTGTCATATGTAGTTCATTCTCTCTCGGTTCAGGACTAGCTCAGTTCCTTTCAGCTGCTGGATGACTCGTTGCTCTCACTCCAGCAGAGATGCAAAGGTTTGAAGGGACCATGAGAAGCAAACTTGTTTCTCACCTTTAGAGGGAGTCCCTTCAGGTCAGAGTTAAGTCACAATGGTTGGGGCATAGCAGTGAAAGAGGAGGAGATGGGGCAACTCAAGTTGTACTTGATCTGCAGAGAGAGGGAGGAGTTCAGTGACCAGGATTGTCAAGCCACTTCTTTACAAAGCATTAACATCACACACAGCATGTAAGGAGTGTCACAGTTCAGGGCACCTACGCTAAGCTTCAAGCGCCTCAGCCTCTCCTGGGTAGAGACCGAGTTGCAATTCCAGCCGCCAGTAGCTATGCTGCTTCGTAGCAAATTGCCCTGTCTTCTTCACAGAGTATTGGGTTTTCTACATTCAGATTTCATTCTGGACGCTGCAGAAGACTTACCTGAAAGTCCCTGAGTATTCTGCCATTCAAAGGCTGCAAAATTTGCAGGTTTCATTTAAAAAAAGGTTGTGAAGAAAAACTTCCAAACTGCCCTATTAATCTGCTAGCTAGAACTCTGAAATCTAACCTTGACAATTGAAATGTCAACACTCAACTATTTTGTTGCTGCTCATTTTAGCAGAAATTACCAGTTCACGTGTTTGTCCCATGATCCCAAACTGTCCCCGCAAGTGCCAAAAGCCCCTCCCACCAGGCAACTTCTCAGATGTAATTATGTGTTATGAGTACAACATCCTGAAGTGCATTGAAAACGCAGGGACAGGAAAAAATATCAAAACACTTCAAATTTATTATCCATTTTTAGATTTAAAAATCCTCATTTTTTCCCATTTATCTGAAGCTGATGAGGAATTGCTGCAAAATCCAGGAGTGTTTATATCACAGAATGGGACAGACCTTTTAAGGGTGGTGGGTTAAGCCCCACCTGTGACTAATTAGCTTCCCCCTAAGTGATAGGTCTGAGACAAGGGATCAGGTGATAATCTACAGGTCACATGGTCCTTAGATAAAAGGTCAACGAAGCACCTGTGTTGAAGAAAGAACCCTGAAGGGGACACTGAGGTCAGGGGAAAAGACCTGGAAAAGGACTAGGATAGCAGGATCTGGTTTATTTATTTGGTTTACAGAAATAAACCATTTCCAAAGAAGGGGACAGAAATTCTGCCGCTGTAGGGAGCTTTATTAGAGTCAGATGACCACCAGCTCCTAATTGGTCATAGAAGTTAAGTGCACCTTCCCGTAGAGCACAGAGAACATGATTCCATGTGACACACTGATGAACAGTCTCTACTCCAACATTTTATGGATAGAAACACAGGGAATAGTTACAACAGGAACACAATCCGGATTCTTATAAAACTGAGTTAAAAAAAAAAGGCAAAGACAATAAAAATAATCCATACATAAAAAGGTATAAAACCAGCTCACTTCCTGTCCCTGAGATCTCAAGCTTTGCCTACTTCCTGGAATTTCTTCAGCAAGGCTTCGTCTGCCCGGAGGGCAAAGGTTAGTGTACGCTTCTGGTAGTACTGCGGGTCGAGCTCCAGATTGTCAATAACTTCCGCCAGGAGGTGAGCTCTCTCCACTGAGCAGCCTGGTGCATCATAGCTCAGAGCGGTGAAATGCACGTGTAGGTGGAAGTAGGATGGCTGGTAATGAAGGTAAATCCGCAGCTGGGAGCCAACCACGCCAAAGCGCTTCAATATGGTTTCCTGGGGGAGAAAGGGTAGAGAATTTAATCTCCTAAATAATACAATATGCTGAAAGAATTTAGCATCATATCCAAGGGCACGGAACTGGATAGAAGCACCTAAGACCTAGCCCAGTCTCTTGTGATGATGAATTAACATCAAGGGACATCAGTACAGCTCCTTTCATCCAAAGATCCCAAAACGTTCAGGAGAAACTTTCCAAATGGTATAAAGGAATTGCTGAAATGCAGCCATCTCTGAGGTGGAACACAAGAGCTGAGTGCATGGCAATGCTATGGATCATGTAGAACAGAAAGTGCAGAAGAGCAGGTGAAGGGGGACAGGGATAAGATTTAGGTAGCAGAATGCAATTGCTCAACTGGAATGTAGCCAGGACAACAGATCAACACTGCTGCTTTACAAAATGTGGCATGGGACCTGTAACGATCAGGAGGCATCAGGCCCTCAGTTCTAAGTCTCGTCTGAGACTAACAGGAGACGAGGTTTCGGTTACATCTTAAGGAACTTGTTCTCCAACGTTTTTACAGATTTTCCCTCTTCTCAGATTCCTGCAGAAGGAAACTGATGGACAGGGCCATGCAATACTAGATACTTGGCTGAGAGGCCGCCCAGCTGCAAACCTACGGCTCTGTTCTGTGAGAATTCCAGCTGCACACTAAAGCTTCATTGGGTGGGGCGGGGGAACAGACTTCCAAAGCATCACCCAGCCAAGCCTTGCCTTAAAGCCCGTTACCAACCAAGCTCACTGGCCATCAGGTACATGCCTGCAGAAGAATTTAAGTGGGCAGAGAACTACTTTTGGTTCAGACATACCATGCAGTGTAAACGTTAAGGAAGGAGCTGTAAAAACAGACTGAGATGAGCACTTGCTTCATGTATTCTAGCAGAAAAATGTGTAAGAGCAGATGTCCAGGCTGTGATGATGTCTGAGCAGCTGAGCTCTACCATTTAAAGCATCAGGTGGGAGGCAGGAGGCGAGCAAGCAGGAGTGGGGAGGTGGAAAGGGAGGAGACGGTGCCTGCTGTGGGGGAAAGCATCCCAGTGCCACTCATAGAGGAGCAGGGGGAAAGGAAGGGTGGGATACAGTTTCCCCAGCCAATCTGAAAGTCATTGTGGGGGCAGAGGTGGAAGTAGTTTTAGCCAACCCCTCCCCCCTCACCACCACCACCCACACAGTTGAGCCTATTGACTCAGACATTTTATTCTCCAAGGCAGATGCCTGCTCCAGCTGTGATCTCAAATCACCAGCTCCGTATACACAGGACACGTCCTCATGGGTAGGAAAGCAAGGTCCGCAGGCTCAGCATCTACCCAGCGCAGGAAGAGAGGTAACTATAGGCCAGATTGTGATCTCAAGACCAGTATCAATCTGGAGCCACTCCACTTAAGTTCCTTGAGTCTGTCCCTCCAGGGTCAACAATGAGACTGGCTAGGAGCTGGCCCTGTACAAGCCGGTTTGCAGAGCAGAAGGCTGCCTCCTTCCCATTAACTACCTCCATAACGAGGCCTGTCGGTGTGGGGGCAGGGTAATACACACAGCACGTTTCCCCTTAAGAGTGCATTCTCTCAGCTTGTATTGGTTTTCATTCCAGCCTTATCGCTCCACTTCGCTCGGTGAGTTACAGGTTACCGTTACCAGTCGGTTTAATTAAAGCTATAAACAGCAACAATGAACTTGTCAGGGACCTTCCAACATGCTGCACTTGTGTGCTGTTTGGGAACACGAAGATCCCTCACCCAATCTTTTAATTAATCTCCCCGGTGCAATTGCTTTCTGAATTTCCAGTGCAATGAAGGGGGGAAAAAACTCCATCATGCTTTGATCTCAACTCCCCGTTACCGAACATGTTGTATCATGGGCCTAGAAAAGATCATCAGGAACAGAAAAATGGCCAGAAGTTAGAAGCAAGTTATTAATGCAGGGGACAAACCTCCTGCTTGACTCAGGAGAGGAACTGCACCCTCAACTCCAAACGCCAGTTTCTGCAGAGGTCACAGTAATAATGCTTAGCACTTCTACAGCACTTTGTATTCAGAGATTTTAAGTCCAGAAGGGACGACTGTGATCATCTAGTCTGACCTCCTGTGCAATACAAAGTTGATTAAAAAATGCCCAGTGAGAGAAGAATCCACCACAACCCTTGGTGAGTAGTTCCAGTGGTTAGTTACCCTCACTTAAGAATCGGTGCCTAACTTCTACTCTGAATTTGTCTAGCTTCAACTTCCAGCCATGTTTTCCTGCATCTTACAGATCCTGGCAAAGTAGGTATTATCCCCCCATTGCAGATGGGGAAACTGAGACACAGAGAGGGGAAGCCCATGATCACACAAGTGAGCGGCAAAGGGAATAGAACTGCATTGTCCTGACTCCCAGTCCCCTGCTCGTCCCCCTACCATCCAATTTTCCTCTCTAGAGCCAGGAGTTTCATATCTTGCAACAATCCCAGAGCAGCAGTGAGCCTTCGCCCACTCATCAACACAGAGCTCCGTTCTAAGTGCTAGTGGGTCAAGCCAGGGCCGTTTTAGTTACAGCTTTAGAAAGACACAGAAGAGAAGCCTCAGACAGCACTTGCTAAAAACAGTCCCAGTGATTGGCTTTGTGAGAACGAATGAAGCACTCACTTGGCTCGGGCTAAAAATCCCAATTCCAAGTCACTGTGTGTTCAGACTTCAGTGCTCCAAGCCCAGGCGCCAAGAATAAAAGGGTGTTTTCTTTCAGAAGAACCTTCAGATTCTGCTCCAAAGAGCGGGTAATATCATAACCAGGGTTACATCCACCATCTCGCCATGTCTGTTCCAGGAAGCCAGCTGCTGCAGTGACTTGGAAGCCAAGAGACAATAACCTGGTGGGAAGCTGAATCCAGTGAAGATGGACGCGGCTGCTCTAGGCATCGAGCCAGACTCTGTCAAGAGCTTGAGCCCAGTTCACCGTAAGATGCGCTGCTGCCATCAAAAGTCACCCATCCCTACATAAGAAACGCACTAGTCTGCCATGGGGAATCCTTGTCCTGGCTCCAATTCTGAAGCTAGAGGACATCTCCACAGCACGGGGAGCTGCAGACCGGGTTTTACCATGAGAAGGACACTGGTAAAGCTACAGAAGAGGACATTAACCTTTGGAACTCTGTGCTCTGACCTCAGGGGAGAAACCAGGCTGGCGAGACAAATTGAGATTTGCCCTTATGTCCCACGGGAGCGTGGAGATTGAGGAGCGGAAACCAGAAACTGCTTCCCATGGCCCTACAGAGACATGTTGCTTTTCTAGGCACAGTCCTTATTACTGCCTGAAGCAGTTCAACAGGGTCGTTGTAAATCATCAGGCCTCTAGTGAATAAATCTTATATAACACGGATTCTTCCTTTGCTAATTTCTCCCTCTAGCACAGAAGTGCTTTATATATAGCGACACAACAGGCCTTAGGTGGTGCCCTGCAGAGCAGCCGCATTCATACATAAAATTAGTATTTACTTAACAACTTTCATCCCGAAGAGCATCACAAATACCACACAGCATCACTGGAATTGCAGCCACCTCTGAGGTGGGAAGCAACATGCCAGCTATGCAGTAAAGGCAGAACTCTTTCAAACTGGATCTTTATACTTCTAAGCCATTTCCTCCACTTTGGGTTTCCATTTGGTGACAGTGTGTTCAACATCTGGTCACACGGAAAGAGTCGCTTTTCATTTGGTCAGTGACATCTGACAGCAGAAAATTAATCAGTCAAATTACTGCCCCCCAGCAGAAGAGGTGCGGCTGGAGTGTGAAAATGTAAATGCAGGTCCAAGGTGTGCAGGCGGTTGATATGAAACACTCAGGATGAAACCCCATGCAGAGAGATTGTGAACGCCACCTGCAGCACATGCAGAAACTTTCTAGGCCACTCCCTGAGCAAAGCCCTCTTGTGACAACACAGGTCAACTCTCTAAAGTCTCACTAGAGGGAAACCAGCATGAGCAGGGCGAAGTTGACTGCTATTCCCTGCTGATGAGAAACCGAGGCAGTTCCCAAACTGACCTTCCATGAGTAAAACAGAGACCCTGATGGGTGCCTAGCTACTATGGTAATGGGGGCCATAAGCAGACAGATAAGTGTCCTAACACCCACCTTTCCTTCTTGCAAGATGTTCTTCAGCAAAGGCAGGTGCTCAGAGGTGAGGTCTCGCAGTGACTTTATCCCCCGACGGTGGCAGATGGCAATCAAGTACAGGTCATCTAGCTGCAGGGATAGGACATTGTTACCATCAAAATAGAACATAAAAAGCAGCTGGAGAAGCTAGGTCTTAGACGTCACAGGAAATATAACTATACCAGTGCAGCTATGAGAGAGGTCTTGTCCCGTATAGATATGGACTGTTGTCATCCCTCTCACTACCACCTAGATTTGACTGAAGAGTAGTTGTGAAATAGGATACTAGATATCTTCCCCCATATTGCTGTGGAGTGACTTCTTTGTGAATGGAGTTTCCCCCACTGTTGAGCCACTGCTCTATAGCTAGTCAGATACTATTCATCAAAATGTTTCCCCAATCAGTAAATAATGTATTTGCAAGGTTTTTTCCATCATCTGGCCAGTTTTGCTGCCGCATTTGCTATGGTAAATGGAGCAGCTAACGAAAACCTAATGATGATCTAGTGCTGTAGGATCAAATCTTTACAACCACGTCTTCTCTCTTCTTCCATCATTTCACAAATTTCTCTTCGGCCTTGAATATTGATACTTTCCTGTTGCCAATGTGCTTAAATGGATTAGCCAATTGAACCACCTCCCACCGTGACACTTTATGCTTTTATACAACCTTTTACAGGAGTATCTCAAAATCAGTTTTGAAATGTTAATATCAAGTCCCACAACATCTCTGTGGGTAAAATGAGGCACTGACTTGTCCAAAGCCAGAGCGAGGCAATGGCAAAACTGGGAATAGAAGGTCAGGTGTCTAGATCCCCACTCACTTGCGCTAAGCACTGCCTCTTTGCAGGACACGAGAGCAATGTCTCCCCCTGCATAGATGTTAAGGAGATTTTTCTAAGAATTCAGAAGGGCAAAGGCATAACTTTAGATTTCAAAATCCAAAGGTATAATGTGTTTCTGCTTTAGTATTACAAACTGAGCCAGGTTCCAATCCCTCTGGCTCTTTAAATAACTCATCTCTGAAGAATTAATGAGTCAATTCATAATACCGATGTAGTGAGCTACATCTCATCTACGCCAGGTGTCCAGCATTGTTCAAGATACTCGGTGAAACAAACATTTGATGAGCCGTACGGATGGAAGTCATAATGGATGGAAACAAAACAAATCTTTTTGGCCAGGTAGTACATACAGGGTAACACACACACAGATGTTCTCTCAAGATCCTTGTTGAGTTCAAGGGTTGTAATGGCCATTAAATCAGTTGTGAAGTTCTCATGTCAGCACATACATGCATACTATTAGTAATGGTTATTATTTGTATTAAAGCAACATCTAGAGACCCCAGCTGAAACTGGGGGCCTGTTAAGAGTCACACCTGAAAACCCTATCTATATTCTGCAGTTTTTCTGCCATGCAATGGCAAAACTTTGCAGAATGCAGCTTTTGTAGCACGTTCTATCAGCTGCCCCATGCTTCCGAAGTGGAATCCTTCATGTATGTAAATATTCCCTTTCTGTAGGGTCCCACAGCTTGTTCTCCTTGCACTGAGTTTGCTGCTCTTTAAGGTACATTCAACATATGTGCATAAAACAAACAATTTAGATGTCTAAGATCCTCTATGCCTTTTCACTGGTAAAATAATTTTACTTGGCTACTCTGAAACAGCAGTTTATCTGGAAAGATGGCTCTCAGGATGCCAGCTCAGACACCCAAATCATGACACTTACAATTACATCTTTTCGTTTCCAAGTCACGAAGTGATTTTCATTACTCGACACTTACTATCATTCTCAGGCTGACCTAGTTAGCTCAGTGGGTTTGCTTTATAGCTCCTAGACAAGACAGGATAGTATTGAGGCTTATTAAAATCACCCTGAGCTCCCTATTGGAGGTGGACTGCAGAAACAAAGCAAATCTCTCTCTTCTCCTTAGAACAACAGCTGTATGTTGCTGTTTGAAATAAATACGCCTGTTGCTAAATAGGCTCTGGATGATGTAATGTACAACATTTCAGGCAACGCCTCAGGACTCCTGTGGGTTTGAGAAAAAGTGAACTGTTAGAGAGATCTAAAACGGGCTTTTAGCCGCATGTTTAACTAAAATGCATTTCTCTGTGCGGGCCAAAAAACAGCTACTGTATTTCCTAGGCATCAATTTACTCCTATTATATGTGGCCTGGTGATCCTGGAGAAGATCTTTCCAATCCAAACCTCAGCAGCTGAAATGGATGATTAGAGGCACTTCCTGCACTAGTTCAAACACTTGGAAAACACAGCTTGTCCATGTGGGCATTCCCATTTCCCTGACATCACTGGGCTGGAACGGAACTTCACCCACAATTTCAATGTGAAAGTTACAATCACACAGGGAGGCCAGTCGCTCTGCCCACTTGCCGCCCTCGGTGAGTGGTCAGAGCAAAGATAATCATGCAGACACGTGTAAAAAAATCAGAGGCTACATGGATTTGTAACCATCCTTTACAGAACATGCTGCGGTCCAAATTCCCAGCTAATGTCACCTGGCATGGTCCCACTGAAGTCAATGTAGTGGCAACATTAAGAATCTGGCCCTACAACCGCTTAGGTTTTATAGAGGCCAGCTAAGAGAGAATGCTGTACCTGTGTAAAGCACAAATGTCTTACCCATGAAACCGGCCCATTATCTGTAATCATACTAAGGTTTATAAACTCTGTGGGTCCCCAGCCACTAGAGGAAGGCATGATTACACAAGACTGGGCAGGTTTAATTCTCCCCAGCAGAGCAATAGCCACACTACCTGCCCACACTGAGGGAAAAGCTCACATAACACGTATACTGCACGAAGAGCTCTAGCCTTCTTACACACAGAGCATGCAATGTTTTGGAAGACTCTAGCCTTGCAGACCCTGATGGTGATATCCAGCAAGAGCTCCACTTCCATTGCATTATTTAGGTGGGGAAGGAAAAAAGATTGTGCAGATTTCACATTTTGACAGCGAGTAACGTCAGCAGCTTCTGTTCTGTTTAGCGAGGTCACTGACATTCAGAACCATTTCAAAGAGTAAACAAACAAACAAGAATTCCTGCTGCAATCCACCAGCCTGAAATAATTAAAGAGCCACACATGCGTCATCCTCAATTAAAGTGCTAAGCAGAACACGACCTCACTGAGCAGGCTTCTGAATCCTAGCTCAAGAGATGCTTTGACAGCCCTACTGGGAGCCGTGTGGAGCTGTCGTAATTTAATCTAGTGGCCTAGGGCTCTGGGATGGAGCCCGCTGAGTGTGCTGATCGGATGAATCAAAAATCAGACGGCTCAGAACAGATGAGTGCTTTGAAGAGTCACAGCTGAAATGGTTGTTATGACAGATAGCAAGTTGAATCCAATATGCTCCTTATAGAACTCGAGATGCATTGGACTCCAACTTGTTCAGTGTTTTTCAGACTGTAATTTATTTACAGCGGGTGTCTTTAGCTTCTCTTAGATATTTTCCCTCCCTCCTGACTGCACATGCCTGAGCTTCCCACAAATCAGCTGATCTGAAGTACATAATTCCACTCTTTCTGGGGGGCAGGACTATGAACTGTGTATGCAACCTGCTGAATGCAAGAGATCATTTAGTGCACTGAAGTTTGTAACAAAGGCTGTGACTAGTGTTTTCTCTGTTCTTACTCCACTCTTTTCCTCCCACTTCTTAGGAGATGTCCCTGTTCCAGCCACATTTTCTCAAAATAAAATAATTTATTATTTGTATAATACCAATAGTATGCTAGGAATGTTAGAGGCCAATTTGCAATTAGAAACCGACTTCATCCAAGCATCTCCTGATGTTTTGTAGTCATTAATGAACTTAAACTTTACAATACCCCATGCAAAGTAGTCAAGTGTTAGCCACATTTTACTGATGTGGAAAGGAAGGCAGGGAGATGTGAAGTGACTTGCTCAAGGTCACACAGTAATCAGTGGCAGAGGTGGGAACAGAACCTAGACTCCTCCCTAAATAAGGTCACAAGCCTGATTTGTATTTTTGCCGGTCTCCTCCCTCTCTTAATGATTATGGGGAGCCTCACATATTCAACAGCACTGGACCAGGAGCTGAAGGGCACAACCCATTGTGGGTTTGCTCAAACCTCAGCCAGGGACAGGGAAGCTCCAGTCTAAATAAAAAGATGGGCCAGTAAGTGCTCTAGCGAGGAGAAAGCAGATGGGAAATGAACCTGGGGAAACCCTGGGAGTGGGCAAGATGAGGAGTCCACTTTGACAGCCCTGGGCGGCGGTGCAGAAGGAAGAAGGGCAGGACAAAAACTGCTTGCCTATGGCACCAATACACCTGGAATGAGCCTGACTCCAAAGGGCCAGTGCTTGTCAAAGCCATTCACAGCCAGGGACCAATTCCAGGTGCTTATGGGGCCAAAGACAGAAGTGTTCCTTACTACCTAGACCTTCCTGTGCGGCTCCCTGCTGGGGGAGAGCGGCTGCAAATCCTGGTGGATCTAGGTCCTGGAGATGTAAAGATGTTCTCTAGAGCAGTGTTTCTCAACCTTCTAAGAAGCAAGTACCCCCTAACTTCTGAACATTTTAATAAGTACCCCAATACATAATTTTCCAAGGGATTTTATGTTCACAGACTAATGTGAGCCCCATGTTGGACGAAGGGCTGAGTATACAAGGCTGTGCTATGACAGGTGTCAGATCTAGTGTGGGTCGGGTTACCACCCTTACACCAGGGGTGCACAACTCAAGTATGTACCTGGGCTAAAGGTGATGTTGGCCAGAGCTCGGAGGCTTTGAGCGGCCTGCCAATGCTGGGGAAAATAAAGCACCAGGCCACATTTTTTGCCATAGATTTGAGAGGAGGAAGGGGTGAGAGAGAGACAGGGAAGGAGGGTGAGGGAGAGAGAGACAGGAGAAGAGGGTAACTGGTAAAATCTGGGGCTGTCATAGAGCAGTGAAATTGACAAGTTTTCTGGGCACT
The DNA here is from genome assembly GCF_026122565.2 of Emydura macquarii macquarii. Lineage (NCBI taxonomy): Eukaryota > Metazoa > Chordata > Testudines > Chelidae > Emydura > Emydura macquarii. The sequence continues at coordinate 2,248,616 of NW_027130449.1, read as the reverse complement.
GGGCTTTGAGCCAGGGAGGGGGGCTGCCACCGGGGCAAGTTGCAGGTGGCTGCCGCCTGGCTGCCAGCCTGGGAGGTGGGTGACTGCCTCCCAATCCGAGCTGGGGCAGAGGAGGCTTCCGCACCAGCTGGGAGCCAGGGATGTGGGCAGGCGGCTGCTGCCCATCTTCAAGCTGGGGCGCGGGAGGCTGTCCCTCGGCTCAGAGCCGCAGCGTGGGGGCTGCCCCCCCAGCTGCGAGCCCAGCTCATTAGATGCAGGAGGCTGCCACCGGGCTCCCACCTGGGAGCTGGGACCCAGCAGGAAGCAGGGGCCTTCTGCCTGCTTCCCCCAGAAGCTAGGGGCTGCCACCTGCCTCCTAGCTCAGAGCTGGGACCTGGCAGGAAGCGGGCGGCTGCCGCCCGCCTCCCCCAAAAGCCGGCAGCTGCCATCTGCCTCCCAGCTGGGACCTGGTGGAAAGCAGGGGGCTGCTGCCCGCCTTCCCCAAAAGCTGGTGGCTATCACCCGCCTCCCAGCTGGGAGCTGTGACTGGACAGGAAGTGGGGGTCTGCAGCCTGGCTTCCCCAGAAGTCGGCAGCTGCTGCCCATCTCCCCTTCACTGTTTTTCCCCGGGTAACCCCTGCCTGTGTCTCGCATACCCCCAGGGATATGTGTACCACAGGTTGAGAAACTATGCTCTAGATTGCTTCCTTGATCTTTTTATTGCTTTAATGAATCGTTAATTGAGGCAGCCCTGACACACAATTCTATGGGTTTTTAAATCTCAGCATAAGAACATAAAAATGGCCATACTGTGTCAGATCAATGGTCCATCTAGCCCAGCATCCTGCCTTCCGACAGTGGCCAATGCCAGGCGCTTCAGAGAGAATGACTAGAACTGGTGATCATCAAGTGATCCATCAACCAGCTGCTGTGTTACTGACAATTTCCAAATGTGCACATCACTGAGCGGAAGGGTCTAATGTACTGCAACAGCCTCAAGGCAGTGGGGACCTGTGGGAAAGAGTAGTATTTTATGCCTGCCAGTGTTTGAGGATGAAATGGAAGGGCTCACACTGCTTGGCCTTCTGTTTGATCTTTTTTTAAATGAAAGAGTAGGAAACAAGGAAAACAATACAATCTAGATATCACCTGCCCTAAATATCTGAACTGCTTCCACTGATGCTGACACACTTCTCTCTCTAGAGAAGCTCTTATCAGCACTTCTAACCCTTCCATCTCCTGTGCTGGCTGGAGTCGCATGTTTCAGTCGTAGAGAACTAGAATTCGTGCTTTTTGGAATTCCTACATGAAAATGTTTTCACTGGGGGTGGGGAGGAGGGGGGGGAGAAGAAAGATGACGGTTAATTGTAAGTAGCACTTTTTCATCCTGAGATCTCATAGCACTTGTCAAAGATGGATAAATATCACTATCCCCATTTCACAGATGGGGGAGACTGAGACACAGAGCTTAAGTGTTTTGCCCGATGTTGCACAGCAAGTCAGTGACAAAGCCAGAAACAGTCTCCTGAACTCCCAGTCTGGTGCCCTATGTGCTGGAAGTTACTTTGCAGCATTAGCGCAGAGTCCTCAGGAGTTGTTTTCAGTCCTTGTTTGTGTGGTTTATGAGCTGGAACAATGGAAAGCCTTCCCCAGTTTGGCCTAGTTAAATGTGTTTGAGTTTTGCCAATGATTTCAGTGAAGCCAGGACGGCATCCTTGGAGTCTTGCTATTTTGAGCTTTAGGGTTTAAACTCCATTTGTCTGGTCCCAGGCCCCGCATTTCCACACCACAAAAGTAGTGCATTAAGCATATTTGGTGTAAGAGCACAAACTGTTATTTAAGAACCACTAAATCTAGGATTTTAGGCTGGACTAAGGTCTGTGAACTTCAAGATGTGCAGAAGGAGTATTCACTCCAGTAAGGGTTAAACAACTGTTTACGAGGTGACTGTGTGATACAAGCTATGACAGTGACCTTGAAATGAATGCAAACAGTTAAACATTCAAGGAAGAAGGAAAGTTAAGTGTGTGAATTAAAAGGGACACTGTCCGGTCAATTTATGTAGAATATTTATGTTTACAAAAATGAAGATTTACAAAATCTAAAAATCAATAGACATTTGTCCAGTATAAACAAATAATTTTGGCTTTAAGCATGCCCCGGCAATGTTTGCACAAGTGCACAAGAACCAGAAAGTGAAGTTTACTAGTGAGTCACTAAACAAAAGTGAAGCTGACCAGTCTGTTCTCATTGTCAAGGAGAGTAAAATGTAAAGTGTGACATTAATGGTACATAATTAACTAATAACAGCATTAACGATAGAAGTACATTTAATTTTTAAAAACTTGCCATTTTAATAATCTCAAATGTTGTTAAAAATGCAGCTAAGGAAGCTTCTTGTGTGTTATTTTGAAACAGGCATTGTCCCTTTAAAGAACTAGAGATCAAATGAGAAGCTAACCTGTTTTTGATTCCATTTAAAATCTGGAATGAGAACAAAACCATTGGAAGGATCAGGATTTTCATGGATTATTCGATCAGCCTCAGCCTTCTTTTCCAGGATATTATACACCCACTAGAAGAGAGAAATACAGTTTATAAAAACAACAAAAAACAAATACTGCACCCTTCACCTCAAGAACTTAGATTAATTCTGATTCTCTGCAAATGGATTTTTAAAAGGACCAAATAATTTTATGGCCAATAACATTTGTAGTTAATTATCCATGAAATAATCAAAAATACTCCAGGGCATCAGTTGATCAATAGAGGGGTGAGGAGGAAATTTTCACAGCATTGCACAATTGACTAGATGAATTATGGGGGATTTTGCTTTCCTCTAAAGCATTAAGGGAGATTTAGATTAGATAATAGGAAAAACTTTCTAAGTCTAAGGATAGGTAACAATGGAACAGGTTACGCACCTAGGGAGGTCACAGAATCCTCCCACTGGAGGTTTTTAAGGACAGATTAGACAAAAACCTGCCAAGGATGGTCTTGGTTTACTTGGTCCTGCCTCAGCACAAGGGAATAGATTAGATGACCTGTTGAAGTCACTTCCAGCCTTACTTTTCTATAGCCCAGGCTCTAGGATCCTGCCGGTGGGAGGGTCCCGGAGCCCGGGTTTCAGCCAGAGTCTGGACGTCTACACAGCAATGAAAGAGCTCCACAAACTGAGTCCCCGGAGCCAAAGTTGGTTGGCCCAGGCCAACTACGGGTTTTTCTTTGCTGTGTAGACAGACCTAAGAACTTTGGAACAGGCACTCTTCTTCATGCAGAATAGAACACAATGGGGCTCTGAGCCTGATTGGCGGCCATCACAACAATAATTCACAAGCGTGCCAGTCACCACAGAACATGTTGTGTGTTATAATATGGTTTGCTCCTGCCTGTATCGATCTATTTTTTAACGAGGGTAAAAAAAAAGTGCATTAGCCCTAGCTTTAAAAAACACTTAGATCCATCCATCCCCCTAAACCAAATGGTTATAACACACAGCTGGTCTCCCCACGTTAAACCATCATGCTTTAACACAGTCAGTTTTGCAGGGTAGACAGGTTCTGGTAATGCTAAGATCTGTGGTCCAAGTTTTATGCCATGGTCCTTCCCATCTATTTCTCTTTAAAGAGGTTTGCAACACAGTATGTGTCCGCTCACTCGCTCTGTGTTTTGCTAAATGACTCCGTGGTGATTTTGCTTGTTCTTGACACCTTCAGTAAATAATCTAATAAAAAGGAAGCTCATCACAGCAAGATTCATCTCAGAGTCAGAGCTAAGGGAGAAGGGATCTTGCCTAATAAGACTTTTGATACTATCTTGCATGACCTTCTCATGGAGCTACTATAAAGTGGGGTGCGTGCCTGGTTGGAAAACTGTCCCCAGAGAATAGTTATCAGCAGTTCACAGTCCAGCTGGAAGGGCACGTTGAGTGGGGTCCCACAGGGATTGGTCCTGATCTGGTTCTGTTCGATATCTTTGTCAATGATGCAGATAATGGCATAGAAAGCACACTTATAATGTTTGCAGATGATACCAAGCAGGGAGGGGTTGAAAGCGCTTTGCAGGATAGGATTAAAAGTCAAAATGATCTAGACAAACTGGAGAAATGGTCTGAAGTAAGCAGGATGAAATTCAATAAGGACAAATACCAAGTACTCCCCTTAGGAAGGAACAATCAATTGTACGCTTTCAAAAATGGGAAATGACTGTCTAGGAAGGAGTACTGAAGAAAGGGATCTGGAGGCTATAGTGCAGGGGTGTCAAACTCACTTCATATGGCGGGCCAGACTGGAAGTAACTGTACTTCAAATGGGCCATACCCTCATCTTACCCGCCACCGAGAAATCTCGCAGCGTCCTATCCTTCGGCAGCAGCTGTCAGGGGCCAGACCGAAAAGGTTGGCCGGCCATATCCAGCCGTCCGCGGGCCAGACAAAACAATCGCGGGCCGGATGTTTGACACCCCTGCTATAGTGGATCACTAGCTAAAAAGGAATCAACATTGTAACACTGTTGCAAAAAAAAAAGCAAACATCATTCTGGGATGTATTAGCAGGCGTATTGTAAGCAAGACATGAGAAGTAATTCTTCCGCTCTACTCCGAGCTGATAAAGATTCAACTAGAGTCCAGTTCTGGGTGCCACATTTCCGGAAAGATGTGGACGAACTGGAAAAAGTCCAGAGGAGAGCAACAAAGCTGACTGAGGTCTAGAAACACGATTTATGAGGAAAGATTGAAAGAACTGGGTTTGTTTAGTTTGGAGAAGAGAAGTCAGAGAGGGGACATGATCAGAGTTTTCAAGTACATAAAAGGTTGTTACAAGGAGGAGGGTGAAAAATTGTTCTCCTTAACTTTTGAGGATGGGACAAGAGGCAATAGGCTTAAATTGCAGCAAAGGCGGTTTAGGTTGGACATTAGGAAAACTTCCTAACTGTCAGGGTAGCAAAGCACTGGAACAAATTACCTAAGGGAGATTGTGGAATCCACATCATGGGAGGTTTTTAAGAACAGGTTAGACAAACAACTGTCAAGAATGGTCTAGTTATTACATAGTCTGCCTTGACTGCAGGGGACTAGACTAGAGGACCACTCCAGATCCAGTTCTACACGTCAATGATTCTATGAGCCACCAAGGCCTGAGGCTCCCTGCAGTCCCAGAAATTGATCATGGGACAGATGGTGAGTCCCTACTGAGCCCTGTCCTTCCTTCCTTCCTTCCAGTTCCCAGCCAACATGCCATGGGGCTAATTCCATGGTGAATAAAATGCAAACCGCATTTGAGAACAGTACATCCTTACAACTACGTCTGAGCAGCCACCTTGCTGAAAAAAGGAAGCTAAAAAAAACAAAGTCCCACATCTGAGATCCCAGCAGAGAAGATACACCACGCTCTTCTATCACCTTTTATACAACAACCATAGATCTTGCCACAGGCATCTCAACCACCGCCAGTGAGCCATTATTCACATTTTATAGAGGAGGAAACAGAGGCACACAGAAGTGACGTGACCTCCCAAGACTGCAGAGTGAGTCAATGTCACAGCTGGGAATAGCACTGTTGTAATAACTGGGGCATGACAGGCCTACCCTAATAGTGAGCTCAGCTGGATGAAAATGGATACAAGTTTATAAAATGTTCCAATCACCTATCAGAATTGTGGATGGGGAAAAGTACCAAAGGGAAACTCTCTCTGTTAGTCCAAACAAAACTGTTTGCTGATCTAACTCAAGGACTGCATTAGGATTATGTCTGGTAAATAGGAGTGTTACCAGCAACCAATGGACCAAAATGTGTTGTGTGTTGGAAATTACGCCCAAGTGGTGGAGAAAATAATGAGGGATGGGCTATTCCACCCATCATTCCCTTTTCAGGGCTTTAAAAAACCCTAGCTGCTCTCTGTAAACAGGTGAGCTGAAAGGAGCAAGTTTTACCATCATGGCTGCCCCCCCAGCATCTCTTGAGGCCCCAGGATCCAATGTAACACGGCTGGACTTTCATCATCCTGAAAACCGTGTTGCTCAGATCAGGCCAGAGACAGTAACCGAGGGGACATCGCCACCTCCAACGGCTTCAGCTACATCCCAACCACCACCTGGGATGAGAGACTTTGGATCCTGCTGTCACCTGCGCCATCATGTGTCATTTTCCTTCTCTACTTTATTTCTTCTCTTTCCACTCCCTCTCTCTCTCTCTCTCTCTCTTTTTTGCCTTCTGTTTAATAAGAGTCTGCATGACTCTATGGCCATAGCTACACTACAAACATCTACCAGCACAGGGGTGATCTCTGTCCAACACAACTGTGCCAGCAAAAGCCCCTACCACTGTCTGTGCTTTTCACAGCATAGCTTAGTTCATTCATGCAGACTGGGATAAGCTAAATGGACACAAATGTCCTTTCGTTGGTATAAACTGCATCCACGCTAGGAGCATTTCCCCAGGGTAGTATATTGATATAGCTACCCTCGTCAAGTGCTCAGAGGATAGACATGGCCTAAAGCAATCTGCAAGCTCCACTATGCCTAGTTTCCCTACATCTTGTGCTGGAACCTCCAGGGTGGAGTTAGGAGAAATTCCTGCACCCAGAAGAGGGCTAACAAAGGAAAGCGATTAACATGGATGGTCTTTCATTCAGATGAACTATTCCAAGACAATGAGCTGGCCACTGCCCAGGATAACCTGTTCTACCTGATGCACTTTTAACCAAGCAAATGGATCACCTGAAGAGAGAACTGAAGCAGCATCGGATGATCAGCTGACGAAGGGAGAACTTTACAAAAAAGACTCACTGGACCAAGACCAGTCCCCCAGAAGCAGATAAGGTTAACAGGAGAAGAGGAATCCTGGACCCCCTGAAAAGACACTGACCAAATGCCACTGATCAAATGCTAAAGAGCACTTGGAGGGGGAAGGAAATTGAAGCAGAGATTTACATATATATGTTATTTTTCCCATAAATCTGTATATCTCTTGTGCTGTCTAAGAGTGAGTGAGTGAGTGTTTAGAAATTCCTTTGCAGAGTGTGTGTTACTTGTTTACAGGTTGTGTAGTCCTCAAAGGGGGAAACCACCAGCCAGAGGATCCACGCCTTAGGAGGAACTCTGGAACATGGAGAAGCTACCAGGGAGACCTAGGAGAACCAGAACTAATTTAAGGGCCAAGGTAACCAGCAGGTTACCTGATAAATTTAAGCACAATCCCCTAGTTCTGTACTATGTTTAAAGCTGGAGCTTTTGATTGCTGATTTAAGAACTTTAATGACTTGCTCTGGCCATTCACATTTCTCCTCTCAGCAACTATGCCCATCCTTACCAGCTGCACTTGGATTATTTGACTGTCTGTCTGGCAGGAGACCAAACCCCTTCTTCTCAGAAGGGATATAGGGCCCTAGACGGTGCAGAGAAATGCTTCATACTGGGGCATTAGTACTGAGGAAGGACAGCAGTGTTTGGAGGTGCCTAGCCTCCTGCTGAGGAAATGAAAGAAGACAGGAACTGAAGGCAGAGCAGGAGGTTTGTGGATGTGGGGACGGAGGCTTGTGAAAGTCAGAACTAGTAAGTTATCTTTGTGCTGTCTGGGGATTGACACTAGCCCTCTGTGGCATTCCAAAGCTCACATTCAGAAGGGCGGACACTACCTGCCCACCTGCTTGGGGGGGGGGGGGGGGGTCTGCCTCTGCTCTACTGTCAAAAACAGTATCTAGGGATGCCTCGTGCATGCTTCTTGCAGCAGTGTGGTTCAGTGGTTAGAGTACCTGGCTTCCACATAGGAGATCTGGTTCTATTTCTGTCCTGCCAATGCCTTACTGTGTGACCTGGAGAAAGTCATTTCCTTTTCTGCAACAATTTCCCCATCTGTAAAACCAAGATAAGAGGCATACGTGCCTTTGGAAAGTGCTTCACAATCTGCAGATGAAGACAGTGTTTGCAGTATTGTATTGCAAAGGGTCTCAGACTTTGCATCACCATGCTAGCCCCCCTATGACAATAGGTGGCTACTGTGCGTTTGTTCTGGACATCACTCCATTTCATTTTTAGCAACAGAAAGCGTCTGTTAATTAATCTGAACAAGTGAGAGTTCAAACTCCTGGATTCTATCCTACTTCTGCCAAAGACTTGCTGGGTAAGTCATCCCCTGTGGCCCAGTTTTCCTATCTATAAAATGGGTCTAATCCCTCTCTCCCTTGTGAAGCTTCCTGAATTCATGCCTGTAAAAGCGCAGAGATATTTAGATGAGGAACAAACCATTCAGTTGTGTTTGGCCTCTCTTGCTCTGAATTCCAGTAGGTTTATCAGGAATTGTCAAAAGCAACACGGTCAGCTCCCCATCACTGATGTGTATCTGTCCCAGGCTGCACCTCGCAGAATTTAAAAGCATCTTTTTAGAAATTATATTTGGGACTCGGTTTCTTCCAAGTGAATTGATGCAACATCTTCTTGGATTCCTAGGTCATGCCACCAGCATTAACCACCTCTTTAAAAAGGCTGTTAAGGTATGTAGCAGAGTCGGGCGGGTGGTTGAAGATCCATTTTAGTCATTTTGAAGCCTCAATTTTGCCCTATCAAACTCCTAGTACCTTTGAAAACAAGGTGGTGGTGTGTGATTAAAAGGGGATCGGCTGATCATTATTTCAGTCTACAGGACTAGACACTAGAAGATGCCTGGCCAGAGACACTCATGCAGCTACCATGGGGACATTACTCTAAAATTATCCATGCCTTGGATTCAAAGATTCTTCTGTCTGGAAGGATGGAGACTGAAGTGGAAAACAGATGGTTTTCTGCAGGATGGAAAGTACTTTTTTTTTTTATACCCTTTTTATTTTTTCTGCTCTGCTGGTTTCAACAAGAGGAAGAAGAAGATGGGAGACTGCAGTATTAAAAGTGGATGGCTAGGGTATATCATAAAACGATGTTGGGGGACGTCTCCCAGTTTATCTGAGATAGACCATCACAGGTACCTTAGTTACTATACTTTCCCCGGAGGATGTCTGCATATTCTCAAGAACAACCCATGAGTGTAGACTGGAATATATATACAAGAGAGAGGGTTCATTTTAGTCTAGTGCCAACAGCAGCCAAGTCCAGGATGCTTACAGTCTTAGAAGCAAAGACTTGGAGAAAAATGTTTGCTCCAGAAAGTTACAGTAATCTGTACAAACATCCTCTTGCTTTCTCCCAGCTAATAAACACCTATTGTATAGTACTGGCGATGTAGTTTGATGATGCTGGCACGAGAGCTGAAAAACGGAGCAAACAAAGGGATATGAGACAGGAGAATAATTGAGAGCACATTGCAGCCTGCAAAGTGGTCTCTCTCACTACATGCAAAAAAGCCAAAGCATGTTCAGCTGTAAATGATTAGAGAACAAACATTACAACAGTTACCCTGTTCTTAACCACTTCAATGCTGTGTAGGGTAGTAGATAAATGGATGCCCTGGATACAACACTGCTGGAGACCCAACATTCCAATGAGAGATCAGCACTTCAGAGAAAGAGATGATTTCTAATGCCCTTGCCTCAGCGGACCCTCACCTGTGGTCACATGGCAAGGCATGCAACTCCCTCGTCAGGAATCAGCCGAGGCAACTTCACAAAGGCAAACACATGGAGGTTGCAGCAAAGAGGTTTAGGAACAGTTTGGATTGTGTGCTGGATTTGATTTTAAATCAGCTGCTGTTCAGATTAGACAGATGTTAATTACGATCATCACTTTTAATGCAGTTTTCAAAGCCCTACACAAATATTAACTAATTAGAGTCAATGTTGCATTTCCGGAATAATTACTCCTACTTCTGTGTAGTCAGCATGAGTTGGTCCCAGCAGACTAGCAGAATTGTTTTCCCTCTACCCTGCGAAGCACAAAGTGTGATGGCAAGTGGGACTGGTAAATCAGAAGGCAGGTAAGAAAGGAAAACAAACCGCTGGCTCCAAAGTGGCAAAAAAAAAGTCTAATTAAAGAAGAGACAGAAACCATCCGAAGTGATGGGTCTGTGGATACTCAGGACAGCATTTCTCTACCTCTGGTGACCATCATCGTAGCACAGGACTGAATTTTTCCAGAAGCAGTATTCTAATAGTCAGTTAGAAACTCAGAGACTATTCAGGGCTTGTTTTGAAATAGTAACATAAAGGACTAACAACCTGTTGTGATGTTGTAATCATTCTCCTGAAATTGCCTTGTCTCACATTTCTGGAGCACTTTTCTTTCTGAAAGATCCCAAATAACTTAAACTGCACCACTAAAATTCCACCACCTCTCTAATGGAGGATGGCAACTACCTCATTGAAGGAGTGATGGGAGATTGTGGACAGGTCAATTGTGTCTCATGAAAAGGGCTGAGGCAATTCAGTGTCCAGCCACAGCACAGATTTAGGGCCTCATCTGAAAGAGCCTGACACAGTAAACTTCAGGTAACTCAATTATTATTCGTATTGCACGGGGAGCACAGACCAGGAACCAACAGTGCTAGGCGCTGTACAAACACAGAACAAGAAGGTAGCCTGTAAACTCTTTAGGTCTGGGACTAAGTATAAGACAAGAGATAACGGCTGGATACAGACACAGTGCAAGGAACCAGTGAGACAATACCAGTGGATATGATGGGAAGTGGTCTCAGCACACCAGCAGACTAACGGTTGTCAAGCTTTCTGTAGGCATCCCAGGAAAGGAGAGCTTTAAGGAAAGGGCCTTGAAAGAGAAGACAAATAGTTTGCGTTTGGTATGATGGTGGAAGGGGAAGCCAGCGGAAAGATGCAAAGAAAGGGATGAGGTGGTCAAAACAATGAGCCAGGAAAATTATTTTCGCAGTAGTTTTATGCAGGCAGAATGGGCAAGATTTAGACATAATGAAATGTAAGGATCTATAGAGGGCCAAGACGAAGATGATGCCTAGGGTATGGTCTTGAATGACAGACAGGGAGGATGGTGGTGGTGTCCATGGTGACCGTGAAAGGAGGTAGGGAAGAGGGTTTAGAAGGAAAGATTAAGAGCTCAGGGCTCGTCACCACATACAGCACTCTAGTGCTTAGTGAAGAAGCTACCTTCGCTGATGGGAGAGCTTCTCCCACAGGAGTAGGTACTCTGCCCTCCTGAGAGGCCGTAGCCACAGTAGAACCCCAAAGTTACAAACAGCTTGAGAATGGTGGTTGTTCATAGCTCTGAAATGTTTGTAACTCTGAACAAAATGCTATGATCGTGCTTTCAAAAAGTTTACAACTCAACATGGACTTAATGCAGCTTTGAAATTTTACTAGGCAAAATAAAAATGCTGCTTTTAGCCAGCTTAATTTAAATGAAAAAAAGCACAGAAACAGTTTCCTCACCTTTTCAAATTTGTTTTAAACTTTTTTTTTTTTTTTTAGTCGTTTACGTTTAACACTGTGCTGTATTTGCTTTTTTATTTTTTTGCCTCTGCTGCTGCCTGATTGTGTACTTCCAGATCCAAATGAGGTGGCTGACCCGTCAGTTTGTAACTCTGGTGTTCGTAACTCTGCGGTTCTGTTGGATGTCAGTGGGGGAAGCCCTCCTGTCAACATAATGCTGTCTACACAGGCAATTAGGTCAGTAATAACTGTGCTCAGGGATGTGGATTTTCCAGTGTAGAGTAGACCAGGGCTCAGTCTTAGCTATGTTGATCTGAAGATGATGGTTGGACATCCATGAGACCCATGTAAGAGAGACAGGGCAATGTTTTAGTTTAGACACAGGGAGAGAGACCCAGCACAGAGAAGCAGATGTGCAAGTCATCGACAGAGACGATAGTTGAATTTAAGTTTGCAGATGGGATTACCTAGAGATGAGGTGCAGTGGGAGAAGAGAAGGGAGCAGAAACCCACACAGAAAGCTGGAGGGAGATGAGGAAAGAGTAAGAGAAGGAGGAGGAGAACCAGGATGCGACAGACTCAAGAAAGCCAGGGGAGGACATGTTATCAAGAAGAAAATCATGTCAACGGTATGAAAAGCAGTTGACAAGTCGAGGAGGAGGAGGAGGAGTATTGGTTCTGAGCTCAGAAAAACAGCATTAGCAAGTGAAGAGGGAAGAAGCTGGAGTGGAGAAGGCCTAGACTGGAATTGGAGGAGAAGAACTCCAGCCTGGGAATTACCAGCCGCATGTTCAGTGAGCTTGGAGATGAACGGTAGAAGGGAGATGGGTGTAGCTGAAGAGGCAAGAGGGGCTATGGGTGTGGTTTGGGTTTTGCATTGTGAAGGGAAAAACAGGGAAGCGGGTGCTTAAGGAGAAGATCAGGGCTCAGAGTGGGGCTGAGGGAGAGCAGGAGATAGGATGGGCTCAATGAGGCAGATGAAGAGGTCAGAAGAGAACAAATGAGACACTTTGGTATCAGTGATGGGGGAGATGAAGGTGGAGAGTGTGTAGGAAGGAAACGGGGAATGTGTTGCGGTAAACAGCCAGCTTCACCCGAGTGGATCTCGCGCTTCCGCCCCTGGTAGTGGGCCAGGGAGTCACCGGTTACCCCGTCTCCCCAGGGAGGCACCTTACTCTGGCTCCCTCCTGCCGGCTGGGGCTAAGGGTTTCCCCCTCTCTGCTCCTCTGGCTGCAGAGAAGCACTGTCTCCTAGCTTGGGGGAAGTTTCTCCTCCAGCTGTCACAAGCCTTCTGGCAGCTTCCTCCTCCAGTGCTCCCCCCCTCCCTTTAGGGAAGGCAGGTTTAAGTACACCTGGAGTATCCCTTCATTGGGTCCAGGTGTCTCTCATTGCCCTGCAGCCATCTCTCCTCTGCCTGCAGGGAAAAGGGCTTTTAGCATTCTTGGGCTCACATACCGGCCCTGGTATGCCCTTCTGTGGCCATCTGGCCTGACTTTACCAGTGTCCAGAAGGGAGATGTCACAATTTCTCTACCCTGGATCTGAGTCTGCCAGGATTTGATCTCTGAGTAGAGATCTCATGACCTGATATTTTAAAGAGCTTGCCTGTGCATATAAGCGCAAGCTGACGAAGGCAGCAGGTTGCCCAAGTGCTGCTTCTGCTCCTAAGACTCCCAAGAATTCAAGTTTTCATGTAGATTGCTGGTTTGTTTATCTGAAGAGCATGATGGCACACCTGCTGTAACATCATTAAGTTTGTCTCTTTCTTTGCAATTTTAATCATCATCAGCCATACGTGCTCCCATATGCACAGCTAGCAAGATGGTGAGAGAGAAAGACACACCAGAAGTTATTAAGAGAAAGACTACATACAGGAATTTGAAAGACATAGTAGCTACCAAGTTAGTAAAAGATTCTATAGATTAGAACCCAAGGGCAACCAAATCTGGTCTGAACAAATGACATCTGACAAACTGACAAGCAGCCAACCATTACTGCAGGGTCTTGGGTGACCTCTCCCCTCCCTTAACTTCAGAGTTACTCCAAATCTACACCAATCCCATCCAGACTGGAATATGGTATTATTTATTCAAACTCAGCAGCCAGTGCCACACAAACTAGAATACAGGACGCTATGCCGTTGTCCAAAAGGCTGACCCTCACAGACTGGGATGTCTTAGGGAAACAGCTGGATGCCCCAGATAATACTGGAGCACAGAGGCAAGAAGCTCCCATACGTACCTGGATGCTGAAGCTCTGGGATTGTATAAAGGGCAGCGTAATGTTCTTGTAATCCTCCCCAGTCTCGGAGATGAGATACACCTCTTGGCGCAGATATTTCTGAAGGTGTTTCTCTGTAGCTGGGTACACCACTGTGGTTTTTATCTCTGGAAATAAACATGTTACAATTATCAGAGACTGAATCTAAGTTACATCCGTCAGTCACTGACGAATTGTTTCTCATTTTTAATCAACATCATGCTAACAGATTTCAGAAATTACCTCCAAGATAGTGGGAGATTTGCATAAAAATCAAAGAAACTCTATGCCCCAGAGCTCATATTGCTCATTGGCATCAAGAAAGGCTCTCACAGCCCTGGATGCTGAAGATAATCAGTTGGTAAAAGAGTTTGAGTGCATATTTCCAGCGAAGGCTGGAATGGGACACACAGGTGAAAGTATTTTTGCACACTTGTTTTTTCAGTGGCAACAGCGCAGCAGCCTGGATTTACAGGACCACTTCCAAGGGAACGGCTCTCAAACAGTCACCAATTAGATGAATAAAATGCATACACTAGCGCTGCACCGAAAAACAGTCATGAATCCGGAAATGGATACACACAGTGAGTGGTCAGTCTAGACTTCCTCATTTTTTCTTTAGGCCAGACTGGGCTCAGGTTTTTCCTGGTGGAAATCCACGTAAGGAGTTCTGGAGGTGAAAAGGCCATCTGGGGAGTGGAGTTTGCAGCAGCAGAGAGTAGTCACAATCTCCACTCCATCAGGGTACAACAAAAGGAGGCATGGCCTGAGCAGCTGTAGGATGTGCCAATCCCGCAGCAGCTTTAATAGCAGCGTACCTATAAAATCTCACACCCCACAGACCCATTAAACCTGCCCACCCCCAGTGGAAACCACAAGGGAAGGCAGGTGGCATAAATGCCTGGAACTCCCGCTCCTCACAGAGGGAATGGGGGAGAGCAGAGGTTGCAGGGGGATGTAATTTACCCTTCCCTTTTGTGAACCTGGCTCTTCCAGTGTCAGGACCTGCAGGCTACACTTGAATGGCTATGGAGGGGAACTCCTGGGCAGTTCTGACATCGGGCTATAGCACTGCAGAGCCAGCAACTATTTATTTTACACTAATTGCTCCCCAACCTTTTGGCTAAGACACTGGCTGCAGGAGCAGGGCCTGAGACTCCCTCCTTAGCTTAATGAGGGTCTCTTTGCCATCTGCTGCCCGCTTGCCAATCAATAGTCCTTGCTCAAACTTGGCAATGCCCTCACATTCTTCCCAGTCTGAGGGTTTACAACTGGCTGAAAAAAAATCAGTGAAATTAGAAGCTGGTCAACAGATTTTAAATCGGAGAAAGGAAACCCAGGATGTGGTCTCCTGAGCTCAGATTTATGTATCGCCCCTTCTGTAACGCAAAAACTATTTCATATTTACGCAGCAAAAAGTACACCTGCCCTGAGCTCCTTCGCAAGCTGATCACGGACACCTCGGGAAGTGACCTGGGGAAAGCTAGAGCAATTCCCAATGAGCTTCCCTCACCTTCAGGTCCAAGAACAGTTCAAAACCAAACTCCAGGGAGGTTGGCTTGAATGCATACTCAGGGGCATGCTGGCTTGGCTCTGCTCAGGGCTGCCATCACAGGATACAGAATTCAAGGTGGAACTTCAAGGGATTACAGAGCTTCTTGTCAGCTAGAATCTGGCCCAGATCAGCAGTAATTTGAAACTGTCCCTCCCCTGATGTCTGTGCAGGGGCCTATGAGCAATGAGCTGGGGCAGAGGATCTCAGGGCCACTCTCAGTACACTGCTGTCCACATCCCAAAGTTACCACATCAGGCGTCTCCACTGACAGCCTTCTCAGAGCACCTAAGGGTTGGGTGGGCCATAGAGACTGACTCATTTGCCAAACCTACAGGTGGGCCCCATCAGGGACTAGGCACTTTAACGGAAGGCAGCCTGGGCCAGATTTGTAAAGGTGTAAAGATGCAGGCAGACATCTAATGGAATTTTCAAAAGCACCTAGGAGCCGAACTCCCACAACGGGGTTGAAAAATCCCACTGAACTCCTAACTCCCCGTGGTGGGAGTCAGGCACTGAGCGGCTTTTGAAAATGCCACTAGGTGCCTACGTATCTTTAAAAATCATGCCATGACTGCCTATGCTGCTCCTGTCCCACAGAAAGGAGGTTCAGTCTCCAGAGCTGGTAATCAGACACCTTACACCAAAACCACCATGGCAACTTTTTAAATAAAATCCCCAAGCTGTTGTCAGCAGTGACACCACAATACCAAGTAACTACCACTAGCATGGAAGAAACCAGGGATAGAACCCAATGGCCCTACAGACACTGGACTTGCTTTTACACAAGGATATCTAGTCCATGCTGAGCAGATCTTTGTCTGATGCTCTGAAGCAGTCTGGGTCCCTGGAGTCAGAATCTTTCCATAATTTTCCGTAAGTGTTTTTCGTTCTCTGGCTTGTGGGTTTTTGTTTCATTTAATAAACCGCATTAATGGGTCTGTCTGCTGTTATGAGTCCACAACCCCCATGTTAATTGTTGGTCCCAAGGCCAAAACAATTCTGGAAATCCAGAGACACTTTCACTATTTCAGCCCCAATGCAGAATTCCTTTTTTAAAATGTTTCCTTACCAGCTAAATCCATAGGTTGAAATTGCCGCTCAGTGTCTCTGACCGAGGGCATGTCTGCCTGCAAGCTCTTGGCCAGGAGACTCCTACAGGAGCACTGGGAGACGGCTATAGACAGAGAATTCATCCCTACTCCCACCTTAAAGGCTGCTGGCTTTTGGAGGAAGACATCCCCAAATCTGCTGTTTGGTACAGAGCCAACAAGCACCTGAATTTGAGCATGGTGAAAAGAGGCAGTGCAGCTGTGAAAGGAGGCCGGCAGCAGGACAGAAAGACAGAACACTGCTCTGGGCTAGGCAGGCCATTGTTCTGTTCCCTGCAGACTCACTTAAAGTAGGGAACCGGTCATTTTTTGACACACTGGATGATTGCCTTCCCCTTCAAATGACAGAAAACCTAAGGTGGGTTGGGAAGGGGTAAAGAGCACCAGCTGAAAGTAAAACTTCAGGAGTTTCCATTTCCCATTGCAGGCAGCACATGCTGACCTTGTGTTGCAGACTCCAGTTTGTTCTGGATGCTACACTTCTGGGCTGCTTCGTGACCCCGGGTTTCCCTCTGAGAGGACAGCTGTGACTGAACAGTGAGGCAGAAGGTATGCCTGACCACAGAAGAAGGGTCAGAGAAGTTATTTACATGCCGGACGGTTTCTGCATTCAGGCACGGGGCAGACAAGTAGCAGCAGAAAGCCTGTCAAACTGGTCCAGTGCTTTGGAAGAAGATGACTCAGTAATGGACTTACTATTATGATTCCTAAATGCAAATACCGAAGAATTGAATAATCACCAAGCTATTAAACACACAGCTATAATAAAATCCCAGACTGTGCACTGAGAAATATTAAAGCACTGTCTGAGGAGAGCTCTTAAGAAATGGGAGAGGAATAGAGAAGGAGCTAAGAAGAGTTTATGTCAAGCAGTGGAGACTTCACAAAAGATGCACTAATGGGGCAGATGAAACACAAATTCATCCTGTCAGCCAGGCAAATATCCTTCTGAGGAGGAGAATAGAGAATTCAGAAAAAAATAAGAGACTGTTGGGCGTCCCAGAGGGAATTAAAGTGGAAAACTCCCAGAGAGGTTGAAGCAAAGTCTCCCCCACCATCAACCTTCATGGAAGCAGTGTGTCCTCTTGGTAACAACTGTGACTTGTGACACAGGACAGCTGGGTTCTATTCTCAAATGCCATCAATTCATTGTGCAACCCTGCCTGAGTGACTCACTCAAACTCTCTGTTCCTGCTTCCCCATCTGTAAAGTGGAAACATTACCTAATAGGGTGTTTGGGAGACTGGCTATTTTCAAAGTGCTTTGAGATTCTGAGACGAAAAGGTTGTAGAAGTTCACTATAGTATTAGCTAGGCTCAGCACACTCCAATAAAAGCAAAGCAATGGTTATCGTTTAGTCACTTGCTGATGTGTAAATACACAGTTATGGCCAGATTTTCAAAGGAACTTAGCTCCCATTTAAGTACCTAGATGAAGTGATCAGGTTTTCAGAAGAGCTAGGCATGCAGCTACTCCCACTGCCTCCTTCATTCTCAGTGAGACGTGCAGCACAGATTATTGTGTTTAATGAAGCTTCAGCTGTTTGACAATAGTGGTGTTCTTGGTTTCAAAACAGGGTTGCAAAAGCTGATTGTCTAGAAAGGTCAGGTTTGGCTCACTTAGACGTTAACAACTGCTCACATCCAGATATAGAACAAAAGAGACATTCTTAAAGCACAGAAGGCAGAGTGGACACATTAGCCAACAGACACAAGTGCCACAGCAATACATAGAATACAGATGTCTCTTTCTCCTTTAGAACAGAATATATTCTATTAAAGAGCAATAAGGTACCACATCCTGTTCTCAAAGCTTCCCTGGCACACCTGCTGTCAATAACGGGTGTTTGTTGGGCTGCTCCAGGCTGGCAAACAGCCTCCGCACCTTGGCTTCCCAGCTGTCTGATAACAGGACCCCAGTGGTTTCATAAACACAATCACCAGAGATAACATGGGGAAGATGACTCTCAGAACAGTCAATGCCTCTCAGACAACTCCTTCTGCCTTCAGCTCACCAAAAGACGCACTCCACAAACACTACAGCAACTCCGGGATAGTAGCTCAATAGTTCTTACCCCCCGCACGAGCTCCAGGACACGGTTCATTGTTATTAGTCATGCAGTAGCACCTAGGAGTCCCAGCCATGGACAAGGACCCAACTGTACAACAAGTGGCACAAATATTTCAGAAACCCAGGAAGCAGAGAAGTAGGCCGGGTCGCCCAGACCAGCTGGTGTATTCTCCTCATTAATGTCTGTGAGTGGCCGGGGGGGAGAGAAGAGCTCTTCGTTTCATTGTTGGGAATACAGCTGAATTTCTGAAAATGTTGCCATGACGGACTAGCCAGTGATCCCTTAAGGCACAACCACAGAGAAATACCCTTTTCAACTGATCAGCTCTGAGACTTGGTCAGGGGAAAAGAGAACGGACACACAGTTCCATCAAACTGCGGGCTCTTAAATACACCAGATTCTGCTTTTCTGTCTCAGCACCAGACCAACGCCCATCACAGCATTCATTCTCCCAGCATGCAGGAGGCCCAGAAGAGTAGTCTGGCAAAGGGGCTGGCAATAGGTGAGATCTGGAATAAAAGTGGTGAAGTTATAGGAGTCTGAACCCTCTTTCCACAATTCTTTTGGCTTTGTATGGGTATCCCACAATCCATGAGAAAGCTGCCCAGAATACAGTAGGCCTGGGTGAAGTGCGAAGATCCTGATACGTAGCTACCCATACAGCAATGCAGAGAAGCACAGCACAGCCACATGGCATGAATACGACTATTTCCACTGCAATCCCAGCAAGGTGCATTCACAAAACTGGAGTAAGATGCAACAGTTTAACTACATCAAGGCGTGGTACCTTACTGCAACTTTCTAATGTAGACAAGCCCTTAGGAGCGTAAGTGGGAGCTAAGCTCTTAGGTGGCTTAAAAAAAAAAGTAGCATCTCCAAGACGCATAACGACATGAAAATTTGTTAGGCCTCCAAGAAGAAGGAGGAATCTGAATTACTGTCATTTCAGAAGTCTTATCTTAACAACTCTCTCTGATGTGGCATAACCCAGAAGGAAAAGGCATGACAACTTTAAATCTCTCTCTTGGGAGTTGGTGTAACCACAAAGATCTTGTACCGAGCTCGAGGCAGAGACTCAGAGCACAAAAAACACACACACCTGCCTTTGCGGGGAAGGGATGGAGGCAAGTTAAGGGGGGGCATCCCTGGCATTAATCGATATCCTGCTTGCTCTGTCTGAAGCACATGGGGTGCTCTTCCAAGGGTACGCTGAGGAGCAGCAGAGTGCTCAAGTCCATCTGCTCTCACTCCGTTCCATGACAGCAGGGAGCGCGGCAGACTCCGGTGATCAGTTGTCCACCCCGCATCTCATTAAGGCCAAGCAGGGAGCAGAGCAACTAGAGTCTAGACCAGGGGTTCCCAACCTTTTTGGCTCGAGGGCCACAAATATAATTTTTACAATCCTGAAGAGACACCAGTCTCCGCCAGCAGCCCCCCGCCCTGCAGCCAGACTGGAGGCTGCCTCTTTGCTGATCTCTCCTCCCTCTGGCTGCAGCAGGGAAACCGCACACGTCCTATAGCCCCATGCACACCTCCTGGGTCCCTAGGCAGTGACTCCCTTCTGCAGCCAGGGGGACGGGAGATCAGTGCTCCCCTCCCTCTGGCTCCAGCAGGGACCCCAGCGCCTATGGACCCAGGCGAAGCACTTTGCCGTTCTCCCTGCTACAGCCAGGGGGAGGGCAGAGCTGATCTCCTGTCCCCTTGGCTGCAGCAAGGAGCCTGCACCCGTCTCATAGCCCCTCAGCAACGCGCTCCACCTGGGTCCTGAAGCAGCGGCTCCCTTCTGCAGCCAGCAGGAGGGGAGGGGCGAGCCACTTTGAAAGCCCCCACGGGCCACTTTTGGCCCCCGGACCACAGGTTGGGAACCACTGTTCTAGACTCTAGAGAGTTAACCACCCTACTTCCTAGGGGGGTGTCTGAAGAGCAAGTCAGAGTGGTGGTTCCTCTGCCCCTTACCCAGCTAGACTGAGAGCAGGGGGCTGGAGAAAAGAAACCTTCATATGTAACCTGCTAGCCAAGGCCAGTACAAGGGATGGTTTCCAGAGATAACATCTTGGCAGGAGAGAGGAGAGCAGAGAATACTGGGCTTCCAAATAGCGCACTGCCTCTGAGCCCCAGGGGGGCTCCCCTCCCCCCCATCTTTGGTATCTGTCTCCAGCTAGTTGCTTTCTAGCCGTGGAAAGCCTGTCTTGCTAAGGTGCGTTGGAAGCACTCCCGAAGCAAAGCGAGTTCCCCTGGCTGAATCTTTAAGGTGGAGCCGGTTTTAAATTTGAAAGCTTTGTCTATAACTTCAGCTGCAAACAGAGCTAGACAACAGGATGAAGTTCTATGCAAGAGAGAGAGGCAGAGGGGGAGTCTCTCTCTCTCCTTCAATGTCCATCTTTCTGAAGCGCACAGATTTCTCTCTCTTACACTTATCCTTGTCTATTTTCATTGCAGCCCAGGTGCTCATTGTTAGTTGTTCTGCTGAGCTCTCTCTCTCTGACATTGTTTTTTATTTAATTTGATTGTCTCATACCCCCAGCAAAGCCTGGAACAATCTCCCTGATCCCACGAGCTATGCAGTTCATTTTCCTTCAGATCCTTCCCTTGTGACTCACTGCTTCTGGCCAGACAGGTTATCTCCTGGCCTCACGCCATCAGAGCTCTCATTTTGTACCACTCTGTTACATCTGAGTTAGAGTGTGACCCTCTTTGTGGCAGCAGCCTGTCATTTCAGTTGTTTAAAGCACCACAGGAACTTACTCTGCTATACAAATAATCAGATTTGGCTTTTCCGTAGCCACTCCCATCTTAGGGGCTCAAAGTCTTAACCCAGAGATGGCTTTGAGTTTGATGTCGATCTCCACACAGAGCAGCTGGGCCGTCCCCTCCACCATAGCAATAGGCTTCCTATTGACCAACAAGCTCCACACGCCAAGGAAGATGCAAGAGCAGAGCCAGTGCTGCTGCTACCAGCATTAGCTTTGGTACCGATAAGGACGTGGGTATTGCTTGCCTGAGACACGGGATACGTCATAGTGTGGCTATCTTGCTCATTTTTTGTCTGCAGAGCTCTGGCAGATGGATGCATGCTGGATCCCCAGGCGAATGAAAGCAAGAAATGGAGCCAGTGCTTCACCATTTACACGCTCCCCACCACAGATGCATCCAATCTGGCTTCCTCCCAAGCATGGAAGCACAGAGGGCAATCAGGCCCAGAGGATGAGACGGCCTGTGTGATTGTGAAGAAACGACTCGTCATGGAGAGGTGATGTCCAAAAGAAAACTGTACAAGCTCTCCCATATTGATACAACTAAAGAGAAGGCTCTGAGAAAGGAAGCTTCAGTGATTCAATGACTTGTTCCTAGACCCAGCTGACATGTGTTTAGAAAGAATATATAGCTAACAATGGAAAAAACAATATCTGTTTATTTTGAGATTAAAGTTCTTGGCATGTACTTTCCATGACATTATAGGAGATGTAGCTTTCTACTCCTACAGTTTGACAGCTTTGACCTCAGAGGCACGAGCAATAAATCCAACCACAGCATTAAAACAACAAAGAAATAAAAAAGCCCTGCTTTTAAGCTCTTTAGTTGGGAATTCAGCATGTAGCACAGAGCCAAAATTTGTGAGCAATCCTCTTGCTGTGAAACTTGCATTGTTATGGAAAGTGGCTCTAAAATTGAATGTAGAAGATGGAAAAAACAAACCTAGATCGGCCATCTGATCCATTTCAAACAAAGGGGGCAGGAGGGAGGTTTTCATTCAGTCCCAGTGAGCAACCAGGGACATTTCAAATGAAACCATTTTATCCAACCTAAAAATACAGGGCCTTCTCTCCCACGTTTACTTTTTCAGCATGGCTCACCTCCACAAATACTACACAGCACCTGCCCATTCAGATTTATGCTTCAAGACATATGCCGATGCTGAGCATTTTATACATACAGAAGGCAATATGGTTTAGTGGCTAGGGTACAGAACTGAAATTAGGGACACCTGAGGTTTAATTACTGCTCTAACATTGCTTTGCTAACCACTGACTGTATAATGGTGGGCAAGGCATTTGGACACAAAATAATTTAGTTTCCCCATACATAAAATGGGGTTAACTACCATACCTGCCATCCTCATGGAGTCTAAGAGACTTATGAATTATGAAGCATTTGGAGAGCCTTGGTTAGAAGGCTGTGTCTTGTGCTTAGTGTAAATATACACGTCTAAGTATATATATAAAAATATATATAGATGTCTAAATATAAATATATACATACATATGTCTAAGGTCCAGACATAAATATCTATTTGTCCTTAAAGCCAGGACTTAACATTTTTTAGGTCAGAGCTGCACAGTCTGGGAGACAGGGCCTTTTCATTTCATGCCAAACCCAGCTTAATGAAATCCACAGGAAAACACTGGTAACATGAGAAATTAAAATGTGAACCATAAGGACAGTCTGATCCGATTCCCACCATATACATGTCCAAAAGAGATCAGTTTCCAGCCATTGGTTAGCACTGCTCTGGATGAGGTAATAGCAAAAGACAAGGCTGTGACTTTGCTTAATTCCCCTCAAAATAAGGCAGTTTAAAATAAAACACACACACACTCGCAGCACAACAGCAATATAGATAAAAACTTTCTGAAAAATTCAGAGTTGCCAGGAGAAACTTCTGCATCTCAATTTCTTGCCTTCAAGCAGCAAGAAGGGGAACCGATTCAAGTTGTGGCAGACTTGGTTATTGGAGACTACTATTTCTCATGCAGTCTGGAAGGTAACTGCTCCAGCGTTTTTTTTGGTAAAGTTTCCCCTTAAACCTAGGCTTTCCAGTGTTGAAGATTGCATAACATCATTTGTGGCTCATTCCCCAACATTTAATCAAAAACTTGCCAACAAGAAATAGGCACCATTAGATCTACAATTTCTGAGTTTTTCTTTCAGTGGAGACTGCAGCTTAATGTACTTTATACATTTCTAGAACCCAATGCAGGGGAAAGGAAAAATAAACCCTTAAGGCACAGCTGTGGTCAAAAAGCAAAGATTATGAAAGAAAGTGGAAGGCAGACTTGGATTCACTAATGATCATTTCCCTTCTAAAGATCTCATCTACCTTGGAACATCCTGACTCCGAGACCACTAATTAGCTTCTCTAGCCTTAGTCATGTATGTTGTTTTAACGCAGACCAAGTTCAGACCCTGACTTCAATTCCCCGGGCACTCCAGATTTGCTATGGGAGGGATTAGCTTGATTCACACTGGACAGCTTCACCTAGCCACAGACATCAATGAGGCAATGCTGACCACTAAACCGCTAAGTCTTTCCAGCCCCTGGTGACCAACTATATTGGTTCTAAATTTAAAATGTCTAACAACCATACAGTTCCTGAGAAACTAGATACACCTTAAAACATTAATGACTGAAACCTACAAGAACTGAGAAACAATGAGTCACTCTATCCTCCCCTCACTCTATAGTTCTGAGCATTCACTGGGGCCTGGGGGATTTTCTGAACTAGAGGGGGGTTTTTTAATTGAATTAACTAAGTTGCTTATACATGCTAGTTTGAAGACTCCACAAATGTTTGTGATTTATCCTGGAAGGATTCATAATTGACAGTTAACTGGAGTTAAAAACCTCTGGTGCAGAGAAAACCTGAGAGAAGCAAACAGGCACCACACAAGAGAGTCACTGGGGGTCCTCTGATTGCACAAAATGGTTACCTGGGCACCTCATCCTGGAAATGGGTTATTGGATCCCACAGAATCATTCTGGTGCATCCACGCACAGGGTGCCTTAAAGCTGTGATTATACCAGTGCATTCTAGGACTCTGAAAGCACCTATCCCTGTGAAGTCTAATTAAACTGGTGCAGCTGCACTGACTGAGGTGTCCCATCTACACCAGCAAGAAGCCACTGTAGCATGCACTGATTCAGCTGGACCAGAGCTGAAGTCTTCACGAAAGTTATTGCAACAAATTCGTACACTCAACAATGGCAAACTCCCTAGAACTGCTGTTGTATTTGGATGCAAGATGCCACAAAGCTCCAGATGTCCGTCCAGCTGTTTGTTGCAATATCTAACATAGACATACACTAAGATGCTGAAACACAAGGAAGTTGGAATATGAAGTACCAGGACAACTTGCACTGAGATGAAGTCCACATCTTGCCTGGATTTAGCTCACATCCAGAGTGTTATGTCAGGATAGTTTTTGCCTTAGCTTATTACCTTGCTTAGTTAAAGAAGCAAGAGACCCTACTTAGACAGCAACTCCACAATTCAGTTTTTCTGAAGAGTGACTCAAAAGGCTAATACAGATATTGCAGCATCCCAGTTTCAGATGTCTTTAGTATTCTAGTTCTTTAGCAACGTCCCCTCCCATCCTGCAGTCTCCCCAAGACATCTTAGAAATTCTTATCTAGCTAAGTGCATCAAATTTCAATCCGATGCAAATTTAAAAGCAGCATAGGATGGGGAGTCCCAGCTGAACCAGCTGGAGCAGAGAAGCCTTGTATTCTCTTCTCTCATCCTACCCAGCACACAGTATTAATGAGGTAAGTATTAATGCAGTATTAATGAGGTAAGCTTTTAAAAAAAATTGAAATGTATTCTGGGTTTGAACTAGGACGAGAAGCCTGCAGGGAGGGTGGGATCAAGTGACAATACACCTGGCTCATAATTGTTAATTTACTTAAAAAATAAGAATTATTATTAACACTGCTCCTGAAAAGTCCCATGCACAGCTAGGACGCTGCAGAAATAACAGAAAATTTGAATGACAAATTTGCAATCCCAAGACCCCTCTCTCTCTGCTTATCTACCGTCCTACACTTGCTCTCATTTAACCTTCAGGTATTCACTTAAATAACCAGCAAAACAGCAGTGTGAACACTGTCAACAACATACGCAAATTCCCCTCCTCTATTGTGTTAATGTCAGCTCTCTCTTACTTGTGAACACATTTGTATAGTTCTCTCACCTAAGCATCCGGCTTTAACCTACAGGGCATCAAGCCCTTTCATACTTGACAAGAGCTGGCTGTAATGAAAACCCTGCCCTAATTATCCACCCACCCACCAGGAAAAAGAAAAATGCCTCCATAATTTAGACCCTATTAGGCAAATGCTTGGTTGTAAAATGAACCTTCTTAAAATGCCAACACATTAACTCCAGTGGACAGCCACAGGGAGCAAGCTGGGGAAACTCCACCATGATCTGGTCCTCAGCAGTCCACACCTAGGGACTACCATCACTTAGCTGGTTACAATCACTGCTATAAGGTACAGGAAGGGTTTGGGGGTGGGAGAAGAAATAATTCAAGTAACTAGCTCCCCAACCATGCAGGACTTGAAAGCAAATTGTCAACATCTAAAAACAGCCCAGTAGCAAGAAGCACAGGTTTACTTGTAAGCTCTTTCCTGAGTCCAGCCTCCCCTTCCCAGGCTGTTCTCTCACATCTGTTCTCTCCCCTAGTCTTCTTTTGTTTCCAGGTTTTATCCTCCCATCCTGCATTGCTTCTGGAGCTTTACTAATTGTTTCAGGATGTAGTGTGGTCCAGACAGCAACTGACTGACAAAAGGAGAGAGACTTGAAAGTACTAGAGCATCTCAAAGATAAAAAGAGTTTCATGGTGCAGCTGATTTGAGAGTATCTTCTGCATCTGCAGCCTGGAATAGGATACTTCTGGATGTGGCCACCTCAGAAGTAGTATCACTTCCTGTATGCCAGTCATTTCCTCCCTAGCTTCTAGACTCTTCTCTGCAACTTCTCCACCCCTGTGCTCAGCACAACCAAGTTACTAGAATCTGGGTCACTGATGTGCTAGTGTGAAGGAACTCAAGAGACTAGTCAGTTTCACTCCAAGTGTTGCAGAAGCACTCTACTCTCCTACACAGGACAGATACCCATGTACTTGCTAATCATTAAAATGCATAGCTGTGCATAGCTAACTAGAACATCTCCAAAACAGGGTTCATAATGAAAGACCTTCAACTACAACAGTGCTTCCAGGTGCCATTAAAATAAAGAGTGTAGATTTTCCAGAAAACACATCATCTCAGTGGCTAGACTGGATTAGATCACCTCTTGCTGGAATCTGGAAACACTGCTTACTAAACACAGTTGGAATACTCATGCTATCCCACAAAATATGAATGACAGGCTCTGGATAGTAGCTTAAAAGAAACCAGATGTCAACTAAACAAACAGACCAGCACAAATAAAAAATGAAGAAATATGTAGCTTAATATCTGGCTTTTATTGATGGAGCCTTTGGCGTCAGAAACTCTACTGCTGTGTAAGCAAACTCTGCTCTTCTCTTATTCAGCGAAGTTAGTTATGGAACATGGGGCTGTGTTTTGGCAGAATTTCAAATTTTCCAACTTACAGTAAGTTGCCTATTGAATGAGAAAAAGAAAATTGTTGAATAGGCATTAATGTGCAACAGGAACTTGTTTAAACCAGCAGTACACAGAGAACACTGGTTTTAGGGAAATCAATTCAATCCACTTTTCCAGCACGTTAAAATAATACTTAATGTTTGCCTCCACAGATCTATGTAGATGGATCACAAAGGTTTAGCTCCAAATGATCTCTCTCAAGATCAATGATTGGTTTAAAACAATCATGAAAACTGCTTTGATTTTTAGAAGTTAAACACTTTCTCTTCTGATTATTAAGCCACTTATAGATGTGGGAAACTGGTTAACATTCTCCAACAGCAGGTCCCCACTGCCCCCTGCAGCCAGTGTCACGAACCAGGTCTGATTCCAACAAGACAGCTTCATCAGGTTACTCAAAAGCCAACTGACACCAAATTATTTTCAGATGAATTTCCCACTTTACACATAGGTGTCTCTTTCCTGATGGACAAGGATATAAAGGTGGCCTGCAAAGAAAGCTTAAAAAAAAAAAAAAAAGGACACAATCCTATTTTCTTCTTTGTTTTGGACAGAGGCAGAATTGGAAAGGGTTTTTTTTTTCCCTCTACTTCTTTTTTTCATAAGAAATTCACATCCTGCCAATTCCAGTTTTCCCAGAAAACTCAAGGGATGATGACAGAATTAACAGGATGAGGATCCCACAAGTAGCAAGAAACTGAAGTCTGACTAAGACAGGAATGGATTTATTCTGAATGTGCAGCACACTGAGCTGTTTTTCCGTTGTTTAACTCACACAAACTAGAACATAGGGGAGAAGAGATGTCATTCCCTCTCTAGCTCTTCTCACCGCCTACATGCAATCACTAGGTGAGCTGGGCAGACCAGATGGACTCAAGTGCCAGCAACATACAAAATAATACACAGCTTTACCTATCCTTCACCACAGACAGCCACAGCACTACCACCAACGCCGCCTAATTCTTGGATGAAATCAGCTCTTGGATGAAGAACAGCTGGCAGAAACTGAACCCGAGCAAGACAGAGGTGCTGATGGCGGGCGTACAAAAGTACTGTGAAGAGCTTTCAGCCACAGTGCAGACTCTGTTGGTTGAAGATACATACCCCCAACTGGTGAATTCAGCCCATAGTCTAGCAGTGCTCTTGGACCCCTTGCTGATGCTGCTGAGCTTTCACATACCAGCATCCATGAGAAATGCTTTCTACCACCTCTGCTTGGCTAGGAAACTCCATCCTATCCTGGTGGACAAAGACCTGGCTTCAGTTATTCACGCCTTCGTTGCCTCTCAGCTTGATTACAGCAGTGTGACATACCTGCTCACAAAGCCTTCATCATTTAGGAAACTAACTAGTTTACGATGTTTTGGGACATCTCCTCCGCAACACAGGCTACCTCAGACATATGAAACTTATCGGCCACTCTACACTGATTTCCCATAGAATTACAAATTAAGTTCAAGGTCTTGGTCCTTATCTTCAAGGCACTCCAGGGCCTGGGCCCCAGATATCTAAAAAACCAACCAAAGCTCTGGGACAAAGACTGTGGTCAACAACTCTGTTCTTCTGGCAAAACTGGAACCCCCAACAGTAAGAGTAAAGCTCCTCTGTGCGGGAGACAGAACCTTCTCTGAGCGCAGTACAAGACCATGGAACAAACTCCCCAGGAACCAAGTACCATCACAAACCTCACCATTTTCATAAACACAGAACAACAGGTGTATGTAAACACACACAATACCCAAACAAGACACTCCACTCTACACACTTCTCCCTCTGGGGAGAGGATGACAGAACAAACGTGACAGATGTGTAGTAACGTTGCTCAAGGTACTACTGGATGGCGCTCAGATACTACAGTGATGAGTGCGGTATAGAAACCTCTAATGATTAGAAAACAATAGATTCACCGTGTCAGTGAAGGACTAAGAAACCTCCCAATCGACTTCAAGTCCTCCAAGGAGCCCTCTAGCAAAACAGTCATGAGTTTCTGATGTTTCCAAGATAAAAATAAGCAAAAACAAAAATGTTAAACACACCTTTCAGGCCTTCCTTATACATCAAAGGAGAAAAAAAATTGTCACACCAGTTTTTATGGGTACTGGTGAAACGGAAGGCAAGAATAAAGAACAGGACACAGATGCTTATACTATGATGTCGGGCACTGTTATAAGAATCAAGAGAGATATGAACGACGATCATTTTTGGGACAGGGACCATCTTTTTGTTGTGTGTCTGTATAATACCTAGCACCCTGAGGTCCTGGTCCATGACTGGGGCTGCTAGGTGCTACAGTAATTCAAACAATAATCCCGTCTGAAGTCCAAGCAGACTTCTTCCTTCTAGTTTGGAAAATGAAAACTTTCACAGCATCCCTCAACACTGTTTCCTTCTCTCATCCTTCTCTGTTGCAAGTCGAGCATTTTACCCTCCTCTCTCCTACTACGCAATCTAGCTCCTTTCTCTCCTTCTCCTTTGTTCCCCCCTGCCCTTAGGGAAGGCAGGGTTTAAGTACACCTGGAGTAGCCCTTAATTGGATCCAGGTGTCTCTAATTGACCTGCAATAACCTCTCCTCTGCCGGCCCAGAAAAGGGCCTTTAGCATTCTAGGGCTCACAGACCAGCCCTGGTATGTTTTTATTTACTGATTATCATCATTATTGTTTTCTTTAAAATTATTTTCTCTGGAGGCTGGACTTTAACTATACCTTGACCAAGAAATCTGGACCTTGACAAAAAATAATGGACTCCCCTTGCCCTAGATTTTATGTACAGCACCTTCAGAATATGTTTGATGCACCTCATGCAACTGGATGGCAGCCTGTAATTCTCAGAGACCCACCGGGCCGCAAAGGCAAGGTTCCCAGCCAGAGAGCTCTCCCGCAATACTTGACCTTTGCCTGTATCCCAGACTCTTCACAAGGATTAGGCCAGGACATGGCGCACAGATGGCTGGGAGACACTGATGATCTTATGGACATGAGGAGAGGACCTCGTCCATGCAATGAATCTGTCAACAGCCTTTGACACAGTAGTTCATTTAGTGCAGCTTATTTGTACACAAGAGCTTTCCACGCTGCAAGGTCCCCAATTTTTTTAATACCCTTTTGGAGCCATCTGGCCTGACTTTACCACACAAGCTTTAATTAAACAGCATCTGAATAGCCTTACACCATAGAAGGGCGAGGCATCAGCTTCACTTGGCGGTGGCGGCAGAAGCAGTGGGGGAGCACCACATGCAGTGATCAGGAAACTCCGGGCTAATCAGAACCTGCCATGGCGTTCAACTCACAGAGAGCGCAGAGCACTAAGTGAAAAGTACACGGGCCACAGAAATAAAGGCATTCTGATTTTTGAGACTTCCATCTAAAGTCAGCTAATTGAAAGAGGAAAGATATTGATCCTTCTGCAGCAATATGTTTACTCCTTATGTAATTGATTTAACAGTGGGCTCCTGCATTTATAGTTGCAGATGCTAATTCCTCTGTCGAAATGGTGTGCAGAAAGTGACTTTCCCTTAACTTCAAAGGGTGAAGTGCCTATTCTGTGTGTGACATTCCCGCAAACTAGGGGCTTATATGCTAGGAGATGGGCACTGTGAAATCCCTCGGATGGACAGATTTCGCTTCAGTAAAATTGGCACAGTGAGGATTCTTCTACCGAGTTGGGAAATCACATAACTCCAAAATTTGGTCCTGCCTGCAGAGATGGGAAAACGCCATGCTTTAACCATGCTAAGATGATGTCGCAGAAGTCCCAGAATCCATGACTTCCTGCGACCTCCATTACATTTTCTGCTTCAGCTGGGAAGTTGGTAGGCAAGAGCAGTCAGCCTCCAGCTCCGTGTCCCAATGGTCAGGGAGAAGGAGAGAACTGGAGCTCCACACCACAGCCACCAGCAGGAGACCCCTGGGGTGGGGGGTCCCCAGAACTACCTGTTGCCATGGACAGTGGGGGGGGGGGTCCCCAGAGCTCCAATCCACTGTCATCGGCAGGGGGGGATGCCCCAGAGCTTTGAGCCTCTGTGGGGCTCACAGGGTGGTGGAGGGTCCCCCAGCTCCCAGCTCTGCAGGCAGCTGGGGAGACTCCCTCTCACCCCCAGTCAGCCCCATTTTGTCATAAATAACTATTTTTAGTAAAAATCAGGGAGGTCACAACTTCCGTGAATTTCTGTTATTGCCCGTGACCTCTCCCTGACTTTTAATAAAAATAACCGTGACAAAATCTTAACCTTAACCATGATACACAATTTCATAACTTGGTTCAAATGCTGTTTAACCCCACCTACACACGCAAGAGAAAACTGAATTATAACCTGGCGAGGAGATTATTGTGTTTCCTGACATAGCAAATTTGCAGCCATAGATGAACCCTGAAACTAAGCCTCAAACTGTCCCTGGGTTTGCATTTTCCCTGCCTCAGGCCTATTTATCGTCATTTCTCCTGCCGACTCCCATCTTGCCCTTGTGACCCTGCTCAAGATTCCAATTTCTTCTTTCAAAACAATGCACTCTTCTGCAAGAATGACAAGCCTCTGAGATCCAAGTGGGACTTAACCTGTTATCTCCAGTGAAAGGCGTTCTTTAAAAACAGAGAGCCAGAATCTCTGCACTCGGTCAGCTGAAGTGATTGGTCTACATATGCGGCTACCAAGATCCATACAGCAACTTGCTAGACCCCAGGAGAGCACCACCCACCACCAGTACCAACTGTGCAGGAGAGAGTGTCAAGTGATTAGACTCCATTGATTTTTGAAGTCCATAGCAGGATGTAATGAATCTGGGAAGGCACAGAGAAACCTGCAGAGCCTAGTCAAGGAGATGTCTATGTTGCAGTTTCTGAAGCTCTTCAGGGAGCAAGGCAGCTGGTACATGAAGGGCCCCATTTCCTTCTAAGAAGAATTTCCTTTAAAAAAAAAAATCAATTTCAGTCTATGAAAGTGGGACATAAACTGCCAAAAAGAGCTGGAAGGTTGGAAGATTTCTCCTTGCCGAGTTCATTATTTACCCCACTTACATTTTGCTCTGTGAAATTTTAATGAGATGTCAGTGTAGGAAGCTGACGAGATTAAGGGTCCCATAAGTCATCCATATTCTAGTAAAGAGAGGCTTACTAGAAGCCTTTGCAGAGCCACTGCACAGGACAGATTCCGATCTGAATTGCAAGGACTGTTGCTAACAAATGGCAGGGAATTAGTACCTCCACTGATCTTGCTGATCAGACCCCGGCAGTGCAATGGGCTGCTGTCCGGGTCTCTGCTGCAATGTGGTACAATAATCCATTGTATGCACATACAGCACTCCTGTTGCCTCTGCATCCCCTCCCCGCCCCCAAGATTTCCATTAACCCTCCTACTGATGCCCTCTAGCTGGATTTTTTTAAACATTATAAAGCACAAAAATAGATGTGGCTCTTCAGAGCTGTCACCTCCTCGCTTTCCAGAGGGAGGGGAAGCTGCAGATAGGACCACGGGAGAAAACCTCACAAGTTCAGGTCACTCGGCAGATGTGAGACAACACACACCTGGACAAACTTCGGTATTCCAGCTGTCAAGCCGGCCATTCTTTAAGCCACAGCTAATGCAAGTCCCTGTTAAAATCCTTCAGCATGATCACTCCTAGCCCCTAATCCCACATTCTATACCTTGTAGTCTACAAACCACAGTAAGCCAAGTTCTTTTCACTCTCCTTCATTGGCTAAAGCAAATTGAAGGCCTGTGTGTATGTGTGAGAGAGAATTTATCCAAATACAGATGAGAAAAAACAAGCAAGCCCCTTCAGGAACAGAAAAATGGCATTAGATGTATTAACAACACATAGTGCTTCTATAGCACCTTCCATATGAGGATCTCAAAGCAGTTTGTGCACAGCTCATAGGCACTCAAAGTATTTCCCAATAGGTAAATTACTATCCCCACTTTGCAGCTGAAGAAGTGAGGAAGAGGGAACAGAACCCAGGTGACTTTCACAGCAAGTCCACGGCAGAATTGGGAGCAGAACCAAGGTCTTCCAAATCCCCGTGCTACATTCTACCAATAGGTAAGGCTACAATTCTGTCGTGGATTCCAGGACTTTCTGGGACCTCCGGGACAGAGCAGCGGCTGCACCAAGTCACCAAACGGCCACTCAGCAGTGGCCCGGGAGGGAGGATGGCCCCTGCCAATCAGCTGCTCCGCTGTTTGACAGCAGGATCAACTGTTCAGGGGCCAGCCCCAGGCCGCAGCAGCCAGCCCCACTTCCGGCAGCTCTGCCTCACAGCTGATGGGCAGCCAGCCCCCCGCATAGGGCTCCAGCTGTCATTCTACCCCGCACCTTGCTTCCCATTATTTTTAGTGAAGTCACAGACAGGTCAAAGGCTCTGTGAATTTTTGTTTATTGCCCGTGACCTGTCTGTGACTTTTACTAAAAATAAGCGTGACAAAGCCTTAACCTTACAAATAGGCAATATCTCCATCCCCATTTCACTTGCTTCTGTCCTATCTTCCTAGGAGCAAAACGCATACTTGCAAACCTGCAAGGAAGTGAAAAAGCCATTTTGCTAGACATTCAGGATAGGCAGCAAATGTCAGTGCAGCCTGGAGGATTAACCCAGCCTTAACCTGAGAAAGCTGGGAGGTTATTCTCTTTCATACAGGGAAGCCAACAGCACAACCACTCGCTCTATGTTACAAGAAGATTGGGCCAGTAACAGCAAGATGCTATCAGTGAGGTGTGAACTAGGCAGCTATATATAACAAAGCCGCAACACATGGAAATATAATAAAAACCGATGTAAAAAATTAACTAGCACTTTAGAAACCTATGAAAGTTTGGTTATTGACATCAGTTTGTGTAAAGGTAGGGGACAATCCTAGAAAGGGAAGTTTACTAGAGTAATAAAGTGAATGTTTCAGACACACCTTTGAGGAGCTCTGGCCAAGACATGGGAGAGCATAAAGGGAAAATGATCCTTAAACTTGCAACACTTAAATGCAGCCAAAGAGTTAGGATGTTGGAAGCATAAAACAGCTACTGGCCAATTGGCATGATCCAACTCCCATTAAAGTTAATCGGGAGACTCATCAACTTCAAAGGGAGTTAGATCAGGCCCCAAAGCCAGACTTACGTGTAGTTCAAAGGTTCGGTGATTTCCTATAAAGCCTTTAGCGGTCCCAGGCCTGATTATTCAGGAAGCACATCTTTCCCCTTATATCAGGGGTGGGGAACGTCCGGCCCGCGGGCCGTAGACGGCCCGCGAAATCATTAGGTCTGACCCTGGCGGCGGGGGGAATTCGGCGGTGGCGCGGTTTCACGGCGGCAGCGGGGTTCCGTGGCGGGGGGCAGTGCCCGCCGCCGAAACCCTGCCACCGTTTGCCCCTTTTTGGCGGCGGGCACTGCCCCCCGCCCCCACGGAACCCCGCCGCCACGAAACCGCGCCGCCGCCGAATTCCCCCCCCCCCCGTCGCCGAATTCTCCCCCGCTGCCAGGGCCACCATCAGGCCCTTGACAGAAAAAAAGTTCCCCACTCCTGCCTTATATCCTAGTGTGGCATTTAAGACAGTCTGGTGGGTTTCTAGGCGAAGAGTTTCTCTCAGTGTTGCCTTTGGAACTCCCTCTCTCTTGACAATTCAGCATGGATCTAGTGGCCTGCCGGTTAGGATGCATTGATTTGACTTAGCTTTTGTTTAATTTTTCTCCCCACTGCTATTTGACATCATTAATGTATTTTAATGCTGTAAATAAGTACCTATGGCCATAGATGGGTCTACTGGGCACTAAATTCATGGCTGTAGCATGTAGTTTTGATAGAGGAGCAATGTTTACTCTTTGCACTGGTAAGGACGTTTCATTTTGTTAGGTACAGTCAGCATGGTAAAGCAATCTGGCTTGGAGGAGGTTAAGGCATACAGCCAGCTCTCTCATACAGCAGTCTAACGTGCAGAAAAAGCTGGATCAGGAAACTGCCCATATCATTTCAAGCTTAAAAATATCAATTTACCATTTATATAGCACCATTCACCCCAAAGCCCTTTACAAATAGGAATCACTTTAGTGTGAAATCAACAGAGAAATGCAGCCACTTCTGGGGTAGAACATGGCAGCTGTTACAAAGCATACTATAGCTCTACATAATTTAAGTCAGTAGATGAAGAATCCCATTGCCAACTGAAAGGTCAGGGGAAATGTAGGGAGGCAGAACGGAATTACCTGGGCTGGGAATATAGTCAGGACACTGCAACAAAAAGGGCCTTTTATGGGATCTTTAATAGCCAGAAGTCAGCAGGGCTTGGGTTTTATATTGCAGCTGAAGGATGACGCCACTGGTATCGCAGGGTACCAAATTATGTGTGGCATTTGTTGTTTATGATTCAGAGGAAAGAGCACCCATTACTTAGTCACCAACACTGCTTCCTGCAGTGCCTAGGAGCTCTCTGACCTCAGTATTTCCATTTTACTTTTTATATTTTCAAAGAACTTTACAAACCCGAACTACTTTCCCCCCACCCTCCCCTTGTGCTTTTACCGACCCTTCCATCCAAGGACCTCAGATGGTTTACGTACACAAATGAATTATTCCTCACAACATGCCCGCAGGTAGATGTTATCCCCATTTCACAGATGGGCAGAGTGAGGTAGGGCAGCCAAGTGACTTGCCTAAAGCTACAGAGGAGACAGTGGCAGAGCAGAGATTACAACTCAGGAGTTCCTGGCATCAAAACTCAGTTCACTAAACAGCCCAAGCCAAACTGTCAATTGTTCATGTTCCACATGTCAGTCAGTCCAATGCCACACGAGATATAGCAGGTGTTGGTATTGCTATAAGAGGTGAGCATCCATGTAATTACTTTTTTATTCCAGCTGTTTAGTCTCTGTACTAGTTGGCATTTTAGAGGGCTAGATTCACAGTGGCCGAGATGTGGCTTCCTTGCACCAGTGACTAGTTTTCACTATGGAGAGCTCTCATCTGCAGATCTTGTTCCCTGCAATGGTCCCACCAAAGAAGGAATTTGGCAATGTTCAGGTGACAATGCAAGGCTGGTCTTTTTTCACAGGCTTCTATTTTATTTGCAGTGATGGGTTGTCATCGAGATTGGACAACCAGCAAGATGGTAAAAGAGAAATCAAATATCAGTGACTCGGTAATATTAGTACAGAAAGAGATTCTGGAATTCTAATGCAATGATGCCACCTTGTGGAAACCATTGCATCTCATTATCACCCACTGAAACAGACAACTCAGAAGCACTGCTAAACAATACCAAGCTACAAAGCAAGATTCCTTTGAATTACTGAATAGTAACCATGCAAAGGATCTGGTGCATACAGCAGCTTCTGCAATGTTCTCTCTGTGTTGGACAACAGGAACAGTCACCGTATCATACTTTCTTGAGTAGAAATAAGGCATTTCCCTACGATTAGGATGTGACTTCATGCAAAGGTAAAAGCTTCCTATTTATAGCCACCTGCTATATGGTACAAATTTTACATGATTAATGGATTGATCAAAAACTGGACAGCATATGTTTGGTCCTAGTCAATGTAACAGAAAGAAATTGTGGCTCTAAAATCAGCATCCTTGAGACCAGATCAGAGAGGTTTCTCCCAAGCATGGTGCCAAACGCCCTCTGGAAAAAAGCCTTCCCACAGTAACAAAGGAGAGAGAACAAGAGGGGAAGTAGGAGGAAACTCCAAGTCCAAGTCACTGAACCGGGAGTGATGAAGAGCTGGGTTCTCTATAAACAAGCTCAATGCAAATCTCAATTTTGTAACTAGCTATTACCTTGAACAGTTCTTAGAAACGCCAAAAACAGACAGATTGGGGACTTACTGATTAGGCTAGTGCAAATCCCACCATCTCCTTACTGCACT
The DNA here is from genome assembly GCF_026122565.2 of Emydura macquarii macquarii. Classification (NCBI taxonomy): domain Eukaryota; kingdom Metazoa; phylum Chordata; order Testudines; family Chelidae; genus Emydura; species Emydura macquarii. Next base: position 2,212,087 of record NW_027130449.1, on the reverse strand, counting down.
GAACATTTACTGCATCTCTAGGAAAAACAGAGGCTTCTCAGCCATCAGGAGATGGTGAAATTCCAGACTGTGGGACAGTCCTTCACTCAGTTCATTTGCCTATTAACCCGTTACTGTTTGTAGTTTGTTATGCATGAAAGAGTGAAATCACTACAAAGGTATCTAAAAGGTAGATAACCCCAGATGCCCATTTGCACCTGACATTCAAGGTTACAAGCATCTATAGTTCCACTGCTGGCATGTTACTGCCTGTCCTACAAGAAAACATTAGCCCAAAGTCACCACCGCCAGATGGATCTTTCTGGATCAATTGAGCGGTCAGTGTAGACCCGCTCGATCGACCAGGAAATCGACTGAGGAAAACCACCCCCTCAAACAGCGTAGCGCTGCATTGATAGGAATGCAGTTCCCGTCGGCACAGTGCAATGAAGATGGCACGCAGAAGGGAAGCACAGCAATCCATGGGAGTTACGCAAGCTACTCTGCATAGTTTGCATAACTCCCGTCGACTGCAGCTGAATCTCCAGGTAAGTGTAGACCAGGGCTCAGAGTCAGAGCTTTATCAGCTAAGCCACATGGTTAACTACAGGGTGAGCTATCCTGTCACTCTGGTTCTCTTTCCCTCACCATAACACAGCAGTAACAGTGAACAGCATCCTCCACCTGAAACGCACACAATACGTTGACTAAGACATGGGAAGCCGCCACTGCACAGGTCCTTTACATTCAACACCAAAAGATGCTGGAGTCTAGGGACACTTGTCTGCTTACCACTCAGCTGGGGAGGCGGGTACAGATGGTAGGTGCTGTAGATATCATTGGACATCTGGAGCTGCAACTTCGTGTGCTTCTTCAGCAGATCGGAGATGCTTTCCTCATGGAAGGGAGTCTTCTCCAGGATCACTACTGCATCCTTTGCACCTTCAGAGCCTCCATTCACCTACAGTAAGAAGTCAAGATCAACCTGCGTACACCAAACTTATTCTAGCTAAGCACTTAAATACCCCCCGTCCTCATCACTGCAGTAGCCATGTGGCTTCCTAGCATTAGCCCACCTGCTCACAGTCAGTAGCATATTTTCCTCTGGCCACTTAACTTGCATGGCTGTAGATACTGTTCTTCCCTCTACAGAGGGCCTGAGGGCTACGTAAGGGAGAGAAATGGAGGCTCTGACAGACTAGCAATACCCTGACTGAACTTTATTGGATTAAGCTAAACCTTATTGATTTAAGGTTAATACCTTTGGGGTACATTGTATTGGAAATGCAAATGTGTATGTACTTTTGTGAGATTGTATGGAACTTCTTTAGCAGGAAGACAAGATTAATGCAATCTCTGGAAGATACAAGGAAGCGCAAAAGTCTTTTTGGAACAGTGTGTGTGATGTGTTCAGACTGGAAATACCCTGGTTTGAAGGGAGAGAGACGCGCGGGTCTTCACCCAAGACAGCCAACAGCTGGGGCGCTGGAAGCCTGACAGTGGGTGCCCTTGCTGGACCACTGAGAGGAAGTACAGGTGCAGTTGCCCTGAACTGCATCAGCAGCTAACACACAAAACAGACACACAAATACTCCCCTACTGAATGCTCCAAGGGGCAGGCACTTTTCAGGGTGTTTGCCCTGGGCTACTGATGAAATAAGAACATCCACCTTCTCTTTGTCTTCTGTTTCTTATGGGATTTGGGGGCTAATTAATGCGGTTCTGTCCTGGGTTACTGTAACAGAGTCCCAGGGCTGTCTCTGCCTGTCAGCAGGTGTTGGAACCCCACACGGAGATGATGACTGATTTCTGCTGACTCCTGACATCGCTGATTCCATTCCACACATACAGGAGGTGGGATTGGACTGCTGGTCAGAAGGATATAGGATCTGGGAGAGAGACCCTTTTGAAGAATCAGCCAACCCAGAAAGAGGGAAAGACCTGAGGTGAAACTTGTGTTACCTTACCAGTTACTTTGTTAATAAGGCCACACCTCAGGAAAGGGGGTGAATTTGACCTGACACAGTGCGTGCAGACTTTGGTTGGAGCAGACTGGGAATGCCACCTGATTTATGTACCCATTTCAGCAATCAGGGATTCCTCACAAAACTAAGGCCTTTACCAAAAGCTGTCCAAGAATTTGAGATGGGTGTGAACTACAGAGTTCAGATTTGGATCTGATCTATTGAGGTGATGGGGAAGTGATGGTTAGACCCAGCATTTGCTATACTTCTGCTTTGTTCCAAGTTATGCAGTAATTAGGTATAGGTGCAAATTCTTCTATCATCTGTACAAGATATGGCACAGATTTATTCAGAGGCGATATGTCTGGTGGGGTAAGTTACACAACGGTGAGCTGGTGTAATTTACATACCACAGGACCAGAAGAGAGCAGTGTAATAAGAAGGACAAACCAATAGGAGGATGCAAGAAGTGGTAAGCTAAAGTCCTTCACCGTCCCAGACTTAGATGCCTTAACTCACACCCTCAGCATGTACATTATTCCAACTCACACACCCTTACAAGTATCTAACTTGACCCACTTACACCAGGTGCCTGAATTTGGCCCACAGAACTTAATAAACTCTTGTCCTCTCCTCAAAAGGATTTATTCATCCAAGATTAACATGCTGCTTTGAAATTATGAGACATTTTGCAATTTCCTGACACTTCATCATCTGCCTCAGTTCTCTCAAAGGTGGATTTACTGGAGACAATAGGAACTAACCCAATAGTATACCAAGCTTATATACTGAGCTGTGAGCTACAATCAGACCTTTTCAGACTGCTGTATGGCTGTAAAAGTTGAAATAAAAGAGTACTTACAAATTTCCCATTTTATGGCCCGAGTGGCAAGTCCATCCGTCTTATTTATAGCATTTGAGTTAACATCTAGTTTGCAATTCAATTTCACTTTAAACATGAAAAACTGATCTCCAGGCGAAAAGTAATAGATATGCTAATAAGAAAAATAATCTAAAGCTTTAGATAGGTTTCCAATGCTTGGTTACCAAGACCAATTGAAATCACCGCACTCCAATACTTCCCTGCTTCACAGCATAGTAAACTGGACTGGAACAGTACGAGACTTAAAAGCAATTGTTGAACCACTCTAACATGCTTAAACTTATCTTTAAAAAAAGTCTCTCTCAATGGAAAGACATTTTAATAAGGCTAGTTTAATGGGGCTATTTTTGAAAAACATATTCACCTCCCCCTCCAGTTGGTTTTGAAGCCTGTCACTGGTCAAACGCAGACTATTCAGGGTATTAAAAAGCAAAAGCTTGTTTGAAGATTTGGGACCAGGTCTTCTGGATTTTGCCAGATGGAATCTCAGGCATGTACACAGCTGGCTTTATACCAGTGGGGATATGTGAATCTGAACTATCAATTAGCTCATGACTTGCTTATACAGATCTGAGCAGCTTGGCGCTTTGCACCTCTCAGATTTGAAGCCAGGCCGGTTTGGAAGGGAAGGCTGTTTAGTGACAAAGTTGGGAGGAATAAATAATAAATATGTGCCATATCTTGTCCAACAGGCAAATTCCACACCGCAAAAGCCAACACAATTGGTAGTCTCTTCAGAGGCTGGGGTTCAAATGGCTCATGAAGACTGAACTCCTCTCGTACTCCAGTGGGAGGGTCCCTTCATGTAAGGCAAACTGAGCCAAACCGTGGAAGCGAAGACTGCTCTTGATTGTATTGAGCATATTGTGTGGATGGACTTTACAGCTGTCAGTCCAACATTGTTTACTAGTACTGAATTCACTTAGGGAAAGAGAGACCTGATGAACTAACCAGACGCAACCCAAGCAATGGTCAATTTCCATTAACAAAAATGAATGGAAGAGCGTGGACCTAACTGGGCAAGTAGTGCTATGGATTTCAGTACTGGAGGACACAATTACGTTCAAGCAGACTTGCAAGTGTCAGGATTGTAGGAATTCCCAAGCAGAAGGACACAGAGGAAAGAGTTTCCCAGCGTGGTTCAGAGAGAGGTTGGGTAATCTGTGTGTTCCTTTCTATGTCCAGCATTGCTTAGACAGGATCAGGTAATGCTCCACAGTAGCTAGGAAGTGGGAAACACCCAGCCACAAGGAGCACCATCCTGCTGACTGTCTGCTGAATAAAACCATTTCACCTGGCTCGCAGCCCTGTTCTAGTATCATCAGGCTTTCCAGAAAGAGAGAGGATCTACAGCCACCTATAAAGAGACAGACCTGTTTTATGTATTACTATTTTCCTTGGGTAAACCTTACAAACGCACCTAAATTACCTGTGAAAATGAGACTTGGCTGCTTTTGAAAGTGTTACCCCTCATTTACATCACACCCACCATTTAGTGAGTTACAGAACTATCGCAGACACCGACTCCCATATTACTCTCATCGCTGTATTCAAGGATCTCTCTCTGTGTTCTAGACATCTGTCAGCAGGTGGCATTGCCACATTGCTGCAAAACAAAAGCCAAACATGCTGCACAGGTGCACAACACACACGCATACACAGAGGTTGGATTTATTAACAAACCTAACGCAAAATCAAAACTCCAGTCCAAGATTGCTTCCAGGCATGGCTGTTCTTTAGAGGCATGGTCCTTTAGGACGTCTCATCCCTACATCCCACTGCCCAGAGGACTTTCCCGCCTCCCTTAAAGCCAGGGTGGAGTTAACAAGCTACACTTGGCATGGGGAGACAGTAGGAATCAGTCAGCATTTTCTTGCAGGCTTCAAACACCTAGTAATAGGGTAGAACAACAGAAGAGCTCTGCCACCCCATTACAGCATCCTTGGCATTTATTTAAAACCCCTCGCCCCCCCCTCAGCAAATTGAACATGCATTAGAGAAGCTACAATTGTTTCACTCTCTTCTTGATCAATTCTGACTCTTTGCCTGTCTCTAATTTCACATTCAGAGCACTCTATGGTTGCCCCAAATTAACAATTTGTAAATAATAATACAACTTCCTTTTTGGGGGCAGTTTTCTTGACCCTGCATTTGTGCAGAAGACGAAGAGTTTTAAAGGACTTTGTGGGACAATTAAAGCAAGAATGATAAGGACTGACATGATCTTCCTGCTGCCCTAGCACGATCTCCTTTGAATCTAGCATGATACAGCAGCAGGAAGGAAAACCTCAGAGGACTCTCAGATGGGAGATTGCTTTTTGGCTGGTACCTTTGAAAACTTGTTTTTCTTCAGGGTTCAGTTACTTTGTAAAGAAATTACAAAAGAGGCAGTCAAGGGACTGAGGTAGGGGATCTGTATTCCGCTCGGTATTGTTCAGGATTGGAATTAGTTATGTTTGAGTCCGCTCATGCTGAAAATCTTAAGCATCATCTCAGCAGTGCCTAGATTTCAGACAGACAATGCAAAAACATTTACTCTATGCAGAAAGCACTGTGTGTTCACAAAGCCATTTTACAAAATACTTAAACTCCAGACCAAAGACAACTCCCAAGGACAGCTCCAGGTCAAATCAGCAGGGATGTGAAGGGTGGTATAAATGGAAAAAGCAGCATTTCTAGCACCAACTTGACATTCAGTGGATATGCACAACAAGTGTAGCATACATACCAAAGGGATGAAAAGCAGTATGTCTAGCAGAAACAACACTAAGACGTAATAAGAAAAAGCAACCCCTCTCTCATCCACTAACTGTCCCCGGCATTCCTGGGGCTAGTTTCATTCCTGGTAGAAAGCAGGTGCACAACTCCCTTTGACTTCAATGGAAACTGCAGCCACTCACAGCAAAGCTGAATTTGAATCAGTATTAGTACAATGGCTTTGCACCTTTAGAGCTCAAATCTGACCTCTTATACAAGTGCCAGGCAGGAGTAACTCCCTTGAGGACAATGGAGTCACAAAGATATAAAAAATATTCAGATTCTGTAGCTACCACGCTTAAAAAAAATAAAAATATAGCATTAGTCAGTCTAAAGCCCAATTAATTTCCTCCATGCTTCCCCGCCATTCCCATTTGGTTGAACAGGCAGCGCGCTACCTCCTATGATGATGTGTCTCAGCACCATGTCATTTGAGGAAAGGTGGATGATCTAGTGGGTAGATCACAGGACTGGGAATCAACACTCCAGGGTTCCATCACCAGCTCTGCTGCTGACTTGCTATGTGACCATGGCCAAGTCACTGAACATCCCTTTGCTGCAGTTTGACCATCTGGAAAATGAGTGAGATACCTGCTTCCTGGCGGTGTTGTGAGGCTTCCTTAAAGCTTGCAAAACACTTTGTGATCCTTGGATGAAATGGCAATGTATAATTATCACTGCTGAGACAAGAAGTCCCCAGTCCAACTGACCGGCTCTCACAGTTAATGAAACTGTTACAACCAGAATGATTGCCATTTCCTCTTTCTGTCCAAGTCAATCCAAATTCTTTTCCAAGCTCAAAGCAGCCGCACAGAGCAGTAATAAATCTTCATGAGAGATCCAGGCTGGTGGGTCTTGCTTCTGTTCATCCACATTTCAAGCAAGGAGCTGCTGAAATCATGAGATGATGCAGTCCTGCTCTCTCTGGCTCACCTCAGACTTTGGAGGCAACTCAGCGCCCATGACAACTACCTTGCTCATTAAAACAGAACCAGAGGTGCTTTCCTCATATAGTTTGAAGCCCACTCCACCGGTTTTGGTTTTTAAAAGTTATTTGCTCCAAGCTTCTTACATTCCAGGGATTTACTGGACATGACAGAAGGATTTGATTTACTTGGATAATTTTAATAATGGAAACTGGATTTAAATCTTCTTAAAAAAAATAAAAAGCACACAAACATACCCAGAGCGCAGAAGGAATGCAATTCCATCATATCACTGCCAAGCAGAGAACTGAGAAAAGGGCTGGAAAAAATATTAACGGGCACTGTAGGTATCAGCTAGGGCAAACTGTAACCTAGTGAAAAATATACATCATCGCAACATAAAGGTGCAAAAGACCCATTAGTTCATCCAGTCCATCTCACCTGGAGACAAAGGCAAGATTGTACCCTGCAACATATTTTTAAGTCTTTTCTCCAGGCGAGTTTTTAACAGCTGAGGCAATGGGATTCCCACCACTTCCCTTGGGTGATTACATATGCATTACTCATTTTATCCCTCGGAAACCGAGTGGGAGAAAACCAAGCTGGGTCTGCTACAAAAATCCATAATACTTTTAAAGTGGCACTACAATTTATTTTATGTTATGGTTTATTACTATGTCAATAGCACATGAACTTTCTCCAGAGGGGAGCAGAAGACATTAAAACCCATGCATCACAAGTGAAGCAAGGAGAAAAGAACATGATGTCTCTCCCTCAGCTGAAGTAACTATGTCAGTACAAAAGACAGTTAGAGACAAAGATAAAAATAGCTAAAAGGTGAACTGCAAAGTGCTAAGAGTCATTTGTGCCTTTTATGAAGTCTAAAGTCTGCTCTTGCTTCTAAGAATTAACAATTCCTCCCCCATCCATCGTTTTGGGAGGCATCAAGTAAGATTACAGCCCTTGTGATGTCACTATTCAGAGGCTGCAAAACTCTTGCCTATGGCCACATCTACAGTTCAGCGACTACAGCAGTACAGCTACAGCGCTGAAGGTGATCTCTTCCTTCGGTGTAGGAGGTATTTTTCCATCAATGTAGTTAATTCACCTCTCAGAGAGGCAGCAGCTAGGTTGACAGAGGAATTCTCCCATTAACCTAGTTGCGTCTACACCAGGATTTAGGTAAACCTAATGACAGCACTGAGTGCATGACATTTTTCACAGTCCCGAGTGACGTAGCTAGGTTGATCTATTTTCAAGTGTACATGAGGCCTTAATCTTCCAGCAAGCAAAGAGAAAAGATCCTGATATTTCATATGTAGCAAACATGCAGGGGAAGAGATTTTTTTTAAGGCAACTCCAGGCAGTTTTTAAACACCAAGAACAAAATGTTCAAGTCAAAAGTGAGAGTTTTTTTTTCTTATTTTGCAGTTTGCCTCTGAAACAAACCAAAGAAACACCCAGCCGAGGTGGACGGAGTCTGCTCCTGGCGGGAGGAAACACAAGGGGCTCCCAAGTCGTGTCCAGACCAGGAAAATAGGTGGTGTTTAAAGACAGGCTGGCAGATATCTTTTAACGGGCCCCGGCACAAAGAGGGTCTCAGACCTTTAGACGCCGCTCAGCTGGTCCTGGTCCGGGTCCTGCCCCCCCCCATGACCGCCCCCCCCGGCTCAGAGCGGTGCCTGCCCCTCCCCCATCACCAACCCCCCCCCCCCCCGGCTCAGAGCGGTGCCTGCCCCTCCCCCATCACCAACCCCCCCCCCCCCCGAGCTCAGAGCGGTGCCTGCCCCTCCCCCATCACCAACCCCCCCCCCCCCGAGCTCAGAGCGGTGCCTGCCCCCCTCTCCCCCCATCACCAACCCCCGCCCCCCGGCTCAGAGCACAGGCCCCGCCCCCTCAGCCCGGCCCCGCCCCCACCCCCGCCCGCGGCCGGAAGGGCCGTGGCACCGCCCCGCGCTACCTGCCCGTGCAGGAAGATGGCCTTGTCCCGCGCAGACTCCCTGAGCACCCTGCGCACGCGGAGCTCGGCCCAGGGAAAGGAACCGCCGCCGCCGGCCGGAGGCTCGGCCATGCCCGCCGCCTCCTCCCCCTCCCGCTGCCTCTTCGCGCCGGGAGCCTCCGCCATCCCTGCTAGCGGAGTACGCATGCGCCGCGGTACTAACGAGGGGGGGCGGGGAGAGGGCACTCAGTCCTCCGGCCTGCCCTGCAGAGGGCGCCCCCTGCGGGGCGGGGGCTGCTACTGGAGGGAACCACGGGTGGAATGGAGCAGGGGAAGGGTGGACGATTCCACTCACTCCCCCGGGGGGGGGGGAGGGAAACTCAAGCACTGTTGGCACCTGTCCCGTTCTCAGTCTGGGTTTCTGCCTGTGCGGCCGGCTGCCAGGTGCCAAGTCCTGGGGGCCCGTTTTCTGGACCTGTGACACAGCCCTAAGCGGAAGGGAGGCGGCAGGGCAGGGGTGTCTGTGTGCCATGGAGGGGTGGCGCCTAAGAGAAAGAGGCGGAGCATGGGGTGGGGCGGGGCCTTGGAGAAAGAGGCGGAGCAAGGCTTCAGGGTGGGTTACCAGCCCCTGGGAAGGTGGGACCCCCACACGTCCCACAGCCCCACTAACCTACTGAGGTCGGTTAAACCCTATTTAGGGTTGCTGAGCTGGTGCATCGTTCTTCTGCCTCTAGCTCCAAGCACTCCATCCACTCTGCCAGCATGGCCGGGGCCCCTGCGATGCAGAAAGGCTACCTGAACTTTCCACGTGCTGCTGATCACCGGCCACTGCCAATAACGCAGGGGCCAGTTCCTTGGCCACAGTTAAAGTTAAGCTGGGCAGTTGAAACGGGGATTTAACCTCATCACGGTGTGAAAAATACTGCGTCTCCTCCCCCTGACAGCACTTCGAACTGAGAATGATTTTCAAGAGGATCTGTTAATTAGTTTAGGAGTCACATTTTTTTTTAAACGGGTTGTTGGAAAAAAATGTAAGCAGCCACTGCCAGAGTCTTTTGTTTTAAGGATCTTAACAGAGTAACATGGATTCCTCCAACTTTCCTAGGCTACAGCTCAGCGACATGCTACAAGGTATGATTCCGCACCGCTGCTAGCAAAATGATGAAGTTTAGGTTGGGGTTAACTAGGGTATTAGCTAAGCCTAAACTAAAAACTCAGCCACTTTTCCTAAACAGGACAAAGCCAGAGCCTAAACAAGCCTCAACTCTTCTCCCACGGCAGAGTCCTTTCTGGTCTGGGCTCAGAAGTGTGCATGGAGGAGGGGCAGGTGGAAAGCAGAGAAGAAGAAGAAAAGCAGTTTACAATATGAGCAGCAGTTCTAGGGCTAAACAGGTCTCTGTGAGCTCTCGGTTTAGCCCTTTTCACCAGCATTAGATCCACTCATTAAAAAAAAAAAAAAGCACGAGAAGAGATCTGATTTAAAAAAAAACACTTTTCTGCATTCATTTGTGCACACATTTAAATTACAGTTGTTAAAAAAAAAAAGTGACGTTACACTCAAAATGCCAAAGACAAGCCTATGTGTAGCTCCTCTTCATAGGAGTGTCACAGCTCCAAAGGGAAACTTCTTGTCAGCTGATATACTCCTTGGGCTTCAAGAAATGTAACATAGGAAAGCGTGTGTGTTGTACCAGCTCAAAACTGGCTCTTAGAAAACCATTAAAGATTTAGCTGCCTATGAAAGGAAGGATGTTCCAGCAGTTAAGGCACTAGCTTAGGACATGGGAGACCTGGCTTCAAAGTCTAGCTCTGTCATGGACTGCCTATGGGCCCCTGGGCAAGTCACATGGCCTCTCTGTGTTTCAGCTTGGGGATAATAGCACTGCCCTGCTCACCGGGTGTTGTGAGGCTCAACACAGTAAAGATGCTCCAATATTGTGATGGGGGGAGGCATACAGGTACCTTAGACAGAGGTAGATTATCTGCTGTCCTATAGTTAGTGAACGTCAACAGAAGAGACTCTTGGGTTTCCATGGGTGGCAGTGCAGAGTACATTTCTCCACCCCTGCATTTAGGCAGCCCTAGGGAGCAGGGTCTGGGGGGATGCTAAGAACAAGTCCTCCTGGTGAAGGACACCACAAAGAATTCCCAGGACACACTTTGGTCTCTGCACACGAGAAGCGGGGGGGCCAGAGGTAGATTTCAGCAAGTGGCTGGACAGCGCTGAGCATGGAAAGAGGTTTCCATCGGCCCCACAGCAAATGGATTCCAGTTACTGATCTGGACAAACTTGTCTACACAATACCCATCTGGGGTCAGCTCTTAGGGCCTGTCGAGAGTAGGATAAAAGGTGTATTTAAAAAACATGGTAGTTACTTAAAACTCCCAGACAAGCCTTTACAGTCTACCTAGGGCCATAGGACATGCCTCTTAAATCAGCAAGGCCACTTGGTTCCAGAGCAAGCCCATGGGACTGATCAGAGCTTCAGCTCCCCCGCTCCACACCAACATAGCGAGTGCTGAGCAATCTGAACAGAGCTACCAGGAAAGCCTGGAGAAAGGCTAGCCCAAGCACCGCGCGATGCAGATGCTGCAATGCAGGGTCGGGATCTGACAATCCTGTCTGGGCTCCAAGACCCCAAGTGAGGACGGTATCACGAACCTCAATATTCATAGGATTACTTGGAGTCAGTGGTAAAAAAAAGGAAGTGGGTAAACCAAGCTAACCTATGCTCCAATGAGAAGTGGGTAAACACCATTTAGCCATCTTTGCCCTCGACTACAGTGTTGCTTGGAGTCACCGAAGCTCACGCCACGTCCCCTGTACTGTACAGTACAACCTGGAGCAAGCCTCATGCTTCTTCCAAGTCTTTAGCACCAGAAGCCATGTGTAAGCCCCGCTCTCTATTGGCGTTAAGCCATTCTGCTTGTCCCCTCAGCAGTGCCTGATATTAGTGTTCCTGGTGCAGAGCTGCCCGATGTGAGAGAGACATTTCCATTCAGAAGCCCTCGTGGGAGTCTGTCCCCATTGCAATTCTATAGCTGCTTTGTGGATCCGGGAATTTAGCCGCAGCCTCCCTGCAATCTGCTCTCCACGGAGATCAAAGGCGGCAGCAGCAGCACACTTTGGAGATAGCAGTGGGGATTCTTGATCCATTTCCCTTCTGCCAGGATCCGCTTTCTCAAGGCACTCCCTTCCCCTGCAGGACTCCAGTCACTATATTCCGCTCGCGGTGCTTCGACAGAGCTCCTGCAGGTCTGAGGGACACAGGACAAAAACCAGGGTCACTAAGGGATATCGGCTGGTTGTCACGTTGCAATTTGTATTGGTACCTCTCCTTCCAGAGAGCTAACTTATACCGTACCCACTAGAACGGATACAGAACCTCAGCCCCTTCTCTTTAGATCTTCCCATCCCAGAATGTTGTACAGAGTCTGTGAGCTGTAAACAGCTGCTGTGTTTCACCCCACAGATGGCAGGCATCATCCCTAAAGCCCAGAAGCTTTTTGCTATTAGAAGGTGCTATAGAAATGCAGGGTCTGATCGAAGGGCCGCTCCAGGTTGTTTAGCTTAGAACGTGCAGAGCGAAGAGCAAATATCCTACAAGAGCCCGTTAATAAGTCAACTGCCCCCTTCGGTTTACTTACAGCGCAGGATCGTGGCTTTAATTTGCCTGAAGCCGTTCTCCTTGAGCGTCACACTGATGTAATACAGGCACCTCAGCTCCCGGGGGTAATCTCGCCGGTCAATGTCCTTCAGCACGGGGATGGTGCGCCCGTTGGCCATCGGCGACTCTGCCAATGCCTGATGCATCTGGTACCTGCACCAGGGGTCCTCGAGGAAGTTGGGGGTTATTACCATGACCCAGCAGTGGCTGCCCTGAACGGCCTCGCACAGCTCTGTCGTGATGGGGCTCCCCGGCATGGAATCCCGCAACTGCAGGAAGCACCGGATGCCCTCGGGAGCGTTCTCCAGATAGGAGACCATCTCCTCGACAAACTGCAAGTCCTTGGCGCTGTGGCAGATGCACACGTCGTAGCTCTTGGCCCAGCGGGCACTCCCGGGGCTGCTGATGCTCAGCTGGGAGGCAGAAGGCCCTTGCCCTGGGCTGGCCGTTGAATGGCTGGCGGAAGGGCTGGCAGTTGTCACCGAGGAGGAGGAGGAGGGTGGTGACTGTTTGGGGACAGCATCAGAGCTGGAGCTGTGCTTGGGTTTCCGGAGGAGCTGCCTGAGCCAGCCTGTGGAGGTTAAAAGATTCAGAGTAAGATTCACTGAAGGCTAAAATGCCTCCCGGGCACATTCACAGCCCCTCCCCGGGCAGCACAAGAAGCCTCTCCCATTGAACCTCCTGCTTTCTTATCGGGGGGCCATCTGGGAGCCAGAGCTGCAGAGACCAAGCGTCAGTCCTGGCGGCCCCAGGAGCTGGGCAGACAGATCTGGTGCGAAGGTGGAGCAGTGTGCGGAGCCAGCCCTTCTGGTGCAGCAGACCGGTCTAGAGCAACACCATATAGAGAGAGAAAGAGGCCTTTCCTACATCTACAGGCCTGGAAGAGCACAGGGAGATTGTGATCGGAATGGCTGGCCTGTAATCAAAAGCCAATTAAAAAACACCTCTGGCTTTCACGGAGGTTTAATTGGAGCCCCTGGTCTTACCGGGTATCAGGTCTCAAATTCCCAGACTCTGGAATCTCAAGGTAGAGACCCAGCTTGGATCACTCTGTCCTTCTTCCTGCAGAGGGAGATCCCAGCTCCAGGTAGTTTACTGCAGGTGGGACTCTGGTGAGCTCGTAAATACTGAAGCTCTCTGTTCTGCACAGGCACTTGAGGGTGGTTGGCAGACTAATGTTTGCCCTGGTGCCCTTGGGCAAAGCTTTCCCCTCCACTCACCGCTCTGTGGGATGGTGGCTGCTGCGCTCCACCCCAGATGGGGCAGCCTTGCTGTGGGATGAAGTGTGAAACCTGACTCCTTCCCGCTTACGTCGGCTCTCATCTCCCCCACTCCCTGGTGCTGCTCCACATTAGGGTTTAAGTCAGGTTTACATGGGAACTTCCAAACTGGATTAGACCTGAGGTCCACTTAGCCCAGTGTCTGGCTCCAGCACCACATGCTTCAGGGGAAGTGCCCTGCAGTAGCAGATGTGGGATGATCTGCCCCCAACTGTTACAGTCAGAGACCAGCGCAAGCTCTGAAACAGGAGTTTTAATGTGTCAGAAATGGATATGCGGATGGTCAGGCCCAATGGTCAGCGTGGTGGCGGTCAGGCCAGGGCGAGGCAGGAGATGGAGGAAGCTAAGGCCTGTGGAGTCTGTCACCACTCTCGGGCAGGGAGCGTTCCAAGCCAGGCAGGGAGCTGGGCAGACTGAGCCGCTTAGACACCAGCCGCCCTGAGAGTCACCGGCCCAGCTCCTGGCTGGAGCCTAGCACAGGAGTGATTGACATCCCCGCATTGGCTCTGTCAGGCTCTAGCTACCTCACACCATGCCCGTCGGAAAGTGTCATCACTCATTGGATAACTCTGGATACTTCGACATCTAGTACCTGACTGGCACTTAGGAGAAAGGCCCGAAATTGTTACGGGACAGGACGGGCGCAGAAATGAAGGGCTGTGGCTGCGGCGGAAGATTTGGGATTCTGTTCTGACCTGAACTCCCAGAGGTGGGACTCGCATGACGGTGCTGGAGGGTGAGGTCACCTTCGTGATCCAAACACACTGGAAGTTAGCGGATCCCCATCTAGGAGAGGAAACTGAGGCAACGGTTGGACCCAAAGCCTCTGCTACACTTCCCCTCTTACTGGTCTCCTTCCTAAGAGAAAGAATCCCATCTTTTCTCCTAGGGAAAGTTCTCCCAGCTTTGTTGCCCTTCTCAGAAGCGTCTCTAGCTCCCATCACCCTCCTAGAGACAGGCCGGCACGTGGTATTCCAGATGGGGCCACAGAGTTGACTTAGATCTGTCAGTTTATAGGTTTCTGTATTCTCCATCCCATTCCTCAGCCAGCCTACCATCTTACTTGCTAGGTTTGGTGGCGGGGAGAAGAGGGGGTGTTGGACTGCAGCTGTGCATCAAGCCGAGATCTCTACTGAGGCTATCTGAAGCAACAGCCAGGTCCCTGTCCTGAGCGGATACAGTTCATTTAGAATCATACAAAGGTGAGCAATTTAAATGGACGAGGGGTCCTTAGTGGCTCACTTACGTCCCTTCTCAGCGAATGGGGAAGTCGCACAAGAGTAAAAACAACTCCCCCAGGCTCATCGCAAGTCAGGGGCAGAGCTGGGACAGACGCTCTGCTTCCTCTTCTCAGCCCCTCAGTCAATCAGATCATGCTGCTTAGGAGACAGAGCTTGTTTACTCACCAGCCATATCAGGAGTAACAGACAAGAGCCGCCCACATCAATCCTGACCTGGAACAGAGAGAGGGAGGGAAAGGATGACCGGTCAGCAGCGGTCATGCTTACTTTCATGCAGGTATTAAATTTAGGATGTGATGTATTTGTATGACCACAGCCCCAGTCAAAGAGCAGGACCCCCTGTGCTAGATGCTGTAAAATTCCAGAATAAACACCCCGGCCCCCAACTCCTGGGGAAGGAATGATCAGTGTTTTACTGCTCTCTCTCTGCTCTGGGGTCAACACGGCATGTCAGGCTCTAAGGCCATCCAGCCTGTACTAAAATCCATTGACTAAAAAACTCTCCTGTATATCACACCCTAAGGAGTCCCGGGTGCGGGTGAGAATACTGGCTGTAGCACAAGAGGGGGACAGCCGGCCCCTAAAAGCCAGCACAGGACTGGATACTTGGGCTTCTCTTGTGTTGCAACAGCAGGCGCTGGAGCGTGTTTGGATCCTTATTGTCGAACAAGCAGTTTCTTTAAAATAAGGAAATGAAGCAAAGGCCATTTATAGCTGATGCTCAAACTTTGCTTAGAGAAGTGCAATGCTTGGATGACCGCAGCTTGTGGAAATACACCCCAAGGTGCCAAATAGGAATCCTAGGGAACGTGAGCAGAGCACCCTCTTTGCAAAGCAGGGTCACCTGGGCTTAAGTCTATCCTACCGGGATGCAAACAGGCAGGCTCTGGCCACGTAAAAACTGTTCCTCCGCCCCAGGAGCATAACTCAAACAGCGGGGTGGTCCCACCCATGTGCAGGCTTTCTGCAGCCTGCCTTGTCCATCGGGCTCCCACAGGCTTCATCCTCTGGCACAGGGGTGACAGGCAGGCTCTGCTTCAGCTCCAGTCTTTGGGGTGCTCTGTGGGATCTGCATTGCCCAAGTCCCTGAACTGGCAAGGGGCTCTACTTGCCACTGCTCCTCAAGTTCCAAGCACCCAGTGATGGCAGCAGTGTGCTGGAAAGAACACCACTGAACTCCAGGAGGATCTGGGGTGACTTCCGTCCCTCTGAGGGGATCACCCCATCTGTGAATACTGCTAGACTATTTCTGCCAGAGATGACTTAACTCAGGAGCTCAAGTACTGCTAAGAGATTTTTGTCTTTGACAGATATCACACTGCATCAAGATACACATTGGGTACATACGATTTTTATATATATTAAATTAAAAAGAAATTAAAAGAACAGTCACAAGAGTGAAATGCCTGCAAGCTGCAAGGAAACTATTTAAAAACACTATATGAGAGGCTCAAACTACATGCATACCCCAAATAAAACAAAAAACCAAAAAGACGACCAAAAAAATCCACCATGGCTAAACAGCCGAGTAAAAGAGGCAGTTAGAGGCAAAAAGGAATATTTTGAAAATTGGAAATCAAATCCTACTGAGGAAAAGAGAAAGGAGCATAACCTCTGGCAAGACAAGTGTAATTAGGCAGGCCAAAAAAGCATTTGAAGAACAACTAGCAAACGACACAAAAACTAACGCAAAAATTTTTTGTAAGTACAGCAGCAGCAGGAAGCCTGCTAAACAGTCATTGGAGCCACTGGATGATCAAGGTGCTAAAGGAACACTCAAGGAAGACAAGGCAATTATGGAGAAGCTAAATTAATTCTTTGCATTGGTCTTCACTGCAGAGGATGTGAGAGAGATTCTCACATCTGAGCCATTCTTGTTAGGTGACAAATCTGAGGAACTGTCCCAGATTGAGGCATCAGTAGAGGAGGTTTTGGAACAAATTGATAAAATAAAGTATAATAAATCACCAGAAGCAGAAGGTGTTCACCCAAGAGTTCTGAAAGCACTCAAATCTGAAATTGCAGAACTATTAACTATAGTGTGTAACCTATCACTTAAATGAGCCTCTGTATCAGATGACTGGAGGGTAGCTAATGTGACACCAATTTTTTTAAAAGGCTCTAGAGGCAATCCTGGCAATTATAGGGGTGTAAGACTAACTTCGGTACCATACAAATTGATTGAAATTACAGAAAAGAACAGAATTATCAGACACATAAATAAAAGCAATTTGTTGGGGAAGAGTCAACATGGCTTTTGTAAAGGAAAATCATGTCTCACCAATCTACTAGTGTTCTTTGAGGGTGTCAACAAGCATGTGGACAAGGGTGATTCAGTGATTAATTACAGTGTACTTGGACTTTCAGAAAGCCTTTGACAAGGCACCACACCAAAGGCTCTTAAGAAAGTAAGCTGTCATTGGATAAGAAGGAAGGTCCCTCTCATGGATAAGTAACTGGTTAAAAGATAGGAAACAAAACGATGGAGAGAGGTAAATAGCAGAGTCCTGCAAGGAACTGTATTGGGACAGTAGCATTCAACATATTCACACACGGTCTGGGAAAAGGGGTAAACAGTGAGGTGGTAAAGTTTGCAGATGATACAAAGCTACTCAAGATAGTTAAGTCCAAAACTACTGTGAAGAGTTACAAAGGGATCTCACAAAACTGGGTGACTGGGCAATAAAATGGCAGATGAAATTCAATGTTGATAAATGCAAAGTAATGCACATTGGAAAACATAATCCCAAATGCACATACAAAATGATGGGGTCTAAATTAGCTGTTACCACTCAAGAAAGATCTTGGAGTCATTGTGGATAATTCTCTCAAAACATCTGCCCAATGTGAAGCAAAAAGCAGTCGAAGAAGCTTACAGAATGTTAGGAACCATTAGGAAAGGCATAAATAGTAAGACACAAAATAGCATAATACCACATGGTACACCCACACCTTGAATACTGCATGCAGTTTTGGTCGCCCTATCTCAAAAAAACACATACTAGAATAGGAAAAAGTATAGAGAAAGGCAACCAAAATTATTAGGGGTATGGAACAGTTTTCATATGAGGAGAGATTAAAAAGAGCGGAACTGTCCAGCTTAGAAAAGAGACGACTGAGAGGGGTATCATAGAAGTCTACAAAACGAATGGCGTGGAGAAAGTGAATAAGGAAGTGTTACTTACCCCTTCATATGTCACAAGAACCAAGGGTCACCGAACGAACGCAACGCAGAGTCAGCCTGGGGAAGTCATTGCCAGGGGATGTTGTGAAGGCCAAAACTATAACAGGGTTCAAAAAAGAACTAGATAAATTAATGGAAGGTAGGTCCATCAATGGCTTTTAGCCAAGATATCAGGGACGCAATCCCACACTGTGGATGTGCCTAAACCTCTGACTGCCAGAAGCTGGGACTGGACGGCAGGGGATGGATCCCTCAGTAATTTCCCTGTTCTGTTCATTGCCTCTGAAGCACCGGGCACCGGCCACTGTCGGAAGACAGGATCCTGGGCTAGATCCTCTCATGGCCGTTCTCATCTTCTTAAACACAAGCACACATGCGCGCGCGCACACACACTATATTTCCAAGAACACAGTACAATTATTTCTGGCAAGCTGATCTCAGGGTTTACTACGTGGTCTTGTCTCCCTCCTTGGTTACAATACAATTTAATTAAGACGACAACATAATAGATACAACAATCTCTCTCTAGCAAACACCCTTTTGCACAGATGATCTTTACACAAGATGGTCGGGAGGAAGAGAGTGCGGAAACATTTTAATTAGGCTTTGTGTGTATAATTTAATTTAATTAAAAAACCCCAACCAGCTATGTGTAATTATTTATCTATATGAGGGTATCCCCAAAAGCACCAACCACATTTTGTTACATATTTGTATGGTGCTGAACACAATGATGTCCCTACCCAGAAGACCTTACAGTCTAAGACAAGTAGGGTGGATAAAAATCAGATTATTTTATTTTATTTTTTTAAATCATCAATAAAATACTCTCTCTGGTTTAAAAAATAACAGTTACAATTAAATCCCATCACAAACATGCTAAACCTACAGTTACAGACTCATAAAAATGAATTAAGTCTGTCCAACCTACCTACCAGCTCTTGCTTCTTGCAAGTTCTGGGCTTTCAGTTTCTGAATTAATGGCTCTAGTCCGTCCAGGCTAACCACCAGCTCTTGCTTCTTCAAAGTTCTGGGCTTTCAGTTTCTGTTTCTCAGCAGACTAAAGTCACGTGCAAAGAAAGACACAGGCTGGATAGGATTGTTGTTCTGTGCTCATGTGGTGTTGGAGCTGGGCGAAGCAAGGCAGAGGAGCTAGTTAAGACACTGTCTTAAAGACAGAGAGACAAAGGACGGAGGCAAAGTAGAAAGGAACAGTGGAGTGGACTGGAAAAAAAAAAAAAAAAAGACATTATTCAGTACACACACAGCTTCCTATATATCCCCACAGCTTTGCCACAGAAAAACTGTCATGGCTTCTGGGCGTAAGAGAGACCCTACCTAGGAATATTTTGAAGAAATGCCTTCCCTGGGTAAAAAAGGAAAACATGTCAAGTGTAAGACGTGCAAGAAGGAGATACAGGGCCTAGCTGCAAGAAAGAAACATCATAATGAAAACTGCTTATTGGGAGAAAATGATGTGGATGAAGATGTGGATATGTCTGAAGAACAATGTGGATTAACTGGTTAGTAACTTAAATAATTCGCTTTGCAATGCATCATTCTTCAAGACTCTCTCTATGCCTTTTATTATAAGTGTGATTTAACAAGTACATTCCCAAGCTGTTTGCTATGTTGGATGTTGCTAGAAATTTTTTTTTAGCTTAGCTAATCCTTATGGCTTGTTTAATTAGTTAACTAGGTTTAGAATCTATCACCCAAGTGTATGGTACAGAAAGCTGCAGTAAGAGAAATCTAGAGTTGCCAGTTGCCACTGGGTGTCATTTGTTTGTGTGTGTGATTTAGTTCTTACCACTCCTAATGTACTGCTGCTGCATCTGCAGCTTGATGCAGGTAATAAGTATTATGTACTATTTCCTAAATTAATAAAAATCAAGTTATCTAAAAATGTACACAAAGTATACCCTCCTAGATGTTGTAAAATGCTGTATTGAGTTGTAAATTAACATGTTTTAGTGATCAGATCTACACCAATGTTTAAGAAATATGTGAAGTAGTATCAGTGGGAAACTTGATTTAAATCAATTATTTACTCTTGGTGATTTAAATTGCCTTGCTTTACATCGATCTACCCTGAAGACAAGAAATGATGGATACAACAAACAGATGGGGAAAGGGGCAGTGAGACTATACATTATGATGCTAGATGTTGCCCTGGCATCAGCGACCCCAAGCCCACTTTGAATGGGGACCTAAACACCACGGAGGAATATTTCCAGAAGTGGAGGCTCAAGCCAAGCCCTCGCAAATCAACGGTCACAGAATTCCATCTTGATAACAGGAACACTAAGCGCACCCTGAAAGCGACCTTCTGCGGCAACGCTGTTGACATGACCCCACTCTGACCTATCTCGGAGTGAAGCTGGATCGCACGCTGACCTTCCACGACCATCTGAAGAAGGTAGCTGCCAAGACGAAGACAAGGGTCAGCCTGGTCCAGAAACTGGCAAGCACAAGCTAGGGGGCATCAGTGCTACAGACATCAGCGATGGCCCTTGTGTACTCCGTCGCCAAGTACCGTGCACTGCTATGGACCGGAAGTTCATCACTGGAACCTTCAAGTCAACTCCAACACCTTGACTATTGCACATCACTCCCCCATCCATTTGCTGTGATGCCCCAACCCTTTGGGAATTCCACAGGATCATGGAAAACGAATGTCTTCCCATCCACCGGGACCTTAACAACGTCCCTCACCACCACTTGAAGTCACATAAGCCCTTTTGGATCCACGCATTTAACCTTCAACAATGCAACTTCAACCCTGATGGAGCTTGGAAAGTCGAATGAGTTCACGAGAAGTTACAAATAATCACTTCATAAAAGACCTGACAGAGAAAATCACTGGCTTCAATCTCCCATGAAGCTTAGGGGCAACCTTAAACTGCATCTGGCAAACCGGGGCAGATGCGAATATTCGCTCCACAAATGGAAAATTAAAGATTCTCCAGTGTGTGACTGTGGTCATCTAGAACAGACCGAGGAATATAGAACAACTCCACGTCCGATTCACAAATACAAAGGAGGCATCACAGCAATACACTCTGCTACTCCAGACGCAGTTACCTGGCTTAGCCATCTGAATGTAAAATTATAGTTGTTGTTCTATATTTACATCAGCCATACGAAGAAGCAGAAGAATGATACTAGAGAATGGTATGCACCCTTCCTCTAACACATGATTTGTATCCTTCTGGGGTTGGTTGTTTCCAAATCTTGTCTGAAAATGACACTGCTAAGACTGGGGAGCTTGGGGCCAAAAATCTGATTTAAAAAAAAAAATTATATTTGTTTGCCCAGTTGTAACTTGTATTTTCCCCCCTAAAAGAAATGCTTCAAATATGGATAAAAATGCCCCCTTCCCCACCTTTTCGCTCACCCAACTCCCCCCAGCACAATGCCCACGACCCTACGACAAACTAAGGGCGCAGTCTCAGGGCTCAAAACCAAACCCACAATAACGAGCCAGTGTGCGTGGCTCCACAGCTCTCCGACAGCACGCCGATGTCTGCCCTCTTGGTGCCCGAGTGACCCTCCGATAGTAGATCAGTGTGTGCCCTGTCCCAGCCCTCCTGTTACTCTAACAAGCCAATGCTTAGTAATAACGAAATAATAAATCAAACAAAGCAGCAGATGCAGTCCTAGGGCTCCCAAATGACCCTATGGTAACAATCCGTTGTGCACCGCAGCAAAGGGCCTCTGTGCTCCTGGGAGGGAGTGATGATATACTCAAATTAGCACCTAAGCTGCCCCAGTGCATCCCTGCGTCTGTCCTTCAGAGTGGGAGCGACTTGGCACAGGGGCAGTTCACATTTGTCTCATAAAAGGTGGAGCACATTGTGGGGCCTTGCCCCCGAACTCCTAATGATTGTGTGAGGGAAGGTTTGGGAAGGGGGGAGCTGCAGAGATTTCTCTATTGGCACAGCTCAGGGCTCACGCTCCACAGGTCGGAAGGGGCCAGGCCAGAGGGGGGGCAATGCCCCACGGTATTGTCTTCACTCAGCGCGGTGCAGATTTCCCACGGTAAACGAGGGCAAAGGGCACAAAGTCACACAGCGGCCCGCCTCTGCTCGGGGCAGCTCCCGGCAGTGCTCGTCTGGGGCAGGGAGCAGTGCGGAGCCGTGGTCCTGCCCTCGCGCCGCTCCTGGAACATCCTCGGCTCTAGAGGCCTCGTTCCACCGGGGCAAGGCCAAGGCCCGCACCCGGCCGAGCCAGGGACCTGGGTGGGGAGGGAGCGGTCGGCCGCCGGCGGCACTTTTCAAACCCCTCCAGCCCGCTCCGGAGAAAGGCGGCCGGGGTCCGGGCGGGCCGCGCAGAGCCGGGCAGGGCAAGACACCGAGCTCCTGCCCCGCCGCCCGGGAACCCAGGACTGCGCGGGGGCGGCGATCTGCGGCTTTTCCCCGCTCCGGCCCCGGGGCTCCCCTCTCCACCAGCGGGGCAGGCGGGCAGGGCCCCCTGCCCTGTCCACGGCGCACAGGAGCGCCCGGCCCGGCCCGCCACCAGCCGGAAGGGATCGGAGAAGGTGACCGAGCCCCCGGAGCTCCCCGCTCCCGGCCCCGCCGGGGACACTCACTCACTCACTCAGCCCGGCCGGCGCGGGGCGCTCCGTGGAGCCGCTCCGGGGACTCCGGGCCCCGCCTCTCGCCGCCGTGCAGCTGCGGGCCGCGGACACGCCTCCCTTTCCGCCGCGGGCGGGCGGGGCCGGCACCTGCCAACCGGGCTGGTCACCGCATCGCGCGGGGCGACGGCTGGCAGCGGGCCAGGGCTCGGCGGACACCCCCACCCCGAGCTGGGCGAGCCCGCGTGGGCAGGCAGGGGCCGTCCTCCAGCATGGCCGGGGGCGGAGATCGCTGCGCGCTGCGGGGTTTCCACTCCGCCCACTCGTCCGTCTGTCTGTCTGTCTGGTGCACGCCTACGCCTTCCGCAGCCCGCAGCAGAGCAGCCTACGGGCCGGGCCGCCGGGCCGGGCCGTCCCCGCTCGGCTCTGCCCTTCCCCGCTGACTGACAGCCGCTTGTTTTATAACCTCCCCTGCAGGGCGGCGCCGGCAGCCCAGCGTTACCTAAGCAAACCCGCCCCGGCTGGGGTGTGCTCGCGTTCCCACCCCGGCTGGAGCGCCCCGGAGCCGGTCCGGTCTCTGCAGGAGAAAGGCGCTGGCTGCTCCCTTCTGAGCAGCGCCGAGTCCCCGAGGCGGAGCATCCAGGTGAGCAGGGACCTAGATCAGCATCCGCTGCCAGGGCGATAACAGACACCAAAGCGCGGGGCATGAACCCCTGGAACAGGGCCCCGGGCTTGGGGTGGATCCTCCTTCCCTGGCGATGCTTAGCTCGCTTCCCCTGAAAGGGCCGGTCTGCTGCCAACAGGGAACCGGGGGAAGTCTGCGGCCTGGGCCATGCAGCTCAGATTGGGTGAGCGCACAGTTAGTCTGGGCAGCTGCGTGGTCGGACCGAGCCCTGAGCATGTGAGCCTGGATCCTCCTAAGCTTCAGGTGCCCAACTCCCACCCATTTCCCAGATCCTAAGGTACTTAGGAACCTAGCTCGTTGATTTCAGTGCGGCCCCTCAATATCTTTGAGAACTGCACGGCTAGACTGAGTGGCGCTCACAGAAGGAGCATTGCACTGAAAATCACACAGCAAAGTTGACTTTAATGTCTGGGGTTTTAAAGCCCTCCCCTTCCGCTGGATCCTGCCTCCCAAACTCTGTCTGGGAAGGCGTCTGCCAGATTTAACCCCTTATTTACAGGACGTGGAAGAGATCAAACAGCAGCTGTGGTACAGGTTTGGATGCTTTCTGGTGTGGCAAGCCAGCCAAGTGCCCCGAGCAGGAGTCGGCCCGTGTGCGTGATGGTTTTCTTCTCCTCTGAAGAAAGCCAGGTGCTCTTTGTCCATTGCATTAGTCCAGTAACGTGTTGGCCCTGACTTGGGGAATTTGTCATGGGCTGTGGATTGGAGGACACTGGTTCAAATCCAGTGCAGGTTGGTAGAGACTGATTATCAATCAGTGGCCACGAGGTGGTGTCAGCCCTGTCCTAGTGGATGGGTGCCCACCATACCAAAAAGCCCCGTTCCCAGAGTGAGACACGTTCTGAGTTCCCAGAAATGCCATGGATTTCACAGACTGAGCGCGCGCCCTGTCACCCCAGCGTAGCTCCCCGCGTGTGCAGTGATGAACCCTGTTGGCGGGAGAAGAAGAGGGTTGCTCTGCCCAAGCAGTACCTGCTCAGTCGGCAAATCAAGGCCATTGGTTTCCAGGGATGCCAGTCTGGCATCTTCCTACAGCATTACCCCCCCTCTAAGGGCTTGGGGAATGCACATCTGGGACGATTTCTGGTGTGGCCAGTGCCAAAGGCCCATTCAGTGCTGTTGGGTTGGAGGAGAGCGGCATGACACATCTGTTCTCAAGATGCTTAGTTCTGTGTGTTTTCCTTTGCCCCCATGAGACCCCAGCCGGCGACGAGGGAGGAGAGAGGTACAGGCCAGGGGGCCCAACCCTCAGGATGAAGCACTGCTCGATCCACTGGTTCCGCAAGGGTCTTCGCCTTCATGATAACCCTGCCCTGCTGGCCGCGATGACGGACTGCTCTGAACTCTATCCCATCTTCATCCTCGACCCCTGGTTCCCAAAGAACATGCGGGTCAGCGTCAACCGCTGGAGGTTTCTGGTGGAGTCACTGAGAGATCTGGACGAGAGCCTCCAGAAACTGAACTCAAGGCAAGTTCTGTCCAAGTCCTGTACTGCGGCACAAGGCGTGTCAGGGGCACTGTTCCAGCGCTGGGGTTGTCCCTGGCACCTGGAAAAACAATGGGCCTGATTCTGCTAGTCCTGCCCACATGGGACCCGCCTCGCATTCAATGTGAGCTGGGTACATATAGGGCTTACAGGGTGGGCCTGATAGATGCTAGAATTCTGCTTCCTTGGGTCCCTCGGGCACCAGCAGGAGGGGAATGTTAGCCGCTCTCTTCCCCAGCTATGTGGCCTGCATTTTCTTTCCCACGCTGGGAGAAGCAGACCGCTGCTTATATCAGCACCCCGGCTGTGAAGGGGTAGGGACTCTGCACAGCTCATAGATTGGAGCCCCGAGGGTGAGACGGCCAAGACCCGGCACTGAGAGATCTCACGCTCCAGTGGTCCTGACTAAGCTGTCAGAGGTGGAAGCCAGAGCAACACTTTACACCCAGTCCATTAAAATGAAGCAGGTTGTAGCTGCCCTGACTTCTGACATGGAGGTGCCACCCACGGAGACAAGTCCCAACGGGCCCTGCTCCATCTCGCTTGGAAGTGGCCTGGCATGACCGTGTGTAGACTACAGTTCCCATCATGCAATGCTTCCTCTCGAGCCCAGATGCTGCGGCTGGGTTTCTGTGCCCAGCTGTTTTCCTTGCCTCCCACTGACCAGGTTTTGGTGGCGTCCCTGCAGGCTGTTTGTGGTGCGTGGCCGCCCCGCAGAGATCTTCCCAGGCCTCTTTAAAGCGTGGAAGGTGACGCGGCTGACGTTCGAGGTAGACACGGAACCCTACTCCAGGCAGCGCGATGCTGCGGTGGCGAGGCTGGCGGCTGAACATGGCGTTCAGGTTATTCAGAAAGTGTCCAACACCTTGTATGACACTGACAGGTGGGTGCCAGGAATGGGATCCTTGTGAGGCTCACTCACTGCTGGGCATTCAAGCCCCTTCAGGCCCAGCAAAGGAGAATGGCATTGCCCTGTGGGCTCTCCCTGGTGATAGGTCCCTTTGATTTTCCAGAGTTATTGCTGAGAACAACGACAAGGCGCCTCTGACCTATGTGCGCCTGCAGACCCTCTTGGTGTCGCTGGGACCCCCAGAGCGGCCCATGCCGGCTCCCACGCTGGAAAACCTGAAGGGTGAGTGTGACAAAGTGTTTTGTAATATTGTAATGATCCTGATGTGTGCCTGAGTGTCCTTCTGCACAGGTGTGTGTGTTTGTGTGTCACCTGGTCGTCTGGGTGGAACAAATAGGGTCGTAAAGGAACTGGCTGAAACTGACCCAGATCAACAGAGGGTCCAGAGTGACAAGAGGGAGTCCCAGCAGCTGAACCATCAATCCACACTCAACAGCGGGAGGCTCTGGCAGTTGCCTGGCCCTGCCTAGAGACAAAGGGCTGAGACCAGCCAAGAATAAAGAGTGGGCTTCTGAAGAAGCTGGCTGCTCTCACCAGGCTGGGACTGGAAGGGGGAGAGAGTCCATCCCACACTGGGTGGCGTTTGCACTGGCTTGCCCAGGGTGGACTATGGCTTCGCTCTGCCTCTCTGTGCTAACATAAGGGCTTCTGGATTCTGCAGCTGGGTGACTAACAAAGGTTTGTTGCTTGTTGTGTTGCTGCAAACATCCAGGGAGAGCATTGCACCCTGACGGGGCCCAGTCTAAGCCTCCACAGGAATCCGGCTTGGCTGGATTCACCGCAGGGAGTCGCGGAGAGAAAGGTTTGCTGGTGCCTGAAGGCCCAGGCTCAGAGTCCTGGGGGCCAGAGGCTGTCCCTGTGGAACTGTGTGGGTCACTTCCAAGGGACTGGTGACAGGCTGGATATAGACCAGAACCTGTGGACAGTGAGAATGGACTGCAAGCTTCTGTGACTGGTATTCTAGGCTTCCCCTGGTGTGTTCCCCAAAATCCCCCTGCAGCTTCCATGGGACTCTTCTCCTAGACTCTGCTGTAGTGGTGTTCTGAGGCTGTAAAACAGCTGCCGTGTTTCACTCCAGAGGTGGCTGCATTTCAGTGCTGGGTGCAGCGATCCTTGTTTAGTTCACAAAGGACTCTATAACTAACTAAAGAGGCTAGATGGTGTATATTAGTGTTGGTGGTGCACAGAGTACTGACTGTGCCTATTTCCCCAGATTGCTGTACCCCCTGCAAAGACAACCACGATGCAGAGTATGGGATCCCTACGCTGGAGGAGCTGGGTCAGGACCCCGAGCAAGCAGGTCCTCGCCTGTACCCAGGAGGAGAGTCTGAGGCACTTGGCAGGCTTGACTTGCATATGAACAGGACGGTATGGTAGTTGGCATTGATCCCCTGTCCCCTTCAGCGTCCCCTGCTGCCTGGGGCAACGAAAGGCTAACCCTGAGCCCTTGAGTGTTCAAGCAAACGGTGTCAGAAAACATCTCTGATTCCCTGCAACACTATGCTGAGCCCATGTGGGTATTGGCAGGAGTGTCCCGGGGAGATCCTGGGCCGTGACTGTAAGCACGGCACTGCCAGCAGTTCCATTACTGACCCCAGACCTAATTCAGTGTTGCCTTGCACCTGCGGTCACTGACTTTTGAGCTAAGTGAGTGGAAAATGCTCATTAGAATGTAGTGCCCAGAACGACTCCCCTCTCTGTTTTATTATGGTGTCAGGATCGTAGGGGCTGGAACTGGGGGTGCTGCTGCACCCCCTGGCTTGAAGGGGTTTCCATCACATACAGGGTTTACAGTTTGGTTCAATGGCTCTCAGCACCCCCACTATACACATTATTCCAGCGCCTGGAGAAAAACAAGACCCCAGACCAGCAAACAGCCTGGTGGTTAGGACACGCCCGAGATGGGGGAGACGCAGGTTCAAGCCCCCGCTTTGCTGGAGTCCGAGTAGGAACTTGAGCCTGGCTCTCTCACTTCCTTGGCAAGTGCTCAAACCAGCTGCCTGCTCCGGGGTGGGGCTCGCTCTGCTTTTGACCAGAGAGACCCTCCTGACAGGTTTCCCTAAAATGATAGGTTTCCGTGAAGAGTTCCCACTTTCAACAAGTCGGCGTTTGATGGAAAACACCTGTCATTGCAAAACTCCCAGGCAGCTCTAACAGGAAGGAGGAGGGTCTGGCTTAGACCAGCTCTTCCTGTGGGCAGGGAATCAATCCTCTGGGCTTTGCCCCGTCTGGCTTCAGGCACCTCTAATCTGCTTCTCTTGTCCTTTTTCAGTCCTGGGTGTGTAATTTCCAAAAGCCCCACACTGAGCCCAACTCCCTGAGCCCTAGCACCACCGTGCTGAGCCCCTACATCAAGTTTGGATGCTTGTCGGTGCGAACCTTCTGGTGGAAGTTGGCTGAAATCTACCAGGGGGTAAGGAGGAAAGCGGCTTTGCTCGGCAGCTCCTTGCCAGCGCTCGCGTTAGGCCTCAGGTAGGCCACGGCCTTCTGCCCCACAAGGGCTGCTGGAGCTTACAGATGTGGGGCATTTGGAGTGAGTTAAACCGCTCTGCGTAGGCACATAACCTCCCTGGCGTGGTCGGTGAAGATGCTGCCTCTAAGTCAACGAGCCTCCACGAATGGCTGGCGTGGTCGGTGAAGATCTCTCTCGCTGCCTCTAAGTCAACGGTTTCAGAGTTTGACAGGAAAGCCCAGGCCTGGCTGAGGTTCAGAGCTGTGCATGGTTCAGCACCTCCCTAACCTCCACTGGGCGTTTGGGTAGATGAATGGCTGGGAAGCCAATAGCAGTAACCCCTGCTAGGGGACCAGCACTGGCTCTCTTCTCCGGGCCTCTTCTCTCCCATGTTCCAGAGACAAGAACAACTTCCGCCCTTTTGTGTTTTCGGCAGAGGAAACACTCCAGCCCGCCCGTGTCTTTGCACGGGCAGCTCCTGTGGAGGGAGTTCTTCTACACAGCAGGAGCTGGGATCCCCAACTTCAGCAGGATGGAAGGCAACCCCGTCTGCGTGCAGGTGGACTGGGATGACCATCCGGAGCACCTCAGAGCCTGGAGCGAGGTACTCGTTTTTGGCCACGGCGGCATGCCTGACCTTCGTTCTAGTGCGCTCGTGGCTAGGCCTCCCCCTGCCTCCCAGCACGAAGCGCTGAGAACTGAGTGCTCATGCCCCGGAGATCAGTGGTTGTGCTGGCCTGGGAGCACGGCATGTGAGGAATGGACATTTGAGACACGGTCACTAGATAAGTCAGACAGGCGTGGGCAGCCAGGACTAGAACCTTGGTCCTTCGGCTTCAACATACAGTAGTTGCCTCTTGAGGTAGCAGAGCTCTCCCTTGGCTGGTGGTTGTAGTAGGTCCCCTAGCTCTGTGGGTCCAGCCACTAGAAGCCAGCCCCACCTCTCCCTGGTGCAGCCAGGAGCGGGCCCTGCACATGGCTGCCTGGATTAGTTTGCTGGAGGCTTAAACTCAAGCTCTGATTCCCTTCCCCCTGGCAGGGCCGGACGGGCTACCCTTTCATAGACGCCATCATGACCCAGCTGCGCACTGAAGGCTGGATCCATCACCTGGCCCGGCACGCTGTGGCCTGCTTCCTGACTCGAGGAGACCTCTGGATATCCTGGGAGGAAGGGCAAAAGGTCAGGCATGTCACGAGGGGCTCTGCTGAAATGGGGGGCACCAGAACCGTGGCCTTTGTTGAAGAACAGACAGGCTGACAGCTGCAGAGCAGGCTAGCTGCACCGTTGTCCTGCAGACAGGAAAGCCTGGAGTCCAGCCCACAACTCTCCACCCGGCCTGTCGATGAGCAAACGGCGGGGGCAGGAGGCGGAGATCCCACCACCACAGCCAACGGCTGGAGCGTGATGCAGCGAGGGGCAAGGCTGGCCTTGGAGCAGTTGGGAACTGGGCTGAGAATTTCCTCCCTACTCCAGTCCAGCTGCCCCATCTCCGCCTCTGGCAGCGGGAGCTACGTCGTGGCCTGCGGTCCCGCTGCCGGAGGGGAGATCAGGCTTGCCCTGGGGCTGCTGAACTAGACCTCCACGGACATGGGTGCCCCAGGCGGTCACTCACGGTGCTGGCTTGACGGCTGCTCTGGTGGGGAGGGAGATGGGAACTCCTGCAGCCTCCTATCCAGTTAGACGCCAAACCCATTCAGATGAATTAGGGAGCATCTGAGGCTCTTCTCTGCCTGCAGCTCTGGGCCCACTGCCGTACAGCTGAGCCAGACTGGGGAAGGCCGGTGTGGCTAGCTCCTCATGCTGGATAGCCACAGGCCTGCCGCAAACCCCTTCCCATGACCCCTACGGCAGCCCTTCCCGAATCCCGGCTCTTGGCACCAGCCCCTGTGGAATCTATAGGCACCATCTTTACCTTCCCATTCTGGTACTTCCTGGGAGGTGCCAATTCATGCAGCGGGGTTCCTGGTTGCACTCCTTGCCCACACAGGTTGCTTGAGCCAGCAGGAGCCCAGGCTGAAGGGAAGCAGCAAGTTTTGGGAGTGGGGGCAGGCCACGAATGCTCTCATGCTTCCCCAGAACATCTGCTCCTTCCACCCCCCCAGGTCTTTGAGGAGCTGCTGCTGGATGCTGACTGGTCCCTGAATGCTGGCAACTGGCAGTGGCTGTCGGCAAGCGCCTTCTTCCACCAGTTCTTCCGTGTCTACTCGCCCGTCGCCTTCGGCAAGAAGACGGACAAGGGCGGAGAGTATATCAAGTAGGTGCAGGGCAAAGTCCAGCAGAGCCCAGCCTCTTCCTGGGGCATGCAGGCGTCTGCTGCAGTGTCGGGGCGTGGCATTGCCGAGGGGACACAGCGGGGCTGGAGGGGGGCCATCCAGCCATCTGTCTCCACCCAGGGGACCGCTGGCGGCAGGGAATCCTTCCACCTCGAGATTGTTCGCCTGAGTCTAACTGAAAGGCAACCCTGTGTTGGGTGGTCTGTGAGGAGGGGAAATTGGGAGCTCTTGTCCCATTCCAAGGGGGGGAAGGACCGATTGCCACCTTCCACCCCCGACTAGCAGCTTCAGGGGACAGGCTAAGTAGTGAGTGGGCCAGAAGTCCCATACCCCCCTCTAACCCCCTCAGTCTGTGGATACGTGGGGGACCTGCATCAGCTCTGAATTCCCGCCTCAGCTTGTTTCTTGGGGGGCTGCTTGGGCCTCCTGCAGGAAGTACCTCCCCTTCCTCCGGAAGTTCCCCGCCGAGTACATCTACGAGCCTTGGAAGGCGCCGCGAAGCTTGCAGGAGCAGGCGGGCTGCGTGATTGGCCGAGATTACCCCAAGCCCATCGTGGTGCACGAGGTGGTGAGCAAGAGGAACGTGGAGCGGATGAAGGCAGCCTACGCCCGGCGCTCGGCCAGCCCCACAGCCCAGCAGCAGGGAGGGGGCGGCAAGAAAGGTAACCACCACCCTTGCCCACAGCTGCTCTGTGGCGTGGGCTCTCTTGAGCTGGGGGTGAAGTGCAAGGTACAGGCTGGGAGGAAAGAATCCAGAGCATGGCTAGAGCACTAACCTGGGACTCCGGAGACCTATGCTCTATATCCAGCTCAGCCACTGATCTGCTGGCTGAGCGTGGGAAGTCACGGGACCGCCCTGTGCCTCAGCTTCCCCCTGTATAAAATGGGGATAACACCAACCTCTTTGAAAGGCACTTTCAGCTTTGTGGCTGAGAACGGTTCCCAAGAGCTAAGTGTTAGTGAATTATTTGTATTGCTGGCCAGTTCTCCCTGCCAGCTGAGACATGCCAAATGCGCCTGAGGCCCCCACCTGTGCCAGCTTGCCACCATCCAGTCCTTAGGTCTCTAGGGTGGTGCCTGACCAGGGAAGACAGGACGGTCCTGCCCTCTTCAGCCAAATAACCTGGCTGCTTGCTTCTCCCAGTAGGGGCCAAACGGAAGCCGCCTGCTGGTCCCTCTGTGGCCGAACTGCTGACCAAGAAACCGAAGACGAAAAGCAGCTGAATTCCTCCCCGCGGCCAGTGGATCTTGACAATGGGCCAGTCTCTTCTGTGCACCCCCCTGGTGCCAGGGAGCACGAGAGCCCACTCACATCCCACTTGGGCTCTGACCTACTCCCTTGGCTGACGGGAGCCCTGGCCGCCCAAATCCAGAGGAAGTGACGGTGAGGTTTTGGCAGTCTCTCTCATTGGCTCAGGCAACATTTTCATGCTGTACCCTTCTGTTCAGCCCCATTCAGCTAACCGTCCTTTGGTGCGTCCTATGCTGCCTCCAGGCCGGACGCCGACTGTCCTTTTTTGGAAAGGCCATTGCCATGGAGCGGATCAGTGTGTGCGAGTAACTTTACCCTACAGTGCTTGGGGCAAACCGAGATTACAGGACCGATTTCCAACGCGAGCTGCCGGAGCCCTGAAAAAACCTGCCCTAACTGACTTGCTCGGATCACTCAAAGAGGCAGAGCCGGGAACTGAACCTGTATCTTGAACTACAATCAAGTGCCTTCCACCCACGATCCTCCCCCCCCCCGCCCTCCTGCACTGTGCTTTCTTGAGCCAGGCTGTTGCAGACGTTTAGCCGACAGGTAAGAGAGCCTATTAAACAAACACTGTATGGTCACACTCCTGAGTAAAGCCGGGTCCAAATCCTTTACTCTCCGAACCACTGAGCAGCCTTTTCTCTAGCTGAAGACGCGGGCTCAGTGTGACCCTCTGGGGCAGTGATATGCAGCCCTCCGGGGCGCAGGAGCCAAATTAGCAAGCAACATTAACCCCCCAGCGCCACAGCTGTGTGACTTCATGGCTGTGTTTATGACAGTTCTGTAGATTCCCATGTAAGCGCTAGGAGGGGAAATATTTAGTTTTATATCTCTATATTCTTACAGCACTAAGCTAACTGAACTGACTTGGTTAATTACTAATAAAAGCATCCTGATTTATTTAGCAAAAACAACGCGAGTCCTGTAGCCCTTTAAAGAGTAACACATTTAATTTCTGCAGCCATTACAGCCCACGAAAGCTTATGCCTGCAGAAATTAAATGGGTTAGTCTTTAAACTGCTACAGAACTCGGGTTGGTTTTGCTGTATACAGACTAACCCGGCTACCCCTCTGGAACGGATGTATTTAATTATTAACCAAGCGAAGTTATTTTAACCACACAGTTTTAATAGCAGGTGCTGCAAGAGCCGCCGCAGCCTCAACAAGCCACTTGTGACTCGTGACCTGCAGTCTGCGTATCACTGAGGTGGGGAATTCTGGCCGTTCTCTGAGATGGCTGTAGCACGGACCAGCTCCACTCTGTCCGTTGTGACAGGGCCTGGCGCAGATACCCAGCAGCCTAAGGCCAAGGGAGTGTGTGTCACTTTGACTGTACTCACGCTGGTCAATAGATAATGGGAAAAGGCTGGATAGAGCTGGGGGCAGCTCGTCTGCAGGGGGCTGGGGCCAGGTGTGGGAGAAAGTTACCAAAAGCAGGCCCAGGAAGCAGGTGCTGGTGGTGGGACGTATGAAACCAGACTGAGCCCCAAGAGGAAGTCTGGGACAGGAAAGAGGAAGTGGCTGGAGCAGATGAGGTCCAGGCAAGCAGGCTCCCTAGTCTAGCACTCAAGCCATGCGCTGCAGCCCGAGGAGCCTGGCTGGCCCTGCACGGGTCTGTCCCCAGCCTGAAGAATGCAGCGGCGTGGTGAGGGAACCAGTGGATTTGTCTAGAGCTGTGTATTTCTTGTGCTAATAAAGGAAGGGCAAAGAAGCGCCGGCAAAGCCTCGCTGTATGTTATGTGCTACACCTACCACCTGGGTCTGACGATGGAAACGGGGGGGCTAGAGCAGCACCCAGTGCGTGCATGTCACAGGGGGCATCTGAGGGGCAGCACTTCCTGAGGGGCAACACTTCCTGGGGGTGACAGTGCCCTAGAGCATCCCTCGCAGACGGTGGTGCCTTACAACAGCTGTCTGGTAAGCAGCCCCCAGGGGATGTAAGTGCAAGCCCAGCACCCAGTCACTCCCTGCTCTGCTCTTGGCTCCCTCCACTTCCCCACTGCCCTCTGCCAGGGGCCCTGGGCAGGAGCTGCTGCATGGGCCCCTGCATGGGCCCCCCGCCACAGCTCACTGCTGCCAAGGGCAGTTTTCCCAGCGACTTGGCTGGGGTTTGAATCAAGCGTAGCTGCCAGTAACTGCAGTGCCGCCCTTAACGTGGGGAGCGTCTTGGCCTCAGCCACACGCCTGCTGCCACTCCAGCCCCGGGCTGTGCACTCACGTTATTGCAGCACAAAGCAGAGGGAGGAGACGACATGAATCTGACCTGCGCTTGGAGCTGCACGGGGGCAGCTCAGGCCTGGGCAGTCTTCCTGGGCCAGCTGCCTCCCCTCCCGTCCTTGAGGAGCGCAGCACCTTTGGGACAGGAGAGCAGCTATTTCCCACTTTACGGTATCTCCAGCCCAGCTCAGCTTCTAAACTCCTCACCCCCCCCCCCCACAGGCTGTGCCCCCTGCAGAAGGAGGGAGGGTGGGCTCCCAGCTGGGGCAGAGTCCTAGACAGCAGCAGCCTGGCTCTGCTGGTTCCTGGCCCCGCTCAGGGGAAAGCCCATCTCAGCCCAGGCAGGCTGTTAGTCAGCCCCAGCATCCAGGACATGTCGGGGGGAGACTAGGAGTGTGTGCGTCCCGCATCTGTCACCTCGGCCATAGCTTTGATCTTTCTTCTCTGCACTGGGCCCATCCCAGCCTTGAATTCTGTCCCTCAGAAACGGAGTCAGCACTTCAGGCAAGGGAGGCTTTAGCAACATCAACGGGGGGTTGTGTTTTGGATGGATCCCACACTCCACCCCCTGGTAGTTCTGGGCCACGGGCTCCCGACGGGCTGCGTTGAAAACAAGTGACCCAGTCAGTCCCCAGCTGGAGAGGGGCACCCTCCTCCTTCCTTGGCCAGGCCTCCAGCTACAACAGAAAGAATCAGCAATAAGCCCGCCAGCCCCTCACAGGGTTTCATGAGGTTTTGTTCTTGGCATCTCAGCACATTTTGGGAAGTTAATGGTCTGTATCAAACCCCTGCTATGGCCCTCAGAGGACCTGCGCCCAGGGGCGGATTGCTACAGCCAAGAACAAGACGCTGTCAGAATGTTTGTTTTCTCCCCCCTCCATGGCCAGCGGAACCGGTGAACTTCCCTTCCTACAGTGCCTTCAGTCTAAAGGGCGCCAAAGCAGTTTGCAACTCCAGCAGGGGGGTTGAAAGTTCTGCACAGACAGATCATTTAAAGAAATGCAGCCACCGCTGGGGTGGAACGAGCCATCCACATAACAGCATACAACAGGGTGGGAGGGGAAGAGAAGACAATTGTAGATAACGGACACACTGCAAGGACAATGCAGGTAGGCAGAATTATTAGCTAAATCGGAATTGGAGCAGAAAAATGAGGCCTCAAAGAAACAGGAGGGTTGGATTAAGATAAAGCCATAGGTCTCTGTGAATAGCCTCTCACATGGATGTTCTTAGTCACCCAGCTGTTAACCACTTCGCCCTGCATGCAGGAGTTGGAAAGCAATAGGCTGTGGAACCAGTCGGTTAATTTCTGTTCCCAGGATGAGCTGGTGCCTTTCAGAGCCAGGAGAGGTTAGACTCAGGGAACAAGTGGCTGTCTCAGGCTCCGAGAGAATGGGAGGTGGAGAGACAGCCTATTTCTGCAACGAGAATGGGGAGCAAATGGCTCCCGGGGAGAAGTTGGATCTGCTGCCTTTCACCCCACACCACCAGGATGAACCTGGCCCAACGTTAGCAGTAGCCAGACACAGCAATTATCTGAGATCTCTACATACGTTGTGGGATACACAGACGCAGCCAGGCTCCGGGGCTGATAAGCCAGCACCTTCCACCAGCACAAAAAGGGCACTCAGAAGTGTCCGAGAACAGACTTCCATCCCCGAGGAGGGGCATGTGTTTTCTCCTGCAGCTAAAGGTGTGATTAGAACAACAGGTGGGAGGAGGGCAGAGAGGGATTCGGGAGTCAAAACCCAACAGCTCCAGAGAGGCAGCGTGGCCTAGTGAATGGAGCAGGGGACTGGATTCTGTTCTCAACTCCCGGCCTGGCCCACTGCCAGTCACTTCTCTCTCTACCTCAGTTTCTACATTAGGACCCTCAACCAAGAAGCAGATTGCGGAGCTCTGAGCATTACAGACAGAGCGTGCCGGGAGGCGGGACCCACCTGCTGGGTTAGTTCCGAGCTCTCAGACAATGTTCCTCTCGAGGGTCGGCTCTCCGGAGAAGAACCGCTGGAAGGACAAGTTCCTGAGGTTGATGTTCACGAACTTGCCTTCCAGAATGAGCTCGGCCACTGCCCTGCCTGCCGCCGGCGACTGCTGCAGCCCGTGTCCGCTGAAGCCCGTGATGAAGAGCATGTTCTCCACCAGTGGGTGCGAGCCCAGCACAGCGTTCTGGTCGAAGGTGTTGTAGTCGTAGTAGCCAGCCCAGCAGCTCTTCACCTGGCCAAAGAAAACACGCTCAGGGCCCTGTGGGCCACCCATCGACGGGACCGATCTACCCCCCAGGAAGCCCCTCAGGCTGGCACTGACTAGTACCACGCTTGGCGGGGAGACCCGGGGACAGACAGGCTGAACTCACCTCTCATGCCCCAGAGGAGCAGCTCATGGGCAGGGCTGTGAGAGGGGATGCTTGCTCTGGGGTGTTCCCGCTCTGGGGCTGGGGGACTCCCACCTTCAGGGCGGTCAGCCCAACTCCTTTCACCAGCGCTCAGCTCATGTGAATGCAGCTCCCAATGCTCTCTCATCCCCCTCAGCCACCCGGCCTGATACAGCCGCAGGGATACGCGCCAACGTGGACACTCCTCTGCCCAGCAGGTCACAGCAGCAAACCTTCCCCCTGCCTGGGGTTCTCCTAGCCAGGGACCACCCCCGCGGGAGCGGGTGGGAGGGCTAAAGGAAGGGAGAGACCTTCACTTCCTCACCCTCCTCTCTCGCGGTGAGCAAGCACAGGGAGGCACAGGCCCCGTTACCTTCAGGGACTCAAACACTGGCACCCGATGGGCCAGCTTGGGCCAGATCTTCTCCTGGAAGAAATCATGATCCACTTCCAGGTCTTGGATGTCTGGCTCTTCCCCCTGGAGGTGGGAGCAGAGAGAGGTTTGAGCCCCAAGCAGACAGTGACCCATGGTCCTGGTGCCAGAGCCCAGCCAGGATATTCGCCTGGGACAGGCAGAGTCTTAGGCAGGGAGCCACCCGTGTGGGGCTGCTGGCGAGCAGGCATTCAGGGGCAGCTCAGACAGCAGGGCTGTCTCGCACGGCAGCGTGATGGAAAGTCCGGCTTTGGTGCTGCAACAGAATTCACTCGAGGCGAGCGGGCTACGCGCCAGAGACGCTAGTGGGGCCGGGGCTGGTTCAACTGCTCTGCTGAGGCTCTAGGGCTGGGAGTTCCCAGGGAGACGGGTGGGTGATTGTACCTGGGTGAGACTTGGGTTTTGTACGGAGCGGGTGCCCGCATCTGCTCTCGATGCTGGAGAGAAGCTGCCTGGCCCCAGCACCGCCTGGGAGAATTCCCCCACTCAAGGGAGCGCTTACGTGCTCAATGGCCACGTCCGATGGTGCATGAGCAGAGGATCTCAGGAGGGGGGCAGGGGGCAGCCTCCAATCTGCCAAAAGCCGTTTCCATTACACTGCCCCACTCCGGAGTCCTAGATTGCAGCCCCACCTTCCCCTTCTAGGACAAATGCCCCCTGCGTGAGTCAGCCAGAGAGGGCGCTGGTGAGCAATTAAAGACCCCCTGGTGGTTCCTGTTTAACTGAGCCCGGATTTCCGGCCGGTGTCAGGTGCCCCCAGAGTCGGGGTGGGCACAGCGCAGCACAGCACAGCCTAGCACAGCGTAGTCTGACGTCACTAAATCCAGTTCGCCCCTATAACTACAGCGTTATTGCTCCCTGGCTGTCTCCCTGCTCCACCCCGTATCTACGGGGCTATCCATTCCCCTGCTGAGCCCCCGCCAGCTTCCCCCTTTATGAGATGGTTTGCTGATTGCAATTTCCTTGAGACCCCGATGAACTCACCTCTGCCGGGCTGAGGCCACCCAAGTAGTTGCCTCCCAGGCCTTCCCGGCGGAAATAGGCCCCTGTGGTGTCAATCAGCATGGGACAGTCCAGGCCAGGCCCACTGGGGGAGTGCCAGACGTAGACGTACCTGGGGGCAAAGGGACAGGGGTCAGTTCGGCTAAGGGACTGAACACCAAACCCTCCTCTATCCTGAGAGGGGTTATCCAGAGCCCTGGCAGCCCCAGGGAAGGGCTGCCTTTTTATCAGCAGGCTGGAGCAGTCAGAATCCGCATCTCCCTGATTTCCAAGTCGCCTGCTTTTCCACCTTCACAAAGCAACCCAACCGAGAGCCAACGGGCTGTGTTCTACAACACAGTGCAGTCGCCCTTAGAGAACACGTCGCTTCGCAGCTTAAACTCGTCAGCTCTGGTGCTGAAGCGTCACTTAACCCAACAAGCCCAGCCCCTTGGAAGGGGGAGATGTAGGATTTCCCTAAAAAGGAATCGAACCTGAATGTGCAAATCAATGCCCCACAGACACAGACCTCCCAGGGCATCAGCCCTGCAGAGCGCTCCATGGCTGCCAACTCCAGGTCCCATCACCTCTCCCCGCTGCGCTAATTCCATCATTGGCCCACGCTACAGATCACGTAAGCCCACGACAGCTTATGCCTGCCAAAATTAAATGTGTTAGTCTTTAAAGTGCTACAGAACTCCCGTTGTTTTTGCTGTATACAGACTAACACGGCTACCCCTCTGGAACCACATATCATGTTATTTAATGTGCACCTTTTCCGGGGCTCCACTGGCAGTTCAATCCCTTCTGGGGTGTCTTGTGGGCCAACCCCAACGCCAGCCATCTTTGCCAGCTTCCCTGACCAGGGTCCAGCTGCATTGACCACCAGGGCACACTTCACAGGCTGGCACTCCAGACTGTTGGGCATTTGGACCTGGGAGGCACAAGAGGCAGAGCAGTGAGCTTTCCAGACCCCACAGAGCCCTGGGTGCCAGATACCCCATGAAGGTCTTTCCAGGCCATCAACAGGCAAAGCAACCAGGCTACACTGGAGGAGATGTCCTGGAATAAACAGGGGAACTGCCCCCCTGAATTACCCTGTACTGGAAAAGATGTTGGGGAACCACTGCTTCAGGAAGCAGGGAGGACAAACAAGGATGGTTTTGTGGTTATAGCATCAGGCTAGGCAGCAAGAGAACCCAGCCCAGCCCCTTGGGGGGGGGAGATGTAGGATTTCCCTAAAAAGGAATCAAACCTGAACGTGCAAATCAATGCCCCACAGAGACAGACCTCCCAGTTCTCTTGCTGGCTCTGCCACTGACTCAGAACATGGTCTTGGGTAAGCCACATCATCTCTCTGTACCTCAGTTTCCCCATCGGTTAAAGTGAGATGATATGAGTGACTTGTCTCACCAGGGGCAAGCGAGGAGAAAATGAAGCACAGAGAGGGAGCGTCATGCAATGAGTCCATGGCCGAGGTGGGAGTAAAACCTGGAGTCCCACCATCCGTGGAGACCCACTGCCAAGAGCTTGGGTTCTTGGACCAGTAGACATCGCTGTTTTGTTACAGTATTTTGGCTCCGACAGAAACATGGCCCAACACAAAGGGCAAAGAAGCTTTTGCAGTTACATGGTGTACAGATTTCATAGACTCAAGACCAGAAGAACCCTCCAGTCGGACTTCCAGCACAGGCCCGGGGATTCCACCCAGTGAGTCTGCACCGGGCTCAGTGACTTGGGGTTGAACTACAGTGGAGTGTTTTGGAAGACACCCAGTCTCAATTTAAAAGACACCAAGTGATGGTGAACCCATTATGTCCCTCAAGGAACTATTCTAATGATTACCCTCACTGTTAAAACATCTCACAGTTAGGGTTACCCAAATCAGCCCTGTAGTGCGTATGTATGAGGATACCATCTTTAATTATGATGACTGATATTTTTCTCCCACATGTAATCAGCAGTGTCAAGCCCAGGACCCAGCACAGACCTCTCCTGTCGCACTATGGCAGACCCGTGGGGGATTACTTACATGGGCATAATTAATGCGGGAAAAGGTCAGCTCCCCTATATCCGTCATTATTTCTCGGAAGGAAGTGGAAAAGGCTGGGAAAGAGACAAAGAAACAAACATGCAGCAAACAGCAATTCGCTCAGTCCCAAGAAGCCGCATGAGTGCATCAGGTGTGGGCAGGAGTGCGGCCTAGTGTTTAGATCAGAGGATGGAGTGAGGACTCCTGGGTTCCATGTCTCATTTGGCCTGGATAGTCTTGGGCAAGTCACCTTTTTCTGTACCCCTTTTTTCCATGGGGATAATGCCCCCATACTTACCCCTCTTCGTAAAGCACGTCGACAACCTCACCTGAAAACCATTATGGCCCAGATCCTCAAACGTATTTAATCCCCCAACTTCTATTGATTTCAAATACCTATAAATACGTGGGCCTATATGCAGCAGGTACAACTGCCTAGTCTGCACAGCTTGTAAGTAACATGCAAAGAACAGCTCTCGGGACTGCAGAACCACCCATTACTGCTAGAGAATAACCTCCAGTCTCTTCGCCAGTACACGATGTGTATTCCAATATGCCTTTCGAACTAAAATCTCTAACAGCTGCTCATTTGATTTCAGTACGTTTTATGATCCCTGCTCTGTCACGGTGCTCGCTCACTGATTCGTAACATACGGCGATCGGGAACGGGCAGGCACTCAACTCATGAGGTAGTTGCAGCAAAAGGGGGGGAAAAGAACCCAAAACCACTAGACAGGTTACTGAGGAATTTAACTTGTGCTGAGAGGTGGACCAAGGAAGCACCAGAGATATTGTGTGTTAGATGCAGTGTCTACTTAGCACTCATACAGTGCTTTTCAGACATAGATCTCAAAACACTTTACAAAGGTAGGTAACTGTCCTTTGCCTCATGTTACAGATGGAGAAACGGAGGCACAGAGAGACTAAGTGACTTGCCCAAGGTCACTCAGTGATATTGTGGCAGAATTAGGAATGGCCCTTATGTCTCCTGACTCCCAGCTCTGTCCTTATTCTGTTAACTCTCCAGTCTGCTCATTTATCCACTGGACAGCACTTCAGATAGACCGCCATGGAGTTTAACATAGAATGACAGACATCAGAAATGGACTGTGGTACCGTTTGGGTGACTCTCCCAGAACAGGCCTGCATTGTTCCCTACAGGATATATTCTCCATTGCTGCATCTAATCTAATTTAAAAGAGTAGAGGAGGAAATTGACTAGAAAAGGTTTGGAGGTTGTGTTTGTCTGTTTGAAACCAAAGGCATTTTACCTGGCAAGCCCTGAGCTCAGTTTCTCCTGCTACAGCTGATGGAATGACTGATTTCCAGAGCAGGGCGAGGAGTTACACTAGAGCAGTGTGTGGAATGTATGTGCCATCCCCACAGAGGTCTGGCAGGGGAAACACAGAATCCCGGACTGCAGTTTGAACCAACAAATGATACCAATTGTCAGTGTGTTTCTAAAACATATTTCCAGTACTTACATCTACACATTTTTGTTTCTGATTCAATGTCTTAAGTGGTTTTGGTAGCTATTTATTTAATTTTATCAGCTGTATTCATTTTTCTTACTTTATTTTAAAGATACCACCTTCAGCAACACAGCAGCCTGCTGGACCAGCACTCAATCCCTAACACTACTACTTGCAATCGTAGGTGCTCTTTTGAGATCTCCCATCCAACCCTGCTTAGCTTAGAGGATCTCAGCAGATGGTGGTGACACAACCCTAGAAGGGGCCAAAACTACTTGTGAGCCTCACTTAGCTGCTGAGAGGAGAATCACTTACAGATCACTTCTCCATAGGACAGATAGACACCCATGGACATTGCTTTCCTCCGGAAGGCATCGAGGAGGGACCAAGGATCAAACCAACCCTCGTTTTCTAGACCTAAAGAAACAAGGAATGAACACATGGAAGAGGAGGCATGAAGAAGCAGCCATTCAACCATACAAGCCCCCTAAACTGTGAATCCTACAAACACTTGTGCTCACGCTTAACTCTATGCATGAGAAGTTCCACTGAAGTCAACAGAATTAGTCACACGTACAAGGTAAGCATGTGCATAAGCAACTGTGGATTTAGCAAATGCACAATATAG
Organism: Emydura macquarii macquarii; assembly: GCF_026122565.2. NCBI lineage: Eukaryota > Metazoa > Chordata > Testudines > Chelidae > Emydura > Emydura macquarii. Next base: position 2,170,491 of record NW_027130449.1, on the reverse strand, counting down.
ACAGGTATGCATTATTATCATCCTCTTTTATAGAGGTGGTGAGGTTAGCTAGGCTTTGTTTCTGCTTAAGGCATCTTTTTTTTCTTTAATACACAGGCATCATTCAGCAACAGACCCTTAAGTATTTAACTTATGGTTATACAAAAGTTGCACCAGTTCCCAGCAAGGGAACTTTAATGAAGTGGGAATTCCAACTTGCATTCTAGCTCCATTTTTTTCCTTCCGTTTTGTCAAATAAAGTCTCATTGGTCTGAAAGGTTCTGGGTTTGGTCTCACCCAGAAGGTGAATTTGCTTGGAGAGTGAGTGAGATCAGTCTCGCTATTTTCAAGTCAAGAAGATAAAGCACTTTCCCCACACATTTCAACGGAGAATTGTATGCTCGTGTAACTCAAGTGGGTGAATCTAGAAATTTTAAACTTGGCTTGCTTTATAAACCTCAAAGGGAAACCAGTTCAAATTTGAAGGAAGACAGTTCAGTAATTTTAGAGGCATGAATATGTAAATTCAGCGTCTCTAAGTAAATGCATTTGAATTCTATTTCCCCTCCCCAGTGCGATGTGGTGATGACTTCAGTGTTTTTGGCAATATTTTTTCTGACCTTTCTCCCCTCTATTTCCCAGAGCAAAAAACCAGGGAAATTAAATGCAAAAACCTAATGCTAATCAACAACTGAAAAATCAAGCACCCAAAAGTTATGTTTACATGGTCATATTGTACACATGTACTTAAATACCCGTTTGCCTTGTTAAATGGAAGCCCTATTGTACTGTTGGTTATGTTATTAGGTCTGCCATGAAACAGACAAGACAGGTAACGAGCTGGATTAATACTTAACAGAAACGTTAATTTTTGACATTCTCTTACTTTGGACTTTGATTTTTCAGCCCTTATATTGCACTAAAATGTGGGTTTGCACTTAATATCTAACAGCAGCTCTGGCCCTTGTAACTAAAGCTGGCCCTTTCAGTTCCTTCCATAGTATTTTCCAGAGTTTCAGAGACATCCGTTACATTTTCTTTTTTAACTTCACTTCTCTAATATTTCCTGAGACTGCAGCACAAAGGGAGTTCCATTCCCCCATGGGGCAGGCAGGGGTTTAGCAATTAGATACCGTAGGATGCCACGGCCACCCCATCTGTATTCATCCATGGATACTGCTTCTTCAGTTGTGCTGGTGACAGAAGGGCGACCTGAGCTCCATGGTTCCTGAAAAGCCATTAAACATCCATCAGAACACGCTGAGTTTGTGTGCCAACACAGCTGTTGTTAGGATACACGTGGGAGGAGATCTGGAGAGAATGAAGTATAACCACTAGGGGAAAAAAAGGAAACCAGTGATGCTTTTTGTGACCTGAAAGTTTCCTTTTCCCCCCCAGCAGTTCTGCTTCTCTCTCTCTAGATCTCCTCCCTATGCTAAGGGAGCAAGGATCTTCATCCCTAAAACCCTTCATGTGCTGGGGCCCAGCTAGCTCAAGCCCATTTCTCCTCCTGCTCCCCACACAGGGACACTTCACTTGGAGAACCCCAGGGTGAAGATCACAGGGGCTGGACATTCTCAGCAGTGGCCCTTGGCTACAGAAATCATTATCCATAGATTCAGACTATCTGGGACCATCATGATCATCTAGTCTGACCTCCCGCACGCTGCAGGCCACAAAACCTCACCCACCTGCAATAGACCCATAACCTCTGGCTGAGTTATTGAAGTCCCCAAATCATGATTTAAAGACTTCAAGTGACACAGAACCCACCATTTACATTAGGTTAAACCCACAAGTGACCCAGGCCCCATGCTGCGGAGTAAGGCAAAAAACTCCTAGGATCTGTGCCAAGGAATATTCCTTCCTAACCCCAAATCTGGCGATCAGTTAGACTCTAAGCCTGTGGGCAAGACCCACCAGCCAGACACTTGGGAAAGAATTTGCTGTAGTAACTCAGAGCCCTCCCCAGCTGGTACCCCATCACCAGCCACCGGAGATATTTGCTGCTAAGAGTCGCAGATCAGCTACATGCCGTTGTAGGCCGTCCCATCATACCATCCCCTCCATAAATGTATCAAGCTCAATCGTGAAACAAGTTAGGTTTCTGGCCCCTATTGCTCCCCTTGGCTACCACTGGAAATTGCCAAATCTAGCTACCTTCAAAGCGCCAGGCAAGACCCACGTGGTCTCACAGGACTTGTGACCATCTCAGTTCATTGCCAGGGAGCACATCATGCCAGTGGTGCAGCACCTCTACTCAAAGGTCACTCTGTAGGAGGGCTGGCGGGTGAGTGCGGGGGAGGAGAGGCGCCCAGGTGGGGTGAGGGATTAGTGTACACGCCCCTCCCATCTAAAGACCTGGCCTCTAAAGACTTTGGTCGTGCGGGAAAAGGAATAATTTAGTGGCCTTTCAATCGAGCCTTTAGGGAACGTTTGTCCACAGCACCAGAAACTCCATGGGGTTTTCCACAATCAGCTACGGGATCTCTGGGAAGGCCCCAGGCTGAGGTTAGCGAGGAGGGGTGGGCAGGCCAGGGTTGGGATGTAGCCGCAAAACTGTGTGAGGGGGCCCGGGACAACAGCAGTTCCAGAAGAACGTGGGAAACCCCCAAACTAGAACAGCAAGGGACAGAGGGACGGCAGCTGCCCCAGTATGTAGATGCTGGAGGCTTCACCTCTGCAGAGCTGGCGGTAGTTCAATGCTTCTGAACTGGAGTGGCAATAAAGGCGGTATCCCCGGCTGCCCTCTGCCCCAAGCCTGACCCTGCTACAAGTGTAACTGTGTGGGCTGTTTACTACGAGGTCGACTGGCCATTACCAGCCACTGCATCTATGGCCCTGAGCCTCTTCGCAGCCCCCATTGTTTCACCCCCCAACGTTCTCCCCGTGGAGGGGCCGTACCTCTGAATGTGCACGTTCTCCTCCAGCATGGCAGCTTTGTCCTCTGAGGCCAGGAAGAGGTACCCCGAGGGGTTAAACTGAATGTCTATGGGTGGCTGGTTCACAACCCCCAAATGCTCCTGGGGACAGAGAGCGCCTGTCAACACGCCAGTCACTGGTCTGCTCAGGCAGATGAAGAGGGACACTCACTCAAGAGAGCCTCCCTGCATTCTCTGCCCATTTCAGGGAGGTGTTTTTAGAGGCTCTTCCAGAAGGGAGCCCCTCTGGTCTGGCAGCCCCGTCAGAACGACCTGTACTCCTCTGTTCGAGGCCTCCCTTGGAGCCCGTCAGTGCAGCTCTTTGCTCTGCCAGACGGGTCGCTGACAAGCTACACAGCCCCCCTAGTGACTGACCCCATCACCTGTGCACACGTCCCAGCACGTGTCAGCTAGGGAGCAAAGATGGGACGTGAACCCAGGTCCCTTGTATGGAGTGTGACCTGGTTACTCTTTGTACCGTGCTTCCCAGACACACAGAGCAACAGAAAGGCAGAGATATTATTAAGCAAAGGCCACTGACTGATCATTCTCCTCAGAAGAGGCACAGGACCAGATGCCAATCTGATACACTGGTGTCAATCCAGAGTCACTCTGGATTGACACCAGTGAGCAGCAGACTCAGGCCCACAAGCACGTACGATCAAGACAGCCATGTCTCTCTCTCCCACGCACACACACACCCCTAATTCAGTGAACCATACAGGGCTCCACTGTTGCCCGGGCGACAAGAGCTCAGCATGCCTGCAGCTCTCCTAAGCCTCCTAGCCCCAACCTCTAGCATGGAGCCTGCAGGCCTCGGGGCCCCTGGAGAATCAAGGCCCCCGCGCCTCCCTTCAGGCCTTGGCCAGCACGACGTACGTTGATTGTGCGCAGGAAGTACGCTGAGTAGAGGGACATCTTGATGTTCTCTGGCAAGCAGAACTGCTGCCGAATTCCTCCCACAGAGAGCACGGTGGACGCTCGGGAGTACTGCGGGGAAACCAAAGGGGACAGAGATGGATGGTCAGGATGGCAGAGTTACCAGAACAGAAATGAGGCAGCTACTTACACAGAGCTTTCAGCTCTTCCCGCTAACGGGTTTTAGTCTGGCGAAAGGCCTGGGCCCGAAGGCCCTGGAGATTGCACTCCTCTCTCCACAGAGCAAAGCCAGGATGAGCAGCAGCGGTGCAAGAATCCCCCGATGCTGCCCTACCAAGGAACCCCGGGATCTCCCTCTAGTGGGCAGAGGGGAGGTCGGTGTTCATGGCCCATTCACTCCCAAGTCGGTCTCCTGAGACGATCAATGGGGTGACGGGGGCACTTGCTCTTGGGGAACAAGTCTGCTCTTTGCAGCAGCCCCATGCAATCCCGCTGTTCGATTCATCAAGCTCCAATGCAGAGCGAACAGAGACCAAGGGACCCACTGGTGCGTCCTGGCCATGCCCAAGCAACGTCTTGAACTCACAGGCGCTGATCTATTTTAACACCATGGAACACGGGAGTGCTTGATCAAAATAAAACAAGCTGGAACACATCGGGCTTTTTTCCTCAACAAAACTGTAACCCCCTTAGAGGTCTTAGAGTCACTACCGGGTCTCTGCAGGGCCAGCCACTACCTCCTTCCCCACTGACCCCTTCTTTATCAGCCTCCAGCCCCTCCCTGGGGAAGCCCATTCAACTGCCTCTATCACTCTGGCTGCTAAGAACCTCTCTCTCTCTGCACAATGCTCAGCCTAATTTTTTTCTTCCTTCACCTTGTGCCATTGCTCCTTGATTCCCCACGTTACTACGTTACTCTGCAGATCCGTACAGGCTCCAATCCGCCTCCCACACTGAGCTGGCTCTTTTCTGGACTAGCCCGGTCAGCTCCTTTGGTGCAGCTGGCCTCCCTTTTTATGGATGCAATTCTTTATTGGGGGGGGGGGGAAGGGGAAGAGGGAGATCTGGTGCAAAGAGGGGAGCTGGGTCTGCAGCTCAATTTCTAAACCCTGTCCTAAATAAGGCTCGGACTCTACACAATTCTGGGATGCGGCATATTTTAGTAGCAGCCTCCCCGAAGGTAACTTACCGTTGGATCCCTCTCAATCACGACCACTTTAAGTGTATCTCTCCGGGGTTCTAGCGCCTTCAGCCAATAGGCGACGGACCAGCCCATCACTCCTCCCCCCACGATGACCACATCTGCTTCCTCAGGAGGGAGACCCTTCGTGATACCTACAAGGTCCAACTCACTGCCTGGGAGGTTCTCTTTTAACTTCTTCTGAAACTTCACTAAACCCTTGTCCAGGTCTGTAAGGAGAGAAGGGATTGTTAGCTGGCTCGCCCTCTCCAGTGGGAGAAATCCAGACAGCAGGAACAATGATCAACCCAAAAGAGAACACTTTAAGAGCTATGCAAGTGGTGTGCAGGGCGAGCTGGGCAGTGCTCGGTGGAGGGGTATTGTGTTTGCTGGGCGAGTTCACCCAAGGCTCAGGACACAATGCCCTACTCTATTTTCCGTTAAACCATGTGGTCAGGTCATGAGATACCCTGGATCCAGGCTCCACTGGGATGCAGATAACTGCATAGCTCCTTTGTCCACTGATACAGCCTCTGCCATCCCCAAGACGTCCTGACACCTGGAGGAGTTCAGAAGGCAGACGAAGAGCATTTGGCTCTGGTTCAGCCCAAGAAAGTTTAAAGTGATGTTTCTAGGAAGGGGAAAGACTCTGAAATGCTATAACCACACTGACAACCAAGCCATAAGACTCTGCGAGATGCTCCCAGACCCCTGACTAGTCCTGAACACAGAGATTGACATTAGGGTGAGGAATATTTCCTTCCTTCATTGTGCGGCTAGGAAACGTTCCTGCTTTCGGATGAAGGCCTAGCCACTGAAATTCACACCATCACCACCAGGCTAGATGACTGCACACCATTCTATCTAGGGCTGAATTCAACTGACATGCGATTCAGCCTGCCATAGCGTATCTCATTAACCAAGGCCAACATGAACATGTCACACGTGTTTATTGTACATTCCACTGGCTCCCTGTTTGTTTCAGGACAGAAAACAAGGTCCTGGTCCTAACCCCTACAAACCTTAATGGGCTGGGATCACCCCAGCCTACAAGGAAGCTATGCTCCACAGGAATTCTGCTGCCAGAGAGACCCAGATTTAGACAATAAGCAGAGCAGTCTCCGGCTCTCGGACCCATGGAACCCCAGCTCTGGGACTCCTTGCCTTTTAGGCTCATTCCTCAGTCTGACTGCATCCTTTCTGATCAAGCCTTACGGTGGAAATACAATACCACATGTTCCGCAGTCCAGTCTTCAATGACTCACGAAAGGGTTTCCCCACTTCCCCTGGACAGCTGAGGGAAATCTGTACATTGATTTTTTTTTTTAATCTTTACGTGGGTTTAGTGCAGGTGATGCCCAACCGATAGCTCTGGAAATGGACTTTTCTGTTCATGCTCTGCAGGCACAGCCTAGGCAGTGGCAGCACACGTTTGTCTCACATTGCCCAGCCAACGCGGCCTCAATCTTGCCACGGAGGGACGCCCTGAGAGCCAAGAAATTACTTGACTCCCAGTTCCTCCTTCATTCCTTGGCTTCTCTGCTCAGACTGCCAATAACGCAGACGACAGTGCCACAGGTGACGGTGGTTTTGGAAGCGAACTCGCCTGCCATGGACTCTAGCCCTCCCCGTACAGGTGGGACGCGGGGACAGGGGCGGTTACACCGGGATTTGGGGACTGAGCTCGGGAATCCTGGCTCCCAGACCCGGGCTTGAGCCATGATCTGAGAACACAACGTAACGGGGCCGGGAGGCAGCGGGGACAAGGGAGCTGGAGCCGGGCGAGTGAAGCCCTGGGGCAGAGTGTTTTGGGGACAGCCGCTGGTGTCGCGCTTCCACCCCCCGGAGCAGGTGAGTCCAGCAGCGCAGGGCCCCGCAGGCCCGGCCATGCCCAGGGTGTCACCCGCAGGGAGCTCGCTGACAGCCGGGCAGCGCGCCGGGTCGGGCCGCAGCATGTAACACCGCCCCCAACGCCACGGGGCCCGGCCCGGCCCGGCCCCGCCCCAAAGCCTGAGCCCAGCCCAGCCCGGGCCAGCCCCGGCTCACCGCTGAAGATGTCCCGGCGCAGCGGCTGGCCCGTGTGCAGGCGGCGGGGCCGTGGCGCTGAGCCCGCGGCGGGCTCGGGCCGGGGCCGAGCGAGGAGAGGCCCCAGGGCCCGGCACAAGCGGCCGGCCCGGATCATAGCGGCGGCCGGACACAGTCTGCCCGCGCGTGGGGCCGCTAGCGCAGGTGGCCCGGACAGGCCCCGCCCCCACCCCGCCGCCGCGCTGCAACCAATAGCCTCCAACCACACGGCCCCACCCCCCTCGGACAAACCTCCAATCCACGTCCTCCGTGTGTGCTTTCCCCGATGTCACCACGCCCACTCCTAGGAATTGACCAATCCGACCGTCCCGTGCTCCGGCACCGCCTCTTACAGGGCTGGATCTTGCCTTAGGTGACCAATCAGTATCGCGACTACTGGCTCCGCCTCCAAACGGCGCGCGCGGATAGGGCAGCCTGAGCTTCTTGGCCGTCCCTATGCCTAGAACGGACCAATCGTGGCCTCGAGCCCCGACTCTTCCCTCAACGCCAGTAGGAATTGGACAGTGTGGTCGCTCGCTCCCGCCCTCGGCGCCGAACGGACCAATCGCTGTCTCCTTCTGGCCCCACCCGCGGCGCGGTGTTTCCGGCGGAAGTGAGGCCGGGAGTTTAGACTCTGACGTGTGCGGACGCGCGGAGGCGGTCGGTCGGGCTGGTTCCCCGGCGCCCCGGACCCCGCTGCCCCGCTCCCTCGGGCCCGGCCCGGAGCCCGCCGCCCGCCATGCTCGACTTCTTCACCATCTTCAGCAAGGGGGGCCTCGTGCTCTGGTGCTTCCAGGGCGTGCGCGGCCCCGCGGCAGCCTGCACCGCGCCCGTCAACGCGCTCATCCGCTCCGTGCTGCTGCAGGTGACTCGGGGCCCCGCTCCGCCATCGCCTCCCCTCCCCCCGCTCAGCCCTCGGGGGGGGGGGGAGATCTTCCCCGCCCCCCCCGGCCCTGGGTGGGGGAGAGCCTCCCTCCCCCCGCCCCACTCACCGTCCGGGGTGTCTCAGTTGGGGGGGAGGAGATCTGCCCGGGGGGGCTGGTGCTCCCCATCGTGTGCTGGGGGTGCAGCAGTGGGGAAGGAAGCGCTCCCCTGCAGAGTCTCCTCCCCCCAAACCATCTGGGTCGTTTCTGATCCAGTTCCCCCCCCAGGCCCCCGGAGGATTGTCCCACTGCCTCGTAGCCCTGGTGCTGCCCGGGCGCAGCCTGTGTGTGCCCGCCGTGGGGTCCGGCGAAGGGCGGCTGTCCGCCGGGCATGCTGAGACGTGCCCGGTCTGTGCTCCTCTCTGCTTTATGCCACTTGAGCGCAGGCCTCCCACGTCGGGCCGCCTGCCAAGGCATCCATCAGCTGCACAGGTTGGGCTTGTCGGTGGGGCCTCCCCGTCCTTTCCTTTGCTCTGACTGCTTGGGGTTCCCGCTGCTGCCTTTGCCCTGGTCGCTCACTGGAAAGGGGGGAGGTTGGGTATAGAGTGCATCCCCAACGTCAGCTACATGTTAGGGGACATCAAGCAATGCTCATGTTTCCTGCCCATGTAGTTTACGTATTATTTGAGACATGAAACTGAGATCCTGGTCAGCAGAGGAAAAACTCTGTGCTGCTTGTAAGACAGGTTGCAAGAGCAAAGTTAACTTTGGTGTCCAGGGCTGATTCCAAGGGTGATTACAATCCACCTTCCTAAATTCCCTGTGTATTTTCAGTTGACTACAGAATTCTTCTTCACATCCTGCACTAAACAGTTGTGTATCATAGCTGTGTGTTGTCAGGTGGTTGCCATGATCTGCTTCAGAAGTGACTGCTTTACAAGGGTAGATTAAATTGTATAGAGACTGAAATGCATTTGGATCATCTTGGGATGAAAGGTGCTATGTAAACATCAGTTTTGGCTTGTGTGTACCTTTTCATCTGCTGCTGCTATGGGCTACAACTCGCTGTGGTCTAGCACAGTTTCTTATATTTGTAACTTCTTGGTGTGGCTGCAAAATGCGCACAATTTGCATTAGGTTGTTGCTATGTTGTAAACTGTTTGACAAGAGTTCCAAGGTCCGGTGTGGACATGCAGATACTGTCTGATATTCTGTGGTTTGAAATACTTAGGGACTAGGTGGTTTGAGAGAACTTTAAAGACTGGTTTAAAGCTTTAATTTGACCAGTGTCTCTAAATGCTTCATAGTTAAACCTATTTGGTTACAGAGCTAAACATCTGATGTGTCTAAACTGAAGGTGTGTAGAGATGGATAAGAACAGGAGCTTCAAGAAGGTTGTTCCAGGTTGCACGAGCAGTAGATGATTTAGCTTTCATGCTGACTCTGCTTCCGGTGTGTGAAGACAAGGGGGAAATGGGATCATAGGAAATGATCAGGAGGGGAGTAACAGATGAGGTCCATGAGGTTGCTGGGGCTCTGCAGTGAAGGGTTTAACAAACTCTCCCTGTGAAAAGCATATTATTCCTGTTGCAGGAAAACAGGCTGTGATGTAAGTCAGATGCTGTGAACTAAAGATGAGGACACAGCAGGAACTTGCAAAGAAGTCTCCAGCAACTAGAAATCTGGGCATTAGTATACAGTGAATTCTCCAGCTGTAGTGCACTTATATTGTGCAGCATGACATGTGTACAGCTCTTCTATGGTGGATTAATTGTTTTGTTTGTTTTTCTCTTAGGAGCGAGTTGGCAACAATTCTTTTAACCATGAAGCTCTTACGCTTAAATACAAACTGGACAATCAGTTTGAGCTTGTGTTTGTGGTAAGTAAACTATGTTAACAGCCCCTCCTCCCTGCCCAGGTATTTGGGGCAGATTTATAGGACTCTGTATCTTCCTGGAATGACATAAAATCCCAAAGCTAATAAACTATGCTAGTGTATTAATAAACAGACCCTTATTAGAACATCTTAAACTCAAGACATGCGCATAGCTGAAAAAGGCTATTTCAACTTCTTGACTCTTTTCCCAGTAACTTTCCAGTCTTGCTTCATGAACTTGAGCAAGTCAGTTGGTATCATTGTGCTTCATTGTTGCCTCTATGTAAAACAGCTCTGATATCTACCTCAAAGATTGAATTGTCAGCAGCGTTTTATACACATTTAGCCAGATTTCTTTCAGTTTCCAGTTTTGCTTTTAGTGTTTGATTTAAACAGGCTTGATGAGGATAGCCATGGATTACAACATGCAGATTAAGGCATCCATGGCACGTGTATTTGCTGTCAGATCTGTTCTGCCTAACTGGTCTGGATGCCCTTGGTTTAGGGATCAAAAACCAATCCCAGATTAGCCAAGTCCTTCTATAAGGTCATCTCGAATGCAGTTCTTACACTCTTTGTCCTGAGAATAGCTACTCTATTTGGGGATATGAGTGAAGGCACTGTATTGCTACGAGATAAACCGTGGCTACTCTCTTCCTGATGTGATAACCAGTGCTTTTGTACAGGCTAAGCTGTACTCCCTCTTACCTGTTAGTGTGCTTTAAATTTAGGATCTGATTCTGAGAGATGAGTGCCTTCAAATTCCATTGATTTCAGTAGGTAAAAATGACCTCAGAGTTGAAGATGCTTGCAGAGTTTTGGATCCTAAAAAAAGTGTGCTTTAGTGGGTGTGTACTAAATGAACTTTGAGAGTAGTTTTTAGGAATACCTGCTGCTGTTTTGATCTCTCTTCAGTAATGTGTGTGTGGCTGGTGGCTATTTTAATCATCCGGCACTGTAGATACTAACAGTTCTAGCCTTGTGATGTACAGTAGGACTGAGAACTGTCTCCACTGGAAATCGGACTTTTGAAGCTGTACAGTATGGTACAATTTCTAAAAACTAATTTGGTTAATGTAATTGGGTCAAAATAGTAAAATGAAGGCACATTTCAAGTTGAAATCTAGTACATTTAAAAAAGTTAGAAATAGCTTCAGGTCATATCTCTGCCAATTTGTGATTTTTATAACAACATCTTCCTATTTAGTTTTTCCTACCCTATCTCTGTGACAGTCTAAGTCAAAGGAGAATCCGACTACACACAAAGTGCTCTCAAATGTACAACAGCCTAAAGAAAATGAAGATTTTTTTCTGGTAGTTGTTAGCATCATCTTAGATGTAACAATAGTAGATACAGTATTTTCCAGTGTGTGCTTTTTAATCTAAAATGCTTGTACATGGAATTTTCCTAACAGCATCTTGAAAGTCTCTGGTCTCCAAAAACATTGAAGTGGACTCTGAAGTCCTAGAGTCATAAATCATTGAATTGTCAAAATGGCAGCTTCTTTTATCTCCTTTCTCATATTTAAGCTATTTAGTAGTTTGTTCTTCTTGTTAGTTAGATGTAGCAATAAGAATGTGTTGCAGTGTATCTTCTTTTCAGCTAACATCAGAGGGCAGACAATATGTGTATCAATGGTTGTAACTTTCTGTACCCCTTCCAGGTTGGATTTCAGAAGATCCTGACTCTAACCTACGTGGATAAGTTGATAGATGATGTCCATAAGGAGTTCCGGGATAAATACCGCAATGAATTCCAGCAGAAAGGCACTCTGGGGCTTCTCAATGGCACCTTTGATTTTAAAGAGGATTTTTTACGCCTCCTCCGGTAATAAGACCATTTCTGCTGTAGCTCGGTTTCCTTGTGTGTCTCATTTGTGCTAAGTTGTTTTGAATGCCCTGTATTAGGGAATGGCACATGGTCTGTATAGCCATACTGTGTCTGTGCACTCATGATGCAGTGTGTGCTGATTGGGCTCTCGTTCTGGCTGGCTGTCTTCCACTGGGGAAATTGGAGGGAGTGTTGTATAATGGTTAGCACAGAGGACTGAGGAGCTTTGCACTGCCACTGACTTGCTGTGACCCTCACTAGGCATAACCTAAGGATGCCATAGTGTCCAGAAGTGTTTGACTCAACAAAAAGTCTCTAAACTAAAGTCCTTTGTGAACCATATCTGGCTTGAGCAAGAGATAGGAGCTCACCTGTTTAACAGGCTGTTATGCAGATGTGGCTGCTATGCCAGGAGACTTCTCATACAGGAGCTTTCCCGGGAGAAGTGACCTCATGCTAGATACTCAACATCCAAAATCTTGGATTGGACCAACCAGCCTGACTGCTTTCAATGCCCCTCTCTATCTGGCCCAGTTGAACACTGAGGCCATCTCAGTCAGAGCTGGTGGGTCGCGGTCCTGCTGCACTGTCAATTTGGACAGCACCTAGCGTTGAAAATAACTGAGCTAGCTGTATCATACCCCACCCCCAGCTGGCTATCGATGTATGCGAGTGAAGGTGGTGGCACTTGGCCATCTTGTATCTCGTTGACTGAGCAGAGAACATAAACTTCACGTCAAGGGTCATCTCATCAACAGATCTTTTGTTCAGAGCATGAGAGGGGATGAAGCCAGATGGTGTAAAAGGCATCTCTTTTGAGTCCACCTTCACTCTCCATACACCCAACCTTTCTTTCCCCCAGCATCCCTGATAGGAGTCACTGCTCCTTCAGAAATGCCAACATTGACCAATTTCCAGATTACTTGACCTTAAAAGCTTTTGGAGTGTTTTTCCTCAATAACTGAGATCACTGGTTTGGTGTTAGAGTGGATAATGTCCTAGTTAATATGAAGCCATGGTGAGTACAAAGTCTATTTACCTCCCAGGTGAGACTACCAGTTACAGCCTCTGCCAAAGTAAACAGCTGAAATCATTGCTTTGATTGTTCCTGACACAAGTGCCAAAATTTGGTCACGCTTTAAAAGGCAAAAATAGTAACTATTGAATCCTAAATGTTAGGAAAGGCCCATAAAATGATCCTTCCCATCCCCTCTGTCCTAGCTTGGACTTGGAACCTACCGGGTATTTTCTGGTGTTTTGCTCACTCCTTGAAATTCCAAGCAATGGAACTTCTGCAGCCTAATCCCTGGCCCATATCCAATGGGCCTATTGATTTGTGGAGGTTTCAACTCTGGGATAAAAACGGCTTGTTCCAATCTTCAAATGTTTCTACCAGTTGATGAAGAGCATCCTAACGAATGCCTTGGAAAGGCCAGTCTTGCTAAACAGATAATAACAAAATCAAGCAAGATCCTGGGCTGTAACCTCATGTTGAGTGAGTCTGGTCAGTTCTCTGAGACCTCCAGTTGTTGGGTGCTGCAAAAGAGGACACTCCCTCTCAGGTCTGACCACAGTGCCACAGCATGATGCTAGCGGCCATTTAGGTAGTGCTATCTTTCAGCGGAGATGCAACACTGAAGCTCTGGTCTCTTGTCACTAGATCCTGTGGTTCTGTGAACAAGAGTGTTGATTTAAATTCCTGGTAAATCTCCAGTCGGGTAATTATATTCTTGATATAATTGGATGCAGGTTCTTCCCTTTCTGTTCTAGCAAGTAATAGTAGTGTGCTGTTAAATGATGGTTCCACCCCAAAGCGGGCCATGTTTCATTGAAGCAATTCTTGTGTATTGGTTTGTAATATGCAAGTCTAGAGGCTGAAAGCTCTGTGGCAGTGTAGTGTAGTAGTCTTTAAGGGGTCTGATTTAGTCCTATAGTTCTGATGATGATGGAGAATCCGTCTCATACTGTTGGGTAGTTGTACGTGCAGCTGCAGGATTAATGGTAATAGCCAGACTGTCACTAAATTGACCTTCTAGAGCACAAAGGTACCATTTTTAGACATTTCTCTGACCAAAAACAGCTCTGAAAGATAAATTGCACAATTTTACCTGCTAATTTAGGACATGGATCTGTGTCAGCATTTTCTCTTTGAAGGAATCCTCCATACAAGCTTAAACTTTAAAGGAGGCTGTGTGTATTTATTTATTATTTGTACTGTGGTAGCGTCTAGAAGCTTTAATCATAGACCAGGACCTCATTATGCTAGGTACTGAATGAACAAACACCAGTTTCTTAGAGATGAAGATATAGTCCATGGGAGTTTCAGGTTCCAGGTTTCCTCTGTTAATAGACAACAAGTTGTTGTATGCAGTGTTCATCCCAGGATATAGCGGTGCATTTGTTCAGAAATTCTTCTTCAAGGTGGCCCATGAAGAAGTTGGCATACTGGGGAGCATCTTGCTACCCATAGCTGTTCCTGTGGTTTTGACAAAGGAAGTTGCTTGTGTCCTGCAGAAAGTTGGCCCTTTGTGTTTTAAGTGTTTGAGGATGGTTTCTATGAGTCCCGATAGTCCTTCACTAAGAGTGCCGTGGCCAGACATGATGGGTCTGCCTGGGTTCCCATTTGTGTATCTTGGGAAGCATGAAGGTCCCTGGGTTGAGTTCTTGAGGAATAAGTTTGTAGAATTTCTCTTGGAGGACTTTGGGGAAGGATTTGATAATACCCTTAAATTCCTGGGTAAATTGTGGTATGTGATTATCTTTGAGTTCTTTATAGTAGGTGGTATTGGAGAGTTGTTGGTTGGCCTCGTTAACGTAGTCCTCAAATTGAGGACTATGATAGCACTGCCTTTGTCTGCTGGTTTGGTCACTGGTCCCTGGTGGTCAGATTTCAGGGACTGTGTGTGTAGCTGTCCTCTTGCCATTGGAGAGATCGTAGTGATTGTGATGTTTGTTAAGGATTTCACAGTCAACTTTTTTCCTGAGGCAATCAATGTAGTAAGTCAACCTAACATGGGTCAACTTATCTTTATAGTGTCGACAAGGCCTAACCATAGGGAGCTAAGAGGTTTGCAGTATAGTAGGTGCTGCAGCTAGGCTTTTGCCCCAGTGATTATCATGGTGTGACGCTAAGTTCTGGAGCTGAGCTGTATTTTGGAGAGTGACTATCACTCTTTCTTTTTGATCAGGGATGCAGAGGAGAGCAGTAAAATCCGAGCTCCTACTGCCATGAAGACGTTTGAACAGTCCCTGAAGTCTCAGAAGACTGTCAAGTCTATGATAGAAACCCGAGGGGAGAAACCAAAGGAGAAAGCCAAGAACAAGAAAAACAAAGGTTCCAAAAAGGAGGGTAAGTGGATGTAACTGACAGATACATGCAGTGAAGTAAGCAAATAGCCCAGAAGGCTTCAAAACCAGGCTGTGTCGTAGCTCTCGATGACCGTAAACCAGCGCATACTTCTCAGCAGGCACATCTTCCGAGTAGTATCTTTTACTGAAACAGGTTGATTCAGATCCCATATTCTAGTTGTTTTTGCCATCCCGTGGTTGCCAGCGTCCCTTGCCTTACATGTAGCAGTTGATGCGGTGAAACACCCGCCAGCTGGCGGGTCGAGATGCATAACACGCAGGCTTGCTGCTCATTGACTCTGCTTTGTTTCATACAAGTTTAGGTCAAAATTTTCAAACTTAAGTGCCTAAAGTTAAGGATTTAAATCAAAGTAGCCTGACTGACTCCAGTGCTCAGCACATGTGAAAAACTGGTTCCTGTGATTAATGCTTAAATATGGATTTAGGGTCTGATTTCAATGCCCAAGTTCAAAACGTCTGGCCTAATTGACTCTTGTTCTCATGGATGTTCCTGCTAGAACTGACTGCCCATGTAATAAGGCAGCCTTGTTTTGCATGTGAAATAAGCTTTGAATCCTGCGGCACCTCCCTTGGTCACTTTAAAATCTAACACAGACAGGGCTACAGCAAAAAGGCTGGAGTTTGAACCTTGGCCTGAACTCAAGCCCACTGAGGACTAGTGCATTTACTTTGTTTGTGAGAGGGAAGAAAGGCAGTCCTGAAATAAGAAAGTTAAAGCAGTATGGGCGGTAGATGCTTTAAATCTCCACCTGATGCAAGCTGTTTACTTTTGAGAGAAATGTGGGAAATTAATGGAAGGGAAAACTAGCATTAAAGTTATGGGATTAAGCGCTGAGGTCAGGGATATCCCAAAGCTAAGATCACTTTGGCAGTGACTCAGCCATGTTACACGTGCTCGCCATTCTTTCCCCTATTTAAATGGAAAACTTACTGTCTATCACAAATCATGATTACAGAGATAGCTTCGTGGGACCTGGCCCATAACACTGCAACTTCTGGAAAAAGTTATGATTGCGAACCTGGCTGCCTTCAGACTGAAATATAAGTCACTTCTGTTAGTTCCAAACTCTTCAGCTAGGGGCTAGAGACAAACACAAACCCCTTTGTGTAAGGCATCTATGTCCCGATGAGCAGGATGTAGAAACATGGATAAATGTGTAGCATGGCTGAGCTGATATTAGGGGAACTCGTCCAGGATTCCTTGACTCCTGAGTGCTTGATCAGCCTTTTTTGCATTGAGTAAATGCTCTTTCCCATCAATCACGCTTGTGTGTGTGTACATTGTGGTGAGAGCTATGTCTTACTCAGCTTCAGGAACTGAAGCTGCTACTGTTCCCAGCAAAGCATCTCCAGATGCAAAGCAGAACCTTCCTGCAGCAGCTGAGGACAGGGAAGAACTGACCAAGGATGAGATCCTGCAAAAAAACCGTGAGGAATTCTTCAAGAAACGCCTGAAAGGAGGAGAGAAGTTCAAGTGAGTGAGAGGGTGACAGACCTGAGTGAGATGGTGGTGGCAGGGTGACAGATCTGTGTGGGGGGTGAGTTTCATCCATTAACAAATGGGCAAGGAGCTATTTATCATACTGATTTTGAACCACCAACTTTTGCCAATTGTTCTTAATGTGTTGGGTGGATAGTGGGCAAGAAAGCTTCATACTCTCTTCCTTTAAGTTGGAACAAACAGTCCTTCCTAGCACTACAGTGTGGGAATATCTCGTTCCAGTGTCAGTGGTGACCTGTGCCTTTCTAATCCTGAGGACTTGCACATGGTATGGCTTGTAAATGCCTGTGCTCTTTGAAATGTCATTGCCATTTTTCCTGGGTGAAGGTGAGGCAGCAGTACATTACCTTTGAGCTCTAATGAGCTAGGCTTAAACAAGACACTGGCTTTTTCAAAAGTATCTCTCTGAGCTTGCTTGAAACTCTTGGAATGCCATACACTCAATCTGCCAGCGGTTGCAAACTGCCATCATTCAAACACCCCCGGTGGCTTTTGGCTTCTTTAGGATGCCCATGACATTCACTGGAGGGGGGAAAGAGAGTATTCGGTCAGTCTGGGAATCCAACGAGTGTATTTGGGACAGCCGTACAACCCTGCTCCCCAGTGGTACATGTGATTCCAAAGAACAGTAGTATTGGACCAGCAGATACTTTCCAGATACAGACCTCCTCAGTGATGGGATTCTCAGGATAAGAGCAAAGGGCAGCATGTTGAATTGTACTGGGGAAACATACAGATAAAAGTAATTAGTTGTACTGAGTTTGGCAGCAGTACAGGGTCAGAGTTGAGGCTGGTTGGGTGACCTTTGTGGTACATTTCTATACTTCAACTTTTTTCAGACCATAAATTGCTGTCTTTCTAGTGTCTGGGTTGTTAAAATTAGTCTTCCTTGAATGTTGCCAATACTTTTTTGACTATCTCCAGATTAAAGGGATGCTAGCAATTTACCACTCAAACTGATGGGGTTGGAAAAGAATTCTCACAGCTGGGCAGGGGTGTTATGGAAGTTCTCCCATTCGCTAAAGCATCACATACTGGCCACTGTGGAAGACCTGGTGGACCCATTGGTCCAATCTCACGTGGTAAACCCTATAAACTCATCCCATGCCAGATGGGAGATACCTCCTTTCTAAAATCTCTTGTAGTCCACTCACAGTGGTACTGTCACTGCAGTCATCATAGAATTTGCGCTAATTCCTTCTCCTCTGCCTTCCCAGCAAATCCCCAAAGCCTGAGACTCAGAAGGAGAAGGGGAAGAAGCCCCGTGTGTGGGATCTGGGGAACTCTAATGCCAAAGTACTCGATTACAGTAACTCCACTACCAATGGAAACACAGATGCTTGTCCCACAGAGGAGTATGACCCTGATATGGTAAGATCCTAAACATTCCCCTTGCTACAGAATGATTAGCTTCTGTGCTAGGCCTTGGGGCGTTGCCACTGCAACTTTCCTTCAACTGAATGGCGCACTCTGATGGAGAACGAGAGTTGTCCAAGCTCCATGGCAGGATTAGAGGCTGCACAATTGAATGGAAGCTGTGGGGCGTGGCTGCTACAGCTGAGGTATTAATTTGGCAAACTGGTAGCTCCCTGGAAAGTGGGAAGGCATTGCCCAAGTTATTGCTCAGTCTCCACCAGGGTGTGGAAAGCTGCACCATCTGGTTCCTCATGGCGCTCTTACAGTTTCGGACCTCATTCCTGGAGGAATCATCTCTTGGAGAAACTGGAATCAGCTCCCCAACGGCTAGCAAAGCTGTGTGGAGGAAGGTGGTGGAACCTACCTTAAGGGGGCTACCCATTCAATACGGAAGGTCATTTTGTAGATAGAGCAGAGGGCTGGGAATCAGGACCCCGATTTCTATTTCTGCCTGTCATTGATTTGCTGTGTGATCTGGGGGGAGGAGGAGAGTTATTTCAGTGTTCTGTGTAAAAGGAAACCACCGCTTAGCTCACGGGAGTTGTGGTGATTCAAAAATATCAATAAAACTCCTTGAGGTCCTGCAGGTGCTACAGGTGGTCAGATTATTCCAACTGGCCCCTCACAAGCATCAGGTTTGCTCACAGATGGTGTCACAAATAGCTGAATGCACCTTCTGGCTGGAATCGTTGCAGAAGTTGACTCAGCTGCTAAAATGACCTGACCGAGCTCCCTGTAGCAATGAGCCAATGAAAGTCGTCAACTGAGACTTCAACGTCAGTTACTAATTCTCTGTACCTCTTCCCCCTCTCCCCTACCACCACCTTTCTCAGGCCCTAGGAGATGAAGATCGGGAGCCTGGCCGCCTTTATGATCTTGAGTACGAGAGTGATGAAGAGGAACTTGAAGAGGAGAGAGTTATTCAGAACTCTTCACAGCCCAGGTAAGTCCTCCTGCAGCCATCCTATTCCAGCTATCTCCTTGCTTTATCTCCTCCAACATGTCCAGTCTGCTGAGCTTGTATAGAGTAGCTTACAGGGCACTGCCAGCTGATGCCTCACTAGACTGAATGACCCTGTAATCACCACTTCTGAGAAAGATCTGTGTTCCCTGGACGACTCCTTGATATACCTTTTGTACCTGTCTGTGCATGGGAACTAAGCAAACCCTTGCTTGTTCCCAGACAACTTGGAACTTTTTTCAGACAGAAGTTTCATACAAGATGGGGTTTGCAAACCTGGCTGTGTCAATGCTGCTTGCAGATCAGCTAATAAAGATGTTGTATAAATCTAATACCAGCTCCCGGTTTGAACTGTTGCCTGTAATCTGGTTCTCATGTTAAAATGCCATGAACTAGGGAGTAGCTCAGTACCAGAAGGTGAAAGTGACCAGCTGTGTTTTTGCTTGAGAACTGCATTAATGGCTGTCCAGCCTTTCCCTACCTTTAGTTGCTATTCTCTTCAAAAGTGTCACCATCCCTTTAAGCTTGATAACTGTGATGTGTAACCACCCTTTGCTTGTCCGCAGTGCTAAGAAGGGTGGCTTGGGTGGTATGTTCGGGATGCTGAAAGGCCTGGTGGGTTCCAAAAGCTTAACAAGAGAGGATATGGACTCTGTGCTGGAGAAGATGAAGGATCATCTGATTGGTAAGTCCAGAATGTCCCTGAGTGGATTTTTATCAAACTAGTACCCTGTGCCCTTGCTTTTGGGGTGAGGCTCTGTAGATCTACTGGTCTGCATTTGGAAGGAGCCACTTCTCCAGTCCTTTCACTAAAATTCTGTTTTCCTTTTTTTATATCAATAGTTGCATTAAGGATTTAAAGTGACTCTTCCAGGCAATCGGATGGTATCAACTGTGGATACTGTGGCCTGAATTTTACCCCATTTGCCAGTGATCATGGAACTGTTGCTATTTCCAGCCTTTCTTTTGAACTCTTCTAGTGTTGTCCATTTTTAGAATCTCTCCTCAATGGAGTCTGGTTATGTCCTTCCACGCTGTTTGTAAACTGTGCTGCAAGAGTGTTGCATATGCATGTGTTCTGCTGTTTTGAATGTACGTGCAGAACAGGGCTAGTGAAGAGTTTGGGACATGTCCCACACATAGCACTCACTATGAAAATTCCCCATTGATGAGCCTTTTGCTGAATACATGTGACTGATTTACACCTGTCATTGAACTGAGGACTCACTTAACCAGCATTCTTCACTGAGATAGATCCTTGTCTTCTGAATGATACTGCAAAAACCTGGAACATAGCTCTGACTTGTACCAGTGTTGGTGTAAAATTGCTCATAAGGACTTTTGCAAGTGAATCAAGTACATTGAATGGCCAGCTCATCTGTGATGCCAAGGTCATAGGTGAAACCCACGACTGTCTGTCACTTATCTTCCCTGTGGCATGACACACTGAATAATCCCAGCTGAGTTATGTCTGACACGATCCCTTGTTATTGGACTAGTTGGTAGTGTGGCAAGGAGGGTGGTAGGCATATAGGTTTGTGTGTCTCTGCACATTGTATTTTATAGAGATCCTATTCGTTATATATTCTAATTAGTTTGCTTGCAATCTGTAAAAGGCCCCTAGGGTTGTATTGGTCAGGCTTCTAGTGACCGTCCGAGATTTTTAAGAGGGCAATAATTCAGCCCTTTCAAATTGAGTCGGGCTGAACTGTGTGCCTGAGTATAATGCACTTTTTGTATCAGACTGAAGAGGAAGCCAGTGTCCCATGATTTATCAGCTGGCCAGAGCCCCCTCACCAGGTCGTGATGTGGACAGGTTCTGAAGCCTTTGTCTCATCCAGAGGACTCTGATGGGCAGGGGAAGAGGATAAAATGGTTGGGGTCATTAGAGTTGACTGATGCGGAGAGATACCATTGGCCCCAAAACAGGCACTGTATTGTTCTGGGGGTCCTTGCCTTGATCTCCTTCCCCCTGGGTGGTATCTGTCGGAGATGATCACATTTATCTAGGTTGCTTCAGAGTTGAAAGATCATTTGAGGAAGCATCTGCGCTGCTGGGCTGTGGGTTGTGACTGGGGATAAGAGGGCACATTTCATGCTCTTCTTAAGGCCTTGGAGGTTATCTGCACTCAGTGACCATATTGCTGTCTGCGCTAGAGCAGGGCGTAGTTGGCACTACCAAGCTCTGCTCTTCCACAGGGGCAGATTACCCTCCGACTCGCCCACCCTTGCAGTTGGCTGGGATACAGAGCTTCCGGGTGCGGGCTGGAAGAACCCTGACTACTGTAGCCCAAGGGTCTCGACCGCAGCGCTAACACCCACTCCCTTGGTTTTTCTCTTCCAAAGCTAAGAACGTTGCAGCCGATATCGCTGTCCAGCTGTGTGAATCGGTGGCTAAGAAACTAGAAGGGAAAGTGATGGGCACCTTCAGCAGTAAGTGTTTCTGTCCTTCCATTCAAGGAGCTGCTTTGAGTTCTCTAAGCTGTTCGCCAAAGTCTCTGTAATGCTGTCTAATTCTTCCCCCACACACTTCCCTGATGCTTGAAACAAAACGTGCTAATTGCAGCAGATCACTGCTGCTTTTCTGTTGACTGTGCATGGGCTCTTCTGATATCTAGAGGGACTTAAGATCATGGGCTTGTTCCAACGTGCCCTTGAAGCCTGTTTGTTCTTGTATAGCCGCCTTTCTAGTTGCCAACTGACTTGTAACTCTCAGTGCATGTGCAGAAGGGGATAGCCTCAGCCAATATTTCTCCTGCTGGGTAAGCACATCTCCATGGTTTAGGAATGTCTAATCCCCCGCACTAATTATTGTAGTTTGGCCTTCAAAGAATGTAGGGGAAGATTTCTGTGATGGCAACCCCTGCAGCAGTTCGCAAGTTTAACCCTTTACAACCAATAGCTGGGATTTTGCTAGTGGGAAGCTCTGCTGCAGCAGATAAGTGGGCGGAAGGTCACAAGATCAGCAGAGGCCTGAAAATGTATAGAATGGTGGTTGCTTGATTTCACACCTTTTCATAGCAGTAGGGAGCAGGAGTGAAGTAATTCGTCTGTCCCTCATCCAGGCTAGAGAAGAGGACTTCTGTGGAGGAGGCAGCATTGTTCTAGAGGTGCGCTATCAGGGACAGTCACAAGTGAACTTAGTGGCACAATCAGCAATTGAAAAGGGAACAGCCAGTCTGTCCAAAGGACCTCAGGTTCCTTGGCGTGGCAGTTGTGTGTCAGTCTAAGGCGCATTTGACTGTTCTGTTCCTGAGATGCCTTGGGGGAGGAATGGGCAGTGGTCCAGCTGCCCCATCTGGGATCAAATGCTGACAAAGGTTCCTCTTTGAATTCCTTTCCCAGCGGTGACTTCAACAGTGAAGCAGGCCCTGCAGGAGTCCTTGGTGCAGATCCTGCAGCCCCAGCGCCGCGTGGACGTCCTACGTGACGTCATGGATGCCCAGGGTCACCGCCGGCCATATGTTGTGACTTTCTGTGGTGTAAATGGGGTTGGAAAGTCAACCAACCTGGCCAAGGTAGGGCACAACCTGCATACATTCTCAGGGATGAGCCTGGTCCCTTTGGGGAGATCCACGCACCTTTCCTACTTATATTCCAGAGACACTATCTCAAATCCCCTTGGTCTACATGTTGTGGCGACATCTCCGTGGTTTAGGAATGTCTACTTACAGCTATCGCAGATGGCACCCTGATCCCTAGAACTGAAGTGTTCGCAAAATCCATTCCTATGTTCAGTTCACTTCCCTTGTGTGTCTGACAGCACTTTGCATTTTGTTATGCTGATGTGCAGTTCAGCTTCCTAAATCATGCACCAATATATTGCCACTATTATTATGCACTCCCTAGCAGGGATGGAGAGCTGGTGTGTGCTCTGAGCCCATCCACATGCATACCTCCTTCCCTGCTGAAAGCCCCTTGTCACCATCCGCAGGAGAGAAGAGATCCCTCTAATAAATCACTGTGCTGTTTGAAGGGACTTCTCCCAGCCATTTTGAAACATTAGTGAATTTCAAAACCCTTCACATTGATCTTTAAAACCCCTGGCTTGGTTAAACTGAGAATCTGGAAAGGAAACCCCTTCAGACTCTTCCCTGGGTCCTTACCTCCCTCAGGCTCAGTCTGGCTTAGGTGATCAAGCTCTTCCTACAATGTGTCCAGCTGTCTGGATGGCTTGATATCGTGCTGCTAAATGCACGACTCAAGCCATGCCTGCAGCCCTGGACTGCAGCAGTGGTGATGTTACCCTAGGACAGAGCTGTCACTAGTTGGGGCAAAGACTGTCTGGCCTGTTTGTATAGCCCCGAGCAGGCAATGGACAAGCACTGAACTGCTCTGGCATGGTCAGCCAGCCAGCTGTGTAAACATGCAGGGTATTGGTTAGAACAGGCAGAGCTTAGTGGTGCCTATAAGCACCTGCGGGTTCCATGGTGGGTTGAGATCAGGAACCCCAGAGCTGGTTCTAATCACTGCCTTAGTGTGGTGTGTTCACAGAGGCATTTCTGTGGGGATGGAGGAACTGAGGGAGCTGGATCTCCGCCAAGGGACTCAGCTGGGGCCTGAGAGGGAAGCCCCCTGTATGGGTTGTTGGCATTATAGAAGAGCATGGAGCAGATTCCTTTTTCTTCTTTTTTTGCCAGGGGGCAGGGGAGAGAGGCCAACATATGCACCCTCTCATCTGGAGATTCAGGGCCTAGGTTTACACCCCTTCCCTGCTTGCTTTGTCAGTGACTATCTTGGACTGGGACACTCCGTGAAACTCCTTTGTCAGACGTCGGGGTGGGGAGGAAATGAAATCGCAAAGTGCCTGGGGGTGGCGTGTCAGGCTCAGATGGAGCAGCTGGACTCAGGCTGCGGTTGCCAACAAGATCTCTTCTGCCCCGCCCCAGATCTCTTTCTGGCTGATTGAAAACGGGTTCAGCGTCCTCATTGCCGCCTGCGATACCTTCCGTGCCGGGGCCGTGGAGCAGCTGCGCACTCACACCCGCCGCCTGAACGCAATGCACCCCCCGGAGAGTCACGGCGGCCGCACCATGGTGCAGCTCTATGAGAAGGGGTATGGGAAGGATGCTGCTGCCATTGCCATGGAGGCCATTTCCTATGGTGAGCCTCCAAGTCCTGCTTTGGCTGACTGGTCACAGGTGCCAAGAAAGGAAATGGGAAAGCAGATTTCCCAAGAGAGGAGCTGGCAGTTCTAGGGAAGGGGAGTGGTCATGGGGTTTGAGGGGGGGACTCCTGGGCTGAAGTATGGCCGAAGAGTTTGAGTTGGGAGGCAGGACTGCTGGGCTTTATTCCGGGCTTTGTCATTGATGCTGCAAGTCTCCCCTTCCTTACTGCTTCCGCGCTACTGCCCTTGGAATAGACTCTACCTCCCCCTCCGGTCCCCAGCCCAGTGGAGAGCTCAGGAGTAGCCTGTGGGTGGAGCACAGACTGGAGACCAAGGAAGGCTTCCAGCAGAGTGGATGGATTCCTTCTTGGTCCAGGAAATCAGGGACTTTGTGCATTAGCTGCCATGCCCCCCTTTCTGAACCCTGACCAGCCTAGGGGTGGGGATGGGGTGGAGTAAGCCTCAATTTCCCCAGCTGGATTTCTAATTACCTTGTGAAGGTTGAGTCGTATCTGTCTACTGGGAAAGGTTTGACTCCACCTGCTGGAGAGAAGGGCCCAAGCTGTAGCATCAATCTGACTTTCTCTAGAGTGCCAGATTCTTCATCGGGGGCCTTGCTTGTGCCCATGGTTCTAATTCCCTCATGTTTACGGTGTTTGTTGTGGATTACGAGTGCTTTGTTGTAGTGGAATAATATTGACAGCAAAAGGGACTTGCATAAATCCCTGATACGCCACTGAAGGGCAATAGCTGGAGGAGCAGAGCGTCCGTGAATAGATTCTCTCAACTTGTGTCAGCTAATAACTCCCTTCACGTCTCTTTTCCCAGCACGTAACCAGGGTTTTGATGTGGTCTTGGTGGACACTGCTGGCCGTATGCAAGACAACGCCCCCTTGATGACAGCTCTGGCTAAACTCATTGCAGTCAACACCCCTGACCTGGTCCTGTTTGTGGGGGAAGCCTTAGTGGGAAACGAAGCTGTGGATCAGCTGGTTAGTGTGATTCTTTAACCTCAAACAAAATTCTGCCCCAGAGAGAAGGCCCCTGTTGGCATGAGCCTGTGTGTGCACTTTGGGGAATTTTTCACATACCAGGGAGAAATATCTTAGAAGAACCTATGTGGACTTATTTCCTGGCTGTTTTTTTTTTTTTTCCCACAGGTCAAGTTTAACAAGGCCCTTGCTGATCACTCTATGGCCCAGACACCACGTCTCATTGATGGAATCGTGCTCACCAAATTTGATACCATCGATGACAAGGTAAGATGGCCATTCGCTTCATGCAGGGAGATTGCTCATTCTTTCTCTAACTATCGGAGTCTTCTGTTTTTACTGTCTTTATAAACGACCACAGGTGGATCCTCTCCTTGCTGAGACCCAACAGCAGCAGAGAAATGGAGTAACTGTGTCTCAGATCTCAAAAGGGCATGTTCTTTCAATACATCAGTCAGATGTCCCCTCCCGAGACTCCTCTCACATGGGCTTTTCTTTGGATTTACTTTTAAGTAGTTTAACAAGTTTGTGTTCCACTTTGAGGTGGGGAGTGACTGCTGGGTAATATAACAATATTGCACTGGGGCAAGTGGGATCTTATTGTAGATCTGAATGTTTGGAAGTCCAAATTGACGCTATTTTGATTGCTCCCCAACACAGATAGCTTTAGAAGTGCTGTAACAAGCAAGTCACAAATGGCCCACAAGGAAATTCCTATTGCAAATCAGAACTAAACAAAAACCAAACCCCATATCTTGTGGTTGGCAACTTAAAGTTGCTCTAAAGCCTTGAAAGGGAAAACTGCCTTAGCCCAGGACAGTTCATAACATAAAAACCTCTTGCACTCTCAAATGTCTTCTTGCTGGTAGCAGTTCTACTCTACCGCCTGTGAAGGATGCTAGCATATTGCCATTGCAGGCCTGTTTCCCCATCTTTTTTTCTGGACTGGTGTGTTGGGTATAAAAACCTTCACTGGTTCAAAATGTTTACACTCTAAACCAGTTCCAGCAAGTGTTACCCTGGATGTTGCAAGTATGACTAACTTAGCAGCAGGGGATTTGGAAAGGCAGTGTCACTGTTCTTCCAGGATGTGTGGGGGATAGTTGCAGGTGAGGTTTTAAGCTGTTGACCTAAGCAAAGAGTGTCTGGTCTTTTCTGCTTCTTATTCTGACAATTGAATAGAAGTGTCAGTACAGGACTTCACAAACATGGCTCAGCTGCTGCTGGGAATGTGTCCTTGCTTCCATTGTCACTGCTATAGTTCCATTGAAAAGATGGTGCAGAAAAAGTGGATGGTTCATTTTATATTGAGCCATCCACATCCATGGTTAGTTCAAAAGAAATTCAGATCAGGAATTATCAGGTCATTACTTTTGCTGTTATTGCATGATGTTGAATCACAGACACAAGCAAAGATTGTTTTGGCATGGTACCTATTCCCTGGCTGGTGAGTCCATGCCTGGTTAAAAATTGGGTGTTTTCCTGTCCTCTCTTATCACTGGATAGATTTTTAGCTGCACTGTACTGTTGCCTAAGGTACTTCTCTTACAACATCAGTAGTTTTGGCAGGGAAAGACTATTTCCATTCAGAGCCTTGAACTGATGTGGCCCAGGAAGACAGGTAGTGGCTTTAAGATCTGTCCAGCAAGCTATTTACTTAGCTCCAGGTTCAGCTTTGGAAACTGTTCTCTTCAGTGTGAGACTATGGAAATGCTGATTGACTGTCAACTCCTTCACTTGTGAACATGCTAGGAATACAGTTTAAAGAAATCCCTAGATAACGTAATACCTATTGACAGCAATTAGCCCATTGTATTCTAAAGCTACAAACTTGGTAACTTGAAGTTAGCTGACTGGCACCCTTAACATTAAGCTACCATCCCTCATCTACAGTTAAAATAGTAGTCGCAGCGTCTTGCATACAACTCAGAATGAGCAGGACCCTACTCTGGTTCACCTGGCTTTTCCGTGAAACATTGTCCTCTCTCTCTGTAGTAGAACACTCCCTCCATTTGTAATGGAACTCTGTCTCATAATGGAGACCCTTCCCTCCTCTGACACACCCTAGCTGGTCTATAGAAACTGGCCTCTCAGTTGGACAAGAGTAGTCTTGTTCTTGCAGTAGATGCAGTTTCCAGAGTTACTTTGATTTATCCTATCCCATGGGGCTGAGTGGGGGAGTTCAGGTTGTTCAGAACCTTAATTCAAATTCCTGGCTGTCAAACCCTTAAATTCTCTTCCAAGTTGCTGTAGCAGTAAGGGGAATTGAACATGCCCAGAGTACAGATGTCTGCTCTAGCCCATCACGTTGATGGTTTTGTTAGGAGTGGGTGGTGTGCATTGTACATTCAGGCAGAGTCCTGGTCACTAGATCTCCTCAAACCAACTACTGGAGCTCTTTCTTCCACAGGTTGGCGCTGCCATCTCCATGACTTACATCACTAGCAAGCCAATTGTGTTCGTTGGTACTGGACAGACCTACCGTGATCTGCGTAGCCTTAACGCCAAGGCTGTCGTCACAGCTCTCATGAAGGCCTAAAATCCAATTATTGCACCAAATTGCTGTTTGCAGATGTCTCAGAAGAACGTGCTTTACAATGTGACTGACTTGTCTTTTCAGTGTAGTGCAAACCAGAATGAAGGGATAACAGAGCAAGGGGCTGCTGCTGCTGCATCCAGCATGTGCTTGAATACTGCATTGTTTTCACCAGTGCCTACCCCTCCCTTCACCTGATGCATGACTTTAAACCTGGAAGGAGGTTGCTGTCTTCAATCATGTTGCTTACTCTGATTTGTTACACTTCCATATTTATTGGCTATAAAGCTTGTTTTGGGGTAGGAATTGTTTCCTTCAGGTGGAGCACCCTGGCCAGATCAGCTCTATAGCCTTCATCCAGTGAAAGCCCTGCCCCCTGGATTCCTTCATTCTAAGTGACTCAGCCTCCACACTTAGTAGATGCTGAAATCAGAGCTTTGTATTGTTCATATCGTATGAGAGGTGTCTAAGGCCTGCAGCACTTCAGGGCTGCTCTGCCACTAAGCAAGCATCTGTGGACTGTTTGGCTTATCAGATCAAGATCCCTTTAACAAACTAATCTGGATTTTTAGATGCTAGGCTTAGTGGTATCTGAGAGCATGAATGGCCTAGTGTGGGGGCTGATCCTCTGCTAATCCAAGGCTAGCTTTGCACATTCTGTAGAGCAGAAATAGATGCTGCTTAGTAACGGTTTTAGTGTATCCACATTGATTCATACTTGCTGCTAGCTTTTAACTGTGGCAGCTCACCAAAGTTGAGAAACCAAAATTCAACTCTAACCCTCTGTGCTTGTCAAGCAGGGGCCTGTAAGGAAGATGCTGAAGTTGCCTTAAGGTCCCTATTCTATCGGCACTGGGACTCCCAAAGCAGGGCTGGCCAGCCACTGCAGGAACCTGAGAGCCCTTACAGCTCACAGCAAGCAGCCTTTCCCCTTGGTCTGAGTCTGGGAGCAGGGAGTCAGAGGCTGGAACTGGGAGTTACCCCCAGCTGCATCTTCCTCTAAGCTGAATGAGCACTGCCTGGATTGTGGCAGGAAAGTTGCACTGCTGGAGGGCATAGGATAGAGCTGCTTTCTGTACTGCAAGGCTCCCTTCCCTCCTTTCTCAGAAGCTGGTTCCACTAATAGCTGATGCCTGTGTCTCACCCCCAGTAGTGCAGAGGATCAAACTGATGCTACCATGAGCTCTTGCCTGCTGTCCCTATGGTGTTAGCTTCTGCCTCTAATAAAACCAGCTAGCAAAAGGAAACTTGTTCTAATGGAAGACAAGGCTAGCTGCTTGCTGCTTTCCTGTCCCTCTTCTCCCTCCCTTCAGAGTGCCTCTAGGTCCTGGTCTAAAGTGCTACGTTGAATAATACAAAACTCTTTAAGATGTCATAGCTCAGTATTGCAGATGTGCTATAGTGCAATAAATTGAATGCTGTCTGCTAAAAGAAATACATAATTTATATTAAATAAATTTCATAAATAAGTGGAGTGTTGTGCATATAGTTACCTTGGACAAGTTGCTTCTCTGAGGAAGGAGAGTGCCTGACCAGCATAGACAACCAGCAAGAATGTTCTCGGAAATGTTTAGCTTCCTGCACCTTATTTGTCAAGCAGTTTATTCCTTTTTGGTACCACCATATTTTAACTGAACTAGCTCCATGTCCCAGCTATGTACAGCCACCTTGCCACCTAATCAAATGAATCAAGCCAAAGCAGTTAAATGAACAGGCTCTTTATACAGCTTCAACATACAAAACACTGTACAGTATAAAGACTAGAAAACTAGAGCTTCAAGTAATAAAAAAAACTGCTCAAGTTTCATTAGTGAAACAAAGAATACAAAAGTACTAGATATGAAACTGCAGAGGCTGCGGTTCAGTGGGAGAGAAAACTCTCCTTGCAGATACTGCAACCTTGAGAGAAAGGACATCAACTGCTGTGTAAGCTACAAGTCCTCTTGGCCAGCCACAACAATCCAGGTGGGGCTTGGTCAAGTCTGGTAGGTTCTAGCTGGTTTGAGAACAGCAGGATCACAGCTGCATCCCAGTTGCTTAAAAACCATCCACTGAAAAAGTGAGATTCTTCATTTCTCCTGTAAACTAACTTTCAGATTCACAGGCCCATGCATTAGCTGCCAGGGTCTTTAACGCAAACAGATTAACCAGTAGCACAAACAGGCGAGCTGCATGGTCAGGTGCTGCACCCTGTGTAAAGTTAAAATATCTTTTCAAAGAAGTCTAGGAAAAAAGCATTACGTTACCCAAAACACATCCTAATTAAACTGCTCACAGCAGTCAAGTGCTAATTTTGATACCACCAGTAGCTGGAAAATACAAGCTGTAGCCCCTGGAGAAGGAAGAGTATCATATGCTCTCCTGTTCTAAGCATCAAGTTGTGAAGAGGTGCAAGCAGCATTCAAGCTGCTTTTTGATCTGTGTTCCCAGCTAACCTTCAGTGAAAGCTGCATTGCCTCCCAACCCTTCAAAATCAGCCAGCTGAGGAAGGCAGAGGGCTGGTTCTGACTGTTTTCAGATCCATAATTACTGGCACATTAGAATACACGTCTGATCTCAAAGCTACCGCTACATGTTCCTCCCATGCACAAGCAGGGCTATCCTTAGCATGGGCCTAGGTGGTTCCATCTTTGCAAGGGGGATACCCCCATCTGGACAGACCTCCAGAGCTGCCCCACAAGTTAGGTAAATTGATTATCAGTTTTGCCATGTTAGATCTCTAGCTTAAGAGCTTCATGAGTAAGTGCCATACCTTTTATTTCAGTGTAGGCTGTAGCAGAGCCATTTAGCTGTTCTTCTCTAGGCAGAGCTAGGGAACAGAGAAGATACCGTTTAAGAAATGTTATTTGGTATGGGGTTACAGCCAGCTAGAACCCTAGGAACCAAAAACCTGAAGCAGTGAACAAGCCAAGGGAAATCAAGATTTCCTGCTGTGGTAGTTTCTGCCTCTTTCCCCACTCTTCCGTGGGGGGATAAGGGGGGGATTGAGTGATTTGGAAATTAGATCTTGGAAGGAAGGGGTTAGGAGAACTTACATCGCAAATACAGAGTACAAGGGAAGGGAGCCATAGGCTGCATGAATAGACAGTCACACGGAGTTCACATGTAGGATTCAGAACGACAAAAGTGACCTGTAAAGAACTATTTGGGGCTTGTGCCTCTGGTGTTTTGCTGGATAAAGGCCTGAGGTACTTTCAAACAAGCTGCTTTCCTATTAGAAATGGAGGTCCTGTCTAGACTGCAAGATGGACTGTAGAACTAGAGAAAATGAGCACCCACTGTGAGGAAGTTGAGCTGCCGGAAGGGAAAGGGACTTGGTACAGAAGGGGGTTATACACTTCAGTGTTTCTGTAGGCAAAACTCATTGCATCCTTTGTGCCACCTTCCCATCTCTGCTGATTCCAGGGATTCCCTGCACAGCTTCATGCCAAGAGCTCTGGGAGCCCTGCCCTTCCCTTTTCCTCACCATACTGCTCTTCCCCCACCATTATATCTTGTCTGGCTGGGAGATAAATCAGGGTGGCAACATTTTAAACTAGTAGGACAACAGGCAAAGCTGGTATAGGGGTGTGTTGTTAGAAGGTGGTAATGGCTGCCCTCAAGTGATTTTTTGACCTACAGACGACTTACATTACAGACAGACACAAACACCATGAAGCTGAGTGTAGAGCTTTGGTTTGTCAGCCAGTGAACTTCAGGGACTAACAAGCTTCTCCCCTCCCAGGCTGTTGAAGACTCAAAACACCCTTCAACCATGCTGTTTGAGCACACAATATCAGACTTGCTAGATATCCTCCAGCAAGTCATTTCCTGTTCCTGATATTTCTAAAAGGTAAATGCAAAAAAACAAAAATTGGGCCTTGTACATCAAAGCATCAGAGAGAGGCACAAGTCTGGTGTATTTTAAGTCAGCTGCAGATGGCTTTTAACAGCTCATGAGGAGTCCAGCTGCAGGAGGGTTCCACAACTAATTTCACTAAAGTGGAGGAAAAAGCTGATTGCTATAAACAAACTAGAAATCATGGTTGATGTGTAGGAGGTACCCAAGCAAAAATAGCCACCTACTCTAGTTAAATTTAAACTAGCAGTAAAATGACAGACCTCAACTACAGATAAACCTTGGGGGAACAAGTGATTCCATGAGTAATAAAATATGAAAAAGGTAGATTATGCCAAATATATGAATCAGCTAGAAGCAGGCACTAGATGCGTTCCAAAATCTTCAGTAATTCAAACATTCTGTTACGTGGTATTTTTGTGGCACCACAGGAGCAAGAGAAAGGGGCAGTAATACCTGAATGAGGTTCAAGGCTGAAAATGGGCAGCTCAGGCTTTACCATTATATAAAAGCCCTCCGAGCTCGCTACGTTATCATCCTTAAAGCAAAAGCCCTCAAAGTGGCTTGGAGAAGTGAAGAGAAGCATTACTATTCAGCACAGAGCCTATCACTGCATGTACCTGTCCGACCCCGTGTGGAGATCTCACTTGACAACCTCTCAAAGTAGTCAGGTAAGTCTGCATATTCATTTCCATACGAAATGACTTTAATCCCTTTATCCAGCATGTTTTCACGGAGCTTCTTAAACTCGTCCACGTCTCCCCTCCGCACAAGCATGAAGTGTTCCAGGTCCGATTTGTGCTTCACAGCTTCTAGGAAAAGGGCCTGAAACGTGGTGTCATCAACAGTCCAACCACAGCCCAGGAACAAGAATGATTTGTTTTCATACAGCTTCTGGATCTCCCGCTTTAAAAAGGAAAGAGAAAAAGTGTCAGTGTGGGCAGGTTTTAGCTTTCACAATGTGCAAGTTACGCACTGTTTGGCTTTTACCAATTACACCCCAGGCTCGTTACACTTATTTAAACATTACAAGATTTAAATTTGGAACTCTAACAATAACCGAACTATCCCATGGCAACTCACCCATTCATCCTGAACACAGATGCACTTGTCTATCATCTGCTATCATCCCTGTCTTACCCCAACTGCTAATGTCATAGATTCCAAGGTTAGAAAGGGACCACTGTGATCATCTAGTCTGACCTTCTATAGAACAGGCCATAGAACTTCCACACAATAATTCCTAGAGCAGATCTTGTGGAAAAACATCTACTGTTGTTTTAATATGGTCAGTGACTCAGAATTCACCACAGCCCCTGGTGAATTGTTCCAATGGCTAATTACCCTCACTATTAAAAATCAACCCCCTTATTTCCAATCTGAATTAGTCAACTTCAACTTCCAGTCATTGGACTGTGTTATACCTTTCCGTGCTAGACTGAAGAGCCCATTATCAAACGTTTGTTGCCCTTGTAGATACTTACAGACTGTGATCTAGTCATCCCTTAACCTGCTCTGTAAGCTAAAAAGATGGAGCTCTGCAGGAATGTCTACACTGCAATCAGAAACCCACAGCTGGCGTGTACCAGCTGATGTGGGCTAAGGGGCTGTTTAATTGTGGTGTAGACATTCCAGCTCAGGCTGGAGTATGAGCTCTGGGATCCTCCCCCCTCGCAGATTCCTAGAGCCCAGGCTCCAGCCCAAACCCACACGTCTGCACTACAGTTACACAGCCTCTTAGTCTGAGCCCCACAATCCAGAGTCATCTGGTATGGGCCAGATGCAGGTTTTAATTTTGAAGCCAACATGCCCTTTGAGTCTCACTATAAGGCAAGTTTTCTAATTCTTTAATCATTCTCATGGCGCTTCTCTGAACCCTCTCTAATTTATCGACAGCTGACAGACCGCTAGAAATACAGAGGTAAAATAAGGTCTTTACTCCTACTCAAGATTCCTTTTTATGCCTCCAAAGATCACATTAACCCTTTTGGTCACAGCATCACACTGGAAACAGGTTCAGCTGATTATCCACCACAACCCCCAACTCTTGTTCAGAGTCACTGCCTCCCAGGATAGAGCCCCCATCCTCTAAGTGTGGCCTACATCCTTTGTGCCCAGGTGTGTACATTTACTTTTAGCCACATTACAATACATATTGGTTGTGAATGCCTAGCTTACCAAGCGCTCCAGATTGCTCTGTATCAGTGACTTGTCTTTACTTATTTACTACTCCCCCAATTTGTGTCATCTGCAATTTTTTGTTTTCTTCCAGGCTATTAATAAAAGTGTTAATTATTAGGGCCAAGGACCAATTCCTGCAGAATCCCCTAGAAACACACCTGCTGAACCACGATTCCCCATTTATAAAGGGCATTAAGACCTATCAGTTAACCAGCTTTTAATCCACTTACTGTGTGTCATGTTAGTTTTATATAGCACTAGTTTAAATGAACATGTCATGCGGTACTAAATCTAAGTATATATTACATCAACTCTATTACCTCTATCAAATAAACTATTTTGATGAGGTTACACGTTAGTTTGACAGGATCTACCTTCCATAAACCCATGTTGATTGCATTTATTATATGACCCTCCTTTAATTCTTTATTAGTTGAGTCCTGTATCAGCTGCTCCATTATCTTGCCTGGGAGCAATGTCAAACTGACAGGCCTACAATCTCCCAGGTCATCCCATTTACCCTTTTTAAATACTGGAACCACATTAGTTTTTTTCCACTCTTCTGGAACTAATTTAGGAAAGTTGACTTTAGTGGGCCTGAGACCAAGTGGGGGACCAATATCTAAATTAAGGACTTCTCCTGAAAAATGCTCTGCCAGATGCCCGTTCCCTTTATATTCACATACATTTTAAAAGTTCATCAGAACTTATGTCCAAATACTGATTCCAGCTGCTTGCCATTTGCAGAACTGGCTAATTTAATTAACTTGCATAGACAAGTCTGGTAGTTTTGCTGAAATATGCAAAGTTAGCTTTAAAAACAGTGGGTTTTTTGAAGAAAATAGAAGCACAAACGTCAGGATAAGGGTGGCTGCAAAGTGGGGAGTACAAGACATTTACATGCTGATAATGTCAGATGTTTGAAGCTGGAGATGCTGAGAATACAAAGAGTTGTAGTGACTGGTAGCCTCCGGTGCAAAGCTGGACTGAAGAGTTCTGTAGCTATTTGGTACTAAAAAGCAGCTGATTTGTGTTTTTAAGTAAGACTCCTAAATGCCATCACATTTTTGACAACAGGAAATCAGGAATGTTTCTGTAACTTGTAACTGAACATCCTATTCTAAATATATTCTAGTCCCACACTAAGGACAGTGTTCAGCTACACACAAGATCTATAGATATTTATATGCAACAGCCAGGGGGTATGAAACATTGACCTTTATCCATAGGCCCCAGCGATCCTGCCTCAGGCAGAGAAGATTCAGTCTCAGGGGAACTATCATTTTTCAGCAGAAAGTTAAAACCAGTCAGCCATGAGCAGCAAGTGACAGTGAAAATGGAAACATTCCACCTCCTCTCCAAACAGTCCAAGTCTTGCCCCTTTCAAGGCAACGGGTTTGAACTCAGTGAAATCTGAACCTTATGCTGAAGCAGAAATGTTATGCGGAACAGGAAGCCTCATTACCCCTAAAGATGAAGGGGAAAGCCAAACAAGCACAAGACGGCAGATAAATAAAGCATTCTCAGATTGGGTGTCCTGGACTGAAAGAGCAAGCAGGCTGAAGCTCACCATAACCTCTGTGTTGCGCAGCACATTCTGATATCCAGCAGGATGGAGCACTATTCCACTGGGGTTTGTGTAAACTCCATGGATGTGCAAGACACTGAGCTTCTTTTTCTCTTGTGCCCACTCCAGCACCTGCACAAAATAAACACAAAATATCAGCAAGCAGTGACCATCAATTTGGGCTCCTCGGCAACTTAGAATTTAGTGGGGCAAATGTTTTCATTTGTCAAATCTCTCATTCCAGGAATTAAATTGTTAAGGAACATTTCTGAGATTCTGGAGGTGGGAGAAATGAAATCCCAGTGCGCATGAAGAAAACAAACCCAAATCATCTGCAAGGCATCTACACCACAGGAGGCCAGTGTTTATCCAAAGCCTCTCACGGGTCAGCTTAGGCCATTCCTCCACAGGGGAACCAGATGCTCTTCCCAGGCACCTCGCAGCAGGTCTTGCACGGTCATCTTTTTTCAGTAACAGGTTCAAGTTATTAACAGCACATAGACTGAAATTCAACACATGCCTGAAAAGCTATTTGAAAAGTCAGTTTCTCCTTAATGTATCTACTCTCATGAGTTCTGGACACAGCTTCTCTCACATCAGACTAACGATGCCAAAATGCTGATTTGCACCAGAGGTTCAGCTGTTTGTGTTATCACCCATGATTGATAGGAAAAGGTTGAATCCTGACTCATGACTCAGCAAGGAAAGGGTGAAACAGGCTATTTGATTATTTTAGTATCCACTTCTCTTAAATCTACATGTTTATTCCATTACCAGTCTAGACTCAAAACAGTTTTGAGAAAGCTTATCAGTTTAGCCTTTGCATGCTTTAGTATAAAATCCTTATCACATTTTCATAGTTGCTTACCATGTTTGCGAATTCATTCCTATACAGCTCATCTCCTTATTTAACCCTACAATGACAGACTGCTGCATTTGTATCATTGCAAATATATCCAGCAGTACAGATTGGGAGATCATGTAGGAGACTGGAGTTCAAAAATTTGATGGAACTGTGGTATATTTTACTTAGACATAATTGAAAAAAATCACTAGCTACTCACACTATTTCTTTAAACCCTACAGCATGCTTGGCCTTTTATGGACAGTATGGAGAACAGATTCTTGACCCAGGTTTGAACTGACAATGTAAGGATCAGGAATAGGACAGAGCACCACGTGCCTGAGTGGTGCAATTTAGAATGTGCTGTTGATTCGACAGTTTGTTAAAGTAAAATAAAATTAGGATTATCTGTCTGTTTGGTGACTGCTCCATCATGAGGTCTAGGGGTCAGAAACCTTATGGAGGAAGTGTGCATGAAGGAGGGACTTGGAGGAGAGTTTGACATGTGGCAGAGTGGGTAAGGGATGGGGTTTCAGGAGAAAAAGAGGGGGCTACATGGAAGAAAATAGAGATTACAGGAGGAAGACAAAAAGTAACAGAGGATGGGAGAAAGAAAAAGACGACAAGAACAGAAAAGTAGGCAGGGGTTAAATAGCGCAAGGCCTTGAAGGTTATGGCCCAGCAAGTATTATATATTCTATAATGTACCGCAAAAGGAATGTGTTTTATCTAAAGAGACTGATCAGCTTTGTTCGGTGCGTATAGCTTCCTGCATAGTTCAAAATCTTAAAGCCAAGTCCTACCTGGAGTCAGATAAAGCTGGGACCACACTGGCAGTTGAAGCCAGGAGTCTGAAACAGATCAAAGCTGTAAAGAAGATGTTAAAGATGCTTGCAGGCTTCTCCTGAGTTACAAGGACGTCAGCCAGCAATCATGACATTGCTAAGGATCGGCATTTGGGATGCAAGGACCTTGAAGTACACACAGTTTTTACCAACTCCACTCCTAGAATACCAGAGACACTTAAATGTACAACACTCCAGATCAACCAAACTGGTGTTTTATCTACCACTATAAATTAATGTCAGTATCAATAGCATGACACATTTCAAGTAGGTGCAGGATGTTTACCATCACTGCCTAGGTCAGGCTGCCCATGACCTATGACTTATGTGAATAAACAGCAGAATGTTTAGCCTTGCTGACACAAAGATCAGTGTCTGGTTTACCTTTTTTTCATCAGTAAGGTCAAGAGATTCAAGCTGTTTCCCTTGGTCTGCTGCATACAGTTCCAGCAGGTTATCAAAGTTCGTGGTTAATACGAGTGCTCCATTTTCCATTAAGTGAAGCACAGACTGAAGCAGCTGTTTCCCAGAATCTTCCATTTTAGACTCCAGGTCATCGAACACCTCGTATAAACAGTCTTTGAAAAATGTGGAGCGGACATTGCTAGTGCGCTGTGGAGGGAATCAAACAAACCAAGGTCAGAGTTGGGAATTTGGTTTCCTATAGCACTTTTCATACAATGGGGGCAAGAGCAGTATAAAAACCTAAATACATACCCTGAAACACTTTGCAAAGCAACGAGTCAAATTATGTGTAAGGCAAACAGAGCAGCAGTTATGTGATCAGGTTAAAGAATGCAAAGCTGCCTGAACGGCTGAGATGGAATGTGGGCCGGGACCCAAAGCTGATCTGTCCAGCCAGGCACATCTGATATGCTCATCACTGGGAGCTAGAAGCAAGGCACCCTGCTTTTTCCTTAAAATACAGTGGGATTTTTACTGTCTGTCGAACACTCAGGCCAGCAGAAGGCACCTAAATGTAATCATTCAGAATGCGGCACCTTTACCTATAGCACCTCTAGGGCTGCACT
This sequence comes from Emydura macquarii macquarii, assembly GCF_026122565.2. Taxonomy (NCBI): domain Eukaryota; kingdom Metazoa; phylum Chordata; order Testudines; family Chelidae; genus Emydura; species Emydura macquarii. The sequence continues at coordinate 2,132,710 of NW_027130449.1, read as the reverse complement.
TCAGTGGCAGCAACAAGGATGAACCCAAGGTGAGATTTGAACCATATCCTTCTACCCAGAAGTGAGACCACTGGCAGCCAGGCCTCCCCAAAACCCACAACTTAAAAGCATATTCTTCCCAAAATACAACAGATCAAGGGGGTTACACTATGCAGCACGCTCTGCCTTTGGGAGAACATGCTTACTCTGAAATATCTAAGAAAAACTAACATTTACACTCTCCAGTGGTGCAAAAATACGCTGTTAACAGAGCAGGTACTTTCTACAAGACAGCTATGTACGGGAACAGCGTATAGATCAAGCTGATCTCCACAAACTGGCATCTAAGCTCCCAACATCACCATGTCAGCCCATACAACCATGACATACCGGGCCAGAGCCATCAAGCACTGGGCCTGCGATGCACCATCTGACTGATCCCAGCCCAAATGGTTTGGCGCCTTGATACTGGCAAACTAAGGGTGGGAGCAGGCACTTCATGCAACTCTCTCAAACCTGAGGTTGCACAAAGAACAGTGCACCAGGACGATGGGTGTGTTTCAGAGAGAGCTATACCTAGCTTTGACTGGAAGGTCCAGTCAGGCCCCCTGGGGCAACTGCGCGGGGGGGGGGGGGAATCCTTGGCCACTCCCCTGCTCTAAAAGCCACATTCTTCTACACATTTAAGTTGATGAATCCTGCTGTATGTACTCACTTACCGGAGACAGTTTCTGGATAAGGTCATGGGCAACATGAACAAGGTTCTTATCTTCTCTGAGACATTTCTGAAATTTTATGCTCTCCTCTTCTTCAAGAAGATCAAAGTCAATAGCAGCATCCAATAGGGCCTGGATTAACCCTTTCCAAGACTTCAATGCTGGAACTTGAGGAGCTACTGCTGCACTGATCCCTGTCCCAATTACCAGAACAAGTTCCCGGGGCTTTTTGGTTTTAAGGCTTGGCAACAGTTTCCTGCAATGGAGTAAGAGAGAAGTACATTTGTGCTAACATAAATGAATGTCCCAAATGCACACACTGGGTCACAGAACTTAGAGGAGACAATGGACAAGGCTGAAGCTGCTCTTTGCTCAGATTTGGAGTCAGAGCGTACACTCAGTCTCTCATGGAAAGCGAAGGGAAGTGACAGAGTTCTCACAAAAGGCAGTGCACAGTTCTCCAGGCCAGTAACAGCCAGCTATAGGTATGAGATATTCCCAACTTGGTCTTTTATCAGCCCAGTGAAGGCAAAATGCCTGCTACCCCGAAAGCAGAATAAGTCAAGTTAACTTTATTTAGTTACAGGACAGCAGAGACCCTGGCAATTGGTCCTCCACCTCTAGAAATGCAGGTTAGAAGGACGGCTGGAATGGGGTAAGGGACACAGAGCTTTGCGTTGAGGGTATCAGCCGCTGACACTAAAGTTCTTTACACTTTTGCATACATCAACTGTCAGCCTCAAAATACATTCCTTGCCCCATACCAAAGGGTGCTCCAGCCCACCTCTGCGGATTTGGGAAGAAGAAATAATGTAACCCTAAGTGAGTCTGATTCCAACTTCAAAAAGGCCCAGACAGCTCGTCACCAACTTTTATTTATTAAGGGACAGGTGCTACACTGACATCCCTTGAGACAGAAGCTTTTTTTATATACAGAACAGGCCAGCAGAAGTAAAAGTTTCTTCCCAGTGTATGCTGCTCAGGAAGGGCCATCTTTAGTGTCTCCATGACCCAGTGTCACTGGCCTCTGCTGAGACTAGTATGCAGAGGGTGGGGAGAGGGATTTATAGTGAGCCATGAAAAGGAGCAGAGTCAAAGCCATCCTTTTCAAAGCTTAGGCCATGCAGAGTCTTATAAAGGGATTGTCTGCCCACACCCTATTGAATGGAAGCAATTACCCCATCACTAGTGATTAACTAACAAGGTGTAGTTAGTGTGTAGTTTTACCCAGTGACCACAGTGTCCCAGAAAGGTTCAGCTATTACTAGAGAATGAGCAAAGAGAAGCAGCCCAAATACAAAAGGAACATTTCATTTGTGAAGTCTTGACACTCAGCAAAGATGGGAAAGTAGATACAGAGATACCCTAGGGTATGCTTACACTGCAACCCCCTCACCCCAGCAAGGCTCAAAGCCCAGGTCAGCTAACCCGGCTAGTGCTACAGGGCTAAAAATAGCAGTGCATGTCTTCCCACTCAGGTTCAAGCCCGGGGTCTCAGAGCCTAAACAGGAACATCTACATGGCTATTTTTAGCTCAGTAGCGTAAGCCCAAGTCAGGTGACCCAGGCTCTGAGACTTGCTGCACTAGGCCATTTTTTGTGTGTATGCAGTGTAGACATTCCCATAGTCTCTGTCTCAATGCAGGTTCTGTATTGAGTTGTGTGGGCACAGTAGCAGATTTGCCTGAAAACTCTTTTGAGGTCACCACAGTACCACTTGACAAAAACACCGTGTTTGACCCTTTGGTTTGTGCCACGTGTGTTATTGGTTGCCATTGCAAATCTGGCTCTATTCAGTTCATTCAGAAAATGTAGGCAGTTAAATTATTTTTGAACCCCAATTCTCCCTCATCTACAAAAGAAACAAGACGCTTTTCCCAATAGCATGGGAATTAAATCTTAACCAAGACTTTATATTTTCAAAATCCTGAGCATCTAAGAGCACACGCCCAATATAGGGACGATTCCAAGCAATAACAGCTCAGGAAAAAGATTCTGTTCCCACACTGATAAGCAATAGCCACTTCTATCAGTGCATTCCTAGCAGCCATCCTCCTCTGTTTATTTTAGAATTCAGCAGGCTGGATGAAAAAGAAAAAAAAATAAACCAAAGACCCCAATTTTTTTATTGTTATTTAAATTAAGAAGTTTTATTTCATCCATCTTCCTGCATTCTCCCAGCCACTAAACAGGCTAGTTGAATACACTTCCTCCAACAGCTCTTCAGACAGACAGTTTTCTTTCCGGATTGGGTCGGCGGAACATAGTGCACTGGCTAGTATCTAAGCTCACCCAGGCACCCTCCAGCATGATAGGGAGTAGAATGAAAGAAAAGGAAGCAAAAGACACCCTTTTCAATTAAAATAAAATTTGTAAAATTGGACTTGAATCAAAGATACAATTCAAACTTTAAAAATCTTAAAGAAATCTGTTTGTTTATCCACCCTGAGAAGAAAACACTGGCTATAATGGATTGTTGAAGACAGCATACATTGTCAGACAAGCATTGGAGAGATCACTGAGTCAATGCTAGATGGCACATCCCTTTCTAAAATGAATGCAGGGTCATGGAAAAAAGCTCTCATCACTTCCCTTTTACTTATCCTACATTAACAGTGAAAGATTAGTAAGTTTACCTGGGCTTTTTTGCAGGTGGTACTCCATCCACTAACAACATTTCTTTATCTAAATTCACAGTCACGGTAGAATCCATCCAGTTTCTCTAGCAGACAAAGTTACAATAAGCAAAATTAATATATGCAATCTGATCTGGAGCAGACTAAATAACTCTGCCAAGTCAACTTTGTAAACAAAGAACAAATATTTAGTATCATTATCACATCACTTTTGGGCTAAGGATTGCCCTATTCTGGATTTTGCTTATCAGTGTGATCTTTACTGAACCAAAAATGTATTATTTTTAATGAAGTTTTGCAAAGTATCCAGGAGACTATTACAATGGATGCCTATCACAAATAGTTTCAAACTCCCCATTAGCTAGAATATCCTGTTAGAAGCTGAAAAAACAAGAATTCCAACTCCTCCCTCCAACATTTTTCTCCCAGGTTAATAGCTGGAATGAACATTGTTGATTTCGTTTCAAACCGCCTCCATAATCATTGTGCCACTGCATGATCATGCCTGATGCCAGCCTGACTGTAGGATCACCTCTTCCACCATGCAGCTGTTCTCCCTCAAGATACTATCACTGGCATCAAGGCAATACCTCGATTCTAGTCAAACACCTTCATTTTACCTTGCCCACTCATCTTGGTTTGTTGGCCTGTATCCTTGGGCAATGTTGGCACTTCTCTGAGAACCATATTTGACAACAAACTTGCTGCTCCAGGGCCAGCAGGAGTAAGCACAAAGATTTTTGTTGACTTAAAAATAAAAATAAAAAATAAATAAAAAAAGCTAGTGTGGATTTTTTTTTATTCTTCAGAGATGAGTTAATAATCCTATTCGTTCTATATCTAGACTCCAGAAGATATTCCATGCTGATAATTTCAAGGTCAAATGATATACCTGAAAACCCTTGTCAATACCCATTTAAATGACATTCTTGATCAGGAGCTTTGCCAGCATATTTTTCCTACTACTAAATCAGCCCCTCCAGAACAAAACTATCACCCAGGGAAGAGAGTCTCTAGTCTTAGTCTCTATTGCCTACTCAGTCCTTAGCAATCTCAAAGCAGCCAGCAAGATTCTAGTTTGTGCTAAATGTGATGGTAGTTTTTGTGACATGGAAGTGTATTCAGTAGCAACTGGCCTGAGACCACAATTTATTTTACACAGATCACTGACTTTCAGAGCTATTCAGCCTGGGCCAGATCTGAACAAATGACCTACAGGTGAGACTCTTTGTTCCTTTGCTAGTCCCGAGTCAGCCAGTACCTCTACAAAGAGCTTTTAAGGCATGTTATATTTTAGAGTAAAAACTCAGTGTCCTCTTAATATGTTTTGGTGTAAATTGGGGGACTGAACCTAATAACATCTGCATATTAACTTCATGGTCCCAATTCCCTTCTAGTAACACTTACATAAACCTAAGGAGAGCAAACAGTGCTAAACATTTTCCCCTCAGCTATGCAATTTAAGTGTGACCAACTTAGATTTTTTGTAGTCTACAAAGCAAGAAAAATTAAAAAAAACTTTACTGCTATGCCCTGTTTTGACAATGTCTTTCAAATTCCAGCCCTTCAGGAATTTTAGTAGCCACGTGATAATCTTATGAAAATAAGGTAACTGACTAAAGTGGTTGGAAAGTGTCTTCAGGTACCTAGGAAATTTATAGTTCTAATTTTTTCCTATAAGTATGCAACCTACAATTCCATTTCAAACATGTTAACGCTGCTGGCTAATTTCCATTTCCACCCTGGTAATGCAGAGGTGTTGTATGCAATACTGGGGTCTGTATTAACAGTGTCACTGGTTTCCAGACTAGAACACCTCTGCTCATTTCCAACTTACATGAACAAAGCACATTAAACAGTGATCAGGAAAAGCCTACTACAGGCTCCCACTGACACATGTGCCTGACTTGCTTTAGTATCCAACAGGAATTACTAGGATGCAAGGAAGGGAGAACACATTCTATTTTTAGAATTCTATTGGCAAAGACATAGCCTTAAGCATGAGCCAGCACTTTCAGCAACTTTATGTTTACAATCACTGATCAATACACATATTAAGATACAGCTGAGGGAGGTGTGAGCTAATATGCTCTTCTCTGAAGAAACTTGGTAGGGTAGAGGCCTCGGCAGTTGGCTTCCTGACATTCTCTGGAGGGTAGGGACTCTTCCTTGCTTGGCCAGTAACAATGGCAGAATTACAGTGGTTCAAAGAATACAAGTCTCCTGGAAATCTCAGCCAGCCAGCTACAGTTAATTTAATTTAATACTGCAGAAAGCTACAATCATGAAATTCCACCTGTACTGATAGACTTATCAGGTTTATTTCAGTGACACATTTAAATAGATTCTATTGCAAAGAATAGCTTTATCAGTGTAGTGGAGGGTTTCTTAACATACACAAACATGAAAGAATATTAAGTGCTACTGTACACAATGTGATTAGTTAAAGATCTGTTAGCAGGGCTAATGGCATTTTTGAGGAAATTAAAACATTCAGTGAAATCTATGGTGGCACCATATGCAGATGAAAGCACTGTCACTCATCCCCATCTTCAGCTTCCACCCAACATCATAAGGAACATCCTGCACAGGCACTGAGATGGACTGGATGGTCCAGCAGGTCTCATTTCCAACTTCCATGATTACATATTCCTGCAGCATGTTAGTTTCATCGTCATCTCTTCCTGTCCCTGAGCCTTCACATTCTCAGCTGCAGGGCAGAAAGTACCCCTTGGGACAGGCGGTCCCCATATCACTTCTGAAACAGATCAGTGCACAGAAATCTTACAGCACTGGAGACTGGAGAACAAGATGTATAGTCCAGGGGTTCAGCCCACAGAGGTGACACAGTGACTGAGGCTGATTGGAGGGTGGAGGGGAGTGCAGAAGAGATTACTGGCTCTTTTTATTCAGACTAAGTGCAGCTCCCAAACTTCTGGCAAGTTAGACTCAGACTCCTAGACTTTAAGGCCAGAAGCGACCATCATGATCATCTAGTCTGATCTCCTGCACATTGCAGGCCAAGTTGTCAGTGTACCCTCGGCTGTGACATCATCATTGGTACAGTTTACAGAACTCAAAATACACCCTGGCTTTCTTCCCATATGCTGATTTAATACATGCAGGCTGTGCCTCTTATAGACCTCAGATGACCTTTATTAGTACCCTCTTTATAAGTGAGTGCCCCCCCGCCAAAAAAAGTTTTGATTTTCTGCATTGGATTACTTTTTTTCTGCAGTATGCTGATCACAACCTCACTGTTACATACTTGTAAATTTACAAAGTGAAAATAATTTAATCTCATTCTTTCTGGCTCAACATATTGTTGTATGAACTACTCCCATGTCCAAAAAAGGTATAGAAGGAAAAGCAATTTTCCTCCAGCAGTATTAATTCTGATGTGATCCAAGTCAGTGATTGTTTCCATGGGGAACATTTTATCTCTCCTCAGTTATTTCTGATCATTCTAAACCCTGTTAATAGAAAAAAGTATTTCGAAGCAGGTCAATCACAGCACAAAGAAAGATGTAAATAAGGTATAAAAATCTGTTTAGACACAAACTAATAGGGTTTAAGCATTAAATGTAGCTGAAATATAAAATCATATTTTGCACATTCATTTATGCAAAACCACCTCAATTCCACAATGAAAAACAGGAATGACAGCCAAGTGTTTAATAGTTATTTAGGCCACTTAAGTTTTCCAGGGACTCTGTTCTAAGCCCAGGTAGCCTACATAGGCTTCAAAAGTTCTTTAAAAAATGACACCCAGGTAGTTTAAGTACAAAATTTAAGTTTTTATGTGAGTTTCACATTTTCATATAATCAGGCAATTGACAGTCAAGTATCAAAACAGTTTACAGAATTTGGATGTAAGCATTTCTCTGTACTGCCTGCAAACTCAGGAAAGAGTGCTTATATTTAAAGCATTAGCAGCAGTCAGGCTATTACTGGCAGGGATGACAGTTCTTAAGAACAAGGTCTTAATTCCAGAGTCAAGAAATGTTAAGTCTTTAGGTCAGGTGCCAGGAGAAAATGGCTGCTCTCCAGGGGTGATGGAACTGTGAGTGAATGAGCATCTTCCGGACCAGGCTAGTAGGCACTTGAATTATATAGAGCCTTGTGCCAACTGCATTGTGGAGAAGATTGCAGAGGGGAGTCTTACACTAGCTGGTATTGCTATGAATGGCAGTCCAATGAAGAACAAAAGTGATGATAAAATGGGAAATAGCAACACCCAGGCAAAAAAAAAACAAAAAAAAACAATTTTTAATTCTTCCTGCTCCCTGGAACACCCTAGTTTATACTACAGTAATTTTGGAGACTGTGTGAGCATCAAGCGCTGAAGATTTCTTGGGTCCAAAATCCTGTTCTCCCATCATAAGACTACCCCTCTTATGGAGAGAGGGAAAGACCAAAAGCATTTCTCAAAAGGTCTGAATTAGTCTGAAATGGAGAAAGTCAGGTCATATTTATCTTATGATAAGTAGTTCTGTTGATCTTATTCTTGCAGTGAAAAATCTGAGTTCTTTATCCTGACAGCTCTGCAAAATGCTGAATGCAGGTTTTAAAAAGTCTTTTTTTTATTAAAGATGTGAGGTGACTTGCACATTGATTTGAAATGATTGTGCAGAGTGAAGAGATAACTGAACACCCACTATGTGCAACGAAAGTGATTTTTAAAATGGATCATCCTTAAATCTACACAAATAATGTTATCTAATACTGTATGACAGGCTTCGAAGCCTATACAAATAATGGATCCATAGCACCTGGACAAGATGCAGTCAGTGAGACCAAGTGCAGTAAGGCACAAAAAATGCATATTTTTTGCTAATTTGATCAGAAAGTTTGAGTTACTGAAAGTAAAGTACATACAGCAACTGCAGTAACTGGTGTTAAGTAATATTTGTAATAGTTTGTTTTAATAAAAATCCATGCACAAGATGCACATACAAAGCCATACTACATTGTACTTTAAAGTCCAGATAATTTCTTCTGAGTATTTTTATTTTAGAACTGAAAGTCTCGAACGAGTTTCCAGGTTTTTAAACACACACACTAACACACACCACTATCACAACTAACTCCTTACAAGCAGTTTCAAATGAGAAACCAAATGAATGGGTCATGAAAACTGAACTCTCCTCTTCTCATTCCAAAGATAGGCCCTTCAGTGCAGGCTCAAGGCATAGTAGCAGTTTGCACTGCAAGCTGTTGTGTGAATTTCAGCCTCCAGCTGCCACCAGCATAGAGATTCATAGGTGGACTGCAGGCCAAATCTGAACCACCAGACTTTTGAATGGACCGCAAAAAAATTGATTACCCATGATCTTTCTAGCACCTGATCCTGCATTCTTTGCATGCTCCAAGTTCTCAGTGACTTCATGGGAGTTTGGAGCAGCATGTTCCCAAGGATTTTGGGACTTAACCCTTCAAGTATGTTGTCTTTAACAAGAGAAAGTAATTCATGTCAGGAGTTCCCTATGTTACGGAGTTATATACAGACATTATTTACATTTAATGTCACCTAAAAACTGTGTCTTTTTCCACCTCATTTTGAACTTCTGCAAAAAATGATGAAGTAGAATGAACTGCAATATTACCAGACTGCCCATGCAACGAGTATCAAACATAACAGATCATCATTTCATTGACAAATTTATACAGCACATAACAGCTTCCAAATTGTTTTAATTTATAATAAAATATTTATAACACCTGTTCTCTTACCTTTATATTTTCTGTTGTCCTCTGACCGTCCCTTTGATTAGATTGTGTCACTGTAGATCCAAAGAAAAGTTAGGAACACTCCAAACAGGTATCAGTTTCTTCCAGATCTAACCAACCTGCTCTCATTTACTCCCACGTTATGAAACAAAGAGATCAGATCAGGACGGCAGATGTTTCTTAGATATGGCGCGTGTAATGAGGTGTGCCTTAAAGAACCCTTGACCACACTTGCAAAATAGCCACTAATGACTGACCAATTTATCTCTGAAGTCTGATATTACTTTTTCAAAGCAAAGATGTGTGTGTCAGGAGGCACAATAGCACATATCAAACAAGAGTTCTGTATGAAGAGGATAGAGATTATGGTCATCTAGGCCTGTAAATGGTAGGCACTTGATCTAATCAGTTCATTCAAGAATGTCAAACACCACTAAAACACGAGCTGGTATGTTTGATAAATCTTTGGTTACCCAACTTTTCCAACTAAGAAGTTTATTTTCCCCTTATGGAAGCAATTCTAGGGTGTTTACTTGAGAATCTTGCAGTAGCAGGCTACAGAATCAAAGATAACACTGGCAGAAAGGTGCAGTTGTGTAATATTGTCTGCTCCCCACATTTTGCAAAAAGTAGCCACCCAAAATCACCTCAGTAACTTTTGGTTTAACCAGTTCTTGAATCTCTGCAGTGATGGTGTTCCAAACAATCCCCCTTGAAACTCAGAACTCTTTCCTAATATCTAGCCTAAACTTTCCTCCCTTAACTTCAGTTCATTCCTCCTACCAATTTCTGAGAATTAAGTGCTGCCTTCCTACAACACATGGTTATCTTCCAAGGTCATCCCTGTGATTATGCCTTGAGCCATCTCTTTCTTCAACTATATAAATTCAGCTCCCACGGTCTCTCTTCAAATGACCTATCCTTCAATTCTCAAGTTATTTGTATTTCCCTTTAGATTTCCTACATCCTTCTTAAGTTTTGAGAGACAGTACTACGGACTGCAGCCAGTTGGACTAGAGCTGCAGGAAGTCAGTTATAGGACACTAATGTGGTATTTTCATCCTGATACACACATCAGAAGTCAATAGTGCTGCTTTTTTCATGACCCCATCCCTCTACATGCTCCTGTCTGGTTACCTATCTATCTGTAACCTTAGCAACTAAGTCTGCACAGGAGTTTCCATCTGTACTATTTGCTTCTTCCTAAGTGTTTAACAGGTTCCCATCAACCAGAGATTGTTTTTCCTGACTTATAACCGATTACACAGTAGATGAATGGTCGCTCGAGCTGAAACCAGGAGTCTAATGTACTTATTTGATTAAACTTCTGACAACCCTGATGTTTAACTTTGTAATAGTACAGGACAAGGGGATAGCGCCGACCCTGCAAATCCACCACACAGCACACTGTCTCAAGCACTGGTTTCACTCTCCACATCCCAGGAGGGGCTTTCATAGAGCTAGTGAAACATCCCCCGACGGCCACAGCTAGGCGAGGAGCACGGCCCTGGAACAGCGCGCACGCGGTAAAACGGCGCGGTGGCGACTGGCGCTGGGACCAGCCAACATTTAAAAGCCCTTTTTCCTGGTATAAAAGGGGGTGTGCGGGAGGCCTGCTCCGCGTAGCCGTCTCCCTAGCACGGACGTGTCCGCTAGGATGGGGCTGCAGCGCCCTGCTCGGGGACCCATGGCCACATGGCCACGCCACCCCGCCCCACCCCAGAGGGGGCTGTATTTCCTCGCCAGGTGAGCCATGGCCATGCAGCACCGCCCAGCCTGGCTACCCCCACCGCGCCTCCCCGCCGGGCAAGCGTTCCCCGCCGCGGGCAGGAGGAGCGGGGCCGGGCCCGGCCGGGCGCAGGGCAGCGGCGAGAGGGGAGGGAGGGGCCCAGACCGTCCCCGCCCGGCCGGGCTCCGCCGCGTACTCACCTAGCTGCGGGGCCCCGCCGTTACCTCACCTCACCTCACCTCTCCGCCCCTCCCTCCGCCACCGCCCAGCCTCTACTGCCGGGCGCCGCCTCACACCGGCGCAGCGCGGCGCTGCCCAGCCCGCCACTTCCCTCTGCGCAAGCGCGTCACCCCTTCCGCGCATTTCTTACGGCGCAGGGGCCTTCCTGGGCGCCGGTGCAACCCGGCTCGCTTGGCGCCGGCGCACTCCGAGGAAGGTCCCGCGCCCGCCTCGCTCTCGTGCCACAGCGAAGGGCAGGTAAGGGAGGAGCTGACAGGGAGCCTCTCGGGGCATTTCCTTTTTGGCTCCGCCCCCCACTTTCCATTGGTCTATTAGCGGCAAGGGGGCGGGTTATAGCGCTCTGGGAGCGCCTAGCGGGCAGCGTGCGTCGGCTCTTTCCTCACGACCGTACCCGCTTAGGTAGGCGAGGGGGAAATACCGCGAGAACTCCGGCTCCCGGCGCCAATCGGCTCTCATCGTTCCCTCTGTGTTATCGCGATATTTCATGGGATATATAAAGGGAGCCATAGGGGGCGGGCTGGGCTAGTAAAGAAGTGGGAGGGAGTAGTGGTCTGTTTGGTCCCCTGAGGCGGTGAGTCTATGGGGGAAGCTTGCTCTGATCTGGCATCGCTGCCCCTATTTTGGGTGCTCAGGAGGTGCCTTGGTGCTGTTGTTTCAGAGCTTGGCCCCTGGCCTGGCGGGATCCCTCATGGGCTGCCCTCAGACTGTGGCTCCTTTAGGTGCAGGGGTGACTTGGGGGCCCTGGATGAGCTCTTTGTGGGGGAGTTGCTGGCTGCCTTGTGCTTTGGGTGTGAAAGTAAACACTTCAGGGGTTCAGGCCTACCTAGTGTGGCCTCCCTGTGAGATAGGCAGTGTGACGGCCTGGGGTACCAACCCACAGAAACCTGGGCAAGGCTAGTGAACTGATAGCACTCTCCTGGCCTGGCTGTGTAGGAAGGAGGAAATTGGGAAACTCAGTGTGGCTTCCGTTAAAGTGCCTACAGGAGGTTAGGTGGAAATCCTATGTGAGCTTTGAGACTCATGCGTTACCACAAAAACTATGCAGAAGGAGGGAGCATGGCAGTAAGGGTAGAAGGAAAGCACAGTCTGTGTGGCCCATGACATTCAGAAATGGGTGAAAGCATAATATGACAAATGATACTTTACTAACAGTGTTTGCATAGGTTGTGGTAATTGCAATATTGTCTTCTGCAGTATTGGGATAAAGGAGTTATAGATAAATCATGACAGCCTTTGTTTTAGATGTGTATGTGTGTTAATTAAGGATATGTAGTTTTTAACAAATTAAAAATCTCAGTCCTTATGGAGTGATTATTTGTGATCTCTTTAAATATCTACTTCAATATGTGGAGCCAAGTGCTTACACTGAGTAACTATATGCAACCTTGCCCACACAAACAGCAACATGAACAATGACATTTTAAATTAAAGCTATAAATGTTATTTGTTGAATATATAAAAATGTAAAAAAAACCTGTAAAAAGGACTATAAAATGTCTTAGGTGATCTAGTCTGATTTTTCTCAGGAAGATGAAAAGCTGCTGCTTTTTTTTTTTAGTGAACAAGTGATGTGGGTAATAGTTTCCCCTTTGAGGGGCCTATAACAATTTTTTTAGGTGCCTTTAATATTTAAACAATATAAATGAAACTTCATAAACTTTTATTTCATTGAGGTATTCAGGATGTTCGGTTCTCCCCTCATTCTCTCTGGGAGCTGACTTGAGGTTTGTGACTCAGTAACTTTCCTAATAGCAGTATATGAACCTACCCTGTTTTGGAAACGTCTGCTTGGTATCTCTGCAAATACTGATTTCCCATGCCCCTGAAGGGAGTAGAAAAGTCTGAGTGTGATGGAGGTAGACTCCTGTTTACTGTACAGAGCTCAGGGTGAGAACTAGGAGTGTGGGTGCCTGAAGACCCAGTCTTGGAGATGTTGAAGTCACGTGGCCTATTCTTGTGGGAAAGGGTGACCCTGAGCCGTTTGGCAGACTACAGGATTAACTCTGGCAGAGTGTTTAAAGGCCGGAGCATAGCCCACACCCTGTGAATACATAACATAGCAATGCGTCTCAAGTAATGTTTCTGCTTCATGTGGAGGAAGTGACATTTAATGGTTCCTTGTTGATTAGCAAAAGGGAGTGGAAGTTATTGAAACATTAACCATGGCTGCACTAGGAAAACAGTCCTCCAACAGTTTTTTTTAACAAGGGTTAGCCAACATGTTAAAATGATGCAATCTTCCGTCATTAATGCTGCAGAAAAATAAGTGGTGAGACTATTTGTCATGTTCAAAATGACCCTGTCATGACTGTTTCTATGCATAACTTAATCACTCATGTAAGTAATGTCACCATAAAAACACTCTGGAATTTTCCAAAAAGCAGCAATTCCCTGACTTCCACATCTCTGCCAGAAATCCAGCAGCCCTTCCCTACCTCCTACTATCCCGGGTAGAGATCATGGGCAGATGATAATGCAGGAGGTTAGTTGGAGGCAGGGAAGGGAGGGCAGTCAGAAGATTTGCTGCTGCATCAGGGCAGCCCTGAAAATCCTAGGAATGAAGGAGCTTCTCAAGTCATCATGGGAGCTCTTCCTTCAGGTGCCAAAATCCATACATGGTGGGAGGTTGCAATACCAGAGTAGCCGCCTGCATTAGACAAATAGCTCTGTCTTCAGATTGTTAATAATGGATAGTGGTCTGCAGCATGCACAAAACTAAATGTCTCTTCCTGGTCTGGGGACAGTTAGGAGTCTGAGCCTTATTAATGAACTTTGCTATGTTTCTTGGGGGCAAAGTAGTTTTTTGCTTTGTTTTTTCTTCTAAAATCTTTGAATTATTCTTGTATGGGTTGACGAATAATGTCAGAACAACTTTTGTAGAAACTGATTATGAAGCCTTCGGGGCTGAGGGCATTCCTCTCTCGAGAATTTTGATTTTCTGCTTATTTCCTCTCATACTGGATTTGTTTCCCCATATTTTGCAGTAATTTTATTTCCTATGGTGTTTGAAATGTGTCAAACCTTTGGAAACCCCTGATCTAGGTATTGTGTGATGGCATTGTCCAGTTGGAAGGATCTTCTGAAATACATGAGGGATCTGATGTATTAACCCACTCCAAAAAGTTCTAAAAATGGCTTTTATTCTGAGCATTGCATGTCTCATCCAGGATTCTGCTATCTGTGCTGAGGAATAGGCATCGTTCACACAGTAACTTGAGATTTCAGATCAAAAGTAGAAACAGAAAGAGCTAAAAAAACACCATGGGGAGCCAAGAGGAGCAGAACTGCTGCGGTTTCTTTGGATCTTGCGCTGGGGGAAACAAGAAGGAAAAACTCAAACTCCGAGAACTCATACCAATTGTTTCGCTCTACCTGGTTAGTCATATTAAGTGATGGTGGATGGATGAATTACCATAAATAACATTAAACCTGACTGCCTTTCAAGAGACAAATTTGTGGGGTGAGTCATGAAACTTACCTTGAAGACAGTCTTGAAAATAAGATTGTGACAAGAAGTGTTGTGTGATCCGTTGGATGAATACCAATCCCATTCCTCATAATCTGAGCCAGAAGTGGGGAGGTTAAGTAGTTTGGGCACAAACTGAAATCCGCTGTCAGAATCGCAGCCTAGCATTGCTGCCTTTTTATAACTTGATCTCCTAGATAGTGATCACATCATAGGTGTGGTTGACTTTGGCATAATATTATGTAGCCAGGGCAGGGCAAGGAAACCTATTGGGCCCCAAGGAAAATGTGGGATGCTTTTAATAACTTGCAAGCACAGGGCCCAAAAATAATGGGGTGGGGGCAACTCTAAACCACCAGATGCAAATCATTCACTCTCCAAATGCTGTTCTGCCATGCCTAACTCATCCATCATTCATCCTGCCTAACTGAGAATGAGACCTCAGATCAGTCTCCGCTTCGCTTATCTGCTGTCTTTATGCCTCCCAGTTTTGTACTATGACTTTGCATCAGATCCCTTGGCAATCTAGGATGATTTTTGTACCCTGTGAGCTTTAAAAGATGGAATCCCTATCAAAATTAGGATTGAGGAGTGCATGTAGCCTAGATCAACTTTTTGTCAGCACTCTGGGCCATCCAGGCTCCTTACTGAGCACTTTCTGCTCTGGATAAAAGATGCAGCTTCTCCAAACTGTCAGTCCAGGTGAGGCTTTGCTTGAGGCTTCCAACTCACTTACACCCACCTCTTCAAAGCCCAAGTGTTATGGGCAGTGCTGAACACTGCTTTTGATTCTTCAGGGTAGGGCTGGATTCTAACCACAGGGTATGATGATGCCCCACTTCCCATCAACTGTGTTGCTATAGGAGCATCTTAACCTTATGACACAAACATCATCATCTGGTGCCACCAGCCCAGAAGAACCCATGCTCTGTGCGCCTACCCTTAAGCTGTGGAGGGCAAGAGAGTGCTAGCTGAAAGAGGGAGCACTTTCTCTCCTGAGATGGGCTCGCAGCAGGTAGATCCTGACAAGTTGATGCAGAGTGAATGTCCAGGCACTGAGTGTGCTGACCCCCCACCATGACATTGTGCTCAGCAGAGGCAGGTTAGGGTGTGGTTGGATTTTTTTATCACTGAAACGTTCTTCCACTTTGGCTTCAGAGTCAGAATTATCTCCTTTTCTGAATCCACTGAAATGGGAATGCCCCAGAAGATGCATGCGTAGCAAGTCAGGAAAGGAGGGGAGCTGCATCAATTGACTCAGAGGAGGAGAGTTTTGACTCTAGATAGGTTTGGAGAGGGGCAAAAGCCGAAAAGGAAAAAGAACTACCACTCACAGGCACAGCCCAGTAGATGGGGATGTCGCTGCAGAGAATGTTCACAGTAGTTCCCAGTGTAGTGCGGTCAGCCGGTTCCGCTTCTGTGAAGCTGTACGAGACGTTATTGTCTCCAGAGACCTTCTGTAAAAGAAGTTGCCATAGTCTAGCCCTTCATATGATCAAGGTACAAGCACTGGCGCTTGATAGCAGCAAGCAAGAAACCGAGGAGAGCTCTAGTCAGTGGAAATGTTCTGTAGCTTTCCTATAGCAACCATGGAACAGAGTTTCATTAGTTAAAAGTAAATCCCACTCCGTCACAAGATCTGTCTTCCAGTTCTTTCAATCAATTTTTCATAGATTACTTTCATTTTAAAAATCCAACTATTGAACTTTAAGCAGAATGTTGATGGATGGATAGACACCAGTGGGAGTCAGAGGAGACTCGGTTTTAAAATGCAGTGTATGTCTACCCGAAGATGCTGAGGTGAGAGAATTTTGCATCAAGAATGCTAAGAGCAGAATCTCTTGGTAACAGCAGAGGGCAGCAGCTCCTTAACATCCTGCTGAATACAGCTTGTTTTGAATGGTGGGAAAAGCCTTTGATAGCATAGTTGTAGACAACTATCTTGAGTTTCTGATTTGAGCCCTATGTAGCAAACAGCTACATTCAGAGCCGTTTTAGTGAGTAGGGCACCATCTATTCCACCAGCTGCCTGGCCAGTCCCACTACACTCAGTAATTGTAATTCAAAAACTCTGTTTCAGGGGAAATGCAGGTTCTAAAAAGGGTATCCAACTCAATCTGTGGAGGGGGCCAGAGTACAATTTAAATTACGGACGGTGGACTGGCTCTATGAAGTTAGGGTCAAGTATCCAAGCCAGATTGGCCACTGCTGTCCCTAGAAGATTTGCAGATGACTGAGGGTAGAATATGAACCTTATGTTCTAGTGACTGCTGCATTCAGCATTACTTGGGGGGAAATGATGCAAGGGTACTTTTAGGATCATCATCATCATTTCCCTTCATTTATTTGGCCATTTGTACATGCAGTTATGTAGTTTCCCTATATAATTGTGAGCACAAATTAGCTGCGTTTGTACAATTAGGTTATGTGGAAATTGTCCTTAAATGATCGTTAGGCTTCAGGGTTAACTGTTCACCAAGATGAATTTTGAGCAATTTACATCTCTCTCAGAGCTGCTTCAGCCATGAGTAGTATTACGTTTTGAAAGTTTATTTTCAAGCTATCAGGGCTAGAAATTTAACTTTAAAAATATGAAATCTTGTCTGACAGAATCTGATTCTTTCAGGGAGGTGGGATAAACACATTAAGTAGGCCAGAAGTTTGGTGCCCCAGGTTTAAAATGTGTTGCTGTCAGTCAGTCTACAATTTAGTACAACAATGTCATAAAAGCCCAGACGCGTGAACCTTACTTTGATATCAAAATGCGGAAGATCTCTGGAAATTTCATCCAAGCTTGGTATGTTGAGTTTATCCATCTTCATAACAAAACATTTTTTACTGTTGGTGATTCTGAGACTTATTAAACCCTACAAGCAAACATCCAAAAAGTCAGTTGAGAGGAGGCACTTTCAAGAAATAGAGTTCAAGGTGTTCATTGACCAACAAGACAACCTGTGAAATTTCCCTGTGTAAAAGCTAGTATAGAAATTGTTTATTTCCCCAGCAGAAAGGCCTGGGTTGGTCTTGCCTGAGCCCCCAACAAATAAGCTGTGCAAAGGTTATGAAAAGTTTGCACAAAGCATACTACAAACACTTCTATTCATTCTTCTTTTGGGCCATTTCACAACTTAGAATTTCAGTTTGTGTTTGTGGAATAGCCAAATTCTAAATTTTAAGGGCTACGTTTTCAGTTCAGCACAGGAGCAGAGGAGAGAGGAAAAAAAGCTTGAAGCCACTTTTACATTCCTATAGTTTTGGAACTTCTGGCATTAGAGTAATCCAGCTGTTGCACTAAATTATGCCCAGCCTCACAGCTCCAAGGGTCCAGTCAGGCAGCTGGAGATGACAGGGGTTTAGGGATTCCCTAATCATGCCCCCTTTCTTCTGGGAACTCTCCTCCCTACACCAGGAGCTTGTGAGTAGGGGAGAAGAGCCACTATGCTTTAGCCCACCTGCTAATTCCCCATTACACAAAGGATCAGGGGGTTGACTTGCCTGCTTTGTCTTTGTGGGGTCAAGAATTTGGCCCTAAATGTCTTGACCGCAACTGATCTTCATTTGAAAGGAAATCTGAGATGTGTACTTTTGAAAATATCACATAGTTCTTCAGTGAAAAGGAGACTGCTTTTCATTCAATAGTAGTTTTATTTTGGAGCAAAAAGCCTTTTTTTGTTTTAAACTGTCTCATTCTTGTAAATTCATAATGGAATATAAAACCCTTGATTTAAGTTTTGGAATAGTTTCAAACTTGCATTTAATTCCCTCTGAATCTCAGTCTGCTAAGCAGGTGAACTGGTGTTTAGTTGAACATTGGTGTATCCAGCACTTCTGCCTCCATCTGGGAGCGTTCAGATAAGAAGTGATGGTGTAACTTTTAGCTCAGTAAAGTTTAAAATTAGTTAGAGAGAGGCTACCTCCTGCTCTGGCAAATACAGAACATCCTAGTGACTTGGATCACACAAAACTGCTGAGGATTTCACTTAAGCCTTTTAAAAAACTCCATTGGGGAGCTCTAAAAGGAGCTGTGTAGCTAAATAAAGAAACCTAGGTATGCTTATCTTGACGAAATTTGTTCATCCTCTCCAATTTATCTTCTTTAAAGCCCTAAAGTCAGTGTGTCAAGGGGGATTGGGTCTCTGTTTGCAGGATTAATTGAAGTGACCATAGAGAAGATGTTTCTCTATTAACTTTATACCCTGAGAGTTGGCCATTTGTGGCAATAATTTTCAGTTGACTTGGTGTGGCTATGGTTAGGTCAGTTAGTAATATTAGTCTGTCATCCACATACACAACTAGCATTGGGCTGTTGCTGCCTAAATGAAACCTTTGTAAATTTACTTAGATGGTTAGCTCCTTGGGTTAAGCATTATCATTTTGTTCTGTGTACAGCGCCTAGCACAATGAGGTGCTGGTTTGTGACTGGGGCTGCTAAGTGCTACCACAATACAAATAAATAAAAATAATAAATATTGAGACTCTTGTATCATGTCACGCTCCAAAGATAGGTTAAATAACTGGGGTTGGGACAGCCCCGCCTGGTCTCCCTGCCTAAATGAAAGCTACTGATCCATGCACCTGGACCACATTTTGATCTTTCACCATTCCTGGAAGTGCCTATTCTAACGGGAGGGCTGATCAGAGAGTAGTGCCATGGGATGGCAAAGATTGCTAGTCCTCTGCTGTAATTCTGGAACCTCCACTGGGCTGTGGAAAAGGCAGAGTTTCCTTGACATAAGCACAAGCGGCTCCAGCTTGTTGATTATCTGAACTGAACCTTTTTTTCTTTCCAGTTCAATCCAGGCTCCTTTGTTAAACAGCAGCTCTTCCAGCCCATTTGCTTGCACTTACTTTGTTATAGTTGTACACGACAGTGGCTGTGGATTTCCTTCTTTTGATTTGGAAAGCAGCCACGCTCTCCCGTTCATTTACCATGGCTGTCTGCTCTTCCCCTTCGCTTTTCTGGATGACCATGTCAAGGACCTCAAAGAAACATTTCAGGATATGAAATACCATCTGTAGGCCTAGCATATTTGTCAGGGAAGCGTGAAAGTGAAATGAGCCAAAAGCCATATTCCAGATACCCATAGTCTCAGGGTACGCCTACACAACAAAGAAAGGCCAGCCGGAGATTTTTCTGTGCTGTGTAGACATGCCCTGAGGCAGCTGGGAGTCCGGGCCACCCCTTGTACAGAAAGGGGATGCACAACCAGCCTTTTTTTTTTTCTTTTTAAAGGCTGCTGATAATGCTAGTTCAGTAAGTAACCACTTGAGTGACACAATCTGAACCTGCATGTGCATGCAGAGGTAGAGTTTGACCCAGGGTATTTCACACAAATACAAGAATGGGGAGAAGTTATTATCTCTGCAGCTTCTTACGCACTGGTTCCCATCACCAAAGTATCTGAGCACGGCTCAAGAGTAAAAATAACGAAGCTACCCCGAGGCAAATATAATTCAGGGGGGTTGCAAAATTATAGCTGGAAGCTGGATTTCATCCTCCATGCACACAAGCTTTCTGTTGAGTTCAGCAGGAGCTGTGACCACATTGAAGGGCTGACTTTGCCATCAGGGGGTGAATTTTCAAAGTGGGGCACCAGTACGCCCAAGCTTACTGTGAATGGCAATTTGCAGGGCTAAATTGCACAGATGCTGGGCTGGATTTACCTTAGTTCACTTCTTAACCTTGCTACTGCACTTATTACAGCCAAAAACTGTTATAAAATTGTACATACTGTGTGTGTAAATAGGGGAAAAGTACCTAGGAAGTTCCTGATGTAATGTCTGAACTTCTTAAGTGAAAGCAAGGTCTGTATAAATAGTACCAGCCAATTGGAATGACATGCAAGGAGCCCGTTGCTGAATCACACACCGCAGGACAAGTTGGAGAAGTCTTGCCTTGATGTCAATATACATCACAGCCCTTCAGACAAATGTTAAGGTTTATAAACCTGAGCTTAAGAACAGTGCCTTGATGTCATGATTTCTCAATCATCCTGTCATGTCTGAAATGGACAGTTTGGGCGGGGAAGGTCAAAATTTTGCATTTAAAAATTATTGATGTGATTTGTAAATGTGCATTAGGGATAGAAATGCATATGTGTGCCAAGTCAGATGTCTCATGGCAGTTTGTGGCTGAAATTTACTGACGTGTATCTGAGGCACGTTGAGCAAACAAAAGAGCAATGGCATAGCTTTTTACTGGCTGTTCTGCTCACCTTTTCTGAATGTTTTTGGGTCAGGTAAACTCCCACCAAAGCGCCACTAACTATGAAAAAGCCAAGGAGAACGACCACGACTGAAGCGAGGATGATTCTCTGTGGGGTTGTGCTCACTTTGCGCGTGATGCTGTAAGCCTGAAGGGAAATAAATGTCCCAGGTAATTGATAATTCCCAGTTACAAAGTACGTTGGCAGGAATAACACCACAAATGGGAAATTCGTTCCTGGTAAAGTCTTGACTAAAGGGTTTGATCTTGCACTACTCCAGCTGACTTCGGTGGGACTGCGTTCATGAGTAAACACTAGCAATGTGCGTAAAGTTTTAAAGGATTTAGGCCCTAAATGAGATTAATCATTTTTGCAGAGCTGGATTTGCAATAGGTTCCCTAGCCTCATGCTGATTTGCGACCCCCTCCTCAAGTCAGAACACAATGGGCTGTGCATTCAGTCAGGATAAGCACCTGCTGTGTGTGCATGCCAAGGACTTCGCTAGGACAGAGGGGGCTGTCTTCTGACTGAAATCGGTGGTGTACAGCATGGGAAGGTATTTACATTTTAAGGTTTAATTCCGAGAGCAGATATTTAGCGCGTGTGTGTGTGTACTGGTAAAAGCTAGTCCTCATTTAAATCAGGTATTTTTAGATAGTCCATTATAAAAAGAACATCTAACGTTTGTAAGTGCCCAGTTCAGCCATCTGCCTCACCTCCCTGAGCGGACGTGCTGCTGATGCCCCTCCCTACCGTCGTGCACAGTATCTTCGATTTAATCCAGACATTTAAATGTTTGGAATTTGCTTCAACTCAAACTTCCCCCAGCTGCTCCCCAGGGGTCTCTCATTTCCCCCTGCCTGCCCTCTTGCCAGCCACCTGTCTTGATCTTCCTACCACCTGGAGCTTTTGTTTGCACAGAGCTGGCCCCAAACCACCTTCTCTAAGTGCTGTTGGGACAAGATCTGCCCCCTCTGGTAAACGTAAATACCCTTGTCCAGGCTTAGCAATTGGGAAGTATTAACTGGGGGATGTGCTTTCTTTCTTTCTTAGAATAAAGCTGAATGCAGGCTGTTTAAAAACATGGCCATAGGGATAGAGACTGCAGTCCCCATCCAGCCTCAGCGCATGACCTCGTGCTGTTTCATTTGAGACAAATACACTCCACATATTACTCCTTGTTTGATCAAATCACTAGCTAATGGGCGTTGATTAAATATTTCTGGAAGACACACTCCACCAAACAGGGGGTCTCCCACCCTTGCTAACCACTGCAAAAATAATGTGTTACTTACAGGTGGCTGAGCAGGCATGGTGAGCTCGGTAGTGCTTTTGCAATCCATCTTTTCTGCCGCTCTCTGTAAATCCAAGGCAGCTGTTTTCCCTCCCAGGAGCTTCCCCTGCCTTTATAAAGTGTCCTGGGACCCAGTGTTCCTTTCCCAGGATGATTTTCAGAACCCTGAACTTCCTTGTTTTTGCCGCAGGAATTTTTCATATTTGCCTGAACGTGATAATAGAAACAGACCGTTATAAAACCATCAAATGTAGTGCTAATAGGGCCTCATAAAATCTGCTTTTGTCAGGGGAGGTTTTTAAAAAAGCAGCTGGAATCACTATTTGGACAGAAGTTCTGATGAACTTCAAAATGTGTGTTTAGAGAAGGGGAGGCTTCTGACAGGCCAGGAGGAATCCTTAACACTGGAACTGGTTCCCCCTTGGTCCAATCAGTCTGGATTGAACTTCTCAGGCCCACTGAAACTGACCTTCCTAAATCAGTTCCAGAAGGCTGGAAGAAAGCTAAGGTGGTGTCAATATTTAAAAAGGGCAAATAGGGTGACCCAGGTGATTATAGGCCTGTCAATCCCAGGCAAAATAATGATGCAGCTGATACAGGACTTGATTAATAAAGAATTAAATGAAGGTAATATAGTTAATGCCAATCAACATGGGTTTATGGGAAAATAGATCCTGTCAAACTAACTTGTAATAGGAACGAAAAGATATCAAGTATGGTTGATAAAAGTAATAGTGTTGATGTAATATACTTGGACTTTTGTAAGGCATTTGACTTGGTACCACAACCTTTTGATTAAAAAACCTATATGATATAAAATTAACCTGGCACACATTAAAGTTGGTTAACTGATATATCTGCTCAGTGATGACATTTTAAGACTTGTTTCTAGTGGGGGTGTGCAGGGATATGTTGTTGGCCCTACGCTATTCAACATTTTTTCATTTACTTGGAAGAAAACAAAAAATCACTGATAAAGTTTGCAGGTGACAAAAAAATTGAGGGAGTGATAAATAATGAAGACAAATCATTAATACAGAGCAAGCTGGATCAGTTGGTAAACAGCATAAGCAAACAATATACGTTTTAATATAGCTAAATGTAATGTATACATCTGGGAACAAAAAATGGAGGCCATACTTAAGTGATGGGGGACTTTACCTTGGGAGACCGTGACTCTGAAAAAGATTTGGAGGTCATGGTGAATAATCAGCTGAACATGAGCTCCCAGTGCAATGCTGTGGCCAAAAGGGCTTATGCTGATCTTGGATGAATAACCGGGATTCTCGAGTAGAGGTAGAAAAGTTATTTTACCTCTGTATGTATTACAGGAATTCTTTTGGGAAGGTCTCTGTCCTGTGTCATACAGGAGGTCAGAGTAGATGATCACAGTGATCCCTTCTGGCCTTGGAATCTGTATGCCTGTGAAATCTATCCTACTGGTCACTAAAGGAATGTGGCTGTTGTTGTGAAGGTTCATGGTTTTGATGTAGGAAGCATTGTACTTGTCTTTTATCCCCGTGTCCTGCTTCATCCCTTCCATTATGCTGCCCTCCTACATCTGCATCGGTCCCCCAGTTCTCATCTACCAGGTACCCTCTCACCTCCTTCTACTCCTGCCTCCCCCCACCTCTTCAGTAATCCCTCTATCACTTTGTCAGTAACACCCCACACCCTCCTATCCCTGCACTGTTTCCAGTTCTGTTTCATCTGTGTTTTCAGCTGGAGACTGTAAATTCTTCAGAACAAAGAACATGCTGTATCTACATTCGCAAAGTGCTTTGTTAATTAACAGTCATCGGTATGAGGTGCACTGATTGCTACTGAGTCAAAGCAGCTGGTCAGTTGCTGATATGAGCATGTGCTAAACAATCGGCCTCTTCCTATTGAAGTGAGTGGTATCAGCCCTTTCTTGTGGAGTAACTCCCCATAGCTGGTAGGAAGCTTTCATTCTCTTTGTGGACCACTTCTAGAGGGAGACAATCTCACACACGTAGTATTTTACACATGCATGAGTGTCATGTACATTCTGGGCACCCCAGTGCTGCCCTGCATGGATCAGTCAGGCAGCAGCAGAGCAGCTCTGTTAATTTAACAGTGGGGAGTAGCACATAGGATAGGGATGGAGGTACTGTACATTTATTTCCTTTTGATTTTATTATAGGAACACGGGAATTGCCAGAGGGGATGAGACCCGATGTCCCACTAGCTCAGTATCCTGCCTCTAACTTTGGCCAACACCCGATACGTCAAAGAATGGTATAAGAACCGTGCAGTAGCAGATGTGGGGTAAGCTATCTCCACGTTGGGTCTCCTGATTTCTAATAGCAAGGGATTGGCTTAAACCTGAATCAGCAAGGATTAATAGGCCCTCCAGAATTCTGTTGTCTGTCATTACTTATGATGATCTGATCTTTCTGACTGGAGCAGTGCCCCAGCTGCCACCATGGAAGAACCTCTCTTGAAAAGGGGAGACCAGAGATGTTGAGGGAAGGGAAAGGAAATTCCTTGGGAGTTGCCTCAGAAGGGAGAGTTTGTGCTGTCTTTGGACATGGACAGGAAGCTAGGGGCAGGCTCGGATGCAGTGGGAGGAAATGTTTTCCCAGCAGACTCAAACTCATAATTTAACAACTTCATTTTCAAATGCATAATAAAAGTGCTTCCTCCCTTGTGGCCTTTCCCACACCAGCATCTGCAGGGGATCCAGGTGCCTCTTCTCTCTGCTGTTCATGATGACAACTTCACAGCATTGAGTTTGGGGAAGTCCAGGAACCATTTTGTGTATCTGACCCTAGCTGCTTGCAATGGAATTACACTGTGTGCTTTTGTTCCCAAGAGTTTTCTGCAAGCACTAAATCATTCTGATGAGGTAATTCAGTTAATGTTCACAGGGCCCTGTGCAGGTACTGAATTACTTGCTTCCTGTAATGCGCCACACAAAAGTAGATAAGGAGGCCCATAAAATGTAGCTATGCAAATGTTTTAACTTGGGAGGTGTTATATTAATTTTGATGGACTATATGGCCCCGAAGAATCAAAGGTGTTAACTGTCCAACACTGACAGTTTTAAACAAGAGTCAGGGTTCCAACTATAGAGATCTCAGCCTCCTTAGTACCATGACAAACACATGAGGAAATTAATGCCAAAGCTTCGAAATTTACTGATTGACACACACAAGATGAAAAGACTCAAAACAAGGCCAAAAAGCATTGAAACTGTAATTGAGCGATTATGCAGAACAATCAAACTGTAGCTTTTAGAGACAGGAAATATTGGCTAAAGACTCTTATTCTGTCAAGCAGGCCTTTCTGGTGGGGAAGAAAGGATTTGTTCTGTAGTTCGATTCTGGGTGGGGAATGATAGTCCCTTTCCTGTTTTTTGACAAAGCACACAAAAGAAGGAGAGGAGATTGGCTAGTCAAAGATGAGGGGAATATGGCTTTTGTTGATGTTCTCAGG
Source organism: Emydura macquarii macquarii (assembly GCF_026122565.2). Lineage (NCBI taxonomy): Eukaryota > Metazoa > Chordata > Testudines > Chelidae > Emydura > Emydura macquarii. The sequence goes on along the minus strand of NW_027130449.1, from coordinate 2,107,256 downwards.
ATACAGGGCATCTGGTTAGTCACAGATTGACGCTTGGGCCAGGAGGTTGGCCATAATAGCTGTTACTCTGGACACTGGTTTACCTCCTCAGTCAGGAAGATCATCTGGTTGGTCTCGGAAGGTCCCTCTCCTTCACTGGTCCTTCTCAGGTGAAGAGACTGGATGGGCCATCTCATCTTACCATGCTGGGGCCATGAAGTATAGCTGATTTCAGGATCAGGTGAAAAGCCAAGAGGGAAAGAGAGAGAGGATAGGAGGAAGATGGTGTGGGGACGGAAGGGGACACACGAGGGAGGCAAAGACAGAGCAGGATTTCACAGATGAGAAGTACTGCCCCTGCTAGAAGGCAGAGTCACCCAATCTATTACAAGGGGCAGGGGCAACTGGAAAAAATAATGTAAAAGACCAAATGGGCAGGATGACTGCGGGATGAGCAGGGCAGTTACCAGGGAAATCATGGTTCCAGTGATTCTGCTTATTCTTATGAAGCAAATCTGGTCCTGAGAGATGGGTCCTGAGTCCCAGCTGCTGCTTGTGATCTACACAGGAGACTCAGTTTTGTTCTATCAGAAACACAGTGTGTCAAAGCCGTGGCAATAAGCTGTTTTGTACAAGACTAAGACAGTGTTAACATTTTTCCATGGTCTTTCCCCAAATCTTGTTGCATGAATTTGGCACATTGCCTCCCAAGCATTATCTTAAGGGTGCATAGGTTTAGTGACATGGTGCTACCTTCATGAGCTAACACTCTTATCCTTCCACTGTACACATTGGTATCATTGAAGGGCTGGAATTGGAGTTTTGTGATAACCTTGTCATAATCCTTCAGCCCAGCCTGCAGTCCCCCGAGAACCCTATCAATGAGGCAGATGCAATATAAAAGGGAAGGCAAGGAGAGTTTTGAAGGCCAATAGAAAATCTTTCCAGAAAATATATTTCAACAAGGACATGCTCAGTATTACTTCTCCAGAATGGCTGGAGGCTGCACAGAGTAATCATAACAAAACACAGCAGAGTTCTGGTGCACTTAATAATAGATGCAAGCTCTTTGAAACACGAGGTACAGACAGAACCACCATCTACGCTCCTGTTTCTTTGTGTTCTGGAAAATAAAAAAAAAGGCATTTATATTTATTTTACCAGTGTTTGTTTGCTTTTCTCAGTTCCCCCAAGTTAACTCCACGAGTGGTTTCAATAGCTGACTTTGCTCAGTTTGGCCAAATCACGTTGAACATCCATGTCATCTCACAACTAAACAATGTTTCAGATGAGGAACCCTAACACATAGTTTTCATGTCTTTGGTTTTAAAGAAGAGGTACTGACACGAAGGGCAGGAAATTCAACACATTGTGGATGAGTCCTGCAGTAAAACCTCGGTTTTTACGAACACCAGTCTTGTGAATGATCACTAATATGAGCCATTCTTCCCAATGAAAAAATATACAAAAAAGGAAAAAAAAAATATCAGTGAAGAACAAGTGGATGTCGCCTCACAATCTGATGCTTTTATTGCATTGGAAATTGCTTTGCAGTGGCTTAAAGAACAAGGTGAAAGCAAAGCAATGTACCAGACTGCAACTTGTACAAGCTACTTACTGTCATTTTGCCATGTTCAACTTTATGAACATTTTGATTTTTATAAACTCCTCAACTCCAGTTACTTGATGAAATGTGGGTTCTACTGTATTTCCTACCAGCCTGGGAATTGGGGGTGCAACAATGAACTTCCAAAAGACCATGATGGCAAAAGTCGTGGCAATTGCCCAGTGAGGAAGGCTATTCTCAGCACAAGTCTGTGGTAGAAGAGGGGGGGTTGGTGTTTTCATATGGACTCTGATTAGTTGGTAAGGGGTGGCCTTTTATGGCCGAGGTCACTGCAGTGCCTGCACTCCACTGAGGGCCAAAAGAGCCATCAGACATATGGGGGAACTGAGGCAGGGTGACCCAGGTTATGAGGGGGTGTGTTCTCACACTGTGACAACTCTAGGGAAATGCAAATGGTTGTTTACTTCCTTCCAAAGGGCTCTGTGTACAGAACTCTAGCAGGTGGGACGGTCACCTTGAGAATGTAGGAAGAACATAAAGAAGTGAGAGAAAACAGCAGCAGGGCGCTGTAGATTCTCCTCCCCAACGCCACGGGCCTCTTTTGCTTCAGCTCACAGCATCGTGCTGAATCTTTCTCAGTGAATACAGAACAGGAATGGGCTCAGTGACTCCAGTCCTTTCCTGAGCTCAGGATGGGCCATGCTAGCCCTCGCTGCTGTCATGCAAAGTTCAAAACCGAGGTCTCTTACCTCAGCCCAGTAGATGGGGACGTCATTGCAGAGAATATTCATTGTCGTTCCCAGGGCCGTGCGGTCAGCCAGCTGCCCCTCCCGGAAGCTGTAGGACAAGCTGTTGTCTCCAGAACCCTGTGGTAAAACAGGGTGAAACTGTGTACATTGATATGAAACGAAAATTAAATTTAAGGGGAAAACAAGGAAAGAAATATTCTGGCGCTGGTTGGCACTTCCTGCTCTTAGAAACATCCTAGGAACTCTGTCACTGCTTCGATATTTGTCAGTGAAAAGACCTTTTAGAGACTATCCCCTCTCTGACCCCCCACAAGGGTGCGCCAGACCTTCCCTGGCCAAGCCAGCTCCCGCTTCTGCTCCACTCACCTGTGTGGCGAAGTTCTCGATTCTCTGGGTCATTTCAGCCAGGCTGGGTACAGTGACCTTATCCATCTTCATAACCAAACACTTCCTTCTGTCCTGAACCCGGAGGCCAATGAGACCCTAAGGCAATGGGGAGAGAGGGTGGCTGCACAGGACACTCAGGCATTTGTTGCCTGACTCCACAGCCCGTTGTACATCAGTGTGTGTGAAATGGGATCAGGTCCTCCGGTTCAGGGAGTGAAAGGAGTGTGCAGATCAGCAGCGTGGCTGGCAACGAGCTATTACAGCACCACAGAGGAAGCTTTGTTGGCTTGGATGTGACAGAGAGAACAGGGTGGCCTGCCCTGTAAGGGCTGGGGGCCCAGATCCAGCCCTATCCAGTTAGCCTGCCTGCTACACATTAATTAGTTGGACCAGCAGGACGCTGCAGAGAGGGGGATGCACTGGCGGTGAGACAACCATGAAGACTGCTGGGAATCAGGAGGCTCCAGCAGGGAGCCCTGAGTTTTCAGGGGAAAGACTCCAGGCAGGCAAGGCCTGGGAGACCCCAGAGGGTAGGGACTTGATGGGAATTGGAGAACTTTATATGAGGATGGCTTTGTTCCAAGGAGGGGGGTGGCTAAACCGAAGAAGCGTCGTTTGGTAGTTCGATTCAAGGGGCCCTGAGCTGAAAAAGAGGGAAACTGAGGCAGGGTGCCTCTAAAGCAACCACAGGCCACAAGGTGGTGCTCAGGAGGCAGCCAGACCATCCACCAAAGGCTAGTCCAGTGGCACCAAATGCATGCCCTGTGGGCCAGTTCCAGCTCTCAGGACCCACAGTTCATTCTTCCAGGGCATCTGGCCCACAGCCCTGAGGGGACATGGCAGAGGAGAGCTTGTGTCTGATTGGCCACAGGCTGCTGAGCCCTTTCCCCTCCTGAGCACACGCCACCTCCACCAGCACCCCACAGCCTGAGCTTGAAGAGGAAGGTCCTTCCCTACCCGTCGCCCTCCTTCTTCCTGCAGCTGCCAGGCCCCACAGCACCAGGTTGAGGAGAGCACTGCTTCCTGCTGCTCTCAGCAGCCCCGCCACAGGGGAGAATCTCCCATCTGCCAGCACGGAGCCCTGAGCGCCAGCACCCGAACGTGTGGAGCGGCAGGAGTGCCCAGAGGGGAGATGGAAGAGGAACCAATGTCCAAAGGAAGCTGCTTAAAAGAGAAAGGGGCTTGGGGAGGGAGGTAAGTGCCCTAGGGGGTTGAGCCATGTGAATTCCCGCTAACGGGTGGGTGAGAGGGGGTGGGGAGGACAGGCCGTGCCCAAGGGGTGGGGGCTAAGTGTCCAGTTATGGTGGGGGAGAGAAGTACCCCAAAGGGAAGGGAACCGAGGGAAGGAAAGTCACAGGAAGCTGGAGGCAGGAGCGGGTGGGGACTGGCCGTAGTGGAGATATACAGAGCTCAATCAATGGCCAGAGGAAGGGAAGCTTTAAAGGTGGTATTTATTTTTACTAGCAGGCACGTTCTGCCATCCGTGAGTATTGTAGAATTTGCCTGTTGCCAGTGCTGGGTTTACCCCGTCCAAGAACTCTAACTGAAAGGGGAAATGGGCCCTTACTACCAAATGCATTTGACACCCCGAGCAAGGCTTGAGGAAAAGAAGGAAACTACGCCAGCCCGACCTGCTAGGGCAGCAATCGTCACTATTTGTCAGGCGAGGGCCACTTGGGCAAAAAACCTTCAACGTGAGAGCCACATGAACTATTAAATTAACGCATTGGTTGCTATGGTAAAATTATGTGATTATACAACGGATATACTTCGATGTCCTTAGTGGCGCACATCGTACCAATGTGACGTGTAAAGAAGGCAGACTTTGATAGGCTCGGTACATATTCTAATGTTAACAATCAAATAAATAGGAATATGAACCATTGGTCAGAGAGCCGCACTTAGGGTCAATGGGAGCCGCCACTGGCTCCCGGGCCTTGCAGTGAAGAAAACTGTGCTAGGATGTGGTACTCTGTCTAGCCTGATGAGTGCCAGCACAAGAATAAACAGTAACACACCCGTAGTAGCAGAGGCAGCAGCAGCGCGGCTTAGCCAGGCCGAGTATGTCCCCACAAAGTTCAGGGGGGTTCGTGCCAGGGCTACCACGGCTGCACTACTATTTGTACACGTGCTAGCTCTCGTGGAGCTAGTGTGAGCACGTGTATGTGAGCTGGGATCTCAGCCCTAGCTCCTACTGCAGATCTAACCAATACGTGATCTAGCCACTGTGGACAAAGCACCACACTGTGTAAACTCTCCGTGTAAATGTCTGTCCTGTCCTGACCCGGCCTGCCTCATGCCAGGCATTTTTAAGGGTTCGCACACCAGTCCCGTACAGAGGCTTTTGACACCCAGTGATCTGAGATCTCATTTACTCTTTCAAGTCAGCCTGGAACATCTGTGAGACTCACATGTTTATAGTCGTACACGAGAGTCGCTGAGGTGTTGCCCTCGACGTGAAAGGCAACCACGTTCTCCTGGCTGCTCACCATCATCGTCTGCTCAGTCACTTCCCCGTTGCTTCCGCTGCTGGTGGTTTGGATGATCTGAAGGAGACACATTGCATTTGGTGACTGCTGCCTCTGGGGCTGGGTCCATGGTTAGGGGCTTTGTAAACAACTATAAGGTAAAAGACTTGTCAAGTCTTGGGCCTGCTGGCTGTGTCCTTGGCCCATGGTGATATGGCCTCTGTCAACAGCTGCTGGCAAAGACTGGGAGGAGTGAATTGCACGGAAGATCCATAGTAAAACAGCAATAGGTATCACTAGACTTTGGGCTTTTCTCTTCCAACAAAGATAGATTGAAATGCAGACACGGAGTCAGCATTTGGGAATGAGAGCTTAACAGTCTGTATGAGTGTAAGAGAGTTGCCTGCTTCTTTAAAGGCCAGAGTCTAGCCAGCCCTGGTCAAAATGATCAGAACCAGCTGGAAAGGGAGTAAGTGATTATAAAAGCCAGCAAGTGGCTCAACTGAGGGGAGTTTGAGAGTCTCTTGCAATGGTCCCTGAGGAAGGGAGGCTCCAGGAGGGAAGCTCTGGGGGTTGTGGCTGAATAGAAAGCCCCAGCTGGAAATTTTTGTTTTTCTTTTGTGAGTGGTCAGTAAACAGACAGTAAACAGAACCCAGTGTAACAACATCAGAGTCCCAGCAGAATAAAGCTGGAGTTTGTTAATGAACCCTGTATCAAAGTGAGATCTTATATGGCAGAAGATCCAGACACAATAAAGGATAACACATGGGATCAAGTCCGAGACAGCAGTAGAGACCATTCAGAGCTGCCCGGCAGAGAGTAGAATACTTCTATGAGTATAGCACTGATTTAAACGTGCTAGCAGCCTGTTGCAATTTTGGAAATAAGAAAGATTCATTGATAAGAGACCAGACAGTGTGTATGAGAATGGTTGCTGAGGAAAGTGGACTGAACTTTGAGGACAAGCTTGGAGATAAGCAGGGTTGCAGAGCTGATAAACAAACAAAAAAGAAAAACAAGGTTTAGAACCCTGGAAGAGCAGTCAGCAGAAACTATCCATGCAATACATAAGAAAGAGAAATCAAAACCAGATACAACATCCGTAGATGACAATGGTACAGACACATGCAAGTATTTTGAGAGAAAACATGTCAGATAGAAAGAGAAGTGTCCGGCTGATCTATAATAAGTTCAATCATTTTGTAGCCACAGCTCCTCAAAACCATCCAAGGCGTCAGTGGAAAGTGCCCAGAGGAACTCTAATCAGAGATGTAACTGCACTAGAGATCGGAAGAGGCCCCACAGTTGCCGAGCTCTCCCCTGGTCCAACTTCCTTCTCCTGGTATGATGGATGGGCATCTTGGCCAGTGCCAGGAGATGGCTGATAAGGAGGTCCTGTGACTTTATGGAGCCATGGGTGTGTGTGCCAGGATCAAGAGGTGCGGAGAAAAGTGCAACCAGGATTGCACTCAGTAAGAGGTTCTGGAAGAGACGGAAGAAGGGCTGCAACCTGATGTGCTACATAGATGTGTGCCAGGATCTCCCTGTTGCCGCAGAAAGGATGGATAATGGGGCAGAGCAAGGGAAGTAATTCTCCAGGCAGAAAGGCCAAGAGGGAAAGGGTGCATCAGACCCTACCATTGAGGCCAATAGAGACAAAGGCCAAAGTCTGTAGCAACAGAATCCCCCGGGCAGGAAAGTGCTATAGCTGAAGTACAAGGGCAGGAGAGGACAGTCCCTTCCCCAAACCAGGGCTGGGCAGAGGGAACTGAATAAGAGGACTGAGCTGGAGAGAGTCAGATTCCAGGTGGAGCAAATGAAGCAAAAAATGCAAGAGGAGATTAATGTAAGTAATGCAACTGCAGGCTTGGGCTCAGAAGGTCAAACTGCAGAGGAGGAACAGTGTGAGAAGGGAGCAAGCCTGGAGGCTGCAGCAAAAATGGGCTCCATAATTATGGCAGTAGCCTTCACAGCTGCCACACTAACTCCATGCACAAACAGAGCACTGGGAGGAGAGGACTTGAGAGTCCTGCACGGCTTGGCTCAGAAGCACAGGGTGGCACTTGCTGCTTTGGAACTGATCAGTAGCAAGGGCTGAAGTTCCAGGTTGAGAGGATAGGAGAGAGGGATTTGAAGTGTGGCTCTGGTGCATGCAAGAGGAGCTCCAAGAGATCAGTTACTCTTTGAGATCAGCCTGCTGAAAGGAGAGCTGGAACTACAGCCTGAAAGATGGACTAGTAGAGGTGGGAGGAAGAGAGAGGGGTCTGTTGACTGTGCCCTGATGAGAGTATGGACTGTAAAACTTGCCCTAGGGCCAGGCAACGTATTTAACATGCTGTCCTGCTCCTTTAAGGGCCAGAGACGTGGGGCTAGCCAGCCCTGGCCAATTCTCAGAACCAGCTGGAAAGGGAGTAAGTGACAATAAAAGCCAGCAAGTGGCTGAAGTGAGGGGGAACTGCAGAGTGCAGCTGCAGGAAGGAAGAGTCTTCTGCAGTGGTCCCTGAGGAGGGAAGACGCCAGGTGGGAAGGGGTAGCAAGCCCCAGCTGGAAACTTTTGTTTTCCTTTTGTGAGTTTGGTCTTTTGGACAATAAACGGCGCCCCAGCCCAAGGCTAAAGACTAATATGGAACGGTTGATAATTCCGCAGGCTGCTGAGGAAGCCAGCCTTCTCCTAGTCAGACATATCCCACGGACCAGATTAATGGCATCTGCCTTCTATTAACTGCTCTACTCACCTTTTCAATGTGCTTCTGAGTCATGTGAACTCCAATCAGAACGGCTCCAGTGATGATAATGGCCAAGAGGACCATCACCACGGAGATGAGGATGGCCTCCTTCCGGTTCTTGGGCACTGCAGGCATAAATCTGTAGGCCTGGGGAAAACATGCATTATATTCTGATTATAAACACTAAATGCCAGTGAGCTGATGTTAACAGCTGCTCCACAGCAAGGGAAACCCAGGCTTGTAATGGCCATTTACCAATATACAGACACTGGTACAGAACTTGTAATCAGGGTGAGGGATAAAATATATGTCCAGTCTTGATGTGAAGACTACAAATCAAGTCCCTTGGTACATCCCTTGGTAAGCCATCCCCGTGGTTTAATGTCCTATAAAACATACATTCACTCACACAAATGCAGTCTCCAAATAAATCTCCCTCATTCACCGACACTTGCTTTCTCATTTCTCACAGCACTCACTCAGCCCTCCTATCTGTCACAGTCAGAAACCGGCACGCACATGCATACATTTAACACACACTTCATGATCCAATATAATATAAGATATGTCAGCATGACTTACAGGTGGCTCTGCAGGCATGTTGGACTCAGGGCTACCTTTAGAGTCCATCTTTGCTGCACATGAAATGTAAACCCAGACACGCTGTCTTCCCTCTGAGGTGCAGGGCTTTATATAGTCCTTTTTATATAAGAGTAGGATTGGCCAAAACATGTTTTCCTACTCTGTATGTCAATGAAAGTTCTTGCCAAGAACAAATGCATTACCAGAAATAATATTACCTTCAGCAAATAGGAGACTCCACTTTGATTAATGTAAAAACTGAGGGATTATTGTATTAACAACATTTTATTTACTTCCTTGGGAGTTTGAGAAATCTTGAGTTGTAGATGGTCAGAGTTTGTTCCCAGGAAAGCGGCATCTCTCCCATGATAAGGACAGGATGAAAGGGATGTTCCAGATTTCAATAAATCCTTCTTTAATTTTTTTCTGCTGTAAACTTTTAAAAAATATTTTCATTTCTGTCTAGTCTCAGCATACAGATGAATGGTTTGGGGACAGGTTTCAACGCAATCCAGTTGAACTATGTTTGAATTATGGAAGCATGAAATAGGTGTCTCTTAAGAAAATAAATAAAGAGCAATGAATCTGGACTGGGGCACCAGCTCTGAAAACCTTCAGTCTTTGGGAAGATTCAAATCCAGAGCATCTGAGCTTCAGATACAAACCTTTGTAGAGTTCCCAGGAATTCAGCTGTGGATCCAAAGTTGACAGGCAGGGCCCATCGCTGCTTATTACTAACTGAGATAAGGGAGATTGGACAGCTGTTCTTATATTATAGGGACCATCATTTTGTTCCATGTTTGAACAGCACCAAAAACAACAAGATTCTAGTGCACGGCCAGGCTCCGAGCCAATACTGCCATACCAATACACATCATAATTCAGGAACTCTCAGATCTCTCTGAGTTTTTCAGCTAGTTCTTTAAGTACCTAGAACAAATTTCATCAGGGTCTGCCAATTTAAATGCATCTAACACATCTAAATATTCTTAACTTGTTCTTTCCCTATTTTGGCTTTGTGGTTAATATTAATCGTGTTGAGTGTCTAGTCACTCTGAATCTTTTTAGTGAAGATTTAACCAAAATAGGAATTAACCACCTGTCTTCTTGATGTCATCAGTTATTAGCCCTCCTTCCCTGCTAATGGAGGACCTATGCTTTCCTTCGTCTTTGTCTTGCTCCTAATAACAGACAGAAGCGGTTCTTTATATGTCCCTTGCTAGGTGTAACTCATTTTGTGCCTTGGCCTTTCTGATTTTTGTCTCCATGCGCTTGTGCTATTCTTTTGTACTCCTCCTTAGCAAATTTGTCTGTTTCCACTTTCTGTAGGATCCTTTTTATTTATTTATTTATTTTCAGGTCATTAAAGAGCTCTTGCTGGAGACATACTGGCTTCTGACTATTCTTTCAATCTTTCCTTAGCACTGGGTGAGTTTGCAGCTATACCTTTAATATTATCTCCCAGAGCTACTGCCCACTCTCCTGAACATCTTGTGTCCCTTAGATTTTCATCCCATGGGACCTTACTTACCAGTTCTCTGTGTTTGTTAAAGTCTGCTTTTGGAAGTCCATTGTCCTTATTCCGATTCTCTCACTCCTTCCTTTCCCTAGAAGCATGAAAAGTATCATTTCATGATCACTTTTGCCCAAACTGCCTTCCACCTTCAGATTCACAACCCACTCCTCCCTGTTGCTCAGAATGAACCCTAACATGGCTGTTCCCTGCTTGCTTCCTTCCTTCAGCTTTACACAACTCCATCACTGCAGTATTGGAACACCACACAGTTACTAATGTATTTACCCTAACAGCACCCCGGGGTGACAGGGAAGGATCATTACTCTCATGTTAGAGATGGGGAGCTGAGGTCAGAGAAATTGTGACTCACCCAAGCTCACACACAAGTGTGCCAGAGCCAGATACTGCGTATGGGACAGACGGCTGATTCCTAGGAACGTGCTCTTCTTTTATCAGCAGTGTGGAGGCATATAGAGCCTTGTCCGCCTCCAGTCTCTAGGGAGCAATAGTCACAGACGCTTGAGCAAGTCTCAGTTTCCATCCCATGATACTGTTACCCACTCATCATTTTATTGCATGTTTTGCAATATTTGGTATTTTTCTTAAAGCCCCAGCAGCTGCATCATGTGATTACATGAGTGTAACAAGGCAGGTCCTCTTGGTGTTACCCCTCTTGGCTAGGCACCTCAGCCTCAGTTTCCCCATTTTAGGGTTCCTCATAAACTCCATCTTTGCTACGTAGTCCTATCTTACCCTTGCTGCAGGCTAATTTGTTAACATAAATGCTCCTAAATGACTCCCCACAGTCAAAGAGTACAGTTCCTTACCGTAATACAGAAGCTTTTTCAGTCTCCCTCTTCAATCAAAGTGGCAGATGTCCCCTAGCCAAACTCAAAGCACAAAGAAAAAGTACAAAACAAACAGCATCCGCCCACCCTGAGCTTTCCAAGAATGTAAAGTAACCAAGGTCCAGCCACCCTGGGCTTAAGGTTTTAGTTCCTCCTGGGTTTTTCCCCAGTTCAGTTCAGTTCCCTTGGAACTTCCTTCTTCCTGGGCCAGCAGAGGTAAGCAAGCAAACATTTGTCCGCCATCCTCCAGGCCCTGAGCTTTCCTAGCTCTCACACCCTTAATTCTTCCAGGGGTCCCCCAGCTCCCTGTTCCTTGTCTGGAACACAGCCCCCAGGACTGTTTTCCTGGATCTTCCTTCCCCCTTGGCTCACGAAGGTCAGCAGGCAAACTTCTCTCCTCTGATCTCCTAGCTGACTTCCCCCAGCAGCTCAGCTCAACAACTTCAGAGCACCCATTCCTGCCTCTCCCAGCTGCTGCCTCACCCTTTATATAAACCGGGTGTCTTCACTCCCATTAGAAGGCCCTTACCCAGGCACAGCTAGACTGGGCCCTCTCCCTCTTAATGGGGCTAGTGGGGAGTCTCAGCTTTCAGTAACAAAAAACTAAACCAAAAAAAACCATCTCCAAGTTTCTAACCCTTGAAAATGTGCTCCACAAGGACTCAAAACCCAGAAGGCAAATAAAAAGAACCCCCAACATATTCTTTTAAAAATCTCGTGATTTTTAAGCCGATCTTATGATATTTTGGAGCTTCGTGCATGATTTTTGAATGAGGTGGGTTGGCAGTACTGCAACATACCGCCACTGGCATGGCATCTGCAATGTTTAACATCAGAAACGTTGGGAAGACACTCCTCACCAGGACCCCAGGAATCAAAATTGCCTCTGATGGACGTAAGGGCCATGTATTTGAAGTGAGTCTTGCTGATGTGCAGAATGATGAAGTTGCCATCCATAAATTCAAGCTGATTGCAGAGGATGTTCAGGGCAAAAACTGTCTGACCGACTTCCATGGAATGGCCCACACCTGTGACAAAATGTGCTCCATGGTTAAAAAATGACAGACAATGATTGATGTCAAAATTACTGATGGCTATCTACTGCACCTCTTTTGCGTGATTTTTACCAAGAAGCATATTAACCGGATTCCCAAGGCCCCATACGCCCAGCATGAGCATTTCTGCCAAATTTGCAACAAGATGATGGGACTCATGACACGGGATGTGCAAATTAATGACGTGAAGGAAGTTGTCAATGAGCTCATTCCAGGCAGATTTGGGAAAGACACAGAAAAAGCTTATCAGTCCATCTAGTCTCTTCATGACATGTATGTCCACAAAGAGAAAATCCTGAAGGAGCCCAGGTTTGAATTGGGCAAGCTGATGGAACTGTGCGGTGAAGGTGATGGAAAACCCTCTGGGGATGAGACAGGTGCTAAAGTAGAGCGAGCTGATGGATATGAGCCCCCTTTTACTGCTGGGGAAATTCTGCACCAGAAAAATTCAAAATTCTGCAGACAGTATTTTAAAATTCTGCTTGTTTTGTCAAAATAACTTAATATAATCTTGCCAGTTTCAATTACTTTGGTGATTTATTTCAAAATACCTGTCAGGAAGTAAGCCTGTAACAAGAGAGACAACAGAAAAGAATCCCCCAGAAGCAGAGAGTTAAAGAAGCCCTTACAACAACCCAGTTCCTGTTTCTCTGTTATGCTTTGGTTGGATGCCCGAGTCTGGGTGTGTCACATGTGCAAGCTGGGCACATCTTGAGGGAAAACTCTGCTCCTCTGGTCTTTTAGCCGGTTCTCATGTTTCACCTTGCCCCCATAGTGATGCCAGCTTTCAAGTTCCCAAACAGAGGACATTGCTAGGGAGAGGGGACCTGGAGGAGGGGGTGATTGGAAGATGTTGGAGGGGTGGGTGTGTGTATACTGGGAAAGGTCTTTGGGAGGTGCTGGAGGGGGCTGCATGGGCCCCCCGAGCCCAGACAAGTGCACCCCTCCTCTCGGAGCCCAGTGCAGCTTCCTACGTCCTGTTGGGGGATGCTGTGCAGCCCAGCCTCACCCTTTGCGAGAACTGGCTCTCCCAGGTCCACTCTCGTTCCTGGATGGATAATGATCGAATCCAGAAGCCAGAACACACAGAGCCTCCATTCCTTCTGAGCCGGGTGCTCTGATTACTCTGGGGCCGTGGCCCAGGATGTGCTGGGAACCGCAGTGGCTGGCAGCCCTCCAGCTCCCCCCAGCAGCGTCCTCTGTTTGCAGGCTTGGGAGCTGGGCTCTGTGGGCCCGGTGACCTCTAGTGGTGGCCAGAAGCTCTGCAGCACCACTTCTGGGGGGGGGGGGGAAATGAAATTCTGTGTAGAACATGAATTCTGTGCAAATTCTTCACTGCGCAGAATTCCCCCACAAAAGGCACCTCTGCCATCGACTGGGGACTGGAACTGAGAAGCCAACATCTTGTCTTTGGGGAGCTTAGCTGAATTCAGCATCACCCTACATGCCTGTCCTTGAAAGCACCGTTCTGTCCCCTATAGATGAATCACCATGACCCCGGGTAGCACGGCCCTTGTGGATCAGCTGATTGCTGGAGGAATGCCCATTTGTCATTAAAATGGCAGATGGAGTTTTGCCAACCAACTCCACTGGCCTTGTGTTTGCCTATTTGTTGCTGCAGTTCCCCATGACGGGATAGCAAGAGACACTGTGAAGATCTATTTATATCTAGGGGATCTTGGTTTTCAGATCAGGAACTTGAAAACATTAAATTAAAATGAGGATAATTAGAAATAGCCTTATTTAAATGTATTTCCCCAGCCACATCTTTAATACCTGTCAGTCGATCCTTTCCCCAGATTTTCTGTATTTGGATGGATCCATCCCAGGTCAGTGGATGATGGCTATTCTTTGATGCAGACCATATTTACCATGTACTGACTTTACCCTTAGAAAGATGTTTCTGTGCAGTCTTCTCAGTATTGTTATTATTTATATCACAACATGGATTGGGGCACAAATGAATATATTTCAGTAACGTTCAGCAGATCTGTAATTACAGAGCAAATTTCTTATTCTCCAAGGCATATATTTGTTGTAATTGGACAAAGGGGAAACAGGGTATGGTTATTTTCAAACTTATCATTAAGGGTAGACATATCCATCACAACCCACTTAACCAAATCTTTACTCAACAGGCATTTAAATAAGCCAGGATTTTCCCATAATGTCCTGTGTGGGTTCAATGCTGTTTCTATTGTCAAGAGCTGAAGTATGATTTGTCATAGTGTCAGAATATTGCATAACCTGAAGGGTAAGGATTTAACTCACTGGCTATTTTCATATACAGCACTATTCCTATTTCACTGTGGAGACATATACCACTCATGTAATTACATTCAGTCTCCCTCTAACAGTCTCTTTCCTATAATACTAAATCACAGTGATTCTCATATAACATAAGAGTTTTGGCTCCTGCTTATCCAAAGCAAATACCAGAAAACTATATTTCACGATTCCTCAGCTGATACATTGTGGAACTGTGAGGTTAGTATGGACATTCAGAAACATGGATGTTTAATACTGAAATCTGCTATTACACTGACTCGTCGTGCTAAAATGGAGCAGCTAGGGAGAGCCAAACAGGTGCCAATAGCAAAATTGTTTTCTTTAATTTTCCAAACACGTGGAAAGAGCAGTGTGGATGAAGCATCTGTCTGGGGATCTTAATATTTAGCGTTTGCTATAATTTTTAAACCCACTAAAAATCCATTGTATTTTGCAACAATCACTTTGTGCAGCCTGCAGTGTTTCCATGAGCTAAAACTGAAATTCAGTTTCAAATTTCCAGTGAAAATTAGCCTTTATAAAAATTCTTGCCTAACCCAACAAAAATAAAATCTCCATACTGCTGGGGCACTGGAGCAGTCCAGACTATGCAAAGTACCACACATATGAGAAGAGATTAAAAAGACTGGGACTGTTCAACTTAGGAAAGAGAGGACCGAGCGGGGGATATGATAAAGGTCTCTAAAATTCTGAATGGGGTGGAGGAAGTGAATAGGGAAGTGTTATTTACCCTTTCACATAACACAAAAACTGGGGGTCACCCGATGAAATTAACAGGCAGCAGGTTTAAAACAAACATATGGAAGTATTTCTTCACACAACACACAGGCAACCTGGGGAACTTCTTGCCAGGGGATGTTGTGAAGACCAAAAGTGTAACAAGGTTTAAAAAAGAATTAGCTAAATTAATGGAAGATGGTTTCATCAATGGCTATTAGCCATGATGGTCAGTGATGCAACCCCATGCTCCATGTGTCGCTAAACCTCTGACTGCCAGAAGCTGGGACCACTCGATAATCACTCGATAATTGCCCTGTTCTGTTCACTCTTCTGAAGCATCTGGCCTTGGCCACTGTCAGAAGACAGGATACTGGGCTAGATGGACCATTGGTCTGACCCAATAGAGCCTTTCTTATGTTTTTCTTCTTGCCTCCCTAATCACTGGGCACCAGCAGGGGAAACAATGAGAGGGGAGGCAGAGAGTCCACCTGGCAACCTATGCACCAGGTGGGGGAAGCTACTGCAGAGGAATCTCTGCAGCCGTGTGGGATGTGTGAGGGCCATGTGGGAGGGACACTTGGCAGCACTGGGAAGGGGGCCCCACAGGGGGAGATAAAAGGGGAAATGCTGAGTGTGGGTCTCTGGAACATTTCCCACCCCTGAGATCTATTCAGCTGGGGAATCCATGGGGACGTTCCCTCTATTTGGGTTCCGGGAAGTGGACATGGGGACATTCCCAGAAGAAAGGTGTGGGAGTCCTAACACTGCGCATGTTTACAGCTGGGCAGGACAGAGCTCTAGAAAATATCCTGCCCTATTTCTTTTTCACATTGGATTCTCTGTCCCAATCTCAATCTGTTATGGTTCAAAAGGAACAAAAGTATTTGTTGCAAAGAAACACGTTTCTTTATTTATATTAATAATACCTCAGATGATCAGAAGAGAGAATTTTTAAAATCCAAAGTGCTTGTCGCCGTTTGTGCTGTTTGTTTACTTTCTCCGTGTCTCTCAGTTTGCACAGTGGAAACAAACAGAATCAGTTTCCTTCTTTTATTTATGGTCAATGTCACTTTCCACTTCTAAGAGCTGAATCTGGTTGCAAATAGGAAAGAGGGTCTTTTGTTTAAAAACAGTTGTTTCTGAGAGCTGAATCTGGTTGCAAATACGAAAGAGGAAGGATCTTTTGTTTAAAAACAGTTGTTTCCTTTGGAATTAAAAAAAAATTGTGCAAACATTTCTACCAGCCTTAGCTTTTATAAAAGTTTGCTTTTACGCTATTTAAATGTTGGGCACAAATATAAGTTGCCTTTGCCCTTTAAGTGTCTTGCAACACGGGGGTGGGGTGAGGATATTTGTGCTTTAAAAATAGCTGCAATCATTATTTATTATACATTAAACTCCATTTTCCAGAAACTCAGAGGAGGTTGCGAAAGAGCCTGTCCTCGCTCGACCTTCGAGAACTACATTTCCCAGACAGCTCTGCCCATCCATCCGGCTCTGTCTCTGACACGTGTTTCTGTCCTACATTGCAGGAGAGGTTAGGAACTACACTTCCCAGGGTGATCCTCACTCAGAGACATGCTCTGTGCAGAGATGTCCGGGGCCTGGGACAGGGGAGCCGATCTGTTTTGGATCTGAACAAGGAATTAATCCCAGCGCTAACAACCAGACACGGACAGGACTGGAGACCCCAGTGAGAGCCAGCTGGGGAGCCCCAGGAGGTAAGTCAGATGGGGCAGAGCATGCTGGGCTGGGAAATGGCTGGTTCTGGGTGCTGAACACATTGGGACTCTGTTGGAGGCAGAATAGCGAGGCTGTGTGTAAGGCAGAGCAAGGGCACACGCCTGTGTGTTGGAAATATAGTCGGGGACTCTTCCCTCTGCGTGCAGGTGTGTGCTGGGTGGAACATGAGCCACATCTGTGTCTATGTGCCAGGTTGGACATGCAGCGCTTTCCCTCCGGGGTGCGTGTCAGGGAGGACATTAATAACCTTTCTCTCTGCACAGGCAGGAGTTGTGCCCTACCATATCTAATAATCTGTTGGCTGTGTCTGTCAGATGGCATGATCTTAGGGTATTTCTTCCTATGTGGTGCTATTAAAAGCATACAACAGGTAGGGGCCCTAATTTAGATATTAACTGTATATCGGGTTGACAAGCCATTCCTTTGATCTAGTTTGCCTCGTTTTTAATAGCCACAATCCTGCCAGATTGTGACTGTGCCTTCCCACTTACTGCCCAGGATTGATAAAACTGAATGATTGGTAAAGCGCTAAAGGGTTCAGTCAGGGAAAAGACACCTCTGTGAAGGGGATGGCTCTCTAGTTCATTTTATACCATGCTCATCACCATGGCATCTAACCATCTCTGCAATCTCTGAATGCTACACAGGAAAGGAAACCTGTTTGTGGAGTGTGATATATATGCTAATTGCCAGCAGTTTGGGGTTGTTGTTAGTTGTAAGGCAACCAACCAAATTGTGAGTGGGCTTTTGAATGAGGAAGTGACAGCAAACTGAATAGTCATTGAATTCTGCTCACTGACATTTTGACGTCAGCTGTGAATTGCTTGGACTGAAGGGACCTGAGACCAAACTTAAAAAAAACAAAACAAAAAATCCCTGTATTGCTACCTTAATTTTCTCTCTAAATGTGTACAACCAGTAACAACATTTTCAAGGGAAAATAGCCAGCCTAGCCTTCACAATTGCTTGAAAGGGGGCTGGATGTAGAAGTGCGGCTTATAAATCATTGAATGATTTGGATTGTTGCTTCAGTTTCTTGGCCACCTGCCTCCAGGAGTGGGAAGTAAAAACCAAAATGACTTCTAATGAATTTTGGTCATTTGGTGCACATTTGTGGCCCAGTCCTGCCCTCACCTCCATGCAGTTTGGCTCCTATCCCCGGGCAGAGAGCCCAGGTAACTTCAGTGGGACTCTATGAAGGCATTGGGGCCTGACTCTGCAGATCCAGTTGCAAGATCAGGACCTTGGAGGTCTCTGCTACATATCTGATGTTTAGAAGGTTAAGAGGTATGAGGGAGGAGATCTAGCAGAAATCATCTGGTTTCACTGTTCAGGCTGTAGTTTGATATTGGCTACCAAGGAAGTGCTGCAGCTCAGTGACTGGGGTGTATTTTCTTTTGAATGATCATTAAGTAATAATAATATTTTTTGCTCATTGCTTTCATAGGGACAAGTGACCAGAATGGTTGTATTAGGGATGATGCATTAGATAGGATTTCTGAATCATTATGAATGAGCCAGAAGAATTAAAAAAATGTGTCTATCTTTTTAAGGAACATGCTCACACGACAGGAAAAGGGTTAGAAACAGGTTAAGCATGGATGCTAAGAGTGATCGCATATGAGCACCAGGGCTGGTATGTTACTCTCCAGCATGCTGGTCCCAAGCCATTCTTGTCCTTCAGTGCACTTTTTGCCCTACTTCTGGAGAGAGTTTCTGTTGCAGGTCAGTTTGTACGATTCTCAGAACGTGGCCCAGAATCCTTTATAACAGCTCTATAGCTAATGTAAAGGGTCTGAGCTCCCTGTCTGGGAGCTGCAGGAGCCTGCTGCTGATGTCTGAGCAGAAAAGGGGCAGCAAGGACAAATATGTAGATGGGGGAAGGTTGCTTTGCTGGGGTGGGTGGGTTTGTTTGCAATAAGAATTTTTTTGTTTTTTGGTATGCAGAGGCTACTCATCCTGTCTTCACCTCCAGAATCTATGCTGCTAGGGTCAGCTCGGCCCTGCCCTACCTCAAATTCCGAGGGTTAGCATATCTCCTATTATGAAGGTGAGGAGATCAATCCTAGGGAATACCTCTTAGGCCTAGTCTACACTTAAAACTTAGCTCCATCTAGCTACATCACGCAGGGCCATGAAAAATTTTGCTCCCTGTGCAGTGTACTTAGCTCGACCTAACCCCCAGTGTAGATGTGGCTAGGTCAACGGAAGAATTCTTCCATCAACCTAGCTATTGCCTCTCAGAGAGACCACTAAATGACATCAGTGGAAGCCTGTTTCTGCAGGAAGCATCTACCCTAGGGCACTACAGGGGCCCAGCTGCATCACCATAGGTGTGCTGCTGTAATACCCTGAGATAACTGAGAAGCACAGAGCTGTGTGAACTGAGTAACCTGCTTGTTTAACTAGTTGCCATTGTAAGCTCTGAAGAAGGGAAGGGTGTGGGGTGATGTCCTCTCACCCAGTTACTCCACACTCACTGGATTCAGAATGCTCTGACTAGGCCAGACCATTGGCTTGTTGTTATAATTAGATAATTACAGGATATTTCCTGTTTACAAGGTAATAACCACATCCTGGGCTGACATCCTGAGATGTTTATTACCCAGGGCATGGTTATTATTCAGTTAAGAAGAAGAACCATCTGTTACACTGAGAGATGCTCATTTGTGTCATACACCCTATCCATCCCTCTGCTCCTCTTTACTCTTCCCAGAGACTTAGGCCCATCTCCAATAAGTGATTGATTTGTGTAGTGATATTGTAATGTAACGATATTCTTCATAAAGCTGTCACAACCCTCCCCCACATTAATTAATATTATGGTGTATTAATAGCTGGAAGGGGAGGGTGTTGTATGTAGAACTGCTTTAGAGCAGATGAGTTAATTTGTATGCATGCCAGCAATCATAAGAGGAGGCAGGCTTGGAGTACGTAGGATGTGGTCTCTTTGCTCTTACAAGCAGAAACACAGGCCACATTTTCCTCAAAGACACACACTGCCACTTTGTAGGAAACAGATAAACGTTCAAATTACAGTTCTGCTTGTGTCATTTACTGAATTTTCCTTCCCTGTCTTTTATCCATAGCTCATCTATGTAGCTCCAGCTGGGGATTAGAGGATTTACTCCAGCTATCTACATTGAGGTAGAAACTACCTGTGCCTTGTTTCCACTAGGAGTTTACGTTACACTAGCTATCTTAATGTAAAAATACACCTATTTTTTGCAGTGAAGACATAGGTATAATTCTCTTTATAACACCACAGTGAGACCGTGGGAAAATGATTCTGATGTCACAGTGGGTTTCAAGTGAGGAATAAGTGGCAGACTCAGAAGTGCTCCTAAAATGGAGAGATTGTCCTGTGAGTTGTACCATCACAAAGCAGGAGAAGCTGCACTGAGGTCAGCAGAAGTATCTGGTGCAAAGCTGGTGTGAAAACCTCGGCCCATCTCCACAAACATGACTACAGTTATGAATCTTAGGAAGAGCGATCTATTAAAAAAGACACCCAGCTGTGAGGCAGGTCTGTGTACAGCGCCGCGCTCAGCTGTTGTGTGTGTTCCACCAGGGGTGGCCCCAGCACGAGGCCAGAGGGTGGCACTGGGCCACAGCAATACGCCCAGGCCCCGTTACCCCCGCCCCGTTGGGCAGCGCCAAGGTTGCTCCAGCAGAGGGCTGCCGCCGCCGCCCAGTGCTCTGCGCCCCTGAGCGGGACGGGCTGCGCACGCGCGGGCCGAGCCTGGCTCTGCGCAGCGGGCTCCCCCGGCGGCCGCCCGGAGCGCTGCAAGCGCATGCGCAGTGTGGGTGTGTCCCCGGCTGGCCGGCCGGCGCGCTGAGGAGCTGGGAGCGAGCCCGCCTGGGCCGCGCCGCTGCGTCCGCGGAGCCCCGAGAGCGGCCCCCGCCCCCCCCGGCTGCTGCGGGTGAGCCCCGCCCCCCCCGACTCCGGGCGCCCCGCCCCCATCTGCCGGGTGCCCTGTGCCAGGCGCCCCCCCCCACCAGGTGCCCATCTCCTTTGTGTGCGCCTGGCAGCTGGCGGGGGGTGCTCGCGCTGGCCCTGCGCACCCGGGGAGCGGTGTGGTGCTGTGTTTGTGTTGTTGTGGTGCGGTGCGGTGTTGTGGTGTGTTTGTGTTGTTGTGGTGCTGTGTTTGTGTTGTGTTGTGTTTGTGTTGTGGTGCGGTGTTGTGGTGTGTTTGTGTTGTTGTGGTGGGGTGCGGTGTTGTGCTGTGTTTGTGTTGTGTTGTTGTGTGGTGCTGTGGTTCTGTTGTGTTGTGTTGTGTTGTGTTGTGTTGTGTTGTGCTGTCCGTCGGGAAGGCGGCTTTCCAGGGACACCCAGCCGGAGGGTTTGGCGGGGAGGGGAAGGGGAGGGTCTGCTTTCCCTCGAGGCTGTGCTGTGCTGAGTGCGAGGCGCAGTCCCGGGGTCCGGTAGCCGGGCTGCCCTTCGCTAGGGCTGATTTAGCTCCAGGAGCGGGGCTGGACCCGGCGGAAGGTCCCTTGCTGGGGAGTGTGCAGCCAGTGTCCGGCCGTGCGGAGAAGCCCCCCCCCCCATCCCTTTCCTTCAGCCCGGGCTGGTCTCCCACTGAAACGTGTCTGGACTTCATTCACGGGCTCCTCTCTGAGCTGGGCTCACACTGACCTTTGGCCCATCCCGGGGAAGGGCCTTTTGCTGTCCGTTGGATTCATTGCCAAACACTCACTTTCGTTTGTAACCATAAACGTGGCTTGTGGTCTTATCTGACACAGATCCGTTAGTGGCGTGGTTTTCAACCTGGGGTCTGCAGATTCCTGGCAATCCGCAGGCTGTGCCGAAGATTTCCAAAGGGGTCCGCATCTCCACTTGACATTTTTTAGGGGTCTGCAAATGAAAAAAGGTTGAAAACCATCATTGACTTCACCGAGGCCGTGTCTGTGCTACAGCGGTACAGCCACAGTGCTGCTGTTGTGGCATTTTAACTCCATGGTGCAGATGCAGACTACAAAGGGGTTTCTCACCTCCTGAGCAAGTGGAGCTGGGCAGATGGAAGCATTCTTCCAGAGGTGGCACCTACACTTAAAACCTAGATTGGCATAGCTCCGGCACTCCAGGGGGGGGATTTTTCACACCCCTGAGTGATTGTGGCTATGTTGACTTACATTTTAAGTGTAGACAGGCCTGAGTGACATAAGAATGTGCGGAATGGGGCTCTGCAGAGTCTCAGGAGTGCACCCCTGTGGATGTGACTGTAGCACTGGGGCCCAGATTTGGGATGACAACTTAAAAATCAGGGCTAAAGCTTTGCCTTCTAAAGATGCCACAACAATGAAATATAATTTGCACATTGATTAATTTAAGGGGGCACTGTTGATTAGCCCACCACTAGGGGAATGGGGGCACAGGAACAACTCTGGGCACAGGAAGCCCTGTCCCAGTGGACCTACTAGGATGCTCCAGTTGGAGGAGGGGTTTAAAAAAAGGCACTGCAGTACAGTGGGGCAGGGAGCAGAGGGAGATGGAGGGATTACACCAGGAACGTGCATCTCCAGGAGGAGGCTGCTGCACAGGCAGCCCCCAGAGGCCTGTGGTTTAGGTTGCAGGGGGCAACCGCAAGCTGCGATGTGCCTGCAGGAGGGACAGAGCAGTAGGAAGAGACCCAGAAAAGGATGTTAGCCAGATTGCAGGTAACGAACAGCATCCTTACAGTACTCGAGGGCACCGGAACCGGTGGAGCGACCAGGCCCAGGTTCTCCTCCCTTTCTCCTTGTGGCTGCCCCTGCTGCTGACTATAACCTCTAGGCAGGGGTGCTGCTGGGAGACATGTTCTAGCTTCTGAGAAGGGCGGGTGGGCGCTTGCCCGACTGACTACAGGCACCTTAAAAAAATTACAAGTCTCCCTGGAAATGTTTTACACCTGACATTGCGATAACTGAAAGATCAGAGAAAATGTTTTTTCTCTACCTTTGTCAGTTGAATGATTGTATGCATTGTAAACTTTTCTGTCTCCTCTGTTTGTATGGGTCTTTCATACAGCAATATGGGGGTGGATGGAGAGATTTTTAAAAATGGGAAAATGTGACCTCAAAAACGACTTAGAATTCACTTTTATAAAGGTTGATTTCAAGTTGATCTTGTCCATTTGTGAGTTAACTTAGGGCCCATGAAGTTGAGGGGCTAATAACATGGGTTAGAGGACTACGAGCCAGGCTGGTTCTGTGCAGGACTACTTTATACAGCTCCGCCTCTTCACATCTACCCCAGCCTGCAGCACCCTCTGTTATTCCAGACTTAAACTCTACTCAGAGTCCATCAGTCATTTTGAACTGTAGTCTGGTTTTTGTGATGGGGACAAATGTGTTGAAGCTTTAATGGCTTGTATTCAATGTTTTAATTATATGGCAACAAAGTTGATAAAGTGACAAATGTTGTAACACAGACCACTCAGGAATGGACTAGTGCCTCTGCTCTATATCTAGTGAAAGAGTGAGGTTGGCAGCTTGTTTTTCTCTTTAACTGAGAGATGGAGTGATTCAGTGGGTCTTGGATTTAGTACAGTCTATAGACTTTAGGTGAAGATCCACCTGGCTGGACTAATACTTTTTTGACACTTTAAGAGAAGCTGAAGGCTCAAAATTTGATGGTGAGAGCGGGAGTGTTTGGAATAATTAGTGCCAACAGCACAGGAATCGTGAGACCCTCCAATAATAATAATGGCTGTCCTTGATATTGTGCTTCTCATCTGTAGATTTCAAAATTTTTTATGCAGGAGATTGTCATTGTCCACATGTTACACATGAGAAAACTGAGGCAGAGAGGTATGAAGTGATTTACCCAAGATTACACAGCTGGACAGTGACAGAGCTGGGAACAGAACCCTCGACTCCCAATCCAGCCAGTCCACTGGGCCACACAGCCTTCTAATAAATTAGCAATGGCATAGGACTTGGAGGGGGAATATTTTTAGTATAGAAACATGTTTCTGACTTGATCTTTTCAGAGATTATCATAAACCACTTTGTGTGGGCACATGTACATAGACACCTGAACCATCTGCTGATCAACGTCTTGAGCCTACGGCTGGAGGCAGAAGACTCAGCTCGGAATCGCAATGCTAGTGACACTTTCGCCATGGAAGTTGAATGGAGAACTGTAAATAACATGAGTTTCTATTCAATACAGATCAGAAATCCAGTGTGTTTCCTTTTTAAAAGTTGTTGAGTGGGATAATCTCATAGAGGATTGCACTGGATACATTTTTAGAATAAAAGATGTCTGCCATACTTTCCCCTTTTAACTTGTGTGTGTACACTACTGGAAGAGTAAATAGAGAAAGCTCTTCGTACTTCGTGAAAATGTTTGACTCCCAAGTCACTTGATAATTTCTGCATTAATGGCCCTTATGTATTTCATAACTGTCCTTTCATCCTGCACACTCGTTCTAGATCTTTTGTTTTATACTGGTCTGACAGCCTTACAAGTCTGTAATGAAGCTATTTCACAGATGAAGTATTATTTTCAGCTCTCTATGTCCAGTTAAAAGTTTACTACTAATAGACATCATCTTCACTTGGGTTCTGGCCTACTTATCTGAGACCCGGCCCATTACATGTTATGGCCCATCTGTTTTGCCATATTCTGTGCTCTTATAATAAATACTGTTTCCAGGTTAGTTTTGGGCACTGAGTTTTGGTGCTTAGAGATAAGGACAGACCTAAAGGCTTTCCTTTGGTCAACACAATGTCTGATTTGAGTGTGGCAGATATAAAACTGCAAAACAGAATGTGTGTGAAGGTCAGGGTTTAGATCCCTTGACTGACGTCAGTGAAGGCTGCTGCTCATTGATACTGTTTCTGCATCTGGGTATTTATAACTCTTCAGTTATTGTAGAAATGAAATGATTCACCTCTGTGGTTGTACATTTGTGTGATCCTGCAGGAAGAAGAATGTGAAAAGCTGTGCATAATGCTGGAATATGTTGACAAATTGTTGTTTATTTGCAGCAGTGTTCACTGTAAGACACAATCGCTGTCCCAAGGAGTTTACAATCTGCCTCAAACAGAGGTCACGTATTTGGAGAATTATTGTACTCAGATTTGTCCACAGATTCAGAATATCTGAATATTTAGAGTTGAATTCAGGAGTTAAATAGTTAACAATGTTGACATTTAACTTCTAGCTAGTAGGCTTCAGATCTGCTATTTTAGACTGTCTGCAGACACTGTGTTGGTTGCATATTTGAAGCGTTTTTTTCCTGACCAGAAGGGCTTAGAAACAACTTAAAAGTTTAAATTCTAGAGATGCTGATGAGGCCAGTGTGGCAGAGCAGCCAGTACTAGCACATATGGAACTCCTTAACAGTAGGAAGTTGTCCCTCAGGATTTTTTTGATCAAAATACCATAGAACTTTACCAATTCTTTCATTAAATTCACAGCACATCTCTGCTACAATATAACAGTAAAGACTGTGATGTAGTAACATCTTGTATTACTAAGCTACAGAATATTCAAAGCCACGGTAGATCTCACTGGTGCAAGCCCATCTTTACATTGGTGCAGCACACCTACGTTGGTGTTTGTTATGGCACAGCTACATCAATGTACACCAGTTACGGTGCACAAATCCCTAATGCAGTCAAAGCCCTAAATCACTTTCCATTTTCTTTGGCCTGTACTTGACCTCCTGTAATACTTATTTCCTTGATGTAAATGACACTAGGTCTTTCTGTGTAAAGGGTCCTTAGCCACAGAGCAAGGAGGAGCTTATGTTTCCAAAACATTTGCAAAACAAGTCTTGAACCTAATCCGAACTCTGCTTGTCAGATGCATCCCCTGTTCTGACCTGAGTTTTGTCATGCTCTTATCACTGTTCACCTAGGCCTGACCGCTTGCTCACTTGCCATTGCATATAGGGCTTGTTAATCTTCATGTAACTTTCCTTTTAGCCACTTTGGAGGTGTTCATATAGGAAAATAGTCTAGGAGTTACGAATGTGATAAGGCCCATGGTCATTCTTTTCTTTTGTGGGTGTGGTGGCAGTGTCTAGGACCATCTCTTGTGAAAGATGTGTCTTCCCACTCATGCATGTTTCCCTATTGGTCGACATTACGTTCTTCAGGTGGACCATAGCTAGGGCTGCAGATTTCTCATGACACTTTTTATTAAAAATCATGGAGCAGTCACAGCCAGGTCAGTAAAAGTCACAGGTTTTGTGATTATTTTTAAAGCTGTACAAATTACATTCAAATGTACCTCGTTAAGATGATAGGCCAGCATCCTTCTTTGTTCCTGCTGCTGCCATTTCCTCCTCGCCCCGATCACCCTTAGCAGCACCCTCCCCCCAGGCACCACAACCCTAATCTCATCCTGGTGGGGAGGGGAGGCCATTGGTGTGGGGACTCCTGCCCCATGGGGCTGGGCCTATGGGTTGAGAGCAAGTCTGCCTGTGGTCACCTGGGCACGGGCAGCAGTGGCTCCTGTGTCCCAAGGGGCTGAGTCTGGCTCCAGGCATTGTGACCTGGCACATGGACTCACAGCTCTGCTCAAGTCACCCTCTGTCACGATGGAGGGGCAGCCGGGCTAAATTTGAGAGAGTGGCATTGCGACCTGACATAAAAGGTCACAGTGCCTCTCACTCAAATTAGCCTGGCCATTCCTCTGCCATTTCAGAGGGGTTCTGCGAACCCATGGGCCAGGTTGCAATGCCTGGAGCATGGAGGTGGGCCCAGCCCCAAAGGACCCAGGAACCATGGATTGGGGTGAGTGTAGGGTGGACTCACTTTCCGACAACCCCACCCAGCCTCCCCTCTACACCAGGTTGGTGGGGCGACCCACTTAGATCCTTCCCATACAGATGTGTTGGACAGAGAAGTCATGGTATCCATGACATTTTTATCACTGTGACAAATCTGCAGCCCTAACTGTAGCTTTTTAAGAAGGAATCTGTTGAGTAGGTAGAGGCCAATCCTGTGGAGAGCTTTGTATACCAGGATCGATATCTTGAACTGGATCCCATCAAACAACAGTCCAGTGCAGAGAGCAGAGTTACTGGGGTGATGTGCTCATGTAGACTTGTGTTTGTAAGCAGATGGGCAGCTGCATTTTATACTTGCTGGAGTTTTTTTCAGGGTATTTGGCTTCATTCCTAGATATGCGTTGCAACAATGAAGATTGAAGTTCATGCAAAACTTTATTTCATTAGTTCAAAAGTCTTAATTTTACAACTTTCAAACCTCTAGAGGCCCTGTGCCCACTTTGTTTTGGTGGGGGGGGTGAGTGTTATCGATGTGTTTTCCAATTGCCTTTTCTTCAGAAATGCTGCACGTTAATATAGCAATAAGTGTTAAATTGCTCATGTAGCCTGGACAAATACTGCCTTCTATTTAAAATGGCTGAGATGCTATTAAACTTACAATTCCATTACACACGCCAATGCCTAAACCAGGAATTTTGTTTATATCTGTCATGGTAATGTTTCCTTTTCTCTCTGCCAGGCTCCATCAGTTTCTTGTCTCTGCACAATGAGAGAGGTTTGGGCTCTTCACTTCCCTTCTCCCTGTAGTTGATAGTTTTGGATTCAGAGGTGATGCTGGAGTAGAGATGGCGGACAGTGTAAAAACCTTTCTTCATGATCTCGTCAGGGTAAGTCTCTCTGTGTTGTCTTGAGCCCAGAGTCTCTTCACAGATATTTTTTAATTTTCTTGCATAGGTGGTGTGGTAGATTTACAGGCAAAATAGCCGGAAAGACCAATCAATATTATATGTCTTCAATAATCATATTATATCCTGTTCTTCAGTGCTTGGTACCTTCCTTTCCATGTACCCAATGGAGGACTAAGAATATATCTCTTCAAAAAGTAACCTCAAGTTTCACCACTGGTTACCTTTTTTAAAATGGAACAATATAATGGTTGTGTTCCTGATTTAAATACCTGGGATCACAAACCAGGACTAAGATTCTAATCTCCCTCCAACTCAACCCAGTGACATTCCCATTATGGTCACTTAGCATTCTTTTGGACACGTGTGTGTGTTTGGGGTGGGGTGGAAAGAAGAGGAAATCTTCTCTTGTTCCGCATGGTGCCGCTACAAACTCACCCTGCTGAGCGTGGTCTGGGTAAACGTTGAGCACCACTGCACCTCCAAACATCTCTGTATGCTGCTGAGTGCCCTGCAGTACTGAGCCCTTAATTATTGGCTTCTCTGCTGAGTCTGCTCAGACTGCCATCAAAGAGGTCAGTTATGTATTTTTGTGATGGGGAATGTGACTGAGACCGCCAGCTTGCTTCTCAGAGGTCACTTGCCACCTTTCAGGTATAAATGACTTTTGATCACAGTTGATTTGGATGGTGTTGCAGTAGGTGACCCACAGGTGAAAGACTAACTCCCACCTATTTAAAAAAAATGCTGCTTCCCCTTCCCATTTAAAAAAAAGTTGGAAATCTCACAAGTGCAGTCCTCTGTGGGTTTAACACAACTTGTGGGTTTGGGCAGTGTGGAGCTGATGTTTCTTTGAAGCCAGGAAGAGCAAACTGCCTTGGTTTTGTAACTAGAGGACATGATCAAGTAGTGTAAACACCAGATTCTGATTTATGTCCATCCAGAAAAGCCTTGCATATCCTAAATCCATGTAATTGTATTTTATTGGCCTTATATTTTCTGCCTCCATGGATTAAAAAAGCTAACAAGATAATAGATAACTTTGTGTAAAGATACACATAACTTGTACTAATAACTTCTCACTTGGTGAGAAATTACGAATAAAATTAACCAGTTCTTGCGGGATCCTTGAAACACTATCTTGTGGATTGATACTTCTGTTGCTAGCACAGGAATAAATGGCTGTGACAATCTTGGTTATCAGCTTGTCTTACAAACAAGGCAGTAAAGAAACCCAGCTGGGTTAATTCCAGCTTCATTCACAAATTGGCAGGAGAAAAAGGACTTTTTGCCAAATAGGAGAAAACAGACAAGAAAATAAATGATTCTCTGGCTTCTGAGAGAGGGGCTATAAATAATGGGAAGTCAACAAAAAAATTACACCTTCAAAAAAAAAAAAGACAAATTGCTTTCTAATATCCCTGTTAGCGATACTTAAACTGTTTATGATTTAGGTCACTGGTCCACAGAAAATATTTGGTGTAATGTATCGAACTGAACCTGGGCTACAATTGACTGTGTTGGCTGCCCCTCCTGACTGAGCAATCTGAGAGAATGATGGGAGCTGAGGGAACACAGGACAGGTGGCCAAACTGTTCCAAAGAGAACAACCTCTCCCTTCTTTGCCATCCCAGCAGCCTCGCTAGCCTACTTTGAATTCCATCTCAAAAGCTCATGACTTTGTCTTCTTCCGCCATTGATCTCGCCACAGGCACTCTCTGTTGCCACTGCTGTGCATGGCCAAGATTACTTTAAAAAAAAAAAAAAAGAAGAAGAAAAAAAAAGAACAATACAGAAACATAGCCTAATTTTTAGCGTGTGCCAAAATTGCTGTCCCAGGAGCATTTCTTCCACTTCCTTGTTTTGTTTTCCTGCTACTGTGCCAGGTTGTCTTCACTAATTATTTGTCTACATTAATCTATGAGCTCCTCAAGGCAGGGACCTTGTCTTTTAAAATGCCATGTACACGTGCAGTTTTATATACATCCGTTTTATTTCTTAGCCTCTCAGACCCACCTAAGCTGAGAGATTTTCATTGAAAGGCAAACCATTGCACAGTTTAGTACTCCCAAAATGTAGGTTTTGTTTAGAAAATATTTTTTGAAAGGCCAGTGTTAAAAGGAATGTTGACATAAAATTAAAACTAAATATCAGGAAACCTGGTTTATAATTCATACCTTCCCCTGCAGAGCTTGTAGCCCGAAGACAGAAGTTTAGGCACCAGAAAGTGAAACTGATTAGGCTATGTTTTTAACTGTCTCAAGCTGACTGAAGTGTGGAAAAGTAAACTGAATCCATCATCATAATAAAGAGATTTGTAAAATTCCTTCGGTTTCTATAATCTAGGGGGTTACAGATAATATAGGTAATTTTTAATAAGATGATTTTTCAATTAACAATGTCCCTTTTCAGTTTTTCTTTGACTGCCCAAAGTATGTTGAGTTCCGGTGTGCTGTTTGCTTGCGTCTGCAGGGAATTAAGGACTCCATCTGGGGGATCTGCACAATCTCCAAGCTAGATGCCCGGATCCAGCAAAAAAGGGAAGAGCAGAGAAGAAGAAGAGCAAGCAGTGTGCTTGCCCAGCGGAGAGCTCAGAGTGAGGAGAGAAAGCTGGAGAAGTGAGTAGAGGTGCTTATGTGTTAAAGACTGAGAGATTTGCTTGTGCTCTCTAAATCTACCGTCTACTGAGGACAGGGAGACAGAAAATAATTTGTAAGCAGATTGGTTCTGACTCGGACTATGAGTAGAAAAACTCTGAAAATTATACTGAATTGGGAACAATCTGCAAGAAGATTTGTCCACATATGTGATATTTCAGAGTAGTCCAGATAGGAGGGAATTTGAGGTGAGTGGGGATTTGACATTTAGACTGCTATTTCCCTCCCTGTATATGAGGCTTTCCATGCTTACCTATCCATGCATTGGGATGAAAATATGCCCCTTAACAGTAGATCAGATGG
Organism: Emydura macquarii macquarii; assembly: GCF_026122565.2. Classification (NCBI taxonomy): domain Eukaryota; kingdom Metazoa; phylum Chordata; order Testudines; family Chelidae; genus Emydura; species Emydura macquarii. The sequence goes on along the minus strand of NW_027130449.1, from coordinate 2,077,036 downwards.
TAAGAATCTCTCTGAAATATTTTACAGTTAAAACTGGATATCTGAGCCAACTTCCATTGAAACAGAAAGGTAACAAATGTAAAATGGATGAAAGGAAATGCACTTTTTACATAAGGCACCTGTGGAGTGACTTTCATGGGATATTACTGAGGCCACTGTCACACGATATCATTGACAACAGTATTCGTTTTCTACAGGAGGTGAAAGATTAACTTGTATGTTGCAGTGAGCATATGTCATGAATTTGTGTGGCGAATTATTGGAGAATTACAGTGCTGCTGACTTAATAAATTCTGTTACTAGAATTAAGTTGGTCTCATAAATATTTCTAAGGCATCCAGCATATTCTTATTTAAGATATTGTATAAAAGAGGTGCTCAGTGACCAATGATGCTAGGGGTAATTTGTTTGGAGAAAAGTAATTACAGTGATACAGTCTTACATGCATGTGTTTTATCTCCAGTGAGCCTCGGATAGTTAGCCGGATTTTTCAGTGTTGTGCGTGGAATGGAGGCGTATTTTGGGTAAGTGTTTGTTTTGTTTTTTCGTTATTTCCAAACATAAACTTGAAGCACCAGTTTTTAAGGTTTCAAAGGTGACCTGTCAGCTTGGCTGCCCTGCTAAATTGGAAGGTATTTTGAATAGAGAGAAACCAGTAATTTTCCTAGTTTTCGTGTTTTATATAAAGGGGGACCCTCCTTAAAATATATAATTGAACTACTGTATTCCCTAAGCAGATCATTAGATTAATCTGGAGTCTCTTTCTCAAGTTCCTAATGCTGCTTGTTTGCCTGCTGATGAAACAAAATCTGTACCTCCACTGAATCAAATATTACACGTCCTCAGGTCTGCTTTCCCAACAGCTGTTAATGGGTTTATTCATGATTGTAACAGGCGCTTGGCAGTCTAATAAATCACTTGTCTCTTTTCGTCTTCCATTCGACTGTGTCATGATGGCTGAGGAATCAACATGGAAATGTTGAAAGGAAACTGTTCAATTATATATTTTGGTTGTGTTTAAATAGAGCAATGATTTTTCAGTGCTGTGCATTGATGGATCATGGTGTCTAATGTTAGCAAAATGTCTGCCTGACATATATTGATTAAACAGAGAACGCACAATGCCTGCATGACATATGCCTTTAAATCAGTGTTTGTGAATCTTTCTCTGTAGTAGATGAAAGTTATTTCATCTGAAGCTGAGGTGTGTAGATACCAAATATGAAACAGCCTTCCCATTCGCCAAAGCCATTCAGAGTGACTATGGCAGTACAGTCAGACAAGATGGTACTTTTAGTAGGGTTCCTGCGGGAGATGGGCATTTTGAGGCAGTTGTGTCCCATATTTACTCTCTCTGGCGTGATTAGCAGATGGGGTTGATGGCTAGAGATCAGAGTAATAGAAGTGAACATGTAAATGTCATTAACAAAAACCCTTTTATGGTTTCCTTGTTGGTTTTTTCCTTTAGCTTAGTCTCCTCTTGTTTTACCGAGTATTTATACCTGTACTTCAGTCAGTCACAGCACAGATCATTGGTAAGTACATAATTTGTTTCTTTAAAGAGTGCTAAGACATCAGCCCTCTGCAGGGTAAATGGTGATCAGCATCTGTGAAGCAGACTAAGGAGACTCTGCCCCCAAGTGCCCCCACAGCCCTGCTTCTCCATCCTTGAGTTATTTCCCTCTCTCAGGTACTTAACTGAAGGCAAAATCCTGAGAGATGTTGAGAGCATCTGCAGCGCCCATTGACTTGAACAAGGGATGTGAGCGCTCAACACATCTCAGGATTCAGCCCAGCCGGTGTGGGCTGTGCCCTCCTCTTCCTTTTTGTTTCATGCTTTAATGCTGCCATATTCTCTTTAGTGAACTGATTCAGACTGAGATTTTTAAAGCTACCTAAGGGATTTGGATGCTTAAGTCCCATTGAAATTAATGGGACTTGGGCATCCACATTCCTCCAACTTCTTTGAAAATCTCAGTCATATTTCCTTTCTTTGTTCATTTTTATGTTGTGAAAACTGATATGTCAGCCTTGAAAAGCACACTTGGACAAAGTTTAACAATGTCCCAGTGACATGATTAGCTTGAGTGTATATCAGATAGAAAGTCAGATTGATGGGCAATTCTGCTAATGGACTGGGAAGGGAGAAGAGATTTTTTGAACCCTGTGTTTTAGTATTAAACTCGTTATTTTTTCTCCATGTGGGAATCCTGCTTCCCTTTGTAATTACTGCCATTTAAATACTATTCACAGTGTATCTCATCACTAGCTGTACATCCTCCTCTTTATTGGGGACGTAGCTTCTTATGGAGGTCACAATGTGTAACTTACGTAACATTAAACATGGGATGAGTTGTTTTTTAATTGGTATATTCTCTTCTTCTTACTGGGTGCACTCTTCCCTCTGTTCAGATGTCTGGTATTTTCATGATGTGCATGCTGTAATTGTTGCTTCTCTTTTCCTTTTCCCACCCTGAGTGTTCAGGCACAGCAGGGGACAGAATGCTGATTAGAGCGAGCACTTGAGAAGCAGATAGGTCAGAGAATCTCCTTACAGGCATCAGAAACCTCTTACAGAATTATCCATCAAAACAAAGGAGAAACCCATTTTTTTCCAGGATGTTCTGGGGCTCTGATCTTTTGAGAACCAAAACACACACTTTGATAGCATCTGCTCAAAACAGTATTTGAGCTGTAGGCGAGAGCTGTCTTCCCTTGTGTCTATTGCATGACATTTTAGTTGCAAAATGCTTTCTCTTCCCATCCCTTTATGTTTTCAACAAATAAACGTCAAATCCAGAAACCTTATTCCTGATGATGGAAGAGGAAACTATGTTCCTGTTTATAACACAAGAAATTGACAGCCATTGCTTTTGAACTAGCAAGAAGCTCTTTGGTGATCCCACAGCATCTGTTCCCATAGGATTAACCACCGGTTCCCTATGGAAGTACTTCTGCTAGGATATTATTAGAAATAAATTAAAGAGCAGAGTGTGTGAAAAAGGATCTGTAAAGAAGGAAAGTTAGATAAAACCAGGAAGGGCCATTTCCATCTCCCTTTTTGTAGTAGGACTAGAGTATCACATCTGTACAAAGGAGGCTGCTGTCAGCTATTTTTCCATTGTAATTATAGGTTATGCAGTCTGAAATGAAGAGAATCCCATGTGCATGTCGCTGACGGGGACTTTATTCTTATTTTGAAGGTGACCCCTCACTACATGGCGATGTCTGGTCTTGGCTGGAATTTATCCTTACCTCTATTTTCAGTGCCCTTTGGGTCCTTCCTCTCTTTGTGCTCAGTAAGGTCGTCAATGCCATCTGGTTTCAGGTAGGTGAGGATCAGCCTCAGTAACTATGAGAGCAGGAGTTGACATTAAACAAGTGATCTAGTATACGCTGTGTTTCAGGTGGGGTCAGTTAAGACCACAGAGCAAAAGTACAACCCACAGTCTCCTTTATTTTTAGTATGGAGGGTGACCAGTGAGACTGAGATGGAACGTTGCATGCTGAAACATGTAGTCTCCACAGACTGGCACCTCTGTTATAAATGAGCTGTAACCTGCTTTATTTTATGTGTATTAGATAAGACCTTCTGTCTCAAACAAGCTGCTGGTATGGCCCTTATTTGGTCAAAGTGTGGACAGTCATGTGATCTGCTATGTATTATTAAGGCTGCGAGTCTGTCACAGAGCTCGCGGAAATCATGGATTCTGTGACTTCCGTAGCTGTGGCAGCTGGTGCGGCTGGCTCCGGGGACTGCCTGAATAGCGGTCCCAAGGCAGCCCTGGGGATCCACTGGAGCTGTGGAGAGCGATCCCTGGGGTCTCCCCCAAAGCAACCAGCAGCCAGGGGCAGTCAGCGCCAGCTGCTGGAGCAGGGGCTGGATGTTGGCGCCCCAGGAGTAGCTAAGATTTAGTCAGGGGTATTTATATTAAAAGTCACAGGTCACGGGCGGTGAATTTTTGTTTATTGCCTGTGACCTGTCCATGACTTCTACTGAAAATACCCATGACTAAATCTTAGCCGTATGTATTATGCCATGAAAGGAATATTTCTACATAAAGATTATTGTTCCAGATGTGCTGCTGATTTGGCAATGTGATAGTTGCTTGAGTTAATGTGTTAGCAGGTGCACTGTGAAATATGTGCACAGTGTTTCATGTTGATGTTTACATGGGGAGATAGCTTGCTGCTTTCTGGGAGAAGTAACCCTTGTTCTTTTTCTTGCCACCGTTATTTTGATTGGCAGCAGGCATGTTTGGAAAATATTTGGTGGAGAGAGCATGGTGATGTGATCAGAGAAAGGGCCTGGGAGTCAGGAGACCTGAGTTCTAGTCTCAGCTCTGGCTTATTGTATGACTTTGAACTCTGCGTCACAATTTCTCCATTTGTAGCAATGGGGTTAACGATACTTACCCAGGTTTCTAAAGTACTCTGAGCTCCTTGAATGAAAAGTGCAAACCCTTATTACTACATATAATAAACTGCTACACTAAAGCTGTTACTGCTTCAGTAACATGCTTTCAGATAGCATCCTGAAAATGTACTCAGTGGAATCTGTATGCTGACTGCAGATCAGTAGTGCAGTTGCTCATGTTAACTGTCTTTATAAATTAGTTTCCCTGAAATGTGTTTCTCTGTTTCAGGACATTGCAGATTTGGCATTTGAGGTTTCTGGAAGAAAGCCCCAACCCTTTCCTCGTGTCAGTAAAATCATTGCTGACATGTTATTTAATCTCTTACTGCAAGCGCTCTTCCTCATCCAGGTGAGATTAGACCTTGCTTAGATTCTGTATCTGGGTCAGTAGAGACCCAAGTGCATATTAGCTGTGAAACGTGGGGGAGATGTCAAACCATCCTGCTGTTGGAATGGCATTAGTGGCAGCCTTGGAAGAGAAGAGAGCCACTTGGCTGGAGGCGTGAGCTGTGACCAGGAGACTGTTATATGCAGAAAACTGTGGCCAAATTGATTGATATTCCCAAAGTGACAGGATGAGCTTTGCTAGAAAGGAGGTGAGGTTAGGAGGGTGCTATTGGAGGTCAGGGGAATACAATTAAAACGACAAGAAAGCAATGGCCGCTCTAGTTGTTGTGCTCCCATATCACTCTCTGGGGTGAAGATAAACGTATTGTGTTCCTGCTGTGCTGTACATAAATCCATCACTGTAGAAAGCAAACTGTCAATTTCTTCTCTTTCTCTGCAGGGGATGATTGTGAGCCTCTTCCCAATTGATATCATTGGTCAGTTGGTTAGCCTTCTGCACATGTCGCTGCTGTACTCCCTGTACTGCTTTGAGTACCGCTGGTTTAATAAAGGTGAGTGCTGCCCTTCCCAGGCTAATGTGGCATGTGTCTGAGGACATTCTGCATTGCTGGGAATATTTAAATGCATAAGCTCCCCGATAGGATGACGATCTAGTTTCAAACCCACTTTATCCAGGCAAGTAACTTGGGATGTTTCCAAGTGATCTCTTTCTCTCCCTTCCTCCTCACTCCCCTTGATGTCAGAGTATAGAATATGGTCCTCTCTTTAAAGAATGAATCTCTGCTATATTTGCAAATTTGTTTTTTCAGAGCATTGAACCTTATTGAGTTGATAGATTTATTGTGCTGTCCACAAGAAAGATATAACTAGAAGATGATTTTCACTGGTACAACTCTGTCTTCTTGCCTGTTTAGCCACTTTTGGATGTTAAAGTGTTTCAGTAATGGGTCTGGGTATAGGAGCTGTGGCGTTGCCCAAGGGTCAGACACATCAATAAGATGAATAAAACAGAAAGGCTCTCCAGCTGGAGCAGCACCCCAAAGCACCTCATAGTTGGGCGTGAGATCCTGGTGTTATGTGGACTGCATAGGCAGTGGAACAGCCATACCACCAGTGGGACAAGAGATTGTTCTACTGAGAGAGAAGAACGTTGACTGCAACACTGGGATGTTATCCCTGACTTTCTTCAGAAGGTGCTTATGGGACCATTTCCGCCTGAAACAGTCACCAGAGATGGGCAGATGGGACTTCAGCATCGTGTCTGAAGGCTGGCACCTCTCACATCACAGTCAACCCATTCTGGCCCATGCCCCATTGCTGTGTGAATCCAAATCCTGAAAGGGATCTGGACTCCACACCTTTCTGGCATCAGGGTGTGAGTGCAATACATAGAGCAGTGCAGACACCAGGGGGATGAATACATAATTTCACAATCTATTTAACAATGGCTGAGAAGGGGCCATTATCGATGGCATACTACCCTTCTGTTTTTCTGTGACTGAACACTCTGGTTGTGCTGTGGTGAGTCACTTGCCTACTTATTCATTGAGGCAATAGCAGAGATGAGAAATAGCCACGTGGTGTTTGAAGCACAGCAGGGAGAAATGAGTAGAATAATAAACATTTGTTTGAGGCTAGATGCACTCTGAAATTCTCCTGGTGGCTCTTACTTGAAAAGCCTGGATTTGGTCTCCTTGTGACTTAGTTTGCAGGATACCAAGGTTTTTCTGTGTAATGTTTTTTCAGCTCCAAATATTTTTCACTCCATGGAATTAAGTCCAACAGGAACTAAATCGAAGGTGAAAGGGAAGAGGCACTCTTACGATTATTGGAGCCATTTGCATTCTAAATTCAACTAGAGAAAAAACACTAGAAGAAAACAGAACTTTCATTTCTAATGCTAGAGCTCTGGGTTGGGATGACGAATCTGATGACAGATGTCAGGTAGGACCAGGCCATCTCTTGCCCTGTAATACACGTATCCAAATGAGCAGAAAATGGACATTGACTTGTCTCACACAGCCATGGTAAAATTCTTAACTGTTTAACCTTCTCCAGCAAAGGTAATAGAAGAAAAAATTAAATGAAGGCAATTGGAGCTAGTCTTTAGAGCAATCAGATTCCTATCAGAATTGTATTTATTTTGGAATGATGGTATCTTCTTCCAAATTAGAGAGAGATGCCTTGACAGCTTGTGCTGACAAAAGATCCCATGTTATTTTTCACAAGAGGTGTGTTAGTTCAGCTATCCCAATTAGAATATGTTAATTCTGCCACCTAAATTCGACTATTAGTTAAGTTTCAGCTGAACAGCATTATTTTGCATCACACCATAGGCTGCGGGGCATTTTAGGCATAAAAAGAAAAAGCTCATAATCTAAATTAGACGAGTCATTTAACATCCTATTTAACATCTGTATTTTACAGTCCACTGATAAATTGCTGCCACATTCTGTTCCAAAGGTGTCAGCATTTCAGTGATGGTGGATGTGATTCTTATCAAGGGAAAACCCATTACAAGAAAGGTGTCAAAATAAAAAAAAGAAAAGCACCAAACTAGTGGGGAGGAAGGTAGAACCCTACTATATGTTTTTAAAAAGCTAATTCTCCATATTGTAACTGAGCTGATCAGCTTTTCTGAGGTTACTGTTTGAAGTCTTGATGTCATCGACTACTGCTTTTTATCTTGTGCATTAGATATATTAGAAACTCAGGGTGTCCAGTAAACCAATTTATGTTGTTTTGCTTTTTTTTAATTACTACAGAAAGGCAAAACAACTAGATTTTTAGACTTTGAAGACTATCTCTGTTTTTAGGGTGTTGTAAACCAGGGATCCCTTGTCCGATTTTATTTCAGCATGATAGAAAAATTCTACGGTAGTCTCAGACTTCACCTATCACTTTTGTGGCTGATATTCTTTCATTTTTGGATTTTATAGGGTAGAGCCAAAAATCTAATTTGTAATAGAAACTAGTTTGCAACCTTTACTATGGAATGGCCAGTACTGCTCCCTTATGTAGGTTGTAAATTACTTTGGGATCTTTCAGGATGCATGGCACTCTAGAAATGTGAGCTTTAGTTACAACACATGCTCTTTATCCAAAGCTTTCCTGCCTTAGTTCCTTAAATTTCTGTATGTTAACTTGTGTTTTTATTAGGAATTGAAATGCATCAACGGTTATCCAACATTGAGAGGAACTGGCCCTATTACTTTGGATTTGGTTTACCACTGGCCTTTCTCACTGCAATGCAGTCCTCTTACATCATCAGGTGACTTTCACGGTGACTTGGTAGCACTAGGGGATCTTGCTTTGAGGGTGGTGAATGCACAGATAACATGTCCCCCAAACACCACCTGAAATTCCCACCCTCCAAGACACCACCAGAGAAATGTACCTTTCCTCCACCCCCCACAGATAAAAGCAGTATCTCTGCTCTAACAGCACCATAGGGAATAGCTCTTGCTAATAAATAGTTGGAGGAGAATAAAATGAGGAGCGTACATTGAGGCATATGGAAGGTTTTTCCATTAAAATCAGAGCTTTAGTGCAGATTCCTGCACAGAATTTCCATACAACTATGAGACATATCTGGATAGTAGAATCTCCCCTATTTCCTGCCCCACTGTATTGACCTTACTGGAGGCACAGAGGCTGGGAAAAGCTCAGAAATCCTCTCGTTGCTCAGAAATGTTCTGTCTGCTGACCAGTGACATGGTGTCATTGCTGTTTGCTTTATGATTTTTCGTCCTGCTCTGGCTCTGCTGTAACTTCTCTCCCCCATGAAGTTGGAATACGCTTACAGGTGGAGCCAACCTTCCGGGCACATTTTCTCTTATCCTTGTAATGCACGATTTATTGATGCAGACAAGCTTGTGTGTAAGTGTCTCTGTGATGAGCTGCATTTCTAACTATATTGGTCTTGCATACAGTAACGCTAACACAGCAGATGTGTAGGCGGTAAAACCCGATTCCAATGTCAAACTGTGTACCTGTGTCATCTTCACGATTGGGGAAAGTTCACCGAATGCTTACACTTCAAAGAACACTGCAGTGGGTCCCAGCAGGGAAAGAGTTAAACATGCCTAAATTCTACTGAAGTTACTTGTCCTTTATTTACATTGTCAGTTCTGCATCTTTTACTCTTCTTCCACATGACTGCAACTGTCCCGCTTAAAGCTGCCGTGAAGTGCTGCTGGCTGCAGTAGTAGTTCTGCAGGGGCAATATGCATACACTAAGTTGTCCCATGCAGCCCCCAGCAATCTCCCTTTAATAGGCAGGTGCAGTCTATGGAAACTGCAGGTCTCAGCATGACACACTATCTTGATCTGAGCTGCTGGCAAATGTAGTCTCAGCAGAATGGTTCCCTATTAAAGATTGTGACAGGTGCGTCTGCTCCATTTATACAAATTCCATGTGGCCCTTTGGTTTCCCCCGTGTTTAAAGGTGCCTCACTTCATCCTTCTCAACTCCCTGCAAAGAGATGCCCTGAAATCAGCTTCCATTGTGTGGGAGGACATTTTCCTGGGTAACCTTATTATGACACTAACCTGTAGTAATGGGCCTTTTGCTCAATGTGCCGCCTTCTCTTTGCAGTGGCTGCCTGTTTTCCATCCTTTTCCCTCTGTTTATCATCAGCGCCAATGAAGCAAGGACACCTGGGAAAGCATAGTAAGTATTTTCCTTAGGAAACTCAGAGTTGGTTTTAACTAACGGGGTAATGCTAAATGCAGGATGAAATGACACTCGAATCAATGAGCTAAACCAGGGTTTTTAGCAGGACTTTGCCTGGTAAGTCAGGGGAGTGACCTTGTGTGTCTGTGAACATCTTAGTCATGTAATGAGGAAAAGACAAGTGCTGGGATGCCTTCATTAGTTTAAGATAAGGGAAAGGACATTGTGTTAACACTTCACAAAGGTGTGTTTATTGGTAGGGGAAAGGTTCTCTGAGGATATTGATAGTCTTGTACTGAACTTCAAATCCTCATTTGTCGTGCTCCGTGAGCTGACAGCAGGTGTGCCAAAAGCCTGGAATTCCTGGGCACCCATCAGCTCAGCTTTCATCTGCAGCTTCATGCTTTCCAAGACAGACTAACCCCAAGGTTGGAATAATTGGGTCGGCTTTGCCCTCCCTACGCAGATCCAAGGATGGAATGGAGGCACCTTGCATTTCCGAGTGGTCTGATAACTGTGTCTGTGTTAGGCCTTTCCTCTTTGTTCACTGTAGAGTGTATCTACAATTCCACTAATCCGTGCTGTGTTGAAGCTCATTATCCTAGAATATACTAAGCAAAATATAAAAACAGACAAAGGGAGCTTCTCATTGCACTGTTATATTAGTGTGTGCGCACGTGCAGGAGACATCAAACGAGACTTTGGGATGGGCGCTCACAGCGTTTGTTCTGTGTTTCAGCCATTTCCAGCTGCGTCTCTTCTCCTTGGTGGTTTTCCTCAGCAACAGACTCTTTCACAAGACAGTTTACCTTCAGTCCACCTTGAGCAGCTCCTCCTCCGTGGATAGACTGCCCTCTCCTCACTCATCCCCTGCCAAACAGAAGGCTGCTTTGAGGCACTGAACCACAACCGAAGGGGGGTGTGTGTGTGTGTGTGTGTCATCCTTGGCTGCTACATGTGCCCCTGTGACCTAGGGAAGGGCAGGACCCATTCTGCCAAGGGGCTGCTGCATTTCCCCACCAGTCACCATTGTAAGCACCACTTGGACATTAGCTTTGTGTCACATTGAGAGCGTGGATGGAAATCTCTGGAAAAGTCTGGATTTTTAACACCGTTGTGAGTTTTAAGAAGCTGGGTTCTCTGTGCTTGTTTTATAGAGTGTAACAGACCTGTGCCTGTACTGTTTTGTATACTCTTTTCCTGTGCCATTTCCCTCCATACCCCAGGAAGAGTGGTTTTGTAATCCACATTTTGTTGTACCTTTGTGAAGCTGATGGGAGTCTTTACAGTAGATTGCGCCACAACCGTTGGCTTCCTCAATGATGATAGTTCTTTGTATATTGTATCTCAGGTCAGGTTTTTGTAATTCCTGTTGTGCTGAAAAGCAGACTTGGAAGACAAACTGGATCACGCTGATCTAGGGGCAAGATCAATTTATACAGAGAGAGGACTCCCCCAGCCCACTATCCGGGGAGCTTCAGTCAAGCTCTCTCTGTCAACTGGCAAACTTTGGGTCTATTGTCAATACAAGCTCTGGACAAGTGCCACCTTTCTGTACCCAGTATATACTGGAGAGCATCAACTTTCATCAGGATTGAAGCAAATTCCTAACCTAAACAGCAGAATGCGGTTTTTTTTTAAATCTTGTTTGGAGCTGGTGAAAGCTCCTTCTGAAATTTCAAAGGGAAATTGTATAAACAAGGTCAGGAACTGAAATGGAAACGTACTGAAACACGTTAACTCTATGGTTGGGTTGTAAGGTTTTTAAGGTCTATTTTTTTGTCTCAGCAATCAGATGCTTCTGAAAATTAGGGTCTGCCAGTTTTCCATGGGTCTCCAGGCAGAGTGGTGGTATTTTTAAAAAAAAATCAAAATTATGAGATTCCAAACTGTATCCAGACAACACAAAGGAGAACAATTAGTTGCTACCAGACGCACAGGAGAACACACAAACCCAGGCTGCACCATTGCCCCGCTTAATGTAAGTGTTGGGTGCATCTTGGGGAAGAGAGAGCTTGTTCCATTAACAAGAAAGGCTCCAAGTCTGATGCCATGGCACACTATCTGTACTGCAGTTGTCCCAGCATAGGTGGAACGGGATTGGCCAAAGTACACCTGTTTGGTTGTAGCTGCAGTGAAACTGCTTTGTCAGCTCAGGATATGTGAATTTATGTGTGTGTGTAAGTCTCTCCGTGTGTGTGTGTATACTCTATATACACAAAGGAAGGGTGAGCAATCCTGGTTCTAGACAGTGTTCTTCATGCATGTATAATTTCTGTTTGGCAGAAAAAAATCTGTGAAATTCAAGAAACCCTTGGTTTTTCAGAACTGAGGTTGGTCTACAGAAACTTTTCTCTAGTATTTTCACACTGAAATATTAAATGAAAATGAACAAAAAATCAAAAATTGCAATGGGTTCTCTCTGAGCACTGAAGTTAATTTTAAAATGAAAAAACGCATTTTACTATGGATGGGTCATTCTTAAAGTCTCAGTTGCAATCCATGTACAATAAGGCTCTATATGTGGGAGGCAAGGGGGAAGATTTGGGAAACAGTTCAACAGTTTGAACTTTTTAAGTTTCTCTAAATAATCTAAATGACTCTCTTGGCATGCTACAAAGCACTTTCAAAGTAATACTAGAGAAAGCCACTTCTGGATGTTACATACTCTGTTCCAGCACAGGGAAGAGAAGGGAAAGATTCATATTCATTTTGAAAATTAATATTTTTGAAAGGGATTGTGTACAATTAATCTTGTTTTACTGTAAAAACAAAAACTTTAACAGCCCTTAAGATTGCTAAATAACTGCACTGACTATTACATAATTGAAACAAATCAAGCACTTCAAAGCAAGGAAATAGTGAAGGACACTACATCTGACATAGCTCATTTAATAAGCAAACCTACTGTTGTTACCAGGAATTTAAAGATGTGCATATCTTTAACTATAGCAGGTGCATGAGTTTTCAAGGAGATTTCACTCCATGGAAAGTTTGAAGGGGCAGCAATGAGCTTGTTTTAAGTCAGAGGGAGGATAACAACAATTCACCATTCAGACCAGGGTAACTTTAATGGCCTGTAACTGAAAAACAGTTTGCCAAACTTTGCAAAAACTTCCTTTGTTGCTTTCTAAGTGTGGCAGTTTTCAGACCAAACTGATTTTCTAATTCGAAGTTATATCGGGGCTAAAACTGGGCAATGGAATGGAAGCTGTTTCCACATTTAACGGGAGGGCTGCCATCTTTCTCCAATATACAATCTGTTATACACATCTATTGTTTGATCATGCATATATAGATTTACATGGCTATGGGAATCTCCCTTCTCAGGCTAACATGATAGATGAATGATGACTTAATTGAAATAAACAGCATGGAGGACAGATACACTGGGCATGGTAACCTAGTACCTTTTCTGGTTTATCATTCTTAAACATGCTTCTTGCTAGAAGGATGCTAACAAGATTTCCCTGGCCAGGGGGACTGGGCTGAAGTCTGCCCACCATCAGCTGGATGCTGCTTGAATCCTGTGAAAGTGACAGGTTGTTTGAAGGAAACTCCATGTTCTAATATATTCATCATTGTGGTCTGGCCTTCATGAGTAGCTGGGTTTCTAAGAGTTAGTGAAACAGAACAGGTGTGGGTATTGCTGCTTTTCTTGCAAGTGTACCAGCCAGCTCCCTCCCTTTACCGCTAATAGCCAGTGCTTCCCCATCATTTTTGGCCTGTCTGTTTTCTGGACAAAGACCTCTCTCTGTTCCTGGCAAGGCCTGCTGTTTCCTTTTCAGCTATGCACCATCGAATGACCAGTGGTGCTTGAGCTGCTCTCAGCTCTGGTCTGCTGATTGACACAGGAATCCAGATTCCACAGTGAGGTGGAGCAGGCAGCGCTAGCGCAGTGGAGTTCAGCAGACAAGCTCAAGACCTGGCTTCTCCCTATTTAAGCAAACCAGGTACTAAAGGCGACAAGCCCAATAATGTGCTTAGGGTTCTTCTCTCAGTGTGGGCTTGTTGGCTGCCTGTACTTCTCACCTAGCTAGGAAAAGGGAGTAAAAGCTTCTCCCTGTTAGCCTGTCAATGGCTGTCTTCCATCTTTCTGCTGCAGTACCCAGCACCGAGCTGCATTACTTAGAAGTGAACAACGTGGAATTCACAGGTTCTAAAGAATGAACCAAGCCCTTCACTGAGATGATGGTGGGTTTCTGCAACTAGTTACGAAGTAATGGACCCTAGTTGCTGTTTGCTCCGATAGGGAGTGCTATGCCAACTCTGATCTGATCTCACCAGCAGTCAGAGCGGGACAAACACTGGGGAAGGGAGCAGCATAACATGAGGCAGGAGATGCCAGCACGTTCGCAAGGGGACTGCTGTGACAGCAGGTATGTGGGAATGGTTCCTAGGCGGTCAAAAATAAAATGGAAAGAGGGAATTCAGTTAAGCCATCTCAGCGGTAAGGATTTCAAGAAGCCAAATGTGGAACAAATACTCAACCGCGTACTTCCTCTCCACTAAAAGTGCAAGGGTTGGGGAAAGAGAAGGGAAGTATGGCGAGGAAAGTAGGATTTAATTCTCTTACAGAACTGAGGGGAGATCTAAGATCTGTACATTAAAGATGTTTGTGGTACCTTGAAGGCATGGGCTTTGCTGCTGCTGTGCAATGCCCGGGGGCAGACTCCCCTGCCCCTTTTCCAAACCCTACACCCATCACCCTACCTCCCTTTATGTGCCTGCCTTTTGTAGCTTGCTGAACATTGCTGCGTGTGCAACATAAAATAGGAGGTAGCACTGGCCACTAGAGGGTTGCAAATGGCTGTGAGATTATTAGTGTCACGGTTAGCATTATTAAAGCTCTGGGTCAAATCCTGCTCACAAAGGCAGGAAGTCAGAGGGACTAGTTGGAGTAAAATGAGCAGAATTTGGCTGAGCCAAGGTGGGTGAGATCGTATCTCCAGGGATTCACAGACGAGAGAGAGACTCAAAATAACTTTGAGGATGCCAGAAAGTCATTGCGTTATGCTGTGCTGATGCGGCATTGCGATGGGATGGAAGATGCTGCTCTCCAGCGGGGTCTTGCAACAAAATTCTCCTTCAGGCTGAGAAACATCAAAGCCCCAGGAATCCGCACCCAGGCACCAGTGGCGCTGTAAAACCGCTCTCACGCCGGGGTACGTCTACACGGCGGGGACACCCACAGCCAGTCTCAGCTCGGGTCCAATGGCAAACAAGAGCAGCTGAGACGTCCCGGCTCCGGCTGCAGCCTGCGCTGCGGAGCCCTCCCTCCTGGCCGGGTCTCCGAGACATCCCGCCGGGGCCGAGCCGGGCCCCTCGCGTTCCGCCCCGTGACGTGGCTCAGGCCTGGCCCTGTGCCCACCCCGGCGCTAGGACCCGCCGGCTCTAGACTCCGACTGAGCCGAGCCGCCCCGCCCCGCCCCCGGCAGCGCCCAGGGCGGCTCAGTTGGTACAGGCCGGGTCACCGCCCACCGACAGTGGGAGGCGCCACTTCCGAATCCGGCCACGTGACCCGCCAGCCCCTTCCGGGTGCCCCCATAGCCAGCCCGGACCGACACGTCACTGCTCGCACTTCAACCAAACTGCCCCGCTCTCTCACCCTTCCACCAGTCACAAATCAGGCTTTGAACGCGGGTCCCGCCCACCGCCGGCTGAGTGGCAGGCCCTGTATCCAGTCAGCTCAGGCCTAGAGAGCCGCGTTCCCGCGGCGAGATGAGGGACAGCGGTCTGTGCCAATGGGGTGTTCCCAGGGGCGGGGCGGGGGGAGCCAGCGGAGGGGGCGGGGCACACTAGGGTGCGCGAGCGGAGCGGATGGATGGCTGAGCGAGCGGGGCGGAGAGCAGCGCCCCGGTGCGCGGCCCGGCCGGCCTGCGGGGGGGGGGTCCCTCGGTCCCGTCCCCGTCCGATCCGGCTCCGCCGCGTGAGCGCCCGCGTTGTCGGGCTGCGGGGGGCGGCCGGGCCGGGGACGGGCCTCGAGTCACCGGGGGAGCAGGGTGCGAGGGGGGGGCAGGGTAAGTGGGTGGGGGGGAGCAGATGGGAGGGGGGAGCAGGGTGCGGGGGGGGGCAGGTTGGGGGGGTGTGGGACGGTGCGAGGCGGGAGGGGGGAGCAGGGTGCGAGGGGGGGCAGGTTGGGGGGGGTGGGACGGTGCGAGGCGGGTGGGGGGGAGCAGGGTGTGGGGCTGGGGCTGGGGAGGAGCAGGGATGAGGGTGCCGTGCTTTGGGCTAGAGACTCGCTTCCCTGGAGAGCCGGTGCGCAGCGCGGAGTCCCGGGTGAGGGACTTACCGCGCCAGGCCGGTGGGCTGCTGTGTTTTGTGCCAGCTGAAGCTTTTTCGGGGCTTGTGGCCTCAATATGAGTTGCAGGGACCAAACCCCAGAGGTCACGACTCACATGTGTTGCATTGATCACCACGAGGAGCGCTCTGTGTCTGATGGGAGCGGTGCAGTCACCTGGCCAGTCACAGGTGGAAGTGGGCACTGCTTTGACACAATCCTTTGGGTATCCAGCGGCATGGAGGAGTTTAAAAAGGACCCCCAGACCTGTCCTCACTAGTAGGGGATGCTGTCGAGGAGCCCATTGCTTTGAAGGATTTTACCTCACCCTACAGCGTCACTTCAGTCTTGCCTGAGTTTAGCTTTAGGGAGCTGCTCTTCACCCCAGTGCTGATTTTGGCTGGAAGATGGTGCTGCGTACGTTTAACATAAAGAAGATGCAGAGCTGGGTATCATCTGTGTTCTGCTGGCACTTTGACATGTATTCACTCTATAGCTCTCCCAAAGGCTTCACTGAGCTGTAGAATGATGTGGGGGAGAATATTGAGTCTTTGGGGACTGCAGGTGAGGAACAGTTGTCTGTAATGACCTTCTGTGTTCGGGTTGAGAGGAAGGAGGGGATGTGACATCTGGGTGGTATCAGTTCCACTGTTGTTCCATGGCCCTCAGCACTACACTTTTGCTTATTTCTCTTACTGTCTGCAGTTACCATACAGTTATTGCAGGTTGCCCCATTCTGATGACAAAACCATGGCTGAATAATGTTCCCTAGAGCCACCTTTACCAGTTAGTAGAGCAACCTGTGAGGCAGACACTTCCTATGTGTGTCAGCATCTGGGATCCAGACGATCTGTAGGCAGCAACTCCAGCACCATATCCTTCATCATTACTCTGAAGTTCCTGGGGTTGCTGCCAAACTCGGAGCTGGATTATCTGTTTTCTAGAAAGTCTCCGGAGCCAGTGCCAGATTCTCTTGCCGTGAAACCTCCCTGGGCATTTGCATTCTGTTATCCTTAAGTAGAATAATAATGGTCTTTCTGTGGCCCCTGAAATTGGGAAACTATACAAATGTAGCATCAGTGATTCAATCCAGGATATTATTTTGGGGCAAGCTTGTAACCTTTCGGATAGGTAAAGTAGATCTGGAAGGGTTTCTGCATGTATCTTTATTTTATCTGATAAATCTCAGGATTGTTAAATCTGGTCTCTCCTGGCTTAATTGAAGAGCTTATTGGATGTCTCAGACATGTGGATAAGGAGCTTTCTTAGCCCTTGAAGGGTTAGGGAATCTAAATCAATAGCAGAGCTTTATTCCCAAATGTATTTGTTAAAAGAGGTGTTAACAAAATCAGTCTTATGTATTCTGAATCAAAATCTCTTCTCTTCTTAATCAGGTTTCACTTCTCTGTTGACTGATATCATAATCTTATTGTTTGTGTTTATAGAGTCTTTGGGCTTGTCAGGATTAAAAAAGTTGCACTAGTTTAACTAAATTGATTTGAAATATATTTAAATTGGTGCAATTTAACCCTATGCTGGTCCACAGTAGAAAAGTCCTGAATTTCTAATGTAAACAAATCAAGGTGGTGGTGGGGAAAAAGATACTTTCAGGCTTTCTTCATGCATCACAAGGAAGTAAAAAAGGGCACAAATTCTGTGTGTGTGTGTGTGTGTGTGCGTGCGTGCGTGCGTGCGTGCGTGTGTGTGGTCTTGTCCTGTCCTTTCCGTTCCGTTGCAGGTCACATTAAAAGTTGAGGGGAGGATTTCAGGCCTGGGAATGCTTTTGAAGTATTACTTATTGTTAATTGCTTATATAAGTTTACATTTACATGGCACTTTACAGACAGAGAAACAGACACATCTTCTGCCCCAAAGAACTTGCAGTCTAAGCAGGACAAATACAAGATAAGACTGAGGACAACTGATCAGGTGAGGAGATTATTGATGAGAAGGTTGAAAAGCTGTGTTTCAAAGATGAATTTGAAGGGGGTGGGAAAAGGATATCTGGCAGGTGAGGGCAGGGAGAGTGTCCCAGCCCTGGGGGGCAGCATGGTAGAAGGCATGAAATTGAGAATGAGAGGCATTGAGGAATGGCGAAGTAAGGGGAGAGGGAATGGAATCAGTGATCTAAGCTGGGCTGGGATTTGTGAGAGGTTTGAACTGGATTCCATGAGACAGGAAGCCGGTGACATGGTCAGAATGACAGGAGGGGAGACTGGCTTTTGGGGCAGAAATGGATAGTGTTGAGGCATGAGGATGGTCCTACTCTGGTAAATATTGAGCTGTTAATTTCTTATTTGGAGGGGTGCTGAATAAGCATTCTAACATGAATCCGAGATGCTGCTCTTCGGCTACAGGCTGGCTTGCTCTTGACTCATCTCTTCTGTCCTGTTCCCTTTCAGGTGTTTAAGCATTGTCCATCACAGCCTTTGATGTGAAAATGACCAAGTTAGGGTTTCTCCGTCTGTCCTATGAAAAACAGGACACGCTGCTCAAGCTTCTCATCCTGTCGATGGCAGCTGTGCTATGTAAGTCTGAGCCTTGGTAATTTAACTGTGTACCTCCTCAAAAGGGAACTTCCAGAATGCTGCTAGCCCAGCTCCATGTTCTGTATTTCTTAGGGTAACAGGACGCAGCTACTCTAAAATAGCTTCACAAACATCTTTCCATTATTTTTAATACATTGAAAATAACATCACTCCACCTCCCTCAACGGGTCGATTTGAGCCAGTCCTGGCTGACAAACCAAACACACCTTCTCCGATGGCCCCACCACTTTTCACAGGCTTTAAGCTTTCATCTACCAAAGACAATGAGTTGAATCAAATTTCCCTTGCTGTATGAATGCTGTGCGTTGATTCTCCCTTCTGCCTGTGTATTGCAGCTTTCTCCACTAGACTCTTCTCTGTGTTAAGATTTGAAAGTGTCATCCATGAATTTGACCCGTAAGTATCCTCCTTGTGTTTTGTGGGCTCCTTGTGTTTTGTGGGCTCCTGTCAGTCTTCTTCGTGAGAATGTAGAGATGGTGCTGTTTGTTAGGCTCACATTACCCTTCTTCAGTGTCACGTTTGAGGATGCTGAGCATATTGCTCTGCATTAAAGATGGGGGATTGAAAATGTACCCTTCCATACAGGCCTTCAGATTCCCTTCCCCCAAAAGCTGTCACTCCCCTGTTACCAGTGATTCTCGCTGGAGCGTGGAGCTGGCTTAGATGGGGTTAACTTGAACAGGTTCCCTGGTGGCTTTGGTATCAATATGTTGCTGCCAGTGCATGCCTTCTGGACCTCATGGGGATGAATTGAGGACCCCAAAAAAGTAAAAATACAGTAAAGTATGCTTAGGTTGCAAAGCTCTGAGTGCCCCTTGCAGGTATGAGCTCGTATTGGCTAATCTACTACAATTTGGACCTTTGTGGTCACCTTTAAAACCAGTAGGCAGTAGCACAGATACCCAAGGGAGGCGGACAGGGCACCTTAACTGCAGAGGTCCAGGGTGATTTAGTGAAGCTGAAATAAAACAGTGAACGGTTTTGTGACATGCTTGCTGGGAGGATGGTGGATTGGATTGGCTCTGCAAGCCGTCTCCTCTGGCCCTGCTGTTACTGATGGTGTCCTAGTAAAGACAGAATGCAACTGTCTCTCAAAATGTTAGGCAGCCCGGATATGCAGAGGTCTAAACTGCATTCTTTCTCTCATCAGAAAATATATTGACAATTGTTGTAGCATTGTGTTCTGTATCTTTAACTGTAAATAGCTACAGTTGGAGAGAGGTGCCTGCTAAAACTCCAGAATGTATAATAAAGAAATGGCCAGTGCCTCTTGTATCTAATACTTGGTGTTTTTGCACATGAATCTCTTAAGGATTTTACTTCAAGACTGTGTACAGCTCAGCACTTGGGCTGGCGCTTACCTGTCATACGTGGCAGCACTTCCTCATGCATTACTTAGTTAAAGGCTGAGATTGGGACTTGAGTGTCTTTGCAGCCTGAACACAGAAAATGCCGTTTACTGCTCCTCAACATCTCATGATATTGCAGGTATTTTAACTACCGCACAACCCGCTTCCTGGCAGAGGAGGGCTTCTATAAATTCCACAACTGGTTCGACGACAGAGCCTGGTACCCCTTGGGGAGGATCATTGGTGGAACCATCTACCCAGGTAAATCCAGGGTGTTTCTTTTGTGCTAAATCTCACTTTAAAGTACAAGAAGTTCAGATGGTGCAAGTTCCAGGCTCCTATCTTAGTTGAAGAGACTTATCCCTTAACCTTTTTTTTCCTGTTCCCTTACTCTGAGATCTTTGTGACAGGGCAATTAAACTTGATTATCACTTTAGTATCATGAAACATTAGCATTGTATTTACTGGTTGCGTAGCTGAAATGGTACTTAAGAAATAATTTTGGATAAACAAATTGACCACTAATATGGTAGCCCACTGGGCTAGTATCTGATTGTGGTAGTTTAGATAATCCTTGCTGTGAAAAGCTTAGGGATTCCTTGTCTAAGGCAATGTGATTGGAGCCACATGTGCCAGTGTCTTCCTCCCCTCTCACCCTTTGTTTGGTTTTTAGACATTAGGAGGCTGGAGTGAGCTGTATTGTTGATTATACTTGCACCAGGGTACCTGGTTAATAGAAAGGTGAAATCATCTGAGATCCCACATGATCTGGACCTTCATAATTCCAATACAGCCTTAAGATACCAGACTCCACTTAAATGCAGTCCAGTTTTGTCCTGCAGGGTTGCACATTGCTCTAGGTTCTCCAAAGCTATAACCTACTTCAGAGCTGGTGTCTGGTTTACCCAAGACCAGCTAGGGGAGGAAGTCTGCACCTTGGGTATCCCATGTTCAGAGCTCAATTAACACAGATGCCAGATGTCTTTTAAAGGGGCTGGAGTATTTTGATGGCTGTCCCTTTAAATCTGACCAGCATCCTCTTGGATTAGAGGCCCTGGCCAGACAATCCCCCGTTTTCTTTTCTCCCCACCAAACCCCTAATTTTAGGAAGGTTTGGGGGTCCCTGAGACCTTCAGTTATTACAGTGTTGAGAGCAATACAAGTACCTAGCTATCTGTAACATATGTAAGGAATTAATTTAAATGCTTTAGTCTGATAGTCTCCCTCTAAGCATTCTGTATAGCAGCTAAATTATCCCTTTCTTAACTTAAACCAGGATCTCTGTCGCCTTCTGTTCTAGATGAAGTACAGCAAACTCATGGGTTGCTTGTGAATCAATGACCTCTTGCTAACAGAATCGTCTTTGTCACTCAGGTTTAATGATTACATCAGCAGCGATTTACCATGTTCTACACTTCTTCCACATTACCATTGACATCCGAAATGTCTGTGTATTCCTGGCTCCCCTCTTCTCTTCCTTCACCACCATAGTAACTTATCACCTCACCAAAGAACTCAAGGTAAAGAGCAGATCTGCGACAGCTGCTGAGTTTTGTAGCTTTCAGTAAGAGGGCATGAGGCTTGCTGTCTGGTGTACCTGTTTGTCAGAGCAGAAGCACTGATAACTGGGGGGAGAGCTGAGATTGTGGATCCTTAACACTTTTTATTTTGCTGTCTGTTGATTATTTGCTGTTCAAGAGCCAGATTCATCAGGCAGTTCAGTTTATTTATCTGGCCTTGGAAATCCCCCAAAGTATTTGTGAAGCCTGTATGTTCTTGGCTGGGCTTTTTATTGACTCCTACTCAATGGGGTCTTTTCCAGGCTCTGTCTCACTCTGCACTAACCTCTGAGTGCTTGGCACTGATGGCTTTCATGGGGAAGCCAGCAGGATAGCAACCAAGCTGGGGTCTTGTAGACTAGGAAGAAAGAACATCTCTCCCCTTCTGTCATGTTTAGGGTCTGTGTCTCAGGCATTGCTTTGTGAATGCTACAAATCCCACGGTGCCTGGGGATTTGTGAAGGGCAATAGTTGGCTTAGGTTTCCAACTTGAGTTCTGTTTCCTTGCTCCTTGTTATTTTAAATATGGCCGGGAGAATGGGGGTAGGAGGGCTTGGGACTAAATGTATTGCCTTGGCTTGACCCAAAGACAGCCCTGTGAGGTCCTGAATAAACTCTGTCTGCTTGGGGTAGCTGGGCCACAGTTTATTTTGTGCCCTTTGAAATTCTCTGCTGCCTAGAGATGCCTTTTGAACGACCTGCAAGGCTTGTAATTGCACAGCAACATGTCTAGAGCAACTACCCAGTCACATTCACCTGGATGAGCAATTTGGTCCCAAGAGGCTTTTATTTTCCCACCAGAGATGCTTTGCACAGTGATGGTGCAAAGTCATTTGTATTTTCTTAGTTCTACCCTCTGGCTTTTAAAAATATATGTTTGGGCTAGAGAGGGTGACCTTGACATTGGATCTTGGACTACTGCCTATCTCTTTCATTGCCCAAAGATCTTTCCTCATTCAGTCTCATGTGTTCGTGTTCCCCCGTGCCAGCCTGCCCAACTGGTAATTTCAGCCTTCCTTTCAGCATTTTGTAACCATAATGAAGGTAGCTTCAGGAGCCTGTTTAGGTACAGCTCTGTGGGTTCCTTCTGCTGGCTTTCTGAGCCAGAGGGTGGTACGTTCAGTAATTAGATTTGATTATCTGGTCTGTGTTTCTCCATTGATCCCTTTAGCAGACAAGAGAACCACTTATGGGCTTCAGAGGGGATCCTCCTCCGGCTCTCCTCAGCTGAAGACAGACAGGCTCTGACACAGAAGCCAGAGGAAAAGGGGTGTGGGGAATCCTCTCTATGGCCCATGGCGCTGGGAGAACTGAATTGACCAGGTCACTAAGCAGGAACTCTGCCTGGGATTAGTTTGCTCTGCTGGTTAGATTAGCTGTGCTGGTTTGTAAATCTCTCTTTAAAGACTGAAGTTGAATCTCTTTCCCTCTGACCATATGTGGTTCCCAGGATGCAGGGGCAGGTCTCCTCGCCGCTGCCATGATTGCTGTGGTGCCTGGTTACATCTCTCGTTCTGTTGCTGGCTCCTATGACAACGAAGGTGAGATCTGTGGGACTCCAAAATAGGGTTCTGTAGAGATAGTGGTTCTTTAAGGGTTACCTTCTCTGTGCTGAAAACTGACTGTAAAAATGGCACAGCGAAGTTCCTCCTTCATACACTCCCAGTGAGTTACAGCCAGATCATTCCTAATCAATAATGATCCACCAGACAAAATCTGAGATTTGTCTTTTCTTCTGCCCATCCAGCATGTTTTGCTTGTCCAGGTGAGGCAGCTGACCTCTGAGGACAGAAAGCATCTTTCTCTTTTGTGCAGAAATGAACAAGCTAATCATGCTCTAATAATAATATCGTCAGTTCCAAGTCACTAAGTGATTCTACCAGCTCCATAAACTCCACTAGGGATCTGAAACTCTTGCTGGGTTCCTTCTGCTCCTTACCTCACTTCCAGTAACAACAATTCTGCAACTGAGATGGAGACAAGTTTGCTCTTGATACCTCAGACAGAATAGAATGCAGCTTGCTCCTCGTAGCTGTATTGGTACTGCTGGGACTACCAAGAATCAACTTGTCAGTAAAGTTAGCAGATGTGATTTGGAGAGGCACCAGGAGCAAAGGTGTAGAGTAAGAAGGGACCATTTTTACATGTTTGTATTTTTACTTTTTACATTTTGGTGGAATTCACATATGGGGTAAATGTTTGTTTCTTCCTGGGGCCCATGGCAACATAGGCAGTGATTTGCTAAGTTGTCTGTGTAGCAGACAGTAATTTTATAGAGTTCTACTCCTTCCAATAAGGATTTCTGGGGTTCCCTCTGTGAAGGGTGCACAACATATACACGCAGCTTGTAGTATATTGAAATCTAGGTAGGTGCTGCCACTGCACAAGTGGTTCCCAAAGCACTGGAGGTTATCAGGAGCTGGACACAGTGTGCCGTGCCATTGACCCATCGCTGAGCTGGAGGAAGGCCATTTTGACATCGGGCTGTAACTTTCATAGGAGATCATGTTGCCGGACTGCATGATGGACCTGGGGGCAGGGGTTTACCAAGGTTTTTAGGTGTCTAAAGATGCAGATGGGTGTCAAATGGGATTTACAGACATGCCTAAGGCACCCAATCCCCATTGACTTCAGAGATTTGTCCTTTTTGCCACGGAGAGGTTGTCCTGGACGCTGCAGGGCAGATGGTTTGGTTTTGTGTCCGTAGTCTTTCCAGGCTGATTCCTGTACATTATTTTGCTCAGGTATTGCAATATTCTGTATGTTGCTAACTTACTACATGTGGATCAAAGCAGTGAAGACTGGCTCCATCTACTGGGCAGCCATGTGTGCCCTTGCCTACTTCTACATGGTAAGTGTCTGTTTCTGTTCATAACCTTGTGGAATCTCCAACAATCCAGTGACCACTTCAGATGTGGGAGTTGACCAGAAGTAACCAAAATACAGCCTAGGTGTCAAATGTGGCTGTCTTTGTCTCTGTCCTAGTATGCAATCTTCTGTCTTGTGTTCCATGGTTATACCTATATGCAGGAACCATGGCATATGCAGTGGCATTTTTTGGCCATCACCTGTTTTTCTAGTGTAGACCTGGTCAAAGCAAATAGTTAGCAGAGCTGCCTAGCTTGCTGTCTGGTGTCCCAGGACTCCAGAGCAGCCCAGCAGAAATACCTGGTTAGCAACTCCAGTATAAAGAGTTTCTGATGTGTAAAAAAAAATAGAATTTGATTTCAGAGCCAGAAGAGCGTGTTTCCCCTGTCCTGTGGAACATTCATCCTGGTCTGTTGAAATGAAGTGAGGGGCAAAGCTTTCACTCCTGTTTCTCCTGTAGTGGATTGCATTTTGTCCAATGATCTAAGCCTGCCTGGATGCTGTCATTAAGACCTAGTGGTCCTCTGTGTATTCTCAGGTGCTATTTTCTGTCACTTTGTCTTTATTTGGCTTTATGGTAGATAAAACAACATGGAAGGAAAATGACAATGAATAGTTAAACTTGACATATTAGTGCTAGTAAGTTTTATAAAATGGACAGCCATCTTAATGGCAGGAAGAGGGATTGAATGGAGCAAATTGGGTCAATGCTCCATTCAGCTTTTATGACTACTGTAACAGATTAACTGCCCAGTGTTACATGCCATATTGTTTGTGCATGCTAGTAGCATTGGAGAGTCTGGGTAAGTGTCAGCTAAGACTATATCCATAATACAGCAGATAATGCAAGATCTGAGCTGAGCCATCCTGAAATTCTTCTATCTGGCTACAAAGAGAATTAGATTTCTCCTTGTTGGATCCATTTTTCTGTCAGGTCAGTGCTAGAGAGCTCATCTAACATTACAGAGAAAAGGCAGATTTTTAAAGAAGAGTCATTTATTACAAAACAAAAGTGTTTGGAATTGAGGCAACACCATGATCCTTACATGTTCTCTTCCCTCTAGTGGGAAGTGTGAAATGTACAAACAGTAACATTTGCCCAAATAGTGACCTAATTGTTAGAAAAGCCAAAGAGGGACATTAACTCTGCATTGTTTGAAGCCATCACGAGAAGGCCACTCTATATGGACCATGTTAATTCTGAAGCACTTTTTGAATTGGTAACTGTTTAAAAACAACTGGAGTGTGAGCACGAGTCCCATGTGTGTGGAATTGGCTGTTGTGAAAAAGTCCGGTTTTCAATTAGGTTTTGGTGCGAATTTGTTCCTTTTTAAAATAAATGTTTGAAAATGTTAGTTTGCTTAATTGGCCCACTCCAGAGTGAAAATGGTCCTGTTTTCAAGCAAAAGCCCATGACACTTTGTGGGTGAGAGTGGCTCAGTTATGCTATGTGATCTGTATGGCAGGTGCAGTCTGTCTTACACAAACTATGAGCATACCATGCATTTCTGTGAGGTTGGCAAACATGGTCCTGTGTTGGATAGAGTTTGGATGGCCCTGTAGGGAAAGATGCACAGTTCAGCTTAGCTTGTCTCCCTTAATATATTTTATTTAAATATTGATGGTATTTGATCTGCTGCATGATTGTTGCTTCCCTGGCATGTTCACTGAGCGTGCACTCTTTCTGCAATTACTGGCTCAGTCGCATAAGCCATTATTTGTATAAAAGGGGGAATGGCTCTTTGGCATTGAAGTATTCTGGGGCTTGTCGTCTCCCTGTCAAAAGGAGTAAGGGAATGGGAGATGTTCTGAAGAATATTAACCTCTTTTCCATCTGCACAGTGCAACTCTTTCTGATCGCAGAATTTTTCTTTTCTCTTCTTAC
Source organism: Emydura macquarii macquarii (assembly GCF_026122565.2). NCBI lineage: Eukaryota > Metazoa > Chordata > Testudines > Chelidae > Emydura > Emydura macquarii. Next base: position 2,051,106 of record NW_027130449.1, on the reverse strand, counting down.
CCAGGTCTCCTCGTGGGGTGGCTATGTGTTTCTAATTAACCTGATCCCCCTGCATGTCCTTGTGCTGATGCTGACAGGACGCTTCTCCCACAGGATCTATGTAGCCTACTGCACAGTGTACTGCTTAGGAACCATCTTGTCTATGCAGATTTCCTTCGTCGGCTTCCAGGTAAGGGAATCAAACGAAGCAATGGGATGGAGGATAGTCTAATGGTTAGAGCAAGGGAACCACAGGTTGATGTTTGAGTTTTGTTCCCAGCTCTGGTGCTAACTTACTGTGTGACCTTAGGGGAGATGCTTCACCTCTCTGTCCCTCTGACTTTCCATTGGTAATGAGGGATGATTAGACTTAAATTCCTCCCAGAAGTGTGCAGGGCTTCCTAAACTTTGGTTAAGCTCTTTGCACTGTTCCTCAGAGTGCTGCAGACTGTTACCAGTGCTAGTAAATAGCCTCACCTGTTGTGTTCTGGATATTTTAAGTTATTATAAAATCCATTATTATAAAATAGTTATAAGGCCTGAATTTCTTGGGTTTGCCTGATCTTAAAACCACCTGGTCTTCACTGACTTGCTCAGTACAGTTGTGATTAAAGTCATTGTTTCATTTTATGGATTATACCAGTCCTAGTGCTAATTATGAAAGGCAGGGTGATCTGAGGGGGATGCGTTCCTCTTTCAGCTCTGCCAGACTGATTTTCTGTGGCCTTAGCCAAGTCACTTAACCTCGCTGTGCCTCTGTTTCCAGCTCTGTGAAATGGGGAGAATGCTGCTTTACAGCCTTTGTAAAATGTTACAGATTAATAACTTAGCCTGGGTGACTTCTACAGCAGTAGGCTGGTACTAGATTATTCACAGCATCTTGGCTGTTGCCTTTTATTAAAATACCTCTATTTTCTCAAACGAATGAGTCAGTTGAAACCGGCTCTAGCCACAGTTACATGACCTTTCTGGACTCTTGCTTAAATACTCAGGAGACTTCATCTGACTGCCATATGCTAAACGTTACGGTATCGGTATGGGAAGTTCAGGTCAGCAACTGTGTTTTAAGGAGCTCTTGGGGAGAGAGTACAAGGAAAAAGGGATTGCTGTGATCAGGCTCTCCTTGGCTCCTGGATTAATTTTACTTGTGGCTTCCTAAGAGCTTTAATTTGTGTAAGAAGAACGGGACTCCCCTGGGTGAGCAGTGCACCCTCTGTGGAGAGGGGAAGGCTCTGTGTGCCTCCGTGAGAATGCTGCAGGAGAGCACGCTGAAATGTCTGCTGTTCTCCTCCGCACCTGACCCTGCCCTCTCTTCTCGCAGCCTGTCCTGTCCTCTGAGCACATGGCTGCCTTGGGCGTCTTTGGCCTGTGTCAGATCCATGCCTTTGTGGACTACCTGCGGAGCAAGCTGAACCCCCAGCAGTTTGAAATTCTCTTCAGGAGCGTCATCTCCCTGGTTGGATTCGTCCTTCTCACGATAGGAGCCGTGCTAATGCTGACAGGTAGATTGAGATACCTGATGAAAGCTGTGCTCATGGTGGTGATGGAACATGTTAATTTCTGCTTCAATTCCTTGCAGTTGCTTTGGAAAGTGACCTAATGGTTAATTATAATTCATGCCTGTAATGAAACAGGCAGAACCCTTATCCTTGCTGAGAAATTGTACTAGCTCGTGTACCAAAGTCGGCATGCGCAGTGTAGCTGTACTCTGAAAAGTGGAAATGTTTAAAAAAAAAAAAAAAAAAAAAAAAACCCTCCTTCTTTCTCAAACCCGGCCCTCTGTGAGCATGTTCAGAGTCAGAATCTTCTTATATTTTTCACTAAAGCATGTTTTTAGTATTTGTGGTAGCCCAGCAGAACCAGCACAACTCTGGGAGCTGTGGTATATTCTGGTTCATGCATCATCAGCAGAACAGTTATGTAATATCCAGCTGTAGAATCTGTATTGTTGGTGATATGGACTCTCACATCCCAGACTGCATTTGCTGAGCTGGAGGTTACACAACCACCTCTTGACTTGGGATCTGAACAGAACTGACCTGGAGTCCAGGACAGACTATTAAAAATGGCACTGTGGAGCTTCATGCGGAGAATCTGGTTTGGAAAAGAGCTGCACCTCAAAGTTATTTTATAACCTGGTAATCCCGAGAAATAAATTCAGTGTATTAATAGTGTTGCACATGAACAACATTTGTGAGATAAAATTACAGCTCTACATATTGATCCTCGGTAGAAGAACTTGTGATGTAAACTGACCCATGACTTCAGTACATAAATGTGGATTTCTGTCTTCTCTGCCAGGGAAAATCTCTCCTTGGACAGGCCGTTTCTACTCTCTGCTGGATCCTTCCTATGCAAAGAATAACATTCCCATCATTGCTTCAGTCTCTGAGCACCAGCCCACCACTTGGTCCTCCTATTACTTTGACCTGCAGCTTCTTGTTTTCATGTTTCCAGGTGAGTTCAGTGCATTTATTTATGGAATGTGCTCAAACGAATCATCTTCAGCTGAAGAAAAAAGTGCTGCAGAAATCCTAATGGCAGGCCTCTGCCAACCCCAGTTGGGGAAAAGCCCTAGAGTGGAGGAGCTTTATACTAAAAGCCAAAAACCTTGTCATCCAGAAGATCAGTAGGAAATTGCACTGCACTGTACACATGATTAGGTCTACATTTTAGGGCCATTTAAAAGCTTCAGCTAGCGCCAGTATGGCTGCCCTTCAGTTAGCATTGTCAGCCACATGGTTCATATTGCATCCACTCTGAAACCTGCACTTTTACTTCCGGATACATTTCAGTGTTGACCTTCTGGCCTGGCCTATATGGCTTGGGTCACAACTGACCAGAAAGAGCATTGTCTAGAAGACAGAACATTGGAATGGGAGTTAGGGCTTCTGTTGCCTCCTCTACCACTGTGTGACCCTGAGCAAGTCATTTTACAGAGAAGGGAATGGAACGATGATGCTTAACTGCCTTGTAAAACACTTTGAGATCTATGGATGAAAAGTTGTAGCTACAGTAGGTGCCGGGTATTATTACAACCTGAGCGATGGCCAGTCCCCACCCTGTGCTGTTGTCACTGCTGAAGTTATCCCCAGCGGTTTTTGCCATCAGTCTTCAGACTTAAGCATTTAGGGTCAGTTGGTGCTAATATTTTGAAATACACCCAAATATGAATAAGAAGCCAGTGCAGTCTGCAGGGCATTGATTAGTGAGAGTACTACAGCCTAATACGCTTCATACACAGAAAACCACTAAATCAGTTGAAGCATTCATTATTCTGCCAGTAAAATGCCCTGCTCATTGTGTCGTAATGTTGTAGCACATTACATGCTCATGGGTCTCCTTACTATGCAGTCTTCTAACCCTCACCCCCATGCTGACAGACTAATTCCTCACAAGCCAGCCTTGCAACACCTGACCAGCACTGCCCCCCGCCTGCTGTCAATGCATTGTAGGCTTCTATCCCCTTTAGACAGCCTAATGCTGCATGGAACTGATTTCATTGTTGGTATCAGGTGATGCATTCTCAAATCAGGTGATGCATAACATATGCATTTAGACTCTTGGCTTGGAAGAAAGTTGCCAAGTTGGATGCTGACCTGTGTCTCCCTCTCTTACAGTTGGTCTGTATTACTGTTTCAGTAATTTGTCGGACGCCCGCATTTTTATCATCATGTATGGCGTGACCAGCATGTATTTCTCTGCTGTCATGGTGAGAGCTGCTGTGTGCTGAGGATTGAGTGTGCTCAGTCATGGGACTAACCAATGTGGGGATGGAAAAACGGGTTGAAAGAGGAAATGGGTAAAGTGGAAAACTAGGACGGCTCCTAGTCAGTCTACTTCTGACTCACCAGTGGCCTTAGACTTATTTCTCCTCCTGGTGTTTGAACTTTCTTCATTGACAAACAGGGATAATGTCACTTACCCATGGAGCTGGATGAAACAGTCATGACATTTTTCTGTTTTTTAATCACACATGGTTGTGAGGCTTCGTTAGGGAATGCAGTCTTGCAAGATTTTTGAAGCCGTAACTAAATCTCATTAGTCTCTCTCTATTGCCATCGCGGTGGGTGAGTAGATTTTCGGAGGGGTTAGTGTGAGTATTTATTCTAGTTTTATTCAGTTGTAAAGCCCATTGAGCTCCCCAGCTGGTAGGTTCTGGGCAACTGCTAAGGCTTCATTATTAAAGCTGAGTAGCTGCTTGTGAACTAGTAGCGTAGGATTTTGCTGTAGCACAAATTGTGCCCCAGGTGAGAGTTGATCTCTGTGCAAAGAAGCATCGATAATTCTTTGTTACAGTACGACACAATTTAACCTCACTTCTAGAACTTTTAATAAAGATCCCTCCTGCACATGGCTGGTGGCTATCCCTATGAAGTTTGGAAACCCCATGGTCCTAGACAAGGGGGTAACACCAGAATATTGGTCATGACTTCCTGCTGAAAAGCAGTCTTGTGTCCCAGGCTGGGAAGGTTATTGCTGAGAACAGAGTGGCTGTTTGCCTGTACAGTTACTGCATCAGTGGGGAATGGGAGGAGTTATATGCACCCACAGTCTGTATTTAACTTCTGTGCTCACTGTGCGTTCTGCTAGGAGGCCGTCATTCTGTAGCCAGGTACTAAATGTCCCCCTGTCTCCAACAGGTGCGTCTCATGCTAGTTCTGGCCCCAGTTATGTGCATCCTGTCTGGCATTGGGGTGTCTCAGGTGCTCTCCACTTACATGAAGAACCTGGATATCAGCCGACCAGATAAGAAAACCAAAAAGCAACAGGACTCTACCTACCCTATCAAAAACGAAGTGAGTTGTCAGATTATAATCCAGGCCTCAAAGGGAGGTGATGTGGGGGCTGGTCTGGGAGAATGTAATTACAGAAGTTAGGGCAAGGTGATTTGGGAGGGGGGTGTGTGACATGGAGATATTCATTAGCCCTCCTCTTGAGTAGGAGAGAGGGGATCAGTGGGATTCTCTCTCTTCTAAGCATAGACCAACCAATGCTTGTGATCCGTGCACTTGAGTTGAGCACAGTGCTGAGCTCACAGAGGTTGAGCTCTCTTTCAAACTGAGTGAAACTTCCCATGTGCTTTTGATATTGTCTGCTGCTTTCCTAGGTTGCCAGTGGCATGATCCTGGTCATGGGTTTCTTCTTGATCACCTATACTTTCCATTCAACTTGGGTGACTAGTGAGGCCTACTCCTCCCCCTCCATCGTGCTGTCTGCTCGTGGGGGGGATGGCAGCAGGATTATTTTTGATGACTTCAGAGAGGCGTATTACTGGCTGCGTCACAATACGCCAGAGGTAAACTGTCACGGGGTCTCTGCAAAACAAAGTGATCTTAGGGCTTGGATTCAGGTGGAGCAGGGATGCTTTAGTCCTAATGTCTTACGGGGAATACTACCCCTTCTGTAGTTGGGGAGACACTGGCAACAATTTGGGCTAAAATGCCAGAATACTTGACTATATTTTAGATGTATTCCTACTAAAGTCCAAAGAGGAGGCACTTATCAGTTTTAGAAAGTAAATGGTCTCTGATTTAAATGTGCTAAATCAAAACTGCATACAGAGAGCTAAATGCGTTTCTGATGAGCAGGGTTTTATTTTTATCTTCCCTACGGCTGTACTTGAACATTACTGTGCACCCATGGACTAGTGATTAAAGCAAGTGATTGGGAGTCCAGACTGCTGGGTTCTAATTCCCAATGGTGCGTGACCTTGGGAAGTCACTTAGCCAATATGTGATTCAATTATTCCATCTGTAAAATGGGGATAATAGTTGCACACCTCCCTTCTGGGAGAGTGAAAAGATCCAATTAATTAATTATTGTAAAGGGCTTTGATAGCCTGGTATGAAAGGTGCTACACGAGTGAATATTATTACTCTGATGGTAAGGATGGGGTTACATTCTTACCCCATCCCCAGGTCCCAGGCTTCCTGGCAGGGTCCACACTGCCCTATCTGGAAGATGCTAATGTTCAGTATGATCGCATCACACACTAATGGAAAACAATAGAAATCTAGTTAGATGCTTAGAAAGCATCTGTACAGGAAGGTCCCTGACAGAGTGCATAATTTCTTGGGGAAATGAAGGTTCTTTGCCAAAATCTGTTGCACATCAGCTGGTTTGTTTTCCATAGAGTTGCATGTGGCACATGGATCTACTATTCCTGAGTGCTGGGCTGCTGCCCTAGACTTGTGGGAAGCAAACAGTTTTGATGCATTTGTTTGGGATGGGGGGCATATAAAGAACAATATGAACTTTGCAAAGAGAGATGAGGAGGAAAATGTGAGTGAGTTGTTGGGCTAACTAACATTACCATTATGTCCCTTTGGACTGGCACTGGGGAATATAGCCCACCTCTGGGGAGGAATTGTCTGTGAAGATGAAGTATTTGTCTGTGTCTTGGGAGGCCAAGACAATGTCCTTTTAAATTTAAAACTGACCAGTGCAGTGGGTAGTTCTGTCAGATACAACACAGGTTCAGAAATGACCTCAGTCTCTGGGATGGTTGGTTGCATTACAAGGCTATCAGGCTCCAGAAGGCAACATGTTAGCAACTCATTGTCCAACTAACATATGGAGCAGGACTTGTGTTGGACCTGCCTAGATATCCAAATCAACTGTGTTAGATGGTTGCAATGTAAGGCAGTTTGATCCTGCCTGTGTAGACTAGAACAACTTGCATTACTACCCCACATTATAGAGTTGTTATCATCTGGGTCTTTGCATGGCTGTAACACAGTCTAACGTGGTTGTAATACACCTTGGTTCAGTCTATAAGCTAGAATGCTATCCCTTGACATGGTCAGTTTGACTGTGTGGATAGGTCTTTGGCCTCAGACTTCAAACTCAAAGGAAGAGACCATGTGAGGGAAATGGCTAGGTGGGCGTTCCTCAGGATACAGCCTGAGCTGGAGATGATCTGTATGTAGTAATGGTTGCAGGGAATATTGGCAGGCACAACATCTTTGAGCCCCTTCTCCATTGTAGCTAAACCTTTCTGGGTGGCTTTCAATGAACTCCCTGTTGCAGACATGCCCTCTGTGTATTTTGTAGCTGGGAAATGAGATATCCAGAAAAGAACGGTCTGCTCTGTTTATTTGCAGAGGGGCCCCATTTGCTGCGGAGCTCAGCTATTTTAGCAAGCTTGTTACTCTTTTCTTGCCTTGCCTCTGAACCTCTGGCAGAAGTGGCTCTGTGGCTGCCCAATTTTTTCCATCACAAACTAGTTCAACTTCAATGAATGCTGTAGTGTTCTATCATAATGTTTGTTCTTGAGCCAAAGGACTCTGGGAACCTGACACACATGTTTAAGCTGCTCATGGGCAGGTCACTCATGCCTGCAACTGAAATGTGTTGTAGTGGGACTAGGACAGTGTCCTTTCTGAATGTCAGTTGAAAGCCGGTGTACTAGTTGGTTCTTTTGAATTTGAACACAGGATGCAAAGGTCATGTCCTGGTGGGATTATGGGTATCAGATAACAGCCATGGCGAATCGGACAATTCTTGTGGACAACAACACCTGGAATAACACACACATCTCCCGAGTTGGTCAGGTAGGTGCAGTCGCTCCTTGAACCCAGGATTTCCCTTCTTAGTGTTCCACGGAAACCTCCTATGGATGAAGATAAATTCTTCTTGGGTCCTACACCAAGTGGAGGTTCTAACTCTCATTTGAGTGACCCATGTGGTTACTTAATGATGGAGACAGCTCTATGATGCAGCCTATACTCCCGCATGTGGGTTACTGTGGATTTAATTGCTATCGCTTGACTCTGACTTCGTTTTTCTTCAAGGCAATGGCATCCACCGAAGAGAAGGCCTATGAGATTATGAGGGAACTGGATGTCAGTTATGTGCTGGTAATATTTGGAGGCCTCACTGGATATTCCTCAGATGGTAACATATGTCACTCTAAAACCTTTTTCTTACAGCTGTTGTGCAAACTCCTGCATGCTAACTCATTCCTCTAGCCCAATTGCCCACACTCCCTTCTTGGATGAACAACTCTTATTTCTGTCCTGTGATGCTCCCATCTCCTGCCAGCACAATGCACAGTAGTAGATTCTGCATTCAGCTGCCACATTGGGACCATGAAAGAGCTGCTAGAACTACTGCAGTGCTGGGTATACACTGCACAATGAGCAGGGGAGGACAGATCTGGCCCCTGATTACTCTTAAATTGGGTGGGTTTGTTTAATCTTATGTAAATTAATCCTAACACACAGACTAGAATGGGCAGCTAGGCTGACAGTTCTGATGGGCTCCTAGGATGGAGAATCAGTGTGGGGATGAGCGGGTGCATAAGGCCAGAATGATTCATGCAGCTTCTCCATCTTGCCGGTGAATACCTGGATGTGTTTGTACAATATGGGGTAATAAAAAGGGTGACCAGAGGGATTGCTAATTGAATTGGATGGCATCTTTTGAGCTTTTGGTCTGACTGTTGGAGAAACGCAAAACCAGTTCTTTGCCAGGAACAAGGACAATCCTGCTATTCAATTAGCAGTACCCTCTGGAACTTACAATGGAGTGTCATGCAGCAATTTTGCAAAGAATTTAAGTTACTGTGAGACTTATTACAGAGGTAGTAATTAAGTGCCTCATGATAACTGATATGTGCATGTCTGGGAGAAGGGTACAGTTGGGTAGCAGATGGAGCATGAGATGGGAGCCAGGGAACAGTGTTCTGATCCTGGCTTTGCCACCCACTCCCTCTTTGCTTCTGGGCAAAAGTCACTCTCTGCCTTCATTCCCCTATCAGTAAACTGGAGATAATTCCTTACCTCTCAGTGGGCATTGAGGTTTAATGAATGTATGTTTACACTCGAGGAGAACTTAGATGGCACTTTTTATCTTTTTGCTCACTAAGGTGCTAGTGTATGATTAGGGGAGATTAAAGTTTAGAGCAGCTTCATCTACCTCCTCTCTTCACTCAGATCCATTTATATAGTTTCAGCCTGCAGCTAGGCTCTCTGGGAGATCTAGCTGCTACGGACATTTCTGAATATAGGGACTGAGGGCATCTGTCTTTCAGCCTTGTGCCTCTAGGTGGGCAGTTCTCTCAGGGCCCTGTGTGTGACCCTTCACATGAGTCACCTCACTGGTGGAAGCCTGATGTCTGGAAAGTGACCCTGCTTAGTGCCATGCTTGGCTGCTCTAACTGCTTGCTTGAAGCATGTGAATCATAAACACTTTGACCTCTCTCTCCTACCTCCTTCAGATATCAACAAGTTTCTGTGGATGGTGCGAATTGGTGGAAGCACAGACACTGGGAAGCACATAAAGGAGCATGATTACTACACACCAACAGGAGAGTTCCGTGTGGATAGGGAGGGTTCCCCTGTTTTGCTGAACTGCCTTATGTATAAGATGTGCTACTACCGCTTTGGACAGGTCTACACAGAAGCCAGTACGTAGTAATGGTCCATATGTTGGTATTGCAGAAGAGCATCAGGAATACTGTATGGGGGTCAGAGCAGGGAACATGAGTACCCAGGTACTGAGGTTCTGTTCCCAGCTCTGACACTGACTTGTTGTGTGAATCTGAGCCGGTCCCGTCCTTTTTCTGTCTTTACTTGGTTTGTAAAACAGAGAGAGGATGTTGACCAGCCTCCTGGGGGTCAGGAAGGAGGACATCTATTGGCAGGGGTGTCATTCCAGCACTGCTCAGCAGTACAAAGTTCTGTTTTGGAATGTAAAATGCATTGCCAGCTTCTGGGCCGCCTTTGAAGGCAGTGGCAGCTCTGAGCCTCCTGTGCTGATGTTGGTGCATGACTGCCTCTCATGAGCAAATCTTGATGCCTGACGTGAAAAAGTTAAGGATGCAATTGGACTCTGTCCAAAAGGAATGCAAAAAATAACACCTCACTTGCCTTGTTCCCCTGTTCCAGCTTGCCCCAAGTTGGCTGGTACTACAGCCCTATAGAACACAAATAGATGAAAATCTGACTTTAATAGGGGCACAGACTGTGTTAGAAGTCATAGTATACTGTACATTGAGAATGGCATCATCTGGGAAAAGAAGATCCTGTCCAGCTCATGTTTGGAATGCATTCTGTGCCCACTGAGTTTTGAGAGGCCGCTGGAAAGGGTTTTCATTTGGGTTGGAAGGACCTGTTTTATTTCTGCTAGAAATGTGGATTCTGAAGCCCTTGGTCATTTTTTCCCCCATTCTTTCTAGAGCGCCCCCCAGGTTATGACAGAGTGAGAAACGCTGAGATTGGAAACAAAGACTTTGAGCTCGATGTTCTGGAGGAGGCATATACCACAGAGCACTGGCTAGTTCGAATATACAAAGTAAGCAAGCAGCAGGTGCTGTCATCTGTCTACAGTGGAGAGGGGGAAGAGTGGGAACAGTCTGGGTAATCTGGGGTTTTCCTGTGCTGTGCTTTTTGGAAGTGAGACTTTGGGTATTTATTTTCTTTTAAACAGAGGATGGAGTCCAGCTTTCGAGGCAAGTTTAGGTTACTGTTATCGGCTACAAGTCCTGTGAAGCTGCCAAGAATGCCCTAGTAACTGGACTGCTAAATTTAGAAAGGAGTCAAGCTTTAAATTGGGGCCGGTGCCGCCTTTCCTTCAGGGCTCTTTGTTTCTGTAGTTGGCACTTCCTGTATGGTTATGCAGAAAATGCTCCATTTTGATTAGGATTCTTGAACATTACTTGCATGTCCATACGCGCTTCAGAGAGGATGTATGTTGTCAGCCATGAAGCTGAAGCTGTATAGATTAGATCACGGGTCTTATTTCTGCTATACTAAAGTAAACAAATAATGAATGCAGACAATGGCACAGTCTTCAGTTCCCCTGTACTGACTGCCATTGTTCGGTCTTCATTTGCAATCACATTGGACCTTCCCTGAAACAGCATGTACAGGTTTTGCCCTTTCCATTAAAATACTCAAAGGCAGCATGGTTCGAGTGAGCAGGGCACAAGCCTAGGAGTAAGTAGAAATGGATTTTATTCCCAGTTTTGCCACAGATTTGCTCTGTGACCTTGAACAAGTCTGTTCACCTCTGTGCATCCATTTCTCCATCTGTAAAATGGGGTTGATGATGATAGTAAGTTCATCAATGGCTATTAGCCAAGATGATCAGGGATGCAACCTATGCTCTGGGTGTTCCTAAACCTCCAACTGCCAGAAAATGGAACCACTCGATTGCTCTGTTCTGTTCATTCCCTCTGAAGCATCTGGCACCAGACACTGTCAGAAGATTAGATACTGGGATAGATGGACCATTCGTCTGATCTAGTATGGTTGTTCTGAGACAGTACTTGGACTTGGGTTATCTTAATTACCACATATGGCTCCCATCACTGTGATACCTAAGTACTATAGAAGTACAAAATGGTATTGTATTACTATGTTTGAAGTGGATTATATCTGGATAGTAATGTGCAGCCAGCAGTCTAAAGAATTTGGGCTTAACCTTTTATTAAGCTTTAAAAGCTGAAATTTAAATTTATCAGGTAGCTACTTCAGCTAAGACCTGGAACCAATGGAACATGTCTGTGGAATACAATTTGACAGGTGAAATGATCCTAAAAGCAATTCTCTCTCCCCTCTACCACTCACCTAGTAGTTTGTGGAAAAAGCAGGGAAACCATGTAAGTGAAATGACTTGTCTTTCTGGTGTTGAGAAGCGCACAAGCTACAGGCTGCAAAGCACTTATGAACAGCAGTAAAAAGAATGTGACTGAACTTTAAGTTGACATACAAAGCAGACAAATCAACACTAATAACTTATGATGATCTCAGCACGTGTTGAGGGAAAATACCCAGAAGAGCAGCTCCCTATATTCATGGAACTATAGAAAGCTGCAAAGATTATTTGTGTCTTGCAGGTAAAGGACTTGGATAATCGTGGATTGTCGAGAACATAGTTTGCCTTCAGCTTTAATGCAAACTGCACTGACCGAGCCTTTGCCTGTGAAGCAGAAGTTTTTTTTATACAGTTTGTAAGTGCAGAAAGGAGTTGGATTTAACTGCCCATGAAGTCCCGTCCTCATGCGTTCAGTCCGTATTCGATGGAATGATTTTTATAAATATGAACCGGTTACCAAATCAGAAATAATGGCTTTACGGTGGGTTGATTAAAGGGGGAAAGAAAAAAGAGTGTGTTTCTTTTTTCCCTTCCACTGATGATGCCCGATGCAGCAATTTAGATGTCCACACTTCCCCTGATAAACAGGAAAGGCAGCTTGGCCTCTGTCTATCAACACTCAGCAGTCTATAAAACAGCAGTCCTTGTCTAGTTAAAACTTCAGATCGCATCTATGAAACCTCTCCTCCTACCCAAACAAGCAGCAAACTTCCCTGCGGCTTCCTACACTTGAGGGCACTGAACACAGCGACTAATATGAAATGGGGAGTAGATATATAAAACCAAACCTCTCCCGGCCACCCAGGCCTGCTATCTTCTGCAGCCTGTATCATTTTAGGTAGTCTCTAGCTGACTGAGCCACCTTGTTCCAGGCTTCCCTCTCATGCATCAGTGCCACAGTTCACTGTTAGCAGCCTCTAACTGAATCTGAGTTTGCTTTCTCCTGGCAGGGACAGTCCACACACCTCATTGGGGGCACCCAATCAGCAATAGAAAAAAATGACTGAGCTGCACCTCCCAAATAGGTGATTGACATGGTACCACATGACATTTTGATTAAAAACATAATGATAAAATTAATATGGCATATGGGTTAAAAACAGTAGCTGATGTGTCTCAGAATGTAACTGTAAATGGGGACTAGTCAGTGAGTGGGTGTGTTTCCAATGGAGTCCAGCAGGGATCAGTTCTTGACCCTATTCCATTTAGCATTTGTATCAATCATGTAGACAAAACCAGATAATCACTGATAACATTTGCAGATGACACAAAAATTGATGGTTAACAAGGAAGAGGACTGGTCATTGTTTGAGTGATCTAGATCACTTGCGAAAGTGGGCACAATCAATAGGTGTTTTAATATGCCTAAAGGATGTAGGCCATACTTCTAGAATGGGGGGCTTTATGCTGGGCAGCAGTGATTCTGAAAAAGATGTGCAGGTCCTGGTGAAGAATCAGCTCAACATGAGCTCCTACTGTGATGCTATGGCCAAAAGTGCTAACCTGACCCTGGGATACATAAATGGGAATCTCAAGTAGGGGAGGGTATTTTACCTCTTTATTTGGCACTGGTGGGACTGCTGCTGGTGTCCACAACTGGTGACTAGTTCTGTAGTCCACAGTTCAGGAAGGATGTTGATAAATTGGAGAGGGTTCAGCAAAGAGCTACGAGAATGAGTAAAGGATTAGAACACGTGTTACGGTAACTGAGCTCTTTGCCTCTCTTTTTAGCTTAAAGTGAATGGGAGTGTCCCCAAGAACTAAGCAGATGCCTTCACAGCCAGTGACAAGTTAACCACGAACTAAAAAGAACAAACTATACCCTTTACCCTCCTCCTTCCAGTATAAACCAGATCAACCAACCAACCAGGAAAAATGTACAAACTGACATTTCCAGTTCTGCACTGTGGGACTTCTGAGATGAGAGTGGTAAATGCCCAGAGAGCAGCTGAAGGTGTGGGGTCTCAGTGCGAAAGGTTTTGTCTACTGCATAATGAAAGTTAGATCTTGGGATGCTCAGCATGGTAGCTGTTTTGAAGTGTGGGCTGATATTGCGTGCGTGCGTGCACACTCGTGAGTGGAATCTAGAGTAGCTGTAGCACTCCTTCACAGAGCATAACTGCAGCCCTGCTGTGTTCCCCTAACAGGGAACCTTGATAAGGGAAAGAAAGAACAGGAAGATCCATGAGGAAGGGGCTCCTCTGGTCCCACTGCTCCCCATCCTGCCCATACCCTCCCCTTGAGTACACCATCAGACAGGAAGCAAGGCTGGGCCCTGGGCCAGACATGGGCATGTGCACTCCTAGCTGGTCTCTGCACACTTCTTTAGCAGAACAGCATCAGCCCTGGCAGCAGGATGCTCCTGTATGGAGGAGATAACCAGGTTTACCCCCATGAAAGCTGATTTTTACCTAGCGTGGCATCAAGGCAAGTACCCGGTCCAGTTCTTCCTCCCACCAATTAACCTGTGTCCATCTACGCCTGTGCAGGTCTAGAGCTGCTGGGCTTTGCCTGCTGGTGGTCGGGGCAGGCTGAAGGCAGCTCCTTCTTCCCAGAGCACGGCCTGTCCCAGCCTCACCCGGGGCAGGGTCCTGCCCTCTCCGCCAGCAGCTGCGAGCTCCAGCCGCCTCCTGCACCGCACTTCACAGACCCTCAGCCGCCGTGCCCGGCCCGGCCCTGCCCTCTGCAGCGCTGCCCGCTTGGTGCCGCTGGGGAACAGGGACCCGGCCGTGGGGGCAGAGCTAGGAAAGAACCCAGGCGTCCTGCCGCTTCCCCCCCATTCCCGTGGCAGGGGAAGAACCCAGGCGTCCTGCTGCCGCCGCCTCCTCCCCCCCCCGGCTTCGCTCCCCTGGCCGGGGAAGAAGAACCCAGGCGTCCTACCTCGGCTCGCGTCCCAGGCTCGCTCGGCGCCGACGGGAAGGTCCCGGCTCCCCGGGTGAGGGGCGGGGACAAGGCCCGGCCGCCCTGCTCTTAGCCCGGCCCGCTGCCGGCGGCCTGAGGCGGGGTTGGCGGCCTGAGGTGGGCGGGAAGCGGCGGGCCGGCGCCGGCGGCGCTTGGCGGGAAGGCAAAGGCCGGGGCGCGCGGCTGCCGCGGAGCAGGTGAGTGGCGGGGCCCGCTCGTGCCGAGCCCCTTGGCGGGGCGGGGCCGGGCCGCTCCCCCCCAGCCCTGGGCTCGGCCGGGCTCCCCGGCTGTGCAGCGCCGAGCCCCGGGGCCCGGCCCCCACCCGCTCACCCCGCTCTCTCCCGGCTGCAGGGCCCGCGCACCGCCATGGCCGTGCCCTTCGTGGAGGACTGGGACCTGGTGCAGACCCTGGGCGAAGGCGCCTACGGAGAGTGAGTACGGCTGGGGCCCCCGCCCGGGGCGCCGCCGAGCCAGCCGGGCTGGGAGCGGGCAGCCGGGCCACGCTGGGCGGGGGGCCGCAGGGGGTCGCGGCGAGTGTCTGGAGCGGGGCCCCGGGCCCAGCCGTGCAGCCCCGCCACTCGGGTCCGGCGCCTCCTGCACACGCCGGAGTCCGTGGGTGCCGAGCGGCTGGCTCTGCCCAGCAGGAGCGGGGCCGGGGCAAGATACCGTCACATCTTGGAGCGGGAACTGACTTGCCAGACAGTTTTGCTACCAGCAGTGGTACTGGTAACCAGGCTTGTCTTTCAGGTCAGGTCAGGTCAGCCTGTGCTTCCCTGTACAGAGAAGGGGGTTTAATCAAAGCGCTGGGAACCCCTTTCTGGCCTGGGTGAATCAAGTTAATCTGGTGTGTGACCCACTGCCTTATGTTCTGGTGCTGCCCCGACATCCTGTGTACTCACTGTAGATTGTATATTTCCTGCACTGTGACACACAATAGCTCTGATGCATCCTGTGTTAAGTTATGTCACTACTAATCTTGTTTTCTCTTCCTTTATTTAAGTCGTGGTTAGGCATATATTGAAACGTCTTAAACAAATATCAGAATTAATTTAAATAGTGGAACTTTTGTTATCATTGGGAATTTCAAAACGAGCTTTATGTGGATGTTTTTAAAGCTCAGTCATGACACTTTGGTGAAACTCACAGGTGTAAGCAGGTGCAACTCTACTGAACTCAGTCTAGATGTGTCCGTTTACACCAAAACTAGAATTTTCTCCATACAATTTATGGAGACCACAAACTTCAAATGCTCATCAGGATTTTTACAACTTGTCCCTTTTACAGTTTAGATGTAAGTCTTCCATGTATACAGGCACATAATTAATTGTCTAGGAACATGGACACGTGAGTCTGTGGAGCTTAGTTTTGGTATTTTTTTCATCTGTCAGACTATTTTAAAACAATATGTTGAAATGGGGTATGTAAATTCAGACTGGGGGTAGTCCTCACACTAGCACCGAGGGATAAAGGCACCCATGCTCCATATGTATGTATGTATCTTATGTAAAGAAAGGATGGGGTACCTTAAACTACAGTCTAAAACACAAATCTGTATTGAGGATTTCTCTCTAGCACCTATCACCATAGTGTCTCAGATGCAGATCCTTAAAGATGTTAGATGCCTAACTCCCATTGAATATATGGATCATAGTGTTAAAAATGTAAACTAGCTTTGCATTCCAAGGCTCATAGTGCGCTACCTGTTTCATTCCTTGTAACCTTGCTTTTTCTTCCCTCTCTGCAGAGTTCAGCTTGCTGTGAATAGACGCACAGAAGAAGCTGTTGCAGTAAAGATAGTTGACATGAAACGTGCTGTGGATTGTCCAGAGAACATTAAAAAAGAGATCTGTATTAATAAGATGTTAAATCATGAGAACATAGT
The DNA here is from genome assembly GCF_026122565.2 of Emydura macquarii macquarii. Taxonomy (NCBI): domain Eukaryota; kingdom Metazoa; phylum Chordata; order Testudines; family Chelidae; genus Emydura; species Emydura macquarii. The sequence continues at coordinate 2,034,740 of NW_027130449.1, read as the reverse complement.
GAAGTTCTATGGACATCGTAGAGAAGGCAGTATTCAGTACCTCTTCCTGGAGTACTGCAGCGGGGGAGAGCTCTTTGACCGAATAGGTACAGAATTCTAAGCATCCCTCTTGGAGTGAAAGAGGGTCTGAGGGCCACTCCAGTGGCGGCTGCACAAGCTAATTAGAACACCATAGTCATCTTACAAGAGCAGAGGGATTCCTTACTGTACTTTTCCAGTGCCACTGATCTCAGAGGGAGAGTGGCTAGGATAGGCCGGCTTAGCAGGTGACTGTGCTTCTGCACACAGTGAGTCAGTGACTAAGCCATGGCTAGAAGTAGGGTTCCTGCCTTTCAAACCTGTGCCTAGCTGACTAAGCCATCTTTTTTCACTTAGCATGATCCTAACAATTCAGAAATTCTACATATTTAATGCTACAGGTTAAATAAAAGTTAGGGGAAAAAAATTGGTTTGAGAGCAAATGTGATAAATGGGCTGGGAAATGTAATATGTGCAGACTTGCATTCCAATAGTTACCAGATTGCAATGCAGTATGTATTATATTCACCTTCCAGTGCACAGTTCCATTTAGTGCTAATGGGAGATGCATGCATGCATGCTGACAAGGTAACCGTTGAAATCTGCAGGAGATTCTGTGCATGGTTGTGCTTATGTTCACTGTTGATAGCTTAATCCTACTAGAACTTTTGTTACAAGACTATTGCCAGCCATCGTGTTTCACAAACCAGGATATATTTATTTTATTTAAACAAATAAAACAACTTCGTGTGAAGAGCTTGAAAAATTTCCATGCCAATACTTTCAGTTTCTGCAGAATCTAAGCTTTCATTTAAAAAAAAAATCTAGCTCTTATGGCTACAAAACCAATGTTCTGAACATGAACAGTGTAGACTGTGGCAGCACTATTTTTCAAATATTTTTTGAATATTTTCAAAAATATTTTTCAAATAGTTGGGAAAACTCTGAGCAGTATGTAGGTAACAAACATTGGTAGCTGCTGAGGAGACCACAAAAACAGAAGCTAGGAGTATATGTGAAGTGTTGGAGGCAACTCCTCACGTCCACTAGGCAGGTGGGGATGTGGAAACACATCTCTAGGACTAGTGGGGGGTTGGCTTCCCGCTTGCGTGCTCTTAGTCACTGGAGTCTTCCAGTTTTCATATAAGTCTGTGGCTAGAAGATTTAGTTCTGTGGTACTTAGATGAAACTGACCCTAAGGACAATGCAAGAAGAGTTGCCTTATAGGGCAGGAGAGAAAATGGAGTGAAACCAGGAATTTAAAAAAAGAAGGTATAATAAATGCAAAAGATGTAGGGAACTACAGTGGAGCTCCGTATGGGCGCAGGGGGTCTGCTAGTGTAGAACAGCTTGCAGGATCTGGGCCCTAGTGTTCTGGTGGTATAAGATTTAAAGAGAACCATTGGCATTTTCCCCATAGTACTTTGGGAAGTTACGAAAAATGTAGCATTTCAGTTTAGATTAAATAGATGCAGACACTGCAGTGTAACTCAATAACCTTTCATTACACTTTTGCATTGCCTGCAGTTACTGTTTCAAGGCAGATGAAACATAAATGTTGAGCAAAGTATCCAGAGAACTTTGTAAAATAGTTACAAAAACATAGTGCAGACTCTCTTTTCCATAATTTGTTTATGATGGTAGAAAAGTTTTTTGATAAGTAGATTTTAAATGACTTTTTACAGAGCCTGATATAGGAATGCCTGAACCAGATGCACAGAAGTTTTTCCATCAGCTTATGGCTGGCGTGGTAAGTGTCATACTTTACACACTTTTTTCAAGTTCCTTTTTCCAGTTAAATTAAACAGAACATGGTATTAAAGTCTTTATTTATTTTTAAGGTATATCTCCACAGCATAGGAATAACTCACAGGGATATTAAGCCTGAGAATCTACTGCTAGATGAAAGAGGTAGATATAAAAACTCTTGACTTCATCTTCTCTTAAATTTTTGGTCATTGAGGGTATAGGGGAGAAAAGAAACACTATCACCTAGTGAGTCTGAAAACACTCCCAGAGCTGTCCTGCTGCATTGAGAATAACCAAATGCAAGCAGGTTCATGCTGTAAGGACTTGTATTCATGCCCTTATCTTGTGCAAATAGACTCAGCAATGTATTCTAGAACAAGTTATTCTGGGTCTCTGCAGAGATGCTAGTGGCCTTTAAAGGAACACACTTGTGAAAAACTAAAGTTCTGTTAAGCTGGTTCTTACATTTGTACTGGTTTTTAGATTTTGTTTCCGTGAACCCTGAACATACTTTTGATTGGAACTTTTTAAAAACAGTGCTGTGTTTTGAATCAAAATATTACAGCATGAGAATCTGAAACAGACTAATGAAATGCATTGATGTATTTTTGTTAAAACTGAGAGGAAAAGCAAAACATTCAATAATCGGGATATGGTGAAAAATAAACTAGAATTTTAAAACTCAGTTTAATAATCAAAGGTGATGTTAGTAATAAAAACTTATTTTTAAAATGATTTCTAACATGATGGTTTTTTTAAGGAGAGAATATCTCTGCACAAACTGTCTTAGAGGTTTTCTGTACCCATTCATCTCTTTTAATCAAACTCCTGCTCCCTGAATAAATTCAGGTTCAAACTTTCAGATCACTTGTTCAAATGCCTGTGATCTGAAATAAGTCATAAGAGCCTGTTTTCACTTTTATTAAGGCCCCTTTATACTGTACAGGCAACTTAAAAGGGATCTTAGAGTGAGCATAAATGTGCTTATCTCTGGTTTTATCTAGCTTAAATATAATGTTTTCTTCTAGCAGAGATGATGACACTACCTTGTTATATAATATACTTAATGACTTTTTTTCCTTTGCTTAGATAATCTCAAAATCTCTGATTTTGGCTTAGCAACTGTGTTTAAACACAATGGTCGTGAGCGACTGTTAAATAAGATGTGTGGCACTCTCCCATATGTTGCCCCAGAACTGTTAAAGAGAAGAGAATTCCATGCAGAACCAGTTGACGTTTGGTCATGTGGAATAGTACTTACTGCTATGTTGGCAGGAGGTAGGAGTTGGTCAGTTTCTTCTCACTACACAAACTATGTTATAACATGCATATTTGCTGCAGCTTTACAGTGATTTAGAATTGCAGTGCAAATGGTCATTACCCATGTGACCTGTCCCGTGCCCAGGGTAGCCCCCTGAAAAATGCCAAGGTCAGGGCAGGCTGCAAATGGAGAGCAGATTCTCCCAGCACTGGTGGGTGGCACTGAAGCCAGACTTCCCAAGAAGCCACAAACTGTGCTTCTGAATCCCCACAGAAGCCAATATACAAATACACACAGCCCCCTTTACTGCATTTCAGCTTCTGGCTCCCAAATCAGCACTGTGCCAGTAAAGAGACTAGTTGTTTAAACTCTATGCTCTTTACTAAAAAGGTTCCCTCTGACCCCAAAGGGTCAGCCACAGTACCAGATCAATATAGGTTTGGATCTTACCCAAAATACCGCGCTGCCAGCCAATCCTTTAGTAACTAAAACTAAAGGTTTATTGTAAAAAGAAGGAAAGAAACCATAAGAGAAATGTTAAAGGATTAGAGCAATCAGATACATACAAATGATTGAAAGTCCATATACATCAGGTTTCTAGAAGAATTGTGGAGTTGCAGGCTTGTATAGTTCCTCTGGTGTGCATCCAGCATCTGGATTGGTCTTTGTCCTTCAGTTCAGTTGCAGGTGAATTGATCCAGAGGCAGGTATGTGTCTGTAGCTGAACAGGAACAAAAGATAAAATGGTTTCTGTGGTTTGGCCTTATATACCTTCTGGCCCTGGCCATGCTGCCTGTGGAGTTTTACAGGAATCAAAATGGAATCCAGAGTCACATGGGCAAATCCTGGTGACTCACTAGGTGATGCTGCTTGTGGAATTTCACAGGAACCAAAATGGAGTCCAGAGTTACATGAGCAGGTTCTCGTGATTCATTGGTGATGCTGGCTTCTCCCCCTCGGCCCCTTGCACCTGGGAATGTCTTAATGGGCCATTAAGCAGGCTATTGTTCTGCAGCCATCCTGTCTGGGGTATGTCCCAGGCAGCACAATTTGAAATACAGATATTTCAAATATGTCCATAACTTCCATTTTTCATATAACACATGAACATAAACATCATCATCTTACTTAGCACATTATAGCCTTTCTAACAGTACCTGACATGGCATATCCCACATGAATTATTATGATTTTGACATACTGATGTCAAACAATATACTAAATGTCCCCCCTTTTCCCCCCCAATCTAACCAGCATGACGACCCACATAGATTTAAAGAGTTGATCCCAAATCATGGAGGTGGTCTTGGTGGAGAAATTAAATGGTGTATTTTAAATATTCTTAATAGATTTTCTTATGGGTGATCTGCCATGGACGATCTTGTTGTTATATATGGTCACATGAAAAAGTGACATTAGAGTAGAATTAAGGAGACCAGATGAAAACAATATAGCTTTCATAGTACTGCTGTGGCTTCTTGGTTATTTCCCCCACTTATTTTATTTTTTATTTATGGTGTCTTGCTGTCTATATCCTCACCTTGGGTGTAGGGCTGTCTATTTAATAGTATTGCATTGTGTTGCTTGTGGTTCCCACTACTTTAACAATCTTTTCAGGTTTTGCTGTTTGGTCTGTCCTATTTTCTTGTCTCTCCAATTTTGGAGTCACCTGCTAATTTGATTGCAGTGGTATTTATACCAAAGAAAGGCAGTGCTCTTTACATGCTTTTCATTCTTTCCCCAGCCCTCCTAAATTCGTAATCTTTAAATTTGTGTTCAGAGGCATAAACATGATTTGGCACATGACTTTCTTACAGAATTGCCATGGGACCAGCCTAGTGACAGTTGCCAAGAATACTGTGATTGGAAGGAAAAGAAAATATACCTTCCACCATGGAAGAAGATTGATTCAGCACCATTAGGTAATTTGTCAGTTGACTGACAGACTTTTAATGTATTTGAATAGGACAATGACTTTTCTTGGGGAATAAAGTGCTGGTATTATGCACATCTGTATTCGAAAATCATTGTGTCTGAAGGCTGGATTCTACCATGGACTCATCATCTCATAGGATCTGTCTCTAAGGTACAAAAAAGTTCTTGTAAGACACCTTTAGGGAACTACCTGAAAATGGGGGATGGAACAGTAGTGCCATCTTGTTTTTAAGTGAGCCTGGTGGGAGACATCTGATTGACATAGCAGTCCTGGCAAAAGTTTATCTGGACAAACTTCTAAAGATGCGGGGCCTTTCTCCACACTGCCTTATGCCCTGTGCAGTCACTTAGCTGTGCAAAGCTGATACAAAGGTCTGTCATTCTGGTCTGGTACTATTTCACATCCACTTTGCACAGCTGTAATGACTTCACAAGCTAGTGAAGAATTGGGGCCTGACACCTGTTAGACTGAACTAATTTCCCAAGGGTAGTGGCAAAAGTCCTGTCAATGAAGACATGAACAGCTAGACTACATTTTATTATTCTTAAGTAATGAGCTTAAGGTCACTTGGTAGGTCTGAGCCTATCAAATTTAACCGCCACCCCCATCTCTTTGGTTACTAAATTTCTTCCTGATCCTGGAATGTCCGAGGGCTGAAGTTTTGCTAATATCTGTTTCTTTGCTGTGTGACCTGAAATCCAAGATGCTAGATTTATTTGGTGTCACGCTCTCCCGTCCTGTTCTTACCAAAATGATTCTTGTAAGTAAACAGGCCTACAGGAATCTGCCAGAAAGCTTTCACGAAGGTGGGTTTGACATCAGCTATGGCAAGTTTCTTATTTCAAAGACTCTGTACACGGGCCGCAGCCCATGTGGAACACAGTGAACTTTGGTACATGCTCATTCACAAATCTTGACACAACTGGGGTCTTAGGCCTCCCAGCTATGAGTTTACCTGAACTTGGTGTTAATTTATGAGTGATCAGAATGTAGATTTGGATCTGGATTAGAATTCATTTATGGAGAGACCAGATGATGAACTCAAAGATTTGGGGATGGAATTGAAGTATCATTATGAAATGGAATTGCCTAAGGAAAATATGATTTACTGATCTAGGAATCAGGATATGTGGCAGTTAATTCACTGTTGTTTCTCCCTATGAATGTAATGTTTCTCTCTAGCTTTGCTCCACAAAATACTAACGGAGAGCCCCACAGCAAGGATTACTATTGCAGACATTAAAAAGGACAGATGGTACACCAAACCTATGAAAAAAGGTAAATGCCTTTAAGTGCTTTGTACAACATAGAAAAACAGCTTATGTAGTTTGAGAGTATATATTGACGTAAAAATCCTTGGCACGCTGTAGTTAGCAGAAAAGACCCTAAAGATAGGAAATTCAGAGTGTGGCAGGGCCTCAGCATTTCTCCCTTGGGTGGTTGGTCTGGAGTAAACCAATCTGACTCCTGAGGGTTTTTGTCTTCATTTGGGTTTTATTTTCTCTTATTTACATGGTTGACCTCTGGGTAAGCCCAAAAGGTTCTCTTAAGCAAAACAAAAGAGATCCCCAAATTCACAATGCAAACAGAAATACTTTCCCTTGCCTCCTCTTCCAGCTGTTATCCTACCACAGGGGCTCCTAGTTGCCAGTGTTTCCCCAAGCAGCTGTTATCTTAGTTTTTTTCCCTATGGGGAGGGGAGACAGCCTTTCACCCAGTAGAAGCCTTTCCTTCCTGTTGCCGCTACCCCTGCTGCAGCCAGTCTCTCATCTCTCTCCTTCCCTCTCTTACCAGAAGAGGTGTTTTTACAGGTCACTGGCAGCCTTTCACTGGCCTCAGCTGTCTCTAGTTAACTTGAGGTCACCCTTTTTCAGCTCATAAGGAACCTTCTAGGTTCATGATTTTAGGGTTGATTATATCTGCCCTCCACCACTCTTATTTATTATGACTGACTTCATCAACAGAGTTAAGGTTTAAATTTACAAGAAACTCCAATATTGTAAAGCTTGGAAATTCAGAGTTGAGGTGTTCAGACTACCTTAATTCATCCTCTGGATATATGTTTGCCTCCCAACTTCCCTGTTATGTAAGTGGAGTACAAATATGTACACTGCAGAGTATTGGTTTTAAAATGTTCATACATATGTTTGATATCAAGTGTGATATTTTTGTCACCTCATTAACCTTCTTCTCATATAAGTGCTCTAATGTCATCGCGTGGGCCTAGGAAACTTATATGTGGGCATGTTACCTCAGTGTCTAATGATGCTCTTATTACTGATTGGCACACAAAATCATAGGGGAAGGTACAAAGTGCTATCAGCATCCCAAGGAAGGGGTCAAATCTGCAAAGCATTTTTTTTCCTTTGGGACTCCTTGACCATAAAGACAGCAGGATCAGCACAGCCAGCATATGTTTAAGGCATTCTAGTTCTTACCTTTTCTAGTAAGATGAAACTGTTTTGGATGAATAAAGTAGATATAATTTCTGATTTGTCTCAGGGTATTGCTATTGGGGCGGGTTTATTCTGCCCATTAAATGTTGTTTTTGACAACTATAATGTACAAAGGATTTTTTCCCTTGTGGGTATGCTAGTATTTGAACTATTGAGATTGCTATTCAGTGATGTTTGGAATCTCAGTCTTAAACATGTTTCAGGTACTGGAATACAAATGGAAAAAATAAACAAAGAAAATGATCTGTGTGACAATTCAGAGACCAACCTATGCAAGAGCTATGTATTTTTAATGGGTAGCTCATCCTAATTCCATATACTTTAAACCCCTGGTGACTCTTAGGAAAGCTCTTCTGACACCTGCTTGTGTGATTTATCTTCTTCTGTTAGGTGTAAAGCGGGCTCGTGTCTCCTCAGGGGGCCTTTCAGACTCGCCAGGTGGCTTTTCTAAGCACATTCGGTCTGATATGGACTTTTCGCCAGTGAAACGTGCACACAGGTCAGAATGCTTTATGCTTGTGTTTTTGTTGTTTCCAGTAACTAACACCACACACACTTCTTCACCTGAAAGCCTTTATTTGAAAACCTGGTAGCTTAGTTAAACTGGCTTCAAAATTACACCCTTCCTTATGTATTTTTCCCATATTTTCCTCTTATATGAAAACAGGGCTGTAATCTGACAGCTCTTCTCTCCATACCCAAACATCCATCTGAGGGACTTGAATCCAGAAGATACTCGTCTATGGGCAGCGGCCTTATCAACAGAGCATCCTCTCTGCTTGAGCTGGTTCTGAGCTTGGAATCTGCAGTGGCTTGTAAACTCTGTAAGGCAGGGCCTGTATCATCTTTTATGCCACTCTGAGTACCCTGTTGTCACTCAATAAAGAATCATTGTGCTGCCCTAGCATCACCACACAGGGCCTTTCTCCATCCTTGCCTCATTCTCTTAATAGTGACTTCCTCTTTCTGAGCTGTGATGAGAGGCACAATGGACTCATTTTTACAGAGCATCTGTTTCAACCTCCAGCAGTGAGTCTAGTGATGCAGTTCTGAATGAAAAACAAGAGTCCAAGAAATGTGCTTGCTACTACGACAAGGCTTTCTTTGATTATGGCTTCACCAGTGCTTTGGTCAAGAATGAAGAAAGGCTAAATGCTTGCTATGTCACACGGTGTTATCAAGGGAAAGCATGACTCTAATAAACTTAAATGACATTTGGAAACCTTTTTCAAGAAACACAGAAGAAAACCAAGGTCCTTTTTCCAGTGCCGCAAAGAACTTTTGCATCAACCATTGCAATTAAAGAGAGCCAAGTCCATATCTGACTGAGCTCAAAAGTCATCATTTGAAGTAGGTACCACACTGCACAGGCCAAGATACCTCATGCAATTGGAGAGACTTTGATTTTGCTGCCTGCAATCGATGGTGAACATGAAGTGTGGGGAAACCGAGGCAAACAAACTCAAAACCCCACCACTCTCCAACAACACAGTGAAGTGAAGGGTTGGGACATTAGCAGCAGATAAAGAAAACACTGATGGAGCATCTGAAAAACACTGCTGCTTTTGCTCAGTAAGCTGATGTGAGTCTGAGGATTGTGATGCACATTTCTTGGCTTTTGTGAAATGCCATGGGAGGCTGTGGTTCTCAAAGACATCTGTTCTGTTTCCCTCTTCCCGAACATGAGACAGCACAAGGAATGTTTGATGTGCTATGTGGCTACATGCAAGACAAAATGTACCATGTGATCACACGGTGAGTTTTTGCACAGATGGAGCTCTGTCTTGGGCAGGCCGCAAAGCAGCTGTGTGCGCCTTGGTAAAGAAAGTTGCTCTGTCTGCTGTGTGGACTCACTGCATGATTCTCCGAGAACAACTGGCATCTAAAGGTCTGAGTCCAGCGCTAGGTGCAATTTTGCAGCAGGTCTCGTCTATTGTGATCTACATCAAGACTCAGCCTCTCCACATGCATCTATTTGCATAACTGTGTGAAGACAGGGATCCGATCTTGATGTGGTGGTGGTCCACGCTGTAGCTTGTTGGCTGTTGAAAAGAAAAGTACTGGGACAATTATTTTAACTGAGATGAGTAGCATGCCTGTGCAATGGTCTGCAAAAAGTGAATTTGGTTTGCTATGTGGCCAAAGGAAGATGTCGTCTTGCCCATGTCACAGATATTTGGGAATCTGAATGAACTGAAAGACAAACTATAAATCCTTCCTGCAGCTTTGCAAGTTACTGGCTGACAGTGAATCTATTCAGCCTCCCACAGATGATGGCTGAATATCTTAGAGGAACAGTTTGCATCCTTTTTCCCTGACTTGGACATGAGAGTCTGATTGGGTGCAAAACCATTTGTAGTGCAAGCCTGATGCCATGGATTTGCCAGCAGCTGAAGTCGAACAGCTCATCAATATTTCTTGCAGTTGATTCTTGCAAGGAAGATATACTCCACCTTCTCTGCCAGAGTTTTGGTTCACTATGTAATGAATATCCTGTACTCTCAACACTCTCCTTAAAATTGATGGTGCCATTTGCAAGCACATATTTGTAACAAGCTGGATTCATCACACTTGTGTCCATGAAGTCTCTGAATTGTTGATGTCACGTCGGAGATTAGATGTGCAATTTCTACCACTCTGCCAGATTTTGAGAAGCTGTTGCAACATGCAAGCCCAAGAGCAATAAATGTAGATTCCTTGGTTGCTGTGTTGCTGTCTGGAGTTACAGGAAACAGTAAATCTCAAAATTTGGGTCACCTAGGTAAAAAGTTTGGGAATCCGTGATGTAGTCTGTAAAGTACTTGGGGGTTCCGTCAGGGTAAAAAGCACAAGGGAAATGCAACATTACTATGATGCACTTTATTATTAATGTAACTACTTGTGTTTTCATGTTTCAGTGAGGAGAAAGTAAGCTACTCCACTTCTCAGCCAGAACCTCGCACTGGCATTTCCTTGTGGGAAAATAGCCCAACCACTATCAACAAACTAGTGCAAGGCATCAGCTTCTCCCAGCCGGCATGCCCTGAGCACATGCTAGTTAACAGTCAGCTACTTGGCACCCCGGGATCATCACAGGTAATGTTTGGAAATGCTATAGTCATTCATCTTTGTTCAGAGGCATGCAGCGTGGCAATTTGTTCTTTGGTGTTAAAGATGCAGTTTGCACCGATTCAGATACATTGACTTAATTTTAAAGTCAAGTAAATTGGAGAGGAGTTACCCTAAACTTTCAGCCCAGAAAGGTTGTCTAAGGAATCCATATCTCTGATCTCTAATCTGCAGAACCCATGGCAACGTTTGGTGAAGAGAATGACCCGTTTCTTTACGAAGCTGGATGCTGACCGCTCCTATAATAGTTTAAAGGAGGTTTGTGAGAAGATGGGCTATGTCTGGAAGAAAAGCTGCACAAACCAGGTATAGTCTATGGAATTAAACAAATTAACGTTTATGATTCCATTTGGCAAATCCTGTAAAAATATCCTTTAGTGAGATGTAGCATTTTCTAAACCAGCACAAGACCTGTAAATGAAATCCCTACACAGAAAGACTCCTTTATATGTTGTTACTAGTGTACTGGGAAAATAATGCTCGTAGCAGTGAAATCTCTCCTTCTCATAACTATGTTCTCTCCCATTTGCCTTCAAGGTCACCATATCAACTACCGACAGAAGAAATAATAAATTGATTTTCAAGGTGAACCTGGTAGAAATGGAGGACAAGATTTTGGTGGATTTCCGCCTGTCTAAGGTATGCAAAATAAACCAACAAACTTTAGCATTAAGGAAAGAGGAGGGTGTTAGAAGCAAACTGGACCAACTCCCATATGATAAAGTGGGATAAATCTGCATAAGTGGGATAAGATGATGACAAGCCTGGGGGGAAGAGGTTTTTGCATGAGCAGTTTGCACCTAACAGAAGAGAGAAACACAAAATGGGAGTTAGCGACAATATTTTGTCACTTATGCCTGAAACCAGGGCTGTGGTACTGAATGCCCCATGCAGTGCAAAAGCTATTAACGCTCGTTGTCTGGAAATCCCTGCTTCCAGTTATGAGTCTGGAGAGTGGGGAAATAGAGTTCTGAATTCCAGTGGAAGCAGGATCAAGCCCTTAAAGGTGTAGCTGGCCTTCATCGCTCTCCCTAATCAGCCTTGCTGATGCCTACTGTGATTGGGGAGAAGACATGTCCACATTCTTACATAGCCCCTCTGGGAGCTTGGCAGGCACTGGCTGGCCTGGCTGCCATCACTACAGTTATATTATGGTGTTCATGGGGCTCCCTTTGTCTTGTCCCCAGCATAGTACAGACAGGATGCCATAAATTTGGCCCGTGGCATCAAACTGAGAGAGATCAGAATGTATTGGATCATAATAGCTTTCCAGCCTTGAGTGCGGGGGACTGGACAAGATGACCTCTTGAGGTCCCTTCCAGAGCTACACTTCTGTGATTCTATGGAACAGGCCTAACCTAATATCCAAGGTGCTCTTCATATTTAGGCAGATGGTGCAGAAAAGTCTGGTGTAGTTGACAGAGACCTCCAGCTTCTGCCTCTGCCAATGACACGTAACAGTAATAAGTTGATTTGCTTGCTGTTTTAAAGATCCCTGATAAGTGTTTTCTATAGAAACAAAATTATCAACACATTTGGAGAGAGAGTCTATTCTGTATGTGTGCATGAAAAAGAAATCCTGTGAAATGGATAAGGTCACCCAATAACATGATTGGACCAAGCTGTTAAGAGCATAATAGTAGAGCTGGGAACATTTCTTGCCATGTCATGTATTTCCCTTCTTGAAAGATAAATAAAATTAAATATTTTTAAGACATCGGTTCAGGGCAATTTCTGCTGCACCCTAAAATGAACAAACTCCACAACGGCTGCCTCAATTCAGCAAGTAAAATAGACACCTTTTGTAAAAGTTTATAAAAGTAATACTGTGAATATAACAATAGAGGAGGAGGCATTTCTTTGGTAACTAATTATAAACAATGAACACAAAAATTGTAAAGAAAAAAATAAAATCTCTAGAGTAGGTGTTAAAGTTGTGCTGGCCTTTGCCATGGCTAGGAGGCCCTCTGGACATCACTGGCTCTTTCTTGCTGTTAGACCATTATAGTAATTAGTAGTGAAGAGGGATTTTGTTCACTTCTTCTCTGGTGCAGAAAGCATTTCTTCTCTGGGATCCTGCCTCCCAGCATCCCTCAGAAAGGCAGGCGTTACAGCATTCCCGTTCCTTTCTTGTTTGTTGGTTTGCGCATTAGTGCATGCACAAATGTGGTCCCCAAAATAGTTTTGTTTTTATTACCTAGGGTGATGGGTTGGAGTTCAAGAGGCACTTCCTGAAGATTAAAGGGAAACTGAATGATATTGTCAGCACCCAGAAAGTGTGGCTTCCTGCCACGTGATCCAGCTGCCATTGGGAAGTGGAGTGAAATGGATGCTGCTACACTGATTTAATTTTTATTCTGCATCAAGAAACACTTGTGGCTGCCACTATCTGAGAGCCACTTGCAATGGAAACCCTTATTTAGGAAATATGTGTGAATAATCTGTCTTGACACAGGACATTTCCTCAGAGGACAGGCTTGGTAAATACAATTCCAGGGTCTCCCAGACAAATTTGGGATAGTGAAAGTGTCTGACTTTAATAAGTTAGCCAGTGGCATGCCTTCCTATTGCTAGCTACTGCATCAGTTTTTTCTTCTGCTCAGTCAGCAAACCCTGATTCATTGGGATGCTTTGTGCTTCTGTGGGAGCCAGCCTGACGGTTCTTCTGGCGTATGGAGTGTACGTCTTCTTGCCCAAAGCTGCTGCAGCCACTGACTGATGCAGATTTAGGGTTATTTTGGGTGGGGGGGAGGGGGTTAGGGGAGGGAAAGCCTATACCCAATAAAGAATAGTTTCAGCGCCCTTACTGCATTTCTGTATCTTCAGATTTTAAATCTGTTTGAGCAATAACTTGTCTGTTGCCCTTTCATATGAAATTAGAGGACAGCGTGCAGAGGCTTAAAAAGACCATGAGGATCTTAGTCATGTGATTTTTGTTAAATTTATAATACTTTTTTGGCCTTTCCTCTTTTTGTAAAATAATGAGGTTGGGCCCAAAGCACTAGTTCTAGTGTATTGTTCATCCATAGTTTTACTCATTTCAGGCTAAGAGGTCTGCAGCAGAACAGATACTGTGCTAACATTTTATGTCCCATTTATCTTGTTTTTAACTATCTTTTTCCCTTGTTCAGTGTGTTCTAGATTTCCCTACATTGGAAGGTAAAGTCAAACCTGTTGTGTACAACAGTTTATGTTGGGAATTTGCAGGAGGGTAGCAGGGCCTCTTGGAAATAAGAAATGCCCCTTTCTTGGTACCTAAAATTCAGACTTACTTGGGCAGTTATTTCTTTGAATGGTATGTAGTTCATTTGTATTAACAAGGACCACTCGCTTCTCACCAATCACAGTCAAATGTACAATGATGTGAAGATAAACACGATCTGTATAAACTTTTGTAAATTTTTACAAAATAAAATATAGTCACAATTTGAAAGAAAGCAAATGGCTGCCCTGGTGTGTTTTGGGCGGAATTCTATTTCAGTGGCGGCTTCCCCTTCTAGGGATCCCACCTTATTAATGAAGCGAAGGATCCAGATAAAGCCAGTGTGTAATGACACACCACCAGCTTCCAGCTGCTCTCTCTCCCAGCATCCAGGAGAGCCCCCCTCTCTGGCTCTGCCTCTGGGTCGCCTCCAGCAGGCCTGGCAGTATAGGACCAGCTCAAAGCTCACTCCCCTAATGACAGTGACAAGTCAGCTATGACACTGCCACTTGTTAAGCAGTGGTTTAGCAACACATTTTGTTTTGAAAACTCTTCATGCCTAGCTTTATCCATAAACTTGAAAGAAAAGATTTACCTATTTCTGATCCAGGGACCATCTGATTTGACCTTCCAAACCAGAGATCAAACTGGGACTATCGTTTAAGTGAACAGACTGTATCTGGCCAAGAGTGTTCTAGGGTTTTTTGGCATGAGAACGCTAAGGAAAGATCAGAAGGCTACCTGGCATAAACAAAGGGGACCCCTTGAAACAAATCAGAACTATTAGGATGTCCATTTAGCAACAGTGGGCTTTATATACCAGGAAACAAAGTAGAAAAATCCAAACAAAACAAAGTTCACAGTTCAGAAACACAATATCTTAGACTAACGGAAACGTGCTCAGTACATCAGCAGTATTTCAGAGACAGCTGAAACGTTGCACCAGCTGGTGGTTCTGGATACAAGGAGGCTGCCTGGATGTCAGTCTTCATTGTGTAGGCACTCTTGTTTCCGTTTGAGTGCTTTTATCAACCAAACTGAAGCTGATTTCTTATGTATGTATGAAGTTACGCCACCTTTCAAAAGGCAGCCCTCTTCCCCGTATTGGCCCTAGGATGGACCCTCCTTGGAGAGCGAGAAGTAGCTCTTCACGGCCCTTTACTGTCAGTCCACGCTCAACCTACAGCTCTGCAAGCAGAGGCTAAATAAAGCGCTGCGTAAGTAGCTCTGACAACCCTTGTGTGGACACCCAGCCGAAGGTGAGCAACTCATCTCATTCCTTGGCCACAGGGGCTCACTAAAGAGTACAGCGTGTCTTCTCACTGTCCCTCCCTCATTTGGGGCCCAATTGAGAGACAGGCAGACTGAGCTGTTATCAGCCAACCCCTTGCAAGTGCTTGTTTCGGGACATACATGCTGGTCTAGATTCTGATGCGTTTGCAGGGTAGCCCTGGGGCGAGGTGGTAGATGCCCCGTCCTTTGATGCAGCCGAAGACTGGTATCTTGTTTTGGCAGGTGGCGCAGCAAAGGGCTTCGGCTCCAGGAAAATCCCACACGGAGCTAGATGTGAAGCAGTGAGGTGATAAGGCCACAGAATTCCCCATGCACCTGACATGGAGCCATGCAGACAGCCAGCCGGCAAAGAGCATGTTGGATGCATAAGGAGCCAAAGAAGTGGCCTGCAGAGAAGCAAGCCAGGCAAGAGTCTGTTTGGGATAAAGGTAAATCCTTCCTTGGACTGGCAGTAGCACAGGCCAGCATCTCTACACTAGGGGCCAGCGAGCATGTTAGAGGTCGTTAGACAGGAGGCAATGCTGACAATATTTGCTTCCCAGTCCCTAAGGACAGAGGCAGGTAACGCACAGACGGGAGAGGAGGCTGTGGCATGGAGAGGGTCTCTGGCAACCAACTGCTCCCCACCCTTCCCTCTGACTGTTAAGCAGCGACTCCAGAGCCCACAGGAAGCCAGTTGCCAGCTTCTCCCGGGGATTTGGTTACACGGGAGACACTGTTGGTTGCCATCCAGCAGTGAAATGTGGGAACGATCGGTGCAATGCCCTGTGCATCCAGTACAAGGATGATCACCACTGGACCACTCAGTTAGCTGTGCTCTGCGTCTCCTGTGACTCCCCCCTGCCCGCAACAGGCAGCTTGCTGGCTGGGGGAGGAGTACTATGGGATGGCACTGACTCCTGTCAGGACAGGCTGGTGTAAATGAGGGAGAGGAGATAATGTGGGACCCAATCCTGAGTTACTCTGTGGGCCAAATCCTGAGCTCGAGGGAGGCTGGGGTCCCTCCCCATGGACCCTGGTGTCCAGAGCTCAGCCTCTGGCCGGTTGCGGTGAAGTTGGTTTATTTTAAGGATGTTTATTACACACGTCCGAGCACACTGTGTGTACTGCAAGTTCCCATTAACGGCCACCTCTGTGTGTGGCAGGGATGCATGGCGTCCCTTTCTGGAGGCCCATCAGTAGGGGGGTATTACAGAAAAGAACAAGACACCCAGAGCCCTGACTCCAAAGGGCCGTTCAGAGCCAGCCTCATCGGGGCGTGTGACTGGTTGTTCTGAATGACTCATCAAAGGGGTGCTGGGGGCTCTCCTGACCAGCCACTGTCCAAATCCTGCAAAGAGCTTTGTGCCGTCACCCCACTGCCGTCAGCAGGGCACAGAGACCTGCATGGAGCAGCTTGCAGGATCGGGCTCTAGGGGATTGGCTCGTGTGGCCCCTCCACCCTTGACTGTGGCAGGACTCCTCAGGGACCCGGGCCCACCCCAGTGCAGATGTTTGCAGGATCAGGGCTGTTTGGAGTGAAAAGGGAAGGAGAGGGGATGAAACTGGGTTCAGCTGGACCTAGCTGCGCTTTACCCAGGGGCTGTTTTCCTGAAGGTTTTCTGGTACATTAGCAATAGCTGTGGGTGAGAATAAGAGACAGAGTTGAGTGTCAGGGGCACCCTGTTGGCAGCTAAGCCCAGGGCATCTCACGTTGTCTGCCAGCGGGCTCAGATAGACATTGAAGAGAAGCAGCAATCGTATGGATTCCTGCAGGACCTTCGGAGAGGCGCAGCCCCCTGCAATACCCTGGGGGTGGGTTAGCATCACCTTATGGTGCCCTGTGTCAAGGGCTGCGGAGAGGTCCAGCAGGGCATGGAACAGAACACCGTGTTCGGAGATCAACCCACCTGAGCCATTTGTGCTCGGCTGAAAGAGACGCAGGGGGGTGAGCCGGGAACGTGGGTGACAGCTGGTGGGAGTATTTTAGCCCTGGAGCAGGGACGGCGCCGGATCAGACGGAGCCAATTGGTCTGGGGACAGAGACTGCAGCTTGGCATGTCCCAGGGTCACTCTGAGCCTAGCATGGTGAGAGGCCCGTGTTGTGTCAAGTGCTGTATGTGCAAATGAAGCCGAAGCATTGTTATTCGAATAACAAATATCACAGGGTCTCTTTCAGGGGGTAAGGCAACAAGCCACGTCTACTGTGAATACAAAACTCTGGTAAATAGCATCAATAGTGCAAATACCAGGAAAACGTTAGTGTTGATACTAATATCAATATTGTGCTTTACTTAGTGAAATAGTAGTATAAATTGGGATCAACACACTAATGTCCTGAGTGGGGCCAACAGGGGGAAATAAATCTGACCAGTGCTGTGTTGCTAGGTTGCTAAACTCTCCAGTGGATCTTGTGCAAAGGAAATGTCCTGCTAAGAAAGTGCCTTTAAAAATCTCTCTGTGTGCACTCAGCACATCACCAGCTGTGCTAACAGACCCTGGTCCCCCTGCAGAGCTCTTCCCGCTGCCGGCACAGACAGGAATGCACTGCGTGCTACAGCCCGCGCTAATGCAAACCTTTGTTACCCCTTTTGGACCAAGTGGTTGGCTAGTATTTGGGGCCTTGCTGGGTTGGTTCCCTTGGAGGAGAAACTGATGACCGAGGTAGGTATTTCTTTGGTGCCGTCCTGTTTATTAAAAAGACTGGACACAACGTCCTATTTCCCTAAACACAGAAGAAACCCAAGTCTGCATTTCCAGCCAGCACTGTGCCCAAAAACATGGCTTCCTGCTATGGCCATGTTCACCCCTGATTTGCTTGCTGATGCTGGTGTGCACACAGCTGCAACCAGTCAATTCCCTAGCCCCTATATTTTACAGTCAGTCTAAGGGAAACCCCTCAGCCCTATATAGAATCATAGAGGATTCCTCAGGCTGGGAGGAAATGAGCGGTCCCCAAGTCCAGCCCCCTGCACTGAGGCAGGACCAAGTCAGCCTAGACCATCTCTGACAGGTGTTTGACCAACATGTTTTAAAAAATCTCCGGCGATAGGGATTCCGCAACCTCCCTTGGAAGCCTGCTCCAGAGCTTAACCCTTACATCTAACTTTCCCTCTCCTTGTTCTCAGACAGAGCTGAACAGTTGTGGCTGAAACTTTCCAAGAAAATTCAGCCAGAGAGAGACGCCCAGCATGGAACCTTTCGGTCTAAGTAGCTGAAGTTTGGCAAAGGTATAAACAACTGAAAACAGGGCTTTGGAATGGGATGTCTCGGGCAACCGTAATATTAGGTGGGGCTACCAGCTCCTTCGCCTAAGGTTGGAATGCATGTCCCCTCTGTTATTCGTTTGCAGTGATCGGGCCCGGGGTTCTGTTCCCTAGTGCCAGGGGCACAGCTGAGCAGTGGTTGGCGGAGTTTGCACCCTTCCCAGTGCGTGAGCTGAAGCCACAGGCCAGGGGGTGCCTGAGTGAAGAGACAAACCCAGGGCACTGGCAATGAGTTCTCCAGGTTTGTTTCCGAGTTTCCTGTCCTCCCTGCCCATGCCCATGTTTTAGCTACTGTCCCATCATAGCTCTGATCCCTCACCCCAGCTTCTGCTGGTAGCTGGGAGGGCCGCACACGCTGACTCTTTCTCCGTAACAGCTGGGGGGAGTCTGGCTGAGCTGCCCTCCACGTACCAGCAACTGGGCTTTCAAAGGGCTGCCAAGTCTGCTGCGGCCTCCTCCACCTGCAACCGGCTTCCCCCTCCCACTGGGGGTTTCAGCCACGCAGACTCAGTGGCCAGCCATGCCCTGGGGCCGGGCGGAAGGTTTTATTCACAGTAATGGGGCAAGAAGCTTCATTTTTATAAAGGAAGATTTATGGTCTGCGGGCATTGGAAGGGACCCCCTGGGAGCTCTGGGCGACTGGCACCAGCCCCGCCCAACCCTGCCTTTGGGGAGGACAGGGAGCTGCATGCACAGAGCTGGTTACCTGAATAGGAATCGTTCTGTTCCCTGGCTGACCTCGTTTTCATTCGATCCAATCTGGGGATTTGACTATTAATCAGCAAAAATACCTGGGAGTTTCCCGCTGGCTGGGCCCTGATTGGCTGCTGCCCTGACTCCAAGGGGGTAATATAAATCTGGCTGGTGTGTGAGGTATGCAGTACTCCACGCACTCCCCCGGGGCTCTCACTTGGCTTGAAGGAGAGAGAACAAAGGATGAACAAGATCCTGGTTCCTTTTTTCCTAGCCCTGCTCTACTTCGCAATGGGTAAGTCCCCAGACGAAACTGAACAATTCTGCCCCGAAGGCACCAGATACTCAGCTCCATCTGGGGCTGGCCCATCAGCCTCAGTGGAACTTGGATGATGTACACCAGCAGGGGAGCTGGCCTTCGTTCAGGAGAGAGGGAGAGTCACACACTATCTGTAAGAGTAGCCTCCTCTCTGCCTTAGTGACAGAGGCCTTGGAAAAGCCAGGCTGGCCTTGGGAGTGACCTGCACACGGACGAGTAAAATCAACAGTGTCATGAAGTCAATACTGGGAAATGGACAGTTTTGCAAGACTGTGACAGGGCCGCTGAATTGTGCAAATCATCCACCTGCTTCCCAAACATGGCCAGATACAGCTGGGCCAGGAGCTTGTTAGCAGCATCTCTGGCAGTCACAAAACCCAGTCGTGCTGGATCCATGCATTGGGAAGGGAAAAAATAACCAGGGAGGCGTATTTTGAACCGACCTGCGGCGTGAATATCGACAGTGTTTTTCTCCAAGACAAAGAGCTGCGCTACATGTATTGCAAAATGGTGCGTGGCAGTGCCAGTCGCTTACGCAGGTCGCTGTGTGATTTTCACATTATTGAAATTCCTAATAAAATTATAGGGGCAGGAAAAGTTATATCCTGACAGAGGGATAGTGGAAGCGAGAGCCCTGACTGCAGCTGCCTGGTTGCTGACCTCCTTTAGGTGGTTCAAGCTGTTTGGTGGTTTTTCCCCACGCACTTAAAAATAGACACGGACTTTCATAAGCAGGACAGAAAAAACTGGAGTGGGTCTTCACTGATTGATTTGATTCACCCTCCCACCCTTCACTGGTTGATTTGATTCACCCTCCCACCCTTCACTGGTTGATTTGATTCACCCTCCACTCCGTCTGGAATATTTTTAACTACTAAATTAATAGATTATTGTAACTGAAAGGGTCAGAGAAAAGTATTTCTCCTATTCCCCCCGCTTCCCCTTCCACTTTACTTCCTTTGCATTTCACCATGCTCTATGGAGTCAGCTTCAGTATTTCCTGGCAAAGTCAATTAGTCAGTTTCTATACCTGTTTGGGTCCTCTGGGACAACAAAAGGGGAAAGAAAAACCTTTCCCAAGGCAGCGATGTACCTTTAAAAACCTGAAAAGCACCTAGAGAAATTGTTATGAATTTAGCTATGTAGAGTCAGAGGCGGTGCTAGTGCGTGCATCCCGATGAGCTTCTCTGTCATGGATCTGGCTGGGCCAGCTGGCCAGGCCAGTTCACACTCAGCCTTTCTACGACATAGGGAAGTGCGAGTTCCCTGCCAGCCAGCCACGCGCATGGTCTGACGGGCGACTGCCATTTCCCCGCCAGTGGCCCGCCTGTGTCCATTCTCCCTTCTCTCTCTCTCCTGTCCCGCAGCGGGAGCCCTCCTGTGCCACGTGTGCGTCCGACAGCAGCCGAACAAAACGTGTATTGCAGGGGCAAGGATGTGCAAGGCGGCGCCGGGGGAATCCTGCTACATCCAGAAACTCTTCCTCGGTAGGTGTGGGTGGCGGGGGGCACGCACGCACCCCGCTCACATTCCCGCTCTTTTAATTTCGGTGAACACGAGATGCCCCATCTCGGGGGCTCACAGTGCTGCCCCTGGTGGGTGGGGCCCAGGAGCGTCTCTGCTGGGCCTAGGGCGATCCCTGGTTGCCAAGCCGGTGGGAGCACCGCGGAGCCACCAAGGGAGCTGTGTGAACAAAGGCAGTGACGGGGGGCGCAGGGAAGGGCAGGGGTGGGGGAGTCCCCTGAGGACAGAGGGCGGGTCCAGCAGGTGTCTGCCTCCGGAGCAGTGGGCAGGGAATGGCCTGGTTCCTGGGCGTCGACAGAGAGGGCGGGCAGCTCAGCCGGTGATGCTGTGGCTGTGGGGCCAGACCGGACGCTGGATTCCTCCGGCGCAGTCCCAGGGAGGCGTCTGGCCCTGTCGCCCAGCCCTGGGCACTCATGGCTCTCTGTCTCTAGGGGACAGCCCCCTCTATGCACAGCTGGGCTGCTTCAGCAATTGCCAGGACCAAGAGGGAGGCGCATTCATCCGCCATGTCTTCCACTGCTGCACCGAAGACTTCTGTAACGCCTAGGGCCCGGGGGCTGTGGTCGCCCCCTCCCTTCCCACTCGCCTGGGGGAAGCTGGACATCCGGAGGCTGCAGGAACCCCACTTCTCCCCTCGCCTGTCCCTTCTCCTGGTTTCTCTCCTGTTTTCCCCAGTCTGAATAAAAACCCAGCAGGCTCCGAGAGCTGCTGTGGCCCAGGCCTGTCCTCATCTGCTCTCTGCAATCTCTTTGGAAATTAGGTGTTTAGGAAAGCAGCTGGCCCCCTCGCCTTTAACTCTCTACTGCCTGACTGCCCCCTATCCATGTCTCCCTGGCCCCGGCCCAGCGCCACGATGGCTTTGGATAGTGGTTTGCTGTGGTGCCGTGGGTTAAGGTAGCACATGCTCCCCCCGCCCTCCACGAGAACATTCAGGGGCCCCTCTCCCCTGGCATCGCCAGTTTGCCTGCTAGGAAGGCTACCGTGCCCTCCCTTGGTGTTTTAAGGACGGACACCAAGCCTGCCAACCCCCTCCTCCACCCGCTAGACTCCCCCGAATGCTGGGGCCAGCCCTGAGCCTGTGTGAGCCCCAGCCCCTCAGGGCAGAGCTCTGTCCCCGTGGTGGGGTGGTGGCTGGGCTTCATACAGAGACTGATGAGCTTCCCTCCGTCTTGGCTAACTGAGCAGTCTGGGTCTGCTCTCTGAGGCCGTCCCAGCTCCTGCTTTAAGGTTCAGCAGTCCCAGGTTCAGTCCCCACTCCTCAGGATACACCCGGGGCCGCAAATCGCCCCTGCTCGCGCAGAGCCCCAGACAGAGCAAGCCCCACACAGAACCTGCTGACCCACTGAGAACTAGCCAGAGCCAAGCTGAGTGACAGAACCCTCTCTGCTCCAGACATGCTATAAGTGGGCTGCTGACAGCTTCTCCTCCACGCGACTTGCTGGCAGAGGGACAGGAGCCCTGGCAGTGGGGAGCTCAGGGATTTCCTCCTCTGGGAGCAAAGGTCCCTGTTCAGCGGCAGCGTTGCCCGACCCTTGCCTGGCTGATTCCCAGTATCTGCCCTCTGATGGGAGTCACGCTGTGACAGTCACAGGGAGCAGCGCTCTGTCCCGTCGTCCAGCCCGGTGGGCTTTCGCCAGCACTTCGGGCGCTGTGCCCACCACCACAAGGAAAGCAGTCAGTGCTGCTGGGACAAGCACTTCTGCAGCGTCCACACTCCCTGGCCCCAAAGCGCTCCATCTGTTCTGGGGGAGGGTGGGTCCTGGGGGGCAGGATCTCCACGTTCTCCCTTCCTCCCAGCTTCTGCTCTGGGCTACTCTGCCCCTCTGCTCCTCTCAGAAAAACCCAAGCCCATTCCCTGACGTCACCCTCAATCGCATGGGAATGTAGGTCCCTGTTTATCCGCGTTGCACTCAGAACCCTGCCTCACTGAGCCCCGTACCTCCACCTGCCTTCTGAAGTGATTTCTGCCCATCTCCTCACTGTGATCTGACCTCCCGTCTCTGCCTGGGTGCCTGGCTGGCCACAGGGCAGGCACTGGTTGGTGTCTGAGTGATCTCACTGTACAGACCGCATTGCCACCCCCTTCAGCCCACACATGCGGTGCCTGTGTAACCGTGGTGGCTCTCTCTGAAACACTGACTCCCCGCCGTGCTGCTGCCATGACCCCGGCTCTGCCGTTTCTCAGACAACATTCTGCTGTCGGGATGATGTGTTCACACGGCACCGCTCTGCTACCGCTGCTTGTATGTCTTTGCTGTCCTGTTTCCTCGTCTAATAAACCTACCGACTGTTCAGTGGTATCAATGACCCTCCAGGACATCTGTTTCTTCACAGAAAGTGAGGCGTTTACAGGCAGAATTTTCAAAGCTTCCCACAAGCGACAAGGGCCCCAACCCTCATACTGCCCACGTCTATACCCAGTTCAAGCCCGTACAACCCCCCCTTTCGCGGTCTCAGCAGACAGCCTGGCTGCGAGGCATCCAATGTTCCTCCAGACTGTGCATGGACATCTCAGACGTGCCCATGATGCAGGAAGCGGCTCCCGCTTACACCAGTGTCAGTTGCTGGATCTCCAAGGTCACAGCTGTGTCTGAAAGCTTTGTGCAGCTCAAAAGCGGCTCTCTCTCACCAGCAGAAGTGGGTCCAATCACCGCTACTCTGTAGCCGGGAGGGGTGTCCCCCTCTGAGGAGGACCCAGAGGGGGAGCCAGACCCACCCTGGCTGATAAAGGCCCCAGGGTCCCCACCTGACTGGAAGCAGGGGGGGCGGAGCCAGGCCTGTGAGCCCAGTCAAGGGAGAACGGCCGAGAGAGAAGGACACCTCTCCTCCTGAGCTCCCAGCTCAGGCCGGGCCAGAGACCCATGCTGAAAGGGAGCAGCCGGCCTTAATCCCAGCCTGGGAACCAGCAGAGGCCTCACCAGAGTTCCCCGCGGCCTGGGAGCCCGAGGAAGGCCCACCTGAGACACCTGTGGCCTGGGAGCCGGAGGCGGGCCCACCTGAGCAGTACAGAGCCTGAGACCCGGATAACTTACCAGCCCTGCCTGAGGGCCAGGCACCAGACTGCTCACCTCACCAGCCCTGCCTGAGGGCCTGGCACCAGACTGCTCACCTCGCCAGCCCTGCCTGCCCTGCCTGAGGGCCAGGCACCAGACTGCTCACCTCACCAGCCCTGCCTGAGCACCGGGCACCAGACTGCTCACCTCGCCAGCCCTGCCTGAGGGCCTGGCACCAGACTGCTCACCTCACCAGCCCTGCCTGAGCGCCGGGCACCAGACTGCTCACCTCACCAGCCCTGCCTGAGCGCCGGGCACCAGACTGCTCACCTCGCCAGCCCTGCCTGCCTGAGCGCCAGGCACCAGACTGCTCACCTCACCAGCCCTGCCTGAGCGCCGGGCACCAGACTGCTCACCTCACCAGCCCTGCCTGAGCGGCCAGGCACCAGACTGCTCACCACCAGCCAGCCCTGCCTGAGGGCCGGGCACCAGACTGCTCACCTCACCAGCCCTGCCTGAGGGCCGGGCACCAGACTGCTCACCTCACCAGCCCTGCCTGAGCGCCCTGCCTGGGCACCAGACTGCTCACCTCACCAGCCCTGCCTGAGGCCTGGCACCAGACTGCTCACCTCGCCAGCCCTGCCTGAGGGCCTGGCACCAGACTGCTCACCTCGCCAGCCCTGCCTGAGGGCCTGGCACACCAGACTGCCTGAGGGCCGGACACCAGACTGCTCACCTCGCCAGCCCTGCCTGAGGGCCGGACACCAGACTGCTCACCTCGCCAGCCCTGCCTGAGCGCCAGGCACCAGACTGCTCACCTCACCAGCCCTGCCTGAGCGCCGGGCACCAGACTGCTCACCTCACCAGCCCTGCCTGAGCGCCGGGCACCAGACTGCTCACCTCGCCAGCCCTGCCTGAGGGCCGGGCACCAGACTGCTCACCTCACCAGCCCTGCCTGAGCGCCGGGCACCAGACTGCTCACCTCGCCAGCCCTGCCTGAGGGCCGGGCACCAGACTGCTCACCTCACCAGCCCTGCCTGAGGGCCGGGCACCAGACTGCTCACCTCGCCAGCCCTGCCTGAGCGCCGGGCACCAGACTGCTCACCTCGCCAGCCCTGCCTGAGCGCCTGGCACCAGACTGCTCACCTCGCCAGCCCTGCCTGAGCGCCGGGCACCAGACTGCTCACCTCGCCAGCCCTGCCTGAGGGCCGGGCACCAGACTGCTCACCTCACCAGCCCTGCCTGAGCGCCGGGCACCAGACTGCTCACCTCACCAGCCCTGCCTGAGCGCCTGGCACCAGACTGCTCACCTCACCAGCCCTGCCTGAGCGCCTGGCACCAGACTGCTCACCTCGCCAGCCCTGCCTGAGGGCCAGGCACCAGACTGCTCACCTCGCCAGCCCTGCCTGAGGGCCGGGCACCAGACTGCTCACCTCACCAGCCCTGCCTGAGGGCCGGGCACCAGACTGCTCACCTCACCAGCCCTGCCTGAGGGCCGGGTGAAAGAGTGCTAGCGCAGAAAAGGGGCTCAAGACTGCTCCTGGCGGGAGGTAACCGGGAGGGGTGGTCCCCCTCTGAGGAGGACCCAGAGGGAGAAGCCTGGATGCTGCTCCCCGCTTCCAGGGGCACGTCCACATACTCCCTCCCCTACCTTGTCTTGCTAATAGCCTGGGACCGACACAACTACAACGAGTCTGCATAGAAGAAATCTCCAGAGGCTGGAGGCTTTTCCTGTCTTTCCAGGATTTTATGGTTTCAGCTGGAAAGGTGGCTCTGAGGTGCTCTCAATGGGTCGATGAAGTTTTCATTTGTGTTAATATCCTGAAAGCGAGTGTGAGACGTCGCCCTGTGGCAATGCCGGCCCAGTGATAGATTTGTCAATGTCCTCACGTGCTTTATTTAGTCTATTGATTAATTTATTACAATACTCTGTGCACCCTGCACTATCTTTTCAAAATGTACTAAGAACTAAAGAGATCCAGCGAATGCTCCAGGTCAGATAGATTTGATGCCCGAGGGTCATTGGGAAAATGCTGATGCGTTGAGACAGAAGAGAGAGAGTGGCGGGCTGGGAAACTCCAGCGTGTCCAGAAATAAGATGGACGTTGTTATTTAACAGAACCATGATCTTGCTCTGGACTCAGATAGACCCGGCTCATGTTAAATCTCAGGGCATTGATATGGGACTGAGAAATTAAACGGACTCATCATGTCACTTGGTTTAACCTGGAGACGTCCAAACAGGGAGCGTTGTCCGCATGTAACTGAGGGTGACACCAGGGGATGTCTTGAAGCAGAGGGGGAGAGTAACCCATAGCAGAAGCTGGGGTGAAGGGAGAACATGGATTTCCTGCCATGTCCAGATGGCATCATTGGCTTAACCTGGAGACGTCCAATTGCATCATGGGCCTTCCTTATGCAGGCATCTTGGAAAGCAAAGGGAATTACCCACTCTCCTCCCTCCAGCCGCTGCCCGTCCACAGCCCTCCACCAGCCAGCAGGTCACG
Organism: Emydura macquarii macquarii; assembly: GCF_026122565.2. Taxonomy (NCBI): domain Eukaryota; kingdom Metazoa; phylum Chordata; order Testudines; family Chelidae; genus Emydura; species Emydura macquarii. Next base: position 2,008,436 of record NW_027130449.1, on the reverse strand, counting down.
CAGCCCGGCCCACGGCCGCTTGCCCAGGGACGATCGGTTTAGGGTGCTTTGGTTCAAGTGCAGTTCTGTTGTGGGCATGAGGGCAGTAGAATGCAACTGACCTTGTTGGCAAATACGAGCGATAGCCGTTGAATGTGCCTGAGGCACCCTGTTCTATAGTGCTGTGTGTGTGCTAAATCAATGAATGCAGTCTGCAGCGAGGGCTCAGCGGCTGGGCCAGTGATGTGTCTGTGGCTGCTGCAGATCAGGGAACAGGCAGGGCTGGGCAGCAGCTGTGAGGCAATGGTCAGCACTTAGTGGCATTGGTAACAGTCTTGAACCATGCATGCCACAGCTGCACCTTTAAGGTTGTGGATGGCAGAGCAGCAGCAGAGTCAGGTAGCTTGGGCTGAAACCCCGAAGAAAGTAGCAACTAGCCTAAGGGACTCTGGCATCGGCCTCTCTACGAAGCAGTTAAAGCTGCAATCGCTCCCGCTGGGCTAGCTAGCCGGCCTGCTACAATCCTTGGATTCTCCAACCCAGGACACCAAAGCGTGAGTGGGGAACCAGGGAGTGGGGAAGGGGCCAGAACACATTGGCCATCAATAGCGGCCAGGAGGTCTGAGGTTGGGACTGCTGTTAAAATGCTTTGTGAGGCAGGAGTCTTACCTCTTAGACTTTGTTAATTACGGATTGTCCCAAATCCATCCCTTTGTTTTAACCCCCTGGACTCAGTCCTTGCGAGCGGGGAAGAATTGCCCATCGGGGGGCTCAGGGTGGGGCGTACATAGTTTCCCAGGTTTCTGAGTAGGGGATCAAGTGGGTGTCAGTTAAGGAAGGAACCCCGAAAACATTGAACCCAGCCCTTTTGCTGCCAACCCTGGGCAGAAGGTTCACACGTAGACCTGCCCTCACAGTGTGAAGGAACTGGATTTAATGCCACAGCGCCAGGCACTCAGTTTAAACCACTGGAGGAAGATGTCCTAGCAGAACCTCTGCCATCTTTGGACACGTAGGGGAGGTGACAGAAGCAGCTGTCCCCTGTGTGGGTCTGAAAACTCATTGTCCCCTGACCATGTATGAAGACACAAATGCCCTGGGAGCTCTGTGACAATCAGAGGGTTTATTACTCCAGGAAACAAAGGAACAAAATATGACAATGAGGGATATAAGTGCAGACATGTCGTTCCATCAGCAAAATCTCAGCAAGCCAGGATCACACCGTGGGCACAGTGGTGGGTCAGCATTTCAGAGACAGCTGGCTCTGAGTGTGTGGGGCTGAATGGAACGGCGGGATGTGAGCTGTACGGTGAGAGAGTGGCCCCGTTCCAGGATCACTCAGAGCCCAGCAACTGCCCCTCGGCCAGCCAGGTGCTTGGGCACAGAGCGAGGGTTGGATCACAGCGGGGAGATGGGCAGGACTCATTTCAGAGGGCAGGGGGAGATATGAGGAATCAGCCAGGCAGGGATCTGGGCTCACCGCAGCTGAACAGGGACTTCTGCTCCCAGAGGAGAAAATCTCTGAGCTCCCCGATATCCAGGCTCCTGTCTCAGGCGTGGCTCTGCCAGCCAGTCACCTGGAGGAGAACCTGTTGGCAACCCTTGTGAGAGAATAACCCAGGGCTGGGGTGAAGGGAGAACATGGAGTTCCTGCCACCCCACAACCCTCCCTCCCCCTATGCATAATCGGAGAATTTGAGGAAGAGGCTGTGGTTGTTGCAGAAGTTCCTGTCTGTGCAGCAATGGGTGGTATCCTTGTAGTAGTAGTCCGCGACCTCCGTATCCCTGCAGAGCGACGTGCAGCCCCGCTCTATGCGATGGGTAAAGCCCGCTGCAGAGCGAAAGAGACCTGAGCCCCCAGAGCCGGGTGACAGGGACAGACCCCTCCTCCCTGACGCACTGTAGACAGGCCAGAGCTAGCGGTGATCAGGCTAGCTCCAAACACAACAGCAGTTGCAGCCAGGGCAGCAGCGATCGTGCGAGCCCACGCAGATCTCTGGGCGTGTATGCCAGGGGCTGGCCATGCTGCCAGCGGTGCTGTCACCCCCGGTGCCACAGCTTCCCTGCTGTGGTTAGGCAAGCTAGCTGGATCCAGGCTGGCTCGGGTCTAACGACACGGGCTGCGGCCACACCTCTGATTGCTCTGTCACCGTCCCCATAGGCACCGTCCTTGACTAAGGGCCGAATGTGACTCCCATGGGTTGCAGCCACCTAACGAGAGGCAGCAAATCTCAGAGCCCAGGTCGACAGACTCAGGCTTGCACTATGGCACTCAAACTGGCTGTGAAGATGCTCTGGCTGGGACCCACCCTCCCTCTCCTGGCTTCCCTCCCCAGCACTGTCGCCAGCTTGGCCACAAGCGGTCTCACTGGAGTCTGGTGTTCTCATCTCCCCTTGCACCCCAACAGCTCCTCAGTTGCATTCCTAGGAGCCCTGGGCCGCCCAGACTCACCAAAAGTGATTTTGCGGGTGAAGCAGGATTCCCCTGGAGCTGCCGTGCAGGTGTGCTTGCCTAACATGCAGATGTCGTCATATAACAGCCTGAAGCAGCCGTTGCACTGCAGAGATCCAACTGGGTGGGAGGCGAGAGAAGGGATAGCAGGACACACACAGTCAGACGCAGACTGGATCCAGGAACAGCTGCCCAGCCTCGTGGAACCAGCCATTCCATCCCACCCCCAGGAATGTCATGCTCTGATCATTTCATCCCTCCGTGGTCAGGTCACCGGGGGGCCAGCCTGGCTTTTCGGGGGCTGGTCTGTCTCTCAGCCAGCGCACAGGCTGCCCTGGGCTAGAATATTTGCTGTGACTTGAATCGCCCTCGCTAAAGAAGGCAGGCCAGACCTCAGCTGACTGGACTCACCCCGCTGGGGGTCTGCCCCATCGTGGGTGGAATATCTCCCCTTGTCCAGTTTTGTTTTGGGACTTACCTATTGCTAAGCAGAGCAGGGCCGGGAAACCCAGAGCCAGGATCTTGTTCATCTTTAGTTTTCTCTCTGCCGAGCCGAGGGGGAGGCTGCGAGATCGTGCCAGGTGGGTGCGGAGCGGAGCAGGGGGCTGCAAACCTCGTGCACTGGCTCCCGGGGGAGGACAGAGCCGGATTTATACCGCGGGGGCTGGGGTAGTTACTAATTACCCTCATCTCGTCACCGCGCAGCCCAGAGCAGAACGTTCCCTGCCCAGGTGAGCGGCTCTGGCAGGCCACTCCCCAGCCCTGCCTCCCCCACAGGGGCATTTTGCCACAGGCACAAACAGGAGGAAAGTGGCAAAATGCCACGCCTGGTGGGAATGAGGGGCAGGACCGGTTCCCAAGTCACTGCGGAGCCTCTGTTGGCCTGTTTGGTTCCTTTTTATGAAGAAAGAAAAAATGAGCTAGATCAGTTATTACAATTATAAAATTCTGTGCTGGTCACAAATCGGTTCTTTTTCAGGCAGCTGCTTAGTGTTAATTGAGGAGATTAAATTGGTGAAGGACACAGACATTTTAAACGCTTTCGTTGGTACAGACAAAGATCTCTGAAGTAATAGAGAAATCTAGCGATATAAGGATCAGAATAAGATAAGTAGAGTAAAGTGGTTTTCTGCATTGTTCAGACTTACAATATCGCATTGTGCGTACTTACAACTTCATGGACTGTTAGAAACAAAGACAGAAGGAAAAGGAAGTGGAGCTCACCCAAGATGACGGGCACAGGGCCAGGCTTCCTATCTCATTGGGTAAGGTAGAATCCTGAGCAGATACAAAATTTGTATCTGCCTCTCTGTAGTTATCCAGGAGGCTCTACCCATAGGTTTAGAACCCAGGCCTACAAAGCTCCTAGGCTGCCAATCAGCAGTGGTTGTAGCGCCCCCTTGCACTCCATTTCCCATGATCCACTATGGACACAGCCCATGGGAAGTTCCGCCTCAAGGGTTTGACAGACAGCAGCCTCATGGCTCCTGATTGGCTTCCTGCTCCATATAAACCCAAGGGACTGTAGCTGCCATGACTGTTTCCGCTCCTTGCTCATGAGTTTTAGGCCTTGACCTCAGTTTCATTTGGATTTTGACCCTGGCCTGGAACTGGACTATGAACTCCTCCGCTACGCCCCTGCTCTGACCCCTGGCCACAATTGCCTTTGATGGGATCCTAACGGGCTGTCCCATGTCATCCCCTGGTGTCTCGACAACAGGCTTGATAACCACATTTTCCTAGTGTACCCCCACATGTCCATATGGGATAAGATTTCAGCTCTGCCCATGTAAGGGGTTCCTGCTAACCGTAGTTAAACTTCCGACCACTGATACAAGCCCTTGCAGTAATGAATGTCCCAATAGTTTTGATACATCGATGCAGATAGCTCCATTGTTAACTGATTGCAAAAGTACCAGTGTGCTTGTTTGTGGGTTACCTGTGTATCATGGAATGCATGACTAACCAAGCACAAGATATGTATTTATAATACTCATTCCACTTAGACCTCATGCTAGCCTTTAATGCTTAAAACATAGAACCAAGCCTATTTTGAATCCATGTATTTTGGTTCTTCTACGTGCTGTTACAGTTACAATAATGTTATTATTATTTTGAGGTGCATGCTTAGTAAACAGCTTACATTCTACTCAAAATGGAGATCAGGTCAAGGTTGATGGGCAACAGATGTAATTCTGCGCAGCAAATAAATATCTTCCCAGAAGTGCTGCCCTCCCCGCCCCCAGCCAGCCAGCCATGCCCAATAGAAAATACCCTTTCTTTTCCCAATAGAAAAACCCCCTTTATGGGGGTTGGTGGAAAGAAATTGTAGCACAGAAACATTACAGATAGAAGCAAAGATGAGCCAGAGAGGGGAATCCTAACTCCATGCCCCAAGGGATATCCTCCAAGGAGGGTGCCAGGATAACCCGGCCCAGCGTAGGCATTTACGAGGGAGCTGAGTGGAGAGATGAGCTGGCCAGAGGCTGGGTGAAGGAGTGCAATGTGCAGCTAGAGATGGAGAACAAGGGCCTGGCCATTGCAACTCCAGTCGGTACCTGGTGAAGGATGAGGGAATGGGGGAGCTGCTGCAGGTGGTACCCACGGCACTGGGGAGTCTGCAGTGGAGTTGCCCATGGGCTCCAAGGCCAGGGATGGACTGAAAGGCATGAACCCTAGTCCTAGTAGCTTATATGGAGGGCAGAGAGGTATTCCTGAACTACTCAGTAAAGAGGCCCGTACTGGGGAAGGGCCTCCCCAAGAAGGAGACCATGACCCCAAGCCGGAGGGGAGCAGGGTGGGAGTCTAGAGACACCCCAGGGCTGACAGAGAGATTAGGGGATGTCCCTTGAACTGACTGACTCAGCAGGACCCAGGGTGGCCTAATTCCTGAGGCTGTACTGTTACGATGGGCTAACGTGCGGTGTGATGGAGAGGCGGCGTGGTGACAGGTGGGATAACTGGTGCTGCAGAAAGCCAGACCTGGGGGCACGTATAATCCAGCGTGCATGCGGCAAAGTCCCACGCCACCAACCACGGTGCACTGGCCGGGGATGAGCAGATAGGAGAAAGTGGCCGCTCTGTGGGGCAGAGAGACGGCAGGTAGATGTGGGGGTTGTGGTGGATAGTCAGACGAATGTGAGCTCCCAGTGTGAGACTGTGGCCAACAGATCTAATGCAGGAGGTCAGGGTGGATGATTGCAGAGGTCCCTTCTGGCCTGGGACTCTACGAACTCCTGGCCCTGTTGCTTGTGGCCAGCTCGCCAGGGAAGAAGAAGAGGTGGCGGGGGCGGTGGTGGTGGTGCAGGTGGCTGAAAGCCAGCTGAGAGGTCGACCCAGGGACCAGCCCCAGGGGCAGATGAGACCCAGCAGAGAAGTCTGGGCTGGCACATGGACCATAACTGGGAACACCAAACATAGCACAGACCCGGCACCCGAAATCTGAGCTTGTGCTGTACGGAGACTGGGGCTGGATTTGGACTCTGATTCCATCTGTCACTGATTAAGGGGCCTGTTCATATGGATATCGACGCTGGAGCGGTTCTGGGTGAATTCCCAACCCCCAAAAGGCAGTAGGAGGGAGCTGCACCCCGAGGCAAGTTTTGTGTGGGGGACAGTCCTCGTGATCGATACAGCTGAGTGATCGCTTGCCTACGGCCGGACCAGCTCACACTGAGGCGGTGCTAGCTCTCGCAGGCCAGGCAGGATGGGGGTGGATGCTCCAAGGGACGCTGAATTTCTCCGAGGGGGGTGAGGCAGAAGGTGCTTCTGTTTCTGCTGAACCCATCCCCTGGCACAAGGCTGGCAAAGGACACGAAGTCCCCTCGTAACATCACCGCAGTGAGATAGAGTTATAGTGAAAATGATCATGAGTTTATTCTCAAAGGCTCAGATTTAAAAGCTAGTGAGTAAGGATAACAAGCGGAAACAGATGTGCTTACTAGAAAACAAAACTACAACACGCTGCCTAGAGATTTAAACTTCATCGGCTAAAATCTTGGTCTAAAGTAGTTTATCTCCCCTACAGCAATCTCCCAGTGTCCCCAATCACTGTGGCTGGGGCCCCCTTTTCATGAATGTAGAAAGCACCGTCCTTTTTGCTCCCTCAGTGGAGGATGACATCAGGCCATCTCTTTACGCCCCAAAGACCGTTGGCTTGTCCCAGAGTCAGGCTGACCCCTGGGATTTACTCCTTGGTGTGCTGGCCGCATGTTGCCTTCACATCCTCATGTCGCTGTCGTGCACAAACAGACTTCCCCTCTGTTGGCTCACAATGCTGGTTTTACAGGGGACCCGAGCCAGACGAGTGAAGCTACATCCCTTTGTCCACCGACACCTGCTTGTCCACCCGACCTGGGACACAGGCTTTGGGTGCTGGGCCTGGGACTGTGAGATGGGAGGAGGGCAGCCAGGCAGGGGAGGGGCCGGAGGGCAGAGCTCAGTTCCTAATTTAATTATAGTGAATGGATGACAGGAGTGTGTGATTGAGGCTGACACCAGGGGACGGTCTTGGATCCTGCCTGGTTTTAAATGAGCAGAGGAGAGTCGGGGGAATAACCCAGAGCTGGGCTTGGGGACGAAGGGAGAATGTGGAGTTCCTGCCATCCCAAGACTACACCCTCCCCTTAACCCTCCTTGGGGATTTGGGTCCAGGGGTTGTGGATGTTGCAGAAGTGTCTGTCCGCGCAGCACTGGGTGGTTTCCTTGTAGTCGTAATTGTTGAAAACTAGGTCGTCGCAGAGGTGAGTGCAGCCCCGCTCCACACGCAGGATCTGGCTCCCTGCAGAGGGAAAGAGACCTGAGCCCCCAGGGCGAGGAGACAGGGACAGACACCTCTTGCCAGTGACTGTGCCAGGGGAATGCCCTCCCCTCTGTCGACACCCAGGAACCAGGGCTCCTCGGTCACCCCCTGCCATTCCCCGCCCGTGGCTTGGGCGGCAGGAGAGGCCCATCCAAGACGCTAGCCCCATATACTCGGGGCAGCTCCCCCCTCCCATCTGACGCTGCTGTGGCTACACTAGATATGGTCAGTCCGAACTAGCGTGGGGACGTCTCCCCGCGCTGGGACTTACCCCCTGCCCCGCCCAGCTGCAAGGGCAGACATACCACAGAGGATGGCCACGACTCCCCAGTGCCACTGCCAGCGTGGCCACTCCAGGGCGAGGTGATCACTTCTCCCTTGCCCCAGAAAGGGGGCAGCTTTTGCTCAGAGAAAACAACAGAGCCGGGTGTCTGGCGCCTTGGACAGGATCACACGTGGGGCAGGTGTCGGTCCGGCTACACGTCTGCTTTCAGCAGAACTAGCTGGGGTATGTCTCTCTGAGCTGGAAAATTCAGCGCCGGCTCCAGCGTAGAGGTGGCCTCAGTGGGGCCGCTAGGGGCCCTCCGTTGCCCTCACTCACCAAGAGTGATTTTGCGGGTGAAGCAGGATTCCTCCGGAGCTGCCGTGCAGGTGTGTTGGCCCAGCTTACAGCTGCCGTCCTGTAACAGCTTGAAACAGCCGTTGCACTGGAGAGGAACAGCTGTGAAGAGGCGAGAAAAAGGAAAGTAGGCAACAAAGAGCCAGGCCGGTGACAGGACAGAGGCATGAAAACGGCCACGCTCAGTGCGCAGGCCCTTCCCCAGTCTCCTGGCCCCAGCCACCAGGAATGTCATGTTCTGATCATTTCATCCCTCCATGGTCAGGTCACCGGGGGGCCAGCCTGGCCTTTCGGGGGCTGGTCTGTCCCTCAGCCAGCGCACAGGCTGCCCTGAGCTAGAACATTTGCTGTGACTTGACTCGCCCTCGCTAAAGAAGGCAGGCCGGATCTCAGCTGGCTGAACTCGACCTGCTGGGGGTCTGCCCCATCGTGGGTGGAATCCCCCCTCGTCCAGTTTTGTTTCGGGACTTACCCGTTGCTAAGCAGAGCAGGGCCGGGAAACCCAGAGCCAGGATCTTGTTCATCTTTAGTTTTCTCTCTGCCGAGCCGAGGGGGAGGCTGCGAGGTCGTGCCAGGTGGGTGCGGAGCGGAGCAGGGGGCTGCAAACCTCATGCACTGGCTCCTGGGGGGAGGACAGAACCGGATTTATACCGCGGGGGCTGGGGTAGTTACTAATTACCTTCATCTCGTCACCGCGCAGCCCAGAGCAGAACGTTCCCTGCCCAGGTGAGCGGCTCTGGCAGGCCACTCCCCAGCCCTGCCTCCCCCACAGGGGCATTTTGCCACAGGCACAAACAGGAGGAAAGTGGCAAAATGCTGGTGGGAATGAGGGGTGAGACCGGTTCCCAAGGCACTGCGGAGCCTCTGTTGGCCTGTTTGTGTGTGTGTGTGTGTGTGTAATTCCGTGAAGCTAATGAATGTGTTCCCAAAGCTGCGTGCCCACGCACACGTCTGCTTGACTTCACCAGCCCCATCACCCACATGCAAGCACTGGGCCGTATCCTGTACAAAGGGGACCTTCTGGGAGTTAGGAGGAAGAAAACTGAAGCCTGCACCATTACAGACCGAAGCAGAGAAGAGCCAGTGAGTGGCCCCCCTAACTTGACGCCCCAACGAACCTTCTGCCAGGAGGGTGCCAGGATAACCCGGCCCAGTGTAGTATTTGTAGGCCCGCAAAACATGGCTCTAAGAGCAGTTCCTAACCTTCATGACTCCCCTTCCCTGGGTAGCTCTTCTCTCGGCGCACGTCCCCCCGACCGGCCCACGTATCCATATCTCACGTGACACGCTAACCTCTGGCAGGGCTGCCATGCGGCCCGCGGGAAATGGCCTCGGGCTTTGCCCAGTCTTTTCACTCTGCTCTGGAGTGCGAGGGCTTGTCCCCGAATCCTTCTTACCTGGCCCCATTGCTGTAGTATCTGAGCGCCTGCCAATTTGTAAAGTCTTTCTCCTCCCTGTCCCCCTGTGAGCTGGGGCAGGGCACTAGCCCCATTTTATGGGACAGGGAACTGAGCACAAAGAGTCTAAATGACCCAGGACATCTGTGACAGAGCAGCAAATACAACTCAGCTCTTCTAGGTCCCCGGGCAGTGCCCGGCTCATCCTTCTGAACTAGTGGAAGCAACTGGCATTCGCCCATTGGCCAGGCTATGTAACGGGGACGCCGCACAATGCCATCCGCTGCAAAGCACGGCTGGGAATCCAGACATCTAATGCAGCAGACCAAAGGCTGCTTCCCCTCGCTGCACTGGTTGTGCATCCCGGCATTTGCATGCCGTGCTACATCGAGAGCCTGTGACGAGCGTGGGCGTTTTCTGGAGGGGACTAGCTGTAGGGCTCTGCACCCATCACCTTGGCGCACCCGCCGGGGGCAGAAGGGTTAAAATGCCGCCCCTGAGGCGAGCCGAGATGTTGGCTGAACCCTGGCACCTAGCAAGGGAAGCTCTGGCAGGCAAGCGGAACGTGGTAGCCAGTGCAGAGGGGCTCCAACAAGAGAGACTCGCTGAGCTCAGCCTGGGAACCTCCAAGCCCCTGTTTGCTTGACCACAGCTTGGGCTAGAGTGGACACCCCCAGCACTGGGCCTGAAGAGCCGTGACTCTTGATGGGGCTGCCCCAGGAGCCTACGCAGGAACTGTCATTGTAACACTTCCACCTCTTTGTACCCCCCGTATCTGCCGCCTTCCCCTTTCCTGCCAGCCCCAGTAAAACGCTCCCCGTTAGCCGGGGTCTCAGTGTTTACCAAGGGCCAGCAGCTGAGGCACCTCCAGGTGCACCAGGCCTGTTACTGGCACCTCAGGGGTGATCGACCCCACTAATTACACCCTGCCTGCCGCCGAGCACAGCAATTGGAGCGAAGGGATCCCAGCAGGGGAGGGGCCGTGTATTGACCACTTGGGTCAGACCTGTTTGAAGCCTTCGCCTGCCTTGGCTTTTGCAAACACAAGCCCTAGGGAGTGTTTGAAAAAGGCCAAAAGTGTGTGGCATTTAATAGTCATGCCACAGACCTGATTTCAGTGAACTCCCCTGGAAATTCTGTCTTCCTGCTGCTAGGAACTTTTAAAACTAGAGTGGACAAAGCACACATTATGGACTGCAGGGGATGATCTTGCACTGGGAGATGGTCTGGAAGGACTTTGTTCTGGGTCCATGGGAAAGAGATTGCATAAATGAGGTGAGACTTTGATGTGTGAAGGAGGCTGAGGGATCTCTGTCCAGAATCCCCAGTGGGAGCATAAAGAGATATCTGCGTTTTAAAACATCTGTGGTTTTAAAAATCCATTTGAAAGCTCCGGTGTCAGGCAATCCGTGGTTACATTCACAAAGCCTTCTGCATTGCATCCCACGCGGTGTGTTCTTGAGATCGCTCCCCAGAGAAACGGGAGCCACAAAGAGATGAGATCAGGGCTGGGATGAAATCAGAAAGCGATTTCATCATTTCGAAGTCCTCTCTTGATGAGTGGAATCATGGCCAATCCCCCGAGACAAGTAGGCAGCACATTACAATGCTCAGTGGTCTCTATTCCAACCATTTTCTTTCCAGACCCCCAAAGTCCCTTAATATTCCATAATGACGTTTATTTCTTCTATCTGCTGCTTTAGACCTCAAAATCCTGGGCGAGCCAATGCCTAGATCTCCAGCTGACAGCTTTGTGGAAGACGTCTTACTGGAGATAATACCAATGAGGTTTTCATTATCTCCTGCGAAAGGGGAACCCAGCTGAACTTGATGTCATGGCTTGGGGGCAGGAACGTGGTCACAATCTGAAATATTATTTTTAGAGCTTTCATGCAGGCTTTAGTCATTATCCGGTTTCAAACCTCAAGATACAGTAGTTTGTTAGCCGGGAACCGTTCCAGAGAAGAACTGGCTCTTGCTCACCAGCAGATGGTGCGCTTGATCCAAGATTATGACCTTGGAAACATCCACTCATCTAGCACTGAATCCAGTGTTTTCCCATCCAAGCTCCCACGGAGACACCAGGAGGAGGATTTCTCACTAACCAAGAAGAGATGTGGCCCATCTTCAATCCTGCTTTCTCAGGACTAAGGCCATTTTGAAGCAAACGTCACGAGCAGGATAAATCATGGGGAAGGGACCATGGTCCGAAGCGTCCTGTGTCTTTGGCGGATATTGCTTCAAGTCACCTAAGGGTCTCACTGTTGCAATCAAACCCATGTGGATGGCCCCAGGGCCCCATCAGGAGTTAGTGGGGTTTGACACAGGTCTGACTGCAGGAATGAGGCCCAGGATTGTGAGATTATCTTTGAAAATGATGCTATGGAGGCCTTTTCCTCTGGGAGGGGACCCCCTTCCCTGCTCTACCAGGCTGGATGGAGAGTGCAAGCCCACCTCGCTTTGCATTCTGTGAAGATAAACTCCTGGAGCAGCAGGCTCTAGAGAGGAAGGATGGACAGGGCACGTCGTGTGCCAGAAGCACTGGTGCCACCCCTGCTGGAATGCTGTGCCCAGTTCTGGTGCCCACAATTCGAGAAGGATACGGTTGAATTGGAGGGGTCAAAGAAGAGCCATGAGAATGATTAAAGGGTTAGAAAACCTGCCTTATAGTGATAGATTCAAAGAGCTCCATTTATTTAGCTTAACAAGGAGACGGTTAAGGGGCGAGGTGATCACAGTCTGTGAGTACCTGCATGGGGAACAACTACTTAATAATGGGCTCTTCAGGCTAGCAGAGAAAGGCATGAACTCGACATGCATATGCATGAAAGGCGTAACATGAACAGTGGGTGGAAGATGAAGCTAGACTAATTCAGACTGGAAATGAAGTGCACATTTTTAATGATGAGAGTAATTAGCCATTGGAACAATTAATCAAGGGTCATGGAGGATTCTCCATCATTGGCAATTTTTAAATCAACATTGGATGTTTTTCTGGAAGCCCTGCTCTAGGAATTATTTGGGGGAAGGCTTCTGGCCTGTGCTATACAGGGGGTCAGACATGAGGATCACACCGGTCCCTTCTGGCCTTGGGATCGCTGAATGCTAGAGATGAACTTTGGGCGGCTCTCAGCTCTCCATACCGGGACTGAGGGAAGAGGCTGCGTGAGATGACACTGGAACAGGCTGTGTTAGTCTGGGAGCACACCCCACAGGATCTGCCTGTATTCAGCAGCCTTAAAAATCATGCCTTTTCTAGTCACTACAGCCCCGTCTCTTCACCACAAGGGGAACTGGAAATCTGAGTCCATTGTGCCTGCATTTGAGTGTTTTTCTTTGAAATCCAAACCCTGATCTTGATCCAGCTCCGAATGTTATTACCGACGCCCTTCTCTCATGAATGTCCGTCAATTGACAGTGCCATTAAGTGACATAAATGGCATCCCCAAACCTCAAAGCCAAATGCAGCTGACCTCATTTGATGCTCTAGCTTTATTTGTTACAAAGGGAAGGAACCGTGGAAAAGGAAATCAAGGCTCATGCATGCCGTGTGCCAGGTGCGACTTAAATCACAGGATGGTGCTTGCTCGTCAGGTACACACGAAGGTCACGGGGACGCCCTCTGGAAAGCTTCAGAGATTATTTCATTGCCGTACCAAGCTCATGATTACACGGTATTGGCAAGCTTCATTTGCAATCACTTCCGTGTTCCAGTCCAATTCCAAACCCCACCTCTCTTAAGGGAGCGGCCTGTAGAATTTAACAGTCTTGAAACTAATGGCCTGCATAAAAATCACTTGAAGAGCCCATAGAATTAGAAGCAAAGTGATTTTCCTCTATCCGGGTTCAGTTTTGTTGTGTACAACAGGAATTCAACCTCTTCATTTGGTACAAAGAATATTGTGGGTCTTTCCCAAACTTGCAGCACACGATCTGTGAGTTAAGCCTGAATTTTTGGGGGGATTTTCCCCGTAAATAAAGCTGTTAATTAGCATAGGAATGAAAAATTAATGAAAATCGGGGCTGTTAAGAAAACATCCCCCAGTGTCCCAGCGTCTGTTGCTTCCCTTTGGCTGACTGGTTGTCGTTCACGCTTCCCGGCGAGTTGAAGCTCAATGCAGCTAGTGACGAATGCACGTCCGCCGTGAACAGTGGCTCAGTTTAGAGGGCTAGTCTTACACTTGGTGCACGCTCGGTTCCCCAGGTTCTGGGTCGTCCTGTGCAGTGGCTTGGTTTGTAGCAGTTCTGTCTGTCGGAGAAGGTCGATGTGACAAGGCACGATATGTTACTCTCTGTTGAAACATGCCATGTGGGCATTAGGGAATGTGCTAGGAGGCATCCCATCACTTGGCATTTCCTTACTTGGTAGGTTGCGTGTCAGTGGATGTCACGCTGGGCCAACCTCACAACCCTTGTGAATGAGGTTTTCCCTGATTATGGAGTTTGGTGGAGAATGAGAACCTGATAGGTTGGCTTAAAAACCCTGTGGACTCCATCAAGGCAAACCACAGCAGGGAGTCCTAGAAGGAGCTTATGTGGATTAGACAATTATTTTACAGCTTCTCTCCTGGCCTGATTCTTACTCTTGGATCCCAAAGACGTCCTGGAGCCGTCTCATGCGGTGGAGGAAAGGGATTTCACTGCACCTTAAACTCTTGATTTAAATCAACGCTGCTCCTTTAACTCTGGGGGCGAGAACCGGAGCCCCTCACCTTTCTAGCTGGTCTTTAGGTGCAGATAAGGCTGCTCAGAGAGGTGTAGCGGCACCGGGTGCTCGCCCCATCCCACTCCCCCCCCTCTACTCTTGTGAGTTTTGAGACGCCACGATTATTTGAGTGGGGCTCACTAATAGGGCAACCAGACAGCAAGTGCGCGGTGGGGATGGGTGACAGGTTCCTATAGAAGACAAAGCCCCAAATATCGGGACCATTGGCTGGGAAGGGTGTGCCCTAGGCAGACCCTGAGCGTGGAAACTTTTGCTTCCTGGAGGCAGCTTTACACCAAATGTTTTGACCATGCAGCGTGTTGGGATCTGAGGGGCCACGCGGCCGTCCCCGGCAGCTCCACAGTCACCCCGTTGGGGGTGTTTTTAAATGAAACTATTCAGGCCCCGATCGCCAAGCAGGCTGTAATAACCAGGGAATTAAAAACCACCCTATAAAGCTAAACCGAGGTATTTCATTTACAGAGCCACCTGCCCGGTAACGACCCTGCATCTGAGCCAAAGTGTGCTAGAGCCAAGAGGGCTAGTGGGGCAGCTCTGCTGAGCCAGCAGCTCGTAAACTCTCGCGTGGGCCAGCGAGAGGCCCTGGGAGAGGCCGGGACTGGCTTAGTGCAAGATCCGTTGGGCTGTTTTTAAAGGGACCCCGAGGCCTCGTCGCAGCCTCTCCGCTTCCTGACTGCAGTACCCAGCGTCCCCTCTCATTGCGGTGTTCGGGGCTCTGCCTTTAAGGGCTGAGCTCCCCAGACAGAGAATTTGGGTGGGGCACTGTGCAGCTCTGGCTGTTAGGATGCACAGCCCAGCCCATTGGAACCAGACGCCGAATAAAGCCGAGCTCCCTAGACACTAGGTGATCCCTGGACACGTCACCCCCCTCCTCCGTCCCCCTGCTCAAAAATCTCCGCTGGTGAACTGCAGCAAATTCACCTTCCAGGCCCTCCAGCGCCCCAGCCCTGATTATGCATCCCTCGCGGCCGGGTGTGTTGAGCCTTAGAGCCTCCGTCTTTGCACCTACCCCTCCCAGGGGTTTGCATTCTCCCCCCCACCTCCAGTTTTGGTGCTTTTCCTTAAGGATTCCCCGCCAGGGGGCCTTTTATTCTGCAAAGAGGAAGGATATTGTCATAAAGAATGGCCTGGGAACGGCAGTGTTTGGAAACAAGAATCCTTCCCTCCCCACATTCCTTCCTCCTGCTACCCCCTCCCTTCTGGAAATGCTCCGACCTGGCCATTTGGCAGGGTGTTGCACCCCTCTCACTCGCCCATTGCTTCCCCGCCACGGCGCCGGGGGGGGGTGGGGGGGCGCTGTGCAGCGAGTGGAAAGATTTGTATGCTGGTGACCTGGGAAACCATGTTCATTTTTGGATGCTCAGAGCCACGCTCTGGTCTCTGGCAACCAGCTTCCCGGACAGCATCCAGGCAGTGTCCGCGGCTCCGTGCTCCCGGGTCTGTTTCCCATTAAATCAGCGCTGAGCCTGGTGAAGATCGAGTTTGTTTACGGGTGAGCTGTCCGCTGCAGCAGCCTCCAGACTCGAGCCGCTCCCAGGCCATGTGAACGCAACCTCTGTGCCGGGCCCGATCTTGTGGGGGTTGGGGGGTGCTCTGCCCCCCAGGGACTCAAAGGGATGTAACTGGCAAAAGTCCCCTGGTCGAAGGACCTGAGTCGATGCGCTCAGCACCTTGCGAGATTCTCTATCGTGGCTGGGCGTGCCACAGAGACGTGTCTGCCAAGGCCAGGCTGCGATGGATGTAGGAGAAGGCTGCCCCCGTTGATGTATATGGCAGATCCAGGGGTATGACTGCCCTCAGGGGAATGGCCCCTTTCCTCCCTGAATCCCAGCTTCAGCTGGACACCGAGTGGGGGGTGTGACCCTTGCGTGCCCAGGGCAGCCACCTGAAAATGCCAAGATCAGAGCAGGCTGCAAAAGGAGAGCAGATTCTCCTAGCACTGGTGGGTGGCACTGAAGTCAGATTTCCCAACCAGTCACAAACTGTGCTTCTGATTCCCCCAAACCGGCTATCAAGAAGCCAGTACACTGATACATACAGCCCCCTTTACTGCATTGCAATCTCTGGCTCCCAATTAGCCATTAGGTCCAGTAAAGAGACCAGTTGTTTAAACTCTATGTTCTTTACTAAAAAGGTTCCTCCTGATCCCAAAGGGTCAGCCACAGTACCAGATCAATGTAAGTTTGGATCTTACCCAAAATACCACGCTGCCAGCCAATCCTCTAGTAACTAAAACTAAAGGTTTATTATAAAAGGAAAGAAACAAACCATAAGAGAAATGTTAAAGGATTAGAGCAATCAGATACATACAAATGATTGAAAGTCCATATACACCAAGTGTCTGGGAGAATTGTGGAGTTGCAGGCTTGTACAGTTCCTCTGGCATACATCCAGTGTCTGGATGGGTCTTAGTCCTTCGGTTCAGTTGTAAGTGAATTGATCCAGAGGCAGGTGTGTGTCTGTAGCTGAACAGGAACAAAAGACAAAATGGATTCCCCAGGCCTCTGCTTTATATACCTCCTGGCCCTGGCCATGCTGTTTGTGGAGTTTTACAGCAACTAAAATGGGGTCCGGAGTAACATGGGCCAGTCCTGGTGCCTCATCAGGTGTATTCCTGGCTTCTCCCCCTGGGCCCCTTGCACCTGTCAGTGTCTCAATGGGCCATTAAGCAGGCTATTGTTCTGCAGCCATCCTGTCTGAGTCGTTACCCAGGCAGCACAATTTGAAATGCAGATATCTCAAACATATCCATAACGTCCATCTCACACATAACACATGAACATAAACATCACCATCGTACTTAGCACATTACAGCCTTTCTAACAGTACCTGACATGGCATATCCCACATGAATTATTATGATTTTGACATACTGATGTCAAACAATATACTAAATGCCCCCCCCCCCCCACCAATCCAGCCAGTGTGACACCCCCAACGCGAGACTGGTGTAGAAGGGAGTAATCAGAGCTCCTGAATACACCTCAGAGGCCCCCCCCCCCCGATCCAGCCAGCGTGACAGAGGGTGGCTTTGGGAAGGTGGAGAATTGAGCCTGGGCTCTCAGGAGTTCTCTTTGT
Source organism: Emydura macquarii macquarii (assembly GCF_026122565.2). Classification (NCBI taxonomy): domain Eukaryota; kingdom Metazoa; phylum Chordata; order Testudines; family Chelidae; genus Emydura; species Emydura macquarii. Next base: position 1,991,384 of record NW_027130449.1, on the reverse strand, counting down.
GGCTGGCCGTGCTCTCTGAGTGGTGCAAGTGCAGGTTTCAGGTCTGCCCATGGCCTCTGTGCTCAGCTAGCCCTGCCGGGCAAACCTGGACCCCATGGCTCTGCGTGATTTCCAGCACTGCGGAGCACCCCCACGTCCACCCTCCCCAGCCCTTACAGATAACAGGCCCCAGGCCCAAGCTGTGGGAATCCTAGCATATGTCTTGTTCTGGCTTGAAAGCAGCTTCTTTGCCGTCCAGGGGGCTCCGGGGCCGAGTGGAGGGAGGCATGGCAATGGTGCAAGCCAGTGGAAGGGCGTAAATCACCCCTTGGGCAGGTCAGGAGGGGGAGCTGGCAGGGCTCTCCTCGCCTCAGCCCGCGGGAAGCGGGGGGGTTCCTTACCCGGCCCCAATGCCTGTGTCACGTTTCATCACTGGGGGATTTAGCCTCATTTGTCAGTCAGCGGCCCCGGAGCGCTGTGAGCCACGGTCCCCGGGACAGCTCCGGGGAGGGGACGGGTTCTCCTCTTTGATCTAAATCACTAAGGTCAGGCAAGGAGCAGCACAAAGGGGGGGTGGAGGAGGCGATGGCAGGCTAATCTCTGCTCTATCTCTTGCTGTAAATGAAGGGGATGTGGGTTCTTCCTGGGCCCCTTTATCTGCTTCCCCCTCCCACTTTAGTCCAGCCAAAGCTGGCCTCCTTCCAGCAGGGCTTTGTAAGGCCATGAGGGTGGCCCGGGTCCAGCCACCAGATGCTGGCCACGCTGTCTCCATGCTCATCTTCCTACCAGCCCTGGGTCCGGGTCTCTCTTGCCAATGGCCTCCCCCACACTGTGCTTTGGTGTCCGACTGCATAGCCATATAGCGATGCGAGTCTTGGGGTGCTGCCACCCTGCTGCCGCGCCTCTTTTGTCTGCCTGCGCTTCCGCCTGCCACAAGGCAAACTCTCGCTGGCTTTCCAAAGACGTTGGGTCTGTCCCAACCCCACTTCGCTGGGCCACGGGATGCAATGGCACCCGCCCTGCTGACTCACGAGGCGCGGGAGCGCCCAGGGGTGCTGGGTCGTGTCCTTTGCAGAGGCAGAATGGCCCGGCCACCTGAGGAGGGGACTGGGCATTTCCAAGGTCTCAGCCGGGCTCTGACATGATTCACGACATGATCTGGGCTCGCTCGCTTTGGTGCTCCATCCCGCATGCCTCGCGCTGGCAGAGGCGCAGCTGCTCACACCAGGAGTCCTCTTGGCCTCAGTGGGATTAGCCGCTGTGAGCCCAGGTGCAGGAGGGGGCCCTCAGCGAGCAATCCTTGCGCGGGAAAGTGCTGCCGGAGCCTTCGGTGTGCGCCTCCTGCCGGGAGCGAGGATTACGGGGCTGGGCGAGGGCTGCGGGCTGGTCCTTAGTACTGCTATTCCTCAGCGTTACCCTGTGTATGATGAGAATAGCACCTAGCCCTTCCCTGACATAGATGGAGGCCTGGCGCTCGTGCGCCTGCCGCATTCTGCTGTTCTCACTGCACGGGTGCAAGCCACGGGTCACTGCATTAGCTACGTTGGCTGGGGGGTCCTTCGCCAGCCACCCCCACGGCTCACTGCAAAACCCACACACCATGTTCCCTCCCCCCCCTCGGCGGGGTGGTACATTGCTCCACGTTGGTGCAGAGGAGGCAGGGCCAGGTCCCATTGTGTCAGCCTGCAGAGCAGGACCGGTGCAAGTGGGCAAATGCTGCACTGTGGGGAGTTCAGAGAGGACTCCTGCCTCCTGCCGGGGCAGCGTGGGACTCTGCGTTCCCCCTCAGCCGAGGGAGTGGGCTCCTGCTTACAAATCACACCAGTGTAGCGAGACATGGCGAGTTATGACAAGAAGGCAGGAATTGCAGCTTTTCTTCACCAGTGCCCAGGGTACCAGGTTGGAGCAAGTGGAGGCAAGACGATGCGCTGTCGGTCAGGGCCCGGGGCTGATTGGCACAGTCACTTGTTTCCCGGCTTCCCCTTGCAGTCGAGCGCGGTCTCTGCAGGGTTACGTTCCCCTGGGCAGAAGGGATGCTTGCTCAGCTGCCGTTAGCGCGCCGATCAGAGCTGGATGAACCAGTTCTGAGCTCCAACGGGTCCAGGCTGAGAAGCGCCAGTTCAGATCTGGATTTAACGCCGCCGCCATCCGTAGCTCAGCACTCAGGTTCTGATTGAGAACTGACCTGAACAGCTGCCCAAATCCAGAACCAAAGCCCAAACCTTGGAGCAGATTAGGAACCACGGAGCTCACTTGGTTCAGCATTTTCCTTTCTCTCCAAACCTGAGTCCCGGCAGGAGTCAGGAGCCAAAGTGCTGGATTACCATGCAAGAGGCTTTTCTCAGGCCCGGCCGAAGCACACAATAGCAGCAGTCTCACCAGAAAGGTTTTCCCAGGAGATTTCCAACCACGGGGCTGATTCTTGGCAGTGCTACACCAGTTCTATGTCACTGTCTCTCTGGGAGTCAATGGGGTTAAACCTGGTGTCACACACTGGAGTGACCAGGGACGTAATTTTCCAAACCAAAGTTTGGAGAAGTCTCCCAACCAACCTTGAATCAGCCATTGGTTATTCACCAGAGGCCAGCTGTTACAATGTCATTTTAGTCTTGGTGGCCCTGATGTAAAACCAGGGTGTCTTCACTGGACCTATTCTGGATTTACACTGCTGGAGCTGAGAGCCAAACCTGGCTCACGTACCCACAGTTTCTGCTGCAGTGTAAACGTCTGAATTCAGAACAATGTTAACATTGACACGGGCTTCTCATTCTGCACTGGCAGGACTGAGAAAGGTGGAGGCAATGGAAACTGGAGCTGGGTATATCTACACTGCATCTTCCAATCAGCAAGTCCCAGAGCTGGGTCTACAGTCACCAGGCTCGCGCTATGATACTAAAAAGGCATGGAGAGGTGATGTGATTTGCCCAAGGTTGTGTCAGTAGCTTATGGCTGAGTAAGGAACAGAATCCAGATGTGTGCCTTGGCCAGAAGGCAGCCTTTCCCTCCTGAGTAACATCAGCTACAGCTTTATCTGCTGTGGAGTCTGGCACAGGAACCGGGTCTCTCCAAGCTTCACAGAGTTAATTAATGCAGAGCAATCAGAGAAAGAAACTAAGAGCCACAGACAAGAGGGAAGGATGTGTTTTCAGATGAGATCTGAAAGGCCCACAAGGGCTAGCGCTAAAAGGGATGACTCATGGCTCGAGAAACAGACATGTTTGACAGAGAAAAATTGGTGATTGCCGTGCATTGATTATTCCAGATCTGAAGGGGAAAAATTAAAACCACATTTCTCAGCAATGCGCTGCTGAGGACAGGAGCCTGCAGAGGAAATTCATGAACGTGTGGGTCCCAGAGGTCAGATTGCCTCTTGCTGATGGTGGATGCCCAGAACTTGCTATTACCAGCATCAGCAAGAGATGCAGGGCACTAGACGACGACCAGCAGTTAACTTGAATTCCCCACTCTGTTTACACTGCCTTGCAGAGAGAAAAACCCAAGCCAAGGGCCTCAAGCACATTGTAATGGGGAAATATCACCACAGTCAGCGTGCGCTTGGGTGGATTTCAACGCCAGGTCGTTAGCGTCACCGCTACAGGCTATTTGCTAACCTCTGGATGTGAGGAGCGCGATGCTCAGACCATTGTTCCCATGCCCTTTTAGTGACTGCCAAGGGCGGGGCGTGACATCCATGAAAACCAGAGCCCCGTATCCAAGGGGAGAGCCGTGTGTTCTTGGAAAAACGCTCCATTGTGGAAAGCCCAGCTTAACAGCTGCCAGAACTCCTTCCACCCGTCGTTGACTGGGTGACGTCCAAGCTGGGCTTGTCCTTGCAGCTCCCAGCCCCCAGATGCGGGGCAGGGGACGTGTCCAAAGACTGAGCACAGCCAGGGAGATCCGGAGCTGAGGTGGGGCTTGTTTGTCTGACATGGTTCAAGTTTTCCATAACCTCACGCTCCTGATTCAACATTTCTGAGGCCAACAACATACAGTCACAGGGCCAGATCCTCCGTGGGGGGTGAATGAGACCAACTCCACTGACTTCAATGGACTTCTATCCATTTACGCTACACCCACGTAGCGCAGGGTGGGGCAGAGGGGAATTTGGGACATCCCTGGGAGGCAGGAGCGGTGCAGAGCTGTCCTGTGTGCAGGGCTCAACAGGGTGGAGACAGCTGCAGAGGAAGAGCATCTGGAGTGACTCTGGTTTGTTTTCCTTCTCAATTCCTTTGTAATGTGTGACACTGAGGAAGAGGCCATGGGGAAAGTGAGCCTTTGTGCAGACCGACCCGACTGAGCGTGACCTGGTGCCCTTCGGCCCAGTGCAGCCAGGTGTGACTCCAGTTCGGTCCTGCTGTGGCACGGTTGGCGCTTCGCTGGTGTAAATCCAGGATCTTCATCCATAGAGCTCAAAGGGCTTCAATGGGGTGTGTGCAGGTTCTCCTCTTTTCACAGATCGTGGCTCCAGCCCGGCCTGCCGCTGTGGCCCCCGGATGCAGCTCTGAGGGGTTAAGGGGCCACAAAAACAGTAGATTTCTCCACCTGGGAATACCGCCAGTGGCAGGTGGCGCAGGGGCCGCAGACTGGCCCTCGGTGGATCCTCTTCACAGCGCAACGAGATCCTTGGAAGGGCAGCCCCAGTCCATGGCTGCCACCAGCCCCCAGGAGCTGCTCCAGTGCTGCACGCCTGGCTCTGCTCTTCCTAGGGTAACCTGCGAGGTTTTCATGTCAGGAGCCCTCCAGCCCTGTTCACCAAATACTAACAAACCCTATTTCTAATAACAGCTAACGTGGTCGTTCGAGATGCTGCTGAGTGCTAACATCTGCCTGACCTGGGCCAAGGAATGCAGCTCTCTAGCACGGGCGTGGGGAAGGCTGGCTCTGTCACACCTTTCAATCTGCAGCTGATTTTACCGGCAGCTGGAGATTATGTCGTGTGTAACTGCCCCATGACTGGCTCGAGTAAGCCAACAACAAAACAGGAAAAGCCCCATGTCTGGAGAACGGGTGAGATTTCCCCCCACTCTCTGGCATGGACCGGAGAGCTGCATACTTCCCACTTAAGCACCAGGGCCCCTCTGAACTCACTGCTGAACTGGTGCCAACTCAGTGCAGCTCAGAAGAGTCTGGTCTTTTTCCTGTCTAAAATTATGGAATTTTCCAGAAGGTTTTTCTCCCCCCTCCCACCATAACCCAGATCCCCCTCCGAGTAATGAAAAAGCAGAGCAAGCGTGCATCGGGGAGGGGGGGTTTGTGGAATTTCCTTTCACGGACAATGAGCATTTTCCCCTATGGTAGCCCCCCTGCCTTATCTTAGCCGATTTACTGTCTAGCAAAGAAGTGTGTGTGTGTGTGTGTGTGCGTGTGTGTGTGTGTGTGTGAACGCACAACACACCATTTCATGCAGCCAGGGGTGGCCGTTAATCCCGAACAACTGCTCGCAAAGGGCAGGAAGTGGAGACGGGTGGGGGGAAGGGACGAAATGGACCCCAGAGAATTTCTCGGGGCTCCTCGGTCGGGGTGAGGTCATCAGAAAAGGACAGCAGAGAAAATGGAAATGGTGGTGCCCTGAGGTCAACGCCAAAGAAGGCAGCGATTGTCCTGCCCAGAGAGAGGGTGGGCTCCGGGGCGGACACAGCATTACCTTAGCAGCCAGCACATCACACAGCAGAACATAGAAGGGGAAATTCTGGGGCTCTTGCCCCTCTATCCTGTGAGCCCATCAAACGGCTGATTTAGAGCTGACGAGTGGTGGTCGGTGGGTGAGCTGCTTCTGGAGAACATGGGTTAGTTTTGCTAGGCGTCCTTGCCATAGAAGGCCCTGATTCAGCCATCCTTCCCAAACAGGGCTTTCTGTAACAGGGGAGTCTAGCAAGACCCATTGAAGCCAGTTGGATTTAAGCACAGGTGCTGGATGGCATCTCCCGGTTGCCCAGCAGCTGGTGGGTGTGCACCATCTAAGATGTTGTGTGTTTTATGTCCCCGCTGGGAGCAGGTCACACCCTTCCTGGTAGGTCGGATGGCAGGCACTGCTCCCCCGGCTGCACGCAGTAGGTTTGTTACTGTTACCCAGTCACATCTACCGACCTGGGGCAAATTCACCCCGGGCTGAGCTCGGTGCAGGAACTGAGAGGGTGGGGGCAAAGGGGCCTGTCCCATGTTTCTGCCTCCCCTGTCCTGGGGCTGGCCCGGGACTGCCCCTGAAGTCATGCCTGGCTGCCCACAGCCTGGCTTTGCTCTCATCCCCTGACACGCTCCCAGCAGCCCCCCTTTGCACTGGAGGCTTCAGGGAGTGATGGGGAAGAGCCAGCTACGGCCACCAACCATCTGCTGCAGCCTCCCCGCGACGGCGGAGGAATTCCCTGCGAGGCACTGTTGCTGTGCAGTTGTGTAGCATGGCCACCCGGAATCGGGCACATAATAGCTCCGTGCCTCAGTTTCCCCATCTCTGAAAAGGGGGCTGATGGTACACACCTGCCGCTCAGGGGGCTGTGAGGCTGCATTTATTATTCGTATCACAGAAGTCAGGGGTTTTCAGAGGCAGTAGTGACAAACTCTCTGGATGCAAACGACCTTCCCCAAGCCACTTTCCTGCTAGCATTGGGGTGTTTGCCCCGCGCTTACATGGATCACGGGGCCCTTCCGCACTAAGAAGCTGCCTGGAAGGGAATCCACTGAGGTGTTCAAAGGTAGGAGAGACTTTCACAGGCCTCTGCATTTCACCCGGCTGCCGTGTGTTACAGCCTGGTGTGAACGTGCCTGGTCGAACCAACTCGCGCTGTTTGGGCCAGGGGTGAATTTGCTCATTTGCTCATGTCCAGTAGGCAGAGTTCAGAGGTTTGTGACTGCAAATGTAGCGATCGCACAGGGAAAGGGACCGAGATGGGGTTGTGACAGGATCACGCTGTCAGAGCTTCCTCAGGGCAAGAGCTATAGACTGCCCTGCAGCGGCTCTCTGACCCTCCCTGCCCAGCGCTCTCCACCCTCCATGCCTGGCTGGGCCCCGGGGACGGGTGCATCTCACCCGGTACCTGGCACCAAGTTTTCCTGGCTTCCCCACCTGGCCTGAGGCTGCTGTTTGCTCTCACTCACCGGCTGCCGCAGCTCACAGCACGCAGCCACCTCCGGCCAGAGACGGACCTGGGGATGGGGTCCTGCTGGCCGAACCAGGATTGCCCCCAGAGCCGGCACGGGGTGGGCGCTGCACTGGTGGATTGGCTGGGGGAGCAGTCCCGCTCCACGCTCTGCGGCCTCACCCCGCCACCAACCTTGCTCACTCACCCCCATTGGGCACTGGACCCGCCCCCACTCACCACTGGTGGGCAGGAATTCAGCCAGCAGGACCTGCTCCAGCGCTGCAGTCACAGCCATCCCCATCTGAGCTCCTTCTGAGTGTGGGCCCAGTGAGTTGGTGCCATTGTAAACCCAGTACTGATCAGGAGGCAGAAAATATGGGACAATTTACCAATTTTAAGGAAAGGTCGGGACACCTGCGAGAGGGCTTAAATCCATGAGCGTCCCCTTAAAACGGGACATGGGGTCACCCTACCTAAGCCTCATATCTCAGCCAGGACTGAGCTGACTTGTAGTTCAGCAATTTCAGCTCGGTAGTTACAGACGGAGTGAAGCAAGGGCAGAATGGAAAGATCTGGTGGAAAAATTAGGATGGAAAAAAAAAGCAGGTTAAGAAAAAAGTAGAGAGAAGACGTGTAAAAGAGGAGGGGAGAGAAGAAATAAATACCGGGGCAGAGAGTTCTCTTGGTCTCCTCTATCCTGGATCCCGGACCAGGTGCGTGGAGAGCCTGGTGTTTTTTTAAATTGAATCATGCTTGGAAAAAACCCAAGGGTTTAAATTACAGGACAAAAGATTCACAGCCTCCTGTTCGCTATGTAAAGCCCTCGCTGTTTCAAGAGCTTTATTAACCCTATGGCTCTATAAAAGCTGCTCATCCCACCTGATTTCCACGCGTCATACTCTGAACATCTGCAGGCACTTTCAGCTCAGTATCTACCCACCTAGGAGCCGAGCCCTGGGGCTCAGTGATGCCGCTGACGGGCCCAGTTGTGTCAGTGTAGGGGAGAGTCTCAAAGTGCACGACAGACGTTCCTTGTGATTATTGATTTGTATTACCATAGCGCCTAAGCCCTATGGGACAGGGACTGTCTTTTTGTTCCGTGTTTGTACAGCGCCTAGCACCATGACTGGGACTCCTAGGTGCTACGGTAATAATAATAATAATAGCTGATAGGAGTTCTCATCATGGATCAGGTCTCCAATTAATTCAGCCTCCCAACAACCTCTGCTCTGTGGTAGGTCAGTATCCCCCCCATCGTACAGATAGGGAAACAGAGGCACGAAGAGATCACGTGACTTGCCCAAGTTCATGCAGGAATTCTGGGCACAGCGAGAGAAACACCCCAGATAGCCAGGCCTTCTCTGACGCCCAGTGAGATCCCAAAGGGCACCTTCCCATTGACTTCAATATGCTTTAGATCAACCCTGGGTGCCATTCCCATTAGCCACAAGACCAGCCTTCCTCTAATTCGTTTGCTACCAGTTAAAGGGAAACCAGAGGGTGAGATCCGCAGCTGGCATAAATCAGAACAACGCCATGGCCGTCAGTTGTCCATCGTCTCCAGCTTTTTTCACATACAAATCCGCGTTGGTCAGCTCACAATCTCTTCACAGATCTGCAGCCTGCTTCCAGATGACAGGCACGCAGGGCAGAGTCTGCTTCTGGCCCCCTGCAGCCAGAAATCCAGGACCCCGGTAGCTGCATTTGACAGAGAAGGTTTGTTAGGAGGCATGACGGGGGGCACGGGAGGGGTGAGCAGACACAGCCAGGTGTCTCTCCGCAGCTGTTAATTGTTCTCATTCCTGATGGGCTAACCCAGCTGCCGGGAGAGGGGGTGGCGTGGGTTTGTGTGAGATCAGCTCCCCCCCTCGCCCCACGACCTGGCCGACGGGCTGCAGAGTGAAGTCTGATCCGTTCCAAGAGGAAGGAGAGGGCCCGGGGTTGCATTCCAGAGCTGGAGCCGAAGGGGACAGGTGGGCAGCTGCTACGAGTTATCACCGGCGGCCTCCTGTCCCGTTGTCAGAGCGGGTTACCTGCAGTTTGCCATTGACTCCCAGATGGTGTAAAGAGAGGGCAGAGGAAATAACTGGCCCAAAGCTTCACCACAGACCTACAGGGAAGCCAGAAGCAGTGATCCCCCTTATTCAGCCCCGCACTGGTATCTCTTCATCGCCAGGCTGCAGATGGGACCAGAGGCAGGTTCACAGGGAGAAAGTCGATACCGATGGCCTTCGCTGCCCAGTGCTAAGGATCCCGCAGGAGAGCCTGGTGCTGCTAGATCTCCTGGTGGGAGGTTCTGTGGGGGACGGGGCTGGAATCTGGGTCTGTGCGGTGGCTGAGGTCTCCACGCCACTACCTGGCTGGCTTGGTCAGGCTGCATGCATTGCCACATAGGGCCTGTGGAGATAAACAGTGCCTGGGCCCACTGCCCCTGGAGGAAGAGCACAGGCCTGGTAAGTGAGCGAACGGGAGCCCCACAAGGGACTCCCCGGCCCGGGCACAGACTGGTTGGTGCATCTCATTCCACTGAGGCCAAGTCTCACCCTACACCTGACCCTGCAGAGGGAACCAGTTACTATCTGACAGAGCGACTGCCCTGTTCAAACCCATTGTATAGAGGGGAAACTGAGGCAGAGAGCAATGACGCGACTTATACAGTGACCCCGAGACACAGCCCCGAAGAGAACCCAGGAGTACTGTTCCACAGTCTCTAACTACGCCACCGGGCGGCCGGTCACCTCTGAAACCGCTGTGTGCCGAGAAGCACAGGCCACGTGTGGACTAGCATACGTCACATGCTTGCCGGCCTCTTTCCTTATTTCTTGGGGCACTAAATGGAGCATTATGGAGTCAGCGAGCCTGACGTGTGGGCGATACTGCCAAGGACAGGTGCTTTCCAGTGGCAAACTGGGAGAAGCAAATGCCCAAGATGAGGTGGGACCTGGTTTCCCTTCTAGAGGTCACTGTATTCTTCTCTAATTAGATCACTCCTGCGTTTTGGGTCTGAAATGGATGCATTAAGGACAAGCCAGCATGCTGGGAGCCAGAAAAAACAACACAGCTTCTGAAAGCTTCCTTGGCCGGAGAAGGGTGGAAGTGATCAGCACTGCAGATAATCCCGCGCCGGGTGGTAGGAGAGCGGGGCAGCTGGGAAGGGCCCTTTGTTTCGTTACCCAGTGAACGGCTGACGAGAGGCCAGAGACGTGGGCTGCGGTGAATGCTGGCGCAGAGCTCGCCATTGAGTCCCTAAGAACCTCCGGCGGCGCTTTGCGGCCTTGTTCTTTTAGTTCTCTGCCCTGCCGTGGCTGGTTTCAAAGCCTTCCAGTTCTGCTCTTGGCTCGGCTCTCCTGCTCCCGACCTTTTATTTTGTGTCTCTTGTCAGAGGGCGTTTGCCCTGGGTGTTCCTGGAGTTTATCATTCTAACTGAGCTGCAGTGACACCTGCCAGTGGGGCCAGCACCGCGCGGCAATGGGCTCCCGAAGCCAAGACACACAGCGTCCGGCTGGTTAGTTTCGAGGCTAGTGGAAGGATTTTTTGGGTATGTAACTTCCAGATCTCGCCTACTCCTGACTGAACCAGAGGCACAGGACAGCACTGAAATGTGGCCCTTTAGGACGGAAAGGGCTAAGATGATCCTGTTTCCTGTGGTGTCACCGTAATTCCCCACCTGGCCCTAAAGGCTGTACCACCTGCTCCCGCTTGAGTCCCTGGGAGTTTTGCCGTTGGTTGAGGCCCGTGCTGTTGCCGGACACAGAGCTGGCTGCCCAGAGCAGTCCCAGCAAAGCCAGTGAGTAGCAGGCCGTTAGCGACAAAGTGTTTTCAGGATCAAACCCTCAAAAGATAGCGGAACTCCTGCACTACCTGCACTCACCCGGCCTAAATACGGGCTAAAACCCTAGCTCCACTCTGCTTTCACTCAGCCCTTTCCCCTCAGGCAGATTCCCATTCACGGTTGGCCTGGCTTTATTATTTGTGTGACAGTAGCAAATACCTGTCAGCAAAGCCTCACGGAGCTAGGCATTGTGCATCCACATAGCAAGGGCTGGCCCCTGCCCCAAAGACCTTCCAGTCTAAATAGCCAGGCTAGATGCAGGAAGGTTTATTATCCCCACTCTCTTCCCCCCCGCACCGATCCTATTGTGCTAAACCACAGCCAAGAACGCACAGCAATCAGCGGGGACCGGAGCACAGATGTGTCCCACCAGAACTGCAGGGCACTACCACCTGGGTGAAAGAAATCTCTGCTGGCAGCAGCTTCTGGGTCCAGCCGCTGAAGGAGCCAGCTAGCGACACTGAGTTCTCTTCTCCCCAGCTCTTCCCATCACTGGGTGCTAGCTACAGCCTCTGTGCTGGGGCGACTGTCCCGCCGGGGCAGCGGGGGCAGGAATGGGGAGTTACCCCCCAGCCCAGGGCATGGTGGGCCAGAGACTCTGATCTCAGGGGCGAGGTGTCAATCCAGAGGAACTCCACTGCCATCTGCGGCGCATTCTTCTGGATTTACTGGTGCAGCTGAATCCAGCCCAGTGTCTCTTGCATGCCTTCCCCCTCCGCCCGCCTCAGCGTGTCTGTGAAAGCCGAGCCCAGCAGCAGGCCTGAATAGCTGACCCCCCCCAGCCGCCATGGCGGAGCAGGGCCTGGCGATTACGTGTCATCACTCAGTGGGGAAGGCTCTTCCCAGCTTTGCATCACTCATCCCAGAGCAATTTAGCTGCCACCATGTCCTGCAAGTCAGTCAGAGAAGAGGTCAAGGCTTGACGCAGATGAGAGGCGAGCGCCACGTGATCGGGACAATACACAGGCGGCTTTGTTCTTGGCTCCTTCCCTGGCCTCAGTGGGGAGATCACAGCCCCCCCGGCAGTCACCCCAAGTGCCCAGGGTCTCTCTAGCCCGGGTCCCAGGATCATTGCCACACGTGGCCCCGGCACCGTCTCCGGCCGAGTAAACAAGTCACAGTCTGCCCCTCTTAAATCAACTCCTTTGGCCGGCGAGTTAACTAGTCCGCAGCTCCCTCCCGTCACAGGGAAGCTAATAACCCTCGGCCGTGACAAGAGCTGTCAGCACGGCCTTATCGGCGGCATCACAGAGATGAGGCCGAGGCATCTGAAGCCACAGCTGGCCTCTTGACGTGGCTTCCCTGGCCTGAGACACCTGGGCGCAGAGATAGAGCCGAGTTTAGGCGTCTTGAACGGGTCTGGGGACGGGCTGTGTCTGTGTGGCTAAGCGAACAGGCCTCGGCCAGGCTCTGCTTCATGGCAACACCAATGGAGCCCTCGGGGTCCCTTCGGCTGGGGTCCCCGGCCCCAGCCTGGCACTGCCCTCAGGCACAAGCAGGAAAGAAACAAACCACAAGAGAAATGTTAAAGGATGAAAGCAATCAGACACATACAAATGATTGTAAAGTCCATATATATCAGGATTCTAATAGAATTGTGGAGTTTGCAGGCTTGTATAGTCCCTCTGGTGTACATCCAGTACCTGGATGGGTCTCAGTCCTTTGTTTCACAGCTTCAGTTCAGTTCAGTTGTAGATGAGTTGATCCAGAGGTAGGTGAAGACTGGTGACTGAAGACAAAATGTATGTGGTGCAACTGCCTTTTATGTCCTTTAGCCTTTGCCGTGCTGCTTGTGGAAATGTACAGGAATAAGATGGAGTCCAGAGTCACTGAGTAATTCCTGGTGACTCATCAGGTATATCCCTGGCATCTCCCCCTGGGCCCATTGTATCTGTGAATTTCTTTAATGGGCCATTAAGCAGGCTAGTGCTGCAGCCATCCTGTCTGGGGTGTCGACCAGAAACACAGTACAAATTGAAATATAGATACAAACGTATCCATAACTTCCATTACACACATAACACATGAACATAAACATCATCATCTTCCTTAGCACATGATAGCCTTTCTAACAGTACCTGACATGGCATATCTCATATGAATTATTATGATTTTGACATATTGATGTTAAATGATATAATACATCTTCCCTCCCCCTCCAATCCAGCCAGTGTCACATCCTGGGTTTCAGAAGTCCCAGTCAAGGGGCTTCATTATCCTTAAATCCTTAATATCGCAAAACTTTGCTCTGGCTGCCTTTCCATGTGCAGGTGCCAATAGGGGTGCGGTGGGGAGGAGAGACAGTGATGGGAACCAACACTCTGTCTCTGGAGCTATTAGCATGGGCTCGTATTACTGACGGGCTGCAAATAGCACCATTATTTAAAGTGAAATTGTGCAGGCCTTGTTCCCTCCTGATGGGCTTTGATAGGCAGTTGTTCAGGCGAATAACCGTGCATGACACCTGCACAATTCCTTATTAGGCAGTGCTTTGCCAAGGGGAGTCAAGCACAGGGACTTGCAGCTCCTTGCAGGCAGGCCTGTATATATTGCAAAGGGACATTGCACCCAGCACCCTTGCACCCAGCACCCAGCACAGGGGCGGAGGGGCTGGGACTACACCCTGGCTGCCTGTGACAGGGGCGGCTCCTCTGAGGAGGAGTTTCTTCTGAGTCTGAGTTTCCTGAGCGATGGTGCCCTGAAAATGAAGTAGTTATCTCAGACTTGCAGAATTGCCATGTGAATGACGTGTCCCCGGCATAAAGGCCTCTCGCTGGTCCCTGCCCTGGTGACTGGTCAGGGAAAAAATCTGCTTGCTCAGAAAAAAAAAATGCGTTGCCCTGGGCAAGGAGAATTTTTCAAGCTCTTTGGGGCAGAGCCTGTCTTTCTGTTCTGTGTTTGTACAGTACCTAGCGCGATGGGGTGCAGCTCCATGGCTGGGGCCCCTAGATGCTATGACAACACAAATAATAATAACAGGTGCGTAATCAAACCTCCAGCCCTCGCAGCCACAGGGGGTCTCCTCCCCCACCCAGCGTTGGGGTGACCTTGGCTTTCAGCTCTCAGCACCGAGGCAGTTCTCTGCTTTCCCCCAGCCCAACCCATCAGCCCAGATGTGTTCATATGAAAGTTACCCTTGAGCTCTAAAGCCCAGACTAGGACCAGATCAGGATTTCCATGAGCCTCCATTTCTGAGGCCCCCTGGAAACCCCCTCCTGGTTCACCTGAGAACTGCTCCGTCCGCTTGCTTTCGAGCTCACATCATTACGGCGTGTAACAGCAGAAGCCTGACACGGTCCCAGTGAAAGCCTCTGACAGCTGCAGGAGCCGGCTTCCCGCTTTCCCACTGAAGGGCTTGTTTATTAGAATTATATGGGCATTATCTCAGCAGGGAAATTGCACATCTGGAACAGTTCTTCGGCCGCTCTAATCACCTCGTTATTTCCCCCTGCAAAGCGGAGCCCCGCTCAGGCTGTGGCATGAAGGAATCCAATTGCTTTCCATTATGCCTGATGTCCAGCAGCAACTCTGAACGCTGCCTGGCACAACTCGCGGAAGAGAGGAAAAAAAACAGGTTGATCATGGCGGCACAAAACACTGGGAAGGGCCAGTGGCTCGTGTGTCCTGCATTCAAGGCGACGGGGCGTGAGTTCAGACAGCAACCCAGCGTCCCAGGCCATTGAGCTGAACACAGGGTGCTGTTTAAAGAGACAGCATCACAGCCTTCGGTCCCCCTGTGTAATCAGGATGGTCCTAAATCTGCTTCTTCCTTCAAGTGCTAGGGCTGAATGAGAAGTTCAGCTAGGGACAAGTTTAATATGTCTTGAGAGGCAGGGTGGCCCTGAGGATCGGGTCCTGCACTAGGACGCTGGGCTCTAGTTTTGACTCTGTGACTGACGGCTGCGTGACCCTAGCCGAGTCACTTCACCTTTGTTTCCCCGCCCTCCCACTCTGCTTAGAATGTGAGCAGGGATTGGCTGTACAGCACAGTGGTTAGAGACTGTACCGGCTCCTATAATAATATAGGTTTGAAATAATAAACAAAATTGTATATTTGTGATATCCCAAAGCAGCACATGTGGGCAGCTGTTTATGGGTAGGGCCTACATTACTTTTGTTAATCAAGTACTTGAGTTTTATGTAATGCAGGCGTGTCCTCCATGGCCTCCATTTTCTGGTGTAAATCACACTGACAAGCAGAGTAAATCCTTGAAAGGAGCTTCCAGTTGGTGTAAAATCTGCATGCTTGAAATTTACTAAGCATATTTATAAACATAGGTACCCTTTGGAAGAACCGGTATGGTAAGAATGACTGGAGTATAAGAACAATGGTTTCACGGTCCTTTCAGCCCACGTAGGGAAAGTACAGCCCCTCTGAATGACACGGGGCATAGCCTTCAATTGTTGACTCTTTACAAGGGTGTCAAGGCCAGCTGCTACCGTTACAGATCAAATCCAAGGTATCATAACCGAGTATTATTCCAGATCTAAGCAGTTATCTATCCAGTGCTACTGGGGTTGGCTTTCTCCCTTCCATAGCATCATGTACAAGTTACAATGTAATGGACTGTTAGCCAGGATGATCACAGATGCAACTCCATGCTCTGAGTGTCCCTAAACCACTGATTGCCAATGGGATGGATGGATGGATGGATGGGATGGCCTGGACAATGGGTTGGATCACTCAATAATAGCCTTGACTGTCAGCTCCCCAGGGCAGGGACCATCCATTTCCTCTGTATCTGTACAGCGCCTGGCTGAGAATGCCACCCATGGGTGCTACCACAATGCAAATAAACATTATGAATGAATAATGCTACCGAGGTTCACATGCAGCTGGAGGTGCTGGTCCGTGTGGATTTGTTGTTTCACCTGGTGCGGGAGAGATGGGCAGGCTCATCTGCCTTTTATACATTGAGTAGGGTCCGATGTTTGCCACATTGCTTTAAAACCCCACCTCAATGATGTCTCACTAGCTCATGCTCCTAATGTTCCCCCACCTTGTGAAGAAGAAATCTCAAATTCTGTGACTTTTCCTTTGACTCTGTCATCCCCAGCTACATTTGAAAGCCGTGTCTGTATTTCCCCAGTGGCTCCGCAGTTTTTTCCTGTGGGGTTTAGCTCTGTAGGAACACTCATTTTTCCTATTTTGTCTGTTTTAATCTTACCCTGGTCTCTTTTGCATTCATGGGGCAGCCAGGCAGGATTGGACCTTCTTTTTTTTATACAGCAGCTGAGTTCCACAACAACATTGCTACCATTAGACGGCGCTCTTGTACCAAAAGAATAGACCATGGGTCATACGGCTTCTCTGAAGCAGAGGATCAAGCTACAGTCTCAGAACAAGCTCCCATTGGTTAGGCAGACTCTGAGGGCAGGGCGCTCCTGGGTTATTTTTCTGAGAGCTGCTGTCATTGACAAAGTAACCTCTTCATAGCTGTCCTAGTCTTGGCCGCCCCATATCACTTAACCTGCCACAACCTGGCTGATTGCAATGTGTCACTGAGAGATGGCCATTTCCTGTGAAAGCCTGGAAAAACCTTACTGAATAAAATTCAGTGTATCTGTGGGGTCCATCACGTTAAAGATGCAATTGTTTATGTGTTATGGTGAGAGCGTATGCAGCCTCTCTAGAAGGATCTAGTATGCAAAGGGTAATTCCTCTGATTATCAATCCTTTGCCGTTTCACCTTGGGAGGGGAGCCGTTACCTAGTCGTGGTCTCGTCAAAGATTCAGACTAGAATCTCTAGAAACTAACAGAGAAAGGACTTTTGAACCCATAGCTTCATCCAGCAAACAGACAGGACCTCTGTTCATGGAGCGCCCCGATCCTTAAGGGAGGGTTGGAAGGCCTGACCGTCGCCAGATCCTTGTGGAGATTGGGGGGAGGTGATCTTTGGTAAGCTTATTTGCATGCAGGTCAGTTCTAGAGGGTAGCTAGGAAGGGTAAATATGACCTACTTGAAGGACATTACAGTATAAATTAAGGCACAAGAACAAGCCAAGAGAGCAAGAGGAGAACAGGGAAGGTAAAAAACTAGGGCAGGAAAGTGATCCTGAACTGAAGAATAAGTCCGGACTTTGTGCAAGCTGGGAGTATTGCCTGCCCTGCAAGGGGGAGAACAGCACCTGTTATTGAACAGAGCTGGATGTGCGCTTTCTCTAAGGCAGGGGCAGTCGCGATTTTAGCTTCAGGCTGGTCTGTTCCCGACGGGCCAGTCTGCACCATTGAGGCAGAGGCCTTCGCCAGAGCCTTCAGCCCGTCCCTGTTGGGCAGGTGGGGGGTTAGCACACCAGGGGTGCTTGCCGGGTGTGCTCTGTGAGCTGTGCCCTGCTCCCGCTGCCCTTCCCCTCTCTGATGAACCTGCACAGAGGCCGGGCAACGACGGCACGTGGAGAGTTCCCTGCACGGGGGGCAGAGCAACCCAGCTGGGTTTCAGGCCTGGCCCCAGCCCCTCACACTGACCCAGGGGAGCCCTGGCCATCCCCTTAAAGCGGCTGCGTCTCTTCCTGCCCCCGTTTCACAGTGCGCGTCTCCTCGGTAAACAAGTGGCTCTTCATCGTGGCACGCGATGTGTGCGCCTCCTCAAACGCGGCCCGGTGGCGCAGCCCGGAGCTGGCTTTGGCGGAGGGAGACGTGTTTATCTTGAAACCATTACAAGCCCTGCGGCCTGCCCACATGAATAATCCTCTTGTTTGTGTCTGGAGTGCGGTGGGCTGGGGGAGCGGGGGGAGGGGAAGGGAGGTGCTCTCCCCTCAGTTTTTTGCCAGGCGGGGTGTGTGTGTGTGTGTGTGTGTGTGCTGAGATACTGTTCCAGGCCAGACGACAGCCACAGCAGCCGAATATGCCTGTGTGTGTTTGGTTGCGTGAGTGTGTGAGAGCGAGCCGTGAATCTGCATGAAAAAAGAAATTCTTCACCACAACCTCGGCCTTTCAGAGGGACGACCCCTGAAGGTGGCGCCTTTTGTGGGGTGTTTATGGAGTTGGTACAAGCGCAGCCAGCCGGCTTTGCCAGCTATTGTGCAACCCACTTCATCCTTTAGGGATTAGACACAGGGCTGACAATCCCCAGGGGACTCCAAAGTTGCAATATACTCCCCCCACCCCCTCTTGAAACATAATAAACCCTGTTTAGCTGCCTAAGTGAGAACAATATAAGCGCTTGCTCACAGGAAAATGGGTCCCGGCGACATTGGTGGGTCAGTTTAGGCTCTGCATTTAAGGTTGGTATTTTACTGAACCTAGGAGCAATTCATGGGTTTGTTTTTTTTTTATTGTTAAGTCCAGTGTCAAACCAGCTTTGCTTTGGATTTGCTCCATTCCCTGCAGCATCTCCAGGGAAACCAGCACTGGGCTAGTGCATGAGAACTTGAATATGAAACTGACCAGAAATAAAACTAAAACTGACCCGTCTATTTTCCTTGTCCACAACTAGTCAAAGGCAAAAGAAGCCAGCAGGTTGTGTTAGGTCAGTGAATAAGAGCTAAAAAATTCCTGCAGTGACGCTGGCCACGAAAGGGACTGTGGCCTGGGTGGCTGGGACGTGGGTTCTAGTTCTGATTCTGTCACTGACTTGTTACAGATCGTGTCACTTTACCCAGCTAAAAAATGGGGATCGTGATTCTTTCCTTGATGAGGTCTGTGGCTGAAAAGCAAGAGGGAGGATTATAAAGAGCTGTGTAAAACAGACAGCAGGATGCTGGATTCTTATAAATAATAACTTACTAAAGCAGCCTCTGGTGCCAGGAATCAGCCCCAACCTATACTGGAGATCACAGCCAGCCAGCGCTAAGCCCCCAACTGCAGGGTCCTGGCTAGGGATAGGATAAGGTGAGGGCAGCTGGCATGGTGCTGATTCAGCATATCACTGTTGTAGTAAAGGGGCAAGGCACAGGAGTTCTGCTGAGAGACCGGCCTTTATTTCCTAGCTCCAGGCGCAGGAGATGGGGTGGGGTTAGCAGTCACATGGCAGGGGTCAGCACCTAGTCGCTCCAGTGGGTACTGGGACAACGCCTGTGGAGCTACTCCTGCCAGAAGGAAGCCTTGAGTGAGGTCAGTGGCTGGAATACCTCCTTCACCCCCTCTGGGGCACAGGGGTCAGGCTGGGCCAGGGAAGTGTAATTTGGCCCATGATGTTTAATTTTTAAACAGTTCTCAGTTCAGCAGAGTAGGACCAGTTGGGCTAGGGGAGTAGGTGCTGCTGCTGTCGGTCGGCCAAGTCAGAACGAAAACCAAATTCCCATTCTCAATAGGCAAAATCATTGCCAGCATGAACAGCGACCTGCAAAGGAGAACATGGTGGTCTGAAGCTGTGTCTCTGCCTTTCTTGGTGATCTCCCTTGAGGATGGAGAGCAGGAAACTGGAGGTAACACTTCCTCAGCCCTTCCCTGAAGGGTTGGGAGTGCTGCCTCGATAATTGGTGTATTTATTTCAGCAAAGACATCTTTCCTCCCAACTGCTTATCAGGCATTTGAGTTAAATGGATGAGACCAAAACCAAATGCCATTCAAAAGCGCTCGCTAAACTTGGGTGCCTCCATTTTTGGGGTAACCTAGTTGTCTCAAGCTGGCCCAGATTTAGTGTGAGCTTATAGCCGTGTGAACATTTCCCTGGCGTGTGTCATGGTTACACTGAATTCACACACATATTTCTGCACCTGTGGCTGGACTCTCCCGCGTTGCTACTCCACCATCCCCTCAAGAGGCAAGGCAAACAGTTGCAAGGCTCTGGGCTCTGGACAGAGGGGTTTCTCCCCCAATGCCCCAGCAAAACAGAGCATCCTCCACTCCCTCTGAAATCCTTGGGAACCGAGGGTGCACGGCCCTTCACAGGATTGGGCCTGGCGAACTCCAGTGTACCTGACTGCTAGTCTCTGACTCCCTCAGCCGGAGACAGTGGCCTGGGGAGACCAGTCCCCAGGTGCCCTCTGGGGCATAGACAGGAGCAGACATTTCGACCCCTAATGCAAATCCACCTGCTAGTGAACATAACCCAGCCTCAGCGGGGTGAGGTGGATACTTTCTCAGGGGCAGGTTATCCCATCACTGTCCACTAGTGGGACCTCTGTAGCAGCTGGTGTCGGTGCTGGGCTGCCTGGACTCTGGCTGTGATCCGCTCTGCCAGGCCCTGCGATCCCAGATGCACACGGGGGGTTAGATCTTTTCCCCAGGCAGCGCCGTGAGGGGCACCAGCCTGAAAGCCTAAGACAGCACCTGCCGAAGGCCTGCTCTTGTGAGGTCCCCAAAGATGTTCAGCGAATGCCTTTGAAATCAATAGTTAGGCACCTAAATCACTTTGGCAATTTGGATCTGAGGCTCCAGTGAAATCAACAGGAGCTGAAGGCAGCTTCAGGTGCTACTCACCAGGGTGTGTGTTGGGTCTAGAAAGCACATAGGTACACACAGGTGTGCACACACTGACACACCCTGAGGGCCGTCACACACTGAGTGAAGGCTTCTCCTGCAGTGTGGTGCTGCACTTACCCAGTAGATTTCTCCCTTCCCCACCATGTACATGCAATATCAGCCCACCAAAGAAAACAGCCCCGGGGCAGCCTGCTGCTGGATTGTCCCTGCCCGGCTGTACGCACCCCTGGTCCCGGGCTAAGGAGGCAGCTTAGGGAGACACGGGTGCAGGGGCAGTTCAACAACAGGCTGTGACGAGGTTTCACAGTCCCAGTGTGCGTGTTCATGGGGTGATTCACGGCGTTTAAGGCCAGGAGGGAGCGTTAAGCTCATCTCGCCGGACTGCCTGGCTAGCAGGGCCCAGCAACCCTCATCTAGTGATTCCTGCATCATGTCTGGACTTCAGCTTTTTTAGAAGGAGATTTAAAGCGTGAGGAGAGAATCCCTCCACTTGGGTATGTTGTCTTAGTGCTTGCTTAGCCTCCCTGCTACAAATGGGATACTAATCCGAGCTAACTCCATCTCATCCGGCTCTCCTCCCAGAGTTAACACAGCATTCGAGCCCTGTGTCCGGCCTGCAGCACTGAGCTAGTGTGTGTGTGTGAGAGTCACGTGGAGGGCTGGGAGATTATAAATTTGTAAGTACCTACGTGGGGAACAAATACTTGATCCTGGGCTCTTCAGTCCAGCAGGACACGATCCAGTGGCTGGAGGTTGAAGGCCAAGGCAACGTTTAAGTCTCAAAAGAGGGGAGGATATGTGGCTTAGGTGGGCCCTCGTGGTGGGGGGGGAATTTCACCTGTCAGGCAGCTCTGATTTATTGGTGGCTTTATTGAGAAGCCAGCGCCCCTTGCTGGTGATTCTCACACTGCCGCCGAGTGTGAGAACAGCGCTGGGCCTCCGGCGACAGAGCGAGCTAAGTGGCACAGGGCAGGGCATGGACGTGGAGGGAGAGATTTTGCAGCAGCAGCTTTTTCACATAATCTCTCTGTGCACAGGCCATCTCCCCGGGAGGCTTCTGGGGCCGGTTATTCCTGGTGACACTGGCTCAGCAGCTCCGGCACAGGATGAGTTAACCCACGCCGTCACGTGCTCATAGGCGCCCTTTAATAAAACTAACAGGCGTGAGACGTTGGCTCTCACGACGAGTGGGTTGCCCCCCCCCCCCCCGGTCCCCAGGCTCGGCTGCCCGAGTGAGAAATGACGGACGCCTCCAGCAGCAGGGGGGGGACGTGAGAGAAGGTTCTCAGGCCCCCCACCAGCCACTGGCTTGTGGGTAAGCAAGAAGCCCCCTCCGCTCCCCCCAGCCTAGGCTGCAGGGGCTTGAGAGAAGACGTGGGAATTGCAAACCATGCTGACGTGCGCAGCTCCAGAGCCCAGGGCAGGGTAGGGCCCTGCCTTTATTTAAGGGGCCCCTCCCAGCTCAGGGACTGGGCAAAGGGGGCATTTAGCCACATGGGGGAAGGCTGTAGGAAGGGAGGCCTCTGTGCCAGAGACCCTTTGTGCGGGTGGAGCAGGAAGACTGGAGAGCAACTGGGGTGAAATGAGCTAAAAATTGGGGGGCACATCTGCGGAGAGCTGCCAAAAACCAGCTGGCAAATCGAGAGTGTACTAATGCGGACGAAGCGGGCAAGGAGGTGCGGTGGTTGGAGGAGGAGACGTAGCTTTTCTTCCTGACGCACCGTGTGATTGCAGGCCAGGGCTATGTCTACATTGCAGCTGAGAGCGAGCTGGGAGTGGACAGGCTTGTGGTAGCGGGGCTTGCACTAGGGCAGTAAAATAGCTGCGTGGACGTTGCAGCCCTGGCGGAGGCTCATTTCTCCGGATGGAGGTGACATCACGTCTCTTCTCCCCTGGAACTCCCCTGCTTTGTGCAGGGTGCCCCGCTTCCCATTTGCTAACCAGAATCTGGCAGCGTGAGCAGGCAGGGTCTGTGCTTTGAGCGGCACCTGCTATTAGACAGGGATCCACAGCACCAAGTTACTGCCAGGGCCAGGCACAGGTGGGTACAATGTGCTACACAGGGGAAGGAGCAAATATCAAGAACACGAGCGAAGGAGCATAATCCGGAATTGGGAAAGAACAGGTTAAAGAGACCCTACCTTGAAAAATGGGAGCAAAGAGGACCTGGGGAATTATAGTCCAGTCATCCCAAGTTCAATACCTGGAAAGATAAAGAATCAGTTTGTGATCACTTAGAGGATAATAGCCACAGATTTGTCGGGAACAAATCATGCCAAACCAACCGAATTTCCTTCTGTGACACCGTTTCTGGCTTAGTGGGTGGGGGGAAAGCTGTAGCCATGATATATCTTGATTTTAGTAAGGCTTTTGACACAGTCCCACATGACAGTCTCAAAAGCAAACTAAGGAAATGTGGTCTAGATGAAGTTACTATAAGGTGGGTGCACAACTGGTTGAAAGACCCTATTCAAAGAGTAGTTATCAATGGTTTGCAGTCAAACCGGCCGCGTAAATTCTAGTGGGCTTCCATTGGGGTCAGTCCTGGGTCTTGTACCACTCAATATTTTCATCAATGACTTGGGTAATGGTGCGGGAAGAATGCTGATAAAATCTGCAGATGACACCAAGGTTCTGATGGGGGAGGAGATTTGCAAGCTCTTTGGAGGACAGGATGAGAAACAAAAACAACTTGGACAAATTAGAGACTTGGTCTGAAATCAACAAGATGAAAGTCAGTAAAAACAAGTGCAAAGTCCTTCACTGAGGAAAGAAAAATCAAATGCAACATGGGGAATAACTGGCCAGGCAGCAGTACTGCTGAAAAGGATCAGGGGATTATAACTGATCACCAGTGGAATATGAGTCAACAATGCAATGTGGTTGCAAGAAAGGCTACTATTAATCATTCTGGGGTGTTTAACAGGAGAGTTATACGTGAGACACGGGAGGTCATTGCCTCGCTTTACTCGGCACTGTGGAGGCCTCCGGTGGAGTGCTGGGTCCACATCTGGGTGTTGCACTTTAGGAAAGATGTGGATAAATTCGAATGAGTCCAGAGGAAAGCAACAAACATGATAAAATGGTTAGAAAATCTGACCTCTGAAGAAAGGGAAAGGTTAAAAAACTGGGCATGTTTAGTTTTGAGAAAAGAAGATTGAGGGTGGCCCGGATAATAGTTTTTAAATACATGAAGGACTGTTATAAAGAGGACGCTGATCAATTGTTCCCCATGTCCACTAGAGGTAGGACAAGAAGTAACAGGCTGAATCTGTAGCAAGGGAGATTTAGGTTAAATGCCAGGAAAAACTTTCTAACTCTAAGGCTCTGCAATAGTCTTCCAGGGGAGGCTGTGGGCTTCCCGTCACTGGCCGTTTTAATGATCAGGTTGGACAAACACTTGTCAGGGCTGGTCTAGGTTGACTTGGTCCTGCCTCAGTGGAGGGGGCTGGCCTCAATGACCCCTTCCAGCCTGAGCGGTTTATGATTCCTTTTATTGATAGCTCTGGATTCTGAAACTGGCGGTGGCTGGGGAGAACGCTGTTCATGGGTCATGCCGTGTCACAAAGCCGCGAGCTGGGGAAACTTGTTTGGACCCGCGCTCTGCTTATTGACTAGAGACGTTTCAACTTGAACAGGAATGGCCATTCTGGATCAGATCAGGGCTCCAGTGTCCTATCTCTGCCAGGGCCTAGCACCAGTACAATGGGGGTCTCCTGGGAGACAAGGCAATACAGATAATCAATAACAATAATTCCAGCATAACCTGTCTGCTGGGGATGTTTCTTCCCTAGCGCCAGGCCTGGGTTTGGACTAACTTTCTCACACCCCTTTGAATTGCCCCGTCAGGTTTGGCTGTGTTTGACCCCACTACAGCGATGGTGAAATTCAGAAGGGATTTGACCAGGCTGGTTAAACTCTGGGAACTGTGTCATTTGGGAGTGTGTGTTTTATGTGAAAGATCCACTGTGTTTCTCTTATGCAACCAGAGCCGTGGCTTGCCCGTGTGAGCCCCACAAGGAGAATGAGCTTTTATCCTGTTCTTGTACCTGGTTCACATAAAAGGCTAATGGAGCTTCTACCTGGTACTGGAGCAACTCTTTTAGGTAGCGGTTTGTGCTGGTGATGCAGGCGATCCTGCGTTCCTGTCCCCACTGATGGCTCAAGAAGGGTTGTGCACACACGTAACGGGTTTAATCATTTCTTTATTTACTGAGGAAGGACCTGGACTGGAGGCACTTCTAACAAGCCACTGTGCTGTTTTAGCTGTCCACTGTCCAACACAAACACACAAGGGCTTTGGGCTGCCAAGTCCCAGAGGTATTCCCCAGGCGAAGGGGCGATTTAATCACAACTACCACTAGAGGGCATTGGAAGCCCTGCGCGTCCCACAAAGCTCAGCCTGGGGAGGAAGTTGGTGTGAGTTTCACGTCAGGCTTGGGCAGAAGTTTCATGGAGCCCAACAAAATCCGACAAAAGTGCTTCTGGTTTTGTCACTCTCTGAGCGTCATCATGACACCTTGCCCTTGCGAAGTAGTTCACAAACATCAGGCTTCCTAGCGCCCTGCAGGGTCCAGGGCCGGATTCGTATCTCCGCTCTACAGATGCGGAGCGTGAAGCACAGGACCCAAGGCCACACAACAAATCAGAGGCCGAGCAGGGAATGGAACCCAGGAGTTGTGTGTTTTAACCACAAGTCCCTGCCCCCTTTAAGGGGTGCCGGTTTCCACCAGCGTGGGGACTGGCCCTGGATTTGCTTCCCTTTTGTGTAGAACGGTTAAAAGCTGCCACCAAATCCCCAGAGCCACTGGCAGCCGGAGATGGGGGATCCAGAGAAAATCAGCCTTGACTGTGTCTAACAGGGACATGCAGCTGCTGAGGCTGGCAGTAGCTCCCAGTTCAGAGCATCCTGGTCCTGCGATGCTGGTTCTGACAAGGGGCTAAAGAAAAAGCCCCAGAGAAGGACAGAGCAGCCCCCAATCCATGCTGCACCGGGCCGTGAGTCATCACGAACACGCAGGGCCAGCGGGTGGCAATCGGCATAGGCCCACTGAAGTCCCTGTGCAGCAGCTCAGTGGAGTTGTTCTGCCCTGGCTGTGTGGGTCTGGACAAAGCCCGGCTCTGTCTCGGCCTGTGGGAGGCTATTTCTCAATAATCCCACTGGCAGCCAAATGACGGTGGGGCCGGCAGGGAAGATCATTCAGATGAGAACAAAATATTGCAAGAAGCTTATTCGGTTCTTCGCGTGCGTGAGTCCACAAGTTTGCAGCCGTGGCTGAAATCTCCCTGGCATTAAGCGGGTTGGTTCAGGGGGAGAAATCACATTCAAACGCCATTACAACATTTAAAGGGCCTTAGCCTCCAACCTTTTCACTTCTGGCTGCCAGGAGCCGGGGCAGGGCACAAAAGGAAACCGAGGACACTTCACAACACCACAGGGAGCCTGCCTGAGGCTGATTCACAGGCTCAGGAGCGACATTAATAGGTTGGCAGAGCAAGTGGAGTCTATTGGCAGGGAGTAGGGCTCCCTAATGTAGGGGGTGATGGCTCGAAGGCATCTGTAGGCCTTGGAAACTGGTGACTGACAACTGGGATTGATTCCCCTCCGACGGCTGCTCCCTGTGGATGCGGCAGAGAGGAGATGGGCTCAGCGGCGCTGGGTGGGAGAAGGGGATACTGGCGTTTTAAGGGAATTTTGCAGCTCACTCCCAGTGTGCGAGGAATCACGTTCCCCAGCACACTCCCCGGCTTCCAAGAGAATGATATAAAAGTGCAGGCTTGCAGCTCCTCACTGCCTTGGCCATGCCAGTGCTGGAGGCTGTGGGATCTGCCAGTTATCCCTGCCAAGGGAGGCCTAGGCTTTGGGATCAGAAGGTGTGTGTGTGGGGTGGGGCGATCGAGAGGGGCGCCAGGACTGGCCCGCCATCTAGTCGAGCTATGGGACCAATTGCTACAAAGACCTTGTTTAAGGCAGTAAACTGAAGCTGGTGGTAGATAAAGGTGGAAATGCAAAGGGGCCGCTTTTGCAGAGACATTTTCTGTCCATGGTTGCCACCATGAGCTTCGAAATGTGCAGCCACCCGAGCAAGTGCTGGAAGCCACTGCAGCATCATTTCAGCTTGTACCTTTCCTACCTCCCAACTTGGCATCAGCCACATGGGAAGTGTCTGGGAGTTTGTTTAGGTTTATGGAGCTCCTGTCATCTCAATGGTTCCAATATGCGTAAGAAACATGGGCGCTCTCAGCAGCACATCACTCACCACTGAAATGCAGCTTCTTTCTGGGCTGAAGCAGGACAGCTGTCGAAGGGGCTGAGCCCGCGATGATCTGAGCCCACGCAGCATCCGCTGAACTAAAAGATGAGGTCCTTAAAAAGCAGAGCAGCACTGCACAGCTGCTCAGGGGAGGTGGTGAAGGAAGGTATCGTGTTCGAATGCTGCTGCAGAGAGAGGCAGGTTGGCCATACGTGCCTTTTTTTTTAAAAGCTCATCTGAAAGGTGCCTACCCCAGCGCTAGGTGGCCTTCACCAGCCCCACTTCCTGTGACAGCGGGGTTTGCGGGGGGGCTGCCCATCTGGGGACTGGCCCTGTTTAGTCTGTAAGTTGCCACCTCTTTGGTTGAGCTCTGCGTTCGCATGGGACAGGTGCATTTCAGAAGGAATCAGTGGGAAATTCCAACTCTTTGTCTCTGATTGTGCAGAGCACTAGCTGTGAATGGGAGGAAAGGGCAGCTTCTCAATGCCCCCCCCCAGCCCTTTCATTTCCTCCTTTCCTGCAAATTGCTCCAGGCTTCCAGAGAAGGGCCGCCCGCCTAGTGCTCTGCCAGCCCCGCTGACGGTCGAGCAGCATTTGTTAACTGTTTAACACGGCCTGGTTCTTAGAACTGTTTAATTCACCCACGTCTGGCTTTTTAAGCTCCCCGGGCAGGGCAATTTTGTAAGGCCAAGCTACGGGATCCAATGGCGACCTCACTGGGATGAAAGACGCCTGGAAAGTTGGCTATTCTTCAGTCTCCAGCGATGCTGGCGATGAAGAATAGCTGAATTAGGGACCTCTGACATCCGCCTGACATGCAGCAGGGTTGTCAGTGGCACGAAAAGAGCAGCTACTTTCAGAGCAAACAAAAGCTGTTCTCCCAGAAGAGGAGGGATCCAGGGCTGCGGCCGTAGGCACTGAAAACAGAAGCTAATTCGGGTGCGACTTCCAGCCCATTGCAAACCCTGCCTTCCAAGAGCGGGCGCTCACACAGGCTGGACAAGAGCTCCTTAAAGAGCAAATCACTGGGGAGGGACGAGGAGGAGACATACCTGATTTGTAAATCCCTGGAGCACCCTCCCCCCTGAACGCTTGGGGCATTGGCCCTTCTTATCACTCAAAAGAGCTTCTCTAAGAAATCCGTTTGTCCAGCTGTTAATCGGCTGGGGAAATAGTAAATGTTAGATTCGCTTGGAATAGGGGAATTGGCTCAGCAGCCCATAAACTCTCTTACAGACTCAAGCCATCCAGCTGTAGTTTGTACAGCACCTTGCACACAAGCAGCATCCCCAAAGCATGCCATAATAGTCCCTTGGGGGCACTGTTTCTGTGTCACTTTACCTCGGTCACTTTGAAAGGGTCCAACCTCCTAGTGTAGATACAGTTATGCAGGTATCAAGGTGCTTATAAAGGTATAGCCTTTATGCCCTTAAACAGAGGCAGTGTTGTCTAGGGGACAGAGCACAGAACTGGAACTCAGCAGAACTCTGCCACTGGCCTGCTGGGTGACCTTGGGCATGTCACTTTCTCGCTCTGGGCCTCAGTTTCCCCATTTGTACAATGGGGACCATGATACTGACCCTCCTTTGTAAAGCACTTTGAGATCTACTGGTGAAAAGTGCTATGTAACAGCCAGGTGTTAATGGCACAGATTTAACTCTATTGCAGTTAAAAAAATCACTGACCAAAATAATTCCACTGGTTCAAAACCTGTGGGTAGAGCAGGCCAGAGAGACACAGTAGCAACAGGAGAAGAATTAAGAGGCAAAGAGAAGAGGGAAAAGCCAGGTAGTCAGGTAGGTTTTGAAATCTGACGGGGAGTCAGACAGGAGGAAACGCTGAAGTGCAGAGAGTGCTCTCTCACCCGTAGTGGGGCGATTGGGTGGAGGGAAGGAGAGAAAGCTGATGTTAGGAACGCGGCTGGGTGCTAGGAATAAGCTTGCGTCTCCTTTGGTAACGACTGTTTGGTACCAGGAAGGCTGGTGAGTCTGTACCCATAAGCATCCAAAAGCTCAGGTGCTGGCAATAAACACTCAGCTCCATTTTCAGCGTCAAACAGCTGGGGACCTGACCCTCCACCTCCGTTGGGCCCCCATTTATCTGATCTGAGCCCCTCGTGTCTGGGAACCTCAAGAGCACAGAGCTGTCAGGGACCTTGTTAGCCGGAAACCCTGCAAACCACAGATCTAAGCACCGACATGCTTTCGGGTTCTGACCGTCTGGATCTGAATTTTGCAGCTGGCAGCCCTGCTCCCTGGGTGCGGCCCCCCACCTGAGTGAGCCGTCTCTGGTGGGATTTGCAGACCACGGGTGGGTCAAGAAGCTCAGTCAAGGTAGATGCAATTCAGAGAAGCAGGGAAGTTTCTCTGGGCCTCTCTGAGCCTTTTGAAACTCACTCACCATTAGCGGAAAGGTTCTAACCGTTCCCTTTATCGCTAAGGCCACAGTAGGGCTTCTCTGGGCAGAAGCATCCCTGCCACTATGCAATCGCCACATTTCTAAGTGTCTTGGAGCTTTAGAAAGTCCTCATCTGCAGGGAAGGGAGCCAGCAGGCCCTGCCAGCCTGGGTGAGAGATGATCACTCTGCTGACTTGTGGAGCCAAATTCCACACGGATGCCTCGGACCACATTTATCTTTAGTGTAACTCCGCTCAGTTCAAGGGGGTCGCATCTGGGGTGAATTTGGTCCAGTACTACATCACTGAAGTCAGGGGAGTTCTGCTCTGGATATCAAGAGGGGGCAGAATCCAGTCC
This sequence comes from Emydura macquarii macquarii, assembly GCF_026122565.2. Taxonomy (NCBI): domain Eukaryota; kingdom Metazoa; phylum Chordata; order Testudines; family Chelidae; genus Emydura; species Emydura macquarii. The sequence continues at coordinate 1,962,121 of NW_027130449.1, read as the reverse complement.
TGCAGAGGAAAGGTTCTGGCTTGTTGTGGTGGTTGGAAAAACTGAGTTCATTTCACTGGCTAGAAAAAAGGCCCAAGAATCATGAGGGGCTGTGGTGGGGAGCACGTGTGCCATCATCCTATAGAAAAGAGGATTACTGCATGAGTTGATCGGTTTTCCTCAGACCGGAGCAGTTGCTTCTTTGCGTCTCCCAGGTTGGTGATTTAAGACCCAAGTTTCCGAGGATGAGCCATGGTCCTAGAAATCCCTGCAAAGATGGACTTTGAGCACTGCAAAGCTGTTCCGGGACCCTATTTACGGTGTCCTAATGCAGCCCTTTGAGACGGGAGTGAGTTACAGCAGGTAGCAAAGCTGCACCGAGTGCTTTGGAAACAGACAATGTCTCCAAGAGGGCTTGAGAGTTATGGAGTGCGGAGCCAGATCCCCAAAAATCATGAACTGGTCTCGTGTTTTGGAGCCTTCGGGGTCATGTTTTCAACCTTAACCACCCCCCGCCACCCAGGGACGAGATAGAGACGCTGGAGGGCTAGACATGTACATCTCGGTTTGCTTTTTAGTGACAGGCAAGAGTTGCAGGACATCACAGGACTCCGGGAGGCGTTCGGGTGCTAAGAAAAACAACACATGCCCCCAGACTCTTAAGAACAGGGTGTGAGACGGCAAAGCTGCAGCCCCACAGCAGAGACTCATTTTTCTTTGGGTTTCAGAGTCTTTTCCTGCTGCTCCCCTGATCAGGGGCTGGGTGCTTCTGGGTTCAGCCTGGTTCAGAACCTGGCCCGGACAGGCTCTGCCTGTGCTGGGGGCCCCCAACCTCAGAAATCGGCATCTGAGCAGTTGTCCGGCTGGGGGGGGGTAAAGCCGGGATCGCGCTGGCTCGGATTCTTTGGAGCCCATATATCCGCTGAGGCGCAGCTCCGGTCTCAAGTATGCTGCACGTCCAGGAGTCCCCACACACGGGGGTGCTGCCTGGGGGAAGGGGTGGCTGTAGGGTGACCAGATGTCCCGATTTTATAGGGACAGTCCCGATATTTGGGGCTTTGGCTTATACAGGCATCTATTACCCGCACCCCAGTCCCGATTTTTCACACTTGCTATCTGGTCACCCTAGGTGGCTGTGAGAATCCTGCCCATGGGATTCTGGGCTGCTTGGGGACCCATCCACCCATGACCTCTGCTCCCGTCCCCCTGGGCCCTGATCCCCCTGCTTCCTTCTCCCAGTCCTTGCCCCACCTGCAATCCCCCTTCCTCCCTTCCCAGCTGTCACCCCTCAGGGCTGAGACTGGCAGTGGCTGTCACAGCAGTGGTTACTCCCCTGATCGGAACTGCACCCTAATCTCTCTCCGGGAGCTGTGAACCCCTCCGCTCTGATTGCTGAGCCGTGATGGGCTTCCCATCTAGGCTTCCCTCCTGTGATTACCACCGAGAAGGAGTCACAGCAGTCGGAGCTAGTATCGGTACAATGGGTAGGCCGAGAGGCCGGGCCCCACTGTGCTAGGTGCTGTACGAAAAGACCGCCCCGCCCCAAAGAGCTGACAGCAATTGAGGACAGTTTGGCGATGAAGGGGAGAAGGAAGGTGGGGGGCAGGAGGGGCAACTGGAGTCCAGGGTGGATTTTTTTTAAGCTGGAGCCACTCAGCACGTTAGTACTGTGCAGGGAAAGACAGCGCGAGAGGTTAAGGAAAAAAGTAAGGGCAGGGATGAGCGTGGGAGTGGGGTCATTGGGGCAGGTGGAGGGCTAGCGGAAGAGAGGCTCTGCTGTGTCTGCGACAGGAGAAGGAGGAGGGAGCTGTTGGAGGGAAAGTGGGGAGGTCACGTGGCATTGAGTTAATTTTCTCTCGGAAGAAATGGGTGAGATCCTGTGTGCAGAGAGTGGCGGTGGCCGGGGGAGGGAGGGTTTGAGGAGTGAATCAAAGGCGGCTGGGATGGCGGAGGGGGGCGTCAGTGCAGATGGAGGGGTGGAGTTCTTTAGCGCGGAAGATGGCAGACGTCAAGGCGCAGAGAGTGGACTTGGGGTGGAGGATGCAAGTCAGCCTGCTCATGGGATTTCCACCAGCGCCGCCCGCCATGCGAGAGCAGGAGCAGAGGAAACGGATGTCGGGGGGGAGCCAGGGCTGGTGGGAACTGGCAGGCAGCTCCTGTGGTGGGAGATGGGCCAAAGAGTCCAGCATGGAAGAGAGAGAGAAATGGAGAGAATCAACCCCCACGTCGCTGGAAGAGAGGACAGGGCGGTGAGCAGACGAGACGTCACCAATGCTGAGGGACTGGAAGTCACAAAGGGACGAAGTGAAGGGCGTGGGGTGGGGGCAATGCTGCAAGAGACGAGGCGCTGGTCGGAGAGGGGGACTCAGCAGAGAGATCAGCGCGGGGGGAGACCCAGTCGTTCTGGTGAATGCGAGAGTGGCTCCAGGGCCGCATGTCGAGTGCCGCCACGAGGGCGAGGAAACGCTGAGCGCAGGAGACTGCGAGGCGGGGAAGAGAGAGAGAGCCAGGAGGGGAAGTCGGGGAGGAAGGCGGATGGGGAGGAGAGGCAGATGCAGCGCTGTGCAAAGGGGAGCAAGAATGGGAAAGGGTGGGCAGGAACGGGAGAGGAGAAGCCAAACCCCCGGCCCCGGGCTGCTCCCGGGAGCGAGCTCTGAGAGACGGCAGGGTCATCGCGGTGCGCCCAGACACACGGCTGAGTCCTGCAGGCTCGATTCTGGTCTTTGGCGCCCTACTCTAGGCCTTGTGGTGCTAACACGGGCCCAGCCCGCTCCTCTCTGGCTTAGCTCTGACGCCGAGTAATGAACGACGTCTCGGTGGCTCTGCTTACGGCTCGCTCCTGATTTACTGCTAGCGCGCCCGAGAGCGCATTCATCATCAGCAGCTGATGTCAGCCGCCGTATTTTATTCTCCCGAAGCTTCCCTCGTCTCCGGGAGGACAGTGAGATGTCTGCCCGGCTCCTTACCTTTGGGTAAAAAGGTCAGCTGTCTGGCTTTGGACGTGAAGTACAGCCGGGGCTGGAATTCTCAGGGATGAAATAACATGAGCTCAGGGTTCGGCCCTTGCTGTTTTCTACTTTAAAGAGCTTGATTTATGGGTCTGCAGTAATCCTGTGACATTCGCCGCAGTCTGCTATTCTCACTGGCCTGCGTTCGCTACCGGCACTGAAGGCATAGAGACCTCCTAGCCCTGTCATCTGAGGAGCTCACAGCCTGCAGAGTGTGGGCTCGCATCTGGAGAAACAGAGACATTCAGGGACACCCCCTGGGCTGCAGTAGATCAGAGGCAGGCTTGGGAACAGAATCCAAGAGCCTTCATTCCCAGTTGCCTGCTCAGTCTGGTAGCCAAGGCTGTGGCTCTGCTTGGAGACCAGCAAACAGAGCCAGAGGAAGGCATTTGCTCTGTAAACCCAAGCTCAGGGACTCAGCTCCGGCAGCCGCGTGTTGTGGGCAGAATCTCGGCTTTCACGTAGGAAAGCAACATGCATTTCCAGCCCTCGTAGGAAACGGGACCTGAGTGATGCTGCCTGAGCCAGCCGGGAGCCATGGCTGAGTGGCACGGCCTGCCCCCTGCATCTCAATGCCAAGATCCACTGCTCTGCTGGGCCTGCCAACTCCCCCCCCTTCACCAGGGACTCTGGATGGCAGGAGGAGAACAGTGCAATGGGCCCAGCTCTGTGCCCCCTAAACTGATACACCGCGGCAGCGGGGTGAGTAGTGGGCGGCCCTGCTCCCAAGGTGATGGGGGCACTGTTGCTGCGCCTGGGAGGGCTGTGGGGGCCGTGTGCTCTCACTGCATCCCGAGGGACCAAGCCCTGTGTGGATCTAGCTCTAATTTTCTAGCTCTGCACTGTGCCAGCGGATCTGATTTGCTTTCTGGAGCAGCAGCTGTTCGCTGGCCACCGTGGTTCCAACCCCGTGCGGGTGACAACTCCCATCACAAGAGGACAACACAGGCCAAGGCCAGCAGTGGAGGGTTTCCCTGGGGAAATCTACCCAGCTTTTATTTACTTTGGAGCCTGGCTAATGGTTATGGGCCAACCTCATGTCCCTGGGATACCTACAACAATCCCTGTCCTGTAATACACCTGGAAACAGGTTTCCATCAACTAATCTGCCCAGCATCCAGAGGAACCCTCACCCACCAGGCTCCCTGTCTGATGCACGGGGAGAATTAGGTGCCGCAGAAGCCAGCAAATGGAGCGGAGAGCTCAGCCGTCTCCGATAGCCCGTAGGAAATGCTGCGGAGAGGGGCATGTATCCAGTAGATGCGTCGTCTTTGATGGCGCTGTGCCAGCTCCCCTTGGATCTGCTCCTCTTGTCCCACCAGCCCGTTGCTGCGGTGTCAATAGCTACAGCTGCTCGGCTCCGCTCTGCGGGCTGGGGACATTTCTCTGCACCCGATGGGAGCCGAAGTGAGACGTCCAGACCGTCGCCGAACGGGCCCCTGGGGAGCCGGGGAGAGAGAATGGAGGATCGAAGTTGGTACCTTTGCACCAGAGCTGCACCCACCTGGTCTGTGTTCTCACGGGGGGAGCGAGCGGTACCGAGGTGGGCGTACTCCTGCCCTGAACCCAAACCAACCACTCTCCTGCTGAGTGGGCTTTCGGGTCACAGCAGTTACCAACGGGAGAGCCTGAGTGGCTGCCAGATGTGCAGGGAACAAGTGCTTGCCAGCCATCACTGCCCCGGCTGGCCTGGAGTGCAGAGTGATTCCCTGGGGCACATGGGTTTACGATTTCCAGCAATCTGCCATTCCCCTGCAGGCGCTGGGATCAGATATGCCCCTGGGCTGGCCGAAGGGAAGGAGATGGGGGGAGGGAGGAAGGGAGGGACTGCCGTCAGGAACTTTGGAAGGAGATCAGCAAAGAAAACCATCTAGCTACAGTAAGGATTTTGAGGTGCCTTTCCTCCGTCTGGCTCAGAGCTTCATCTGCTCATCACCTGAAGATTTCACACGTGCCAGTGTCATTCCATAGCGCATATGTAATTGACGATCACGGTACCTCTGTCAGCCTCGGCCTGGCATCTTCATTTAGGGCTAAATATGATCCTTGCCTTTCAGTCCCCCGCCCAAAATGATTTATGGAGGGAATCGCTGGTGGAAGAGGAGGCCCATCAGTGTCTTGGCGAATCAATTTGAGTGTGAAAGGCAGGATGGCTGTACGATATCAGAAGACTTCACATCTGTTCCTCATGGAACGTGGCTCCCAGGCGTCAGCGTTCAAGCCGCTGGACTGACATCACAATGCTCCTTTCCATGCAGACACTGCAGGAATGGCCCTATTGTACCTGCACTGTTACAATTAAGGATTCTGTGTCTCTTGTGTTTGTCTAGGAAGCCAGAAGTCAGGTGCTCCTGGAATGACATGAGTTGTAGCTGCTCTCAGCCACAATGGACTCTAAGGAATACCAGGCATCTCACCAGACCAGGCATATGGTCCTGGTATCCTTAATCCAGCAGTCGCCGACGTGGGATTCTTTTAAAGCTAGGTGTCCCCCTAGATCTGCTCTAGGAAGTACCGGGGGGCAGCTCTCCGGCCTGTGCCGTACAGAAGGTCAGACTAGATCATCACTTTGGTTCCTTCTAAACTTGGAACCCATGAATCTACTCTGTCATCTAACACTGCAACTGTGCAATACGCCTGCACAGCAAGCGTGCTGGGGGGCTGCTTCCTGATCTCAGCTCCTCGCCAGTGTGTGCCCTGAAGGATGGCGACTCAAATCTTTTGCCTTTGCTATCTCAGCCAGCGCCACTGCAAAGCTGTTCTTATTCCTGCCAGGCCTGTCTTGATGCTTCACTGTAAGGTCCTTTCCCCCCTGCAGGGAGGCATTGGGGGTGGTGAAAGGATACAAAGATCTCCACGAGTTGCTGGGGGAGTTGCCAGTTTATTGACCCCTGACGGCTGCGATGGTCAGTGGGAACAACAACCCTTATGGGTTTGGGGTATGAGTATTTCAGTGGGCAGCCGAGGGATGTGAACGGGGCTGTTGGTGATACACGTGGGCAGTGGCGCCTGGCACTGCTGCTTACCCACAGTGGCTAAAGTCTTGCTTGGCCTGGAACTGCTGCTCCCATGTGGCAGGGTTGACACGGCTTCCTTGTGCAGTTGGCCTCGTCTCGGCCTCATTGCTCTGTGCCGTGTGGCCAGAGTGACCGTGGGATCCTGGAGATGGGTCATCAATTCCATTCCAAAATCCTTTCCACTAGCCCCAGGGGGCAAGGTTGGCGTTGGCCTCCCACCCTGGATCTCTCAGCCAGCCTGTGTCGGATGTGGCTGGGGCCAGGTGACAAGGCTGCTTTGGCTTCTCTAGGTGCCCATTGGTTCCCCTCGGGGCGCAGGGTGGCTGTGAGTGTCACTGATCAAAAGTGACCTGTGGCATATTCTCCCCTGGGATGAATGGGGTGCTACCGTGTCTGTTACCGCCTGTAAGGGGCAAGCACGGGTGGGGGGGGGAGCAATGAGCAGGGGCATGGCCTCCCAATGATCATCCGGGGCACAGAACTCCTCCGGCCCGGGGGCCATGGGGCAGGGAAGGGCGCGTTCCTGCCAGGGCTGGGGCAGGGGAAGGGGGGGAGGGCACAGAACAAAAGGGGTCAGATTGAAATTTCTATGCATGCCCCTGCTGCCTGTGGATTGTAAAGTGATTGCAAGGTAATACCGCCGAAGGGTCTATTAATCTCCCAGGTCAGGATGGAAGTTTTAAATGAAACCAATCCTGTGGTGTTTGGTGGTGACGAGGCATTTACAGGAGCTCATTTTACATGGGAGTCCTGATTTTAGCGGATGGGCAGCGTTGTCTATTGGTTAGAGCAGGGGACTGGCTGGCAAAACTCCTGGGTTTGATTCTGGCTGTGCCATCCAATATCCGTGTGACCTTGGAGAGGTCGCTTCATCGCATTGTGCCTCAGTTTCCTTATTGAGAGAAGGAAGCTATCGACCCTCCTTGTCTCACATGGCCGGCTGTGCGTGGGGGGCCAGGCTTAACACATGATTGTTTGTATGTTCTTTGAGATCCTCACATAAAAGCCATTAGAGCAATGCGAGGAATCAGTCGTCATCCGTTTCTGCTGATGTCCCGGCGTCGGCTGCTGCGAGTATTCTTGCGTCAGGTTGTTTAGGGTGCAGTTTACTAATAAAAAGCAGGGACCGATAACTGGGGCTGGAGCTAAGTGCCATGCTGAAAGGCGGCGTGCAGATTTCCCTGCATTTCCCTCCTGAGCTACTGCTGCCTGGGTCCGTGTGCGCACCTCAGCTCAGACCTGCCGTGCTGCGGCGCCCTTTGCTAGTCTATTCCCCAGCAGTCACTGCCCGTTCCCTGGGAGGGATGTAAAGCTTTCATGGAGGACTTGCTTGAAAACCTTCAACCTCAGCTGCCTTATGCCCCGAGACCAGATCTGAACCAAGCCTTGGGCGATAGGTACCCTGTTACCTTGTGATCATGAGTAAGCCGGAAACCACCATTCCCATCACCCCCTCCCTGCTGATCTATGACGTTCCAGGGTGGACGTGCAAGCGCATTTTCCCCCCCCCAAATCCTGGCTCGATCCAGGCAGTAACCGCTAGGCGGAAAGGCAGCAGCTCCCCGGTGAGACTTCGTGGCAAGCAGGAAGCTGAAAGCTGTGTGCAGGTCCACACTGTGACTGGCGGTCCCTGTAATGGATCCGGGGCTGTACAAAACACGTGGGAAGCAGCAGGGCTTGGAGCCAGAGGGTTGAGCAGAGGGGCTGGAAGGGACCCAGAGCCAGCAGCTAACTCCAGCTCTTAGTGGACAGGAGCCTGAAGAAGGCAACTGCAGACAATCAGCGGAAGTCAGGAACCTGAATATCTTTGAGAATCTGGGCCAAAGTGCCCTAGACACTGGGGCCTGGCTTGGTCACTGCTCTGCTGGGCGGGCGGGAGCCCAGAGAAGGAATGACAGGCCTCGGGAAGGACAAATGCACACAGCTGGGATGGTGGGGGCCTGTGGCCCAGCTCCCAGCAGGAGCGGTGCAGTTGCTATCAGAGCTGTGCAGGACAATGCAGACGAGCACCCAAGGAGCCAGGCCACCTGGGAGTTACTGGCTTGCCTGTAATAGAGGATTGGACTAGAAGGGCAACCGAGGCACTAACCCCCTATTGTCCTGCCCCAGGGGCCACGGGAGGAAGCAGTGCTTTACCTTGACAGGTCAAGCCCCTGTCCCTTTTCCTGCCAGCCCTAGGAAAGGGCCCCTTCGCTATCCCGCCCCTTGAATCCCGGCGGTTCCTGGATCTGAGCAGGGCCAGTGCCAACCGGGCCCAGCAGTTGGCATGTGTCCGGAGCTTGTCTCGGAGTGGGGGTGCACCTGGCGTGCTCCCGGCCCCTTTGCGGTTTGGTGCATCCTGCGCGGTGCAGTCTGGGAGACCCAGCCGAGATTCCCACAGCCTTGGAGACTGGGAGTCCGGCATGCAGTGCCTCCCTCTGGGTATCGGGGATGCTTCTGGCACTGACCCCCCTGGAGGAAGCCAGCCAGGCTCTGCTTCGGCCCCTGGCCTGAGCTGAAAGGGTGGGGAGTAATAGGCGCCTATACATGACAAAGCCCCAATATAAACTGGTACATCTGGTCACCCTACTTGATTACTGTGTGCTGTAGTGGAAGCAGACCTCAGCGGGGACTGAGCAGGGGCTACATGGCCACTTGTTCCTAGGATCCTTTACAGCTTCCAGATTTCCAGGCACTCTGATAAAAGGTTGGCTTGTCTGAGTCACGGCCAGCGTAAGCGAAAAGCCAGTGGCTGCTCTCAGCCTGCGACCCGCTGCCCTCGTCTCGTGTGCCGCTTGGATGGGAATCAGGGTTAAAAAGCTGCCCGTGACACTGGAGGCTCTGTAGTGTCTCTCATTACACGACGCTCGCGGGGAGAGTTCACCAGCAGGGTCTGCAGGCACAAGGCATCTTGTTCAGATTTTCTCAGCCGGAGGTCTTGGCAGAAATTCTTCATTTCCTGAGTGAGAACGAGTTTTTAATCTCCAAGCTAAAACGCATTTGGAGAGAGAGAAAGGCAGAGGGGGAGAGAGGTAATAAAACACTGGCTTGATAGGTAAAGGCACATTTGAAAATCATCCTGACTTTCTCTGAGAGCATCTCTGACTGCGGGGAAGGTAGGGGTGGACAGCACTTTCCAGCTAACTTCTCAGCCTCTTTTCTCACTTCTGGTGATGACCACATTTTCTCAGCCTTTCCTCTGTATGGTCTGCCTGAGCCGGTCAAGAAGCAAATAGAAGAAACAGGAATTTCCACCCTGTCTGGGCTCATCCGAAAACCTCACTCAGTAGATACTGGCTGGAGCTCATTATCCTTACCGGTATCCTGCGGAGCTGTCTTCATGATCGGCTTGCAACGTCTCCAGCCACTTTCGGCACAAGAACACCCAGCAATTGACACACTTCAGCGTAAGATACACATTGAGATTGGCCACCTGGAAGGTGAAATGACTAGAGCTCCCAGGGGCGATGGTAATACCGCTAATTAATGACCACAATAGATAAGGGGTCAAACCTTCAAAAGTGCCAAGTGCCAAGGGGTACAGCCAATTTTCAAAAGTGACTTCGGCGCAGCGGTTGCTCAGGCCTGGTCTACATACACTTTTGCGCCAATTTAACTACTTTAATAGAAAGTCACACCCCTAACTGCCATAGCTGAATTGGTATCACCCCCGGAGTGCATGCAGTTATATCACAACAAAGGTGCCTTTATACCGGTATAGCTTAGTCCCCTTCCTCTTCCCCTACAGGAAAAGCTTTACTACTACAAGACCCTTGATCCTGATATAACAGTATCCGCACCAAGGAGGCTGTATTGCTTTAACTCTACTGGTATAGATAAAGTGGCACAATGTTTGTGTGTAGACAAGCCCTAATCTCTTTGAAAGTCAGGGGTCTAAGGACTCAAAAGGAGTTAGGCGTCTAAGTCCCTATCCCAACTTACATCCTGGTTGTGGCACTACTGCGATTCACAGCCCACTACCAAACCCTGCAGGTTTCTCTCTCGCTTGCCCAAATGACTCCTTAAAGAGGGTGGGATTTAAAACCAGCGTGTGACTCTCTAGCCTAGTGGTTAACGCAGTCACCCAAGCGAGGGCAGAGCCAGGATCCAGTTCTCCTGCTCCTATCAGTCTTTGATTATTCATCCAGGAGAGACTGAGAGAACCCCACCCCTAGCTCAGAGGTTTGTGCGCAGCCCTGAGAAGTAGGAGGCTCCTGTTTGAATTTTTTCTTCTTCTCTGGTGGGGCGGGGAGAGTTGAATCTGGCTGTCCTGCACGTACTAACCCTGGGCTAAAAGTTATAAGGTGGGTGGAGCAGCAGCAGTTCCTCCTCTGATAGTTTCTTGCTACAATGGCAGATGGCACCTAACCCTAAAGTGGGTTCCTGGCTTCAGAATCGCATCATGAGCCGGGCACCGACCGGCAAACTGGACTTAGGTGTGTATCTCTGTGAGGAGTGGAATCTAACGCGCGTGCGGCTGGTCTCCCATCGGCTAGCGCGGCTTCCCACCTAGCCTGCTGGCGGTTGTGAATTGCATTGGGTGCCTTGGCTATTAATCTGAGAGAGTCACTCGGACTTTGAGACTCGTGATGGTTTTCCCGGCATCTAACAGTTCGGTGTTGTGACACTGAGCATCCAAGGCCTACATCCTTTCGAGCCTTCATCCCTGAGTGCCTAAATCGTTTTTCAGAATGGGACTTAGGTTCCTAAGTCACTTAGGTGAAAATGGTACCTAAAGCGTGAGTGTGCCTGGTGCACCCTATCACAGGGTCCGACTTGAGTCTCTCCATTGCAACAAGCCAGCGGCAGAGATGGGCACGTTAATACCATGCTAGGCTCAGGCTCTATGCCCTGTCCTGGCTTGCGTCCCTGTCTGATGCTGAGGAGCCGCCAAGGAGAAAAGGCGCCAACTAGGATGTTGTGCCGTTGCTCCCTGGCAGTCAGGAGCGACATTATGCTTCACTTTCTGTGTTTCCTTTTCCATTAGTGTTCAGCCAAGTTTCTGGCTTGTAGAAGCCTTGGATTACCTCAGGCTTGGCTCTACTTCCAAGCTTTCTGGCTCGTCCAGGTCACTTGAACACCCACTGGCACTCAAAGGAAACGTTGGCGAGTTCACTGTGTACTTGCAGGTGCTAAACTGGGCTCACACCCATGCACCCGAAGCATGGGTGATTTGGAGCAGTTAAAAGAAGACCCAAGATGAATTTGTCAGTTCTTTTTCAGAGGCTCACAGCAGCTTCATTAACCATCTTGGTTTTCATTTCATGGATGCCTTTAGTTCTGTCCGGGGACAGAAGCAGCAACAGAGAAGTAGCACAAAAAGGCTGTTCTCAAGGCAGTTCCAACCAGATGTAGCGGAGACTGAAACATCCCTGTAGGAAGTCGGCATCTATTGATCTTTGTAGATGTTCTGTAGCGTCCTGCAGAATTCCTAGTAAGTTCTGTCAGTATCCTTGTAAGAAAATACTTGAGTAGTGATCCTAAATATTACATCTTGCAATAGCAATACTGCAGTGTTCGTGACGGTTGCTGTAGTGTTTTTTTTTTAATGAGGGTAATGCTTTCCAAAAATTTAGTAGCAAGAGTGGAATGCTTTAGGAAATCCTCTCCAACTCTACAAATAGAGAGACTTGTAACATACCAGTGGAGTAGCTATTAATGTGTTCCAGGTAAAATCTATAGAGAACTGAAGAGGGAATTGTAACTTCCTCAAATACGTCGCTCCATTTTAGATATTTCCCACCTTGTGGGGGTGGATACCTAGAAGGTGTGTATCTAGTTTCCTTCTCCTGAAATCCTGCCTTACATCTAACTGTGGCATGTAATATTTCCCTGAAAGACAAGGTGAGGGAATATCTTTTATTAGACCAACTTCTGTTGGTGAAACAGATCAGCTTTTGAGCTACACAGAGCTCTTCTGCAAGTCAATATCTGTGAATATCTTGGGACCAACACGGCTACAACACATTTCCCCGAAGGCAGCTTCATTTTATCCTTTAATTTTTGGTATCTTTTAGAAATACAAAAGAGAATATGTTGAGAGTTTTCCTTCAGGACTTTAGCTCTCAGGCGAAAAGTGATGGAGTGGAAATTGTGATACTGGAGGGATAGGAGGTTCACCCAGACCAAGGAGAGGTCCTATCACCGCCTGCCCTGTAACTAAAAATAAAACGTAATTTCAGCAAGTAACACTCCTTGTCCAAGCAGGTTTCGCACCTACCGTCAGTTTACAGCGACTCTGGCTTCCCAAGCCAAGAGGCGCCACTTTTCATGAATTCAGAGGGTGCTGCTCTGTGTCCCCTACATGATGCTTACCCCAAGTTTTTCACCAGTTCCTTATATTTTGCAATGCAAGTGATCTTCTTTGAACCCTGATGCAAATGAATAGCTCCTTGTTCTTGGCCACACCTCACGTGACATGCATCTGAGTTCAAGATGCCTTGGCCATTCTCCTTTGTCTGGAAAAGTCCTGTTTTGCCTCCTTGGTCTGTTTCCAGATGCCAAACCATCATATCAGGGAGTATCCATAATTTCACATACAGCGTCGTTACATGCATTACACGTGAGATCCATGGTAGTGTGTTGCTAGTTTTCAGATGATATATGACAAGACACTTTCTAAATAAATATCATGACAACAGTGTGGGAGGTGTATTGAGTTGGTCAGGTCAGCTGAGTTTTGCTGTTACATGCCTGCGGACCCCTGGTCATCTGGCACTGAGGTGCTGTTAGGGTCCCAGTAAAATTAATGTTATTAATGTTACGCTTCCTGTGCTGTGATTCCTGTCGTTCTGTGGTTTCACCATGCCCTAAGATTCGTGCACGCTGGGCTTCTGTTCTCAGGTCTATCATAGCTTTCTTCTGGACGCTCAAAAGTATTTAGATGCCTAGCTCCCACTGATTCAATGGGAATTTAGACACTTAAATATTCTTAAGGGTCTGAGCCTCAGTCTTTCTGAGTCTCAGTTCCCCATGTGTAAGACGGGCAGAATCTGTGCATCCTTTGTCTATTTAGCGTGTAAGCTCTGAGAGGCAGGGCTTGTCTTTCACTATAATGGAGCTTCGAACTCAGCTGGGACCGCTAAGCGCTGCTATAACAAATGTTCCCATTGCGTATAGGAATTATACCGCATGAGCCTTAATCGATTTACTGTGTGACTTTGGCCCAAAATCACCAGCCTACGCCATGCCTCGGTTTCCCCACCTGTAAGATGGGGACAATAATACCAACTTCCCCTTTGTTAAGCATTGTAGATGGAAAGCACTGCTATATTTTTCTTTTGTAAACTCATCGGGGCCGCTTTTTAGCTCACCCAGTGTGTTAGTGCAGCACCCAGTGCAATGTGGTCCTGATGGTGACTGGGGCCTCCCACAATGGAAGTAATCAATATCACATGACTCCAGACGTGCTAAGTAAGTCTATACAATTCTTTGTGACGTGTATCAGTTCTTGGTGCGCTGATATTGTAACGTAGCGTCTGTAACGTGATTATTGGATAGTCCAGGGTAGAGCAGGAAATTCCTAAGAACATTATGTCGAAGAATAAACATTTGGCAACGAGAGCAATAACTATATACATTTAACATCTGCACCGCAGAGTCCAGCTTGTTTCTGAACTGCCTGAGTGCCAGGTAGGACTTCAAAGCTTCCTCAGCCTTCACCTGAAGGAGTATGTAGAATATTATGCAGTGCAACCCTCTGATCAAAAAAATGCAAAGGTGGCTCACTTCCACAGCAGGATTCCCACCTTAATCTGGCTCGTGACAAGTGGGAAAAGCCCATGTGCACATACCTGTCCTGCTGCATGCAGATCATACAGACATGCATTTTGTAGCTAGCTCCACTGTTTATAATGCTATAAAAAGGAAGGGTTCCTAAGCCTTAAAAATAAAGGTAGTGGGGTTGGGCAAGTCTCTGTTTCTCCTTCCACCATTTGGCTGGCATGGTTTGAATTCAAACTGGAACAGGAGCAGAGAAGGGCTACTAGGATGATCCGAGGAATGGAAAACCTGCCTTATGAGAGGAGACTCAAAGAGCTTGGCTTGTTTAGCCTGACCAAAAGAAGGCTGAGGGGAGATATGATTGCTTTCTAGAAATACATCAGAGGGATAAATACCAGGGGCTCCCTCAGGGCCTAATTCTTCTCTGCCTTTTATTAAGTGTGACCCCTTATTCTTGTGCAAAATGCCACCACCTCAGAAGAGTAGCCTTTGTAAATGGCCATGGGGAACCATGCACACAGTCTGTATATCATTCTACACTTCCACCACCCACGATCCCCACCTCTTCCTGGGTAGCCACCCACCCTCCTGCAATGCCTTTGTTTCTCTAACGTGTAGTAAGCATTCATTGCTTAGAATCGCAGAGGCCAGAACTAGGAAAGAGCTAGCCCTATAGGTAAGAAGGCTGGGTTAGTAGCTAAGGCATTGGACTATACCTCAGAAAACGTGGAGGGTCAAATCCCTTAATCTTACCCTTTACCGCATCTGAAAAAAATGGCACTAATACTTCCCTTCTAGTGCGTGTGATAGTAAAATCAATTAGGGACCATATAAATGAATAGATTTCCTCATCTGTTCATGGATCGAGCATAGGCGTGTGCTCCCTGATGCTTTGCCCAGTGGAATTTTAGGTTTTTTCAGGATGGGCCTGCCATCCAATTCTCCAGTGTTTCTGAGGCTTGCAATATTTGTTTCCTTAAAGCCTCAGTTCCTGGAATCACGTGATGATGTGAGAATCTCAGTTGTAAGTTTGTGATTGTGTAGAAAAGCTTGAGACCATGACTCAAGTACGTCCTGAAGTCTCCAAAACCAGCAGGTAAATAAAAAGGACCCCATATTTATTATTTTTTAGACTCTCATGATGCTTCTGGGGAGCCTGATTCATGATGTTTGAATGCCTGTGATTAGCAATATTGGGCCACAGCCTAATGCCTCTGATCAGCAGGAAACATTTCCTGATACTGAGCCTCCAGTTTCCTTTGCTCATTTCCGTCTCTCTGCCTTTGGTTCCTCCCTAGACAACTGATTTCCCTTGCTAGTGTCCCACGCTGATATTGCGCACACAACGCCTTGCAGTACTGAGAGGGTAGAGCTGCGTGGTCAAATGCATGCAGTGTGATGATGGAAGGAAGAAATGCCCTGGCTGTAGTGCGGGTGGCAGGACTCAATAATCTTCTCGAGGGCTTGCTCCATAATTCAGGCTCCATGACATGGAAGCCAGCTTGATTTATTCAGGTGCTTTATCCCGATGAAGATGCGTGGCCTGCTAGTGTTTTAAGCCAGGAAATCCCTTGGTAACGCCAAAGCAGCATCTTTCTGCTCCTGGGCCCTTCAGACAGAGCAAAATGGTAAAACTAGAACAAGGGAACTTGGAGGAAAATTCTATTCTCTCCTAAGCCTGTGTCTTGAATTCTCCCTTCCCTGCAGAAAGGGAGGAAGTCATGTTATCCAATGGAATTCACTCCGCAGGGTTGGAAGCCCCTGGTTAGGAGAGTGGGGTCAGGACTAGGGAGAATTGTCAGTCAAAATAACTTTTCAATGGAAAGTGCCCATAGGAGAAAATCATGTCATGAGGCAGCTGAACTAAAACTCCCACGAGGACTTGCAGAGCCATCGGCAGATGACATTTAAACAAAACGTTTCCAAACTGAAATTTTTCAGCACGTTCTGCAAAAGAGGTCAATATTTCGATGTGATGTCCTGATCTGGGACAAAACCAATGTGAACAATCAGAACTTCCCACGGGACTGAAAGTCTGATTTTTCTCTCGTCTCTGTGCCGTGGCTGCCTCCTGTACCAGTGTTATGTTGTGTGGATGCCAAAAGCCTTCACCCATCTTGGTTGTTTGTATAGCAGCATCGATGGACTGGAGTCAGTTTGGCTTTAAAATTTCTTTCTTTCTTTTTTAATAATCTAAAGCAGCATACCTCTATTTTAGATATGCTTTTGTAACCTGGCATTGTCCCTTTAAGCGTTACTAACTTTCTCCGAGTTCAAGGGCTCTCAGTTTTGCTCTGGGATAAATATACGTGGCAGAGACTCATAATAAAATGTCATTGACAAAATAGAAAAGCATTTAATCTCTTTAGATTTCTTAAATGCTCTGTAAAAACCTTGGGAGATTAGGGCAATCTTGAAGATGAAGCAACTTCAGTATGTGCAAATACATGTGCATTACCCGTAGTGCCTGTGCATACCTATAATGCCCGGGGGAAATGAAATACAAAGATTTGGTAATGTAGCCCTTGTCTCAAGGAATGCATGGTGCTTCCAGAGCAGACAAGAGCTAATGGGTAGGATGCATTAACAGGTCAGCATTATCTCACAGTTAAAGCACAGGGTGTGGCTCTGTTCTTGGTTCTGTTAAGTTTGCAGTGGGACCATGGGCAAGTCACGGGTCCCCAGTTCCATCAGTACAATGAAGAAAAGGATTTCTTCAGGAGAGTGGTGAAGCTTCGCCGTTTTATGGCTTCTTTCCCCGACAGATCTCAAAGTGCTCAGTAAAGGCAGATTTGTGTCATTACCCCCAATTCAGACATGGAGAAACTGAGGCACAGAGAGTTTGCGTCCCTTCTGCGATTCCATGTCCTTTACTTCCCACTCTCCTCATTGGCGGGTTACACTGCCTCCTGTGATGAAGGCACCGTGGAGGCAGTTCCCCCCATGTGGAGATGGGGTGCATAAGCTTAAATAGGATTTAAGTGGTGCATGGGCCTTGTGCTGGGGTGAATTTCAACCTGCTGAAGTCTGGATGTTAGCAGGAAGCCACGGGGCAGGAACTGAGCAGAAACCATGCTAAAAGTTCTGGATTTTTATCCCCCGGTTTGTTCTTCCTGGTTTTAACTGGAATTGAAGCTATAAACCTTCTGTGGTGGGATCCATTCCTGTCCTTGTCTGAGCTGATCGTGATGAAACCTCACACTAGCCTGTTCTTGCTAACATTCTAGCCTGATTTCCAGACCAAAGATGTGAATTGTGATCTTGGTGATTTTACACTAGTGTAACTGATGTCTGAATTTATCACCAGATGTTTGCTCACAAAAGAAAAACCTTTGATGGTTTCCTGTCTCTCCTATGCATCTCTAATGAGAGAAAGTGAGCACATCAACACAGGCAAATTACCTTTGTGTTCCTCTGTAGCCAGCCAAGGGAGAAGATTGGTCTCTTTCTGTCCCATTAGCTTTTCCCTTTTTAGTACAGACAGTTCAATGATATATAAATATGAAGTCCTGTTCTCAGCATTTTGATTTATCTCCAGGAGTGACAGATGCTGTTCCAGCTGTTTTGGGAACAACTGGTGAGGAACCTCTGCATGATATGCCTCTAATCACAGTTCTAAACTCATTACAGTTGCCTCAATTCAATCAGCTAATTTTAGCTGAGTCTTGATTGCTGCCATCTGTCTTTCATTAGCTGAATCAGAAGGTGCTTGAAATTCAGCTCCAGCACTTAGCAGCTCCTTCCTGCATTTCCTTCTCTGTTTTCTATCTTTACTTTGCCATTTAGTTTAATTATCTTGTAAGGAAACTGTAGGGCCAGCAACTGGTTCTGTGAAACACAACAGCCTCGTACTTTGGTTTTCTTTTTCAGGTTCTTAGGAGGTGTCTCAGGTGCATGCGTGTGTGTGAGAGAGGAATCACCACCGAGCTGAAGATATCTGCTTTCTCTGCAGTTTTGTCAAAAGAAGCGCTTTCCTGCTCGTCTATTGAAATTGGGTAGATTTCACAAGAGCCAAGAAGCATCAATAGCTCATCTCAGCACCCATGCACATGTTGGATTGACCCAAGAGGTGGTTGTTTGACATGCCAGAACTTTTCTGGTGTCCCTTTGGAACCTACGTTTTTACTGAACTGAGTTTCTAATGTTCTGAATGTGACCTGATACAGTGTCCTCTTCCTCAGCTGGCAACAAACAGCCTGAAATAATAGCTAGGAGAAAGGGGAAATGAATGTGTTGACTCTGGAGTGTAATGATGACAACTTGCATTTCAGCACTATTATCTTCTGCACTGCTGCTCGTTTTTGAAGGAACATCTAGTTATTCTGAAATTGGGGTGGAGATTTCCTTATGGATGTAGCTTTGGCAGAAAGACAGCGTATGTCTGCCAACACATTCTGCCTCCTAGGCAATGTACAATTCTGCCCCACAAAAATGTCACCTTATAATTTTTTAACCGTATTACTGATTACAGAAATATTACACATTATACAATTAGGCAGTAATATGGTATTTGGCACAGACACATCTGATAATGCAGCGCACAAGACCTGACAACACAGACAGCTACAGTAGTCTGTACGTACAGGAAACAATCTTGGCTGTCAGTCGGATGCACCTGGATAAAGACAGTGCTACAGGACTTTACAAATCCCATCTAGAGCCTCAAAGAGAAAGGTGATGTGAAGGAAACCCCTTTATGTACCATAGCAACTTTTGGGAACAGCTCAGATCTGAGCCCACAGAAAGATGTTACACTGTGCAGAGAAATGTGAAACAGGTTGTTTTATGGTGAAAGCATGGGGCTGTGAGACCTGGATTCTGTTCCCTTCTCTGCCACAGGCTTCTGTAAACACTCATCTGCTGTGGAAAGGGGAAATATTTACCCAGCTTGTGAGGACTATGAGGCCTATTTCATCAGTAATCTCAGATAGAAGATGCTATATAAAGCCTTCAAGTCCCATAGGAGTTTACAGTGGCTGGTAGCCTGCAAGAGGTACTTACAGTAGCACCTGTTAAGATCAGAACCTATATGTGCAAACTATAATTACAGCGTAAGGTCTATATACTGCTCTGAAAGGCGTTCCTAAATTTTCTCACATAGAAGCAAAACTCAGGTCTGGACAAGATGCTCTGGTTGTGGCCCTAGTCATCCTAATCTGTTCCGTTAGGTTCTTATACCAAGTCCATCACTCTGGTATCTGAGAGCTGCCTTCCAGTGATGCATTCAGTGTGGTGCACCTTTTATGGGCAGTGAGGCATCAAAATACCGTGCATAGAACAAAATCTCTAAGCCAAGGGGAAAGAAAAGGAAACAGTGTAAACACATTTTTACAAGATAGACCCTCTGCGGCAATAACGTCCTCACGTTTCCATGAATATGCATGTCCTGCGCAACCATCCACACTAATATCTAGAACAGTCCACTG
Organism: Emydura macquarii macquarii; assembly: GCF_026122565.2. NCBI lineage: Eukaryota > Metazoa > Chordata > Testudines > Chelidae > Emydura > Emydura macquarii. The sequence continues at coordinate 1,942,990 of NW_027130449.1, read as the reverse complement.
CTGTCCTGCAGTCTCAGCAGGCTTAAACTACAGAATGTTGGACTGGCTCCTGAGCCCCCAGACTGAGATATTACATTTTGAGCCCGTCAGTAACCGAGGAAAGAAAAGTTGGTCTCATGGCTCATCTCTGCTCTAAAACCAGTGCATCCTCTTTCCTCCTGTCATCCTTTGATCTCCCTCCGAGCATGCCCAGAACACAACTGTGGGCTTTGCAAGCCAGGAATAAAATGCCATGTTTTAAGATCGCAATTGACATGCTAAACGAAACTGACCAGATAAGTGAAGGCTGGTACTGGAAGAAGAAAACCTTCTGGGAACCAGGAGGGCAAGGATGCAGCGATATTAGTGAGCATGGTGCTGATTAATTTCTCTAGGTTTTGGGGGAGTGACTGGAGCCTGGTTCAGTTGTGTACAATCCACAGAGCAGCGTGTGTGGCCCGAGCAGAGGCCATTGTAAACAAGGCAAAAAAACAATCTCTTGTAGGAGGTGTAGGGATCCAGCCAAGAGTTTGCTGTAACTAAAGACCTGGAGTTCAGGGGGTATATTTCACTTCATCATCAGGTTTCATCCCAACAGAGCAGGCTGGGCAATTCTCCCCCTGACTGGGAGGGCTCCCCTCTCACACTCAGCTCCCATCAACATTTACCCTGTGAATGAAATCCTGTCCATGCCAAGCAAAGGGGGAGACGTAACTTTCACGCGAAGAGGAACCGATGTTCAGAACAAACTTGTGTCACCTGGTGCTATGTTGCTGCCCCAGTTGAATAGCTTCTGGGGCTAAAGGCAGGCGGGGCTGTTCCTCTTAGAATGGGTGCAATCCCTCGAAGCACAGCTAGTGTTTCACAGGGACTCTGCCGGGCAGGATTTTTCAGGAATCTCTCTTTAACAGGTTCCTTGAGGTTTCTATTTAACCTTTTTGCTGCTGATCTTCTGTGGGTTGCCAAGAGGCCCTCCCTCTTTCAAATCAGATGACACGGCAATCCATGGCACCTGATGGCGTACCTGCTACGGGAAGGAGCACCTGGACCTCGCTGGTACTCTCAGTGATGTTCTACCTGGATGTCTACAGGCTGGAACGCTTGGCAGCACACTAGGGACCCAGACCTAGCGAGGAGAGCAGGTGCATCCAGCCAGGTGACGCTCGGTCTATTTAACAGCACAGCTTGTGCACGCTCTACTTGGATGGGTCTGGTACCTGCCTGAAGATAAGATTAGGAACGTCTGACCATCCCTGCTATCTCGCCGTTCTCTCTAGCACTCGTCAGAGCCGGGTTGTGGGCAGCCAGAGCTAGTAGTTAGAGCCAGAATCCACAGTCACAAGACAGGAGTCAGCTGGAAATCAAGCCGTGGGAGCAGGAAGCACAAGGCACACAGGACAGAGCCAATTGCTTGGACAGCTTCCTGTGCCGGCTGCTGGCTTAAGTAGGGCCAGCGGGCCAATCAGCCGCTCCGGGACTCCGCCAGTAGGACTGCAGGGGTGGAGCCTCTCACCAGGGCTGGTCTTCGCAGGGCCCAGGTGTGCAAGTCTCAGCAGGCTGCCAGCTGGAGGATAGCACAAGGCTGCTCCTAGAAACCCCACAGACCCATGTTTGAGACCCACCCCTTCCAGGTCCCAGCAAGTCATGAGGAAAGCCGAGTGGTGGAAGCTTTGCACTGTTAATCCATGAAATGGATGTAAGAGTCTTTGCAAACCTGGGCCCTTGTCTTGCTTGGTGGCTGCTAGGAGCTGTCTTCACCGGTAGTGCCCAGGGGACAACAAAGCAGATGAGCTTCTTCCTAGATTCCAAGTTACGCTGATTCACTCTGTTACCAAGGCCTTCGGGGAGCTCAGTGAATGAACAAGCTGAGGGGGAGCCTCATGATGCTGTGTCTGCACCGCTGGGAGCCGTCTCTCACAGAATAAATGAAGCGACTGATTTCCAGAGGCCTAGGGGCACAGCCCCATCCGGGGAGACTGGGCACAGCTCCAGGGAGCATGGAACGCCTCCGCTTCCACCACAGAGGAGTCAGGTATTTGCCGCTTTCCCACTGGTGCTGGCTTCCTAGTCGTTCTGTCCCTGGGACCCTTTCTTTAGAATCATAGAAGATGAGGGTTGGAAGGGACCTCAGGAGGTCATCTAGTCCCACCCTCTGCTCAAAGCAGGACCAACCCCAACTAAATCATCCCAGCCAGGGCTTTGGCAAGCCAGGCCTTAAAAACCTCTAAGGACGGAGATCCCACCACCTCCCTAGGTAACCCGTTCCAGTGCTTCACCACCCTCCTAGTGAAAAGATTTTCCTAATAGCCAACCTAGACCTCCCCCACCGCAACATGGGACCATTGCTCCTAGTTCTGTCATCTGCCACCACTGAGAACAGCCTAGCTTTTCTTTGCCTCACTCTGTCGCATTGCTCCGGCTCCAGTGATTTAAAACTCAGTGTCATTCATCCATCAAAGGCACCTTCCTGTCTTCTGGGTGGTCAGCACAAGGGAAAGGTCAGCAGGTCCCACCATGTACCGGGGATTTGTCTACCACTGGCCCGGGACAAGACAGACATAGATTAATAGATGGGAAGACCAGAAGAGCCCATTCTGATCATTCAGGCTGAGCTCCTGCATAACCCAGGCCAGAGGGTTCCACCAGGGGCTCTTGGGTTGAGGTCAGAACTGCGGGCTGAGCTAGGATACGTGTTTGAGAAGGCGACTCCCCGTCTTGTTGAAAGGCTTCAAGTGCTGGGGATGATGTGACTAGGACCACTGGAAAGAGAGAGACGCAGTGCCAGATCTTGGAAATCAGGCCCCTGGACTATCTCCCTCTACGTCTAGTTAAGTGGATTTATAAAGCATCTTGAGACACGTGTACTGTGGCCATGACAAAGAGGAAGAGTTTGGAGGGACAGAAGGGCGAGAAGCCTCGCTACAAATCGGACCATTACAAAAGTCTCCAACATTCGACTGAGCTGGGAGAGAAGACCTGAAAGCTCCCGTTTTCTTGAGTTCTAATCCAATCTACCTGGAGCCCCGCCATCATGGCTTCTAGGAGCTGCTAACTCAGTTCAATCGACTGTTTTCAGACTTAAATTTTGAGTAAGAATGCAGGAAAAGCTTCATTATTTTCCTAGCTCTGCTGTGCAACCAGCTCCACTAAATCTAGCAGCCCCTCGCTGCGCCAGGAACTCTCTGCTATGGAGTCTGACGGGAGTCAGTTCTCAGCCTTTTGCTCTGTCCTCTCTTGTCTGGATCTGTTCAGGTCTGTATGTTGCACCCATCTCTGTGCTTCTTAAGGCCCAGATCCTCACAAATATTTAGGTAACTAATGGGAGTTGGGTGCCTAAATACCTTTAAAGAGCTGGACCTATGCACCTCCCAGAGTGAAAAGAAATATACAAGGGTACTTCAGGAAATAAAGGACCCCAAGAGGTTCTTGTTCTCCCCTCTCTGGGGGGGAGGGACCTAATTTTGTGAGCTACAGTGCAGGCTCAAGGTGTGTGAGTCTGTCAGGCTGGGATGTCGTTGGTATGCAATATGCTTGCACAAAATAAGGGCCCAATCCTGCAAAGCCATGACTGAGAGTTTGAGGATCAGGCCCTTGATTTGCTTTGAACGCGATGTCTCTGACGGCCCTTCAGAGAGCACAGACAGGGCAGGACCATGCAGTGAATCCCTCCCGCCCTGCACTTCGTCATTCCCACCCCCATGGACGTTGTCGGGGCACTGCTGGCTGAAATATAATGCCCTCTCTCCCTGTATGGATGTGGGGCATCCAGGGGGTTTCAGCTGTGGTTTGGGGAGGGGGCGGTAGGGACTGATCATAACCACAAATAACTCCCCTGAGAAGAGCCGTTCGTAGTGATGTCCCCCTTTTGAATCAGGTCAGTGCCTGCATTAGGAGTTGCCTTTTTTCAGTCCCTTCCAGCCTGCTCGGTAATTGTTTTTCCGAAGGTAATGAGCGAGGAGCTGCCACGGGCTGTTAGCACTGGACCGAGAGGAGCACCCACGAAGGTGGTTGATTTGTCAAGAAAGCTTACCATTACCCACTTGAAGGACCTGCTCCGCTTGTGTCATTCACTTGAGTGCCTGCCTGCTATTCCAGCTTGCTGAGGAGGGGCTGGGCCCACCAACGGCCCTTGTGGGGAAGGGAGCTGTTATTTAATAAACAGATGCAGGAGAGCTTGGGGGACAGACCCTCAGCGGGTATGATGGATGTAGCAGCACGGAGGTCAATGGAACTACACTGATTTGCTAAGATTCCGGCCCAGGGTTTGTCTCTCAGGTGCCGTTAAACAAGATTCATTTTGGTCTCCATGGTACCATCTATTTACTCAGGTGCTGCCCTTGGGAATGAGGAAGAGAGGCCAAGAAAGGGTTTTCCTGAAAGCTTTAATTTAGCAGCAACAAGGACAAATACCTCCAGAGTCCTCTCCATTGAAAAGAAAAACAACACGACCCCCAGTCCCTGCTCATGGCTCCCTTCCCTGTAAACCAGGGACATCGGGGTGCACCCCAAACACCTCCAGTTTCCTCAGCTTATCCTGATTAAGGGTCGGGGCTCATCAGATAGCAGATCTGAATCAAGGTGAAACACGGCGACTGTGATGTGCATTGCTGGGGATGAAATTGCTTTCGCTCATTACATAGTTAATGTGGGTTTGCATGTATGTGCACATGCGTGTGTGTGCGCGCGTTTGTATTTGTGCCTACTTGAGCACACGCGTGTGTGTGTACATGCCTGGGCTTGTGCGTGTGTGCATATGTGTGTGAGTGTGTGTATTCCTATGGGCACGTGTGCCTATGTGCATGCATGGAGTTGTGAGTGCGTGGGTGTTTACGTGTGTGTGTGTGCTTGTGTAGGCGTGCATGGGAGCATGCACATTTGTGGGGGCGGGGGCACGTGCAGTGTGAGTGCATGCACTGCCTGCCCCAGCCGGTGTCTCTGAGCCACGTCCGCGTCGCATGGGTTCCCAGACGATGTTTAATTGCGGGTTATTTGGCGGAAGAGGCCGGGCCAGGAATGGAACAGTAAAGCTCTTTTCATTTCTTTTTTTCGGTGGGAACCCCCTTTGAGACCCAATTACTGGGGCCTTTTGGAATTTTTAATTGAATATTTGTATTGTAAACAGGAGCAGGACCTGCAGCCCTGATTAGGGGAAGCAGGAAGACAATGACTTGGGCCTTGTTTGCTTTTCATTCAGGATTAAGGCGTTTTAATTGTTCCAAAGATCATAGATTGGGGCTCTGGGGATAATTAGGCTGAATTTAGTTTTCTGGTTGAATCCCTCTTGCCAAGGGGACTGGAATGGTGCTACCGCTGTAACTCTGCCAGCTGTGCTTTCCTGGAGACAATTACATTTACTGGGGGATTTGTATCTCTAGCTAAAGCTTAGCTGGGATTAACTGGCAATGTTAGAGGGGCTGAAATTGCTGGCTTTTGCTAGGTTAACGGTGCTTTGGCATACAGGCTTGCGTTTAAAATTCAAACCACGTGCAGGATCTGGATTCTCCGCACCGGGATGTCTACATACAAAGTTATGGTCTTTGTCCGAGCCAAAAGATGGGCTTCTAGGAGGTTCCAGGCCAGCCACTAGCATCAGTCCTTTGCTGGAAGGTTGACCTATTTGCAGCTGTATAAAAACTTGCTCAAAGTTTTTTTCCCTGCTCTCTTCCTTCAGGTGTTTATGATGCTGGTGACGATCGGCACCTCTCTTCCCCCAAAACTACATTGAACTGGCCAGTTCCCTCTTATGTCATTGACCATAGATCATCCCAGCTTCAGAGCTAAAGCCAATGGAGCTATTCACGACCAGTCATATCTGTTAGGACTGGATCCTAGTTTCTATGAACATAGTTGCTGTTTGTAAGTATTTGTTGGCTAGTTTGGACCAATAATTTTCGGGCTAAATATTCGAGGCGGGCACGGGGCATGTCCAAGATTTGCAAACACGACTATTGAGCTGAATGGCCAGCTTGGCACACCTTTGAAGGGGCCTGACTTTAGGGGTTCAGCACTTTCTGAAAATCAGCCCCCTTTGAGGTGTCCCAGGTTAGGCTCCCACAATCACGTTTGAAAATCTTGGCTCTTTGTCGTCTTATGTGCCATGTATAGCATCTGGGACAGTCGGGCCACCACCTTGCCTTGTCTAAGCGCTCTCCTAATAAACATCACAATGCTAAAAATCGACTCTTTGTTATTTCTGCCGGGCGATTGGCCATGTGAGCTGCATGGTGCTGTTTTTGCTTCCTGATTGGACGACTGAAACTTTTACACCAGGGAGTAAGCAAGACTATTCCTGGAATGGATATTTGTGCTAAAGGTTGTGGCAGTGTTGGGGTTAGATAACCACCAGCCATCTGAACGCCTGTGTATGACTCAGCTGTGTGACTGAAGACAGGATACTGGGCTAGATGGACCCAGGATGGCCATTCTTCTGTTCTCCTGTCCGCAATCAGAGGTGTGACTGCTGGAGCTGGCTAGATCACGTATATCCCCATATGCGCCAGTCACAGCTCTGATTGAAGTGTAGACAGCCCCTAACAGTAATCTCTGCAGTGCTTATACGCATGAGAAGTGTCACCACTGTCTTTTGTCCTATTCAACCTACTGTAGCTAGGGCATACCCCTACCACAAACAAAACATGATGTTGTCTTTTCTAAGCCTCTGGAGTCCAGTGAGTACTTTATTTCAATGACAGTTAATGAGATCATTGTGTGTTCAGTGGTTAGCGATGAAAGTTGCGCGAGATAACAGACGTGTGCCGATTCCTTTCTCCCGCTCATCCTAAGATGCTTGATTGCTCTATTCTTTTCTTTTCTGCCTTTGTTTCTGTTTAATATAACAATAAAATCCTTCAAACTAAAAAAAAAATCCCTGGGCCCTGATCTGTATCGCTCATGCTATCGCTATGCATGCGAAAGCCAAGAGATGCAATAACAGTGCGATCATGTGCCATGAAGTCATAGTAAACAACGTATCAAACAGCAACAAGACACTCCACGGGGATTAGAGAGGCAGGCAACGGAAAAGCAAAGGAGTGTGCAAAGGAAAAGTGAGGGGTTTCTGTCTGGAGTGCTTTCCAGAGAGGGCAGTGACTCTGATGCTGGCGGCTTGCCCCAGATAATGTGACTGGGGCTTGAGATGCTGCCTTTTCACGGCGACACGAGAAATCGGTGGCGAACGTATGGGAAAGAGGCTGGAGGAGAAGTTTTGCTTCATGCTCTAACTCAAATTCCCCAGAATACCACCTTCCCCTGGGCTTCCTAGTGCCCCCACCGCTTGAAATACCCTCCAACCACCCAGCGCAGCAAAATTCGATCTCGGGGCTCTTCGTGCAAATCTGAACTTCCTGCGGAGGACTCCAGTGGCTAGAGTCCCAGTCTAGGACTTGGAGAGACAGGTTCAATTCGCTGCTTTGCCAGACATATGCTGTGTGACTTTATGCGAGCCATTTAGCCTCCTAGCACCCCAGTTCTCCATCTGTACTATAGGGAGAGCAGCCTGGCCCTGTCATAAAATCATAGAAGATGAGGGTTGGAAGGGACCTCAGGACATCATCTAGTCCAACCCCCTGCTCAAAGCAGGGCCACTCCGACTAAATCATCCCAGCCAGGGCTTTGTCAAGCCGGGCCTTAAAACCTCTAAGGATGGAGAGTCTACCAGCTCCCTAGGCGTAAATCAGAGCAGCCCCCACTACTTAACCAGAGACCTAAGGTAGATAGGGCCAAGTTCAGCCATGGGCTTGTCAGGCCCCTTCACCTTCCTGCCCCTTAGTGAAATGGGGCAGTGCCCTGCTCTGCAGGGAGCACGGGCCACGAAGCTGCGTTAGCGAATGTGAGGAAATGCACTGTGGGCTATGGATGGAAGGAGCCAGGGAAAGACAAACTGCTATCCGTAAAAACAAAGTGCTCAGCATGCCAGAGATCCATCCTGCGCGTCCCCTCACCCTCCTCTGCCCATGTGTCTACTCAGATTCATTTGTCCTGCGTGGTCAGAGCGGGCAGTTGCAGCACGTGGGGCCGGAGCACGTATTCCTTTGCCTTTGATGATGGCATTTTTTACTGGATGACCTCAGCCAGCCCGGCGGTGAACGAACGCGTCTGTTGCCCAAACAGGCACCAGTTCACATGAGTAAGCTTGCATCTGCATGGCCCAGCTGCCCCCTGCATCACCCAGCCCCAGGTCAGCCGCTGCCCTTCTCTGCAGCATACCTGGAAGCCATGCTGGAGGTGTGCCGGTCCAGGCGGGGGGTCGGAAGTTCCCAGCCGAGCGGCTTTGCTCTGAGTGAACTGTTGCTTGCTCAGTCTGGTTGCTGATCCAGACCGTTTCCCGATCCCAGCGGCAATGACGACATGTAAAAAGTCCCTTCCATGGGGAGAGAGAGGCTGTTTGTGATCATGGTATGGAGCCCCTGGGAAATGGGCAGGGACGAGAAACGTCTCAGCAGGCGGAGAGCAGGGCCGTTTGTTCCCCCTAATAGTGATTAATGCTTTGCAGACTGCTCACGCTGCGCGAGGGTGTTAAAGACTATCCAGGTAATTGCTTGAACCTGCCAGCTGCGTGGGGTGTGCTGTGCACACAGGTGTGTGATTTATTGGGGCCTGGGAAGCGGGCTGGATATCCATCTTACCTGAGGGCAGCAATTAGCACCGGCTTCGCCTTGCCCTCACCCAGTAGCGGTCAGCACCATTTCCATCTCTTCCTTTCAGCGTGCTCAGTGGCCGGGAGGATTTGACTTCGTTGGCTCTGTCGTTTCCCAACGCCGGCTTCTGGACCGAGAGGCAGGCACTGCTGTTATCGGGGGGGAGAGAGACAGAAAAGGAATTTAAAAGTGGCTCCACTGCCTGTGCTCATCTCTCCGCAGAAGGTCCCAGCCCGCTGGAATCTTGCTGCTCCTTCGGGAAACCCGGGGCTTGGAAGTGTGGGTGGATGTCGTGGTTTGGAAAGGTGCAGTAAACGGCAGGGAAATCCCAGCATTGGCAAGGCTAGAAATGAACCATAATCTGGATCTCATTTCCAGCCTCCCGAATTAAGCCCTGTGGGCTCGACCGCCTGTCGCAAAACACAAGCAGTTTATAGAGCACGACCCACGACCCCTGCCTCCCCAGCTGTCTGGTTCTAGTCACTGCCAAGGGCAATCCATCAGCATCAGCCTTGTCTTCGGGGGCAGGCTCGACTGCTCGGCTTGCGGAGCAGCTTATTACAAATGCATCCTTCCCCCTCATCCTCTTCGTTTCCCTTTGGATCTTCTTTCAAGACTAGAAGCTCAGCAGGGCTGCTAGGAAACCCGGCCTGCTTCAGGCAGGCTGGGTGAACCAGTGGATCTCCACTTTCGTGGGAGATCTTTAAATGTTGGCAGGGAGGAGAACACAAAGCGGGGGACAGCCCAGCATTTGCGATGCAAACTTCCCTCCTTGCAGTTCAATATTGTGGCACGTTCCTAAGGGGACGTTGTCAGTATTCCACAAGAACTCCCATGTCACTTACAGCGGTGTAAACCTAGAGTCACCTCACTGGAGTCATTCCAGATTTGGCCCGCTGTAGCTGAGATCAGAATCTGGTCGCTAATCAGTAATACACCTCTGTATGATGTCTGCTTAATGCAACAACAACTCACTGCCCATGCATTTATCTCAGGATCTCCAAGTGTTCGTCAAAGGCGGGTCAATATTTTTTTATCAGCATTTTACGAATAGGGAAACCAAGGCACAGAGGGGTTGAGGCCCGTATTTTCCAAAGTGGCCACTACTTTTTGTTGTTTCTAGTGTTCGGAGCGCAGCGTAAGACACCTGAGATGGCTCACGGCGGGACAGGCTCAAGTTGACCCCCAAACAGAGGCATCTAAAAATCATTGGACACTTTTGAAAATCTGAACCCGAGTGACTTCCCCGAGGGACAGCTGGGAGATAGCCCCCGGTCTCCAGATTGCCAGTTCTATTCTAAGCGCTGCACAGTGCTTTCTCTCTGGGCCAGGCAAACTGAAGAGAACACGGCATACTAAGCTCTGCTCCCCAGACAATTCTTGTCCTGCCTAACCGTCCAAGTGCTCATCTGACCTCATCTCATGGCCCAGCCCTGGCAGAAACTTCCAGGAGCAGGAGACAAAGGCTTTTTTGTCTGAGGGCCCTGCCACTAGAAATTAGGACAGGCTGAGTCCAGCCATATTCAGAGCATGATGCAAGACTCATGCAGACCACCTCACAATAGAGGAGGCTGCAAAACGACAGAGCTTCATTCCTCCCTCGCCCCAATGTAATAATTCCCCAGCAATGATCAGTTAGAACATGACATCTTCGGGGTGCGGGCAGGGGCCGAGCATAGTCCTTGTTGATCAGCAAAATCGCTTCAGTTCATCTTTGTAATTGGCACCAAAAGACTATGTGAGGCGCACACTAGGAATGCAGAGAGAAAGCGTGAGACGGTTCAGTCAGGAGAGAGAGAGAGATTCGAATGAGAAAGCAAGACTGAGCGAGAGAAACTGGTAGCGATTAGCAAGGGAGTAGCTAGAGTCCGCTAAAACAGTGAAATTAAACAAATATATATACACACATATATTACTAGCCGCCACAGTAGAAGGATAGCAGATTTGATGGGCCAAAGGTCAGATCCTGTATGGCAAATTCTCATGTTCTTTAAAGCAAGAAATGGAGTTCTCCAAAGCATTTTGAAACTCCCAAAGGTTTGATCAGAATTTTTGGTAAAGGTTTGAGATATTTTATTATTATTATTATTCTCTCTGGCTTGTCCATCCTTTGTAGATGCCCTCTGTGACCCTTCCACGCCTAGGGCAGCCACCTGAAAATGCCAAGGTCAGGGCAGGCTGTAAAAGGAGAGCAGATTCTCCCAGCACTGGTGGGTGACACTGAAATCAGACTTCCCAACCAGCCACAAACAATGCTTCTGATTCCCCACACTGGTCATCAAGAAGTCAAAATAAAATACACACAGCCCCCTTTACTGCATTGCAATCTCTGGCTCCCAATTAGCCACTAGGTCCAGTAAAGAGACCAGTTGTTTAAACTCTATGCTCTTTACTAAAAAGGTTCCTCCTGACCCCAAAGGGTCAGCCACAGCACCAGATCAATGTAAGTTTGGGTCTTACCCAAAATACCACGCTGCCAGCCAATCCTTTAGTAACTAAAACTAAAGGTTTATTATACAAAGAAAGAAACAAACTATAAGAGAAATGTTAAAGGATTAGAGCAATCAGATACATACAAATGATTGAAAGTCCATATACATCAGGTTTCTAGAAGAATTGTGGAGTTGCAGGCTTGTATAATCCCTCTGGTGTACATCCAGTACCTGGATGGGTCTCAGTCCTTTGTTTCACAGCTTCAGTTGCAGATGACTTGATCCAGAGGTAGGTAGGTAGGTGGCTGAAGGCTGAACCCAACTGAAGACAAAATGGATCCTGGGCACCTGCCTTTTATGTACTCTGGCCCTTGCCATGCTGCCTGTGGAATTTCACAGGAACCAAAATGGAGTCCAGAGTCACATGAGCAAGTCCTGGTGATTCATCCAGTATATCCCTGGATTCTCCCCTTGGGCCCCTTGTACCTGTGACTTTCTTAATGGGCCATCAAGCAGGCTTTTGTTTTGCAGCCATCCTGTGTGACCCAGACACAGCACAATTTGAAATACAGATATAGCAACCATACCCATAACTTCCATTTCCCATATAACACATGAACAAAACATCATCATCTTACTTAGCACATTACAGCCTTTCTAACGGTACCTGACATGGCATATCTCACATGAATTATTATGATTTTGACATACTGATGTCAAACAATATAATAAATGCCACCCCCTCCAATCCAGCCAGCGTGACACCCTCACCCGCTCCCTGCAGCGCATGAGTTCCCACTCTCCTTCCTGACCGGGTTGACAGCAAGCGAGATGATCATGTTGTCAGCCTGGAGCCACCTCTGTGGTGTTTATGGAAGAGATGCCAGATTGTATGTTTTATTTACAGCAATTCCACGCAAGCTGATTTCCAGAAGCTGTTTTTGTAGGAGCCGTAGGGCCATAATAAGTTGCTGATGTTTCTGCGGCTGGGTTGCATTTCAGCGCCGGCGACCGTAGCTGCTGTCAGCCTGCCACTACCTGATAAATCGTCGGAGATCCCGGTTCCAGCAGTGCAACACAAATGACGGATGGGATTTCATTAATGAGTGTCTCCGCTCAAGGCGTTACCGCTGCCAGGGAAAGCTTCAGTGTGGGCTAGAGATGGGGCATAGACGGACCACAAATTTCAGGATGGGCAATTTAAAATCTGGCCCAGAGCCCAGCTCTGAGTTTCACAATGAAACCCAAACACCAACCACTTTGGACCTAGCTGTCAAGTGCCCTGAAACACAGCCCCAAATGTTGTGACCTGGGCCGATTTCTTATTTTGAAGAGACTGCATGGTCTAGTGGTTAGTGCAACCACGAGGCATTCAGGGGAGACAAGTTCTAGTCTTGGTTCCACCCCTGACTTGCTGCATGGCCTAAGAGAAGTCAATGTGCCTGTCTGTCAATTGGTTGTAATAATACAGACTGCTTATCTCTCTCTCATGAGTGGCTGTGAGACTTAATTGGTTAAGGTAAATGTTATCATTAACTCCAGCTTATACACAAAGTGCTGCATTCCCCACAAATGAAAACTTTCAGCTTCTTGTGCTGCACCTGCTTTGGTTTGAGGGATTATTAGTAGCCTTGGAGACTTAGGCAATGGGCCTTTGCAAGACTGATTTTCATCTCATTTACACCAGTGTGACTCCATTGGCTTCACCTGAATTACAGCTGTGTAAATGCAATCAGGCTCAGGGCTCAGGTGCCTTAACTGTGCATGTGAGCTCAAAGAGATGTTTCCCTGTGTATTTGGAGTGTAGCTAGTGGCTGTCCTGTTAAATGGAATCACAGACTTTCAGAACAGGAGACCATTTTCTAACAATTACAGACACACCCAGCTCAAATTCCAGCATTGTCTCCCTTGTTGACCCCGCCTGGAACACTATTCAGCACACATCTAGTGGCTGAATAACATACTGCAGGGAAACACGCTGTTACAATGGTCAAAGCACAGGACTGGGAAAGTGTTCTTGGGTCAGACACTGATGTCAGGTCCACTGAAGTCAATGACCTTACTCTGTATTCACACTGGCATTGCTTGGCTCAGCATTCTGCTCCCAGCCCTTCCATTCACACACAATAGGATGTTGGGCAAGTCACTTAGACTCCCCATGCCTCAATTACCCCATTTGCAAATTGGTGTTAACACTGACGGTGCAGAGCTTTGCGCAGCTTTATTTTTGTACTGTTTGCCAAGCCCTTTGGGAAGCATATTTATTTTGCTGGTTTCTAGAGGGCTCCTTGCTGATTAAAACACAAAACAAAACGATGCTGTCCAGGTGCATGGTGTGATGAATGTGGACCGCTCTGTGCCCACAGTAACTTGTGTACCATACACCACAGCCACGTACATAGTACTCACAGTTGCCTCTTTGCACTGACACAGCGGACAGCTGTTTCTGAACATCTCACAGAATGCGCAAACTCAGAGGGGAATGGACCAGTTAGTCCATCTCTCTGTCAGTACAGGATTGTTCCCTACGGTGAGTTCTCCAGGGCCTAATTTTAAATAACTCAAGCGGTGGAGTTTCCATCACCTCCTTTGGGAGAGAGACTGTTGCATAGCCTAATACATCTCATTATCAGTACGTTTTTCCTGATATTCATCCTACATGTTCCAAGTTGTTTGGGAATCCAGGCCCGGTTCAGGACCTGAGTTTTGCAGCTTTCACCTTGAATGCTCCCTTAGAATATGTGTTAACGACTTATGCCAAATGATCTGTTCCATCTTATATTTAGCCGTGATACTCTGAGTACCTTTAACAGACCTGAAGAAGAGCTTGGAGTAGGTTGAAAGTTTGTCTCACTCATCAACAGAAGGTGGTCCAATAAAAGATATTACCTCCCCTGCCTTGCCTCTCGATTCATCAGCACAGATCTGAATAGCCGGACGTTTGTTGGGGGGGGTGACTGGGGGGGGGGGGGTTTGAATCTGGGTCTGACTTTTTATTAATAATATAACAGCTGACAGATTGCAAACTCCAAGCAGGTTACAGAGGAAAGATGTGAGGTCATGTTGCTGAGTGTCCGGAGAGAACCATTTGACCTCGGAATGGATCTGAGTTTCCCTCTCTCTTCCAACTGGGAGAAACCTGTGCTCAAGTCAAGGTTTCCCATGGCTTTTTGCATACGCTGTGATGCCTTTCATATCTGGAGTTAAGTCTGTCTCAAATCGCACGATGACCCAAACAGGATTAGAGGGACCCGCTGCTTGGTCTATTCTGATTCCATTTAAGCATGACCTGGGCTTTGAGACACCCTTGGCTTCTTTTAATTACAGTTGCTCATGGGGTTTGAAGAATATTGCTTACCCATGTGTGAAAACTGGTGGACTATGCCAGAGCCGTGGCTATGGGAAGCGTCAGCTTTATCCTTTGCATCTGATGATCATGGGTTTGCTTTTGAGCATTGCCAACAAAATTCAGATTAATCCGACTACTCCAGTATCACAGGTTCTTAGTTATTTCTGGCACTGTATGTCCACGTGCGTGAAACAGATACCTTGGTGCTTCTCTCCCAGTAAGCACCAGGATCTGGCAAAGAGAAAATAAGTATTGAGCCTCTTTAGGGTTTGGACAATTTCACTTATTTTTCATTTTCACACCAGCATCTGTATAACTTCTGGGTTTCAGCTGTGGCTGGGGTAAGTGTAGAAAAGAGAGAGAGCGCGCCTGATCTAGCCAAAAGGTTTTGCCCCAGTCCTCTACTTTCGGCATTGAAAAGTGCATAAGTGAAAAGGACCCCTACTACGGAAAGTAATCAGCGGCCCCTATATTCCAACTGCATGCACACAAATTTGCAGTGTGAGCAGCAGCCTAGGTTTCGTTCAGGTAGATGGTTCCTGTGAGAAAGAGGCAGGGTTCACTTACGGGCGCTCCTAGAGAGCCAGCACACAGCAGACTGGCTCAGAGAGGCAGCTCAGATGTGACAAATCTCTATTGTGTATAGATCAGATGAAATGGCAGCTGATGGTGTCAGCAGAAGTCGGTGCGAAAACTAGTGGATAATAGCCATGCAGTCCAAATTCTGGGGTGGAACAATAACCCATGCCAAATGAGATCAGCCAGAGGGCCAGGCGGTAAAATACTCAGCTTGATTCAGATGTGAGTGTGTACAAACAAGCACTGCTATATGCAAAAATTACGGGTGCTGTGCATACACATTTACAAAGGTTGTGGTGGATTCTCCAATACAACTTTTAAATCAAGATGGGATGTTTTCCTAAAAGATCCATTTTACCTCAAGCAGAAATCAATTCGGGGAAATCCTCTGGCCTGTGTTATGCAGGAGGTCAGATTTGATGATGTCAGAAGTGCCTTCTGGCCTAATAATCTATGAATCTGTGAATCCTGCTGCTCCATGGGAGCCTCCCTACTCCCTGAGGTACATTGGAGCCACCTGAATTATTTGTTGTGAGTAACTGATCTGATCAGATCAATCACTCTCTTTTCCATTGGCAAACAGAGCCTGATTTCTGCGCAAGTATTTGGTATTTACAAGGATCTGCTGAATAGTTCTTGCAAACATATTCCAGTTTGCAATCTGGGCACGCTGACTAGCTAGTGGCTATTTGCAGTATGTGGTTGTGCACCTGAGTCCCATGGTAGTGTTCCCATGCCCTTGCTGGATGACTGAAACCAGGAGAATAAAGGATCCCAAATCCCAAACGGCAAATATTCTTGTTTCTATGAAGAAAGGCTGGACATGCACAAATCCATGGGGCCGGATGCAATGCATCCGAGGGTGCTGAGGGAGTTGGCTGATGTGATTGCAGAGCCATTGGCCATTGTCTTTGAAAACTCACGGCGACTGGAGGGAGGTCATGGATGATTGGGGAAAGGCAAATCTAGTGCCCATCTTCAAAAAAGGGAAGGAGGAGGATCCGGGGAACTACAGACCAGTCAGCCTCACCTCAGTCCCTGGAAAATCATGGAGCACGTGAACAAGGAATCCACTTTGAGGCACTTGGAAGAGAGGAAGGTGATTTAGAACAGTCAGCATGAATTCACCAAGACCAGTCATGCCTGATCAACCTGATTGCCTTCTATGAAGAGGTGACTGGCTCTGTGGATGTGAGGAAAGCGGTGGACGTGAAATACCTTGACTTTAGCAAAGCTTTTGATACAGTCTCCCACAGTATTCTTATCAGCAAGTTAAAGAAGTATGGGTTGGATGAATGGACTATAAGGTGGATAGAGAGCTGGCTAGATCATCGGGCTCAATGGATAGTGATCAATGACTTGATGTCTAGTTGGCATCCGGTAACTACAATACTCCAAATGCGGCCTCACCCACACCGAGTAGAGGGGAATAATCACTTCCCTCGATCTTCTGGCAATGCTTCTACTAATGCAGCCCAATATGCTATTAGCCCCCGCCAGCCCCCGTCCTTCATCAGTGCCGCTGTCTGGAGGCTGGCGGGTGCGAAGCATGTTGGCTGTAATCGATAAGCCCCCCCCCGACTTTTATACAGAAATTAATAAAAGTGAGGAGCATTCCCAGCCCAGCTCAGCTCCCCAGCCTGCGGACCCAGGGATGATGTTAACAAATTCAATAAGCTCGGATTTTCCCAGCTCAGTATGTCATGGCAGCGCGCCACCTCGCCTCAACTGGAAAAAGATGTGCTCACTTCATACGCGCGGGTTCAGTGGCCGGCGAACACGCTGCATGAAAGAGGACCCTGCAGGACTGCAAACCGGCGGGACCTGGGCTCTGAGGATGTGCCCCCATGTCAAAGAGTGGAGAAATATCGCCACAGGATATCAAGGGGGTGTCGATACTACGATATACCCATCAATGGGATCTGATCTGTGAGGTGCTCTTCTGAGGGGCTCCGTGGAGTTGTTTTTCTTCTTAACAAGCTCTGCTTGGACAGTGCGGTTCTTCTGCCATCCCTCAGCCCCTGGGAGGTGGAAAGCCCCCTTCCAATCAGGCCAGCCTTTGCTAACGGGAGATGCGGTGTCTGTTAAAGAGACGACACAGACAGCAGATGCTGGGAACTTTTGATTCGGTTTGGGCCAGGAGGAGCATTTGGGCTGGTTTGAGGCCTCCTTGCTGGTTCTTCCCCCTTGTACATTCAGCTTTCCTGTCAAGGTCCTCGGTGCTGCCTTGCTTTAAAGAATGTTCCCAACAGCTAGTCACAAACACCCCGTATTTTGCCATGGGAAATGTCCAGGATTTTTTGTTTTGTTTTAAAGTTTTCCATCCAAAGTCTGGTCATTCTTTTTCCACGGAAAAGCTAGAAACTGAACAAAGAAACGGTTCACATTTTGCTTTAATCAAAAAAGAACACGTTCAGCAAACATTTTGCTCAGAACCGCAATTGTTTCTTGGGGAAAGAGAGAAAATTCCTTAGTTTAGGACTAGCTTGGCGGGACACAGGCTGCCCGGAAGAAGGGGCAGTGTATAGCGGTGCTGCTGCTCCAGGAGTGGGCAAGGAAGGAATCGTATCTCTGGAGGCAATTTTCTGCTTCCCACTTGCTTTAGGTAGGTCGTAATTTGCTGCTGGTCCATGCATCCCCCTCCATCCTATGCTGGCTCAGCAGGACTGGCTGTTGCATGCAGAACTCTGCTTGCTATCTGCCCACCTGCTCAGGGTGGGTGTGAGGAATGGGTGCACAGTGGTTTGCCAACTCTTTGCCCATCATGCACGACTCCAGAAGCTCCAGCCCTCATGAATTTCAGGCCTGCACAGGGGAAACCGCCCCTCTGATTGGCTGCCTTTCCCACTGCCCTGCCTCCCAGGGAAGAGCAGTCAATCAGAGCTGCTGGAGGGGGCAGGCAGAGCTCCCCCCCCCGGGAGCAAAAGGAGTTTTTGGGTAGGGGACGGGGGAGTGGGAGATACTGACCCCATTCTCATAGGAGGATGGGGAGCAGAAAGAGTCGAGTTGCACAGGCCTCTGCTTCTCCTGCAACACCTGGGAAGGGGCAGAGCCTGAGGGGACCCCGCTGCAGCCCTCCCAGGCCGGGATGTGTATGTGAAGAGCCCCAGGAGCTGCAGCAGAAGTGAGGCTGGGGGGGGGGTGTAAATTGGGCAGGGGTGGAGCACAGAATGAATGAATGGGCTAGTTAGGGTTGGGGAGAAGCTGGAAGTGCAACGCCATCAGACACAACAAGAGCTCCTGCAGGGGGGCAGAGACACTTGGGGCAGGGGGCAGAGACCAAAGACACTTGGGGAGTTGGCAACACTTATTATCACATAGACGGCGGGGGGAGATCAGTGATCCAGAGAGAGCCCTGAAAACACACGGTAACATTTTCCTTCCTGGTAAGTTGCTGCCTTTGATCTGTGACTAACACCACTCGGGGTCATTGCTTGTGATGCAAGTGGATAGCCAGGATGACTCTGCGTAGAAGAATGGTGACCATTTAGATCACTGCTGTTGCCACTGTCACACAATTACCCTCAGTCTTGTACAAAGTGTACCACGTGAGGTGTCAGTGGAAAAGGTCTGATTTGCTAAGTAGGATTGTCCTGTTTATACGCATGGATCATCTCTGTATCTGAAGTTATGAATATTGGCTCTGGGACGGTCTGAAATCTGTGTTTTGTTCCTGGGTGACACCCTCCAGCTAGATTTACATTAGGGCTAGACAGCTGTGCTGGCCCCTCACGGACAATCCGTCCTGACACGGGGCCTTTGGAGAAACTCATCCTGCCCAAACAGCTTTTCCTGAGGAAGCCTCGGACAGTGAGGAGCCAATGGCCACCCCCTATGATTCAGCAAACCATGCAAGGACATGTGATATGCTCATGTGACCCGTGACTCCATCTTGGGCCAGTAATTTCCCACACATAGGGGCTTTGTTAGGCACATGGCAAAGGATATTAAAGACACCTGAGTCCCCTCCATTTGGCTCTGATTCGCTGGACTGTGGATTTACAACTAAAAGGAGCATCCTGAACTATGGCCTGAGGGACCTTCCAATCTTTCAGAAGTTACCAGAGTGACTTTTGCAAGCCTGCTTGTTCCATCACTGCTACAAACCTGGTGTGCAATCACCTGTATGTATTTACAACTCTCTTTTCGTGTCTTAAATCTTTAGCTAGGTTACTAAGGATTGGCTGACAGTGACATTTGGGTAAGGGCTGAGATACATACTGATCTGGGGTAAGTGTCCGGTCCTTGGGATCAGTTAGAACATCACAGATGCTGAAATGAGTTTGCAATAACGTCTCACTATATCAGATCTGTTTATGCGGATGGGAGCCAAGGGCTGGAATGCCTAAAGGGGACGGTGTTTGGCTTCTGGTTAACCAGTGTGGTACTGCAGAAGCTCTTTTTGTTGCTGGCTTAGTGAATCTAATTATAGAATAAGCCAGCACTTTGGGGGGATTGTCTGCCTTCTTTCTTGCAGCCTGCCCTGAGCATGGCCCTTCCAGTCACCCGGTCACAGTCCTGTTACAAATCAAGAGAATGGTGTTGTTTGCTCGGTGTTCTGCTGACTAGGGGCTCTATGGAGCTGTCCCTTGAACTCGAGTCTACTCTCTACAGCCCATTGAAGACTAGAACAACATGGAAATCGATGGAGTTACTGCAGGTTCACACTCATGTAACAAAGGACAGAATTTGGCCCAACAGGGCTTTGAGAGAGGTGAGATGCTCAGTGAGGTCTGATGTGTTGCACTGATGTGGAAGGTGCTGTAGTGGGCTAGACAGACCATTAGTCTGCTTGGAGGTTGCAAACCCTGTGTTCTTCTGGGACCATGGAACTGAAGCTTGTGTGTTTCTTTTTCCATATTCAGTCTTAAACCTGATGGCAAAATACCACCCAACCTCTCCTGGGGTATCATCATACTGGTGTGTGTGTGTGTGTCTCTGTCTCTCTCTCAAGTCCTTGGGTTAATTTTACTTCAGTGGGACCAGAATTTCAGCCCCTGTGTTTTTAGGGTGGGGCCTGATCCTGATCTTAGACCCAGTTTACACACAGAGTTGCAGCGGTGTAACAGAAGGTAGGTTTTTAAGTCAATTTAGTTCAACCAATGTGAACACAATGAACACACTGATGTTGGTTGAAACGAGAGTGGTGCAAATGATGGATTTTTTGGTTTGCT
The DNA here is from genome assembly GCF_026122565.2 of Emydura macquarii macquarii. Taxonomy (NCBI): domain Eukaryota; kingdom Metazoa; phylum Chordata; order Testudines; family Chelidae; genus Emydura; species Emydura macquarii. The sequence continues at coordinate 1,922,841 of NW_027130449.1, read as the reverse complement.
GGCAATTCAGAAAAAAAACCAGGAAAAAATATTTGGGGGTCAACCTGAAAACGAGCTTTAGGGAAATTTTCAGTGTGTCAAAAGTCAGAAAACAATTGTTTCATTTTGATTCTGAGCAGTTTTTAAATGTTGGTAATTGTTTTGAATGGAATCAAAGGAAATTTCCAAAGGAATATTCATTTTGAATTGAAAAATTGCCATTTTCTAAAGGAAATGTTTCAAAGTGAGACATTTCAGAATTTTTTTTTTTTTAGTTTTTTTCCAGCCAAACCATTCGCTGAAAGACGGCATGCCTTCCAAACCATCAGCAGTGTTACCAAATCTGATATTTTGGCTGAAAAACCCCCCAAAGTTTTGGCCAAAAAAATGTTGCCCAGTGTCACAGGGTGCTCCACTCACTGATGGTATGGCACCTCCTCCTGGTCACTCTGGGATTAGCTCTCAAGGTCAATGCCCACTTCTACAGTTTGCATGCCATTGCCCTGACTCTCTCTTTCTGGTCTGCAGCCCCTCTCTCACACCAGGAACTGCAGCATCTTCTGAGTGACTTAACCCTGCGGCCAGATCACTCAGCGTTCCCCCTTCCGGGGCGTAGCAGAGTCTTTCCTTCAGCAGTGCGAGGCAGCCTTTCTATTCACTGCTTCAGGTCTATGCCTCGCTCTCAGTAGCTGGTAGGGGAGCCCAGCCTTACCCTCTTCTTTGGGTTCCAGCCCAACAACCCTCAACTGAGCAGTTCTGGGCTTTCCTCTCCCAGCCCTCACTGCTGCCTATTACTTTGGTTCCCCTCCTCTCTCTGCATGTACCAGCTCCAAGCCCTCCTCAATCTTCCCACAGAGTGACTGTCCTTAACAGCAACCCTTATCTGTTACCACCTGCCTGGCTTTATAGGCCCCACCTGTTCCTGCCCAGCTGAGCCGGCTCTCAATTAGCTCCCTGCCTCCTCCTCCAGGTGCAGCCTGTGGAGTTAAATAGACCTACCTGCCCACTTGTCAGTTGGGTGCAACACCCTCTCAGACCCAGCTCTACTCGAAACCTGGCTTATCTCAGCTTAAAGCCATTTAAGAACTCATTTTAGTTAAGTCAGCATAACTTTGCTGTGAAGACAAGCCCTGCTTTATTCTACAATGACTCCACTGTAGTCAGTGAAATCACATTGTGTAAAACTGGGGTCAGTAAGGGCAGAATTAGGCCACTGAAGGCTTTTTAAGAGGTACAGAGAAAGCCAGTTCTTGGGACCTCTGTGCCTCCCACATAGATAAGCAGCTATGGGAGGCCATGTGATACAATAGATAAGGTAGGAGTCAGGAGAAATGAGCTTTATAGTCCTTGCTCTGCCATTGACCTGCTGTGTGACCTTGGCCAAATCACTTTCTCTCTCTGACTCAGTTTCCCTAAATAAATATTATTATTCCTGTTTCATGTTCCCTGCTACACCCTCTCTCTTCTCCAAGCAGGAGTGCATCTTTCTCTTTCTTTTTTCCAAGTGCCAAATAATCAAATTAACCCTGGGACAACTAGTTTTGCAGGAAATATTACCTGTCTGTGTGGAGCTTAGGGATTTCTGATGGCTAATGGTGTTACTAACTGGAAGAAGCAGTAATGATGGAGGTTTGCAAACTCCACAGCAGCAGAGCCTAACAGCTTAGTAAAGACAAATGCAGGCGAGTGATCACACCTATGGGCTGTCTGTGCAGCAAGGTATAGGACTAACCTGGGAGTTAGGCAGTGGGCAGATAATGGCGCTCAGTTGGGAAGCAAGAACTCTAGCTGAACCAGTTGTCCACCACTTCATAAATTCTCCTGCTGTCTCCTGGGGATACCTTGAGTTTGACCTTAAGCACTCAGAGCAAAGTTCTTTTCTTTGTCTCCTAATAAACAGCATTGATGACTGCAGGGCTCCAGCTGTTCCTCAGATCCTGGCCTTCCTGAAAGAGACGACTTCTCCATGTGAAGTCTCATTAATGCAGACTGAGGGCCCGTGTGGGCTCCTGACAGCTGTCTCTCCCCTTGCTATAGCCCCTGACTCGTTAGTGCAATCACTTCACCCTGACTTGACTGAAAAGTGGCTCTTGGTTATGAACCTGTCTTCATAGAGGCCCATTGTGTGAAAGCTTCGGGCCTCTTGTTTTGACAGGCTTGGAAGAAAGGTCCCACTTAGAGTGACATTTTAAAACATTTTGACAGGTTTCCTCCCTTTGCTTTCTGCTTGAGCTGTATCCACGCCTGCAAAAAACAACTTGTGCAAAGAAACTAATGACCTGATCATATTTTCTGGAAGCCGAGATATAATTTTTGCAGGTTTTTTCCCCCCTCCTTTTCAAGAGTGACTCAATCAGGAGCAGATGTTGAGCATTTTGCAGCCACTTGCCATCCTGCTCTCCTCTCCCAGTCCAAAGAGAAGGAAATTATACTTGGGATTTTAGCACACTTTTTTTTTAATACAATCCATTATCTCGTATCACACCCCTGGGCAGAGTACAATAGAAGGAGATTTTGTTGCACAAAAAGAATTCATTTTTCTGCAAGGGAAAAGCCAGGAGAGCTCAAAAAGCAGAGAAAAGGAAGTAAGGATAAGGATTTTGGGGGCTGTCTAGTTCAATGGGACCCCGATCCCTGACTGCAGCCTCTGGGTGCTACCGCAATAGAAATAAAAAATGAACAGGATAAATCTGGGCAACCTGCCTGTGACACAAATTCATCAGGAAGTCCTCAGCACGCTGATCCCGGAAAAAATGAAAACCAGTCTTAGGTTCAGGAGGGGGAATCTTCCATGGTTCGAAACTTTGGCAGATCCCATTTTGCATGGATGTAGCAGCTTTCATCTGAAGATCTCAGGCCACCTTTCAAAGGAGGGTTATTTTTATTTGCATTTTGCAGATGGGGAAACTGAGGCGTGGAGTGAGGTCAAAGCCCAAAGTGTCCACTCTTTTGGGGTACCTCCATTTTGAAGGGAGACACGCAGGTGTGATCTGGGCACCCAAGACCTGAGGCATCCAGAACTAGTTGACGTTTGACAGTTTGGCTTAAGTGACATGCTCAAAGCCACCCCGAGAATCAGGGAGAGACCCCGCAGCCCTAATCTTCTAGGATTCTATAATACACACAGAGCGTCTGAATTCCAGCGCAGTTTCTGTTTGCCTGCTCCTCTTTTGGCATCATGGAAATTCTCCTGCTTTACCTGGTCTGTGCCAGTACATAGAACATGGATTCTTTTAACAGGCCCAGGCCTGCAGGCAAACTACCATTCGTGTCTTTTTGTTTTGTTTTCGTACAGCACCTGGCACAATGGGGTCCCGGTACACAACTGGAGCTCCTAGATGCTACGATCGTACAAAAAAAATAAAATTAATAATGACAGTGGGATCAGGATTTGGCCCACACACTGCAATAATTGGGGCACATAGAGGATTAAATCAGATGTGTACCGCATAGTAAAAGAAGGCATATATAGGAAAATATGAATGGCAGCATTTCAGGTCTGTCTGTCCCATCGTTTTGTCAGCTTGCTGTTTCTCTGGGCTGATAACACATCCTGCACTCCTAGTTAGGTCTAAACTGCTCGGCTGTTATCTTTTGTTTAGAAGTGGATCTTCACCACAAATGTACAGCAAGTTCCAAGATGTAATCAGCGGGAGCTCTGCAGCCATCTCGCTTGGGTTGTTGCTACAATTTAATACAAATCTTTCGGCAGCAATGCCATTGAGCTGGGAAATTCCCCAGGCTACTGCTCTGAGAAGTCACATGGGAAGAGTTTAGCTGCTGCTGAGACTTGTTGAGCCATGAATGAGCAAACGTACATAACAATCGAGCGGCAACAACGTACATGACTCCCTTCCCGTTTCAGCTGTAAAACAGGCAGTGCTGGGGGCTCAAATGATAAACACCCCGGGCAGGCAGTTGCTTGGGGATGGACTAGCTCAGGCGCCTGGGAAGGGAAGATGGATGCTTTCACCTCTAGTGTGAATCTCTGCGGAGTTGGTACCTTACAGAAGTCATCATGACAAAGAAAATGATTTTAGGGGTGAGAGAGTAGTTCAGATTCATTCTGGCTAGGCCAAGCGGCTAGCCCTCTGCAGAGGGGGTAAGCCTTGTGCCTAGGACACGAGAAACTACTTCAGGAGATGGAGGTTCTTGTCCCCACTCTGCCGGAGGTTTCCTGTGTGACCTTAGCAAAGCACTTGCACCGTGCCCACCGAACCGGTCCTGTGGCAGCTCGAACCTGTGTCTCCACTGGGCTAAAGCCACAAAGTGAGCTGGTTACGCAGTTCCACGAAGCTCCCAATGCCCCTGGAAATAAACTTTGTTGATCAGCGGCTGAAGCAGAACCCGTGATGGGGAAACTAGGTTCCAAACCCTATGACCAAGCCATTCCCACGGGTCCCTGGAAAATGCACTAGACCTAAGCGACTGAAAGCTGCAGCCAATTCTAGAGCTTTGTATTTGTGTCACTGTGTGCGAAGCAGCTACCGGTAAAACCGAGATGGCAGGGGCGTGCTTTATAGTCTAAACGACTTTATTGCTGAATCGCTCCCCGCCACGCTCAGGTGCTTTGGGAGTGGATGCCCTCAAATAGTTTCCACCCAGTAAATGCAGGTGACGCAAAGCCCATGGGATCTCCTTCAAAAAGGGGCTGGAATTTTATGCACCATCACTGTTCCTGCATTGATCCATATTGGCCAGACCCTGCCATCACGACTCAGGCGAAACTCCTGTCCAAGGCAGTGGGAGCATTGCCCGCATCACGAGGGCAGGTTCCGCTGTACGACTCACTCACGTCTCCGAGGCTCTGCACAGCACCTGGACTGTCCCTTTCCTACTGATTTTCAGGCCCAATCCTGCTCCCAATGAAATCAATGTCCAGACTCACACGGGTGAGGGGCAGGAGAATTTTATTTCCAATTTCCTGCTTTGTCTTCTTTGCGCTGCCTTTCTCCCCAGCAGCAGGCCTGGAGGTGGGGGAGAGAACGCCTCGCCGAGCGGCTGCTGTCGTGGTCTGCCCCATCTATTCCCAACCGAATCAGGAGCCTGATCCGCCTCTCACGCCGGTGCGCTTCTGCATCGATGCCCGACTCACACTGATGTACGTCACAGGAGAATCAGCCCAAGAAGCCTACGGCAGGGTCCTCTCTCCTCTGCCCCAGGCTGAGCAGAAACTGAGAGCCCCTGTGCCCCATGTGAGGCATGTGAACACAGACAGCCCAGCCACAAAGCTGCCCCGCCTCCTCACCTCCCCGCTTGCTGATGAATTCTCTCTGTGCGTTTTCGTTGTTACTGATCAGATCAATGAGCCGATGGAAACAGTCCCCGCTCACTTACATCAGTGACCAGGGTAATCCCGGGGAGCCAATGGAGTTACGCCAGTGTGAATCTGGTGAACCGGGATCATGCTCAACCTCTCGCACAGGTTAGAAGGAAATTAACCACTGGAACAATGCGCCTAGAGGTGAGACGGCTCCTCCGTCACTGGCCTTGCCAAGAGACCTGCTCTAGCCCGGTTGTCGTGCTCAGGGGAGGAATCACAGGGTGAAATTCCCTGGTCTTTGCTCTGCAGGAGGTCAGACTGGATGACCACAATGGCTTTAAGATCTATGAAACCTTGTCCCACCTCATGGCCTCCCAGAGAAGTGGAGGGGGTGTAAGTCAGTGCAGAATCTGGTCCTTTGCACTCCTTTCCCACTTCACCTCCTCCCCTTCCTGGGCTCCAGAGTCTTGTCTAGAAAGAGGCAGGTGAACATTCCTCGCTCATGGCACTTGCTCGCCCTAGGACTGCCACATTTCTCTGTCCATGGCTTGTGATCTGTGCCCTCGTGTATGTTTCAGTCAAAGGGATCAACGCCCTCTCTCCACTCCTACTAAGTGTGTGAAGGCGTTTCCCCCATCACGTTTGTAATCAAGGTGGCTACAAACCCACACATGGCTTTGCCTTCAGCTCCTTCTGCAATACCTCTTAATGCCAGGTGTGAGCTGTTACCTCTAGGTGCTACTGTAATAGAGATAACAGAGATCACTTCTTCTATTCATTCTCTCTGAAGCACCTGGCATTGGCCACTGTTGGAAGGCAGGATACTAGGCTAGATGGACCATTGGTCTGACCCATTTCGGCTGTTCTTATGATCTTAACAGAGAATGAGTTGTCAAGCATTGACGCACACCAGGGATAAATCAGATGCACCGTGTTGGCATTCCAGTTTACCTTCTTCCTCTAGCCCTAAGGGCTGGGCTACAACTTCTGGGGTTTCTCTTTGGTTAATATCAGATCTTGGTGCAAGAACATCACGTTTATATGGTGCTATTTACCAGTGCTTTTCCAGTTAGTGACACTTTGAAATTGTCTTAGATTACATACTGCTGTTTCGACGATAAACAAGTCATTACCAGGGTCACAGGGCAAACTCTGGCTGTTTTATATTCATTGTTTGTGGATTGACTCCATCAGCTCATTAAAATACCTGTGTGCTCTCTGGGCCTGTTTGTAGCTGGGCTGGAGGCACTTAAAGACCTGACGAGATGAAGGAAGGCCATACCCAAAAGCACAGCCTCCGTTCTCCTGCACATCAGTGCCTGGCCGGGTGCGGAAGCAGGACCAGCTCAGGACTCTCCTAAGCGTCGATGGGGACCCTAGGTTTAGGTTCTGCCTGTCACAGAGCTGCAAAATTAGGATCTAGGCCCATTGTAATGCAATTAACAGAAGCACGCACACACAGAGCATCTCACTTCTCCTCTACACACAGCAGGCAGGTACCACCGAGGAAGGGTTTGCTCACGTCTCCAGGTAACATGGAGCTCTGCTCCTAAAAATGACTCTGTAAAACCGCCCGTCCGGCCTGCTGTGCACATTGCTCTTTGCTCCTGTTCGCCCAGCACAGCAGACCCAGCTTGGGGAGCTGAGAGATGCAGTCTCTTCCTTCTTGTGCGTTATCACCAGTCTTGTTTATTTGACTGTTGGGTGCTAGGACTGAACGACAGAGGATGGATCATTCGATAAGTTCCCTGTTCAGTTCATTCCCTCTGAAGCATCTGCCATTGGTCACTGTCGGAAGACAGGATACAGGGCTAGATGGACCATTGGTCTGAGCCACTATGGCCATTCTTATGAGTTCCAATCAGCTCCCCCTGTGCAAAGCCACAGATGGGAATGGGGTTGTACAAGGCTCACGAGGGGCATACCCTGTGGACAACAGGCTGTATGGGGATAAGTGAGGGCAGAATTTGGCTTGCAGCATCTTCATTGATGATGATGTGTGAGAAGGAAAGAGGCCAGCATGACTCTCCCATCTCAGGAGCAGGTTGCAGGGCTGGCATTCAGAGAAACCATCTCCTGTAAGTGAGCCGATTTCCCTTGGAGTTATTGAGACACAGGCGGTGTGAGGCTCTGCATCCTCCCTTGGACTTGGACAAGCTAACCTGCACAGGACTCCTGGGTCTCAGGGGGACTGATCTTTGAGGACTACATACCTAAAATGGGTGTGCAGGAGTGGAGTGGGTGCATGTTGAACTGGGGTATCTCCAAAGTCCCTGGCTTGGGGGATGAAGTCCCCCAAAATGCAGTAGTATTGACCTGGCAAAATGGGGTGGCCAAAAGCTTTAGCAAATGTAACACAGTTTTACTGTGTGAGAGCCTGTCTCCATCTCGTGGCTGGGCCTGATCATTAGGACACCCTGCTGCTGACTCACAGCCGACAGTTACTCCTTCAGCTCCATGAGTAAGTCCTTGTTCTTTTGGGGCTGAGCATCCCTGGATTCTGTCCCTGCTGATGGTGTTTGTGTGACTTGGGTACAGTTCTGAGACTCCCACCAAGCGGGGTTCCTCTTTAGGCTGCCGATACTCACTGGAGGTTCTAGCTCCAGCTGGTGTGGAGATTTCATAAGTAGAACTGGGGCGGGAAACGGATTTTCTTGCCCCATGAAAATCACTGAGGTATCAAAAATCTTTCCTGTCCCAAATCAGGCTGAAAAATGGAAACCTCAAATGTCCACACGGTCAATCAAAATGGTTCATTTCAATTTTGAGCATTTTTATTGACACGCACACACACATATATATGTTTTACTATAATTAGTTTAAATTGTGCAACGAAGAGTCGTTCTGAACGGGAAAACTGGAATTCTTCCTATGGAAAGCGTCACCATGAAATGTTATGACAACTTCAAAGCTTTCCTCCCCTAAAATTTTGGAGTAAAAATAGCCATGCAAACCCAGCCTTTCCCGGGAAGAGCTTTGGTTTTGAACTGATGTTTTCAGATGAAAAAAAAACGGTGAGTCAAAAAATTCCTGAGCAACTAATGATAAGAACAGAACTCGCCTTGTGGCATTTCATCACTCCTTATGCCAGCCGGATCTGGGGAGTGAGACGGCCACCAAGGAAATGAAACTATTCAAAGATATCAGGTACTTTTCCTGCCCGCCATCGGGATTGCGGTTTGACAGGAGTTTACTTTGAAGATTGAGTCGGTTCAAATTAGCTCACCCCGCCCTGAATCTAATGCTTGCCCTTCAGCTGTCAGCCCTCAAAGTCTGAGATACTCCGATGCCTTCTGGACATATATGATGGATTGTGGAAATCTGTAGGTTTCCAGAGATAAGGCCTGGATCTTCACAGGTAGTTAGGCACCGTGGGATTTAAGCACTTTTAAGGATCTGGGTCTAAGAACCTTTCTGTGACTCCCCCGCCCCGCAGTGTTAACGTTCATCTGCTGCTTATGGTTCACGACCCTATGTGATATTTCATGGGGGTGGGCTGGTAGCTTCTTTTGTGATCCACGTCGCTGCTGTTCAGTCCCACCAATGATTCCTTTATGCCACCCCTGTTCCTCTCTGTCCCCACCACTTCCCCAGGCCCTGGTTACCTAACTGGGACCACAGCAACATGCTTCTCTCTGGCGTCACTTTCTCTTGCCTTCCCCATTGCAACTCATCCGAGATGGGCTATAGGAAACATCTGCCTTGTTTCTCACCCTTACCAAGGGCTTCACCTCTTCAGGTCACTCCATGAGCTGTTCTTGGCCTTCTACATCAGATCCAAGCTCCTCTTCTTTGCCTGGAAGTTCCTGCACAAATGAGTCCCCTCATGCCTCTCTCTGCCTTTCTTGTTCTCCCTTCCTCCAAACACGACTCAGCCGTATGATACAGGAGAGCGGCTGGATCTTTGTACGCTGGTCCCAGTCACCTGGCACAGATCGGGTCCCCCCAACAGATGCTAGGTCAGTATCCATGCATGCCAGGGGCACTGAGAAACCGGCCCTTGTTATGTATTTAATTTAATTTAAATGCAGAAATTGCCTCCAGCCATATGATGTCAAACAAAACCAACCACTATGAATGCAGATTTCTAATCACATGGCCGCTTGCTCCCGGAACATTTCTTCCTGCTGTGGCCTGTTCTGCCAGGGAGGCGGATTTGCCACCTGGCGTCTGCGTGTGCTCCTGGTATGTTTCACTGTCTGTGACCGAGTGGGTGTATGTCACTTCTATCAGCGCCCGAGCACAATCTGTGGAAATGCTGGATGTTCTGGAGTAACTGACCGCTGGTGTCCTCCATGGATTCTTAAGTTTCTCCTCTTCCTCCTGCAACACTGACTCTTGGAGTAGTTAAGGTGTCTGACCTTGATCTGGATGAGAGAGATGTTACCTTTGCCAGTTGCCAGCCACTGTCTGTTGGGAACCAAAAATTCTCTTGCACTTGCGCTGCAGGTAGCTCTTGGCTCTTCTTCTCATAGTATTGCTTCTGTTCCAGTTTCCTGGCATACAGTTGCTTTGTAACTATTTCAGGATGAAATGCCTGGGACTCAAGGAGTTTGTTAGATATGGGCTCTACAGATTTTGTCCATCTGCCTGCAAGTTGCTGAACCAGGGATCCTGGCACAGTGCCGAGGGGTGTGTTGTGAAACCGTCCACCAAGGAGAGGTCAACTTTCTCGTTTAATTAAAAGGGATCTCACATCAACTTGTCCTAAGGGCAACCAGGACCTCTCTGATGGTTTCTGAGGTTCTGTTACTTTCTGTTTCCTGTATGGATTGCAGATTTCACACTTGGCTACTTTCAATTTGATGGAAGCATTCACGCTGGCCAGAACAGGACATCTTGGGCTCTCTTCTCACTCCTCTCAATAGCTGCCAGGGCGCTGTGGTTTATACCTAGCACTTCTGGCCTCATGGTGTGTGGTATCACGCTGTGATGTCCTTTGGACAGGAGCCCATCACATGGAGAAGGGTCACTTTGATGCTCCTAATCAGTCTTGGAGGAGCCCAAGTTTGTTCTGGTTGGCCAGCCATGTGGAATTCCTCTCTCAAACTGTTGCGAGGGTGGGTAATTTTGGCTTTCCCATTTAAATACGCCACATTGGGTTTTGGCAATGGGCTGTATCTGAATTCGCTTTGTTGCCCCGTGCCTCAGTTTCCCCATTTGTAAAATGGGAATGATGATACTGACCATCTTTATAAAGTGCTTTGAGAGCTGCTGACGAAAAGTGCTAGATAAGAGCTGGGTATTTATTTATTATGATTTTATTGAGAGTAACTCCTCGTCTTGCGCTTGTTATTGAGAACCCCTCTTAAAAGCGGGGTGCTCCCTGAAGACCTTTTCTCAGGCCTGTATTTCATTGAGTCAGAACTTCTGCCATGTCAGGATAATTTTGTGATGCTTTGCACAGTGGTTTCTGTGAAATAGCTTCCAAGGCTAACGGCCTGTTCCTACCAATCTTGCAATTGGATCCTTCTGAGTGTGAGGGTCTGACTATGTGAATCCAAGTACGGGACTGGGACCATTAGCCAGGTCTACACTAGGAGCTCTTTGCATGGCTAGCTAACCCAGTACACTATACCAGCAACGTGCTCCTAGGACAGTCACAGCTGATAGTGGCAAAGCTGTGTTTTTGCCAGTAGAGTTTATTCCATCACCCACCCCGCCGAGCAAAATGGGGACTAGTTTTGCCTGGAGGGACTGCATCTACACTACAGGCTTTTGCCAGCACAGCTATTGTTGCTTGGGGATCACACCTCCTCACCTCCCTGCCCAGCGGAGCTAGGCTAGGAAACATTTGTCCTATGGCCTTTGGGGCAGGGCTCGCGTCTTTTGTTTGGCCCTTTCCTGCGGTGAACGTTCCTGGGGCTGGAGAAGTGATGAGGCAAGAGGTCAGGAGGTTGATGTTTCCTTGTGATCGTTCTTGGGGGAGGTCGGTTGCTGTTGTGGGGGAGTCCTGGATCTCTTGTGGGACAGTCCACAGGCAACGTTTACAACCTGCTTCTTCTCTGCAGTGTCTGCAGTGGACACCCACCCTGGTGTCTGTCCCCAGCTGGCGTCTCTGTGCCATCAGCAGGGAGGTGCCGAGAAGCCCCCTGGGACCTGCCGTTGCTGTAACCCAAATCCCTTGCCTGGCGGAGGCAAGACGCAGCTGGAGCCACTTTCCCTTTCTCTCACACACCCTCTGGGGACGCAGAGCGGAGAGCGTGGAGAACAGCCTGTCTCTGGCCTGTCATCACAGGCCAGCGGGACTGTCCCGCCCTCACATCTGCTCTTCGTTAAGGCAGCAACAACTTCACATGGGGTGGGGGAGCGGGTGAAATAATTGGCTCGTGAAAGCTGCGTATTGCTGGAGGGTTGAGGAAAGAGCGGGCGTAGAGGGGGTTGGGGAAGGGGGCTTAATGGGAACCAAATGCAGGAGGCGGCGCAGTCCCCCCAGCCGCCCTGCCATTAGCATTCCTCAGACACCTGTAGGCACTTAAAGCCTTGGCAGCCAACAGAAAACATTTCTTCTTCTGTGCCATGTTTGTTCACAAAAGAGAAACACAAGTTTGGTTTCAATTAAGGGAGCTGCCAAAGATGGGGAGCTGCTTGTCAATCTGCGCCTGGAGAGGGGCAGCGGTTAGCTAGGGCGCGTCGGTCGGACGTGGCAGCGTGACGGGCATTGCCCGGACAGGTGTGACGGGCACACGCACATCTCTTGCGCTCGCCCTCTCGCTGTATATTTTAAGCTTAGGCTTTCTCAGGCAGAGCTGGGCGATTCGTTAGCGCTTTACAGAACTTCAGGGCACCTGCAGAGCATTCTCCCTTAGCCCCAGCTCTCACGCCTGTCAAGATTAAACCCTGCTGGCCCATGCTGGCTATAGCGCCAGAGTGGGACATGTGAGGTTAGATTTAGACACAGGTGGGCCATTGTTAGAGATTTAATAGAAGCCAGGAGACAGTTCACCTGTGACTCCAGGCAGATGATAAAATAATTGAGAACTAGCACAGTAAATGTTGTTGCAAATCTGATGTCACCTAGAGTTTTACAGCTCTTATTATTGCCATGCTATATGCAATCACAGTCCTTAAGGAGGTGATGTTTATTAACGAAAATAATGACAACTATAGACAAACACCACAGGCTTTCACATAGCTCGTATTCCAGCTTTGTCTTGTTGGTTTACCAGGGACCACACCCGCACTCTGTGCAGCACATGGAGACATCTGATGGCTGAATAACATACTGCAGGGAAATATATAACTATAGTAATTATGCAGTCTTCCAAGATCGCACAGAACTTTATGGTGACAGCAGGGTTAGTATCCAGATACTCCTGTTCTAACGTACAGTCCCTGGACGCATGACCCAATTCACCCAATCCAGGACCTATGACGCACAGTTGTGTAGTTATGAATCTGGCCAGCAGAAGGCAGAGGGACCATGCACATTCGTTAATACAACTATAAATATGAGAAGCACAGCTAAAATGGAAATGACGTGTTCCAGGAGATTGATAAACACAAATGAACAGGGGCGAGATAGCTTCAGATAATGGCAGTGGATGATAGTGCTTTTCATTGTTAGTTCCAATCCAGACTAGCTGGATAATGACTAGAAGTCATGTGATGGGCATTTACAGTATATAGTGCTTTAATAATATCTAGCTCATATAAACAAGGTCAGGATTATTACCTCCATTTTACAGGTGGGGAAACTGAGGCAGAGAACAGCTGTCCAAGGTCACCCAGCAGTCCACTGGTAGAGCCAGAAATAGAACTGAGGTCACCTGAGTCCTGGTTCAGTGGCTTACCCACTAGCGTGCGTACGAATCCAGCGGGTGCTTTCAATTTGGCTGCTAGTGGCCAAGTCTTGCTGTCAGAGGCTCCTTTTTGTCCTGATCGCATAATGAGAACGAGTTGCAGCATGAAAAGCTAAAGTGAGAGATTCAGCATCCGGAGACCAAATTAGCTTTCCATTTGAAATCGTAAAGATGTGAATAAGCAACACAAACGTTTCTGGTACCGGAGAAATGAGACACCGAGGGGCTGGGAATTATAACTGGATCATGACAGTCCTGGGAAAACCATCCCACTTCCTCTTCAGTTGATCGGATCAAAGACCTAAGTATGTTTTGCAAAAAAAACTTTAATTTTCATTTCCCCCCCTGAAACTTTCCTGGAAAATTTACAACAAGCAAACCCACGTTTTCCAGTTTTGTGAGGTTTGCTGCCTTCCCCCTTTCTCTCCTATTTTTCGTGGCGTCCCTTTTTTCAGTGGCAAAACACCCAGCCCTGTCTATCCCCCTCTCGCTGTACTTGGGCAAGGTAGGCCCAGTCCTGATGGGGCTCAGTCTTTATCCCTTCACTTGAGGATCGGCTCTGGAATGGTTTGGCCATCACCGTGGCTCTCCAGTGTCTCTGAGAAACATGCCCCCAGACTCTGCCTCTGCCCACCCCTCTGGAAGCAGCTCCCGAAATCCTGCAAAGCGCCAAGGTGGGGAGGTGGCCCTAGGAGGGGCAGGCTGGCCTGTTTCATACTTAATGTGCCATGCGAACCCCAAAGAACAGGGGCAGGGCTGAACTTGGCTTTTTCCGATCAGAGGTTTAAGTGTCTTCACTGAGTGCTGGCAAAGCCCGTTCCCACCTGTTCCCCAGCTGCTTTCAACAGAGTCTTTCTTTAAATGCTAAACTCTCACGGGCTTCTTAAAGTCATTCCCCAGAAACACTGAACATCTGCAGGGGCGGATTTGCAGATCATTGCTAAGCGGGGCTTTTAATTTTCGGTTTCTCTCAGGGATGATTCATTTCTCCCTTCTTTGACGGTTTATTTTTTTGAATTGCCCCATTTGTTACATTTCCACTAATGGCTTTTGCCTGCCTTCTGCTTGCGCCTGTCACAGGTACTAACGCGGTGCGGTCCTCTTCCGTTGTGCCGCAGCGCACACCTCGCACAAGCGAACCCCTTCTTCACATCCGGGAAAACTCAAATACTGCAGGAGCCGGTGCTAGTGATTGAGAAGTCAACGCATCAGCATGGTGTGCGGTTGAAGATGGTCTTTGCACCATGCTTTACCACACGCGATGTTTATCTCGTGTTGGCCCTATACTTTCCATTTGAATGTGTTGGCTCATCTAGACCGAAAACTCTACAAGGCAGGGACTGTCTCTTGCCATGTAGCCCCAGCACACTGGGGTCCCAGTTGTTGGCGTCTCTAGGTGCTACAGTGATATAGATAATAAATCAGAACGCGTTTAATTTCCTCCCCCCACCAGCCCATTTTCACTGGAATGATGGAGGGGTGAGAGCCAGAGAAGTGTTGAGGAGGAGATGGCGGAGAAGGAGCTTAGCCTCTGTGAGATGCCTCTAATTGTTGGCAGGTGCCCTTGGAGAAGGCTGGGAAATTCCTCTAATGATTTCAGGCCGGCCGGCTAGAACTTCAGTGGAAGGGGCAGCGCGGAGCCTTGAGGACTTTGAGGGGTCAAAAGTCACCTTCAAAGCAGCTAGGCTGGCTGCCAAAGGGCCGGCAAAGCTGCTCATTAGGACGGACTCCTGATTCGTTTTCTAAATGAACCTTGTTTTCTCAGCAAATAATTTAGTCTAAAAATGCATCTAGGTTTCTTTTGCTAATTGCTCGCCTTCCCCAGATCTATCGTCTGCAGCCCATGGGGAGAGAATGGGAGCGGAACAGACACAGAGCCAACAGCTGCAACCAAATTTCAGGCTAGATCCAAGCAGGGCCCTTTGCTAAGTGTGCTCTGACTTCCAGGGTCCTTTTTGCTCTTTCTGTTTCAACCTCGTTTTATTTTAACAACAGACATAACAGTGTCAGGGCCAGATCTGGGGGGACTATTCTGACAGACCATTTATTCCATGCAGTTGGCCTCTTTTCTGTTCACGAATTAGCCATTGGCAGGCTCTGCATTTTGGGAAGTTTGTTCCTCGTGCAGAGTTGTTTGGAGACTTTCTGCAAATGCCTTTCGCTCTGTGGGGTGTTTGGGAATTATACACGTCAGCTAGTTCCTGTGGGTTATTTGTGGGGTGAGAAAGGTCACCTAAATTACAGCGGGAGAGACTTTCCCCCTGCCCCTATTTTGGCCCCAATAGGCCACTCTAGTTGTGTTTAGGGGGTGTTAAGTCGTCTCCGAGGGCCAGGGGGAGAATCCCTCCAGCATGGGGCTGGCAGAAACCTGCCCTAATGCTTCCCTTGCGGTCTGCAGTGCAGAGGGTGTGCTGGGGGGGACACCAGAAGGGGGCATGTATTGCTATGGAGAATCTCAGCTCAGAGGCAGCTTGAGTTAGGCTGCCATAAATGAGAGTAGCCCTGAAACTGCTCTGATTTACCCTAGGGGCTGAACCAGTCCCCAGTTGGCCCAGAATCTGGGATGGTGGGGGAAAGGGAGGAGAAGCTCGAGATCAGATTCACTGTTTCTGCTCTCTTGGGGAAAGACTGAAATGTATGTAACAGAGATGGAGAACGCAGCAGTGAGCAGATTGGTTTGCAGCTAGCTAAGGGCACAGAGGTGTGGGCATGAGGAGGCAGAAAAGCAGGACTCACTAGGTGGGTTCGTGGGGTAAGAGTCCAGGAATCACTGGGTGGATTTGAGTGACTGGCGGGGCAGAGTCATGTCAGTGAATGTGGAGTGAGAATGAAGATGGGCCATGGCTCGGAAGAGTGCAGAGGGGACGGCATGGTCTGTGTTACTGCCTCTCAGTGTACAGCAATTCCTATGGGCCCCTCCGCTAACAGCGCATGTGTCTGCATGTCCAAGGGACAGTGTTTCCGTGAAAGGACTTGATTTGTAATGCTGTGCCAATCCAGTCAGGCCCGTTGTGTGGGGGGGAGGCCACAACCACAGGGATGGAAAATACAACCCCCACAATGGACAGATTTTAGTACGTCAGCCACGTCCCCTCCTGGGGGGAGCATTGCCCAAGTGCTCAAAACTCGGGCCCAGAGAAATCAGGAGATTGGCTTAAAAAATATGTGCTTTTTATAACAAATACCTTGGGGCTCTTTTTATTAGCCTTCTAGTCGTCGAGCCTTTTTGTCAAAGATTCTTCTGCAGCCACAAGGGCTAGAAACTGACTCTTTTTAAAAGGAAAGCTGAAAGTCTCCCGGTATCACATGACTCCAGGAACTGTGGCTTTACCCCCCCTCTATCACCACTGCCAAACCCTGCAAGACACGCAAGCTGGCAACACGGGGTTCTCCCCCCCTGGTAATCACGCTGGTCCCGATTCACATCTGTGCTGAGTCCTGCATTGCCTGTCACACCCGTGTAAAGTGAGTATAAAACGCTCCCAGTTCAGACCGTCAGAACGAGCGAGGTTCTTTCTGACGGGTAAGAGACTCTGACCCAGAGAATTAGTATCAGCAGCGCCGGACTTGGCAGACTAGTGAATCCGTGGGGAATCCAAAGGGGGCCTGCACTGAGAGAGCCAGGGGGAGGGGAGAGTGACTGGGGCTGAGTGCCTGCCACTGCACTGCCTAAATGTAACCCACGCCCCAGCCCGGCCTGCACCCCGTGGCAGAGCACCCTACTCCTGGCCTCCCCCACCATCTGCAGGATGCAGCCCTTCACCCTGTGTCCCGTCACCTGGACAGGTGAGCGTGGGAGAAGTGCACCCTGCTCCCAGCCTGGACACCACCTGACCCCTCCTTCTCCAGATCGGCTCCCCTCGCCCTCTTGAACGCCTGGGTCCCCCCGTCTCCAGCATCCTGGGCCAACTAAATGCCTGTGTCTCACTCCCTGCCTCTCCCCAGAGGGCCCCCTCAGTTTGAGACACCCCGCCATGCCACCAGGCCTCTGATGGGCCCCAAACGAGCAACGACCCCTTCTCGAAACTTATCTGACCCAGCTCCTCGGCTCGGCTGTTCAACTGAGGAGTAAAAAACGCCCCTCGCTGGGAACGGAGCGGATCCCCGGCTCGTTGCCGCGGTCCCGGCTGCACCCCCAGGCTGCCGGCTCCGTTCCAGCAGCGCGGGGGGCGTGGGCAACAGAGGGGACACGGCTGAGAATCAGCCTGAGCCGTCCCCGCCATTCGTTTTTGCCACTGCAGAGAGGCGAGAGCGTG
Source organism: Emydura macquarii macquarii (assembly GCF_026122565.2). NCBI lineage: Eukaryota > Metazoa > Chordata > Testudines > Chelidae > Emydura > Emydura macquarii. The sequence goes on along the minus strand of NW_027130449.1, from coordinate 1,905,541 downwards.
GAAGCAGCCGGGCTCCCTCTTCGGTGGACACGGCAGGGTTAGGCTGTGGAAAGACAAGTGCTTCATAGACTGCAGCCCTTGAAAGCGGCTATTGTTCGAGGCCTAGGAGCCAGGGCCCAGACTGAATACAAGCCGCTCTCAGAGAGCCACTGAACCGTGCTAAATTACTTAAACTAACATTATTGACATTGCACCCAGCTCTCCTTGAAGGGGGCAGCCTCTCCTTCTGTTCATCAGAAATTCATAGTCAAACCCTCAGGCGCTTCTTTCTCTGGCCTTGTTGTTCACGGAGGGCTGCCCCCCCCCCCCTTTTCCAGTCCCCCAGCTCTGAAAGGAAGAAGAGGGTGCCTGATGGGGGGAGATCAAGTGGGCCTTTGAAAAACCCCTTTCGGAGTTTATTAAACCAGAGTGGGAGGCCAGGCAAACCTGGCTCGCAACCAGCATGGAGCTGCCATGTCCCTTTTCCATCCGCCCCCTGCCGGCCCCACCTCTCGCAAGGATTTTCCTGTTGTGTTTCCTTCTTTTTTTTTTTTTTTCCCCTCTCTTCCAGGGAAAGGTGAACAAAATCAAGACATTCACAGGTTGAAATCAGGAGCCCTGCCCGAAATCCCTTCCCTCCTTCAAACTAGACCCAGGTCCAGGCTGCGCCACAGTGTGATTGCTGGGTTTTGGGTGATCTCCTCTGGCCTGGTTCTGCTGGCTAGGCTCCTCCAAACACGACCCGAGAGGTTTCAGCAGGGTGGCGTGGTACCTGTAGTGCTGTATTTTCACACAAATTATGTTTCTGGTTCAAAATATCGGCATTGTGTGTTCTGTTTTATGTAATAATGACTGGCTTGTAGTTAAAAGAGGGGAAGGCAGAGAAAGAAAAGAGTACCAGGAATTGAGAGAGAGAGAGAACCAGAACCAAAAATCAACAGCCGTCACCCTCCTGAATGTTTCTCTCTCCTTGCTAGCGAAGTAACATGATCTTGCTGTTCCCTGCACTAAATAAAGGGGGTTCGAGGGAACGCCGAGGCAACGTTATTTTCTGTGGTTATCAAAAGCAGCATGGGTCAGGGTTGCTGCTGTAAGCGTGGGACACAGACAGCGCTAGGGACACACAGAGAAACACCAAGGGCTTTTCTACAAAGGCAAAATGAGACCCTGGTGCTCAGCTGTGCAGCTCCACACAGGAGGGAACAAGGGTGGAGGGCGGCAGAGTGTATATGGCACACAGATGGCTTTCCGCTGCTGATTGGAGCAGGTGGTGAAAACGCCCGAGGCCCATCTCCGCTACATCTTCCACCATTGCTCCCGCTGCTGCCTCACCCAGGGTGCTGGGGACTGAACGCAAGAGTCTAAAAGGGGCAGATCTGCAAGCGCAGCGACCGCCTTGCATTTCCCCCTGTTCTCTGCATGTTTGGGTGCAGCAACCCAGCAGAGACCTTAGGAAAACCAGCCCTGGAAAGTGGCTGGTGAGCTACCACCAGAAAATTGTCCAGAAGTGCCCCCAGCTGACACTGCAGCCACGTCCTCTTCCTCCAACCTCGGCTGCGAAGCTGATGTCCGTAGGGCCGTGCACCATGGGCTGTGCCATGGCTGTCCCAGGCTGGAAATGTTTCTCTCCGAGTGGGGCTGTTTGAAGATCATACTTCAGCCATCCGTGAGGCAGCTTTTCTCACCGGAAAGGGTGATGCAGCTTCTCCAGGGAATAAAGAATATTTGGGCCCTTCTGATGCTGCTGATATTGCTGGAAGCTGGGAGCATTGTTCGATAACCAGCCCTGATCCTGCCATCGAAGTGCAGTGTGTGTAAACACCCCAGGAGGAAGGGGCAAAGCATCAGCTGCTTCTTTTGCACCTTCCATTTGTGTTTCGTGCCGGTGGAAGGACCCAGGATGGCAGCGCCGGGAGGTGAAGGCCTCTGCCCACAGAATGGGCACAGAATCAATCCAGCACCACTCTGCTGGGATCTGCAAAGGGGCACCAGCATGTCTGATCCAGGACTCAGCTCTAGGAGGGAGACCACTGTAGCCAGGGTCACAGTAGCCCCAGGGCAGGGGGCTCATCTGACCTCGCCCCTTTCAGCAAGGTTCAGCACGTAGCAGGCATGGGCAGCCTCGTCCGAGGGGACAGCTGTGTGCAACGCAGCCCGGCACGGGGCATGCTTGCTCCCTCTAGGGTGACAGGTTGGCGAGGGCCCCATTCCCCTCACTGGTTCCCCATCCCATGCACCTCCAGTCCTTGGGGACCTGGGGAGCAGGATTTCCGACCCTTCCTCCAGACCCCCTTAGTGTGATGAGCCTGCTGAGATGGGCGCGCGTGTTCCCCCTCTGAGATGTCCGCCCTCGCCATGGTTTCAGCTGGTCTCTGCACGCGGGGGGCAGGACCCAATGACAGCAGGGAGCCAGGGTTGTGTATGGAGTGTGAGGAGCATCCCTGTGGCCCAGGGCCGCTCTGCTAATGGGAATGTTAAACACACTGAAGTGCTGCTTATTTGTGCTGTGTAAACTCCCGACCGCCACAGTTTACTTTCCTGTCAGAAGCCCCTTAGCTTACCACAGAGCAGAGCCCTCGGCCCCCCCCAGACTCAGCCTGCTGTCCCGGCTCTGGGGCGGGCGGAGGAGCGATGGCATAAGGGGAGTGCCCGGCTTTGCAGAATCCCTCGCCCTGCCCCAGCCCAGGGCCGTGATGTGGCATGCTGGGTATCGCCAAGGTCTGTTGGCGAAGCTCAGGTGCGGAGGCAGAGTCTCCATGAAAACCAGTGTTGCACAAGCACCTTCTCCGCGGCAGCCCCGGTGTCTGTCGGGGGCGGCTATGAGATGCTGAACACTGTGCCCTCCTCAGGCGGGCTGGCTGCTGTCTTTGACTCTTGTGAATTGTGTGGTTTCCCGGGCTAGCGAGGGGTATAAAGCACCCTGCGGAGGGGAGCTTCTGACCCGAGCAGAGCCAGGGTGCACCAGCTATGATTAAAGCAACAAACCCAGCAGAGAGTGTGCCAGCCGTTGAGATGCTCTTTCCCCTCCGGCTCCATGGGGGAGCCGTTGGGAACTGGGGCGATGGAGCTGACGGTCATGGAGGAAACTCTGGGTTGGTCATGAAGAGGGGAGGGGAAGGAGGAGAGCTGCTGGAGAACGGAGGGGAAGAGGAGATTTTAGACAATAATCTGTAACTCTTCGAAGTGCCGAGACTTTATCCCACACTTCTGAGGCTCCCCCATCGCCACTTCTGAGCTAGCCGCACAGAGCCGTTGACTTATAGGGTGGGCTTAACTTTCACTTTCAAGAAGCCTGGGAAGGTCTCTTTAATAGAGTCCAGGGATGCAGTGGGATTTCACTAATGGAGCCTGAAATTACAGCCATCCTGACTTAGCCCTCCCTCTCTCCGATGGATTGAAAATGTGTGAACTTTATGCTAATAGTTCAGTCCTCGCTCTGATTTGAGCCGCAAACCTTGTGAGACTGAGATGAAACACATGCTCTCCTGGCATGTTGGTCACAAGGAGAAGCAGAGAGCCCTTGAGGTCCGAGGGCAATTGGAAACCATTTGAGTGGAATAAAGAAAACAGGGACAATTACGTTGAACTGTGGTCTAAAGAGCAGATCTCAAATGCTTGATGGAAAATGTGCTTCTCTTCCTCTGTCGACAAGGAGTCCCAGGTCCCTCCATAACTGCTCCGTCCTCTGTCTTGGAAGGGATGATTCAGAGGCATACGAATCAGGCTTGAAAGACCTTGTCTGGTTGGAGCCACAACGTCACACTTTGGCAGGGAGGACTTGGCATTGGCCTTTCCAAGGAGAATCCATGGAGCCACGTGTGGTTTATTGCATACGTGTTTTTTGGACAAGACCTGAAATGGCAAGGTAAACCGTGATCCAATTGGAGCATGGACAACCCACCCCTCCTCAAATATTTGGACAGCACCTAGCCTCTGGCGAAGTCTACCATGAACAAATATATTGGTGGTACAATGTGTCCGATGCTTCCCCATGTGGGGGCTTTGGTACAAACTGGTTTCACTGCCTGAATGTCCATTTAACAGGTGTAGACACTCAAGTTAATCCTCCAGGTTGATCCCTCTTGCATCCCCCATTTTCCAGATCTTTTGGCCGGGTCTGGGCAGATTACACAGTTTCAGCCTCTCCTCAAATTGCCGACTTTATCATCCCAGTCACAAAGCCACCACGATGTTCTCCTCTCACCCTGCAAGACAAGTGCCCCTGGAGTGGTGGTGAATCCAGGAGCACAGACCCAGTTCAGACCTCTCCCTGGATCCTGGACTTTGTTGAGAGACCAAAGAAATCAGTGGGATTTGGAGCTGCCATCCTATGGGGGGGCTCTCAAAGCCCATTGGCTGAGCGAGCCAGATTTCAGTCCCCTGGGCAGAGAAAGAGCAGGGATTGCGCTGTGCATTTCCTCCGCTCTGGTCTCTGACCAGGGGTGGGGACTGGGCCGTGCATTTGAGGCTGCAGAGAACCCTACACAGTTAGTTGCCTTGATTGTTCTTATGGCCGCCACATGTCTCTCCAGCACATTACAGGTGGCGATTCTCCCCGACGCGGCTCAAAGGGGACGCTGTACGCTTGTTTACTGGGCAGCTTCATCTCCATGTAGACCTCGTAGAGCCTGCTTCTCATTATCACGAGCTTGTCCGTGGTGATTTACCAGGTTCTTCCTCAGCCGGGCGACTGGCTAGGGTGTTGGCTGCGATGAACGAAGGCTGTTCTGTGCAATGAGGGTCCTGCTCCACCCCACAGGAAAAGCCATTCCCTTGGCCGGGCACACTCAGAAGAATCTCTCCACCCCCCACTTCCCTACGATGCCACCCCTGCCCCACCCCTGCCCTGTGCCACTGGCTTTACTACGCTTCCCTGCCCACCTGCTATAGCTCCTCTGTCCTCAGACACCAGAGAGAGAAGATGGGAACTGCAGAGGGTCTCCTCAGCCGGCCTCCTGCTGGTATTGTGCTTTGGGCAGGGTTGTGAACCCTGGGCCTGCCCCAGATCCAAACGAGAGAGCTGGCAGCTACAGCAGAGTGAATGTGGGAGATTGCAGTATAACATCAGCTACAGCGAGGAGCGAATCGAAGGAAGGCCAGAGAAGGGAGCTCTTAGACTAGATGACCCTTGCGGTCCCTTCTAATCCTACAAGCCTATGAATACACTGAGTCAAGAATTCCTGATGACCTTGATCAGGGCAATGGGGAAAATAGCCTCCTCTCTTAGATGTCACCAAGGGAGTCCCAGGAGATTTCTGGGTGCGCGTCTTTGAGCAGGGAGGATACTGCACAGGTCCTCCCAGCCACGAGGGGCCACATAGATGTGGTTCCATCAATCTTTGCACGACAACTTGAGCCACTGGGAGCCTGATATGCAAAGGTGCTGAGCGCCACAGCCCCCATCGACTTCAGCTGGAGCTGCTGGGTGTCAGCACCTCTGAGAATCAGGTCCCAGGGGTCTCAGGATGGAGACATTAAAACATTTAGGTCACTGAGCCGGTCGGATAATTCTACAGAGCTGAAGGGCAATAAACTCTCACCTCTGTAGCATCGTAGCACAAACGGAACAAAAAATCCTCTCCATTCAACAAAGCAAAGGCTCTGAACTCCTAGGTTCTCATGTGCTCCAGCTTGGATCAAGCCTGGATATCTGGGGAGGAGTCCTGGGACAGTGACGGATCTTGGCTGTCAAACTAGGTGTGTTTATCTTCTCTTCTCCTGCTCACCCCGGTTTCAGGTGGTTGAGAGTCCAACCAACCAAGATAAACCCCTGAAAATGGAGCTCAGAAGGGAAAGAGCAGCAAGCCCCTCAACTTGATCTAACGCAATACAATGAGGGCCCTTTATTCTAGCAACGCAGCGCCACGGATGCTCAGTCAGACCTTCTGTTGCAATCCCAGTGCCTTGAACACATCTAATTACGTTGGATTTACGTGTTGTATTTCAGGGAAGAGAGAGAGAGACCTTGAGGTGCTGCTGCAAATCCATCTGGCTTTCTTTCTCCACTATTCCCCCATAGGCACATCTCAGTCCCTATTAAGTATACTGGGTAGTACTGTCTCATAGGCAATTTCCTGTACTAAATAGTATTGTAATGAGAACTGCCGCTAGAAGACAGTCAAAACACTATGTGCCCATATTACAGGACTGCAGCTCAGTGGGAACCTGCTCGGCTTGCATACAAAACTGTTGTGACTCTTTCAAAAAATGGTTTCAATCTGTTAAGCCCCTGTTTAGTCAGAGTGGCCAGCTCTGACAGAGACAGACCAGATGTGCCGTAATAAGGCACCAAGGAGGCGAGCGGAGGCAACTGCAGTGATGTGAACTCAGAAATATCCTGGCTTTGTGGCTCTACCTCTCCGCCTTAATCGGATTTTATTGCAGGTTTGGGTTTGGTTTTTTTTTTTTCCTCTGCGCATTAAATAGCACCTCCTTATAAAATGTACACGCCTTGCTTTTCCCTCTCCTGAGCCCTATAGAGGGGGCACCTGCAGCCCAGCTCCCTGCAGTTCAGACTGGGATGAAAGCATTTGGAAGAGAATCCGATTTCTGCGCCTCCCGCTTGGGGACGGTGACTCAGTTCCTTTTGGTGGAGGAGGCGCCCGGCACGGAACTCCAGCCCTAGATTTTTGGGAGCTGTCCACCATGACTTTAGCAGAACCTTCCCCAAGTGGGACCGGTTTTGACCCGGCACTAGAGCAAGAAGGCAGCATGCCCAATAGTTAAAGCAGGGAACTGGGAGTCAATACTTGGGGCTTATTCTCAGCTTTATTATTATTATTATTAGATTATTTGTATTATGGCAGCCCGAGGAGACCTAATCATGGGCCAGAATCCCATTGTTCTAGGAGCTGTACAAACACAGCAAACAGACAATCCCTAACCCATGTGCTGGCTTCCCTATTGACTAGCTGCGTGACTCTGGCCAAGACAATTTCCCCACTGTTTTCTTCTGTTTCTCCTTCTGTAAAATGGGAATGCTAATTACGATATTCTTCTACCTTGCAGGCAGCCATGAGGCCCGAATAGTGGGTGCTGGTCCAGGGATCTGAGAGCTGCACTGTGGAAATGGAACGGGAAGTGGACATTTCTGAGCTGTCGGAAAACTGACAGTGCTCGGGGGTGAGCAGGGGAACCTGATTCCTAATGAGAAACACAGATGCAGCACTCAGGATAAGTTTAGCCCAAATCCAGGGGGATGGAGCAGAGGAAGAAACAGAGAGGTCCTGGAGAGGTTGGGCAGGTGGGACTGTAACACTGAATAAACTTGGTAAGAACAGTAATAAACCAGTGACAGCATCAGTTCCAAGAAAGACCCTGAAGAAAACCAAAAAGGCAAACTGAAAATGAGCAGACTACTTCTAAGTGAGGACAGCTGGGGGTAGCAGGACACGCTAATACGCCCACATTCCTGCTGGAGCACTCGGGGCACATCAAAGGACAGAGCCCCAGGGGCAGGAAGATTTCAATGCAACACAAATGGGAAAGGAATGGATTGGCTGAGAACACAGAGCTGTGTATTTATAGAGGCCGTGTTTATTTATATAAATGTTTGTTAGCCACATCACTCCTTTAGCGTCTCTCAACGAGGGAGAGTCCGTGTTAGCTTTGTGGTCTAGTGCCATGAGGTCTGGGTTCTGTTGCCAGCTCTACCATTGCCTCGCAATCCCCTTAACCTCTTCAGCGTCCCGGTTTCAACCATCTGCACAATGGAGATCGGGACACGTTCTCATCGCAGGCAACAAGCAGTATTCTGTGTCAGATGCAGATTTCCTGTCAGGTGTGCGTTCTACTGATGATGGAAAACACAGCGTGCAGAGAACAAAGACGCACAGATTGCAAATACCTGTTAGGTCACATCTTGGTCACAATGCACGGCTGTTCCTTATAAGCCATTTTCTGTTTTCTTTCCCAGTCCATTGAGCATCCACAACTTTCTTTGTGAGACGAGACTCTCCTACCAGCAGTAAGCAGAACGTATTGCAGCCGTTCCAGGCTCGGAGAGTGGGAAATTGGGTGGGAAGGCTGGGTTATGAGTGGGAGGAACAGCAGCCTCAGTGTGAGAGAAGCACACGGCCTGAGACAAGTCAGATCCCTTTTTTCGCGTTATAGAGGTAGGAGGGGAGAGCCAAGAGACCCCCAAAGGCCTGTAGCCCCCACACTCCAGAGCGAAAAGAATCTGAAAAATTCCGATAGGAATCTGAACTGGAAGATAACTGGAGAGTGTCTGGGGCTGAAGCTCTAACGCAGTGTTCCTCTGGTTCCTGTCTTTACTAAGCCCTCCTGGAAAGCAGCTGTGTCTGCACTGTGGAATGTAAAATACATGGAAAGAGCTCGCCCAAAGGCTTCGGATCCACTCCTTGACAAAGAGCACAGCAGAGCTCGGAACCAGTCCACCTTCCCGGACCCAGCTCCTGCTGCACCACCAGTGGGTGGGGAGGGGGCGTTACATAAAGACTGTTCAGGACAACGGGCCCAGGATGCTCACAGTTCAGCTGTTAACACTGCCAGGGATGATGCTCACGGTTGACAGAGAGATGGCAGGGGGGGTAAGAGACACAATTTGCTGATTATTGGGAAACTGAAGGTCAATGTTCACTTTAACTCCAAACATCTCAAGTCCTGTTTTACCTGATGTGTTACCTAGCTTTGAGATTTCTACAGTTGTCATTGCCTTAATATGGAAGCACCTGTGAAGATTTAAAGGGAGGATTTTACCCTAAAAGGGACCATAGAAAGTACAACAGCACACCCGTGCTCAATAGCACTGCTCCTTGTGTGTATTGCTGATGCAAGCAAGAAAATACATTTCCCTTGCTTCTAACTCCTGTTAGCCGAGCAGAGTAGACACAGCTCCAGGAGAGGAAACTGGCGTCCGTGCCTCCTGCTGTATCATCAACAGAATTGTTGCTAAATTCCAACCAGTTGCACCTGTGCAAACCCACTGCAGGCACTGGGACTGCACAGGGGTCACTGAGGGCCTTACTTGACCCTGCTAAACCTTTCTTACTGCTGCTGAGGTCTGAGAAGGAAAGAGCTGGTTGACTCTCTGATCCCAGAAGGAGTTTGCAGTCAGAAAAAAGCCTTGGTTACTTGTAAACAGTATGTCTGCTCTGGCATGACTGAGGGATGAGACCCATGGAACCCCATAATGCTGGTCTATATCCTTAGCTCTTATAAACTGGCCTAGCGGCTACGTCAGTTTACATCAGCTGGGGATTTTCTCTGCTTTGTATAAAGAATCCTTTTTCAGTGTTGCATTTCATTTTAACGTGCACTGATATGCAGCAGAAGGTTCTTCTCTTCACAAGAGTTTGGCATGGAGTAGGCCTGTTTGGTAAAGCAGAGGTATATTTTCTATATTGGGGGAGTCATAGAAATTAGAGAAAGAAAAGACCTCGTAGATTACACAGTCCGTCTCCCTGCCAACAAATATGAATCTGACCCACAGCTGAAGCTTCCCTGAGATCTCCTGCCAAAGAAATATCCAAAATCAAATGTATTAAGAGAAAGAGGGGGAAAATCATACAATATTTTCAGAATTGGGGCTAGAATTCCGATACTCTGACTGCTTTACATCTTTCTAGCAGGTTTACCCAGCCAGCCAAGATGGACTTAAAGATGCTTTGGGTTGTTTGAGCAATGCAAATCAGCCAAAGCACAACTGTAAATTATTTTATTACCTTTGTGTTTTTGGTAGGGTCACCTTTTTTAAAAAGCCCTCAGTAATGACATTGACTTGAAGCCAGCTGTTTGCCTATGTCTGGAATGGAATTGACTACGCGACTTAAATTAACAATGAGCGATGTAAGCACCAGATGATGCCACGTGCAATGAACGTGGTTTTCTTCAAATGTTGGCTGCTGGGCAAGACCATGAAATCTTTGCCTGCTCTTCTAGACTGCCTTCCGCCCTTGAGGATAGACATGGAAACAAAGAGTCAGATCTGAAGGAGGAGCTGCCCCCTTTGTGATGATTTTTAAACAAATAAATCCCACAACTGGCAATTCATAAAAGAAAAGAAAACTCTGCTCTGCAAAGCTGTGACCCGGGAGACTAGTTGTGGTGAAAGACAACCTCAGCCAGACAACGCTGAGTGTTGAGTATCTCTTGGTTTCCAGCCATACCATCCTGGGCTCTCAGATCTTTGAAGCAAAGAAAAGGTAAGCTTGACTGGGGTAATCACTTGGAGGGGAGATTTGAAGGGATTCAGCAGGTGGGATTTTTCTACTCTATCTCGGCTGGAGCTGGGGCTGTTTTACTGCTGGAGGTGGTCCTACTAATGAGATATGAAACAGAAGACTACCTGTTGTCATTAAAGATTGCACTGTGCTTCTTGAAGAGTTAATTCCCAGTGATGTAGCTAACGGATGGGTAATTCCATCCTACCCATCTTAAGTTCTCTCTTTTGAGTTTAAATTGGACATGGAATTGTTGAATAAATAATCATTTATACAATGCTATAAACTGATATTGCACTCTACTAATAGGACGTACTTCCTGTCCTAAATTGTCTTGGGGTGTTGTTGTGATTGCTTAATCAGGGGAAGTGTTCCCAATGCTTAGGAGCCTACGTGTTTTAAATGGCTACTCTTAAAACACGGGCAACTTTTCTGTTTTGCAATCATTTTGTCTTGCCGCCCTGTAAAACGCACATCTCATGACTTTGTCATGTATATAATGTTATATAAAGCCTTTTTACAGTGGAAAAATGAATCATTTGCATGTTATAAGGTGGAAAAGAACACACCAGGAAACCAACCAGGGATGGAGGAGAGAATCTTTCCATCACCTAAAGGCTATAGCTTTGATTCCCCGGTTGTCACCAAGCGTTCCAAAAATCACTCTTTTTTCAGCTGTCAGGAGCCGTGAGAAATTTTAGCCAAAAATAATTTTTTTTTCAAGAGAGTTGGATGGGCTTGAAATCAGAAGCTTTATAACAAAGCAGTTCTTACAACTCGAACTGTAGAGGCAAGACACGACTCCATGGTCTAGCATTCTAGATGTCTTGTTGCAGTAGGCCATCCTGCGCTAGATTTTGGTCTCATGTACCGGACTCACCAACATCACAGCTTACGACAAGAAGTGAAGATTATTATTGGCCCCTAAATACCCCCACCGAGATCAAAGTCTCATTGTGCCAAGGGTGGTGTATACACATAGGAAGGCAGAGGCCCTGAACACTGGAATTTGGTCAGGATACTGGGGCAGCTCTCTGCTCTTGCATGAAGCATCCAGGAGATATCGCTACATATTGGTCAGGAGCTACCTTGGACTTACGTCTCATCTAAAAGGCAGCAGCAGCCCATGCATCCCAGTACCCTGCTGAAGCACTGGGCCCACAGTGACTCAGAGGACTCATCACCACCATCACTTGGTCAGTCCTCCCTAGTCTGGGGTTTCTGCAGGGCTGGCACTGTCGTTGATGATGATGGCTCCATCTCTGCCGTGTATTTTCCTTCGCTCTGGTGGCAGCAAGGGAAATAGGACGGCAGATGTCCCGACGCTTCCTTTGACACCTCATTTGAACTCGCCCTTAGTGAGTGGCCCTTTTTAAGCGGGCCTAGGACCGTATTTGTGAGATCCATTCTCCCACAAGAGGCTGTGCAGGAACCAGCGACCATGGCGCTTCTGCATTTCTAGGGCCAATGCCCATGGAAAGCAGTGGAAAGATTCCCATTGACGTCAACGGGCTTTGGATCCAACCCATGTAGGATCTTGAAGTCCTTTACAAAGTATCTCAGTATTCTTGTCCCCTTTTTAGTGAGGAACCAGACAAACGTGCCCAGGACTAGAAGATCTGCTGAAGGTAGAGGTGGGCATACGACAAGTGTTTCCTGACTCCCAGTCTTTTGTTCTAACCAGAAGACCACCCATCAAGCTCGCACTCCCAAATCAGCTTGTAGAAAGCCAGTTATACGTCATCTTAATACATTGGGTTCTTTCCCCAAGCCCACCCCTGCGGTAAGGTACGAACAAGAGCCATTGCTTGCAGCTTGCAATCCCACTCAGGGCCGTAGCAGTGATATCTCAGCATGCCGGCCGGCTGTGGTGCGAGCACGTCTCGTTTGGTCCACTGCGTCACGTAGCAGCGGAGACTCTCTGCAGCACCCAGAACACAGCCCAGGAGAGGGGGCATTGCCGCCACCCTCGTGCCATCCCGATTCTGGGCTGCTGTGAGTACCGCCGCAGCCCCTGCCATAAGGTAGAGCAAGCTCAGGGCTGAGTGTCACAGACACCTTCCATGTGCTCCTTCCTGCACCTGGCATGCCCCGTGTTGGGGCTTGCGGGTGGGTGGGCCAGGGGATGACCTGCTGGAGTGGCATACAGGGGCCACAGGCTACCGGAGCCGAGGGACATATCCTTCCCATTCTTTCTAAGTCTAGGAAGCTTTTCCCAAGATTTCAGCTCTTTTCCCAACTCCCTGTCCTGTTCCTGCTCCTCTTCAGGTTTCCACTGGTTGAAAATGAACCTGTTTCTTCACTCAGTAGTGGTCTTTTGGAGCGAATCGCCAGCTAGAACAGTATTATCCTAATAACAACCCCATGAAATAGCATCGAGCAAAGTGATCTTCTGTCTTTGCCCTCCCTGTGCTCTCATGAGGTGCACAGCAGCTGAAATGGTTTCACGCAGTGCAATGAAATGATGGGTTTCTTCCAGACTTCTCCCTCGGCCCTGGCTAACCCCAGTCTTCTCTGAGCTCCCTATCTGAGTCCAGCCTTCTGCTCCATGTGTAATGCTCGCCTTCCCTGCTGCAAACAATCAGACCCAACCCTGTCATGTATTCATTACGGCACGAGATATTTCTAACTGGTCCGGCTGGCAAGGGGTCAGACCGGAGCAGGGTGAGGGTGATCTGTTACCCCTGGATTACATTCTTCCATAAGGGAGGTGATCTTTTCCTACCCGTCACCTTTCACTGCACCGCGTAGCGTAAGAAGCTGGGAGCAGCCTCTCAGCTGAAACTGCAGGCATGGAAAATGGGTCCCCTGCCCTGGGATCATGAGTCATGGAGCTCAACCTTTAAGATTTTTTTAATACAATCTCAGCACTTCATTCCTTCTCCCATCTGGAAGGCAGAGGCTGGCTCTGCAGCACCAAGACACATCTGCGGGCCAGATGCGAGGGACCCGACAGAGCTCCGGCCGAAACATTCAGCGGCACAGGACTGTTCTTTGGCCTCCTGACATGTGGAAAATCCAAATAACCTTTGGTCTTGCTGACTAACAAGCGGCGAGACTCCCCCGCCCCTCCCGCCCCTTTGTCCTCACCCATCGATTTATTGTTTTGAATGGGGCCATTTTGGAAACGCTGGCTCCGTGCTGCACGCTGGCTGGGTACCTCCAGCTTGAGCACCTGCTGGAGAAGAGGGCTCTGGGAGAAAGCCGCCAAGGGGCTCGCATGCTTTTCTGAGTGGCCCCGTCCAAAGAGAGGGAGCGAGAGAGACAGCTGGAGCCCACCCCCTTTGGCCTTGGAGCAGCGGCCTCCGGGAAAGCAGCGGAGGAGATCAGCAAATGCAGCTGCTGAGCGATTTACGTAGCGTGTCCACAATGGGCAAAGCATTCGTCCTTGGAGCTGCTGAGAACCGGATGACTCAGGGGCTTGGGGCCGCGGTTCATAGCTCCCTAGTCAATAATTCGGACAACAATCCCGCAGAGAGCTCTGATTTCAATCAGGATTGCCATTACTCTCTGGAACACAGAGAAACGCGGACGGACAGTTATGGAGCCAGTGCCCCACACCCCCAAATGGCGTCAGTTGAGAAGAACAAAAGATGAATCCAAGCATCAGGGTAGATGTTTCCGCCTTGATGAGCTGTAGTGGGGCAGGGCCTTATGTTATATCCATACATATGCAATACATTTCATCTCAAAGAAGTCAAACTGAAACTCATGCTACGTAGAAGAGCGCTGAAATGCAGCCACTTCTGGGTGGAGTGTGGCAACCGTCTAACAGCTCACAGCAACACAACACAATAGTTTAAGAGCCCAAACCTGAAAGGTGCTGAGTGCCTCATGTGAGAGGCTGAGTACTATCAGTTCCCATTTATGATCTGGCCCCTTTGCAGAAAATCTAGACTACTGTATCCACCCGAGACTTCGGGAGGGATTTATTGTCATTATTATTTAGTTCCATTAATTGCTTGTGTAGCACCACAACGTGCCTAGTGTTTTACAGAAGAGAAAGAGATGGGGGCCCTTGTCCCAAAAAGTTTCCTGCCCCATCAGTTGAGAGAACAACAGGAGGAGATGACAACACGAAGGAGGGTTTGACGAAAGGAGGAGAATGGATATATAAAGAGGGGCGTGGCGGCTAGCGGCAGGTAGGTGATTTTCCATCTGTATATGACGTTGGTGAGACCGATACTGGGACGCTGGGGCTAGTTGTAGTGTCCAGGTTTTAAAAAGGAGGTTGAAAAATTGGAGAGGGTGCAGGAAAGATGCACAAAAATGATTTGAGGGTGGGAGAAAAGGCTTTACAGTGGAGAGACTGAGAGAGCTCAATCTGTGCCGGTTATCGAAAAGAAGATTGAAAAGTTATTTATTTACATGGTATAAGTACCTTCAGGGGAGAAAACACAGGGTCCTACGGGGCTCTTTCATTCTGTGGTGAAAGGCAGACAAGACCTAATGGCTGGAAGTTGAAGGATTATTAATTAATTAGGGATTATTAATGAATAATGTTCCCCCTGCTCCCCCAGAGAGACCATAGGGCAAGTGCTGAATAAACAGAATGGAACTGTTGGGATCCAACCCCTTTCCTCCAAGCCGCCAAGGAGGGTGAAGTAGCTGGGATGAGAGAGTGAGAATGGGGAAACACTGCAGCATGGTCCTTCACCAGTGAGGCGGTTATAAGACCTGATTTCTTCTCCAAGCTCTGCCCTGAGACCTCTGGCAAGTCACTTCTATTCTCCCCACCTTAGTTTCCCCATCTGTAAAATAGAGTTAATGATGTTGATCCTCCTTTGTGAAGCACTTGGAGATTTACGGGTGAAAAGAGCTGAGTATTACTGTTGTTATTTCCTGTCCAGGAGAGAGCAGTTACTTTCTGCCACTAGAGAGCTCAAAAAGCACGCTGCCGCATGCTCTGACATTCCTTTGCAAGGTTGCTATTGCATCTATGGCACATAGTCACAGAGATGCATTGTCTAAATGCAAACATCTCACCTTCAGGCCATCACCCTACGATCTGCTCTGGTAAGTGACAGAATCGCGATCCATCAGCAGCAGGTTTTGTAGATCTCCTTCCAAGCCAAGCTTCAAACAGGACCCGGTGCAGAATCTCCAGACATAGTTTCTTTCTATTTTTAGCCCGGCCCTTGACCTCTTGGAAGAGAGATGACAACACTTAAATGAAGTGGAAAAATGTGGAGTTCTGAACCCGGCTTTACTGGAAACTGAGGTGGGAACAGCAAATGTACTTTCCTTGTGCAACTTTATTACAAAGAAAAAATCTTTAATAACATCACCAGAATTTTTATAGGAAAATAAACTATCAAACAAAATCAGTGCATAAGTGAAAACACATATGGCATCATAAAGTGTCCTGGGAAGAATGCCATATTAATAAAGGGAAAAATGCGAAGAAGTCTGTGACGAGAAAGCAGTTAAGAAAACTCAAGCGCCCGTAAAAATCTGCTCCAAAAAAAGTTATAGTGAGATTTATTTTTAATTTGAGCTTTTTTCCTTCTCTCTCAAAGGCCTTCTGCGCAATCTGGAGGTGGAGGCATGTCTTTGCCCAGGAGTCAGTGGGCTGGTAAAGAAAGACTGAGGAGGTTGTGATAAATGGCAAAGCTTGGAGCTCAATGGGGTCCAAAAGATGAAGTGACTTTGAAGCGCTTCCTCACATGTGTTCACGTCAACGTTGCCAAGAGAGCTCATGTTGCAAAATATCAAAGCCAGGATTGATCCGTGAGGTTCCGCAATGGTTCCTCATCACCAACCAACCGATGTGGAGCATCAGGGTATCCTGGAAGGATAGTCCCAGATTCACCAGCAACGCCCTGTAGTTGCTGAAGCTCTAAACCAAAGATCATTCATATAAAAAACTGGGAGAAGCCCAACGTGAACAGAATGGCCGGCTGACCCTGAATTCGAACCAGCAGGACAAGCATGGGCTCAACAGCCAAGGAAGGCTGTAACCATGCAATGGCTTTTCAGTGGTGTGAGAGTGGAACCGTTGTGTCTCACCCAGGGAGGTGGTGGAATCTCCATCTTTAGAGGTTTTTAAACTGCAGCTTGACAAAACCCTGGCTGGGATTATTTAGCTGAGGTTAGTCCTGCTCTGAGCTGGGGGTTGGACTAGATACCTCCTGAGGTCCCTTCCAACTCTATGATTCTATGATTTGGTTCCTACTGGATAGGTTTCATGGTGCAATCGCCATTACAACCGCCATCACAATCGGCACTGATTCACCTCCTTGAATGGGCCCTAGCACCGTACCTCGTCTCTCCCTTCTGCGCCTTCACATGAGGCTTAGGTCAGGTTGGTGGGAGCTGGGGAGGGGGAAGCTGCTGCTGCTGTGGTCAGTGCCATACAGGTCCCTGCTTTGAGGATTAAAGCCAGGATTTCCATGCCCAGGATTGCCAATCCAGGACCTTTTGCCACACGACAATTAGCCCGCACACAATTTCCCCAACTCTTGTATGGAGCTGGAGAAGAGCCAGTGCTCTGGGTGCCTGTTGAGCTATTTCCAGAGAAATGCCCAGGATGTTTATGTCTCGAAACACCTTTAATTTCCAAGTCCCTTTCTCTGGCGGGCTAGATGCTCTGAAGCTGGGCCACGTGGATATCTGGAGGGTATTTTATATTGCAAAGCCGTTTCTCAGTCCCCTGGGGCTCTCCACAATGAGCTGTTCAAGCTCGCGCAAAAAAACAACTTTCCAATATTTTACAGATTTCCAAATTACGAGGTCTTCGTTTTTTCATGTTTTCGATTCAGGCCTCCTGTGTGTTTTCTGAACTGACCTGTGCTCTTCTTGATGTCAACCCTGAGAAGCGGGAGGAGCAAATCTTCCAGATCCCCTTAAATACTTGCCTTTGATTGATCAGATCTTGCTAGGCCTGTCAAACATACTGTAGAATCAGGGCGCGTTTTGGGCTTAGGGGTGTGGGTGCTTTTATGGCAATTTTTGCATGACACATTCATCCGTTAGAACTAAACAAAACACAAACACAATAAATAGCTCCAGTGAAATGTTCTGATCCTCACACGGGCCTAGTGATTATGGGCATGAGGGGAAGCCAGAGGAATTTCCCTTCACTGAATAATCTCTACCCTGACTCTAAATGGTTGGTTTCTCTCCCAACAGGAAACACATTTGCCTCCCTGATTCTGATCTCACTGCTACCAACTGTACATCCAAGTAACTCCTTCGATTTCAATGGCATTCAAGAAAGATCAGCTCCATGCTCTATATCAGATGCTCTGTACAACTTCCATAATCACTGGGCTTACCAATTTACTTTAATTGTGAGCTCAGCTGAGGGGAAGGGAATAAAAGTTTATAAGGTGTCACAATAACCTATCACAATCAACGGTAATGGGAAAAAGTGCAAAAAAGAGCCAGAAAGACTGAGTTAGCCCAAACAAAAGGCCTCCAGGTATATTTCGAGGACTCTTTTAAGATCATGCCTGGCAAACAAAAACTGCGTGAGACCGAAAATCAATTAATCAAACTTGGAGTGTCGGAAATTAGGCCTCTGGATGAACAAAGTAATGAGGGGATGGACTATGCTTGGCATCATCCCTTTTTTTGGATCCTTAAGAAAGAGACTTTGGGGAGAAAAACTGGCTACTGGCACAAGATTCATCATCATGGCTGCCACCCCACCGTCTCCTGGGCCTCTGGACCTTCTTCCACCAATCCTGAGAGCTGTCCTGACCAGAGAGATGGAGCCAGATGACGTTGCCACCTCCAGCTAAATCCCACATACTGCCTGGGATGTGAGACTTTGTCTCCCCTCCCCACCTGGCCTCACTTGTGTGTTCATTTCCTTCCCCATCTTATTTCTTCTCTTTCCTGTCCCTCCCCTTTCCTTCTGTGTAATAAGAGTCTGGCTTTGCCAGCCAGGAGGGTATATTTTGCAACACCACAGTGAGCCTGTGACCAGACACAAGCAGTCAAATGCAGTGCCCTAAACGGCCCAATGCTGGCACAAATTTGCCAGGTCTCCAAGTGGCTGATAAGACCATGTGTTGGGCCTCTGATTTTCTAGCAGAGAGGTTGCACGTGAGCGTCAACACTGGAGACAGAAGCTGCATTTTCTATCTTTGCTGCTCTTTTCTCTCCTTTTTTGTGTTTGCTGGTCTTGTTTTGCCTTCTTAGGAAACAGAATTGGACTTTAACGACAACAGCGTGGCAGGGCTCATTCGCTCCTGCCTCTGTTCAAGTCCCCCAACAGTTCAGTGAGCTTTCTGCTGGTAAAACACCCAGTGCAGTATATTTACAATATTCGTTTCCTCCACCCTCATATTCTATGTAGCCTGACTTCTACAATCCTAGGACTTCTGAGACAGTCGAACTTTCCCCCATCTTCCTTCCCTCCTGTGCCTTTGTGTCTTCTGCCTAATGGCCTAATTAGCCTCTGAGTTCTCCTCAGCTCTCCTTAATGAGGAGTAATTAATTAGAGCGTCAGTGATCAGAGTGCTGGCTCAGCGGCCATTGCCCAGCGTCCTCTCGCAATAACAGCCCCAGCTCAGCTCAGCTCACTTGGCTTTTCCCCAAAAGGCCAGTTATTACCACCTTTGGTACCATCTACAGGACTATGAGCCACGAGGCTTTCCCTTCTAAAAATTCTCTCCAGTTAAAGGAGAAGAGGAAAGGGACGTTGTTAAAATAAAAGCCTTGTTTAACACTTTACATTTCAAACGCCGTAACTCTTTTTCCTTCCGCTCTGTATCTTTAATAAAAGGTTCAAAGGATTTTTAATGGTGTTGCCATGGTGCTAAGCAGGCTGAGGTCTCTATATAGCAAATCCTGAACTTTGTTGAAAGCTGTTTAATGTTGGACAGTAACTGGGTCGTGTTAACACCTTTAATTCGCTGGGCTCATGTATTGCCTCTGAATTAATACAATTCCTCCCACCAGGAATCGCATTAAAGAGTAACTGAGCAGAATACCTCGTGGAGGTAGTGGCATGGAGAGGGACCAAAGATTCACTCCATCCTTCAGATATCTAAGTAGCCACCGTGGGAGCTTTACTCCAGAAGCCACAAGAGGAGTAGCAATGCTGACGGGTGGTGTAGGATGCCGGCTTACCCCCATCCAGACATCCACTTGTGTTTACGGAAAAGCACTAGTGTGTAGCCGTATTGACATCAAAGAAACTATTCGTGTGCTTAAGTGTTTCACTGGCTCGGGCCCCAATGCTCAGCACCTTGGAGGACTGAGCCCTGAGCGGGGAGAGGAGGATTATCTCCAGGTAAGAGAAGTGAGAAGGGACGGGACTGAGAATGAGACCGAGGAAGGAAGGGAACACGGGAGGGGAGAACAAAAATCTAAGCACTGAGCCATGTTACAGTGCAAGGAAATGCCTAGACCCTGCAAAAGCAATTCAGACAGACACGGCTGGTCTCAGGGCATGCGTAAAGTTTGCCATGTTGGTGCCAATGGCTGGTGTGCCTGCTCTATCCCATTGTCCTGTTCCCATCTCTGGCCTTTTTCCACACTGCCCCTGACACGTGGACTGCCCTGCCCAGCTGGTTTTTCTAAATCCCCGCCCCACCCTCACACAGGGTTTTATTCCCTCTGAGATGCTCACAAGGAACGAACTGAACCACACAACGCCTACCCCTGGGCTCCCCAGTGCCTCCCCACATCTCCAGTTGCGTCGTTCAAATAGCAAGCGAACCTACCTTCGTTTTGGGACTTGTATGCCCAGGCACATTGTCAGCACACCGCCGATAACAAAGGGCACCGATAAACTAGCAGAACACCAGAGACAGAAGGGAGCCCAATTTAAAACGTTAAGGCAGGATCTCAGCTGGTGTAAATCAGTGCAGCTGCAGGGCTGCCTTCTGTCGCCTCCAGTTGGCTAGGAGACTCCATCCCATCCTGGCAGATCATGACCTGGCCTTTGCCGTTTCTTGATTGGACCACTTGTACAGTACTCTGCAGTGCGTCTCCTTTAGGGCACAGCACATCAAACCTGTCTTCTGCTTCCCTACACCGGCTTCCTCTAGAATAGCGAATCAAGTTCAACTGTTCTTCAAACTGCTCCAGGGCGTGGGCCCTAGGGACCTAGCAGAGAGCTGAAAGCTCTGGGATGCAGATGGAGATGGACAGCTTCATTCCTCTGGCACAGGGGAGCTTTCTATGATAAGGGTAAAAGCTCATCTGTGCAGCAGACGGAGTTTCCTCGGAGGCCAGCCCGAGACTGGAATGAACTCCCCCAACCTCCCACCTTCCACTCCAAGTGCAACGCGCATTTCTTGGACTTTGCCTTCTCTTAACGTAAACGCAAAGCAACAGGTATATCTAAGAAAGCAAGCAAGCAAGAAAACAGCCACCGAAACAAGACAGCCCATTGCACACGTCTCCCTCGGGGGAGACATTGAGAGAACAAACGTGACAGATCCTAGGCATGTTGCTTAAAGTATGGCCGGAAGGTGCTTAGATATGGTGATGAGCGTGGTACAGGAACTTGTCTAGGATAGATTCAGAGAGTTCAAGGCCACAAGGCACCACTGCGATCATCTAGTCTGACCTCTTGTGTAACACAGGCTAGAGAACCACCCCAAAATAACTCCGAGCGCTTACATACTAGAAACACTTCCCATCTCGATTTTAAAATTGGCAGTGATGGAGAATCTACTATCACCCCTGGTAAATTGTTCCAAAGGTTAAACTCTGACCATTAAAAATGTACGCCTTATTTCCAGTCTGAATTTGTCTAGCTTCAACTTCTAGCCGTTGGATCTTGTCAGACCTTTCTCTGCTAGATTAAGGAGCCCATTATTAAATATTTGTTCCTCGTGTAGATACTTATAGACTGGAATCAAGTCACTCCATAATCTTCTAGAATAGAATAGAATAGCGACTTCAAAGGGTCTAATGATTGACACTAGGAGAAGATCTAGTTCCCTGACTCCAGCTGTGAATTAGAGAGACAAGTTGGGGGAGGTAATGTCTTTTATTGAAGCAGCTTCTGCTGGTGAGAGAGACAAGTGACCTGTTAGCACCTCTGACTTCACCTTGAATGGTGTGCTACTTATGCTAAGTGATCCGTTTGATCTTGTACGTAGCTGTGACACTCTGTGTACCTTTCCCAGCTCCAAAGAAGAGCTCTGTGTAAGCTCAAAAGTTTATCTCTCAGACCAACTCCAAGGTAAAAGATGTCATCTCCCCCACCTTGTCTCTCTAATATCTGGGGACCCACACAGCTCCAAGAGCACTGGATCCAGTGTGTGTGTGTGTGTGTGTGTGTGTGTGTGGGGAGAAGGGCAGCAGTCACCACCTTCCCCCTTTAAATCCATCCATGTCTGTCTGTCCAAAATAGATGGGTGAAGAATGGTTCTTCCTTCCATAGGGGATGGCTTGGTATTTATAATTGAAAAGAGAGAAAATAGCCCAGCCTTATCCAAACGGCACACAACGGCTCAGCTTCATGGAATCTGCCAGGAGAAAAGTTTTCACCTTCTTTAATGATCTATGGTTCTGTAAGCAACACTTCGGGAGTTTGTGCTTACTTTGGTTGTGAGCCAAGGCAAAGTCCAGGCCGGTGCATAGTAACCAACTGTTGAAAGTGAGAATTAGCAGCCGCCAGTTCCATTTTCAGGCTCTCCAACCCTTGGAGAGCTCTGAGTGGCTCCTTTTTAGGAGACAGTCCCGACACGCAGCTGGTGCTGGTTGCGGTGCCGTCAGCGATGGGATTCACAGTGTTGGGGACCTTTAACACCAGCATCGTCCTTTGCACTGGCTCCAAACTGACACAGTTAAGTGACACTGACCGACCGCGGAATCCCTGCAGCAACAAAGAACAAATCGGTCCCAAAGACTTGCCTACAGAACTCGCCTGTGGGCACACATTGGTACCTTTCATCACCAGCCAGGAAAGAGAGAGGCCCAGCTTGTTATTATCCTTGAAAGCCATTTTAAATAGGTAAAAACTCAGAAACGCCGAGTCTGAGGTCACTTTTGGCATAGCGGCCCGGTTTGTTTCAAATGCCTCAAGGTCTGTTTTAATATCTGCGGAAACATTCTTGAGCAGGGTGGGTAGGAGTTATTCTGGATAAGTTGTTTCTTAATCAGAAATTATTATTCCTATCCACTGGGGTCAAATAGCTTTCCCCCCCTCCCCCCTTAGCCTGAGCAATCATTGCACAGATGTTCCGTCAGACCGTATGGGGACTGCTAGGAAAACAGAAATATGGATTCCAACAGGCTGACAGAGCGCACGTGTGCTCCTGGAATGCTGGAGAATCAAAACAGACTTCGGTATAAGTGAATTTCCTGCTGAGAAAACTTCTCTGTATCTACCCGACAGGACGAGCATGGGTAATAAGAATGCAAACCTCCTCCAAGCTGCACCATCAATGTGGCTCAACGTGGACCTGGCGGGCTGATGGAAATTCAGTTGCGATAGCTGAAGTTGGATAAAATTTCCAAAAGCACCTATAAGTGACTAAGAAGCCTTCTTTGCTGAATCCAGCAATAACAGTGCTAGTGAGTATGTTAATGTGGACGCCCGTCCTGTGGGAAGTGGCGTGAGCCCTCCGCTGGCAATGGCTTTAGTTGGATTCAGGCTGGTGACCTATGAAAGGTCTCATATATCAAAGTTGCTCTCCTGAGCCATCCAGTTTGCCACCTGCCCCATACCTTTGCAGCTGTACTCACTCTGATGCTTATTCAACACAATGAAATACATATGGGTTGTTTTTATTAAGCGCAGCTTCGCACCCAGCCCATTGCATCACAGGGAGTCAATAGCAGGCAGAGGCTAATGAGAAGAGGGAGGTTTTAAGGTGAGAGAGGAACCAGCTTGCAGGGCAGGATAACTCCAGCAAAAGGGATAAGGGAAGGGCTCAGACAGCAGGCCAAGCCTGGAGGAAGCAAGAGATTAGAATGGAGGGCAAGTGAATAGCTCAGAACTGGGGTGGACAGGGCGGGCCTGAGTTCACGACAGTTTGGAAAACAGGCAGTTGGTTCTGAACTCGATTTGGTGATGCAGCATGGAGTGATGCAGGCCCATTTCCTGGAGCAAATAAATAGCCTGGACATAGCGTGCTGGGCCTCCTGGAACACAGAGAGTGGGGACTGAGGAAGAGCAGATTACAATAGTCCAGATGGAAGCAGTTTACTCTTGGATACCAGTTCAGCCGAAGCAGGTCGAGGGAAGGATGAGTCTTGCCAATGCTCTGGAGGTGGTGAGAGATGATTTAGGCACGGTAGATGTAGGAGGAGAGAATAAAAGCCTGATCACACCCTTTAGAACTGCATGCCAAAGGAACGCTCCGTGCTTGGCTCTTCCTCTCCCTCTGCCACCCCCCTGGCAGAATTCCCCACCCCGGGCACTGAAGCAGATGGAGGGAGTGGGCAATGAGAGGTCTGGGGAGGAGGGGGTGGACTGATGGTGGAGCTGGGTGGGCCTGGGTGGGCAGGCATCCTCCCTTACCAGCCTGGTGGGAATTGGAGCCATAGAGTTGCCGAGTTTAAAGCCAGCAGGGACCACCAGATCATCAAGTCTGATCTCCTGTAAAACTCAGAAGGGAAGTTCATAAAGCCACACATGGCATTGACTTTCCACTGAGCCACCTCCAGGGACAGCTGATGGGAGGGAGCAGGGGCAAAGCTGCTGCGAAGCTCAGAGGTTGTGCAGAGTTTGTGGGCCAGGCCCTCCCTTTGTTCCATAGGATGGTGCCCAGGGTGTTATAGCCCCGGCAGGAGTGTCAAACTCACTTGGTGGAGATGGGCGAGCTCCATATCTAACTGTGGTCCATGGGCTGGTGTGACCCTTTCAGGTTCCACACTACCCGTGTTCTCAAGGGAAGCTCCCACCGGGAGCGATGGGGCATCTGCACACAGGCCAGGGGAAGATTCTGGCCTTCACAAGTCACTAAACCTTTGGTTGTTGTTATTATTCCATGTTTGTTCGGTGCCATGTAGTCACATTCAGCATCACTCAGTGGGCAAATCTGCTCCTTTTTAGACCATGTCAACTGATGCCCTTTGTTCCTCTTCCTTTCCCTGTTTCTCTCTCTCTTCACTGACAATGTGCACCTCCCCCAATATTCTGGGCCAGGAGTGTCTCAAAGATCTCTGGTCTTGGAAACAAAATTAAGAGGAGAAGAGTGACACAGACATCATTCTTCAGCAGGAGCAACTTCGGATACAATCAGCAGATGAGCAGAGTTAAGACACTAAACGGAGTGAGTCAAGGAAAGCTGGACTATAGATTGGATGCCACTGGCACAGAAGTGATGTAAAAGGCTGTGATGAGATGTCCCAGAAGGTGGATGAGGAGAGGCGCAAGGGTACAGTCATGTTCATACCATAACGGAAGGAACAAGGGGGAAATGGAACACTTCAGCCTGAACTGCAAGGGGAATCAGAGGAATCGTGTTTCCTTCGGGTAGCCATTGCTTTGCCCACATTCTGCTCTCTGCACCACTACCATGACTCCAGCGCAACACCATCGACTTCAGATTTACACAGCCAAGCCGCCCTGAGTTAAGAGCGTTATGACTTGGCTTGGAAGGATTAGATCTTTTTCGATAACCATTCCCCATTCGCACACAAACCAATGAAAACCTATTTCCATCACTAATAATTGAAGCTGATAGACAGGCAAATTAAGAAAAATGCTGCTTGAGAACTTATTAGAGTTTGAAGGACATTTACTTTGTCTGTTTTGACATGTGATGTTGACCATTTGTAGTTTAGTGGCTATAAAGCTTTCACTTTTCAAATCCCAATCTCTAGTGTCATTAAATAATAATTATCTGAATTCCCTCCCGCCATTGTCTGACACCTCTCCAATTTCCCACCACTGTAAAATTTTAAATCAATAAAAATAGGAAACATGCTTTAAAATAAACATTGATATTATCCATCAACATTATAATAAAATAAAAATCGAAGTCTGCCGGGCCGAAGTATGGGCTGGTGTAATCAATCTTGCTGTATTGTAGAGCTTTGCTGATTTACGCCAGTTGAGGATCTGGCCCACTGACAGGGCAAACGGTCCTCTCACATGGATGTAAGTCAGGAGAAACTCACCCGAAGTTGGTAGAATTGCATCTGCGTGAAACTGCGAGGCTGACTCTCCAGTCACTTACACCAGTTTCACACTGATGAAATTTCATTGCCTTCTGATTTGCACCGCTGTCGGAACAGAACCCAAGGCAGTTGGTCTAAGTGGGGGAAGGATCAGATCGGGATGTCAGCCACACTAGCGTGAATCAGGTGCAGTTCCATTGAAGCCAAAGGAGTTATAGTGGTGTAAAAGAGTGGGAAAGGAAAATCAGGCAAATTGCCTACAGGGATGTTCCACTAGAGTGACACTGGCATAACTTAGATTGGGATCTGGCCCTATTTTCCCATCGGCTCACTGTCTGTTGTGTCCATTCCCAGGCTGCTGCGAAGGGTCTCGTGCTGTGTAGTTCACATCTGCTGCGTACGATGTTTTGTAAAATAACTATTGGCACAGAGCTGCACAACATCTGCCGTCTTGCGGAACCGGAATCATGCTTGTCCCTTCATTTGTCTGCTAGCAGCAAAGAACTTCACAGACAGGGCCAACTATTCTCCCTTCTCCAGCACATGGCCCCAGCAGGACAGTGAACAATGGACACACATAACTCAGATGAAGGCTCTTTCATTAGCCAGACAGCTGAAAAGCAGAGACAAGTTGGGCAGCGGGTGCGTGTGAGAATTTTTGCCAGGTTAAAGCATCAGTGTAAAATATCCACTCGTTCATCCCACTCAGAGTATTTCTGCCAAGAAATAAACGGTACAAAGACCCTCAGAGGGCATCAATCAGCAGAGCTCCACTGAGGTCAGCAAAGCTGATTTACACCAGCAGATAATTTGGCCCAATATATTTAAAAAAATAGGAATGTAGTCCTGTCTGTGAGTGCTGGCTAGTAGAGATCTATCTATCTATCTATCTATCTATCTATGTATCTATCTATCTATCTATCCCTCCCAATACACAACCATCTACCTATCTCTCTATTAGTCCAACTGTATTCTCACTTATTTCAATTTTAAAAGAGTTACTCTAAATCTATTCTGACCTAAGTGAGAGAAAAATCAGGCCTTATATGTGGAGCAGTATCTGAGCCCCTTCAAGATATTAAACATAAAGAACAGGTCAGTTTCTATCCCCACACCCAGTCATGCTCTAGCACATGCTGTGTGCACCTTGATTTCCATCTGGTCCTCTCCCCAGTTGAGGTCATGATGGATGGATCGTAGCTTGTTAGCGCTGCAATGGCGGTACCTGGTCTTGCACCATATGACTGAAATATTTGGAAGTTCTTTGCTTCCACGCTCTCCGCCATCTGCTTTTGCTTTGGTTTGACCTCAGCTGGTTCTGATCTCAGCAGGACAGGAATCTTCACCTCACCCCAGAAGGTTTCCCCCTTCGTCTTCATTATTCAACTCATTTTCCAAACCTGTCCCGAAAGCTCCTCAAGAATGTGTGTGAAACATCGCCCAGAAAACCCCTCTGCCCCACATCCGAGGGAACCTTTATCAGAATGTGAGCAATGGACAGATTTCCTCGGCTTTTCCTTTCCCGGGGCGCTCTTTGCACAAGAGATGAGAGAGCAGCAACATTTTTTGACGCTAGCTGATTGAGCAAATCTGCAGCAGAATTCAGCTGGTGACTCTATTTAGCAGGCTCCCAAACGACAAGGGCTCCTTCCCTTCCTGCTCTACTCTCTGCTGGCTCTTTCGCTAAGTTTCCACTGGCGTCCTTGAGGATGTCTCGTGTTTACTAACTCCTGCTCGAGTCAATTCGTTATAGAACCAACACATCGAAAACACGCGGCGCTTGCAATCGAAAGGCACAATTCAGTGCAATACGTCACGCTACGCCAGAGAGGGGAGTCTCCAGACTTTTGGAATGATCCTTTTTATGGTAACGACTCACGGGGAGAGAGAGGCCACAGCCATTGAGACACATCCTGGTTTGTAGAGGAGGCCTAAGGCAATGGACGGGTGGGATACGAGAAAGAAAAGATCAGGCCAACATTTTCAAAAGTGGCATTGACTTGTGAGGGCCACGCTTTGGGGAGCTCAACATTAACTGCTGAAAGCAGAGGAAGGATGGTCCAGGGTTAGCAGGCGAGCCCAGGGCTGAAGAGGCAGCATTCAAATACCCTGCTCTGCTACAGATTTTCTCTCTGAACCTGGGTGAGTCACTCAGCCTCTCTGTGCCTTAGGTCCATTGAATAATAGCGAGAAAACGAACATCAAAGATTGGGAGGTGTTGGATAACAGGCGTCTCAAACGGGGGCGCCCTTTTGAAGATATTGGCTTCATTAATATGGTGTTGGTAATTCACAGAATCATAGAAGATGAGGGTTGGAAGGGACCTCAGGAGGTCAGCTAGGACTAACCTCAGCTAAACCATCCCAGGCAGGGCTTTGTCAAGCTGGGCCTTAAAAACCTCTAAGGATGGAGCTTCCACCACCTCCCTAGGTAACCCATTCCAGTGCTTCATCACCCTCCTAGTGAAATTTTTTTTAACTAATATCCAACCTAGACCTCCCCCACTGCAACTTGAGACCGTTGCTCCTTGTTCTGTCATCTGCCACCACTGAGAACAGCCTAGCTCCATCCTCCCTGGAACCCCCTTTTCAATCATGAAGCTGAAGGATATGTTGTTCCTGTTGTGTTCCGCTAGTTTAGTGCTAGCGGAAGGGCTGACAGCCTGGAGAGTGAAGGCCATTCACCCCCAGAGCAGGTCCCGATGGAGCGGAGCAGCACATACTCCTCCTGCGCTGACCTGCTGTGACTGTGCCTCACCCCGGCCCGTGAGGGACAACCTGCTTTGACGAGCGTTTGGTCTCCATGGCTCCACCGAGGGCCTGCTCCGGGGATTCCTTCATGAAGACAGACGATCTGGGACTAACCTGGGGGAGCAACTGATTTTATTTCTTTATTGGTGTTGCTCTGGCACGGTCACGAGGACCTGAGCACCTCACCAAAGTGAGTGACACAGCTGCCTGGGGGGAGATGGATGGCAAAGTGACTTGCCCCAGGCCTTAGAAGGAATCTCTGCCAGGTCCCCAGTCTTCAGCCTCTTAGACGGGGCCAGATCCTGGGATCCTGCCTTCATGCAGCTCGGGAAGGAGCGTGCAAGGGGGGGCATTTAGCCACATTTGCTCTCCTCTGATCCTAGGGTCATGTCTCTCGTCTCCCAGCATAGATCGCAGCAGCCTTAAAACTGATCAGCACTGCCAACCTCAAGAGATAAAATCATGGATGGGACCCCTTTAAGAGATCAAGCCTCATAAGTCAGAGCCAAAAAATCACGAGATTGGCGCCATCGATCATGAGATTTTAAAAACATGATCAGTTTTGGGTTTTTTTTACTCTGTCTTTTGTCTTTTTAACTCCCTGCTATTCCTCTGCCAGTGTGAATATGTGAGAATGTCCAGTTGTAAAGTCAATCTCTGGTGCTTACAAAAATGTACCTTTCCCTGGATGCCCAGATGGAGACTTCGGTTACCATCTCTGTACCCCTAGGACAGGGGAACTTGCGGCTATTTCCTTTTACTGTCTTCACTCCCCCTTCTTCCCTGCCTTGCTGCCCTCTGGAGCTTCTCCTCTGCCTAATCCCAGGTAGCGGAGAGCTCCCGAGGCAGCAGGAAGCACCGAAGTGTTACCAGACACCAATCCAACTTCTGCAGCTTGAGACCAACTCTAGTGAGAACAATTCTGAGCGGCAGCTTCACGTCGAATTTGTGTTTAAAGGCTTTGCCAGTGAACCACGAGAGCCTTTAAGTTCCTCTAATGACACACAGCCATATTCTCCCTCCCTGACCTCACCCCCTGCACTGGATTTGAGAAACATGGAATCCCTGCCTGAGTCAGATGGCAACTACCCAGTTGCCTTTAGCACCTTAATCTTTCTGATCAAATCACTAGCAAAGCAGGGCAGACTTGCACTGAGCTCCTCATCTGGGGTAGATTGTCCCGACTACCTCCTTAGCTCCACCTAATACTTTTCTTTTGATCATGTTGGTTTAGAACATTAAAGTGTAACTTTATGAAAAACAACACAGCTGGGCTGAGATCTGAGTGCGAGGATTTCCTGAAATCTGCCTTTCTTTTCTCAAACACTTTGGGAGCTTATTTCATTTGCGTTCCCTGGCTGGGCACAGCTGTTGCTGGGACTGGTTTCGCAACGCACAGGCAGATGGAGATCCTTACACTTTTGCCTCAGTCACTGATCCCTGCTTTGTGAAATCTGAATCTGGGGCTGGCCTCAGGTTTCAATCCTATTGCTACACTTTTTAGTGGAGTCTATTGGCTCCTGGCTGGCATTCCATAGTAACTGTATCTCTTGGTTGCACCTCCGGGCAGTCTGCAGAGTGCTGGGAATACAACACATTGCAAAACACTGCCATCAACAAGTGCCGGGCAGGAAACCTGTGTGAGAGTGGCTGTGTTCACACAGCCAGGGACATTGAATAAACTGGCGTCGATCCAAAGATTCACCTGAGCCTTTGCCCCAAACTGGCCTGACATTATGGAGAGAGCTGATGGACGGGTTTGCTTTTTCCCTCTTTTTGGTGGTGCTAGGAACCATACCAAAATGCCATGAGGGGGGATATTCTCGTTCTGTTTCTGGCTAGAACCAGGCAATACGATGGGCCTGTTAATATTATTTATCTGGGGCTATCAGTGTGCTCGGCCCAGCATAGTACACACAGGAAAGCACAGTCCCTGCTCCAAGGATCTAAGTTAGACCAACAATGCAAATCACCTACAATGTGACAAACGGACCAAGAGGCAGTTTTATCTCAAAGGGGGGCAGTTTTTAAAATAGATGGACCTGGTTCCCTGATGCACTCTGGCTGCTTTGCACCACTCCAGCAATGCAAAGCAAGAGTGACCCTGCCTTAACGAACCAGTTCAGCTGGGTTCATCGGCTTTGCCTTCAAGACCAGTGCAAACTAACTGGAGTGTACAGGTCTCCCTGACCCTTTCTGTACCTAAGTACTGCAAAAGGAGCGGCTGTGCGGTGCTCGCCATGGCGCAGGAGGCTGGAATCGCCATTACGGTGCATTGGC
This sequence comes from Emydura macquarii macquarii, assembly GCF_026122565.2. Taxonomy (NCBI): domain Eukaryota; kingdom Metazoa; phylum Chordata; order Testudines; family Chelidae; genus Emydura; species Emydura macquarii. Next base: position 1,875,312 of record NW_027130449.1, on the reverse strand, counting down.
TCTGTGGCAAAGACAAGTGCATTTAAACCGCTCGTAGCGTTAGGTGCTACGCCTGTGTGTGGAGCTGCAGAGCCATTCTGCTGCCTCACACTGGCAACCAGAACCAGCTGGGTCTTACCAGCTTCAACTCAGGAGACTGTATGAGTGTTGCCAGAGTCCCCAGATGCTCACAGATTTTAGGGATGCTTCCAGTACCCAACTAATGCTGGTGAGGGGGGGTAATGGATTTTCAAAGTCAGCCCATGGTAGCAGATTAGCACTGTTCTTCCCCCACTGGGAGCAGTGATGACTGGAAGTGATGAGCTGACATCCACCACTGAAGAGAGGAACCAAAAACTGTGTCTAGGGCCATTCCAAGCTTTGCATAGCACAGTTGCTGTTTATTACAGCATTTTGAATAATGCTGAGGCATTCGGGTCACAAGGAACTTTCTGCAAAGTTCCTAAGAGAGGAAAATGGACAAAAATCTCCTTAAATGTCTAACCTGAGTCTGAGATGTTCTGATGTGTGGAGGAGATGGCAGGGCTCTGCGTTCCTTCAAAAACAAGGCCAGCTTTCCAAACCAACTCCCCAGAGATTGGATCCATCAGGGGGACTTGGCAGGAGAATCACATTTTTAATGTCCATTTCAGTGTTTTTATCTCTTTTCTGTTCCCTGTTGATTTATGCTTCCCAGGGTTTTATCTACGCGGCGGAATTTCTCTTTCCCATGATTTATACCACCTTTGCGTTTCAACAGACAGTCCGTGTTCCTTTCTGTTGGGAGCTGCCCTGATGCGGATTAGATTCTTCTCCCTGAGTATTGGGGAAAGACTCCTCTCTGCTCCAGCAGGGGACCCTGGGCTCAGAGAGTGCCTGATCACACAGAGATTGCGTGTCTGCCTGTGTGGATGAATCAGTGAAGGGCTCAGTGGATAGGCTTTGGATGGCTCCGGGACTTTGGCAAGCATACGCTTAATGGTGTATCAGCAACAGCTGTTTTATCCCATCATAAAGTAATGGAGGCCATGCAAGTACCTCTGATGGCTAGATCTGGGAATAGAGCCCAGTAATCCTGACTCCCAGTCCCCGCTATCAGACCTTCTTGCTTCACACGGTGACAATTTAGATTTTGGCTGAGATTTTCAACTGGTGCCCAACTCCCACTGGAAGCCCAGGGGAATTGGGGCCTCCTTCTCTTAGGACCCTTTGAAAATTCCAGTTTTAGCAAGAGTGTCTCTTGATTCACATCAGCTAACACAGCTTGTACTGTAGGCAGGGGCGACTCAGTGAGAATTTAGCCATGGACTAGCTGCAAAGTATCCCGTTACTGGGTTTTCTAGGTCATTTTGGAGCATCTAGAAGGCAAACGGGCTGGGGCATCTCTCATCCAGTCAACTTCCTGGGAAGCTTATTTCCTGAGGAAAGTTTTAACCAATTAAAACCCATCATACAAGTGATAGTTTTTTTTAAAGTAAAAAGAAAATCTTGAAATCTCCCCATCCTGAGCCAATCAGCTCTCAGGGAGTCAATGCAAACACAGGAGACTTATCCTTTTATGAATTTCCTTCTGTCTAACTGGCTACAAGCTTTCAAGGGAAGCACCAGAATCCTCAAACCACAGTCACCCCTTCCGTGTCTCTCCCAGAGCAGGGGCGGGGGCAGGAATCCATCTGAGAGTCTGTCTACATTTAATTTTCCATCTGTCTTCACATGGCACCCCCACACTCCGGAACTAGAGTGGCTGCATCTAGGCGTCAGAGCATAGCTCACTTTTCATAGTCTGTTCAGTCCTTCCCCTTTCTGCTTACACTGCCAGCTGGTGGTTTTCAGGACAAGGACAAGGCTAAGCTCCACCAATTCATCTCGCAGAGGCTAGTAAGCCGTCACAGTTCCCAGGCTACGGTCACCCCAATCGTAGGCTGGATTTGTGATGGCGACTCAAAGCCAATTTGGGCTTTGAACTGTCTGCAGCACACTGAACACGAGACGCCGTCATGGGTTACTCGATTGACAGCGCACACGCTGCTGTTATGAGATTTACGCTGCTGGCGCTTCTGCTCTGCCTCAGCAGTTCTCCATAGACTGTGGCTCCGGTATGGATGACACTTCGTCAGGTAGAACGATCCTGAGCAGGATCTTCCCAAAACTCTGGGTCGATGTTGAAACGCCTCCAGGAGAACTTGAGGGAGTCTTTGAAACATTTCTTCTGGCTTCCCTAAAGTGCTGTCCCTCCTTAGCTTACCATAAAAGATCTTTGGCGGTCGCTCGTGTGACATTCTGGTGACACGGCCTGCCCATTTCATCTGTGATTTCATCCACGGGAATACCTGCCCGTCTGAGAACCTCAGTTTCTGAAACCTCATCTTGCAACCTCATCCTCCTCAGCTTCCCCATGGGAAAGTGATTCAGCTTCATAACATGGCGTCTGTACCCCGTCCAGGTCTGGCATGCATGCATTAAAGGTGGTAACACAATGGCTTTGTAGACCTTCAATTTTGCTTGTTGACTAATGCCTCTTCTCTCCCACACATTTGCACATAGTCTGCCAAAGGCCACACTTGTTTTGGCAATTCTGGTGCTGGATTCATCATCAATGTGAACTGCACGTGGTAGGTGAACTTACCCACTGCCTGGAGGCTTTGGCCATTCACTGTGAAAGTGGGATCTACATTAGGCTTCCCTGGTGCAAGCTGGTACATCACCGCTGTCTTCTTGATGTTGATTGTGAGACCAAAATTACCACAAGCTGAAGAGAAATAGTCCATACTCTGCTGCATGTCAGACTCAGATATGACATTCAGGGAAGTCAGCAGCAAAGCTCTGTAAACCATTATCAAACCCCTGGGCCAACCACCTCTCCTGCCAGTCTCGCTCTACCTTGTAAACAGTCACCAGTCACAGGGGCACCGGTCTGGGGTTATGTTATAAAACCCACCCATCTCTTCCTGAGAGACCAGAAATCTCCATGAGGTCCTTGCGCTGACCAGTTGGCTTTTGAAGTCTCCTTCTTGTGGGAGCATCTCCTGGCAGATGTGCCCATATCAGCTCCTGTGCCATAACAATCCAAGGCCATTTTTTTTGGGCTAGGCTGAGATGAATGTTCTGATCTGTAGGGTATTTCCACAGGGATTGTCATCTACTGGAGTGACCCCAGGGTTTGTGGTTCAGCAGTTCCGCCCGGTATATTTTACACTTTTATGAGCCTCGGAAAAAACAAATCCTTCATAACATCTGTTCCTAATTTCTCTTTGTTCATATTTATTGTCCTCTCCTTTATTGGGCGGATTATACTCATTATGCCAAACCATATGGGTGATGTGTCTATCAGGAAGACCTCCTGAGGTCCCTCCCAACGCATATTTTCTATGATTCTGTGACACCATTTCTGGACAGTTCAGTCTCAGTGTCCTTGAAAGGAATTTGTCTTCTCCGGGTGGCAGGTGTCTTGAGAATTCTGTTCCCCAGTCACACTGGAACTCAATGGGAGAACAGAACGGTGGGGATTCCACGACCAGCAGAGAGGCATAGAGTTTAAGGTCAGAAGGGACCATCAGGTCATCCAGTCTGACCACCTGTCTATCAGAGGCCAGTAACACTACCTAGCCACCCCCACACCAAGCCAACAACCAGAATTGGACCAAAATATTACAGCCCTTAGGAGACTAAACTATTGTGTGTCACAGGCAGAAAACAGGAGGGGCCGAGTTGCACCAACGCCTGAGGCCCCTGCAATGGAGGGGAATTCATTAAGTGAGGTCTACTCAGATGACTCTAGTGAGTGACCCATGACCCATGCTGCAGAGGAAGGTGAAAAAACCCCAAGGCTGCATCATCAGCACTCTACACGCTCCTGCAGCATGGCCTCATCACATGGCACCAGAATACTAAGGCCTCGGGTGGAACCGCAAGAGAAAATTCACAGATTCCACGGCCAACAGGGACATCTGGTCTGATCTCCTGTATGACATGGGCCAGAGAACTTCCCCAAAATAATTCCTGGAGCAGAACTTTTAGAAGCTTGATTTAAAAATTGTCAGTGATGAAGTGTACACCGTGACCCTGGTAAATTATTCCAACAGTTAATTACTCTCACCAATAAAATTTGATGCCTTATTTCCAGTCTGAATTTATCTAGCTTCAAATTCCAGCCATTGGAGCGTGTCAGACCTTTCTCTGCTAGATTGAAGAGCCCATTATTAAATATTTGTTTCCTGCATAGATACTTATAGACTGGAATCCAGTCACCCCTTAACCTTCTGATGACTGGTCCAGTTCCACTGACATGATAGGTGGTTCTTAGCCTGCATGTGGTGTTTATGGGAGTCTTGAGATGGGTGGCCATCCTGTGTGGCCTCTAATGCGGGATGTGATGTGCAGCAAAGACTAGATGAGAGAAGCATCATAAAAATGATAGCACAGGCGATCAAAAATGGACATCTTGTGCAACTCGAGAGCTGCACAGAGGAGGCAATAAAGAAGCAGGGCCATTCACCTGCCAGTCACCCTTCTTGGAATGCACTAATCAGACCAATGGAGCCAAAATGCAGAGCGCCAAATTCAGCCCTAATCTAACTCCGTTGACATCAGTTCCAGTGCGAAGCTGGAGGCAGTCTGGGAACTGTCAGGCAAGGAGTCTCACCGCTGGAGCACAACGTGATTTGCAAGCACGTCTGTAGAGTGTCTTTGGATTTAAGATCAAGAGGGGCCCTGGATAAGACAGCGCATGGTGTATATCGGACTGCACAGAGCCAAGTCTCATTACATCAGGCCCGGGCTGGAAATGTCAGACTAGCAAAAGCCCCTTTTCTCCACGCACAAGACAACTTAGACTGTCAGCTCTCTGGGCAGAGCCTGTCTCTTTGTTCTGTGTTTGTACCGCACCGACTGCGTCCAAAAAACCCTGAGGGCTTGGACCAAACCATCCCTGAAATCAATGTGTGACGTTCAACACAAATCAACCCTCCCCTGGTCTGCTGGATCTTATCAGTGATGGGTGGTTTGTAGGTGTCTAGGCGATGCCAGAAAATTGTATTTATGCCATGCATTATTCATGAATGATTATTGTCGTTTATTTGAATTGTGGAAGGGCCCGGCAGCCACGGCCAGAAAGCGAGGCGCTCTGCAAACACGGAACAAAATTATTCAAAAGCTGCTGCTGTGAAGCGTCAAATCGCGTGTTTGATGGACAGCGTTCAACTAGCGACAGAGCAGGGAGAGAGGATGGCTGCATTCCCCGACCGACGGCTTCCCCGTGAATTACATCCCGCCTGCTTGAACTGCTTGCTGCGGTTTGCCCTGGGGGCAGCGCTTGGGCCGCGTGTGAACAGCCACGGCCACGGGCTGACGTTGCAGGTGGCAGAGCGGCGAGGCGGCCTGGTTATAAGGCTCCGTGGGTCGGAGGAACTCGGGGGGGCTGACACTCCCACGTCGCCACCAGGAGGCCACGCAGAGCGCCCAGCAAGGACACCAGGGAGACTCGGTGCCGCAGGAAATAGGACCCAAAGGGAACAGAGGGACGGCAGCACGCTGTGGCCTCTGATTAGCCCATGCTAACCCTGGAGGGTGCCCCAGGCAGTTGTTTGTGTGACCGCATGAACCTCTGGCCTGCTGCGTCTCCAGGCCTCACCTTGTTTTCTGGTCTCCCGTTTCCAGCCCCCGCTAATGCTGCCCCTGCCTCTTGTCCTGGCTCCAGCAATGACTCCGGTCCCTGCTTGCTCTCTGCCGCCTTGTGGCCATCCTTGAGGTGTGGACGCCAGCCCAGCCGTGACTGCTAGGCCGGCCCTCCCTCGACCATCACTGCTCAGATAACATGGGGTGGGTGAAACGGAGACAGACGGACAAGGCAAGTCCAGCCATACTGGTGACAATGGGAACTGAAAACTGCACTCAGAAGGAAGGTGCCCGTGGTGGGAACTCCTGGTCACGTGACACTGAGACGTTGCACTCTCAGCTGCAGTTCCTCCTGGAGTTATTGTTTGGTCGAGGGCGTCTCCCATCTCTGGTCCATTGTTTTTGCCTCCTGGGGTCCTTACGGTGCATCTTTCCGTTCCCTTTTCCCTTCACAGTTCCTCCTGGTGCTCTCTCCCTTGGTGCTGTCGAGCTATCAGGCAGGCAGGCCTAGCCCCCACGTCCGGCTCCTACTCCTGAGCGCGAAGCTGCAGCAACCTCCACCGGCGAGCCTGGGAAGGTTATCAGGCGAAGAAATGAGTTTTAATCTCCTGTACCAGGAGGTACCTGGGCCATTTGTAAACTGACAGTCCCGGGGGAGGGTAACTGCAGACAGGAGAAGCTGAATTTGAACATTCTTGGAGAAACTCTCCAGCCCCGGGATGGAAACTTTGGAATAACCATTTAATAAAGACCAGCGGGGAGGCTCCTTTGAGCAGCAGCACTCACACGCAGCGACAGCTCTGCCAGCCTTCACATCACGGTCCTTCAGCGAGGTTTCTCGCCGCTCAGGCCGGTCCTCGGGCCGCAGGCTGGGCGTTTGTTGACTCGGGTTCCAGAATTTACTCTCTTTCAGTTTCTCACTTTCAGGCGCTGGTTCGCGTCTCGCCGATTTCACTTCCTTCTTCTTTGTTATTTGTATTGTGGGAACCCGGCTGCCCCAGACGTGGAGCCAGACCCAGCAGCGCTCGGTGCGGTACAAACGCAGAACAAAGAGACAGGCTCTGCCCAGAGAGCTGACCGTCTAAGTCGTCTTGGACCTGGAGAAATCTCCCAGGCACCTGGGAGCGCCCGTCGTTGCTGTTATTAGGCTGATCCCATCCACAGCTCAAAAGCTTTTCTTAGGTTCGGAAGCGTGCGTAACTGACACTTCAACAACGTGTGTTGTGCCCCTGTCCACAGAGATTGTGAGTCTACGAAAGCAGCTCCCAACACAAGTCCTTCTTTTGCTCATGCCGCAGCGCTGCCTGCCTTGAGCTGTGGAAATCCCATGTTCAAGCCCTAGTGAGGCTAGTTGATACGTGGTTAATTCTTCCTGCCTTTTCCAGCGACTCAGATGCCTCGGCACTCCTGGCTTCCTGCTGGTTCGGGAAGCACATGTGCTGAAATACCAGGATGGACGCTGGCCAGGTGCTATTCCCGGTGTGACAAGCAGCACCAGAAATCTCATGAGAGAGAACAAGAGAGACCATTTGAGCTTGCAGAGCTTCCTGCCCATCTTCGCAAAGCTCTGGCTAGCTCAGAGAAGAATCTGAACATCCGGGGGATCGTGTGATCCAAACCTCGGCCTCGCTTGAGCGTCCCCTGGTCCTGGCTCTAACCCAGGGAAAGGAGAACGACTCAGGAATGCGCGGAGCTGTGATTTATTCAAAGGTAGCAAAGTGGCGATGCAGCCCGGGCCACTTCAGACAGACGAGCTGGGCGAGATCTGAGCCAGCGCGTGTTCGAAGCAGACAGCTGTGCAGGGAGGCTGCTGGGACCAGAGAGAGAGGATAGAAGAGATGTACAGTCCCTGTCATTAGCGTTTTAGCGCTGGGGATAGAATTCACCAGCGGGACTCAAGGCCCTGCGCTCGCTTCCTCTCTCCCTGCACACGTGTTAACGTTCACCCGGGCAGTGCATTTTTCCAACTCCAAAGGGTGAGGAGACGTAATGTCGCTGCTGCCTTTTGAACCCTGAAAACCTGAAATGCTCTGCTAAAGAATCTGAAATGGAAAATATTTAAAAAGCTCAGGTCTACATCGCCCCCTTCCCCCCGCCCATACAAACTCCCCTTGCTGGGTTGAGAAATCTAACCCGTTTAGATAAATTCAGACATCCATCCCAAGAGACAGGCAAACAAAAATGATCCTAAGCTAAATAACTGCCAGAGATGGGCTGTTTTGGCCACTTTCCACCAGGCCTAATCCACGCTGCTAATCTGTTTTGTCTTTTGCAGTAATTTAGCACATTAAGACAGTTATGGTTACATTCTGTTTATTTTTCTAAACCTCACAAAAACCCATAATACTGCCGTGGGCTGAGGGGGGAGGGGCGAGGGCAGGGAGATTTACTGAAAATTAAAAACAAAGAAGAAAAAAAAAGCCAATAGTGAAGAGGGATATTGAATTTTGAATTTTGTCTTCAGCTCCCCGTCTGCAGTACAGCTGTTAGAATGAGCACTGGTCTTTAACGAGCTAGCGTCCCATTCCAAGGTTCGTTTTGCAGACTCCGTCCCTTCCCCTGATGCCTTATGCCTGTGAATGATGCAAGAAATCCAGTCTGGGTTCCTTACAGAGGGCTAAATGAGCAAGGGGTGGTGTGTAAGTGTTGCCGATTGGTGAATGGGGGATACAGTGCATAGAGGATATCAGTCTGCTAAAGCTGGTTCAGTTGCCGGTGTGCTGGCCAAGGCGGCAGCCAGCACATACATTAGTTATTACTATAGTGACTATAGCCCCCCTGGTGCTTGGCGCTGTACAAACACAGAACGGCACGGTTGTCCCTGCCCCAGAGAGCTCACAATTCTACATAGTGGAAATGGGGGCGGGTCTGGTCTCAGAGCCTTGGGATGAGCTTCCTCTCTCCGGAGGAAACACATATCCCAGGGTCAGCGTGTCTGTGTCCCCGTCCATGCCCAGCCCACACAGCATGTGGGGCCGTTTCAGCTCTCAGCTACTGAGGGAGACTCTTGCAGCAGCTCTTGCTTTTAGCGCTGGAGGTCGGCGGTTCATCTGCGGTGCAGCCAACGCACAAGCAGCCCCGGGAAGTATTGTGACTCCGGGCCTGAAGTAAGACTCCCTCCCCGAGCTCCCCAGCTTTGGGATGGAGGGGGAGGAATGCTGGCCTGAACAAGCGAATGATGATGCCCTCTGCGCTGACTCAGCTGTGCTGGCCTGCCTGGAGGGGTGTACGGAGCCAAGACTCCATCCGTTTCCTATCCCTCCCACCCAAGTGCTCCGGAAGGGAGTGTGCGGGTACCGTGTGCCCATGTCCCGGGCCTGGATAGCATGAGGGAGCCTCTGGCTGCCTTCCTGGACTGAGATCACTGGGAGCGAGGCATCTAAATACCTTGGAGGGTCTGGGTCCTAAGTGTCTAAATCCCTTTTGAAAAATGAGACATAGGCTCCTAAGTCACTTCGACACTTTAGACTTTTACTTGGGGTCTTTTCGTTAATAGAGTTGATGATTAAAAGGGTCCCAGGAGCTGTCTTGTTCCTGGCCGGGTCGGAGATACCGGGGCACCCTGCGTCATGATGCTGGGTCTTCTCCCCATGGAGCCTGCCAGGGGTGGGAAAAGGGCACACTTGACAGCCAGGCTTCTCCAAAAGTCTCAAGACTTGGGGGAGGCATCCGAAGCTCTTATTTTACCCAGGTTCCTTCGTCCACCCCTTGGAAATACTCTGTGCAGCAGCGGTGTCATTTTCCTTTCAAGGATCCCTTGTGAAGCCCGAGCTGGGAGAGAGCAATGAATCACATTGACGTGAAGGGTTTGTGTCGGATAAATGGCTGGCAAAATGACTCGGACCCCCAGCCTTCCTCCAGTGAGAACCTGTAAGCCTTGCCAGGATTGTACATACGGGAGGAACTCTTCCGACAGCCCTAGCTCATCTCTTTGCCTTGGCTTGTCAGCCGCTCTCTATGAATCAGGAAGGGGCTGGTCTTGGTAATGAGTTTTTCAGTGCAGACCCTAGGGGAAATCCACTTGGAAAACGCTAGCCGACCGGAATAACATTAGTTCAGAGCGCTGCACTTCACGCCGAGGGAGGAGAGAGAGTTTCCCTCTGTCTCACAGAGCGGTGTGCGTCTGACGACAGCGAGATCGGGGCCCACGCCGACCTTCAGGTCCACCCTGGCTCGGGAGGGGGGGGGGAGAGGAAATCCCTTGCCAGATTTTGAGGCCCTGGGTCGATGCCACACAGAGCAACTGAGCCACCTCAGCAAGCCCCGTCTTTAATCACCGCTGCCTTGCCTTCCCCACAATGCTCTCCGGTGTTTTTTGCACGGGCTATATTGGCATTTGGTAGCCCTGGGTCCCTGCACCATGACCCAGTGTCGCCTTTAAACCCTGCCTATTTCACCCGCTGCTGCCACACTGTGAGCAGGGGGCAAATGTCCTTCTCAGAGGGAAGAGCTTGCTGAATCGCCAGCGTCACTTCCCGCGGCAGTGCTGCTCCGGGGAGGTCTCCTGCCCCCGGACTGACCACTTGTAGGACGGGCCAGATCATAGCCTGGGCCAGATCATAGCCAGATCACAGCTGCACCCTACTTTAATGAACAAACTTTGGGAAAAGCCAGAGAAATAGTAGACGGGTTCCTGTCGGATCTATCTCCCTCCATCCAGCTAGCGGGGCTTACAGGTGTCATTTGTTGGGGAGACACCCTGATTCCTGCTCGTCGCGATGGGCTCTGGGGTGGGTTCCACAGCCATGGACCAGCTGTTGAGAAAGCTCTGTCCCCATTTCTCCCCCTTGTGGTACCCCCCATTGTTCCCGGGGCGCCATGGTGGAGAGAGATCCCTGGGACGACCGTTGGGCGGCTTTGCGCATTGGCCCAATCTCCTGCCTTCGCTTCGGGCGTGGAGAGAGGGGATCCCGGATCCCTAAGCAAACTGGCCTCTGCGGGCTGTCCCACTGGCAGCTCCCGCCGGGCTGGTGGTCCCCTTCCGGCGCAAAGGTCACCGTGGCCGAATCGCAGGCTGCTGGGGAAACCGCACGTCGCCTCTCCAGGGCGCGAGACAAACGGATTCTCCTCCCCCGTTGCGTGAACCACCCAGGAGTCACGTGCCAGGCTGCCAGCCGAGCCGAGCCGCTTCATCATCCTGCCTTTGGAGTTCATGTTCTCAACGGGAACAGAAACCACGCTCCCAGATGATGTTTTGGCGCCCCTGCCAAACTAAACTGAACTCTGCTCGGCCCTCTTATTTATTTATTTCTCCAGGGAGCTTGCAGAGAGCTCTGTCGAGCAGAACGGCTCCGAGAGGGAGATGGCTTCCTTCTCAGGAACCCTTCCCAGCATCTGCCTCCGACAAGGGGGCCCGGGTTTGCCGGCCCTATTATTTTAGTGCTAATACGTTCAGCCTGTGTTTATTTGGAGAGGGCGGCGGGTGTGTAAGCGCTGGTGAGCCCACGCGAAGGGCCGGCGCTGGGAGGAGGGAGCCCTGCACACGGTAGTGCGTGTGAGTGTTTGTTTTAGACGTGTTGCTAGTCTTCGGGCTGGGACTGCCAGGGGAGCAGCTTGCGAACAGGCTCAGTGCTTGGCTTAGTTTATTTAGCCGCGTGGAGAGACAAGTGCAAACCCTGACCGCCCCCTCTTTGCCTCCCGACAGCAGTAAACAACTGGGGGGCTCCTGCATGGCCTGTTAGACAATGGACGCGTCAATGGAGCAGCTCCATCCCTGGAAGACAGGCTGGATGGGCACACGATACTCACTGCTGGGCTTGCTTGGCCCGTGGTTTGTCGTTCAGCCAGGGGCGGAGGCCACGGGCAGGCACTTTGCCAGAGAGCTTCTCAGAGCCTAGACACCAGGCAGGGAGAGCGCCCGCTCAGCCCTGGCATGGAAGAATAAGTGATGGGCTGAAGGACTCACTGGGGGCACTTTTCCCCCTGAGACAGCTGGGGCCCCAGTGTGGAGGTCGGGCTCTTCTGGGGCCCACGGACGTTGCTGCGCTGCCCACTCGTGATCACTACAGATCCAAAGAGCTGCGGCGTTATCCCAGCGCCATGGCCCAGTTCCAGGGAGACCCAATACGCCCGGTTTATGAAAATATCCCGCGCGGCGTCAGCCGGGTGCTGTGCTCCTCACTTCCTGTCCCAAACTCTGGTGCATGCTGCTGCGTGCGCATTGCTGCTTCCCCTTGGCCCATGCGCCCTGCTCAGCCGTCTCCCCGATCTGTGCCCCATTATCCCCCCCGAGCAGTCTCGCTCAGAAGGCCAGGTGGTGCCTATAACGCTCCTTAACGCATGCCTGCTAATGACAGGCGCTTGCCTTGATTTCAGTGGGAGTTCGGCACTTAGTGGAATGTGCCCTGCCCATGACTTTGGGTACCCTGGGAGTGTGGGAGCAACAGGAGCAGCACGGCGCCATGTGGACACAGGACAGATCCATGTGGGAGCTCACCCTGGGGCAGCTCTACCTGTGTGAACACCGTCAGTGGGAGCAAAATGCACCAGATTAACTCCACTATCGAGACCTCTCTGTGCACTAATCCCTTAGGCAGGCCCTGGGAGAGCCCGCTCTGTGATCTCGCGCATCCTTTCAAGCTATCTGAGTTGGCTTCAGCAATTGGACCCTAACCTGCCCACCTAGGAGAACCTTTCCCTCTGCTTCCAGACAGCATCTGCCCTGGGCTGGCACCCCAGGTATGCCGCAGCAGCAGTGGCTGTGTAGCGCCATGGCACAGTCAAAACGACCACTGATGTGCGCCCGCACCCCCGGCTTGCGGTTACTTAGGAATCCCTCCTGCTGCCTCTTTGGCTGCGATTACAATAGAAACCAGCCCCGGTAGGAAGGAGCCTTTCCCACTGCTAAGCTGCTTTTGCAGGTGAAGGAAGAAAGGAAGCGAGGCAGCGTGGGCCGGGGTGGGGGCAGCCTTCCTGGGGTTTGTGCATTCGGGAGGCAGGAAGTTAAGAGGCGGCAGGTTTTGTCTTTCTTTAGTGGAGGGAAGGCGGCAGCCACACAAAGCTCCTTTTCTTTGCCGCCTGGGATCCTTTCAAGGAGCCCTGGGACTGGTGAATAGAAGCCGGCGGCAGGTAACAACCCACTGGTAGCCAGCTGCTCCAGGGCAGCTTGCAGGTGTGTGTTAACCCTTCCTGCCCCTGGCGGACACAGCCGTGTCGCTGTGCTCTGTGTCCACCCAGGGCCATCTCCACCCTGCCTGTTGGCCATGCACCGTGAGATGTTTAGACCCTTCCTATCACGGAGGAGCATCACCTGGGTGAAGCAGACGGCCGATCCCCCGGCCCCAGCACCTCCTGTGTGTCCTTCTCACCTGCCCAAGGCCCTGACCTTACAGGTGATCCCAGCAGAGGACACAGACATTCCCCAGCGCCCCTCCCAGCCAGAGGTTTCTCTAGAGCAGCCTGGCTTGCAAGAGGGTCTGAAGTTGCCTGAAACTAAAGAGAGTCTCTGGTTCTTTCAAGCCACACAGAATTTTTCTACTCTCCAGCAGAGAAGCCCCTTCGTCTGCCCATCCCACCCTCCGTGGCCCACGCACTCCCCCCCGCCTCCTCTATGCTCCAGATTAAGTCCCCCACTCCCCTGCAGACAGCAGCTCATTTCCCTCCATCCTCCTAACACCAGGATCCCGTTTCCCTTGTGGCAACTCCCCAGACACAGGGCCAGGTTTACACAGCTCTTTAGGTGCCTAAATCCCTTTGTATCCATGGCCCGCGGTTACTAGCCAAGGACCTGCTGATCCTGTATTACCTGCGGAGCCCAGCAGGGAGCGATGCCTTGTGGACAGGCTCCTGCCCCGAGGGGTTTACAGTCCCACGACAATTGCTCAGTCCCTCGGGACAAAGCGGGGCGCTTTGCAGTCTTGACAGCCTCGTTCCCAGCCCCTGGGGAGCCCCGAACCCCCCAGTAACTACCTGCATGTCTCCTCCCGGATCCACCTGTGTCTGGTGGAAACACCCACTGGCAGTGCACAACAACACCCGGAACGCAACTCCCAAGACACCGATAGCCAGTCAGCTGTCGCCCGGCAGCCATCGCCCGGCAGCAACCACCTGATGCTGCCACGCGGTGCAGCTCCCGCTGGATGGAATCTCACGACTGATCATGCCAACACCAGGGCCCTGCCAGCCAGGAGAGAGATGGCACCGATGGCTCGACTCCTCCTGGGCATGGGCAAAGACCATCTGTCCATTCAAATACAGCTGGGCCTCCTGCAGCTGCAGATCAGCCCTGCAACCCTGCGGTCCGAGCCGTGGCGGGATGAAGTGGGATCCAGCCGCCTTCCATCGCTCAGCTGCTGCCCCCGGAGTGTCATGCCAGCCTCCGCCTTCCCTTCCAAAGCCCTCACTGGTGGGGTCCCGTGGGCATCCACCCGCTTTCACAGCCCATTCAACACGGAGCCACTGGAGAAGACAATGGGACAGCATGGACTGAGATCTCGGCCCTACGCAGGCGATAGCCAGCCCCATGCCACCTTCACCTCGGCCACAGCGAGCACCATTTCCAGCTCGCCAGGAGCATGGCTGCACTCAGCAACAGACCGGCGAGAAGCAGCGGATCGTGAATCCTGGAAAGTCAAGGTGGAGAAGGAAACTCTTCAAAGCTCTTCTGCAGATTTTTAAGGAAGTCCGCAACTTTAGCGTGCACCTGGGCTCCTCAATGCACCAGCAGATGGGCATCAGAGCCCGTCCAGAGACTGGCCTGGAAGCCACCTGACCTGCAAAGTCAAGGCCTGTGTGCAGAGAAATACAGGAATGCTCATGGGGTGCTTGGATGGCGCAGCAAAGGGGTCCAGGAACGGGCCGAGGAAGAGATCCCACAGCGACAGGTGCCGCATACGATCGGCTGGCGGACAGAGGTGATTTACCATTGATGCAGCGAGAGACAGGGGACCCGGGCAGGCTGGGGTCTATTGTGACACAATCTGTGCGACTCCAGGAGTGGGACTAGAACATGGTTTCTCCAGCATCGCTGTAGCAGGAGCTGAGCAGAGTCCTTCCAGGAGTCCTGCAGCTAGTATGAGACAGACGCCTGGAAATACAGCTTGAATTTGGGAGAATTATGGCTCCTGTCTTTTTCATTAGCAGCTTGGAGCCTGGCCAGAGGGGTTGTTCTGCCTCCTTTGTTTGCCAGATGTGATCGGAAAGGGTCTGTTTATCCTTAAAAAGAACATTCTTTGGTCAGTCGAAGAGAAGCATTTGTGATGGGTGAGTGAGGCCTGCGCGTAATCATCCATCTTTATAAAGATAACGCATGCCAGGGGAGAACCAGGAAGACAGAGCTCTCTGTCTACATCCTGCCCTGGCTGGCGAGGGCTTCGATCTGCAACCCTTGCTCCGCTTTGTCGAAGCCACGGCAGTGTGTTTCAGACACGCGCCAACTCCATCCCAATGGGGATGACCCTATAAGGAGCGCTGTCTGCACCACATGAAAGGACCTTGGATTTCAACTGTTTGATCTGATGCCTGGATCCAGATCCAAAGGAATCAATCAAACACATTGAACTTGGAACTGGGATCAGAGGGGAATTGGATTGGGGATAAAAGCAACCGTAATGTACAGAGACACGCCAGGCCTATCATCGTGCCCGGCAATAAGCCACGGCAGGCTGGAAACCAAAGATCACACTGAGCAAAAAGTGGGCAGCCAGCCGACAAATAGGTGAGAGGGAGTCAAGCTATTACCTCCTGGATCCATGGCTGCTGTCTTGGTGAGGTCTTTCCCCCACAAACCCAAGGGCAGGCAGCTGGTTCCTGCCTCACCCCCCCATGCACTTTGGTTGGTGAGAAAGGCTGGTTTCCTGGGTCATTGCATCTGGCTTGAGTGAAGCGTTTCTTCCCTCGTACCATGACCCCGATTCACCAAGGCAGGGTCTGCAAGAACAGCCTGGAGTCAGCAAAGTCACCTCGTCAGCAGCCTCTCTCGAGAAGCCCCGAGGGGGCCCGCTGTGTGGGGCGGCATGAGTCCTGGCACGCACAGGTTCGAGGCCAGAGGGGTTATGGTGATCTTTCTGCCCGTGCTTCTGTATCGTGCGGGTCAGAGATTGCACCCAGCCTTTCCTACTTCGAGCTGGAGGTCTTGTGGCTGAGCCACTAACTGAGCATCTCAGACACGGAGCTGGGAAAGTAACGGAGGTGCAAAGGAGAACCGGGCTAGAAAAGAACAGAAACAGCACGAGAGCTGCCAGCATGTCACCGCTTGTCGGAGATAATTCCCTGTACACGGACACACACAGCAACAACTGGGGCTGCCACCTACCCCTCTGCACCTCTGCTTTTTAAGGGGCGTCTCCCAGGCAGCCCCACAGGTGGGATCTCCCCACCAGCCTGCCGGGAATTGACCATCATCCCTGTGGCAGAGCCAGCCCAGGAGAAGCCCCCCACCCTGGAGAGATGCCTGGCCTATTATCTCTGCTGCCTCCAGCCTGGCCATGTCCTAGGAAGCGCAATGAAACCACGAGGTCCTTTCGCAGCCACCCGTGTGACCTTGTCCTTGCTATTGTCCACGGCTCCCCACCTCCCCTCAGCCCCCGAAGACGGTTCATGTTACTGTCGGGAAGAAAGGAGCCTGGGATTGCCAGGAAGGGGGGGATTTACCCTTTGGCTTCCCATAAAAAGCCCAGGTGTTATCTCTTTAATCGGTAGGGTCAAGGGTCAGTGCTTTTGACGGCACAGTGAGCAGGTTAATGGGATGTCGGGTGGGAGGGG
This sequence comes from Emydura macquarii macquarii, assembly GCF_026122565.2. Lineage (NCBI taxonomy): Eukaryota > Metazoa > Chordata > Testudines > Chelidae > Emydura > Emydura macquarii. Next base: position 1,859,019 of record NW_027130449.1, on the reverse strand, counting down.
ACTGAGGGAACGGCTGGCAGGAACACGCATGGCTGGGCTCAGAGAACACAGCGAACGTGGGTCCTGGCAGGGTACAGGCTGGTGGAGGAAGCCCAGGGGATTGCCCAGCGTGGGAACCATGGGTGAAATCCTGGTTCCCTTTCAAGTCAGTGGTAAAAGCCCTGCTGATTTCAGTAAGACCAGGATGTCACCCTGGGGGGCGAGGAGAACAGGGTGGGGGAGGGCAGGCTGGGGAACAATGCCGGTTGGTGAAGGATTAAAAAAACATGGCTTCACTGCGACTGGGAATGAAACCCGAACGTTTCAAACTTCTCCACAAAGGAAAACCCCGAGAGAAAACGAGTCTGGGCTCGACTGGCCCGTTTCATTGCCGTGCTGGCCTTTTCCAAACGTCTGTTGTCTGCTGCGCACGTCCATTGGCGGGGGGCGGTGATCCTTCGCGGCGGAGGATGATCTTTCACAGGTTCTGTGGGTAACTGAGGAGCGCGATCCTGGAGCCACAGACTCACTGGCAGACGTTGCAGGTGGGGTTGGGAGGCAGAGTTGGGCCGCGATGGCTGCATGCCAGTTGTCTGTCCTTCCTTTTCTGGCGGTTTTCTGCTTCCAGGACACGGCGATTTCCCTCAAAAGTGGTCGTTCCTTCTCTGCCGAGTCTTTGCCAGTTAGCCCTTCAAGGTACCAGTCTGTCTCATTCTGGCAGGGCGAAGGAGCCACAAAGCCCCAGGGACATGTATGCGGCAGAAGGACACAGGCGGCGCACCGCAACCCTCCAGCTATTCTTGGCTGCAGGACCAGCCCTGGGGGGCACCAGGAGCCAAAGTAAGAGCAGCCCCACGGCTGCTGCACCTCACGCAGGGGGCAAGTCCCAGAACAGAGGAGGCACAAAGGTTATTTATAGCCGCCCGTCCCATTCTGGCCCGAGCCGGAGCAGAAAACCAATCCCTGCTGTTGGAGAGCTCAGATATTCTGGCTCTGCTGCTGGGGCAGACACCTGAGTGTGGTCTAAGAGAATCCGATCCAGCGAGCGCCAGAGGGGGAGTGAGGCAAAGGTGAAAAACCCAAGCAACAAAACCACTTTACCGCTCTCGTAACTACGCGGCTACCAGCGTGGACCCATTCCTGAGCAGCACAGATTGCGTCAAGGCCTGTAATTCACAGAGCCCATTAAAAGAAACAGCTTGATAGTTAATGTCATCTGATGTCTAGTAAAAACGTTGAGTCAGAAAGACGCAGGGAACATCTGCAAACCAGCTCCCTCCGCATTTTGGCTTTGCACTAAATTCCCTCTGATTTCTGTTCTCTCTGCAGAGTGCTGATCTCCAATGCACAGCAGCTGGACTCGGCGCTGTAGTCGCTCCCCGATGGGGAAGGGGCTGTGGTGTCTAGACAGACCCCAAAACACATGAACCCCCCCACAACTCAGAACCTGCCCCGGGGAGGGCAATACCCTGGAGACGTCATCACAGGCCAATAAGACACACCTCTTTGTACTCCACTCTCCTAAACCAGCTGAATCATTGGTCTGAAGGTCCCTGCAACATTCTGGGTGGTGATCGTACCTAGACGGTGCTCACAAAGCCCCACTGAATCACCATGTACCTTTTCTGCAGGATTCTGGCTCTCCTGTCCTGGTTGCTAACACCTAAGACCTGCAGAGGTCCAGCACTTTAATTCGGGTAAACTCTCCGAATGCCAGATGCTCCTTCTTAGCTTATCTGAACCTCTCTGGCCAGGCTCATGCCTGGTGCAACTCCATCCAAGCCACCTGGAGCCGAGGAGAGTTAGATCACAGATAAATAATTCAATGCACTGGAGAGAAACGAGGTTTTCCTGGAGGCCCCAACTGAGATCTGGGCTCCATCGTGCTAGGAGCTGCACGGGCACAGAACAAGAGGCAGTCCCAGCCCCAAAAGTTTTACAAGCTAAAGAGACAAGACAGGTAAAGGGTGGGGGAAAGAAAATGTCATTACCCGCCTTTTACAGATGGGAAACAAGGTTCAGAGAGAGCAGGGCCCAGCACCTCAAAACTGTTAAACACTCTTGAGGAGCCGGGCCGCAGGGATTTGCTGAAGATCTCACCGAGCGGCTGGGGCAGAATTAGGAATTGAGCCCAGCTCTCCTGGGTCGCAGCCCACTGCCCTAACCACCCCTCAACCTTCCTCCGAGCCTAATTCCGTCCCTTATCCTGGTCACAGTTTTCCCAGGAGTCTCTGATAATTGCAGCAAATTCATTCCTTTTACAAACCATGCGCTGAATAATGCTGGTTCCATGGTTTGTGAATGAGCAGCCTGCGCAGAGCTGGGCAAACGAGTTAGTCGTCAATCTGAGCCCCCTTCCTGGCTTGCAAATTACGCACAAGCAGGTGCTGAGCGCTGCAGCGTGTTTGCTGTCTGAAATGGTTTGGTGCACGTTTGATGAGCGCGTGCTTTGCCCGCGTTTGTATATGAACCCCCCTTCCTCTGGGGTGCCCAGCGGCATGGGGCTCTGATCCCAGCGAGGGCTTCTCGCTGCTATTGCAATACAAAGAATAATAATTATTTGCTGCAAATTGCTTAGCTTTCTCCTCCCCCACTGGGTTTTAATATTAAATTCATCCCCAGGAATCTGTTTGGGACGAGGACCGTGTTGTTGTTCTGTGTTTGCACAGTACCTAGCACAATGAGATCCCTGACTTGGACTCCTAGGCACTCGGTAATACAAATAATATTAAAGATAATGCTAGGCATTTCTGGCTAAAACCTCCAACCACCTGGGAGCTGGACTGAAGCCTCTATCTGGTGTTTCACCATAGCCAGGACTCTGAAATAGGAGGTTGCATTTCAGTCGGATAAAACCCTCTGCAATGTGGGTGTTTTTTGCCCCACCAACAAATGAGTCTGCAGAACTCGCTGGGGCCAATGTCGCATGCCCTGAGCTGAAATTGCAAGCCTGGGTTTAACTAGGGTCAGAAATAAACCGAGGGAAACGGAGTCAGGTGAAGACATTGGGAAAAAAAGGAACATAAACATCACAGAAAATGAGTCTATAACATTTGCTTTGCTGGGCTGGCTGGGTGCAGGCCCCAGGAAAGCATTGAGCTGGGATTCTTCCCTGCAGGAGCCAGAATACCCAGTCACACTAGCTTGGCGACAGTGGACCCCGGCTTGGTAGAGGATTGGGAATAGCAAGCATGGCGGGTTTGTCTTGCATCAGCTCGAATGCAGACTTTTCTTAAGGGGAATAGCGCCTGGCACCAGCTCTGGGGTTAAGCAGGAATCCTTGGATCCAGGAATCCAAATCTAGGCTCCCAGGCGATCTGTAGGCACCATCCCCGCCCACACACACGGCAGACCAGATCAGTGCACTGGGCTGAGCTCTGACCAGATCAGTGCACTGGGATGCAAGTCTCCACAGATATCCACTTACACACACGCTCCACACACACGTTTCACAGCAATGTGCACTCCCACACGTCTTCAGAGAAGGGCACCTGCGTGTTTGAAGCCTAGTGTGACTGACAGCAGTGCGTATTCATCTGCACATGCCTGACGGCGCATTTTATACCATAAGATACGGACTCCCTCCACAACGCACAACTCCGACCATAGCGTTGTGTTGGCAGGCTGCCTTCGCAGCATAGAACGCTGCATTCGTTACAGAATCAAAACTTCCTGGCTGGTTCGGGGTGGGTTTTAGAGACAGCCCAAAATTCAGAGAGTGTGAATCTAGATTTTGAAATCCCCGGAAATTGGACACGGCAGATCCAGGGGCTGGTTTGTACCACAAAAGAGAGCGGCTCGCTGGGACGCCTGGTTTTAGAAGCCAACGACTGACAGTTCGGGGATGTTTGGAATAGGAGGCTGGGTTAGGAATTTTCCCTAGGTTTTTGTTGTGTCTATAAAGATAAATGGCAGCCATTCATCCTCCCGAATATGTACTGAACTAGAACAGAGAGACTGAAAAGTGAATTTCGACACAGAAAAACATATCACAGCCTCACCCTCTCCATCGCTATAAAGAGTCTCCCTGCAGAACCTGTCCCGGTACGGTTATTCCCACCAGAACAGCAAGCAGGAACTGCCAGACTAGATCAGACCCAAGGCCCACATAGTCCAGCATCCTGTCTCCAGCAGTGGCAGATGCTTCAGAGGAAGGTCCAAGATCTCCAGCAGAAGAAGTGGGAAAGACATGCCCCATGTTCTGGTCTCATCCTATATCTGTCGGAGTAGTTGGAATCCCAAGCCTGGCGTTCCAGCGGGCCCCTCTCTTTTGTGGTATGAACCAGCCCCTAGATCTGCCGTGTCCAGTCTTTGTGGATTTCAAAATCTAGATGAACTTTGGGATGTGGGCCGCTCTCTAAAAACAACTCACCTTGCCAAATCAGATGGAAAGCCTTGATTCTGTAAAGGCTGTACATTGGTTTCTGAACCCTGCTGCAGGGCAGGATGGAAAAACCCAGCCTCTCTTTGAATGCTTGGGAAAGAAGGGAATGTAAAAGCTTTGCAAAACTGGTTCTATTTACTTTTAACTTTTGAATGACCTAATGTTTTTAAAGCAAGCACTTACTGTATGAAAACCATGCAGCTCTGTTCTCGCCACCTTTCTCTGTGCCCTGACTCTGTCAAGAGATCAAATTCCTGATGAGCAGTCATTATTCTTTTTAAAATGATATATAAGATACTTCTTGGAAACAAAGCCAGATTCCACCACCTCTCCACCCCTGGAGTAACACCTATTCCACTGGGACCGCTCCTGGAGTCACGTGAGCAAGGGTAACAGAATCCAGAACATAGTGATTTGCTCTTCATTGTAAGAAAAAGCTCCACAAGAAGTAGATTCATTTTGATATGACTCTGCAGCCTTCCTTGACAGACTTCCCTTCAGGTATTTGGAGGGTAGATGGTATGTTCAACCAGCCCAAGACAATCTGAAGGTATTGGAGTCACAGTGGCTTGACACTTCCCCATTAAGGATCTTTTGCCTCTGGCATTTACAGGAAATGTGTAGCTTTTCAGAGAGTCTTTTTTCCAAGGACTCCGCCAGCCCTGCTGTTGCTGCTCCATTTCACTCAATAAGAGAGGAATCTTTCCATAACCTAAACTCAAAGGTCACATTGGCAATTCACTCCCCCCTTTTCCCCCCATCCCAAGCCAGCATCCGTTCCATACACCGATGGAACTCGGCTCCAGGACCGGGATCCACACACTCTGCTGGTGCTTGGGTTGTCTTTGCATTGCACGACACATCACTGACCCTGGTAAAGGTTCTCGTGATATCCAAATGTGTCTACACAAATCCACAAGCTTCAGATAAAACAATCACATGGCTGGGGGCCCAGGGCTAGAATCGCTGCTCTCTGGGCTCCGCCAACGCAGGCTTTTTGTCTTTTCGACTGCACCTCCTAAGCTGTTTGTGGGACGGTGCAATGCAACCAGCCCGACTGTGGCCTTCAGGCACTACCGCGATACACGTGGCAGATAATAAATAACTAATCCCAGCCTGCACCATTTGAGTGCAGAGAGGGTGTTTTTCTATCTGCAAAGAACCACCGTGCGCTTTCAGTCTAAACTGACTTTTATTTCAGGATCAGAAGAAAACAGTAAGAAAGAACAGAAGTAAAATCTCCAAAGCATGCACGCAGGGTGTGCGCATCTCCCCTCCAGCATGCTGCAGCAACTCTGATGACATAGGCCCCATATTTTTTTTCTGTAGGGCCATGCACTAGGGAGCAACTTTGCACACTGTAGCTGCCATGCGTGGAAGAGAATCAGCACAGATCTAACAGAAGATGCGGATGTCACGGGATTCTCAGCAGCGTCAGCCCTGCTCCTGGAAAGTCATTAAGAAATTACAGTGGGGGAGAAAATTCTTAGTCCGAGTTCGGTGGCATAAGGGAGATCAACCTGCATCAACATGAACCAAGGGATTTACAGGGAAATCTAATGTCATATTTCCATGTCCTTCAGGAAGTAAGTGATGCTTTGTGTTGCTGGTCCAATGCCACCATAAAGTCAACTTGCCACAGAGAAGGGATATGGGGGAAGTGGAATTAGAATAGCTGAGTCTAATAAAAGCTGATTAGTTACTGTTAGAAATGCTTGTCTTTTCCAGGACTAGTGGAAAGTACGGGGCACAGGAGCAGATGACTATAAACTGCAGCAGGAAGTTCCTTTCCTGACTCGGTGAAGAAAGGCTGAGGCTTTTTTTGCTCTAGCAGACTCAGTTTTTGGATTGGCAATATCCTTAGGAACACAAATGCTACAAAAAGTGGAGTTAGTGGCTGAATAGGGACACTTTCGCCTCCGATTCACTCACAGCTGACTCAGCGCCCCTTCTCGTCTCAGGGCAGGGTGCTGCGGAAGGCACGGGGCTAACCCCATTCCTGATGTAACTCCTGCACCTTTTCGAACGAGACATAAAATATCCCATGGCACGTTTTGGAAGAGTCAGGTTGTTAGACAGAGTGGATCATCCAAAGTCCTGCTCAGTACTTCTATTCCAGCACCCTACTTTGCATCTTGATACAGTTCCTGTTGGAAACTGTTGGACAGCATTGTTCAACAGCAGCCACATTTCTCCCCAGAAGTGGCTGCATTTTAGGGAGGGATGGAGGAGAGGATTTCCATCTGTCCAGTATCCCAGGGATAGGAAATGTTATGTAAACCTAAGACAGTTTGCTATTTCCACTTATTCTGAATCAGAGAGAGGGTCAGAAGAAAGGATTTTCTGCTCCATTTCCCAAGCAGCAGGATGCTTGGAAAATTGCACAGAATGATGAAAACACACAGAACAATAAAGGAGCATCCCAGGAGATGAGGTCATGGAGACTCTAAGCCCCAGGGCACAAGCGCTGTCCTCCTCCACTCCCCGCAGCATGACTTTTGCAGCATCCGGTCTGAGCAGTCCCAAAGAGAGAGGCTGAGCTGCCCCATAGCTAGGGGCACCAAGAGTGAAGGCCTTCATGCAGGAGGCTCTGGACCATGGTCTGATCCTGCCCGATTGAAGTAAATGGGAGTTTTGCCACTGACTCGAGGGGGATCAGGTGCAGACTCATTGTCTCCAGACCATGCACCCGGCTCTGAATGGGCGTGTTAGAAGGAGATGGGGAGACATGTTGGTACTGGGGGAGAGAGTTCTGGAAAGGGATGGCAGCGGAGCTCGAGCGGGGAACAAAGGGGGTAGCCAGCAGTGACTTTAATGGAGTGATTCTGGATTTACATTGGTGCGTGTGAGATCGGAAGTCTCCAAGCACTCGCCTTGCCCATTTCCGTGGCTAGCCCCGCTCTCCAGCATCCCGGCTCCCAGGCGGCAAAGCGAGGGCATATTTCTCAAGGAATGTAAGAACTTCCAAATCTAAACCGTATTTAACTGGAGACAAATGGCCGTGGCTCCTGCCAGAAAGCCCTACCCATTACTGCATGATCAAAGAGCTGGGGAATGTGTCTGGGATCAGAGAGAGGCCCAGGGCTTTATTACCATCAGATGGCCATTAGCTGCAGGTGGACATTCCTCTTGCACCTGTTGGGATTGGCCACTGGTGTCAGAGCCGCACTGGCAGCAGCAGGGTTGGCCGAGACACTAACGATTCCAGTTCTCCTTTCATCTAAGACCATCTAAGCAGATGCTCTGCTTGCTTGGTTTGCCTCGATGTCCCTGGCAGCAGCCTCTCCTCACCTCCCCCGCAAAGTGGGCCAGGATAGCATCTCTCCTCTGGTGCAGCCAACACTGTTTCTAGCCTCCAAGGTATTTGGATATTAATCGTTATATGTGAACATACTAAGCCGTTGCCCAATGCTAGCACCTTCCATCCAAGGATCTCACAGCATGAAACTTCAGAGCCCCTTGGAGGCAGGCCAGTATCATTGGCGTTTCACAGAGAGGAACTATCAGAAAGCAAGTTCGTATCAGGAGAAGAGAACCCAGGAGTCCTGACCACCAATCCACTGCTCTACCCACTAGATCACACTGGACTCAATGTTATAAAGATATACAAGGAGAACAGCTCTTTCCCTCACCAAGGAGATGGAGCGTTTTCACTCTTCTGAAACTCAGAGTGTAAAACATGGAAAAGTTTGAGAAGTTCCAATGATGGAGAAAACCAAAGATGCCATAGGACTCTTGCTATGTTACTAATGTTAATGACATCCTCCCGAGAGGGGCCTGTGAGGGGACTTAATTTGATCACAGTTTAGCACCCATGTTCAGAAATCCCACGTAATCAGTTATTTCGAAACAAGATACAATGGTGAACATGTTATAATACGACCATGTGAACCAAAAGATACGATTCCTTCACTTCAGGATATTGAATGATCTTGTAAATAATCCACGATGAATCCAAATTTCCTGTTTCATGACCAAGGCAAGTTATTGAAAGGCCAAATGCTTGGAACAGGTTCTGATTTCATTTACACCAGGGTATGTTAAAGTCAATGAAGTTACTCCGGATGTCTGCAGGTATAAGTGAGATCAGAATTTGCCTCTGTTCTGACTAGAGTCGAGCGAATGGTGCACAGAAAACTTTCCCACCATGTGCTCCCACAGAAATCTCAGATTTCTTCCCCTTGAACATTCACACCAGGGATGTTTTGTTCTCCAGAATGTCTGTTGACAGCAAAAGCTTATGTTCGTGGAAAAGTTCACCCAGGAAGGCTTCGGTGGCCATCTTGGATTTGCTTCTTTTTGATAATAAAAGCTTCAAACATCCAATCAGAGTGCAGAAATAACACCATCTGACCTAGGCCACCAATCACACACCAGAAATTACAAAGAGCGAAATATCGGGGGATAGAAACAGAGGGTTTGCAAACAGCTGCAAATCATTCACACTGTGATCATGCTTTCTGCACTGCATCCTTTCCATTCTGTTCCTCTCCTTTCTCAGCTTTGGACACAGCCTTGTCTACCCTAGACCAGCCCCCTTCTGGGCAATGGCTGGGCTGGAATCTCCACTGCCCTGCATACTGTGTCGTCATTTGCACCAATGCAAAATGAGCGCAAATTAGTGCAAAATTCTTTCAGCCGGTAGGCAGGAAGTGACATTGACAAAACCCTTTCAGGCAGGCAGGCAGTCAGGGTGATCTTGCTTTGATTTTTCTGACAGAAAATTGAATTTTTGGTGATTTCCTGTGGAAAAATGCAATTTTGTGAACAGGGCATTTTCCATTTCAAAATGCCCAACCAGTTCTACTTAGGCTCTTCCAGTCCAAGAACAGAAATATTCCATGTGACTTATCACCCATTCAAAACTAATTCAGCTCCGATTCGAGCTATTCAGTGGTCACAGCAAACTGCTCACCTGCGGGAAATTGTTGAACAGATGATCTGCTTTGTTGTGTGTTTTTTGTAGCCATGGCAAAAGTAAGTTGATTCAAGACAAGGCTTTCCCAAATCTTATCCATCCATTCCTACTCAACCAGCAGGTTACTTCTTTTCCACATACTAATTGCCATTACTGGCAAGCATTATAAAATGTCTACATACGTCAAAGCAGAAAGACAGACCCAGGAAGAAGGTATATAAAATACTACTCTTTCCACATTGTTTCCAGCACATTGGAGAACTCTGCTGGGCAATTTAGCACAGTCTATTGAGAGCGAGAGCCAGACACAAAACCCATTTCGGCCTGAGTTTCTCTAAGTGAGTGGGGAATAAAGCACTTAGCCAAGTGGCTTGACTTTCTCTTTCTTGTTTATTTTCCATCCGAGAAGAGAAACCGATGGACTTGAGCCACACGTGTAAATGGAACCCAACTCCTGAGAAGTGCGGGGCAAAGGGAACGCAGCTGATTCCGCCAGCAAGCAGAAAAGGAACCTGCTGCCTTGATGGGAGGGAACTCTTTACTTTCAGGAGCTATAAAACAGAGGGATCGTGTGTTTAGTGCATGTGGCTAGGTGCCAGGGCATTTATGTTCTGACCCTGTCTTCTACACTGGGTGTCTTTGAGTGAATCACTTCCCCTTTTCTATTCCTCAATGTGCTCACCTGCAAAATGGGGGTAATGATACTCATGGGGGGCTGGGAGGATTGATGTTTGTGAGGTGCTCTGCGATCTGTGCCTGGAAAGGGCTATGTGAGTTCAAGATGTTATATGAATAGGGCGGTAACTGGGTTCTGATCTCACCCCTTTCGCCTTCTCCTAGTCTGGAGTATGCAGAACCAGCTCCAATGTTGAACCGGGGTCATTGTTCCAGTGAGTTTGGGTTGTGTGGTGGCGGCAGGTAGAAGCGCTGGGGCATCTGTGATGTTTTATCCCCAGACCAGTTATGACCAGAGTGGTGTTGAAGTCTGGGGGCTGTGAGCCAAGGGTGGAGAGGAGCTGCTGGTGAAGCAAATCTGTGGAGCACCATCCCAGCCCCACATCTTACCATTCCACCATTATTTATTCATTCCCGTTTCACTGTCACACGTGATAAGATCAGAGCCATTGAATCTTGAGTTTCAGTGTGGGAGCTGGGTCAGGTAGGGACCCCCCCAGGAACGTCTCTGGAGCTGCCTCGTGAATTCTGTTCCTGTGGGGAAAGGGAACCGTTCTCCTCTCTTCCCAGGGGCAGCCACAAAGCGTCACGTGCGATGAAATTCACAAACGCGGACAGGAATCTTGTTACTCACAAAGCGGTCGCGGCTCATTGTGGCCGGGCTCTCACTGGAGCTGCCATGAGGCTGACCCACAGCCAGGTCAGCTCAAATCAGTGCCTTCCTCTAGAATAAGACAGCACATGCAAAAACAAAGGGAACCCTAAAAACGCCTTCGATTGGACACATCTGATCCCCGACCGAGATCAGTGCCCAGTTGTTCTGGTTCTGGATAGACTCACAGTAAGAGACAGTCCCTGCTCCAAAGAGCATCCAATCTAAACGGAAAGATCATTGTCCCCATTTCCCAGGTGGGGAAACGAGGCAGAGAGAGAGGAAGTAACTTGCAATCAGACAGCAAATCTGGAGCCACATCTTGACTTGAACCCAAATCTCCCGAGTCCCAAAATAGGGCAGTCTCCACAAGAACTCCCTTCGCTACCTAGGAAAGGACCATTGGCTACAGCTCCCCTCCCAGTCCATTCTCTGCTGACAGAGATGCTTGTTACCGAGCCCAGGGGACTTTTACTCAGCAGCAGGATGGGGCGGTCGAAAGACCAGAGAGAACGTCTCCCGCCCGTTCCCCTAGAGAGGGACATGGGGCTCATCTCCTGAGCTGGCCCCTGGCCCCCGGCTGGCACGGAGAAGGTGTCTGCTGTGAAAGAGACGCTTGTGCCGCGCGGCAGAATGGAGAGAGCTGTGGAAGGGGGGGAAATGTTTTATCCAAAACATATGTTTTTGCCACTATTCTAGTTATCTGGGATATTTCCTGCATGTTTGTTGCTAGGGCAACTGGCCCAGCATGAAAGACCTATTTACTAGGCCCTAGGATAAGAAACGGCCATGTGGTGTCAATTTTAAGGCTCTCTCTCTTGCCTCGCTCTGTCTCCTTCCCGTTCAGACCCCTCTGCCGCGTTCCCGGATGGTACGGAGCCGAGCCCCCGAGTCAAGAGCCATCCCGCCCCGCTCGCCTCCTTTCCCGGCTAGTTTTGTTTTTCCGTGAGTGAGGGTTTCTTGGCTGCTCGGGGAGAAGAACCGGGCAGGCAGACACGGTGGGACAGGGGCTCCGCTTGGAAGGAAACATTGAGAGAAGTGTCTGGTGCCTGGGAGCGGCGGTTAGAAGAGGAGATTAGTTTGCTGGTGGAGCTGGGGGTAAGTGACTCGTTCAGCTCTCTGGAGGCGAAGCTGGTGGGTTAATAGAGGCAAATCCCCTTCCCCTCTCCCTCAGGTGCCCATGACATCTAACCCGCTTGCTGTCCCAGGGCCAGGGAGCTAGAAGCTGCCATCACTGCCTTCCACTGCTCTTCAACAACCACACCTAGGAAAATATTTGGTCTAGGAAGTGCCCAGACTGCCTGGATCGTGTGGGGCTGGTTCTCGGCTTGAATTCATAACAGGACCTTCTGAACATTCTCACTGGGTCTCCCGTTGGGGTAGCAAAGTGACTAGGTCCTGGGGCAGGGTCTAGTAATGCTGCACTCAGGGAACAACATCCCGCCGGACGCCAGGTCTCAGCATGGAAAGCCCTGTGTCCCAAGTGAAGCCTCCCCACTCTTATCCCCCATCCGGCTTCAAAGGCCTTGGGAAGTCCTCAGTGACCGCGGACTCCCTGGGTCAGGAGACGGTCCAGGACAACGGGGCCTGTGCGGAGCTCAGCTTCACCCACAATGGCAGGTCTGAGGGGTGAATACAGGCAGATGGGATCGCTATTTGAATCCTTGCTCTGCGGGGCGTTTTAGTGGCCAGTCCTGAGTGTGCATGTGTTTCAGCGTGTGTGCGTGCATGTGTGCGTGCATGTGCCCATTTGTGTAAGGAAGGAATGATGTAGCTATTGCTGTTGCCTGAGGTTGCAGTTGAAAGCTTTACTGAAACCCTGCTGGCTGGGATCTCCCATCGGGCCGGTTCTTTCACTGGCATCTTGGATGCCTGGCGCCTCCCACTCGACTCTGAGCTCTGCCATCTTTGCCAGACACCATGGTCCGAGGGAAGGGAAACGGGCCCCTCTGCAGAAAACGTCTGCACAGCCGTCCCGTGCACATTAGCTCTCCGGCTGCAGAGGACGGATGCTGTGGGCTGAAACGATGCCACCTGCCCGTGCTGATGGGGGTGGAGCGGCTGGGCAGGCGTGTTACCATGGGGGGGCTCTGCAGTGTGATCTGAAGAAGCCTTTTCTTTCTCAGTCCCGGGGAAGCCCAACAGGCGATTGCACATGGGATACACAGCTCCCTGCTGCCCTGGACCATGGGCAGCCTCCGGCCGGGCTGACAGAACAATATTGATGGGGCTGGCGCACCCATCGACGTGGGATGCTGCCGCCTGCTGCCCTCTCTGTCCCCAGCAGCCCTGCCATCCACACTGCGCTGGGGACTCTGCAGGTGTGGATCAATATGGAAGCCCAGGGCCAGGGCAGCCTCAGCTGGTGGTGCTGAAAAGCAACCCTGGTGAGGTGGGAGAAGTTCCCCCATTGTCCGAGCCCTTCCCACACTTCCCAGTCCCTGCTGCAGTGGGGAGGGGCAGTGGCCGTCTCCCAGGACACCCTGTTCTCTCAGACGTTAGCGAATCAGCCCATCTGCTCCCAACTCACCATCACAGGCAGGTTAAAGCATCTCGTGCCGCCCAGCTCCCGGGCTGGGAGCATTAACCCCAGACAGGCAGGAGCCTCTGCACAGCGAGACACAGCCGTACGTATCGCTCGCTCTATTCACCTCTCGCCTGGCGCACAGAGGCTTCAGGGTTAGTAAGCACAGAACAACGCACTTGCGGGGGAGTGGAGTTCTCAGGAAGGCACGGGGTGATGTCTAAGCCATGCCCCGCCGGCTGGTGCAAACGCCCCGTGTCCAGAGCTGCCGACGTCGGCCTTTGCCTGATTCAGTTCAAGCTTTTCCAGCGGAAAAAATTCTCCTCCAGCCTCGGTTTGTGAAATTTCAGGCCGTGCAGGGCGCTGAAGGGGCAGCGGGAAGGGCACAAATAGAGCTTAGAATGCAAAGGGGTTTGCGATCTTAACCCAGTGTTACCCCAGAATCACGATATAAGAGCACAGTGTACTCGGCTTTATATATAGATAGACACGCGCGCCCCCCTTAACAATGGACCCACAAGTGATACATCTATCTCTATGACAGAGGTGCTATGTATGATACAAATGTACCCTTTCAGACCACAGACAATTCCATCTATTGCATTTCTGCAGTGCCCATCATGGTGATATCTGTGCTCTGAACAATGTAAATTGCACTGTCCGTGGTGGATTCTGCTCTTCGCCCTCACAGCTGATGGGCTTTCCCATTCCTTTTCCCCAGCCAATCCTACCTTTCCTGTCTGCTCTCTCTTAAATCCCGTGTGGCCCCGGAGCCCTTCTGATTTGAATCAGAGCCTGCACTGAACTGCCGCTGAAGGTAACAAGCAAGGTTGTTCCTAAACCACGTCCTTGCAGGAGGCTGAGTGAAGGGCAAACCCAGATGAGATGATTGCAAGGGGACAGGCTGAACTTTGCTGCCTGTCATATCCCCATCCAGTCCTGTCAAGCTGGTTTCATATGGACGATAACAGCAAAAACGAAATGGTTTTTTTTGGGTTTCTTTACGATCTTAACAGGTCAGAGTAATAACGTTGGGCTGAATATCACAGCACAGGGTCAGGCACGGGACAAGCGTTCGCGACACCCGAGAAGTAAACCTTTGTGCACAATCAGGCGTCAGGCTCAGAAATGACGGCTCACACTCCGAGACTAGGGCCCCAAACCAGTGACGCAGGGTCCCTTCAGGGAGGTTTTGCACCAATTCTGATGTGTAACAAGAGGCAACCACTGCTAGGCACGGCAGATTGGAGGTGGGTTTCCTTCCTGTGTATCGCGCTGAATTCCTGTACAATCCCCTCTGCGGATCTTGCTCTCAGGCACGGCGACGTAAGCTAGTAATGCTCAGGAATGCGGGAACATGGGAGGGGGGGGTGCATGGCTCCCAGCGCCTGTCCTAAAATTTGTGAGTTTGCTCTTGAGTTTGAGTCCAGTGTAATCACAGTCTGAGCATTTCAGTTCCTGCTCTGACACTTACTGTGTGCCTATGTCTCTGATAGCCAGCCAGCTGTCTCTTAATCAGAAGCAAACGTGAAGCTGATACAGCCACAAAACGCTGCCACAAGGGGAAGCAAGGAATAACTCTCTCCAAAGGGCAGGACATGCCCATGTTGTCAGACCCTACAGAAATATGATCCCGCCACATTTGGCCCCAAAATTTAGTTTAAAAAAACTTTTGCAGAATCTAAGACAGTTTGCCAGATTGTAGATTTTTATATTCCCAGAGAGACAGGGGTTTAACAAACCAACCTTCCCCTACACTGTGTGTAAACGTCAAACAAACAAGCCACTATCATCACAGTCTGATAATAGTGTCTGAGAACTTGAAAGCAAACCTTCCTAGAAACAGAAGTATAACTGTATCCATTGCCCAAGCTGGAAAAAAAGTGAAAAGCCAATTTGTCTATCATTCTTTCAATCCCAAAAATCTAAAGTGATCTGTGTAACCAAAGTAAAGAGATTTGCTTTTTCAAAAAAACACATGGCATGTCTTAACCTGAAAGTGTTTTCTTAAATGCTCTGTATTGTGAAACAAGGTCAAAACAGATGAGTAGCTGGGGTATTAAAATGAATTCAGGATGTCCCCATGCTTCAGGACATAAGCCATCCACTCAGTGACGGGGGGCTGCGAAAGAATTCCCCCTCTGAGAAGATTAGTCCACATTTATCTGATTCAAGGTTTCTTGCACCTTCTTATAAAGCATCCTACGACCATTGTCAGAGACAGGTTACCAGCTAAAGAGACCACTGCTGTTCTAGCAATTCCCATGTGCTCTGCTCCTACGAAAGAATAATTCCAACAATATAAAATCCTGATCAAACAATACAGCAGTGGGGTCTGTCCAGATTAGAGAGAGAATGTGCAAGCAAACCAAATGCATTTTCACTCTGATACTCACACCCTAGCCTGAATTTCAGGATCCCCATCCCTCACCATGGTAGGATTCCCCACCAGCTGGGGAGTGTAAATAGCCCATGTGATACAATGACATTTTTAAACCCATGGACAGATTCTTTTCTCTGGTTCACAAAAATGGATGACACAGTTTCATCGACTTCAGAGCAGAATTTTGTCCTGAACTCTGAATTTCTTGGCATTTGTCATTTTAAAGGAGACGCCCCGTGAGCTGGCCGTCAAAGGATCTCTATGAATGGATTGATCTCACTACCAGTGGAAAAGCCCGCATTGACTTTAATGACAGCTGGATCCGGGTAGATTAGATAGGTAGATTTTTTTGAATGAGAGAACTGCAGTTCTGTGCTGAATCTGTTCAGAATAACATTTCATCCATTGCTATTATTTGGGACAGAAAATAACCATTACAAACCTTTTCAAAAGGGTGCCATATACTTAAAAAACACTACATACCTAGCTCTTAATAGGCTGCCCCATGGGAGTTCCTAGACCTGTGTAGATCACAGCACGGTTTACTCTGGGGGAGACATACCAGGAGAGCAGGGTCTAGTTCATGTGACTTTGGCAGGCCTAGAATAGAAAAAGCAAAAGCCATTTAGCCTCTCTGTAATCTGGAATGTTGCTATTTGGGACACCCAGCTCATGCCAACCGTGTGCTTCTCAAGCCAGACTCTCGGAGTTGATTTTATGCCATTCTTATGCATGTGGAGTTACTGTTTTCAGAACTCCTAGAAAAACAATAGCCCCTGCGGTACTATCCTGGGTTATCCTGCCAAGAGGCATTCGTTTGCATGTCCCTAATAGAACAGGCAAGGTATGGAGCAGGGGCCAAAGAAAACACCTCCTGAAATCCACTTGGAAAACAGTCGTTGCAAAACGAAATAACTTGGATATTAAAAACAAGCAGAGCAGCAGCAGCAGGGTTGGAATAAACAGCCATTCCTCATGGAGCAGAGCTGGCGTCTGCATCCACAGCCGGGGTAGGGGCAGTCTTACACTAACAGCAATAGCGACACGGTGGGAGCGTTTTCCTGACGTTAGTGCCGCCGGCTCAGGTTGTCCCCAGCGTCTGGCGAGGTGGGTTACAAGGCTGAAAAGTTGAAAGCGTATTTTGATTGGAGCACAAACGAAAAGCCCAAGCCTAAAATCACATCCTTACAGAACCAACCCCCATCCTCAGGTTTTCCTTTACGCACCCCCTACCCCAGGGGTTGTGCCCCGCTCTTTGTGAAACGTGGTGTATTCTGTACTTGGAGTGAAGCGGATTCCAGACGCTCTGTCTTTTGCCCGTCTCAGGAATCCTTGGGCTGTGGATCTCAAAGCACTTTCCAGACATTCATGAACTAAGCTCCCAACCCCACCTGTGAAGTAGGTCATAATCATTATCCCCATTTTGTGGCACAGAGAAACGAAGTGGTTCGTCACCACACTTAACATGGGAAGGCAACGGCAGAGCTGGAAGATAGAACCCAGGAGTCCAGATTTCCAGGCCTGTAACCACTGGGCAGCGCTCCCTCCATTGAGTGTTATCAGAAACCCACTAGATACAAAAACCGCAGATTCTTTGTGTAGCAGGTGGAGCTTGCTCAGGATCGCAGGACTTACACTGTCACCAGAAGCCCTTAATAAAATGAAAATGCTTCTGTCTCATATGCAGAGCTAGGGCCTACGTCAGGTCAGCCCATTTGCTCTGTGCAAGTATTGACAACGCTCCTCTCAAGTCATTACATGCCTTTTAAGAGCCGTGTCCTCCTCAGCCAGGCGTGGAGAGGGCTGGTCATTCGAAACTGCGAAATACCCAATCCCTCTAAACAGCCCTTTACGAGATGCTGCGGGGGGATGCGGACGGGTCGGCCAGCCGTTTGATCCAAAGCAGCCGTGGCATGTGCCCGTGCCCAGCATGCCAAGACGACAAGGCCTTGTTTATAATAACAGCGTGTAAGCGTGTGTGAGAGCAGCCTATAAAAGGCAATGTGGGCTCGGGGAAGAATGTAAACACACAGCTATTTTTCACAGTCAAGGTTAGACTCATCTACACCAGGGGCGCGGAGACCTCGCCACGCCTCCTGGGACGGACCTGCTGACAAGGCAGGCTTGGAGAAGCTCTGTGGCCGGGCCGTGTAAACCAAGCGGAAAAAAGCTCTCCTGCCGAGGCATTTCCACCCTTTTTACAGAGCACTGGGTGCGTGCAGCCTGCCCTTCTGCTCCTGACTCTGCCACCGATTTCCCGAGTGGGGCTTGGAGACGGTCACGGCCACCTCTTTGTGCGTTGGTTTCCCCATTCGCACGACGAGGATAACCCTGACTTGCCTTCCAGCGCATGGGGAGGGTTTGCAAATTGTGGGCTTTGAGATCCTCAGCTGAAAGCTGCCTCAGGAATGCCAAGGTAGTGGGGTGACAGGGTCTGGGTTGTTTCCTAGTCAGAGGACAGTTGCTGACTGGAAATCAGACCTCACAGCAGTAAATTCAGGGAGCGGGGGTCCCACTGGTGGGCCTTGTCCAAGCTGGCCAGGACAGACTCCTTAGCACCTTCAAGCAGAGATCTCCAAGTAAGCACTTTGCAGATCTGGGTCCACCACAGAAGCAGGGAGCAGCTCGGCGGCGGGAATGATTCTCACATCACACTGTTCCTGGAGCTCTGGGATAGCGGGGAAAGGGGTTTCCAGTCCCTGCCGCTGGAGCCTGCATTTAATCACTAATTCCCTCCACCTGCAAAGTTAACAGGCCTGCTTGCTGGGACAGTAAACACCTGCCTGTGTTACAGAGGATCCGTCCTCCTGGGTCCATTAACCTGCCGGCGCATCCCGTCTAGCCCCGTCTCGGGGCCCAGTAGCACCTGATCATGGAACAGCTGAGCCTCGCCTGTGGGCCATAACGTTTGGGGCGCTGCAGGGAGAGCTGGGCCTGGGATGAGCCTTGTGCAACTTCCTGAAGGACAGCAGGGGAGGCCGTTGCTTTGTTAATTACTGGGGCAGAGGGGGAGAATTGTCACCAAAACAAGGGGGCATCCTGCTCCGTTCAAAGACCTATTCTAGATCTGTGAACTCACTGCTGGTGAATGCTGCTGTCCTGACAGGCCATAGGCCTCTGTGCAAGGAAATTGTCATGGGTATGGGGCGGTTCACACCTCTGTCTCCTTTCTGGTCTCTGTGAGCATGTGCGCATGCCCTCTCCTGTCCTGGGGGGAGATTTCACCAGTCTCCCCCTCGCAGACCAGGATCTGGTACGTCCCCCTGTCGGAGCCAAACACTTATTACCAGGCAGCTCTGACTCGATATCTGAGTCTCGTCCGTTTGGTGGGTGGGGAGGTGACCAGAGCTACACAGCAACCAGCAGCCCTCTCACAACAAGCCCTTATTAGCGAATGGAACAAAGCATCAGTAAAAAAAAGGACTTTAAAACAACAACCAGCCGACACGCGCGTCTCCGCTCCTGTATCTTATCCTTCACCCTGAGCTAGGTTAAACAGGGGTTCCTCCCGAGTGACATGAACAGACTAGGCCAGCTTGCATTCCTTTAGCAAGCCCCTGGGACCCAGCCTGGTGTCCCTTTGCCTTCCACAGATCCTGCGTCCCAGTCTGTCTCCTCCCTTCAGGGATGCTGCCCGTTCCCAAAGTCCCAGCCTCCCTGTGTGAGCCTCGGCCCCAGTGTCACACTGATCAATGGTTTTGTTGCAGGGCTGGGGGAAAGTCTTGGTTTTGCCTCCCATTTGTTTTTCCCAGTCTCCTGTCTTAGGCTTGATCTACACCTAAAACTTAAGTCAACCCAGTTGCTCTGCTCAGGGCTACGAAAAATGTCACGCCCCATTGTAGATGCAGCCACCCAGCCACCGCCCCTCCAGGGGGTGGATTTACTGCAGCAATGGGAAAACGCCCTCCATCACTGCAGTAAGCATCTACCCTACTGCAGCTGCGCCTCTCTCAGACTTGTACTGTGTATATACCCTAAGATAATGTCTCTGTGATGGCTGCTCCATTGTTTGGTGGTTAGACCCATTTGGCCTTAATGGCTTGCAATCAGAGGCCTTGTCTGCGGGCCATGTGCTGAGACCTGCCTCTCAGCCGATATTGCAACCCTCCGTCGCAGGACACCCAGCCACAGAAACAATATTCATTCCTGAGCACCGCCGGTCCAGCACAGGAACGAAACCTGGCCTGGTCTCTGCTAGCCAGATCACCCGGCCTGCCAGCGCTGCTGCTATGTGTTGGCTTCTCCTCTGCAAATGTTAGGGAGCCTCTAGAAGAATGACCTGGCTCCCAGAGGCTCTTCACGGGTTGCTGTAGGGGCAGATCCCGCTGTCTGTTCAGTTGGGGCAAATCCAGAGCGTCTCCACTGATGTCAGACTGACAACGGTGCAATGGTGAGCTGTGCAGCACCCTGCGGTTTGCCATCAGCGCAGAACTTTGGCCCCCAAAATACCAGTCCTGGGAGCTTGAATCTGTTCCCAAGCCAGCCCCCCGTGGGCGTGTGGAGCCTGGTTTTCTTTTGAACTGGGAGGATTTCTGCTTGGAAGCTCCCGGCGCAGCCCTGCCATGTAACTGGAGCCCTAGCGGGAGTGAAAACAATGGCCTGGCTTAGTGAAGATTTTTGATGGATGGGGACCCCTTGGGAGATAGCTTCCCAGGGTGGAGGCACTAGGGTCAATGCTGACAGAAGGAAGCCACCTGTATCGGCTGCACCCAGGCCACTGATCCTAATTCCAGATTCCTCCTGGGTTTGCTGTGGGCTGTTGGGTCAGACCCTGAGTCTCATCTGGTTTTACTTTACAGTGGTGGCCGAGGTGGGGATCTGGAAGGGAGAGCAAACATGGGGCCAGGGAGGGAATCCGCTCTGACCCGCAATATGGGGGCAGGTGCTCGGGGGTGATACCAGCACACCAACATTCTCCGATCTCCCTCTTCTAGGCCTCCAGGGGAAGCAATCACAAATAAGTGTGGCCTGGACTGAGGGAAGCCCCTTAAGGACCCATGCTATCCAGAGGCAAGTGAGTCTGCCAGCAGGACAGATGCAAGGGGCACCTGTAACAGGCCGACACCCCTCCCTGTCAGCAGGTGTTGATCCGGCTGGGAAAGAAGTAAGTTGGTTTTGCTGCTTCATTGAGGTAGGTGACTTGTTAACCCTTCCACTGACTTTCAGGAAGATAAGAATAGCTTTCTGGGGAGAGAGGATCTAGGGTGTGGGCTGAACAGCTCTGAAGGAGGAGCCCCAGGATAAGTCCAGCCTAGCAGGAAGGTTTGCGCTGAGCTTAGTGTTATATTATTGTTTTTTTCTGTGTTAATAAAGCCAAACCATAGAAAGGCAATGGCACAGGATGCAGCATGGGCCAAAAGGCAGGAAAGAGGATTTCAAACAATACAATACAATCTATGTCTGTGATTTTCATATTTCATTAAAAGACCAACCCACCCAGAATCCCCACCACCAATAAATCCGGATGACGTAGAAACAGTGCTCAGATCCCACGACGCAGGATCCCCTTCTCCCAAAGTACCCGGCTATTTGTGCTGCTGTTTGTCGGTGGATGGTGGTTTTAAGGGTTTCTTTGTACAGTCAGGAAATGCTCTAGTTGCTAGCAACTACGTGTGATTCCAGCCCCCTGCATAGGTAGCATCTCCCATTGCCCAGCTCCATGCTAACTTGCACACATATTTCACCACCACGCCAAATGTGGCAGGCCCCGTATTAAATCTGGATTTGAAAATCCAAGGGACTCCTGTTTCCAAACTGTGGGAATCAGGACTCCTGGGTTCTTTTCCTGGCTCTGTCACTGACTCCCTCTGTGACTTTGGTCGAGTTGTTTTCCTTCTCTGTGCCTCAGTTTCTCCATCTGTAATATGGGAATCCTGCCCACCTCACGGGGCTACAAGGCCGTGATTGCTGATGGGTGTGACATGCTTTGAGAGCTCTGGATGGATGGGGTGGTAAGATCTAACTGTAACATCATCTTGTTACGATCGTGTAACTGACTGGCTTGAGTGGGGTGAGGGCCAGATCGTGTGAGGTGCTGAATGTTTCCTGGGCAGCAACAAATGCCTTTGGTCCCATGGGTTTCAGTCAAGGCTGAAGGCTTTGCTTTGATCTAACGTAAACCCAAAGCAACAGGTATATCTAACAAGAACAACAGCCCTACCCCAACAAGACTCTCCACTCCACATGCTTCTCCCTCTCGGGAGAGGGTGGAGAACAAACCCCACATGACAGCTGTGTAGACGCGACAGAAGGCGCTCAGCTCCGACCGCAAGGAACGCGGTATAAAACCCTAGGTAGACTAGAACAACAGAGTAGTCTCAGGCCGTTCAGGAAGGCGCTCGATACCTCACCAGGCCAAGCCAGAGGGGGAACGCCCCCGTGGGCGCCTCTCAATCCCCCTTGAGCCTGCAGTGGTGTTTAGCCCTGGGCAGGGGGGTTCTCGCCCGCAGGGGGCCGCTTCAGAGGTTCCCGGCTGGTATTTGGCCGGCGGCTGCATCCAGAACACCCAGGCTGTTTGCCGGCAGCAGAATCGGGGGCAGGCCGCAGGGAGCGGGGAAGAAGCCTTGGCTCCAGGCCTGAAGCTGATAGCGGGAGGCTGGAGATCTTCCCACCCAGTACCTGGCTCTGCTCACGCGTCCTCCCGAGCAGCTGTGAGGAGGCGGGGAGGGCTGGACGGTCAGAGCTCTGCAGGGCGCAGCCAGGTGTGAGCTCCTAGTCCAGCGCCCCTGCCCTCGGCTGCACAACGGGCTCTGGGGAACCAGGCACTGGGCTGCTTTGAAGACGTGGCTCTCAACGTAGGGATCCCAGCCCCTCCCTCTTGCAGCCCCCCCATTGCCCTCTTTCCCACACCCCTCGCCTCCCATTTCTCCCTCACCTGCCTGTGCTCCTGTCTTCTAGGTGTCCCCCAACCCCTGCCCCAGACACGTCTCCCTCCCCCTCTATGCCGACACGTCTCCATGTCCCTGCACCTCGCCTCGTGCCCCAGCCCTTCCCCTCCCCCCAGCATGGCTCTCATGCGGGTGCCATGGAAATGAGCCCCCCACCCCCCCCCGCCTGTCCTGGGAACCTCCGCACAGAGCCCGCTGCGCGGGGTCAGCCCGAGTGCCGGGAGCAGCTCCCCGGTGCCGCGCCGGCCCGCCCGCCTGCCAGGGCTACTGCCCGGGTTTGCCAGCGCAAAGCTGTGACGCGATATTGCGGGAGCCAGGCCAGGAGTGGGCAAAGTGCTGCAGACAGCGGGATTTGCCTACATCAAAGCCAGAGCCAAGGGACCTGCCACGTGTAACCCTTCTGCCATCCAGACCTTGCTTACATCTTGTGAGCCTGAGGTAGGGATGAGCCAGGCCAGCGTCTTTGTCTTGCCTTAATCTAGTCCTGAAAGGGCCACTTTCAAGATCTGCCAGGCTTTCCCCCGCCGGCTGTTTATGGTCGTAGAAAAAAATGGCCTAGTGGTTAGGGTGTTAGCTGGAGACCTGAGTTCAATTCCTGCTCTTCCCCAGACTACTTGGGCTAGTCACTTAATCTTTCTGGGCCTCATCTCCTGCTGTGTTCATTGGAGTCAATAGCACTGCCCTTCCCCAGAGAGGTGTCATGTGGTCATTGTGAGCTGCTCAGATCCTTTGGCGACGGAGGCCAGAGAAGTGTGTTAGATAGAAATGCCAGAAGAACAAGATCTCGGCACTTTTGCTTCTGCAAGAAGCCTCTGGCAGCCTCTCACAGCAAAAATGAAAAATGACGAGGCTGGGAAATATTCATGTTTGACACTACTGTTTTCATAGATTGATAGATGCCAAGGCCGGAAGAGACCGCCGTGGTCATCTAGTCTGACCCTCTGTGTACACAGGCCAGAGACCTTCCCCAAAATAATTCTTTTAGGAAAACATCCAAGCTTGATTTAAAAACTACCAGTGATGGAGAATCCACCATGACCCTTGGTAAATTTTTTCAATGGTTAATTATTTTCACTGTCAAAAACGTACACCTTATTTCCTGTCTGAATTTGCTTAGCTTCAGCTCCCAGGCATTGGATTGTGTTAGACTTTTTCCTGCTGGACTGAGGAGCCCATTATTAAATATTTGTGCTCCATGTAGATACGTATAGGCTGTGATCAGGTCACCCCTTTAACCTTCTCTTTGTTAAGTTAAATAGATTGAGCTCTTTGCGTTTATCACCATCAGGCAGGTTTTTTCTAATCCTTTCATCATTCCCGTGGCTCTTCTCTGAACCCAACCCAACTGACCAACGGCCTTCTTGTATTCGAGTTTGAGTTCAGATTTCAGAGATGAATGTGGAGGACGTGTTTTATCGGAGTGCAGCCATGTTGCCCCTGCCCGTGCCTTAGGGTTTGGTGATGTACTGGGATTGTGAAGAATGTGGGGTGTGTATTTCACACACTGTGGGTAGATGGGATTTAGGGGCAGGTGAAAGCAGTGGATGGGATGTGAGGGGGATTAAAGCATGGCTTAGAGGGATCCCTTAACTGGACACTACTTTGCTGTGATGGGTGTGTGTGTGTGGGAGTGTGATCCCTTACGCAGCCTTAAGGTTACAAAGCTCTTTGTACGTGGGGATAATAATATGACTAGCACTGGGCATGGATCTGGTCCAAAGCCCAGAAAAATCAGTGCAAAACTCACATGGATCTAATGGGTTTTGGATCAGGTCCATGCAGATGAGGCCACCCTGCATGTCCCTATATCCATGTCCTTATATGTTTAGTCCCCATAAGTTGTCGTGTGGGTCCAACCTGAACTGGGGATCTCCTCATGTCCTGCAGCTTTAAACCCAGTGCTCAGCATTTCTTTAACCCAGTTGTTTGTGGTGGCCTGCGGTTAGTCTTGGCTTTGGTTTCTTGGAGAGCAGAGTTATTTGCTTTAGAGCTCATACTCGTATCTCTCTGTGTTTGGTACTTGGAACGCCGGCTCCTTCACAGGCTGCTTCTCCGTCCAATATTCACGTTGGACTTTTCCAGTGTTATTTCAAGATCTGCGGCGCACTTGGCGGGCAGAACAATGGTTCTATTAATAAGTTTGTTTGTGTTACAAGAATTTGTTTGAAAGGATTTTGGTGTATTTTAAAATTTACAAGAAAAACTTTCTGATCCTCCTGGTCCCAGGCTGCGTGAACTAAAACCTCTGACTCTATTATACAGTAAAAAACAAAAGCATTCAAGGATGGCACACTGGGCCATCTTCTTATTGTGGGTAAAAGTCCTGGGTAGTTTTGTGCATGGAATTGGGAGTGGGAGTTGCAAATACCCACCTGGGTTGTTGATGGCCTTGGCTGAGCTGCTGATATCACATTGGAAGGAGTGTCTTAGGCCTTGACCACATAAAATCTTGCACCGGTTTAATTTCACTGGGTCAGTTAAACGGGTGCAATGTGGACATGCTTCTTTCAGTTTACACGAGGATACTGTGGTTTAGCTGACGTTGATTAGGAACAGGTTTAAGATAAACGAAAGGCAACCATTCTGAAAGAGAAGTGTTCACAAAGGGGTTTGCACCAGTTTAACCTAAATCTCTATAAAAACTGATTGAAGTTAAACCTATGCAACTGTCTCATGCAGACCAGCCCACAGCCTTTAGAACTAGTTTAATTAAACAGGTTTAAAATCACCCCTCAGGTGAAGCTGGTGTCACCGAGCGTATGGATGTAAGCAGTCCTTCTTAAATTATGTCTACACTGCAAAAAGATCCCCAAACCCCCTGCAGCAGCAAGTCTCAGAGCTCATGGGGCTTGTGCTGCAGTACTAAAAATAGCCATGTAGACATTCTGGCTCCGGCTGGAGCTCAGGCTCTGAAGCAGAAGGAGGGAGTAGCCTTCAGAGCGGAGTCAGAACATTTACACAGCTATATTTAGCACCATAGTAGGAGCCGCATGAGCCCGCATCTGTAGACCTGGGCTTGCTGCGGCGGGCTTCTTTTTGCAGTGTAGACGGACCCTCCACAGCATCCGGGCAGAGTTCCCCGTGGGAGACGGGAAAGCCATTCCTCTGGTCTAGCAGCCTCCCACCCATGGGGATGTTTGGCCCTGACCCATCGTTAGCACAGGATAAAAGCCTGGAGGGAGTTTTTATATTTCCGTAGCCCAGGCTCAACCTGTCTCTTTCTTCTAATGGAACAAAAATAAATCCCCATTCTGTCTGTTTTGGCCTGTCCCTGGCTCCCCATATCTTGTTGTCATCTGTATTACAGTCGTGCTAAGAGGGTCCACCTGAGATCAGGGCTCCAATGTGCTAGGTGCTGTACATACTGACACCTAGTAAGAGACAGTCCCTGCTTCCAGAGATTACAGTCCAAACAGACAAGACAAAAGCAACACTGTTACCATTGATAGCTGGGGGCCAGATGAAGTGTTTGCCCAGGATCACACAGGAAGGCTGTGAGAAAGCCTTGATCCTCCTGAATCCCAGGGCAGCCCTAGTCACAAGACCATCCTTTCCCTGAAGAATTGGTGGTGTCTGCTTTGGCTGGGACAAATATTACTGGTGCGAATGAGAGCCTGCTGTGCTGGAAAAGGAAGAACGTCCTCACCCAGGGGTGCTTTGGACTTCAAAGCCTGCATTCTTGGGGCATCACAGTGCATGGGCTAGACGCGAGATGCAGTATTGCCAGCTCCGAGCATCAAAACCGCATGTCGGGCTCCCCCAAATCAGTAGCTTCTGTTCTATGCAGGTTCTTACCCCACCCTCCCGCTGCTGTCTCAGAGCATCTTCCAGCCATGACGATCCATCCTGTGTAGGTTATTCTTTCTCTCTTCCCCTCCCCTGGCGGGGGGGGACTGTGTGCCATGGAGTAGTTTGGCTTGGTTTTTTCTATGGCCACGCTGCTGTCTTTATGCTTCTGAAGGCAAGTTGGAGGCAGGTGCCTGCGCTGGAAAAGGAAGGCATGGAGATCTTCCTTAGCTCCTGGGAGAGTTCATCTACAGGCTCAGACCAGCTCTGACTCCTGCACAGACAAACTTTACCCTGGTGGGAAATTGGCTTAAAAATCATGAGGGTTTTTTTTTTTTTTTTAAAAGCACACAATACATTTTGGTCCTTTGGATTTGACGCCCCAGTTTTCAGAGAGAGAACCGGTTTAGTTCATTTAACTGCACGTTATTTATAACTAAACACTGAACTCAATTAAAAACTCTCCTCTTTCTAAGCCACCCTGAAGTAATTCCTGAGTTGCACAGCTGGCCAGCAGGGAACAGACTCTAGAGTTTGGCTTGCCGACAAGCTCTGATTTATTTTATTTTGTTTGTTTGTTTTGAAAAGGGAAGTAATATTGAGAAGTGGCATTCAGACACTTAAAGGTACCAAGCACTGTATGTGTGTTTGTGTGCATGTACATACAAACACAACTCGAAGTGTGTAGCAACTCCCACAGGGTGACACACATGTAGCAAACCTGAAATTCATCCCTGTGCATCAGACAGCTGTTGTCAGTTGTTGGCTGCATGTGTGTTTTCCCGGTGTGTATGCTGCCCCTGTTCCGCAGGTAACCGAGACACCAAACCACAACTGGATTATCCAATCCAATAAAACCGCAGATCTCTTTCAGCAACGTAGGCACCCAGGCTGGGTTTATTGTCAGACGAGCACGGTAAAAGGCGCCCTATACATGCTACAAATACACTTAATACACATATGCCCCTGACAATGGAGCAGCTCGGTAAACAGCGGGACTTTCCGTTCCTTCCTCGGCCAGACAAAGAAAGACCCTCCTTTATACATTGCTACAAACAAGTTGCATATTGCCCCTCTGCCGTGTGTAGCTGCCACCCTCTGACGTGGTAAGATACCACCTTTTACCTTGTGCCGAATGGTTCGGCCAAAACATCTCTAGCCATTACATTGTTATTTTGATGGGTCATTATGCCCTCATTATCTTTGGGGTACTGGGATGTTTTGGTACCTTTCTGGAATGTGCTTGTGTGCGTGCTCTGTGCTTCCTTAGGACTGCATTAGCTCTGTTCTTGCCAGAAGCTAGATAACAATGACTATATTTGGTTGAAACGACTCTTTTTTATTGTGGGTCAAAATGGTCTTTTTTATCATTCCTCTTCCAACTACATTGGAAATGTTTTAACGTTTTGATAAACATTTCTAAATGAATGTTTGTCTGTTTAGAAAATTTTCATTTTGTTTTGGTGTGTACATTTTCTCTTGTCTTTCCACTCCTCTGCTGCCCCATATTTTCCCCACTTGAGGGCTGGAATTGGGGGGAAGTGTGAGGCGGGGAAGTAAAAAAGTGAGGCAGAGTTGGGGAGGAACTTTCACTTTTTTAATTTTTCCATTTTGCTCACTTCAGAGACAGAAAGTTACAAAGTGAGAGAAAAGTATTACTTTTAAAAGTGTTATTTTCTCTCACTTTTTAACTTTTCCCCTACTTTTCCAGTTGATAAATAACTGAAAGAAGATGGGCATCTCCCCACAGTTTTAAAATGCAAAAATCTGAAACATTTCAAAAACACTGGAAAATTTCAGGCTTTGTTCCCTACGTTTTTCATTTTGAACTTTTTTGAAAAATTTCATCAGAACTGAATTTTTCTCACATGAAATTTTGGTTTTGAATAAACCACATGTTTTGAGAAGAAAAAGCTTTTAGCTGAACAAAGTTTGACCCGCTCCAGCAATGACATTCTGTCTACCTACCTTACTCCAGCAGACAGAGTCCATGACAAGGTTGTTCTATGTTGTGCACAATTGTTTTGCACTGTTAGCTGTTGTGTTCCACTCCAGAAATGGTTGCATTTAAAGAGTGGGCATACTGAATCCTAGAAGACATAAGGTAGAAAGTCCTTGGGGATCATTTGGGGTGACAGGTATTGTAGAGGTGAAAGGCTGTACCTGTAAAAAGAATAATGAAAACAATCGGGTGTTTTTTCCCAAAACATTTGCAGCTCAGAGAGAATTTTTGCTGCTGTGTTTCTGGATTCCATTTTATCGTCCCAGTTCAGCGCTAGTCATGTTTATTGCTGTTCAGATCCAAGGGAGGGGGTGGAAGCCTCCTACACTGGATATATCAGTTGAGGTCACTTCTGGGAATGCATGAGGTTACGTAGGAAAGTATTCAGTTCAAATCAAAAGGAAATGGGAGGTGGATGAAGCAGCCTTTCTCTCAGGACTATCACCAGGAAGGCTTATTCAGGGCAAACGATAAACCATTGGGTCTGAAAAGATCAAATGCGCTCCACAAATGTTCTCTTTAGAGTCGTCCACCCATGCTGTGCTCCCCTGTTACCTTATCTGCCTTCGGAAACCTCCGAGACATTAGCTGAGCTGTGCAGAACAATCTAAGCTTTGAGCATTTCCATATCACAGCCTTATTTTGCAATTGCAAAATCTGCTCTTTGGAGGTAAATGGAGGAGGCAGCGCACATGGTACTGTTAGATTTAGAGAATAGGGTGGGATTAAAAAATAAGACTGAGCTGCTCACTTTATAGCAGGCATATCTTGTATAGGACCACAGGAATCTCCAGCCCGGTTCAGACCCCAGGTCTCTCTAGCCCAGTGTACTGTCTGTGACACCAGGAGCTTCAGAGGAAAGTGCAAGAATCCTGCAATAGCAGAGGTGGGATGATCTGCCCCGCACATGGGTCTCATCCTGAGCCCTAATAATTGCCAATTGGCTCAAGCACAATGTTTAATATCCCTTCCAGATTTTCTCTTCTCATTAACCATAACTCTGGATATTCTTGATAGCCATATCAATGTCCGATCCCTTTTTCAATCTAGTCATGGTCTTGGCCTCAGAGACTTCCTGTGGCAGTGAGTTCCACAGTTTAATCGCATGTTAAGTGAAAAAGCATTTTCTTCTGTCCATTTTGAATTTCCCATCTTTTCATTTCCTGGGGAGTCCCATTATTCTTGTGTTATGAGACAGGAAGAACAGAAGCTCCTGATTTCTCTTGTCTAGACCATTCAGGATTTCACATTTTTTATCATATCCCATCTTCACTGTCTTCTTTCTGAGATGACAATCCCAGTCTTTTTAGGGGTTTAGCTGCACCAGCAGAGACTAACAATGTTTCATTGCAATAGTGAAGAGAAGTTGAATTCTATTCGAATGGGCCTCAGGGCCCATTCAGTCGGGTGCTATTATCAAAGATGCCAGGTAGTGCCGAATGGGAGGTGGATGTATGTGCATCATGAACTGGAGAGAGATTCCCTAATTTCTTTCAAACAACCAGCAGGTGGCAATGATATTCGGTCATTGCCCTGGAGTTGAAAAGAGGACCTTCTGGCCAAAGGCTCCATAGCCCCGTTACTCATCCCCTAAGCCAGCCAGCCTTTATGGAGTAGGGTTTTATTTCTGTTTTTATACTGGGGGAAAAATCAGTGTATAAGACAGAGTTTTCTGTACTAGAGAACTCCACTAACCCAACAATTCTAGCTTCCTCTGTCCATGCATGTTTATATATGTCTGTTTGTGATCAAAGTAGGGGTTGCACCTAGGGAAAAGGGGTGGAACTTTACCTATGCGCCATGCACAATCATAGGACAGTTGTGTACTTCTGCTCAAATGTTCATTGGTGAAATAGCTAATAATGGGTTACAGGAACACTGTCCACAAAAATACTCATTTGGTCAAAAAGTCAATTTTCAGATATTGATCAGCTCTACTAACATGTTCCCGTCTAACCTTCTGTTATCCCTTGTTCATAACTTTCTGAAACATTCTCCTTTAGGCCTGCTAGCTTCCATACTTAATCTTTTGGTGATGACTAATTGTTCTGGAAAATTTAATGAAAATCTGTTCAGCTATTTCAAGAGTTTAAAAAAAGCATTTTCCTACTTTAAAAAAGTCATCAAACTTTTTTTTTTTTTAACCACACAATTAACCCAGAAACAGAAGAATTTGACTCTGGCCTGTGATTTGTAGTCTCTGTATTGTGCGTTCACAAACAATTTTAAAAAATGGAGTGAATAATAAAGTTATAAACCACTTTTGAGCATGCTCTGTAGGCATTGTTTTTAGCAGAGTTTGAGGAAGTTTTGTACATTCTTCCTGACAGACTTATCACTTGTAAGCTGTGTCTATACTGGCAAAAATAGTACCCATAACTCCTCTGCCAGCAGTAGCTATGTTGGAATGGTACTCACACAGGCTTAGGTATTTTTATTACCTCCTCAGAGGTAGGTTCAATACCATTAGGACTATTTCATTGTCAGCAGGACTAAGAATACAGGAAATTTCTTTTCTTTTCCCTCTCTTATAAACAAAAAACCAAGGACATTCAGTGCCAAAAACTTTGTTACTGAACCACCAAAGTTACCTAGTTAAAAGAAGAGGGGGAAAGCCAGGGAACGCAAAAGCTTAACTTCATTGTACATGCTGTAAAGTTTATGGTCTGGATCCGTTATTCACAATTAGTTTCATAGTGGGGAATTACATTTATACAAAAATTATCTTGCCTCACATCTCAAGCACTAACATATCCTTGTGGCAACTACAGCGCTGATTTAGATAGAAAAGTACCTTTAGGAGAGGATTTAATATAATTTTAGCTAGAAACACTGAGAAGCCAGCATCACCTGAACAATAGGTGTTCTTGGACCACCGGCAGAGTCCCACGGATCAGTCATGGTCCATAGACCATAGTTCAAGAGTCCATGGAATAGAATTAACAATATAAACAAATATATTACGCTTCGCCTTGAACAGGAACAGTTATAAGTGACAGTTAATGTTGCAACTGACACCTGAACTTTAAATGTGGCCCTCAGGGCATGCAAGTCACTTCATGCCACATTGCTTGGCATTGCAGCCTCTTTTCTCCGGCAACTGTGAAGCACTGAATTCTGAATCCCACCATTTTGCACCTTTGCGATAATACTTTCTAGATTTCCCACGATCGGTGTAGGCAACTTTGTGATTTTATTGCGAGGATACGGGATATTTGTCTTGAAGCTCCAGGTCCTGGTTTCATGAGACTCAACTTTCATTTAAAAAAAACCTGTACATTTCTAGTCTTCATGTCTGTGGAGAAGAGCTAGAAAGTGTCCCCTGGTCCCAGCTTTCAAACATCAGGACGCCAGTAAAGACCCAATATTTATTATTCTTTAAAACTCATGGGTTTTGAGCCAATCTTGTGACTTTGGAGGGCCTGATTTTGGAACACTTATGGTCAGCAATCCCATGTGATAGAAAAGCCGTAAAATTCAGATCCCACTCTGGATTTCAGACACCCGGCATCAAGTGGAGATCAGCTCTGGGGTTGGAGTGTTGCCCCTGATAAAGAGAGGCCGTTTGCAATTTTGGATCTAGATTTTAAACACCCCCAAAACACAGAGCTTTTCGAAGCTGGGGTTTCAACTCCGGCGATCTTTACTTTCAAAAGTAAAAGTTTCTTTTCTTTCCAAGAGAGTCATCCTAAGAAGGGCTCCCCCTGTATAGAAGTTCCTCTGCAGATCCACCGCTATCTTGTAGTGCATTTTAATTTCTTCTTTGCACAGGTTTCTTATCAAGCCCATTCTACCTACCCCCTCTCCGGGTTCCAAAACCTTTCCAGCCTGCCTGCTTTGGGGTGACGGTGGCCCTAAAGCCCCAGATTACTTTAATCCGGCCCTGTGAGCGAAGCAAGGAGACAGTGAGGAAATTGGCTCTTTTTCTATTCCTGGAGGAGTCAAGTTTTTGTTTGAAGATGGTTCTTAATTTCCTGCTTTGCATGCTTCAAAGCCAGAGGCTGCCTAAGGGGGTGTGTGGGACTGTGTCCGAGGCACTGGAAGGGGCGGGGTAGGCCAGGCTTGCGGGGGGAATGCCAGAGAAAGTGACAGCTGGAACTTTAAAGTGATTGCTGCTCTTCAAAGACAAGATGAGCTAAATTACTGACAAGCGGGTGTGCGCTCTCCACTCCCAGAGCAGTAAATAGTTTCATTTGGCCAAAGGCTTCCCAAAGAGAAGGATGGTACATTTGAAGGAAAAATACTGGCTTGGTGATTTATTTTTTGCTGGGAGGTTTTATTCAATTGGAAGGGAAAAAGCGTGTTGGTTTTTATCGTAGAAATATCAGGAATCTCAAATCATGTCTTCCTTGTTTTTGCTGGAGGGCTTCTTGGAACCATAGAAAACTTGAGTTTGAGCTCTCTCAGTCCTTATTGGAAGAGACAGGTGTGCTGAATCTTTAAAAAAGAGAGTTTTCCTCCCAACTGTGTGCCAGGTGTTTGAGTTAGCTATACGCTAACCAAATCCAACTGAAAATAAAGAGTTTTGAAGAGACTGATTAAAAAGCCATTCCCCGGCTTGGGTTTCAGCATCCTGGTACATTTTATGTCATGATTCTACCAGTTCTTTAGTTACTCACAGCTGTTCCAAGAAAAACAGCAGAGAAAAGCCAGAGTTTGGGGAGTGAGAATCTTTGTTTGTATTTTTCATGGCTACAGGGGGCTGAAATAGACACAAGATCTGATCTCCCAGCATTTTCCCTGCCCTCCGGGAACTGAATCACCATGAGGAGTCCAAGGCTGGGAGCCTGAATTCTGTTGCTGCCTCCAGATTGACACAGGTGTAACCCAGATCACTATCTGGCCCCAGACCTCATTTCACGTTGGCCCTGCACGTGGCTCTTGGTCGTTAAAAAGCCCATGAAAAAACCTGGCACACAAACACCTGAACCTCAAGCTAACCATGTTTGGGGCTAGATGTAAATCTTATTTCTTCAGGTTAGCATTCCCTGAATCATTTCTTCAGAAGAAGAGAGACCCAATACATCCACCCCCATGTAGCATCCATGCACACATAGACACAGCACCTCTACTCGCACACAAAAAAGCAAGCAAACAACCAAAAGCCAAAGGAGTTGCTTCTCCTACAGGCTGGCAGGGAAGAGAGAGGTAGATCACTAGTCATTGCTAATTCTGTTACTCACGGCTTGGGTGGCGTTGGGATGCCACACAGCTGGGGAACAGATCAGTGCACACACATAGACAAACACAAGCACCAGACGCCTCCACGGCCCTGGGGAGTTCCTACTTACATCACCCTTGTCTTTCCCTCCACAGGATTCTAGTTTGTGACAGCCAGGCAATCCCAGTTCTGCAGCCCCACAGGGTAAGTGTTTGTCTTTCTAGCTTTCATTCCCCCCACCATCATCTTTTCCTTCTTATTCCAAAGAGCTTTGGGATCTTAATGCTCTGTATGTGACAGCTGCCTCTCTGGTCAACACACTAGGGATTGCACCTAGAGTAACCAGATAGCAAGTGTGAAAAATCAGGACAGGGGGTGGGTGGAGACAGGCGCCTATATAAGACAAAGCTCTGAATATCGGGATTGTCCCTATAAAATCAGAACATCTGGTCACCCTAGTTGCAAAAGGGAGCCTCCAGAGCTAAACGTGTGAGTTGTTAAACCTCCTTAGCTAGGGGTGTAACTCATATCCTTTGCAGATTGGTATGGAGGGGGCTCGTTAAATATGCTCCCCAGTAGGTTACACATACTGCCCTCCCCCAGGTACATGTCTCTGTGCTCCGCCAACTCTCCTGGGAGGGAGGGAGGCTGCATTGATCTCTCTGGCTGCAAGTGGTAAAAGCTGATAATTATCTAATAATAAGCGTTTCAGGTCAAGGTCAGCCGTGTTATTATGGCAAAGTGTTTGCACCTTGGCTTGTTGATCTAGGTAGGGGCCCCGAGAAATGGCTGAAGATTGAGACCAGGAGGCTCTTTCCCTGACCCTGTGGAAATTGCTGACTCTGGAGACAGGGCAATGCAGACAGTGCAGATCCTTCTCCCCACCTTTGTTCAGGGAGGTTTAGGAATGCAATCAAGCTCTAAGAGGGGCTGCTAAAATCCCACCGCTGGGTCTCAGCTGCTCATCGCTAGAGCTGGCTCAGCCCTGTGTTTGCACCGGGAGGGGACTACGTTGGCCAGGACAGCTTGTCTCAATGCATTTTAGAGACCGTAGTTTCTTCCAAGGGGCAGGGAAGTGTTTCTAGCCCCAAGGAGCAGATGCATAGCGAGGCTTGGATTGGCCTGTGGGAGAGTCGCTGTGGGGCTGCCCCAGCCAGCTGGGAGCCAGGCACAGACAGGCCCCGAATCCAGCATGGCTCTGATCCCAGCTCTGGGCTGGCAGCGCCGGAAATGCCCTCCCCACCTGGCAGACTGTGAGTCAGGATCTGGCAGCCTGGGTCAAGACCGAGCTAAACAACACCCTTCCCTTCGCAGCCAGTTGCCAAAGGCAAACGCCTCTCGGAGCGTCTCAGGATGTGCGCCGCAGGTAGCAGAGCAGACCATTGCGAGCAACTCCCAAACTCCCCGCGCCCTGCCTTTGCTCCTGTCTCCCAGGCACCCCAGTTGGATGAAACCCTCTGTACATCCCCGAGTTCAGGACTGGGTGCCTTAGGCGTTTACGATTTATATTGCGGCCGCTCAGGAGCGCCACTGCCATCGGCTTTGCTTCTTCTAAATGAGTCGGAGGCTCAAAGGATTTGTGAGCATCAACCTGATTGTTACACAGGCTGTTCGCAGCCTCCGGGGCTGCTGCATGTTCCGTCCTGTCACTGTGTTCACTAGCGGGTAGTGTAGACTAATGGCAAGAGCAGGGCATGTCCCGTTTCTGATCCTGCGGCAAGTTGTATGTGACCTTGGGCAAGTCACTTTCCCTCCGACACCATTCCCCCGTCTGTGATGCGGGGCCATTGACACCAGCTTCTTGGGGCTGTTCTGAGGCCTCATTAACCACGTTAATTAAGTGCTCTGAGAGCGCTAGATGAAAGCAGCAGGGTACACAGGTTGCCTGATTACATTGAGAAACCCTGATTAAGAAGCCCTCTTATTACGAGATTTCCAGGCTAGATTTGGAGAGCAGCAGGTCTGGATAAGCAGCCAGACTTTAGCTATCTGCATTCAATCCAAACCACGAGGAACAGGTTCAGAGGTGGATGTATCCTATGCATCCTAGATGGGCATTATCTGTCTGCAGTTTGGCGTCCTTTCTTTCCTTACAAACTGCTCTGGAACGCTTTGGAAGACGTTATGTCCATCTCCAGCCTGACCCACCCTGCCCTAAGTTGGCAACCAAAGAACTCACACCACGGTCATGAGAAGGAGAGCCTCCGAGCTGGGAGGGTGAAACTCGTTACTGAGAAACCTTCGTGCCTACAGCATCTGGAATATTTCATCGGCAGGAATGTGTCTCGGGCATCTTTCTTCCAAATTTCTCCACCAGTAGCACGCTGAGCCCTTGGAGCTTGTAAAAAAGCACTTCATATACATGCCGTACATTAAGGACAGGGCCGGAATATATTAAATATCACCTGATATGTTATCACACCAGAATGATTGGCTAAAAGCTTTTAAGGAATGGAATGAAATGTCATTCTCAGGCAGGGGGGAGAAGTATTCTCGGGAGGTTGCTTGCTGGGCCTTTTTTCTGTTTCCAGGATCCGTGGCGGGTCAGGGCGAAGATTTCTACATGCCCATCTCATCCCTTTTGGCAGCAGTTTAGTCTGACTGTTGAAATGTTGCACGGACCTGTCTTGACAGTCAAAGTCCCGTGGCCCTGCAGTGCCGCCACGTTAGCCTCTAGGACAACACAAAATTTCACAGGGGCAACAACATGTTAACAATGTGTCGGGAGGGGGTTTGCCTGCTTTTCACAGACGGGGAAACCGAGGCACGGAGCGGCCAAGGGACTCCCAATCTCGTGCCCAAGACACTAACTCTCACACACCTGCCTAAGTTTTTACCCACTTTGCAATCAGATTCTTCTGCTCTGTATTGTTCCATGCAATATGGCTATGGCTATCGCTTCAGCAGTTCATAGGTGCTGGAAGTAGGAGTGGGGGGGTGCTACCGCACCCCCTACCTTGAAGGGGTTTCCATCACATACAGTTTGGTTTAATGGCTCTTGGCACCCCTACTATACACGTTGTTCCAGTGACCTTGTAGCCATTACAGAAGCATGGAAATTGGAGGAGGAAAGGTCCTGTCTTTTCCATTCCACCCCTGTCCTCTGGGAGCCAGCTCAGAATTGTTCCCTGAAGTATATTCTCCAGAGCTTTGGAGAGGCGAGTTTTAAAAGATTCAACCAACGGGGGAATCCACCGCTGGCCAAGTCAGGATTGTAAATGAGGGAGCAGAGGACTCAGAGGTCAGGCCATGGGACTGGGGGTGAGGAATAGCAGAGTAAACAACACAGTGGGTCAAATTCACCCCTGGCATAGCACCTTTGATGTCAGCCGGGTTATCCTGGAACTCTGCCTGACTGCCAAAGGAAAGATGCTGAAGTGAACAATTCCTTCAGTTGCACCACACAGGCCACCACCGCAATGCACATCTGTGACGGGCTCCAACCGAAACCTCCAGCCCAGACCCAGCCAGTTTATGGGGGATCCAGATTCAAAGCCCGGTGGCCAGGTCAGTCCCTGCATCAGCTGGAATGGAAAGAGCATCCGGTCTGGTTCCAGCTCTGAAAAAGCTGAAATCTCATGCAAACTGCAGATCTGGAGGGTGTCTGCCCTTTGGGACAAAATCTTGAGATGGCAGACCTAAGAGAGGCAGTGTCACCTACTGGATAGAGCAGTGGAGGAGAGCTTAGGAGACCTGGGTTCTATTCCTAGTTCTGCCACTGGTCTGCGGGCTGAGCTTGGGCAAGTCACATCCCCGCTCTGGGCCTCAGTTTCTCCACCTGTAAAATGGGGATAATGACTCTGCCCTCCTTTGTAAAGGGTTTTCAGAGCTTATTAACCTAATCCTCAAAGTCTATCAAAAACAACGGGAGTCCTGGAGCACCTTAAAGACTAACAAATTTCCACAGGCACAAGCTTTCGTGGGCTGCAACCCACTTCGTTAGATGCAGTGAGTTGCAACCCACGAAAGCTTATGCCCGCAGAAATGTGTTAGTCTTTAAGGTGCTCCAGGACTCCCGTTGTTTTTGCTGTATAGAGACTAACACGGCTACCCCTCTGGAACTTTTCACCAAGTTCTATCGCTGATTCAGCCTCAGCCTCACACCGGGACCCTGAGCCTCCAGCCTAAATCTGATCTAGAAGTGGATTTGGGGAGATTCACCTTCATCTCTCAATTCCAACTTGGCCAGAGCCACATTCTTGTCCCCTGGATCCAAACACCCCCAGACTTGGGGAAGGCTCATCTTTAAAATCCGGATGGCTCAGGTTCGTCACCTGTTTGGATGTGTCCCCCTGAACCTATAGAACCTTAGAGTCTATGAGTCTAGGAATCACCTGGGAAGGTTTGCAAACCGCAATGAATCTCCCCACAAGCCTGCTCCAAGTTTGTAATGAAACCGGAAGCTGAGCACACTCCAGATGGCCCCAGGTTCCCAGGCAAGCATGTCACGCAGGCTGTACTCCTCAGAGCTCAGTGAAATCTGACAAGCAATGCCTGGGTATCGCTTGAACACCTGTGTCCTGTGTGTGTGGACCAGATGTGGCTCCACCCTGGGGTCAATGGGTGTAGCGGGGGCAATCACCCTTGCCAATAGAGTGCCCCCTCTGCTTCGCCATTCGATGCACACAGCCCTGCGAGGGAGGGACTTGAGCATAGACAGGACGTGTAGCACCAATCAGAGGCATGCCCGATACCCAGGTGGCCTCCAGAGCTGGCAAAGGAGTCATACCCTTAATCCTGCTGGGGAGATTTAAGGAAGGCAAGGACGCAGGCTCACAGGTGTGCTCTGTTGACCAGAACAGTCTGAATGATGGCTCCCATGGGAGGAGGGGAGCAACCTCATGAGGCTTCACTTCCACTTCCAGCTAGGATCCAGCCTGAATGTATGAATCAGAGCCACTGCTTGGGGCTCTTAAAGGGACGGCACGGGGTAATGTCCTCCTCCCTGCCCCCTGCTGACCCTTCCTGCTGCCTTCGAGAGGAGGCCAGGCAGTCTCCAGGTCTGGGTGTTGTGCTTGTCTGAGTAAGTCACGATGGGACACAACCCTGCCTCTCCAGATAGCCGTGTCACTAGTCTGCTCAGACTCAAGAGTTTCCTTTGGTGCACTCCTGCACATCCTAGTGGATTGAGCAAGGGCCAGGAAGCCAGACAATCCCCAGTTCTAATTCCATCTCCCATGACTTATCATCAGATCCCCGTGCCTCAGTTTCACCTTCGGTATAATGGGGACAACAGCAGTGACCCAAGCCAAAGGAGGGCTGGGAGGGTGAATTAGTTGCCGTTTCCACAGCCTTTTGAAAGCCTGACGTGCTAAGGGTTATTCTCACCACTCATCTCCTACCTGTCTGAAAACCTTGCAGGGAAAAAAAAAATTACCAAGTCTGGCTGAGTTCATCTCCAGCGCAGCCAGTGGGTTTGCCCCAGGGCTGAATTTGGCCCCAGTGTTTTGAAGCCCCGATAAATCTTCTGGCTGGAGCACGCTGGTGTGGTACGAAAACAGCTGTGTTTTCTTAGGCACCAACGATTTGACTGATATGGTTTTTATTGCTACCACAGAAGCCGTTAGCATGTAAATGTTACGTTAGGGTTTTATAGACCTTGCTGTCTCCGATATTACCCTTAATATATCTAAGGAGGATTTGAAAAGGTGACACCTCCGGAGAGGGAAGCCTGCAGCATCCAGAAAAATCCTCCCCTCCGCAAAGGTTTCAAACCTCCAGAGGGGCTGGATGGCTAAACTGGCTGCCCCCAGTGGGGCTGCCCCCCCCCAGCCCCCGCCCCTCC
Organism: Emydura macquarii macquarii; assembly: GCF_026122565.2. Classification (NCBI taxonomy): domain Eukaryota; kingdom Metazoa; phylum Chordata; order Testudines; family Chelidae; genus Emydura; species Emydura macquarii. Next base: position 1,819,883 of record NW_027130449.1, on the reverse strand, counting down.
TCCAGACCCAAGAGCAAAGCAGGATACACGTTTCAATCATTAAGCTATCGAATCTCTCCCCTAAGAATGCCATAATTCAACGGGCAGCGAGCCAGCAATAACAGGCCACGTTCCCAGAGGAAATCTGGAAACCCTTTCATTTCGCAGGGTCCTCAGATATGCTCTCCCCGTCCAGGGCATGAAATATAAAACTTGACGTGGAAGCCCCGGGGGGACTCTGGCTGGCCGTTTGGGGGATGGGGGCATTCGAAAACGACGCTGCCCATTTACAATCTGCTGAAATGTGAACGCTCGCGTCCTTACGGGTGACGGAGTGGTCTGTCCACAGCCAACAAAAGCCATTTTGCATGCATGGTGCATGGGGCACGACGGGCGACCCGCGGCCGAGAGTCGGCCCTGCCGTTCCCATAAGCAGGGGAGCGAGACAGGATGATTTGGAGCGCGCGGGGCGGTTTTTATTGTTGCCTTTCCCCCAGCCACCCCACGCTGCTCCAGCTTGGCAATTTGACATTGATTATTGTGTGTGTGTGTGTGTGTGTGTGTGTGTAAAGCCCGCCCCCTCCGCTGGCTAATTAAAAAATGGCTTGTGAGGCAGCGTGCTTTTAAATTGCTAAGGATGGCAGGCCGGCCCCTCAACACAAAAATCATTAATTCTAAAGTGACAGTGTTTCTTTAAGAGGCCCCCATCGTACAGGACGGGGGTCGGATCGAGTTGATTATAGACTCCTCTTCTCATCAATCTCGCTCGCCCCAGGAAGGTAGCGGAAACACTGCCAGAAACTGGCTCGCTCCATTGCTTGGCGGGGCTGGGGGCCAGGTTTTTTCCTCAGGCTCCTTGTCTGTCTCAGGGAGGGGAGATGAGGGAGGGGGGCGGAGAGGAGGAGCTGGCTCGGGACACATACATCCAAATGCAGGGCGAGTCGTGAGAGCCTCCGTTGAGACCCTTCGGTGCTAGCACTCAAGCAGGGACGCTAGTTCTTCAGCCGGGCTGGTCAAGTTCTGCAGGATTATCTCAGAGCAGGGTGTGAGATATCAAAGTTGGAGGAGCAGGGCCATGTCAGCTCAGCTTTGTGGGATTCACTCCCATGAATGCATGAAAGGCTCCCTGTACAAACTGCATTAGATGCGCTCCAAATGTTCATTCCCGATTGGTCACGCTCTGACCCGCAGCTGCATTCCCTGGCTGGAGGAGTGAAAGATGCACTGACGCTTTGTTCTGCCAAAATCAGTGCTTGGAACCATGACAGGATTATCATATTACTGAACTAGAGGGTCATCCAGAGAAAAATGATCCTCGCCGTGACTCGAGGGGGCATGTCCCTCCTCGCAATAACAGAACACTAACGCACCTGATCTGTTGGGGAATGAAAAGATGCTACATGGGCCCAGTGCCGGACAGCAGCACCGCATTCCTGTCCCGTTTAGGACAGTCGTGTTTGTTGACGATCCATCCTAGCGTGGTCACCTTTGCTCTCGGTTGGCCGGGGGGCGGTTGAGAGAGTCTGAACGTGAGCTTTATTTGAAGGGACGTGGGCAGGTGAAAACCAGCGTGGGCCACCTCCCTCGGTTCACTCCGGCCCTGCTGCCCCCCGCCCAGGGACGCAAAACGTCCCTCCTGGAGCATACGGATGAGCATGGCCCCGTATGGCTCTGGAAAAGCAAATCTCCTCTTATAGCACCACCAAAGGGCAGTCAAATGGCAAAAGATTTAAAAGCATCACTGTGGAGTCCAGATGCCCCCCTCCCAGGGTCCCCGTGGGGCCGAGGGGAGCAGCCAGCCCTGAAAGTGCCAATCTGGGGCCCTGGACAAAAGCAGCAGTCAGCGTGCGCTTCGGAAAAGTGGGCCCCAGGGCGTCATGTCAGGTGCTGAATGAGCTGGGATTCCTTTGGGATTCCTTTCCTTTCCCAGAAGAGCTCAGCTCCCCGTGGCTGGTTGGGAAAGGCAAACAGTGTCTGGGCAACGGCGGCTTACCGCAACATTTGTACTGTTGCCCTGCTAGCCTCGCCTAGCCCAGCTTCGACAAGGCCAGGCCCCTGCTGTTGGCTTGCCCCTCCTTTTGTGTGCGGCAAGAAGTCTAATCGGCGCCAGCTGTTTCCTAGCCCAGATGGTTAACCCTCGCCTTCCCGGCGCGGCGCTCCAGGACTTGCTGACCAACCCACCCTCCTTCCTTCGGCTTGGAGAGTGACCTCTGCAGAGTGACTTGTATTTACGACGTGTCGGTGTTTGTTTCTCAGCACTTTTCTAGTGGGAATTGTAGAGAAGAAACAGGGACATCCCTGCTGCTTTCAGGTTCTGGGGAAGCTGCTTTCTGCAAATATCCGCACGTGGGCCAGAGTTTGCCCCGGCATTTGACCCTTGAAGGATTCGTGCATCGACTCCGCTGTTCCCGTGATAAATGTTTGTCTCTCAGTGGAACCTCTCCCAGGGCCTGACTCTGCCAGCCGTACACACTGAGCAGAGCCCCCTAGCTTCATGCCCAGAGGGGATCCTCTACGCAGAGATGTTCCCCACTTCTGGGTGGGAGGATGGAGTCCAGCCATCTCCCTGGCTCTGTCTTCCCCTCCCCTGGCGCAGGGTCTGTGCTGGGGGAGGGACGGAGACTGAGCAGGCCGGGAGAGGAGGAGGAAGATGGCGTAAGCAGGTTGGGTGAGATGCATGTGCCACCCCTCCTGGCCCCATGGGAAACAGGTGAAAAGCATAACAGAGCTGCAGGCTGCAGCCCAGGGAAAGCTCTGGGAGTGTCTGGCAGCGCGCAGGGAGCTGGGGCCAGGAAGAGGGCTGGTCAATATGGGGAATGCTGCAGAATCAGGCCTGTGATGAGTTCATTTGATTTTCCCAAAAGCCCCCAGCCCCCTCTGAGGTTCCCCGGTGCTGGGATTGCCCATTGCAGGTCCCTGCAGCAGTTAGGGACTTTCCTTCTGTCTCCTTATAAACAGAGGCTCCCTGAACCCTTGGTCCCTGCAGGAAGGGGCTGCAGTGGGTTTCCACTCAATGGAGACGTTTCTGTCCTGCGGGCTGACAGTCTATAGGGCCCGTGGGTGAAGTGGTGCAGGGACCGCCTTGCTGAGACGTGTAAGTGGCCCATGGGAGGCCTCAGCAGGTGTAACTCACGGGCCAAAAGGCCAGGAGCAGGTCCCTCCACGCTGCACTCCTCCTTCCAGCCCTGGCTGTGGGCGTTACGCCCGTGCCGTCTCCCCGCACCCCACTGCGTGACCTCCCCTCCTTGTCTGGGAGTGGGGGAGCACTCAGCCGCTGCACACCCAGCATTCAGAAACGGGAATCCCACAGCCAGCGAACGCCCGGTGCTCGGACGCGGGAACACCCGGACAGCGAACACCCGGCACTTAGACACAAGCGCATGGCCAGCGAACGCCCAGCATTCAGAAACTGGAGAGCCTGGCCAGCGATTCCCCCGGTGCACCACCACAGGGACCAGCCAGCACTCCACCACGGGCACATGGGGCCAGAGAACAGCCAACTCTCTTGGACATGGGAGCCCGCAGCCAGCAAACACCGGGTACTCCGACAGGGGCGAGCATGGCCAGTGAACACCCGGCATTGTTTAGAGCACCAAGACATAGGACCCTTATTGCTTCGGCCAAAAGAGGAAAATGGAAAACCCAGTCCCAGATGAGAGAGAAATCCTCTAGGCTTCCTCCTGAGCACCACGCTGGGCTCAGCGTACAGCAGATGCCGTTTGCTGTCTGTGTTTGGCGTCACTACGTAAGAAGGGCAGGTGGAATGTGGATACCGTCTGCTGGAAAGCCAGGATCAGGTTACCCCCAGAATCCCACTCTCCCACCGGGTAACAAACCAGCTGGCATCAAAGTGCCTAGAAGGAAATCCACTTTTCCTTGTATAAGCCACGGGGCAAGGGCTGACTTAAGACCTAGGCATTTATGGGCAAATTTCCAGGGAAATACATCTGATGGCTTTCTGCTAAACTCCACTGGGAGCCCTTCCCAGTCGCTGAGAGACAAAGGGTCTGGTCCTCCTCTCACTTTTCCCCTGAGTAAATCCACTGATGTCAGTGGGGCTAGTCCTGGTTTACACCCAGGTGACTGTGACAGCAGAATCGGGCCTACTGCAGTGACAAGGAAGATTCTTGTTATTCTTCGGTGAGTATTATCCGTGTGCTCGATGCTGTCCAGAGCTTGGAGAGAGACATGGACTTCAGCCCAGAACTGAGGTTCTCTTCAGCCATATTCTCCCCTCTCTGAACCAGAGCTGCAGGCTCTTCACACACACCTGCAGGAGAACCTCTGTGCCTTCTTTTCCCATCTGTCAAAGGGGACTGATAATACAAATGTCTCATCTCAACCTGCTACCCAGACACACCGTCCTCGACATGCGTAATTCACACCTGGTTATGCACATGCGGTAGTGCCACAAACCAGTTGGAGTATTTGTTATCACAGGGCAAAGGACCAACGTTGGTCTCCATGTGGGGGCGCCTTAAAGACCCGGGAGCAGTCAGGATTAAAAAAGAAGTGCATGGCAAGATACTGAAAACCTTACAGACTGTGTTTGCTGATTCCATTCTTCCGAACTCAGTACATGATCCTCTGTAGCATGTATTCCCATGGCAATGGAACTGGTAGACATTCTGGTTGATTCCAATAACAGGACATGGCTTGGACTTGTAAAGCAAAATGATCAACACAGAAGAAAAGATTTGAGTCACCTAAGTCCACTGATCACAATGCAATTACTATTGTCTGGCTATTGTAACTGTCAGCATTGCAATGTTCTGAACGTACCAGATTAACAGAGTCTGAACACGTAGGGAGGGAATGTGTAGAAATGGGAAGCCAGGCCCGAGACTGAAAGAGGAAGATAATTGTAAATGTTTGCAGATGAATCAGAAATATGAGTATTGAAAGCACTGTCTGCCCGGGTTGGTCAAATGACAACTGGGGGCGGGGCGGGCACACTAAGCGTTTCAAGGGTGTAGACCCCAAGATGAAGAGGAATTATTTGGGATGGTGTGAGGCGGCCCAGTGAGGAATCATAGGATGCAAGGAAGAAGCTTGTCGCAATTGGGGGAGGTCCCTGATAACTGGAAAAAAGCAAATATAGTGCCCATCTTCAAGAAAGGGAGGAAAGAGGATCCAGGGAACTACAGACCGGTCAGCCTCACCTCAATCCCTGGAAAAATCATGGAGCAGGTCCTCAAGGAATCCATGTTAAGGCACTTGGAAGAGAGAAAGGTGATCAGGAGCAGTCAACATGGATTCACCAAGGGCAAGTCATGCCTGACCAACCTGATTGCCTTCTATGAAGAGGGCTGTGGGGAAAGCGGTGGGTGTGATGATATACCTTGATTTTAGCAAAGCTTTTGATACAATCTCCCACAGTATTCTTATCAGCAAGTTAAAGAAGTATAGGTTGGATGAATGGACTATAAAGTGGATAGAGAACTGGCTAGAGCATAGGGCTCAACGAGTAGTGATCAATGGCTCCATGTCTAGCTGGCAACCGGTCACAAGCGAAGTGCCCCAGGGGTCGGTGCTGGGGCCGGTTTTGTTCAACATCCTCATTAATGATCTGGAGGATGGGGCAGATTGCACCCTCAGCAAGTTTGCAGATGACACTAAGCTGGGGGGAGTGGTAGATACCCTGGAAGGTAGGGATAGGATACAGAAGGACCTAAACAAACTGGAGGATTGGGCCAAAAGAAATCTGATGAGGTTCAACAAGGACAAGTGCAGAGTCCTCCACTTAGGAAGGAAGAATCCCATGCACAGCTACAGACTGGGACCGACAAGCTAGGCAGCAGTTCTGCAGAAAAGGACCTGGGGGTAACAGTGGATAAGAAGCTGGATATGAGCCAGCAGTGTGCCCTGGTTGCCAAGAAGGCTAATAGCATATTGGGCTGCATTAGTAGGAGCATTTGCCAGCAGATCGCGGGAAGTGATTATTCCCCTCTATTCGGCATTGGTGAGGCTGCATTTGGAGTATTGTGTCCAGTTTTGGGCCCCCCACTACGAAAAGGATGTGGACAAGTTGGAGAGAGTCCAGCAGAGGGCAACAAAAATGATGAGGGGGCTGGAGCACAAGATTTATGAGGAGAGGCTGAGGGAACTAGGCTTGTTTAGCCTGCAGAAGAGAAGAATGAGGGGGATTTGATAGCAGCCTTTAACTACCTGAAAGGGGGTTCCAGGGAGGATGGAGCTAGGCTGTTCTCAGTGGTGGCAGATGACAGAACAAGGAGCAATGGTCTCAAGTTGCAGTTGGGGAGATCTAGGTTGGACATTAGGAAAAAGTTTTTTACTAGGAGCGTGGTGAAGCACTGGAATGGGTTAATTAAGGAGGTGGTGGAATCTCCATCCTTGGCGGTTTTCAAGGCCTGGCTTGACAAAGTCCTGGCTGGGATGATTTAGCTGCTTTGAGAAGGGGGTTGGACTAGATGACCTCCCAAGGTCTCATCCAACACTAATCTTCTATGATTCTATGAATCTTCTATGATTCATGTGGCTGGGCTAGTTTCCTCCATCTGTGATGTTTCTGTTCTGCGATTCTCTAAGTGCTGGACTCGTATAAGGGGGAAGGAAGGAAAAGTGACTCTAGTCAGTGCTTTTTCCAGATGCTTTTCCAGGTCGTTCCTGTCTCCTTGTCAGATAATAAAGATGGTGCTAACAGCAGAGAAGGCTGACAAGACGTGAGGCCTGATTCCTGATTGCCTCATGCCATGGGTCATAAATCACCCTATGCAAAGCAGGGTAAAATGTTACCAAATCAGAACATGAGCGTTTTACATTCCTCTTTCACAGGTGTCAAGCAGTAGAGAATCAAGGCCTTTGGGGCAGGGCATGTCTTTTTGTTCTGTGTTTGTACAGCACCTAGCACAATGAGGTCCTAGTTTGTGGCTGGGCTCTGAAGTGCTATAATAATACAAATAATAATTAATAATAATAAAGGAAAGAAACTAGGCAAATGTAAACACCTTGAAAGAAAATGCTTTGAAGGAGAAGCCTTGAAACAGGCAGGGAGATGCTACACACAGTTGCAGGATGGTTTGAAAGTGAGGCCTCAGTGAAGGAAGAAGCGGGAGAGAGAAGACATGTTTCTAGAGGCGAGAGCAGTGGGAAGCTGCTACAATGTGTGAAGCAAGACTGGAACGTGGAGGGAGCCAGTGCCTCTGAGTTCAGTGAGTTCCATTATCATCAGTCACTCCCATGTTCATCACTGAACCCCTGGTTCTTGGATCTTCCCATGGTCTGGTTTTGTCCACAGGCCCATGGCCTCTTCTGACCAGCGATGGAAAAGCAGACAAAGGTTTTCCCTTTCCAAGTCCATGCTGGTTATTGCTGCAGACAATAAGATTACGGGCCTCCTCACACTTAAACTCACGTCATTCAACGGCACTATGCAGTGTACAGAGCAAATAAGCCATGGCTTCCTGGAACAGAAATCTGCCCACGCAGAACAGCGCTGTCAAGTCTTTGTGCTTGCTGCTGCCTGGAGATCCATGTAAATATAATAAATTCCTCTGTCTTCCCCAGCCTGCCGCATCTTGGGCAAGAGTCCAGTGTCAGTCACATGAACAGCTAAGAACTGGCTCAGAATGGGAGACGTTGGACTTCTGGTCCACCTCTGTGACCTTACTCTACCGCCACCCTACATATGTTCACCCTGAACCTGCGATCTGCACCTCAACCTCTTTCCCCAGGCTACCTACCTGCAAAGCTTTCTTCTGGTGAGGAACTTAGTTTGAATCTCACCTTCAAACCTTTTGCCTTTGCCGCTATCTATCTAAGGTACTTGTTAGCACACTGTGAAGAGAGCAGTGCAGTTATCCCCATTTTACAGCTGGGGACCTCGGGTGCAGAGAGGCTAAGAAACTGGCCCAAGCTCACACTGGAGAGCAGCGAATTGAACGCTCATCTCTTAAAGCCAAGGTTATACCCTAACCCTTGGTCCGTCTTTCCTCTATGCTGGCTGCTGCTTTGGCAGGTGCAGATCATGCTGGGAAAGAGTTGAGCAGCGTTTTCTCTCCCTGAGGCAGGTAACTCATGACCCTACCTGGACATAAGGGGCCGGATTATCTCAGGGGCCTTGGATTTGGCGGAGGACCAAAATAGATATAATTGACTGCATTGTTCGTCAGTTGGCTGCTGAGTACCGCACATGAGGGGCTTTCTTCGGCCCCCCACCGCAGGCAGCTGCTGTTCCTTCATGCCTCTGGGAACAGCAGAGCTCTCCTTCACCCCTCAGGAACCTCACCTATGCTCACGGGAGGGGGGGGAGTGAAGAACAGGCAGAACGAGCCCTGAAGCTCAGGGGGGCTCCACTTCTCCGTCCCCCTCCCCTCCTGGGAGCAGGTCTGGCTCTTCCGCTTCCCCATCCCTCCCTAGAACACCCACCTGGGAAGGGGCAGGGGGTGGAAAACCCCTGGAGCTGTGCCCGCCTGCTTGAAGGAGGAGGGGCACCCCCTGCAGAACCCCCAGCCAGTAGGAGCAGAGATGAGGCTGGGGGCTAGAGGGCAGAAGTGATGGGGGCTGACAGATGAGGGGGCTAGAGGACAGAACTGACAGGGTCTGGGGGGCTGAATTGGTGGGGGCTGGGCAGATGCACATCAGTTTATTTTCCCTCTCTTTATTGGAGTAGATGGCGTTGATACATTTTGGCTTACAGTGGCACACTTTTAATCAGGCACTTAGATATTTATGTACCATCAAATGATCAGGAAATGATGTGCTTTTATTAGTTACTATGATTGCATGCTGCGCAGTAATTTTCCGGGGGGGGGAAAGGGATACAAGCGAGTGACAAAATTTCAGACACTAAGAAAGGGAAATGAAATGTCTATTCCTTTCTTGTGAGATTAACATCTAACTTTAATTTCGTAGTTTTAATAGAATTGATATGAACATGCTGTTTTAATAGCATAACGGTGTATTTGTATAATTATTCATTTGCAAGATTTTGTTGGAATATTGTCTACCGGCACGCTTAGTCTTGTATTTTGAGATTAATCAATACAACCCGGCACTTCACCCTTGAAAGGCTGTGACCACTGGCTGGTGGCAGGCTCACTAGCGAGCAAACACCTGAAGAGCCTTTTGGTTCTAAAAAGTGCCCTTTGGTCCACCAAAACGTGGACACTGCTTTATCTGGCTGCCAGAAAATGTAATTGAATCCCACTGCTGCAGGTAATGCTACAACAGCTCTAGACTCCCATCCAACTTAATCCAGCCCTGCATAGTAGGTGGAAAGGGAATGGCTTTCTAGAGACAGAAGATCTAGGGTGTGGGCTGAGCAGGCCTGAAGGAGGAGCGGTAGGAACAATCCAGCCTGGGGAGAAGGTTTGAGCTGAACTCTGTGTGATCCTATGGATGATTTCTTAATTAATAAACCAAACTCCAAGAAAGAGATGTTTGGTGTCTACACTGTAAGGTGAGGGTCATTTAAAGTGCAGGTTGTGGAAAGTGTCTGCTCACTAAAAATCACATGGAAATCTGAGTTTTTATGATTGCACTGTGGTGTCTGAGTTACACTAACAGTACAAGAAATTACTTGCACCTGCAAAACTCTGAGTATAAAGATTAAGATCTGGTTGCAAGTTTGTCCCTAGAGCCCTTTACATAACATAGAGAAAACAACTGTAAAATCCAACAAATGCAAGCATTGAAGAGTGGGAAAATGGGACATAGAAGCCCTTGAACTCACTGAGTCCCCAGTGACCTTCCTTCTCCGAACAACTCAAGTTCCCTTCTGTACCTCTAATGAAAATCGAGGCCTGGCTGGGGAGCAGGACCAGGCCCCTATGAAGGAATCAAGCACGGAATTGTCACTGTATGAAAAACCTTGAACCCAAAACATCCACATGGTCCCATAAAAGAAAAGTGGAGGGAGTGTGAAGTCAACAGCTGCCCATGGGCAAATTCCAACCAAGCAGGAGTGAGGACAATGGAAGCAATAAAAAGAGAGAAAGAAAGAGGAAGAGACATCCAGAGGAGCGACACCTTCTGCCCTTTAGACCACGGGGTGTTTTCGGGCTGGTAATAATCTGTGCTACGTGGGCTTGGCAGCCAAAAAAACCATGTGCGTGTGTGTGTGTGCGTGTGTGTGTATGTGTGTGTTTGGGAGGTGAGGTTAATTTTCCTTTTGAAACATGAACGGCATCTGGAAGGCAGGCGCTGAGCGGTAATGGAAAGTGAACAGGTGCAGGTCAGACTAAAATCAGCGTCTCCGTCTGAAATGAAAACCAGGTTGCCTGAAAAGACTTCCGTTCTCCAGCTCTCTCCCACTCAAGTCCCTAAGGAAGAGGATGGAGAATGGAAGTGTGAAGTCAGGGCAGGGCATGCGACCCGCTGTGATTTTCTGCTTTAATTCTCAAGCCAAAGGGTAAATCTGCGGAGAAGCAGCTCTCTCTGCTTGGGAATGGATAGGTTTCAGGCTAAGGATTGTATAAAGACTGGCTGCTTCATACCATTTCATCTTCTGTTCTGTCCGGGGATATGCCACAGTGGATCACGTAGTGACCTGGCTGGGTCTGAGGGAGAGAGAAACCAATGCCACAGTAGAGTCTATAGATGCCCCAGGGAGATCTGGGGAGCAATCAACCCCTGCCCCAAACAGATTAATTTCAGATAGTGAAATGGGATCATCTCTTATTCTGTCTGTGCTGGGCTCAGACAATGGGGCCTGAATCCCGGCTGTGGCCTCTGAGCATCGCAGCAATGCAAATAAATGCACTCAGAATAATAACAGAATTAGGTGTATCCTTTGTGTCGCTTTGCTTCCAGTTAGGACACAGGTCAACGTTCACCAGCCTTTAAGCATGACTTTAATCATGGGGCTAGAATCCTAGAATTACATCCCCGTTGATTCTGAGTTTGCCACAGGGGTGGGGCTGTTCTCTTGTCAGGGAGGGCGACATTCAAAAGAGCTAAATGCCCTAGGATCCTGAGTCCCACTGAAAGCCCATGGGATCCAGGCTCCTAAATTGCTTAGATGCTTTTGAAAATTTTACCCACAAATCCCAGAGTGGAAGTCAGGAAGTCGCATCACCTCCCTCTGCCTCAGTTTCCCATTGGTGAAACTGGGGCAATAAAGCTTATCTGCCATGCTGGGCGGGCGGGGTGAGGCTTCGTTGCTGTTTGTGAAATGGATTTGTGTGCCTCAGGTGAAAGACAGGGCAAGTGTATTGTTGATTCACTGATGGCTATCCACTCTGATCACTGATTATTATCTAATCTGTTTCTTCCATCCTTGGCCTGTAGCTGGACTAATCTCCAGTGGCCCAACCTGGGTTGTCTGAGCAGCTCTTTGCTCTTGCCTTTTCATTCCTGGTCCTATCCTGCGCTGAGAGCTCTGCGTTCCATTAACGGAAGGAGCTAACTGGGAGTACTTCTGCCAGCCCCTCTCCTGCATGATTTATGGCTGCTGCGTGGATCAGAGCTAGCAGCCCGTAAATCTTCTTGTTAGCCTGCAGCCTTTCTCAACACCTTCCCCCAGAGAGCGGTGCTACTTTCAGGCATGCACCTGGCTGTGATTTGGGATCTCGGCTGGGAGTCTTCTGCTCACGGAACTGAAGGGCAAAGTGCTCCGTGGATGAGAGAAATAGAGTCGCCCAGTGTCCAGATTGTACGCGAGGTTGATACAGAGAAAACAGGCCATCTGTCTGCCAGCTGTGACTTTCTCCCCATCCTCTGGAGTTCCTGGCAAAACGTTACATCCAAGGTAAAAGGTGATTATTATACAGGTTCCCTCTGCCTCTTTCCCTTCTATACAAGCACGAGCTCAGATGGTTTCTATTCTAAGTGATGCATTTCAGGTGCTTACTCCTCAGAACCGATACGTCCTGTTAACTTTGTGTCATTTTGCTTCCAGTTAGGACGAAATTCTCCTCTCTGGTCCACGGTTCTCATTCTTGTTGCATACTCTCAAGGCCTGATTTTGCTCTCACACCATTTGTGACTCCACTGCAATCCCTCCTGATTTATATCACACCGGACCCAGGCTCTCCATTCATCCCCTGGGCACAATCCATGTGAATTGTTTGCATGACGTGCACAGTGGAAATCTGCAGTCCTGTTCAGAGGGGAGAAATCTGCTCTACGTGCAGCTCACCTGGCAAGACATGAAGCGGTTTAAAGGGCAATGTTCACAGGAGAGCACCCTGCTCCTTAGCCTGGATACCTCTCCCGTCAAAGTTTAAATAGTGAAACTTTGCACTTTCAGTGTCAGTTTCAGCCTTTCTGCAAGCGGGCCCAGCTCTGCTGAAATCAGTGAGCCCAAATTCCGCATTGTGGAATCCACTGACTTCAACAGGGCTGCAGTGGATGCAACTCGGGGCAGAATTTGGGCAAACACAGTTGCAACCTTTTATACCAGGGCTGAATTTGCACACCGGTGGATCTCAGTTTCAGCAGAGGATGTGTATATCCTGTGGATTTTTAATAGCTTGTCTCTGCAGATAGCGGTTTTCAGGCTTCCAGGCCCAAAGATTTGTGTCTGTCTCTCCTAACTGCCTGGAATGGAGTGCAGCACTGTTTTTCTACAGAATCAAATCTCTTGGGGGTAAACAGTAAAAAGTCCCACCCCTTGGCCATGTTGCACCAGTGTCTGAACAAGGGCGGCTCAACCTGACAAGAGCCGGTTGCCCAAAGCTACTGGCAACCTGGCAACAAAACGTGGGGGTTTGTGGGTCATAGTCTTCCTGTCTCAATGAGGCTGTTTATTAAATCACCACCAGACAAAGCGACCAGTCTTATTCTGGAGTTCAATTTAGCCATTTGCATCTTTGGAAAAAGGATTAGAAGCAGCCCTGTTGTTTGGGTGTCATTTTGTGCCTTTGAAACCCTATGACTTCATCCACTTTCATGGTCCTGCTCTCTTCCAGTAATTAGATTTGCTTCTGATTTGTTACAACCGCCTCAGCTTGTTGGAGGGGGGGAGACACATTCCTTGGGGTGAACATTATTTAAACAAATATGGCAAAGCCTCCCTTTCTTCTCTCCTCCCACCGCCCCCCGGATGGTTTATGGCACTTGTAATTAACTAAATCCGCCAGATTTTACACGAGCTTCCATTTTTCATGGCTTACCAAAAGTAGCCCCCATGCTAAAAATGGGTCAGAAAATCAGGTGAGCCAACAAAAGCCCTGCTCCCACTTAAACTGGTGTAAATCAGCAGGATTTCCATTCAGATCCATACAGTTACACCAGTGTAACACCGGTGTAGGTGAGAGGAGAATCCAGCTCTTGTCACCCTCAATGGCAGGGGACTGGTTGGGGTTTCTGCAAGGAACTGTGTAATATTAGGTGCGTTCACACCTCAGCAAAGGAAAGGGCCAGACTCTGTTCTCTGGTCCAGCAGTGCAAACTCAGAGTAATTCTTCTGAAGTCGTGGTCATTACTTGGATTCCCGCTGACATAACAGAGATCAGCATCTGGCATCCCACATTCAGCAGGGAAGCTTAACAAAATGCAGTGGCTGGAAGCTGAAGTTAGACAAATTCAGGCTAGAAATAAGGCATACCTTTTAGCAGTGAAGGTAATTGACTATTAGAACCACTTGCCTGCGGAGGGAGTAGATTCGGCATCACCTGAAGTCTTTAAATAAAGACTGGATGTCTCTTTCCGAGAGATCGGCTGTAGCTCAACCAGAAGGTATGGGCTGATGCCATGGGTGGGATTCTCTGGCCTGTGCTCTACAGAGGTCAGAACAGATGATCATCATGGTCCCCTCTGGCCTTAAACTGGATGAATCTCTGGGGAAGATGAGAGTAGTCAGGTGCCCTTCTCTCTTTGGTCCCCTTTCTGAGTATAGACTGCACCGTTAAATCTCTCTCAAAGAGACCTAGATCTCCTCATCCCTAGCCTTGTGCTGTGGACACACGACCATCCTCTCTCCTCCCCTGTCCATGCAAAGCAGACACGGCCTTGGTTTCTAAGGTCGCCTTTGAATCATCCCCTCAGTAATTGCATTGGACTTAGTCCACCTGTCTCAGACCAAGGAAAGGCTGAATGGCCCCTGCTGCAATTCAGACCTATAGCTCTAGGCCATGCAGGTATTTCCCACTGATGCTCGTCACATTAAGCTATCCCCTCCAGCTGCTTGTCCCCCTTTTCCAGGTCTCTGTAATCTCGCATGCTGCTGCACTATTCCCCAGCTGGTCCTGCATGCAGAAGCTGCCGCTAGCCAGCGAGAGTCAAAGCTCCGAGAGCCTCATTTCAAAGCACTGCATTGTGCGGTGGAACCCAGCTGGAGGGAGGAGAAAGCGGCGCACTCGAGGAGTTTAAAAAGCCCCTGGTGCCAAGCCGGCTCCCCGCAGGCCTGCCTGAGCTGCTACTTCACTCCCAGAAGAGTGGAGTGTGTTTTTCATCTTCATGCTGGCTGGCATCTGACACCGCCATTGTTCCCAGTGTCACCTAGCTGATAAAACATGACCACTTCACCATTCAGGCTGGCAATGAGCGAGCCGGACAAAGAGAAGCAAAGAAAGGGGATATTTAAAGGGGCTTTCAAGGATGTTTCTTAACTCTCTTTATAAGCTGCTCAAAGCGCAGTCCCTCCTCCCATCAACTTCCCCCCAGGTGGGAGCCTTCCTTCACATGGCTTTCACACAACGCACAATATCTGGACTGTGATTGGCTAGATGACATCAGGTGGGACACAGCTAAAGCTCCCGTCACAGCAGGGCACTGGATGGCTCTCAGGTGTGATGGAGTGAGACGGAGTTTTTCACCTCTCCGTTGCTGGCTGGACGCCAGCCCAAATCAGCAGCAGAGAAGCTCTGAGGAGACGATTTGTCCTGGTGTCACCCAGCCAGTCACAATTCACCCGTTATTTATTTTGGTTGATGGGTGCATGGATTACGCTGAACTAAGCAACATAAAGGCGGCCGGTTCCCACTTGACGGCTGGATCAAATACTCAGTGTTTCTGCAGATCTCAGGCATGTCACAGATCCTGCGCGTGGAGCAGCAATCTAAGTTCCCACCACAGTGGCGAATTGTGGCCAGGCGGCCCTGCCAGCTTGGGCTATGAATTCACTCAGCTAAACAGGGGCCGGGCGGATTAATACTTGGCTGAGAGAGCGCCACAGAAAATCGTGGTTCTGCTCTTTAATCTGTATCAGCGCCGCTAGCAGACACAGTGCTGCCCTGGGCTAAGACAGAAAGCAGCGTTCCTTGACGTATCCTGTGGAACTTTTACAAGATCCAGGGCTTCATAACATCCTGCCCAGCTAAACTTCCCCTGTGCTTCCAGTGGGATACGTTATTCTTCACTTCCTATCTCATCTAGTGTAGTGTGTTGCTGCTGCAGACATTGTTCCACCTCAGAGACAGCTGCATTTCAGTAGTGGGGGAATGATTCCTGCTTTGTAAATAGCGTTGAGTATTTTCTTTTGAAATGTCACTTATTAAGTTTTACTTCCTGGCTCCCAGCAGCCCTCCAGTCAAGAGTGTAAGGAGGGAATTGTAAAGCTTCTGAAGGGCTCTTAGCTGAACCTTAGCTATTCCACCCTTTTAAAGTGACGGAGGATCAACCTTGCAGCAGATATCTGCAAACAGAAGGAAATGCTTTCAGTGAAACGCGAGGCAGGCCCTGTGTCCAATGCTAACGTTTTAACAGGTCTCCATATGTTTGCAAAGAATGGGAATGGATTTCATCTGTCACATCCTTATCTCCAGCTAGCAGCTCAAATGTTGCTCTTTGGTTTGCTCATGGCAGGCCAGGGTCAGACGGGAATGCCGTTTCTCACCCTGCAAGTCAGATTCTAATCAGAGCTACTGCAGGCACTCGGGGGGTAACTGAGATCTAAATCTGACCTGTTTTGCTTTCATGATTAGCTTCAGGACACATGGCCAAATCCCCCTGCCCTTCATGCTGGTGAAACCCAGCTGACCGCACTGGGGTCATGCTGCAGTAGCTGAGAGGAGAATTTGGCTCCGATTAGTCCCCTTGACTTCATCCTTGTGTAGATTGAGGTCCCCCCATCATGCACTAACCCAAACTCGGTCGCTGCTCTTTGGCATATGCACACTGTTTCAAAACCTCCCGCTCCCTTCATTAGCAAATAAGTGCCCCTCTGGCAATGAACTATCTCCTGTGGAAACTGCCTTTGCTGAGACACACAGAGACAAGCTGTCTGTCACTCCCCACTGGTGCATGAAGGAGTTTGTCTTCCATATGGTAATTTAGTTAGATCACAGCTATGGGGCGTAGCTTGTCTTAATGCCAGTGCCTAACGAGCAACTCATTTGAATCCATGCAAAGTACCAGGGAGCATGGAGACATGCTAATTAAAGTGACCGCTGTTCTTTAATTAAGCAGTAATTCCCCCCAAAGAGGGCATTATCATGCAAATATTGCCCACTTAGGTGAAGTAAGGGCTTTAGGCAACAGCTGAGCCTCTCTAATAGGCTGGGGGGGCGGGGGGGGATTAATCCAGAATGCATTTACTGGTGTTATAAACCGGGGGGGGGGGGGAGTGATTCTCCTCTCACTTATTGAAATCTTTGCCTCTCAGAGCTTTGATATGGGACAATGGGGACAAGCGAGTGGGCGTTGCTCACATTCATCACTTATGGATAGCCCAAGCCACGAAGTTCAGAGCTGGTTCAGAACTTTCCCAAAGTTCAGAACTGGTGATTTAGTTCAGGGCCATCCTAAACAGATTGTGATGGGGCGTATGGATGCGTGCAGAGTGCTGATTTAATGTGTTATAGGGAGCAGTGGAGTGTGCGTGTGTGTGTTTTGGGAGCTGTGTGTGTTTTAGGAACCAGTCCCTTCTCTGTGTATTTCTGAGGGAGAAGTGTGGGAACCCAAGTACAAGAGGTGTCTTCAGTCGTTTCCTCTCAAGACAACAGCTCAAGAGAGTGATACAGGTCACCAGACCAGACGGATGGCATGCAGATATCCTTTCTGAAGAATCTTATCAAAATCCTCCATCAGCTCTGGCCCCAGTGGACACGGATAGGATAGTAGAAAAGATGGGTAAACATACTAGTGTTCAGAAACACAGATGAGATGAGATCCCAAACTCTGGACTATCCATCTAGTTGATCTTCCACAGCCTTCGGTTGTTCTAGGAGCCTCTCATTCTTACAGTGTTGTCAATGGGGTTCCAATGATCATTTCTTTTTTGCTATCATCGGGTGATGTTGTAGTATAATATTATCACCCTATTTTCCAGGGTCTTAGTATCACACATGAAATCAATGTCCCGCAAGCTGAGGTCAGTACAACCAGCCTCCTTTTTCCATCTGCTTTTGCTAGTACTGTCATCAGATAAAATTAACCCGTGTTCTTATCTATCAGATTTTCATGCATATTTCTGCTTGTTTCCTATTACCCTGTATTTACCAGTGGAGATCCCAGACCTATCCTATGTGGTGGGGCAGTCATTTGAAGACTAATGTTTATATCCCTAGTGATGAGAACAGGATGCTCAATGCATGTCTGGAAGTCATGAATTATTTACCTTGGAAGCTTTGAAATTAACCTTCTATATCAGAGAAGCTACTACACATCACACTCACATTATGTGCCAATATGACGAGCTAGTGAAGTGGCATAAAGAACCTGAGTGCTGGAAACCCAGAGAAGTCAATGCCCCCAGTGAGATCCATGGCAAAACTCCTATTGAATTTAATGGGACCAAGATTTTACCTCCAGTGTTCAAAAATAATACATGAGCAAGTAAAGGAACAGGGATCTTTTACAAATACTGTTATTCAAGTGGAAGTTAGCGCTGGTGAACTCATGCCCAACAGGGTCTATGGGGTGCTATTCTGTGATAGGTGCAGTCAGATTAGATGTAAAACTGAGGTCCTGACTACTTGTCACCAATACAGATCCAGGGGCACTTTTGGCAGGAGAGCTGTTAACCCAGATGTCCTGGCCAAATTCTAACGCAGGCACGGCACTGTCTGTTCCTAAATCCCCACTGCATTGTCAGCTGGAAATGGGATTCTTCTTCACTTTCCCTCCCAACCCATACACAGTCAGTGGCTGTGTTTCCCTGCAGAGATGGAAGCATTGCAGTGATGGGTGAAGCGTTCCCTGTGTGTCGTGTGTACGGCGGTTTGTAAATTGCTTCCAAAGGAGATGCAGGACCGTGTGTAACATTAAAAAATCTTTGGATGGGGACATGTCTCTGGATGCAATCTGTCCCAGGGAATCGTGTCTTAGTCGTTTCCATGGTGACACAGAACCTCTGAGGGTAGGAGTTGCTCCAGACTGTGGCGAACATTTCAACTTTGGTCCATTTTTCCTTGTCCCCGCAGAACACCTCAGACATGGTCGTTTCTGGTTTTGCCGTCTATAGCCTTGTCTGCATTAGAAAGTTGTGCTGCTTTAGCTATCCCAATATAGTGAAAGCAGTACAGCCCCCTAAGTGTGGACACAGTCACAGCAATACAACGCTTTATGCTGGCATAGCTATTCCCGTAGGGGAAGGGGAATAAACTATATTGCTGAAAGGCAGCTTTGTACCAGCACAAGTCTAGTTTCACTAGGGCTTGTCCAAGTATAGCTGTATCAGTGAAATATCACACCCCTAATCAAAACAGTTATCCTTGTACAACTTTTAAATGTAGGCCAAGCCTATGGCCCTCTCCAAACTACAAAAATCGCTGTGTCTGTGGCCAAACCATGGTCTGTTTTTGCCTGTGTGGAAAGGAAAGTGTGAGAGAAGGTGTCTTGTCTACCAGGGTTAAAACATGGTTCTGTAAACATGCCTAGAACAAAGATCTTCCATCCACACATGCAAGAAAAAAACACATTATGGCATAAAGCCTATTTCGGGAACCCTTCGATGAGCATCACACATCCGTAATCCCACTGAAGTCTATGGGACCACTCCCATGAGCAAGAGTGACTCACCCTAAAAGTTGAAGACTCAGGCGTGCGTTTTCGCCACCTCTGTGTTTCACAATCATAGATTCATAGGTTCCAAGGCCAGAAGGGACCATTGTGCTCATCTAGTCTGACCTGCCGTGCTACACCTGCCGGAGAACTTGCCTAGAAAAATTGCTAGAGCAGATCTGTTTAAACATGGATTATTTCTGTAGATTAACCCTTCATTTTGCTATTATTTTTTCCCCCATGGAGAGTCATTATCCCCATTGGGTGTTTAGCATGCATTAGATGGATGCTTTTTAAAATCCTTAAGCGAGTCAAGCGTGACAAAACGCATATGTTTTTTATACGAGTTGAAAATGCTTTCTAATAATCTAAACGATGACTAGAATAACGGGGGAATCTGGAGTAGTCCCAGAAGGCAAGAGAACCAAAGTGCTGTCTGTCTAAAGGAGAAAATAAAAACAAGAGGCCTGAAGCCACGGCTGTGTTTATTTTATTCTTGGCCTGTGGAATCCTTTCACAGGAAAAAATTAACACAGCAGTAGCTATTTATATAGCCACGCACAGAGTAAACACACATGGATGAGGTTTTCTCCATTCACAATACGGCAGCCATTTTCTTGGGATTCCTGCCACTTCCTGTTTCCAGGGAAACCTTGTTTACCCCCTTTTGCTCTTATCGGCCCTCAGTGTCTAGACCCCAAAGAATTCTGGTTCGGTGAACTTTGCTGAATAATAAAAGAAACATGAGTTGAGAATCAGACAAAGCTGGCGTAGATTTCATGCCCTCCCCCTTGCTCGTACTGTGCGAAGCCCCGGAGTGGTACTGGAAAGCTCAAAATGCCAGCAATCTTATCTTGACTGGAGAGCTGTGTTTGCTTTGGAACTGGAGCCCCTATAGCTGCTGGGAAACGCATGGCACAAGGCACTTGGTAAACATGTGAATCTGTGCTATCTATACTACTGTGCAGAGCGCCACGGCTGACAAGGTGTGAGGCAGTCGGAATTTTTTGTAATACTTTTTTATGAAGCCTATGGGTGCCTCAGTTCCCCCTGTACTTTGCTTGGCTACCCAGTGGGGGAAAAAGGACTGAGGTTGCTCTCGGGGCAGACTAAGAGACATAGGTGTGTGTGTCACCTAGCTGTCTAACTGGACCGAATGGATCATTAAAAATGACTGGCCAAGGCCAACCCTTGTCAATGGACAATCCAAGAAGACAATGGCAAGTGCACTCACCAGGAGGTTGACTTTAACAACCAATGACCCAGAGGGAGAAGGATTTGGCCAGAGAGCTGAGCACAGATCCCAGCCTGAGGACAAAGGTGGAGGTGTGAGGTGGGGGGAAAAGAGTTGGCTTCTGAAAGAGGCTGGGAGATCTCTCACCTGAGAACTTAGAAAGGAAGTCAGAGAGACCCAGATCCTGCAAATGGAGCTCACGGCAGCGTGACTGGTGAATTGCTCTGGGCTGACCAGAATGGACTATTCATTTCTCTATGCTAACTTGAGGGCTTCCAATGCTGTGTTCCACTTGACTCATAAACCCGACAGTTCTGAAAACACAGCTTGATTGTCACTGCAAATACTGGATGAGGTGCATTAGTCCCTCAAGAGTGGACACGTCTCAACCGGAGTCGCTGAGCAGAGCTCATATTGTGAAGCAAGAGTGCTGAAACCTCAGAAGTTCAGTGAGGCTGCGTGGCTCACCCCGAAGGAAGAGTGAGAGTACTTGGGATTCCTCGAAAAGACTGTTCCAAAGTTGGGGGGGGAAGTATTACCAATCCCGTGAATCCATGACACAAGTTCACTGGGCTTGACTAGAAACACCATTGGAAGCTCCTCCTGATTTGCTTGCGAAGAGGTTCTTTAAGCTAATTCATCCATCTCTCTCTTCTCTCCTTTTAACTCTGCTGACAGCAGCTCCCACCTTGAAGAAACTTGATGTCTTAAAGTCTCTGTTTATCTCCTATCATTTTTCAAACATGTATAATCGGTGCATGACTGGAGTCAGTAACCTTATCTGTCAATGCTTTTGGAGGGCCCCGCTGCCCTTGCTCAGAGAGTACACATAGAGGTTGACTTTGCACATAGTTTTGTTTTAATTTTTCAACGTAGAAGGCAAACGAAATGGGACAGCACTCGACTGATGAGGGTATTTGCAGCGCCAAGATTATTGATTGTAAATATTATGCCTTGAGATTCTTGGCTGTTAAAGTTAAATCTCATCCTCGCTCTAGAGTTATCCTTGGAATTTGAGTTGCTAAAAAAAGGGCTTAGGACGGTAAGGATGAATGCACATTCTGCAGGCAAAGCTCATGTTTAACTCCTCAGACTGAACAGGCAGACTCACTCCTAATGCCATAAACAGTTTTCAGAGTGGATTTGTTGGGAGAGTCAAAGGGGAATCTGCTGGGTTCTTCATGGAACTCATGAGAATTAGGAACGGGCTGGAGTTTGGTCCCTGATGCAAATACCCCTAGACTGTCAGGCCATTTGGCCGTGGATTTAAAAGATGTGGCCTGAGAATAAACCCTTTGATTGTTCCTGTTAATCTACATTCTAAACCAGGGTGCCCAAACAGAGTGGCAGCGCCAGCAACTTGCACCTTGTCCCTGCACCTAATTTGTACAAAGTGGAGGAGATTGCCGCTGGCACTCCTCGTCAAGGGGAGACAACGCCTGCAGAGACTGGAGACTACAGGCTGGGTGGATAAAGATGGAGCATTATGGGATGTGGCCTATAATCTTAAAGGGCCACAGCTCTGTATTAAAGATGAAGATTGTACAATGCTGCGGGCCGCAGGGGGCTGTATTTTGACTACCTTTGCCTGAAGGGAAGCATTTTCAAACTTTTGAGGCACTCAAATCCATATTTTAGGCACCTTAAAAAAAGGAGCCCATATATTTAGGTGTCTAACTTTAAGGCACCCAAGTTTGAATATCTGGAGTGAGCTAAGTGATCTAGAAGCCACCAGATCCATTGAAAGTGCTCCTAAGTCAGTGAGGACTTTGACAATCCCACCCTTTTTCATAGATCTTTTGTAATGATAGCGAATTATATACAAGAAACAAAAATACCCATTGTGTCAGCCCATGAAACAATTCCTTTCTTAACACACAATAATAGCAAGACGTGGGTGATACTTTTTATTGGAAGAGAGATTTTATAGCCCCAGGAAAGGAAAGTAACATGATTCTGCAATACCTTGCAATAGGTCCTTTATTTCTCTAGCTGGCAGCTAGAAAGAGACTTCTATTGTTTTATGGATGATGGATAAGCCTCTTCTAACCTCTAGACATTTCTTCTCACCTTTCCTGCTCCTCTTTACGAAATGTCTCTGTGATGGTAAATTACCTGGTGGATTTTTGAAAGCACCAATGGCGAGTATAAAAAATTAGCAGCCTGGATGTTTGAACTTTTTGGTTTAATTTGATAATTAATCTTGAAAGAGAAAACAAATCAACCAACAAACCAAAAAAACCAGAGCCCAGACCGATGCGAAATCTTGGACACTTAACCATATCATATTCTCTTGCTGCAGAATAAATATCCTGGGTGTCAGCAGGCCCAAGATGCAATCATCAAAAGTTCAGCCAGTTTTGTACTCGCGATGCCAATCCACAGGCCATATGTGGCACAGGGAACAGACCAAGGAAAATATCATCAGGTTTGTTAGCAAACCATTTTCATCAATCAAAGGACTACCATGGCTGCAAATGCCTAAAGATATTAAAAAACAAAAACAAAAAACAATGACTCATTCTGTACAAACTTTTACCTGGTTTGAGTTTTCTGATTTATTCTGTAAGTTGTACTATTACAGTTAAATAAAGCCTGTCAGAATGTTCTGCAGATTTTTTTGAATTCCTACATGAGGTTTCGTTAGCAGCTGAGAAAACTTTCCCTTGGTTGTGTTTCAAAATGAAAACAATGCTCTTTGGCTTTACTAAAAGCAAAGATGGAAATAAAATTTTGGTAAGGAAGATAAGTCAAGGAAACAGCCATGTAGACTTTATCTCCTTTCTGGGTTTCTCATCATCAGCAGAACATCTGGGACTCAGAATACACTTTATGAGCCATGGCCCTGCTCTTGCTAGCTAGGCAGGTTTGGGCTTGATCTACTTAAACTAATCTATCTAGGTATTTGCAGTGCACTCCTAAAGTATATGAGCAGCTGGCCTGAGTCAACACCTGCATGGGCGATTCCCCCTAGGAAAGAACAAGGTGGTACAGGAAGATACATTGGTATTTCAGTAGGTGCTGTGATTCTGCTTGGAACCAATGCCCCAGCCGGGTGGTAAGGGCTCACTGGGTAGCTGGAGGTGCTAGATGCCACATGGAACAGAGATCCTGTGTTGAAGATCTGGTGCAGAGTTTGCAAGTTAGCCTTGGTCAAATCGGAGCGTTTGGATAATTCTGTTCTGCTGACCTACCTCCTCCCCCCACCACCTCCATTGCCCTTTGAGGATTCTTCTGTGTAGCTCTTGGTATGTGTTCAGGTTTCCTGTGGTGCCCGTGGATCCAGGGCTTGTTCAGTGTGAATATCTACTCTGGTTGCATTTGCCCTTTAGGCAGCCCCTAAGCCCAGAAGCATTCTTCAGTGACTGGACTCATTTATGTCAGAATGTGATAAACAGCTTGTAGGCCTTCGAGAATGCACACTCTTCAGGTCAGCTGGGCAAAAGAGTATGCTGGGGACGAATCTCTCCAACCAAAGAGAAGGGCCATTGTAAATTGTGAGATGCTGGTGCATATCTCTGAGAGATAAAGACAGGGCCCTGCCCCTTACTGACATTGTCATGTCAGCTGCAATCCAAGATGATGAGAAGGATGTATTTATAAGTAGGTATTTAGAAATCACTTGGCCGTGTGATGTGTAGTAAGCTATCAGCAGCTGGTGGTGACTAATTTTTTAGATAAGTTTATTCCAGCAGAATTACTTTACCCATTAGAAGATATATTTGATAGTTGTGTAACAATCATCTGTTTCACTAGCTGCTAGGTGGATTTTTTTTTAAATTCCTGTAAACGGTGACCTCATGCTAATATTTATAAATTGTTTTACATCTTCCTAAGTAGTGTGGCTCACTGCTGAATGACTATTAGCCTTTACAGATAGAAAAGTCTCGTAGATCCTATTAGCCTATCTGTTGGGGACCAGCACTAGGAGATTCTCCGGTGCTTTGCCCAGTCTAATTTTAATATGTTCATTTGAACCGAAAGCATTCACAGTATTGCAGCCCCCACTTCTGACACCAATGTCCTGTTCTTCCATCAGCATTGTCTTTCTGCCTGATGATAGCAGATGTCCAGGGCCTAGCTGGTCAGCTTCCACATGGATGAAAAATCAGTAACGTGGAAGCTCAGTATAGTCTACATGTAACTTACTTTATTTACATGGATACACCAGCCCTGGAACAGAGGTGGTCAAACAGCATACAGGGCAATCCATTCTTCCCAAAATTTCTGCCCAGCACATGCCCAGTTCCCAGAGAGCTACTCTGCCTCAAAAACTGACTTTAGTCAGACCAAGGCAGAGAGCAGACTCTCCTGCTACTCACACAGTTTCCCCTCCAAGGACCAGGGCTTCTGTACAGAACCTTGCATAACAAAAACTAACTAATAACACAGCATGTCTTTCAATGTTCAACTGAACATTTGCTCATACCCTATGAAAAAGAAGTTGGAAGACTATGTACAACTGCACCACTTGGTGATGCCAGCCATAAAAATATTTTCTCTTTATACGGTACCTATTGTCCTTATCAAGACAGCAAGTAGGTCATGGGGCTCTTGGAAACAGAGGTTTTCCTTTCATAAGGAGTCACAGGCAACAAAACCCATATATACTGAAGAACTTTTTTTTCACTACATCAGCTACTTCAGTTTCTGTCTCTCTCCCTCTAAGCCATCCCCTGAGATAGGAACCACTGTATAACGGATCCTGAAAATCATAGTAAAATTTACCACATTAGGGGTTTGGCTATGTTACAAGGAATCTGTTCATCCGATACTTGAACCCTTACATCTGGAAGCAGCTGTTCTACCAGTTGAGAAAATGAAAATCTCCATTGGCTGTCACTAAAAACAGCACTTCTGTCCTCCATCCGCTCGGAGGGGAGACCACTGCAGTGTCAGCCTTCCTTTCTCTGTGACCAGTGTCTGTGGGTGCAATATAGACCAGGCCACATTGGCTGTCCCTGATGTCTTCAAGCGCCACATTTGGTCCTTTTCATAAAGCTGACTCCCATCTCAGGTGTCTCATTGGAGGCTATGAGTTCGCATGGAAATTGTAGCTATTCTCAGTGCCTATCTACCCTAGCTAGGATCTGATTTCTGATCTTGCTTACCCTAGGTTTATGGCACAGTCACACACCACGCTTCTTTACAGTAAACAGCAAAGCTCCTGATGACTACAGTGGGGTGGGACTAGATCCTTACATGGGTGGAATGCCATTGACTTCAGTGGACTTCTTACCACTGATTTAAACTGATCAGAATCTGAATCAGGAAACACTGCAAACTACACTACAAACTACACTGCACTACACTGCAAACTACTCAGGTATTTACCTTCTAAAGACCAGCCTGAACTCCACTCATATGGTTTCGTTTTCTACAGCAGATAGAATACAAATGACAATACTAAGAACCCTGCTTTCTTTAAAGATGCTCATTAATGTCCCAGTCCAATTGGCATGGAAGGCAATGGGAGCCTTTTCATCGCCCTTGAAGGGAATTGGATATGGCCCTCTACAGAGTGGCAATGACAGTGTGGTCATTAGTAATTGAGGTTCCCGACTCCTGGATTCTACTTGTTACTCAGCCTCTGACTCTGTCGCTCCACGTGCCTCAGTTTACCCTTCCGTAATAACATTTATCTATTGCACAAGGGTGCTGTGTAGCATAATTAGTTATTGATTGTAAAGTGCTTATCAATATCTTCAGCTGAATGTTGCAACGGGAAGAAAAAGATGCCTACGCTGACAAGAGATCCCCGTATTAAATGATTCCGAATGCTAACTGAAAAGCTGCATTTTTTTTATTTTTTAAACTCCCTGAATAAAAATCTGTTTTCCTCAATGCTCTATGAAATTTTTTTAAAAAACAGAGGGTAAAAAGGCAGAGAAGAAATGGCACTAAAGAACAGCCAGGAGGCAGCCCCTTCTATCAAGCGTGGAAACGCTGGGAATCCACACCCTGAATAGATTGTTTGCTGGGCTGCTGTATTGACAGAACTGAGCGTTTCACCCTAAATAAAAACAGAGCAAAAAAGAAACAGATCTTTCATGAACTGGATTACGGAGGGAAACTCTATTAATCCTGCTTCCTTTCTCCTGACAATAGGATGGGGTTTAAGTGATTTAACTTTAGAAGTGAGTTAAAACGGCTTTCAGTTTGTTCTTGTTTTTCTTCTTCTTTTTTTTTTCTTTTAGGATTAAAAACAAAAAAACAAAGTGTTTTTTCTCCCCCTTCTGGCTTAATTCCCCAAGAATGCGGAGGAACGCATTGAACACGGCTGTCCTCAGGCACCTAACTTTAATCACATTGTAAATCTTTTGTGAAGGTACTGTAGAAAAGATAGGCCTTATAGGGTGCTAATTAGCTCCGAGTTAAGCTTCTGAGAAATCCAATTGAAATCAATACGGGGGAGGGAGGGACACATCCAGGAATGCAGGTAGCAGGATGAGAACGGAGGTGAATGAACAGCCTTTCCTGTTAGCCAGACAGGTACCGGGATAAGGAAAGTTTAATCTGGGACCATAGAAAATTGCATTGTGGCCTGTCTTTAGGGCCCCTGCCTGGGTTTTAGCTGCTACTGTCAGCAGGACTTTCTCTTAGGGAACAGAAGGTGAGTCAGAGAAACACCATGCTGAGGTTTAGAGTCCATCCTGGTAGGGGACTGGATTAGGATCATTCTTCTGGTTTCGCTAAAAAAAAAAACCAAAACCAAAAACTGAGGATGGGAAAAAAGTTAAAGCTAAAGCTGGAAAGGAAGAACTTGCCAGCCTCATCTGTTTGGTTTGTTGTGATTGGCTTTCCAGTTTGTTATTTCCGGGGAGTACCTTTGTAGCTGTTTTGGTTGCAGAGATTTTTGGTACGGTGTTTATTTTACACCTCTCCCAGCTCTGTTCTGACCTGGGAAATATGCCATATTTTAAAAAAAATAAAATAATGCCTGCTTTGGGGATCTGACAATTAACATGACATTTTACAATTCACCACGTTGTTTCCAGCCATTTAGCAAGGCAGGTAATTTTTAGTCATGTCACAGATTTGGCTAGTAGCAATAAGCAGGTAACACCCAGATGGCATCTAGATTTTTATCAGAAAAATGTAACTTCTAAAAAGAAAATACAAGGAATTTTTAAACACAAGGTTCTCACTCTGAAAACCTCCCATTGACTTCTCCATGGGGCCTCGGCCCATAGCCTCAAAGATGTCAGGAATTAGGTGCCTAAATGCCTTTGAGGATCTGGGCCCTCAAACAGGAGGGGATTCAGCAAAATTCTTTGCTAAGAGAGACTTCTTTTTTATTACTATTGAACTTTTTACTCTGGTTTTGCCCTTTCCCAGCATGCACCTCCAGAGATTGGTCCTTTAAATTTGGGAGACTCAAACAACTGTTGCCCTAAGGGTGGCCATTTTGAATCTACTGGAGGCTTACCCTTCCTCCCTTCCAGTTGGTAAGTAATTTTAGTTCCTGTTCTGTTTTGCGCTGGCTTTATCCTTGGGGGCACATCCAGCAGGGCTGCTCAGTGTACAAGATGCTGGTGGTGTCTGGGGTTTTATAATGCTCCCAGACTGTTTTTTTAAAAGGTTTGGGTTTTACAAAGCGTCCCTCCCTTTAAGTTAAAGCTTGGCTTTTCAAGAGAAATGTAATTTACAAGGACATGTCGCTAACTGGGAAGAAGTTTCTTCTGTTTAAACCATTATTGGAAATTAATTATTTTCCGACTTCTGAGACGCCCAAGAAATAGATATACCTGCATCAGCAACAGCCCACGATCTGAGCCAAAATGAATCGGAATTTCTATAGTCTTAAATTCTGTTTTTCATCTAGAACCCATAAGATTCAAGTGGATTCTAAATTTAACAAAATGAATCATCCTGTCTGTAACTGAAATATTAAGCCAAATTCTGAGCTGCCTTCAGCCCATTCTGACAGATAGCTTGGTCCTGTTTTTATTACTGATATTTTGTGTCTTGGGTTTTTCCTGAGTATTGCTTTAAATTAAGTTTTCCAAAATAAACCTGATTTTCAACCATGGAAGTTGCGAGTAGTTGACTAGTATAGACATGACCCTGCTCCCAATTCTGTCTGTTATTATCCACTTGAACAGATTTGCTCTCACATGTCAGGAGCTCCTCATAAAGCACGAGACAGGGACTGTTTGTTTATCCTGTGTTTGTACAGCACCTAGCACAGTGGGGTTTGGCTTCATGCTCCCAAGTGCTACAATAATGCAAATAATGAACAGTTGCACCGATTCCTGGGGCACCTCCTTCAATGCATCTGAACACAAAAGATTCTGGGCAACATCTGAAGCAAACAGGTTGCAAGTGTTGGAATGGAATGTAGAACCATGGAAGGAAAGAAGGTTGAAAACCCCTGAAACTGAAGATGGCACGGATACCAATTTATTATTAAAAGCAGTTTTGTGTTGGCTAGGAACATAGTCAGAGATGCTACTGTCCTGGTGTGGCATGCTCTCTCCTTTTTATTTTGCTCAGAATCATGCCAGGACATTTTAGCCTCCCACTCTCCTACTGCAGTGGCTGCTGAACTGGAGAGGGGTCAGGGGTCAGGCAGTCTAGTTATGTGACTCTGCTTCATTTACAAGAGTACAATTTTTACTTCAGAATTTATCATGTACTCCATCACCACGGCTTTTGGGTACATCACACTTGAAACCAAGCCACAGATGGCATGCCACATAGTTGTAGGTACCTATATTAACTACAATTGTATTATTAATGTGTTTCTATTACAAGTTTAATTCTTCCAATCACACTTGATTAACCTGCCTTAATACAAAATAAAAAAGAGACTTTCGAATCTGTACCTTTAAAGGTGACTTTATAAAATATTTTTGCTTTTCTTTCCCTGAAGTATCTTCCTTTTCTTTTGTGAAACTTAGTGAAACTAGGGTTTTATATTGGTGCTATTTTGCTAGAGCACAAAGCCAACATCTTGTTACAAATCACAGGATTGGTCTCCTCTTCTAATATCACATTTTCCATCATGCAAATGAAATGTGTAGAAGAGTTTTTTCTTTTAATCTGTTCTACTGGTAAATTAATCCAGCATTACAAACTCAGCAATAGAATTAGATGATCTGTATATAATAGGTTTAGTCAATTGAGTCAGTAAAGCCCAGCCTGTTCACCATATAAAAAGGCTATAGAAATCTCTCTATGAAATCCATGTGCATATGTTTCCATAGATCAGGCTGCAACTTCCTGTTGCTCCTTTTTGAAAAACAAAAATTATTATGAGGCAAATGATATTTAATTTCATTTTCTTGATGTTTTTGGTGCATGATTGTCAGAATAATAAGGATTTAGGGGAAAGCAGGAGACAGTTAGGAGTCATAATGCAATCATTCAACATGTAATTCCAAAGATTATGTCTAATGCTCTGCAATTTAACAAGTCATCAATATTGAATTTCATTGCAAATGATCAGAGCTTCACAAATATTTAGTGTGATCTTTTGTGGTTTAAGTCTGGACACAATCCAGGTTCAGACAAACTCATTTTTGTTGTTCAGTGTTGTCTGTCCAACTTTGGATTTTTTTAAATGCTATTTGGTACATTTTCATAAAATGGTCCAAGGGCATGTCTAAAGCAGAACCCAACTTCCCAGCATGCCAGTTGAGAACAGGTGTAAGGGGATGGTGACCACCCTGCCCTTCCAGCATTGCTACAAGGAGGGGGGTCCTGTCCCAGCAAGGTAGGAGGGGAACTTGGGGGATGGGGTGAGACCCACAGAAGAATCTGAGAGGCAGCAGAAGTGGTTGCTGGGCTGGTTGGGTGTTTGCATTTGCATCTGCCATTGCAATGGGCCTAGTCAGCTCACGGTGGGGGTTAGATCAGCTGCTCCACACACCAAACCAGAAGCCATCCCGACCCTGTGAGACGCCAGGGCAGCCACAAAGCTCCCTCCTCCCTGCCCGGAGTCAGTGCCTTGGCTCCACCACCCTTCCACCGGCCCTCCATGCAGGCTACTCTCCCGTGGGGCCCTGCAGGGCCAGGGGAGCCCTATGGAGGGGGGGAGGGAGGTAGGGGGCTGCAAGCTGATCTTGGGGGGCAGAGCCTCCAAACCCCTCCCGGGTCACAGGCTCACCCCAGGCAGGGGGGTGTCCCTTGTGGAGAGCCCTGGGGGCGAGGGCTACGCCAGGAAGGGTTCTGGGCGAGCCGAGGGGTGCCCGGGGCAGGGGCGAAGGGGGCCTGTGCGTGGGGGGAGGGGGAGCCGAGCAAGGCTCTGGGAGGGCCCTGGGGTCAGTCCGGGCGGCCACATCTGGACCTAGGGGGTGGGCAGCTGTGCCAGGCGGGCCCTGCGGCCTAGGCTGGGACCGGGAGCGCTATGCCAGGCGGGGGGACCCGTGGGGGTGTGGGGAGCCGTGAGGGCAGGGGGGGGTCTGTGGAGAGTCCGGGGCGGGGGGCGCTGTGCCAGGCGGGGCCGGGCCGCTCGGTGCCCTGGGGGGGGGGGAGCGCTCTCGGGCAGGCCCATGGGGCCGCTGTGGGCACGCGGGCCGCACCGCGACGCGTCGGCCGGGCTCCTCTCTCTGCCCCGCGCGCGTCACGGGTGGGTGGGGCTTGGGGGAGGGGAGTGGAGTAAAGCGTGCGTTTGGCCGGTCGGCTCCCCTCCTTTCCCCCCCATCTGCGGTGTTGGTACGTTCCGAGCGGGACCCGGAGGAGGTAGTGAGTGAGTGAGTGAGTGGCCGTTGGCTCAGCGGGCGGAGGGAGGGGCCGGGGAGGGCGTGGCCTGAGCGCGCCCCCTGGGTGGCGCTGGGGGCGGGGTCCGGGCGCGCGCGCGCGGGGGAGGGGCCGCCCGGGGCCCCGCCGGCGAGTGCGGCGCGGTCTGTCGGTCGGTCGGTCAGTGTGCGCGAGGCGGCGGGCGGGTCGGTCGGTGTTGGATGGAGGGTCCGGTCCGGTGCGGATCGGCCGCGCGCTGTGGAATGTACGGGCGGCGGCTGCCGAGCGGGAGCGGGGGCTCTGTGGGCACGGCCAGCCCGGCTGCTGAGAGGTACCGGGGCGGGGCTGCGGGGCGCCGGCTGGCCGGGCCGGGCCGGGCCGGGCCGGTTGAGGCAGGTTACCTGGGGGCCGGGCCGGGCCGGGGGTGCAGGGCAGAGCCGCGCTCTCGCGTTCCCCGGGGGGTGCGGGTGGGTCGGTGGCAGGCGGCGGGGGGCGATCGCTGTGTGCGGCGGGGCTGCCGGGCAGAGCCTCCGTCGGGGACCGTGCCTGGGGCCAGCCGGCGAGATGCCCGCTCTGCGGCGCGTCCTGCGGGGAAGGTGCGGGCTGCCCCTCGCTGCTGTTGGCGGGGAAGGGTGCTGCTCTCACACCGGGGTAGCTATGCCCCTGTGACGCTTCAGGACCATTGCTCCGACTTCCCACCCTGTGGTGCCAAGGGGTTCCTGGCCGTGTAGACAGAGAGGGCTGAGACCAGCTGCTCCTCTTCGGGACGGTGGTGGGCTTGTGCTCCCCTTGTGTCTGATAAACAACACCTGAGAGCCTCCAGCTGAAGCCCGGGAGTGGACACAGACGTGGGAGTGATTGCCTTGGGGAGCAGAGCAGAGCAGAGGGCTACCCTGAGGGGGCGGGCGGCCTCTTTAACTCTGCTGTTGATAGCTGAATCCTGCAAACATGTTCCCAGAACAAACCCAAGGGGATCAGAGCCTAGGCTACCTGGTCTGCTAAGCACACTAATAATACCACTGGTGCCTCGTGGATAGAAGCTTATGCTCAGCAGAACTGAAGGCAGTGCCTGGCGTATGTTTGGTAAATGCGATTGAGACACACAGCTGTCAATTTCAGACTGTCAGATTAACAATCAGCCTAGCTCCCTTTAAACATTACATTGTAAATTGCAGCTTGTTTTTCTTTGGACTGTTTATAGCAGCAGATGTGGGGAGGTTCTCTTCATTGGGGACAGGCTGAAACATCAGATTTTGTTTGGAAATTTGAAATGAGCTGTTTGGCTAACTGGTATTCAACTCGAAAACATTCTTACTAAACAGGAGCAGGGCAGACTGCCACTATCTGTTAAGCACGTGTTGAAATTGTACAGGGCACAAATGAGCAGCTTGAAAAAGTAGACACACACTGTCAAATGGGGGAATCTTTGCACTGCCTTGAAGTTGAATTCAACCCCAGTGTGTTGACTCTTTAACGTCGGAAATGTACTTCATTGTTTGTAAGGTTGTTTAATTGCATTCAGAATCTTGGTTAATTAATAATCTAGAGAGGAAGCTATAATTTCATGAGCAAAGCGTAGATTCCCAAGATCATTATTTGAGAGGTAATGATTTCTGTGCAATTCATTTTTGTCTAATAAAACCCTACTTGGGTTGTTCAGACTCTTTATCTTCAGCATGAAATGCTTGAGCACATCTCAGGCTTCAAGCTGATAAAGTACAAAGGGCCGTAGAGTTGGACCACATTGATCCAGCCCTTGTAGATTTGCATCAGTCGCTGCCTGCTGTTGCAGGTGGTTTGACTTTGAAGTGAGCTAATTAAATTGACTGCTTTATTCAGGTCTGTAAGGCAGAGTTGACTGAGGTTTGTGTACTAGAGTGGAGGCTCTTGTCACTAAAAGTGAACGGTAAACCTAATTTAATTGTTCTTGTTCTGTTGTCTCATAAGCCATGATTAGATGTTTGGCAAAACATTTTCATGACTTTCTTTGCTCATATTAGCTAGCCTGGGCTCTTTATTTTATCTTGAAGTGTAGATGGAGAAAAATCTTATTCACGAGAAATGTTTCCCCCTACCTATTGACTGAAAAATGAATATTTATTTGTGGATTCCATTTGTTGTTTTTTAAACAGAACTTCGGAGGGGAAAACCCCCAAGTTTACTTCTTGTATTGACTATAATAGGAATAAACTGGAATTTATTTTTTCTAGTCTCTGAATTCTCCCAATACATCCTATCATCAGTCTCTTTATTGGAATCTGTTTGAGGCAGGGATTTTTTTTGGGTATCTTTCTGTCTTGTAACTGACTGTACTTTGTGATAGAAACAAAAATGACTGAAATCAAAGGAGGAAGTTATTTTGTATTTGTGGTAATGTAATACCTGGAGAATGTAACACCATTGTAAAGTTATAATATTTAATGGCCCTTTTTATGGCACTAATTCTAAAAGAAGTAGATGAGTTGGTACCAGTTTCAATATTAGTGCTAATTTATATTGAGGTGCAATGAGTAAAGGAGAGAGCTTTATATTTTTCAGTTAAAAAGTAAGGAATCTTGCCATATGGAATAATATGGAATGTCACTTTCAAAATCTTAGCTTACAAGGAAATAAACCCCTTTTCCATGCTTCTTTTTTCATTTCCTTCAGCATCACTGGCGTGATCTGAATAATAGTACTGAGGTGATATTATTAATGTGGCTTTTTAAAATCAAACTAATTATATTTGCCTGAAAGAGCCACATTAGTGTGATTCTAGCTCCCTGGTGCCTTTTTGGAGCCCTGGAGACAGCCTAGTGAATAGGGCTGAAACTTCATTCTGTATTTGATTAAATGGAACAGACTCGTTGCTCCTTTCCCCAGCAGGGGCTATGAGAGCTCTTGATCCTCCAAGCGGCTCAGAGACCCTGGGAATTCCATTAGCGAGCACCTGAGGAATTTCTGCCCTGCAGTGCCTTTTTTGGTGGTAGTGGGGGGAGAGAGCAAGTAGTGTAGCAGTGTTGATGGTGGGCGGGGGAGGCTGCATTAGAAGAATTCATATGTTGGCAGATCTAAAATCAAGGCATGACTTAACAGCTTATCTTGTAAGAGAAAAGCCCAACCCAAAGGCGCACTATTAGCCAAGACTTCTTGTATTTAAAGTGGAACTGTGGTGTGTATTGGGCACTGAGATGAACTCATCCACACGATGTATTGAAACCATCTGACTCCTTAGTTCTCAAACTGTAGCCAGATTGGAGGAAAACAAATAGCAAAACAAAATATATACTTGCAACCCTGGTGAGTTTCTAAAAAGTCTTTGCAATACAATTTAAAATATGTCAGCTGTTTTGCCTTGAATCTAATTGTTAATGAGTGGGGGTTTTATCGCAGTCTTTCAAAGAAGGTAAATCTGTATGATTGTTTTCTATTAACTTGCCATCACTTTTTTATTTTGGTATTTTTTGTCCTAGCTCATTGTAGTTATAAACTTGTGCTAAAAGGACCTGAACTCACTTTTCATATACTCTTTATTGCCTTAAACTTTAAAATTGATACCGCAATATTATTGTTACCTAACATGTTGCTTTCTGCGCAGTTAATCCACTCCAAAGCAAAAAAGTACAATTCTTAAAATGTCTTGAGATTTCAAATAACTTGTATTTTTAAGATTTTCCTACATGCAATTATGTGTATTTTTATTAAAACATAATCTTAGTAACTGGTCTTGAATTTGAAATTAATGTTGGCTAACTGGTGGTTTTAGTTTTTTCTCTTGACTGGGTGAGATTATATGGCTGGTGACTTAATGGAAGAACCTTCAACCCGCCTTGAGCTTAATACAGGATGCTGTGGTATATTTGAGAGTTTATTTTTTGTCATTTGATTAAAAGTAGAAACGTGAATTTAAGTTTAAACTTACGGTCCTCCTTGTAATTATGTCACTAAGTAAACTTACATGACTGTCACTAAAGAAATTTGTAAAGTGCTGTTTAACTTAACAAAAGTTATTAACATACATTTAAAATATTTTTTTCTATATTCTGTCACTTGTCTTAAATTGAAAGGATTGAGGCGTTTATAAATCTGACCACATGTAGGACACTTTGTATTTCAGTTACCTGCTTGAATTGTTTATGTACATACTGTTCTGTGCAACCAATAATATAGCTTTTTACTACAGTTTGCATAATGAAGTTCCTAGAAACTAGTAGTACAAGAGTAATATATTGAATGCATAGTCTTAAACTGTCAGTTTGGTTAGAATTTTGACTAGGTGTCTACTTTTGTAAATGTACAATTCCAATATGTATACAGGTTAAATACAACAAAACTCTCACTATTATATGTAAAGATTTTATTCACTTACAGCCATCTGTAATTAGGATTACGTGGTAGATAGATGCACTCATTTTTTTCACATTTGGTGGTTTATTGACAGATGTTTTTGTTTCATGGTATTAAACAACCTAGGTAATTCTGTGATATCTATACCTCTTAAAATAAAGTTGCACTTTGGAGAGCTTAGCTGTCAGTTTGAGAGTCATTTTGTGTGAAGTAAACTGAACAACAAAGTGGTGCCATGCTGTCTATTAAAAAAGAGAAGTCTTTAGGAAGAGGGTGTGCTTTTGTATTAGACAACTTAGTTGCTGATGGCAACACTCCTTTTCTTAACATTGCTGTAGTATTCTAAAGATGTTCAGATCTTGATCATTATTTAAACATTTCATGGCATGAGTTTGCTACAGGTTGCTAAACTTAATAGTACAGTACATGTCAAGTGTAAAAAGGGCGTTTCTGTTGTACCAAACTAAAATTGTGCTACAATTTGACTGCATATGTACTCTTCAGTAATCTAAACTAATTACTTAAAATCTAGTTTTAGTGGGTTTTTAGTTTTGAGAATTAGCTATAGTTATCACCTGGACAGGTTCAAGACAGGACACACCCATAGACTGCCCCATCACTAGAAATCTGCTTTTTTGCATTGTAGGAGACCAGAGCATTTCAGAAAACCCCCTTAAAATTGTGAAGTAACATAACAAATGGAAGTTTGTGTCATTGTTAGTGTTTCAAATTGTTTATTTAGTAATTTAAATCTAGAGTTGGAAGTGGAAATACCAAGACAGCGCTCATTAGCTTAAGTATCATAGGAATAAAAATAAGGAATGGTATTTCAAAAGGGGAACAGCTCCCAAAAATAAGGAACAGTAGACCTTGGTAGGATAAGTAGTGTTTTTGATACTTGGATTACCCTATGATTTTAATTTATATAAGCGCATATTTAACCACTTGTTTACTACCAGATGCGCCTGCATTCAAGGCAACACATATTTTGTGCATTGCCTCTGAACCAGGTACATCATATTGAAGTGCTGATGCTGGAATTTCCCATGTTAGCAGGTGCCACCAGCAGAACTCAGTTGTTTAACATTTTACAAATGCTGAAAAGTAACAAATAGTTTGCAGTTCTTTCGTTTTGAGTTCCCCCTGAAAAGCTGGAAAATAAAACTAGTTTTCACTGATCCTCTCCCCCCCCCCATTTTGCAGGCATTGGCTTTTTTGCCTTTTCTCCGTCTGTTTCTTGTAGAAGCTAAGATACCTCTATTTTGTTTACTTCTTTGTTTGTGTAGGAGCATTCTTGATGCTTATCAGTGCCCTTCTGGGAACAGTGTAATAGCTACTGTGTACTCCCTCTGCTGGCCAGCTGTCAAGCTCTGCACAGCACAGAATGAAATCTGATATAGGACACTAGAAACAGTGACTGCTGGTTTATATTTCTTTATACGTTTTTGTCTAGGTCTGGATATAAAAAAGATACTTTATTTACTGGAATGAAAATATGATGCTAAAGGTCTTGTCTGGGGCCTGAACTGTATGCCATTATCTCAAGGTTTGTTTTAAATCCACAAAATCAGTTTAGCTCCAGCTTTGACTCCCCTTGTTATACCGGGGTGCAACAAGACATAATTGTAATACCAGTTCAAGTAATGTTCTCATCCATAGATTGTAGCTGTTAAGGCTCAAAACAGCCCTACATGTTATGATCTCCATTCTGCAAACATGGAAAAAGGTGGTGATTCTCCCGCATTAATGCAGCGAGGCAGTAGGAAAACTGGGAATAGAATCCACATAGTCTGGGTCTTAAATCCTGCTCTGTGTAGATCTCCAACTATTACATCAGAACTTCCTTGTCCAATAAGATCATTTGTTCCACCAACGCCCCTGAAAGACTGGGACAGCTACTTGAGATAACCATGTTTCTGAATTTTCTTTTGTATTTTTTCTGACCTTCAATATTGTTTCAGCAGTTTTTCTTAATGGTAGCATCTAAAAAACAAAGGAAAAAGCTAACTGGGAAGTGTACGAGAATTAGTGTAATCAGTGAATAGAACGGTCTCCTCCTAAAGCAACAACTGATGCAAGTAAGGGCTGTGAGTGTAGGAAAAGTCACATGATCCTGGGTAAGCTAATTGAAAGCGAATTGTTAAAATGTCTTCTCTCTTTGCTCAATTATAGTTTAAGATCCTCTAAAGAAAGCTAGTTGTTAATGTGTAGGTATATTCAAAGTCCGATGAGCGCTAACTGCTTCAATATTCTCCAATGTTCTATTTTACTGGGAAACTACTTAAAATGGCCAGTGTGGAGGGCAATAAATCAAAACAGCAAAGACACTGACGTTTGTAAAGGGTGAGTTTCTGAATATGATTTTTATTTATATGTACATTCCCGTGTATATTCTTGTGGGCAGGTCCACTGGTTCTGACAGTGGGTTTTGGGCCTATACTGCTGCCAGACAAATTTGTTGGTTCCAGGTGCAAGTTCAGCGTTTCCCACTTAAGAGCCCGCCAGTTCTGTCTGCCTCCAGGTCAGCAAGGAGCTGCAGCGCCTGGTTCTGAGGAGCACAGGACTTAATTTAAAAATAGATCAATTGAAAGACTTTTTTCAATCTAAATTATTGGAAGATGCCCTCCAAAGATTCTATTTGGGACAAGGCAGTTTTTCTGAGGTGGGCTCCCCATCATGCATGGTTAGATCCCACTTTGTTAGGGTGAACCTAATGCCCAAGAAGCCAAGGAGAAAAATGTTCCTATGCCATAACCAACAGAGGGTGAACTATGCCTTTCCCACTACTAACATCCTCCATATTGGAGGATAAAACATCTGTTCAGGTATGCCCTCTTACCTCTATCCTTTGTTGGCTGATGGACCAGGATAAGCAATAGCCTCTCTCTTGCAAAGTAAAAGCATGGCATTTAGCTGCTTGCAGGTAGGCTGAATGTAGCCCTTGCCAGAGCTCCCCAAATGACTTGGCAACTGCAGGAGTTATTCATCAGAGGTCGTTTACATCCTCCTGGATTAACCCAAGCAAATAGAGTCTTTGCTGTCTTTCGCCATAGGAGATCTAGCAGACAAGTCACGGACCACGCCTCCAGCATTCTTAATGCCAGATTAAGACTGAGTAAATCCCAAATTAAGGTCCTGTTTCTTTAATTAGACTGGCTACATGGAGTAACTGAGAGCCATCTGGATGTTGGTGGATGGGTTTATTCATCCTGTGTCACAATTTTATGCCCAAGAGTCTTCAATCCAGATCTTAGTCTGTTCCGCCAAGTGTATTTCTGGGCTGAAGGGAAGTTACCAGCAGACCTCCTTGCAAGACTTCACCAAGGAAAACAAATGAGGGACAGTGAGGTATACAGGTAGCCCCAGCTTAAGGAATCCCTTAAAATCAAAGGAAAGATACTTCCTGAAGTCCTTGAGTTGTGGGCTCCTCTCCCTCGCGGGACAAATTTTTCTTGGGAGAATAAATCACCAGTCTACAAGGGACAGTGAATCATGGCTCCCTGCCGAAGAACCTTTCATTCTCCTCCTTTTGATTCCTAAATCTTCTACTCTCGCTCTTCTGACCTGAGTGATCCTAAGTTTTCCAAGTCTAAGGCTGTTGTAAGTAAGAGAAGTAGTAGTCATGTTTTTTACCTTTTCTTTATTAAGAGTTGATGTAACAGGCCAAGTGAGGGGGGTGAAAACAGATTGGAGTGCTATATTAGGACCCCCAGATATTCAGCTTGCTGGAGATCTCGTCAAGGAGCATGCTAATCCACTTCTCTCGATGAACTATTTACCAAAGGCAAGTGGGTAAAAGAGACTGAGAAATGAATATACTTAAGTATTAAACAAATACCCCAGAAACTCACTCCTCTGATACTCAGAGCGACAGCCATGGCAAAAGTTTACAGTATTTCATCTGTCCATGAGCCGGAGAAGCTATACAAGAGGAGGAGCAGGGTGCATGCCTATATGCTATGCTACTTTAGTTCCAGATCCAGAGACGACAGGGTGTCTAGAAGTTTCTTCACGTTTTGAAAATGTTTGGGTTGAGGAGGGTCCACTCTAGCCACAGCAGTACCTGTCGGCACAAACTCATCATGCCTGCTCAACTTCTCCTGTGGCCCATGCCACAGCCAGTACTGGTTCTGACCTCCTAGCTCTTTCAACAGCATTAACGGTGTTCACAAAAACATTAAAACTACTTGTGGCAAGCCCGAGGAATCCAAATATATCCATTTCTTGCCAACCTTCTCCTCAGAATCCCAGCCTTCACAAATCAAAAACACATGACTGGAACACTACATTTTCTATAGGCACATAGATTAATAATCAAGAGAAGTCAGCTGATGTCCTCTCCAAGGATGTTTTACTTATGGGTATGGGTGTACTCTGAGTTTCAGAAGGAATTCGCCTCAGGAATGGCACCAGTGGATTTTCAGCCATTAAGGAAGTGAACCATTCAAAGAGTCATGATATGTAGTTTGCTAAGCTTCCTAGGCATTACCATGTCATGCATAGATATTTTAACTTGAGAAAGATTAATCTTGAGGTCTTTTCACAGTTTTCTGGTGTATCTCCCCAGCGACACACTTTCATTCCTTACTAAATAGAAATGCTCCCCTGTGAGTTAGCAGATCTCTGCAGTGGTTGTGAATGAGGGACAGTGTCACAGCATGGCAGAATCAAATAGAACAATGTTGTTCTTTGGGGTGGTTTCTGAATTTAGTCCTCCCACACACATCTTGTCTTGGATTGTAGTCTTCAGTGCTGCTGTGCGTTGGCAACCTTCTAGGAAAGGGAGTGTCCAGTGGCCTGCAGTATGTTCCCTCATGCAACAAACACTTGGCAAGAAAGTTATAAAGGGATATGTGGTCCTGAATTGCCTCAGCCGTTTCCTTTCCAAAGCTAGAGAACGTTACTGCATCCCCAGAATTTTCTTGGTGTTTTTTTTGACCATTTCTATTAATTATGGTTTTTAGTAGATTAACATTTATTTGGTTTCTGCACTGTTGCCCAATTAGATTTCCAGATTGGCTCTGGCTGGATTCCAGGACATAATGGTTGTTATGGAGGCGAAGATGTGTGGAGAAGACAACGTAAAGCAGTGTATCATGCCCCCCTTAGTCTTCCTGGAATCAGGTGCATGTACTTGAAATCTAACGTACCTTTTTGTGCCATTTCCTGAATGATTGTTTGGAGTGCCAGATTTATGCACTTTCGGCATTGAAAAATCACGGCATCTGGTTCCACGTCCTCCTGATGATGGAAGTCTTGAACCATACTCCTGGGATTCATCCTATGCTCAGGCCCTGTTCCCATGGAGGGACAAAGTCACATCTTCTGTTTCTCCATCTTAAAATGCTGAGAGGCTAGAGCTCCTGGTGCTGAGTTAGTCAGTTATCTGGCTTCAGGTCTACAGAAAACCCTGTATGGTGGTGGTTGTGCCCGGAATGCCACTTTCATTATATGCAGCTGTCAGGGCTGAGGATCTCTTGGTGTGAAAGACTTGGTGGATGGTGCTATTTTTATGGCAAGGACCTGCTGTTGCTTATGGTACAGTTCCCTGTTATGGGAATATCTCAGCACCAGGGAAACTGCTCTCTAAACAATTCATCTGTCAGAGCTGAGCTACCCTTTGCTCTGGGGTGGCACTTGGGTCCATCCTTGGAGAGATGGTTTCAGCTTTGCTCTTTCAAGCATAAAAGGTAAGAGGAAGTGGCGCTCAGAGAGGGTCTCTGTACTTGAGAACTCAGTTCTATCACAGAGGAGGAAGAAAAAACATCACTTAAAAATTAATTAAAAACTTGGGCAGATTTGGAAGTCTGTTCTAGTTTCTAGGTTTTATTAGGCCATTTTGGCCTTCTGAGAATGGTTTGCATGGAAGGAAATGCAGAGAAAGGAGGAAAGAGAGAAATACAGAGACAGGAGCATGAAGAAGATGGTTTTTAGTCACTGGATTTTGGATGGATTAGAACAGTGGTTTTCAACCTGTGGTCCTTGGATCCCTTGGGGTCTGCAGACTATGTCTGAGATTTTCAAAGGGGCTTGCACCTCCATTTGACATTTTTTTTAGGGGTCCGCAAATGAAAAAAGGTTGAAAACCACTGGACTAGAATAGCGATTTGGGTAGGTCCCATCTATCCATCCACTCCTCTGATACTTAGATCCATCCAATGCAGTGGCTGTTAATCGTCAACACAGCACATCCTATTCTTTATCAATATGATGCAGAGTCGGATATATTCAATTTGAGGCGTTAGTTGCACAGTTCTATCAATGGAATTAATATAGCTAATTCTACTGTTCTACTGAAGTCACTGTGTTTTGGGCCCTCTTAAAGTGACTTGTGGTTTTTTGTGACATTCCTCAGTGCAACAAGGGTGGGGACTCTTTACTCGCCAAACAAGGACTGAAACATTTTACAATCCTAGGCGCTCAGCTGGGTGCCCAGTCTACCCCAGACACTAAGGGAGTGTCCATGCTTCAATTAAAAACCCACAGCTGGCTCGTGCCAATGGGTTTAGACTAAAGAGCTGTTTAATTGCGGCATAGACGCAGGCTCTAGGACCCTGAGAGGTGGGAGGGTCCCTGATCCTGAATGTCTTTACACTGCAGTTAAACAGTCCCTTAGTGCAAGCCTGAGTCAGTCGGCACAAGCCAGCCATGGGTGTCTGATTGCTGTGTAGACATGCCCCAAGTTTGTGATGTGCTAGCTGGCAAGAACACATGCTAGATCTGTGTAAGCTCAAAAGCTTGTCTCCTTCACCAACAGAAGCTGGTCCAATCAAAGATGTTACCTCACTCACCTTGTCTCTCTAACCAGAAGTGCTAGAGCAACACTGCATACAATATTTTGGTTCTGTCAAAGGTGTATAATCCCTCAACTGTAAATGTTTTTTGCATAAATAGTACACAGCTCTGCAGATTAAGTTTATTTACATAATCACACCATTGTAGCCAAACTAAGATGAATTGTGTTTTTTCTCTCCTGGAGAAGATGCACGTTTCAGAGGTTCCCTACACTCTTCCATTTTGAATAAGATAATACTGCTAGATGTTTACAAGGTAAAAAATAAGCCCAACTTCTCAGAAGGTTTGTTAGAGGCTATTAATTCTGTGTGACTACTGTTACCATTGCTATAGCTTCAGGAAACCTATTGTTTCTCAACAGCTTCTTCAAAACACGTATATTGTTATAGCACTTTGGAAATTTGTTTCCTAAAAGTTCTAAAATGATAGTGTATCACAGCTTGACTGAGGTCTGTGTTGCCTTTAATAAAATGCAAGCTAAGAGAAAAAAAACCCCGAGACTTTTTTGGAATAAAAGATGTTTTCTGTTCTTGCCACTAATCTACGTTGCACAATAAAATAGGAATGTATACTTTAAATCTTTGTAATGATGTATAAGGAGGCTGGTAATGGATGGAGCGAAACTCCAAAACTCCCTATAAATATATTGGAGTTTTATGCTTAATTCAATCTTTAAATTTGGATTTGCAAAGTGATACAGTCTGATGCTAACTCTGTTTAAGTTGCATTTTCTAATTGTTGTGCATTCAAAATTAGCAAGAGAAAAGAGTTTTGAGACCATCTACTTAAATGATGGTAACATTTGCTTGACTCAGAGCTGTGTCTATTGCCCAGAATTAAGTATCTTGAAATTCTTTAGCATTATAAAGCAGTTATACTCAGGCATCAATGGTTCAGGAGTCAAATTAGCGATCAACCTTACCCAAAAGAGTTTAAAAAAAAAATAGTGTGAATTAATTGTTTGATTTAATATATGAGTTCTCCTCACAGCAAAATGTTATCAAGACAGACTTGGATTGAAGAAGCTCTGAATAGATTAATTTTGCAAGTTCTGGAAGGTTTTAACTTTCTAAAATTGGGACATCTGATTTGTGGTTTAAAAAAAAAAAGCGATTAAGCTTTGGATTTATTTTCAGATCTTTGAAGGTACCTTGTATCCTATCTAGTACGTTTATCATTACAGTCTAAGATGGATGTGTCAGGAGGAAATAGTATTAAGTAAGGTTTTTTATAACTGTAAACTGTTTTTGAAATTCCAAACTGAAACTAATTTTTCACTGTTTATATTAAAATCATACACTAGTACAAAATCCTAAAATTGCTATGGAAAGGATGTTAGTGAGTGAAATAAGTTCAGCTGAAGACTGGATGTTTTCAGGTTTATGACCTGTTCGCTTACAAAGTCTGAGGTAGGGGAACTAACGTGTAAATATACAATTTAAGGCCCCACCCACTCAACAAGATTGGTTGCAGATTGAAACTATAACAGTAGCAGAGTTTTGCTCCCGGCCAGAGGTGTGAGGTTGTTTGTTTTTACTCTAGAGATGTATACATTACAGAAGGCAAATGTTCCCATGCTTAGCCTAAGCAAGTCATTGCTTATCTGAGTTCTGGGAAGCGTTTGATTAGGGTGCACAACAGTAATACCAAGATCAGGCACCTCTGAGTGACTGAGCCTTGTCTGTCAGCTTTCTTTAATGGTTAAAATAAAGGCTAACAGAAGTGAACATTCACTGTCTTTGATTGGCAAGTTTAACCAAAGACTCAAATAGCGATGCTACTTAATCTTGTTATTCATAGTCGCTAATTGATATGCATGTAGGATGGAATGCATGTAGGATGGACCCACTGTAGAGGGTCTGTGCAAGGTCCTCTGTGCCACTTGAACTCTGTATTAAGTGCGTAAGTGGAGCTTAAATCCTATGGGGGGTCTTTGGACCCTTTACTCTATTTTGTGATAGTGTTAAGATAATATTTAAATGGCTCTGTTGCAACAAAATGCAAGATTCAACCTAAAGACTTTTCTAACAAATTTCAGTGGTTTCTGTAAGCATTTCTATAGCACATAGCACTGTAGGATAAGACACAGTGCATAGATCATAGAAACAGTGAGAATTGTGTGGAGGGGCTGTTAATACACCGTGCTCTTGATTTCATTCTTCCTTTTAATGTGTTACTAAATTATCTTCTGCTCTGGTACCTTGGCAGTGAAGTGGCAAAATAAGTGAGTTTAGTAGTGCAATCTGAAGATGGTGTGGATGGGATTCATCCCAGGCTGCTCTGGGAAAAGGGCCTTCCAGAGCCATGGGCCTGTTGTTCTAGTTTTGGTTCCCTCAGGTTCTATACCTGGACTCTGTTAAACATTGTCCATGTCTTTATGGACAAAAGAGATGCACTTTTCAATCAGGTAGCTCAGTTGAAAATCCACCTTAACACCCATGTAAAAGCAATTGAACAACTTTTAAATCATTTGAATTGGTCATGTTGTAGCTGTGTTTGAACTTGTTGTGTTGGTAATGACAACTACCATGGCTGATGTGATTCATGAAAGGAAATTGTCCCTGAGATAGCAGACCTATTCTACTGAGGCCTTTATACATCAGTTCTGCAGACTTGGCGTCTCGGCTGGGTTGCTGTTATGAATTACCTTTAATTTCCTCATTACTCTTATCTAGGCCCTAATAGAGTGAGTTTAATATTATTTCTGTCACAATCAAGATTGAGGCCCATTGAATTGGGAGTTGTGCAAGGAATTCGTTCTTTCCCCAAAGAGCTTAGAATCTGATTTTGAAACCAAACACAGCATTTGAGTATAGGAGGAAGGGGGAGAATAACGAACAAAATGGCAGTTCGATATTGTTCAACTTGACGATAATCATTGGTTAGCTGATTTCTTGTAAATATCACAACACAAGTAGGTCTTGAGGATGGATTTGCAAAAAACAGTATAGTGGCCTTACAGATTACAATAGTTGAACGAGGAGATGGCCAGCATATGGACTGCTGTGATTGTCTGAGAGGAATGGACAGAGTCGTCTTGCTAGCCAGAGATGGAAGATGGCACTTTTGGTGACTACAGTTAAGTTAGCT
The DNA here is from genome assembly GCF_026122565.2 of Emydura macquarii macquarii. Lineage (NCBI taxonomy): Eukaryota > Metazoa > Chordata > Testudines > Chelidae > Emydura > Emydura macquarii. The sequence continues at coordinate 1,774,930 of NW_027130449.1, read as the reverse complement.
AAGGCCAGAATGAACCCAGCAAAATCTTCAAACTATATGCTATCTTAAGTGCCTTTGGGATTTAATTTTAGTTTTCTAAGTGTTCATCTTTAATAATTTTCTAGTTAATGAAAAGTTTTCTAGTTAAAGAAAAAATACGCTTTTGTACGAAGGTATGGCTTCATCTGGAACACCGTGTTCTGTTTTGGTTGCCTCATCTAGAATTAGGCTGAAAAAGCCAACAGAACATTAAAGAATGGTTAAAGGCACACCAAGACTCAATGTGTATGCCAAGAAAATGCGAAAAGAAAGATTTAGTCTGGGAAGGAGGGTTGATTGAAGCATTCAGAATTATGAAGGGGTAGTCAAAAATCATCAATGTTCCTTTTTTGACATAGCATTCAGTCAACTTGTAGAATTCACTGCCATAATATGTAAACTGAGATCCTATATACAGATAGGCTGCAGCACACAAGCTTTGCTCTCCGGTTCAAGGGAACCTCCCATGAGTTTACGTGTTCCTAATTGCCCATGATGCAAGTCAGCAATAGATTGGTTTGTGTAAATTTTGGCTGCAGGTATGGATTTAATAGTTGTACATCCCTTTAAGGGATCCCGGGTAGAATGTTGCAACAGAATGACTCAGACTTGATGATAAGCTAGTTTAAAGCACTTTTTGCGTACATTTTACAGCACTGCCGTGGTTGTTGGAGAATGCCAGTGGAAGTGTGGGATTACTTTCTGAAACGGTTGTGAATTGAGTTTCTTTAATAACTCTTTTGTAGCAGGTTCAACCGCAGGAGGGTGTATTTTTTTTCATTAGATTCAGACTTAAGTTAGATGGCTTCCAAGTGCAGTAAGTAAAACTGTTGGAGCCAGATCCTCAGCTAGTATAAATTAGCATAGTTCAATTGGCTGAGGGTCTATTCCCAAATGTTTTTCCTGATGCTTACAGCAAACCGATCATTCCAGTCTTCTTCTTTCGTCATTAGTCCTGGTAAGTGATCTGTCAAGGTATAAACAAGTGCAAACTGTCTTGGTGTATGTGTACTGTGCATTGAAAACACTATATATAGATAGATAGGATTGAAAAGTTTGCTGGACAGCATGTATATATAGTTTGAATAGTTAAGATTGTGGGTGTTAGCTACTTTGGAGTATCTAGCTCAGCTGTGAAAATAAATATTTTTGCTCTTGTCTGGATCGTCTCGTGTCAGTTGAGAACTTTGTGTGTTACTTGCATGAAATTAAAATAAGGCCAACTCAGAATTACAATAGTTTAGGGCGCTTGGGAGACCTATGTCTTATTAAATACACCATCATTTACACCAATGTACATGGTGCTTTACAGACTAAGATACGACCACAGCTCCAAAGAGGTTACAATGTAAGGGTCTGGTTAGTAATTCAAGAATGGGACGGGGAGGGAGACTATTGATGAGGGAAACGGAAGCATTTCTAGAAATAATATTTAAAAGAGTGATTGAGAGAAGGGGTGGCAGGCAAGAAGTCTACCCGAAGCTCAGGGGACAGCATTATAGGCACAAAACCAAGAGTGAGAGAGAGGAGAAACATTAAAGTTTTTATTAACAGGCAGGTACAGATCATTATTATGTAAGGCTTTGAAGAGGGGACAGCAAAGAGCACTAGAACTTTGAATTTACTTAGTCCCTAGTTATTCTGGTGGAGCCATTAGTCTGTAGTCTGCTTAGTCTGATGACTCCATCAGAACCATTGAAGAAGCCAGTTTTTACAAATTTCTGTTTTATAAACCACATTTAAGTAAATAGGCCTAGTTTAGGGGTTTAAAAATACTTGCAACCCAGAAATATTGTATGTTAAGACTAATGGTTAATCCCTATCTTTCTCTTGAGGCTGGAAAGTTGGGAAACCTGAGATCAGTTCGTGATGCCGTGAACCACATATGCTGCCTTAGCAAGGCACAATGGGACTTGATGTCACTTCTTAAATCTGCAAACAAAACTAGCTTAAGTTGTGCTTATTGTTCATTACTTATGAAAAATTATGTAACTTCCTGGATTTTATACTTTCCATGAACAATGCTGATGTTCTAGAGTAGCTACTTGAATGTAGAAATTTAGTATGAACACTCCTAGGCAGGAGGGTATATACGTGGGCCAGTAACAGAATATATTCTTTCAGTTACAGGCTCTGAGATAGCTTCTCTAACTTTGGATAATGTAGGATTCCTCAAAGCAGTAGGATTAATATGTTAAGAATCCAGAAGAAATTTGAGAGACGTGTTCTTACAACTTAATTCTTCCTCTTATGTGATTGAATGGCAGTTGGGTCTTGTGATTACCCAACAGCTATGCAGATACATAATGCTGCAGCTATGCATCTGAAGTACAGAAATCTGTGGTCTCCTTACTGTGTTACGTGACCGTGTTGTTCTGCTTTGTGGCGTTTACTTTGAGATAGATAGAAAGGCGTCACTAGTTGTAACCTCAGACCGTGCCCTATTGTAACGTCATTTAGTGTTAGTGAACTGTGAGCCCATATTTTTGTGTTTTCACATTGGGAAGAAGGAAAGCAATATACTGCACATACACAGTACACAAACTGTTAAATATTCATAACTCTGTTTCAGAACCAGTTTCTTCAGACAAGGCCAAGCATGCATTCTTCAGTCAAGACCATGTGTGCCAATTTTCAAGTTTTGAAACAGAGATGTTTTTGCATTATCAGAGTGCAACATAAGCATCTGAATAACCTTAGCAGCTGAAAAATCCTGCTACCCACCTACTGCGTAACTCAAACAGATAAGTGGATTTGAGTCAGACGACATAACAAAACTCACCTATGAGCTGACACCAAGCGTGAGAAGCTTCAAGCCTAAATATAAAATGTAAGGGACGTCTGATAAGCAACTGAAAATAAGGAGTGTCCTGGAGAAAGACACGGTTTCAGGGAACCAGGTCCCAAAACAAGGATTTCATTTCTTCAAACTAAAGGGCGCCATTTGTACTCTTTTTGGTTTCTTGAGATTGATTAAAGACTCATTCAACGTTATAAAGTACAAGAAAATTGCCCAGTCAGTTTTAGCCTCATAACAAAATCTGGCTGCAAAATAATAACACAATAAACACACCAGTGCCCCTCTTTTAACCCTCCTTGCCAAAGGCTTGGAAAACCAAATGAGTCTTGTACCATGCTCTGAAGGTCAACAGATTCAGGTTCTGTTGACTAAGCTGAGAAGCAAATTCTGAAGTTGAGCAGCCATTTGGGATCTCCCTCCTGTTTAAACCAAGTAAGCCCCAGCACTGCCACAGTCAGCTACTGCATGGGGTGTGTCATGTTACGTAGCACTTCTTTGGTCAAAAATGCCACCTTATGTTCTGCTCAAGCCAGCTGGCAACCAATGCTCTCGGTATGCAACTTTAGTTAATAAGTGCACAGCCACATTTTCTGCTAGCTTCAGTTTCTAGTGGTTTCATATGTAGCCCCAGGCAGAGTTAAAGTAATCTCAGTCTGAGGTGATGAGGGGGAGGCACCGTGGCCCAGTCTGAATTGGGTAAAAAAACCTGCACCCTTGTCATGGGAGATAAAGATAATCCATAAAGTTCTTTGCAACATAACAAATGCAAATGATTTGTGTGGGGGTGGGAGTTTATCCACTGGAAAAAGCATAAAAAAAGTGTGGTGGAGGATTTTTATTTTTTCTCTACTAATCTTAGAGTAGCTGAGAGCCTCCTATTAGAGGGTATAATCAATACATTATGCGCCAGTTGTGGTGTGCTCCGAATGTCAAGTATTCTTTCTGGTTCTAGATTGTTAGTCTGCGTGTTCGTCCCTTTCTACCTCCTTAGCACTGTTGTGCAAGCTTATCATTGCAAAAATCAAATCCCGTATCCTCTTGTCAAGTAATGGCAATTGGATGAAGGGGCAACAAGAAGCTGTACTTGCTGCCATCTGAAGAAACTTTAGCTTAACTCAAGTGTTCTTTGACCAAGTGCCATTCCCTGCAGAATCAAGCTCCAGTACTGCCCCACTGTTCTGGCAGCCTCCCGCTTCGTCTTGTTAAAGCAGCTGTGTTTGGGTTGGGAGACTGGGCAGGCAGGAGACCCCAGAAGAGGGTTCTGGTTTTAGACACTTTCCTGCAATCCCAGCAGAGATCTCTGTTTGTGAAGCTAGCATAAACTGATTTTTGCTGCGGTATTGTCCAATATTAACTTAGTGTGGTGAGGGACTGGCCTATCATTGATCTTGATGTGTGTGATGGCGCAACATTAATTGATACATGTGGTGTTGGGGGCAGCATTAAGTTGGGGTGCATAGTTCAGCCAAAAGCAGACAAGTCTTTGGATCCAAGCGTTCGTCCCCCAAACAGTACCACGTGTCAGAAGGCAGGATGCTTGGAGGTGAGAGGACATAGGGAAGAGAAAGAGAGAGAAAAAAGAGGTGTGGTTTTTGGCCTGGTGCATTTCATACTGTTGAGTAGACAATTCTTGGCTACTAGGTGTTCAGTAATTATTTTTGTGAACAAAGAAATGTGAGAAATCCTTGCGTGTCATTTGGATTTTTCAAATGGAAATCAGAACTACTTTTTACATCTACAGCTTAATCTTTAGAAGATAAATGGGAGCTACCAATAGAGAGGATTTTTCACTGGACAGTTAGATTAATAAAAAAGTGATGAAGGCACTTTCCCCCCCCATTTAATAGAAGCTTTCTTCATTACAGCTTCATTTTTCTAGGAAACACATTAATTTAGATTCTTATTGATCATTTTCATGGGAACTAATCTCATAGATTCAATATTATCATTTCACTGCAGTATCGAATGGGAGGAGTTTGTTGGGTTTTTTTAAAAACAAGATATGCTCTAGTTCCAAAGGAATTATTTAAGGGAAATTCTCTGGCCTGTGTTATGCAGGAAGTTAGACTAGATCAATGGTCTTCAAACTGAGAGGCATGTCCCGGGGGAGAGGGGGGGGGAGTTGCTGGGGCCATTAATGTTGATTTTCAGAAAGAGTTGGAACATTGGGGAAGTTCCAGAAAACTGGAAGAAAGTTGATGTTGTGACAATATTTAAAAAGGGCAAATGGGGTGACCTGGGTAATTATAGGCCTCTCAGTCTGTCATCAATTCCAGGCAAGATAATGGAGCAGTTGATGTGGGATTGCTTAATAAAGAATTAAAGGAGGGTAATATAATTAATGCAAATCAAAACAGGTTTTTGGAAACTAGATCTTGTCAAACTAACCTGATATCTTTTTTTATGAGATTTAAATTTGATTGATAAAGGCAATTGTATTGATGTGATATAGTTAGATTTCTGTAAGGCATTTGACTTGGCACCTGCATGACATTTTGATTAGAAAACTAAAAAGATATAAACTTAAACAGCACACATTAAGTGGATTACAAACTGGCTAACGGATAGGGCTCTAAATGTAATTGTAAACAGGAGAATTGCTATCAAGCAGATGTTTCCAATGGCATTCTGCAGGGATCGGTTCTTGGCCCTGCGCTATTTAGCATTTTTAGTGATGACCCAGAAGAAAACATAAAATCATCAGTTTTCAGATGACACAAAGATTGGGGGAGTGATAAATAATGAAGAGGATAGATAACTGAAACAGACCAGGCTGGATTGCTTGGTAAACTGGGCACAAACAAACTGTGTTTTAATATGACTAAATGTAAATGTATACATCTAGAAACAGAGAATGTGGGCTATACCTACAGGATGGGGGTGGGGGCTGTGTTCTGGAAAGCAGTGCCTCTGAAAAAAATGTGGGAATCTCAAGTAGGAGTAGAGAGGTTATTTTACCTCTCTGTATTTGACATTGTTGTAACTGCTGCTGGAATTCTGTGTCCAGTTCTGGTGTGAACGATTCAAGAAGGATGTTGATAAATTGGAGGGGTTCAGAGAAGAGCCATGAGAATGATTAAAGGATTAGAAAACTGCCTTTAATAGGCTCAAATAGCTCAATGTATTTAGCCTTACAAAGAGATTGCCAATGGTGACTTGATTATAATCTATAAGTACCTACATGGGGAACAAATACGTAATAATAGGCTACATTTTAAAGTTAGTAATTAATCATTGGACTGACTTAAACCAAGGGTTGTGATGGATTCTGCATCACTTTTAAATCACTATTAGATGTTTTTCTAAAAGATCTGCTCTCGGAATTATTTTGGGGAAGTTCTGTGGCCTGTATTATATGATTAAATTAGAGGATCACAATGGTCCTTTCTGACCTAGGAATCTATAATATACGAAACATAAAAACTAAAGAACAATTTCTTGTGCATTCCCTAAAAAGAACCAGATTTAGGCAAATGATATGCAGTTGAATTTACTTAATTTCTACATAATATGCTTTTCTGCCTATTCTCAACTGCATAGTGTTCATATTTGCTAGTGACTGCAATAGGAAAAACTCATGAAGCTCATCGCCCCACATGCAGTGGTGTAAAATTGTCTTCTGGTGCTGCTGCTTTTTGGATACCCATTAATGGAATTTACTTCAACCAGGGCCTGTGTAATACAACAAGTGACACTGGATTTGTTGCAAGAAAATGAATGTTTATGGTACAGTATATATTCTGTAGCAGTCAAACTAATGTCCTCTGAATTGAGAGAATGATCACAGAACACAGGCTATTTGATACCTTTTCTAATCTGTCTTTTGAAAGCTTTCTTTAGTTTATTTGTGTTTCAGACTGAGTTTGTTACAACTTTTTTCCTTTGGTTCCTGCAAGATGCTCTTTTGATTTAACACACGGACCTATTTCTGAAACTTCATGCAAATATATTGGTTTAGAGTGTGATTTTGCTTTGATCTTTGTAGACAATATTTTATTGGGTTTGCCCACTTGTCCTTTTTTTCTGTTTGATCTGTTTGAGTTATTCATTCTGTTTCAGATGAATCAGGGTCATCAGTCTTGTGGTTTTCAGTTGAGATCAGTTGACTATTTTTTCATCTTGGACCTCTTGTTATACTTAAATTGTTATTTTGATGACTAAGGGTTATTGCTGGTACATATGTATGAAAATGCCCTACAGTTGTCAGTCATAGCTAGAAAACAGGAACCATTTGGTGGTGTGTAATGAATTGTTGTCACTAAGAATAGAAATGTGGCATCCTTGATTAGGTTCAGCCTAAACTCTTCTGTTCACTGTATATGTATGAGGCATCTTGTTAAGGTAATTTCTAAACATGGTGTAAATAGTGGGCGGGTGCTGTCAAGAGTCCTTCAACATCCCACATAAATAACTTGTTTGCCTTTCTCAACTTCATCCTGTGTACAGTCCATGAATCTGAGCAAATATTCAGTCTGAATTGATTATATATTTATAGTTAAACGCAAAGTTCAACACAAAAATTGCTACTTAATTTAGAACAATCACTTGTAACATGTTACCCATTCATAGGAGACTTCCTAAACTTCCCAGAAAAATATATCTGGCTGCCACCACTTACAAACTGACATTATCCCTGGCTTGTACACACCAATACAAAACCACGTGCAGAGCTACATACAATGTATATGAAAGTCTGATCAGTCCTATATTAATCATTAAAACACAAACATCATAAAAACCTGGTTTGAGTCATAGCTCAGTATTTTTTTGGATAGAGAATAGTTGGGGAGAAGAGAATTAGTTAAGGTCAAGAAGGAGAACTTATGAGTGGGGTGTCTAAGGGATTTAATGACTTCATTTATTTCCATGTTTTTTTGTTTTGTTTGTGTTTAGAAAAGTGTTTTGTTAGGAATATATATTAGTTTTAAATATTAACTCATAGTGAAAGAATTTCAGAACTTCTAAATTGAAATAATTTTCCACTTGATCTGTTTTACAGTTAATTTTTCAGTAATCTTGCCTGGTAGACAACCTATTATTTTCATTTGATTCTTAGGTCTGTTTACTGCTTTCATTCTTGGTTTGGAAGGTTACTGTTGCATGTGATTTTTTTTCATAAAGGCGTCCTCAAAAATCTAACTAGAACAAATGTTGGATTTGCAAGATTGTTGGGCTGAGTTCGACTTCCCAAACAAACAAAAAACACTTCAAGGGTTTGTTTTTTATTTCTGGTTTTGTTATGTATAATCTCAAAATCCTGTCTTTCATAACTGCATCATTCTAATACAAATGTTTAATGATGGTTTTTAAAAACATACACAAAGCCCTTTTTCCACATTTATATAGATGCCTGATTTCTTACCTGCTTTGTTTGGCTTTCTCTTATCTAACAGCACATAGAAATGGTAGTTGTGGTGCCTGCTTTAAGGGAACAGAACAGGAGCACTTCAATTTTTTATGCAAGTGGTGACTCCAGCAAAACTTTTCCTTTGAGCTCAAACTCCTCTTCTGAGTGTAATTAGGAACACATTGATTCTTATTGCAGCTGGCAGCCACTCACTATTGCCTTTTTCTGCTTGTGACCCCAATGGTCCTGATGACCTTTCCTGGGGTTAGTCGTGGGCCCTTTTCATTGTGATGGGCTAGAAGTGGCTCATGTGGAGTTGATTATTTCTTTGCTTGTCTGGCCTTTTTGGTGCCATAACTCCAAGTCACTTCCATTTTCTTCCTCTGCTTTTGGCTGACCACAGTGAAAGGAAATGCTTTTGCTGGCGACAGGATCAGTTTGCATGCATGGCTGACTCGATTGAGACCCTGAAGGACAAAGGGGGGAAGGGTTATGAACACTGTAGGTGCTATGTTTTCTTGTTAAAAGTTGGTGTGAATTATTGAATGATTAAGCATTAATAAATATGATATTTAAATAAGTTTACATTTCCCTTTGAACAATCTCAGACCTTCCTATCAGCGCTATAGCTATCAACTGTGTTCTTACTGCACAGCAGCTCTGTTTTTACAGATGTGTACTGTATGTTTCTGCAGTGAGTGTATGAGTTTTATGTGGTATGTGTTGGAATACATCAGGGTAAATTGCACATGACTGCTTCAAGAAATTTCATAACTACCAAAAGAACCAAAAATAAACCCCACAGGCCAGTAGTTAAAACTGATGGGCAGTATGTCAGTTGCTACTGGGCTTTTCAGTGCTCCTGCCAAACAAACAAACAACAAAACCTAGCAAAGTATATGTGCCAGCTGCTATGCGCATTTTTGTCAGACCCCAGGAAGACAGCGGGAAGACAGCCAATGATCAAAGGCTTTGGTGATCCTGGAGGAGTCAGAAGTTAAAGGAATGTCTGATTACTTTCTCTTGGAAAACCCTTTTTTAAGGGTGTCTTGGTGTGAAATTTAATGATCCAACTCAACTTGTGTACACTATGACCATGGTATTTTAGTTAATTCTGGGGATTTTATTTGCCTTATTTGAAGATCTTAAATTCAGTTTCTCTTTGAAATCTTCAGTCTACTCCATTGCTACAGTGAAGACCTTAGAGAACAAATAAAGATTAAAAGACTTTTTTTAAATACCAAAACTTGTGTGGTCTAGAAAAAACCCAGTACTTAACATGCTTCATTGTCAGATCATATACAATGTTTATGATACGGTAACATACTGGACTAAACAATTTTCAGAATGTGAAATGCCTTTGTTGGCAAAGATCTGAAATCCCTGGAATCTCAAAGCTGATTTGTTCACAGGAAAAGTAGTTTCTACTGTCATTTCTGCTACCTTTAGCACAGCTGAGTAATGTCCCCAAAGACAGAGGCTTTCTTCTGGGCATAGGACAACACAGAGCACTCTTGCCTTTACAGAGAAGGCTGTTTGTCAGTTTTTAGAGTTGGGGTGGATAACCAGGAGAACTTTAACTTCTTAGCTCTGAGATGGGGAAGTGAAATAATGTAACCCCATACTCTGGATGTCCCTAAACCTCTGACATGAGAAGCTGAGGCTGGATAACGGGATGGATCACTTAGTAAACTGCCATGTTCTTTTCACTCCCACTAAAGCATCTGGCCCTGGCCACTGTTGAAGACAGTATACTGGACAAGATGGACCCTTGATAACTTCACAGTGAATTTATTTTCCCTTTTCTTGCCATCTCAGCACAGCTGAAAGTGTAGGTACAAAGCAGCCCTTAAATGTGGAAGTACTTGTGTCTACAATGGCTAAGCAGTGGAAGTTGTCTGTTTGTTTGTTTAACATTTATATTCATTTAGAGCCTCAACCAGTTTGGGACTTTGTTGTGCTAGTTACAGTACAAATGATAGCAAATAGCAGTCCCTGCCCCAAAGTGCTTTACAGTCTGAAAGTCCAGACGTAAGAGGTGGATGAGGCCAACAAGCACAGAGAGGAGGGGATAAAAGAAAAGCTGTTTTAGGATGGTAGGCTGTTACTATCCGGTACAGTGTTATGCTGTTTAAAAGTAGGATAATGGGGCCCAAAACAACCTTATGGTGGAAAAGATGTTTAATCAATGTCTGCAAGAGTGTTTGTTTCCCTTGGAAAGCTTGAAAGATTCCCAAGGGGCTCGTGGAATACCTCATAACCTCTTGTATGCATTTAAAAGAGCCTAAATCCTGTCTTGTGAGGCCGCACACCAGTGCTGAGAATTCATCACCATTGGTGGATTAATCATCGCTCACTGGGCAAGACTAGAAAATTGCGGCTGCTTCCATTTCAAAGTTAAATTACAATCTGAAATTCCTCCTGTAGAGGAACAAGACAGAAAACCGACAGGCCAGTCAGCAGAATTTAGAACAAAAATTTGCCCCAAACTACTTGGCATGTCATCTGAGCAGCAAAAGTAACTGTTTGATCATCTTGGCAGAAAAGGCAAAAAAAAAAAAACCTGGAAGAAATTTCCTATTAGCCCCAAGCCTCTTCAGATCCTATTATAAGATACTTCTTGGTATTGAAAAGGAATATTCACTGTCACTTAATTCATTTCTGGTTTTCCTTCTTGGAAACTCTTTAAATTCAATGAAGTAGTAAAAGGCATGTAAGCTTTACGTTTGTAGCAATGTAGATGGATCAGAGTAGCTGCCAGCACTACCCTTTTTTATGCAGCTAGTATAGATGATGGTGCTTCATTTAGTGTTTGTTCTTTTAATACCATGAATAGCAGTACTGGACCATGTGAAGTGGTACAGCAGCTGTTAAATCAGTCCAAATAAGCTACTCAGGCTTTTCATCCTTGCATTCAGGTTTGCATTTTCCTATTCTAATCTCAATCCCACTCCTTGGGTCTGGGGGGGGGCTCTTTCTGCGTCGCTCTATACCAGTCTCAGGAATTCCATTCCTTTGCCAGCAGATGGCACCACATAAATAATACTTCCAGAACTCTGATATGATTGGCATTGAGCCTCCGGGAATTCTTGGCACGGGGGTCTCCTATCCTCATCGCATGACAGGTGAGACTCTGTAACTGAAATCGTCTCTTAGTTCGATGTTATGAATTAGATTAAATACCCGAGTGCTTTTCGTTAGTGTATTGTAAAGCTGTATACTGTATCTTACTCAGCTGCAAAACTACGCACAGTTCAGTAAACTCCTGTTTATTCAGAACACTGCCAGTGTTTCGACACTGAATAGAATTAACGAAGTTCTTTCTGACGCTACTTATTACAAAGCAATTCTTCGTTTTCCTGGTTTTCAGAGTGATTGATGTACCAGCAGTACGGCTACTTTAGAGCTGGCAAGGAGATCAAGTGCTGGACTATCAGCATTAGAAAACAGACTCCATTCAGAGAAGAGATACTTCCTGGACAGAGGATATATAGGCCTCTTGTATATCTCTTCCCTGACCTGCAGCGTGCACCGCTAAGGGTGAAAAGGAAGTTCACTCTCTTTGCTCATTAAATCCTTGACCAACTCTACTGAGACTCTCAACAAACCTGCCAGTTTAAAGTGGACACCTGTCTACCAGGAACTTAGTTGGTGGTCTGTCTGTCTGACAGACGGACAATATCCGCTAATTAGAGACCAAGTGGGTGAGGTAATATTTTTTTAATAGGCTGATTTCTATTGGTGAAAGAGAAGTTTTTGAGCTCCATAGAGCTCTTCTTTGGGTCTGGGAAAGAACTCGGAGTGTTACAGCTAAATACAGACAGGAAGAATTGTTTAGCGTAAGTGGCTAACACACGTTCTAAGGGACCGTTCAAGGAGAAGTGGCCTGTTAACACCCCTGCAGTCCTAAGACAGAAAAGGGGGGTTAGTAGGTTACAGATTGTTGTCGTAAGACCATGATTTCTAGTGTCTAGCAAAATTATGAATTTCAACTGCAAGTCTTATCTTTGGAAGATGTTGTTCAGGTGCCCTTTGATGATGAGGACTGAGAGGTCAGATATGGAGCAATCATTTGGGGAAAAGTGAGACTGTGTTCGTCTTTTATCATTTTTCTGTGAGTGTTCATTTGAGACCACCTGGGACCAACACGGCTACAACAACACTGCAAATATCTTGACAAATCTTATGGAATTAAGATAAACTTCACTGAATTAAGTTATACCTTATAATTAGGGTTAAAAATGCAGTTGTGTACGTATTATGGTGGCATTGTATGTACCTTCTCTAGTAGGAGGTGGATGCTAATGTACTTCCTCAGTTACCAGCCCTTTGAGCCACCCCCCTGGAGAAGTCCACATACACTAGTTCAAACTGGATTCTCCAGGAACCCACATACAAAGCAAGGATTTTTAGATTTTAAGCTGGCTCATGGCTGCCTTCTTGCTCCAGTAGGCAGACAGGACCCCTGGTCCATGGAGGGCCTCAGGGTTGGAAGGACTGGACAGATTGAGACCTTATAAGACTGCATGCTTGTTCAGGGCTTTGTTGAGCTTGTATCAGCAGGGAATCACTTCGGGTGGGGATTTGAAGGACTGCTTCTGCCACAGCCCGTATTAGGGTTGGGGTGAACCCTGCTAAGCTTATTAGCATGCATGGAGGTTCTTCTCTTGTTTTTAATGTTTTCTCTGTAGTGCTATTCCTTAAAAATGAGAGGCTTGCATAGAAGGAGCTGTGTAGTATCTATAACTGGGGGCAGTCACACTGTAACCTCTCTGAAGAGAAAGTAAATAAGTGTGCTTTGGTAGCCCATCTCTGCTGGGCATAACAGAGAAGGCAAGGAACTGTGCAGCCTGGAAGTACCCTCATCAGAAGGGAGTGAGACATGGGTCTCCAGCCAAGAGAGATGATGGTCGGGGGAGCGGGAAGTCTGAAAGTGGGTGCTCTTGCTAGGCCACTTAAGGGAAATGCGTGTGCAGTTGCCCTGACTGTGATACTGACCATTTCACGTAGGCCATTGATTAGTCATCAGCTGGAAAGTAATTAACCTGAATACAGTATATAATTTTTCTTTACTGAGATTTACGAGACATAAGCACAATAAAAGGAAAGCTTTAGGAGGTGGCTCTGTGGCCTTATTTTCCATACATTGTTCAAATTGTCTTGTTTAAAAACAAACAAACCTCAAAATGTTTATATAACCAGTATCTTCCAGTTTCTCCTCTTTTGTTTGCTGTCATCTTGTGATTAGTGGTCTGACTTGGATTGGAAGCTCCAGACTTGTCATTAAGCACCAAATGCATGTATGGTGCTATATAAATAATATATGGTATTAGAAAGCTGTCTCTGCTAAGTTTTGTCAGCAAAAAATATAACGTGCAAGTCAATTTATACTTTTTAAACCACCCCCCAAATCATCCGTGAATAAAAAGGCCAGCCCAAACTGTTTTGGTTTCTTTACTTTTCTTCCTTAACTTAAAAATGCCATGGCAGCCTTTGATATCCACCTCTGACCAATAATAGTCATGTCTTTCTTAAGGGGAATGGCCAGGGGATACTTTTTTTTAATACTTGTACCTATCTTAGAAATGCTCACCATCTTTTCAAAGCTGTACAGCCTGTGGTCTGTTTCAAAATGACTTTACCATGTCTGATCCACTTATTTTCTTTCAATCTGTGAGTAACGATCATTAAATACAGTTCAGTTATTCTCAGGAGATTGACTTAGTTTACACATCTATGCTAAAAGTGCATGAAGTTGAGTCCAGCTCTTATTCAAGTATGTGAAGTCTTTTACTAAAATACGCTAATAGTTTCCCACTCTCCAAACACAAGGCTGTCCATTAGGATAGCAGCTTCCCGACTTTATTGGGTCACGTACCACCTTCTTTCAAAATTGCTGTGAAATGAATGGATGGAACTCACTCATGTACCGCCTGTGGCACACATACCACAGCTGGAAACCCCTGAACAAGGAAACTGTTTTTCATTAAAAGTCTTATTGACATAACTTGTGAGTGCAGTACAAAGGTACAGTCCCTTCAGCGTTGTTTCTCTAATGAGGCAATTAACCAAACACTGTGAATGCTGGTGAAATAAGGAGTCAGCCTTTGCCGCCTCCTCCATAAATAAGAGTATGTCTTCACTCATGGCGGCACTGTCAGCACCGCCGGATTGATTCTTCGGGATCGATTGAGCAGCAGTGGAGACCCGCTCAATGGATCCGGATGCTGATAACGTTAATCCACCACCGCAAAACGATTAACGCTGAGTTGACGGGAGGGCATTTCCCATTGGCGCAGCGTAGTGGGGATGCCACGCTATTTAGAATTTAGGAAGACGATGGGAGATACACAAGCTACTCTATGTAGCTTGCCTATCTCCCCTCAACTGCTGCTGAATTTCACCGCAAGTATAGACCAGGCCTAACGAGACTTTTGCACAAAGTCATTGTCTAGAAAGAGGCTTGATAGTTTTGCCTTGATGTGCTGAAGGAATATCAGTGGGGGATGGATTTAAAAAAGAAAACAAGTCTCATTTGGTAAATCATCTCTATCCTATCTTGAACACCTCAGAAAAAAGGAAAAATAGAAATGTCGCACTGGCAATGACTTCAAGGAGTCATCAAGTCCAGCCCCATACTGAGACAGGTCCAAATAAACCTAGACCATCCCTGACAGGCATTTGTCCAACCTGTTCTTAAAAACCTCCAAAGGTTGGGGGATTCTCCGACCTCCCTTGGAAGCCTATTCCAGAGTTTATAGTTAAGTTTTCTCTAATATCTAACCTAAATTTCCCTTGCTGCAACTGCATCACATTGTTGACTCATGTTCAATTTGTGGTCCACTATAACCCCCAGATCCTTGGTAGCAGTACTTCCACCCAGCCAGTTATTCCCCATTTTGTAGCTGTGTATTTGATTTTTTTTCCTTCCTAAGTGAAGCACTTTGCACTTATTTTTTATTGAATTTCATCTCGTTGAATGAAACCAATTATCCAATTTGTCAAGATGCTTTGGAATTCTAATCTAGTCCCCCAAAATGCTTGCAACCCCTCCCAATTTGGTGTCATCTGCAAATTTTATGAGCATATTCTCCACTTCCATTATCCAAACATTAATGAAGATTACTTTAATTCTTCACTATCTTTCTACAACTCTTTCACAGAAGAAGAATTGTCTGATTCTGGACAGATGACTGATACAGAAACATGAATATAAATTTTACATTCTCAGAGCAATTGTGAAATTGGTGGTGGGGTTCCATACTCTGTTTCTCTGGTTGTCTATTGCTGTTCGTATTGAAGGCCCGAATCCTGCATATTTGGATCCTTTCTCCTACTTGAAAAGAAGATTGGGTACAAATTTATAGACTTATTTCTGGTGCAGATAAGTTTCAGTAAGATCATTTAACTCCTTGACAGTGTAATCCTGTATCTTTGACAGTTCTGCTGGCTGGATGTGTAAAAAAGCCTTTAATTCTCAGTTTTTTCCCCCCCTCTCTAAGAGCTGTTGTGGTAGTGCACAATGCAAGCTGGGCCCTTTACTGGCCTTCATACATCACCCACTGATAAGCATAAACTCTATTCCCTAAATGTTCCAGTGAATTCCTTTGTGGCCGTTGCCGGCAAAAGAGCAGCAATGTGGAGAATGTGCATCTTTGTTGCCCCAGTTCTATCAACATTCATGTATCCTTCAGGTTTAACTAAACTTTCCCATCAGCCACATACAGTTGCCTCAGTTGTTTGTGAGTTGGTTTCCTCAAGCACTTGAGTACTCTTCTGTAGCATATCGTGGTTTGATTTTTGTTTGTTCCCTCTTGGTGATTTGGTGCCACCACTGGCACATAGGTGCTTATTTTCTCTTAGTGCTTCAGCGTTTGTTTCCTCAGCACTCTGGTTCCTTCTTCAGCATTCCAGGCACTTGCCTTGCTGTATCTGTTTGGTGATTTTTTTCCTAGTGCTTTGGCACTCTCCACCAGGCTTCAGCTTTGGGGCCTCGATGCTTGAGGTCGGTTGGATTACACTCTGGCTGCCCAGATGAGGAGGAGCCTCGTCACAAGAAACCAAGGCAGTAGGTGCTGAGAGATAGCTAGTTGGTGACAGCCAGGGTTATGCTTTAAATGTTGGCTCTCGTGGCCACAACTGTTCCCATGGTTCATCTCCATGTGTGACAGTATCAGGGGACCTCTGACATGCCAGTGGAAGCAGGGATTGCAGGGACGGCTCATCGCATCTGGATAATGAATGACCTCCGAACATCTCTGTCCTGGGGAGAGTCTAGGGGCAATTTGCAATTAGGAATGGACTTCCACACACCTTCCCATCAAACTGTAGTGCCCACAGATGTGCAGCTCAGAACTTGTTCTCTGCAGGGACAGCTGAATGTAAATGCTGCACAGATGAGCATGGTGATCCTGAATTCACTAAGGCCCTTCACACACCTGCTATCCCCAAAGGTGATTCTGATTCACATGGCTTTTCAGGCTCTTGTGTTTATGTTAGCAAGCCGGACGCTACAAGTTGACCTGCTGCGTCTGGATGCTCTGGGGTTCTGGGTGGACCTTCCTACCTGTTACATACCTGGCAAAGGAGGAAAGGTAGGAAAATCTCAGCCAAGACCTTCACAAGTGGCATGTGGATCATGGAGTGAGTGACACTGGAAGTGGGTCGCTTTGCCCCTCGCCTGAACTATTTACTGAGGAGTGACAAAAATCCATTTTTGGTGTTCCCCCTTTTTGGAAGAACTTCTTGTCCACTTTGGAAGAACTTCTTGTCCACTTATGAAAATCTATCATGGATCAAATCTGTCTGTCTGTGATCTTGCTCTGCTGGTGGTTTTAATGATCCATTTCTTTACTATGTCAAGTGTGCTGGAGAATTGGCTTCTTAAAGCAGCAGATCTTGTATAGCATTGTCTGTAAGAAGCTGATTTGTGGATATAGCAATGTGGAGAATTTCTAACGTTTTCCAAATACATACACCAGTATGGAGCCTCCTGTGTCTTAAATTTAAAGAATCAAGCTTAAAGCTGCTAAAGAAACAAAGCTGCTTTTTTTTTTTTTAGTGAGTCTTCTACATTTTTCTATGAAGCATTGTCAACTTAAACATTTCACTCACTTAGGTGCTCTTTAGGTAACAAAATATGGAAATGACAACAGAGCTGAGCAGATGCCAATATTTTGACCAATTTCTGCAACGTCAATGTCTTAAAATTGAATTTGAAACAAGTGCTTAAACGCTAATATTGCTTTTACAACTGATTACTCTAGACTCATTCAAGTTTGTGTCACACTTGCATTGTTTCTCCTATCAGAGGATACATAGGCACATGCATGAATTCTTCTGCAGTTTTCTCTGTATACATAATACACTATAATTGGTTGCACTGTCATTCAAGCCTGCTAAAAGATCAAAAGAGCAGAATAGCTGTTGACACTGGCAATAAGGAACATGTAAAAAAGATAAACAGAAGGAAATCAGAGGATGGATAAAGGGGAGATTTCATAAGATAAGGTTTAGTTAAAGATAATGAGCTTTGCCTTGGTCAAAAAGACAGCTGCAATGTAACCCAGTAGCGTCATGCACTGGGGTTAAAGTTGACCTAGAATTTACGATTCATTGCTTTTTATAAATAAATAGTTGAGGAAAGATTTGGCAAAAAGAAACACTGCCCCCCACCCTTTTCAGAAAAGTGTTTCATGTTAACAAGTTCTCTGAATGTTTACTTTGTCCTGTGTGCTCGCTAGTGGGATAGCTCTCCTGCCCTTGAACCAAGTGAGAATTCAAATAAACCCAAAGCACTTTCTATACAGCTAGTTTTTTCTGCCATCTGTGTGTTACCAAAAATATCCTTGAGTGCTCTCTAAAGGAATTAGCAAATTGTTGGACTCTTCAGAGTGAGGAATGTAGAATTTCTGAATGGTTTTGCAAGCATATCAGACCTTAATTTGGTACATTTTCTAATATAATTCAGTAGGATCCTTTTGAACCACTTTTTAAATTTAAATGTGATATGCATGGAAAAACAGCAATAAGTAGGTAGCCTTCAGGAAACATGAAGTGTTCTTTTACTCTTAAGATCTCTGCAATACTTCTTTGAATGTTCATTGTGCTACATTGACCTTCAAGCTTTGAGATGATGAAATTGACAGTACTACTCATCATTTTTTTTAAGTGAAACATTTGTATGGTACCATATTTTGGTGTTCATTGTTTTCTAGGCAGTGCATTTTAGACCAGCACAGCCCGGATCCAACCTGTACATCAGACATACATTTCATAGAAATTGCTAACACATGAAGCACTTAAAGAATGTGGTGAATGTTATCAACAGTTACTTTCTTGTACATCCTAGGTTAATAAACAGTAACTGTGAAGCAGTGCATTTGAATACCTCTGGGGAGGCATTTATCTCAAGTCTATCAATAGATATTTTTTCTGCTTTTTCAAATTTATGTAAATACCATATACAGATAATAGGGGGTTTGGAGAGGAACATGGTCTTGTCTCCACTCATTTGGAGGGACACAAATGTCAGAAATTTAAGATCTGAGATTTCAGTATACCCAACAGCTGGCAGCAGGATAGGTTTATTGTTTAATTTTGTAGTATATACAATGAAAAGCAAAATTGAGATCTGGCCTGCACTATTGTATGGATAAATCATTTGGGTTTTTATACGACGTTTCTGGTTCTATTTTGGACTGCTTCAGTGTTTAATGACAATATTTAAAGTCCTTTGGAATTAAATTGCACGTTTCACACACCTGTGTGTGTGTGTGAAAATTCTTGGAAAAGAGGTGCTGAGATTTTTTTCATCTGGTTCCACATGCTTCCATGATGTAACTGAATGCATAAATGTCTATCTGGAGAAATACAAAAGATGTAGATAGTAGGACTGTGTAGTGAATATCCCATAATCTGATGAATTTGAGGGCTAAGGGGAGAGAAGACGACATTTCTGATTTAGAAGAAAATAATTTGAGGTAGATATTGGTCATTTTTGACAAATATTAAATTGCAATTTAACTTTTATATAAGTCAGTCAGTGTCTGCATACTTTGCGTGATGTTCCAGTGAAGTGATGATAAAAGGATGAAAACTACTTGTGTATTTTAGTAGATTGGCTAAAGTTCATTTCTCTCCGTTATGAACAATAGCTGAGTTACATAATGTTAAGAACTAGTATGCCACACCGCTCACTTTGGGTCACATTCCTGGTGATTCTTGATCAAATTTTTTTTTTTTTACAAACAATATTTTGCTGAATAGATTTCAGCATTTTGGGGTCGTACACTCTGAAGGTCATTGCCAAGTAACCTGATTAGTAAGCTTAAGTTGGAAAATGTAAAGTATTTGAACTAAATTGTCATGTCACTGTATAAACAGTACATGTCCTCTTCCTGCTCATGGAAACTTCTATATTAGGAATAGCCTAAACTC
Organism: Emydura macquarii macquarii; assembly: GCF_026122565.2. Taxonomy (NCBI): domain Eukaryota; kingdom Metazoa; phylum Chordata; order Testudines; family Chelidae; genus Emydura; species Emydura macquarii. Next base: position 1,755,326 of record NW_027130449.1, on the reverse strand, counting down.
TAGTCTAAAGTATTTAGAGAGACACAGATAGAAGTTGAATCTTTAATTCATTTTGGGAGGAGGGATTTCTGCAGAAGGTTGCTACTTTGCAAGGGATATTGGCTGCTTTGAGAGTGCCTCTTTTTTCCAAGGCTTCAATAATGAGCTTTGGTTTTGGCATTCTGATTGGAAGGAAAAGTTAAAGATGGTCAATTCTGATTTTTCATCAGATTCCACGAAAAGCACTTTGAGATGTATTCTGACAAAAAGCGCTATATAAGAGCTACCTGTTGTTGTTTTTAAAAATTTCTTTAGTGTCGTAAAGTCTGAAATATTAAACAGAAAAACCCAGTTTGTTTAGAATGAATTTTTACAATGCTCAAAGAGAAGGGACACTTACAGTAATTGGTAAATTAGGACTCTTCTCATGTGCATGTCATAAATTCAGAAAATCTGAAATTCCAGAATCTGAGCACTTTGAGGTTTAGATCAATGTGTGTAACACTTAGCTAAGTAGTGGGTAAATAATGGCTGGTGCTAGAGAAACACAGGCCTGTAATCTGCAAGTTACTCCACCCAGGGAGACCTTTATGCCTGTGCAGAATCCCATTTAAATCAATTCCAGACTGGATTTCTATGTATACAAAATATGCATTGTCTGTATCTAGGATCCTAATATGTCAGAATTCGTATGTGCTCTTACTGATCTGTGATAAAAAAACAATACGGGCTGAAGGTTAAATCAGTACAAGAACCATGATTTTTGCCTCTGGATTTATAATTTCTCAATTTTTGTCAGATACAATACAGACTTCTAATTTGGTTCTACTATGTCTGGAGTATTGTTATGTGCTTATGTAACCTTCAGCTACAGAACTTTGGCCCATTAGCCCAAGCGGTAGCAGCTCATGTTTTTAGCTCTGAAGGTCTATGGTTCAGTCTCTGGTGTGCTGGCCAAGAGGGCAGCTGGCACATTTAGATATGGTAAATATCCAATGCTTAGAGGTTAGAATGTACTCGAATCAAGTATCGGACTGCGTTTCTGTCACCACTATGCAAAGAGGGAAAGAGCATCTAAAATTTACTGTAGGCTTTTTTTCCTGTTACAGTTTTTTCAGTGCCTTGTCTTAGTCTGGAACTCTGCTTTCAACTTCTGTAATCTGGCGCTATGCATCCGGATCCCAGATCCTTACAGGCACTGCTCTTCATCACGGCGACAGTTCTTTTCTCCGCTACACGTTCAGGTAAGGCCTCATCTTGACCTAGGTAACTTGCTTGTGTATGAAAGGCCCATGTTTTCAAAATGACTAATGATTATGAGTGCTTCAATTTTGGGGTGCCCAATTAGGGACCCCTTAAGGGTGTCTGAGTTTCAGAAAGTACTGAGCACTCACTGAAAATCAAGTGTTGATAAAGTGTCTTAAGTTGAGCACCCAAATTGCTAGTCACTTCTGAAAATGTAGGACTAAGTGAATATTTCACATTATAAATATCATATTAACTTATTTGGAAAATATAAAGAATTCCAACTAAACTGTCATTGAACTGTGTGTACAGTTCAGGTCTTACCTCCTTCTCATGGGAAGTGCTATTTTAGGGATCGTTTGAAGTATTCAAGAAGACAGAGTTAGAAGTTGAATCTCTAACAAATTAAAGCCTGGCTGTAGTCTGAAAAGCTCTTGTATAAAAATGGCATGGTTTTAATAAGAGATCTTCTCTGTGTGCACTATCAGCTTGCCTTAATTTAGCCAAAACCTTGTGCTAACATTAGCCCTGCACAGCCAACACAGCTATAAGAGAGTGAGATTAATCTTGTTCTTCAATCAGCCTAAAACTGAAGTAAATTCTGGCTTCAGGGTCACTTTCTGCCCCAGTTTTAATCTGTGCATCCCCACTGAAAATAGTGAGGTTTCACAGGCATAGCTGAGGGCAGAATTTGAAGACAGTGGAGCCACAAAAAAAATAATGGCACTAGTTTTACTGATGGTGATCAACAAACCAGAAAGACCATTGCTTTTCTCTGAAATCCCAATTCCCATTTGTAGTGCTAGCAGCTAGAAAAAGGTTCTCTACTTCAAAGCTGAAAAAAAAATAGACCTGGCATCTTTGTGAAACTCCAGGATTCCACTTTTATGGAGCTGATTTTTCTGAGTAGAACCACACTTTAATTTCCAGGGGCTTTTTCTGTTTGTGCATATTTTTTATGGCTCAGTAAAAATTATTAAACAATCTTCATCTGAAACTGATGTGTACAGCTTGCGGAAGGGTGAATTGATTTTAGACTAAAATATGAATTGAGCAGAACTATTCACAGGAAACTTCATATGTCACTGTGAAACACACACTATATAGTTTTTATATTTCATTGTTTACAGCATATTCACAAACTAGAAACTGCTTTTCCACTACCGTTTTTTTCCTGTTTGGCAAATACTGATTGTTTACCCCTTCTGTTTTCAATATAACAGAAGTCACCAAGATTGCCTGTTGTTTGCTGCCTCCTATGCACCAGAAGGGTATCAGAGAGTATTCAAATGTCATATTGCTAAGCATCGTTCAGACATTTAATGTCTTTTTCTTTCCTTTTAGATTCGATTCCTCATTTTATTTCTGAGCCCCTGTCCACTATCCAGAAGCCTGGTGGGCCTGTAAAGCTTCATTGCTCTGCTGAACCCTCCACAGCTCGCATTTCTTGGTTGTTTAACGGAGAGAGGTTGGACAGCAAGCTGGAGCAAGTGGAAGTGCAGCCAGGATCTTTGACCATCTTCTGTCTGAGCCCCTCGAATTCTGGTCACTATCAGTGCATTGCCAGTTACAGTGCTGGTGCAATTGTGAGCAGGCCTGCCACAGTATCCATAGGCCGTAAGTTATTTTCTACACTTACTGCTAACTCCATGGCAAAATTTAGTAGCCGTTACTTAGTTGTATGAAATCATTGTTTCTTCCTTTGTAGAGATGAAAGAAACCAGACACGTTTTGACTTTCAGAAAATTTATAGTGTATCTTTTTGAAAAATATTTTGAATTTTCAAAGACAAAACACTCAAACTTTATTAGGAAAACAATGCTTTTTAAAATCAGTGCCTCGTTATTTAATCTAGCATCCATTAGTGCTTCAGAGAAGATGCCCAGAAGATCTTGTATATCTAAAATTGATGTAATAAGATTACAGGGACGTTGCTCTTTGTTTCACTTTCAAGCCTAAAATGTCTAAGTTGGTATGAAGTGATGGATGCAGCTACAAGCATGGCTGAGGGCTTTTTTTATTCAGAATATCACCAGATTGAATCATCACTGGGTTTCATTGTCTGTTGCTGTCCAGTTTTAAGTTCTTAGCCATTTTGACTTTACAAATTACACCTGTGCAGTGTACAGCTACAGTAAAGCATGTATATATGCCATGCAGAGAGTCCTAGACCATTATGATATCAGAGGTAACTCAATTAATTACCACCCTTACTCTGCAGTTAATTTGCATGCAACAGCTTCACTGGTTGTATATGGGAGACTGCATAGATGGGGGATAACTTGGTCCAACTGCCACCCACTCACATCCGCATAACCACCCACACAGCAACAGAACTGGTATACACAAAAACCCCAAACACACACAAACGCTCATGGCAGCACACAGCCCTCATTCGCTACCTGCACAAATCTCCCAGCCCAGCCCACCCAGACACAAATCAACACAACAATCTTCACGACACCCCGATCGCACAATAATTTCAAATGTCCCTCTGAAGCCTAGAATTTTGAGAGCTCTTTCTAGATGGTAACAGATCCGTTACCATCTAATTTGTAAGTTTGCAGCCATTTTCAGTTTTTTTCTTACACACACGACTTTACGGATCACACCGGTATGCCAGCACGAGCTTTCAGCTACTAGTTCAAATTGTAATAAGTGAGAGGAGCAAACAGAGTGGGGTGAGAGAGGTTTCAGCAATAAAATCATGTAATTTCTCAGTTTGGGCATGAGCACATTTTGGTGATTCAGTGTGGTTTTTATTATATAAATGGGACGGCAGTGAATATTAATGACTCTTTTTGTTTAAGGAATCACTGAGTTTTCAGGAGGGAATGAGATACTTTTACTATGGTGAAACACATTACAAAAATTGGAGCGGAACAAAGAGCATGTAGTGGTTTGAAGACCATTTGAAAAAGGGACAGACACTTGTGAGAGAAATTAATGGGTGGGCTAGTAGTAATATTAAATATTTATATTATGGTAGTGCCTAAAGCCCTGTTTGGGGTTGGACCCCTGTTTAGATGGGCACTGTACAAACAGATAATTCCCGGCTTTGAAGATCTTACAAGTTAAACACACAAACAAATCAATAAAGGATACAACATAGAAGTAAAAAATGTAGTGAAGGATTGACACTACTTTGTTGGTTATGTGTAGTGTAGTTTGTGGAGGTTTTTAATTTGGAGGGGATGAGGCAGGCAGGCCAAGGAAAGAAGGGGAATAGGAATAGTTGCATGTAACTATGGTCAGCAGGCTGGGTTTTGTAGGCATCATGGAAGAGATGAGTCTTAAGGATAGTGGCTTGTCAGATTTTATCCAAGAGCTTTTCCCGTGTGTGAGGAGCATCGTTGGAGGAAGCATGGAGGTGTTTAAAGAAGAAGCTGACTGGTGGGGGTGGTGAAGGCTAGAAATGGTGGAAGTCAATGTGTTAGGTTACTAATCAGCCGTGCAGCATGGGGCTAAGTTATGAATGGCCTTATAAGCAAAGCCGAAGTGGAAATTAGCTGAAGGACTCAAAAGCGGGGTTGATATGATCAGAGCAATGAGCCAAGAAGTTGACTTTAGTAGCAGACTTCAGAGTAGGTTGAAATTAAAGTTGGCCTCGTTAGCAGAGCATTGAGGGTGTTGGGAATAATGATATGGCTAGGTCAGATAGAGAGGGATAGAATTCTATAAGGCCTTACTTTCTGGATAAGAGCTCACACCTTACGTCTCAGACTTTTCTAATGGGAAGCAGCAAAGGATACCACCTTTCCAGGGTGAATGTGCTCTCCCTGTCTCTTCTTTCCCAATAAAGCTTCCAGTTAACAAAACACCCATACAAAGGAAGGAACACTGACAAAACGCCCAGTACCACAAGTCAGTGCTCCCATATGCAGTTCTGTTGAAGAGAGTAAAGGCAAAGGAGGGACAGAGGTGCCAAAATGATATGGGTTAGACTAATAACTTACGAAGTGCCTCTCACAATAATTTAGTCACGTTTGTAACACTTTAAGAACAGAAATGACAGATCCACAGTAGTTAGCGGTAAAGAGAACGACAGCTGCTAGCCAGATTAGAGCTAGATTGTTCGCCAGAATGTTGGAGAAAAAATCCACATGCCCGGAGTGATTTCCTGAAAACAGCCACGCTCTTGGCAGGGACATCAATGACAATCTGGCTCCCCCTTCTTTTCCTCCTCCCAAAAAAGCCCTTCTGCCCATCTTAATGCAACTAATGCCCTATATGCCCTTGGAGCCACACAAGGGCTTTTGTCCACTGCCTTCCTCCCAAACTCTTTTTGATTTTATTGAATGCAAACCTTCAGAAGTTCTTTTCTGAGGATGATTTTTAAAACTCCAGTGTTAATGGGAAAAGAAGTGTTTCTACTTCTGAAAGTGTTTGAAAACACACATGCAAAATCTAACCGTGTGCTTAGAGGAAAGAGGAAACAGGCTCGTAGATTGCTTTTTGCAACTTATAGTCTGAATTCTTTTTGCTTTTTTTTTTCTCTGTCACCCTCAGTAAAGCAGAGAGTCAATATCTTGCGACTCTTCTTTCCCTAACCTGTGCACCGGATCAGGAATGAATAGGTGCTCTGACTCGCACAAATAGTCGCTCCTACTGTACGTAGCCACACTGAGACCTAGCATTAATGTTTCTAGTTATAGCTTTTATAATATTTGAAAACACAAGGATCCCACAAGCTTCTCTCCCAGGCAAAAGAATTTTCAAGTGTAAACTCTCGTTGATCTGCCATAGCTCATTACAAAACCATATTCTGCTGGCTGCACTTCTTGTTTTAAAATTTTCTGCATTGAGGCAGGTGTTGCACAAAGGGGTATTAGAGAGCCCTGTGCAATATCTCTCTCTCTATTTTGAACAATTCACAGCAATATCTGGCTTTCATACAGCAACTGCTACCAGATACTCTGTAAATGCAAGTTCCCAAATGTGGTTTGTTTCAGTTCTGTGACATCCTTTTGCTGTATTTCTTTTCTCAAGGGGATTTCTCATGGGATTTCTTTTCTCAAGTACTTGGACACTAGAACTGATAGGAAAACTAGGGGAGAGGGGAAGAAAGGAGAAGAATTCATGATTTTTTTTTTCAAAAATTTCCTTTCCATTCTTTTTATTTATTTAGTTTGATCAAAATCATCTGATCATCTGTTTAAATTCCTTTTAAATTTCCTTTTTTGGTTGTATTTTTCTATATTCTTTTTCATAATCAATCTTTGCCTGGGTTGTTGAGCTGTAAATTGTCTGATGATTAAAAAAATGCTTGAAGTAGAGGGAACATGGGCTAAGTTCATAAAAAAGAAAAAAAAAGATTCTGTAGCACTGAGGAAAGTTTCCTCAGGGAGTATGATTTGGCTGTCCTGCGTCAGAAGTTCTGTCTGAATTGAGCCTTTGTCAGCCAAGATTTGAGTAACCTCTTCTTAAGGATGCCCCATCGATGGAGCATGTCCAGAATCCCGGAGAGAGGAAAACTTCTCATAGTTGAGAAGACTAAGTGTTTTGGTAAGGTGCTGACCCATAGCAAACCCTGTCTCAAGAGACCTGCAAGGGTAATCAGCATAGACCAACTTTACAGGCTGTAAGCTTTGAACATGGAAGCTAGCAGGAAAAGAGCAGCTTGCATACTTTACCACGCTACGTGAGGGAGGTAGGCAGTGCTTAATTTGTAATGAAAGAGGTCCTGGGGCTCAAGCAATTTTTTTTACGGTCATAACTGATGTGACAAGTCTAGAGGTGCAGGGGCCATGTACTGCCAAGTCCAGCCCAAATTAAGCACTGGATTTAGGGATTGGCTTCATTACAAGCTCCATAGCTATGCCACTGTAGTGTAGACACTTGCTAAAGCAATATAGAGGGTTTTCCCTTTCCTATAGTGATCCACACTCTTGAGAGAGGGTAGTTAGGTCAACACGTAGGTGCTGGGACGACAGTTGCTGCTGCACCTGCTGGCTTGAAGTGGTTTCCATCATATACAGGGTTTATAGTTTGGTTCAATGGCTCTCAGCACCCCCACTATACACATTGTTCCAGCACTCCTGGGTTAACAGAAGAATTCTTCTGTCGACCTAGTGGTGCCAACCCAAGGACTTAAGTAGTCTTAACTGTGTGTCTCGGGGTGTGAATTTTTCATACCCCTGAGTGATACAGGTAGGTTGACCTAGCTTTTAAGTGTAGACCAGGCCTAAGACAAGTTGTTTCTGGGTTTTAACAACCTTAAAAATGAAGTTGGGACGTGCTGTGATTTGTAGGTTGAGATTTTATATTCGACTCATATTGTATAGGCAGTGAGTGGCAGATGCTGCATTCCTCTCTGATATATTCATTGTCAAGATATGTTTCTCCCATTGTAACTAATTCCTTTTTGTATGCATACATGGAGTTTACAAAGCACCTGTTATCAGTGTACTATAAATTTCCTCCTGCATTAAGTTCAGAACTGGCAACTGACACACTCAGCTACTGGGTTGAGAGCCAGTCTGTTTCCTTATTACTTTTCATGAAGTAGTTCTGTGGAACTTACACGAAGGAACCATTTTCAGTTTTTCCATCCTTCAGGTAAAAACTCTGGCTCTTCATGCAATAGAAGTTCAGATAGCTATTACCCTAGCTCTGGTATTGAGACCTACATACAAGGTCACACTTCTTTACAGAAGAGTTCAGAGATGCTGTCAAAAATAATATTCGGTCTGATCAAAATCTGCTGTGTTTGCTATCAGAAAGTACTGTTGAACCCCACCAAAATCCTCCAAAATCCACAATCCCACTTACCTTTGTAAACTATCTTCCAGGTCTTGATGATTTTGATACTTCAATGAAACACACAGTTACAGCAGAAGAAGGAAGTGCTGCTTTCATTGGCTGTAAGGTACCAGAAAGTAACCCTAGAGCACAAGTTCGCTTTCGAGTACGTGGAAAATGGCTGGAACAATCAACAGGTGAGAGATTTTATTAAGCTAGTAACTAATATAAATGACCCTGCCCAAAAAATGCTTGTTGGAATCATAACTGAGTAATATCCTAAAAAGGGCAAAACTCATGATACAATTCATTTTAGATCATATATCTTAATAAAGACATCCATTACAGGAATTAATTTCCTTGTCTGCAGAGTTATTGGTTCACACCAATGCACTTTTATATACATTGAAAAATATAAATCTAAGAGAACAGGGTGCTAGATAAATTGACTGACAGATTTTGAAATCTTTCTTTGAAACTAATTTAAACTTTTTTCCCTTCCTCAGATAACTACCTAATTCTTCCATCTGGAAATCTGCAGATTTTGAATGTCTCTTCAGAGGATAAAGGGACCTATAAATGTGCAGCATACAACCCAGTCACTCATGATCTCAAATTAGAACCCACTGGACATAAGCTCATAGTCAGCCGTGAGTATTTAGTATACCTACGAGGATGACTTTAAAGGATAAAAACTTTGAACTAAATTGATCCACTTTAAATTAATATTTTAATATACTTGCTAGATTTTAATGTCTCACTATTCTGATGGTGAAACTCTGGTCCTCTACTATATAAAATATAGTTGGCAAATGTCTGCAGAACATTTTTCATCTGCTGTAACTGACTTTGATTTTGTGACTTTATGAAAAAAGCAACCAAAAAAGATTCCTAGCATGAATGCCTAGTAGTCTTAAAACCTCTGGTTGTGCAAAGACTTTCCTTTTTGCATGTATTTTGGTAATGTATTTCATCTGTACAGTCGATGATAGCTCCCTTATATTGAAATAGTCACCTACATTATCAAATTCATGGTCTCTTCTAACATGGGTTATCAAGTATGTGATCTGTGATGAAATGCTCACTTTCTGTTCCAATTGCAAAAGGAGTAATTACTCCTGCTTATGGTTTGTTCTCTTATTAGCATAAATGGCAGTGATAGGAACATTAATGGGGGAATGCAGAGTCCATAGTAGAGAGATGGTGGGTGTACACTTCTGTATGGGAAATGAAAGCTCAAATCTCAAAAAGACTGAACTTAGCTCCTGGAAGGAGCAAGGGGAATGCCCCATGTCCAGTAAACACCACTCCAACTGATTTTGAGGGGATGCCAATACAAGAGAGCCCCATCAGGCTGTACTCAGGAAAATTGGCTGCAATATCAGGGGGTAAATTTGGTAAAATGCAGCACCTCAGGGCTTTGAGAGAAAAGTGAGGGAGCCTCTAGAGTAAAAAGTATTTAATTATCCAATTTCAAAATTGCACCACTAAGGAGTTTTATCTTTTATATATTCCTTTACTTCCAGGCCCTTCTGCAGAAGGTTTTCGCATTCTTCACCCCACCGTTTCTCAGGCTTTGACAGTCCTTCTGCACAGTCCGCTAACTCTAGAGTGTGTTGTTAGTGGGTTGCCTGCATCTCATGTCCACTGGTTTAAGGATGGCCAGGATGCATTGATTGGAAGCAGGTGGAGACTGCTGCACTCCCATCTTGTGACAGACAGACTTGATACCTTGGATGCTGGAAACTACTCTTGTGTGGTGGCAAATGAATCTGGAGTAGTGAAATATGTAAATTACACAATAACGATACTTGGTAAGAAATAGAGGAAGGAACTGAATTATTTTTTATTTGCAAGTTTTAGGTTGAAAGCATATTCTGTTTTTGTTTTATAGTAGCTCTGATCATAAGTTCCCTCACGCTCTTTCAACCTAGATAAGGGCTGATGCATTTTAAAATTAATTTTACATCAAGGAATTAAGATGTGTACCTAATAAGCATATCTCATGATCTGTCCCTGCTTGTATCCCTTATGACTCATTATCCTCTCTCCAAATCCTGTGTCATCCTTTATTGTGTTAATTTGTTTTGGATTGTAAACTCCTCGGCACAAAACTAATACTCTTGTTTGTCTGCAAAATACCATGCCCACCTCTAGTACAGGATAAATCATACGCCAAAGTAGGATGCTGCTTCTTTCCCTATTTATGGTAGTAAATAAGCAAAAAGTTAGCTGAAAAAAGTAAGGATACTAAAATGGTTTTTTGCCCCGTCGGTATGCAGTTGGCTACTTATGTGCCTTTGTAATTCATTGCTATTCCGCTTTTCTTTTGTGGCAGCTCTTTTTGGGCACTGCATTAATAATTGCAGCATCCTCAAATCCTGTTGAAGTAATCAACCTTTCATCTTTTTCACACAACCCCAAAACGCGTCCCAAAGAGGCAATCATCCTGCAACGTTCTGACTGTTGCCTAAAAGAGAAAGTAACTAAAGATGATCCTAACACTCACCTCCTAGAGAATAGTACACTTTTCTATACCTCTCAAAAGTGAAATAGAATTCTAGCAAAAGGCTACGGTCTGGACTTCCTTGTGTGTGGCTAATGAATAATGTGCCTCTAGATACAAGTCTTCTGGCTATTTGTCATAAACCGAAATTTACAGATAAATGTATCTTTGTGCTAATTCTGTGTGGGATTTTCAAAACGGTCCAGTGCTTGCCTCGCTATTCAATTCATTGATATCAATGGGAGCCTTCCCACTGATCAGGGTGAATGTGGTAGGGCTTAGATGTGTGTATATTCTGGCTAAACAGTCTGAATGGTTAAAAATAAACCCAGTTTGTTTCATAAAGTAGAGATGCTGAAACAGGAAATAGTTTAGTCAAAAAAAGATGTCCATTAAAGGAATCCTTTAATTTTGATATTGTAAGCATGACTTTTCTGAACTGAAGGAAAAAGCCATTAAAATGAGGAGTGTCAAGCGTATGCCTTAGAAGCAAATTCTTCATCTTTCACTGAACTTGAGACGTGACTAAGCTTGGCCTCCATAGGTGTGATAAGTCTGTAAGATTTCATATTGATGTTAAATGTGTGGTCTAGTAACTAGTTGTTTTGTATGATTCCTGAAAGAGCAGCCTGCAGGGCTTCACATCTATTTGTTTGTTTTATAGAACCTGCCTCAATTTCTAAAGGACTGCAGGATCAAACAGTGGCTGTGGGTACAACTATACATTTCTCATGTGACATTCACGGAAACCCTGCTCCTAACCTTACCTGGTTCCATAATGCAGCTCCCATCCATTTCTCTCCACGACATCTGCTCACAGGAAACAGGCTGAGAATCAGCGGCCTCACCAAGGAGGATTCTGGGTTGTACCAGTGTGTGGCAAACAACGGGATCGGTTTTATGCAGTCCACTGGGAGACTTGGTGTCCAGACAGGTATAGGAACACTTTTAACTATCCAAGAACTTAAAGGAAAACCTTTGCTTTTTTCTGACACATTTTAGTTTTCTTGCCAAAAGATTTGGTTTATTTATCGACAAAGTCCATTTCTGACCACAGTAAGCAGCAAATGGTATAATTTATCTATCGCTTGTTGAAGTGTTTCATGGGAGAGAAGGAGATATAACCCAGCTCCTTAGTTCAAGGATCCAGAATTTAAAAGAAGGCCCCCCCCCAAAAAAATCTTGTTTCAAATATAGTTCTGCTTGTTTCTTTCCTAGACAGTTTTGGCTTTTATGAAATGTTAGCCGTGTTTTGATAGGAATATTTGGAGAGCTGGAGGTATTTGGTGTCTGTTACATTGATCCTTAAACTTTTAAACCTACATTTCGGGGTTAAATTCAACTGTATCGAAACTTATTTTGAGAGTCTCTTATCATTGATTCCGTTGTCCTAAATTACCGGAGTTGAATGGTTTCAGGTTTGTCCCTTGTACCTTAAGGCAGTGAACTGGAGAATAACTAGCAACCAGAAAACTAAAGAACTGTGTAAATATTTGAATGTGTTCATTTTTGTACCATATTAACAGCTCATCTGTACCTTAGACAATAGATTCTATAGTACAGTGAATTAATTCTATGTATGAACTGTGTTTTTTAACAGGCCGAGGTTCCAAGCCAGTTATAGTTTCTTCACCAGCCAGTGCCAATGTGGTAGATGGTAGTGATGTTACGTTGTCATGCAATGCCAGTGGGCTACCTGTTCCTGTAATCCGTTGGTACAACAGCCATGGACTTATTACCAGCCACCCTTCTCAAGTCCTTCATTCAAAACCACGAAAATCTCCACAAACAAGAACAGGCAGCGCCATTGTAGAACCCGTTTACTTCACCATGTCTCGAGCTGGATCAAGCTCCCTGTACATTCAGGCAGTTACTCCAGAGCATGCTGGGAAATACTCTTGTGAAGCAACGAATGAACATGGCTCCACACTGTCAGAAGCATTTGTTTCCGTTGGTAAGCTGGCATCAATGTTGCCATGAGCCTTTTTTATGTTTAACATTTTCAGTAATCTGGCCCCACGGGCCTTATATGCTGAAACATATTTTTAGTGTCGAGAGTGTCAGGTTATCAAAATCTGAATTAGCACAATTAAGTGACTATTTCATGGCATATTGAAATGAGTTGGCCAGTTTCCTAGTGCATCTTCACCTTGTCGTCTTCGGCCATCTCACCTGAGATGAAAGCTAGTACCAGTGTCTCACCTTCTACGTGTGTATCAGTATTGTGGCACATCTTTGAGAAGGGAGACGGCTGTGTGGGGGAGCCCCATTCTGGAGTTACAGGATTTAATTCTCCGGTCTGATCCAATAAGGAACCTTTCACAAGCACTAACTTCCCTTTAAAATTTCTACAGGCTTTCAGAAAAGTCTGTTTAGAATCCCCTGCCAATGTGATGCGGGGTTGCAGCTCAGCTTTCTGTCCTGAAAACTATGGTTCAAGACTGCTTCGAAAGTCACTAAGCAATTGGTGTACAGCGAAGACAGTGTTTGAAGAGTCAAGTGAAGCAGGGGAATCTTCAACTGTTCTCAGTAGCACATCTTGTCCTCCCCCCTCCCCCATCTTAGCTGTGGGTAGATGAGAAATGTTTGTTTAAAAAAAAAAAAAAAAAAAAAAGAGGTGGGGGGGAGATAATATAAAAGGCTTAATCTTGCAAAGAAAATACCCACTGTTCACTATTCCCAGAGGTTGTTACTTGAAAGAGATTATATTGTGCCTTCAGTACAAGAAGAAAGAGAAATCTTCTTTTATTATAATTTCATGTGTTATGTCCAAGATCACAAAAACATTAAAATGCATTTTTTTAAGCTACACTAACAAGAACTAGGGTAAAATTTTAAAAAGTACCCAAATGATTTAGGCTTGTGTTCATTTTCAAGAGACTTGTACTTAAGAACCTAAGATTTATTGAAAATCATTGGCATTTAGGCCTCTAGATGTCTTTTAAAATGGGACTTAAGAGGCTAAATCCTGTAGGTGGTTTTGAAAAATTTACCCTTAGTCTTGGTGTACAGTCGTCAAAACACATCATAGGGAAAATAGCAAACCCAATTAAAATTTGCTACCGTATTCCTAAATAAACCAATGCTTGCTGAGAACATCGGCTTCAGTTTTTAAAAAAACCTCATTCCCTCCCCCTCCAGCTTCCAAGAAGTGGCCAAAAATAGCAGCCACACTTGTTGTTGGTATTTTAATGGAGGTTTGAAGGAATCTGAGGTGGCCTAGCCAACACAGTGTAGGCTTTACATTCCCAAGGAATTGCTGTTAGTTTACAAAATAAAGTTCCCCTTATTCCCCTCCACTTTCCAGGCACCGACACATAACAGAAACCTACTCAGATCTATGAAAGAATGGGCAAGACTGAGAACATTTGGCTTCTAACATTTCAACTTCAGGAGCTACATCATTTCCCTCAGAGTTCTCCCTTTAGATATTGAAGTTTGATGCTAACCTCAGATGTCCAACCTGCCAACCCATTGCTCCCTGGAATGTTGACAGGCTGTGTATCAATTCCAGGATTCCCTCCGAGTATTTTTGTCTCTTGTGCTTTCCAGTACTACTGACCACATTTCAGTTAAAGCGACAGGGCAGCCAAAGGAGGCGCACAGAGGGTTTTCAGAAATATATGTTAACATCACAAATAGCACTTTAGATCTGTCTCTAAGATTGCCTTATTCTTAGCAATATGTTTTCAAATGAGTTGGCTGGGTTTCAGCTATGTAACGTTCAATGCTAATAAAAATTACTCATAACTAAAACTTCACCAAGTGAACTAAGAAAATGCCCTTAATGTACTTTTGTACGTACAGTAAATCAATCATTAAACCATGGCTACAGTTATGAGTCACTTCAAATGACTCTGCTTTATGTTGGTAGAAGTGAAGTTATTTGCTTCTCCACGTAAGTACATTGCTGTTACCTAATGTACCTGGTACATCATTAGGCAGCAGCGGATACGTTATATCTTCCAGGTACTACACCTTAAGAATGCTTATGTTCCAATGAAATGTTGCCCTTCTCTGTTACTGTTATAGAAGATGCAGTAGAGTCCAGGAGCGAAGTACAATCATTAATTGTTTCCAGTGTGTGAAGCAAATAGATTTTGTCTTGTAGATGTAACCAGAATTTTTCTTCTGCAGTTCCTTTTGAATCTAGTACAAAAACTGAAGAAGTCACTCCTGTGGAGGTTGTCCTGAGTGACGAAGGTGGTGGAGATTATGATACGGAAGTGGGGTTCTCAAATTTGTCTCCAACAAAGTTGCATCTGGATGCAGTTGCTACAGAAAAGCCATCCAATGGGGCTTTGCCTCCTGAAGCCCCAGTCATCCTCAGCCCTCCACAAACACTCAAGCCAGATATGTACAATCTGGTATGGCGCTCTGGAAAGGATGGCGGGTTGCCCATCAATGCTTACTTCGTGAAATATCGCAAGGTACTGCTTCTTTGCAGGAGATAGGAATAACTTCACAGCAGATGGATTGCATTGTTTTAGGTTTCTTAAGGACCTATTGTTGTTACAGCAACGTGGATGTTAAGACCTATGGTATCAGCCCCAAGAGAAAATAAAATACAATTGAACCACGGTTTTGCTGCAGAGACACAGGCAGTCTGTTTAGGAAGGATTCGGCCTTTTCTGGGTTTAACTGGGCCTTCTTCAACAGAACTCAAGTTTTATTTTCATTGTAGTACCATTATTGTATGTGTGGAATTGGACTATGGTGAGCATTATTCACACAACGTTAGTAATTCAAAAAACTAAAGTCTGTGGGCCTGGTTCTGATCTCACTCGCACTGGTATAAATCAGATGAAAGTTCTGACTCTGACCCAGTATGTCTAAGAATTTGCTATATCACATCCTGATACCATTTTTAAGCTGAAATGATATCAGGGAAAGATAAAATTAAATTCTTCATCACGTATGTTGAATGTTTGGGTCTTATTCGTACTGTGTGTATTTGAATAGAACTTTTGCAATCAGTGAACTTCTTTGATTAAAATTTAGAAAAATGCAGCACGTACGCCCAAATTTCAAATCAAACTTTTTTTTTGGAAGGACTAAGTTACTTAGTTCATTTTTTATAAATTTAAATCTTTGTATATCCTAGTCTTGTCCCAACCTGAAGTGGAAATACTGCAAGGTATTTTTGACCAGTCAAATCCTGGAAATCTCATAACAGATAGAGCCTGTTTACATAATTCTGAACTACAGATAGTTGGTTCAGATAAATATTCAAAACTTTTGGTGCTTATCTGACCCTTCCAAATTTACCCATCACTAGCAATTATCTTTTCAGTTTTTAATGCTTTTTTACTTATATATTTCTTAGTAGTCAGTTTATAATGGTTTTAAAAGCATCGATCTCTTCTATCATAAAAATTATTTAATTGATTTCCTCTTCTTCCAAGATTTCGTGCTAAAAGCATTTGACAGAAATGTCTTTTGAAGAAAGAATTTGAATTAAGGCCTCCAGTATAAACTTCAGTAATCCATAGCATTTAGAGGTGCTTTCCATGTTTTTATTAAAGTCTTAGGTTGTTTAGTAGTTTATTTTCAGTAGAATCTCTGCCTTTCCCTTTGGGATTTGGGATAATGCTTTTCTCAGAAGGTCAAGTATTAAGAGAAATCTTTCCTTTGCCTAACGGAACTGGTGAATTCACTGTAAAACAGAAAAAAAAAACCAACAAAGAAAAATTTTACACTAATTAAAACAAATCTCCATTCTTCCTGCTGTTTTCCAGCCTCTGGAAGTAACCAAGCAGACAAAACACTTCTTTTTGTTACTCATTATAACCAATAAACATTTTAAAGATGCTTAAATTCAAGAAAGGCTGGAATAGGTTAGGGTAATTGACTGTCACCTTTTTCATCTTGGATACTGTTTAAAATCCAGGGCTGGTCTGTAGTGAGACACGCGCACACTACCATCTAATGGCTATTTTGACATTCTGCTTGAAATCATTTGTCCTCATTCTAGTTCCTCAGGCACAAGCTCTCACAATAAATATCCACTGTAATATGTCCTAGTTAGCTAAGACAGCTAACAGTACTAAGTGGCCAGGAGCCAAATAAATCTGGAGACTAAATTCTCTCAAACTTTGATCTTGTGGGTCCTTTAGGCCAGGGCTCAGGTCTGTTGGAAGGGCGTTGTGTAGACGTTCACAGAGCTGCTGTTTGTCTTTACCTGCTGGGTGGATAAAGGACTTGGATTTCCAGAGCTGTCACTAGCACTAAGTAAAGCTCATTTAACATAATTACACATTTTGACAATTGTATACAATATAATGTCCAGAAGACCAACTCAGATGATATTTTCATACATCTAAAGTTGAAGTCATGGTTTGTCTTGCTCTTAGCATCTTGTGATTCCCTCTTGTACAGCTGGATGATGGCGTCAATGTCATGGGAAGCTGGCATACAGTTCGTGTCCCTGGGAGTGAAAATGAGCTTCGTCTCACAGAACTGGAGCCCTCCAGCCTCTATGAAGTTCTGATGGTAGCAAGGAGTGCTGCTGGTGAAGGCCAGCCTGCCATGCTTACGTTTCGCACCAGCAAAGGTGGGTGCAGTGTTTCCTACATGCAAAGTTATTACCAAAACATTCCTGTAATTTAAGTTGGCTGTGGCTTGTCTATACATTGTCTATTTGTGGAAACAGTTGCTTTTAATGTAGTATCAAAGGAAGGAGGCTATCACAACTAAGGTTGGTAAATGGGATCCAGCATAGCTAGAGGTCAGATTTGGATGGTGCATTACCATAGCTGTGGGCTGAGAGGATTCTTGTCAGTAAAAGACAGCAGACTCTCAATTGTCATGCTGTTTGTGGTGATTGTTTGCATATGAATTAATGAAAAACTACAACGGTAACGACGCTATATGGACACTTAGGGCTAGTCTACACTAGAAGCACTACAGTGGTGCAGCTGCATAATGAAACCACCTCGGCATCAGCGGGAGAAGCTTAGATGGCTTATTCACACCTCTGAGCAACATAAGTTCCACCGACATAAGTAGCAGTGTGTACAAGCCCTTAGTGAAAGTAACCTAGCTAGAGTCGGAAGGCAGCCAGCCCCTGGTCAACCTTTTCCACCTAACATTTAAAAAGATGCTCAGTCCTGACCAGTCCTTCCATTCTAGGTGTCATCACCCAAAATAATAAAGTTGCTTCAGCCCTGCCTTGTGAATCCCCTGTGTGGAAAGGCCTTGGCCTTTCCGAAGCAGAAACTTCCAGTGCACATTGCTGTGCTAATTTTGTGGTGCATGCTGTATTCAGAGCACTAACCCAATTCTCATTTCCAACTTAAGCAATTTTTTAATTCAAGTTTAAACTGAGCAACTGGGCCTTTAAAGATTTGAATAACCATATATTCTTCACGCTGCTTAAAATACTACTAATGCAAAGATTTAAACAATTGGTCATATAAAACCAGAGCCATCTGTTTTAAAAATCATTAGACATGCTAGTGATTTATTTCCAGGTGGAGGCAGCCATGTGCTATGGACACTGGCGTCATTTTTTAATTTCCACTTTGGGGACTTCATTAGACCTATTACCACACTGTTGCTAGAGTGCTGTCATCCTGGCTCCTTTACTAGTGTTGGTAAGTCTGGGGCATTGAGAGGCATGTTTTGGGAAGCCGGTGTAAGAGGTGTTGAACCCTGTGTCGCTTTACAGCAGAAATCTGAAGGTGGGCTAATGCATATAAATGTTGTACAGATGTGCAATCATTATGGAGATTACTCCAGCCTGAGGCTTGTGCAGTGATTTAGTGGATTGACATGGAGAATTCTCTTCTTCTGTCCCTGAGGAACTCCCTAATGCACAGCTAACCTGGGTGGGAATTGGAGCCAGGTTAGTGCCAACTGCACCACAGTTAAAGTTAATATCTTATTTAAAAGCATACTTGGAGGGAGCATACTGTAAGGAAGCAGTGAGCAGATCTTTTTCCGGCAACGTCTTCTGCAGTCACTGAGCTATTTATCATATATCAAACATTTTTTTTTTTAGAAAGAACATCATCCTCAAAAAACACGCAGGCCCCATCTCCCCCAGTTGGCATTCCTAAGCATCCTGTCATTCAGGAAGGGACAAATAACTTTGGGGTGGTTCTTCCAGATCCATCTCGACATAGCGGAGGTAAGTGTACGGATAGTCTCCAGTTCACGTTATAATATAAAATGAGATGCATTTAAGCTAATTTCTCAAACCCTTATTGTTCTGTGTGTGTGTCCATTTTTATTCTCTGTTCATTCCTTTAAGTCTGTCTTTCTGTTGCAGGTCTTTTTCTCTTGTGAACCATCTGTTGGCAAGGCTCAAATATAAGTGACTTTAGACTACCATATTTTCTGTGCTTGCATGCATTTTTAGAGAAAAGGATCAGATTATTCATGTTTTAAGAGTGTTAACTAAAAGGTTAGAGGCAGTGTATTAAGTAGCCATCTTGATTCGTCCAGTCATTTGTTGCAATAATTATTTATGAATCCTCAAAATGCAGTGCATATCTTACAGAGAAGAACGTAGTTTATACACTGAGACGTCATCAAATGGATTTCTCATCCAGTGAATTTATAATATTTAAAGGGGCACTTACCTTGAAATATAGTCAATTTCCAAAAATGAGCTAAGTTGTTTGATGCAACACTTGACCCCTAATGTCACTGCTAATTTTGATAAACGTAGGAAAAAGTAATTGTAAATTATGGTCTTCTCTCCTCTCTGACTTTGTGAAAAATCTGCAAGAAGAGGAGATAGACTATACAGGGGAAGGTGAAGATAACAATACACAAAGTGCCATCAGATGCACAAAGCAAATGTATATTCTGTAGCTAATCAATGATAGTCAAATTGGATACTGTAACAATAAGTAATTCATTTTCAAACAGGTGTAATTTTTAAGGTGAAAACGTTCCTTTAAATATCTTACTGCTAAATACAGGTCGTCTTGCAGTACATTAAGCTTGTTTACAGAGATCATTGTCAAAGTGAGGGTAAATAACAAGTACAAAAGGTACAATTTTCAGAAGTACCCACATCCAATTTTCAAACGTGACTAAGGCTCCGACGTGCATATTTCAATTTTGTAAATATCACTTAGCGTCCTAACTCCTTTCAGCACTTTTGAAAATTTTACCCAAATAAACTGAAAATGGGTTTAAGAATTTAAATCCATTTAGTGCCAGATAACCTATTGCCTTTCTGTTCCTTATTAAATTCCTTCCTCCTCTGTGGCACTGTTTTAGCGATGTGTATAATAAACCAGTGCAATGAAGACTTAAGATGTCAGAATGGT
Organism: Emydura macquarii macquarii; assembly: GCF_026122565.2. Classification (NCBI taxonomy): domain Eukaryota; kingdom Metazoa; phylum Chordata; order Testudines; family Chelidae; genus Emydura; species Emydura macquarii. The sequence continues at coordinate 1,735,571 of NW_027130449.1, read as the reverse complement.
TATAACCAGATTACTAACCCCACCTCTTTCAATTTTCTCTATTCCCACTGCTGTCTGTAACTTCAAGTGAGTTCAGTAAGTATTAATATCATTTGTTACATGCTTGGTTTTCTCTTGTTTCTTCTAAATTGTTTTAAGCAATTCAGTGCTTGGTAGTATTTATGGATCCATTTTTTTTCATGGTTCTGGGAATTTCAGTTCAAATTTTTTATTCTTACCAACCTGTTGTATGTGCTTCCTTTTTGTAGCACCAAGGAAGAGATGGGGGTTAGCGTATTAGCATCTCTCTTTCAAATGGGTTGAGTGAAGTATATAATTCCCCTATTTTCAGGTAGTGTGTTGCTGGTTACTTAAGAACACTTTTGTGCTCCGTAATTTAGTTGCATTGGTCTGATGCAGCGCAATGTTCACCTCCACAACGAAGTTTTCATACAAAATTTAAGACTTTGTAGTACAAGGGCTCTTCCCAACTCTGAAGGATAAAAGGAAAACTTATAAAAGCACCTCTCATTTTACATACTGGAATGTCTGTGGGAGGCGGGTTTAAGAATGCTTTGTGTTTGACACATTTGGTTTAATTTAATTGATTAAACTAATCATAGGTGTTCTCTGTAGAGAATGGAGTTGTATGTTTCTCTTCTAACTTCTGTGTACGTCTTCCTCAATTTGCTATTTCAGTTCCAGAGGCTCCAGATCGCCCTGCTATCTCAACAGCATCGGAGACTTCTGTCTATGTCACATGGATCCCACGTGCAAATGGTGGCTCCCCCATCACTGCCTTTAAAGTAGAGTACAAGCGCATGAGCCGAAACAGCGACTGGCTAATTGCTGCCGAAAGCATCTCTCCTTCTAAACTGTCAGTGGAAGTTCGCAATTTAGAGCCAGGTATTAAAACTTTCACTCCCTTCAGGATTTTTTATTCAAGTCCTTTTTCTTTTAGATGACCATGTTCTTGTGAGAAGTAGTACTTCTGATTTCTGGTCATGCACTTCAGAAGATAAAATAATTACAGATTCATTAAGAATATAAACCATGATTTAAAAGGCCTGTTTTATCTGTAGTTAGCTTGCCTCAGGGTAGGAACTTGTTACCCTAATTGAAACTGGCTTTTAGCTCTCTAAGAAGGAAACAATTACCCACCCTAAGTTTGATTTTTATTGACGTTTGTTCGTGGTTTGTATGCATTTCTCTTTCGGCCTCTCCCTACTTAATTGTTATTTCTGGTAAATACTAAATCTAGGTTATGATTGCGATGTGCTTCTCTGCAGCCCTTCAGGGTTTTTTTTCCGTTGGTTAGTAAGTATTATTGGGCTGGGAAACAAGAGAACAAATATACTAAGCCAGCTAATTATTTTGATGAGACAGAAGTGCAAGGGAACTTCAGAAATAGATGAGAAGGACCATTGTCCATGACCTCTAGAAATGCATGGAACTGGTCTTGTGGAACATACTCACCTAATCTTAATTGGACTATCCCTGCTTTAGGAGGAGAAAAAATAACATTTCCGTGCCTTTCTCATGGGTGAAAATTTCTTTCCAGCTCAATTATTTGACTAGCTTTTCAACACAGCACGAGAGCAGGTTCTATCACATCTAAAACCACTGAGAGAAACATCATTGATAGCAAGTAATTTTGTTTTTTGAATCCCGAGAAATCAATTTAAAACTAATTCCACTAAGACAGTCTTATCTCGATGATTTTTGTAGTGACTTGAGCCCTTTTTCTAGACATGGGTATTTTTATCTTACCCCTAATTTTATCTTTTGTCTTTGAAAGGAGCAACATACAAATTCCGTGTGATTGCTGCTAACAATTACGGAGATAGTCCACGAAGCTCACCATCTCGACCGTATCAAGTCGCTGGCTTTACCAACCGGTTTTCCAACCGCCCTATCACAGGACCTCACATTGCCTACACTGAGGCAGTCAGCGACACTCAGATCATGTTAAAATGGACTGTGAGTACACTTTATTTCTCCTCCGTCCCCCACCTATAGACGAATTCTTGCTGACTTGGCATTTAGAAAGCTCTTATAGTGAAGGATCAAGAACAGTACACTCAAACTAGCAATGTAATTGTTTCCTTCAGTACTGAGTGATATTCCTAACAGAGATTCATGGTTGGCTCCATCCCATGAACCCTATCAATCTACTCATTTTTTCCTGTATTGCGAGATTTAAAATCTAGAAACCTGAGTTGTTGCTGTACTTATGGTGGATGCTGATTATCAGCAACTTTAACTCCTCCAAACAGCTCAGAAGAGTTGTTTTATAATAGGTCCTGGTTTAGGTTATATGAGCCCTTGAAAAAGACCCACTGTTAGAATCATAGAATATTAGAGTTGGAAGGGACCTCAGAGGTCATCTAGTCCAACCCCCTGCTCAAAGCAGGACTAACCTCAGCTAAATCATCCCAGTCAGGGCTTTGTCAAGCTGCAGCTTAAAAACCTCTATGGATGGAGATTCCACCACCTCCCTAGGTAACCCATTCCAGTGCTTCACCACCCTCCTAGTGAAAAACTTTTTCCTAATGTCCAACCTAGACCTCCCCCACTGCAGCTTGAGACTATTGGTCCTAGTTCTGTCATTTACCACCACTGAGAACAGCCTAGCTCCATCCTCCCTGCAACCCCCTTTCAGATAGTTAAAGGCTGCTATCAAATCCCCCTTCATTCTTCTCTTTTTGCAGACTAAACAAGCCTAGTTCCCTCAGCCTCTCCTCATAAGTCTTGTGCTCTAGCCCACTAATCATTTTTGTTGCCCTCCTCTGGACTCTCTCCAACTTGTCCACATCCTTTTTGTAGGGGGGGGGCCCAAAACTGGACACAATACTCCAAATGCGGCCTCACCAATGCTGAATAGAGGGGAATAATCACTTCCCTCGATCTGCTGGCAATGCTTCTACTAATGCAGCCCAATATGCTGTTAGCCTTCTTGGCAACCAGGGCACACTGCTGACTCATATCCAGCTTCTTATCCACTGTAACCCCCAGGTCCTTTTCTGCAGAGCTGCTGCCTAGCTCGTTGGTCCTCAGTCTGTAGCTGTGCATGGGTTTCTTCCGTCCTAAGTGAAGGACTCTGCACTTGTCCTTGTTGAACCTCATCAGATTTCTTTGGGCTCAATCCTCCAATTTGTCTAAGACACTTTGTCCCCTATTCCTACCTTTCAGGGTATCTACCACTCCCCCAGCTTAGTGTGATCTGCAAACTTGCTGAGGGTGCAATCTACCCCATCCTCCAGTTCATTAATGAAGATGTTGAACAAAATCGGCCCCAGGACTGACCCCTGGGGCACTCCGCTTGTGACCAGCTGCCAGTTAGACATGGAGCCATTGATCACTACCCATTGAGCCCGATGATGAAACCAGTTCTCTATCCATTTTATAGTCCATTCATCCAACCCATACTACTTTAACTTGCTGATAAGAATACTGTGGGAGACTGTATCAAAAGCTTTGCTAAAGTCAAGGTATATCATCACGTCCACCGCTTCCCCCACATCCACAGAGCCAGTCACCTCTTCATAGAAGGCAATCAGGTTGGTCAGGCATGACTTGCCCTTGGTGAATCCATGTTGACTGTTCCTGATCACTTTCCTCTTCCAAGTGCCTTAAAATGGATTCCTTGAGGACCTGCTTCATGATTTTTCCAGGGATTGAGGTGAGGCTGACCAGTCTGTAGTTCCCCGGATCCTCTTTCTTCCCTTTCTTGAAGATGGGCACTATATTTGCCTTTTTCCTGTCATCAGGGACCTCCCCCAATTGCACGAGCTTTCAGAGATAATAGCCACTGGCTCTGAAATCACATCAGCTAACTCCCTCAGCACCCTAGGATGCATTGCATCTGGCCCCATGGACTTGTGTATGTCCAATCTTTCTAAATAGTCTTGGACCTGTTCCTTCAGCACTGAGGGATGTTCACCGCTTCCCCATTCTGTGCCACCCGGTGCAGTAGTCTGGGAGCTGACCTTGTCAAGTCTGGGAGCTGACCTTGTGAAGACAGAGGCCAAAAAGGCATTGAGTACCTCAGCTTTCTTCATATCCTCTGTCATTAGGTTGCCTCCCCCTTCTGTAAGGGGCCCACACTTTCCCTAATCTTCCTCTTGTTGGTAACATATCTGTAGAAACCCTTCTTGTTCCCCATTCACGTCCCTTGCTAGCTGCAACTCCAGTTGCGCATTGGCCTTCCTGATTTCATTCTTGCATGTTCGAGCAGTATTTTTATAATCCTCCCTAGTCATCTGACCAAGCTTCCACTTCTTGTAAGCTCTGTCGTATTAGACACACTCTAAAAAGTCTTAACCAAGCCTCAAAATCATACTCTGTATTGAGAATTTTCAGTAGGCTACAATTGAAGAGGAAGTGTGTCCAATAAATTCCATATGGCAAAAACATTCCCTTCCTTTCCTCTGTAATCCTGTCTTTCCTAAACAAATATTTTAAAGTCCTTATTGAAATCCACCGTGTCATTAGTTTTTTGCTTTTGTACACTGATCTACACAACCTGGTGCACCGTTAAGATAATTTTTAAACTCCACAGAATTCCCAGTTCAACAATTTGCTTGAAAAAGTTCAACCTTGAAAGATAAAATATCAATAATAAACTGAAGAAACTATATCTAAAACTTCTCAGGGGACTACATCAGAGTATTCCTACGGATTTCTGTGTTAGCAGAATGTTAAGTTTGAACGTGTAAGTCAGGAAATACCGGCTGTGTCTGCACTCCAGGGTCCATGCCAGCACAGACATGTCAGCATAGCTATAGCCTAGTGGGAATGCAACCTATGCCGACAGAAGGAGTTTTTCTGCTGGTACAGTATAGGAACACCATCTCCCTGAACAACATTAGCTATGTCGACAGAAGTATTCTTTTGTTGCCATAGGTGCGCCTACATTGGGGATTTTATCAGCATAGCTTTGTGGGCTGGATGTGGGTTTTTTCACACCTCTGATTGACATCGCTGTGCTTATACAAGGTTTAAGTATAAGCCCAAGTGTGTCAGTTTAACCCAAGTTAAAGCTGGACCATCTCAACTCTGCCCCCTGTTCATTACAGAAGTCTTCAGCTGCATGCCTACCCACCATGTCTGATCTTATATGATCCTTGTAACTTTTTTTTTCTCATAATGGTCAATATCTTTGACTTAGAGTAAAATCTTCAAATGGGAATAAGCCCTATGTTCAAAAGGGGACACAGGAGGGTGTCCCAGAGCTGCACTCTCTCCAGCACGTCATGAGGGGAGTTCCCCGCTATGGACCTATTCCAGGCACTTCAGTATTGCAGGAGTCCGTTCTCAACCTTCAACGAGGCTTTCCTCAGTCCCATGTATCTGCATTCACAGCATATATTGGACTAAACTTTTCGCTGTGCAGTTCATTTTAGCTCCACACACATGCAAAGCAGATCTTTCACTTCACACCATGCGACCTTATTAAAAGAAAATCTTTGCACACTCAGTTTGATTTATTCCTCTGTCAAATCAAATACAGTTTTCTTAAGCACAGAAAGGCAGGCCTGTTTTCAACTTTCAAACCACAATTGTTTCAGCTTGTACGGCGGTTCAGAAAAAGATGGCAAGATTTGTTTTTCAATGGGAAGGATGTGTGTTTTCCATTCTCCTTGTGCTCAAAAGTACCGGGACTGCTAGGTCAGAGACTCTAGGAAATTCACCTTCGTTCAGATGTAACCCCCACTTGGTGTGGTGCTCTATCCCCCTGTAGTGGCACCAAGCCCAGCTAGAGATTGAGTGTGCTACTACAGCCTTGGCTAAGAGTCATGTGTCTTTTAGCTCATGCAGTAGAGGTTCATATGCTAAAGTTCAGAGGTCCCAGGTTTGTACCCAGCCACCACCCACCGGGGTCTATCAGTGTTACTCAGAGACCAGTATGCAAACATTCTCAGCCACAATGGAAGTTTCAGACAGCAATTGGTGACTGACAACAGGGGATTAGAATAGAAACTTTTATACCATCTGAACTACAGTGCTTTCTTGTACTTCTATTTTATTTAAGACCACTCTTTCTTGAAAATACTTCTGATCTTTTCCTGAATGAAGTAAATTTGTTTGTCAAAAAATGTGATGATGTTTCAACAACACAATATTTTAATTTTAAATGGATTTATCCTTTAATGTACTGTTTTTATTCTCTTTTCCAGTACATTACTTCAAGCAACAACAACACCCCCATCCAAGGATTTTATATCTATTACCGGCCAACTGACAGTGACAACGATAGTGATTACAAGAGGGATATTGTGGAAGGTACGATGATGTGTGTGCGTTATCAGAGGCAGTATACCAGATACTTGCTGGGGAAAACTGTCATCTAGCTGTAATGGCTGTGATTACATAAAATCTAAACTACTTTACCCAAACTCATTCAGCCTAAATCATATAGTCACCAGCAGTAGAAATCTTAACTATTTAGCACCAAATTCATCCCCGCATGAACTTGTTTCTTCAATCCGTATTGCAAACTTACTAGATTTAAATTCCACTTTTAAATTGATCTTGTTGCATCATTGGAAGCTGTACATGCAAATGCGCTTAAACCCAGTGTAGTTTAATCCATTAATTTACTAAAATAAAATAAATTGGCATTACTGAGATTTAAACCAGTTTATGTGCATCTAATAATTAGGGGCTTGCACTGGTCTAATTAGATGGATTTTAGATTTAGTTTCACTGATGCAAGTTTTTTAAGATAGCTAAATCCTTAGTTCTTCTTCGAGTGATGGTCCCTGTGTGCATTCCACATGTGGATACACATGCACCTAAGTCTGGAACTTCTTCAAAGCAGTGTCTGTTGACTCACACAAGCGCAGTAATTCTCCTTGTGCTCCCGACCGAGGGTCTAAGAGGCAGTGTAGGTCAGTGCCTCTCCAGTTCCTTCTTGCCACAGCATGGCCTGAGTCAGAATTGTGTCCTCCTTCACTGTTGCAGGACCTGTAAAAATTTAGTTGTAAATAGTTTCTCTTAGCTTAGAACTTCCAGTTAGTTTATATCATTTAGAATAGAATTGAATACTCCCCCCACCCCCATCCCTGGTCAAGGGAAATCCTCCCCAGTCCCGGGACTATGCTCAGGATTCAAGAACTGCATCTCCTGCTCTCACTCTTCTCCATCAGCGACAAGCATCATTGGTGCCTGCACTGTCTGGGTGAGGCGAAGTGCCGTATCTGTAAATCCTTCCTGCCCAGAACTAGAGATCCCCATGAGCTCCAACTGAAAAGTTCCTGATGGAAGAATCTGAGACCCTGCTCTGACATGGGCACTGGAGACCTCCTATACATCGGCCTCAGCCGACCAGCAGCACCCCTTCAAGCACAAGCCTTTCAGTGGAGCCCTTTACATCAAAGCCCGAGGACTCATCACACAGGGCTCCCCATGAGAGTAAGAGATGCTCACGTGGGCATAAGGACAGATCCCCACAGTGTCACCTGCAAAAAGCAGATCCTGAATAGTGAGCTGGGGACATGTCTTTTGCTCTGAAATCGCCTGATGTTAAAGAAGCTGCCATCTGTCCTCGGTTCAACTAGTACGCCAGATTGATAGTTTCTGAAAGCGTACTTAAGAAGACTAGAGAAGAAGATGCCAAAGCCAGTAGGCACCAAGACGCAGCCTTGCTTCATGCCAGTATCAATGCTAACCTCAGACAGTGTTTCATTTTCATACTGGTTAGTTGCCTTCATTCCCTCATGGTACTCCTTAAATAGGGAGAGCACTTTTTGTGGACAGCCAGTTTTCAACAAGATCTTGTAAAGGCCATTCCTGCTAACTGCGTTGAATGCCTTTTGTAGGCCAGTGAATGTTACATAGAAAGATGCCTGTTGTTCACAGCTTTTTTCTTGCAACAGGCACATTGTGAAGGACATGTCAGTCATGGCGCGTCCAGTTCTGAACCCACACTGGCTCTCAGGACAAACTCACTTAACAAGGACTTGGAGTCATTTCAGCAGGACCCTTGCAAGCACCTTGTTGACCGTGTTGAGCAGAGATATCCGTGTTGAGCAGAGATATTATCTTAGACTATCTCCTCTTCTTAAAGACCTCAGTTATAGCCCTCAGTTTGCTGCAAGTACACCTAGCAACAATTAATGCCTTCCTTCCCCTAATGGAAGACGTTCTATCTTCACACACCTGACCACAGTTTGATTTTTATGAAGGTCTTTATCAGGAGCTGCGCACTGCACATTAAACCTATGCCTCAATGGGACCTTAACCGTGTCCTTTCAACGCTCACAGGCCCACTCTTGAAAACTCTGGCGACATGCCATGATCCAGCTGTCCATGAAGGTGGCATTCTTAGTGGCCATCACTTTGGCAAGAAAGGTTAGTGAGCTGGGAGCCATGATGGCAGGCCCTCCTTGTATGGTATTTCACAAGGAGGTGGTTTCCCTTTGGTTGCACCCCAAATTCCTCCCCAAGATTGAATCCAAGTTCCACATCAATCAAACAATACTTTCCTATTTTCTTCCTGAAATCCCACGCTTCTTCCAAGGAGACGATGATGTTGCAACGTCAGGAGTGCCCTGGCAATGTGTCTGCTGAAAACCGAACCTGTTAGAAAATCTCTGAGACTCTGTTGCCTTGGCAGAAAGGTCACAGGGACAAGCCATATCCTCACAGGGGATTTCTAAATAGGTTTTGGGATACATTTTAGAATGCTACAAAATAGCAAAGTTCCCCCCTCCTGGGCGTATCACAACTCACTCCACATGGGCGCATACTGCCTCCACAGCATCCTTATCGGACCGTCCACTGCAGGACATCTGCAGAGCGGCAACTTGGAGTTCCATCCATACTTTCACATGACACTACGCTCTAACTCAAGCAGCAACAGCGGATGCAGCTGTAGGAATGGCAGTACTACAGACCTCTCTCCTACCAGTTTCCTTGCACCCTCCTCCAGTCTGAACACTGCTTGACAGTCACCCGTGTATGGAATACACATAGAAGACCAGCACTTGAGGAAGAAATTGAGGTTACTTAGTGTAACGGGAGGTTTTTTGAGATGTGCAGTCACTATCTGTATTCCACTACCCTCCCTCTACCCCCTCTGCTTCGGATCCGTTTGGATTGCGGTAAGAGGAGGAACTGGAGAGGCATTGACTCGCACTGCCTCTCACGCTCTTGGTCAGGAGCATGAGGAGAGTCAACGGACACTGCTTCGAAGAAATTCCAGACTCTGGTGCAGGGTGCACATGCGTACCCGCCTATGAAATACGGATAGGGACCACACATCTCAAAGAACCTCCTGCTATAGTAAGTAACCCCCATTTTCTCTTGCAGATTGGGAAGCCTCTCCAGTAACTTTTTAGTAGGTGCTTAACTTTCTAATCTGTTATAAGGAAGCTTCCCTGAGCCCAAGATCCAGTAAATGTTAGCTCATTTGACAATTTAGGTAGCATAATTCATGCTTTGCTTTTCAAACTCATCGATAACAGATATAATGAGCCAATGGGTTATTTTGCTGTGGAACTTTTAGGTCATAATTTTCATGGAAGAAGTAGTGACACTTTATATTTTTTAACACCTTCTTAATCATCTGGCCTAAATAAATGTAGAGGCCTCATTCTGCCCTAGTGAAAGTAAGGGTTTTATTTGCCATTGACTTCAGTTGAGGCAGGATTGGACCCTTGTGTTTCAGATTCCTCCTTTGACTATAGCTTGCACAGGACTGTAAGGGTGACATGAGCTTTTGCAGATTGTAGGATTGTTAAATGTCTAGTGTTTGTGCTCAGAGCATTGCTTTAAAGCTTATGCAGTTAGTATCTTTGTCTGTAAATATATTTTAGCCTTCTGTGACACAGAACTTGTGCGTTTATGAATGTTATGCATTGTGCAGTTGTTTAAGTGGGCTCCACTGTGCTGTGAAATTTGCTTATTTCTGATTTTCAAGTTTGTGCATACTGAAATCTTTGTGGCAGTCTGAAGCCATTAGCAGCCACTCAGCTGGGCCAGAGCCTGGAATTGAAATTCACATAGTAAAAACTTGAAACATTAAAGCTTTTTTACCATGTTTCTGTAAAATAGCTAAAGCAGTTTTTCAATTAAAATGTGACTTGATTCTTTTTTTACTTTAAAAAAATGGATATAGAAGCATGTGATCCTTAATTTAGGTGCCATGCCTTTTGGTTAACCCCTACACGTTACAAATGGTTAAGCTGGCCTTCACAGTCTTCGCTCTGTTACTCTGGAATTGTGTCTGATTTTGACAGAAGATTTTATCTTGCAAAGGCTCTCTTACTAGTGGAAAAGCTGTTGTGATGGTTGTGTTACTTACCTAGTTGCCTTAAGCTTTCATTAACATTTCCTGCTAAGTCTTGTCTTCTGAGACAGTCAAAAGCTTACAGAAGGTTTTTCCTCTATAAAAGTTGCCACAAGCAATTTTATAAAGATGTTTGTGTGTTTGTATCATCTGGCTCTCGATTATCTGTACCTTTCAGCAAAAGCAAAATTAAACCTGCCCTTTCCTGCTTACATGCACTGAATTTTTCCCTGTTGCTTCGATCCTGGAGATTGAATTTTAAACCTAAATGTAGTCTGATGTCAGTTGTTTAAATGTTTTTCCTTCCTAATGGTGCATGGAGAGCACAGTTAAAGTGCCTGTACTGATTCCAGTTCCACTAATGGTTTAAAGCGGAAACCTAAAACCCGGTATAGTAATTACTGAGAGGAATGTTTGGGGGTGGAAGGCGAAGGAAAAATGTGCTTTAGGAATAGGCTAATTCCAGCATCAACCAATATTTAAATAAAAGTTGTTATTTGGGGCATCTATTCATTTTAGTGTGTGTGAACAGAGAGTTCTGTTTCATAGTAGTTCACCTCTTGGAGCACTGTGAAAGAAAGCAGTTTAAAAAATCCTTTCTCGTGTCTTGGAGTTTAAACCACCATCCTTTATAGGATACTTTAGTGACACAGTAGTGGGAATTGTACTTCAGCTTTAATTCCGTTGAGTTAGAATGGAATCTTGCAGCCAAGTGGACTTTATTTTTTTAATTAATACTTAAATCAGTAGGTGGTATGACAGTTTCTAAGAAACAGTGGAGCCAGTTCAAGGTGGGATTTTTCAAGAGAGATTAGAAGTGCTCAAACAGTTAATTAAACTCTCAAAAAAGGATCCCTGTTTATTAAGATTTGTCACAAGTCTGTGAAAGTAAAAACGGAGTGTGATTTATCCTGGAGTGCTCTGTACTTCAGGAGGGTGTCTTAATGAAAGATTGGCTAGGAGCCAGAGATGACAAAATCATTCTATTAGAGAAGCTTGCTTGGATTGGAGTCCATGCCCCTAGAGCCGGAAAGTGAGAAAGACAGGCCTGTTATCCAAGAGTGTTCCTTAGTATGTTTCACAAAGTATAAGTTAAATTATTTGTGGCTTCTACTAGCTGAGGTCATAACATTGACTTCAGCTGAATCTTTCCTGTGAAAATATTGGGTGACTTGAATTTTAACACCCCCCCCCCCCCCCAACCTGTCTCATACCAAAGAAAACAAATCTAATTTCATTTTTCTTCCTAGGGACAAAGCAGTGGCACCTGATAAGTCACCTGCAGCCAGAAACGTCTTACGATATTAAAATGCAATGCTATAATGAAGGAGGTGAAAGTGAGTACAGCAACGTGATGATGTGCGAGACAAAAGGTGAGGGGGGGGACGCTTGCTTATCTGAAAGCCAATGTCAAATGTAAATGCCTGTTAAAAATTACCCTTTGATCTTTTACTCCCTGGCCCTCTCATTTAATTATTTTAAAAAGTTGATGCCATCTCCTATAATTATGTTTTGAGGATTGTTTTTGTTTACTATCGCTGAGGTTGTTTTGACTGTATAGAGACCAATATGTTTGTCTCCAGGAAAGATAGTTTGCAAAGATTTTTAGACCAGTTGGTTACTGGCAGATAATGTACTTCTGCCTACACTGTGTTTTCAGGACTCGTACAAATTCTTAATTCATGATGAGTAAGTTGGCTGCCACTCACACCAATTCTACCTGCCTCTGGCAAGAAGATGGGAATGCTAGTCTTTGAAAATGTCAGAGTAATTATTTGCAAAACAAAATTAACTATCTCAGTCACTTTGGTTCTTCAAGCAAACAAATCTTTAAAATCGTTATGTTGCTGAGGGAGCATGCTGGGAGTAAAAGTAAAATAAGTCTGCAAATACACTACTAAGAAAAGAGTCGAGGAGCAGGCACATCAAATGTACAGTGCAATACCTATTACCTTACAGGGCAGGGCTGAGAGCTGCAATCTCTCAGTCTTGCTGCATGTGTTGGGTCGCCCTCCTGGGTGGAATATACCCCAGAGTCTGGCTTAGTTATCAACAGCTCTATAATTCTTCAAGATTTTAAGACTATACAAGGGGGACAACCTGCAGTCAGATATTCATATTGACATCTCCTTTACCTGCAACCTAATATTCATTCTCCTTAGGAATGTGTGTGTTGTCCTAATGTGCTCAGGTACTCTTCATTAGTACAGGTCTATTTCAGACAGATCTTAGAATATCAGATGTTTACAAATGTTCTCACCCCAGCCCCTCCTTACTAAGTATATTGACTGTCTACTGCAACAGTTCATTACAACAGTGGTTCTCAATCTTTCCAGACCACTGTACCCCTTTCAGGAGTCTGATTTGTCTTGCGTACCCCCAAGTTTCACCGCACTTAAAAACTCTGACTGCCCAGCTCTGAAGGCAGCACTGCCACCACCAGCAGCGGCAGAGAAATAAGGGTGGCAATACCATACCATGCACCCTTACTTCTGTGCCGCTGCTGGTGGTGGCGCTGCCTTCAGAGCTGGGCAGCTTGAGAGCAGCGGATGCTGGCCAGGACGTTCTTTTTGTTTGCAGTATGGGAGGACTATTTTTTTTGTAATCCTGCTTCTGTCCCACCCCGCAACACCCACTCCCATCTGCTCCCGCATTGTTTGTTGAATTTTTCTCTCTCTCCTGCTGTTACGGTAGTGGGTCCTGCAGGATCCTAGTCCTTATGCACAGATCTAGAGCTTATTGTAAAACTAGGTACATGAGATGAGTTGATGTAACCCCTGGAAGACCTCTGTGTTTCCCTGGGGTATGCGTACCCCTGGTTGAGAACCACTGCATTAAAATTCCAGACTAAAGTAACTGGCTTTGTCTTGATTTCAGTGTCTGCTAGTTTGGGACAGGACCTCTTTTAGGACCAGATCAAGACAATCTGGGGCCCTACGCAACATCCCCAAAGGGGAGCAAGTGTTGTCTCTACCCCTTTGTCATAGCCTTGATCCTTCTTAGGTTGGCACTGAAAGGCGCCATCCACACGAGCAGCCTCTGGGGCCCTTCTCTTTGGGCAAGCTGACCTCACTCCTTTCTGAACTACTCTTCCTGTCTTCAGGCAAGCTGGAGTCTTCCCAGAGGAAGTAACATTCAGCCCCCCCCTCATTTCATCACAGGGTAGCGTGGGCCTCTGCTGGCACCACCCCAGCAGAGTTGTGTTGAGATGGCAGCAGCGATCACCCTGTACACACAGCGTCTGTCTAGACTAGGAGGGGAAAAAAGTTGAACAAACCTGATAGCTGTACACATTTTAAAATCCGAATGTAAACCAGGCAAGCTGTTTTGAATGTGTTTAGCTCATTAAGGTGAATGTTGATGAGACTCTGGATACTGAGTGGGGCCTGTTTGGCCATTTATGGGCAAAGAAGTAATTGGCATTCAAAAGCTAAATTGGTCTTACACGTCTCTATTAGATGCCCTAAGCCTGAGTGTTAACCTTTAGCAAAGCACGTTCTAATGCTACAGATAAACTATTAACAAAGTTCAGTACAAACCCTCATCTAAAATCTTGGTTGTAACATTCACTGATGGAAAAATGTAGTCCTGCAAAACAAATCAGTGGCAATAACTAATGCTTTACATTGTTTTTGGGCTGGCTACAGACTGGCTACAATTCAGTATGTATTTACTTAGTAGACAGCAAACATATAGTTGATGAAGTGATGCCTTTCACAGTAATACAGGTGTGATATTGACGCCTTCCTGAATTTTGTAAGATTTCTACCTGTTAATTTCCTGAAGAAGGCAGTTTTGAAAACAATGAATGTTAGCAGGGTTCACGTCAGATAGAAGTCGGGCATCTGGTAATGGTTAGTTGACAGAAATGCACATTGTGGTTTTTCCTGACCTCAGAAGTGGAAAGATTTGTGTTCTTTCAAGTTGGAAGCTAGTGCAGTCTCTAGCAATGCTTACATTCAATTGCTTGTTGAAGTATAACATGGCTTAAATGCATGGGATATAGCCAGGTGGATAATAGGCATTTTCCAAGACTAATAGTTACTGTCCAATAATATTTGACTTCATCAGATTATGTAAAAATCTTGAGCTGAAAATGTTCTATCTACAAATCATTGGGGATACTAAATTCAATAGTAGAGAATTCTACTTCATAATTGCATAGTTGAATAACAGGTAAACAAACACATGTAGAATAACATTTCTGCAGACTTCTCATTCCAAGTTGGGTTCACAAGGCCATGTGTGTATCCTGTATTTCAACCAGTGAAGCGCACACCTGGAGCATCGGACTATCCAGTGAAGGACCTGAGCACGCCACAGAATTCTCCTGATCGTGGCGGTGGAGGCAATGCTGGCCCCTCAAATGGCCCTGTTCGGAGCAGCGACATGCTATATCTGATTGTGGGCTGCGTCCTGGGAGTGATGGTACTTATTCTGATCGTTTTCATTGCCATGTGTCTGTGGAAGAACCGCCAGCAAAATGCCATGCAGAGTAAGTTATTCGTGGTTTCCTCTCCTACCAGCCCAAGTTTAATATGAAAATATGAATATCAGGGTAATGAAAATTAGACAATAACCATATAGCATTTATACTGAATACTCCAAATGGGAACAGTGCATCCTCTGTTATTATCAAACTGGTACTGGGTTAGTGATAGAAACTCTTCACTTGTATGTTGTCACTGAGGAACAAGGAGTGAATAAGGAATTTGCAAAATTAACGATGTGGCTGTTTCCCTGCAGTGACTCCCATTAAAGAGTTGAGGTACATACAGAGAGCTGCTGTGTACTGCGCAGTGTTAAAGGTGCCATTTCTTGGATAAGTTATTGAGTCCCTGATACAGCAACATGTTTAGACATATGCTTTACTTTAAGCATATTAATAGTCCCATTGACTTCAATGGCAGTACTCCTATGCTTAGACTTAAGCATGTGCCTAAGTGTTTTCCTAGATAGTGGTATAAACCCAACATTCTTTCTGCCTATCCCTGATTTTTCCAGGTAAAATGAAAAATCTTGTGGCATTTTTTTTTTTTTTTTTGAGTCTCTCTCTAGTGCTTGCTAAAGGCTGTGGGGGAACTGTTAATAAGCAAAAACCTGCCCATTTCTAACTCGAAACATGCTGTGAAGTACTTCGGAATACTTTGCTTTTGTAAGGTGCTATATGCAATCAACTTCTATTCCCAGCAAATATTCTGAGCAATCTGAATCTTACATGACATTTTAAATAGCTTTCTCTGTTTCTGGTGCTTTAATAAGTTTTATTTGCGCAGTTTGTGGTTGTTTAAATGTGATCCTTATTCCCCATCAACAAACCCAAATTATGCAAAACTTCCTTTGAAACTGAGCAGAGCCAGAATAAGTTAAATTGTCTCTGCCATAGAGTTTTAAAGCCTTGATCATGCAAATGGTCCTGTTTTAAAATCCTATTTTTACTGAGCAACATCTTCTACTAAATGTTTTCCAGACTAAGAAGATTAGTATGTGGGTATAACTATTGTAGAGATGGAAAACATTTGCATATTAAGCACTTAGATGTTACAATTTATGGTTACTATAAAAACCCTGAAAGGGGTAGATGAGTCACTTCTGTATTTCTGAAACACTCGTCTGACTTTGGTTTTAATAGTATGAGGAAAAATAAAATATTCTTTAATCGTACACTGAATACATAGCAAAATTATAGTAACAGTGTTCTAATTTTTTTCCCTCTGGGTCTCTCTTTGCAGAGTATGACCCTCCTGGTTACCTCTACCAAGGTGCAGATATCAATGGGCAAATGGTCGAATATGCCACTTTACCAGGTACAAGCCGCACCAATGGCAGCATACATGGAAACTTCATCAGCAATGGTAGTCTCAATAATGGCTGTCCACACATCCATCACAAGGTTCCCAATGGAGTTAATGGGATCGTGAATGGTGGCGTGAATGGAGGGGCTGGACTTTACCCAGGGCACACCAACTCTCTGTCCGGGACACACATGGATTACGAACATCCCCACCATTTAGTGAATGTAAGAGTGTTTTGACTCCCTTATGATGTCAGGGTTCTGATCTTGACCTTGGAATTTATTCAGGGTGTAAAAGGGAAGCTCCAACTAGTCAATTCACAGTTGTGAAAATACTGAAGTCTTTGTGCTGGAGCTAATAACTACCATGTACCCCATTTTTGTCCCAGTGGAAGTAGCTGGGCTTGAGGTTTTGCATGTTTTCATCTTCAGGGCTTTCATGTGAAGATTAGGATTAGAGGGAACCACTAACTGTATTTATTCTGGGGAGTCTCCTTTACCCCTGTTTTAGTCTGAATTTTGAGACTTATGCCATGCTGGATTGAGATACTGTACTGTATATCTGGTATTTCTGATTTCATGGTGGTTGCTGATTCTGCAGCTTTACGAATTGACTGTTTCGTCACGCACCTCGCCACACACCTGTTTCAGATCTGTGATGTGTAAGCAATGCTATTAATCTTACCACAGTGCGCATTTAGCTGGGGTCTCATAAAACAAAATGTCCCTCCGGTCTTGAAATACAACAACATCATAAATGTCTGCTTTTCTGAGTCCCTGATTTGCAACTTTTGAGACTGACTAATTTCTTGAAGTAACAAAAACTGGTTTTAGTCTGCGATCCAGCCTTCGTGTGCTGTGGAAAAATATTTAATTTCTGAAATGTGTCCTGTTTCCAAGAGAGAATAATGATTTCATTATTGTCTATGGAAACAGATGGGTTACATTCAAACTTACTAAACTTTTATCACTAGTTCTACTCAAAACTGTGAACATTGCCCAGGAAAACTGAAGGGGAAAGTTCAAAAAGTCTGAGTAATGAATGCAGTTTTCAAAGGAAAAAAAATGGGACTATTGTTTGCTTTAGTAATTGAACACAAGTCCTTCATTTTATTGAATAGCAAATTGCCACTTCAGATACCTCCAGCTTTGAGTGTAGACTATTCATTCTGATCACATGGTTTCCTTTTTGCGCCACCCTTCAGTACCAAAGACACAGTTTTTCCTTTGCCTAAAAGAACAATCAAATCCCAAAGATTTCTTACGTTTTAAAAGCATCCAACCAACATTAGGTAATGGGTGATCCTCAAAAAGAGTTGGTATTTTGGTTCAGATTAAGCACACGGTTGTGTGTTTCTCCAGACAACAGGGCAATGGAAAACTGACCTGTAAATACTGCATGGGCAGGCTTTCTTATGAACTCTGGCTGGTGTTTTGGGGTTCCTCCTTCCAGAAGAAGTGGAAATCACAGAGCAAGGCTTGTCCTAAGCTTATGTACATGGCATACAACCTTATAGGAGCCCATGTTCCAGGTGTATATATGTGGGGCTGATCTTCAGATCCCTGCGCTGTGTGTAGCCAGCTAGTTAGATGTTCACAGGATGTACTGTTTCTGGAGGACTGTCCCTTGTAAATACTCGCCTTTCCTTTTATCTCCCCAATTTGAATGCTGTGGAAGTCTACTGAGCAAGGGAGCTGGCCTCTGACTCCACTCCTGCACAGAACAAGTGAGACTTGCGTGATCACAGAACAGAGGAACTTTGTCCCCACTCTTTCTAGAGTCTCTCTTAATGCTCTACTGATTGGGGAGATGAAGAAGAGAGGCTGGGGGGAGAGACTTGGTGTGAGTGGTCCTGGAGGTCTCACATGTATGAATGCATAGGTCTGCAAAATATAGAACCAGACCAGGTGCAGAGGCATACAAAAATAAGAAATAATGGAGACGAAGCAGTTCTTCCACCTAACTCAAGCTCAGAGGTTGAATTAGTTTTCCCAAACTTTTCCCCCTTAAGAAAATGCAGAATTGTAACACAACAGTACAGTACCATTTTCAAATGACTCACATAAGTGTCCGCCTAGTATTTAACAATGAGGTATGTGTTAATCTGGGCATTTTACTTACTTGCAATGGGTCCCGTCAGCCAAAACCAACAACACAAAATCCCTCGCACCCCAAAGTCATTGCTGGCGAAGGAATTACCCCATCTGTAAAAATATAAAATGTTTCAAAAGTCCTGGTTAGTGAAGTAAACTGATCTAATTGGAGTCATTATAGGAAAGTGGGATGGGTTTGTGTTGTGACATCATCCCTGAATATTTAACACCCTGTCTCCCCAAACGGAGCACAGTCCTCTAATGAATAGGAATTTGCTTTCATGTCTGCATTAAAAATAAACATATTTACAGTGTGTTTATTAAATTAAACTTGGACATATTAGACTGAAAATAAGGCAGGGAAATTACTACATACTTGTCTAAGCTGCACTTATTTACTTTTCTCTGACACAAATGCTGGCAGAAAACTCCACTAGACTTTGTATAATAGAAGCTCAGTATTTCCATGCCACATTACAAAACACAGATCTGAAGATTGATAAGGTGATTAAGATTCAAAATTAAATGAGATGTCCTGGGGGTCACCATACACTTCTGTGCCTATTTATCATAGACTACATCTTGTATGCTATGTTTCAATGGATTTTGAGTTGTT
The DNA here is from genome assembly GCF_026122565.2 of Emydura macquarii macquarii. Taxonomy (NCBI): domain Eukaryota; kingdom Metazoa; phylum Chordata; order Testudines; family Chelidae; genus Emydura; species Emydura macquarii. The sequence goes on along the minus strand of NW_027130449.1, from coordinate 1,716,794 downwards.
TTCTTTCCCCTTCTTCCTGTAGGGTGGTGGGATTTACACAGCAGTGCCTCAGACCGACCCCTTGGAATGCATCAATTGCCGAAACTGTTGGAACAATAACAGGTAAGTTCGAGTTATACATACAATACTTGGCATCGTCTTTAACGAGCTTCACAAACAGCCATCGACGGCTTCAACAAACAGCGCTGTTATGAGCCGATTATCCCGTTTTACACATGGGAAACAGAAGCTCAGAGGTGGTGACTATAGCTGCTCTGAAATTTTCCAATAAAACTTTGTTTCATCAGAAAATGTCGCTTTGGTAAGGGAAATGTTTCAACCTATCTGCTACATATTTGGTTAACCTTTCATTGAAGCAGCCCCAGCGCTCTGCCTCCCCACCTTCCCTTAGCTCCAGGGCATGGAAAGCCGATCAGCAGGGTGCACTGCCTCCCACTATTTCTTGGGCACAGAGAGGCAAAGTACCAGGATGTCCTTAGCTCTGGGGGACCAGCAGTGCCTTTCTGGCTCCCAGAGCTGGGGGGTTTGTGAGGAGGCTCAGCCTGCTGGAAAGTTATTGTCAGGTTCATGAGTGGAATTGAGAAATGGCTGTAGCCAGGTCTCTATGACTGGCAGGCTGCCTGCAGTGGAACAACTTATTGAAATCATATTCTTGTCAGTGTCACAGCTGCTAGAACAGAGGTCTCCAATGTGTGAAGGACATTGGGGGACCGGGGCACGGCAGGGCCTGAGCCAGACCCCAAGTGGGGTGGGAGCGCCACCCTGCTCTGTCCCAAGCTCTGCTCCCACCCCATGTCCCCAACTGTGGTTCCGGCCTCAGCTCCCGGCTCTGGCCTTGGCTGCTTGCCGCAGTTCCTGGGCTTGACCCCCGGCCCCTGCTTCCAGCCTCTCCCCGCGCTCGGCTGCAGCAGCCCAGCTCGGACTGTGGCCCCAACCTTGGCTCCTGGCTTCTGACTGCTGTTCTCAACTCGGTCTGTGGCCCCTACATCCCTTGCTCTGACCGTGGCCCTGCTCCCAGCCCCAGCCATGTGGACATGGGTAAGACGGGATGTGACCTAAAACGTTTGCGGACCGCTGTGCTAGAATATCAACTTCACGTTTTGTTTCAGGGGCACTATATTTCAATGTTTCTGAAATGAAAATTTTGGGAATTGGTTTTGTTGGAAAATTGTAGTACATTTACTTTTGTTCAGAATTTGGATGGAAACAATCGAAAAACACCAAAATTTCCAATTTCAACCAACTCTGGTTGTGATTTAGCTGAAGACACAGAGGAAGTCAGTGTGACTGTGTTTGACAGATAACTCTGAAAGGTGATCAGGTGATGAACAAATTGTAAGAACCTATTTAGGACTGAAAAAGCCAGTGTTAGACTCCTGGAGTTGCTGTTGCTCAAATGATTAACTAACCCTTTCTGGTTTTTATTGGGTTTGTGGTAATGAGGAGGGTTGACCTTTGGTCTCAGTTTTACGCCTCTTTCCTTCAATTTCATGCGATAGACCATTCTAAACTGAGCCATGAAAAGGTTCATTTGTCAGCTGCTGCTCAGATTGGGTGAGTTGTTTCTGAGTAGCAGGGTGGCTGAGGGGATGAGACAGGGGTCTGCCGTATCAAAGATCTTGGTTCTGTTTTTAGCCGTGCTAGAAATGATTTTGTGCAACCTCTGTTACTTTATTTGTAAAATGGGGTGGCTGATACTAGCCTCCTCAGTAATAAGGACTGTGAAGTTCAGAGATACTTAAATAGAGAGTGGAAGAGAGGAGATGTAAAGCTAAGGTCTATTTTGATGGGATTCTGTTGTCTATCTCCCAGACTGAGAGCTTAGTTTAGCTATAATGCAGCTGGGAGCTGTGCTTGCCAGTGAAATGTGAGGCTACCCCTAGTAAAGGTGGTTGCCTCTTGGTTCTTGTTCCTCTGAGAATGAATCCTGTCACAGTTCAGGGCAACTGCACTTGTATTCCTTCTCCATGGTCCCTCAAAGGCGCACACTCTCTGACCAGTTTTTCCAGGCCGCACAGCTTATACTGTGATATCCTCAGCAAGCCAGACTGCCTAAACAGGCTAAAGTCTGTGCTTGGCTTTAAATCCAAAAGTTTCTGAGCAGCATGATTGCCAGCAGTAATACGTTACCTCACAGCCCTTTCTGTTCAAGCACGTTTATTCTTATGGTGAAAGCATTAAAGAAAACCTATCACAAACAATAAAATAATTTAGTTGCATGCTAATAAGCTTACCAGAGATCAGTCTCCCAACTCCCAAAAGGGCTCTGGTAGAAGTCAAAGAAGTTTTTCTGTGGTTACAAGTTCATAACCGCCTTATCTCAGAACTTGCACAACCATGAATGATTCAGTCTTTCCTTTATGCAGCTTGGGCCTTCAAATTCAAGGAGCAAGTAATCAGTTTAGACAACAGTCCCCTCCTCAGAGCGTAGCTTCAAACGACTGGGTTTTTGTATGTCCAGCTGCGGGAAATTTGCATATACCTCCTTTAGAGATTCCCCAGTCAAACCACTTGACGCTGTTTGTCCTAGAAGTCCATTCTTGTCTGGCACATTTGTTCAAGGGAATCCTTTGACGTTCGTAACACTTCCCAGGTTCACACATATTCTTTTCCCCCTAGAGAAGTTGCATAAGATCCTGGCCCACAACACTACATAGAATAGACTTTAAGGCCAGAAGGGACCATCATGGTCTTTCAGTCTGACCATCTACACGTTGCAGGCCACAGAACCTCACCTACCCACTCTTGTAATAGGCCTGAGTTACTGATGTCCTCAAATCTTGATGTGAAGACTTGAAGTTACAGAGAATCCCCCATTTACTCTAGTTCAAACCAGCAAGTGACCTGTGCCCCACACTGTAGAGGAGGGTGAAAACCAGGGTCTCTGCCAGTCTTACCTGGGGAAAATGCCTTCCAACCCCAAATATGGTGATCAGTTAAATCCTGGGCATGTGGGTGAGATCCACCAGCCAGACACCTGGGAAAGAATTCTCTGTAGTAAGCCAGAGCCTTCCCCATCTAGTGCCGCATCTCCGACCATTGGAGATATAGCAGTTATGTATTGTTTGCATATCATACAATGGACTCCAAAGATGCTTAAGCTTAATTCAGTAAGGGTTTTTAAAGGATATTGCAGGAAATTGCCTTATCTGTCCTCAGGAAAGATAACTGTCCCATTGACTGTGTGGTTAGGAAACTGAGTAAAGACCTTTTGCCATCAGCCTTGTCTCAATCAGGGAGCAGTGACTGAGGTTTCTTGGGATGAGAATGTCCCAGGATTGGAGTTCATGGCTCTCTAGTATCTATTGAAGCTCTTCTGTTTTGACAGAGGTTTCTTCACGCTGAAAAGCAGTGACTGGCCTGGTGGAGCAGTTGTGACACTTGATGGGATCTGCCCTGCCCAGTCAATACAGGCATTGACCTTCTGGACTTTTAGGCAGGCCTGTTAGTCCCTTCTCCTCCTGCCTCTTGCTATCTCTCCTCCTCCAAACACCCCTGCTCCCTCGATAGCTCCACACGTCATAGGGGATGTTGGGGGCATCCCGGCTCCTTCCTTTCCCCCAAATCATTCCAGCACTAGCTGCACTAAAACCACAGGAAATTTAATCAACAAAAGCTTTGTTTTAAAGGAATTAAGGTGGGTGAAGTGTGACCTCAACCTTTAATGCATTATCTACCTGCTGTATGGCTTCTGGGCTGTACCTGCATGAATCACTTAAATCCTGCTGATCCCTGAATCTGTCCACAAACTGTGGCTGGTATTACTGATGATCTGAGGTCAGCTTCAGTTCTGCATTTAAATTCAAACCAAATCTAAATGAACAGTTTCTGATGATTTAGCATATTTAGTGGCAGGCAGCTAATACGGAATGGTTCTTATCCACACTAAAAATGAGGTTTGAAATGTGTGTCTTGGATCAGATTTGACCTCTGTTCTGCTCTGTTCACTTGCAGATAAGCATAATTCTTAGTGCAATGGTAAGGATTATGTTCAATTGGCTTTTCCCCTGCACTAAAGAACCTGGTGCACGCTTCTGTTGTTGAGTACTCCTATCTGGTGGGTTTGCTGTGTAGTTAACCAAATGGCTGTTCAGTTTCTGCTTGCTTCTTTGTCCAGTACCCATGTAGCTGCTTGGTTTTCTTTCATTTGCTCCTTATGGTACATCTGTATTAGCTAAGCAAGTACCAGTATTTTCAGCAACTGCCATCTCCAAGCAGGCTTTCGTGATAGTGGTAAAAACACCTGGGCTTCTGTCTACGTTGCTGCTACCACTGATGCAGTTGTGCACCACTGCTGATAGCTGCTGAACTATGAGTACTCACTTTGCTAGGGTGGACAAGGCCAGTGAGACTGTGATTTATGCATAGATTTTGCCAGAGAAAAGCTCACAGGTACTTTTTTAAATGGGCACCCAACTTTTTTTGAAATTATTCTATATTTACGTTGTATACAATGAGCACATTTAGGGAAGCTATTTTCTCTGCAGCTTCAACCCAGTTAGGGCTGCTTCTCTCTAACCCTTCTTTGTGCCAGACCAGTGCAATATTTGTGTTTTGTGGTCAAATTCATTACCGGAATATAAACTTTAAGTGAACCAGCAGAGCTGTATTCAGCCAATTTTTAATCTAAATTACTCAGAAGTAGGGTTTATAAATCAGGTCATGGGTTGACTTTGGCTTTTCAGCATTGAGATTTGATTTGAAATGCATTTTCCACTGGACAGATTTGATACTATCATTCACACACGCCCTGCTTGAGAGGTGTAATAACTAGTGTTAATCAGAGTTTAGTTGGACCATTGGGTTTGAATTTAATGAGCCAAATTAATTTCATGAAACTCTATTCCAGCCAATGCATTTACACCATGAGTGATACTGAGCCCCGGTCTTTTAAAAGAAGATACCATAAACAAGCACAAGCCATCATTTTAAATAGGTTTCACTTAAAGGAATAGCTTATTTTTTAAAGAAAGGGATTAGAGTCAAAACCTCTGTGGAAAGAAATATAAACTAATGAATGGATTTGTTTGAAGACCAAATGTGTGTTCTTCAGTGGCTTTTGTGGTATTTCAGTGCTTGGCATAGTAAGTACGTGGAGACAGTTTTAATGTGAGGTGATGAACAGAAAATGGAAGTTGCTGTGCACCGGCACGTCGCGTTGCTATTGTCCTAGGAATGTTTGGGAGGGGAGTTCAGCTGCTTCCCACCTGTTCCAGTGATACCTACGAGGACAGACGAACTCTTACCCCATAGTCCATGTTTTGACCTGCTCCAAATTGTCCATTTCATCTCCCCATGACCGCTCCATTCCTTGGTTTTTGTGCCTCAGAAGATGGATTATCTTGATTCTGTTTATTTCCAGCAATATTGGTGTCTCACTTTTTTTAATGAGAGACTCCCTTAAGGCTTTATACATAAGATGACCATGTTTAAAACTAGAATTACAACCCCCTGGAACTTAAAGCTCTGTCTCTAAGTTGTGTTAGATAGAATCCCCTTAAATGTGATCGTTTTACTAATCAGACTGACCTGCTGGAAATGCTTTAGGGGATGTAAGTAGGAGTAATTTGAAGTATTACATTTAGCAGTCACCGTACATCTTCACATAGAAACTATGATTTGAATATATTTAATTTGCTTTAAACAGAGGGTGAAATATTTTAATACTTCCATGCTAAAGGATCAGTTACCTGTCAGTGGGGGGCTTTGTGAATGCAGCTATTCTGTCATTTTCAATGTCTCCCAAAATAGCACATGCAATAGTCTTCCATCTTTCCTTGCAGTCTAATGATCAAATGCCAGAGTGACAGACACATTTAACTCTTCTGAATTGCATACTCTGGAAAAGCTGGAACAGCATGGGTTCCGTAAACTAGTTGCAGATGTCTCAGAATAGGCATTGAATTCCTTAATGCACAGAATCAGTTCTGAATACTGAAAGTTCAGCAGTTTATGAAATGCCAAATAACACACACAACTGTAGCCAGTTCTCACAAGCAAGATGTCCAGGCCGACACAGGCATTTGAGAAAAAAGGGTGAGAACATCTTGCGTTCTCCAGTGCCAAAAGAAACTTGGTAATAAGACAGTTCGGACTTCAAATAACATGCTGGCTTCTCCTCATGTCACTGTCCTCTACAATGCAATAGAAGATAGTCACTCTGCATAGCCAGAAATATCCACCTATAAGGATGAGTTGAAATATACTTCATTAGTTAGAATGTGTCCTGAATAAGCCTTGAGTAATTTTCCTGTTTTGCAGGTGGTAAAATGGGCCTCTTCTGTTTACCGCATGTTATTTTGAGCCCAGTGATGTATGCAGTAAGTTCTCACACAAACAGTTCAGATTTGTGTGTGGCAGGATGCACTCTAAGCCCTTTGTTTATTTATATGTTTTCTATAAAATAAGTGGAAATAAATGGCTTGGACCTCAGCCACTCAAATGTAGCTTTCTTTTCCCTCTACCAAACAAGTAACACAGCGACTGAATGAGCATGGTTCCGGGCAGCAGAGCCAAGTGGCTCTGTTGCATTTCATTCGTTCATTTGTAAAATATTAGCATCCCAGCAATTCCTTATTGAACTCAGATGTGCTTTGGTAGTCCAGCATTGCGAAACCTGGGCTTCCCATTGCATGTGTGCTAGCCCTTTCTAGTATGTATGAGTGGTTTATTTTGGTCACATTAGGCAATTGCATAAATCTGCTCTCCTGTTTAGGAATAAGTGCTCATTTACATTTTTTTCTGGATTGATTTTTCCATCGACAAAAGTATTTAACGTGATAAAATATCCATTATCCTATTAAACATGTTTCAGATCTCGATGGACTTGTGTATAGTGACTGGTGCCAACTCAGAGTGGCAGTGTGTAGATACTTACATAGCACCAGTCACCATGCTGTCTGAAACGAGATGGGATACTCCTGTGCATGGTGCACATAGCAGCAAGGGATGTACATTTAGGTTTGGCAGTAGAAATTGCTCTGATCTGTATCCATTTGGCATATCGCTGAATAATCTGTGTGTAATACTTGAGAACCCTGTCTGACCCTCATTAGCATGTCCAAACATTGCTATGGCCAAGGTAATTAAGTGTAAACAGATACTCTTCTTTATAATCATCCTGCACCTGCTGATATCACTCCAGTTTCCAGACTGATGAGTTGGGATGCAATCCAGAGTTTGTGTCATTAATAACTGAATCCTGCAGAAAAAATATGTTTCTGTTGATTTACCAGGGTGTGTTTAATGTGAGTGATGGATATTGAGGTTTTGGTGAAATAATTGTTTTAATTTTTCTGCAATGTGATAAAGGTTTGCTGTGTATCTTCTGCTTTATCACTCTCCACCCTAGATTTCAGAACAAAGGGGATGCCCTCTTGTTACAGATCAAAGAGTTTGTTTCAGAGAATTCCAATTCATGTGACTGGTCTAAATATGAAAGTTTGAGCTATGTAACAACTACTAATACAGATGCAGTCATACCTGAGGCGTCTGTCCTGGGCTTTCACATTTAACATGTCTCTTACAAAGGAAAGCTGCTAGCACTACAGAGCCCAGGACATCAGGAACAATTAAATTCTTGTCATTTTCACTCCTTTTAGGATGAGGTAATGCTGGGCATATCTATAAAGGGCATTAACTGTAAACTCCTTTCTGCTTAAAAGTTAAGTAGCTCAGTTGTAAAGATGATTGACTTCCCAGATTGCTTCAGTTTCACAGCCCAGACTGAGTGTCTTTGATATTATTTTTATATAAATTGAAAAGTTACTGTAAGTTTTTACACTTAAAATGCTGCAGTCAGTTGTATGTGGTTCCTTTGTTTGCATTAACTAACTTAGCAATATCTACTTTTACCATGAGTTACTCTATTTGCTTTTTGGATTTATAATGTAAGTCCTGTGTCATGGCATTTAAAATCTGTGTTACAGAGCTGGCCAAATGAAGGAATGTGTTTGCAAGTCACTTAATTGACAATAGATGGAAAAAAGGCTGAATAAATGATTCCCTGAATGTTTTTCAGCCATCTGTTGAGCTGGGCAGACAAGTATTTCATTGTGAATATATTTTTCCAAAAGAAGTCAGAATTTATCTGACAGAACTACTGTCATTTATTCCACCATTTATTCCATATTTACAGTATTAAATAATTGAGGTTTACTTGCTAAAATATTTTAAAACGTCTCAAATTACTTTAAATTGCTAGCAAAAAAAGAACCTTGAGGGAACAGGACTATATAAGTGATTCTTTATTTTGGTTTAAATTCACAGGTGTTTCACCAAAACCAATGGCACTTTTAACAGCAATACCCTACCTGTGGTGCCCATAGTAGCACCTTATCAGCAGGACAGTTTAGAGATGAAACCGCTGAATCATGTGATGGTAGCCATGTGTTTAACCTCTGCGGTCCCGGAATGCAGCATCGAAATGGAGGAAGACAGCAAGGAGAAAGTGGAGCAGCTGTCTACTCAGCATTCTTGCTGTCAGGAAAATATGAATCAGATCAGCATAGATTACACAGAAGGTATGCCAAAATTGGGGGAGAATAAATCTTGGCTTCCAAGCTGTGTGTTTACCATACAATAGCTGTAGGGTGCTTAATCTGATTACACAGAAACTAGTAATTAGTCCCAGAAAAGGAAGACCAGAGTCTGCAATATGCAAAGCAACTTGCAGCTCCCACTTGAGGACCGTAGAGGGGAAGCAATTCAAATGCCTTACAAGTGCATGCCCTAAATGATGAGTGTTTCTAAATGGAACCCGTCCAGTACGCTTACCCCAGATGAGGGGGTGACTGATTTATTTTGAACATTATTTTTAATCATCTTTGTCAGTACCACCTTAGGCTTAGATCTTATCAGATCTCATATTCTAAGAAGAATCAGGCTGGGTCATTACGTGTATGAAACCTCTAGGGAAAGTCTAAGTATCTGCAGGAAGTGGAGTTAATTCAGAGTTAGCTAGGGGATGCAGCAAATGGGGAAATCAGAATTCAGGAATAAACTCACTTGCTCTTTGGGGCGACAAACTGAAAGCATCACACGCTCCTTTATAGCTCCTGGCTGGCCCAAAAGAGAGAGACTTTGAGACTTCCAGTTGAAAAGACAGGTTGGACCAATGTGGTGCGAAGAGAGGGGATCAAGGGTCCAGGCAGTTCCTTCCCTCCCCATCATTTTGCCTTTTCTTCTTCTGTGAAATAATCTCCTCTGGACTAGACCAGCCCTTCCTTTGCTCTGCAAGTTACCAGGAAGTGCACCCAAGCCCCTTTGAAGCATTCCCTGTAGTATTCAGTCCCTTATCGACTGAACACCTACAGAATTACCAGGTTAGCTGTCCCCGGGGTAGCAGTGTATGCACCAGCTTGTGTGATTCAGCTCATATATCACAGCACAGATCTATTTCTAGTGAAAACCATCATACATTTATTATCAAAGATTAACATTTAAGAGATTGTGAGTAAGTGTAATGGAAACAGAAGGGTTATATATAAAACAAAACCAATAACAGGCTTTCTACAGATTAAATTTAACAGTCTGTCTAAGGACATTTATCTTACCCCAAATGTCTTTTCCAGTGTTTCAACCAAGCCTGGTTGAGATCCTGTTTTCATTACTGTAAAAGCACTGTCCATTTACTTCCTCAGGGGCAGGAAGAAAGGGTGTTTCCTTGCCTTCTGCTCATATCCCTATAGTTCATTGTCTGTCCTCAGAGACAGTAGAACCCGTCACTTGTTTTCTCCCGTTGATTCGATATCCAAAAGGGGCTTCCATAGTGTTGGCTTACAATGCTTAGTTTACATCTGACAGCGAGACACACATCCTACTTCCTGTCTAGAAGAAACTTCTTTTTCTCTTTGCTTGGTGATAAACTTTAAAACATGTATTTCCAGGACATATTTACAGCTCCTTAAATAGCCAGGCATACACAGGCAACAATTATGAGATCAATCTTTTTATTAAAGATCTCACATGACCTCATTTATGGATAAATACCATAAAAGTGGTGGTCTAGGTGTGATGAGTTTGTCGAGCCTGTTCTGAGTTGCTGTTACACAACAGGGAACCCTTTGTCAGTTGGCACTGAGAGGTTTTTAGGGTCATGACACATTTGTATGTTTTATTTAGATCAGAGTTTGTAGCTTCCCCTTTGAAACTAGGGATTTGCCCATAATCTTCCAAAGTAACAAAGCCACTCCTACAATCTGATCGCTAAATCTAGAGATAACTGGATGCCCATTGTTAGAAGCCTGAAGAACAGTGAAATGTATCCTGAGAAACGTTGCCCCAGGAAATTAGCAATTCTTTCCCAGGGTTTAACACTCTGCAGACTCTAAACTAATTTTTGCTTGTAGTAGAAAACAAAGGTTTTACCCAGTTCACTAATCTGAGTTTGGAGCTTGGAGGGGCAAGTATGCTGAAATAGTGAAAGGGTGGGGAGACATTTCATGCTAACATAAAATGCTCTTGATTTGCAGGTGACATCTGTGCACATTCAGAAACATCAAATCATATTCTGAGCTGGAGTCCCCTTATTCTGCAGCCTGCTTCAAAGGACTGTAATGAAAAATCAGGATGGAATTCACCTGGTGTCACTTTAAACAGCTCCGGGGATCTTCGACAGCTCCAAATACAGGAAACCTGAGGAAGCGACTGTTTTCCACTTAACGCCAGTAACTGCACAGCAGAGTCACTGAAAAGAACTGATGGAGGGATGTGAATTATAAGAGAGAGAGTCACTATTTATTTTTTGTAGTAGTGTCATGAATGTATCTGGTTAAAAATGTTGCCGTTTTATATTATTTATGCCTTGACAAATTCCTTTTTTTCCGCACGCTGTGGAATTAGCCTGGGTATGTATAAAGTTTTGTAATAATATAAAGAGCAATGATGGGAAATATATAGTGTGTTTTCCATGGATGTTACCAGCATGAGAAGCACTTCTGCAGAGGAGCATAAAGGTTTAGTCTGCAGACTTATTAGAGTGGATCAGACCCGAGTGGTTCTGAAGTTCATAGCAGATTATCACCACCCTTTAGAGCTGCCGTGTCACTTACATTTGTTGCAATATTTTTACAGCGGATTTCCTTGAATACATTCAAACGCTGCTGTTTCAGGCTCTCTTGATGGAAAGAGATTTGATAAGGGAACCCTGACATCATAATGAACTGTGAGCGATCTGTCTATACGAACAGTAGAGCTGGTGGAATAGTAATACATGTGATGTGGGAACCTGAGCTCAATGGTCAGTTGGATGCTACTTATCATATTTTTAATGTCTGCAAGTATTGGACAACCCCTAATATTCAGAGAGAATTTCACAGATCCCAAAACTTTCTACCTTCTAGCAGGAATGATTTGTCCAAATATTCTTACTGGAAGGTTGCTATTTATTCTGTCTTTTAAAGTATTTGTCATCTAATCAGGGCACAGGGTATTCCATCTGACTTGTGGGACCAGCCATAGAATATAAATAGTGAATAATTGACATGAATAATTCATGAACAGCACAGAGTCTGAGCATTATTTATCCAAGCTGATCAGCAAATACTCAGTGATTTCTCTGAACATATTAGTTATCCTTGTTAAACACTCGCAAACAAAAAAGGCTGCTAAATTCATAAGGTATTGGCAATGAGTATATAACTCTCTGATTAGCCATTTGTTTTGCATTCTGTGCATGTGTTAAGTTTCTCTGCATGTAAGTCGGGCCGAATTTTCTAAGTTTACCTTTTAAACCTGTTCATGTGTAAGGACCTTTCCTTCAGAGCAGGTGGGATTGACATGCAAAGAGTAAATGCAGGCAGGACAAAGTGAACTTTCACTCTGAAAGATCCAGCTGCTTCAGTCTCTACATACAACACATTAGTACATGTTGCCACTAATTCCACCGGCTTAATTTCCAGTGGCCTCAGAGCGAACGTGTTAAATTTACAGTAGACCCTCCAATGGTTGGTACTTTTCTAATTCACACACAAGCTAATCTTCAGTAGTGCTGGCATTTCCACAGCTCTGAACATAACCCTGGCTAGCAGAGGCAGATCATGTTCCTAAAATATGAGAGTCCAAGATGAACTGTTATCATAAATGATTAAAACTAAAATGCAATCAATGTTTTGTGCTGCTTTTTAGCCCTGCCTGTTTGTTCACTTACAAATGGCATGGCTCAATCCTTTGCAATGGATCCCCCAGGGACTAGGGAGGGTGAATGGTATTTTAACTCCATGGTTTGAGAAAAAGGGAAAATGTATCATTTGTGTAATAACGCTCTCTTCACCTGATAAATGAGAGCTTTAGCAAACTGAGCCCAGTCCTGTCGCAAATGGTGGCCAACAAACCACAGCTCAGACAATGGTTGTGTATTAAGAAATCTGCCTGTCTCCAAAATAGCAGCTGGCGCATGAGGTAGACGTTGCAATGTTCACTGCACTTTTTTTTTTTCCTCAAATTTAATCAGAGTAAATAAAACAAACTTGCACTTGTAAAGCACTCTATCCAAAAAAATCAGAGCATATAACCCAAGGAATGAGGCATATAAATCACAATTACTGCTGCCCTGAGGCGACACATGTGCAGCCTGCTTTTAATGGAATGAATATTTTCCTAGCTAGAGCAAGAAACACCCCAAGGGGAGGCAGAGAAGCAAAGCTGCCCTATTTGAATTCCAAACCCCTTATGGAAGAAGTGACGAGGTGGCTACAGGTGCAATGTACCACATTGAGTAAGATTTGTGTATCATAAAGACAGGCTCTGTGCTTTTCTAACTATTGCAACAAATGTCAAATGCGGCATGTGTATATACAGTGTGTGAAAATATTATATATAATATATGATGTATATTATATATTTTATAAATATAGCCCTTCAATGAGAACTTACTGGGTTTGATCTGGGCTACTATGCAAGAGTTTATTGCAGTAGAAAACTAGTTGATGCTGTTTTTGCTTAAGTGGATGGTAGAGAATCACATGAGTTCTCTCTTTCTGATGTCCAGGTATATGTGATAATGGATTTAGTCTTCATGTTTGTTCGACTTAATTAGCATCCGAGGCCAGCAGACTCCTGCAGTCTAGTATGAACTGTTGAGTTCAATGGCCGATCTTGTTATGAAAATGACCTGTTTTGGAGAACTGGCATGTTCAGTGCTTTGACATAGGGATTTAGGAAACTCTGCCCGAAGAGTTTGGTGCAGGAAACCAAGGCAGGTTAGAATAACCCAAACTGCTTTGAAAGAGTCAGATTTTGGGGGTGGGTTTTCTACTCAAGGAAGAGATGGTTGTGATCTGCCATGTTAGCAGACTCTCATCATGGACTGCTTTATTTATATTGAACAACACTGTTTTAAGTGTTTTTCTTTTATTGTATTTTATTTATAAAATATATATATGTTTGCCTTTATTTTTAGGGGTCATGTGTTCTCCCAGCTATAGGTGCATAATTCCCAAACTCTACACAAACCCTGCACAGATACTGAGATCATGCAAATCAGTTCAGTTCTGTCCTTCGACTTCAACCAGTGCCAAGCGGAAAGGCCTTTGCCCCTCTAAAAACCTTATTGCCCTGCCTGGTTCTTTCGAGCTGGCTTGGTTTTGTGCTTTTTATATTATTTTCCTTTGAAATCGAGAGGGCGCAGTGACTTTGGGCACCTATGTTCTAGATGCCACTAACTCTAGATCCTGGGTCCCTGGCAAGGGTCTGGGCACCCTAGGGATGATGAGGAAACTTCTGTGTTTTGCTTGACTCTAGCCACTGTGAGTTCTTTGCATCCAGGGGCTCTAAATTACCCAGGTTTTTTTAAAGGTTCGCTTAACATCAGACCTGTGTGTGTGTCCTTTTTATTCCGTTTTTAAACACGGAGGCCCTCTGAAGCTTTCTGGTAATTACTAGCCAAATCTCGATCTCTCAGAAACAAAGAATAAAATTAAAAATCATGTGTAAAACCTTTCCTCTTGGTACGTGCTCTTGTTATGTAACTGTCTGTCTTAATATGGGTCTTTGTTAAAAAAAATAACAAAACCCTCTCTGATCCTCTGAGAACATCAGTCAGCTGTCCTACTGCCCAAGGAAAATGTTGCTTTATATTTCACCTGCGTGGTCTTTGAAAGCAATGACTTAAAGATGCATGGTTTTTTGTATCATATAGAAAAATATGCTATATTTTCCTAAAAAAAAAAAGAAAAAAAAAGTTGTAATATTCTTTTGAAATTGTACATATTTTTAAATGATGTAGTTTTGGCAGAATTTTTTTGGTGGTTTGATTAATATTAAAGAGAATGCTGCTGCTTTATATAGTGTTACCAGAGTGATGCTTGTTAGATTGTGTCTGCTCTTGAATCTACAAGTGGTGTGAATTCTCCTTAGCTGAAAGCTACTGATACTAGAGCGAAAACCAGACTAGCTATATCACTACTTAATACAGGCCAGATTAATTAGTAGTTTCATATTTAATTGCTGTTCACCAAATTTACCCTATCCTAAAGAGCAGTGAATTACCAGCAGTATTTTAAATTGTGGACAAGGACTAGAAGAAGCCCATGGACGAGTTAAAAAGGAATTTATTTGGCATAAGGAAGTGACAGAGCTTTGACTGCATATGGTTGTGTGGTTCCATAGTGGGGAAGATTTCAACCCTTTCTTTCTGGCTGTCAAAGGACTCTGGAAGTAATCTGGGTGTAGTATCTTTGTTCAAGTCATGGACAGAGTTCTTTAAACAAGTTAATGTTACTGATGTCTCTGTGCCTGAAGGATAAGAAAACTGTGTGAACACACAAGCTTTTAAAAACCAAACAGTTCCAAATATTAGATGTTGCTTTTTTATTCAGTATAACAACACCAAAGGTGAATCTTAACGTGCCTCTCTATTCCTCCAGGCTTGGACAGAGGAGGATTGCCAGTTGCAATCTTTGAGGTGTCTGGCCTAGACAGGTGCAGTTTTGGTGACTTTTGCATAAAAGCTGACGATTATTTACCATGATTCAGAATTTGCTGGTGCTTTATGAACATACAAACATTGGCTGTAAACTGAATAATATTCAGCTTAGTTATGCCATATCTACAATCTTAATATGGCATTAGCTCCTTAAAGGTGATTGGCAAAGGTGGCTAAGAATATGGGTTTGTCCATTGGTTCTGTTGGATGGGTAAAGAGAGTGTAAAAGGAGGGGTTAATATCGGCTTACTGAATTGAGGGGGTGGACCTACTGAATTTATAGCAGAGGTCTTTTCTCTCAAGTGTTCATTAGGCATTGAAGTTAGATAGCTTTTAACAAAAACAGAGTTCTAAAATGTTTGACTTAAAGTTCCTTCCCTCTATTTGACTCAAAATTCACTCTTGTACCTTCATATTATCATTTCACTAGTCCATCAGTCACCATAGTCTTCCAGTGTGGATGAGATCTGAATTTCTGTTAGGGGCTTTCTGCTTGGCCTACATCTTCCAAGCCATCTTTATCAGTAATGAAGCAAAATCAGGCATCAACCCACTTGGTTGTAGATGTTCGGGTCATGTTTAAACACATTAAAGCAGTCCAAGGAATTTCCTCTTTGACTACTTGCCAACAAACCTCTACCCCTATAACTAATCTGTCAAGTGTGGTCAAACTTGGCATTGTGACAGTCCAGGATATTTGTGATGGGGGAACATTTATGTCCTTTAAGGCATCATAGAATACATACATATACCAAAGCAATGCCTAAATAAGGCACTTACAAATAAGGAACGCAAATAGTTCAAACTTGTAATGGCTCTGAGTTCAGTCCCCTAAAATATCAACTTTTCCTCCTGAATAAAATCCACAAAAGACTATACCACAATCATATCTTTGACAGGCGAAGCGGGAAGCTAAGATCAAGTGGGAAAGGGATTAGACCAGAGAATCTCATAAATGGATGAAAGTAAATCAAGTTATAACCATTTCCATTAATGTAAGAGGCTAAGTGTGCACATCTAATTTTTTTCCTAGAGCGTTTGCCCCTGGAATGCATGAACGAAATAAAAAAGGTGGTGATGATAAATGTCGGAAATGTAAGATCTAACACCTTCGACCAGACTGTCCAAGGCAGATGGTGCTGGGATAAGGCTGTAGAATTTCTGGAGATAGTTTATCATTCATCAACTTCCTATTGGCTGGCTTTGCAAACTCTTCTCTCCCTGGATAGAAGAAGAATTAAATTTCTGGCTTTTCCACCACTGGGATTTTCATGAAGAGATGTTGGTGTCAGAAGCCTGCGTCGTCTATGGAACAATGGCCAAAGTCAGTAGGTGCTTTGAGAGAACTACCTCCAAGATGAGGGTCTTGAGTCTGAAACCATGGGACTCGCATGAACACCGTGGTCCAAACCTGCCCGCTACGTTGCTTAATTTAGGGGCCTTAAGCATCCTCGTGTGAGCACAATTCAGATTTAATGCATTTCATCAGGATTCTCTGCTTGATAACTTTATAGTGAGCCAATGCATTCTAGCGCCATGCCACCCTGCATCACGCTAAATTCATTCCTCTTGCGTGTTTACACCCTTTAGGTATTTATAGGCTTATCACATGCCTCCTTAGTCATTCGTTGGCCTGGCTAGACCTGTCTAACACTTCTGCTCTCTCCTCATGAATTAATCCAGCAGAAACCCTGATGATTTTTTTTTCCCTTCTGCCAAGTCCCTCTGTGTCAATATCTTCCAGGTTGTTGACCGGATCTGTGCAATATCCCTTTTGTGGTCATGCCAGAGTCACAAAGAGGGGGGCTGTTAGTCTTATAAAAGAGTAGCAGGGTCTTATTCAGGGGGACAAGGCCATATGCCACGTTTATTGTACATGTAAGAATAAAAAAAAGCATTCACACACACATTCACAGGGTTCTGCAAGCTGGTGTGATATAATTACCAGTCCTTTTATGCATTGCTCGAGCCAGCCTAGTGACCAACTAGGCTGGGCATGAGGAGGGAGCCAGGCTCTGTCAGACGTGAATCCGATGCTCCAAGATGACAATTGCAGAATGAGACCCAAAGTGTCCATGTGTTTACCCATCTTTTCTACTTGCCGGCTCACATGTAAGTCTATGGACCTTGCTGTGTCGTGCTGCCTCTGGGTTCAGTATTGTTGTTAATCACCAGCTCATTGCAAGCCTGACGATTCTCTTATTTCTGTACTTCCTTTGTTCCCAGAGTGGATCCTTCTGCTCTTTTGGGTCGTTGATAGGTATTCTTCGGCTTCCAGGGTCAGGATGGGGCAGTTGGTGTCTTCACTCCCCTGTCTGTTGTTAGAGCCGTTTAGGTTGGTGTCTTTTGATGCCCTGCACATACATTCCTCACGCGCACAAAGGGAATTTATCAAGATATTGTTAGGTTCAATAATACAAGTTTCAGGAAAGAGCTCACCTCAAGAAACTAACCAGATGGAGCCCACTTGTGTCACGCTAAACAGCGCTGTACCGTTATCATAACAGGAAAGGAAACATTTCTCTCTACCTCTTTAAAACAAGGAGTCTGCATCGGATTTGTTTGCACAACTTCTGGAGAGGACTCACGCTGTTGCCTCCCGGCTCACCGATGTGGTGCCTGAAATTGCATTCCCTTCTTTCTTTGAAGGTATCGGTTGTTGTGACCTTGGTGCCTCGCTGTCTGTTGTTTATAGCCCCTGGTCTTCAGCATCGCCACCGCCTGAGCTCTCTGGCTCTTTGCCCTTTTCTAACATGTCCACGTGCCAACCCCTCCCACTTCAGTATCTTCAAACGTCCGTTCAAGTGTTTACTCCCTCATCCAAGCTCTTAATGAAGGTGTGAAATAGGATGATGCTGACATCAGTCGAGTGGGGGACTTCAGAGACATCTCCTCCGCTCAGGGCATTCAGCCAGTTTCCAATCTGGCTACTCCAGAGTCCAAACCAATCCATGTTTGGATTAATATTGTGTGTGAGGAAGAACGTGGGAGTGAGGCCTGTCTTCACTGCAGAGTTAACCCAGGCTCACGCCCGGCTTTCAGCCCAACTCCAAACGTCCCTCCGCTGGCCACGCAGAACCCGGTGCCCTGTGTGAGCGACTCGCCCGTGGGTGGTGGGATTCTGACGGCTGGTGTGAATAAATGTCAACAAAAGTGAGCCACCGAATCCGAGTGAAACTGGGGGTAAGGCTGCGACCGCAACCGGGGGCCATATGTTCAATGTGCTCAACCTTCAACAACAACCTTTTTTTTTTTTGCCCCTCAGCTTCTTTACACAAGCTTTGTGGTTCTGCTTCCTTGAGGCTCTAGCCCCGCGGCTGCTGCTGGTACTGGGACTTAATGACTGGCGTGTCCCAGGTACGCGTGGGAAAGCTCTGCCCACTAGGAGGTTTGCCCGTATGGACCAGCCCCAAAGTCACCATCAGTTTCTCTGGCTTTAACCAGCAGGGCTGTTAACTACCAAGGGCTGGTGCCATGAAGCGTCGGCTGCTTGTGGAGCCCTGGAGTGGGACCATGGTAAAGAGCGTCCCCGATACCCAGGAGAAGCCAGTGAGCCACTAGGGCGAGGGAGTCCTGACATCAGGACCCGTTTATTGTGGCCCCATTTCATGGTTCCTCGAGTGAGGCCAAGAGAAGAGCAGCCCCCATCGGAAAGCCTCCTGGGGTAGTCGTGGCAGGCAAACGTCTTGCTGCAGCTTCAAGTGCCTGGCAGAGGAGGGAGGGAGCTTTGTTCTGGAGTGGATTGGCCGCCAACTGTCCCAGCTGCACCCTCCGCCTGGTGTCCACACGTCAGCATGAAAGCCAGAACAGTCTTTTTTTTAATCTGGATTAGACTTTCACTGAGATTCCCCCAGGCCACGTTGCTGGGAGCTCCAGCCAAACAGGGCAGCCCACGGGCCCAGTCCTGAGGTTCCAGAAGTGCAGACCAAGCGTGCGTGTCTGATGCAGGAATTAACCAAGTGTAAGGCAGCAAAGAGGACAAGGCACGAGCCCCTTTACCTCCTCTCTTGGGGTCCCCTTTGCTAGATCCAGGCTCTCCTATCCCGGAGGTGCTGGCGCTCTCCCTGCAGGCAGGATGTAGAAAGGCTCCAGGTCAAAGAGCAGCGAGGCCGGCAAACAGAGGCCCTCGCTCCAGGGGGAGGATCTGCCTCCCCATTGACAGCAGAGAGCCAGGCTTTGGCAAGGGTCTTGTTTGTCCCAGTTCCTTCATGCCAATCTTTGATTAGACTGGCCAGGGCGCTAACAAGGGCTGCAGAGGCCTGAGATTCCAGGCGGATGAGGCAGGAACTGGCTGGGTGCTGCTGGGCCGGTCGGTTCCCACAGAGCAGCTGTCTGTGCGCTGCAGAGACAAGGGCAGGAATGTCTCCTGGGGCCAGGTAGCTGCTGAAATCCCGTGGTCAGCGGATTAGGGACGTTAGGGATCGATGGGATGGAGTCAGCTCTTGTGTTTGCATCTCCAGCCTCCTCGTCAGCTCCCTGCAGCCCTGGCCGCTCAGACAAGCCTGGCACCCTGCTGCACCCCTGCTCCGGGCAGGTGGGGTTTGCAGTGCTCCGTCAGGAAGGTGCTGAGCACGGGGCAGGGCTGGTGAAAGCCCCCCCCCCCCCCAGTTGCAGCAGGGGTGATGCCTGCCGGAAGGCACAGCGCGGTAGTGTGGGAGTAGCACCCTGCCTGTGGCTGCCGCGGCGTGGCAGGGGCTGGCATTTCTTCCTTACTGTAAATCAAGCCTCAGGGAAGTGGCCAGCGGTGGCTGGGCTGGTTTCTCCGAGTAGGGCTCGGAATGGAAACTCACCCAACCGTCTGCCAGGATCAACCACCCTCCCTTGACCTGAACTAGTTCCCATCTACACCCGGCCTCCACTGGGGATTGCAGACATCCGGGACAAGTCCCTGCGGCAAACCCTGATTCACACACCCCTTGGCAGCAGAACAACCTGCCCCCATGCAAACCACGGCTTTGTCTGTCTGCTATAAGGCCTGCCCTGGCTGCCCTAGAAAGGTTTTACTGGTACGACTCAGGGAGGAAGGGATGTGATTTTTTTTGTTGTTGCTCCAGTTATACCAGTAGAAATGTGCTTTAACCAACCGCAGGTTATTCCCTCTCCTGTACAGGGATAGCCAGACTGTCATAAACACTGTTCGGCTAATAGATCTGCCTCCCGAGTAGGGATTTTGCCACCTGACCTATCCCAGGCTAGTAAAAGCGGCAAAACTTTTTCCTTCAAACAGGCCTTTGGATGGGTGCAGCAACAGCTGTGTGCAGAGGGCAGTTCCCAGGTGCCAGGAGCTCTGGCGTTAGGGGGCTACTGCTTTTAGGTTTGGGGAAAATTGCTGGGGGAATTCACAGACAACCATCTCGACCCAAACATCTTCCTTATGGCCCAGTGAATGATTCTGAGCCCGGGCGGTTGGGACAAACAGCGCATCTCTCTCTGTGGGCCAGCCCGGAGCCGATCCCTGTTACTGGGTTAAAGCACTGGGCCCTGTTGACTTTTTGCATAGTTTAAAAACCTCTCTGGTTTGACTGTGGTGTATAGTGGATATTTGTGCCGTTGGTGAGCTGTGATTGGTCACTGAGTCTAGCCCCTGATTGGTCAAGCACACCAGCATCTCCGGCACAAATGCTCATTGGCTGGCATGTAAAATTCAGTGTCTAAATTCTCCCACTAGTGACTGCAGCCGCTGTCCTGGCCTGGATGCAGTCAGCTTGTGAGTTGGGGCCAGTCACTGCTTCTGTGGGCCTCGGTTTCCCCACCTGTTCGATGCCCTCTCCACTTCCAGCCTGGCCGGAGCGACCCAGGCGTGGAGGCTGGCGGCACCACCAGGCTCTTGGGAGAAGCGGAGGGGCCGGCGGGAAAAGGCTGGTGCGCCTCCTACTGGAGCAGCTTTGCAACACCGTTGTAGCACTGCCGCTGTCTGCATGCCGCGGGCTGGGAGCTATTTTGCAGCCTGGGCCTGGCTGGCCGGGCAGAAACATCTACCAGCTGCCTCTGGCAGGGACATGTCTGCAGGTCGTTTCTGGAGCAGCCCATGCCCATCAGCGGCTCCCCGCAGACGAGAGCAGAGCATGAGCAGTCAGGGGCTGGTGGTGCCCTCTACGGCTGGGCCAAGGCCTCAGCCAGCCCACGTCTCTCCCCCCCTCACCAGGACAGAATTTGCTTTGACAGCAGTTTCCCCAACCAAAAGGAGCAGCCGCTCCCCTGGGCCCTCTCCAGCCCCCACCTGCAGCCCCAGAGCCCCTCCGGTCTTCTTCCCAGCCGGTCCTCAGCCTGGATCCTCCTGGGCACAGCACTAACACAGGGGGTGCAGGAGCCGTGTGCGCACCGTGCCAGCCTCCCAGCCGCTGCCCCCCCCCCCAGGCCGCCAGGCTAAACCATGGTGCGTGAGGTGGGTGTGAGCCAGCACCCAGCCTGGCCGGCGAAAGGGCAGGGCTGTACCCTGCAGCAGCGCCTCCCCCAGGGCCAGTGGGCAGACTGCCCCGAGTGGTTCCCGCATGAAGGGTCCCAGGCAGGCCGAGTCTCGGTGGTAGCCTAGCTCATCTCTGGTTCCTGAGCTCCTGGAGCATCGGCGGCTGGGCTTGGGCTACATCCTGAGCCTGCTCCATCATCCATTCCAGCACCGTTGGCATTCCCTCCCTTCCCCCACTGTGTGCATCTCTGGCAGAAAGGGTTAAATCCCACTGCAGACCCCACCCGGGAGCAGGGCTTGCTTCCTCTCACTCCGCTCTCAAATACTGGCCTCATCCTGCAGAGTCCTAACTCCCCCTCCCTGGGCTTTGGCTTTATTAACACAAAACAATGAACAATACAATCACAAAGCTCATCTTAAACTTTCTCCCTAGGCTGCACTGCTCACTGGGCTCCTCCCCCTGGTCTGCTCAGTCCACACCCGGGATCCTCTCTCCCCAGAAAGCCAGTCTGCCTCCCTGATATCCAGGTCGGGTAGCAAGTCACTGACCTTGGTGAGGCAGCAGAACTCGCTTAATCCTTTCCCAGCAGGGTCAGTAGCTGTTACCAGAACACGGAGATGCCGGCTAACACTGCTGACTGGCTACAACTAATTAAGGTGAGTGTGGGGGAGGAAAGAAGGCAGTGTGGCCTACGAAGAAGAGGGGTTGATCAGGGACCCATGGTTTCTGGTCCCGCTCTCTCTCTCTCTGGGGTGGCCTGGGGGAAGTCAATGCGCCTTGCTGTGACTCAGTTTCCCCATATGTAAATAGGGATAATGCTCCTGACCTGCCTCTAAGAAACCCTCTGAGGGTCTTGCTGGAAGGTGCTGAATAACCAGAGCGTCTCAGTCTTAGCCGGATGAAGAGGGAACGGGAACTTGCTGTGCTAGCGCTTTATTAACTGACGACAGTGGGTGAGTGGGGAAGAATCGGGGGAGTCTGGTCTGCAGCGTTCTGATGGCGAAAGGAGGCCAAGTCCTTTTCCTGCTATGGCATTGTCCAGTTGGGGAAGCAAAATAAGCCGCCCCAGGGCCCAGCACTTCCAGAGCCGTGTAAGTGTGTGCAGGCCAGGCGCTGGGTAAAAAAACCACACACCCACCCCTGCTTTCCTGCACCGTTCAGCGGCCGCGCTGCAAAGCCTTGGCAAGGAAAGTTAGCGCTGTGTCTCGCAGGAAGCGGGGCCACCGGGGCGTTCACTCGACGTCCAGGCCCCTCGGGGGAGCAGGTTTGCTCCTGTTTAGACCCCTAAGTAAGTGGGCAGCTGTGGGGAGTTACTCAGTCCCGAGCCCAGCTGAGAACGAAGGGGGAGGAATCGCTCGGGGAGGATGCTGCCTTGTAACAGCGGGTGCGTCCCGGGCGAGGGGCCGCCCGCAGCGGCTGGGTTTGTTTCTTCCAGGGCCGGCCCGTGCGGAGCCCAAGTGGCTGCTGGGTAATTCCCCAGCAGGCCCGGCCGGTCCCAGGAGCCTCGCTGAGATCTGGCAAGCCCCTGTGCCCCTCGGCGTCACCAGGTCTGCCAAGAACCCATCAGGGCCGCCAGGGAAGGGGGGGGCTCCAAACCCCGCGTGGCTCACGTCAAGGGTTTGGGCTTTCCCCAAAGGCTGGGAGGCCAGAGCACGGCCAGCGCCAGCCGATACTTTTCAGGCTGAAGCGCCCCCCCCCGGCACGCCGACCGAACCAGCGCACGTCCCCGTAGCAGCAGCAGAGCCGGCAGTTGTCAGCCCAGCCAGAGGGGTGCAGCGAGGGAAAATCTCCAGCCGCCGGTTCTGCAGGCCGGGGCTGCACCGGGCACCATGGAGCCGGGTGAGCGGGACAGGAAAGTGCTGCGTTGCTAAGCTCTACAGGGGAGGAAAAAAGAGCCAAAACCTCAGCGGATGTCAAGCCTCACGGTGCGACCACACAGCGACCATCCTTCCCGCGGCGCCAGCCCTGCCGCGGGGCGCCACCCCCAGGGGACGTTCTGCTCTCAGGCACCTGGCAGTGCCAGTCCTTGTGCTGGGGCCCGGTATGGGCCAGACCCCCTCCCCTGGCTGCAGCCCGTCTTGGGGGAGGGGGGGACCCGCTGGGATTCACGACGTCGCGGTCACGGTGATTGTGACGTTGACCGGAGGCTCGTCAGCGGCGACATCTGGAGCTGGGGGGGCCTCCTGGGCCGCTGTAGGGGGCTCTGGGTGATGCTCTGCGGGAGGGAGAGACGCACACTGCAAATCACCGAGCGCTGGAGGCTCCAGACACCACACAGCCCCTGGTGAGCTCCAGTACCTGTGTGCGCCCTACGCACGCCAGTGTCCTCCAGGAATTCCCCTGGCCCTCCCTAACCCCGCACACTAGGCCTGCATGCTACTGCCATAAACAAGGACAATAAACCCCCATGCTCCAGGGCACAAGCCAGCCAGCCATTGTCCGGGTCAGGAAGAAACCTCCCTTGGGGATGGGTGTTTTTCCATAGCTGCCCACTGCTGGCACCTTCTTCTGCCACCTCTGATCTTGGCCAGTCAGAGTCAGGCATCAGGCGAGATGGCCATGATTTAAGTGACGGGGTGCACTTGAGGCTGGCTTACCCTGAAATGCAGGGTCGCTTCTCGGGGCCCCCCTCACTGTCGTATCTGAGCAGCACAGTCTTCACAACTCTCCCCGCTCTCCCCCTTGTGGCAGGGCAGGGATATGATCCCCCCTGTACAGATGGGCACTGAGGCTCAGCGGCTAAGTGACTTGCCCAGGGTCACCCAGGGAGTCTGTGGCAGAGCAAGGAACTGAATCCAGGTCTTCCAAGTTCTAGGCTAACCACTGGGCCAACCTTCTTCTTCTTCTCCTTCTCTGGCAGCATCAGCACATGCAGGGGCCTTATGAAGCTCGTCCCTCCCATTTCCTCCTAGCTAGCACAGCTGAGCAGGACATGTGGCCAGTTGCGCAGCCAGCTTTGCTTACTCGGCCGCACTGCTCCCTAGTTACCTGCTGATGCCTCCCCAGCTGGGGGGGATGGAGGGGCTGCACCCGCAAGCTCCTCTCCCGTGCCATCTTCCACGCCTGCGGCCGTCTCTGCGTCTTCCGGCATGCTGATGTGCTCCTGAGCATCCGGGCCAGCCCTGGTCACAAGGGTGGAACAGACCCAGGTTCCTAAAACCCTTCCTCAAAGAGCGCCTGGCCCGCCCCAGCCGGCGCGAGGGGCTACGGGAGGGACTGGCGGCTGAGCTGGATGCAGGGACAGAGCCTTGAAGGCAAGGACGGCAAGCCGGAGAGACAAGCACATGGACGAGCGTGGGGCAGGGCGGGGGGGCAAAGGCAACGCTGGGACGGAATGGGGATGGCCGCTTGGCACGCTGCTTTCTTGCTGTTTGTCCATGTCTGTCTGTCTGTCCTGGCTTTATTTCTCAGGGGCCTGGAGACCTGGGCCCATTGATTCCAACGCAAGTTTGGAGCGTAGGCATCACTGAGGGCCCCCCAGCTAGCCCACGGGTGTCCAGCGCCAGGCACCCTGGGGCCTTGAGAGCGACCCCCACGGCAGCTGGGCTCTGGTTACGGTGGAGGCTGAGAGCAGGTCCCGGGAGTGACGGGGAGCGTGGCCAGGGGTGGGTGGCTGGGGGGGTCTGGTCTCAGGGGGGGTGGCTGGTCCTGGGGCACTTACATTCCAAAGAGCAGGTCATGCAGCCCTGGGGGACGACACAAGGAGACAGCATCGTAAGCACCACTCACGGCACTACTTCCCACGGCGCCATCCCCCGGCTCAGGGCAGGGCCCCGGACCCGGGACTCAAACGGGAGCCAGCAGGAGGCCTGGCCGGGAGCCGAGGCCAGGCTCGGGGCAGGGCTTCCCTGCTGAGCGGTGCCAGAGGAAATGTTCACGCGAAGCCTGTGCCAGCGGTTCAGCCTTCCCTGCCAGCAGCACGAAAGCCTTGGCCCTGGGCACTCTGGCCAGAGGATGGGGTTGTGTCGAGCTGTTGAACCAGGTGTACCAGCTCTCTGCTCTTCCAAGCAGCTCTCAGCCCGGCACGCGGCCCGTCCTAGCCCATCTCAGCCCGGCACGCGGCCCGTCCTAGCCCATCTCAGCTGCCTCCCAGTCTAGAGCATTGATTCAGGGTGTGTCTGTCACTGCAGCTCCAGGCACCATCGGTTGGGTCCCTGTTCTAGCCCTGTGCCCTCCACTGCATCGGCTGCCCCCGAGCGATGCCCCTCTGCCCTCAGAGAGGCCCCAGGGGGTCTCCTTCCAGCCCCAATTGGCCCGGAGCCACGAGAAGGTCCCCCAGCCTCGCCCGCCACTTACGTGGGTTGTTCTCCCGGTTGCGGACGATGTACTGAAACGCCAGCAGAGACGCCACCGCCGCCACGATCATCCCGGTGATTGCGGCGCCCATCACGGCAGGGTAGGCGTTGAAAGGGGGTTCGGCTGGAAGAGAGAGCAGGCCGCGGGTCAGCGCCCCGCAGCCAGGGCTGGGGAGCCGGGGGAGGCTGCTAAGGACAGGGATCCGCTCGCCAGGCGAGGGGGGGGCTCTAACCCCTCGTGTAGCTCAGACCAGCTCAGGAGGGAGTGTCAGCACAAACAGGTGGCACTGAGCGCCCCTTGCAACGCTCCCACCAGGAGGCCCAGGGCTTGCGGTGGGACGCAAAACCAAAGGGAGGCGATGTACCCACCCCCTTGCCACCACTTGCACTGTGTCCTTCTCTGGCAGGGGATCTCAGACAAACAAGTGAAAAGCCTAAACCCCCCCTGCACAGGAGATGAGGAGACTAAAGCACAGAGAGGCGAAGGGACTTGCCCAAGGCCATGTAGCAAGTCAGTGGCAGAGCAGGGTACAGTGCCCAGGTGCCCTGGCCCCCCGGCCTGTGCTTTAGCCACTGAAACATGTTCGAATGACCCTCCTGTTGCGAGCTCACAGCCACTCCGAACTGGGGCGTTTAAACCCAAAGATTTCCTCCTGCAGGAGCTGTGAGGCAGTCGGGACCACTCGCAGGCATTCGGCGCCGACAGTGGGGTCCCAGGCAGGGGTTGGGGGGGGGCCCAGCAACAATTCTTTGCTTAGCCCAGGATTAAAACACTGCCGGGAATGGCTCAGATCCGGGCCAGGCCCAGGCATGGAGTCGACGTGGCTAAGCCCAGCTGGCCAGCCCACTCCTAGCAGTTTGGTTGGAGGGCCTCTGCACCCTGGAGCAGAGAGGGAAGAGACGGGGAAAGGGGGCACTGAAGATAGTTCTCTGCAGATTCCACCTGCCATAAGGTCCGGCCAGCAGCAGACGCTGACAACGCAGGAGAGCAGCCTGCCGCAGGAGGAAGATTTTGATTTTTGCTGCAGTTTGTAGGCAAATCAGGCCTGGGACAAGCGCTCTGTGCGTGGCTGGGCCAGCCCTGAGCAGACTGTTAGCGTTCAACAACCTAAAAGGAAAACGTTCCACCGCTTGTACAGTTCCCGCCGAGCAGAGGGGTTGGCCTCGATTTAACTGACGCGCTGGCTCAAAGCTGGACAAATCCAGATGGTCAAGAAAAAATCCACCAATTTTCTTCTAGGTTTTTGTAGAGGGTCACGTCTAGCGCTGGGCAGGAAGGAGGCTCTTGTGGCAGGCATGGTCCTGGGACCCCCCGTTCAGTTCTCAACTCTTAGACGCCCCCTCGTTAACCTTAATCTCTCTGGCCAGCGCCTCAAAGCTATTTAGGCACCTAACTCCCATGGAAATCAATAGGAAGTAAGTGCCTGAACATCTTTGATGAGCCGGGCCTGTATGCCTCTGCTTCCCTCCGCTAAAACAGAGACGTACGCCATCCTTTCCCTGTCCAGTCTATTGAGATTGGGAGCTGTTAGGGGCAGGGACCGTCCCTTCCACGGTCCCAGCGCATCAGCATCGTCTTAGGTAGATCTCCTCTCTGCTGAGGGAATCCCCCCACCAAAGGATTAATGAGATTTTAAATACAGTCTCTGTGACGGATGTTCCTGGCCCCTGTGGGATCCCGGACTGCCATCCTGTGGCAGACCCCAGCTGTTTTCGGTATTGCCTAGGAAATAGCCCATTGGTTCCTTTTGCAGTTCATTTTCATTTTGCGCCTTACCAACACTAGCCTAGCTGGGCCGTGTCGTGCAGAGCTCGCCCAGGGATTTGTGAATGGGCCAGCCAATGCTCACTGCACGGCACTGGACTGGAGTCGGGACCCCTGCATTTGATTCCCAGCTCTGCTCCTGAACAGAGGCGTGGCCCAGGTTTCCAGTCTCTTTGCCAGTCTGTGCCTCGGTTTCTCTAGCTATACGACACCTACTTTTCTGGCAGTGGTATCGTGGGGTTTAATGTTCAGAAAGTGTTTTGAGTCCCTCCTATGAAAGGCGCCAGAGAAGGACGAAACACCCTGGTTTTCCCAGCTGCAAGGTAAGACTTTTCCTGTCCGGGGAGCTATTGCTTCGTCCTCACCCCTACTCACCTCATCTGCCTCCAGCGCCATCAGTGAAGATCAGTGCTCAGCTGGCTGCCTAGGGGAGGCACCACTTGGAGAAACACCCCGAAGCAGGTTTTAAAGTACGGCTCTAGCTGAAAAGGGACTGTAAAAAGGGCATGGCTGGGCTCCATGTCTATTCCCTGAATGTGCTCAGTTCTCAGGTAAAAAGGGGGGGTTTCTAGCTGACGTCCCGGCAGACTCAGGCTGGGATCTGAGTGTCATGCCAGGGCTGCCCATCTCAGAAATCAGCAGCGTCTCACTTTGTGCCCTCAGCAACACCCAGGCACCTTGTTTGGCTGCACACCTCAACCAACTGGGACGTAGCAAAGGATCCTGTTCATGATGGCCAGGACAGAACAGACCTCAGCTGCTTTTCCCGGTGCTGGGCTGGCTCTGCGAGAGCTTTAAACATACTCAGATTGTAGTCTGTTTGGGACAGAGACTGTTTTTTTCTTCTATGGTTTGTACAGCACCTAGCACAGTGAGGTGCGGTCCACAACTGGGACTCCAAGGTGCGATAGCAGAATAAATAATAAGCTCTTTGGCTCTTATTTTGGGCCCTAAAGTCAGCAGATCCAACGCTAGTGCGCACAGGGGGCAGACCTGGTTGAAAAGTTTCTGGTGACTTGCCAAACACCAGCTTTTCGATGAAGATGTGAATCTGTTGGTGAAAATGCCTGTTTCCGTCAGAAATTGTAGGGTTTGAACTGAAAATGTCACTGCCAAAAATGGAGACTTTTTGGTATTTTTGATAAACCCTCCCCCAAAAAACTACTGTTAAGAAAAATTTCAATGAAAACAAACCCTTTGTTTTTGTGGAAAATTTTCGCAGGGGAAAACCAATCTTTTCCCAACCAGCAAAGAGACAGGACCATTTTAGTTGTTTTTCAAGGGAGAATCGCACTTTAAAGAGAAATCATTTTCCCTGAATTTTGAGGGCATTTTAAGCCACTCATCTAAATAATAAAGCCAAATTGGAGTATGCCATGTCCAGAGTTTCTTCTGTGCAAATGTGATGCAGAGCATCCTCCTGGTCTATTTCCTACTCGAACGAATGTGGAGTGGATTCTGGGGTGTTGCAGAGAACACAGACGAGTGAAATCAACCTGAATCTCTGCTAGCAGTAACAAGTAAACAAGCGAGAAGAGTGACTTCTTGGGGACCTGCCGTAACCTCTGGAGCGAGAGGGTGGGGGGTGCTTCCCAGGGACGAATGCTCGTCTGCAGGAAGGATTAACCAAACCGTGCAATTAAGATGATGGGGAACAGAAATGCCAATCACCCGGAAACCATCCGCTAAGGGGTCCCCTCCAGACCACGCTGCAAAGCGCCAGGAATCTCAGCCCATTCCTGGCGACTCATGCATCAGGGTCTGCTGGGGTGACGCAGGAAGAGGACAGCGGGCTGGGGCCATGCAGGATGCAAACGGAGAAGCAGCAACAGCAAAGCGAGGCCCAGAGGGACCAAGGAGGCGGCACGGGGAGAGGCAGGAGCAGTGGGGGTTCGTTCTGGTCTTTCTGACACTGTTTCAGACTTAGCACCCTCTTGCCTTGGGCCTGTTGTTACCCTAGGAAGGGGTTAGGAAACCAGCTACTGATTTTCACAAGAGCTGACCCGAGCAATCCCGAGCCGGAGAGAAAATTCAAGGATTTCCCCGCACCATCACTCCGGCAGGGGATGGGCACTCTGTGAAATCCCGCGCTAGCAGCAGCGTGCCATCAGGCCTATCTGTCGCTGGCTGATCACGCTCGCTGGGCGGGCCCTGTTTCAGATCCTTTGCATGCGAACCTTTTCATGCCGGTCACCATCAGACCACAGCGAGCCCTTTCCCATCCAAGCCGCGGGGCAGTTGGGTGACTCCCAGCCACTCTTACACCTGCAGTGCAGGGCCTTCAGGCCCAGCCAGCTCTGCAGAGCCGTGCCCAAGAAAGACTTCCTCAGTCTCAGGACCCACCAGGGATGTTAACACCTCCAATCCCTCTTAATACGGATTGCAGAAAAATGTGGCAGCTAACACGGAAGTCGGGTGCATTGCTTCTGATCGACACTGCGTGAGGACAGAATTAGGCCCAGTAGCTAAAAGGTGGTGTGAGTTGCCCTGTTTGCTTCAGCGTGTTCACTCTGAAACCTAATGCTCACAGGCCACTGCCCTTCAGTTCAGCACATTCTTGGGACTGTGACGCTGGGTGGAGTTTGAGTACAATGCCGCACTCCTCCTCAAGCCCACAGCTGACCCCCGCCATGGCCTGGCGGTGCTCCTTCATCCTGAACTACAGCCTCCTCCCCCGGCCGCTCTTCCGCTGCGGGAATCCCCCATGCTGCTCTGCCAACACCCTGCACTCGCAACCCCCTGCCATTCCAGTCCTGGGCCCTTCGCCCAGCTGCCTTCCACTGCACCAGCCAGGCCCAGGGTGCAGGGGCTGGACGCAGTTTTGTTCAGCTCCACCAGAAACACGCACGACATTCCCTGCATGGCAGAGCAACGCTGGTCGGTGTTCCAGTGTACACCGCCCCCTCCGCCCTGATACAATCACACCGCCCCCTCCGCCCTGATACAATCACGCCGCCCCCTCCGCCCCTGTACATCACACCACCCCCTCCACGCCTGTGACCCGTCCCCTCCACCCCAGTACAATACCCCAATGAAATCACACCAACCCAATGACGCTATCCCCCACACCCCAATACAATCACATCATTCCCCACACCCCAACACAATCACACCACCCCCTCCACCCTGATGTAATCAAATCAATCTCTACCCCACACTGCAGCCATGCCAGGAACCGACGCCTCCCTGGCCCAGCCTTGCTCGTGGGAGCTCCACACAGCCCTGTCCTACTTGCTGTGACTCACACCCAGGGAGGAGATGGGGACCGGAGCCGGCCGCTTTCCAGGCCCTTCATCCCAATGTGACAAGAATCC
The DNA here is from genome assembly GCF_026122565.2 of Emydura macquarii macquarii. Classification (NCBI taxonomy): domain Eukaryota; kingdom Metazoa; phylum Chordata; order Testudines; family Chelidae; genus Emydura; species Emydura macquarii. The sequence goes on along the minus strand of NW_027130449.1, from coordinate 1,686,090 downwards.
TAAAGGGGGTGGTTGACTAAGTGGGACTCGGAAGCGAATCCTGCCCGGTCCTGCTTGTCTAGCTCGATCCGGACCAAGATACACCCCCATTCGCTACAGCCCCGCATCCTCACCCCACTGCACCTGCCCCCCAACAGACCCCCTCCTGCTTCTCCTCCACACAGGCCCAGCCCGGGGAAAGGGGTGGGGTTCTGGACAGGTGGGCCACAGCTGCTGCAGGACGGGCTACCCAGCTCCAGCCCCCAGCGTGGAGCCAAGCAGGAGTCCCAGGGCGAGAGAACGGCGGGCTAGTCACTTCACCTGGGGTCTTCACCTCGGACGGGTGCCCGGTGGTGCGGTGGTTGACAGCCAGGATGCGGAAGGCGGACACCACCGCCGGGTCCAGGCCTCCGACCCTGTGGTCCCGGATGTCAGGCTCAATGTCACTGGCCACCGTCTCCCAGGCAGGGGCTGCCGAGCGGGACAGGCCCAGCGAGGCTTTCTTTGCTTCTTGCCTCTGGACGACGAAGCCGGTCAGGTTCCCCGAGCCCTGGGTCACCCACTCCAGCTGCACTTCGGTGCGTTGCCGGGTGTACATCAGCTTGCTGATTGTCACGTTGGGGGGCGTCGGGTATTCTGCAGAGGGCAGGGGAGTGCGTCAGGGCTTGCACCCAGAGATACAACTTCACACACATGACCCCCCGCCGCTCAGACACACACACACGTGAGATGTCACCCATCACCTGCACACCTCACACAGACACCTGCACTTCGTACACATGCACAAAGACGCCTCATCTGTGCCACACACTTTCCCCTGCACACGCTCATTCCCTTCCTCTCTCTCTTTCTCACTCCACTCAGGGTACAACTGGCAGGTCAGGCAATAAACTGGTGCATTTATCTGCCCCACCTGGTGTGAAACCAGCCTCAGCCTGGAAACTGGGGTTTGCCAGAGCCCCCCATGACCTCACTCAGTGTCATAAATGATGATTTAGTTGGGGTTGGTCCCTGCTTTGAGCAGATGATCTCCTGAGGTCCCTTCCAACCCTAAACTTCTAGGATTCTATGATAAAAACCGAGGGGTAAACCCAGGGTCGCTTGTCCCAGCGGCTGGATAACGTGTTTGTCCAACCTTCTGAACTAAATAGGATGAAATTCAACGCCAAGTAGCACATATGGGAAAGAACAATCAATCGTACACTTGCAAAATGGGAAGTGACTGTGTCGGAAGGAACGTTGCGGAAAGGGATCTGGCGGTTATCATGGATCACAGACGAACTGTGAGTCAACAGCGTTGCAAGAAAAAGCGATTGAAAAACCTGGGTGTGTTTAGACTGGAGAAGAGAAGACAGAGGCGGGAGGTGATAAGAGGTTTCAAGTACATAAAAGGGTGTTATAAAGAGGAGGGTGATAAACTGTCCTGGTTAACCTCTGAGGACAGGACAGGACAAGGAGCAATGGGCTTAAATTGCAGCAAGGGAGGTTTAGGTTGGATATTAGGAAAAACTTCCTAGCTATCAGAGTAGTTCAGCACTGGAACAAAGTGCCTGGGGAGGTCGTGGGATCTCCATCACTGGAGATTTGTGAGAGCGGGTTGGACAGACGCCTGTCAGGGATGAGGTAGCTAATACGGGGTCCTACCTGAGAGCAGGGGGCTGGTTTTGATGGCCCATAGAGGTCCCGGCCAGCCCGCCATTGCTATGATTCTAGCAATCTGCATTCAAAACACGCCCCCGGCTAAACCCAGCTGGAACGGCACTGCCTCCCCATCCCACTTCTCCACCCTGGCCCAGACCGCCCCCCCCATCCACTTCCCCTCCCCCAACCCCCTGTGGACCCCACCAGACCCTACCCCATCCACGTCATGCTCCCTGCTCCATGGGTGCAACAAGACCCCCCCACCACCCACTTCTCCCAGCACACGCCACCCTGCCACTCTGCTGCGCCCCCGTCGGCGCCCTGTCCTGCATGGCTCCCGTGAGCGCCCTCCCCGCCCTGCCGTACTCTTCACGCGCAGGGCGATGGGCACGGTGGCGTTGCCCACGGCGTTCACGGCCGCGCAGTGGTAGGTGCCGCTGTCCCGCATCCACTCGGTGTCCCGGATGGTCAGGTTGAACCAGGCGTCGCCCTGCTGCAGCCGGTACCTCGCCGCGTCCGGCCGGATCACCTGGCGCCTGTTGTTGTACCAGAACACCTCGGCGCCCAGGTGGGCGCCCTGCAGCGCGCAGGCCAGCTGCACCTCGCCCCCCTCGAAGAGCGACACCTCGGCGCGCTCCGCCACCAGCCGGGGAACCTCTGTGCGGAGAGAGAGAGAGGCACTGGGGTGAGAACAGCTCCCGGGTCAGCGCGCCGGGGTCCAGACCAGCTCAGGCATTAGCCGGATTGGTAACTGAGCTGAAGTTCCTAATTCTGCCCGCCCTGGACACCCCGGCTGGTGAGGGGGACCGCACAGGTGTCACTGAAGGCAGGGTGAGGCCTACTGGCCCCTGGCTCTGGGCGCTGATGGATGAGGAACAAGCCCAGCATAGGGGGTTCGCCGGGGCTTCGAGAAACCCTCTTTCGCTGGCAAAGCGAGTGCTCTGAGCCAGGAATCGCCGAGAGATGGCTGCCGGGGGGGCCCACGGGGCCATTCTTTAAACCCCACGCTTTAAACCCCAGCCCAAACCCTCCCTCCCTTTCGCTGCGGACCTGAGCCGCGGCTGCCCACCCACAGATATGGGCACCAGCGACAGACCCGGCCCCTTCAGCTCCAGAATCACAGGCGGCCTCAACTCCTGGAGCTAACAGGCAGCGTCTCTCAGCGGCCGTGCAGATGCACTGTCGCTTTCAGAGATCCCCTCCCAGACGTGCTTTTTTCCGGCCGCTTTGAGCGCTGGGGCGTGGTCCCCGGTTCCCGGCGGCCCCTCCGGAGGCCAGCCGGCCTGCTTACCCAGCCGGACGAGGCACTCCGTGGCGCTGGCCTGCAGCGGGTGGGCGGCGACGCACGTGAACGCCTTGCCCCCGAGGGTGCTGTTGGATTTCAGGACGTGGATGTTGCTGGATGGTTTCAAGCCGCCCAGCAGCCGATTCCGCCAGTCTCTCCACCAGAGCGTGACGCGGGGCAGCCCTCCTGCCCAGGCGCAGGATAGCATGAGGAACTCGTTCTGCTTCGTGGCCATGGCAGAGCAGGTGGGGTTCCCAACAGGGACCCCTGGGGGGAGCAGAGACAGCAGCAACTTAGAGACCAGCATCCCTGCCCACATCCAGGAGATGCTGCTTGGCCACTCATGTGGGTGCCCAAATCCCGGCTTTCCCCACATAAACTGGGAGGAGTCGGGCGTTCTTCAATGGGCCTCAGGGGCATCTTCTGCCTCCAAACCTTTGCCATACAAACGCTGGGCCTTCTGAGGTACACGCCCTAGAGACACGGGTCTTGCTGAGTCTGGGTGAAACTCCAGGGCGTTACATCGGTGTGAGCGAGAGGAGAATCGTGGCCAAATCTGGGACAGTTGCGAAGACAAGACCCCAAAGACACAGCCACAGACACATCTGGAAAAGGATTCTTGAAAACCCATGCCCAAGTGGGGAAGCGAGGGCAGTCCCATAGGCTCCCCGTCCCTTTAGAGTTATTTCTCATGAGGGACTATACCAGGCCATGAAGGGATCAGGAGAAAACATGCCAACATCCTGACAGTCACCCCGGGAGACTTCCCTGCACCACGAATGGGCGTCAGCACCCGCTGGGGTTCGCAGCACCTGTATCTGCGGCCTCGAGACACGCACGGCCTGTAGCGCCCAGCATTTTAGTCAGGCAGCAGCGTCCCCTTGGACATTTATGTCGTGACGCTGAGCCATCGCCCTGGGCTAAGTGACAGCATCACCTCGTGCAAAGCCAGCATCAGAGCACAACTTGACCCTGCAGTGCGATAGGGTTTTTGCAGGCCCTGGAAGTGATTTCATGGCCCACGGGCATCTCGCAAGCAAAATCCCCGCAGAGCGACGTGACTCTGGAATCCTGCTCAGCCGTGGGGAATTAGATCCAGCGCAGCTCCCGGGCATGCTGGTTACCAGACCCAGGGCCCTTGGTATCTCGAATGCCTGCTGGATCCTTACCCGCTCTCCATGGTGTCAGCCTTGTCTCTGCACTCAGCCGGGGCCTCCACCTCCGCAAGATGGGGTGGCTATCAGGGGCAGAGCACCGGACCCAACTGCCTCATTGAAGGTGTTTATATTCCTGGGAGCGGAAGGGCAAAGGTACTTACACACAGTGGTGGTGCAGACAGCATCCTCTCTGAGTGCTGGGTGGGAAGCCAGGCAGGTGTATGAGCTGCCGTTCCGGACGTCCGCCCCTCGCTGGATTCTGGTGGCATTGGAGTAGGACGCTGCAGCATTCGCTTCCTGGCCAGATCTCGCCCACCGCAGCCGCGCCGGGGGGAACCCGCCGGGCCACGAACACTGCAGAGCAATGTCCTGGAAATTGGCAGCCGGGAACGGCGTGCAGCCGGGCTTCCCCTCGGGTAGATCTGTGCGCGGGGCAAAGAGTGCATCAACAGCCGGAGGAGTTAGCAACACCGGGAAGAACGCAAGACCATCGTGCACAAGCGGTGCTGGGGGGAACCGGGGAGCACGTGGCAAGCGCCGCCAGCTAACTGGGTGTGTCTCCGTGAGCTCGTCCCCATGTGGCCAGAGCCCTGGTCGAGCGCCGTGTCAGCAACGGAGGGCGGCTGTGAGAGAAGAGGGGGTCGAGATCGAGACACACCGCGTGGGCCCTGACTGCAGGCAGAGCTACGGCGGGAACCTGACAAGCAAAAGCAGCCGATGAAGAGCAGAGGGTCAAGTTCCCTTGGGCACGTAGCTGTCCCTCTGGCTCCACAAGGCCTGAACCAGGGCAGGCCTGGTCCTGTGTGTGAGGGAGTGGCCCCCACTGGACTGACCTGGTTTGTACCCTGGTCTGGGGTAGCTGTGGTCTCAGCCCAGTGACCCCCAGGTCGTTGGAGGCGCCAGAGGGCAGAAAGCAGCAAGGCTGCAGGGACAGGACAGTGATCCAGTGTCTCTGGCCCCCCAGGTCCAGTCCTCTAGGTGCCGCCCCCGCAGTGCGGAGCCAGAGACCGTTGCAGGCAGCAGGACCCGGCCCCGATTCTTCAGGCAGCTGCCAGCTTTGCCAGCCTCACACTTCCGGTGCCAGCTGGTGCCCAGAGTCGACCGCTCCCCCGAACCTCCAGCACCCTCATGGCAAGCGACGCCCTGAAGTGATCCTTTCCGGCTGCCACCCTGTCCCCAGGACCAGTCCTTCCACCGCTCTGATCTCCCCCTGCCCCCCTTGCATCAAGCCCCATCCCACCAGCCAAGATCCTCCCCCGGAATGAACCTGCCAGGGCCCAGGATTTAGCAGAGAATTCAGTTCTCTTTTGCATGTCCTCTCCCCTATCTCCTGCCACACGGGACGGTTCCACGAGGCGTCTCACCGCTGAGCCCAGAGTCTCTCCCAGAGACACACTCTCCGGGCCCCCGATCACCACAGCAAATCAGCCTTCCCAAGGGAAGCCGGAGATCCGAACCAAGTGGAAGCAGCTGCACAGGTGTTTACCGCTGTGCTCGCCGCCGAGGCTGTCGGCGAAGACTCCCTCTTCGCGATCCCCGGTGCGACGCTCTGCCTCTGGTTCACTCGCACATCCCCTTCTCTGCTCCTCCCCAGCAATGCCGGCCTCGCTGGCGGAGCCCGGCCGGATGGAACACAACACCTGCCTCGGCCCACGTCTAGGCGGCGCGGTCAATATCGGCCCATGGCCTTTAAGCTCTGAATGGAGGGGACTATTCTGCTCTCACAAAGGACAGGGCCCTGCTTGGTCTGGATCATTCGAGATCAACAGAGTTCGAAACATCTCCGTCCTTCTCCTGAGATTTAAACTGCCCACGCTATGGCTTCGATCCAACAGCCAAATCTCTGCCCTATCCTCCTGGTACCTCATTAGCTAATGGGAGACCATCAGAGAGTCAGGGAAGCGAAGCAAGGCGGGGGAAAGCAGAGGACAGAGGAGAAGGGACCAGAAGGGAGATGCAGCTGCACATGCCAGAGAGAGAGAGAGAGCGGATCCAGACGGCTTCATGCCCGGTCATGGGGAGGGACACACTTACAGTAGACAGTGAGGATGATGGTGGTCTGGGTGCGCGTATTGAGGTGCGTGTTTTGGGCCAGGCAGGTGTAGGTGCCCGTCTGAGTCCGGGAGATCTTGGCTATCACGTACTTCTGGCCGGAGTAGATCTGGGAGCTGTTGTAAAACCAGACGTAGTGGCTGGGCGGGTTGGAAGGGGCCAGGCAGGTCATGATCACCTCCTCTTGCTCGTTAGCTGAGAAGCCGTGCTGGTTAACAGCAAACGGCTCGACGCTGATCACGGGTTCGTCGGGGCCATCTGCGGGGCGGAGTGGGATGCGGTTAGCGGCTGGCTGATGGCAGGCGGGCGCAGAAGCTGGGGCGTTTATCTGAATCTGTTTGGTCAAGGAACCGGGCTTGGGGATCTGTCGCCCAGGGGGCTCCACTCCTGAGACATCAGGGGGCCGTCAGCCCCCCAGGGATAGGGGCAGGGATGGGGTTATGACTCCCAAGTTGGTTGCCAGCTGTTGTTCTCTGGGGGGGGATCATAATCTTACTCCCATTCCAAACCCTCGGTTCTCATCAGACGCCAGAGGCGGGAAGCCCTGATTATGTTCTCTGGAGATGCTCATTGGGGGCCCAGTGCTGGGGTGGTCTGAGCACCCCAATTCCCACCGGCCTTGGGAGGGGTGGCAGCCACGCCGGGGCTGGCAGGATGGGGTCCCTGCAGGGAGGACCGGGAGCAGCGCGGCGGGACAGAGATGCAGGTCACTTACAGATGACGTCGAGGTACATCCTGTCGCTGGTCTGGCTGTTGACCTCATTGTGGGCGGTGCAGGCGTACCAGCCCATGTGAGTGCGGTTCGCCGCCAGGACTAGCAGCCCGCCGGCTGCTTCTGTGACAGCCACTGCGCCTTCCCGCTGGGTGTGGCGGTGCCAGGAATACTCGACGGGGGGCGTCCCCTCCTTCACTGCACACACCATCACCACCGGTGCGCCTTCCACCGGCGTGGAGTCGTTCATCTGCAGGAAGGGCTTGGGCACGGGAACTGGGGGGGCAATCGGGCACATGGCTCAGGTGTGCTGCCCCCCCCCACTCCACCTCCTCCCCGTGCATGCTGCCCGGTTCCCCATCAAATCCCCGGCCCCGACATCCCTGGAGCTTGCTCCTTTCCCATCTTGCTCAAGCCAAGCCATGCCTCTCAGGCTACTCCAGGACCTGGCCCGTTCTTTTCCAATCCAGCCCTCCTTGCCGGCCCAGGCCGGTGCCCTTCAGACCCGAAATGCTAGAGACAGAGGGAAGGGTCTAGAGAGAGGTAAAGAGCCAGGGGCAGACGGCCCCCCTCTGCTGGAAGCTGCCCCCAATGCAGGGAGGATCCTTCGACCCAGATGGCAGCTCTGCGGGAGGAAAGGAGGTGAGGTCTACGCGGGAGCTGCCCAGATGGTTCTCCGCCCGCCGCCGAGATGGAGCTAGCAGGGCACTGGCTCGGCGCAGCTCCATGAACCAGAGCACTTGGCCAACTGAGCTGGTGCTGCCCTGGTAGCGCCCTGGGGACCTGAGCCAATGCCTGATGTCAGTGGGCGCTCTGGATCAGGGAGCAGAGATCTGGCTTTGGAGCGAAATGCCCTGAGTTCTCCTGCTAACAAGCGGCCCAGGCCCTGCAGTAACTCTCCTGTCAATAGGGCAGCACCCCAACAGCCAAACCGGAATCCAGATCCCGGTTCCAACTTCCCTAGGGATGTCTGGATCCAGATGTTAGCCAGATATTCCACTGCACTTTGGTCCGCTGGTGCCTAGCTCTGGTGTCCCTGACAGGCACCCTAGGGGTCCAGTGGCTAGTTGCAGTAATGCCATCACTCATGCTTTTATTATGAGCTGTACGCTATTTGGTGTTTTTCTTAAAGCCCCAGCTCCCGGAGTCAGGTGATGAGACGAGTGTCTCAGCGGTCAGTAAAAACAAAGCAAGCGGCTGTGGAGAAAAACTCGTAAGCGTGAGCCAAGGCAGCCAAAAAGCTTTGTAGATAAGCACCAAAAGATCAGATTTTTTTATAAATCTCGTGATTTTAAAGCCGATCTCATGAATTTGGGGGGGCGCCTGACTCATCAGCTTTGACTGCTTGGGGCTGGTTTGTGCCTGGTAGGCACCGACTGGAATTCAGACCCTGGCCAACAGGATCTCCGCCCCCTTGGCTTTCGAGAACGGCCCGGAAGAGCTTTGTCTGCCCCAGAGCAGTCCACGCCGCAGGCTGGAAACCATTCGAATGAGAGCACTTGCTGTGCGTGAGCCTCTGTCACTCGGCGCGGCTGCGTCGGCGGCTGCTGCCCATGTACCTCTGTTCCCGGCTGCCGGAGGCCCTGCTGCCGCGTCGCTCTTTGATGCTGCGCTCGATTGATTCTGCGCCCAGGGCAGATTGAAAAACTCTGCACGGTTCGGATCAGAGGGGAGCCGGGGGGAAGGGGGTTGTAACAGGGCCGTCCAGAAGGGGACACAGGAGGTCTGTGGGTTAGGGTTGGGGGGCCCTGACGGTGCAGCCAGTCCCAGAGGGGGTGCTGCCCCCCCATGCCACCTACCCAGCACGACCAGCTCTATGTAGAAGTAGCCCACTTTGATCTCGCCGGCCTCCTCGTACATCACCTGGCACATGAAGCGCCCTTCAGCGGCCGTCTGCAGGTCGCTCACCTCCAGGGTGCCGTTCCTCAGGCTCACCTGCCCCAGGGCGGCAGCAGCCGTCTCCACCTTGGACTCTAGCCCGTTGCTGATGGCCACGGCCCGGGGCACGAGCGAGCCCAGCTTGGTGAAGCTCCAGAAAACCACCAGGGGCGAGCCCACGTCGCCGCACCCCAGCTGCACGGAGCGGTGCCGGACCCCTCGGACTGTCTGCTCCTCGTAGGTCGCATCGCCCGGGTGGAGCAGCTGAGCTGAGAGAGGAAGGACGGTCCAGTGGTTAGAGCAGACCAGTGATCGGTTCCCTCCTCTGGCACAGGCTCCCTGCCTCCTTGGGCGAGCCAATTCAGCCTCTTTGTGCATCACTCCCCCCGCTTCCCGATGGGGATCACGGCCACCCTTGCTGGCATCTCCCCTTGACTAGCACAGGCAGCTCCCTGGCACCGCTCTCTCCCCGTGCATTGCCTAGGGCGCCTCTGCGCCGGAGCCCGGCTTTGTGAACCCCAGCGTATTCCTGTGGTTGTCTAGGCACCTGAAGGCCAGGTGTCGCAACGCTGAGCGTCACACCGCGTAAGTATCGTTGTGGATCTGGGCCTGCGTTCCAGCAGCGCCTTCGCCCCCGATGCTGTCAGTGAGGAAAGCACTGATCTAGGGTTGCCAGCCCGAACCCTGCCCACTGCCCCGTCCCCAGCCTCAGCTCCGAGGGCCAGGCCGCCTCTGGATGCGAGCGCTTGAACCAGGAGACGTCCACAGCTAGTCCGAGGTGTCCAGATAATTTTCCTTGCTGAGCCGGTTGCAATGCCAGCCCGGAGCAGTGTGTGGCACTGCCCTGTCTAGGGAGCCCTGGGGCACGCCGGTCCAGCCCGGCTGGCTGTTTGATGAGCAAGCGACATGGCAAAGGCACAGATAGGCCTGAAATGCACCCAAGCTCCATATGTGCCGTCTTAGAGATTCAGTGGGCTACACTCATCCCTGCCATCCAGTGCCCCAGCAGACTTCCCTTCGCCTTCAGTGCGAGCCGACGGAGCCCTGCTAAGAACAAGGCCACTTATTCAGGTCCCTAACTTTGGGCAGAGTTGGGCCACCATGAGACATAAAGAGAGGTCCTGGTCATCACTGCTCATTAAAGACCCCATGGGCTCGGGGCACTGGGTTTGGTTCCCTGGCCAGATTCCAACTCAGTGACTGAAACCCTGCCTCCAGAAACTCCCCCTGCAGCTTCAACTAGCTCCACTGCTCTTTACTTCCTGTCCTAAACTGTCAGGAGAGCTGTTACAAAGAGCTGCCATGCCCTGCCCTGGAGCTGGTCGCAGTTCAGCAATGGCTGATGCGACTATCCCTCACACAAGGGTGTCGTGAAACTTGATTTAATTTTTGTAAGGTGCCTTGCAAGACAGGAATTGCCGTTCTGGCTCCAGCCAAGGGCCCAGCGGGTCCACAGTCATGTTGCCCACGGCGACCAGTACTTCAGAGGCCGAAACCCTGCAGTAGGTAACTAGGGGGTAACCAGAGTTCCCAGGCCCCAGTAGTTAGCAGAAACAGGAGGGCTTAGGACACTCTTGCTGGCTGATACGCTACTGATGGTTTAATATTTGCAGTGATAATTCTGTCCAGTTTTGTTACCAGCCCTGTCTGGAACCCGCCCAGTCTCCTGCGACCTGAGCAGCGCTGATCCTGCCGGTTCTTTGAGCCGCTCCCCCGCCTGGCTTTCTCCACGTCTGTTCCCACGATCCAGCCACGGGGCACCGTGCTGCTAAACGCCTGGCTCAGCCGCTCACCATGACCCGCTCTCCCAGGCAGGCACAGATTTCAGCTTTCCCCATTTCCCTGCTGCGGCCCAGGCTTGCTGGGGACAGACGTTTTCCCTGGCAGAGACTCCCTTTGAAAGGCTGTGTTTCCAGCCAGTTCCTAGGGGACGGGTCCCCTCAGTACAGAAACCACTGCCTCGCTGGGCTCTCTCACGAGCTGAAAGGTCATGCCGTATGAGCTGGGTGCCCTGGGCTCTGGGCCCACAGAGGACTTCAGGATCCAGGGCTGTGGAGTTGTCACCTTGTGCCAGCCCCGAATGTGCCCCACAAGTGTAAACCCAGCGAGGCTGGGGCCTGAAGCACTAAGACGCTATTTCTGGGACCCCTACACTTGGAATTAATCCTTCACTTCCTCCAATGGGTTTGTCAGGCCAGACGCACCGTTGCTCTGCACCATGTATCATCATCTACACCAGTGCAAAGCGCTACCAGATCAGAACGGGACCATTTCGTCGTGGCTTTGCACAGGTGCTGGGCACTGGGCAATCGGGCCCATAGCAATGTACCTAGTCCATTCCCTCTGTGTGGGAGCATCCTCCCACCGTCGCCCAGGAAACAGAGGAGCACGCTACTCACCGTAAGCCACTGTTGGGAGAAGGCAAAATATTTTCAGCAGGTTTCTAAACTGTACGTTCCTTGCTGGTCCATAATCCATTGCTCCATGTCACGCCAAGAGAGAGCCGGGCACCCCTTAACTCACTTCACGCTGGCGCATCTCACTCTGCACCCGGCCCTGCTGCCACTACCTCCATCTGCTGATGACTCCAGAGCCCTGAATAATCTCCGTGGTGCGGGAGCAGGACGCTTCTGACTCCTCTTTCAATCTCCCACCCATCTAAATGCAGCCCAGTTTGGGCTCAGGTTACTCTGAATAGTCCCTGATTAATCTTCAATTATTCATGTCCCTTCTCTTCCTTAATCACATTTCCTCGATCTATTATGCAGGCACCTCTCTACGGCGTTCCCTGGCCCATTTGCTTCGCCTGGTGTCTCACGTCCTTGGAAATCGGGATTGAAAATACTGAAGGGCGGATCTGGGGTCTGATGGTGAGGAATTGGGGTGCTGCCCAGGGCTGTGAGGGCCTCTCCCTGCACCTCAGTCCTTAGCTGTGCTTGAAACTTCAGGTTATCACAGACTCCAGAGCAAAGCAGGGGAAACCGCCCGACCAACAGAGCCAGGGGCCGCCTCCCCCTCCTCCCAGCACCTTCAGGCAACAGCCAAGAAATCCATGCCCATGTTTCAGGCCAGGGTCTCTCTGCCCCTCCAGTGAATGGGGCTGGGGTCTCTCTCCATGTGTGTGTACGCCTGAGGGCTGGGGGGGCAGAGGGGGAGACCTCGAAACACCAGCCTGGGCTTGATACAGAGTACGAGGGAGGGAATCATCTTCACTCTTTGAAGATATGGGCACCCGAGGAAGATCCAGCCAGCGTCTATAGTCATTTCTGATCACTGGGGTAGGGGTGTCGTCACCTGCCCAGGACCTTCTCCAGGTAGGCTATATAATGTAAACTGGGCACTGGGGGGCGTAGCTGGCTGCATCCACAGTGTGACATCCCCCCCCCCCCCGCAATCTGGACTGGTGTGTGGCTGTGTCACCCCAATTCCTCGCTCCTGGGCCCCGACTTACTCCGCTTTGCTGTGTGAACCACCCACTCCTGGGTCACAATGCACCTGGCTATCTGTGCAGCGCTGAACACCAGACGCAGATTTCCATCCCGACCCTTGCAGAGGGATCTGCCCAAACACAAAAGCACGAGACCCCGTTACTCTTATCTGGAGTGTAAAACGTCCCTTTCAGAAAGCCAGTTACTAGGGGGCCTCTTCCGGCCAGAAACCCCTTTTCCCTGGCACCTGTTGGCTGCCCATTCCACGGCTGGGGGGAGCATTCAGACCTGAGTCTGGGGCGCGAGCCCGCTCTCAGTTAGGGTGCTTCCAGAGACGGAAGGAGGCAGCAGAGAAAACAAGATTTCAATGCGCTACTGTGTAGCATTCACAGCCCACCTCCCAGGGGAGCGACGTTAGGCATGACATGGTGGGTTTAACTTTCATCCCAGCATTAAAAACAGCAGAAAGGGACAAACCCCTGGGCTGAGCAGCTTCTGTCAGGATCAGGAGGCCAGCAGGACTGCCCAGGGGCCGGGTCTCAACAGCACTGCCCAGTCCGCGACAAGGCGTAACTGCGATGTCCCCCGCATGGGGACAGATTCCTTGCTCGGCCATCACGTCTTGGAAGCACGAGCCCGTGGCTCCACTCCGCCCTGCCCCTATCAACCTCACCTCCTCAGCTGTGCTCAGCCTTCACCCACCTCGCCTCTCAGGCCTGCTCTCCTGTATCCCACTACATCACTCACTCCCTGCTGCTTCCCCCCGCTTCCAGAGCATGGAAACCAGCGCCCGGGTGCCCGGCTGTGGCGATTCGGTTGGCCCAGGACGGAGCATTGATGGAATCATTGAAGAATGCGCAGCCCATGGCACAAGTGGATCCTCCAAACATTTTCCTTAGTCCTGCTCTGCTACCTCCTGAGTGGCAGAAAGACCTGGAAACCCGGGTGATATTCCCAGCGTAGCCCTGGGATGCGTCTCCAAGGAGCACGATCCTCTCCCGGCACCGCTCGCTGCCTTTGGCTTTCACCGGCCCTTGGCTTAGAACAGAAAATGCGGCCGCCAGAGAGTCGGTTCGCTGACCGTGCTAACCCTCCCGAGGGGACCATTGCTGAGACCTGGAGTTGTCCATTCTGGGATGTGCCGAAGGACGCTGCAGTGGAGTTTGGTGCACATGATAGCAAACTGGCTGCGGCTAGTTCACATCTCCGGGGAGTGAAATCTGCCTGGCCATAGGAACGTTATCGCACAGCACCTGTCCACCTCTTCCCTGGATCTGGGTAAACTGTACCTAGGGGTCAGAGACTGGGGAGAGGGCCAGGAGCCCGTTTAATCCTCAGTCTCAGTCAAGGTGCTACACATCAGAGAGGAAGGATGATCTTGTGGTTAAGGCGCTGGACTGACGCTGGGGTCGGCCCCTGCCTGTGGGATCCAGGCAAGTGAGACAGGGCTTGTCTAGACGGAGAGTCGGTCGCGTGTGGCAAGCTAGGTGCAGATCTACCAGGCACTAGCAGGCCGTGTGAATCCAGGGCTGCGCATTAAAAGTTCCCTCCTATGCACTGACTGACTCCCCTTGCAAACTACAGCACGTCGGGGAACTTGTCTCTCTCAGCCTCGGTTCCCCATCTGTGCTAGAGGGATCATAATGGTCCGTTGGTCGTCCCAATGAGGTGCTGATCCTGTGCACCGAATGGCAATGGGAGCTTTGCCATGGATTTCAGCGAGACTGGGGTCAAGCCCATAGACTGTGCTCCCTTCGGGGCATGGGGGCTGCCCTGTACACTGTGTAGTTAATATTAACGCAGGGCTTGGATCTGAGCTGAATTCAGCCTGAATTCATCCTCTGAGCTACCCAGCCAGCTATGCATGGCGTCGTTGTGGACTAGTACACAGCTAGCACCTCACCATACGCCTCCTGTTTGGGACGTGACCGGGTGAATACCCCTCCAGCGCCTGGCCCCGGAGAACAGCGCACCAGTGTCCCCAGCATTCGAGCTGCACGGTTACCCGCAGCAACGCTTGCTAGAAAAACTGTCATTGTAAGCGACGGCGTGGGCTGGATCTCTAGCGAGAGGCCAACCGCCGCAGCCCGCTCGCTGCTGCAGACAGAGGCAGGAGTGTTGGACTAGAAGTTTCCATAAAAGCTTTTCTGGGACAGGATGAGGGCTGTTTGTCTTGGAGACGTCCTGGGAGTCACAGCCACGCCGAGCTAATTTACACTCATCTGGCCTGAGGCTGGGGTGACTTAACCTGTTTGGCTTTGCCTTGTGTTTAATAAACTGGCCCTTTTTCTCCTACGTTTCTCTTTTTCCCTGCACGTCCCTTCGTATATTTTTTTCCCATTCCCTGCCTGCAAAAGGGGACGGCTGGCGCTTGCTCTCTCTTTCTCTCTCCTTTGATCGCAGCATCTCAGACATTCAGGGCAAGGTGAGCTGAGGCCGTTACGGCCCCGTTTTGATCTGTAGGAGAGCAAACTCCATCAGCCCGCGAGAGAGTGTTCGTTTTCTCGGAGGCATGGCCCTGATTTCACAGCAAAGTGGCAGTTTTTCACCTTTCAATTCTGGGGCAACCAGCAAAACCATCAAGTCAAAATTGGACACTGTTTACTTTGCTTTGCTGGCAAAGACCCATCTATTCATTACAGGGGTGTTGAAGTCCTGCGAACAAGTAATAGAATTGTTCCACAAGCTCTCACCTCTCGAGCCCTTGCAAACACGTCAAAACAAACTAAAGCCCGTAGCAGGACGAGAGATCTCAGCGTATCATTCCCAGACAAAGGCTCCAGGTCATTCAAAGCAGTATAAACTCCAGCTGTAGCCAGGGAGAGACAAGGAACCGCTCCCCAGAGATCTCTCCTCCCCGAATCTCCCAGTCAAAGTCATTTGCTACGTGTGATTCTCGTCTTTTGTAAGAACAGACCGGCCAGTGATCCACCGAGCCCAGTAGCCTGTCTCTGGCAGTGGCCGGTGCCAAAGGGCATGGACAGGACAAGGCAATTCTGAGTGATCCATCCCAGGTCGGCCAGTCCCAGCTTCTGGCAGTTGGAGGTTTAGGGACACACGGAGCATGGGGCTGTGTCCCTGCCCATCTTGGCTAATAGCCATTGATGGACCTGTCCTTCATGAAATTACCTACTTCTTTTTTGAATACCTGTTATACCTTCACAACATCCCCTGGCAAAAGGTTCCATGGGCTGACCCAGATTTCCAGGGCTCCTCCTTCCATCTTTTGCCATGCACTTACGGTTCCCACCACTATGAAAATAGCCTTCTTCTACAGAGCAGCGGCCAGCCAACTAGAAACAGAAACCAGGTGCCATCTTTTTGTTCTGTGTCCTGGAGCAGGGGGGTCCTGGCGCATGACTGGGGCTCAGAGGTACAGCGATCGTCCCAATAGATAAATAATAACGCCAACTCTGTAACGAAAGATGAGACCAAACCAAAATCTCACTTCCAGACAGCCAAGCAAACCTAGATGGGAGTTGGAAATGTATGCCTGGCTCCTCCAGCAATTCCTCGGGGGTCTTTATAGCAACTTTTCTAGACATGCTCCTTTCACTCCCACCTGATCAGCAGCAGCATTTGCAGCCACATCCGTGACTCCGCAGCGAGCTCCCAGGAGAACCCATGTGCAGGTGACGTGTCGTCAGGCCCATCACCTCATGCAAATCTCCTGAGAAATGCATGGCGGGGAAAGCCTGTGCTTGGACGGGAGACCCCCGGACAGCTGTGCTGGTGAGTCAAGTTGCACCCCTCCACCCTCTGCGTCAGTCCTGCACAAACACCCCGGCTTGGTAACTAAGGCGCTGTGCTGCTTGGGGAACCGCCCTCCAGGCGAGGGGTGTGTAACTCCTAGGGCCTCTCGTTCCTGGGGCTCTGCTGTCGGCCAGAACCAGCCGCCACCTTGTCTTCGGGTGAGCTGCAGCGTGTGACACACGCTGAGCTGCCTCCAGGGGGTTGGCCGTTTCTTCTTTCTTCTTCTGCTGTTTGCCTTTCAAATGAAAGGCATTCGGGCTGAGGCGGGTTAAATATAAAACTGAACCCCCTGGCACAGGATCTGAGCTCCTGGCGGTCTGTAACGTATTTACCCCTTTCTGAATATTCTGGTTCAACAGACGGGTCCCACCAGTGAGCGACCCCCAGGGGAACTTTCAGCCCGGGATGACGCTAAGCACTCCTGGAGCTCGTGCCGTCGACTGTTCCTCATTACGGGGACTGCCAGAAAAACATGGGAGCCAGTTTTCCCTCCAGCCCACACACCCTCCGTGTTGAGCTGCTTCTTATTACCGCAGTTTACTAACCTCACAAGTGCAGGGTTAGAAAACGCCAGGGAGGGAGAGCTCCCCGGCTAGTTCCTTGATCGCGGGGCCATACCTTCCACTCAGCTCTCTGGGGCCCCATGTTCCCTCAGTTCATCTCCTCGAAGGAGGGGCTCTGTTGTCCGGGTTGATATTTATTACGGTGATGGTTCGTATGACAGTAACCCCTCGTGGTCCCAACCAAAATCAGGCCTCCATTGGGAAGGATGGTCGAGTGGAGAGAGCACTGGACTGGGGCCCAGAACATGCAGGTTCAAATAATGGCTCTGCTACAGACCTTCTGTGTGACATTGGGGAAGTCACGTGATCTACGCTGGGCCTTGGTTCCCCTTTGGCGAATGGGGGTGATCCTCCCCTATGACGGGGAGGGGAGGGGGGTGTCAAATCCTTTGACGACTGGGAGGTGCTTGGATAGGGATGAGGGCCAGATAAATGGCTCCCTAGACTGTGCTGGGGGCTGCCCGGAGAACTCGCAGCCTAAGGGCTAGTGTGTGATTCAGCCTGGGGGGAGCCCTGGGGCTGGGCGTGTCGGGAGAAGTGGGGGCGATGTGCCTGATTACTCCCTGGGGGGGTGGGGAATGGCAGCCCCTACGTGCTGGAGGCAGCAGCTGAGCCGGCACAAGGGGGTTGCGGTTGATGTTGGTACCGGGCGAAGGGAGCAGAGGAGCTGTGGCTTAGCGGGGTGTCTGAATCACAGGGCAGGCAGCCTACAGGACGCTCCGGGCTGCGCCCTGCAGTCACCGTCTGACGCGAACTAGATGACGCAGGATGGGATGGAGGCAGCGTGAGTCATCCCAGCCCACGGGCTTCCTCTGGGACACGCTTGCCGCCTGTAGCCGGCACGTGAGGAAGGCCGGTCTGTGGGTGATGCCTCTGTAGCCCACGAGCAACCCTCTGTGAGCCACCAGGTCCGGCAGCTTCTTCTGGGGAAGGGGCACCATCGGCTCCTTTGCGCGAGACTTAACACTGGCTTAGCCTCCCCCTTCCCTGGCCCAGGGAAGAGAGGAAAGCCAGGTTTATCCAGGGTTGGAGGGGAACCAATTTTCACTTCCCCTATTAAATGGCTGTCGGCACTGATTCAGCCCCTGGCACGTGCCAGTTGCACCCCTGTTTCAGTAGCCCCGGTGGGGCTCTGCAGGGACGCAGGGGATGCAGGTCCCCCCAGCCACGTCCTGTCTCCACTGGCCTGCCCAGGCCCATCTTGTCCTAGCCTGGAGCAGCTTGTGCTGGGGGTATTACAGAGAGCCCTATGCCTGCTTCTCAGCCTCTTTGCACCAGAGTCATTGACATCACCAGGGCAATGGTGAACATAGCCTAGCGCTCAGGAAGGCCTTGGGAAAGTGGGGCTGACAGTGCGGCTGAACTCCAGGCTATAGGGCTGAGTATGGCTTTCATTTGTTTCCTAGATCCTGTTCCCCGGAGGAAAACCCTGCAGCAGCATTTTTCTGTATTCCGGAGCCAGCCCTTCCCGGCAGAGAATTTCCACCCGGTGCTGTTGGACTTACTGATGCGAACGTGAAAGTCTGGGACCAGTGATGGGCCTGGAACAAAACCCCAGAACCTGGCACCCGCTGGACTTGGGGAAAGTTTGGATCCAGGTCAAAACTTCGCAGCCCAGGTTATTTCATCCAGCTACGTCACTGCTCTCTGTAGGTTCTTCAGACTGGCCGGCGAAGAGCTCGCTCTGTCCCAAGCTATTTCTGCCCCGCGGTTTGCAGCCTAGCAAACACCTCAATTTACTCTCAGGTTTGCTTCCTCCCTGTCATGCAGAAAATAGATCTGTTTGCGACGAGCGGGGTTTTTTTTTGGGAGAGGTGGAATTTAGCAAAAAATAGAAACCCCCCAAACCAACCCCCAGATCCCAGAGGAGAAAGGGAAAGAAAATGTAAAATACAAAAAAAAAACGAAGCGAAAGAAAACCCTCCAGGCAACACGCATGTGATTGTGCAGCACCAGCAGCAAACAAATCCCAGCCACTTGGCGAGGCCTTTTTTCCATCCAGGCTACGCTTCAGTCCCTGCGGGACTGATACTATTACCACGCAGGGTACGGACCACACACAGCGCCGGCGGAATAACACACGCTGAATTAGCAGGCTCCCTCCAGTTACATACGCAGCTTGCTGCAGATCCGCCCCTCCCACCCTGGGTTCCCCAGTTCGTGGCGTGCAATGGGGGTGCAGGGGGGGGGAGGGCTGTGCTGAGGTTGATCAGTAGGTATCTGAAACGGTTTTGTTTGCTTTATTGACAGGAAAGCAAACACTGCCGTGTTCAAGCTGACTGCGTTCCCAGCGCCAGCCAAACCTTCCAGCCCGGGAATCTCAGCAGCAGGTTCCCCTGGCTGGGAGTCAGTCAAATGTTCGCCTGGGACTTCCCGGTCCCATGGAACTGCATGTTACTTTCAGAGCGGCCGCCGGGCCCGCCTGCCGGGGGGTGAGAATCTGGCTGCCTGGCTTGATTTTCTCTCCAGCTGACTTCACGGCACGCCTGTCGCCAGCCTCGCTGGGCGGTGTTCGCGCTTTCCAAGCGGCCCAAGGCACGGCCCAGTTGAGAAGCTGCTCTGCTGAGAAGGCTGGAGTCTGCGGCGCCCCTCCTGTGCTCTGCTGGAAACGGCCCCGATCCAGGCAGGAGGGAAACGCCTGTGGAAGCTGAGACTGGAGCAGGCCCGCCCGGCAGCAGGCGGCAGTGTCTGTGCGCAGAGGGGTGCACGGCTTGCGGGCAGCGGGGCGAGCTGTGCCCCGGCTGTGCGGGGGGTCGCATTAGCTGGCTGTGTTTTACTGCTTGTTTTTCTAACCCCGGGGAAACAGACGGGGGGAGCTCTGGGTACCAGAGCCTTGTGCTGCTGCCTGAGCACAAGGATCCCCCCTGGAGGCTCACTGACCCCCCTTCAGGCTCTGGGAGCAGAGGCAGCAGCAGACAGACTGGGGGGGAAGCTCCCTCCCAGCATTGGGCTGGGCCGGTTGGCTGGGCGTGATGGCAGGTGGTGGGCAGGGGCACTGACCGCCCTGGCCTGAGTAGTGGGCCGCTAAATTGGGCCAGTTGCCGCTCCAGAGCCGTCCCTGCTCAGTGGTGCTGGGGGCTGGTGGGCGCAAGGCTCAGGCCAGCCTCGGCTGAGTTTGGCTCTCAAGGCAGGATGTAGCTGTCTCTGCAATGCCAGGCCAGCGCTGGGCGCACCCACTCCAGGGGTGGAGAGCAAACGGGGAAGCCACAAGTCCCCTCTTCTCCTGTGCTTCAGGGGCTAGTTGCTGGCCCTGAATCACCCCCCCAGGGAGGCCTTCAGAAAGGGCACAGCACAGCCGCATCCCCGGGCTCAGGCCACCCCATCCGTCGGCCTCACGTTCCCAGGCAGAGGAATCCCGGTTGCCAATATCCCGCCACGTTCCTGGCAGGCCCATAGAGACGGGAAGAGGCACCATCTGCAGGGCGACAGGGTCAGAGCAGGCTGGGTGGAACAGGCCAAGGTGCGCCAGGCCCCACGCCCGGCAGGGGTCCCAGCTACAGCGGGATTCAAAGCTACTGCCAGAGGAGCACACGGGTGGAGCCGGCTCGGAGGGAAACACACGCGACACAGGGGTCTGAAGAGGTCCCCACGAGGCGGGGCGGCCATTCCCACTACACAGCATGGCCAGGCAATCTCACCCTCCTCTGATCCACGGGCAAGGCGTCGCGTCATCCATCTGGCTTTTGCGAGTGGAGTATATTCAATGCATTGTATTGCACCCCACGCAAAGTCCCTCTGGGAGAAGGAGAGACAAAGAAAGGCTCACGCAGGGCGGACGCTAGTCACGTCCCTTAATGGCCTTGCAGAGGGCGCTCAGAGGTGACCGTGGCGAGATCTCTGTAGGAAGCTGAACAGGAGGGAAGCTGGGCTCCAAACATTTCCCTAGGAGCCGTCCTGATTGGAGAAGGAGCAGGCTGGAAAATGTATTTATGGTTCAGTGTCGCTCACACAAAGGCCATCCCGAGGTGCTGTACAGAGGCAATTAACGGATGACAGCCCCAGGGTGTGAGGGAACAAGACAGGAGGTGAGACATTGCGAGTTCTCAGTGTGATTTGATAGCAGCCTTTAACTCCCTGAAAGGGGGATCCAGGGAGGATGGAGCTAGGCTGTTCTCAGTGGTGGCAGATGACAGAACAAGGAGCAATGGTCTCAAGTTGCAGTGGAGGAGGTCTAGGTTGGATATGATGAAAAAGTTTTTCACTAGGAGGGTGGTGAAGCACTGGAATGGGTTACCTAGGGAGGTGGTGGAATCTCCATCTTTAGAGGTTTTTAATCTGCGCCTTGACAGAGCCCTGGCTGGGATGATTTAGCTGAGGTTAGTCCTGCTTTGAGCAGGGGCTTGGACTAGATACCTCCTGAGGTCCCTTCCAACCCTCATCTATGATTCTATGGTGTGAACTCACCAAGCGCCCCATTGCTAAGTCAGCCTGTTATTTGAATTACTGTAGTGCGTACAGGCACATAAAAAGAGACAGTCCCTGCCCTGAGGAGTTTAGTGATGGGACAGGCAGCAGATGGGAGAAAGGAATAGCCCCTCCCCATTTTACTGGTGGGGAACTGACACATGCAGAGATTTAATGACTTTCCCAGCGTCACACAGGGAGTATATGCCACAGGTGGGATTGAATCCAGATCTCTTAAATCTGGGGTCCAGAGCCTTAAACACGCAACCATCCTCTCTCGCGGGTTAAGAGCGCACTTTACTATACCGTAGGTCCAGTGTTGTGGCATGGAATAAGAACAGAGTACGTGTTGAAAGCCAAAGTGGGTAGCGTTTTCCATGCCTATAGCATTATTCAGTTAAACAGCTCCAATTCCAGTCAGTCACAAGGGTTAAGAATGAGTCAAAAACCAGTGGACGCCATTGTTTAAAACACTTTTTAACGCGGTACTTTAAAAACGACACGTTCTCAAACGTGCTCCGAGCCCCGGCCTGCCTGTGGCCTGGCCACGTATGTGGGTTGTGAAAGCGGAGCCGTTTCCAGAGGCGAGGTGGAAGTTAGTCGGGCTCAGGAAGTCTGACACCCACGTGCTGAGGTGAGCTGGAATCGCGTGGGCGTGCCAAGGAGCCGGAGGAAGTTAAAGCACTTTCATTCATCTTCCCGTGAGTTGCTTTGCTTGCTACGCTTCTCTCTTCTGCCCTGGGCACTTGACTTACAGCATCACGGATGCAGAGGTGATGTGGAAGGACCTGTCTGCACAGGAAAGCTTTGTCTGTGCATTTCGGGGGGCGGGGGTTGGCATACAATGTCTTGCAGCCACACACAGATGATCTTGGCTTCATCTGGTGCCTTCTCCTGCTATAATTAATCCGCTGTGGAAGCGACACAGCTCTGTTTTGGAATGAGTTACATTTGGGATGTGTGGGCACGTCTCTATTATTAGCCCTACTGCAGGAAGGCCTCCCACTGCTTTTGGCTTCACATTTGGACGGGCCTATCTGGTCACCTGTGCGCTCACGCTCATCATGACCAGATGTCCCCCCCTTCCTCGCATAAATGCTGGCACACAGTCAAGCACATCTGTTTGCAACTCCAGTTCATGGCAAGTTCAAAAGCTGAGTCCCCTACAACCGCCGCAGCCCATGCTTGCATCAGGAGATTCTCAAAGACTTTAAGGTCAGAAGGGACCAATATGATCATCCAGTCTGATCTCCTGCACAACGCAGGCCACAGAACCTCACCCACCCACTCCTGTAATAGACCCCTGACCTGTGACTGAGTTATTGAAGTCCTCACATCATGGTTTAAAGACTTCAAGGTACAGGGAATCCACCAGCAAGTGACCCATGCCCCATGCTGCAGAAAAAGGCAAAAACAAAACAAAACCCCAGGGCCTCTGCCAATCTGCCCTGGGGGAAATCCCTTCCCGATCCCAAATATGGCGATCAGCTAAACCCTGAGCATGTGGGCAAGACTCACCAGCCAGACACCGATTTAACAGGTTCAAACATAGATCCTTAAGGCAGTTCCAAACCAGGTAGACCAGCCCTTAGACTCCTGCCAGCTGATTTTGGCCTGTTGTCTCTTACTCAGGTGACAGGTCACAGCAAATCCATCAGTTGTTAAAACCCTCCAGGACATGAACTTGCTGCTGAAGCTAACCGGAAGCCAGTAGCACTGACACAGGATCCACTGTCCTACCCCAGTTCAGAGACATGGCTCTGACATTCTTCATGTCACACTCCCGTTTACTAGTTGGGGGAGAAGCGCTGCAACCTTTTCCTTGTTTAAAAGATGCTATTTTTAGCGGGAATAAAATCCCTCTGTAATTATGTAAATGTCAACCTGAGAAAACGGTTCACTGTGTTTTATTCTTTCTAGAAGGAACATTTTGTTCCAAGCCAGAAAGCCGCCAAGAGCCAGGACGGTTCTTCACCGGCTGATAAAAGTGCGCGAAGGCTCATCAGCAGGCTCCGGCCCCGCCCTGTGGGTCTGGGGCGACGCGGCGCTCTTCCTGCGCTCTCCCCGCACACTTGGCGCTGTGGCCTGGTAGCCGCACGCCCACCCTTTCCGCCCCAGAGAGCCGGCACCGACACAGCGCACGAGCTCCATGGCGCAGCTCAGGGATCGGCTTAGTGGGGGGCGACGAGGTGCAGTTTAAGGCCGTGGTCTTCTGAGAAAGCAATTCGGTTGCTGCGCCCTCAGGGCGCGGAAGTTTTGCTTTTTTCTCCTTGACAGCACTCCACCAAGGAAAATACATCCTTCCGTCTGTGACAGAGCTGTGTCCCAGCGTGCTGGGGCTAGATCCAGGCCTGCTTTCTCCACCAAGTTGTGGCAGGGTTGGCTTCGTAGCGCCCCCGTTGCGGCCTTCCGTGGCACTGTGCGTCCTGCTGGGAACTCTCCCAGGCTCTAGTCTCTCTCAGCGCCACCCAAACTTAGACAACAGGGCCGTATGCAATGGAAACAAAAGGATCTTCCGCCCCTCCTGGAGTCAGCTCTGGGTTCCTTTCTGCTCTCCGACAGAGCGCTGGCCGTGCGGGTTTTTCTCCCCTGGGAGTTACCCTTCTCCAGCACCTACCAGAGGAGCTGGCTGCCCTTCTGCTGCTCCTCCTCCTCCCAGCTGAGCTCTCACAATGTTTGCAGCCCCCCCTAACAATCAGGCCCAGCTGGGGATGTAGGGTAGCCGATCCCCCCATGCCAAGACAGCCTGACTCCCCTTAAGGGGCCAGCCAGCCCGTGACACAGTCCCAACAGCGAATATAGTCTTAGCCTCAGCCCAGCTGCTTGGATCCAGTGGATGGGGAGCAGAGGGGGTGTTTTTAGTGGGGCTCCACAGAGTTTGGTTCCTGATTCCTGACACGCATGGCGCTCCCAGTGCGATGCTGTGGCAGAAAGGGTTAATAACGCGAGCCTTGGTTCTAAAAAGCGGGGAGTGGCGGGTAGCAGCATGGAGAGCTTTTTACCTACGTATTCGGCCTCGATGAGCCCTTTCCTGGGGCTAAAACTACGCTTGCATCTTCGCTTTCTGTTACCATTTTGGCCCAGCCCCTCTTAGCCGCTCTCCTCCTGCAACACCCTCTTTGTATGAGCTGGATTTTTTAAAATGACTCATGCTGGCTGCTTTTTGCATCTGTCATCCTGATTTATCAGTGGGTTTTGTTTGAGGAAGAGCAATTTCTGCAGACCCGCACTGCTTTAGCTAGCGATACGCTGAGGTGTTGCTCTGGTTTTCAGAGTGCTTCAGTTTCAGGCTAACCAGACTTTAAACACCCCTGCCTTTTACCAGAGAACCTGTTAATTCCCCAAACCTTCCAGCTCGATGCATGCTTTCAACTCTGCTACCTGCTGTCCTCAGCCTTGTCTACACCGGCATGTTTCTTCACACGGCCTACCACGGCACAGATGGCAGGGCTGGTATAGCCCGCTCCCTGCAGACGGCTTGAGTTTTAGCTGTCGTGTTCTTTGTCACGGCTACCGATTGTGGGGCTGCCCCAGTAGGAAATTAGAAGACGAATTTTAGGACAGACAACACCAGACTCTTTAACTGGTTATTGGACACAAGGGAGAATTGACACGTTCATATGTCAGTGTAAATGGTATAATCCCCAGTTCACACTGAATGCAGGACAAACGGACATACAATGGGTTAGGGCTAAGATCACCCCCTTGCCTTACGGACATAAGCCTTGGTCTAAGCTGGCTGTTCCTGGGGTTTCTCCCTGCAAGACCTCTTGTCCGTCCTTCAATCTGTCTTGCCTAAGGTTACATCTACACTCCAGGTTATGCCGGGTGCATAAACCACCCTCTGAGCCACATAAATGACCAGGGCATTAGCTTCTCCCGCTGACATAGCTTCTGCTGCTCACAGAGGTGGGTTTTTTTTTATGCTGACAGGAGAGCTCTCTCCCATCAGCATGCAGCGTCTTCACCGCACGCACTGCAGCTATGCCACTACAGCGTTGTACGTAGAGAGGGACTTGCGTGGCCAGATATTCAGAAGAGCGCAGTGTAGCAATGCACCCAAGGAGCCCTTCTGAATACCTGGCCCTTAGTCCTTCATGCGCTAATGAGACCCACGTACGCTTGCTGTCCGGGAGAGTCAGCAGAATAACTCTGCTCTGCCGCGGAACCCAGGTCTGGTTATATTCTCCTTCTCGGCACAGAGTCAAACTCCTGTAAACAGCCAGATTCTTCCAACGAAATTCCCCTGAACAATGGGCCTAGATTCAGTCTGAAGCATCGTTGACCCCCCGTGAGAAAACGGTGGGAGCGTCTCATTTTCAAAGTCTTTGGGAAAGTGAGGGGTTTATATTTCAGGGCAAAACCACTTGGGCTCTGGCGATGGGGACGTGTGACTGGAGCCTGCAACCCCAGATTCATACTGAAACCTCGCCTAACTCGGATCCCGATGTCTCGGGGAAGTTTGGTCAGGTGCAGTCCACATGGTCAGCCTTTTTATCCTGCCTCCCTCTAATCCCACCAGCCTGCTTTCATTGGAGCCTGACATCCAGCGCCTCTGACATCTCTTTCCCGAAAGTGACAGGATAGAGCGGGGCGGGGGTCAGCACCCTCGACGCTCATGCATCTGTCTCATCCCCCCCGCCCCACTTTGATGTGGTTCCTGGGACAGCTGGGGGAAAGTGTGAAGCTCAATTTAAATGCTGGCTTGTAAAAACAACATGTGGCTGTAGTTTAGCCGTTAACTCCCCATGCATAATGAGAATACCAGCCCGGCCTAGCTATGACATGGCTCTAATGATATACGGCAGGGCCGCCTGGGTTTTCTTCAGACTTGGAGACACTCTGTTACATCACAGCTCGCTGCAAAAAGAGAACAAGCCCACGCCAAGCCCAGCCGGCTCTGGATCGGTTCGCAGCTTATAAGGAAAGCTATTTAATTCTGACTAGAAGATCCTTCCTTTGATCAGCTGGGCTTTGCTGTGAGATTAACGCTCTGAGTGAGCCGAGTGGGTGCGAAGGACAGCCCTGAGGGACAGGAACTGGGGACCTAAGGAACGGAGGAGATGCTGGAATGGTGCATCAATGGATTCCCCAGCTGTCAGAGCTGGGCTGAGGCTGGCTTCATGAGAGCAGTGTCCGAGACGTCTGTGCTCTTCCCCCCCCCCGGTACCTGTCTGATGAGAATGGCACTGCTGACCTGGGGAAGGCACTTTGTTTTTCCATTCAGAAAGATCCACTGTCAGTCATCAGCTCTGGGAAATAACCTCCCTCCTTGGCAAAGCCCGCCGAATAAGGCTTGTAAATATCATAGCAGCTGCAGGCACCCAAATATAGCAGTGCTTCTAGCTGACAGGCAGTCCACAGGGATCATGCCTCCCCCCCCCCAGTGACATGCAGCCACTTCTAGGGTGGAGCACAGCAGCTCTTCAACAGCTCCCGGGAGCCCTACACAGTCGTTCAGGAGGGGAAGCATTATGCTGCTGCCAGCTGAAACAGCAGAAGGGATTTAAGGGCAAAATGCAATTCCCAGCCAGGATGTTGTGGTGAATGTCGCTCTTATGAAAATTGCTGTGGGATAGTTAATATTAGGACCTCGGTTTTACAGCTCATTCAAAGAGAGGAAAGCCGCATTCTCTGCCTTTGTGTTGCATGGTTACTGGATTAGCAAGCAGCAGAGTTTAGAGGGGTCAAAGATGCACAATGGGAATTAACACATAGCAAAATTCTAGTCACTAGCAACAGTGGCTCTCTCAGGTTTGCAGCTCCTGGAACCGTATCTACTCTTCTTCCTGGATGCCAAACTCCCAAGCGGGCTCCCCCCTCCTTCCCTGGGGCTCGGAGTCCCAAGAACCCCTCCCCGAGTGACAAAGCCCAGCCTGACCTGACAAATCCCAATATAAGGCTGGAGGATGCGCTAAAAATCTGGGGCCGCGCACGGTCACTCGAATTCGATCCAGTCAAAAGAATTAGGGTAAAGCTTCGATCTTCCCGGGGCTGCGTGGGATGTAAGGTACTTGCCAATAGCCCTGGATGAAATTTTTCAACCAGAAGCTTTTTTTCCCCAGAGGAAAATGCAGATTTGGCGACACCAAACTGTTTCAGGCCTGGGCGCCAGTTTGGCTGACTGGTTGACGTTAAAAAAAATAAATGGATAAAAAAAGCTGAACCGTTTGGATTGTTCGCATCAAAATGACGTTTTGTTTCACTTTTTTTTCCCCCCCAGATTTATTTTTAAAGAATTAACCACATCAAAAACCCGCTCAGCATTGACACGAAATATTTCATTTGTCCAGGAACTTTGTTTTCTTTCCAATTTTCTGGACCTGCCAGCAAAGCGAAAAACCCATGATTCACCCAGCTCTGTTGCCTCTAAGCTGGAGGCAATATAGAGTTCTTTGTAAAGGGTCAGCTCCGGCTTGCCTGGTAGACAGACGTCAGTGGGGCTGCAAACATGAAACAGGAGCACGAGGCTGGGCCGGACCGTGGCATCACGGCGCTCACCTGGTGGTGAATTCAGTGCCTGGAGTACAGGAGGCAGCCGTGCCCTACACATCTGCCCTGCTCGGCTCTGGCCATCTGGGAAAGATCTCAGATGCTCTTCTGGTCTTGTGGCCTCTGGAGGGGCAGGTTCTGATGCCAGCAGGGGAAGGGATGGGGAGTGCATTATGGGCTCCGTGGCCGTGATCTGATTTGAAGCAGCTGGAATGATTTCCCTGAAGGGTGGGTGGTGGGCAGGGTTCATCGCTGATTACTCCGAGCGACCCGCGGAGCAGGCTCATCCGTGCAGAGCTGCCGGCAAGGGATAGGCACATCAGTAACTGGTGTCATTAGCCCTACCTGCTGGGGTCGCTGGAGGGCTGTGAGGCCCCAGCCCGTCTCACATACACAGAGGCACTCAGGCGGCACAAGTGCGGGCCTTTCCGTCACCAGCCTCGAGCACCCGGCGGACTCTCAGTAAGCACGTGCGGCTCAAATGAAAGGCGCCTGTACTGGGGCTGGCAGACAGAAAAGGTGCAAATTCCCTTGGGCCAGTGACTCCGCCAGTGACGCTCAACACAGCCCCTTGGACGGGCCAGGAGATGGGTTACCAGGGTAACCAGCCACGATGCGGCTCCTCAGGCTTTGTTCCTGGGCTGTCCCGTCTCGTCTTTCCTCCTCTCGGGATGTACATCCCAGCGGCCTGAGCTCAGCGCTGGTGTCAGCGCTCTCCCTGTCCAGCCTCGCGCCCCTGCACAACTTACGTGGCAATGTTCAAAAACAAGCCGAGAAAACCAACGTTTTTCCAAATGCTTGTGAATCCATGTGCTCCCTGGAACACCCAGAGCTACCGTGTATTTGGGGGGTCAGGGGAGTAGAGTTGTAGTTCCTTCCTGTCCCCTTCTGTCCTGAAGCATGAGTGTTGATGGCCCTTGGAGTGCCGCCACCCAGCAAGCAGAGCTGCTGTCACCTGTCTGAGTCCCTTTGGGGCAGTGGGAAGCCGCACAGCCACGCTGAGATCAGAGCTGAGGCACCATGTAACATACATGACGCTGCTCAGCTTGCGAGTGGCAGCGGAAGGCAGGCCCCTGACTCCCTGGGATGCCTTTGAAAACCCCAGCTGAAAGCATTGGTTCCCTCTGCCGGCCACGTGGTCATCACACGGCGGCTCTGGATGGGGAAAGGTGCAGCTGCCTGATTCTCCACCTTGCTGGCTGTTGGTTTGCATCCAAGAAGGGCCTTCGTGCACTGCTGGGTTTGATATTTCATCCCTCCATCTCCACTGAGCCCAGGGCCATGAAATATATATGGCTGTTTGTAATGTAACCGCGGTGCCACGGCGCAGGAGACGGGAGCGGTAAAGTTAGAGGGGTAGGCTGACCTCACCCTTGCCGGTGGGTATCTGTGACAGGTGGGGGGACGGGCACAGCGCTCACTCTGCGGGGGGAGAAGCTGGGAGCTGCTGGCTCAGACAAAATACCCAGGGTGCACAATGAGCAGTAGCAGAGGGTCGGAACAGGCCCCTTATTCTCACCTTCAGCCAGCAGCACAAAGTTGATCTCACACAAAGCCGCTTCGTCCTGCACCCCCAGAAGCCCCCGGCGTCCCAGGAGACACGCTGGCAGCTCCAAGCCGGGCGAGTGGGAGACCCTCCCAGGTTGTTAGGCCCAACACTAGCACCCCACTCCCACGGCATAAATGCCAAGGAGCGCTGCAGTTTGCCGCTGTGCTAATAACCCGCCCAGTCCAGGGGCAAACTGCATGCAGCTGCTTTCCAGGGGAAAACAGGCACGAACGGAAGGTAAGTCTCCAGGAGAGAGCATGTCACGTCTGCAACGCATGGGACCAGTTCTGTCTCACGGCACGGCCGCTCCCTTGCTGCGCACAGAGCAAGACCAGCTGCCTCCACCACGGTCCCCACTGGCCAGGGCTCTGTGAAAGACCCCCAGGTGAGAGTCCTATTAGCCTGGCCTGCCTCCCTGGGGCTAAGCGAAGAGCTGCTTCTCACTGCCATCCCACCCCCAGCACTCTTGTCTCTCCCTGATTGCGGCTGGAACCACCTGAGTGGCCCAGGAGCAAGTTACAGCCTCACCCAGTGCCCCAGGGTGGAGCACTGCCGTGCCCGTGGAGTTCAATGGAGAATACACCGCGCCGGCTGGTTGGATGCGCCATCCTTTCGCTCCGTTGTCCTTTTCCAGGGGCACATGGCGACAGCATCCCCAGCGTTTTGCTACCTTGAGATTGCTTTTGATGGCTTAAAAGCGGGGGGAGGGAGGAAAATCAAACCCCAGCCCAGGTGAAATCACCCTGTCATCTCTATTGAAATAATCTGAGGCGTTTGGGGGGCCCGGCTCCGAGTTTATAAGCTTTGGGGGCTAGCGGTGCTGCTCGTCCCGGGATGGAGCTTTCTGACCGGCGCCAGCCCCTGAGCCCCTTCCGCCAGGGCTCACGTAGCAATCCACCAACGTCTCCCACCTAGCAAGTCCCTCTGTGCCCTCCCGGGGGCATTTCATTGCTGCTGGGAATGGAAGAGTTATTGTAGGGTCACTCACAAACACTCTGCTGTGTCTTTTGTTGTGGTCATCGTTAGCGTCTTCCATCCACAGACTGCAAAGTGCTTCATCAACCTTAAATCACCCCTGTGAGGTCAGAAAACACGGTTATCCTCATTTTACAGATGGGGAAACTGAGGCACAGGAAGTGACTTGAACAATGGCACACAGGAAAGCTATGGCAGAGCCAGGAATAGACTCGAGCTTGCCCATCTCCTTGCCTTGTGCTTAGTCATCCAGCCAGCCTTCCTTCCCAAACGTTATATTTATATCGGCCATGAGCCACTTCTGGGCACCCTGGTTTTCTGTGATGTTGCCTGTCAGCCTGCTGGTTACAAGCTAACTCTGCCACTGGGTGCCATGCTCCTGAACCTTTTACCTCTACTTTAGGTTCCTGGTTCAAATCCAGACCACACCGCTCGTGATTGAAATATATCAATCCTCTTAGCTGGGTAGCTGACTAAACACAGTGTGTGAGGCCATCTCACCACTGCAAGGCTGAGGCACCAAGCTGGTGCTGGCAGGTCTGGGCTAAGTCACGGGCATTTCTATCTGGTGCTTTCCACCAGCTCCTCATTCACTTAATATATTAAAACGAAGAGGGGGGAGGGGTCTGGGAGGAAATCACACACCTAAGAGTTACCTGGTCTTGGTCTTTGCGAATTGTTCTGCTGGCGGGAGAAAGTAGGTCAAGATTTTGGGTTCTGGCTCCTTTATTATTAAAGCAATGCTTCAAAGCACGTACGACTGGGGGAGATCGGTTGCAAGGTTTAGCTCAAATGCCCTGTCACCGTCAGGCTGAATACGCTGGTGCCTGTTTCTCTGTCGTTTCTCATGTTACCTTCCAATCTGCTCTGATGATAACGACTGAGTCACTAGCCACAGGGATGGGGCAGCGTGGGAGCAGAACTGAGCCCCTTGCACTGGTTTCTAAGCAATCAGCAAGAGCAGAGGCCTTATTGGCCATGCTGCAGTCATAGGCAGTGAGCCAGGTGTCTTAAATGAGTCAAACGTCTCGGGTCTGGTCAACGTAATCTCCCCACTCCTAAAAGCCCCAGAGAGGCCACGTCAAATGGAATGACTCAGAAGAAGGGGACTGAAACAACAGCCAAAGCAGCTGATTTAGAGGGTAGACGTGTAGCGGGAGGATTATACAGGCCAGAAGGAGCAGTGAGGAAATTAGAGGGGCAGGAAGAATTACAGACAGTAAAAGTCGTACGTCCAGTGTTACATTCACAGCATCACATGCAGATGTTAGATAAAGACATGAATGCTCTTGCTGGGCGGTCGCAGCGTAACACTGCTTTATTGGTTGGAATCCGAATGATCACACCCAAGAAGCCCAAAACAGAGAGAGACAAAACAGGCTGCTCCCTAAGACATAACTCACCCCATCTTACGCTAGGCCAGCTGGCTGCTGACTCCTGCTCCTAGGCCCAGACCACATGCTTCTCTAGAGAGCCCCCCAAAGAGGAAGCAGGGCTAGGAAACCCTCTGAAATGTAAAGTGACATCCTACAACTTTAAAACCAGTTTTCAATAGACTCCCCACCCGGCCCAAAACTGCCCAGCCAGCAACTTCACAGTCCAAGACCAGGCCACGGTGGGAGTGAGAGCGGAGGTAAGTCTTGTGCGTCTCGCTGATTCCTTCCTCTGCCAGGACGGGGGGCAGAAGCGGGAGAGGGGTTTTCCAAAGGGACTGGAAGGACAGACACAGGCTAGGAAGTTGTCAGTTGTTCCCAGGATCAGGCCCTACAGGATGCTATGAACTAAAAGGGAGCTGTGGCAGGGAAGAATTGAGCTCACGGGATAATGGGGTGACGGGACAAGATAGCGAAAGGGGTTAGTAATGGGACACCGCCAGGTCGCTGGCTGCAGTCTGACCCAGCTCAGTCCTGTCTGATGGCATCTCAGTGACCACGTGAAGCCAGCTGGTGTCTTCAGCGCAGGTCACAACGAACGGGCGCCTTTCATTGGTCCCAGTGGGCAGGCCAAATTGGAAAGGGTCGTGCAGAATCTGACCCCAGAGGTGGGTCCCTCCAGATCAGGGCTAACGTGCGTCGGCTGGAAGAACCTTGGCCTGCTACCCACGCTGTCCCTGTCTGCAGGTAGCTGAGGATGTCTCTCTGCACGGCTCGTGACAGCCATTCACAGCTGAAGCAAGATAGAGAGTGAGAAGCAAACCCCGCCCTAGCCAAGGAGAGCAGAGGGTTTGATAACACGGACTGGTCTCGCCACACCCAAGCATCTGGGCCAGAGTCTGAAACGGGGACCAAAAGCTCTGCATTTCTTTCCCTCTTGTGATGTCCTAGCCCCATTAGTTCTCCAGTCGCCCAGACTCTCTCCGGAAAAAGAGGGGACGTGAAAGCCGAATTCCCCATGAAAGGAAGCTGAAATAAATTTTCTGGTCTTCTGGTTCTGTCTGATAGAAGCAAAAATAAGAGCAAGCTCCTTTATTTTTCCTTGGCAGGTCTCCTCTGAATTGGAACGGGGCAGCAAGCAAGTGGGCCGGGGACAGTGCTCTAGGGGGACAAGGGAGCGTTTGATTGCAGATGAGTGCAGAGAGAATGACTTTTGCATGTGCTTTTCCGGCAGCAATTTGTCCAAATCAGGGATCAGGTTTCTGGAGCCAGCAGATGGGGAATTAGGAAATGTGCAGATAACACAGGAAACAGTGATTCAAAGGTCAGAGGCTCTTAAAACTGACATAGCGCTAGGGCCAGGAACATATATTTAGGTTCACACAAGAAGAATAGGGTGGAAACTGCCGAGGGTGGAGGACATCGGGCCAAAGTTTGGCTTCATTACGGAGCAATCCCAGAGGATGGAGGAGTAGTGAACTCAACTCCATTACTATATAAAAAACGTCGGGGGACATGGGAGGAAATTACTAAGCAGTCAGTTTGACAGGGGCTGTGGAAACACTGTAGGAGTTGTTTTAAGGCAAAGACTGGAGAAACGCTTGGGAAAGCACAGCAGGATTTCAGGAAGGGGAGACTGAATCTAAGGGCTGGATTAGAATACCTAGTGTATCTAGTTGTTCCAGGTCCTTTTGGCAGACCCCATAGCCTGGCTGGGCATGTCCAAACTTCAATCCAGTTTCTGGAGAAGCTCTGTAGCCTGTGTGTGCAGGGGTTGGACTGGATGGTTTTAGTAATCCTGTCTGGCCTTGGAATCTGCGAGTCCCCCATTTGCCGTCTTTCATGGGCCTTGGAGCATTCTGGGTAGCCCAACACGCTCATAACAGCTGGAACGCAGTATTTGATTATGATTATAATCTACTCTCGTGCTTCAGGGCTTCAGTCAGTCACCTGCAGGGTCAGGAAGGAAATTTTTTCCATGCACACTAGTAATCCGGGTTTGCTTTGAAGGACCAAAGTTCTGCCACAGCTTGAGATAGAAGGGCACTGGTTGGGATGGACCAGTGCTCTCAAGTGGTACAGAAAATCCTGTCTGAGGTGCCTAGCTCGTGTCTTGTTCATATGCTTAGGGTCTAACTGATTGCCAGATTTTAGGGTAGGAAGGAATGTCCCCCCAGGTCAGATTAGCACTGACCTTGAAGGTTTTTCACCTTCTTCTGCAGCTTGGATCACCGGGTGGGGTCATCTGGTCTTATCCCACCTAATCAATTCCCTGACATTGCAGAGGCCTCGGGCATTGAATGACACCAAATTTCTGCCGTAGTCTCCTAAAGTCTGAAATGCTTTGGTTTAACGGAAGTCACTGGGCTCCGTGGAGGGGTGTTTGGGTGGAAGGTAATGGCATGTGATGTGCCGGCTAGATGATCACACTGATCCCTTCTGGCCTTAAACCCTATGACACCATAAAAGATTAGGGGTGCACGAAGCGCTGGAAAGCTGGTGCATGGGACAAACGTTAAAGAGAAACACCCAAAAGGGATGCTTAGAGGTGGAAAGCAGTAGTTTGTGGCGGGCAAGGAGCAGCTCCGCTCTGCCTACTGCCACCCCAATTCTTCGTCCGTGTCTGTGTGTACCTGATATGCTCACAAGGACAAGACAGCACAAGTGTGGGGCGACATCACCTAACCCCACACGACAACTGCTGAGACCCACAGAACAGCCGTAGGAACCACCTGCCTTGAAAAGCGGGTCCCATTGAATGACACCAAGTTTCTGCTGGACTGGAGAGGGCAGCTTTCCATGGGCAAGAAAGCACCCAGCATGTTGTGGGTGCTACCATAAGCCAATCAAGAATCATTTGTGGGGCACGGTTGGTCGCCACATGGTTTTGTTTCTGTTCTCTGGTTGGAGGAGAAAAACTCTTTAAACAAGAGGATGGTAAATTCATGATTGCATGATTCACCAGTTCTCCTTAGGGCTAAACTTCATGGGATTGCACCTCTGACCCCAGCGCCGGTGAAATCGGAGAGCAGCAGCTGGCTCGGACCCATGAGACCCTGCCAGGGACCCAGAACATCAAAAAAAGGGGGTGGGGGGGCGGCAGAGAATTTGCAGAGGGGGCAGGAAGGGTAGCGGAGGGAGGGAAAGATGGAAGGCGGTGAGGGTCCAGCCAGAGGGAGAAAGGGAAGGAAGCAGGGCCAGGGCTCTGGCTGGGGGCGTAGGGCAGGACGGGGATTAGGGAAAGGGAGTAGGATCTGGTTGGGATGATGGCGAGAACAGGGCAGAAAGAATGGAGGAGAAAAACTCCGACCTTGGGGATCACCCAGGACTGGTTACAGCTGGGACTCAGCTCTTGATTACGGGAGTGCAGGGCCGTTCTGCTTCCACTGCAGCCTGTCCAGTCCCGACTCGGAGCCCAGGCTCTCTACCCCACCACAACGCAGCGGGGTGGGCCACACAGCGCCAGCTCAGGACACCGAGGCAGGCTACAGGGAGGGAGGGGGGAGCGCGGGATTGCCAAGTGCCAGTGACTGGGGTAGTCAAGCCGGTTCTCAGAGCACCTCGGGAAGGAGTCCGGGGCCTGGCGTTCACTAGGCCTGGGAAAGGCTGGCTTCCCCGAGCCCCCGTCGGATTGCCGACCTGGCCGAGCCAGACTCACGCAGCAGAGAGGTTAAGTCAGCTGCGTTTCCACCGGGGAAGTAAAGACAGTTTCCAACACAGCCCAGCCCAGCCCGGCCAGCTGAGGGATCTGTTTGTGATTCCAGACAGGCTCTGGTTTGTGTCTGCTCCTAGGCAGCCTCTTTCAAACTCAGCGGCACCGGGGCTCCGGCAGCGCGCCCCTGCCCTGCCGTCCACGCTGCAGGACGCCTTCCGGAGACACTGCCTCTGCTCGGCCACCGGCACGTCAGCCGGGCACTTGCCAGCACAGCTGCTGCTCACCCTGGCCATCTCCTGTCCTGGGAGGACCCGTCCCAGGCCCGGAGCTAACCCGGGAAGGAAGGGAACATTCCTGCAGAGGGAAGCGGTTTTGCCCGATGTTTCTGTGAGCTCCCTTTGCGGTCAGTGGGGAGTTTGCTCCAGAGGACACAGTGCTTTGATGTGGCCCATTAGACAGAGCGAGTCCCTCCTGTTTCTTCACCCTGCAGGCCAGAGTCCAGCGTTTGGGGCGTGGGAGGCAGCGGCTGTAGATTGGGATTAATGGCACGTGTGTCTTCTGACTCCGCTGCAGGATCTAACCCGAGGGGAAGAGCCCCGGGGCCGCTCGTCCTTGTCTGAACACAACTGGGCCAGGCTCTTGCTGGGCCAAGTGAATCCAGAGACTCTCCTCTGAGGTCAGTGGAGTCACTCCAGATTTACACCGGTGAGCAGAGCCGAATCTGGCCCAAGGAGCTTTACTCATTAGCAGGGGAACCCAAATACTAACTAACGAACTGGGAACTCAGCAGGGAGCAGGGATCCTGTCCTGGAATTACAGGCGGATGCTGGTAATTAAATCAACAACAGCAGTTACTCAGGCCTTGTCTACATGGAACCAATTTTCTGGTCTATGACTATCTGCTCTGGTGTAACTGTACCGCAACGGTACGTCCACACCGCTTTGCTCATGCTGGCGTAAGCTACTTCCCATGTGAATCACTGTGTCCACACAGCTCTCTGCACAGCATTCTGGGTAGATATCCCATGGTGCGATGTTCCACCCTTCAGCTCTATGCGTTTGGGGATTTTTCTTGTGATGCATTGTGGGATACCTCCTGGAATTCTGGGGTTCAGGGTCCAACTAACAAACTCCCACGATTACTTCCACGGTATCCCATGATTCATCTGGTTTGAGCAACCCAACCCCATTTTCAAACTGCTGTCAGGTAGCATGAAGGAATAACCACAATCCAGACCGGCACTGATGGGAACTGGCTGCTCCAGATGTCTTGGCACTCATGCATCCAGATGGCCTGAGTGAGTCAAGCGACAACCACCAGCACAGCTGTCTTGATGCTGCACAGATCCTGCTAGAGGAGGATAAAATCGAAGAAGAACTTCTGCAGGGCGGTCTCCTGGAGCAGCTTTACTCAGGGGAGTGCTGATGTCCTCAACCACCCACCACTGGCCAGGGGGACAGGACAGGACTGCAGAACTGGGGTGCCCAGTAGAAGCAGCAAAATTTCAGGATGCAGAAGGTTTCTTTTCTGGAGGTCTGTGCAGCGCTCACCCCGGAGCGGCAGGGGCAGAACACCAAGAGAGCTGCCCTCAGCGTGGGGAAGCATGTGGCCCTCGCCATCTGTCACTTGGCTAGCCAGAGATGCCTTATAGGAATGTCCTCGGAGCCTCCTGTGGCCAACTTACCCCCTATTCCAGTGCGTGTTCCACGATGGAAGGTGGCTAAAAGCTCTGGGCAAACTGGGAACCAAAGTCCTTCTTCTCTTGCCTTTGCTTTTGCCGCATCTGCCACCACAGCAAATTGATCAGCCACGCCAGGTGCGTGGGTTTTAACCCCCGCAGTGCTGCATCCGGAGTGGGAGGTAAAGGACTGGCCCAGAAATCTCTTCCTCCCTGGGATCCGTGGTTGGCTCGGTGCCGTCCAAACCACCCACAGCCCTGCCGAGTTCCACAGTGGCAAAAACCCAGCCCAGCTCCTCCAGCGTGCCCGTGTGTGGGAAGCCTTCCTGGAGCATTTGCTTTTGTCCCTAGTCTTTTATAAAGCTGCCAGAGCTTCTTGGCTTTGGGGTGGTCCTGGGGCTGCGTTTGCTCCGACACCATTCATGGATCTTCGCACTCCAGTGGCTCCTCCTACGACGGGCCGGGACATGGTCCTCTCCCCAGAGGAACGTCCAGGATCTTCCGACAGGACCACGTAGGCGCCCGTGGCTGCTCTAATGGACTGCGAACTTAGAATCGCAAAGGGGCGCACCTGGGGTTCCCCTGCACTCGTTGTGCTCCTGGGACCTGTCCGGTAAGACGGCAGGAGAGAAGCTATTCTGGGTGCAAAGGAGTAGGTGAAAGGTGGAGGAGAATGAGTTCAACGGGGCCTGGATCACCACTGACACCGCTGCCCTTTGTGCCTGTAGGCGGCAGACACCGCCAGGGTTCCAGTCAAAGGAGCTCTTTGGCCCGGGAATGGTTTGAGCCTGGAAGTGGTGCTGGGCTCCCTTAGCCCTTTCCTGAAGGTACTGATGCAGCCTATCCAGGGCCGCAGTCACCGCCTGGATCTCGGCCTGGCTTCAGATTGCAGGATGTTCATTTGCTTTCACAGCGTCCCTGGTACAAAAGGGGAGTGCATCGCTTGGCTCGCTCCATCCCCGTCCCCCTACCTGGGGGGACATCGGCTAGTTCCAATTGCAGTACTTCCGCTTTCTCCAGGCCCGGTTCCTGTAGCCTCCCAGCAGCTGCCTGGGCTCTGGCTATTTGTGACATTTCCCTGGGATCACACATCAGCCTGCGGGTTTTGTTCATAGCAATGCAAGCCTCTCCCAGCAATTTCTGAGAGTTTACATAGTGACCTGCATGATTCCAACCCCCTGGCCTTACCATCTGCAATCTGGGCCCCACCTCATGTGTGTCTTGCCCTGTAATGGGGGGTGCTCCGTGCAGGGAGGAGGAAGCTAGGCCTGAGACGGCTTTAAGCCAGACAGCAAGTGTGAACAATCAGGACAGGAGTGGGGGGTGATAGGCACCTATGCAAGACAAAGCCCGGAATATCGGGACTGTCCTTATGAAATCGGGACACCTGGCCACCCCGGATGGCTTTGTCTCCCTCCTGGACATCAGAGGGAAATCCCCGTGCTAGCTACAAGGTCCCCAGACAGCTCCAGGGTGGAAGCGTTTGGCAGCTGGTCCAAATGCTGCCCTTTCCCAGATCAGCCTGCCCCCCTCCCATGGGGCCAGCTCCTGCAGGGAGAGGCGCTAAGTATGGAACAGCCTGTGCAGTCTGGCCCGTAACCATGGCCCATGCACCTTTGAAATAAAAAAAAACCCGGCACCCCCCCCCCCACACAAGGTAAGCCCACCGCGACCACAACCGCCAATCACAAGGCAACTCCGCAACCCCCACCTCAACGACCACTTGTAGTACCTGGAGAGATCAGACATGCAGATAACATCACACGTCATGACTCAAACCCTGTCTCACACATGCGTGCAAGGCGCTTGCAGATTCGTGGGCAGCCGGCTGCTGGATTCGCAACAGGTTTGATCTGTGATCGCTTAAACTGTGGAAGTGGGGACAAGGCGGCGTCTTTCGCTGGACCCAGAAACGTTTAACGTTCGCCATCCCCGTGTACGGTGACCACGCAAATCTTTAGACTCGCATAAAACACAGCCGGCAGATTAAATTATTTTTCTGGCAGTTGGCAAATCCATTAAAAAAAAAACCTGGCCAGGCCGGTCAAATGCTGGCCACAGGGTAACCCCACCCAGGGGGAGCACATGCTGCGAAGCCCCCAGAGTGTGGGGTGAGCCATGGCCAGCGGGACACATTGGGCCCGGAAAGCGAGCTTTCCAAATGAGAACCAGGCAAAGCGGGGGTCGCATCCCACGTGGAGCAGCCTGCGAATGCAACCTGGCCGCCACTTCTCACTGGTCCCCACCTGAGTGCCCATCTACAACCACCCCCAGGGGACCGACCAACACCCCACAGTCTGCAGGCAAAGAGCTGTTGCTGGAGCCCTCCAGATGCTCAGACAAGAGAGGCTCAGGGCCCAGCTATCAGAACCAGGATTGGAGCACCCTTGGCCGGGAGGATCAAAGCCAAGTTTTTGCTCAGACACTTACACAGGGAGGGACCGTTTGCAAATGATGAATCCAGGGCCACATCCCTCCACGCTCTGATCAGGGCTTTGGGGCAGGGCTGCCTCTATCAAAGGCATTTGGGCAAATGTCTTGGCTTCTCCAGAGCTCCCTGGCTCCCACCTGGGCGTCTTG
Organism: Emydura macquarii macquarii; assembly: GCF_026122565.2. Lineage (NCBI taxonomy): Eukaryota > Metazoa > Chordata > Testudines > Chelidae > Emydura > Emydura macquarii. The sequence continues at coordinate 1,646,935 of NW_027130449.1, read as the reverse complement.
ACCCTCTCCTGTGATCTGCTCATCCCAGCACTGCGATGTGCTCTTGGGTGCCTCTCTGTGGGGCCTCGGGGGGCCGATGGGCTCTGGAGAAGCGAAGATGCTGCCCGAGAGCAGAGGCTGCGTTGGTATCAAAGACTGAGGGGCTAGAAATGGATAGGGGGGGGTTCCCCCGAGGCGTCAGGAGCTCTCTAAAGGAACCCTCCTGCCACCTCACCCCGATTTGGAACTGGATTCCCTGGGAAGCAGAGGAGACAAGCACGGCCCCCTGTGATGGAGGCTCCAGCTGCTGGGTGTCACCGTCCCGTCACACAGAGGTAGGTGGGCCCCATGTCCCTGTGAGACCCTGGTAAGACGGGGGGTGCTTTAACCCCCCCCCCCCACGGCCGAAAGGCCACTTCTGCTCCACCCACCCCTGGCTCAGCTTGCTGCCCGTGCTCAGGGGCAGGGGTGCCAAGGGACTTGGAGGGTGAGCACTCCAGCTGCACAAACATAATGTGTCCCACCAAAGCGCCAGTGGGGAGATTTGCTTCCTGGTTAATGGGCATGTTCATTATTAGGATCCCCCCCCCCCAGCCAGCTCTGCTGCAGGACACTCCACTGTGTGCCTTTCCGGCCCCTTAAATATCTCTGGCTCGATCTGGGCTGCCCGGGTCCCCCTCCTCCATCTCACAGAGCACAAGGAGACACACAAGGCCCGGCTGGGTGTTTCTCAAACAAAGAACTTCAGTGTCCAAAGGCAGCCTGGGAAAGAGCCGGGCCTGGTAGTTAAAGGGCATGATTGAAGGGACTCCTGCGTTCTGTTCTCAACTCTGCCAGTGACTCTCTGCGTGGACCTCCCTCTGTGCCTCAGTTTACCCATCTGTAAAACAGAGATCATGATGTCTCCCTCTCTGTCCTGGGAAGCTGTGAGGCTGGGCTTCTGAATGTGCTAAGTACATGCAAATGAATGTGCCTAAAAGAACCATAAAAATCAGGTGTTAAGAAGGGATTGAGTTGCTATTAGCATGTCAGGGTGAGAGACCTTCCCCCGACTGAGCCTGGAAGCCGTCGTGGACGGAGCTGTACAGATAGCCCAGGCAGCCTCTGCTCTCCAGCTGTGTGTCTCCCGGGGAGCCAGTCATTTATTAGCATGACTCTAGCTGGCTCATTTACCCGACCCTCACAGCCACTGACTCTCAGGGCAGCTGCACGATTTGCAATTTGTTTTTATTAGTCCAATATGGGATAACTTGGGCCTTCCTTGAGTCGACCACAACCTCCCGTTGCCAGCGCCAGAAGGCAATAAATGCATCATCCTGCAGGGACCGAGAGCATTTTGCTGTGGGGTGGCTGGCTGATTGATAGGCCGCCAAACCAAGCACTGTTACAAAGCAGACACTTCCAGCATCGAGGTGGATCTGCGGCTTGACCAGGGGCTCTGAGGACAGGCTCCACGAGCAGGGATTCATCCCTAACCGTCGTGTGCCTGTCACTTCGGGCTCACAGCACAGCACGTGTCACCACTTCCGGATGACAGGTCGGCACGGGGGATCGCGGAAAAGGAAGTTGCCTGGCATGATGTGCCAGCACTGAAACAAGCGAGGCAAGCAACGCTGGTTCTTGGGAGGCGGTAGCTGGTTGAGGGGGCCCGGCAAAGAGGTGAGGGCCATTCTATAATTCCCACTCATCAGGCGGCTGGTGGGGTACAGGGCGGAAGCGCTTGGGCATTCGTAGCTGAGTGCATCCACAGAGCTGGCTGCAGCGTGGGACTTCCACTCCAATGGAGATGCCAGCACGGGCAACTGCCTTTCATCCTAAGCTGGAACACGAGGCCACATTGCAAAACTTGCCATGGAATGAAACTATGGAAAAAATATAGGTTTGGAAATTTTGAAACCATCTGTCAAAGCCCTTCGTTATAATTGTAACTATAACTACATTACATATTGTGACAGGCTGCGCCAGGCCTTTGCTGTTCCTGCCAATGATCCCACTGCCTTGGTTCTCCCCACCCTGCTGGAAGGGAAGACCAGCAAGTTCTGACCTGCAGGGGTTGCCTAAAGAGGCCTCCCTGATCAGTTTCAGGCAGAACCAGCGAGAGTTGGTCCTCCGGCACCTAGAAGGGCTGGAAGCAGGCAGAGGCCAATCAGAGCCCAGCAGGCCACATAAAAAGGGCAGGCTGCCTTACTAAGGGCCAGTTGGGGTGGGGGGGAACTAGGGCAGGAGAGACAGATTCTCCCTGTTGTAATCCGCACTCCATGGCTCTGTCAGCAGTCTAACCTTGACAAAACTGGTCTCTCTGAAGGGCTAGTCTTTATATCATGGATTTTAATGCCCAGCTTGCTATTTTGAGTTAAGATTTAGGCTTTCCATGTTGAAAAGTTCCAGAAGGGTAGCCTGTTCATCTGTCTGTAGGGTTAGTCTGTCTGTTAGGGTTAGTCTGTATACAGCAAAAACAATGAGAGTTCTGTAGTACTTTAAAAACTAACAAATTTAATTTGTGCAAGTGTAAGCACAAAGTGGGTTACAGCTGGGGATGCATCAGTTGGAAGTGACAAAGGAAGAGAAGGACCTGGGTGTATTGGTTGATCACAGGATGACTTTGAGCTGCTAATGTGATGTGGCTGTGAAAAAAAGCTAATGCAGTCCTTAGATGCATCAGGCAAGGTATTTCCAGTAGAGATAGGGAGATGTTAGTAGTGTTATACAAGGCGCTGGTGAGACCTCATCTGGAATACTGCATGCAGTTCTGGTCCCCCATGTTTAAGAAAAATGCATTCAAACTGGAACAGGTGCAGAGAAGGGCTATTGGGATGATCTGAGGAATGGAAAACCTGCCTTATGAGAGGAGACTCAAAGAGCTTGGCTTGTTTAGCCTGACCAAAAGAAGGCTGAGGGGAGATATGATTGCTCTCCATAAATACATCAGCGGAATAAATACCAGAGAGGGAGAGGAATTATTTAAGTTCAGTGCCAATGTGGACACAAGAACTAATGGATATAAACTGGCCATCAGGAAGTTTAGACTTGAAATTAAATGCAGGTTTCTAACCATTATGGGAGGGAAGTTGTGGAACAGCCTCCCTAGGGGAGCAGTGAGGCAAAAAACCTAGCTGGCTTCAAGGCTGAGCTTGATCAGTTTATGGAGGGGAGGGTCTGATGGACAGCCTAATTTGGCAAATAACTGATCTTTGGCTACAAGTGGGAAATATGCCCAATGGCCTGTGGTGGGATGTTGGCTGGGGTGGGCTCTGAGTTACTACAGAGAATTCTTTCTGGGTGTCTGGCTGGTGAGTCTTGCCCACGTGCTCAGGGTTTAGCTGATCGCCATATTTGGGGTCGGGAAGGAATTTCCCCCCGGGGCAGATTGGCAGAGGCCCTGGGGGTTTTTCACCTTCCTCTGCAGCATGGGGCATGGGTCACTTGCTGATGGATTTTCTGTGCACTGAAGTCTTTAAATATTTGAGAACATCAATAACTCAGCCAGAGGTCAAGGGTCTATTACAGGAGTGGGTGGGTGAGGTTCTGTGGCCTGTGCTGTGGAGGAGATCAGAATGGATGATCATAATGGTCCCTTCTGACCATATAGTCTATGGGTCTATGTTCTGCTCTGGCCCTAAAAGCTGGGGGATGAGATGAACTAACCAGGGGGGCTCTTTTCCATGGAGCTACCAATAATTTATTCTGAGCAAGCGGCAGTCTTGGGCATCAGCTGTTTGCTGCCCCTGCAGCAGGTTGGCTGACAAGTTTCAGTTGCTTTGATGAGGTATGTTAAGAGGTGTCCTGGGAACGGCAAGCGCACATGGTGCTGCCCTTCCCGTGTACTCTGACTGCGCCTCGCTTGGTTTTCCTTCCTCTCCAGCCCCTTCGTTTTCAAAAGTGCACTCAAGGGCCCCGATGCTGCCGTGAGTCTACGCGAAGGAATCCCTGAGGCTGCATGGAGCTCTGCTGACATCAGTGGAGGGCTGGGGGCTGCCCATGGGCAGCTCATGGCGGGATCACAGCCTGATGTTGAGTAACCAAACTGAGTCAGCCAGGGCCCCGTTTGCAGTGGTGCTGCGTGCTCCCAGCTCCCTTCAGCTCCAAGGGGGTTTGTGAGCGTTCAGCACACCGGCGCTCAGGCCCTGTATCATTGGCCCTGCGGTCGGCAGCATTTTCAAAGCTTTGATTGGTTTTTTTTTTTTGGCCAGTACCGTTTCCACAGCCTCTCTCAGGGCAGTTCAGCCCAGCACAGGGGCAGGTGGGGACTTTAAACCCACGGGCTCTGTTTATGCCTCCAGTATTTTGCTCTCGGAGTCCCTAGTGGGTTTTGTGGAGGGGTCCCAGAGTCTCCTAGGAAGAATATCTGAGGAAGCAGCATGGGCTGAGTCCTACCCTTGGTTCTGACAGTCCCTCCCCCTGTGGCCCTGGGCCAGGCACTCTCCTCCTCTGGGACTCTGTTTCCCCATCAGTACACAGGGATAAGGATACTCACTGCAGAGTTTCCAAAGGCTTCCCTGATGCTCACTGAACGCTTGGGAGCTGCAAGGACCGTAATATACAAGGGTCATTGTTACTGAGTCAAACCCCAAATTCCATCCTCAGGCAAGACTCCTGTTGACTCCACTGGGGTTTGAACCGGTTAAATCCTCCTTCCAGCTCTGGGTCATTCAGAGATCCCTGTTGATTAGGGGCAGCGAGCAGGATCCGAGCCATGGTTTGCAGTGGCTAGGCCATATCCCTGCATGGACATGAAGGGCCACTCTGACCTTCAAGTCTATTAGACCAGCTAAGCCTGCTCCATGGGCTGACAAAACCAGGCTTTGCATGGCCCTTTACTTTTGTCCTATCTATTGTTCTAGCAGAATCCCAGACAGGCAAATTCTAGACTCAAGGGGGAGATTGAAGCCCTTGACGGATTCTGATTTTATTGCAGAAGCTTCGTATGGCTTGGCAGGGCTACACCTTGCGGTGGTGCGGGGAAGGATGCCTTGCTCAGTTCAGACACAAGTCAGCCGTGGTTCCACGTATCTTGCCGAACAACAAGGCTGATGTATGTGCATGCTCCACTCTGATTGTCTTCCCTGATTACTGGTTGAGGAAACACAGGGATGGCCCGGAGCACTCCAGCCTGTATTTCCTGGAATATTTTTCTCAGAGCCTTGCCTGTGACCTTATCTTGCTGTATGTATTTGACTTGGCGAGATGGAAATAATCAAGTTCTCCAGCCCTGAAACGCTCTCTGTGTTACATTCCACGCACCAGCCCTTCTTCTGCCTTCCTTGCTTCTCTCCCTCATGTCCTATTTGTGTAAGAGACGGGCCGGGCTGTAACATTCAGGTCTGATTTCAATCCCACCGGAGCCCAGGGTTGTTCGAGTCCAGGGACAGGCATGTTTTTAGCTGGATACGCAGCCCCTGGACTCGCTGTGATCCCCAGCCACATGGTTCTCAATTATTCCTTGTCAGGATGTGGATCTTATGAGGTCATGGAATACACACACCACATTCTGGATCCTTTCCTGGCCTATTGCTGGGAAGTGTCCTCCAGGGTCTCTGAATGGAGATATTCAGCCTGAATCGCCCTCTCCCTCACCCCGGAGTGAAGCAGGGGCAGGTCTGGTGCGAAGCCTAGAGGAGAATTAGGTCCATCGCTTTCCTGCATTGCCACAGCGGTGGAGGTCTGGCAGTGCAATGTCTGCTGACGTGGTGGGCTCCCGTGACGCACGTGGCCTTCTACTTCCTAGAGCGTCCTCTCCAAAGCCTGGGTGATCTCCTCCACCCACTCTGACAAACAGTTGTCCAGGCTCTGGCTGTACATCCCTCGGTCTCTAGCATCCCTGACTCATCTCACGCAACTCCCACGTGACTCCCCCAGCCCCGAGACCGCACCTAGCCCTGCTCCAAACTTTCCCACCAGCTTCCATTTGCCTCTGGCCCCAGAGCCAAACGCCTTGTTGCTGCCGTCTAAGCCCTGCCCAGCTCGACGCCCTTCTTCCTCTCCGCTCTGGTCTCTTCTCACTCCCCATCTTGCCTCCTCCATCCCTGTCCCCCACTTTCCCTACATCCTTGTCCCTGAAACTCTATGCCCTACGAGCCTCACCCACCGCCCTTCCATGCTCTCCTCGTCCAACCTCTCCTTGAAACACTCCTTCCAGGGAGGGGGCTGCGTGCAGCTCTCCAGAGGTGTATCGCTAACCAAAGCACCCACCTGGCTGCGTTCTGTCCCGCTCCTCTCTTCCCCACAGTGCTTCTCACCACCCCTGCTCCTTACTGGGCAGCATGGAAATATTATCCATGCTTTACAGACAGATGGAGGGACATGGAGGGTCACACTAGGCGTCTGTGTCCGAGCTGGGAACTGAATGCAAAATAATTGAGCCCCCCCATTAGGCCATGCCCCCCAAGGGTTATACACACTTCATCCCATCCATTTCAGCGGGGGAGTCGCATGAGTAAAGGGCTCCAAGACGTCACTTGTGGAAGGCAGGTGCGGTGACTAGGAAATACGGACAACATTACAACACAGATGTTTTTTAATATACAGTGAATAAAAAGTCTTATTTGGCACTCAGCAAGCAGACTCTAATTATAATCCTCCAGGCTTCTTTTCCATGTGTAGTCGCCTTTTAACGAATGGCGTCACTTTTTCCTTTCGGTCTTTTGGGAGTCGCTTTCTAAGGCCCATGTGCAGCCTTCCTGAGAGCCGTGGCGGGCAGGGTCCTTCCCCCGTCTGACACCATCCGTCCAGGCCTGAGGCTCAGGGGCAGTTGGTTACGTCCCGATTTTCTTTTCTGTTTAAATTCATTGTTGTTCTTTACGAGCAGGATTTTTTTCCCCATCGCAGGGGAGTGCGACCCGCCTCCGGTATTACATTGCAGTTTATAAAATGCTCCCCTCTTCTGAGCGCAGGGTGCAATGACACCTTTGAGGCGACCAGGGAGGAATTTGAGTTAGAAATGGGCTTGAGGTGCAGAAAGGTGTGAATCAAGGCTTGGGTTCCAAACACGCCAGCCTTTGGGGACGTCTGGTACCAATAATCCTCCTTAGCGCTTACATAGCATTGTCTTCTGTGTCCCATCCACTGCCCCACAGGGACTCCCAGGGCCTGGTTTTTGGCTGTCACTAGTTCTGGTGCATTCATTCATGCACACAAGTGGGGAGAACAAATAGCCCATGGAATGCATCATCCCTCTGCGCTTGCCCCTGATGGAACTGGCTGTGGGTCGTGCGTGCCCAGGTGCAATTCTTCCTGCAGCTCAGCCATGTTGCTCCTTATTTCCTGCCCTTCATGCTATCTCCAGCAACGCCCCTCCAGCCAGTATCTCCCCAGACCCAAGTGGAATTGCCAGTGGGCTTGTTTTGCTCTTTGTCCTTTTAAAAAAGGGTTTTGCAGGGGGCTTTTCGCAGCCAGGGAGGTAGGATTTTTGCCCCGCCTTTCTGAGCTGAGCCACGTCACACCTGTGGGATTTATAATTCATCTGCGGAGCTGCTCAGCGAACGTCCCATCTCCACCGCCAGGCGGGAACCTTCTGCAGTTGTTGGTTTTCATGGCACATTCGGGGCTCCTTTCTACTCAGGGAGCCAGATGCAGCCCTGAAGCAATTTGCACCTGCTTACACCAGGGCTGGCCCCAGATGTAGGATCTAGTTCTAAGTTACATCGAGATCCTTGGTCCCCCCCTTGGCAGCAAATATGGGGCCCTAAAGTGAGCAGAAGCCGCCTCCTGTGAATTCCCCATGCTTAGGGGGCCTCCCTGGCTTGTGCCGGGCTGGAATAAGGACCCTGCACTGGCCCTGCTCCAGCCCCTGGCACAGGGAACCCCGCAGGTCAGGGCCCGTGGCTGGAGAACGTGGCCGTACAGCTATTCCTGCCTGCCGTAGGGAGCCCAGCGTCAGTCAGAGCAGCCCAGCGGCATTCATTGGAGCCGGGGCAGGGGTTGTTCCCATGGGCTGAGTTTGGATTAGACTGTGAGCCCCAGAGATGCTGCTGGAGGCCACCCAGGGCTGGTTTGTGTTTATGATGGGAGCAGCGGCTCAGAGGATGAAAATAGCCTGGAAAAGATGCTGAGCCCCATGCAGAACTGACCTGAGCCAGTCCCACTCCACTGACATCGGCACCACTTATGCCAGCACCAGATTTGCCTCGAGAGGCTCGGCAATCCATGCCTCATGCCTGCCGTTCACATGGGCTGGACGCCTGCTTTCAGCTTGCCCCAGCCATGCGTGGGGCTTGGCTTGCTGTGGCAGTGAAAGTGATGCAATGTGAATGAGCCTGGGTGATGAGAACCAGATCATCCCGCTGGTCCAATATACAGTGTATAGGCCTGGCCAGTGAGAACCAGGTCATCCCCCTAGTCCAATATACAGTGTATAGGCCTGGGCAGTGAGAACCACCTCAGCCCATTGGTCCAGTACATAGTGTATTGATGTGGGCAGCAAAACCCAGATGAGTGCATTAGTGCAATATAGTGTACAGGTCTGGACAGCTTGAGGCTTTCAAGCCATCCCAGCGCCACGGCACCCGGACGAACCCAGCTCTGTTGGCGACAGGTTATGGGCACTGGAGGAGGCATGCGCCATGCTCCGTGAGCCCCAGGCCCAGGGCTTCCCTGTGCCTTCAGCCGTTGCGTCACAATCCAAGCACGCCACCATCATCCCCCGGCCCCCAGCACCCCACTGGCACTTGTCAAACAAAGAAACCACCGCCGGCGCCTGCCTGCCGCCGCGGCCAGCGAGTCACGCCGGGGACCAGCGGGCGGAAGCTGCCACGCCCCAGCCGGGTGCGAGCGTGGGTGAGTTCTTGCTCAGGCGGGAGACGAGGCCATTTCCCAGGAAGCGGAGCACCTTGACTCCCCTCGGCAAGGGGAAGGGGAAGGAGACAGGCTTTTACAACACGCCGTGTTGGAGCTTGTGCCGGGAGACTTGGCAACTGGGATCAGGGGCTGCGATCACCATGGCAACGAATGACGAACTCTTGCCAAGGCAGCGTCGGAATAGCAGTGGGCGCCGGGCCAAGGCAAACAGCAGAAAATTACCTGCCATTTCTCATCTCCAGCAGCGGCACCCGCCGAACAACCCACTTTTTAATTAGAATTAATTGCTCATTACAAAAAAATTACCCCATTAATACTCCACATGAGACTGCCTGCGAGGAGCCCCGGAGCCAAGCTAAACATCTCCCCCTCCCCACCTCCTGTGGCTTCAGACCTGGCCCCCTTTGACTCAGAACCTGCAGGGCCTGAGGGGCGTGCGTGTGCTGAGAGCTGCGGTCATTGCACCCTGGGGGGGTGGGCAAAGCTGCTGCCTGGCGGGAAATGGAGCCCCACGCCACTCCCCTCTGCCTCCGCTGCTGTTGGGGAGGCAGCATCAACCACAGAGGCATTGCTGGACATGCCCCCCAGAGGGGTGGGAGGTGAACCCCCGTGAACACCCCTCTGAACACTGGGGCTGCGCTGCCCAAGGACAGCGAGGGGCTGCCGGGCCAGGTGTTGCCTGTGGTCACATGCTTGTGACGGTGGCTGCGGTGTTATCCCACAGAACTGCTGGGTCCCCCTCTCCCTCTTAATAACAATTCCCTTTTGTTATCCACAGACTCGGGGCTTGTGAGAGGGGAAGTGTCACCTCCTAGAGGGTCCCCAAGGCTGGTGCTTATTTTCCCAGGTTACTGGGCGGGGGCTCGAGCCAGGGCTGTGTTGTACTGTTAAGAGGATCCCTTCCTCGACATTGCTGCTGCGACGCTTTCTGGGGGAAGAGTTACACCCCTGCTGCACCCCACTCACAGCTGTTGGCCTCAGTCAGCAAAGACCCAGAGTTCAGCGAGGTGTTTGCATGGGTCTCCCTTCCTACCCCTGCAAAGGGGTGGGGGGGGGGGGGGGGGGGGCATCGAGCAATGCCTCCGCTGCTGCCGCCTCTGCAACTGGCTCCTCGGCGCTGCCAGTTATCTGTCTCTGCCGCGCCTGTTGTCTCTGGCACCACGATCTCTGCCACTGTCCTCACGGCTGCGGCTGGCCGCTCACTGACACCTCTGCGGTGCCACAGTCTGAATCCCCGCCCCCCCACTTAGCCCAGCTTTCATTGATTTCACAGGGCACCAGGAAACCCCGACGCTGTTACTTTTTCATTCTCTTTCGCGGCACCACTGCCCCCAGACCAAGCCGAAGACTGAGCCCCCTAGACCTACTCACCAGCTCTACCAACCGCTGAGCAGAAACGAGGCCTCTCAACTGAGGCCAAGCGACCCTGTTATCAAACACTGGAGAAGAAAGCGTTAAATGGTGCATAGGCCTCTACAGGCAAGCACTCAGAGGCAACACCTATCCCCCTCTCCCCTCCCCTGGACTTGAGCATCAATGTGAGCAGGCTGAGCACACTTCTGCTGCCCTCTCCTCATACGATGCGGATAACAACAGTTCATTGCCTCTGCGTTCAGTGTTTAAACATTTTGCATGAAAGCGAATGTTAGAAAATAGTCAAATACATTAGGAAAAGCTTTTCCCTAGGAGGGTGGTGAAGCACTGGAATGGGTTACCTGGTGGAATCTCCATCCTTAGAGGTTTTTAAGATGTGGCTGGGATGATTTAGTTGGGGTTGGTCCCGCTTTGAGCAGGGGGTGGGACTAGCTGATCTCCTGAGCTCCCTTCCATCTTCTAGGATTCTAATTCAGAGACGTTCTCTGATCTGTTTTATGCACGTCAGCCTAGATGACCACAGCGGTGCCTTCTGGCCTTGGAATCTGTCTGTCTTTACAGGATACAATGATTCTGGCTATTGTAAATCTAGGACATTCTGGATCCAAGGTTTTGGGTTCTGATCCATCTCTACCCATTAAACTGAATAGTTATGTCTATGGTACAGGGTTATACCATGCAGAGAGGGGCCTCGTGTGAATAGCTGCTTTGTAAGAACTGGAAAGATGGTTCAACATATCTTTCTGTCTCCAGACACAACTCAGATTTGTCCAGACACCATCACTGTCTCGTTCAGATTTCGAAATTCAATCTGGGGAGATCAATACCTGTGGAAATTAATTAAGCGGTAAAGAAACAAGTCGTCTGTTGCCCTGCTGAGGTGTGTCTGCTTCCCTAAAGGCGCCTCTGTCAGTGTGTGAAGACTGTTTCTCTATTTCGTCTGCAATCAATATAGGAGATTGTACAGATAGCTTCATGTCGTAAAGTACAGTGCCAAGGCAGTCTGATAATTACGAAAATTCTTTCTGTCCTCACTGTTAGCTTTAATAATGCCTAGAAACAGAAATCTTTCAATAGCCCCCCCTCTTCTCTTTTCCTGTGCAAACTGGTTTGCTGTTCTTCGGCTGTTCATGAGGCTGGGCCATGTGCACTAGTTTGCTATCGTAGGGTCACTGGCGAGTGCCGGACTGTGCACATCGCTTTGTTGTGGCAGGGATGCTCACGAGGGCCTGGAGTACAAGTGAGGACTCCTGGCTCCCAGCCCCAGCTCTGAACATGAGACTATGCAGCTCCCATTGGAAAGCAAATTTATTTCCTGAACACTGACATGAAGGCAGCCAAGCCAGCAAGTCAAGAGAATTCCCTCCCCAGGACAAGCATATGGACTTGGGGAGCACAGAAAATGTTACAAGCAGCATCCCCTGCAGGGTTAGCTGCTTTCTCTCCCTCTCCTGCATGGTTAGGGGCTGGACGCAATGATCTTTTCTATCTTCTCTGATGCTAAGGGAGGCAGTGGGGTTTTGTGCCCTGAACGGCAGCTGGCCTGAGTTCTAATCCTGGCTTTGTTGTGTGATCTTGGAAGAGTCCCTTCATTTCTCCATGTTCCAATGGTGCCCTTTGCAAAGAAGGAACTGTAACACTTCAGGCCCCATTGTGCTCGGTGCTGTACAAACGCAGGAGGAGGAGACAGTCCCTGCCCCCTAGTACTTGCAATCTAACCAAACACTTACCTATTCAGCACTTGCACTGATTCTCCTCGGACGCACTGCAAATCCATCGCCTAGGTGGAGCTACTCCTGGTACATCCAAGCTGAGAGGTTAGCACCTGGTGACGAGCCTGCTTCCACACAGCAGACACCGTCAGGTCCATGATGCTGAGAAGCAGCAGCTGTGCCTGTGCAGTCCACAATCTGCTCTTTTTAAAGCCAGAGAATCATAGAACTCGAGGGCTGGATGGAAGCTGCGAAGTCACCAGGTCCAGCCCCCGGTGTTGGGGCAGGGCCAAGTCAACCTAGACCAGTGGGTCCCAACCTTTTTGGCTCGAGGGCCACCAATCTCCACCAGCAGCCCACTTCACTCTCCTCCCCCCACTGCAGCCAGAGGGAAGGAGTTCAGTGAGGAGGATCTCCAGTCCCCATGGCCGCAGCAGGGAAACTGCTCCCCTGCAGGGACCCACATGGAGTGCATTGCCGTGCTCCCTGCTCCAGCCCAGGGGAGGGGAGCACTGATCTCCCATCGCCTTGTCTGTACCAGCAACACACTCTGCCTGGATACTTACGCAGCGGCTCCCTTCTGCAGCCAGTGGGAGGGGAGCCGCGATCTACTGACCTAGACCAGCCCTGGCAGGTGTTTGTCCAACCTGTTCTTAAACTCCTCCAGTGACCGGGATTCCACAACCTCCCTCGGAAGCCTATTGCAGAGCTTAACTACCCTTATATCCCTAATCTCCAATCTAAATCTCCCTTGGTGCAGATTACACCCATTACCCCTTCTCCTACCTTCAATGGACAAGAACAACTGATCATTGTCCGCTTTATGACAGCCCTTAACATATGTGAAGACTGTTATCCAGTCCCTCTTCTGAGGAGTAAACACATCCAGTTATTTAACCTTCCCTCCCAGGGCAGGTTTTCTAAACCTTTTATTATTTTTGTTGCTCTCCTCTGGACTCTCTCCGGTTTGTTCACATCTTTCCTAAAGCGCGGTGCCCAGAGCTGGACGCAGTACTCCAGGTGAGGCCTCACCAGTCGTGAGTAGAGCGGGACAATCGCCTCCTGGATTTTACATGATGCTCCTTTCAATACACCCCAGAAAATCAGCCTTTTTCACTGCTGCATCACATCCTTGACTCCTATTCAATTTGTGGGCACTGTAACCCCCAGATCCTTCTTCTTCGCGTGATTGCTCACGTCCATTCCATTATAGGTGAGCGCACGCCTCCGTGCACGGTTCCCAGAATTTTTTTCTTCTTAGCAGATCCCATAGGGCCGGCTCCGGTGCTCCCTGGAGCCCCACGCACATGCCACGGTATAGGAGGTGCTGCTGGCCCTACGCCCCCTCGCTCCCTTCTTTCCGCCTGTGACGGTTGCTGGAACTAGCCTTGCTCTCTGCAAGTGCCAGGCCCTTTGTTTGGACTCTTTGTTATTCCAAGTACTTTAGTTAGTTTTAAGTAGTGTTAAGTGTTGTTAGATAGGAAGTCCTGAGGGACTCAGAGCGGCCGGGCTATGCCCCGGTCGCCTGGGTTTAAGCCGTGTGCCTCCTGCGGGAAGGCTTTCCCGCTCAGCGACCCCCACGATCGGTGCCTGAAGTGCCTGGGGGAAGAGCACAGGAAGGCTAAGTGCAAGATCTGCAGGGCTTTTAAACCGCGGACTCAGAAGGATCGAGAGATCCGGTTAAAAGCCCTGCTCATGGAGGCAGCGCTCCGCCCGGCGTCCGAGCCATCCCGCTCCATGGCCCCAGCGTCACCTCGGTGCAGAGTTAAATGACAGAGGGCTGGGGCCCAGCTTACTCCACAGGTCCCAACATTAGTTGCTCTCTCCCTAGCACATTTGGCTACCTCAGACAGTATTTTGCAGGCCCCAGTGGAGCTGCGCAGGGCTTGAGCAATGGGGAAATTGCCCGAAGGCCATGCTGCAGACAAGATGCTACTAAGGGCAGAACTCCAGCTTTCCTTGCAGCTTCTTGGTGCCTTGGGTTTAGATTAAGTGATAGTATGGAGATGGGGGAGGCAAGCAGCCTGGCAGATCCAGGCCAGGCAATTACAGCACATCGGTTTTATTCCTAGTTCTGGCACCGGCTCCCCCCTCTAGCCAGTTCCTACCTCTGGGTCGCAATTTTCCCCCTTCCGCAGGAGCGTAACACGCACACACCTGACGGGGGGCTGTGGTGTCCAGTGAATAATGCAATGAACAAGCAACCAAGAGACCTGCGTTTAACCCCAGGCTCTGTGATCCTGGAAAAGTCACTTCATCTCCCTGCTATCTTCTCTACCTCCCAGGAATGTTGAGAGGGTAAAATACATGAATACTCACGCGATCAGATCTGATGCTGACCAAGGCCAGATAAATACCTAGCCCGTCATTTGTGCAGCACAAGGAGAGGCCCTGGGTGAAAGGGTGAGTTTGTTACCATGGAATTAAATGATAGTGATTGCTCACTCGGCTCGGCGAGGGGTGGTGAACGGGACAGCTGCTCTGACATGAAGGAGCCAGCCTGCCGTGGCTGGTTAGGGGCGTGAGTGCTTTAAATAGGTTTCACTCAGCACTGAGCCAGAGGCACCTGGTTTTATTAGCTTTTCTTTTTTCTCTAAGTACTGCATCTGGAGCCATTTAATGCCAATTTCCAGTGGAATTCTTGCAGAAACGGTCGATACAACTGTTCCCGGACAGATCAAGGAGGGAGGGGGAACAATTTACCGCTGCAGCTTATCCATGAGGAACTCCAGGCCAATTGGATTAGGCTGTCCAAAGCACTGTGCTCTGTCAAGAGGAGTGCAGCGATGCATCAGCTCCCTGGGCTTTGCTCAGAAAACAGGGTTTTTGCTCACAGCGCGGCCCCACAGCTGTTTTCAATGTTCCGCGCTAACTTTATCGAACTAAAGAACCCCGTTTGTCAGCCCAGCCTCCCCACCCTCCTGCTGATGACGTGGGCTAGCGCCGCGCTGGAGGGAGAACGGGACGGCGGGCAGGACTGTTTCTGCTCTGAGCGAGGCAAAGAGCAGAACTGGGGTACCGCAAAGTGCTGGCCCCGTGCAGGATGCCAGTACCGGAGCAGAGAAGGATGTGACAGCAAGCAGCCCTGCCCCTCACAGCAATCAACGGCAAAGTGCTGGGAGCTGGTTTTGGTGCTGCCCATGGAACATGGCCTTTCCTGACCAAGGGTTACTGGCCACGAGCCCGTTCACAGCTGTAGTAAGGAAGCCAGCTGACACCATCTCACTATTTCCTTTTGGCTACAACCTAGCGGACCAAATGCATCACTGCTCTGGGCCTGCCAGGGTCTGGGGCCGCCCATGCTGTGTAGCCGTCTGAGCAGCGTTCACACCCTCAGGTCTGTGCACATCAGCTCTGGGAACCGCCGCCAAAATCTCTTTTAAGCACAGCACAACACAGCTCCCGCCCTCCCCAAGCCCAGTGTTAATTCTGGTACAAAAACGGAGTTTGAAACCCTGGACGCTGTCACTCTGAACTGTGGCTAGAAGCAGGGCTTTACGGAGGTCCCTGTACCGCAGGTGACAGGCCCCTCTCATGAAAGGAGCCCACCTTTCTCCCAATCTTGTGAAGAAGCTGTGACTTACGCCCATCTACGGTACAGGATAATCAGCTCTGGAAATGAGAGCTGGACAGAAACTTGAAATTTTTCAACCAAAAAACACGTTCTCAAATTCTCCCCATTTTCCAAGCAGCTTGGCTGGCTGCATCACTGTCCCCGACAGCATTTTAGTGTGTAGCCCACCCATGGCTTTTCCATCCTGCAGCAGCTTGGAGACCTGCGTGCCCAAACCACACAGGTCTGCACCAATAGGGAATGTGCTTTGGTGTCTTCTGCAGTGAAGACAGCTGTGTTTTACCAGGGGCAGGGAACTACTGTGTTCCAGTAGTCAGGAACCAGATCAGCTGACAAAGGGGACGCCTAGTGTATCTACAGCCTCCCTTGGGGAAAGCCAAGGACAGGGGATGGAATGAATCTCAAGAGGTCACAGAGTTCAACCCCACCCCTCCCCTGGCTAGGACAGAACCAACTAACACTAGACCATCCGAGAGATGTTTGTCCAACCTGTTCTTAAAAAACTCCACTGATGGGGATACCACAACCATCCTTGGAAGCCTGTTCCAGATCTTAACGACCTTTATAGCGGGGAAGTTTTTGCTAATATCTAACCCGAATCTTCCTCACTGCAGACTAAGCCCATTACTTCTTGTCCTCCGGCAGGGAAATGAAGAACAATTGATCACCATTTTCAGAACAGCCCTTAACCTATTTGAAGACGGCTCAGGTCCCACGGCAGTCGTCTTTTCTCAAGACTAAACATGCTCAGTTTTTTTTACTCTCTCCTCCTAGAGCAGGTTTTCTAAACCTTTTCTCAGAGGTTTTGCTCTACCGCTTCTTGAGGCCAACAGCAAATATACCTCCATCCTCTTGCCATCAACGCTTGGCTGAAACCAGGTGCTGGTGCTGGAACCAGGCAAGTCTGAAGTGATGTTGATAGAAGGAGCTATTTAGAGGAACCTGCCTCTTCCACAACACCCCCCACTACCCGGGGCCATATTACCGATGCCCAAGTAAACATGGAGGCAGGCACTCAACTTCCATTTTACAACAAGATTATACCCCAACCCCATCAGACGGACCTGGCCGGAGAGCCCCAGACATCCATGACCTCCGGGCTTGGCTATCGCAGCTCGTGTCTATGACTAAAGCTGCATGGCCCAAGGAATGCCATGGTCCACGACTGGCAACACGGGTCACTATGAACAGCCGCCCTCTCTGCACGGTTCACTGCAGAGCCAGAGTCCACCTCAGAGCCCCTGCCCCACTAGTCAAAACTCTCCAGGGGATTGGCTTTAGCTACTTGAGATAATCTTCCTCTATGACAGACACCTTGAACTGGAGTCTGTAAGCAATGGGGGAAACTGAGTGCAGAGATCATAGCACCAGACGCATACAGCTTATTGCCTTTCGTACCAGTCTGAGCCGCAAACAAGCAGTCCGTACACTAATCAAGCAATTCCTCCGATAGGCTGGGAAAGAAGAAGGATTATTGTTATTTATCTTCAAACAGGCAAAGGCACTCAATTACTGTGATGAGCATCAAAGAAATGACGACAGTTAGATTTGCCTTAAGAATCATCCATTTAAAAGGTGCGAGACACCAGCACTGTTTACCTTGTTGTAATCTCCAACTGTTTTACCGCCCTCTTCTTATATGAAATATACCCAGCAGGGAAGGACTGCATGTTATTTCTCCACTTCCCCCCTTTTCACATTAGGATGCGCAAGCAGCAGTAGCAGCTTGCAAATTATAAGTTCTTGCTCCACCACGCAATAAGGCAACGAGTTCTAGTGAGAACCTGCGATTAACAATGGGCACTTATGGGTTATATCTGATCTGAGCCACTCCATAAGTATAATCTTCAAATTAACTCTTCACGCCAAGTTCGGGCAGCAAACACAAAATCCTATTTGATGTGGGTTAAAGACTTGGTCAGTTCTTCTGCTGATTAGCTCCCTTATTTAAAACCATGGCTCAGCTGAACGAGATAAAATAAGTGGACCTTCTCAATGTAAGTGATGGAGACGTAAAAACTGCAGCCTGCTCTTTGGGAATCTGAGAACAGTGGTGCAGTGCCAGTTTCGTTTTGACAGCAGAGTGAAATCATTTACACAGTTGTTTTAGTGAGCTCAGGCAGTGCAGAGCTTCCTTGGGATTTGGAAACAGGAACATAAATCTCCCAAGATTCATTCCATCTTGATAGAGTGCCAGACACCTCCAGTCTAGTTGTCTGCCTGTACAGGTCAGACTTGGAAAGGAAAAAAAAAAAAGCCAAAGTAGGGGGTGTTGGCAGATCCAGCAAATGACAACATTGTCAACACTTTGACCTAATAAAAATACTTCAGCCTGAAAGTAAAATAATAAATTATAGATTTTAAGGAACTATTTGGCAGCAGGGTAGCAGCAGCACAACTCCCCGGTAATTATTTTTAATTCTACTTTATTACAGATTTTGTCTGAAGATAGTGGAGGGATGAAACATGTCGAATGGGCTGAAAGCAAGGTTAGTGTGCACTTCCTACAGGGGGTTATAAAAAAAGGGATACCTTTATTTAAATGACCAAAAGGGCTAACATCTGTATTTCTCTTCAGCAGGTGTATGTTAGATTGATACATTCCATAGGAAATTTAGCTTCTAAGTACCAGCAAATGCCTGAAAGTAGAAGAGAGACATGCAAACACCAACATATCCAGGCAACCCATAAACCATAACAAGGCATACCTCACTGATATATCAAATGTTCCCAACTGCTATGGGATAGGTATTCAATTATCTCCTCCAGACACCCTCTATTTTTCCTCCATAAACTTTTGTATGGAGGCTTTTTGAAGAAGCGTTCGCCAGAGACTCTAAGAGTCTCATTGCAGGCTGCTCCCTGTAGACCTGGTCTGCACCCCTGCGCTCAGCACCTGTTTATCACCACTGCTGGCATGCACCACACACAGTCACTGGTCAACCTAATATAGGACATGGCACCTGACCTTCGATACTATCACTGAGACTTAGGTAGATGACTTCAACAGTCCATTAGGAGAGGGTATACCTGGAGGCTACCTAATACAACATAAGGGAGGAGGCAGTACATAAAGTATTTGCACTCCAACCTGTGAAGCCAAGACCTGGTTTGAAATGGATCATCATCAACAGTAGCAGGGCATGCAAGAACCTTATTTGCTCAACCAGAGTACTCTGCAAAAAGTGAACTAGTCAATCCATAATGCCTTCACCTCTTCCAATCCCTGAGTACCTCCAGATGCAAAGAATCAATTTCCTACAGTACTGAAAAAAGGACAAAACATGCCATGTTCCAACCACACTCAAAGGCAGAGCAATAAGAAAATGCTCATAGGCTTCTGCCCTTTAACTTTATGCACTCACTGCTCAGGGATTCAGGCAATAAACACTGTTAAAAGCCTAAACTCAGTACCTGTCACTAGGAGATTAAGGCAGAGCAGAGTAGGCTCTGCTAACTTGGCAGAATTCGGCCCCATCTCACAAACTGAGGCCATAAAAATACTGAGACACCAGAGCCACTCATGTGAGTCAACCCCCTTTGCCTCCTGGCTGGTGAAAGCCAGTGAAGAACATATTGAGATCCAGGCTCTCTTTAAAAGGGCAAACTTTCAACCACCTTCAAGTGTCTTATCAATCTTTAATAGAGCACGACTCTTCGGTTACCCCACCACTATTGATCCACCTTCACACTGCCATTCACTGGTGCTATCGGAAAAGGTAGCGATAAATTAACGACCGCAACACCTGACCTCAGCCAACTCCTAGACTTCTCACAAGCAAGACCTAGTCGATGATATAGCGCAAAAAGCTTTGGCAGTAGTAGTGCATGGCCTTGGAGAGAGAAATATCCATGCTTAAATTGCTAGATCTCACTGCTGCTTTCCTACATAGACTTCAGAGCAGAGTATAGCACACACAGCTGGCTTTTTTGGTTCATCTCAAACATATCCCAATAATTGAATGGACAGTTGTGTTCCTTGCCCTATTGCTCTTGTGTGAAGGGCCACAAAGTTCAAACCTCGCTACATGACAGGCCTTTAGCTTAACAGATATTCCAATGTCAGCAATACACCCATGACGCTTAGCTGTACATTGCTTTAGCAGATGCCAGATCAGGTCCCAGTGCCAGAGAAGAAAAGCAGCTGGCTAAAAGCAAGCAGAAGAAAGGCGGAGATGATGAGGAAGAGAGGCTGACTAGGACATTGACCCCACTCTCCTACTGAAAGATGTCTGCCCTCACATCACAGTACAGTCTTGGGGTCTTTTAGCAAAGGCTGAGAGGGGATCTGGTTGCTCTCTATAAAATACCTCTCTGCTGTAAGCACCAGGGATGGAGAAGAGCTACTGAAGCTCAAGGACGATGTTGGTACAAAAACAAATGGGCATGAACTGGCCATGAATAAATTTAGGCTGGAAATCAGGAGGTGTTTGGAGTGAGGCTCTGGAACGGCCTCCCAATCAGAGCAGTGGGGGTGAGAAACCTACCTAGTTTTAAGATAGCATTTAATAAGTTTATGAAGGGGATAATATGACAGGGTCGCCTGAAATAGCAGAGGACTGGACTCAGTGACCCTGGAGAACCCTACCAGTGCTATCCCCTACACACACCCATCAGAAATACTACACACTGTTACAATGGTAAGGAATTCCTCCTCCTCTTGTCTATTAGCCTAGAGACTGCACTATTTCCTGCTGGACAGGGACCTATCCACTACAAGCTGCACATTTCTCATCTCCAGGATGATAGCAACACACTGTGCCTGAGGATGAAGGTACAGGTCTTGAAGAAGCTAACTGGTGTCATGTGCTGCAGACCATCTTTTAGGCAACAGAATAAAGAGTGAGAGACCAGAGCTCTGTGCTCTCTAAACAGCTCCCTATTTCATTCCAAATTCAATGCAAGGTTCTGATAGTTTCCAAGCAGTTTTTCCATGCCAGCTATGCTGCACAGGGTTGCTATGGATGACAAACACACACGTTTGGGGATTTTCAGCAGAGGATCTGTAACTGTGAACTCCTCATTCAGGTTAGCCTGACATCCTTTCAGGCATTGCACTTATTCACGACAGCCTCCCTCTACGGTGCAGCAGAGAAGAATGGGCAGGTGACCTCTCTTGGAAATAACTGCCAAAGCTCTCTCAGTAACAGGATTAATAGCAGCCAGATCACAGCAGAACAGAGCTTGCATCTTTGCAGACAATTTAGGCCACATGTCACGGTGATAGGCATATTAGAAACACACAAAGAAAGAGGTGCTGCAGGTCAAGCTTCAGATGCATTGAATAGAGCTGTGGAAGCTCTCCATACACAGCAACGGCTTGCATTATGTCTGGCGCTAGAGTAACTAGTTCTTCAATTCCATTCTCTCTCTCTTAGATACTTCTAGAGAGCCCATTACTGTGGTATCTGAGCACATCACAATCTTAGCTCGACCACCATAAAGTACAGAAGCACTATTACCATCCCTTTAAAAGTGGGAAACTGAGGTACGGAGAGGCCAAGTGGCTTGCCCACAATCACACAGCTGTCTTTGGTGAAGCAGGGTATTGAACCCATGTCTCGTGTCCCAAACAACTTCCCAACGACTGGATCAGCCCATGCACTGAGTTCTCTCCAGTTAAAGTATTATTGATTTGAGAAGAAATAAATACAAGGTAAGAAATAGAGTTTGAGGAACAAATGAACCATTTAATACACCTACTTTCCACTATCTGTTTATCTAACAAGGAGCAGAACATGTAAAGCAATGGATAAGTATTTCAGTAACATAGTTGTTAGAGAGAATAGTTCTAAAAACCTCCTGTTTGGTTCAAATCTCTTTGCAACTTTTTGAATGTTTCCCTTAACTAGTATCTTTCAAAGATGACCCCCTATCCAGAGTCTTTAAGAGGTAGATCAGAGTTGAGAGATTTTTGTGGCTCAGGAAAGGTTGACTTCTCTCTCCCCTGAGGTAATCTTGGATCAGTTAAAATTTTTTAACTTCAGACTCAAGACAGCATTTCTGAAATAAAAGAAAACTTAGTTCCACAAATTAGATGAAAAACCGGTGATGCTCAGATCTACGGGGCAGGTTATGTTTATGAAATAATACTGCCATCTAGTGGAAAGGAACTTAACAAGCACGTGTAATATTTTAATTCTTGACATACCATAGGAGAGCACAGGGGAGGCCTGATGGTTAAAATGTGAAGGGTTATTTCTTTAGGATTCCTCTGCAGGAAAGCCAGTGTTGCCTCATTCACAGCCGTGAAAGCAACCACTGCCATCCCATGGCTAGTTATATTAATTATTGGTGTCAATTATCATATAGATGTCAGTTTTGTGGTGGTAGTTTAATCCAGCTGAACGACCTGCTTCAGTAAGTCACCACTTTTGATGGAGATATACTTGGGAATAGTGTGGGAAAGGGAAACTGGGTCAGGTGAGAGAATATTCTCCTGTGCTTTTTTTATTAAACTTGTCACTATCTTGGTAACATGAGATGCATTAGACAAAAAACACAAGAGTCCATGAGAAGGGAAAAATGAAACCCATTCTGAGGTTACAAGAATAAGTTTCTTTTTTTTCTTTTCCTAAAATGCACTATGATAAACATACAATATCCTCTGGCAAGCTATAACCATTTCCAAACATGGCAATACTTTTCACAAACTATTTCAATTTTTTAAACAGAAAAAAACTTGAAGTCTAAGGTTAGAGAAAAATCTTCCTTTGTTCCTGAATACCGCTGGTTTATTTAATATTCAATCTTCTCAATCTCATCCATGTCATCTGGGTCCAATTGCTTAATCTTGATTTCTAAGAAAAAAATAAGACCAAGTAAAGAGTTACATTCCAAACTGCACTCAACTAGCACAGCCTCTGCTTCAGCAGAAGAGCAAAAACTGGGCAGAGCCACTCACAGTACTAGGGACACAGGAGCTGGTTGTATTTTTAAGACATTTTGGAGAGAATGGCAAATTTAGAAAGATCTTTAGGACTTGCAGGATATTTCACAGAAGTTATAACAATTTTATAGTGAGACAAACACAGCACAATATAGTTGGTAGTGTCTGTTAAATATTCTACGTTAGTTAATATTATAATTTAGATGTTGAAGTTCGCTATTTGTAATAATTCCTGTAGAATCCACTTAATAGTGCTCCTGAAACAATACAGCTGTCTAACTATAACAACTGCCACTGAACAGACTCTATGAAACGGCTGAATAATGGATAAGCGGCACAGATTCCACTTAAACGGCATGACTGCCAGCTGCAGCAGACTCGGTTGTTCATGGTTGTGAAGCTGGTGTTTGCTGTGTAGCAACCAGGTCACTTTAGGTGCTTCCTGGTTGCTATGGCTACTAACGAAGTCCCATGCCTTAATATGTGTTTGGGTTTTGCTCTGCTTATTTTAACTCAACTCATGCAATAAAATGGAGACCCGGTTAATGCGTTTTGCTAGGGCACTGATAACAGCTATAACTTGATTAGTCTAATTCTAATCACATCAGGGACGGTACCAGTCAGACATTCTTCTGTACTAGATTTACGCATGTGTATGTAAGTAACCAAGTCAATACAATGGATGCAAACATCAGTGTAATTATTGGAATTGCTGGCAGTCAAGGCAGAGTTGCCTGTGGAGATCATTCCTTTAGGATAGGGGCATGGCACGCCAGCAGAAGTGCATGAGGGAACTGTGCTGTGCTTGTGGACAGAGGACCTCAGTCTTTAGCGATGTCAGTCACCACCATCTACGGCACCACAGCACTGCTACAATAACTGGAATAAGTGACAGTGTAAGCTCAAGAGGCATACAGACCAATTCTGATATTTTTGGACAGCAATATCCAAGTGTTCAGTATAGTATTTCCAGTCAAAGTGCTTCAAGTGATAGTCAAATAAACTTTGAGAAGCACAATGTAAACAGAATTAAGGCAGCTGCCAACATGAGGCAACTATACAAGCATGATGCGCATTGGGAGCATCTCATAAATTAAAAACGGCAGATCGGGTTAGATTTATAGATCCGATCACAGCCCTTGTTATCTTACCTCACCTCCCCACTCTGATGGGATGTTGTGGAGATTAGGCAATGTTTGGAAACACTTCGAAAATAAAGAGTTCCACATGCTAAGCATTATTCTTGTTAAATAACTGACTGCTCTGTCAGTCTTAAAGCTACGCTCAGGTTTACAGCATTAAAGCTGCTAAAAAGAAGAAAAGTCAGATTGTCCTACAGTAATTCCATTCAGTTTTTAATACCACAAATCATCAGCAAGGCTCATTTTGTTCACTCCACACATGGCTAGACTTGGACACACATGCACTTCCTGTGAACAATGCCTTTTTGCAAGACAGGGATAATTTGGACCGTTTTCTTGCTTCCTGTCCCACAAAACCCATTTGACTGAAATAATCCAGAACCAGTATGAAAATGTCAAATAGATTAAATGAAAGCATTTCATGAAATTGCCCTTTGTCATCTCATGTGTTTGAACCTCAGTAGCAGCTGCTAGTCATTCACATTTAAAAGCTGTGCTAGACGAGCAGGTGAGCTAGGAAGCACGGTGTGCAAACATCCTAGTGGCTAGACAGGCAGAAGAGAGCTTCCCCCCTTAAAATCAAACAGTGTCTTCCCTTTAACATCCATAAGATTCATGTGTCAAAGCTGGAAGTGGCCTTTGTAGACTGTGGTTGAGATTCTGGGTGACCCAGGCTTGGGCTGGTTCTGCAGCATCTCAAGTGTTCAATCCAATTTTCTTTGTGAACACAGTGGCAGCACCTCAAGTTCCCCAAGCAGAGGATCCTCCCACCTAGCTAACTCTGGATATATTTTGCATATCTAGCTTGGATTTCCCCTGAGACTTTTGTTCCGATTCTTGCCTCATTTGAGTCCCTGGAATAAACTTCCCCCTTTCCCTTTAGAATAAGAACTCCATTATCTCCTCCCCCCTTCCAAACTGAACACACCTGGTTCCCTGAGGCATTCACAAGAACCCTCTAATGTTGCATTTGTTGCCTTTCCCTGATTTCTTTGCAGTTTATCAAACCCTTCTGATCTGAGGAGTCCAAAAAACTGAATGCAGAATTTTAGCTGGAGTATTACAAAGCAGAATACTGAATAGCAGATGGCATGGGATGGTGAAGCCCTGACCCTTCCAGCTCTTCAACGGAGTCTATTACTAATTCCACCTCCATCCACACTGCACCTCCAGTTCATCCTGCAGCCTCTCCCAGCTTGACTCAACCATTACTCTTTACAGAAGTAATCGCTCATGCTGGTAACATTCCACATGGGATCTGCTCTTTCTCCCCAATCCATCTTTACTCCGATCACTTCCTGAGTCGTCCTTACTTTGGCTTGGCATTCCTAGAGCCACACTAGCTCCCACCTTTCTTATTATAATTACCCCAAAGACATCTTCAGTGAAGAGCCTCTCTTCCACTTGGAAAGGCAGGCTGCACATGGCTGTAAATTTCCTCCCCCTTCCCACCCTCAGAAACACAGGACGACTCTCTGAGGTACCTTTTGATTCATTCCACTTCACCCCCCTAGCTCCTCAGTGCTTGGCTTGCTTTCTAACACTGGAGATGAGTAAACTAACCTGGAAAAGTGTCCCTTCTGTCCGGAGGGGAGAAGAGCTTTTTAAGTGAGGCATGTTTAGTCTCTGTTTCTGTTCTACACAATAAGTGTTCTCATTTATTATGGTATTACTCACACTCCTAGAATTATTCTAAGCAGTATGTAGTAACGCTATTGTAACAGGACAGTGGTGCTCAACCTGCAACCCGCTTGCAGCCCAATCAGCACATGGCTGCAGCCCATGTGACACCCCAAGGCCATACAGGTAGTGTATGTGTTGTGTGGATACGGCCCACATAAGACAGAGAGCTGCATGTATGGCCCACAATGGTAAATAGGTTGAGAACCACTGTAATGGGGCTAGCAGGACTACCTATTAAGGTTGCACAACACTTCCCATTAAAAGACCCTGTTTTCAGTTACCTGTAACTTCAGCAGCCTAGCCACTTGGGCTGAAGTTTTCCAAGCCAGATGTCCGCCTCAGGCTGACTTTTTATTTTGATTGTTTTTGAACTTTCAGCCAAAATGTTTCAGCTATTTACAAGAAAAGGCTAGGGAAAAATATTTGTTGCCCATGTTGAAATATTCTGGTGCCTTTACCTTTGAACAGCTTTAACTCCCCCATGCTCTGGACCAGGGATTCGAAATCTAAAAGGGGGTGGGCCTTTGTTAGGGGACATGCCTTTTGCCATCCCCATGAAAATCTACCCAAATCTGGCCAAGTTTTACATCTGTGAAAAATTAGTTTGAAGTCTCTGAGCATGTAAAATTTTAGCAACTAAATTCCCCAAAGAGTCTGTCCACACAGGGCATGGTACAGCCTGAGGCTGAACAGGATTTTTCCTGCGGTTGCAGCTCTGGGCTGGGCACATAACAGGACAACACCTTCCTGAGATCTCAATGACCCCTGCTGCTGGGCCCACGCAGTATAGAGGAGGAAGCTGCTGGATTCCGATGCAGAGGGGACAAGAGCCAGATCTGTAAGGGGGGAAGTAGATTGGGATGAGGACAAGAAGAATGGGAACCAGTGGGGAGGACACAGATCTGATGAGAAGCCAACGTGCAAGAGCAGAACTGAGACTGTCTGGGCAAAGAGACTTGGACAGGGAGCTTGGGATCAGGGGAGACAGCCTGGACAAAGTTTAGGGAGAGTGATCGGCCTGTGCAACCTTATTTCAGCCCCCTTGCATGAATGCAGTATGATACAGTCTTTAGTTACATGGTCACTTGCCCTTCTTCCACAAGGCCCCTGCCTCATTCAGTGTACAAGAGGGACCTGCTCTGGGAATGGATCTGGGTTGTGTACTGAAGGAGACTTGTCTCTGGGACTCCAGCTTCATCTGTTGAAGTATGTAGAGTTTGATGCAGTCGGACTGCAGGAAGAGAAAGGATGGTCTCATGGAAGACGAATGCTGCTCTAAAGAATTGGACTCTACCTCGGTTCAGTTCCTATGCAACACTGGACAAGTCACTTAAATCAAACTTTTCACAGGTGATCACTAACTATGGTGGTATTTACACAGCAAAAAACCCTGCAGCAGTAAGTCTCTGAGCCCAGATCAACTGATTCAGGCTCATGGGTTCCATGTTGAACATGAAGTGCTACATAATGCTAAAGAACAAACTCTGAAAACTCATGTCCTAGGCATCTCAAATTGGACACCCTAAATTAATGGATACTTTTGACCATAATCTCTTTGTGCCTCAGTTCTCCCATTCATCTTGCAGGGCAGTTGTGAAAGAAATTAACAATTGTGCAGCATGCAGGTGTTATAGTGAGAAGCACCACTGAAAAGCCCATGAGGAAATTAATAATTCCATCTTCAGAGCAAGGCTCGTGTAGTGTGCAGTAAGTACAGCTAAGGACCACACAACTGAACCCTGAGAAAACACTGAACAGCTGCTCATTAAAGGAGTATCACCCGACCCATAGAGTGAATGAAGAAGGGGTCCGTGGTAAAAACGTACATAATTCACATGCCCAAGGGGCAGAGTTAAGGTTGCACAGGCAACCCTCATTTTGGCATTTCTTCATTTTTGAGTGCTTGACTTTGCACACTCAAGAAGGTACTTTCAACACAGTTTTGTGTGAGAGATACTAGACACAGTTCAATGCAGCATCCGTGATTTGTACTTTGCTACTGTGGCCAACTTCCGCATGCTGTACCCATGCAGTGCAGGGTTGCTGGGGAACCTGTACTCACTGAAGTGCTCTTCGATGCTGTGTATCAGGGGCAAGTTGTGTCTTTCCACCATGTTGAAGGCTAGGCCCCTTTTCCCAAAACGACCTGTTCGCCCTATGCGGTGTAGGTAGGTCTCAAAGTCTGGGTACTGCAACTGGTTTGTTGGGAGGTTGAAATTCACAACAATAGTGACCTGTTTCACATCAATACCTAGGAAAGATGAGAGAGAAAAAAATCACTGATGGGCACCTGCCAGTGAAGCTGAAATAGGCCATTAAAATCCATTAACAATAGGACCAATGTGTCCCGTTTCAGTTCTGCCCAACAGTCTAACTCAGTGCTTCCTGCCCACCAGGAACCGAGACGAATACCTATTACTGTTGGCTTGGGACACTCAGCTGGGTGGGGGCTAACCAATTAAATATGCTCACTTCAGAAGTGTACTGAAAATCCTAAGGATGTTATCTTGAGAAACCGGGTGAAGAGAAGTGGTAACCCTCAGAGTGTGGTTAGAACTTTCTGTATTTGAGAAAATATGAGTCCTCAGATTACGTCTACATTAACCCTTGTCTAAAATTTCCCACTGTTGCTACCACTGGTTCAACTTTGCTGTTGATAGCTAACTGCTTCCAGTGACTACCAGCTTTTTAACCAGTGTTTGCTAACCCCATTCTGAGCAGTCTAAACAAGCTAGTGACGAGCCAAAATCATCTTGTTCATACTAGAGTTTCCACCATTACTACCACCAGGCAGGTGAACCAGAAATAGCTACAATGGGAAATTTTTCGGGGGGAAAGGGTAGAGAAGGATTTGAAAGAAAAAAAAAAACAAACTACTAGCCAATACTCATGTATGTTTGGGGACCAGGAGAACAATTTAACGAACTGGTATTCAAGGAAACCTGATTTTCTTATTAATAAGTGGACATCACACAATGGAAGTAACCTGCTTGGTCTGGACTGGAAGGTGATGTGACACAAAGCGCCTCTTGAGGCTTTTCCACTTCACCTATCAGAGCCAATACAGACTGCACATTCAAGGATACCCTTATGGAAAGAGAGACTCTGCTGCACATGTGACTGGGATACACTGAGCTGTTGAAGCAGTCTTCCTGGTTGCTGTGGGACCAGATAATATTTCCATATTCTGCCCTTAGGGCCAGTCTAGTGATGCTTTCTTTGTGACTCCATAATTAAAGTTGTAGGACCATTCCCATTATAAGCCCCATATTGCATCTGCCCACTCTGCAACTTTTATTAAAACTGTCTCAGATTTTTTTTTAAAGTTTGAGTTAATCTGACATTTTGGGGATATGAAACAAACAAGTGAGCTTTTTATTTTTCAATTAATCTAACTTTAAAGATGTATATTTCACAAATCACTTAATCTAGAAACAGCAAGTTTGGGGTATTTCTTAGGATTTGTCCTCAGTGTTCAAAGAAGTTTTTTCATTCCCCTAATGAGGTTAATAATTTGAGTTGTATCTGAAAATTAACACCTCTGGGAGCTGTGCAAAATCTCAATGGAACTACAAAACTTCACTTGCTTCAAGGATCTTTGAAACTTGGCTGATGAATTTGGCAAAATGTGTAAGTCCCAGGAGGGCGGAAACTATTCAGGCATAGGAAAATCCATACAATTATTAATGCAGCAAACTAGGCAGTGAAGTTTATACGTTTAGAGTCTCTTCAGGGAAACAGTTATACCCCATAAAGACTAGATGAGTATTTGAACTTTATAAAAACAAGCATCGATGTGTATTTTAGATATATTACAATTGTCTAGTTCATCAAAATTGAGAACCACCACAGAAATCTCAAATGAAAAGTAAGATAGCTAAGTAGCTAAGGTCGGAAACATATTCCTTAAACAAAGAAAACCTCAGTTGAATACTGTAGTTTTAAAGTCTGGATGATCAGGATAGACAGAGCTAGAGTTCCATAGCAATTAGTTCTGTCTGCCACTCATGTACCCAACCTCTCTATGTGCCTCTGATTTCCATGCACTACATATTTTACTTCTACATTCCTTAACATGAACGACTTACTCTCATTATATCACCCCATTATATTAGTCTAAATACTAATGAGCATACAACTCTCTACATGGGGTCATCTAACAACCAGAGCAGCTACATCTTGCTCTCTTGCCTTCCACACCTAGGTTTGTCCATCCCAGAATTTAATCTTCCTTGTTAAAACCATATGTATCTTACTTCTTTCCAATTCTTTGGTCACATCCCTTCATAAACACGCCTCAAATTCTACATTCCTACTCTGATAATTTGTTTACGAAGGTTCAGGTCACTTTTCCTCACTGTAAACTACAGTACAGGCACTGTACTTCCTGCAGGATTTGGTATAGCAACATCATAACCATAACTGGTACTCTTAATGGCTGGAATCTCCTTCCCAGTATAATTTAGAACCACACGTTGATTAGCACTTTGCCTTTGTTCTGCCATGAAAGTTCAGAGGGTGGTTTCCTGCTGCCTTCTCTCTAGTTTGTGGCTGCCATTGGTTAACTCCCTGATTTAACCTCTTCTACCTTTCGATGCCATTTTGTTCATCAGGGTCCCAGTGTAAGACAGATATATGTGGAGTCTTGGAACTGCAATGGAATAGTAGTGGCCATTTCACGATAATACATGAATGCACAGTGTACTTACTCTTGAGGATCTGAGAAAAGAAATGTAATTTAATTTTTTCCTCATCTAAGGAGACGTCAAAGTGTGTCTTTGGCTATAACCCATCAGTGACAGAATTACTACAATTCTTTGAGCCAAGCCAGGCAACATGTTGATCATACAGGTTTACACTCCTACCACAGCAGCTGATGACAATGTAATCAGTGAGTTCTGCAAATAGCTTGAAGAGACATTAAAATACCAAGCAAAGATAACTCCCTTATAATTGGGGATCTGAATGTGAAAGTTGGAAGTGTAAGTTCTCAAAAAGAAATAATAAGAAACAAGGGTCTGGATTTACAAAATTACAGAGGAAGACATTTAATTGAATTCTGCTGCTCTAATCACCTGGTCATTATAAACACCATCTACACCCAACATGCTAGACGTTTTTACACATGGAGATCATCTGATGGTATGACAAAGAACCAAATCAACTATGTAATGATACAAACAATGCTGGAGATAGAGCAACCAAAGGATAAAGACTTCCAATCAATACTGCAAGTGGAATTAGTGAGTACTATCATGAAAATGAAGCCAGAGAAAGCACCAGAGGCACATAATGTACCTGCAAGTCTGTTAAGTGATTGATGCCTGCAGTATTGATCTCATGGGGAAAATTTGCAATGTATGGATGACTATAAAGTGGCTGGACAACTAGACAAAGGGAATTTTTCTGCCCTTTCCAATGAAGAGAGAGACAACAGAGCGTAGCAACAGTTATATAATCTCCTTGATCGTGCATGCAAGCAAAATTCTGCTCTACGTAATCTGGATTGCATTAAGCAAATGATAGAAGCAGAACTACCACCACAAGCTGAATTCAGAGTGGGACAAGGCACACGTGATCAAATTGTAAACATAGATCACATCATCGAAAAATCACAGGGAGTACATTCACCCGCTGATCATATGTTTCACTGACTATTCAAAAGTGACCAATACAGTCCAACTTGACTGTCTTTGGAGGATACTACAGAGTATTGTTGTAGCTGTGTCGGTCCCAGGATATTAGAGAAATAAGGTGGGTGAAACAGTATCTTTTATTGGACCAACTTCTATTGGTGAGAGAGAGAAGCTTTTGAGCTGCACAGCGCTCTTCTTTAGTCTAGAAGTGGTACTAAGAGGTTACTGGCAGATAAGGGGATTCCAAAGTATCTTATTGAATTCATCACAACACTCCACTGTCAATAACAGACCAGAGTGCTAACAGCAGCTGGTGACAGCGAGTGGTTTTCCACTCGGCAGGATGAGAGACAAGATGTATTCTGTCCAAGCCTTTTCAGGATGTAGCAGAATTTATTATGAGACAAACCCTGGGAGGTTTTGATAGAAGTGGAAGGAGCTGGGATTTCCATTGGTGAATACCTCCTAACCATCCTTAGATATGCTGAGGACATGATGCTCTTTGGTACAACTACTGATGGAATGCAATGAATGTTGGAGTGTGCAAAAGGACAGCTAGTGAGGAATATGGACTATCCCCAAATAGGCAAAACACAAGATTAACAAAACCAGGATGCAAATGGACACCACAACTGATGGTCAAGTTGTAGAGGCAGTAGATGAATTCAATTATCTGGTACCATACATATCCAACCAAAGAGACAATTCCAAAGAAATCCGAATATTAGGAATGACTTGCTCAGCCATGGCCTCTCTCATGAATGTTGGAAAAGCCATGGCATCATGATATGTATGAAGGTTCAACTGGTGAAAAGCTTAAGTTTCTCAGTAGCAAACTCTGGATGCGAATCATTGGAAATGAATGCTGCGGACAGGAAGAGAACGGACGCCTTAGAAATGTAGTGCTGCTGACAAAGACTCTTGGGTATCTCCTGGACAGAAGATTAGATAAGTGCTTATGTTAGAAGCGTTACTGGGGAGAATAAGACCCTGTTGTCAGAAGTCAACAGGCATAAACTAGCGTTCTTTGGTCACATCAGGCGCAGAGATGGAAATAACCTTGAGCAAACTGTCCTGGCAGGAACGGTAGTACAGGATAACAAGCGAGGACTTGGAAAGATGGAATGCGGCAGATAATTGGGAAGTCAGCTGCTGAGTGCTCAAAGCCAGTGATGGATCGAGAAGGCTTCTGAAAATTCTCCTTTGATATCAGCAATATTCAGACAAGAATAAATTAGTTTTACTTACTTAAAACCTTATTTTCACATTTTATCTCTAGCGTGAATTCAAATACACACTCCTCCTCTAGTCACCATTCCATTACAGGTCAGAAAGGGCAATTTAACTTGGCAACTTCTCTATACAGCGAAGAACCACTATAATCAATCATCTTTTTATGAATGTTTGCAATCCTGCCACTCACATAAAAGCTAAAGCTAAATAACCACCCTGACCCCATCCACTCCATAAACACAGTTTGCAGACTCTATTGACCCTTACCACTCCAGAGAGGGCAAAGGCAGCTGACATACATACTGCATTACTTTTTTCATTGGTCACTTTAAAATGTTAAACTACTCAATGTTTTTGTTTTAGATTTCTCTGTATTGCTCTGAGGATTATGCACAGCATGGTGGAGTACCAGAACAGAGTCAAGTTGTTTGTGGAATTTAACTTTGAACTCCCTGACTCTCAAATATTTATTTTTTCTAACAGCATTCTAATAAGGGCTTTTACTTTAACACATGCATATTGTATATTTTTACACACAATACTATCTCAATGGGCTTTTGTGGATGAAAATCTCTACCCAAGGATCAATTTACAGAAGGAAATCGGCCTTTACCTCAGAATACTGTATTTCTTGTGGCTGACTTTTCAATTATAAAACACACAGATTTGGCTAAGTCTACAACAGCAATTTCACAGCTGTAATTCACCATCGGTGGAAGCTGTAGAGTAAGCAGGACTCAGGTGTTTATACCACTGTGTTGTACCAGCTGTGAATTATGGCTATAAAGTGTTTGCTAGCATAGACAAGGCTTCAAAATCACTACAAGCAACACCATCCTGAGAAGCCAGGCAATGAGCTGTATACAAAGGAGTTATACACTGAAGTACAATTCTTAATTTGATCTGATTGGAGGTAAGAAATCAGTCTGGTGTTATTTCTGCAAGCTACAGCAACCAGCATTTGCTCTGACGAACACTCATTGAATGTATATCTAGAAATCCAACCCCCAACCCACAAATTAACTGGAACTGGAATCCAACTCTGACATCAGTGTAGCAGAAAAGCGTATGATGAGGTCTCTCTATGTGAAAGATTACAGGATTCCGAGCAGCTGTCATCATTTGATGCAATCCACAGTGGATTTTCGGTGTGTGAGATGGAGGTGAGAAGGACAAAAGGGTCATGCAATGCAGGAACAATAAGCTTGCATGGGTGCCCTATCTGGAAAAATAAAGCTCTCAGTACTGCAATACATTGAGAAACAAATGGATTCGCTAAAGACAATACCTCTAGCACAGACATTAGTAGTGATAAGGACCTTCTCCTTTCCATCACGAAACCTTTGGATTACAGCTGCCCGCTGCTCAACTGTTAGCTCACCACTCAAAACAGACACTTCATGCCCATCTCGAGTTAATTCCACCGATAACCATTTTGCATTTCTACGAGTCTAAAAATAAATGCAGGAAGCAAGCACACGAAATAAAATATCATCAGTATATGTTTCCAACCAAGGAGAAGTTTTCTGACACACAATTTAGGTCAGGATCCCAAAAGGACAACCAATTGGGCCAACAGGTGAAACAGACAAAGAGCAGTTGGTATAATGGAATCCTTCTGGGGGGCTCTGAATTATCTGTAACCTTTCAGTATACCTAATGTAAAAATACATGTGCTGGCAGAGAGCCAGAGTGGGGAAAGTCAATTGGCACCAAATGCAGTAAGGGGCGGGAAATGACCAATGACAGAAACCAGTAACATCTTCCAATTCTTTCAGAGCTAAATAAAAGCTCAGAACATAGGCTGGGATAGTGTATACTGACAAGCATTCCCAATGTTCATGAACACAGAGCGTGAAATTCAGTTGTTTGCTCTAAACCAGGGAACTTTAAGAGTAAGCACAGGTGGCCTGTTGGATCCTAGAGCAGAGAACATGAAGTATAGCAAGAAACCATATTTAGGATATGTATGCTCAGAATGAATAGCAGGGTATCAATAAAAACAGCTACACAGTGTGGCTTAATTGTAAGTGTCTTTGTGCAAGGGGTAATAAGCTGCATCTCTTGCTGGGAGAGGAGATGTAAAATAATACTATTTTTGAAAGATTACTACAGTTGGTAGCGAAATTGACTAAACATTCTATTAAGGTTGGATCCAGGTCAGCCACCAAGCAAGCCTGAAAAGCCTGTGGTAGTTCTGGGCTCTGTGGCCCACCAGCACTTCCCTCTCTTTAAATATAAACTTAGGTTCCCAGCTGCTTCTGTGACGAGCTCATGCACAGCACCTCTCAATTGAATTGTTTCACGTTCAAGCATGCAATGGGGACTGCAAATCCCAGATACTCAAGAGTGAGATATGCGGTGCCCAAGAGTCCACTGCACACCAGAGTGTGTAGCAAAACTGATATAGAAGTCACACAAGAACCCAGTGAAGATGCAACTGGGACTTCTGATAATCCTTTAATGTAAGTAGAGAACACAGAAGACCATCAAGGTGCATCTACTCTGCAGCTCGGCGATGTAAAACAGTGCTCTGGTAGACAGACATGGGCAAGCTTTGATTGAGCCAGTGTGTTAAAAATAGCAGTGTGGCCACGGCAGCACAGGTGGTGGCTTGGGCTAGCTGCCTGAGCTTTTACCCAAGATCTCAGACGGGATTGTACCTGGGTGGCTAGCCTGAGCTGCTACAGCCACAGCGCTATTTTTAGCTCGATCAAAGACAGCATATTCTATCTACCCAAGATGGGGATTACCCCTCCAGCTGCAGCGCAGACATCCCTTAAAAGTAAGAGGAGTCACAGCAGGCAGAGTTGTAGGAGTCTGGAGGAAGGTGTGCGTAGCGTAGAGGAACACACGCTGAGCAGTAATCCTCAAATTACATCCCATCTCCCACTGATAAAAACCCTCTTGCATTGTCCATAATAGGACTCCTTACTCTGTTGCCATCAGCATGGAAAGACAGGTCATTTTTTACTCCAATTTTTATGAAAGCAGCAATCTGGCTTTTACTGTGTGTGTAACAGCAACAGGAGAGCTTTACCTGACAGAAGATGATAGCCTGGCCGACAGTGATGCTCCCATAGATATTGCACAGGGCCTTATATTTATCTTTCTTGTTCTCACACAAGAAGTAGAACTGCCTGATATTGGTCAAGGTCATCTCCTCTCTGCGGAGTTTAATTATGTTGGGGTCAGGGATGATCTGCTCAGCAAACTGCAACACGGCATCCTCAAAGGTTGCTGAGAAGAGGAGCATCTGACAATCCTGTGGTAATACTCTAGAAAAGAAAGGCTAGTAAATTGTGTGGCATTTTTATCAGATAACAGCCTCAAGCCACATTCCCTTCACATTCCCGTGCCAACACTCCTTTCCTTATGATTACAAATGTCTTCCATCCATTCCAGTGATGGTCTAAGGTGACAAGTGGTTTATCAGAATGTGATATTTCCATGCAGTTACATGGAAGAAATAGAGACCCATCAATAGAACAGATCATAATAGTCCTGCTATAACGTTAGACAGGCTCTTAGGGTATGTCTACACTGCACAGGACAACAAGCCTGCGTCCACAGACTTGTGCTAGCCGGGCTCATGCTAACACGCTAAAAGTATCTGTGTAGATGCTGCTTTGACACTGTGGCCTGGGCTGTAGCTCAGCTTCTCAAGCTTAGGGGGATGGGTGCACTGTTAATGTATATAGAGCCATGTTAATTTGAGACTGAGTCTATAAGAACAGCAGATAAAATAGTAATACTCACATAGGCTTCCAAGTCAGAGATTCCTGAAATGGGAAATTTCCAGCACTCTGGCCTTCTACATTCAAACTAATTTATCGTCTCAACCTTAAGAGAATTTGGAGGGGTCCAGCTGATTTTAAACACTTACATTGAAAGTACCAAATTTGAAGCCACATCCATAGGAAGGTAGACGCAATCACTTTTTAAGGCCTGCTTTAAGAAAGCCTCTCTCTAGCTTCCCCTTCAAGTACATTTGAATATGGCACTATTTTATATAGAGTTTTTTCAGCAGTGGTTTAGCTAAAACTATTACTTAGTGATATAAACTGATTTGCAAGTTAAAACTGAGAATTTTGAAAACTAAACCACTATTTTCTCTGCCTTTAGCATTCAGGTGACTGACTAGTGTATTACCTCTGAATGCGGACACTCTGATCTAAGAAGCCCTGTGTGTCAATCATTACATCTGCTTCATCCAGCACAAACACACAGATCTTCTTCACATCCAGGAGCCTCAATTTGAAACACCAGTCTAGGACAGTCCCTGGGGTCCCGATTATTATCTGTTCTTCAATCTTGGTACCTCTTGGAACTGAGAGATAGAGAAGTTACTTTCCTGAGATAAAGTCTAATGTAACAAATTCTTAATGCACTTGCTACATTGAACAGACCAAAGATGCATAATAAAAGCACAATTATGATTAGCAGTGGGTTTTCAAATTTGAATACCATGGGTACTACTGATTTTCAAGCAGTCTGTCTGCAACGGTTCTAGAACAAAGCTTTCCAAAAAATGTTAATGAATTTTGTTGAAGTATGATTCTCTGAACTAATAATGTACCTAGGGAATCTATTCTGAGGAGGCAGAGTGCCTTTTCCCTTATTACTTGTAATTTCCCAAGGAAATTAACTTGCACCACTGTTTTAAACATTGCATATATGAATAACCTAGTAAAAAAAACTGATACCTAAGCTTGAGTTTCCTATTTTGATCATTTTTCTCTTAAATGTAGACTGCTACAACTAATGTTAAATAGATTAGTTCTAACAGACTTAAGTAATTGTATTTCCAGGAAAATACCTTATCTTACTTTCCCAAATGTTAAAACACAGAGGTTAGAGGTTCTCATCCATAAATCTTGGGCCCTTTTCCATTCAATACACACAAAAGATTCCACATATTAATTTTAAACAGTAAAACAGATTTTACTGTAAATAGATTTTCTTCAAAGCTGGTAGAAAACTTCAGATTCATATACACTACAGCCTGGCCTACACCTAAAACTCAGATTGACCTAACTACATAGCTCAGAGCTGTGAAAAATTTCACACCTTAGGTGACATAGTAACGTCAACTTAACTGCAACTGTAGATGCAGCTAGGTTGCTGGTAGAATTCTTCTATTGAACTAGTCATCACATGTCAAGGGGGCCAATTTATTATAGCAGTGGACTCCTCTCCATCCGCTAGCCTTTGTAGCAAGTGTCTATGCTACAGTGGCATAGCTGCAGACGTTTCAGGGGACCTAATTACAGCTTTCAATATGACTGTATATACACAAAAGCTTGGGACAACCCAGGACTTTCATCTGTTACAAAACAGTTAAGATCCCATCCACACTACAAAAGCATCACTGTACCGGGCAGCAGCGTTGGCATAACCTGACTAAGGGGTGACTACACTGTAACTAACTCCCTTGATATGGTAGTATCTGCAATGCAAACAGGATTTTGTGATTATACTATCCTCTGCTGCGTTAAATTGTGAAGGCAGAGATTAAAAACCTAGTTTCACTGATTAATGACAGATTGAGAGACCTTTAAGAACATTTCAATGACACCAAGGAAATTCCTTTGTAATTTTTTATATCATTTTTCAGAATGAAAGTGCATTGGTGAAACAATAAGGAAATAACTGATGTTGAACATGTTACCATGTAATAATGGCCCATGAATCTATCGCTTTTTATAAAACTTGCCTCTCCTGCAAAGAAACCAAAGATTCAGGAGGGCTAGACTGAAGCCCAGGTGGGAATTAGTGGCACTTCATAGTAACCAAAAAATTGCAAATGTATTTCTGCATACACAAGTTACATAATGTGGCTGTATCCCTCTGCCCACATTGTGTAATGTCAAATATGTCATTTGTCATGAGCTCCTTTATGCAAGTTGGGTATGCCTTCATACAGGTTAATACAGCCCCTAACAAAATGGGTATTATTAATATTAGCTAATACCAACACTAACATTAATTATTCCTGCATCTACTGAGAAGAGTGAATCAAACATACTTCTGTTCCCTCGGACAGCATAGGTAACTCCGATGTTGACACAAAGTTTTCCCATCTTCTCAACCACTCGCCCAGTCTGCACAGCCAGTTCATAGGTTGGAGCTAAACAGAGGCACTTTCAGATAGCAGAGAAGTGAGAAAGACATTATACAGTAGCAGATATGGAAGCACTCTATGAGCTGCATTGTTTAAATGCAGATTAAGCGGATGAAATGGAAGGTGTTGTGCCACTAATGCCCAGCCCATCTAATTTCGTTCATCCTAAAGTGCAATCCTGTTTAAAATAGTCCTTTGAAGCTCATAACACTGCCCAGGGTTTACATTGGCCACATCTCCCCCTAGAGAAGTTGCACGCAATCCCCCAATAACACAACAAGTTTGCCTTCATAATACAATGGACTCCAAAGCTATTTAAACTTAATTCTAGAAGACCTTCCAAACATATTGCAGGAAATTGTCATATCGGTCACGTGATTTAAGAAAAGCTGTTTAACAACAATTACATGCATGCTGACCAGCTAGCTAGCCTCTTCACTCAAGTAAATCCATGACACATTCATGACTTTATTACAAAAAAACACATGCGAAAAAAAACAAAAAACCCTCAGCTTAAAATGCATGTGAAATCTTTGATTTAGTTGCGAGGGGAGAAGACATTAGAATGACATATGTATTTAAGAGATGTATTCATTCCCTATCATTCAGAATGTTCCTGAAAGTGTAATGCAATTTGTTCTGTATTTGGGATATAATTTAACTGCTAAATTTAGCAAGTATGGATGAGAACAGTGACTTCAGGTAAGTGGTAGCTCTTTATGATCTATAACATTACTCTTCCAAATCAGGTTAGTTTATGATGAAAATCAATAGTGACACTTAAGCCAGTAAGAGTATTCATGTGAACAAGAATTTTAATTGTGAAATAAGCTATGGAGAAGAGCGATCATGAACTCTCAGTAAGTGCTCTTCAAACTTCTCTCTGTTTCCTCAAACTTAAATGAAAAATATTTCAAACCTGGTCTAAACCCAGTTAGCAAATATGCATAATATTTCTGTAAATTATGCTTTTAAGCTGGAGCTTTCAAAATTCATCTGAAACTATGTAACATTACATGATGTATAATGCAAAAAACGCAAGAAGTAAACACATTTTTGTTACAAAGCGCATCCAGACCAACAGGCTGAATAACCAAGATATTTAACCTAAAGGTCAGGGGGTTATACTGGAAGTGCTGGCATATCTCAAATGTAGCAGCATCATGAAATTCAAAAAGAAAAACAAAAACACTTAACATGAAACCCAATTAATTTTTTTTTAAAATGGTGCTAAAGTAATTTCCAGTACTGCAGCCGCCCCAGGTCTCTCTCTGCCCTAGGGTTTTACAATCATATCTTCCCATTTTAAAGAAAGCCCCACACAAATAAGGGAAACAGACTATGCAGGTGAAGCAATGAAAAATAATATATACAAAGAAAACAGAAAAGTCATTTAACCCCTTCCCACTACAGTCCATAGATGGTACAAGTAACAGTAGCAAAACATTCAGACTGTGATTTTTAAGCTGTGTCCCTTTAAGAAAGACAATATATTGCTATTCCTCCCAAATCACCGTAACCTTTTACCAGTGTTACCTGGGGGAATTTCTCAGCACCATTAACTCTGCTCAGCATGGCCAAAACAAAAGCTGCAGTTTTGCCTGTCCCTGACTGGCTCTGTGCTATAAGATTTTGGGGCCTGCAAGACAAAAAGATTTTACTATGTTATGCATAGGTTTTATAATTGCAAAAACATTTATAGTGTTGTAAGTCTACATGGTGTTCCACGCACAGAGAGAGAGTGCGCACGTGGGGGATTATACAGAAAGAGGGATTGCCTCAAGAGGTGGATTTTAAGAACAGAAAGATGACAGGAAGAGTCCCAGGCTCACTCAGCACAACACAAGGTACAAAACAGAGTTGTAGGAGATGGAGGAGTGAGAGAAGAGAACTAGGAAGAGTACAGGAGGAAGTCAGAACAGAGATGCAGGTGGATGGGAGATTATATGGGACCTGAAAGAAAGAATGAGTACCTCAAGCTGGATACAAGAGGCAGGAAGCCAGTGGGGGACTGATGACACAGTCAAAGCAGGATGAGAGGAAGATTACTTTAGCAGCATTTTGGATAAGATAGAGCAATGGTTTTCAACCCACATGCTGCTTGCTACCCAGTCAGCACCCAGTCAGCACACAGCTAGGACCGCAGTGGCAGGTGGGCAAGGTGGGCTGCAGGGCTGAACTACGCACAGCTAAAGTAGGGGACCAGCAGGTGTGGGGAGTGCAGGGGGCTGGAGAGTGGGGAGGGAGGGTGCAGCCAGTTCATGGAGGACAGACTCTAGGTGGAGGAATGGGTGGCAGTCCCTGGATGGCGGGGAGGGGGGACTGGATGCTGGAGGGGGCAGACCCTGGGGGGAGCATTCTGCCTTGAATGTGTGCCAACCCAGCGTTGGGGGGTCTGGATTCTTGGAGGGGGGAGACTGGGTGCATGGGGGACAGTCCCTGGCTGAATGCAATGCCTCTGCCATGCCACCCTTACAGGAAATTAATTAATTTTAACAGTTAATGTTTTGAATTACTTTGCTAATTTAACATGCTCTTGGTAGACATTTGCCAGTGTTGAAATGAAAGAGAATATATTGATTTGAATCACATTGCTGTTATATAAAAAATACTACACTTTTTTTTTCTTTGGCAGATGTACAGGTAGTGTATATATCTCACATGGCTGTGGCCAACATAACACCTAGAGAGCTGCATGTGCACCCACAATGGCAAATAGGTTGAGAACCAATGGGCGAGAGGATGGGAAAAGGTGATAAGCAGAAAGGTCAGACAGGAGAGGGTTATAGTCGTCAAAGTAAGAAATGGGCAGATTTTGGAGATATCAAAAAGATAACGACACGTCTTTAGACTCCTGACGTAGAGAGAAGGAAAGAAGAGTTAATCCTAACTGAGATCATGGATCTGGGTGGATATGTCTACATGGGATAAAAAAAAACCTCAGGCTTGCAGGGCTCAGGCTCCAGCTCTGGGGCTGAAAAGTTGCTGTGTGGATGTTCGGGCTGGAAACTATGGAGACGGAATCCTGAACAATTCTGCAGCAGCTGAGTTTGATATGACAGCTGGACATCCAAATAAAGGCAGCAGGAAATGGAAAGGCAGATCTCAGAATCACTGCCCTACATGGCAGTTGAAAGCATAAGAGAGAAGAGGAAAAACCATAGGCGTAGTTTGACTCTATATTTGGGGGGAGCAAAGCCCAACAGCATAGCAGGGCCCAGAGAGGTAGTGCCACCTCCATTCCAACTCACCTCATCAGACCAACCAGCCTGTCTGAATTTGGGGGGGGAGGTGGGGGAAGTGGCAACCAAAAATTGTTACTCAAAGGGGACAGAGGGACTCAGTTCAAAAAGTTTGAGAATCACTCAGGGTGCAGGCAGGGGGTAGCTCAGGGCTGTGTGACGGGAGAGGGGTAGCTCAGGGAGGGCTGGTGTCCAAGAGGATGCTGCTGTTGTGGGGCCCCGCCATGCGGGCAGCCCAGGTGGGGAAACTGACCTGGATGCACAGAGCGCCTGGTGTTACCGCTCAGACACACCCCTCTCCCACGTTGCTCTGCACCCCCAAAGGGGGCTCTGGTTGGCCCAAGCCCCTGAAGGGGGCATGGAGCCAGCTCTGCGGGGTTTGGGGAGGGAGCAAGGCCAAATGGAAGGCAGAAATCTCTCCACGCCCCCCAGCTCCTCCCCAAACTTCGCCCATGGGAAAAAGTGAATGGAGTCCTGTGGGACACCAAGACATAAGGAGCCAGGGAAGGAGACTAAACACTGCAGGTGTGATCAGCCAGGGAAGAGGAGAACCAGGAGGGCAGAGATATGAAAATCTCAACAGTTGTAAACAGTATGTTTTACACCTTGTTTCGCAAGTACTCACGGGTCTGCTAACATCATAGGAAGCGCTGTCTCCTGGATCTTGGATGGTCTGTTGAAACCCATTGCATAAATCCCCTGCAATAACTCTTTCTTCCTGTCAAACCAGGAAAAATCAAACTATTCACAAACAAGT
This sequence comes from Emydura macquarii macquarii, assembly GCF_026122565.2. NCBI lineage: Eukaryota > Metazoa > Chordata > Testudines > Chelidae > Emydura > Emydura macquarii. The sequence goes on along the minus strand of NW_027130449.1, from coordinate 1,604,797 downwards.
GCTTGAGATGTCCTAGAAGGGTGGTTTTCAAACTTTAACATACCTATAATTAGACTAAAAAGTCTTACTAAATAACATGCGTTGTCCACCATTACAGGATTTTTCTTGCATGCACCCTGAAAAGAGCTCACGGACCCCAGTTTGAAAGACACTGCCCTAGGACATGCAGTTTAGGAAGCAGAATAAACAAAAAAATCTGCCCACTCTTTTCCTTGTCCTCCCCATTTCTCCCATGGGACTTCATTTGTTATACTTTACCATTTTCATGTGACAAAATTCATGGCCAAAATCAAAATAAAACTGGTAGATATAAGTCAGAAAAGTCATTCACACATGGTTTACAGATCCAGAACTGAAGCAGAATGCACCTTTCCGCTTAAAGAGGCGTAAGAGGGACAGCTGACGTCATTAGGATACATTAACTTGAATCCAGGACAGTTGTAAACATCAAGTCCATAACTGCTGCTTTTTTTCTCCTCACATTAAATAGCGAAGAAATCAGAGTGAGCAAGATTACTCCAATTTAAAGTTTTCACCAGGGGGAAGCAAAGCTAATTATCACCATGGTGGCTGCACATTTCCTAAACGCATACCATGAGTGTCCAGAAAACATTAGCACCAGTCGTTTATACAGTAAAGTTAATTTTTAATAAACTATCACTCTCGAACACGTATGTCACGTTGCCATCAACGGAAATTCAGCCTCCTCTGGAACGGAATGCGAAGCACCTTTACAAGCACTAGCAACATCAAAGGACAGTTCTGGACAGGAAGGGAATAGTTTCTTTAAATTGAAACGACAAAGGAAGATGAGGGAGGCTTGGACATAACTGTCAGCATGAGAATTTGATCAGGACAGTCAGGCATATGAAATTCTTTAAGAGATGGGCCACTGAGGTTATAAAGATGCTTTAGCAATGTTTAGTATCTGACTCTCACATGCTAAACGTCTTAGTTCAGTTACTGCCCCACTTGCTGTGTTCAAACAGTCCCCATTTCTGCTGAGGAAAGCAGGTTAAGTGTGACCTCTTAATATTTCTTTTATGTCCCTTATGAAAAATTATTGCCCAACCCACCTTCTATTATGAAATATAAAATACTGACCAATCCCAGTGCTCTCTGTCACAGAAACCACACATTCTCTTAGAAGAGGTACCACCAGAAGATCTTTTGCAGCATATTATCAGAATATTTTGGATTTAAAGCTCATGAAAACATGAGCCCAACTGTTCCTTGCTATGGCTCTAATCCTTGCTATGACTCTAGTCCAGCAGACAGAAAGGAAGACCCACCTGCTGACATAACACCATCATTTCCTATACACCGTCGGGTTTCCCTTGGAAATATTGCATCCGGATCTAATCCTAATCAGTGCTTGGGTACACCACAAAAACCACCATGTTTAAAACGTGGTTAGAAAACATCTGTGATCTAACCATATTACAACAAGGATTTTCACTGTCTGTGTGGAAAGACCAACTGATTAAATTATGTTTAGGAACTATATTTTTAGCCTCTATATTTACCAAGGTTAAAAATAGCTTCCATACTAGCAAGAAAAATAAAAAATCTGTTAGGTCTTTTTAAAGTGTCTATAACTATGGGATCTAAAAGTCTGTTATAATATGAGTGGACCACAATCATGTTTCGATGTGTTTTTTGGGTATGGTACCAGGACGTATTAGTCTCACAAGATCACAATAAAGTGGAATGAATGGATCCCTCAGTATATCCACGTCTTCTCGATTTTAGCTGGACTGGGTTATTACTGTATTTTGAAGCATCACTCCCAATTTCAAAGGACACTGAGTTACAGAACATGACTAAAACCCCCATCTAGTTACTACTGGCTCAAGGCTCCCCTTGATCTGAGCCTGCCCTTTTTCAGTGTTTAGTTATGTCCTAGGTACTCACAGCCGCAGTTCTTCAAAGGTTTTCACTGAGAAGAGAGGGGAGCTGGGATCTCGCTGCAGGACTTCAACATGATGACTGGATTCTACCAGGGACTTCCGGATAAGCTTGTTTAAAAGGGAATTTTCTGCTAAATCCACTATGTGAACATGAAAAGAAAAAAAAAAGGGAGAAACCACATTTGGCAGGTTGTATGGAAGTCACAGCTTAGTTCTCATAAGTGCTAGAAATGGAGTGTTTTTAAAACAAGAAAAGTAAATACAAGCTGCCAGAAAGAAAAAAATGAATTCCACACTCAAGTCACAAAGCATGACAGGGCTGATATACCTTTGCCTCAAACAATGGAATTAATGCAACAATAGATATGCCCACTTTGAGGAAAAAGAAAACTGTGCCACCGTTACAACCCAAGTGTAAATTGGCCCAATCTAGCTCACCTTGCAAACTCCAGCTAACTCAGTGAACTCCTACACTCCTCCGAGATTCTTGATGCACCACTACAGCCCTCTTTGAGAGAGGCCAATGTGCTCTTCCCTGACTCTTCCATCCCAGAGATCCCCATACTTGTGTGTGTGCTATCCCTGACATTCCCCTGATCTTGCCCTTTCTTCCTTTTATTGCGAGGCACTTTGGTTTCATTCTGAAATGACGAAAATGTAAAGAGTTTTCAATGTAAACAGAAAAATTGCTTATCTCACCCCCATCCTCAACATTAAGGACTTGAATAATATTAGGGTTTGTCAACAAATGGAGCTATTACTGACTGACTATGTGTGGAGAGACCACTGCTGCCTACCATGTTCACCAATATGGTCTCACTGTTCCTTGTGCTCCCGGTCTATATCCGTCCATTGACTCAGACTGCAAGCTCCTTGGGGCACAGACAGCCTTTTTGTTCTGTGTTTGTACAGCACCAGCACAACTGGGTCCTGGTCCATGCTTAGAGCTCTTACATTTATGGTAATTCAAATAATAAATTAAAAATAATATTGCAGAATAAAAGTGTTCACACATGGAGTTATTCAAGAAGAGCTGCTCCTGAATAGTGCCACGTGTAGACAAGCTTTTACAATAATTCTAGTTTCATGCTGTTCAGACCACTTGAGAGGTAATGAACCACGATCAATTCTTAGGTGAGTCAATATCTCAATGGCTGTGTTGAGTGCCAGAATAAGCTTTAATCCAACTCCAGGCATTGGCTTTTTCAACTAGCACTGAATATTTTAAAAGGATACTACTTAGGACACAGCTATATGCAAAGATCATGTATACAGTTGCACAAGTCTGATATTTGTAGACTAGAACACTGGCAAAACTTTGCTTCTGAAGGATCTACATTAAGGGACTAATCTCCCATCAATGTGTAATGCCTAAGGATGTTAAGGAGCATTTGAACAAATGCATCAGGGAGGAAAATAAACCAATTCAATGGTCAAACAATTGATTTAAAATTACACCAAAAATATGTAAAAACATTAAGGTTGCAAAGTCAACCACGCAAAAGTTAAAGAATGCCAGAATTCGGGGGGCCAGTGCAGCCTTGATTCACCATCCCCCCAGTGCGTGTATGCATTATGATTTGGCTTGGAAGGATTAGATTTTTATCAGTAAACAGATTTCACTGTGCACACAAACCAATGAAAAAATATTTCTATCAATATTAAATGAACTTTACAGACAGGCTAAGAAAGAAAAATGCTGCTTGAGAACTTTGATTTAAGGATATTTAGTTTCTGTATTTTGACATGTGATGTTGACAATTTTTGTTTTAATGGTTATAGAGCATTAACTTTTTGAATCTCAATGTCTCCTGTTAAATAATTGTCTGACCTCAACCCAGAATTTCCCTCAACCATGAAAATTTAAATCAAGAAAAATAAAAAAGGTTTACAAATAAACTTCTATATTATCTACTGAATTTATATAAAAATCAAATTCTGCCAAGCCTAATTATGATACAGTCTTTAATTACATAATCCTATACTATTTTTCCCCACAGGACCCTGCCTCATTCAGTGCACAGGACGAACCTGGTCTGGGATAAACCAGGACTGTATAGCAAAGGAAGCTGTTGTCTGTTGGACCCTTGCCTCATTTATTGTAAAAACTATAAGTGGTGTAGTGAATGAGGCAGGGGATTGCAGGAAGAGAAAGGATGGTCCCATGGTTAAAGCAGTTGAATGCTATCCTGAAGAACTGGATCCTATCCCTACTTCCAGCACAGAGTTCCTATGTGATGCTGGACAAGTCATTTAATCAAAATGTTCATAGATGTGGGAGTGAGTCACAGCAGTAGTAAGGTTGTCATGGTCTACGTGGACCAGCATTAGAGAGTGATGAGACACACTTTGCCAAAGGGTTTCACAGAAATTTGCTGACAGTAAATGGCAAGAAACAGGAATTATTGGTTTATTCCAGATTCTATGGCAAGTGTTCTCTAGTGGGCACAAACCCCTCTCCGTTTCCCCAAGCTTTTGACCCCTTTTGCTGTGTCCCCTCTAACCTGCCCCTGTCCCAGTCCTGTTTCTTCCCCACACCAGTCTCATACTCCATTCCTCACCAGTCTCAGTCTCCTTAAACAGCCAGTTCCTCAGGTGTCTCATCCCAGTCTCAGTCTCCTTAAACAGCCAGTTCTAGACTCCCAACCAGGGGTTTCAAGCCAGAGTCCCAGTCTCCCCCACACTCATCCCCAGCCTCTTTCCCAGCCAGTCCCAGTTCCCCCACTCCTGGCTCCTTACCCAATCTGTCTCACTACCAGAGCCTTCACTTGTCCCTCCCTGTCTCAATCACCCCCACGGGATCTCAGTCTCCCTCTCCAGGTTCCTCATCCAATGCTCCAGCCCCTCTCCTTGTTCCAGTCTTTGCCCAGTCAATCCAGTTCTCTCCCTGAACCCAGCTCCCCACCAGATGTCTCCCCCTCCCATTGTTCTCCCCCATTCCAAGTCTCTCTGCTCCCCAATCCATACCCCCTCTCCTCATGCAACCAGTGCCAATCTCCCTACCCTGACAACTCCAAGTCCTAGTTTCTCTACTCCCACCCACTAGACTCCTTGTCCCAATCTACTCCCCACCACCACTCTGGTCTGGCTCCTACCTCCTCTAATTCAAGTCAGACATATTCCTTCTCTATGCTGCCTGAGCATCAGTGGGGGATCATTGAAAGCACAGAAGGGGCTATCTCCTGCTCTCAGATCCAGTGCCTGATCCCACCCCAGCCTGCAGCAGTCAGGCACAGCAATTGTAGGGAGCTCTGGGCTAGAACATGCTCATTGTACAGAGAATCTTTGCAGGATTTATGTAAGAAGCTCCAACAAGTCTACTGAGCACATGCAAATAGATATTTCAATGGCTGGTAACTTGGTTGCATTTGGGCATTTTCCATGGGAACAGCTAACAGCATCTCTCTGACACAAAGGCCATGCCCCTGCCAGATTTCAAGTCCCTGCTCTAAAGTATGGGACACTGGAGCTTCTCAGCAAAACAGTGTAAAAACACAATATAGCAAAATAATCTATTTTTCCATAGCCTTGATTCTCAAAAAGGGCTACACCATTTTGGCTAAAACTTTCCAAAACTAACTCAGCCTGAAGCAGATACCCAACATGGAAAGTCTCAGCCTAAATGTTAACATCTGGCTAAGCTATAACTATCTGAAAATGGGGTCTGATAATGAGAAGTGTCAGGCAATGTTTATTATTTGCATTGTCAGAGCATCAAGGAGCCCTAGTCATTGACAAGGACCCCATGTGCTAGGTGCCGGACAAACACAGAACAAAAAGGCAGCTGGCGGCGTTGCGAGCTCCACCTGGAACTCCAGCAGTTATGATGAAATAAATACCCATTATAAATATACCACATCAACAAGTAGGCTACATCGATTTGTAACCTAGCGAGCTGTGAAGGCAAACTGCCATGTATAGAGACCTACTGACTTCAATGGGGCTCAGCCCACGCAGATCACAAAGCACAATACAGACTTAAGTTGGCAATTAGAGCATTAGGGGATTAGAGTTACAAAAAATATATTCAAGAAATTTTATTTCTCAAAAAGCCCTCATTTTCTGATGCAGAGGAACACAGACACTCAAGAGTAACAGTACCAATTTCATCCTGCTTTAAGGATGTCATTTTCCCTACTGATCTCAATGTTAATTTCACTTTTATAAAAAAACCTTTTATCTAAATGAAGCCCAAAATACTCAATTATACAAAATACACACAGAAATCACTTCACCAAGCACTGAACAGCGGCTGCCAGAAAGTGTTCAGCAACAATATAAAAGTTTGGTACAGGAAGTCAGTAAGTATCTCACTGAATTTCAGAATACCTTTTGACAATGAGGGGAACAAAAGTAAGCATAATCTATCTTTAACAAATGGTAATTAACAAGAATAAACCTTTAACTTTGGTTATAGAAAGTTGGCCTATTCCACAAATAAAGGCTGTAACAAAAGTACAATTGAAGCCATTTTGTCTCATCTGCATTCCATGTTGTCTTGTCTGTTAGACTGTAAGCTCCTTGGAGCAGGGACTATGCTTTTTCTATGCCTTTTACAGTATTGCGTAAATTTATGGAGTGATAAGTGTGACCTGTATGTGCCTAGGCTAGCCCATCTGAAAATGCCAAGGTCAGGGCAAGCTGCAAAAGGAGAGCAGATTCTCCCAAAACTGGTGGCTAACACTGAAGTTAGATTCACCAACCAGTCAAACAACTCCCCACACAGGTTATCAAGAAGCCAAAACAAGAAGTTACACAGCCCCCTTTATTGCATTTCAGTCTCTGGCTCCCAATCAGCAACTAAATCCAGTAGAGAGATAAGTTACTTAAAACTCTATTCTCTTTACAAAAAGTTCTCCTGAACCCAAAGGGTCAGCCACATTACCAGATCAATATAGGTTTGGTTCTTACCCAAAATACCATGCTGCCAGCCAATCCTTTGGTAATTAAAGCTAAAGGTTTATTAAAAAAGGAAAGAAACAAACAAGCTGAGAGATATGAAATGGTCAAAGCAATCAGATGACTTCAAATGACTTCAGAGTCTATATATATCAGGTTCTCTGCAGGCTTGGACATTTCCTCTGGAGTACACCCTGTACCTGGATGGGTCTCAGTCCTTTGTTTCACAGCTTCAGATGTAGAGTGGTTGCTCCAGAGGTAGAAAGCATAAATGAAGACAAGACGGAGATGGTGCAGCAGCCTTTTATAGTTTCTGCCACGAGACTTGCACTTTCTTTGTCCCAAACATAGCCACACAGCACCTGGCATGGAAAAGCCTCAGAGTCCCCGTTCATAGGCATGCTTCTACATGTCCTGATGACTCCTAAGGTGTAGTCCTTGGTTTCTCTCCCTTGGCTCACTGTATCACTGATGGTCCTTGACGAGTCATTAATGCTGATGCTAATCTGCCTGGCGGGTGTAACCCGGTAGCACAGAACAAATTTTTGGATACAGATATATCACACATATCCATAACTTACAATACAAAAATTATACCTACACATAAACATCATCATACTTAGCACACTCACCCACAAATCCAAAACATAGCCAATAGAGCCTGATTCTAAGATGAACAGACTTGACAGTGACCCTTTAATCAAGTAGAACTTGAAAAAGTTTTGTGATCCCACCTTTATCATCTTCCTTCTCCTCCTCTTCTTCAGAACTTGCATAATTTTTCCCTTAAGGAAAGAAAACCACAAAACTGAAATGAAATGTATAAACATATAACAGAATACTTTTATGTTAAAAACCAGACAGTCTGTGCCAGGCTGAGTATTGGTTAGCCAACAATTCTTCATAATCCAAGATTTTAAAAGATACAGCTAGTGAGAAGCCAGCACATTTTATACATTATATTATACTTTTAAAAATCAAAACTTTGGGGATCTTATGTACTTCTACCCTGATAGTTGAGTACTTCAAATGTAAAGTTTTTAAAGTTTAATAACTAAGAAGAATGGAAAGATTTCCATAGGAGATTGAAATGATCAGGATTACTTCTTCAGACAAAAGACAAGAGGGGACAATAATGAATGGCATAGAGTAGGTAAAGGTACTTCTATTTACCCTTTCTCACAATACAAAAACGAAAGGACATCCCATGAAATTGAAAGAAAAAATTAAATTTGATAAAGGAGATAATTTTATGCAGTATATAATCTGTTGGCAGTGCGTTCCAACAAGAGTCATTGCCTTCATTGAGTCCTAGAGCTTAATGAGAGTCGTGAAAGGAACATACAGTTATATAGATACTGAGAAAACCTGCAATTATATTAGACAGAATGAAAAAAATAAATATGCGGAAATCAAACCAAAAGCTAGAGAAACGTCAGCGTGGCTTGTACATGATCAGAATCTAAAGGGCACGGCTCTTAGGCTTGATTCACCTGATGAAGGATGAGAGGAAGCAGATCCCACTGAGAGGAAGCCAATATTACCACTGTGGTGCTTATTAATACTCTTTCCAGGAAATAAGGAACTGAACAAAACCAAAAGGTTATCAGGAGGCATGTCTGAAAGAATACATGGTCTAAAGCACATAGAGAACAGAGATGCTCCTAATGGATCTACAAGAGATGCTGTTGCCATGCAGGAGACTATGCTTCTGAAAGGGCTGTCTCACACCTTATGAATAAAAGATTTGGAAAATCAGCAGAATATTTGAAAAGTAGGCCACCAATGACAACGGATGTTATTTACAGTGCCAAGAAACAGCTAAAAGAAGAAGTGGAAGGTGTACTGAGAGCCAGATCCACAGGACAGTATCAGTTATTCCTGAACAACTTTTGGGGCAGTTTACATAGGGAGTTATTCCCGATTAGCTATTCCTTATTAACTCCATATCTGGACAGGAGTATTCTGGAATAAGTGTGCTTTACTCCAAAATAGCTTAATTCATTTGGAAGTGAATTAAATTAATTCAGAGTAAGGCACTATTATTCCAGAATAAGGGCATCTACACAGGAAAGTATTCAGAAACAGCTATTCTGCTTGAAATTGACATGCAGCTTTACTGCACATTAACTGTCACAGAGTTTGTCTACACAAGCGGTCACAGTCCTGATCAGGAATCTAAAGGGGACAGCTAAGAAACACCTTTTTTTTTACTAGCCCGCTATGGAACAGGTGGGGACCTGCTCTGGGTGCAACGGGGCAGCATCCGGCTCATGAGGCCAGCGCTCACTTAAGGGTGCGACCCCCAGCTAGGCCCTTACCTAGGGTGGTATTCCTGATGCTCCTGAGGTGCCTCCGGGGGGTGCAGAGTCCAGAGAACTGGAAGGGAGAAGGGAGGTGAGTAGGACGGGTGGGAGCAGAACCGGGGTGGAGGTAATGAGAGGGGAGCTGGGGTAACAAGAGGGGGATCGGGGAGGCAAGGGTAGTGGGGTAAGAGAAGGGGGAGAGGGTGAATGGGCATTGAGGGGAGGGAGGTAAGAGGGGGTAACAGACTGAGGTAGCAGGAGAGGGAAGGGGAACGGACGGGGGGTGAGGGATGGAGGGGAACAGGCTGGGGAGAGGGATAATGGGGGATAGGCTAGCGGGGGGACGGGGATGGGGGGCGGGGGGAGGGGACGAGGCGGGGGATGACAGCGGTAATGGGCGGGGTGACGGGGATTGGGGGGCCGGGTAAGGGGTATCGTGGAGCACAGAGGAGCGGTCACGGGGCTGGCGGTGGGGGCCGGGGTGACGGTTAACAGGGCGGGGGGCGCCGGGGGCGAACGGGGCCCGGCAGCCAACAGACGCCGAGCGCGGGGCCATGGGGCGCCGGCCGGCGAAGGCCCCCCGCGGGGCCGGGCTCCCACTCACGCTGTGCGCCAGGCGGCCGGTGTCCAGCCCGGCCCAGCAGCCGCGCTCCGGCGAGTCCATCGCCGCCCGCTCCCGGCCCGTCCTGTCCCGTCCCCGCCACGTGCCGAGCGCCGCACGCGCACGCCTGAAACCGGAGCCGGCACCGCGCCGCACGTGCTGCCTGGGCGGGGCTCCATTCATGCATATTCATGAAGGGCGGGAGCGTCGCTGTGTCCGGAAGGGGGAGGGAGCGAGTCGCACCGCGCGGGGGCGGGGCCGGCATCGCTGCGCTGGGCCCCGCCCCGCCCCGCCCGGCGCGCGGGAGGTCCCTGCCCCGCTTCTCTCCCTAGCTCGGGGTGCTCCGGACCTGCGAGCTCGCGGGGGGCTTGCTGCGTCCCTGCCCGTCCAAAGCAGGGGCAGGATCCGCTCTCCAGAGACCCAGCGCGGAGCCGCCCTGCCTTTGCTGGGAGGCTGCCCCCCAGGGATGGGCTTTGTGGGCAGGCAGGCCATGGCCGCATGGCAGACCTGATACCGCTATGCAGAGCCAGCCGCCACGGGGGCCCAGCCAGCCAGGGCCAGCCCAGGCCCGCAGCTACCTCGCCCTGCGCTCAGAGAGCCGCTGCACACGCACCCCGTTCTCACACCCCGTTCTCACACAGGCCCTCTGCACTTCGTCCTCGCCGGCTACCACAGTCCTAGCTTCACCCCAGCTCCTGCCAGCACCCATCATCTTCCACTGGCAGCACGCACAGTCACACAGGCACAACTCCGGCACCGCACGCAGGATGCGCCTGTCCCAAGGGGAGAGAAACCCGGCAGAGAACTGTTGTATGTTAGGGCCTTAGAGTGCAGGCCAGAACCAAGCACCAATGTGGCTCCAATGAATCATTGGACGTGCCTTGCCCCCCTCTCTCCTAGGCTAGGCCGAGGCCCTCTGAAGGAGGGAGGAGGCGGATTTCACCCCGGCACGTGGTGACTGCGTCCCTTGCGGCCCACGTGGCGCCAGAACTACATTTCCCATGATCCCCTGCGGGGGGGAGGCGGAGTGGAAAGTGGAAAGGCCATTTCCTGCAGGGAACGAACGCGGAAAGCGAGCGGCGTGCACGATCCTGGCTCGGCCCGAACGCGGAAAGCGAGCGGCGTGCACGATCCTGGCTCGGCCCTTCCCGGGAGTGCTCCGCTCCGCGCGCCGGCTCCGGCGCAGCGCAGCCAGAGGTAGGCGCTAGGCGGGCGCTGCGGGGTTCGCTGGCTGGACTGACACGAAGCACTGGGCAAGGCGGGGTTCGGGCCCGGCCCCGCCGGCGGGGAAAGGGAGCAGGCTGCGCTGAGCATATGTGGCCACGCCGGAGTGCGGGTCCAGGCCGGAACAGTCCACCCCGGGCATGGCAGCAGCAGCAGCGAGCAGCCGCCTGCCGGTTCCAAGCGGGGGGCGTTCATCGCGAGCGTTCCACCCCGGGGGGATCCCTGCTCGGCGGGATGAAGTCGGTTGGTCGGGGCCGGGGTGGGACGAGATGACCGGAGATGCCGCGCCAGGGTGTTGCCGGGTCTGGAGGCCTCGTCGTGCAGAGGGAAGTGTTTGCTGCTGGGTGCGGAAGGTCTCTCTTGGCCGTGCGTGTTGTTTGCACGAGTGAGTTTGTCCTGAATAACGCCCCGTTCTGTGGCACTCTCCCATCAGTGCTCGCTGAGCATTTTACAACACCGTGTAAAACTCTAACGGATGGGGAAACTGAGGCCCAGAGTCACCCAGCAAGTCAATGGCAGAGCTAGGCAGAGAACCAAGATTTCCTCACTTCGTCCTATCCTGTGAACCGTGCTGCTCCCCAGAGCATTGGGTAGATGCATTTTATACAACGAAAGAAATAATATAGTCCAGATATAACCCCTTCCCTCCCAGAGGATCTTAAAGAGATTTATAGGCTGAGACAAATTATTCTGGTCCTGGGCTGCCCAAGGACACCATGGCAAATGCTTCCATTTGCAGAAAGTGCCTTGGCAACTTGAAGTGGCAGACAGCTGACTCTTAAAAATATAACATAAAAGCCGCACAGAGGATTTGAGATGCATTGCCCAGGAAACGTGGCCAGGCAGAGTGTTAATCTGTTGGAAGAGATTTGGGAATCTACTTTGTGCACCTGGAGTTGCTTTACAGTTGCCTTTGAAAGGAGCGTTTAATGTCCAGGTACATGATGATCTTGTATCTTTCGGTGTAATTAGGCCACTGAAAGCTTTACCCAACAAGGTGCAGAGCAGGCTTCAGCATTGGCGATTTCCAGCAATGAGGACGGTATCTGGTGTTAAAGAAAGATAAATGATGACCCTGAGAAGCATCAGGCACATCGGCATTGGAGGGGGAGGAGGAAATATGAATCTAATAGCAGCGTTAAACTAGTACCTGTTAAAACCTACCTTTTACATCCAAGAATGGCTTTTTTGGTTTAGGTTAAACTCCTTCCCAAGTGACATAAGCTAAACTGAAAGAAGACCTGTCTTATACTGGGAAAAGTGTCCACCTGGTTTAAATTCACCTTCGTTTATACCAGTGTAACTTTCCCATGTAGACAAGTCCCAATCTCTCCCATCTTCCTCTGCTCAAGCCTTGGTACAATTTCTGAGTACAGGTGAAGCTCTGAGTGTGTGTAGTTAGGTGAGCCCCTCAAATCTGCCCTACTCTTCTTCTTTATTGGAAAACAGGGAAATTGAATGGCCCTGGAATTCGGATGATGACCCAGTTCCACTCCTTCCAATGAGGAGCAGGGCTGAGAACTGGCCAGTCCTCCCTTTTATGTTTCCAAAGCTGTGAGCAGGGATATATTCACAGGATGCTGGGGCTGTACTGAACTCAGCCTTGGGAGCAGAGATGGCTATAGAGCCTCAGACTGCTGGAAAATTATTGGCAACCATGCAGTTGAGAGATGTATGGAGGTATCCTTAACTGCTTCCTGAATGCCTCCTTTCCAAACGCTGGCTAATAAGCCATCACCCGCTTGTTATATGGTATGTGTGCGCACCTCATCTGCAGACGGTAACGTAGGCTGGATACTCACTCTTCAGTCTTTCTAAAATCCAGACCTGTGCAAGAAACTGCAGGGGTGTGAGATGCTTGTAAAGGTCCATAACATGGCTGCATTTAGCTCTGAAGTGTGAATTACTTAATGCAGTAACTAAAGAGGGTCCCTGTTTGGGTGGCAGCGCAGCTGGAGATGCTGTGTTTATCACAGGTGTCACTGTTGCATCTCTAGGGTAAACTGCTCAGGGGCTTCCCTGGCTGTTGCTGATTTATGTGTAACAGTTAGGTCTACTCAGGAGTTACTGGAAAATGATTAAACTCTTCAGAAGTGTTTAGATTGCAGAATAGGAGCAGGGGCTCTTGTGAAGGTGCTTTGTTAGGAAGACGGCAAAGCTGGGGTGAGCAGAGGGCAGTAACAGCTAGTCTTGGAATAGCTCCTATTAAAGGAGAAAGGTGCTAGACTTGACTGCGGGAACACCATAAAACAGCAAGTAGCTATGGGACAGTGCCTGCTTTCTGACCCTGCAAACGAGAGCTGGCTGCACCAGTCCGAGCTTCTCTTCTGCAATGCTCAGCTTGGCCAGGAGAGCAGTTGCAGCCCTGCCCCCACTGCATGCTTACCCCAAGCTGTGTGTGGTCTCCTAGGAAGGTAGATCAAAACACAAATGCACAAGTGGGGAGGGACAGAAAGGAGGGGAGACTGATTATCTGCGTTGGACTCTGTGCAGTTGTGCAAGCAGACCTGACCTCGGCCTAGCTTTGCTGTCCAGTCTGTCTTAAACAGCCTTGTCTATTAAGGGTGATGTATATTTTTATTTCCTGTAAAACAGTGATTTGCCTGAGGCATGTTAAATCGGTTACCATTATTTTTACACTGAGGTGTATAGCATCATTTGAAATAAAATCATGTAATGCAGGACATGTATTTTTTTAATAGTTTCTTACTGGAGAGAGATCCTGTAACATGCCACTTTGATTATATTAAAAATGACATAGAGCAGCTCCAAAAGCTAATCTATTACCAAGAAACCAAAACAGCAGAAGTATATTGGTGTTCACCTTCATTTTACTGCTAAGCTGTTTATGTGTTGGATAGTGGACTAGGAACTAACCCAGAAGAAGCAGGAAGGGAGATCTGAGACTTGGTGATAACTTTGTGCAGCGAGAGCTAGAATTAGAGTGAATTCAAGGGATAGGGAGGTTGGGAAGGGGAATAACCAGGGGGTGGAAAACTCATCCTCATGGAGACAATTGGGTAATCGTTCTAGTTCAAATCTATTGACTACAACGGTAGAACTAAAGACTCCACTCAGGGCATAGGTCATTGATAGCAATGAAAGGCTTGTACAAAGATCAAGTGGAGACCAAGGCCCATCTGTAAGTAAACTTTATCTAGGAACTTACATGAGCCCTGTTACTGAAAGATGAGCACCGCATTTAAATTCAGCATAACGTAGGGGAAGGGATGCTGCAGAACTCTTCTGCAACCTCCTGTCCTGGCCTTTATTTGGCCATTTGTGCTTATAATTACGCATTTGGGCATGCACTTCTACACGTGATTATCCTGAACTCTGATTCTTAGTGGCAGACCCCAGAATTCACACACTACAAAGGTGAATGAAGCTACTGCCATATCTGTTTCATGGCATGAAGGTTTTTTGTAATCATAAGGCTTAAAAATATTTACCCCTTATATTCTAAATCTGTCATGAGGGCTAGATAAGCAGACCAGGATTTTTTTACCATACATTTAAAGTGATAAGGGTTAAGATAAAATGAGACAACTAGATTGACTAAGAATGTACAGGCATGGACAAATGAATGGAATAGTTATTTGCCCTAAACGTGTTAAGAAATGTTTATCTTAAGCTAATGAGAAATTTCTAATTAATCCAGCAGGTCCTTTCACACACTTTATTAAAAGAAATGCGTCAACCAGAAGCCATAAATAAAACACCAATAGCATCACAGTAATTCATCCACAGGAGCAAGGGCAAATAAGGCAAAAAACAGAACTAGTGATATTGGTTATTCCCCTGAGCAAAGAAGATTCCTGTAGGTTTTGACTGTTTTCATTATATCCACTTTGAGCAGCTTCTGATACAATAGTCCCCTCATGGAGAAGCTTTGTGTGTCTTGCTAACAGGAAGGCAATTGGCATGCAACTGACACAATTCAATACAAATATTTGGGGAGCAGTAAAGCGGTTTTCTGCCACAATCAGCTCCCTTTATCTAGAAGCACAAAGGAGATTTTAGAGTCAACTTGACTTATTCAGGATCTTTAGGAGAAGGAACAAATAACAGGTAGATCTTTGTTGGCACTAAGTAATGGATAGTCCTGTGGATGGAGGTTGCAGAGACTCCAGATAGCTATGAGGAAAAGGAGCTCTTCCGGGGAATGAGGCCATTTGCCAGGTCACAACGCACCCCCCAGCGCAGGGCAGATCTTTTTTTTTCTGTAGGCACCAGATAGTTGTTGGGGACGTAGACATGCTGAGACCTGGTTGGGAGGTCGGGCTTGTAAAGCATTTGTTCCCGGATGCCCCAGCGCAATTCCTTCCTGTGATCCTCCCCTGGTATACGGAATGACTCCCAGTCCCGCTTATACTCAAAGTACCGGGCTACCCGGTCAATCTTCCCACGATTACGGCCTTGCTGCTCTAATCTTGGAGGGATGAAGGATTTTGGTTGTCCAGCCATAATCAAGTCTTGTTCATAAACTGGAGAGTCCCGGCAATCCCTGGGAAGAAATGGGGGATCTCCATGAGAGCCACTGCGACGAGGAAGATCCAGGTAAAATTTTCCATGGGAACTGTAGTTTGGCTCGCTTTCCGCCTCTGATACAGTGTCTTCCTGGCGGGTGTGTAGATGGAGTAGTCTCTGTCTCAGGTCTGACATCTCAGGCTCACTTTCAGCACTGGATTCTGGTTCGCTGATAACTGATTCATCAGACACCTGTACCTCTCCATCAGGCAGCCGCCTTAGAACTTTCCTCTTCATCACTGGCTTCCTGGGTCCTCTAGGTCCCTCTGAGAGGGTCTCTGGTTGCACACTGTGTTCTGCCTGGTGATGCTGCATCAAGAGATTAAGGGATGGCCTGATCCCAGAAGTCACAGATGCTTTACTATAGGGGTCATACTGGGTTGATGTACAGGTTCCTCTCAGGCTATCTCCATCTCCTTGCTCTGCACAAAGTTTGGTAAAGGCCATAGCAGCTGCTGCCATCCGCTCTTTATGGTTCATAGTGGCCCATCTGTACCGATCTGGTCCCATCAGTGCCTCCATGATTTCACCCGAGCTGGCTTGATTTGGTCACTTACTCTGTAAGAGTCAATAGTAATTAAGTTCTTGGTGAGCACATCTGAACTAATTGACAGATACAAGAGAGACTTTGTGAATATCAAAATCAGACTCTAGAGCACCTAACCGTGACCATCTGAATGTAAAAAGAAATTTAACAAATGAGTAAGAGCTAATGAAACTGAAAAGAGTAGTGCAATCAGGATGCTTTATGGATCCCCAAATTTACCCCTCACTTGGAATGTTTCCCAACATATGCTTTTATATGCCACATCCAGACAAACAGCATGTATTGTGCAGTCTCATGCCCCAATATCCTTTTTGAAGCGAATATTAGAATAGTGCCATGTCAGAATTTGCAGTGGTGTTCAAACAGCAAAGGGGTTAATTGATATGGGTTAGTTATCTTAGCACACGGGACAGTTTAACATAATAGCTAAGTATGAGGCAGAATAAGATTCACTCTTTGGTTGTCTAAACTGGGGGGAAAGCATTTGTAACATTTTCTAATGTAATTCTGCCTTGAGAGCAAGGACAGTTGTTTAATGATGTGTTAACTAGCTGTGCTTACTCTGAGGGGGTGCCCTAGCTGACTAGCACAGATAATGGAAAGGCTGACCCATGGGCAGTCATCTAAATACCAGAGAATCAGACCTGAGGAAAAGTTGGAGACTGCAGTTGAATTGCACACCATGTGAGTCCAGTCCATAGTAGAAGCCAAGTTGGGGAACATTTAGCTTGAGATTCAGTCACTTAGGGGATTTGGATACCTACTTCACATTAATTCTAACTGCAACTGGGCATCAGATCAATTAGACAGCTTTGAAAACCTGAGCCTTACATCATGTGTTAAAGAAGCTATTTTGAAGGAAAGCCAATATTACAACAGATGGTTCCAGAAGACGAATAACAGGCATTAGCAAGCTGTCTCACATGTTGATATTAGTAGAGCAGCGGATGGTGAAAATGAGGAGTGTTGCTTGACAGCTCTGTACTGTTCCCAAAAACTATGTGAAAGCCTGGTATAGAGGTGACTGGGCCTACGCCGCAGATCTGATGTTAGAACAGTAAATGGAATGAGGGACATGAGATTAGAAGTGTTGAAAGGACTGATTACACTGCATGAGGAAAAGCCGTTACAGCTAAGCTCAGCAGTCCATATGCTAGGTCAGAACATGGGAAATGCTGAGCACTGAGGCGTGTTAGAAGACCAAAGACAGTATTTGAAGTAAATTCTCAGTTGGATAAACTACAGAGGCAGATTTAGACTAAATCTAATAGGAAATACAGAACTGTTCAGATTTGCGTCTCTCTCTCTCTCCTCTTCTTCTGCAGACCCTGAGGAACTACCAACATTTCCCAGCTCAGACAGTTCACAGGAATTCTCAGTATGGCAGAACTGGATGTGGAGACAGGTCAAGGAGAGGGACTACTGAAGAGAGTGCAGGAACTGGAGGAAGAAGTGAAGAGACTACAAGAGAAACTCTTGGAGAGCAAGGAGGGCACTGACATAAAAAGCAGCCCTTCAGCATTGGGGAAAACGAAGAAACGCCAGCAGCGGCCATTTGACTTTAGTGCCTATGGCCAGAGACATGTGGCACTGAAGATTGCCTACCTGGGCTGGGGATATCAGGGATTTGCCAGCCAGGAGAACACCAACAACACAATTGAAGAGAAATTGTTTGAGGCGCTAAGCAAGACCCGGCTGGTAGCCCACAGGCAGACTTCTAACTATCACCGCTGTGGACGGACAGACAAGGGGGTCAGTGCATTTGGACAGGTCAGTATCCCAGGTTGCAAGTTCTCCCAGCTCTTGCAGATCTGAGGGATGTTCTGCCTTAGTTAAGCTGTGAAATCTGGGTGGAGGCTGTACAGTCCTTCAGGTTAACTCAATAGGTGTTGTGATGTAACCAGTATCAAAAGCACAGGGGGGATAAAAACATTGGATTAGCCTTTAAAAAGACACACTAGTTTTTCCTCTGATCTGAAAATGAATATGGTACGAAGCATTCCTAGTATGTAAAAGGACACTGGGCAGAGAGCCCATAGTTAACTTTGTGCTCAGCAATGCAATTAGTCAATAGTTCACCATGGATGTGATGGAAGGCACTTAAGGCTTGCCTACAAAGGGAAACTATTGTGAAATAAGTGAGGGTGTGAATTTAAAGTGCAGTAGCTACTCCGTACCAACTCCCCACATCGACACTCACTCAGCACAAAGGCACTCTTATTGCAGAATGAATGTGTCCATGCAGGAAGCTATGGCAGAATAGCTATTCTGGGCTATTTCCCCATGTAGACAAGCCGTTAGTGTGAAATCTTGAACTATGCTAAGTAAAATTATAACTGCACCAAGTGTCCCAAACAGCCATTAAGCTGAGTTGTCTTGATTAAATTCTTATTCCTTTAAAAAAAAACTCAAAACTAATCAAAATGTTTTCCAGTTGACTTAGGTCTTGTCTACATGCCACTTTTGTACTGGTTAACTACTTTGGTTAGGGGTGTGGATTTTTTTAACTAACTAGTAAAATCAGCATCACCTCTAGTATGGATGCAGTTTTACCAGTATAGCTATTCTGGTAGAGAAGACGAGTAAGCATCTTTATACCAGTATGATTACATCAACCCTGGGAGGACTGACATTGGTATAGTTAACAGTACAATTGTGTTTAGACAAGGCCATAGTCCCACTGCACACTTCAATCAGAACACAATAGGAGACTCATGTCAATGGCTGAAAGCCTCACTTCTGTCAGGAGTCTGAACCTAAACTTTCTCAAAAAGGGCCAAAGCAGTTACTGTTTGCATGTAGACTAACAACTACCTGCCGATAAATTGATCTGACTCCAGTGCCTAGTGGACAATTGTCTGTATAAACCACCACAAATTGGCACCCTTGTTGAGGTAAAGGAGTGAGTTAGCCATGGGAGTGAGTTACTTGTCATCTGTGGGTGTTTCCTCCAGGTCAAGGTTGAGAGTATTTCAAGATACCTATATATTCCATGGGTTACTAGGACTTCAAGGGCTGTTAATCTATCACCAAATCAATAATGGTGCAGCAAACTTAACTCACTCCAACCACCTCCAGCAGCTGCAGCTACACACTTCAATAGGGACTACTACTAGGTCTAGTTATTAAAGTAAAGCAGAGGATCAGTGTCTCTTGCAGTGGTCTTGAATTTGTTTATTTTAAAACTAAAGGCACAAATGCAATAGGACGCTTGCTTTGCCTATCTTGAAGGAGTCAGAGTGTAATCCCTTTTTCCAATCCTACAGGTCATTTCCCTGGACCTTCGCTCAAACCTTTCAGAGGGAAAGAAAGTGAATGGTCATGAGGTTGGCTTGCAAGACAAAGCCAGTAGTTCTGCCAAGGAAATCCGATACACCCATATCCTAAATCGGGTGCTCCCTCCTGACATACGCGTGTTGGCATGGGCCCCTGTAGAGCCCAGCTTCAGTGCCAGATTCAGCTGCCTCAAGAGGACCTACCGCTATTTTTTCCCTCATGCAGATTTGGATGTGGCCCTTATGAATGCTGCAGCACAAAAATACATGGGGACCCATGACTTCCGTAACTTGTGCAAGATGGATGTAGCCAATGGCGTGACAAACTTCCAGAGGACTATTTTGACTGCACAGGTGCAGCTGGTGGATAGAGGCAGGGAAACTGGGTTACAGGACCCTTTCCAACTGTACCAGTTCGAAGTGACAGGCCAGGCATTCCTCTATCATCAAGTCCGTTGCATGATGGCAATTCTCTTCCTAATTGGACAGAGGATGGAGAACCCAGAGATTATTGATGAGCTATTGGATGTAGAGAAGAACCCTCAAAAACCACAGTACAGGCAAGAATTACCAAGAGAAATACTCAGAATTTCACCTCAAAGAATTTATGCATGCTAGTCCCTCTGTTCTGTAATCTAGTGCCATAAGTGACCCTGCCACGCTTCCTAGTGGCAGCTGAGCAGCCACTCACTATCAGGCCTAGAGTAACATGGAAGATAGTGTTTCCCGTGGCCTCCTGTTACTTAACATGCCCTCTTCATCTTCAAAATATGCCCTTGAGAAACTACTTTTCCTGTTGCCTCAGTGTTTGAGCTTTGGCTGTTCAGGCAAAGACCCTGAAATTCTTGATGGGTCTTATTCATTTGGACCTAGTAAAAATGTAAGCATTGTTCATAGGATCAAAGATCTGTCAAGCCAGCAGCCTATATACAAGATAGCAGTGAGATAGTCTTCATCTTCTCCACTAAAACCAGTGCCATCACATTGGATCTGCAGTCTTGTGTTCTCGGTTTTTCCCAAGTCACTGCACCATTTGTTTTAACTTTCTGCTGTGTGTGCATGTGCACGGTTAGGTAATGTCTTCTTCTCTCCTCTCTGCAGCATGGCAGTGGAATTTCCTTTGGTTCTGTATGACTGTGAGTTTGAAAACATCCAGTGGATCTACGACCGAGAAGTTCAGGAGTTTAATGTTACTCACCTACAGCAACTCTGGGCCAATCATGCAGTCAAAACTCACATGTTATATAACATGTTACAGGGGCTAGACTCTGCTGTCGTACCCACAGGGACAGGTAGGAAAAGTTTGTTCTGTGATTATACAAAGTCATGTACGGATAAAGGCTAATTCCTGAAATGAGTAACTTGGGGTGTTTGAGGTATTCTAACATCTGACTTCTTGTGTATGTTACAGGTCCAGAGAACAACAGAATGGTGCTCTGGAGAGAGGTGAAGCCCCCAGTCCTTAACCAGGTCAGCAGTTTCATCGAGGGCGTGAAAGCCCGCACTTACAAACCTTTGCTGGCTCGTCCCAAGTGCGAAGGTTTGGAGTCCCGGATCAATCACTTTGTGCGCAGGGGACGTATTGAGCCGCCGTGCTGCAGGGAGAAAGAGACAGACAAAGAGGAGCACCTAGAAACCAAGAGAGGCCACAGTGACACTGCAGAAAAGGAAAGTGAGACTCCAGGACAAGCCGCCAAGCGAGTCTGTGTGGACACAGAGTCCAAGAGCTCCAAATGAGACGTGCCACCTGGTGGCAGAAGCAGGACCAGCTTTCAGTGATGGGGTGGAAGTGGTCCCCTAGGATTTTAGGAAAGGCAACATTTGGTGGTGGCAGGGGGTGGGGGGAAGGAAGGGTGCAGAGGAGAGGAATCCTTTTAAAGGTGCAGTTCTGCATCTACTTTTTTTAAATATTAATTTCTTGGGACTGTACAAAACTATTGTATGAGGTGCAGAGGTTCATAGGTCCATGAAGCATGTGCTGGTCATATGATGCTTGTTTTGCCTCCTTTTTACCAGCTGCTAAAATGCATTAAAAGCAGCTAATGTTATTTTTCCATGCAAGCAATTGCTGTATTTGCCACAAGAATATCATGTGATTTGAATGGGAGAGATGGTGCCCCATGTAATTGAGGACAAATGGTCAAGATACTATTAGTGTTGTTCAGACTGGGAAAGTGACTTATCTGCAGACTTCACTGTTTAAGAGTACAGGGCACAAGCATGTGAATCACCATTATTTCCTCTCATCCCTCAAGTTTTTTCAGCCCTTTCATGCTGCACTTGTTTTGCTTTAGCACTTTGCACATGGAAAAGCTGCAGAGAGAACCACCTAGCATCCTGGTCAGGGTCCCTTTTCAGCCAGCTCCCTGGGTAAAGTGCTGTCCAAGCAACTGCTGCCAGGCTGCTGTCTGCCACCCTGAATGTATTCAGGTGGGCAGTGCACAAAAGTGGGAAGCATGGCAGATGTCTGGGTGCATAAGTGTTTGATGAACCCAGGGATTTTGTAGGTTCCCTCCCCTTCATTCCTGCAGACTATATTTAGTTGAGGAAGGCACAAGAAATACTTAGAGGCTACTAGGCCACAGCTCCATGGAAGTATAAATGCTTTGGGTAACAGTGCTGATCATGGAGACTACCTCCAGGTACCTTAAAAGTGCCACCATGAAACTAGGGAGCAGAAGTTAAAGTAAATATAAGAATCATGTCAAAGTCATATTTTTTTCAAGATACAAATGAGGATATGCTTTCAGAAGAAACACTAGTCCCAGTTAAGTGCTGTGTGGAATGGACAGGCAGAGAAGGCTGAAGAAATTTTGTGAAGGAAAAGCCTATACTGCAGGAGAAGAATTGAAAGGGGATAGTAGAATGGCTGTAAGAATGTAGCAATGTCTTCATTTCTGAATCAGATCATTAAACAGGTTGCAGTTTTAAACTAGAGATTCAGACTAACTTGGCAATCAGATTAATTTTACTAGTTCCGAATGCTTTATTTTTACCCTCATGTTGGTTATGAAGGAAACAAGTGAATTCATGACACTGTAATTTAAACTACAGTTTTAGATGAGACTCAGTGAAAGTCAAACTAGAAGGAAATTGATGCAACTCTATAGAAAGTTCTGCCCACAAACCCAAAGGAGTGAGCCATGCTAAGAGCTAATGCAAAGTATAATGCTCGGTATTGGGGAAGGTAAAAGGTATCTACCCAAGGCCCTCAACCTTGTCTAAAAAGGAATTTAGGCACCAATCTTGCAAACAGTTTTGCATCTGCTTCCCATTTTACACACAGTCCTACTACCTTCAATGTTAGGTTCTATGTTAATTTGAATTGTAGCTTCTTCCATAATTCAGGTAGCTCAATCCTGCCCTAGAACTACCAAGGGTCCTAGTTTAGAGAGAGAGAGAGAGACTTGATTTGTCTGTCTTGGATTTCTTTAAATTAGTCTGCTTGTGGAGCAGTCCTTCCCTGTAATTTGAATATGCCTTAAAACTACTCCAGCACATGTTGATTGTTGAAAAGCTAAGTTTCATAACTCCTATAATTACAGGGCAACAGCCTGCTAGATTCAATCACAGCATTTGATACCACTTTAAGGAGTGGACTGTCAGGTATATGGGAAAGTATAAATACTTGAAAGTTTGAGGATGCAGCAGTGCTTGAAGGTTAGTCTGAAACTACAGGTTTAGCAATGTGAGTCTGTCGAAGAGAAAAATGCATATTCTACCCAAAACCCACATTATTTCAGTACTGTCAATGCATAAAATGATTTGTAGAGCATAGTTTCTCAATCTGTGGTATGTTTATGCAAGACACAGGCAGGGAGGTACGTGGCAAAAAACCCAGTGAAGGGAGGCAGGCGGCAGCCGCCTACTTCTGGGGGAGGTGGGCAGCAGCCACCGGCTTCCTGCCTGGTTCCACCTCCTAGCTGGGAGGTAGATGGCAGCCATCTGTCCTGGGAAGCTGGGCAGCAGCTGCCAGCTTCTTGGGACACCAAGCAGCAGCTGCTGGCTTGGGCAGTAGCTGCTGGCTTTTTGGGAAGTTGGGCAGCAGCCGCCCATGTCCCGCCCGGTCCCAGCTCCCAGGTGGGAGCCCAGCGGAGGCCTCCTGTGAGCTGAGCTCACAGCTGGGTGGCTGCCACCTGTGCCCTGGCTCTGAGCCGAGACAGCCTTCCATGCCTTGGCTTGAAAATGGGCAGCAGCTGCCTCCCCAGGTCCCAACCTTTGTGGAAGCCTCCTCCGCCCCAGCTAAGAGCAGGTGGCAGCCACCTGCAACTGGCCTAGGTGGCAGCTCCCCTCCCCGGCTCAAAGCCCGGTGCCCAGAAAGCCATGTGGAGAGCCCAAAAGCTTGCCCCATCCTGGAGCCAGACTCTAGAGGCAGGCTTACTTGTCAATTTCACTGCTCTAGCTAAGCAGTGAAATTTGACATCTATGACAGCCCCTGATCTTACCAGTATAAAAATCTTAAGGGGGCCCATACAGTGTGATTTGCCCCAGGCCTGCACACCCCTAGGGATGGCCGCTATCCACTTTGATGGGCTGCTAGTGCCTGCTCACACCTCACAAGTTCCCGCCTTTGTGAAGAGAACACCATATGACCCCACCATCAGGGCATAGTAATTGGCTAGTGTTGACCTTTGCTCCTATATGGAGGAAGGGGAGGAGAAAGAAGGGGAGAAACAGCAGGGGGTTTTGTGATCTGCCACAGCCACACAACATTGCAGCACTCAGAACTCTCCTGCTTTACGAGAAATAGAGTCGTCCAGCAGTAAAGGAGGAAAAGATTGTATTTCTCAGAGTGGAAAATTGAGTGTTTGGGTACTTATTAAAATTTTCAGAAGTTAGGGGGTACTTGCTACCTAAAAGGTTGAGAAACACGGTTGTGGAGGACAAAATAGTCTATGCACTCCAAGCTTGTGCTGGACATTTCACTATAGATAAACAAGTGGGAGGAAGAAGCCACACATTTGGCTCTTAAAAAAAAAAGTTATAGTGGATTTATGGGGAAAGTGGGTCCAACGCTCTGTAGCTTCTACCAGCCTGAGCTAGATTGTCTAAATACCAAAGTAGCCAAGACCTTTGTTTTAGGCTTCATAAAGAAGGCGGTCAGCACCCTACTGGAGCTATGCTTCAGAATCCTCTCAAGACCAATCACTAGAAGGTCAGTGAAGCCTGGGAGTTAGAACATCCTCTCTTGACATGGGTAATGGATGGTTCATCCTCACAGCCTGGACTGGTGTTATACCTGAGACAGTGCAGTGAAACAGGCAGTTTCACACAGATTAGTCAAGCATCTGACATTTTAACCTTAAGTTCCTGCTGTAACTGATTTGACAGTGCAGATAAGATCTAAGGCTTGTCTACACTCACTTATGCCAGCAAAACTTTGTTGCTCAGGGGTGTGAAGAAAAACTACCCCGGCCAAGTGATATACATTTTGCCAGCATAAGCACAAATGTGGACAGCGCTATGTTGGTGGGAGATGCTCTCTGCCACCAGAGCCGCTGCTGCTCATTTAGGTGATTTTATTATGTCAGCTGGCAAAATTTATGTCATTCAAGGATGTGGTTTTTTCCACACCCCTAAGCAACAACGTTTTGCCAGCATAACCCCCCTGTAGACACACTCTAAGGCTATGGCTCCACTAGATATCTTGCACTGGAGCAGTTGCGTCGATGCACGGGTGGGACTATAGGCTCTCTAGTGTAGTCACTCGAAGCTGAGGGGTGAGAGCTCTCCTGTCGCTTTAATCCACTCCCACCCCGTGGCAGCAGCTATCTCAGTGGGAGAAGCTCTCCTGCCAACAGAGCCCTGTGCACACAGGTGTGGTGCTTAGGTCGGGGTAACTTATGTTGCTCAGGGGGGTGGATTATTCACACCCGGAGTGAGGTTATACTGACATAAATGGTAGTGTAAATGTCGCCTTAGAAACCTACCACTAGCATTATGGGCACCCGCCTGCAGCACACAGGATCAGTGCAGGAGCTGACCCTCCTTCGCCTGAAACCTGAGGATGCAGCCTGCGTCCTAGCGCAACAGCGGAGGCCTGTGAAGCGTGGAGCGAAGTGGTGCAGTGACAAGCCCCGCTGTGAGTCTAGCCCCAGCTGTGCGCGGGGTTACCGGGCCTGGGGCCCAGCGGGGCGAGGCGCTCCAGGAGCGGGGGTGACTACTGCCATCCGGCCCCTTCCTGCAGCGAAAGAGGAGGGGGGGGGTTTGAAGCCGGGGGGCTGCAGCCCTCTCCCCCCCCCCCCCCCCCCCCCCGATGAGCTCTCGTCCCCCAAGGCCAGCCCCACGCGCCGTGTTCCCGGCGCCTGCAGGCGCTAGCGATGGGCAGTGGCCGGCGCGGGGCTGGGAGTCAGGAGAGCCAGGCCGCCCCCCCCGCGACCTGAGCCAGCGGCGGCGATCTGTGCGGGAAGCGCTGGCGGCCTTACCGCCCGGCCCGGGCCCTGCGCAGCCGGCGGGGGAGGGGGGAACCGCCCTGCTGCCGCCGCGGGGCCCTGCCGCCCCCCCCAGTACCTGTGTCCCCGTCCCGGGCCCTCCAGCCTCGTCCTCGCGCAACGACCGTTGTCGGCTCCTGTCCAATGACTCCCAAGCCAACGGCCGTGTCCGCTGCCGTTTAAATCGCAGGGCGGGACTTCCTCGAGGCCGCAAACTCCTCTACCGCTCCTATTGGACCGTCCTCCGTAAGGTCCGCCCACCGCCGCCACACACTCCGCTGTCATTGGGCGCTTAGCCTTAAAACTCCAC
Source organism: Emydura macquarii macquarii (assembly GCF_026122565.2). NCBI lineage: Eukaryota > Metazoa > Chordata > Testudines > Chelidae > Emydura > Emydura macquarii. The sequence goes on along the minus strand of NW_027130449.1, from coordinate 1,578,764 downwards.
CCCCTCGTCTTTTCTCCTCCCATTGGGTGCCGTGCTACCGGCCCCGCCTCCTCCACACCACACCTCAATCCCGTTAGGGGGTATCGGTGTAACCTCGCCCTCTTGTTAGCCATTGGGTGAGTTCTCTATAGCCACGCCCCTCAACTAATCCCATTGGGCAGTCTCCCTGAAGGTTCACCTACCTCCCGTCCCGAATCCTGATTCGTCGCCTCATTGGCGCGCCGACAGCGCGGGGAGGCGGGACTCTCGGCGGACCCGCCCTCTCCCTTGGCTCGTCCGGCCTGCCCTGTCTCGAGCTCGCCCGACCCCACAAAAATGGCGGTGTTGGGGAGCGTCGGGCGGCGTCTGTGGGGCCCAGCCCCCGCCCTCAGTCAGAGCCTCCGGGCTTTCTCCGCCCCCCGGGGGGCAGCCGCCGCCGCGGTGACAGCGGAGCAGCTGGCGGAGAAGCTCAGGTCTCAGAAGCGCGAGGAACAGAAACAAGAGGTGAGTATTCCCGGCATGCACTGCGGTGTTCCCGGCGAGCACTGAGCGACTTTCTCGGACTACAGCTCCCGGCAGGCTGTGCGGGTGTCGGAGACTACAGCTCCCGGCAAGCCTCGCGCGATGCTCTTGGGCTGGTGGTGGTGGTGCACTGAACACGTGGGTGCTGCCTGGCTGGTGCCGTGTTCCCACCCCGACCCATGCCTGTCTCACGCTGCTGCCGTGCTGGGCGAGGCCCTGCCCTGTCCTTGTGGGGTCCCACCCACTGCCAGCAGAGAGCGAAGGGCACTGTTCTCCCCTCCGCGCTGTACTGGGGTGGGAGGGGGCCATGCAGAGATCCTGTGCTCCTGGCTGTCAGCTGCCTCACCGCTTGGGCCCCGATGGGTTCCTATTTCTGCAGCACCGTCTCTAGAGGCTTTCCGAGTGCTCTCGAGCTGGCAGTAGGAAGATGAAGCTAGCAGCTCTCCCTCCAGAGCCAGTGGGAGTTGTGGGTGTTCAGCATCCCTCCAGATCGGACCCTGTTCTCTTTGCTCCCTTTACCAAGTGCTTGTCAATGGGCATCAAAGAGCCTGGCAGTAACATTACCATGGAAGTGAAGACGCCATCTCAGCAGCGTACCCTAATGCCAGGCCTGTGTCTCACACAGTTTTGAGGTATCCTCAAAACACCACTGTGAGGTGAGGAGATGCTGAGGCGGAGACATTAACAATGTCTCACATGAAGTTTGTGGCAGAATCAGGCATCGCACCCTGGTCTCCAGAATCCCTGTTACTTAACCATGAGACTATCCTTTCTCCACTGATAGCATTTTCTCTTCACAGGCGCCTAAAGACCCAGGATTGAGGCGGGTCCGAGAACTAGCCCAGCTCACCAAGCAGCTGCAGCGGGTTCACCCCAATGTGCTGGCCAAGGCCCTGAAGCGTGGGATCTTGTATCAGAATGAGGAGATTGTGGTGATTGACAAACCCTATGGTCTCCCTGTGCACGGTGAGAGAGGGACTAGGGGAGGCGTCTTTGTGCTGGGCAGTGCCTGTGCTAACGCTAGGAACCTGTGTCAGCCAGTTCTAGGTACTGAGAGAGCAGCTTCACCGATCCTGAAAGGTGCCTTCTCTTGGTTAGCAGAGCGTCTGGGCGCATGTTACATTAAGCAATGCTAATCGATTTCAGCTCCAAACGCATCTAAATGCTACTCTGATCTCTGCCAACACGCTCGTCACTGCATAGATCTGAATTGAGCCTGGGTTACGCTGTGCTCGTGAACAGAGGCCTGAAGTGGGGCTGTACCCCAGACAGCCTCCTGTGGGAGCTGCTGGGGAGCAGGGGGATTGGGGTAAAGTGAGCTAATAGGGTATTCTGTCTCTAGCTTCTCGGATTAGCTGGGGGCTTTTCTTCCTACAACTGGTCCCAAGGAGGAAGCAACATGTATCTTCTTAGGGTCACATCTCAGTTTGAGGGGAGGAGAATGACAGTCAGGATCGTGGGTGAAACAGACAATTCAGCTTCTCCCAGCAGGATGCGCTATGCGGCTATGGGGACTGATGTAGTGGGAGTGTTCCGCTGCAGGAGGTGCACTTCTATGGGCAAGACAGCAAACGGAAAAGTGGAAATTTGTTGTTCTGCTGTGGTAGTGCCTGAAGGACCCTAATCAGGGCCATGGCCCTAGGTGCTATACCCACAGGTAGGCACGATCCCTGCCCTGAAGAACTTACAGTCTGACTTGGAACATGCATGTGAAACCCCTCTGATGATGGGCAGAGGAGCCAGTCAGTGAGTGAACATTGCTCTGCTTCAAGTGGGCACCTAGGGCAGATTCAGTGTTCCTCTGGGAACTCTGAGTGCCTGACCCCAAGCGTTAAAGTTCAGAAGGTTCCCAGTGTTGCCTGACAGAGTGAGATCTTGGGGCATCTCCCAGGGGATATTTGTAGGCTCAACAAGTGTCTTTGTTGTTACCAAGTCTCCAAAAGGAACATTTTGGAATGTCAAGCTCTTTCCATGGAGCCCTGATTGCTGCTTCAGCACTCAGGAAACACAGCTTCCCTGGGGAATTCTTTCAGGTGCTAGTCACTGATCTGGTTGTTTGGTCTCGTTTCCCTTCCAACCACCCAGGTGGCCCTGGGGTCCAGAATTGCATCACCGATGTGCTGCCAATTTTGGCCAAGATGCTGGATGGCATGAAAGCCGAACCCCTGCACCTGTGTCACCGGCTGGACAAGGAGACGACGGGCGTGATGGTGCTAGCTCGGGACAAGGACACAGCACATCGGATCCAGTGCCTCTTCAGAATGCGACAGGTGGAGAAGAAATACTGGTATGAGAGGCTCGTTGGGAGCAGGAGCGCAGGCTCCTTTGTGGTTTGGAGGGTGGTTTAGAGGGGCATCTACACTCTTAAAAGTGAACTGAACTCTGTCCTGACAGAGCAGAGGCCAAGGCTTAGTGTGGGTAGCAGCAGTGCAGATTTCCCACAGGACTAGAAGGGACCCCCCCCTTTAAGGAGAGAGGAGAGCTCAGTCTCCACAGCCCATTGTCTTTCCACAGACTGACAACGCGAGTGGAATTCGTGCCAGTGGTGGTCTGCAGCGCATCTGTCCACTGAGAATGAGCTGGATGTTTGCCAGCTCGTTCGCATCAGTCACAAACAATCCTCACAGTGCAACAGCTCTTGCTCACTACCCACTTGGGCTGTGTATGAACCTGTGACCTGGAGGTGAAAGTCCACCTGTGAACCAGGAGTGGTAGAAGCACCATCTGCTCTGACTTGGTTGTGCCATGCTTGGGAATCGGATGTTGAGCTGTTAGTTGCTAGGCCTGGCAGCCTAATGCTGCTCACTGTGTACGCGGTGCTCCAGCTGGGAGAGTGAGCTTCCATCTCCTGCTCCCCAGGACTAGTTGGGCCTTGTCTCCTCTCCCCTCCTGTGCAGTTAGGAGAAGGGTTGAGTGGGAAGGGAATCCTACCCCATTCAGCCAGCTGCGACTTTGGGGCTCAAAGCCTGGGAGGGGGCAATGGGGACACTTCTCAGGGCTCTGCCCCTGAATCTGATGCTCCGACCCCTCATGTTTAATTGTTAACACGCCAAAGCCCTGTTAGCTCTTTCTGGAAACTTGGTGCTAACTGCACTTTACGGCTTTTTGGAAGTGCTGATCATGTTTCTCATCACCCAGGAATCTCCCATAGTGGGTTCTCCGCAGGGTCAAAACCTCTGCAGTATTGCTAATGGAATAACGGAGAGTGACCTCTCCCTGCTCTGTAGAGAGCTGACTGCCATGTGCAGAGAGCGGGAATGGGGCCCTGTTGATCTGTGTGTTCCCTTCCCAGGACGATCATTGTGGGGCTCCCAGTCCCCTCGGAGGGGCTGGTGGATATTCCCATTTTGGAGAAGGAAGTGCAGAGCCAGCAGTCTCACTATAAGGTGAGTGTGCTTCCTCCCAGCCGGGCCCCGGGACTGCTGGCCTGGGATGTATTTCTTGTGACCCAGTTTTCCTTCTGTGGTTTTCCCCATGATTCAGATGACACTGGCACCGAACTACCACATGTCTCCGGAAGATGGGAAGTTGGTGAAAGTGCGCCGGAACCGAGATTCCCACAGTGCTGTGACCCGGTACCGCGTTCTGTCTAGCTCCCCCTCTTGTTCCTTCCTGGAGCTCCAGCCAATCACAGGTAAGGCTTATTGCGTCTCCCCTTGTGTGTTCTAGCTGATCCAAGAAGCAGTCATTTAAGGTGTCAAGAAACTCTCTCTGCCTCCCGTCCTGAGGTGAGAGGTACCCCGTCAACATGGGGATAGTTGAAATCTCCCATTGTTGAGTTAAGAATTGATGGGTGCTAAAGGGCTTGGGGAACAAAGTCTCATTACAAAGCTCTCAGCCTTGCCTAGCAGGCTGCTAGGATCAGCACACGTCCCCCAAACAAACAGACCACATGATATACTTCAGTCAAGCAGGAAGCACACCACAAACACACACACTACATACAAACAACTCACCCCAAAGGTCATGTAGTATTGCCTCTTTATAAATCCATGTTATCCCTACATCTTGAATACTGTGTGCAGATGTAGTCACCCCTTCTCAAAAAGATATATTGGAATTGGAAAAGATAAGGAAAAGGGCAGCTAAAATGATTAGGGGTATGGAAAAGCTTCCATGTGACGAGAGATTAATAAGACTGGGGTTTTTCAGCTTGGAAAAGAGACAACGAAGGGGGTGGAATATGATAGAGGTCTATAAAATCATGACTGGTGTGGAGAAAGTAAATAAGGAAGTGTTATTTACTCCTCATAACACAAGAACTAGGGGTCACCAAATGAAATTCATAGGCAGTAGGTTTAAAGTGAACAAAAGGAAGTATTTCTTCACACAACGCACAGTCAACCTGTGGAACTCCTTGCCAGAGGACATTGTGAAGGCCAAAACTATAACAAGTTTAAAAAAGGAACTAGATAAGTTAATGGAGGATAGGTCCATCAATGGCTGTTAGCCAGGGATTGCTGTTTTGCCGGAGGCTGAGAATGGCCAACGGGATGGATCACTTGATGATCACCTTTTCTGTTCATTCCCTCTGAAGCACCTGGCCCCTGTCGGAAGGCAGGAAACTGAGCTAGAAGGACCACCCCAGTATGGCCATTCCTATGTTCGCTGTGAACCTGGTTTGTTAGGATAAGCTAGCTGTCAGAACCCCTGACCTCTGTAGAGATCCCTGCGGTGACAGCAGGTGCCCCAATGCTGACAGGCAATGGCTCGGGTCGGCCTGTGGGTCTCTGGGTGCTCAGGACTTTGCATTTGAGGCTGGCTATTGGATAAGATTGCAATTCAGCCAATCAGGAGCGTTCCTGGTGCAGTGGGGCCCATATGGTGTGCTCCAGCAGTCAGTACAATTGCTTGTTTGCATCCAGGCCTCTCTGGCTGCTGGGGTTAATGACGGGCTGCAGTATCCAGTCTATGCCCACTCTTCCTTTGGCAGTCAGTCTGGGCGAGCAGCAGGCAGATGGCACCAGGCTGTTCTAACGCCTGGTTCTTCTCTCACCCTTCCACCCCCTATTGTGTGCTCAGGAGTGAAGCACCAGCTCCGAGTCCACCTGGCCTATGGATTGGGGTGTCCGATCCTTGGGGACCACAAATATGCACACTGGAGCAAGTTGGCACCCCAGGTAAGATGTGACATGGCGAGGGGAGGAAGTGGGAGCAGCTGGCCCTCAGAAGGACAGAGTTATGAGGCCCCATGTCCCCTGTGTACCCCCACACCCCAGGGATGACTCCAGAGCTTGCTGGGGGGCCTGTTGCTAACCTTTTCCTGGCAGCGCTTCCATAGTCATCCACAGGGAGCTCAGATCAGTTTGCTGGGATCTCCACCCCCTTTGGGCAGGTGAGACCTGTTCTCCTCAGATCCTCAAACCCAGAGGAGAATCCAGGAACCAGGCTCCTAGACTGCCAGCTGGAAACTCTGGAACTGTCCTTGTGGCATGTCCTGGGGCTTCTCCCTGCCCCTGAGATGATGGATTCCCCTCCCACAACAAGACAGATCCTGGGGCATCTCCCTGAGGAGGTATCCCCTTCACCACCACAAAGATCTCAAGGCATCTCTCACCAGGGAAGAGGTGGGGGAAATATGCAGAAGGCAGGCTCCATCATCTCTGGGGGCGGGGCGGTCTCCTTTACACCTCCTGGCTCCTGGCGCATCTCTCTTTGGGAGCTCAGGGGTGTCACCATGAAAATCCCAAGGCATCTTTCCCCAGGGAAGCAGGCAGGTCCCGTGGCCTCTCTACACCAGCCAGTGCTCTTTGGCTGAATCGGGGGTAACCCCGAAGGCTCCCGTGCCGCTCACTGCCCCAGGAAGGTACCTGGTACACTGTGTTGGTGTCTGGCAGCAGCTGGGTATGGGTGTTTCTTTCTGTACCCCCAGGGGCTTTGTTTCCTCGGCTTTCCCTGGCAATAGGGGCTGGGGTGCTGCCTCACATTTGCAGGTGGTGTGATGGCGTTGGGCACCTGCTCTCACTACCTTTCTCTCTCCTTGGAGCAGAAACTTCCAGAGAAAGCTCTGAAGAGACTGGGGTTGGAACAGGCCAAAGTGCGTCACCTCCCCCTCCACCTGCACGCTCGCCAGCTCATCTTGCCCATGGGAACTGGCGGGGACCAGCAGCTGTGCCTGGTCTGCAAGCCGCCCCGCTTCTTCCGAAATACTTTAAAGCGGCTGAAGCTGGAGATCCCGGAGTCGCTGGAGAAGTGAGAGGAAAGCAGAGCTGCCTGTCTCTGCAGCCACCATTGCGCCGATGACGTCTGACTCTGGTCCCCGCCGCTGTATGGTGCCGTTTGCCTTGCGGGAGAGTGGGGTGACGAGTTCAGTGGTCTCAGCCGCTCCAGGAAAAGCACAGCTGTTGGGGACGGTGTTTGTGCATTGACCTGCTTGACTGACCTTGGCCCTTTTCAGGCACTTGGTTCAGACCCAGATCCAAAGTCTGGTTCTGTGCAGAAAGAGGACTGGATTCAGTGAAGAGCCGGCAGGTTCTGCCAGTTGGGGATTGGCAAAGGCAGAGCAGGGCCTTGCCTGGAATCCAAACGCGAGCCGGGACTGTCTCTAAATAATAAACGGGCTGATTTCATTCTACATGGTAATGCTCTCTTAGGAGTTGTGTAATCGGGGAGAAAGCCAGCTTGTCTCTGCCAGGGGGTTCCCACCCCTGCGCTGTCAGCTGCCATCAGCATGAGGCGACAGAACGACCCGTTGCACTGTGCTGAGAAACCCTGCTTGGGGGTGACTGGCTGACTTCTGGGCTGAGCTGGTGGGGCTCAGCTTCCCCTCTAAGACCCTGGGCTGGAGGTATTGAAAGCCTGGCTGAGCGACCCAAGGATGGGAGGCTGGAATCCTGCCTCACAAACAAGGTGCATTTCCCCAAGCTCAGCGCCTGCTGAAGGGATCCTGCGGGGCCAGGGTTGCACTTGGTGACCTGCTGTTTGAGGGGTGGGGACGGGGGGGCTGTGAGGCTGCCCTCCCTCCATACTCCTGGCTGGAGATGCACATTGCTGGGGCTGGGGAAGACACCAGACTTGGGAGCTAATTTCTGATTTCACGAGGTGTGGAGTCACAAGTCCTGGAGCCTCTCCCCTCCTCTCCTGTACTTCCATCTAGGGCTGCATCTTGGTGCTAGCTCCATTCACACTTGTACTGCTGCCCACCTTGCATGGAGTGGGGCAACACAGCCCTTCCATATGGGCAGGAGCTCGGTGAATTGCTGGGCTGTCTAAGCTGCTGCCCTTCTCTTGGGGATGTGTCTTAGGACATTTGGCTACGGGGCGGGTCCCTGGCTGGGATCCCAGCTCTTCACTGCCACAAGCGTCTCTAACACGTTCATTTGAAAACCAAACAGTGTAAATACAGCAGTGGCTATGCCTTGGCCAAGGGACTGTACAGAATCTGGGCAGTGTGCTGGAGATTTCCCTCCCCTCTGCCCACAGCACCCTTGGCAATGTGACTCGCATTCCCGCTGGGATTCCCTCAGTACTAGCAGCTTGCCTCCAGGCCTATAGAAGCAGGTTTTCCCTAGCGGCCCAGCAGGAACCCTGGGTGCTGTGCTGTGAGGCCCACTTCTTCCATCACACAACAGCAGTTTGTTCTAAGGCAAACTGTAAAATACTAGATAAACATGAAACCCACTCAGTTCAGCTCAGGAAGGGGCAGGGGGCTGGGTGATTCTCGCCAGCCAGCCCCACACAGCCCTCCGTTGTCTGTGTGTGCCACAACAATCTAGTTCTTGCTCTCTTTAGGAGGTGTGTTAACACTCTTGTGGCCTGTGTTATACAGGTCAGACTGGACGATCTGAGACTTACAGCTTGTCTACACTAGAGAGTTTGTTGACAAAACAGTGCTGGTGTACATGCTGCAAAAACAAAACCGTGCTGGTGTACACACTCCTGGCAGGGAGCTGCGAAGCCGGTCTCAGTTCCCCACACTGTCCCTCAAGTTGGTGGGAGTGCACCGAGGACGTACCCCACCGACCCAAGGAGGGCAGTGTGGACCTCAGCCACTGCAGTGATTACTGTGGCTGGAAGTCGATATATATTATGTCGACTTATTTTTTGAGTGTAGACAAGGCTATAGAATCCCTGAATCCTCCCTGCCGGCCCAGGGATACAGCACAGGCCCTGGCCTAGACCCCTGTTGTCATTGCATGGCAGAAACAGCTGAGCCCATGTGAAGTGACCTTTGCCTGGTCTGAGCTGTCAGTGCATCCTCAGTGTGCAGGCCCGGTTTCATTCGCTCCTTTGGCCTAGGGCTTTCCTCTGCAGATGTGTTTGAGTGGGGGTGTGCTTCCCCGCTGGAGGGCTCTTATCTGTGCAATTTATCCTGCCCTCCCTCCCCGCTCCACACTCTCCTTTGATCCATGGAGCACAGGTTTGCTGACCGGGAGGGCCCAGGGTAAAGCCGGAGGTTCTTGTTGATGGGTGTGCTGGTGGACGGGGTTTGAGCGGTGTCTGTTTTTACAGGGTGGGGTTGTGTTAAATACTGAATCATTCATGTGGCTGGAATCTAAAAGCACCATCTGAATCTGGCAGGAGATCACCGCTTTTGGCTCACTGCAGAAGGGAGAGACCCTCACTGACCCACCACCCCTGCTCCGTTCTTACAACGCTTATCCATCAGCTGTAGCATAAGACGCACCCTTGGGAAAAGGGTGGACCTGAAGGGGCATCGGCTGGCACGAAGGCCCAGATTTTTAAAGATCCATGAGAGTGAGCGGCTTCTGTACCTTTGAAAACGTGGCCGTTAGGCACTAGACCTGCAGATTCCTAGCAAGGTTACTTTCCCCGCTCCTCTCTGCCTGCCCTGAGAGGCCGTCCGCTGTGGCACGCAGCAGAGGTGTCTCCTCTGAACAGCACGGCTGTATCCCTTTCTTCTGCCTGGTCTGGTAGGTGCACATGTGAGTGTGTGATGGAGTCTGGGGCTTGGCCTGGTGAAATACCTACCGTGCTTGCCGTGCAGCCCTGCAGCACCTGGGGCGGAGTCAGGCTGTAGAAAGGCCTCTCTGTATTTTGCCACTTACGGCTGCCCTCAGGGCTGGGGATCCACCTGGCTGCAGTGAGTGTTGGAGGTTATTACAGCTGACGCGCGCGTGCATCCCCCTGCCTGCCGGGAATGGGAGCCGGGGCTGGGATTGGGCCTCCCTGCCAGCCCTCCCGCTCATTACTGGATGTGAAAATAGCCCAGCAGCCCCACGCCCCTTCAAATGGCTGCTAGAAATAAACCTGTTGATGAGAGAGGGACGTAAAACCACAGGGCCGCAGCCTTTCATGGGGATGCCTGTGGCTGGGCGAGGAACACCAGGGCTTCAGCAATCAGTGCTGCCCCGCTGCTGCGGCTCTATTTGAGGGAAGGCTATTTGTAACTTCTTGGGAGAAAAGGCTTCCCTTGTAATTAGCAGTGCACAGCCTGGGCTGTCATTTACAACTGCTTGGTACATAATGCTGGGGTAATGCAGCTTTCTGCCTCACAAGTGATTTGTACCCAGTTAGTCGCCGCTCGGCTGGGATCAAAGTGTAAACGACCTCGGCAGCTGCCTCTTCTCTGCGCCTGGAGTCATGTCAATCGCACACACGGCCGCCGAGTTCATGCTCTCTGATGCTTTGCTCCCGGATCCCAACAGTTCCCGAGCGAAAGGCCTTCGGCTGGAGTTACCGAGCGACCGCGTTCTGAAGTTTGTCACGGTGGGACTGCCCCTGTTCCTGGTGTCCCTGGCCTTCGCGCGGGAGTTTTCCACGGGTAAGTTGCAGGGTGGCAGGTTATCGGGGCTGTTTGTAGGTCAGCGTTAAGGGGAAAAGAAGATACTGGGCAGGAGCAGGGTATATGGCACAGACACCACTGGCTTCACGTGCCTCTAGTTCTGTTTACTGATCTTCAGGTGCGTCACAGCAATGGGGAAGGGTCAAAGAGCGAGGAGATGTTTATGGGTAACAAGCCGGAGTTCTGGGGGTGCAGAAGAGTTTCAGAAGGAAGATAAAATCTTGTATTACTTCAGTTCTTAATCCAGCCTTTAACTAGTAGGGGCTAGGATGAGACCTTAATGGGGTGTTGACTGTCACAATTGGCCACTGCAAGGTTCTTCCTCTGAAACATCTGGGTCTGGTCACTGTCAGAGCCAGGACACTGGGCTAGATGGAACTCGGGTTTGATCCACGTTGGCAGTCCCTGTGAATAATATGTGGTCCCCTGGAGTGTTTGTGATGTCTATTTGTGTTGCAGCAGTATCTTGGAGCCCCAGCATGGCCCAGGGCCCCATGGTGCAAGGCGCTGTGCAAAGAGAACAGAAAGGCAGTTCTTGCCCCAAAGCGCTTCTGATCTAAGTAGGGTTCTGCTGCTGGTGGTGGGACCATTCCTTAGCCAGCATCTAACACAACTTGCCACAATTTAACAAAAAACAACGGCTGCTAACCTCTCCTTGGGGTTCCCGGTTCTTGTGCTGATGTGGTTGGCATTGCATCTTGCTGGCTGGCCACTTGGGTGGTCTCGGTCACGCCTTCACTCTCCCTCTCTCCTGTCCTGGGGTGTTCTCTGAGGCTGTGGTTTTCTCTGTCCCTGCAGCCCATAGGGGAGCCGGCCCAGCCAGCCCTAGGATGCTGACAGTACTTGAATTGACTCTTTCCCCAGTTTATAGGACTCTGCCTATTATACAGAGTTTCATTAACACAGTTGGATGCATCTTAACCTCAGGCTAAACATGGACCTGGATGATGATATGCTTCGGCAGCCAGAGGCTTTGGTCTGGCTTCCTTGCTTTCTGCCTCTTTCTATTCCACTGCTCCGTGCTCTGTGTCCTTGCTGAGTGGGTTGAGGAGTGAGTTATGTCACCATCTTTCTTACGTCCATCTAGTAAAATCCAAAGGGAGATGCAAAACTGATAAAAGGAAATGCCTATTTACACAATGTGTATTTAGCCCGGGGAACTGCTTAGTGGGTTTCAAAACCGGGTTAGACATTTCCCTGAATATTAAAAATATCATCTTCAATTAGATGTGCTGGGAGAGTCATTTATGAGAGATATTCACCTCATGACAGAAGCCAACCATCTCATTGTTGGGACAATGAAGAAATATTCCTTACCTGCATATTACTGTGTAACTAACCATCTGACTTTTACAAGTCAGAGATGGAATACAAGGCTGACTAAACCAGGGAAATGAACTCTGGCTCAGCCTGACTGTAATGTGTGGACAGAAAAGTTGTGGTGGTGTGGGGAACTTCAATTTGGGAGATGTGGACTGGAGGTCTCATGCAGCGAATGGTTAAAATATCATTTGCTTCTAATAATTATAGATGATGATCTTGTAATACAAACAGTATTGTACCTAACACAAGCTAACTGTATTTTGGACTCATCATAATGGCTAAAGATGAATTATTCCTGGGTTAGTGGAAGTTGGTTGTCTAGGGGGCAGTGATCAAGAATTGCTTACATATATTATAGACAAATATGGGACAGTCCCAGCCAATAATAGACACACTTGGTGTTTCAAAGGGGCTCTCATTTCCCAAGGCTAAGGAAAATTATGAGTGAAATTGGAAAGAAAAACTTAGTCAGAAAAACAGTTAATGAAAACTGGGAGTCCTTTAAGAAGAATTTATTAGCTGGCCAAAAGGCCATGATTCCACAATGGAGAAAGAGGGCAACTTTGGCTAAAAGCTACCCTGGTTCAATGGCAAAATGAATGTGGCAATTAGCAATAAGAAAGCAATATAGAACAAATGGAAAAAAGAGCAAATATATAGCAATGGATATAAATTAGAAGTTATGAAGTGTGGAAAATCTAGGGATAAAAATTTTAAAATCAGCAGGCCCGGATAACTTACAGCCAAGAGTCCTAAAAGAGCTGGCTGAGGAGCTCTCTGGCCCGCTGAGATTTTTTATAACTCTCTGAATCTTGGGGGAATTCAAGAAGATTGGAAGAGTGCTAAAGCTCTGATAATATTTTTTTAAAAAAGCAAGCAGGATGACCCCACTAAGTATGTAAGTTGCAAGAGATTTTTGTAAAGTGTTTGACTTAGCATCACACAACATTCTAATACAAAAAATTAGCAATTCACAATATCAATAGACCACACATTAAATGGATTAGAAACGAACTGAGCCATCTCAAAAAGTAGTTGTCAGTGGGGAATCATCACTGAAAGGAGGTGTTCTATGGGAGCTCTGTAGGGATCGGGACTGGATACCTTTCTGGAAGACACAAGTCATTGGGCTCGATACAGAGGTAATTGGGTTGTGTTATAGAGGGGGTCAGACTAGATGATCTGATGATCCCTTCTGGCCTGAAACACTGTGTTGCCAATTATCTAACATTTCTGCCAGTAAAACTTTGGTCTCTAGTAATGAGAGCAGGGGACACTTGTACTTGTGAGATTCTTTGTGTATGTCTGAGCAGAGACTTTGAGGTTTGTGGATATAATTTCCATCCTGCCTCAGAAATTTGTTCTTGGTTAATGTTAACGTTCAGGAGGCTGGGTGGATCCAGAGTGAATAAAATAGATGTGTTCTCACTGGCTTGTTTGTTGATTATAACATAGTCTGAGGTTCTACAGGGTTATCATCTCCAGAATGGACATTAAAATAGTCTGATTGATGGGCTTCCTGCCTTTCCATAGGCTATTCAGTGCTAGAGCTGTGGCTAACGCTGTGTGTGTGTGTTTAGCACTAGGACATGGTGGTACATTACAGGAATGAACTCATCTTCAGGGACAGGATCATCTCAAATGCCTTCGTTAGCGAAGCTGATTCCTTGATAGCCTCGTCCAAACCTAACTCATGATCTGGTGCAAGAGGGCAGCTAAATGCATCCTAGCTGGCACGTCCTGAGCCAACTACTGCCCTTGCGTTTACCAGCAGCAAAGCTCAGCTGGTGAGCCAGCGGGGGTTTGTCGGAGCAGGCTGCTGAGTGAGCCAGCTGCCTGTAGCCCATCGGCCGCTGCATTCGGAGCACGGCTGGGAGTTCCACTGCACCAGCCTCAGCTGCCAGTTGCTCCAGCCCCCCTCCAAAGCTAACAGGCCTGGGGCGGAGGGAGCTGGGAGCTGCAGGGCTGTCAGGGTCGGAGCACCAATCATAGTGTGACAGCTGGAGTCAGAAGACATGGGTGGAGTCCCTGGGAGCATGGCCAGGAGGATGGGGGGGAGGCAGAGAGGGAGCCCTCGACTAGTCATCTATAGGAGCTCATTGGCTGAGCAGAGCATCCCTCCAGTGGCCAATGGTTTGTGGGTAAGTACCCAGAGTGCCTTGCAACTGTTCTGGTGCGGCTGCAGGCAGGACGGCAGTGCACGAGCTCAGCGTGGCCGCACTGAGCCGCTCGGCTCGAGTCTCAGGGCCGGCCGCACCCTGGAGCCAGACTTTCCTGCCAAGCCCGGCTTTACCAGTGCCTTTGCCACCGGGACTCGCTCACTGTCTCAGGCCAGGGCGACGTGAGCTGTACCCAACTGATGGTGTCTATGGGCTGTTGGTGAGACGGGGCATCCCAGGCAGCTGTGAGGAGTGTGCACAACACACAGCCCATGTCCAAAGCGCTGTACAGACCCGGGCAGCTCAAGCCTGCAGGGAATCAAGCCAGCAGAGATGTTGTCATTGTGTTGTCACTGAGTTTAAACCCGGGGCCCATGCAATCCCAGGCGGCGCTGACAGCGTGGCGTTGCTGGCTGCTCCTGTGCCCACGGGGGGGGGGTGCTACCCACACTGCCTAGCGGAAGGGGCAGTGCAGACCAATGGCTGCAGGCTGGGAGTGGATGGGCTGGGACGAGAACTGCCGAAGACCCCTTCACCACAGAGACTCCAGAGCAGCGGGGTTCGGCGTTAGTGGGGACCGGAGCGGGTGGGCCCAGCGTCTCCTCCCCCTCGCTGTAACCACTTGTGCTCTGTTCCAGGGACCCAGATCAGCTGTTTCTCGCCTGCCAACTTCACCGGGAAACAGTCAGCGTACGTTGATACGTCTTGCTGGGATTCCTTGATCCACTATGAGTTTGATGCTGCTGGAAACTCTACAGCCAAATCCCTCTGGACTCTCAAGGTAGCAAAGCTGACGGGGGGTGTGGAGGGGGGAGGTATTTCAAGGGGCGTTTCCAATGTGCTGAGCTCTTCCCCAAACCAGCCTCCGCTGCAGCATCTCCAGGGCCAGGCCTGGCATTCAGGCGGGCATGGGACCAAAGCGAGGAGCCCACTCATGCAAGGATAAAGTGCTCCCCACCTCCCTTTCAGCCAAAGGTGAGAGGGAGGGGCTGACCCTTGCCTTGCACCAATTCGCCCTGGACAGGAAGCCCTGCCCCCAGCCCTGGCTGCTGAAATCCCAGCTGATCTCCATCGTGGCTGTGGCATGCGGCAGGCAGATTTGTAGCTGAGAGGCAGGCTCCAGCCACGTGGGGCTTGTGGGATCCAGGTCTTAAATGGCCCCAGAAGTGATTAGGGGGCCAGTGGGGTTATGGTTCTGCTGTAGCGCGCTCCTTGCGCCCAGCTCTGCCCACCAGCTGGGTGGCTCCATTCTGCACCAGCGGAAACTGCTCTGTGGCCTCCAGGGGCAACCGTGCGCAGAGCCCATGGCAGGGACCCGGCCTGGGTGTCACAAGTGTTGGAGCGAGGTGCAAATCTCAAAGAAATGGTCAGTCACCTCAGCGGGCAGAGACTGAGGGAGGCATTAGGCCCTACTGCAACTTCTGTGGGTTCCAGAGCAGCCCCTGCAGAGGTCCTGAACGAGCAGCCCCAGTGCAGATGCAAGAAGCACCTCTGCCGTCTCCAAGAATCCCCCACCCACCATCACCTCAGCCTACCCTGCGTTTGGCATCACCCAGTGGAGAGTCCTGGTCTCAGCTGGAGAGTACCCCTGGGTCTGTCCAGCTCCACCAGGGGGTCCTCATGGGGCAGGCACTGGGCTGGGACTCAGGAGAACTGGATTCAATCCCGGGCTCTGCCACTGCCTCCCTCTGGGACCTTGACCAAGTCCCTGCCCTGCTCTATGCCTCAGTTTCCCCACTTGTAAAATGGGGAGAATGCGCCATTGCGACACTCAGGTGGGAATTGCTAGGTGTGGTTCTATCTGCGGTTAGGCCACAAGGCTGCAGCTCCTAATGCTTCGCCTGGCCATGGCCTGCCTCCTGAAGGTGCACCCTCATGTGCCTGGCATGCACCTTATCCTCCGTCATAGCCTGTTCTGAATGCTGCTCTGCTGGCCCTTACGCTCTGGCTCGTGCTGGTCGAGTTGGCCTCAGCCGTTGTGTTCTCCTTTGCCCAGGTTTTCCCCTACTCCCTGCTGCTCATTGCGGTGGTCATGTACCTTCCCTCCCTGCTGTGGAGATACACGGCCGCGCCCGCGCTGAACTCCGACCTGCTCTTCATCATCGACGAGCTGGACAAGTCCTACAACCGCTCCATCCGCCTGGTGCAGCACATGGTGAAGGTCCGCCAGGCCAGCACGGACGCCCGGCTCTTCTGGGAGGAGTTGGAGAAGTGAGTCCGTGGCTGCAGGACCGACCCTTTGGGTTACTCCTGACGGCTTCTCGTTCCCCGCTCTCCCTCACCCAGCACACGCAGTCCTACAGCCCCGCTCGCTGCACTGCAAATGTTATGGCAGATACAGAGCCGGCCTTTTCTGTGACCCCTGCTGGCACGCGAAGGCCCCGGTGGCTGGAGCTGTTTGGAAGGAGCCTTCCAACTCGCTGAGTGTGGGGGGCAGGAATGCCCCATGCTCCAGTCTGTCCTGGTCTCTGGTGAAACCCCATCTCGCTGGCTGGGGTCCAGAGATCTGACCGAGCCCTTTCCCTTGGAGATCTGGGCAGGCTGCGGTGAGAGAGCTCTCCATGGGTATCTCCTTGTAGCCTGGCCTTAGGACTGGTCCAGGCAGGAGGGGCGCTCCCATGCCCCCGAACCTGTCTGCACTGGGGTTCCCCCCCATCCTCAGCTCCCACCAGGCCATGCTACCAGCACTGTCCCACACCCTGCCTGCCCTCAGGCGCACCCGGTTTTGACGAGGGGATCCCTCAGTACAGGGGCCCTGCAGGAAAGGTGACACGAACTGGAGCTGGGTGGGGGAGTCCCAGGAACCAGGACTCCCACTCCCTCCCGTGTGGGTCCCAGCCCTATGGAGAGGGTTGCAGGAATTGCCCTCCCCACGCCCCTGGGCAGGGAGACCTGCACCTGGAGGCCCCCTCCATGCAGGGCTCTTTGGTCCGATCTGGTCTGGCATGTGTGTCTGATCCTGTCTACAGTACGGGAGTCGTCCCAGGGTGGGAGGGGTGAACAGGGTGCAGAGCATGTGGGGCTGGGACCTAGGACCAGCCGGCCCCCGGGGAGGTAATGATGCAGGGCCCCAGCCAGCAGCCACTGCCTCTTCCCCAACATGTGACTCCCCAGCTGCCTCCTGCCCCCTTCCCACCCCTGCAGCCACGACTCTAGTGCAGGGATCCCACTGCACCATGTTCTGATAGGAGGCCCAGGGGGTTGCAGATACCAAGGAGGAACGGGGACTCCTGTAATGGTCCTCTATCATTTCCTTAGGGTCAGCTCCTGCAGCCTCTATGCAGGCAAAACTCCCACTGACACGGGGGGATTGGCCTGAGGCCGACATCAGGCCTTTTACGTCGCTCTTCTGCATTTAATCTCCTGAAAGCCGGGCAGAGCTGATTTAAATCGTGATGGAAATCAGCAGGCAGGAAACCTTGATTTAAATAATTGATTTGAATCGTGTTTTGCATTTGCACTTTTTAGTTCTTTTCCGTAAGGAAAGGTTAATTCTCATGGGCTGGGCGCCATTCCAGCGGGAGGATTTCAGCAACAGCCTTTACCCGAAAGCTGGGGCGTCTCGTTGCCAGCCAGGCGACTGCGCCTTATCCACGCACCTTTTTTTCAGCTTCTTCATTTTGATTCTGTTAGGAAATGGTGACCGCTGCCTTTTTTAGTTACCAGGGGAGGGTTCAGTTTTTCCTTGCTGGACGCTCCGTTGGGGGGGAATTAAAATTCAGTTCCGTGTACAAACCCAGCATTTTTCAACTGGTCATTTTATTTAATAAAAAGTACTTAAAATGTGTCGGATACAGACAGAAAGAAGTTCATCAAAACAAGTTCTGAGCATAAACTAACTGATTCACTAACACCCTCCCCCCAGGGTCCCATCCCTCAGTGGCCCGGCCCTGCTCTGTGCTCAGTACCAGGTCAGGGAAGCGTTGGGGGTCACACTGGGGTTAGACTGGATGACCTTTGCAGTTCCTCCTCGTTCTAACCCCATGGTTCTGTGACTGCAGTGAATGCACTGAGCCACGTTCTGATTCGAGCAGCGCTACGTCCCCTTGGCAGCGGGGGGACGGGGATTTAACCCCAGCTGTGGAATTGATGACCCAGATCCTGAGCTGCTGTAAGCTGCCTTCAGTGAAGTGATTTACCCCAGCTGAGGAGCTGGCCCCACTTAATCTCTGTCTCTCCCCCAGGGCTCGCAGGGAGCGGTTCTTTGAGTACCCACTGCTGGAGCGGTACCTGGCCTGCAAGCAGCACTCGCATTCGCTGGCGGGCGCCTACCTGCTGCGGAACCTGCTGCTGCTGCTCCTCATGGCTGCCACCTGTCTCTACCTGGGCTTCCTGCACCTCCACGTCTTTTTCCGAGATGAATTCAGCTGCTCCATCAAGACAGGGCTCCTGCGGGACGAGCCCCATGTCCCCGACGTGATTCCCTGCAAGCTGGTCTTCTTCTCCGTCTTCCAGATGATCAGCCTGTCCAATGGGGGAGTGTATATCCTCCTGGCGCCTGTGGTCATCTACAACATGCTGCAGCTGTTCCAGTGGGACAAGCGCCTCCTGTCCATCTACGAGATGCTGCCAGCCTTCGACCTCCTCAGCCGCAAGATGCTGACTTGTCCTCTGAACGATCTGAACGTCATCCTCCTGTTCCTACGGGCCAACATCTCAGAGCTCAAGTCCTTCAGCAGGCTGAACGCGGTGTGCGCGCTGAGGGACGTCTCCGCCAGCACGCGGCACATTGACACCGTGGTGGATTTCATGACCCTCCTCGCTGGCCTGGAGACTTCGAAACCGAAAGCCCCGGCCTGTGCTGCAGGGGCTGATGGAAACCCTCCTCCTCCGAGCAGTGAGTTACTGGGTAAGAGACGAAGGGAAACCTTCCTCCGTCCCTCTGAGTTGCTTTGAATCGGCAGCTCAAGGGAAGCACGGAAATGTCGGTGGGGAAGTCAATGAAAAATCAAAATCTAAGTGTGGGGGAAGCAGCTCCATTCTCCCTGTTAGAAGTTGAGATGGACAAAACTTCCCTGATCCCTGAGCCGGTAGCCAGCCTGCCAAGGCAGGAGAGCTTCCTGCTGAATAATCCTCCGTGACCTATTCAGCCTCGCTCGAAATATCTCGGGCAATGGGGCTCCCATTGCTTTCTTCGGGAGAATATTCCAGCGCCTACATGAGCTGATTTTTTTTCTTGATTGTCACCCTCAATTCTCCTTACTTTCATCTCGTTACTTCGACTTCTCTCCCCCTGCTGCCTCTAGCCCCCGCATGCTTGCTGGCAGAGCCGGGTGAGTCGTTAACGCCGTGCAGTGGGTGTGGTGGAAGCGCTTCTCTTTCGGTGCCGGGAATGTTCTGCCAGAAAACTGTGACGTTCTTGCGCGTGTCTGGTGAAATCCCAGTTCTATTTATTCCGTTGCTGGTTCTTCGGGTGGAAGTGCTGGTGGGGGGGGCAGGGCATTGGGTGATGGGCCCATTCTGCTCGGCCCCCCAGGCCCTGCCGCAGTAACAATGTTTATTACGTGACTGCAGGTCGTTCCTGAGCAGCTCATTCTGAACCAAAATTCAAAGCACCTGTCACTAGCCGGGGCGACGCGAGAGCGTCTCTTTCCGTTGTGGACTTTGCTCTTTGTGGGTAGAAGCTGCTTGGGATATAGGCCAAACACAAAGGCGCATGGGGCACAAGCGTAGGCAAAGCAAACTCCATGTGAATATCGCCAGCATCTGCCCAGCTCTGTACAGGGAGGGGACCCGTCTGCCCTGGTCATATTCCACCCAGTTTTTCTTTAGCAACAGTAATGAACCTAGAAGATCTCTGTATGCCACAGACCCGCACTGAAGCTACCGGGAAAGGCAGCGTGGGGGGCAGAGCGGGGTCCCATCTGGGGTTGGTGCAGAGGGTCGCGGATGCTTCGTGGTAGCCGGGGTTTTGCGGCTGTCTGGATTTTGCACGTGGGTGAGCGGCTGTCATAGCAACAGTTGAACCAGCATCACTGAGCCACGGAGCTGGCAGCTTCGACCTGGAGTGCCCCAGGCTGAGGCTGTAGCCGGCGGGACAGCAGCTTGGAGCCCCGTGACCCTGCTGCTCCTGGGTCACTGAAGGGTCTCGGGCACAGCCCTAAGCCAAGTGTCTGGGTCGTTAGCTGCTTGGCTGTAAACTCGGGGTTCTGGCCTGGGCTCCCTTGTGCCTTTCTCCTGCTCCCTCGCCACAGCAGCTGCCCCGCCTGCACGTTCGTGAGGCGGGACGGTGGTACCATGCGGGGATCTGGGATGGGAGCGCTGCGCAGTTCAGCCAAGTCTCCCAGGCAAATCGGTGTCTCTCTGCTGGGTGCCGGGAAAGGCACCTCTCATCTCCTTCCCTCCACGGGCCCCAGGGGCAGCTGCTGTCTGGTCTGAGCTCTGTGATTTCCAGGCTCTCCGGCCCCCTGCAAAGCAGATCCCGCTTGACTCCCAGTTCTCTCCCAGCCCTGACTTGACTTCCTCTAGCCTGGCGGGGAGCCCACAGAAGCAAGCTGTGTGTCTTAGGGCCGCTGCCCCGATAGCCGGTCCATCCCCCTCACTCTGGCAATGCAGGCCTGCGGTTAGAACATGGGCCTGGGAGCCAGGACTCCTGGGTTCTCTTCCTTGTTCTGCCCTTATTGGCTGTTGGATCTTGAGCGCGTCCTCCCTCGCCATCCATGCCTCAGTCTCCCCTTCTGTAAAAGGGGTAGCATGATCCTTATCCCCCTTTGGGCGGTGCCCTGAGATCTCTGGCTGAAAAGCGACAGGCCATGCTGAGTATTATGGGCCCTCTCACTGCAGCAACAGCTGCTTCAGCGCCTGGATGGCCAGCGAGGACCAACCCTGTCTCTGCTCCTTGCGAGAGGTTTGTGCAGCAAAGCACAGCGTGGCAGGGTGAGCCTGGGGCTCAGAGGAGCCTCCTGGATGTGGGCGTAGAATGGTTGTAGCCAGCAGCCGTGCACAGGGCTAGAACCACCCTGGATGGGCAGCCCAAGCCTCACCAGTGGCCATGCCTCCCTTATAAGCATTCCCCTGAGAAGTGGGGGACCCAGGGTCAAATCCTATCATTGCTTGACACCTTATTCTCGCTCTTTCCTTGGCTCAGTGACTAGCGCCTGGCAGCAGGAATGTCTGAGCATCTTGTAACAGAACAAAGGAGAGGCAGTGGGGAAAAGCAAGAAATGTAAAATGGATAAAAGGAAACTGGGTACAATGTATAGTTAAACTGTGGAACTCATTGCCACTGGATATGACAGAAATGCTGTAACTCCCTGATACTAGCTAAGACCACATGACAGGCGCTAGCCAGCTGTGTGCTTTAGGATGTGTGCTCGTTAGTGCCGGCTGGTGCTGAGAAAAAATTCCCTCCCTTGTTACACAAAGAAGTGAATGAGTGGGGGGAGGGGGAATAAGGGAAGCAGGAGAGGTATGCCTCTTCTTGGAGCATCAGAAAGTGGCCACTCTTGGATCCTAACTGGCTCCTTCTGCTACAGCAAGCCCTGCAGTGACGAGCGTATCCTGAATGTCTGAGGCAGGCCAAGTAACAGGGTGATGGGAGGGCTGGGCTGGTGGGGAGCAGGTGACACAGCCATTGTTCCAGGGAGGCAGGTCACATCCCCTAGAAATCAAGGGGAAAAGCGGATCCAGTATCACCCAGGTATGCTGACGACTTTCTCTTCTCTGCCCATCTAGAACTGAAGCCCACAGCAGAAGCTAAAAGAAACTCCGGTCACAAGCCTGGCTCTGCCTGAGTGCTGGAGCCAGACAGATTGCTGAGCAGGGATGGAAAAATCACAGCTCCCCTGCCGGACGACGACAAGATGTTATCGGGCTAAGGACTGTAACAACTAATAAAATCCCTGGGGTGCATCCGGGCCACTGGCTTACACCCGTGCTACTGCCGTAGGATCAGCTCTGCACCCCTCCCACCCGTGTAACCATGTCTGAAACCATCCATCGCCCTAGGGATTTGTCAGAACCATCGATCAGCTCCTTAAAACTTGTTTTTGTATGGACCCGTTTAATGCTTACCCTGCCCTTCTCTTGGTGCCGGAGGTACCAGTGCGCCTGTGTGGCCAGAGTCCCATTTCATTGCAATTATACCCCCGCGTAGCTACGGACTCCAGCGGAGTTACTCCTGATCGGCTCTAATATGACTGATTTCAGTGAAGTGAGTGCTGACTTGCACCACCTGGAGCCCATCTGGCCCCGGGGGCTGAGGCAGGCATATTAAAAATTAAGTAGAGGAAAGAAAAAAAGGTTAGTAATTAAAATGTAAACTCTCTTGCTTTTAACGTGGTTTGGATGCTGCTGAAGGACGACGTCGTGCTAGATTATAACCCAAGAGCCCTAACGTGGGGCCTACCAACAACTGCCTAGACATGTGGTCCTGGCTTGTTCCCTTGCCAGCTGTGGCTGCAGGTATCCAGGCTTCAAAAGCCAGAATCCGGCACAGCTGCTTCCATGAAGAGCTGTTGCTAGGGCAGGGAGGGTGGAGAGGAAACAACAGCTGATCTAAGGGACACACCCCTCCAGCCAGCCAGGTGCTGCTAGTTAGGGAAGATGGGCTAGGGGTTAGTCCTAGCCCGTCATTTGGCGGCCCTTGTTCTGCCCGTGTCTGCACAGCTTACAGTGAACAGCACTGCCCTGCCTGGCAAGGATGGGGGGAGGATAACCCCATTGCATACCTGTGAGGGGCTCCAGGACTCTGGAAAGACAGACCATGGCAGCTGTAAGTAGTTAGTTACTAGCAGGAGAGGGATGGCTGGGGTGAATGTTCCCCACGTAACACGGGGGAAAGAGGGGACTCCAGGGCTGGAGATGCAACTGAGAGCAGGCCACTCAGCACATTAGAGAGAGGGGGAGCCAGTGGAGTTTAACACCCCTGCCTCACTGGGCTGGGCTCGCCGGTGGCAGGGGCCAGGGCTGGTGTTCCCTGCCCCGGAGGGTGGAGTTGGAGCGGGCAGTTGGTTTGCTTCCCTCTCTTTGTCCTTAGAAATCCTTCAAATCAAGAACTTTCATTTGTTACCCCAGAGAATAAAATGGAGTCGCTGGCCGGCCGCTGGGGTCAGCGCTTGCCTGAGAAGAGACACAGAAACGAAGAGGGACACGTTGCTACTTGTATCTAGCCTCCTGCACACTGTTCTTGCAGTCACAGCATGCGGGGTGGGAGGGCTGGTGGGTAAGGCACTAGACTGGGGCTCAGGAGCTCTGGGTCCCATGCCCGGCACAGACTCCCTGAGTGACTAGGGCCAGATTTCCAGAAGTGCTCAGCTCTCTTTATGCACCTAGGAGCTGCACATTCTAGGTGCTGCGTGGTAGAGAATGTGGCCCTTAATCTCAGTTCTCCAGCTGTAAGATAAGGAGATTGCTTTCTTCCCCCCTCCGTCTGCTTCTCTGCTGACAGTGGAAGCTTGTTGGGACGGGGCTTTTCTTACTGCATGTGTGTTTAGGGCCGAGCACCAGGAGGCACTGCTCTTGGCTGAGGCCACTCCGTGTTACTGCAATGCAAATCACTAATGCTCACTTCTGTCCAAGGTGATAGAAATGCTGTCCCGAAAAGACCTGCAGCTATAAACTCTGGATATAACCAGATCAAATGAGCCAGCAAGAAAAGAAATCTTCCCTCGGGAAATAAATGAGATCAACTGTAACAAAAGCACAATCAAATCCAACCCTTTATTATTATTTATAGTTTCAATTTACAAGAAGAGAAATCGCACAATAGACAGGGGCCCAGAATTTATTTCATAAGAGAGTTAACTTTAATGTTTACATAAGATGACACCTCTCCTGGGGCAGGCAGTTTCACACCTCGACACCAGAAGGTGCTCTGCCTTTTCCTCTGAGGTGGCGGCTATAGTCCGACAGGACGCTGGGCTGCATTGACCCTGGTTTGACCTGCTTTAGGACAGCCTGGATAGTATAGTTAAGGCGCCGGTGACACTAATCAAACCCATAGTGTCACGGGATAAAGCAGCAGCTGTTTCTGAATCTGATTTCCAAAGCTCCCAGGGGATTTGCATACCCAATTCCCGTTCATTTTAATCGGTATCCAAAGCCCTCAGGTGGTTTTGGGGGCTCAGCCTAAAACGATGAGGTGAGGTACTCGCTGGCTATAGGTCTCCATCCTCTCTGCTCCAGCCCACCTCCTAGCGCTTGGCCCAGCCTGTTCTTAGTGCAGAGAGTCCATAACAAAGGGAGGTGCTGGCAGCAAGTACCTGTTGTAAATGGGACACTGTCTGTACTCGCACGGCCACTCTGCCCACGCGTAGCGTAGGCGGGTAATGGCGTCCCTGCAGCCAGGGCTGGACAGCGTCACTGTGTGGGACGATGCAGACACCATGGGTGCTGGGACCCACTGGCACGGCTTCTGCGCTGAGCGTCGCAGCTGGGGAGAGCAGCACACCTGCCAGGAGAAGCACAGACCAGTCAGGTGCCCTCGCTCTGCAGCACGGGGTGTAGCTCCGTTATTTTCTGGCTGGGGCAGCTGCAGCGCTGCGCTCTGGGGTGGAGTTTGCACTCAGACCGGCCCAGTAACAGCGCAGCCCCTCTGATCCTTAATGCTTGCCTTGACACATACAGGGAATTCCCACACGCCCGCTCCTCACCTCAAAGATGCGGTCGTGCCTATGCAGGAGCAGGATGTCCTGTCCGTACGTGACATTAATGAGGCCCCTGGCTCCATCCACCATGACTTTTGCAGGATAGGGGCCTTGGAAGACCAGGCCTTTCTTTCCATATGCCACAGCTCGGGCCCCCAGGTGCAGCCGATACGCCACGTTCTGTTTATCCCGGGGATGAATGCTGAAAAGAGGGAACCATGGAGGAAATGATGTGGAGAGGGAAGGGAGCCGCTTTCAGGCAACGGCTCCTGATCCTCCACCCCTGCCAGCAGAGGGCACCCTCACCGCACCCCAGCAGGGAGTTGGCATGCAGCACAGAGCTTCGTCTACCTGTCAGATGAGTCAATGATGCCTCCCAGAGAGCAGCAGCTGGCTGGACAGGTGGGGAGGGAGCAGCTGCTGGAGGGAGGAGGTCTGGGACAGGCTCCCAGCTCAGCTCCCTGGGCTGCTCTGGGGATCAATGCACTGACCCCTCCCCAAAATCCCCTGCCTGCTAGCGTGGGCTGAGCGCTGTCTCAGAGTGCCTGTCCTGGACCCTGTGTGCTTTCCTGGCTAGCACCGCAGTGCAGCCAAGTGACTGGGCCTCCCGGTATTTTACACGGCTAGCGACCTGTACCGCCCCCCGTCTAACAAAGAGACACACACAGACATGGGATTCAGCTGGGGAAAGCCCAGCTAACCGATCTGGGGTGACAGCTGGGAGGCCAGCGACAAGGGGGCGGGGGTATCCCTGGGGTGTTGCGCATTAGGGGATTTCTCCTCCCCCGTTTTGCGGAGGAATGAACTCAGCTCTCGTCCCCCGTCCCTGCGCCAAGCACCCTCTGCAGAGCCTTCCTCCCTCAGCCCAGGCTCCGCAGCGTGGCCCGAGAGAGGCGTGGGGCGAGGTCCTCCAACCCGCCAGGCCCAGGGCTCTGGAGAACAGGGCGTGGGCCGTTACCTGCCGTAGGGCGAGTGCTCATCGCCGAGATCCATCGCCACGGCCATGAAGGTGTTGGGCATTCGCTGGTTGGGGACGTAGCCGTAGTCAGCGGTCTGGTGCCACCGAATGCGGGCGAAAGAGTCATCCTGCTGCGGCCGGCGGACCGTGGATAACTGCAAAGGCAGGGAGAGCTGGGACAGAGCTGACCCTGCCGGGGCCGGAGTCCCACCCCACCAGGACCCTGCTTTCCAGCGTCCCACACATCAACCCACCCGAGCCGGGGGCTGCCCGGGAGTCCTGGCAGAGAACGGGGGCCCTAACCCCCCCTTGCCGAGAGTTCAGCTTCTGCTCCAGCCCTGCCCATGAGATAGCCGGGGCCACGGGTGCCCCAGCCAGGCCGAGCGGGGTCACCATGGCCGCAGAGGGTGGCAGGCAGGCTGAGGAGGTGGGGTGCTGCTGCGGTTAAGCAATGGGGGAGCGGCTAGTGGAAGGGAGCTAGGCAAGGCCCACTGGCGGCACTGCAGGCAGGGCTCTCTCACCTTGTCCCCTCGTGCCCTTTCCCTCCACCGCCCTGCCATGCTCAGTCGCATCAGCTTCTCAGAGCATGTCTCGGACGCTCCCCCATCCCAGCCCTCCCCCTCCGCCTGCCCTGCCCCGCCAGGCCTCTCTTTCCACCATGTTCCCTCTTTCCTCCTCCACCCACCCGGGATGCCAGAGGAGCTGGGGGCGAGGAGGCAGATTAGGGGACAGAACTGGGGCAGCGTCTCTTCCCCCCTTCTCCCTCCCAATGTGTCAGGAGGGTCTGAAATGTCGGGTGGAGGGGGACTGTCTTCCTCCCCTCCCTTTTCTGCTGTGAGATAGACAGGAGCAGAGACCCCAGGCAGAACGAAAAGGGGACAGGCAGCCTGCCAGGGACGAGAGGGGTAAATCATCCTCCGGCACAACTCAGAGCTCGCTCGCCCCCTACCAGGCCTCTGGGCCCGGGCGTGGGTCCTATGGCAAGGCCGCTCCTGGGACCACGAGCGTCAAGGAGTCCGAAGGAAAACCCTGATCAAATGGACTCAGCCCGGCAGCACCGGGAAACGCTCCGAGGGAAGCGAAAGGAAGCAGCAGCAAGCGGAGGCTGGCTCCGCGCAGCGATGGCTGGCTCCACGGCGCAGTCAGTTCCCTGGCTACCAGTCACCTGGACAAATCCGAAGGGGAAGAGCGGCTGCGTCTGCCCGTCGGAGCCAGCGTGGAAGGCCCTGCGCCAGTCCGCGATGAGAGCGGGGAACGTGCAGTTGTACAGATCCGTGTTCATGACGGTGTTTGCTTCCCCTGCAAAGGAACAGGCGGGACAAGTGAGAGCCGAGCCCAGTGCTCGAAGCGGCGTGGCCTGCGCCACGATATGCTGCCAGGCTTACCCTGATACCAGATCACACCCTTGAGGGACATGTTGAGGAGAGGGTGGATCATGGCGTTCCAGAGCACGGAGGGCGTCTCGGGGCCAGAAACCAGCTTGGGACGAAGAAATCTACAACACAAGACAAGGTGGGGGGCAGCAACTCGCACCACACGAAGTGCCTGGGCTGACACTGGGTGGCGTTGGTCCCCTGTGGTGGGCTATGGTGGAGCTGTTCTTGGTGACTGGATACACGGGATCAAAGGAGAACCGTGTGGGGTCTGACCGCGGGGCTAAAGGCGCTGGGAAAAGATGAGCTCAGCCCAAGGGAGAGGAGTTAGCTGGAAAAACGGCCTCTTAGGACAGGGTTATATGGTCACTAACAAGAGGCAGGTCCCTGCATTGTATCTCCACATCTGGGGTATTTCAGCATATCGTCCCCCCGGGCCCTGCCTGTGTCAGTGCACTAGCTGTGTCACACTCACCTTCCACCCCCTGGAGTCAGAGAAAGCTGCCACGCTCTAGATCGACTCCCAAGGGAGGTTTTTCACAGAGTGGAAAGTCAGAGCGTGAATTACGCCAGGACGGAACGAAATCGAGTTTGAGGCTGGCCCAGCCAGGGCTGGGGGCAGTGGCCAGCGAAGCTTCAGGGGAGGTGGCAGCTGTGAGTGCAGTGGGGCAGGGAGGAAGAGGAGGTAGGGTACGGTGGGAGCGGAGAGGAGATGAAAGCCATGCACACATGGGGGCAGGAGCTGGAGGCTGTGGAGAGGGGTGCGGTGGGGGGAATTCATGCAGGTGGAATGGGTCCTGAGCGGGCACCGCTTCTACTGCTCTCAGAGGCCTCACCGTCTGGCATCGCCAGGGAGTCCACACTCCTGCAGCGCTCTTCCTGAGGACCAGGCCTCAATGGGGGTGCCTCCCCAGGACGACTCCACTAATCCTATGGGATACCGGCACGTCTCGTACAAGGAACGGCCGAACAGCCAACACACAGCTGAGAAATAGCTGAAGTTCCCGTGGCCCAAGTTTTCTGTTCAGGAAAAAGAGAATCGAGAGGCAAACGTTCAAAACCTGCAGGTGATGCAATCGAAGGAGGAGCTGCACCCACCCGCCAGGGAAATCCAAGGACAAAGAGTCCACCTGCCCAGTAACCTGTCTGCTCCAGGGGTGCAATTCCAAGGTGAGGGAATTTTTAAGCTGAATCAAAGAAAAGCCTTCCGCACATGGGAATCTCCTCCCAAGGGAAGGGAGAAATCCCTAGTAGAACTGAACTGAACAGAACACTCGAAAACATGCTGCAGGGAACAGCTCTGCACAGATCCCCAGGGCTGGCTGGACAGGACGTTGCTGCTGCCTACACTGGCTTCTCACAGAATTTCAAGTCAACATCAAAGTCTTGGTCCTTATCTTCAAGGTGCTCAATGGCCTAGGCCCAGGGTTTCTAAAAGGGTCTGAATGCTCAGGATGAAGATTGTGATTGACAACTCCGTTCCTCAGGCACCATTGAATTTTCTACCGGCAGACGGCGGCTTGTCTTTGCAGGAGATAGAGATGCCTTGGGGGCCAATCCCAGACTCCGGCATAAACTCCCTCAGGACCATCCAAACCTCCCCACCTGCCACTCCCACGTCCAGGTACCTTTTCCAACCTACCATCGCTCAGCATGGACATACAAAAACATAAAAACTACAAAACCACTGCCAAAACAAACCACTCCATTGCACCCACAATCCTCCCCCTGAGAGAGGGGGAGGGAAAAGAACAAACCACTCATGACAGATGCTAGTCACATTGCTAAATGCACAACGGGAAGGCACTCAGATATTTGTGAGGATGACTAGAATAAGTACCCTAGAAATCAGCTAGCAGAGAACAAAGACAGGATTTTTAATCTATAAATACGGCTTGTTCTCTTTTGCTTCTTTATGATGGA
This sequence comes from Emydura macquarii macquarii, assembly GCF_026122565.2. Classification (NCBI taxonomy): domain Eukaryota; kingdom Metazoa; phylum Chordata; order Testudines; family Chelidae; genus Emydura; species Emydura macquarii. Next base: position 1,550,196 of record NW_027130449.1, on the reverse strand, counting down.
TGAAGAAGGCCTGAAAGGTTCTTTCTGCTTGTTTTTTTTTTTTTTACCTTCGCTACGTGTGGAAGGTCGTATCTGGTCTCCCCTGGTTAAACAACGGGGTTCCTGAAAGTCTCAGAGAACGTGTGTTGACATTCTCGTCCCTAAACGTCAGTTAGGTTTTGGAGGTAAATAGGCCCTCTTTAAGGGGGATTTGTACAGAGGCACTTTGTACTTACCAGCTGTCGGTATAGACCACTGCAAGTCAATCTTAGCGAGGTCTTGCAGTTCCACTTTAGACTGAATAAGAGAGGCTGTGAACAGACGGACATAGGGATAGAGAGGTGCCTCCAACAGCTCCTTGCTGGCATTGATTATCTAGGAAACAGGCAGGGCCGCGAATCATGATGGCCTTTCCCAGCGCGGTCGTGACGGCTAATTTTGTGGTGAACATAATCTGCAGTGCTGAACGCCTGCGAATCCCAGAGAAAAATACTCCGGAGAGCCGAGGTCACTTAGGGAGTGTAAGAGTCTGGGAAGTTGTGGAAGACCAGCTAGCATGAGGGAGATTTAAAACTAGACTGGACAAAGCACTAGGAAAATTAAACTGGATTGTCTGATTGGTCCATTCTAATTTCTGCGATTCTTTATAGCTCCATATCTCACACGGACAGATGTGAAAAGAACAACTTTCTTTTCCTTTGGAGACAGTTACCAGACCTGTCCCAAGCTCTACAAAGGCTGACGCCTCATTGTGTACTGGATGACTGTAGATTACCTGGGAAACTGTCATCGCCATGTTACTTTGCCCACTGCAAAGCCAGACATCTCCAAAGTAAATATCCCGCAGCGTCAGATTCTTTGGCTCCTCTCTGGAGTGCTGCTCCGCTTTCATGCTGTAAGGGCCCCCATGGGGCATAGGATCCAGTACAACTTTCCAGGCTTCAGAGCCCTCTGAAATATGAAACAAAGGACCCAGGCTTAATAGCAGCAAGCCCAGATGTCTGATTGGCATCAATCCAGCGATACAAACAGAGGTGTTTATTAAATGAAAAGGGACGTTTCTTGTTATGGTGCTTTAATAGGGCCAATTTTACAAAGCTGAAAATAATTATGAGCCAAAGCAGCTAGGAACTGAATTGGAAAAATGTGTGCGATAATTAGGAATCATTTAAGAACATCTTACTAGATGCCCCAAAAACCACTATCCCACAAGTGAGGAAGAAGCTGTGCAGGTTAAAAACTACCTGGTTTAGAGGGGAAGTGAAGGCAACTATAAAAATGAAAAGCAATATATCTATATAACAAATGAAAGAAAGGGGAAGTTGATAATAATGGATATAAATCAAAAGTTAGATAAATCCCCCTTTTATCTCCATTCTTACAATTAAAAACCTACACTCATGCACCTATTTAAAATACCGGTTGGATGGCAGCTCAGGGAATATAGGATTCAACTACTGGAAAACCCAAGAGTGCTAGAGTTGGTGTCAAGACGCTGTAAAGAAGTGTGAGAAGGGAAGCAGATTAAATACCAGAAATGCCTCAGCTCCAAGCAAAGATCTGGGCAGAACCTGGCCAAAGAAAGTTAAGAGTCCCAAGGTGGAAACACCTAACTAAGTGTGTATACACGGGCAAATCAGAGAATCACAGATTAAGATTTAATTTGCCACGTGACTCCAAAAACCTCACCGGTGCAGGTTGGGCAGAGGGGGCACTTTTTGCCTGTATGGTGGGAATCTCCAGACAACACCACTTTGGGAGAAACGATACGACTGTAAATGTAAGTGTAAAACGTGGGCCCTATGACACCTTCTGCTGTGAGGCATGGAGGGAAGCCAAAAAGAGGGTACACAAGGCCTAGGGAGCTGTGCCACAAATCTGTGCGCTCAGGGCAATTGTCAATTATTACAGAAAGCAAACAGGTGCTGTTGGACTAGAACACATCCTTCAATTCCAAAAGGACAAGCTCTGACCATGTGAGCTATAGAAGAAGCCCTCTAACTAGAGTAGCTTCCTATCCTCCCTGGAAGCTCCTTCGTAGGACAGTCACTTGGTTGGGGAAGTGGATAGATGGTGCTTTTTGGGTGATGTTTCACACCCCTCCCCACCCTTGCATACTGGCCCCTATCAGATGCAGAGAGTAGACGCAGAGAGGCCCTGGAAGCTGTGTGGTCATAGGGAAATGCAAAATGGTAGGAATCTGAGATTTATTTTATTACCTTCAACTTGTGCCATTTTCTTCATGATTACTTTGTAGTCTTTGGAAAGAGACACAGTAATATTAGCACCAGCTTCCCCGTAGCCCCATACCACTGCGCCGGCCGGTTTCTTCTGTAATACCATGTGATCAGCATAATAGGAGGCAAAGCGAAACGTCGCACCTAGGAGCCACAAAAATGTCATGACAATCCTGTCAATACTTTACACTTTAGAGAAACACCAAACCCACCATCCTCTAGGGGGTATGTGCTGGGAGGCAGGTAACTGTTAAAAATGTCTGTCTATAGTTGCCATTTTGTGAGACAGAGTTAATGAAGCTTGTTATGGAGGAGACAAACACACAGGGCTCTCCCATGACAACTTTTGTTCTTTCTTATTTTGTTGTTTCCCTTAATCTAAAGTAAATCCTTGAGATGGCAAACATCATCCACCAGCACACAATAGATACTGATTTTGTTGTAGCACCTGCTGTATTGATGTTAATATAACATGATGTTATTGTATTGTATGTTATTGTTGTTGTATTGTATTGTATGTTATTGTATTGATGTTAATATAACATGATGTGTTTGAGCCAATATAATATATAACATGATGTGTCTGAGCCAAAAATCCTTCTAAGAAAGCAAAGAAACCAACAAAAATGTGATCATTTTCTGACAACATAAACTGCTAATAAATACATATTATTATATTCTGTCTTGCAAGAGGCTCAAATATCAGCATGAAACAAATACCAAGACAGTTAAGGATGACCAGGAAAAACATTGTGTACAATAAGCTGCTCTATGAAAAAGCCACGTCTGTTGTAAAAGTTGCTTCTGGCGTGTAACAATTAAATGAGCAAGATTTTGAGGAGGACAAACAGGTTCATGAGTTGGGAACTGAAGAACTTTAATTCTTTAATTGCTGGAATCATCAAAAGTTAATTCCCTAGAATTGAAAAAAAAAATTCTTAGTCCACAAGTGTTTGATCCAATGTTCAAACAAATCCCAATATCGTACCAATGCTGTAAATATGACTCTGCAAAAAGATTCACAGTGTAGGTGGGAATCTAATAAATAACTGGGACCAACCATAGAGTTACATATTGTTACCAGGGCCCTGTTTATTTGGCTCTGATTGAATTTACCACAGAATTCACCCTCCGCCCATCTGCCACAGAATCCAGCATTTCTAGAATCTGACCTTTCATATAAAAATAATTATGTTTCTATCTCTCCCGAATGACTGCGAAGATAACCTTGAAAACATGAACTGAGTGTAACCAATGTGATGCTGTCTTCCAGAATCTGCAACCGGGACTCTGAGAAGTGTAACCTGCCCTATTTGTCTCAGTGGAATATTAACTCTGGAATCCTCAAGGTGACAGACTCAAATTTAAATATCAAGATGCCAATATACATCCCTTACTATCTCCGGTGTCCAAAGCCCCAAATGCCCAAACATCCAAGTGCCACCCCCGAGTGCTTAATCTGTGCCAGGGCTTGCCCGGGCTGAACCCCAGCACCTCTGGCCTTGCCACATCAGTTATGAAAGTAAAAATACTGCTCGAGCCCTGGCACCTCTTTCATTACAAATTAAGTACTGCCGCCCCCTTGCTTCCGTGACGTGGCTATAGGCCAACACAAGAATCTGTGCACACTGCCAATGGAAAACGCAGAAAGAGCATAAAAGAAATGGAATTTAATAACCCGGGAGGCTGCTTTGATGGGATTAGTCACTTTCATACTTAATTCAATAACAACCCTTCAATGTTCATTTAAATGGAGCTGCCACAGAATTTCCAGTTTACTGTCCCAGAGCCCTGCAAAATTCAGAGGGACAGAAGTCAACAAACTCTTAAAAGGACACACTGCAGAAAAACAAGTGTGAGGGAAAAAGAATTACTGAAGGAGCAACATGAGGGTATAGCAGGATGTGAGGGGAGAATCAAAAGAAGAGGGAAATCTACAAGAACAGACAGTGGCTTTCACAGAAATTTTGCCTCATACAAAATTTTGTCTCATTTAATGACAGAAACAAAACAAAAACAAAAAGGGGCAGAGGGCTACCCAAATCTGGCATCTCGGGGACATGCTACATCCCAGCTTGTTCTCTTTTAAATTGAGAGGTGAATCTCCATCCCCCAGGCTTCCAAAGGGGCAGAACTTCTCAGCCAGCTTTTTATTACAACCATACAAGACCTAACCAACTTGCCTCCTGTAGTGTCTCCCAGAAGCAGGAAGGTCTCGGTAGAGAGAAGGTAATTTCTCACTGCCAGGCCCCTCTGATTTGTCACTGGAAGATCAGTTTTGCTTCTCCTGCTCTCTCCTTTTTCAAGCAACATTTTTCAGGCACATGTTCCCCCACACAGCTATGACCAGTGGGAAGGCCCCCCATTAACCTCTCACCTGCAGTAGAAGCCAGGGTAAGCACAAGCAGCAGGCAAGCTGCCATCTTCTCTCTGATAATAGGAGACAGCTACCAGGAAGTCAAATCACATGGCCCAACTGCTGAATTTTCTATAAGTAGATTTTAAAGGGATGAGCTTCCTCTTCCTGTCATGTAGTGTAAAGGAAGCCCAGAGGGGAAAGTTAGCAGGATTAGAAAACGAGAGGGGGCAGGGATTGAAGTATTGAACCCTAGCAGCCAGTCCCCCCAACATTGCCACCAGTACACATGAGCTGGTGGCCGCAACAGTGGGAAATCTGTGGAGAAGTGTCTAGCACAGACCTAGCCCTTTCTTACCAACCTCCCTCACCCCCCAGATGAACAGGGACAAGTCCCAGCACTCTCAGAACCAAAGCAAATGGGTGCGGACAGAGGGCGTACGAGTGAGTTTAGGGTAAACATCTCCTGTGCTTCGAACCCAGTGGCTTGGCGCAGAGCAGCTGCAGAGCCTCTTTCCGGCCACAGCGCCCCGGGTTAGGGGCTTTCCTGCGCCCCAGGATGCCCAGCGGGCCTTCAGTCCTCCTGCTACAGCAGGCTCAGCCTGGCATCAGCCCCATGGGTGACTAGCCGCTCCAAGCAGCTGTGCCAGACGGCCCCTGGTTCCAATGCCAGCGCAGGGCCCAGCGCGCTGAGCGAGGCTGCAGGCAGCCCGTGGGTGCTCAGCTGGATGGGCCTGGGGCACGTGAGGGCCAGACCCCTGCCTCCAGTGCTCCTGTGCAGGGGGCGAGCCAGAGCCTGCAGCGTGGGCGCGATGCCCCAGCCTGGCCTCAGGCAGCTCTCTCCTGGGTAGGGGCTGGCAACCCGGCTCGGGCTTCAGCTGGCTGGTTCTGGGCTGGGGCCGGGGCTCCTGTCCCAAGGGGGGGCCAAACCTGCTTCCCTGCCCTGGTGCTGGTGTCGGGTGCTGCAGCTGGTCCCCCCAGCTCTCCAGTGCTAGTGGGCTGTGCAGGGGCGAGTGGGGGGAAACCAGCTGGACCAGGGGGCGGGGCCACGGAAGGGGGCGGGGCCTGAAGGGAAAGACGGGCGGGGCCAGGGCACTGCTTCGTGTTTGTCCCTTCGCGGGCACCAGCCCAGGCCGCGGGGAGGGGGGCGGGGTTTTGTTGCCAGGCAACACAAGCGTCCCGGAAGCGGGGCAGAGAGCGGCGGCGGAGGGGGGGTGAGCGAGCGAGCGAGCGACGGCCCCGGGCGGGCGGGGGCCTCCGGGGACAGAGTCGCTGCCAAGCCCCGGGCCGGTACAGCTCGGGACCCCTCCCCCCACACACCCCGGGCCGGTACAGCTCGGGACCCCCCCCCACACACTGGCAGCACCTTCGTGGCCGGACCTTTCTCCGCGGGCTCCGTCCGGCTGCTCGGGGCCGGGCTGGCGGTGCTAGCGCTGGGGGCCGGGCCGACAGGCCGCTCCCCGGGGGCACTCGGCCGCGTGGGGCCGGCCCCGGCCCGCACCGAGCTGCCCGCCGGCGCGGAGCGGGTGACGGTGACCGCTCCGCCCCGCCCCGCCGCCCCAGCGCCCTGCCCGCACGGACCGTGCCTGTGACCCGGGACAGCAGCAAACACCTGCTGGGCTGCTGACCCGAAACCTTCCGGCTGCGCTTCCCTGGCTGGCCTCGCCTTGGCAGGCAGCAGCACGTGTTATGTCGATCCTTGTGGTTTACATGTGTAGGGCCTTAGCACAGGGCCTGTGTGTAGTAAGGTCAGACACAAAGAGCTGCGTAGGCACCGACAGTCCCACTTTACTGTAGGCACTGACAGTCCCACTTTACTGCGGGCCCGGGCTGGGGACCTGTGAATCCCAGACCCCGAGCGATACCCTTTGCTAGATCTCCGAACACTGCAGCTCTGTGTGAGCCAGTAGCCATGAAACACCAATGCTGACCCCCCGCGTGAAGTGACTGACCCCTGCTCTTTCCCTGGAGCTGCAGGTGCCAGGGAAGGCCTGTCCGGACACCATGTCTATTCCCTTCTCCAACACCCATCACCGCATTCCCCTGGGATTCGCAAATCTGCTGGAAGGACTGGCCAGAGAAGTTTTGAGGGAGCAACCTGAAGATATCCCGGCCTTTGCAGCCAAATATTTTGAGGAGCTGCTGGATAACAGAGAAAGTGAGTGTGACGTAAATGGGGAATTTTGCTTATAGAAGAAGGTTCAAGCACAAGGCTGAGTCCAAAGAACAGACTTCTGTTCTCACGGTGTGACCTGGGGCATTTCAGTTTAACATCTCCATTTTCCCAATTCCTAAAATGGAGATTTAAAAATTCCTTCCTCATTCCTTCCTAACGGGTGTTACAGCGCTAAAACTACAAGGTCCTCTGAGCTGGTATTGCCATTGAACGGCTGTATTTTTATCTCCTCTCCTGTGCATATGCACTGCTCTTAGCTGTATGGACTGTCAGACCTGCCTTTGGGTGACATGTCTCCCTTTAGTGTCTGTTACAGGTCCTAATATTAATTACTACACAAACGGAAATGACTGTTTCATAGTTTTGCTACTCTCTGTGCATCATAGATCCCTGTATCTTTTTTCTTTATTGCATCTTCCTAGTTAAAGCTTTTTGTATTTCTCTCCCTCTTTTATAATTCCTTTCTCCTGACTGCTACACAGCCTTTCTTAACTCATTAGCTTATAACTGGTGTTCTCTGTAACCCTTTAGAAAATGGCAGGCTTGAAAGCAATCTAATTTTCTGAATGTGTTTGCTTATGGGATGATGAACAGGAAGGCTCAAAACTACTCAGTCTCACTGTGGTTTCCACTTAATATTTTTTTAATGTAGAATAAATTACACTACATGGTAAGTAGCTTTTATGTTTCACACAAGAACAGCTTGTCCGTGGGGAATGTCCAGGGAGCAAAAGTACACATCCTTCGGTATAGGGTAATCAACTTTCTCTTCCCATCTGGGAGGTCAGATCCACACCTCAGGGTTGTAAGGAGAATCCCTTTAACTTGGGATGCGGGTCCCCTACTGGCCATCTTAGCAGCCCATGAGATAACTGGCTTGCTGCTGCAGGTATAGATCTTTTTGGGCATGTTGGTGCTCTTGGTCACCTCCCATTTCCTCATGGGAGGGAGCATGACCATGACAGGCACTAAGGAATTGTTTAAGCTGGTGCATTGTGTTTACAGGCCTCTCTGAGCACAACCTTGCCAGCCTCTTGAGTCTCCTGTGTGGCTTTAATTGTGGCTCTGCCCCTAGATGTTAATGATCCAGTGGCTTTTTGCTCCCCTTCTGTCATGGGACTGTTCCTAGAACCATGACTGCATGGGACTCCTTAACCAGCATGGCCTTTACTCTCGCCTGGGTGCATTTCTTTTTCTCACAGCCAAGGCTGCCTCTGTTCTGAATCTATCATCTTCATTTCCCTGTCGTCCTGTTGCCACCCTGCTGAGTGAGTGTAATCTGACTTGGGGAATTTACTGTATTAATTACAAGCTTGACATTTATATGATAAAACAAGAATATTGGTATTTATTTTCAGAAACCAAGTATGACCCAGTGGAATGGGGGGCTAAACTAGAGGACAGATTCTACAACAACCGAGCATTCGAGGTAGGCTGGGATTGCTGCTCCAAGGGGTCTCGTCTTCCTGTAATGCGCGGGGCTAAGAAGCAAAATCTCACCACACGCTTTTGAACCTCAGTTAGAATGTTGCCGTGTGCTGATTCTGCACATCTGAAGAGCGTGGTAGGAGAACATATTTCTGTACTATGGACAAGGCATGGCTTTCACTCAGTGAGCTTTCTTGGTCAGAAATAATGCCAAGGTTCTGAACCTGGCTCACCACTTTGAAATTTTGTTGTCTGAATAAGCAGGGGCACAAAACGAGAAAGATGCCCCCCTGTATCCAGCAACATGACTTCTGTCTTCTCAGGGCTTTGAGCGAGGCAGTTTTGATGCAAAATTTATCACCCAAGCTCCCCTCCAGGGCAGGTACTGAGCTAAGCAGGGTCCATCATGCAAATAATATTCCTCTATCTTGTACCTAGTGGTGGTACCCTGTCCTGTGTCTAGAAATGATCGTACCAGGGATCTAATATATATGTTGCATAGGGAAGATGGGGATTAAGGTTCTAGCTTGATTTCCAGCCACATTCACTTGCACTCACTGCTAACTTAAAAATTAGACAGTAAACTCCTCAGGGCAGGGGTCTTGTCTTATCTGTGCTGGGGCAGGGAGGAAGGTGTTTTGCCCACTCTTGGGTGCTCTTATAACAGTTAACAATATGGGGAACCAGTCCAGATGCCTTTGAAATCCACACTTCAGCTCTGCACATCCCCATTCATGGAACTTTAGCTAGTGCTTAAACTGAGAAATGGGACTAGGGGAATTACAGACTCACACAGACGGGGAGAAGCTGAATTTCCATTTGGGAGCCTTGTTCCAGAGCAATCTCCATGGAGAATCACATCGGAGCTCTTTACTAATGTGAAATAACAGTTGTTTGAACCTTTATTTTTTTCTGTTCTTCTTTCAGGAGGCTGTATCTTTGAAAGAGGAGCTGAAGGAGTCATTGAAAGATCTAGCCATGGAACCAGTAAGTAATCTCACAAGGATAATCTGCCTGGGTTTTGATTCTCCGGGAGCTGTACTTTGTGTCCATGTCCAGATAGCTAAGTAGGAGCTGAAAGTGCTCCATCAGTTCAAGGGCATCTCTCTCCAAATAATTTGAAAATACGAAATCAAGGCTTTTTGTTCCAGCTGGTTTAGGATCCTCCCCTTTCTGCTGTTCATATGATTTCCCACTTAGACTGCAAGACTGTGTGGGGTCAGATTCAGCCCTGGGGTGACTTTTCAGTAGAGTTTCACCCGGGGTGTGTTTGTTCCATTAGCATTTATAAAGCAGTTCATTCCTATCTGCGGAGAATTGGCCTTTGTTGTGAGGATCCGTGTCCCTCTTGCCCCATTCTGGATTTTAGTTTCCAGATCACTGAGCTAATGAAATCCTTTTTCCCAGCTAATGAATTAGATCTCTAACTGCAACTTGGTGGTGTATTTGACTCTCTCCTCTCCATCATTCCCATATGGGGCACCCTGTTGGAGCTTGGGGAGCTGATATGTATCTCCCATTGGAAATGGGTCTCTCTTTTTCTCTCCCTCTGCCCAGTAACTCAGTCTGGCTCATGCTTGATAGTGTGGTTCAGGGTTACAGTGTTCATCATTTTAAAAAATCATCATTTGCCAACAGTTATCACTCCCTGGGAATTTGGGAGGCCACCATTTCTTACCTCCCTCCCCCATACTTAGTAGGAAGTAAATATGGTGTCACAGCACTAGGTAGTAACTCTTGGCAAATGCTGATAGATTCATGGTACCGTTAGTCTCCCACAGAAGGAGGTTCATGTTCTAGAAGCTCTGGGATGAGCACTTGGTATTTAAATAAGGACCAAATCATAATGTTCTTACTCAGACGAGACTCCCAGTGAGTCAGAGAAAGTAAGGACCTCAAGATTTGGCACTAAAAACAACCCCAACAATGATTAGATCTGTTGCAAAAAAAAATTTAAAGATGACAAAACACATTGAGTTTCCCACTCACCCTTTGGTTCACACACCGCTTCCAAAATGCCTTTGGGAAGCAGCAGTTTTTCAGAGGCTGCATATTTGCAGATTTACTGTAATGTAGGCATTCCGTTTTAATACAAGAAAATGATCAGCCTGTCAGCTGTTTAAGAAACCATTTCCTCTGTGGTTTTATTTTTTGAATGAAGGACCTCGACAAAGATGGCCCCTATGAAACGAGCACCCAGGAAATAGAAGATAAAGCTGCCAGAAAAATTCAGGCTGTCTACAGGGGCTACAGGGCAAGAGAGACAGTGCGGAGACTGAAAGAACCGGACCAAGATGCAACGGACCTCATGGAAGAAACCTAGCTCCATTAGACCTGCCAGCGTCAGGATTTCCAGACCAGATGCAGGTGAATGGCTTGTTTGTCAGTACTGGGAGTAGGTTTATGTTTGTTTAATAAACATCACATTTTCAAAATGCATCTGAGCACTGTGTGATTGGGTTTGTTTGTTGGTTGTGGGGTTTTTGGAGTCTGTTTGCAGAGCTGCTGGGTCGATCTCTCATCAGCACAGACTCATTTGGCTGGGTAAACATTGAACTTCTCTAACAAGTTGGTTGTGACCTGGTAAGCCACAGAGAACTATCTTTTTGCAAAGGTTAGTTCTAAAAGTAAAAGGTTCATTGCCTGAAGCAAGTCATTTGCTGTCTTTGTGTTAGGGTCACTGTTTCCAAACTCTCCCCAAAAGGAGGACAGAATGGAACATCAAAGATGTGTTCTGCATCCCCTGTCACTCCTGCTCTGCTCCACCTTCCCCAGGTTTGCTCTTGTCCTCCGGTCTAGAGCAGGGGGACTGGGTCTCCGGCCTCCCAAGACTGGGCTGGACTGGATGATGGAGTTATTCTCTCTCTGGCCCAATGACTAAGTATTTATCCACAGTAGAACAGTCATTGGGAGGGAGGGGGAATGACTGTAATCCAGTGGTTTGGGCATCCACCTGGGAGGTGGGAGACGCCAGGTTCAGGCCCCTGCTCCACTCACTCTTTCGTAATTTATCCAGAGTGCAACAGGAGAGACTGAGGGAGCCCCTCATCAGAATATCCCATAGCTCAGTTCTTAGAGCGCTCTCCTGAGAGGCAGGATTTGCCTTTGTCTCCCTTCTCTCCAGCTGGCAGAGAGGGGGGAATTGAACCTGTCTCCCACATCCCAGGTGAGTGCTCTGACTAGTGGGTTCAGAGTGAGCTGAACTCCTCCATAAGGTGAGCTGCTGCTCCTCCATCAGGCAGATTTTGAATGGGATCTGATACAGTAGGTGCCTTCTGAGCATGCTGACCGATTAGGCCCCCGCACATGACTTAGGCAGCTGGATGTCTGTCGTCTTATGCTTTGTGAATGGCTCTGGGGCTTAGGCGTGAGGTAGGCATCCAGGTTTCTAGAGGGAGGAAGCAGTGCGGATGCTTCTGGGCTGAAACATAGGCTCCTGACCAGCTTTGACTCTGAAAAGTTAGGTGTTGAGTGAGTTTAGGTGCCTACAGGGTTCAGGGGAGTGTTGTGGATCGCAGTGAAGCTAAAACTGGATTTAGACACCTATATCTGGGGTTTAGGCACCTAAGTACCTTCATGGATCCCACGCTATGTGCCAGGGTTTCCCCATTGGTAAACTAAGGATAATTTTGCCCCCCTAGGAGTGGGGGACTGTAGGCAATTAAACTGTTTGTAAAGTGGCTTGATATTGCTCAATTAAAAGATGCTATAAAAGTGCCGTGTATTATTACATTTATGCCTGGGAAAACAGTGAAGAAAATCAAGAGCAAAAGACTATTAAATATTTGTGAGCACTGGAAAGATTCAGGACTGGTAATGCCATACACAGGGCCTGATTCTCCACTTCTTAGACTTTGTGTTGTCACTTTACATGTGTGCAAAGTAAACATGAAATGTTACTCATGGGAATGTTAGCATTTTGTACCCTGTTCACACAGAGCCTGCCTAGCATGTGAGGAGGAGGAAATCAGGTCCATGTCCTTTCTGTTCTAACTCACTAGTGTGAATCCAGGCCTGGTGGGCACAGTTGATAGTTTATACCTCTTCAGTGCCCTTTGTGAATTGATAGGGTCAGTCTCAGAGGTTTAACTGGCATCCTAGGGCCTGATGGCTAAATTCTCCTCTTGTCATGGTTTTTATTCTAGTACCCTTCTTAAGCACTAAACTTAGATGATTTTTTTTTTTTTTTTTTAAAGAGAACTCTTCTGTTGGGACAGAACCTGACAGAATTCAGCACGGAGGCTGTCACTTTGTCTTGAATCAATAGTTTAGAAATATGGTAACACAAAATGGAAAGCAGTGATTGAAGAACAAAAGCTCTCTGCCAGCCTCCCGCCCTCCTGAGGTGGAGGATTATCTCATCAATTGGGATCAAGACACTTTTTAATGAAATTTTAATAAATTGGCACCAATAATTGGGTGTTATTTCCCAAGGTCCCTGCGGTTATTATAATCGCTCACCTGAGATTTCTTACTCACTGTTCGACTTTTTAGGATAAGAATGCTCATGTGATTGTCTTGAAAAGTCCCTGCCGGAGTGTCTGAAGGAGGAAGAAAAGATATGTCAATGTGCACATCTCTAGATTATATTTAATGCTCTATTTTTAGTTTTCTTGCATCCCTTGAGGTTGTCACTATTTAGTACAGATCCCTGCTTGAAGGAGGGATGTGACATCTGCTATCATTACAAACCTCATCAACGTGCAGAGGAAAGGGGAGGCGAGGCACTGAAATGCTGCAGTTAATATATTTTACAATCTCAGAGTAACTTCTGGCCCTGCCGTGGGCCAATATCTCCCCTGCTGGAAAGCCCACCTTGTTTGGATGTGCTGGGGCCTACCTTGGATAAGAAACATTTTCCGTGAGTGCTTTGTTTCAGAGAAATGCCAAAGGGCATGTTCATCCACGTTTGTGAACTTAGCACTTTATTTATAAACTTAAATGTCTCTAATATACTAAACTGAGATCAAGGTTAATTATTGTGCAACTTGACATGAATGCTGAAAGTGCATACCCCAAATACTGAAAACGAAACAGTAGTGTGGAGTCTTTAGGACTAAGGCTTCAGTATGGAAGATTTTGGGCCTAATTTTGATCTCACACCAACAAAATTGCATTGAATTCAGTGGGGTTGTGCCTGATTGTTACTAGTGTATGTGAAACTAGAATCAGCAGAATTCCCCTCGTCTTGTTCCTTGTGTAGGCATTCAGCGGTGTAAAATGCTACCAATTCAGGATTCGTGCAAGGCTAGGAAAAATCTCTCTCTGACACTCCATTCCTATAATATTTGAGCACTTCACAAACTGGAATGTATTTATCCTCACACACCGCTTCGAGGCAGGCAGCACCATTATTCCCATTCTACAGATGGGGAACGAAAGCACAGACAGACTAAGGCTTGGATCCTCAAAGCTACATAGGCTCCCAACTTCTATTGAAATCAATAGAAATTAGGTGCCTAAGTACCTTTGATAGTCTGGGCCTAAATGGTTTTCTCAGAGTTCCACAGGAAGGGCTAGATCTACAACTCTACCTAACTCCAAAACGTAGATCCTCAGAACTCATGCCCAGCTGTCACCTAGCCTCAAGAGTTTCTGCCAGTGAGAATGTATGCAGTTGTCTGTCTCACAGCTAAACCCCTGAAATTGCCCTGCCCATCTTGCCTGACCCGGTAGGTGGTGTCAGAGGTCACCTAACTGATTGGGCCCTGCACAAAACACCACTGGAGGAGGTGGCGGCAGCAGCCTCCTTATAAACTTTTGCCCAGGGGTTGAAGTGCTCACCCACTATGTGGGAGATGCCCATGTCAGATCCTCCCTTTAAGGTGAATGCTTTAACCACTGAGTTCTGGGATATTCTGCGGTGCGTGGGCTCTGTGTCTCCTGCTGAAGCTGTTCCACTCTGTATAAATAATTAAAAAATTATTGGAACAAGGTCTTGAAATTGGGTCCCCCCGCCCCCTGTGCAGGTGAGTGCCCTAACCAGTCGGTTAGAGAGTCAGTCTCATGCTGTGTCTGCCCCAGGAACATCATTAGTTATACAAAATGGAACAGTTTCAACAGGAGAGATGAGGGAGCCTCCCACCTGAGTATCCCAGTGGTTGGGGCACTCTCCTGAAATGTGGGTTCAAATCTTTGTTCCAAAGCCAGCAGAGGGGGATTTGAACCTGCATCTCCCTGTGCAAAGTGAGTGTTCGAACCACCATGCTAAAGGTTATTTAGGAGAGAACAGCATGACCAGCACGACCTCAATTTTTTCAAGACTAGGCACAGGCCCCTAACTCCAGAAAAGGGGCCACAGTGCTAACCCAGAGCACAGATAGGCCTTTCACCCGCATTTGCATTTTCTTCTCGCGGGTTTAGGCAGCAACATGCTCAGCTTGCCGGCTTTTGGGGATCCCATTCTTAGGTGCCTAACTCTCCCCGTACGTTGCAGAGGGAGCCTGAGGGTGTGACTTCTAGAAGGCAGGTTGCTCTGTAATTAGGCTCTGTAATGCTGAGTCTCAATCTCCTTGGCAGATCTAGCTCAAAGCCTGTGGCAGACCAAGGAACTGAACCCAGTCCTCCTGAGTACCAAGTTCGTGCCCTAACCACGGGATCATCCTTCCTCCAACAGCCCAGGAAGGGCAGAACATGAACCCTCAAACTAATTTATTGTAGATGAAGGTAAAGAACCACTGATTCTCTGGAGGGTGTCTCTCCTTTTTACTGCACTCTCTGTCCTTTCACAGAAGTGCGTGGATATTACAGTAGAAGAGATGGGCCCAAAAGGGCCAATGTCTCCATCCTGCACCCCTCCCAACCCCCACCCTCCCACAAACCGACAGGCTGACTTAATCAGCCTGCGTTTTCCTTCAGTGGGTTACAGTGGCACAGAACTGACAGGGTCGGGTAGAGAATCAGGCCCCCCTGCTATTTAAAGTGCCAAGCACAGAAAACCAAACCGCAAGTACACCCACGGCCGGGGGTTGTCAGCCCCCAGCTGTCATTGCTGACGGCAGGGGGAACCGATAAAAGCAGGGAGGAGGAACTGAGTTGGTGCAAGCCCTCCCTTTCTTCCAGCACAGATAGTGCTCCCGTTAGTGACCCTGGCTCTGACCTGCTCGTTTTGCCTGCTGTTATGTAATCTGTTGGGGCGGTTTGAAGGGCTATCCTCCAGTTCTTCCCAGGCTGCTGCTGCTGCCTTCAGTTAGCATCATTCTCCAGCCTCTGCGTGCGGGAATTGCGGAGCAGTTTGGCATTAGCACCTCGTCAACCACTTGAACTCTGCCCTTCCAAACTCCCCAGCACTGGCTTATGTTACAGTAATTTAGGATTTCCTCCTTCTCCAGTATCTCCCCTCCCTTCCTGGTCTACATTTTTCTAAGCTTTTCCTCCCTTAAATTTCTGTTCCTCTCGCAGCGTCGGGAAATAGAGGGGAGACTAGTGCGGGAATTTACTGCCGGTAGCTTTGTCTGTGCCCTAAAAAAGAGCCTGAATCCTATTGCTGGCTGGATGCAAGGAAACTTCCTCCTCCCAATGCAGGGCAGCATTGGTTTTTATTTATCCATTTGTTTGCTGTTGCTTCTGGGCCCTTTAAATACAACAAAACAGCATAATTAGTCCATCAGCTAGAGACTTGTCCTTTTAAATCCCTAAGCTGTGAGTGCTGTCATGCCAGCTGCCTGAAAGCCTCTCTAAACAGCTGTACCTTTCCCTGTGCTCACCCAACATGGGCTCTGGTAGGCTACTGGAGGGCAAGTGTTTCACGGGTAGAGGTCCTCAGCTGAGCATGCCTTGCGGCTTGTCCTGCACAATGACCTTCAAGAATGGGCAGGGTCGTGGCAAAGATCACACCGCTTCTCTTTTGGGTCACATCGAGCAGAGCTTTATTCTGACAGACACACACAGAGCTATGGCCATAGGGGAGCCCTGGACAGCAAAGGGTTTCGGTGCTGCTATCAGGAGACCCCGTACAGGTTTGAATGCCTGTGGCTTATATGGGATAGCTCTTCCCATACTGATCGCATAGTGGAGTTCTCCATTGCAAAACAAGCCTGACACACACTTCCTTATCTCTTACACAAGTCTAACGGCTCTCCTCAGCTGTTACAAGAATAGCTAGGAGCGATTACAAGAGCAGATAGTTGCAAAAACAGCTGAAAGCGCAATTAACAGTCTTCAGCGGGTTTTTCTCATCCAAAGTCATGCTAACTTACATTTCCATCACTCATTTCAGTGTAAGGCTGACCAGGCCTTGCTTTTGTTCTTCCACAGCAGCAAATCCAACCCAGCAGAGCGTCATGCCCAGAAAAAAACACGGGGAGGAGACAATCTCTCAGCCCACTGGCTGCTAGACCATTCGTTCCCCAGCTGGACCCTGAGCGCTTGCTGCTGGTGCGTGTCAGACGGGCTGATCAGAGGATGCTGACTCCACCTTAACCTCTGGTTCATGAATGAACAGCGAGGAGCCTGGATGCCTGTAAAAGCAACAGGCGAGGTGAGAGGAGGGCGTTGTCTCACCAGTAGCCACTCCTGCATCAGAGGAGAGGAAACAGAAGGCTGCAAACCACCTGCTGGTTAAAGGCAGACATATGCCCCCAGTAGCGAGTGCAGGCAGAAGTCCCATAATCCCTACCCATTCCTCCTGACATTCTCCTCCACCTAGCACCATTTCCATTTTGGCCAGGTGGCGTGTCAGCGAGTCTGCTCCTCTCTGTCAGCCTCGGGGAAAGCAGAGTGTCCAGTGTTCTGGTTCCACACAAAGGTGAGGGTGAGCTGAGTTTAATCCACATTAGCTGGTGACATTGCAGCCTCCAACGTCTCCCACCTGCTGGTAGCAGCAGTACTTTGGTGTCCATCGGGATGGCAGAGTGCAGTGATGGTGCTTTCATGTATTAGTTACAGTGCGTGTCGAGTTCAGGTTGAGAGAGGGAGATTAGCAGGCTGTATTACTGCCTCTACTTGCATTAGAAGTTACAGGGAGAACGTTTAAACTCATTCCCTTTTGTCAGTGTTAGTTTGTTGCTGCTTTCCTGCTTGCTGGCAAGGACAGAGAGGGTTTGGAGGGCAGGGGCGGATACTGGGATTAATAGCCAGTTCAAATATTTGGATGAAGGTTCCCAACAACAGGTACCCAAGGTTTCAACAGATTATTTCAAACAGAACAGCGATATCAGGGTCAATGGGAAGTGATCGTTCACATAGTCACCATGAGTAATGCAGTAGCAATAAAATGCATCTCCTGGAACAGAATCAACCTTGTATATTGGCACTGTTCTGGTGTGACTGTGGTAATGGAGGGGCCGTGCTGAGAATGCTTACTCAGGGCAAACTGCGAGGAATAGGGAAGACAATCCCCCAAACTGGTGGTTTATTCTATACTTAAACTCACCAAGCCAGTAACAAAACCACTTCTGTATTACCATAGGGGCTACCAAGAAGCCAAGATACAGTCTCCTGTAAGCAATCCACATCCAGACAGCCAAGTCTAGTACAGTGAGATTGCTGAAAACCTTATTCACCCTACTGAAAGATCTACCAAACCCAAAGACCAAACACATTGAAATATTCATTGACCTTGTGGGCAGATCTCACCCAAATACATGCTTACAACCAATCTTTATTAACTACAGCTAAGATATATTAATACAAAGGAAAAAAGAGAGGTATGGAGGTTAAAAGATCAATATACATACAAATATGAGTAAAGTTCTTGGGTCAATTTCACAGCAGGGATGATGAAGCTGCTGATTAGTAAAAGCTTTTTGGGAATGCATTTAAAAGGTTATAGTCCAACAGGCAGGAGGAAGTTCATTTGTCACATAGATGCCTGTGAGTCAAGCTGTACTTCAAAGTGGCCCCACTTCAGAATTATAACTGCTACCAAGGGGAATTTAGCTGGAGAATCAATCCGGTGCTCGACAGATAAAACAATGGGTTTAAAATAGTCACGACCCTCAAGATTAACACAGAAAAGCAGACCTGGAGATTAAAGTATCTTCACTTAAGAGAGTATGAATTTCTTCCCAAAGCACAAACCCAAAAGTAGAATAGACGTGCTGGGCCGAAGTCTGTTTTTCTACTTACCCATAAAAGCTGTGTCAGTGAGAGGAGAATCAAGTGGACTTCCTGAGTCTGATTCACTGGTGTAAAGGCTTGTATAGTTTAGACACAGGCACTATAATCACCTGGATTTTGTAAGTGAGAAGTGTAATTTCCCTAGCCAGTGTAATAATTCCCTTGGGGAGGGAGAGCGGAGGCATGGCATCAGAAAAATGGGTGTGGTTTATACAAATAAGTGGTGGTCACCCTGTCTGGTAGTAGCACTCATGTAGTGTGTATGGGGGGCTAACTTGGGTGTCTAAATGAAAGTAGCTTCACTCCCAGGTTGACTCTGGTGAGGTGCTGTCTCCCAGGCAGGGCATAGGGTCCAGCCCAGGTCAGACATTGCAGTTTGCTGCGAAGCATCCATTACAGAAGCAGGATATACTATAATTATTAGTTGCTTACGGTGCAGTTCTGCTCAGTGTAAGAACAGCATCATCTTTCTCCATAGAGGGGCACTCCACTGTAGTCAGGGCTGATCTCCTGCCTCTAATGACGTCAACAAGGGTTTTCTGCTTTTACTCTTGCGCGCACTGCAGAGCCAGCCTGGAGGAGAGAGTGGGATCCATGCTGGCATATGCATGCTCAACAGAATGGTGAAATTAGTTGCAATTTCGGGGCCTTCTTCTGCCCACACTTGAAGGCAAGAGGGTTGCATGGGAATAGTCTGGCCTGCAGCACGTTAATTCCAGGTGCAGATGGATGAGAAGGGGAGAGCCCGGAGTGAGGTTGCTGGGCTGGCGTATAGGAAAAATAAACAAACTTTTTATTTACACATAAGGAAGAAGTGATCTGGAGTCCTAGACAATAAACATGGGACCCCACGTTGCCCTGTGTATCACAATTGCTATCTCACCTTGAGTAATGGCCCCTCAGTGGGGTTTGCAAACAGAATTTGCAAACAATATTTGTTACATATTGTGCAAACCAGCCTCCACCCAGCCATGAACACGCTTATTTAACACCAATGAATCCTTCCCACATTTCGCACCATTACGGGAGTCTCCTTTACAAGTGAGGATCACATTACATGTTCTGTGCACATAGTTATTGTATGCAATTGAAAGGCAGCGTTGTCATTCTCTTCCCAGGGGCCTGCTCTTGTAAATTCTTGCTGGCTGCTCTTGGGACAGCTGGGAGGCAGTGGCCATTCTGTGTTCCAGTTCACAATGTTACAGGGTGAGTCACACACTTGTGCTCTCTCTCTCACGGAGACTTTGCCTTTGTGCTTTGTTTTCCTTAATCAGAAGTAAAAGCCATTTGGATTGCACAATAATGTAGTAGACAGTGAGAGCCTGAGACATGAGGCCTAGTTTAACAGGCCCGGTATGAGGCCTGAGCTAAAGTAACAGCTAAGCCCTGCTGTTATAAAGCAGAGTTAGCAGAAGTCAGGCTGAGAGTGCAGGCAGACTCACAGTAACTGGCAAGAACAGAGCTGGTGTTGCAGAAATACACATTCCCAAAGAAATGCTAGGAACAGAGCATGCATGCAGATTCCAGAACATCCTGATAACAGCTCATTCTGCAAAGATAACAAGGACATAAGGTCAAGATAATATGATAGAGATGGTTTAATTGAACCATTCTATCCAAAATAAAGGGTGGTATCATGCCACATCAGAGGGTGGCAACTATACACGTCAGAGAGGCAATATGAAACTTGTTTGTGTCAGTGTATAAAAGAGAGTGTCTTTGTTTGTCTAGCCGAGTGAGGAACGGAAAGTCTTTCCGTTTACTGAGCCAGTCCGTTGTCACGGGCAGACATGTATTGGTGTACTTGTAGCATCTATAGGGCGCTTTTTACCATGCTTTGTTGGCAATAAACCTGGCCCGGTGCCTTTGTTACTGAAACAGATCTCAGGTTTTACTGAATAATTCAATTGTGGTTTGGTACATCAGCTACCTGTGCAGAGCTGAGATAGCATACACACTGGGAAAACACACACACACAGCCAACAACTGGCAACACAAATGTCTGTAGAAACATAGATTTCTAGTGATGGGGGCTGGTATTGCAAAGAACAAAGAGCTCAGAAAAGGTGGAGTGGATTTCTGGCTAAAAAGAATCAAAAGAGAAAGGAGAAATGGCTTCCCACTTAGTGCAAGAGGACGAAGCTAAAGCCTTTATTTAGAGACGGAAGAGGATTTTAAAGTAAATGCTGTTGGAGACAGTGGCAAGAGAAGAGCTATTTTTTTCCTCACACTGGTGGGAAGAGTGACATTTGCAGTACTTACAAACTCACGCTTGCCAGAGGAAGCGGGTGAGATGGAGTGTAAGGACTCAAGAGGTGCTTAAAAAACATTATGTTCCAGAAACAAAACTTTCGACTGAAGTTCCAGCTCAGAAACCATGTGGGTGGAGAAAATGTCTCCATTTGTAGCTATGCTAAAGAAAAGCTTTCCACTACCTGCCATTTTGGTGACCTTCATGTTCTTTCACTATAGGTCGCTCTGGGGACTGGCACTGGCTTTGGATGCTGGCGGTCCTGGATTCAAATCTTGACTACGCCCTGACGGTTGGAGATACCATCTATGGCACCTTTCATTTTGATCATAACGGCCTTAAAATCTGTGCATATTTGTTGATTTATGTTCCCTCTTAGCTCCAGTCTACATGACAAATGCAGCTATGTCAGGAAACCTGGGTACACCACAGTTGCTCACTAAGCCCATTACAAACATGTGCCAATCTGTAGTGTCAACTGGATCTTTGTAATTTGAGCCTTGATCCTTAATTCTAATGCATAGATATCATGGCGATAAATGCTTCATTTAAAAATCCTGAGATAGGTAGAACTCAGCTATGGTTCATAACCAAGCTAAGGGCTTGGTCTGACCGGAGGTTTAGTCTTCACTACAACTGGAATCATGTTTGTAACAGTGTAGCCCCTGAAATGGTTGTACACACAGAGCCTAGGAGAGGAATAATGGTAGTGCTAAAGGAGTAGAAATATACAGGATGGTACGTGTTCTGAGCTAAAATTAGGAAAGGAAGCATCTGGGTTGAATCTTCCTGACTGTGCAATAGATCAGACTGTGGAATTGTCTCTCAGGTGCAGGGGTAAAAGCCCCATCAGTTAGGGCTTGTAAATTCAGACTACTGAAAGCACCAGAAGGTGTACTGTAGGGATCAATCCTGACCTGGCACATAGGAGATGGACAGAAGAGCTTAAGAGGTCTCTTCCATTTGTGATTGGATGACGTTTTGACACCACTGCTCTGCAGCTTCCAACGAGTCAAATGGCTTTTGTAAAGGGAACTCATACCTCACCAATCTACTAGAATTCTTTGAGAGTGTTTACCAGCATGTGGAAAAGGGTGATCCAGTGAATTTAGGGTACTTTCAGAAAGCCTTTGGCAAGGTCCCTCACCAAAGGCTCTTCAGCAAAGTAAGCAGTCATGGGATAAGAGGGAAGGTCCTCTCCTGGATTAGTAACTGGTTAAAACAGGGGTGGGGAGGGGCCGGATCCGGCCCGCGAAAGAATTTGATCCGGCCCGCGGGCGGGCGGGCGGGCGGGCAGTGCGCGCCGCCGAAACCCTGCCGCCGTCTGCCCATTTTCGGCGGCGGCGGGAGCTCGGAGGTGGTTACTGGGCCACGTCACCCCGCGGACACTGTAAAACCGCGCCGCCGAAAAGATGGAAACGGCGGCGGCATTTCGGCGGCGGGGGGGTGGAGTCGGCGGCGGCGCGGTTCCGTGGGGGGTCGGGCAGTTCCCGCCGCCGAAACCCTGCCGCCGTTTGCGCCTTTTCAGCGGCGGCGGGGGGAATGGAGAATCGGCGACATGGCCCGCGAATGGAGGTAGCAATATCAAAATGGCCCTTGGCAGGGAAAAGGTTCCCCACCCCTGGGTTAAAAGATAGGAAACAAAGGGTCAGAATAAATGGTCAGTTTTCACAATGGAGAGAAGTAAATGGCTGGGTGCCCCAGGGATCTGTACTGGGACCAGTACTGTTCAATATATTAATAAATGATCTGTAAAAGGGGGTGGACAGTGAGCTGGCAAAATTTCCAGATGATACAAAATTGCTTAAAGATAGTTAAGTCCAAAGCAGACTGCCAAGAGTTACAAAGGGACCTCACAAAACTAGATGACTGGGTAACAAAAGAGCAGATGAAATTCAGTATTGATAAGTGCAAAGTAATGCACATGGGAAAATAATCCCAGCTGTACATATGATGGGCTCTAAATTAGCTGTTACCACTCAAGAAAGAGACCTTGGAGTCATGGATAGTTCTTTGAAAACATCCACTGAATGTTCATCAGTAGGAAGGGTAATTTATCCCTTTATGTAACACAAGAACCAGGGTCACCCAATGAAATTAGTATGCAGCGGGTTTACAGCTAGCAAACGGAAGGACCTCTTCCCACAATGCACAGTCAACCTCTGGAACTCGTTGTCAGGGGATGTTGTCAAGGTCAAAAGTACAACTGGGTTCAAAAAAGAATTAGATAAGTTCATGGAGGATGGGTCCATCAATGGCTATTTTAGCCAAGATGATCAGGGACACAACCCTCTATGCTGGGTGTTCCTAAACCTCTGACTGCCAGAAGCTGGGACTGGATGGCAGGGGATGGAACACTTAACAATTGCCCTGGTCTGTTCATTTGCTCTGAAGCATCTGGCATTGGCCACTGTCGGAAGATGGGATACTGAACCAGATGGACCATTGGTCCGACCCATTATGGCTGCTCTTCTGTTCTTACGGAGCTTTAGTAGCAACAGTTTCCTTCCATCTCAGAGTTCATAATAGATGGGGTAGGCACAGTTCCATAACAGGCTGGAAGCACTGGGTGGTAGGTGGGACAATGCTAAAGAAAAAAAGAGGATGAGCATCCCCTGATGACAGAGATGTGAGGGGGCAAGTATATGTTTGCAAAGGTGACCCTGCGGTCACACATGGCCAGTGGCGTACCGTGGGTCTCCAGCGCCCAGGGGCCAATACTTACATTGCCGATGCGGGGAGGAGAGGGGGGGAAGCAAATGTAAGTATGGGGGGCAAGACGGACTCTGCCCTGGAGCCCTGCCTTTGGCTGCCTGGCCCCTGCATGGCCGGGATCCCCACAGTTCCCTCCTTGCACCCAGCGTGGGGTGGAGGGGCCGGGTTGGCGGGGATGTCAGCAGGGGGCAGCTCCTCCTCTGAGAGCCCGGCCGGCGCCTCCTCCCCCTGCTCTCCCTCTTGGTATGCCACTGCACATGGCAGAATGGGAATAACTGTAGCGCCTGCTATCATCAAAGAATGATGAAGGAACAGCAGCCCTCAGACAAGAGGCCACATGGCATCCCGCAGCGTAACTCCAGGGGCACTCTGGAAACCAGGTGAGTGTCTTGTGGTTAAGGACATTAACTGGGGTCCAGAAGACATAGGTTCAGCTCCCACAGTCTCCTTGTGCAACCAGAGTCAGATCATTTAATCTCTCGGTGCCTCAGTTCCCTATCTGTAAAATGGAGATAATGCACCCTTATTCCACACCTTCGTCTGTCTTCTCTATTTATGGGGTAACTCCTTTGACACAGGGTTTGTCTCCTGCTATATGTAAGTACCCAAAAGGACCTTGATCTCAGCTGAGGTCTCCAGCTGCTACAGAAATACAAATAATACATGATGGTGGTGACTCTGAAACCTGGGCACAAGGGATTCCCTAAAAGCAAGTCCCATATACCCCTGGGCTCTGTACAAGAAGGGCTGAAAACCAGCAGCACATGGAGAAGGAAAATAGTAAGGTTGCCTAGCAACTTCCAAGCCCTATTTTATGGAAGAGAAAGCTAATGCGAGCTGGGAGGGGAGCTCTGCACAGAAAACACATAGTCAAGCCAGGCTAATATTCACCCTCTTACTTAGCTCTCATACACAAATCCAGAAGTCTCACCCCTCTTCCTCTGCACAGATCTAATGGCAGGGACAGCACTACAGTGAGGTCTCATATGACTACGAGTTCGTTACTTTATATAACATTTCATACAATAAGTGATGTTAAAAACATGTGAAGGTTGCAAAGCAAAGCATGAAAAACCAGTATAACCTTAACTCTGCCCCATAGTGCATATACATTATTGCTCAGGGAAGTCACTTAGGGTCAGACTGCGGAAGCTGTTGGTTGTTAAAAATCTGACCACTTTCCTCTCTCTGCCTCAATTCGCCCATGTTAAATGCACATAATACTTCCTATAGTTTGGATGGTCATCACCTCAGTAGAAGGGGGAACAATCTGCTTTGGAACAGGCTGGCTAGATTAGTCAGGAGGTGGTTAAACTAATAGCAAAAGCACAGGGTCAAGAGAGGGACGATATGAGCACTCGGCACAAAATCGAGACGCTGAGAACAAAATTAATCAAGGAATCAAAGGATGTGAAGAGAAAAACTCTTGAACTGCCGATACACCAATGCAGGGAGCCTGGGCAACAAACAAGGGGAACTGGAATTGCTCATTTATGAGAATAAATTTGATCTAGTTGGTATCGCTGAAACCTGGCGGGTTGAGCCACATGATCTGAATGTTAAAAACAATGGTTATAACCGATTTAGAAATGATTGCATCTGCAAAAGGGGAGGGGTGCTCTATGTAAAAAATGGCATCCCCTGTTTCCGTGTCACTGACAACTCAGAAGAAAATTATCTTGAATGCTTATGGATCAATGTCCTGACAGATAAAGCACAAGATGGCGCATTAGTTGGTGTTATGTTTGGATACTTGGAAGTTACTTGCACTCAGAGAGAAACCAGCAGACAGGAACAAAGGGAGATGTAAACACACACAGACCGAGTTTAGTTTCTTATTCTAAGACTAGACAGAACTGGCTGAGCTATCCCATAATAGTCTAGCTGTGTTAGCTATGGCAAGGTAGGCAGGACACGAACTACTCAACAGTCAGTGTCTGCTACAGACCATGAAATCACACTAGGGAATAGGATGACCGGCTCCTTACACAGCTATCTATAATACGTAACCAAAGAAAAAAGTGTGATCTCGGGGGACTTCACTCTGAGTGACATATTGTGGCGGTCTCACACTGCCAGTCCTACAACATCCTTGGAATTTCTAAACATTTCCTAAATGTATATTTATTTCCTAAATAAATTTCCTAATTCAAAAAGCGTTGCAGCCAACATGGGGAAATTCTACGTGAGACCTTGTCCCAACAGATAAAGAGGAATGATCACAGAACTAAAAAGTAATGGCAGCTTAGGTAACAAGCAGTCACATCTTGATCACATTTATAATCTACAAGCAGGATAAAGTCCAGATCAGTAACGTCTCTAGTTGGAGCGTTAATAAGGCCAATTTCACAAAGCCAAAACCAATTATGAGCTAAACCAGGTAGGAGGAAGAATTAAATGAGAAAAATGTGAATGACAATTGGGAATCATTTAAGAGCACCATACTAGATGGCCAGAAAGACACAATCCCACAACTGAGGAAGAAGGCTGTGCTGATTAAAAAAACTGACCTGGTTTTAGAGGGGAAATGAAGGCAGTTATAAAAAAAACATTAAAATATGTAACAAGCAGAAGAAAAGAGAAGGCAGTAGTAATGACTATACACCAGAAGTTAGGAACTGTAGAAAATTGATAAGGTAAGCAAAAGTATGCAAGGAGAAATCTATATCCAGCAGAATTAAGGACAACCAGAGGGGAACAAAAAGAAAACTGACAACGGTATTGGTCTAGATCAGGGGTGGGGAACCTTTTTTGTGCCAAGGGCCTGATGAGTGTCCGCCACCGAATTCCCCCCTGCCGCCGAAAAGCGGCAAACGGCGGCAGGGTTTCGGCGGCGGGCACTGCCCCCCCCCCCGAACCGCGCTGCTGCCGAATTCCCCCCCCCCCCCCCGCCACCGAATTCCCGCCGAATGGGCCCGCGGGCCAGACCTAATGATTTCGCGGGCCTTATACGGCCCGCGGGCCGGATGTTCCTCACCCCTGGTCTAGATAGAAATAATAGAACTATAAATAACAATGCAGGAAAGGCAGATGTGTTCAATCGATTTTTCTGTTCTGTATTGGGGGGAAAACAGGTGATATAATCTCATTCAGCTAGTTATCTCTGGAGGACATTAAACAGAAGCTACCAAAGATAGCTGCTGGGAGTGGGGAGTGGTCTGGGCTCTGTAAGCCAGACTCAGCTCATCCCTGAGTGGAAGCAGTATATCAGAGGGCTTGGAGGCTGAAGTGTCTGTACCCAGGAGAAAACCAGCTCTAGAAAGGGGTAGGAGAAGAGACAAACATCTGCTGGGGGAAAGGTCCTAAAGTTGGGGGCATTTGGGCACAGGCTGTGGGAGCTGCCTCCCCAAGAAACCGCGGACCTGGGAGAGAATGCTAGGGAAAGGGGAAGAGAAACATGGAGTGTAGAGGGTGATAAACTAAATCCTGAGCCATCCCTTCTGGAAGTAGTAGTACATTACTGATTGCCTGCCAGATTCCCTGGGGCTGGCGAGAATTCACTGCTTCTCTTGTGCTGCTGTGACCAGCCAGCCTTCTTACACCAAGGCATCCTGGTTACTCTGCAGGAGAAGCAAAGCATGTCGAGAAAAAGGATGTTTGCATGCATGTCCCTCTTACCTAAAGCCTTGCGTCCTGTGCTGGGGACGGAAGCAGGCTGAGCGTCTTCTGACATCCCAGCAGGTGCCTGGGTTTTAACCTGGTGCCTCTTGAACAACAGCCCCAACAACACTCCCACGAGAGAGACCCTTTTAAATGGATACTGTCTTTTTGATCTTCTGGGCCTCAGGCCCGGGCACTGGGATCAGAACCAGTTCTGGATCTGTGCTGGAGCTGGGATCCTGGAAGCTAACAGTTTGGGCATTTTCTGAATACCCTGCAAGCGTTTCCTGAGCGGTGGCTTAGCCTGTTTTCCCTAACAAGCCACATGTTGAACTAACCCAGCGCGTCCCCACAGTGACATCCCAACAATTGGGGCCCATGCAGTATTCATCAATGATTACGGAGCAGCTCCACGCCTGTCACTTACACCTTCCCTGACTCTCCTGACCTACTCCTCCATCCCTCCCCCTTCTAACGCCCTCTCCCGGCCTGCTCCCCATCATACCCCACATACACGTCCTGTGGCAAGGCTGGCTTGGCTCCTCGCTCCGGTCCGCTGGGTCTTGCCACAGTGCGCAGACGCAGCCCTTCCTCTGCGATGTCTTGCCCTGTCCCTTCCTGGCTTTGGGTTGTTTTTTTTGGGGGGGAGGTTATTTCCTCCCTCCCAAGATGGGGGCTCTGGGAAAATGCGCATTAGTTAATCCAGGCCTGCTTGTGTGTCTCCAGCGTGTTTCTGGGTGTGTGTATGCTGGGGGGTCAGTTAGTTGTGGGGAGGTCTGTGTGTACTGAGGATAACAGGGTCTGTGTCCTGTGTGGCTAGCGCTCTGGGCGGGGGTATCACTGTGAGAAGGGGGGGCATGGTACAGCTGTGTGTCGTGTGTGGGGGTGTCTCTGCATATGTAGGTCAGATGCAATTTGCTGTGCTTCACTGTGTGGGCAGGGTTCAGCTTCACAAGGCTTGTGTGATGGGTGGGCGTGTTTGTCCCGATTTTGTGGTTTCCACCCGCCAAACGATTTGATGCTTGATTTCACTTAAAAAAAAACACAGTTCTGGAAAAGATCAGTGTCCCTCTACTGATAGTGCAGACTTCACCCCTCCAGATTGCCTCTGCTTGGTTCTTCTTTTGCAGTTCAGCCTGTC
The DNA here is from genome assembly GCF_026122565.2 of Emydura macquarii macquarii. Lineage (NCBI taxonomy): Eukaryota > Metazoa > Chordata > Testudines > Chelidae > Emydura > Emydura macquarii. Next base: position 1,522,254 of record NW_027130449.1, on the reverse strand, counting down.
TTGTGTCTCTTTAGTGAAACTTTGATTATCAATAGCCAGTTGTGTTGCATCAACCAAGAAGTGTCAGAAGCTCCTGACCAGAGCAGGAAGAACACAGGTGTTATGATGATCTAGCCAATGTCCGTGTTAAACAAGTGAGATGCCCCTTAGTGCTTCCTGGCATTAGGCCAATGGATGGGAAGTAACTCCCCTTATGGGAGATGAAGCATCTGGTCTTTGCCCCTGCTGGAGACAGGAATGGGGCCGGTTGGACCATCAGTTTGATCTGACATGGTGATTCCTGGGACCCTAAGCAATATGTGGGAAGACAAGTTGTGTAAATGTACATTTCTCCCTCTGGTGCTATGAGCTTTCACAACTGTATGTCAGTCTAATCTATGGGGCTGCTTTTCCACCCACTCACCCTGGGGTCAGGCAGGACTATGTCCACTTTAGTGATCACCATGGGATCGCTTTAGTGGACGTACTCCTGCCTGAGTCCAGGGTGCATGACACTGACAGAAACTCAGTGTAAGAGAGAAGAATCCAGCTCTGGCTCCTTTTCTCTTCCAGATCTATTTTTAATAGCAGATTTGATCAGGCTGGAACACCCTGAAAGCAGAGAAGCATCAGGGCAAACATTCACACGCCCTCATGAAGGAGAATTGTGGAACTTGCCACGTTACATTAAATATTTGAGACTATTTGCTCCGCTGATATATTTATAGTGTAGGAAATCTGGTTCCCGGCTGCCTGTCCCTTTAAGTGTTTAAAATGTGTTAGAAGCAAGGGGAGTTGCTGTGAAATAAACTGGAGAGGAGGAAAAAAAAAAATGAAAAGCATGAAGCGAACTGGGGCTGTGTGAGCAGGTCTGATAGGCTCTGCAACCAGGAGGAACTGGGTTACGTAGGCAAGAGGCTCTGTCAACTTGAGCACCTGCAGAAGGAGCGGATCCGGAGAGAGCAGGGCAAAGCCAAGTTACAAGTGAAGCAGGAAGGCAGATTCTTCCCGTCCCGTTGCTTAAGCCTCCAGTTGCCTGGAAAGCTCCTAAGCGGACTGGCATCAGGGATGGACTGCTGCAATGTACGTACAAGCGGGTTTGCTTTTTAATCCAGAAACGAAAAAAATGCAGGTGACTATTCCCTGTTGCAAAGGTCTGAAATCCAGGTGCCAGGGCAGCAAGGATGCGGGGTCTGTTGCCATTGCTGAACTGGTCTTAGCAACTGAAGGGTGCAGACACACCTTCCTTTCCCTAGGCACAGAGCTGTTTGGGGGCAGGCGGTGGGGAGTTCTACCCAAGGCATGTTATAGTGTTACAGGCACGGGCTATGACCAGCGGCAGGGAAGCAGGTTTATTTGTAAAAAGTAAAAGCAGGAGGCTAATGGACTGAACTGGGTCTGTTTGAGTTGTTTTCGCGGCCGGCTCTGGACCCTTAAATCTGCTCCCCTGCATGGCAGGGCAGCGTCTATTGCAGGGTTTTTGAACATGAAATAATAATGGTACCAGCTGAAAAGCTAGTTTGTGTGTGGGAGTCTCTCTGCTTATTTCTGTTCCTGCGGTAAGGAGAGGAAGAGAGCAGGGAAAACAAAAACGCTTTCCCATGCTGCTGGGGAAAAGCAGCAACTGCCACTTACCCGGAAAAGTGCTGCTTTTTGGTTGTTGTTGATAGGAAAAGCCACCAGCCAAACTCTGAACTTTGGGCAACCAGATACTTTCTCCTTCTGAGCACTCAGGAGAATTGCACTTTCTAATGACAAAAGCACTTAATTAATTGAAGCTGTCCGCAGTTAGACAGAGCTGGAGTTCATTCCAGAATGATGTTGCTAAATTGGAAAGGGAACAGAGAGGGGCCTTGCGAATGATTAAAGGTCTAGAAAACATGTCTCATGGTGATAGATTTAAGGAGCTCAATCTGTTCAGCTTCACAAAGAGAAGGTTAAGGGGTGACTTGATTGCCGTCTGTAAATACCTACATGGGGAACAAATATTTAACACTGGGCTCTTCAGTCTAGCAAAGAAGAGGATAACACAATCTATTTTGGGGGGGAAGCTGACGCTAAACAATTTCAGACTGGAAATAAGGCACATATTTTTAACAGTGAGCGTAATTAGCCATCGGAACAATTTACCAAGGGTCGTGGTGGATTCTACATAGCTGGCAATGTTGAAATCAAGGTTGGATGTTTTTCTACAAGATCTGCTTTAGGAATTATTTTAGGGAAGCTAGATGAGATGATCTGCTAGATGGTCCCTTCTGGCCTTGGGATCTCTGAACCTTTGAATTGTTGCAGGGAGACCCAGCAACCTGTGTAGCTGGCTGCTGCTGGGTTTGAAATGCATGCCCACGACTGTAGTACAGTGGTAAAGTGCAATTGTCCTGTTATCGGATTTGCAAAGCTGGGAGATGTTGGTATTTGCCGTGTTACCGTTTCCCACAGGACTGGGTTGTTTATAGCAGCTTGTTTACAGCAGTTAGGAGATGGCGGATTCATCTTTTAATGGGCTGAATGGGATGAAAACCCAGTCTCCGTGTTTCAGAGCAGCACTTCACAACCACGCTGGCGTGGTTAGGGCCCAGTTATGCCTTTTAAAGCCCCTGCCCCTCTTGGAGATGGGGGTGCTGAGCGGCGGGGCATTTCCGAGAGTCTTTGTGCCTACGGAGACCATGGAATGCCACTGCGCAGCACAAGCGGGAGCTGCTACACCTCTGTAGTGTGTGTGCGCCCCTCCCAGAGCAGGTGCCGAAAGTGGGTAGAGTCCTGGCCCTTCCCCCTGCCGCATATGGGGTGCTTGTTTCCCTTAGGATCTCAGACACTAAGGGCCTGGTTCTGCTCTCCCATACATCAGAGTAACTCCAGTCATTCCAGTCGAGGGACTCCTGATTTACAGTGGGTGAGTGGAAAAAGAATTGGTGCCCAGGATTGTGGCTGGCTCCTGTGGGAGAAGAAGCCAGGCCCCTGTGGAGGAGTAACCCGTGTCTGATGTGTGTCATGAAGGATGGATCTGGAATAAAACAATCGTTCACAACCGATTCAGGCTTGTGAGTTTTGAATGGTCAGAGCTCAACTGGCCAGAACACAAGACAGTTCCCTTGGATCCTCCTAAGTCCTTTCTGTGCCAACGGGCCAGTGCGATTAGTAATTGACAGATGCTGAAAGTGAGATGGGAGGAAATTGCCCGAGACCAGAGGGGGTTGTATGGGATCCCGCTCAGAATGCAGGAGTCACGCACACAATAAGCCGGGGCCGCAGACACGTTCTGACGCTGCCTGGTTGTTAGCCAAGATTAGATCTGGAACCTTCAGCAGAAAAGGACCTGGGGGTAACAGTGGATAAAAAGCTGGATATGAGTCAGCAGTGTGCCCTGGTTGCCAAGAAGGCTAATAGCATATTGGGCTGCATTAGTAGGGGCATTGCCAGCAGATCGAGGGAAGTGATTATTCCCCTCTATTCGGCATTGGTGAGGCCGCATTTGCAGTATTGTGTCCAGTTTTGGGCCCCCCACTACAAAAAGGATGTGGACAAGTTGGAGAGAGTCCAGCGGAGGGCAACAAAAATGATGAGGGGGCTGGAGCACAAGACTTATGAGGAGAGGCTGAGGGAACTGAGCTTGTTTAGTCTGCAGAAGAGAAGAATGAGGGGGATTTGATAGCAGCCTTTAACTACCTGAAAGGGGGTTCCAGGGGGCATGGGGCTAGGCTGTTCTCGGTGGTGGCAGATGACAGAACAAGGAGCAACGGTCTCAAGTTGCAGGGCGGGAGGTCTAGGTTGGATATTAGAAAAAAGTTTGTCACTAGGAGGGTGGTGAAGCACTGGAATGGGTTACCTAGGGAGGTGGTGGAATCTCCATCTTTAGAGGTTTTTAAGCTGAGGCTTGACAAAGCCCTGGCTGGGATGATATAGCTGAGATTAGTCCTGCTTTGAGCAGGGGGTTGGACTAGATACCTCCTGAGGTCCCTTCCAACCCTCATCTGCTATGACTCTATGAAAGCGTCTCTCAGCTGAGCACAAGGAGAACTCTAGTTGTAAGCTGCAGGCTTGCACAGTGCCTGGGGCCAGCCCCCCGAAGGAGACCTGATGCCAAGCACTAGACAGGGGTATCACACCCCGCCCTCTGGACACTGAGCCATCTCTGGCGCACCTAATATCGCGTGTTGTACAGCTTGTGTTGGTGCCGCCTGCTTTTGTAACGAGCCTTCCATTCAAACCAGATCCGAAAATAGCTTCTAGAGTGTGATCTGGTGTAAACGCTATAAGAGCATCTTGTGATAAAGTATCCCGCAGCCAGCCGGTGGTTGACATGGAGATGTTCCGAGGCACAGGTGAGGGTGGGGAGGGCTGCTTTAAGATGAGAAGGGAGGGCTGTTTTGAGGTGAGGTTTGAGACCGCTAGGCAGCAGCTGAGCTGGGGCGATGCAGAGAACAGCTCCAGGTGAAGAAGGCACTTGCACCAATGGCGGGGCGATTGTGAGAAGGGATAGAAGAGGCCAATGAGTGTGAGGAGCAAGGATACGAGGAGAAAGACCCGAGATCCAGGAGGCAAGTCTGAGCCAGTCAGGAGGGAGTGTAAAGACCAGACGACAGCCCCGTCGTGCTGTTCCTCGAACTGGGCGGGAGGACGTGGCCCCGTTTCCATAGCGAGAAGGTGAGAGAGACAGGAGCCCAGGGGCTGCCAGACATGCGGTGACTTGCAGAGATAGTTGTAGGCAGGGGAGCTGGAACGGCTAGATCGCTCCGGGACTGGAATAATGACATTATGGCCAAAGCAAACGCCAGCTCGGAGTTGGGGAAGGAAGCAGAGAAGATGAGGCTGTATTTAGGGGGCTCTTCTGGCCCTCCAAAAGCACTTCTGTCCTCGAGAGATTTAGCTGAAGACCCCAAGCACAGGCAGGGTCAGCGTGGTCCAGTGAAGCAGGAGCTGAACGGGGAGTCAGGGGACCTGGCCTCTCTTCCTAGCTCTTTGAGCTGCCAGGTGAGCCTCTCACTTCCTTTATTCACATTGTAGCTCTCCAGGGCCCTGATCTGGATGGGGTGTTGAGACATGTCCCTAAAACCCCTCAAGTACCGGACGGGGTCGTTAACAGGACGCTCTGCACGGGGGAGATTCTCTCTAGCGACGGCTAGAGTTAAAGAGCCAAGGTCTGAGGTTTCTTCCTTTCCCAACTTCTCTGTGCTCCCCGTGTGCCTGCTGCCCCTTGTCCTGGGCTGAGGCAGAGCCTGTGGTCCAGCACACCCAGCCAGTGCTGCGTGTCGGGGCCCCGCTTCTCCTCATCCTCCTTGGGTGAGAGCAGAGCCTGCGACAGTGGCTTCTATATGGGATCAACAAGGGGGAAGGCTATTGCCCCCTTCCCCCCCTTCCTGTGCTCACTTAGGGCCATAGCACAGGCCGTTCTGCTTGTGAAAGGCTGATACTGGCCATTTGTAATGTCTGAGCCTCTCCTTCCATGACCACCGTGCCAGCCTCGATAACAAGCAGAGCTCAGCTATTAACGCACGGGAGCTGGATGAACAACGTTCTCAGTAGGGGACTTCAGGTTCTGGAAGTCCGTCCTCAATGAGAGCAGGAAGAATCCTAGGAGATGAGGGTTGGAAGGGACCTCAGGAGGTCACCTAGTCCAACCCTCCGCTCAAAGCAGGACCAACCCCAAGTAAACCATCCCAGCCAGGACTTTGTCAAGCCGGGCCTTAAAAATCTCTAAGGATGGAGATTTCACCACCTCCCTAGATAACCCATTCCAGTGCTTCACCACCCTCCTAATGAGAAAGGAAAAAGAGTCTTATTCTCACCATCGGCATCAGTAAGACATTCCCTAAAACACAAGAGCCGAAAAGGCTCGCAGCTTGCATTAGCAGTGTGGTGGTACAAAAAAAAAAAAAAAAAAAAAAACCCAACCCCAAATGGGTCTTTCTGCATTGCAAAACCACTCGAAAGTTTCACATGCAGGCAGGCATGAACCCCTGCAAGCTGAATGTGCAGATTCAAATGAGAAATGCCTTTAAAAATCAATGAAATGTTTGTGACAGACTGTGCCCAGCGAGATGCTAAAGCACGCAGTCTGATCATAGCACGAAGTTCTCAAGGAACGGCAGCGAAGGAGGTGTCATTTTAAAGGTAACTTGGAGCAGAGTGTGTGTGTGACAAAATTTCAGGAATTAATGTCAGAGACATCCTTCTGAGTCAGTACTGGCAGCAGAACTCTGTCGGCAAGTCATGCTGGCAGAGCACCAATTATCCCATTACGGTGTTTAAGAAACTTCAGTTTAGTCTTGTCTTTATTCTCGCTCAGCTAAGACACAGAGTGAAAAAGAAATCGGAGGAAAAGTCTGGCTTCAGACTGGGCCATGCCAGGTGTGTACTGAGTATCCCCCAGCTTGGGTTGGCAATCTTTGGGTATGGCTTATGCCCAGGGAGAAGGTGAAGGTGGGTGATGGACAGACCCGTGACAGACCCCACGCCCTCAGGTCTGGTCTTTCCTCAGCGATGTTTCTCCCATCAGGATCAGCTGTTTTGGTGGGCAAGTTCTTTTGTCTGCGTATCAAGGGTTTGCTTCTCCAATCTAGCTGGCTTCTCAGCATGCTTCCCAACCTCGTGGTTCTCTGGCCAGCATCTCTGAGCCTCTTGCTGGGTACATCTGGTCTCTGACTCTTCAGGAATGAGCTATGCGAGCCCCCTTCCTCCTAGCGTTTTAAGAAACCCTCATCAGTTCTGGAGAGAATAGTTCTCCCTCTCTCAGCTGTTCTAATAATATAACAGTTTCCAGACCCTCTTAGTTATCGGTCGCTAGGAAGGACTTCTAGGGCCCCCTTCTTGCTGAAATACATTTCCATAAGGTCACACAGATTATACTCCTCCGCCTTTCCCAACGGAACTGCTACCCTTTGGTAGAACTTCCTCAAGGCACCCCTAGTTACTGCTGCTGGTTGCTTGTTGTTACAACTCAAATACTTATGAGGAACCACATTAGTGTCAGTGAAGTGTTTATAACCCCTCTCCCCACATGAGACAGACACATGCCTTCTGGTCGCTGTCCAAGATCGGTGCAATCTTCTCCGGGTGTTTTAACCTCTTTATGATGCAGTAGCAGGTTGCTCTATACTGCGAAATGTTTTTCTCCCAGGGTCAAGCATGGCTTTTCCTCATGGCTTTTTGATTAAACATTTCTGATCATTTGAAAAAAAATCTGTCTTGTCCCCACACTGATTTTGGCCATTAGAGCAGGGAGCATCTGCCTCTTAAATAGCTGTTCTGTTGCTCCAGTCCCTCTCCCCGTTTGCGTTGTGCTTTGTGTAACCTCATTGTCATTTCTGGTGTGCTGGGTCTGTAGGTGATGATTCTGCCGCACATCCCTGTACTGTGTGAGCGTTCTGTGCAGGGATCGAGAGCACTCCAATTTGTTCTCCCGCGTGACTTGTCTCGTGGTGTTTTAGGTGGTGATCTGTTGGCTTGGGCATTCTTTGCTTGTGGGTAGAGCAGGTTGGAAAATTTTCACTGGAAAAAATTCCAACCTCACGCAAATGTCTTTTGATAAGAATCTTCCTGTTTTCCAGCCAGCCCGAGTTTTGGGAGCGGTTGCTTGCTTCCTCTCCTGGTCGTCAGGCTGGCACTGACGCCGCCTGGGAGCGATGTTATCTAGGAATGACTGTGCTTGCATTTGGATGGAGTTCTGGATCCTTGAGCGCTTTGCATGAGAGTTAGTGTTTGCTGTCTTGGCTGATGGGGCACCCAAAGCTGCTTCTGCTCAGCTCTCCCAGCCACTGTTGCTGAACCATGGAATAGCTGTTTAAGAACTGCAGGTGTGGGGTGTCGTTCCAAGTGCTGAAAATGGCTGTGAAAGTTGGCCCCCGACTTCTCTCGCAGGTAGTAGAATGGATTGAATTATGCTGCTGAGTAGTTTGAGCAGCTGTTTTACCAGAGACCATCTACCTAGTAGTTTCTTTAGGGCTTAGAAAGCCAGTCAAGCTCCATGAGCATTTATTCTGAGCTCCTAGTGTATATAATTGAGGGTGCATGCAGTTCCTTTGTCTCTGTAACCAGACTCCTTCTGGAGGGATGCTAGTGCTTTCAAGTCACTGCAGCTTTTTTCCTTCACCTGCTCTTTTCTGTCGTCTCTGGTGACAGCCTCCTGGTGCTGCTGGCTTCAGAGGTCAGAGAATTTAAGGCTGGAAGCCATTGAGTCTGACACTCGTATATCACCAACACCACCCAGCACCCGCACACTAAACCCAACAACTGAAATGAGACCACGGTATTACAGCCCCTGGGGGATTACTAGACTGTCATGTGCCCCCGGCAGAGAGTAGGAGGGACCAAAGGGACCAGAGGAGAGTGAATGTTACCAAAGCTTGTGAAAGAGAAGAGCACACATTGCAGAGGGCAGGTATCTGACTTTTGGATCCTGTGCATAGAGGGGGAGTATGCCATCATCTCCCAAGGGGCCAACCTGCACACACACGAGTTGGCGCGAGGAGCGTGATGTTAGTAAGAGAGATTTTGGCAGTCTGTCTATGGGGAGGGCCTGGCTAAAGAGGGATTTGTCACTGACGTTCAGCGGGGGATGTTGTCACTAAATCATGGTGATTAGCGATGAGAAGGGCTAGAGCTGTCTGGACAACTTCTGATGGGAACGGGATATGTTTGTCCAAAATTTCCATTAAAATGTGGACACTAGTGCTAACAAAAATCCCCATGGTTGGTCCTCTAGGAGCCAAGGCCAGATGCCTCCCTGCAGTATATTTCGTATAGTGCTTTGTCCAGGTGAGTTTTAATGGCCTGTATTTTTAAAAATGAATGATCCAATGGAGTGCCTGCTTTTTAATGCACAAGCCTAGCTAGTATGAGCGCAGAGATGGGGTGAGGGCCTTGGCTCTCACTTGTATTTAAAATCAGGCCCTACCTTTCCCAAGTGAGGCCTTCCTGGGGGAGACTTTTCCACGTGATGAGTCTTGTCATGATTTTTTTCTGGGCATAACCTGTGGGGAGCAGCAACACCTAAGTAATAAACTGGTCTGAGAGAGACTCCGGCAGAACAGAACTTGCTGGTGATAGACTTGGCATGTAAAAGAACTGCACCACAGCTGACAGTAAGCAGCAGTCTGACATCTCCCACTAATTTTACAAGCTGAATACAGCTCACTGTTAGGAAACTTTTTCTTACAGATATTCAAAGGATTTCTACCTTTTTCTTTCTGAATCTCATTCGTCTAGTTGTAGTTACACCCTTGTACCCCAGTTCTTTCACACACACCCTTTGGCTTCAACGCCTTTCAAATGCTCATACATATTTATCATATACTCCCTTCTACTAGTGGTTGAGATGTATCACGTTAAAATTCATGCCGACCTGGATCTCGCTTAATCTCCCTACTTTCTAATATTTTTCCTGGTATAGGATTTCAACAGCTGTGCTAGTTTCATTTGTTCAAGGTGATTCTGTTTGTTCCCACCCCAGATTTCTAACCTCTCTAGGTCCTGTTGTATTATTTCTGCCTTCAGTGGTGTGTGTAACACCTTCCAATGTGATCTAAACTGTGACTTTCCTTAAGAGACTTTAGGCCCCATCCACATTCGAATGAGGTTTAAACCAAGGTAAATTGGATCAGATTAAAACCACCAGACAGTTTCTCAGCTGTCGTCCAACAGCATGTGGAGTTACACTAGTTTACATCAGCTCCATAAACTCTTCGGGGCAGGGGCTGTTGTCTTGTTCTTTGTACAGCACCTAGCATAATGAGGTGCTGGGCCAGCGCTAGCCCTCCTAGGTGCAAATAAATTAGTTCATCGAGCATGGCTTGTGCAACAGTATGCATGGGCTCTAATGACCCTTTGTTTTTAATATGAGGGGCTATAGGAATTTGCTTTGACCAGTTACTGTACTAGTAATATTTGACAAACTCACAGGAGTTGGAGACTCTATGGAGCTGTAATATCATAGGAATTTCCCCCACTGGATCAGACCAGTGGTCCGGCAGTAGAACTCATTGCCACAGGAAGGCATTCAGGCCAAGGAGTTAGCAAGGTTCAAACAGAGATTGGACATTTACATGGCTATCAAGAATATCCAGTTTCATAGTTAACAATAAAAATCTGGAAGGGCTGTTAAGCCTCCTGCTTCAGGACATAAGCCTATAAGAGACCAGGAGAAAGTGTCCACTTCCATGTCCCTGGACTACTAGCTATTCCATCCCTACTGGGAATGGCTGGTCTCCGCCATCCTTGCTGGTGTGACCCCTTGCCCCTGGTGAGTGAGAGGCCATGCCGGTGGGGGCAGAGCAGAGTGCTCTTCAAAATGATGCCCCCCCTCTAAAACCATGTCTAGTTCTGTCCCGGTATTGGATGAGGGACAAACCAGCCAAAAATAAGACCGTCTGGTATGAAACCAGATGGGTGGCCTCCCTAGACCAGGATAGCTACTGTAGGGTTCTTACTGCTTCCTTTGAATCATCTGGCGCTCAGAAGACACTCAGAGCTAGATGGATCACGGGCAGTCCCTGTGTTCCTAGCCCAGTATCCTGCCTCTGATGGCAGCCAGCCAGATGTTCAGGTGAAGGTGCAAGAACCCCTGTAATGGACACTGATAGTTTAACCTTCCCATACGAGAAGTTTCTTACTAACCCCAGGCAGTTGTGTTTGGCACATGAGAGGTTTTACCCAGGATAGTTTTTGTCCCCTATCTAATGTAGCTGTGGCTTGCTGCCTGACTGCTGTTTATTACTGCTAATAAGCATCCTGATGGTACTGTAGTGAGATTTGTTTAACTCACAGTTTATTTTTATAATGCCACCTTTTTAGCATCTCTCTCACTTTTTGTTTATAAAGCGTTTGGCGCCGAGGCTGTCATTTACTATGTGTTTGTATAGCATCTCACACAATGGAGCCTGGGTGACCTACTTTAAACCACAATAGAAATGTGAAGTCAGAGATGATGAGACTCACCATCAGCATTTGGGACTGATTCAATGCAATCAAGCCAGTCGCAACATTGTAATGAAATTCCCTCCCCGCCGCCAATCACTACCTTTTAAAATATTCAGGCTGTTCTTTCTTCCTCCTACAAACCGAGCAGTTTCTCAACACTTCCCGGGCAAAACAACACAATCAAGTGTAATGGACCTATTGCTAATTGCAGTTTGAAGAGACGGTGGGCTGAGATTAGGCAAACTGTAATTAACTTAGCACAACTCAACACCTCATGGAAGATTCAGAAAACAATTGTTCATTTCTGTTTCTTTTCATGTTTTTCAGTGGCAATGTGGTAATCTTGGCCCAGATTCTAGTCTCAGCGCCAGTGGAAAACTGAAGCAACGCCGCTGATTTCAGTGCAGTCACGCTAGGCTTCTGTTGGTGTAACGGAGCAGACTCAGGCGAACAGGTGCATGATAGCCAGTCCTGCTCTCTGCTACACCTGCAGCGCCAGAAAGGCCATGAGAGTGTGAGCTGGGGCAGTTCGAGAGCTGGGGCATTTCTGGAGCATAACCACTTCCAGTTTGTCACGTGTGCGCAGGCCCACTGCAGGTGATGGGACTGGACAGATCCCTGCAGAAATAGGAAGGCAAGAGGGGTTGCACAAGGGTCCCAGAAAGACGAGCTTAGCCTGCAGAACCTACAGTGCTGGGGATTGGTGAGGAGGGGAACCCAGCAGGACGCCGAGATGCCAGGGGAATTTGCAGGGCAGGCACATGCACAAAACAGCTTTTGAACGGGTAAACAGAGCACATTGGTTGTGGCGTCAGCGGGAGGTGATCAGCGTGGAAGCCAGAGACGCCAGCTTACGAGTCGCTGCTCACAGTGGAGGGAAGGCCTTGCAAACTGGACCAGCACTGGCTGGAGCCCGCGGCACAAGCCGTAGCAAGCAAGAAGCCTGCACAGGGTCCAGCCGCTCCCGTGACTGGGGGAGCGAGGGAGTCCTTGGACCACCGTGCAGGCGTGGGACTGGGCGGGGTAGCAAAGGTCTCCTGTTCTGCTCCGGGGTATGAGAACACAGGGCCTGCGGTGCAATCGGTGGCTGTTACCTTTGAAGGAAACAAGGCCATTGAATAACGTCGCCAGCCTGCAACCCGTTCACTGCACAGAGCTATGGGCTCCGAGTGGGGCTCACTTACAGGATAGTTCAGTCATTTCTGTGCCCCTCAAGACCCTGCTATTGTCTCTCCTCCCTGCCCCTGCCACTGTCCCATGACACTGGGATCACGGCACCTCCCCACACTCTGCAATGCTGCCATCACCTCTGCTCACCCTGCCCCACAGCCAGGCCTCACTGCCTCCCCTCCCCACACGGTGACCCCCTCTGTCTCTTCTCTGTGATCTAGCCCCCCGCCGCCAGGACCTTCCTAGCTCCTCTCCCAGACCCCCCGCAGATACAGCCTCCCGTGTGTGTTGTGTTGACTCTGGCTCTGCCTCTGTTCCAGGAAGGGGCCTGCACTAAGCTGGACGAAGACATCCTGGATATCCCACTAGACGACCCCGATGCCAACGCGGCAGCAGCCAAAATCCAAGCCAGTTTCCGTGGTCACATGACGAGGAAGAAGATAAAGGGGGGGGAAATAGACCGTAAAAGCAAGGACCCCGAGTGTGCGAGCAGCACCCGTGTAGGGGACCTACGCAACGGAGACTAACCAGCCAGGTGAGCTCCTGACCAGTACGCTTGCCTGCAGGGGGACAGGGACTTCTAGTGGGCCATATCAGGACAATTTGAACCGATTCCTGGGCTTGACAGCCCATTGGCTTGATTGGGAGTTAAGGGTGCCCAGCACTGAGCCCCAGATAAGATGCTGTAACCCAGCAGAAAACACCCAGAAAATGTATACAGCCTCCCCACCCACCACCAGCCTGTTTTTTTTGGGAGTGGCGGCCTGGAGGTGATCTCCAGGGCAAAACGAAGAAGTATGGCAGGGAGTGGGGGTTGGAAACCTATAGTCCCTGCCCTTCGTACAGCGCTTCTCCTCCAGGGACCCAAAGGAGGGTCAGGATTGTTATCCCCATTTTACAGAGGGGGAAACTGAGGCACACAGGGTCAGTGACTTGCCTAAGGTCACACATTGGGCCTGTAGCAAAGCCAGGGATGGAGCCTACATGCTTTGCAGAATAGGGATGGGGAAATTTGTTTCGGTAATGTTGGCCGGCGAGACGCGTCACCCCACACTGAAGCTGTATCAGAACTTCCAGAGTTTGAGCCAGTTCAGCGCACTTTCTCCGTAAAAGGTTCTTGCTTTAATGGATGAGAGTAGAGCCAGTTTCCATGGAGCTTCTGACCTGACGGAAAGCAGCAAGAACCAGAAAGTGGGTTCGGGGAAACTTCTAGGCCAGGCTTATAAATCAGAGAATCCTCTGGTTAGGAACACGGGGAGTGTGGGGGGCTGGGTATCCCCAGCTCAGAGACGTGTCCCACGCGAATCTCGCTATGAAGGATGCCAGTTTCTAGTCAGTGGAGACATGGATGGAGTGGAGCTGGTGTGTGTCTATCTACCCTATTTCCCCCACTGCTCCCCCACCATCTCCGCTTGCCAGGGCGCCTCTTCCCCCCAGCAACCATCCGTGCAGAGGGGTTTGGGGGAGCAGTGAGGGCGGGGGAAGCGAGAACCAGCCCAGGTGGTTTGAACAGAAGCATTCTGCCTCCCCCTGGCTGGAATCCCTCTTTCCCAGCAGGATTCACACAGGCCAGGCTCTGCGGCTTCCTCCCGCCCAGCCGCACAACAGACCCAGTGACTGGGCACCGGTGGCAGGGGCAGGGAGGTGAGCATGGGCAAAGGCCGACGTTTAGGCCATGTTCTCCATAGCCTCTCACCCACTGAGGTGTCGCCTTGTCCTCCCCAGACTCACGTACCACTTGGGCTTTTCCCCTCACCCTTCATTGAAAGCGCTGGGGAGTCTTTCCCGCAGGAACCCGTGTCTCTGGGAGGGGCCCTCGGTGCCTCTCTGCAGGCTCCCGGGTATTGCAGTGGGCTCCCCAGTTTCCCATTCTTCCCTCTGCAGGGGCACGTGCTGACTCCTGGCACCAGTCCCTGGCGGGCATGGCCCCACTCTCCCCAAGGGATGGGGACAAGCCACGTGCAGTGTGCCCTGCCCAGGATATAGCAGCCTCGGTACAGCCAGCCCATGCTGTGGGCAGTTCGCTGTCTAGCGGAGGGACCCAGAGAAGGCAGGAGGCAGTGGGGAACCCACTGGCAGGGGTTTGCTCAATGCTCTGTTCCCCTTTTCCCTTATCCTGCTGCTTCCCTCTTCTCCCCGTACTCCATGCTCGGCGGAGACAGGACTTGAGTGAAGTGGGCTGGACTTTGCATGCTCCCGGGGCCAGGGGGTCTCCTCAGGAGGGGTTGAATGGGGGCTGCCCTGGTGCATGCGGGAGCCCAGAGAGGAGAGTGGAAGCTGGGCATGAGTGGGCCGCTGAGGCCCCAGGGCTGGAGAGAGGGCGGGCGGGGTGGGAAATGGGATCCCAGCCACGGGCTGTGATGGCAGGGAGGACAGCTCACGGTGACTCAGGGCTCGGAGGAGCCAGTGGAGGGGCTTCAAAGAGGGGAGGGAAGCTATGTGGTCTGATCGATGGCCACCTCCTGTGAGCTGGCTTTCATACCCCCTTCCCCCCGGCGAGCTCGGTGTGCAGGTCCTGCATGCGTTGCACGCCTGCCAAGTGCCAATATCATGGGAAACGACGCTGCTTTGCTACCTGTTCCCCGGGCAGTCTGTATCTGACACCACCGTCCATGCCACCGTGGGACTTGGCCGAGATCTCCGACTCCACGCTGGGTGTGGCCAGCAGAATTACACGGGGGCTGTATATGGCTCACTGTCTGTCTCCCAGACCTTTGCTCTTGGCTCCGTCCCCAGACCTCACTAGAGCGGTCACGTTCTGGACTGGCGTGGCCGAGCCTGTGATGCTTGCCCCGGTTTTGTCAACTCTGGGGGGTTACAGCGGTTTTGCTGTTTCTCGTGTAAAACGCTTGCCTGCGGTGGGTGCCGATGGGCGGCTGACCCACTGCGTCCTGGAGGAGGCTGCGTTTCAGAGGGGCGAAGGGAGCCCTGTATTATAGGAAACGGTTTTCAATCCTGTGGGATCACAGGTGCTACCTAAAGGAACGCTGGCGTTGTTATTGATCATGCATCTGTCGGCAAGTTCTCCATTCAGCATCCTGCACGCCAGGCAGAGCATGCATCTGCCAACAGGGCCAAATTTGACGGGTACCACAATGAGGGCAATGAGTATCTGGCTTTCTCTGCCCGCCTCCTTCCTTTGCAGAGCGCCTGCCACCCCCTCCGGTTCCTCCGACGGAGCCTTCCCACAACACTGCCTGCAGCGCCTTGCCTCCTGCCAGTCCCTCCCCCCCCCCCCCCCCCCGGTCAGCATGTCTGGGACCAGCAGCTTCAACTGGGTCCTGGCGCTTCTGCCTCAAGCCCCCAAGTATCCCCGCTGAACTGAGCACTTCACCTCCCGCAAAGACCATTCTGAGTCCCGGGGCGCCTCCTGCCTACAGTGAGCGGGGGTGTGTGTGTGTGTGTGTGTGTGTGTGTGTGTGTGTTTGAGGCTCTCGTGGGAGCTGGCGGTGTGTGGTCACTGGCCTGGGGAAACGGGCAGAGGTCCAAGTGCAGCACAGATCCCATCGCTCAGGTGGCCATGAAATGCCCTGAGACTGACACCGACAGCGTGTGGGGTTCGTGAGAATCAGGGAGCCCGCCCCTGAGCCTCGTCTGTGAGACCAGAGCATCCCAGCCCACAGGAGACTAGACTGTTATAGCCACAGGCAGAGAACAGGAGGGACCGAGGTGGTCAAGGCCCCTGCAAGGGCAGGGAAAGATTCAGTGAGATGCACCCAGATAATCCTGGCCAGTGACTCGCACCCACACACTGCAGAGGAAGGCGGGCCCCCCCCCTCCAAGGGCATTACCAGTCTGACCTGGAGGGAAATTCCTTCCCACATCCACACATGGTCTAACTAGATCTAGTGTGACCAGATACCAAGTGAGAAAAGTCAGGACAGGGATGGAGGTGATGGGCGCCAACAGAAGAAAAAGCCCCCAAATATCGGGACTGTGCCTATAAAATCAGGACATCTGGTCACCCACGTTAGACCCTGCGCATGTGAGCGAGAACTGGACAGCCCAGCACGGTGCCATCTCAGAGCTCTGGCCCGCCCGGCCCTATGTCCAGGCTCCAACCATGGCCATCCCTGATGCGTCAGAGGGAGAAGTTGGGAACATAAAACATCCTTACAACATGGGACAGATTCTAGACCCTGTGTAGACCCAAGCAGGGCGTAGTGCCTACAAACAAAGATGGGGCAGAGCGTGGCCAAACGGTGCCAGAAAAGATCAGAACCCTGGAGACGCTAGGATCTCTTGTGATTTCCCTATTGCATCTATGTGGGGTGAATTCTGCAGGCAGACGTCCAAAGCGGCTTATGCCATTTACAAAAGCAATTGCGTGGGCCTTGCTTGTATGGACTTAGGGGCAGATCTTCAGAGACATTTTAGGCACCTATCGCCCCTTGATTTCCATGGGAGTTAGGCACCGAAATATCTTTGCGGATTCTATCGTGTACAGAATTGGATAGTGTGGCTTTAAATTGTTTGTCACTAGTGGCACTGAGTCTTGCTCGCACAAGTGGGCGTGGAAAGCAAATTTTCAGCTGACACGCTAGTGTATTTGCACCAGCAATGGTGCAACCTGTATGGTTACCGACACAGCAGGAGGCAGCATTCCTTCCCTCCCTCTCTCCCGTGCCTGTCGCTGCCCAGAAAAACTTGCTGGAGCCGCGGCACAAAGCCAATTAGCAGAGCCAGCGGTGGCCCTGACTGCACTTTTTGGAGCTCGGATCGCTCAAGCATGCAAATGTGTTGAAACTAATTAAATCAACTCTGCACCTACTAGTACATTTAACAGCAGCTTAATTTTTCCAGGAACAGTGCCCAGGCATGGCTGCGTGCCTCCCACCCCAAAGAAAGTTTCAAAGTTTGTAAAACTAGCTTATCAGCTTCCTCTCCCTAAACTGCTCCTCCGGGAGGGATTCAACCCTCAGTGGCTTCCGCAACCCCTCGTTCTCAGAGAAACAGTCTAATCAAGGGGCAGGAGCTGCATTTGGTGACGGATGTGTCTAGATCACGGCTTGACTAGGAGCAAGCTGCTCACCGTCCACTCAGAGAAAAAGTCACCATAAAATGTAGAGTAATTGGAGTCTGGAAGCTTATGCTTAAAAATCACTTGACATTTTACAGTTGCTTATAATTTTGCCAAACGAACTGTTTGGATTAAAATTTTCCATGTCAGGTTTCCAAGGCAGGCTGAATTTGGGGGAGTTCCCTCAAAAATGGTTCAGCCACTTCTGAGAATGAGCTCAGGGAAAAACACAAGTTTTTGCCCTTGTTAAAAAATGTCTTACAGCTCTTTTGTTGAGACATTCTAGTGCCTTCATGCAGGGGATCAGGGGCGTAGAATTTGGCAGGCGTGTGGGGGGTACCTTGATGTCAGGGATGTGACTCTTGCCATCCCTGTGGAAATCCATCCACAGCTGGGCAAGCTGAAACTTTTGAGTGCTTGACTTTACAACCAAGGCTTGCTTTGATGTAGTTTTTTGCCTGTATTTGTAGTTATATTTATTCATTATTTATTTTGCTCTGGAGCCTAGTCACCCCCATCAGAATCCACATTATGCTGGGTGCTGTACAGACGTAGTACACGATAGACCTGTATAGTCTTGTGTTGGTTCATGCAGAGATCTTTGTCATAGGGTCTGTTTTCAGATGCTTATAGCTGTCAGGAAAATCATGTTGTGGGCTGTATTTTTTTATATCCCTGCCCTTGAAAGCTGGCTGGGAAAATGTCAGGTTAAATATGAATGTTTCAGGAAGCTACAAGCACCTTCATTCCACCCCAACTCTTGGGGTAACAGTGAAAGTCTCAAATTAACCATAACTGCCAGGCATTTTCACACAAACATTGTCATTCACAGCCTATGGTTGCCATTAAAAAGTCCACATTTGCCAACAGTGACCACCGATTGCCCTGTTTAGAATAGGCAATGACCCTCGCATCTCTCATCACACTGTTTAGTGGCCATTGACAGATGCTAACTTCTTAAATATACACGTGTGGCAAACAGCTAGCTGCTCCCTAGTGGGTCTCACGCTTCAACCCCTGGTAGTGGGCCAGTGAGTCCCCAGTAACCCTGTCTCCCCTTGGAGGTACCTTGCTGCAGCTTCCTTCTGCTGGCTGGGGCCAGGTTTTTTTTTCCTTCTGTAGCTACAGAGAAGCACTGTCTTCTAGCAGAGGGTGTGTCTCCTCCAGCTGCTACCAGCCCTCTGGTAACTTCCTCCTCCTGTGCTTCTCCCCCTCCCTTTAGGGAAGGCAGGTTTAAGTACACCTGGACTATCCCTTCATTGGGTCCAGGTGTCTCTAATTGCCCTGCAATCATCTCTCCCCTGCTTGCAGGAAAAAGGGTTTTTGGCCTCCTAGGGCTCACCCTCTGGCCCTGGTACGCCCTTTTGAGGCCCTCTGGCCTGATTTTATCACAACACCCACTTAGGGCTTGATCCAAAGCCCACTGAAGTCACTGGGAGGCTTTGGATCAGGCTGTTGGTCACTTAATCCGCTCTTGGGATTATTCAACTCTGGAGTGACTGCAGTGGGCTTTGCGGGAGGTACTGAGGAGGGTTTGATCTTCAGGAACAGCTGCATTGGGATCTGATGTTCTGGAAACATAATCTCTGCTCGTGCACATATGGAATCGAGCACCACACGCCGGCTCTGTGGCTATGCGTGCAAGCGTTCTAGGCAAGCGTGGAGTCTGCGTGCAGAACGACTTATGCACAAACCTCTGGCTGGGTGATGGAGGCCCCTTTTTAAAATGGGGGCTTCTGATAAATTGAAATAATATTTAACGTAAAAGTCTTTTTTTGGGGGGGGGCCTCTGGTCCTGGAGCCAAAGCTCCTGATTCTGAATTGTGAACCCACTCCAGCCCCGAGCCAGAGACAATAGACGTGGGTGGGCATAAAATATGAGTCACTTATTAGAATGGCTGCTTCCCTCTTTATGACTTGTGTTACCTGGGGGCCGTACAACCGCAGAACAAACAGACAGTCCCTGCCCCAAAGAGCTTGCAGTTAGTGTTCCAGTGCGGTCTCTATCTATGGGACTGACCTGTTTCTAGTCACCCAGCAACTGAGCACCTCACAGGCGTCAATGCATTGATCACTGCTGCCCTCGTGCAGGGCAGGGCAACTATGCCCCTTGTGCAGGTGGGAAACTGAGGCACTGAGTGACTGGCCCGGGATCAGCCAGGGAGTCTATAGTGAACCTAGCTCTCTCACGCCCCAGGCTAACACCCTGACCAGTAGGCTCTACACCCCCTCGGCACTACCCCACCTGACAGGCCCCACTACAACCTGGCGCTGGTACCCTAGGGCCTGAATCCCATTTTCACCAGGGTAACTGCCTTGGCCGTACGCCTGCCGAACGCCAGTGACCGGAGCCGAACTGGGCCCAGCGTGTCCTGCCCTATGGCGAGCTAGGCAGTGCTCCGTTCCCTGCTCCCTGCCCTCCCCTGGCTGAGCTGGGCGGTGTGGGAAGGCAGGAGGCGAGGGTGGCTGCTGGTGGGTGTTGGAGGGTGGTACGTCCTAGTTTTGCTTTGCAGCAGAGCAGTCGTTATCATGGAAACCAACAGTAACTCCCGAGAGGAGGCAAAGGCCCTGGATTTGAATTTAATTTCTCCCATAGCAACACCGTCTTCAATGCCTGCCATCCGCACATGCTATTTTAAAAAGCCGTGTCACAGTCTCCTGACGGGGAAGGTAAATATAACACTCGCAATTAGCGCCGGCTGCAATGGGCCCCATCCTGCCCTCGTTTCCCCGGCTGCAGCCCGTTGCCGTCAGCGAGGTGATGTGGGGCCAGCTGGGAGCTGAATCAGGCACGGTGTCGCCTTCGTTTCCTGGTTAGATTTGGTGTGTGATGAGCACAAACGCAGAGCTGAGTCGCGGCTGTAAAGCCACGGCTGGCCCTGGCGTTGGTCTGGGTTTACACCATGGCCCCCTGAGAGCAGAATCTGTCCCTAGGCGTGGGACCGGTTTGCAAGAGGAGACTCGTGCCCCTCTGCGTCCACACACGCCCACGGGACTGCAGGTCACAGGCTGAAAAGGCCCCAGAATCACTGAGGCAGCCCCAGTGGTTGCTCTAAGTGCTGGCAGGACCCCCAGGGCTTGCGCCACAGACCAGGATGGCATAGCAGGATGGCAGACCAGCCCACCCCTGACAGCTGGCATGCCCACTGCACCTGGACTGGGGGGGAGGTGGCGGCAACATAGGCTGCCTATGGTGTTTGGGGCCATGCCTGTGCCAGGGGTACCTCTCCTCCAGGTATTGACCTTCTCCTGGACTCTGGCTACCCCATACAGGTGGCCGGGGAGTGGTAGGCAGTGGAGAGCTCCTGGGACTCCCAGACAGCGGCAGCAAGATTCTGGTGCAGCTTCTAGGGCAGATCACTTTCCTATCCAGGGCTGCCCCGGATTGCTACGCTCTGCACGTTCACCCAGATCATTTTCACTTATTATTATGCTGCTCAGGGAAGCAGGGGCTATTTTTACCTTGGCTTATACTGTGTAGCTTGCCTCTTCTGGTGCCTGGTTTTTGCCTACAAACAAATTACGCAACGGTAGATGGTGGCTGCGCTTTAGAACTGAGGGACGAGGGAGGGTTTTACAATATGGCGTGCGCACACGTGTGGTTGCGAACAGGCTGAGAGCTGCGTGGGCCGCAGGGTCGTGCAAGTGCCGGGCCTTGGATTTTGGGGCAATGAATAAACATTGACCAGTGAAAGGAGAAGCTGCAACTGTGAAGGAGAAAGGAGAAGCTGCTAAATTAATCAGGTTGTTGCGAAGCTGGATTTCAAAGGATAAGTCAATGACCTTCAGCTTTGTGGCACGCCTGCCCCGGGTGGGATTGTTGGTGTCATGTGTGTAGGATGACAGGGAAGTGGAATTGCTCTGCTGAGCCGGTCGGTGCGTCAGGATCACTAATGCAGTGCTGGGGTTGCACGTGTGGGGTGCAGGGAATTGCTTATTAAGAATCGTTTGGCTTCCTTCACTCCCGGGGGGATCCTGCGATTTCAGCGGCATTTCTCATGGTTTGTACTGGGGTGAGTGAGAGCAGACTCCAGCCCGTAGCCATAACTCAGGAGCAGCGAGCGGGGTGGGTGATGGGGATTCGTGTGGAGCCCCTGGCCCTGGGCAGAGGAGCTGTCTGCGGCTTTGGCCAGTGGTCAGGAATAAAAGCTGGTCTGTGAAGAGCCCCCGTTCTATAAGTGGGGGAGGCAGGAGCTGACGGAAGGAACAAATCCTCACCCAGGCCAGTTTCAGCAGTGCAGAGCCAGGCTCAGATCGCAGAGAGCTAGGGGGACTCGCCCGAGAAATCTTTCTACTGTGAACCAATTTCTGTCACCACCACCTGCCCTGGTCACACTCACCCCTTCCCGGAGTGCTGCAATAGGCCTGTGTAGAGACAACCTAAGCAGCAGCTGCATCTCTGCAAGGGATTTGCAGTAACTGCGAGAGAGGATGCTTCAGTCTGAAAGGACCGAGGCAGAGCGGCTCATCCCCAAAGCATCTCTGGTAAGGCCCGAAAACAAGAATTCCAGTTCACGACACGCAGCAGGTTCTGGGATTGGTTTTTGTTTCAACGTGGACTGAAACAGAGAGTGAACGAGCCCTCATTAATCTTCATTGCACCAAAGACAGAGCCTAAGTATGGGCTATTGTCTCTTTTCGGTTCAATGAATATCTAATTATTTATACCAAGTGGAACAGCTCCAACAGGAGAGACGGACTGACTCTATCACAGGGGGCTCACCTGAGATGTAGGAGGTTCAAGTCTTAGCGCTGCCTGGGCATCACTGGCTCTTAGCTATTCTGGGCTGGGCCGCTCTCATTTTTGGCCAGAAAATTCCACCGGGGACTTGAGGATCCTCCCCAATGCATGTGTTGTCCAAAAAAAACCCAATCCGTTCCCGGGATGTTGAGGAACTGGCGATTTGCAACAAAAAAAAGTTTCATCGAAAAACTCCCCTCGATGGAGGAGCTGTGTGGGAGATGTGGTGGAAGGCTGCCATGGGAGGCTGCCACACACATGGGGTCCCAGCGGGCCCCAGTACACCATTGGTGCATCCCCCGTCTGCACAGGAGCGATGGCGCTCACCCAGTGGGTAGCCCACCTGAAGCTCAGCAGGCTGGGACATTTTCTAAGACCCAGAGCTAAGAGCGGGTCATGGTTGGCCAGGTTACCTGGAGTCTGTCCCTGGTGAGCTGAGCGCGGTGGGCTGTCTAGCCATGCGACTGCAGCTCCTGGCATATACCCCCCTCTCAGCCCTTGTCTCTAGGGCTCATGGTCATGCTGGGTGTCTTGGCGCCGGGCTGCAGGTAACACCATTGATCCTATGGTCTTTGATTGACCTGTCTACATCAGTTGCTTCTTGACCGCCCTACCCCATATAACACCTGCTGGTGCAGAACCACAGCCCTTTCTTATGGGCCAGGAAACCAAAACCAAGTGGTGTTTTGGTTTGGGGTTATACCCATTTAAATTTGGGGGGGGGGGTGAATCCATGTGGGGGGGGGGTGCAAAGGAGTGACAGGAGCATGCGTGAAAGGAGAAGCCAACTTACTCTGTGCGTTTATGCAGAGCCCAGGCCCGGCTCTAGTGCAAACACCCCTCCCCCCATTGGTATTTTGACGAGGGCTGGAGCCTGTTCAAAAACTTGTGCTAGTTTGGCGGGTCCCAAGGGGCTTCGTTATCCTCTGCCAAATGTCAGCTCGTTAATTTCAGCGCGGCTTTGTTGGGTAGCTGAAGAGAAAGTGAACAGCCTGGAGGTGCAGCGATTGCCCATAGCAACGGGACCAGGCCTGACTCTTCGCTCCGGGGGATGCTGGGGGAGGGAGGCGGCTCTGTGTGTGTGTGTGTGTGTGTGTTTGTGTGTGTGTGTAAAAATCTCACTTACACACTCCCAGCAAGATGCAGTTTCTCTTTTCATCCCCCCTTCTTTCCCAAGGGGTGATTAGTTCCCGCGGTGGGCTTGTCACGTAGCGGTGGCGTTGTGTAAACTACGGTGCCATTAGCGTGGCCCGGGCTTTGGGGTGCTCACGTGCCGGGCCGTGATTGATTTCACCCCCACGCGGCCGCGCTAATAGCCACCTTGGCGCCAGGAGGGGTGGGCGGGCACGGCAAGTGTTGCTAATTAAGCCAGCTTTTCCTGCCTCTACAGCCCCGTGGGATTTTTAGCCTCCAGTGGAGCAGGAGTGACAGGCCAGCAATCAGACAGGGGAGGGGGTGAATTCCCAGAGTCCTTTGGGGAAGGGAAGAGACGCAGATGCGACTCGAGGCGGGGTTGATGGCCTTCTTTCCCCCGGTCTGGCCGGCAAGGGGGCACCAGCCCTAGAAAGCCTGGGGGAAGCCACTTTTCTCCCATGGGGGGTTGCGGGGGTGTGTGCTCAGGGCTCACTCTCTGTTCTGCTTGCAGTGCCGGAGCCGTGATGGATGACACATCCCCTTTGCAGAGAAGACACCGCCCAGCCACGTTCCTGCTTCCCCCCAGCTGACACCCATCAGCGTTCAGAAGAAACGTCGTCTCATGGAGCCTGGTCTTGGAGACGTGCTACTCTCCGGCCTCCCTAGGAAACCCCTTCGATTTCAGCGTCCCCCTCACTTCTGCTTAGTCACTTCCTGCCTCCTACCAGCGCATAGAGCCCCCCTGCATAGCCCATGCCCCATTGCCCTGCAGCTCCATCACCCCCCCACTGGCAGATCTTGTCTGGTGCACATACCCCACCCTCACTCCTATTTCACTCTGGCAGAGGTTAAGCTCACTGAGGGTCTGTCTACACAGCAAAGAAAAGGCTCAGGCCAGCCATGGGTTTTTCTTTTCTGCGTAGACATAGCCTATATTTTTGACAGCCCAGTGGGGCGGGCTACTCCCCCCAGCCCCGTTGGTCCCAGAGAGGGATGCCCGGTCTGTTGGCTGCAGGCTGGCTTTGGCAGAGCTCCCCTGGTGTGCTGCTTGGTTCTTTGCCCTCGAGGCCAGTTACTGATCCTGAAGTTTCGGCAGACACCCGGCCCCAGGCTTCACCCTGCAGCCAAGCAGGCTGGGACGCGGTCTTTGAAAACGTTCTCAGCTGCTTTATTATGGTGGCGTTTGGTTTGATTTTTAAAGAAACCCCAGCTTTTTAATAGTAACAAGGGTCGCACTTGACTTCCCATTGCCCGCTGCTTCCAGATGGTGCGGGCAGTTCCCTGTCCCCCAGTAACCAACAGCCCTCTGAGCTCCTCCAAGCGGAGCTGGGTTACTTCAGAAAACCCTGGGAACCTGCCTGTGTGCTGTCTGCAGAGGGAAAAATAGCTCCCACGCCTTTCTGGTAAAGGGCCATCACTGGGCCATGAGCGATAAGTGCTAAGCAGCATCATATGACAATAACCCGCCGCCGTGTTCCGGCCGTGAACCCCCCAGCTTTGCCCCCCCCAGCTTGCG
Source organism: Emydura macquarii macquarii (assembly GCF_026122565.2). NCBI lineage: Eukaryota > Metazoa > Chordata > Testudines > Chelidae > Emydura > Emydura macquarii. Next base: position 1,497,780 of record NW_027130449.1, on the reverse strand, counting down.
CCTGCCTCACACCTGCTCCCCACAGCCCTGACCCCACTGCACGCCTCGCCTGCATCGACACAGCTGCCAGGAGCTCGTGCCGAGTGGTTTTTCTAGCGCTCTTTTCGGTTTTGCATGTGATTTCTCCAGCGAAGTTGGAATGGCAATAAAGGAATGTTGCTATGAGCCCGGCGTGCAGCTGAGTCAATTGCCCAGCTGGCGCCTCTGTTCTCAGGGTGATCACGTGTCCGCGACACCCCACGCGAGAGGGCCCAGGGCACGGGCACAGAATTGTTTCAATGCTGAATCTCCCCCTCCGACCCCTCTGCAAACAAGGACCCCTAACCCCACGAACCTCCACTCACTCCCCCTGCAGAGAGACTCACCCCAGCTGCAAAAAGCAGCTGTGTGGGAGCCCCAGTGTCCATGGCGCTGCCCTCCCAGCAGCTACGGCCTAACCAGGGGAGTCAGCCTGAGCCGCTAATCCTGGTGCGTACAGCCCACCCTCCCTCGGGCGAGGGGGGGTGGCTGGCCCATGCTCACTTAGAGTAAATCGGGACCGCGGCCAGCCTGCCTGCTGTGACGCGGGCTTTCCCTGGGCTTCTGGGCCGGTTATTGCAGTGTCCTCATCGGGTTAAGGGCAGCAGGCTGCAGACCCAGGCTAGGTCGTCCTCGCCACACAGGACTGGCTCATTCAGCGGGTACACGGACGATAAAAGTGTGCAGCTGGCATGGGGCTGGTTAAAGAGTTCGCGGCCCTGTGGGCCTCGCTTCCCCCATCCCCCATCTGTCTGATCAGCGCCCCTCTGCCCTATGGCTCTGCCAAGCCAGGGAACCATGCCACCGATTCCCTTGCGAGCCAAAGCCAGGCTGGGCAGGGCTCTGCCAATGCTCAGCTCGGTCCCCGGGAGCTCCATGCACAAAAGGGCCCCCGCCCTTCTCGCCGGGCACAGTGGAGCCCGCTGGGGGAGCAGGGTGCCGGCTGCACATCACCCCCCTACCACACCGCAGTCCCTGGCTGAGATCATTGTCTGGGCAGCGTCGTCCCTTGGCAACGTAGTTCCAGTGAACAATAAATTGCTCCCAGCAGTTTAACCCACTGCAGCCTGTGGAGCTTGGAGACGCAGGTGACCCGCCCTGAAGCAGACAGCCTGGGCCCAGTGCAAGACCGCGCCTGGGGCTCAGAGCTCGGCGAAGCTGCCACAAGGGAGGAAAGAAAGGAAGGAAGCCAAAGCGCGGTTGTTATTGGCACACAGGTTGGAAGCACCCAGTCCTCCTGGAGCCAGGCAGAGCGGAGACACACCAGGGCTACTGCGAAATAGCCATACAAAAACCTATGCCCACTGACTGGCTACCAACCGCTCTGGGTCAGCCCATCAGGGTACAGGGATTTGCATATTAAGTGGTTCTGGAGAAATACAGACTGACCCCGCCCAATCCACGTGACATGTACAACAGGGACTGTGCGTGAAAGGTCCTTGCTGTGGTCCCCCCACCCATGCAGTAAATAGGAGACAGTAAAAACCTTTATTGTTTAAAAAAAAAGAAAAGAAAAAGGGGGGGTCGTGTATCAAAATCCAGCGGCGGTTTCTGAGCTGGAAGGGAGCCAGCGCTGCCCCAGCTCAGACAACGAAGTTGAGTCTGGACTTGGTGGTGCTGACGGACTCTGGCCTTGACGATGGCTGCTCCAAAAAGCGGCTCCCGGGGTCGCTGTCTCGTCTCTGCAAGGAGTCGTCTGAGATCCCCGGCGCCGTGGCATCCTCCCTGTAAACCCACGAGAAATGAATCAGCCCAATCTAGTGTAAATTGGCCAAGAGCTCTAACAGCTTCCATGAACATAAAGGGCACCAGAGGAGGATGTGGTGCTAACAAACCATGCTCTGCCCCTGTTGTAATGAGGGGCATGCCAGAACCCTCACGGGAAACCCCCCACACTCCATCAGATCACTTAGAGACGGAGAAAGTCTATGAGCCCATCGGCTGCCCCGTCCTTCCTGCTAGCCCTGAATGGTCCGCGGGGCAGCTCCAGTCTAATGGCAAGTGCCCCCAGGCTGCCCCCCCTGCAACTGGGAGGTTGCATAACTGCAGTGTCTGATTCTCAAACATCAACGCCAGGCGCGCACGGCCCCTCTTGTCCAATTCTACATCCCAGCCCCGAACGGTGCTGTATAAAAACCACCTGCTTCTCCACCGGCTGTGGTGAGTAGGAACCTTTCACCCTTGGGCGCTGGGTTAAATCTGTCCCGGCTCAGGAGTGACCTACAGCCAGCCCCACCTGGTGGCTGTTCAGAGGGCCTATGTGAAATGAGCGGCTGGATCTCAGGTCAGTTCCCGGGGGGACAGGCGTCCACATCACCACCCCATCTCACAGCAGGTCCTAGGCTCCATCAGCAGAGGAGCTAAGCACAGCCTGGTCAGGGATGAAGCATGGCGGTAGGGGATGGGGAAGTTTGTGCTGATGCTGCCTGCGGGGAGGAAATAGATTGTGCCCTCCGGAGCTCTCCTCTCCTGAGCACTAAAGTCACCCAGAAATCTCAGTGAGATCTGCCAGCCAGCCAAGCCTAAGCGGTTCCCCTCACTGCCCTCGCACAGCTGGACTTGCACGTGCTGTGTGAAGCACCTGTCCGCATACATCCCAAGCGGCTCGTTTATCGACTGATACACGTGGGGTTACTGAACACACCCCGCCTGCTTTAGCCACCTGAAAGCTTTGGACTGTGGGGGTCTAACCTGATATCGTTCCCGGTGTATGTGGAATGGGTATCCTTCTTGTCCTTCTTTCTGTACCATAACAGATAGACCACAGCTGCCCCGAGCAGCAAGAGCGCCAACAGCACTCCTATGACAGCTCCTGCAATCACGCCGGCTTCTGCAGTGCCTAGTGAAGACGCAAACCCAAGAGGGGGAGGTTGGCTTAGCAGGTAACTGGGGGGTTTCTATACCCCTGGCTAGATTTCTTGGGCTCAGCAGTCAGTGATGAGCCCACAATGTGGCCCTTAGTGACTGTAAAACAACTGTAGGGTGCAAGAGCCGCGAGGAAAGGAGCGCTAGAGTGAGGTGCCGGGCGGAGTCAGGGAAAGGAAAGCAGCGTGAATAGTAAGAACAGGGAAAGGCTGGGCAGGAGATGAAGCTACAGCAGCCTAACCAATGGAGATCTGTCCTGGGTTCAAAGGCTGCAGGAGCAAACCGCGCCTTTGATCGGTGACAACAATTAAATTGACACTGTGATGCTCTGGAGTGCTGTCTCCTCTCAGCCGGGCTACCCAGTTCACACACATCCCAGCATGCTGCTTTTTAAAGAGGGTGGCGCAGGAGCCTTCACGTCCTTAGCCATCAGAAGGACCAGCACCAAGTGCCCTTCCCTGGATCAGTAAACCCATGAGGTCTTGGGGTGAGTCCCAGCCACAGTCTTTCACCCACACGTTACAGATGGGGAAACTGAGGCAGAGGATTGCCTGAGGTCACATAGTGAATCAGAGCGAGGATTAGACCTCGAGACCTCCCAGTGCTGCAGTATCCGTCCAGCCCAGGCTGTTTTCCACCAGCCCTTTATCACCAGACATTTCTATAGGATGAGACAGATATGGAGTCTCCTCTATCTGGTGTAGCGCTCCGAGTTCCAACAGAGCAGATTTGTTTTCATGGAGCGGGTCATAGGAATTGGAGACAGATGGGACCTTTTAGGTCACCTTGGGCCAGGCGAGACGCATTCCCTGTTGGGGTATTTTCTAAGGCTCTGTCCTTTTAAAGGTCCCCATGAATGAATGCCCACCTTTCCTTTGGGAGACTCTTCCATGGTCTCACACATCCCTCTCTCTCACTCAGAGGGGACTTCCTATCTGAAATTTCCCCTTCCTTCATCTCCTCCCTCAGCCCTGATTCTACATCCTCGTTCCACCCACGTAATCCCTCTCCAGCCTGACTATTTACAACCTTCACACACGCAGATGGCTTGTCCCTTTAGTCATCGCTTTTGTCAGGCTGTGAAGCTAGCTAATAGGGGAGCTGTCACGGGCGTGAGAACTAATTAAAAGGGGGAACCTGACCTGAGTGGGAGTCATGTGCCAACTGGGGAAATGGGACTTGACTAGTGGAGGCTGGCGTTAAAAGCAAAACGTGTTATGGTCCTTAGCAGGGGAAAGGGGACTGTGGATGGAGCGGATTCTTGGACTAGGAGAGGCCGCGGCCCTAGCAAGAAGATTTCCTTGAATCTAACTCCAGAGGTTGAATACTAAAGCTGGTCAGGAATTTGTCATTGGGATGTTTTTACACTGGGAAACGTAGGCCTGTTGAAACCAAAACTTCCTGTGCCAATGGAGTGGCTTGAACAAAATGTCAGCCGGGAAAATCTCTCAGCTCCAGGTTTTGTTCTGCACCGGAACTAAAGCAACTTTGGAAACCGTGACATCGTTTTTCACAAACCAGGATGCTTTATTTTGGACCAGGCATTCCTGACTGGGTCTCGGACAGATCTTCAGCTGCTGTAAATCACCTTCACGGACTACACTGAAGCTACACCTGTTTGCCTTGCTTGAAAATCTGGCCCTAGCGTTGCTGTACTCACATGCACTGGTGGGAGGTGGCCTTCCCAGGCAGGTGTACATCGCTGGGTTGAAATCTGGGTCTAACCTCCCACTGGACTGCTTGAAAATCTCAGGTCCGGGTTCCCCACAATAGGAAACAGGGAGAAGAGGAAATGTCAAAGGAGCCCTCAAGAGAAGAGGTGATGGAGACAGATGCTCACTGCGAACCTTACGAGCTCTCTGACTGAAGATGGGCGCGCGTGGGCACCTAAACTGTGGCCAGACACCGGCCCTCAGCACAAAGCCAGCCGTGCAGTTTTCCCACAGTGCTGGTAAGAGCGAGAACTCAGCAATGATGAGCTGAAAGAGTCAGTCCTCGGAATTCGGAGTAGCCAGGGTGTCAGCCGTTAGATGGCAGCAAAACCCACGGAGAGGCGGAGACACAGCTGTGATTGTCCAAGCCTTGTGTCAGGAATCCGGGCCGGGCACAGCGATCGAAAGAGCACACAGATACAGCCACCCTGGGAAGGGGGAGCAGTAAATGCCCCCCCCCAGCCTCCTGAGCCGCCACCAGGAAGGCCCGGGCTAACGTGGGCAGCCCCACACCCCAACTCCAACCCGGTTCTTCGCAAGCAAGGAACCATCTCTTGATGGAGACGGCCTCACCCGTTACTGCTCATCCCCGACGGCCCCTTTCCGGGCGTTGCAAACCCCACCCCACCCGCCCGTCGATCTGGTTTGGGCCTGCACCTGGGATGGAGCTGGCACGTCTCCGTCCCGGTGAGGGGCCCGGCCCAGGTATTCACGCCCGCGTCCTCGGCCCAAGGAGTGGTGTGAGCGACTCTGGGCCGGGCCGTCTCCCTGACAACAGCGGAGATCGCCTGCAGCAGAGCGTTTGTCATGTCAGGGCCTGGGACTTTATCCTTGGGAGGCCGACGTACGCAGGCCGTGGGCACGTTCGCTTGGCTGTGCTAGGAAGGGCAGAGGCGATTGCTCCTGATTCTCTGATGCTGCCGCTAAAGCCCTCAATGGCGTACGGCAGCCAGGGAGAGCCGGCTAGCGCGCGGCAGAGAGCGGGGACAGCTGGGGAGGTAGCAGGGGAACCAGGACAGTACCATAAAAGCCAAGGGAGGGGTTAGGTGTTAGGGTGAGTGGGAGGGGGCCCTAAGACATGGCCGGGGAGAGGTGACAAATGAGAGCAAGTTTCAGCAGAGAGAAGAGGCGGAGAGGAGGAGAAGCCAGCAGCTGTGAATAGCCCATTGAAGGGGCTTACAGGAGAAGCCAGTGCCTGGAGCCCGGCCCACGTTAGCAGGGGACCGCTCATCTGTGACTGCGCTTTGAGATCCGGGGCCGGACCTGGGGTAGGGAATAGTGCCGAGGGATGCTCCTGACACCCCAGTCATCATTCACCCGAAAACACTCTCCGGAGCGGATTCGATCCTTTCCCTTGCCTTGAATCAACCGACACGCCGTGTGTGCGATATTAATAGGTTGCCATGGTGAAAAGCGGCCTCACGGATCCAGCAGCTTTTAAAGCAAATCTTGCCCATAGCAACAGAAAAACAAAACAAAAAACCCAGCCCCTCGGCTTGATCTGGAGCCCGGGGTTATGCAGGTTAGACTGTGAGGCATGTAGGGTTCAGCTCTGCATGGCTAAGGTATTTCATTCTCAGGGCCTTTGCGTTCTGCCCTGCTTGGTGACCTGAAAGCTCCCCAGATGAACATCCAGACACGGCTGCGTGGCCCGTCTGTCCACTGAAGGGCGGAACAAGAAGGAACATTTCACAAGGAAACCGGAGCGTTTCCCTCCGGTTTAGCTGCAGAACGTGGTGCTTCTGAACTACCTGCCTGCATCTTTTCATTTCTCCCCCACCTTCCCGGTTAGCGTGCTATCGTCCCCAGGACCCAACAAATGAGCCTGTTGCATTGACGAAGGCACGTCTGCCGGCCAGCAGCGTGCACACATGCTCGCGCGGTGCCCTGGCATCAAAGAGAAACTTAGAAACCGAGCCCAGGCTTGGAAGTTTGCACCTATCTTTCCACCGGCGGGTGGGATTTGTCTCCGCATGGAGCTGTTGGTGGGTGGGGTCCAGCACCCGAGGGCTACACAGATTTCAGACTATGCATGGAAGTCCATGGCCTCTACCCTGCTTCCAGGGCCACCCTGGCCTTCATATCAGCACGGCTTCTGCAGGAACCATGCTCTTTCGCTGGGGCGACTGGAGGCTTTCAACTGGGTCCCTGCACATCCAAGCCGCTCGGTGTTAGCACTGGATCTTTGCGGGACTTCAGAGAATGCGCTGGCATCGTGTTACCGCTGCCCTTCCAACCACCGCGCTCTGTCCGTGCTGCAGTCTGCCAGGTGAGAGGCACCACGGAGCTGCGCCTGCTGATGCCCGGTGCACCCTGACGTAGCACTCACAGGCAGCCTGCAGAGGAGGGGTTGGGCCGTGTAGACAGAAGGCAGCACCCCCCACCCCGTGGGCAGAGGAGAGCACATAGACACGCAGAGGGCTGACACCTCACCTGACACGTTGACTGTCACCTGGCAGCTGGCCTGGCCGAGCTGGTTGGAGGCGACACACTGGTAGGTCCCGGAGAACGCCAGTGAGAGGTTCGACAGCTGGAGCTTCCCCGTCTGCTCGTCTTTAAGGAGAAAAGCAAGAGAGTGATAACGAAGGCTGGGGGCACCTGTGTTAGCAGACGTGGGCATGGGGTGAGCGAATGTGCCAGCCCCCGCTCACCCCTGGGAGTATTTCCACATCCTGGGCGTGGGGTGAGCTCAGCCCCGCACACCGGGGAGAGAGACGGGAAGGGGGGCTGTAGCAGGAGTAACCGACTGTGAGTGCCTGGCTATGACCCTGGGCATCAGCAGAGACTGACGCTGGGACTTTCAGCACCAAGACCACTGTCACGTGAGCTAGAGGAGCGCTCCACTAGCTGCAAGCAGGTAGCAGGCTGTTCTCCTCTCTCGAGCCGGCCACTAGAGGGCGACATAGTCACACAAGCTAGGCCAGTGTAGTTTACACACTAGCATGTGCGCCTAGCACCCTGGCCAGCCAGGCGGCTTTGCTGACTGAAACCCATGAGGAAGAGCAATTCCTGACAGGCCATAAATTGCCCATATTGGCCATGGGGAGACCACTGGGTGATTGGCTGGGAAGGGCTCCTCAAAGGCCAGAGAGGCTGCTTCTGCATAGCCCAGTCAGGCCTTCCCTGTGTGGAGGCAGCTGGGTTGGGTGCTTGAGCTGTGTAGGGGACTTGGCAGATGCATACTGTGACACCAGCAGACCAGGTGCCAGCTCATGCCCAGGCCCCTAGGCCTCACTGAACACTGCAGAGCTGGGAACCCATCTGGCTCACCTGTGTGTGAGCAGTGTTAAAAGGGATGTTACGTTTATAAGACTGTGTTTAGTGTTTGGACTTTCTGAGATGCTTGTGAGCTGCTGCCTGCCTTGATCTCCTTATAACATCTGTGTCCCATAGTATAACCTTACACTGAGTGCTTGTGTTGTGTAACTCATCAAACAGGAGAGAAGCATTGATTCATGCTCATCCTGCACATAAGAAGGTCCATTGAAACCAAATGAGCCATTGTGACACATCAAAGGACAAAGAGTTTGTTGATTGGCCTCCCCCCACTGCACACACACACCTAGGAAGAGGAGACAGGCACCAACACTTGTCCCAGCACTTTGAACTCTGGGGGAGGGGAATAAAAATCTCTGACCAGAAAGAAATGTATCACGAGGCTACTTGGAATTTGGAGAGGGCACTGTTTTCTAAGCATAAGCAAGGGATCCCCCCACCCAGCTTACCTTTGGTTAGCTCTGGAGGCTATAGAAAGCTTGCTTGTCACAGCAGTTTCTATTACCTTTTGGAACCTAAGACTGTAACCCATTTGTGCATGTAAGTTTTCCTGCTTTAACTGTGTAAATAACTCCCTTATTTCTTTTTCTCAGTTAATAAATCTAGTTAGTTTATTACAGGACTGGCTACAAGTGTTGTCTTTGGTGGGAGATCTAAGGTACAATTGACCTGGGATAAGTGACTGGTGCTTTGAGACTGGGAGTAACCTGAATATTGCCGTGATTTTTGGTGTAAGGGACCATCTACCACAAAGACAAGTTTCCCTAGGTGGCGAGATCATAGAATCATAGCAGATGAGGGTTGGAAGGGACCTCAGGAGGTCACCTAGTCCAACCCCCTGCTCAAAGCAGGACCGACCCCAGCTAAATCAAAAGAGATAGATGGGAACATCCAAGGGGACTGTATGTTAGGTTAGGTTGTTGTCGAGTTTGAGGAGTTCACGTTCGATGCTTGGTTGGTGCAATCTAAGTGTAGAGCTCACAACCAGTTAGGTTTGTGCCCTGCTTCTTAACAGGTTGGCACCCGCAGCTGTGAGCCACTCTGCTCTAGCCAGTCAGCCTGACATAGTCAATGTGAGTCGCTCCACCCAGTGCTCAGCTGCAGTAGGTGGGCTGGGCCCAGGATTTGCCCCATCCCAGTATCTCCTATGAGTTCACCCAGACAGATAGCCTGAGTTTAAACCTTAAATAGGCCACGTGCCTCCTATGCCCCAGGGTTTAGCTACCACAGAGTGAGACTGCAAAGAGACTGGCCTTTGAAATAAACATTGTCATTGCAGTATTAACGGGCATTATTAACGAGTGCATTATTAACGGGCAAGACGCTGGTTTCCTGCCCTGAGCCCAGGCATGCAGATGAGAGACAGCCCCGGAGTGGAGACTGCAAAACATCACAGGGAGAGTCACAAGAAGGCAAAGCTGCTGGAGCTTGCAGGGGAGACTGGCTAGCCCAGGAAAGGAAACTGTCAGCTCCACTTCCACTGCGAGCTTCACCAGCAACTCTCACCCAGCTGCTGCCCCAGCGTCTGACGAGAGGATTCAGGCCTTTGTTCAGACTCTATTGAAAAGGACTCAAAGGGGCGGGTGGGCTTTGAAGAGGGGGTTTTGCTTCTAGGCTGTGTCCTTTGGCTCTGTTCTTTAAGAGCTATTCCAAAGAACTAGTTCGGTTCAAACTCGCCGGACGAAATCCTAGTAAAGAGCAAAACCACTGATCTGAAACTGAACAGCAACTCCACTACGGCGTCTATCTGGGGCATTAAAATATATTCAAATAAACGGTGCATGTGCCTCTGAAACTGATCCACAGGCGCAACCTAGTGGTAGCAAGGGAAACTGCAAATGGCATTGAAAAATGAATTCATACAGTTAAGATTAAGGGGCTGATCCTGCAAACCCACACTCAGATAAGTCATCTCTGCTCTGGGCAGTACTTTCACTTAAGTCAGTGAAACAGCGCCTGTGTGTCAGGACTGTGCCAGTAGTAATGTGTTTACTTGCAGTATATTATTCATCCACTAGATGTCTCTGTGTGGGGTACAGAGTTCCAGGGTGGGCGGTTCTTGGTGAACAAGGCAGACAAAGCTGGACCTCGAGCTGGGCGGAACCCTGTTTATGGCTGTAGTTTACAGCTGTTTTCTTTAATAAATACAGTACCTTCTGATGAATAGGGCCTGTGACCCCATATAGCATGACGCATGCAAGAAAGCGTTTGTGGGACTGGGCCCTGACCTGTGTTCCTAATTTCTAAAATACGCCCTTTGATCCAGAGACTTGGGGCTTAGCGCTGGTTATTCCAGACTGTCTTTGGCCATGAAAGTCTCTGGAATTTACACACTCACAGGAGGTCCACATTAAATATGGTAATTGAATTTTAAGAGGGACTGGTTATTCCCAAAATCACAACAGGGTGCATCTTCATGCTTCAGATAGAAGCTTATGTGCCAGGAGAGGAAAGAATCTTCTCCATCCTTGGACAGCTTTGTACAATTGGTCAGATCCCTTTTCTCTGCAGATTAGACCTAGGTCATTCCTAGAGCTGGGATACAGGAGGGGATGGACCACTGGTCCCAGCCAATATGGCAGGTCATATGTAGGTGTTTGGAGTCCTTTAATTCTGTCTTCCCTATCAGATCAATCAGAAGCTGTCAGTGGAAGCGTAACACATGTCTGTCCGGCGGGGTCTATAAGGGACGGCGCTCTGCACATACCTTGCACCATACTGGCCAATGGCAATGCAGACTTGGCGCCCACCCGTGACCAGGCATAGATCGGGGCAGGCACCCCCTCCACGGAGCTGCAGGTCAGCGTGGCGTCACTCCCGAGGCGCGCATATTCTGGCCCTTTACAAACAGGGGTAGATGGAGGCACTGAATGGGGAATGAGACAAGAAAACAATGGATTTCTGTACTAGGAGCACACACAGGCCAGACCACCATCATGTGTCATGGCGCCTGCACGTCTCCCCGGCCAGCTACCAGCTGCTCACAGTCTCCCCTGCCACTGCCGTCAGCGGATACCAGCTCCCGGCCGACATTCCTGTGTAGCTGCCTAGTCTCATCCTGCTCCACACATCCCCCATCTCCCTACACTTCCCCTTCAGTCCTTTCTTCTCCCTACCATCTGTCTGCCTGTCTAGCTCTCTGCAAGGGCCTTTTTGCTGTAGTACCAGAGCACCACACGACGGCAGTGAGATGGAAACTATCGTAATAATAGGAATCTCCCTTGCTCTTCAACGGCACGGCCCACCCAGAGATCCCAAAGCACTTTCCAAGACGGTCGAGGCCATCATCCCATTGTACAGATGGGAACACTGATGGATGTGATACAAGGGGACAGCTGGACAGGATCCATCCAAGCGGCTCTTTGGCCCAGCCCCGCAGGCCCCGCTCAGTGCGGGGCTCCCCATTCAAAGGTGGGCCCCGGGCTCAGCCCCCCCCTCCCCCGGTGCCCAAACTCACTCAGCACGATGAGGTGGACGAGCCCCGAGCTGCTGCCGTAGAAGTCCGGGGGGTTGTTCACCTCGCAGAGGTAGGTGCCGTTGTCCGAGGCGCGGATGTCGCTCAGCCGAAGGGTCGCGTCCCCCATGGTGGGAGGGTCGTGCAGGAGGCTGAGCCGGTCGGCCTGAGAGCCGGGCTTGTACAGCTTGTCACTGGCGAAGTAGAGGATCTACAGGCGAAGGGACACTCTCGGAGACCAGGGCTTTGTCCATCGCCGGCAGGGTGAATGAAGGGGGATGGGACGAGGAGGGCACTGGGGGGGTCGTGCAGCGCCCGGAGCAATTAGCAAACCTGCCCCCCGGCCTGCTCTCGCTGTTGTTGCAAACCCTGCGGCTTGGCGAGCTAGTAAAGGTGAAAGCTACAGAGACTCCAGCAGTCAAACCCCTGTGGGGGCCCAGGGCTCATGCTAGGGGGAGACGGGGGCTTTGACACAGTCACCAGGAGATAGAGGCACTAGAGAGGGCGGGGCTGATAATAGAGAAAGTGGGAGAGGAAATCAAAGGGGTTCCTGGGCCAGCAGCGATACAGAGCAGCTTGTACCAGGCGCTCAGAGCCACCAGGGAGGGGCCAGACAGGTGCCCACACAGAGCAGCTGCCTCAGCTCTTTAAAAAGCCCTTATAGAGAGAGGGACAGACAGACAGACAGACACAGCTGACTCACACGCGGAAAGGATACAAAATGGCCCAAGGATTTAACCAGAATGTACAACCTTCCCATAGACCACAGTTCATACGCGGTGAATTCCTATGGAACACACGGCCTCATCCAGTCCATACACAGTATAGCCCATAGAACACACAATCCCACCCAGTCCATACACGGTGTATTCTGTGGAACACACAATCCCACCCAGTCCATACACGGTGTATTCTGTGGAACACACAATCCCACCCAGTCCATACACAGTGTATCTTGCTGGAGCACCGTATATGGGCTGGGCGGGATGGTGCGGACCATTGGGTTATGCTGTGTATGGGCTGGCCTGGAAACCAGCAAGCTCCTAGTTGCTCACTAGAGACTGGGCTGGAGCAGGCCCCCGTGGCCCTGGGCCTGGAGAGCTCTGACTCAATGGGACTGCCTCGGCCCAAACAGGAAATGCTATCACTGTGAACTGTAGCTGTTTACACCCCTGTACCCAGCATATCGGCCGCCTTCTCTTTTCCTGCCAGCCCTTCCCCTTAGCTGGCTGTCTGAGGGATGACTAGCGCCTGCTGGACCAGCAACCGGAGCATCTCAAGTGCTTGTTTCTGAGTTGTGGGGGAGCCTGGCATCGTACTGGCCCCAGAGCGGTGTGGGGCACCCAGCACGGAGCAGCTCCAATCATTACAGGCGGTGAGAAGAGAAGAGTTGGAGCGGACACGCAGGAAGAGAGCAGCACTGAGCTGGTCCTTTAGTGCAGTTTCTGTGTCCTGGGATTCGTATCCACAGAGATTCTCTCTCACTCGCACGGTTCTCTCCTAAAAATTCTGTATCAGCTGAGCATAGGCAGTAACTTGTAGACAGTGCCTCTCCCCTGAACTGTATACAGCCATGGAATTAAAACGTATTTACTGATAAGCTGTTCTGTGGCACGCCTCTCCAGAGAATCGAAGTACCTCACACACTGGTGGATTTGTAGGCACAGAACGCCTGGTAAGCAGGGACGTATTAGCCCATTATACAGATGGGAAACTGAGTCACAGAGCGGGGATGTGACTTGCCACACAGGAAGCCTGTAGCAATAGAACTCAGATCTCCTGAACTCAGAGCAGGGCTTTAACCACAAACCCATGCTCCCCCTCTCTGGATGAGAATATCTCATTGGCTGTTCTCACTAGGCGTCCGAAACAACCGTTGTATCTGGGACCACATGCAGTGCTAGGTATTCCAGTGTCATACTGACAACACTTATTGCATTCATTATTGTATGTGCCTCTGAGCGGCTCATTTTACTGCTGCTACACGCCCTTCCCCAGTCTCCCAGTCGATCCTGGTCCCATCCCGGCTATTGGATGTGTGGTTTCACTGGTATTTTCAATGGCCCCGGCACATCTCTACTCTGATCTGAGGGCCCCTCTAGGTGTGCCGCTCCCCCCAGATTCTACAGTAAAATTAGAGGGGCTCGAAAAACCCAATTTTATTTCCATCAAAAGTTTGGAATGAAATGGAGTCAGCTGGCATTGCTTGGGAAAGTAGCGAGCGCGTTTTGTGTAGGTTCCAATTCTTTTCTCTGCGGTTGAAAAACATCAGCAATTTTGACCAAATTGAAGTGTTCCCCCAAAACATTTAGACAAATTGTCGGTTTTTTTGACTCAAAAAAAATTTGGCTGGGAAAAAGCAACACTCAGCTCTTATCCAGTGTTAGTCCCGCATAGATCTCAAAGCACTGGACAAAGGAGGGCAGCAGCATTATCCCCATTTTACAGATGGGGAAACCGAGGCACAAGGATGGCAGTGACTTGCCCAAGGCACCCAGCGAACTAGTGACAAAGCTGAGGATTGAATCCAAGTATCCTGCGTCCCACTGCAGCGCCCGGTCCACTCGGCCACCTGCTCTAAGAAGGAGCTCATCGGCTAAGGGTTTTCCCCTTGGCCTCACTCTGTTCCCTGGTGGTTATTTGCAGCCCAGCCCCTCAGTCACCCCCCTCCTTTCTGCAACGCTGCCTCCCACAGGCATCAAGAGCCTTGAATTGCCCCATCCGGCTTTCCCGGGGCTGCAAGCAGCAACCTTTTGGAGACAGCTCCCCACAGGCCTTGAAACAACACCCCAAACTCCTCCCCCAGGCCCCGCCCCCTCACCTGCTTCCCTTTCTCAGGCGCTGTTGAGGCTGGCGCAAACCTCCACTCCAGGATGAAGTTTTGGTTGACCGAGGTTTTGTAGTGGCAGGGAAGTTCCACACTAGCGCCTCGTTCCTGCATCACGGGGTCCGGCGGCACGGTCACCTCCACACACAGCCCAGCGCCTGTGGGGAGCGTGAACGAGTCCATCAGCTCGGGCGCGTCGCAGCTCCCCCACTGCGGCCTCCCGCTCTCCGGCCTCCCGCCCGTCCATTCCAAACGCTGCCTGGCTCGCTGCGCTCCCTGCCCGCCTCTCTGAGCCCCTCCACGGCCTGCCCCTCTTCCAGCTCGCCCCACATAAACCTCTTGTCCTCACCTCCAAAACCCTGCAGGATACAGCGCCCCCACCTGTCTGCTCTTGCGCCCTGTCATGACACTGACCCCTGCCTTTGCTCCTCCAAGCATGCCAGCCTTGGACGACCACATGCCCCACAAAGACCTCGGCACTTGTTCCCACCCCACCCATTACAAGAGGGGAAAACTCCCCGTCAGTAGCTATAAAGCCACCTTGTTCACCTTCAATTTTCTCCTTCAAACATGTCCCCACCACAGGTGCCGGGAGGCCAGGATGAGCTGACACCAACTAGGCAGGGGGTGCGTGGCGATCACTAGCTAAGAACCGCTCCCACAGCTCGCCTGTGCTAACACACCCTGTTTGCATTAGTATCAGCCCATGCCCCTGGCTTGTCTTCCCTGCCTGGTCTGGCTTGTCTTTCTGACTGTCAGCTCCTTGGGGAAGGGGCTGGCATTTCCAATACATATGCACAGCACCTAGCGCAATAGGGGTCCAATCTGGTTAAGGCCTGCAGACACTACTGTGAGATTGTGAGTCCTCTGAGGCAGAGATAATTTCTTCCTAGGTTTGTACAGCACCGAGCACAGTGGGGCCCCAATCCCGGCTGGGGACTCTGGGCACTACCATTGTACCAATATACACTGTGACTCTTAATAGAAATGAGTTATAAGTAATAACAGTTCAGGTAAATCTTTTACCGCCCAGAAACCGTGTTTGCCTTCCTTTCATTTTCCGCTTTATTGAACTTTCAGGCAAGTGTTAAACGGACCCCCAGCAGAAGACGGGCGTGATGATGGATGGACAGAAGAGAGGGAAATCACGAATTGACAGGGAGCTCTCAGCTCCTGTGTGCCTGTCATTCTGATTCGCTCATCCTGCAGATTCTCCTTCCTGATGCCTCCGAAGGGCCTGATGTAAAGCCCATTACAGTCAATGGAAAGGTTCACACTGATTTCTATGGACTTTGGGTGAGGTCCTAAGGGAAGAGGCTGGAAATGAGTGTGAAGAGACACGACATTTGTCACTAGGCAGGGACTCAGAACAAACAGGGGTGGGAGTGAATTCCAGGTGTGAAATGACAATCCATCTCTACCCTGTGCTCCTTCTGGCGTTTGAGACCATTTCCACAAATCCCCAGTCCCCTCGCAGAGAATGAGCCCCCAAATCAGAGCAAAAGCCCGACTTTTAGTAACCAAGAGGCTATTTACAGAGCAGGAGTGGGGAGCCCAGCCTACGTGACCAGCCCTAATGATCCACAGGTGTGTGTCATGCCCAGGAAACCGACTGAATATCAAGACCATTATTTAGCAAATTGTCAAAGATGCGCAGTGAGTTCAGGCATCTGTCTCTGTGCATGTGTGGGAGGAATTCCGGAGAGAGACCTCACTATGGCGGGTGAACGGGCAGTGCAACAGCCTGTGCAATTTGATGTTGGCAAATGCAAAGTAATGTCCGTTGAGAGGAATAGTGGGAATATGTCTACCGGCTGGAGTAACTGTAAGCTCTCAGGAAAAAGACCCCTGTGTCATCTGGGTGCATTCCAACACATTGCACTTCAATACAGCCAAATGCAAAGTTCTACAGCTGGGACGAGGGAATGCAGGCCACATCTGCAGAAAAGGACCTGGGGGTTACAGTGGACGAGAAGCTGGATATGAGTCAGCAGTGTGCCCTGGTTGCCAAGAAGGCTAATAGCACATTGGGCTGCATTAGTAGGAGCATTGCCAGCAGATCGAGGGAAGTGATTATTCCTCTCTGTTCAGCATTGGTGAGGCCGCATTTAGAATATTGTGTCCAGTTTTGGGCCCTCCCCTACAAAAAGGATGTGGACAAGTTGGAGAGAGTCCAGTGGAGGGCAACAAAAATGATGAGGGGGCTGGAGCACAGGACTTATGAGGAGAGGCTGAGGGAACTGGGCTTGTTTAGTCTGCAGAAGAGAAGAATGAGGAGGGATTTGATAGCGGCCTTTAACTACCTGAAAGGGGGTTCCAGGGAGGATGGAGCTAGGCTGTTCTCGGTGGTGGCAGATGGCAGAACAAGGAGCAACGGTCTCAAGTTGCAGTGGGGGAGGTCTAGGTTGGACATTAGGAAAAAGTTTTTCACCAGGAGGGTGGTGAAGCACTGGAATGGGTTACCTAGGGAGGTGGTGGAATCTCCATCCTTAGAGGTTTTTAAGCTGCGGCTTGACAAAGCCCTGGCTGGGATGATTTAGCTGAGGTTAGTCCTGCCTTGAGCAGGGTGTTGGACTAGATACCTCCTGAGGTCCCTTCCAGCCCTCATCTGCTATGATTCTATGCCTCCTGGAAAACAGTGACTCTGAAAAAGATGAAGGAGTCTTAATAAACAAACAACTCCTGAGCTCCAAAGGCGATCCTGTGGCAAAAAGGCCTAAGGCTACACGGGAACAGGAGCAGGGAGAAGTTTCTACCGCTGCATATGGCATTGGTGAGACGGATACTGAAATACTGCGTGCGGGTCTGGGGTCCCCATTTGAAAAGGGCTGCTGGGAATGAGAGCAGGTGCAGAAAAGAGCCACAAAAAGGCCGTCCAGTGAGAGAGCAAGAAAAGCTGAAGCCGTTTAGCTTATCACAACGATTGAGAGGTGACTTGATTATGTAGCACTCACAAGGGACTGTCCGAGCTCGTTGACCGGTGCCCTGTCCTTTATGGTCTGGGGAGCACTGCTGAAGGGAACCCGGGGTGGGGGGAGCAAGATGTGGTTCCACGGGGGGTTATTGTTCTCCTGTCCCAGAGAAACTGAGCTGGTGTGCGGGCTTATGGAGGCTGCATTATATAGTTAAAGTTTAATAACACCTCGGGTTTACCCCATCCCTGGATGGGAGAGTAACACTTGGTGAGCACAGGCGGGAGATGCTGAACTGCAGTGATCTGAATGGAGACAAGGCTATGTAGAAACTGCTGCAGCCTGCGCAAGGAAAAGCTGCCAGAAGGTAATGCAAACAGCAAAGTGATTTTGCATATAGAGAGCTCTCTCTGGAAGCGGAGGGGAAGATTAAATTGGCTGCAAGCACTATGGGTGGCTGGGAGAGACATTTTTATACCATCTAAAAGATGAGCATTTCAGAGACGTTTGTGACTCTCTGGGCATTTCTAGGACACTTCGCAGTCAAATTGCATCAAAAAGTCATTTGACTTTAACCAAACGTAAACAAGCCACCTACACAGTGAAGAGGAGGGGGAGCTGGGAGATCAGGGTCTGGCTACATGGCTGGCAATAAGAGATCAGATTTTACAACTAATTGCTACAGCAAAAACAGAGCAGGTGAAGTCCCTAAAGTAGAGACAATTCAGAAATAGCGGACTGCAAAATGAAAGGAGCTTGAAATACAGTTTCAGGAAAGCCTGAATGCAATTAAAACTCAGCCCCCTGGGGGCACGTGGTCACCCCCACTCCAGAAATCAGAACTAGTTTGAAACATGGATTTGAAAAATAACAGGATAGCTTGGGAACCCCCCACCAACAGGAGAGGTGACGTGTGACTAGTCTGGCTCATCGGCTGAAAAGAGGGATTCAGAAGGGGTGCGCCGAGGAAGAGATCGTGGACGCGATGATCAAAGCAGAGAGCTCAGGACTGAACCTGGGAACACTGGCTACCAACGCTAAGGTGCTTCTCAAGGTGCGTTTACCAAGAAAAAGATGCGGCTGAACTTTACCGGCAGCTCTCAAGAGCAGCACAAGAGTCACCTATGAATTTCCTAGGCAGAGCCCTTGGGCTGAGACAGAAAGTGCTGGCTGCTTTACAAGAAGCTGACTCTGACCTAAGGTAAGAGCCTTGTAAAAAGCGTGTTCCTGCAATCCTGACAGGCTTACAGGACGATGACAGTCAAAGAGCAATGCAACCGCTTAAAGGAAATAATCAGGTTGCCGAGGAGACCCTATCTGAGAAGCTGAACGCTACTGAAAGGGATGATGAAGTAGAAAACCAACAGAAGCTGGAGAGTGGAGCCATTGGCAAGGCAAGAGATGTATTTCTGTGACATCACGGTGCACGGAGCAGAGGCGAGAAAGCGAAGCCGCACCTCCGTTTAAGGCAGGGGTTCTCAAACTGGGGTCAGGCCCCCCCTGAAGGGGTCACGAGGTTATTATGAGGGGTTGTGAGCTGTCAGCCCCTGCACATGGCGTGGCTGTTAGTCCCGTGCATGGCTGACAGCCAGAGCCCTTCAGAGCTGGGTGATCAGGGAGCAGAAGCTGCTGGCCAGGGTCTCTGAAGGCAGCACCATGCGCAGCAGCAGCACAGAAGTAAGGGTGGCATGGCATGGGGTGGGGGGACATGGCATGGGGGTGCATCACTTTTTGACACTATTTTGCAGCCTGAAATATTTGCAAAGCGGGTCCCAGGGAAAAACGTTTGAGAACCCCTGTAAGGGAAAAGAAGTATCTGATGAACGAGACTAAAGGCCAGTATAGATGACATCGAAGCTGGGAGAGCTGAAATTAACATGCTAAAGCAAGCTGTCCAGACACACGACAAAACAATGCTAATGCGAGGCGGAAAGCTGCGGTCAGGCAACCCCAGAGGAGATGGTGTGTTAGCTGCAAGGAGGCGAGGGGATCAGACAGAGACAGGACTCGTGACCACGGTTTCAGATGTGGGAGCAGAGAACAGCACCAATCAGCAGTGACCAGGAGTGGCTGGCAGAACGTCAGAGTCCCAAAGTCAGCTTCCGCGTCAGGCAGGAAAACCATCAGAGAGCACAGACAAAATTGAGAGCCCTGCACGTAATTTACCAGGAGTGACCTATATTTGCCACCTACCACCCAGGCAGCAACCCTGTGTGGCTAACCTAGTTGGAAAGCGATGGCTGGTGTGGTCTTTGCTCAATAAAGTAAACACTCAAAACCTCTGGGGCACAGGTGTGCATGGGTGAGAGGCCCATTGACTGGGTACGTGTCACCACAGGTTGGGATGCGGAGATAAAATTTCTAGACACCATTAATGGCTGATTCTTGGAGCAGCTAGTCCTGGAACCCACAAAGGAAGAAGCAAGTCTTGATTTAGTCCTAAGTGGTGCACAGGATCTGGTGCAAGAGGCAAATATAGCTGAACCACTTGGTAATAGTGACCACACTGTAATTAAATTTCACATCCTTGTGGGGGCGAAAAATAACAAAGAAGCCCACCACAGTAGTAGTTAGCTTCAGAAAAGGGGAAAAACAGAAAAATGAGGAAGCACGTTAAATGGAAATCGAAAGGAGCAGTCACTAGAGTGAAATACCGGCAAGTGGCATAGAAACTTTAAAAAAACACCATAATGGAGGCGCAAATTAAACGTATGCCCCCAAATAAAAAAATAGTAAAGAGAACCAAAAAAATGCCACCAGGGCTAAACAACAGAGTGGAAGAGGTTGTTAAAGGCATCGTTTAAAAATTGGACATCAGCTCCTACTGAGGAAAATAGAAAGGCGCATAATCTCAAGTCACGGGTAATAGTTTAATTAGGCAGGCCAAAAAAAGAAGCTGATGAGCAAGTAGCAAAAGACAGTAGCTCCTGTAAACTGCTCATCAAACTGATGTGATGTTCACACCAGCTTTTGAAACATGAGTGCCAGAATGAGCCCATGGACACTGGCCCCAGTAGCACACACGGGGACAGATCACCAGGACAGTCAAAACAGTTGCTCACGTCATCCGATGAGGCTGACATCTGAACAGTTCGGGCCACCTACTTATCAGTGTCTGAATCCAGTTCTTGGGCTGGTGAAGCCTGCCCCAGAGGATTATCTTCATGTTTATCACACGCCATACCCAGTACTATTTCTGTATCTTATCCTGCATTAGATCCAAGACTCATTTAAATGACATTGATTTACGTGATAGCTGTTTTTTGTAGTTCTGGATAACTTGCTGTTTATTTAGTAGGTGTTTTGTTATGCCCAACGACTTTGAGTTGCATGGTTAAACCGTTGATCCTATCAGAACAGCTATTCCTAAGGTAGGAATATCTCTGGGAATTTAAATGGTCGGAACTGGTTGTTGCGTTGGATAATGGAACAACACCTGCCACACATCATCAGTCGGTGTCAGAAAACGAATTGTTGTGCGCATGAGGCACTAATAAGTCAGATTGAGGGCCAGTGTTATATGTTTTGTTAACAAGACATGTCAGGATGAGGCGGAAAGGTAGCACTCATAAGGGAATGTTGGAGTTAATTGACCTTTAAGGTCCGGAGCACAGCTGAAGAGAAAAAGAGAACACGTCGGGAAGGGAGGGCTGGTCCGAGAGGGGTTGTTGTTGTGTCCTGGGGAGACTGAAGTGGTGTGATGCTTCTGCAGGCTGCATGATTTTTAGTTTTGGTTTTTATATTAAGTTTACTAAAACCTCAGCTTTAAAACCACCTGTGACACTGGGCCAGGAAAAGCTAAACAACTTTACAAATTGCATTGGCCAATATACGTTACAATTCTCCACTCAAGGAAACAGCTGTGGACTGTCTTGATAATGTAGATGTCTATTGCTGATTGTACTGGTTGAGGAAGGACCCAGTGTGCAAAGAGCAAATGGTCGGCTCACTTTCTTCAAAGCCCACGTGAGGGAGTTACCTACAAGGGCCCACCTTGCTACAACTATAAAGGAAGCTTCAGGCCTGATCCTTTTTATCTCAGATTTGTCCAAGCTTATCAGGGAAAGTTTGGATCACAAGATTGGGATCCCAGCACCAGCCTGGAATGGCCCTGCTAATTCTCATGGGAGCATTTGAACGCACTCTGCCCATGGACTATTTAGTCTTCTTTTCTCTGAACTGGATTTCTAATAAAGAAGCTCTAAACAAGGACTAAAGACCTTCCAAGCCGTTTGGGTAATTTCAGAGACTTTGCAATTTAAGAACTTTGCAATTCAATTATCGTCTGCAACTGACCTAAGAACTTTATTTTCAGCTGTGTATGTATACTGAGCTTTTACCCAGTACTCTTTCCTTTTTAAATAAATATTAGTTTCGTTAATAAGCATTGGCTTTAAGCATGGATTTAGGTAAGATCGGAACTATTCATTGACCTATTTGGTAATGCGTCCAGATGGGATTGGTAGAACTTTTTTTTTTTTTACATATGATGGATAAAGATTTTCAGTAATCCCCATCATATTTGACTTGGTGCTCTGGGTGCTAGCCAGTTTTAAGGAAACTGCGTTTTGTCTTCTGAGTGACAAGTGAGGTGATCAGAAGCTGTTTGTTGCTGGTGTGGTATATCTAATGGAAGAAAACCCACGCGCATTCAGGGCTTTTCCTGCCCCATTTCAACTATCTCAGCCTGGCGTCCCTAGAACGTCACACCATCCTTGCACTGGAGTGTAACCATTACAGTGCATGAGGCGCCTTCACCAGGAGAAAAGAGCAGGTACTCAATGGCTCTTTAATGCAGCAGAGAAAGGCAGAACAAGAAAATGGTCAGAAGCTGAAGCCCAGCACATTCAAATCAAGATACACATTTTTACCCGTGCAGGTGATTAACCATTACTACAAACTCCCAAGGGACGGGGGGGAGGAGTTCTCTGTCTCTTGACATCCTCACATCCAGACTGGCGCCTTCTGGGAGCTGCTTTAGCCAATCACCAGTTATTGGTCTCGATCGAGGGGTAAGTGGGTGACGGTGAATGGCCTGTGCCATGCAGGAGGCCAGGCTGGATGATCTATTGGTACCTTCCGGCCTTAACGCCTACGAATGGCTGTGGCGAGCAGAGTGAAAACCTCCAGTCAACGTACAGTAGCAGTCAGAAAAGCAAAGATGATGTTGGGAGGCACGAAGAGTGCTTTGAAACGCTACTGAGGTTATGCTGCCATTCTCAGCGGATCCCCTGCCCGGCCGCTGCGCTCAATTCTAGTCACCCCCGTCTCACGCAGGAGACAGCGGAAATGGAGGCGTTGCTCAGATGGGTGACAAGAATCTTGTACCATCCTCTGAGGCAGCTGGTTTTGGCCGCTCCTGGAGACCAGCTGCCGGGCTAGGTGGGCTGGATGAGTGCTGGTGGCACAGACTGACTTTTCCAAACCCCACTGTTGATTTTGGGGCACCAAAGGGAAGTCTGGGTCAGCACAACCACGGCCCCACTTCACACCAGGGCTGGAGGGACGTGAAGAGGGAACATCCTTTGACCAAAGCATCGATTACACTGGGATGCTGCACGTATCTGGGATAAAAGAGCCAGCTGCTTCCCAAGGCTCCCGGGCTTCGCTTCCTTTCCCCATCTTCTCTTCCCTTACAGAACTCACTGCAACATCATTTCTCATCGCTGCCTTCGCTTCCTTTTTTGTCTCTCTCGCTGTCCTTTCCCCCCCCCACGCCTGTTCTTAGAGGGAGGCCCAGCTCTCCCTGGTTACGTTGCGATGAACTTGCCAGATGGAGCGTGATTCCCCCCCCCGCCTCTCCGCACACAGCTGTGGACGCCCGCCCAAGAGGCTTGAGAGAGCTGCAGCCGGAGGAGGTGACTCAGACAAGGTGTCCCAGAGACACCAGGCCCGGGGCGCAGCAGGTGTAAATGGGCGCAGCTCCGTCAGTCAGGGCCGGCCAGGAACCAAGCCGCACCCATTTACACCCGCTGAGCCTGTAGCTTTGTCGCATGCTGCCCAGAAACTCATCAGTTCTGATATTGCAGCAGCCCCTCCTCACCTCCCAACTGTGGCCAGGGCCCCTTCCTCTGGGCCCGGCCCGCTCAGTCCCTGCCCACAGCGCTTGCAATCCAACTGAAGACCAAGTGCAAGCAAGGTGTGTAGCAAACAGCCTGCCGGAGCGGGAGGGAGGCCTGGGGGGGGACAGCAGGTGCAGTGGGGCGTGCAGAGGAGGCGGCGTGCACAGCCCCCCGGCTTGCAGGCGTTTGAAGGTGTCTGTCAGTGCATGTGGCTCTGCTGGAATCACCGGAGCTGTGATGTGACCGGGGGTGTAGGCGGAGTGGGATTGCTCACGACCTCTGCCTCCAGTGCCAGCCCCCATTTCCCCCTATCACCCTCCCACGCACTGCCCCACCCCTCCTAAATCACCCTCCTGGACACACACACAGCCACTCCTGCTCCCCTGGCAAACACAAACCTCCCTCCCGTCACCCCCTCAGCCCTCTAGCTCCTGCCTGCTCTCGGCCCCAGAGCCGGCAGGCCCCGTCTTGCTTGCCCGCCTGGTCTCCCCCACGCTCTGCTTGGCGCTGCTTGCTCTGCAGTGTGGGTGACTTGGGCATGGCTGGTCCAGCTGGAAGGTAGCCAAGTCTGGGCAGCTTGAACCCGGGGGTTATAGAAGGTGCCAAGGCTGTGAGGGGCAGGGAAGGGCCTGGCTCAGGCCAGCTTGGCCACGGCTGATTTGGGCAGTTTGGATTCCCGAGTTGCCTGCCTTCCCACGACAGGTGGAAGATGCAGAATCCATAACAGGAAGCGACACGGTCCTGAAACGAGGACGCAGCGCGAGCTACAAAGCACTTCCCCACACAGGACGGGCCGTGAAGAGATCCCTGCTGCGGGGACGAGGGTATATACAGGGTTAGCGGCACATTGCTCTAGTCAGAGCAATGAGCCACACGGCAGGCATCCCAGGGATGTGTCGGGTTCCCATCCATGCGAACCTTCCCAGTGCAGGCCTGTGCAGAGGGTTTCCACATTCTGCCCAGTGCCCGGCCATCTAGAGACACCAGCCAGGCTGAGCAAAGTACTCTACTGCCTGGTCCAGGCACGCAGGCCTGATATCCAGCCTCAGGAACGCGCTTCCCCCCAGATCCCTGCAAGAGGCTAAATCCACCCTCACACAGCATCTGCACCCACAAAAAGTCAATGCCCACAAGCCCAGTCCATTGGTTGCTCACCAAAGAACGCGATGAAGGCCAAAGCCGAGCGGCAGAGCGGAGGGGTGGGGAGCTGGGTCCTGGCCATGTCCCCTGGACGCTGTCGCCTTTCTGCTGGGCGCTGAAACGGTCCAGAAAGCGCGACTGCTCTTTATCTCGTACCTCCGCTAAAGCAAACAGGCGGTGTGACGCTCTGACTCACGCACCAGGAGGTACCGCCAACAGCACGCTGGGCCACAGTGACGCCGTGCTTGTGGGCCAGTGGGAAGCAGCCGGCCCCATCTCAGCAACCCCTCCTGCCCAGGGCCCCCTCTGCCTTGACAGGAGGTTTCTGGGGCAGGGGCGGTGCCGGTGTGGAGGAAAGGAGGGACCGGGAGTCCCAGAGGAAGGACCTGGCTCTAAGGATGGGCTCCCTTCTCCCCATACGACACGGAGGGCCCGGGGACAATGGCCATCATGTGGTTGGTGTCGTTCTGAAAAGGGAAGGCTCTTTCCTACAGCCAGAAAATAACCATGCTGGGGCAGGGGGGGCTGGTTAATAATTAATAGCGCTCCAAAAACGGCACCTGGCTGCTTCCACCCCAGCCCCACCAGTGCAAACAGCGCTGCCCAGATAAGCTGGGAAACGAGATGCCCAGAGGGCTGGCACAGATCTACTAAGTAGCACGCTCGGCTTGTCAGCAGCATGGGGCTTTTCAGACTGAGCTCCGGTCCTGCTCAGCGAACACCTGCTGCCTCGCCTCCAATGGGAGCTGGATGGATCCTGTGGGGGATCCCGGGGAGATTAGGGTCTGCCCTGGCCAGGCGCTGAGTATGGCATCTGTGCAGGGTAACCGTGGTACTACATCAAAAGGTGCGGAACCACCAGTCAGGGGCATGAGCAGAGAGAGGGATCGCTGGGCGGCCAGCCAGAACACAGGTGGTCCCGGTCTGGAAGCAGTTCAGCCCAACGGCCCTCCATTCCTAAGGAAAGGAAATGCCCAGGAGGGGGTTGGGTCGCAGCCATGCTGGCGAATGGAAGCCTGCAGCATCCTTGCGTCAGATCCAGTCTGGAAAGGTGGACAGAGCTGTAGCGTATTGAAAACTGTATTGAGATGAAAAGCTACTACTTTAAAGTGTAAGGGTTTTCCTGGTCCTGCTTGCAGGCTCGGCGCCTCTGAGGACAGCTGTGTGATCTGGGGCTTCAGCAGGCTAGCAGCAAAAGAGCCATTGTCGAGCAAGATCTCTCTGCCTCGGCGAGCAGCCTGCTTTGTCTCGCCCTGTATTTGGTTGTTGCGTGTTAGGTTTCTGGAGTCCAAGCAATAAAGTAGTGTTACAGTGCAACCTTCCAGGGAGAGTATTAACGTTTTGTTTGTCCTTCTCTGTGTGCATGCCATGACAATAACAAGAGCCAGCCTGCAGAGAAGCACTTCCTGGGCTGCAGGCAAAGGGCGTTTATCAGGGCGAGGGATTTGGTCATTAATCTAGATTACACAGGACTCTGTTGCTTGGCACCAGCTTTGGAAGCCAAGGCAAAGGCTGAAGTTATTAGATATTCCCCAGTTCATGGAAGCATCAGAACTCAGCAGTAGCTATTTGCACGGGGTGCTGGGCAGAGACAGACCCATCTTGTTGACAGGGAGTGAGGCACAAAGCAGGGATGCTGGTGAGCAAGGTTGTGTGTCATAAAGCCAGGCCGATGGTTTCCCCAGTGTCTACGGGACAAGGGCTTGACCATGGTGCTCTGGGAATACCAGCTCCCTGCCTGGCACCCGTCAGTACCACTTTGCATTCCACCTCAGGCTCTCAAAGCACTTCCCTGCCACGCCCACTTGAACTGATTAAATACCCCCGTGCGATAGGTATCATCCCTTTTAAAACAGGTGGAAATGGAGTCACAGAGCCATGCAGTGACTTGCCCCTGGTCATACACAGTCTCTGGCAAAGCCAGGAATTGAACCCAGCTCTGTGTCAACCATGCTTCCCCCTGCACAGAAGGATTAGCTTTATAATCCATTTGGGAATAGGAATTCTGCTAGGACTCGGAGTTCTGCCTGAGCCCAAAAGTTGAACCACAGATGCCGAAGGGGAATTTGCATCCGTGATTCCATCTGCTGTAGGTAGGAGAGGTTGAGGCAGCTTCCATCGCAGCATCCAGGGAAAGCACTGGTAGGGTGGCAGTAGATGCTACTTAAAGATGAAGGTAGGGAGGGAGGGCAGCGGGCCATGCCTTTGGAAGGTGATGGGTGACAAAAGCAGGAGGTGGCGGCATTTAGATGAATAAGGATGCGGAGCTTCCTCTGGGGACCACGGTGACGGGTTCCACCCAGCATGAGGGAGTGAGTTACACGGAGGTGATCATTGATGCCTCCCAGGCTGCCCTGGGACAAGTGCCAGAGCATCTGCAGCTCCGGCAGGCCAGCCTGATTGAAGCTAGTGCACGTTGGTGTTTTGCTCCAGCGGTGGCATGTCTGGGGAGAACTGGTACTGCCGGTCACAGTGAAGCCCAGGCTTTCCTGGGAACCGTCTGTGATTGTTACAAGTGAGATGCTCTCACCGGCAAAAAGTCTCCGCACAAAAAGAGCTGAGTCAACGCCAGCCAGCTGAAGCCTCAGAAAGAGACAGGACCACGTGTCCATCAGACACAGCCACATGCCTTGCATGGAGCTGGTACTCGCCCTTGCCCCCCGCACCGACTGCAGCCAGATGGAAGGAGTTCAGGGAGGAGGCTGCCTCCTGGCTGATCTCCCGTCCCCCTGGCTGCAGCAGGGAAACCGCACACGTCCTGTAGCTCCGTGCGCTCCACCTGGGTCCCTAGGCAGTGGCTCCCTTCTGCAGCCAGGGGGACGGAGATCAGTGCTCCCTCCCTCTGGCTCCAGCAGGGACCCCAGCGCCTGTGGACCCAGGCGAAGCACTTTGCCGTTCTCCCTGCTACAGCAAGGGGAGGGCAGCGCTGATCTCCTATCCCCTTGGCTGCAGCAAGGAGCCGGCACTGGTCTCATAGCCCCGTGGCAACGCGCTCCACCTGGCTCCTTCGGCAGCGGATCCCTTCTGCAGCCAGCAGGAGGGGAGCCGTGGGCCACTTTTGTCCCCTGGGCCACAGGTTGGGAACCACTGGTCTAGAAGAAATGCCCCTGGGTCGAGTGCAAGACTTTGCTTCAGGGGGCCAATTAAGGCGTTAGCCTTCGAAAGAGGGAATTCACATCGCCGCGGTTTTGCCCAGGCGTCAGAAACGCACCCGTGGGCATGAGGAGGATGAAATGCATCAATGGAAAGTCTCTTGCTGCTTCACAAACAGGTGCGGTCCTGACAAGCCGAGAGAGACGAGGCAGCAGGGCTGGAGCGAGCGCTACGTTGGAAAGGAGAAATGAGTCCAGCCCCCGGCTCTTCGAGGCACGGCCCTGCCACATCAGCCCGCTCTGGGACTTATCAAACTCTCGCTTAAAACTAGATAGGTGGTTTGTCCCTCACTGCTCCTACTGGGAGACTTTCCAGACCCTCAGTCCGATGGTTAGAAACCTGCCTCAGTTTCCAGCCTCAATTTCTTCCTGGCCAGTTTATCCCCATAGATTTGGTTGGAGAAAGAGAGCAAGCGGGCCGCAGAGAATGCAGATCAGAGTGTAGTTGGGATGGGCCAGGAATGGAGAAGTTAACGAGAGGCCACGGGCTCAGACAGGTCAATGTGGACAGGAAATTGGACCGTCCAAAACTCACAAGGGTATCTACTAGAGCTGGGTAAATTCTTCTTGATGAACAGCAGATTCGCCAAAAGCTGCGTTTTTCGTGGCACTGAAATGGTTGGTGCTTTCTGCCTGAATTCGGAGAATAGGTTTGGGGGAAAAAAAAAGATTTGCCTTTTTAAAAAACAGAACAAAACTTTGCACCGTTTCAAAATAAAAGGTTTTGACTTTTCATTTCAAAACGTTTCATTTTGAAAGTTAGCTATATTTATTTAAACAACAAAAAAGGGGGCAAAGCCCACTCAAAAACTAAACCAAAACCCAAAGTCATCTCATTTCAGGTTGAATGAAATTTTGGTTTTTTGTTTTGGTGAGAAAAACTGAAACGTTTCGGTTTTGGTTTGAAACAAACCAAATTCCTTGGGGTTTTTTTTTCAGGTTGGGCCCCCAAACCAACAAATCAATTATTTGTTCAGTTCTAGTTTCTCGTGCAAACAAGGGAACTCCTCCTCTTTGGGGAGTGATATTTGCACACTTAGCTCAGAAGTTCTAGGCGTCAGCCACTCAGAGTTTCTGGGAGTGGCCTGGTAGCTAAGTCACTAGACTCAGGGGCACACAGGAGGTGGGTTCAGTTCCCAGATTCCCTGTGCCACCTTCAGCCACTCATTTCTGCTCCCTGCGCCTTAGTGTTCCACGTGTAAAATGGGGAGAATGCAGCCCTACGTTAGGGGGTGTTGAGGGAATGAACCCATGCAAGGTGTGCAGACGCTATGGTGACATGTGGACACCTGGATAGACAGGAGCCAGGATTTCCCCTCAGACTCCATAGAGCGATTTGCAGCTCATTAAGCCGGTTTAAGGAGAGCAGGGGAGCGGAGGCCTGGCTTGGGTTGAGAAGAGCAATGCAGTTTGGTCCAGTGCAGGTTTGCAAGCAGATAATTAGCTTTCCTTCTCTCTGCGTGGCTGATGCGAGCCTGTCTCTGTGTCACCTTAGTTCTATCCCCTGGACTACACTGAACAGTTCATCTTCCTCCTGGTGCTTGGACTCTCCAAATTCTGTGGCTTCCATAATTTAGTTCCACCTATTCCTCCTTTCCTGCTACCTCTGAACTCTTCTTTCTTTGGTTCAGAAGCCGAGGTTTGCAGATGAAGTAGGATTTACTGCAGTTCATTTGCATGAAGCATCTAACCTGGCTGGGGGAGAAGCGTTGTTAATACGGGCCGTGCTGCTCTACAGGGCAGCGTTTGCATACAGCTTTGTTTGCCTCCCAGAAGCTTCCCGTGTGCCCTGCCTCCCCGGATCACAGCTGGCTCGGCACTATTTTAAATACAAAAACCAGAAACACTTTTAATGATCACTTATGAAAAATATTACATTTTCAAATTGTACATAAAAATAACCTTTCCGGGCCCCCCCATCGCACCTGCCAGAAGGGTCTGGTTGACCTCTAGAAATAGGCAGCACAAGACCGGTTAGAAGGGCACAGGCCGGGCTGGAAGAGCGGTTAGTATCTACAGGAATAAATTACGTGTTATCCAAAAAAAAAAAAAAGTGAATACATAAGATTGAAGGAGTCCATTAAATAAACCAAGATAATAATTGCACAGTAGGAATTCAAACGCTGAAGGCTTCCTTGC
This sequence comes from Emydura macquarii macquarii, assembly GCF_026122565.2. NCBI lineage: Eukaryota > Metazoa > Chordata > Testudines > Chelidae > Emydura > Emydura macquarii. Next base: position 1,468,223 of record NW_027130449.1, on the reverse strand, counting down.
AAATCAGTTGTTAGGAGATTAGGCTATAAGGTTATTCTAGAGTGTTACATGCAGGTTAATAGCACACATTCCCGACCGTCCCCTGGAGGGAAGCCGTGGGGCAGGACAGGGCAGGGCCTCGGGTGCAGGAACCTGGGGGCTCTTTACAAAGTGTAGCTCCTAAAAGAGTGCCAGTGGATGAGACAGATGACAGGGAGACGCCGGAAGCGGTGGGTTTGCGGGCCAGGGTGAGGTCTCTGGGCCGAGACAGAACAGGGTCTGCATGTCCATCAGGGGAAGCAGAGCCTGACACCTGCCAGCCCCAGGCCTGGAGCTGCTAGCTAGGGGCAGACCCAGAAGGAGGGCAGGTCTTCACAGCAAGAGCCAGGGCAAAGCTCTTCAGTCCACTCAGCCCTTGCATCCTCCCAGCCTCTGGCTAGCCGGGATAGAGCGCAAGGCCCTGCTCCTCTGCTGGCTGGTGGCAAACACAGACAAGGGGCACCCTGTAGGGTCGCAGCCGGGCCGTGCCCGAAGTGGAAGTTTGGATCCCGCAGACGCCGTTGGCTGAGCAGTCCCTGTGCCACTGGTTGGAAATAACCACGCCCGGGCTGGGGTCAGCTCATCCGCCGCAGCGCCCCACCCTGCACCAGCCCAAGCGAAGGGCAGCGCCGCGTCTACAGTTTCTACCTGAAGCCGAAATCCCCGGGGATGGGTTCAGACCGGCTGATCTCAGCAGGGCTTTTCCGACCACAGCTGTTTTCAACCTCCGCTCCGTGGACCCTGGGGCTCGGCTGACTATGTCTAAAGGTGGCTCTGCAAAGAAAGTTTCAGATCCCAGGAAAGGCATCCCATTGTACTGATCAATCCAAAGTATGTGATCTGCCCTCCCCCCCCGCCGACAGGTCAACCCCCAGAAGCGCTGTTGTTACCCCAGAAGCCCCCAGTTTAGCACCCTTTCCCGTGCCGAGCAGCTGCAGCGTTTCTAGGTGAATTCTGTTCAGTCAGTTTTCTGTTTAAGACGGCTCTGGCAGGGTGAATTTCCAGAGAATTGCCGCACCTCCACTCGAAATGTTCTTAGGGGTCCGCCCAGGAAGAAAGGTTGAATACCATGTCCCACAAGAAGCGGCAGGAGCTGACCACTGCAGCCAGGGAATTAGCAACACCGTGAGCAGCAGTGTTCCTTCAGTCTCTGCTTGCCAACGGCCACCCCCACACAGAGGGCGCCCAGGGTGGCTGCTAGTTCTCGGGAAGAGGGGGCCGGGAGGATAACACTGAGAGCTGGCAGCGTGTGTGTCAGAGGAAGCTGGTCTCCTGGGAGTCTCTGGGTGACGCCACGCGCAAGGCTCCCCCTCACGCACGCTTACACCAGGGATCCCGCTTGGCTCTGGGCAGGCACCATGACTGGCACCGCGCCCATTCTGGTCAGGGTAGAGGTGGTTATCCCGGGAGGGACAGCAGACTCCTGGCGGGGGGCCTGCGGCTGTGCCCCATTTGTCCTGTGGAGAGTGGTCCTATTGCTTGGCACAACGCTCGGGTAGTGGTTGCCGTTCAGAGCTGGTGGGAAATAGAGGGGCAGACTCTGGCTGGACAAGCTGGGAGTGGGCGTCAGGGTTCTGCTCCGGGGGTTGCCGTAAGGAGGCTTGTAGCCCACCGTGCTCCCGGCGGCGGTGGTGATGGAGGCTGTGTCTGAAGCAGGCTTGGCCGGGTACAGTCTGTGGTCCCGGTTCGTGTTCACGGACGACAAGGTACCGTTTTTGGAGACGATGTCAGAGCCGGAACCTTTCGCCCAAGAAAGCGTCTTTGGCGCAACCGCATCCTCTCTGAAAAGGAGAGCGAAGACAGAGTCAGTGCCAGCAGCCGGCCAGGGGGTCTCTGTATTCACACACACTGCTGGCCTCACCCCTAACCAGGGGAGGAACGGAGCATTGCTCGAAACCGGACCGGAGACTTAAAGCACCAAGATGCTTCCCAGGGAAAACACTCCAGATGGGCCATTCCACAAACAGGGGCCCTACAAGCAGATCACAAAGAGTGGCAAGCTTTGGATCTAACAATCCTGAGCATGTGCTGCCTGCAGACGGGGCATCTGGGGGTCTGGACTCTGACTCATTGGTTCGGATAACAAATGACATTAAAAAACCATTAAAGGGACATTAGACCTCTGCCGCCTGGGCTCACAGAGCAACTGATAGCAGTAGTTGGCTGTTATCCTCTAGGTAGGCCAAGCACCAGAGAGTGAGGAGAGAGACTTTGCCAGCAGGTTTCACAGCTGTTTTCTGGCAGCTGAGGAATGTAGAGACTCAGGTTCAATGCTGAGCTCTGGAGGGAGTGTTCTCTAGTGGTTACAGACCCATCAGCCCTTGCCCCCATCCCACCTGTCCCCCTCTGCCTCCCTGCACTTTCTCCTGACTCCCTCTGCTTCCTCCTTACTCTGGGCTCTTGTTCCCCTTTTCCTCATGGCTCCTCCAACCCCTCTCTGCCCACATCCCGCCCACCCACGCATCCCCCATCCTTCTCACGCATTCCAGTCAAGCTGATTCCTCTCTTTCCTTCTAGCTGCCTGGGTGCCAGCAGAGGGGGGGACCACTGAGAGCACACGGGAGACAAACCAACTGCCGCAGATCCTGGCTGCAGGATGGAGCATGCTCAGTCACTCTGTTCACGTGGGACGGTGTCATGCAATGGGCTCACACGTGGGAAGTGAGAGTGGATGGAGCATGCTTAGTGTGGATGGACTCCGTGCGAACTGAGGTTTTTCAAAGGCTTCTCACTCAGCCAGATTTGGGTAGGTTTTCACAGGAACAGCAAAAGGTACATCCTTGACCCCAGGGTGACTCCCACGCCTAATATCAAACCCCTGCTCCAAAGCATGGAGGAACCCTGGCGCCTTTAAACTGAAAGCTTGTAAAAATATTTTCTTAACATGGGCAAAACAATGTATTTTTCCCTAGCCTTGTTCTCAGAAATGGCTGATTCATTTGGGTTGGAACAAAATACAGCCTGAGGCAAACACATGGCCTGGAAAATTTCAGCCTACATGGTTAAAATGTCCCATAGTTACATGGAACTGAAAACAGGGTCTTATAATGGAAAGTGTCAGGTAACCTTAACTACAGGCAGTATCACTAGCAGTGTTCATAGATTCCAAGGCCAGAAGGGACCATTGTGATCATCTAATCTGGCCTCCTGTATGACATAGGCCAGAGAACAGCCCTACAATAATTCCTAGAATAGATCTTTTAGAAAAACATCCAATCTTGATTGATTAAAACTTGCCAGTGATGGAGACACCACACCACCTTCGGTAAATTGCTTCAATGAGTAATTACCCTCATTGTTAAAAATGTACACCTTATTTCCACTCTGAACTTGTCTAACTTCAACTTCCACCCACTGGATCATGTCAGACCTTTCCCTGCCAGACTGAAGAGCCCATTATTAAATATTTGTTCCCCTTCTAGGTACTTATAGACTGTGATCAAATCACCCCTTCACCTTCTCTTTGTTAAGATAAATAGATTGAGCTCCTTGACTTTCACTAGAAGGCAGGTTTTCTCATCCTTTCATCATTCTCGTGGCTATTCTCTGACCCCTCTCCTATTTATCAACATCTTCCTTGACTGGTGCACCCCAGAACTGGACACAGCATTTCAACAGCCGTAGCATCAGTGCCAAATACAGAGGTAAAATAACTACTCTCTTCCTACTCGAGATTCGCCCGTTTATGGATCCAAGGCTTACATTAGCTCTTTTGACCACAGCGTTGCACTGGGAACTCGTTTCAACCCTAAGCAGTGAAAAATTATTAATCAAAGTGTGAGCCTTTAAAAAAATCATAAAGCTGGATTTTTAAAACTGGGTCATCTTTTTTTTTTTTTTTTAAACATTAGGAGTCATGTTTTCAAGCTTTTCTCCTCAATCCAGAGGGCTAGAAACGGTTTTTAAATGAAAGCTGAGAGTCTCACAATAATCACAGGACTCTGGGAGCTGGGGCTTTATTACAAACACCCAAATAGCACAAGGCTCCTGAGAGTTGGCAACCCTCCCCAGCCTCAAAGAAAATGGTGTTTTTGCGCCGGTATGCCTTTCAGGCAGTTTACACTCATCTTCTCTTCCAGCAGGCAGGTCTGAGCAGGCAGCTCTGTGACCGGCTGTCAAGGGGCGACTGAGGCACCCCTGGCCCAGGCAATGTCTAGGAAGTTTCACCTGGGCTTTGCCAAGCAATGCGGGGATTCTTACTTGATCTCGTTGGCCGTTTCCTCCTGCTTGTCTTTCTTTTTATTCCGATAGACAAACAGTTGCAGAACAAACAAGATAATTAAGCCGACTCCAATGAGAGACCCCACCACGGCTCCGGCGATCACGGCGGCACTGACAGCTGCAGAAAACCAGAGAGAGAGCTTAGAGAGGAACACCAGGGCCAAAGCCATGCAGCAACCAAGTCAGCATGACAGGGGCCAGCCTGGCTGGCATCTGCAGCGCAAAACTGGGCCTTCGCCCACTTATCTTGGAATGAGGGAAAGGGAAGTGGTGGGGACAGCCCAGGGTATAATAATCCTGCTCTTCGAAGTCCTCCAGGATCCTACGGACCTTGCTGCCAACTGAGCTGCATATTGCTAGCGGTAGTACTCAGTGTTAATAATCCCCAAACTCGAGCATGGCTCGCATGCTCCAGATCTGCAGCAACATCTCCCAGGTCACATGTGCGTCTCTTCACTTCGGAGCAGGCTGAAATCCCTGAGCCGTTCCGGGGCTCCTCGCCCCCTGGGTCTAAACGTCCCTTCCAACGACCTAGGTCACTGAAAGCATGAATGGCAGGTCTAAAGGCCGCGTCTCCTCCCCTACTGCGCGGGGAGTTTACTCACGTGATTTCACCTCCAGGGTGATGTTGCACTTGGAGTTGCCGGCTATGTTTGCTGCCGTACAGACGTACGTCCCAGACATGCCCGTTGAGAGGTTCGTTAGCATCAGGGTCCCTCTCGTGAGGTCTGCAAAATTCAGAAGAACAAGAGACCTGTAGAGTCTAAATCGCCCCTGAATGACATTTCATCCCACCTGCCGATGGGCTGCAAGGTGTGCAGCTGTATCACAGTTACCAGCTGGAAGGCCGGCATCTCTAAGGTGTGGTAGTGGTACAGAGCACACGAGTGGGTGAAGGAGGAGAGGGACTGACTGTTAAGTGGCTTAACATCACCTTGCCTTGCTTTTGTGGTTCTGTGGCAGGCCTGGGGCGTGTGGAGCCACCATCACTGTTTCACGCTAAAGCCGTGCGTGTGTAAACGTGGTATACTGGAGTTTAACCATTTTCACAAAGCGACATGATTTCAGAGCGGGGTAAAATCAGTTCCCCGTTTGCAGCCTGCAGGCCCAACATTCGGGTTCACTGAACAAAACAGTGCACAATATTTAAAGCTTTGAAATGAGCGAACCCGACACACTTCTGCCCCTTCCCAAAGAGTCTGTAGTCCTGACAGCAAAGCGGCAGGACATCAGCGAAAGCCTCCAGCTGCGTACATTTCCCACAGAACGGGGCTTCTTCTAAAGAGAGACGTTCTCGAAAACATCCGGCCACCACCGTGTTGTTTGCCACAAATCCTGTCTGTTGCTGCCGGCATAAGAAGTGACGGCATTGGCAGACCCCGGGACCTGTGTTTCAGGCACAGCCCGTTTGATGCGATGCATATCAGTGAGCAAAGCTGTAAGCAGAGCCAGCTTCCAAAGCGTAACCTACCCTGCCAGCACCAAGACATACTGAACCGGGGCCCTTCATGCTATGATTTGCTTCCTCTGTCTGACATGGCCACCTACCGGCCTTTAGCATTTGTAGGCGAGCCTATTTATTCCACCAGGCTTTGCAGAGGAAGACAGAAGGGGCAGAAAGGAGGCAGGAGACTGGGGGTAGGAGGCAACACTCCAGTGGCATAGTGATTTCTGAGTGGGCCAACTGCTTGACTGAAAGGCACAGTAAAAGGTTTCTGTTGGCCCCCTTGGGTCTGCGGGCTTTGTATTCAGTTGATTGTACATGCGTGGCAGCCGGAGGGAGGTTTATTTGTTCAGGTTTTTGTGTGCGCCTAAAGCTGCAGATCGGATCATGCTTAAACTCAGACTCTGGCCAGGTCCAGGAGATCTGAGCCCTACGAACTGGTCAGATCTCGGTACGTCCACGCGGCGAAGCGAGGTGTGACTGCCACACACGGAGACAGACCTGAGCCAGCCTTCATCTAGCGAGCGCTGGTACCGAGAGCAGGGAAGCCCCACAGCACTGGTGGCTGCACGGGCTGCCCAAGCGCAGCTGGGATCTGGGGATGTACGCAAATTGCTAGCCCGGGCGGCCACAGCTTCCCTGCCGCTGGTACCTGAGCTGGCAGGATCAAAGCTGCACTGACCACCGTGAAGACAGACCTCCAAAGTCATCGGCTAATCTCAGTGCTGTGTGGAGCTGCATATTCAGAAAGCGAGGGGAGCCTGAGCAGCCGACACGCAGAGCCCCCGGAGGGGACAGGACAGCGCGATCCATGCCGGAGACCACAAGGGCAGAGCGGGCCACACTCCCCCACGCCTCAGCAAAAGCACGGTAGTGGTGATGGCCGGATGCACAAAGGCTGCGCCGTGGGACACCCGTGACTCCACTGCTCTGGGCTCTATGCTGCGCTCAGGCCCATCGTTAAGCTACACTTATCCCCGTGATACTGTTTCCATAGTAACTAATGTATTTCAAAGAGGAAAAAGTGGAAGGGGTCTGAGTGGGAGAGAGGACCCCATGTACCGCTGTAATAAGCCATAATGCTGGTGATGCTGTGGTGATAAGGGGAGCATGGCAGTGTAGCCCCTGATGGAAAGCAGGATCCGTTTTCTGGCTAATGACCTGCTGGATGAGTTACCCAGGGCTGTATCTCATGACCCACGAGTCCTGGGAGCCATCTGAGCTGCCCAGCTATTACCCGAGGGACTGGTAACAGAAGAAAGGCTCCGCAGCAAAGCCTTGGCGGCAGGAGACCAGGTGGGACTCCAGGGACGCGGCAAAGAGGGAACGGGTGTATTTGAAGAGTCCGAGACAGCTGTGAAACATCAGAAGTTCTGCTGACAGCTGAAATGAGCCTCAGCCCAGAGGCCAGGCTAAGCGCACCCAACCCTCTCCTCCATCATAACAAGAGGAGCGTCATTAGTGTAGCTTGTGGCGGTGAGAGAGCCAGAGACGATGAGCTCGTTGTGACCGATTCTGTTACCCATCAAAATTGTTACTGAGCTTAAAACTCTGTAGAGAGACAAGGTGGGTGAGGACCAGCTTTTACTGGACCAGCTTCTGTTGGTGAGAGAGTCGCGCTTGGTCCAATAAAAGCTATGGCCTCACCCACCTTGTCTCTGTAATATCCCAGGACCAAGGCGGCTACACCACCACATGCAGCCATGTAGGGCAGTTACTCTTCGAGAACCTGATTGGCGAATAGATGGAGTCTAATCTCAGCTTTGCCATCTACGTTGAGTCCTCGGGGGTGTCATTTCACCTCTGGGAGCTTCAGCAGCTTCACTATTATAAGGGGATAATACCCGCCCCCCCTTCACAGAGGCCTTAGCTTAATGGTTCTGGAAATGCTTTGAGATCCTTCGGTGAAATGAGCTGTGGGGTGCACACTGTTCTATTATCCTCCCAGCCTGACGCAGGTGTCTGTCTGTCTGTCGCACACAGGCACCCTGTACGTTTCCATGAGAATATTCAAATGATTTGTAAGAGAGGCCAGTGTAACTCCCTGATCCAACAGTCCCACCCCTTTCCTGGCGGGGGCTGGAAACACGAAACTTCCCTGGCTGACTCTGATCTTTGTTTTTGAGCCGCTCAAGAGAACTCAGCTCAGAGAAATGCAGGGGAGTCAAGGAAGCCCCACTGCATACAGAGAACCGAGCCTGGCATGCCAGGTGGGGGCTTGCCTGCCCCGAGGGGGAGTGCATGTTGCTATGAGAACCTTCCCTTTTACATTTCCTGATTTCTTCCCTTCATCAAACAGTCCTACAGCGTTTAATTAGACACAGCAGCCGGCAGGAGCAGGGGAGACCATCCGAATGAGACGAAACGAGCTGTGACAGCTAATAGAGCTCCACTAATCAAGAGGTACGACCCGTGTAAATCCCCAAGCAGGGGCAAAGTAATGCACGCTACGCTATGCTGCTTGCTTGATAGAAATCGGACTAGTTCAAGCAGACAATTCAAATGCTGAATTCACTCCTCTGACATCTCTTCTCCCTGACAGACCCACTCGGTGTAGTGAGGATCTGTATTACTGCAGTGTCACCTTAGATCACAGACCCATTGTGCTAGATGCTGGACACGCACACATGCATTGTGATACGCTGTAATTATCCGTGCCTTGCAGAGTTTCCAATCTACATAGACAAGACAAAGGGTGCGGGAAAGGAAGGCTTGTCATCCTCATTTCACAGGTGGAGAGCTGAGACCAGGGAGATTCAGTGACTTGCCCATGGTCACTTAGGAAGTTGGTGCCAGAGCCGGGAATTCAATCCAGATCTCCCTACTCCCAGTCTCATGATTTAACCACAACGCCACCCTTCCTCTCGGTTATACACCCACTAGCTGTCTGAACCAGGCCCCTGCAAGGAGCGCGTGTGACTTCCGACACGACAGAGAGAAGGGAGTGATCGAATCAGTGAAGAGAGACATTGAAAGAGTCTAGCTTTACTGAGTCAAGACTCCTGGACCTTTTCTCCACCACACTGGACATCTGGCTGCGGCGCCACGTACCCTAGTGAAGCTGCCATCCAAACCCTCTGACTCCACGTGCAGTCACCTGGCCAGGACACAGCCAGGCTCACGTGTGCCGTGGTTTGAGAGGACAGCAGAACACTTGGTCCATGGAACTGCTCCAAACTGGCCAGGACAGGGCCACAAGCCTGGCGAATGCCACAGCGAAGCCAGCATCTGATGACAACGATCCTCTTCCCCCTTCTCCCACATCGCCCCAGCCACTCAGACCCCTTGGGGAGAGCGTCAGGGTTTCCTGCCTGCATCCCGGCAGCGCCACGATCCTGCCAGTCAGGGCAGGTGCACCCGGGGTGGGGATTCCTACCTTGGGCGGGTGCAAAGAAGACCTGGGTGCTGGGGGTGGTGCGCTGCCAGCTGTATTTGGGGGTCGGCTTGCTGAAGGATGACTTGCAGCTCATGGTGACGTTACCCCCAATGTAGGGGGTCCCGTGGATCTGGCAGGTCGGGGGGGATGGAGGAACTGGAGAGAGCAGGAGAAGAAGTCAGGTTAGTGCCTTTCAAATGCAGACATCCTTACTGTTTTCCAGCTCTAACTTGCAAAAAGAAGCAGTGCCATCTATTGGCTGCAGGCAGCACCCAGCAAATTCATTTGGGAAATCTTGAGCAGCCATGTAAGTTTGGACCCTGCGCCCTGACTCTGCTAGCCCTGCCGCGAACCCCCTCACCGGCGGTTCTTGTGAGCAAGCCAGGAAAGCGCTCCAGTTCTCGATGGGTCTACAAGCCCCAGTAAGTGGTTAGCTTCCCTAAGGCAGCATTTCTCAACCTTTTAATTAGCAAGTTCCCCCTAACTAATGAAAATGGTAATAAGTGCCCAACACTCATTTTTCCACGGGATTTTATGTTCACAGACTAATGTGAGCCACGTGTTGGACGAAGGGCTGAGTATACAAGGCTGTGCTATGACAGTTGTCAGATCTAGTGTGGGTCGGGTTACCACCCTTACACCCGGGGTGCACAACTCAAGTATGTACCTGGGCTAGAGGTGATGTTGGCCAAAGCTAGGAAGCTCTGAGTGGCCTGCCAATGCTGGGGAAAATAAAGTGCCATGCCACATTTTTTGCCATAGATTTGAGAGGAGGAAGGGGTGAGAGAGAGACAGGGAAGGAGGATGAGAGAGAGAGAGACAGGAGAAGAGGGTAACTGGTAAAATCTGGGGCTGTCACAGTTGTCAAAACCTCCTCAGGTCCCTTCCAACCCTCATCCTCTATGATTCCATAATGGTTTGTGTTAGTGCACTGGGCTACGGGATGAGATCATGACATGGAACCAGAAACCTTATCCCATTCTCCTCTAATTGGGTTTTTACACGGCACTCATCACCATGGTAACCAAGTTTCTGAGGGTTCTGGACCACAACTCTGTTTCTGGACATTAAACTCAAGTCTGTCACAGGAAGAGGTTTTAGCATTTCATCTCTCGCTTTCTCCACTCCCCCTCCCCCCAAGCAGCCAGCCAAGATGCCCACTGCAGGTGGCACTGTCACAAGCTGGCCAGCATGGAGCTGCACGTCCAGTGTGGGGCTTCCCTGATGCCTTGCTGGGCCCCCCAACCACAAAAGGGCTCATCTGGGGGAGGGAGAGAGCGAGGACCCAGGGCTCAGCCGCTGATGAGCGGGAGCATCAGCAACCCACTGGTGTCTGGAGAGCACCCAAGGAGGAGCAGATCCACAGAGGTGGGTCAGAAGAGGAAAGCAGAGGTGGGGACACACCAGGGCCTTGCACTTCTGCACTTAACCCATCACTTGCCAGACCCAGCCTGCAGAGCCGGGCAGTGGGGGAAGCTGATCCCTGGGGAAAAACCCAGGTTCAGAAGAGGTGCCCACTGCTTTCCTCACATGGCGGCTAGGGACGCAAGTTCCCCCCCTGCTCAGGACTAACTGGGCACCGGTCCTTCACCAGGGCGGATTTACCCAGAACGGTGAGGTTGATGAGTCCAATGTTTTTCCCGCTGATGGTATCTTCGTCCACAATGTTGACCGTGCACATGTACTCGCCCGAATCCGTTTCCTGGGTGTTGTTAATTGAAATGGAAATATTGAAGTAAGGCATGGGGTACACAAAGCCAGTCCGGTTCGTCTCCTGCACTTTCACAATCCCGTCCATGTAGGTCAATATCTGAAGAGAGAGAGAAGAGAATACAATGCACCCGGGAGTCCTGCAGGGGGCAAACGAATTGGGAAAGGGAGTTGCTTTGGTTTCAAGATGCACATCTCCAGATGGCACCATCACCACGAATAGCTGTGCCAGCGGGCGTGAAGGGGCAGCTCCACTGCCGTCAGTCAATCATCAGTATCAGGGTTTGGGAAACACACCAAAACACAAGGGAGAAGCAAAGGAGAGCAGCAAGCATGCCCCACAGCTGGGAGGGCAAGGAACGGGGGGGAGAAAAGGGACTAGATTAAGGGAGCTAGAAAAGCGGAGAGTCAGGGAGGGAGCCGATGAGGACACCGAATGCTTTCCCGGGATCGGCGTAGCTGAGAGATGGCAGGACACAGAGGGAAGCGGTGGGAAGGCCTAGGCAACGCAGCTGGCCATAGAACATCAGGGCGCAGCTGTTCATGCCGTATCATCCCAACACTCTCCAGAGTAATCAGCGTTGCCATGGTTCCAAGGAAACAGGAAACCAGAGGGAGAGAGAGAAACGGGCCAGGGAGAAAAGGCCCGGTGCTCAGCCAGCTTCTGGAAACCGGAACGGTGCCGAGATTCAGGGAGGCAGTTCCCAGTGGTGGCAGGAGTTTGCAGGGGAGAAGGCTCTTGCACCAGTCATGGGAAGTCCAGTCAGGGCTGGATTTAGGGGCAGGCAACCCAGGCGATCGCCCGGCTTGCCGGGTTTAGGGGGTGCCGGCTTCGGGCCTGTTTTTGTAAATACAGATCCTAGTGCACAAATGTATCATCTTATATGACAGGGACAAACAATGCATGCAAATCACGCATCAAAGTTGTGACATGGGTTACAAATGCACTAAAAATCGATACATTCAAAAGTTTAACAAATGGGGAGGGCTCCGAAGATGCTCCCCGCGCCTCGGGTGCCGTCTGGTTTAGGGGCCCAGTGCTAGGTCTGAGGAGGGAGTGAGGCGGAGAGTTGAGTGAGAAGATCCAGCAGGTCACCTGGGACAAAGCTACGGAGGGCTGCAAACCAAAGACTGGCTGGATCTCGCCGTGCGTCGTGATAGAGAGGACGGAGCCATACGTCTTTCACACGAGAGGAGGCAGGCACAGTAGAAGCGCTTTTTGCACATGCTGGGCTCTGGGGAGCTGGGCCGGGGGGAGATCACAGCGAGAGGGGAGAGGAAAGCTAGCAGGCAGATCACAGCAGGCGACGATAGAGACCGGGTTCAATGACAGAGAGCAATAGCACAGGCTCCCCACAGCGGCAGAGTGCAGGTGACCCTAGGGAGCAAAGCAGAACTTGGACTTCAAACGGTTCAGACCCCAACTCCTGCTTACAGAGAACCCAGAGCTACGGGGGACTCAGGGGACCGAGCCATTTCACTCAAGCTACCCTGCTGGCTGAGCGAGATCTCTCCTCTCTCATTCCTTCTCTTTAGGCACGTGGGAAGGACCCAGGACCCAGGCTCATCACAATTCATCGGCTCCCCACCTGTCTGGCACTTCACAGCGCTTACGCTGGCTTGCTGCGGGGATGGCAGCACTGTAACAGGTACGGAGGTATGCGCTCTTGAATCTAAACAAAAGCAGAAATCGCTGCATAGACATTAGCACCACAACGTCCCGGCTGTTCCTCCAACAGCCCCAATGTGAGGGTGCAATGTGTGACTCACCGGTGCAGGTATCTTTGGGCCACCACACATTTAAACAGCCAGACTGCGAATATTTTACAATTGTTGTTCACAAGTCAATCGACACCACAATTGGGGTCAAGTTCTGCTCTCAGGGCTTATCACCCAGCCATGACATGCAGCGTGCGGCTGGCGCCGAACCAAGATCTCATTAAAGTCAAGTCATCCATCAAACTTTGGAAGCGGACATATATTTCTTGGCTTAAAGGTGAGCTGCGCAGCTTTTCAGTTTGAGACTCCTGGTTTGTAAAGATCCACTGCTGCTTTATCTTTGTCGGAACCTTTGTTCTCATGATTTTTTTAGTTACATGGTGGTTCTGACACCCCCCTTCCCTTTTAAGGGAAAAACCCAAGTGAAGATAGGATCAAACTGGGGGTGGAGGGGAGTGGTAAAACTCTGCCAAGCTCCACCCACATTATTCAAAATTAGACCCTGCTGAGTTAGTGTTGATGACTGTGTCCTCACAAATGAGGTGCCCACCTCCCTGCCTTTTACCTGCAGACGACTGGCTCCAGGTCTCTCGAGGACCCACAGGACATAGGGACTCTTCTGAGAGATGCTCGAGTACCAGATCGGCAACACCGCTGTCTGCCCTTGGATTGTAGACACAGAGGCTTGTCCCACATGGACTTCCAGCAGTGCCGAAGAAAGACCTGCAGAGAGAGAGAGAGAATCAGCACCCCAGGTGCATCCTGACTCCCGGGAACCAGGGCCAAGTCCACTACAGACATCCAAAACTGAGCACCAGAGTCCCTCAGCACCCACTGAGATCCCCGGATCTTGCGGAACACCAGGCTCAAGAGAAGGGGACACTCCACAACTGACAACACTGAACGATCAGAACACCGTGAAATAGAAACTGCAAACGATACCTCGCACTGTAATAGCACGTATAATCCGAGGGTCTCAAAGCACAGTATAGACCCTACGTAGGCATCACCAGGGGCTCCACATGCTTACAGGCCGCACTGAGTTTGTGTATCGTGAATCCTTTGTCAGGATTGCAAACAAGCATTGATCATAACCAACATTCCAGCACTTCCTCTGCGGAGGAAAATTTCGTTTTCTGGAAAGTTACAAGCAAATCGGTGCAGAAGCCAAGGAGCAGGACCTGACATTTGATGTTGGAGCCCAATGTCATTTTGGTGCCTCACTAATTTACAAACAGATTTTGTCTTTAAATACTTGAGACCGTAGGCAGGTGACTCCTCTTTAAAATAAACTAAAAACCTAGTTTACGCACAGACTAGTTTTATAAAAAACATCCGAACCAAGGAAGCTGTGAGCATCAGTCAATATCTATCTCATGTGCTTACATCACTGTAGTAGTTGAGTACCTCGCAGTCATCAGTGTATTTTCCTCCAATCACCCCTGTGAGGCAGGGCACTGCTGCTATCCTCATTGTACAGAGAAGGAACTGAAGAATGAAGAGGCTAAGGATATGTCTACACTGATCACATTTATAATGTGCAAACGAAATAAAATCCAAACCAGTGATAAATAAATACTTGATGCTTTAAACAAGCAGTTTCACAAAGCTGAAAACAGTTATGCGCCAAATCTACTGAGGAAAGAATTTAATCAGAAAATCATGAATGATAATTGGGAATTGTTTAAGAACATTTTAATAGAAGCCCAAAAAGCCACAATCAAGGAAGGCCATATTATTTTTAAAAACTTAACTCATTTAGAGGGGGAGTGAAGGCAGATATAAAAATAAAAATAAAGATATATAAATATAACAGAAGCAATGGGAAGTCAATAGTAATGAATATAAATCAGAAGCTAGAAATTGTAGAAAATTGATAAGGGAAGCAAAGGGACACCAGGAGAAATCTATGGCCAGCAGAATTAAAGACAATATGAAGAAGTTTAAGTATATTGGGAACAAAAATAATCCTACCAACAATATTTGTCCATTACTAGATGGAAATGGCAAAATTATTAATAATAATTCAGAGAAGGCCTTGGACTCTATCCCACTGCAGTTGGGAGCTTGTTTCCCATTGCAGCCTATAGGACAAGCCTGCTTGCTTGCACATATATACCTTTCCTTATAGATTTAAGTATTGTTGTTTTATTATCCTAGGGTCATAGAGTCACATTAACATATTATAGCTGTAATGCAAGGTACCTTACAGGTAAATAAAGAGCAAGTTCAGTTTGACAATCAGAGTCCTCTTGAGTTCTGACTCTGCATGCAGTACATGCAACAATGGCAATGCTAAAGAAAGTCAAATTCAGGTTCCCTTCACAAATACAAGGGCCAGAAATGCCAGGATCGTCTTTACATGACAGATTAGTATCCCAGAATCCGAACAAGTCTTGGGGGCTGCATTGTTCCTAATCCTGAGAGTTCAAAAGTCATGAGTGCGTACGCACCCTCCCACCCAAAACCAAGAAATCGGCTTACAAATACACGAGCTTTTGCCTTCTCTTTTCTAAGTCTTCAGGGGGCACTTGTGTCACATTTTTGAGTTTTTTTCTGCAACTGAGAGGACCAACTTATTTTTAATTGGAAGCTGAGATTCTCACCTAACCTCCTGACTCCAGAAGCTGAGGTTTTAGGGAAAAACCCACCAACTATTGTGAGACCGAGAGAAAACAGAGAATTGGCAACACCGGCTCAGCTGGCTGACCTCATGTCTGGAGCTGAGAGGGGTTTGGCATCCCTGTCAGGAGAGTGAAAGTGAACTGGTTTGCAGGCTAGTTTGTGTGTTTCCCATGAGGGCTGCTGTGGCTAGTGGACAAGTGCTTCTGCAGAAACTGGAAACGTTTCTGTTTGTACTCTCACCGCATACAGGAACTAGCTGCTAGGCCTCTTAATGTTTTAATTGTAGTGGCTTCCCACAGAAACATTTCAAACAGAAACTAATGGCTTCTGATAGTGACGAGCCTGATTCTAACTGTTCCGATTTGTATACAGAAGCTGCAGGGTGATGCCTCAGCTGAGATTGGACTGGTGGAGATTATTCTGCATCGTTCTGACATTCCCATACCACAGAATACGCCAAAGAGAGAGGAGATTGCCCACAAGGGGAGGGGAAATCATCATACAGCCCCTGGACTTTGCCCATTGCCATTTCTGTTGTCTATATTCCGTAAATAACCTGACTGCAATGTTCATCAGCATCACAAATACAATCTATTAGCGGGAGGCCTTGTATATAGGGGCTAGTGACCAGGAAGAAGTTGTCCAATGAATTTTAATGCACCAGCTCCCTTAGGATTTATTTAGAAATGTTGATCGTTTGTGTTAACATTTGTGCCAGCAGTGATGAAGCTGGATGAGTGGATTCTTGTGGCTGCGTCTCTGCAATGAGCCAGGGCTCTTCAGCCCACAACACACATGCAGGCAGGGCTGCCAGCTAGATGCCACCGATTTCCATGCTAAAGGCTCTGCAGGGCAGGGGGTGACATTTTGTACAGCATCAAGCACACCACTTGGGCTCAGGGACTTAAAAAAAAGTCACCATGTTTGACTAAAAATTGGTATTTACAGTCAGTCCTACGCACGTGTGTGGCTGCCTTCTGCTGGTATGCCGATTGCACTTCTGTTCCTGCCCCTCCCCTGGGCACCTGGCAAGGTGGCTTGCTTCATGTTACCTGCTGCAGTGTGTGTGTGTGTGTGTGTGTGTGTGTGTGTGTGTGTGTGTGTGTGTGTGTGTGTGTGTGTGTGTGTGTGTGTGTGTGTGTGTGTGTGTGTGTGTGTGTGTGTGTGTGTGTGTGTGTGTGTGTGTGTGTGTGTGTATACACATTGGACTTTAGAGGGGCCATAAACAATTCCATGCGAAGAACTGGAAAAGACTGGGACTGTTTAATTTAGAGATTAAGAGAACATGATAAAGGTTCATAATAATAATTAACAGCTGACAGAAGACTGGCACCCTTATTTATCCTCCAGTATAATACAAGAGCAAGAGAACAGTCATTAAAAATACAAGACAGCACATTCAAAACTGATAAGAAATGATTTTAACATGGTGTATAATTAGCCGGTGGAACACACTGCCCACAGAATAGCAGAAATATATGAGACATCCAGAGTTATAACTGACAGAATAAAAGTTACATGAGACATAAAGCCTCATATTTCAGGCACAATCCATCACCAGTGCTCTGGAATCAAAAGAAACACCCCATATGAGCAGGTTATCCCATCATTTTCCTGACTAGGATGTTCATGCACTTGCCTCTGAAGCAGCTAGCCCTGGCCCCTGACAGAGACAGGATTTTGGGCCAGGTAGAGTCTGGAATTAACCCTCCAGGGGTCATTGGCAGCCACGTTTTACAGGTTGTTTGAACCAGAATGGGGCTAACCGAGCAGATTGGTGAGCCGGCCAGCATGCAATGGGCCAAATGGCATTGACAGTTTGGAAACGGTGCCTTCACCTCGCTCCACCAGCGAGTCTTCGGGAATTGATCCACTCCTGCCGCTGGCTAAGAGAAATATTCTTACCCAACGGCAGCGGGTCTCATTATTTACCAGTCACGCCAAGGCCTTGATTCTGCTGAACTGGGGCCTCAAACCTCTATAGCAAAAACAACAGAGTCCTGTAGCATTTCTTGCATCTGACGAAGTGGGCTGCAGCCCACGAAAGCTTATGCAGAAATTAATTTGTTAGTCTTTAAAGTGCTACAGGCCGCTCGTTGTCTTTGCTGTATACAGACTAACTTTAAACTCTGGAACTTTAAACCTGTACAGGTTACACATCAAACGATGCAGGCGGTTGGAAGGCTCTGCTGGTCAAGACCAGACGCACATGAATCTAGAACTGCCCAGTTCAGTGCCCCTTCCCCTTCCCCCCTAACCAGTGGCGGAGCCGGTTGCCCCTACACATTTAGCAAAGCCAGATTTGCTTCCAGACTGAATCTGACGCTCATAACAAGAGTATGAGGCGAGGCTCCCCCAGCCCAGAACAGCACAAGACGTCTTGGCTACGTGTCTGCACTCCTCAGGAGCGCTGATGGGATGTGCCATCTGCCTTCGGGGGGGATTTCCTGGCTCACAAGGTGGAGCACTCAGTAAGAGGATGCAAGACAATGGGAATAAGACATTTCCCTGCACACAGGAATGGCTCTGACATCAGGCCCAGCTACTTCCACGGGACCCCGCCGGAAAACAAGCCCTGGAAATAGTCACGACAACAACAGGAAGCTGCACTTATGGCCAGGCTGATAAAGCATCTAAATGTGTTTGTCTCATGGCTTTCCACTGGCATCCCGCAGGCTCCTCCAGCTGCTTGTTCCTACCTTGCCCCAGCCTCTTCCTCCCTTTGGTAAGAGTAATTCAGCGTCCCAGGCAGCTGGTTCAAACCCTCTCAGATCCGCAGCACGCTCTCCTGCTACACATGGCTGGGACCTCTCTAATGAGTACAAGGCTAGTCCCATCAGGTGACCAAAGGTTTGAGGACAGCGCCCCATCAAAGGAGATCATCAGACAAGCCAATCAAAGACCATTCATGCAACTGTCTGCCTTAGCGTGCTAATAACGGCCACCTGCCCTGCAGGGCATGTCTAGGTTATAGTGGGCAGCCTGTGAGACGATGACCCAACAGACGTAGACTTCATGCTAGGCTGTAGAATCAGGCTTGAGTCTGGGAGCGCTACATGTGCCGAAATCTGGGCAGCAGGGCCCGCTCTCCTGGAGATCATATTAGGTGCCCCTACCACGTGCCTATAAACCAGGGAGACTGTAGATGGCACGTCAGGGCACAGACACCTTCTCAGCTGCCAGGAAATATTTTCTCCCAAACATTCTTCCTGTCTAAGGCTCCCAAAGGTGCCCAGGTCCCAGCACCGAGTTATACGGGATTGGTCTAGCGTGACCATAATAATTACATTTAAATTACTGGGTGAAATCTCTCCACTCACTCCGCGACCATTTGTCGGGTGTTAAATGTCACCGCCAGGTTTTCCATCATTTGGACTGAGGCTCCCAAACGATCCCTGCCGATAACAGGATCCAGCAGGGGTCCTGACTCCCCTTACAGCGCATCCAGCCTGGGCACAAGTCATAAATATGCATGTTGTCGTTTTAATCCTCCCCGCTCCCTCCTCCCAAGTTCCAGTGGTCAGAGAAGGGGCAGTTAGGAACCTTCTACAATTAGCTTAATCTGAGCTCCAGTGTCAGTGCTAGAAGCCTGCCCCTGGTGCTAGGGTCTCTCTCTCTTTTTCTCATTGGCTGGAATAAAAATGTTTCCCAGAGAGGCTCAGAAACAAGCTGGGTCTGTGGTCTTCGGTCATACCTCTGCAGGGGGGTTGAAGGGTGCCGTCTAGGTACAGTTTCTCAGCAATTTTAAGGCTTCCTATCTAGCTGGATTATTATTTTCTATTCTTGCTTGTTATTACATAGCACCAAGAGGCCCCAGCTAAGCTCAGGATGCAGCCATGCGGGGGGCTGTAAGAGACTGTGTCCCTTCCCCAAAGAGCTGACAGTCAAAGGGCGGGAGGAAAAGGATTGTACCGCCGAGGCACATGGAGATGAAGTGACTTGTCAGGGTCCCATAGGCCGGGCAGAGAAGTGAACGCAGGTCGCTTGAGTTACAGTCTAAGGCCTTAACCACACAGGCCCCCCTTCTTCTCCGGAGCTTATTTAAATTAATTCAGTTTCCCCTTGTTAGTTTCTCTCCGTTCAGGGTTATTTGAGGAGGGCTCCCTTTACAAGACCCCTCACCCTCCATGCGCACACTGCACACAGACAGCTCTGCAGTGATTTCAGAGGAGAATGCCCAAAGCAAAAGACTGCTTGTCCCTGTGATATTCACGGCTGCAGCGAACACAGGCCACAGTCACCCCACTAGGCCCAGGTGACAACCCAACCAAGGAGGAAAGCATAGGGGGATATTAACGCAGGATGGACGTGCATCCCCAGTCACTCTCGGAACTTGGAAAGCAGCCTCAGGGAGAACACTCCCACCCCCACTGCCGGGGAGAGCTGCTTTAATTGCTGGAGTTACAGCCCAGAGATTATTTTGCAACACTGCAGAAGAAGGATCAGCTGGAAAGTAATCTACTAAAGAGAGGTCAGTAGTGCACTGTCGCAAGGGGAGAGGCAGAGAGCTACAGCCTGAGATACACTTGCCTCTGCTTCCTCTAGCATCTGAGCGCCAGCTCGGCCAGAGAGGCGGGGCCACTCCGTCACAGCTAAAACGCTTCGGGGACCAGCTGCTAGACATCCACAGGCCCTCACCGGGGCTGATCTATTGCTGAGCATATCAGGGACTTCTTGTTAGAGTCCAGTCCCCACGCCGCCCTCCTGCCCACTTCCAAAACAAGAGTTAAAAGAGACCGACCCAGTCAGATCCTCCGTGACTGCGAGCAACCCACACTCTCTGCACCATGCCTTGGGTTTCCAATGCTTTCCATCAAGGGTTCTAATAACGGCATTGATTATCTGCCACCACGACGCATCCGTTATGTGACGGGCGCCAGCAGGTCAGGCCACGGCAGCGAGCCATAAATTAATGGCTCCATTATTTCATACACCCCGGTCGTGCTCTGGGAACGGGGCATCGAACTCTTCCCTTGGCTGTGTCATCTGCGCATCGCCCATTATCAGCTCAGACCCATCCCTGCACCCTCGGGTGGCAAGTGGCCACTTTAAACACATCAGCCGCCACTGCCTGCAAGGCATTGATGCGGGACACTCTTCCAAGGCCCATTCACCAAAGCGAGAGGTCAGCGCACGGCCTTTGAATGCAAACACTGGAGGGCAGGGCTGTCTCTTCGTTATAGGTTTGCACAGTGCCCGGCACAAGGGATCTGGGCTCCTGGTGCTAATCCAGTGCAAACTAACTGTCAGACCAAGCTAATCCCAGCTCCAGCTCCTAGATCACAGCCCTCAGGCCTTGTCTGGACTGGAACGTGTTTGGCCTATAAGCGAAGGGGTAAATGTAAACCAGTGTTAGTTACACTAGTCTAACCCCAGTGTGGACGCTAGGGCCTGGGATATGCTACCAAGTTGGGTCAATGCGAGGCCGTTTATGTTGACCTACTTGTGCACTGCCTACACTTCAATGGGTCTCCCACCGCAGCAAGCACCCCGTTACGCTGACATGATAACTCTGCCCCCCAGGGGCGCAGGGACATGGGCAGCGTACTTGGTTGACACAGTGCGTGTAGACATTGCGTGAGTTATGTCAACCCTGACCATTCTCCAGCAGCTGTCCCGCAATGCCCCCCGCACCGACCACGCTGGTCACCATTGTGAACTCCACTGCCCAGGGGGAAATGGAGACCAGAAGCCGCCCTCCCCTTTAAAGCCCCATGAAGTTTTGAAATGCCTTTTCCTGATTGCCCGGTGTGGGGAGCACCCAGCAGCTCTCCACTGCCCCGTGCAACTACCCAGCTGGCCACGCCGGCTGTGCACTCCAGAAGCGCTCCTGCCTGGAGTACGCAGGAGCTACTGGATCTCCTGGGTCTGTGGGGAGAAGAGGCTGTGCTATCTATGAAACGTTCACGTGGGGGATGCAGGAGGTGGTGTACAGCAGGGACCAGCTGCAGCGCTGCATGAAAGCCAAGGAGCTACGGCAGGTGTACCAGAACAGGGAGCCCAACAGGCGATCTGGTGCCAAGCCACAGACCTGCCCCTTTTACATCCTCGGCGGAGACCCCACCCCACCCCCTGTGGGTACTTCTGTGGAGAAGAAGTCACAGCCCCTGCCTATGAATAGCTTGTTTCTTGGGCCCAGAAGCGGTGCTCCACCATCTGGAAGTGCCACCAACAACTTGAATTGGTTCTCGCTATGTCCCACAGCAATCTGTCCTCCAGGGAGTCGTCGTGCTCCCCACTGATTCGGTTCTTCTCGCCGCTCTGCAAATACGCCAGGATCATGTGCCCTGTGCTTGCAATGCTTCTGTCAGGATGGCAGGACAGCGAGAGAGGCTGCGTGGGTTGTGGAAATTTGAATAAAAGGTGCAAAAATCATAGGATACGGATGACGTTATGGGATGGAGACAGTTGCAAACTGTCAAATTGATCCCATGCTCCCAGTCACCCCTGCATGGCTCGGTTCAGCCCCACCATGCATTGCCGAAACTTCCCAAAAGACAGTGCGCCGGACGGTGGTGTGTTGCACACCGGGCTACCTACCCACGGCGCACATCGATACAAGCGCTCCCGATGAGTCAAGTACGCACACGCACAGGCGTGTATTAACCGCAGCAGCTGCACAACGACGTAACTTGAGTCGACATAAGTTTGTGTGTAGACATGGCCTAGGATTCTGGTAGAAAACAGCCTTCTCTTGGTTTAGTTTCTGTTGCTTGAGAATAGGTTTAAGCTAAATGGGGAAAAGCCACTCTCCTACCAGACTGGGGGTTAGCGTGCGATCTCTAGACGGGTCCAACTGACCAGATTCTCCCATATAGACAAGTTCGCAGCCCCATGCAGGGCCCTAGAGGGAACAGAGTGAAATTCTCCCCATGCAGAAGGCCAGTTCCAGTCCTATGCATCAGATCCACTCTGCACAGACTTGGGAATTTCTCCCAGCGCCAATACCTAGCCACGTGATGTCTAGCGATTTTATCGTCATCTCCTGTTCTAAGTGCAGCTACCAGGCTCCAGGTTTACACAGTCTGGGCATAAACATTAGTCTTCATAAAACCTCTGGAGCTTAGAGTAATGTCAGGCTTGATACCTCAATGGAGAAATGGTAGCAATAAATCTAGCTGGTTCTAAAGTCCAGGAAACCTACACTGGATGTGCGTGTCACACCCTCTGTGCTCAGATGGCCCCTATTAAAGATAACAAGGGAGCATGACAGTAAACACAGTGTTCATTTATCCAGAGAACCCCAAACAAGGTGGCGACTGCCATGAGAACAGCACCGAGAGATGGGAGGAGGGCGTATGGCAAAGCAAGGACCTTCATCACGGAGCGCAATGGGGGGTTACTATCTGCATGCATTGACAGCAGGGCTCTGTCCAGCATAACCCAGAGAGCCAGGAGCACTGCTCGTGTCTGCCAGCTGGCCCGACTGTGAGCAATTCGAGTTGTGTCCCTAATTCAGTCAGGCCTCTGAGCCGACCTTCGCTGCTTTGTAAGGAAGAGGCATCCTAGAGGCTGGAGTACAGGGAGGATAGCAACTCAGTGCCCTAAGCTCTCATCATGGGGGATTCTTCATTCCCACTCATGACAGGCTGGGACTGCAGCACAGTGTCTCTGCCAGAGCTTAGATCTGCCCCGTGCAGAGAAGAGACACCCAGCCCCGGATGGGCGTTGGAGGAGCTTGTTATATTCCCTTGTCGGCTGGGAAAGAGCGGCAGGGAACTGGAGGAAGGCGTCTTCCCACACAGCACAATGGAGACCGGGGAGATTTCACTTTCCGTACACCGTGTACCATTCTAATCGAAGCGGAATCAAACTGGTCTTTGCTGGGGCAGCTGAAATGCGGGAATGCCAGCCCGTCATCAGCCACGCTCTGGCCCTGTCACGGCAGCTCTCAGCCCAAAGGGAAGAGCATGGTTATGGGTTTTGTTTGGGTGGGGTTTTTTTTAAAAAGGAAATTTAACACCACGCCAGGCAGGAGAGATTGTCCAGCCCACTGAATGAAATGGAAAGGGAGTGGTTTTGTTCTCTTGCTCTGGGGTTTGCTTTTCCCGGCTGTTGGCTTTCAGAGCACATGCCAAAGGCACCTGTTAGTCTAGGTCTTCACTGCAAAAAAGCAGCGTTTCCCCACTGAGCTACCTAGCTCAATGTAAAATCCTACGGACACACGGCATTGTCCGTGTAACTAATCAAAGTAAGCCCAGGCGAGGCGTCCAGCATCGACCTTGACTAACTATAGCTAGCTGACAAGTTATTGAGCTCAGGACAGCGGTAAGTGGGTGAAATGTAACAGCCTGTGATGCATAGGTGCTCAGGCTTGATGGTCTCTTCTGCCCTTAAGCGCTATGAATCTGTGAATTAAATTCTCTTGCAGTATAAACACATCCTGGGTTTGCAATGAGGACAAAGCGGCTATTCCAAGGGAATGGGTGGGGTTAAAATGTTAGGGAAAAAAAACCTTGTCAAGTTGAACAATGGAACCGGTTTCTCTGCCCCTGCGTTTGCACCAGCGCATCCCCAGCGCTCCACTATGCAACACAAGCTGGTGATAGAGGATAGAGAGAGGATAAAAATATCCACTAAATCTAGCAGAAAGGAGCCGGTAACCATGCCATAAACGATGTAAACCAACTCTAACTGCCTCTCCAAGTGTATAACATCCTGTAATGACTTCTCCACTTACTGCAAAATTCTTTATATTTCACAGGACAAACATTCACACGTGCTTGGATATTTTTAGAGATCTTAAGATATCTGTTTTCCCCAGACATAAGTAACATTTCCTGACAATTTCTTACAGCTCCCAGGCAGGAAGCTCTGCTGCTCGGCGATAAGTTAGTTTCTCGGGAAAACAATAGATTCCAAGATTTCTGCGAGGCGCTTTGAACAATGTAAGGGAATTGTCTCCACCTAAACAGACTGAGCTGCACATTGAATTAAAGGTTAAACCCAATTCCAGTCCTCTCTGCCCTAATTAACTATGGCTCCCGTGGGGAAAGCTGCAGGATTCACCCCCTCTCTCTGCGGATGGCTGAGAGAAATTAGCCTAACATCACTGGGCATGTTAGGGTGGACGACTCATTACCTAAGAATAGCTAACTCCGTTGTAAGAACATAAGAACTTAAGAAATCCCAGCAAGAGGAAAAGGCCAGTAGGCTAACCAGGGTGACACTTCACAATTCTTTCTGCAGGCAAGTGTCTGAAACTAGCATTCAGCTGATGTTTGGCAAGGAAACTATCTGCTGTCAAGTTCATGATCGACCCAGGTTGATATTCTAACCGCTAATAGTATTATTAGTAAATGGGCCGTTCCCCGGCAGCTCCTGTAATGGCAATGTGCCAAGAGTCACAGTGGGGCTATAGTATTAAAGCTGTGATCACGGAGGTATTTCTCATCATGTAGCTTAGCAGTGCCAGTTATGCTCCTGGCTGACATCTAAACCCAACCGCGGCCTCCCCGTTAAGAGCGATAATTCACCACCGCGTCTCCATATCACTCACCGGAGATTAATCATCTCCCACCAGAGGCTTTGTAAATAAACTGGCGCTCCGGCTCTGAGCTCAGCTGCTCCACAGTAGGCAGCCTGGGAAGGGAGGCTTTTCCCATTATTGTTTTATTTGTTTATTCCCTGGGGAAGAGAAGGGAAGCAGCTCCCAGTTTATTGGCCCAATTTCAAGTTAAATATTGAAACACCCCAGCAGCTCGGGGCTAAAATTCCAGAGGCCTTTACACGGAGAGAGAGTGAAACTCTTGGATCCTGGAGCAGTTCACTGGGGAGGAGCCAGAGGCTCCCAGGATGACAGAGATCCCTCTTCCCCACGCAGCCTGTGGCCAAGCATCTCCTGGCTGCACTGGCCCCTCCGACTGCACCGACTCCAGGAGAGTGGGACTGATTGTCTGAAATCCCCCCCCTCCCAAATGGGGCAGCAGCAAGGTTCAGCCCCGACTGAATCCTTCCAGGTGCCCCAGCTGTGCTCTCTCCCCACAGAACAGCTGGGGTGCAAGCCCACCACCAAATCCGTGCCCTTCAGCTTCCACTGTTTGAGTTTCACAGAGTTTAAGGGCAGAAGGGACCATCTGGTCTGACCTCCTGCATGGCACAGGCCACTACATCGCATCCCGCTACCCCGGTATTGACCCAATACCCAGACCACAGCATTTCAGTCCACAAGCAGAGAACAAGAGAGACCAAGGTGCCACCAGTGTCTGAGGCTCCTGGGAACTGATCAGGTGAGACCTAAATCTCAGGAAAAGCTTCCCAGCTGTAAGAACCGTAGGACAATGGAACAGACGCCTCGGGCGGTCGTGGAAGCTCCTTCGCTGGAGGTTTTCAAAAGGAGGCTGGATGCCACCTGTCCTGGATGGTTTAGACACAACAAATCCTGCATCTGGGCAGAGGGTCAGACTAGATGACCCTTGCGGTCCCTTCTCACCCTAGGATTCTGTGCCAAGATGATCCCAGCAGGTGATCCCCGTCTCCTGCTGCAGCAGAAAGTGAAAAAGCACAAAGGTCCCTGCCAGTCTGACCTGGGGGAAAAATTCCTTCCTGACCCCAAATCTGGTGATCAGTTTGATCCTGAGCATGCAAGCAAGACACCAGCCAGGCATGTAAGACAGGATTCTCCATACCACCTCAGAGAACTGGTCCACCCCAGCCAGTGTCTCATCTCCAACGGAGGTGCTGGAACAATGTGTAGGGGGGGTGCTGAGAGCCATTGAACCAATTTGTAAGCCCTGTATGTGATGGAAACGCTTCAAGCCAGGGGATGTGGCAGCACTTGTGCAACACAATGTCCAGGGCCTCGTCAACTTCCTTACGGAGAGACCACCACAAACCCAAAACAAGGAGAAGCAAAGAGCCCGGGCTGTTTTTGCAACCAGCACCACTTTCCAGTGGATTTATCTTCCGCAAGCCAAGGAAGCTGAAACACTTCAGCCAGGCTCCTCCGTCGGCGTTTGCAGTCCATGGGATTTGTGCTCCTAAATCACCGAGGACATATCTACACTGCAAAGGAATCCCACGGCGCCGACTCTGGGAGCCTGGGTCCATTAACACGGGGCTAAAAACAACAGCGTAGACATTTTCATTCAGGCTGGAGCCCCGGCTCTGAAACCCAGCGACGGGGAGGGTCTTGGCGCCCAGGTGCCAACCACGTGGGAACGTCTACACTGATATTTTTAGCCCCACAGTCTGGCCCTGAAAATCCAAATCAATTGAGCTAGGCTCTGAGGGTTGGTGCTAAGGGTTTTTCTTTGCACTATAGACATGGACACGCTTTTGAAAAATCCCTACCCTTTTAGGTGCCTGTTAGGGTTTCAAGCTCCTACTTTTGGAAACTTTGGCTTGCATAAAAAAGTTTCAATGCATTAACGACATTGCAAAGTCTAGATCACTTTTCATGGTTAGCACAGAAGCAATTTTGTTTTGAAGTTACAAAGTTTTCATGCCACTAAAAATATAATTTTAGCCAAACTTGTGCCCAGGCTTAACTTAAAGTCTTGAGCACATAAGCAATTCCAATAAAGTCAAGAGGACTATTCATGTAAGTAAAGTAACGCAGCTGATTAAGTGTTTGCAGCATCAGGACCTTAATCTTAAATCTTTTGTTTTTACTGGTAGCAGTTCTGTAAAATTGAAAGAAGATATCCTCGCTGGAGAGGCATTAAAAAGCAACATTTAGTTCATTACACATTTTAATGTAAAGTTGCAAGTTTCCAAATTAGCCTTACAAAGCCTCAACTTGTTTTAAAATCAAGGAATCTTTTTAGAAATCAAGTGATTTAGTTGAGGTTAGTCCTGCTTTGAGCAGGGGGTTAGAGTAGATGACCCCCTGAGGTCCCTTCCAACCCTAATATTCTAGGATTTAAATCGGGATTTAAATGGTTGATTTATGTTGCATCTTATGAGCATCTGGAGCTTTTCCTGGAGTCCACAGGAGCGGCAAGGGCTCAGCACCCCTGAAAATCTGAGCGTCTTTGTCTATTTGTACAGTGTTTACACAAGGGAGACTGCAAATCAGGATTGTGCTTCGGGTCACTATGGGACCAAATAATACTCAATTGTAGACCTGAAAATGATGCTCCCCCTCCCTGTTATCCCCAAAATTGGTTCAAAATGTTGCCAGCCCTGAGCATCCAAAAAAATCATGAGTCAACTCCCACCCCAGCAAAAAGAATCACAAACTGGGTTTAAAAATTAGGAAGGCTTTTTTTGGATTAACTACTTATGTCTTTTTACTTGTCTTCTGGTGCTTGAAACTGTAAGATTCACATTTCCCAGCTCTCTGCCCCCAAGACGGCTGCAAACTTCCATTAAAAAAAAAAAGCTGAGATTCTCATGCATTCACCTGACTCCAGGAGTGGGGCTTTAAAATCAAATAAAATATTGTGAGGTGCACAAACAACAGTGAAATTGCCTTGCTCTGGTCATGCAGATTTTTTTTTTTTTTTTTAAACCAGACAGGCAGGTTGTTTTGCAAATGTCCCAACCCTGAGCTTGCTTAGCAAACCATAGATGGCAGCAAGTGCTTTTTGGGAAGAGGAGTTTTCAGTTAATTCCTTCATTGCCTTTTCTTCTGTTGGCTGAAACAAATGGAATCAGATTTTTCTTGCAATTACCGTGAGCCAAGAACAACTCCTAAATAGGCACTAAGGAGGTGGAATAGTTCAGCACCCAAGCTCAGAAATGTCCTTATAGTCCGGACGTTGAACTGTAGATATGAGTTGGCCTACATAGCCACATCTCACACATGATTTATTGATTACAACTCACCATGTGATGATACGCCATCAGTTGGGGTTATTAAAACTGCCATGGTTAGAAGCTTCTTGCTGGGATGAGATGTGACAGGGTTGCTGAGTCCCACATGGCATCTGGCAAACAGTGGGATAAAACTAGAGGCGGAGGAGGGAGGAGGGGGAAAAACAGTGGTGAAATATTCACTGGTTTTTTTTGCAAACTTCACTTCTTTGCATGCCGTGAAACTTCCAGGACGCATGGAGTTTTCCACTTCTCAGCTTGCACAGTCCGCTCTGAGGAGTTGCAGATAATGCTGTTTCCATGGGACTAACCAAACATACCTGAGGTATTTTTTGTATTTTAAATGAAAGGACACTAAAAGTTGGTTGTGTAAGCCTATGAGACTTGGGGGACAGATTAGAGCACTGGAAGGTGGTCAGATACTTTGGGAACCTATTCTATTTCTTGCATTTTGGAAACAAAACTACGGATCACAACTTGTTACTCAGTGCATACCAAATCTAGGTACTTGAGAAACAATACTTCAGTAGATATAGCTAAATACCTGTGCGTCTTAAGTGCCCACCCAGACCATCTGCCACATACCTGCCTTCTCTTGCATTTCAGCTACGTTCCTAAAATACCCTGATTGTCCTGATCATTTTGTGACCTCTGTTTAGTAATGAGCGGCAGTTGACAAGGACTATTTATTCCTCTTAGCCATCACCTTCCTGCATCATGCCTGCTGGGATTACGGATTCGTTTGCAAATGCATGGACCCACACCATAAAGGGGACACAATCCCAGAGGAGTACCAGAGAGAAAGGGGAAAGAGCTCCATGAATGGTTTTTCCCCCGTCTTGGGAGCGTGGGAAACCATCCACTGGAGTAAAGGGGAAGGGCCGGTTTCAGGAGCGCCCCCACATTCCAGGCCGTGTTTCATGTTCCAAAGAGCCGGCTGTATTTTAGCAAACATAATTTCCTCGCCAGGCAGAGCTTGAACTCGCCTGGCACAGAGGAACTGCTGATGGATCTGACTAGGGCCTTTCTACACGTGTTAAAAGCAGCTGCCTGGCACCTCACCCTCTTGAAGAATGTACAGCGAAGAGACAAAGAATCCTGCAGAGATTACACAGAAAATACCTCCGGGAGAGAAGCTCAGTTAGCAAATGGCTTTTTAACCAACACCGCGAGAGCTGTGTCTCACAGGACTCAGCAGCCCCTTCTCACCAGAGCACTGCCTGACTCCTCTAGGGCAGTGTAGAAGGCTGGTAGAGCTCTCCTGGGAGCCCATCCTGAGAGCCGTGGCTGAGGAGCCTCCTGAAAGAGACTAAGCCCAAGTCTACCCTTGACGCTTTTGCCCTGTCGACTGGGGGGTGGTTTATTTATTTATTTACTTTAAAACAACATTTCTACACCGGCAAAAGCCCTAATGTAATCTCAGGTAGATCAGTTAAATAGCTTCTTCCGGTCTGGGAGCTGGTATAAACTAGATTGGCAAAAGCAATCTTACCAGTATAATCTCCATCTACACTAGCAAGGTTTGCCAGTAGAGCTATACCGGTACTATACCAGCAAACCTTTTCTAAGTCTAAATGAGTCTCCCTGATGCAGATGCAGCTGGTTATAATCAAGGATGTAATAGGAAGTGGGAATAATTCTCTAGCTAGAATAATCGAGACCCAAGACAGAGAGGACTGAGGGTGTGGGCTGAGCAGTCCTGAGGGAGGAACGCCAGCGAAAGCCCAGCCTGAGGAGAGGGGTTGGGCTGGACCTTGTTACTCTGTTATTCCTTGGTTAGTGAAGCCCAGGCAGGAGCTAGCTGCTGACTCCTCACAACATGTAGGCTGTGCTTGAGGGCAGACTGGAACCATAACCACTCACAGCCAACAGCAAAGGTAGGACAGAAGCTATGCAAATGAAGTGCTAAATGCAGAGGCCTATGCTAATGTAGACAGTAATGCTAGTGTAGACAATTGAGGACATTCCGGTTCTCAGAGGAACTTGCTATGTCAGCCATACTGGAGCTCGGGGTCCCAAACAGCAACTCTATCGTTAAGGTTATAAACGACAAATTACCAGTCTAATGCCAATTTGAAAACATACATGCACCCCAACCCTAACGCAAGAGCACTCGCACCAGCTTGGAACTGGTCCTACGCCAACGCTTTGTTTGTTTTTTAATCAAGCTTATCGGAAAAGCAGGTTTTGAATGACAGGACTTCGAAAAATTGGGGGCATTTCTCCCCCCCCCCACTTCCTGAGCACACAATCAGAACTCAGATTGGCCTGCAGACTTCTGAACTATGCAACCCAGGGCACTCTGAGACCAGGGTGACGGGCACGCTGGACATATGCATGCAGACAGAATACCCATTGCAAGCATCAGCTTAACCTTCGCAATCTGTGGCTGTTGTAATTATTCCTCCACAGACAAGCAGTTTCCAAGGGCCTTAGTTCTTTTCTAGAGAGCGTACACAGTTTGCCGATATGGGGCAGAACATTGTTGGGGCATTAATTTGCCACTGTGGGGGGGGGGGGGGGGCATGGATCCTCCACCTGCCCTGGGGGTGCCGGGACATAGGCTGGGGTCTGTTCTTGGGTGCCCCAGCTCCCCGCACAGGGCAGGTGAGGATCTGGGCCTCCCCACAGCAACCTGGACTCCCTGGGAAGCTCTTTCCCTGGCCTGGCCGGGGGCAGGGCTCCTGCACACGTCCCGCTTTTACCTTTTGAAAAGGTGATCACCCTACTTGTGAATTCTGAACCGTCTTCCACAGGTGAGACCTCCTGAGCCTCATGTTGAATCTAGACGTGGAAGGGGAGTAGGTGGACACAGAACCCTTATTTTCAAATTCCAACAGAAAGACCCAATGAACCAAGAAATGCACTAATCCCCCCAAGAGTATCAGACACTGCCTGGTAACACAGACTGCTTCAGCTATGTGGGACTTACGAGCAGCATCACACACAAGGCTGCAGATCCTTTTCTTTCATGCCTAGGACCAACGGCCGTTAACAAGAGGGTGCATTTGAGAAGTGCCCCTGTCCCCCCACAAACTCCAGCTAATTCCTAGATGCTTTCCGGGGCATGTTTAATGTTTTGTTCTGATGAGAGGTGGCTATTTAGATGAGTTAAAACAGGGAAACTACTTCCATGTACCATGTTAGAGACCAACAAAGAACATTCAGATACAAGGCAACAAACTCAGGCAAACAAACAAATTCACAAACGTAGGTTTCAGGGTCTCGTTCCAGAAACTCACTGACTGCATGATTGTCAGCAACCAGGCTGAAAGCAACCTAGATTCCCTGCAAAGACAACAGCTGCACCTCCAGAAGGAAAAATTGCTGCAGAGATGGTGGTAAAATCGCTACATTTGAGGCTGCATTAAAGGCCCATGAAAAACACAATTTAATTACAAAGGATTTAAACGTAAGCCTGAAGCTACTGAGAACAAACTGCAAGCCGAGACCAGAGCCAGCCAGGGTTGTGGAGTTGGAGTCCTGCTAACAGAGAAGGTTTAGGGGATCCTGGGAACACATCGTGTGCTGGATGGTATTTACCAGGATTCAATAGGACCTGGCGTAGGATGAGACACTGGGCCCCAAGGGGGTCTGGTCTGAGCAGCGTTATTATTAAACCCCAGGAACCAGGGTTTTGTCTACACTAGCACTTTTGTCAGTCAGGGGTGTGTGTTTTCACACGCCATGACCAAGATAAGTCTCACCGACAGAAGCGCCCGCTGGTGCGGACAGAGCTGTGTGGGCGGGACTTGCTCTCCTGCCGCTCGTCGGGGATGGTTTCGTTATGCCAACAGGAGAGCTCTCTCCCATCGGCACAGAGCAGCTACACGGGAGACCTTCCAGCGGTGCAGCTGCAGCGGTCCAGCTGTGCCATTCTATGGGCTGTCGTGTAGACATAGCCAAAGTCAGGCTGGGGCTAGGAAAGGAAATAGTTTCTGTGCACAGGCGAAGGAGGTAGTGTTTATCTGCCCTACGCTACACGAGACAGATGCTGGGAACTCTGCCAACCCCTTTTTAATGCCCACAGAAGATATTGGTGGGGACCCTGGCCTTTGTTCTTCTGCTGTTCTCACACTGGGCACACTCATACACCAGCAAGAAGCTAACCTCTTCAGGAACCAAAAGA
This sequence comes from Emydura macquarii macquarii, assembly GCF_026122565.2. NCBI lineage: Eukaryota > Metazoa > Chordata > Testudines > Chelidae > Emydura > Emydura macquarii. The sequence continues at coordinate 1,436,222 of NW_027130449.1, read as the reverse complement.
TGCCTGGGGGAAAACAGACTGATCTACTCCAGAGTGGCAGTAAAATCCCCCCCCTGGTTTCCACTGGATGCAATGTTCTACTTCAAACCCCCACACACTACCTAGAGGTGGCTGCATTCAGTAATGGGAAAGGGGTTCAGATAGACATCTGTAATCCCTGGGCAGTATTTTGTGTATGCGTGTACACAGTCACACACACACACACGAAACCCAGGGGCTCTCGCTGCTGGATTAGGAAAGGACGAAAACACTTCAGCCTTGGGCAGATTAAGCAGGGGAATGTTTGCGATGAAAACACCTGGCTTCCCATTTGTGCAAGTTTTGATCTGAGCCGGCCTCCCTTTCACCTCGCTCGCAGACTTTCAGAGGGTCTGGTCCGTCGGGGGGTGGATATTTTGGATGAGGGGCAGCTGTTTCTCTCTCTCCCTCTCTTCACCAGGCGAGTCTCTCTCCTGGACGTTTTTCGCCGCTGGGCATCGAAGGCGGCGGGACAGGAGGAGGATGCAGGGTGTAAAGTGACGGTGCGGAGCAGCAAGCCCAGCTCAGGCACTGGGTTTGACAGCCTTTTGGACCCGCTGTAGCACAGCAGTCTGGTGACATCTGGGCCATCCTACCTCTGCTTATAGAAATGGCCTTTCCCCATTCACACAAGCCATGCTTATAGGGGCGTCCCATGGTGCATGTCCGGGAGGGATTACATATTTCAGGGTGCTGCAGCTGAATTGCAGGGTCGAGACCAAGGGCAACACTCCCGTTTGTGGGACCTTCATCCCAGAAGGGTCTGACTGTGGCTGCATTCAGGATCCGTAGCCGCCCCACCACTATTCCTGATGGCCTGTCCGAAATTTAGCACGGCCACTGTAGCCCTTACACTGTGCTCAGAACTCCACCGCCCTCTGGACTGAAACCTGACCAGGCATGTCTTAATCCCAAGAACGAATCCATGCAACCTTGAGGATTATTGGAAAGGGGCTGAGACGCACTGGAGCTTTAGAAAGAGAAAGAACTCAGCTCAAAACTTAAACTTCACCACTGCCTATGTCCTCAGAGAAGCAGAGGTTTCAGCTCACTATGAGAAGGGTTTAACGATCCAGCCCTGACGGCATGCAGGAGACAATTCCTGAGCTTTTAGCATGGCTATGTCACCTACCCCACAAGGGAACAGTACACATCCCTGACATTTGCTTTCCCACGTCCCACTGGTGCAGTACATTCCATTATTAGAAAGGCTGTTAAAATGAAGCCTTAACATTGAAAAAAAAAATCCCTTCGTTAATGCAATGTTAAGATTGCAGAGTTGCCGTCCCCTGAAGCCAGGAAATTGGGGTTTGCATGTTTGATCTTAACGCCTCCTCTTTGTGAGCAATCACCACACTGTTGGGCTGTCTACACTGCAGACCGGGGTGTGACTGCACCAGGCATCAACACACTTGAGCTCGCTTGAATAACAATAGCAGTGAAGTCACAGTGACACTGGTACATCCCCATGTGTTGCAGTCACACGCTGGACTGCAGTGTAGACACGCACAATGTGGATGAGCCCACAACCAGTTCAATCCAAATGAATAGAACAGAGTTCTTCTATAACCTCTGATCTACAGACATCACCTTGCAATATATTTTTGACATATGGGGCTTGATTCTCATTCACACCATGGCCCTTTATGTTTAACATATTAAGCATTAGACATTTTATATTATACGTTACCTTTTCTATTAGGTTCTGTATTGATTTTGTCCTAAAGCGTGACCCAGAAATCTCTTTCTGATGCTAGAGATGTGTCAGTGACTAGTAAATGCTTTATTACCCACCGAGTTCACTATGGCATTAGCTAACATTTTTGGAATAAGCACTGCATGTCATCATGTAGATATTTAGCTAGCTAGTTTGTATTTCCCATGGGATATAACTTCAAGCTGCCCCAAGATAGCCAGCACAGAGACTCAGAGGCGCCTTTTCAAGCCATATTATAAAACAGCTCCTGTCTAATCACATGAGAATGCGTCATGGGCAAAATTTATACTCGCACGTAGCTTGCTTGAAATGGAAAAAAAAGATATTCACAACTCAATCTAAACAGGCTGGTGGGCTGTCACCAACGGGTGGAGAGAGACAGCGCCCTCACCCACAGCAGAGCCCCAATCCCTTCCCTTGGGAGTCTCTTATTGTTACAGAAAAAGGATTCCAAACAAAATCAAGCCACTGGGGCCCAATTGCAGGAGACCTTTCCAGCTTCTTAACCAGCCGGATGGGGAAAAGGACCCCTTTACTAAGTAGCTGCTGCCACAGCTGCTTTCCCTCCACCGTCATATTTATCCTGGGTGGGAATTTGCCACCAAAATGTTTTCTCAGTGAAAAATGTGACTTCCATAATTAATCAAGACTTCCTGTGTGAAAAAGTTGATTTTAACAATTTCTTTGTTTCATCGGGAAAATCCAAACAAAATATTTCACGCTGGATCAGGGCATCCTGAAGTGAAACGGTCGGGTTTGTTCGAGCCAATAAAAAAGGTTTCGTGTCAGCTCAACATTAATCTGCGTTCACCTTTGCTACTGCAGAGCCATCTCCCTTTCTGGCTGAGCTGCAGCGATGCATCATGGGAGATGGAGTCCGGTGGGGAAGCCTGGCCATAGGTGAGAATGGGGGGAATGAAGCACCCAAACTACAATCCCCTGAAGTGCCCTGGTGGCTCAGGCAGACAGCTGACTGGTGAATGGAGCCAAAGGGGGAAAACCAAAACATCTCAACACTCCCAAATCAAAACATTTCAGCGTTTCCCCCCATGGAAGATCTGGATGTGTCAGCTTTCCATCCTGATTTGGGACGGAAACAAATGTGGAAATATTGACATTTCCTCAGGGATGGAAATTCCAAATTTTGATCTGCTCTGCTTTATAATCCCCCTCGATCACCAGTGGCACAGACAAGCTCTGGAAAAACGGCATTTGTCCTAAATATAAACATTTTCAGCAAAACGTTTTAAGGAAGCACAACACAGAAACGATGAGAGATTTCTTGTTCAACTGCAAACCCTTTATCCTTTCAAATGCACCCTTCTGATGTTGGGATTGCACTTTTTAGTGCTCATCTGAGTGACTTTCATGCATTATTTACTGTTGCACTGAGAAATAACAGGCCAGAGCCTGATACTGCATAAAGCATGCACTCGAGTGCAGACTCAGGAGCCGCATTCATACAGCCCTGGCCCTGACCGTTCAATAGAACCTGGGTGTCTGAGCATGGGGCAGCCGCAGGGCCGGGGCTATCAATCCTCAGAGCAGCACAAACAAAGGTGAAACTGCACCTTGGGGGCGTGGATGAAGGAAGAATGGGAGCGTGGGAGCTAGGCAGTCCCATAGGCAGGTTGAGAAATGAGCCCCTAACCAGCCACACACACAGTCTGTGTGTTGGTCTGTAACTGGGATTACAGCAGCAGAGATTTAGATCTTTTCCACAGCACGCACTCAGCACAGTCAGACCCCACTTCTGCAGCGGAGCCAGCACAGCTTCTCTGCCAGGGAGGCTGGAACGAATCGGTGCACTCATCAGCCACCTATCCAGCCTGGTTCCTCCAGGTATGTCTACACTGCAGTTAGACACCCACAGCTGGCCCGTGTCCGCTGACGTGGGCTCTGGGGCTGTTCCCCTGCAGTGTAGATGTCTGGCCCAGGCTGGCACCCAGGCTCTAGGACCCTGTGGGGTGGGAGGGTCTCAGAGCCCGGACATCTACACGGAAATGAAACAGCCACACGAGACTGAGTGGGCTGGCCCGGGTCAGCTACGGGTTTTAACTGCAGTGTAGACAGACCCTGCACGCACGTGTAGATGACACCATAGCACCGCGAGCTAGTGCATCGCTCTGGAGAGACGTTTCACCGATTACCGAATAGTTTAAACCTGTAGTTTGATTCCAAGCGATGAACTAAAATCCCTAGGGGTGTGGAAATGCCTTCGGCACGAGATCAATTTCAGTCATGCAGTTTGCAATACGAATTCAGGGGAGATTTCATACCGTTGGTGATGGGCCAGTCCTTTTTAGCTAAAACAGACTCAGGCCTGGTCTACACTAAGTAGTTAAGCCAACCTAACCCCTGCTGTAGACAGAATTTTTCCGTTGACCCAGCTATCGCCTCTCAGGGAGTAGATTACCAACGCCAGGGGGAGAACCCGGCCTGTCGGTGGCGGTAGCGTCTACACTGAAGCACTAGAGAAGCCATAGGGAAAATGGTACCCACGCTCCCCCCATCACTCCTGGTCCCTGTGGGCTCCCTGGACTCCCCACCCCCCCAGCGCCTCACTGCCTCCCCCCCAGTGCTCAATTGGTATTGACAGGAGGTGCTAGGGACAGACCCTGCAACCCTCATGGCTTTAACAGGATTACGTGTACGAGGAAAGGCTCCTGGCAGAGGAAAGGTTTCAAGATCAAATCTTTGGCTCCTGCTGATCGGTTCCTGCAGGCTCTTAAGAATTAAGCAGGGGAAGGAGAGAACTCGGCAGACGGGGGGGAGATGGATCCACCCTGTGCTAGAGAAGAGAAGCTGAGAGATGGCAGTCACCGATAAACCGAGCGTGATTTCCCCTCCTGTACACCCTGCTCCCCAGCCCCTGCACTCCCCCCCTCCCACAGGGGGAAACTGACCTGGATGCACTGAGTGGCTGGCATTGCTGCTTGCACCCCGCCCCTCCATGCATCCCGAGGGAGCTGTAAGGGGGAAGCAAGGAGCAACGCCAGGGCTCCCTGCATCCGGGTCACTTTGCCCACCTGAGCTGCATGAGGGGAGGACAGGAGAGCAGCAGTGCCTCATCGCACGGCCCAGGGGGGGAAAGCGACCTGGATGCGAGTCGGCAGCAGGGAGAAATCTTGGCGTCCCCTCCTCCCCCCGCATTGCCTCTGCCAGTCTGCGAAGCTCCCCTGTGCCAGCAGCCTGCGCCTCTGCGCTGCTGCAGGGCGTCCCTTTGCCCACGGCACCCTGGGCGATCGCCCACCGGGCCCACGCCTAAGGCCGGCCCTGGTGCCACGGTAGCGTTTCAAGTGTAGACCACCCCTCAGCCTGCCAGCTTGAACGGATGCCAAACTGCATTTAAAAGCAGCAGCTCTGGTGCATTAGCGGGCGGAAGCCAGCAGCAAGGATCTGTCCACATGTCCCTAGCGCTCGGCAGCTTCCTGGCTGGAATGGCATGGCATGGAGTGCTCATTGCAGTCAAGGTAACAGCATCTGCTTCCACCAGGCCAAAGAAGCCGCAGATCAGGCAATAGGAATTGCCCTAGCACATCCACCCAGTGGGCCATCTAGTCCAGGGAGGGTGACCGGATAGCAAGTGTGAAAAATCGGGATGGGGTAGGGCAAATATCGGGACCGTCCCCATAAAATCGGGACATCTGGTTCCCTTAAGTCCAGTATCCGGTCTCCAGCAGTGGCCAGCACCAGCTGCTTCAGAGGAATGCATCAAACCTCTGTAAAGAACAATTATACAATAACCAACCTCCAGGTAAGGTGACCAGAGGTCCCGATTTTATAGGGACAGGCCCGATATTCGGGGCTTCGCCTTACATAGGAGTCTATTACTCCCCACCCCTGTCGTGATTTTTCTCCACTTGCTATCTGGTCACCCTACCTCCAGGGAAGCGTCTTTCTAACCCCAGGCAGTTGGTTTGCACTGTGAATCAGGAGGGCAGAGATCTCCGATTCCTGTCCTAGGACACAGAACTGGGGATTTTTATTATGCCCAGCCTTTGGGCTGAGCCAGGCAGCTACAATGCTGCGGCAGATACAGTGTCACAGGCACGGCAATTTCAGCTGAGAAAGCTGGGCCAGGATCCCATTACCAACCTATCCCAGCAGCCCCAGTTTTCATCTCCCCGTATGTGGCAGCGGCCCGCTGAAGAAATCGCTTAAATCTGGGGATGAGGCCGTGTCACAGGTTGGCTGGCCTTTTAAGGGTAGCGGGGTTTAGTCACACCTGTGCTGGCTTAGCTGGCCCCTCTCTCCCTCCCATCTGGTCCTGATCAGCTGGGCGATTTCTTTAAAAGGACTGAAATGCAGGGTGGAACCACAGAGGGCAGGCTGCTGCGGAAGCCCTGAGCAAGGGGTTGCAGGAGGCTGAGGGGACTCCTGGAAAGGATCCTGGAAGTCAGGGCTGTATCCCAGAGCCTAAAAGGTAACCCAGCAGGGACTGGAAACTGAGCCAGGATGGGCTAAAGTGGGGAGAAAGTACTTTGTGTTTGTTTGCATGTTTCATGTGTTAGCGTGAAAGGGGATTGAACTCCGAGCGACTGGACCTGGAGAACTGAGCTGTGTGCATCTCCAGGACAGACAAAACCTGGGTGAGGGGAAACTGAGGCAGGAGCGCCTGCGGCGCCACGCTCGGACAGAGCAGGCGCACCCTATGACAGGCACAAAAGCTGCTATTCCTGGAATATCCTGGCAAAGGCAAGTCAGGAAATACAAAGGGAAGGTTCTGGTAAGTCTGCCATGTGGCCCATCTTGTATGCACATTTCACATTAACCTGCACATTGAGAAGTAAAAAAGGAATAAAAAATGCACCCAGAACGGCCAAGGAGAAGCAGCAGGGCAGCATTTCCTGACCGTGGCATGTTTAAAATAGTAACCATAGCATTGGAGAAGCAGACACTTTTCCATCCCTGGTAAATCCCTGGTAAAGGAAAGTTCGAAACCCTGCTTTCAGTCCGTGTCAACACCGCCTCGTTTTCTGCAGTGAAGCCTGGCTTTGTGCACACAGACTGGAGTCCATAAATATTTCAGTGCAGGAAGATTTCTAAGCTAACCTCTCTCTCTCCACTCATATTACTCTGGTCAGGATACTCATTCGCCGCTCCAGCTGTAAATTAAAAGTTGCATCAACCTTTTGGACTGTTATTTTGCTTACAACAGTCCCTGGTACCCCATCCGACACACCGTACAGCCACAGAGCAAAAGAGACGCCTGTGCCGCCGAACTCACTGTGGAAACAGCATAGGAAGCCCAACACTCAATATTTTGTCACGGGCCCGCAGAGAGGGATGGCCATTCATATCCGGGTTAGAAACAGGAGCTCAGATGTTGCCATCTTCACTGTCACGGAGAGCCCTGCTGCGCGGCTGGGCTCCACCCCAGATGTCTTTCCAGGAGAGAAGGGACAGTCCAGTGGTTAGGGTGCTAGCCCGTGACTTGGTAGACCCAGGTTCAAATCCTGCCCTGCCCTGCGGCAAATCACTTAGCTTCTCTGGGCCTTGAATAACAGCACTTCCCTGCCTCCGTGGAACATGCAAAGATAAATAAGGAGAGGGAGGTGCCCAAATACTACGGTGATGGGGACCATATAAGTACATGATACTAGCAAAATCCAAGGGCACCTTGATGTAAGATCCCTCATTCATCTACCTCTGGCCACTAGGTTTATTCCTTTGACCAGAGGATGGCTTGCAAGCTCTGCCGGTTATCTCTGTGCTGACATCAGCACTTCTCAGTAGAGGTTTTCTAATGAAGATCCCAAACGAACCCGCTCAGGTCTAGAGAGAGGACGGCGCCTTGCTTGGTGCGTAGCGTCAGGGATGGCTGGAGTCGGTTTGGACCAGCGAGTGCTTAGACCAACAACAGAGACGATGCTGGGGGGGAGATAGCAACTCCACTGCCTCACACATGGCCTTAAAAATGATCAATCTATGAAAATGCAGTTTAATGAATCCCCGGCTGAATTTCAAAGGTCTCCCTTAACCTCTTCTCCTTGCCTGGCTCCGGAATTGCTCTCTGAGGCTTGCACGGTCGTTGGCATTTGCTACAGACTTCGAGGATTTGAAACAGCTAGGTGGCTAATGCCCTAATCAGATCAAAAAAATTAATCTATTACAGGCATGCATGGGCATAAACCCGGTAAGTGTTACAGTCAGCCCTACAATAAACACAGGATGGTGCAAAAATATTTATCTGTACATCACTCAGAAAAACCTAAAATGGAGCTAGGGACTGAAACAGTATCCTTCTCTCCCCACTCCAGAACGCGCCCACCGCCTCTCTCATCAAGGTGCAAGGGAGAAGTTTGCCTCTTCCCAAGGCTGTTGGTAAAGGGCCCATTTCAAATTTGATCTCTATCCTCAGACACTCGCCTACTCCGAATACCGCGTAAACGCTCACAGGCTCTTCACCAACTCGATGGGAGTTTGCACCCGCAGAAGTGCCGACATGCAACAGAATTTTGTTTGTGGGGTTTCCTTCCTTTTGGCTTCAAATGCAGATCTGCTAAGTGCCTAAAAATGGCAGCATCAGATTCCATAGCTGGGACTCAGTGATCTTGGTATCAAATCTTACACGTATAAAGATTATTTTATTCCAACTCCCAGCCCTGCAAACTTCCCCGGAATCTGAGTTATGCTGGCGCGTCTCCTTCTCACGCTTCATCCCGAGAAAGAAACGTTCGGCAAGTCACATTATGCCTGACACCTCTGGAATCTCCTCAGCCTTCAGTGGGTTTGCACAGGTGTAACTAGGCTGCAGGGCTGGACTAGTCACAAGCTTGCACTGAAATAACTAAAGAGCTGTTCTTTCGATGCAAATCTGCATGGGGTCTTAGCAAAATCAAATTAAGACACTGGTCAGAGAATCCACACGCAGACTCGCACCAAAATAAGGAGGAGTGAATTACAGATGAATTAGTTATTTCACTGCAAGTTTGGGTGTAGATCAGTGGAAGTGAAAATCACCCCCCAAGAGCAAGTCCCAACAGATCAAAGCCAGATCTTATTGATCAACAGATCTTATTGAGGCAGCTCCCATCACAGTTTATTAGACCCTGCAGTACTCAGCAGCTACGCAGCGCCATGGAAGCTTGACCAGAGACTCGGAGAGGCCATTGTAGAGAGTCACAGAAGGGATTACAAGAAGAGCGAGCTCATGGGATCGTTACAATCATCATCTGGGACCTCTCTCCAGAAGGTGGGGGGTGGGACAAGCATATCTCCATCCTTACTGGGGGGGGGGGTATACACCCACAGTTCCTGGGGGCAAAAGGGAACGGTCTCCCCTAAATATACAGGAAAAAGCTCCCTTCTTCTGAGTTCTCTTTTCCAGGGCTAAGGACTCTCACATTTTAATCACGTCAACACACTTCCCAGCTGTCTGCAATGGCTCTTGCCTAGCACCTCCAGACTGAGCGCCCACGACTGGCTGCCTCGTGCTCACGGAGTGCTTTGCGTGAACGTTTAATCGCACAGAAGTCAGTAGCTGATAACGTTATGTGCACCCCGAACTCCCACCTCCTGCCTTGCGCATACCCCACGGTACGGCCTTTAATTACACGTATTCTATTCCTTAAAACGCCCAGTTTAACCCCGGCACACAGCTTCCGATACATACACCTGCCGAAGCGCACGGTGCTATAACACTGCTGTGGGTCCCTGAAGAATAGTCGCAAATATAATTCATGGATTCGAAGGTCAGAAGGGACCACTGTGATCAGCTACTCTGACCCCCTTAAACAACATGCTACAGAGTCATTATAAGGTAATAGGGTGTAGTGTTGTGTGTGTACCCATATAAACATTGTGAATTCTAAATAGTGATGTGCTTTGAGCAGGGGGTGGGACTAGCTGATCTACTGAGGTCTGGACGTGGGCTGGGCCAGTGTCTCTCTCCAGCAGTCAGGCTGCGAGAGAAGTCAGCACCACAGACAGAAGCTGCATTTTCTCTGGGCTGTCTTTTCTCTCCCCTTTTGCGTGTTTCTCTCGCATTTTGTCTTAAAGAAAACAGAATTGGATTCGAGCCATCAGAATAGCAACAACAGCGGCTCCAGCCCTAGCTAACGGCTTCTCTTTTCCCCAAAAGGACAGTTCACACGATCCCTAACACCGTCCAGACTCTCAAACAGGGTTTCTTCCTACAAGAGACTCTACAGCCCACGGGAAAGGGAAAAAGGTCCTGCTAAGTGATAAACTTACTGAACGCTTCACATTTCAGAGGCTCTACCTGCTTCTCCTTCAGCGCGTTTGGTAAAAGGTTACAAAGACTTTGCGTGGTGGCTGTTACAATCAGAGCTGCCACTGATAATATGGTGTGAAACCCCAAAGTGTGCAGAATTTGGGAGCATCGTAATGGTGAACAGCAGTTTTATCAACACCGTACCCCTTGTTGGGCTCTGTGTCAATGCAGCAAACAACAGTTTCAACAGAAAATTCACCCTAGTGAAGCTTTGAGAAACACCCTTGAGAGGTAACAGGATACTGCCCAGAGTCTGGGGGAGGGGAGGGGAAATAGCAGTTTAACAAAGACCTGTCTTCCTGTGTAGCACACTGGGGCTCAGATCCCTCCTGGGGCCCCTGGATGCTATGACAACACGGCGTGCATGTCCCCACCTGGCATGAGCATCCTAGGATGGAGCTCAAATGGGACATGGCTTGTGAACAGATTACCTCCCTCACGGCACAGTCCCTGGCCGAGGTCCATGACGAGGGTGGAGTCACCAAAGCTGATCTCAGAGTCGACATGTGCACTGAGCTAGGAACGTGTGTAACTAAGCAAGGGTCTCATGGGACAGTCACAGATTCCGAGGCCGGGAGGGAACATTGCAATCCTAGTCTGATCTCCTGCAGAACACAGGTCAGAGAACGTCTCTAAAATAAATCCCGTTCCTGTTTGGGGCTGAAGCCCCCTGGTCTGGTGAAAAGCCTCTGGTGATCTGGATTCGGACCGCGGGCCGCCTATTGACTACCCCTGCCCTAGGGCCTTGCCTTAGGAAGATTGACAGGCATGTAGATGGGAGGCGCTGGCGAACACGTTCTAACACACACTTCCATCAGCGAGGCCCTGTTGAAGTTTGCACAAAGGCTTTGGAAGGCATCAGCCAGCACCTTCCAGCTACACCCCTTTGAACCCTAGCCAAGCCAAGCGGATTTAAAGTAGCACTGCATCACTGCTTTCATCGCCTGTGACCAAAGCCCCCACAGCCATAGCATGTAACATTTGCAGTCTAAGTCCAGCTGACCCTCTACACTGCCTTCCCCAGGCTCCTGGCCTGGCCAAACTCAAGCTTCCATAACCATCCAAGGTGCCTTAATCCCCTAAGGGCACTTGCACACGTATGGAGTCTCCCTGAAGAATCAGGCCCGATAATCCCCGGTCAATCCCCGTAAGATGCGATAAGCACCGCGCAGCCACCTTCAAAACTTGGCTCGTGCAGCTGAGAAGGTCCGTGACCTGGATCAAGCGTGGGATGCACTTGACACGCTCGCTTTACTTGTCAGCCAGGCTGGGAGTGCCTTTGAGCAAAGTGCGACTCTACAGTTAGCCGGCCCCGGACCACAACCAGCCCTCCCCTTCCTGCTCTCCCTTGGCCCCACCGAGAGACGGCGCCGTTCGCCATCGGCTCCTTGCAGGCCTCGTTTTTGCTTTATGTTGAACTCGGCCCGCCTTGCGCTGCTCCCCGCCATCTGCGCCATTAAGACCGTAACCTCTGCGAAAGTTTGTCTCCCTTTAAGGCTGCCTTCGTCTGGATGAGTGTTTGATGATAACGGTGCAGCCTGAACCGAAGAATTTTCTACCGCACACGCTTGGCTACTTGCAATCCAGTTTCCTGGAGCCTTAGCGAACATGCTCTACTCTTACATGCAGATTCATATGTCAACGCTTAGCCATCTGATTTAGCCCCATCATGGAGTGCGCTACTCAGTGCTGGAGCGCCTCCTTCTGGCTGCACCTGGGCTTGGCTCTGCCAGGCCAACGCCCCTGCCTGTGTGGTTGCACTCGGTCACTCAGTCTCACTCTCTCGTAGTTCACTCACTCACTCACTGTAGTTCTCTCCTTCCAGGGTGTCAAAGTCTCTTGGGACTCTGTCCCTGGCTGTCTTTCCTTGCCCTGCATCTTAACGGCACCACAGCCCAGTGGCTGGAAGGGGAACCCCGCCCTACCATCTACACTGGGTTCCAGCCCAGGGACCCTACAACAAATAGCCAAGGTCTGCACAGTTCTACCCCTTAGGGCTGTATCCCTGCGCTGCTTCTCACCTTCCCATCTCTCACCCTGAGTGTGCCTGCAGCTCCACACTCTGCAGCCCCCTTCTGCTCTCAGCTACTGGCTTTCTACAGGCCCCTCCTGGCCCTGTGCAGCTGAGCCTTATCTTTAACTAGTCCTCCTGGCTCCCTGGCTCCTCCTCCAGGTGCAGCCTAGGTGGATAATTGGCCCACTTGGCCACCTTAACCCCCTTCGGCCCATGTGTGGACACCCCATCACACCCCCAAAACGCAGGGCCAAAATCATCAATTGACATTTCAATACCTATGGAAAACAACAAATCAGCATTATGAGGAAAAGACCAGAGATTCTCAGACCTCTCTCCCAACCTCTTCAAAACACCTGCGTTGTGGTTGCGTTACAAGTCATGTCAGGACAGCCCATTAGTGAGACAAGGGGGAAGGAAAACTCACTAAAGCTACTGACTGTGAGCTCTTTGGGGCAGAGAGCATCTTTTTGTTCTGTTTGTACAGCGCCTAGCGCAAAGGAAGCCTGATCTGTGCCAAGCCCTCCAGGGCTCTGCCGCAGCACAAGGCAATAAAAAACTGGGGAGCTCTGAGATCTACTGACAAAAAGCACTGCAGAGGAACTAGGTATTATTATAATCAAATAATCACATGGTCACTTGGCAACATCCACCCCTATGTTATTCATTCAGATACTGGGAATCATGGTCCAGAACAGATAATACTTGGTCCTGCCATAAAGGCAGAGGACTGGACCAGATATCCTCTGGAGGTCCCTTCCAGTCCTGCGAGTCTATAAGAATCTGAAATGGGGCAGGGCAGAGCTCATAATAACAAAGTCCACCTCCACTGGAGATGCTGGGTGCCAGGGTGGGACAGAAGGAATCCATACTCCAAGGGATTTAGACAGGCTAGAAACACGGGCAGGCAACAGAGAGATTCCAGGTGGATTCAGTTGGGCGAATACATTGGAGGAGAAATATCAGGCCAGACAGATGTTCAGGGGAAGGGAGATGTTAATAACAATGCTGGAAGAGGCTTAACAACAACAGCAGGCAGCAAGTTGGTACGAGCTTGGGACGTAACAGCAGGGAAAAGGAGGAGTGAGATTTTGGGCTCCATACACAGAGGCGTTGTACCGCAGAGAGAGTCAGGGGAGTCTCTCCGGGACGGCCACGTTCAGGGCTGGAAACCTGGGGGAGTGGCTCAGTAGGAGGAACACCAGGGCAAGTTGGAAAGAGTTCAGTAAAAGGAGTAAGGGGAGTGGCAGGATTTACACCAGGGAGGGATTTAACCCTGAATCCAGGCACCTTGGCTGAGCAGACAGATAAAGGGAGGAACTGCAAACGGCAGCTGGCATTCGTTGGGTGTGAACGACAAGCGAGGAGGGAGCAGGGGAGGGCTGAACCGTGCTCAGCGGTTGGCCCGTAATAGCGCCTTGCCCTTTGGATCATTGATCAATGGCCAGCGGAACTTGTCCTCGGAGAGAAGCAGGACTCTGTCCTGCAGGGGATTCCAAGGGAAGGCAGGACACGCCCGATCTCTTCCTACTCCAGGCTCCTGATCAAAAGCAGGGTGGTTTTAAAAAAAGAAATCTGTGTTTACTCGGAAGCAATGAGACAAGGCCACACACAAGAACAAAGCGTGGGCAAGCGAGTACATAGCGTGCCACCCACCCCATCCTCCGGCACCTGCCCTGCTGGCCTCTCAACAAGAGACACATTCTTCCTCCTTCGCATCCGTCTCTCCAGTTGTGTTTTCTGATCTTTTAAATCAGACCTTTGGGACAGGAATTGCTTCATGTAAACACAGGGCCTGTCTATACTGCGCCATAGTAGAGACGGTGTAATTGACTGGGGCGTCCGTCACAGAGCGCAGCACCATGTGGCCAGCTAACCACCCCGCGTGGATGCTGCTGGCGCAAACTAAAAGGTAGCTAGTTTGCGTTGACGTAGTCCTCTTTCAACTTAATGCAGTCTAGGACCCTTTTAGCTCACACCATGCAGGGCAGTTTGATCAGAACACTCTGGGGCGCTCGACAATCCACACCCCCATAGTCCGCACTGCGGCACGGCTCAGAAGCACCCACAGAACAGGAGCAGCCCTGCCTCGAAAGGCGGAAATCACATCCTACAACCAAGGGAAAGCGCAGAGGGTATTTGCAGAGAGACTTTAGCTCTGTGTAGCAGAGGAGACCAGGGTGGCAAACAGCACTGTGCCTCCGCTGGTAACTAGTACTGCCAGGCTATTTCAGGAACATCACATCTGACCAACGAGTCTCGTATCAGCAGCCCCATGTTCCTTGGTCAATTGTCATCCTGATTCCCACATCAAGGGTGGTTTGCCCCCTGTTCTCCTCCAGACTCCTGACAGTTAGCTCCTATGCCACAGGGGGGGGATGATTGATATAACAAGGAATGCAGGGGGGGAATTAAATACAAGACAACGTAGAGTCGTATTAGGGAAAGCGCTGGGAAAACCAGCAGGGAAACAAGGATCCTTCACTGCTAGAGACATTAAATAGCAGCCAAAGCTCTGGAGAACAAACCATAGCATAGCCATCCTATGCTAGCCCAGAGGCAGGCCGGATACTGGAGTGAGTCCCCTTGCTCTTCTGGGGGGACGTCTGCAGGTTGGGCTGGGGAAAGGCAACGTCCCACCCCCCCAAGAGCCAGAATCACCCCGCTTGTTTCTCAGGAAGGTCGGGGACGTGCCATGATGACAAGAGCCTGAACACACTGATTACTCCAAGGCATGCCAGCACATGGCTGTTTTGCATTCATCACCCCCTTCCCCACACAGGAGGAACCTCGCTAGACAGGGGAGCTCACGAAAGAGTTCGATGCATCTGAGAAAAGCTGGGCCCTGGCCACGTATCCACGGATCTTTGGTGTCTCTGGCGCATCGACAACAGCTGGCGAGACCCTGGCCCAAGCCCCCAGGCAGCTGAGTTGGCCTGCGGGGCCGGCAGGAACACGCTGAGCTGTGGGGAGGGGACGCAGCACATCCTAGGGGCTGCACATCACTCAGCTGAACTCGCGTAGGAGAATGAAAACTCACTCCTGCCACAATTCCAGGGGAGAGGGCAGAAACCGCTGACTTAGGGGCCCCTGGCAGCTCAGAGGACTTTAGAACCAATGCAGTCAGTTAATGTTTTGTACCGTCCGCCTATCAAACCCCCAGAAACCTGCTCCACCTTCGCTGTGGTGAACGAACACGGTCAGACACAGGGTTAGCAGGCAAATATAAAAGCAGCAGCAGCCGGCGGCGGAGTTAATTCTCTCACCACCTGCAGGGTCTTGGCTAGCTAGCACCACGCTGATGTTCTCAGCAGCAGCACGGCTTTATCCAGATGTGCAAGCTCTAAGCACCTGGCCAGATAAGGGAATCTCCTGCCTCAGCCCCCTCTGCCACACAGAAAACGTTTTCTCTTTAAACAGCTGCCCCCTGCTTTTCTGATTTACACGGAGGGCCCCAAACACACATGCCCCTCGGGTCAGGCATCCCCTGCCCTCTCACCCCAGCCTCGCTGATTATTTTGGAGGCGGGAAGCCGGTACACAGGATTAATGATTTCTTTGGGGGTGGGCAGCTGCCAAGCAGGTCACATGTCGTTCCCAGGCTGCACGTCGTGCCTTGCTGAACGCTGGGGGTTTAGCAGAGGTTCTGTCCTTAAGGATATTAGAGCCTCTAAAAACTCATTCTGGCCTCCAAAATAAATCCAAGGGGAAATGCAGAGATAGCCAGCCAGGTACACCAACCACGGCTCTATAGGAACGTCTGGGGAACCTGCCCTCCCCGAAAGCAGGAACAGGTGCTAACCGGACACTGCTTCTCGCCTGACACAGTAAGATCACATTAGCCTCGCATTAGCCTGAGTTGACCACCCTGATCTCGCTGTGTTTTTCCTTGTGACCATATGGACGCTTTATCCTTCCCAAGAAGGAAGCAGACAGTAAGTCCCCAAACTGCCTGTGTGTTAAAGGGGCCAGTTCAGCTGGTGAAGATTGTTCTTGCTGTCTATTTCAGAGGGGCAGTCCTAAAACAAACTACTTTTTAAGAGCTTCTCCCTTGCCCTTTCAGTGGTGCCACGTCTCACAATATCTGAGGTTTTCCTAAAGCCCCAGCTCCTGGAG
Organism: Emydura macquarii macquarii; assembly: GCF_026122565.2. NCBI lineage: Eukaryota > Metazoa > Chordata > Testudines > Chelidae > Emydura > Emydura macquarii. The sequence continues at coordinate 1,420,119 of NW_027130449.1, read as the reverse complement.
TCAGGGGATGATGCAAGACTCTCGGTTTTTTTTTTTTCAACAAAGCATAAGTTTCTAGCCCTCCTGGTTGCAGAGAAAAGCCGGGAGCAAAAGCAAACAAGTACAACGGTGATTATTTTTTAAAATCTCGTGATTTTTTGGGGCCCTGCCTTCTGAATGCTGGGAGGAAGGGACACCACTGTCCCCTCCTGTTGTTCGCACCTGTGCCCGGCAGGTTCCCAACGCTACCCAGTCAGGATGCTGGTGTTTAGAAGCAGATTTGCATGCAGTAGACGGCCAGACAAGGGCAGGGCAGGATCAGGCCCTGTATTTTTTCCTTCACCATGGACTCCTAGGGCCCAGCCCTGCTCCCAGCAAGGGCAATGGGAATTTTGCCAAAGGATCAGGCCTAGTTCCAAGATCTATCTGCTCAAAAAGCAAAACTACAAAACACCAGCTACCCTGAAATAGACCATGCAGCTGCAAGCCAAGGCCCTGGCTCTCTTCACAGCAGTCACAGCCTTCTCTGCTCCTACGGCTCATGCACCCCAGCTCTCCTGAGCCCTCTGCACTCCCCCAGCCTCTCTCACCCTCCTCCTCTTTCTGGCATGCGTCCCACTGTGGTTTCGTGGAGGAGGAATCTGGGGGATGGGGCAGTTCCCAGGACTGCAGCCCCGCTCTGCCCAGCCCAGCCCCTACCAGCCGCACTGCAGGCACAGGGTTTTCCATGGATTTAAGGGTAAGAAAAGCCGTGCGGCCCTATCAATTCCACAGGGCATCCTCAACCCTTCATCTGATCTGCGGGGGTGGCAGCAGTCTCTCTGGCAGAGGAGCCAGGAGGGAATCCTACAGCGGCATGTTTGCAGATTGGAGCAGGGTTGGGAACAGCAAGGAGCCAGGGATTCCCATGCTGCTGCTCACACCCCTCCACCGGGATCTGCACCTCTGACAAAAACCACCTGACGCCTTGGGAGCCAAGCGCTGATCTCACATTCCCCTCAGAGCGCCAGCTGCCTGCCACAGCCACATCTGCAAGGAATCCCTCATCCCTCTGACCCGTTGGAAAAAAAATCTTACTAAATCCAGGCAAAACCGGAACGTTAACCACTGGAAAGCCAAGAAACGCGGTATTAACTATTCAAATCATTGGCTCTTTTGTGACCTGAGCGACTAATCAAAGTCCCTGGAAATATCCCCATTGGTAGGAGAAACTGATAGAGCCAGGTATTTTCTTTTATGCAACTTGTTTATTTACAGGGAACGTGCAAAGCCCTGTGTATCCGAATGCAGACGGGCCCAGGAACAAGAGGACCCGTTTCTTTGCTTCCAGGTTCAAACCTATGGGGCCAACACCAGACCCAAAAACTCTCTAGCTTGTTCCAGTCCAGGCTCACACCATGCTCTCAGGCTCCTGCCAGGCATTCTCCCCCCCCCCGGGGTCACGCCCCAGCCGAACTCTCTGCCCATGTGGTGCTACTTTCTGGACAGCCTTTGTGGGTTTGTTTTAGGTGTTGCTCTTTAACTATCGGACATGAAGGACTTGTTCACACAACAATGCGAAGGAGGTTTTGTTTTAACTAACCCATACCCAGGTTTCGCTCATACAGGATCATCCTCAGTCCTGCCCCTTGTGTGCACGCGTATGTATGAATACAGCTCTCTGCGTACCACGTCGGATAAGCCTGTAGCAGTGGCATACCATGGGTCTCTGGCACCCGGGGGCCAAACCTGCATTTGCGCAGGACCCCTCCTGCCCTGTGCAGGGAAGGAGGGGTCCTGGCACTGCCCCCTAGCTGCCCCGAGGTGTGGGGGCCCATACCTGCAGGGGGGAGGGCATAAGGCTGGGGGAGGAGGGGCAAATACAGGCTTGGCTCCACTGTACTTATCCGCCACGCAGCGCGTGCAGCACCCATCTCCCCCGTTCCAGCCCTGCAGCTCGGGGGGGCTGGCCCCTCATGATGCGCCGGTTGGGGAGAGCGCAGGAGGGGGAGCAGCCACAGCCTCCTGTGCCCCCAGCCCATCACGAAGGGCCGGCCCAGCGTCCTGCACTTATCCGCCACTCCAGCCCCACAGCCGGGCGCCAGCTCGGACGGGGCGGCCTCACGTCTCAGCCTGGGGGGGTAGCGGGCCAGCCCATCATGACATGCAGGGGGAGGTGCCAACACCCCCTGTGTGTTGTGAAAGGCCGACACCCCCGCTGCAGGCCGGTGTCATGCCCTCCACCCATGACCTCCTTGGTATGCCAGTGGCCTGTAGGATGCCCAGCCACAGGGTGTTATATTACAGTACTGGGCAGAAACCCTGAGAGAGCTCAGTGCCCCATTGTGCTAGGTGCTGTACAAACACAGGGAGACGATCTCTGCTCCAAAGAGCTTACAACCTGCATGAACGTATCTGTATACGAAGTGCACCGTAACAACCCAGGCTTCGCCTGCGCTCCCCACTGATGCCACACTGGTAGAAATAGTCACTAAATAGGACACACGTACAGTGATTTAAATGGCATTATAAAACCTCATGGGGCAGGAGAAATAGCCCTGGATACTAGCCAGACCGTTCCTACCCCTTCATTCTGGAGTCCCCCGCTCCCTGCCAGCGAACCTCTCTCCCTTCTACTGACTACCTCCCCTTCCTTCCCTCTCTCCTGCCATCAGCCCTGCACCGCGTCTCTTCTCCCCAGAGAAGGAAGACGGGCGTACTCCATCTCTGCCTGATTCTCCCCATCCCTGTGGCTTGACCATGGCTGTAAGCACTGGGCTAGACTGGGGGAGGAGGCAGGAGGGAGCAGAAGTAACCATCCAGGCTTGGACCCTGCCAGCGCGTGCCCTGGCTGTATGTTCTGCGGAGGGCCGGGGGCCTGGTGGGAACCCAGGGCTGATTCACATAGACTCATAGAAGACTAGAGTTGGAAGGGACCTCAGGAGGTAGCTAGTCCCACCCCTGCTCAAAGCCGGACTAACCTCAGCTAAATCATCCCAGCCAGGGCTTTGTCAAGCCGCAGCTTAAAAACCTCAGCCTCATGAGTTGCGTGTCCCCAACGAGTCACTGAACTTGCTCACATCACAGCCCATCTGCTGGGTTAAAGTCCTCTTCCTGGCCCATCCCTGCTGGGAAGGAGTCACGGAGTTGGAGGCGTTGGCGTTTCAGTTTCACAGAGTGTCACCAACACGGGTCATTGCAGATGCAGCCAAACCGGCTGGAGAGCAACAGCCCCTGCACCAAACGGTGTCACCAGCTCTCCCCGTTTTATCACGAGTCTCGCGATACCAAGCCCTTTCCTTGCAGCCCCAGCTCCCGGAGTCAGGTGATCAGGGGAGAATCTTGGCTCTCGTTAATACAAGAGGAATAAGCGTCAAGCCCTCATGGCTGCAGAGAAAAGTTTGAAGTGTGAACAACCCTAAAGGTTTCCACACGAAGACTGGCAGCCCTCAGTGGTTATTTCTGAAGCCTCGTGATTTTGGAGAGTTTACTCAATCTCCAGCCCCTTGGGACTGCTGGTGCCGCTTGGACGCAACTTCCCTCCACAGCAGCCAGGAGCCCTTGTGCAGGGGTTGTTCACATATGCCCATTTAAACTAATACAGCTAAAAAAAAAGTGAACAGCATGAATCACGTCCGAGATGCAGCAGAGCACGCTTTGGCCCGCTGGCCCCAGTGTAGCCAGAGTCACCCCACACTCAGAGCCATTGCTCTCTGGTGCATATTCCTGTCCTCCACACCCAGATGGGTGGGGCTTGTTTATCTAGGGAGCTATTCCTGATTAAATCCTCTGGGTGGATGCTCTCGTTCTGGAATAAGTGTCCGCACGGAATTAATCAAGACCAGGCGCGCTGCTTTAAATGCACCCCCTGCCTCAATCTGAATTCAATTCCCTGGGTAGGCAGGTGCCTTCTCAACCCTTCGAGGAGGAAGCATGGAGAGGTCAGACACAATGACTTTTAAAGGCAGGCTGGTGCCCATCCTCTGTTTCTTCGGCAGGCAGGACTCAGCACGTGCCCCTTTCATTGTACGACTGTGCCCCACAGCAGCACATGGAGACCCCGGCAGAGGGTGAGAGGGGAAAAAGCCGTCATCCTCATTGCACAGATGAGGCCCAGTGAGTCACACCAGCTTTTCTGAAGTGCTCAGCACCCAGCAGCTCCTCATGCCTGGGCTCTGCCGATTTGTCTCTGCGTGGAGTCTCCTCCTCTCCCCCTGGAGGGAAGGGGGGCCTGGCAGGGGCAGGATCTGCCTTGAGAGGCCAGGAGATTCCCAGCTGGGACACCTCATCCCCACCCAGGTGCTGTTGCTGGGAGCTCCAGCCACTCTCCCACCAGGCACCAGTTCCTCCTGCAGCGCCTGGTTCAGATCTGCCTGCCGCCAGCCGGAGGAGAAATCCCCACCCTGCTCACCCTCGCCTCACATCCTTCCTTCTCAGCCATGGTTGTCGGAGCCTCGCTCCCCCAGCTGCCTGAGCAGGGCTCCCTGGTGCAAAACCTTTCTGCCCTCCCTAGAGGACCTGGAACCAGCGAGAGCAGGGGTCCCTCCGCGGGCAAGCAGCCAGGTCAGCGGAGGCAGTTTCTCAATAGAGATGCCTGTGGAACAGGAGCCAGGGCTAGTCCGACCCAAACAGGATATACTGATATGGATTCACCCAACATGAGTGCATGGGGAGACAGCCGCACGCAGTGCAGGCAGATGGAGAATCCCCACCGCTCTCTTACTTTATTACTTGCTTCTAGCCCACTTTTTCAAGTGACCCATGACTCTGGGAACCCAATTTTACCTCTTTAAGGGATTTGATTGTCCAGAAGTGCCATGCACCTGCACTCTGCACATCAGGTCCCTTTAAGGGGTTCCAGGTTGGGGCCCCCAAATCACTGAAACTTTGGAAAATGTAAGTCTACACAAGCGATGATGCACAGCTTGATCTCTTGCCTTCCCAGGCACTCACCCCCTGAGGTCTGCCCCACCGCAGTGGGTGTTGCTTTGCTGGGATTACTCTGGGATTGGACGGGACGGCAGAGTTTTTACAGCAATTAACATTGACTAAATATTATTCAGTGTCTCTTTGCTGGGTTTATTTTCCTTGGAAGTCAGAATTACCGACACTGATACCAAGAGGAGAACTCTAGGCATTTGTCAGCCCCTGGTTGGGGACCGGGTACCTTGCTGGTTCCCCTCCCTCCCCCAAACACAGGATGTGAGTGCACGGCTGCAGCTGCTTAGCCTGGCTCTGTACGTAAAGCGGGAGGCTCACCCAATGCGGCAGCCGTGACACACGCACGGTTCCTTAACAGGCCGGGAAAGCGTCTCAGGAACGAGACAGACAAGGCCAGTTCTACCAGACAGGACAAAGAGAAGCTCCCAGCATACCCAGCCATTTCCCTAGGATACAATTACAGGGGGAGAGATGGCAATAAAAGTCCCAGGTGAAACTAGAAGAAGAGACTTCTCCCCACCTTTATGAAAGCACATGGCTCAGGCTCCCCCTGTTCCTTGTGCCCTGGGGCCAGTGTCCACAGAGATCAGCTGTTAACGACATACAGAGACAGGGAAGAGCTTTCCAGGGCCAGTAGGAGAGAGCGCCTGGTCCCTGTGCACAGACCTCACCCAGGAGCAGGCCCCCTAGGGTCAAACTGGGAGGAAGAGACCCCAGGGGGTAGCAGGGTCTCTAGAGAAGCAACACCCCCAGCTGCCAGCTCTGGGCTGCACGGGCATAGCATGGAAAGCGCTGAAAAGGGAGGAATCAGTCTCCGTGCCTCAGCAGGCCCCAGGGACGCGAGGTGCCAGCGCACGGCAAACCCTGCTCAGTGCATGCAGCCCCGCTGGGTGCGCGGCACCGTTCGCAGCTGCCACGGGACGAGCAGCCGGGGGAGTCAAACCGAGCCGGGGGCAGCCACTGGCAACGCTGAGGACACTTAGTCTGGGACACGCTGCAGCAGGCCCATGCTCGAACTAGCGACATGGCAGCGGCAGGGCAACCGCACCTTGGCACTGACCCCAGACCCGGGAGGGCAGCAAGCGGGTCACAGAAGGCGGATGCCGCCACCCAACCGCCACGGGCATTTGCACGCCAGGACAGGCAGAGATTTGAAAATGACAGAGCCCAGGGTAAAGCATCCCTCCCCCGCAGAGCCAGAAACAGCCTTAAAGAGAAAGTGCATCGTCTATCAAGTTAACCAGAGTGAAACAAAAGCCAGGGGAGACGCTGAGCGATGGGGCCGTTGGTTTCATTAGAGACTGATCATATCGTCTCCTGCTTTAGAGTCTCTGGGTTAGTGCAGTAACGATCCACGCCCTTCAGTCACCGGCCATGTTAGTTACCAACATCCATAAGATTAACTGCACTGAAGCATGTGTGTGTGTGAATTATATAAAATATCACACGAGGCTTAATGTTTAGTTGCTAGTGAAACTAGGATTAGTTAACAAACCAGCTCTGACCCCATCTGGCTGAAGGGTCAGAGCAAGCCTCTTCCAAGAATTAAATTGGGACATCATGCTTGACCAGTAGGGATATTTCAAGGTCCCACAAAAACCTCATCCCGTCGAACTTGAAATGTCACAGAAATGAGACTGCTGACGTTCTACGGTGCTTCCTAGCTCCGGGCCGTACTTCCCCAATCAGATTTCCACCCCATAAGCTATTAAACATTTGGGAATTAAAGGATGAAGACGGATTTCTTTTGATGACCTCGCTGTATAGGATCAAGATGATTACGCGATGTGAAACCGAGACAAATTAAACCAAGAGACAAGCACTCTCCTAGAAGCACTGGTATTAGCATGATGGACCCTTGCTGGTACATACACAGAGCTGAGGACAAAGCATCACAGGGAACTGAAGTGGGGAAATGGAGAGAGAAAACCTAAAAATGGGACTTTGAGCTCTCTCTAAGTAATGTTTTGCCGGAACGGACACCAATATTAGCCTTTGAGAAAATGAACATACACTAACAGGCACTTCCCTTGCCTGACTTAAGGATGTAGAAAAGTCAGCTGTTTGCGGGCAGTGACTATTTATAAATTAAAAGATATGAGGAACTGGCCTTAAGAACAGTGCATGTTGAGAAAGTCCCCCACTGCATTTCTCACGACCCTGGGGCAGAAAGAGCTTTATACTCAAGGGAATAAAATTCATGAAAAATGTGACTTCTTTATTCTAGATAGAAGTTGGCTGACTTGCTTTTAACTCTTTCTGTGCTGAATGGAAGAAACGGACAATTAGTGTGACACAAAGTGTCATTCTGCTGTTGAGTTTTCCATGTATTTTCATAACAAGAAAAATGGTGAAACACCCAGACAATTTCATCTGGAATCTGGGCTCTAAGAAAGGCCAGCATCAGAAGAGATGCCTGCTTCCCTTCCTCCGGCTTCACTTTGGTCCCTCCCCCTTTGCAAACAGATGAATTCACAATCTTGTTCCATTCCAGGGAACTCAAAAGAAAAAGAAAAATATTTATATAGGCCTGGCTTTTGAATCCCCATTTGCAAGTCCACAGGAATGCGGGCAGAGAGGGAGAGATTCCCAAGCAATAAAGAACTGCCCCTCATTATCATGGTGGCACCCAGACATTGACATTGTGCTAAGGCATCATCGCATTGCTAACCTCACAGCAAAACGTGGTTTTTCAGAGTTCTCCGAGTTTTTCCCCCATCACCTCTGCGCCTCGCTGTTTTGTGCATGTTTTGGGGGGAGTCCCCGCTGCTTGCCTGACAGCGCGAACCTGGCAGGAAAAGGTGGTTTTTCAGAGTCCCCTGAGTTTTTTCGCCCCACCAAGTTGCGCCTCGCTGTTTTTTTTGCAGGTACCACCTCTTCCGGTCACATGACAGCTGCGTGTCACTACTTCCGGCTACTTGTTTTGATTGGCAGTGCTGCTTTTCTAAGTTGCGACCCTCCTTTGCGGCTGCTACAACCGGTGTCAATCTGGTTTGCAGGTAATTGACTTCAATTTGTAAACAAGACCATGAAGAGAGGGGCTCTCAGAAGAACCAGCAGCGTCCGGAGAAGGCCTGGGCTTTCCTGCCTGTGTGTACATTAGAGATGCCTAAAAAAGGACTTTTGAGAGTCATTTAGAGAGAGCTGAAGCTGAAAAACCATTACACTGAGGATTCAAAGCAGAAGGGGCAGCAACATTCATGATCATTCCCTTACTATTTCATCCTGCCAGTTTCTGTCCCTTGTAAACATACAGCGCAAGAAACAGCACCACGAGGAAAGGACTCTCCAAACAGGCGTTTCGTGTCCCTTTGCTAGAAAGCTCTGAGCAGACTTCGCCAAGGAGAAGATGCATTGGAATTACATACCCCCAACCTAACGGGGGCCCTGGATACCGAGCCTGCCTTGTCACAGCAGCCCTGGTTTAAGCCTTAGAACGATGGCACTTTTCCTCATTGCTCTGGACGTGCCTCAGAGCATTACATGGAAACTAGAGCTGGAAATAGACAGTCACTCCCATTCCCCAGGGCAGGACTTTTCCACGCAGCGTAGTCTTTCCCTCCTCCTCCTCCCCCCCCCAGTTGACTTTTAAACATCCTAAGCAACTGCCACGTCCTTTGAGGGGTTCCACGGCCTGATGCTCTCAGGAAGATTTTCCGATTCTCTGGCTCAATGTGCCTGTATTGCAACAGTTCATAGCCAGGAGGTGAGGGGCAGTTCGGTTGCTTCTGGAGCACACCCCCTCCAGCGCCAAAGTGGACTCAGAAAGGTCCATCCTGCTACAGCTAACGTAGGGTAGACCAGCATCAGCCACCAGGGGCCTGCCATGTGGCGTTCAGCCTCATGGGAAGGTTACACCGCACCCCCGCCTCCAGCATCGGAGTGACGGCTCCTGTTTTACAGTCATAGCATTGCAATGGTCTGGACCGTTACTGGAAAGGTTATGACAACAAATCACCAACCTGGATCTATGACATAAGCCTGCTTCCCAGTCCCTACAACGTTAGAGAGCTGGTGGGACTGGCCTGCGTGTCTTGAGGGCAAGGGGTGAAAGAAAGAAGCCAGTAGGAGGTAGGGCTGCCTGAGAACTCACCGCTTTACGCTAGCGAGGTAGAAAATCTATTCTGGTACAAGCCCAGATTTCACCAGCTCTGCTAACTGAAGGAACATGACAGACTTGCGGGACGGGTCTCCACAGAATAAGACTGCCAGTGCTAGGACCATCACAGACGTGTGCACAGCTATTTCACAATTACCTTCAGTACTTTTCAGTTACTCAAACTGAAACTTTCCTTTTCCGGCTCTCGGGGACTTCAGCAATTCCAGGCTGGGGATCCATAGTGTAGCATTTTTAATGGGATTAGTGCCGTCGCTGACTCCATAAGCTATATCACCACAAATCATTTCTAAAGGCCCTTACACATTTACACAGTGCCTTATAAAGAGATTAAACACACACTACATCCAGCGTATTTCAGTCTAAATTAGATCTAGCCAAATCAACACAAGCCGAGAGAACAATTCAGGCAAGAGAGGATTGGGGGAACCATAATGGTAAAAAAACAAAATATGTAAAAATGGTCACCACAAAAATTGCAGCCTCTGCCTGGTCCATAGGGGCTGGAACTAGAGCTGTGGAGGGTGCTACCGCAACCCTTCTCTTGAAGTGGTTTCCATTATATACACGGTTTACAGTTCGGTTCAATGACTCTCAGCACCCCCACTATCCCAATTGCTCCAGCACCCCTGCCTGCTCTCTGACAATCCAACCAGGCTCTGGCCCGGTCTACACGACACGGTTACATTGACGCAAGGCAGTTTAACTCAACCCCACTGTGCATGCGTCTACACTTACATTTGGCTCCCACTAACGTAAGTGCCCCGCTATGCTGACTTAACAACACTACCTCCCTGAGCAGCGCAAAGCCATGGTCAGTGCAGTTAGGTTGATGCAGTGATAGTGTAGACACTGTTACTTACATTGACTGTTGCAGTCCTCCATGAGCTATCCCACAATGCCCCGCAGTGACCACTCTGGTCACTGTTGTGAGCTCCACTGCCTTCCCCATTAAAGCCCCATGAATTTTTGAAATTCCTTTTCCTGGGAGCCCAGCGTGGTGAGCAGCAAGCAGCTCTCCCTTGTTGAGAGTAACTGCCCAGCTGACCACGCAGGATGTGCTCCTCCCTGGGGTGGATGGGAGATGTTGGATCTCCCGGGACAGTGGGGAGAAAAGGCGGTGAACGCACTGCTCTGATCCAGCCACAGAAATATCAACATCCACGAGCAGGTTGCTCGGGGGAGGCAGGAGAAGGGCTACAACCGGGACGAGCAGCAACACTGTGTGAAAGCGAAGGAGCTGCGGCAGGTGTACCAGAAGGCCAACAAGCAATCTGGTGCCGAGCCGCAGACCTGCTGCTTTTACAAGAGCTGAATGCCATCCTCGGCGGAGACCCCACCCCCAAGCACCCCGTGGATACTTCGGAGGCATCACAAAACCCTGCCATGAACAGCGAGGAGGAGGAGGTGGACGAGGAAGGAGGAGCAGTACAGGGGAGAGGTGACTGGGAGAATCCAGCTGTGCAGTGAGCCAGGAATTGTTGCTGACTCTATTGCAGTCCAGCCAGTCGAGCACGGGAGAGCCTGGTGCAAGGGAAAGAACCTCTGGTAAGTATGCAATTTGTGCTGAAATTACAGGGATCAAACCCCCAAAGCAGCAGGACACATCTGTGTTTTACTTGTGTTAGAACAACAAAGAGGAGAGTTGCTATCTGCTTCTCATTCCCCTCTGGATTTCCACACAGAGAGCCATGTGAAGCAGTTTGTTTTTGTGCATGGGGATGTCCGGGAATCCTCCATAGAGATCTCAATGAAACTTTCCTGGAGATTTTCTACAATCTTTTGCCAAAGGTTGCTGGGGAGGGCTGACTGATTTCTTCCATCGTGGTAGGGGCAAGCGAAAGTGTCCCCAGTGATTACTTCAGCAGGCAACACTGCAGCACACAGACCTAGGCAGCTTCCGGATGACAGAAGGAGCTGTGCCGTATATCTGCCTCTGTTACCCTCAGGAGTGAGATAGCCACTAAAATTGTCACCGCCCATGGAAAACAGCATCAGTGCTCAGTTCCATTGTCTTGTGCTACTAGAATCATGTCAGCGAGCTATTTCCCCCTCTTTGAACCAAAACCCAGAGGGCTATACTGACCATGGCTGGTGCCATGCTCTCTCAATCCCAAGCAGAAGTGAGAATGCAGTGCTTATAACTTTTGGGGAGCACGTTCAGTATCTTAGGTTTCAATTTCCATCGTGGATCCACTGACAATGGTACCTGTGTGTGTCGTATTCACAGCTGCTGCCATTGCAGCCATCAAAGTCTCCCCCACTGCACCTGCAGAACACCTGAGTCAGGTCAGGAGGAGAAAGAGGAGGAGGATGACGTGTTCCAGGAGAACCTGCAAGCCAGAATGAGCCCAGGGCCTGGAGGATCCCCCTGGCAGACAACCTGGAGAAGGACGGAGTAGAAAGAAGAAAGGCGCAGGAAAAGGAGATGATGATGCAGCAGGAAATTCTTATGCTTCTCAGACAGCAAAATGAGATGCAGACTCTGGTGGACCTGCAGGTTCAACAACCCCATGCTTGCCTCCCTCTGCAGCCCATAGAGAACTCAATATTAGAATCTCCCTAGATCACCCCTTCCCCCAACATTCCACGTGGCATCAGATCGGTTCGTTACCCCTACCATTCCACCCTGGGGGACATTAAAAACAATCACAGCTCCACACATGCTGACCTGGAAAAGCCACAGTAGGTGTACGTGTGCCTGAAATGGACATGAGTGTTCTTTCCCCTTCAGAAGTTCTGTTCCCTTAAGTGATTAAGTTTTGTAAATGTATTCATGTTACAGGATAAAATTGTATTTTTGGAACAAAACTAATCTTTATTAGTTCGCAACATGTGCTATCCGGTGCTGAGCAGGTCTGACACCCACCAATTTCCTGTTGCTTCACTTTGGCACAAAACCCATAACATCATTCACAGACAATATCAACAGGAGCAATGACAATGTTATATTCCTATATACACAGCATCGCTAGAAGATTCATACCGGGCTGCAAAAGAGCAAGGCCAGGTAGAACACACTACAGCAACACACACTGATCTGGTTCACTATCAAAACGTTCTTTCAAAGCCTCCCAGAGCTGTATGGCTCCACGTTTAGCTCTTCTAATAGCCCTTGTATCTGGCTGTTCAAATTCAGCAGAGAGCCACTCCATCTCCACCCCGGGTGAAACTTTCAACCCTTTGCTTCACAGATACTATGCAGAACACAGCAGGCAGCTATAACCACTGGGATGTTTTTCTCACTGAGGTCCAATCTCGTAAGTACACAGCACCAGCGACCCTTCAAACAACCCAAGGCACATTTAACTGTCTTTCTGCATCTGCTGAGCCTGTAGCTGAATCATTCCTTGGTGCAGTGTATGGCTTCCCGAACCACAGGAGCAAGGGGTAGACGGTCTCCCAGGATCGCTATTGGTATTTCAACACACTCAGTGGTAATCTGCCAGTCGGGAAAGAAAGTCCCTGCTTGCAGCTTTCTGAACAGTGCTGTATTCTTAAAGATGCGAGCGTCATGCACCTTCCCTGACCAGCCCACACTGATGTCAGTGAAGTGTCCCTGATGATCCCACCAGCGCCTGCATTACTACAGAAAAGCAGCCCTTTCTGTTGATGTACTCTGTGGCAAGGTGGGCCGGTGCTGAAATAGAGAGGTCTATCATTCCACCACAGTTCGGGAACCCCATTGTTGCAGAACCATGCACTACATGCTGCTGCTGCTGCACACTGCAGTGAGTCACAGGCCTGCAGAGCAGGAAGCAAGCATGCAGGGCCATTAATCGCATCACAACGGCCCTCCCAGTGGATTTCCTGACACCAAACTGATTCCCGACTGACCGGTAGCAACCTGGTGCTGCAAGCTTCCACAGTGAGATCACCACTTCCTTCTCCACTGTTAATGCAAGCTCCCGTTTTGATGTCGCTGAACTGGAGGGCTGGCGTGAGCTCTGCACGCAGATCTAGGAATGTGTCCTGGCACATCCAAAAGTTCTGCAGCCTCTAATCATCCTCCCAAATCTGCATGACAATGCGATCCCAACAGCCAGTGCTTGTTTCTCAGACCCAGACCTGGCGCTCCACCACCTGCAGCTGCTCTGTGAATGCCACCAACAACCTTGAATTGTTTCTTTCTATGCCCCACAGCAAAGCTAGCCTCCAAGGAATCAATGTTCCCCGCAGCTCCTCTTGCAGCTCTACAAATACCGCAGGATCAGGTGCACCGTCCTTGTAACACTCATGACAACAGTGCAGAGGCGTGCAGGCCCCGTGCCTCCGTCACAGACGGTGGACAACGAGCAGAGCCATGCAGGCTTGTGGGATTTTGAAAAGGCACGAAATATTCTGGGACGCAGATGGAATTATGGGATGGAGAACACTGCATTGTGGGAAGTTGACACCAGGCTCCCAGTCCCCCCCTGCGCAACTCGTTTCAGCCCCATCAGGCATTGCGAAAACCTCCCAAAAGACACTACTTCAATACAAGCACTCCTGGGGAGGATGGGCATTGCCTATGCAAGGAGCTAAGTGTGTACACGCACCAGCAACGTAATAACTGCGGCATCCGTATACTGATATAACTTAGCTCGACATAAATTTGTAGTGTAGACGTGACCTCTGCCTGCCTGTCATCACCAGCGGTAAAATCGATCCAGAACTCACTCCAAATCTGCGGTGGGCTCCCCAGGCAGACAAGGGGCTTGTCTACACTTAAAACACTACAGCAGTGGTGCTTCAGTGTTTAGATACTACCTACATTGATGGAAGGGCTTCTCGTGTCTGCGTACACAACCCCCCATCCTCAAGAGGCAGTAGCTAGGGCGATGGAAAAAGTCTTCCATTGACTTAGCACTTAGGGAGACTTAACTACGCCTCTCAAGGATGTGGCTTTTTCATACCAACCCAATTTTCTAGTGTAGACCAGGCCTAGGATGTAGCTCGTTTTTCCAAATCTCAAACGTTGTTTGTGACAGCAGCCTAAGCAGGTTGATTCGGAAGCCCTGGCGATGCTTTGGCATCAAATCCAGAGCATTTTGATAATAACTCCATGAGTGGCACCTTAGAAATACAATAGGTACAGACCACACAGAACCGAACGTTACATCAGACAGGACTTAACAGGCTTGATGCAGGAATGACTGGGTGAAATTCTGTGGCCTCTTTTATGCTGGAGGTCAGACCAGATCCTAATGGTCCCTTCTGCCCTTGGAATCTATCATCAGTCAGGGAGGGACTAGGACAACTCCAGTTAGGGTTCCCTAATGGTTCCCATTCAAACCCTGTTTTCAGTTGCTTGTAACTTTCCTAAACATTCTCCTTCCTGGTTGATATTTTCGAGGCTTTGTCTCTGCCCATAAAAGGGTCTTTCTGATTTGAAAGTTTGAGCAAAGCATCCAGCCCAGCCATTTCTGAGAGCAAACCGGGGAGACGCACACCCACCCCATTACAAACAACTGAGGCGTTAAAATAAAATACAAACGAAGGTGGAGAGGCAGCTGGGAGTAGGGAGCTGAACTTTCCCAGGGCAGCAGCCTGCACAGAGAAACGGGGCTCCATTTGACCCCAGGCAGGAGCCTTTCAAAAGCCACTGGACTTTGTGTGTGCGGTGCACATGGGTAGACCGCTTAACCCTTTCCAGTCCTGTCCCTGGCAAAGGCAGGCTGTGCTCTGCACAGATGAGCGAGACACAGTAAAGGCTCAGTAAGGAAGCAGCTTGGCCATTCAGCCCTTCGCTTCCCCACTGTACTCCGGGTCCCAGGTAACCAGACCACCCACAGCTCCATTTAGACCCGATTTTTAAAACGCCAAGGAAATCCTGCTCCAAGGCACAACCCACCCGCGGACAGCCGGAGGGCAGGGAGGCGCTGCCCCCGTGCATCCCTTCTTCCCCCCTTGTCCACCTCGCGGTGTCGAGCCCTTTTCTCTGCCGCGCCTGGTGCTGGCCGGGTCAGAGCCATGGGAGACCCGAGGCGCAGAGCTCCCAGAGCCGCAGCTCTTTGCGCACAGACCGACGCGCGTCCCCAGGCGCGGCAGAGCCAGCCGGAGGGCGGCGTGTGTCCCTGCCCGGCAGCCGAGCGCACCTGCCCGGAGCTGTCCGCGTCCCTCTCCGGCTGGCTCGGACGCGCCTGCAGCCCGGGGACTGGAAGCGCCCGGCGGGGAGGCAGAGCTGGGGAAGAGGGGCTGGAAACCTGGGATCTGCCGCCGCTCTGCCCGGGCCGCTTGCGGGGCTCGCCCGCCACCTCGCTCCGGGACGCGCCCTGTCGCGGCAGCGGGGCCCCGCCGGGCGCACGGAGCGGTCACCCCCGCACGGAGCGCGCTGGGACCCCCGGAGCCAGCAGGTGCCCGAGCTGCCGGTGCCGGGGAGGGGGGCCCGCCGGGCGTTTGCCCCAGCGAGGCCCGACCCCCCTTTGGACCCCTGCCCCCGAGCGAGCGGGGGAGCCAGGAGCTGAGCGCATCCCGCGCCGGCCGGAGCCGGCATTAGGGGCCCCCCCTCCCCGGACTTGGGGGGGGACCGGACGCGCCCCCTCTCCTGGCCCCGCTGCGAGCGCTCCGGGCCCGCTGCGCCCCCCCGTGCGCCCCTCCTGCCCCGGCCTGGCTCACTCACCCAGCAGCGCGGCCAGCCCCAGGGCCAGCGGCAGCGCCTCCATCCCGCCGGATCCCAGCACAGGCGGCCGCCGCGCCGCGCCGAGCCGAGCCGAGCCGGGCGCAGCAGGTGGCGGTGGGAGCGGAGCCCGGGGCGGGGGGCGGGGCCGGCGGCCCAGGTGGGGCGGCTCCAGCAGGTGGGGGGGAGGGGCGGGGCGGGCCAAGGCCTATCAGGTGGGAGGGGGCGGCCCCCCCCCGGCGGGGGAGGGATCTGGGCTGGTCCCGGCCCGGGGGCTGGTCCGGAGGTGGCTCTGCCCAACCAGCAGCGTCCCGGCCCCGGAGCCGGCTGGATAATCTCCTGCTGCCCGGCCGCGTGTGACATGGGCTGGGCGGATCGGATCGAGCCGGGCTCCCGGCTGCCCAGGGCAGAGAACTCCCCGCCCCGTCCCGCCCCGCCCCAGCTCTCCCGGGCAGGGGCATCTCCCGGTGCGCCGCCGGGCACCGCTCTCACAGCCCGATAGACCATGTACCGCCCTCCCCGTCCCCGGCGCAGGGGCCTAGCCCTTGGCTGCCCTTTCCTGGCCGCCCCGGGGAAAGCCTGCCCCGAAGAACGTGCAGTGCAAAAACCAGAGAGCCCAGAGGAAGGGTGGCCCCAGGGATCCAGCTGGGGGGCTGGAGCTGGCAGGCCCCTACTTTATGACTTACAGGCCTGGGAGAGGTGGGTGTGAAACATGAACTCCCCTCCCTCCAGCACAGCTCAACCCCCTCTTCTTTCACTCACACCCCCTTCCAGCATCTTGCCCTCAGCCCCAGCATCCCCATGGGAGAGGAGCAATTCCCTGGCCACCCATAGCTGGCCTAGGCCCTGGTCCTGCCAGGAACGTGCTGTGAGATCTCATTGTGGGATTAGAGTCACGGGCCGGCCCTGCAAGTGCCAGCAGCTCCAGGGTGCCTGGGCCATTGTACGAGGAACAGGTGAGACCTCAGCTGGAACAGTGTGTACAATTCTGGGCACCCTGGTTCAAGAAAGAGGAATCCAAAGTGGAACCGGTGCGAAGAAGGGCTGCTCAGATCTTGTTGAGCCGGGGTGTTTCATGGGAGATTGGACCCTGGTTCCGGTGAAGGCAGCCAGTTCTGCAACAGACTCGACTTGCTACTTTATTAGTGAGGAAGGGGAACTATTCATAAGTGTCCGCCCCAGCTCGCAGTTTATGATGGGGTTGGGTATTGTAACCATTGGTTTCCATCAAGCTCATTTGTTTCTAGGGGAATCTCTGTCCTTTCGTAAATAACCCTGCCCTAGTCTCATTCCCAGCACTGGGTGTTAGACAGGAGTGGTGGCTTGAGATCAAACTGGTAACTTGGGGTGCACACCCCCTTTGGGGGCAGAGGCTTGGGGATTTCTGTGAGTAGCCAGCATCAGGGGCTGGAGATCCCAGGGGAATACTTCAGAGCGACTGGGGTGTGCCTCTTGTTAATCCGCATGGTTGATAGCCCGGCAGAGAGCGCCTTAGTGGCTGTGGATGTGAGGAAGCTGACACCCAGTTACCACAAGCAAGACTACCTCCCTCTGGAGGTGACTCAGAGTGCCGGGTACCCCAACAACCATCACAGGGGCAAACCCCCTGACTAGTTTTAAGATGGAGTTTGGTACATTTAAGAAGAGGATGATATGATGGGGCTGCCTGAGATAGCAGGGGGCTGGACTCAAGGACCCAGGAGGTACTTTCCAGTCCTATGTTCCTCATGGGCTGGCTTGCACAAAGGGGTTCAACCTTTGCCCATCCCACCTAGAGTTACTGTGCGTGTGGTCTCTCCTTAGTGACTGACACGTAGCGTATGTAGCGGCAAGGTGTGAGCAGCATGCTTCACACCCAGCCTTGTATTCCCATCTCACTTGCAGACATGCTGCTCGGAGCTGTGTTCGCAGTCTGGCAGGTTTTACTCTAAATTAAAACAACCACAACAAAACCCTGAAACTCAACAGCACAGAGGAGAGAAAAGAACTAAACAGCGGCCAAATGAAGCTCAGCGCGTCCACAACGCTCCGTGCAGAACCTCCAAACCCGTCAGAGTCTAGCACGGCTGCCCCTTAACTCCGCCCTGTCCAGCTCACAGAGATCTGCCACCCTCGTAAACAACACAGCTTTAGCATGAAAAAACACATCCAGTCTCTGAGCCACAGTGGAAACGTTGCACATTCTGCACCTGTGGCAACTCCTTCAGCAGGAGCTGCCTTGATCCATGGGGTGCAGCAGCACGACCCGTGTGCGTCAAGTCCAATGGGAAAAGGCAGCTGTGGGGTCTGTAGCTGGAAGGCGGGGCTTTGGTAGGGAAGGTACAGTGCTTGATAATGGGAGATATCTGGACCAAGGAGTACTGGACTGTTACTTGCCAGCTGTGTGTTCTTGGGGAAACTGGGCACAAAACTGTCTGACTCACCTTCCCCCAGCCTCTGCTTGAACCAAAACTGATCAGAAGACTTACAAAAAGTAATGAAAAGCAGTGAGAGATGCACCTAAACCCCTTGGACAAGGGTGACAGGATTAAGGCAACTCCCCTAGCCTCATTTGCATCGAAGATGTAACAAAGAGGCATCTCCATTAGCATACAGAATGGAGAACAGAAATTCCAAGGCACGGACCACACTGAACTCTGGGACCAGAGAAGCAGGGAAGCATGGCATGATGGGGGATCTCTGCTCCCGATGTTAATGAACCCACGCCTGCACACCCCCAGCTCAGCAGTTATCAGACCAAATTCCAGTAACGAGCCCTCTTTGACATCCAAATACTGAATCTGCCTAATTGCATTGTGGGCTCCCTGGAAGGAACAGCGCCCATAACCATAAACGTACATCAGTTCCTATTGTCCAGCCCAAACAAAACAACTCTGGGATACTCCCTTGAGTCATCCTTTACCCATAAACAAATCTAGTGTTCTCCCTTGAACCATTGTTTCTTCCCTACAAAAGCCACTACACCAGTTCAAAACTCGGTTCTGATGCCTGGATCCAAAAGCTGCATCAGTTCCACTGGGACCTCACCTTTTCCTGACCGATCATGTGGGGGGCTCTGCCTGTCTGAAGCACACCGGACCCTAAGCTGAACAACCTGTCTCCTGGGAACCTTCCAGCGGTCCAAGCTGTGCTGAGCGGTGAGACCACAACTCTCTCTCTCTGGTTAAGCCCACTTTTTCCCCTCAGACCTAATTCGAGCTCTCTCTCTTTCTCATTCCAGGTATAACTTTCTAACCCAGACTTTTGTAATCAAACTTGGGCTAGATTTCCCCCACTACCGCAACTGAAATCGTGTAATATTGTAACTGTCGGGTTGTTTTTCTCTCCTTGCACTGTTATACTTGTAAAAGAAAAGACTAGCAGGGTCTTATTCAGTATGTACATGTAAGAATATCAAAAAGCCGTCACATTCACACACACATTCACAGGGTTCTGCAAGCTGCTGTGATATAATGACCAGTCCTTTTATGCATTGCTCGAGCCAGCCTAGTGACCAACTAGGCTGGGCATGAGGAGGGAGCCAGGCTCTGTCAGACGTGAATCCGATGCTCCAAGATGACAATTGCAGAATGAGACCCAAAGTGTCCATGTGTTTACCCATCTTTGATACTTGCCGGCTCTCATGTAAGTCTATGGGTCTTGCTGTATTGTGCTGCCTCTGGGTTCAGTATTGTTGTTAATCACCAGCTCATTGCAAGCCTGACAATTCTCTTATTTCTGTACTTCCTTTGTTCCCAGAGTGGATCCTTCTGCACTTTCAAGTCGTTGATAGATATCTTCAGCTTTCAGGGTCAGGATGAGGCAGTTGGTGTCTTCACTCCCCTGTCTGTTGTTGGAGCCGTTTAGGTTGGTGTCTTTTGATGCCCTGCACATACATTCCTCACGCGCACAAAGGGAATTTATCAAGATATTTTTAGGTTCAATAGTACAAGTTTCAGGAAAGAGCTCACCTCAAGAAACTAACCAGATGGAGCCCACTTGTGCCACGCTAAACAGCGCTGTACCGTTATCGTAACAGGAAAGGAAACATTTCTCTCTACCTCTTTAAAACAAGGAGTCTGCATCGGATTTGTTTGCACAGCTCCTAGGGAGGGTTCGCAGTATGGCTATTACTATTAGTATCATAAGTTTTATAGACCTGGCAATAAAATAACCTTTATAATCACGCTGGGTGCCAGAATCCCTCCAAACTTCGTCTCCTCTTGCACGTTCTCGGCTTCCCTATTTTGCTCTGCAGCAACGCCTCTCTTACCTAAACCAAAGATCCCTGTAACATGCAAAAATCCTGTGGGGTTTGCTCATCAAGGGGGTTACTACCAGCACAATTGTAACGTGAAAGTGGGGGTTACGGGGTTCGGGGACAGGAAGATGGCGTGTGTCGTGGTCTCCTGTCCACAATGGGAAGCTGGTAGAGGGGAAGGACAAGTCTCTGGCCTGCTGGAGGGTAAAAAAGCAAGATGTTTGTGGTTTTGAGCATAAGGCGTAGCTGAAGGGGGTGAGTGTCCAGGGTCAGGTCTATGCACCGCATGCAGGTGGCTGTGGATTGTAGTGTTATGGTCGAGGCAGGATATATGGAGTCAGATTGGAGGCGTTCTGGTCTCCAGCTGAGACTGGAGGGGTCTGCAGCGCCAGGTTAAGGATGGTCTGGGAACGCCCAGGGTGACGTTTGCCAGGGGCGTACACGATTTCATGCACGGGGAGGCAGCTGGAATAATTACCTTGCTGCCTGCAGCTGCTCATTTCCATCGGTTGAAATGCTTTGCGGGTTTTG
The DNA here is from genome assembly GCF_026122565.2 of Emydura macquarii macquarii. Lineage (NCBI taxonomy): Eukaryota > Metazoa > Chordata > Testudines > Chelidae > Emydura > Emydura macquarii. Next base: position 1,399,734 of record NW_027130449.1, on the reverse strand, counting down.
TATGCCTCACTTTCCAGCACAGGCGCACATCAGCGCGAACCAAGCTTTTTGCTTTATCCCCTGCTGGAAAAACTGAGGCAGAGAGGGGCTAGACTCATTCTAGCGATTCAGACTAGAAAGAAAGTGCAAATCCTGAAGTGACTGTAACTCGCCATAGGAACAACGTACCTAGGGCTCTGGTGGATATTCAACGCAGAGGGGCCCGTTGACACTCTGCGGTCAGCCACTCACTTCTTCTTCTTGGCCTGCAGAGGGGTTACCGGGCCCCTCGACCTTGAATGGCCCCTTACAACATGTGCTAACTAGTTATGCTAAACCATCTGCCCCACCGGGCATTTTTCTGCGATGCTGGGAGTGTTTTTCCCCAGACCTGAAGAAGAGCTCGGAGTGGCTCAAAAGCGTCTCTCTCTCGCACCAGTCCAGTAAAAGATATTCCCTCCCCACACCTGGTCTCTCGAATGATCTGAACTAGTAAGTTCACCTACCTCTCCCAGCTATCGTTTCAGATTCAGGCAGGCAGACGAGGATTAGAAGGACGCCTGTAAAAAATACGAAATGGTAGATTCTGTGGCAAGTTCCAGGGTGTGGAGTCAAGGAATACGGAGATTCAGGTGTGGGCAGGCTGCCTCTCCCAGCCACAGTTCATTTTTCTCTCTCTCTATTTCACCCATAGCAGTGAGGAGTATGACAGGACCCTCCTCACCTCCAAAGGCTGCTCCTTCCCAGTCGGTCTCATTTGGGCCCCGATCCTGTAGCTGGACCCACCCAGACGCACTCCATTGCTTTCAGTCAGACTTCATGCAGGCACAAAGGTTCGCCACTGCGGATTCAATGGCAGGACTGAGCCTGTCTTCCTTTCTTTGCACTATCTGCCCGGCCTGGACGCAGCTGGCAGCGCTTTGCAGTCAGTGGTTCTTCCTGCCACGTGAGACAGGGCAGGGGGTTTTGTGGTGACAAATGCTTCCCTCTATCAGCAAGAATAGTTGGCATCATTGGCGGCAAATCCATCCGCTGGCTCTGCCCAGCAATGGTGACAGAATCCAGCTGGGACCACGTCTGTCACCTGGCCCTGCCAGGACCCCTCTGACTCTGATGGCAAAGGGGGTGGTGACTTGCATCCCCTCCACCTCACGCTTTTGGCTCCCCCGTCCCCAGCCTGATGGCAACTCAGCCTCTGTCCAGGGTCCTTGACTGAGACCTTGTCCACACAGGGGGCTTAGTTTGCACTTAGTTGTCACAAGCTGGTTGGTGTGCAATACACAAGCTGTACGAATACCGTGTACGTGGGAGAGCTGTGCCCTCTTTCAGTTTGTATCATTGTGCGCTCATGTTTGCGGCCTACTAAGCGAGTGGGAGGGTAGTCCATGGTCCTTTGCTTCTGTGCTGAGCAGTGCGCGGCTGGCGATATTTCTTGCTGTGCAGTGCGGGAAGCGCGGTGGAAGCCTGGCAGAAACCAGTGGAATTCTGGGATTAAATTAAAAAAATTACTCACTGCTGTGATTCTGCCCAGTCGTGGGGGGCGGCCTGAGAGATGATCAGTGGCTTGCACAGGAGGGCTGGACTGGGATTTTGGGATGTGCCGAATATGCTGCCTGGGGGTGCAGCTGAGTCTTGAGGGCTGAGGGCATTGGGAATTCCGTTCCCGGTCTGGCTTTGCAGTGGAGGCTTGGAGACGCTCATAGGGCAGCGGAGAGCAGCTGGGTAATCGTCCCTTCTGCATGCTTGTTAGGCTGGCCTGACTCGCGCTGACATTACACTGACAGGTGCCAAGGAGGCAGAGAGGCAAACCAGTGAGCTACGCCGTGAAGTTGTTCTCCCAGGTGAGCCGCCCAGGCGTGAAAGGGAACCGTGAGCTATCCCAGGGCAACGACCGTGCAGCTATCCCAGAGCCTGTCGAGCGAGCAATTTCTCAGGCTTAGATTCTGCTTTCTTTCCCCTGCAGCCATGCTGAAATGCAGAGGAAAACAGATCAGGCTCTGCCCTGATGGTGTGAAGCATCCACTGCTCCCAGCGTCTCTGTGTAAAGCAAACTGTTCCCATACAAGAGTGTGTCACCAGCTCTATATCCCACTCAGCAGGGAGCTGTAGTCTTAGTACCTTTACAGGCCTGCCGTGCCCATGTCTGCCTCACAAACAGGATACTAACCAGACCTTTTTTCTGTAACCAGTGTCTCATACTGTTGAATTTTGCACAGCTGCCTGTTTCCCTTATTCAAATAGGCTGCGGGTGGGGGAGAGGTTGTGGCTGGGCCCTGCTGTTGGCTGATATTTTGAGCAGGCAAATGAGAGGGGGGAGCACACACCAGGCATGACTGATGAGGGGAGGGAAAAACAGGTAGATGGGTACGTGCCCCCTGTAGCACGGGCTTGTAAGCAGGCCAAGGCTTTAGCACTGGACAGCAGCCAATTGCCCAGCCACTCTTTTGAAAACACGTCTGGGGGCCAAACGACCGCAGGGAGACCATTAGGCCAAGGAGGGATGTGGAAGTTGGAGACGCGGCGGGCTCAGAGTTCACCTCCACCAAAACGCGGCTGGGGCCATGGGGCACCAGGAGCAGAAGTTGCCAGAGCAGTGCCCTAGAAAAACGTGTAACGAGAGATCCTTACGCACCAAGGTTCCCTCCATAGGATCTGCTGCCCGACCCCAGGCTGCGGATCTGGTTTGCTTCCTGCCCTCAGGATCCTGAGTCCCAAAGAGATCCTGGGTCACCAGAGAGCGCCTCACTGCTCTCGTGTTCCTCCACCACTGACTGGGCGGGGCAGGGAAAGCACACGGGGAGGCCTGCAGCGTCCAGCCCCCCCCCCCCCCCGGCGTGGGGTAGTGACAAAATTGCTCAAAATTCTGTCCAGCTGCTCAGACAATGGAGAGGTCAGTTTCACGCTGCCAGCCTGTTCCTGGCCTAGCATGGGTTCACCTGATCTGTTTGCTTTTTCTCCGGCATGGGGCAGCAGCCCGGTTGTGGCCCTGCCCAGGCCTGTGACTAGCAGTGCCCTCAAATGCCTCTTGACTGCAGTGGCTGTCCCCAGAGCTTGCTACACGGGCACTTTTCCCCAGCTGGCGAGGAAATCTAGGGTCTCAGCCCAGCTCCAAGCCGCTGCTGGAGGCGTGCGGTAAAGGCGGCTGGAGTAGCATGGCTATAATGCTGCTATATTGGAACTCGGGAGCGGACGGGCCAATCCTGGAGCCGTACCAGCTTCTAGAGGGGGTAGGAGATAACCACCCCACTTGGCCCCCAGAGCAGCGGAGGGCACACAGGTAAACAGATCAGTCAGGGATGGCCACAAAGCAGTGTGGGATAGCAGTTGGAGGACTGCCAAAGCAGTGGACGGCAGCAGTGTATGCCTGCCATTAGCCTGCATTAACGCAATCCGCAACAAACCGTTCCGCGTGCAAGACGACTCCAGAGTTGGTGAGAAATTCGGCGCTGTAAGGAATGGCGTCGTGTGTGCACAGGCATTTTCACACCCTCTCACTCGAGTTAGTGGGGACTAAACCCCCTCCGCCCTGCGGACAAGCCCTGAAATGGACAGGGGCTGTAGCTACCCAAGACTGTCTACCTCTCAGCACCTCTCCTAGGAGGGTGCAGGGTTCTCTTCTCCTCGGGATGTCTGTGCAAAGCTGTCCAGACAAAGGGAATCTTAACAAAAAACCCAAGAGCTATTCGAAAGGGGGACAGTGGAATTAAAACAAAATAAACCATTTGCTTAATGTACACAAGACAGCAGGGGATAGAACCTGGGACCTTTGGATCTTAAAGTATGAATTTCTGCACCTAAGTTGAGTCCCAGTCGCACGGGTTTAGCCGTTGGAGGGGGACAGAGAGCTGCATTTTGTGAGCCTGGATTACGTTAACATGGAGATTTTACACATCTCAGACCAAACTAGATCAGGCGTTCTCAGCTGAGCTGCAGCAGGAAAAGGATCCTTGAGTTGAGCCATGGGCACGAGAAGAACTTGGTGCCTGCCCCGTTCCACCCAGAGGTGCTGTGCACCCGTGCACAGGGCTAGCAAAAGGCGCTGACGGGTAAACTTCACCCCATGTGAACTGTTCCAGAGGAGTCACTTAGCAGCTTCCCTACCACCTAGAGAATGAATATGCCCCCACTACTCACTAGTTAGGAAAATAAACCTCCAGCGGAACATGGGCAACGTTGGCTTGATGCTTAATCAGATGAGGACTGAAGAGTAACAACTTGAACATGTTCTTAAATCAAATCAGGATTTAACCAAATCTCTAAATATGAACAAACAGATTAGGTTTGTGTGTGTGGCCCAGCCCTAGATTAATCTATTTTATACCTGGAAAGAAATCTATTTCCTATCCTTCTGCGCCCTCTGTATCGCTAGCCAGAGATCATTCCAGCTGACCCAGGGAAACCCAGGGAAGATGGAAGGCTGACGGCCCACACAGGAGTAGGCGATTTCAGATCACACTCCACCCCGTCTGACTAACACTACAAACTCGCTCCAGCTTTATGTCAGAGGTCCCAGGCAGTGTCCACCTCACAGCCAACCCCGTCATGGCCCCGGGCTTCCCTTCAGCAGGGGACACAATGCTCCCTTGCTCAGGACCTGGATCGACAGCCTGACACACACCTGGGCAATGGAAGAAGAGGGGTAATCAAGTGTACCGGCGAGCGGGGGTGTACAGGGGCTTTGGGCACACCCTGAAGGGGATCCCACCCAGCATTGTCCACAGGAAGGGCTCCACCCAGCCAGCCGGCGGCCTGGGCTTCCAGGGGTTAAGTCTCATCTGCGATTCTGTTCAAACCTGAGCCTCGTCGTTCCACCCTGGCGCTGAGAGAATAAGGCACAACGCACACCCGATGCACAAATTGTCCTGGAATATATGAAGCAGACACATTTACAATCCACCCAGTGCCAGGCCCCAAACAGAATACGAGCGCCAGGTGCAGAGCTAAGGGGACGCTGCCACCCGGCCCTGAAACGGAGTTGTGTGTTTAGTGATGGCCATCACACCAGAGGTGTGCACAACATGTGCAAAGCCACAAACGCCGCTGCCGCCCAGATGCTGTTGAGGGGCTGCCCAGGGCTGGATTCCGATCTGGTAAACGGACGTGGATCCAGATGAACTCCTGCCGTCGGCGGATTTATTCTGGTGCATCTGAGAGCAGGCTGTGGCCTAAGGTGTCACGGTTGGATGCTCGTACAGACCGAGTTAGCACCGGTGCTCGCCGTAGCTGTGTGAGCAGCAGAGAGAGCCATTCTTTGCAGCCGGGCTCCCTCTGCTGGAGTAAGGCTGGAGCCGGCACAAAGCACCTCGGAGCCGTTCGTGCAAGGTGCTGCTGGCGTCAGCTTTCACCGAGCTCAGCGGGAGCAGAGGTTGCCTGGCCGAGGCCTTGAGCACCTCACAGGCCCAGGCGGGAAACTCCCCTTTCATTTCACTGACAGCAGGCCGGGGCCCATGGTTTGCAGAGACCTCAGTGGGCGGTTGGCTGGTGGATTTTAGATTGTAAATGGAAGAGACGTTAAAACCAGCCCCTTGGGGATCCAGACAGTGGATTTAATCCGTTTCAAGTGCACAGACCTCATCCAGAGGCTTTCCTAGCAGAGCAATTCACTGACTAAGGGCACTTCCCTTCCTTTTTGCTGAACGCCATTGCTTCCTCTGGGGAAGGATCCCCCCTGGCCCAGGCAAATTTGTGTCGCCTTCGCTGCCCTGCTGGTGGCTGCCCTGCTTGAGAGCTAACAGCTCCCGCCCGGCTTGCTGAACCCAAGGCGGCTTACGCAGGGAGTGTGGAGTTAAAAATCCTCTGAGCTGTCTGGGTGCAGAAGGCCTGTGTTGGGATTAGGGGCGGATGGCGCAGGAGGCAGGCAAAGCGAGGGGGCAGTGGGAACGGAGGCTCCAGGCTGCAACAGGACGCCCTAGAGAGGGGGAACATCCATACAGCATCCACCAGGAAAGGCTGCGTGCACGTCTTGTGCATACCAAGCCCCAGAACATCTAGCAACGGCTCCCGGAGTATGCAGAGGCCCTGGGGACCGAGCTCTGGGTGCAGGGAGCCCCCCTCACAGCCGGCAAGCACTTCCCTTTGGGACTCCACCACCTAGGCGTGGAGCACCCGTCACACCCAGCAACTGCTCCTGGGCATACGGGGCGCCCGAGGACTGACTGCGGGTGCAGGGAGCGCCCGTCACGTCCAGAGATTGCGAGAGAAGCACAGCACCAAGCAGCCGTTTATGCTGTTGTACCCCAGTCCTTCCGTGTGCAGATCCTGAGCCATTATCGTGGCACGTAACGGGCACGGGACGAGCTCCCCCTGGCACTCAGCCTGCCCAGGGGGTGCCAATCTTGCCCAGCAACCCCCATACCAAGTGAGCCTGTGAAGCGTCCAGTGTGGCTCCGTGCCCAGCACATGTTCTGTGTGTGCGCTCCCCGTGCACGCCGTCTCCTAGCCGCGCAGCAAACACCCGTCTTGCCTAGGAGCCGCTCCATGGCCGGCGAGAGACCATGGCACCCAGCAGCCACGACAGAGCACCCACCGCACGGACATGCTGCGTGAGATCTTGGCGCGTGCCACGCTGCCAAGCGCCGCCTGACCCTTTCGTGTGCCCAGCAGGTGTCTGCACTCACTCCTCCTCACACACTGAGCACCCCCTTTCCTGTGTTCTTAGAGGCCCGGCTCAGCCAAGTGGCAGCTGTGCTCAGAGACCGTCCCATGTGCACCCAGCGCATTCACGTACCCAACCTGGGATCTCTGGGACGGGTCCTCCTTGCAGAGAGTACATGCACATTGGCCTCCCGTGTGCGCACCAAGAGGCTGTCACATTCAGTGACTTCTCCACGGCTCCTCCCCTCCCCATGAGCGTTGAGAGAAGCTAGGGCAGCCACTGAATGACCTTTCAGGGTCCCCCCCCCCATTGACCACCCCAGCAAGTGACCTCTGCACGCACGTTCCACACGTACCTGGCTTGGCTCGTTTATACATCCAGGGTGCGGATAAGCAGCTTTTCCTGCTCCTCCGTCATGAAAACGTCTTACATGTGGGAACAAAGCCAGGGGGAGAATCCACTCCAAAAATTCTGAGACCAAGTCACTGCTCGGAAATCAGCTATTCCATGTGCTGCTCACCAGTGTGGCTTCATTAACACACTGCAGTTATTACACTCATATTTAAAATGGGCATAGTCTATTTAGCTCAAAAGATCCCAAAATGCTTGACAAACCCTCTAGAGTAGCGGTGAGCAAAACTGTGTGTCACTGAAGCCTGAACTGGCAACTTGTCAGGAGTCTAGGAGTCTCAATTCTGGAATATATTTACATACATTTGCATGATTTTATATCTATTCACATTCCCCCTTGATGCATTTAGAATAAAGGAGTTCAAGCTTACAGAGAAGGTTAAGGGGTGACTTGATCACAGTCTCTAATTACCTACATGGGGAACAAATATTTGATAACAGCTTCTTCAAACCAGCCGATAAAGGTATACCAAAATCTAGTGGCTGAAGTTGAAGTTAGACAAATTCAGACTGGAAATAAGGTGCAAATTTTTAACAGAGAGAGTCATTAACCATTGGAACAACTCACCAGGAGCCGTAGTGGATTCTCTATCGCTGACCATTTTAAAATCAAGGCTGGATTTTTTTCCCCCTAAAAGATCTGCTGTAGTTCAAACAACCTTTGGCCTGTGTTATACAGGAGGTCAGGTTAGGTGAGCACCGCAGTCTCATCTGGCCTTCTCATCTATGAATCTAGATGTTAAGGCCAGAAATGATCACAACAATCATTTAGTCTGACCTCCTGCACCACCCACCCACCCACCCACCCACCCACACACCCACACACACGACACCTGCTTGCTTTCTATTAGATTCATTTTTCCTATTTCCCCACCATTTTTCCTGTCCATCTTATTTCCACATCTCCCATTCCAGTGCTTCACCACCCTCCTAATGAAAAAGCTTTTCCTAATATCCAACCTTGACCTCCCGCATTGCAACTTGAGACCATTGCTCCTTGTTCTGTCATCTGCCACCACTGAGAACAGCCTAGCTCCATCCTCCCTGGAACCCCCTTTCAGGTAGTTAAAGGCTGCTATCAAATCCACCCCCCCACACTCTTCTCTTTTGCAAACTAAACAAGCTCAGTTCCGTCAGCCTCTCCTCATAAGTCTTGTGCTCCAGCCCCTCATCATTTTTGTTGCCCTCCACAGGACTCTTTCCAGCTTGTCCACATCCTTGTTGTAGTAGGGGGCCAAAACTGGACACAATACTCGGAATGCGGCCTCACCAATGCCAAATAGAGGGGAATAATCACTTCCCACCATCTGCTAGCAATGCTCCTACTAATGCAGCCCAATATGTTGTTAGCCTTCTTGGCAACCAGGGCACACTGCTGACTCCTATCCAGCTTTTTATCCACTGTTACCCCCAGTCGGTAACTGTGCGCTGCAAGAAGCTGTTGGAAGGTATCTGCCTTACTGGGTGCTTTGGTATCTGGCGCTTATAACAGAGACGATACAGAGAACAAACTCTCCCACGGCACCTGTAGCGGTATTCATTGTAGGGTGCTGGCTGGAAGATGAGGACAGTTTTGAGGAACTGGCTGTGATCTTACCCCAGGAGGCTGGAGGAAGAGGGTGCCCTCAAGGAAGTGCAGAGATTTGGGGGCTCATGGAGTTCATTCCTCGTACAGCCAGTGGCTAGAAACGCGCTCTCTTCACAAGACTGATGGTCCACGGTGATGCTAGCATCTCTCTGCTCCAAGTTGACTCCTGCAATGGCCTGGTCTTGGGTCAGCTGGGGAGGACGCAAGGAAACGACAGCTGGTTCCACACCCTGCAGCCTGCCTTCCAGGCCAGGCTGGCTGGTGGGAGCACATCTCACCGTTTCTTTGCATTGGTTCCATATCAGAGTCTGCACCAGTAACAAGGTCCTTTAAAACCCTTCATAGACAAGGGTTGATCCGAGATAGTTTGGCTCGTCCGCCACATGCCAGTACAATAGCTGCAATCAAGAGGAACCCTCTGGCTGGCAGACTAGGGAGAACAGACGTCGGGTCTCAAGGACCTTGCTGAACGGAGCCCTTAATTCTCAGCACCTCGTTGGAGAAACTGACAGACTAAGGCAACACCACACGTGATTGTGGGGGGACAGAGGGGAATGTAAGAACTAAGTCTGTGTGGCTGGGACAGGAGCTAGCCAAGGATGCGGAGGGCCTGTTTAGCAGGAGAGAGCAAGTTGGCGCTAGCAGTAACGAGCTGCAGAGTAAAGGGAACGTTCAGGCTGGACAGTAGGAAAAACTTCCGATCAGGCTAACACTGCACACGAGCGGAACAAAATACAGGTAATCCACAATCCTTGCATTGCTTGTTCTTGCGGAGATGGAGAGTGCAAGCGTCTCCAGTACTCGCCGCCCTGGTCATCACATCTAGCCAGGCTCCCGGAAGGCCGCGCGCTGTCCTGTTCTTTACCTGCATTGGATATCTCAGGCCAGATCCCCCATCCATGCAGGAGGCACCAGTCAGGATCTCAGACGGTGACTCCCGTTCTGTGACTGCCTCTGGCTTGGCTACCGACCACCAACTTGGGTCTCTGACCTTCTCCATCCTGGCGAGGTCAGACTAGCTCTTGCAGGGAGGTGTGGCTCCACTTTCCCCTTCTGCTCTTAGCTGGCCAAATCTACAAGGCCTTACGCCTCAACACCGGGGTAATTGGGTGAAATTCAATGGCCTGGGCTAGACAGTGGATGAGACTAGCTTATCTGATGGCCCCTTCTGACCGCGGCATGTGTCCAGATGGCAAACATATAACACATCTCTTTTAATCTGTTTAAAATACATTGCACTGGTTTCCAGTGGTTTGTGGTCCCCATGGCTCAGCCCAGTGGTTCCCATGGAGGTCCATAGAGAGCTGGCTGGCCAGAGGGTGCTATTTCCAGGTCCTGCAGTGTTCTAAAAGGAGCTAAAAATACCTTAATTCCCTAACATTACCTTTCCATATAAACAAATGGTAAAATGAGGGATGTTATTCTACTGTCATTACGGGATGGAGCTGGGTCTGAACGGCAGCGAGTGGGAGGACAGATGTCCAGCCAACGTGTCCGAAATGGGTCACACAATGAGAACGTTTGGGAACCCTGTGAGTGAAACGGTTTGTTGTGGCCCGAGGATTTGCTCACACACCCAAAGCAGTATCCTCACATGCCAGCAGTATGATGGCATGGGATCCCCTGCTCCTATTTCCAACTCGGGGCCTGGCCTGCAGGAATCTACTACCACGAATGAGAGCAGGGGTATGCAAATATATTGCTAGGGAGCTCACCATTCCCCACCCTAAGATTTTACCCATTTTCACACTGCATGACATTCTGCTTGTGTTTCCTCCTTAACTACTAGACTGGGGATTGAATTAAGTCAAGGTGAGCAAATCTCTGCCCCAGTCAGCATCCTCAGCTCCCCAGGACACAACCGCAGCTGTCCCAGTCCTGCACACGTGGGAGATATTGGTGGCTGGAAAGCCCTGATTGATAAACCTAGTCTGAGGTTGAAGATTTAGTGGGGTGTGACGTTAGTTACCTGATGCTTCACTGGATCATACGATCATCTCACATCTTGGTCATCCGGCACTTTGCAGATTCTTCTGCCAGCTGCAATACCAACCCTGCACAACAGCAAGGCAAGGTTTTCTTCTTCTGTTGATCAGATGCACTAGAAAGGCCCAACCCTAAGAGATCCTTAGCCTCTGGGCCACATATATGATTACGTGTTTTCTGCATATACAGATCTAAACACACCGGGCAGGAGAATCAGTCAACAAAAAGGCAAACGTTACCAAAAAAACGGTTGGTTACATGCTAACTTCATCTGCACAAACATTTCATAGCAAACATTGTAGCGTTTCAAAGCTAAAATATATGGAATAAATATGTTCACCTTATTGTTCATGAATCAGGGCAACGCTGCAGGGGGTGCTTTCCAAAGCAGAGTATGCACACACACTGCCTCTCTTGTCCCGCTGGGGTGCTGCAGCTGGGCTTTGGGGGTGAGGGGCCGACAGGGCAGAGAGGCAGGATCTGAATGGGACGGAGAGCACCCCAGTACTGCTTAGGCATGCTGTAACCACAGGGCTGGGGTGTAGACCTGGGCCTCAGCAATGCCACTAACTGTTCTCCAGGCTGCCGGAACAGTCTGAATTGAAGCGATGTGGGCCCAGGGGTTTCCAAGATTAGCCCCGAGATGGTGCGGCAGCGCCAGTAATAGAATACGCGTGCAACGCTCGGGGCACGAAGCGTCATACAGCATCGCCAGCGTTCCAGTGCAGGGCTTCAGAGGTCGAGCAGGCCTCTCTACATTGCGGTGGCATTTCACCGTAGCTCCTCTATGCCTGAATTCACCCCTCAAACCCCAGTGACCCCAAGATCAATGAACGATGCTCTCAAACACATTGACTGTAATTGCCTGCATTACAAACCCACTAGTCTCTAAACAGTGCTGAATAAAAACATCTCCCTGCTCACCCACTGACACAGCTCTCGTTGCCTTCATGGGAACCGGCCTAGTGCAGCGTTACAGAAAATTGCCTCCTACACGCACACTTGGAAAAGAATGAGTGGTAATCCTGAATCAAGCTCTAGTAGCTAAACGGACCATGATGGTCCAGATTAGATTTAGCAGCTAGTGCCCTGCTGGTGTACAGAAAAATTTACATGTGCTCATCTTTCTACAGCAACAAGTACAGACAGATTTATCATCTTTTACCTCCCCCTCCCCACCAATAAAACAAACAAACAGCCGGGACAGGAATGAAGGCCAGGTGCAGGTTTCCACAGCTGTGATTTGTAACCCAAACTGAACTAAACATGCACATCTCTACTACAAACCCGTCCAGGGAAATCAGGTTTAGTAAGAGAAACACATTTCTAGAAGTCCAGGTTGTGTTTGGTTTTTTTTATTAGGACTGACACATTCATTGTATGTCACAACTTCCACTGATCAATGAGTTTTAGAAAAATCAAAATGCCAGCACCAGCCAGCCGGATAATGGGGCTTATATCGTAACAGTTTTGAAAAGGCATTAAATGTTTACTCCCCTCATCCATAGCCCCCCCACCCTTACCCTCCCCCCAAAATTCTCACAGCTTTGATTGTATTGATAAGCATGGATTGACAAAATGTTTTCCAGGTGTCAGGTTATTCTCACTGCCATAAAGAGGCTAACTAGAACTCAAAAAAGGCCAGGAATTACTTTAATGTTAAAAAAGAGCTGATATGGCAACACTAATTTGGGATACATCACAGAAACAAAAGTCTTTGCAGGCAACACTGGTTGGAAATAGTAAAACACTTGATGGGTGAAAAAAGTGAAACTAAATTATATACAATAGTAGCTAAGGGTGGCATTGAAAAACAGTCTCATTTCATGTGACCCAAGGTTTAACTTGCCATTATCTATTGCTTATTTATTCAGATCGGTAATAACACTTTAGAGAGACAGATGTGTAAAAATGAAACATTGTGGAAAAAACAGCTTTTCATATGAAATGCAAAGTATAAGGTCTGTCCAATGTGGAATGTACCTAGAGTCATTTTTACAAGGCTCACACTCTTATTCTTCTCTTTACAAAACCAGGTGACCTGCCAAGCAAGTTAGCTGTCTATTTTACTTGCCCGGGACAAGTTGTTTTGAATCATCTTTCACTCTGAAGTTCGTTTTCACTCCAAAAAAGTCTTACTTGCCTCACTGTGAACAGACAGGATGGATCCGTCAGTGTCTGTTAGCCACACAGGCAGGAGCCCTAATCCTTATGAAGGACGAGATTCAGTTGTTAAACTTTAGTGGGTATCCAATGGCTTTTTCCAGGCACTCTACCAAAGAGCCAGCAGAAAGAAAATCCCTCTCCACTTCCACAAATTTGATGTAGATGGATTTAGGCGACACCCCGGGTTCTACGAGGCAGTTCTGAGATAAAAACGCATTGATCCCAACCCACTCTTTGCTGAAGGTTTTGGTGTTCGCCTGAAAATGTAAAAACAAGCACTGCTGGAGAGTTCTGACCTCGGCAATGCCAAGGTAACAATAGATAATTCTGGTGGACTCCATCTCCACCCTGAGAGAGGCCTGTGGTGAAGGGACGTCTACTTCCTCTTGAGTCTCTTTCCCAGGATCTTGGCCTCTGCGATCTGCATGTGGTGAGTGGGGTTTCTCCTGGCAATCTTCATAACCAATGGCATAGAGGCCAGGGCTTTTGGGAATCCCCCCTGGTAATAAATATTGAACAACGTTTCCTCCAGTTGGCTTGGAGTGAGCTATAGGTATCCAGTCAACCTCCATGTGCAGCTCCAGGCATCTTGCTTCGCTAATAGTAATTTCTAGGAATTTATAGTAAACATTTTTCCAGTTCATTTTCTGTACTCTCGTCATGATGATCCTGCCCTCTGGCTTCTCCGAATTGAAATATTCCCTAAGCCGTTTGCCAAGAGGCACCTGCGAACTGATTTCAGCGTAGTGGTAGCGAATATCCTCCTTCCAGCGGGTGTTATAACCAATGCCAAAAATGGCTAGTTTGTTAGAAAGATGTAGCCTGGAGAAATCTGTCCAGCTTTGAAACAGCTCCCATTTTAACTGGACGGATTCCAAGATTTGCATAATGTTCTGCATGACGTCTTGCTTCCTAGAAAAATGAACACAAACGTAAGCCATAAGATGGAGCTCAACTCAGACTGCAGCAAAAGTTTTAAAAACACCTCAAGTTTGAAAGAGCACATCGACATGCAGAAAATAGTGACCAAAGCCAGAACATCCATCATCTGAGAAACTGGTGGCCAACTGAGAAACAGTGGCCATCAAAAAGTACTGTACCCAAGGGGGGCTGGGAGGGGACCATGCCCCTGGCACCAGCCCAAGCCCTCCTCCGAGGATCCGCCCCCCTGCTCACATCCCCATCCACTGCATCGACCAGGTGTAATGCCAAAAACTCTGACCAGCAGAGTTTGTGACCGGCCCCTCTGCCTCCTGTCCTCTCCGCCCCCGTGCTGGGCGCAATGAGGGAGCCGTGGGCCGGGCTGGCGTGGCCGCCAGGGATGCCAGCAGGGGGGCGGCTTGGCCAGCAACGCCTCCCCACCCCCAAGGCTGGGGCCCGGCTGAATGGCCCCCTCACTAAGCCACTGCCGCCACACCCACACCGGAGGGGGGGGAGCAGGAAACGGGCCCCAGCGCTCCGGAGACACATGGTACACCACTGCCATCAAAAATGTCATAGTTAGCCTTAATACGTACAATTCATTAGCATTTCAGCATTTTACTCTTTCCGAGTGCTTTAGAAAAGTCTAAGATCTTTGTGAAGTAGGTAAGTATTATCCTATGTTAATACAATGATACAGATAGAAATTTAGTTGCCTAAAATTCAGAAGCAGAGTTCCTACAGGAACATTTAACCTAGACATATTGCAGACAACATACATGGTGTTCTAGATTGCTCGGTAGGCGCCTAACTCCCACTAAAATCTTCTGCTGAAAATATCTGCTCTAGGAATTATTTTGGGGGAACTTCTAGGGCCTATATTATACAGGAGGTCACACGAGATGATCATAATGGCCTTTTCTGGCCTTGAAATCTGAAAAAAAAAAATCAGTGGGCGATAGGCATCTCGATACCTTTAAAAGTCTGGCCCCATGACACATTATATTCTCACACTGTGCAAAGAGGCCATGTTACAGTTGCAGTACCAATGTTATTACTTTTGTTTGTTTTTTTATCTTAACACTGCAGTAAATTTACCATTTGATGTCAGTCTCCCCTCCGCCCAGACAAACAAACCAAAACCACACAAACCAACAAACAAACGGAGACACCAGGACTCTTTCTTTTTTTAGCAAACTAGCGTCTCTACTGACGGGTAATTTTGTGCAAAAGCTGAACTGTTGTTAAATTGGAAGAGAAAAGTGCATTTTTCCGGATGCATTTCAAGTTCCACTTTTGTGGAAAATTTCATCTCTCCCCCTTTTGCCTTCCACAACCATCCTCTCATGATGACAATGCAAAGGGCAGTGCACGAACAAAATAGGTTTTACCTTTACTGACTAATAACGCTTTTGAGCAAACATTCCTCTGCTGCTATAGACAGGGAATTAGGAACTCAACGTGACAATCTAAGATATTACTTTTGTGTGCATGCTCAAATACATCATTTTAAACATTGTCTCTTTGAAATTACTACATTTTCCCCCACACTTAGCCTTGCAACGTCTTCACTGAGGGCCATGTGTATGGAACTGTGACATTTCAACAATTTGACTTCAGCTTGTAAAAAACAAACGGAACTTTTTTCTTAAATCAAACAATTTTTTTTCATGCTCTCATAACGCAACAGTGACAATGGATTTTGCAGAAGACTAAGCATGGGACATTTCAGCCCAAATGGAAAGCCTGAGAACATTACAAGCAACTAGAATTAAAAAAAAAAAAAAAAGAGTGTAAATGCCTACAAGTTCCAGAGGGGTAAGCCGTGTTAGTCTGTATACAGCAAAAACAACGAGAGTCCTGCAGCACCATAAGCTTATGCCCGCAGAAATTTGTTAGTCTTTAAGGTGCTACAGGACTCTGGCTACAGCCATTCCATATTGCATAGACCAAACATTAAGCCCACAGCACCAGGTTTTGTTTTCTTGCTGCAGATCAATATTTTTTCCTATAGCTGAAATTGGCATTTCAGCAGTGGAAAAGGACTACACTGATCCTTAGGAGAGCTCTCAAAGGAGCATGTGGAGTCCTTAATCAATCATTTCCTCCGGCAATATTTTTCTTAAATGTTGCCATTTTCCACATTGGGCCCCTCGTTACATAGAGAGTAAAAAACAGAAAACATTTATTTTGCAGATTCTTCTTTGTGTACCCCACTGATTTCAGTATTTAAAGAACTACTGCTGCCTCCTTGAATGCTTTATAAATATTCTGTTGAAAAAGGAAAATACCATATACGCAGAATGTCCATCCACCAAGGTAACTGGCATAGAAATTCAGGCTTCGATCTACAGCGGTGTAAACCACAGCGTAGCTTCACTGAAATCAGCAGAGGATCAGTGAACGCCAACAGAGGAGCTGGCTCAGGCTCTTTACTCTGAGCAGGTGATTTGCATCTCCTGGGTGGAGATCACTCCAATGAAGCCTACCCTCCTCCCAAGATCAGACTCTGGTACCATTTGTAATTTGGGGCGAGGTCTTAAAATGGTTTAGAAGTTGAAATTAGGCCAACAAGCAGCAGCCGGTGTGTTAAGTGAGCCTACATGCCAAGAGAGCATCGCTCCACCATTCCACAAGCCGCACAGACCAGTGCAGCTGGGTGAAACTCAAGGTGATGCTTCTGACTAAGTCCTACAAGGATTAGGTCCAGGTTACTTGAGGCCCCTTTTCCCAGCCCATGGCACACTGCCACAGGTGAATTAGCAAAGGGGCTTGAATTGGAGCCCCCTGCTACAACCAAAAGGAAGCTAATCTCCATGAAACCCTGGCAGCTCAGGTCTCGTTCTCTTCTCTCAGACCCCCGGAGCCCGCTTTGCCAATGTCTGCCCCAGCTACACAGGACATCTCTTTTCCCAGACATCAGGGGAGGGGCTGGGTGACGTCCTGGAGGGGTGGCGTGATACCCAAGATGGAGGGTTGTAGGCCAATGGTGAACTGGGCCCCCACGCAGTGTGTCATCATTTACTTACCACCACCGCAAAGCAAGTGCATTTATGGCATTTCCCACCCCTTTGGCACTGGCGTAAGTGATGACAGGACAACGATGAGACAGACTTCCTTTCATTTTGCTAGAGGCTGTTGGAGAACTAACTCCATTACAGAAGAGCTAGACCCTGACATTTAATCTGAACTGGAGGCTTGGTAGGATAGGCACTCATTAAGGGTTTTACCAAATACAATGCACACACCTCCACTGCAGCCCTTCCTGTGCATAACCAGAGCACTGCATTTGCCTTTTGATAATTACATAGCCATTGTACACTGACTTCATAATAGGCATTTGTAAGGCCAGGTCTACACTACAGAGTTTTGTCGACCAAAGTCAGCGTTAGTCGACCAGTGCTGGTGTACACGCTGCAATCACCCCCCAGCCGATAAAACTCCCGTTTTTTCAACAAAATAAAACCACCGCGACCAGAGGCATAGGGCTTCTGGCGGCATAGTTAGGTCAATGCAGTGTCAATGTAGACACTGCATCCCATTATATTGACTGTAGGACTGTCATTCTTGTCAATTTCACTGCTGCAGGGGTCTCCCGGGCCAGAAGTCCAGGTGCTTCTGCACTTGGGTAGCCTGGTCAATGACATGACTGAGCCCTGAAATTGACATGGCTGCTGGGTCTGGAGGAGAGCAGGGAACAGAGAAGCCCCACACTGCTTCCCCTAGGTCCCGGCAGGGAAAGGGGAAGGGAGAAGTCCCCAGCAGCTTCCCCTAGCTCCCTACTGAAACCAGGGAATGGAGTGGGGGGTAAGCCCATAAGGAGCCAGCAGTCTCCGGGCAGGGAGCTGACAGACCGGTCTCTCAGCTCCTCCCCGCCCCCCACCTGGTGAAGACACACTCCACCAACCCAAGCAGGGCAGTGTGGACATGTAATTACAGCAGTGGCTGAATTCAACCTGTATTAGGTAGACTTCAGTCAAGACAAGGCCTAAATGTGAACATTAAAGCCGCACAAGCGAGCAGGATTCCTTCTACAGGGGGTGCAAGCTGAGAGTGCCACTTCTCCTTTCAGAACAGGGAACGGTGACTGGCTGACAGCAACAGAGGTCAAGCATTAATCTGCATTAGTTCACCTTACAGTGAGCAGGAGTGGACGCTTCCCACATTACTCACGCCTGACGTACACGGGCCAATTCCAGGTGAGAGGGTAGAGTATTCCCACTTCCATTCAAGCCTTGGGCTCCCCTCCCCCCAACTGAGATTATGAACAAGGGGGTGATGGTGCAATGTTGGTGTAGGATTTAATGATGCGACCCCTCTATTAAGAGTGGTCTGAGATTGCTTATTTCACACAGCAGTGGCTTTAGGTTAACAACACCCACTGTGCCTCAACCACACATCAAGAGTAATCACACCATAAAAACCACAATAATTTCTGGACAGGTTTCTTTTGAAATAAACATTTTATTAAGTATCTGTCTGTGACCGCTGCCGTGCTGAAGTTACCAGAAAGCCATCAAAGGAACCTGCTGAAAAACCACAGAAGCAGAGTTCTGCCTCAGCCAGCAGTCTGCTATGAGCACCTGTTGTGCTAGCGCTCCATTCTCATGCGAGCAGCTCTGTGAACGGCTGTTTCTTATTTAACCAGTCTGGGGGAGTACCTGGAACTGCTCGTGTTTAGCAGCATGAAACAGGGACAAAGAGAGGAATATCGTAAAGGTGCATAAGTGTTTATACAAGATACACATTTATATTTACACATGAAAGACTATAGCATACAAGCCTGTACTTTTTCAAGGGCTAAAGATGGAAAGACAGCCTTCTATATATGGCTTTTCTGCTGGGTCTTCAGCTTCCAAGCCTCAGAGATGCTGGGCAGCGCTGTGTCACTTACAGCTTGGAATAAGCCATCTCAAACTTTCACTTTAGACATTTGGGACTGTAAGTTCATCATCTTCTAGGGACAAGACAGACAAGGAGACATTATAATTGGCTGTCTCACTCCGTACATTGCTGTCTGATTGTATAGTCTTACGCTGGCAACAGCATTTATACATTTATTAGCTAAAAGGCAGCTAACTACCACAGATTTTCTTTTAGAAAAACACTTCCATTCAAAACCTGATAAACCAAAACTTGTAATTGTCAGTTGAGCAGGGGAAGAGACATCTTAGAACAAGAAGTCTCCTGTAAAATAGTACGATACAAGGTGATTAACAAACTAACTTCAGATCAATTCAAACAGGGACTGAGGCTCCTGGTGAAAAAACATCTCTTGTAACAGGCCAGTGGAGGCAGGCACAGGTGTGATTTCCTAGGAGTGACAGGAGACACTTTAGAGAAGGAGCAGGGGACTGCCCAGGACAGAGTCACCAATCCAAGCACTCGGGAAGCTGCAAGACGATGGAAACTCTATTTTGACATCTTCGAGGGGTAGATGGCTCACAGCACCAGTTCCCTTCCAACTCAGGGTTTCTACGATTCTATCCAGCATCTCTTTATGGACTGGAAATCTTACCACCAATAGGGAAGCTGTGAACAGGGACCAAGCCACAACCAAAAAGCCTCCAGTTTAAAAGGCCGTAGTGTACCAATTACCTGTGAATTTCAGAGACTAACAGTGACCACCTGTGCAGTCAACACTGTCATGCACTTTTCTCAGTTTAACTTTCCTCAACCACTTTATAACCATGAATTAACACTCCCAACCGCTGGTGAGACGGTCACTCAGTGACTGACAGAAAGGAGTTCAGTAACTTTCCCAAGGCTATGCAGCAAATTACCAGTAGAGCTGGAATTCCCAACTGTGAGGCTGCAGCTAGCACACTGATGGGTCCCTTTGTCTTGCTGAAATCCTACGTGATTCGAAAGTTGATGTGATTTTGTTTTAAAGACACCATTTCTATACAAATCGGACTCCAAGCAGCAGAGACCAGGACAGCTGTTTTAGTGAAGGAGCCAATGTTTTTCGAAGGTCTTCATTTTGTCTCACAAGTGAATAAAAATAGCACAACAAATTCTTAAATATTTTCCCTCTATTTTATTCTGAGACAGTAGCTAACGGAGTTAACAAGTTCCAGTTCATACAATGGTTGGGCCCATATCAGCTAAGAAAGGGTCTCACTGCATGTCAGACTTTACATACAGGGTTCCAAACAGCAGAGGAGAAAACTAACATTGCATGATCATACGCACATTTCCCACCCTGCAATTCTGTTGCAGGTACTGTAGAAAAATTTAGGAAGCCATTCCTAGGTGGTTTCATACTATGCTGGTCCAGCAGGAGAAGCACCAGCAGGCTAGGCCAAAATGCACTATCCAGATATTACAGGCCCAACTATCAAAGCCAACTTTGGAAGAGACAGAAAACGTCTTATGGACAGAGTAAGGGACTATGGCAGGACTCCTGGGTTCTATCACAGATGTTCTTGATTTGCTGTGTAATGCTGAACAAGTTACTTCACTTCTGTTCCATATCTCCCACCTCTATAAAATGGGAAAAATTCTAATTACCAATCTCACATGAGAGCTTGGAGGCATTTACTGTTTGAGATCCTAAGTCAAGAGACATTCCAGAGGGGTAAGCCGTATTAGTCTGTATACAGCAAAAACAACGAGAGTCCTGTAGCACTTTAAAGACAAACAAATTTAATTTCTGCAGGCATAAGCTTTAAATCACATAGGAGTTGTGTACACACACACACACACACCCCCTCCCCCCCCAAGAATAAGTAACAATGATGGGGAAGGTAGATAAAAGCAAAGTCCATTCAGTTAGAGTAGTTGAGGTCTATTCATAATTATTGATTAGAAGGTGAGAATGTGTGAACAGCAACAATTACTTCTTGTAATGAGATAGCCATTCCAAGTTCCGATTCAGACATCCATAAACCAGTTGGAGAACACTTCAATCTCCCAGGACACTCTGTCAGGGGACTTGAAAGCTGCCATACTTCTACAAAAAAAATTTCAAAAACAGACTTCAAAGAGAAACTGCTGAGCTAGAACTCATCTGCAAACTTGACACAATCAAACTGGGTCTGAATCGGGACTTGGAATGGCTCTCTCATTACAAGCAGTAACTGTCACTGTTCACACATTCTCACCTCCTAATCAATGGTTGTGAATAGGCCTCAACTACTCTAACTGAATGGACTTTGCTTTTATCTACCTTCCCCATTGCTGTTACTTACCCTTGGATATATGTATATAACTCCTATGTGATTTCTATTCCTTACATCTGATGAAATGGATTACAGCCCATGAAAGCTTATGCCTGCAGAAATTAAATTTGTTAGTCTTTAAAGTGCTACAGGACTCATTGCTTTTAAGTCAAGAGAGGCAGCAGAGTTAAGTGTGATGAGTCGTGTATTTACACAACTGGCTTAGTGAAGAGAGAATATGCATTAAACCTACTCATATGCACCAGATCCTTCTTTGGAACAGTGCCTGGAGTGGAACTGTTGCGTTAATTCACAGTACAGGTCGGAAGCAAAAATGTACCATTTTCTCCTTACATTTGCAGGCCTGCAATTGGTTGCTGGGAATGGTGTCTTTATGTACGTCTGTATGTGTGCAGCCATGAATGCTTAGTCAGAGCCACCGGTGCCCAGAAAGCACCATATTAATTCCAATGCATTTGTCACTGAACCATAGGATACGTCTCCTGTCAAGTTACCTCTTGCTAGCTGCATTATGATTTCCTCCACTTCAGAGGGCCATTGTCGGGGGGGGGGGGGGGGGGGGGGGGGGGGGGGGAAAAAAAAGCCACCCCATGACATATGGTATGCCCTTTCATTGTAGACCTGCAGAAGGGGGATAAAAGCCTGAGGACAGTTGGCAAGGTATGCCCTGTGGCATTCTCCCAAGCTTCCCTAAACTGGAAGAGCATAGGCATGGCACGGCCTACAGACGTGCAGAGCAAGCAATCAGCTCCTCCACTTTACTCTTACAGCTGCCTTTGGCCATGGAAGTATGCTACTGCTGGATGCCTACCCTGTCCCACTTGCCACGGATAAAAGCAGCAGTCACTGAATTAACAGCTGCCTCCAATTCAAAGTCAACCTCTAGGGTCTGGAGGGGACCATACGACAAACATCCCTCAGTCCCACTTCCCTAAAATCAGAGCAATCCCAGAGGAGCAGAGTAGACACAGGTTCTCTGAACTAGAGGAGAAAAGGAGCATAAACACACTGCCATTGCTCACTTCCTTACCTGGGTTTAGTGTGCGTTATGCTGACCTGGGGAATGGAAGCTAGGCTAAGACCCTGAATTAGGTTCCTAAACATATACTTTGGTACCAAAATAAGTAGCCCAAGGACCTTCTTTCACCCATTTTTTTAAAAAAGGGGTGACCTATGCCCTGATTCAGCAAAGTACTTAAACATGTGCCTATATTTAAACATGTGAGTAGTCCAATGATTTCAATGGAATTACTCATGCTTAAAATAGGCAGGTGCCTAAGTACCTTGCTGAACTGGGCCCCCAAAGATCTAACACTGCCTATTCCTAATACATGATCGCAAATAAAATTCTCTAGTTTACTATTTACGCAGTTTGCTTTGTACAATCTCATCTTGGACCATGAAAATAAGCCTACTTCATCTCACTTTTGTTTCTAGTCAGTTTCACATAAAAGTTCTCATGCACTAGCACAGTGTAACTAACACACACTGCAAAGAGTTTAAACACACTATTATAGAAGTTACACATCAATGTCAGGCACTTCTGCATTTTAGGTTAAATTTGTCCTGACTCTGCTCTAATCAGTCCAACTGGAAAGCTTATCGTCCGGTCTTATTTCCAAAAAGGAAGTGGAGGCACTGCTTGGTGCTTAGCAAGTACAAAAAAAGTTACTGTATGTGATCATGACAAAGCAGTGTAACAGTTACAACAGACTGTGTGAGATATGCAATTCAACTTTTAGTCAAGCTATCACAGCTCTGCATTTTTATATTAAACACTTTTGAACTGCGAATGCTGTAAAATTAGAACATAAGAATGGCCATACTGGGTTCATCTAGCCCAGTATCCAGTCTTCTGACAATGGCCAATGCCAGGCGCTTCAGAGGGAATAAACAGAACTGGCAATCGAGTGATCCCTCTCCTGCTGTCCACTCCCAGCTTGTGACAGTCAGAGGTTTAGGGACACCCAGAGCATGGGGTTGCATCCCTAACACTCTTGGCTAATAGCCATTGATGAGCTTATCTAATTCTCTTTTGAACCCCATTCTAGTTTTGGCCTTCACAACAACATCCCCTTGTAATAAGTTCCACATGTTGATTGTGCGTTGTGTGAAGTACTTCCTTATTGTTGGTTTTAAATCTACTATCTATTAATTTCATAGGGGAGCCCTGGTTCTTGTGTTAAAGGAGTAAATAACACTTCCTTATTCTTTTTTCATAGAACACTTCTTTATTCTATTCCTCCACATCATTCATGATTTTATAGACCTCTATCATATCCCCCCGTTAGTTATCTCATTTCCAAGAACAGTCCCAGTCTTTTTAATCCCCCCCTCATATGGGAGCTGTTCCATAGCCCTAATAATTCTTGCTGACCTTTTCTGTATCTTTTCCAATTCTAATATAGCCCTAATTAAGCCCTCAAGAGACAAGGAATGTGTAAATTAAGGCTGAAGGCACAATGTAAGCTCTGTCCTATTGTGTATGTGGACATTAGCTCTCTCCACAACCCTACATACACATCCATTTAAAATAATCTGTGGTGGTGCAATTACATCTTACAGGATACTGCATATGTATAAAGTACAGAATGAAGGATCTTCATTCAGTTCTTTTAATTTTGATAGTATAGCATTAAGCCATCAAAATTCAAGCAAAAGGTCACAAATAAACTTGTTAACTTTGTATGTAATTAAACCTGGTTTAAATAAATAAAGCAGAGTTAAAAGATTCCTTGGCTACAGGCCACAGCCCCAGGAACAGTCTGGCTACAGAAGATGCTTTGCACCTCTCTCAGTGCAGGATCACTTCCTATGCACTTTGCAAAGTATATCTTAAAACATGAAGGATTTAAAACCTCAGTGCTAATTTAGCAATGATTTGTCGAGCACAGATGCAATCTTTCTAGACTCATACCAACATGACCTTCAGAGTCTCAGCATAGTAAAATGAAATTCCATTTTCTAAGGAACACCCCCCCCTCAACTCCTCCCCAAGACACTTCTCAGGATTATTTCAATATATATTGTGACCTCCAGCTGTAGAGCTGTTAAAAAAAACCAATGAAAAAAGAAGTCACAAATGTTTACACAGGGGAAATGAAAATTTCTAATTCACACTCAATCTGTTAAAATGATTTTGCTCAGATTTGAAGTTCACCTCCATATGCATAGGTGAAACCTGGAAAATACCAGCCTGAAACTTGAAAAAGTTGAGACTGAAAACTGGGTATTTAGAATGGAAATCATTGTGCTTACTTAACTGTAGAGGTCACTGGCCTTCCTTCTATTAAGACATACAAAGAAATATGTA
Organism: Emydura macquarii macquarii; assembly: GCF_026122565.2. Taxonomy (NCBI): domain Eukaryota; kingdom Metazoa; phylum Chordata; order Testudines; family Chelidae; genus Emydura; species Emydura macquarii. Next base: position 1,375,591 of record NW_027130449.1, on the reverse strand, counting down.
CAGCAGCCATGACTTTGTCAGCATGCCATTACGTAAAAATGTTTCCCCCAAATAGGATAAAACTATTAGTCCATACTGACTTATTCTTCAGCAAAGACTATCCACACATAGCATGTCCAAAAAAATTGATGGTGGCGAAAGTGGGATTCAAAAGCTTCCCACAAGAGCAAAGATGCATTAGATGTCCCACCATTTTGGTTAAACCAATGCAGCAAAAGGATTATGATCTAGCTTTGCGAAGTTACAGAAAAAATTATCACCTAGGCACAGAGTCAACTTGCCCATCCTTCACCACACTAAATACTGGTCTGCATTCAAGTACAAGGCAAGTAAGGCTCAAAGCTAAAAGAAATGTGCACTGCTCAACCTGAAATACCCCTCCTCCTTCTCTTGACTTTTCCCTTTCTGTTTAAGCTATTTTCTGTATTCTCCAGTGTTATGCTTGTATTAGATAGGTGTCTGGGTACCTAGTTTTAAGTTTCTATAGTTATATTCATTAGTGGGAATACCCTTACAATTTAATGAACATATTACATTTAAAATGATCTTTACCTACATGCCCAAAAACAACAAAAGTTTAGGTAGATAGAAACAGATTACAAATTGGCAAAAGTCCAGAGTCTTGGCTGTAACCACCCCAAGGCCTGTCCACATAAATGCCCAAAGGTTATGATGTGTATTTTACACAGTTTAAATCTTTGCATTCATGTAAAGAGTTGTTTCATTTGCTGTATAACAGTCAAAAGAGACTTGAGTTGTGAAGCTTTCCACATGTTTTGAGGTAACTGGAATGATGCAAAAAACAGATTCTTCAATAGTCTTGCACAGTTTATTTATAATTATAGTCAGAAGTTTCAAATATCTTCCTCCCACGCAGCACCCTTAGGGAAATGCATTCAATGGTAAAACACTCATAAGTTACTTACTGTGCTTCTTCTGAAGATTCCTGCTTTATCTTTAATGTTCTCTTTGTGGCAGGCATTTCATCTGAAAAGCAAAGTTCCAACAGATAGTTACATATTTAAAATAACGTTCCCAAAGCTTTTTCTTTTGGAAGGCAATTATAAAAGTTGTTCACTTTCCAGTAAAAATTCTGATGTCACACACCGAGGACACCTCATCAGCTCTTTAAACCAGCTATTATGTAAGTTACATCACCATAACTGAATCCTTAGCTACAGGATCAGAATCTGGCTTCACACGTGCAAGATTTTTCAAGGACAAGGCTAATTCTGGCTATGAAATCACAAGTTGATTTCATTGTAAACTACATTCTGAAAAAGGCCATTCTGCTTTCAATAGCACATTTGAAGAGCAAGCACCAGAACAAATGCAGCTGTATTCCATTTAGATTGTGCGTGCATTAAGTACCTCTCTCATGACCATAAAGATATTGTCAGCCCTAACTGCACATAAGTGTTGTGCAATTCTATTGAAGGATAATGGTGACAAAACACAAGAGCAAAGCCTGAGTCACCAGAACCCCTGTATAGAATTACGGTCCTCATTTATGTACATTTTTAAATACATGATTTAAGAAACTGCCCTGGCTTCTCTCCTTCCCTTCTCTTGTATCTCAAGTAGCCCCTTTTACATCTTATTCTCCCAAGCCCTCCATACATTCTGATCCTCTTTAAACGAAGTACTAACATTCATAATTTTCTCATGCTTTAATTCAGTTAGTTTGAGAAGGTTTGCTATTTTCATATGAAAATACAAAAATTAATGCATCTCTTGATGAAAGTCAGAATTTACCAGCTCCTTGAATACAACTGCAGACGGAAGTACATTTGTGTCTTCTCCCTCCCAACCTAGCCTACAAATATGACAGAAAAAGCAAGAACAGTGCACCTTTATCCATCTCTCCTTATAAATGTGCCTCACTCTTACAATCCCATTGGAATAATGTTTTTAATTAACTTTGATAAGTTTCCATAGACTCAGTAAATATATAAACCTTTTTCCTTCCTATTTATTGTAGGCAAGACTATATCTCTATACAAAATACTTACTCAGAAGCGAGATGTAAGCATATTTTCAAGGAAGTGGATCTTTCTGTAATATCTGTCTGGGTTGGGCAACATGTGGAAGACTAAGGAGTATTTTTGGTAAAGGAAAAAAATTGGCAATTTTCCATGCACAGTAAGGAAGTAGTTGTGGCCAGTGGTTTGCTAGCTTACGTCTCCTAACGAATTAGGAGTTCATACTGAGACCTACCTGTGAGGTGGTGGTGTTGTGTGACCATGAGCATCAGCAGTACAGATCAATTAACTTCAAGTTCAGCAATTCATATTCCCTCACCTCCCCCAGCCAAGTTATTTTTAAGCAAGACTCAAATCTCAAACTTTAAACAAAAGGGCCACACTAGCACCTTGTCAGAAAGAAGAAAGCTATTGTACATGTTTTTAAATAAGACTCCGCAAATAAGTTAAAGTCGACTTATTTCAAATACTTTACTTGTTAGAATTCACTAGCAACAACAACTAGCAGTTGAGCAGTTCAGTCCACAACTTACAGTGACACAGAGAAGGCGCTGGACAGCTTTAGGGAGCCGTACAAATTAGGCACCTTACACTTGAACAATTGTACAAGTTATAGGAATTAGTTTCCCCTACTTCCCAATAACTGTTCTGACTTGTGACAAGTTTTAAGCCTGCAAGACGACGACATGCACAGAAGTAGATACAGCAGTAGATACAGGAATACCAAAACATACGGAAGGATCAAGAGTCATTTTCTTACCCAATTCCTGGTCTCCTCCCTGGTAGCAGTGAAGATCCTGACTGTGGTTCCCCCAATCCTCCTGTGAATATTCCTCCATAGTGCTGCCATCTGATTCCAGCTCCTGGTACAAGCCGCTACTATTAATGAGTACAGGCTGGCAGGGCTGAGAGTCCCATCCTCCCTGGCCAAACACCTGTTCCAACTGTTCAAATGTGTAGCTGCTTTTCCTTTTCCCAACACCATGTTCTTTCACTCGACTGTAACACCTGCGAAGGGTCTAAGACACAAAACCTTTTGTTACTCCGTTGTTGCTAGCTTTTCAGAACAGCACACACTCACGTGCAGATTGTCTAGTATTCTGTTTATTTTCATTTATACTGCTCAGTCTGTGTCGTGCTCAAGTACTATAATCCAATCACCAAATTAACCTTGGTAAGACAGGAAGCATCGCAATTTTGATGTTCCTGACACACGGTGCTTTAGCGTGAATATCTATTACAAAGAACAAAGCTGCATAGCATCTACAGGTTCACCAGTTTCAAAGTGATGTATTTTATGCTCCTCTGCCCCTCAAATTCCCCAAGCCTGCTCCATATTACAGGGAAAGAAACACAAATCCCATCAAATATACCAATGAGCCCGTAGAATGCACACCTTCTACAGGAAGGAGAGAGTGTACAGATGTTGTGCCCACAGTTTGGAGAAGGTGGAGGAGGGGGAGAGCTAGAAAGAAGAGCCCCCAAAAGCAAAGACAGTCCAACCTTCCTTATTCTGGTACGAAGATACAAGGTACAGAATGTTTACCTAAACTATTTAGCTAGTAAAATGTATTACTTACATATTTTGCATTCCTTACTAACTCACTCTGTCTCTTGGGAAGCTGCTGAAATTTAAAAGAGGTCAAATCAATAATGCTCCAAATTCCCAGACTCAAACATCAATCAAGAAAGAAACAATACTAAGATGGCCACACTTAATGATCCATTACAACAGAGTCCAGTCCAGATTTTGAAGTCTCCAATAAAATCAGATTGCCAAGCCTAACTAAGTTCTCTTATATCTATTTGATTTCTTATTCTAGTGTCTGGACTGGTAGCAAGTGTTATGCATTATGATATAATATGAAATCTAACACTCTTCTGCATCTGCTTCCTAATTTTTCAAGTCAAGGAGGAGCTGGTTAGAAAGTCTTTATTCATGTCCCTTAATATGTTTTTAATTTGAAGTGTGGTTCTACTTTGAAAAGTGACTAAAAATTGTAGGATTCCATATTTAACTCTCTCAAATGATTCCCTATCAGATGTATTCAATTTACAAAACATTTTTCTTGTAACTGCCAGCACTTCAAGCTCAACCTTGAAAAAAAGAAAATCAAGCTGGGATCTTTCTCACAAAAGCCACCATTAGGGCTTGAAAGGACAGGACAGGCCCTACTATGTCACCTTCCACAGCCACCAAGTTTTTAGCAGCTTTGCAAAAACAAGCTTCCAAGCCAAGAGCGTAAACTGATGTCTCTTCCTGAGTCTCAAGACAGCTCCAGTGCCTCCAGGGCTGCTCATAGCTTGCCCTAACAGCAGCAGTGGGAAACTGACACCTATGACCAGGGCTGACATTCAGAACCCTGAAGGCAGGAGTTCAGCTATCAAAGAACATGTCAGTTTCATGCTGCTGCTTGGGAAAGCTATAAACATCACCAGCAGCAGGCACAAAGTTATTCACTGGTGGAGAGTCAAAAATGGAAGCTGGGGCAGTGCAGAGTAGCAGAGATTTCATCCCACCCAAGACGCAATGGCCAGGAGACCCCAGAGGGAGAAGAAGAGAAACCCCTTTTCTTCCACAACTGGATAAAGGTGGCTTCAAGTGTAAAGGACTCTTAGAAAACAGAGCAGCTACAAGAAATACACCCCAAGCAAGGTCATAGGATAATATTCTAGTTGAAATACAAGCATAGCTGACAGAGGTACTAGGCCTTTCAATGGGGTATTGTTCCTAGGGCTACTGTCCCCCCTCCACCTGTGTCTTTCATATCTACCTCTGGTTAGTAGGCAGAGTCCTCCGTCTAGTAGGTGTTGGGTAAAGTTTTCGAGTCCTGATCATCACCTTCCATCTGTCCAACAACACAGTGTTCAATGGGATTGGATAGGTAATTGAGGGTAGAAACAGGCCCTGCATTTGATGCTTAAAAAAATCTGTTGATGATCCATTAGAGAACTGAATCCCTCTTCAAGAGCTAGGGTGGCGCTTCAGGACTAAAGAAGTAAACACTAAACAGGTCAGTAATTAGAACAAGCAGGTAAGACCCAGGTACACGAAGAAGGTACCAGTTTTAAGCAGTCACTTTTCAGAGCATAACTACACTTTAAGATTCTTTGTCTCTCTCTATACTCAGGCTACATTTTTCATCTCATTTATTAGTTTCACAGGCTAACTACATCATTTGTGACCTGAAGAAGAGCTGTGTGTGTAAGCTTAAACACTTGTCTCTCTCAACAGAAGTTGGACCAATAAAAGACGTTACCTCACCCACCTTCTCTCTCTAAGATCCTGCAACTGACAACTACACCATTGCATATCATTCCTACACGTTTTTAGAAATCAGTGCACTCCGATTTTAAAATATTTTTCCTGAAAATTTTATATTCTTACAAGCCTGCAATACTTACTTATCCAACTGAGCAACAATATTACAGCTGTCTCAATTTTAAGGCCTAAGAGATTCTAACTGCTTTATTAATATTCAAGCTAAACACAATGTTGTCTCCAGCACAGTTAACCTAGAAGCCTCAATATCCTCTGATTAGGTCCTTTGGGAGGCCTCAACATCTGCAAACATTGGCTGAAATGCTTGAGATTCAATTTTACATTTCAAAAAATGAGTTCTCTCTTGCACTGATGTCACCAAATTATCCATTTAAGACTTCAGCAGAGGCAATCTTATCAGCAGCCACTTATTTCGTTCAGACCTCATCACTATGTTATTTTGCTAAGACCATGGCAAAAAGTTCACCGAGCACCTATTCGCCAGAGGCCAATGCAAAAGATGAAGGATGCAGTGTCCTGGTCAGAAAATATCCTGAGATACTTTGGTAGAATGGAAAGTGTGTGCTGAGATTACTGCCAAGAGGACCCAGGACCTTGCTTGCATATATCTTTCATATCCACCTCTGTTTGTAGAGGTATGATACAATTAAAGCTTTCTACAATTCCACTAGCTTCTGAAAGAAAAGAGCATCTCCTGCCACCACCCCATTGCTAAGAACTGCTGGAATATAAAGAACATAAGAATGGCCGTAATGGGTAAGACCAATGGCCCATCTAGCCCAATATCCCATCTTCCGACAGCGCCAGGTACTTCAGAGGGAATGAACAGAACAGGTAATCAACAAAGTGATCCACTCCATCGCCCATTCCCAGCTTCTGGCAACAGAGGCTAGGGACACTTCAGAGCATGGTTTTGCATCCCTGCATTTCCATACAACGTCCTGCCACCACCTTTTACTCCCGGGGGAATTCTGCACCAACATTTTTTTTTTTAAATTCTGCATATTTTATTTGTCAAAATAACACGATTCAATCATGCCAGTTTCAATTATTTTGGTAATTTATTTCAAAATATCTGTCAGCAAGTACGTCTGTCACAATACAGACAAACAAGCAAGATTCAGAAATGTTTTTTGACAAATAGATTCCTTACCAGGCATATTAATACAGAACTTTGAGTAATAATTCAATTAAACTGCAGTATAGAAACTTATTTCCCACACTCCTTAGAAGTAGTGCAAAGGCTTGGGTGAGTCAGTGGTGACGGAGAAGCTGAGGGGGAGGGAAGTAATTGCTGGGAAGGAGCCTGGGAGCGAACCCTGGAGAGCTGTTGGGTGCATATGGAATAGGTTTTGTTTTTGGGGGGGGAGAAGAGGGCTGGTTAGGGAGCCTCACCCATGCACACCCTGGTTGACTCCTAGCCTCTTTGATTCAGTCAGGCATATCCGGCCCTGTTCCCATGTGGCCCTGCATCCCCACTCCCATTCAGCCCCTGGCTCAATGCTGTCACCCCCACTAGCTCCTGTACCTCCCAGCCCTTCTGAACCCCAGTCTATGTGACCCTCCCAGCGCCCTGTGTGTCCTGCTCTGTCCATCCCGTGTCTCATCACCTGGCCCCACAGACAAGGCGCCGTGAGAAGACAGCCACTGCCCCCTTCCCGCTCTCCAGCTAGCTGCTCCAGCCTAGAGCTGGCTGCCCTCTTTTCTGGTACCACAGCAGCCCCTGGTGAGCGGAAAGGGTAACTGCAGTGCCTCCCGGCAGAATGCATTTTCTTGCAGGGGACATGAATTCTGCACATGCGCAGTGGCACAGAATTTGCCCCAGGAGTAAACTGTATATCACCTTAAGTCTCTTCAGAAGAAAAAAAAAACAAAAAACCATGCACAGAAAATGTGATACCAAAAAAATCCAGAGAAACTTGCACTACATGCTCAGCCCCACTGGAACCAGGACACCCTGTCTGTTGCGGTAGTGTACAGGTACCTGAGGTGGTTTGCCCCCTAATCCCGGAACCGAGGCCTACTCAGCAGCTACAGCCAGTTTGCCAGGTTGTCAGCATTGGTGGGGACAAGGACATCAGTGCCAATCGGTTTGCACCGCAGACATGTTTTCTGAAGCTGTATACCTGACTCCCGTGATTTAGTTATGATCACCAATGTAGCTAAGTAAAAGTAATCAGTTCCATGGAGAAGACTGAAAAGGCAATGGGTTGATGAGCTGCTAACATTTTTTGCAAGTCAATGATCCTCAGCCCCTTGTTTTTTGTTTGTTTATTTATCAAACAGCAAACAATCTTTTCAAATTGAAGGAAAAAAATTCAGTAGAAAGGTAGTCTTTTGTAGTGCTTACTAAGAATCTATGTAGGACTAGATAATGGTCTTATAGATCTTTGCTGTAAGATGCTCCATATCTTGATCAAAGATAGGCCCTTTGTTTTCAGTTTATTGATATTTACTGATTGTCACCCATATTTTGGACGTGCCAGGACTCCGTGGACCTGGCTGCCTGCTCTGGAAGGAGAGATGGTAGGTAACTGGAGCAAGGAGCCAGTCCATGCTCTGGGGAAGCCAATTCAGAAGTACCAGAACAACCTGAGCACTGGCGTACGTACTGTTTTGAATGCAACGCCCAGCACATACACAGTACCACTGATGTAGATAATTATCCATGCTATCAGTATTCAAGGCAAATGAAGTTAGTGAACTACTTTTCATGCTAAAATGGGTTCAAAATGCAAAGCTATCTAAATACATTTCAGAACACAAAGGTTTGGGTTTTTTTTAAAACTGAACAAAAGATACAGGAGAAGAATATTTTTGTAATAAGACACTACAATTACCAGGATGTTTTGAACAAAATGAAAACTGAAAACAAAAAGACCATAAATACATTCTAGTTCAAACAGATGGGCTTGATGCAAGAATTTCTGGGTGAATTTCCATGGCTTGTTAAGCAGGTGGTCAGACTAGATGATCATAATGGTCCCTTCAGGCCCTTAAAAATCTGCATACTGGATGAAAAATATAGGTGTTTAGGAATTTTTGTTCTGTTCAGATGGCTTCCAATAGCTCTCCTTGTGCAAGCAGTATTTTTTTAAAAAAAGTTTGGCTTCAAGAATGAAATTATTTTCGGAGAACAGTGAAACTCTTTACTTATGGGATAAAGTTTGGATGGTGGGTAGAGCCACCTTGTCTTGCTGAATGGCACAACATCTGAGAGCAGGAATGATGGAGAGGTGACAGTATTAATGTATTGGCGACACTGTGGATCCCATTGGGTCTCACTAGTAGCTTCACAGGAAGCCAAAGAAAGCAGATGTGATGGACCCATGGAAGTAGAGCTGAGCAGCATTAACCAATGAGATCTCAGGAAGAAGGCCTTAAATCAGTATAAGGTTATTTAATCATCATCAAGAGCTGCTGACAGACCTAAGATCAGCACTGACACTTTGACCTTAGGCATCACTAGAAAGAGATTAGTCTCCACTGTACCACAATTAATTTTGCTTTAGGAACCTTAATCTTCGAATGTGTGGGTTTCGTTAGTTTCAGGTGCATCCAGTAAATTCTGAAACACTTAACAGAATGTAGAAGACTCGATAGTAACATTCAATCTTCCAGTAGCAACTCTTGCATCTTAGCCATTCAGACTCTTGCCTACCAACAAAAAACAGTTGTTGGGAACAATATCCTCAAGGACAGGAGGCCCAAATTCTAGTCTGCCTTCATCATTTAAGGACACACAATTTAAAAAGTGGATTAAGTGCCAACAGACCAACACTTACAGGATTATTAATGTGACTTGCTATCTGCTATCTGGGACAGACCACACAATCCACTTGGAAGTGACTAATGCAGATTACATTGTATATGTCAATACTCTTGTAGTCAATTTATAAGAGGAACAGAGACGCCTCCATTGTATATTTGAGTAAACAGACAAGGCTCAGTAACCTAGAGAAAGTTTATACTTTGCAGACTCTAGTGTTAAGAGTTCTGAAAAAACAGAAGCTACTCATAGTTTGATCTTCTAGAAGAGGACACACTAACAATCAGCAACAGTCCACTGCAATCTCAAAGAGTTGCTCCTGCAATGTAGTTTAAAAAGATCTCCATAAGAAAGTTCAAAAACACACCCCTATCATTGCTCTATTTGTCTGTTATAATTTTTACCCACCTTACAGGTGCCACCACGAAGAGCTACTCTCACATATGCAGAAATTCAGGAGGTCCTCCCACCAAGAAAGTTTAGAAATTGGGGAGTATTCAGAGGAGAGCGACAAGAACAATCAAGGCCTGGAAAACATGCCTCACACAGAGACTTGAGGCATTTAAATCTATTCAGACAGAAGTGGTAAAAGCCAGCAACTGAAAGTTGAAGCTGGGGAGGAAACTTCAAAAAGCGCAACTTGTTTCTGTTTTAAAAGTGAGTAATTAGCCACTAGAACAGCTTAATAGTAGATGTGCCAGATCATCATTTGAAATATATAAAATTGAATGCTCAAGAGATATGCTCTAGAGTCTAGCTTAACCTGAAGCTATTGTGCTCAGTGCAGGAATTTCTGGATGAAATTCAATGGCCTGTGTTACAGGAATTCAGACTAGATGATTATAATGGTCTTGTAATCCATAAAAGCCAGGGAAGACCAGACTACCTTGACTGACATTATTTCTTTACATTAGAGAAAGCTTAAAAGCCACAGATCTTAAACTTCATAAAGCAGCATAAAAGGGCAAAGCCTCATTTTAAAAAAGTAAACCTTTGCAGGTCACCTCTTTTAATACACAACTTACAGTGACGGAACATGAATGGTCAATATTCAAACACAGATTGTCATTTCCCTTTTACTTGTGTCTCTCCATAATGGAAGGACTTAAATTAGAATCTTCTGGGGTTTTTTTTTTCCCTTTCTGTGATTTAAACCACATGCCTGGAAATTGACACATTTAATCATATGAAAACTGTTTAAAAGTTACTCTTGCAAATTAAAAATAAAATGTCTGCTGAGAATATCCAAAAAACAAGCAGGAATCTACCGAAGAGTTTGGAATTTGAGATTGCTATACACAGGTAATACTAAGATAATGAGAGTCATATGGACAGAACAGTGGAGGTAGTTACTCCCTAATACAACTCAAGATATTGGACAAGTGATGATTAGGTTATAAGTTCTTTCCCTTCAGATCAGCAGGATATCAATCTCAACACTAGGTTGGCCGTATAGGGCTCAGTCACAACAGTGGATATAGTGTTAATATTTTAAATGGATTCACACTCTAGCTGAAGATAAATAGCATGATAAGGTGGGTGAGGTAACATCTTTTATTGGTCCAACTTGTGTTGGTGAGACATGACCTTTCAAGCTTTCCTCAGACCTGAAGAGCAGCTCTGTGTAAGCTCAAAAGCTTGTCTCTCTCACCCACAGAAGTTGGTCCAATAAAAGGTGTTTCCTCACCTACCTTATCACTCTAATATCCTGGGACCAACAGGGCTACAACAATGGAAGAGAAATAGTCTGATTATTTATTAAAAAACGGAGTCAAGTTCAAACTACTAGCATCAATACAATGTTAAGGGTACTATCCACCTGGAAAGTCACACTAATCTGAAAGATGCCATGTGATAGTTGTAGCTATAGGAGGTGCAGATAAACTGAAATGAATTAACATGAAAATTCTGCCTGTGTGTCAGACTTATAAACTTAGTGCTGTCAAATGCACAAGGTAAACAATTTCTCCTCTGTTGAAGAGTGTAAATGTTATTGGAGGAGAAATTGTTTAAAGGCTTATAAAATGAATAAGATTACTGCAAAGTATTTTTTTAAATGATCGTGGTATACTATTCAACAGTACTCTTTTTCCTTCAAGAAAAGTCTAGCAATAGAACCTTTAAACAGTTCTGCTGTTTTGGCCAGAGAAGATTGTAAATTCTTTGATCAGTCACACTTCGCCCAGTGTCACAATGCATTTATAAGTATTGTTTTCAGTGATGCGTTTAAATGTTAGGACTGGGATGAGACCACATAACTCAAGTATTGTAATTCACTTATAACTAATCCTAAGGAACACCATTTTTATTAACACGTCAGCTTTTGATCTTCATATTAGTGTATATATATCAGGCTGACAATGCAAAGCACTATAGGCTCAGTTTGTATGTAGTTAATCTCTATGCTTCACTCTCTAAAGCAGTAACAAAGAATTTTAAGTGAATGGAAGGTATATAATCTTAAAAAATGAATTTGCACTTCATGCAGGATTGGGATGTTTTGTGGTACTTTCTCCAGACTACAGCTGTTTTTTTGAAATGCTGAATCAAAAAAAAAAAAAAAAAAAAAAGAAAAAGAAAAAGAAAAGCAAGCAGTAGAAACTCGCTCTTCACGTTACTGCATAGGAGCAGCTAGCCTACGGCCATGTAACCACTTTGTCTGGCTTATCTACTGAATAATTTTTGTTCAGCTCGCACACAGGTGAAGAGTAACAATAGCACAGCGCAACGACTGCATGTATTTTAGCAAACAATTCTTCTGTTAACAAGAACTATGAGACCACAGGCAATTTGAAAACCCACAGAATAATCAGTAGAAAGTATCAATGTCTAAGAAATTATAAAATGAAGAATATCATTTTAAATTTGTAGGATAGGGAAAATACATGGTCAAACAAAATCATTTGGGATCTCATTGACATGGAATTTAAGAAGATCTAAATTTTCTGTGCATCATGGTTACCAAGCCGATTGGTCCAGAGACCTTTCTAAATCAATTGGGTCATATTCAACGTGTCTCCTTTGGAAGACATAAGATAGTAATAATGGTTAGAACTGTTGTGTATTAATCTCTAAATCTGAACCAGAATCTTTAGAATGGCCAAATTTAAAAGCAGTCTCATTTCTAGATTGCAGGCCAGCTCTGCATATGTGGAGAAAAGTATATGCAGATGTTAAAAGACAGGCGATTTGAATTGGGATCATGCTCTGCATTCTATTCTAATTCAAACAGGATGTATGTATTTGGTACAACTGAAAAGTGGAAAACACTGTTCTTTAGAAGGGTTTAGTGGGGGAGGTGAATCAAAATTGTACAGATTCCAGGGAACTTCAGTCTTTTGAGGAAAACCAAAATAAAGTTACTGTTTAAAAACACTAAACGTAAATCATGACAAAATATTTTGGATGCCACTTCCCTTGTTTATACCCTATACTTGTAATACCATTAATTTTGGTTTCTTTGTTTAATGCATGTCAAGGGATACCAGTTAAAATAGCTTATAAAAAAATCAACGTGGAGATAAGCTCCAGAGGGTAGCTGTGTTAGTCTGCTTTCAGCAAAACAAGAGTTCTGTGGCACCTAAAAGGCTAACAGTTATTGGGGCATAAGCTTTTGTTGGCAGAAATCCACTTCATCAGATGCTCTAGTCTTTAAGATGCCACAGAACTCTCGTTAATGTGGAGATAAACAATTAAATAAAGCTATAGTTGATAGCGATTTAGGCTGTTATTTCCAAAGAACCAAGCATCCAACTCTCACTGAAGTGCTACAGGAGTTGGCATTTTAAAGCCAGAAGGCACTATTGTGATCATCAGGGATCATAGAAATCAGTTTGCCTCAAAAAAAAAAAAAAAAAAAAAAAAAAAAAAAAGCGGGATTTGTGTTTACAGAGAATCTTTAGTTTTTACATTTTGTGAAAAAATAAAAACATATACAGTAGAACCTCATTTATCCGAGCCGCACATCATCCAGCTCTCTACATTAACCAAACTAGGGCTGACAGTTCACAGCGCTCTGAATTGGCAAAGTTCTGTTCAAAACTTTCACACTAATAATGGGAAGGGGCGAGGAAGAATCTGTTCTAAGCTTATTTCTGTAGAGGCAGTCACCATGAATGAATGTAAAAGTCATTCAGATTTTCACTCTGGTATACAGACTTTTTTTCTGGCAATCATCCTCTTGTGACATGTTCAAACCAAAAGGCTCACCCAAACCCAAGAGCTCCCAACACCACTAAATATGAAGCCTTTCACCATTGAACCTACTACATAACGTTCCTGGGAAACATTAAAGTTACTCCAGAGTGCGTAACAAGTACAGTTGAATTAATCCAACAGTCTCCTGCAGTGGTTCCTTTCACCATCCCATAGCAACCAAGGCCTGGTCTACACTGAAGAAAAATACATTGACATAATTATCCACACCCCTGAGATAAAATCCACATCCCTAAGAGATGTATTTAAGCCAATCTAATGACAAGTGTAGACAGTGTTAGGTCCAACTAGCTACTGCCTCTCAGGGAGCTGGATTACCTACTACATCCATGTGAAGGTTCTCTCATCTCTGTAAGTGTCTACATTTAACACAAAATGCTACAGTATCACTGCTGTAAAGTCTAGACAACACCCAAGACCGTCATGAAAGAAAATTGGATGAACAATGCAGCCCTAGTGAAGTCTAGCTTTAAGTAGTTTTTCCACAATGCACTAGATCCTGTAGCAAAACTGGAAATGCACAAGTTTCATGGAAGTCCAGCTGAGTCACACTGCAAATCCTTGGTAGATGCCCAAGAGCATGGGACTCAAAGAAGCTTTACAGTGCACCAGAAGACCAAGTAGAAGCATAAAACCAGCATCTGCTTCAAGAACAAGTATTTTGATGCATTCTAAGTGTAAATGCAAATATCTGAGCTGACCAGCAGTGCAGAGGTCTGCACAGAGATATGTCAAGAAGCAGGAAAGAGACAATCCTTTGGAAAGTAAGACAAGTAATCAAGTCCACATGTAGAGTAGGACAGAACACACAGTACTTTCTCTCCAAAGATGAAGATTAGATTCCTATTAATGTAAGGAAACCTAAGGAGAGTGAATCTCTTACATTTAAGAATCACAGAAACCTCACCCAAAACCCACAGTAGTACGGTATTCTCAAACACTCCTGCCTAACCCACAATTAAGTGACTACAGAAATATCTTAGCCATTTAAGAATTTATGCCAGGGCCATATCTCACCAGGCTCAAAGCCCAATATCGCTATAGAGCCGTGTTCTAAGATGTCTGCCTCCTGGTGCACCCTGCAAAAGGCAACTTTTCAGTGACAAGTCTGTCTTCAGAGTCCAGGGTAAAGCAGGAAGCCCACTGCTTCTAGAGACAGTGCTAAAGTATTCAGCACAGAAGAATCACAGCTGAGGTGTCTTGTAACCCAGACTCTCAAAAACTTACTTTGGAATGTTGCAAAGCCAAAACACCTGAGGTATTTACTCAGAGCACTAGAATTTGGTTTACTTAGAAATACTATCTTGGGAACCCAGAAAACTTCATTGACTGCCAAGCCGTAAGATGTGAGCAAGAGGCAATGCCAGGATGTTACCATTTACGGATCAGCATCTTCAATGACTTACTTGTCAATATCATAGAATACAAAGAGGAAAAACATTAACACTTGGGAATTTGAAACAGACCATTTTAATTCACTTCTGTAAACTTCATTCACTTTTATATAAAAAAGGACCTTAGACATTCATCCTAGACCATCAGTGCCTGTCCTCTGCTGACCAGCAACTGTTACAACGTATCTTAACAGGTTAAAAAATTAACATTTCAAACAGTGGTTTTCCTGCTCTCTCTTTTAAAAACAAACAAAACACCCAATGACAACAAACAGAAAGTGTGGAATGGTTAACCTTAAAAAGGTTAAAACCTCTGATAAGGAAAAACTACACTACCCAAATGGTAAATCTGGGTTTCGTGAAAAGCTCCACCTCCTTCTCAGCATGACATCCTATATAAGCAAAAGAAAAGCTATTGGTCTAATTCTGATGAGCACATCTGCCATACCTGAAAACCTGTTAGAGAGGTGTTTTACTACTTTTTATACACACCAGCAAGACAAAGTGAAAGCTGTTCAGTTTCTTACTGCTCTGTAGGGCACATTCTAACCTGGAACAAAGGAGAAGCAAGCTCATTCAGCTAATAAGAACCAGACTGAATCTGTAAGTGCTCCTACCACAGACTAAAAATCTCAAAGAAGCGTGTGCCCCCCACACCACCTGGTTCCAACTGGCTCTAGTAGAAATACTGCTGTTTTCACCGTATTTATGATATGGCTAAAAATCTGGCAAGAAAACTAGACTGCATGAGAGTTCACATCCCATGAGATTAAGGTGAGTAGCTGCTCATCACTACCTGTCTCTGCCCATTCCACTGGGCTCCATCCACCCCGGAGTCCCAGAGAAGAGGAGACAAGCCTGGCTGGAGAACACAGCCTCCCCGCCCAGCGAAATTAACAGATCATCCGATGCTCCAATAAGGATCGCACAGCGACCGAGCTGGTGTCAATGCACAGGCCAGCTCCCAGCCCAGCTCCGGGCAGCGGGCTCCCTGGCACGACACCGCCCACCCCAGTGCAGAGTGGACGGGCCCGGGGTGCCCGAACCGCCCGGCCGGGGGATCCAAGCGGCGCGGCAGCTCGCTGCACGGCCCGGACCCACTGTGCCCCCCGACAGAGCCGCGCCGCTGTCCCCGGGAGCTGTCCACGGGGTCAGGCCGGGACGCATCGCGGGCCAGGCTCGGCTGTGCTGCCGGCGAGCCCCGGAAGAGGGCGAGGGTCCCCGCCCCACCGAGCCCGGCCCCGGCCCCAGCCGGCGGCACAGGACAGGATGGGACCGGGCCAGGCCTCGCCACCCCGCCCGCGGGACAGGACGGGCCCCGCAGCCCGGCGGGTACCTTGATGCGCTCGCGGCACTGGGACGGGGTCCGCTCGTAGCCCAGCTCGGCCAGGGCCCGGGAGACGCGCTCGTACATGGCGGGCCCGGGGGCCTTGCTGCCGAAGACGGTGCCGGCGCCCTCCAGCTGCTGGTACCGCGCCTCCACCAGCCGCTCGTTGCCCCACACCGCGATCAGCGCGTTGGTCTCGGCCGGCGTCCACGACATGCCCCGGCAGGCGGCGGCGGCGGCGGCCGCGGCGGCGCCCCCGGGGGGGAAGGAGACGGAGGGCGAGGCCCCGCCGCGGCCCCCGGCGCCGCCGCCGCCCCCCGCCCCGGCCCCCGCGGCGGCGGAGCCCGGCCCGCCCGGCCCCAGCGGGGAGGCGCCGCTGGGCGTGGAGGGGTCGGAGAGGCTGGGGTTGCCGTCGCTGAGCGCCCCCGGCGAGCCCGGCGACAGGACCTCCATCTTGGGGATCTTCAGCGGCGACTCGGCGGCCGGGAGCTGCGAGGAGCCACAGGGCGCCGCCATATTGGAGCTGCGGAGCCGAGCGGGCGGATATGACGCGCGCCGGGGGGAGGGGCTTCCGGGAGAGGGGAGGCGGGCGGGAGCCGGGGGAGCCGCGCGCGCGGGAAGCACGTGCCCGGGAGGGGATGGTTGTGGGGTCGCGCGGGCGCGGCGCGGAGGGCGCGCGAGGACAGGGTAGGGGGCGTGGCCTGGGGAGGGGCGGGGCGCTGGGTGAGACCCTGCGTGGGGACAGCTGGGCAAACACGTGTCTGCGTGTCTGGCAAGCACCTGTCTGTGTGTCTGGCTGCGCCCTCTCACCCCACCCCTGGGGGTGCAGCCCTGCCAGGTACACAGCCCTCCGCCCAGCCCCGCACCGCTGGCCAGCAGGCGCCTCCTCCGGCCACTCGCAATTAATTCAGGGTCCAGCCCTTCACGGGCCGGGCCGGTGCAGAGACCAAAGTGCGAACCCGGCTGGCGACGCCTGGAGGAAGACGTGCACAAAAGGGGGTTGTAGCGCCGGAGCGTGTGGGACCTTCTAAAATACAGGCGCCGACAAACAGAGCGGGGCAGAGCTGTGAAGGGTCTTGCAGCTAAGGACGAGAAGCCTGACCTGACCTGACCTGACCTGTTGAAGGAAGCCACTGGGGCAGGCAGGGCAAATGGCCAGCAGGATGAGCCCAGACGAGGATCTTCGCAGGACGACCAAGGAGGCAACAGACATACAGCACTTGATCCTATTCCCTCAAGGAAATCAACAGTCAAAAGAGTCCCATTCACATCCACTGGAGCTGGACTGGGCCCCGGCTGATCCACAACAAAAATCCATTAATAACTGTGCTGAGTTATAACCTGTTTTCTTAAAATATAGCCAACACATGAGTTTTCCAAGCCATTTAACTAGATGTTAAGTTTGAAGGGATGGTCACAAACCATTTTGGAGCTGGAAAGGGGCAGATTTGATTGTTGTTTCAAGTTTGATTTCGAGTCAGGTTAATTTTTAATGCAGTGTTAACCCTTTTGTACCTCCTGGATAGCAATGAAGTGTACAGGGAGAAACTGAGGCATGCCTGGGATTCATTAAAATATCACAGAAAATTCCCGCCCTGGCCTTCTGCCCTTCTGTGCCTGTCTTTGGATAAACAATTCCCCTGTCAGTCTTCCTCGGCCCAGTTTCTCTGTCCACAGAGAGGTTTGTCTAGCTGGCAAACGGACTTCGCTTCCTTGTTATAATCAGGCTTCCCTCGCAGAGGGAGAAACGGGTTTGTTCTCCTTCTCAGGCAGCCCCCAGCTGACCCACACCTATAGCAGGTGTAGCAGGGCAGAGTTAATTGGGCCCACAGTCCTTTGTTAAACCCCTCCTTGCCAGCGTGGGGCATGTACACCCCATTGAAACCCCTTAAATCACTGAAAGCTCACTGTTGTACTGGGCCTGGCAGGTGGGAAGTGTAGATCACTTGTTTATTGCTTTAGCATTTCATTCGTAGCTATTTATCACCGCCTGTTCCGTGGGCTGTGGCACACGATGCCTTTATCACGCTCACGTTTATGGGCCCTGCTTGTTCCACATCATCTGGTTGGGTTTCAGCGAGTGGCGCATATCACAATTTTGATCCTGGACTAGCAATTACTAGCTAACATCCTGTCTGCAGCCGGAAGGTCATCTCTTGTGTGCGTGCTTCCAGACTCAATGGCTTGTATGCATGCTGGTGCTTACCCAAGTTCTTTGTTGTTCATTGCATTCAGTTATCATTATTATCATTTAACCTTTGTGTTGTCCTAACACCCAGCGATCCTCATTAAGTTGTAGGGCATGACTCTGCTTAGCACTGCACAGACATAGGTTGTACGTCTTTTGGGGCAGGGCAGGTATAAGGCTAGAGACAAAAGCAGATACAACAAACAGATGAAGGCTCGCAAATTAGCAATCATTCGACTTTTCCTCCACACTTATAAATTACAACGTAACATTGTTTTGGTTTTTGGGGGCGGGTCTATGTCTTGAGAAAATGTTTTCAGAGCTCCCCTTTTCTGGATGCATACACGGGTTTGTCTTTTGGCACAAAGTCTCCGGCTGACCCCGTGTGGTAAAGATTAATGTTTGGTTTGTGGTCAGTCTCTGCAGTGCCGCTAGGACCCTAGAGAAAAGAGCGATAGCAATTAGCAGGGAGGGTAATTAACCATTGGAACAATTTATCAAGGGCCGTGGTGGATTCATCCTCATTGAGAACCTTTAAATCCAGATGGGATGTTTGTCCAAAAGATCTGCTGTAGGAATTGTTTTGGGGACATTCTCTGCCCTGTGCTATGCAGGGGGTCAGACTGGATGATAACATCGCTTCCTTGTGGCCTTGGAACCTATGAATCTGTGACCCCAGGATCTGCTCAGTGCCAACTGGCTGAGGGACCCCCATATTGTAACTCACATCAGGCCTCAACACACTGTTGTCATGACACACCTCGCAACGGTGTCAGGTAAGGTCTATGTAAACTGGGGACATGCTGATCCTGCAAATCATTGCGTGATGTACGGACAGGGTGTGCACAAAGAGTTACAGATGTGTGCTGGAAATACATTCTTGAACTGTGTTTTGGAGTCAGAGTGTGAACCCAGCCTGCCCTAGACAAAGGAGTGTGTATGTACCTGTCTGACCTGTATGGTCCCAGGCAGAGGACAATGAAGGTACATTTACATATAGGGTAAACAAAGCCATCAGCCTGAACAAGTGGGTGAAAAGACTGATTAACAATCACCCGGAGGACAGAATCTGCACAGAACCCAAGCCCTGGCTTCCTGACAGGCCTTCATAACCCCGAAGGACCACAGCGCTTTCAGCTAATTCAGCCGCGCGACAGCGGCGACCGGGCCTTTAATGCTACCTTCACCCTCCCACTGAGCACACTTCCGCATCCAAAGAGTCCCTGCTCACCCCTCAAGGGCCTCTCTGTACGTCGCTGTCCCCACAGCACCGAGGCCAGGCTGGCCACCAAGGCTTGAACAGAAAGAGCAAGCGGTCAAGGACTCCTTCCTGTCTGAATATTAAATCCCCCTTCCTCCGCCCAAGCCCCTCTCACATTCCTCCCTCTCTTTAACTTCAGAGCCCTGGCTCCCCGCATCCCCAGAGCCGAGCTTTGGGGAACCAGGCTCCAGCGGGCAGCAGCCTTGACTCCAGGAAGTGTTGGACAGGCAGATGTTTGTCTTTCGATGGCAGAAGACATTTTCATTCCTCTCGCAGCATCCGGACTTAGAGTGTGAGCTTTTGGGGCAGGGACCCTTTCTGTGTCCTAGCACCATGGGGTCCTGACTCCGTCTGGGACTCCCAGAAACTACCACAACCAGCTAATAAAGAATAATAGCAACTTTATGAGAATAATAATAGTTACATTATTAAAAACTGTGAAGGTTTCATGCCAGAAAGTTCTAGAAAATGTGAGTCCCAAAGTCGGAACGTTTATTGCAAACACTTTTTCTATTCACAATTTTTAAATGCAAAAGAATGTTTGCTTTTCCCTGGACTGTGCGTTAGAATCCAATGACACTTCTAGTTGAATCCCACACCTAAAGTTATAGCAGCTGCTCCCGCAAGCACTCGTTTTAAGTTTTCATAACAGTTTCCATTCTTAGCTCCTGTTTCTAAGCTCTCCTAACTCTGGAGAACTTTCACCTTTTGAGGTGACATTTCCCACGTGCAGTCTCCAAAACTTTTTTTTTTTTTTTTTTTTTACACCTAGGAAAATTTCTTCAGTCTTCATTGAATAACTGGAGATTTTGTTTATTTTGTTTTTTTTCCCCTATTACAACCCCCCCCTCCCACGCCCAAAACAACAAAAACCAACTAGAGTTTGGAACCTGGACTGGTCACAGGTCTTAGTGAGAGGCACACGCTTCACTAGGTTTTGGGGGGATGTAAAATTAAAAGGGCCTAAGCAATTGAGAATAATTTCTAAGCAAGCTTGGTCAACATCTGTTTGGATTTTTAGCAGATCTTAATAAAGCGTCAGCCTCTTTATGATGGCACCGGCCATGTCCTCTGCCCAGCATGACAGGTGCGAGGACCGTTGCTTCCAGACATCTGTTGAGACAGCTCGTAGGAGAGGGGCTTTAAAGGGTTTGTGTCTTTATTGCTTGTGTGCTGGATAAGGAAGCCTTGAAAGGAAAGGGTTTCCTAAAGAGGTTTTCCTTCCTACTTTTCCCCCCCATTAGTGATCTAGGTCTTGCCTCCCTTGTTTCTCTTGATGCGTGACTGAAGAACCGGGAGGATGATGACATGAGAGCAGTCGTTACCATCAAACCTGATTCATTGAAAGGGGAGGCTGCGTCTACAAGCGCCTTTTCCTGGAACTCTCCCACTGGTGTGGGAGCACTTCTGTGAGCAGGGCTGGTGCTTTTACTCCCCAGGCTCCGAGCAGGTGCGGACAGCAGGTGAGAAACCGGCTGGGACTGCCTGAGCCCTGCCGACAACAGCACTGAGCTGGTGGTGGGAGCGTTCCAGACACGGCCCCAGCGACTTACATTCAGACTGTGTCAAGCTTGTTGCTTTTTCTTTGCTTTCGCTAACGCTTACGGTGGAACAATCCCTTTGGCAGAGACTCGGCCCTCCCTTTGAGAGCCCAGTGAGTCCCCAAAAAAGCTGGGAGTCCCCCCCTTGGCATTCCTGGTATGTCTAAGGGGTAAGACAGGCGAGAGCTCAGATTGTCTGATTGCAGGTGCAGTCCCAGCCCATGGGCCTGCCAGCCACAGCTTGCGCCCGTGCTGGTGATGGAAACAGACTCCGCACCAAACACTGGCAGAGGGGAAGGGTGGCCTTGTGGTTAAAGACACGGCCTAGGACTCGGGAGAGCCCCATTCAAGTCCCTGCTCCTCCTGAGCATCCCGCGGCCAGGCACGCTTTCCAGTCCTGCAGTCCTTCTTGTGGCTCTTTTCTGAACCTCCTCCCATTGCTCAACCTCCTCGCTGGACTGTGGACACGACAAGAGGGACCGGCCAGCTGTGGCTGCCCCCAACTCCATGACTCCTGGGTGCTGCCAGCACTGGGTTCTCAGGCCATCGGATGAGACTTAAATAGATCACTTGCCCCCCCAAAGGAAAGTCAAGGCGACTTTCCGTCAGCTCACAGAGGATTGCCCCTCAGCTGGCCAGTGTACCTTGGATGTGTACCTTGGCCAGTCAGCACACAGAGAAAGGCAGACTGAGAACTGAGAACCTCATGACGTGGAGGTGTGTCGATGTGTATCCCTTGGTGGGGAAGGCAGAACAGCTCCCTTCCCCTAGAGGCCAGCGGCCTGGTTTTCAGACACCCAGGCCCAAGGTGCCTTGAGGAGGGAGCCCAAAAATGGAGGCACTGCCCACTTCTGAAAATGTGAACCGGAATATTTCCTTCAGCCAGACCATGGGGGTGTGGTCCTGGCCCCAAGCCGCTCCCCAGCCTTTGATTCTCTCACGTTAACCCCCCAGATGTCATGGGGTTGGGTCGAACGAGCCCCACCACGCACACTCCCAAGGATCTGCTTTTAATTCAGAGAGTGCAAGGTCAGGAGGGACCCATATGAGCATCTGCTCTGACCTCCTGCATAGCCCAGGCCGGAGAACTCCCCCCCCCCCCATGAACCCCACACAGAGCCATTAACGTCTGGACTGGAGCCTGTCTTTTAGAGAATCATGAAAGAGGAGGGTTGGAAGGGACGTCAGGAGGTCATCTAGTCCCACCCCTCCAGTCCTGATGATTTAGCTGAGGTTAGTCCTGCTTTGAGCAGGGGGCTGGACTAGAGACCTCCCGAGATCCCTTCCAACCCTCATCGTCTGTGATCATCAGCACCTAAGATGCAGTCTAACAACAGACCGACAGACAGCACAGCCAGCTCTAGCCCACCACTGTTCTCCAACAGTAAAATAAATCCATCATGTGCCCGCCACCCATGAGCAAAGTTGGCCTTGCAGCTTGTCCCAAGGGTTACTAGATCTGGGCTGGACCCAGGGAAGGAAGCATATTCCAGGCACCTTCTTGGGAATCACCTGCCACTAGTTCCCTTCCATCTATACCATGGGTCCTCCAGATCTGGGGGTCTTCACAAATCCCAGCTGCCGACAGGGGGCACTGGGCACAATGGCATCACTCAGGCAGATCATTAAAAGTGGCTGAGGCTTTAGATCCCCGACTTGGCATGGACACATCCCCCTGGGCGAGGGATGTGGTTAACTAACAGAGAATTCTAGGTGACTGAGCAGAATCTTCCAGCCCACGTGTAGTGCTACTTTTCCTGTAACAGAACAGCACACAGGCCGCCACCACCACGATGTGCTTTGACCGTGACTGCAAGGACCCATGTTTAGAGACCAGCTGACACACCAGAACTGCCCTGAGAGGCTGCTCATTGCATGCACTGGGCCTTTCCTTTGGTGCCGGGGCACAGGGATGGACCAAACAGTGCTCTGCTGCTGTGTGAAGCGGGCCTGCACTGATGCAGCTCGGTTTCTCAGCACACCCACCAGCTGCGGTGCTTTGAGGAAATGCCTCTTCCTGCCCATCTTCTGAGGACATTAGCACCTGAGAATCTGCATGCAGCGAAGCCAGCAAATGTGGGAGCCAGGGTGCCCAAACCTAGGAAGAGAGGGGTAGCAGGGGGCAGTGCGGGGGCTGGAGACTGCTTGGGACGAAGGGGAGAATGGCAGCTCCCCCCCCCCCCATGGGGAAGAGCCCCCTTGCTGCAGCAGGCAGAGGGGCCGTGTTTGGTGTGTTTCCAACCCGCAAAGATCACACGCCAGCAGCGGGCAGGGAGCATCCCCGGAAACATTACGTCAGCCAAGCGCGCGCCATTTACCAGTGCTTTAACTGCCCCGTGGCCTGCTGCCTGCATGGGGTTGGCATCGCTGCCGGCGAGCGCCCTCATTCACAACCCCACCGAGCAGCGCCCGCCCGCGGCCAGCAGATTCCAGCCCCTCTGGCCTGCCCCCCCGGTAGGTCCCCCCCTCCTCCAAGCGACAGGAAACTGCTTCCCCTTGGGGCCACATGCAATTTTTGCAGCTGCAGCATTCAGGGCTGGGCCGGGAAGCGCAAGGCCTGGCCGCATCGTGTGCTATGGGCGAGCTGATCACACCCGGTGGTTTCCCCAGATGCTTTGCCCCGGCGAAGAGCCCCGCTTACTGGGGCCCTTGGAGCAGAGGCATGGCCGCAGAATGGCTGGGCCCCACTTTTCTGAAGTTGCAGCTGTTCTGCAGGCAGCCGGCCTGGGGACCCGCTAGGGAAGGGCTCTGCTGGCTAAGCACTCTAGAGGGAGCTCTGACTCCCTGCAAGACGCCGAGCCGGAGGAATTATTGCTTCGGAGGCACCGACTGGTTCAGGTGCCAAAGAGCTGGGAGATTTGTTTCTCTTCGCCCTCTCTCCCGGCCGAACGGATGGCAGGGGTGGGCTCGCCGCTTCGGGGGCCTGGAGGAAATCGGTGCTGTGGGCAGCCGCTGGTCGGAAGCCGTGTCCCTAAGTTACACCCCAAAGAAGGCGGCTGCATGCACAGGGCTGGACTGGCAGGTGCCCGCGCAGTTTCTCCCCCGGTACGCACAGGCCCACTGCGCTGCATGTTTGAAACCGTGACCCGAGCAGCAGTGGGGTACGGAGGGTCTCCCGCTGCAGCCCTGCACCAGCTCGGACGGGGGGCAGCCTCACCCCTCGACCGGGGGGGAACCTGGCCGGCCCTTCCCAACACACGGGGGGGGGGTGCAGGAGTGGGAGCAGCCGCCCCTCAGACTCCTGCGCCCCCCTGTGCATCATGAACAGCCAGCCCGGCGTCCCCCCCCCCCACACACACAGGCCGATGTCTGGGGGCTTGCCCCCCGACCCTCTCCTGGGTACGCCACTGCATAGCGGGCATGGCCGGGGTAGCAGCTCATCCAGGGCCTATCTGTGCCAGGAGACTGGGAAAGGGCCCCAGCGTGGCTGGGGGGAGGCGCAACGGGCAGTAAGACACCCCCCAGTCCCCGTGGGGGGGTCTCACACCCGCTGCCAGTAGCATGGCTCAGAGCACAGCAGCCCGGCTTGGAGGGGGACCTTGACAGGGGGCGAGGGGGGGGAATTCTTGTGGATGAAGCTCTGCAGGATGCCTCACTTCTAAAGCCAGGGCCAAGGCCACGGCGCATCTCAGCCCAGCCCCAGAGCCTTGGCGTGCGCCTGTGCCGCCGAGGGCAGCACGTGGCAATGGGACAGGAGCCGGAGGGGAGCCCAGCGCTCCTGCGTGGCGTGGGTGTCCCCACGGAGCAGACGGGGCTGGGCTGGGGCCGCTCTGGCAGAGCAGTCCTAGGGAGCCTCATCCATCCCGCTGGTGCCAGAACCGAGCCCGGGGTGCAAAGGGGGGAGGAGAGAGACTCACGAAGCCGTGCTACCTCCTGCGCCAAAGGGACTCGGCCCCCGGGGAGCCCTGCCCCACTGAGCGCTGCCCCTCTCTGGCCAAGCCCTGAATGGCAGGCGCCAGCCTCTCCAGAGAGCACCGGGGAGGTATTGCTGCCCCTTGGCCATCAAACGCCAGCTGGCGAGGCGGCGTGGCTGGACTGATGGCCGTACGATACAAGGCTGGTGACGTTCGGTCTCTGCCCCATGCCCTGCCTGCCTAGCACCTCACATCTTCAACACCACACGGCGGTGGGGCAGTGCGGGCAGATCCCCAACTCTGCAGGGAGTCCTCGGAGGTGCCCTGACCACCGGGCCGCCCTTCCTCCTCTCCAGTCTAGGTCTAACACCACAACATGCCCTGACAGCCGGTGAGGTCTCGCCCGCCCAGACTGTCCGCATGCATTTCCTGGGAGCTCTCGGAGCCTCTCATGCACGAGAGAAAAGTGCCTCCAAAGGCCAGAACGAGAGAAGCAGGCGCCTGTTTCTGGGAGCGGCCCAGAGCCCGGTTCCTGCTCAGCCGGCACCACGATCGTGCTGCCTTGTATTGTGCCTGTCGTAGACCAGCCAGCCCCACACAATGAAGTGGGGAGCCGGCTTCCCCAGGGATCTCACGGCTGTCTTTTCCGTGAACACCTGTGCTTGCTGCTGGTAACGTCTCTGCCCTCATTTTAAAGCCAGCAAACCAACAAGAAGGGTGGGTGAGGCTGGAAAGCCTTTGATCTCTGCGGGCAGCATTTCGTAGCCTTCCCCGTGAGTGCCCGGAGGACCAGAGCTGGGGGGCTCAGGGCATCTTGAGGCTGCACCAGAACGGGTTTGGCCCATCGAGGAAGGTGAAGGGCCAGATGCAGGGGCACGATGCAGTCAGAGACACAAGCAAACACCTCATGTTCCTCCTTTCCAAGGACGGCGCGTACCCCAGCCCCACGGCCCCACGCGCACCGCGCCACACCACTCGGGAGTCCTCGTGCTTCTGGTGGGGAAGATGAGTCACAGCAGCACTATAGTATCGGGGTCCGGGCCCAGGGCTGGGCATCAGGACCCAAAGGAGAGAATTCCTGGTTGTCAGGCTCCTTTATAGCAAGGAGTGTAGCCTGCATCCCTAAAGCAGGGACAGTGAGAAGGGCTGGTGGCCTGGGAGCTGTAAGGCCCGGGTCTCCAAAAGTAACTGGTGTGAAAGGGAGTTAGGCACCTCTACCTTTGGGGATCTGGCCATGTGGCGCTCGAGGGCAAGGGTTTCCACTGCCCTTCTGTGACCCTGCAGGAAGCCCTGGCCGGATCTGCATCCTGGGGGATTCTCCTCCAGATTTAAGGTGCCATTAACAATTATTCCTGAGAAAACCATCACCCCCTGGCATGCCTGGGCCATGGCCCGAGCAGGAAAGGGCTGCACACGGGGAGCTCTGTGCCTGCTCCAATCGCAGACGGAGACACAAAACCACGAAGGGAGGGATCCAGGCCCCACTGGAGTCAACTGAGCTCCCTGGCACTGGGATTTCACTCTCAGCAGCTGCAAAGTAATGGGGCCAGGAGTACTGCGGGACTTGCCCTGGTCAGACAAACGGGATCACGTTGCTGGCAGGAGTGTAAGATCAGCAGGGGAAGGGCGCCCAGCCACGGGACTGGGCTCTAGGAGGGCCCCCCCCACCATAACGCACAGCAGGCCTGACGCTCTCCTCGCCCCAAACGCGGCTGGCATCACACATATCCCACAGGTATCCCATACGGAATCATCTGTAAACTGGCGATACGTGTCAGGATCCTGCCAAGGGCAGTGGGGACCAATGGGCAAAGCAGGGTCAAACCTGAGGCTGAGAGTAGCTGAGAAGTTTGCAGTCACGTTCCAGAGCAGGGTTGATACCAAGGATCAGAGTCTCGGTAGGTTTCAGGGTCTGGGTCAGGTCTGTCTCGAGCGGAAGTCAAAGCCAGGAGCAGGAACAGTCAGGGAAGCTACAAGAAAGCCACACTGTTACCTGGACCCCCCTTTCCCTTGGATTTATATAGGGTGGGGAGCCAATCAGGCGCCATAAAGCTGCTATCAGTCAGACTCTGAGGTGGGACTTCCTGTGGGCTGTTTCTGCAGCAGGTCCTGCGTGGCAGTGTTTGCTACAACTCATGTCTACAGCCCGAGGTTCAAGACCTCCTTGGTCCTGAAAATCCTTATGTGACGCATGGGTTGTGTGTAAAGCATTACAGCTGTATGCTAGCAATGTGTTCTTAAAATCTGTGTGGGAGGCAGTACGTGAACCCAAGGGAACGTGGCCTTTTCTGTCTGTATTTAATTGCAGAGGACGATAGAAGTACAATTACACACCAGGTAAATCAAGCTGGAGAGGAGACCATTTAACAATCACGCCAAGGGACAGAGTCTGCACCCCAGGAAGCTTTCCTGGCTCTCAAGACAGAGATGATGGACTCTGAGTAATACAAGGGTGAGCAGAAGGAACTTCAGGGGATCCATCACAAAGGGGATGGTAGAGCACAGCACTCCCCAAGCCTGTGAAACTTGGATCCTCTTGGTCTGAAAGCCAAGAGCTGCTGGAGCCTGGATGTAAGTGAGAAACTGCTCAGGCACAGCTTGTAACTTGCTAACGTTGTTTGAGTCACTGGAAAGCGTGTTTGGTTTGCAACCCGCCTTGGCCTTTTTGTTCTTGCTGAGTACCACTTCAATCTCTCTTCTTCGCTAAGAAACTTGTCCGTTATTATTGTTGTGTTACAAAACCATCTCAGCGCTGGGTACGAAAGTGGCACGCGAGTCCTCAGCCAAACCAACCGGCTGGTGTGTGCTCTGTCTCTTTGGAGGCAAAGAACTCGCTCATTTCTGTGAGTGTCGCAGGGAGAGGGACTGGACACTGCAGGGAGATGTTTCTGGGGAACTCCGGTTCACTGACTGTTACCGGCAAGGCAAGGTTTGGACAGGCAGAGCCCCGAGGAGTTTGCTGGCAAGGCAGACAGGCTGGTGTTGAGCAGCGGCAGCGTGGTAACACCGGGGCTCACAGATCTGGGTGACCTCAGCAGGACCTCCCAGTGATATATTGGGGTACTTGCACGTGTTTGACTCTGGATCCCAGAGCATCTTGCCTGAATCCTTAACTCACAGGGGCTTGGATATGTCTCTGGAAACTGGCTAAAAGGCTGTAAACAAGGGGACCGATAAAGAGCCATGGATCAGCTTGCAGGGAGGCGTCTCGTAGGTCCCGCAGGGATCAGTGTTAGACCAGTCTCATTAATGGGGGAGTAGGAGTAAACAGTAGGGGAATGAAATTCACAGCTAATGCTACACTGAGCAGAGTTACAGACTCTGGGGACCACCCAGAACAAAACAAAGAAGCCTAGGGAGGCTGGAAATATCAGCGGGAGCTAACCCTGGGAGTTTTAGGACAAACATTTCAAAAGCACCTGGGTGATGTATGAGCCGATGTCCCATTTTCAAAAGTGATGGAGCCTAAATCCCACTGGCGGTGGGTGTCATTCAGGGTCCTGAGTGCCTACCTCACTGGTGAAATGGGGCAGAGGCTCCTAAATCACCTAGACACCTTTGAAAACATTACCCTTGGGCCTGGGCTACTTACAAAGTCTTTGTTCTGGTCTAACGATATGGGTTGAGCTGTGATTTTTGACTAGAATAGTTATATTAGTACAACCTCGAGTGTGGATCCTGCTGTACCAGTATAAATGTGCTTTATACCAGTATAGTTATACCCCTTCCCTTCCAGTAATAGCTACACCAGAATAAGCACCATTAAACCCATATAACTGCAGCTGTGTCACTTTCACTGTTCCGGGACACAGCTGGGGTTGTAGGCACGTTAGAAAAATGCAGCTAAGACGGGTGGGGGGAAATCATCTTACATCCAACTGCCCCGGGGCAGGCAGAAGCCTGGAAAGGTGTCGCAGCTGTAAGAAAGTTCAGGACGTCAGTGAGCAAGTTATAAAGGAGTTTGCAGTGTGCTACAGCAGAACAAAAGGCCAAGGCAGTTTTGGGCTTCGTATCAGAGCCATGCAGCATGCAGGGAAGTTGCTCCGGGGCCCCCTGTCCTGTGGATATTGTGCACAAACATTGACAAGTGGGTGGATGTTCAGAGAAGAGCCACAGAAATGCCCAGGGGACTGGATGGACTGATGGACGCAGAAAGAGTGACACAACTAACTGTTTAGTTTGAGGAAGGACCTGGCTTGCAAACACGGGGAAGGTGCAAGCGCTGGGGTGGGGGGATCGCTGGGGCTGGGAGAAGAGACGTGACTGGCAAAAGGCAGCCAATGTAGGCAGAAAATCAAAACCGTTCAGGCTATGGATTTGTCGCCCAAGGAAGGGGCTGAAGCCCCATCCCCTGGACCGGGACAGACAGACTGGGACAGATGCCTGCAGGGCACAGTGCTGCATTCTTGGGGAGGATGGACACGGCAGACGGGTGGGGGCTTTTCCATCTCTAATGTCCAGGATCCTGCCGCTCCTGGTTTTTGTGTGTTAAATGTTGTCCCTCAGCGGGCAAATGGCAATGCATGGAGCTGGCTCAGACTGGTCAGCTCAGACCCATTCCCGAGGGCCATCCTGGGCAGTTACCCCTTTACCTCCATCCAGCACCCTCATGCGTGGGTCCCGCTCTGTGCCTTCCCTGCCTCTTCAGCGCACACGGGCCGAGATCCGGAGGCGATAGCGCAGACAGCTCCCGTTACGTGCCTCACCTCAAAGATCCATTCTCCTTCCTGCCGTGCTGGTGCCTCAGTAAGATCAGTGCCTAGGGGAAAGGCAGCGGGACAAGCTCCCTAGGTGAGACAGGGCAATGCTGGGGGACAGGCAGAAAGGCCAAGGCCATCACCCAGGGTGCATGTTCCTGCTCCCAAGGGGGGTGTAGCCCCAGGAACCTGGAACTGCTGGCTGCCATGAGATCCCCAGAGAGCAGCGGCGCCTAGAAATGCCTGTGGCAGGGTTGGAGCCTTTCCTAACCCCAGCCTGCCTTGAGGACGGGGCGCAGGGGCCCTGGAGTAGCTCCGGCTGGTCTGGAATGCAGCCCCCCCACCCCGCAGCGTAGGGCAGTGTGAACACTCTGCCCCACTGGTCCGTATGGGGGGCGGGCTCTCCTCCAACCCTGAAAGCCCTTGACAGGCTGGGCCCATCCACCCCGGGCATGGAGGGCTGCGCCCTGGGTGGGACAAGGAACTATGGGACTCTCAGCAGTAGAGGGTGACTGGCGGGGCTGGGCACGGGTCTCACATCAGCTGCCCCTCACCTATGGAACTCCATGCTGCAGTGGTCAGGCGTTCAGGGGCAAACAGGACCCAGCTCTGCCTGCCCCCCCAGCATGACGGTGCACAGGGCTCACGTCGGGTCTCAGGGTGTGGGCGGCTCGTGGAGCGAGCGTGGAAGCTGCTCTCACACCCTGATGACCAGTGTGGTGCAGACAGAGGCCTGCCGGGGACGGGGGGGGCTGCCCCATTCAGCCTCGCGCACACAGGAGCTGCTTCATCACCCCCCTGCCGCCCTGTGCAGACTGGCAGGGCCCTGCTGGCGAGCAGAGGGTGGCAGGGAGCTGCAGGCCGGTCCCGAGGAAGAGTCGGGTCATGGCAAACGCGTTCCTGTCAGCCAGCTCAGCGAGCAGCATCTGCTCCAGATTTATTGCTCCTCCCTTGTTCTGGCTGAGTGTAACGGGGGGAGCCTCGCCTGGCCGTTCCTCTCTGCGGGCCTCTTTACCAACTGCAGCCCCAGCTGAGCCAGCTCCCGGGGGGGCCGGTAACACCTCAGGCCAGGCTGCCCCCAGGAGGGAAAGAGCAGGTGCTGAGCGGGACGGAGACAGTGGAGTAATTCTCTGGAACATCCCCAAACACACCCATGGGCATGCGGCGCGGCACGCTCCCCCCCACACGGCGCCTCATTAGTGTGCTGGGGGGGGGGCTGGAGGGAGCCCGGCACGGAGAGCGCACAGCTTGTCGCAGCCGGCCCAGACACCAGGCATCAGGCAGGGCCAGTGTGGGGGGGGCAGTTAGGTTTTGGGGTGTGAGCTGCATTCCCCGCGCAGAGCCCTCAGGAGCTCCCACCTCCACCCCTCACCACTTCATCCCATTGCCCAGCCCCCCCGCCTTCCCGGTCCCCCATTGCCCAGCCCCCCCTTCCATTCCCTATGCACAGTGCAGACTGGTTCCTGAGCCATGGCCCCCCAGAACTCTCCCTCCCGCTGTGGTGACTCCCTGCACCCCTGGAAAAGCAGCCATCCCAGTGCAGGGTGCAGCACCTGCCGTGCAGCCCGGGTCACCCCACATCACCCGCAGCACCTCATTTGAAAGCAACTGTCTGCCCCACGCTGGGCTGGACTTCTGTTCCCTCGCACACCGCAGAGTCTTTGCCGTGCCACCACACGGCTGTCTCCAGCGCCCGCCCTTCAGGGCCCGTGGCTCTGAATGCACCCCCCACAGCCCATGGGGGCTGGCGAGGCCTGGTTCAGGGCAAACCCCAGGAGCGTGTGTCCTGGGGAACGGCCTGGGCGTAACCCTGAGTGGGTCTAGGCCAGGGGCTCCCACAGCCCTCAACTCGCTCCCCCAGGCACAGAACAGCTCCCCGGACAGGCGGGACAGGGTTCTGCGGGAGCAGTCTGGGGTGGGAGGCAGACGGCCCGTCCAGCTGGGGGCCCAACAGTCCCATGGGATTGGCCCCCCACAATGAATATCACCCACTCCTGAGGGTTGGCTCTTGGCCCCCCCCTGCAAAACCCCTTTCCCCAGGCTCCAGGCCCACGTTCCTGTCGGGCTCCTGGTGGTGTCTCGTCCCAGAGCAGACCAGCACCCTTGGCCATGCTGGCTCTACCTGGGTGGGTTGCCGTGTCACTTGCTATTCAGAGGATGCTGGGATCCTGAGGGCTGGTGTCACGGGAGCTGCAGCCGCGGGCCTGGAGTTAGGGCCGTGCATTGCTGAGCCGGAGGAGGATGCACAGCAGCGGCCAGGAGAGCGAGGTGCAGTGTGTGCTCCCTGCCTTGGTGCACGTTTGCTACCTGTCCCCGGAACTGGCTCCCACCCAAAGCTGGGACCCCAGATGATTGGCACAGACCCTGGGGGTGCAGTGCTGTGCTGGGAGGCGTTCTGCCTCTGCACAGCCCCGGGCGGTGCTGGCACCTGCCCGTGGGGACCCCGGAAAGAACCTGGGCTTGTAAGTGTTGCTGAGGCCAAAGGCAGGGATGGAAGCCAGGGGTGCCCAGCCACGTGCTCTCTTCTCCATGCCATGCAGCCTCTGGGAGCAGGGCCGCTGCTCTGCCTCGTGCCTGGGACACCCTGCAAAGCGTTCCCACCACTCCCAGCACTGCAGCGTCTGTCTGAGCCCCACACAAAGATCACCAGGGCTGTAATACTCAGGTGGCTGGCAAGCGCCTCTCTCTGCTGGGACTGTGCACCACCCAGCATCCCTGCGTGCTTTGCTGGGCCTGGAGAGCCCTCGTCGCTTACCTTCACTCCAGAGACGGAGGGGCTAAGTGCCGGGAAGTCCTGCAGCTTCTGTCTGAAGATGCTCAGCACACTCAGAAGCTTGAGCTGTGCAGCCGGTGTCCTCCAACGAGATGCACACCTCACCCCCCCTTTGACGCGGGTCAGCCCAGCTGTTCCACGTTTCCGATTGGAACCTGCAGGAGAGGCGTGACACACGCGGCACCCAAACACACCTGCCCGGGCTGCGCCAGCACGTTGCCCTGGGCTTTGCCCCTGAGCAGATCTGGACCCTTTTCAGCCTGTGAACGTTCGGCGCAACCAAGATGAGGGGATTCAATGGAGACTGCACTTAACTTTAACTCTAGGCTTTGCTCCTAGCCTCTGCCCCCCAGAGCTGATGTGCTCTGCACAGGCGGGGCTGCAGGTCCCTAGTGGAGCATGTTCTGTATCCCATGAGATAGCTCTGCCCGCTTAGCTGTGCCAAGGGATAAGGAGGGGCACTCTCTGGCTGTTAGTGCAGCTCAGAGACTAACCAGGGCAGGCTGGCGCGGCCTTTCCAGTCCCGCTCCAGCCGGCTGTCTCCTTGTGGGGTGGGGCTGGGCTGAGCCGCGGCCACGGCCACCGCGGAGAGACGGCGTTTGGGCTGAAATGACTAATTGACTCATCCTTCCGCCTGTCGACGGGGCCACTTCAGAGCCTGGGAAAGCCACATGTACTTGCCAAGCGGCCACAAAGAAGAGGTCAAGATGTCTGTTTTACTATGGCCAGGTCGTGACCCGGAGCCTTTGTGGCCAGCGGCCCCAGATCCCCAGCAGCACAATGGGCTTAGTGGGTGTGTGTGTGCAGGAAGCCCTCCCACTGAGAATGTAATTAAAGCAGCCTGGAAACAGAGGGGGAAAGCCCTGTGTTCTCTGGGGCTCCTTTCACTGCAGCTTTGATTAATGAGGTTGGGTGGAGTTAATGAACAGAGAGTTACATCTCCCTTCTCTGGGGAGATGCTAAGGTTTATGGGCAGCCGCAGTGGTCCCGCAATGGGGGACCAGGACATCAGCTGCTTTCCCTGCTCTGCTTAGATCATTTATGCAGAGAACGATCTCCGATGGTATTTGAC
Organism: Emydura macquarii macquarii; assembly: GCF_026122565.2. Taxonomy (NCBI): domain Eukaryota; kingdom Metazoa; phylum Chordata; order Testudines; family Chelidae; genus Emydura; species Emydura macquarii. The sequence goes on along the minus strand of NW_027130449.1, from coordinate 1,342,235 downwards.
GTCCCCCTTTGGCCACAGACACCATTGCCCGTGGTGGGCTGGGATGGTCCCTGCTCAGGCGTTTGCAGCCGGAAGGGCCGAGGAGGCTCCGTGCCCACGCTGGAGCTGAGGCTGGAGCAAGATGCTCTGCTGTTGGAGCCCCTGGCCGCTGCGTTGTCTGTAATGAAGCTGCCCAGCCCTTTCCAGAGGGAAATTCAGAAGCTGATTTTCAGAGGCCTGGCAGATCTGAGCTGTGTCTGTCGCTGCAGCTCCTGCCCGGCTAATAGCGAGGGGAGAGTAACCAGGCGCCATCACTGGGGGAGGTGAGGGGTTTGGGCATGAAACACAATAGGAGGGTCTGGTCTTGATGGCCAGGCAGGTAAGGCTCTGTCCTGGGAGCCAGAAGACCTACATTTGGGTCCTGCTCTGTCAGGGGCTCCCTGAGCAAGTGTCCGGGCATCAGCTGCCCTCTGTACAATGGGGACAATGATCCTTCAGTTGTGTATTTAGCTTTTCCCTGTGCAGCACCCTGCACACTGGGGCCCTCCCTTGGCTGGAGCCTCTAGGCCCTCGGATAAAACAAACCATAATAATCTGCCTTGTTCTTCAGCAGAACAACTGGCGGGTTCTGCAGGGGATGGGCCAAGACGTGCCTGGAACGCAGAAAGCTAGATCCCTGCTGGGCGACAACTATCCACTGAGCAGACCCACGATTCCTGGGGGAGTTACTCAGAGACGGGCACAAAATACCCTCGTGTGTCCTGCGAGCCAGGTGGCTGGCTCTTCCCGGGGCTGAGCTGGCTGGAGCAGCACCAGTAGGAGCGGGAACCCCAACTGGCCGTGGGATTCAGCCATCAAGGCTCAGTCGCAGGGGGTGGCACGTCGGTTTCTGAGAGAGAAGTTTGGGTTGCGACGGGAACGCCACATTGTGTACGAGTGGGCACCCGGTGCCAAGCCCTTGCAGTGTTAGGGGGCTCTGCTATGGCCCCAGCCAGCCCTGGCAGAGACTGCCCATCTGTCTGCCTTCCCACCACGGCTAGCGTGGGATGGGCAGAAAACTGGGGGGCCAGGATGGAACCAGAGCACCCCGTGCTGGGCAGGTTGTTGTTTTACAGCTTCCGCTTGGTCCTCCATATACCGTAGAGAGACCTGGGCCCTGGACTCTCTACAGCTTGGGGGGCCTGATCTGACATCCATGGCACTCTCCATCACGTGCAGGGGAAGTTTCTTTGCTGGGCAGGCAAGCGTGCTGGTGAGGAGCATGGGTGGTGGGAAGGTCTGCAGGCGCAGACTCCTGTCGGTGCCTTTCAGCACTGGATCAGCTCTGGGATTTCCCAGGGCCGTAGTGGAGATGGGATTGGAGGTCCTCAGGCTCCGTTGCAAACCCCCTCCTCGCACGCTAACCGCTATCTGTGTGATGGAGCCAGTCGCGAGGGGCAGGCACCAGTCAGCATGGCTGAGGGCACAAGGCGCCGTGGAAGAATGTGAAGCCGCATGTGCCCATAACAGCAGGCACCACGGCTGTTCTGTGGGCAAATGAAACCTGCAACGAAAGGATCCGCTTCCCCCACTGCTGGACAGTCATGACGAATCAGGAAGCAAATCCCCAGGGGCAGAGTGAGGCAAAGCATGTGGCCCCCCGCCCCCTTGCCGGAGACACCTTCCAGGGAGACTCAAGGAAGAGGCGCTTTTGTGACTCAGGGGGGAGGTGGGAATTTGAAAATCTAACCTGTCCCATGACCGGGCGTCACCTGGAAGAGCAGAATCACCCCGGGACACAGCTGGCTCATCAGCACCGTCTCACTTCGTGCCAGGTCACGGTACCAGGAGCTGGGATGGGCAGAAGAGCTGGGATCGAGTGAGAAGCAAGTCTGAACCTTCATGCAGCGCTGCAGCCAACGCTGGAGCTTTGGAAACGCTTGGACTCCTTCACAGAAATGTCGTCGCAATTCTCCTCTCTCCCGGAGCTCAGCAATGAGCAGAAAAGCCAGACTACAGAGAGAAAGGTGCCCTCGCGTGAGCTGCAATGGGGAATCCGAGAAGATTAGAGTTGGAAGGGACCTCAGGAGGTATCTAGTCCAACCCCTGCTCAAAGCAGGACTAACCTCAGCTAAATCATCCCAGCCAGGGATTTGTCAAGCCATAGCTTAAAAACCTCTAAGGACGGAGCTTCCACCACCTCCCTAGGTAATCCATTCCAGTGCTTCACCACCCTCCTAGGGAAAAAGTTCTTCCTAATGTCCAACCTAGACCTCCCCCACTGCAACTTGAGACCGTTGCTCCTTGTTCTGTCATCTGCCACCACTGAGGACAGCCTAGCCCCATCCTCCCTGTAACCTCCTTTAGGTAGTTAAAGGCTGCTATCAAATCCCCCCTCGCTCTTCTCTTCTGCAGACTAAACAAGCCCAGTTCCCTCAGCCTCTCCTCCTAAGTCAGGTTTCTGAGATAAGACAGACAAGGCAGCTTATCACAGTGGGGCACGATGCCGTGTCCAGCTCTCTGGGTCTCAGCTCCTGGCTGTGAAATGGGGCTAGCAGGAGCCAGGGAGTGAAGGGCCGTGTCTGACGGTGGCGTCAGGCCGTGGGCGCGACATGGCTCAACGCAGCCCGAATGATCAGTGATGCCCAGAGCTGCTTCCAGGGAGGAGGGAGACGTGTCACTGGCAACCAACTCCTGAGCGTGTGCAAGAGAGACAGTGCACCCACGTGTGTGCATGCTGGGTGAGTGTGTGCTGAGAAGCAAACTCCCCGAGCAGGGGAGAAACAACGAGGAAAGCCTTGCACGCCATGTAACCGAGAGGCCGGTTCCGTGTCCCGTGATCAGAGCTCTATTTTTAGGGCAGGTTGATATATTTCCAGGGCCTCTCTGCGGGGAGAGCCGAGACTACGGGGCATGGCATGTTAGAGCAACGCACCCTAGCCCTGGGAGCTGTGTCCCTACTGCAGCTGTTCAATGGGGAGGTGTCACCTCTCTGCTAGGGATGCCCCGCTCTGTACATTAAGCGAAATGCTTTAATTAGAGCCATTTGTACCCATGTTGGTTAAACAAATCAGTGTTTGGAGAAAGGGGGTCTAATCTCCGCCGCCAGGAGGGACGGCTGCAGGAACGCTGCCGCAATACAGCGTCCGATGCAACCGCAGCTGGTGGGAGAACAGAAGAGGGGCAATCAGATCCGTAATTATACAATTCTAATGATAGGGATTACAGAGATCGTGGCACTACAAATTGCATGAGCTGCAGGCATTAGAATACATTAAATGCTTCCTGCACGCCGAAGGGGAGTGAGTGAGGAGACCGGGGAAGCCTGTTCTTTGTGGGGGCATGAAGGAGGCTGGGGGGCAAGAGAGACTAAAAGGGTGTAGAGGGATTTGGGGTGCTGGGAGGGAAGCTGGGGCACAGGGGGATGGGGGTTTAGGGAGGCAGCTCCCCCAACCTGGGGGCAGTAGTGGAGAAGGGGAGTCCCCTTCGACCAGCCAGGGGAAGGCCATGTTGCCAACTTGTTCATTGATCACAGGCCACAGGATCTGCACAAGGAGTTGTCATGATGCCCCGAGAAGCTCCTCTGATCCCATGATTTTCAGGGCTGGCCCACGGGCAGAGCTCTGTGTGAGATCCTCGAGGCTGGGGACATGGATCTGCCCTGCCGCTGAGCCCAGCCTTTAATGTATGTAGAGCAGAGAGAGGATCCTGGGCTGCGGGTAGAGAACACCGGGCAGCGAGAGGTAGAAAGCTCTGGCTGCAGGGTGAAGACGGTAACAGGAAATGGACGGTGGGTCCCCTATCTTAGGGGTGAGACAAGGGTAAGTAAAGTCTCCATCTGAGCAGCCCGGGAGATGGGTGCACTGAATGCAAACTCTTCAACCGGCAGGTCTCACACTTCTGGGCAGAGGAGAGTTAAGGCAAAAAACAAACTAAAACACTCGATTAAAAAAAAAAAATCCCCTGATTTCGGGGGCCGATCTCACGATTGCTGAACTCTCGAGGTTAGCAATACTGAGTCTGGGCCGGGCGAAGCCCGCCTCACCGTGCGCAGATGTCAGAATGCCCCATGGAAGCAGCCTGGCTTCCGCGGGAACAGGGCTGCTGCTCCAGCACAGCCATGGGGTCTAGCCCAGCTCAGGTAGAAATGACCACGCACGGCCTGCAAAGTGAGGGACCGCACAGTCTAAAGGCCGGAAGGGACTCCTGTGATCGGACCTTCTGTCTAACCCACGCCCTAGGACTTCCTTCCTGCCTCCCAGCCAGCAGCAGCTGAATCAGCGCAGATCTCTTAGGAAAACATCCACTCTTGATTTTAAAACGTCCCCTGATGGAGAATCCGCCACAGTCCTGGGGAGCTTGTCCTGCTGGTTAATTACCGGCGCTGTTAAAAAGTTTCCCCTTCCCGCTGGCTGTGTGCCGCTGACCTGTCCTCTTCGTGAGTTACCCCCCAATCTTTGTGTCACCTGCAAACGTCATCAGCGAGGAGTTTATGTTTTCCTCCAGCTCATTGATACCGCTATTAAAATAGCGTGAACCACGAACCGATCCCGGCAAGACCCTCCTACAAAACCCAACGCCCCTGCTCACTGATGGTTTCCCATTTACAGGTAGCGTGAGAGTGGTCGTTGCTTCCCTCTGGGGCAAAGCCTCAGTCAGGAATAAGAAAGCCCAGCAACGGCGCCACTGGAAGGGGAGAGATGAACAGTGGGTGCGCAGTCCCTGTGCCCTTGGCTACAGGGTCCTTGGCCTTTTTCCCAGGCGCTCTGCACATGGGCATTGCTGACTGGAGCCTGGTGCATCCCCCTGGAGAACTAACGTGATTGTTTAATTTTACAGTGTTGCCAGCTGGTCCTTGGTGCCTGACCCTGGCTCTCCCAGGGCAGAGCAGGGACTGACGTCCCCCGTGGGCGCTGCTCAGAGTCGAGCCTCTCTCTCTCTCCCAGCCAAGTACAAGTGAAATGGTAAAAACGGTTCATCTCTTTTGGAGTGGGGGGCTATATCTTGGGAACCCCTCAACCAAATGATCCCATGTTAGCCCCCCAAACACCACCCCGAGACCTTATCTGGCACAGCGGTTTTCTAGATGACCTGGCTCTGCGTGTTGATTTGACAGCATTTTAACAGAAGTGCTGCCAGAACCGACCGTGTCCCTTTTAAAGAGAGAGACAGCCATCGGCAGACCAACAGAGGAGCTGGCAGTTACAGCAAGCGCCTTTCATTTCAAGTTAATGAATACCTGGGGTTCCAGCGACAACCGTCCGTTTATTGCCTCATTAAAACCAGCCAACCAACCTGGGTGCCGGATCTTTGCTGGAGGGATTATTCCACTCACATGCGCCTGCCTTTCCTTCCTCCTGCTGCTGCCACGCTGTGGGACCCCGAGCCCCCGCCTGCTCAGCGGTGAGTGTCTCTGCAGCCCGCCGCACAGCACAGGCAGAAGCCAGAAACAGGCAGTGGTTTCTTGATCCAAATCTTTAATCACGGCTGAATCTGCTCCGTTACAAAGCAACACAAAGGCCATGGCGTTGCAGGAAACTCAGGGCCAGGAATGACTCACCTGATTCAGGGGGCAGGATCTGGCAAAATGAGCCCCCCCCCCAAACTTACAGTACTGATTTCCCAACAAGCTGACAGCTTGCACCTGGGGCTTAATTGTACTAAGCAGAAGGCTGCCCGTACGCCATCTGATTTCCTCTCACTCCCCAGCGTCACAGCACTGGGGCATCCACAGCCTCCCAGCCAGCTACATTCCATCAAAACTATAGGTGTCAGTATCCAATCTGGGTTTATCCATTCACCCCGCTATTGAACGCTGGCCTTTTCTAAGACCTGATGAAATATTGTCTGTGCAAAAGCAGCAGGGACTGGGGCTGGGGGTGGAAGATCAGCTATAGGAGATGGTTTGAAACGGAAAATCCCATTGTGTCCTTGGTCCATGAGGCTGAATAGGAGACCTGATAATGTGCTTTTACCGGGAAGGTCTCTGAATGCTCCTCGCCTCCCCTCTGCAGTCAGTGGCTTTTGCTGCTTCCACTTGCCTGCTCCCCCACCAGTCCTGGCAATGCTGTGTAGCAAACCCATTACCCCCAAGTCCCGTTTGTAATTCTAACATCTGACAAAAGTTTCCTCTCTGGGTCCTGCCACTACAGCCCGCCAGAAGAGAGGTTCCTGCCTTTACAATGGGTTTGCTTCTCGTTCCTGCATCAGCATCGTCTGAGATGATCGATACAAAGAGTTTGCCTATGTGATGTGACTAAAAAAGACACAGTAAATAAGGGCCCTTAGTGTAGGTGGTTAATCTGCCGTGGTTTCTCTGGTTAGTTGAATCCACGCTCGTTTCGCTGAGCACATTTCAGCTGGCCCTGGGTTTGCTGCGTTTGTGTGGCTCCAATGCCAGCCATTGGGAGATTGAGGGTAGGGAAGAAATGGGGCTCTGGTGCTGGGTGCCGTTCCATTTCCAGGGCGGCATTGCAGAGGACTGGACTCTTGGAATGAGACAAGGGCCCGGCGTATCCAGTGAAAGTCCATTGAACTCCTCTCAAGAGTTTCCTACCACTATTGAGAGTCCCACCAGCCAGAGATCCAGCTTCATCTCCACAGGTTGCAGTGCTTAGCACACCTATTCGGCCACGAGTCAGAGATCTGCATGGTCCCCTGTATGTCCACTGCAGACAGAAAGGGGTGTTCAGGGCCCACCTTCTGGCTAGTCTCTCTGCTTCTGACCTCGTCCTCTCTAGCACTCCCCTGGGCCGTTCTCCAGCCAGTGCCTTATATCAAACCCCCAGCCACCTCTGATCCAGTACAGACAGATGGACTCTTCCAGTCACTCTCTCTTCCTGGTCAGCATCCTCCCGGGGATGAGGTGGCAGGAGCTGCAGGTGTGTCTCATCAGAGCTGCACAGAGTGCATAACCTCCCTGCTCGGTGCCACAATGCAGCCCCGATTCTCAGTGGTGCTGCCGTCTCATCACAGCCCAGGCGACCCTGCCCCCGAGAGCTCACAGTCTCAACAGACACCCCAGGGAGAGGAATCAGAGACACGGAGAGAAAGGGACTTGCCTAAGGTCTCAAAGCAGGACAGTGGCAGAGACAGAATAGACTCCAGGTCTCTTGATTCCTGCACCAGTGCCCCACCCACCAGGCTCTGCCCCGCACCGCTTCTCCTGGAGATCACCCTGGGGGTCGGGTAGCTCCACTCTGCCCCAACCCCAAACTGGGCCTTAAAGGGGCTGCCAGACGGGCAGGCCAGGTGCCAGCTCATGGCAAGGTCCCTCGGCCTGACTGAACACTGACAAATGCACAGCTGGAAACCAGCCCAGCACGCCTGTGTTAAAATAGATATTACAGTTCTAACGCGGTCTTCAGTGTTCAGCCTTTATGGAATGCTCGTAGGGTGCGGCATGTATTAATCCTACATATAGCATCTGTATCCCATTGTAACAGGGTCGGCACCCACCTCTCTGCTTGATGCGTGCCTGTAATCTCTCAGTTTGGAATGGGGCTGCCCCCACCTCTCACAGGCGCCCTCTTTCTGTTCGGGTGTGAACCTGCTTCTTTTTTTGGTCTTACAATGGGGTGGCAACCACCTCTCACAGGCATCCCTCCTGGCTGATGGTTCTCAGCAGGTCTACAGCGACTCAGCCAGCCGGCCGAGTACTAGGATATAAGTATATAATTTAGGTTTGTATACTTATTTAGGCCTGTGTGTCTGCCTGACGTGGTATTCTGGGCCTGCTTGTCCGCCTGGTAACTAAGGTCTTCAAGATACACATGTAAGCAGAGAACAAAGATACTGTGTCTTGCTCTTGCCTACCCACAACCAGATAGGTTTTCTTCATTACTGCGAGACGAGATAAGGACTGTAGTGGGGGTTTGATACATGAATGTACAAATGAAGGAAAGCTCTGACTCCTCTTCAAGACAGACACCAGAGCAAGGTCAAGCAACTGATTGTGTGGAGTAAGGGGGATAAAGGGAGGTTTGAGAAAGAAACACTGAATGACCACAACATGACCACGGCCAAAATGTAACCTCACTCTCTAGCTCTCTCCATGAGATATAAAAGACGTAGCACCAAAGCCTCCAGCCTTAAGCCCCTCCAAAACAGAACATGACCATACATTGGAAGGGGTGATACCTGGAGGGGGCCCTACAGGTATAATTAAGCCTATCAAGAAGAAGGGTGGAGATCTGTCGGCATCAGAGCTATGGTCAGGGGAGGAGGGAGTTTGACGGGTGTGAAGGGCTATGGTTTTATGCTTGCTTGTTTAGCCCCAATAAACCCATTGCATCGCCTGCAGATTGGACTCTGGACTGTTGCCTTCCGGCAAATTATGTCTGGGAACCGGGAGAGAGGGGACAGGGGAGCCCTAACACCAAACCACACACACTGCCCCCCTTCCAGGATATAGAGTCTGTTGTTCTTTTCATGGCCCTGGTATGGCTTCCTTCTTGGAGGCACTGCCTTCTTCAGAAACCTAACAGGGGCCCATCTGGGTACCTTCAGCCCTCCCTGGGCTCAGCCTTCAACCAGACCAGCAGTACCCTCACTTGGTCTGGCTAGGTTCTGGGCTCAGTCCCCTGGGCTCAGCCTGCCCACATTCACCTGTCCATGGTCCTGCCGCTCTTCTAGCCAGCCAGGCACCCAGTCCTCCCTTTTCAAGCTCCAGGCAGCAACTGAATGCTCTGCCTTTGTTGCTTGCTTTTATATGGCCCTTCTGGCCCCAATTGGTCACTCCAGCAGCCACTCTGATTGGCTGCTCCCTTGCAGCCCTTCTAGGCTGCATGAAGGACTTCTCTTCTGCTCTATCCTGGGGTGGGGTGAGGCAGGGCTACGAGGCCTCCAGCAGGGGGTCTCTGGACCTCGTCCACCCCATCACACCCATGTTATAAGGCAATGGTTAAATGTTTGCTCTGTAACTATAGAAGCGTTTGTTAAGACTGTAAATTCCCCACAGCCAGGGGAGAAGCATTACCAAGTGTGAAAATATTAGTTTACCCGAAGAGGTGTTATCTCCTGCCCATCAAATGGGCCACTTTGGAACAAAGACTTTGTCAGTTATTCCCCCACCCACCTGTGAAGAGGTTACATGCAGGAACGCTCTTCCCATCTGCTTGGATTCTGGGGTGAAGCGGGGAGGGGGGGATAAAAAGCCTTCACAAGGAGAAACTGGGTGTCTTTATATTTTCTGAGGGGCAAAGATTCCTAGACACAAGCAAGAGATTCGCAGGCTACTTGGCTTGGGTTAGCCCGAAAGAATATAAAAGATAGCTGATTTTTTAGACAAAGGAAATGCAGTGGATCTAATCTACCTGGATTTCAGTAAGGCATTTGATATAGTTCCACATGGGAAATGATCAGTTAAATTGCAGAAGATGGGGATTAATATGAGAACTGAAAGGTGGCTAAGGAACTGGTTAAAGGGAAGACAATAACAGATCATAGTGAAAGGTGAACATCAGGCTGGAGAGAGGTTACTAGTGGAGTTCCTTAGGGATCAGTCTTGAAACCAGTCTTATTTACCATTTTCATTCATGATCTTGACACAAAAAGTGGGAGTGTGCTAATAAAATTTGTGGATGACACAAAGCTGAGAGGTATTGCCACTATGGAGGAGGACTGGAATATCATACAAGAAGATCTGGGGGACCTTGAAAACTGGAGTAATAGAAATGGGATGAAATTTAATAGGTCAAAGTGCAAGGTAATGCACTCTAGGGACAGATAAGAATTTTTGCTATTAGTTGAGGACATATCAGTGGGAAGCAACAGAGGAGAAAACAGACTTGGGTGTATTGTTGATCACAGGATGACTATGAGCCACCAATGTGATATGGCCATGAAAAAAGGCTAATGCAGTCTTAGGATGCATCAGGCAAGGTATTTCCAGTAGAGATAGGTAAGCTTTATTGCCATTATACAAAGCACTGGTGAGACTCTGGAATACAGCCTGCAATTCTGGTCTTCTGTGTTTAAGAAAGATTAATTCAGACTGGAACAGGTGCAGAGAAGGGCTACTAGGATGATCAGAGGATTGGAGAACCTACCTTATGAGAAGATGCTCAAGGTGTTTGTCTTGTTTAGCCTAACCAAACAAAGGCTGAGGGGAGATATGATTGCCCTCTCTATAAATATATTTTAAGGATAAATACCAGGGAAAGAGAGAAGTTATTTAAGTTCAGTGCCAATGTTGACACAAGAACTAATGGATATAAACTTATCATCAACAAGTTTAGACTTGAAATTAGATGAAGGTTTCAACCATCAGAGGAGTGAAGTTCTGGAACAGCCTCCCAAGGGGATCAGTGGGGGCAAAAAACCTAGCTGGTTTCAAGACTGAGCTTGATACGTTTATGGAATGGATGGATGATGAGATTGTCTAAAGTGGCCCATCTGCAATTGCTAGTAGCAAAAATCCCCAATGGCTGCAGATGCGGTACTAGATGGGGAAGGCTCTGAGTTACTACAGAGAATTCTTTCCCAGGGGTCTGGCTGGTGGGTCTTGCCGACACGCTCAGGGTCTAACTGATTGCCAGATTTGGGGTTGAGAAGGAATTTTCTCCTGGGTCGGATTGGCAGAGACCCTGGGGGGTTTTCGCCTTCCTCTGCAGCTTGGGGCACGGGTCACTCGCAGGTTTGAACTAGTGTAAATGGTGGATTCTCTGTAACTTGAAGTCTTTAAACCATGATGTGAGGACTTCAGTAACTCAGCCAGAGGTTGTGGCTCTATTACAGGAGTGGGTGGGTGCGGTTCTGTGGCCTGTGATGTGCAGGGGGACTAGATGATCACAATGGTCCCTTCTGGCCTTGAAGGCTCTGAGTTATTGTAGCAGCCTTTATTACCTTTTGAACGTAAGATTGTGCCTCTCTGTGCGTGTATGCTTACCTGCTTTAATCTTGTCAGTTACTCTCATTTCTTTCAGTTAATAAATCTTTAGTTAGTTTATTACAGGACTGGCTACCGACGTCCTTGGTTTGAGATCTGAGTAGAATTGACCTGGGCTAAGTCCTTTGGGGCGGTGGAGTAACCTGAATCTTCTTGTGATTTTTGGTGTAAAGTGACCGTCTATCACATAGTCCAGTTTGCCTGGGTTGCACGATAGACTGGAGTGACCCAGGGGACTGGCTGTGACTCCATGGTAAGACTGTTATAGCGCGTTAGGAGTTCACGTTTGGCACTGGGTCGGTGAAATCTGATTATAGAACATACAACCAGTTTGGGGTATCAGCCCTGCCCTTCGACGGTCTGCCCCGAGGGTGGCACTCACCCTTGTGAGCCACTTCAGACAGCGTGACAGGTGCAATGGCCAGATCCTCAGCTGGCGTCCATCAACGGTGCTGCATCAGTTCACCCACACTGAGGATTTGGCTGGCAGAAGGCAGCTCAGGTCTTGGTCTGACATAAAGCCGGGAGGTGCAGGGATGGAAGTGCAGGACTCTGGCCTGCCTAGGCATGGCTGGCTAGGCATGGCTGGCTGTGGTTTATGGATCTTATCTTTTCTTTGCTTCCATTGTGTAACAAAACGTCCTTGACTTTTGGTCTTAGCCGGTTCCTGGAGTTTCAAGGTTTCTGCCGGCAGTGGGAGAATTAGACAGCCAAGCTGTAATGTGGATTTAAATTAGATTTCTGGCCTCCTAATCCCAAAACACAGAGAGAGGATTTGTTCCCAACCATGGTGGCTGGATCGTTCTTTCCATCTCCGCTAAGACCCTGACGTATCGGGACGGAGTGAAAAGCTCGTTCCCGGAATTGTTTGCTCAAAAGACGGTTCATCCTGGGCACAGCCGCCTATTTGCCTTATGAAAATATTCCTGTTGGGGAGATAATCAGAACACAATTAGAAGGGATCTCGATGGTCCAGAGTGTCTGAGGAATGCAGATGAGGTTAACGGTTAATTACGTATTGAAAAATTCATTATTTAGAACAGCTGATTGAAATGCAGCCTGGCCTGTACATTAGGCCTGTTTGTTCATTTTACAATGAAATAATGTCACTTGGCTCACAATCTATTACAGCGCTCCTGTGCCGTAATGATGTGCGCCCAGCGCCGCTTGGGCCAGTCACATCAGAAAGCTGGAGCAGGTAGAGGAGAAGGAAGGGTCCTCTGCTCCTGCTTGTTCTCAGAGTAGCAATTAATTGGAGCTATTGTTTGAGGCACCCAGATGCCTTTCATCCTCCTCTTGAATTTGCATGTCATACATCACTCTCCCCAGCGCAGGAGGCCCCTCTGCTTTCTGAAGTGGCCCTGTCCACCGTGACTGTGTATTTATGGTCAGTGGGACACAATACGCAATCATTCCTCTTGCATATGCAGTTACCGCCCTCTCTTCACGGCTGCGGCTGGGGGCTGTGTATGCTTGGAGGCCTCTAACACAGTCCCCCAGCCTGGCTGGCACTGAATGCTGCTATCTGTAGGCCCAGCAGTGTGCTCACACCACAAACGCCCCTGGCCCGAGGTGATCACAAGTGGAAACACAGACACAGGGCTAGAGGGGAAGCAGACACAGTTGGGTCATGCTCTTCTCTTATTCGGGGTGGAAGTCAGGCACTACAGCCCGTCGACAGGTGCAGCCTGCCCCTCTGGCACCTGGCAACCTCCACCCCGCTCCTCGCTGACTCTCACAGCGCTATCGGCCCGGCGGCTGGGCTCTCCTGCACATCTCAAAGGACGAGAGATGATTTAAAGCAGCCGCCATCGGGTTGGTTGAAGCAAACAGGAACGTCTTCCGTCTCGCCTGGGAGCCCTTTGGAGCAGGGTTTCCCGGATCTGCGAAGGCTGGTGACAGGAGCGCTCTGTGACAAGGAGCCACCGTTCAGGGAGCATTTACCTCACGGAGACAGCTGCTCCTTTCTGAGTGGAGATGCGGCAGCGGGTGGCGGGCAAGAGGCATCTCCAGGATGTCCAGTGTTCACTCGAATCAGCACCTGGACCTTCCGTTCCTCCCCAGAAGTGCAGGAGAGAGCTGGGGGGTTATACATGTGGTGTTTGGGTAGGGAGAAAGGCAGCCTCTGGGGGACACCATCACGCCCTGTTTGCATGTGACACTGGGGCTCCAGGGTCATTGTCTTCCAGCAGCACAAGTGAAACAGACAGGCTCTCCAGCTGCTTCGTCCGTTACTCTGCAGCCCCTCTGCTCCATAAAGGGGCAGCTGGGCAGATGTCAGCACGTCCCTGGCCAATGTTCTCCCATGCCAGGCACCGAGCCGCCTCTGCAAGGGCCCCAGACCCAGCGTGTGTTTGGAGCTGGAGTGTGGCATGGGCAGGAGAATGGAGGCAGGGAGTATGGGGCGTGGCCAGGGCGCAGGGGCGTGGCCAGGGCGCAGGGGCGTGGCCAGGGCATATGGGGTGTGGCCAAAGGAGTATGGGGGCAGGAAGGGGCTTGGCCAGGGCATTCTCGCACCCCTACTATTCTGCGTTGCTGGAAAGCCCTACAGCAGGGGTCCCCAAACTTTCACCTGCAGGGGCCACATCCCTCAATGTTCCTCTTACGGCGGGCCGGAGCGGCCGGGCCCACGTCACGTGGGAGGGGGCCGGGGGAAGGGGCGAGGCTGGGAGGGGGAGCGGTTGCCGCATGGCGCTGCTTGAGGCCAAGAGCGGGGTGGCTCCAGCGAGGGCACCACTAGGCCCACATGGGAAAGGGGCAAAGCCAGGAGGGGAGAGAGGTCACCGTGTGGTGCTGCTGGGCCAGGAGCAGTGCGCTGGGCCCATGTGGGAGAGGGGCAGGGCCGGGAGGAGGGAGCGAGCTAGTCAAAATGTGTCGGCGGGTCGGATGCAGCCTGCGGGCCGTGGTTTGGGGACCCCCTGCCCTACAGCTTTTGAGACAGGGGCAGAAGGAAGGGCTGCCCTAGCCCGTGCCAACAGCCCCCCCATCCCCTGACTGATTCTGAACAGGAGAGATGGAAACGGCTTCTCCTCCACCTCTGAGCCCGGAGCCTGCGGGTGCCGCATGAAACCGTCTCTGTGATCGGCCAGATGGGCAGTCGCAGTCTTTCTGGGGCAGGCGCCACCGCCAGTAAACCTGCTCCACCCACGCCGTATTGTAAGTGTAAATGAGGTGCAACAGAGGCCTAGAAGATGAAGAGTCTGATTTGGATCCCGCTGACACTGGGCTAACTCGCCCCACCGCGCCCTGCCCTTTTTGTCATCAGTTATACCTGTCCAAAGTGGTGTGAATTGCATCCGCGGGCAAAAAAAAGCACTTCAAAGACACCCTCATGAATAAAGCCAACATGAATAGGTGCAATATTGACATAAACGCCTGGGAAACCCAAGCCCTTGATTGACCAAAATGGAAAAGGATTTTGTGGCCAGTATTTTCAGCTCCAACGGAGACAGCAGGAAACGGAGAAACCGGGAAGGAGAAATGAATGTGCCACAGCCCGACTTAACAATCCAGATCTTCCCCTTCCCTTGGGAAATGTCTGCCCCGACTGTGACAAGGTCTGTGGATCCCACACAGGTCTCATTAATCCCCTGCGGCTCCACCAGCGCTAACTGGCTATCATTTTATTGGAAGACACACATCCTCGAACTCCGGAGGAGCGCCGACATGCAGATGTGAACCATGACATGTTGTAGAAGCAGTGAAGGGTCAGGCAGAGATGTTCTGCAATTGGAACTCGGCGAACAACGGGGCTGGGCAGAAAGTGTGAATTCCATCGCATGAAAAACGGTGAGGCTTCAAAAATTTGGTTTCGCTTCACAGTGGAATGAAACGGAGACCTTCTGAAATGTGTCCCCAAAAAACACCATCCCAGAATAGCCACTAGCCTAGAGGTTAGACAACCATAGGCTAGAGTGCAGGCCGGCAGGCTCTCTCATCCTCTCCTGTTGAAACTGTTCCACTTAGTGTAAATAATTACATATGCATAGGGCTGGAGAAAAACTGTCTTGATAGCCCCACAGTGAGTGTCTCACCTGCAACCTGGGGAACCCAGGTTTAAGTCCATGGTCTAAAACAAGCAGAGCACTCCTTGGTTTCCTCTTGCTAAAACGAGCACCCCAATAACCAGGCTAATGGCTCCTTTTCACAGGCGTGTGCTTTCATGTTCTCTATTTTACATCCTGGACCTGAGCAATGGTTTCAAAAACATGCATTTTACTACAGGTAAATATAAACGCACACAACTGGGAACAAAGAGGGGGGATTTTACTTCTGTATTTGGCACTGGTGTGACCACTGCTGGGATACCGTGTCCAGTTCTGGTGTCCACAGTTCAAGAAGGATGTTGATAAATTGGAGAGGGTTCAGAGAAGAGACCCAAGAATGGTTAAAGGATGGGGCCAGGTCTGTACTACAGACCTATATCGATATAACTACATCGCTCAGGGGTGTGAAAAATCTACCCTCCTGAGTGACATACTTATAACCCAGCCCCCATGCAGACAGCGCTATGTCCACAGGAGAGCTTCTCATGTCGACAGTTACTGCTTCTCGGGGAGGTGGATTAACTGTGCCGGTGGGAGAAGGTCTCAGCACTGATACAGTGTTTTAAGCGTACAAAACCTGCCTTCTAGCGACAGACTCCAGGAGCTCAATCTAATTAGTTTAACAAAGAGAAGGTTAAGGGGTGACTTGATCACAGCCTGTAAGTACCTGGCTGGGGAATAAATACTTGTTAATGGGCTCCTCAGTCTAAGAGGTAGGATATGATTCAATGGCTGGAAGTTGGTGCTAGACAAAGTCAGACTGGAAATAAGGCGCACATTTTTAGCAGGGAGGGTAATTAACCAAAGGAACAATTTACCAAGGGCTGTGTGAGATTCTCCATCCCCGGCAATTTTTAAATCAATAGTGGATGTTTTTCTAAAAGATCTGCTGTAGTTCAAACAGGAATGAATTCAGGGCAGTTCTCTGGTGTTCATTTTGCAGCGGGTCAGACTAGTTGATCACCGTGGTCCCTTCTGGCCTTGGAATCTCTGAATCTGTGAACAAATTGGCCTTTTCTGTAGCAAAATCCCTGATTTGCTCTAGTTAACAATTCTACTGATTATAAATGAGCCCTCCTACGTCTGCACTGGGTCTACCGGGCTACAAGAAATCAACAGCTATAAAAGGGATTTTTATCACTACTGTTGGGTGGGACATGGAATCAGAGCCGGCGAATAACTCATTTTTCAGTTCGTTGGCAGTTGCGGAAAAAAAATTGGTTCGGGTCAAAAAAATTTTCATTCAATCATTTGGGGGAATTTTTCACCCTTTTTAATAAAAGCAAAGGAAATGGAGGGCTAGATTCACAGCAGCCCAGGAGGGGAAGGAAGTGGGGCATGGTCTAGTGGTTAGTGCACTGAGTTGGGTAGATCCAGGTTCAAATTCTCCCTGTGGACTAGAGACTTGAACCCAGGTTTCCCAATCCCAGGTGAGTGCCTAGCTCACCTCTAATTTTTCTGGGATGAAAATTGCCCCTCTTGAGGCTGTTCTACTTTGTAAAAAAGATGGAATAGGCCTGGGGCCAGAGAATGAGAATGACTCCGTAGCCCAGGGGCCGGGGGACACACCTCAATTCCAGTCACTTGTGTGGCCAGGGTTGCACTATAATTTCAAGCACCTAAGTGATCAAGTGCTCTTACAGGCCTGTACTTTTAGTGACACAAAGGGACACAGAACGGTCCCCAACCCTGCGCATGTTGATCAAACCAAGCGGCCTGAATGATAGCTCCGTGCCACCTGCCACTCACCAGACATTAGCCATCTCATTCTCCTAATAAGAGGGACCCTCGACCACAACCAAATTCCAGGCAGGTTGCTGTTGCATGTGCGTGAAATGTGACTCCATCTGGAACATGAGGGTTGCGGGGGGAAAGGAAGGGGAAGATCAGTTACCACTGAGACGAGGCAAACACCCGCATCTCAACAGGTCCATGCTGCATGTGTGCTAGAGGGAAATGCACACAGTGTTGAAAGCTTCAGCATAGCTGGCTCTCCGCTCCAAGGAGGGGGAATGCACCATGAGTCTGCAAGCACCCGAGTGGCTGACCTGGCCACGTCCTCCCCTCCAGCATCACAGGGCTGGATTTGGCCCACTGTCCTTTCCACTCTGCTCTGGACACCTGTGCTCCCCATTTGCTGGGGGGAAGATGGCAAAGGATTCAGTGAACATCAGTTCCTTAGGGAACGTCTGGTCAAGAATGCCTCGTCCTGCTCATTCCCACTCCAGTCTCCATGACAATCAACTGTCCTCTCAGCACAGTAGCAAGCGTACGATCCCTTCTCCCCCTCTCATTTGCTACGTGGAAAAAAGGCCTGCTGAATGTCACGGCAAATACCAATCTATTCATAACCCTAAATGAACAGTCCCCGTCGCTCGCACACCCTCCTGCTGAACGCCGATGGCAGGAAGCTACTCTCCTACCAGCTGCGCCCAGCTTGCTTTTAGGGAATGCACGGTTCTGCAACACACTGTATGCAAAATTCGAGCATTTCTATTCCAGTCTTAGGTTGCTTCCTTCCAGGACTTAAGAGAATGGGTTTTCTGATTAAAGCCAGCGCTCCTCAGCTTAGCCCAAAGCCCTCCCAGACCGGCAAGAAGGTCGACTCAATTCATGTTAATCAACCGTCACTGTATATTCCGCTTCCTGAATGATTGTATCACTTGGAGGCATAAATCTTCCTCCATTTAATCCTTTGATTATCATTTCATCATCTTCACCCAGGTTTTCATTTCATTTTAAAGCTCCATTTAATATATATCTATACATCTGATTACCTTTGCACAGCCCTTTCCTCCAGGAAATAGTGTGAGATTCCACAGGCAGCAGAAGAATTTGTATGAGATGCTCACTGAACATAGCATTAGAATGAATTAATATTCATAATGCATTTGATCAGACTGTGCTGACTCTACGGCATGACTCAAGAATGGCAGAATCACTCCTTTATTCCCACTCTATAAATCAGCTGAGTTTAATTTAATTAGAAGTATTTCATAAGGGAAGAATGCTAGTGCCTGAAATAGACTTGCAAAACAAACATGATGAATTCAGGTCTTTAGATAGTTCATTGTTTTGGGGTCGGTTTTTTTTCAACCATTAAATAATTTGTGTCTTTACCATTATTGCAAACTGTGGTGTTTTATTTCTAATGAAGAATAAAACTGCTAGTTCATCTATTAAATATTAATTCACGACTGGTTGGGAAACGTTTGTTCTGGCAATACATTTCAATTAAAATAAAAACCAGTTTTCATTTTCATTTACATCTTTCTTCTAAAGTTTCTGAGTTTCTGTCAAAAAAACAAAACAAAACAAAAAAAACCTCCCAAAATGTTTTATTTTCAGTTGCTAAAAGCTGAAAAATAAAATTGGTTTTTAGCTGCTTTAAACCGAAAATATTTTGGTTTGAGGGTTTTAGGTATTTTTACACTGCTCAGAAATGATTGGAAATGAACACTTCTTACGGAAATTTCAGTTCTAAGCCTTTAAGGGCTTGTCTACATGCACAGGGCTACACAGGTGAGTTGGTAGCTCTGTCTATACCGGGATTAGATCGGTATAATTACATTGGTCAGGGGTGTGGATTTTTCACACCCTGGCTGACATAGTTTTACCCATGTAAATTTGTCGTGTAGACCTTGCCTACGATTTCAACCAGCTCTAATTAACGTGCAGTTCTTTATTTCACTGAGTATAAAAATCACTGGGCCAACTTCTGCTTGTAGTAACCACAGTGTGAATAAGGAGTGACGGAGCCATTCACAGTGTATTGATGTATACAGGCAGAGCTGGAACTGACATCTATGCGTTAAGGCTGCCTGAACACTTTACGTTACAAAATCCGGTGGGCTGGTCTACCCTGGGAAGTTATGTCGGCATAGCTGGGGCTCAGGTAACCAAGAGGGAAGGGCCATACTGAGCACATCTGCGCTAGTTTGATTAAAGGAATGACCAGCCGGGATCAGACCCTAGGTCCATCTAGCCCTGTGTCCTGGCTCTCACAGCGGCAGCATCCGTGGGCCAGTCACCCACATTAGGTTTCATCCTGATCCCTAAAAGATTGAGATTGACGTAAACCCTGAAGCAGGAAGGTCCATATCCCTTCCTGAAGGACATTGTCGTTAGCCAGGGGAGCTCTGGATAGTCCTGAGCCCTGAGGAAATGTCCAGCTTGGTGGCATTTCTCTTTGGTGGAAAGGGACACCGAAGCCTGGTCTGTTTCCTGTTCTTTGAAATGGTTTCCTTATTGTTTCTACCTAAAACACCCAGCGTGTAGGGAGCTGGGGTCACTGGGATCCCAGCCTAGATGAAGCCAAGGAGCCAACGGCACTGGGGGTCCCAGCCCAGGTGAAACAAGGGGGTTGCATGAGCCCACCGCTGTAACAAATGTCAGCCTCAGCCCTGCCCAGAGAGGTTTCAGGCCCCACTGAGAACGTAATTTACCACCACATTGGTGACACAGAAACCAGTGCGCCCCCTCCCCAGGGCAAGCCTGTCTGGGTGGGGGTGCACATTCTGGACAGCCTCCCTCTCAGAGGCATCTGTGGGGTGCGGCTGCCCTGTCTCACCTTCTCCTAGAGCAGGGAGAGGCCTGTTGTTTGAAGGGCTCTCTCACAATGCATGCTGAATAATTTTAACCCTGTGGAATGGCTTCAGCAGGAGAGAGGCCCCCACAGGACTCTCCTGTAGCCCGGAAACCCAAGTTCAAATTCCTTCTCCACAGCCGGGGTGTGTGTGGGCGTGAAACTTGAACAAAGGTTCAGCTGAAAATTGTGTGGGTAGCAGCACCTCCTCCAGGGACCCTTTGGTGGATCTCGCCTTTCATTTCTTTTGCTTTTATTTTTTAAAAAGTGCCGAGCAACGAAACAAAATGCTCCACTTGACCCAAAACGCATTTTTCAATTTGCAAAGCTCTCCGGAAGTTTTCGTTCAGGCTGACCCACGTTTTTTTTTCCCCCCCCTGATTCTTCGGAACTGCCAGTGAAGCAAAAAAAATCAGCGAGTCGTCTGTCTCCACGCTGAAGCACTGATCCTCAGGAGGTGGGACGGGCGGGGTAGAGACAGTCCTGCGAACCCTTCCCCCCCGCCGGGGCTTAGCAATCGTGAGTCAGGCCAAAAAAAATCATGAGCTTGGCCCAAAATTCACGCGATTTTTCAAAAGATGCTATTGTGGTTGGTTGGGTTTTTTAACTGCTCTCCCCCCCCACGTACGTGACCTTAGTGCTGCCCCCTCTCTCAAGTGTATGGGGTGAGGGGATTTTGACCCCAGGAGCTCTCACCTCCATACTGCCCATCTCCAAAACCCAAATCAGCCCTCTGCCCCCTCCCAAGTGGGCTGGGACGGAGGGGCAGAGGCGCCATCCTGTCCCCATGGCTCAGGGAGGGGGAGGGGGAGGAGAGGTGGAGGTGCTGGGGTCTCTGTCTGCTCCCCCTCAAGAACGGTGCCCTCTTCCGTGGGGAAGGGGGGGGGGGGCAACTCGGCCGTCTTCCTGCTGCAGTTCTGATTGGCTGCTCTGCTGCAGGAGGTGGGGCAACGGGGAAGGCAGCCAATCAAAGGGGGTTTTCCCCCAGGCGGGACTAGCTGAAATGTCATGACTAGTGAAACCACCATGAGAGCTGGCGGCAATGCAGAGAGGAGGAGGGAAGGGCTGTGCTCCCAGACCCCAAGGCAGGGCGCAGTGTGCCTGCCCCCTGCAAAAGAGGGCTCTCCGGGAGGATGGGGTCTCCTCAAGGTGCCCTGGGCTAGGTGGCTCCCTGCCACCTCCAAAGCAGGCCAATGCACACTTCATCCCATAGCCAACAAGCTGGGAAGGGCAAAGGACGGTGGGAGCTGAGGTTCTCTGGAGGGGACGAGCTGCGGGGTTGCATGGCCCTTGCAGAATGCCCTGTGCTCAGCATCCTGCTTCTGCCCTATCCGGCCCACCCCTCTCCCACAGAGCAAGGGCTTTCATCAGTGCTCCGTCCTCTGCAGAGCCTGCGTTTCACCTCCCCCGGCAGCCTCCTTATTTTTACCAGCGGGTGAGGTTTGGTGCGGATGCTAAACCCTGGGACCTGAGCACTGCTCTGCGACACCCAGCCCTCCCCTTTGTTGCTGTCAGCATGGGCCAGGCGGCTCCTGGCGGGAGCAGCGTGTGTGCGTGGGAAGATGCTGCTTCCCGCAGAATGCTAACTCCGGCTTCAAATTAAATAAGATAATTAACAATTAGCAAAAAGCTAAGCAGACAGGTAATTAGATATTCCCCTACTAGTGTTTACTGCATTTCAGTGACCCATTCATAATTAACCTCCCGTCGCAAAAGTACACTGATGCCGAGGAGAAGTATAAACTTATTAACAGTGACAGAAGCCGATGCCAATTAAACAGCTTTTCGACGTGGCAGCGAAGCTATTACGGCTTTTATTATCTGCGACGCTTCCCCAGGCCTGGCACGTGCCAGCAGGCGAGATTAGGAGCTGCTGAAAAAGGATAAAAAGAGGCTTGACGGCTGTAGCAAAAATGTGATATTAAGGAGGGGTTTTTAACAATGAAAATGTGAAGCAGCTTTCCCGCTCCAGCGCACACGCACCAAGTGGGGTTGGCTCACCCTCCCTCCTCGTCCCCCTTCTCATGCTCCAAAGATATCGCTGTCTGTCCGTGCATTCACGGGACAGGCAGCCTGAAATGTGCGAGGCAGCAAAGGGTTACTCAGGTCAGCCTGCAATTCACGGACTGTGTGTTGTCGCCAGTTTTTCCCTGTAACTTGTATTGGCATTTCCATGCCATTGTCCTGAGGACACCGTGTTTCTTTCTCCAGCGATGCTCATTGTCTCATCCCTAGAGGAGATCATGTCTGCCTGCCGAACGGGGGTCATCAGAAGACAGTGCTGTGAAAATATGGACGGCTCTGCTCTACCCAGAGAAAGAATGCATGACCAGGGGGGATACCCAGATCAAGATGCCTCTATATTGCCGTGAACACCACCTAGGGCACACCCAGACCCATCCTCCACTATACTGGAGTCTAGTGATACTCGGTGATAAAACCAACATGAGAACGGCTGTAATGGCCAGACCTAGGGTTCATCTAGCCCAGTATCCTGTCTCCCGGTAGTGGCCTGTACCAGGTGCTTCAGAAGGAATGAATAGAAGTGGTAATCATCAAGTGATCCATCCCCTGTCATCCAGTCCCAGCTTCTAGCAGTCAGAGGTTTAGAGACACCCAGAGCATGAGCTTCCATCCCTGACCATCCTGGCTTCTAGCATTGATGGACCCATCCACCGTGAACCTATCTAATTCTTTTTTGAACCCAGTTATACTTCTGGACTGAACATCTCTTTGCAACGGCCTCCACAGGTTGACTGTGCGTTGTGTGAAGAAGTACTTCCTTTTCTTTGTTTAAAACCTGTTGCCTGTTAATTTCATTGGGTGATCCTGGTTCTTGTGTTATGTGAAGTCACTTTCTCCACATCTTTCATGATTTTATAGACCTCTATCATATCCCCCTTTATTCGTCTCTTTTTCCAAGATGAAAAGTCCCAGTCTTATTAATCTCTCTTCATATGGAAGCTGTTCCATACCCCTAATCATTTTAGTGGCCCTTCTCTGTACTTTTCCTAATTCTAATATATCATTTTTGAGACGGGTTGACCAGAACTGCACACAATATTCAAGGCGTGGGCATACCATGGATTTATAAAGAGGCAATATGATATTTTCTGTTTTATTATCTATCCCTTTCCTAATGATTCCTAACAGTCTGTTAGCTTTTTTGACTGCCGCTGCACATTGAGTGGATGTTTTCAGAGATCTTTTTCTTGAGTGGTAACAGTTAATTTAGACCTCCTCAATCTCATAGTGGAGATTATGGTTTCCAATGTGCATTATTTTGCATTCATCAACATTGAATTTCATCTCCTATTTTGTTGTCCAGCCACCCAGTTTTAGTGAGATCCTTTTGTAACTCTTCACCATCTGCTTTGGTCTTAACTATGCTGAGTTAGTTTGTATTGTCTGCAAACTTTACCACCTCACTGTTTGCCCCTTTTTCCAGATCATTTATGAATATGTCGAACAGCACTTGCCCCAGTACAGACCCCTGCGGGACACCACTATTTACTGCTCTCCGTTATGAAAACTAACCATTTATTCCTGCCCTTTGTTTCCTATCTTTTACCAGTTACTGATTCATGAGAGGACCTTCCCTTTTATCACATGACAGCTTACTTTGCTTTAGAGAACGCTTCAGAGAATGCTACCATGGAGGTCCCGGACTATTTCTTTCCTAGTAACCTAAATTTGGCCTCCAAGCCCTCTCTCCCATCCTTCCCTATGTCACTGGCACCTATATGTACCACAACTACCGGCTCTTCCCCAGCACCGCACATGCGTCTGTTTAAATGTCTCGAGAGATCCTCAGCCTTCGCACCCGGCAGGCAAGTCACCACACGGTTCTGTCAGTCATCACAAACCCAGCTATCCATGTTTCTAATGATCGAGTCCCCCAGTACTGTTACCTGGCTCTTCCTAATAACGGGGGTCCCCTCCCCCGGAGAGGTAGCCTCAGTGCGAGAGGAAACCAGGACATCCTCTGGAAGGAGGGACCCAACAACGGGATCGTTTCCCTCCACTCCAGTTTGATGTTCTCCTTCCCGGAGATTTTCATCCTCCACAGCACAGAGGCTGCCAGACTGGGGGTGGGACAGTTCTCCTGTGCCCTGGAAAGTCTTGTCTCTGTCTCCCTTAGCTCCTCCAGTTCAGCCACTCTGGTCTCCAGAGCCTGTACTGGTCTCTGAGGGCCAGGAGCTGCTTGCACTGAATGCACACGTCGCCTGCCCACGAGGCGGGACACACATGTGCTGCATTCAGTGCAATACACTGGGTAGCCCCACTCTGCTGGACTCTGGCCTGCCTTCTCTTCGCTCTGTTTGTTCTTTGTGTGTGCAGGTATTTTGGGGGATTGGGGACACAGTTATTGCTCAGGTTTAGAGAAGGTTTTTTAGGTATCTCTGGCTCTCGTGCGCCCTCTCGAAACTCAAAACTCCCCCTTAGCTGCTCCTGTTCAATAGTCCTTCTGGTCACTTAGGAGCTGGCTTTTTAACCCCCCGTTCTCCCCAGTCGCCCATGCAAAGGGATCTGAAAGGGCTGAAAGGACGGCAGGCTGAAGCCTCGTTAAAAAGCTCTCAGCCTAGCCTAGCCGCCAACTAGGCTCAGCAGACAGCTCCGAACAGAGCACACTATAAACGGCAAGGATGCACACGGCAACCAAGCACACAACAAACAATCAATCAGTCTGGCCCCAAGGACCATGCAGTTGCTCTCTCATAAAACTCCCATTTGTTGTTCCTGCCTCTTGGTTCTGATCTCCAGCTTCTTGCCCGCGTCTGACCATCCAGTTTCCTGACCCAGCCCATGCTTGACTCCTGTCTTGTGACTGCAGACTCTGGCTCCGACCACAGGGTCTGGCCGCCTCTGCCCTGACTTGTTCGGCCCCAATAACCCTGCTCGGACAAGCCCAGGGCAGCGCCAGCATGGCCGGCAGAAGAATTGGACTTTCCCAAACGGGTCCTCTGCTTCCAGGAGGATAGTCAGGAGCTGCAGGCCCGAGTTGCACCACTGACCTCGGACACCCAGTGGCTGCAGGAGCAAGCGAGGCAGCTCAACGCCAGGAATACCGCGCTGCAAACACAGCCCGCAGAGCCTGCCGGCGATAGCCTGGCCCGAGCGGTTTGATGGGAACCACCGGACCCAACGCTGCCTTTTGTTTCTGCTGCGTCCCCAGATCTATGCCTCTGACCAGGGCAAGGCAGCCTTAGCCATCAGCCAGCTGGAGACACGTTCGACTGGGCCCTCCCCGCCCTGGAAGGCCACAACCGGTGCTGCCAAACCGGGATGCCTTTCTCCGGTCGACATCAGCCAGCTTTGGTGACCCGCACTGAGCACGAACGGGCGAGGCTGCCCTCGGGGACTCCGACAGGAGCAAGGCACAGTGGCGCCCTCTGCGGCGTCCTTCCGCCACCCCACGGTGGGTGCAGAGTGCAGCGAAGCAGCGCGGCTGCACCAGTTCTGATGGGGTTGCGGGAGGAAATCAAAGACAAACTGGGCCATGTAGAGCTGCCTACAGCCTAGACATCCCTGTGGACCTTACCATACGCATGGCTAATCGGCTGTGAGAACAAAGGGAGGGGGAAAGAGATTCCCTGCAGCCCCCTACCTGCGTACTGTGACCTCCCCTTCTGTATTGCCCGCTGAACCCCTGCAAGCCAGTCTGACTCAGCAGTGACTCACGCCCGGAGAAAACCCTTGTGCTTCTACTGCGCTGGCTCTGGCCATGCCAGCCCAGCACCAACATCGGGGAGCCTGGGAAACGAGCCAGGGCACGGAGAGAACTTCCCTGCACCCTGGGGCTCACTGAGATGCATACTGAGCCCCTTTTGGGGGCATCTCATTTGCAGGTGCCTATCCAGCTGCACATTCCAGGGGACCCTCGATGGATTCCCCTCCTGCGTCAATGCAGGAGCAGCAGACAATTTCATGGCAGCAGCGACGGCTTGGGCCCTACAGATCCCCCTGCTACACAAGTCCATGCCCAACACAACTGAAGTTATTGACAGCTCTCCACTGGCTTCAGGTCCACTTGAGGAGGAGACTGGTCCCCTGGGGGGAGGACATTATTCAGGGACACCGAGAAATAACAGTTCGCTGTGATCCATGCCCCATATTTTCCCCTGATCTTCAGCAACTCCTGGCTGACCCTTGGCGATCCCCTCGCTCACTGGTGGGGGCAGACGGTCACCTTCCCCTCCGCATTCTGCCGACAGCAGGGCCATGAACCCGTGAACCTTCCAGCCAGGCCCGAGAAGGCTCGAGTAGGTGAGATGCCCACATCTGAAACACGCACTGGGGGAACTATGGAACCTCTCCCCTGCACCATGACCACGCTGGTGTCTTGGAGAAGAATGCAGTGAACCTCCCCCCAACCTCGGGCCGAGGACTGCCCCACAGAACTTCAGCCAGGCCTGAAGATACCCCTTGGGCGGATCTACCCAATGTCAGAGCCTGAACTGGCAGTGCTGTGAGAATATCTCCAAGAGAACCTGGCCCGAGGGTTCATCGGGTGATATCCCAACCCACGGGTCTCAACCCGGGCCCACGAGGCTCCACCTGGCAGCCTGCTAACAGTAGCTCACCTGGGATCCATGCAGCCCAGCCTCCGTGTGAGGCTCTGCCCCTGAGGTGTGAACGGCAGAGTAGGGTCCTGGAGCAGCTGGTTGGCCGCTGGTCCTATTTAAGCCAGCAGCAGGAACAGGAAGCCGTCTGAATTACTGGGCTCCGTCCTGCTCTGGCCTGTGTGCGCCTTCTACTGCCTCTGACCTGCTTCCCGCTCCTACTACCTGCTCCTGCTTCCCCGGCTTGATTTCCTAGCATCCGACTGGTGCTCCTGACCTCCAGTTTGTCTTCTGCTTCTGGCCCCCTGCTATCCTGACCCAGCCCGCGATCCGGCCGTGACACCAGCCAACGAGCACAATCGGGGGGAATCTGTTAGGAAACTGGACTGACCCTTCCCAGGAATATTGTGGCTTGGACTTGCCCTGCTCCATCCAGGCACTTTCCTGGTTGCCGAGTCCCCAGATTCAGGGCCAGGTTCTTGTATGATGGGTCCTTTGTACCCGTGCACAGGGAGCGCCACGCTGCATTGGGAGCGGATTGCATTTTACATCCGCTTTCCCCAGGTGTAAATGGGCACTTGGCCCCCTGTTCTCACACACAAAGCTGCCGGAGCCCTCTGCAACATCGCACGCCTCATTATGTGACTCAGCACAGCCCCCCTGCGGTGTGACTCCTGGATGCCCCCACATTACCAGCCGTGCTTGTTTGTGGGTCACTGCTGTTATCTCTGTCCCAAGTTACAAGAGTCATAAAATTACCCTCCAAAGGGAGACAATGCAGCAGATGCTGCCTCCCATATTCCCTCAAGCCCCAGACATGGACATGATCAATAGCATAAACAAACAAGCGTGGCAGAAGCCCTTCCGGAGTGGGCAATGGATCCCCGGTAATCTTCATTAAAACACTGTCTAATGTCTACGTCTAAAATCATAGTGAGATCACGGCCCCACTTTTAATAAAATGCCACAAACAAGGAGCTCATCTCGATTTAACAAGACAGTTATTGGATGTTAATCAAGTGACGACGGATTATTTAGAAAATGGTTTGTCGGGTTCTAACTGCATAAGAAACCGCAGCTCCGTTGTGGAGCTGTGAAAGCGCAATAAACGTCTTCTTAATACCCAGTCTGGGGTCTAGTTAGCACACCTACGCCACTCCGTTAAAGGGAAGTAAAGCGTATAGGCGGCTGACAGCTGCAGGGGAGGGGGCAGCTGCTGGGGCCGAGAGCTGGGCTTTTCGGATGGGCCTCAATTTCAAAGAGAAATGTAAGAGGAACTCTTCGGCTGCGTGTTTAACTTGGTTGAATGGGAAAGGCTGCCTGGAAGCAGCTGTATAGAAGAGCTGTTAGCTCCTGACTCTTTATACCCATGGACGGGCAGCTCATTTAACTGCCGGATGTCTTATTTTCTAATGAAGTGGTGGTGCTGCATCTCACCCCTCTAACTTCCCCGGGTTCTGGGGAGGAAGGACACGCAGCCCCTGGGTGCTGTTCATTTATACACAACTGGCTGCAGGCAACTAGCTGAACCACACAGAGAGCTGGTTACGGCAAACTGACCCAAGCAGAGCAGTGGCTCAGCCAGGACTGGGGAAAGCGGGGGGGTAGTAGGACCCCTCTTCCCTGGTGTTTACAAATCCAGCTGCCCTGGCGAGGAATTGCTTTTCTTTGGACAATAGGGCACAGACAAGATAATTTGGTGTGTGATCATTGTCACACCCCCTCCTTTGTCTTCCTTTCAGAGCCAATATTCCAGACCCAGATGGGTTAATACATAATGCAGGCGTGCGAGTAATTGGCTGTCTTTGTATAGCAGTCAGTCATGGCTCCCTGTCCTCTGATCCCCTATTAGTGGCCATGCAAACACTCCTTCCACCTAATTAAGCCCAGCTTTGAAACCTCCCTTCCCAATGATGTTCCGGCCCCAAACCAGCAATTCACACATGAGCCACTACCTGTTAAACCAACAGCCTCACTCTCTTCTGGGGCAAACATCCCCTACCTCCCTGGGTGACCCAGCTGCTGGAGATGTTTGGGCCCTGAAGGGTGGATGCGATGATAAATGATCTCTGCAAACTCTATATTAAAGAGGTGAAAATGGGATGTTAATATACCCCCAGCCGCTCATCTAGGGAAACACATGGGCTCCGGCTTCCCCAGCGCCCTGAAACAATGGCAGTAAGATTTCCCCAAATCCCTTGTGTGACGGGCACGGAGGTGCCCAGCCTTCGCCCGTGGTGTGAAGACAGCAGTGAGCTCTGCCACGGCTCAGCCTGTGCACCGAGCTGTCACTTTGCTTAGGTGCTGACCTGAGAACTGCAAGGCAGAGTCATTCCCATTTCAGTTGCTTTTCCTTCTGGCTTGAAACTTGAGCCCAGGAATCTGAGCAATTCCCTCCGCTTCCAAGTGTCTCTTAAACCCTTGCTTCCCTCTGACCGACTCCAGAAGCAGATCTGGCTCCTGAATCTCCTAGCCCCGTTGTTGACTGAAGTTTTTTCCCCTGGTTCCAGGATGACAGCAGCAGACACTTCAGCCACTCTCCACCTGCTCCCTGACTAGCCATTTCCAGCACCTGCCTCGATTAACGTGCAGCCCACACGGAAGGGCTGCCTCACAGACAACGCTACCGTACAGTGTTCTCACGCAAGAGCGTGGCGAGATCTCCCTCAGTTCATGGATGTCTGAGAGGCACTCAGAGCTAATGGGATGGGAATGGAAAGGTTGTGAAATATAGTCATCATAAGATAATTACGTGCTTTGCTTGTGCGTGGTTCGGTAGCCAGGACACACGCCTGGCTGGGTTCAACTTTATCACATCCTTCCTATGTGACTTTGATCAAGTCTCTCTGCCTCTGCGTCCCCCAGCACAAGGCAGTTAATGGTACCTCCCTGTTGCACGGGATGTTGGGAGGGGGAATGCATGAACCGTTACGAGGCGCCAGCTGTCCTGCAGTGACTCAAACGCGTGAGTACCGACCCCAGGGCCCAAACCCCACATGGGCGGTGAGTTCTATACTTCACCAACCAGCTACCAAGTGTGAACTCCTCAGGCACTAGAACAGCCTCAACACAGAGTCACAGACCATCCCCTCGGGCATGCCGATCTGCCTCACCACCTACGTGAGCCCACTTTTGTGATAGATGGTCCCTCACACCACGAAACACAGCAATATTCAGGTTACCCAAAGAACCAGTCACTTACCCCTGGTCAATTGCACTTTGGATCTCACACCAAAGCCAGCGCTTGTAGCTGAATCTATAATAAATTAGCTAATGATTTATGACATAGGAAAAGGAAACCAGGTTATTTACACGGTTAACATGTATAAACAGAGAGACACACAAATGAGTTCCAGTCTTAAGTTTCAAAAAGTAACAGATGCTTCTATAATATGCAAGCTCTACGGGCATGTCTACACAGGCATTAAAGACCAAGGGCATGGCCATGGCTGCCCCAAGTCAGCTGACTCAGCCTTTAGTCCCTCAGCTTGGACTAAGGGACTAAAAATTGCTGTGTAGATGTTCGGGCTCGCTCTGGAGCCAGAGATCCGAAAACCCTGTACAGAGGGAGGGTCCCAGCTCCTGAACATCTGCACAGCAATTTTTCAGCACCAGAGCCCCAGCCACTGTTTTTTATTTCTGTGTCCTTTAGGGCTAAGCCAGGCTAGGTGCTGGGGATCTTTTGTTTATGCCTAGTAATCCTTGCCCGCCTCACCTGCTCCACGAGTCCCACCCACATAATGATACAGTTCCTCCTTGCTAGTGGTTTTTGTTCCCTTCCCCAATTCTGCTCTGAGTTGCAAACTCAGCTGATGAGGGAAATTCACTTACAAGGCTCATCTTTGGGGGGGGGGGAGGGTAAACAAAGATGTATTTTGTCCTCTGTAATGTTCCCCCACTCTCCAGATCTAACAGCAGAGTTTTGGCCTAAGCGTGGTGAGTTGATGATTAGGCAGAGTCTCCTGTACCTGTAGATTTATTAGGGTTAGGTCTCTGGGCCTGACACATACAAGAGCGGCCAGCTGTCCCTGCTAATGACAGGCCAGAACCTGTTTCATTTAAAGAAAACAAAATTTTTCTCCAGAAATCTCTCCCAGTTCAACGTAGTTGTGCAGAGTATGCCCCTATTTTTCTCCCTTAGTGTCCTTATTTATTGATCTCAGACACTGCAGGTGTGCAGGAATCTTTGGGAGATACCCGGTTTTGGAGAAGCGATCAGCTCTTATATTGGATACTCAAGCCTATTTCCTATAGTTGTAGAGTAACAGAGCAACAAACAGCACAGTCTGGAGGCCAGCATTTTGGAGCTTATGGATACCCTCGTGCATTAGACCTTCTGCTAGTGCTATTGAAGGATTTGATCTTCTAAGTTTGGATTCGTTTGTGACAAAGCAACCTTGGTATTTTCAAAAACGCCAAAGTTACTTGGAAACCTAAGACCTGTGCATTGAGGAGCCAAGACACATTGAACAGTTCCCAGGTCACTTTTGAAAACGAGACGTCGGCTATGTGGGCGCTACAGCCTACGTCAGCAGAATTTATGTCACTCGGGAAGGGGGTGTGTGTATATTTCACCCCCGAGTGACATAAATGACACCAACCTGAATTGCTTACGTGCACAGCGCTACGCTGGCGGGAGAACTTCTGCCACTCGCAACGCAGAGGTGGGTTTTTATGCCGGTGGAAGAGGACTCTCCCGGCAGCAAGAGGCATCTTCACCAACGCGCTACGTAGAGACGTACCGTAGGATCCTACTGAGGAGCTTTAAAACATTGAATCCCTTGTCTAAATAGGTTTTGATGTTCATGTGTGTGTCAATGGGGTGTTTATAAACTATCTAATCTGCTCTACTCTGCAGTTACAGTCATCAAATTCCACTAGCATCCCTGGAGTCTTTGACCAGGTCTGCATCATAAACTTACATCGTAGTCGCTCGGGGGCGGGGGGTATTAAACATCCCTGAGTGATGCAGTTATCCCAACCTAACACCAGTGTAGACTGCTGCGTCAGCTGGAGGGCTGCAGGGATTTAAGTGTAGACCTGGCCTTACTCCGCCTTTGCTCTTTGTCAGGCTAGATCTACACCACAGCCCATGCTGGCAGAAATTAGGTTGCTCAGGGGGGTGAATAAACCACCCCCCTCAGCAACGGAAGTTCCACCGACAAAAGAGCTAGTGAGGACAGCGCTACGTCGGCGCAAGAGCTTCTCAGATCTGTGTTGGCTGCCGCCGGTAATAAGGGGCCCTCCTATCCACTGCCATATAGTTGCCTGTTTTAGACTTTCTTTGGTTCAGAAAAGGCCGACTCAGAGTCTGCTCAGCCACTCATAGGGAGTGAGGTGTCCCCCTTCCTTGAGCTCAGAGGAGGGGAGAAGTCATTTTGGAAGAGCTGGAGCCAGACAGGGAAAGGGCAGGGCTGGCTGGGTGAGGTGCTGGAGCGTCCCAGGCCTGCATGCAGGGTCCCCTGAGAACTGGCCTCTGGGGACCTGAACAACATCCCTCAGCTTGGCCCTTTCCCACTCCAAGGAGACTCCCAGTGTGTAGAGTTTCGCTGGGAGAACTCCCCCCAGCCCGGCAGAGTTAGCACCCAGCTCCCAGGAGAGACCAATCACCCCATGGCTAGCTCTGCTCTGGCTGCTAGTCCAGGGCTGCCGCCTGCTGGGAGTGTTTCCGAGCGCCGGGGTGGGAGGCTAACGTTGGGAGTTCAGTAGAGTTTTGTAACCTGCACCTGGAGCCCGGCACCCCTTTGTGGGGAGGGAAATCCTGGCACCAGAGCAGCCTGATCCTGCGTGGAGCCGACGCTGCCCGGGGTGATCGTCAGCCTCTGCAGTGACTGAGGAGTCCAGAGCCATCTCTGAACCCGAGGGCCCATCGCAGAGCTGGGAGTCCTTGTCCTTCAGTTAGCTAGCCACAGACCCCCTACTCCCTCCCCAGGGCTCAGGGTTTGGGGATCCGATAACCTGTTGAGAAACTGACCACCTTATCCCGTGGTATTATTAGCGTGGACACCGTGAATTACCATGGAGAGCACAGCCCAACTGGCCCAGCGCAGGATGGGAAGGTTAATTTGCAACCGCTTGGTCATTGGCCACTGCTCGAGATGGATGCTAGATGGACTAAGGTCAATTCTGATGAAATCTCCCTACTACAGCTGTCTGTGTGACGCTCCATCGGCCAGATTCTCATTGCAGTGACGGGTGTAAAAGCAGAATATCACCACTGATGTCAGCAGAGTTCCTCCGGCGTCATACCCATGTCACAGAGCTCAGAATCTGTCGCCTTGTACGTAATATTCCTCCGCGACGTGCATGGGCCACAGGGGCTGCCCGTCTGAAGGGGAACAAGTTTAGGGTTAATTCTTGCCCAACAGGTGCTGAAATTGCACCTTCAGACCGTGCTTAACAAATCCTGCTGCACACTGGACAGACTCCAGGCTCTGCACACAGCTCCCGTCCGGCTGGCCAGCACAACTGCCCAGGTGCACGCATAACAGCAACTTCTGTATGTGTGCAGCAGGGGCCCGTGATATCGTGTCTGTGCGAGTTTTGGAGAGGTGGCTCACGCAGCCCAGGTGTTCCAGTACAGCTCCACTTTGCACAGGCACAGTTTGTGCCCACTGAAAGGACGCCTGGACATTTTGCACCTGCAGGGACTTGCAGGCACGCAGCCTGGGACCAAGGCAGCAAGGGACGTCACCTCTCTCTAGCAAATGGCAGGATTTGCATCCGCTATTAATTGTGGCTGAAAACCCGTAAAGGCTGTCGCACGGAAGCCTCTTAAAAATCTGGCCTTTATTAGTGTTTAAGTTTCCCTTCAAAAGTCTTGCTTGACCTGGAGCGTCTTGGCGTGCAGGGGAGATCAGCAAATCCTCTCCCAGCCTTGCTGCACATTTCCTATCTGCTTCATCGGCAAACCTCATCGTAAGCTCTGCACCACGCGGGCAACGACAGGAGGCGGCTGCAGTCATTATTCTGCATTCATGGGCAGCCGGAGCCCCTGCAATGGCATTTTATTCTGTTGCCAGTTCAGAGTCTCTTTGAATCCTCCCTGTCTGACTCCTTGAACACAGGGCCCTGTGTCTGTTTCATATGGGCTCTGGTTTTCCTGGTCCACCTGGCAGTTGATGCTATTTTTATTAGCAAACAACAAAGTCTCCCCAGAAATACAGCACATGGAATTCACACTAAGCAGTCACGCCACATACCAGGGTGTATAAATATTCAAACCAATGAATTTTCAGACAGCTGAGCAGATACCATCAACAGAGAGAGAAAGAGAGACTCAGAGCCTCCCTGGGGATATGCTAATAGGTAGAACTGATAGGGATTTACATTCCCAGCATAGGCATTGAGAAGCACAGGAGTTTGCATTTCATTCATTTGCCTATACAAATGTCTTGTCACTTGCCATTATACTTCTATTCAGCAGGCTGCAGCTAGTTAGCACATTGCTCTGCTTCTGCCAGTGGTGTCTAGGCGGTGGCCATGGGAGAATTCCTGTCATTCAGCGGCTGCATGATCAATGCAGGAGTATGCTCCAAAAACTCGCAGCACCCAGCAAACAAAGCAGGCCAGAGTGTCCCTTGGAAATGCACTTCCCCATGTGAGCCCATCCAGGGTGATGTAGGGCGTGTGTTAGACCCAGCTGATCGCTCTCGGCTGAGAGTGGAACTAACACTGCACCGTAGCAAAGGAAAGGTTCTTTCTATTTTACATGGGAAACTGTGCCTCTATCCTCCCTTACACCGTCTTTGCTTGCCTCCCTCTAATGGCGTCAGCACCCTCCTCTCGCCCCTTTCTGGCTAATATGTGCCTGCAACCACTCGGTTTTGAATGGGGCGGCACGCCCTTTCTGGTCAGATCTGAGCCTGCTTCTTTCTTTGGTCTTACAACAGGGGGGCACCTCCTCTAGCGTGCACCCCCCGCCCCCCTCGATGGTTGTCCTGCACATCTTCAGCAACTCAGCCCTCCGGCCGAGCCCACACACTGTCCCCCCCTTGCGGGACATACAGACTCTAGTTCTCTCTCATGACCTGGCATGGGGCCGTAGCACCAAGGCTTCCTTGCCAGAGGCACTGCCTTCTTTAACAAGCCAACCGGGACGCATCTCAGTACCCTCAGGTGGTGTCCTTTCAGCAGCTCTCCCTGGGCTCAGTCTTCAACCACCCCAGCAGTGCCCATCAGGGTACCCTCCCTCACACCAACCAGCTAGCTCCAGGCAACAAGTGACTACTTTGCCTCTGCCACTTCCTTTTATATAGCTCATCTGGCCCCTCATTGGTCACTCCAGCAGCCCCTCTGATTGGCTGCTCCCCTGCAGCCACTCTAGGCTGTCTGGAGGACTTCTCCTCTGCTCTTTTCTGTGGTGGGGTGAGGCAGGGATGTGAGGCTCCAGCAGGAGATCTCCAGACCTAGTCCACCCCATTACATTGCCTCATCCCTCCTCCTACACCCTTGATCAGTAAAATGCAGGAACTACAGTTGTGGCTGGCACCTGTGAGGTGGGGAGGGTTGGGGTGAGTTCACTTGTGCCCTTTCCACCCTGGCAGAATAGCCACACTCTGACCCTCAACAGATACTAGCATGCACCCAGCTATGAACTGGAAATTTTTAAAAATTGTACCGAAAGCACAGAGGCAGTGTGATCTAGTGGTTAGAGCACTGGACTGGGACTCAGGAGACCCCTATTCCCTAGGCAGCCTTTGGGAGTGGGTGTCAGGGTTACAGCAGCATCTCCTTTACCTGCTCCCTGCTTAGTCCCTTCAGAGGTGTGGGAGCCGGCCTCTCTTGGGTCTGCTTTGCTGCGCTGTCTCTCGGAGTGCTTGGCTGCACCTCCTGCTGTTCTCTCATGCTCCTGGCACGCTGGAGATGACTTAGCAATGGGAGAGGGCATCAGCAAAAGCCCGCGGTGCTGGAGGGTGCGTGGATGCTTTTGAAAATGTGACCCAATGTGATTTGGAGGCAGGTGTGCAGAGGCATCGGGTCCTGGAGCAGGGAGGGAAAGTGCTTTGTAACTCCCACAAAAGCAGTGCCCTCACTTCTGGACACCCCAGTTCCGGGAAGATGTTGGTTAAAGCGAAGGGGATCCGGCAAAGAGAAACAAAACTGGTCACGTAGCTGGAGGGATTGATGCAGGGGGAAAGGTCAGGAGAGTTATATCCGTGTCCCGAGGCTAAGCGGGTCCATGCTCACCGTCTGCACTGGTCTAACGGTGCAAGCGCCGGGAAGTGGGAAGCCCTCTTATGGGCATACGGGACAGGTGCCGTCCACCCGGCCTGGTGTGCATTGGCCAACTTCATAAATACCGAGAACCGTAATCATTTGTGTTCTGTGTGGGTTCTCCTTAAAGCGGCACCCGAATCCTCTGGCCTGCGCTATGCTGCGTGGAAAGTGTTATCTCCCTTTGCGCGTGCTCTCTGGGATGGTTAGCCACACTGCAGCGTGGCTAATGGACATGTCTGCAAGACGTAGGGGAAATGAATACTTCCAGACAGTCTAATCTGCTCACCGGGTGATGTATGCTTGCAACCGGAAGAGAGATTGTTTGATACGAGCTATTAACGGGCAATGAATGTGGTCCCTGACACTCCGTGTTAATGAGCAGACTTCGCAGCCAGAAAGTAATTCTCTTGTGAAAGGGCCCTCCAGAGGGGCGGGGGCGGATGGGGACCAATACAGATGCTCTCAGATGCCTGGCGTGTTGCTCTTTTCTCCAACAGGGGTCAGAGGTAGTGCAGCTTTCCTTTCACGCTGGAGAGCCCGGCAACTTTGCCATTCTGAGCGTCTGGGTTGAGTTTCAGCCCAGCGGTGCTATGTGCTTTCAGCAGGATTTGACCAGCTCTCAGCGTTAGCATGGTCGCGCCCCTTCTCCACCTTACCTCCTTTAGCGCCAGACTCCTCACAGGTATTGATGGACAGGCCTGAGTTCTTCAGAACCCCACCACCCGTTCAGCAAGGCATGACTTCTGTTTCTTCCTGTATGAATGCATTTGGCAGTGCCTCCACCCCCCTGGCTCCTTCCTGGCAGAGTCACCAGGGCAGCTGGGTAGGAAAATTCTAATCTCGTTACTTGCCAGGTAGCTGGAGACTTCTAAGAAATAATACAAACATGAACACAGTAACTCCATCAAACAGGAGATAAACAGAACGTAACAGGGTAAAACACCACTCTCAGGGGTACCGGTGCCCACACTGATAATAGCCGGGAATTTCCCCAGTCACGGGACCGGACATAGCAAATGTAAAATGAGTGTCTCCTTGGCACGCGTGCTTTCTTGGCCCTTGATGACCCGTAACCATGATCTCTTCTGTGCAGAGCAATGGGGCAGACTGGGTTCAGTGCAGCCCAAAGGACTCAGGTGGTCAGTCTCTCAGCTGGTTATCGGATCCCCAAACCCTGAGCCCTGGCGGGAGGTCACAGGGGAGGGAGTAGGGGGTCTGTGGCTAGCTAACTGAAGGACAAGGACTCCCAGCTCTACGATGGGCCCTCGGGTTCAGAGATGGCTCTGGACTCCTCAGTCACTGCAGAGGCTGACGATCACCCCGGGCAGCGTTGGCTCCATGCAGGATCAGGCTGCTCTGGTGCCAGGATTTCCCTCCCCACAAAGGGGTGCCGGGCTCCAGGTGTAGGTTACAAAACTCTACTGAACTCCCAACGTTAGCCTCCCACCCTGGCGCTCAGAAACACTCCCAGCAGGTGGCAGCCCTGGACTAGCAGCCAGAGCAGAGCTGGCCATGGGGTGACTGGTCTCTGCCGGGCTGGGGGAGTTCTCCCAGCGAAACTCTACACACTGGGAGTCGCCTTGGAGCGGGAAAGGGCCAAGCTGAGGGATGTTGTTCAGGTCCCCAGAGGCCAGTTCTCAGGGGACCCTGCATGCAGGCCTGGGATGCTCCAGCACCCCACCCAGCCAGCCCTGCCCTTTCCCTGGCTGGCTCCAGCTCTTCCAAAATGACTTCTCCCCTCCCCTGAGCTCAAGGGGGGGGGACACCTCACTCCCTATGAGTGGCCGAGCAGACTCTGAGTCTGCCCTTGGCTCCCCCTCCCTACCAGGGACACTGCACCCCTCCCTGAGCTACTCACACACAGAGCCCCAGGGACCTAGGTAAGCCACGTGGTGGACACAGGATTTTCTGTCTAGTTCCAAAAAATTGCCAATAAAAATAACTTTGATTTCAGCCCCGGTGAACTGGGGTCCCAGGACTCCAGGGCAGTTGCTTTCTGGTTCTCTCAGAGCAAACTGAAATTACCTCGGCGGCAGAAGAGAACGGTGAAGGGGAGCCCATGTCCTGGGTCATAAGGCTGATGATCCCTGAGGTCTTCTCTAATGCAGAGTCGCTCATCAGTTGAGTAGCCAAAGGAAATGAGCGACGGGCCGTAAAGCAGCAGGTAGGTTGGCACATGGGCAATGTAAGTAGAAGAAAATGGATTAATCAGAGAAAGGGAACTGAGATGAGGTTATTGGGATTTGCATCCTAGGGGTCATCTGAAGATAGCCGGACCAAGCCCCAGAGAACATGCTGTGTAGACAGAATAGACAGCGTAATGAGGATGGATAGCCATTGGCACAAGCAGGGCCGGCCATAGGGAAATGGGCGAACTTGTATTTTGCCACTCCTGGTACACATTGCCTCCCTGGGCTCCCCACCCCCATTGGCCCCACTGCCTCCCCCCTACTGCTCCAAGCTTCCGTCTGCAGCCTGGCCCCCCACACCGGCTCCGCTCCTTGCCCACAGCTCCCTGGGCACCACCCAGCACCCGCTGCAGGGCTCCGTGAGCCCAAATATGCCCTGTCAAAGGCACTTGCTTCAGGAGGGTGAAAGCCTTCCCCAGCCAATACCCTCCCTGGCAATTTTCGGGGAGTCGGGGGGCTCTGCAGAGCAATGGAGCAGATTGCAGCTGCCGTCAGCTCTGAACACGGACGAGCAGCTCACAGAGCCACATGGCTGACGATGGAGCATTGCCTGCCGGCCCCGCACCTCCCTGATCAGAATGAGGGAACCAATGAGCCACAGTCTAGAATATGATGGGTCACGTTTAGCTCCTGGGGGTGCATTGGTAACTCCTGCTATGGCTGCTGCTCTCCCTTTCCGGCCAGACTCTTAACCTTTCTTTAATATCCTTTATGCTTTGGGGGAAAGGGATGCATTCAACCCCAGGGACTTTCTTATATCTCTTTCCGACTCAGAATCCAGGAGTTCCCTCCATGGCCCCAATGCAATGACACCGCCGTATCTAGCAATCAGGTCACTCGGGGTGGGGGGAGATACCGGTAACGGCCGACATCATTTTTTCCGCAATGTTCGGTTTCTTTCCATGGTGATAAGGAGATAAAATTCATGCTCACGGTTGGGGACTCTCAAGTGGAAGTTAATAGTCAAGGTACAAACTCATTAATACTTAAGTGCAGCGAGCGCCCAGGTTCTGAACAGCGCAGCTCCAGGAGCAGGGATGCACTTGTAAATTCTCCCCTCAGTAAATCTGACAGATTGAAGAGTGATCCAGATCTCGGCTCTGGTTTATATTGGCTAAGAATTACTGCTGTCAGCCCTCCCTCTGGCTGGGAGAGATAAGACCTGTAAAGAGCTCATGGTACCGATAAATAGGAATGAACTGGGGTTTGCTGTTATTTTTCCTGCTTCAGAGTCTTCAGTTCCCTTGCTTAAGGTTTTTCTGAAATAATTTTTTCTAAGAAGTGTTCTTAGCAGAGCTCAATAAAAACCAGTTGTCTCCTTAAGAACAAAGCTGGGGCGATTGCTACTTTAAATGTCAGTCCGGAGGGTCTCTTGTTCTTTTCAGATTAACTTTTTAATTAGAACCTGCTGGAAACGCTGGCCTTGAACTCACTTCCCCCTGTAGCAAGGAGCCACCAGCCCGTGGCACTGGCATCTATTCTCTCAGATCTTGCTTGCAAGATGTTTAGCTCCATGTTCAGCTTCAATATTCTCCCGACTGAATCCACCTCCCTTCTCCTGGACTCCCCTTTTAACCAGCTGCGTCTCTCCTCCCTTCCCCAAGCCCTGCAGCGTGTGCCCTTCGGGTTCCCAGCTTTCCCACTCCTTGGCCGGAACAGAGACATGGATGCATTCAGGCTGGCTGAAGTTCAGTGCAGAGAAAACAAGATGACGCCGGAGAGCCGGGGGAATAGCTTGGGGGTGAAGAAGTGCCCAGTTCTGTGCCCATTGAGGTCAGTGGAGAGACTCCCACTGCCTTCCCTGGGCACTGGATGGGCCCATGAAGGGGGAAGGGAATGCCAGTGATCCATGTATTGTCCCAAAGAGACCCTCCATCTATGTAGGGACCTCCATCCCTGTGACATGCAGCAGCACTGCTCAGTCCCCAGACGGTGGATATGGAAAGACCCAGCTGAGCTCCAAGGCAGGGTCTTCCTGCAGCCTCACAGGCAGATAAGGAATTCCCCAACCCAGCCTGGATCCACGTACCCAGCCCTGCTGCTGGCTCCTCCATGCTCCCTCCTAGCCAGGTCAGAGCGGGAGCTGCTGCGTACAGCTATGAAACCAGACCTCTCCTAGCACTGACCCCTGCAGCGCCTGACTTGAGGCTTTTACAAACCCAGGAGCAGCAGTGGGGGGAGAAAGGAGGAGCCACCTTTCCAGGCAGCGTCTGTCCATCACATGCCTGTCTTCATCCGCCAGGGCCAGCTGCCAGATGCTGGATCCTGCCTCTGCCCTGCGCTGATGGGAGCGTTGGTGAGCGATGGGCTGTGCACGGCGCATCCACCCAAAGGGCCCTTTGTGAACGGATGCCAGTCGTATTAGCTACCCATGGGACTGCTGTTTATACTGGGGAGGAAGGCCTCGTCGTATGCAGCTGGACAGAGGGGGTTGTGTGCACCCCATTCCCACTGGTAATCACCCCACTTTCCCCTGCTATAGCAGCACTTAGATGGCCACCCAAGACCACCATCCCACTGTGCCAGGTGCTGTCCCACACCCATAGAAGAGACCTGGGCTCCAACGATGGTCAAACCAGGGGACAATCTGCTTTCACTGAGTTACTGGTACTCCAGGGGAAGCCTGACACCTTCTCCTCCATCTATCCACCAAGGACCTGGCCCAGCTCTGCTTTGGATCACAGGAATCTCGCCACTCTCTGCCGTGGGCTAATTGGCTCAATGGGGCCATTCTTCCACCATTCGCTAATCGAGTTTCTGGTCCTCCCTGGCTTGCAGCCTTCCTCGCTCCATTTCCACCGGGGGGGAACGTGTGGAGCCGAGCTGTCCACCCAGGGCAGCAGGCTGTCATGACAGCAATCTGCATCCAGATGACGCCACTGTAATATGTGCTAATTATGCACCGCATCTGAGCAGCCGGCCTCAGCCCTGGCAAGACGGGGAAATGATAAAAGTCAACAGTTGATCTTTAAAATTTTAATGAAGTGGAAATATTGTCTGAGAGGAGCATGCGAGGAGCAGGGAGCAGGCGGGCTGCTCTTCAGTCTAAACAGATTAAAAAACTCCGGGGGATCAAGGCGGATTAACACGTCTAATGCTAACACCCGGGCTCCTGAGTTATGTTTGGGAAGGGGCTGTGCAAACCAGCCCACAAGAGAAACTAACCTCCTTGTTGGAAACCCTGAGCAAACAAATACTAATCACAGAATAAAGGGACAATTACCTGCGATGTCTGCAGTAATAAATCTACTAACAAGAAGACACCCTCCTGACTGCTGCTGTCCAGATCCCAGGCTCTTTCTGTTTGCCCAGTTGATTAACGGGAACAAATCGGGGAGATTATTGCCAGGAAGAAGCACCACTCTTTGTCTAGCGAGTCCCTGGGCTTGGGCGCAACATAAGGAAGCCAACCTCGCTTCAGAATTGCGCTTCCACAGTGACTTGTCCGGCGAATCCCGGGGACTGACTCCTGGTTTCCCACCCAAGCTGAGTTTGCTGAGCTGCCTGAAAGTGGCCGGTCCCTTTGCTCACCTTCCCCTGAGGCCTGATTCTGACCTGGGTTATTGGTGTAAATCCATTGGCGCTACTCCTGATCTATAGCTGTGGCAGCGAAAGGCATTTGACTGCCAAAGCCCAAGCCCCTTTGGTTAGGCAAAACCTCCCCACTCCTGCTCGGAAGACGTTTGGGAGCTTCTCTCGGAGCTGCGCTCCGGGCGGGGCCGAGGGTCAGCGCACACACAGCGCACCAGCCCCGTGCAGAACACAGGGCGGCAATCCAGCCTCGCGTCCCAAGGCCCTGGGTCCCTGTGACAAAGCCCCCATCTGACAGACGCATCTCCCTCCCCTGCCCAGGACAGACGGAGAATGGACTCCGGAGCAAACAGGATCCAAAGAAGCTCTGAGAAGGCACCCTCCCTTACCCAAGGGTGCTAAGCCCCTTGCCCCCAACTGAGGGGCAGCCACTATCTCTACCACCCTCTCCAGCTGCTTCTCCCAACCAGCCAGTTTCACCTCTGTTCTGTCTGGATTGAGCCTCAGCCAACCGGGTCTGGACCAGGTCCCAGTCCCAGCAGAGCACTGGGGAAACACAGACCTGCCCAGCCCTGGGGAAGGGGGTTCCTCTCATCAAGAGCTCTACTATCATCCTCAAAAGAGCGATGAGGCTGGGCTGGTCTAATCCAGTGTGAGTGTGGGTGTGACACCAGGCTGGTTCCCATTAAAGAACTCGCTTCTTTAATCCACTCCTTTTGCCCAGCCTCTGGCTGCCCCCTGGCCCACTTGGATCCAGTTCCCAGCTGGTCTCTTTTTAAAAGACGGGTTAATGTGTGCACCCACCATTCCTGTGACCCGTGGCCCAGCCAGGGACAGCCGGCAGACCAGTACTCACAGGCAGGCCCAGCCGGAGGTGGGTCCGCACAGCAGAACGAGGCTTCCACACCCATTCACACAACAATAAAGATATTCAGATCCTTATTGTAAAAACATTCCTCCCCCCGGAGAGCTGCTGCCACCTCCCACAAACATTCATTTCCAAGCTGTACAGTGGCTTATAATATTTAGCAGCCCTCATAAAGCCCCAGATCATGGCTGGCGAAACGAGGGTTGCACGTTGTACCTGTGGGCTGCAGAAAACAAAGTTCCTTGATCCTAGAGGGTGTCATGAGTTATTGTTTCCGGGAGGAAGTTAGACCATCATGCAGCGAAAGGCTTCACCACAGGGAGAAAGGATTCAGTGAACTTCACCGATTCCTTTACACCATGGTCTAGGAACCCTGCATATATGTATTCTGGACCTGATTCTGCGTTACTAGCACTGGTGCAAATCAAGCGTGACTCCCGGGAAGCCAACAGAATTACCCCAGTGGCAGCAAAAGGAGAGTCAGACTTGGGTCTGTAGGGGAACAATGCCACTCACGCACTGCTGTGGAAAGGATCAGACTCATTGTGATTTCAGCGCGATAGCTTCTCAAGGGGATAAATCCTCGAAGTTGCTGCATGTGCCATGAACTCTGCCATTATAGCATGAAATCAAACATGGAGAGTGATAGGCCTATGAACTGAAATCAACCGCGCAAGAGCCACGCACAATGGAGCTTCTCTGAATTACACTGAATAGAATATAAGTTACAATACTTCCAGTAATCTGGATAAACAGCGATAAGACAGGAGAAAATAAGACCCATTTAAAGTGGGCAGAAGAGAGGGCGATGGAAGCAAATGCAATAAACCATGATCCATCTGCACTGGAGACTGCAATCAAAGCGAGTCGGAGGAATGTGATGGAGATAAACTGCAATCAAAGAGGGCTGAATGCATGAAGCGGGAATTGAGGGGGGGAAATAGAACCAGGCTGAATACATCTCTTGGAATAAACCTCATTCAGCCGGAGCTCATTAAATCGCACTTGCTCTAAGTGTGATGCCTGGAACAGCTATGAAGTGGGGGGCGGAGGGGGGATCAGAGCCAGCAATGGAGATTGAACTGAAACAAACAATCACAGAGCTCCTGATTACATGGGGCTGAGAGCAGATGAGGAGCCCTGCAAAGTACAGAGAGGGAGAGGAGGGCGATGAAGGCGAGATTAACTGCAATTTGATTCTATTAGCCTCCTCCAGAAAGTCTTTTCAGCTCCTGACGGCAGGCCTCACTCTGCCCCGCAAAGCCAGAGCCGTTAGCAGCTCCGCTCAGGATCTTTGTCCTCACAGCCTGGCCCTGGGCTGAGCTGGGAGGGTGGATGTGAATCTCTCGAGTTCTCACAGCTGCATGCGTGGAGTTTTGAACTAAAAATCTCTAGTACTAAATTAGTACTACATTTGGCCCAGCTATCCTGCCCACCTGTAGGGAACCCACCTGTAGCAACGCGTATTGTGTAACGCAGGAGAGGGAAGTGCCCGGCACCATTGGGCACAAGATGTGCTCCTCCTCAGACATCGCTGCCCTGCGGGGAAGGGTCTCCACCAGAACAATGTGCGCTCTGGGCCCCAATCTCACACCTAATAAAATCT
The DNA here is from genome assembly GCF_026122565.2 of Emydura macquarii macquarii. Lineage (NCBI taxonomy): Eukaryota > Metazoa > Chordata > Testudines > Chelidae > Emydura > Emydura macquarii. The sequence goes on along the minus strand of NW_027130449.1, from coordinate 1,298,782 downwards.
GACACTTGAGGTTTTGATCCTCGGCAGAAGAGGTGCAGCCTCAGCTCTGTGATCCAGGCAGAAGGCATTTCTGCATGCAGAGTGTTTGCAGAACTGCCTCCTGCTGCTTCCCACTGAAATAATAATGCTGAGCTCTTTGGGAGGGCATCCCCTGTACCACTGGAAGCATTCTATAAAGGCAGGTCAATATCATTATCCCCGCTGACAGGGGAAGTGACTTGCCCAGGCTCACGCAGGATGTCCATGGTGGGCTCTTTCCCACTCCCTTAGCGCCTGCCCCGGCCGCTCACTTTCCGCTAACATGCCAGAGATCAAGCTGGCCAACAGCAGCAAGTGGGGAAACAGCGAATCTGAAATGAATATTGCAGAATATCCACAGAAAGTGCAATGAGGAATTTTCACGTGCACCAGAAACCTAATTGGAAGAGTCTCTCCACCCAGACCGAAGCATGCCATCTGGGCGCTCCATCCAGTCAGAACCATCCCATCTTCAATGGCAAATATTGAAATTTGCCAGTGAACAGGGATTGGCAGACCAAGAGTCACCCATCTAAAATGCTTGGCGAATATTTCTGAATTCCAGCCATTACACTGTGTTAAACCTTTCCCTGCCAGATTGAGGAGCCCACGGTTAACTATTTCTTCCCCATGGAGATACTCACAGACTGTCATCAAGTCACCCCTTAACCTTCCCTTTGTTAAGCTAAATCGATTGTGCTCCTGGAGTCTAGCACCAGCAGGCAGGTTTTCTAACTCTTTAATCACTCTGATGGCTCTTCTCTGAACCACCCCCCCAACCTATCAACATCTTTCTTGAATTGTGGACACCAGATCTGGACTCAGTGTTCCATCAGTATTGGCACCAATGCCAAATACAGAGGTGAAACACCCCCTCTGCTCCTACTTGAGATCCCCCGTTTATGCATCCCAGGAGCACATTGGCCCTTTGGGCCACAGCATGGCACTGGGAGCTCACGTTCAGCTGATTATCCACCTCAACCCCCAAATCTTTGTCAGAGTCGCTGCTTCCCAGGATAGAGCCCCCCATCCTGGATGTGTGGCTTACGTTCCTTGGTCCCAGATGTATACACTGCACCCAGTTTACCAAGTGATTCAGACTGCTCTGTGTCAGACCTGACCTGTCCTTTACCACTCCTCCAATTTTTTACACTCCCCCACGAGGTTTGTCTTGTGTGCCCATTGGCACCAGAGCCCCAGTGAGGAGGACTGGGGGGGGCACCCTGAGGTGGACACCAGGCAGGTCTGGACAGAAGTCAGGATCCCGGTATAGTGCAGCTACCAGACTCTCGTTGTTCCCTGGTTCTGTTTGCCAGAGCGGCCCCTCTGGCCCGAGCAATTCCCCAGGATTCAGGGCTGGAAACCGGGTGGTTTCCATTAGGATGAGAAATTGGCGATATGGGTCAGGTCTGTTCTTGGTGCGATCCTGTTTATTCATAAAAAAACATGCAGAAAGTCCTGTTTCCCTGAACACAGTAGAAACAAACAGCAGCAGGCAGAAATCCCTGAGTCTGCTCTTCCGGTGAACTCTGTGCCCAACAAGCCCTGTCTCTTCGTTTCCTTTCAGGGTCACACTGACAACTTCGGCTGGTTTTCTCTGCCCGACACACACAACCTACAGCCAGTATCCTGGCCCCTGTGTTTGCAGCCAGGGAAACTCCTGTTAATCTACTTGCCATTTGGCCAAGACCCAGATCCACAAAGGCATGTAGGCACCTAACTCCCAGTGAAATCAACGGGAGAGTTAGATATGAGAGTTCAAGGATATGGGCCATAGAGCCTTGGGCAGAGCCCCCAGCTGTTTTTACTGCATAAAAGAACTTGATTATGAGAGTGCTTGACAGCCACTGCCGTTAAAAGGGTCTGCACTGTCTTTGGAATCAGGAGTTGTTATAGCCGTGTCGGTCCCAGGGTATTAGAGAGACGAGGTGGGGGACGTAATATCTTATATCGGACGAACTTCTGTTGGCAAAAGAGACAAGCTTCTGAGCCACACAGACTCTTCTTCAGGTCTGGGCTTGACGAAGAGCTCTGTGTAGCATGAAAGCGTGTCTCTCTCACTAACAGAAGTTGGGCCAATAAAAGCTATTACCTCACCCGCTTGTCTCTTTGAAATCAAGGCTCATCTGAAGGCAGCCAGCAGCTCCTTTCTGCATAACAGCTCCGGGAGCATTCAGAATAGCGATAGCTGGGGCAGTGGGAATGCTGGGAACTCTGCAGAGACCAGCCAATTCATCTCACGCACTGACACCGGCCATGAAACAACTGTCAGCTTTTGGCCACCACCCGTCTGAGCTGGACTGGTACTGGCAAAAGGCTGTCTAACTTCAGAGCGATGATTTACAGAAATGGTATAACACAGGCAATGCGTGAAACCCCCCGACTGCTGCTCCTGCTCTGTTTAATATTCCAGTGGAACGTCGCTGTTCATTTAAATTATTGTGGAGAATAATTGTTTTGATAATTGTTTGATAACCTGTTATTTTCAGGTAATTTATTTCCCACTTTTTCTGCCTGACGGATGCTGCGGAGTCCCTGAGCGCCCCAAGCTGCGGCAGGAGAGATGGAAAGGCTTTGTGTTACTCTGGAATTAATATTTATTTGGTTTCTTTACTCACCCAAGAACAAGAGAGAGTATGAATAATACATAGGCCCAAAGATGCCCAGATAGGAGGCTTTACATTCTGACTGCCGGCAGGATCCAGGAGACGCGGTAGAATGTAAGGAGCGCAGCCGGGCGTCACGCAAGCAAACAGGAATCTAGGGCAAAGGGAAGGCGTGGCTCGCGTCAAGGCCTGGGTTCGAGGTAAAACAGAAACAGAATCATTATGGCTCTTCAAGGGGGGGAAGACGTTCAAACGGAGACCGAGGCATAACACAAAAGCCGAGACCTAGAGAGGGAAGGGATGTGCAGCGCTCCCGGCCTCCCCCACCCCACGGAGAGCTGTGCCGGCTGGGGATGGGTCCGGTGATGGCCACGTGGAACGTTTGCCACCATGGAGGAAGGTCACACGCTGCAAGATGGTTGCTCGGTAGCAAAAAGGCCCAGAGAGGAAAGCCAAGGAGCACCTCAAGTCTCCAGGCAGCAGCAGCGGTGGCAGCTGTGAAAAGCAGCTCTACAGACTGGGTGCTTACAGCGGGGAAGGGGCCAGGCCTGGTGCGCCAGTGCAGGGACGGGGTAGCAACACTGGGCCCTGCCCGGCCCCTGGTGCAGCCATTCACACCAAGGCAAAGTCAGAAAAACACGGTGGGATGGATTCTGTGGTCTGCTAAGTCCCCCTCTGCTGCATAAGTACAAGCCTGGAGATGGGGACAGAGGAACCGCCAGGCTGGGTTAGACCTGAAGGCCACGCCCCTGTCTCCGACCAGATGCTTCAGAAGAAAGTGTAAGAGCCCCACCATAGCAGATGTGGGGTAATCTGCCCCCCACGTTACAGCTCATTCTAGTCTCTAGTCGCTCGAGATCATCTTCGCCCCTGGGCAGGAGGTTTTCTCTCCCCCACAATCCGCTCCCTCCCGGCACTACCCAGGAGAACTCTGGGTATAAACCTCCAGCCCCTCTGGGACTCTCGCTATGTTCCTGGCTCCCCTGGCTTCACAGAGTGCTGGGGACTCTGCTAGGGAGGGCTGGTGGAAGTGCCTCCCGCCCCCCCCGCGGTGGAAGGGGCAGGTGGGGATATTTCGGGGTGAACAGGGGACGTGACAGAGCAGAGTTCCCCGTGTCCCACCCTCCACTGGCCAATGGGTCCCTCAGGGGGCATGCACCAGCGGCGGAAGTGAGCTGTGACTGTGCAATCTTGGCTCCCTGCCTAGTTCTCAGTGGTGGCAGATGACAGAACAAGGAGCAATGGTCTCAAGTTGCAGTGCGGGAGGTCTAGGTTGGATATTAGGCAAAACTTTTTCACCAGGAGGGTGGTGAAGCACTGGAATGGGTTACCTAGGGAGGTGGTGGAATCTCCATCTTTGGAAGTTTTTAAGCTGCGGCTTGACAAAGCCCTGGCTGGGGTGATTTAGCTGAGGTTAGTCCTGCTCTGAGCAGGGGGTTGGACTAAATTACCTCCTGAGGTCCCTTCCAACTCTATGATTCTAAGATAATGATGAAAGGATTAGAAAACCTGCCTTACAGTGCTAGACTCAAGGAGCTTAAACTATTTAGCTTAATAAAGAGAAGGTGAAGGGGTGGCTTGATTACATCTATAAGCACCTACCTGGGGAACACATATTGAACAATGGGTTCTTCAGTCTAGCAGAGAAAGGTCTAACACGATCCAATGTCTGGAAATTGAAGCTAGACACATTCAGAGTGGCAATAAGGCATACGTGTTTGACAATGGGGGTAATTAACGACTGGGACAATTCACCAACAGTTGTGGTGGATTCTGCATCACTGACAATTTCGAAATCAAGACTGGATGTGTTGCTAAAAGCCCTGCTCAAGGAATTATTTGGGGGCAGGTCTCTGGCTTGTGCTATTCAGGGGGTCAGACTAGATGATCACAATGGTCCCTTCTGGCCCTGGAATATGTGAACCTACACATCAGAACTCACAAGCCTCTCTCCAGAAGCACAAGCCTTCTAGTGAGCAAAGCTAGGCAAGAGCCTGGATACAAAACTGCACACAGCACCTGCACTTAAAGGGACTCCTGCAGGGCCCAGTCTGGTGTACACAGACCCAGCGGCATGTCTGGTGTCTCACCCTTGTGGGACAGATGTTTGATTCAGGCTGGGTGGTTTCAGATCTGCCGTGCGTTGTGAGTGGGGACGTAGGGCAATATCGCTATACGTGACACGCATCTGTTCACGGTTTCTCATCAGCACGGATACTGGGATTAGTTGGTTAATGCAGCCGCCCATGTCCTGAGATAAAGGGCTGAAGCATACAGACATTTCTTATCAGACGCTGGCTGGCCTGTAAGTGTTTACTAACGTGTTCCAATTGTCTGCGGCAGGCTGGTGACAGGCATGTCCGCTTGGTCCAAGGACGGGCTGTGTGTACCCTGCAGTGACATCCCACTTTCTCTCACTCTGGCTCGTCTGAAATGGAGAAGTGGAGCCATTGCTTCTCTAGTAAATCACCCACCTCTGCCCAGGAGAGCACCTCAGATGCATCAGGCAAGGTATTTCCAGTAGAGATAGGGAGGTGTTAGTATTGTTCTACAAGGCGCTGGTGAGACCTCATCTGGAATACTGTGTGCAGTTCTGGTCCCCCATGTTTAAGAAAGATGAATTCAAACTGGAACAGGTGCAGAGAAGGGCTACTAGGATGATCTGCGGAATGGAAAACCTGCCTTATGAGAGGAGACTCAAAGAGCTTGGCTTGTTTAGCCTGACCAAAAGAAGGCGGAGGGGAGATATGATTGCACTCTAGAAATACATCAGAGGGATAAATACTAGAGAGGGAGAGGAATTATTTAAGTTCAGCACCAATGTGGACACAAGAACTAATGGATATAAACTGGCCATCAGGAAGTTTAGACTTGAAATTAGATGCAGGTTTCTAACCATCAGAGGAGTGAAGTTCTGGAACAGCCGCCCAAGGGAAGCAGTGGGGCAAGAAACCTAGCTGGCTTCAAGACTGAGCTTGATAAGTTCATGGAGGGGAGGGCATGATGGACAGCCTAATTTGGCAATTAACTGAACTTTGACTATTGGCAGTAAATATGACTATGGTCTGTGATGGGACTTTTGATGGGATGGGTTCTGAGTTACTACAGAGAATTCTTTCTGGGTGTCTGGCTGGCGAGTCTTGCCCACATGCTCGAACTTTAACTGATCGCCATATTTGGGGTCGGGAAGGAATTTTCCCTCAGGGCAGATTGGCAGAGACTGTTGCGGGTTTTCGCCTTCCTCTGCAGCCTGGGGCACGGGTCACTTGCTGGTGGATTCTCTGTACCTTGAAGTCTTTAAACCATGATTTGAGGACTTCAGGAATTCAGTCACAGGCGAGGGGTCTATTACAGGAGTGAGTGGGTGAGGTTCTGTGGCCTGCGTTGTGCAGGAAATCACACTGGATGATCACAATGGTCCCTCCTGACCTTTCAATGAGTCTCTGAGTTCTGCAGCTCAGAAACGGCTTGCCATGGCATGTCTGCGCGGCTGCCACGGTAGCTGGGGGAAGAGTCTCTGGCGAGGCCAAGAAGTCTCGTGAGCCTGAAAGCGAGGGCTGCGTTCTAAATCCACCTGCCGTTTGTTCCTTTGGGAGTGACTCTCCTGTCAGTGTCTTTGCCGTCCTGTAGGGTCTGCTAATAGAAACCCCCGGACTGCTGGAGACATGAGAGCGTGCCAAAGCAGAGCTGTTCGTATTGATTAAAAAGCCAGGGGCAGATGGCAGGAGGACTGGCACTGTGACGTGCAACGCTGTTATTTCTCTTGAAGACTCTCTAATTGGGATAACAGCCGATTAAAAGGATGCTGGATCTGAAGGATCGGAAGGAGGCAATTGTCTGATTTCACAGTGAGTCTGACACTGATGGCACTGCATTCAGGATGAAAGGCCTTGTATATTCATTGGAAAACATGGCCCAGCGTTTAACCCGAAAACATCCTCCCTGAGGAACTCAGAGAGGCATGCACTGGACAGGGTTCTGAGGCGTCTGCATTGCATGTGAAGCTGGCGATGGGACTGTAAGCTCCTTGGAGGCGGGCACGGTCTCTTTGTTCCAGAGGCGTTCAGCGCGGAGGGGTGCCTTTCGGCACAATCACAACGCAAGCTGCTGCTGTTGTTAGTTAAGTTGAGAGGGGAGCAGCAAAAAAACCGATCAGACATTTCCCAGGAAGCAAGCTGGTTGTGATCGGCGTGGAGAGCCGACAGCCGGAGGTGGGAGAGAAAATCACCGCCACCTACACGCACATAAAGGATCTTATCAAGAGAGTTGGGCTCAGTCGCCATGCATTCCCAGTGTGGACAAAGCGAGTGGTCTGCAACAGGGGAATCCCTGATAAAGATGAGAATGGTTTGAGCAATGGGCCAAGGTGCTAAGTGAGGCAGCAGGGTCCCCATCACTGGACATATCCAAGGCTCAGGATCCATCCACCTCCTGGGGATGGGAAGGAAGGTGACACCGGTCCAGCGGTGCTGCTGTCATCCCTGGGACTCAAGTCCCTCACTGGTCTAACGTCACCTCGCTGGACGCTGACCACCCCGTTTCATGACAAATGCCATTTGCCCAGCAGCATTCCCAGTGCCTCTCGCTGCCCTCCTGCCCGGGAGCTGAGCACAAGTAGAACAGCCAAAGTTCGGCATATTTACAGCTCGGCTGCAAATCCTCTGCACCCAGCTCCGTCCGGGTCCATCTGCAGCTGGCATTCCTGGCTCTGCATGGGCACACAGTGACATTTCCACCCCGTGTGTCAGTGCCGAGCTGGGTTCCAGTGGCTATTTTCTGCCTTTGGGGTGAAAATTCAACGTTATCTGCTCCCGAATGGCCTGAGTTCCAGAGAGCAGGACCAAATGGCTCTTGGTACCTGACTCTAACATCCCAATGACCTGGCCTCAAATTCATCTGTTGCAGCGAGGGGTCAGACTACCAGGACATGGTGCTGCTTTTCCCATCCTCATCCTCTTCCCCAACTGAGCTGGGCTGCCTCCCCTGCCCCAGCCCTTTGCCGGAGATGACAGGCCAACTTGCCGTCACTTACGTCTTCCTCAAAGGCAGTTTGATTAGCAGAGATTTTAATCTCTGCATTTGCTTTGGCTGCTTTGGTGGCCCATCTTTTCAGAACAGCTGATCAGAACAGCCTGCATTAGAAGAAGCCGACTCTTGATCTTTTAATCACAAAGGCACTCGGGGAGCTCTCCCCTTCCTCTGTCCGATCAGTTTATTATTCCATTTGATGTCAGCTTGTCTCAGAAATCTAAGGCTGCTGACATTATGGAGACTGCCTTCCACCCTGTCTAGCTGGGTGTGCGGCATTACCGGCTATTAGGGGCATTATGAGATTCTAGCATTTAAAAGGTGTGAATGACAGGCCCTCCGGGCCGACCCTACAGCAGAACAGCAGAACTCCCCACGGCTCAGCAGTGCAGGCCTGGGTGTTTGAGGGAGGTAGAGAGTCATCTGTTTTCATTTAGATTGGAAGGGCCTATTTATTTCTAAGCAGAGATGCGTATGGAAGATCTATAAAGTCTCAGCCCTCGTCTGAAATGATTCTGTCCAGCTCCGGCTGTCGCTAGATCTCATCCTGTCCCAAGGCTACTGCAGACAGACTTACCTCCCCCGTAGCCCTGTACTGCCCCTTGTGCTCAGATGGGATTGCTGATTAATTTGCGAGCCAGGCAGACACTGTTCTCTCTTCCTTTTCCAATTCCATTTCTCTCTTGTCCTTTGATTATCAGATAAATAAGAGCCGTCTGTTCTCTTTCCAGACAATGCATTCTCCGCTCTGGTCCTCCCGCTGAGGCAGATTTATCTTTGGAAGCATCACCTTGTTTGTTGGGTCAGCTCCCCGCTCAGATGGCTACGATCCGTACTCGGATGTCGGCATCTGCTGGGGGGCAGCAGGGACCGTTGTTTTGGGCCTTTTCCTTGGGTACCATTTGCAGGGATGATTTTCCAAGAGTGTTGAGTTATCGGTGGAGAAGGAACTGTCTGATGAATGTATCCCTCTCCCCGGTTGTGATCTGCTCCTGAGTTCTGCGAGTGTGCCTGTTACCCACAAGCATCCTGCCCTGCACGTGGCACAACGGTCACCAGGAAAGGGTCAGCAGTTCCCACATGGTGAGATCTGAGACATCTGCAGGTCTTGGAGTAGCAATTCGCGGCAGGAACTGTGGGGTCTGATGGCCAACACTGATGACTCTGCTATGATGACTGTGTCTGGGCATTGATATCAGCCTGCATTTACAGTGCGCCTTTTCATCCTGCACTTTACAAAATCTACACAGCAAGCACTCTTCCCGCAGTGAGAGGCAGCCGTCTCTGGGGTGGAACACGACAGCCGTTTGTGCACTGCAGAACAGGTCAGGGATTCAAAGAAGCAAAATGCAACTACCCCAATTGGAATTTGGTCAGGATCCCGGGATTCACTCTCTTCTCTTGATGGTAAGATCCCAGACCACAAGGGGGAGGACCTTGGTTTTAGATCCCATCTGGAAGAATTGCCTCCAGCAGCGCACAGCCCCAGTACCCTGCTGGGGAAAGGAGCTCCACATTGATGCAGAAGGTAGAGTGGCCACCTGCTGAGTCCCTGTAGTTTCTTCTCGTCCAGCTTCCCCAGAGAGTGAGCGCCTGACCGCTGAGATACAGCAGATCAGGAGGGGAGAAGGCCTGGGGCTGGTGCGGTGTGGCTGCAAAAGAAGGGACGCTGCATACCACAGCAAAGGCAACTGGAGAGCATTAAACTCTGCTCACGGGTGCGAGGGATGCTCAGGAAGTGTTTGTGTGAGCAAGGGAGGAGAACACCTGGTTTGTGAGGGTTCTCACCATGACAGTGGCTGGAGCAAGAATTGCCAGGTGGCTGAGTGGCTGCGTTCTCCAGAGGGAAGCACACGACTCTTTCCTGACCGGACAAGAGAAGGACATTCTGGGCCGACTGCTGGAAAAGAGACCAGGCAGAATCTTGGGAGGAACCGAAGAGCCACCAAACACGGCCGCTGCAGGTCTGAGATCCCTTCAGGCACGTCTGCACTTCAAGCCGGAGGTGTGAATTCAGCGGAAGGAGCCAGACCACACTTGCTGTGACAGATAAAAATAGAAGGGTGGCCATGGGGCTGTGAGCGGTGGGATACGCTCGCCCCTGGGGACGTAGCTAATATCTCAGATGGGATCAGACTCGGGGTGGCTTGGCCCTTCCTTTTGTACTGCCACAGCCACCCTCTGTTTTCCGTGCTCTCATTCAATCAGAGCTAGTGCAGGTATGTCTCTTGGAGCTGGGATTTACACTTCCTGCTCAGTGTGCAGCTGTCCCCTTAGTCAGAGACCTCAGCTCTAACGCCGCCTCTGCTTTCCATGCAGATTCTGCAGCCAGGTGTTTGCACAGAAAGTTTAGTGCTTCAGTAATTTCCTGGGGAGAGGCCCTGTCACGTGGGTGCAGGGGGAAGAGAGAGGCATGGATGTGGTGGGGCCAGTGCTGCATTCAGTGTTTGGCTGCTTCCCTCCCTTATGCATCAGTCTGTTCCCCATCACTGCACTGTAGGGCCGGGACAACACAGGCCAGGCTACCAAAGGTCTGGGATTGCACACGGAGTCCCTCCGTTTGCACACTCGATCTGTGACACACTATGTGCATCGAGCCGTCATTTACTAAATGTTTCATTGGTTAAATGGGCAAGTGCATCAAGACGCTACTTGGACTAAGCTGGTCCCGGGCCCAGTTCACAGCCTGTCTGTGGGTTTGTCTGCCCTCGGGCTGGTGATCCTAATTGGGCCAGATGCTGCTCTCAGCCAGACTGGTTTAAATCCCACGGGAACTGCACTGAAATCAGTAGAAGTATTGAGCATTGCTATGGCCATGAGGGAACAAGGTCAGAAAAAGGACAGTCTGGCAGTTAAGGTCCTAGACCAGGGGTGGGCACAATGCAGCCCGCAGGCCGGATCTGGCCCATCTGACATTTCTGTCTGGCCCGCCATGGCCCACCCACTTTGAAAGCAGGCCCACCCAATCCATTGCTTCTGCTGCCAATGCTCTGCTTAAACTACCCTGGAGCGTCAGGCAGCTTTCGGTCAGTCGCTATCCGAACTTCCGGCTTCCGGTCGTGTGAGTGGAAGCCGGAAGTGGCCCAGGCCCGCGATGACTTACCAAAATTTGTGGAGTGGCCCCTCTGTGAAATTTATTGCCCACCCCTGAAGATTCTATGTTCCTGGGTTCAATTCCTGGTTCCACTCCAGGCTCCTGTGTGACTCCCACCAGCCCCGGAGCAGGAGGCGCCCTCTGTCCAGGAGTGGTCGGTTTGATTTCTAGCTCCCAGCACCGTCTGTACGGGGCTGCGGAACAGGTATAAGACGTCAGTGATCAGCGGGGGAGCTGCAGCTCTCCTCCACTGCCTGCTCTGCCTGGCTGTTGCTTACCCCTCTCTCTCTACTCTGCCCTAGAACACACCCAGCAGCGCGAGGCCTTTGGGGTCCTCCCTAAGCCACCCAAGCCAAAGAAATCCCTGTTGATTTGACTCCGCTTGTACCCGCCAGCCCCTTACTCAGGGCTGGCGAAGCAGGGCCCCACTCTGGTGCCAGGTCCAGGCAAAGTCGATCTGCTCCAATTCACCCAGCAGGTTTGCCCCTTGCTGAGATTTTTCAGCTACATCCCAGTTTTGCTCAGGTCTATCCCTGGAGCAAAGCGGCCGCCGAGAGCAGGAAGGGAAGGCTGAATCTGTGGGCAGCAGGGCCGGGATAACAGAGATCACAATTCTAACACCCCCCGCAGGACGGGTTTGAGCGAGAGAAGATCGCCATGCAGCGTGAGGGAGATAAAAAGGCATGATAAATGAATGGCAGGAGAGCGCACGGTGTGCTGGGTATTAATGAGACCTGCTGGAGAGACAAACCTGGCCCTAGAGGTGGGGGAGCAGTGAGGTCCAAATGGGCCAGAGTGGGTAAGCCAGGGTCAGGGCCTGGGAAAGGAGCTGGTTCTCTGAGCAGTGAGTAACTAGCGCTGTGGGAACAGAGATGCTGGGCCCTCCTGGAGAGCTGATTAGTCAGCGCTGGTGATTAGCCGCAGCAGAGTTCAGCGGGAACCCAGCTTTCTGTGATAATAAGGGGAGATATGGTATCTCCATGGAGCAGATCCTGTGATGGGATTCCCACCCCACCTTTCACAGGATGCCTTCAGATAAGGGCTGGTATGTCGGTTAATTAGCCTCACACGCCTGCACTGTGGACTTGGGGAGACATTGGAATACGATGAAATAATTTGTAAGAAGGGACAGGGGTTAAAGCAGGGGCTGTCCGACTCTGTGGGTGACAGAGAGCTCCTCCCCACGCTGCACCGCTGAGCAGTACACTGGAGATGGAGCAGAGGTGGGCGGATCACTACAACACAGCCTACAACGTGGACATACCTGTGTCCCTGGAACTGGGCAGTGCTCCTGTGCGGACCCAGAGATGCACGGGATGGGCAGAGCTGAAGGACTCACTAGCCTGGCTTCTGGGCTGCTCCCCAGCAAAGCCACTGCTTGAGCTGACTGGAAGAGGCGCCCGGCTGGTTTCTGAGTGCTTGGCCGGTTGCTGATGCCCCCACAGGAGCTGGTTTCAGACCCTTCTCAGCAGAAGCTGCCGTGTAATACAACTCCCTGCTCGTGCTGAACGGCAGGGCCAGGTTCAACAGATCGAGGGTCCCTCTTGGCAAATTGCTAAAACCAGATTAAACTTCCACCCAGGAACCGGGGGATCTAATTGTCCCCTCCCGGGCTGCCCTTAGCAGGCGGAAAACACCCACACCCCCAGCACAGCTTGGAGGCAAGGGGATCTGTACTGGGGGATGGGAACAGAGTCATTAACCTGGAAATCACAGCAACAGGACAGCTATACAAATTGAGAGTGCCTGGACATTTGGCAGTAGTCTGTCCAGCCTCCCAGCTGTCAGTGAGAACGTCCCCCTGGTAACAGTGCCATGGTCACACCACCACACCCCATCACCCCTGGGATCAGTAAGGAGCTGCAGGCTGGGTCTCTTGGAAGCTCTGGCTCCAGTCCCAGAGAAGCAGCTTCCCTGGTCCCACTTGGAGATGCCTCCCCCTAACCCAGCTAGTGATTCAGCTTTCCTGGAGAGGTCCCGGCTGGGGAGAGAGCTCTGCTGCTGTGCTCTACCATGGCTCTCACAGTAAAGTCCCTGTGGAAGAGAAGCAAAAAGCACATAGGACTGTTGAACTGAGTTCTGGCTGCTTAGAAATTAGCTTGTCTCACATGGTAAGAGCTCCCCCGACACCCCGTCCAAGTTCACGTATGGTGACTCCCTAAGTCTCACTCAAGGAATTGTGGGTCGGTAGCCTATGCAAATGGAGCAGCATATGGGAGCCGGTTCCCCTTTTCACCATCGAGGAGGGAGACAGCGCTCTCTGGCCACTGGGTGCCTGTTAATAATGACAGTCAAGGCTTCATCCAGCGCACACAGCACCTGGCACTTCTCGGGTCTTTGTCTTGCTGGGGAAACTGGCCTGCGGCCATCGGCGTCCTGCCCCCTGCCACTGAAGGCCTCTGTGTGTCTCTGTGTGTAGACCCCTGTGGCCAGGCCTTCTGGCTGGCAAGGCAGGACTGAGATCACCCCAGTGGTGTTGTGTAAGCAGTGGCTCACCTGGAGCTCTGCCCCCCTGCCCTGAGTGTGGAAGCAGAGAGAAGAGCTCCCATGCTGGCAGTGCATCCTGCTGGGCAGTGCAGAGCGGCTGGCATTTACTTCAAAGCACAGAGGGCCAGATGCTGCTGGTGCAGAGCTGGAGTAACATCATTGGTGTCGGTGGGAGGAGGTTGAGGCTCTAAGAGTTTGTCAGACAGAGAAGCCCGGGAGCATAGTCCCATGGAGTGGTGAGTTGCAGGGGCTGGCGGGTGGGGGAGGGATGCAGAGCAGCAGGGTGCCCGGGGAGGGGATCAATCCCAAGCCTGGTGAGCGATGACACAAGCCATTGGAACACATGCCTGCAGGACCAAAGGCCCCTGGAACACTTGGTGAGGTTGTGTGTCACACGGAACAACCCACTGACCCAGAATAGTTTGTAAAATCTCCTTGCTGAATGATGGATAAATTGGGGAAAAACCATGGACAACTGGAGCTCAGATAAAAGCAGCTAAATTCCCCAAGCGTAAGACACCCAGCACCCCAGGCGACCAGCTGTGACAACGGCACTGTGTGTTGTGTATGGCAGCTACCATGCACTGTGCTGCGCTGGTGTAGTTCACAAGAGGATTCTAGGTGGCGTTCGAACATGCAACTTCCGTAACAAGTGAGAGGCAAATTGAGATTGGCTCCGTTAAAAGGCCCCTATAAACATACCCTCAACCCAGAGCGTCACCTGAAAGGGCCGCCTGTGTCGAGCTCTTTTGTCCCGTTTATTTATTAGCATGCGATTCAGAAAGGAAAATGGAGAGCCTGATGAATAAAACACAACCCACTGCTCTCCGGAGAGGAAACAGGGTTGGAATTTACCAACCAGAGTAACAGGCGTTGGGCCAAATTCTCCGCTGCTGTATATTGGGGCAGCTCTGCCGAAGTCAGTCGAGCTGTCCCGGGTTGCACCAGTGGAGAATTTGACCCATCATGGTTGTCTTTATGTGCTTAAAACGCCTCTGGAATTCATAATTGGCAATTACTCCGTTTATTAATGCATTGGTCTGATGTGTACAGCAATGCGCCTTTTCCGTCGGGCTGAATGGGATGAGCTCGGGGTTCTGAGATGCTAATTAGCCTCCTAAGTGCCACCCCAGGCTGCAGCTCCAGGTCCGTCCAAAGTGCAGGCAGCACGTTGGGTATAATAAGTGCTAATGACTGTCTTTGAAAAGTGCAGAGCCATAGGTGGTAGAAAGGCGCAATGGAGAGAGAACGTGCAGCCGGGGAGGAAGGGGGTGCTGGCAGTGTGAGGAGGAGAGAATCACAAGCATGGCTGGAAATCCCCAAAAGATGGAAATGTTTGGCTGCGCCTGCCAGGGAATTAATTAGCTGCTGGTTAATAGGTTGTGTTTGCTTTGCATTGTATGCACTGATCAATGGGTCAGGGAAGCAGTGCAGAGAGAGCCCCCTGCAGTGGGGACACCCTAGCCCCTGTCCTAAGTGACCATGACAAGATTGGGGGTTGAGCCCCCAGGAATCTTGGGCCCAGCCTTGTTGGGGTTACAGGGACCCCGCCAGACAGGAGAGTGGAAGGGGAGTCCTCGCAGGTGAAGGGAGTGGGAGCCAGGACTCAGATCCTTTCGCTAACCAACTCCACGGGGCAGTGCATGAGCCAGGGAAGTTCTGCACAATAGCGGGCCCATTGCCCCGCTTACACACACGATGAGTGTGATCCTCTCTGGGGCCCGGGATGCCTACACAAGCACTCGCCTCCCCATGTGCTTGGCACGGGAGCCGTCGTGGAGGGCAAGGCAGCCATGCAGCTGACAGCTTGCTGCCCAGTCGGCGAGCACAGACTCCAACGCACCTGCCTGGAAGTTGAGAAAACTAGAGGTGCCTGACGAGCAAGAAAGGAACAAGAGGACGCTGTCCAGCCGAACACTGACACTGCTTCCCTGTCGGAGAGCAGCAGGGCAGCTGGCCGTGCAGAGGGGCGCGGGAATGAGATCTTCATGGCAGATTCTGGAGAGATGGCGACAGGTCCCAGAGCTGCAGCCCAGCCGCAGGCAGCGAAAGCAGCTGGAAGGAACATTCACCAGCGTGTGCAGCTCTGACGTGTAAAAGGCAGTGAGGTCCCATCACTGATCTCCCAGTAACCTCCACTTCCCTTCCCTCATGCATAGGGTGGGAGCTGGGTCAGAGTCCGTGCGACCAAGGGCTGGAGCAGAGCAGGAGAAAGCTCAATCCCTGGGAGAAAGGCAGGGTCGGGAGAGGCTTATAGCCGGAGCCAATCGCCTACCTCTGCAGCCCCGGGCATTGCAGGTCTCCTGTCCTGGGCTGGCCCGCTGCTGCCTGGCAGAGCGCAGAGCCCAGCACCCCTGGGGATTCCATGTCTGGTGGGACTGTGCGGTGCCGGCCTGCCCCAGCGTCCCGTCATCAGTGTCACGCTGCTCACTGCCCAGCACGGACACACCGGGCTAGAAGGGGGTTGATTCCCTGGAGTCTGAAGGCCTGTTGCTGGCACTCTAGCAGCATAAAAGGGCCTTAAACCAGGTAGTCCTTGCCCCAGGGGGCTCTTTGCTGTGTGAGGGGGCTCCACAGACCAGACCAAGCTGGTAGAGTGACTCTCTGCTGGCATGGCAGGGGCACAGGTATTGCACCAGGGATGGGGCCAGGGCAAGAGGTGTGCTCAGAGCCAGGATATCAGCTGCTCTCAGCTGGGCCATGGGCAGATGTAACACAGACTGGGATTAAATGAAGCCCAAGTTCCATGTGCTGCTTGGTAGACACACCCCATGAAGACGTGGACAGCTGGAGCATGTGCCCACCAGGCGCCTGGACAGGCAGGACTAGCCCGTACCACCACTCCTCTTGCTGCTATTATTACCCGAGGTAGCTTTGAGCTAACTAGATCCACTCATGCTGCAGTCACAGCTCCGATTGCAGTGTACAGATTACAAAGCAAGGCCTCCGACGTGGTCGGGGGAAGCTGCGTGTGCACTGGGCTCTTATCTGTGTCCAGAGCGCGGTGAGATTGTGATGACACGCGATCATGCAGTTACATGTGTGACGTTTCCTGAGTGTAATCACCGCAGTCAGGATCAGAGACAGCTCTGTCAGAAACTTGGGGCTCGGAACCCAGATTTCCAGCCCCAAACCATCTTTGCTATTTTTAACGGGACGTCTTTAATTGACCTGCCCATGGGTTCCCATCTGCTTTTCAGGACTGGTTTTCCTTCCTGGTAACTGATTCATCTGAGTGTGTAATTACTTCACAGATCCACTTGTAGGAGAACCCTTCTCTGTGAGCAGGAACGCCCATCAACTTCTCATTGGATCACAGCGCTCCTCTTCCGTAACATGATTCATAATCAATTACCAGACACGCATCTGCTCAGTCAATTGCAATGTATTTGGGAGCCTTCACAGCTTCCACCCCCCAGCAACTAATTAAGGTTCTGCAAACAGTTTGTCAGTAGTAAGTCTGCCTGTTGAAACGTCTTCCTGGGAATTGGTGCTGCTTCCAGATCGAATTAAGTCTTCTTCAGGAATCTAGCTATTCATGGGGACTTTACAGAAAGAAAGCACACAGACCACATGCAGACTTGGAGGTGGGTTGGGATACTGGGGGGTCTCGTTAATACATAAAACATAAGCGAGAGGGAATATTAATTCAAATGTCTGTTTTAGTTAATGCCATTGAACTAATAACCAACAGGATCCCACTGAAGGCAGGTGTCACTCAAATCGAAATGATCGTGCAGCAATTTTTCCTACCTACTATAGATCGGTGTGTAAGGAGGTGGTCATCTTGTTCCCTAGTTGAAGAGCTCCAGCGGGGTAGCCGTGTTAGTCTGCATACAGCAAAAACAACGAGAGTTCTTTAAAGTGCGACAGAACTCTCGTTGTTGTTTCCTAGTGTGACTTGTTGGTCTGCAGCAGACACCAGCTGATATCCCATCTTGTGCTTTATCTGTTAGAACATTTGATCCATAAGCATTCAAGATCATTTCTTCTGCGTTATCAGTAACCCAGACACAGGCAGTTCCATTTTTGACAGAGTGGCTGACTTGTGGGACTCCACATTGAGAGAAGGGCAGGCACTGAGCCTGTCACTTGAAAGAGGTGTCCATGGAGAGATTGCAAGTAGGTTCTAGGCACAGCTCTGGAACTGGGACACCTGGCAATAAGCATGCTGTTCTGATCAATGGACAGTAGCGTGTGTGCTCCCAAGTTAGATTAAATTGATTTTTAAAGACACATGGGGTTTTTCCCATATTTTTTTCTCATGGCTCACTCCAGGGCTGGGTTAAAGTTGTTAGGGAGCCCTATCTGTCCATACCTGATCATCCGTAGATTTATTTTTCGTTTAACTTTAATTGTGTATTTCCTGGGTTTATCACACTTGGTTCTAGGATAATCACAACTCTGCTGCCACATCCTTTACCCTAAATTATGGATATGTGTCTCCACCTTAACTCCTTCTTAGTGTAGTTTTTGTCTGGGAATAACACAAGAACAGGTACATTTGCTGAAACGAAAAGGCGATGAATTTAAAACTGATCAAAAGAAATACCAGTTTACACAATGCACAAATACCCCGTGGAACTCACTGCCAAAAGATATCACTGAAGCCAAGAGCTAAGAAGGATTGAGAAAAGGACTGGAGTGATACAAAGAATCAATGCATCCAGAGCTATGTCAGTGAATAAAGTTTCCAAGAGCTTGGAAAGAAGATAAACCCCCTGTGACCGAGTGGACTAGGTCTGGAGGCCCCCTGCTGGAGGCCTGTGGCCCTGCCTCTCCCCACACCAGAAAAAAGCAGAGAAGAAGTCCTCCAGGTGGACTAGAATGGCTGCAGGAGCCAACCAGAGGAGCTGATGGAGCGGCCAATCAGGGGCTAGGAGGGCCATATAAAAAGGAGGCACAGTGGTTAGTTTGTTGTCTGGAGTTTGAAGAGGGAGGAGCAGGTTCCTGTCTGGCTGGAATAGTAGTAGGCCAGTGGACAGCTCAGTGTGGGTAGGACTGAGCCGGGGGGGGGTGTTCATGAGAGGTGGGTGCCACCCCCACTCCAAACAGAAACAGCAGGCTCACACCTGACCAGAAGGGGGTGCTCGTGAGAGGCAGATGCTGACCCCGTTACACCCTCCTGCTCCAGAGCATAAACCAGTTTCTATCAGAGGGAGGTCAGGAAGAAACTTCCCCTAGGGGCATGCTAGATAATCACTGGCAACTTTGGGGCTCCTTGCTTCTTCCTCAGAGGCATTCGGTACCATCCTCTCAGACAGGACTCTGGTCTAGTTGCACCACAGCTCAGCCCCTTGGGTGACTTCCTGTGGTCTGTTACAATTTGTCCCTGCCCAAATAAAGGTGGTTGGTTGTGGGAGCCTGGAGGGGATACCTGGGGCATGGATTCCCCTGACTGCCTAGGCTGGGGTGATCCTTGGTACTGATGGGAACATAGGCCATAGAGCTGGAAGGGACCTTCTGGGTCATCGAGTCCAGTCCCTGCTATCGCAGGCAACCCTGTCATATAATCCTGTTCCTAAATCATAAACCTGGTCAGGTTTCTTGGTCCTACTGGGGGCGGTTCCAGAACCTCACTCTCTTGCTGGTTCAAAATCTGCTTCTAATTTCCAGACTCATGGCCAGTTTATCCTCATGCCAAATTGTCCTTGAACTTCGATAGCTCTTCTCCCTCCCCGCTGTTTATCCCGCAGTGCTTTTACAGAGAAAGCAGATCATTTTGCTAAGCTAAACAAGCTACGTTCTTCCGGTCTCCACTCACAAGAGGCTCTCAATGCCCCTGATCATCTTGGAAGCCCTTCTCTGCACCTGTTCCAGTCTGAATTCAGGTGCCTTATTCAGGAGACCCTAATGGTGCATATACTTGCATGAGCCAGTCCCCTGCCTTTGGGGTGACTCTAAGTGCATTGTGCCGTGTGTTACAGAGAGCACTCTGTAATCGGATCCCCCACCCTTTGCCAGCCCGGCCAATGCTGTTGGCTCAATCCTGTTTTCATGAAAGAACAGAGCCACAAACACCCCCCCACACCCCTTTCTACCAAAAGGTACTTCAGCCTGATACACTGTAACTTGAATCAAAAGCTAAAACCTCAACTGACTCGTATTGTTCTACCCTTTGAAATGTTCACTTCCTTTCTACGAGTCTATTTGTTTTAAGACTGTTTTATCTGTTATTTTACTCACTTTCAATATATTTGTAAAAACCCTATTTTAAGTATAAAAAGCCACACTGTGCAATGTAATATAAACGCTTTCAATTGCAAAAGACACTGTCAAAAATGAAATAATGTTTGCTTTAAAAATAATACGTAAGTTCTTCAGCTAGGAGTTGGCACTGGGTGATTGGACTGTGAATGGCTGAGCAATTGAGGTGGGTCTAGACGGGGAGAGTGATTGAACAATTGGTCTGAGTAAGGGATGTCGAAACAGACGAAGAAAACACCAGCCTCACCTACAACGTTTGAGGGAGGAAGAAAGGAGAGAAGATAATAACTTTTACCATTCAACTGGCCAAAGAGGAGCCCACCCTGATAACTTTGGAGTCAGCCCACTTCAAAGAACAAAATCTGATCAGACTTGCAACAGTGTGGGTGATTGAAGATCACACCAGAAATGCAGATGCAGCATGACAGAACAAAAACCCATAGACTTACCTGGGATCTTTTCCCTATAAAATGGGACAGAAAGATGAAGGCTGGAGGTTCGGGTCTACATCACCACACCAGCCAGGAGTACCGGTGCGCATCTGCAGAACCTTGCTCCTTACCCTCTTGCTACAGTCACCTGGCCAGTGACTACCACGAGCACCAACAGGCTGGTAATTATAACATCTGTGGGACCCCTATGTATGTTTGTCTGTCTCCCTGTCTGTGTATGCCTGTCTGTGTGTGTTAGTGTGAATGAGAGCACCAACTAAAACGTGTCAACAAAGTATATTTTATTAACAAGAATCTCTGTCATTTTAGTACTGATACAACGTGAATACTGTTGCCTCAGTGGTTACATTATTGATACTAGTTCAGTAAGTAAAGAACAGTATTGACGTTGGTACAGTGTTGATATTTTTCTCTGTTACTATTTACTAAGTTTCTGTGTTCACAATAAACGTGGCTTGTTGCCTTATCCCCTGAAAAGATCCTGTGACATTTGTTATTTGGGTAACACTGCTATCGGCTGTCTCTCATGTCCACGGATTTCACAGTGCACAGATACCCTGGGCATGGGCAATCTGATCAAAGCCTAGACAGAAAAATGGCTAACACAGATGACATTCTGCTTGCCACACCTCGGGAGGTGTTCCTGGGAGGACAGCAGCCGTCACGGACAGGCAGCATCCGAGACAAGGACACCGAGCAGGCATACCTGTCCATTCTGAGCCTCCCTAAACTTGTTAGCTTGGCCCTGTTAGGAGTTCTCATTGGTCCAAGAAGTGTTGCCAGCAGTCGCCAACACGGCAGGACTTAGCACTGGAAATAGCAGGAATGACGGTGGGATCCCTGGCTCAGGGGTGGTGATGCCACTCACTTGGATGTGGACAAAATAACTGAGCAGCCTGAAAGGAGCCCTGATCTTTGCCTGGCCTTGCCACCCTAGACAGCTTAGGAAAGCAGCCACAGCATATCGGCTTGTTAAATGCGTTCACCTCACCAGCGCAGGGCAGAAGGATTCCGGGGAGAACGTGAAGGGTGGGGGAGATCAGAGGGAAGGAGCAATGTTTGGGGTGATGGGGCTGTGGTTGGGAGACAATACTATGTGATGAAGAGATCTGGGGGAGGGACCAAACCCTGAATCCCCATGCCTCTGTGCTGTGAGGGCTTGCCCTGCACTCCAGCCTCAGTTTCCCTGGCAGTGCTGCCTTGGTGTGCAGGGGATCCAAGACAGTTGTGCCCTGGGGAGCTTTCTAGCACTGATGGGGCCATGAACCTTCAAGGAGCAGTGACATTTGGGCCAGGCAACTTACTAGTGAGAACTCCTGACACACAAACCCAGTCTCTTTCATGCCACTGACTCGTTACAAGCAACAGAATTGCAACATGCAAATTAGCTCTGTAAGAAGAATGATGATTGAGTTATATCTCATGTTGCAATAGCCCCAATTAAAAGCGACCCGAGCTGTTGACCCAGCCCTGTCTGTAGTAAATCATAACAAGTAGCTACAACAATCATTAATAATTCAGCTTAATTAAATTTCATTTCTTCCAATAGCCAATGCATGTGATTTTGGTGCATTTGAACTGTATGGAAAGTTTGAGGAATCTGCCTGATTTTGTTAATGAAATCATTCAAGAAGACATAGAAGGGGCTGACATGGGGTAGCGCTTTTCAGAAAGGTCACATTTTAATTAGTTTAAGGCAAACTAATTAGCAGCCTGAGATGTACATTCTCAGAGAATTCATTCTGTAGCGAGTGAGCGTGTGCTGTAAGTTGGGGGAGATTTGTGTATTATACTAACAGCGAGAGGGTCCCTGCTTGGACTGCAAAATTCAATTCACCCACAACTCCGGAGACAGGACGGCTGCCTCCAGGATGAGAAGGTGTCAGCAGAATTCTCTGCCCCGTGCATCGTTTTTAATGCCCTGGTTGTGTCATTGCATGATGAACGGGATGGATGAGCATCGCAAGGGGGGGGGTGCTTTTTTCACCCTTTGGTTCTGGCACCAAGAAGCTGCTAGCAAGGCCCATTGGAAAAGTCCCATGGAATGTGCAGAGCACCCCCTAGGGGCCATGCTCTAAGACTCTCTACTGCAGGTCTCTCTCTATATATATTTTTTGCAGCATAGATGTACTCCGAATCCCAGGACTCTCCCAGCAGTCTCAGCTGTCCTTGAGCATCCCTCCCTCCCTGCAGCTTCCAGCTACGCTATATCAGGGAATCACCCGAGCCCTTTTAGGGGGCCTCTTTCAGTAACCAGGCTAGCCCCAATCCCTCCAGCCCTTAGCAGGCAAACCATCCTGCTACCGGGAGGTTCAGCAAACTCTCCAGGCCTTGAGAGACTCCAACTGCACTGAAGTGCTGGGGACAGGTTTGCCCAGCTGTTGTTTCACCGCACGGTGCTGACCCAGCCCTAACAAAATGATGGTCTGGAAGATATCACCTTCCTGGAGGAGCTAACCGGGACTAGCTTTGGCCATGGCACAGAGGGTGCTGGACACGTCTCCCAGTGAATCACATCCACCCCTGAGCAGAATGGAGCAGTCTCAGAGCAGCCGCTGTACGGAGGGTCCAGGCAGGGCCAGGGGTATCTTTCCAGGGTCTGATTCTGCCCCCCTTTCTCACACTGAGGGGTAACGTATTCATGTGAATTGCGGCATGGCCTTCAAAGGGGCTGCCTGTGCGTTACGGAGAGTGGGGTCTTTGAGCTCCCTAGTGCTTCGACCAGCAGTTCATCTAATGCAAGGAACCTGCCTCCTTTGGATTAACTAGGCAGCGTGGCTGCTTCTGATGTTACCATGTTGTGCCTGTGGGAATGCTGCCTGGTGCAGAGGGAGCCAGGCTGCGAGGTCCCTTTCCTCTTTAAGTGAGTCTCTGACATGCTGGCAGCTTGCCCCTGCCCAAAGCACGAGAAACGAGACACTTTCCATCTGCCAAGTGCCATTCATCAGCTACAGAACTCAGTCTCCAAAGTAAGACTTTCCTGGGGCATCCCCTGATGGGAACAGCCAAACCACCTGCCCCCTCCCAGCCCACTCCCTGATAGACCTGAGCCATTCTGGCACATTAAGGACCTGTCAGGAGGCAATGCTAATGGGCTAGGAGACACGGGAGAGCCGCCATTCAGAAGCTAGACACAGGGTATGCGTGGTGATGGAGAGAGAGAGAATTCCCTATCTCACAAGCTACACATTTTCATACGCCCGTATCTGATCCCGAAGAATAGCTGCCCTACTGCCAGTGTGTCTGGCAAGCAGCTCCTCCCTCGGATACAGGGCAGCGTCTGAAACGGGAAAACTAGTCTCAGGGCAAAACCTCCAAAAGGAGCCCCTGTAGAAGGCAAGGGTCGCGTGTCAGACACGGCTTCTGGAAGCTGACCAGGATAGGACGTGACTTCACAGCACATGGGTACGGCCAGGTTCAGTAAGCACAGCATGGCCTCTTGAGTTACCAACGACCAGACCAGGAGGCTGTTTGGCAACCTCTTTGGCTGTCAACAGCCCTTTAACCTTGCAGCACATGTGCATTTTGTTCTTTTTGGCTTGAGTTACTGACCCTTTCAGCTGGAGCTGCTAACTTAACACTGAGAAAATTCTTCAAGATAACCCCCCTGCCACTCCAACAGGGCAGTGGGCGCTACGCACCAGCTCAGATAAATCCGAGCAAGTGATATCCGTTTGGGGAGAATGCAAACCATCCTCGGAGACCCAGCATGCACCAAAAAAGTTAGAAGAACCTGATTTTGTAAACATGCGTTTCAGGGGGGCTGTACCCTTGGAACACTTTGTTCAAATAACCCCAAACATCAGTGACTAGGCCTGCCTTGCGCCCCACGGGGAATGGAAAACTGGAAGACAATCCCAGTCAGCCTGTGTATTTTAGCGATCTTAGAGCAGTTCTCTTTTCAACAGGAAGCATCTTTCAACCTTAATTACAGCAGAGCTGCTGCTTCCCTGTAATACTGCAGGTGAAATACTGGCCCCAGGGGAGTCCATGGGAGTTTTGCCATAAACTTAAATGTGACCAGGTGTGATGGGGTAAAGGGGCCAGGTGGGCCAATTAACTACCTTGGCTGCACCTGGAGGAGAAGCCAGAGAGCCAGGAGGACTAACTAAAGGATGAGAAGCAGACAGGGCTGGTATAAAGCCAGGTAGCTGAGAGCAGAAGGGGGCTGTGAGGAGGATGAGGCAGCCATCCTCTCTCAGGTTAGGGTGAGATGAGGGCTTGACCTGAAGGAGGGTGGAGAAGGAGCCTGCTGGAGGCAATGTAGGAATCAGTCCAGGGAAGCAGCAACCAAGAAGGTACAGTGTAGACCTTAGTTGCTGGTTGTAGGGGCCATAGGCTGAAGCCTGGAGTAGAAGGTAGGCCTGGGTTCCCTGCCAGGCAGTGGAGAAGTGGCACCACTCAGGGGCAGTGGATTGGAAGACTGCCTGGGATGGCTGGTGCAACAATACTTTGGTACACCAACCCACAGTTGACCTGAAAATCACAGTGACCTGGCCGGAGGGCTAAGCCACAGAGAGGGTGCTGTCACGTCCTGAGAGAGAGAGTGTGCCCCCACAAGAAGGGATGTCAGACTGGCAAAGCTAATCCCCAGCTGTAGCACCAGGGAGGCGATCCAGTGGTGAGCAGAGCACCCCAGGATTTCACCAAGCAAAGCTTACTCTGTGGACTGTGTCTGGCTTTAAACAAAGTCAGAACTGGCAAAAGTGCAGCCTGCCTCAGAGCGAGGCCCGCCAGTGCTTGGGTGACTGGGATGATTCTGTCCTTGTGAAGGAATAAGGCAGTCTGCAGCATTTCAGGTTTTTCCTGTGGGTTGTTGGATGTCTTTACTGTGAATATTCTCGCTATCAAATGTTTAAGGTGGGGTTTTTTTTATCTTAATTCATAATTTCCTGTCCTTTAAGAAAAATAAATGTCTAAAAGTTCATGTAAGATTCTGAGAGCCATAACTCTGAAAAGGATGGGTACACAAGGACTACACTTACAATTTTTTGCTGGTAAAGCTAGGATATGATTTTTCCTCCCTCCCCCCTGCCGCCAAACAACATTTCTGTACTGGCAAAAGCCCTAAAGAACTGGTATAAACTGTACCTGTATCTACGCTAGGAGGGTTTGTCCAGTATAGCTCCACTCTGTAACTATACCAGCAAATCTTTTCGAGGCCTGGTAGTGTGGTGTTGTTGACCGCTTTTAACACTCAAGTCACTGAGATTCATTTTCAGACTTAACTCCAGGTGAACACAGTTGTTTGTCTTGCCATTTAGCATTCCAGTGCGGGAAGATCATTAAGATTCAAGGTGAGTAATAAAGCGCTCAGGATGCAATTGACAGAGTCCCTTTAAACATCAGGGAAGAGCATACACTGATTTATTACCAATCTGATTACTACACATTAAATAAATAACTCTGATTTACAAAGAATAAACAATAGGATCCAAAGCCTTTTAAAAGTCTTTATTTAGACTGGAATTCATTTGGCTCAGAGTCCATATTAAGCTGGAAATGGTGACACACTGGCAGCTTTAGGGTGCAGTTTTCATTCTCATTTTCTCCTGACCATCACCTTACAAATGTAACTTCTTGGGTCACGTCTTTAGACTCAGATTCCTTTGTTATTTCTTGGGTCTCTCATGGTAATATCACAGTAGTATTAACAGTGTGGGATGTGGTCTCAAAAATGTCCCATCCTCAATACTGTCAACCTCAACCTTTCTAAAAACGCAAGCCGGGCCATCCACAATCATGAAACTGGCTTAAAAATCATGAGGTGTGTGTGTGTGTGTGTGGGGGGGGGGGGGTTGGAGCCCTTCAGGGGCATGTTTTTCTCTGCAACCAGGACTGTGAGAAACTTCTTTCTCATCTGAATGGAAAGTGAGTCCCATATTCACATGACTCCAAGAACTGGGGATTTAAGAAACCACCAACTAGCATGAGAATTAGGAGGGAATCTTGAGTGTTGGCCGCACTGTAGCCTGCCTGGGAAGCAGCAGTTACTGCAATTTCACCTGAATTTTCTTGTCAGATTTGACATTGGTGTTGCAAGAGCCTGGCAGTTGCCTGGTTGTGACAAATAAGTGAGGATGTGAAGGAAACAAAGCAACTAGTTTTCTGATCCCCCCCCCCCCCCAAAAAAAAAATAAAAAAGATAAACAAGGAACCTTCTTCTTTGGGTGAAAAATAATGGTCTCAGGTACAGGGTGCGCATCACATAAGTCAGGGGTGAAGCTTCTTCTTTGGTGTTGACTTGTGGTTGCAGAAGGGAGCTGGGTGCTACCAAGTTAGCACTCTGCATTTGGCTCGAGAGGAAGGTGAGATGCTGTCTTTCAGCAGGAGCGGTTCCCCTGGAGCAGCATTCCTGGAGTTAGCAGTGGGTTTGCATTCTGAGCAAACAGCCACCCTTTATGGCATAAATGTACACGGCGCTGTCCAAAGCCCTTAAAGACAAGAGATCCGAATCCCTTCACGGGAGTAGCTCTGCCGGTGCTGATATTGACAGTGGGGCAAAGCTGGGGTGAGAGGAGCACTGTAGCCCGGCTCTATGCCCAAAAAGCTGAGCACTGCACTCCAGTGCAATGCACAGGACAAGGAGGTGGAGAGCAGCAGCCTGGGGCCTGGCTCCCGGGAGGGGAAGGAGATAATCTGTATGTCAGTTCTGGATGGACTGGAATGGAGGCGCCACTATGGTGATCTACTGGGGGGCCAGCACAGGAGCTGAGGATGTTCCATGCAACTTTCTGTCTTTCTTTTGGACCATTCATGGGACTCTCCGAGCTAGACAGGACGCCAAGGGACACACATCACAACATACACAACGCAAAGAGCAGCGAGAGAAGGAAATGTCAGGTTGCACCTGTATTTACCTGCCCTAAGGAGCAATTCCTCCGGCTGAGGAAGGTCTATGCCCGCACACTGGTGCTGGCAGTCCAGTGGACCCATTGCACCGCTGGCTGTGGTTGTGACTGTGTGTGGACGCGGTGGTGACGGTCCTATGACTGCCGTCGTTCACCTGGTGCCCGGCTGGGAGTGTACCGGACCCCGGCTCAGCTGCCCTCTGCCTCAGTGGGCCAGGGCTGTGGAGACGTGGGTCTAGGCTCGTGATTTAGGCCGTGTCTCCACCAGCGAAGTGGTGCCCCTGGAACCGCCTTGATTTCAAACCGGCCGCCGCGCACGGCTGCGCCCCCGCTGAGCTGTGCGGGGTCAGCAGCACCGATTCAGGCCAGCCGCACGCAGCGCGTCTCCACCGAGCCTGGGCGCTTTGCTACCCGCGGGGCCACCGCTGCCCGGGGCCAGAGCGCTCGGCGCTGCAGGGGCGCTGCGGGGGCCCCCAGCCGCGGGGTGCGGGCAGTGCCTTTGGCCCCCGGCCCCGGGGCCGCTCCCCGCTGGGGCGAGCGGAGCTGGGCAGCCGGCAGCCCCCTCCCCACCCCGCGGGCAGCCCCAGCTCGCCGCAGCGCTCGCTCGGGGGGCCGGGCCGGTGCCCCTCCCCCTGCTAGCGGCGGGGCGGGGCCGGGCCGCCCCGGGGGGGTTATTAAGCCGGTAATTAAACATTGATTGGCGCCCGCACCTGCCTCCCCCCCCCCCTCTCCCGGGGGCCCCGCGCTGCCGGCAAGGAGGCGGCGGCGGTGGCCGGCTCAGTGCGCGCTGGAAGCTCGCCCCGCGCCAGCGGCTCCAGGCCCAGCCGAGCGCGGCCCCGGCCCGGTTCGGCCCGGCCCGGCCCGGCCCCGCCATGCTGCGGTACCTGCTCAAGACGCTGCTGCAGATGAACTTGTTCGCGGACTCGCTGGCGGGGGACGTGGGCAACTCCTCCGAGCTGCTGCGGGGTCTCAACGGCTCGCTGCCCGCGCTGGACCTGGGCCTGGCCCTGCAGCTGGACCTGGACCTGGCCAACCTCTCCCGCGCCAACGGTAGGAGGCTGCGCCGGGCGCCGGGCTCCGGGCTGGGCTGGGCTCGCCGCCGCGCACGGGGGTGGCGGGGCTGGAGCGGAGCGGCTGGTTCGCCGGGAGCTGAGCTGAGCCGCCTCCCGGGCGGGGTGTGTGTGTGTGTGTGTGTTTGTTTGTGTGTGTGTGGGTGTGTGTGTGTGTGTGTGACACTGTCCCGGGACAGCCCGCGGCTCCCTCCCCGGCCGGGGTGTGTGTGTGTGTGTGTGTGTGACACTGTCCCGGGACAGCCCGCGGCTCCCTCCCCGGCCGGGGTGTGTGTGTGTGTGTGTTTGTGTGTGTGTGACACTATCCCGGGACAGCCCGCAGCTTCCTCCCCGGCCGGGGTGTGTGTGTGTGTGTGTGTGTGTGTGAGACACTGTCCCGGGACAGCCCGCGGCTCCCTCCCCGGCCGGGGTGTGTGTGTGTGTGTGTGTGACACTGTCCCGGGACAGCCCGCGGCTCCCTCCCCGGCCGGGGGGTGTGTGTGTGTGTGTGTGTGACACTGTCCCGGGACAGCCCGCGGCTCCCTCCCCGGCCGGGGTGTGTGTGTGTGTGTGTGACACTGTCCCGGGACAGCCCGCGGCTCCCTCCGGTGCTGGGGGAGGCGGTGGCTGTCCCGGCCCGCGCGGGGAAGGGGTGTGTGGCTGTCCCGGTGCGCGGCACAGCGTGTCCCTGGTAGCCGGTGCGCACCGCTCATAACGGGGCGGCTCCGGTTTCTCTTCTCTTTGGGATCTTAATTCTTCAGCGCAGCGCGGACTCTGCCCCGCAGGGGGGTGAGGGGGATGCTGAGAATCACCTAAAGGACCTGGGCGCCTAAATCGCTTTTGACCATGGGACTTAGGCACTCTCCAGTTAAAGGCGGGCTCCCGAGTCACTTTTGCGAACGGGACGCGGGCTCCGCGCCGCCTTATAAAACGTCCCCCTGGGTCACCCCAACGCACAGCGCTGCGAGGCGGCCGCGCAGGGCAGAGCGCAGCTTTCCCGGCCGTGACAGTGGGGTCGGGAGCGTCTGTGGTACCCTGCATTGCTCCGGTGTGTTGGTGGGATGGGACGCCGTGGGAGCGGCGGATGCGCGGATAACCGGAGCAGGTCCCGTGGAGCCGGTCCCGTGGCCCGCCGGCGCCCTCTGCCAGCCGAGCCTGGTAAATAACAGGCCGGAATCCGGCGCAATTCTGGTTTTGTGCAACTTTGCAACTCCAACGCGGTGCGCTCCCGGCCAGTGCCGAGAGATGAGCAAAGCCAGGGGCGCTGGCAATCCGGCTTTCATCCTGCCACGGTGAGAGGCGCTGTGTAAACGCCTTGGCTCGCCAGTTTTACAGAATCCAGACCGGGGTTGGTTGAGACTCGGTCCCAGCCCTTCGGCGCAGGGACAGAGAAACGGGTCGTGTTCGGTCTCCCCGATGGCTTCACGAACCTAGTGGCCTGAGCCATGCCCCCAACAAAGCCTGGTTCGTTATTCCCAGGGAGGTTAATCGTGCCCAGGTGAGTTGCTTACAGGACCTGCCTGCAGTTCTGGGGTAGCTACACATCCCTGCGCTCTGACTGCGCAGCTGTTCGTTTAAAAATAGCACCAGCGATCCTGCTCCGCCGGGGAGCCTGGACCCTGCAGCCTGGGGCCAGGTCGGTCTGTGCTCTGAGCCGTTCAGGGCAGCAGCCGAGCCGCCCACTACGGCCTGACACTACAATGCCCGGGCCTGTTCCTAGTGGGTCTCCACCCGCCCAGGGCGCAGCGTCTGGCCAGGCATTGGGCTGTCCTCCTAGGGATGAGCTGGGCTGCAGCTGGAAATCTCTTGCCCAGCGAAGGACCGGGAGCCCTGGCCTGATGTCAATCACACGTCCCTGGACCTGACAGGTTTGCCTCCCAGTTTTCCCTCTTCCATTCGGTGTGTTTTCCCTAAAGCTCGTGTGCCCTGGGCAGCTGGGAATGGGGGGAGCTGCTGGCTGGTGGTCCCCATGACCTGGGGGCTTTGAGCCTCAGTGGAAGTATTTCAGCTCACTGTGCTATCCCGAGTGGCAAACTCCAGACTTTCCTTTCCCTGCCCATCACAGCTGTGACAGGGAGAGGTTATCCCTGCCCTGCCTGTTCTCCCCTCCACCCGTCCAGGTAGCCAGAGATCCATGTCAATGACACACACTGCTGTATTCACGTCTCTCCTGGCTCCCAGGAGCCGAAATGCTGCAGCTCCGCCGTGATTTAGCCATTTACTGGAAGGCATTAACCTGGCTCGGGGGTGGACTTCTCCCCCTTTTTGAAAGAAGCTGACATTGCACTGGTGCTTCTCAGGGGGTGCCAGCTCTCACTGGACAGACAGACAGACTTTAACTGCTCTGGACAAGGAGCAGGGAACGGGGGGTCAGCGCTCATGAACCAGGTCAGTCCCAGCTGGTAAATACTGCATGGCCGTTATGAACAGCATTGCCCATTGTACCCCGACAGGTTAAAAGAGGCCAGCCCTGTAGCTCAGACCCAGAACCGTGATCCTTTTCAAGTACATTTGTTTGTGTCACTGGAAAGCGGACTTCTGGGGGAGATTCGGGGGTGGGGATGCAGGTAAGGGGGTGAGCAGTTGGGGGGTTAGTGCAGCAGGCTCTTTACTAAGTTAAAAGCACCTGTTGGAAGCTCAGCTAATGAGCGCAGGGGCATTGGAAGAGATTGGTCCCCCTCCTGTCTACACACGGCCCCTGCCCTGCACATGCTGCTCAGAATGTCCTTTCCTCTTTCACTGATGACTGGGGGTGTGTGTACTGGGCGTGGGACCTTGATCCATCCTCTCCCCCAGCATGACCATCCAGCCACATCAGACCTCTGAGTCTGGCACAGGCCAGCTGGGGGTATTCCACAGCTGCCGAGTTTGTCACGAGTCTGCCTCTGGCTCCAGCACTGAGCTCCAGATACTGACTCTTCATTTGCCTTTAAAAAAAACCCCCATGGACCTGATCCTCCGCTAGTGTAAATCAGCACCCTGACTTCAGGGGTGCTGCCATGATCTACCCCAGCTGAGGATCTGGGAGCCAGCGATAAGCAAGGCAGCATCTCCTGCCTGAGTCTGCAACCAGCCAGAAACAACAGGTGTGCGAGCTGTGAATAGCCTGCAACGCCCCTGTCCGAACGGACACCAAGATCGGAGCAGTTGACGGATTTTGTCTGAGATTTGCTTCCCTGCGATAGCCAAAGTATTTGCTTCTGTGTGCCGCTGGCTCAGCCTCCCTGAGGGTTTGGCTTCCGGAGCCATCGGAATGGTCCTTCTGCTAATCCAGCCTCCTGGAGACCTCTGAGCAGCTCCTCGTGTGAGTAGGGGCCTGGCTGCAGTCCCGCTCGCTGGGGGGGCATTAGCTGGGCTCCTTTGTCCGAAGTTGCCCAACTGGAATGGAAGCTGCTCACATGAGATTTCTTTGAGAGCGACCCACCGACGCCGTTGTTCTCTGCTCCCTGTTTCCTAGCGGCTCAGAGGAGCAAGCGTCGGGTCACTGTGTGATGATGGCCTGGGCAGCCGGTTCCCTGCATGTTACCAGGACACACGGCACCTGGTTTCCTGCACAGGCCGGGCTTGCAGTGACATGAAAATCCAGCCACTCCTGCAGAGAACAATACAAAGCATCCTGTGGTGCTCTGGCTCCGCGGTCTGAAGGGAGGCTACCCCAGACAGCACTAGAGCCTGACCCAATCCCCAGACCCGGGCTCCATGGTGGGGCTCTGAGCAATCCATCTGCCCCCTGCTTGTGCTGGCTCCCTGCGGGAGAGCTGACTCCAAGGATGGCTTAGTGGAGGAGCTGGCTCGGATGCAGGGCCCTGGGAGGGAGTCCCGGGTGCTCCCCCCAGTGCAGTCAGCCTGGCAGGGAGCAGCCAAGCTGTAGCTGCGTTTCCAGCCCCTGGGTCCGTGTCCGACTAGACAGTGGGAAGGGCTAGAACGTGCTACACCTGTGAGTGGGCGGCTTCCCAGGTGCAGTTCCCAGATATGGTTTCAGCAGCAGTGTGGGCAGGGGCTGGAAATGGAGACCCAGGTTTCTGTGGGGTTTTCTGCCATGTCCCAGCTACCTGGAAGTGTCTGTGTGATGATTCCTCTGCACACCTAGGTATAAAATCGCTGGGTGGGAAAACTCTGCCCTACCCAAGATCAGCTCTGGTTATGGACGTGATTATTCAGCGCTCTATTGACTCCAGGGGTGCTGCGCTGATTTACACCAGCCAAGACTATAAACTGGCCCAGGAGTGGAGAGCATCTGTAGCTGATGTACATACAAGGAGCTCCACGTTCAGAGCAGTCTAGTTAGAACGCAAAGTGCAGACTTCGCTGGCCGGCAGGATTCCTGCAGCTCCCTCTTTCCAGGATTACTTGTCTGCAGTTTTATAGTAAAGAATGTGCAGACAGAAGGGAGACCCTGATTTCCTTCTCCTGAACTGAGAGCTGCCCGCCCTGGGCCTGGCTCAGTCCGTGAGGAAGGGGCTCCTATCTGCTGTGGGAGTGAGTTAATGAGTCACTCGTGCTCCATTTAATCAGCAGGAAGTCAGCTGCCTGGGAGTGTTAGTGGCCGGTGGGAGTCAGAGCAGCAGAGCTGGCGGTGGTGGGAACCCAGGGAGCGAGTTGGGTGTATGACATTGACATTGCACTTTGTACTGGGGAGCCGAGGGGGAACGCGGAGCAGGCAGTGCTGGCGTACAGGGCTGTGATGGATTGGAACGGGCGGGGGGCAGAGCAGGAAGAGGGAGGGGGAATCCAGACTGGAACAGCAAGGGGCTGTGGGTCTGGACTGAAGGGCCCTGGCAGAGCTGTGTATGGGCAGTGCAGGGTTGGAATAGCAGGTAGTTCCCGGGCAGGATTGAGGGGCACTAGCAGATTTGTGTGTGGGGAGCCTGGGGCTGGGATAGCAGGGGGCTGCAGGTCAGGAGTGAGTGGAGAACCAGAATGAACTAGCCAAGCCTATCCCCACACAGCGTGTGCGTGTGTGTGCTCTCTGAATCCTACCTCTCCTGCAAGGGACAAGAAGGCTTCACCTAAACCCATTTCCCTTGACTCTAACCCGCCCCTCCCAGCCCCGGACCCGCAACATCTCACCTTTCTGCCACTCCGTAATCCAAGTGCTTAATAACCGTTGTATAGAGGAATCCATCTGCCCAGCGCTGAGATGCAGCCAGCTCTGGGGTGGAGCAGGGCTGGGCAGAGGTTCAACAGAGCACACAGCTCAGCGTATTTGGAGGTTAAAGCTAGAGCTGCTGTGCTAGGCGCTGCTGGAGGTGGAGAGGCAGGCTCACTGCCACAGACAGCTTTCGTTCCCAGTGCTGCCGCTCACAAATGCGTTGTAGGATCCCAGTGAGGGGGGAAGAACGGCCAGGGCTGGAACCAAATCCTGGGCCCTGTTGGGAAGGGGCAGGCGCCCGGCCCTGCTAGTGTGCAGGGTGCAGCAATTCACATCCACTACAGACCCGCCATTGCCCTTTCCGTGTGCTGATCTCCTGACACTGCTTAGCTCACCCAGCCCTTAGACAGAGGCAGGAAGTCTAGTCTCCACTGTACAGACGGAGAGGCCCAGAAATGAGGTGACTTGCCCAAGATCCCCCAGTGAACCTGGGGTGGAGCGAGATTAAACCCCACAGGAGCCTATCCCACAGGCCAGTGCTTGGAGTGCTGAAGAAAGCTGACGCCTTTAAAGCAACCTTCCTTTAATACAGCCCCCGTCCCTCTGCCTGGCAGGGCTTCGCAGGCCCCCCTCTGGGAGCGGCGCCTGCCTGACTCGTCCCAGCTCTCGGCCAGTCTGACGGTCAGTTCCCAACATGCCCCTCAGGACTGCTTTCGATCAGGATGACGTTCTGGGGCTGGTGTTCCCCTGGCAGATTTAGGCTCTATGTTCCCTTGGTAGCCCTGGTGTCGCAGCTGGACCTGGCCCAGTGCTGGGCGGAGGCCATTAGGCCCAGCTGAGTCCTACAGCCCCTGAATTACTGCGCTTCCTGGGGCCGCTAAGCTGCTGAGAGAGCTGCTCTGGCCGGAGAGTGCAGTAAGCTCATGCCAGGCAGGGCACTGAAGCCAGCAACCTCCTCATGCCCCTTTCCCTGCGCCTGGGCCTCTCTGGCTCATCCCTGAGGTCCCACGGGGCGGATCCTTGGGTACCAATTATGAAAGTCTGAAGCCCCTGAACAGGGAGGTGCCTGTAGCTCTGTAGGGGACCCTGCTGCCCCTGTACATCTGTAGGGAGCTGTGGTATTACCCTTGCAAACTCCGGGATTAATGCTGCTCCTGCTTCCGGCATGCCTAAATTGGCAGACGGTCTGTGACTAGGAAAACGTGTCTGGTACGAGGGGGGGGCAGCAAACCTGCCCACCAACACTGCAGCCTCCTGACGAGCCGCGTCTATTCCTGCAGGGGAACCGTGGGGCTGCTTCGAAGGGTTGGCAAAGCGTTACGTGGCGCATGTGGGGAGCTGTGGCTGCCCTATTAACACCGGCACTTTCCTTCTGCTCTGGCGTCACGATTAGCATAAGCTATTTATTAGGGTGATTTGGCAGCCCTTCCAGGTCGTTGGCATAAGAGAGCTGGGAGCTGTCTGTGGACGCTATTGTCCATCGGGAAGGAAGAGGAGGTGCATCAGGACCCTTTGCAGACCCGGTCCGGCTCCCGCAGAGACAAACTCCCAGCAACCCCTCTGTTGGGCCCATGCTGGGCTTCCTTTGGGGACACTCAGCAGCAAACGGAGCAAGACCCTGCAGTTCCTAAATCCGGGAGGAAATGGCTCCCCCACCTGTCCAAATGGGCAAAGGGTCACATTAGCTGAGGCCTTAATTAATTAAACCAGTGCGCACCCCTGCCCTCCTGCCTGCTCGGGATACCTGTCCCAAGGGGCAATTATTTCAGGTGTCAAGAAACTGCTTCTCCATCTCCTGTCCTGCTGTGAGGTTTGCCCCGCATTGCCATCACTTTATTAAACTCTGCCTCCAATCTTTCCAGCACTTCAGCCTCAGTCTCCGGTCCTTGGTTTGCAGGTGGGCAGTATCCCCCCACTGCAGCATTTGTATTCCTAGGACTTGGGAGTTGCCTCCCTACAGATTCTACGGTGGGATTCAAATGGGATCTCTTTAGAGTCTATGGGAGCCTTGGGGTACAGTGCTAGCCTTCCCTCCCAACAGCTTGTCCCTTGGGTATAGTTCACAGCCAGGATTGCAGCACCCCCTGATGTCTGGCACTCATGGGTGCGCTCTGCTGCGTGGGGCAGACTGTAGGGATTGCATTAATCACCAAAGGAAACGCTGAGCTGGGAACTGATCTCGCGTTATTAAAAGGGGACAGGTTTAGTTGCAGCCCCAGGCTGCTGGCTGAAATGGGATTCGGCAGCTGGCATTTTATTTCATTATTATTTTGAAGAGAAGCCGTGCTCTGCACCCAGCTTTCCCTGCATTGCGGTGACACTTGTTACGCCAAGGGGCTTGCCTGGCCGGGCTTCCGAGTTCCCTTGTTCTTGGCTTTCAGCTTCTCCCGGGTGCAGAGAGGTGATTAGCTGGTCTTTAACCCCTAGGAACAGGGAACATGGGCAGTAAAGTCCTGCTGTGGGGGAAGGTTGCCAGCCCCCCTGGCTGAGAGTGTGGGGTGCCTGGAAACATTCTGACTCTGACCAGGGCAGGGCGATGGGCTGCCCGCCCCAGCCCCTGCTGGATGCTCCAGAGTGGAGCTGTCTCCCTTTGCGTGTGGGAGGGGTGGATGGCTGCCCAGCCCCGAGACTGCCTGGCGCCGGCTTGTGGCTTTGTAGCTGTTCCTGCAGCTGCAGCCAGGCACTTGCCAGGTGGTGCCCAGCTACCTACCGGGGCTCTACTGGCCAGAGCTGTGCGGGCCGGAGAGCGAGGGTCTCGGCAGAGCTGCCCTGTGAGTGCTGGCGGGGGGGGCTGGCAGAGGTGCGGGACACAGTTCTCAGCACTGCAGGGGGAGCCAAATGTCCGTGGTGCTGCTGCCTGCCCCAGCTGTCGCCTTTGGTGAGTGGCATCCTCCCAGGGCGGTTGGGGGGCGGGGAGCAGTCCTTGCTTCCCAGCCCCGCCGTGTCCCACCCACCGCGTTTCCTCTGCTGGCAATGGGACCTGGAGCCTGGATTCCTTGGAAGTGAGCGGGTGCGTGTGAGCATGTATGCACGTGTGATTCTGTGCATGTGTGAGCACGCGCGTGAGCGTGCATGTGTGTGATTGGGGGGGGGTGTGTGAGCATATATGCACGTGTGATTCTGTGCATGTGTGAGCACGCGCGTGAGCGTGCATGTGTGTGATGGGGGGGGGGTGTGAGCATGTATGCACGTGTGATTCTGTGCATGTGTGAGCACGTGCGTGTGAGCATGCACGTGTGTGATTGGGGTGTGTGTGTGTGAGCATGTATGCACGTGTGATTCTGTGCATGTGTGAGCACGCGCATGAGCGTGCATGTGTGTGATTGGGGTGTGTGTGTGTGAGCATGTATGCACGTGTGATTCTGTGCATGTGTGAGCACGCGCGTGAGCGTGCATGTGTGTGATTGGGGGGGTGTGTGTGAGCATGTATGCACGTGTGATTCTGTGCATGTGTGAGCACGCGCATGAGCGTGCATGTGTGTGATTGGGGTGTGTGTGTGTGAGCATGTATGCACGTGTGATTCTGTGCATGTGTGAGCACGCGCGTGTGCATGTGTGTGATGGGGGGGGGGGGTGTGAGCATGTATGCACGTGTGATTCTGTGCATGTGTGTGTGTGTGTGAGCATGCACGTGTGTGATTGGGGTGGGGGTGTGTGTGTGTGTGAGCATGCCTTAGCCCGAAGGCATGTTGGGTCCTGGTGACACCCAGTGGCCATGTGGGGCAGTTACACCCCTCTGCTGGTGTTCTCAGGAATACAGTGGCCTAGGACACACTGCATGAAATTCATCTGACCGCCTCTGTCTGTCTGTCTGTCTCAAAGAGCCCCCACGGACTCTCAGGGCAGGTTTGTGACACACCCCGTGTGGCCTGGCTGCTCCTCCTGTGCCTAGCTCCCCCGGCAGGCCTGCAGGGTGCCAGCCGCTCCCACCCAGGTTTGCCCCCCTGGGAGGCTGCCGGCAGATGATCAGGACTGGGCTCTCTCTCTCTCTCTCTCTCTCTCTCTCTCTCGGCCTGGGGGTGTCTGAGCCCCCAGCCTGCTCTGCGTCACCTTTCCAAGGTTTTCTCCACAACCGCAAGGGCTTTTCCTAGTGGAAGCCGAGACTTTCCTATAGTTGTGCAACTCCAGGAGCATACAGTACAGGGTCCCGGTGGCCTCCAGGGCTGGGGGGCTGGCTCAATGAGCAGCTCATGTCAGTGAAATTCAGCATCCTCCGCCCCGTTCTGTCCCCGCCCTGAGAGCAGACGGCCGAGGCCAGCTGGGTTCCTGATGCCAAGTAAGTGTGTGCAGTGGAAGCAGTTTGGCAGGCGGGACGGGCGGGCTGGGAGTGCCCGTGCTGGTGGTGGCGGGGGGATCAGTGATGTGCTTGTTATCCAAAGCCTCTTGCCCACCTGGTTGCTGAGGCAGAACCTCGGAGGTATTTAGGCTCCCAACGTCCGTTCAGTTCGAGCGCTGGATCCCGGCGAGGCTGGGCCGGCTCCACCTGGCCGCGGTGAGCCTCGGCGGATGGCTGAGCTACGTGGGCAGTGAGCCGTCAGACCCC
Organism: Emydura macquarii macquarii; assembly: GCF_026122565.2. Taxonomy (NCBI): domain Eukaryota; kingdom Metazoa; phylum Chordata; order Testudines; family Chelidae; genus Emydura; species Emydura macquarii. The sequence goes on along the minus strand of NW_027130449.1, from coordinate 1,261,355 downwards.
AGGGCAGCCGTAGGGCTACAGAAGTCTGAAGTGGGGCAGGTCCATGGAGCCCAGCCGCTCCAGTGCTGACGTGCCCCACCCAGGCTCAGTCTGGCCCTGGCCCTCCGCCCTTGGACCAAGGCTACCTCTTCCCCCCACCCCCATCCATTAGCGTAGCCTAACGGACAGTCCTGATGACACTCGTCCCCTCGGTAGCTTTCCATCTCCACTCCAAGTGCATCTCCTTTCGCTGTCCCAGTTGTTGTTGGGATTTAACCCTTTAACTGCTGCCGTGTAGCATCAGCGACTGAGACGGGGCCAGGTGAGTGGTCCCTGGCTAGGACAGCCCCAGGGGAAACCCAGCCTGCTAGGAAGTGGGGTGGGTTATTCCCCTCGGCTTTCCTCACCACTGTGTCAGGGCACCTGAGCCCGAGTCTCAGCAGGGTGCTGGGGGCGCTGGGCTGCTGGAGAGACTAAAAACAGGATCCTGACCAGCTGGGGTGAGTATTAAGTTAGTGGGGCCGTGGGAAGCATTGTATTTTGTATGCACCCGGTTGTGGGTTCCAATCTGCTCTACGCTGCCAGAGGAAGGCTGGTGCAGTGGGGTCAGGGTGCTGGCTCGGCAATGGTAGACCCTGCTTTCATTTTCTGCTCCACCGCGGTCTTGCTTTGCTCAGGTCGCTTGGCGTCTTTGCTCCTCAGTTCTCGGGCTGGGTGACGGCCCTTCCCGATGGCAGGGGACCGGGAGGTGCTAAGGAAATGGGACCACGTAAATACTTTGGATCAGCTGCTGCCCACAGGCCAGCTGTGATCATTACATTCGGCTGCTCTAAACGTCCTGCAGGGCTGATGGCATGCACTGGCCCTGGCTTGTCTCAAGGTCTTGCGCATGCTGCTGTACAGCTGATAAACAGCTCCCTCTTTCCCTTCAAGAGGCCACGGTCTGTGAGCAAAGGAAGCCATGCCCTTGCGTGCAGAGATTTGTGCAGTCAGCGAGCAGAGCATGCATCCCCCTTTGCTTGCGGGATAGGAGATCGCTGTCTACAGATGGTCTGTACACCAGGCAGGAGCCGTCTGACGGCTCGGTATGGTAATGCTAAGACAAGCCCTGGATGAGGCTGTCCGCCTCTGGTTGGAGCTGTTTGCCAGCTGCATGGGCAGCCTCTCCAGCCGCACACACTGAGTCGGGTCAGACGTGAAAAGACAATGCAGCAGGCCCAGCGTTTGGCCAGCGTGCTGCTCCTTGCAGACTGCCTCAGTGCTTTGCCCAGTCGGCCCGGGGCAGCTGCCTGGCCCAGTGTCTGCAGTGTCGGGTGGTTGGCGTCACTCCAGATTGCAGTAACGAGCAAAGCTACCCATGGTGTCCAGCTGGACCCCGCATTAGTCACAGACAGGCCCAGCTAAGGGGCTGGTTAGAAGCGCTGCTGTGCCCAGGTCCCCCAGCAGAGGGTGCTCAAGTCTCACCAAGTGTGTCGTTAGCCCTGGGCCGAGACAGGTGAATTTCTGGACTAAGAAACGAGGCGTTTGCCATGTCGTGTTACGTCCCCTGCATGCACCACGGACAGTGAATTCTCACCCCCCACGGGCAGCCGCCCACGCTGTTAATGTGACGTGCCTGAGCTGTGCCGAGGCAGGGACAGAACTACGGCAAGGGAATGCCCGTGGCAGGGCTGGGCAACGAAACGCCGCCCTGACTGCACCCACAATGGGTGACATTAGCCCTGCGCTGCCGGCCCCCGGCATTCCTACTGAATCCATGCACGGGGCCTGGCCAGGGCTTAGCAGCGGGAATGTGCCTGGGAACAAAGCATGGAAAAGCTGGCAGGGCCTGCACCCCACCCGGCTCCGTGTCCACACGCCTGCCAGGGCCTGCACCCACCCGGCTCTGCGTCCATGCCCAACTATTCCCAGTTAGAGGTGGGCAGGTAGCCACCACCCAAGGCATTGAATATTCATGACCTGTCTGCAAACCTGATCTGTCTAACCGTGGTTGTAGTTTGCAACTGCCCACTACACTTGTGGGAATGAGCTAATGGTATGGATTAACTGTCAGTTAATTCACTGCTCACTATTCTCGGTGTGTGACTAGTCACCTAAATCACCTGGTGCTGTTGCTGCTGCCTGGTTGGAGGTTTTTCAAAATCTTTTCAGAATCTTACCTCCATTGAAAACAAATTTAGTTCACAGAAACAGGTTGGGCTTTTTGAGTCAATGGATCTGAACACTCACTCGCACCAGCGTCACGTGTAGAAAACTCCAGTGTAGGAAGCTTTGTGAACAGCAAATAAGCAGGGGGGAACTGGCTGTATCAATTCTAATATGGGAACTGCTCACAAATAGCTGTTTCCATTATTCAGCCAGCTCCCAGCCACCAACTGTGAACAGCCACAGACCGAGAATGATCAACGGAAATTACTGGGTGGCTCATTGTGAAGAATGAAGACCTGGGAGAAAGTCAGAGTCTGTTTGCAAACAGAAAAAGACCAGATGTTCCTTGACTCCACTGGAGCCAGAGGGCTGTGAAATGCTGGATGGAATGAATGCATTGGGTGACGCTTTTGTGCACAGAAAGTGGCGTTTGGTTCAATCATATTTGTGGCTTGAGAGAGATCAGAACGCTCCCAAAGGGCAGAATTGCAAGATGCTGTCATGTATGCATGTCTTCCGAGCTGGAGGGCTTGGGCAGCTGGGTTGTGTGTGAGGAGCTGTCTGGGGTGGAAGGGAAGAAGGGTGGTTTGGATACAGGAGAGGCTGGGAGGGTTGAGGTGGGTGGATCTGGGCGGTAGCAGAGAGGAAATGGAGTTTGTGCTAGGTGAGGAGGGGTGTGAAGGAGGCTGTATGATCAGCAGCATGAGCAGGAGGCCGTAGGCGCTGCCCCAGTGGTCTGTATGAAATGCAGCCAGGCCATGAGGAAGGGGCATATGCATGGCACAGGGGCATATGCATGGCACAGGGGGCTCCAGGAGACAGGATGATGTGGCCAGGAGCTAGGGGCAGGTAGCAGCCAGAGGCGTGGCCAGCAGAAGCAGCTACTATTTGAGTATTGGTTTGGTGTCTGTCATGCCTGCCCTACAGCTCGCGCTGCGGGCAAAGCGTAGCATTGCAGGCATCCCTGCCTCAGTTTCTCCTGTCCCAGAGATTCACACGGAGTTTCTCAGCCAGTTTAAAGAAATCACCTAGTGATCAGGCCCAACTAGTGGGGGAAGGGAGAGTAGCTAATTGAGCACCGGTGGACCTGAGAGGGCCAGGCACCCTGTCCCAGTGCCCTTATAGATGTGCTGTTGTAATTCACACAATGCCGGGCTGCTTATCTCCTGGCTGCACATTTCCTCCTCCCCTTCCCAAGATACCCCCGCTCCGAGAAAAGCAAGGCCTGCAGTGGTTTGCACTCTGAGATCAGGCTAGACGAGGGTATGGTCCATCCCAGACAGAAATGGTGGAATTCTCAATAATGCAGAAAAGCAGACGTGTTCAATAACTATTTCTGTTCTGGAGCTGGGGGGATGAAGTGGTCTCATCATATGGTGATGACACTCTTTCCATTCCACTAGTATGGCTGGAGGATGCCAAACAGAAGCAACTAAAGTTAGACATTTTTAAATCAACAGGTTCAGATAACTTGCATCAAAGAGTTTTCAAAGAGCTGGCTGGGTCGTTAATGTTGATTGTCAAGGAGTCTTGGAGCGCTGGGGGCATTCCAGAAAACTGTATGAAAGCTAATGTTGTGGCAATTTTTAGAAAGGGTAAAGGGGCTGACCCGGGTAATTACAGACCTGCCAGCCTGCCATCAATCCGAGAGTGATAATGGAGTGGCTGCTATAGGACTCAATTAGTAAAGAATTAAAGGAGAGTAATGTAAATAATGCAAATCAACATGGGCTTATGGAAAATAGAGCCTGTCAAACTAACTTGACATCTGTTTTGGATGAAATTGCAAATTTGGTTGATAAAGGTAATAGTGTTGATGTAAGGTACTTCGACTGCTGTGTGGTGTTCGACTGGTACCCGTGACATTTTGATTAAGGAACTGGACCGATATAAAGATACCATGGCACACGTTCAATGGATTAAAAACTGGCTGAGAGGTCTCAAAATGGAATTGTAAATGGGGAATCCTCATCGAGCAGGTGTGTTTCCAGGGGCGTCTCACAGGGATCAGTTCCTGGCCCTACACCATTTAATCTTTTTATAAATGACCTGGAAGAAAACACAAAATCACCCGATTAAAGTTTGCAGCTTGATATAAAAATTGGGGAGCGGTAAATAATGAGGATGACAGGTCATTGATGCAGAGTTAGCTGGATCGCTTGGTAAAGCGTTTTAATGGGGCTAAATGTAAATGTATAGGAACAAAGAATGTAGACCATACTTCCATGATAACTCTCTCCTGGGAAGCAGTGACCCTGACACAAATCGGGGGGTCGTGGTGGGTAATCAGCTGAACATGAGCTCCCAGCGCAACGCGGTGGCCGAAAGAGCCGATGTGATCCTGGGATGCATAAATGGGGGAATCTCAAGAGTAGAGCGATTTTACGACGTATTTGGCACTGGTGTAACCGCTGCTGGCATCCTGTGTCCAGGTCTGGTGCTCGCAATTCAAGAAGGATGTTGGTAAATTGAGGAGGGTTCAGAGAAGAGCCCCGAGAATGATTAAAGGATTAGAAATCCTGCCTTGTAGAATTAGCTTAACAAAGAGAAAGCTGCGGTGACTTGATCAGTTTCTAAATACCTGCCTGGGGAACAAATATATAATGGGCTCATCCATCTTGCAGAGAAAAGCATTGGCTGGAAGTTGAAGCTAGACAAATTCAGACTGGAAATAAGGCGTCTGTTTCTAAATGAGTCATCAGCCGTTGGAACAAGTTACCAAAGGTCAATTGACTTTTAAATCAAGGTGGGATGTTTTTCTAAAAGATTGCCCTAGTAGGAATTGTCGGGGGGAATTTCTGTGGTCTGTATTCTCTACTTATTATGTACTTATTACTCCAGACGGGGTGCAGGCATGGCTCTCCCTGAAATCTCCCTCCCTGCTCAAGGCCCTTGATCTGCATTTTTCTGCTGATTAATTTCTCCCCAGTGTCCCTGCCAGGAGGAGGGGACATGCCACTGATGAATTGCAGACTCTGACCTTCAGGATGGCCTGTCAATAACTGCAATCTGGGATTGCCCCTCCCCCGAGCGCCCAACCCCCCCCCCCCCCCCCCCCCCCCCCCCCCCCCCCCCCCCCCCCCATGCGATGCCTTACTACCCCACATGGCCACTAGGCCACGTTGGCATGATTGAGAGGGGCACCTTACTGACCCTGGCTATTCGGCCATGCTGTCCCGACTAGAGGGCTGCTTTACTGACTTTGACCACTAGGCCACACTGCCCTGAACGGGAGCGCCGCTTTGTTGACCCCGACTCAATCGCTTTTCCCTGCCTCCTCAGCTCTACTGACCCGACGCCCAGGATGGGGCATACCAGCCCCATAGCCTGTCTGGCCTTAAGATCTAAGAATCTATGAGCATTTGTGTAAAGTTTAACAAGGTACCGTGTGTGACCTTGTTTTATCCCCTTAAATGAGGTTTGTGGAGTGGAGATTAAGGGTGTGTTTACACTGCAATTAAAAACCGGGCTGGCCCTGCCAGCTGACGTGGGCTCACGGGTCTGTTTGAGTGCGGTGGAGACGTACAAGCTCAGTCTGTGAGGTTCGAGGGTGCCAGAGCTTGGGCTGCAGCCCGCACCTTAACGTCTACACTGCAGTTAGCCCCGGGGGCCTGAGTCAGCTGTCACGGACCAGCCACAGGTGTCTATCCTTGGCTTTGCCACAAACTCGCTGTATAACCTTGGGCAAGTCACCTTGCCTCTTTGGCCTCAGTTTTTCCATTGTAAAATGGATAAATTCCCGACCTCACAGGAGTGTAGTGAGCTAAATCCATGATTGTTTGTGAGGCACTGACTTGGATGCTCCAGAGATGAGCGTTGTGGAAAACCTTGTACCTGGCTAAAGGGACCCCACCAGGTCCATGTGGCTAAATAATTACATCTGCCTCCCAGTTACCAATTCCTCACCATGAACATTTAAGCTTCTTGGGGCTTTAGAAATGGAAACTGCCATTTCTTTCCACAAAGTAAAATCGAATGGACCCAGCCACTTCCAGCAGATGCCACTTAGATGCAGAAGCGTGGCTCTGCTCTGGTTTGTCTGGATTCCTGAAAGGCAAAGAAGCTGGGACCTGGGCTCTGATCGCTGGCATTTGTGCAATCAATGGTTTTGGAGCATCTAAAATCAGCATAGGCCTTAATGAAACTCTCCTGGGCCCCTTCTGCTATTGGCTGGGATGTGGCGTCCTTTGGCAGCAGCGGAGTATGAGCAATGCAGTATATCTGCCAAGAGTGTCACCGACCTCGGGGAATTACTGACAAAACGACTTTGCTGACGGGCTCTGACCTCTGACCTGAAGTCATGGATTAAATTGGAGACATATCTGTTATTTCGCCTGGGAAATATGTAAAGGTCAAATGACAAATGGAGAGATTTTTCTCTCCCCCTCCCCACTTCAAAGCTCCTTAGAGGGACGCCTGTCGGGTGCCGAAGACAGCAACATGGGATTTCACAGAGAACATACTGGGCGTTTAACAAGGTTCCCCATGGAGTATTGGGACCGGTGCCCTTGGGAGTGGCGTTCTCAAAGCCCTTGGTAAAATCAGCTGCCTGGGCTAACTCTGTGGCATTTAAATGGCGTTCAGTGCTCTGTGCGTCGCAGTTTAGTGGTTAGGCACTGAGCTCCTTCGCCAGGGAACGGGAGTCCATGGCCCATCTGCAGGGGAGGAGATCTCTGGCAGAGGAAGGATGGTGGATAGACAGCGATGTCTGTGGAGCAGTCACCGTAAGTTTGGGTTGTCTGCACCTCCAAATCTTGGCCGGGGGAAGAGTCATGTTCCCTTCTGCGTGAAGTGAATGCTGACTGGGGTTAGTTCTTGTCTTCTGACTTCTGGAACGAAGTCCTGGGAGTTAGAAAAACCAGAACCCAACCAGGAACAGCAGAGGCAGAGACTGTGGTCTAATGGCACATGGGCAGATTGCTTCACTGGTTTCAGACCAGCGGCCCAGCTACCCTGTAGCCTGGCTCTGGTTGTGAGTGGGATCAGATGCTGCCCACAGGGAAAAGTTCTCTGCAGCTCTCAACAGTGAAACGTTTTGTTTATTCCTAGCAATGTGACTCTGGATGCTCTCATTCTGCGTTTTCAGTTGGGGATGAAAATTCTCACCCACTTTTGTAAAGTGTGAGGAGATCTACCAATGAGAAGTGCTGGCTGCTCTTCTCAATGATGCGCAAGGCATTACAGAACTTGGTAGAGGCCAAGTCCCACTAAAGGCCGAATGACACTGCACAGTATATTTTGCCCCTAGGATTCCCGGAACACGTCCTCTAAACACTGCCTGGGGTTGTGATCCATCTCATCTCTTTTGTTTGTTTTAAACTGGCTGCCTGTTAATTTCATTGGGTGAGCCTGGTTCTTGTGTTATGTTTCTGCTCTTTGTTCTAGCAGACAAAGGTAGAATGAGCTCCAATGGCTGGGGGATGAAGCTAGACAAATTCAGACTAGCAATAAAGTGCACATTTTTAACAGCAAGGGCTATTAGTCACTGGAACGACTTACATAAGGATGCGATGGATTCTTTGTTACTTGAACTCTTCACATCAAGGCTGGACGCCTCTTTCTAAGAATGTTCAAGTGCAAACAGAGGGTATGGTCTGGATGCAAGAGTCACTGGGGCAGGTCTCTGGCTTATGCTCTGCAGAAGGTCAGACTAGATGATCATAATGGTCCCTTCTGGTTTTAAAAACTATGGATCTGAGAAAGAAAGAAAGATCCAGGATTACTGAGGAGAGAAGAGACTTAGATACAAGCCAGTGAGATGAGGCGGGGGCAAGGCACGGTGACTAGAAAACCCCAGGGTGGAAGGTGCTCTGGAAACAAGGTTGGTAGTTTAACTAGCAAGTGTGAGACCAGAAACTGTAAGTGGGGAGGGGTCAGAACAGAGAGGTAACCGGAAGAATAAAGGAAATTGAACTCAACCCCCACCCTTCTCCTGGCCTCCGATGGAGGCTCTGATCTCTGGACTTGTTCTGCAAATCCCCATCAGACTCGCACGGTAATATTGCAGTACATTGGAAATGTTAGCTTGAAACTCAACTGAATGTGACTCTGCTGAACGGCCCCGGGACAGGGTTAGCAGGGCAAGACAGATCTTGCGTTTCCTCACTCGCTGGCGTCCAGACTTCCGTCATGTAGAGTAAATACGGGCCTTGGTGACGGGTACTGCATGTTGCATGAGAAAATCCACTTCTGTTTGTGTTGTAGCCAGAGTCAGTTTGTCCCATGCTGGGCCAGCACCATTTCCCACGCACCACGGCTGCAGCGGTGATATTAGGGCTGTCTAACACTGCCCATTATAACTCCCTCTTTTCAACTGCTTATACCTTTGGCAAACTGTAACTGGTTGGGCTGAAATTTCCCTGGCTTGGTCTCTGCTCCAGGCTGAATTTGTTTGGAAAGTTTCAGCAAATACAGCTGCACTGTTCAGCTCCTGCCATCTTTCCAGTCACACCCCTCTCATCCCACTTCATTCCAACCCGACCTGTCTTCTCATGCTCCTTTGGCATGTCCTCTACGACCGGCATTTCTCCCTGCACCAATCCCCTGCTCCCAGACCACCTACTCCTGCCCCGTCTCCCTTCCTTCCCCTTCCAGCCAACTCCTCTCTTAGCAGCTATTGTAAATAAACAGTGTCTCACTTTAGGGCAAGGTTCCCACCCTTGATCTTACCAAGTGGAGGGGTTTGGAACGGCAAGATCCTGGGTATCAATCACATGGCGAGAGTTCCTCTCCTTGTACAGGCTAGGAGACTGCCCTAAAATAACCTGCTTGGTTTTAGTTCCTAGGAATTCTGGTTGGTCACAGCTGATTTGGGATTTACTCTCTAGGCCGATGAAGAATGGCTTTTGCCCGCACGGGGTGGAAAGATTGCTAAGTGACAATTGTGCCTTATGGAGCGCCCCCGGTACTTGTCACATCAGGGGAGAACAATGAAATTCCTTCGGAGAATGTCCCCAGAAGCATCCTCTGTACTTAGCTGGATGAACCGACAGCTAAAAGGTTTCCCTCTGATTGGCTCACTTCCAGCCTGATTACAAATCTAGCCCTTGAAAAGAGAAGATGCCACTTCAAAGACCCATTGTTGCCCATTTGCATCAGGCCAGGTGGTATTACTGATCTTCTCTCCTTCAGGATGTATCTCGGTAATCACAGCCCGGGCAGGAATCGCAGGTGTGACCTTTTCCCTCTGCCAGCTAATGAGGTTATTCTAGTCAAGAAACAGGATTGTCAATCCAATCAGTATTGATGCTTGTAAGTAAAAGCTCCCTTCAAATCCCCCCGCTAAAGCCTTTGTTTCTGGCTGTCCAAAGGGAGATTGAAGGCTGGAGGATTCCTCGCGCTGCACAGTGCAGAGAAAACGAGCGTCTCGTAAATAGACCTTTCTCCTGCGCCCAGCCAGGATGGGTGTGGGGTGAGTTGCTCACGCAGCTCCAACTCCCACCTGGAGAGCGGAGGAGTTTTGCATAGGTGGCAATCAAAGCATTTTCTCCCCCTCAGTGCTCAGTTTCTCCAGCTCAAGGATGTTTCCAGGGGTTCAACAGTGGGAGAAGCATGGAGCAGCATCCTGTCAGATTGCACAGACCGTCTGACCATGGGCATAGGGCAGCGGCAGGGTCCGTATAACTCATGAGACCGGTCTGGCTAGTTGCGTCTCTGGTCCCCATCACTGCAATGTCTGAGCACCTCACCACGGCCCAGGAGTTTATCGTCATTACCCCCATGGCCCAGGCAGGACCTGAGGCAAAGAACAGACGGGTGAATTGCCTGAGTTCACATGGGGCGCCCATGGCAGGGGGTTAAATCCCGCTCTCCTGAGCCGCATCCAGAGCTGAACTCCCAGACCAGCTCCACTCTGGGAGTAGCGGCTCCTGTCCCATACAATACAACAGAAGTGTTCTTCTGCTTGCCACGCTGACTGGCAGTGACTGGGCATGGGGCAGGGCAAGGGGGCTGGACAAGGGGCTCCTTGGATGAGGGGAATGTGTTCCTGGGGGTGTCCACTCGTGTGGCCTGCCTTTGCTTGTGCTGCAGAGGGGAGGCGGCCAGCAGACGTTCTCCAACGCAAGAGGAAGTTTTGTTACTCTCGTACCTTGGTGGAGACGCTTATGGGACACTTGATGTTTTCGGAAACATTGGGGGAGCCATTGTTCTGTGAATGACTGTGTGAATTAATTCGTGTTTGAACCTGGAAGTGAATTGCAGTGTGACCACATTCACAGCGCTGCTGCACTTCGCACTCCAGCAGGGATGGGGAAAGCTTAGCTTGACTTGGTGGATGTTTGCTGAAAGCAAATTAGCAGCAATACAGTACCGATTGTGAACGTCCTAATCAATGCAGCATTCAGAATGCAGGCTCTCGGGTAGATAACTAACGCAGACTGCTGCTACACCCTGAAAAGTACACATCTCAGTTACATACGCTGGGGCACGCGTTTTGAATTGTGCATTGGATTGTAATATTTGCAGTTCAATGGACCAAGAATACAGTGCTGAAGAAATGTGCAAATACCCTGGCAGAACAAATACATTCAAGAATGTCTCAATCTGTTCATGGATAATTCAACAACCGAAGAAATGGCAAAGTTGATGGAGAAAGACGTCATTGTGGATTATTCATTCAAGCCCAGCAGACATTATTCACTGCGATGCAGTGTGTATCCATCTGTTATATATGATAATAAACGAAACTGCTCTCCGGCTAGTGCTGTTTGTGAGCTCATCATTATATTTTATAATACCACCTCTAGCTATGGCTTGTTGGAACTCCAAGCTAAGCAGGTCAGGGCGGGTCAATACTTGCATGGGAGGTCTCCCGGGACACCTATGAGCTGCAGAATGTTAGCCATGGTGCACAGCTCCCTGGTGTGGAGTTAAGGGGATGTGTGTTGGAGGAGAGAAGGGCGATGTACTCTTTAAAGATTCCATAGCCCTTTCTGGAACAGCAGGGCCTGGTATTTTGCCAGATTCTAGTTTGCTGCACACCACCACAGAATAGGCTGTATTCCTGCAGTAGAGGAAGTGATAAATTCTCCATCACTTGGACTGGACATTTTTCTATAAAGTCTTCTCTAGTTCACCAAGTTATTCATCTCCGTGCAGGAGTCACGAGGTGAAGTTTTCTGGCCTGTGTTCTGCAGGAGGTCAGACTAGATGATCACAAGGGTCCTTTCTGACCGTCTATGCGTGCATCTATGAATTAAGAATAAGAATACCTAGCTGCTGTTATACAGCACTTTTCATCCCTAGATCCCAAAACGTTTTACAAAGGAGAGAAGTATCACGACTTGCCATGAAGTGACTACTACTTTTGGTGCCTCTGTTTTTTGGATGCCCAAGTTGAGAGACCAAGGACCTAATTTTCACAGTCTCCAGCTGACATCAATGGGAGCTGCAGGGAATCGGCAGCACCGCTGGCCAAAATTCGGGGATTTCAATATTTACAAATTTTGTTTTCATTCCGATTCAAAACGAGAGCAAATTCACAGACATTTCCTCCTGAAACAGCAATACTGAAATAGGCCATTCCTGAAAGGAAACATGAAAATGACATTCTTGTCAATTTCATGGCTGCTATTCCCTGAGTGGCCACCCTGAAACTCACAAGAATGTTAGTTTCACTGCTGACATGTCCTCTGTGCAGGGTGGGGGGAGCCAGCCAGATCCTGGAGCCCAGGCTCTAGCCAAGACGCCAGGGGATCACCGGCTTCCTGCCAGGGCTGTGGCCCTGAAAACCCAGCAGATTTACACTGGAAACCTGCTGCGTTTGGATTAAAGCTTTGTCGACTTTGTAGTGGATTCCACAAAACATTTTGCTGCAATGAATTGATGTTAAATTTCTGACCAGCTGTACTGAGCCCTTCTGGAGATGAACCCCTGGGTGTCTAAGGTGGGACACTCACAATGTTGGTAGGTTCTGTCGGGTCTAGTTTGGAGCATCCATCTCCTCCCTGCAGAGGGCCCGCAAGCAAAGGGATTTTGTATATTCCTAACAAGTTCCCACCCCTCCCCAAACAGGCCCAGGAGACTGCCATGGCCACTGGGAGCATCCTGGCCCTTCCCCTCTGAGGTCATTGAGGCAGGAAGTGGCAATGGAAGGGGAGATGCTGGGACCTGTGTCATCAGCGGGAAAGCTCTCCAGGCAGGGATGCCTGGGCGGGACCCTGACTGACGCAGGGAAGGGCCTGGGGAACAGCCCCAGAGAGGGCGGGCGGATTTTGTTTCTGTTAAGGACCATTTAGACTTTAGCTTGAACAATCATGATCCTGGAAGGGATGGACTAAAAAGTGACCCGGCCAGAATTACCAAACAGAGAAACCACCCCAGTGCTGGAACACCCGTCCACACAGGGCGCTAGCCAGCCAGGAGCCGCTAGGCTGCACCTGGGCACATTGTGGTGAGTACACGTGATTTATAGGAACTCCAGGGCTGGCATGTGAACTCTTCCTTCCCCTGGTGAGCAGTGATCACCTGAGTACTCCGCTGCCGTGCAGTGACTGCCGGCACAGGCGTGGTGCCATCCTTTCCTTCTGCGCTCCTTCACCTCCCAGGCCCCGGCATTTCCGCAAAGTGCCAACGAAGAGAGGCGCTCCAGGCCTGGACTGTTTGCCTATGCTGTTCTTCGGCTACTAATGGTCCCCTCTGCATTCACCCTTCCACTCCTGCCCTGGCTGCTTTCCCCAGCACTGCCTCAGCCGGCCCCTCTGGGAGGACGCTGGAGACATTGTACCCCACCAGCTCCCAGGGCTTTACCAATCATCCCTGTAATTAGTGACTCTTCTTGTGGCCAGCTTTCTTGGTGGCCGTTACTCATTCAGACTATTTGCAACTGATGCAACGTGGTTTTTACAGCAGCCACTTTGCCTGCTAATTTCATTAGTGTTTGTTGGTTTTCCCCACTCTGAACAGTTTGTGCTGCGGCGCCCGTCTCTCTTGCCTGCGTACCCTTCTCTCGCAAGGTTAAAATGCCAGCTGTGTTTCGCTCAGGGCTCTCACTGAATATCCAGCTGCTGTTTTTTAAGCAACTGCATGTTTATTATCCCGCTGAGCGTGTGCGATGAATCTCTCGGAGCAGGATTTCCTATACGGGGGAGGAGGGTCCTTTGGAGGGCTGGGACTACGGTCATCACACAGAATAACTGATGGGTAATGAGAGGTGTTGGAGTGGGGCTTGCAAGCTGTGGCAGGCTTTGATGTACAGAGAAAGCGGCGCACGAAGAGACAGCCAAAGTCTGACCGTGGGGATGGTTAATACATGCGTTGGGGGAGCCGGTTAGATGGCTCTGCTCTGAATGTGACATATTTTTTGTCTTGTGTGTCATCACTCACCGCTCATTTATCGGAGGCCGTGTGCCAGGAGCGTGAGCACATCACCCTGTTCTCTTCCCCATCCCCACAAATGCGCTTTTCTTGGAAGCCACCAACCACAATCCGTGCCCAGTCCCGCTGTGGGGCCTGGCTGACAATTTGTCTCAAGATCATTTCAGGAGCAAACTGAGTCTGAAAGCCGCACTGCAGGGTACACACCTTATCTCTTGTGGAAAGATTAGCAGCTCATCTTCTAATGGGGTTTGGGGAAAGGACATTCAATTCCCAGGGAAGTGGTTGCCCACCGTGTCCTTCTAGAAAAGGAGGCTACCTGGAGGGTTTATTACTTCCCGTCAAATAGCCTCCAGGGGCAGAGAAGTTGACATAAAGCGATTACCAAAGCTATTACAGGGCTTTAGTTGATTGTGCAAACATTTTCCAGCAGCGATAACAATTCTGCTGCAGAAGAAAAATCTAACCACCATCTTCCTGCTGAGGGATAGTTCAGATATTTCTGTTGAAGGCCAGATGAAGAGTCGTGGTTAATGCTATCAAAGTCTCATTTGTTCCCTGTCCAGACCCCACTGCTCCCTGCAAAGAAACATACTGAGATTGTAGTGAGCACTGGGGGGCAGGGATTGTGCGTTGGGGGCGGGGGGGTTGATGCCACTGCCCCAGCCGTGCTAGGAATGAGCAAGGAAGTGACAAGAACAGACCCCTGGTAGTTTGTGCTCTGCAGGAACCAGGGTGAGGAGGAGCTGCTCCCCAAACACGGACAGGAACTTCGGCGCTGCTTCTCATTCCCCTGGCGCTGGGGTGAGTCTGGAGCGATGCCGCCGTAGACAGTGCAGTGACACCGCTTGAAACTGGGGGACACCAGGGAGAATCTGGCCCTTAACGTTTATTTTACAAAAACATGAGTAAAAATAAATGCAGACAGACGGACGTAGTCCCTCCAGCGCTGCTCCACGGTTCTGTGATGCCCCATCAGCCAGTGGGCTCTGGTGCCAGGGCAGGCGGACTCGGCCGACACGGGCAGGAAGGACAGTTTTCTTAGCCAGGATGCTACAGTCCCTCCCCTTTGAGATGGGTGGCTCCCTGTAAACCCCTTTCTTGAAGCCAGTGGGGCTCCCTGCGGATGCAGCAAACGGCAGGATCAGGACTTAAAAGAACCCTATCATTCTGGGCTGTGTTAACAGGCGTGTTGGATGTCCGCCCTGGGAGGTAACTGTCCCTCTCGACTCGGCGCTGGTGAAGCCTCAGCAGGAGTGCTGTGTCCGGTTTGGGGAGATGTGGACAAATTGAGAGTCCAGGAGAGAGCCACAAAACCGCTGGAAAATTCAGAGAACCGGCCCTGGGAGGAAAGGTGAAAACTGGGCGTGTTTAGTCTTGAGAAAGGAAGAGTGAGGAGAGTCCTGATGGATTTTCAAGTATGTTACGGGCTGTTAGAAAGAGGACGCTGATCAGAAGGTAGGACAGGCAGCAATGGGCTTAACCCACAGCCAGGCAGATGTCGGTCAGACGTTAGGGAAGAGTTTCTAGCGCTCAGGGTGGTTAAACTGGGCAATCGGCTCCCAAGGGAGGCTGGGCAAGCCCCGTCACTGGCGCTTTTTAAGAACAGGTTGGACAAACCCCTGCCAGGGAGGGTCTAGGTTTACTTGATCCTGCCTCAGCGCAGGGGGCTGGGCGTGATGACCCCTGGAAGTCCCTTCCAGCCCTACATGTCTCTGGTTCTTTGAGCTGCCTTCCGCCTCGAAATAATTCCTGCCCTGCTTTTAACACCTCCGGGCCCCAGAGCCGGGCAGGGAGCGTAATGTTTCCCAAGTGCTTCAGAATAACTCCCGGTAACACTTTCTCCTTCTGTGGTTCTTGCATCCCAGGGTTGCAAAGCTCTTTATGGCCATTCGATGGTTTCCTGCCCGGGGGGGAAGCATTATCCCTATGGGCGGCAGGTATCCGAGACGAGGGAGGCTAAGCCTCCCCACACAGCCAGGCGTGGCCCTGCCCGTGCTCTGCCCCGAGACCCAGCCCCCTCCTGCTGCATCCCGCTCTTCCCCTGTGGCCCCCGCCCAGGCACTGCTCTTCTGCCTGTCCTTGCTCAGCTTCTCCCCAGAAGCGGGAGCTGGCAGGGGCTGGGGTTAGGGCAGGTGGGCGGGACCGTTGGTGCCTGGGACTCAGGCCGCCCGGCGCTGCCATGGGCTGGGCCTACCTGGCCAGTCGGGCTGGGGCCGTGGCTACCGGGGTCTGGGGCTGCCTGGCTGCTATGGGAATGCTTGGAGCTGGGGTGGGCTGGCAGGGGCAGGGGCTGGGGCCACCTGGCCAGTCCGGTGCTGGACTGCCCAGCTGGCCCAGGTCTGCTCGCCAATCAGGCCAACTGCTGGCCCAGGGCTGGGCGCACCCGGGGCTGGCTGGGCTGGGGCCAGGGCCGAAACTTGGACCAGCTGATGTGGGGCTCCTCCAGCCGCGGTAGGGGGCTTGGGACTCTGGTGGGGGAGAGGGTGGAAGGAGCGTGGCCAGGAGCTAGCCTACCTGAATGGGGGGTTCACACACTTTTAGAGCTGGGGAAACTGAGGCACAGATGTAACATGCCTTATTGTATGTCACACAGCAAGTCAGTGGCAGAGCCAGGACAAGAGCCCAGCTCTCTTAGCTCCCATCCCCATGCTTTATCCACTGGGCTGCATGTCCTGACACAGATGAAGAAAGCTTTATATCAGGGCATATCCTATTCTCATTCATTTTCAAGTTATATTTAATTAAAGCATCACACTTAAATTTACAATCATTATCCATAATGCCCTGGCTATCTTCCTCCTTTCTGTTTGCTCTCTTGCCTTTTAATTAACTTCTTTAAAAATTCTCTAAACAGTTTGTATTTATTCCTTTGAACATGCGTGTAAGATGTGATACAAAGATAGAAAATAAGGAATGGTCTCGGGAGCTCCTGTTTTTCCTGTCTCAGAACACAAAAAAGGGGCAGTCAAAGGAATTAAGAGGTAGCAAGTGCAAAACAAACAAAAGGAAATACTTTTCCCACACTGTGGGATTAGACTGTGGAACTCACTGCACCTGGATGTTAAGGCCAAGAATTTAGCGGGATTCAAAAAGGGGTTGGACATTTGTATGAATAACAAGACTGTCCCGAGTACACTTTCAAAAGGGTCAACCCCAGCCCTTTCCAGGTGTACACACACACGCACCTGTATTTGGTGGGTGCAAAAAGCTGCGTATGCACTTGCATTGGTGCAACTCAAGCCCTGCATGCAGGTGTTGTAGCGTCGGAGCAAGAGGTGCTGGTGTGTGCCTGGGCCGTTCTGGGTATGAGTAGCAGCAACCCAGAAAAACGACCAAAAAGAGCAAGCTGCGGGAAAGAGAATTTACAGCGGACAATAAAAGCCCTAGTCCCTATGAAATCAGCGTCGCAGTAATTGCACCCCCATTTTTCTCCAGTAAAGGCCTAGCAAGAGATGGAGCACTGGAAGGAGTTCAATATATAGACAGGGAGCCAAGCAACCAATTAGCACTGTACACAGTCCCCAGCCAATCGATCAAATGATAAATGAAAAATCCATCCGACATTTCCAAAGAGAGAGGATGGGGCGCCTCCCGGCCGTGAGCTGGTGTTCGTATCATTCTCTGCCACGTTCATGTCACTACGTCGTTGGGAAGCCAGTGGTGAAGAAGAGAAAACCCAGTTCTAAGCAACAACCACGCTGGCAGCGTGGGCAGAAATTCAGTAGATTCAGCAATTCCTCTCCCTTACGTGTTCAAGTGCTTTTATTTGAGCAATTCAGAAACGCGGTGAATCTTGGTAATCAATTAAAACAAACTTTATTATAGAGAGAGCAACGGTAAGCTCATCTGTGTAGCGCTTTTCATGCACAGTTTCTCCGCGTGTCTGAGAACAGAAAACTCATCCGCACCATTTCACAGGCAGAGAAACTGATCATTTAAAGAGAAATGTGTTTTAGAAGCCCGAGAAGTATTTTTCGTTCTGCAGGGCGTCATCTGCAGTGCAGTGATCTTAGCTAGATCTGGTGTGATCCAACATCCAGAATCATTTATTTGTTCTTCTTGATTGTGTTTGTTACAGTCGTGCTAGGCTCTGCACAAAACCAGAGTAGCAGACGCCTTCTCCGAAGAGCTTAAAGAAACCAGAGAGAGCCAAGGGAGGGGAAGGGGGTCTAACACACCCGAAGAGTGAACTATATGATGGCAAAAAACCCGGCATGTTAGTGGAAGGAGGGGGTTACTTAAAAGGAGATCAGCTAAATGGAAAGAAAAGGGAAAGGATGGGTGGAAAGAGGGACAAGGCAAAGGAGGGAGGGTAGCGGGAAGGCGTGGAGTGATGCTGAGGGGAATGGCAGGGTTGGAGCAAACAGTCAGTCAGCACAGCACAGGGCCAGGCACTCGATTCCCTGGGAAGTGCGCAGCGGTGTGAGAACCGGCCTGGCTGGGATAACGGAGAGACGTTCAAGTCTAACAAGGGCTTGGCTTCGGCCTGACCCACCCGATCCTGGCGCGCTGCTAGCCGTGAGGGTCCAGCGCAAGGAAAGCGTGATCAGAACGGGTGCTTTCCATCCCCCGGGGGGAGCTGCATGGACGGCCTGGTTTGGGTCGGACCCACAGGCCTCCGCAAAGCTTCCCGTGCAGCACAGATCCATGGCAGCGCAAATTCCAACCTGAGCGCGTCTTCCCCGTAGCAGCTGCACCGTGGCTGGGCCGGGCTGTCCTCGCTCTGTGTGGCGTTAGCCCCGGCACTGGCACTGGCTACCTCTCAGTTGTGGCTTTATTGCCCACCTGGGCATTTGATCTGCTGACTTGCCCTCTGCCACTGGATGCTAGCCAGGCCTTTGATAACTCAGTGGGTCGCGCAGTGTCTGGCGCTGTTCCGTGGGGAGAGCTCACCCAGCGCTATGGTTTCTCGCCCTTTCAGCGCTGTCTGCACAGCCGGTCTCTCGCCTGCACCTTCCACTCAGTCACTCACTGTTCACATGTCGCGCACCCATGGCTGGTCCCCACGGGGGTTATACGTAGCCAAGGCTGGCTTTACGTTGGAACAGGTGCCTGGGCGACAGAGGCCCGTTTTGTCCTATGCTGCGACGTCTCATGGCCGGGGTTTTCAAAAGAGTCTAAGGGAGTTGGGGGCGGCACGCGATGGAACTTCTCTGCGTCGGTGGACGTGCAAATAATTCACAGAGAATGCACCCCCGGGTGGTCGAGAACACGTAGCAAAGTGCCGGGGTTTGTAGGTGCCGCATCGCTCGCTGTGCACTGGGAACGGCTCCGAAAGCCCACTCTGGAGCATCCAGCCTGGCTCCTTTCTCTCCGATCCACAGTGTGCACGGCTGCACTTTTTCTTCAGACACGGCTCTGTGGGGCCCAGCCAGCATCCGCTCCCCGGGAGCGCCGGGCGGCTCTCCCTGGGGCTGGGCGGTGGGCGGATTCCCAGTCGAGGCAGGTGCCAGGGAAGCCGATGGCAGCCACTGTACTATTGTGCTGCGGGTGGGCGGGGGTCCCCTCGGATTCGGACACCAGGCAACGTTAGACAGTGTTTTGCTTGGCGCACAGCTGTTGCTAGGAATCTCTTATTTTGTCTCCCATCCCCCCGGGCCGTTCTGACCCCAGTGAGGCTGGCTGAGGCCGCACGGGAGCTGCTCCACGGCGGGCAGAGAACAAAGCCGGCTGACGAGGTCCAGAGGGGAGCGTCCCCAGGCCAGAGGAGGGCTCGGTGGCGGAGCATGGACTGGCATTCGTTGGGCTCCTGTCCCCCTCTCGCAGCCCTGTCAGCAAGGCCGTGGTCCAGGCCGCACTAATAATGCACGTGTGTGCGGGGGCTGGGAGGGGGACAGAGCGAGCTGCCCCGTCATCCTTGTCCATTGATAGCTGCTCCCTCCAGGGGAGTCACGGTGACTCACGACAGCGCTGCCCACTGGAAACCGCAAGGTGTATTGCAGCCTACTGGCTACCATCCCCCAAGCTAGGAAGAAGGCTCACCCTGCACACAGCACGTTATGCACCATGCCCCAGGCCTGTGCTCTGTCCGCCCTGCCTCTTCTCGGTCGCTCCTATTTGTCGCTGGCAGGCAGCCCTGTGTTCCTCCTTCACTTCCTTCGGCCCCTCTGATTATCACAGGGGAACTGTCCCGGCAACTGTCGCTCAGCAAGGGAAAGGCTTGTGAGGTGCCTCTGAACAGCTGATTTGAATCCGATGATCACGGCAGGTGTAGCGTGCAGCTGGCTGTTGGCACGTTGGCTGCTCCCGGGAAGCAAGCAGGCTGCGCAGCCCCTCTCCCCCACACTCGGCCACTCACGGCTGCCCCTTGCCTTGGGGGGGGGGGGGCTGCTGGTGTAGCATTCCTGGCCCCTCATCTGTTTGCTCCCAGCACAAGGAGCTCCCAATCAATAGCGCCATTAATTTTGTATGAGGCCGTGGCTGTCAGGGTTCCCATCCGGCTACCAGGCCTTTCCCCAGAAGTTTTCAGGGCATGCAAATTTCCACTTCACACACGAGCAAAGGGCTGCTTTTCTTTTTCAAACGGCATGTTTGAAGTTCTTCCTTTGGTGCAGGTCAGAGACCATTCGCAAGGAATAATCAGAGCGCTTTATCTCCTTGGTAGGTGTGCGGGGTGAATCATCACGTGCGGCGGTCTTTTTAGAAGCAGAGATTATTTTGCATACCGATGATCTGGGACAAGCGGTTTCGTAATAAACATTTGGTTGTGCCCACAAGCAGAGCGGTGTTAAACTCCTGCAAATAAAAGTTAGGGTGCTGACCGGAGATTAATCTGATATTGCAAAACGCTGTATCTAGAAGGGCATGTGGCTATTGTGTTAATATTTGTTTTATTGCATTGTCAGTGTTTGAATTTTGGCTGTCCCTTTAAGAACAGGGTGGAGAAGAGAAGTGTACAGTAGCGTATGTCTGAGGCTGAGGGCAGCCTCGGGGAGATCTTGTCCTCAGCTTCAGGAAGATCAGAACTTGATTTAATAAATGTATCTTTCCAGAAAGCAGCCTCATTCTACCAGGCACGACCCTTTCTAGGGGGGCGGGAGCTGCCACACCAGCGTGCCGGGCCGTGCCCTGGAGAAATCTGGGTGACTCAGAGCCAGCTCCTAGAAGGCGTTTGCAGGCAGATGCACAGCTGGGCCCACACATTTGTACAGAGGTGGGCACCCCATAAAGGGTACAAATGGGGAAGCATTCAGTATCGCTACACACTAACAGGATCACAGGCATTGCTAGATCCAGGCAGGGCCCCCACATGGCGGGGAAGGGTATACTTTACCGGGGCCCGGAGGCCCTGGGTGGCCTGGCCCAGGCTGCAATCCCCATTATGTGCATGGGACGGGGGCCTGTGTAACAAGTTTGTACTGGCCCCGAAAAAATGGGGCTTGGGCCCTGGATCATCCAGGTGGCAAACCCTGGCTTGATGTACTAGAACTGTACACAGAGAGACATGCTGCTGCTTTCTGTACATTGTCCTACGTAAGCAGCAATTGGGTGTAGGTGATTGGTATGAGACTGGGGTGCAAGCCGCTGAGGAGTGAAGGGTGGCCCTGGGGGCAAGGACGTGAACCTGTGACTCCAGAAACTCCTGCACGCTTCCTGTGAGAGCTTGGGCAAATGGCTTGGTCTCCCTGTGCTCTGCTAAAATAGGGATAATAGCATGTGCCTACCTTGCGGGGTTAAGGGGGGGGGGGTAAGTGAGCATGTGGGGTGCTGCCGTTATGGGAATAAGAGGCCATGTGCTACCTTAGAAAGCAGGTTGGTTCTTTGTTTCTTGTGTGTTCTTTGCTCCCTCTAGCAAGGGGCATCCTTGTCTGATTCCTCTCTGGAGTGTGAAAGGGGCTGTATTTAGGTTATTCACCCAGATTGTGTCCAGTATAGGCTTTGCCTTCACACCCCAAGCAGGGCAGTACCATAAGCACAGGAGTCCATTTACCTGGTCTCACACACACACACACACCCCCTTCACCTTTTCTTCACTTTCACAAAGTTTTTGAGTGGGAATTGCCTTGTTTTTTATTGATCCTAGTGTCTCTCTCTCTCTCTCTCTCTCACACACACACACTCTCTCACACACACACACACACACACACACACTTCACTTTTTCTTCACTTTCACAAAGCTTGATAGAAGCCCTCTTCCTACAGACCATAGGAGGCTGTCAGAGGGGCGGGCCCATCCACTGGGCTCATCTTGGGCGAGATAGTGGTGCCCTTCCATTGGTGGGGGGAATGGCTCAGTGAACAATGGTGCCGTTTCAATGAGCGTGACAGGCAGCTGCGCTAGCCCCTGTTCGGCAACCAAGCAGATGCTGAGGGGCTCCGGGGTGCTGTGGGAAACCTCCTTGTCCTGTTGCCTGTCCAAGCCCTACTCACCTGTTCCCAGGCACCATTCTGGAGAGGGGTTATTTTTACACAGGACGCAGGCTTGGTTTTAGCTCTAACTTTCTGGAGCAGTGTCATGCACCCTTAACTCCACTGCAGCAACGGATTTCACGTGAGAATCGGCCTGAGATACAGACACGGGGAAACCACGGCCTGACCAATACAGCGGAGTCACATGTTTACTGCAGCCTCTGCTTTGTTTCCCGATGGAGGACATTAACAGGTTAAGTTCTGCACTTAGTGTACACCAGCTGGGACCCAGGAAACACTGTCCCCAAGGACATGTTTTCCTGTAGCTGCCATTCCTCCTCCTTCACCTCCCCTCTCTGCTGCTCCTCCAGTCCCTATTGATGTTCTCAGAGCCAGCGACAGCTCCACTAATTGGAATTGCCTCCCCAATCAGTATTGACCAGGAGCTGGTGGGACAGGGACCTGGCCACGGTGGCGCTGTGGATGCAGAAGGATTTGTACATAATTCCAGATCCATACATATTTATGGAGCTCTGATGAGGGATCTGAGCTGTAATCCCACCTCGTTTATGGAGAGGATGCTGGCAGAGTCTGGTGATGGGGCTAGAACCATCTCTGGGTTGTACTTTGTGGTTTATTGCAGCTATGACACTGTGAAAATCCCCGTTCTGTTGCCACTCACAGGGTCTGATGCACTAAGACCTTGCTCAGGACTTTCAAAGAGCAAATGCAGAATACTTTGACAGGGTAACAACCCTGGCAGATGGGGGGAAGCAGTAGATGAGGTTTTAACTTGACTTTAGGAAGGCTTTTGGTATTGTCTCACATGTCCTTTTCATTAACAAACGTGGGAAACACAATCTAGGTGGAGCTACTATATGGTGAGTGCATAACTGATTGGAAAACCGTTCCCAGAGACTAGATCTCAGTGGTTCATAATCCAGCTGGAAGGCATATTGAGTGGGATCCCGCAGGGATCAGTTCTGGGTCCGGTTCTGTTCAATATCTTCATCCATGATCTAGCTAATGGCATAGAGAGCACACTTGTGGACGATACCAAACTGGGAGGGGTTGCAAGTGCGTTGGCGGACAGGATGAAAATGCAAAATGGCCAGTGTCAGGCTGTTTAAGGTATTGCCTTCAGAGGTGTGCACACGGGGAGACAAGCAGGGGCAGGGGTCCCCCAATAATCACTGGGGGCACAGAACTCCTCCGGCCTCAGGGCTGTGGTGGTGGGGAGAGAGCAAGTTCTGCCAGGGTGGGAGAGGAGGGCACAGAAGTGCCCCTCCAAAAGGGGTCAAAGTTAAATTTCTGGGCGTGCCCCTGCTTTTAGCTACCTCGCTGGGGGCAGAGTCACGGAGGGAGTTGTTCTCAGGTCAGGCCAGCCAGACTCTGTCTAGTAAGAGGCACAAGGAGGAGACAGGAAAGAGGAGAAATGAGGCGGGGATGGAAATGACACCTGGGGGGCGGGTAACAGCAACACCCAAGGCGCCCACATCCTGGATGTTTAGCCGGAGCCGGTGGAGGTGAAGATGTCATCTGGGTCCCCCTCTCTGGCCTAGTCTAGACAGGGCAGCTCTCAGGATCAGGACAACGAAGCGCCAACAGCCGGGTGGATCTGGGGTCCCAGGAGCCGGTGGGGAGAGCAGCCGTGATGGGGAAGCTCTCTCCTTCTAGGCCACCCGTCCCGCTTTTAGTGACCCCAGCTACACCACGGCCCAGCAGAGGGGGCAGGCACTGTGACCAGTTGTGGCACGTTTCTGCGGTAAACGTTTCCTCCCACTTCTAGACCCTTTCGGCAGGTTGCCATGGCAACCCGCGCCGGCCCCAGGAGCCTTGGCACAGCTCCTTTACCTAGAACCGGCCCGTCTGTCCCATCTATTTGCCTCCCACTTTTGCAGACTCTTCTGAACAATTTCTGTCCCAGGCTGAGTTGGATTTTTGTTCCCTTGGACACCGAAGGGTTCAGGTCTCTGCACACCAGTAGCTGCACTCTGGCACCAGGAGGAGTGGGGTGGGACACTGAACCTCAGTGGGGAAGCAATCCTGGCTGAGGAGAAGTGTCTCTGGGTTCTGGTGAGCGCTGGTTTGGATCTGGCCAGTTCTGAGTCTGGGAGGGTCTCGTTTCACGAAGGCAGGGTACAGGTGACAGGATTTTTAGCCCGTTTTGGGGTGAAGGTTGACTGCATTGCAGATGCTCCTCAGTTTTTGAGTGCCTGGTCTGACACCGGCTGGGCCTTATATCTCAGAGGAGGCGAGCACCCGCATCTCTCACTGACTTCGTGTAGAGCCACGTGGGCTCAGCAGTTCCAGAAATCAGGCCCAACGTGTCTCAGGTTGGAAACCCAAGAACTGAGGCCTCTAAAACTGAGGCCACTAGGAAAAGTTAGCTTACGTATCAGTACTCAGCCTACCCTGGCTGGGCTGGAAATTAAACTGCTGTGCATCTTTCTAGCAAGGAGAGCTGGATTCGAATTACCTGAGTAACTGCAAAGCCCAGACTCCCCTCCCTAAACACAATGACCTCTGAGCCGAGCACTAAGACTGCACATTTCCAAGGGACCCTGCGCCTCCGGCACTCCCGGCTGTGCGCTCCAGTCACCACCTTTATCAGATCTGCAGAGCCGCCACTGCTGTGCACCCGCCGGTGCAGTTTCCATGTGAAAAACAGAGCCACTCGGACAAGCGGAGCGGTGATGACAAGCTGCCCCCAGTTTGCAGGAGTATCATCGTAATGTCTCAAGGCCCCATCATTCTTGGCACTACACGGACAGTCGCCACCCCTAAGAGCTTACAGGGAAAATAAACTTCCTCTGGTCTCGTGCCTAGATACCCAGTCTAACTACAGTGCTGCAGGACTGCATACGGAGGCAGTGCACCCTGCCTGCCCCAGGACATGATGCCTCATGCATTTAGCCTCTCACTCTGTGGCTATTTTTTTGCCGGCGTATCCCATCCCCAATTCATGTCTGATTTGCTGTCAGCCTTCAGTCCCAGACCTCTTACAGCTTCCTGGGTTCCTTCCATGTGTTGAAGGTCTGTGTTTCAGATTGTTCATCCCCAGACATGTTAGCAGCACTTTGTGAAGCCCCCCTGATTTTATTATTTCCTGTCCCTGTCTCTGTTCTCTGCGGGTGGCTCAGAACTATGTCTCTGCCCTGAGTTGATGCCCATAGCTCCTGCTAAATTAATATAATCTGTGACTTTCAGTAATGTGCCCTTTACACCCGCTTCCAAATTATTAATGAGGATATTAAATCCAGTGGCTTTTAGCACTGAACATTGTCATTTATCACTGCCCCTTGTTATTCGTCTTTTAGCCAGTTTTTGATCCACACTTGTTCCTGTCCAAGCCAATTTTAATTACATTTTTCATTAAGATTTCATGAGACTCCACTTCAAATGCTTTAATAAAGCAGAAGCAGCATATCTACGCCCTTTGTCCAGTCATTTTGTAATTCAGGCCAGAAAAGTAATCACATTTGTCTGGCAGGATGTACTTTTTATGTCTCTCTGTGACCGTGGAGCAAAGTTCTGTTTCTTTCAACATGGTTAGTGAATGTTTCCTTCTGGTTTGCTCCTTTCTTTCCCCAGGGGCACAAGTCCGGTTCCTGGGATGCTGACTGCTGATGTTCCATGGCTGGAACATCTCCTCTGCCAGCACGGGAGTTCATTCCCTTAGGGGTACGTGACACGTGCACTGGCTGATTCGTGGAGGGCGTTCCAGGAGTGCTGGGTAGCCATGGATCTGTAACCAGGTCGTTAAAGGATCCAGGTGCCAGTGGGTGGCGCTTGAGGGCATGTAGCGGAGTTCCTGGGTGGTGTAAAACCTTGGCTTCCTCTGTGCGGCTCTCAACAGAGGACAGACCTGCTTGTCCGCCGCAGTCATTTACACAGGGCTTCTCTGGTTGGGCCAAATCCTCGGAAAGGGTGAAATTCACCCCATGGAGAGAGGCTAGCACAAGACCTGGGCCCCACCTAATCCTGTTTTGAGACCCACTGCCTAGGATCAGTTTCCCCCTGGGACCCAGCTCGTTACTTGCTGTGTGCTCAGTGCCTGGCCCCCACTGTCTGATGCGTGAGCGACCCCCAGGTCTTGGCCATGGCTCCTGAGTTCGGGGGCAGCCTGCAGGACCTGGCTTCTGTAGGACCCCAGTGGGTGCAGGGAGTTTTGGATCCTCTTCTGGTCTTGTGCCTGGCAGGGGCTGTGACCGCCAAGCTCCCGGAAAGCCTCCTGCTCTGCTTTGAGCGTGCAGCGCTTGGAAGAGCTCCTGGCTTGAGGCGTTTCCTCGTTCTGCCTCGCTGCTCCCGTTTGCACGCGAGTTGCTGAGAGGATCTGGCGAGGGGAGAGAGCAGCAGCCCCCACAGTTGGTCCGATCAGCGATGAACCGGGGATGAGACGAAGTCGCTGCCACGTGCCGGGTGTGTGCTGGGGACGGGGACGAGAGCAGCTTGTCTGAGGGGCTGTTCCAGGGCGCCGAGTCACAAAGCCAGAGTATCCCCTGTATCCCCCTCACTGCATGCAGGCTGATGGCCGGGAAGCAACCCTGGGCAGTGCCCGGGGGGCAGGTGGGGGGTGTGATTGGCTGCCAACCTGCAGCCCGTCCGTGTCCAGCAGCAGAATACCCAGGTGCCTTCTGGGGAGGCGACTCGAGAGCTGGTGACAGGCTGCATTTGCGCCAAGTGAGCCAAGAGGGAGCCGTGCAGGGCTCTAGTCCTCATAGGGCAGAGGATGAAGGAGACCTGGCTGGATCCCAGGTGGTTCAAACCTCATTGTACCGAGCTTCCCCAGTACTGACTCAAGCAAGAGCACAGCTGCGCCCTGCCTGAGAGCTGGGTGGGGCCCTCTCTGAAACCCCATTGAATGCAAACGTGAGCTGTGCATCGATTATTCCTTCTCTGAGCCGGCGAGAGGCAAGCGGAGGGCTGGTCCTGGCTTCAGGGGCCAACCTACTCCCCTGGAATATTGAGGAGGCTCCTCCTGGCCCCTCTCCAGGGCTGCGTCGCCAGCCGAGCTGGAGTCTGCAAGAAGCGGCTGTTTGCCATCGGATTACGTCAGCTGGCATTGATCATCCCGCCCGTTTATTTACCTCCTCGTTCACCGGGAAGGAAATTACTGTGCTGCACGTTATGGGAGTGTGGAATATAGCGGTGATGCTTAGGGGAGATCTAGGTCCTGCAGTGATAACAGAGCGCATCCGAGACCAGGGGATTTGCACGGGCTGTGTGTGTGGGGGGGAGGGGAATCTGGGCTCCCCGCTAACGCACAATGGTGGGGCCGCCCCCTCTGCACACACACAGCTCTCGCTGTCCTCGCTGGGCAGGCAGGAGCTAGTGAGTCACAGAGGCTCCCTGGCGGGGAGGAAGGGGGTTTCCTCCCAGTCTCAGGACGATGGAGTTCCTGCCTCCCCACTGGCTGCTTGGAGGGGGGACACCTGCGGCACATGGTGGGGGAGGGGAGTGCTGTCTCTGCTCTGCCTGATGAGCCCGCTTCGGCCAGAGGCTCTGGGGACTGGTGCTCTGGGTGTAGCCAGCCAGGGAGGAGACCGTGAGCACCGGGCCACTCTCCCCGCTTCCCCAGAGCAGAGCAGCATGCAAGCAGCAGAGGCGAGGGGACAGAGAATCCAGAGCCTGGTGGGGCCTGGGGGCATTGGCACACCTGGCTGGCATTGCAGACAGGATGTATTTGCCGGGCCCTTCCTGTGGCCGTGAGCTCACCACAGTCTGTCAGGAAATACCCAGCCCCCCGTGCGCACAGACGCCTCGGCCCAGGCTGGAGCTGGAGCAGGTGGGAATGTACAGTAGGGGCTACAAATCGTGCCGGCGTCACTTCCGATGTCCCCGTTTTGACACACAAATAGACGGAGGCTGGCTGCTCGGTGCTGAATAAAAACTGACGTGCAGGCTGCTGGGTCCCTGGAGAGGACAGGCCCAGTGGCCCCCACACTCAATGTCTGTGTGCCTGAGTCGGTGTGCCGGCCGCGGGACAGAGAGCAGGGGTGGCAGGGCCGCTGTGAGGGTGGTAACAGACCCGGGGGCTCGGGGTAGCTAGGCTGCTGGGAGGTAATGGCCCATGCGTGTGAGGGTGTATCTGGATAGGGAGAGTGGCTGAGGGTCAGTCGGGGTTAGCTGTGCTCCTTGGGCCCTGCCTCCTCGGCATCAGCCTTCATCAGTTGAATCAAAGTGATGGGTGTTAACCCGCGTCCACACTAGGGAAAATGCTGAGGTTCAGACAGAGCCCAGCTGCCCAAGCGTCTCTTCTCTGTCCCCATGGTACTCAGTTCACCCACAGAGCCCCACAGAGCAGGACCCCATTCTTCCAGCACAAACCTGTAGGGGATTGGGGAACAGTTTGAAAAGCCAGGGGTTGTGGTGGGGGGGGAAGTGTCCTGATTCTCCCCTGTCTTGTGGCCTCACTACACTTGTGCAAAGTGTGCATAACAGGCGGCCGAAGCGGAGTGATAGCTCTTTACATGCACTTTGGAGTGAGTGACTGCGTGGGTGGGGGACAGGGAGAATCCAGCCAAAGAAAAAGAACAAAAGAGATGTATAAACAGAGAAACAGAACAGCAGACAGACCAAGGCCCTGTCTACATTAGGAAGGGTTTGCCGGTATAGATATACTGGTACATAGCCCTCCTAGTGGAGACGCAGCTTTTCCTGTCAGAAGAGTGCTTTTGCCAGTAGAACTTAAACCAGCTACCCAAATGGAGTCCTGGAAAAGGGACTTTTTTGCTGGAATAACTGTGTCTACAGCAGGACTTTCGCTAGCACAGCGGTGGTGGTCAAGAATGGGGAAAAAATCAAACCCCTAATCAACATACCCATTTTGCTGGCATAGCTAAGTGTAGACCAAGGGTGAGAGAGAGAATGCATAGAAGAAAAGACAAATGATAGCAATGGTGTCAGAGCCTGGATTGAGGGTAGCCTGTGGAACTCACTGCCACAAGATATCCTAGAGGCCAAGAGCTTAGTGTTGTTTTGAGAAGGCTTGGCCAGCTCTGTGGGTGATGAGAGTATCCACAGCTCCATGAGTATGCTTAAAATGTTAGGGTTTATAAGGGATTTACAGCCTTCTGCTTCATGCCCTAAAGCAACCTGTAACTGCTTCGGGTTAGGAGGGAACATTGCCTATGGGCAGGTTATGCCACCGTTGTCCTCTAGGGGGTCTCTTGCACCTTCCTCCAAACATCTGGCACTGGCCCTTGGCAGGGAGGATGCTGGAGGGGACTGGCCCCTGGTCTGATCTGGTCTGGCAATTCCTGCAATCCTTTCATGTGTCCAGGGCTGATTTGCAGCCACTGGCTGAGGTGTCGCGTACCACGCCGGGAAAGAGCCCGGAGAAGTGTCCCAGTGATCACAGCGATTCGCACTGCGGCCAGGCCGTCGGCAGCGTCACTTCCTCGTCCCGATCGCTGGCGAGCAGAACAATGCCGTTCACGGATCACTGCGCACTGGCAGGTATTGAGGATGGCAGGGGGGCTTGGAAATAATACGAGGAGACACGTATCCCATGCAGCTCGTCTTGGGCAAACAGACGCTGAGCTGTCTGGGGGACATGAGGTGCTGACACACAGCCTGTCAGGGGACTGCAGTGATGCTGAAATACACCAGGGTTGGAGGCCGGGCAGTCTGCAGCCGGACGTGGGCACCAAAAAAATAAATAAGATAAAGCAATTCTGGGCCTGAGGCAAAGTCCACTGGAAGCATCACACCACAGAGCTAGTGAGAGACGAACACTGCCGTGGGCTGGAGGGCTAGGCTCGGGTCGGGTGGCATTGAAAGAGCTCTTGTAGTGGGGCTGAGAGGGGGCATGATCCCACGGGTGGGAAGTTTAAACCCCCAGGAGGGGCGAGATGGCCGGGGGGGTGGAAGAGGAGTAATGAGGATTAAATTAAGGCAGATGCAGGGCAAATATGAGGAGACTCGCCCAACAGCAGGCTTGTTATTGATGCTGCAATGGCCCGGGCGCGTTACAGCCCGTGAAACAGGCAGAGTCCTGGCACCAAGAAGCCGATGGAGCCGAGGTTAACGCTGGGGAGGCTGTGGAGATGAGGAAATTGCATGGAGGCGGTATTTCAAGGAGGAAAGACAGTGCTTGGCAGACAGCAGTAGGGGAGGAGGGTCTTTTCCAGGTGCAGAGGCTCCGGTCGAAGGAGGCCCCAGGTGCGACTGGGGGAGCCCAAGCTGGGGCGAAGGGTGCAGGGAGCGCTGGAGGAAAGGCGCACAGAGGGGCAGGGGAGCGGAGACCGGCAGGGCCTGGGTGACGAAGAGAAGGGTCTTGGATTGGGTGCAGTAAAGGACAGGACCGTGAGAAGGGGCTGGAGAACGGGGAGCTGTGGTGGGAGCCATTGCTGAGTGGGACAGTCCTGTAGCGTACAGCATGGACAGGCAGGGTTGCAGAGCTGTGGGGCCATCTCCCAAGGGAAGTGCTGGAAACCGCGTCGCTTGGGACCTGTAACCACAGGCTGGGCACCCCCCACAGAAGTGTCCATAGGAAGCCGTCCTGCATCGACCCGGGGGAAGAGTGGCTGAGCTAACTAGCCTTTTCCAGCTCTGGGTCTCTGGAGGATCAAGGGGACAGGGCCGGCTGTGGTAGGGACGCAGCAGCCGGTGCCTGGGTGCATTGCACGTGCGCCGATGGACAGACAAATAGACATGGAGCTGCCAGAAGGAAAAGCCCAGGAGGCTGCAGGAAGGCTGGAGCGATGAGGGAAGGACACTGAGGTGGACAGAGAAAGGGATCCTCGGGGCACAGAGAGACCAGGGAGCACCTTCGCTTCTCTGGCCATCCCACAGGCCAGGGCTACTTCTGGGCTGGTTTCACCAACCGCCCTTTGTTTGCTCCCTGCCTGGCACCAGGCTCTCTCCTCCGCTCGGGGGAGCTGCTGTGGTCACCACAGAAAGGACCCCTGTGACGGCTCTGTTCCTACTGTCTGTCCCCACGCAGACACCCTGCTTCCCGCAGCCCTGTGTATGTGTGTGTGTGTGTGTGGAGGGGTGTGTGTCTGTGTGTGTGTAGTTTTTAGCACTGTGCATGGCAGTGGCAGTGGGCTGGCTCACAGGCGGGTTGCTCCCATGCGAGCAGTGGAATGGTGAACCCCCCCGCGGGAACGGAAGAGTTAGCACAAGCCCCGAGTGTGTGGTCGAAGCCGTACGCACACTGTGTGCTTGGCTGGGGTTTCCAAAGGAAGTAGCTATCAGCTGCTGTTCCGATCCTTGATCACAACCGGTCATTGAACTGTGGAGGGCTCCCGGCAGAGACAGACACTTACACGGCAGTCGCGCTGGGGGCTGAGTTCTCTGGTATTCGTCCCCCTTGCTCCTGCAGCCCCTGCGGTTGTTGATCCCCTCGGCATATGCCAGGCCCCTCTCTCTCTCTAGGCTTTTTGGGGTGGGAGAGGGAATTTGGGGTGGCAGCAGACCATCTGATTGCAGTTGCTAATGCTGGGGGGCCGGATGTTCCAGACCGGACTATTAGACTGTCACTCTAAGTGCCCGTGGACACTGCTGGAATGGCATAAACTGTGCAAATAAATCAGAACCAGGCCCTGGTTTCCAGCCTGCCCCGAGTCTTGTTAAAGGTCAAAGAAGACTCGATGGCTTGTGAGCCAGCACCCCACCCTGCTGTTCTTAGTCACATTGCAGGCCTCTGGGCTCCGTGCCTTGCCTTCCTGCAATCTGTGTGCAGGGGGCGCCCCCTCTCCGCTTTCTTTTAGCTGAGCTTTAATTATGCTGGGCTATTTCCTGCTGGATTGCTGGATGCAGTTAACAATTCTCCTTGGGCTGGCTGCCCTTGCAGCTGATCACTGATTACAGCCACCCAGCCCATGTTGCCTTAGGAAGTCCATTGGAAAACGCATCCATTTCTCCCTGTTATCTCCCTCCTCATCATCACCTCCATCTCCTTACAGGAAATAAACTCTGGGCTCCAGTTCTGAAATCTCCTGGATTCAGTGAAGAGAGAGAAAGAGAGAGCAGAAAGCTCTTAGCAAAGAATGTGGCTCAGGGGCCAGCTGGCTACGCAGTAGATGGAAAAGTTTTCAGTCTCGTTTCTAAGAATCATAGAATAGTAGCTGACAAAGCCAAGGGAGACCCCTGAATTCTCCCATCAGATCCCTGGGCTTTTATGCCCCCTGCCCTGCTCCCTAGGATGTTACTTTAAAAGAAGAGAATCTCTTAAGTGAATTTCTTTATCCATGTGGATTTGATCAGATAAGGTGTAAAACCTCATGTGCTTTCTGATCCCGACGGCATCAGATGCAAACAGCCCACGATGAGAACAGGCAGCCAGAGACAACAGAAGGCTGGGAGGAATTTCAGCCAAATGGACAGAGCTTGCCATTGAAAACGTACAGTGGTTTGCTCCTGCATCTTTAGACTTTCTGCTGATTTTTTTTACCCAAAGGAGGTGTGGGCATTCTCCCTGCCCTCTCCTGTTCTGCTTGCCCTCACTCTTCCCAGAAGCAATCATGCCATTGTAAGAGACAAGGTGGGTCACTTAAGGTATGTATCAGTTTAATAGCTTGAATGGTAATTTGGAGCCTGATCTCCCATTGAAGCTATGGTTGCTCAGCACCTCCCAGGACATGGTTGTAAACCCTCCCTCACCCAGCAGGCGATGAAACCCTGCAGCAAACTGGCCCAGTCTGCAGAGAGAGTCCTAACTGTCTCACACTCAATTAACCTCCCCAGGGCCCTTTCTGTAACTGACTTAGCAGCAGGCTTGAGGAACGCGGGAGAGATTTCTAAACTGCTTGAGAATGATAAACCCATAAATAATAGCATATTGCTTGCTATCCAGGACCTGCAGCTGGGCCCGGGAGCTCACTAATTAAATATCTGGCTTCATATTTGTGAGTGTCCAGGCTAAGGGCATTAAATGGTTGATCAGTTTCATTAATGTGTCGGCAGTGCTGTGGTGGCTGTATGGATCCCTGGATATTAGAGAGACAAGGTGGGTGAGGTCATAGCTTTTATTGGACCAACTTCTGTTGGTGAGAGAGACACGCTGTCAAGCCAACGCTCTTCTTCAGGTCTAGGAAACTTACTCTGAGTGTCACAGATAAATACAAGGTGGAACAGATTGTTTAGCAAAAGTAGTTATGTTATGTTAGTTTCACCTTGTATTTAACTGACACTCAGAGTAAGTTTCCCAGACCCACAGAAGAGCTCTGTGTAGTTCGAATGCTTGTTTCTCTCCCAAAAGAAGTTGGTCCAATACAAGATATTACCTCGCCCATTTTGTCTCATAATGAGGTGGGTGTTTTAGATTTAGAAATGTGGGCCAGCAGATGTGGTGGGATCTGCGGAGGATGCTCGCCTTTTTCTGTAGAAAAACAAGCCTTTATAAGCAGCTCTGCCACCAATATAAACTGGCCATGGGGAAGTTTAGACTTGAAATTAGATGAAGGTTTCTAACCATCAGGGAGTGAAATTCTGGAACAGCTTCCCAAGGGGAGCAGCAGGGGCAAGAAACCTAGCTGGCTTCAAGACTGAGCTTGATAAGTTTATGGAGGGGATGCTATGACGGGACAGCCTAGTTTGGCAGTTGACTGATCTTTGACTACTGGCGGTAAATATGCCCCATGGCCTGTGATGGGATGTTAGATGAGGTGGGTTCTGAGATACTACAGAGAATTATTTCCAGGTGTCTGGTTGGTGGATCTTGTCCACATGCTCAGGGTTTAACTGATCAACATATTTGGGGTTGGAAAGGAATTTTCCCCCAGGGCAAATTGGCAGAGGCCCTGGGGGGTTTTCAATTTCCTCTGCAGCGTGGGGCATGGGTCACTTGCTGGTGGATTCTCTGTACCTTGAAGTCTTTAAATCATTATTTGAGGACTTCAATAACTCAATCTTCGGCCAGGGGTCTATTACAGGAGTGGGTGGGTGAGGTTCTCTGGCCTGTGTTGTGCAGGAGATCAGACTAGATGATCATAATGGTTCCTTCTGACTTATAGTCTATGAGCTTTGCACCCATTTATGGGCCGGGCCCATGAAAGCAGGAAGCGGAAGCAGAAACCCATGTCCCCTGCCTCCCAGGAGAATGTGGCAGCGTGGACCCAAAAAGCAGCCGAATGGGGTGATGCTCTGGTTCCTATGTGAAATGATATTCAGGTACCAAATTAACCCAAATCTGAGCTGCAGTTGTATGACCCCAGATACCCTCTCTTCAACAGGCCCAGACCCTTCTTAGGGTAGACGCTGGAATAGATGCTGCCCTTCTTAGGATAGACGCCACGGGCCAGTGCCCTGGCCCTTCACATTCATCCAGATGTCTTCAGCCCCCGTCTCCTTGCCTGGGTTCTTCAGGGTGCCAGGCTGATCGCTCTTTCTGTATCTGGCATGGAGAGCCTGGCCCCTCCTCTGCGTCCCCTGGCTCTTTTGGCAGCAGGCCACAGCCTGGCCCCACACCCTTCAGCAGATGTGGCTGCTGCCCAGAAGATGTCAGAGGATTTGGGAAGGGTGTCTTATCTTGCTGCCCCCAATAATAGAAGATGGGGGAGAAAGCCAGCCAGCACCCCTGATGAGGCACATGGAGGGAGGGCTAGAGACTTTTTCTTGCTACAATAAACTCTGTAACAGCCCAACCTGGATAGCTGGAAGGGCTTTAGAGACCCCTAAAGCCCTGGGAGAACTGGGGTTTGGCTAAGCGGGCCCAGTGCCCGAGGCCGAGCTGTGGGGGACTGAGACTGGATGGCAGCCTGGAAGCTGGTGACATGAGGGCTGAAAGGAACAGAGGGATCTGTTACAGATCTGCCATTCGTGCTCCACTGCGAAGTTCCCACTGACAGTAGGCCGTGGCTGACGGTGCTGGCTTAGGACCAGGGCCCTATTGAGATGAACGGACGACCTGGGACATCAGTTCCCAGCTGTAGCAGTGCATCCCAGAGAAGGGCTCTTTGTGTGTGTCATTATTCCAGCACAAAAGCATGATGTTCTGCAGTGTAGACTGCTCCAGTACAACAGCCACAGAGTTAAAGAACCAAGAATCCACGGCTGCATCATGGCAAACAGACTCACAACAACGAACCAACCACAGCTCTTGGGAAGCATGAATTCTTCATGTGATGCCCCCCACGTGTCATCCAGCTCAGACCTAAGCAAACGTATCACAACCACCGTAACCAGACTACAGACATCAGTTCTTTGTTCCTTTCATACCGACAGCCTTCTTTTAAAACTACTGTTCTCACAAGGAAGGGTTTCCCTGACCATGGATAAAACTTTCCAAAGTGCCTAAGTGACTTAGGAGCTGACACCCCATTAACTGTCATTGACACTTGGGCTCTTTAGTGTCTGAGTCACTTTTGAAAATGGAACTTCAGCTCTTCAGTCACTTAGACACGTCTGAAAATTGTGGCCCGTGCCTCCACTGTTATTTCCTAGATTCAAAGAGTTGAAGGCCAACAGGGTCCATCTAGTCTGACCTCCTGTATAGCACAGGCCAGAGAACTTCACCCACTGGCCCCTACATCAAGTCCATAACTTCTGATTGAGCCTGACGGCTCTAGTAATGTTTTTGGATATTTCTGGGTCTAGTAATTTTTCAGAGGGGCATTTGGCTCTGGGCAACACAACGAGCTGCTCCCTGCCCAGCAGAATTTAGAAGTACGAGAAATCTACGACCCTGGGTTCTGGAGCCCCCATCAACAGATTTCTCCCACCCCTAGAGGCAACTCAGCAATGTCCTAGTAATTATGAATGTTCGAGAAATACGGACGTGATCTATGCAAATCCAATAAGGTCTCCCTCATGCCTTTTAGATTTGAATCAGGATAACGCTGAGATGTGTTTTTTCAGGCTGAACAGTGCCCATCTAACATTAACCCCCTGCAACAATCCCCTGGTGTGCTTTCAAAGATTCACATGCATAACAGCCCTATTCATGAGGATATTCAGGAGAGGGCAAATTATTCTGGAGCAAGTTGGGGCCTTTCTGATTAGAATTTAAAAGTCATGAGATTCTGGTGTGAACTATTCTAATTAGCTTCCTCTTTTTCTTGAACCAAATTCTACAGGGCACTCTAAGGTTCTCCCAGGCCTGTGTGATGTCCAATGAGGGAATATTTGTGTCCTTGCAATTAAGAATTTAGCATGCTACTGTAAATTACAAAACAAATCTACAATGACCATGTTATTGTGTTTGACCTCACTGTGGAATCTGCAGTGTACCCTATATTTTGAAGGGGAAATAGAGCCGCATATTTAACTGCCGCAGGTGGGATAGATTTTTTTATTGCATTTGGGATATACAAATATAGAAACATTTAGGGGTTGATCAGAACTTGCTGTGTGTTCTATCAGAGAACAGAAGTAAAAGGAACACGGAGCTATATTTTAAGATGCTAAGAATCCAGGACTGCCCGGTTTTATCTGTTTTCTTACAAATCAATCATATTTAACAACAGGATTTAAAAGTGGCAATAGAAAACTTTCCCCTACATTCAGCTAATCTGCATTATAGAGCTAAATACTAGCAATATTTTGGGCATCAGATTGATTGGTTGGAACATAGCTCGGGGATGTCTTTAGAAAGGCAATGGAGTTACCACTTAGTAAATCCCAAGACATGTACATAACCAAAACTTTGTTTCATGGGTTGTTATGGTGTTTTTTCTGTCATCAAGTTGCAGGAGGTTTGACTCCACTTTCCCATGCAGTCTGTGTAGGTACAGTCAGTAGATTGCAGATAACCTTTGATACCCTATAGACATCATGTTCTGTATCCTAAGACAGTGCCAGAGATTTGGTCCCGTGAGTTGTTTCCAGAACGCACCAAAAAGGGTTAAACACAGGCGGGTGAAATCTTGGCCCAGTGACGAAATGCCCATTGACTTCAGCAGAGCTAGGGGTTTTCTGCAGGTCCATCGCTAACTTGGGCTGTATGAAATGATGGATCAATGTCCAGAACAGGCATATGGAAGAGCAGCTCCCTTGACAATATATGAGTACAGGTGACTGATAATCACATTTGACCATCTTTAATATCGATCTGACTTCGTTTGGTTCAAAACTGGAGGGAAACGATCAATTCTGTGCTGTGTGAAGTGCTACATTTGCTTGTGAGTGCTGCAGATAGAGACTTCGGCGAGATGTTCAGTTGGTTTCTGCCACTGATTACCATTAAGAGGCATTTTAAAGTTCTCGAGTCAGTGTTTGGAACATGGGATATACACTTACAAGCAAGGGGCTGGGACAATGTATATAGTGGGGGTGCGGAGAGCTATTGAACCAATCTTTAAACCTTGCATGTGATAGAAACTGCTTCAAGCCAGCAAGTGCCGCAGCCCCTCCCTCCCCCCGCACCCCTAGTTCTAGCACCTCTGCTCACAAGAGTTCTCCGTGGAGAAACTCTGCCTTAGTGATAGCAGTTTGTTTGGGCTCGGTGGCTGTTGAAGTCAGCAAATGAGTCTAGGATGGGTCTGACTTGTAGACACATAGAGAAGTCCATAAAGGCAGATTACAGCTGATTGTGAACAGGTTGAGGCCCTGGAAAGTCTCCAATGGTCACCAGTCTTTGGGCTCCACCCGTCTTGTCACATAAATGACATCCTGACCCGGAGGGCAACCTGTTAGCTGGCATCTTGGAAAATCAATGAGAATTTTGGCACTGGACCAGGTACCTGATTACCTCCTTCCATCGTCAGAGGGTGCTCCTGATTTGATCTGAGCGAGCAAAGTGTCTTTGTCATATGCCAGGCTGGAAGGACGAGAAGGGCACCATAGAAGAAGGTTCAGAACGTTGCCATGCAGGACTCTCTGGAGTTTCAGCTCCACACAAACCAAGTTGCAACGTTTCAGTTATGGAATTCTGCTTGGGCAGGTTAATAAATACCTCCTCTGGTTTTCTGTCTTCAGAGCCTCAGCAGACTGCTTCCCAGTCTCTCGTCATTCCTTATAAAACTGCTGCATATTTTCTCTTGTTCTGTTTTATCCCAAGGTGCTGGGAGGACGTCAAGAATGCTGTCCCTTCTGATTGAGTTGACTTGACCAAACAGAGGGAACGGTGACCGGTGTTCCTCAAGGTCTTAGCATGAATGTAGCAAAATTAGTTTAGGTGGAGAATGCCGATTTCTCTTTTTATGGGATGGATAAAATCTCATCTGATGAACTTAGTGCTCTCCAGACCCTGACAGCGATACAAGCCAGCGGGGGTATAAAATCCGCCTCGGGAAGGGGCTGGGCTGACAGGTTGGCCAGGGTTGCTGGAAAAATCTTTCCATGAAGTTAGACAGTACGAATCCTAGTTGCAGGTTTCCAGGATTTTTGGCATCTGTCAATATGCCATATGCCTGATTCAGCAGAAGAACACAGCAGTGATATACAGGACGCCCAAGGGAAGGGGCAGTGGCTGGCAGTCAGATTACATGGTGGGTCTCCAGGACAAGGTGTCAATGTAACTGATCGATAGAGTTTATGTTCATGCTCTTCATATTCTTCATCTCCTGCAATTCCATCTTCTTCATTAACATGCCTGTTGTCAGCATGTGCCAGGGCCTCTGGTCACGTCTTTGACCTCACCGCTCACTCCTGGAGGAGCTTAGAGACGACCCCAAACTAGCACTGTTGAGGAGCTGATAGGATGTGCCAGAGAGACAGCAGCTTAGCTAGCGTACACTCAGAAATGCTTTTCCCAGGCTGGTTCTGTCATAGTGCTGAGCCTAGAGCACACGCAAGGAAATAAAGGAAGCAGAGACACATTGGCTTGCGCTCCACAAACAAAGCCAGAAAAATGTCAGTGTCTGTCAAGTGGGAAAGGATGAAAACGAGAGAGAGAAAAACGACCGTTTCAGACTTCGAGGAGGAGATTGCAAGAAGAGAGGGTGTGGCATTTGACAGTTCCCCTTCACTCTGACTCAGTTAAAGAAGCCCCTGGAAAGGTCTCTGGGTGCCTCTCCTTTAATTAGAGGTGCATTAAGCCACAGCACTTTCAGCTTGCCCTCTTGTGCTCTGGAGGCCCAGTTGCAGTGGGAGTCCAGGTGGAGTTTGAGCTGAGTGGGAGTTTGCTGTGGAGTGGGTGAACAGGCAGTGCATGGGCAGAGAGATGTCAGCTAGCAGGGTGGCAGGAACAGAAGCTCTTTGGCTCCTTCTGTAGGTGAAATGAGAGAACTGAAGGCTGCCGTCCTACCTGCTGCCAGGTGTAATTTGCATGCACTTCAGAGGAGATCCATCAAGTGCCACAGCGGCACCATCTGGAATTTCCCTATGTCCCACCTCATGCGCTACACTAAATGGGCTGCATCACTGCAGATATGTCTGGGTGGGAGCTTGTTCAGAGGGAAGCTGGGTCCCCGCAAGCTGGAAGCCAGGCCCAAGATGGACAGTGGTGTTTTCTTCTGGCTGGCGTCTTATTTCAGCGATGGCAAAAGATGCTCTGATTAAGCATCTTGGACTCGGTTGGTGAACTGGCTGGGACCTGGCTGCACGTGGGATCTGAGCTGAGCCAGGGAAGTGGTGGCAGCAAACAGGAGAGAAACTGCCAGCGGGTAGCTGTGGGCCAGAGAAGAGCAGATGGAGGGAGCATCAGCAGGCTAGAGCCTGCCCCAGCTGTGGGGAGTGCTATGTGCCCTGGCCTGAGGTGAGACTGGACAGGGTTGGGGAGGTTGGACGGGGGTTCCCCTCGCAGTCAGAGCTTTGGGGGCTCAGCCAGCTGGCTAGTTTGTTTCTTTCTTTTTCCCAAACCAAACTGGCTGTGTCCCGGGTTCCCGGGCACCAGGGACACGGCAGAAGGGCAGCGGGGTGCTTTGAAGGGCGTTCCTAGAGTGGCAGTGTGAATGTGGCTCCAGACGTGGGTTCAGACCCAGTGTCTCACTGCACCAGGGACCCCAGACGTCCTGTTGAACCGTCCCTTGCTGCTGCTATTGGTACCTGGCAGAGGTCACCCAGCGCTGCCTGAGCAGGGAGGAGACGGCTGCAGATGGGGTCCTGGAGCAGCTCAACACCTTCCTTTGTTTCTATTTTAAACAAATTAAAGCATCCAGCATGTCCTCTGGCCGCTGAACCATTAAATCACACACACGAGGGGTGACCACTCACCGGGGCTTTGATGCTGACAAGGTCCAGCAAGCAGAGGAAGCAGCACTTGTGATACAGGCTGATCAGAACTCGAGATGGAACTGCCTCCCGGCTCTGGGCCTCTTTCCCCTGGTGAGGGCCAGCTACAGGAGGGTGGGTTGGGTTAGGGATTATTTAGCTCTCTGGGTTAAAACGTATTTTTCCGACGTCATTTCCTATTGACACCCGACAAGCAGCCCTTGCCTGTGCTGACCAGGCCGGCATCTGGGCCGAAGGGTTAGACTGGGCGTTGTTTTTAAAATGTCTTGGATATTATGGAAGCCCCTGTAAGAATTCCTGGCCATTCTGAATGTGGGTTTATAGACCTCTTGTAGTGATCTAGCTTGAGTCACTG
The DNA here is from genome assembly GCF_026122565.2 of Emydura macquarii macquarii. Classification (NCBI taxonomy): domain Eukaryota; kingdom Metazoa; phylum Chordata; order Testudines; family Chelidae; genus Emydura; species Emydura macquarii. The sequence goes on along the minus strand of NW_027130449.1, from coordinate 1,221,145 downwards.
CTGTTTTTACTGGCTTCCGGCGGTGGAATCCAGGCATGGGACCTCTGGTCCGTGTGGAAGAGGCCCCTCCAATTGTTGGGTGTCTCGCAGGCCATCTCCGGTGGAATGCTGACCGTGAGTCAGATCTGCCATCCCTAGGTAGAGGCCTCGGAGAGGACAGCATCGCCAGGCATTCCCTGTCCACTGGCGCGGGAACAGCCAGCTGAAAGATACCACTGAAGGCAGACTATGGAAAGCCTGGCGGGAGGAGGTGTGTGAAGATGCTTAGCGAGTCAAGATCTTAAGTGGGTTCTGTGTGTGAAAGGAGGAAGGATGGAGAACTGCGGCTCTGAGGAACACCAAGAGGAGCTGGAGAAACCCAAATGAACTGCGTGGGGCGCCTAGATGCCTGCTGTCGGGATCCTCTCTGGACAAGACGAGGGGGGATCAGAGGATGAAAGGCCCAAAGGGATTTATTAATTCCCCAGAAAGAACCAGCCAACAATTCTCACGGGTGGCTCCACAATGGAGAACCAGAGCAGGAAATAGGAGGAGGAGGATGAAGCATATCCTGGAGGATGCTGGGAAATTCATGCGGAAACAAACCCCCTGAGTGAAGGGAGTTTTCCTACAGTCAATAATAGCTGCAGGGAAAGTAAAGACAGGAGTGGCAAGCGCCAAAGGAAGGATGATGCTGAAGAACAATTGAGGGCTGCAGTGATGGCGCGGGGGGGGCGGGGTGGATTCACAGCGTGATGGATGTCTGCTGTTGGGACTGGACAGGCATTGTCTGCGCAGAAGGGTTACTAACCAGCACGCAGGGCTTGCTGGGTGGGCTGTAAACTAGACAGGAAAGGGGCGTTAAAGATTTTGTTTAGCTCAGCTAAGCCAGCATGCCAAACATACCAACATACCAACCGAGACTCAAGATGACTTCATTCTGCAACAGGCCCAATGAATAATACGAACGGGCGAGTCGGTGAGGGAAACAAACAAGCTAGCAGTGACTCCAAAGGACAGCGACTCTCACCACTGGCCTAACTGAAGCCTGGTGGGGAGGCCTCGTGACTGGAACGGGTACAGTCTGGACAGGAGAGCACAGGCACGCAAACAGAGGTGGAGGGATGAGGCTTTCCTCCCAAAGGATCTGCTAAGCCAGCAGATGGTAATGAAATACTTTAGATAATACCAAGAAGGAATTACAGACAGCATCTGCACCAGGCCCCAGGCCTGACAGAGAGCAAGAGAAAAATTCCAGGAGCGCAGGACACACGTCCTCCGGGGCACTACCTGCCCTGAGGACAGCTGGAGAACCCGATACAGTCCGACATGCATAACCAAAAGGTTCTTAGACTACGTGGAGGGCAATGTTCAGATCCAGAAAGCAGAGGAAGCCCTCCTGCCCTTCCCTCCCAGCACTGAGAAGGGATTCACTGGGAAGGTGAGGGGACAGAAGGCTGTTCCCACCCATCACTCACTGATGCTGGAGCTTGATGCAGTAAGAAATGACTTCACGGAACGCAGCAGTACATGGATGTTGGGGTGCAGAAGAGAAAATGTGGGGGGATTTAAAAAATCTCAGAATGAAGAAAAAATCGGGACAGCCAAGCCCAGCCCCTCAGCCTGCGTGTCACTGTACATGTCTGAATTCCACTTCCTGGGACTGGTTCAGACTGGGAGCTCTTTGGAGGGGGAGTGTATTTTCTTCCACATTCTTGGACAGCGATGGCGTGTGAATTCACCAAACCATTGATGCTGGCTTGGATTTGAGCACAGCCATGTACAATGAAGAGTGCCGGGAAGACCCCAAAGGAAGAGAGAGCATGGAGCTGGGAATTCAGGTACAGAAGACAGCTGCCTCCGGGGCATCCAGCTCTGGCCCTTGCTTAATGCCTTCCGTAGTCATCTGGAAGAGGGAGAAGGATGCACCTGAATTAATCCTGCAGATGATGCTAATTTGGGAGTAGTGGACACCACTGAGGATGGAGAGAGAATCCAGAGCGCATGGAAAAGGGGGGTGGGGGAAGCAAGCCCTCACTGCTGCCTTGTTCAGGACCCACGACTGCAATCGCCAAGGGCTGATGCACCTTACACCAAGGGGTGGGTTCTGTGCGCTGCGAAAGCCACCTCATCCCAGGTGAAGGACTTTACACCAGCGCTGGAAAGCCCTAACTTTCCGCAAGGCCGGGCAGCTCTCAATCAGGCAGCCCTGACTGTCTCACCTGGATGCCATGGAGAAGATCCGGATGATAAGTAGCTACAGAAGGTAACATTCGTATGGGACAGTCACAGTTCTCCAGTAGGAGGGTGCACGCCGCTACGGCCTGTGTGAACATCAAAACAGAGGCTCCGGAGCCTTCCATAATGTTGCAGGAAAGGGCCCATTGCCAAACTCATTTCCATGTATGCATTTGACATCTTCATCACTATGCTATCCACGTGCCTCACAAACACCCAGGGGCTTATCTGAGGGCTGCTGAGAACTGGGGATGTTGTGCCATAAATGTGGCCTGAGGTCATCCACCCAGCTGCTGGGCCACGTGAGTTTATTTTCAAGGGCTAACAGGAAGCCAGTGTGTAAAGCTGCCCCCGTTCCCTGCACCGCCAGGCTGGCGCCTGCTGTTCATTTAGTAACAGGCTTGCATTTTTATCACTTTCTTGGCTCAGGGAAGAACATTAATTCAATGCAAGTTTCACCCAGTGTTGGATATTTAATTATTTGATCAAAACCTTCGGCGGAGAATGTTGTACTAAAAAGGGCCATTTCCATCTCAATCTATTTTAGTCCGCCCCTGGAACAGGGATTTACTCCAGGCAGGATCTCTTGGCAGCAGACGAGGAATGAATGAACTGTCTGGTTTCCTGAGCTGATGGATGTCACCATCATTTCTATATTCAAGCCAGTCAGCACTGCAACAGATTTCATCTTTGCCTCCCTTCATTAACAGCTCCTCTGTTCCTTCCCATCGCTATTGCCCTTCATTTGAGGGCGAGCAGCGAGGGAAAATGTTATCCTTATCGCTGCCTGGTGAAAGGAGAAGCTGCAAGCGGGTGTGATGAGTATTTATCATTGGTCAGCGTAGCAGGCTGCCCCCCATCAAAGGCCGATCCATCACTTGGCAGGGCCAGGGCAGGCTGGCCCCTCCCAAGGGCTAAAGGGCAGATGAGCTGCGGTGACATGTTTAAAAAGCCATAGTCTTGGTTAAAGGGGGATCAATCAAGGGCAGGAGCTCTGAGCTCTCCCGCCGGACCAGGCTCTCAGCGGACATCCGCTGGGAAGCCTGGCATGAGGCTGGGCCAGGGCCTGGGGTGGGCCAAAGAGGAAACAGCAACAGCTGCTGTTCGCCCGGGCCGGGTGTCCCGCGTCTGTAAGTGCAGCGGGGCTGGGCCTGGCCTGGCTCACTGAGCTGCAAATGCCACGTGTGCCCGGGAGGCCTGGCCTGGGTCTCAGCCCCGCATCCTGCGCAAAGCCCGCTGTCCGCACGTGCCCAGACCTTAGCGGCCTGCGCCGAGCCCCTGGTCTAGTTGCATCCCCGGGGGCCAGGGACACCCCTTCCCCAGGGACCCAGCGGCAGAACCGTCCTCCGGCCGCCTCCCTCCCGGGGCTCAGGGCTGCGCTTCCCGGTACTGCTGCGCGCTGGGGGGGGTTCAAACCATCTCCCCCCCCCGCAGCCGGTGACTCACTCATTGCCCCCCCAGCCCAGCCTGGGCTCGGGCCCTGCGGCGAGGCGAGCATCCCCCCCCCCGGCCGCTGCAGGCGGAGCCCCCGCCCCTCCTCCCCTGGCCGTGCCCGGCGGGGCGGTGAGTGTCTCTTTAAGGCGGCGGGCGGAGGCGGGGGCCGGGCTCCGGCGCAGCCTGACAATGGGCCGGGGCAGCCGAGTTGGAGCAAGTTCCCGGCGCTGCAGCCGCTCGGGTGCGGGCTGAGCGGGGCGCCGCGGCGCGGGGCTGGCAGCGAAGCGGCGAGTTAAGCCCGGCCCGGAGCCGGCTCCGCCCCGGTCCGCCCGTGCGGCCCCCCCCCCAGCCCCGGTCCGCCCGGCCCGGCTCGGCTCGGAGCCGCAGCGCGCTGCGCTCGGGACGCGGCCCGGGCAGGACGGGGCCATGCGGCGGCTGCTCTGGCTGCCGGGTCTGCTGAGCCTGGTGCCGGCCATGCTGGGACCCGCTGCAGGTAAGAGCCCGCGGGGCGCCTCGGGCTTGGGGAGGGAGCCGGGAGCCCCCGTCCCGCCGGACACCGGCTGCAGCCCCTCCTCCGAGCCGGGCCGGGCCGGGCCGGGGAAAGGTGCCCTGGGGCGGGCGGGCCGCGCTGCGCCGCGCCCGGGGAGGGATGGCGAGAGCCGGCGCCAGGCTCCGGGCAGCGGCTGCGGCGAATGGGGCGGGCGGGAGCCGCCTCCGGTGCTGGGGGCGCCGCCGGGTCTTAGCCGGGCTCTCGGGGCCAGCTGAGCGGGCCTGAGGCTTGGCTGTTCCCTGCCTCCTGCCCGGCCCCCATCACCGTCCGCTCTGAGGCCGGGGCAGGGGGATGGGTCCCTGTTGAGCAGATGGGGAAACTGAGTCACGGGGCGATGCAGTGACTTGTCTAAGGTCGCCCTGGGAGTCGGTGGCGCAGTCAGGAGTAGAAGCAGCCCCCCCCCCAAGGCCAGCCAAGTGCCTGGCTGCAGGCCCTCCACCCTGGGAGCTGGCCGGCTGTTGTAGGGCTGTCCCTTCAGGTCTCCCCTGGCCATGGGTCCTGACGGTCTGAGCAGCTTTCTTCCCCCCGAGCTGCTAGCTGTGACATCACCCAGGCGGGAGGGTTTGGCTGGGGGGTGCCATGGGCAATGTGCCCTGCCCCCGGCAGTCCTGGGGCTCTGCACTGGGAAACGGGGGGGCTGCCAGTCCAGGTCACCGCTCTGCCAGCACTTCCCCGCAAAGGCCTGTCCTGGTGTGATAAAGGCTGGTGTAGGGCACGGTTCTGTAGGGTGTGGGTCAAGGGGAAGAGGCCTGGAGTGGAGTCCAAGGCGCTCTCTTCTCCTGCCCCCCACACCCACAACATCAGATCCATTGTCATTGAAAAGTCCACACTCCAAGCCCTTGATTCCTTGCATCTTTTACCGAATTTACCTTAAGTGGGTCATAACCAACCTGTGTCCAGTGACAGCTGCACACCGGCCTTGCCTGGTGCGGCAGTTTCCGTGCTGGAAAAGGCGGCTGGCCGCTTTAGAAACCCAGAGTACAGCTATTCTCCCGTTGGCTGCGTCGCTCCACCAGTGTCACTGTGGCAGGGCCCTGCAGCATTTCTAGGGGGATGTGTGGACTCAGGAGCCGGGAGTTCCCCTTTATGCTGTGTAGTTGCCTTTCAGTCTCCTCGGGGGAAGCGTGTGTCTCTTTAAAACAGATGGTACAGAGAGCAAAAGCGACTGAATCCATCCACTAGAGGAGGGAGCAAGACAGATGCCTCCTAGCGCTCACCAGCCAGAAAATCCCCATTAGTCAGAACCAAAACTTTCCCCTGAAACGTGGGTTTTGACAAAGCACGCTCCAGTCCAGGATGGAATTTCTGACTGAGAGACGGACAGACCCACACCCTAGAATAGCCAGTAGTCCAGTGGTTATGGCACTCACCTGGGCTGATATTTGAATTACTTATACAAAGTGGAACAGCTGGGGAGGATGAGAGAGATGCAGGTTCGGATCCCTGCGCTGAAATGGCTTGGTTTCCTTCCAATGTGGAATGAAAACAAACGCTGAAACCTCAACATTTTTTGCCCAACTTAATTATTGCTTTCTGGCCAGCCCCAGCTACAACCCTGTTATTTCCAGGAACAAGAGCGCCACAATCACCAGATGAGAGTCTGAAATACAGGGCTTTAAACAAAGCTTGAAACCAGGTCCTTATTCCAACCGGGGTCAGTAGTTTTAGCATAAATAGAAGAGCGTGCAAGGGGGGCGGGCAGCTGGGGGGGACGAAGACAGTGAGTGACATGTAGTCTAGTCAGGATTTCTCCACCGCTGTTCCCCCCCCCCCCCCCCCAAAAAAAAAAAAAAAAAACCATCCACAATTAAAATGACGGCAGCATGGAGTTAGTAAACACTCCAGATATTTCTCTCACTAGTATCAGTGCTTATAATCGGTGTATGATGAGCACTAGAGGAACACTGTTCATACAGAAGAAGAACTTTTTCCCTATCAAAAAAGACTGAATGGATTCTCTAGCAGCATGCTGGGACTGGCATTCAGAGAACAAGCGGTGACTCTCCGGTTCAGCTGTATGCACTGTCTCGGTGAGCAAACATTCAGGAGTTTGCAGTAGTTCATTAAGGTTTGTGTGCAGGAAGCAAGCTAAATAGACAGTACAATGACCAGTGCAGAGGCTGCAAGCAATCCTGTTAGAATGAGCTAGCGTGCACATTTATAGGGTCACATCTTAATTTGATGGAACTGGTACATCTTCCTCTCCACCTCCTCGGCTGCTGTATTGTTTGCAAGCGGTTTTGCATCGTTTTTAGGCAAGATCTAGACAAAGATGGGGCTCTCGCAGCAATAAAAAATCATGCAGGAAGGTGGTTTTGTGAGCCTCAAGATGCGAGAGTACAGAGCCTTTCATTATAAATGCTACCAGTTCTCAGTAATTTTTTGTCTCCAAACCAAACGGTCTCCTTTTGAAATCACAGTCCATCCCTCGGCCTCCGAGGTTATTCGCTGAGTTACGTCTCTGGTTTAGATTGTCCTTGCATCTTGCTTTATTTATTGATGGCTTCAGAAAGAACGGAAGAGAACGGGTGCTGATGAAAGTGCAGCCTGCGAACTGTGCCCTAAGCAAGGTAATTTGTGTCGGTGAGTGCCGTGCACCGTCCCATTAAGCCTTGCCGGGGCCCCTAGGTCCTGATCTATCGCGCCCCCTGTTGTTCTAGACATGGGCCTCTCTTGTGACGGGATTATGCAATTGTTCTGTGATGTGGATGATAGGAGACTAGGATGAGACAGTCAAACTTCAGCTCCTAGCCACCTCCAGGGTCCGATCCTGAGCGGTCTAGTGGTGAACCATTGGGACCAGATTCTTCAGCAGCGCTCAGTGCGTTGGCTCAATGCTGAGCTCTGAAAATCTGGCCCTGTGTACACTAATCCCGACCCCTCGCTGCCCTGCCCAGCACACCCCTCTCAGAAGAGCTGGTTCCTTGTTTGTAAATATCAGTGTATTGGGATTGAGCTGTCCCTGAATGTTGCAGCTGTCGGTTCAAGACAGTGACCTCTGTTGTATGATAGTAGGCCACACACCATGCAACATACCAGGGCAGATAGTCTGTGCCGGGTTACTTCATTGTGTACTTATTTCATAAGACAGGTGCTGTGTTAGTGGAACTCAGTCACTCTGAAAGGTTCCAGGTTGCTTTGCAAACCACGTAAGACTCTCCTCACCACCTCCTAAATGCAGCCATCTGCTGTGCTTTCAAGTAGGAGTACGCCACGCCACGCTCTGGGACTTCCCCTGCACTGGAGCAGTGTCCACACGGGATGTTGCTCCACAGCTGCGCACCCTGGCTTGCCATGTAGACATGCCCGAAGCGTCCTGGCCAAATGCTAATCTGGGCATTTACATTCCTCCTCTTTAAACTAGAACAGGAAATGAAGGAGGCTCCTGGTTTCGGTTGAAACTGCCGGGGGAATTTAACTGTCCCAATTAGGATTTGGCCAGGCTGCTGAGGTTAACGTTGTTGCTCTTCTGCCGTGGCCTCTCTAAGAAGACATGATTATGGTGTCTGTCTGATGTCTCAAACAGACTGCTCCCCAACCCACAGGATCCCCTAGTCCCGGGCTCAGCACAGAGCAGGGATTTCATCAGAGCATGGACCACATCTTCAGAGAGATCACCGCACCAGCCTTTGGCACTGGATCAGTTGCTTATAGGGGAAGGTCGTACTGGGAAAGTGATTGTGTGTTGTGCTGACTTTAAAATGTTCAGTGTTTTGCCTTTTTTGGGAAAAAACATTCCTTTGGCTCTTCATTTCTTCTCCTTTCATTCAGTAGCAGAAGTCCCTGCTATGGGCAACTAGTTTGTCTTGTTTCCAATTGTTTTCACAGGCCTCCAGGCTCTTAACTGCAATGAAAAGCTTGGATACCTGTAGAAACTGCTAGGAATAAGGAGCCAGGACCACGTGACCACCCAGCTTCTCGGGGACCATCAGCAATTGCTCGTGGTCCACGGATGGGTGTGGGCTGTGGATAACCATTGACAAGTCACTAGTATAGAGCAGTAATCAAAACACTTGCTTTGATTTGTTCTCTTCAAATCTAGAAAGATGCTCCCTGTTCTTCCCCAGTTGGGAAGATCCAGAGAGAAACCTTGGGTGTATTTGGATGTTTCACAGCTCGGTGATGGTGGGATATCCAGGTGCTCCAGTTTAAAATGGTGGCAGATGGACTTTTGTGAGATGATGGGGAGGAAGGATGTGGCAGCCCTGAATTTTGTTTTAATCACTCCTGATACACTAGTCACTGTCCAAGCCTTGGAGGGAGGGACACCCAGATGGAGGCTGGCTGGCTGGCTGGCAGATCCAGCTGAGTGTTATGGGGTGATGTTCACGGCAGCAGAGGCTCTGCGATCTAGTCCGTGGTCGTCTTGGCACCCTTTTTTCTGGATAGCGTTCTAACTCCGTGGTCGTCCTCCTGTGGCAGGAGTCGGTGCTCGGTCAGGGTGGTGTTTGGTACCAAGCAAGAAATGATATTCAGCAGGGTCTGCAAGTTGTCTGGTAGTTTTTTTTTTTTTTTTTTAAATGATTTAAAATCTTTGAGAAATCTTCAGGAAGAAAAGCTTGTAAGAGACGCACGCTATAGGAGATTGCTCATGTGATGCCAGGAACCAAACAGTGGCTTTTATGTCGCTCCAGCAGGAAGAGACATGCCCTGATCAGCGCGCAGCAGCCTCTCGCTGGGCTCAGGCTTGTTGAAGGGGACGCGTGGGGTGTGCTCTGTGCTAGGCAAGGACGCTGATTGCACCAACGGCTGGCTGGCTCCTTCGTGGCTCCTCGCACTGTTCAGTGATCCCACGTAGCAGCACCGTTGGTGCCAGCTCCATTTGGGCAAGTCCCCGTGGCGCTGTGTCTGCACCGCTGCATGCTGGCCCTGCTGTTACCCCTAGTGCTTAGCCCACGGCATGCTGGGCTACTGACCGCACTGAATCCATAGCACCCGGCTCTGTCGCCGGGAGCGTGGGGGCTTTGGGATGATTTGGGACTTCCAGGCCCTGCACTCTGGGGTGGAGCTGGCACTGGTTCGTGGCGCTCTGCAGCTGGGCAGGAATGATTGCATGGTTCAACTGGATCAGAGCTAACGATGCCGTCCTGGGTATCATCACTCGTGTGTCTAAGCAGGGATGTGCGTGGGGGGGGACGGGACACGGTCTCTGGCGTTTACCCCCCGCAGCTCCTGGAGAGAGACGGCTGAGGTGGGAAGGAGGAGACCATGCATGTTGTGAAGGGCGCATGGCTTTCCCATTTCATCAGTTGGAGCGTGGGTGGAGAGCCCCAGGCGGCTGGGGTGAGGGGTCCGGGCGACGCATGAGGAAGGGCCGGGTGCTGGGACGTTACTGGAGAAAGGCTTGGAATGGAGAACGGCCGCAGAGGCCGCGCGGCTGAGAGCTCTGAGCTCGTCACAGTGAAATGCTGCAGCTGGGGAGTCCAGCACGCTGGGTGGGGTCGGCGTCGCTGGCTGGAAAGACAAAAATGAGTTGTGTTTTTATTCCCGTGAGCCCCCCGGGGCCGGCCGTGCCTGGGCTCTGTTACTTCTTGGGCACCATTGGTGCAAAGTTATTGGGGCGTCAGAGGCACGACTGGCAGAGCCCTTCGCTGTGGTGGCTGCTTGAGAAGGAAAGAGTGCAGCATGGCACCAGCGCCCAGGGGCGGGCAGGGCCCCGGCTCCTGGCATCGGGGGATCCCGGCAGGGTCTCCACTTAAACAAAAAGTTTCTAGCTCTCCGTTGTGAAGAAAGGCTGGAGAACGTGCCCGGCGTAACCGAGGTGGTATTGTCTGCGGGAGCCTGGCCTGCCTCGTTTCTCGCTGGGGGCTGCTGGCTCTAAACCCCGGCGCTCGGGGGGAAGGAGGGGGCGCTCAGTCACTCCCAGCAGAGAGCTCTCCGGGCCTGTCTGCGCTAGGGAAAGCAGGCGACTTTAGCTGGGTTTAGCTAACTCCACCCCTTCTCCCAGGCAAGGCAAAGCCTGGATGTGGCAAGAGGGGAAGGGGGCCGCCCCCAGACGGAGCCACCCCAGCTGCTGGGGTGTAAATGTTGGGGATACTTTCTGGGGGGGGAGGAGACATCTGTTGCCGCTCCTGGGGGTGGGGGTAAAATGGGCCCTATGCAGCTACCCTCGCCTCTGTGGGAGGCGAGACCCCCCCCACTGCTGCTCCTAGGGGAGTCGTGGGGCGGGATGGGGCCTGTGGCACCGGATCGCTCCGCTGGCAGTTAGGAAAACCGTCTCTTAGCTTGGCCAAGGGAAGCCGTCAGCGTGGTTCTCCCACGGCCGTTGTCTGGAGCCACACCCGCCGGGCTGCCAGCCTCTCCAGCGAGCCGCACGGTGGGAGAGCCCGGCTTTCCCTGGCTGGCTCTGAGCAGGGTGCTGTGTCTCCAACACCCGAGACCAGCAAAACTCCTTCTCTCCGCCGCACCTCCTGTCCCGCCTCAGTCTGGCCGCAGCCGAGGCACTTCGGTGCCTACAGAGGGTCGCCGAGCCTGGCCTGGGAGCACGGGTGAGGGATCGGGAGCATTCCCACGGACCCAAGGGCATGCTGTGCAATGCACCGAAGGGGGAGCAGGGATCTAGGCTGTGTCTGCGCCAAAGGATTTTAGAGCACAGATCTTCCCTGTGTGGATGAGGATCCAGGATTTGGGTGTTTGCACTGCAGAGTCCATTGAACCTTCTCCTCAGGTTCACTGGGAGCTGCTGGAGTTTGTCCACACAAGGACTCTGTCTGCCCCCTTTGCTGCTGGGGACTGCTGCAGAGGTCCCCCGAGCGCACATTGATCCCAGCGTGCCCTGGGCAGTGCTTTCAGTTTGACTCAGCTGTGCCCATCACTGGCATCCTCTGCTTGGCACGGGCAGCTCTTCCCCCAGAACAGGGCTCTGCACGGCCGGGTGTGGGCTAGGAAAGCACTTTTAAAACAAAGGGAACGTTCCTTTGGCCAGAGGTGCTGGGCGAAGCTGAAACCCCGGAGCTGCAACCTGGGCCGGGAGCGGCTCTGTTCTGAATCACCCCCCTAGACAGAGCCGAGTCGGGAAGTTGCATACGGGGCATGGAGTGGACTCGCTGGATCCTAGCGGCCGTTTGTCACAGCACCGGGTCATCTAGCGCCAGTCCCCCCCGCCGGACGCCTGCGTGTGCTCCCACAGTTCAGGACTGTGCCCCCGGTCGTTGGTCAAGCTCGACCCTTACGTGGCTTTTTAAACATCTAACTTTAATTCCGAAGGGTGCTGCTGGGAGTCGGGCCGAGGGAATTCCTATGGCGTGAGGAGTGGGGAAACCGAGACTCCCGCTCTCCTGTTGGGAGCCTGCCTTATCTGTGTTCTCCCCCTGAGTCCTTCAGCGGCGTGATTTCCCTTCCCCTGCCAATGAGTTTGCTGTGCTCGTCCCGGGGGTCTGTGCGCTGCGTGTCTGACGGGTGGCAGCAAAGGGAGGGGGGAGGTGATTGGTCACAAATCACCGAGTTTGCCCACGTCGGGTCACGCGAGTGCCGGACTGAAACAACTGCCTGTGGGCCCCGGTCACCTCCCCGACCCGCGAAGCAGGGGACGCTGATGAGGAGCAGAGGCGAGGCAGGCTGGGCAGGTTAGGCCCATCTCCTCGTTCTCAGGGAGCGCCGGTTTTGTCTGCCCTTAGTTGTTCTGGGGGGGCGCTCTCCGTTGTGAAGCTTTTCTATTTCCGCTGCCTTAAGCAGGGAGGGTGAATTTGCAACTGAATTCCCAGGCTCTGTTCGGGACAGTAAAGAGCAGAACGAGTGGGGGGCACGGGGTGGGCTGGTGGGTTTGTCTTTTTAAAGAGGAAAGCAGCATTGTGGTGGGGTGGGTGTGGCTGTTGGGATCAAGACAGATTAGCCGGGTTAGGGGCTCTTTTTGAGCCCATGGCTATAGCAACAGTTGAGTCAGGATCAGAATGTGCACCTGCTCCGGGGTCCTGATGGCCAAGCACCAAACCAGTTGAAATTTACACGGGGAGCAGTGCGGGGTCAGCTAATGAGTAACTGGGGGCGTCCCTCACAGATGCCGCCGTTTCCTTTGACTTCTCGTAGACCTGGGGAGAGCCTGGGGGCTCTCAGGGGCTGCGGCGGTGGCGATGGCAGTGGTGGAGTTTGTTAATTCAGTGCGGGCTCTCTTGCAGGCACTAGCTGTCTAGGATCTGAGCTCTGTGCTGGCAAACCCGTCCCGGGGCTGAAGGGTTAACGCGCTAGAGTCCTGATTTCATTTTCATAAACATCTGCTAAATGCAGGAGATTTAGCTTTCCCGTTCCTAGGGGATTTACGGGGCAGGAGTCAGATCTCTGGGGTCATTTTTTCTCATCCCAGGATTAACCATCTCCAGGGTTCTGATAGCCGGGCCCATGTGGCGTACTTAGCAATCCGCTGTGGTTAACGGGTTGGGCGGAGGTTCTTTAATCCAACGGCATTTCATCCCAAAGGGCCGTGGGTGTTGCTGGGGAGAGTGTGCAGTAGAAGAGCCCCGGGGATGCGCGGCCCCCCCCCCCCCCCAGCCAGAAACCCTGGGCGTTGCTGGGGGGGAATTGCAGGTCTTGGGCAGGAGACGCGCTTGTTGCACGAAGACGGGGGTGCGGTTGCTTGCCGACGTGGTATCACTTTTAGAATAGATTTCCCTTGCCAATGCACCGAAACGCTCTCCATTACTGAGGAGTGTTGCCCGCTGCCAAGCCGGCGCATGGGCTGGCGCTCTGAGAACCTGAGGCTGGGCGCTACACAGGGGCAGCTGGGGTAGGGTCCCCACAGAAAACCCAGCTGTGTGAATTGCCCGGAGCCGCATCATCTGCCCTGGCTGACGTTTTATCCTCAGTCACTCTTCTACCCAGGATCACACGTGCCTCTGCTCTGCCCAGCAGCCCACCCTCGCCCCGCACGCTCCTTTAGTGCAGAGAGTCTGATTCTTACCTCTCCCAGCCTGGCAGCTGGCTAGTGGGCGGGCGTCCCTGGGACACACTCTGCCATTAGCAGGTGAAGTCCCTGCAGGTTGCAGCGCTGGCCTGGCGGATGAGCGGGACCTGGGCAATATTCTCTGTCACCTCGGCCTGGCCTGCCCTGCCCACTGTGTGCTGCAATCAGGCCCTGTTTCTCTCCTCCTCTTTCTATCCCGCAGATCGTCCCCTCCCGCACTCTGGCTCTTCCTGGGGGATGTCCTTCCCCCAGCTCCAGTGGCAGCTGTAGTTGGTGTTGAGGACATGGACCCATGCTCTCCTGGAGTCTGTTCCTGCCTGCTGGGGGCTGCTCAGAGACACCTCAGTTCTTTCTGGCCTGCCTTAGCCCCATTTCTGCAGCCACCCCTGCTCCCCCCAGAATCCATGTGGCAGGGGAGGGGTCCCCTCCCCTTGCTTCAGCTCAGCCGTTCTGAGCCTTCTCTAAAGGTGGGACGGGCCTTGGTTGCTCCTGCCCAAGATCCCTTCCCGCTGAGCTGGCACGGGTCCCAGTGCCGCTTTCTGGTGGTCAGTTGGCACCTTGAGCAGCCCAGTGCCCCTACATTCAAGATGTAAATCCTAGGCCTTAACCGCTTGTGGGCACCGAAGCGCCCATGTCACTTTTCCTCAGTCGAGGAGGCTGACTCTGGTGTCCAGCTAATTCCATTCTGCCTCCTTCAGTTCCCCTCATGCTTTTCCTTGGCCACAGGGGCAATTGGTCCCTGCCCGAAATGGTCACCTAGTGGTTTCTGAATCTAAAATGGATTTTAGCCGCACGTTTTTAGCGAGGGCTGCAGCAGAAGGCTGGACGCAGCATGCAAAGAAGAGAACTGCAGCAAGTCTGTCGCCCCTTTCAAGGGAGGGCACAGCATGTGTGTGGTTCCTGAAAGGTGCTGACTTCGAGTGCTTGGGAATTCAAGTTACCCAACCAATTTTCTTCAAACTTGGCTTGTTTTGTAGATTCATTGAGGCCAGCAATCCAACCAAGTTGGATTATTTAATAGCTTCTTTTTTTCCATGCTTTAAGCAAGCGTTGGGGCTCACCTTTACTCATTTGTGCTCGTGGTATGCACAGTAAACTCGGATAATCCAGAGGTGAGTAGGAGACTTTCCCTGGTGAGTGGGGGGCCTAAACCATGGCCTTCTTCAGGACTTAGTTTGTTCATAAATGAAAGCTGAGGTTTCTGTCCCTGGGGCTTGTAATGATAGCTGATGCATCATGCCGTGCGTCCTTCTGAGTCTGCAGACAGATTGCGCCATTGCTGCTGCTGCTGCTGACTGATCTGGCAAATGGCAGCTGGGTTTGATTAGCAAGTTCTGCTGCTCCTGTTCTGAACCCTGTGGGCAGCAGGGAAGCTGGCAGCTTTCCTCTGCTGCCGTGAGCAGCAGCAGAGAGGCAGACGCCGAGCTATTAATGGAGGAAGAAGATGCAAGTGGGAGGATTAGACTAGGGGAGCCCCTCCCGCCTGCTCCATTTCCAGACTGGCAGCAGCTGGGAGGCCGGAGGGGGGAGCCCAAGGGAAGGAGGGCATTCGGTTTTGGAGCTCGCCCGGCTCCAGAGTGCAATGGAAATGTTGGAAAGTCCCTGCGCAGAGCTCGGAGACAGCACCCTGGCAGGAGTCCCAGCACTTCCCCTCCCAGCAGCTGGGCTCTGGTCCTTCTCGGTGCTTTGGACCTTGCTGTGGGAGGGCATGTCTGGTGAACCCGTCAAGCCCTGGGAGCACACCCTGAGCCTGCAGCGCTTGGACCACGTGCAGCTGCTGCCTCAGGCTGATCGCGCCGAGGGTACGTCTACACTGCAGCTGGAGCCAGCTTGACAGTCTGGGTAGATGGACTCGCACTAGCCGGGCTTGAGCCAATACACTAAGGCCAGCAGCGTGGACACGGCGGCACCGGCGGAGGCTTGGGTGGCCAGCCTGAGGATGCACCGGTGCCTCAGTGGCCGCACTGTCTCTTTAACTGGAGAGAGCCTGTTCGCCCCGGCTGGGAGTCTGCTCTCCACTGCAGTGTACCCGTGTGGCCTGCAGGGATGGGCAGCGGCTGGCATTTCACCAGAACTGGGGGCTCTGGGTTCCCCCGCCTTTCTAAAATAGCCCTGCAGGCTGCCCAGTTACTCGGCCAGCTGTGAGGAGACCTGGGAGTTCGGGGCAGGGTTTTGTGCCAGACCTGCTCCCCGGGGTCCATTCGTCACTGTGCTCGGTGCTCACCGCTTGCCGGCGGGTGCGTTGAAGGCTGCAGAAGGAATGGATCTTCTCCAGGGAACGCGTGCTCCCGCATCCTGACTGGTGCCTGTGCTAACATGGAGGAGGTGAGGTGATGGAGTTAAAGGCTGGATCCGCCCCACGATCTCCTCCCCCATTGCTGGGCAGAACTGCTCAGCCGAGTGTTTGCGTCTTTAGGTCCAATTTGGTTGCGAACGGGGGCGTGAAGGGTTGAGGCTGTGGCCAGGCGTTCTGGGACTTGCAGTCTGGTAGAGCGACTTCTCTGTATCGTGTAGCCCTGCCGGGGTGAAGGATTGGCTGCTTCTTGGGTTCAGGATAATAATAAATTGGTCAAGTCACCGGATGTAGGTTTGTGTCCCTCGGGCTGGCTCTCAGGTAGCTAAAGGCCCTGGACATGGATAAATCTGATTCTCTGGGATATGCAGAAGCCTGGGAAGCTAGCGGTGCCTTTCTCTTACCTGGGGCAGTTACTAAAATCCCTTGCCCATTCCGGTTGTTATTTTGGAGATCCGTAGATTTTTAGGGCCATTCTGATCATCCGGGCTGACCTCCTGCGTAACGCAGGCCAGAGGCCCTCCCCTGACGATTCCTGCAGCAGTCCAGCCCCTGTTGCTTGTTGGCTTTTGAAAGATCCAGTCTGATGTCAAGACTTGAAGGGATGCAGGCGGCTGTGTGCTCTGGTGGTTCTGCCGTGGGAGTAGCCCAGGGGAATCCCCGGACTTTCCTTGCCATTGCTTTGAGATGACGTTGTCTGAGAGTTCGCACAGAGGCTGGCAAAGGGAAACCTCCAGACAGGCTGTTTAGTTTGTGCTGGAGCTGCTGGTCCGAGTTCATTAGTGGAGCAAAAGGTAGGCTGGGGCAGGAACTGTGCGATAACCTCCTGCTTGGGATGCTGATTAGACAGAGCCACACAATGCAAGCGGCTGGCCCCAGCAGCTAGGTAGCCCCAGTCGGAGCAGGCCAGCCTCTCTCGCTGTAGCTGCATGTGTTTAAAAGTGTGCCGGTCTGATAATGAGAACCTTGCTTCCAGGTGGGTTTCTGCTACTGGCACGGCAGCAGTTTAATCACTATCAAACTTTGCAAACTATTGCAGTCATGGTTATCAGCCTTTCCGGATCCTAACTGCTCTCAAATATGGCTAGCTGGAAACGTGTTCTGCTCCCCGTCTGTTGTCATCTTTGTGCTCCTGCTGTCAGAGCGTGCTTTGTCCATGCAGCTGCTTTGCAAATGTGCATTCACTCCGGAGTGAATCTCACCAACGTAAGGCAGCCTGGAGCCCAGGTGCTAGGTGTGGGAGGATCAGGATGACCTTTTTGGTCAGGTGCCGGACTGGGACTAGGGAGAGCTGGCTTCAGTTCCCAGCTCTTTCACAGACTCCCTGGGGGATCCTGGGCAAGTCACTGAATCCGTGTGTCTCAGCCCCCTTCTGTGAAATGGGAGCAGCCAGCCTTCCTTCCGCCCACCCTTCGCCTTG
The DNA here is from genome assembly GCF_026122565.2 of Emydura macquarii macquarii. NCBI lineage: Eukaryota > Metazoa > Chordata > Testudines > Chelidae > Emydura > Emydura macquarii. The sequence continues at coordinate 1,204,335 of NW_027130449.1, read as the reverse complement.
GCTCTTGCTCTGTATCTGTACAGCGCCAGGCTCAGTGAGCCCCTGCTCTCAGCTGGCGCCTCGAAAGGCTTTTGTAATATGGTGTCTGGCCTGTGTGGAGAGTGGGGCTAGCAGAGCCCAGCGCTGGGGGTGATGTTCACACTGTCTCTAGGTGCATGAATGGGAGGAACACCACAGCCTCGGTGCAGCTAGACGGGGATCACCAGGGTGCTGGGGGGAAGCAGGCTGTGATCTGGGGCACAGGAGGCTATGGGGTGGGGCATGGGGAGTGGCTGTGATTGCTCTAGCTGGCAGCATGGTCTCACTGCCGACAGGAGAATGGCCCAGGGTGGAGCAGGGCACTGGCCTGAATGTATCTGTGGGCAGTGAGGCCCCCTTGCTGTAGAAAGTCCGGGCCAGGGCTGAATATTTTGCTGCCCTTGGCATCATTCCCCTTCCCTCTCCAAACATACTTTTGGGAGGAGGGGACAGCGGCTGGGCTGGAGCCTTGCTCATGGTGGGGGGAGGGCATCATCAAAGGGTAGCCTTCCCTCAAAGCTGCATGGCCAGGCCAGAGCTGTGTGGTTGCAGCAGCTCCCGGGGGGGTTTGCAGCTGCGCTGGAGGGGGATCTTACGGGGACACCGCCAGGCTGGTGTGCCTCAGACGCATTCCTCCAGAATGAGCACCTGAGGCCTATGCCTGACGCTGGCCTGGTCTGGAGTGCGTGCTCACCCCCAGATGAACAAGAAACAATGCTAAGCTCAGACCTTCTCCCCAGGCTCCTCCCTCAGGTCTGCTCAGCCCACACCCTAGGTTCCCTCTCCCCAGGGAACTAACCCTACCTCTGCGATACCTGGGGGGTATTGAGTCAACAGAACCCACTTGAGCCAGCACCTGCGAACGGTTGGGGTGTTGCAGGCAAACACTGCTGGCTTATCAGAGTCTGGCTGGGGGAGGAAATGACACACTGAATTTAATTACCCAGACCTTCTATTCTGCTCACTAGAAGTGTCGTCCAGGTGAGCGTGACCGCTCACGAGCTTGGCCAATTAAGGAGAAAGCTTTTCTGCACAACAGAAGCTGGGAGTGCTCACCTCTGGAAAAACATCAATACCCACGTTGGCTCTGTTGTAAAGACTGCTGTAAATATAGCCGCTCACTGCACCACGTGCCGCCGTGACGGGATAACACCTGCTGTCTCTGCCCGCGTTCTGCATAGGTTTAACTCATTGAGATTTGAGGCAGGCCGGTTGCCGTGGGAAATTGTTGGATGATTTTGATGGGCTATTGTAAGTTAGGCCTTAATGTGGGTGGTCGTAATTCCAAATTTAAACCGGTTTAGTTTTCAGCTCCCTGCCCTCCTCTCTGGCATGACTCGTAGCTCGCTAAAGCAAGCCCCTGCACCTCTCATGGCCGGGCAGCCAGCCTCCGAGGGACTCCACAGTCACTGGTGTTTGCTGCTGTGTTGCCCGGGGCCTCGCTGTGGTGGAGAAGGCCGGCCCCGGTGCCTGGAGAGTGGAAGAGCCAGGACGGGGTGGTGTGGAGCTGGGTGCGGGAGCAGTCAGCAGAGAGGCGCCGGAAGAAGATGCTGCGTGAGTTGTGCAGCTGAGCCTCTGAGCCAGGCGGCTGCAGAACCCAGCTGGCCCCTGCTCCAAGCCGGCGGCGCTTGGTGCACAAGTGGTGCTGCCCTGTCTCTGTCCATGCGTGTCGGGGGAAGGCTGCATGGCACCAGCCCTTCTGGCCCGGCCCAGAGCAAGGATGGACCGGCCCCGTGACCTCACAGAGCAAAAATGCTTTAAGTAAACATTTGGCCTTGGTCCCCACTGCCGTGCAGGGGGATGGAGGAGTCTTTTGTTTCCTGTATTCCCAGCTGGTGGGTCACGTCCGGCATCTGACCTACCGGCAGCTGGGACTCCTCTCTGACGCTGTCAGCCTGGCCCTAAAGTTCAGAGATTGGCGAGGGGCTGGGGCCTGGCTCCCGGGCCAAGGAGATCTGGGCGGCTGAAGCCAAGCACTGCGTGTCTCCGAGACAGGGGCAGGGGGAGCAGGAAGGGAGAGACTCTGGTGCCATGCGTTCTCACGGAGATTGGCTCGTCTGTGTCCCGGGCAAAGCTCTGCGCCTCGCACTGCAGGAGGATTCTCCGCGCCTGGGGAGCGTCAGACGCTGGCTACAGAAGAGGCTAAATGGGGCGAATGCAGCATTCTGTGCTAGTCCGGCCGGAGCGGGTCAGCCCCACAGATCTGCTCCTGGAGCCGGCAGTGCCTGGAGGGGTCCAGCCTGTGCTCAGTGGGGAGCGCGAGTGTCCCAGTCGCCTGTGAGATCCTGCAGTCCCGCAGGGCTAATGCAGTGTTGCTCATCACGTGCTCTTTCCATGCCCATCATCCCTACCTAACTAGCCGTCTGCTTCGCTGGCTTCTCCTGCCCGCTGCGTCTGGCTCTTTCCCCAGAGGCACGGCTTGCGTTTTCCCGGGTGAGGTCTCTGATTCTAACCCGCTGGGTCCCTGCAGTACTTCGCCCATCCTCACAAGTGCCTGCAGCTCCTCCCAATCCAACTCCCTTGTGTCTTTCGCTCATTCCCCAACAAATAGAATATGAAGGGCCTCCCTGAGGACTGGGGTGGGTGGTCCATGTAAAAGGAGCTACTGCCTCCAGGCGGGATTTGCTCCCCTCCTCTGCCTCCTGCTCCCCATCTGAAATGCGGCGTGTCCCGACGCTGACCACTGCAGGCTCAGCTGGGAATGATACCGCTGCTCTCCCCCCCCTCATTTGCGGTTTTCACTCCATGTGCCCACGGTTCCAATCCAGGCCTGCTTGGCTGAATTTTTCCCATGAGGTGTGAGCTGCAGTAGCAAACGAGTGGCTAACGTATCCCCACATACAGCCACTCCAGCGTAGAGTTGTGCCGTTAGCTTCTGCCAGACCGAGCTGGTAAGCTCTCAAATCCGCATCTGATTCCTCTTTCCTGGCCCTCCTTCCTCTCTTCCGGGGTTTGTTCTGTGCTCTTATCAGCAGTCGTGGTCAGGATGGGGCTGCTTTCCTTGGTTTGAAAATCAGCACGGCCCTCCAGAGCCCCCCACCTCCCAGCTGTCGTGATGGGTCCGTGCTTCAGTGAGTTTGAAGAGGCTCCTTTTTGGGGCATGGCAGAGCGAGGCAGCCGACACACTGGAGCTGGAAGCACAAAATGGGTATTAAAGTCAAAGGCTACTGGCTGGAAGGCTGGGAATAGCCCAGAACTAAAGCACGTCTGTTCCTCTCCGGGGCCGAGTGTGGATGCAGCCTGCCGGGCTCCAAATCTGCATCCCAGGGCTCCACGTCGGGTGTACTCCGCCTTGTCTAGCTTCTGGCCCCACAGTCTCTGCCGGGCTCAGGGGGTCCGACTGGATGCTCTCCACCTCGCCTGTACAAAAGGCTTTGCAGGTTCGATCCAGCCCTTGGTGATGTCTGTGCCTCCAGCAATCAAAGCTGAGGGCATAATTATGAGACAATGGAGTCCCACAGGGCTGGAGCGTCATTTACCCTGCGGCTCCCTTCCTGCTGGCGAGGATGCTCGAGACGGAAAAGCCCAGTGTGACTCTCAGCTGCCAGGCTATGTCTGCAGGGCCGGGGGCTAGAAATACGTTGGTTTCCCTGCTCCCTGATCCGGTGCGTGATGCTAATGAGCCAGCGGTGCTATTGCTAGAGCAACTTCCTGGGTGAATACACCACTAAGCCAGCCCCATCGCTTCCCCGGCTTGTTCCACTCTCCTCCAGACAGTCAGCCCTCCTGTGATGGCCCCAGGAAGGGAGTTAGCGCCCACACGTCCCGCTGAAGCTCTGTTGATAAAGGGCTGAGGCGCGGCTGGGAACCCCTTGTACGCACACGGCAGATGTGAGTGGTTGGGTGTGTTCTAGATAGGTTGCTGGCTTATAAGTATTGGCCTGTTGGACTCTAGGCATTGATGAACCGTTCATTAAAACATCGATCAATAATTTATGAACCTCATGTAACTGGGCCATCAAGCAGCAGCTTGCCCTTGTTAATGACGTTATTAATACAGTGCGCGAGCTCTGCCCTCCCCTGGGTTCCTAAATCACTAGCATGGGGACTGGCTTGAAGTCTGGGTCTTTCGTAGCACTGAGCACCTAATAACAAACGTGGTGTATTTTCTGAGTTGAGATGCATGTAATGCGCTCCTGGGACGGCCGTGCGATGAGCAGGGGGAGGGACATGCTTCCCACGGACAGGCTGGTAGAGTGAACTTATGGCAAACTTGTGGGGTGATGGTTTGGTGCAGATGCCAGCTTCTCCTTCCAGCCCGGGTCAGCAGAAAAGCCATTGCTCTCCCTCTCACAGAGCCCAGGCCCACCCCGGGAGCGTCCCAGGGGCTGTGCCATTCGCCGGTCAGATGCCAGCGCAGCTGGGAAGCACCAGAAGGCTGCCAGGAGTGAGTTAGGGGCTGGGGGTTTCACTGCGGTTTTGTTTCCAAGCAGATGCTGGGGTTGTTTTTCAGGCTGTTCTGGGCCTGGGTGGAAGGATGTGAGATATGGGGCCGGGGGACTGACTCAGGAACAGGAAATAAAGGAAGCTGGGGGTGGGAGAGAAGCAGGAAGGAAGGAGCGTGGTGTAAGGAAGGGGACCTCACACTCTCTGTCAGTAGGTGTGGGGGTGGGGAGCAGAGAGGAGACTGACCATTTGGTGACGCCCCTTGTGGCAAAGGGGGTGGGCTGCTCACGGGAGTCCTGGGTTTCATTGTCTTCTCTGCCACTGCCCTGCCGCGACCTTGGGCAAGTCCCTCCCACTCTGTCTGACTTGTCTGTTTAGGGTGGGCTTTTCCAAAGTCCCCGAGTCACTTGGAGCACATGGTGCCTTGCATCGATCGGACCTGTTCTCCTGGGGAGCCGGGCTGCTCCTGGAAATCTGCCCTTCGTCTAAAAGGGACTGTCTGTCATGGTGTCGGGGGATCCCGTCCTGGTGTTGGCGAGGGGGTGGCTACCCTCTCTGGATTTGTCTCTCTGCTCCGTCTACGTGGGCCCAAGGGTCGGCTTTCAACGCTCGGACACCCTGCCCTTGCCCTGATCACCCCGGCAGATGGTCTAAAGCTTCCCCGCTGGGACTGGCCAGGCTGTTGTCGTAGATGGGGCTGGCGAGTCCAGGTCAGACGTGCTCCGTCCACGGGTCAGCACCACAGACTGGGTGCGGACTCTGGCTCTGAGTTCCTCTGGACTCCGTCCCTGCCGGTGCATCCACCCCAGGGACGGGCTCTGCGCTTGGTTACTTCAGTGGGGCTCATGGGGGGGCTGAGAGCAGAACTGGGTTCACCAGCGGGAGTTAGTGGCCACCCTAGAGGTTCCCAAGGCCGGCTGGCTCCTGTGTATGTTGTATCCCCACTGGAGTGCTGACCCCTCGGGCAGAGGGGCCTCATTATTTGGTGGGCTTGAGGATGCTCCCAGGAGGAAGAAGCAGGTCTGTGCCGTCGCTGCAGGAGCAGCTGATGGCCAAGCGGCCGGCTGGCGCCCCGCAGAGAGCAGCATGCCCTTTCAGGCCAGAGCGTAACCCAGCAGGGAGGGGCGGGGCGTGGTGTGAATGGGATCAGGGCTGGGGGGGAGGGGAGCCCAATGGGAGGAGCCATCGGTCTCGGGATAGATGACATCACTGTGATATGTAAATGAACCGGCGCATGCGGCGCCCTTTGGGGGTCTAGGGTGTCAGCATTCCTGATCCCTGGAAGTTGGGCGTTAAACGGCTGTAACGTCTCCCATGGCACCTCCGTCCCTGGGGTCTCTCCCGCCGAAGCTGTCAGTTGCAGTGGCAGGACTGGGTGACACGGAGGAGGGATGAGCTGGGGGGACCAGCCGGAGATCATTGCACCTCAGCTGATGTCTCTGGCAGGAGCCCAGTGCATCTCAGTGGTGGCGTCTCCTACGGCCGATTGGGGGCCCTGCAGCCTGCCGACATCTCCAGGCAGACCGTTGTTTCTGAGCTGGGATCCAGCCGTGGCAGGCCCTGACTGGGAGCCCCGGGGGCCCTGGGATTTCTTGTGGCTCTTAAACAGCCGCATTTAAAACCACACTTTGTGATCGAGCCCCTTTAAACAGCCTGTCCCACACGGTGTCCACAAAACTCCTTCACCGCTCAGCTGGGCCTCTTGGCCCCTGATGACGGGTGAGTAGATGAGGCGTCTTGGCAAGGGAGAAACTGGCTAGACAGGGCAGACCGTGCCCCAGATCCATGCACGCTGTTTCCTCATGGCCAGTGTGAACAAAGCAGGTGACTCGCGCTGCGTGGGTCTCTCACTGGTACTGCCCTGTGAGATGTCCCCTGTGACCTTCTGGGCTTGGCACAGGGGGGCCTGGCCCATGGCTGGGGTTCCTGGGCCTTGACTCCATGCAAGAATAGCAGGCACAGGCTTTCCGGACAGCAGCATGGCTGTTCATGTGAGGTGGTTGATGTCCCTCTCGGCCTTGGTGTTGTACCCCGGGGATGCCCGGAGGCATTGCTTGGGACGAGCAGGGAATGGAGCGTTAAAGGATGTCTGCCCTAACTCACCCTCAGCGATTCTCCACGTAGTCCTAGCTGGCTCTGCCCTGCCTGTGGGTGCAGCGAGCGGAAGATCTGTGCAGCTGGGCGATGCAGGCAGGAAGGGGCGGCAGAGTCGGATGGGATCCTGTGCTGTGCAATGCTCTGTCTAAGGTGCTGAAAAAGTCTCTGGGCAGATCCCCGAGGCCATAATCCCTGACTGCGGGGAGGAGTACAGTCTGTAGTCTTGGCCTCTTCTCCTGCAGTAGCACAGCTGTCCGGTGAACTGGGCCTAGACATAGACCAGACAGCCCTTCACTGTGGCGTGTGGGCAGCGCTCCGTGCAGGGAGGAATCCGGGGGAACTGCCTTGATCCGCCCTCTATGGTGCCTTAGGCAGCCGCATGGCTCCCTCCCGTGGCAAAGAGTGCCCCTCTTCTTCCCACCAGCTCCTGGGAACGATGGTGTCCGGCGGAGCTGCCATTTGCTGGTAGGTCTCCGCCGGAAGGCAGGTGTAATCGAGATGCCAGGTGGGGCGGGGAGGGGCAGAGAGTTCTCACGCTAGTTGGGGAGAAATCTGTGTGTCCAGTTCTGGTTTTGTTTTAACTTGAGAGAAGCCCTTCCCTTAGGTGTTTTGGTTGACACTTACCACAGCCCTGCCAGGTTCTGCCTTGCCTTTCTCCTGCCCGGAGCGGTGCTTCCTGTCACAAGCTGTCGTCAGCCTGTCAGCGCCGAGCCCGCTGTGCAATTATTCCTGTCTAGTCGGCAGGGGTTAGCTCTGAATAAGAAGAATCGCGTTTCATCTGCGGGGAGAGGAGGTCCCAGCATCCCTCATCGCCCTGTCCCCTAAAGGACCTCTCAGGTGGTGAGGGGCAGATCACAAGCCATGAACCTGGCATCCGCTAGCTGTCCCTTAGTGCAGATTTGGGGCGAGCCCCTCCAGCACTGCCTCCCTGCCCCCCCCAGTCCCCATTTGCTTCATGGCTTAGCTGCTGAGACTCCGGCCCAGGTGCTAGCTGCACGGTGATTTTCCGGTTCAGACGCTTGCCCCGAAGAAGCTGAGACCCCAGTTGACTGATCAGCTTCGATGGTGACCGCCGAGTGGGCGTGCTGTTCTGGGTGCCTGACCGCAGTGGCGGCGTGCAGGGAGCCGTGCCGGCACAGCAAGGACATCCCCTTCGGACCGACGTGCCGAAGGCTGCGGGTGCGGCGTCCAGGGCAGGCTGCAGGCGTTGCGTGCTCTGGATGCGTCTGTGCCGCGAGTCAGAGTCTGGCAGCCGCTGGAACAGTCGCGGGCTTTCCCCACGAGCCCTGTAAAACGCGCCTCTCGGCCCCACACGTCCCGCCCTGCCCCCTGGGGACCGGGGCCGCTAGGGAGCAAGCAGGGGGGAAGGCGGCTGAGCAGGGTGTGCACCTTGGGCCGCTCACTGCGCCTTGCCCGGGGTGCTGCAGCCGCTGCCCGTGTCCCAGTGTGGCGGCGCTGGGGTGTCGGACGAGTACCGTGGGGAGAGCCGGAGCTGCTGAGCAAAAGGGCCAAGTGCCCATCTGAGAGCTGCTTGTGCGTGCTTGTTCTCTGCCCCTCTCCCGTGACGGCGCCGGGACTTTGCCCTGAGCCATGCAGGCAGACTCTCGTTGGGACGATTGCCGTGGGAAGAAAGATGCCCTGATGTCAAGACTTTGAGACTCGTGCTTTGCTTTCGAGGGGGGCGGGCAGGTGTAGGGCAGCCTGAGTTCCTGGGGTGACACCAGGCTCAGTCGTGGTTTCCCATGCTGCGTGTGAGCCAGCACTAAATATAGACCCAGAGCCGCCAGCTGCAGACAGCTCCCATCCACCAGAGCCGCCAGCTGCCGATGGGAGGGCTAATCGGGATTGATCAGTACCGGTCTGCCCTTCCCAGGGTCCCTGGGCATTGGCCCTCCCCTGCCTTGGGGCTGCCTAGCTGGAGATCCCCCTTTCCCCGTCTCGGAGTGAGGGCTGTAACCTGCTCTCCCAGGAGCAGCCTAGGACCTGGAAGGGATCAGGAGAGCTTCGTTTCAGTGAGGCGATAGGTCAGAAAATGAAACCAACGAGAGGAGGAGCAGAAAAGCTCCCCAGGTGATAGGCCCCAGGGTGCAGAGAGGCGCTGGGAAACGGTGCTGCCTGGGTAAAGCCCTGGAGACCCAGCCCCCAACTCCAGCCGCTAGGCCGCACAGCCCCAGGGTTGCCAGGCGCCACTGTCGGTTCCCAGGGGCGTGGCTGTGAATCCCCGCCCCGGGGAGATCTGCCCTTCCCAGATGAGGCCCTCGCACTGATCTCCGTTCTCTCTCCTGCCTCGCAGGCTCCCGTCCTCGGCTCGAAGACGCTTCTCCTCGGATCGTCGAGCACCCCTCCGATCTCATCGTCTCCAAGGGGGAGCCAGCCACACTGAACTGCAAGGCGGAGGGGCGCCCCACCCCGATCATCGAATGGTACAAGGACGGGGAGCGGGTGGAGACGGACAAGGAGGACCCGCGATCCCACCGCATGCTGCTGCCTAGCGGCTCCCTCTTCTTCCTGCGCATTGTCCACGGCAGGCGGAGCAAACCCGACGAGGGCGTGTACGTCTGCGTGGCCAGGAACTACCTGGGAGAGGCCGTGAGCCGCAACGCGTCGCTGGAGGTGGCCAGTAAGTGGGGCTCTGGGCACCTTCCCGGGGGCTCTGGAGAGGAGCGAGTTCTTGCTAGGGGTTGGCGAATTGGTGTGGCCCAGCTCAGGGGACTGGCCTCGCCACGGCCCGGGCTACCACGGGCGCCGCTTCGCTGGGTCTGCGCCCCCCAAAGGGCCCAGGCTATGGGAAGCTGTTTTATGGGCTCCAAGGCAGAGTTTGGCCCCAATGACCTTCCTGGTTGTGTTCGAGCCACGTGACAAGCCCGCTAGGGCCGGCTCCTACACGAGCTGCTTGGAAGGTTAGTGGCAGCGCAGCTCAGCCGGGCCAGGACTCTGCTGTGCGATGGGGCATTTGCCATGCCGGATAAGTGCATTCCTGCCTGAGAGGGGTGGTGCTAGCGACACACACCTGCTCATGGCTCTTCTGGTGTGCAAGCCGTGGTTGTTACGGGGCACTGAGCGTCGGGGGTGTGTGACTACGTAATGTCCCACAGAGGCCCTGAGTCCAGACCAGCAAAGGGAGATAGGCCGCTGGGCCTTCTGGGAGAGCCAGCTTTCACTATAAAGGCTGTGTTCCTAGCCTTCGTAGCTGCTCGCGTCCTGTCTGGAATCGAGGGTGAACCGAGGCAGGGCTGTCTGCCTGAGTCTGCAGAGAGCCTGAAACAATAGCTCTCCGAGAGCTGTCGCTGCTCCATTCATTTCAGCGGGAGGTTCGCTGACACCTGAAAGGCGTCGTTTCAGTGTTGTTATTGTAGCAGAAACGTTCACTCCCGTGTTTCTCCTACTGTCTCAGACTATCCCACTACCTGCCCGCTCCCCAGCTGCCTGAACCTCCACGTTCCCTGGCCAGTGTCTCCTGCCATGCAGCTGAGTATTGTGCGCAGCATGGGGGCCTCGTAAAGCGAACAGAACGGGCCATCGAGACAATAATGGGGCTGCTAGGCTGGTGATCCACTTTTCGATTCAGTAGAACCCTCCAGTGTAAACTTAAATGAAGCAGCTACAGAAAGTCCAGCCAGTGCAGAATCTGGGGGCCCTGCCTTGGGAGCTGTGGGGTAAGCAGGGCTTTGGTGAGAGCGGACTATGATCCAGGCAAGGAAAGCTGACGGCACCTGGAAGCTAAAAGGCCCCCGCCAGCTTGAAACCTCATCAGGTTCAAGAAGTGAGCTGAAAGTGGTTTCACCTGCCCTGAGACCCCTGCTCCTGTGGCTTTCTGACAATCCCATTGATTGTCTTTCCCTCACTCACATGCTGGGGTGAGGGACTGACTAGACAGGGAAAACAGTGCAATTAACCATAGGCAGAGAGCTGGCAAATGCACTCAGCAAACGGAAACAGATCAGCGAAAACATCTTCCCCTTTTCTTTCATCGACAGGGATTTTGGGGGTAGGCTTTCACTGCAGGTAGCTCCTGTCCAGAGAAAAGTGTGGCATGTAAGCTGGCTGTATCCCTTCTACAGCTTGATTCTCTCAAATACTGCCTGCCCTGGGTGCCAAGGTGTGCATAGCTGCGTCTGGCAGGGGCGAGGCAGCGTCTGTGCCTCATCTGACAGATCTCGTTTGCTGGTGATGGTGCAGAACCCGCTTTGTGTGTGTCGAAGTCCAGCTTAGAGCAGTTTTAGGCTTGGGAGTGTGCTGCACGGCTGGAACAGGGTCAGAGATCAAACTGGAATCTGTCCGTCTCTTGAGTGCTCGTGACCTGGGAGCTGGTGGGGTGGGTAACTGATCTGCTTGTTCTTCCCTCATTACCATAATAGCTGCAGATCTGCAGCTGTCCAATTGCTGTGCTAATTGGCACAGGCAGCCTCTGCTCTTTAGCCTTGTTTAGATGAAGGGGTTTATCCGGGTTAGATTCCTTTATGCTCCTTAGCTGACAGCGTATGAACAGCCAAATCACCAATCACCTGCTCCTGACTCGGATTCTTTGTACCGTCCCATTAGGGTTCACCTCTGAGAATTCACCCCACACGTTAATGGGACCGGTGCCTTGGGAATACCTGCCTTCCTAGGGACAGAGATATGTTCTCCCATGTGGCTGGGGACACCGACGCTATAGACTCAGACTCCTATCTCTGATCAGATTTATTTTTCCGGGCTATCTGCAGCTGTTTCTTTGTGCTACATTCCAGGCAGGCTGCGAGTGTCTGTCACCTCTCTCGTAGAGGAGAGACCAGCAGTGCTGATTCTGTGCTCCGCCAGCCAAAGAAACCCTGGCTGTATTTATCTGCCCTGACCTCCGAACCAATCTCCTCAGTACTATTCCTTGGTGCCTTGACCCCATTGTCTCCCTAATGGCTTTATGGAGACAAAGATCTGCAAACAAACAGTGCAAAACACATCCAGGCGATGGTGGCACAAGATAAATGACTGTGTTATCTGTGACAAGGCCATGTAGAGTCACCCCGCAGCATAGGAAATGAAATGTCATTTCTGCTAAGCCTTTATGTCATTGACATTACAGGCATCTGCGGCTGGTAGCCGGCTTAGGAGCGCTCAGAAGCAGACAATGCTGACGCTAGCCTATGTGATTTGTGGCTAGTTGCTGGGCTGATAACAGGTTAGTCTAAATAAAGCGATCAAAGATGTGTGCTGCAGCCAGGGTAATAGTTCAAAATGCAGACATCCAAGGGAAATCTATAGAAGGCTCCCCAAGAAGCAAATGCGCTGGGATGAGTTATTCCGAGACTGGCAAGGACTTGCATGGAACAGCTTCCCCCTTGTCTGCAGGGACGGGGAAGCAGAGGGGCTCAGAGCTGCTTGGATTTGCCACCAGCACGGTTAGTCCGCAGAACCCGAATCCCTCGGCAGCTGGACGCTTCCAATAAATGAAAGAAACGGACACTCAGTAAAATGAGGCTGTGACCAAGGCTCTCCTGAGAGCACCAGGCACTCCCCAAGACTGAGCTTTACAGCCCATCTTCATTCCTGTCTCCTCCCCAGAGCCCCAATAGTAGGAAGGGAACAGATAAGATAGTAAATATCATCATGTCACTGTATAAATCCATGGTATGCCCACGCCTTGAATCCTGCGTGCAATCTTGGTCACCATCTCAAAAAAGATAATTAGAATTGGAAAAGGTGCAGAGGAGGGCAACGAAAATGATTAAGGGTATAGAACAGCTTCCATATAGGAGAGATTAAAAAGACTGGGGCTGTTCAGCTTGGAAAAGAGACGATGAAGGGTGGATATAGCAGAGGTCTATAAAATCATGACTGGTATGGCGAAAGTGAACAGGGAAGGGTTATTTACCCCTTCACATAACACAAAGACCAGGGTTACCCAATGAAATTAACAGGCAGCAGGTTTAAAATAAACTAAGTATTTCTTCACACAACACACAGTCAACCTGTGGAACTCCTTGCCAGGGGATGTTGTGAAGATCAATACTGGAACTGGGTTAAAAAAAGAATTCGATAAGTTCATGGAGGATGGGTCCATCAATGGCTATTGGCCAAGACAGTCAGGGACACAACCCCATGCTCTGGTGTCCCTAAGCCTCTGACTACCAGGGAGCTAGATTGCTGGGGCTGGACGATCACTTGGTAGTTGTGGTAGTTGCCCTCCCCTGTTCATTCCCTCTGAAGCACCTGGCATTGGCCACTGTTGGAAGACTGGATCCTGGGCTAGATGGAGTCTTATGTTCTTAATATGGGCCTAAGGGGCATAACGCAGCAGTGCTTTGCCACAAGCAGAGTCCTGGCTGTCTACACTGGGAAGGATCTCGCCACCCCCTGCAATGCAGCACTGCCTCTCTCTCAATCCTGGCTGCTTGGGTGCCAGTTGTTCTCTTTTCAGGGTACAGGTGGGGGGTTCCAGTTGCCCCTCTTCTACCCCATGCTCCCCTGGAGAGCTGAGCCAAGAACCCTGGACCTTCTGCTCCAAAAGCAAGACCCCTCTTGAGCTATGGGAGAGTCCCTGTTTTCAGTGGGCAGTCTCATCCCCCTGATGGGCCAGCCACTAATGTGAGTGAGTGCAGCTGGGGGGTGCTGGGTCTGATCAGTGGTGGATTGGAGGGTGAGTATCTAGGAGAGAGCATCTCATTGAGGAGGAAGCTTGAAAAGGAAGCCTTTTTCTTGGGTGCCCTCATTAAGGACTAGCTGCCTGGCGGGTCCTAAGGTAGAAACTTCAGTAATTTAACTGCTGAATTTGTTCCAGTGGAAAAGAAGCTGCTTTTGGTTTGGTTTGGTGTTTTCCCCCCTTGCTTGCATAACTGAGTGGATTTTATTCAGACCTAAGGAACTGATTATTGACCTGTGTTTTTCCCATGGCTTTGAAAATGCCGAGCACATCTAAGGTTGGGTTACTGTATTTCAGGTTCCCCAAAAGAGGACACTGCCGGGGAGGGAGCTGGGGGGGGTACTGGAGATGAGGGGCAGTGTCACTCCCCATAGGGTGGTAGGGCAGCTGGGGCAAGCTGTCAATCAGCAACTCCCTGGGTGGGTGGTCTCCAACAGCTGTGGTGCAGAGGAGGGACTAATCGGGGCTCTCTGAGCTGCAGCGTCTGCTCTGCGAAAACCCTGGACATTGCTTGTTTGAAAAATCTGCCCGGAGAGAGGGTGGAGCCTCAAAAACGAGGCGATGTCCGGGAAAATCCAGACGTAGGGTAGCCCTAATCTAAGAGTGTGTGTGCAATGCACTGCAAATCACTGGCGACAGCGTGTAGGGCAGGGGAGAGGCAGCTGGGAGCTGCCGGAGCCTTTCCCCACTGCTGGGCGAGTAGACAGCTGTGTAGGAATGTATCCTGGGCCTAGGGCGCGGGCATGTCTTTACTGCACTCACCTGGGCAGAGCTAGTGTGTGTACATCGGCCTGCGCTGGAACGGCCCCTCCAGCTGCAGTGTAGATGTGTCCCTAGAGATGCTGTAACACAGGGCTCGGCACATGTCCTTTGTCTTTACCAGTCACTCTTCACGCTCTCCGATTCCCCAGCATCCGTCTCCGGATCCATTCCTGTCTTACTGCAACAAGGATCAGGCACCTCCCGCCCTAACTCCGACTGGCTGTGTCCTGTTGAAAGCGCTCTGGTATCCTAGGTAGCTGGGTGAAGTGCAGTATGCACCGGACTAACTAGCTAGGGATTCCCCCGCCAAGGTGCGCTGGGGGGTAGCCCCTTACACCGGAGTGAGGGCTCAGGCTGCTCTGTCCATCAAGTGACTTGTTATGGAGGCGACTCTCTGGCAGCCGACCCTCTGATGGCTAACTGTTCACTACTATTTGTGGTGTTGGTGCCGAGAGATGCTATCTGGGCTTCGTGCTGTACGTACGTCTAGTCAGATAGTCCCTGCCTGAAGCGTTTGCAGAGTAAATACAGACGCAGTCTCTGGCTTTGTGGGGAAGCTGTGGACGGGAGTTCTGGGTTCGATTCCTGACTCGCCCTGCGTGACCTTGGAGAAGCCACTTCATCATTGCAAGTCTGTAAAATGGGGATCATACGTCCTGCGTCTCGTCTACTTGTCTATTTAGATAGTGAGCTGGGCAGAGACCGTCTCTCGCTCTGTCTGCCACGCCTGGCACAATGGGGCTGCTGGAGGCTCTGTGCAGTAGCATAGGAAACATGCCCTTCAATCAGTTCCTGCCCAGGAAAAGGTCTTTGACTTCCACCAGTTTAGCCTCTGGTTCAGATTCTCTTGTTCTGGCTCTGGGTTCGTGGACGGCTGGAACACAGGAAGTGGATGGGGCCATGTGGCTTCGGGGAACTCTCAAGCCTTATTGTAACTTTAATAACATGTGAGCGGCAAATGGAATGAGTGTTTTGGGCTGTGCGGGCGAAGCCCTGGCTCTCCGGGAGGTGGATCGCGTGGTGCTGGCTGGCTACGGGCACCAGAGAGGGGTTAAAGAGAGAGGTCAAAGATTAGCTCCCAGCAGGGATGAGGAAGGGGGTGCTGGGGTTGGTGGGAAGGGGGAGGTCTCTGGTGGCCTTCGGGACCTCCGGAGAAGTGGTTTTTGCCAGGCGTTTGGCAGCTGCTTTTGCTTTAGTTTGGGTGCCCCAGCGAAGGCAGCGGGCAGGGCTGGGCCGGCGCGACTAGCCCAGCCCCGACGAGTTTCCCGTTGCTTTCGGCTGAAGCTGCAGGCAGAGACTGGACCCTCTTTGAGCACGTGTGGGCCGGATCTCTTGGAGGGCAGCGAATCCAGCATCCCTGGCATTGCAAGCGATGGCTCCGACGTAGCCGGCAGAAGGCTGGAGAGGCCTGGGGGTCCCTGTTAGGGAGATGAATGCCATGCAGCTGCTCCTGCCCTGTGCGTTCACCGCAGGGGGCTCTCCGGAGTCAGCTCTTAGTCCTGTAAAAACAAAATGAAGAGGAAAGGCGCAGCTGGGGGTGATGTGGGGGGAGGGGAGGGGTAAGGAGCCCGTGGGTGGCCAGATAAAGAGAACTGGACATCTGACCCTGGCCAGTATCCCCGGTGAGCAGTTGGGACTAGGCTGGAGCTCTCAGATCAGGCCTTCAATGCACCTGTCCTTCCATCCCCAGGCAGGGCCAGCCCACACCTGCCAGCGCTGACAAAACCCAGGCGAGAGCAGCGTCGGAGAAGAGGCACGTCCCCCTCTGACCCCACGGCCTTCTTCTGATGCCGGAAGCTCAGGGAGTTGGAGTTGGGGGGGTGGGGGGAAGGGAAGCCGGCTCCGTGTGTGACTGAGGAGGCGCTGACAGCTCCGGGGAGAGTGCAGGCCAGTGACTCGGAACAGCAGCCGGCCATCTCCAAACTGGAATTATTTATTGATTTTTGTGTCACTTCTCAGTCCATTACCCAGACAGGAGCCATTTATGTAATTTGGTGAGGGGGCAGCTGCCGGGGAAACAAAATAGCAGCATCTTCCCTACGACACGGCGGCTGCCCCGGGAAAGGAGGGAGCCGGGGGACAGGAGCCGTCTCGGGGGGGCACCGCCCTGCTACGGACATCAGTCAGGCTGGGGGAGCCGTGAGCCCTGGAAAGGCCGCGCGGCGCTGACAGCCCGTCACTCTCCCTGTGCAGGGCGTTGGCGTTAACGCTGGGAGCCGCGGCTGGAACCCCCGGCTGACGGGATAATTTTAGAAATTCCTAATGGATTTCAGCTGCTTTTGACCTTGTTATTTGGCAACGTGGGGCTGGCTGCAGAGAACAATAAGCCGCGGCGATAAACACCCGGAGTGCGCTGTCTTCCCTCGCGCACTCACAGTGAGCTGCTTTTGGCAGGCTTCACTGTCTAGCCAGGGCCACTTTACCAGAGCCTTGTAATCAGCCCAGCAACCTCCCTTAGAAGCTGTTCTCTCATTTGGACAGCAATTCCTCTTCCCAGCGCTTACGGGACCTCCCAGTGGTAAAGTGCAGCCGCTCCAGGAGGGGGGAGCGGAGGGGGAGTTGCACGAGCGTGTTATTAGCGCTCTCCTTTAAGGGCTTCCAAACCACACCGAATGGAAAGAGAAGAGCTCAGCTGGGGCCCGGGCTAGGAAATGAGTGCTGGCTACACGGGGGAAGGAATTAAGTCATTTCCTAAGTAACAGGAGCCCTTTGGGTGACCCTCGTAGCCTCCTGTCTGCAGGCAGAATATGCTTGGGCGGATTAGGCGCTTTGTGTTGTGAAACGTGAAATGTTCACTTGGGTTTGAGTTAGAAACTCGGAAAAACTCCACTCCCTCGGGGCCACAGATCTGCTTGGCTGTTACCAAGAGAAGAGCCGACGTGGCTGTATCTCTGTTGATGGTTTTCTCCGGTTACCCTTGGGCCAGTGTGTCTGGTCTCTCTCTCTCTCTCTTGCACATTGCAGGTAGGGATGATCCGTGGTGGGGCATTACACATTTCCACTACGAATAAATCCACCCCGGGGTTAGATCTCTTCCCTGGACCCGAACCACCGAAGTTGTTGCTTGCGTGCCGCCCGTTGGGGCGGTACCTCTGCCGTAAGTCAACCTGAAAACCATTTGCATAGAGTTAATCAGCGCTTCCAATGGTGGGTGAAATTGATTGTGCTGCAGCCATGCAATTCTGTTCTTCTCTAAAGAGGCTCAAAGATGTGTTGATCTGGTGCTTGCATTGATTGCTACAAAAGCTCGATACCAGCATGCTAACTCTTCCGGTGAGCAGGTCAGCACAATGGGCTGCCTTCCCACAGGCTGTTTTCTAGCTGAAATATTTTAAAGATCAGTGTAACGTGTCCCCGCGGTTGCTGATGCTCCTGTTAGCTCAGAGGTACCACCTGGAGACGTAAGCCGTTCCCAGTGTGTTTAATGCCAAATGATTCTGCGGTGGGTGAGCAAAATATATTAAATGGGGGAAATAAGGGGTGGGGGCTTGGAGTAGAGCCAGCCCTTGTGATGGATTTTTGGGGCACCCAGGACTGAGACTCACCTCATTACCCCCCTGCCTCCAGGATGAGGGACTCTTGCCTGTGGCGACTGGGTGTTAGCTCCCTGGCACCGCCAGCCGTTCAGCCACTCTCCTCTGGGCTGCGCCAGCTCTGACTTGCAGTTAACGAGAGGCGCACCCCAGTCGCTCTGAAGCGTTCCCTAGTGATCTCCAGCCCCTGACACTTGCACTCTGCCCCCCAAAAGTGCCGTGTACCTCAATTCACTGGTTTTATTTTAAATCACCTCTGCTCTCTGACACACAGCACTGGTAACAAAGCAAACAAAGGAATAGTTAAGAAAGGACAGAGATTCCCCTAGAAACAAGACAGAGTGATGGAAACCAATGGTTACAGTACAAAACGCAATCATAAAACGCCAACTAAGGCTGACACTTATCAATAGATCCTTTTCCTGGCTAATAAAGTAAGTTCTCCCTCCCCCCGCCGTTCAGTCTGTTGCAGAGCTGACTGGTTTCATGAGAACCAGGATCCAATCTTCCACGAAACACCCCCCTCTCAACACGACGCCTGCTCAGTGAATGGACCCAGCCTGCTTCTCCCCACTCGTGTTACACTGAAACAGTCTTTTCGCTGTTCCTAGACCGGTGCCCCCCTGTCTGCTGCCATGTCCTTTCTTTACCTCCAGGTTGTCTGTGATGGTTTTCTATTGACTGTCCTGGGATGGGGCAGTGGTGGACAGCTGAGCCTGGCATAACATCACCAGCTGACAGGGAGGCGTGGCAGCACCTGCCTGCATAGAGGCCGTCACCCATTGGTATCACTGCCTGCTGACTCCTCTTAACTTTAAGACCATAAGGACATAAACTTCAGTACCGTTCCATTGTTCCTTAATATCACCAGGGCACCCCCCCATCATGATTACAAACATCAATACATTCAATAATAGCAACTGTTGATAGAGACCTTCTGTGTTCCCCTTTGTGGACAAATCCCCTGCAAGCAATGTGTTTGATGTAGTGAGTTTGTCAGGTCAGAGACAAGAGTTATCTGCAAAGACCAGGGGTCCCTTTGCCAAGGGGCCTGTTTGTCATGGTCGGAAACGTAGTGTTGTCGGAAAATGCCGATTCACTGGAGCCAAATGTTTTGCTGATTCTGTGGCAGATCGACAAAACTTTTGCCGAAACTCTGGCAGGTTCCATTGGAAACCTGCCCAGGATCCAGGGTTGGCAGCTTCGCAGCAAAGAACCTGCCAGCCACCAGAGCCCTGCCACGGAGCGGGGAGCCAAGTAGTGCCAGGCCCAGCTCCCCGTGTCGGCTGTCCTGGAGCCATGCAGACTGTCCTAGGCTGGGGACCCCAGGGCTTCCAGACTCCCAGGCCAGCCGGCTGTCTGCTTGGGCTGCCCTGGAACAGCAGACCCTTGGAGCCGATCTCAAGGCTTCCCAGCTTGGAGCTGGTAGGGACCCCAGAAGCCCTGTCTCCAGTTGGGGTTGTGGGTGCTAACCGGCTCCCTTCTCAGAGCGGCTGAGAGCCATGGACGTTCTTGTCAGTTTCATGGCTCCTGTTCAGACTAGACAGTTTCAGTCAGTTTCACGTTTTTTTTTCAGGAACACCATATTTCCAAAACAAAATCCCGCCTTCCCCAACTATCTGCCAGCTATAGTTAGAACGTCCAGGCTTCGCTATTCCGGCATTCAAAAGCCTAAAAAAGCACACACCCAGTTCTCCCCTTTGTAGGACACACAGGAAACTCCTGCTGCAGACAGGCCTCGAACCTCGCTTGCAGGAAAGGGATCTGAGCACTTCTGATCTGGGGCTGAAATGTCCCAGCTGGGGCTCAGCTGCTTCGAAAACTCCATTGCAGAGTTTGGCATTTTGGTGCTTGCTCCGTGGCCCTGCCAGCCTCGCGCCAGAGATGTTGTCCCCGGCCACCTGGCAGCAGGCTGAGACACTGTCTTGGGGGGTGTTTTCTGTTCTGGCAATGAAGGAGAACAGTAGCAGGTACAGGAAACCGTGGGGGGAGGGAAGCATGCTGAGCACGTCTATATGCAGTGCGAGGTTGTTTCCAGTAAGTGAACAGGTAGATGACAAGAAAAGGCCGTCCGGGTGGGAGGGTTTGGAGGACTAACTGTCCTTGATTGTTGTTGCAGTGGTTTGAGTTAAGGGAGCATTTCACCGTCCCTCGTGGTACTGAAGACAAGCCCTGTGGGAGGGAGGGGAGTGTAGAGAATTGATTCAAGCAATGTCGCCTCTTGAATCACACAAACGGGAAACACATCCTGCTTTTCTCACTTCAAATATGTCTCTAACGCGGTGGTTTTTTTGGTGGGGGGGGGGAAGATGCCTTAAAAACATCCAGAAGCTGCTGAAAGTTAAAATGCCCAGCCGGGTGTGCAGCAAGAAGTCGGTGAAGGACAGTCACTGTCCTTGTTCTGTAAGGGGGAGAAGAAAACTAACAACAATGACGATAAAACCGTTTGGCTTTGCTTGTATGCGTATTAGGAACCGTCTTGGCTAAGTTTTGATTTGGGCAGATGCTGAGGCACAATTGAGTTGTCTGTCAGAATTACCCAGGTGTTTAGACCAGGGGTTCTCAAACTTTTTCTTCTGGGACCCTCTTTGAAAATATTTCAGGCTGTGATGACCCCTTCCCCCCCAAAAAAAGTGACAACCCCCCCCCCCCCCCCATGCCACCCCACACTTACGTCTGTGCTGCTGCTGGGGTAGGCACTGCCTTTGGCGCACCCGGCCAGCACCCACTACTCTCTCTAGCTACCCAGCTCTGAAGAGCTCCGGCTGTCGGCCTGCACGGAGCTGACAGCTTTAACCACGACGTGTGGGGGCTGACCGCTCGCGACCCCCCTGTAACAACCTTGCGACCCCTTGAGGGGTCCCGACCCCTGGTTTGAGAACCCCTGTGCTAGAGTATTGGCTAGGAGTGTACTTCTAAAAAACTCTGGAGTTTCCTTGGTGTGATGTTAACCTTACAACGTGGCATTTGTCCCTGATGTGGTGTTGGGGTTGGTTTTGGGAAACAACCAACCAACCTGTTGTGTGGAAACTGGAGCTGGGCAAAGTTTTTCAAATGAAAAGCATTTGAAAAATGTTGTGTTTTTTCACAATTTAAAAAAAAAAAAAAAGCCATGATCAAACACACAATTGAAAATCTTTGTTCACCAAAAATCTGGTTTTCGGTCAAGTAAAAACGTAAGAGTCATTTTGAATGAAAAATATCAGGAGCAGAATTTTGTAAACCCCTTTGAAGCCCCCAGCTGCGTCTGTTTCGATCCCTTCTAAGCACAATCAATGTAGAAATCTTTTGCCAAACTAGTTTTTCGCTTTCCGGCTGGCTCTCTTTTCAAGAGCCCATTGTATTCTCCCTGGTAGCCCTTGGCAGGAGCTCTGGGCCATTTGCTGAACTGCTTGTTTCTCCGCAATTTGTCTGGTTCTAAACTGCCGGCAGGAATGTTGAGCTCCCTGGACTCGGGGCTAGCGGGGTGGGAAGAAACCACCTTTCTTGAGAGCAGAGAGAGAAACTCTCCTCCCCCCACCAGCCCTCCAAAAAAGCAGGGAGCAGCAAGAGAGCAATGGACAGCCGCACTGGAACGCCCACAAGTCCGGAGAGTTGGGGAGCAGGAAAATCCTGCCTCATCCAGGGTATTTTTTACCATTGCCCGGAGGCATCAGATGTCTGATCGTGTGTGAGGATTTCTGTCGGAGCCACAACTCCCCGCCCCAGTACGTGAAATCTGTGCAAGTGGGATGTCTCCTTCCTGTGAGAAGAAGGATGCAGAAGAAGGAGAAGTGGGATGCAGGAGCAGCTGCTGCACAGTTGCTTTCCTATCTCTGTGTCTGTGGCTGACGTCCGTTAGTTCCCTGATGGAATCCTGTGCCCAGTTCTGCTACCCACCGTTCAAGAAGGATGTCGATAAATTGGTGGGGTTCAGAGAAGATCCACCCAAATGGCTAAAGGATTAGAAAGCCTGCTGCCCAGTGATACACTCCGGGAGCTCGATTTATTTAGCTTAACGAAGAGAAGGTTAAGGGGTGACTTGACTATAATCTGTAAATATCTGTAATAATGGGCTCTTCCGTCTCGCAGGGAAAGGTAGAATGTGATCTGTTTCCTTTTCTAAAAGGAGATTAAAATAGCAACTATCAAAGCCTGGATTTCTTATGCTCCAGTGGGGGTTACACAGATATGTGGGGTGTGATGCCCAGGCGTGTGAATCTTTCAGCTGGAAAATCCAAACATCCCACCTGGAACAGCAGCCTTTGCTCTCCGTGCAGATCGCCAGCCACAGGGAAATGCTGAGTGAAAGGCGGCCTGCGAAGGGAATGCAAGGTTCATGCCCCTTTTCTGCTCCTCGCCGATGTCTGCGAGCATCGGGCTTTTCTTAGGAGCTTTTTAGACTGTTCCTCTTCAGTAGCCTTGGGAAGAGCCACTGAGCCTAGGTGATTCTGGCTGGGATTATCACTCCACCGTCCCTTGTAGGACCAGGACGAGGTGTTAAACACCCCTGCGCTGCCCCAGGGCAGCGTGTCCCACAGCTTCTCACTGAGTGCCCCAGGGCATGCACCAGCCAGGCTGCTCTGGATGGATGCTGTTCTCTTGGCTCTCCGTGCCCCAGCTGAAGAGCTGAATAGAGCCATGCCCTTGCTGAAGCAAACCTGTAGCCATCCTGCCGCTCTCTGTAGCGCACGGACTGCCGGAGAGTGGTGCAGGCCGTGCCCAGAGACGCCTGCTCTGTGTGCACAAGCGCCACATCTCCCCATGCGCATGCAGCAGCTCCGGCTCTGCACGCCTTGCGCATGCTGCCCTCCGGCGCAGGCCCCGTGCATGCTATTTTGTGTTTAAAAAAACTTGAGCATCTGCACGTAATCAACGAACTCCTCCCGGCCTCCTCTTACCTCCCTGGCAGCGTTAAGGTTGCAGCATTAAGCATGTGCCCAAAGAGAAAATGCAGCTAGGGTCGACCATTCAGCATGAAGCCAGGTCTCTGATGTGCCTCCCTTGGCAGCTGCAGCCTGTGTGCAAATGTCCTTACGAAGGGCCCTGGCCTGTCAGGCTGGCACTGACGGGAGATTAGCAGAAACCTTAGCAGATGCCTGCTTCACCCGCTGACTGCCTTTAACTGAATGCCTTCACGCCTAGCCAAGGGCCTGCTCCTCTCAGGGCAGGCCTGCGAGATGGAAAGCATTTGAGGACTGATTCTATCTCACCTTCCATGGACTCCGCAATGGCTGAAGGGATTTTCCAAAGCTGAGCCCTGGGCCGGGTGCCAGCAGCAGAAGCTTCACGGCCAAGGTGCAGAGCGAACCTGAGTCATGAACGTGCAGAGACAGGCTGGAATGGGGGGCCCAGCACAGCCGTGAAGCGGAGCTACCTCCTGGAAGAGGGAGATGGAAAAAGCTTGGCGTGACCCGTCCATCCCGCGGGGCCCATGCTGCATTCTGCTGTCTGGCCGGTGTTTTGCTCAGGGATGCAAAGTGCCCTGAGTGCTGAGGCTCCCGTCACGTCCCTGGGGACGCCCCAAACCCATCACTGTTTGGGATCTGCCCCCGATGCCCAACAAACAGTCTCTTCCCTGGTTGCATGTCTGGGCATTACCTGAAGTATCTCTGCTCCGCACCCTCTCTCTTGTGCAAGCTACACACAAATTTAGCTCTTCTTCCTAAACCAGCCCTTCCAGGACCTGCTGCTGCTTTCGTGTGGTTCTCCCTCTGCTCTGCCCTCCCTCGGGCTGGCCGTGTGCAGTCATGCCTGGCTGTCCCTTCCCTGCCAATGATCCGCTACCCAAAAGCACCTTGGCCTTTCGTGCACTTGTGCAAACTCCCCAAACTTGCGTTCGCCCCTCTGTCTCTCTGTCGGCCGTTCCTGTTCCCTCTGCCAGGGGCTCAGCCCCTCCCAGTGACACCCTTCACACCCGGGAGGTGCCTGACTCCTGTACATCCATGCAGTGCAAACCTCTTTTGTGCTGATTTCCACACTGGGGGCCGAGATTCCTGGTGCTGGAATCCTGCCCAGTCGGGTAGGCCAGGACTCTGCTCAAGGGAGGGAGGTGGGCCTGGCAGCTTGGCCAGCCGTGAGGCTTTATTACAGAGTTCTTGGCAGCTGCCTCTTCTGCAGCAGTGGCTCCAGGCTGTTAAAGGGAAAGGCGGATTAGCTCGGAAGTGAGGCTCTGGTCCGTGTGGGCTCAGGAAATGCACCCGTGCATGGCAGTCGCTGTGGACGCCTGGTGGGGAGAAAGCAGCTGCAGTGCCGACTCCTGCCTCTAGGGGGCGGCTGTGTGCCCAGGTGTGTGGGTCTGAGGCTGCCATTGGCTCTGCCCCTCCCCGCCTAGACCTGGTGCTCGTTACTGCTGGCATGGAGCGCCCCAGAGCAGGGCAGGGGCCCAGGCGGCACTTCTCCTCCTCCCTGCATGTGGGGGGGGGAGAGTGGGGCTCTGGGGCAGAGGGAAAGGAGGTCACGGCATGGGCGGCTGCTGGTGTGAGACTCCTGTGTGGGTGCCCGGCCCGCGCTCCCCCTGCCCAGTCTGAACACTGTGTGTGAGTCACCCACGTGAGAGTCCAGATGTGTATTCCAAAGAGGAAGTGGAGGTAACTTACTGTAACTGGCGGTTCTTCGAGATGTGCAGTCCCTAGCTGTATCCCACTGCCCGCCCTCCTTCTCCTTTGCTTCAGATCCAGTTGGATTGCAGTAAGAGGATCCACTTGTGAAAATCTGGCCCGAACTGTGTGCCAGGCTGGGCCAGACCTGTCGTTTTCATTTTTGCCTTATTACCTTTTTTTAAGCGTGGGCGTCGCAGACTTTGTCGTCTGTCAGTCGAGTTCATTGAACACCCCGGGGGTTATTTGCACCCCTCCACTGCCCCCACGGCTCCCGGTGTGCCACCCTCCCACCCCCCTTCACTATATCAGCTGTGACACCTGCTACTGTCCTGAATGAATTTATTGGGTTAAAACCTTTGGGGACATTGTAGTGGAACTGCAAATATTTGTGCTATTGTGTGGAATGTTTTTAGCAGGAAGCCCAGATTAATGAAATCTCGGGAAGGTCCGAGGAATCACAAAAGTCTTTTTGGAACAGTGTGTCTGATGTGGATTTCCTTAGGAAATACTTGGAGGTGAGGGGAATGCAAATTCTCCCCCTTCAAAACAAACCTTTTGAAGATACGGCCTGGGGCGAGAGAGCCTTTTTGTGTATGAACTACCTGCTTCTGGAAACTCCAGGTTGCAAGTCCCGATCTGTGTAAAAGGGTGGGCTGAACGTGTCATAGGTGTGCTGAAGCTGTGGTGAACTGGTAACACCAAAAACTCACCGAGGGTGTAGGAGTGTGAGAGGTTTATCCTGCCAGAATCCAGGATGGTATTGGGGTGAACCCCCTGGTAAGTGGATCAGCAGGGGTGTAAGTTCTATTAGTGCTTTACATTTGTTTTGCGTGTGACACTTGTATCTTAAGAATAAGTCCCTGCCTGCTTTGAAAGAGCTATGCATTAACTTCGCTGTAGCCTCTGTTATCAGTGTCGGCAGAGGAGGCAAGCAGGTCTGTGTAGGCAGACTGTCTATGCTGGGAAATACCCAGGGAAGTCCGGGAATAGTACAGGCGTGGGATATCCCAGGCAGAAGGGAGAGCCACGCATCTGCATCTAGAAAGGCAAGGGGTGGCGATCTGAGTTACTGAACGCAGAGGGGTAATGTAGGCGCAGTTGCCCTGACCTGTGACACCAGGGGCTTATTAATAATAATAAAGCCCTTATTCATTAGATTGTTCTCCACGTATTTCTTAGAGCAGGACCCCCGGCGCTTGGCGGTGTGTGTGGCTTCCCTAAGAATACTCTGTAGCTGTTTGTTCTTTCGTTACCTCCTGGGCCCTCATCCCAGAATCTCTCTAAGGCTGAGAACCCCGAGCTTGCACTCTAGCTAATGGGAGGCTGGCTCGGGTAAGAAGTGCAGGACCTAGGGCGATCGCACCATTAACAGAGACACTTTGCTGTCGGAACAGGAGTTATCACAACAGAAGAACATGCCATGGAATTGTGGGTCCTGATTGGCAGGGCCACGGGCTGCTTGTTCGCTATTCCAGCCCCCCCGGCGCGTCAGCTCGCTGTTTGCTCGGCTGGAAATCAGTCAATCCAAGATGGAAAAGGCTCATGCCTGCCATCAGTTTGCCCCGCTGCTGGGGCAGGTCTGCTCCACACGCATTTAATCCAGGCCCCAGCTGCTCCTCGGCCACTCAGAGGTTCTCCTGCTCCTGCCCTGTGCAGCTCCTTCCTGCCATTCGCCCACATGCAGGTTCCCTTGATTTCGTCCCGTTTCCCGTCACTTAGATCCCCTGTTCCCACTCTAACTGCTCTCCGAGGGTAACAATCACACCCTCCCTCTCCTGCCAGCTGTCTCCCCTGACCCATGCAGCCTGCGGCCCTTGTTTAGCCAAGCTGGACATCCTTAGCTCTGCTAATTTCTCCTCCTGGCCCGATCCCTCCAGCCCTTTGATGATTTGTGTGAAACCTGCCCTGGGAGCATCTCCAGCTGCTTCCCTCCTCCGAGGAGCGGACGCCCTTGTGCTGTGCTGCTTGGAGCTCTGGCGCGGTGCATCTCTGCCCGGGGGAAGGCGGTGCTGCTGTCCAGGGTGAGGGGAGCGTCTTCAGCAATGGCCCCGGCTTTGTTAGCAGGTTGTGCTGGGGGCAGGGAGTGGGTTAATGAATAGCTTCCAGCTGAGGTTTTTGCTCATCCCAGATTAGCACCATGGCGAGGGCTTGGCGCGGTGGCAAACAAACACTGCCACGGTGCAGCTGTCGCTGGGGCCGAGCCGCAGGGATGCGTGGAGAGGGGCTAAGGAATCTGCCCTGCCTCTTTCACGATGCACCGCTGGCAGCATCTGCCTTGGCGTGCTCCTGGTGCCACCATGTGCCCCCACTCCCCGGGGCAGCCCTGAGCTGCTGCGTGTCTTCTCACACGCAAATCAAACCCTTCAGCCAACCTTGCTCTTGCATCCCTCCCTCCCTCCCCCCCCCCCATCGGCCTGCCCAGGTGCTGCGTGCTGGAAACAGCTGTTGTGTCCTCCTGAAGCGGGGACACCCACTTGAGATCCAAGCTCGCTGGCGCGGGAACAGCCCCCGGCTCTCGCCACTTTGCAGCTCTGCTCTAGTGGGGCTGGGAGGAAGCTCGCCCTGCTAACCCCACAAGAACTGCAGCCTCCCCGTTTCTTTGCAGTGTCTATAACTGAAGCGGTGAAGCCAGTGGTTTGAGCACTCCCGGCCGCTTTGGTGCTGGGCTCTTCCTGGCTGGATTAGCTGGTGGAGAGCTCTGCACTCTTCACTAACTCCCGGAGACGTAATTAGCAGTGTCTCACCCTGCCCCGTCTGGGATCCCGCCCGTACGCAGATCTCCTGCGGGAGGGCAGTGAGCAGGGACGGGTGGGAATGTGCTGCCAGCGCGGGCCGGTAAAGCGTCAGGGCCGGTGCTTCGAAGCATGGTTTAAGGCCAGTGTTGGTGGGATTAACTGTAATCCAGCGCTGGCAGCAGCTGTGGTTACTGCAGCTAAGAGGGGATCCTGTGAGCCTCCGAGCTGTGGAGCAATCCTGAGCCAGGTCTAGCTAGGGCCAGCCCCCCACATGCTGGCCGGCCACTGGTGCCTTTCAGGGCAGCTGGAATGTGAGAATGGGTGCGGGGAGCGGCTGGCCTGATCCCAGGGAGGGGGGAAGTAGGCGCAGGGGCTGATTCAGCTTGTCTGCTGTGTAGCTGGGTTCTGAGCCTGCCATGGCGTCGTTGGGCCAGCGCCCTGCCTCCGGCCCGGGATTTGAGATGCTGGCTGCGCTGGTAAAAGATCAGTCCGAGGAGCCAGTGTGAGGTTAGGAGGTCATGAAACGCCGCCTGCAGCAGGGTGACGAGGCCATGGGGAAGGGCTGCCGCTGTCGGGCAGTAGCGTATGCGCCTCAGAGCACGGGGAGCCAGGGCTGGTCTGGGAGCTTTGTGACGTCCCATAAAGCACGGCTGCATGGCTTTAAAATGAGCCTTTGTCCTCTCCCACCGCCCCTGCAGTGACCAGACCTCACTGGGACCAGCGCAATAAACCAGGCTGGGCACCCAAGCGCTTGGGCAGATATGTACATTGGAGCAGAAAGGGGGATGCGTCAGAGTATTGGCGTTAGAAGAGGGAAAATCCTCGCCTGGCTCAGCAACCCCAAACGTCTCTTAAACTGCTGCTCTGGCAGAGGATCCCTGGGGTCACCTTCGCAGGGCTGACCCAGGCCTCCTCGCCTCTGAATGATTGTCCCCATGCCCGGGGGGGAGAGTCACGTTTCCTGTGGGCGCACTAGGAGATGAGGGGGATGCAGGGGCTGATTGGCCGGGCTCACATGTCCCCCTGCATCTGCCTTTATTTGCTAGCTATTGCAGGGGCAGGGCGGCAGGGGGCAAGCCAGCCCCCCAGGCTGCCCGGGCATGAGCCTCTCCTACTGGCAGCAAGCTGGGACAAACAGGAAATTTGGAAACCTGCGGGCAGTTCCCATTCCAAGCAGGGCAGCTGTCGTCTCACATCTGCTCAGCTTTCTCGCCCCGAACAGCTCATTCAGCTGCAGGGTGTATTCAAGCAGGGCCAGGCTTTTCCCAGCAGCCCACCCCCCTGTGGGGTGCGTTCTGGGCGATGCAGGGGCAGCGTGTAAACTGACGGGTCGGTGCTGTGGCCGGAGAGCTCAGGCAGCTGGACCGGGAGCTCTCTTGGGAGGGAGGGTTGGCCTGCAGGTCTGCACAGTGTGTGTGGGCCGAAGGGCCCCAAGAATGGGGCAGCGGCTGGCTTTCTTCCAGGATCCTGGCGGCGAGCCCCTGGTTGCAGCAGGAAGAGCTGGCAGTTCCCCTGTCCGCCGAGGCGGGGGTGTGTGGAAAGCTGGCAGGGCTGGTGCCGCAGGCAGCCCTGCCTGCGTGCGAAGGGAGCCGGGAATGCGCAGCGGCGCTCTCCTCGGCCCCTGCTGCCTCGAGGCAGGAACGTCCCAGCCAGCAGCGAACGGCCAGGCTGATTTATTTCTGGGCTGGGTTTCTCCTCCCAAGCAGCAGTTGCGCCTTTGGTGCCAGGAAGCCACACGTGGCAGGCGGCAGATGTGCTGCTGCCAATCCGGGCGGGGTGAGATGCCAGCTGGCAGCGCTGGCTGCATTTCTAGCCAGGCCTGCGGACATCCATCACTGCCACTGGTACCTGGCCTGCGGGTAACGCCCTCCCTCCCCCAATCAAACCCCCCAATCAAACGGGCGCGGCGGTGCTGGAGGGGTGCAGCTGGTCGGTGTGGCAGATCCTGTGATTCCCTCTTTAAAGTGTCCCACTTGCCAGTTCTCCTCCACCGCGTACGTGACAGTGTATAGGGAGGTGCCAATCCCTGAGCCGAGGATCCGGCTTTTCCTCAACGCCCCTGATCCCGGTTAGTACCCAGCCCACTGGGCCAGCGTCCGGAGATCGCTGGGCCGCCAGCACGCGGGTCTCCGCTCCCCAGGCGCGCACACAACGCTGGGGCCACCGCAGAGCCCGGTGGGACCTGCTCCCACAACTGTCCCCACTAAATCAGAGCGTGGCAGCGTGGTGCCAAACGCCCAACGTGCAGTTTGTCAAGGGCTAGCGGAGAAGAAAGCCCATTCCACAGCCCGGCTCCTGCGGGAGCTGCCCTGCCACGGGGCGGGGCTGGCTCCTTTTCACAGCTGTTTTGCTGGGGGGCACAACGGGCTAGAATGTCTTCCCAGCTTCTCTGCCACTGGCAGTGGGGTGTTTCCAGCTGGCGTCGCGCAGCGAGGGCTCTATTTAAAATCCTCCGGGGCCAGGGCTGTTGGAGGCTCTGGATTGTGAGCTGCTCCCAGTCGAGGGGTGTGTGTGTGTGTGTGTGTGTGTGTGTGTGTGTGTGTGTGTGTGGATACAGATCCAGCCGTGCCTGCTCCGTGCACTCGACAGAATGCCCAACACTCTGCATCTCTCTCCTTCAAGAGATGATCACTGACACCCAACCCCCCGTCCTTCCGCCCCCAAGCTGCCGGCAGGCGAGACTCTCCTCGCTCGGGTTCCACTGGCATTATCCAGCCAGCTTAGAGCCTGCCCTTTTCACCTCGGCAGGGGGCTCGCGGGGTCATAAGCAGCTTTTGTACAAGCTGGATTTCCCTGCCCGCTCCAGGGTCGCAGCCTGGCCTGCTGGCCCCAGCTCTGACATTCCTTAGCTAGGCACGCTTCGGAGAGTCGCCCCGCTGGCTCTGCGTGCTTCCTTCTGCTCCGAGCCCCCAGGTCTTAACGGGGTGATGCAGGTGCTGGCTACCTGAGGGCCTTCCCCGGGACTTGGGGGGGTATTCCCCCATCCTGCACAGCTGCGAGGTCTCCCACAAAGCAGAAGATTGCCGGGTTTGGTCCCCACCTCCTTCCGCGTGGCCACTCTCTGGCTGCAAACTCTGTTTCTTAAGTTGCAAAAGGTGACTCACGTTCCCACCGCCGCTTTGAGCCACTGCAGGGGGGGCGAGTACACACGCTGTGCTTAGCTGCTCCAGAAAAGCCGTGGGAACAGCCTTGTTGCACTCCTGCTAGCGGGTGAGTGATGGAAGCGGCGGGACGGCCGTGCACTCTGCAGCTTCCCAGCACAGCCCTGCGATGCCAACCCCTCACTCCTGACCCGCTGCTGCGCCAGCCCAGACCCACCTCCGTGCGCATTCTGTCTTCAGTCCTGGGCTCCCCGCACCCCCTTGTGTGTCTGTGCCGCCCTCCTGCTCTGCTGGGTAGTGAGGACAGGTCGCTTTGTGGGCGCTGCTCTCATGGCCACAGTATAAAACTATCGCCCGCCTTTTCCTCGGGCCGCGGCGCCTGTTCTGTCCCGGCCGTGCAGATGGGGCCGTTCCCTGGCCACGCCCCGAACACGCTGGACCCGCTTGGCT
Source organism: Emydura macquarii macquarii (assembly GCF_026122565.2). Lineage (NCBI taxonomy): Eukaryota > Metazoa > Chordata > Testudines > Chelidae > Emydura > Emydura macquarii. The sequence goes on along the minus strand of NW_027130449.1, from coordinate 1,174,053 downwards.
GTCCCATTTGCAAATCGCTCTGTGGGGAGCGTGACAAGGACGCGAACAACCAGCGGCCTGTTTCCACTGACCGGGAAGTGCTGTTTGTGTGACCTGTGTTCTGCAACCTGCGCCTGGGCCTGGGGGGGGGACCCAGAGCACCAGTGTTTGCTAATCCCAGGCAGTCTGCTGTAGGGCCTGCGTAATTGGAAAACTGACACCCCCCCCCCCCCCCGACCCTACTGAGCAATGATGGTGTAAAGGGGTGTGTGTAAGCCCTGCAGGCAGAGGGGCAGGGCTCTGTGCCAGTCTCTGGGGCGCCTCGTGCTCTGGCCAGGGAGAGAGTCAGCCAGCTGGGTTGCCGGGCGGTCAGGCTGGCCTGGGAGGGCAGGGCTGGGAAAGTGCCGCCCCTCACTGCCCCCATGCTTAGTGCCGGGAAAGGGAATGGCTACTGCTATCAGCCCTGGCTTCTGCCCTCCCCAGTGCCGAGGTGCGGGGACACCCCCCGCCCTCAGCGTCCCCCTCACGGACTCACAGCTGAGGGGCGCAGGCTCCAGTTGTGGGGATGCTGCAGGGAGGCAGGCAGGCGCTTGGGGCTGCCGGCCCCAGTCCCCCTGGGAGTGTGGCAGGCTGTGGGGCCTGGCTGTGGGAGCCGAGGGGCTCCACGTTCTCCAGGCTGTAGCGGGCTGGGCCCTGCAGTCCCTCCCTCGGCTGTGCGGGAAGCTGGTAGCTGAGAGGTCGCGCCATGGAGAGTAGGTTCTGCCCCTCGAACAGACAGGACTCCCCACCTGCCTCGCCCACCCTCCCAACGGGGCGAGAGTCTCCAGCGGGGAGCAGGGACCTGGGCCTGGCCCGTGGGGACCCCTCATCGTTCGAGGGGCTGAAAGGCCAAGAGAGATCTGTCTGTGCTGCATCTGTGCTGCACGCCATGGGGATCGGCCCAAGCCCAGCCTGGGGGGTCCCTCCCCCTCGCTTGAGCTGCTGTGGTTTTGGGCGGTGGCGTGGCATGGTTTTGCTCAGCCCCGGCCGTTCCCCGGGAAGCTCCCGTCCCGCAGACGCGGGCTGTGAGCGGAGCCGCCGCGCTCGCTCCAGGCCCCGGGCCAGCCCGGCAGCTTGTCCTCCCGGGTGTTAGCTCTGAAGGAATGCCGCCGTTTGCTTGCCACTTCTTGATGGCCGGGCTGCTAATTAAAGCGCAGCTTCCTTGAAGGAAGCGAGCTTGGCCGCTGTCTTGGAGCCAGCGAGCGTGCGGGGGGGTCCCCGGGGGCACGGAGCCATCTGCTGCAGCTGGGCGCTAATGAAGGCCTGTTTCGGTAACAATGTACCGTATTGATCGGAATGTGATATCCGCACATCAGACGCCCTTCGTCTGACAGCCCCTTTCTGCCTGCCCCCGAGCGGCATCCCAATTACAGCAGGCCCGGGCTGGGACCAGCGGGGGGCCGTGTCATCGTGCCAGGGGAGCGTTGCCCTTCTAGGGGGCTGGGACCTGGCACCCCAGCTCCCCGCATTTGGAGAAGCCCCAGGACCAAAGGGGTTAAGTGCCGTGTGGTGCAGCAAACCGCCGGCCGCCCGCTTGACTCCCCTCCCGTTTCTCTGCCTGGCTGGTGATTGAGAGCCCATGGCCGTCAGCTGGCAGCCGGTCAGGTTTAAAGGGGTTACAGGGAGCGCTGCCCCGGCCGGCCCGGCTGCGGCTGTTCTGGAGATGGCCGTGCTGCCCCGCGGGGATCGCTTTGTGGCATGTCAGAGGTGAAGTACAAATCATTAACGTCGGGGTCAGATGCTCGCCAGAGGGGCGGGGCAGCGAGCCGCATCCTGGGGGCTAAACGCCTCCGTCAGCTCCGCTGGAAAGCCTCCAGTGGGAGTCAGGCCGGGCTCACAGGGCCCGGGACGCAAACCCGCTGTGAGAGCCGGAGATCTGCAGCCATCGGTCAGTCTGTGCCCACCGGCAGAGAGCCACGCCAGCTGCTGGGGCAGCCAGGGGAGGGCTGCTGGGGCAGCCGGCAGAGCTAGTTTCTGTGCCTCGCACACGCGACAGCAGGGGCCGCTGCTGGGCAACACCTCAGGGAGCATTTGGCGCACTAGTGGTGACTTGTTTTAAACCAGGGCCTCCTCGTGCCTTGGCACCGTGCCCGGCTGGCAGGGCGAGCTCACTGCTGGGGTCTGCCGCTACGATGCTCAGTGCTGTCATTACGCTCCAGAGTTAACGTGGCTGAGCAGAACCGGGTCGCCTGCACCTCAGAGGCCCCGGCTGCGCTAGGAACTGACGTGTTGGTGACGAGGGCGGCCAGCAGTGGGTGGGCTCCTTGTGGTTGGCAGGCAGGGGGCTCAGCCCCGCCTGCCTTGGAGGGCTTTGCTCCATCGCAATAGGCGTTAAAGCTTTTCTGGGCACTGCGTTCGAGGGAGCCACCCACAGCTTCAGGTCAGTGGGCGGGGCTTCGGGTCAGTGCTGGCGTGGGCGGGGCTTCAGGTCAGTGCTGGTGTGGGCGGGGCTTCAGACTCAGGCTGGCAGCACAGCAGTGGGGGTGGAAATTGGACCGCCGAGGCATGCGTGTGTCTTGCCCTCCCCAGCCCTGGTGTTTGTGGCAGCTTCACCTGTGTGTGGGCGGCACTGCCTGCTCCTTGGGCGGGGCCTGCCCTGCGGGGCTGCTCCGTGACATGCCTGCGGGGTGGGCTCTGTGCTGCAGGGCGTAGAGGGAGAGCCGGTTCCCCAGTGCTTGCCGTGGCAGGACCCCAGCACCATGGATCTAGGAGCTGGGAGCCCTGAGGAATCCTGGGCTGTGTGCACTGCTCTGTCCCTTTGTGAAACCCAGCGTGCCGGCAAAGAGTAGGGTCTGCCAACTGACCGTCCTGCACAGCGGTGACCACAGCCTGGACGGTGGGGCTGCTCTTTCCTGGGCCTGGGGCACCCTCGAGCCGGATTCCCGGCTGATCTGAGACGTAGCCCAGCTCCTCCCATTCCAGGGAGCTGGTGACGTGGATTCTAGCCCCTTTAACGATACGGCGGCACGCGGGAGCAGCTGTGTGTGGACAGGGGAGTGGCAGCTCCCAGCTTCGGGGGCCAGAAATGTGGCCACATGGAAATCAGAGGGGCGCAAAGTCCGGAGGCTGGGGAGGCAGCAGCGTGAGGCCCAGTGGAGAGCTCATGGGACAGGTGTCAGAAAGAGCAAGGAACAGTCCAGGGCCGGGGAGTGGTGACAGTCTACTGCCGTTTCCCTTTGGTTCCAGGTCCTGCCTGTATCGGCAGCCCTGGGTGCAGGTCACTAGCACTCTGTAGGGTCTGTGTGATGAGTTGAGCAGGGCTTTGCCGGGCAGGGCAGCAGCTGTGCGCCCAGACTGCATTGCGCTGTGGGAACATGGTGTCTTAAGAGCCATACAAGAAATCCAGGTGGTGGCTGGGGTGTGTGAGGGCTGGCATGGTGCGGAATACAGGGGGCGCGCTGGGGTACAGGAGGGATGTACACAGGGGAGGTGCTGTCTGGGGTGCATCACCAGTAGGGACAGTCTGGGAGGGGTGTGCAGAGGGCAGGTGAATGCGGGAGGGCACGTCGTGGTTTAGGAGGCGCTCGCAGAGTATGGCAGGGGGTGCAAGTGAAGAGCCGTCGGGGCGCTGCCATCGGGGAGGCAGGGGAAAATAGGGAGGGCAGGGAGAGAGGCCGGTTGGTTGTGGGGCTTGTCCAGTGTAATTATCCGGGAGAGCTGACTGCTCGAGTGCCATGGTCTAACCTCCGCCAGCACTCTGTTCCCAGCGCAGTAGTGGCTGGTTCGTTTAGTCACAGATCCCGAGGTCAGAAAGGAGCACTGTGACCATCCAGTCTGACCCCCGGGATAGCACGGGCCATAAAACGGCCCCACATTAACTCCTAGAGCAGAACTTTTAGCAACACATCCCACCTGGATTTAAAACAGTCAGTGATGGAGAATCCACCTCCTGGGCTCAGTGCTGGAGCGAGGCGGCTGAGTGAGCGGTCGGGCTGAGTCTTGTGGGACTGGGCTAGGGCCTGGGGACAGAACTTGGGGAGACCCATATGTTTTCCCACGCTGGAAAGATTTCATCTGCAGACTGCCTCCCGCAAGCGGAAGGCAGCTGGTGGTTTTACTCAGTTCTGACTGGCTGTTCTGGAGAGAGATGAAACTGCATTTTTGGCATGGAGTGGGAGCCTGGGGGGGGTCCGAGGCCAGTCACAACCCCCCAGTCTCTGCACGGCCTTGTGGGTAATGGCAGATCCCATTAGCATTGCGCCTAGTCCATTTTGGATGAGGAGAGCTGAGCTGGGAAGGCAGCGGCACCGGATGCTGGCCGTGTTCACAGCGGCGATCTGCCAGGCCCGGGCTCTCCGGCATGGCATTGGCATGGGTGCTGCTCCTCACCCGCTCCCGTGTAGATCTTCCTGTCGGACAGAGGAACCTCAGTGCCCCAGGGCTCGGCGGTACACGGCAGCCTTGTGCAAGCGCTCGCCAGACAACCCGGGGGAGCGGGCGGGAGTGCCCAGGACTCTGCTGGAGCTGCCAGCCTGGGGGTGACCCGAAGGAGGGAAAGCACCCAGGGCCTCACACTCCAAGGCAGCCACTGTCAACCACCCCAGCGTTGCACGGCGCCGGGCCAGTGCGAGCTGCGTGCTGAGGTTGCAGGGTCCTGGCATGGATCGAAAGGTCCCACAGGGCCATGCTAGTGATTGCTGTCTCTGCAGTGGGAATCCAAGGGCATATTTAGTGCAGGGATTTCAAACACGAGGTGGCAAAATTTGCAGAGGATACAAAACTCCTCAAGATATTTATGTCCACAGAAGCCTGCAAAGAATGACAAAGGGATCTCCCAAAACTGGGTGGCTAGGCAACAAAACGGCAGATGAAATGAAATGTTGATATCTGCACAGTAATGCAGATTAGAAAACATAATCCTGACTATACATATAAAAGGACGGGTCGAGCCCTGCAAATCCGCAGATATCCACTTTATATCCGCGGACCATTTTTGCAGCTGGAGGATCAGATGCGGATGGTCACCGATTCCATGACCTCCGTAATTTCTGGGGCAAGGCTGGAGCAGCTGTCAGCCCCGGCCCCGCCGGCCAGTGGATTGGCGGGGGATCAGTGGCAGTGTGGGCCGAACAGCTGATTGGGGGGGGGGGCTGGCAGATGCGGAGCCACATTTTTGAATCCATGCAGGGCTCTAATGATGGGGTCTAAACCAGCTGTTATCACTCAAGAAAGAGATCTTGGAGTGATTGCGGATAGTTCTCTGAAAACAGCCACTCAGTGTGCAGTGGCAGGCAAAGAAGCTAACAGAACGTTGGGAATCATTAGGAAAGGGATAGATAACGAGACAGAAAATATCATATTGCCTCTTTACAAGCCTGCATCTTGAATACAGCGTGCGGATCTGGTCGCCCCATCTCAAAAAAGATACATTGGAATTGGAAAAGGTGCAGAGAAGGGCAACTACAATGATAAGGGATATGGAAAAGCTTCCATATGAGGAGAGATTAATAAAACTGGGACTTTTCAGCTTGGAAAAGAGACGACGAAGGGGGTGGAATATGATAGAGGTCTATAAAATCATGGCGGGTGTGGAGAAAGTAAATCAGGAAGTGTTATTTACTCCTTCTCATAACACAAGAACTAGGGGTCACCAAACAAAATTAAGAGGCAGCAGGTTTACAATGAACAAAAGGAGATATTTCTTCACACAACGCACAGTCAACCTGTGGAACTCCTTGCCAGAGGATGTTGTGAAGGCCAGTACTATTATGAGGTTCAAAAAAGAGCTAGATAAGTTCATGGAGGATAGGTCCATCAATCGCTCTTAGCCGGATGTGCAGGGATTGCTGTTTGCCAGAGGCTGGGAATGGCTGACGGGATGGATCACTTGATATTCTATTCTATTCATTCCCTCTGAAGCACCGGGCATTGGCCACTGTGGGAAGACAGGAGGATACTGGGCTAGATGGGCCATTGGTCTGACCCACTATGGCCATTCTTTTGTCTTGTGCGAGAGGACTCCCGGGCCACTGACATGTGAGCCAGGCATCGAGGGTTACCGGATGAGCCACCGGGTTAGCCTGTGTGGTAGGACTGAGGAAGATGCCTGGTGTGGAGAAGATTTTGCTCGGGGGGGGCTGAGCTGGATGCCCTGGCACTGGGGGGCAGAGGGCTCTGTTCCCTACGAGCTGGTGCCGGTTGCTTTACCCTGAGCGTGGAGGGAGCGAATGGGACACGGAAGGTGAGGGAGGAATTCGGGACCATGGTGTCACAGTCGATGGGGGCGCGGAAGCTTCAGGCCCGAGGGAATCGTGGCCGGTGCAGAACGTAGCAGCACGGATGCCCTGAGCACGGCCGCCCGCCCACCAGCAGGGGCCCTGCAAAGCCGGGCTGTCTCTGAGCGTGGTGGCATCTGGGCCTGGCTGCACGCATCCCACTGGCTGCCCAGGGCGGTGCGGCCTGCCCCCCTCCCCGCCTGCCCCCAGCAGTGTCTCTCCGCGCTGGTCCGCGTGGGCGGAGGGCTGGTGAGTTCAGGCTCCGGCTGGCAATCTCCCATGCTCAGGGGTGCCCCAGGGACGGTCATCAGAAGCCCCTCGTGCAGGCTGAGGCATGTCCATGGTGCCTGGAGGGGATGGGGAAGGGCTCCTGAAGGCAGGCAGACCCCCAACCAGAGAAAGCAGCGCACTGCCCCTTGAATGGCAGGTGTGAAGCCGGCGCCGTGCGAGGCATCCCAGGGGGATGGGCTGGTGCGGACCTGAGCTGCAGGCTTTGCTGGAGTCCTTCCAGAGCAGCTCCCAGAGCCACGGCTGAGTGCCACCCTGAGCCAGCCCGCGCGACGGGGAACGAGCCCTCACTGCTAGTGGGGATCCGACAGCCGTAACCTCCTTGGCGAGGGGGCGGCACAGCCAAGCAACCGGTCTGCCAAATGGCTTCCCCACTACAGCCCCCAGCGCCTCCCTGGCATCTCTGTTTGGCTGGGTCAGGGCAGAAGCTGCCCCAGGACAGCTGCTGTGGGCTGCCTGTTTCGAGCCGGTGGGCTGCAGGGAAAGCGAAGTGCAGTGGACCTGGCGACCAGTGCAGAGCGCCCGGGGCGTGGGTCCTCTTCTCGCCCCTGTGACCCAAGCGGGTGGGAGCAGGCCCTGCGGCCCCAGCTGGGGGGGAGAGAACGGACTATGGAGACTCGTACGAGAGGGAGGCTATGAGGGCCAGTGTGATGACGCGCTCCGTGTTCCCAGGGGTGGGGGTAAAAGCCCGTCACCACTGGCCTCCTGGCTGCCTCTCAAGTTGCGTGGTAAATTTCTGTGTCCTCTCCCCTGTCCTGTCAGCCGGATACAGTGCTCCTGGCTCTCTGCTGTGCAGTGATGCTGTGTGCTGTTAAACAGCTGCTCCGTGTCACCCTGGAGGTGGCTGCATTTCAGCGCTGGCCCTGATGCGACAGCCCTGGCAATGAAAGGTGTGATACTCGGGCAAACGGGCCTTGCTAACAGTCCCTGCCCACCATGGAAACATTGTGAGTGGGGCAGAGGGATACATAGGTCTTATTAATCACGCCTTTCTCCCGAATTCACTCCAGCCCTCCCCCTCCCCCACTAATCTCAGGGTCCCTTTCACGCTGGCTGTGAAGGGCAGGCTCGGGGCGGTCTGCGTGAGCATGCATGATTAGAATAAGTCCATGCATTGGCTCACGCCCCGACGTGGGACAGAAGGAATTATCGACTGAAAGGTCAAGCGGCCGCTCCGCCAGGATCTCGCAATTCAATTACACAAGGAGAGAGAAACCAACGGACCTGGCCACGCCGCGCCGAGCCGGTCTCCCCTCTCCCGGGGGGCGCTCAGGGAAGCTCCCTGCCTAAGCAACACAGGCCACGCAGCTGCCCGCGAAAGCTGCCCCCTTCTCATCAGTGGCAAGATGCCTTCAATTTGCACAGCCAATTAAGCGGCTCCTGCTAATCACACCCGGACTTCATTAAGAAACGTGATTAGCACTTTGCATAATGATCCCCATTAGGGAGGGAGCCTTTCTCCCAGCACCCTGTAATTACGGAGAAAAACAGGTTGGTGCAGCGCTTAGTTCTGCTAATCAGGGAAAATTGAACCCTGAACAAAGGACGGCCAGCAGGCCCTGGCCTGGCCCCCCTGGCAAGCGCTGGCCTGGGATACGGACAGATCTCGCAGGCTAACAGGTTTGGGCCAGGGAGGTTCCAAGGATCAGCTCCATGCTGTCGGGAGTGAGCTGAGTGGGTGATGTAGCAGGTGGCATCTTCCCTCGCCAGTGCCCCCCCTACAGGAGTGCCCAGCATGTTTTGGATGAGCTGCACCGTGGGGGCCTGTCCTGCTCGCGGGGTCGTTCCCAGCTCGCGCCAATGCACCTGGGCTAGCTCGGAGCGAGAGGACACGCTAAAAACAGCACGTCGCCAGGGCGGCAGGCGGGGCCAATCTCCCCACGTTCTCACCTGCAGCTCCGCTCTGGTTTTAGCACACCAGCTCCACGGAAGCTAGTGCAAACGTGGGAGTCTCACCCCCCGCTCGGAACGTGTCCCGTAGAGACCCAGCGGGGCCGTCTGCAGAGCCCAGGGCTTAGCCAGTGCATCCTGGCTGCATTGTAAGGAAGGGACTCAGGTTCTGGGGGGGCAGGAAAGCGCCTGTGGTGCTCATGTCCTCAGTTGACCTGTGCGCGCGTGGGCAGGTGGACCTCCTTTATCCTGGTGGTAGGCCCTGCCCACATCCCAGCTGTCTTCTCCTCCACGATGGGGGGCCATTGGCTCTGCAAGCTCCGACCTTCTCTTCTCGCTGCCTCTTGTGCTGTCCGAGTCGGGGGCCTGTTCCTCCGTCGTGTCCTGCAAACCCGGCAGCAGCCGTTGATTCAATAGGCGCAGGGAGAGCTGGCATTCATCATCTCCGAGGGGGCTTCTCTCTCGCTGACACCGCCCCGGAGAGGGTCTGGGATTCGGGGCAGTGAACAATTAGAAGCTGCCGGGAAGGTTTAACCGTCACAAAGCAACGGTGTTTATTGTCACTCACAAAGGGCTGCAGCGCTCGCGGGGAGGCAGCTTGTGAGGACACGGCCCAGCGTGACAGACACAGCCCCTCCGTGTAACGGGTTCGTTCCCGAGGCTCGCGGTACCCAGCAGCTCCGTACAGGAGGGGTGGCGGCCACGGGGCTGACGGGGAGCTGGAGCCGGTTAATGCAGAGTGGGACGGTGAAGGTGGAGAACGTGCTGCTGCTTTTCTTGCCCTGGCACCGGGATGAGACACGAAAGGGGAGGAGGCGTTGGTGTGTACCACCCGGCTTGATGCATGCGCATGGACGTGTCACACTAACCCATCCACATCCAGAACTCGCTGGTCGCCGGGAGACCACTCCAGCCCTGGGTGATTCCTGCTGTCAGTAGGAGACTGGGCATTTCTTCCAGTTGGACTAAAACAAGCTGATTTCCCCCCAGTTATCCCTTGAATTCCTCAGTTACTAAGCGGGCTTGCCGGAGAGGATGGACCCAGCTGTGTGTGTGTGTCTGGAGCTGCCTGTGGGGAGGCGATGGGCCGGGCTGTGGTGGAAGAAGCCTCCTGACTCTCAGACGCTCTCCAACCTTGGCAGGCTGGGCCCTGTTTAGTTTTTAAATAATAAGCACTGACCCTTCCTGGGGCCAACTCCGCCGGCTCCATGGCGGTGAGCGAACGCAGGTGCAGAAGGGAGACCGAGGCATCTGTGAGAGGCTAGTCACTTACAGTCCTTCAGCGAGCTCACAGACATGGAGCTGGTGGCATCTGCTGGTCACGTCCAGGCTCCTGCCTCGCTCTGAGCAGGGTCCCCAGGCGGGACCTGCCCCTCCGCGTCTGTTCCCTTCCGGAAGCTGCATCTTGCTCAGTGGCTGGAAAGTAGGTGACAGGATTCACTCAGGATCCTCCTGCTGGTCTGTTGCCAGCGGTGCCACTGCGGTGACCCCAGGCTTAGGGGCAGGGTGCAGGGAGCCAGCGCAATCCAAGCGGGGCTGCAGGTCCATGGGGCAGGGCTCAGGGACCGTCATGTTTAGGTCCCTGGCCTGTGACCGTGTGCTTTGCAGAGGTGCCATGCCCACCAGGGGCATCATTCTTGGGGCCCGTGGGGTCCAACTCCCAGGACAAATCAGTCCAAAATGCAGGTTTTCCCACAGCCAAGTCCAAAAGCAACGTCCCCAGGAGTGAGTTATGCAGCGGTGACAAAGATCTCCGCGGCTGCAGCCGTGTGCCCCCGGCACATTGCGCCTCTGCCCTCTTGTTATGCCTTTTTAGTCTGAACGTGGCGGCGTGCCCGGCGCATTGGGGGCGGCTGCTGTTCCTGGAGGAGGCTCCCCAGGGCCCGCTGGTTGCCTGGGTTCATTTACAAAACATGCCCTCGGTAAACGGTGCGAAAGGCTGGACGTCTAAAACCCCCTTTGCCAAGGAGATCTCGGTGCCGGCCATGGCGGAGAGATGGGGGTCACCGAGACAAGGGCTGCTCTGGTTAAGGAGCGTGGGGACGGGGGGCAGATCGCTCCCCAGATGCAGGGCCTCGCCGGCTGGCCACACCAAAGCGTTGTTCCTGCCAGCAGCTCTGCTTGGTTCGGGGACATTTTACAGCTACCTCGCTGGGATGGGCCGCACTGCCCAGAGTTGGGGATGGGGTCCCCGTCAGCACTTGCCTGGCATCGGTAGTGAGGGCAAGTGCCGTTCATGGAGTGTCTGAGCTTGGCGCCAAGGTGGAGTGAATGGGAGCCTCTAGGCAGCATCACCCTGGGAGTCGCCCTTGTCTGTGTCACAGCAGAGCCGTGCAGGCACCCGAGGGGCCGGGACGGTAGCACCTGCTTACAGCGCGAGAGAAACCACGGGAAACCTTCCTGGCTGCTAGCAACACAGGTGCTCCGCTCTAAGCTCCGCGAGCCCCCCCTCTTCCTCTCTGCAGGCTAGCAATGTACACACCCCGCTTGGTTACGCTAGTGCCTCGTCGTCTGGACCCCCACAGTGTACACGGATCCGCTGCCTCCGTGGAAGCAGTGCCCCCCCATCTGCCACCTTCCCCTCGGTTCAGCGGTCTCTTTAGCACAAGGCATTTAGCTAGATTGATAGTAAAACCAGCCTGCAGTTTATTTAACAGAGCTGGAGACAGAAATCCAAATAAAGCCTGGGAAAGGATTTGAAAACAAGGTTACAGGTAAAAGAAAAACATAAGTGACTTTTCTGTCTAATCAGGATCTCTCACCCAACGGTCCGTCTTTGCAGCGTGGGTCCAGTCCAAAGAGCTGGCAGAGTTTCTTCTCTGTAATGGATAAAATCTCGGGCCCTTTCCTCTTCTCTAATACAGTTGCAGACGATCATCTCTTACCTGGGGGTGTCCCCTAGTCAGAGAACTTGTCTTGGGGTTCTTTTGTTCGTGTAAATCCTCATGCCTGCACGCCGACAGTAAAAGTGGAGGTTTTCGCAGATGTCCCTTTTTCTCCGTGTTGATGGAGGGAACCCTGAGATCCGCCTCGCCTCAGGTGACAAGTTTCGCTTCGACCGTTTTCAAACCCAATTTTCTACATTTTTACGTAGCTCTGAAGCTATTTCCCGTACCACCGTCTCGCAGCAATCACAACCGTCAGCCAGGTCATAGCTTTTGCCACCAGGTCCTTCGGGGAGACATTGAGAAGATGGGCGGGCGTAGGGGGCAATCTACCTGCCTTGCCATGTCTGTTGCTAGCCCATCATTCACACCCTGAGAGAGTCAGAGCCCAGTAAAAATAGTGCAATCCACAGAGGTCAAAGTATCTGTTTAAAGCGTGGCAATTAAAGTCTAAACACTCCCCTCAGCCCTGCTGCAGCGCTCCCGACCTGGGATTTCATGATTAGCTTGTCAACTCCTCAAAGATGGTAATCCCCAGGAGCAGTGGGACGTGCATCAGCTCATTTGCCGCCAAGACGGGAGTCCAAATCCTTAAGCACAGCAGAGGGACAAGAAATAAGAGAGATCCAGAGGGGCCACTGACAGAGCAACCAAAGCAGAGCTCTGGGATTGCTGGGGAGGAAAGGAGCAGAGAGCTGCTTTGCCTTAGCATTTACCAGGGAGGGTTATCATAGCCGCCCTGGGGGGGGGGTGTGATTGCTGCATGGGGCTCTGACTCCCACTCCCAGGCTGGGCAGGGCTGAGCGATTGCTGTGTGCACACTTTCAGAGTGCGCTTGTCACCAATCCACAGGCAGGCCACAATCAGAATTTCACAGATGTCACTGCTGCATACCAGGCCACCGGGGACTTCCTGGCAACGGGAGCTCTCCGGTCCTCTGTCTTCAAAAGCGCAGGCTCTTACAGGAGAATCGCCCTCAGATGTTAGCTGTGTAGGGCTGTAACATGCGATTGAGCAGTTCGGATTCTTTCCAGCAGAGGGCAGTGGTGCACATACACAATTACTAAGGTACGATTCTGTCACGGAAGTCAGGGATTCCATAACTCTCTGGGACCTCTGGACCATGACTTCTTCCAGGGCAGGGCTGGAGCAGCTGTCAGCCCTGCAGCCGCTGGAGCAGAGGCCCGAAGGCTGAAGCAGCGGCTGGGGTTGGCTCAGGCTCACTGGGGCTGGAGCAGTGGCTGTCAGCCCCTGCCCCAGGATCAGCGGCGGGGCTGGAGCAGCTGGTTGGCAGGTTAACCCCTGGGCGGGCAGGTCAGCCCCCAGCGGTGCTCTGACTGTTAGTTCCCCCCCCCCCCCCCTCGCAGCATATTTTTAGTGGACGTCAGGAACACGTCATGGATTTCCACGAGTTTTTGTTTAGTGCTCTTGACCTGTCCCTGACTTTTAGCACAAATACCCATGACAGAATCTTACCCGTAGCAATTCCAAACCCTCGCTAGAACTGTGGTGGTTGGGAATTGCGTCAAAACTTGCGCTTCAGGCTAGTCCAAGGACTCTGAAGACAACAGGAATCTTTGCATTGGCTTCCGTCGGCTTTGATCAGGGCCTTGGAGAACTTTGCAGTATTGTTGCTCGCGCAGTTGAGTTGAACCCTCGTGATCCAGCCCGTTGTTAATTGACTAATTGCCCTCTGTACCCTTTAATGCATTCCTGTAAACCCAACAGCTGGGAATAGTGGGGGGGCGCTGTTAATTCTATTACTACAGTGCGGGTTACTTTACAGACAGCTAATTCACGTCTGCCCTGAGGAGATACGCTCTAAATGGAAGCAGTCAATTGAGAGGCTAGGCGTGGGCCGAGTCCTGAGCAGTGCTGGGTGACGGCGGCTGTGTCGGATTAGGGGAGCTGGTGCCCTGCCAGTCTCCGGGAAAGAGAAGAGGATCTGGAAGGGACAGGGGGAAGTCTAACACCTGTGCCAGGGAGGAGAGTCAAGCTGGCTTGTCTGGAGAATGTACTCACCGCAGGGGCGCAGGCAGGGACTTGAAGATGTCCGGGCGGACTGGATCGGAGACCTGGTGCCATGGGGAAGTGAGAAACAGCCTGGGCGTGTGACTAGAAATCCTGTCAGGCGGGGCTGGTGTCACTCTGCTACTGAGGGAAGCGTTGGGCTGGGTGAGAGAAGCCGACAGCTCTACGGGTTGGGGAGTTCTCCGTAACGGTTCCCAGATTCGTTTCTTTTAGAAAGCCTCCGAATATGGGCTAGTTAATAAAGGACAAAGTGGGATAAAGAGCGGTGGGGGAAGAGGTGAAGGGACAGGCTCGTCACGGAGCCAGGGGCTGCATGGAGCAGAGCTGGGCCGGGCCGGGCACTGTGCGGAGTAGGGCCAGGTGCCCCAGGCTGCATGCAGCAGAGTGGGGCAGGTGGCATGGGGCCAGGTGCCCCAGCACCGCATAGCATGGGGCAGTGTGGCGTAGGGCCAGATGCTGCAGGCTGCGTGCCGGCACTGTTCATTTCAGTGCAGACCTACCACCTTCGATCGCCGCGTTCACAGACAATACTGCAGCGGGCTGGCTGTTAAAGACGCTGAGGGCGGCGCCTGTTTGGAGATCGGGGGTCTCTGGCCCTTGCGAAGGGAGTCCAGGTGGAAACTGTCCCGATTGGCAGAGGCGATTCCCAGCCTCAGTCCCCCTGATGCCCTGCCAATGCCTCCTGCCAGCCCCCAGTGTGGAGCTGCGCCTGTCCCAGGCTGAGAAGAGGACAGTGTGTGCTGGCAGCTGCCGCCGGGAAGAGGCGGAGCGGGCGAGGATGAGGAGGCAGCCCCTTGGTAGGAGAGGGAAGGCTGGCAGGGATGTGCAGGGACAGGGCACCATTGCCGATGCTGCTAAGGAAGCCAGGGGAGGGTTGGGCAGGTGAAGGCGTGTTGTACCTAGGGTGACCAGATGTCCCAAATTTATAGGGACAGTCCCAACATTTGGGGCTTTTTCTTATATAGGTGCCCATTACCGCCTCTTCCCCCTGTCCTGACTGTTCACACTTGCTATCTGGTCACCCTAGCTGTGCCCAGGGGTGGCAGCTGAGTCTCATACCTGGGATTCAAAGGGCGATAGGAAAATGCCAGTCAAATCTTGCACCCAGCACCCCATGGGGCTGATCTGAGTGGGGCTGGGTGCCCCCAACTCCAACCCCCTCCAGGGGCTGTGCCCGGGAGGGATCCTGCCCCGTGGCAGCTGCGTCCCCCTGCAGTAGGCGGGGAGCTGACGAGGAACCTGAAGCAGTGGGGTTTTCTTTTCAGATAACTTTCTTTTGCTGCCCCTCATAGACTAGTGCGCCCCCACCCCCTGCGCATTGTGAAGGGCCGGTCTGGCACAAGGGGGTGAGGCCGCCCCTCCCAAGCCGGCACCGGGCTGTGGGGCTGGAGCAAGAGAGGCGGGCGCTGCATGGTGGGTAAGTGCGGGGGGTGGGGGGCGGCAGAGCCGCAGGAAGTCCCCCACGCAGGAGGAGGTAAGCAGTGTGTGTCCCCCTCCTCTGCAGATATAGACCCCCCGCCTCTCTGGGGCAGCTGGGGGGCGGTGTCGTGTGGTGGGAGCCAGGCCGGGGGGTGACGTGAGGCCTGGGGGTGGCGAAAATGCAGGAGTAGCTCCTGGGTGCTGGAGACCCACGGTACGCCCCTGCCACGGGGGTGAGTAAGGGATGGGAGGGCCGAGGCTCCAGGGACATGAAGAGAAGATGGCCCATTTGGAGTGTCCCCACTAGAGGAGGGTGGGGGTAATGACGCTTGAAGCTGTTTGAGGTCAGTGGAGCTGGGGTGGGGAGGGGGTATCTAAGAGGAGGTGTGGGGGGTCGGAGGGAGTGGGGCTGGCTCCAGGTGGGTCAGATGGCTGCCTGGACTTTCACACGTCAGGGGTTCTCAGGCAGAAGGAGGGTCCCCGGCAGGACGGAGGGATGGAGGGGTTTGGGTGCTGAACGTGAGCCTCGGCCGGCGTCTGTCTTGGCACAAAAACAATAAAAGCCTGTGAGGTGGTGGTGGCAGGGCTGGCGTCAGACAGGGGCCACCTGTTGATCGGACGTAGCTGTGATGTGGTTGCAAGAAGGAGTCACCCAGGTGGGCTTCTTGGGCCACCGCTCCTTCCTCGGCGCTAGTCAGGGCTCGTGACGCTCCGTGACGAATCAGATCCCCGCCAGGGGAAGCCACAAACCCGTCACTGAAACAGCCTGCGGGGGAGTCGCGGCATAGGGAGACAGGCTCAATTTAACACTTCATTAAGGATACAGCAGCCACTGATCTAGATTATCAGGGTTAGTGCCAGCTAATTGCATCTTTCCATAATTATTAATTACACTGGGAGAAAGGAGATCAGCGTCCAGCCCTTCTGCTATATTTAGAAAAGCGCCAGCCGAGATCTGATTATTGAGCAGACCGTTCCCTGGCCTGGGGTCAACCATTCCCGCGTTCACTAGCCAGAGGCTACCGGTCCAGAGCCATGCACTGGGGCCTGGCTCCTTGCTGCATGGCCACTCCACCGGGGAGAGGGGGAGGGTTAGCAGGGAACGCTCCTGTTTCACACTCAGTTGGCCCAAGAGCAAACGGCCGCTTCGTTTTGCGCCGTGGCTGTGTTTCTGGGTGGGAGGTTTTCGGAAGGCAGCCAGCCCGGGAACACGCCTGGATTAGACACATGAATACTTAATAAGCAATATACCCGTGTTTTATTGCTCATTACGGGCAAGATCGTTGGAGTGTATTACCCGTGGATGCAAATATTTACGGTGTATTACTGCAGCGAAGTTAAATGCCATATTGACAGGCTATTAATGTCTGGAAAGTGCTGCGTCTCCCGTCAGCAAAGGGCCGCCGGGGACCTTCTAGGAATCTGGCACCGTTGCTTCCCTGGCGACACAGGGCTCAAGGGAACGTCCTGCACTCCTGCCCGTCCCCGGCAGATGACCTCTGCATGGCTTGGGCACTTGGCCGGCCCTGGCAGGAGCTGATCTCCCCTCTGTGCTTAGCTGGGTTTGCCCTGATACAGCTGGGGTTGAACTGCACCCTATCAGCACCACGCCCAGCTGACGGGCACGGAGAATCCCAGCCGAAGAGCGTGGTGCTTGGGGGAGCCACAGGGAGGAGCTCAGGGAGCCCAGGGCCGGCCTGAGGCCGGGGTGTCACCAAAGGAGATGCAGCCCCCCAACCACAGTACAAAGAAAGCGGAAGCGGCTCCAGGACCCCCGTCCTCCGTGGGAGCCACCCGGAAAAGCTGCAGTGAGCTCTTGGGGCATCAGCGTCCCCGGACGAGCTCCCTCGTCGGTCGAGGTTTGTCCTAAAATCTCAGGCTTGCCACCAGCTGAATCTCCGGGTGCCAGTGGCAAGACGCGCTGGGGGGATGCTCCGTCCCCTAACTCCCTGGGGGCATCCCCCCTGGCTGGTGCCCTCAGGCCAGCTGTGGCCACCCTGTGGCCAGAAGGGAGTTGGAGTCCACTGTGCTTCCTGCTGCCCTGAGTTGTAATCAAGTCCCCCAGCGTGAGCGGCGATGAAGCCCTGCCACGTCTCCGTCCTGGCTATAAAAGGCTGAATTATTCCGGCAGTGCTGGGGGAGGAGAGAGCAGCCCAGAGGAGGATCTTTAGAGCTGCTGCGGCCCAGGAGGCTGGAGGAAATGGTGGAGTCTCAGTAACTCGAGGTCTTGAAATCAAGATTTGAGGACGTCAGTAACTCAGCCAGAGGCGAGGGGTCTATCACAGGAGGGGCTCTGTGGCCTGCCCTGTGCAGGGGATCAGACTGGATGATCACCACGGTCCCTTCTGGCCTTGAAACCTGTGGGGTGCTGAGCAAGGCTGTTAATAATTCAGAGGTGGGCAGGCACCAGGACTCTCCTGACCTGATCCGCAATGGCGAGTTCTGTGCCCTGAGCAGGAACCCGGCCTGGGGGAGCTCTGAGTCCCAGGGGCTCTGACTGGTGCCTCTGTCCAGGAACACACCAAAGGGTTTCTGGGGTGCGTGAGAGTCCTGGAGAATAGCTCCAGCGCCGCACTGCAATCCTTCCCCGGGCCTGGCCCACCGCTGCAACCCTCCTCCACTGGCTTCGGAAATCCCCGCTCCAGACTCCTGGGACAGAGAGCTGCAGAGTGAAAAGGGGGGACAGCTGCTCCGTTCTGCACCCCCTTCGCTGGCTTCCTGTGCATCCTTCACTGTGAGCCCCCCTCCATCTGCCCCCCAACACATAGGGCACTGCGCTCCTAGTCAGAACTGCCCACCTGGCTGTCACGCCTCCACAGACTCGCTTCCCTCCCCTCTAACCCTTTCCCCCTGCGCACCCCGCGCCCCTCTCGCCCGTCTCGGCCTGGCCCCGACTGTCCGCAGGTTGGGGGGATGGAGCCCCTAGTGCTGGACCCCCTCCCGCCAGCCACCTATGAGTGACCCTTGGGGAGGGCAACACGGGGTCTGGAGGTGCGGCCGGGCGCCGTCAGTGTGAGTCCGACTGCGGGCTGCTTATCTGAGGCTGATGTTCGAAACCAAGCAGGATGCCCGTAGGCCGGGGCAGGCACAGTGCCCCTGGGTGTGCAAGCTGCAGTGGGCAGCGGTCAGGGTAGGGAGCTGGCTGTCTTGCCGGTAGCTCTCCGGACACCCGGGGCTTTGCCCGGCTCTGCCACTCTTGTGCCGATGCTGCGGCGTTGTGCCTGCGACTGCAGCACCCAGCCAGTGCTCTGAGCGTTTGGGACCGTGCAAGCGTCCGGTCCTGGGAACCGGCCGTGGGGTTCGACCCCCCTCCTGCGGCATTCGCTCCCCGCGGCTGGCTCTGCGCTGTGTGAGGAGACTCCCCTGCTCGCCCCCAGGTCACACGTGGATTTGGGCCCCCCGGGGAAAGCTCGCCAGGCGGCACCTTCTTCTGGGCGTGGGCTTGTCCCCACACTGGGCTCTCTGCTCCCAGGGGCGCTGGCTGGTGACAGGCCAGCGAGGCGGGTGCAGAGGAGGGCGGCTGAGTCGGAGCACGAGTGGCCACGGCCGTTTCTGGAGGGCCCCTGCGGCCGGGCGCCCCTTCGCTGCCCTTGGCCGGCCCGTTGGCTCACGCTCCCGCCGTTCCCTTGCAGTCCTGCGCGATGACTTCCGGCAGGCCCCCAGCGACGTGGTGGTGGCAGCAGGCGAGCCGGCCGTGATGGAGTGCATCCCGCCCCGCGGGCACCCCGAGCCCACCATCTCCTGGAAGAAGAACAGCATCCGCATCAGCGATAAAGAGGAGCGCATCACGGTGAGGCCTTGTCCATCCCGTGGGGCGGGGGGGGGGACGAGCAGCAGGGTAGGGGGCGTGGTGAGCATCTGTCCTGTGGGGGGGGAGACAAATGGGGGTGTCTGTCTCACGGGGGCAGCACGCAGGGAGGGGGCGTGGGAGTCTGTCCTGTGGGGTGGGAGACAAATGGGGGTGTCTGTCTCACGGGGGCAGCACACAGGGAGGGGGCGTGGGAGTCTGTCCTGTGGGGTGGCATGGGGACAGCGTGTGCCGGCTGCTCTGAGCTCTTTCCCCTTTGGTGCAGATCCGTGGGGGGAAGCTGATGATGTCGAACACCCGGAAGAGCGACGCTGGCATGTACACATGTGTGGCTACCAACATGGTGGGGGAGCGGGACAGCGAGCCAGCCCAGCTGGTGGTATTTGGTGCGTAGTCACTGGGGCCTGCATGGGCTGGGGAGGGCAGACGGTGAGTGGCTGCGTGTCCAAGAGCTCGGCTGCCTGCTGCGCTAAGGCAGGGGTCCTCAGACTCTTTTTGCTGGGACCCCCTTTGGAAATATTCCAGAGTGTGACGATCCTCCTCCTGAAAAGTGATGACCCCCCGTGCCGTGCCAGCCTCACCGGCATGCTGGGGGGCTGACAGCTCGCGACCCTCTGAGGGGTCACGACCCCCAGTTTGAGAACCCCTGAGCTAAGAGCACCAGAGCTGAGTGGCTCAGACTTCCAGACTGCTCCGACCCCATAGGTCTCCATCTCAGCAGCCCTGCCTCCTACGTTTGGCCCAGTGTGTTTCTCTGGATGCCCGCTTCCCTGCCACTGTGCTGCGTGCTGGGACTGACGGCTGCGCTCCACCCCAGAAGTGGCTGCATGGCGGCGGTGCTGTCTGTACGTAGTCTGGGCCACCCAGGGAGACAGACCTTGTTAATCAAATACCCTGAATTGACAAACAGGATCTGTGCGGGTGCGTTTTCAGGTCGCCCACCAGAATCTCCAACCCAGAGCAGCACCATCACTGAACCCTCCGTCGTCAGCAGCGCCAAGGAGCCTTCTGTGGTTCCACTGCCACATGGGACTGAACGGCCATTAACGATCTTCTCCCGGCCACTAACTGCAGCCTGCAGCTCCCAGCCAGAACCCACTGGCCCCTGAGACCCAGGGACTGGCGAGGGCCCCTTGGCCTCTGCCTCGCCCCAACAGCCTGGTCCAGCTCCGAACCCGGCACTGTTCGGGATCCGCCCCCTGCCTTTACCTTCCCCGGCCCCTCTAGCTCAGCCCTGCCGTTCTCTACTGCTCTCTTAGTCCCAGACTCCTGGGCTCCTGGGCCAGGCTCCTCTAAGGGATTTAGGTGATTAACTCCCAGTGATTTCCAGGAGTCCGGGAGAGCACCGCAGCATCCCACGAGATTTCCACGCTGGGATTTCTGCAGTGCTAGAACTGTGCAGACTGTAATGGGGACTAAGAAATTCTGCAGCCTCAGCTGGTTCCTACAGGGCAAGGGGGCTGCCCTGACAGGTCGCCACGGTCTGGCTGGACTATGCAGGCCAAGCTCCCCTCTCGCCAGCAGGGCTGGGCCACGCTGGCTGGACAGATACCGGGAGGCAGAGCCTGATGGAGGGAGGCACTTGTCCTTCCACTGCTGGACCCATTCTGTGGCTAGCACCCTCTGAGCTCCAGGGCCAGCTGCTGCCACGGAGCCGGGGGTGAGGCTGCGTGTGCCCGTCTGACCAGCAGAGGGAGGTTCCGATCCCATGGGGCCGGCTTCTCCGACATGTGCCGGGTGCCCCCTCCGACCCCGGTGTGTAGCCGCGCGTGCAGGGCTCTCCTGCGCTCAGTCCTGATGCCGCCTTTCTGGCCTGTCTCGGCAGAGCGCCCCACGTTCATCCGCAGGCCCGTCAGCCAGGTGGTGCTGGCCGAGGACACCGTGGATTTCCACTGCGAGGTGCAGGGGGACCCAGTGCCGACGTCCCGCTGGCGCAAGGAGGAAGGGGAGCTGCCACGGGGGAGGTAAGGGTTAGGGGCGAGGCTGCGGCAGGAATGCCGGGTTCAGGCCAGGCTGGGCTGGCTGAGTGCTCCCCGGCTCACTCCGCGCGCCCAGCTGCTCAGATGAATAGCGGTGAGCTGCTCCGGCGACGTAGCTAAACCAGTTCTGCTTCATGTGTGGACACCCCAGAGCTGATCTGCATGAGAAATGCACCAGCTGAACCCAGGGGGACACTTGGTTCCAGTCCAAGCAGCTCTTTCTCATTTAGTTAACCCTGTTCCTACCCGCTGTTACCCCAGAATCAGCGTCCACACCGGCTGACCGCTTTCTCTCACACACTAGCCCGCAGGCCGGGTTAAGCCTGGCTCATGAGGGGTTGGCTCTCCCCGCGAGATCCGTCCAGTCTGACTGCTGTAGTGAACGTGGTCCCAAGGCAGGACTGGACGTACACGTTGATAGAAATCCCCACCTAACCCAGAGAGGATCGCCAGCCCCCAGTGCTCTCCTGCTTAACCAGGGCGGGTGAGCGCACCAGCAAATGCCAGACAGCGTTTATCTTCCGAGGGTGGGAGCAGGTAACACTGGCCGGGAGTGGTCTCTGGGTGCAGCACTGGCATGTATTTCGGCCCAGCATGTGTTTCGGCCCACCCCAGGTCAGAGATCCAGACCGACAACACCTTGCGCATCAGCCGAGTCAGCGCCGAGGATGAGGGCACCTACACCTGCCTGGCAGAGAACAGCGTGGGCAAGTCGGAGGCCTCTGGCTCGCTCAACGTCCACGGTAAGGGGTCGCTCCGGGGGCCAGGCAGCGATGGGGGCAGTTGCTGGTGGGATGTACCCAGTCGAGGAGATGAGCCGCCCCGTTCTTCCAGTGCCCGGCGATGGGGGGATCCCTGACCAGGGCCCAAGTGGTCCGCGGAGACGGCTGGCATTAGTCCTGCACTGAGTGCTGCCCGGGGTGTTAGCTGTGAACTCATTTCCAGTGCTCGGGGATGGAGGGAGATGGGCCAGGCTCCCTCGCGAAGCCGGCACCGGTCTCTTGTCGATCCCCTGTGGTTCCAATCCAACACCAGCAACTGGACCTGGCTAGCCACAGCGTGGCACCGACCGGCCTGGCGGAGCCTGGCTAGCGGGAAGGCTCTTAGACATGGCCAGGCTAGGCAGGCTTCTCAGCCCCGCGTCCGTGTTGTCACTGTAACGCTCACCCGGCTGCATTGCATTCGCTCACCTCACGCCTCTTTTCTGTGTTCTCTGTTCCAGTGGGCCCATTCCGTGAGTATCCATTTCATCTCATAGCCCCGTGCATGCTGGGCGCGGGGGGGGCTGCGCATGTGACATTCCTGGGGGGGTCATGAATGGCCATAGTGGGAGAGGATCTCTGCACTGGCGCCAAAGCACAAGGGGGCCTTTGCCCGCTCCCCGCACACGGCGGTGCCACGGCCACCTGCAGGCGGGGGCGGCCGGCGTTAGGCCGCTGCAGAGCACGAGAAACCCTCCTGTCGGGGGCACCCAGCCCCGGCTCTTGACAACGGGACCGGCTGGCCCGCAAGGTCTCCCCAGCTCTGCTTTCTGGGAGAAGAGGGAATTCAGACCAGCCTGCAGTGAATCTGATCGTGTCTCTCCCACCATGGGCATCTCTCTCTCTCTCTCTCTCTGTTGAAAAGCCGGTGGGTTCCAGCATGGAGCTTGGGAACTAATTAACACTAGCCCTAATCACCCCTGTCCTGGTTGGGTTTGTGTTGCCCTCTAGGCCGCGGAGCTGCTGTGCAGCGCGTGAACCCGCAGCGTCCCTCTCCCTTCCCCAGTGTGTGCGTGTCAGTGCCTCCTAGCGGGGGAACCAGCCCTCGGGGATCAGTGAATATCTGGAGCGAGTCAAGTCACAGACAGAGACCCCCCACGCTCATGACAGCAGTGACTCGGCCCGGACCTGTGGCTACGGCACCCTGGGAGTGGCAGGCTCTGGGCAGGGTGCGCTTGGCTTTCTCCCGTCAAGTGTGTATTGTTTCCTCAGGGAAATGCCCTTGACAAAGCCCCGGCTTTCCTCGCAGCGGTCAGGATGAGGGCATGAAGTGTGAGGCCAGTGGCAGAGCCTGGCCCCCGGGGGTTCTGCTCGCTGCACTGTGCCCAGGCCAGCTCACTTTCCTGCCTATCCTCTATCCCGGCCCTTCTTAGCAGCGCTCCGGCGGCAGGACCAGCGACGCTGCCTGGGCTCAGTCGCCCTCCTTTGAAGCGGGGCAGGAGCAGGGTGGGGGTGGATTTCCTGAGTCAGCCTGCCGTGTGGGTGCCCTGGGAAGCACAGTGGGGAGGGGGCTTCCCCCCTCCCTTCCCGCCACCGCCCCGTTGAGATTTGATTATGCAGCAGGTGGCCGCCCAGACACAAGCTGTTGCTCGGAGAGGTCGCAGGTCACTCGAGTGGAGTCCAGGCCCAGGTCAGAGTGAATGCCCTCCCTGCAGCAGTGGGCGGAACCAGCTGATCTCCCTGCACCGAGAGCCCCCCGCCCCAGCGTGCAGGGTGCACCCCGTTTCCAGGCGCTGCTCTGGGCACTGGGGCAGGAGGCAACACTTCCTGGTTTGCAAATAGATGCAGATCTGCTTCCCAAGCCAGGCCTGCGGGTTATTGGCACATGCAGAGCTCCCTTTGCCAGGGGGACAGCTCTGGGGATTTCCTCCTCTAAACAGACTTTCGGATGGGGGCCGGATCCTCAGCTGCTGTAAGTTTGCAGAGCCGTTGGTGCCGGGCACTGGCCCCTGCCCTCGTCTGGGCCACACACAGTTTCTCTGCGCAGCGCCCCCCGTGCAGATCAATGACAATTAAACAGCCGCGGGTCTTTCTTTTCCTGCCCTGGAAGTTCAGCTGGGGAGAGCAGAGCTGCTTTGTCAGGGTCCATTGGCAGGAGGGGAGCTAGCAATCTATAACTTCATTAGCGAGCGCCCGCGGGGATCAGCGGCAGAATGGCCCACCTGAAGCTCTGTTTTATAATGCCTGGTGCCCCATCAATATTTTACAGCTCTGCATTGTCTCCCGGCTCCTGGAGGTAGCTGGAAGGGGCGGCCAGAAGGAAGATAAGGCCAGCGATTAGCATTTGTAAAACCCGATGCCATTTGTCTTCCATTGAGGGGAAAGAAAAGGCTTTAAACAGCCAGAGGTGGATGGGGGAGGGTTGGTTATTTATGGGAAGGTGGCTGATTTAGGAGACATGCTCCTTTTCTTCTCTGGCCCTCCTCCCCTTTCTTCTTCCAGCGCTTTGAGTGCCGGGAGGTTATCTGGGGGCACATCAGTGCACTTTCCCCCTGAATGTTATGGCTCTATTCAGGAGAGCCCCACTGTCACATCCTGGGGCGTTGAATGGCTCCCTCTTATCTCTCCCCTTGTAAATACCTCGCTTGGGTTGCTTGGTTGTAAATTGCACCTCTGGGAAGCAGGTGGGCCAGCCAGAGAAGTGCCCACGCCAAGTCACCCAGCTTCCACTAGCCAACTTCAAGGGACACCGGTGGACGTCCAGAGCGCCACGTTCGTCTGGGCAGGGAGATCCCCTAGATCCGGCCGGCTCCTGTGTTCCAACCCGGCAGGTTGCTGCAGAGACCACGGCAAGCCAGGAAAAACCCTAGCACTGCAACCCACAGCTGGGATTTCACTTCCCCGTGTTACCTCTCCCGGGTCCCCCGCCCACAGCCCACTGGTCTCTCCCCAACATGCACGGCGCGCCCCCCACTACGCCTGCTGGGGTGCTGGCTTGCGGCTGCTGGGAAGGCCGAACGGGTGCTGCATGGTGACGTTTGGAGTGCACAGTTGTGTTACAGGGGCTGTGCTGGATGGTTGCTAACAAAGGGAACGGTTTGGTGCCCTTGCATCTGGGCCAGTATTTTATTCAGGGAGTGGATAGGCTGGAGCGTTCCACAGTAGCTACTTTCTCAGACAAATTCCTGTTTCCATGCTGGTATTTTCCGTGCTCAGTCTCAGCCCAGGGGGCAGGTGTCTCTGTGCGCGCTGGAAATGTCAGAGGGCCAGATTCTGATCCTCCCACACATCAGTAGAGATGCTAAATGGTGATGAAGCTGCTTTGAGAACCTCTATTGATTAGCACCTTGATTGACCGGCCCTGCTGATCACCAGGAAGCTGCTCTGGGGGGAAGGTGCCACTCAGATGAGCAAGGGTGTCAGAATCAGGCTGATTTTAGAGTCCAGATACTGGACTGATGTTGGCCAAGGCTCTGGCGGGTCAAATGGGGCAGTTTTGCACAGAATTTCCCACCAGCCGGGCTGGGGGCTTCCAGCCCAAAGAAAATACATTTTAATTGGCCTTTTAAATGACATATTTTTAATCCTCCGCTGGGCAGCCTGCATCAGGGAAGACACGGCACAGGAACCCCTTGTCAGCACTGTGCTGCAGCATGGACTCTGGGAGTGTGCTAACTCCCCTGGGGGAATGGGCTGGCACGAGCGAAAAGGTACCTGGTTTGTATTCACACAGCCCCGTTTGAAGAGGCCAGGACAAGAGGCAGTTAGTTCGGTGAGCTCTGCGGTTCCACACTGTGGCACCATGTAGACATTGCAGACACCACGTGGGATCCGGGGTGGGTGTGTGCTTTGTTTCACACACTGATTTGGGAAGCCGGTCTGAAGCCCTTGCCCAGTCCAGTTGCTTTGCATCTCCTTCCGGCTACGGAGGAGCTGGGTCTGTTTGGCTGTGGCGGGTCACAGCTGCTAAACAAGGTGTTGTTTGCAACAATGACACTCCTTTGAACTCCCTGTAAGTGACCTCGGCAAAATCAAGCAGGAGGAAACGTGGCTTTTTGTGCCCCTCGTGATTCTCAACTCAAGCCCCCCTTATCTGGGCCGATAATGCCCCCGAGTGCTGCCCTCTGGGTTATTCCCCTTAAGGGCAACTGGTCTAGTCTCAGGCCTGGCCTGGCTTTTGCCTGATGGAGGACGTGGGGTTTTGATTTTTAAGGATTATTCTCCTCCTTGTGTTTTCACCTCAAGTCAAGTCTGTTCTGGTTTGGCCAGAGACTCCCTTGGAGGTCTCCGAGCATGTTTCCTGGGAGCTCTTGCATCTCAATGGAAGGGGAGAGGATGTTGAACCATCAGCAAAGGCTTCCTTTAGTCAGACTGTTAATTAGACATTGGAGTTAAACGTGTCACTGTAAAAACCCTAAATCCAAAGCTGTTTACAGTCTGGCTGGGAACCCCGGCCCCTCGGAGCTGTTCAGCTTCCACTCTCCTGCCGCTCTGGGTCTGACGGTCCCCCAGGCCGCGGCAGGGCTGGGACATGGAGCTGCTGAATACACGGAGGCTGCAGTTGGGGTTGGTGGTTCGCTGAGTGAGTGGATGGTTGCTGGAGGGAGTCAGTGGATGTCTGGGGAATCCTGGGGGCTGCCTGTCCTGGGGACTTGGCGGGTGTAACTGGGGAAGCTGGCTGGCACCTCCCTTCCCCGCCTGGCTGCCTAGAGAACAGGGCCCAGCAGCTGGCAGGAGCTACCGCTGGCGTCCCTGCAGCTGGGCGCTGAAGGTCCCAGCGGGGCTGCCAGGAGGCGTGGCAGGGCTGCCCAGGCACAGGTGCTGTGTAAGGTGCCACCTTTGGCAACCCTTCCCAGCCAGCCTGTTCTCCAGGCCGAGGCAGACGGGCCAGATGTGGTAGGGTCAGAAAGAAGCAGGAAGAAAATGCAGCCCCCTCTGGCCTTCGCTGTGGGTGACAGACAAATGACACGCGCCCGGGCCCACTGGGCAGTCTCTGCCAAGGTGCCCCGCCGCTCTGGGCCTCTCTCCAGGGAGTTGGCGGCACTCCTGCTCCGTCAGAGAAATGAAAAAGGGGCTGCTGTCTGTACACAGCGCTTCAGACATCCCGGCACCTGGGGAGACGGAGATAGCCCGGAGCTTCCTGGCTGTGCTGGTTTCCACAAGCTCATCCACTCTTGCTGCCCCGTTACCGCAGAATGATAGCAATGCCGGGCTGGAGGGGACCTCGAGAGGTCATCAAGTCGAATCCCCTGCACAGAGGCAGGACCAAGTAAACCTAGACCAGCCCTGGCAGGGGTTTTAAAAACCTCCAGTGACGGGGGTTCCACAGCCTGCCTGGAAAGCCAGTTCCAGAGCTTAACTATCCTGAAAGCTGGGACGTTTTCCCTGATATCCAACCTACATTTCCCTTGGTGCAGATTACGCCCATTACCCCTTCTCCTACCTTCAGTGGACAAGAAGAACAACTGATCATTGTCCTCTTATAACAGCCCTTAACATATTGGAAGACTGTTTTCAGTCCTCTTTTCTCAACACTAAACATGTCCAGTTTTTTTTTACCCTTCCTCCCAGGGCAGGTTTTCTAAACCTTTCATCATTTTTGTTGCTCTCCCCTGGACTCTCCGGTTTGTTCACATCTTTCCTTAAGTGTGGACCCAGAACTGGAGCCAGGATTCCAGCTGAGGCTTCATTAGTGCCAGATGGCGTGGGACAGTTCTCTCCTGTGTCTTACGTGCAATGCTCCTGTTAATACGCCCCAGAATATTAGCCTTTTTCACAGCAGCGTCACCTGGTCTCATATTCGGTTTGTGATCCGCTGTAACCCCAGATCCTTTTCAGCAGCACTACCGCCTAGCCAGCTATTCCCCATTATGGAGCCGTCCGTTTGATTTTTCCTTCCAAAGCGAAGCACTTTGCACTTCTCTTTATTGAATTTCATCGTGTTGAATTCAGCTCAATTCTCCAATTTGTCAAGACCGTTTTGAATTCTAATTCTGGGACTATGGAACAGTCCCCAGGACTGACCCCTGCAGACCCCACTAAATTTGCCCTCCCACTTTGGCAGTGAACCATGGATAAATACCTTTTGCATATGGTTTTTCAACCTGTTGTGCCCCCACCATCCAGTAAATTAATCTAGACCACATTGAGGACTGTGTCAGAAGCCCTGCTAAAATCAAGCTCTCTCCCGTCTCCTGCTTCCCCCATCCCCTAGGCCAGTGACCCTGCCACAGAAGGGAATGAGGTTGGTTTGTATGATTTGCTGCACCTACCCCATGCTCACTGCCCCAGTTTTAACCTCGGCCAGGAAACCGGCCAGACGGGCAGCCTGGCGGAGGCCCAGTCTGCAGGAAGGGCATTGGCTCCAGTGTTGCTGCCCCGGCGTAGATGCTGTGTCCTGGGCTGGTATCAGATCAGCCTGCGCCCTGTAAGCCCAGCACATCAGCATTGGGGGTTTGCTCTGGGGTCCCTGCGGCCACACAGCTGTGTGCTGTGAGCTCCCTCGCTGCAGACGGGGCCGGCGCTCCCGTTCCCAGTCGGCTGCCACAGACCTCTGGGCTGTGGAAATGCGTTCTGCGTCCCCTCCCCGCCTCCCAGGGCAGCGTTTCTGGGAGAAAGCCCCAGGTGCCTGGAGACCCCATGCTCTTGGACAAACCCTTTCTACAGCTTTGCAACCTGTGTCTGTTTGTCTCTCTCCCTCTTCTCCTTCGCTCTCAGTGCCGCCCCAGCTAGTGACGCGCCCTCGGGACCAGATTGTGGCTCAGGGCCGCACCGTGACCTTTCACTGCGAGACTAAAGGGAACCCGCCGCCAGCTGTCTTCTGGCAGAAGGAGGGCAGCCAGGTAGGGTCTGCATGCCCCTGTCCTGGGTGTGTGTGGAGGGCTCCCCGTCTCCGGGCCCCTGCCCCACGCCCTGCCTGGGGTGCTCTGTTCTCCCAAAGCCAGACTGAAAAGCTCTGGCTGCCTGGCCCAGAGCCCAGCGGGAGGGTGCAACCGGCCCCCCAGCCTCAGTGGGTTTATTCGCATCCGGGGTCCCTAGCACGCTCCCAGGGCACAGACCTTGTCCCCCCCCACCTGGACCCAGGAGGGACCCAGGCCCTAGGGACAAACAAGGCAGTGTTGTGTCTGTGTGAGGCAGTGTAGCCTCTCTGGGCAAGCGCCTGGCTGCCTCTGCTCTTGTGAGCAGGGGGCCAAGGCCTGTGTGAAAAACCAGGGTGCGGGTGGGGGGTAATAGGCACAAAGCCTCGAATATGGGGACTGTCCCTATAAAATCGGGACATCTGGTCACCCGACGGGCCCCTGGCCTTAGCCCGAAGGCCAGCTGCTTTCTGCTGCCCCCCTCAGACTGCCGCGCCTTACCCCGGCAGATCTCCTCCCCCACACCCCGACTCTGCTCCACTGCCCCCCACACCCCCATCCAAAACTTCCAGGCCCCAGCTCAATCCCACTGCCCCCCCTCACTCACCCCAGGCTCCCTGGCCTCAACTCAGCTTCCCAGGCTGCTAGACCCCAGCCTGAACCCACTGCCCCCTACCCCCACCCAGGCTCCCAGACCCAGCTCGGTTTGCCCCCTACCCCAGCTCCTGGCCTGCGGGGCAGGGTGACTCTGTTCTGCTCGTGTGTGCCCCCCTTCCTTCTGTCAGAGCTGCTGGGGGAGCGGCACATGGGTCTGCCGGGCACTCTCTGCCCACCTGGCACCCACCGCAGGCTGCCCAGCTCCGGCGCGTTATGCCATGTCTTTGCTTTGCTGTGCCTAACGCGCTGGCTGCCGGATCCCCAGAGAGCCGCGCCCGCCGGGCCAGCTGCTCCGCCCGTCCCAGCCCTTCTGTTTTGCTTAATTGTCCATTTCCCGTGGCTCCTCCAGCAGGTTTGCAGCATGGGCCCAGACCTGCCCCGTGGCCGGGTGTGAGCGGGAGGGCAGTGCCCTGGTGTGGCATCTCTCTGCTCCCACGCACAGCAGGAGGAGAGATGTCAGCCGGAGGGGCCCCTGCGGGCAGGATTGTGGCAAACCAGGGCCTGCTGCTGTGCAAAGCTCCCTCCTCGCCCAGTAACAGAAACCCTGGGGGGTCGGGGGGCTGCCACCCCCACCCGACAGCAGCAGGATCCCCGCGGCCAGGCTCCTTGTTAAGGTGTGAGCACCACAAACCCAAGACCCAGGTGCTCTCCGGAGGAAGTGCACCCAGCTGCGCTCTCCTGAAAAGCTCCCATGGCCCAGCTGCCCCCTGGCTGCCCCGCCCCACGCTGCAGGCCTGGGGCTGTGAGGGGCCGCCTGTATTTCTAACACCCTCGGCGCTGGTGCGGGGAGCTCTGCCTGCCGTCAGGGCTAGCACAGGGGAGGCCTGTGGGAGGCTGGCGTTGCTTCCTGAATTTGGCTGGTCCCTGGGTGAAGCACTGTAAATATCAGCCTCTCCCTGCAGAGGCCTGCACACCCGGTCTCTCCGGGCCGCCCTCGGCTCTCGCTGGATGGGGAGTCAGAGGCTCTCCCCTTGTGTCTGCCCTGCAGATCCTGCTGTTTCCCAGCCAGCCCCCTCAGCCCATGGGCCGCTTCTCTGTGTCCCCAAGTGGCGAGATGACCATCACGGAGGTGCAGACGGCCGATTCAGGGTACTACATGTGCCAAGCCATCAGCGTGGCGGGGAGCATCCTGGCCAAAGCCCTGCTGGAGGTGGAGGATGGTAAGGACTTGTGAGTGGAAAGGCCATTCGGGGTCAGGGAGAGCCCCTGGCATGGTCCCCAGGCCAAGCACTGCAGAGCGGGGACTTGGCATAGCCCTGCCATCCACGGGCCCTGCAGCCGGCTTGCTGCCTGTAGGAGATTGGCGTCGTGTGGTCGGCGTGCTGCAGAGCCGTGGGGCCCTGAACTCTAGGGGAGAAGTGGGAGGAGCGTGGCTTCTCCGTCCGCAAGCCGTGGGACGTTTGCTGAGTTCCCGGGTGCTGGTGAGGGGATGGGGTGGCAGAATGGCAGGGCGCGGGGCTAAGCCTGGCCATGGGGCTCCGGTGCGCTTCATTCACCTGGGCTGGCGGCTGGTTTGGGTCCGGTAGCTCTCTCTGGGCAAGGAGCTCTTCAAACCTGCCCTTCTCTGTCCGGGCGGCAGGGTCTGGGCAGCAGGAGCCGAATCCCCTCCACCTTCCTGAGCTGGGGGCAGGGGACAGCCTGACTCCTGCACCCCGCACTCCCATCAGGGACCCACTCCAGGCACGGCCCTTGCTCCTGGCCGGAGCAGGGTCGCAGGGCTGTATCTCAGTTTAGCCTCCAGGCTGCATTTTCTGGGGGGTCAGGATTTTTAAGGTGTTTCCTACCTGGGAGGAAAACTCGAAACCTCCCCACTGCCCGGGCATGCCCAGGTACGGTGCCTGGGGGCGTGAGCCGTGGAGACCCAGGACAGCGGTGTGCCGGGATCCTAACCAGATACGGCCTGTTGGGACAGCAGCCGGCGTGGTGCCCTGTGCACGGAATGAGCAAGGGGTGGCGAAGGGGCAGGGCAGGCGGAGGAAGGGTCTGGTGCAGAGGCCCAGGGGGAAGGGAGGGTCAGAGAAGAGGCACGGAAGAAGCGGCCTGTTGCTGGATTTCTCCAGAGACGAACGTGACTGCCAGATTCCCAGCAGGGCCCGGAGCCGACCTAACGCCAGGGTAGACACTGCTGCACCAGCGGAAGAATGCATCCATCGCTCGGGGAGGTGGCGTTCCTACGGCGATGGAAGAATGCTTCCGTTGGCGTGGTCTGCGTCGCATGGTGGGGTTACACCGGCAGAGCTACGGCTCCCCAGACATAGCGGTTTGGGCCCCTTGGAGAAGGAGGAGGCTGGGTCGGCGGTTCAAGCTCCCCAGGTTTTCAGTGTTCACCCCTCACTCGGCCCAGCTCCAGTGAGATCACGGCTCCTTTGGCTCACGACGGCCTGGCGGGGCCCTGACACCAGGCCCCAGCTGGGTCTGCCCGGCTTGCCGGGGCACAGAGCAGCATGCGCTGAGATGGGGGCCTGGCGCGTCCGTGCACCCCGCTGGTTCCCATGTGGAACTGCAGAGATGCTGAGGAGTGTCTGAGTTGCTGCCCCTGCCCCGGGAGCTCCCAGCCCAGCCCGTGCCAGTGGAATTGGCTCCTGTGCGGTTTTCTGGCATTTTCTCCGAACATCCTGCTGTGAATTTCATTTGTCTGAGTTTCCTTGGCACTCCCAGGACTCGGGAGGCATTAGAGGAACCCCGGCTGCAGGCAAGTCCTGCGCAAAGAGACTCTCCTTTTATTGCAAATACAATCCGCACTTCCCTTTAAGGGTTTTCTTGTTAAAACCCGGCTGAACGGGCAGGCTTCTTTCCCCTGACAAGCAGCCCTATGGGGAGCCCCCATGCCCCGCTTTCCCACCTGCTGCCCCCTCCCGCAGGCATCTTGTGCTTTGGCAGAACAAACCGTGCGCCCATGAAACGCTGTCAGGGTCCATGGCGCGTGTTTAATGGCAATCGACGGCCAGTAATAATGCCTTGGATGGAGACGGCTGAAAGGATGGGGCAAAATCAACAGATGCTCTTGGCTTACTCTTTGCGAGGTCAGAGAGCTTCCCACTCACTCACTTCCCGTGTGAGAGTCTCCTTGGCAATACCCAGGCACCCGAATTTGGGGCCCAATCCCTGAAAGGCAGCGAGTGTCACTGAAACCCCACTGGTGGGAGCCCAGCTTAGAAACGCCGAGAGAAGGCCGTGCTCGCGGAAGGCCAGGCTGACTGCGCGGCATGCCCCGCTGCGGGCTAGCACAGACAGCGCGTTGAGTTCACAAGGGGAGCGGTGGCTGCGCTGGCAGAGCAGAGAAGGGATGTGTTCTCCAGAGGGAGACGCGGAGCAGATACGGGGCGGTGCTGCCAGGACCTTTGTCTCCCACGTTCCTCTTCCGTTGGTCAGAACGCAGCCCGGTGTCAGGCCCTCAGCTCAGGGCCTCACTTCACTGTGTGCACAAGGCACGGCTTGGGAGGGATTTCAAAACCGACCCTTGGCAGGAGACGGCTAGCGCGGCCCCTGAACGAGGGGGAGGTCTGGATTGTGCCTTCCACCGGCGGCGCGTCTGCCGGGCCCTGAACCGACGCATACCGATATCGCTGCACCTTTATATCGATGCCGCTGGGTCTGCGGCAGGAGGGTTTTGCTGATTTAGTTAAACCAGAGCTAAACTGCGATAGTTAAACTGAGTCCCAGCAAAGCCAGGAGAGACACAGACAGCCCAGGCCCATTTCCTGAGCCGAGTTCTGCACGGGGGTGCAGTGGGCCCAGCGTAGGCAGAGTCCTTGCGCTAGCCCCCAGCCTGGCCCCAGTCCTGAACTGGAGATCTGAGAGGGCTGGTAGCCCCCCAGCACGGCCTTCACTGAGGCTGCCAGGATGGGAACCAGCCTCTCCCCCTTCTGCTTCCCACTCGGCGCAGGGCTGAAACTCATCAGACCCCTTACACACAGGCCGGTGAGCGACCAGCAGATGGGAGCTACTGCACAGCTGACCAAGGAGGGAAAGCCTTTGTGTTCCCTTATTCCTCCCCAGAGCTGGGCAGTCGGGAGCTCCCTCCCTGCGCTCCCTGGTGATTTGGGTTTTCTGGGAACACCTGATCCATCAGCCCAGCTGACAAGGGAGAGGTGATTAATGGCAACTGTTGGACAAAGAGAGTTGTAACCCGGAATCCTAATTCTGCAGCGCAGATGGGTTCCTGCCACGACACGGAAGCGACAGCCCAGGGCTCTGTGGTGGCAGATGAGCCATCCTAGCCTTTACGTGACACTTCGTGTGTCTGCATCTTGTTGAGCGCCTGTTCCACCCCGGGGCGTGTTAACAGGGGGGCTTGGCCCTGGTGAGTCACCATCCGGGACAAAAGCAAGACCTCTGCCAGATCAGCCCACAAGGCCAGAGCAGGTGGCATCCTGCACGGCGCACCCACATCCCCACCGATGCTCTCGGGTGCTTTGTGTGCTACACAGGAGACGGGGAAACGCCGGTGACTCACCCCCCTTGCATGTGCCCAGCGCTGTGCCTGCCTGCAGACAGCGTGCCGCCCGCCACAAATTTCTGTCTGAGCCAGCTCCTGTACCTGGACTGGGTTTTTCTTCTCCCTCCCGCGTGTGCTTTCTCTGCGGATTGTTACTGGCAAATCCAGTTGTGTGCGAACTCTCCGGTGCTCTGTGTCCACCGCTTCTTCCCGATCAATGGAGCGTAATTTAGGGACATAGATCCTGCAGTCTCCTTGGGCTGCTGAGCCGAATGTCTCAGATCGCTGCGACCCACGCAGAGAGAGGTGCAGGAACACAGCTGGCAGGAGAGCAGCAGTGGCACAGCCCTGGGGTTCTTGGGACAGTAATAGCTGGGAAGGGTTGTTCAGTGGCGAGGAGCTGGCCTGGACCACGGGAGAGCTGGGGCCGGTTCCCTGCCCTACCGCAGATTTCCTGCATGACCTTGGGCAGGTGACTGAGGCTATATCTACACTGCCTCCTACGTCAGCGACACTTACATCACTCAGGGGTGAATATTCCACCCCCGGAGTGATGTAAATTACACCCACACACGCGTTGGTGTGCACAGCGCTACGTCGGCAGGAGAGCTTCTCCCACCAACATAGCTTCTGCGGCTTGTGGAGGTGGGTTTTTTATCCCGTCGGCATAGAGCGTCTTGCCCAGACGCGGCACAGCTGTGTCGGGGCAGCTGCAGCACTGTACGGATAGACAGACCCTTCGTCTTTCTGGGTCAGCTGCCCTCTGAAATGGGGTGATGGCGCTTCCCTGCCTCCCAGGGTGATGTGAGCATACTGATTGGGAGGTGCCCAGCACAGCAGTGATGGGGCCAGGTAGGGACCAGTTGTGCAGTCCTCTGCAGACGGGCAGCACATGGGGGGTAAGGTGCTGACTATGCTCCTGAGACAGGTGGATTTGCATCTTGCTCAATTTCGCACTGAAAGGCCCCGTCCAGTTCACCCGGCTGCACACTGGAAACCGGATCCATCAGCTGTGATCACATCGCTCCCTTGCATGCCATTGGCTGTGAAACTGACAGGCCTTAACTGCGTCCGCCGGGGGAGCCATTGGCTTGGGGGAGCCGTTTGACTTTGCACAGCTGCTCCCTGACGTGAGAGATTGAGCGAGGCCAAGATTTTCACAAGCGACCAGTGATTTCGAGAGCCCAACGTGAGACCCCATAGAGGGGCTGAGATTTTAGAAAGAGCCAAGCAGCCACCAGGTCGCATCAGAGATTGGGCACCTGAAAACAGAAGCATCCACATCCAAACTGAAGCTGCTGCTCAAAGCCCGGCGTTGTGAAGCTCGCTATGCACGCAGCATCCCTGACACTGACCCACGCAGGCAAGGGTGTGGGGAGTCGCCCCCTCTCAGTGCATCCCTTCAACCCCTCCCCCCGTACACCACAACCTACGGCC
Source organism: Emydura macquarii macquarii (assembly GCF_026122565.2). Lineage (NCBI taxonomy): Eukaryota > Metazoa > Chordata > Testudines > Chelidae > Emydura > Emydura macquarii. Next base: position 1,139,430 of record NW_027130449.1, on the reverse strand, counting down.
TTGACTCTGCCCCGAAGGGATGGCAGACACTGAGCACCGCACTGCCACTGCCCCGCAAACAGACAAGCGCCACCCCCTTCCCCTCTCTGTCCTTCCCCACTCTATTCAGGTCTTTGGAGCCACCTCCCAGTCTGCGTGGAAACCTTCCAGGCTCACACGTCAGAGCTTTTTCTCTCCTATTGTCCTTGTGTTTGTGCAGTTGATACGAAATGAGCTGACGTCTCTCCAGCAGAGGCCTTGGCAGTCGGCAGCACGGCCCAGGACACTGATTTATGCCCCCAACCCACATTTCCCAAGTTAGGATTAACACCCCCAACGCCCAGAGTTTAGAAAGTGTCCCCGGGTGGTTGGCCGCCATGGTAGCTGGGCTGTTTGCTGATGTCTTCGTAATGCCAGCCAGGCCAGAGGTCCAGCCTCTGAATGCTGGGTGCCAGCCAGTATGCAAATAGGAGGCAGTAAGTCAGCAGCTGAGTGTCTTGTTTAAAAATGAGCCTAGATCCTGATTAGAGCGACAACAGCTGCGTTTCTGGAGCGGCCGGCTCCTGCCAGGCAGAACTGGAGTTGAGTTATTTCGCTCCTGGGGTGTGTCCGCTTCTGAATAAAACAAGCCACCTCACAGAAAACCGCCCGGCGTTAGGGCTACAAATGCAAATTCCCTGTTTTGCCCCAGCTCCAGCGGTTGCTGTGTCATTGCAATGGACATCCTCACCCATTCCTAACAGCAATGCAAAGCCATGGTGGGGCAGAGCTGAAAAGCTACCAGCTGCTCACCAGGGAAGCCTTGTTCACACCTGTCATGTCCCTACACCAGATGTGGACTGGTCACAGAGCTCGCTTCTGCACCCCAGCTGTCTTCAGCATCATATCCTTTAATACTCTGCCCGGCATGGCTGAAGGTAGCTTAAATAAGGTATTTTACACATAGCACCACCTAGTTGTTATAATGCAGCTAAGCATTCCAGTACATCTCCCCCTGTACGTTCTGGGCCCCTACCATTTACAATATTGACACTGTCAAGCTGTCTTTGAAGTGCAGTACGTATCAGTTGGTTAAGGATCTCTGAATCAGACTGGTTTTTTCATTACATGACCCGAATGCGTAACTTGAGCATCTGGCTGTGCAGTCGTTACAAAGCTGGCTCTGGTCAGTTTGGAATCCTTGAGGAGTCGTCTTCTTGTTCTGCGTCCGCCGGCAGTAGCGTTTGCTCTGTTGATTGTTCTGTCTGAGGAACAAACTAGATGTCAACAGGTTTTCTGTTGGATTCTCCACTGTCAGTCTCAGTCACATATGATCTGGGTGCTGAATTCTTTTTCTTCAAGACATCCTTTTTCTCCATCCGGTTTGACATGAACACGGTGACCAAGTTCTAGACCTGGCAGTTCTCTAACTGAGTGTCATCTTTTGTAAAAGTGTTCACAGGCTTTTTTTGCTTTTTATCCAACTTGGCTTCGTGTCTACCCACTTTGGAGATAGGCTCTTTTCCAAAGGTGGAACAGTGGTTCTGAGTTGTCTTCCCATCAGAAGTTATGCTGGACTATATCCAGTCGTCACACTTGGTGTTGATCTGTAACTCAGAAGAGCAAGGAATGGATCTTCCTGCTGTCGAATTTTCTTGGCTGTTTGTAATCTCTGTCAGCCTCGCCATTCAGTGCTAGTAATACGATTCATATATTTCCTTCGGAATGATATAAATTCTGCTGCAGTGGATCATGCATTACTAGTTGTTCTGGATCACTGAAGTGAGCAAAAGTGCACTTCAGTTTCTCAATAACAAGGTGATATGATATGGCTTTCAAATACAGGCATTTGACACACACTGCTGCTTAGTGGCTGAACAATATAACACAGTTCAGCAGCTGGTAGAACACTGACCCAAATGGCCAAGGAGCTGGTCCTGTCCCTCCTGGACTGTGCCTGTCTCACTTCCTGGGACCCAGCGGAGGGAATTTGTCCATTTGCTCCTTGTGCTGGTCACCTGCTGCCCCTGGCACCCAGCTGGCGTCCTGGCCTTTGGAAAGGAAATGCATTACCACCCCTGCGTGTAAATTGAGACCGACGATGCAGGAGCATGTCTGTTGTCAGGAGCGGGGAGGTGCAGGGTGCAGAACAGGAGGCAGAGAGGGACGTTATTTGTCGCCAGCCCTTGCGGGACCCCGTCAAGGAGTCGGAATCCTGGCGTCAGGCTGGCAGGGCTGCCCCACAACTTGGCAGCCAGGAGCCAGGGCGCCAAGAAGCCTGTGGGCACCGTGTCTGTGGCGCAGGCTAGCCTGAGGGGCAGAGGAGGCCTATGTGGCAAGATTTCTGGCAGCGATCCAGCTATGCCGCCCTCTGGGTGCCCTCTGGGTGCAGGGAGACCAGCACTAGCCCTTCCAGTGCGTTTAACCTTGAACGAGCCCATCCTGAAAAGCCCCGTGAGGCCCAGCTCTTCGCGCCAGAGGAGAACAGGGTTGAGGATGTGACCCACAGAGCCTACTGAGCGAGCAGGTGACTCTGCCCCCCAGGGGCTCCAGGGCTGCCTTGGGCCCACTGGCGTGGGGCTTGTCCTGCAGCTCACACCCGGTGTGCAAGTGGAAATGGCACCACTGGACCCAGGTGCTGGGTTCCCATCTTTCTGGGGGCAGGGATAGCTGCCTGCCGGCTTCCTGCCCCGCGTGCTCCAAGCCGGATGGGGCCTCACCCTACTGTAGTGTCTGAAGCCAGATCCCAGATGCCCTTAGCCGTGGTTCCCCAGGGGTCACTTTCCCAGCATAAGTGGGGCCTGGGCCCGAAGCCACCCCCAGGCTGTTTCCATCCCCCACACTCTGGGCCTCGGTCCGCAGGATGGTCTGTGGGGCCTGGCACCCACCATCTAGCTACCTGTGTTGCATGCATGCTCTCTGGCTGCCAGCCACTGGTGCTGGAGAAACACAGCCCCCTTCCTTGGGGCTGGTGCATTTCTGCCCAGGCATCCCAGCGTCAGCCACCCACACCCTCCCCTGGAGTCCAGTCAGCACAGACTGAGTTCTGGGGCCTGTGTCCGCCACAAAAGCCGGTTTCTAACTGGCCCCCCTGATTTATCGGTCAAAGCCAGGCCGGCAAAGGCAGGGGAGCGCGGAGCTGTGAGCAGGGCGTAGCAGTGAGAGCCGCCCGTGGTCTGCGGAGCGCTAGCACAACGAGGTAGGGTACCTCTGGTGCTCCAGGGAGCTGAGTGCGTTAGTTCACCCCTTGGGAGCGTTGGGTGCTAAGGCGCAGTTCAGTAGCTGTCTACGGAGAGCCCTGCCCGTGACTCTTTGAACGCCCTGCCGCTTCCCAGCGTTATTTCTCCCGATGTCACAGCGACCTGCCCCTCCCCTCGCTCACAGCAGATTGATGGCCGGGAGCTGCTAGCAACCGGCCCCCACATCCGGCTTCTGGCAGGTTGCAGCAGCCAGGGCGGGCCCACGTCTCGCCCAGATGCTCAGTTCATTAAAGTGCCATCAACTTGCACGAGTCACCAGAGCTGGGGGCTTGTCTGCAGCAGACACAGGCTCCAGGATCCTGGAGCAGGCCAGGGGCTGCCAAGTGGCCCCGGGGCCATCACAGACAGACCCTTGCTCAGAGAATGAGTCAAGAGACATAAGGTGCAGAACAGAACCTGCCCCGCAGTTCCAGGCCGGCAGGTTTTCCTTCCACTGTTCCCCTGTGCACATCTGGGTGGAAATAGACCCTCCCAAGGCAGGGATTGGCTCCCCCAGTGGTTCTCTGCTCAGGTGCTCATAGGAACTTTCTGTGCTGAGATTCGAACATCCCATTCCTCGCTGAATAACTCACTGCGGTTCCTGTGGCTCGCTGGATGAGGCAGGCGCTAGCTCAGAAAAGCCGCGCGCTGACACGTCTGCTGCCTGCAGTTCCCAGACGTACGTCTTCAGGCAATCAATTAGCACTTGCCTTTAATTGGCTAGTTCATTCCGGGATGCTGAACACGCAGATGGAGTCTCCCTACCCGGCGCCGCGCTGCCGGATGAGGGGCACGCTGCACTGGTGCGGAAGGGCTTTGAAGGCGCTGCAGAGATCCATTCCCAGCACAGAGCGGCAGCGAGGCGAGCCGACGACCAGCGTGAACACAGCTTCCACCTGCAGCCTCCTTCCCCTGGGGCCTGCCCTGCAAGTGGCTGCAGCCAGAGCTGGCGGGTGATGTGCAATCTGGGGAGCATGATGCCAGTGCCGGGGTGCGTGAGGCTTCCCCTCATCTCATCTGCTCCTTGCTGCCTTCCTTGGAAAGCCAGGTCGCCCCATGGCCTGGGTCCTCTCTCCAGCTGAGGGAACACCAGCTCCCTGGGAGCTGCTCTGGGGGGTTTGGGAAACCAGCGTCTCTGGTGTATTCCTGCTCCAGGCAGCCCCAGCTACACAACTGGCTGCTGTTGCGAAGATGGCACACACCAGGGCCTGGCCACAAGTTGCCCTCCCTCGGCTGGTCACAGCATCCCTTGGAAGCAATCCCGGCCGACCAGCCCTAGAGCGAAGGGCTTGCCCAGCTCACAGGACTCACAGCACCTGAGCTGGCCTCCAGGCTGCATCCTAGGTGGGCTCTGTCCTAGCTCAGCCCCAGCTGGTTGTCCGGGAGCAGATCTCTCCCTAGCGTCCCTGCTCCTGCAGGGTCCTGGCTTCCTAGTGCCCCCATTGCTCCTTGCATGCTGCTTCCTCCCAATAGTTGTGCAAATGCTCCCTGTGGTGAGGTCAGCGGGGGTTTCGTTGCCCCAGGCCCAGCGTTCCAGCATCAGGGGCCGGCCTCACCAGCTCCAGGAGACTGGTTTAACAATCACAGGTTTTACAGAAGGCTCCCTCTTGGCTGCTCCGTTGCCTTCTGCTTTCAGAGCCTGCCGTTTGTGTTTTCTGTGAGCAGGAGGGCTAGAAACCTCCTTTGCTTTCCAAATGCAAACTGGGATCCCCCGATCACCTGACTCCAGGAGCTGGCGCTTTAGGAGAAACATCAACTGGTCGTGCACACTGCAGTGCGCTGCACCTGGGCCTTCCTCCTGTCCTGCTCAGATAGCAGGGTTAGCAGGTGCTGCAGGCTCAGGCAATGCACTCTGCCCTGTCTCCTTTGCTCCTGCAGGATGGGGACCTGCTGTCGCTTTCGGGGAGCCAGGGACTTGACGTGTTGGCAGCACTTCCGCAAACCTCTCCTCCGAGCAATCGGCCGTTCCCTCAGCATCCGCTGGCGTGGAAGGGGATGTGGCGTTAGATGGAGCGAGGGGAGGCGCTGCCCACCGGAGGGGCCTTGAGGGGGGGGGGTGTCATGCTTTTGTGGCAGCTCCTTTGTGCTGGGAGGGGCAGGTCTGTGTGGGGCAGCCTTGGCAGTCTCATGTTGACCATCCCAGGGGCAGGGTCTCTGTGGGGCTGGGCTGGGGCAGGGAGCAGGAACAATGTGTACAGCAGGGGTGCCGGGAGCCACCGCCCCAGCTGTAAACCCTGCATAGGAGGGAGCCCTTGTTCCAGCCCCTTCCCACTGCAGCAGCCTGCCGCCAAACTAACGCTCCCGGGCCCCAGCAGACGGGTCCAGGATCAGCTGGGCCTGGGCCAAGCCCCCCCCCAGCAGGGCTGGCTGGCTGCGCCGGGGCGGGGTGGGGCGTGGTGACCAGATGGGGGGCGTGGAGCCTGTTCAGGAGATGGCCAGAGGCCTTCGCGCGGCAGCGTTGGACCGGCTCACCGGGGGCTGACGTGTTACTGGCCAGGGCCGCGCAACAGCTGGACTTGGGGTCTGAGGCCCCGCGGGCCGCTAACCTCTGCTCTCGGCTTTTGCCCTTAAGTGACATCGGAGCGCATCCCGCCAATCATCCGCCGAGGGCCCGCCAATCAGACGCTGACCGCGGACGCTACAGCCCAGCTGCAATGTCATGTGACCGGGAACCCGCTGCCCAGCATCCAGTGGCTGAAAGACGGGCAGCGGGTCGTGGGCAGTGACCCCAGGGTCAGCCTGTTGGACAACGGGACTCTGCAGATCACAAATGTGCAGGTAAGCCGTCGCCGGCCACCCTCCGGAGCTGTGCCCCTCAGCACAGAGCAGTCAAATATCAGGCAGGGGCTGCGAGAGCCGAGGGCTGGTCTCTCCTGGACCCTCCGGGGGCCTCTCCTGTCAGTCGGCCTTTGCCGAGCCTAGCTTTCTTCCCTGGAGAGGAGTCTGCAGCTGCTGCTTAGCTCTGTTATTCCTGGAAGCGCGGTAGCTCCTGATGGAGTGTGGAAAGCAGAGCCCAAAGCCTCTAACGCAGTCGCCGTTGTCCTGTCTCTGCTCATGTGGCGTCTCCTCAGCACGTTTGAGACCCGTGGCACACGTGGATTTTCAATCTGCCACTTTACTGGGCCTTTGAATTTTGTCCCGTGACATTCGGTTAATGCCCCATCTGGAACCGAGACATTTTCTAACAGGAAAAATTCCACCAAAGCATGGCGCAGATACCTCGCATTATTTAATTTGCGACGTGCACTGGTCTACCTGGCATAATACTGCTTTCCTGGGCTTTGGCTTTGTTTTCTGCCTTAAATTGACTTCCCCTTGGTAATACCACCGGGCAGTTATTTGTAGATGTGCCATGCCAGGTCTCAGGGGGCATATGCAAAATTGCACACAAATGCACCCGCCCGGCTGTCGCCTCCTCATCACAGAGATGGGTGTGAGCGACTGTCTTGCGGATGCTGCTGGGATCTGGATGCTCGCGAAGCTGGCTTCCCTGTGCGGCTGGAGCTCATGGCCCAGGTTTCGTGGCTGTGGGTTTTCAGGAGGCGGCTGCAGGAGGAGAAGGAGCAGACCTCTGAGGTGTCCCGTGCTCAGCAGAGGACATGGAGACATTTCTGTGGCTGGGGGGATTCTGGAAGTTGGGGGATTCCTGGGGGGCTGTCTGCCCTGGGCATGGGTCCTTTCCGGGTGGCCAGTTGCTCCCTGCAATCCCCTCTTTGTTGCGGGAGGCTTGTGGAAGCATCATTAAATCCCTTTGACAGGCACTAACGGCCGCAGGCTGCTCGTGCTGGCTATCGATCTATGGCACCTACGTGGCTCCCAGCTCCGTAGCACCTCACAGTCCTTCCCAACAGCCCTGCAGCCGGGAAGCGCGGTTCTGCTCGTTGCTCAGAGGGAAGCGGAGCACAGAGATGGAGGGCTGGATTTTGAAAGGTGTTCAGGGACCACACGGGGCAGATTAAAACAGTGGGAGGCAGGCGCTTTGGAAAATCCTACTAGGTACCTAAATACCTTCAAAAATCTGTCGCTGAGTGACTTGCTCGAGGTCACGCTCCGTCTCTGGGGTAGAGCAGGGACTTGGACGCAGGTCTCCTACGTCCTGAGCTTAGGACGGCTGGACCAGCCACCAGGAGCCCACACACACAGAAAGGAATGAGCGGAACAGACGGGCAAAGCCGGAGGCTGGGAAAGTGTGGGGGGTGGGCTGACGTAGGGGGACAGCAGAAGCGAAGGCAGGTATCCGGGAGCAGGAGGGAGCCGTGGAAAGGGGGGGTCCCGTAAGGAACGAGAAGGGGAGTGGCAGGAAATGAAAGCAGGGAGGTAGGTGAGAGCTAAGTTACAAAGAGCCTTGAGAGAAAAAGCCTGGGGCTTCCCGCATGCAGATCCCAAAGGGGGGTGTGAGCAGAGGACAGAGACTAACAGGTGCTTGGCTGGAAGGGGAGAGGGGAAGGAGCTGCAGGAATCCAGGCGGTGAGGCCAGGCACAGGGCAAGCTGTTAGCAGCAGAAGGGGGCGGAAGGGACAGCAGGACTGCAGAGAACTGGGACGTTGGGGAGGAGGGCAGGTGATCTAGAGCTGGCGCTGGGAGAAAGCAGCGGGGGGCTGCGTGGTGGGAGGGGGCACAGGAGCCCTGTGCTGCTGAGAGACGGGAACGGGGGAGGATCCACCAGAGGGGCAGGCGGCGTGGCAGCTCTGGAGCAAGCCCAAGTTGAGCCTGGAGCGTGCGCCGGGGGGCGCTGGAGGTAACAGACCACACATCACAGGCAGAGAGACCAGCCAGGCAGGGCCAAACAGGGAGGGCAGCATCAGCCTGGGGTAAAGGACTGTGGCTGGGCAGGGGAATCCTGCCATGATGCCCCGGGTAGAGGAGGCTCTGGAAGAGAAGAGTCCCCAGGACTGACCCAGACAGGGAGAGTCATTAGCAAAGCGGAGGGCAGGGTCGGGGCTGAGGGCTGGGTTTGTTAGATCGGCCTCTCCTGGGATGGGCTCGTTGGACCCGGCTCCCCATTGGCCAGCGCTTGTGCACCGTAGGGTGACCGGATATCAAGTGTGAACAGGCGGGACGGGGGGGCGGGTGATGGGCGCCTATGTAAGACGAAGCCCCGAATATCCATCTGTCCCTATAAAATGGGGACATCTGGTCACCCTCGTGCACTGGGGGGGTGAAATGCTGCCACTCCTGTTTCCCAGATGTGCCCCACGCTGCACTAGGGCAGGTGGATGAGAAGCAGGCCCTTGGTTCACTGCAGCTATGGACGGTCCCATTCATTTCCCGTGGCTGAACGCCGAGGGACTGCACGCCTTGTGTTCTCACTCCTGGAGTCGCTGGCTCTTCAGTTACATTCAGCCTGGCCCCCGCTGTTGGAAGGGAATCAGGATCGCGCCCATCACTGCAGTGTACCGCAGAGGGCAGTACGGCGTGGAGGGCAGGGAGCAGGGGTAGGGAGAAAGAGATCTGATAGTGATCAAAGAAAGCACGCTGGGCAATGGAGGGGCCAGGGGAGAGCTCCGTGTTTGGACCAGCGTGGGCAGGACAGGCTAGTTCGCTGGGGGAGGTGAAGCCCCCCGGAACCAGAGCAGGGTCTTGAGAGAGATGGGAACAGCGGGGGCAGGCAGGCGCCAAGGACGGGAAACAGCAGGGGGAGCTGTTGGCCATGTGGGGTTTGTCTAGATTAGAGGACGAGGACCGGGTGAACCACCCCAGCACTGCTGGCCTTGCCTAGCCCCTTCTGACTGACGCGGTCGGAAAGTCTAGTGCAGACAAGGCTCCGGCTTTGAACGTGGCTCAGCTGGGTTTGTTAAAGCCCGAGGGAGCCCAGCCTTTACCTCCACTGTCTGGCTCCATCCTCATCATGTTGTGTATGGAAGAGAATCATCCCGCAGGTCCGAGAGATCCATCGCCTGTGGGCGTTAGCACGTGTTAGCGAATGGCCTAGACCCCCATCTCTTGGCCTAGTCGAAGGGTGTGTCTGCACCGGAAACGCACTGTACGGCTGCAGTATTTTACGTGTAGACAAGCCCTAAGTGACTTTTGAAAGTGAGACTTAATCCTCATCTACACCTAAAATGTAGGTCGACCTAGCTACAAGAATGTTGTGCCCTGAGCGCCACAGTCAGGTAGACCTAACCCTCGGTGTAGACGCGGGTAGGTCGATGGAGAGGCGGTTTATCTCCATCGCTGGAAAAACCCTATCCGCCTAGTCTGCACTAGGGCACTACAGTGCATCCTGCAAGCCGCAGGGCCGTCGCTATGCTGCTGTCGTGTAGATGTAGCCCCCCGGGCTCCTAAGTCACTTAGGCCTTGCAACGTGAAGCTGAGCAATGCCTAAACACCTTTCAAAATCTGGCCCAAGCCCCACGTCAGTCCGAATCGCCTTAAACTAACCCAGGACCAGACTGTGCCCCTAGCCGTGCGCCTGTCTGCCTACGTAAGCTTGAATCACATCTGAACTGCCGCTGGTGCTGCTCGCCCATGTAGACAAGGCCTCGTTCAGCTCTGGTGCTTGGCCCGTTGGAAGGCCAAGTGGGCGGCGTTTGAGCTGTGGCAGAGGGCAGAGCTGGGAGAAAGGGAGAGCGTTGTGTTTTTTCCCTGGCGTATGTGTGAATTGCGCAGCGACAGAATCTTACAGTACGTGTGCACACGGGGGGGGTGTGCGTGCAAGGGCACGTTTGTGTGAGCATGTACGCCGGTGTGTCCAGGCATGCACACCTCATTTATTTTTAAAGAGCAAATTGGAGGGGGCAGAGGAGAGCAGAGAGCCCCCGAATACCCTGGAGAACAGCAGGGAGCGCAGGACATCACAAGACGGAGGGCAGACGTCAGCCCTACTCGTCCTAGGCGCTAAACGCCATTTGGGACGGCTCCTCTTTCCAAAGACGCCCCCCCCCCGGAGCGCCGAAGCCCCTGGCTTTGCACCGCCTCCTGCTGTAGCCACGGCGTGCTGCCACGCCTGCCCTCCCCTACCCCCTGCACCGTAACTGTCGCAGCCTGGCCTGCATTCAGACGGTGAGGGTAGGGCCTGGCGTCGGTGCAGTGCCCGGCACCGCGGGACGCCAGTCGCCTGATGCTAACAGGGGCATTCAGCCGTGATGACAACAGTCAGCCTGTTCTCCGGCGCCCTCGTGTGCAGAGCGAGGTGGTGCGGGGCTGCTGGGCGGGCACGGCTGTGGGGTCTGCGTTCCTCCCCCCGCCCCCCGGGGCGCGCCTGCTGCCTGGTGGAGCCGGATGCGGCGCTGGGGTAAAGCAGAGGTTATTCATGAATTACTTATCCAAACACACAGCTCACGCTAAACAGCGCTTTAAAAATTGATGGCCGGCCTCAGCTGGGAGCCAAGGATTTCACGTTCGGTTTGTGCCTCTGCCGTGTTCGAGTCAGGAGGTTAATGCATCTGCCGGCTGCACCGAATAGCGTCGCTGGGTAGCGGTCGTGGCTCTTTGCCCAGGAACGGAGGCGAGCTGTCAGGCGGAGAGCAGGGCTTGCATGAGTTAGTGGTCCCCGAGGACGGGCACCTCATCAGGCCATGCCGGTTCCTGGGGGAAAGTGGGGCAGCCCCGCCTGACGGGCGCGTTAAAGCCATCCCTCCGCTCCCCTCTGCGCGTGCTGCCCTCCCGTCCCACAGGCCGCCTGCCTCCTCTGCCTGACCTCCGGGAACGGGGAGTTGGCTGGCATCGCACCCTCGGCTGTGCCGTCTGCCCTGCTCGGAGGACGTAGCCCCCCAGGCCGTGCCCCCGCAGCTCCCGCCGGCAGAGTGTGGTGTGTGCGTGGCAGAGCCATGTCAGCGCGCTGCCAGGGGGTCGCTGGTTGGGGTCTCACTGGCTCCCTTGGTGCACGCAGGTGTCGGACTCCGGGCTGTACGTCTGCGTGGCTACCAGCTCGACGGGGGAGACGACGTGGAGCGGGGCCCTGGCGGTGCAAGGTGAGTCACGGACCCGTTCAGCTGGGCCCTGGGATGGCGGGCAGTGGGGTGAGCCGCGCTAGCGGCTGGTCGGGGCGGAAGCTGGTCCCTGCTGGTTGCACCGTGTGGGGAGGTGTTTGTTTGCACCGGATGCAGGCACTGCGGGGCAGGCTCGCCAGCTGGGCCGCGTGGGAGCTCCTTGGCCCCATGCCCTGGGGTCGATGGCCTGCGTCTCCCCAGGCTGGTGGCTCTCTCTGCCAGGGCCTTACCTGTGCCTAGCTCAGAGCCGCTGCCGGGAGAGCGTGGCGCTGGCCTTGGTTGGCGTGCTGCATGTCCTGCACGGGACAGCTAAACGGTGCCGGCTCACCCGGTCTGCGGGCCCCTCCCTGATCTCTGGGCAGACGGCTGGGGCAGGAACTGGCTGTTCTCCAGGACAGAGCAAACCCGGGGAGCACCAGGCCCGCAGGTGTCGGCCGCTCGGGGGAAATCGCGCTGCCATTGCTGTGGGTGCCACTCCCTGACGGGACTTACAGACACGCCGGCTTCCCCTGCCCCAGGCAGAGCTCGGGGTGGGCCGCTGTGCTGCTGTTCCCGGGCTGCAGCTGGGTTCAGATGGGGGCAAGGGGGCAGTTCTCCACCCAGACGGCCCACGGCCCCGCAGCCCTAGCCGCCGGGACACCGGCTCATCAGAGCAGGCGTAGCTCAGCTTCCCCTCGGCATGGTGCTGCCAGCCTGCGGGAAACGCTTCCCAGGGCTTCTCCAGCCCCCAGCTCCGTTCTCAGCCCAGGGCACTGCTGGCAGGCCTAGGCCCTTCCCGGTGCCTTGCCAGCTCTGCACGGGCAGGCCTTGCCCACCAGTGGGTGCAGCACGAGCTGCGGCCAGGCAGGCATCCCCAGGCTGGCCCGGCACTGTGCCTCTCCCGTCCTGCCCCCCTGGGTCCTGGGCCTCGTCCGCGAGAGGCAGCGGTTGTGGCAGCCAGCTCGTCTCAGGCTTGCAGAGATGGCAGTGCCCGCGGGCTGGGTTGGCAGCGGTGCCCGTGCAGTGAAAGTCTCTGTGTCCCTGAAGCACACGCCCGGGCTGGAGCCAGGCCTCCCTGGAGCTGCCTGTCAGTCCGTCAATCTGTTCTTCTCCAGAGAACGGGGCTGACCTCCACGTGCAGCCCTCCGAGCCGGGCCCCCTCCCCGGCGCCCCCTCAGCGCCTCTGGTCACCGATGTCTCCAAGCACAGCGTCACCCTGGTCTGGAAGCCGGGCCCACAGAGAGGGGGCGGCGCGGCCACCGCGTACATCATCGAAGCGTTCAGGTAACGGCGCGCGCGCTGCAGCCTCGCCCGCCCGCGGAGAGGCCTCACGGACAGAGACGTGACGGGGCCCAGGGAGCGCCTGCCTAGGGATGGGGGCCGGGCTGGGAACACGGACCCAGGGGAGAGTCGGTGCCCAGTCGCGCTCCACTCCCCACCGGAGAACAGCCGGCGGCTGGGTCGGGTTTCCTCTTTGTTCGCGCAGACGGCTGTGGCCTAGTGGACGGAGCATGGGATCGCCTTCCTCTGCCAGTGGCCACTGCCTTTGAGTGCCTCAGTGGTTGCGCCTGGTGCTTGGGTGGTGCCAAGCTCCCCTCACGTCAGTGGGATCCGGGCGGCCTCTGCACTGCTGGGAATTGGGTCCTTCGGGGACCTCTCATTGGGACCAGCAACCGAGGCACCCAAAGTCAGTGGCCACTTTGGAAAATCTCCGGGTTCACCTCCCTGTGCCTCGGTTTCCCCATCGGAAAGAAACTGAGACCCATAAACAAAGAAACAGGCCATGGATGGAGATGAGGGTCGAGCAAGTCGGCCCCCCGACATCAGCCCGGCCACACGGCGCGGCTCCCGGGGCACTTTGCATGTACACGCACTGGGACTTCGCGGTTCCTACGGATTGCACGCGGCTGCGGTGATGGGCGACGGGATGAGAGGCGGTGCTACAGAGCTGATAGCTCTGGGGAGGAAGGGATAATAACTGTGGCGTTGGATAGATGGAGCTTTTCCTGGTTTTGCTCTGAAATGCAATCCCCAGAGCGTCATGCCCAGAACGCACGCGCTGTGTGATGGGGCCCTTTGGCCCGTCCCCTGCACCTTTCCCGGCAGATTTCATGATCTTGAGCCCAAGTTGCCTGAGCCGCAGGCTGTTGCATTTCATAGTCGTGCGCAGATACTCTACCTACGTACCCGGGCTCCCCTAACGAAGCCCCTGGGGATGCCGGTGAGCTTGGGCCAGGGGAAGCCGACCTTTAATCTGGGCTCTAGACCCTGCCGAGGGGCGAGTTCCCCAGTGAGAACAGCCCGGCTGGACTCCAGTTGGCAGAGAGGCGCCTGCCAGGCGTGGCTGTGATCTGCGTCTTGCTCTGGGCAGCGGCTCACTCGGCGGGCTGGGCATTAAGGGTTCATTGTTCCCTGCCCCCGGCACGCTGACCATCCCGTTCTCCTGCCCCCTGCCTGGGCTGGCTCTCGCTCGGGCTGGCCTGAGGCAAACGCTTCGACCCGCTGCTCCGCGGTTTGCGGGGAGCGAGCACTGATGGCCGGGGTGCCCTGGTAATCAGTGGGCAAGGGGGGGCAGCGGGCACTGGGGGAAGTTCCAAGCGTGCTCGACAATGTGTGTATGTGCGTGGCCGTGGTCTGCACTCCTGTCCGTCTGTCTGTCTGCCTACTGGGGCTTTCACGATTCTCGGCTCGCCTGCTCCTGCCCGTCAGACGTCAGTCAGCGCTTTCCTGTCACTGTCCCCACAGCCCATCCCTAGGCGTCGCAGCAGGGGGGCGAGGAAGGGCTCTGCGGGCCTGCGGTCCGTAACCTGCCTCTGCAGCGGGGCCCATCTCTCCACCGCCAATGGCGCTGCTGCCCCCTGTCCCTGCCTGAGCCCTCGCCCGAGTGCCCCATCACCCCCTGGCTGCGGGAGCCCCTTCCTGGCAGGCCAGTCTGCATGGAGGGGGTGGCGGCCAGGGGCGGCATCGCCCACAGCTGGGCCCATGGGCTGATGGGGGAGGAGGAATCTGCATGGCATGACCCTCCCTGAGTCCCTTGCTGGCCCCTGTCGCGCTGGGAGTGCAGAGAGACTCCCCTGGCACCACCGGGCCCTGCTGGACTCTGGAATCACCCCTGCCTGGCAGCGGGTCTTTAACCCTATAGAGCAAATCCCCTGGGGTCCTGCTTGCTGACGTTCTATGGGGCCCCGGCCCTGCTGTGGCCTCACATGGGGAGCCCGGTCTCTGGGCCCGGCCAGGCCCGGGCACTGCCCCATGCCTGCCCGCACTCGGGGAGGCGGCAGATGACGGGGCAGCGGCTCACCCCTCACCCCACTGCAGCCAGTCCGCAGGCAGCACCTGGCAGACCGTGGCCGATAACGTGCAGGTGGAGAAGCACACGGTGAGCGGCCTGAACCCCAACACCATCTACCTCTTCCTCATCCGTGCCGCCAACGCCTACGGGCTGAGCGAGCCCAGCCCCGTCTCGGAGCCGGTGCGCACGCAAGGTGAGGGCAGAGCGGGGCGGGGGACGCCCAGGCGTGGGGTTTTCGTGGGGGGGAAGGGGCTGGCAGGACCCGGGGGTCTCAGTCGAGGGGAAGCGGATGGGCAGAGGACTCTCAGGCATGGCCATGAGCAAGGGGGTGGTGGGATGGGAGTCCTGGTGAAGAGACCTGCACTGGGCTGTGGTCCCAGCCGAGCCCCTGTTGCATGCCCGCTGCAGACACACAGGGCAATGGTATGTGTCCAGGCAGCCGAGGGGCAGCCCCGGCCATTGGCACAGCTGGCCCCGGCAGGGGCTCCCGGCCGTCCCTGCGGGCTCCTTGGGCAGCAGGGCCTAGTGGGCACCAGGAGACAGTTACGTACCAGCCCCCTGGCTGGCTTGTGGGCACCTGCACCGGATCCTGTGCCCCGGTCCTCTGCTCTGTGCAGTGGCGTCACTCCGAGGAGAGCCGTCGGGCCGGGCGCTGCTCTCACGGCTGGGTTTGTTGGCAGATGTCAGCCCCACCAGGCAGGGCGTGGATCACCGGCAGGTGCAGCGTGAGCTCGGCCAGGTGCTGGTGCAGCTGCTGGAGCCCGTCATCCTCACCTCGACCACCATCCAGGTGTCCTGGACTGTGAGTACCGGCTCCGGCAGGGCCCCGGGGGGGCGCGGTGGAGGCGGGCAGGGAAGTTCACAGAGCGCAGGCGGGCGTGCAGGGGCAGCGTTGAAGGTGCGTCGCCCAGGGGGCCGGGGCAGTATGGGAGGCTGGTGGAATGGGGCCGTGCAGAGGGCAGGGGGGACGAGTGGGTGGCTTGTCGGGTCCATGGGCGGACGCGCCTCAATGCTGTCCGGGGGCTTGGTCCCCTCCCCGCAGGTGAATCGCCAGGCCCAGTTCCTCCAGGGCTACCGGGTGATGTACCGCCCGCGGGGCGGCGCCTGGCTGGCGCAGGACGTGCAGGCGCCGGCCCAGCGCAGCACCGTGCTGCTGGAGCTGCGCAAGGGCCAGGAGTACGAGATCAAGCTGCGCCCCTACTTCGACGAGTTCCAGGGCACGGACAGCGAGGTGCTGGCCGTGCGCACGCCGGAGGAAGGTCAGTGGCTAGCCGTGCGCGGGCTCTTCCCCCTGCTCAGAGCTCGGCCCTAGCGCGGGGCCCGGGGGCTGCCATGGGCCAGCGATGAGCCACCTGCAGGGGCTTGGGTTCCCTGGACGTGGGAGGGGTCCAGGGCTGTTTTAGAGGGGAAGCGTGCAAAGTGCTTCCGGGCATTCGTGGACAGGCTGCCCCGTCGTGCCCGTCCCGGCCTGGCAGCTCCCCGGGGCGTGGGGCCATGGCTGCACGGTGCCTGGCGCGGCACGGCTCCTGGCTGTGCCCGGAGCAGGTCCAGGGGCCCGCGGGAGGCTCGGTGCCACGCCCAGCTCAGCCGCAGTGAACCCTCTTTCCTCCCTCCCAGCCCCCAGCGCCCCCCCGCAGGCGGTGACCGTGGTAACAGTGGGCAACAGCACCAGCATCAGCGTGTCGTGGGAGCCGCCCCCCGCCGGCGAGCAGAACGGCATCATCCAAGATTACCGGGTGAGGGCGCCGTGGTGAGCGGGCCCCTGTCCGTGATACCCGACCCCTCTGGGGAGTCCTGCCCGGCCCGCATCCCCTGCCAGGGATCGGGCCAGGCGGCTGCTCCCCGCCACCCCGCGAGCTGCGGCTCACCAGATCCTTCTCCCCGGCAGATCTGGTGCCTGGCCAACGAGAGCCGCTTCCACCTCAACGCCAGCGTGGAGGGCACGGTGCGCTCGGCGGTGCTGCAGGGGCTGGTGCCCGGGGTGCTCTACCGCACGCAGGTGGCCGCGGTCACCAGCGCCGGCGTAGGAGTGAGGAGCGCGCCCGTCCCCATCCAGATCAGTGAGTGTGCGCTCCGCGGAGCTGCCCTGCGCCCAGCTTCCCGTCATGCCCCTTGCTGCCCCACTAGCTGGCAGAGCGCGCCCAGGACCTTCTCCCCAGTAACTGCATGCACCTGTGCCCGCTTGATGTGAAGGGGGGCGGCTCTGTCTGGCATACGCTGCCCGGGGGCATTCCCGGCAGGGCTGGGCTGGGCTGCTTGGCGCTGACCGGGCAGGGAAGGGGAAGGACGTTGGGGCTGAGTGCCTCCTGGGATGCTGGCAGCAGGAGGGAGGGGTGTGTGGCCTGGCACTGGGGGCATTCGTGGGGATGCAGCAGAGCCACTGGCCATGAGAGGAGGGGGGTGGCGTGAAGGGACACAGGTGCCAGCTGCCCTGCATGCTGCCTCCCAGGCAGACGGGACCTGCGGCCCCCGCGGGCCGTGCAGACGCCCTCTCACTGCCTTGCTGTCGCCACCTGTACCCGCCACAGAGCCTGCCTCGGAGCAGGGATCGGTGCCCGTCGGCAGCGGCGAGAACGTGAGCCTGGCCGAGCAGATTGCAGACGTGGTGAAGCAGCCGGCCTTCATCGCGGGCATTGGCGGCGCCTGCTGGGTCATCCTGATGTGCTTCAGCGTCTGGATCTACTGCCGCCGGAAGAAGAGGAAGGAGCTGAGCCATTACACGGGTGAGGTGCTGGGCTCCCCCCTACCCCCCCCACCAGTTACCCCCCTAATCCCCATCACCAGGACCAGGCCCCCACCGCCCGCCAGGGACATCCCTCACCCCCGGCGTCGCGTGCTATGGATCCACCCCCCGGCATGTACCAGACACTGCCCCTATGCCCACCACCATGCAGCAGGGACCTCAGAGATCAGCTCTCCCCACCTCCAGCCCCACACTCCCGATGAGAGGCTCTGCCTGGGACACAGCGGGGGGCCATCTCTGCAGCCTGGCAGCTTTCCCCGAGCCTGGCTGGTGTGCAGGGGCCCCCTCTGCTTACAGCTCCCGCCCGCCCCACATGGCTGTGAAGCCCCGCCTAGGGCTCCCCACTCTCCCGTGCTCTCCCTGTGGCATAGCACTTGGCATGCTGCAACCTCCGAGCACATCCCTGGAGCGTCCCGCCCCGTCCCCTGGGCCCCCGCGGCGCGCGCCGACCCACTGCCGCCAAAGCGACAGTGCACCAGCTCTCCTGTTCCCCTCAGCTCCCTGCCCCGCTTCATGCCCGGCGCTGAGACCCGGTTACACAGACTTGGCCGGTGGTTTCTGGGGGGTGGAGCGGTGTGGGGAACACGTGGTTACAGAGCGGGCGATATCCACGCACGTCTAGTGCTGGGACGCCGTGAACGAGGTGCTGTCCTGTCCCGGGCACTGCTGCTCACCCGCACTCTCCAGCCGGGCTCTCGGTCAGGACACACAGCGCCCTGCCAGCGTGTCTCCTCGGCTCTTGGTACCCCTGGGTACATCAGACCAACCCTTTGTCCTTCTTCGCAAACAGGCAAACACCCACTGACTGTCCCGTCCCACCCGGGGCTTTCCTTCCTCCTCTGTTCCCCGTCCCAGTTAGCGGCAGGGTCAGCATGTCGCTGGCCGTAGGTTGCTCCCAGCAACGGGGTGGAGACCACGGTCTGTCACCAGCCGCCTGAACGGACGCTTCCGAGCGCTGCCCCCTCCTGCTGACAGGCCTCAACTCCCCTCTTAGGAGCAGCGTTTTCTCTAGCGACAGCTGCCCCGCTCCTACCTGGGGGTGCATCTCCCAGTGCTTATGACACCCAGGGGCGGCTGGCTCTGGGTGAAACCTCACTTGCCAGCCTTTGGGGAATTCTAATGCATCTCTCGGATCCGGGGATCCCTGCCAGACCCTGTGCCCGCTGCCCCCAAGGGGCACCAAGGCGGTGACGGGGGAGGCCGGGAGGGTGGCGCGGGGCTCCCCAGGGTGCCAGGCAGCTGGGAACTGTTGCAGAGGCAGCTCCAGGGGAACAAGGCTGTGGCCCGAAGGGACGCAGGGCCTCTGTGTCACCCCACCCGCTCCCCCCAGAGCGCACCAGCCTGTGCATGCTCACCCCCCTGCCCCGTGCCGGGCCCCGGCGCCCACCCCCCCCTTGTTATGCCCTGGCATTCGCCCCCTCCTCCCCCCCCGCCTGTAGCTGCTGTGACTGACCGTGTCCCCTCCTCTCTTGCAGCCTCCTTTGCCTACACGCCGGCAGGTAAGGCCCTTCCCTCTCTCGCCCCCGCCCCAGCCCTGGGGCTCCCTGGACCCCTTGACCCGACCGGAGTTGCAAAGACGGTCCACCCAGTCCCGGGCCGGTTTCCCTGAACACAGGAGGAGGCGAGCGGCCACCCGGCGCCCAAGGCGTCCCCGGCGCATCTCACTGCTGCCGTCTCTCGCCCCCCTTCACCCGAACGTGAACCCCGGCCCCGCCCTGCCCACGTCGCTCAGAGACCTGCCTGGCCTGGGAGGTGCCTTGGTTCCGGCCCACGACGCGGCCGCTGAACTGGGCGAGCTGCCTGCTCCCCACGGCCTGGTCGCGGTGCTCTGGAACCGAAGGGGGCAGCCAGGCCCGACCCCCCGGCTCCCGGCAGCGGGGGCTGACGGCAACGTCTCTGTCTCCTTTAGTCTCGTTCCCGCACGCGGAGGGGCCGGCCCGCGGCACCAGCAGGTGAGTGCAGAGCTCCCCTTCTCCCCCCCGGCTGGCAGGGGAAACCCGCCAGCCGTGCGACCCAGCGTGCAGGGTCCCCCCAACCCTGCCTCTCTCCCCCGCAGACCGGGCCTCCTGGCCATGGCCACCGGCGCCTCCAGCTACCCGTGGCTGGCGGACTCGTGGCCCGCCCCCAACCTGCTGCGCAATGGGAATGCCAAGGAGCCGGGCACAAGCTGTCCTGGGAGCCACGACGCCACGGAGAGATACTACAATGGTACTCGTGGGATGGGGGGGTCAGGCCAGGGCAGGGGGGGGCTTAGAGCAGCTCCAGGAAAGGGGTCAGGATGAACAGGCCCATGTGTGGGGCAGCTTCGGTCCCAAGGCTTTGGGGGCTGGGCGGGTGAAGGCGCCAGCTACGTGCATCTCTGGGGGACCCACGCTGGCTTTGCTGGGGAGCAGCTGGGCAGAGCTCCCAGAGAGGGCGGGGGAAGCCGCCCAAGGCAGCTGGGCCACCCCTGGGAGCTCGGAACCGGGCAGCAGCTTGGAGCCCACGGGGCAGGCGCAGGAGCCGCTGGCCCCAAACGGGCCGTGCTGTGGCTTCCGCAGCAGCCGAGCTGTGCCGATAGCAAGGTGGCCGGTGTCTGTGACTCGCCCCCACAGAGGTCGGCATTTCCAACTACCTCGCCCAGACGGAGAAGTTCGGGGCGGGCGTGGGGGACGGCCCCATCTACAGCACCATCGACCCCGCCAGCGACGAGATGAGGACCTTCAACGGGGCCTTCTCGCAGCACACCACGCCGTACGCCACCACGCCCGTGGCGCCGTACGGGGGGCCCGGCCTGCCCTCTCCCCACGAGGAGGAGAACCCACGCCACACCCAGCCCGGCCCCTGCAGCAGTCAGTACGCGCTGCCGGAGCGCAGCAGAGCCGAGCACGGTAGGGACGCCGGATCGCAAGTTCTGTGCCGCTCGTGCCCCGTCTGGGCACGGGGGGCCGGGGTGGGGGGCCAGCCTGTCCCGCCTGCCCCAGTGAGCCGGTGCCAGGCACTGAGTTGGCTCCCCCAGCAGCAGGGAGCCATGGTCCATTGCCAGGGGCATCCCCAGGACCCTGCCGAGGGCTGGGAAGCCCCGTGTGCGTCTCCAAAGGGGATCGGCTGGGCCTGGGCTGCGTAGCCCCCTCCCTGCGGGTCGGCCCATGTGGCGCAGGGGCTCGCTGGGGTTGCCCCACGCGCTGTGTGAGAAATGCCTGTCCGGCTCCGGTCTCTCTAGTGGCAAAGATCGGCAAAGCGAAGTCGAGGGGGAAGCCGGTGAAAACGCCCTCGCTGAATTGGACAGAGGTGCTGCCCCCGCCGCCCCCTGCCAGCGAGCTGAGCCAGTACATGGAGGAGGAGGAGGAGGAGGAAGAGGAAGACGAGCTGGCTGCCAGGTGAGCGCAGGGACGGCACCACCGCACAAACATCCAGCGATGCCAAGGCCAGGATCTCGGTGCCCCGCGGCGCAGCAGAGTCAGCGCCAGGGCTGGGCGAACGCCGCTGCCCGCGCCAGACTGCCCCAGCCCTGCCAGAGGCGCTGCGGGGAGCTGGGCGGGGCCAGACGGAGCTATGGCATTGCCAGACTGGCCGGTCGTGGGCTCCGTGCAACGCACTGGGGCCATCCCCACGGAGCGTGCGTGCCCTGCCACGGCCTCTCCAAAGCCTGCGGGGCTGGGCGTGATCCTGCACACACGAGCTGGGCCGGGATGCGTGGAGCCGGGCAGGACGAGAGATGCACAGGGAGCTGGGCGGGGCGGCTGTGGGAGCCAAAGGTGCTGTCCAGGTCCATGGCGCCCCAGCAGGTGTCTAATGTCTCCCCCACCCCCCCTTGCAGCGCGGAGGCGGAGGAGTGGTGCCCCCCGCTGCCCGAACGCACCTACCTGATGGAGAACGGCCAGGAGGAGCGATGCCCCCCGCCCCGTGGCACCGCCGCCTCGCCTGCCCACTCCTACGGTCAGCAGTCCACGGCCACGCTGACGCCCTCCCCGCGGGATGAGCTGAGAGCCGCTGAGGACATCCCCAGGCTGCACCACTTCGAGATCCCCCACCTGCTCCGGTAGGACGCGCCCCCGCTCCTGTGCCTGAGGCTCAGACTGCTGGGAGTGTCCCCGAGGCCTTCCCAGGCTGAGCCATGCCAGCTTCCCCACTCAGCTCCGCCAGTGCTCCTCAGTCCCGGCCTGCAGCCCCTGCTATCCTAGACTGGGGCTCCCCACACACACGAGTGGCCATGCTGGGTCAGACCAATGGTCCACCTAGCCCAGCATCTGCTGTGCCGACAGCGGCCATCACCAGGTGCCTAGAGGGAAGGAACAGATCAGGACAGTTATTGAGGGAGCCATCCCCCGTCTGGCAGTCAGAGGTGTAGGGACACTCAGAGCATGGGGGTGCTGCCCATATTGGCTAATAGCCATTGATGAACCTATCCTCCATGAACTCATCTAGTTCTTTTTGGACCCTCTTTCAGTTTTGACCTTCTCAACATCCCCTGGCAAGGAGTTCCACAGGTTGACTGTGCATTGTGTGAAGAAATACTTCCTTTTGTTTGTTTTAAACCTGCTGCCTACTAATTTCATTGGGGGACTCCTGATTCTTGTGTCGTGAAAGGGTAAATAACACTTCCTAACACCATAACTAACACTTTCTCCACCCCAGTCATGATTTTATAGACCTCTGTCATTCCCCCCCTTAAAGCTGAACAGACCCAGTCTTTTTAATCTCTCCTAATATGGAAGCTGTGCTATCCCCCTCATCGTTTTCATCGCCCTTCTCTCTGCCTTTTTGAGATGGGGTGACCAGGACTCGGCGCAGTATTGGAGGTGTGGATGTGCCATAGATTTCAATAGCAGCATTATGATATTTGCTGTTTCCTTTCCTAATGATTTCCAACATTCTCTTCGCTTCTTTGCCTGCCGCTGCCCATTGAGCAGGTGTTTTCAGAGAACTACCACAGTGACTCCCAGATCTCTTTCTAGGGTGTTCACAGCTAGTCTAGGTCCCATCATTTTGTATGGATAGTTGGGATGATGTTTTCCAATGGGCAACACTTTGCATTTATCAACATTGAATTCCATCTGCCATTGTGTCACCCAGCCGTTCAGTTCTGTCAGATCCCTTTGTAACTCTTCGCTGTCAGCTTTGGACTTAACTATCCTGAGTAATTTTGTATCATCTGCAAACTTTGCCACCTCACTGTGTACCCCTTCTCCCCATCATTATGTTGAACAGCACTAGTCTCACTGTAAATCGTTGGGGGACCCTATTATTTGCCTCTCTCCATTGTGAAAACTGATAATTTATTCCTACCCTTTGTTTCCTGTCCTTTAACCGGTTACTGATCCATGAAAGGACCTTCCTTCTTATCCCATGACTGCTTACTGGGCTTAAGAGCTTTTGGTGTGGGACCTTGTCAAAGGCTTTCTGACAGTCCAAGTATGCTATGTCCAATGGATCACCCTTGTCCATACGCTTGTTAGTCCCTCAAAAATTCCATAAGATTGGTGAGGCATGATTTTCCTTTACAAAAGCTGTGTTGACTCTTGCCCACCATACTGTGTTCATCTGTGTGCCTGACAATTCTGTTTTTTACTATAGTTTCACCCAGTTTGCCTAGTCCTGAAGTTAGGCTTATCAGCCTGTAATTGCCAGGATTGCCTCTGGAGCCTTTTATAAAAATCAGCATCACATTAGCTAGCCTCCACTCATCTGGGACACATTTTGTTTTAAGCCATAGGTTACATGCCACAGTTAGGAGTTCTGTGATCACACATTTGAGTTTCTTCAGAACTCTTGGGCGAATCCTGTCTGGTCCTGGTGAATTATTGCTGTGTAATTTATGAATTTGTTCCAAGACCCCCTCAATCTGGGATGCTCCTCAGACTTGTTACATAAAAAGAATGGCTCGGGTATGGCGATCTCCCTCATAACCTGTGCGGTGAAAACTGATGCAAAGAATTTATTTAGCTTTGCCATAACAGCCTTTTCTTCCTTGAATGCTCCTTTTGCACCTTGATTGTTCAGTGGCTCCACTGATTGTTTGGCAGGTCTCCTGCTTCTAATGTACTTAAAAAACATTTTGCTGTTAGTTGTTGTGTCCTTATCTTCAATTTCTTTCTGCCCTGCCTTGTTGTGCTTTTACCCTTGACTTTCCAGAGTTTCTGCTCCTTTCTATTTTCCTCACTAGGATCTGACTTCCAATTTTTAAAGGAAGCCTTTTTGCCTCTCACTGCTTCTTTTACTCTGCTATGTAGCCATGGTAGCATTTTTTTTAGTCTTCTTACTCTGTTTATTTGGGGGTATACATTTAGTTTGAGCCTCTGTTAATGCGTTTTAATATCATCTCCATGAAGTTTGCCGGCATTTCACTCTTGTGACTGTTCCTTTTAATTTCTGTTGAACTAGCGTCTTCGTTTTTGTGTAGTTCTCCTTTCTGAAGTTAAATGCTAGTGTGTTGGGGGTTTGGGCACTTCCTCACTACAAGAATGTTAAATTTAATTACAGTATGGTCGCTATTACCGAGGGGTTCAGTTATATTTACCTCTTGGACCAGATCCTGTGCACCACTTAGGACTAAATCAGGAATTGCCTCGCCTCTCATGGGTTCCAGGACTAGTTGCTCCAAGAAGCAGTCATTTAAGGTGTCAAGAAAGTTTATCCTGAGGTACCCAGTCAGTATGAGGATAGTTCAAATCCTCCATTATTGGGTTTTCTGCCTTTGCTTCCTCTCTAATCTCCCTAAGCATTTCACAACCACCATCATCGTCCTAGTCAGGTGGTCGGTAAGATATTCCTACTGCTATATTCTTACTATTCAAGCATGGCATTTCTAGCCATACGGATTCGATGGTACATTTTGATTCATTTAAGATTGTTACTATATTTGACTCCATGCTTTCTTTCACATACAGTGCCGCACCCCCACCAGCGCAACCTGCTCTGTCGTTCCTGCCTTGTACTCTGGTATTACAGGGTCCCACTGATTAGCAATGTGCCACCAGGTTTCCACCATGCCTGTTGTATCAATAGCCTCATTTAATGCCAGGCACTCTACCTCTCCCATCTTAGTATTTAACTTCTAACATTTGTACATATGCACCTGTACAGTTTCTACCCTTCATGGGTTATATTTAAATGGGACTCTTTTACGTTTGCCTGGTCCGCATTAGCTCCCGCGCGTACTTTACCAACTTCTTTCCAAGCCTTTTTACTAGGATACAGAATTCCCCTTTTAATAATTTCATCCCTGAGGGATGTGTCTGTCTGACCCGTGTGCCCCTCCGCACTTGTTGGCTTACTCCCAGCTCTTAGTTTAAAAATTCCTCTACAACCGTTTTAACTTTACCTGCCAGCAATCTGGTTCTGGTTTGGTTTAGGTGGAGCCCATCCTTCCTGTAGAGGCTCCTCCTTTCCCAAAAAGTTCCCCAGTTCCTAATAAACCTAAATCCCTCCCCCCCACGCTATCATCTGATCCACGCATTGAGACCCTGCAGTTCTGCCTGGCCAACTGGCCCAGTGCATGGAACTGGGAGCATTTCAGAGAATGCTACCCTGGAGGTCCTGGACTTCAATCTCTGACCTAGCAGCCTACATTTGGCCTCCGGGACCTCTCTGCTATCCTTCCCTGTGTCATTGGTACCTGCATGTACCACGACCACCAGCTCCTCCCCAGCACGGCACATACGTCTGTCTAGATCCTTTAGAGATCTGCAACCTTCCCGCTCAGCAGGCAAGACACCATGTGGTTCTCCCGGTCATCACAAACCGCAGTACAGTGCTGTTACCTGGCTCTTCCTAATAACGGGGGTCCCCTCCCCCGGAGAGGTAGCCTCAGTGCGAGAGGAAACCAGGACATCCTCTGGAAGGAGGGTCCCAACAACGGGATCATTTCCCTCCCCTCCAGTTTGATGTTCTCCTCCCCGGAGACTTTCATCCTCCACAGCACAGAGGCTGCCAGACTGGGGGTGGGACAGTTCTCCTGTGCCCTGGAAAGTCTTGTCTCTGTCTCCCTTAGCTCCTCCAGTTCAGCCATGCTGGTCCCCAGAGCCCGTATTCGTCTCTGAGGGCCAGGAGCTGCTTGCACTGAATGATCACGCCATCTGCCCACGAGGCAGGGACGCGCGCATGCTGCATTCAGTGCAATACACTGGGTAGCCCCACCTGCCTTCTCTTTACTCCGGCTGGATGGTTTGTTTGTTTGCGGGGTGCAGTTCTTGGCCTCGGTTTAGGGAATGTTTGGTCGGTGTCTCTGGCTCTCACACTCCCTCTCGAAAGCGCCTCCCAAAACTCCCGTTGGCTGCTCCCCTGGTCACGCAGGAGCTGGCTTGTTCTTCCTGAGCTAGCTCTGGCCAAGGGATCCTAAGGGGTTAGGGCTCCAAGGCCGGCCGGATGGAGCCCGTTCGGAAGCTCTCAGCCTAGCCTAGCCGGCCACTAAACCCCGAACTGACCACACGATACACGGCAAACCAAGCACACGACAAACTAACAGGCACCAAACTTGCCCCACGGGTCATAGAGACCTCCCCAGTACAACTCCCCTGCGTGCTAGTTCTGCCGGTGCCCCTCAATCCCAACCCGCAGCCCCCTGCCGTCCCAGCCCTGGGCTCCCCACCCCCCGCTCTGCAGTATCCACGCGTAACCTGGCCTGGGTCGGTCCTGGGCTATGGCTTTCGAATGAGGATGTCCCCCGTGGGGTTCGAGGACACCCCAGCTGGTTCAGCGGTGCTGAATGCCCAAGGTGGCGCTCTGGGTGCCGATGAATTACCCCTAAACCGCGGGCAGCCTGGAGGCCAGGGAGGCCAGGGTCTCCTCTCACCCAGGGGCAGCTGGCGGGGATTCTGCACAGCTGATAACGGGGGTGGGCCCCCAGCACTGGGCAGCGGATGGGCTTCTGCCACGGCTGGTGTGTGCAGCTCTGCCGGGGCAGGGTGGGTGCCAGGAGACATTCCTCGGCTCCTGGCGCAGGGGGCAGATGGCGCGTGGCTTCACTGGGCTGCCCTTGCTGTTTTCAAGGCCGTTGCCGAACGGCTCGGGGGTGCTGCCCTTGGCCCCGAGCCCCCCGCTGACCCAGTCCGACCCCAACCTCACCGCCCTCACGGAGGGGGCCGATGGCCACACGCCCAGACACGGACACAGACGCAACCTGAGTCAGACCCCAGCGCACAGCGCCGAGAACGTCGCGTCCCCGAGCCCAGGTGGGTGCAGCTCAGTTCCCCTGGGCCCAGCCGTCGGCAGCATCCGTCGGGCCTAGTGCCTCTGCGGGTGCAGGGGAGGGGGGGGCTCCGTGAAGGGATCGGGGCGCTGCAGCTCGGGAGAACTTGGTTCGCGCCGGCCGGCGCCGCGCTGAGGGAGCAGGGAGCCAGGCCCCTGCCCACGCAGCGCCCGTGGGACGAGATGGGAGGCGGAGGCAGGTCAGGGGCTCACGCTGCCTTTGCCGACAGGTAAAGCCCGTCCTGCCCCCGGTGACGCATCCCTCGCCCCGGCACAGAAGGCGAGAGCCAAGAAAAAAGCCAAGCCCAGCCACTACCGCCGGGAGAAGAAACAGGGAGGTGAGTGTGGGCACGGCCCCTGGCAGCGAACGCCCCGGCTGCCCAGCCAGCCAGGGAGCTGTTCGCTGGGATGCCCAAGACTACGCCAGCCAGAGCAGCCCTTTCCCACCGCCCCGGCCGGGCAACAGGATGGGCAGCCCAGCTCCTGGCTCTTCTGTCTGATGGGCAGCCGGTGGGCCCCCTCCGAGCCATTCCCCCTCCCCGTCAGGGGCTCTGCCAGGCGCCGGCGGGGGCAGCGGGTTCGGCTGGGTGCGATGGGCACAGCCTGACTGGCACGCTGACATGATTCCCCCGCTTCCCGCACAGATCTCCCACCGCCCCCACTGCCACCGCCCAGCGAGGACCCCGGCGCCTCTGCCCAGCTCCCTGCGCCACCACCGGCCTGCAGCGCCTCCTCTCTGGAGAGGGACGCAAGCAGTGCCGGCGCCACAGAGCGGAGAGCTGGCCATCGGACCGCGCCGGGCCAGCACCAGCACCGAGACGGTAATGCCAGCTCCCCCTTTTCCCCCGGCCAGACTGGGGGGCGTCCCCACTGCAGGACAGCTCGTGCTCACAGCCCCTCGCCCTCACCACGCTGGGGGCTGTTCTCCTGCGTGCTCCTGGCCCCACCGCCAGCACCTCCTCCCCAGAGCTGCTCAGAAACCAGCCCCCCTCGGGCACGGACAGGCAGGTGCCTGCTGTGGGCACAGGCAGCCCAAGCCTCCACGTTCCTACCCCGGGCTGGCTCCTGCTTGCCGTGCGGGACCCCAGGGCAGGCTGAACCCGTGGCGTTGAGCAGACGTGCTGGGATCGCGGTTCCATGGCAGGGCCCCACCCCGTTACAGATCACACGCCACGTGGTGCCGGCGCAGCAGCTGGCCGCGAGCCGCTGTGTGCTGCAGGGCAGCGCCGTGGGCCCCGTCCCCTGCCACGTGCGGCCGGGGCTCCCCGCGGGGTCCAGGCCCGCCGGGTGCATCTGCCGCATGCGCCGGGCGGGAGGCAGCGCCAGCCCCACCCACGCGCCCATCCCTTAAATTGCAGCGGAGGAGATCGTCCCGTACAGCAGGCCCACCTTCCTCTCCAGGGGGCAGGTGTCAAGCAACTGCTCCACGACCGGCAGCTCCTCCTCCAGGGGCTCAACGGGGTCCCGGGGCCACGGCGCCAGCCGCAACAGGACAGCAGAGCGCAGTGAGGTGAGCCGCCGCCCGTGCCCCGCTCTCCGTAACCGGGGGGGCCTGCCCGGCACTGGGGACCACGGAGAGGTGGCCCCAGGCAGCCACCTGCAGGGGCAGGACACTGGGACCCTCCACAATGGCCCCCTGGCCTAGGGCTGGTGTCGGGTGCCAGGCAGGGGCTGGGTGTGGATGGCTCCCCCGTCCCTTCCCCTGCAAGCCACCTGGGCTGGTTCGCTCTCCTGGATCTGCAGCCGGTGGCGCAGGTGAGCTGGGCGGGGAAGGCTTGCTCCATGAGTCACTCTGATGGGCAGGGAGGATGCCTTGGCTCCCCGTGGCCTGGCCAGGGAGGATCCTGGCAAAGCCAGAGCCGTTAGGAGGCTGTAAGCATGCCCAGGGGAGGGCGCACCCCGTCCTCGTGGGCTCTGCTGTGCTTGCTGGCTCAGAGATGGCTGGGATGGAGCTGGACCACACACAAAGACGAGCAGGCTTGGATCCGGGGCTGGGACCCCAGGCTGCCCGCAGCGAGGGGCTAGGTGGAGGGGTCCTGCGTCCAGCCCCTCCCGGCTCCCAGCCCCGCTGATGAGTTTCTCTTTGCAGGAGAAGAGATGAAGCCGGCGGTGTGGCCGAGCGAGCGGCCGCAGGCTGAGAGCAGAGCTGTGCCCGGAGACGCTGGGCTGGGCGCTGGGCTTCGGCCTGGTTTAACTGATGACCCTGTGACTGGAGCCGGGCGGCCCGGTCCCTTGTAAATAGGCGGGGTTGGAAGCAGCTGGCCAGGGCCAGGCGGGCTGTGTTTATAGCCAGGACACGGGGCTCGCGGGTGAGGCTGCCTGGGCCCGTCCGGGACCAAGCCGGCAGCTCTGCAAAGGAAGGTTTATGCCCAACAGGACAGGGGCGGGAAGCTGGGGCAGGAGCAGCTTCCTGCCAGGCGCAGAGAGCATCCCCCCCATGGGCACTGCCGGCCGGGCCAGCCCCTCGCATGGGCAGGGCTGTTTTTGGTAGCTAATGAACCGTTTTGTAAAACCACCAATAAAGCTGTTTGTTCCCCTGGACGGAGCGAGGGGCTTGGCTTCTTGGGGGCAGGGCCGGGGCAGCAGGATGAACCCCATGGCTCTGCTGCGGCACGGGGCTGCGCGTGGCAAAGCTCAGATTACGGCAAGTGAAAACGTATTACGAATCTCACCTGCTTCCCCGCCCAGTGCCCTTTCCCCTCGGGCCCCTCGCTGGGCTGGACCCACTGCAAAGCTCTGGCCCCAGCCGAGGGGACTGGTTTTGAATCGGGGTCACTGACAGTCTGGAGAGGCTGGCGTAGGGCCAGGGATTGGGGTGGAGGGGGGAGCTTCTTTTTATAAACCTGAACTGGGGTTTGCCCTGGGAGCCGGCCCAGCCTGGAGGAGGGGGCGATACGATGGCAGCACGCTAAGGGCTGAGCCGCGAGGAACCCATTTTGAAGCACTTGGTGGCGAGGAAGGTGATCGGGAACTGTCAGCATGGATTGACCAAGGGCAAGTCATGCCTGACCAACCTGATTGACGAGGTGACTGGCTCTGTGGATGTGGGGAAAGCGGTGGATGTGATATACCTTGACTTTAGCAAAGCTGTTGATACAGTCTCCTACAGTATTCTTATCAGCAAGTTAAAGTAGTATGGGTTGGATGAATGGACTATAAAATGGATCGAGAGCTGGCTAGAGCATAGGGCTCAATGAGTAGTGAGCAATGACTTGATGTCTAGTTGGCAGCTGGTAACACGTGGAGTGCCCCAGGGGTCGGTGCTGGGGTCAGTTTTGTTCAACATCTTCATTAATGATCTGGAGGATGGGGTAGATTGCACCCTCAGCAAGTTTGCAGATGACACTAGGCTGGGGGGAGTGGTAGATACCCTGGAAGGTGGGGATAGCATACAGAGTGACCTAGACAACTTGGAGGATTGAGCCCAAAGAAATCTGATGAGGTTCAACAAGGACAAGTGCAGAGTCCTGCACTTAGGAAGGAAGAATCCCATGCACAGCTACAGACTGGAGACCGACGAGCTAGGCAGCAGCTCTGCAGAAAAGGACCTGGGGGTAACAGTGGATAAGAAGCTGGATCTGAGTCAGCAGTGTGCCCTGGTTGCCAAGATGTGGACAAATTGGAGAGTCCAGCAGAGGACAACAAAAATGATGAGGGGGCTGGAGCACAGGACTTAGGAGGTGAGGCTGATGCAAAAAAAACCAACCAGCCGCCCGCCCTGCTGGGTTGCAGCAGGGTGACCCTGTTGACTCACATTGCACTTGTGACACACTAAAGCCCCTGGCTCCCTTTCCGCAGGACCCCTTCCTAGGCAGTCACTTCCCGTGGGGTGCGTGTGCGACTGAGCCGGCCTTCCTACCTGCAGAACGCTGCATTCGTCCTGACTGAATTTCCGCCTGTTTTTTTCAGACCATTTCTCCAGTTTAGCCAAGCTCATTATGAATTTGAATCGCATCCTCCAAGGCCCTGGCACCCTTCCTCCCAGCTTGGCCCAGCGAGCGCCCCCGGCGCAGCGGGCTGGATTCTTACACCGGCAGGGCCGGTCGAGGCCACCCAGCAGCAGCGTGGGACTTGGCACACGCAGCTGTCCCCGGGCAGGGCCCTGCACTCACAGCGGGACCCCAGGCCTCTTCCAGGCAGTACTATAGCTGCTGTCGAACCCACCCCCCGGCCAGGATATTATACAGCTTTTACACACACACACACACACACACACACACACACTCTCTCTCTCTCTCGGGTGGGACGCACGTGGCTCACCCCATGCTGTGCGGCAGGTGACACGGCAGCGCTCAGCTCCCTGGAAAAGGGCTCTTTATTTACAGGAACGCGGCCGGGCTCTTTATTTACAGGACCGCGGCCACGCAGCGTTAGTAGTTGGGAAATCAGGCAGGTTAGGAAAAGCCTCAAAGCAGCCAGTAAAGGACGTTGTAAAAGCTACAAAGAGCCGAGTGTTGAGCCCCCTGCGCGGATCTGCCCAAACGCTGTAATGACCCCAGCTTGGATATCCCAGCCTGCAGCTTCCTGGGGCGAGCTGAGCGCCGTGAAGCAAACGCAGGCCTCTGTAAAACGACAGCAGCTGCAGGGGGCTCCCTGTGGGGCCCAGGAAAAGCTCTCGCTGGCGAGTGCCCCAGACAGCGGCTCAGAGCAGAGATCTGCACCCCGAAGCCACCCACAGGACTCCTGGCTTGGGCCCCACATTGCCAGAGAGCATGGGGCGCCAGCCTGCGAGTGGGGCAGCGGGTGGGAGTGAGACCAGGCACTCGGGAGAAAACGCCTCCGCCAGCTCCGTGGCCAGGCCATGCTGGGTGTGGTTCCTCTCCCGCTCGGAGCAGCCTCTGCCCGCTCTGCCAAGAGCTGCCCCGTCGGCCTGGCCCGTCCCGTCTCGCCCGCTGAGTGCTGCTCCCTTCCGCGCAAGGCTGGCGAGTCCCTGCAAGCCTTTCCCCTGGGAGGGCAGGACAAGGCGGGGGAGCTTCAACGTCCTTTCAGGAGGGATTGCATTGCCAAGAACCAGGGGCCAGGCCGGTCTAGCAGGGCCCGCAGCTGGGGACATCAGTAACCCCCAGGCCCACGTTGCCCCGAATCTCCCTGGGGCTTCGGGCATTGCAGACGTCACACCTGCCCGGTCCAGAACATGCTCGGCCCTGGCGTCCCCTCGGCCATCCGCTCCATGGGCTTCTCCCCCTTCCTGGAAAGGACAATGCTGTTTGGCATGGGGCCGTGGGCAGCGGGGCAGGGGGCCTGGAGCTCTCCCATGGCCCCCCCGGCGGAGCTGCTGAATGCTGACACACAGGGGCCTGGAAAGAAATCACCTTTTACTACCAGCGACCAGCAGCGTCTGAGCAGCTCAGCACGCGACGCTGCAGTCCACGGGTGGGCCGGGCCGGGCCTGGCCTGGGGGTCCCCGGCCCTGGGCAGAGGGGAAACGGGAATTCTCTTTGTTCACGGGAGGCCGGTTTGGACCACGTTCCCCCGGCAGGCCGGCTACAAGAAGTTTCGGCCCAGGGGGACTCAGTGGAACAAAAGCGGCTGGATCATTTGGACATCAGGCACCGATGACGTGACGTGCTGAGCGTGTTTCCTCGTGAGACGGGCAGGGCTTCCCACACAGGGCCATGGCATCTCCAGCTGGCACATGGCAGGGCCAGGCACAGAGGCACGAGCCGGTTGAGGGTCTGGAAGGCAGGCATCTGTCCTGCTGCCTGCACGGCAGAGACACCAAGGGCAGGGCATGGGGGAGAGAGCCGGGAAACCTAGCTTTAATTCCAGCTCCAGCAGAGACTCACTGCACACAGCGGGGAGTGCAAGACCGGCCGGCCAGCCTCACTAGTGCGAGGTGTGCTGGCAAGGAGCCATGAGAGAGTCCTAGCCAGCAACAGACGGGCAGCAGGGCTGGGTACACCCGAGCATCGAGGATCCAGGCTGAAACGTACCTGGCACAGCTCCTGGCCTCTCCTCTGCCCCGTCCAGACCCCATGGGGCCGCCCTCGCTGCGGTTGTGAGAGCTGGGCAGGTGTGGGTCTGCCAGGATCCCTGGATCCTGCCACAAATTGCCTTTCCCCGACCCTCTGCACCCAGGCACCAGACTGAGCTCAGCCCCCAGGACAGGGACCCACCGGGGAGTCATCAGGGGCACGGGGCACTGCAGTCTGGGCTGAACTCCTGGCTCAGCGCTGCCTGCAAGGGGGCAACTCGAGAGCTGCCCAGTGAGCACAGTGTCCTAAGCAGGCCAGGGCTGCCCGAGGGCGCCCACGTGCCACTTGCCCGGCCCCCAGGAGAGGCCCGGTGGCTGGGGCGTGCGCTCCCCTGGCCGGGGAGCATGCAGTGCTGCAATGCCGGAGCAAGCCACCCCGCAGGGCCCAGCCCGCGCCCGTCAGCGACACACAGTCACCCTGTGCCAGGCAGCACCAGACTGTCACTTGCCGTTTGGCCCATGCCCAGGGGCAGCAAAGGGCCGGATCCCGCTCAGTGCTGCCTTCCCCTCGTCCGGCTTCTCAGGGGCAGGCGTCCCCTCGGCCCCCTGGGAGTACGTGGCCTCCATTTCCTCCATCCAGCCGGCGCCCCACTCCCACACGGGAAGGGGAAGGGGCTCTGCGCCCGCCCACGCCGCGCTCTCCCAGCGCTCGGGAGTGGGGAAGAGCCCAGCCAGCGGGGAGGCGGGCGGTGAGAAGTCTGTGGAAACAGCAGCCCCCGGTTACGTGGCGAGGATCAGGAGGGGCGGGCGAGAGAGGGTGACCCCAGGGACCTCACATCTGGACCCCCGCAGGGCTGGCCCGCGCCCACCCCCAGCACAGGCGGCAGACAGGGTCCCCATGGCCCCCACCCACCGTCACTAGGGGTCCCACTGGCCCAGCCGGAGCAGCAGAAGGGCAGCACGGCTGTGAAGTCCCGGTGCTCGCCGCAGGGCAGGGCGAAGGGCCAGGCCATTCCCAGGCTGACGTTCAGCGGGTGGAGCAGAGATCAGCGCCCGCCCCACAGGCTGCCTGGGCACCTGCGTCTCAGAGCTGGGACGGGGGCTGTCCGTGGAGGGGTGACACCGGTCAGCCCCAGGAAGGCTCCTATCCCCTGGGCTCTGGGCAGGGGGATGAGATCCGTGTACCTGGGTAGCCCGGCTCGGCCTCGCCGGGGCTCAGCCCGAAGCAGAAGCTGTCCACGGCCACGGCCAGGGCCTGTGCGAAGCTGGCGTCCACGAGGAAGGAGCCGTCGGAGGAGCTGACCAGGCTGCAGCGCGTGCTGGTGAAGTTCTCCTCGGAGACCGAGCCCCAGCCGTTGAGCAGGGAGCCGCCCAGGGAGCCCTCGGCCTCGCTGCGGCTGGACGAGGGTGTCCGGCAGTACCTGCGCATAGCGTGGCAGCTGGCCCCCTCCGTGTCGGGGTCATCGTCCTCCTCCTGGGCAGGACCCACCCCCAGCTCGGAGGGCAGCGGGCCACAGATGTACCCGTAGGTGTGCGGGGGGCAGCAGGCCTGCGGGACGGAGGCGGCGCGCTCCTGTTGGTGCCTTTGGAGAGAGAACATGGAGCTGGATTAAAGTGGGCAGCAGTCTTAGCGGGGAACGCCGCAGCCCCCGCGCAGAGAAGGCTGGGCTCCCTTGGGGTGGCTCCGATCCCTGCCTCGGCAAAGCCTGGCTCCTGAGGGATTCACGGCCAGCTCTGCACTTCCCAGGGCCAACCCCACAACACCCTGCCCGGGGTCCCACCCAGCTCCCCGGGGCCCAGCATCCGGCCTGAGCGCTTTGCAAAATGTGAGTGAGCAGGCGGGTGTGTGAGTGTGGATGAGTGTGCAGGTGGGTGTGTGGGGGTTAGCATGCAGGTGGGTGGGTGTGTTTGTGTGGATGAGTGTGCAGTCAGGGGTGTGTGGGTCAGCCGTGCAGGCGGGTGTGTGTGTGTGGATGAGCCGTGCAGGCGGGTGTGTGTGTGGCTGAGGGTGTGTGGATGAGTGTGGAGCAGAGGGGGAGTGATACACGGTGGCTGCAGGGAGAGGCTGTGCCTGGCCCCTGGGCCCTGCCGAGGGCTGGGGAGAGGATTCCTGGGCCTCGGCCCCAGGCAGTTTCCCGAGCCCTGGCCAGGCGGCTGCCTTTACCCTTGGGCCTCATCCTCCACGCTGAGCTCCAGGTATTCGGCCACCTGGCCCGGCGTCAGCACGGCCTCCGAGTCGTCGCCGAGGGAGGGCGCGGGCGAGGCGGCGGCGAGGCGGCAGTAGGGCACCGAGGGTGAGGGCAGCTTCCCCCCAGGGGCATCCCGCGTGCTCGGCGGCGACTCTCCAGCCGGGAAAGCCCTGGGTGCCTCCAAGCCAGCTCTGCTCCTGGAGACACAGACACCATCGGCGGGGGGGAGCTCGCCGCCAGGCTGCCATGCGGGTCCCTGGCACGCCCCTCATGCCCTCGCCTGCCCCGCCTCCCCCCGCCCAGATCAGCCCCCCGGGCTGCCCTGGCCCCCTGCTGGAACCGACCTGTGGGCAGCGAGGAGGGAATTCCCGCCCTGCTCCGGTGTCTCCACAACCCCGGGGAGGGAATTCCCAGAACAGGCCAGGAACACCCCCCGTCACGGTGACCCCCGCCATGCCCCCTCCTCCTGTGGCGCCGCTTTGCCCGTACAGTCCCTTTGGCGCGGGCCGGTAACTCGCCCTGCTGAGCACCGCTCAGAACGAACCGCCCCTGCTGTCAAACTGGCTGCACCTTTCGTCAAACCCGGCCCCAGTGGGGCTGACCCACGGGGCTCTTCTCTGAAGAGGGGGCATGGGCAGGTCCCCGGAGGACCGAAGGAGCGCTAACGCGCAGGGTGCCCGCCGGCTGCCACGCAGGGCCAGGCAGGACGCCCAGGCACGTCAGATAAAGGCGGACGGCGCTTACTCCGGCTGCGTGCCCTGGGGCTGGGGGCCATGAGGAGCGGGAGGGGCCGGAGGGGGGGGGAACTCGTCAGTCACGTGCAGTGAGCCTCTGGACAGCCGCAGCTTTGGAGAGCTGAAGGTCTGCAGCATTTTGGCACCATTCCCTAGGAAAGGACAGAAGAAAAACGATCAGTCAGCTGCCCACCTCTGCCACCCCCACCCCAATCACCCAGCCCCTGCCACCCATCTGGCCCCCCCAATCACCCACCCAGCCCCTGCCCCAGCCCCCAACCCATCTCCCCAGTCCCACCAACCAATCCCCACCCCACTCAATCAACTCAACTGGCCCCAGCCAACCAACTCCTATCCCCCAACCCCGTCCCCAGCCCCACCACGACCCAGCGGCTGGCAGCTGACGTGAGACAGGTGCGGACGGGGTCTAAGACGCACATGAACAGGGCGGGTGATTGGCCACGATTGACCAGGGTTGTGGGGGATTCTCCATCACAAGCAATTTTAAAGCGAGGTTGGGTGTATTTCTAAAAGCCCAGCTCTCGTTTAAACAGGACAATGCGGGGAGATCTGTGGCCTGTGTTATACGGAAGGTCAGGTTAGCCGATCACAACGGTCCCGTCCGGCTTCCGAGTCTGTGAATCCAGCCACCCAGCCAATACCCCACCCCAAGCACCCGCCCTGCCCAGCTAGCCACCGCCAGCCATTCACCAGCCCTCCAGCCTGCCTCCGGGCCAGCACCAACCAGCCAACCAGCGCCCCAGTCCCTCAACCCTTCCCAGCTCCCACTGACCAACTCCCCAGCCCCACACCAAGCGACTGACCCACCAGGCCTTCAGCAGCACCCCAGCCAACCGCCCGGTCCCTCCCCAGCACATCCACCTGCCTGCAACCAACGCTCCAGTCTCCCCAGAGTCTGACCCACCCGCCAGCCACTGAGCAACCAATCCTCACCCCGACCCACTAGCAACCCGCCAGCCCCCCACCCTCTAACCAGCCCCCACCCCACCAACAATCTCGGCGCTTGCCCTCCCGCGGATGGGCCCATGGCAGGAGCTCCCCTCGACCTGCCCCCGGCGCTTGCTGTGCCAGTCTCCCCAGCCGAGCCCAGCCTCTGAGTTCTCCGGCCAGGCACCAGCCCAAATGGGGCCAAGGAGGCGTCTCTGACAGCTGGCGGGGAGGCAGGGCCAGCCAACAGCCCCAGCCAGCAGCAGCGTGTGGAGGGGGCGGCCCTGGCTTCACAGCCAGCGAGCCATAAGAGACCAGGGGATCCTGCACCACGCTGACCAGGGCCTTGGCGTGCTCCAGCCCTGAGAGAGCCAGCCGGGGAGCTTCAGAGAGCAACGCAGCCCCCCAGCACAGCCCCCCAGACACCCCCCGACACAGCCCCCCAGACACTCCCCAGCTGGAGAGCTCCACAGGGTGACGCAGCCCCCCCAGAGACTTCCCCCAATGCAGCCCAACGAGACACCCCCCCAACTCAGCCCCCAGACACCCTCCACTAATGCAGCCCCACCAGAAACCCCCAACCACCGCCCCCCCCACTAACACAGCCCCCCTAGAGACTCCCCCCCAATGCAGCTCCCCAGACACCCCCACTAACACAGCCCCCCAGACACCCTCCGCTAACACAGTCCCCCAGACACCCCCTGCTATCACAGCCTCACCCTCAGAGCACCCCCAGACAGCCACAGGGCCCCACGGCCTCCCCCAAAATTCCCGCAGCCCCCCCCCCAAGGTCCCATCACACTCACAGGCCTGCAGAGCACCCAGGAAACGCCTTTGCACCCCGTTGCTGCCTTGCAGAGTTTGAGCGCAGGTGTCCTGCCCTTCGCCAGCCCCCCCGCCCCACGGCTACTGGGGAAGGCTGGCCTGGCCTGGGGCTGCAGCCCCAGCGCTCTGGGGTCAAGCCTGGAGGAGGCTCCCTGGGGCAGACCACGGCTCCGCTCACCTTTGCCTGCGTGGTGTGTCCCTGAGCGGCGGGTGCCGGGCGCGCTGCCGGGGCTGCTGGAGTACGCCGGGGGGCTGGAGGACAGCGCAGGGGTGCTGTGGGCCTGCTGCAGCTCTGGGGGAGAAGGAGAGTGGGGTGAGCCCTGGGGCAGGGCCTGGCCTCCTGCCGGGGGAGGGGAGAACCACCTCTCCGCGTGGCTCCGCTTAGCTGGGCTGCCCCTGGGATTTGGCCGGGGACTGTGGCTGCAGCGCCGGACACAGGGCCGAGGCCTGGGAACCCCTGAGCCACGCTGCACCTGGCCTGCACTGCTCTGCCCCCCGCCAGAGGGGCCTGGGATGGAGGAGGGGCTGTGCCGTCACCCCACGTCACAGCACAGCACCCCGGGGCACAGACAGCCCCACAGCTCCTGCCACTGGATTCCTCTCACCGCCACGGCTCGTTTGTCCCTGAACCCTGGAGCCAATCAAATTCTGGCCTCTCTCAGCCCCCCATTTCCCACGGCAGCCCCCCACGCAGCCCCCTGCGAAGGCAGAGACGTTGCGGGGATCAGCCCGTGTCTCCCTCACTGGGCTTTGCCCGGAGCTGGAGGCTGGCTCCAAGGAGAGGGTGTCAGTGGCCATGTGGGACAGCGGCTGCGGGCGGCACCTGCCAAGGGGGCGCAGGGTGGGGCTGCCGCTGGCAACGCACCTACCTGGGGCTGGGGTGGGTACGGCGCCAGCAACCCTTGGCGCTGCCCCAGGCCCATTCAGCCATCGCACTCAGCAAGCCCGGCTCCGCGTCTGCAGCTTTGTGCTTCTGGCATTCCTGCCCCGTGCCCGGGGCCACGCACCAGCCCCGTGCCCCCAGAGCCAGGTCCCTGGGCAGCCAGCGCTGGCCAAGGCTCTGCGGCTCCCGTTCCCCCACGAGCTCCCGCGTCGCAGGGCCTGGGGCTGGCGCGGCCTGCCCTGCGAGAAGGGAGCAGCTCGTGGCCGTGGGCTCAGCTTCTCAGGAGGGAAATGCCAACCCTTCCCGCTGGGCCCGTGTGCCCGCCAGGTGCATTGCCCCCCCTGAAGTCAGAGCCCCCAGATCTCCGATGGGACTTCCCGGGTGGCCCTTACCTCGCTTGCTGCCGCTCTCCCAGGGTCCCTGCAGGGCGAGGTTGCGGGGCCCGGGGCCCGCTGGCAGCCGCGGCCCTCTCCTTCCGGCTCCCCTCTCCGCGCCGAGGATCTGGCTGTACCGGGGCCCGGGCCTGTGGTCGGTGGGTCCCCCGGGCTCCACGGCTCTTGGGTAAGCGCCAGGGGGGCTGGGCAGCGGGGGGCAGGGAAAGGTTGGCGTGTCCCTGGCAGGAAGGTCGACGTACAGCACGTTGTACAGGCTGCTGCTGTCGGGCCCCCAGGGGCCAGCCGGGATCTGGGCGCTGTGGCCCGGCCTGTCGCAGGGCACGGCTGCAGAGAGAAATGGGAGGGGAGACGTGGCTGTGTTACAGCCCCAGGTCCATGTGCCCCTGGCAGCCTGTGACGCTGCCCCCCATCCCGCCACACCACTGGCCTGCAGCACACACACCCCCTGCACACACACACACACACGCCCTGCACACACACACCCCCAGCCTGCAGCACACACACACCCTGCACACATACACACACACACACACACACACACACACACACGGCCTGCAGCACATACACATCCTGCACACACACACACCCGGCTTGCAGCACACACACACCCTGCACACACACACCCCTGGCCTGTAGCACACACACACACACACACACACACACACACACACACACACACACACACACACACACACGCACACAGCCTACAGCACACACACCTCCTGCACACACTCACAGACACCCCTGGCTTGCAGCACGCACACACCCTGCACACACACACCCAGCTTGCAGCACACACACACCACACACACACACACACACACACACACACACACACACACACACACACACACACACACACACACACACACACGCCTTGTACACACACACACCCTGCACACACACACGCCCTGCATACACACAGACACCCAGCCTTCGGCGCACACACACACCCTGCACACGCACACATACGGCCTGCAGCACACACACCCTGCACACACCCTGCACACTCCGCAGACTGCAGCACACACAAACACATGCCTTCCTGGCGGGGGCTGGGGGCGATAACCGTGCCGTGGGGCCTGTCTCCCCCAGCGGCAGCTCCCCAGCAGGGTTCTCCAGCCGTCCCTCCTGCCCCGCCTCAGTGCAGGGTCCCCATGGCTGCACTGAAATGCTGAGCTCGGAGACTCCTCCGCGGGGGAGCAGTCCTCCCCCATGTGCCGGAGTCCCAGGGTCCCTAGGACCCTCCACGTGGCACTAGCCTCATGACCAGCGCTGGCCGGGGGCCTTGGGGTCAGGCTCTGGCCCTTCCTGGCTCTCCTGGGATGTAGCCACGCTGCTTCCCGTTTCTGTGTAAGCTGCACTCCAGGGAGGCGTGGGGCTCACTCAAAGCCCCCACGTGCTGGCTACCCCCCAGACGCCGACTGCAGGCACTGCCCTGGCTGGGGGCTGAGGCGTGTTTGGAGCCAGGCGCTGCCACGGCATTCAGGTGCGAGCAGAGAGGCCCCAGTCAGGAAATCCAGGTGTCTGAGAAGTCATCTCTCCCCCTGCGACGAACCAGGTGTGATACCAGATTCCCCCTAGCTCTCCAGTCCCCCGGGGAGCCTTCCAGCAAGCGCCGGGCACAGCAAAAACCAGCCGAAAATCCCCCTCTCTGTATTCAGAGAACCGGCCTGGCCTCCTCCCCTGACACCACGGGAAGGACAGAAAAGGCAGCGTCCTAATTCCCGGCCGTTTGCCGGTCACCTTCCAGGAGCCACAACACAGCGAGCTCCTGGAATCCAGCACGGACACCTTCCCTGCTGAATGGCCTGACTCGCTGTCCCGTCCTGCCCCTGAAGGCGCAGCGAGGGGTCTGGGCTGGTTGGCGCGGCAGCCTCTGTCCTGCCACCGGCAGGAAATGGCCAGGAGCCGAGCGGCGCCGGCGCAGCAGGGACTCACTGGAGCGGTGCGCGTCCAGGTTGTCTTTGGTCTCAGCCCACAGGAGCTGGCTGCTGGAGCTGCTGCTGGAGCTGAAGTTCTTGGAGCAGGAGGTGGATTTCCAGCTGTCGGCCGGCCAGGGGGAGTCGCTCACGCAGATCCTGGGGTTGGGGAGAGGAGGAGACGATCCAGGCACCGGAGCAAGGTGATGGCACCAGGAGGGGCCCCGCTCCAGCCCCCGCGAGCACTGTGCTATTAGTGGGCCAGGCTCGCTGGCCAGCGCCGCACAGGCAGTTCCCAGGGAGTGGAAGGATCCCCTACGCTCCCAGCCTGGCTGCTCCAGGAGGTGCAGGTGCCTCCCCATGGCCGGGTACGTTGGGCGAGGAGCAGGCATGTTCTGGCCCCCTCCAGCTGGGAGATGTGCCACGCAGCGCCCACACGAGCAGGGAATCTCCTGACACTCCTTTGTTGTTGGGGAAAGCCCCAGAGCGCTGCAAAGCTCCCAGGCTACTGCCGCTCGCATCACCAGGACGCCCCAGCAGCGTCCGCTTGGCAGCCTCTCCTCCCAGAGCCATCACACGGCCCAGCACAAACCAGCCGGCTCTGCTCCCCCTCCAGCCTGCAGGGCCGTCACAGGCCCCGATGGGGTTGGCCGGGGTGCAGCAGGCTGTAAGCTGACAGAGGGCTGCGTGTGGGGCCCAGGGGCTGTCACTCACCTGTGCTTGACCATGGCGTCTTCGCTGGCGTATCGGCCCAGACCTGGGAGCGAGGCGGGGAGGTGGTTAGTTGCACAACTCTTTCCAGTGACCAGGATTCTGGAGGTGCCAGGGCGGCTCCGGGCTCCCCACGCCGGCCCCTGTGCGGCAGGCCCTCCAGATCTGCACAGAGCCCGGCGGCTGCCCCTGCTTGGCCCCCTTTCTCATCAGGCCCCCATCTTCTCCTGCCTGAGTCTCATCCTACCCCACTGCTGATTGGACCCCTCTCGCATCATGCCGGGGACTCTGTCGGCTCCACACTGGTCCCAACATGTCTGGATAGCCCAGGGGTGCTCCTGCCACATTGAGGTGGGGAGCTGCTGAGCATGGGAACCCCTGGGGTTCAGCCCAGACCATCGGGGGCAGGGCCCCTGCTGATCTCATGCACTGGGGACATCTCCCTGGGTAGCGCCTGGGCAGAGATCGGACCCGACTGAGAGCAATCCCCGGTGTAACGTCAGGGATGTGTGGGGTTGCAGGCCAGCGAGAAGGGCAGGGCAGCCCAGGCCCCTATGGGCTGGGGTTTCTCCAACTCACTGAGCCCAGGTATAAAGTGTCGTCCCAGGCTAATCGGGGTCCCTGCTGACCCCGTCCCCATGGCTAGTGACAGCTGGGGGACAGCTGGGCACGGAGATCCACAGCCCAGACTCGGCTCCGGGGCACGGACGCGCTCACCTTTGCCCACGGCATGCGGCTGTTCTCGGCTGTGACTCCTGGCGTGGTGCTGGTACAGGTAGACGGCCAGCACCAGCAGCGCGACCCAGAGCAGCGAGCCCACGCTGGCAATGAAGACGGGCTGGCGGAGCACTGCCAGGACGTGGCTGAAGGACAGCCCGGCTGGGGTCGTGGCCATCTTCCCCACCGAGGGCTCTGGGAAGGCGCGGGGAGAAGGGGCGGATCAGAGGTGGAGGTGATAGAAACCTGCAGGGTCAGGGGGGCTGCAGTGGACAGCTGGCCTGATGCAGAGCCACGCCCTGGGACGGCTGATCAGCTCAGCTCGCCTACCCACAGGACGCCTAGCAAGAGACGCTCACCCTGATGGGCTGGGCCAGGCTCTGGTCCGGGCTGCCACGCTCAGAGGGGCATGGGGGTCTCACACCCACACCACTCCCCGCTCCTTGGGGGCATCACAGGCTGACAGCCGGGCTAATGCTGGGGGTGAGTCAGCTGGGACGAAGAGAGGCTGGTGCAGCTGGCAGGGTCCCACCCCTCCTGGCACACCCCCCAGGGCTGTAAGCTAGAGACCCGGCAGAAAGGGAGGGCCCCGGCCAAGGTGACACAGCGAGACACAGGCATAGCCAGCTCTGGGCTCCAGCTCTCAGCCAATATTCCCTATCCAGGCTCCTGCCTGGCCCCGCAGAAAGCCAGCCCCGGCTGGGGGCTCCCGTGAAGTGAGTCCAATTCTGAGCAGAAAAATGTCCCACCCCAAGGGCTGCCTGAGCCAGTGGTCCTCTGGGTGTCAGAGAAGGGAAACTGAGGCAAGAAAGGGCAGTCAGAAAGGGGCCCTGGGTGAGGGGTCACATGCTTCCCTAGGGATTAGCAGGACTCCAGCCTAGCGCAGTCCAAGGCAGCGGTGCCAGGAGTTCACGGCACTGAACCAGGACTTATAAGGAGAGCAGGCAGGAGGCCCATGCGCCAGCGTGGGGCAGCCAGAGAGTCGCAGGGAGGGTGAGTGAGCGATCGATCTGCCGAGCCATCCATCCCCTGGCTGGTCTTCTCAGCACCGGCCTCCCTCCCCCCCCTGCTGGGCCCACCCTCGTGGGATCTGGGTGTCTGAGGTCTGACAAAGGGCTTTAAGAGCAACACATGGCTTCTGACCTGTGCTGCTGCATGTGGCGTTGCTGGGCACCCCGAGCCCGGCTCCATTGAAGGCTGCCACCTGGACACAGTATTTCACCCCAGCAGGGAGCACGACTGTTTCCAGACTGTGTGTCCCCCCGTCCACGGTCCTGTTAGAGCGATGGTGAGTTTCATTGCCCAAGTACCAGACCTGTAACACACGTAGACATGGAGCTAGCATGGCCGCGCACACCCGGACACAGAGCCAGGATGCCTGTAACACACGCAGACACGGAGTAGCATGGCCACACACACCCGGACACAGAGCCGGGACGCCTGTAACACACACAGACACACAGCTAGCATGGCCACACACACCCAGACACAGAGCCGGGACGCCTGTAACACACGCAGACATGCAGCTAGCATAGCTGTGACACACCCGGACACAGAGCCAAGACGCCTGTAACACGCAGACATGCAGACTCCCGGGGCATTGCGGGGCCACAGCTGGGTCAGGTCCCGTGTAAGGGGCGGGGGGAAGCTGAGGAGACCATCGCTCATTGCAGCTCTGCCCGGCTGGCGCCTGGTGCCAGAGGCTGCTTCCAGCACGGATCTGAGCAGCCCCCGGGCCCCTGTGCGAACAAATGGCAGGAGTCCCAGGGCACCCGCTGGATTCCATGCCCGCCTCGGGCTGAGAGGTGGCGCCGTGGCCAGGTCCCCGCTCACTGCAGCTGATTCAGCTCTTTCCCCTTCATCCCCACTGGCCCCCTCTGCACATGCCAAGCGCGTCAGTGCTGTGCTGGGACGGAGCCTCACCCCGGCGCGCCCCTCACCTGGTAGCCCCGGATGACGCCGTTGTGGGCGTGGTGGGGAGGGGGGTCCCAGCTGATGGACACTGTGCCGTTCCCATCCTCCACTGCCGTGACGGAGACACGCTCAGGAGCCGCACTAGGCACTGAAGACAAGAGAGAGCCACTGAAAACCTCCTTGGGCAGCGTGGGGCCGGCTGCCCTACAAACACAGCGCCCAGGAGACTGGGACAAGCACGGCAGGAGCCAGGGTCTCTGAGTCTCCCAACAGCACCAAGATGCCCATCTGGGCTTTGGGCAGATATGTCCAGAGAGGCAGGGCAGGTCCCAGCAGGTGAAGGGGCTCCAAGAGCTCCCCACTGAGCCAGGTTTGGTTGGCACAGGAGCTCGCCCCTATGGTCCCCGGAGCACCCGGCTACAGCTGCGGGCAGGGCAGAGGCTGTTCAGAGCCCTGGTGAGTTACCGCGCCGTTCGAGCCAGCGTGCGTTGCTCTAGCATCGCTGGGAGCAGGTCTCCGTGCAGAGGAGACTGGCCGGGGTTCTTGGGGAGAGAAGCTGGCGCCCCGGGGCCCTTTGGGATGGGGCACAGGGCAGAGCGGCCCTGCCTCTTCATTGTCCCTCCCTGTCCCCTCTAGCAGGGCAGCGACGGACCCCAGCCCTTCCACTTCCCCACACAAGGGCCCTGGATGGTGCAGCTTTGGTGTGCCGGGCACACTGGGGACCGTGCAGCACCGTGCACCCAGGGGACGCGCCACGGCTGAACAGGCAGGCTCCCTCCGATCCTCTCCAGCGGGTCCCCTCCTGCCAGCATGCTCCTCCGGGCGAGGTGCAGGCCAAGGAAGGAGCAGCGCCATGGAGCTGGGCCTCTGGCCAGCCACGCACCAAGCCCTCCGCCTTGCCAGCCCTGCCCAGCTTTCCACTCACGGACGCCCTGCCAAGCCAGTTCTCTAGGTACCCCTGGGCGTCCTTGCTTTCCAGAGGCGGCTGAGTCAGGGCCAGGGCTGGAGATGCCTCCGGCCGTACCTTCCTCGGGGATCCAGAGGTGCCTGATGTTGCTGTCCGGGCCGTGGAACTTCCCTGCATAGGGCCGCACCTTGAACTCATATTTGTAGCCTCTCTTCAGGGCTGGGACG
Source organism: Emydura macquarii macquarii (assembly GCF_026122565.2). Classification (NCBI taxonomy): domain Eukaryota; kingdom Metazoa; phylum Chordata; order Testudines; family Chelidae; genus Emydura; species Emydura macquarii. The sequence continues at coordinate 1,094,834 of NW_027130449.1, read as the reverse complement.
ATGGTGCTGTGCTCCCCGGCCACCTTCCACTCAGCCCAGTCCATGCTGACCGGCAGCAGGGAGCGGTACAGCACCACGTGACCCTCACCGTGCTGCGACGGATGGGTCACCTGAAAGACAGCAGCGGTCAACGGAGGCAGAGATCTGCCCGGCCTGCCCATGTCCCAGTCTGCTCCCGCCCTCCTGCCCAGGACGGCCCTTCCTCGGGGCCAGGCTGCCAGGAAATGCACTGGGGGAAGCCAGCTCAGAGCGTGGCGACGGTGGCAGAAAGCGCTGTAGGAACGTTGGGGCTGGGAGGGCAGGTGGGCGGGCGGATGGATGGATTGGCAGGCGAGTTGGCAGACGCACGGTTGGTTCATCAGTGGGTGGCCGGGTGGCTGGGTTGAGTGGCTGGGTAGAATAGAATAGAATAGATGATCCTGGCTTATGATCCCACTCCTGTTTCTGTCTCTTTTACCCTTACTCTAGCTCTTAAATCTCAGCTTTTGATGATAAACTTGCGATTGAGCCACTGTAAATGTCTCTCCGTGCGGTGATGGACCTGACCCTGAGCTGTTCCCCTCCAGCGGTGCGTACACTGCTCCCCCGGGGCAGCCACCAGTAAGTTCTGTGTGTGGCCAGTGGCTACGAGCTGGGCACAGTCGGGGTGCTCTGAAGCCCAGGCTGGTGCTTATCCCTAGCCCGCATGGACAGGATGAGGCCCGCAGGCCTGTCAGCCAGGAGCTGCAGGCTTCAGGGAGCTGAGAGCTCCAGATGCCAGAGACAAGACCGCTTCACGCGCCCTCCCCTTCACCCAGCCGTCCCGGAGACGGGCAGAGGGGACACCCCGGCCTTGCTGGTGGCCACGTCGTGCTGCGGTCCCAGGGTGCTCAGCACCAGTGGAGGCCGCTCACTGACCTTCCAGTGCAGGTAGACTGCGGCGGAGGAGAGAAGCGCGGTGCTGTTGTCCAGGTACAGCTGGACGTCCATCAGCTCTCGCGGGACATCCTTGGGCCACTCCCTCTCCGTCTGGCCCGTGTCCGGGGGGTCTACGGGCAGAGAAAGGGGTGAGTCACCCCGGGATCCCAGAGCAGCTGGGCAGCGGGGCCGTGGCAACAAGCCCTCCAGTCATCTCCTTTAGAAGTGGCTCCCTCTCCCCTCGGACAACCCCAGATCTGTGGGTCGTCACGATGGGCCGGCAGCCCAGACACCCGCCAAAGGGCCCCAGCCTGGGTGTCTCTAAGGCACAGTGCCACCTTGACCACGGGGGGGTCTGTCTCTCATTCAGGGCCACGTCCGGCCCGTGGGGGAGAGGTCAGCGAGTCAGGGCCCCTCCCGGACGGCGCTGCCCCATAGATGTCCGAGGCGGAGCCGACTCTTGCCTGGGGATCCAGGCAGTTACGCAGCGCAGAGGAGCCGGCTCTTTCATCTCTGCTGAATCAGCTGAGACACCTGGGACCCTCGGGCGCGGGGGGGCCGACGGCGGGGCTTGCTGGGCCGGTCACCATGTCACAGGGGTCTGCCAAAGGCCTCTTGGGTGACACTGTTTCAAGGCCAGCTCACAGCTAGATTGTACCTCAACCCTGCTCCGAGAGCTACTGCTCCCCAATCCCTGGCCTGGGGCTCTGCCCTGCTGGGGTAAGTGACACAGCCAGGGGCTCCTTGGAGCTCACACGGGGCTGTTTCAGGCAGATACAGGGCACTGGCCTGCCCCTCTCCAGCTGCTGGGACCCAGCTATCCAGGGCTGCTCAGAGAGGGCCAGAGCCAATGGGACCCGTGGGCGGGCAGGGCGGGGGAGCCACGCCTGCCCAGTGGCAAGTGACAGCTTTCTGCCCCCCCCCCCCCAGTTCCCAGTGCGTGCTGGGTGCGAAGGGCGCTGCGGCCTGTGGCGGTCCCAGCCCGGCCATGCCGCTGGCAGCGAAGGCTGCACGGGGCTGCTTACCTCGCACGGTGAGCGTGGCCTTGGCCAGGGCCGTGCCCACCTGGTTCTGGGCCATGCAGATGTACCTGCCGGAGTCAAGCGCCGTGACGTAGTGAATCCGCAAGGTGTTCTCCTCGTCCACCGCGTGCCTGCCCGTGCGAGACAGAACAGCTGCTGTGAGCGGCACTGCCCGGCCCTCAGGCACCGGCATAATGCATAAGGACAATGATAAAACCATGGGGCAGCAGGATGTCCATAGATTCCTCCTGGGGCCGTCCCCCCTCTTCCCCATGCGGCCTGTGGCGCAGTTTTGCTGGGTGATCCCTGGACCCTGTGCCTACCTTGCAGGAATGGGCTCTGGGCACTAAATCAGTGCATGGAGCTCCCCAGCGCTCTGCGTTCGGAGACCCGCCCCGCAGGGTGAAATGCCAGCTGGGGGCCGAGCCAGATCTCATCCATAACGTACCTGCCCCAGGGCAGCTCCCCGTGCTCCTTGTGCCACCACACGCGGGGCACCGGGTCCCCCTGAACGCCACACCCCAGCTGGACAGTGCTGCCTGTTTTGACCACGAGATCAGTGGGTCTCCGCGTGAACGCTGGCTTTTCTGGGGAGGAGAAGCAGAGATCTGTCGTCACGCAGCCCCGCCCAGCCAGGGGATGCAGCTCTGAGCTGCAAGAAATAGTGTGACTATAACACGTTACAGGATCCAAGCCCCACAACTCCCCTGGCCCCCCAAGAAGTCGCTTCCCCCCACCTGCATGCGCAGCTCTCAGGGAAAAAGGACAATCAGAAAGAGGAGGGACGTGGCTCTCAACAGACACTGCCTGCAAAGGGACTGTTGCGCTAATGGGGTCTGCGTGTCAAGCCCCCCTCTAGCGGCTGGTGCGCCGTAACACAGGCAGTCCCCATTTCGGCCATTTCTCTCCCATGCGACGGCAGGTTGCCCGGGTAGGAGGTGTGTCTCCAGGCACGGCGAGAGGCTGGGTCTGATTCAAGCCCTGTCCACACTGCTGCTTGTAAGTTGGGAAACGGTTTCCCACCGACACGGTTGTAGCAGAATGCAAAGCAACTCCGAAACCCCGGGGAGTTTTGAGCTCAGAAAGGGAGCCGTTTCCTGGGAAGCCGTAGCCGAGGCAGGTGACTCTTCTCCAGGGAAAGCAAGTTCGGAGCGAAGCCAGTCCAGTCTCTAAGCCATGCCCTGTTGTTGTTGTTACCAGAGTCCTACAGCCTGAGCCAGGCCCAGGGCTTGTTTTCGGAAGCGTTGGCTACGCTGCAGGACGCGGGGAGCAGCCTCCAAACCAGGGGCCAGGGAGTGACGCTGCAAATGGGCGAGCTCCCGGGGGAGACCTGTGTGTGCAGAGAGGCCAGGCTGCCCCCAAGAAGGGCCCCCAGAGGATGGAGATATTCCAGGTCAAGGAGGCTGAATGACTCCGAGCCACCTGCCTCCCGCTCTCCTGGCCATTGAGGCAGAGGAGATCCAGGGAGCACCTGGCGATGAATCTCCCCCCATCCAAGGAGCCACGTGGCCAGAGTTCCCTGCAGCAGGGCGGCCGTCCTGGGGTCTCGGCTTCACAAGCTGCAGGGAGCATGGCCTGGGTGCCAGCTAGCCACAACTGGCCCGCCGGCCCTGGGGAACAGGGTTTCTTGGATGCTCTCACCAACCGTCCTGCCACCTGCGAGGTGGAGCTGCTGCTAGGGGCTAAGAAAACCAGCCCTTCAGATCGTGACTGCCCTGGGCACCTGGCCCTACCGCTGATCTCACTGGTCAGAGACACGTCACCCGGCCGGTTTCCTGGCTCCCCTTGTCAGCTGCTTGGCTATCAGGCGAGTGCCAGGCCCAGCGGGCCCGGCCCAAGGAGGGGGCGGTCTCCTCACCCAGGACAGTCACCAGGGCCTCTTTGCTCTCTCGCTCGCCCGCCTGGTTGGAAGCCACGCACACGTACGACCCCGCGTCGCTTCTCTGGGCGTGGAGCAGCAGGAGCTTCCTGCCGGAGACCTGCAAGGAGGCAGAGAGGGAGTCAGGGCCCCACACGTCGCCCCCATGTAGGGCCAGCATCTGGGGGGAGCCTGGCTCGGGCCCCCCCACGTGCTAGGCCGGCGGCAGGAACAGCTACACCCCAGAGGTCCGGCACAAGACAGAAACGGCTGGAAGAGAGAGCCAGTATTTGGGTGGGTATTTGAGTATTTGGCACGATGCAACGGGGGGAGGTAGATAAAACCGGGGCTGGTCTGAGAAGGGGAAAGAGGGCTGAGCTTACCTCGTAACAGCCGGCCTTCGGGTTTACGGGGACCCCGTCCTTCCGCCAGGAGATGGTGGGCTCGGGACGCCCCCTCGGCGGCGCACACTCTAACACCGCCTGCTCCCCCACCGTCACCACCAGGTCGCTGGGCTGCAACCGGAAATCTTCCTGCAGAGCTGCAAGGGGACACACACACATAAGCCAAACACACAAGGTGAGGCCTCCAGCCCTCCTGCTCCCCCGGCCCAGCGACTCTCCTGGCACGGAACCCCTTTGGTACGGAACCCCTTTGGCACGGAACCCCTTTGGCACATCCTCCTGCTGCAGTTTCTGCCAGTGGGTAGGGCCCGGGCGGGAGGGGCACCCAGACTCTTCCTTGGACCCAGGCCGAGGCCTGCGGGGTGCCTTCACCTGCCTGGGATCCTTTCTGCTCCTCGCTAGGATTTGCCAAGGGTTTTGTGAGCATCTGGCTGAAACGTCAGGAGCCAGAAATAACAGGGCAGCAAATGGAATGTGGCTGCGTGCTTCGCGTCTCTTCCGCCAGCCGCCCCATAGCCACAGTAGGGCCCCACCCTGGGCCCCTCCAGCATCCTGCTCTTCCCTGAGCCCCGCTGTCACGGTCAAGCTAGGGAGATTCCTTCTGAGTGCCACGCCCCAGCTGTGCTCAGCACCAGCCCCCCAGCACTCTGCCCAGCATCTGGCGCAGGTGAGCCGAATCAGGTATGCGGTGCACAGCGCCGCCTCGTGGCTTAGCAGTGTCATACAGTTGAACTTGCCGTTCCATCGCCCCCTTCAAGTCCTACATTCCCACCATTTAGGCCTGGTCTACACTGGTGACTTAGGTCAACGTAAACTCCCTTAATTTGATTTAATTATACCCGCGTCTACACTGGTGCCACTCTTAATGTGAATTAAAGTGCCTGTAAAATCGACTTAATAAGACCACCTCTGCAAGTGGCGTAGAGCCTAATTCGAATTTGTTAAATCGATTTAGCGTCAGTGTAGACGCAACATTACACTCTTTACACTCGCACGCTGTCCTTGAAGTTCAGTCTGGATCAGTCTGATCGTGCTGATTTGCCAGTGACACAGCCCGAACGTGTAACTACTGGATCATCGGGCTGACCAGGCATTACAACGGCTGGCCGTGGCCCATCTAGAATCCTTGAGTCTCTCTTTTCTTGTTCTGCGTCGGCCAGCTGAAGAATTTGCTCTGCTGATTGTTCTTTCAGAGGAAGAAGTCGTAGATGTTGACGGTTCCTGTTGAACTCTCCATGATCTGGCTTGATCACATCTGAGCTGAGCGATGAATTCTTTTTCTTTACAACAGCTGGAGTTCTCCATCCTTTTGCTCCATCCGATTTGACCCGAATGAAGTCACCAGGTTCTACAGTTGGCAGTTCTCTACCAGAGAGATGGCTGTTGTAAAAGTGTTCACAAGCTCTTTTATCTGACTTGGCTCCTCTCTTCATGTCTGGCCATTTTGGAGACAGATTCTTTTACAAAGTCGGCACTGTTCTGAGTGGTTTTCCAATCAGGGTTTGTGCAGGGCTATATCCAGCAGCTGCTGTCGGTGTTGGTCTGTAACTCAGAAGAGCACGGGATGGCTCTTCCTGCTGTAGGATTTTCTTGGCTCTCTGTACAGCTCTGTCAGCCTCTGTCAGGTAATGCTAGTGACACAATCAATTCTGAAGGACTTAAATTCTGCAGTGAATTGTCCGTCACTCATTGTTCTGAAGTACCAAAGTCAGCAAAAGTGCACTTCAGTTTCTTGAGAACACTATGACGTGTTATGTCTTGCAAGTTTATTATTTCCTTATAACCGGTACACCAGGCAGATGTCTCAGAGATTTTCTCAATTATGCCTGTCCACTCCATTGTCTTTAATTCAGTTTCCACTTGATGAAGTAATGGGCTAGGACTCCTGCACGGTATATGTACGCTATACGGCTCAGCATTGTCTCGTAAGTTGATTTGTCCTGGATCTCCTATCAAAAGTCCAATAATCCGTCGAGTTCTTCCACCTTTCTCATTAGGCCCATCAGGGCTGACACCCTGCGGCTGTTGGTCTGTGACCCTTTGACAAAAGCTTTTCATTCAGCGTGTACGTTGATTCCGTGATGAACTGGCCCGCGCAGTCCAGAACCAGCCATGGGAGGGAGCCTGGCTACCTACTTGGCTGTGCTCATGGACTGGGCAGAACAGCTGGAGCTCTGCGGAGAGGTTCTGCTTTGGGAAGGATGTGGCGCTTTGGGGAACACAAGTTTTCACCCTAACCAGCCCAAGACCAAGCCAGCCTGAGGGAAGGGCTCTTGCATGTGTTCGACCTGCCTGTGCAGAGCTCGCTGACTTCATTAGGGCTGGCTCGGAGAGGCAGAGGCACATTCTCCCCCACTTCCCTCTGCAGCCTCAGTAACTACAGCGGGGTTCGCGGAGGTGTGCGATTGACGGCCCCGGGAGTCCCATTTCTCCATCTGCTCCCTTGCATAAGGGAGTCCAGGATACAGACTGGGCTTCCTGAACAACCGCACTTAGCCCTCTGTATCCGAGGGCCTCAAAGAGAAACACTCAGGAGCCCCATTGTGCACAGGGGAAACTGAGGCCCAGAGTGGTCACATGGATTTCCCCGATTACACAGCAAAGCAGCATAGCTAGGACTAGAACTCCAGTCTCCGCTGCATGCCCCTGGGCCGGCAGAGGGCAGCAGCACACAGGCACACGGCACCGGGTCCCTATGACAGCTCCAGGTTGACAGGCAGTTCTGCAAGAGGGGGAGGAAAGGCTGGCAGCACGTCGCTCTGTCTCCCTGCCTCACAGGCATCCTGACATCCTGTGCAGGAGGAAGGACGCGGGGAGAGCTAAGGAGACACGAAGCGCTTCCTGTCTGCGCCGCTGCTCCTGGCCGTGCTGAAACCGCAGGGCTCCACTCGGTAGAGAGCCAGTCACACCTTGGCATCTTCTCGCTGGTATCTGAAGAACTTTTTGCATCTGCATTTTTGAGACGGTCCCTGTGGCCTGGGGCGCTATACTCCCCACTAGGGCGCCTCCTCCTGGGATTAGCTCTTTTGAGGTCCAATGCTGCCTTCTGCTGCTCGTTGCGCACCCTGCTGCTTCTCTCTCTCTGCGACTCAGGGTGCTCCCCCATCACGGCTTTACCCTCTGGCCAGGCCACTGTGTGTTTTCCCCCTTGGAGGCATCAAAGGCTTTCTGTAGAAACTGTCTCCGGCAGTCTGCCCAAACGGTGCCACCTGCCCAGTGGCTGGCAGGGGAACCCAGGCTCGACCTCCATTCTGGGGTCTGGCCCAGGGATCCTACACCCAGCGGCTAAGGTCTGCACTGTCCCACACCTGGCTGCTGCTGCTTCTCTGGGCTGCTGCCTATGTTGCGTCTTCAGCCTCCTTCTCCATCCTCCTCCAGGCCCAGGCCCAGGCCCCGTCTCTCCATAGCCTCACAGACAGTAACTGCAGCCTCTTCCCTGCAGCCCCCTTCTGCCCTCAGCTACCTGGCTTTACACCAGCCCCACCTGCTCCTGTCCAGCTGAGCCTCATCCTTTAATTAGTCCTCGTTGGTCCTCTTCCCACTGCAACCTAGGTGGTCAATTAGCCACCTGGCCCACTTAGCCCCTTCACACCCTGGAAGACACTGCCCGCACAGCCTCTGCAGTGCAGGGCTCTGGTGCGGGGAGACGCTGTGCCCCCCACATGCAGGGAGGGCTGGTGCAGCCACCCCGCTGATACGCAATCAGACCTTCTGCACAGACTGCGTTTCGCCATTTCCCGGGCGAGGCTGCGTAGATCCGTGGCGCCATCCTGTGGCCAGGAGTAAAAGATGGGCTTTCCCTTCCTTCTCCTTTTCCATCTAGGCTCAGAGTCTGGCAGTGCCTGGCTGAGTTGGAGGGCGAACACATGAGGGGAGCACCGAGTCCCCATCTGAATTTGATTCTCCTTTTCCCACATAGGGTCCCCCAGGCAGCCTGGGGCAGAGCCAGGGGCCAAACCCAGCGCTCCTCCCACACCCCGTCTCATCGCAGATGACTCTGCTGGCAGCTCATTCCCCTTGCCGAAGCCCCAGGCCGAGCACGGGCAGAGAGGGTGGGTTTGCTGCGCCAGTCAGGTGCATACTCAGCTCCTCAGTGTCACTCGGGGGGGGGGGGTGCCCTGGTCAATGTGAAACAGAGATGTGCATGGGTTCAATATCTCGGGGAAATCCCCCTCTGTGCCTCTCCCATGCCTCCTTCCTCAATTCCACTGGGCAAGAAGGGCAATGAGATTGACCAAGGCCTGGAAATTCTCTTCTACGGTGAGAGATGGAAACAATTGGGATTGCTACCTTGGAGAGGGGATCAGAGGGGATGTGATACAAGCCTCTAAAATAATGCCTGGTCTGGAGAAGGGAGATCAGGAGCTTCTGTTCTCGCTGTCTCAGAGCACTAGAACCCGTGGACATTCAGTCCAATAAAAATGGGGACAATTCAAAACCGATCAAAAGAAATAATGTGATTAAACTGTGGAACTCACTGCCACAGGAAGTCATTGAGGCCAAGGATCATAGAATAATAGAAGCATACAAGATTAGGGCTGGAAGGGACCTCAGGAGGTCATCTATTCCAACCCCCTGCTCAAAGCAGGAGCAACCCCGACTCAATCATCCCAGCCAGGGCTTTGTCAAGCCAGGCCTTAAAAACCTCTAAGGATGGAGATTCCATCATTTCCCTAGGTAACCCATTCCAGTGCTTCACCACCCTCCTAGGATGTAGAAAAATTCACTTATATGGATAACAAGAATATCCAGCATTATTATTATCATTATTAAAACAATGACAACAACCATTCCGGAAAAATATTAACTCTCATGCTTCAGGTCTGAAAACAATCTCTGACTAAAGGGAACAGGAAGAAACCTAATGTAGGGCAGATTCCCCCCATGTGCTACTGCAGGGTTCTTACAGCTTGCTTGGAAGCACCCGGTACTGGCACAGACAGGGGGCTGGTGTGACCCAGTCTGGCAGCTCCTCTGTTCCAAAGTGACCAGCTCAGACAATGAGTCCCAGGGACCCTCTTGGTTTCCAGCATTTCTGGAAGCCTAGTTCAGATGCCCTCATCCACAGACAGAGGGGAATGCAGGCATCACGCAGCCTTACCCAAGGATGCTTTCTAGAAGGGGAGCAGGAGACCATGCCCACCACTTTTAAACATGGGCATAGTTTGGGGGGCAGAGGGTGGCATTGCCCACCCAAACTACAAGCCTCCGGCAGGCACGAAGCAGCTCCAGCAGGGGCTGCGCTTCGCATCGGCATTGCTCCCCCAAACTATGCCCATGTTAGAAAGTGGGGGGCATGGCCTGCCACGGCAGCCCCAGCAGGGGCTCCAACAGCCCTTCTTATGCCTGTGTCTGCAGTGGAGGAAAACGTGGAGCCTTGTCAGGCCAGCCTGTCATACCCACAAGCCAGCCCTTTTACCCACCGCTTCACTGGCGCTGCTAATGAAAAGTGTTTCCCAAACCAGGTATGAATGTTTATAACCCTCAGACACCAGGACAGGGCCGTGGGCGGGAGCCAGAGCCTGTCTGGAGCCTGGTCGGTAACGAAGTGTTAATTGGAAAGGCTCTGGCCTGCCCAGCAGACTGGGTTGCATTGCATCAGTAAGAAAATGTGGGTCGCTGTGCTGAGCAACCCCTGCAGAGGAAATCTTGCAGGTGGGAGCAAGGCAGAGGAGGGAGGGGCTGCGACAGTCCAGAGCTACAGACAGCCCCTGACATGGGGGTGCAGCAGGGACACGCGCTCCCTGGGGACCATAGGGCAGGAATGACTTGGAGCAGAGAACTCTCACCAAGCAGCTCAGAACCGGGGCTAGCCAGCACTGGAGATGAATCCGATGGGGCGGGAGTGGAAACGCTGCGGGGGGGGGGTAGAAGTGAGTAAGGAGCAGGGAGCGTGTGTCAGGGGGATCGGGGAGTGGTGACGGCGAGCAAGCAGCAGACACGCAGCGAGCATGTGCAGCTCATCTGGACCAGAGCAGGGACTGTCTGTCCTCCAGGGCCCGGTCACTTCACCCCATTGCAGGAAGCCCGGAGCCAGCTGAACTTCACCACGCGGCAAACAAAGGAACAGTGGGACGCTGCCCTGGAGAGGTTGAAGCTGTTCATTTTTCATAAATAGCGACAGCCTCATTGGAGCAGGGCCTGGAACCGGCGTGTCCCGTAGCCGAGGTGAACGCCCGGACTGCCAGATCCAGAGTCCGTCTCACTCTCTTTCCCTGGCCCAGTGACTAACCAGGTTTTTTCACAGGGGCAAGACACGGTCGCTCATGATGACAACGGACAGCCACGGCTCCTTCTCACGTCCTACCCACTCTCTGCCCTCCCTCCACACCTGGGCAGTACCCGTAGCTCTCTGGGCGCTTGGATCGCATCGGCCACTCTCCAGCCTTTCGACTAGAAGCTGCCCAGGTCACTGCTGCCATGGAGCTGGGTGACATCTTTCTGGCAAACTTTTGTCACCAGCTGTTTTTTCAGTTTTTGCTTGGGGGCTGGCTTCAGTTGGAAATTTGCTTTGAAAGAGCTGCAAGGTTTCATTTGGAGCTTTTGATTTTAAACGGCGTTTCTATTTTAAATCTTGCCACGTTTTTCAAAAAGCACACACACACACATGCACACGCACACGCACGCACGCGCACACACACGCACATTCAAAAGGTCAAAACCACACAAAATGGCCAAAGTTGAAATGAAAAATGTAGAAAAAAACCCTGTTCTGAGTCGACCAAATCAGCTAACGGAGAAGCCAAAACAATTAATTTCTCGTCAGCTGGAACATTTTGGTTCAAGTCAAACTGGAGTTTTGGGGGATTTTTCACTGTGGCCCCTGAACCAAACAATCCATGATGCACTCAGCTCTACTCCCTCGAATCTGCAAAGCATCTCCCACTCTGCTAGCACTAAGCAACTAAAGATCATCGGGTCTCACTGCACTTTGCTCAGGTTCTTGCAGAGACACAACGTCCCTGGAAGGCAGAGCCTGGGCAGGAGCTCCAGATACTGCAGGAAATCAGCTCGTTTGACTTCCCATCAAAGCCCAGACCAGATAAAGAGACAAATCCTGCAGTCGATACATTCCTCTTCTCCAACCATGGCCCAGTGCAATGACCAATGTGGAAGGCCATTCCGCGTGCATTAAGGGAGCTGGCACGCAGGAAGCTACCCTGCCGTCTCACAGCTATGACATGGGGACCTCTCAACTTATCTGTATAATTCAGCCTGAGCAAGGGCTAAGAGGCTGCATCTGAGCTACACAACCAGCCAGAACTCGCAACTTCAAGGCTTTGCTTCAATTTCTTGGGTGAAAACTCCTGGTGGGCCCAGCCCTACCTCAGTAGAAGTCCAGGGTGTTCAGCACCATTCAGACTAGACCCACTGTGGCTAAGCAGTGCCTGGGAAATTACCCGGGGCATGATTTCCCCTCTCCTTCACTGGCGCCTCCTGGGTTAATGTGGTGTGTTCCCCAGCTGGCGTGTTTGGTTAAATCAAAGAGCAAGAGGGAAAAGCGGGTCATTGTTAGCAGGCTCAGCGAAGGACTGAAAGCCCAGCCAGATCTTTCTGCTGCCCGGTCAGCACGGCCATTTCCAGGCACTCAACACAGTGACGGCTCCTTACCGGCGATGTAGAGGGACGCGTTCCTGCTCCTGGTGGTGCCCAGGTGGTTGGTGGCGACACAGGTGTACACCCCTTCGTCCGACTGGCCCTTCCGCTGGTTGAGGCGGAGGAAGAAGAGCGACCCATCAGGCAGAAGGGTGCGTTGGGAATAAACGTTGTCTTTGCTGGTTTCCACGTACTCCCCATTGCGGTACCACTCAACCGTGGGGGCCGGGCTCCCTGCCACGCGGCAGTTCAAGGTGGCAGGCTGGTCCCAACGCACCACCAAGTCTGCGGGGTGATCAACGATGTAGGGTGGGGACTCCTCAGAACGGGGCTTGGACCCTAGGGATACAACAGCAGAATTTAACATCTTCCTCCAACCTCCCCTTCTCCGTCCCCATCACGCTGCCACCCCACCCCACGTCAGTCACTGCCACGCAGCCCCACTAGCACCAGTGGGAAGCCCTGACCTCAGTAATTCTCTGTTACACCTTTCGAAAGCAACTCTCTGAGGTGTTCCCGCGGGCTGGGTCTAGCTGCTGTGCTTCCCAGCAACCAAACCGCTCCCAGCCCTCCCCCGGCTCGGGTCCAGGAGTGACCGTAGCACCTGGGATTGTGCGATGCCTTTGTGCTAAGAGCTGTGGAAACACAGAGCAGCCCCCACCCACGAGCGCTTCCAATCTAAGTATAGTGCAGCTGACCGGCTGACACTGGATGTCACCAGGCGTGCTCTGCCCCACTGCGCTCGGCACTGGCCCCCGGGGCAGAGTTACCCTGCAATGGCCACGTCTCTTTGGAGCAAAGGGATGGAAATGCCAACGTAACGTCCCCCGTACGATGGCAGATTGTCATGAAGCCAACTGGGATCTGTGAGATCCAAACTTCATAACACGCTGGACAACAGTGTCAGCTCTCGAGGGCAGCGGCTGTTCCTTCCCGCCGAGCACCACTGGATGTCCAAGCTCCAGCAACAGCCACAGGTGCCAATGATTAAGCCAATCTTCGTGAGAGCCTGGAATGATTTATAAGGGGCCGATTTTGCTCCCAGTTACCCGGCTATAGGGCAGGGTCACTTTGACCTGGTGGATCTATCCCACCAATATAACTGAAACCAGGAGCCGCCCCGGAGAGCGTCACCCGGCGAGGCTGAGATAACTAAGTGCAGACGCACGTCTGCAGCGGCAGGAATGGCGGAAGGGTGTGAAGGAGTCGGTTTGGGCAGGTAGTTGGGAGTCCCGACAATCAGGCCTAGACACTGGATTTTCCCCTGGACTCTCATCTTTAGATAAATGGTTCCTTTTAACTGTCACACACACAGACTCGGTGCCTGCAAGAGGAGAAATGTCACCTCCTCGAGATGCCCAGGGGTGTGGTTAGTTTTCCCAGGTTACTGCATGGGGACTCGAGCCGATTCGGTGTCTTTTGTTAAGAGGAAGCCCCAGCTATTGAGTCCGCCTGGCAGAAGAGTTACACGTCTGTCATAAAAGTAGCTCTCGAGTGACCTGTTGACAACAGCCGCCCGGTGCTATGAGGCCAGGCCCCTACCCTTGCTGGAACCCGGCCCTGGCTGGGCTGACGCCAGGGGGAGGGTCCGGGACACATCCTTGCCCTGTGCCAGGAGTAGCCTGTGCTCTAGGGAGGGTCTCGCCCAGGATCAATGGCCCCTGGTTTGTTTTCTGGAGCATCCCCCTCTGCTCAGGGTGTGTGGGGCCGCGCGCCATTCACTGCCGCTCAGGCTTGTTCTCCGGGCAGGACAATGCTGCCATTGTGCAGCCTGGCTCCCGGGGCGGGTCGCTTTCTGCAGACACAGTCACGTGGAAAAGTTCACGACAAAGTGGGAAGGAGGGAAAAGCTAGAGGGAGGAGGAAGACCCAGCCCCCAGGGAAAGCACCCTCAGGCAGGGACGCTGCACAGCTCCCCTTCGGTGACCAGGGACCCCGGCCTGCGCGCTCTGCCGCTCGACATGCCATGTTCAGAGCAGTTTTCCTTCCAAGGTGCTGGGGCCAGCAGCGAGGGGAAGGCAGCCCCAGGCCCGGGCGAGGGGCCGTTCTGTGGACTGCACAAGTCGTTCCCCTCAGACCCAGGCCAGGACCCTCAGGCTCCTGTGCTCTTCGGGCAGACTCGGCCCGGCTCACCGCGACGCCTCTGTCTATTCCCCTTCTGCAATAGCTTTTGGGGAGTACGTGGGGCCCGCTGCCGGCCCCAGGACACAGCGCAGCGTGGTCCCAGCAGTGCTGTGTGGGTCCAGCCACGCTCACCAGGGATCCTACCGCAAGCCACGTCCACTGCCTGAGAACCAGGCGCTGTGGGATGTGCCAAAGGTGCTGAGAGCGGAGGAAGGGCCTGGCATGGGGCAGGTGCTGCAGGGGCTCCGTACTGGCCCGGGGCAGCTAAGTGTCACTCTGTTTGCCTTGCTGGGTGCTAGTTCCCTGACCGTTCCAGGTGACGGGATTGACTCACCAAGCCTCCAGGGCTGCCTCTACTTAGCAGTGAGTTGTTAAGGACAGTCGGTGTCGGAGGTGGGAACGGAGCCCATTGCTGGCCCCTGTGCAATGCTCTGACCACTAGCCCGTGCTGTCCTGGGCAGTGGCCATGCCCATGGGATTGTGCCCTCCTGCTGTGAATGCTTCTCAGCCTCCACAGTCTGCGACAAATCAAAACCTTGTGCAACAAACCAGCAAAAACCTGCCCAACCTTAGAGGAGGGGCTGAGCGAACGTAGACGTGACCCGCGCCTCCGGCTGGTTAAACAACCATCACCCGCTGCACTCACATCGCATGCCGCTGCTCCCCCAGGGCGCCCCAGCTGCCAGACAGCACGGGGAGAGAGGGGTTGCTTCTTGCCCAGAGGCAGAGAGGAGACCAGCAGCAGTGGACAAAGGCCTCTCTGCATTGTAAGGGCTACAACGCCGCACCTGGGTTTGTGCAAAAGGGGGCAGTCAGAGGCAGTGGAGCAGGGGACATGGTGGCAGTAGTGGTGCCTTTCCCAAGGGTGAGAACTGCATCCCCAGGGGTGGTGACCCCTGTCCAGCCTCACCCTCTCCTGCTGCCAACCCCCAGCAGACACACAGAGCAATGACTGCAAAGGGCAGGGCGACGCGCCGAAAGATACTCACCTCTTCGAGTGGCTCCAGATGGAGCTTGTCACAGGGTTTCTCCACCCTCCTCTGAACACCCCATCCCAGAGCCATCCCGGTGCATGCTGGAACAGGGCACCCTGGAAGGGCAGTGATTTTGACTAGCCGTCCTGTGTGTATTTTCTCTTTCTCTTAATGCAAGCCCAGCTCTTCGGATCACTAGTACCAGGAACAAGGCAGCAGAAAGCTGCGCTGTACGGAAGACTCCAGTGCTGGCTGCTGTCACAGACCGTCTCCATCTCTATGTTCTGTGAAATGTGACTTGAGATTGCACCCCCGGGCACTGCACACAGCACGTGCTGGGTGGCAGGATGCAGCTGGGCGAGGATGCAGGACATAGTGGGAGCTCGAGTCGCCAGAGGAAGGGTGCACTGCTCCAACTGCCTGGTAACAGAGCCACTTTTCCACAGATGCCAAGGCCAGAAGGGACCACTGTGATCATCCAGTCTGACCCCCTGGAAAGCACAGGCCAGAGACCTGCCCCACAGTAATTCTTAGAGCAGATTTTTTAGAAAAACGTCCAATCTGGATTTAAAACATTGTCCCTTGTCAGGGATGGAGAATCCACCATGTCCCTTGGTAAGTTGTTCCAATGGTTAATTACTCTCACTGTTAAACATTTATACATTATTTCTAGTCCCAATTTGTCTAGCTGCAACTTCCAGCCATTGGATTGTGTTAGACCTTGCCCTGCTGGATTGAAAAGTTCATTATTAAATATTTGTTTCCTATGTAGGATCTTCTAGACTGTGAGCAAGTCAGCCCTTAGCCTTCTTTTTGTTAAGTTAACTAGAATGGGCTCGAGTCTATCATTATAAGGCAGGTTTTCCAATCCTTTAATCGTTCTCATGGCTCTTCTCTGACCTGCTCCAATTTATCAACATCCTTCTTGAATTGCGAGCGCCAGACCTGGACACGGTATGCCAGCAGCAGTCGCACCAGTGCCAAATACAGAGGTCAAATAACTTCCCTTCTCCTATTTGAGATTCCCGTGTTTATGCATCCCAAGATCACACAAGCTCTTTTGGCCACAGCATCTCACTGGGAGCTCATGTTCAGCTGATTATCCACCATGCCCCCACATCTTTTTTCAGTGTCACTGCTTTCCCAGAGAGAGTCATCATGTAAGTATGGCCTACAGCCTCTGTCCCTAAAAGTACATATTTATATTTAGCTGTATTCTAAAGCATACTGTTCGATTGCACCCATCTTACCAAGCAATCAGATGGCTCTGAATCAGTGACATTATTTACACTGCCCCAATTTTTGTGTCATCTGCAAACTTTATCAGTGATGCTTTTGTGTTTTCTTCCAGGTTTTAGATAAAAATGTTAACTAGCATAGGGCCAAGAACCGATCCCTGTGGGACCTGACTGGAAACACCCCCAATCAATGATTATTCCCTTTTTACAGTTACCTTTTGAGACCTATCAGAGAGGCAGATTTTAATTCCTTTAATATTTACGTGCCTTGTTAATCGTCCGTTGTTTTAATTTTTTAATCAAAATGTTGTGTGGTGCCAAGTGAAACGCTTTACAGAAGTCTAAGTATATCCTGTGATCCTTTATCAGCAAAATTTGCAATCTCATCAAAAAAGCGATGTCAAGCTAGTTTGACAGGATCTCTTTTCTATAAACCCACGATCTGCAAGAATTACATTACCATCCTTTCATTCTTTATTAACGGAGTCTCATCTCAGCTGCTCTATTATCTGCCCTGGGTTCATGTCAGGCTGACAGGGCTATAATTACTCGAGTGATCCTGTTCACCCTTTTTAAAAACTGGTGACACATTAGCTTTCTTCCAGTCTTCTGGAGCTTCCCCAGTGCTTTAAGACTAGTTGAAAATCAACCTTAAGAGTCCAGCAAACTCCTCAGCCAGCTCTTTTAGAACTCCTGAATGCAAGCTATCTGGACGTGCTGATTTAAAAAGGTCTAACTTTCATAGCTTCTGTTTAACATCAGCTAGAGATACTAGTGGAATGGAAAGAGTCTTATAATCACTGGAGCAGACTGGGGGTGGGGGGAAGAGGAAGTGCTGGCCGCATCAAGGCTCCAGTGAGCACACACCAGCGCGTAGCTCTCCTACCCTTAGTAGAGGGGCGTGTGCTCCCAGCCAGCTCTGACAGGCTCTGGCTGGCTGGCAGCTTAGAGTAGGGACCATCTCCCCCCGGCCAGTTTCTGTGGAGGGCGCCTGCGTGTGGGGCTTTCACACACCTGCACCGTGGGTAGCAAGAAGCTGCCGCCTGGGTCCATTCTGCTTCTTACCTTGCATCACGTAGAATTGCAAAATGGCAGAGGCCTCAGCCCAGGCGAGAAGGGTTAATGGTGCCGGCTGAAGCTAAGAGAACAGGGAACATCTGGGGGCCCTAAGGAACCAATGTGTGTCCCACAGCTAGAGGAGAGGAAGGCTGCACTGGCCTGCCACAGAGACAACCGGATTCAAGTCCCTCTAGGCCACCGTCTTCCCAGCTTGAACAAACAAAAAGCCTTTGTCCCACGCAGAGCTCTGGCCCTGGCAAGGGAGAAATGCCAGAGACTTCTTGGAGTCCGCCAGGGACTCTGCCAGTGATTTCCCCATGGAAGGCGTTCAGCTGCTCCAGGACAAAACCCTAACAGAGAGAGCTAGCTAGCTCACCAGAGTAAAGGGGTTACCAGCATTGCCCCATCTCACGGGGGGGTGCGTGGGGATAAACACAGCTAAATCTGTCAGGCACTCCCATCCCACGCCAGTGGGGCCAGACAGATTTATAATCACATGGGGTCGGATCCCGTCACTAACGCGTCAGCGTTCCTTCCTCTCAAGACTGGCGTCAAAGGCACTGCCGTATGAGTCCCGCACGAAGCGGGGCGACAGGAGAAGGAGAAGCGCGGCTGACCCGGCAGCAGATGAAACGCTACGTGTGTGGTTGCATTCTGTGCGGCACATGAACACGCTGGGATGGGCACCAGGGCTGGGCTGCCTGGCTTCACCACGCGGCGTGGGGCACGCTGGCGACAAGTGACAAGGAGGCTGCAGGAATGAAAAGGTTGGCAAGACGGTGTGGTGGCACCACCAGGGCAGAGTTAAGGATATCGGGCTCAGCATTTCTACACGTCCGTGTCGTTGTAGGTTTGTCTGTGTGTGTGCGGGTGCAGGCATGTGTCTGTGGAGCATTCACTTTGAATTGCCTCCTTTTCAGACATGTGTGCTATTTTAAAACACACCGATGCGCCATTCTGTTTCCTTTCCCTTCTCGCTCCGGATTCTTGTTTACAGCCCTAACTGCAGGAAATGAAGGTGCTTTTGTCCGGGAATTATTCTCCATTTTGTACAGTAGCTGCTGGGTCCAACCCCTGGGGTGAATGTTCATCAACACCAGCCAGGACAGTGGCGGGGGCTTTGCCTTTGGGAACATTTCGAGCCCGTGTGAAAGAGGATAATGTGCAGTGAATCAAAGCTGCATTGTCCCTATTCAGAGTCCAGAACCGTTCTCTCTAAGCGTTTCCAGCGCTGCCTTCCCCAGCCTGTGAACATTTTCAGGGAGGAAAAGCAGCTTTGCCATCTCTGTGAGCAGAGACTGAGCCGGCCGGTGGGTCTGTGCCGACCCCAGGCACCCCAGTGCCAGCGTGGGCCCCTGAGCCGGGCACAGAGTGACACAGAGAAAAGCAGCCTCTGACCCTGATGTACAAAAGAAAAGCAAAGAAGCTGCAAGACAACTGCTCCGTCCCAGGGAATCAACGTTTCCCCAATAAAATGGGGCTAGAGACAGCCCCAGCCTGTCAGCGTGCTGGCTATAGACTGTGCTCCCACAACCACGCCAGTGGGCAGCGTGCATTGCCCGGCTCTCCTGCGCCCGTCTCCGGGGAAAGGCAATTCCCAAAGGGTAGGAAATAGCTCGCCAAGGCGGTGCGAGGACTCGCTCCTCCAAGCTTTCCTCTCCAGGGGGCACCAGCAGGAATCCTAAAGCAGGGGCAGTCGGTGCAGAGGACGAACGGAACAGACTGGCCCCCCCCGAAATGCCTGCCTGCCCAGGCTTCGGCAGAGCCCGGGAGGGTAGAACCCAGCGCAAGGACCGCCCTAGACGAGGCCCTGCCCCAGGAGCTCACTCACCTTCCAGCCGCAGTAGAGCTGCGCCCAGCAGCAGCCCCTGCAGTACAATCTGCGCTGCTGCCATGCTCTCGGGGTGCAGGCAGGGCAGACGGGTTCCAGGCGAAGGGTGAACCCACTCATTCGCCCCTTAGCTGACCGTGGTCTCTGGAGCTCCCGTGGGGCTGCCCGCCACCTGCCTCAGAAGGCTGCTCTCCCCGTCGGGTGCATCCCGCTGGTGGCTGTTCGCTGCGTGGAGGGGACCATGTGTGAACTCCAGCTTTGTTGTCTGCAACTTGTTTGAAAATCGGGCTGCTTAATGAGCCCTCGTCAGAGCGCAGGCTGGGGGGCGGGGGGGAAACAAACCTTCCTGTTTCCTGGAATCCGCCCCTGCCCAGCCAGTTCTGCAGAAAAACAATAAACTTGATCCCCACCCCCAGCCTTCCAGGATCCGGAGTATTTACGGCCCACGTCCATTTTCACAAGCTGCGCTGCGCTCCCTGCCGAACTGAGCGGGAGCGGAATCGGCGCAGAACTCCGCTCCATCCTTCCCCAGATCCCTGGTCAGCCGGACGAAACAAGCAGGAGCATCTGCTGCACTTCCAACAGACAGACAGACAGACAGAGAGACGTTACCTGAAGGCGTTTACCATGGTGACAGCCCCAGGCCGAGATTGCTTTTACTTTATCACTGTGCTTTAGGCATAAGCAGAGTTCTGCGGCACCCCGTCCCCTGGACGCAGGGTGCGATGCTGGCTCGGAGCTAGATCACAGACTGATGCATCAGGAGGTGTAGGTTGTCGTCTCGGCTCCGTCACATGGTGCTGTGTGACCTGTGCCGGTCTAGGCTGATCCCACTGATCTACCACTTCTTCATTACTGCTAGCCAAGCGCTCTGAGATTCTCGCCCGGGAAGTGCTAGAGAAGGGCAAAGTAATGCTGAAAGTGCAGATCAAGGCTAAAAGGAGGCAAAGGGCTGGATGGGCCACTAGACGGCTGCTGTGGTGACGCCTTGTTCTGGCTAACCCTGGACTGCCACAGGTCCCAGACCCATGGTATATCCAGGCACTGTTCCCAATCCAGAGAGCCAGGGCCAGGCAGCCGACTGTGCAGAGACTGGCCTGGGCTGGGAGCACGCACCGTCACAGCTCGGTGTTCCACGTTGCATCAAATCCTTGAAATCACTGGGCCGGAGAGAGACACCGAGAATGCCACTGTAGCCACCCTCAGCTGGCTTCCAGTTCCTGCTCCTGGGAATACTGAATTAGTTATACAAAGTGGAACAGCTTCGACAGGGAAGCCTGAGCGTGACCCACTCTCCAGTCATCTACAGCGTGGTGCTTAGCACACAGAGAGTCCTGCTCCAGAATGGAGATGTGAACAGGGGTGCACTAGCCATTGGCTAAGGGGCACGGGAGGTGCGTGAATGGTCCCTGAATCCCCTTGTGAATCCAGTCCAAAGCCCCAAGATATTTCACTATTGAAACCCCACATGTTCCAAAACCAGGAGCCAGCCCTCCAAAGCAACAGACTGGCTTAAAATCAGGAGATTCTGAAAACTCAGACCCTGGGGGCTGGAACCCAGAAAGCAAAGACACCCCCAACCACTGGGGTTGCACTCAGGCCATTTCCCAGCATCGCTCCACTCCTGGAGGCTGGAACCAGGCTCCCTTACCCAATGAAAGCCACGATTTATTCTCCTGGTTCCCAGCGCTGGGGCTTTGAGAAAAACGCCAAATATCGCAAGACTCGAGATAAAATTGCAGGAGTGGGTGACTCTCTCTAAGGTGCCTTGAATTGGACTAGAAGTCGCTTGACTCTTGCCCCAGACAGGACTGTGTTTTGAACCCCTGTGCTGTAATGTGGCCTTGCACACTGTCCAGTGGAGGGCAGCGGCCGGTAGACACCGTGCTGCACGCAGGTTATATCTGCACTGGATTTTCCCTTCACATTTTGCACCATTTCCACTTGGCGGCAGGGTGGCCGCCGACTTTCCAACCAGCGTCAGCTACTCCGACGTGGCTCTGGCCGAGTTCAAATGCGGGAGGCTGCCGGGGTCTTTCTGTGCTAGTGCTGCAGGGCTTGGCAGTGATCTGGGATCACAATCGCAGGATATTCCAGAGTGGGCAGGAAGGAAGTGCTGAGACGAACATAAACGGAACGTGCTCAAGGAGAACAAGGCTGCCTAGTGGTGAGTGCGCTGGGAGCGCCCTCTAGCCAGCCCTGGTTTGGTTCTTAGACTTGTCTCACCCAGCCCCTGGCAGGGGCACCTCTCCAACAGGCCTGGGTCCCTCGGATGGCTTCTGAAATCCCATCCATTCCTCCTGGCCAGCAGGTGAGGCGAGCCTGCCGGGCGGGATGATGCAGGGAGAAAGGGAGGGAGTGGGTGGGTATGAGTGTGTGATCAGCGAGGGTATTTATTGGGGAGGCAGTGACCCCTGTCCTTTGTCACCAGCATTGCCACTAGCAGGGTCAGATCCATCGCCGTACAGCGGGCACCTCTCTGCACTAGCCTTCCCCCTGGGGGCAAAAACAGGCGACGTTTTTGGCCGCAAAGCCTATTGTAACGACAGCCTGAGGGCCGCTGGCAGCTGGAGAACGACAAGCCCCGTTGTCAAAGGTGTGTTAACTGCCCATCAGACAGGACAGAGCGTTGCAGGAAATGTGGCCAGGATTAGAAGGAGGAGTTTGTTTAGAAGCACTGACAAGCATGAAATAGAGAATCCTTTATAGAACTGACCCATCACAGCCGTCACATTCAGACCCGGGGGCTTTCCAAAGAGGGTAAGGGACCCAGCGGAGATGCACCTCTAGCACCCGATCTGACTTGGGTCCCTAACAGGCCAGGAGGAGGCACTTCCACGTGCAACTGGAAGGAAGGCGTTTTTCTACAAAAGTGGGGCCCTAGTCTGAGCTCGACACCCAAATCTGCCACTCGTATGTGCAGGGGCCATGCACACCGGAGCAGGCAGCGGGACAGCGCTTGTGTCTCTTTGCTCACTAACACAGACCTCCTGTCCTATCTGTGCCAAGTCCATGGCTCCTCACAGCTCCTGCTGACCTTTGCACCCCCTGAAAGAGCCAGGCAACAGCTGACTGGTTCAGCGACAGAGATGTGAAATAATTCAAGCTGAAATCTGATCATTAATAAAACGGCAGCAAAAGCCAGTTTTCTCCAAGTTTCTCCTAGATGCTCCGTACCCTGGGCGAGGCACATCAGCTGGTGCAGATTCCTCCTGCTCTGTCAGGAGCTGCCATCTGCCGTGGCATTCGCAGGTGCTTTCCCTGGGCTGAGCAATGCATTTCGGTGGCCTGTCTGCATTGACTCTGAAATCAGATACGCAGAATCTCTGGCCTAGGAGCGGCAGATGGTGGCTTACAAGCGATACGGAATGAGCAGTATGGGCTCCGGTTTGACCAAAGACCTCGGTTGAATTCCTGACACTGACAGGCTGAGCTGTCCCCCCGGACATGCCCTTTCTTCCAGTTGCGCATTTGTCTTACGCACTTGAAAAAGCGGAAAAATTGGCACAGGTTCGGAGAAATGCTGCAAGGACGGGTCTGTGTGATAAGAGACAGGCTCCCTGGATCACGTCCCCCAGTGGCTCAGGTGAGGGCTGGCGGTAGGTAGGACGAGCTGGGCCCACCCGCTCCTCCAGGTTCAAACCTAGGGCCGTGGGACACGCAGACCAGGGTATCACCCAGCCTGCACTGCTTCCTACTGCATCCCTGCCTCTCCAGAGCCACAGTGCAGGCCTGGCTAATGACCCCCACACTGCGTCCCCCGAGACGGGACCAGTGTGCCCAGACGCTCGGCTGGCTCTTCTGCAGTCACTTGCGGCTCTGGGTTGAGGTCAGCATTAGGGCGGTGGGGGGCGCTGACTGGATTCTTGCAAGAGCCCCCAGCGCAGGTCAGCTTCCTGGCACTGACTGCCCTGTCCGACCTGTGCTGAGCCCCGTTACCTCCCATCCCCTCTGAGAACATGCCCAGCGGGTGCGACTGGTGGCGCCTGCTGTGACCAGAGGTGGCCCTTGGCCCCTGTTCCATAGTGTGCGGTTTGTACACCCCCTCACAGTTTGCCATCACAGGCGTGCTTCTCTCCCGGGCCTGTTCCAGCACGAGAATGACTTTCCCAGCTCTGACACCCCTACCGGCCCCCTAACGCCAAACACCGACACCCCCTGTAAGTCCAAACCCAACACCCCCCGCAACAACCGACACTGGCACTCCCCCCAACCCTGACACCAAAACCCCATCTACCCCAAACGCCGACCGAGCAAATCACAAACGTAAACAAGCCCTGAAAAAATCCAGCGTAAGAAAATACACGAATAACAGTAAATGAACAAGATTTAAAACCCTTCCCCCAGCAGAGATTTCACTCCCAAAAGAAGGAAGTGCCAGAAACTCCATGAAGTTCTCTAGGGACTTTGTTATTGTTCTTGGTTTTACATGGAAGGTGGCAGAATAAAGCCCCCGTGAGTGCGACAGACAGCCCGCCCTAAAGAGCTCCGTGTTTCTTCCAGTCTCTCTCACCAACGGAAGTTGGTCCAATAAAAGCTGTGACCTCACCCACCTTGTCTCTCCTACTGTCCTGGGACCCAGACAGCTACAACACTGCATCAGACAGACAGACAGACTGAAAGACCAGACAAAGGCAGAAAAGGAGCCAGTGGCTGGAGTCAGCCAAGTTCAAACGGGAAATAAGATGCAAATTCCCCGTCGGCCCGATTAGCAAGGGATGTGCTGGGTTCTGGCACAGGAAGCTCAGCTCTGACCAGCCGGAGGTGACGAGTGGATGCAGGAATCTCTGGGTGAAGCTCTATGCCGGAGGAGATCAGCCTGGCTGATCAGACCAGTCCCTCCATCGCCACCATCTACCTGCGGAGGGCAGGATGCGACCCTAATTTCCATAAAGGGGAAAAGGATTTTTTCACCCTCTCATGATCCCGGACCGGCCCAGGCCCTGCCGTACTACATGTGCTGAGACACTGAATGGCTTTAACACAGCTCCACACAAACGGCAGGGAAAGCTCAGAACCAAGGTAGCCACATCAAGCGCTCCAAAGCCAGGAAATGCCAGGATGGAGGTCCCCTGAGCAACCGTAACTCAGCCCTGCTGCATCTGCCCTGAGACACAGTCTTCAATTACCTCGGCACAGGCGAGTTTTTCCAGGGGACCCCTGCCTCATTCACTGCCCAGGGCGGACGGTGCTCGCTGAATGAGGCAGGGTTCAATGCTTTGTTTCATCCTCGTTGTTCCCCTTCCTGAATTACAGCCCGTCCACAGACCCCACTCGGAAGGCCGGGGATTCGCTTTCTCCCGGGTCTGTCTGTGGCACTGCGCACTGCAGTACCTAGACATTCATTCATTCCTCTTCACAACATCCCTGGCAGGGGAGTGGTGCGACGGCCCCATTCCACAGATGGGAACTGAGGACAAGAGAGATCCAGGCCGAAGTGGTCCCTGTTCTGGGTGCCCAACGTGAGACACCCACCGCTTGGTTGTTCAGCGTCCTGACCACTTTGTACGTACCGAGCCCGGCTCCCAGTGATTTCGGTGAAGCTGCGAATGCTCAGCACGTGTGCAGCTCAGAGCCCGGGTGTCAGGTCAGGCACGCAGACAATGAGGGTCACACAGTTCCTGGCACCTGTGAGCAGTTTGGGCCAAGTGACTTGCCCATCACCACCTAGGAACGCCGAGCTAGCGGCAGGGCCAGGCTCCAGTTCGTCACAAGACCATCCGTTCTCTTCCTGCCGACCCCTGCCTCATTCACGCTGCACCATCCGACTTCTGCAGCAAAAGATGCAAACCACTGCCTCCTTCACTGCACAGCCCCGCTGCATCCTCAGCGCTGACCGGGGAGCAGGCAGCAGTAGTAGGTTGTCATTCCCTGTGTGGAGCAGCCACTAGTGGGGGATGAGACACACACTTTGCCAGCGCTCTCACAGTGATTTTAGGACAGCAGAGGAATCTTGGGGTCCAGCCCGGGTTCTGAAAGGGAAGGCGCTCTAGTGGGTATGCCCTCTTCCCCCCAGCCTGTCCTTCCCCCAATCCTCTCCCCATCTCCGCCCTGCAGCCCCCTCTCCCCAGCAGCTCCTCGCCCTGCAGTCTCTGCCTCCCCTCCCCCACAGCTCCCAGTCTCTCTCCCCCTGTTCTGAGCCCCAGGATCCTGACCAGCCACTTCCCCTCCCCCCCCCATGCCTGCCACACCCCAGTTCCCAGGTCTCTTTCATTCCACTTTCTACCCACCCACCCCCATGCTTCTCTTTCTACCCCACCGCCTGTGTATCCGATCTCCGTCTCCCCGGATGGCTCCCAGGCGTATGATATGGACTGGGATGGAGGCAGTCTGGCCTAGCAGTCAGAGCAGGAGTCAGGTCTAGTGGGCGGAGCAGGAACGAAGCCAAGGATCAACACCGAGTCAGCTGCCAGTTACCAGAGCCAGAGTGAGATTCGGGGATCAAAGCTGAGGGTCAGAGCTGAGGTCAGCCCCTGCTCTCCCCACCTCGAACCGAAGTCACAGACTGAGCAGAGAGGGGAGGGGCCTTGTTCCTCCCCTGTGTCACCGGGTGTGCAGTGCCGCCAGGCACTGAGAACAGGCCGGGCACGCTCCATGCGGTTAAACAGCCCCAGCCGAGGTCATGGCTCATATTTCGTAATGAACGGCTAATTGCAGATATTTACAGAGACAGCGTGTGTTAGTCACAAACCAGCCGCTTCCCTGACCCCTATGGCCAAAGTGAGCAGCCCAGAACAACCCTCCCTCCCAGCACACAGCCAGCCTTTCTGCGTGTCCCCCCCGCAAGCCTGGGAGAAGAGATTGCAGCCCAGGCGGCAGGACCAGCAGCTCTGAGCGTTCAAGGGAAAGGCCCCTCCCTGAGAAAGCTCTGCCAGCAGCTCCCGAAAAATTCCAGGGCAACATTTTTTATTTGAATTTGCTGATTTGTTGACTTCGAAACGCTGCACAGAGACAGGTCGATTTTGCTGAGGTTTCAAAGGAGCCTTGCCTAGTTCCCTGCCAGCTCACCCACTTGCCTCCTCTGTGCACCACCTGGGGGGCCGACAGGCAGCCAAGAAGCAGGTCCTCACAACCGTAGGCATTCAGGGTCTGCCGCTCCAGGCCAGTCTGCCAGAACTGCCCCATACTCAGGGCCTCCAGGGCAGCCCTCCAGGCCCAAGTCAGAACCAAACCAAATGTCAGAGTATTGAATTCCTCCATGGAACAGAATCGCCTTTCTCCACCCCGTCTCTGCTGGACTCCCCTGCAGCAGGATGGCCATGCGGAGCACGTGGAAGACACCACGGGAGGGAGGTTGGCTGCCGAGTCCAATGATTGCAACCTCCGTGTCACATACAGATGGAAGAAATCCATCCTGGCCAATCTGCTACCGGGTCACCAGCCTGCCCTGGGAAACCATGCCCCTCTCTCAGCCCGACACTGGGCAAGGCACTGGCTGGGTGGGGAGTGGGTGGTGAAGAGCATTGTACATTGTACCCACATCTCTTTGAACCCTCCCAACGCCCCTGCACATGTTAAACAAGAGGGGACACATGATGGAGCCCTTGGGGGGGCAAGGACAGATGCCCAAACCCACCCTTTGAAAATACTCGGTGAGAAAGGAACGGAGCCCTGGGCATCTCTGCCCCTTCTGCTAGGGTTAGAGGGGAGTCAACCACAACCTGGATCTCACAGAGCTAAGAGCGTTGGCATGGACACTTGACCTCCATCCATCACCTGGAGACCTGCACCACCATTAGCACCAGCGCAGGTGCCAAGCCGTGCCCAGGCCACTGAGCCCAGAGCCACACAGGTACTTTGAGAGCCATCTCACCACGGCCTCCTCCAGTATCTCACCAAAATGGCAGCTTGGACGCTGGGCGATGGCTGGCCAGGCTGTTGAGAGCAAGGGCCAGTTTCCTGAGCATGAGCCTCAGAGGAAGGCAATGACCTACTTTTCTCTGCTGGGGATCTGATGACCTTCCCCACTTATGGGCCCGGTTCTCCCTCACTGGCCTTCTTGAGGCAGGAAGGATCCGGGTGCAGAGCGCTGGCGGCGGCATAGCTTATTCCCAGCACTCCCACTCCCCCATAGAGGACTCCGCGTTTGTCCCTTGTGAGGACACTCGGCTGCCACAGAAACGGAGAGTTCCAGCCCCAAAGTGACGAGGGATCCCGTGCAATGGAGACCACTGAACACAGACAGCTCAAATCTCCTGACTCCATGGTTGCAGCTGGAATCTGCTTTTTTTGGTGCCCGTCTAAACTAAATGCATGTGAGAGGGATCACATAGATCATCACTGCCTCACGGCTATGCTAGGCTCCCCCTCGGTGTCTGTACCGCCTGACATGTCTTGTGCTATACAGCACAGAGCCATGGTTTCCAAGGCCGTTATGATTATCCAGTCTGACGTCCTGTAACCAGGGCAGAGAATTTCACCCATCTGGCCCAGTAATAGCGCAGGTCTTTTATAAAGATGTAAAGACCTCAAGCAATGGAGACTCCTTCCCCCACCCCCAGCTGATCTGTTCCAATGGTTTATCACCCTCCCTGTTAAAACCATATTTTCTGTCTGAGTGTGTCAAACTTCAGCTGCCAGCCACTGGATCTTCTGCCTTTGTCTGCTAAATGTCAGAGCTCTTTACCCTCGGAAACATCCTCCTGGGTAGGTGATTGTGCCTGAGTCACCTCTTAACAATCATTTTGATCAGCGAGAGACAGTGAACTTCTTAAGCCTCTTACACTGTGAGTTGTTTGTGTGTCGTTTGTGTGCGTGTGTGTGTGTACAGATCTACAAATAACAGTGATCCCATCAGAGCTGGAGCCTTGGAGCTTTCCTACAGGGCCTCTCTGCTAAGCCTGGCCTCCAGCCTTAAATAACCAAGGGCCTGTCTCTCTGCCTCCACTGGAGTCTGCAAACGGGATCACTGTGAGACTGCAAGATCCTCAAGGAGGGACTGGCTTCATTCATGTCTTATGCAGGGCTGCACACATGGACAGCGGAACAGCTCACACCTGACCAGCAATCATAGGAATAAGTAGTATAGTATAGTATAGTATCACAGGGACACCCAAGTGTGGGTGCCTGATGGTGTCTGGAGCCCGAGTCCCATGGGGAGTCACGGGGATTTGTGCTCCTAAGCCCCATAACCCCTTTAGAGAATCCTGCTGGGCAGGCGCTGTCCACTTGAGCCGTGTTTGCACAGAGGATGAGTCAGTTACAACAATTTTAAGGCTATATCTGCACTGTGCCGGATCGATTTTGCGGGCTTGATGGAGCAACAGTGAAGACTCACTCAATCTAACCCAGCAGTCGACTCTGTTAATCCACCCCAGCAAGAAGCCTAGCGCTGCGTTGACGGGAGCGCATTTCCCGTTGGTGCAGCGCAGTGGAGACGCCGCAGTAAGTAGACGTTAGGAAGTTACTGTACGTAGCTGGCGTATCTCCCATTGACTGCCGCCGAAATCCACAGCCAGTGTAGACCAGGAGTGCCGTGCCTCAGGGAAGCCACTGCTCATCATCCCACACCTTCATAACGACGCGATTCCACCAGTCAGTGCTTATTTCCTGGGACCAGAAGCGGTGCTCCACCGGCTGAAGATGGTGCATAACAGCATGCAGTAAATGGGAATTGTTTTGTTCTATAGCTTGTAGCAGGGCTGCTTCAGTAACGTTGCAATTTTCTGCGCTGTGGCTCCTGTCTCAGCCTTGAAAATGCTGCAGGATAAGTCCTGAGGTATTTGGGATGCTCACAATTATAGTGCACAGCTGAGCGGGCTCCATGGCTCTCTGGCAATGGCGTGCATGCAGCAGAGATGGATTTGGAAAAATGGCGCAAAAATATGCTCGGCTGTTTGTTTTGGACAAGAAGGGAGGAGGGGGAGCACGTTGCATCATGGGAGGACGACAACCTTCCCAAGAGGCACTGCGGGTAGTTGCATTGTGGGATAGCTACCCACGGTGCACTGCTTTGACTATCGATGCAAGCATGGCTGGTGGGGATGCAAACCCCCGACGCAATGCACGTGGTGTGATCATGCTCCTCTGACTTCTTAAATTCGGTGGGTGAAAGTCAACTGAAATTAAATCAACTTCACTCCGTAGTGTAGACATACCCTCAGAGACACCCCGCCAGGGCCCAAGTGCCAGGCACTAAAACCTCTCTAATATGCGCACAGTCAGAAATGCTGCAGCAGGAATACCTCACAAGGACACAGTTCAGCACACCCAGCCCTCAACAGCCAAGCACTTCTACAACTGCAGGCCAACAAGTTACAAAAGCAAAGCTGATAGCGCTTCACACAAACACCAGAGCCTTTTTCTTTGTCATCAGCCTGCCAGGCTCCCCCATACCTTTATATGCCTCCAAAGAGGATTATTCCAATTGCAGGCTCTTGCGGTGTGAACAGACCCTATTCTGGGCACCGTTCCTTAGTTTACAACAGTCAGACAGCTAAGAATTCTTAACCACAAGTACAAAGCACACATCGCCCAGTGATAAAATTAAAGATGCTATTTAATTTCAGCCAGTTACACTGATGCATAATATAGAAGATAAGGGAGATGCAACTTAAATTCTCAGAGAGGGGTTTCTTATTTCTGAACCATGGGGCAGTTGAAAAGAAGTCGTTCTCAATAAACTACGTTCATTAGCTTTCTTACACAGCCAGACTGATGTAGGCACCCTGCAGTCCCAGACTCGCACGAGTCATCCTTCCTCACACATGAAAGGCTTGGAAAAGGCTCCATTCCAAGATCCATCCCTCTGACACAATCGGCTGCCAAGTGTGACAGGAGCTAGAAGCTTTAAGCCAGCCTCTGTGACCACGTTCCCACTGCGAGGGCCTGCGTCTCCGCGCACAGGCCTTTGGCCTACTCGGATCCTGCATGGCGGGGCATCAGGCTGTAGGCCTGGGGAGCGGGAGATGGCACGCTGTGGCCTAGCCGTCCGACTGGCTGCAGAATGACACGGCGGAGCTGCTGGAGTCAGGGCAGCCCACGCTGCATTCAAGACTCAGGAGCGCCTCGTGTAATGGACCAGAGTGATTCTGGAGGAGGCAGCTGCCGTTCCGAGTGGCATGCTGGGGGTATCACATGGGTCAGCCACGCGGGGGGTGCTGTGTGTAAAACACCGTCCTTAGTAAGCGAACCTCCAGTGAGCAAGTCTGGTGCGCATCTCTCTGGGGCGAGAGCTCTGCGATCAGTCTGTATCTGCCACTGAGCCCTGCAACCTATCGTGTGTCAGGCGTACATGACACGTCCCGGATCCCACAGCAAACGTGCACCGTCTCCGTGTTTAAACCTGGCGCTCAGAATGTCCATGAGGGGAACTGGTGATTCCAAAGCACCAGAGTGGGCATCAGGTCACCTCCTGGGACAGGGTGAGTTCCTTTCCTTTGCCACGCCTATCCTTAAAGAAAGGAAGCCCCCTACCACCGTGGACAAGTACTGGTGCCCCCTGCTCTCCTCCTGTTCCCATTGCCTGCATAGCGCAGATATCACATACCGGGCCATGCAGGGCCAGGCAGCCACAGTGGAGTGCTGATATTTAGAGGCCACAAGAAGAGATGTCTGAGGAATACTTCAGACATGCCGCAAAACAGCCAGTCATAGAATCATAGCAGATGAGGGTTGGAAGGGACCTCAGGAGGTATCTAGTCCAACCCCCTGCTCAAATAACAATGCCGTGCTGTTTATCACACCTGCAAGGTGACTCAGACACAGGCTGCGTGTTGGCAGAAGTCGGCTCTTCCAGTCTTCAGAACAAAGATATGATGCTGGGGTGCTTGAGTGGTTGGCTGATTCCCCCTGCTGGGGAGAATCACACACCATCTGTGAGAAAGCCAGGTGGGGCGATAGTTCTTTCTCAGAACAGCGTTTGTGCACAAGTCACCGAGGAAAACGTTTCCGCGTTCTGCTCCTGCCGTTAGCGTGTTTCTGCAGGCGTGAAGGATCAGTGTGAGCCCCTGGAAGTTCTTGGGTCACAAGTGCGGCTCTGAAATCAGGTGATCTGAGCTCTGGGGATCAGCTTTGAAAGATGTGAAGAATAAAGGGAAGGCCCTGTCTGGTCACGGACTTTCAGAACAGAGACTGACCGAGGCAAAGCGTCAGTCCAGTCCAGTCCAGCAGACCGGTCAGTACAAACGGAACGCACTTCCTGAGAGAAACTCTCTGCTCAAATAGCCTTGTTCTCATCTAATGTGGCATGGTAATTACCCGTCTCCTCTCAAGTTGTCCCACAGACACCGGTCATTGGTTTGATCACCATTTTACTGGAAAACTTGAGCTTCTAGCCTGGGTTAAAAGGAAGAGTCAGTCTCTTGAAACTTTGCTGTGAAATAGTGCATCGATTCCCCTACTTGACTTTTATCTGAAGAGTTACTAGGAAGCAAGGGAAAGAGACGCAGTATCTAGGAGGATTGGAGGTGGCTGCAGTGGGAACGCAGATGAAGTCAACATAGACCCAAGGACAAATATGATCAAATCCCCCTAAAAACACCTCTGAGGCGCCCACAAGTTGTGAGTTCTTCCCCCTCCAAGTTATTCCTTCCCCTGGATTTCCAAGTACATCCTGTCTTCTAGCTTGTAAGTTCTTTGGGGCAGGGACTGTCTTTATCTGTTTGCCACAAATGGCTCTGAGCACTACCGGTATTTAACAAAGAATAAATCATAATAAACGAGCCGCTTTCCTTCCTGCACTCGGAGAATCCAGCTCCGACACACCAGTTCTCCCAATGCAGTCTCTACTCCTACCCCGGTCATCATTCCTCTCCCCCATCATTATATCAACCTCCTAATCACTGTTCCTACTCGCGCTGATCACCGCAGACCTCCCTTTCTGTTCCTTCATCCATTGCTTATGCATAAAGGCTGAAACAATCTTTTACAAGGAGGTAAATATTTGGAGTCTCTTTCACCACCCTCTGGCTGTAAATCCCTGGGGTGCAACATCCCCTTAGCCGAATGATTCCTGGGAGCTGAGAGGAAGTAAAAGTCTCCCCCAGCAACTCCCTTCCCTCTGCCCAGCGGCTCTCCTCGCCCGCACAGGGGCAGCCAGGTGTCTGTGGGACGTGCTACTCCGTGGGCTGCCTGGCTCCAGCCACGCCAGCTGTGGGACTCAGGAGTCCGGTCAAAGGCGCTTACCTCGCAGCCGGTGGCGATGCCTACGCTGGTGGTGCGGGAGCTGCCGCGTCTGTCTGTTGGGCACCTGCAGGCCCCTCCTCCCCGCGCCTTCTGGCCAGGTGCAGCGACACGGGCACACCTGACAGCCCCAGCCCCAGGGGAGGGGAGCCAAGGCCAGCAGGAGGAGCGCCAAGAACATCTCGAGGAGAAGCGCTCCCAGCAAGATCCTGCCTCCGAGAGGCAAACTTCCCACAAGAAGTTCTTTCCAGTCACAGGATCCCAGGCGGAGGCTCCTGCCCCCGCCCTGCCCACGCGGCTCTGCCCGCCGCCTGGCTCCAGCCCCGCCGCCGGGGAAGGTATGGGGAACTGGTTATGAAGCATGTTTTTCAGCTGCTTTTGTATTTTTTTTTTCCTCCTTTTTTTCCCCCCCCTTCTTCTTTTTGAAGTTGTGGACAATGGGGGAGGAAGGCATGTAGGCCCCATGCTGTGAGAGGGCTGCACGTCGCCACAGGGGCTGCTTTCTCCACACCATCTGTGACATCAGACCCGCGGGGGGGGGCACCACCGGGAGTTCGGCGCAATATTGTGAAGAACTAAATGAAATGATCAGTGGAGAAAAGGCAAACAGCGTCTTTGTGGGTTCCTTCTCAGCCCCAGCCATCCCTGCCTTTAACCCTTTTCTCGGCCGCGCCGGCGCTCTCTTCCGAGCCCAGCCGGCCTAGCCCGACTGGCTCCATAAAGGAATGCCCCCCGCTTTAGAAAAGGCTGTTTTCAAACAAAATTGACCGTCCCCTGATAGATTTAACCGCTTGTCGGCTGCTCCTTTGTCAAACGGGTCCGAAACTCTGCGGCTCGGAGGGGGCCTGAGACATGTTCATTTGTCACACAGAGACAATGGTTACAATTACATTTATTGCACTGCCTCCAATTATTTCATCATTTCACTGTGGAAAATCACTAGGGCTCCTTTTGTTCTTGTGCCTCAACCCAGTTTTTCTCCAGCCCATTTTTCCTGGTTCCTTGTTTCCTGGGACTTTTTCTTCACTCAAAAAGATTTAACGAACGTAATTAGATGAAAGAAATTTGTACCTGTTTCGCTCCTGTGCAAAGCCATCCATCATCCCAGCTCCCATGGGCAGTCATCCTAACTCCTCCCCACCCAGTCATCCGCCCTCCCAGAATACGCATTCCCAATAAGCAAAGCGCCCTGCCCCGGGCTACCTACAAACAGACACAGCCTGCCTGCCCCCAGCTCCCAATTAGCGGAGCCATCAACACCCAGCTTCTGAGGCAGAGCCACATAACCTCATCTCTGTGGCTTAGCGCCGTTAGGACTGACTCCAAATCTGAAAGGCCCCGAAGCTTGTGGTTGCTGAAATGCGAACTCTGATGTGGCCCATCAACAGACAAGGGCCTGTCAGAAACTTCCTTCAAGATCAGGAACTTTCCCAGGGCTGCTCGGTGGTGGGGTTTGGTTTGGGCCCATTATGCCACAGCTAGGGCTGGCCAAATAACGCCCCAAAGGCATCACAGCCTGGTTGATAAATGTCTGCAGCGAGTTCATTGTGCTCTTGTAGACTCAGAGGGACCATTCTGACTGTCCAGTCTGACCTGCGTGGCCCAGGCCAGAGAACCTCCCCCAGTGATTCTGACATCCACCCCCACAGCTTGTGGTTGAGCTGGAGCAGAGCTTTTGGACAGAGAAACCCAATCTCGAGTTAAAGGTTTCTGGAGACTTTGCCGAATCGCTAGGTAAGGTGTTCCAGTGTCCCCTGACTGTGAAACATTTATTTCCAGTTTGAATTTGTCCAGCTTCAGCCTCCAGCTGTTGGATTGTAGTCTGCCTTTGCTGGTAGATTACAGAGCCTTCTGTCTTCAGAAATCTCCTCCCTGCATAGACACTTGTAGATCATGATCAGGTCACATCTGAATCTTCCTTTTGTTAAGATAAATAGGCTCAGCCCGGTCAATCTCTCTCACTGCCAGGCAGGTTTTCCAGCCCTTCATTCGCCGTCTCCAGTTTTTCAATATCCTTTGGATGTGTGGACACCATTTCAGTAATGGCTTCACCAATGCCCAATACAAAGCTAACCCCCACCTGCCTCCTGCTTGTTATTCCCGTTTAATACACCTCCCCGGACCAAGCCAGCGCCTTTTGTCACAGTGCCTCACTGGGAGGTCGTGTTCAGCTGGCTAGCGGCAATGACCCCCAAGTCCTTTTCAGAGCCATTGGCTTTGGTACGTGCCAAAAGTTTACGAATCCCCGAAGTCTCATGAACTTCTACGCAAATATGAGTGGGAAATTTACTCCAAAAATTAGTCCAAATTACTCCCCTGTTTAAAAAGTCTCCGTAGTCCAGTCAGAGAGCAGAAGCAATACTACAAATAATGACGCATAACTTGCCGGAGGGAATGGGGTAACAGCTGTCCATGTCCACATGAATGATCTGATGAATACTTATGAGTAGTGAAGATGTTCCTAGACACCAGCATCAGGACACGAACAGAAGAAATGATTTATACAAATGGAATAAATCGACCAGGTCTAATTACAGCAAGGACTGTAGAGTGTGTGTGGCCATGCAAAGGAAATGATACAGTGATACAGGGGGAGGTGTGGTTGGTGCTAGAGTATCACCTCTGAGTTTACTGACCTTACAGCAGACTTACTGGCTGACGAGTGATGCTATAAAAATGGCATCATGGACTCCATGGTCCTTGTCTCTCAAAGTCTCCGCATCCATCAAAAGGCAGCTTTTCTAAGCCTGCCCAGCGGGCTTACCCTGGATCTGAAAGCCACACTGCGTTCTTCCCAAGTCTTAATCTAAAATGAGAAAGCGTTTCCCAGTTTAGAAATACTGCTACGTCTCCACTGGCAAACCCACACCTGAACGCCACTTCCATGGCTACCAGCGCTGGCCAACACTGAGCCAGCAAATATCCGACAAGACGCTGCGACAGTGGAGGAGTATATAAAGGTCATGGCAAATACCACGCTACCGCTTCACCCTGACCTAGAACAGGCCCCCTAAAATCCAGAAAACCCTTCTGGTCTCGTGCCACACCCTCCTGGAGGAAGATAAGGGTGTTTGCAGAAGAGGATCTGAAGCCAGGGCAGCTGCTGACATACCAAACAAAAATCTACTCGATGACCCCACTGTGCAAGAGCCAGGCTTCTCCTCCCCACGGCGCATGTGGGCAGCTGTAAACCGTATCCGCACCTGACATGGAAGATGCAGAGACGTACTCCAGAGATGGAAAGTGAGGGACTCACCGAGCTGGGACTGTGGCGTGGTGCAAACTGTTGGACACATCACTGATGATGGCCCGATCCACGCTCGCCCTAGAGGTGTCCTCTGCTCTGGACTGGAGAAGAGACTTTCAGATCCAGCTGTAGCCATGCTCTTGCTTTCACGGTTCCACTCTTGCCATATGAAAGAAGAAGGAGACTGGCAAGTCCTTAGGTCAGCACAGAGACATAAAGGTGAAAGCACGGTCTATTCTAGTCAGGCCAGAGCAATTCACCAGCCAAGCTGCGGTGAACGCCGTGCCGATCGCAGCAAGCCTTGGCCATGCGAGGCTCTGCCTTTTTGTCTGTGGCACCTTCCACCCTGCTGGCTGTGGGAATGTGGGGCTATCAGCTCATCCCCACCCTTTGTCCAGTTTGCGGAGGAAATCCCCAGCTGACTCATCACCTCCATAGACATCATCCCCTTGTGCGTCTGAATGCCCTGAAACCTTCTCCTAAAAGCCTCTGGAGTCAGCTCAGATTTAAGGCGCAAGGCCACTCATTTGGCTGTAGGCCTCTACAGCTTTGCCCCAATAAGGGGGGGAGAAAATGGAGGCAATCCCCAGAGGGAACTCTGTTCAAGTCACAAGTCTCCGTTAGGCAGCAATATCTCCCCCTCCGTAAACTGGGCAGCAGCTTAGCATCTCTGCTGCCTGCAGAGTCAGCGTGCTGTGCCCTGCACCCCTTCACTGGACCCCCAGATCTCGGGCTCTTCCTTTGCTCGAGGGCCAGTCCCTGCTTTTTCTGTCAGTCTTGCGCTGGTGCTGAACCTTCTCATGCTGGCGTTCTCCGGCACAGGCAGCAAGCGGCTTCTCATGCTGTAGGGAGAGTCCCACTCGGCGCTGTCCCACTCACAGTCAGCCTCTGCCACTCCAACTTCTCTTTTAGCTGCAGCTTTCCCCACTTCAGCCTGAAGGAGCCGGTCACCGCCCCAGTCACTGCTTCCACTCCTGACGTCCTCCTGCACACCTCCCTCTGGGAACCCATCACCTCCGCCATCCTGCTGGCTCTTTCTGCTCTCCGTCTCCTGGAGCACGCACATGCCCTGCAGGACATCTGGGACAGCTCCCAGTTCTGCCTCTGGACAACGCCGTGCAGCAAAGCTCTGTGCTTTTCAGTTCTTCGGAGTTTAGCTTCCTTTCTCTGCACACCTCCCCGAGCTCCTCTTTCACAACTCCTGTTCTCCGTCGTCTCCTGTTCTCTTCCCCCAAAGATAACAGGACATTTTTCTCTTGCTTTCTCCTTCTGCAATACTTGGTTCTACTGCTGTTGTCACGTGCTGGAACTTCACCACTTCACCGTCTCACACATGCTGCCCTGAGATGTTACCGTTGCTGGCTTAGCTACACCTCTGGTGTCACTGAGGCCTCCCAGGACAGAATGCTACAGTTCCCACCCTTAGCACAAACCCCGGACTACTGCACCTGGATATCCAGCAGGCTTGCCCAGCAGGGCAGGCTGGGGTCAGCGCCTGCAGCGCCTCCCTTCAGGAGTCTGTGACCTGCGGGGAGTCCAGTGACCAGGCAGCCGTGTTTCCATTACTGGGCCGAACGAAGCAGTTAGAAGAAAGGTTTTTCAAACAGCAGCCAGTCCACACACAGCTCTCTCCCCTACAGTTCTGCCCCCCTGACGTGACCTAGGCAGGTCTAGCTTGTTTTGCCATCCCAGCAAGTGCCTGTGTCTGTCTAGACAGTTCCCCTCCCACCGCTTTTTCCCTGGCCAGAGAGAGTCTCTTTCAGTCAGTCACAGCGCCTTTGCTCGTGGATTTCCAGGTTTTTTGGCCCTGCTTGTCAAAAAGCAGTTTGGTATTGAGCCAAACTCCTCCAAACCCGTGGTTCTGCCACTGTTCCATAACAGCCCCCAAGTGTTCGCTGAGGGGTGGTTTATCTTGAGCTATTCTACTTCCGTCTGCTCGTTTTCCTTACATCCACAACAGAACTAACCCAACGTGTCCCCACGGTAACATCCCAGTTACCAGGGCAACATACAGGATTCACAAATTATTTCAGAGCAGCTCCATCCCCGTGCTTTGATTTCACCTAATGCAGATATAGAGGCCTGGCAGAGGTAGTATGGCTGGTCACTAAGGGGTTAAAGGAGGTGTAACTCAATGAAGTCATGATTAATATGGAGTCTCTCGGAGTCACATGCATGGAGGCTCCCTTGGTTGCTGATTCCGGGGAAGGAGCCAACTTTCCGCTGCCCCCTCTTGTGTTGCTTCAGTTTCCCATAGTTACCATGACCCACTGCCTGGCCATTCAGATCTGGGCTGGGTTCCCCAAGGGTGGTCGGTACATTGGGCAGCTCCTAGAAACAGAGGGATCCAGTTATCCCCTTTGACACCATGCACCCATAAGCACCATGGGATGGAGTGACACTAACCCCGGGGGAGAAAATGTCAACAAAATCCATTTTTGTTTATTTCTCTCTGAAAGCTGCCCACTGAACGATCTCCAGCTGTGAGCAGGCTCTTGCCCCGGAAAGCTTCGCTGCAGCAGAAACCCTATTTTCCACTGAGAACGTGCCGACAAAAACATTTTAACCAGCCCTGACACCTGGAGCATCTCACACTGGGCCTTGCTTCCCTTCGGCTCCATGGGGCAAATACACAGCATTTACCCTTCTCCCGGCCAAGCTCTCTTCCACCTCCACACCTGCTCATCTGCACTGGCCAACGCATGGACTGGGCAGCGGGGACGTAGCCTGCTCCCACATCCCTGCTCAGGTCACTCTTCCTCCTACACACAGCCTGGCAATGCAGGTGTCTGTAGAGGGCAGGGTGCCCCAAACTCAGTGAAAAGCCATTCTGAGCCGGGAACATTTTACACTCTGCACTGGGCATAAATGCACGAGGTGCAGGGCAGTGGAGAATCACACCCTTTGTGTCTGCAGCTTGTACAGGAAAGTTGCTGGACAAAGGGCTTTGTGCATGTAGAGGATGTGGCCCGTCCCTCTCTGGTAATCTCAGAGGGAGGCCACGCCCCCTCACTGCCATACCTGTGTGGGCAAACCTTATGCAGGGGGTTAATTCTTCACTCAGTAACCCTTGGTCCTCGGGCAGGGCAGGGCAAACAAGCAGTCCATTGCCCAAAGAGACTTCACAGGCCAGGGTGAGGCTTCGCACACCAGGGGTGGGGTGGCAAGGTGGGAGGGGAACATGGGCCCTCCTGACCCCATCGCGTCCCAGCCCAGGGTCTTCTCAGTGGCAGAGCGTCCACCACTGGGTCAGCGGGGCTCCAGCCGCAACTCGATGACAAGGGCTCAAGTGAGAGCCCAGCTGGACCTGAGTTGACTACACCTGGGCTACTTCCTCCACCCCGTGCCCGTGTACCTGCAGCCAAGGGTCATTGTTGGACTCCCCGGGATACGTTGCCAGTGGTAGTCCAACCAGGCCCTCGCTGTCTGGCTCAGGTGAGTCCTTGGGGTAACCAGGGTCCTCACTGGCTCCTCCCTGCAGCAGCAGGCTGGAGATGTCCTTCTCCTTCAGCGGCTGCCTCCATCTGAGCTGTAGGTCCCGCCCTTTATACTTCCGGTTCCTGTCTGGGCTCCGCCCCCTGCTTCCGGCGTGGTGGTCGTGGCTTCCCTGGCTCCACCCTCCCAGGGTTGAGTGGCAATCGCTCCCTGTCTGTCTTGGAGGGAGGCCACACCCCTGGCTACAGTGCACATTAAAGCTTGTGGGTTAGACAGCTGTGAAGAACATGGCAGGAATGGCACATTCTGTGAGTCAGGGGGCCCTGCCACACACACAACTGCAAACACACAGCATG
Organism: Emydura macquarii macquarii; assembly: GCF_026122565.2. Classification (NCBI taxonomy): domain Eukaryota; kingdom Metazoa; phylum Chordata; order Testudines; family Chelidae; genus Emydura; species Emydura macquarii. Next base: position 1,055,672 of record NW_027130449.1, on the reverse strand, counting down.
TGCAGGCATGCACACAACCCAGTATATGCAGCGTACGTGCAGGTACGCACACAGCTCAGGACATGCAGCAAACGTGCAGCCCATGCAGGTATGCACACAGCCCATCACGTGCAGCAAATGTACCGCACCTGCAGATATGCACCCAGAGTCCTGGGTGGCACAGTTCGGAGAGTGCAATTTTCCCTCCACACAAGGACCTTGCAGAGGCCTGGGTGCAGAGGGGCTGAGGCAAAGTCCCCTTTTGACCCCACAGAGCTCCATGTGCCCCAAGCCACATTAGCTCCTGCATGTGCAGACCGGGCATTCAGCAGAGGGCAGCCCAGCCCCAGGGTGCAGGGCGCGGCAGGGCAGGCCTTCATGTGCCAGTCTCCTGCCCCAGGACATGTGGAGGCTCCACAGCACCCACCCCGCTAATCTACTGCCGCCAGGTGGGAACAATTTCCTTGACGCTCAGAGAGGCTCTGGCTCTCCTTGAGTCCCCCGGCTGAAGTGCCCGGGCGCAGCGGGAGGGCAGGTCGGTGGCAGAACGCCCCCAGTGCCTCTCCTCCCCCAGCGTTTGGTGGAAAGCAGGGTCCATGTGTGACCAACTTGTGAGCCTGGGTGTGTCACTTGGTAGCACTAATGCACAGTCCAGGGGCAGACGGGACCCAAGCGCTTCACTAGTCGCTCTCCTGAGTGACAGAGCCCCCCATCCTGGGACCCAGGGACAAGACAGCTCAGTCACTTGCTGCTGCTCAGCCAGGAGCCTTCGCGCCCCCTGATCCTGGCTAGGGAGCCGGCCTCGTTCGCCCTCACGCCGGCTGGCTTTGGAGCACGGGCTGCAGGCCAGTGAACAGACAGGCTGATGCAGGGATGCTCCACTCAGGGGCAGTGGCAGGCTCATGGCTACAGGGCTCCCACGTCAGCTTATTCACCAGCAGGAGCTTTTCAGTGCCCCCTTTGAACCCGGCATAGCTGGCAGCCACTGAGCCGAGGGAGGCCCATGAGCTTAGAGGTTAAATCCCCCCCATGCCCTGGGGGTCAGGCGCTCCTAGAGCCCAGAGGGGCTGGGCCCACATGGGGGGAGGGAATTCTGCACTCGTCCCACTGCAGCCATGGTGCAGTGAAGAGCAAACCCGGCTCTGCCCTGCAGTGGCGTCCCCAGGGCTCTGACTGAGATGGCGGGTTGCCCGCCCCAGGCAGTGCAGCCCCTCCTGGCGGGGGGAGGCCGGTCCCCTGCAGGCTCTGTGGGGTCTGGCGGCCTGCGCTCCCCTGACAGGTCTCGGGGCACCTCTGCTGCACCGGGAGCTGGCGTAGCTGCAGTGTGAGTCTCTTAACACCTGATCCTCTGCAGCGCCCAGCCCTGCCAGCTGCCTCGCCCCCGAAACGCTGGGCCTTGTTCGTGCCCCGAGCTCAGGGGATGGGGGAGCCGCCTCAGCTGGGCGAGGGAGGGAGACCCCCAGACTCAGCCAGCTGCTACCCAGAACTGGCTGAGAGACTGACAAGAAGCCATGGCCTTTTCTTTACCAAGGCAGCCCTCTGGCCTGGCTTCAAGGTGTGCTGCTGCCTGGTTGGCTGTCTGTCTGTCCTGGCTTATTACAGTGTATTGCTGGCTCTGTCTGTCCTGGCTCATCAGTGTGTACTGCTGTGTGTCTGTCTGTCCCGGCTCATCCCTGCACTATAGCACCTTCCAGCAGAGGGTCTCCAAACACGCACAGGCCCGTGTCAGTCTCATGTTGAGGGGGGATGCTGAGTCCCGGGGAGGCCGAGTGACTTGCCCAGCTTCTCGCAGGCAGTAAGCCGCTAAGCCGGGAATTGATCCTGAGCCGTGGTTTCCAGCTGTCCCCTAGGCACAACTCCCCCTGACCGACCCAAGCACTGCGCACTGATCTGTCTTCCCCAGAACCCCCAAGGAGGCTATCCAGCCCGTTGTCCCCTGCCCCGCCTGGGGCTGGCCATGGAAGGGGATTCCTCCTCATCTGATCACTTCTCAGCCCCGCCGCCCTGGGCCCGAGAGCACGTCCACCCCCTGCTTTCACCTGTGAACCCGGCGCGGCGGGGGCCGTGCAGACACACTCCCGCCTGGCAGGCAGGTAGCCCCAGCACAGCCGTGAGCTGCGGGGGCCTTTTTTCTCTGGGGTTGACCTTTAAATTGGTCCCTAATCATCCCAACGGGAGGACGGGGCTTTGGGCTGCCTCCCGAGGAGAGGCCATTTTCCTGGAGCCACAGGTCTTTGTTGGCCTGGTTTGCATGCTGACAGCGCGCGAGGGACGGGGAGCACATCAAGGGCAGCTGGGAAAGCCCCCCGCTCGCTCCCGGCAGGTGAGCACGTTGGGGGACCCCTTTCTTCCCCACGGAGCTCATTGTTTCCCTTGGCAAAGGCGATGTGCTGTTCCCATGGCAATGCCGGGCCAGCCCCGGCCCCCCCGGGCCCATTCACCTCCCGGCTGCCAACCCTGCGCCCTGAAAGGAGCGATGGAGTCTGGGGCTGTTTCCCTGAGTTAGTTAAAACTCCTGCAGGCTGCCCAGTCCAGGGGGGCATGTCGAGGAGGGGGCGAGCCAGCCGGGGGCGGGGCGGGCTGCGCTCCAACAAAGAGCCAAGCAATGTGGCGGGGCTACGGCCGCCTTCTGCTTGAGTGCAGCTCAATGGAGGTGGCTCAGGCTGCCGGGAAGGGGGCTCCTCTTTGTGTCTCGCTCCCAGCTGGCATCCGACAAAGGGGGCTGCGCCGTGTCCCTGGTGAAATACTGCTCCAGCCCCGCTTTGTTCCGCTGATTTTCCCACTGGTTCGGGGAAGGGGAGGGGTGTGAGCCAGGCAGAGCGCTGCGGAGCCGGAGGAGCTGCGCGGCTGGAGCCGGGCCGTGGAACTCAGGCCGGGCTGGCTGCTGAAAGCGGAGCCAGGTGGATGGCTGCACGGGCCTGCAATTACTGCGCAAGCTCGGCGATCGCTCCAGGGCCCGAGTCTGCCCTCTGCGGTGACCCAGGGCCCGCCGGGGTATTTAACCCACCCAGCATTCCCCGCCGGGGCCTGGGCAAAGCCCGTGCGCTGCAGGCTGTCTGTACGGCTCAGGCTGCTCTCCTGGGGTGCACGGCAGGGACTGGCTCCAGGCCAGCTCTCTGAATTCTGGGATTCGTCTCACTTCCTCCCTCGGGCAGGGGGTAGGGGGGGCAATTCTAGCGCTAGTCGTGATGAGATGGATGCCCTAGGGATCGCTTTAGATGCCTCAGCTGGGCCATATTCCTTGGAATTCCTCCGCCTCCTGGTGCCCGAAGACCCCGGGCCAATAACTGTTTCCGCAAAGGGCCCTGGTGTGGCCATGGGGGCACCAGCCGGGGCCAGGGCAGCGCTCGGGGCCTGCGTCTCCGCACTTGCAGCAGGAACCGAGCGGGAGCTGACTTTAGCCAGATTTGGGCTTCCCCTGTTCTGGAGCCGGCGGGAGGGGGGTTGGTTTGACCCTGGCACAAATTAGAGCAGCTGCAGCCCAGGTGTCTGTGTCCCCTACGGGCCCTTCCAGCAACCGGGACTAGCTGGAGCCCAGCAGTGTGTAGCCCAGCTGCCTTGGTCCGTGCCATGCCCCTGCCGAGCGGAAGAGGAGGCTGGTGTGCGGAGGCCTCTGCCGAGGCATAGAGAGTGCACTGCAGCACGGGCAGCAGCAATACCCGCGCCAGGGGCCGGGCCCTGTTCGTCAGGGCTTGGCCTCTCTGCCGAGACGTCCCCAGGGCCAGTAGAGCTGGTGAGCTGGGGGGCACGGACACCGGTCCACTAGGAGCCGGTGAGAGGCACCGACTCCCGTCACACAGGCCCCCCGACAGCCAGCTCCGGTCACCACTAGCTGATGCCAGATTTGAGCGGCTGGCGCTGGGGTGGAGCCAGCCTCCATACTCCATGGCCTCACCCAGTGCTTGGTAATCAGATGAATCTAGGAAATGGCTCTGTTTGCTCCTGCACTGAGCCCTGGGCAGTTCAGGCCAGGAAAGGCACACCTCCCATCCGCTGAAAATGGCTGGCCCTCCGCAGGCCCCACTTACCCACCCCAACTGGAGATGCTGCCCCATGCACTCTGCCTTTGGGCCTGGCCTGCAGAGAGGCAATGCGAGCTGGGAGCTCAGGGGACTGGGCGGATGAGCAATGAAGTACAGCTACTCCTGGTGTCAGTTCCTTCCAGGGCCTGGAGGGGGTGGCAAGCGCATCCTGGCTCTGGCCCATGTGGGAGACTTGCTCCGGATGCCTGTGGCCCAGTGACTGCGCTGGGCTGAGTGAATCAGTCCAGGTCATCTTTCCTGCTCTCCTGCCCCCTGTAAAAGCTCTAGCCAGCCGGTGCCTCTCGCCCTGGTCTTTGTCTGCTCCTCTTCTGTCTCCGTTCCCATGGCATCTAGCGAGTGGAGGTGACTGAAGCACAGGGGCTGTGAATGCCCTACACGGTCCCAACCCCACTTCCCTGATTGTCTGGCCCCTCTATGATGTTTTGAGGCTTCTGCCCGTTCTGAAGAGACTGCAGGAGCTAAGGAGAAACCCTGAGAGGGTTCTCTGATGGGAGGAGCGATCCCTGGGGCTCAGAGGCCAGGACCGAGCGAGCTAGCCCAGGACAGGCCCACGGAGGTGGAGGTTGTGGGGCTAGGAGCTGTGAATGGCTTTTACCTGCTGTAATAGATCAGAGGCTGCAGAGGCAGGAAGTCAGCCCAGGTCCCCAGTGACCTCGGCCCCAGCCTGCACTGCCTCTCGTTAGCTAACCGAGATGCGCTCTATTTGACTGCATAGAGTGACGTTTTTTACTGCTGATCACAGAGGAGTTTGATTCTGGGGAAAACTTGATGCAGGGGCTCACAAAGCTCCATGGGACCCAAGCTCCCTGCCTCACTCCAAGTGTGCTTGGGTCCTCTTGGTTTAACTGGGAAGGGGCAGCAGGGCCCCTTAGCCCCATTGCTACTGGATGTGTTGACAGCACCTCTGGCAGCTGCAAAAAGGCAAGGAGCGGGAAGGGCTGGTCCTGGGTGAATAGAGCCCGGAATACGGGTCACGTGACACTGGTGACCTTCCAGTCGCCAATCCCAATGCAACCAACACCCAGCTTGCTTCAACAGAGAGACAAGTGGAGGGGATAGAAAGTGACCCTCCCAGAATCAGCCCCTCTCTTAAGTGGGAACTCTGTTTCTTCCAATGGCAATCCATTTTCCATTCTGAATTGCCTGGGGAGCCATAAAGTATTTAGGTATAGGGCCCAGCCAACCTTAAAGTGTTGGATTTCAAGGTAAAAGCTTCAAGAGACAGAGCAGCAGGATGGAGGGATCAGCCATTAACCTTCTGGGACAGACCTGCGGTGATAAAACTGAGCATCAGATGGGAAGTGCCGGCTCCAGCGTGTGTGCAATTAGCCCTGCAGGTCAGCTCTCCTCTGCACAACCCAGTTCACTGCAGGGAAGAAAGCCGCAGGCAAAGGAACGAAGGAGAGAGGGAGAGAGATGGGTAGGAAAACAATGTGTGCTACGGACCCAGAGCACTGGGATACCACCTGCTATCAGACATGGCAGGACTGGGAATAAGTCCCATTCAAATTCGATCCCTGACTCTGCCACTAACTCATGATGTGACTTTGGGCTCCATGCCTCAGTTTCCCCCTCATAGACTCTAAGGTGAGAAGGAACCAATATGATCATCTAGTCTGACCTCCTGCACAACGCAGGCCATAGAACCTCACCTATCCACTCCTGCAATAGACCCCTGACCTATGAGTGAGTTATTAAAGTCTTCAAATCATGGTTTAAAGACTTTAAGGTACAGAGAATCCACCAGCCAGTGAGCCATGCCCCACGCTACAGAGGAAGGCGACCAGGGGACAATGACACCCACCTCTGTAGAGCACTGGGAAATTCTTAGATGCTGGATGCTCTGTAAATGCACCTGATTATTTTCCTTCCTTTCTAACTTCTCAGCTGCTCATTTTGAAATGATCCCGGTTCCTGAGCACAGGTCAGACTCTAAAACTTGGCCCAAAGCCGTGTGTGGAGCCACACACTGAACGAGCAGCTGGATGCAGTGCATGAAGCGTTTTCCTTCGCTCCTCCATCACTGACAGACAGGGAGTGTTACCCAGCTTCAATTAGAAAACCTTCCCCTTTCACATGAGACCAGAATGAGCCATTTCAGCCTGAAGAGCAACTACTGAAACGGGGGATTTGAATGACAACGCCTCACCCCCCCATAGCTGCAGCCTGGTGTGACCGCTGAGGTCTCCGTTGGGTCAGGCGGTGCCACTGTGGAGCCAGATCATGGACCCATCTGTCTCACGGTCCTGGCATAGGCTGCAGCCCCCTCGAGAAAGGCTGTCTGTCTCTGTGCTCTCTGGCTAGCAGAGACGCTGGGAGCCACATTGAAGGAAAAGGAGAAAGAGCCGCTGAGATTTCCCCTATTTCCTGCTGGGAATGACCACCCAGCCTGGCTTTGAATTTACTTCATCCTGCAAATAAAGGGGAGCGGAGAGGAGCAGGCATTGCATTCACACCTACCATCCATCCGGTTCAGTGCGGTTTCAGCCCTCCAGGAAAACAAAGTGTTTTATGCCATAAAAATCCTGGCGGGGGTCCGCAAGCCCTTCCCCTCTGTGCACCCAGACCTGTTTACCAGCAGGGTGGACATGGGTAGGAAACTCAGTCCCTCCCAGCACAAGAGTCTCCTGATCCCATGACAGTGTCTCCACGCTCAGAAACAATGGATTCATTCTGGGGATGGTCAACAAAGCAGCTCCAAGTCATCACATACCCTCTGCTGCACAGCCGAGACTATGTGCAGCTTTCCAGGGAGCCAAGGCGGGCTGGGGGGCACACAGTGAAGACGGGGGCAGAGAGGAAGTGCTCTTCTTCCTGAGATGGTGACGGGGGTTCCAGCTTCCTTAAAACTTCGTACAGGGGGTAGATTAGATCATCATAATGCACCCCTCTATTGAAATCGAATATTGCCTCCACTACATTCCAAGAACTTGTCGGATAATCTGTGCCCTGCCGTGTTGTTTTCCCAACAGATGTCTGGGTAGCCGAAGTCTCCCATCACCATCAAGGGCTTTAGATGATTTTGTTAGTTGTTGTAAAAAAGCCTCATCCACCTCTTCTTCCTGGCTGCGTGATCTGTAGTAGACTCCTACCATAACATCACCCTTGTTTTTACCCCTTTTATCCTTACCCAGAGACTTTCAACAAGTCTGTCTCCTATTTCCATCTCAACCTCAGTCCAAGCGTGTACATCTTTGATATATAAGGTAACAACTCCTCCCTCTTCCCCCTGCCTGTCCTTCCTGGGCAAGCTGTACCCTTCTATGCCGATATTCCAGTCATGTGTATTATCCCACCAAGTCTCTGCGATGCCAACCATGTCATAGTTGTGTTTAGTAACTAGTATTTCTAGTTTTTCCTGCTCATTCCCCATACTTCTCGCATTAGTGTACAGACATCTAAGACACTGATTTGATTTCCCCTGTATCTTCTCTCTTGTCTCTCCGTTACCCCTGCTTTAACGGCCCATGCTCCCCCCAGATTCTGACCCATCTCCCAGGTCTCCATGTTTTTGACACGCCCTGTGGGCTTTTGTCACCTGCCCTGTCAAACCTCGTTTAACGCCCTCCTCGCTAGGTTAGCCAGTTTGTATCCCAGTGTGTTCTTCCCCTTCCCCGATAGGTGGACCCCATCTCTGCTCAGCAGTCCTTCTTTCTGGAACAGCATCCTATGGTCAAGGAAGCCAAAACCCCCCTGGCGACACCATCCTTGCACCCAGGCATTCACCTCCTGGATGCATCTGTCTCTGCCTGGGCCCCTACTCTTGACCAGAAGGACCGAACGCCCATCTCCTTCACCCCTTGCACCCACAACTCCTTCACCCTCACTCCCAGAGCGCTGTGCTCACTGCTGATCTGCTCAGGGTCTGTCGTTAGTGCCTACACGGATAAGCAGCATGGGTAGTAGTCAGAGGGCCGGATGAGCCTCGACAACCTCTCCGAAACGTCTCGGCTACGGGCCCCTGGCAGGCAGCATACCTCCCGGGGTGTCATGTCAGGTCGACAGATGGGTGCCTCCGTCCCCCTCAGAAGAGAGTCACCCACAACCACTACCCTACATTTCCTCCTGGGGGTGGTGGCCACGATCCTCCCAGCCTTGGGGATACATGGCTTCTCCTCCTCCACCTTTGGGGGTGATTCCTCATTGCCAAGGCAGCATAACGGTCCTTCATCACCAGGGTGGGTGGGTCAGGAGTAGGGGTGGAGCACTGCCTGCAGAAGTAACCAGCAGTCAGTGTCCTCCCTGGGCCAGAGCCGTATCTTCTCCCCATGGGGTGACAGCCGTCCTCTCTAGCTGGATAGCTTCCTCAGCCTTAGACCCCTCCATACGAACACCCTCAATGAATTCCTCGTGGGCACGGATGCTTCTCAGCCTAGCCACCTCCTCCTGTATCTCTCCCACCTGCTACCTGAGAGATTCCACCAGCGGGCCCCTTTCACATGGGCCAGTCCCTCCAGTCTGGCTTTCGGAGAGTGGGAAATGCAGGCCACAGTCTCTGCAAATCCACACCAGGATCTTGGCACAGGCGTCCGTGGTCAGGTTCTGTCTGGGCACAGGATCAGTGTTGGCACTGATGATGCAGGCCTTCTAGACCAGAGCGATTATCTCACAGCTCCCTCTTACAAACCCCTTCTCAGACTCCCCTGGTCGCTAGCTCTCCGGAGTCACTTAGCCTCTGCCTTTTAGGGCCTAAAACGAGACGCACATTTTAACAATGGGGGTAAGGAACCATTGGATTCTGATGTAGACTGGGTGTCTCCGCCTAAAAGGTTTTTCTCTAGCACAACCACAGGCTGTGGGGCTGGGTGCAGGAGTCACTGGATGTGCCGGTCAGCAGACCAGGTCATCATGGCCACCTGTGGTCTGAAAATCGATGAACCTACCAAAGCTGATACCCTCCTTTCTGTGAGAGATCAGCAAACGGGCCCGACCTGTGGGACAGAATGGCCCTGCTCCAAGACTCGTCACTTGCTGCAGGGAGCATGCGAATGACACATAACATGGGTTAAAGTAACTGGATAGAAAACTCTACACGCAGGCTGCCAAGATGAGAATAAGGGCAGAGAGAACCCAGCTCCAGGGATCTGGAGATGTCTGTCATTCACCCTGCACACAGGACCAGCGCAAACCACTCCCTAGGGTGAGGCGTGGGCAGCAGGAATTGCACCTGGGATCTCGGCCTCTGAAAACAGGAGCCACTTGCCTGCCTGAGCTAAACAATCCAGCTCCTGAAGCCACGGCTGCAGCAGGCCTCCGGGGCTCTGTGTGTGGCACTAACGGGGACAGGGCCATGGGAGGGTGGTGGCACCATGCCTAGCCAACGTCAGCCCTGTTATGAAAGCCCTGGAGGAGTGGGGGGTGCTGGACGGCTCTCAGGGGTGGGTAATAAGGTGCCTTCACTCCTGGTTGCTAATGTGAATCCAGACCTGGTCAGGAGGGACTGACTATTCCTCCCACCTGGCGTTGTTCAGAGAGCAGTGTGATGAGTTGGTAGGGCTCAGCCCAACTCCTAGTGCAGAGTTATCCACATCACGCAGGGAAGCTCCTTTTGAGATGCCAAGGGCGGCGTGGAGACCGCAGGCCCCACCAGGTCAGGGCTGAGGCCCGCTGGTGAGGGAAGGAGCACGGGCGGCAGCTGTTCTGTGGCTAAACAGAGAACCTGAGTCCCCGGGTCACCGAGGCGCCCCCTTTCACCTGCTCCTCATGGAGCGCTCAGCCCTGGTTGGATGCAAGGAGAGCAGAGCACAGAGGAACTGTGCTCGAGGGAAGCCGGCTCAGTGCAAAGGGAGACAGTGTCTCCCAAAATCCAAGAGCTGGGGATGTCCGGGCGGTTTCACCCACTGCAGACACACTGACGAACGAACCCCCATCATGTCTGAGAGCACCAGCGGCTCCCGTCGAGGCCGTGCTCCCATGGCACCATCCGGAGCCAGGACGTGGCAAAGGCAGGAAGCCTCTTGCCTCCAGTCCCTAAGAATGACGCAGGAAGCTGGGGAGACTGTGGCTGCTGAGGTCAGTTTGAGCAGGCCCCATGGAGTTAGAAGTGGGCAAGAAGGGTCTGAAGGAGCCCTCCCCCACTGAGCTGGCTGCCAGGGGGGGGAAACGGGTGTCAGGGCCAGGCTGTATTTTCACGCACACACCCGCCCTGCTTAGGTGCGCAGCATGATGGGACTGCTTTGCCCAAACGATCCCTTTGGCTGGAGTTGGGTTACAAATCACGCCACTGTTAAACGCAGGGTAATGAAACGTTGTTCTCATTATTGTATGAGCAAAGGGCAGCAGAGCTGTGCTCAGCTTGTGCTGATTGAAGGGATCAATGGCTGCCAGATCCATCCCATGCAGCCCAAAGAGCAGCAGGTACGTGGCAGGGGCCCTAGCCGGGGTATGTGGCAGGGACACTGGCCGGGATGCGGGAGGAGGTACCCCTATTAGCGCATGAGAACAGGCAGCAAGGAAAAAGAATCTTGTCACCTCCCCGTGAAGGGAGCCATTGCCTTCATCTTGCATTTGAAGCTCTTGACCAAAACACAGCTCAAACCCCCTTAAAAACCTTCCAGGGCAGATGGGCTTCATACCTCCTCGTTGTTCAGGTTTGGCACCAAACAAGGAAGTGGTTCATGTAGTACAGTTCAGCTTTTTCCACTCTTCAGCTGATAGCCGTGGTGAGCGCCTTCCTTCCCCCTCGCCTACCCCCACTCTACCTCCAAGCCATATAGGCCGGAACTAATAGGATTGACTCTGTTTCATTAATTCCCTTTTATGTAGCCTGGTTGGATTTCCACCACACGTAGCACCATCTTTCCCAACATTTATCAAGGACTAAGGAATGCAGTGAGCTAATGTGAATAGCAATAGGTCTCCCAGTCGAGGTACACTCATGTTTGCAAAGAGATTCTTAAAGGAGAAGATTAAAGGCTGTGTTTTGCTGCAATCCCTTCACACACACAGCCGCCTTTTGATTTGGACTTCCAGAATCCTCGCGTTGGCCTGGCTCCGCCCAGTGAAAGGTTTTGTGAGGAAGGGGGGGAATTCTAAGGGTCTGGACGACAGTTGAGATGTCACTGCAACAACGGGGCATTCGGGACATTCCCCGGCCTGGTGCAGGAGTTTGCTGGAATGGAGCCCTGGAATAGTGGCCCCACAGCTCTTGTAGAGTTCGGTACCTTGCGTTTCTGGGAGTGGATGGTGGCAGGTGACTCCCGTGGCAGGCTTTGGTTGAGATACAGAGCTGGGCTGGGACACCTCTTTGTTAATTACTGCCTGGTTACTGCATGGAAGCAAGGGTGACTAACAGGGCAATAAATATACTGTGGGACAGAAACCCAGGGGTGGATCCTCAGACAAATAGCTTTAAGCACCTGGGTCTCCAGCCACCTTGGCTCTGGACTGACCTCCCTCAGGGCCAGAACTCTTGAGACGCTTGCACTCACCCAGCTGGCCTCCATTTGGACTTCTCTCCGGAACCAAGTCCAGCCCCAGTGCAAGGAGCAGGCTGAAGGGGTCTGTGTTAAACCAAAGAAAGAGAAAGGGGGTGAGGGGAAAGAAGCAAGGCTGGAGACTAGGGGGCAACTGATTTACACCCAGTCGCCCAGCGCCAGAGAGTTCACTGCCTGTTGTGCGGCTTTGCTGCAGAAGCCATGTTTGCTCTGTTGCGTACTAACAAATGAAGGTCCTAAGGAAACGGTCTAGTCCTTGTGACAGGACATGGTCAGATATCTGAGCCTTGAGATATCGGTCTGACGTGCCAGAACTAGCAAACCCCAGCACTGTAGCAAGACCGACACCGGCCACTCAGGAGCTCTGGCTCCTGCCTCTGCTGCAGTTTGCATGGAGACAGCATTTCTCTGGGCTCAGATCTAGACCAAACTGGACAAAGAAACTAGTGAGGCCCAGAGAACTCGTCTGTGATGGGAAAAGAGGCTGGGCGTATTCACAGAGCTCTTGCCAGCAGGATGGAGATGGTGTGGTGATGAAGATCTGGGGCGAGTACAGTGTCCCGGGCAAAGGCAGCCCATCGGCCCACCCAGAGGGGCACTGGTCAGATCCTTGTGTGGGCTGGCTGGGCCCTGGGCCTAGAGGAGGAATGCAGAGGGGAACAGAGCCTTGCCGATAGATCCCTGCCCATACCATCACTGCCGAGATTTATCCAGACCGCTCGGTGCTCTGAGCTCATTCAGCAAGACGCAGCGCTGGGGGCAGCTCCCCACTGGCCTCAGCAATATAGTTTAAGCCAGTCAGGGGGAGAAATGAAATATGGTCCAGAAAGACCAGCAAGATGGCGACAGGAGGCTGGCCCGTCACTGCAACTGCAGGCACGTGCAGAGGGAACGGACCCGGGACAAGGCTAAGGTGAAGGACAGTAGGTGGCTGGGCCATGCTGACGTCCCTGCCATCTCCACAGGGTGAGGGGGTCAGCAGAGGCATTGACACAGAGGACATGCAGCCTTCATTTGTTAACACACTCTTTGTCCTTTCTCTCCAGCTCTATCTCCAGCTGGAGAGATCGCTGAGGGTGTCACATCCCACCAGACACCCTCAGCCTAGCAGAGTCAAGTGGACTAGAGAGCACGGCATAGCCAGTTTAACCCCCCTGAGGTGAAACGGTAACAGACAGGCCAAACACTGGGGAAGACAATCCAGGCAGCGGGATTGTGCAGAGCCTGCAGGGAGGTGGGCAGTCTCCGGCCTGTGACTTTGGTCTTGCGCTCTGTGCAGAGGAAGTACATCGAGATGCCCATAGGGATATGGGCTGTTGCACAGCAAAGGGGAGCCAATGGAAACTGAAACTGGTTCCCTTGGGCATTGCAGAACTTAACTGGACTTAGTGATAAAAGATCTTACACCAGAAAACACAGCGCAGCTGGTCGCTCCCACCAGCCCCTTACCCCAGATCGACTGGTACACGCCCTCTTACCCCAAAGACAACCTGGCAGCGAGTTCTATAGTAAACTAGGTTACAGCTAATAAAAGGAAGTGAGAGTTATTGAGAGGTTCAAAGAGGTAAAATCTATGCACTGGTGAGTCACAGTTTGTAACTCCAAATGGGGGCAATGATGGAATAAGCTGCCAATTTCCCAAAAGTCTTTTCAGGGCACCCCAGTCTGTGGGGATCTCCGCTGTGCATCTGGGACACTGCCCTATAAGGTCCAAACCGTCCAAGCTGAAGGAGCTTTCCTTGAATCCATACTTACAGCTTCTTCCGACAGAATACAAGCCGACACGGCCTCTACCCATGTGGGCTTTTTCTCGGATGATAGTGAGTGAGGGATGCACTTTTAATCTCTGCCTTTCGGTCATCTCACACCATGGCCACTTGCTTTGAAATTAGCACTTTCCTGTTCAGCTCCTTCATGAGCATCCACAAGGCTTCATTGCTGGGTACTGAGTTACAGGGGTACACACAATGTAAATGGGTGCTGCTGCGTTATAACAGGATACAGACAAGTGAAAACTCTGCAAGTAGCATCCCAGTAGTTTTATGAAGTCTAAACACCAAAGACACTCTTCTACCTTCAACAGTCACTTTGATCTATGCTAAGAGACCAGTGAGTTGGCCTGAATGCCCTGGTCTGCCAACTTCACATCCAGCATACCGCCTAGCTATAGCCTACCACAGAGCCAGTGTTCCCACACAGCCCTGCCTCGAGACTGTCCCCAAGTTCTCAATGATCATCAGTTCAAACCCCTTCCATTTACAAAGGGTTTGCTAGTTCTTTTTCTTCAGTCACTAGATAGTCAGTGTTGGGAAAACTCCCTCCTTTCTTAGCTTCCAAAAACTGAGGTTTTCTTTTCAGTTTCAAGCTGTTCCCATTTGCTTTGATGGATTCTCAATTTTTTTCTGGACTGGACAATGGGCAGGTGCTTACAGCCAATCTGGATGGGTTGGGGAAGTAGCCTCTCCCCAACATCTCGCACCCCCGCCTTGTTGCTTCATTGCCCTGTTGTTGGGTGATGCTAACATCACACCACAGTTACACTTACAATTTTCTACACACACCCACCACTACCTTCATAACTATAACCTGCATACATATCTCATCGGGACTATTAAGTTCTGTGCATTACAAGCTTGCATAAAAGATCTTACCCAATATATTCTTACAGTAAAATAACATAGTATGAAATCAGTTGATTTAATTACTTATTTTTTCTCTTCTGTTCTCCCCTTGGCGTGTCTGGACCCTGACTGTCACATACCCTCTTTCATGGGCTTCACGCTCACCCCTTCCCCCCTCCTGCTGCTAAAATGATCAGTAGTTAAATAGTTATTGCTTATGTTAAACTGTCATCAGTGGTCTTGAGAGCTAACACCCAGTGAGATCAATGGACAGCAGAGGAGTTCAAACTCCTCACAGCCATCTTTTCAAGCCATTTGTAGACTCAGGCTGACGTCACAGCATCAGATGGCTTTTTCTACATGGGAATGTTTTTTTGGTAAGATTTTCTGCTATAACGCTACTGGTGTAACTAGACTGTGCGTCCACACTGCTTTGTTTATGCAGCTTAAGGTACTTCATTGTGTTCACACAGATCTATGCCTTTTCATTCTGGGCAGCTATCCCACAGTGCAATGTTTCATCGCTAGGCTCAGTAAATGCTGGGATTTTCCTTGTGGTGCATTGTGGGATACCTACCGGAAGTCTAGGTCTAATTAACAAATGTCCGTGATTTCTCCCATGGTATTCCATGATTCCCCTGGTTTTAGTGATTTGGCACCATTTTCAAACTGTGGCCAGTTTACATGGAGGAAACAATGCTGAGTGCCAGGATCCAGACAGACAGTCATATGAACAGGCTGCTCCAGATGTGATCACTCCAGGTGATTTGGGTGAGTTGAGTGCAACCACTAGCATAGCCACTGTGATGCCATGTGGATCCTGCTAGAGAAGAAAGAGGATGAAATTGAGCAAGGATGTCTGCAGGGCATTCTCCCAGAGCAGCTTTACTCAGTGGAGCATTGCTTCTGGGCTTATCCACACAGTGCCCACCAGTCAGACAGGAGAGAGTTGCAGAACTGGGATGCCAACCCTGGCAGCAGATCTTCAGGATGCAGAAGGCTACTTTCCTGGAAATCGGTGCGGAGCTCATCCTAGAGCCGCAATGACAGAGTGCCGACATGAGAGCTCCTCTCAGCATGCCATATTTCAAGTTCCCAAATAGAGACACTGCCAGGGAGCATGGGAGTTGGAGAGGGGTACAGTTTCTACTGTACAGTTTCTTTCTACTTTGCATATCTAACATTTATAAACAAGTGTAATGGCCTCAAAAATAAATGTAAATCAAATTTAAATGTACCTTTTTTCATGTAGTCACTCCTTTCCTACTGTGATTCTTCCTGTTGTGCCCGTGTATATTTCTCTGTAGAGCGTATCTTTCTCAGCGGTGGTCAATTGCTCATCAAGTAGCCATGAAAGTCTTTGCAAGACATGTGCCTGAAGTTGTACTATACCAGCAGGATCCCTTTCAGCAACTCGGCAGTCAAGTTGTTCCTCTCCTTTGTCCACGGGTTTTGCAACAGTGAAAAAACTTGCTCTACGTTTGTATTGTGAGAGGGAACAGCAAAGAAGAATGGTGCAGTCTTTAACTGTTCTGGGTAACATTCAACGTTTCAGGACTTCTTAAAATATTTGGTCCGTGCTTGGCGTGCTAGCAAATTATTGAACGCTTCATCATTGTTGCAACCTTAATACATTTCTTGAGATTGCTGAACTGATCAAAGCACTTATTACCATCAGTTTGCAACCCCTTCTGTGTCAAATACCTGAAAGAATTTCCACCTCATTCCAATTTGGTGTCTCACTCAGGGCAATCAACATGAAAGAAGCGAAGTCTGGGGTGCCATCCACATCTGCAGATATTCTAAGCATGTGCTGTACAAATATTCTACTTTAGCACAGAATACGTTACACTCTTCATCAAGTCCCTCTTCACGCTTTTGTGCCACTAGTCTCTTAACTGTCAGTGACATGAAGTTCTGGATCTTGCATTCAAGATGGACAGTGTGCACTGAGTTCAAGGTTTTCATCACTTCCATGATGGAGTTGTTTTCCCTGTCTATTTCATGAATGCGTGAATGGAATGCACTCGTGAGTGTGTGTACGTGCCAGAGGGAAATCTCACTGAACTCATCTTCAAAAAATGTCTTCATCACAATGGGTGGTTTGTCCTGGGACAGGAAAAATGAGTTCAAGGTGAGAAACAGACTCGTAATACCTGGAAATAAAGACAGCCATCATGTCTTGCTGTGATAAAGCAGCTTTCTGTATTCAGTGTCAAACTCCCAGTACTCCTTCAGGACGATCTACAAACAGCCCTTAACTGCTTCCCTGAAGCTTACAAAAGCTTAGGGCTAACCCTGAACATCAGCAAAAACAAAAGTTCTCCACCAACCCGCTCCTGGTCAATCATCAGACCCAGCAAGGAAGATCTACATTGACAGAGAGGAACTGGAAAATGTAGAACACTTTGCCTATCTTAGCTGCCATCTCGCACAGAGGGCAAACAGACATCGAGATTCAGCACAGAATCCATGGTGCCAGCCTTGCCTTTGGCAGACTGTTTTGCCGGGTGTTCAACAACCACGACACAGGACACACACACTAGACTTTAGTTTACAAAGTGGCGATAATCCCAATTCTCCTCTCTGGCTGCAAGACTTGGGTGACCTACAGAAAACACTGAAAAACCTGGGACGCCAGCACCAGCACTTTCTCCAGAAGATCCTCAACATAAAGTGGGAGGATCATCGCACTAATGTCTGTGAGGACACTGAGGCCAACATCTTCAGTGATGAGGCCCTGATTATCCAGCACCAGCTGAGATGGAGTGGGTACTGTGTACGCATGCCTAGTGCAGGGCCTACCAAAACAATTGCTGTATGTCCAATTCACCAAAGAGCAAGTAAATGGGGAGGCCAAAGAAACACTTTAAAGATACCCTCAAGACAAACAAACATCAAGGGATGTGGCATCGACATCACACACTGGGAGACAGTAGCCCAAGACAGGGCTAACTGGTGAAGACTTGCCAGGGAAAGAATGACCACCATTGCCATGCACGGGTAGCAGAAAAATGCCAGAAAAGAAAGGATAGACAACTGTCATGTAGCAATCGCGGCCCAACTCTGCCTTCGAACACCACCTGCACATCTGCCAACAGGTCTGAGGGTCAAGGATCGGACTCCTAAGTCACCAAAGGACTCAAAATCATACCCGTGAAAGAGATCATCCTCGACCACTGAGAGATCGCTAACAGCAATAGCAACAACTCCTTCGGAAGCTCAGTTCAGACAGCGTAGATATGAAAATAGTTGTAAAGTTGTAAAATAATGTCCTCAACGTTAACATCACGTGTGTCTGCCCCATGATGGACATGATTGTTCAAAATGTGTGCTGGCAACCCACCTTGATTGAAGTCCTCTTCCGCAACAGCTTCTTTAAATGTGCAAACACATTCTTACTTTCTTCATCATGCCCGAGTCCTCCAAACACAGTACCGCAGTTGTCACACTTCTCAAACAAACCTTTCTTTTCCAGAGTTTCCTTGATGTATTGTGCAATCATATCTGCAGTCTCATTAGGGGTCTTCTGGACCTCAGTTAGGTTTGACTGGAACCTGCTGCTCTTCTAGTCCAAATACTGAATTACTGGAAATATTTTCACAGCACCATGATTGCTTCCATTTGTAGCAACTCCACACTAAAGTATGTCATTGTCCTCAAGTGCTTTCAGTGTAGTGTCAACAGAATGCGGTGCAAGCTCCAAGTTAACAATCGCTTCTGTCTTGGTTCAAGCAGCTGAAAATTTTCAGCTTATTTCAGAAACAGGAAATGTCTCTTTTAGGAAGACAGATGTGCAAGCCATTGACTTGAAACTATTATGATGCATGACAGTGTGACATGCTAGAACGCCTTCTGCTGCACTAACAGCATCCTTCGATTTGCTGCCTGGTTTAACAAAGTAGTCTGTTAACTTTGCTGATGAGCTTTCTCTCCTCCGACAAACTTCTTGTGTGTCTCATGAGTCTATAAATCAAGAGCACATTTCTTTGCTATGCAGAGCTGGTACATATCAAGCACGGAGCTTCCCTTCTACTCCAGACCACTACAAAAACATGGACATTGTGTCTTTGGTTCATCAGTAAATTTACATTTCGTTTTGGCATTATGCTCAAGGGTGGGTCACTTTATCCAACACAAAGGTGTTTGATTTGTATAACAAATCAAATTCAACAAAATAAATCCAACTTGAGAGGAATTAGACGTATGACAGACACAGAAAGTCCCAACCCAGGGCTCTAAGAATCAGTAAAACATGACATAAAGCCAGCAGCTCCCTCCAAATCAAATATGTCATGCCCCCAACACCAGCCCCGCAATCATACCCTCCCTGTAGGCCTGGTTGCAGGAGGTTATTGACAGATTCATAGAATCATAGAAGATTAGGGTTGGAAGGGACTTCAGGCAGTCATCTACCCAACCCCCTGCTCAAAGCAGGACCGACCCCAACAGGATTTGTGCTTCCTGAATTCTTTAGGGGCCATTGATGGGACTCATGTACCTGTTATTTGCCCCTCAACACAGGCCTTGGAGTTCATCAACAGGAAGGGGTATTTCTGCATGGTGTTGCAAGATCTGGTTGATCAGTGCTGCAGGTTCACACTGCGAAGAGTAACAAAGGGATCTCACAAAACTGGGTGACAGAGCAACAAAATGGCAGATGAAATTCATTGTTGATACATGGAAAGTAATGCACATTGGAAAACATAATCCCAACTATACGTATAAAATGATGGGGTCTCAATTAGCTGCTACCACTCAAGAAAGGGACCTTAGAGTCATTGTGGAAGTTCTCTGAAAACATCCACTCAGTGTGCAGCACCAGGCAAAGAAGCTAACAGAACGTTGGGCATCATTAGGAAAGGGATGGATAACAAGACAGAAAATATCATATTGCCTCTTTATAAATCCATGGTATGCCCTCATCTTGAATACTGTGTGCAGATCTGGTCGGCCCATCTCAAAAAAGATGCATTAGAATTGGAAAAGATACAGAAAAGGGCAACTACAATGATTAGGGGGTATGGAAAAGCTTCCATATGAGGAAAGATTACTAAGACTGGGACTTTTCAGCTTGGAAAAGAGACGACTAAGGGGGGATATGATAGAGGTCTATAAAATCATGACCGGTGTGGAGAAAGTAAATCAGGAAGTGTTATTTACTCCTTCTCATAACACAAGAACTAGAGGTCACCAAGTGAAATTAAGTGGCAGCAGGTTTAAAATGAACAAAAGGAGCTATTTCTTCGCACAACGCACAGTCAACCTGTGGAACTCCTTGCCAGAGGATGTTGTGAAGCCAAGACTAGAACAGGGTTCTAAAAAGAACTAGATATGTTCAATAAGGATAGGTTCACCAATGGCTATTAGCCAGGATAGGCAGGGGTTGCTGTTTGCCAGAGGCTGGGAATGGCTGACGGAATGGATCACTTGATTATCTGTTCTGTTCATTCCCTCTGAAGCACCTGGCCTTGGCCACTGCCAGAAGACAGGACAGTGGGCTAGATGGACCATTGGTCTGACCCAATATGGTCATTCTTATGTTCACCAGCACTGATGAGGGTTGCTCTGGAAAGATCTATGCTACCAGGATCTTTAGAAACTCAGCCCTGTTCTATGCA
This sequence comes from Emydura macquarii macquarii, assembly GCF_026122565.2. NCBI lineage: Eukaryota > Metazoa > Chordata > Testudines > Chelidae > Emydura > Emydura macquarii. The sequence continues at coordinate 1,035,972 of NW_027130449.1, read as the reverse complement.
AGGAAAAGTGGAACTTTTACTTTCCAGGCCACTATGGACATTAATGGTGGAGTGATTCCTCCTGTCATATTGGGTGTCCCAGTTCCTCCTCTGCTTCTCTGCCTTGTCAAGCCATTTACTGGACACTTGGAGTGGAGAAAAGAACTGTTTGACTATCCCCCGAGTAGCTGCAGGAGGACAGTGGAGAGCACGTTTGGCAGACAGAAGAGAAGGTGGAGGTTTCTCATGACAAGGCTGCAGGGTTCTGAGCAATCACAGTCTCCCTGTATAGCTGTGTGCTGTGCTTTGCACAACATCTGTGAGAGCAGGAAAACCAGCCTCCCCGAAGGCTGGGTGGAGGAGGTGGGGGGACTTGCAGAACGGTGTGGTCAACAGAGAGGCTGCCTTCGCAGCTGGTCAGGGAAGCAGGATCAGGGAAATGTTGTGCTCTACTCAGATCAGGGCGGTGTGTGGAGAATGACTATACTGTAACCAAGGACATGAACAGAATTGATCTGCTTTATAGAGTCATGCTGTAGGCCAGCGGTCCTGTCCAGCCAGGTCGCTGCAGCCCTTCCTTGGGTCCAGACTCCAGGGGAGGCTGCAGCGCCTTCCTGAATGGGGAATAGTTAGCGCTCGTGCGCAAGCCTTAGCCCCAGCCCTCGGGCAGGGCGGGCAGACCAGTAGTCTATAGCCTTCCAACCCTAGGTGGGGTGAGACACACCAGCAGCCTGTTGCCTCTGGCTCTTAGGCAGGGGGAGCAGTCTAGGGTTCCCAACCCTCAGGGAGGGTAAGACCAGTAGGTAGTTTGTAGCCTCTGGCCCTTAGACAGGGCGAGGCAGGCAGTGGGTACGCTCTCCCGGGGTGGTTAGGAAAGGGGGGAGGGGGACGCAGGCCCACCATCTCCACTGCATCACAGCCCAGGGCCCTAGCAGTGGCAAAGATGTTTGCCACCGAGTCGGCGTGTTGCAGTGGGAGCCCCGCTGATGGGGCCTGGCCCCTGACTCAGCCACTGTCTATGGCTGTCTCTGGGCCACTTCCTCCCCATATCCCCAGGTACCTGTATCCTCCGTGTCCTTGGGGTCACTGGGGTACTCGGCCCATGGCAGGCTCACCAGTCCCTCTGTCAACTGGCAGTAAGGTGGGGAGATCCTCTGCAGGGGGCAGCTCTTCCAGGTCCCACCCAGCCTCAGGGGGTATCTCCCCTCCGGGGGGCTCAAGGGGCTCGGTCCAGTCACTGGGGCCTGGTAGGTCAGGGAACTATCGGGGTCTCTGCTCTGGGAGGTGAGCACCCCTAGCATCAATTCAGCTCCAATCGAGCCTAGGCTTCAGCCGGCAGGGCAGCACATCTGCCTCCAACAGCAGAATTCTCTCTACTGAGCTACGGGGCCTGTCTTTTATACTTCCTTTTCCTGCAGAGGCTCCGCCCCTCTGTTGCTGAGTGGGCTGGCCGGTCGGCCCTATCACGGTCCGGCCTTTCGGTTGCTGGGCAGACTGGCCTGCTGGATCTGTTTCTGTCCGGCCAGGTCGCTGTGGCCCTTCCTTGGGTCCAGACTCCGGTGGAGGCCACATCTTCCTACGAATGCTATTAGGAATGGACGTTGTCAAGGGGAGCTCTGACTCAGTGACGTTTTCCAGCAGAGTTGTACATAATACAAAACCTCTGTTCATTGACCTAATAGCACAGGGCAAAGTGAGAACGGATGGAAGTGGGCAGACCTGCCCGGAGTCTGAGCACACTCATCTTTGCGTGGGTGTCAGGTGCCAGGGGACAGAGACGCAATACACGTCATTATTGTCCCAGGCCAACAAAGAGAAAGCGTTGCTATTTTCTCGGTTTTGGAATTCCTTCCCCTTCTGCTTTCCCAGTCTGGGGTGCACTTGGAGAGGGTAAGAGGTTTCTGTTTGATTTCTCCCTTACACAAGCCCCCTGTACCAGTGCTGGGCAGCTGGGGATTACCGGGGTTGGGAGCAGCGGGTTCCCAAGGGGCAGGTTAGTAATTGCACACGCACCTCTGCAGACCAGGGAGCGTCACAGAAACGGGCATTTTGGAACAAAGTCCAAGGAGCTCCAGCCCCTGACCAAACTCACATGCGAAAAGTAGAAGTGTAGCTGTGGCGGGGGAGAGGCGAGTTGCCCCAGTGCAATCCCATCCACGCCCATAGCTACGTACCGGGGCAGCTAGCCCCTCCCACCATTCCCAGCATGATCAGAGCTAGCACGGGTGGCAATGACAGCTGCACCCTCAGTCAGAAGGGTGACTTCCCGGGGCAGCTCGGTCCCTGGTGCCAGCCCAAGCAGAGGTGCCGGCCAGGCAGGTGCAGGAGGAATGCCCAGCGGGGGACGTCTGGGAGCCGTTTGTCCATTATCTGCAAGGATGAGAATCTCTCTGCCTGTTGGCAGGGCAGACCCTGCTAGCTGCAATGCCAGAGTCACGGTGGCTAATCGGTGAATTATTCTCTGTTAAGTCCCACGGGACTTTCCTACTGGGAGCCCCTGCACAGCGCGGATAACCAGCTTTGACAATAGCGAGAAAATCCCTCCCTGGGAGACCCCTGGAAGGAGCAGCCATGCACCAAGCATTGCCAGCCCCTCGCATTGCTCCCATCCCCTTTTGCTCCCCATGGATCCAGACCCCCTCTCTCTGGGGCAGGACCCCATCCCCGCCCTGTCTGTAATGCACATTGCACCGGGCCTCCTTGGTAATGATACGACTAGCGGATCCCTCTCTGAGAGGAGCGCTGCTTTCTCTGGGCAGCCTAGCATTTCCTGTAAGCGTGTACACAGGGCAATGGGCCTGCTCTTGTGGGGAACTTTCCTGGCTCACACACTACCCCGGTGGAGCTGGCTAGCAAAAGGATCTGAGTCTTTGCCCCCCACTCCCTGTACCCAGGGCCTGCCTGACCCCGAGGGATCCCCTTCCACTTTCCTGTGTGGTGGAGTCCCTGTAACCCCGACAAGGCTGGGCCCAGGATTCCAGGGGGGCTCGACCCCCACCCTTGTCGTGGTCCCTTAGGACAGAGGCTAGGATGTCCCCACCCCAGGGGGCTCTCTCTGCACTGGGCGTTTCCCTGACCCACTGATCAGTGCATACAATGCAAAGCAGATACAATTAAACAACAATCAATTAACAAAATAAAGGAAAGAGGAGAAAGATTAAAGGAAAACACCCAAGGCCACCCCCGGCCCGGGGCCCCACCCAGCCTCTCTGGGGTGTGAGGGACGTTCGCAGTCTGTGTTTCACACGTCGCAGGCCCCTGCCTGGCTCTGCTGCAGGGATGCCATGGGTCGGACACGTGCTCTGGCGGTGGCCACATGCCCCCAGGCTCTAGGGGGCAGGGCCCTTCTCCCCAGCGTCTGGGTCACGATCCCCTCCAAGGTCTCTGGGCTGGTGGTGTCTCCCTGCAGCCGGGCCCTGCCCAGTGTCGCCGTCGCTCTGCCCAGCTGCTCACTCACCGCATCCGGCTCCGGACGGCTCCAGCCCCAGCCCAGCCCCAGCCCCGGCCCCAGCCCCACTCTGCATCAGTGCAGCTCGGCTCTCTGAGCTTCTTCTCTGGCCTCTGCACCCAGCTCCAGACGGCCCCAGCCCCGGACCCAGCCCCGCTCGGCTCGGCTCTCTGGCTGCTCCTCTGGTTCTGCTGCTCTGGCCCTGCTCAGCTCAGCTCCTGGCCTGGGCTTCTTCTCCCAGCCGCCAGCTGCTCTGTCCTTAGCTCAGCCCCGCTCCCTGCCCGGGCACAGGCAGCTCCAGCTCACACAGAGGACGGGACCCCCACCCCGCCCTCCTGGCTCCCTCACTGGCCTGCCTGCCCTGTCACTCAGGCTGACCTGCCTTGGCCTCTCCCCACGGGCCCTGGGGCTGTCTGTGCCCAGGACCTGCTCCCTCGGGAGATGCCAGCCCGGCTCAGTTTCAGCAAGGGGCCAATAGACCCTGACCAGTGCACCGAGGCGCCGCACACGCTTTGCTGCTCAGAGCAGCCCATGTCGCAGCCAGCACGGTGCCTTCATTGCATTGCCCGGCCGGGAGCTGATTCTTCCTCCTGTTCACATCGCTGCCCTTGGCAATACGCTGGCCCCGATTCTGTGCAGCCTGCCCGGTGCAGCGAGCATGGCAGCGCTCACCCCCCCACGCTGGAGCAGGTGCCGGGCAGGGGACGCAGGCCCCGCTTTGACTCAGTGTCTGGCAGGCACGTGTCCGTGGGGCGGCTGGGAGCTGTCATGCCACAGTGGGGCCCAGTTCTGCCGGGAGAGGGTGCGGACACGCCCTGTCCCACTTGCAATGGGGCGGGGCTGGGACTGACTCTGACCTTGGGGGAAATGGCTGGTGCTGCCGAACAGCCATTTGTGGGAAACGGCCCTGTTTTTTCTGACTCCTCCCCTTCTCCGCTGTTCGGGAAGGCATGGGGGGCTGGCTGGGGGGGGGGGCTGGCTGGCTCCAGCCAGGCACAATCAGTGCTGGTCCCAGCCAACGCTGGCATGCTCCGAAATGTCCACTTAAAAGCCAGCAGGGTCCGCCGTTCTGTGGGCCCACAAATGGGTGTTTGGAGCGAGAGTGGTCCCTGTGACCCTGGGACAAACCCCACGCCGGCCATGCCCACCCACGCTGCGCCTGGCCCAGGGGAAGAGGAGACGCCCTCTGCCCGCCCAGGCTGGCATTCCCTTTTCCGTCAGACCCTGTGCGGTGGGAGCCCCAGACATGGGGGCTGTAGGTGCAGCGGGGAGGTGCTGGGCTTTCTGCTTTTCCGCCCCAGGAGCCCAACGCTGGGCCTAGATTGACGGGCCGGGGCCTGTGCCCAGTCCAGGGCCTTCCAGCTCCACCCAGCTGCTTCCCAGACCACATGCCCTGCTTCCAGACCTACACCGCCCTGCCCCAAGTGGCGTCCCCGTCAACCCCACCCCTCAGCGACCACGGCTAGCCCTGTCTCAGACGGCCCTGCACTCGCTCTGGCCGGGGGGTTACTGGCACGAGTCTCAGAGGGGTTCAGGAAAACCTCCAGAGGGATCCAAGAATCCAGTGCTTCCCAGATGTTTTACTGGCAACCCGCCGGGGGAGCCCAAATCACAGGCCAGCACCCTTCTCTTCTGACACCACCGCCTCGCTCCCCGCGGGAGTACTGACCAGCCACTGCAGCCACAACCCCACCTGCTGCGGGGACGAGGCCCTGGGGTGTGGGGGGGATTGGTGTGTGAGCCCGTCCTGCCCTCCGCCCCGGCACCACGGTGGTTCCTGTCCCCTCATGACGGGGGGCGGCCAGGCCACACCGGAGTGGTGCTCTGGTTGCAGTGCCCAGAGCGGGGAGCCGGGCCCAGCCCCATGGGACAGGAGTTGCTGCTGCAGAGTGACTGGGGGAGGGGCTCGCTCTACAACCCCCATGTCCCCGAGGCCTCCCCCCCGCCAGGCCCACGACCCATAGCGAACGGTTCCTTGGCGCTGTGCGGCAGAGCACAGGCAGCCCGGCTGTCTAGCACAGAGCGGCTCAGCACGGCTCAGGGGGGCGTGTGACAGGCTGGGATGCTGGGGGCTCGGGGACGTGCCCGGCTGCAAACTGCCCCCCAGGAGCAAGAACAGCAGGCATTGGGGAGGGAGGGGGCACGCCCGCACTGCACCCCCCCCCAGGGGACCAGAAATGGTCCATGCCCCGACAGGACCGGTGTCAGAGCTGAGATGCCTGCACCGTACCAAGCCAAGAGGAGCAGCTGATGAGGGCATGAGATGAGGCCAAGGGTGGCCTGCTCTGAGCTGCACCCCGTGTGAAAGGGACGGGAATGCCGCCTGCTCTGTACCATGCCCGTTTGGGGCCCCCTCAAGCAACGTGCCAGCCGCCAGCGCAGCCCCGCTTCGGTGGGGTGTGGGAGCCGCTGTGTGCGGAACGGCTCAGGGCCGAGATGCTCGGTGCGCAGGGGATCCAGCCCCCAGGCTGGGGAGGGAAGCTGGTGCCCTTTGCGGTAAGGCTAGGAGCGTGCTGACCCTTCGGCTCTCGGTGAGCGGGTTCTCCCAGCACAGGGCTCGGGACGCAGCACCACGTCTGTGCTTGATGTCTGACGGGGCTTAAACATTTCAAGAGCACTTGGTCCATTAGCACGAGCGAACGCCCCACTTCTGACGTGCACGGTCCCTCGTGAATCAGGCCTCCAGGGCGTCAGCAGGGCAGTGGGAGATGGGAACACAGGACTGGGGGGGCTGCAGGTTGGAACTGGGGGGCATCAACAGCGGTGTGTGTTAGTGCGAGCCCAGGCCTGGAATCGCGGGGGGGGGCTGCAGTGTGTGCGTGACGCCTGGCAGTGGATTAGCTGTAGTTGAGGACTGAGGGTTATCAGCAGAGCTGGGAGTGCAGACTCCAGAACCAGACATCTAGGGAGCTCTGTCGCCCAGGACTGAGCACAGCTGCGTGGGATCCATGCCAGGGATGGCGGAGGGTTGCAGGTCGGGGCTTACCTCGCTGCCAGAGCTGCACAGAACAAGCCTGTCCATCACCTGGCTCCCTTGTGTGGTGTCAGTCCATTGCTATGACCCCGGTCCAGCCCACGTCACAGGTGTTTGTACTGCTCAAAGCCAACAGCGTGGGGCTGGGGCGGCTTCACAGAGCCATGGATTATCATCCTCAGCCCCTGGCTGGCAGCGCCCGCAGCACAAAGCTCTGTCCCCCCAGCTGCATGCTGTGTGGCTACCGGATGGGCTCACTGCAATGCAGCATCAAACCTGGGGTCTGAGTGGGGAGGGACGGACTGGAAACCTCCAGGAAAACCAGGAAAGGAAGATGGGAAGTGCCGGCCTGGATCGGACCCGAGGTCCCTCTTGTCCAGTATGCTGTATCCTGATGGCTGAGAAAGCATTTCCTTTGGTTTGGAATTTCACCTTTTCCACCGCCTTGTTCGCGTGTCACAAGAAGGGGGGACAGACGCTAGAGCAGGCGGTATTCTGCCTTCAGTCGCCTCGTGTCATGTTCTCTCTAAAGTGACAACGCCAGGCATTCCCACCCCTCTCTCCAGGAGAGCTTTCCAGGACCTTGATCATTCTGGTCACCCTTCTCTAAACCCCGCTACAGAAAAAGACGGCTTGGTAGCAAAACTGCTCATCCGAGATCAACCAGACAAAAGCAAAACTGGCAGACATGCGACCTGTGCATTCCCTTTAGGCTTTTTAATTGCTGTGTCTCCATGTACAATATACTATAGACACCCTTTCTACATCCAGTACAGCTGGGAACAGAAACTAGGACACGCATAAAGGGGCCTTTTTTCCCACTATGTCAAGTTAGTCTCATAATGAGGAAAGTGCAAGGCTGTGTACCACCTATGTTGCCATGGACAGCGGAGCTGATGATACGGGAGAGGCAGCAGATCCATCTCTCGATCCACTGGGGTAAAATATCCCCGACGACTCTCACCAAACGCCAGGCCCAAAGCGATTCCATTTGCAGCCATCGCTATAACTGGGAAAAAGCAGAGCAACGAGCACACACAGGCTTGCACCACAGCTCACTTCCGGCTGGATCCAAACACCACCTGCACGCTCAACACCAGTGCCAGCTGACGGGAGAGACAGGGTGAGCGCCAGTTCCCGCCCAGAAGGGCCATTCCTCTCCTTCCGTGGTTCATACCGCGCTTCTCTTCAGTTTGTCTAACAAACATCTCTATAAACAGCGTGCAGATTCTGGAGCAGCTCATCCTTCAAGCACCAGCCCTGGCGTCATGAGCTGGCCAGTCCTGTGGGGAGGGCAAGGAAGTGCAGGGGCTTGGTCCAGGCCACACCCCGTTACAGCAGGGACCACATGTTCTCTATAAAGTGCATTCTGGGTCTGTCCCAGGGCACCTCTATAGTGGCAGAGGCTTTCAGATGAGCGATTCCCCATTGTTCGCTCCTATAGGTGACGTGAGCATGGAGGCTATGGCCCAGTTCGGCATGACAAAGCTGGCTGAGGATTTTTCTGCTTGTAGCCAACCTTAGAATTAACAATCAGAGCCGAGCGAAATCTTTCGGCCAAACCTGTTTTTTGCCACCAAAGATGCACATTGGGGTTGGCTGAAACATTTCACGCCTCCATGCTGAGTTCACCACATTGCTTCGGTCCTAAAGCCTCAAAATAAAAATGCCGGAAAAAAAATCAAAACCTTTCGTTGTGATATTTGACTTCAATTGTGTTTTTGAAAGTTTCCAAAACTCAGAACCAACGCGCCTTGTCGCAGGTAGCACAAAAGGTTTAGTTCAACCTGAAATGCGTTTTTTCAGCTGTGTCAGTTCCCTGGAACAAATTTCATTTTGGGTCAGCCCGAAACGAATTCCACTCCCTTCCCCGGTCAGATTTTTCACTCTGCCCAGCAAACCGAAAGCAGTTCTGTGCACAGCTCCCAGCCGTGTCGGGCCTGGCCTGGCTCTTCTGGGGTCTCAGAGCCTGGTGCGGGGAGGAAAGGGGTGCCGGCGCTTCGCACACTGCTTGTGCACGCTTCCCGCCTGCAGGGTCCCGGTTCTGCTCCCCACACAATTTTCCAGCCCAGAGCCTGAGCTTCTAAGGCAAAAGAGCGAGTTAAATGTAAGGGTCTCCTGGACGCTCCCTTGTGCTGGCAAGGGGGGGGTGATGGGCGCAAGGCTCCTGGTGCCGCTGGCTGCAGAGCTGGGCTGGGGTCCTGGGGCTAGGGGCTGTGGGGAGAGAGGGCAGAGCCAAATTCACATGAGCCCAGCTCAGGGGTCGGGACACAATGGGTTTTAGGGGGTTTCTTGGTCTCGGCCCAGCTCCCAAAGCTCTCCCCCGGTGGGCACCAACTGCTCCCTTGGCTACAGCCTGCCGAGGCGAGGGGCCCACGTGGCTCTCACACTGCCCCAAGGCCTGTGGGGTGGAGTCAACCCGGCTGGGCTCAGGCTGTGCCTGCCCCGGGCTCCGTCTTGGGGTCTGTGGGGCTGGCACACGATGGAGTTGGCCCCCTCCTTTCCCTCACACTCTTTAATTGCTGGGGGCTCAGTGTCCTGCCCCCCCAGGGCTTGCCACCAATCCAGTTTTCCCAGGACCATCCTTTTTTTGAGGAGCTGGGCCAGGCAATGGCCCCAGGGCTCAGCTCACACGGCAGCTGCCCAGTTGTGTGCGCTCAGGATCACCCCGGGTGTCCTGGGCCCAGACGTGGCAGCCCCACCCACAGGGTCTGTCTTCACTGCAGAGTTAGCCTGGCACTCACCGGCTCAGCCCCACCCCCTCCCCGAGTCTGGGGGTGCTTTGAACTCAGGCCAGCTGGCCTGGCCGGGAGGTGGGTTGGAGTCTGGGTGCTCGTTCTAGTGCGGAGAGTCCTCCGGTGCCTTCCCACAATCCCCCGTGTTCCCAGGAGGTCTGCAACAGCTCATGGGGGAAGAGGCATACAGACGCTCGGCTCCCTGCAGTGAACGAGCCGGGGGGTGCGCCCCCAGCCGGCCACACGACACACACCGGGACAGGCCACAGCAATGAGGATGCAGTAACTGAGACAGGGCTTTGCAGGGCAGCTGCTCACACCTGGGCTGTGCTAATGGTGCTCAGACCTGGCTGCTGATCACCCGGATTTCCTTTGCAGTGCAGGCAGACCCCCAGGGATGGGGCCTCCCCTCCTATCTCTTCCCCTGGTTTTACAAAATCCCACTGCCTGCACTGGAGTCACTCCTGATTTACACCTGCCTGCGCTGGATAATGCATAATCCCACTGCCTGCGCTGGAGTCTGCCTGCGCTGGAGTCACTCCTACACCTGCATAATCCCACTGATTTACACCTGCATAATCCCACTGCCTGCGCTGGAGTCACTCCTAATTTACACCTGCATAATCCCACTGCCTGCGCTGGAGTCACTCCCGATTTACAGCTGCATTATCCCTCTGCCTGCGCTGGAGTCACTCCTAATTTACAGCTGCATAATCCCACTGCCTGCGCTGGCGTCGCTTCTGATTTACTGTGGCATGGCTGAGAGTTGGACCAAGCCGTGAGACAGGAATGCACCGTCCTTCAGAGAGCAAGATGTTTCCTTTGCCTTCAGCTCAGACCTTCTCCTCCTCCAGGAGCTGAGAGCGCCCAACCCTGAGCTGCACACCGGTCGTGCTTTGCCATGAAAGCTGTGCCACCGTGGGATAAAGGTGCCTTAGAAGTGCCCAAAATACTTCCCTCCAATGTTTCTACTGCCAAAGGTGACTCCAGGCCAGGTCCTGGCCAAGCCAGCCCCATCTGGCTGAGACATGCCCAGCTTGGGCGGCCGGGTTTGTTTGGCAGCGGTGCCAGACGGAGGTATCAAAGCAGCCAGGCTGGAGGGTAGTAGGTTTAGTTTATTAGTCAACAGCGTCTGTTCTTACAGGGGTGCGGTACAAGCTGGTGGGCGTGAGGCAGAGATGAGACCCCAGCCCCTCCTGGCTGGATGGCGGCTTCTCTCACCGCACGTTTTGGGGGGGTTGGGACGTGCTTTTCCTAGCTCCCGTCCCCAGTGAAGTCTACCATGAATATGCAGCAGGGTCACGTTGGAACCGTGTCCGTGCAATGCACCGGCCGTTTTCACAGGGAATAAAGACATGGCAGAGCTGGCGGGGGGAAGGCAGACAAGGGGCTCAGAGTCGGGCTAACTAGCCACCTGTCCGGCAAATACCAGAACCCTGCAGACTGGAAGCCAGCGGCCTGCGACGCAGCACCTGGCCATGCAGCTGGATGTCGGAGCAGGGAAGGAAAACTACTTCGGAGCAAAGCAACGTCCCCCCAGCTGTGCTAGTGACCTGGAGTTCCAGTCCTGGCCTCGAAAGCCCTCCCCGCCCTGCCGGGGGGCCGTGCTACAGGGAGCGGACCCGGCAGGCAAGGAGGGCGTCCCACGCAGCCTGGGCCTGTGGCTTTGCAATGGGCGGCGCGGCAGAGGGAACAGGGCGGCGCCTGCTCTCCTGCCCCACGCGGAGACGAGAGGAGGCTGACAGCGGCTGCCTGGTGGGGCCTGGCCTCCCGACAGCGCTCGCTGAAGCCGTGACTTCGTGCAGGCGTGGGGGGGCCCTCGGCGCTGCTCAGCTGGTGCAAAGGGCTGGACAGCTGCAGGGCTCCCTTGGCACAGGTGCGGGGAGGGGTCCCAAGTGCTACAGCCAGCTCCCAAACCAGCCCCTTGTACGGCCCCGGCGTGTGCGCGGCTAGTCTCAGCTGGCGTGAACAGCAGCCAGTTGCCTTTGGCTCTGGGGCAGCTTTAAAGTAGGCTGGGGCTCGGCCCCTATAGCCCACATGGTCAGGGACCCACAGCCAGTTCTTTGCAGCCTGTCAGCTCCACCCAGTGGCCTGCTTTGCTTTCCTGCTCTCCGCTGCAGGCTGCTGTCCCAGGGACGGCCAGAGCACGCTTCACAGGGGGCTAACGCAGTGCTGGAGGGGCATACTCACTCCACAGAGTCCCTGCAGGGAGCCCGGGCCAGTTCATCTCATTTGGGGCAGGTTTAAATCCAGCTTGCCGCTGACTCAGCTGCAGACTGGCAGGTGAGGGGGAATGCAGACATCGCTGAGCGGCCAAAGCCTCGGCTTCCCGGAGGGGGTCAGGCCCTGATCAAAGGCCTGGAGAATCGGGTCTGGAGCGCCATCTCCCCTCACGCCCACATCCTGTGCTGGGCTAGAGGGGAAAGAGGCACAGCCCGTCCCATGCACTCAGCGACCGTGGGACTCCCCTGAAACAGCCATGAAGCCTAACTTGGCACAAGCGGGGACTAGCTGTGGCCTCTAATGGGCGTTTCAGCCCCAGGTGAGCCCTGTAGTTGACCAGTGATTCACCAAGCAGAGTCCTGCCAACCCTCCGCTCCCTTCCCACAGCCCTGCCACCAGCCTCACCATGCTTTGCGAGTGCCTGCGCGGTCCAGCCGATGCTCAGCACAGCAGCCTGCACCCACATGCAGATAGGCCCCCCCCAGGGGCCTGGCCCCACGGGTGTGCCCACAGACACGATCCCCCGCAGGCGTGAGCCCGCAGACTCAATGAGCTGAGCACTGATGCAGCCGTGCGCACACGCAGTCACGCTTGGAAGTGAGCCTGCTCACACGCACCTCCCTGGGCTAACCTGCAGACACACCCCCACGTTCTCATGCAATGCAGAGCCGCCCAGGGAAAAAGGGCAAGTGTGAGGGCAATTGGTTTGACACCCCAGAAAGCCAAAGCTCACGCGCTCCCTGTCATTGCTCTAGGGTGTTAAATAGCAAATTAGTGTCTTTAAAACATGCTGAAGCTTGAACACTGAGGTTACAGTAAATCTTTCAACTGGGTTCCTCCAGACAGCGGAGCAGCGTGCTTCCCCGTTAGCTACAGGCCGTGCCCGGCCCCGTTCCCCACCCACAACGTGCGGACGCACACTCGCCTGACGCAAACACGCTGCCACCTGCTAGAGACATTCTTAGGCAGCGGACGCTTCCCCGTCACATGAGCTGGCCGCCCTCAGGCGCTGATTTCTACAGAGTTGGCCTCCTCCTGCTCCCGGATGATATGAACACCAGCAGTCCGCAGCACGCGTGTAGCGCCTCGGGGTTGCACAGGTGATCCCGGGGACCTGGGTGGCGATTTGTGTGTTCGGGAGGAGGCTGGAGATCTGGCTGGGGAGCGGTGATATCGGTGAGCTGACCGGACCGGAGGACCTGGCGATCTGCCACGAGGTGCTGGAGAGCTGGAGTAGCTGGGCGGTCCGGGCTTGGCGGTGGTTCTGGCGTCGGGAGGGGAATCCTCTTCCGCCTCCGGAGAGTCCTTCAGGAAGACAAGAAGAAACAACAGGCTGCATTCAGGATGAGCTGGGCAAAGACAGGAGTGACACTGCCCTCGGTGAAGGCCCCTGAGCACGCAAAGGCCTCAGGGCCGCTGCAGAGTGGGGAGAGAGCGTTGCAGAGGGCATTTGTAAACAGCGCCAGTGGTGTTTGCTGCCAGTGCAGGACCCAGGGGAGTTTGAGGGCGTTTTCCCATGAGGTGCATGCCCTAAAGCGCTGCTCAGGTGTGCTGCTGATTATCGCACACAAGAGCTCCCTTCCCTGGAGAAGGGTCAGCACGACATGTGGCCTGGCCCACCCCTGCAGTGCTTCTGTGCTCATGAAGACGTCTCCCTGCTCTCTGCATCTCTATCAGCAGAGGTCGGCCTGGAGTCACAACGTGCCTGAACGTGACAAAGCCGGGGTGAATTGAGCGGCAGAGAAGGATCTAGGTGGGCATTGCTGGACCCGACTCTGTCTCCCTTGCTTGGTCTTTGCAATAACAGAGCAGGGAAGAAGTGAAGTCGTCACAGCCCCATGGTTCAGGCTGTGAGTTGGGTGCCACTGACAGATCAATTTCTATTTCTCTCCCGTGCCGCATTCTGAACGAAGCCCATTCAGTCTGAGTTAACCCAGGAGAGTTGTTTGGGAGTTAGGGGACTTAGAAAATTGAGCGGGGGAAGAGTCATTTTTGAAGAACCTTGTAATTTCTCTTTTCTGTTCTGTCTCTGTTAGGCTTGGGGCTGGCTACTCCCCATGTTTCATAATTGGTTCTGCAAGATGCTTTCATGCGGGATCTCCGTCACGCTGAGTGAAGCCGGAAGGCCTGCGAGATGCCCGTCCTGCCATACCAGTGCTGGGCTGCTGGACATACTCACCACGCTCACAGGATGCAGAAAGAGCTCACAGCCCTGCAGACACTGTCAAAGGAGTTCACGTTCTGGGCCCACGGTCAAAGTGCAGCCTGGGTATCGCCAGCGTCAGCTGTGCAGACAGAGGCCCTGGCTACGGGAGGGTTTTACTGGAGATGTGGGTGAGTGAGAGCCGGGGTGGGCTATCTGTTGTATTCCTGGTGGGCCAGGGCTTATCCATACCCAGATAAATTCAGTCCGATATGCTACCGTTCCACTGCAACCACCTGCTGGGTGTCTGCCAAACTCACAGACCCCCAAAATCCCATCGCTACCTGCAAATGGGCCCTGATCCAGCCACTTCTCATGACAGCAGGTGTGTTAGAGCCAGGGGAAGCTCAGCAATTTGCTTTGTAAGGAGCTTGAATGGCCATTTCCAGGGTGGGTCCCCCTGGGGTTCACGACCCAGGAGTTTTGCTTTGAGTTTCTGGTTCAAACAAGCTTCAAATCTCAGAGGAATCCAGTCAGAATGGCCAGGGCTCCCCATTTCACCTGAAAACACAAGTCCTGCGCCGTTGCCATGCACAGGTCTGAAACTGATCCACATTTGTGCAAGACAAAGCCCTGCTTCTCCCGAACAACACAGGAGTCTTAGCCAAGCGGGTCTATGACTAGCACTGGTAAAACTTGCTAGGGTTTCACTGGAAGCGTTTCACACCGCTCCAGGATTGTGAGCCCGTTTATAGGATCCGGGCCTGTGCCTCCATGTGAATGGGTCCCCTCTTTGGTCTTGCCTAGAATCACAATGTCTCACTCTCTTATATGGAAAGAGATTGCCCTGTGCCATCACAGAGGAAAGCTGTGAAATTACTGGTCCACAGACCAGTTACAAAGAACAACACAACACTTACTTTGTCCTTTAAGATGTAGAGAGCAACCGGATTCTTGCGTTCATGTTCTCCGCTACGGGGGACCACCTCAACTGCACAGAAACAACAAACCTCTGTGACATTTCTGATGAATAACTGGATAAAGACCCGACGCACAACATGTGCGTGTGGTTGTGGGTGTGAGTGTTAGAATGTGAGTGTTAGGGCAGGACAAAGAGCCAAAGTACAAGTCTGTATGTAGAGCTGGATTTTGGCAGGCGCAGGATGCAAAGAATACAGAAAAACCCCTCCTCTCAGGAGTGGGCAGAGCTGGTCCCCAGTGAGGACAGTCCCCAAAGGCTGCATTGTAGCAGGAACCGGAGATCACAGCAATCAGCTGGCTCAGAGACAGGAAAGGGCAATAGGACTTTTTTGCTCAGATTCTGGTCTGTGCAAAGTCAGACAGGAGCCAGGGGTTTCTATCCTTGGACATACAATCCCCTTTTTATCCCCCAAGCAGGCCGAGTGACACAATGCCGGCTCTAGGGTCCCATCTGGCCTCTGGTTTCAGGCATGCACTCAGATCCCTGCTGAAAGAACAAGGTCTTAAGAATAAGTGATGGGATTCAGGAGCTAGAAAGCAGAGAAATCTGAACACAGGTTTTTGCAAGAGCAGGATGCCCCGAAGCCTACAGTGTGTCAGCCACAGATTTCGCACAGCCATGGGAAGCAGAGTTTCCGCTGAGCAGACTCCACGGAGGAGTGATTACATACCTGAGCCTCCCCCATGCTGGCTGCTCAGGGGTAATAGCTGAAAGAATGCACAACTAAACGAGTGTGCAAGAAAATCACAAGGGAAACTGTGTGTGCAAATGCGGGCAGGCACCCCCAGCACTGTATTTATTCACGCTTGTCTCTTTCTGCTGGTTTTGTCTGGATGTGGAAGGAGTGGGTTTGACTAGGTCTGTGGTCCTTTAACCCTGTTCCGGCACGTGGCATGGCACCCTGACCGCAGGCAGGGGCATTTTCCTAACACATTTATTATTCAGGATTAGGAAATGATTAAAAATCCTTCAAACTAATTTTCTGGCTAACCCATCCCTGGAAATAACTGTTTAGGACAGATGTCCTTCAATTACACAGGAAGCCTGGACAAAAATCCAGCCCATTATGACTTTGATCCAGCTAGCGCTTTCTAGTGCGTGTTATGCTACCCAGCACGGAAGGTCCCACAGTGACCACCATGCCTAATGGCAAGTGCCTGCAGGTCATCACATCAGAAGAGGGTCACTAGCAACAAGACGTGACCAGCTGTTTTCCGAGCTCTCCAGTGTGTGTGAACAGGAACCATTCTTCTCTGTATTGTTTTCTTTGCCTACAGAGGTGCTGTGCCATTAGCAACGAAACCCCTGTCAGCCTCCAACAGCCATCTGTGTCCTGCAGAGACTGCAGGAGAGAGACGCGCAGGACAATTCCTTACCTTCGTGCTTTAAATGTTCTTCATTCTGATCCATGTACTCGGAGGAGCTTTGCTTGGCCAGTTTCCGCTTGTCCCTGTAAAATGGACAAGGAGTTTCGTAAAGAAGAAGCCAGGAGACTTGTGCTCAGATGCCCTTCAATGACAGGGGCTGGGCGGGCCCTTCTTGTTGCAACGCTTGGCACAGCTGCCGGGCAGATTCCCCAGCTGTACGTACAGCGGAGGCGTCTCCTGAGCAATGTGTTCGGTGCACAAGGGCACAAAAATCCCAGGACTGCAAAATGAAAGGAGGGCGGCAGCTGAGTCCTGGAGACGGGGCCGCTGGACCCTGCCTGCCCCAGGACCCGTCACCACCACCACTGCAGTCATGGCAGCAAATGCCTGGGAGGGCAGCATGGTTTGAAACTCACAGAGGCCGAGGGAATTCAGGAACTGGACTGAGATGAGATCCCAAGATGGGAGGGGATGGGGAGGGGCAGAAGGGAATGCAGCATCCCAGCAGTGACTCCGGGGAAAAGGCAGGTGAGGAGTGCATGATTATACATGAGAATGGCCCCACGCAATGCAGGTCAGACTCCACTGCGTCCTGCCTGGAACGGACAAGGAACTGCATCGTAGCCTGGGCTCTCCGGCAGCAGGAGGGGCCGGGGTGGGTCTCCTCTGCCGGGGCTGTCTTTACTTGGATCATGGGTTTATGTCTGGCGATATCTCAGGGCACGTGAGAAGCCCTTTAGCCAAGTCTGCCCTATGGATAGAATCTGTGATTTCGCATTCTCCCATTTGAAACATTCCTGTTTTTTCAAAGAAGCCAACCCACCGCTTGGTGAGAAACAATTTGGAAGTGAACTACAGCTGGGGGGGCAGCAGCCTGTCACTCAGACCCTCCCAGAAACAAGAGACGCTCGTCAGGATTGCGGGACACAAGGAAACCAGGCTGCCTGTGGACTCGGGGGCGATCAGTGATGGGTGAAGAGAGACGGACATGAGTCGGGAAAGGAAACAGACTTTAATCATTCAGTGAGATCTCGGGCGCTGTGGAATCCTCACGCTCCCTATGTGCTGACATCGCCTCTGGTGACACAAGCGGATGGGTTGTGAAGCCCGACCCTTGGCATGGAAACCGTCCCCTCTCTTCGATCATGTGCAATTCCCTCGCTCTATGGCCTGGGCTCCCTCTGCCAGAGAGATTCTGCTCCCCCATGTGCGGCTGGAGCGCCACTAGGCAGACGCTCCCCAGTGGCTACCTTGGGTCTCTGGTGCCCGGGAGCCAATGCTGGGATTTGTGCCCCGCGCCCCCGACGGTGGCAGGAGCAGTTCCCCCGGGGGAAGGCGGGTCTGCGGGTCCGTTTCCTGCTCTCCCCCACTCCCTGCTGTAGGGGCGACGGCAGTGGCGTCCAAGGGGGCCATGCCCCCGTGCGCAGGCCTGGGGGTGCGCTGGTCAGGCCCTCCTCCTCGGAGCAACCCCCGCTCACATCCCTGGCAGCCACGCGGACCCAGCCCTTCCAGTGGGGAGCAGGAGTGACAGGGGCCAGGCAGATGCCCCCGGGCTGCCCGGTGGGGGGGTCGGCTACCTGGCTCCTGCGCGGCCGGGATCCCCATGGCTCTCGTCTTGTGCCCAGCGCGGGGGCGGAGGGGCTAGGTCAGCACAGCCACCAGGGATGTCAGTGGGGGGCAGCTCCTCTTCCGAGGGCCTGGCTGGCGCCCCCCCCAAGCCGGAACCCAGGGGCTTGCCCCCCCCCACTGGTATGCCACTGCCACTCCCGTTCACAGACCTGAGTGTAACGGAGAGAGGGTGCTCCCGGCAAGTCAAGCGCCCTTCGTCGTGGGCTCTTGGGAAGGGGTTGCACAGAGCAATACACTGGGCTGGGGTCTGGGTCCTGCTCAGGCAGCACAGAGGGGGCAGAGATTGCACATCTCCTGGCCTGATTGCTGGCATGGGGACACGCCCCAGGCACAGACCGGCAGAGCTCACTCCCACGTCTCACTCACCACAGCCCCCGGGACAGGAGAGGGATGGTGGGGAGTGGGCGAGGGGCAGATGGTGAGGAGTGGGCCAGGGCAGATAATCATGAGCCGTGACAGCCCCTCCTGTCTGCACCCAGCAGGGAGCCTGGCCCAGGTGGGTGCGGTGGGATTATTAGTGTGATTCCTTCATTCCTTGGGGCAGGTCGCTGAGGGTTTGATTTGTTGAGTTTGTCGATTGGAAGTTCTCTGGGGAGCCCCTGCCCAGAGACAATACAGACACCGAGGCCGTTTTACTGGGGTTATGTGCTCCCCAGTTCTGACTCTGCCCTGGGCTCCACCGACAGCTCAGCAAACCCCATGGAGCCATGTGCTGGGACTGGGAGATGGGGGAAGGGCAGGATGCAGGAGGAGGGGGTGGGGCTTCGGGATGGAAAATGGGTGGGGCTACACCTGGGTGTTTGGGAAGGCTAAGCCTTCCCAGGTCTAGGATACCCACTGCCCATGTGTGTCCCCGTGGGATCCCCAGCACAGGGCTGTAGGGGGAGCAGAGTAACAAGTGTTTTATTGAAGTTATCTGAAAATGCTCACTTTTTGGAGGGTTTCCAGCAGGCACAGACTGTCACCAAGGTGACGAGGAGGAAGATGCCCCCGGTGGAGAGGATTATGTAGAGAGAGCTCCTTCCTAGGAGAGAGATGGGAGAGGAATTACAGCTCACACTCACAGCGCTGCAGTGCGTTTGCAAAGGCCCGTCCGTTCTCTGCAGACAATGCAAGGAGCAACCCCGTCCCCAGCGTTAGTCTGTCATCAGCGACGCTCAGCACGGGGTCAGGCTGCTATCCTGCGAGGGATGGCCCAGATTCCACTGACAAAGGAGAACCCCAGCAGCCCAGGAGATGAGCACCAAACCAAACCATCCTCCCCCTCCCCCTGGCTGCACAGTAACATCCTCTGTTTCTTTCGGTTCCAACACACACGGCTGGGAAGAGCTGGAGGAGATTTGAAACAGCCCCTCTGGGCACCTACCAAGTGGAGCAGAAAAAGACTATTTGCCCCTCTTCCAGCCTGAGCCCCCAAGACCCAGGTAAATGCCCTGGAGCGTCGCTTCCCAGCAGTTTGTCAGACCACCTATCCGGCAGGTACGCTGCGGAGGCAGTGAATGCCAGCGACTATCAGAGACCGTTTGCTGGCCCAGGCTCTTGGACATGCTGGAACCCTGACGCCCGGCTTGGGGGTTTCAGAGTGGGGGGGCTGGACTAGGTCAGTGATACGCAGACCTCAGGGATTCAGGAGGCAGCTTAGCAATCAGCATTACCCAAAAGAGCCCCAGTGGTGTGAATTCATGGTTTCATTTACTCCAGCGCGATATATGCACATTTAAACAGTGTGGCAGGGGAAATATTTAGTATATATATATATATTCTCACAGCAAAATGACTGGCCTAGTATTATTCTTCTATCACCTACAATTGGTTAATAACAGAGCAAAAGCTTCCTGATTGGTTAATAATGAAATCACACAGTGTTTTAATATCAGAAGACACATTAAAGAGCCACCGGCAGCTCCCGCGCCACATATCACTGGTCCCTGTGCTCCAGCCCCAACGCCTTTCACGCAGAAATGGGCTCCGTGCAGAAATGCCCAAGCTGTTCCTGGCAGGGCTAATCTGCTGGGCAGCAGGTGGCAGCAGGAACATGGGCCCTGCTGTTTCCAGTGGTGCTGGTACACCCGGTTCAGTGGGTATCCAGTGGAGATCAGGGCCAGATGGTGGCCCCAGGCCGTGGTGATTTCGTTTTGCTCTGTAGAAGCAGTGTTGCCCACTGGTTCAGTTTGGGGCTATAAGCCCCTCTGGCCAATGCTGTGTGCATGTGGACACTCACTGTAACACATGGCTACAGTCTGCAACTATCTGATAGTCTGAGGACCTGGGATTCACCCAGCACCTCCCAGCCAAGCGTCTCCCTCCCACCAACCGACATGTGCCTCGCTCTCAGGACGGGACAGGAGAACAAACTGGCCTTGCCGTGTGACCAGGCCCCTTGCCCAGACCCACCTGCCGCCAGCCCCCTTCGGGTTACAGCAGGGGCTGCAGGAACCTCACTGCACTGGGGAGAGCGGGGAAAGATCAGTGGAGCAGCACCAGCCACCTGCATTCAGGCCAGTCTGCAGGCTGCGTGGGGGCCGTGCCCTCAGCTAGCCCGTGGGTAGGTTCCCTCTGGTTGCGTGCCTGTAAGGGAACATTGTAGCCAGCCCCGCGGGAGCTCACCTCCGGGCGCTGCTGCAGCTATGCAGACTCGGCTCTGAGCAATGCCTGCTGGGAGTTGGCTGGTGCAGAGTTATACAGAGCTTGTTATGGAAACAGCTTGCTTACCAGAACGTTACCCCAGCTAGTTACCGTGTTTGCAACGTTCTGGGATCCAAAGAGCAGGCTCGTAAGGCTGGCTTAACAAGACAGGCCGAGAGGACAAGCACTGCAGAGCTGAGCAGGGCACATTTTTTTTCAGCAAAATAGCTTATTCGCTGAGAAACACAGGTTTGGTGAACACAAACCTGCTTGGAAATCTGATGTGAATTCACTGAATCAGTCTGGCCAAAAATCTCTTGTGGAGGGGTTAGAGTCACAAGGGGACTTTGGTTCTGTTCACAAATTAGTGGTGGAGGAGGCTTCCCCCTGGGCATCTTCTAGCTCCCTGCTTAGAGCGCTCATCTAGTATATGGTAAATCCAGGTTCAAGTCCCCCTTTTGCCTGATGTGGAGCAGGGAGCTGAACTTGGTCTCTCCCAAGAGAGTGCTCTAAACATTGGGCTGTGGGGCTCTCACGCTGCCCTGTTGAAGCTGTTCCATTTTGTATAAATAACTAACTAGTCAGCTGAGCATCTCACCACCCAGTTGAGTGCCCTAAACACCAGACCATAAAGTCGTTTATTTTCTCGCTCTGGCCCTGTAAGTAATTTCTGCCCAGTAGAACAGCATCAAGAGCGATTGAGAGAGTCTCACCTTAGAACAGCCAATTGCTCAATGGTCAGGTAGCTCCCCCCACTGCTTGGAAACCTAAGTTCAAATCCGTACTCCACATCAGGCAGGAGGGAAAACTGAATGCTGATCTCCCACCTCCCGAGGAAATGTCCTAAGCCAGGAGGCAGAAGTGGGGGTTCCGCCGCCACAGCAGTTTTGTGAATCTCGCCCTTAAAAAGGGCCAGAAACAAAATGTTTTTGTGTCAAATGAAAAGTTTCCTGGGCTCCAAAAGAGACTTTGCCAATTCATCAAAAATTTCAGAATTTTTGGGCTTTGGTTCAGGTCAAACCCCTTTTTTTGTAAATGATTTTTTGGAACTGAAAAATCACTTTTTTGCCAAGGTCTACTACAGAGGTTGTAGATCTGCCTGGCTCGGTGATCACTAACTGGGTGTCCACGTGGAGGCACCGTCAGCCTGATTTTCATTAGTACTAAGAGCGACAGCAAATACTGATGCTGATCCCAGCTGGACTGGGCTGCTCAGCTCCTCTGCGAGTGTGACACTAGGCTTATAAAATTTGGGCATCAAGTTTAGGGACAAATTCTCAAGTGTTATCATGAATGTAACTGAGGGTGAACATCCCTCCTACTCCCCCGCCCACCCTTGCATGGGGGGGATCCTGTTGCCAACTCCCACAATTTTATCTCGATAATTGATTATCGTTTATTGTGATCATTGGTAATAATCGGTGCACGTCTTTGCAATAACCACCCTCTTGTAGCAGATAAGCCAGATGCCAAATTGGAATGAAAAACAAAATCCGCGAAGGAGTAATTCCATCTGGCGCTGCTGCTTTGTAGCCGATTGTTGGTTGAGCAAAGGCGAGGGGAGGACTAAATCCACTGCAGAGAAAGCGTCTGCAATTCAGCTTTGCCCTCTGGCATTTCCTGCAGCTGTACTGCCTTCCAAACATCTTGGACTTCCAAGCCTCTGGCCAGTCAGTGCTGCCAAGAGAGGCCTTTGACCCTAAGGCACCCTTCTGTCTCCTTAATTTTTCTGCCGAGGAGTACGCACTGCATGTTCAGGTATAATGGTCTCTCAAGCTCTTCCAACTTGCTTCTTGGAATGTGAGGACAATGTGCACTAATCTGTCAACGATCTCGAGGAGGCCAGGTCCCGAGGAAGTCTGCCATCATTGTCAGAGCCGGAGAAGCTTGATCTCAGTGTAGCCAGTCTCCCTGAGAGCAGACTAACTGACACAGCTCGCTGCACGAGATGTATTACACTTTCTCCTGGTACAAACAGGACCACCACGAATATGGGGTGGGTTTTGCAGTCAAAGACTCATTAGTACCCATGGTGGAATGTCCATTGTGACATCCGAATGAATCGTATCACTAAGGATACCTAGCACAGGAGGCTTTGCCAGCCTCATTAGCACGTGTGCTCCATCACTCTCCTCCACCGCAGAAGAGACGGCCTTGTTCTATCAGCAACTTGACAGTGTCATCAGCAAGCTCCCATCCCTCTCTCTACTGGAAGAGGTCAACACTAGAATCAGCTCAGGTCACAGGATGTAGCTGCTATGTGCTGGGCACCACAGAGTGGGGAAAATTAGCAACAAGGGGCAAAGGGTGGGGCTCAGCACCCACCAAGGATTGTGCATCACCAGGGTCACCTTCCATCAGCTGCAGGCAGGTCTTGTGGAGACACCCCACATGTGGACACTGGCATCGACCGAATTTAATTGTCACCTGTGGAAAACACCTACGGGCTGGTCTCCATACTCACAAGTTTCACAGTGCAGATTGTGACACAGACCACGCTCTCGTATGCGGCAAAGTAAGGCTTTCACTACGGAAAGTCCCATCAGACTCCACAAAGGCATTAACATCAACCACCCAGACCAAGGAAGACGTCTCCAGTTGACTACAACTCTCCTGTGAGCGGTCATCAGTTGCACTTCCCCTGAACGCTGATGCAGCAGGAGCACACTCAGAATGAAAACACATACAGCTGCAACCTTAGCCATGGGTAAAGAGAGTGTACAAGGTAAAGACTGCTTTGCAGCGTATTCTGAAGAAATGCTTCCAGTCATTGAATCCGAGTGCACAGCATATCTGCACCACAACGTGAACCCCTCTCCTGAGACATGTACTAACCCCAGAGTGACTGACAGCACAGTGCAATGAACATCAAGGCAACGTGCTCAATCATACTGGCTTGATCTGTGCGAGAAGCTACCTCTTAGATCTCCTTTCTCAAAGGATGTTTGTAGGTATGATGGAATCAGGAAAGCCAAAAAGACTGCCCCACTCAATCTCTTAATGGAGACATCATCATTGACAGAAGCAAACAGATGCAGTGATGGGTTGAACACAATCACAAACTCTGCTCACATGGAACCACAGTTGCTGAAGCTAAATGCTCCAGACCATCGAACAGCTTGATAGAGAACCATTTAAAATGAGCTTGTCTAGGTAATCACCTCCCTAGCAGCAGGAAAGGCGGCAGGAAGAGATGGAATTCCAGCTGAAGTACTGAAAGAAGGACAGGTTGCGCTTAAACACCCGCACAAGGTCTTGCTTGCCCGCTGGAGGGAAGAAGGGGGATCACGAGACATGAAGGATGCCAACATCATAACGTTGTATAAAACCAAAGGCGATTGCACTGATGGCCACAACTACAGAGGAATTTGTCTGGCATTGCCTGGAGCCGGCGGATGCAGGGGAGGAAGTGCCTCCGAGACAGGTGTCTCTGTCACAACGCCTCCCTGGTGCTTGCGCTAAGTCGCCCCCTCGGTGATGGCTGTGCCTAACAACACAGCACAGCGTGCCCCAGCAGAGAAACGACATTCGCCAGAAGGCGGAGCCTGCAGGATGCCCGACAGATGGCGAAAATAGAGCCCCAGGCGTCCGTGAGGCTCCGACACGGCAGTGACGAATGCCACGGAGACGCCCGCACACACCTGGAAGAAAGGGCAGTCATTATAAAGGGATTGAGGCAAGCAACTTATGCGGGGCACTCAGGTATGTAACCGGAGCTACTGGGGTGTCCTTTCAGTTGTTAGTGTCGGTGGAGCTGGAACTTATGCTTGTTGTTAGTGTTAGCTAACGTTTCTGTTATCAGACACCTGCTTCAGTTGCTTGTACCTTCGTCAAATTGGAATTGTTTGGGCTGAAATATTCCACGCTGAATGTCTCACTCCAGCTGCATTTCTTGGAAAGTCTTAGTGAAAATGGTTCAGCAAACGAGGTTAGAAAAAATAGGTTGGTTGGTCCACGTTAAAAATTTCGTACAAGCTGCTTCTTTGAGAAGCTCCGGTGTCACCGTGCTCTGGAGCAGGGACTTGAACTTTGGCAGGACGGTGGTCTTGAAGTCAAGGAGGTGCCATTTGCTGTCCCCGTTCAAATCTACCCAGATTTGGCATCTGAAAATCACTGTTTGCATGTGCTCACCAGCCGTCTGCAAAGATGCTGAAGCACCTCTTCACTGTGTGTGATGAGTCCTGCATTGCTGGCAAAAAGAAATTCTCTTAGCAGCAGGTGTTGGCCTTTGTTTTTTGCTCCTAGATGTGCAGTGTTGAAGAGTTTCCCATCTGATCTCGTACGGAGAGGAGAAAGCATGATGAAGCGGCAGACAGAATAGACTGAAGAGTGCTGTGCCAAAACACATCCCGGTTTGAAACCACAGCCCATTTCAAATCTGTCAGACTGATCACCATAATACTAGACTGTAGCCTTCAGGCAAGAATTGACTCTGACTGAGGAGGGCTGGTGAGCAACCAGTTCTCTGTAGCAGTTGGAAAAGGCCCATTCTGCTGACCAGGTCAAAAACCATTGTAAGATTAGCAGCAGTCTAGAAGTGTGCGCGGTGCTACTCCCGGAATTCCTTTCTCAGACGTCATTTTGCAGAGCATTTTTTGCACATTTTAGCAGCTGCACTGCCAACTACCGAGGAGTTTATAAGCTAACTTCAGCTGCAGAATTTGTTATCCAGAGAGAATATCCCCAGCAAGTGTTAGTGCTTAGCCGGTGACATTCACTTCACATTCACACGCACAGGGAGAGAGCAAAGTTCTCTACAGCACTTACGCCTTGCATTGGAGTTGCACAGAGGGAAGGGTGAAGTGGCCATGCCGTTGTACCTTCGCCCCTCCTTTCTGCCACAGACAGGTGTTGTGTGGAGGGCAGTGGCGAGGGTGGGCTGCCCTGGGACAGAGGATCTCTCCAGGCAGTCAATGTGGACGGGCTGCAATTCAGAGACTGGCATAGTTGCTGCACTGCTACGCCATGCTCTAGCCGCAGATGGCAGGTGGATTTCACCCTCACAGAGTCTGATAGCGGCTTTATTCAGGCAAAGTGAGAAGGCAAAAGCCTTCTAAAAGCTCAGCCGCTCCAGAGGGGAACTAGCCGCACACACAGATGCAGATAATTACTGCTTTGATGCACTCCTTAGAAAACACAAGTGGTTATATGTCACTATCTGTATGCAATCATTTGATGCCAGCAGCTAACAATTACTAAGTCATTTCCTATAACAATTAAGTAAATCTGAGTAACACAGAGCAATCACTAGTAAATGGCAAGGGACTGGTTTACTTGTTTTCAGTCATTACAAAATTACTACATGATTGTTGCTTTCAGGTTCTAGATCAGGAGACACAGACCCCCCCTAGCACTCACTGAGACGTTTGAGTCATTACCAACCCTAACCAGGGACTTACACCTCTAATGAGCAACCTACACCACTCTCTGCAGCGTGGGGCTATCTAGCAGGTCACTGCGGGCCTTGAAGGCAATGCTGACTCAAGAAGCGCCACTGACTGAACTACAGAACGCTGTAGTGCGCTGTAGTGTATCAGTGCCGAGTGAAGAGGGGCCCCTTTTATGGTTATCAGCAGATTTCCACGAGAGGTCACAGTTGTGAACAGCTTTCCGGGGGCTTTTCACCGTATTAAAAACTGTCCTGCCTGAAATCCCCATGTTGTGTTCCCCATGCGCCGCAGCTGGGGGCGTGTCTGCAGCCGGTGGAACAAGCACGTCACCGCACAGACGTGCTGCCTTCCCCCAAACGTCCGGGCTTTAGGAATACTCACTGTACACTGTGAGCTTCACCGGGACGCTGCGCCCGCTGCTGATGGGGTTTGCCACCAGACAGCTGTACACGTCGTCGTCCGACATTAGCACTCGCGTGATGGTCAGCACCTTCTGATCGTGGGAGAGAAGCAGCCGCGAGTCGTTGCTGAGGGGCTTGCCGTCCTTCAGCCAGGTGTAGGTGGGCTTTGTGCCGTTTTCATGGGAGCAGTTCAGGGTGAAATATTCACTCAGCTCGAGCACGGTGGATGATGCCAGGACAACGTGGGGCTTTGAAATTGGAACTAGAAGAAAAAGAAAAGAAAAGCACTTCTCATTAACTCTATGAAAGAGACGGCACCTTCCGGCAATGGTGCAGACAGCCCTGCTCCAATCTCTTGCCCCATCCCCGGCCCAACTCCTTTTCACTGGTTGTGCTTGGCCGTTGTGAGGTTCTTTGGGTTTTTCGGTCAGACTCGGGGAACGCTCTGACTTTGCTGCAGGGCTGGCTGTGTCACAATGCCAGACGCTAGGGAGGCAGCACTGGCAAAAAAACCCAGATCTCATACAGACTGCAACAAAACCATGAGAGAGTCCCGAGAGCTTCCTCTGGCTATGGAGGAGCATCGCGGAAGAGTGAATCCCCCATGGCCTCTGGGCGCGAACCACTGGGACTCAGCAAATTCTGACTGCAAAGCACTGCTGAAGTTTCTAGCAGCCCTCGTATGTCGGAATTATTTGTTTGCGCCCAGAGACCACAGAAGCGACTGGGGCCATACCGTGCTGGGTGGTGCACAGACAATATTGTAAAAGACAGCTCCTGCCCCAAAGAGTTTACAATCTAAATAGACAAAGGAAGGACCACTATGCCCACTGTACAGATGGGAACTGAACCCAGAGAGATTAAGGGACTTGCCCAAGGTCAGACAGGGAGTCTGTGACAGAGTTGGGACTGACCGCAGAGCTCCAGGGTCCCGGCCCAGCACCTACACTCCCAGGACGTCCTTCCTCGCTATAGTGGTTAGCGGGTGTGTTTGGGAGTCTCTCTACTTTTTAAATAAACCCTCTATTCCTTCTGATTCCGCCTTGAAGGCTGCGGTCTGGACACGGCACAGGGCCCTCTGACCCCAGCGGCTGCCGTGGTTCTGTTCTCTCTGCAGTGGTGCCCACGCAAGCCCCTTGCCATGTTAATCAGCCGGCTGCAATCCCGGCTGCTCCGACATGGGGAGAGGTTTCCCTTTCCATGACGTGCTGGGAGGCAGCGACGTTATAACGTTCACGCAAGCCCATGGCCCATCCTCCCCCACTTGCCCTGTCTGAGAAGAGTCCCCCACTTGCCCTGTCTGATGCAGATGGGGGCTGACTCTGTGCCAAATGGCTGGCCTGCGACAGGGCTGGCAGGAGGAGGCACAGGCTTGGGGAGAGCTCACTTGGGCCCAAATGCAGCCTGACACCGGGGCGGGGGGTTGGCCTGGGGGCATGGCTGCAGCCAGGCTGGGAGAGGGGCCCCATGGAGGCCTGACCAGCACTGCCACGACAGGGACAAACACCTGGCAGCCAACACACCCCAAGGGGCAGGAGGTGCCTGGCTTGGGACTGAGAGACCAGCCCTGTTTGAATACAGGCAAGGACTGTGTCTTCCATTGTGTTTGTACAGCCCCTAGCGCAGTGGAGCCTGGCTCCTGATTGGCACCAATGGGCACTACCACAGTGCACAGAGTAAATAACAATAGAGCTCCACAGACTGAAGTAATTTCCCAGTTTCTCATTATTAAGCACAGGTCACTTGTTCTTCTAGAAGATCAGCATGTGAATGGGGAACCTGCAAGCAACCAGAGCTGATCAAAACTCCAAATTTCCTTTCTGCAGGATTTCTGACATTTCTACATTTGTTTTCATTCCAAAGTGGACTGAAAAATATTTTAAATATTTCTTGCGAAACAGAATTTCTGCAAAATTTCAGTTGCAGAAAAATTTCATCTCGGAATTCTGAAATTTTGTTTAGAATGTTGTGTTTTGCTCATTGTTACATTATGTATCATTATATTCACATTATTTCATAACATGTCAGTGGTAGGAGAGCCTAGTGATTTGGGCCAAAGTGGCAAACTATTCCCATCATTACAACACAAACAGGAGACACTTCAGTCTCCAAAGAAAGAGAAGTTGTTTCAATCAGTGCTAAGTGGCAGCTGCCGGTGATGATTTTAAAAGTATATAAAATAAAAAGAATTGGATATTTCAACTATGATGACAGATTACAGCCGTGAGGAGTAGGAGGAATTCATATTATGCACTGCTGCTATGGAAATGGAAAAAAACCCAATAAAATAAAACTGAAAACGAAAGTTTGAAATTCCCTCAAATGAAACATTTTCAAAATGAAAACCAAATATGCCAGACTATCTGTTTTCTGTGGGTTTTTGTCAAAATTGACATATCTGACACAAAAAATGTTTTGTCAAACTAGTACTACTAGCCACACGCTTATTGAGTGTCACAGTTCAGAGCAACTGCACCTGTCTGTCCCCTCCAGGGTCCACCAAGGGCACCTACCCTCAGGCTTTCAGCTCCCCAGCCAGCACATCACTTGGGCAGAGCCCCATGTCTCTCTCCCTCCTGACCGGCATATTTCCAGGCTGCACAGTCCCCCGCCTTCCTTGTGAGTGCTTCAGCAAGTCAGACTGTCTAAGCAGGCTTGCTTTGCCTTCCCCTCAGCTACAAACAGTGTCATTGCCACAGTTATCACAGAGCTCTGGCTAAGCAATCACATTTATTTGTAAGGTGAAAGCGTTGCAGAGAAAACATATTAAAAACAGTACACGAACCTACACATGTGCTAATAAGCTTACCTGAGATCACTCCAACTCCAGCAAGGGCTCAACATGCCTGCAAACCACATCCAGGGCTTTTTCTGTGACTACAAGTTCATAACTCCTTTTTCTCAGAATCATAGAATATTAGGGTTGGAAGGGACCTCAGGAGGTCATCTAGTCCAACCCCCTGCTCAAAGCAGGACTAACCTCATGCAAAGTTTAGTCCCTCCTTTATACAGCCTGGGTTTTGATCTGGGAATAGGTCATTCATAGACAATGGATTTCTCATCAGGCTGTAGCTTCAAAAGGCTGAGGTTTTGCATAACTCGAGGAGTTACATTTGCACACACCTCTCCTGAGAGATTTCCTGGGGAACCCACTGAACAGTAAAAGTTCACCTTGTTTCAAATAGTCCTTTGACGCTCCTAACACTTCCCAGCATTTACATTGGTCAGGTCTCCTCCCTAGAAACGTCACATGCAATTGCAGAATAATACATAACATTTGCATTCTTAATACAAGGAACTCTCTGAATGCAGTAAGGTTTGTCCAGGATATTGCAGGAAATTTCCATAGCTGTCACACTAATTACAAGACTTCTCTTGGACTGGGTATAGGAAAATAAACCTTCCTAGGGGCTTCTGAGAATGATCACTCCTGAGGCCAGAGATGGCACTCAGTGTACACATTTGAAACCACCAGCCCTTCCATAGTCTGATCAGGAGCGATGCTGAAAACAATGCCGGACGTTGGGTGAGATCCTGGCCCCATTGAAGTCAATGAGAGGTTTGAGGACATCGGGGCCAGGATTTCACCCCTATGGAGGATAAGCCTTGAACTTGCTTGTGTTTGCAGTGAAGTAATGTTGTTCTGACTCCGAGTTCCCCAAAGCAGCTGTCAGCATCTTCAAGAAATAAGCGCGTGCTTTTCGGTGCTCTGGAGTTGCTAAGCCTTTTGTTGTTGGCATTTCTGAAGTAATAAAATCAGCTCGAAATCTAAGCCAATGTTGACTAACAGAGCTCCATGGCCGGCAGGAAAACAGCACATTCTTACATTGTTACCCAGAGCTGTCTGTGCATTTGTGTTTTGTCCAGGGCCGGGAACATCACTGAACAAAGAAGGAATTCTAGCAAGGGTTACTAAGGAGGCTTAGCAAATGAAAGCAATGAATAATGAAAGCACTTTGCGTTTTTAGTGTAACGGATGCTACGGCCAGGAAACTGGTCATGCCACAAAGCCAAACAGCTACCCCACATCACTGGTGACCGGGGCATCAAGGCCAGCATGGCAGTGACTGGGAACAGACTCCAGAACGAGGCACCATCCTTATCCTTATCCTTATCCTGCTGATCCACCACGTGGGAGATTTTGAAAGCGCCTTGTGACAATCTGCTCTGCCTGGTTTCGATATTTCTTTCCCACCTTCGCTGGAATGCTGGGGTCCTGTAATTGCAGCCAGCAAAGTTGCACAGATCTAAGGAGGGGGGGATATGGCTCACAGGTGGGGTTGGGGAATAACACGAGAGAACTTCATTCTTGTGAAACTCAACTGGCTCAGTAGGAAATCACAGCAGCTGCCACTGCAGCTTCACATTGCTAGGCATGTGCACACAGATTGAATTGAATAGAGAGAGTCCAGCGGAGGGCAACAAAAATGATGAGGGGGCTGGAGCACAAGATTTATGAGGAGAGGCTGAAAGAACTAGGCTTGTTCAGTCTGCAGAAGAGAAGAATGAGGGGGGATTTGATAGCAGCCTTTAACTACCTGAAAGGGGGTTCCAGGGAGGATGGAGCTAGGCTGTTCTCAGTGGTGGCAGATGACAGAACAAGGAGCAACGGTCTCAAGTTGCAGGGGGGAGGTCTAGGTTGGACATTAGGAAAAAGTTTTTCACTAGGAGGATGGTGAAGCACTGGAATGGGTTACCTGGGGAGGTGGTGGAAGCTCCATCCTTAGAGGTTTTTAAGGTGTGGCTTGACAAAGCCCTGGCTGGGATGATTAGTTGGGCTCTGAGCAGGGGGACCTCCTGAAGTCCCTTCCAACTCTAATCTTCTATGATTCTATGATTCTCTTCACTGGTCTCACTCTCCAGACACTTGTGGTCAGCTACCATTTCCCTCCTAGCCGTAATCCAGCCAGGCTAGGCAGATGTGGATGATCGTTCTCTTGCAGGTTTAGTCCATGCAAAGCTTATATCATTTGCTGTTTTCAAGCCAAGTCTCCTCTCTCTCTGTGTCTCCCCTTCTCCTCTCTGTAATGTTCTTTCTCTTTCTCCATCCCTCTGTGAAGGATTCTCTCTCTGTTCCCCTTCTCTCTTTAAAGCACTGGGCTAACCCTCTCCACAGGAGAACCCTGCAGCCTGACCCAAACACGACACAACCCACTACAAGTGTCAGGGTCTGGGTTGGGTCTGGGTCAGGCCAGGTGGGAAAACACCCGGTCCCTCTGCAGCTCGGCTCAGCTGGGCTCTCTTCCTGCTGCTTGTGGGGTTGGCGCGAGAGCGGCTGCGTGCCCCAGTCCTGCCAGCCATCAGCTTGCTGCGCCCAGTGGACTGCAGCCTGGAGTGAGTCATGGCGCCTCTCAGTCAACTGGGGCTGACAGGAGCAGGGCCTGGAGCCACTGGTGCACTGACCCTGGGCGCAAGGAGGCAAGCCGCCCTCCCGGGCAGGAGGTGGCAGTGCTAACTCGGGTCAGAGGGAAGGGTCATGCTAGGTCGGGTTGGAAAACGGCTCGACTCTCGAATCGGATGGGATGGGCTTGGGTCCAGGTCTGACCAAAAAGTTAGGCTCAAGCAGATCTCCACTGTGCAGGGCCAGCTGGGCCTGGGACCCAGGACTGCCTCTGGACAGGCAAGCAGTGGCCACAAAACTAGCAGTGAATGCACAGCGCAGAAAGACGGGAAAACTCAAAATCAGGATATTTCATCCTTCTAACCACAATGAGCTCTGGGAAAACCAGCTCTCACTGAGGCCAAGAACTCTGTAATGCTCTCAGTACTGGTAAGGAGTCAATCAGCATTTGCCATCACTTGGGGGACAGGGCGAAGAGCAATATTGATGATCAGAGGCCTGGTAAGTGTGAGTGAAAGATCTAAATGGGCCAAACTCATGCCTGGTGTAATCCCAATGAAATCAGCGATAGATTTGGCTGGGATCTGTCATGTGATGACACAGAGCTTGTCTGGAGAATCATGGAGAGTCGTGTAGCACTTTAAAGACTAACAAATTGAATATTCACGGAAAGACTATTGACTTTCAAATCGACACAGATCTCCCCACTAACTCTAACACAGCTTTTCATTGAGAAGGTCAAATTATTTCAGCACAAATTTCCTTAATAGTTAGCGAATCTGGCAAGAGAAATGCAAACTAGATGGGCTTGTGCTGTAAAATGGATACTTGGCAAGTGACCTGGTTATGAAAGTCTAAGGACTAGGAACTGCTGTGGTTCTAAGAACTTTTACTGAGATTCCTTCTGAATTTAGCATGGAACAAAATCCCCATAGCAGCACTCTGCTAGGCTACAGAGAGCTGACCTGCATCAGTCCTTTAAATAAAGAAGAGAGCAAAGGGACTCCAGGGAGGATTTTACTGAAGAAAGGAGCTGTGCTTGTTTTCTTGGGAAGTTCTTTACACTTACTGTCCACGGTGAGATTAATATTCTTCTCCCCAGTGAAGGTTTCATCTGTGATGGAGATCTCCACCTCATAGATGCCCTCGTCTGACAGCTGCAGGTGATTGATCAGCAAGGAGCCGTTCTCAAAGATTTTAATCCGGTCCTTGTAATCGGGGCGCAGGTTACCAATGATCTCGGTGCCAATGGACTGCACCACGGTGGTAGGCTTGTCTCGCTTCAGTTGCCATTTGACCACAGGTTTGTCGTTGCTGGTGCTGGTGTATCTCACCGAGAGCAGGATGGGTTTGCCAACTGTGCCATGGATGAGGAGAACTGGGCTGGTGATATTGACGCCTTCCAGTAGACCTAGAGGAAAGAGACAGCAGGACTGGTTAAGGCAAGGCTAAGACTTGTGTTACCTCTGTGGGAGTGATTGTCTGATACCTGTGTTCAGCTTCTGAAGACGCCCAAATGTTTCCAGAAGCATGATCACTATTAGCTGGCTGTTTAAGCAGTTAATGAAAGTACTGGGCCTTCTCTCCTGACCAGCTGCCCGCTGAGAGTTTATTACACATTACAAATAGCATCTACTCAGGCAAACCCACCTGCACAGGAGACAAAGGCAACCCCACTGACGTCAGTGGGGCTGTGCTGGCTGAGCGGCCTTCAAGACAAGGAGCAATACCTTTTTCCAAGCAGCCTGCTGCTGATCCTTGAAGCTCAGATTGCATGAGCCTTACCTCCTTACTGAGGTTTTAAATGGTGAGACGGCAAGACTGAGCATTTACACAACACCTTCTAGGCATTTTCCAAAGAGGAGGAAATCCCTTTCTCTCCTTTTTGCAGGATATTGAAGAGCAGAGCGGTGAAGTTCTTGACTAAGGACACTCAACAAAATCGTGAAGAACTCCTGACTCCAGGGCCCTTCTCTAGCCACTAGCCCACACTGCCTCCGGTGGATTGTGGAGAGAAAGCTGAGCCATCCAAAGTGGGACAGATTTCCCCAAGGAGCAAGTCTGAATAAATTTTTTAAATCACTGTGTTCTCGGTTAGGGCTACATAAAGTATTTTATGCTCAGAACTCAGGCCTAGACATCCAGGAACTGGCAGAGAACCTGCTGTCAGGGTCACGGATACAAAGATGGGATACACCACATGGAGGTTGCGGGGCCTACCTCAGTGGGTGTAGCTAGCAACTGGAATATTGTACACATACTAACTGAGCCACTTTCCCCATCATTCACGTTGCTCTGCCATTTCAGACATTATGAACACACACAGCAGCTCCAGAGAGACCTGGCAGAGTGCTGACAGAAGGCCTGATGGAGACCAGACCTTCATCTCACCCATCCACACTGCAGAGCTACTTTGTCACTTATAACTGAAGATCTTTTCTGATCCTACAATTTTGGTGCACTGGTGAGCAGTCACAGCCATGTTCTACCCCAGAGGTGGCTACCTCTCAATGAAGGGTCATAAAATGATTTATTATAGCTGTCGTGGTGGCAGCATCCTGTGGAGTTAAGACTGCAGAAGAGCATGCATTAAAATACAATGCAAACATTATGTACATGGCTAGATGGCCTAAGGGACTTTTGTACAGACATCACAGTGATGAGTGCAATATAAATGCCTTTCACACAAATAAAGTAGGAGCTAAAATAGAACTGGGCCCAGCCTTTTCTAGCTTAAACAAAGCAAGGAAATTAAATTAAAAAAAATGAAAAAAATTAAGATTAAACACAGTTAGGGCCCATTAGCTCAAGGAAAATGTGTTCAGTTAGGGCTGAACACGTAACCATAAGTCCTGGAATCAGGGAGGTGCCTATTGCTGTCCTCATGATAACTCACCTAGATCTGGCTAAATTATAAGCATCTAGCAAATGCTGAATGAACAGGCTTAGCAGAGCCTGGTTAGAGGCTTGCTGATAAACTCTCTGAACTGAGCATGATCCAGCCCCACAGAGCTTCCTACCTGCCAGTGGTACTGAGCAAGCCAGCCATCACTACACTGCAATCACTGGGTCAAAATCTGCACTCCAAGCATGCACACACCTCCCTCCGACTTCACTTAGAGCTGTGTGCGTGTGGAGTGATAGGGAATTTGGCCTGCACAGGCTGGAGATGGAAACCCTCTGCTAAGTCCTCCGGTCCGTCTATCTCATTATCAGTGCAGGCTCATTCCCTACAAAGTGTGAGCGAGCGTTGTGTTCGCTCTGCTGCCAGAGTCCCTCGTGAACATGCACCTGGTGGCACTAAAACATCAACAACTGCCGCATGGCGATATTTGACTTTACTGCAGAATTCCCTATACTGCAACTAGGAAACACCACCTTAAACTGATCTACTAACGATTAAAGATTCTGAAGCACTTTGAGATCTACTGATGAGAAGCACTAGATAAGAGCTAGAAATAATTATTCTTTATTATTATTGCTACTGCAGCTAAGCAGTCAATGCAGATTATCCTTTTAAATGGTGCCCACTTTGTTCAGCAAATATTTTCCTTTTTGTTTTAAAACCCTCATTTCTACTATTGGCTTACCAGATTAGACAGCCAGCCACAAACCCTCACAGCAAGTGGGACAAAATCCAGTGCAAAATGAGAACAAAGGAGCCAAACATGGTTTAGTCAATCTAGAGCAGTGAGATCGGAGCTAAAGAACACAGTTCATGCAGAAACACCTCGGCCATGGCTGATCCACTGTTACACACATTTCCCAATAACTTAGCATCTGATCCCGCTCCCACTGACAGGAGCAACAAAACTTCTATTGACTCTACTGGTACAGAATTGGGTCCTTATTCTTAGAGAGAGACACCCAAATTATAAACCTGGTAGCACACCCCTGGACTCATACAGGGCCCCACTGACTTCAGTAGGGCTCTGCGGGAACAGGGGTCTTAATGGAATAACCTACAGGATCAGGGCCTTAGATACGTAGCTCATAACCCAGTAGAATATGCAGATGAAAAGACTGGTAAATTTGCCTGCGTAGACACCAACAATTTCATAAGATTTCATCCTGAGTATTGGGAAAAATGCGGTTATCCTTGGTCACAAAGGATAAAGGCTAAGCTTCTCAACAAGTATTCTCAACAAGGAGGCAAAGATTAGGCCAATTACAACTAACATAAATGAGGAATTAAGTTAAACAATAATTTGGCCTTAGCACCATTTCTAAGTTTTCACTTACAACTAATTCTCTTCTTCACTACAGAGGCCGTGTTTGAAAGCCAAAGGAAAAGGCGGCGTCCGAAACTGCTGATGTCACACGAAGGAGACTCAACATTCCTGCCAGCGTGTGTGCTGCTGATTGTGCCCGTCCAAGTGTAGAAAGTCCCTGATGGTTTTTAAAATGTAGTCACTGATGCCGACACACACGAAGGGCTGGATCTGAGGGATGCAAACTTATTCTCAGTTGCAGTGGTAATGCGAGTGAATTTCTGAAAAGAATCGAACTTTTGGTGGGTATAATTCTTGCGCTGCTGCTCTGAAATGCACATTTAAAATACTCTCTCTGCGAATCTCACCCTCGCTTGGCATGGTTGAGGCAGGGCGGATGGGTGAGGTCGGCCTCACAGACGCTCATGGGGAAGTCCTCAGATTACTTTCCCCGCCTTTGGCAAAGCAAACCAGCGCAGGGCTTTGGCAGGCGGCACAGCCTACCTGACCTTTTGGTCCCTTGGCACCCCGGGCACAAAGTCAGCAGCGAGAAGGGATGCTCCAGTACCAAGTTAATTACCTAGGACTGTGTGCCATGGCTATTCAGCCAAACACTGAGACGGGAGAGAAGCCAGGAGAAGTCTCCCCAAGCAGAGGGCAAGGAGCCAAGAGCCAGCAAGAAAGGGGAGGTTGAGGACTGCAGTGGGCGACTGGCACAAGGAGCGCCCTTGCAATTCCAGACAGCGCTCCCCCGTGCCTGTTCTGCGTTATTCGTGGCAAGGATGCTGAACCAGCGCTGACCCGGCAGAGGGCCTGCCTGGTTACCTTGCGACAACCAGGGGCTGGTGAATAAGGGGTTAACTCCAGTTCAGGTGCTCAGGAAAAGGGCTCTAAGGGTCCGCCTGGCCTGCAATCAGAGGTGTGGCTGACTGCAGCAGTTGCAGACATACTGGAGCTCGCTTTCGCTAGCTCGCCGGACCATCAATAGCAGCCCTGGGACTGCACAGAATGGTTGTAATGAGTTGGGCTAACTGGAGTCGTCACCTGGATTCCCATCACTGGCGGGAGGCAGATCTCATGCAGGATCAAGATCTGTGCAGCTGAGAAGAAACACCAGATGGGGCCCAGCGGAAGCAGGACGTATGTGTATTAGTTACTGCCCCAAACTCCGGTCCCGTTCACACACAAAAACTTGCTGGGGTGAAATCAGTAAGTTGTGGTCTCCCACTGCGGGCATTCTGCATTTCAAGCTGACTTCAGCACCAGACCTCCTGCGTTCCGCTGTCTGGTTCTTTATGGCTCCTTTAAGAGTTGTGACATCATTGCACGAAAACCCAACTCCAGCCATCTCCACGGGAACAAGGAAATGGGACAAAGAAGCCGAGAGAAATTCCCCTTGGGGATCTTGCACTTAGAGGGTTACCAGGAAACTTCTGCCTGTGGATGTGGGTTGTTATAGGGCACTGGTCAGAGGAAAACACACGGCTGTCCCAATGAAAATCGCAGGGCCAGTCACCCCCATTAACCAGGGGCCACTCATCTGAAACCCCAAAGCACCAAATAATGCGTATCGCTCACGAGGCCTCGAGTGGGTACAGCGCAGCCAATGGATGAAGCTTGTAGGAGGCCTGCCTGCTGACCCCCAGCTACTGCCATTCCCCGACCAAGCCCCTCTCAACCCCCTGCCGCTCTGCACCCGGTTCTGAGATGACTCGGAGAGGGTGTGTTGGGTGTCCGATGCCTCTGCCCGAGGTGTGCTCCAGTGACCCTGCCTTGGCAGCATCCCTTCTACTTCTGCTCCGGCAGCTACTACACAAAACACGGGGGGCAGAGGGGGTTTGAAGCCTCATCCCCCCAGGGCCAAGTGGCACTCTGGAGGTGGGGCGCGCCCTGCTGGTGTCAGACCAGCTAGCTAGACAGAGCAGGGCTCTCTTGTGTCAGTCTCATTTTACTGATTGTATTGGAACAAAAGTTTTCTCCATCCTTCTTCAAAGGGCTTTCACCACATGTGAACTAAACCCAAAAATCCTGGCACTGGCCAGAGACAAACACTCTTGCATCAGTGGGGACGCGAGCCCAAGAGCATTAGAGTCTTTGTCAGCCTGTCCCTGAGACCTCACTAATATCAGGCAGAGAGGAGGGTTTCCATCACACACTCACTCTTGCTTATGCGAGAAAATAACTCACACTCTCCACCAATGTGTGTGTCTGTAATGACATGTCAGTAGTGAGATCAGCTCATCCCCTGGCTGCTCTGTCTGTCCCTGTCCTGGCCAGGCTAGTGCTGTTTTCTACTGCCAAAGTCTCCTCCTGGATGGACTTTCTGCCAGGACCCAGGCTGATGGAGGGCACCCTGGAGCTGGCATGGAGCCTGGGCCAGTTATTTCTCTCCAGCCACTGATTAATCGCTGCGTTGGGAATGTCAGGGGGAAATATTTCCCTGTTTCACTGATTTTCAAAACCCATTTGGGTCCATCCAGCAGCATGGACTCAAGTTAAAGCTACCACCTCCCAGAACTAGTGGGAAAACTGTTTATTATCATCTGACGAAGTGGGTTGCAGCCCACGAAAGCTTATGCCTGCAGAAATTAAATGTGTTAGTCTGTAAAGTGCTACAGGACTCTTGTTGTTATTTATTAATTCAATCCCTGATTTTATCAGCCAGTGGTGGAGTAAACCACATGCCCTCAGACACCTTGGAGCAAGAAGGTAGGCCATGGAATGAAATGAGTGCAGACTGTTTCCTACTACCCCATGTCTCTAGAAGAGCTGCAGCTCCGGCACCAGGGCAGCTGCTGA
The DNA here is from genome assembly GCF_026122565.2 of Emydura macquarii macquarii. Classification (NCBI taxonomy): domain Eukaryota; kingdom Metazoa; phylum Chordata; order Testudines; family Chelidae; genus Emydura; species Emydura macquarii. Next base: position 997,725 of record NW_027130449.1, on the reverse strand, counting down.
AGGGTTGTAAGACTGGGGCCCAGACTTCCAAGCTCTCTGTGTCTGCAGGTGGGGCCAGATTTTCAAAAATGCTCAGCACCCAACATGGAGACTGCCTTAAATCAAGACACTCACTTTGATGCCTAACTGGGAGCTGAGTTCTCTTCAACTTCTGGCCCCAGGAGCCTACCCTATGCACCTGCAGGAATTTGAACTTTGTCTTTTTTGCAATGAATTGGTCCCAGAGGAAATCTGGAAATACTGAAGCACGGGGCAAAAGTCTGCTCCCGGTCACACCGATGTGAAGCTGAAGGGACACTCTAAAATCCATTTCGGTTTAATGGAAAGCAGCGGTTGGTCCCATGTCGTCCAGAAAGAAAAATAATCGAAACCAGTTACACTTATTTGAATGGGATGGAACCAGATAAGAGCCATGTGGCATCCATCTCTCACAGCGCGCACAGACGTTCTCACATTTTAACTACTCCTCTAGCCGAGGCTGAAATGAGGAGCCTTCCTCTTACTACAGGGTATTAAACGCCCAATCCGATGAGGTCAAGGGCGGGTAACTCCCTTTTCGCTGCTGCAGTGGGGTACAGAAACCACACACAGCAATAACATGTGAATATAATACCCAGGGGACAATCTGCTGCTGGGAACAGCTGTCTCTGGCCCGTAAGTATTCAGAGTGGAGCAGGGTGGGAATGCTGCTTTTAGAAACCTGTTGTCAGAGAGTGGGGCAGAAGGATCTCTTTATCTTAGGGTAGTATTTTAATGTTATAAGGCCAGAAGGGACAACTGTGATCATTTAGTCTGCCCTCCTTTATAACACAGGCCAGACAACTTCCCTGAATTAGCTACTGTTTGAACTACACATCTCTGAATGCCTTCCATGTAAAAATCAGTATCAGTAAATACCGGCTCACCAGTCCAGAAGGAAAGAAAGGTCTATATAGGAAAGGCAGAGAGATGCATCAGCAATGGCTTTCGTGCAGCTGACGGGAAGCATGCCCGAGCAATGCTGGACAATCTGTTCCCAGCTCAGGCTCTTTCTCTTGCCGTTACAGAAAGGGGCACTCCTTGTGTCAGGTGTCATGGCAACAACGTCCTGGAACTGCTATAGAGACAGGAGAGCCCAGGGAGTGAGCGAGGGAAGCTGGCGAGAGAGAGGGTCTGAAGAGTGAGAACAGAGAAACCATTGCAAGCTGGGGGGTGCGCGCAGAACAGAGACGTTGGCAGACGTGTGTGGAGGGGAGGGATGAAGAGCAGAAACGTAAAGCGGCGAAGAAGCAAGTCAGTGAGTGATCCTGTGAGCTCGATAAAGTGATGGAGAATTGAAGGGCCAGTAAGGGGCAGGAGGGCGCTGGAAGAGGTCATTTTCTATCCTTGATTTCTATAATTAAGGCCTGCACAGGGCAGGATCCTGGTAGTTGGCAGTGCTGGCAGGTTAGTGCCCCATAGACAAGGGAGGAATTTTGGGGCCTGCGATGACTCCAATATTTCTGGACTTTGGAGCAAGCTAAGGCCTGAATTGTCCTCTCTGGTTTTTGCATCACTGCTTCTCCTCCGGCTGTTCCTCCGGAGTCTCTCTCACGGTGCGTCCTCCTGTCTTCAGCTTCCTGCGCAGGCACTGCAAAACTCTGCCTTTGGCCCCCTCCCCGTCTCATTTCACACTTTCTCCTCAGCGTGTACGGCTGCAGCTGCCTTCTCTGCACTCATGGCTCAATCTGACCTCTCTGCTGCCTTCATCTCCCTCCATCCCGAGCAGCAGCTAATGATGGAATGCCATGTTTGAACCCAAAAACTGAAAGGAACGGGCGATGATCTGTCTGCAAGGTAAAATGTCTATCATGCAGGTAAGGAGACAAGGTGGGTGAGGAAATATCTTTTCTTGGACCAACTTCTGCTGGTGAAAGACAAGCTTTGAGAAACACAGAGCTCTTATTCAGGTCTGGGAAAGGTCCTAAGCGTGTCACAGCAGACACTCGTAACCTGAAAAAGAGCTCTGTGAAGACTGAAAGCGCGTCTTGCTCACCAACAGAAATTGGTCCAATAAAAGATATTACTCACCCGCCTCGTCTCTCCAATATGCTGTGGTTGACACAGCCACCACAACACGGCCTACCATGCAGATCGGTGTGGAACTTCCAAATTCCAAAGATAATGCTGAGTGTGTCTTGCTCTAGTTCTTCTCAGGAGTAGTGAGTATTCGTGATGCAAAGGCAATTGATTTCTCCAGGCCATTAGGATAAACAAGGGAAAGAACTACACCCATTCCACATAGTGAAGCATCACAAGCCAACTGGAATGGTACTGAAGCATCAAAATGCCTAAGGACTTTAGCTGACGTCAACGGTTTCTTTGCTTCCTTACATGCACATGCACACTCTTTAGTCCACTGACATTTTTTCTTTGCTTCGAACAGTTCATGTAAAGGTGCCACTACTATTGTCAGATAGGTAGAAATTTACCATAGTTGTTAAGCAGCTCTAAGGATGAGCATAATTGTGACCCGTTCTCTGGTGATGGCGCTTGAAGAACTCTTTCTCTGATGATTTCCTTAAGCCCATGGCATCAATTACATGCCCAAGGTATTCAAACTGAAAAACTATGTCTCAAGGTAGTTGTGATGCTGGCAGGCCAGATGCTCTTGCCCAGCCTGCAGGCTTTAGCTAAGAACTGACAGCCTCGTAGATGGGGACCAGATCAGATCACTTATATGTTAGTTTGGCGCAAAATAAGTATTAGTCTTATAAGAATGTATTTAGTGTTTGGACTCTATGAAATCCTTGTAAGCTACTGCATGCATTCATCTCTCTTGTCATGTCTGTATTCCGCGCTATAAGAAAATATGTAGGTTTTGCTTTATAAGGGAATATGTTTGCCCTGAACTTGTGAGCTCACACACAGGAATCATCCCCTCGCCCGTCCAGAAGGCCTATCAAAACCAGATGGGCCATCGAGAATCATTACAATACAAAGGACTGGTTTATGGCCCTATTGCACCTGGGAAATGCTGCTTGGAAGCTGAATGAAGGAAATAAGACAAAGCCACAGGAAAATTTTCCATCGTTTATGGCTGTTTGAACCTGGATCTGCCCCGAAAGACACTTTGAACTGACAGATCACTACAACTCTGTCATTCTTAGGATTTAGATGGTAACTGATTTGTGCATATATTTTTGCCTGCTTTAACCTGTGCATAACTCTCTTATTCCTTCTGTTTTGTAGTTAATAAACCATTAGATATTTTACTACAGGATTGGCTACAGGTGTGGTCTTTGATGTAGAATCTAGAGAACCAATCGATCTGGGGTAAGTGACTGGTCTCTTGGGATGGGAAGCATCCTGAATGTGGTGTAAGTGACCATTATCACTAAGTCCAGTTTGTCTGGGTGGCAGGATAGACTGGAGAGTCTAAGGCAGTGGTCCCCAAACTTTTTACATCATGCCTCCCTTTACCCCTGTCCATGCCTCCCCCTCCCGCCCAGCTGCGGCTGAGAGTGAGGTGCATTTGGGGGCTGAGGCTGGGAGTGGGGTGGGGGCTAGGGTTGGCCGCAGTGGACAGCGGGATGGGGGGCCAGGTGCTGGAGGCCCACGGCCTGGCCAGGCACTGGGGACCGAGGCTAGTGCCTCAATCATGGGCCAAAACCGTGGCCGGTAGCTTGGGCTATGATGTGTTGGGCGGGGGGGGGGGGGGGAGCCAGGACATGCCCCACAGTTTGGGAACCTCTGGTCTAGGGGGACTGTCTGTGACACCATGGTAAGACTGGTACAGTGATCCAGGAGTTCACATTTGCCACTGGGTTGGTGAAATCTAATGATAGAACAACCCCTCCCCCAGTCTGGGGGTTTCTGCCCTGCTCACAAACTTTGACCAAGGAGCAGGATTTGAGCATCCCCATACCTCAGATACCACAGAGACGGCCGCAGCACACCTGGCTCAGCTGAAGCTCCTGGAAGGCCAGAAACAACGTGAGCCTCAGATACTGATAGTAGAACTCGGAGGAAAGAAACTGCTGAAATTGAGAAGGAAGCTCACCGAAGGCATAGAACAACTGGCAGCTGAGGAGAGAATTCCCGCCCTGCAGCTCAAAACTCTAGAGCAGCAAAAGCCGCGGCCTCAGACTGTGAGTACAACAGCAGAGAGTGGGAGAAAGCCTGCCCAATTTATCAAGAGACTGCTTGCATGGAGGAGTTCCTGTCCACCTTCGAGAGACTGGGTGGGATCTATATAATATTCCAGAGGATAAATGGATGCCCATCCTCTTAACCAGGCTGACTGGCAAAGCCAGACGCGTTTCTAATGAGAAGGAGGAGTTGGATGTCAAGGTGTATACGAAATGTAAAGGTTTACGATTATCTCTGAGTTCTATTGATTGAAGTCTAGAAATCTTGAAATGTTTGACAATGGTACTCAAGTGGAATAAGATTTGCAATGATATGAACAAATGGGCAGCAGGGGTAGGGGCTGAAGGTAGCTATGAAAAACTAAGGAGCCGGGAGCCCTAGCTATGCCTAGGAGATTGCAACTGGCTCTAAATGGCCTCCTTGTTGGTCAGAGCAGCAAAAATGCCCAGGCCTGCTAGAGATAACCCTGCACGTGAGTTGTCATGCCAACACACCACGCAGGCTGTGGAGGACACGTACTCCACTGCCAGCAGTGCCAAGTCTATGTGTGACTAGAGATCACTGCCTTGGCTATGGCTGCATTACCCAACCTCTTCACAGACACTGCGCTGAAGGCCTGCGTAGTCAGGGGCGCTCCTGAAGGCAGCGGGCCTGAGCAGAAATCCTAGGCAAAAGAAAATGCCGCCGGAGTAGCCAGTGTCTGTTTGATGAAGTCCTTTCAGCTCCGGGGGTGGGATGTTGTTCTAAGCTGTCTGATAGGAATAAGTTTCCTGCCCTATAGAGACAGAGGGCCAAGTCAATCTCTGACGTCACTCCTCGGTGTGCGCATGCGAGTGGGGCATGCAGCTGGGTTCAATACTTGATTTACAGCCGGGGGATAAGGGGACTGCTGCTCCGCTTGCCTGACCCCTGCGAGTTGAGTTGGTGCAGAGGCAGAGCTACTATTTGCATTCAGTGCTCTGGAGTCTGGAAAAGAGAGCTGTGTAAACGTTGCCTGGATAAAGGACAGGGCGCGTTTCTTCAGCCGGGATGTGGTGGGGGAAGAAATATTCCATATCTGACGGGCCGCCTCCAACAGGGCATCGGCCTGCAGCCGGGATGCTGTAATCCAGCAGCAAACAAAACCCGTATTGAAATGCAGCAGAGGGAAATGAATCATCGGGGTGACAATTAAGTGGTAGACTAGGAGCTGGATGCAGGAGCCTAAGAAAAGGCTTAAACAAGTCCAAAAGTCATAAGACCTATTAGTATGCAAACCGTGTCCTCCTTTCCCTGCTCCATGCACCAGCAGAGAAAGCTATTCCTGCTAACAAGTGCGCTAAAGACAAGCTCCGATGACAAATTGCTGAGTCATACATGCCCTTTCCTGGCAGAAGGGTGTGCAGGACAGGAGTAGAAAGGGTAAGAACTAGCAGCACCCACGCCCTGACTAGACTGTCCACATTGCTGACCGTCACTGCCAGGGCAAGTGCAATCTGCCCAGCCCCCTCCTGCCCTTTGTCAACCATGCTCTGAAGTGTCCCTAGCCTCTGTTGCCAGAAGCTGGAAATGGGTGCTGGGATGGATCACTTGATGGTTACCTCTTCTGTTCATTCCCTCTGAAGCACCTGGCATTGGCCACTGTTGGAAGACAGGAGACTGGGCTAGATGGACCATTGGTCTGACCCAATACGGCCGTTCTTATGTTCTAAATCTCCCCCTAAACTCCCTGCAAGCTTAGCTGGGCACTTGGCCGGCTCTCTCTGCTCTGCCTGATCCTTTCTCACTTGTGCTGGCCCTGCCCGGCTAAGGCTCTATCTCCCTAGGGCAGGGAACCTGGGCCAGATCTGCAGTTAATCCTAAAAGGGATGCCTACTGGGATTTTACTAAGCACCTAACAGCTTCTGTGCCTAACTCCTATTGAAAGTCAACGAGAGTTAGGCACCTACCTCCCTTTGGCACATTTGTAAATCGCAGTAAGCACCTAAATACCTTTGGAAATCTGGTGCAAGACACCCCTGCACAGCTGTTCATTCCATCAGGCAGGGAGGGGAATTGAACGGGCCTCCCACATCCCACATGAGGCGGGCTCCTCCTCCAGGGGTGGTGCGTGGAGCGAGGCTGGCGCCCAACCCATTCACACTAGAAATGCCCTGGGCACTAACGCTGCTGGACTTCGGATGAGGGTTCCCAGCAGTGGCAGAGATAGGTGCCTCCCTGCATTCCAGATGTAGGTGCCAATCTCAAGGAGAGAGGTGGGGCTTAGCACACATACATGTCAAGTACAGACATGCTGGCCCCCTTCGGGTATATCTCCTACACGGCTCTCTACGTGCCCAGGCTATACTGCTATATTCAGACACAGCTTGCTTTTCTCTGCCGTGTGTAGCTATGCAGCCACCAGTGGTATGCAGCGCAGATGTAGCCTAAAAGGCCCTTATCTCTCCCCATTCATTGTAAACACACCAGGGTGCCTAACCCAGGCTTTGTGGATTGCATTGTTGTTCCTGGGATTTTCTAGGGGCCTAAAAGTGAGGCATAATGCTTAGCAGTGCAAAGCTAAGTCCCTTTGTGGATCTGGGTGGCAGAGTCTAGGAGAAAGAGTGACAAGCCAGCCAGGGGCTGAGACAGAGAGTGCATGCAGGGTGAGAGCGTGTGAAGTTGTATGTAGCTGTGTGAATATCAGAAGATTCCACAGTTCAGTTCAAACAAGCATCCCAAAGTCCAGATACTTATTCGGAGCTCTCTGGGTCTGCAAGTGTCTGGGAATCTTATGGGTTCCTGTGAAATTTCCTGAGTTGGACATATGGTATGTCTACAACAAATGTTTCAAAATCATGAGACAGGTCTGCAAAATCATGAGATTGATTTTTGGTTTCTTTATTTGCCTTCAGGTTTTTGAACCTTTGGGGTGCACTCAGGTCACATTTTCAAGCTTTTCTCTGCATCCAAGAGAGCTAGAAACTTCCTTTTTCAATGAAAGCTGAGAGTCTCACATACTCCTATGACTCCAGGAGCTGGAGCTTTAAGAAACAACACCAAATATCATTAGACTCACAGGAAAGTGGCAAGAGCTGGCAATGCTAATTCCTTCTATCTCCAGCCCAAACCAGTGACTGCGAGGTCTGAAAGTTGGAGACTGACTCAGATGGTGATGTCCAATCCAGACCTGAGCTTCCCAAAGAACAGCCGCGTGTTAATGAAAATGGGTGTGCAGGAGGGGGGTTAGCTTCTCCCAGATACAGGAGAGATTTGGGGTTGGGCTGTGTTCTGGTCCTTCCAGGTCCTAAAATCTGTCTGCAAGAGAGAAGGGAGAGATGAAAGCCGCTGGCTCTACCTGGGCCTCAAGAGCTCGTGTTACGAATAGGACATCCCCCTGCAAGAAGCAGTGCATGCAGCCAAAGCTGAGGAGATCCTACCGCTGCAAGGAAGTGAAGGCAGGATCTGTGTGCGGCGCGGCTGATGGTAAAGAATGAACATGTTTTTCTGCTTTGCCCAAGCATGATAAAGCATGAATCAAACTGTCTGGGCTCCCACAGCGAACAGCGCTTTGACAGCGAGGCCAGACAGCTGGGGATGTTAGCAGTGTGTGCGCTCCATGACAGCCCTCGCGCACTGTCTGTGTCTGAGGGTCGCTGGGTGGGTGTGTCGCAGTGCTGGCTACAAGTCTCAGGCCATTGTGTCTGACCGTCTGTGTGCACTGCCACATCTCCCTGACCCAGGCCGGCTCCAGGGATGCAGCCACAGGGGCAGGGCCGAGATCTGCACTGAACCATACACTTCATGGTCTGAATGAGGAGCTGGCTGTCGAAAGCAGAGAGGCCTGTGGGGCTCATGGAACAAGAACGCTTTGAACGTATTTCCTGCTTGCAAAATGGGATGTGGGTCGTCTGAGACTCATATGGTCGGAGCAGGCTAGAAACACTGGACACCGGCGATTTAAATAGGACCCCTCAAGGACTAAAGGCTGAAGGAATCTCAGGGTGGAGTTTCCCTGAGCGGGAACTTTGGGATGTTACGTTAGCTAGCGCCTTTGCTCCGTAGCACTGGGGCAGGTGACCGTCAAACATGACCGTGGTCAACAGCAAACACCAGCATGTCAGCAACTGGTGCATGGACCCAATGCTGGGTGGTGGGAGCAGAAGGGAGGGAAAGGCCGTGGGCAGATGGTGGTGGGGACAGGAAGGGACTGGGGTGACTGTGGGTAGGGGCTCAACCTGTGTGAGGTGGGCCGAGGAGGCATTGCTTACCGGCTGGGCTGGCTGGCATGGGTGCTCCTGCTCTCAGTCTCTGTGAGCGGCACTCGCAGAGAGCGAGATCTGGGAGCTGTGCATGGCACAGAGTGGGACGCTGGGAGGGCAGGGTGGTCACTAAAGTAATAACAAAGGGGAATGATAAGAAGGATGGGGAAGATACAAGCACAAAATCGGGATGCAGAGAACAAAATGAATCAAGGAGCCAAAGGACACGAAGAGAAGAAAGTCTGGAATTGCCTGTACACCAATGTTAGGAGCCTGGGCAACAAACAAGGGGATTTGAATGAGCATCGGTCAGTCTAGATGTTTAATGAAGCCAGTGGGCAGGGCCCAAGCATAATTTTTTGGGACTCAGTACAACCTTGTAACACGGGCCCCCTCCCACACACATCCACAATCCCTCATCCCATACATATAATCTCATGAGCCATGAAACATTTTTTCCTCATGGTAATGGGGGGTTGCAGCCTGGTCTGGGCCCCCCAGGGCCTCCAGGCACCAGTAAAGTGTATCCTTTCCTCCCCTCACCCCCATGTGAGGGCCCTGCTGGTGGGATGATTTGCACAATTGGCATGTTAAAATTGACGGTTATAACCTATTTAGGAAGGGCTCAGTGGACAAAAGGGGAGGGGGAGTGGCGCTCTATGGCAAAAGTGGCATTACTGCTTTGCAAGTCACTGATACCTCAAAAGAAAATGGTCTTGAATGTTTATGGATCACTGACCTAACAGGTGAAGCACAAACTGGTGTCTGCTACAGACTACGGAATCATGTTAGGAGACAGGATGACTGCTTCTTTACACACCTGTCTCCAAGATATAGGAAAAAAGCTGTGAGATCAGGAGGGACTTCAATATGAGTGACTTATGGTGGAGGTCTGATACTGCCAGTCCTAAAACATCCTTGGATTTTCTAAATATTAGATGACAATTTCCTAACTCAAAAAGTGTTGAATCCAACCTGGGGGAATTCTTTATTAGACCCTGTCCCCACAGATAAAGAGGAGCTTATCACAGAACTAACAATTAATGATATCTTAGGTACAAGTGTTTGTGACTTGATCCTATTTATAATGTGCAAACAAAATAAAGACCAGACCAGTAATATATATACTCGGTGTTTTAGAATGTAGAAAACAATTAAGAGCCAAATCAGTTGGAAGGAAGAATTTAATCAGAACAATGTAAATGATAATTGGAAATTGTCTAAGAACATCTTACTAGATGCCCAAAAAGCCACAATACCACAACTGAGGAATAGGCCGTATTGGTTAAAAAAATGACCTGGTTTAGAGGGGAAGACAAGGCAGCTATAATAATAAATACATAAATAAAATAATAATAATAATAATAATAATATTTAACAAATGAAAAATAGGGGAAGTTCATAGTAATTAATAAAATCAGAAATAATGAACTGTACAAAATTGATAAGACAAGCAAAGGGACACAAGGAGAAATCTACAACGAGCAGAGATAAGGACAATAAAGAAGGAGTTTTTATGTATATTAGGAACTAAAAAAATCCTAACAATGGCACTGGTCCATTACCAGATAGAACTGGTAGAATTATCAATAACAATGGAGAAAGGGAAGAAGTGTTCAATAAATGTTTATGATCTGTAGTTGGGGGGAAAAAAAACAGATAATGTAGCCATATTATATGATGATGATAGCACACTGTCCATTCCACTCATATCTCATGGAAATGTAACAGCAGCTATAAAAGTTACATATTTTTAAATCAGCACGTCCAGATAACTTGCATCTAAGAGTTTGAAAATAGCTGGCTGAGGAGTTGGCTGAACCATTAAAATTGCTTTTCAGTAAGTCTTGGAACACTGGAGAATGTCAGAAGACTAGAATAATGCTTATTTTGTATCCCTATTTAAAAAGGGTAAATGGGATGACTCGAATAATTATAGGGCTGTCAGTAGGTACTTATAGAATATAATAAAGTCATCCCTTAACCTTCTCTTTGTTAAGCTAAATAGATTGAGCTCGAGTCAATCACTGTAAGGCAGGTTTTTGAATCCTTTAATCATTCTCATGGGTCTTCTCTGAACCGTCTTCAATTTACCAACATCCATCTTGAATTGTGGACAGCAGTACTAGTCACAGTATTCCAGCAGCAACACCAGTGCCAAATACAAAGATAAAATAACCTCTCTACTCATAGAAAGACAAGGTGGGTGAGGTAATATCTGTTACTGGACCAACTTCTGTTGGTGAAAGAGACTACTCCTACTCAAGATTCCCATTTAGGATTTCATTGTCCTTTTTGGCCACAACATCACATTGGGAGCTCATGTTCAGCTGATTATCCACCACAACCTCCAAATCTTTTTCAGAGTCACTGCTTCCCAGGGTAAAATCCCCCATCCTGTAAGTAGGGCCTATGTTCTTTGTTCCTAGATGTATACATTTACATTTAGCTATATTAAAACACAGATTGTTTTCTTGAGCCTTGTTTACCAAGCAATCCAGATGGCTCTGTCTCAGTGACCTATCCTCTTCATTATTTACCACTCCCCAAATTTGTGTGTCAACTGCAGACTTTATCAGTGATGATTTTATGTTTTATTCCACACATCATTGATAAAAATGCTAAATAGTGTAGGGCCAGGAGACGATCCCTGCGGGACCTGACTGGAAACACACCCGCTCGACAAAGATGATGATAATCCAGTGGCAGTGCTTTAGGCAAAGAGCTGCCGGCAATATAATATGACCTGTCACTGCTGCACCACATTGGACACCTTTCTGCCTATGCTCTTTCAGATGTAACCAGTTTCTGTGGGGTTGGGACAGGCCGAGAACCTGGCTCCTCCATGGAAAGAGCAGGTCTGTTTAACAGCCCTAGCGTTTGCCTCAAGTTCCCTGTGGGACCTGCACATCTCCATGCTGGAGGATTTCAGCTTGATCTGACCTGATCAGTCAGCATTACTGTGGAGTGTTGGTTTTTAGAGCTATCTGAACATATAAGCCACAAAAAAACAGCACAGACCATTGTACAGGAAACATCTTCATTCAGCTCTGAGCAGCTGAAAGGACTGGGACAAACTGTTCCAAATGCGCTCACTGCACAAACCACAGTAGCTGAGTAGGACAATGAGGTACTCACAACTAACCAGCTACAGGGCAAAGTCTGCAACTGGAGGGAGTGGATTAGCGCCAGCGCCGCATGCTACCTAGAGGGATATTTTCAAAGGTAAATTCAAGGAGAAACCAAAAAGCAACCTCTATCAGGAAAGCCCAGACGCCGGAGAGCATCTGCATGTGTGGACTGTCACAAAACAGTGACATGAGAGACAGTTCTTCCCTAAAGCAGCTGATTAGATCAAACTGTATCACAGGTCCTGTTCAATTCCACATCTCTTGAGAGCTGGGAAGTCAGTACAAACATGGATGATTTTGTGCAGGAGCCAGGTTTTTAAATAAACTACTTTTACAGTATTTCTACAGTGATATCAGGAACCAGTTACTTTCCAGATGTTAAACAGTCTCTTTCACATTCTTAGGGCTTGAGTAAAAAAATATGGCCAGCATTTGTGGCACTAATTACGTAACATTTTTGTTAGACTTTTCCAGCACCTCCAGACCTTAGATTTGCATTAAACACAGAGGAATTATGGGTCTCAATCTATTTCAGTTGTCTTTCCAAAAGAGGATGTTAGATTAACTCACAACCTCAAACTGTTCTGATTCTACAACTCATTCAAACAGCATAAACACTCAACAGGCGCAGTTCATAGTGCGCCTGATTTCAGAGGCACAGATCAATAATCCTTTCCATTAGACACCGCTCATTAATTCTTTCTCATCCATTGAAATGCAGCTGAAACAATCCTTGCCCACAGCCAGAGGCCCGCTATGTGAGGGGAAAGAAAAGGTATTCAATGCTGGTGCGTGAATGAATATCCCCTGCTCGTGTAGGAGCTAAGCAGGCTCAGGAAAAGAATTCAGCTCCAAAGCCTCACCTCACCCCTTTCCTCCTGCCTCATAACGCCATCTGTACAACCCTCCTCCCCTTCCCAGATTCTTTAAAGAGGTTCATTTTCCTACCTGTGTGGAATAGAAGAAGGCACGCTAAGTGCACGAAACCTGGAGCACGAGGAACTCTGGACAAGGCTTCCCTTTCTCTCTTCATTTTGGGTTTAGTTTTAGGTCCCTCTCGCAGACAATTAACATGATTTGTCCACTCCGGGCACGTCCCTCAGTACCGCTTGGAGTTGTTCTGCCACCACTCAGCCCTGCCAACTCCTCTTTGAATAGACAGAGCTCTGTGTGTTGTTGAGTTTTTCTTTTCTTTTGGTCAGACCTGACATTTTCTGGTTTCATGAACTCTACATCCACAGTTACAGGGGTTTAGCTGCCAGGATGGAGAAATAATTAACAATATTCCCAAATCTTCAAACACAAAGTAACAGCAAAGGCCTGACTTAAACTGCTGAAAACAAGGAGTTTCTGAATTCCAGCTGTCAGTGCCGTTAGCTCACCCCTCGGGAGTGCGGCGCACACACACTGCAAGTACAGTTCTCCCTGAAACGCACCAGCAGGGCAATTACGCAGGGCATTTGCATTTCCTGGCCTCTCAGGCTCAAGCCAGATCCTTAGCATTGTTTTAAAGGAGTTATGTTCTTCGCTAGCTCTTTGGATCACAAATAACTCGGCTCTGATGTCTCAGATGGTCAGCTCTCTTGAGGTTCATTAAACCAGATGTTTTTTATAGGAAGTGGCCTGAGGCGACGGGGGTGGCCGCTGCTCCCTAGAGGAACACCCCCACTAAACAGGGTTTAGATACCCCCTTAATGGGTATGTTCCCTTCCTGATGCAGTTTCTCCTTCCCTGATGCAGAATGCTATCTGCTGCCCAGTTAGAGCAGTTCAGGCAGAAGGATATTTATTAGGATCCCCTCCGACGCCTTTTCTATTGGTTTCTCCAGCCCTACAACACTGCCATCAGTGTATGTTCCATACACCACCCCTTCTGCCAGGTAGACTCAGGAGCAAAAAGGACTGAGTTCACTATCTAGGGATTCCGCTTAACATTACAAAACCAAACCGGCTCAAGACCCCATCCAGAAATCTGGGAAAACTAAACACCCATCCTGGGCTGTGGACCAAACGGTTATTAAAAGGGAGAGAAACCCAGCATTCATTTGGGAAAACACCATCGAGAAACACATCCTCACTCGCAAGCACCGAGTCTGTGGATAACGAAAGCAAACGGTTATTAAAAGGGAGAGAAACCCAGCATTCATTTGGGAAAACACCATGATTCACAAGTGTGCAAACGGTAAGTAAACATCCACTCCACTGTATCTTGGGCAGTGTTTGCCTCAGTTGGCGTGCAGAACAGAAGCAGAGAAGTGAACGGGAGTTACGCAAGTTTTTTGCATGCTTTTTACCATCTCTCTGTTTCTGCTGTCAATGAAATATTTTCTACTTTCTCACTGGCTCTTTAACATTAATGTAATTAATCTCAGTGTGAACATCATTCTGATAGTTCTCAGTACAGATGGCATTCTTCCAAAACAGCCACATTTTGTCTAAAACACGCGTTAAAACTGGAACATGTTTACACCAGGCCCTGGGATTGTGTCCTAACTTATCTCTAAATTGCACATGAATTGTTTCACTTCACTCATATCGTATTATTATCACACCCAAAGTTAAGTCCCTAAACCTTGCATTTCAGCACATTTCTTTTTAACAAAAGCAAGCCTCAAGCCTCTAGGTGACTCAGCTCTGCCCTGTTCATATCATTCCTCTGGCTGTCTCACTTGCACTCTCTCCAAGGCCATGGCTATGGAGAATGGAGACTCTCTGAAGCCAACCAATGGGACACAGGGCAGCACAGGCCTGGAGAGCCTCTTGACGATCGATGCCTGACTTGTGATGTCACTCGGAAAATACGTAGGAAAGTGGGCTTCTGAGCACTCCTCTTCTTGCAGGTCCAACGAGCCAGCTCGAGCGGCTCACCAGGCTGCACAGGCTGATGCCTGAGCCAGGAGGGAAGCGCGCAGTGGGGAAGGCAGCGGAGGAAATGAAGATAGGCCAGGGTCTCATATTGTACCAGGCAGAACCAGGATAACCCACTGTCTCTGGGCTGGTTCAGCCTGGTCTGGACCCTGTCCCCCATCCTCTAGTTACTGTGGCTTTTTATCTCATTTTCTCTTCCTCCCTCAGACTCTCCCTGAACAGCCAGTGTTGCTGCCAGCCAGCCAGCACCTGTGGCTGTAAACGTCAAGCACTCTCCGGGTGGTAAGGGTTGTCCAGAGAGAAACAGCCAGATATGGGCGGGCTTTTTCTTTAAATGTCTGTATTAAACCCAGCCCAGTAGTAGAACACTGCCCCAGCTTATGTCAACGTGAGAGTGATCGAGAGATAAGGATGATAACATCACTGGCTCTGATGTCACAGAAAATACAGTCTACCAGAAACATTGATGCCTAAAACGTGAAGTTAGGACTAAACCCTTTTGCTTAAGGGTCTGGCCTAATTCCTTCCAACCCTAGAGCCCTCAGCCAGAAAGCCTAGAGAGGGAAACCAAGAGGGTTTGGTGTCTGGTCAGAAGCCTACCCAATTTTAGAGGGACTTCTCATGCCTTGTGTCACGCTGGCTGGATAAGGGGGACCCTTCAGGGGTATTCAGGAGCTCTGATTACTCCCTTCTACACCAGTCTCACGTTGGGAGTGTCACGCTGGCTGGATCAGCGGGGGGGGGGGATGACATTTAATATATTGTGTGACATTAATATGTCAAAATCATAACAATTCATGTAAGATATGCCATGTCAGGTACTGTTAGAAAGGATGTAATGTGCTGAGTAAGATGGTGATGCTTATGTTCATGTATTACATGTGAAATGGAAGTTATAGATGTATTTGATATTTCTGTATGTCAATTTGGGCTGGCTGGGAAATACCCCAGACAGGATGGCAGCAGAACAATAGCCTGCTTAATGGCCCTTTAAGACACTCAAGGATGCAAGGGGCCCAGGAAGAAACTAAAGGCACACCTGAAGAGTTACCAGGATTGGCCCATGTAACTCTGGACTCCATTTTAGTTCTTGCAATATTCCACAAGACAGCATGGCCAGGGCCAAAGGGTATATAAGGCCAAGCCACAGAAACCATTTTGTCTTTTGTTCCTGTTCAGCTACAGACACATACCTGCCTCTGGATCAATTCACTTGCAACTGAACTGAAGGACTAAGACCCATCCAGACACTGGATGTATGCCAGAGGAACTGTACAAGCTTGCAACTCCACAATTCTCCCAGAAACTTGATGTATATGGACTTTCAATCATTTGTATGTATCTGATTTGCTTTGACCCTTTAACATTTCTCTTATGGTTTATTTCTTTCTTTTTGTAATAAACCTTTAGTTTTAGTTACTAAAGGATTGGCTGGCAGCGTGGTATTTTGGGTAAGATCCAAACTTATATTGATCTGGTACTGTGGTTGACCCTTTGGGGTCAGAGGGAACCTTTTTAGTAAAGAGAATAGAGTTTAAATAACTGGTCTCTTTACTGGACCCAGTGGCTAATTGGGAGCCAGAAACTGAAATGCAGTAAAGGGGGCTGTGTGTATTTGTATACTGGCTTCTGTGGGGATTCAGAAGCGGTTTGTGGCTGGTTGGGAAGCCTGACTTCAGTGTCACCCACCAGTGTTGGGAGAATCTGCTCTCTTTTCATAGCCTGCCCTGACCTTGTCATTTTCAGGGGTCTACCCTGGGCACGGGACAGGTCACACCTTGGTTACAGGAAGGCAGAATGCCATCCTGTTGCCCACCTGTCCCTTGAAGAATGTTCTTTTGGTTCTTCTGAGTATTAATTCCCCATCAAAGATCATCTGTCTACCTTGAATAGCTGGAAAACTTTTTGTGGACCAGGTTGATTTTCTTAGAGGTTGGGTTAAGCTGCCATCCACAGGTGTGTCCCATAAATCTCTCTGTTCCCTTGAACCAGATGGTTCTTGAGGGGTATCCTTCAGTTTCCATGCTGAGGATCTGGTATTGATTGGAAACATTTAGATATTTGAAATTCCTCCTGGTCCTCTTCCCTCTGGTGGCCAGAACCTGCCCATCCTCCTCTGTTTCTAGACATGTAGAATTGTTGCCATGATCTCTTGCCTCTGGCAGATGTGAACTGCCAGGCTTTCTCTCTCAGTTCCTCTCTCTTTGACTCCTTGATGGCCAGCTCCTTTCTTCCTTCAACCTGGGGTACTCATGTTTCCTGAACCTGCCTGTCGAGGAACTCCTCCGCTTCTGATTCTCAGTAGCATTTGTACTTGCCCCTCCACTCCAAGGATCCTTTCCTCCAGCAGAGTTACCAACTTGTGCTTCATGCACAGGAAGTCCTTTCTGTCTTCAGCCAGGAAAGAAAACATGGCATATCTGTTGCAGGTCACCACCACTGTTCCATCGCTGGCCGTTGTGAAATTGCATGTAGATCTGAACCTGGAAGGAAAGCCTAGGGTCAGAGGGTTAAAAGCCAGAAAAGACCACCAGATCATCTGTTCTACACTGCAAAATCAGGGACATGAGAGAGCTTTCCGGACAGGGGCTGCTGCTGATTTGACAGAGGAACCAGTGTTGTATGTATTTGCATGGCCGTGTGCTGTTCTGCATGCTCCTGTGCTGCATTGCTCTGTGCTGGACTGTGCTGTTTTACACTGCACTCGGCCGTGCTGTTCTACACGGCAGTACACTGCACTGCCGTGTGCTGGACTGTGCAGTTTTACACCACACTGCACTGCACTGCTTTGCACTGGACTGTGCTGTTTTACACCGCACTGCACTGGACTGTGCTGTTCTACACAGCATAAGGGTTAGAAAACCTGCCTTACAGAGACAGACTCAAGGAGCTCAATCTATTTAGCTTAACGAAGAGAAGGTGAAGGGGTGACTTGATTACGTCTATATAGCACCTACATGGGGAACACATATTTAATAAGAAGCTCTTCAATCTACCAGAGAAAGGTAGAACATGACCCAGTGGCTGGAAGATGAAACTAGACAAATTCGGACTGGAAATAAGGCATGCACTTTGACAGAGAGGATCATTAACTATTGGAACAATTTACCAAGGGTTGCACTGGTGGATTCTCCATCACTGACAATTTTTAAATCAAAATGGGATGTTTATCTAAGAGATCTGCTCTAGGACTTATCTGAGGGAAGTTCTCTGGCCTGTGTCATCCAGGAGGTCAGACCAATGGTCACGGTGGTCCCTAGCCTTACAATCTCGGATTAGTACACTGCACTGCCCTGCACCGGGCTGTTCTCCAGAACACTACATTGTGCTGCAGACTCCGACTTTTTAAAGAGTCAAAGCCCTCTAGGGAAGGGGTGGGGAGCTCAGCTTCTCTTGCTGCCCATGTGGTCCTCTCTTTGTGCTCCAGCAGGGATATAGACATTTGTTAATGGGGGAATTTGTGTTAAACCTTCTCTCTATCTGGGCCTCACACCCACAGTATCTGAGCACCTCCCACTCATTAATGGCTTTATTCTCCCCCTCCCAGTGACCCAGGGAGGGGCTAGTCATCCCTTATAAATGGGGAATGAAGCACAGGGTAGATAAGTGATTTGTCACACACACGGTCTGCTGTTGACTGGAGAACTAAATCCAGGTCGCCTGAGTGTCCTGTTCTCTAGTCCATCCTTAGCGCAACTGGTGCTTTGCAGAGCAACGTTCAGCAAAGCCAAACACGTGCTAAATGGCTTGACGTGTGTCTAAGAAAACAGGTCAAGGATTTGTCACATCTTGAAGGGAACATAGGTACCAAGGTACAGTGACCAGCCCCGCCATCCTGGCCTTCAGTTCTCAGAGCCCAGCACATGGAGATGGGTCTGCTAGCATTCAGGAACCTGTATAAACGTCAGTCCAACCCTGCTGTGACCAGCTCTGTGGGGCTTTCCATTGGCGTCGTGGCATGGCTCAGCTCCTGTGCCCATCCTCCAGTGCCGGGCTGCAGGCCAGGCGGAGGGATGCCCATTTCGGCAGCGTGCTTAGGGATGGCAGGCACCGACCTGCCCAGGACAGCTGCAGGGAAACGCTCCCATAGCAGCCAACCCGCCCAGAGGCTATGTCACTGAACAAAGGAGGTGTATTTGCCCGCTAAGTGTTTTTGAGCCCGCCTAGGGAGCAGTGGGACAGGGAACAGGCAAGGCCGCAGCGTGGCTCCTTCCCCTGGTTTTCCTGGTGTGTGTCCAGGTTGTGGCTGCTCTTGGCCCGGGAGCTGTAAACCGAGCACCCCTCCCCCGACCCGGTGCCACGTCGCTGCACCCTAACCAGGGCTCCCCAGGGCTCCCACGCACCCAGCCACCCACCGCTCCGAACGCCCGACCGCCCCGCCCCGCAGGCAGAGCGCGACACGGGCTCGGCCCCGACCACGCCCAGAGACCGCTCGCAGGCCCCGCCCCGCCCGGCGCAATCCCGCAGGGGGCGTGTCCAGCAGCGAGCGAGGCGGAAGGGGACGAGACGCGGGGCGGGGCTGAGCGCGCGGGGCGGAAGCGGAGCCTGGATTCAAAGTGACGGTTGGCGGCGGCTGCTGCTGGGCTAGGCTGACCTGCGCGTGACGGGAGGTGACGTGACCTGACCTGACCTGACCTGACCTGACCTGCGTGCAGCCGCGGCGGCTCACGTGCGGGGTTCGGTTCCTTGCGGGGTGAGGGGGCGTTAGTGCTGCGCCGGCCTGTGCGGGCGGTGGGCGGTGGGCGGTGGGCGGTGCTGGGCTGGTTTGGGCGGCCGGGTAGGGGTGTCTGGTGGAGGCAGGGGGCGCTGGGTTGGTTTGTGGGGGCGGGGTAGGGGTGTCTGGTGGAGGTAGGGGGTCCTAGGCTGGTTTGTGGGGGTGTCCAGCAGGGTGGGAGTGGGGGCAGGGGGCAGTGTGTGGGGGTGGTGGAGGGATGTCTGGGGCAGGGCAGGGGCGCTGGGTTGGTTTGTGGGGGCGGGGTAGGGGTGTCTGGCAGGGTGGGAGGGGGGCAGGGGGCAGTGTGTGGGGGTGGTGGAGGGATGTCTGGGGCAGGGCAGGGGCGCTGGGTTGGTTTGTGGGGGTGGCGGAGGGATGTCTGGGGCAGGGTAGCAGCACTGGGTTGGTTTGTGGGGGTGGGGTAGGGGTGTCTGGCAGGGTGGGAGGGGGGCAGTGGGCAGTGTGTGGGGGTGGTGGAGGGATGTCTGGGGCAGGGCAGGGGCGCTGGGTTGGTTTGGTGGGGTTGGGCTGGGGTGTCTGTGAGGCACTCGGCTGGTTTTGCCTAGAACTCTCCCTTGAGTTGTTTTCATTGTCTTTGGACAGGGCTGTGCATGAGGGGCAGGCTCCCCCCATGGCCGGGGTGCTGCCATCTGCCAAGCAGCAGCCGTGTGCCCGCAGCATGGCGGTCAGACAGCCTGCAAGGGACAAAGCGCGATGTCTGTGGATGGCGGTGAACCAGGCGGTGCTGGCTGAGAGGAACCAGAGTGTGGCCCCTGTGGGGGTTTGGGTGGAGAGTGCCCAAGCTGGTGGCACGTGGGAGGAGAGCGTTGCCTTCGTGAGTGCCCTGTGTGCATGATTTGCCTATTACCCGGTTTGCTTTCTCCAGGTTGTTGTCTTGTCCACTTTGATAGCCCAGGCTGGGAGCAGATCCTCTCCAGGGGGAATCCTAGGTGGGGTCCAGATTGTTGCTCCTAAATATTATTCCTTGACTTTGTGCTCCTTGTTTCTCTACTCTTCCCCAGAAAAATGATAGTCATGGGCAGGGCCCTTTGTATTCTGGGATTCCACTGCACTTCCTTACTGCAAAATCTATTTTATTGAATTCTGTTTCTAGTACTCATAGTTGTGAAGATAACCTAGAGAAGGTGACCTGAATGTAAACCAATGCAGGATTGACTTCCTGAGTTGACAGACAGCCTGAAATGATACCTATGAAATACATGAATTGTTCCCTTCATCTTAAAGGGTTGTTAATGCAGAAACCCTTAAGATGACAATCTGTGGTACTCTGGAAGAGATGGAGACAAGTTCAGTTTTTGTAACTATCAATAAAATAATTCCCACAATGGCTGCTATACTGCTGAGATTATTCATTTTCATGTGTAACTCAATAAAACCTCCATTCTTAAAACTTCTCTGAAGCTTCCACAGAATTTCCATGTGAGTGCTGCAGAATCTAGGGATTTTTCTGGAAGAACTTAGGTGTGGTTAAGGAAGAGGAGCTATTTAAGTTAAACACCAAGAACAAATAGATGGAACCTGGCCATCAACAAGTTTAGGCTTGAAGTTAAATGAAGGTTTCTATTTATCAGAGGTGTGAAGTTCTGGAACAGCCTTCTAAGGGGAGCAGTGGGAGCAAGAAACCTAGCTGGCTTCAAGACTGAGCTTGATATGTTTCTGTGGAGGGGATGGGATGAAGAGGCTGCCTACAATGGCGTATAACTGCTCTGTGACTGCTAGCAGCAAATATCTGCAATGGTTGGTGATAGGGACATTAAAGGGCTCTGAGTTACTACAGAGAATTCTTTCCCAGGGGTCTGGCTGGTAGGTCTTGCTCACATGCTCAGGGTCTAACTGATCATCATATGTGGGGTCAGGAAGGACTATTCCTCCAGCTCAGATTGGCAGAGACCCTAGGGGTTTTTCACCTTCCTCTTCAGCATGGGGCATTGGTCACTTGCAAGTTTAAACTAATATCAGTGGTGGATTCTCTGTAACTTGAAGTCTTTAAACCATGATTTGAGGACTTCAGTAACTCAGCCAGAGGTTATGGGTCTATTACGGGAGTGGGTAGGTGAGGTTCTGTGGCCTGCAATGTGTAGGAGATCAGACTAGAATGCTGACCATGATTAAAGTTAAGATTTTATCATGATTATTTTTAGTAAAAGTCAGGGAGAGGTCACAAAACAAAAATTCTTGGAAGCTGTGACCTCTCCCTGATTTTTATTGAAAATAACTATGATGAAATGGGGCTGATTGGGGTGGGATGAGAGCTGCGGGGCAGGGCTGGGAGC
Organism: Emydura macquarii macquarii; assembly: GCF_026122565.2. NCBI lineage: Eukaryota > Metazoa > Chordata > Testudines > Chelidae > Emydura > Emydura macquarii. The sequence continues at coordinate 976,389 of NW_027130449.1, read as the reverse complement.
TCTAGGTCTGCTGACCCCCTCACTGCCCTGTGCAGTCTGTGGCTTGGAGCTGTGGGGGGCCCCACCACCTGAGGTGATTCAGGCCCTGCGGTGGCTCCGAGATGAAAGGGCTTCCTGCAGCAGTGGATCTGAGCTCCAGGAGCTCTCTGCTGCCCGCAGTAGCTAGGAGCTGCAGGGGCCACCAGCAGCAGCTGGGAGCCTTGGTCACCCACAGCAGCAGGGAGCTCTGGGAACCACTGCCGGGCCGCAGTGCCTTGGAGCTGCAGGGACCATGGCCAGCGGCAGGGAGCTCGAGGTGTCCTCTGCTACTGGCTGCGACTCAGAGCACCAGGTCCCACTCCCCTGCCCACAGGGCCAGGGAGCCACCAGGCCCCCCAGTGGCTGACAGCTCTTGGGCCCCCTCCCCAGCTGAAGTAGAAAATGTCACGGAAGTTGCAGGAAGTCATGGATTCTGTGACAATGGGGTGTTAGGGCCTCAAAGCCCTTCTCTAGTACAATCTATAAGAATCCATTCTGGCCCTGATGGGAGGAGGGTGTAGTGTGAGCATTTTGGAGACAGTCTTAGAAATGCTGTTTCCATTTTGGTTTTATGTGCTGTGACTTATCTATTTTGGTACTATACATGGAGAGAGGCAAATCTGAAAGAAAATGCCAGGTTTTTTTCCTGAGTTTTCTTGCAATTTATCTAATTTGTGTTGGGGAATATTGAATGCCTGCACGTGGTGAGGTGCTAAGTCATATTTGAAGCTAATACTATTGAATGAATGGTCCTCATGATTGCAAGTGAGAAACTTGAAATTGCTAATTTATATAAGTGTTTGTTTTGTATCAGATGGTGAAAATACTGTGAGAAGAGCAAGTCTTGTTTTATTTTGGCCCCATAAGTTAGTCTCCTGTCACATTATAATAGCTCTCAGCTGGGTTCATGAAAACGTGGTTGAAAAACAGATATGGGACTTGCACTGAGCCTTAATTGAGACCACAAGGGGTTTCAACCCTAACATTTCTGATTCAGGTTTTGTGGCTTCTGTTAGTCCTTCTGAGACCAGCAAGTGCACTTCATGTCTAATATTGTTCCATGAACCGCTTTATTAAACATGCCCCTTTTCTTTTTCTCCTTTTTTTTTTTTTTTTTTATATATTATGTATTTAAAGGGGGGGGGGGAGAATAAAGATTTACACTTTGTAACATGATCTCTCCAACTCACCTGGGCAGCTGTTACTAGATTCACAGAACACTGTGTTATATTGACAAAGTCACAATTTTGGCTAATGGTGTATCTTTAAACCAGAAAATTGACACGACTCCCTTTCCCTAGAGGTACTGCTTGCCTGTAGTTCTTTGTACAGATCCCAACAAGAGAGAAGCTGAAATCCAGGCTTTTTTGTGAAGCTGCATGGCAAAAAAGCTAACTTGAAAATTTGCCTTAACCTGTTCCAGGCTTCAGCATTTCAGGTCGAAGAGGAGTTAAAAGAGCAACAAAAGGAAAAAGAGGAAAATCTGAAACGCTTCCAGGGTGAAGTGAAGCAGAGAGTGAATCGGCAAATCAAGATGAGGAGAAAGCAGCAGCTCCAGAAATCCTATGAAGCGGTAGGGCAAACCTTTATCAACACCAGACTCTGTCTGCTCTGATTCACACAAGAGCCTTGCTTAGATGGTGACAGTACTTCAAAAGCAAAAATTCCTGTGTAAAAACAACCACTATTCATATAAACTTAAGGCTTATCTCTTAATTGGAGAGTAGTCAGGAAACTTGCAAGTATTAATTCCACAATTGCTTTAACTCTAGGCCTTTTGCACAGACCTAATGTTCAGAGATCCATGTCCTAGGGAAGATCAGAAGGGAACTCCCCCCACTCAACTGAAAACCACTGCTGAGGTGTCTACTACAGATATGACCCTGGCAGGACTTTTATTTTTGTGTTGTGTGTGACTGGCTGGGAGCTTACCTCGTTCTGTATTTTGGATCTTGCAGGTACTGGTAGTTGAGCATGAGCCTCCTCAAGTGCATGTTCCAACCTGCAGTACCTCTAGAACCTTCCTAGCGAGTTACTTCTGGCTGCTACACTGCCAAGTGCAATCTGCCTGAGCTACATGTCACTGTGCTGGGCTAGCTCCTTGCTCTCTTCTCCACTCCCCTGTCTTGTCAGCAGAGAAGGAGACGAAGAAGGAGAAAGAGGTATTGCCTCTGAGGATCCATACTTCCTCCTCTCCTTGCATCTTTGAACTCTGGCAGGAGAAGATGAATGAGGAAAGGGAGGTTAGCACTGCCATTCCCTCTAATAAACTTGCTCCACATGTTCAGATCCACAAGGGGTCACCTCTGTGATCTGAGGGGGACTAACCTTCAGGTGCACTCAGCCTTTGAGTGCAGAGCCACAGGGGCAGTAACCCCAACAATTCAACTGGGACTGGTAAGTTACCGTTCTCTCCTCACATGAATGAAAATTCCACAAGTAGCAGTAGGGGCATCAAACTGCCAACACTGTGGATGTACTCAATGCGTGACTTCAGAAAGATGGTTGTTCTGGACTTGTATGGGTGTTTGTTTGTTTTTTGTTCCCTCCCATATCACTGCAGGCAGAAAAAGAAAGCTCTGTTGTGATGCAATGTTCAGATTCTGCACTGCACTTGACCCCTAAGAGGAATACATGTGTGTATCGAAGTAATGGAGAATCTGCCATCTGCAGTTCTGGTACCAACTTGATCCCTGTGCAGCAGCTTTGTGCCAGTTGGGAGGAGCGGGGAAGAGAGAAGCAAAGCCAAGTATTCCATCAGCAAGCCAACACAGTGAGTATTTACTGCCTGATAACAATCTCCCAACCTCCATCTGTTGTGTGCCCAGAATGAAAACGTATTTTCTGTAACAAATAGTGAAAAACTTCCCCAACTGCAATACAGAAGCATTCTGTTTTAGAACTGAGATTGAACTTTCATATTGTGAACATAAAGCCTTTGCAGAGTGTTCTAACCCTTAGAATTGCAAGGAAAGCACGTGTGTGTTTGATTGTTATAACTGAGTCATTACAATATAACATTACAATGCTTTACTTCTCTCACCCTACTCTACCTTTTGTACATCTCCTCAGTCATGATACTTACCTGTTCCTGAGTAGAAGATGGTGGCGTATTTAGTGTTCTTACTCCAGTCTTGCCTTTTATCCACTGGATGTCACTGTGTTTACATTCAATGCAATGTGGTGGTGAAGTACAGAGCTGTTAGAATCATAGAAGATTAGGGTTGGAATACTCTAAATGTGGCCTCACCAGTGCCGAATAGAGGGATTTAATCACTTTCCTCGATTTGCTGGCAGTTCTCCTACTAATGCAGACCAATACTCCGTTAGCCTTCTTGGCAATAAGGGCGCGCTGTTGACTCATATCCAGCTTCTTGTCCACTATAACCCTTGGGTCCTTTTCTGCAGAACTACTGCCTAGCCCGTCAGTCCCCAGTCTGTAGCAATGCATGAGATTCTTCCATCCTAAATGCGGGACTCTACACTTGTCCTTGTTGAATCTCCTCAGATTTTTTTTGGCCCAGTCCTCCAATATGTCTAGGTCACTCTGTCTCCTATCCCTACCCTCCAACATATCTACCACTCCCCCCAGCTTAGTGTCATCTGCAGACTTGCTGAGGGTGCAATCCACCCCATCCTCCAGATCATTAATGAAGGTGTTGAACAAAACCAGCCCCAGAGCCAATCCGTGAGGCACTCCGCTTGTTACCAGCTGCCAACTAGACATTGAGCCGTTGATCATTATCTGTTGAGCCCAACAATCTAGCCAGCTTTATATCCATCTTATAGTCCATTCATGCAACACATACTTCTTTAACTTGCTGATAAGAATACTGTGGTAGATCGTATTGAAGCTTTGCTAAAGTCATAGTATATCATTTCCACTGCTTTCCCCACATCCACAAAACTAGTCATTACCTTCTATGATGAGATCAGGTTGGTCAGACATGACTCGCCCTTGGTGAATTCATCCTGACTGTTCCTGATCACCTTCATCTCTTCCAAGTGCCGCAAAATGGATTCCTTGAGGACCTGCTCCATGATTTTTCTGGGGACTGAGGTGAGGCTGACTGATCTGTAGTTCCCTGGTTCCTTCTCCTCCCTTTTTTTTGAAGATGGGCACTATATTTGCCTTTTTCCAATTATCCAGGACCTCCCCGAGTCGCCATGACCAGTGGTTCTGCAATCACATCAGCCTGCACCCTCAGATGCATTGCATCCCTATTATATGGGGAACTTTATTTGGATTCTTGATGTTGTTGAGATTCCATTTTGTAGTAATCTGAGTATTAAAACTAACAACAAATATCCCTTTTGAGGATGCTATACTTAAATTTGATCCATCATCAGTTAAAGGGATGCTTGCGTCTACTGTAGTGAAAAACCTCCAAAGTGAAATAAAACCTTGGCTTCTTCCCTACTGATGTGTATTGTTGGGTAGGAGGCACTAGATGGAGCATCTCCCCATTGACATTCTACATATCGAGTAACAAAGATGTGAGATAAAGCCATGTGGAATGTGTGGGGTGGGGACTATCTATCTTTTTTTTTTTTTTTTAAAGTTAGTGATGCTTATGATGCATCTTAGGGAGTAATTTTTTAAACTGCAATCTTCCACATGGCTGTGCTTGAGCTGAACAGTTCAGTTCCCAATTCAAATTCAGTGACGTTTAGAGGGATCTGGCTGTGGGACTTTGGGTCAGCATGCTCTCTAATAATCATGGTATCTTTCTGTGTCATAAGCCTTTAGACTGGCTTATATTAAAACAACCAGAATAAAAAGAGAAACACCCACCACCACCCTGCGCTAACATTGCTCAGTGTCTGTCTCAGTATATACATGAGCACATAGGACTTTGAGAATTCCATCAGCTCGATCAAGATAGACATCTAACTTCTGGTACTGGCTGGTAACAGATATTTTAGAAGGGGTGAAGCCCTCCACCCTCTCTTGCCCAGGTTACTGGTGATAAAGAGAGTTGAGGCTGCTTTGACTGAAGCTTTTTCTCTGAGCCAGTCACACAGCAACTGTGACTGAGTAGCTGGAATGGGATCTAGAAGCTCTCATGTATAGGGCCGCAGCCCAAATTTACAATAGGTCAGTTGGACGCAGTCAGACTGACAGCTTTGAGGCATGTGAAACAAACTCATGGTGATCATGTACTAATAAGCCATGTCCCAGGCAATCTCAGCAGACTGATCATGGGGTGAATTGGCCATAAACGAAATCCTTTGTCTTACCAAGAGCTGTTCCTATGGATTAGAGTTGAGGTATACTGGCAAGGCACTACAGCTACCCATCATGTACCTATCAGTGGATTACCCCCAACAGGCAAGCGGCTGATGCTGCATTGCACCCTCAGGCAAAGTACCAAGACTACACTGGCCCCTTAGAATGACAAAAATACTTTCAGACATGAAATCTTCTACCTTGTAACTGAACCTCTTGGCCTTTCCCTCTTTCATAGCAGTAAGTGACCATTAAACTGTCAACCTGGTAGCACTTTGCTGATCTCTCTTTCTTACTGGCAGCTTAGCAAAACCATGAAACAGGTCCGTCGCCGGCTAGCATCTTGCAGAACCGTGCCCAAAGGAGCAGGCCCACCAGAACTTCCAGGAGGCATCTGGCATGCCAGCCCCACCAGAAATGTAAGTGAGCAGCTGACACAGCTCAGCCACTAGTAGGGTGATCATGAACTATTAGTTGCACTGTGTGACAATCTGAATCCTGTCCAGTCAGCCAACCACATAGTATAGTGTGGTGGATCTTTTCAATAAAAGGTAAAACAAAATGGGTTCTTGCTGTCACTAAATTAACTATCCCGTATGTTTTAAATTCTCCAGGGTTGAGGGATCCAAGGATATGCCTTTACAGTACAGAGTAGTGTGCCTTAGACTGTCCTGTTACTTTCTCTTTCACCTCTTTCCCCTCTTATTACTATTCATTAAAGTAAAGCAAGCTCCATTGAAAACCACATGAAAAGAAACTTACTGAACCACCATTAAAGTAGAGTCCTGCTCTGAATAATGACAGTAAAGATGGCTCCTTCTCACCTGTCAGTCCTGAATACACAGGGAGCAGATATGCCAGTGCTCTTCTGTATCAGCAACCTTCTTTTGCCCTGCAGAGCCAACACAGTTATGAGAGAGTGACCAGCAGTCTGTCTTCTTGTTTGTTCACTTTCAGGGCTAGCATTTCAAACAGTGTCATGTAGCTGTCTAGATAGATATTTTTTTAAAAATCAGCCTTCCAGACCAACCTTTCCTTCTGTATCTCTCCTTTTAAAATGTGGAGTTCCCTTCCCAACATGCCAGTGGCCCACGGCTCAGGGTTAGCCACAGTCAGTCCTGCCCAAATGATGGGTAAAGGCAGGATGTTATGTGACCTAGCAAGACTCCTCCCTTCCCCAAGGTGTTTATACCATTAGACAATTGGGGGAGGAGGCGAGGTTGTCATTTCCCAGCTTCCCAAAGGGACCCGACTTCTTGTAGAAGGCTTTTAAAACTGACACATTCTCATGTAGAGAACTGCTTCGAGTCATTAAGAGGGTTCTCTTGACATGTGCACTACTGCACTTGTGGTGGTCAAGGAGTTTGGCTTTATGGTGGAAGAGCTACAAAAATAGCTTAACTATTGTCTGATGGTACTTGAGGTGTTTGCGAGCCTGTCTCTGTTACAGCCCTGTGGCACGCAGAACGCGTGCCAGGGTGAAGAGGTACAAATGTTTTATTGGCACTCTCTTGGGATGCCAGTGGCTTCGGTGCTCATGAGTAACAGTCATTACATACATAGGCCAATAAAACCCTTTGTCCCCCCTCTTGCCATTGTGCATTCTAGATTGGTCTGGCCTATTGCAAGGTTTCAAGAATCTTCCTTTTCGTCAGGCCATAGAAAGAGCAAAGTAGAATAAATCCTGAGTCCACGATACCCTGGGTATGCATTTTATCTTGCATCATTTTCACAGGTGCCCTTTAAGAACTACTGCCTCTTCAAATAGCGTGAGTCTGAATCAATATCCTGCCTGCTTCCCTGTGAACACCATCCCTCTATTTTCCATGGCCTGGTGATGTGTCATATGCTCCCATGTGTTAGTTCAATAAAAGTTATCCACAAATTTTTATTCTAGGTTTTTTTCAGCTTAAACTAGAATCTGTTGTCCTTTGAGTGTGTTATTGTGGATCTCATTGTAAATGCTCATGCACCTCATGCGTATGAGATTTGAGCCTTTTGGATAGCACAGCCCTGACGGATATGGCTTGGCCCTGTTCCTCCTCATGCTCTGGTGTTTGGGCATTAAGGGTGGGGCAGCCACGGCCCTCTTAGTGGCAGCAAGATAGGACTTAGTGAATGTCCAACTCACTGTCCTTCAACTTCAGCTAAACTCCTCAGCATTCTCTTTATTTGCTGCAGAAAACTAAAACAAATGAACTCAACCCATCTGGGCTAGCTCCTGATGGACAGAATTTTTGCTCCATTGTATCAATGGGACCATGCCTTTTAGGGTGTCTCCTCACTTCTTTGAGGCCACGTCCAGCCCTTCAAAAAGTCAGGCCATCTCATTGCAAAGATTCAAAGTGGATCTCACCCAGTGTATTTCCACTTGTAACAAGGTACCTGGCGAACCTTTCCTTCCGCGTGTCAAGGCTCACTCTGCCAGGGCATAGGCAGCGTCTTCAGGAATAGGCAGTGTCTGAGATCTCTATGGCAGCAATGGAGAGCAGGTCACTGACCTTTGTCAGGTATTATGTCCTTGACCTCAAGGCAAGATCAGGTGCCAAGTTTTGGAAAGCAGTGCTTCAATTGTTATTTGAAACTCCTCATTCCCACCGTCCAATGAGGATACTGCTTTCCCATCACCTGCTGTGGGATCCACACGGGCACTTTTGAAGAAGAGAGATCAATTGCTTACCTTACAGTAAGGGGCAGGTTGAGTTGTAATCTGTGTGGGTCTGCTCTCCATTCTTGCTTTTCAGAATCCTCCACAACAATGGACTTTGAATTGCAAGGGAACCAAGGGAGGGTTGTGGCTGTCCCACCCTTCTGCTCTCAGATGGGAGCATGAGAAGGAATGGAGTGTGTGCACCACACTAACAGATACTGCTATTCACTTACAATAGAACCTACATTGACTGCAACATCCCAAAGAACCATAGTTACTGTAGGGTAAATATAATCTGAGAGGTCCCAAGTTTCTGCACACCTTGATTTGCCCCATCTGTGACTCCAGAAAACCTGCAATTTCAGCACCCTGTACTTTGTAAATGCCCCAGATGGTTCCTATTTGTACCACAAATATCATGGATGGCACAGATGGCTCCTGTTCTAAGTATTGAGAGAACCTGTAGCAACAATTAGCAAGTGTTGTCTTTTATTTAATGTTTGCATCTCCTGCAACTGCAAAATGACATGCACAGAAGACCAATTCCTTTATTCCCACTAGCTAGTCACTTCTGCACTGTTGACAAAATGTGTCCACCAGTTATATTGATAGTGCAGATTCTTTCTTGCTCATCACCCTCTGCCGAAGTTTGAGCATGTCCCCTGCCTAGTCTCCACTCTTCCATGACAACCTGCCTAGTCTCTACTCTTCCGGAGAACAAGTGTCCTCAGGTTGCTCTTACACCCAAAGCTCGCAAGTATGTTGTATTCATGAGCTGCTCCTGCACTGAAATAATGCAATTAAGTTTAAATCTCATGTTTATTTCTCCAGAAACAGGTATCTCTCAGGCCATCTCCAGTACATGGAGAAGAGGGTGAGTGTGAGGAATTTCCTCTGGCAGGACATCATGACCTTCCAGCTGAACTACAAGACCAGGCAACAACCAAAAATCAGACTGAGCAAGATGATGACAATTTGTACTACAAACTAGAATTTGGAAAAGTAAGACTTCTAAAATTCCAGACCTGATGTGACCAAGGTTGGGTTCAGCCAGTCCTGGGTGTCCTTAATCCTTGTTTTGTTTTAAGTAAAAGTGGTTTCTGGTCTTTGAGCATGTTGGTGCATGGTGCCAGAAAGATCGCTCCGGAGACTGCTGTTCCAGAACAGCTACTTGTCTGAGCAGCGGTGATGCCCTGCCAGATGACTTCCTAACCTGACCTATAGGCTCCAGATATGAGTTCAGACTTCTACTTGGACCTCTCTGCTAAGCTTGGTAGCAAAGGGTACCATTTGGTGATGACTTTTTTGATGTAGGTGCCTATTCACTCAAGTCACCAACTAGATATTTATTTTTTGTTATCACTACCAGTCTGGGCTGGAGTTGAATATTCCATGTGAATCTGGGGCAGCCACTTGTGACAGCATATTTAATTAACAGATTTTTTTTCTGTTTGCAAGCAAGCTGATGTATTTATTTATTTGAGCATTGGTTTGAAGTTGATACTTTATGCAAACATTTCACCCAAGGGGTTGCTGATAAATTGTTTGCTCCAGTTAGAGTATTTGTGCCAAGAATGGTTATATTAGACATGTGATGGGTTTTTTTTATCTATGATTGGATTCTAAATATTGAAGCAAGAGGGTTGAGCAAGTTCTGGCTGGTTCAAACATTTGCTTAAGTATTTGTGAGACTTCCACGTTCTGAAATTATTCTTGTGAACAAGTATTCATTGGTACAAATGTTTGTGAAACTAATAAAAAGGTAGTGAATATAGCCAAGAATCTGCGCATGGAATTGAACAGTTTGCAAATAGTTTTTTGCGGTATTTGCACAGTTTTTGTGTTATGTCCCATTACCGGCTAGCAGAGTCCTCCAATCTCCCCAAATTCAGTTTTTGATTCTTAAACAATGGTTTTACAAGACAAATTAGTGCATAAGCAACCTTAACTTTGCAAATAAATATGCTTCGAGTGAACTGAAAGGTATTACTTAGGACGGAAGAATCCCATGCGCAGCTACAGACTGGGGACCGACGAGCTAGGCAGCAGTTCTGCAGAAAAGGACCTGGGGTAACAGTGGATAAGAAGCTGGATATGAGTCAGCTGTGTGCCCTGGCTGCCAAGAAGGCTAATAGCATATTGGGCTGCATTAGTAGGAGCATTGCCAGCAGATCGAGGGAAGTGATTATTCTATTCGGCATTGGTGAGGCTGCATTTGGGGTATTGTGTCCAGTTTTGGGCCCCCCACTACAAAAAGGATGTGGACAAGTTGGAGAGAGTCCAGCGGAAGGCAACAAAAATGATTAGGGGCTGGAGCACAAGACTTAGGAGGAGAGGCTGAGGGAACTGGGCTTGTTTAGTCTGCAAAAGAGAAGAATGAGGGGGGGTTTGATAGCAGCCTTTAACAACTTGAAAGGTTCCAGGGAGGATGGATCTAGACTGTTCTCAGTGGTGGTAGATGACAGAACAAGGAGCAACGGTCTCAAGTTGCAGTGGGGGAGGTCTAGGTTGGACATGAGGAAAAAGTTTTTCACTTGGAGGGTGGTGAAGCACTGGAATGGGTTACCTTGGGAGGTGATGGAATCTCCATCCTTACAAGTTTTTAAAGCCTGGCTTGACAAAGCCCTGGCTGGGATGATTTAGCTGAGGTTAGTCCTGCTTTGAGCAGGGGGTTGGACTAGATACCTCCTGAGGTCCCTTCCAACTTTAATAGTCTATGATTCCTGGCAGGACCCTAGTTCAGAGTTCATGTAAGAGTTGCCTGTATCACTTGCACCCAAAGTAAAACAGAAAGCTGCATTCCTATAGTAATGCCTTTGTGGGGGGGAAGCAAACTCCAAGACAGACTTATCCATCCGTAATAGGTGAGTGCATACATGAGTGCTTTGCCCTTAGTCAAACAATGGTTGTGCAAACTTTGGTCACCTTCATTAATATACAAAAGTCCACAAAAAATACACATTCCAAACCCTGATTCTTTAGATAGTGTACTGAAGAATCTCTTCTTCACTGGCTTTCTGCGTGCCATGAGTTAGACAAGTGGAACTGAACACATTGTGTACTTAAGCCTAGATCGTGGAATTATAGTATTTATATTAAAAGGGCAAAGGCTTCTCTGGCTAAAGCATCACACTTACAACTGGCTTCACACAAGTCAGAGATTTAGGAACACACAGCATGAGGTTGTGTCCCTGACCATCTTGGCTAACAGCTATGAATTTATCTAATTCTTTTTTGAACCCATTTATTATACTTTTGGCCTTCACAACAACCTCTGACCATGAGTTCCACAGATTGACTGTGATTCTTTAGATATTTTACTCTGTAAAGAGTATTGAACAATTTCTGGACTAACGGGGGCAAGTTCGATTTCCAGAAATGATTATAGCCATGAATAAAACTTCTTCAGTTTGCTTCCAAGCTGAGGTTTTTATTTTGTTTCTGTCCAAAACAAACGTTCATGGCAGTGTTCTAAATGCCTGATTTGTAGAAATGCAGATGTTTGGTGATACTATTACTGTTCAGAAATGATGTTTTCTTTGTGCCATGCATACAATTATCAGCAATGTTAGTGCCCCATATTGGGTGTGTGTGTTGTATGAATGATGTACAAGGCTTGCGTACTTAGTCAAAAGCCCTGTATCATTGTTATAAACTGAGACTCCTCAACAGAAGTGTTTTGACATTATGGCTTATTAAAAGTACTGAGGCCAATCACGTCTTTCTCCCCTGTATTTTTTTTTTTTTCAGGTTTATACTGGATCAATGAAGGAGTCAGACCCTGCTGGCCCGTCTTCAGGATTGAGCACTGATGTCCAAGCTCCCCTTATACTTTGGCCTGGGATAGACAAAGAAGAAACCAAGAAACAAGTATGTCAAATAGTGTCAAGTCTTATTTGTGTTTTCAGCATCTGTATCTGAATTATATCAAGAGCAGGGCACATTAGGGGAAACTGCTGTTCACTGTAAGACACCGGAACTAGGATAATACATCAAAGCTGGCGGCATAGCAATGTACATACTGATATCCCTAATGCTGTTGGTTGACTTAATACATGGAATCTTGGGGGCAGTTAGAACCAGAACTACGTAATCTCGGCTGGTGAGATGATCCCCGCATGGATTCCATAACTTTCCTTATCATGCACACTGCCACGAAAGACTTACACACCCACTGAACCACTGTGGTCCAAGAGTAAAGTGCATGCTCAGCTCATGGGGACTTCTCTTCTCTTGCCGTTTGGCTTATTTTTAGGCTCTCCTTCGTTGTGAGGGGAGATTGATACTTGTCTGTTGTTGGATCTTTACTGCGGTCCATCATTGTTGATGGAATTAGCTCCTGTGTGAGGTTTTCATTCCTTTACGCATAGGACTGGCCTTCAGTACAAGCGAAGCTTATTTTCCCACTTACATATGTTAGAATCCAGTTACACTGCAAAGCATGCACAGTACAGCTTTGCAAGCTAAGTACCCATCCGTAGCGGGAAATCTCTTGGCTACTGTGGTCTGGAACACGCCAGAGTTATCTATTGTAGCACTGCCCTGGATTTCAGCAGCAAAATTCCTCCAGAACATACATTGTAACAAAATAATTCTAGTTTCACCATGCAGTGAATCCATAACCAATATATTTATGGAGCCCTCTTGGGGTGCTTGGTACTGTACAGCACACAGGATGATGTGATCCCTGCTATCACTTCATATTTAAGAACTGTTAAGTACAGACCGTGTCAGGATAGTCCATGCCTTGCTGAGTTTACAGCCTAGGAAGACACAAACCCCTGGAAGACCCAGAAGACAGAATTATTTTAGTAGATGCTTCCCATCCCACCCCCTTTCACTTTCCTCTCATTTTAATGTAACATTTTCTTCTTTCACTTGTGGGTCTTGTCGTATTTATACATAAGCTTCAGCTGACAAACAATTTGCTTTTATTCTTAAATTATTTTAACAACTTCTTACCAATTACTTCACAACCACTGAATCCCCTGAGAGCCATAGAATCTTTCCTTCATGGCTTCCAAATGGTCTCTCTCTTCTGAATATCTATCCTTCTGACTTATTCCTCCATCCATTCCTCTCAGCTTACTGCTCTCTTCTGCTCAACTTCCCATTTCCTTTCTCACCCTGAACCTTGATTCCTCCATTGCAAGCCTGCCAGTATCTTGCACACACCATTATTTCTAGCTTCATGATCACCACGTTCAATCATCTCAACTCTTAGCAGCGGGTTTACATGGGAGAAAGTCCTTATACAAACAGAGTGGAATAGCAATTCATCAAATGCTACACATGAAGGAAAAACTGGTTTCTAGGTCAGGTACATGGAGCAGTTCCCCACCAGGGAAGAATTGACCTGGATTTCTTTGCCATGTGCAGTGTTTGATGTGTGCTCAGCAGGCCTCTGTCCTGAAGCTATTTCCAGACTGTGTGCCAATATAGAGTTTCTTTCCCATGTGAAAGATGAACTAGTTCAACCTGTAGTTATGGGCTTGATTGGTGAATTACTGGGTGAAATTTTATGGCCTGTGTTAAGCCAGAGATCAGACTAGATGATCTTAATCATAAAATCATAGAATCATAGAGTTGGGAGGGACCTCAGGAGGTCATCTAGTCCAATCCCCTGCTCAAAGAAGGACTAACCCCAACTAAATCATCCCATCCAGGGCTTTGTCAAGCTGGGCCTTAAACCTCTAAGAATGGAGATTCCACCACTTCCCTAGGTAACCCATTTCAGTGCTTCACTACTCTCCTCAGGAAAAAGCTTTTTGTAATATCCAACCTAGACCTCCCCCACTGCAACTTGAGACCATTTCTCCTAGTTCTGTCATCTACAACCACTCAGAACACTCTAGCTCCATCCTCCCTGGACCCCCTTTCAGATAGTTAAAGGCTGCTATTAATGGTCCCTTCTAGCCTTAAAACTTATGAATCTGTGTGGGATGTGATCTTAGACAGAAGTTTTCCCCACACTTAGTACATCCATGGGTTTTTTAATTCCCTCTGAATTCTCTGGGTGGGAGAGCAAAGACTTGACAGCAAAGACTTCCCCTTAAACTCCACATGCGCTATATATCTTCCCTGTGGAACCATTGATGCTTAATAATGTTCAAGCTGATGCTGGAGTTGATGTGGCTTTTTCACATGTATTATGGTTGACCAGATAAAGGGCTAATCTTAAAAAGAGCGTGGTCTCTCATTTTGAATAGAAAGTGTTAAAGAGAAAAATGTCCCCAGCCCCTCAATGTAACTCTTCCACACTCCTGGTTCTAGCTTCCCACTACAGGCCCTCCTTTATGCTGGATGTCCCTCCTTTCAGAGATTCTACAGTAGAGGTCTTTGGGTAGAGGAAGAATTATGGGTGCAGGTGGTCAGGGGATCACCTGCAGGTCAGTCAGGAGTGGAGAGGTTCTCAAACTGGCCTGTAGACCCCTTGCTGGTGGTTGTCAAGGATCTGGCTGGTCACGTGGTGCTGGCTCCACCTCATTTGTATATACAAAATAATATTGAAAAAGGCAAAATTTAGAGGTGATCGAGGAAAATGGAATTTCTGTCCTATGGGAAAGTCTGACACTTCAAAATTTCCTTTAATCTCAAATCAGGATAAAAAGTCAAAATTTACCATGGAACAGAAATTCCGAAATACTTCATAGAAACAAAACATTTCAATAATGTCAAAACATTGAAAATCTTTTAATTTTAATATATTTAATTTTTTTTAAATTTGAAACAAAACAAAAATTGGAAAAAAATCCTCCATTTCCATTCAAATAGGTTGGAAACTTTTCTGTCAATTGGCATATTCCAGTGAAACCTCTTTGATTTCAATGAAACACCATTTTCTGATAGGGAAAACTCTTCTTAAAAAATTTTGGCCAGCTCCAGTAAAAATACCGTACTTTCTCACATAAGCAATTGCTGTAGCTGGTGTCCATGAAACAGTCTTGCTATTAAGATGTCACACTATGGAAAAGTTTGAGAACTCCTGCTGTAGAAGATGTTTGTACTACGATCGTGATTCTGCAAGATAGCTGGTAAGAAAAGAGAAGCAAGGTAACAGCCTTTTCCCTGCCTTTCACTTAGTCCTGGAGCATGTGCAGTGAAAACATTTTAATTCTTCCTTGAGGAGAAAGCAGAAACTTATAGGTAGTGAGCACAAGATGACTGAGAAGACCTCTGTTTTTTCTGTGGTCAGTATCACTGTCTGCAGCAGGTAAACTCTAGGATGGATTTCACAGGGTTTTGCTTATTGGGTTTTTAGGCAGTGTGATATTTGGAGAGACTTCTGAGCTCAAAAACTTAATTCTTCCTCCTTTAATTCTTATTGTGTAACGTGCACAGTGTGAGTTCTTGCAGTGCCATCTTCAGGTCCTTCTGTATTTTGCACCAAGATACTCCCTCTTAAGACTATGTCCTCTTTCCTGCAGCATCAAAATCAGTATCTGAGATACAGACGTCTCTTCATGGATATTGAGAGAGAGCAAGTAAAGGAACAGCAAAAGCAGAAGGAGCGGCAGAAGAAAATTGCAAAGCAAGTACCTACTAATGATCATGGATTTCTTTATAGATGTTACCCTTGATGTACAGTCAACTGAAAGAAGATTGTCATAAATTTCACAGATTTTAAGGCCTGAATGGACAATTGTAGTAATCTAGTCTGACTTTCTCCATAATGCAGGCCATAGAATTTCATTGTAACCTCTGCATCAAAGCCAATAACTTGTGGTTTGACTAGCATGGAAGCTTTTAAAAAGATGTCTAATCTTGATTTAAAGACTTCAGGTTAGAGCGAATCCTCTGTTTGCCTTGGTAAGCTGTTCCAGTGGTTATTTACTCTCGCGGTTAAGTTTGCACGCCTAGTTCCCGTTTGAATTTATCTAGTTTCAACTTCAAGCCACTGGATCTTGTGGTGATTTTTGTCTGCTACATTAATGAGCACTCTACTATTAGGTATCTTCTACTTACACAGGATGTCTGCACTGCAATCAGAAGTGTGGCTGCAGCACCTGTAGCTGCTAGAGTATGTAACCAGTGTCTTGACTGGGCTACTGCAGCCCAAGCTGCTGTGGCTTCACTACCACTCTTCAGACTAGCTTGGCTGTGTCCTTGAGCTGTAGTGACACCTTTGATTGCAGTGTAGATAGACTGTGATCATGTCAGCTCTTAACATTCTGTTTGATTAAACTACATAGTTTGGGCTCCTTAAATCTCTGTAAGACATGTTTTCCGAAACCTCCAGTCATTCCTGTCATTATTCTCTGAACCCTCAAGTTTTTTAACATTCTTTTAGAGGCATGGACACAGGAACCGGACACAATATTCAAATGATGGTCTTGTCAGTGCTGTATGCAGAGTCTCCCTACTTCTACTGGCTATTCTCCTGTTCATATGATCTTTGGGCATATTAGTTATTTTGGCCACAACATCAAACTGGGAGCTCAGGGGTCATGGTTAACAACCAGCTTGCTAGATGTCCTCATCAGAGATGCTGCTTTCCAAGGTAGAGTAGCCCATCCTACAAGTATGGCCTACATTCTTGGTCCTAACTTGATGACCTTGCATTTCTCTGTGCGTTTAACTCATTGTTTAATCAGACCTAATTTCCCAAGCAATCCAGGTTGCTCTGTGTAAGTGATCTTTCCCCATTATTATTTATTAGTCCACAGATCTTAACTTTATTGGTAATACTTTTCTTCTAGGGCACTGATTAAAAATATGGCTGGGCTGAGAATCAAACCCTCTAGAAATGCCCCTTTTTTATGAAGGTCTTCCATTAACAATTCTATATCGAAATCTGCTAGCCAGTTTCTAATAACTTCATATATTCTACATAGATTTTGTATGATGCCAGTTCTGTTAATCACAATCACAGTACTAAGACAAATGCCATATTGGAGTTTTAAGTGTGTTGTTTCTATGCAAGTTACTCTTATCCACCAAACTTGTCAAACTGATCACTTTTTTGGTTTTTTTTGGTGAGATTAGAAGATATATTTTCCACAAAACCATGTTGATTGGCATGAGTTCTATTACCATCCTTTAGTCCTCTTACTGATTGAATTATTTTCTTTTCTTGCATATGTCGTTCCTTTGTTTTGCCCAGAATTTGGTGTGTGGCTAACAGAAAAGCTACTGTAGTGAATCTGAGCGGGAAGCTTTATTTGCTTAATTCTCTCAAGTGCTGCCATGTACCGCAGCCCCTTTCTCATCAAACATATATACCATATCCTGGTATACGTGGTATAATGACTAAGAGTATAAGAACCATATAGAAGTATTTGAAGAGTGTAAACCCAAAGGAGACGGGGGGAATTGATGTGGCACAGCTTAAGGGGCTACAACTAAGGGGTGAAGCTGATCAAGAAAGAGGGGTAAAAATCAGTAAAACTTTCTTGACTGTAAAATCTGTTGTTTGAGGAAAACTGTCCCAGTGAGATGAGATAACTCACTTAAAATTGGACTGGCCAAAATAACTGGAGTGCTGTGTAGGGAGCGCCCCTTTGTGGCCATTGGGGGTGGACAAGATGATGGTAATAGGTATTACCTATTTTTTAACTTTGGCTCATTAAATGTGTAGGAAGGGCAACTGCATCACCTATTACAACTGAATCCTTTCTTTTTCCATTTCTTTTGCGCCTCGTTGGAAGGAATCCGTTCCTGTCATAGATCAAGAAATGTCAAGTGACTTCTTGAATGGTTGATCTTATCTGTACATGACACAAACTGTATCCTGATGTCCCGATTTAACTTTCAGATAATACTCACTGGCTCTGATCTGTGCACGTGAATATCCTCACTGATGGCAGAGACACTCCTCACATGCTGAGAGGGACTCATTCATTGGTGTTTGTCAGATTGGAGCCATGGTTTGCAGATGTGCGAGGATGTTCTCTGAGCTTTAAAAGAGGAAATACTACTCCCAAATGAGCATTTTAACCAGGGATTGGTGCATTTATTGTTTATACAGTTTAACCTGGTGCTAATCCAATCACTAAGTGCTGGACAAATTGAGAACCAAGTTAAATAGTACATATGAAAGTTCTTAGTAAAATCTTTTTTTCTGCCACATAGTTGCAGTTGATTTAAAGTGAATAAAAACCCTTCCTGTATTCTTCAGAAGGGGTGGGGACCAGAAACTCCATTAACTTCAGGATTTCATACCTCTCTTACATAGTGATTTGTCTCTTCCTGTTCCCTGACCCCTGGCCAGGGTGAATTGATTTAGATCACTGACATAAATCACCAATTTTAATCAAGATTTAAATCAGCAAGCACGAAACCTTGATTTAAATCATCATTTTTTTAATACTGGTTTGCATTTGCACTTTTTAGTTATTTTTCTTAAAGAAAGGTTGATTCTCATTGGTTAGTAAGAACATAAGACTGGCCATAGAATGGTCATACTGGAACAAACCAATGTTTCATGTAGCCCAGTACTCTGTTTTCTGACAGTGGCCAGGGCCAGGTTCTTCAGAGTGAATGACCAGAGCGGGGCAATTATCAAACGATCATCTGTTGTCCAGTCCCAGCATCTGGCAGACAGAGGCTTAGGGATACCCAGAGCATGGTGTTGCATCTCTAGTAGATGGGTGAGGCATGATTTCCCTTTACAAAAAACATGTTGACTTTTTCCCAACAAATCGTATTCAACTATGTGTCTGATAATTCTGTTCTTTACTATAGTTTCAACCAATTGGCCTGGTACTGAAGTTAGGCTTACCGGCCTGTAAGTGCTGGGATCACCCCTGGAGCCTTTTTTTAAAATTGGCGTCACATTAGCTATCCTCCAGTCATCTGGTACAGAAGCTGATTTAAAGGATAGGTTACATACCACACTTAGTAGTTCTGCAATTTCACATTTGAGTTTCTTCAGAACTGTTGGGTGACTACCATCTGGTCTTGATGACTTATTACTGTTTAATTTATCAGTTTGTTCCAAAACCTCCTCTGACACTTCAATCTGGGACAATTCCTCAGATTTGTCACCTAAAAAGAATTGCTCAAGTTTGGGAATCTCCCTCACATCATCAGCCGTGAAGACAGATGCAAAGAATTCATTTAGTTTGTTCACCATAGCCTTATCTTTCTTGAGTGCTCCTTTAGCATCTCGATCGTCCAGGGGCCCCACTGGTTGTTTAGCAGGCTTCCTGCTTCTGATGTACTTAAAAAATGTTTTGCTGTTACCTTTTGAGTCTTTGGCTAGCTGATCTTCAAATTCTTTCTTGGCCTTCCTAATTATATTTTTACACGTCACTTGGCAGAGTTTATGCTTTTTTCTATTTTTCTTAATAGGATTTAACTTCCATTTTTTAATGGATGCCTTTTTGTGTCTGCTTCTTTTACTTTGTTTAGCCATGGTGGCACTTTTTTGGTCCTCTTATTATGTTTTTTTATTTGGGGTATACATTTAATTTGAGTCTCTATTATGGTGTCTTTAAAAAGTTTCTATGCAGCTTGCAGGGATTTCACTTTTGGAATTGTACCTTTTTAGTTTCTGTTTTAACTAACTTCCTCATTTTTGTGTAGTTCCCCTTTCTGAAATTAAATGTTACCATGGTGTGGAGCTTTGGTGTTTTTCCTCCCCATAGAGACGTTTAAAATTGATTATGTTATGGTCACTATTACCAAGCGGTTCAACTATATTCACCTCTTGGACCAGAACTTGTGCTTCCTTTAGGACTAAATCAAGAATTGCCTCTCCTCTTGTGGGTTCCAGGAATAGATGCACCAAGAAGCAGTCATTTAAGGTGTCAAGAAATTTTATCTCTGCATCTCGTCTTGAGGTGACATGTACCCCGTCAATAAGGGGATAGTTGAAATCCCAGGTCAGACTAGATAATTACGACGATCCCTTCTGGCCTTAGAATCTGACTGTTGAAACTGTGTGCAAATCCTCAGAGCCAGAAGCAAGCCTGTGGGTGGAGAGGGCAGAGCTCTTTGAAGAGGAGAAATGTGAGACAGAAAACATGGGGGAAGAGAACAAAAGACAATGAAAGAAACACAAGAGAAGTTATAAAGGAAAGGAGATGGACACACACAAGGCACAACGCTCTCCAATGGAGAAGCCAGGAGGGGAAATTAGCTTTAACAAATTGCAGGATGCAGTTATGCTATGTTTAAAAGCTTATGAAATAGAAAGTTGATGCTACAATTAAACACAGGGCAGAATTGTTTTACTCTGCGGGTAGGTGACTAGTTGGGGCCTGGGAGAAAGTAGCAGAATCCAACTTCTTGCTGTAGATCTAATGCTTCTGGAAGGAGAGTATTGTCAATATCTCTCAGTTGTGGAGGGAAAGAGGATATGTGACATACCCTAGATCCCATGCCTAGTATCCTTGACTTAGTCCTGTCCTCTGACCATGGGACCATCTTCTTTCTCTCTGAAAGATCCAGTTAAATAGCACTTCTGTCCACAGAATTAAGAGTGAGAAGGAGCACCAGCGTCGTGCAGAGGAGCAGAGGATGCAGGCGATGGCCTATCAGCAAGACACCTGTTCTGGGGAGAAAGCATGTGAAATACTGGCTCAGCTCAAACTGGAGGAGAGAAGAGTGAAGAAGAGTAAAGAAAAGCAACAAAGAAATAAGGAATACATGAGGTGAGCTGGTAAATGTCTGGGGTCCACCCTTGTCATGTTCTCAAAATCCTGGACACAGGAACAGACTCCCAGTGGGACCAGTGAAGGCAGTGGTATCATCCTATCATCCTAAAAAGAAGTCTTTTGGGTTTTTTTGCAGATACATAGACGCTTTAAGAGCTCAGATGAGGGAGAAGATAAAACTGCATAATATTGACTTACCACCATTGTGCTGCTGTGGGGCTGATTTCTGGGACTCCCATCCTGATACCTGTGCCAACAACTGCGCGTTCTACAAAAACCATAAGGGTATGAGCTCTTGCTTCCTAGTAAGGAGTCCATGTAGACCCAATAGTTGAGATCAGCTGTCTGAGTCCTGCCGTCCAGGCAAATGTAAAACCAGGCTAGGAGTTCCCATAGTTTCATAGTGCAGTTTCCATTAACTTACGCTAATGTGGGCCCTGCACATATATATGCATGCACACAGCACCCATACACACGGCCAGGGGATAATAGACCACTTTGGTAGTATTTCATTTGATAGCCTCAGTGGTCTCTTGAACTAGATTTTCTTGTAGCACAGATACATTTTGAAACTTTTATACAGAAGTTAAAGGGAACTTGCTAAGCACCAGCGGTTGGTCTTGCTAATGCAAAGCTAAGGGGGAGTCCAAATCCAGGAACTAGGAAAGCCTGGCATTCTGCAGACACTCAACACCCTTTGTAACCCTTGCTTTGAGGAACTGCAACTATGCCACTGAGAGCTGGGTTGGCAGCTTTCTAGGGATGCACCTAAATTTGTTTTAATAATGCAATTATATTTGCCAAATTTGCATGGGGACACGTTCTAGGGAGAAAAAATACTGCAAAGCAAACATGTAAATGGTACAGAAAATGACTGGCTCTTTGAAACTCCCCTCTCCACTTTGATGCCAAGGTCTTTGTTGGAAGATGAATCAGGGAGATGTTATCCATCACTTGTAAAGAAGCAGGCTTGTGGTTCAAATGATCTTGCAGAACTATTCGGGTATTTGGTTGTACACACCTTTGGGGCAATCCTCATGAACTGCTTTCCAAAAATAAAAAGACTTGGGACTTAAATGGGGAATGCAACAGTTTTGTAAAAATAAATACCCACTCCTAGAGCCAGTAATGGCCCACACAAGTGGTGGTGCTATTGCTGCTGCTGTTTTACAGTGCCCAAACATGCACATGCAGAACCTCAAACCACGTGTGCATTGTAGAATTCCAGCTGGTTGAAAATCAGCTGCTCCAGCACTTACTTCTGGCTTCTAGTTTCAAGGCTCTTTATTCGCCCTACAACAACTAATGCGTCTCAGACGCATGCAATGATGTTGGGAGCTTTCCTTACTCTATTTCAAATGCTGGTGGTGTGAGGAAAGAGCCCTGAACATCTGAACGGGCTGGTGAGCGAGTGAGGAATTGCTGTTCAATCTCTTTACACTTCCAATGCTCGTGTGCAGAATACATGCAAGGCTCTCTTATGGAGTTGGGATCTTTCATTTCTAGTCTCCCATTTGGTGTCCAATCTGCAGTGCCTTTCCTCATATTCTGTCTCCAGTTTCCCCATTGTCTCAGTTTCCCATGCTGTAATCTGCTAAGCAACTACACTGCCCACGCAGCCATGCGGAAAGCTTATCTTGCTCAGTTATGCAGCAACAGCAGCACATGATTGTTCGCTACCCATAGATCCTATGAATTTTCCCCCTTCAGAGACAAGACCCTTGGGAAAATGTCCCTTTCTATTTTTGTCAAGCGGTACAACTGCATTTTTTGTTCAATTCCCAGTTTAGCAAATGACTCCAGAGGAAAAGCTGGCTCAGGGTGTAAGGTGCTGCTGTTAGTAACACTCACTTTCTGATTCTTCAGCTTATACTCGAGCATTGCAGTCCGTCGTCTCGTCATGTGACATTTCAGATGGGAATTCAACCACACGACTTGCAATCCATAACCTTGCTTCAGCACATGCACACTCTGGGAAGAACCCATGAAAGGTCATCCTGGGATCAGCTTTTCCTAATGTTCAGGAGCAGGTGACTTTGTCAGCAGACAGCCTGTGCACAGGGTAGATGGTTGTTCCCAGGAGCAGTTTTCCTTCCTAGAGCATTCACTCTCTTCATTCATTAGCCCTTCTCTAGAGATAGTGTAGGTTTGTTTTGACTAATATTCACGTTCAAGGTTAAATTGTATCTCTGACTTCTTTCATCATGTGTGATCCACATACACCATGGACGGTGAGTACTCCAACAGCCCAGAATTAGCCCTGTTGCTACCGCTGATCAGTAATGCCAAAATCTGATTTAAAGGGAATACCATGGGATGGTTAAAATTGACAAGAGATTTTTGTTTGTTTGAAGCACAAATTCAAACTTCTGCCTATTCAACAAATTCAATAAATGCTTCCAAGTTCAAAGCGTCTGTGCAGGATTCTTCTGTGGCTGTGGTCGTGGTATGCTGTCATGTTGTGCAAGTCTCTAAAACGGGGAGGTGAATAGCCTGGATATGATTGGATTTCCCTCCTACCCTACTCCACTGTCTGAACAATCCATGTTCTGTTACTGGGGCTGCCCAGATGGCTTTTTGTAACTTTTCATTTATAAAATCAACTGTTTAGAAAAGGGATACAAATCTGCAACATCTTCAGCTTTTGCCCCCTGAGACACACCTTCAGGATTCTCCAACTGAAGTCCAAAGAGAAGGAGGTGGTAAGATATTTGTTTAAAAACAAAACACCCAGTTCCCTTGTGTTATCAATCCCCCATTCTCCTCTCTGCAGAGTGCGGAGCACTGGGTTTTTCCTCTAATTAGGTCCTGGCAATAAAGAGGTCCCAGGCTGTCTATCCAATATGCTCATCTCATCGTGCTGTTTGGAAATGGCTCCATGAAGTAGCAGAAGACTCCTAAACCCCCACCCTGTGTGTTGGGAAGAGGAGATGTGTATCGCTGCCATATCCCCACATTGCTGCATTCTCTCTTTGGACTTAGCCTTTCATAAAGCAGGGTCAGAAACACTCCTCTTCCGGTAGGGAAATGTAGCAGGCTGGCAGTGTTTGCTTGAAAGATGCCATGCTTCCATGGAAGGGTCGGTGGTGTCTGCTGACTCACTGGGAAGCTGCCTTGTTTTCTGGCTCTTTAGAGAGGCTGTAGGCTTGGTCAGGAGTGAAGAAGCTGGGTGGGGCGGGGGATGATTTGAGCGGGGCTGTTGTCTAGTGTGTAAAGAACCAGGTACAGGGTGAGTTTGGATTCCACGTGCTGTGGACGCTGTCTGAGAGTTCCTGTCCTGCATGCTGGCGAGGAGTAGACCAGAGCACCTGGGCTGCAGTTGGACTTTGCAGGAAGAACTCTGTTTGAGGCAGCCAGAATTCCCTCTGGGGAGTGGTCCCTCTGCCATGGGAGAAGCCTTCACACTCCTCCTCCCCCTCCCTTTCCCCTAGGTGGTTAGCACTGCCATAGGAGGGAGCAGGAACTAATCTCCACAGCACAATTTGGGCCACCTCCTTTGAAGGGACACAAGGACTGTGTGTGTCTGTCCTGTGCCCTCCCCTAGCTCCCTCACATACCTCTGCAGGGCCACTTATGAAATGCCCATGGGCACTCTGCCACATCCCAGCACTCTGCTGTCACACTGTCCTGCTTGGTCCATTGGCTAGCTAATCCCACTCTTTCAGAAGACATGCCAAATAAATCTCTCTCCTGATGTAGTGAAACCTCCTGCATCCATTTCCAGTGTTGCTTTGAGGTCTTGCCCTTCAGCCCAGCCCACTGAACACTGATGGAATGGCTAATCCCCCAATTCACTCTTCACATAGCTGCCAAGCGCTCAGTAGCTTCTTGTCGTCTGGCTTTAAGGGAGTGGGTGCAGTGAGCAGTTTGATGTGATGGGCCTGTCTTTTCCACAGATTGATGTACTTCCACCCAGAAGCTTAGCATGCTTTCACCTACCTGGAATGTAGGTCAGTATCTTTCTCCCTCGTCTACAAATGACTCAACGAGGGCACAGAAACTCGTGGGCAGAGCTGGGCAAGGAATCCAGCTCTCCTTCCTCTTGAGCCCATATGTTAGCCACAAGTCTGTCCTTCCCCATTTGTGCCTGGATTGTCTTGCTCCCTCTCTCCTATCTTTTCTTCTTAAGCATTGCCTTTGCTCCCACCTGTCTTTCTCCTTGCCTCATTCACGTCTCCCCCTCCCCACAGCCTTTCCCTAAATCTCTCTGCTTCTGTCTCCTTCACACCATGGCTGCCTCGGGCATGTGTTACTGCTCAGGGCCTGGAAGCAGCAGTGGGGCAATGGGAGCAGAGGGAAAGGGAGGAAGCAGTGGCTGCCTGCTCAGAAGCCCTGGGAGTTGCATCTAGTAGTCAGGAGGAGATGCTACAGGCAAAACAACGCACCGTAGCTGTAGCCTTGCGTCTCAGTGACAGCAGGGGTGAATGTGATCATTGCTGCAGCTGAAGGACGCTTCGCAGGTTTGTGTTCGGCTGGGCTATATGAAACGGAAATCAGCTTAGCAGGAAAATACAGGAATACAGAGCGCTGTGCAGATAAAACGAAGGCACAGTCTTCGGATGGAGCAAGCTCTGTGCCACATGCTTGCTCCCTCCTAGAGCGGAAAAAACCAGGCCCATGGAGTTTCTTCTAAATTTTCTATGAGGGGGCAACTTATGCATATCTCTCTCCACCCCAGGGAAGAGCAGAGGATCTGCTCCCTCCCCTCCCCAATCTCCTGGATGCACAGGGCATATAGAGAAGCCCTGTGTCTCCACTTCAGCTCCTGTTTTCCTTGTCTGACTAGCTCCATGATAGTCAGGGTTTCCTTATTTGGAAGGTATTCAGGGCCCCCCCAGCAGAGGGAGGTGGGGACTTCCCAGCTGCAGAGGGGCCTATGCTGAAAAGTTCATAGTCTCCTACAGTAGACTTATCATTGGGTGATGGGAAAAGGACCAGGAACGCCGCAGAGGCAACGATTTCATAGCACAGCAGCTCATATCAGCTAATTCTGATGGTAACAAGGGCTAGGACTCTGACAGACAGGTGCAGAGCATTCACACTCCTGACACCCTGTCTGGACACATCTAAGGCCCTCGCATACTTTAAAACCATAATCCATATTTGCTATATTCTATTGTAACACGTCACTTCAGTAACTAGGTGTTGTAGATAAAACAAAGGATCGGGATCCTACTTAAGAAGGCAAACACTCTTTCCTTCAACTGCCTGCTCCCCTGAGTTACTTATACCCTCCTCTGCCAGCTACCTGAGACATCTGCCTCTTCCATATATTGACAACACTTGCATTGGTTGTCAAGCCAACAGTCTTGTTGAAGGGCGTGGACTCTGATGTCTGTGACTGCAGCCTAAGGGGATATGTGACTCTGTTCCTGAAGAAGCACCTGCACAAAGAAGTGATCCTGGACTGAATTCAAGTGGTGTAAAGACTGGCTCACCGTGATCCCCAGTAGGAGGATACAGTCTCTGCTCAGATTGTCTGAATGGATCTGAGTGTGTGTAAATGGTTATAGCCTTACAGGTATCTCTGTACCTCATCCCTTGACGTCCCAGACAACCTCTAGAGCGCGTTGCAGTAATTCTGATCTCATTGAGGGCAAGTCTCGACTACATTACGTTCACCTACAGCCACCGCAGGAATTAAACGGCTTTGGCATGTCCGCACTACACGCCTTGTGACGGCGCTTGTCCTCACCAGGAGCGCTTGTGCTGATTTTAACTGTCAGAGTGGGACATCGTGGGATCGCCTCTGAAAGGCAGCAACAGTCGATGTCAGCAACGCAGTGTGTACACCCGGCACTGTCAACTTGACGACAACAACCTAAGCACTGTACCTGTGAGGGTGGCGGAATTCTGAAGTCGGTGTAGTGGGCGAGTTACATCGGTGGGAGCTGCATTTTAGTGTAGGGGCTTTACAGAGTTAGGTTGATGTGAGCTAGTGTGGACCAGGCAGTGTGTGTCCATGGTAGGAAAATAAACGGTTTGCAAAAGTGTTGATGTGTAGTGAACATCTCAAGCTCTCCTTTACATCCTGGGCAGGCAGGACAAGCTGGGTTTCAAATGCATTTTCAGACACTGTTTATGTTTCAGTCCAAGCTGGTATCTGGGGGGTGGACGGGGTGTGTGTGAGAAAGAGAGAGATACTTACACAGCATTACTGTATTTGGCTCCTGGATCTAATGCTCAGTTCAGGGGGTCCGAGCTGGTGGTGTTTGTAGGACATCCGGCCTGATTAGTCCTAGGAGAGAGTTTGCCTGGCCCTACGGGCAACTGCTGTCCTAGGAGTTCTGACCTTGTCGCCAGGAAAACACGTACCTCTGCAAGGTGGGGATCAGGCCCCACTAGAACTATAGCGAGTGGGCCAGGATCTGGGCTGCTTTGCACTCGGGTTAGACCTAGCTCTGGGAGAAGGAGCTGGCATCTGTCCCTTTGTGAGCCTCATCGAAGGGATTGTGTGACATTCCAGTTAGAGGGCTAACCAGTACGTTACAAGACAATGGGGTGGGATAGGTGATCCTGTGAGCTTAGTTCAGGCAACAAAATCTCACTGGTGAGTGATGAAAGCAGCAGGAAAGAGCCCAGCATGACTCTCGGAGGCTGGGGTAATTCCTGGAAAACACATGTTTACTTGTAATCTCTAGCCACCCAAAGAAAATCCCCATGGAGCCTCAATGGGTATCGCCACGCTGTGGCAGGGAGCGAGCCCTGCAGCTAGCCAGAGATGGGCTAGCACAAGCTAGTGTGCTAAAACCAGCAGGGCAGACACTGCAGCTCGAGCTGGGCACCTGAGCTTGAACTCAGGAAGTCGGTGGGCTTGAGAGAGTCCAAGTTGCTTCCTGAACCAGTCTCCACTCTTATTTTTCCCGCGCCTGCTCGAGCACAGTTTGCGTGAGTCTGCCTGCCCGGGTTGAGGCTTGCTGTTAGCTCCTGCAGAGACATACCCATCAGGATCTTTGGCCGGAGTCACTTTTAGAGCTGAACTGCACTTGAAGTTGTTCTGGTTTATCTTATGGGGCTCAAATAATGAGGTATTGTCAATTAAAATTCATTAAAGCACTAATAAACCTGATGACTAAACCTCAGCTAGACTTTAAAAGTTAATGGTTATCACAGCTGCTGAGCCAGAGTTTCCAGATGTTATCTCCAAAGAGTGCACGTTTTCCTGTGACCTCTCGCCAAGACGAATAGGTTGGCGCTGAGCTTCTCCTCCAGCAAACAGGCGCTGCCAGCAGGCGAGCTGGGCGAGGGGGTTCTTCAGGTGAAGGAGGAGCGACTAGGTGACGCCTGGGTGAGTTTGGTGCCTGTTTGTTTGTGTGCTTGCTGTTTGGCTGAAGCACACAGTGTTGTTGTCTGTGTGTTTGGGGGCCATGTGCTGAGCCGAGCGGCTTGTTTGGCAAGGCTGATTTAATCCCTTTAGCACCGGTTAGCCCTTAACCAGGGGGCGGGGTTACTCAGGGAGAAGAGGGGTTTAAAAAGCCAACTGCTAAGATACCAGGGGGGCTAGTGAACAGGAGCAGCTAACAAGGGAGTTTTGCAGGAGAGTCTGGAGTGGGAATGTGAGAGCCAGAGACACCTGATTAACCTGCTTTAAACTTAGGCCAACAGACATCTCCCCCCACAAAGCAATTAAAAAAAAAACCCCAACAAAAAAGCTACAGGAGCAAAGAGAAGGCAGGCCGGAGTCCAGCAGAGTGGGGCTACCCAGTGTATTGCACTGACTGCAGCACGCGCACGTCCCTGCCTCGTGGGCAGGTGACGGGTGCATTCAGTGCAAGCAGCTCCTGGCCCTCAGAGACCAGTAGGGGCTCTGGAGACCAGCGTGGCTGAACTGGAGGAGAGACAGAGGTCCAGAGACAAGACTTTCCAGGGCACAGGAGAACTGTCCCACCCCCAGTCTGGCAGCCTCTGTGCTGTGGAGGATGAAAGTCTCCGGGGAGGAGAACATCAAACTGGAGTGGAGGGAAATGATCCCGTTGTTGGGACCCTCCTTCCAGAGGATGTCCTGGTTTCCTCTCGCACTGAGGCTACCTCTCCGGGGGAGGGGACCCCCGTTATTAGGAAGAGCTAGGTGACAGTACTGTACTGCGGTTTGTGATGACCGGGAGAGCCACATGGTGACTTGCCTGACAGGTGTGAAGGTTGAGGACCTTGCAAGACATCTAGACAGATGTATGTGCAATGCTGGGGAGGAGCTGGTGGTCATGGTACGTGTAGGTACCAGTAACATAAGGAAGGATAGCAGAGAGGTCCTGGAGGCCAAATTTAGGCTGCTAGGTCAGAGATTGAAGTCCAGGACCTCCATGGTAGCATTTTCTGAAATGCTCCTGGTTCCATGCGCAGGGCTGGTTAGCCAGGCAGTACTGCAGGGTCTCAATTCATCGATGAAATGATGGGGTAGGAGAAGAGGGGTTTAGGTTTATTAGGAACTGGGGAATCTTTTGGGAAAGGAGGAGCCTACACAGGAAGGGTGGGCTCCACCTAAACCAAAATAGAACCAGATTGCTGGCATGTAAAGTTTTTAAACTAAGGGCTGGGGGAAAGCTGACAGGTGTGGAGGAGCACGTGGTTTGGACAGAGATGTTCCTTAGGGGAGGATCTGTTAACGAGGATTCTCTATAGCCTAGTAAAGTGGAGAGGATAGAAGTTGATAAAATACACATAGGAATTGGAGAGAAACAGTCCAACAAAAAAGAGCCCTTCAATTACATCACATAACAGATACAATATTTGTCACATTTTAACTAAGTGCTTCTATATGAATGTTAGAAGTCTAAATAGTAAGATGGGTGAATTAGAGTGCCTGGAATTGTAATATAGATAGAACCACACTTTAAGACATCTGAAATCCTTGCATTGCATTGGCTGGAATCATTACCTTGACCCAGTAATAAATGTCTCTAGGAAGCTTAAACAGGCAGGTGCTAGAGTTGTGCACCCACTGATAATAATTTCTAGACCATATTTCTCTGGTTTGCTTATGGAATGGTCAGGTGGGAATATGTAAAAAGCCTTACTAAAGTGCAACTAATCACATCTCCTGCTTCCACCCTATCCACTAGCCCACAACCCTGCCAAAGAAGAAAATGAGCTTGGTTTGGCATGATTTGTTCTTGACAAATCTGTGCTGTGGTGTTACTGTGGCTATAAAAGAATGAATAGACTCTCCCGGGTGTGGGCACTGACAGTTGGTTTAGAAATAGGGATAGGGATTACTTGACTCTAAAGAAACACATGGTACCAGGAGTGATGGAAGTGATAAAAAGAACTGGAAGAAGTTTAACAAACAAATTAACTTGAGGTAAAAGTGCTCAAGAGAGATAAACAAGTTTGAATGAAATAAGATAGATCAATTGAGAGTTCCCACATTTCTAAAAATGTTAAGAAATACTGCAGAAACCTGGAAAAAGGTTTTTTTAAACAAGAATTTGATTTATTTTTGAGGGTATTGGAATCTACTTATAAGGAAGATGAACAAAAGGTTGCCATATTTTTTTAATATTGCAGGTCTTGAAGCAGTTTCATTATATAATTCATTTGATCTTATTGTTAGAGAATGAACTGACCATGGGTTTGTCTTAACTCAAGAAATCAAATGGAGGAAGAGACTTTTGAGTCATTAACAGATCAAAAGATAAGAAATCAGACATGTAATTTCCAGAATCTAACTGTCAATGATCAGAGATCAGATCCTGAGGGGTATCAAAGATATCAGTGTAAGAAAAAAATTGTTAGAAGAGCCAGATCTACATCTGTAAAAAGCCAATGAGAATTTGCCAACCCGCTGAACTTAATCAACAACTATTGCACTTTTTAGAAAGAAAACAAGCTGATGTGAATATAGACTTAATAAGGAAAAGTGAAAAACCAGTCTAAGGAGGAAAACAGAGTGAAAGTATTAGTTAAAACGTATGATAGAATATTCTAAATGTGGAAGGAGGCATCAGCCTAGACAATGTTCAGCACGTGGTCAGACCTGTCATATCTATCTTCAAGAAACAGAATCTTTCACAAATGTTTAACTTTAGAAATATACATTTAGTTCAAAATGTAAAAGCCTCAGAGATGATACCAAACAAGGAAAACAGAGGAAAAAACTTTGTTTCTGGTATTTTGAAACAGTCACTCTCTGAACTACAAAGAAGACTGCATAGTTACATTATCTACTAATGGAACATTTATTTAATATATAATACAGATAGGTGCACAAGCTAATGTAACTTCAGAAGAAATTATAAAATGCCTCATAGTAAAACCTGTAATAAGAAAACAAATACATATTAATTTACAATCGTATAGTGGTGAAAAAATTCCTCTTGTGTATTTGTGAATTACAGGCCTTGTTATAGATAATTTAGAAAACATAAAATTTGTAGTAGGTAAAGAAGGTATTACTATTTTAGGTTTAAAAATGTTTAGCACTAAATATAATTGATAGAATTCAGTCTATTGATGATTCTGAAACACTGGAAATAGAACATGAATTTACAGAGTTATTCACTGGCAGTGGTAAATTTGACATAATGTGCAAAATAGAATTAAATAAAACAAAGGAACCAGTTATGCATGCAATCAGAAGAATACCCTTAGCTTTAAAAGGGAGGGTACAAGAGGAATTGGAAAGGTTAGTTAATTTTGATATAATTGAAGGAGTGGAAGAACTAATTGAATGGATGAATTCATTAATAATAGTAGAAAAGAAAGCTGGATCATTTTGTTTATGTTTAGATACAAAAGACTTAAATAACCTATGTAAAAAAGGAACACTTTGAAATACCCACTAGTGAAGAAATATTTGGACAAATGTCAGAAGCAAAATACTTTTCTGTTCGGCTCCAGAAGATTTTTGAAAATATAGATGGCACACACGTCTACATAAATGATATAATAATATGGGGAAGAACTTTAGAAGAGCACAATTAAAATGATATAAAGCATTATCTAAAGCGAAAGAAGCAGGATTTTAACTTAACAAAAATAATGTAAAGTTAGGGTGCAAGAATTAACATTTCTAGGAGAAAAACTGACCAGTCAGGAATCACAGATTGATCCATAATTAGTATAAAGCCATTGATAGTACTGCTTACCCAAAAGACTTACCCAGCAGTTTTTGGGTATGGTTAACTTTGTAGAAAAATATCTACTTACCCTAGTAGAAAAATATCTACTTGCCCTAGCAGAAAAAACAAGAAATTGTCAGGGCTTTATTTTGTAAAGAAAATCAATGAAAATGGGACTGAATGTCAACATTAACAAGAATTTAAGCAGCCTAAGCAACTAACAGCTCTAGTATTAAAACTATTTGATAGTAACAGACTGACAAAATTGTCTTCAGATGCATCCAAACAAGGCTTAGGAGCAGTTCTATTACGTAAGTGTGGTGCTCTATGGAAACCAGTTCTTTAGGCATAGAGCTACATCAAAAAGGGAACATCAGTATGCTCAGATAGAAAAAGAGGCCTTGGCACTGATTTTTGCATGCAAAATAATTCACATTTATATATACTAGATCTGTTTCTGCCAGTACAGATCAGACATAAACCATTAGTTAATATTTCAAAAAAGAACATTACAGGCACTCCTCCTCGGTTACAAAGATTATTTTTTGAATTGTGTTTATGTGCTTTAAAATTAGAATAATAGCCAAGAAAATCATTAATTGTTGCTTATCTTGTTTCTAGAGTTTATGATGTAACCAATGTAATTGAAGTACAGCTATCGAAAAAGGATATAATAAAAAATGACACTGAAGCCATATAATCAATTTATTCAAGACTTGTCAGCAATTGAAGGAATTCTGTTTGAAGGTAGTGTAGTAGAGTAGTAATTCCCTGAGGGTTAAAAGCAGAGATGTTGAAACTCATGCATAAAGCACGTTTAGACATAGAAAAATGTAAATGTACAGCACGAGAAGATCTGCATTGGCCACAAATGGGCCAAAACATAGAGGATTATATAAAAGAATGACATCAAAAATATAGATATGCTCAAGCTAAAGAACCTCTGACATTTATTCAAAAACATGTAAGACCTTGATCTCAAGTAGGTTTAGATCTATTTGAATATAAAGGACATGCATATATTATAGTTCTTGATTATTTATTGCATTTTCCTGAAATATCTATGCTAGAAAGCACATATGCCAAACAACTCACTAATAACATTAAATCAATTTTTGCTAGGCATGGCATTCCCAATACAGTAATGACTGATAATGGACATCAGTTTCACAGTCAAGAGTTTGAATCATATGCTATGGCAAAACTTTCAAACCTATTACATCAAGTCCAGATTACCCGTAAGCTAATGGGCTAGATAAAAATGGTGTTAAAATAGTAAAAAGATTACTAATTTATATGTGGCATTATTAAATTCTAAAACATCCCCATTACAACAAGGTTTATCACCTGCACAGTTATTTAACAGAAAGCTTAGACGCAGCTTACCTGTGTTTTTTGTTTTTTTTTTAAAGAGGATATAAAGAAAGGACTAAATACAAATATCTGTCGAGTTTGTATCAAAAGAATTATTATGATAGAGCATCACATAAACTATATTATTTGAAACCGCATGAGAGAATACATATCAATAAGGTAGAAATTGGGCTCAGAAAGCCACTGTTACCAAAAAGGTAGCCCCTCCATCTTATGATGTCATGACTAATAATGGTCATGTGTATAGACGAAACTGGAGATGTTTGCAATTGTTACCTGCAAGACCAGACTTCTCTGAAAGAAACAACGATATAACACAGCAACAAGAGCAGCAAGAAAATGAAAGTGTTGTCATTCCTCTAAGTAATCAGAACAACTTCAAGAATACATCAAATATAAGTAGACCTGTTAAAAGACTTGTAGAAAGTTGATGAGATCATTCCGAATACCTTTTGTGCTAAAAAAGAAATAAAAGAAAGGAGATGTGATGTTACTGTGGCTTTAAGAGAATGAATAGACTCTCCAGGTGTGGGAGGGACAGTTGGTTCTTCTTCAAGTGCTTGCTCATGTCAATTCCATTGTGGGTGCATACACACCCCCATGCACGGTTGCTGGAATTTTTTTCCCCTTAGCAGTAGCCACAGGGCTGGCTTTTGGTACCCCCTGGAGCCCCGCGCACATGCCACAGTACATAAGGTGCCGCTGGCCCTACGACCCCTCAATTCCTTCTTTCTGCCACTGACCGTTACTGGAACTGCGTTCATTGCTTGCTTAATCTGCAAGTGCCTCTTAGCATTTTAGTTTGTGTTCTTAAGTAGTTGTTAAGTAGAAGTAGTTTAGTGTATTATAGATAAGTAGTTGTAAATAGTTTAGTAGTTAAGGTTTATTCCCATTAGGGAGCTCCGCCCAGCAGTAGGGTGTGCCCCAATTTCCAGGCTTCAAGCCCTGTAAGATTTGTGGCAAGCCCTTCCCGCTTAGCGACCCCCACGATAGTTGTTTGAAGTGCTTGAGGGAATTGCATAGGAAGGACAAGTGCTGGATCTGCAAGGTGTTCAGGCCAAGGACACAGAAGGAGCGGGAAATTCGTCTAAAGACCCTTCTCATGGAGACCACCTTAAGACCAGCCACAGAGCCGTCCCGCTCCCTCTCAATGACGTGTTGGTGCAGAGTGCACCTCCGGCACTGGAGCGTCCAAGGCACCAATCTTCTGCTTGGCCGTCAATGAGAAAGCAGAAGAAACAGCGCTCGGAGAGGGGTCGCTCCCACGCACCTAAGAAGGCTAAGGAAGCAGGATTGAGTGCAGGGCCGTCACACCATCAGGCCAAGCAGACTCCACAGGAGCGGAGCTCATCGCCTAAAGCCTTCAGTCCCCCAAGGGAGCCTCCTCCGAGTCCGGGGAGTGGAAGAGGCCCTCTGCAGCTCGGGGTGCCATCGACGCGGGAGGCATTTCAAGCGGTGAGGGACTTAATGGCGCTTGCCTTTGCCTGTGACCTCTTTGCCCCGGACGGGGCAAGAGAAGACAGCACCAGTGTCAAAAGAGAAGCCCCCATTGGGTTATTTTCTCAAAGAAGGACATCAAGCTAGTCTGGTATGATTTACCTTTGGTAAACCCATGTTGCATTACATCCCCTTTTCCGTTTACTTTCATGAACTTAATTATTCTTTCCTTCACAATTTGTTACAGAGAATTGCCTATGTTGAGGTTAGACTAACAGGTCTGTAATTGCCCAGATCACATTTTTTCCCTTTCTTAAATATGGGTATGACATTACTGTTCTCCAGTCATATGGCATGCCACTGAATAAATAGATTTATTAAAAACCCTTGCTACGTCTGTCAATATTCTGGTTTGGGAATTATCTGGTCCTCCTAATTTGAGCTTATTAAACTCTTTGAGTTTTTCTTCTACCTCAGATGTAGTAATTTCTATACACTCATTTCCACCAGCTATCCTGTCTTCATGCCTATGTTCCATATTGTTATCTTTATTAAATACCAAGGTAAACTATTGATTTAGTTTTTGGGCCATGCCGTATCTTTAATTTTCTCCCCATCCACACTGCATAGTGGCCCAACCTCATCCCTCCTTATTCTCCTTTTATTTATATAACTAAAAAGCCTCTTATTTTTTTAATTTCCTTGGTAAGAGATAATTCAGCTTGATTTTAGCAATTCTCATTTTATCGCTTCATTTTCTAGCCTCCAAGATACAGCTTTCTTTGCTAATCAGTCCCTTTTTCCTTTCCCTGAAGGCTCTTTGCTTACTCCTATCATCAGTTTTGAGGTGGTTATTCATCCAGTTAGGGCTGGAGCCTTTCCCTACAAGTTTTTTTACTCTGGCTTGGGATTCAAATTGCAGATAGTTCTTGTATAATTGATTTAAAGTAATTGTAGTCCTTGTCCACATTTTAAGTTCTTGAGCTTTTCAATCCAGTTGACTTCTCTAATTACCTTGATTTCCCAAAGTCTGCCCTGTTGAAATAAAAATCACAATTAACAACCTGGTTTTGATTCAACTTCCATTTAATTTAAACTGAATCAACTCTTGGTAACTTGATCCAAGGTTATTTCCTATGCCCAGTTCCTCCATGATGTCCTCACAACTTACCAAAACCAAGTCTAAAATTGCCTCACTTCTTGTTGGTTGAGTGACAATTTAATGAAGAAAACTATCTATCATGTTCAGGAATAACTGGGCCCTACCAGTATTAGTGGCATTTATTTTCCAAGTGATATCTGAGAAGTTAGTCTTCCATTATGACAAAATTCTTGTAGTTTTTATCTCTTTAATAATATTAAAGAAATCTCCATCTATAGCCGTGTCCAGCCCTCAGGTTTATTGAGTAACTGTCATATGATGGGGGACTCAAGCTTGAGTCCTCCAAGTACACCTCAGCAATATTTGGTTGCAAAGGACAGAGACGTTTAGCTGATGTTGGACGGAGCTTTGAATATGTTGGTGCCTGTCTTCACTTCATCTATCTGTGAGACCAGTTTCTGCCCTGATGGCCATTAAAAACAAGTACAGGATGAATCTCAAAGCAGGACCAGACTTTTGGCTGAAGCTCACCAATACCTCATCTGACACAAAGCAACATATCCTTCCCATTAATGGCACTTTTAAAAAAATAAATACATAAATCTGAGCTACTTCAATTGTATTGTATTTTCTTGATTTACATTTTATAAAAGAGAAGCAGAGTAAACTTTGGCTTTTGTGCAATAATAATCCAGATAAAAATTAGCAAAAACTTAGAACTTAAATTAGACAAGTTAAAAAGTCCAACTACTGATGTAGTTCATTGGCACACACCAAAATATAGCAAGACGCAATTTATGATATTTGTTTCTTGTAATTTGAGTAACACAAAAGACAAATTACTAATGAGAGACCAGGTGGGTGAGATTATATCTTTTATCGAACCAATTTCTGTTGGTGACAAGAGACAAACTTTCACACTTACATGGATCTCTTCTGCAGGCCCTTGAGGAGTTGAAGGAAAAACTGTGTGTCAGCGTGAAAGTGTGTCTCTCTCACCAACAGAAGTTGGTCCAATAAATGATTTTACCTCACCCACCTTGCCTCTCTAATATCCTGGGACCGACATAGCTACAATAACACTGCATACAAATATTATGTTTCCTTTTGATTCACTATCTAAAAATGTGAGATGCTTAAAAAGAGTATTAGAATGGAACATCTTAAGTTTCCTTAAGCATTTTTTACTAGAGAGCCCAAAAATACTTAAGTTAAGCCTATAAGGTAAAAATGTGCCTAAATGGAGAAGTTTGCAGATGGCATTTCAAACATCAGGTTCTTAAGAAGGTAAGCATGGCTGGCATAGCTAAATCTTTCCCAGCCTTGTCCCCAGGCCTGGGATATTTCTGTCTGGTCTAGCTGAATGATTTCTCTACTTCACAGTTTTCAAACAAAGCTGATGTGTTTGGATTGATTAATGACAACAGCTAGCTGACGGGTTTGTACTGCTGCCTTTCACCCTTGCAGCTGCACATCTTCCGCATACTCGCAGTAGCAGAATCCCTACGAGACCTCCTGGCGTCCCTGGCACCTCTCTTTTTACAAGGCCAGAGGTCGGGTTAGGGGAGGATTTTTAGTTTTGATTTTTATATTTTTGGTTGGTCGGGTCACGGCTAGAAGAAGTATCAGAAACAAGGGAGGGAACATTTACTGTCCTTTATACAGTTACTGCGATACAGGATTTACTTTCATTTAGTCTCAGCCACTCACCGTGAGCCAGTAAAGGTTATTAGCAGCATTGGGAAAGCAAAGAAAAGTAGTTGAGATTTACAGGTACTCCTAATATGAATCGATGCGCACGGACTGGAAAGAGAAGAGCCACCTACATCCTGCTCGTAGGGAAAAGGTCAAGAGTGCGCCAAGACAAATGTGCAGATGCCGAAGCTTCGCACACTAAATCTCCTCCCGCTGAGACCAAAGCTCACCTGTGAATGGCCTGTCTGAATCTGTTAGCACCAACTTCCAGTGAATGCCTGTTTAATGCCTTTTGCAAACTAAGTCTGGCCCTCTTCAGGGGCAAAAGATGCAAAAAGCTCTCCTACTCCCTGTAATAGGGGCAGCCAGGATGGGCCCATTCCAGGCACTCTCCTTCCTGAGAACAGGAGTACTGGCAACACCAGCAGCACCGGAGCAGAATGGAAGAGAGAGCAGAGGTGAAAATGGTGTCACAAAGCTGGAAGGGAAATAATTCCTCCCGCCTCATACAACATCCTGTGCGCAGCAGGACTTTCATCACATTGGGCTCAATCCTGAAGTCCTCTGTGCATGGGGAATTCTGCATGCACAGAGTTTGCAGGATTGGGCCCATCATCTTGCTTCTAGCTTAATTTTCATAATTGTATTCATTTGCTTGATGTTCTATTTCCATCCCTGACCCGTCCTCTGGCTGTGTTTCTAGTACGTAAACCCTTGAAGACCCGGATTGTCTCTGTGTTTGTACAGCACCCAGTGCAATGGTCAATCCCAACTGAGCCTTTGGGAGCTACCATAATGTAAATGTGTACTACGAACAATAAAAATAACGTTCTATTGCATAATTGGGACCCCACACGAAATACATTGTTTTGTTTTGAGCCTTTTTTTAATGCCCAAGGTCTCATTTTTGCTGTCTCCCTCTAATGAAATCATATTTTAAGCATATTTTCCATAAAGAAATTTACTTTGGGAAAAAATTGTCTCACGCTGGAGCTTGTCTGGGGCCTGGCTGAGCCAAGGCTACAACTAGGCAAATATCTATCCCAAGGATCAACTTCTACTGCAGGTTTCCGTGCTTGAGCTGGTGTTGCAGTGCATGCACAGACAGCATGCTTTGAAGCTGCAGAAAGCTCAAGAGAGAGCGCCACATTATTTCACAGATCTTGAGACCAGAAGGGACCATTGTGATCAGATCCTGCATAACAGAGGCCAAATCGCTGCCCTGAATTGATTCTTCTTTGAAATAGACCATATCTTTTAGAAAAACATCCAGTTTAATAGATCATAAATACAAACATATTCCAGAGCCAACCCTTTCAGATGGTACCTTTGCACTTTACGATACCCATACGTACCTGGTGAACTTCTGGGTGAAGTGTTAACTGTGGCAGAACGCAATACTGAGCATTCACTTTAGTGCCGTCATTCCTTGTGCTATTAAATCTTTCATGGCTTGCTAAGGGGATTCCGAAGTCTCTTACGAAACGGATGCATGTAGCTTTTGTAACACGTCCTTAATTCAGGCTTCTAAGAGGGCTGCTGTTTGACCATCTCTTACAATGTGCTGTGTACTGTCATGTTGAGGTCGGGCCAGTCACTGTCCTCTCTGCTTGCTCCCCACGTCTTCTGATGTTTCTGACAGTCCTACAGCCACTGCCACTGGAAAGCATCAAAATCTAGGGTTGTTCAGGGCTCTAGTATCGAGTAAAAACCAATGGGATTTGTTGTAAGCATTTGGCTGGGAGTTAAGGAAACACAGACCTGCAGATATGGGAAGAGGAGGTATAACCATACATAGCAAATGCTGCAGTAAAAGGTGATATGCTAGATGCCCACAAATAAAAATTCTCCAGGGGCACAGAAGTGTCTGACTGTGAGAAATGAATGTTCTAACAGAGCATAACTTTAAATGACTGTTAAAGGGTTTGCTGCTTGACTTCTATAAGGGATGCACACAGGTGAGTAAACAGTGATGCAAAAGGAAGTGCACAGTGGTGGAATTTTTTGGACAACTCCCTATTATGTTCCCCAAAGGTGGTAATTTTTAGACACACCCTGCCCTTTCTGGCTGGGGTTGCTGTTGGGGCCGGATGGGACAGGGTGGACATTGTGATTTTGGAGCCCTGTTTTCACATAAAGCCCTGAATCTCTGCTCTGTGGTGCAGATGTGTGCCCTAGGCTCTATGACTAAAATAATAGAGAATCCCGTGTTTTCGAAGGACAGAATCCATATCTGGAAGTATGATAGTTGCCATTAATTTTTAACTACTGGAGCTCCATGTCTTCTGCTACTCAGAATACAGAGGAACCACCTGGCAGTCGGTTAGGCTGAGACCATGAGGGGATAGAATTGATGTCTTGACTTTGTTTGTCACCTCTGTGCTGTTGACTCTGCTGTGAATTAAATCTCCAACGTCACAGATTATGGGACTGGAGGATGTGCGCTGGGAGACACCAGCCAGCCGAGTATTTGACAGTGCTGTGCTTGACAGTTCCTGGTTTTGAGTATTTGGGTACACAACAGTGCCGAATGTTTGATTATTTGTCATTCCATCTTTAAATAACAGGGCAAATACCTCCATCCCTCAGTAACGACACGTGAAGGAGCCCTCTATGACCCATAGCCACAGTCCATAAATTGCTATGGATTTTTACTAATCCAGAGGTAGATTACCCATCACCCACGCTTAGGATGAAAGGAGACAACCCGATGTTCATTTCCTCCCACACCGTAGCCAAGAAGCTGTTTATCACTTTAATATGGTCCTTCGGACTATTCATTAGCTGATGTCTCATGAGCAATTTGCGTCAGAGCAAAATCAACAAAGCACCAATAACTGGCACGGAGTCAGCTTTCCAAAGGTATTTGGGTTCCTAAAGATACAGCAGGCGCCTAGTGATTACAGATTCCTTTGTAAACGTGGCCCCAATGCCTTGCTGACACCTGCACCACAGACGGAAGTGTTGGGTGAGCTGAAGATAGAGGAACCTGAAGGGCCCTCGACCCCATGCGTCCAATAACCCAAGAGTCTTGTTGGAGGAAATTGCTATAAAATACATTAGTGGTTTTATTTACATTTTCCAGTTGGTAGGGGCCCTGGTTGTAATTTTACTGCCCGTTGAATGTGAGGTCACTGCCTGGGCACTTAGTGGGAATTGAGAGGTCAGTGAGACCCTGGAGTGGCTTGTGCCCCAACTCTTAAAGCTATTTCAAGAAACTGGAGCAAGATGCATTTTAGATCTTCACTTTGGGGTCACTCGGGGACATGACGGAGTAAAGTCACGTAATAAGGAAAGAGCCTTGCTGCTTTGCTGAAAGAGAAGCAGTTCTGTCTTGTCGAGGAAGTGAAATGAAACAACTCCCCCTCACCCCGCAGGGGCTGGAGATTTAGATTTCTGGCTAGAAAATAAAGAAACAAATAGTGAAGGAGATGCCAATCGGAGGCTAGCGGGAAGAGTAGCCCAAGAAGTGCAGGTCTTTCCCATGCAACCAGCCCACCCCCCCTCGCGTAGATACAGCACATAGCAGAGGAAAGTCCAACACTGAATTCATCTGTGCTGCCAGCTCTCCAGTGGGAATTGCACAAGGAGTCTGCTGCGTGGGACGACCCTCTCTGTGGATAAGTCATGACAGCTGCTATGCAACGGTGAGCTGAGCTCGGGGACAGTGCTGTCCTGGGAAATAAGGGCTGGGAGCAGAGATGTCTCTGCTCTGACATTTGAATCTTCAGGGTCCCAGTGCGCCATGGTGACTTCACCCATGTCAAACTCTTGGGGAAACTGAGTCGTGTGGCACAGGGCATGCAAACAAAAACGGAAAAAGCCCCAAACTGAGCCCCTGAAGCTGTCACGAGAAACCTTCTTGGAAAATCAGCTGCTTGCATTGCTGTGGAAAAACATTGACGAGGCTTTGGGCCTCCCCCCCTAGTTCTAGTACAGACGTTCTGCCCAGATCATGCGACTCTAATTAAATCCTGGACTGAGGAAACAGAACGCTTGGATTTTGTCTGGCTGTCCCTAGTGGTTTGAAAAGGCAAAACCTCCAGTGTTGTCAAGAACGTGGGGATGTTTCTGGTACAGGGGCTTTGGGATCCTGATGCAAACAACTGACTGACTCACCCCGTAACTGGTCAGTGCTGGGCGATCTGATCGTAAAAATTATGGGGGCTTCCTTAGTATACTTGTAACTTCCGTTAGAGCATTGAAATTAACCGCTGAGAGAGATTGTTTTCAGAGCAGTGCAAGGCCACATAGCAGTGTCCCCTTCCTCTGGCAGCATCCCATTCCAGCCAGGCTGCTGAATGCCATTCCCAGGTGAGGGAGCAGCTCCTGGACTGACTGGGCATTGTGCCAAGCCTTGCCTCATATGCTAGCTCCCCGTCAGGTTGCTGGAAGGAAAGGTTCCTCCCGCTTTGTGCAAGCATGAGACAGGGAGCATCTGTCTGGGATGCCACGAACAGCTGTGAGACATGAACGGAAGAGCAGCACTGGGGCCAGGAATGGGGGCCAAGGAAGATGGAACCAGCACAACAGCAAAGACTAGGGCCTGAGTTAAGGAGTCATGTGTACAGAAGAAAAGAAGGGGAGGGACCATCATCCATCCATGTTACAGATCGATTGGAGGCTGGGTGATGTCACTTCAGCTGGGTGGACAGTTTCTACCATGACAGACAACTCTCATCCGCTTTCCTACAGAAGAAATGGCCCCAATTCTGTACTTGTCTAACCCAAACTAACACGATGGGGGTTTTTGGCCCGCAGAGACAGGTTTATGAGCCTGCTACAGCCTCCAAGCTAGTGTCCATTAACTCATGTAGACGGAGTGTGGGCTTTCAGATACAGATTGCGCAAACAGGAGTCGCTGTGGGTGGCTATGCTTCCTGTCTGTCAGCACTACCTCGCTCTCCGAGCAGGTGCAAGGCTATCCCACGTGGGCACCTCCTTAGTCTGGCCCGTACCTTCACCTCTACTTTCCTCGTTGTGTAGGGTGCACATCGCCATGGATACCTTGTAAGTAAATCGTCCCCATAGGCTCTGCATTTGGGCCTACTAAGCCTTCCCTGACTAAGATCTAGCAACACCCCAACTCGCTTAAACCCCCTTGACCTGAACAGGCACTACCAATGTCCCTGCGTTCCTCTTGTGTGCTTGGGTGTCAGCCACCTGGACCTGCCTGCGGCTGTATTCCCCGTAAGGGCAATCCCGCCAGAAATGGAGGTTTTGCCCATAGGTGAAACAGTTCCTCATCGGCCTAGAGGAACTCATTGGCTCTCTTATGTCACCCGCCGGTGGTGGGGAAGGGCACTCCTGTCCCCCCCTCCGGGCCATCCTCTGGGGAGTTGGGTACCCTGTGTAAGGGAGCTGCCGTAGGGTGACCATCCGTCCCATTTTGACCCAGGCAGTCCCTTTATTAAGCCCTGTCCTGGCCGTC
The DNA here is from genome assembly GCF_026122565.2 of Emydura macquarii macquarii. Classification (NCBI taxonomy): domain Eukaryota; kingdom Metazoa; phylum Chordata; order Testudines; family Chelidae; genus Emydura; species Emydura macquarii. The sequence goes on along the minus strand of NW_027130449.1, from coordinate 933,796 downwards.
CTGACTTTTTTGGCAAAACTAGGCATTTGGCCCATTTGTTCTTTGGCAAAAGCAAAGGACAAATGCTGAGGACATGGAGGGGACACGGAGGAACATCGAGGGGGGGAGCAATGACACTAGCCCCCCGTGGGGGGGCAGGACCGGGCGTGGGCACGTGGCCCAGGCCAGTTCTGCCTCGGGGGGAGGGAAGGCCTCAGGCTAGCTCCACACGGCGTCCTGTTTTCCCTTTGGGCGCTGGTCACCTTAGGCTGCTGGGTCCTTATGGAAACGGGGTGGGGTTTTGGCAGGCCCTCTCCCAATCCCAGGAGAAGGGGAAGGGCAGAAGAGGAGTCAGGCTCCTGGGGCAGACAGGGAGAAGGCAGCACACCAAAGCAGCCTGGCAGGGCAGGCAGGCCAGTGATGGAGTCGAGAGCCCAGGGCCCATCCTTGCGGTGATCTGGGGAGGCCGGGGCAGAGGGAGGCAGAGCCAGGCAGAGAGCAGCTGTGCGGCGCTGGGGGGCTGACACGGTAAACCAGCCACGCCAATGGCGAGCCAGGACCGAGCTGCAGCGGGGAGCCACGAGGCCAGAGCCGGGACAGCAGACACGGCAATGCACACATAAACCGGAGCTGAGAGGTGAGTGGGGGGCGAGCCCGAGGGGGGCCTGGGCAGAGAGGACCCAGCGGAGGGAGATGGTGCCAGACAAGAGGGCCATGAAGGCCGGACTCGGAGGGTCGGGGCATGATCCCACTGGGAGCCCGATGCCCTCCACCTAGATCCGGAGGGCGTGTAGCCGCCTGCCACCACAGCAGAGGCCTTACCCGCAGTATCAGCGTAGCACAGCCAGGGCTGGGAAGGAAGGGGGCCTGGGACGGGTAAAGAATAGGCTGTGAATTTTCTTGCGTCCCAGAGAGTGTTGTTTGCAGTGTCCCTGTGTGCACCGCCTGGCGCTCCTTGGTCCCGTAGTATTCCCTGATTGCTTTGCAGTTGCTGGTTCAGAAAGCGTGTGTGGTTTGAAATCAAGGTCGTGATCAGTGGGTCAGGGAAGTGGCCGGTGCGGAGAGAGTACCCCAGCGTGGGGACCCCTAGCCCCTGTCCTGAGTGACCCACAACGAGACCGGAGGTCGAGCCACCTAGGAAGCTTGGGCCCTGCTTAGTGAGATTACAAGGACCCTGTCGCACGGGAGAGAGAAAGTGGAGTCTTGGACGTCAGGCAGGCACCGGAGTAAAGGGAGCTGGGTGGGAAACCTCATAGACTCTAAGGTCAGCAGGGACCATTATGATGATCCAGTCTGACCTCCCGCACAACGCAGGCCAGAGAACCTCACCCCCGCTCCTGTAATAGACCCCGGACCTCTGACTGAGTTACTGAAGTCCTCAAATAATGGTTTAAAGACTTCAAGGCACAGAGAGTCCACCAGCAGGTGACCCATGCCCCATGCTGCAGAGGAAGGAGAAAACCCCCCAATCTGCTCTAGGGGGAAAGTCCTTCCCGACCCCAAATATGAGCACGTGGGCAAGACTCACCAGCCAGACACCCGGAAAGAAATCTCTGTAGTAACTCAGAGCCCACCCCAGCCAACATCCCACCACAGGCTAGTCAGAGATCAGTCAAATGCCAAATTACGCTGTCCCACCATACCATCCCCTCCATAAACGTATCAAACTCAGTCTTGAAGCCAGATCCTTTCACCACCCAGTTCCGCTGGGGCAGTACAGAAGCCAGGAAAATTCCCCATGATTGCAGCACCATCCCCTGCTTACACCACCCCTTGTCTCTAGATAGAGGGGCCTCGCTCTGCTGGGGCCGGGTGGCCCTGTGCCCCTCACTTTGCCCTTCCAGGTTCTCCCCTCTGTTCCTTGTAGGGGTCATGCCATGGCTGGCTTGCTGCATGGGCTCTCTGCCATCAGGCTGATAGTTTCCAGTCAACATCATGGCCTCAGACAACATCTCAGGGCAGTTCTGAGTTATTCATTCCCAACCTCCCGCCGGTAGAACTCAGAAGAATTGCTCCAGGGTCAACTTCTCAGCCACCTGGGCCCCCGTCGCCTCTGGCTGGAGCCACCCCCCAGGGTGTTCCCACGGGAGTTTTGCCACTGCTCTTGGGAGGTGCCAGGGGCCCGAGGCAGCTTGCGCCCAACCTCCCTGTCTCTGGGACTCCCCAGGCAGCCGGGCTCCCCACTCCACAGCTGGCGGGCTGCCCTGGAGGCCGGCTGTCTGGCCAGCTGACTCCCCGGCTGCTCAACTCCCAGGGAGCCGGCTGACGAATTCCAGTTCCGTTCTCCCCAAACTCACTTTTTTGTGCATTTGTGAAAAATTGGGATTTCTGACTCCTCCTCCTGACTGGGGACAAAACGCCCGGCACTGCACGGCCTAAGTTCCTCTGTGAGCTTGCCGGGCAGGCTAACGGAGCCAGCAGCCAGGCTGGAGGGAAGGCACATAACAGAAGAGCTGAGTGATGGTAGCCAATACCAGTCAGTGCCCAGTGCTGCAGCTGGTTTGTGTCAGGGCGGGTTCCTTAGCTGAGGAGAGGCCGGGGAGAAAGGAGAAGAGGGGGGAGCACAGAGTTCCCCTGAGCCAGGCGAGATGGTGCGGGAAGGGGCGAGAGCAAACACCAATGTCCAGAGCAAAGGCTGTTAATGCCCCTGGGCTGGGATCTGCAGGTCCTCCTGCAGGGGCTGGGCTGTGTCCCGGCTTGGTTCTATGTCTTCCACGTCATCCCAGCAACTCGTGGCTTGTCTTAGTTTGCTCCTGAGCTCACAGGCTGGGGAGGGAGGTGGAGCTGCGGCGGTTTCCATTGCACAGTTGTGGGTTTGAAGGGTGCTAGGAGGAAGGGCGACCCCAGTTGGGCTCCCCATGGTGTCCCTGTTTCAGCTACTCGTGCTGCTCCAGCCGGCTACATTTCTGTGAATTAATCTTTTTCCTCTTGAGCTTCCCCCGGGAAGGATTCGGTACCGTCAGCTCTGCAATAAAGGGATTTCACTTTTATCAAACACTGTGATGATCATCACACTGCGGAAGTCCTAATAATCCATCTCCCATAAACAGCTCCTCTGCGCGTGTAAAGCTTGTGCGGACACAGCCACACTAACAAACTGTCAGCTTTGGGGTGGTGGCAAATAATTGTGAGTGAGTTTAAAGCGTTATCTCTAGTGGCACAGACAGTTCTTGAGCCTACAAAGTATTCACTGCAAACTGACTTTATTAACTCGCTTATTTTCTCTGGGGAAGGGTCTGACTCTGTCTGGAGGCTGGTAAAGAGAGTTTGAAAAGCTCTGCAAACAAATGCAAATCTACACAGAACTTTCTGTGGCTAGATTTCAAACAGGTCCTCTCTTCCTTCTCTTACATCTAGAAGCTGTGAACGGGCAGGTGTGAAGATTTCTCTGTTTATGAACTAGATTCCCATGGAAATGGCACAGAGCATCTCTGCCTGCCTTCCCTTCCAGTGCAGGACGCCTCGCGTTTACCAGCCAGCACTGGGCGGCAGAACAGCCCTCTGCCTCTTGTGTCTCTGATACCTCAGTGGCAGAGGAGTGCAGACAACATGTTCTTCGGGAGTTTAGTTTCCCCTTTCCCCCAGCCGTGCGCGTGGCACTGTGAGAGGCTCTGTTAGCAGCTGTAGTTCCCTAATTTATTTATGAGACGGTATCAAAAGCCTTTCTAAAGTCCAAGCGAAACCATATCTACTGCTTCCCCCCTATCCACAAGGCTTGCTACCCTGTCAAAGACAGCTGTTAGGTTGGTTTGACATGATTTATTCTTGACAAATCCATGCTGCCTGTTGCTTATCACCTTATTATCTTCTAGGTGTTTGCAAACTGCTTGCTTGATTATTTGCTGCATTATCTTTCCGTGTACTGAAGTTAAACCGACTGGGCTGTAATCCCCGGGTTGTCCTTATTATCCTTTTTATAGATTGGTGCTGTATTTGCCCTTTTCCGGTCCTCTGGAATCTCTTCCGTCTTCCGTGAGTTTTCAAAGATAATAATTAAGGGCTCAGATATCTCCTTAGTCAGTTCCTTGAGCACTCTGGGATGCATTTCATCAGGCCCTGGTGACTTGACACCCCATCACTGCCAGGACCCTGGGCTGGGACACAGTGCAGTCAGGTGGGCCTGCGTCCCCCTCCCCCCTTCCTACCCCGACCTAGGGGTGATCGCCCGCTGAGGGCTGGAGGCTGTACCCTGCTGCCTACCCTCCCCTGCCTAAGGGCTGGGGCCTTGAACTGTGTGCTCGCCCTGCTGAGAGCTGGAGCCTGTCCCCTGTTTGTTAGAATTCCCCACAGGGCGCAGGCACCCGGAAGTCTGGCCTCCCTCGGAGATTGAAAGCGAGGGAGGGCCACCAGCCCTGCCCGTGACAGGGGATCTTTACATGGTGGGAATAGTGTCCCAGCCGGTCCATGAACGTAGACTCCTGATCGGCGAAAAGCCCTGGCATCGTGAACTTTCCCCATACAGCCCACGTTGACGTTCATAAATCACCCTCTGGGGTCCCTGAGGACCTGTGGTACCCGTCATGTTCTCGTGTGTGTCTTGCGGAGGGCAAACTACGAGCACAGACGTCTCATCAATGGCCCCGGTGCAGCTAGGAAACCTGATTCTCTCAAAGCCAGCAATTACCTCCGGAATATCTTTAATGCCAGCCGCTTTGGGGTCAACCACATGACTGACGGGCTCAGAAACCTCACCCACAGTTCACCTTCCAACACCAAACTGGCTGGCGACGGACCTGGTTCTAGCAACCTGCTCCCGGACCAGCAAGGGCGACCTCCATGCGTGTCCCTTTACATGGGAGGGTCAGGGCAAACTGCTCACGAAGCTCCAGGAATGCAGCTTTCTTCATGCGAAAGATCCAGACCCACTGCTGGTCATCCCAGCTCTGCAGGATGATGGATCCCACCAGTCCGTGCTTGTGGCTCTGCGCCAGGAGCACCTGTCTATCATCAGCGGCTATTCTGAGTGTCCTGAGCATCTGCCAGTGCAAGTCTGCCATGCCAGGGCGCTCTTCCTCCTCGCCTCCTCCTCCTCTATTCCCACACGAAATCTGCCAGGTTCCTTTGCGGGGGGGTCAGAAAATGCTACCAAAATGTCAACTGACGTCTGACGGAAGCTCCGCCTGTTTCCTGACGCTGGAGGAGTTCTTCAAAAGGTGCCTTCTGCTCCGTGTGGCTGACCGTGATAGCTGGGAGCGTCCAGACCAAATGCCTGCCGCAGGCTGCGTTGGCGGCTGTCCAAACTTCCTGTAACATGCAGGGTGGGCAGGAAAGGTTCCCACAGTGCCCGGCGGTCAAAGGGCTGGAGCAGCCACTTTTCATGCGAGCGCTAGGGACTCTGGGATAGTGTTGGTTTGACTCCGGTCTGCATGCTGCCGTGTGGAAGCCAGAGCTCCAGGTTCGATCCTGGCTCAGAAAAGTCTGAATGCAGGGTTAGGAATCAGTGTAGATGCTCAAGCCCATGGTTCTCTAACACAGATCAGCTGACCTGAGTCCCATTAACCCTTATACTGCCGTGTAGCCAGTGCCCTCTGAATCGCCTCCTTCCACAGCTGGGGCCACCACTTATAGGATGGGCCAGAAGAAGACTTTTGCATCAAAAGCAATGGCTGAGAGCTACAGCTGATGTGCTCAAGTGCTGGAAAAGCCTGACGCAGAGGGAGAGGGTCAGTCTGAGTGGGTAGAAAAAGGAAAGATCCAGGTGCAAATCCCAAACTCTGGCTCTTCAGCCTGTCCTCACACAAGCTGCTAGGTTTTCTGGAGTGGATTTATATTGGCTTTTGGGGCGCAGGTGAAGGAAGGAAGGACCAGTTTAATAAACTAGGAATTTTTAACTCCCATACCGACCTCGGGGGTGGAAAAACCACCAGTCTGCTGAGCATCAAGGCATCCCCGTGGGGAGGCCAATGCCTTTCTCAAGGGACCCTGCAACATAGATGAGTTTTGTTTCAGCCTTGGGATGATCAATGAAATCTCATCCCTTGTCTTACTGCCCAATCTCCTAATGCAGGAAAGTCCAGCTCGAGGCACTTAAAATCTTCTGCGGTTCCTGGTCGCTGAACTCAAATGCCACCAGCGAACTAACAGCTATTGTGACAATCTCTCTGCAAATCACTCAGCCAAGAGCAGTGGTGATGTGCTTGTTGGAATTGTGCCAGTAATCTCAAGGAGAGCTGGGGTCCTCGTCCAGCCCTGTCTGTTCGCTGCTCCTTCAGCCCTGCCAAAGACGACTTGTCCCTGGAGCTCAAACTTCTCAAGCATCAACCCATTCTGCAATGGTTTCAGGAGCATTTAATCCAGGTTTATTTGCTGAAGGGCGTTCCCTCCCTCGTTAGTTATGAAAATGGGGGTTTTAAATGGGTAAACAAACGAATAGGCTCTCGTAAACACACATGCAATGGGGTTTGGTAGAGGCCAAGGGAAGCCTGTGGTTAAAATAATGGCAGCAAATCACTGAAATCAATGTCACCAACTCAAGGAAATTTCCTCTTCCAACCATAATTAAATGTATTAGTCACCCTGGTTCCAATACAGCCCCTCAGACCTGACTCCTATTAACCTCTGTCCTTTCTGAGGACAGGCAGGGCTTCCTTATTGCCCAACCACTGCTCACTCCCTAATGAGACTTTGCCCCTTGTCCTGTGGTTATTTAGATTCCTTAATAAGCTTTTATGGCAATCCTTATCAAAAGCGTGGAAACCCAAGTCAATTATGGACATGAGGTCACATTCGACTACTACTTAATTATCATTTGCAAACACTAACAGGTTACAGGTTTCCCTTGCTGTTTTGAGTCCGACAGTTTGTACTTATCTGAATGTTCTTCTCGTCTGTCAGCAACAGCCGATGAGAGTGTCTGTGATTGTCACACACGCTTGAATGTGCTGAGGCATGAGCCAGCTGCGTGCTCTCGCACACTCCGGGTGTGCACGTATAGGCACCGACATCCACCCCCAGGGTGTCCCATTGCACTTGTGTTTTGTTTTCGTCTTTTGGGGCAGTGGGGTTACATGGGAACGTTAGGATTATAAGACTTGCCAGACCTGATCAGATCACAGGTCCCATGTCCTGGCCTACACAGAGGTAGGTGTGAAACCTTCATAATGGACAACTATGCAATAACATGCCTGCCTGGGACGTCTCTTCTTTACCTCCAAGCTGTCAGTGATTGGCGTATTCACTGCAGTGTTCAGACATTGTCCTTTTAGCTGCTGATGTTCTCATCTAAGAGCCCAATTCCTTTTCTAGCCCTGCTAAGCTTTCGTCCTCAACAGCATCCTGTAGCAGTGAGTTCCCCTGGTTAATTGTGCAGGGTGTAAAATAGAAAAGTATTTCCTTTCATCAGTTGTAAATACCCTGCCTTTCACGGCCATTGCCCACACCCCTGCCACTGGGTTATGGAAAGGTAAACAAGAACACCTTTTCTTTTTTCAAAGTCTTAAACTTTAAGGCCAGAAGGGATTCTTGTGATCATCTAGTCTGATCTCCTGCACGACACAGGCCACAGAGTCTCACCCAGAGATACACTTTTCCCTACACCCACCATTATGATGTACCTCTCTCCTGACCTTTAGGGATACTCTAAAGACAATAAAGTTAAACCCTCTGCCCCAGTAGATGCGGGGCTGTTACAGGCCCAGCTCCCAGAGGCTACTCACCCACCAAGGGGGTTTGTAGGCCAACTGGAAAGCCACAGACAAGCAGGAGAGCTGGGACTTTATCTGAAGTGGGGAAGTAGGGGAGGAGAAGATGTGTGAGCAGCCTGGCCAGGAGGAAGGCAATGGGAGGGGCAGAAAATGCAGTTCCCACCAGCAATCCACAGATAGGTCGCCAGCTGGGACTGCGTAGCTGGAAGGGGGAGCATTTTGAGAGGGGTAATGTGGGGGTGAGTGACTCAGCTGGTGAATTACGGCAGTTTGTTGGGAGCGCTCCCATTTGACAGCTGTCAGAGACAACAGTCACTCCACCTCCACTGGTGCAAGGAAGTTCTAGTGTGGATGCAGGGCAAACCTCACTCCCAGGGAGGATGTAGAATGTAGACGACCTCAAACATTTGTGCTTCAGCTGGACGGAGCCTGTGCTTTACCCTGATTAGTCGGCCTTGTTTACCCCCGACTTGTCGCGTGTACTAGTTAGACACCTTTTGACCCTCGCCCAGGCCAGGATGTGGAACAGCCTGAGCCTCTGGTCTCCTGCAGACACCCCGGGATCTATGCAGCTGGGGACCCAGACCCACAGCCTGTTCCGTGGAGGGTTGTACCAACCCCCCTTATTTCCCTTCCTCCAATGCTCTAGGGTAATTCAGGAGGAAAGCAATTGGACCTATCGTCCAGTGCAAAGAAATGTATGTTTCCCCACAGCAGAACCCTAACTCTGATGCCAGATGAAACCCTTTCACCAATAAACTCACATTGTGAACACAAAATACAAGCCTTAGGGAAAAGAAAATAATTCTGTCCGGCAGTCACCCTTAAGCACTCGTCCTTGGCCTCAGATAACTGCCATTTCCTCACTCTCTGCAGGTTTCCCTACAGTACAGGGACGTAAAGGGAATGCTTCAAACGCTGAGGTAACTGTGTCTGTTTATCTAATGCAGAAGGTTTAAAGGGTGTCCGGTGTGCGTGCAAATTAACGACACAAATCCACAGCCACAGATTCTTAATAATGTGACTATAAGTGGATGCTGTCGCACACCTTCCCTGGTAAACTACAGCACAACCCAGGTTTCAAAAGTCAAGAATGATAAGTGCCAAACCCATCTACGGGTGGATCTTCCGTACTGAAAGGGGTATTCCTAAAAAGAAAAGATTTTGATACTGAAACCAGCTAACAAAATGCAATTAAAATCAGCCCTGTGGAACTGAAAGTTGTGATAAACTTGATGAATTCCCACACAGCAGCAAGCACATCACGTGGCGGTGCACGACTGGGATACCCCTCGTTTTTCGTTACTTTGCTTTTTGTAAATGAGGGTTGGTGACACAGATGGGACGTAGGTTCACTTTTTGTGGCTTCTGGATTTCACTTTAAGGGCTCAGTGGTGAAGCCTCTGCTCAGGCAAAACTTGCACTGACTCTTCTGTGGGAGTTTTGCTTGCTTCAAGAGTTCAGGATCAGGCCTGATAATATTTATGGCTTGCTGGGCACTAAACATGTGTTTAGAAACAAGCGGAGATTGTCCCCGCCCTAAGGGGCTTAGCACTCCTTCCACGTGCAAACAGACCTCACATTGGATAAATGCATCTGCACAGAAACACTGATCTATAATTTGAATAGTTGGGCACATGCAGCACCCTATAAAGAGGGAACATTGTGGCTCTGGAATTTACAGCTGCACTATTATCTTCGGGAGCGATGCACAGGGTCCGAGAGGCAGAACTTCACGCTGCTGATAGCTGTATCTCTGACTGTCATCTGTGGCTGTTTTACGTGACCCTAGCTCTTTGTACTAGCTGAAAACAGGGCTTTCCTTTTAAAATACTTATTGAATTTTGTGCAATACATTCACAAATAGCCGATTCTGAGAGCCATCACTCCTCAGTGTGACACTGGGGTGGGGGGCCAGAAAGAGAAGGGACTTGAGAGCTTTCCTCACCTGACCACAGAGATGGGGGAGTGACTCCGGTTTCAAGCTCCATGAACAGAATAACCATAAACCAAAATAACTGGAACAAATAACAGCAGGTTCCCTGCTTCCCCAGGTGGTCACATCACTACCCCATAGTTCAGACACTCTTGTTGAAAACACCTCACCAAACTGGTCTCTATTGGCAGGGGAGTTTTATCAAGATTGTGTATTAAAACACCACAGCTGGAAAACTGGAGGCCCCCGGTGACGGAGTGGGAATTTTTCATAATATTTTGTATGAATATTGTGTGTGCCTCCGTTTCCTCTATGTGATGCATGGTTAACTAGGTGGTGGGAAAAGGTTGTTTACTCTTTGCAGAGACCCAGAGATCCTGGTGTGACTGACACCCGGCTGCCTGGGGTCTGGGCAGTCCGAGAAGACAAGTTTGGCACCTGGTGACTAACAACCATGGATGCCCCCCTCCTTTGGAAGCCAGCCAGATGTGACCAGCTGGAGAATAAAGGGATAAGGAGGAGGCCAGGTGACTGTGTTCCCCAAGAACAAGGACAAAGGACTGCGGAGGGGCCAGGTGGGATTGTTAAGTGGGGGCTGCTGGAGGCAGCAGTGCCTGAACTGGGACTAAAGGGGGTCAGAGTCAGAGGGCTTTGTACCTCTCTGTTCTCTGTGTTAACTAAGGACTTTCTGCGCTGTGTTCCAGACACCTGATAACCCTCCTACTTTTACAACGCTGGCTTAAACTCCAGTTTAAGGACATTGGGGGTGTATTACTCCCTTTGGGTTCACAAGGTGCCCCCGCGTGTTCAACTCAGGTGGACGCGCTGCAGGGAGCTCCCAGGGTGAAGCAGGGGTGCTGAAGGCTCCGAGGTTCAGTCTAAGGAGGCGGTGAAGCCAAGTGGCTGACCCTGGTGAAAGAGTGTGACCCCAAGGGGGCCTGACACACTGAAGGGACCCTCCCAAGGACCGTTCCCGAGCTGTTCAAGAGCACCGGACCCGTGGATCCGGGACACCGCCACTGCAGGAAACCATTCTGTGTTGCCCTGTAGTTTAAATGTGAGGCTGTCCCTTGGCATGGCTTGCTTCCTGAGCTCAGCTCCGCATGCTGTGGGTGGGCAGGCGGGCGGGCGGTCATCAGGCATGACAATACCCTGGATAAACTTGATTGAATTAAGTTGAAGAATTTTCAGAGTTCATTGTATTACAAATGCAAATGTTTGGATGCTATTATGGGATTGCATGTAACTTCTTGTAAGAGGTATGCAAATGCACCTACTCAGCTTATGCAAGAACTCAGCCTTTTGACGCTTTGCCCTCAGGGTGAAACCCACCTATTCTCTGCCTCTTCAGAGACCCAGATGTTCCAGGGACTTGTCCCAAGATGAAGGTGTGATGAATTTGTGAACAAAGGAAAAACCCTTGGGAGTGGGTTTGAAGGACTGACACAGACCAAAGCCCTCCTTGGAGAGAGAGGGTAATCTCTGGTCAGCTTATCAGCACCTGTGTAGGATCTTTGATTATGTTTTCTCTGCAATACTTTTCCCTTAAGAATAGATGTGTTTGCTAAGAAAGGGCTGCATGGTCACATGACTCTGGCAATTACACCGTTTTCTGTCTCGGAGCAGAAAAGTAAAGCACGCCTGCTTAGACAGTCTGATTTTGCTGAAGATCTCACGGTATAGGCAGAGCTGTGAAGTCTGGAAATATCCCAGCCAGGAAGCAAAAGGAGAGATGTAGTGTCTGCCCAAGAGAGATGATGACTGAAGCCAGGAGCCTAGATTGGGTGCCCTTGCTGGACCATAGAGGAGTTGCCCTGAACTGTGGCCACTGATTCCTGCATCGAACTCATAACTCCTGGCTGGGCTACAGCAGATCTCTTACCACTTTGGCCAATCCTGATTTAAAGACCTCAAGTGAGGGAGAATCCCCTGCATCGGTTGTTCCAAAGGTTAATCACCCTCACCCTTAAAAACCTGTGCCTTATTTCTAGTTGCAATAGCTTCCAGCCATTGCATCTTGCTTTGCCTGCACTGGTAGCTTAAAGAGTCTTCCTGATCAGAAATCTTCTCCCTGTGTGGGTATTTCTAAACTTACCCACCCAGGAGTGCAATGCTCAGTTGGTTGGTGCGAGCTGGATTGACTCTTTCTAGTCCCACTCTCGGTGAACGAGGGCCAAGAATAGAGCAGAAGCAATCAGTCGGCGGCAGCCTCATTGTGTTAATTAGCTCGGGAAAGGTTTTGCAGCTCCAAATCCACCTGGCCCTGCCACATCAGCTCCGTGGGGAAGGCTGAGGTTCTCAGCAGGGCAGTGACCCCCACGGAGGACCCCAAACATCGAAAAGTGAGTCAGATTTGAATTCAGCATCACCAGATCAAAACTAAACCCTGAGCTGGTTCTTTTCCTTTCCCTGCTGACTGCTCAGCCTTTCCCTGCCCCTGCTTTTCCCTGCTCCCGGGAAGGCTGGACCGTTCCCTGCCCTAACGGGGGGCTGAGATTACCCCAGGCGCTGGGACTCCCGCAGTTAGCCCGGCACGTGGCGAGTCGCCCCCACGCTCTGCTCGCCAGGGCAGCGGGAAGTTTGCCTCCAGCTAAACGCCCGTTCTTAAAAGAGGGACGAGTCCAAGCATCGGCGGCCCCGCGGGGTCTGGGGCTGGCCCAGGGGAAGGGGGACGGGGCGTGCGGCGGGGCTAGAGGCCGGAGGTTGTAGGGGGACAGAGGCGGGATGGAGGAAGGGGGAGGAGCGGGGAAGGCCCCCCCCCTGCCCCACACAAGCCGGGCCCGGCGCCGGCCGGCCGCAGGCAGCATGTGACCGGCGGGGCGGGGAGCGGGGCTGGGCGCGGCGCGGCGGAGAGCGTGTGCCGGGCGGCCGGGCTCCAGCGGGGCATTTAAATGGCAGCGCTCGCCGCGGAGCTCGCCTGGAGCTCGCCCCCCCGGAGCCGAGCTCGCCCCTGCCGCGCACCATGAGATCCTCGCTGGCTCCCGGCATCCGCCTGCTGCGCGCTCTGCCCCGGGACAGCTGGTGAGCGGGGCCGGGCCGGGCCGGGCCGGGCGGCTGCTGTGATCGGGGCCGGGGCCTTGTAGCCAGGAGCCTGCAGCGGAGCCACGGGGATGGGCCGGTTCAGCCTTGCGGCGGTCACCGTCTGCCGGCTCCAGACAGACTGGCCGGGCGTGATAAGGGGGCCGCGCCCCAGCGCGGGGGCTGGGATATGGGGGGGCTCCGTGGGGCTGGAATATGGGGGGGCTGGGATATGGGGGGGGCCCGTGGGGCTGGAATATGGGGGGGCTGGAATATGGGGGGGCCCCGTGGGGCTGGAATATGGGGGGGCTGGAATACGGGGGGGGCGTGGGGCTGGAATATGGGGGGGGGAATATGGAGGGTCTGGGGGGCTGGAATATGGGGGGGAGAGGCCCCCCAGCGCTGGGGCCGGCGGGATTGGAATATGGGGGGGGCGCACCCCATCGCGGGGGCCCGGGGGGCCGGACTGAGTCATTTGTTGCCTTTCTCCCCTGGCACGGGAGGCACCTCTTCTATCTCGTGCTGAGCGAGGCATTTACCCAGGTCTACACCAGTTGGTGCTGTAAGCTGTTGGGCAGTTTGTGGGTGTCCATGGACCTGTTTAGGGATGACTCCGCTCAGGAAAGTTTAATCCACATTAACCCAGGCCTGGTGCATGCTACAGAGTTCGGTCAGTCCAGCTGTGGCACTCCTGGCTTGATGCAGATGTACCAACCGAACCCCCAGCTGAGACAGCCCTAGGTCGAGGGAAGAATTATTCCGTTGACCTCCGACCTCGCTGTCCCCTCTCGGGGAGGTGGATCACCTGCCTCGTTGGGAAAACCCTCCTGTCTGTGTAAGTAGTGTCTGCCCCCACATGCTGCAGCTGTGCCGCTGTAAGTGTAGACATACCCTAAAACCTACCTTTGAAGCAGATTAGTTAAACTGCATTAAACTCCTGTGGACAGGCGTTCAGAATTAACAGGGTCACAGTTGTAGTTCATGTGGATGAACGTTTCTGAGGCATGGTACCCGACAGACCTATGATGGTGTATAACTGTGTCACTCGGGTATGAAAATCCTGCCGATTTAGCGCCCGCCTCTCAGCGAGGTGGATTAACTCTGCTGGCGGAAGAGCTCTTTCCCAGCCATTTAGAGCATCTTCATTAAAGCGCTGCAGCAGCGGTGCTGATGCAGAATTTTAAGTGCAGACATGCCCCGAGTGTCCCTGTGCAGATAAGCCTTATGTGGACTGTGGAAACTCCAACGTAATACTGGTGGCCAGCAATGGAACAAATATTCTTAAGGTTATTTCTGTGGCCCTTTAAAAATCTGCAAATCCAGTGAAAATAAATGTCAAGTTTGTGCTTTTCATATTTCACGATGTCTTAGAATGTTTGCTTTGTTCGAGTGCGGAGGTTTTATATATCAGCAGCACCCTAGAACAGTGTGTCCTATGTTATGCATGGGCTGTTAATACTTCCCGCTTCCTAGTTAATCAAAGGATTACAGTTTAGTGCCTAATTCATAAATCTTGCAACATTCCTGTGAAAGAGAGTATTAATAGGCCCATTATAGACATGGGGAAACTGAGGCACAAAGCTCAAGGGACTTGACAACATCACATTAGTGGCAGAGCTGCTCGTAGAAACCATCAGCCTCAGTTTTCACTCATTTGCTTTAGCTGGACCATATGCCCATTTGCATGGAGTAATTTGCACTGCTTGCTGTCCATCTGAATGTATCTGTATTCCAGGTGTTACTCTGGTAAACTCTGGTGACTTTGTTGGGGTGGGTTGCGGCAGATATCCTGTTCTACTTGAAAAGTATTTCACTTACTCCACGCATTTGGCTTTTAAGTGACGAGCTCGAATCCCCTGGCATTGTTACAGTTTGTGACTCTTCCTATAATCCTGTAGTGTATCACTGCACTTCAAACAGTGTTTGGTAAAAGCCTGTCACTTGATCCACCCTTCTAAAGTGCTGTCGGATTACAGGAAATAAATTACACCTGCTTTACCCGTATCAGCTAAGCCATGAGAGTGAAGCTTATCTGGCTTGTTCAGGTCACTGAAAGGAAACTACAGTTCACCTGTAGCTGTTCCGTTCTTTGTAGCCGGTTCTCCGCTCACCCCAGCCAACATCTCCCCCTCGTCTCTGGGGCCAAGAAAGGTTCTTCCCCTGGGCATTGTTGAACTGTGTTGTATGGGAAGATGCATCCCCTGTGTTGGGGAGTTGCCTTGTTCGTCCACTGGCTTGCATTCCTGTCCCTGAAGAATTCGAAGAGCATTGTTGGGCTCTGTAGTCTTTAGTCTGCCCTGGAAATGAGATTAGGAGGGTCACGGCTGTGGAAATGGATGTCTGCAATTTTCATTTCCCTTTCTAATTGGGCAGGACAGGAGAGGGGACGCTCCTCTTGAGCCAGATAGGCAACGGTCTCCTGGAGAGAGACTTGGTCGCCATGAACAGAATGTTTTCAGGGCTTCTGGCTTCTCTTTTGACATCCCGGTTTTGATGCGGTCTCTCTTTGTGGAGCTGTGGATGGGGCCCCGGGGAAGCGCTGTAACTTTGGCTGAATTCTCAAAGCAGCACATGGGGTGGCAGTGCAGTTCCCTTTAGGGTTAGTGTCGAGAACCCCCTTACGCTCTGTTTTTAAACCTGATGGCCTCCGTTATCTGTGACTTCTATGGAAGGAGGGCTCAAAACCTTTTTGTTCCCGCCAGGGCTCAGTATAAATATCGAGTCATCACTTCCAGGGGGGAGAGCGGCTTGTACCTCTCTGCCATGTAATCCAGCCTGTCCTGTGACTGTGCTAAAGAATCACGGAAAATGTTGCTTTCTTCTAACACTGAACAAGGAGCCCTACTGGAATAAAGACTCATTCTTCCTTAAAGCTACTTTGTCTTGCTCTGCTTTAGTTTAAAGTTTCTTCCAGCAACCTTACCGGCTACCCGTCCTTCACCTCACCTAACCTGACTCCTTGCTGCAATTTTAAAGATACAATAGACCTTCTCATAGTGGCCATCATCATAGTATCTGGAAGGCTATGAAATCTGGTGTATGGTGATGTACTGTAACGTCCCTTAGAAAGCAAGGACAGAGAGAAATACCCAGTTCTAGTGGTTAGGGTCTGTCAAATGTGTGTGTATTGTACTTCTTTACGTGGCGTGTTAGTGGTTCAGTGTATCGGTAGGAAGCGATGGAACCTTTCACCCTTGCGTCAGCATACCAAGTGTGTGGTCTGTAGTGACTAGCTGGTTGCCTGTGCATCCCAAGTTGATTGTCTTGGTTCAGCTCCTGATGGACTGGGACCCAATACTGAGTCTGTCACTAGTCCCCTGGGCAACATTTTTTTGGCAAATAATAAATTAGCTGAAAAAATGCACTTTTGAGGGCACCAGAACTATTTGTGAATTTGGGTTGAATTCAGCAAATAGTTTTGGGGGTGGTGGGGAAGAAAAAAAGAGAAAAAACCAACCAGAAATGTCCAAATGAAGCGTGTTGGACATTTTTGAAACAAATGGTTTCAATGTTCCATTTCCAAACATTGTTTGCTTTTGGCAACCAAACCAGAAAATCAATTATTCATTCGGCTCTACTTACTGGGCCTGCTGCTGAGACTGCTAGTGAGTGACTGGGCCATGGAGACTGCACTATCCTCTCGGCTATAGCGGTGATATTTTTTTTCCCCCTCCTCAGCCCGGGGCCAAGGTATGCCGGCCGTCTGGAAGGTTGCATTACTGCCACATTCATAAATATGAGGAACTCCAACATTACAGGGATGAGCATCCTAGAAATAAATACATCTCATGGATGTCGTTGATCTTGGTTACTCTGATTGCCAGCGAGGTGATCTGACTATGGGACGTGCGTGTGCCGCAAGCGTTCATAGCAAAGCAACACCGATGTTGTTAACTCATTCAAACCTGCCGCAAAGGGGTATTGTCCAGAGCAGACTGACCATTGTGTTTCAGTGGGCCTTCGGGAACTAGCCATAATGCAGTCTGGATGATAGCAGTATTATCTGGGGAGTAGGGAGAAGCTTTTAAGTAACTTCGGGTCAAGTTGCAGTGGGGGAGGTCTAGGTTGGACATTAGGAAAAAGTTTTTCACTAGGAGGGTGGTGAAGCACTGGAATGGGTTACCTATGGAGGTGGTGAAATCTCCATCTTTGGAGGTTTTTAAGCTGTGGCTTGACAAAGCCCTGGCTGGGATGATTTAGCTGAGGTTAGTCCTGGTTAGTCCTGCTTTGAGCAGGGGGGTTGGACTAGATGACCTCCTGAGGTCCCTTCCAATTCTATGAACTGAATTCTTGCTTATCTATGGCTTTTAAAAAAATTTAAACTGCAGAGCTGTAGAGAGAAACGAGACACCTCTGTATTTGGCACTGGTGTGACTGATGCTGGAATACTCTGTCCAGTTCTGGTGTCAGCCGTTCAAGAAGGATGTTGATGAATTGGAGGGGTTCAGAGAAGAGCCATGAGAATGATTAAAGGATGAGAAAACAACCCTATAGTGATAAGCTAGATAGAGTGCGCTCCTTCAGTCTAACAGAGACGGTGAAGGGGTGACTTGATTGCACCCTGTAAGTATGTGTATTTTGGATAATGGGCTCCTCTGTCTACCAGAGAAAGGTATAATGTGATCGAGTGGCTGGGAGTTGAAGCAAGACAAATTCAGAGTGGAAATAAGATGCAAATATTTAAGACTGAGGGAAATGAAGTTGTTTCAGTGGTTACTAAGAGTTGTGGACACCGGCAATTTAGAAATCAAGTATGGATGTGTTTTTTAAGATCTGCCCTAGTTCAGGAGGCGTTACTGCGGGGCAGGTCTTTGGCCTGTGCTATACAGGTCACACTGGATGATCACACGGTCCCTTCTGGCCTTGGAATCTAGGAATCCCCTCGTGTGTTGGTCTTTTATGCCAGGTTTCAATCCAGGGTTCAAGTGATTTTATGCATTAAGCTTAATGAACCCTTGGAAATGATCTGGCGGCAGAGCTGACACGTGTGGGACACGTCTGCCGTACCGGTCAGCCTGTGCTGAAAGAAAAGGCAGAGGAAGCTCAAAACATCGACCTTATTTAGTGCCACTGGCTTTGGGACGTCATAGGATCAGAGTTTGCTCTTCACTGGATTTCAGCATTGGCGTTTCTATGCCACCGGGCGGTGTGTGGGGGAGGTGAACAAGACTGAAATGAAGAAAAAAACATTGATCTTCAATGTGCACCGAGATGTAGACAAGCCCCGAATGCATCTCTGGGGCTTTCCTGTGTGCCTGGTACATTCCCTTGAAGGGGCGAGGGGTGTGGGAAGTAATCCCGAAAGGGCAGCCTAGCTGGTCGGACACAGATACTGCCGTTATTTGCTGCCAGTGTACAGGGATTGTGTGTTTAGATGAGCAGACCAGGGCGGAGGGGGAACATTAACAGATTAACTTGGATCCTCAGAAGTGACCTTTCCCCTACCGCCCCAGTGCTACCATTGCCAGACCCTGTGCCCCACTGCTTAGATGGGGACTCACCTGCCCGGTGCTTAGTCCGTGGTTCCTACCCTCAGCTGCCGGAACAGAGAGCGATGATGGTTCAGCTGCTGGACAGCTGCCAAGTGACTCCATTTCTCTGACTCCAGATGCTTCTTCCAGACTGGCATTTTTCTTAACCTCTCCCACTGCGGCTGTTGCATTGGTGCCGCCCCCCTGGTGATGGCATTGGTAGCTGCCATTGCATCGCATCCTGTTGTCCAGCGCACAAGCCAGGAGGCAGCACATAGGAGATGGCTGGTACCCTCTTTCTCGTGCATCGACATTGGGGGTGAATGAAAGAGTGGCAGGGCTATGTTGGCAGCGGGGAACACTGGATCTGGAAAGGGCTGCCTGTGTGTTTAGAAAGGGGCGTGAAGGTTAGAGAGAGGGGAATGAAAAACCATTTGTCCAGAGTAAAAAGTGAATCTACCTGCAGGGCTGGGTTTACAATAACGTTATTTTTCTAAAAACCCAGTTTCTCTTCTCCCTGTTCGCTGGGAAGGGACAACCTCCTGCTTTTCCATTTTTGTGTCTCAGATTCCACATCGACCACCCAACTCCAGCTTATGTTCATCTTTTTCCCGTCTCCTCTTGCCCCCACCCCCAAAATAAACTCGCCATTGCTACGTGTGTGGCGCAGCAGGGTCTTGGCGTCACACATCTATTTGTATTACATTGTGTCCAGAGAAATGAAGTCCCTTTGTGTGAAGTGTGGAAAAGTACCGTGTGCATCATTAAGACCAAAGGTACAATACAGTACTGTTTAACGTCAGATCATTGGGTGACAATTTTCCTGATTGGTTAAGCTGTCACTTCAACACCAGATTATTTCAAATCTGTTTGCAGAGAAAATGCCTGTGTAAATGTAAGAGAGAGCCTTGTCGATAAGCAACAGAAATAGAACGTGCTCATGTAACCTTTTGGCATTGAACCAACAGCACCAAAGGGGCAAGCCACTGAAGAGGTAATTACTGTACCTGAGTAGTTGCTTCGTATGCTCTGTTTTGGAGTGGAAATTGTCCCATGATCTTCGTCTGGCAGGGACTCAAGGATTTTTCATTTTCATCTACACCACGGGATGTGGTTCGCCCGCTCGGAGCATTTGGGCATCTCTCACCTAATCAATTCCCTGCGTTGCAGGGGCCTTGGTTTTTCCGTACTGTCCCTGTGGCATGCAGTTTAAACTAAAATATTTCAGTCCTCAGAAGACCGAAGTCTCTGGTAGGGGTATCTGGGTGGCAATTAATGGCCTGTGATATATAGGACAGACTAGATGATCCAAAGATCCCTTCCATCCTTAAATCCTATGAAACGATGAGTTTTGAAGTGGCTGCCATACCTGACTCAGGTGCCCAATAATATTCTAGATGTAAAAATCTAGATGTATTCTAGATGAAAAAAAGTAAATTGAGGAAACCGATTTCATCCTATGGAACCACATGTGTCATCAGCAGGGTTGGAACCTTCAGGTCCCTCAGACCTCTACCCCTTCAGCTGGTGGAGTAATTGACAGCAATAGTAACCCTTTGTGTAGAGGGGGATGAGACTTCACTGGAGGGTTTCACAGATATTTGCTGACAGCAGAGGGGTGGTGACTTGGGAATCTTGGATTCCGTTTCTGGCTCTGGAGGGGGGGGTGTGCTTTGTGGTCACAGACTCTTCTGCTCTGTCCACTCCAACTTGTCCATATCCCAGGCCTGTCTCTTCCCCACCATTGGCTTCTCATCCCAGTTCCATTCTACTTGCCTATACTGTCCCCATCTCCACTGCTCAGGCTTCTCATCTAAGTCCCAGTCTCTTTGGCTGGCCAACCCTACTCTCCCCGTCTGGGATCCCCTTCTGAGTTCGTCTCCCCCCATTCCTAGTATCCTTGCTCAGTTGATCCCAGTTGTCCCCTAGGAGTTAACACTAGGAGTTAAAGGAACTTTGCCCGGAGGTGACAAATTCACGGAATTCTGTGTCTGGGTTCACAAGACATTTCTGGAAACTGATGCTCCCTGCTCACCTGATATGAGCAAGGATTCAAACCAGACCAGGAGACTTCCCACCCCTTTGACAAAGAGGGGGGGTGTGCGCTTTTGATGGAAGGCAAAAGCAGTGTTCTGGCTAGCTCTTCAAAGCGTGTCTTCTGTCCAGTCTGCGTTGCTTCAGCTGTGCCTACATCCAACTTGGGCCAGGTGCTCTCCATAGCCTTTCCTGTCAGAATGCTGATGTTTCGGTGGAGATGGGGTTTCCATCAGTTGAGAACGAGTTAGGTGGTAGGGTGTCATTGGCCACCGAGCCTGTGGCATCTCACTATCTCTCTCTGATCTCATGTAGCTACTGAAGGGGAGTAGGATAGCTTGGATCCCTGTGGGATCCTACCTTTGGAGAGGAGGAGCAGTTACCCATCACTATTCTCTGAGCTCTGGTGGAGAGAAATGGTTGGAACCAATTGGTTGTAATTGAAGGCTGTCCCATGATGCAGATAGACAAGGGGACCAAATTAAGATTGCCTCAGGCATGTTTAATTCTGGCACTTCCTAACTTCTGAGTGCTTGATTTAGTGACCGTAATGTCCTTTTAATGGTGCCTGTGTGTGAATAAATGTTCTGGAAAGAGGGCTGGGGGGCGATAGCACAAGAGTGTTTAGATTAGTCAATTCCAAAGAGAAGTGGGGATACAGGGGGATCTAACTAACCATGCGGCCCATTCACTTTGATGGCAAATGAAATTCCGTCTTGATAAATGCAAAGTAATGCATATTGGAAAGAAAACAAATAAACTCTTTGTATACCTTAGCTGTATTGACTCAGGAAAAGGATATGAGTGTCACGTAGGACAGCTTAACAGACACTTCTGCTCAGTGAGCAGCTGTGGTCAATAAAGCAAACAAGATGTAAGGATGCATAAGGAATAGGATGGAGAATAATATCAAAACTAGTCTAATGCCCTTCAATATAAATCAGTGGTGCGGCATCATCTGGGTATCGAGTAAAATACTGGTCGCTTCATCTTGAAAAGGATATTGCGGAATTAGAGTGGGTTCAGAGAAGGCAACAAAAATGATCAAGGGCCTGGAAAAACTCTTCCATGAAGAAAGATTGATGTGACTGGGATTGTTTCCTTTAGAAAGGAGATAAGAGGGGGCATGATAAAAGTCCATACAAATAAGCAATGACCTGAAGAAGCTAGATTGAGTGTTTTTCAATTTGCCCGGTCTTGTAACACAAGAACAAGGAGACATTCAAGGAAATTAAAAGGTGGCAAATTCAAAACAGATCAAAGGAAATGTGCTTTCACGCAGTGCTCTGCTAAACAGTGGAACTCCATTGCTATTGGCTGTCACTGAGGCCAGAAAGTTAGTGAGATTCAAAAAGATCCCGGAGAGATCTCTGCAGACAAAACACTGAACTCATGAGGCGCCACCTTTTTGATCTAGTTCGAACCGTTGGAAGAGGGTAGGTTGCTCTGCTAAAATAGCCGGTTTAGCCCTGCTGAGTGACTTATGCTGCTGAGTTGCACTTGTTAGCATTCAGGGTTACGTGAGAGAGGAAAACATTGCAAAGTCTCTGCCCTGGGAACCTGGACAAGTATTCGCAGTCTTTTTGGGGTCTTGTTTCTTCTCTCTCTGCACCATCTAATGTTGAGAGTTCTCGTGGAAAGAACATCTGGCTTCTGTGCGGAGGAAAGAAGTGAGGGATTTCCAGCTGCGGTCTGGCTCTCCCATGCCGAATCTGCACTGAATGCTTACGCTGCACTTGTCATGACTGATAACACATCAGCTGGGCTCACTGCTCTGGAGGCCTGATCCAAAGCCATATGGAGGACGTGCCAGGTTTTCTGTTGGGCTTTGGATCAGCTCCTACCTGCACCGCGGTGTGGCTGCTTCTGTTGTCTCCCTGCCACTGGAAGCCCCGGTGGGAATCCACACTCTGCTCCCGAGTGACTTGGCTGCAGAGTGCGGTGGGGCGTCGGGTTTTGTGTGGCACTTACTAACTGGTTACAGACAGAGCTCGCAGGCCAGCCTTTGCACACAGGCTTTCAAGAACTCCGGCGGCACCTTAACTAGTGGATCCTGCTCCTCACCCAGCCCGAGAAACAGTGTTAGTCCCAAAGCCTGTTGGTTCCAGTTCCCTCTCCCCCCCCACAAATACAGGACCTTCATGTGCTTTGCCTGGATCTGGCTGTGTTGCATTTTTCTTGGCTTCTTTTGCATTGAGGGATCCTTGATTGCCTGGCCCGTTGCTCACCACGTCAGGGGCCTGCAGTTTCCTCTCCGATCTCTTCAGCCCTCTCTCCTGTCCACTTTCCTCTAAGATAGCTAAATCCTAGATTGCGCAGGGGCAGCGAATTCCAGGAAGGGCTGCTGAGTGTCCTCCATCAGGAGCAGCTGAGAGCTTAGCATTGCTTTCCTCGGCCCCTCCCCCCATGGGTCTCTGCTTTCTCTTTGCAGGATTTTCTTAAACTGTATTTTATTGATGTCTTCAAGTCAGTTCTCTCTTTTAAGCAGAAGTGAAACCAGTTTGAGGCAAGAACAGGAGCAGTTCGGTTCAGAAGATGAATCCTCTGGGGGAAGGAAGCCAAGAGCTACACTATGGCATACAAAACAACCAGAGTTTTGGGGCACCTAAAAGACTAACAAATTTATTTGGGCATAAGCTTTTGTGAGCAGAAACCCACTTTGTCAGCGCTGATGAAATGGGTTTCTGCCCATGAAAGCTTATACCCAAATAAATTTGTTAGTCTTTAAGGTGCTACAGAACTCAGCTGTTCAGTTTCCATCTTGGAGAGTAGAAGAGATCCCTGGGTGTGTCCATTCCCCCCCTCTCCACACACCTGTCAGCCGTGGTGGGGCTGTCTCAGTTTAGGGTAAAAGTACCTGGGACCAGTAAATGCTGTGTTGGATGCGAAAGCTCACGTGTGACCTCCCCGATGGCAGCAGTCCCTGTGATTGGTGTCTTTCACTGGTATATCTGTGCTACTGAGCAAATAGAGAATCCCTGCTTGAGACCCTCGGATCCTGCCCCTTCACTCCCTCCTCACCACAATGCAGTCCTCGTCAAGCCAGATTTGTCGCTAGCCATTCTGCGCAGGCCAGCTGTTCCAGTGGAAACTTTGTGGAACATAAACGCTGAATCAGCCCCTAAGAGGATGTTGGGGGTGGGGAGCTAGGGCATGAGTTCTAAAGCCTAAAGTCCTTAAAGCCGAATGTGTGAAACTGGCTAATTCTTGGGGGGGGTTGTTTTTCAGTCTTCAGATTGTTTAATGCACTGATGGTGGCTTCTCCTCCTTCCTGTAGTAGAGGTGAAAGCTCTGGTCAGTGTTGGTGTGAACAGATATCTCAATCTGAATTGCTGACTCTCCAGGCCTGAAGTGGAAGTGGTCCAGCATTGGACTAGACCAAAGTAACAAAATCAGAGTTCTTCTGAACGCAGATAGAACTCCGATCAGGGTTGAGTGGGGAGGTGGCGGGAAAAGCTCATGCTCATCTCAGAGCAGAAATGTTGCTTGGGATTCTTCAGGATGAAATGTGTAACTCAGCGAGCGCTTGTCTAGGGAAATGGAAAAGCAGAAAATGGAGTTCGGCAATTCTGCAAACAAGGCATTCTCTATGCTGTTGTTTTGGACTGAAACTACAATAGCAACTTAAGTCACTGATCCAGACCCCCCTGCATCCTCCTTCCCTCCCCCATTTTTGTGTTCACGTTAGGGAAGTTCCCTTATTTGGTGTGCACTATTGTCTGGACTGGGTTGGCCTGCCTGAGTGTGATCCCTGTGGATTAGGGTGCTGATTCTTGGTCATCCCTCTGCATCATGCTTAAGTGCTGGGTCCTGGGAGAGGGAAATATTCTGTGTGTCTGACTTTTTCCTTCCCTGTCCTTCCTGTTTCTCTGCATGCCACACACACAGCAGGGCTGGAGTGAAACGCGGTCACGGGAGGCTGTAATTCCACTGCTGCTCCCATGTGACACTGGAAACACACTTAGTCACTCTGTGGTTGAGTTGCTTTGTCTGAGGGAAATATTGAAAAGCTCATTGCAGTGGAATCTGTTCCAGATAAACAGCTGACACATGAACCGTGGTCCTTGAATCAAAGCCTAGGATTCCCTTGCAGATTTCTGCTGCTCTTACATGCATCTTTGAGTCGTTGCCTACCTTTCCAAGCTCCTCTTCCTGATAGATAATCGATTTTTAAGGGCTGAATCGATCAGTGTTGAGCATCTAGTCTGACCTTCATAACATAGGCCACAGAACGTCCTTGAATTAATTCCTGTTAGAGGCCAATATTTATGGCTGAACGAAGCATATCTTTTAGAAAAATATCCCCAGTGTGATTTTTAAAAACTGGAAGTGGAGAATTCACCACAGCCCTTGGTAGGTTGTTCCAGCTGCTAATTACTCTCACTGTTAAAAAATAAATACAAAATTGAACAATTGCACCTTATTTCTATGGTCTGCATTTGTCCACATTCAACTTCCAGCCACTGGATTATGTTCTATCATTCTCTGCTAGACTGAAGACCCCTCTACCAAATTTGTAATATCTTCTAGAAATATGAATTAGCTGGCAGGCCCTCCCCACGGAAGTCTTATACTGCTTTATTTAGGTGCTTTATTGGAACCAACTGAAAAGGTTGAGAATACCTTTCTAGGCAAACTTTTCTTCTCACGATCTCAGAACATAGGAGGAATTTTCCTATTGATCAGTGTTGTGGCTGGCTGTTGAAAGCTTATTCTAACGTACAAAGTAATATGTTGTCAAAACGCGGTGCGTACGGTAGGGAGTGGTCCTGCATGTGGGGGGATGGACAAGTTGAGCTAATTGTACTTTTCCATCTCTGATTTCTGAGACTGCCTTGCGATGATCAGTCCAGGGTAATAGAACGACCAGGAACTGCTCTGTTCTCTCGAATTTGAAATGAACATGTGCCCAGTGCTGTACGGTGCTCCGTTCCAGCCAATCCCATATCCATGGTGGTAGAAGGCACTTCGTATCTCACAGGATTGGCCACACTATTTGCAACGTTTTTTCTTACTGAAAATGGGCCTATGCTGAGAGCTGCTTCTCCTTGTACGTTGGCTCATATTACGCTGCAACGCATCTCTGGCTTTTCACGTATCCTTCTACAGTGAAACGTGCATGTACGTTAAGGGCTTGCAGAGAAAAATTAAGGCTAGCGAAACAGGTGACGGTTCCCAAAAAGGCAGGGGACCCAGTGAGGGGAGGATGTTGGCCAATTTAACACACGCAAAGGGGATGTGACACTAATAACTCCACAAAGACAGGCTGAACTTTTTCTCTCTCTTGTTGAGATCTTTAAATAATCTTTTGGTGAAGACGGAAGGTCCTGCCAAAATAACTTGTTTCCTACACATCTGCTCTTAAGCTTGTTCATAGAGGCCCCCTAAAGGTCATCAGGTGACCTGAGTTGCATGAGTCGTAGCGTGTAAGGGAACTAACTCAAGAACTCACGAAATCAGTGATAATTATAGTTTTAAAGAAATCATGTGGAAAACTAGGGAGGTATTAGAGGTTTGGGGGAAAGCAAACTGTACTGACTTTCCAGAAAGGAAAGAACTGCCCAGATCACGTAACATCCTGTATCCCATAAGGTCTAACTCTTGTCCCCAGTAATGCTCCCCCCCCCCCCCCCCCCCCCCCCCCCCCCCCCCAACAAAGGGGTTCATAGAACCATGAGCCATAGGCACTGGGAATTTAGACAGTGCAAATCTTTCTGGAGAAACTGGGTTGCTTTTTTGATTGCTAGAACTTGGTGAATGAGTGGGAATCCAGTAGATGAACTGCCCCTTCATCTCAATGGAATATTCACTATGGAGCCTAAAGATGGATTTTAAAGGCCACTTTTACTACTTAATGATTTTTTTAGAAAGAAATCTATACCTACTGTTGGGTTAGAAATGGCATTTGAGTAGAATGTGTCCACTTCTCTGTATTCTGACCTGTCAGGGGGAGTTCTGTCGTGTGGTAAATGTGGTGTGGGTCCAAGTGTCAGGAAAATCTTCCTCTCTGCAAGATGTATTGAGCTGTAGAATTGTCTCCCCAGGGAAGTGATGAATGCCTTCCGCTTGGAACTAAGACAGTGCTCGTGATCATGCTGTAGGGAATATTTTTGCGTTGCTGGGTCATCCGATCAGTCCTACGTGTCTTCATCTCTAACTCTTGAGTTTCTGAGTCACCTAGTAGAACAGCTGCTGGAGGAACCAGAGTTTAGGCTGCTGTACTAGAACTGTGCCTGTTTAATTTCCACACTGGACCAGGTGCAGAGAAGGATGCTCACGGCAATGGTGAGCCTATCTTACAAGACGAGATTGAAAGAGCGTGGCGTGTTCACCCTAGCACACCACAGGCTGTGAAGAGGTATGGTTGCTCTTGATAAATACATCGGGAGCTACACCAAGGAGGCAGAAAAGCTATTGAAGCTAAAAGACAATTTGGCGTAAGAGCAAATGGGGATAAACTGGACAGGAATAAATTGAGGCTGGACGTTAGAAGCAGGTTTCTACCCATCCCAGGAGTGCAGTTCTGGAACAGCCTCCCCATACGAGCATAGGGAGCAAGAAACCTGACTGGCTTTAAGATGGATCTTGATCAGTTTATGAACAGGATTGTTTGTCGGAGTTGTCTGCTACAGCAGGGACTGGACTTGGTGGCCCAGGAGGTCCAATCGTGTTCTAAACGTAATGTTGCATTGATCTCATTGGCTTTAAAATGCACCAGTTGAACCGTTCTTCATGTGGGACAAATCCAGCCTGTGTTCCCCCTGATTTTTCCAGTCTCTACCCCAGCCCTGAAGAAGAGCTCTGTCTAAGCGCAAAAGCTTGTCGCTCTCACCAACAGAAGTTGGTCCAAGAAAAGATAATACCTAAACCTCCTCCCCCCCCCCCCCCTTATCTCTAATATCCTGGGACTGGTCGGGCTACACAGCACTGCATACAATCTTGACCCAGAACAGGGCAAGAGATGGTATTTTCATGAAAATACCAAGATCCCCTCTTCTCAAGTGGTTGGTCTCCATGTGTGTATGTAGGGAGTGAATGTGTCTTAATGCCCGTTAACTTGCCCTGCTGGAACCAATATTCCACCTGTCTCAGGCCGTGTCTTAGTAAGTGCGGCATCCGGGGGTCCCACCTTTGTCCCACAGGCTCTGCATTAAATCTACACATTCGAAGCAGGCTTTTCTAAGTGCCAGCCCTGCAAATTCAACCTGGCGTCCGGGAATCAAAGTGAGCGCTGATGGTTTTGTTCATTAGCTGCAGGAAAGGTTCCGTAGGCCGAGTTCCGCACTCGGAGACTGCTGGGCAACCTGCCGGGCCTTGCGTAGGTGTGACACTGGCACTCCGTAAACCATTGTCGATGCGCAAGAGGGAATAGATTTCCCCCCTCCTCCCCCGTTGCTCTCTGGAGTGTAAGGAAGTGAAAAGCAATACATCAGTTTTGCTCCTGATGCGCACACGGAGCAGATATGTGGGGGCAGAGGCTGCCCTTTGACAAGGGGCCTTTCTCTAAACTGCATCAACCCCTGGGGAAACCTGCCTTGAGGTCAGGGCATAGCTCAGTTTGAGGTGCCGAAGCTCCATTCGTAGACAGTCTGATTCCATTCCATGGACTCCCAGAGTCTCGCTGCTGCTTCTCTTGTGCCCGGTGCTCTGATCAGAGCCAGTCCCTGGACAGCCCTCCCGGGATCACCATTCGTCTCCAGCCCTTCTGGTGGTGAGCGCTGCGTCCTCTCTCGCTGCCTCACTCACCACAGCGGTGCTCCAAGAGCAGCAGGGCCAGTGCCAAGGGACAGTCGAGGGCGTCAGACGCACGGTTAGACTGAGCAGGTGTATTGGCCATTGGGGTTGGGGCCCAGCTGTGAGAAGTTGGCGTCTGATCTCTCCCCTTCCTTGCGTGCTGGTAAGCCTCTCCCGCCGCTTTCCTTAGAAGCTTTATTCTCCTTGTTCAAGCCCCTCTCCTGCTGATTGGCTGCCGCGTCCCGGATCTTGTTCCTAAACGCCTCGAAGCCAAGAGTGGGCCTTGCGGTCCGAGCCGTCTGCGCCCGCGTCTCCACGCATTCGTTCTGTGCTGCAGTACCGGAAACCAAGGCCCGGCTATAAAAGCCCATTGCTCTGTGTACACTGCGTGCTTCCAGCCCAGGAAGTGAGGGGTGGGGGCAGGTTCTGCTAGGGCATCCCATGCTACGGTACCTACATGTCCACCCCCGGGGAAGGAAATGGACACTCCGAGTCAGGAGCAAAGAGCACCCTCCCACCGGAGAACGTGGCTTCAAGTAGTAAAAGGCGCGTGTGGCGTAGAATGGCTCAGCCTGGTGGTTGGCCTGAGGCTGAATCTTTCCTATACAATGTGTGAATGGCTGGTGCTGCGCCGTTACCAAGGCAGCCGCTGGGGAATGAGTTTGAGTAACGGCTTGGGACCGACTTCCTTCTGGTGCTCTCAGGCTGGAGACGCAGAATTTGTGTCACCCGGGGTGAGCCGCGAACGTGGGAAGATGGCTGCATCCCCACCTGAGCCGTTCTGAGCCCGGCAGGGGAGAAGGATGCTTCACTGAGGCTGCTTGACAGACTGACACGGTTTAAAGAAACTCCTGTTCTGTGGGGAGGAGAAACTAGGAAAGCAATGGGAGCAGTGGGGCAAGAAACCTAGCTGGCTTCAAAACTGAGCTTGATAAATGTATGGAGGGGCGGGGATGATGGGACAGCCTAATTTGGCAATTGACTGATCTTTGACTACTGGTGGTAGATATGCCAATGGTCTGATGGGTCATTGGGCTCTGAGTTACTACAGAAAATTCTTTCCAGGTGTCTGGCTGGTGAGTCTTGCCCACATGCTCAGGGTTTAGCTGATCGCCATATTTGGGGTCGGGGAGGAATTTTCCCCCCAGGGCAGATTGGTAGAGACCCTGGGGGTTTTTCACCGCCTTCTGCAGCGTGGGGCACGGGTCACTTGCTGGTGGATTCTCTGTACCTTGAAGTCTTTTAACCATGATTTGAGGACTTCAGTAACTCAATCATCGGTCAGGGTCTATTACAGGAGTGGGTGGGTGAGGGTCTGCATTGTGCAGGAGGTCAGACTAGAGTCTGAGTCTATGGTGCTGAGAGAGGCCTGAGGAGCGGGGTGGGGACAGCAGGCTGGACCAGAGTTTAGCGTGACAGGCGGTACAAAGGGCTGCATGCTCTTCCTTTCCCTCTGCACAGGATTTCTTCCTTTGAAGAAATCCACCAGCTCAATAAGTTCCAATCATGACTATGGTCCCTTTAACATGTGCTCTCTCTTCCCAGTCACTAACACTGGGATTTCCTGCCGGCTCTCTTCCTCTGTCCCCTTCTCCTGCCCACGTGACCCCTTCTAGCCTCGAATTCTCCTCTCTCTAGCATCAGGTTCCTTTTCCTCCCAGGACCAAACTTGTTTTTGTCCGTCTGCCCCTAGACTATCACCTAGTTTCCCTTCTGTTTCTTTGCTATGTAGGTTCTTTCAGCTCGTTTATCACTGCAGCGTCTGAGCCTCTTCCAGTCATGCATTACGCAGCGTGGCTAACCTCGGTCACGTTTGTTCTCCCGTCCTCTCCCAGGGGGGAAGTGTGTGCAGGGGAGTGGTTTTGTTTATAGTGCGTGGAACACACCCGCTGCTGTATGTCCGTTAGAGGTGGCAGGTCTAGGAGCGCACCTGGGACTTGGTGTGAAGGAGAAGGCGGAAGGCCCGGCTTGGTCTGTGGTTCTGTGATGGTTCATTCCCCTGTCGTGACAGCTTTCTCAGGTCTGGCTCGTCTCCATGCTCTGAACGTGCCCCGGACAGCCCCCGCTGGACCTGTCTGACGGTCCCAGAGCTGTCCTGTCCTCTAAGTGCCCGAGTTTGTCCTCCCTTGGTTTTCACGCTCCCCTGCCTCTGATCGTGCCTTTATTATCTCACTGGGTGGCTTCTCTTCCCCCTCCCTTGTGGACGCTGTCCGGCCAGGCTCTGTCCTTTTTCCCTGGACACCCCCTGTCCGCGCTCTTGTCCGCAAGCATGGCCTTCGCTGCCATCTCTGTGCCATCGACTCTCACATCTACCTCTCTGCTGAGCTTTCTCCCTCCCTCCAGCCCGTATCTCAGGGCTTGTCTGTACGTGTAGCGCTTCGTGAAGGTGCGGCCTACGCCGATGGAAGCATTTCTCCTGTCGGCGTAGGTACGCTGCCGCCTCCCTGAGAAACTCTCCCCTAGTCGACATAGGGCTGTCTGCGCTGGCAGTCAGGTCAGTAAAACGCCATCGTTACGCTCACCTACCTTTGTAGTGTAGACCAAGCCTCAGCCGGACCTCTTTGGATGCCCGGTCGTCACTTTAGACTGCATCTCCTCCTCCTCTTTCTCATCACCGTGGGCAAACTCCTGGCCTCCCGGTGGTACCGGCCTGTAAAACTGGGTGTCAGCTGTGGTGGATCTACCTCTCTAGACCTGCATATTCGAACCACTTTTCAATCTTGCCATGTCCTTGTGCGACATCTCAGCCTTTCCTCTCTGCCACGGAACCAGAACACCTGTCGAGGCCTTCACCGCGTCACCCCTTGGCTGCTGCACTCCTGCTTCCCGCACGTCTGTACACAACGTTGGTGCTAAAATCACCTTGGCTTGTCGCTTGGATCCTGTGAGCCCCCCCAGGCCTCCACTGACTCCCATCTACCCCAAACTAGCTTCTTGCTTTCACTTTTTTAAGGCTGTTCGTCAGTTGACCCTGTCCTGCCTTAACTGGTCTAATAACGTCTCCCATCATGCCCCATCTTCATTCTGCCAGTGATCCCAGACTACATTGCTCACCCGTCAGCGTCCCTCTTAGCTGCCTGTGGGCTGCCTGTCTCCCATTGTCCCTTATGGTTGGAATGGTGGGGGGAATCTCCCTGATAAAATCCAAGCAGCCTCTATCACGGCCTTCTTCAGGTTGCTCCAGATTCACCCTTGCTGTGCGGGTGATCAAAGCTAGGCAGACGACAAGCGGGGAGTATTCAGCTTTCCTTTCTGCGTAGCTTTATCCTCACCTGAAATACCACCTGACTGGAAGACTTCCCTCCCCCAACCTTCCCTTCTCTGGTTTGCCTTGATGTGATAAGCCGTCACGGCCAAGATTGTCTTTCTGTGGCTGGACGGTGCAATGGGTCCCCGACCCTTATGGCCTTTGGATGCTACAGAAGTTTAGATATTTAGTTACAGGCAAAAAACAAAGACAAACAAAACCAGTCAAAGCTATTTAGGTTACTGTGTCAAGCACTCGGAAGTTAGGAAATACCTGATTTACAGTTGCCCACATAACCTTAATTTAATTCCCTTGTGCATCCGTCCTCACTGAATAAGGCAAGGGTCCTGTGGGGGAAAAAATAGCACGTAATCACAGAACGAAAGCCTGTGTTGTGTGCGTGCACAAGAACGCCAGACTAAGGCTGCCTGGGCAACAGGAAATCTGGTGGTTTCCTAATTTTCGAGCGCTTTGCTCTGGGACCAAAATGCTCTTTAAATGCAGTTTGTATATAACTTTGCAGTGTGCGTGCATGTGTGTGTTTAAAGGTGGAGGGGGGAAAAATAAAAGCAAATTGTTTAGATAAGACTAGAACAGTCTCTCTCATTATGCATCATGAGTGGGCTTTGAACCCTGAGCCTTCTACAGTCCAGATTGCTATCGCTTGAGTTTCAGGCCTAGCGATGTCAGCTGGAGAAGGTTGTTTTCTCTCACAGGTGTGCACTGCTGGGGTTGGGGCGGTGTAGGAATTTGGGGGGAAAGAGGGGGAGCCCATTCCTCTTTCCCCACCCCTGGAAGTTGGGAGAGCGTTAGTTCCACGTGGTGTCTTCAGGGGAGGAAGAAATGGGTCACGGGGGCCATATGCTGAATCCAGGCAACTCTCCTTCCTCTCCGTATGCACATTCCCCACACCCCATATCACCAACCCTCCATTTTACAGCTGCTCCGGCAGCTCCAGCCCTCCCCGCACAATCTCTGCTGCCAGCGTGGCCCTGGGAGCCCGACGCTGGAGTGTGCGCCTCCTGTTATCTAGGAAGGCTGCCCACACATCCCTGAGGAATGCACGCGCGGGACGGGCAATGGAGACTGAGCAGTTTCTAGCTCGTGAAATGCTGAGCTGACGTTCATGGGAGAAAGTCACAGAGGGGGTTCCCACTGCTCAATATCAAAGGCGTTCTGTGTCCGACTCTGCGAGGCAGGAGAGTCGCTTCGAATGGAAGCGGTTCGGCGATTTAATATAGGGGTTGATTAACGAGCACGCTCCACCTAGCATTGTAGTTGGGTGGATGGACTAGAAGCCGGGCTGTGTCTTTCACCTGTGTCACTGCTCTGCCCCAGTGCCATGGGTGTCCTGCCCTCTGCAGCTCTGCGGGTGTGACTGAAAAGCCTCCAGGGTTGCCAGCCTTGCACTTCAGTTTTTACTGACGTGATCTGAAGTTGGTTTTTTACTGACACGGTCGGCTTTGTACTGACGTCACTGAAAATACCATAAACCAGACAAGAACATCACAGAGGTGTGCAGTCGCTCACAGGGAATTTGGCTTTCCGCAATTGTTTTAGATGCATGTAATTGACGAAGCGTGTTCTTTGGGCGCGTGCAATGACAGAAAACAGGGAATTGATCGTCATGATCAGTGGAGATCCAAGAAGTGATTCTGAACGACCGCAATCAATGTCAAAATACGATGTCTTCTTTCTACCCAATTTTACGGACGCTTTCATTTATTTACAGGTTTACTGACCGTGTTCAAATTGTACATTTTTTGATGGACTGTCTGTAAATTTATGGATGGTTGGCGACCCTGCCAGCCAGCTGAGAGGTTCTGGAATGGGGTGGGGAGGGAACTGGTTTCAGACCCACTTAAGGTGGAGCCAGTGCCATGTTGGTGGGGAAGGGGTCACGGCTTGTACCAAGCTCTGACGTGGCAAAGCAGTGACTAGTACAGACTGGTGCGAACAATCGGATTCCTGCAGCAGGGCCCCAGGAGCCAAGGAGAGCGTTTCCCCACTGTTCTAATGCCTGGCCTCACTTGTCCCATTTCTCACTGTTCCCCTCTCAGGTATCGGGGGCTGACGCTTGTGCTGACGTTCCTGTTTTATGCCAGTTTCCATCTCTCTCGCAAACCCATTAGCATTGTGAAGGTAAGCGCTGGACCTGGAGCGTGACACGCAGTGTGGCCCTCTGCTCAGCTTCTGTAATGAGTCCTGTTCTGGCCAGCTCCCGGCCCACGCCAGCACCCACACCCTGCCACAGCCGGCAGTGCGCGTCTGGCAGCCCTTGGCCAGGTGCGCTAGGGTCTCATCCTGGTGCATTTTACTGGGAGATGTCTGGGTCAGGGGCAGGAAAAAGAGTTCTTGATGAGGATCACCCCTGCAAGGGTGTTAAATACCACTCCTGATGCCTGAAACGTGGCCGAGCAGGGTCAGGAAGACCTCGGGCGAGACGTCCTAGGCATCAAGGAGGCTTGAAACCCACTGGTTGGTGGGGGCAGGGTAGCCCCAGGTGATGGAGAAGCAGAGAGCACCCGGGGGGGGTGACTGAGTGGGTGCTGGGTTGGGACAGGGTGCGGGGTGAGCCGTGTGGGTGAGTGCAGGAGGGAAACCAGAAGCGGGAGCCTCCTGGGGTCCTTGTGTGAAGATGGGGCCTCTTGAAGGAGATCTGGACTCTTCAGCTTGTTCTTTCCTTGTTTGCTTCTCAGAGTGAGCTGCATACCAACTGCTCTGCCCAGGGAAGGGGTGCCCCCAATGGCACCAACAGCAGCACGTGGTGTGACTGGGCTCCCTTTGGTAAGATCTGCGTGCCGGGGACCTCCCTCCTGGCTCCTCAGTGCTGCTGCGCTCCGATCCGCCCAGAAACCCCCGAAGGAGAGCGCAGCTCCCGTCCCTCGTGTGCCTGGGGGGCCAGTCGGAGCTGTCGAGCCGCGCCCAGAGCTGACGGCAAGTTACGTGGCCCAAGATCTCCAGGAGGGTGTTTGGGTGGGAGGCTGTGGTGGCGGGGCAGAGATTACACTGATTGCCCAGACAGCTGCCTGGCTGGAGCCCTGTTCTCGTCCCCTCTGCCGCGCTCTGGGCGACCCTGGCTTTGGGGGAGTGCTGCTAGGATCGCTCTTGGGGCTAAGAGACTGGCCCTGGTCTAGGAGACAGCAGCGATGGAGCCGGCATGCCCCCGCCCTAGACTGACTCCAGCGAGTCAGTTCAAATGTTAAACCCTGCCAGTGCTCTGGCAAACAGCCATCCCACGTGATTAATGACCTTACTCAAGAGCCTTAATGTATTTACAACCTACTCAGGAGTCTCATTAGAGCTTCAGCCGAGGGTCGGTTCCCAGAGCACCTGGGTTGGGCCGTTGCTAATCGGAGCCGACTGGAGGCCATTAACCAGCTGAGCGGTGCCCAGAGTGCGTTTTGCCTCGTGTCCCAGGTCCAAAGGGCAGGCGCCCCGGTGGAAAACAAGCACGTCACGGAAGCCTCCGCAGTGGGCATCGTAGTGGAATGGCCTGGAGAAGGAGCCGTTTCTGAAAGCAGTGCGGCTTAGCGGGGCCTGGGGCTGTGATCTTTGGCCCCCCCCTTATTCAACGGCCCGGTTTTGCAACTCTCCTACCCTCGCTGCAAAAGCGTGTAAATAGTGCCTCCGTGCTGCCAGCGCAAAGCCAGCGGACTGGAGCGGTCGGCCTATGCCGGGGGCTTGGCAGAACATTTCCCCTGGAAGGGTCAGGCTGTAGGAGTGAGCGCCTCTGCTGTGTTCTTCCGCTGTAAAGAACCTTGCGCCTTTCCTGTCGCGCTGGCTGAGAGACACTGGCCTGGAGGCATGAGCACAGGAGACAAAGTCCTGAGTTCGAATCCCAGCTCTGCTCCATTGTCCCATCCCCCGTTTGTACCTCCAATCCTCCTTTTGGTAGATGGGGATCATTAGCCTTTGTTTCTGGGGGCGTGAGGTGAATAGCAGCGAGTGACTGTTTCAACACAGCAATCCAGTCCCTGAAGCAGTGAGTGAGGTGCTCAGCATTTCAGCCCGGCGCGGGAACCTGCAGTGATGCGGGAGCGGGGGAGAGCAGGATCCCGCCTGGGTGTGAATGGGATGCAGGGCTTCTCTAAAGCAGAGCTAGCAGCAAGCGCTTGCAGGTCTCAATGCATCCCCGGGGGTGGGCAGAGTGGCAGCCCCTGCAGTGGGGCGTCCCGCTCTAACAAGCTGGCGTCTGCCTGCATTGTCCCCTGTCTTCCAGATCAGGACAACTACAAAGAACTCTTCGGTGCCCTGGACAATGCCTTCTTGGTTGCCTACGCCATTGGGATGTTCATCAGGTATGGATTTCAGAGCCCCACCGGCCCGGGGAGGAGGAGACTGGGTGCCATCTCCTTGGTTTGGTTACAGCTCAAATCATCCCCTGCATACCTCACTGCGTCCTGTTGGAGTCTCCTTCATTCCACAGACAGCAGGAGAGCTTTCCGACTGTACGGCTGCCAGCAGGTGGACTGCGCTTGCTCAGGGTGGTACCTGTGCCCAGCTCAATAGATGTGGTGTCAGTCTGATTCTGGCTCCCTGCATGCCCCTGGCCGTCTCAAAAGGATGGGACATGTAGCATAGCCATATCCAAAGGCTCTGGGGGGTGTAGCTGTCTGCAGTTAAGCAGCTTCGCTTGTAAAACATTCTGGGATCTGTTGGGTGCACGGCGCTGTCTAACGCCAATGGCTGGTTGCTAATAAATGAAACCTCCCGTAGGCAGCTAGACCTGGCAGAAAGCTTCAGCACCAAGGGCTCTTTGCTCATGTCTCTTGTCAGGCAAGCCGAAGGGAAGACAAACTTTTTCAACTGGCCTCCCAGCACCAAGAATAAATTGATCCCGTTTACACGGCCAGCTTCCCTTTGTCTGCGCAGGGTGAAGAGACGAGGAGGGGAGGAAAAGGGAACAGCCGCCTCTGCCCTCCCTCCCATCCCCAGATGGGCTCTGAAGCTTAGCCCACTCAGCTGGTCTCTTGCTGCAGGCCCGGGCACTGAGTTTCTCCAGAGCTGGGACCCTTATTTTGAACCTTCTCTTGCCTGTTTCAGCCCCGTGAGTCCGAGCTCCCTCGCTGACTGGTCTGCACAGACCTGTTCCTTTCCCTTGGACTGGGGCTGTCACGGCCAGTGGAACCGGCGTTGCCCTAGCCTGGAATTTCAGCCACCTTGTTCTGTTCCTAGAATCCACAGATCTTCTCCTTTCTTGGAGCTTGCTGTTGGCTTATTATTATTATTTGGGGGGAGGGATGGCGTTTGCCCTTTCCCCTGCCCCAGAGATTAATGCCGTGGGCATAAGAAATGACTGTGCAGTAAGAACCACACGCCAGCTTGGTAAATAACATCCATCACAGCTGCTACCGGCTGTGGGCACCTTCGCAGGTTTCTTCTCAGTTGGCTGTTGGTGACTGCAGTTTCTGGGTTTTGTATCTGAAATGGGTCCAGCCTGTTGGAGAGGTGAGGTTGGTTTCTCTGTTGGTGTGGGCTGGAGGGGTGGTCTCTGGACTAGGTGCATTGGTTTGGTGACCTATGGCGCACTGGATTCAGCCAGCACGGCCCATAAATGATTGCGTGGCCCAAAGCCTGGGAGATCTGACTTCAGCATTGGCTGGCACTCGGCAATGTGACAACCAGGGCCATTGAGCGGGAAGGGGGACTGGAAGAGCTGAGTGCTAGGGTGGTGCCCTGGTGATGAGACAAAAGTGCCTGGACAGAAGACCCCCATCTAAGGCTCGTTCTGTTCGGGGTGAGCGGATCAGGGTGGCATTTTGGGCTTGGTTCTGGCTTTTGTTCCTGCTTGGGACGAAAGTGGCTCTGGGTCCGTGGAGTTCAGACACAGCCTCACTGCATGCAGAGAAGGGCCTCGTGTTTCAGAGCCAGACGTCTCGGCTGAGAGGCTGTAGCCTTCCGTAATCATGTCAGACACCAGCGCTTGTGTATGCTATTGTTGAGCTCGCAGAGCCGGAGCAGCTGCTGAGCTGCGTGCGTGTGGCTGTATTAATGCTCTTCCCTCCCCGTGCAGTGGCATCTTTGGTGAGCGCCTCCCACTGCGCTATTACCTGTCGGGCGGGATGGTGCTGAGTGGATTGTTCACGTCCTTGTTCGGCTTGGCCTACTTCTGGAAAATCCATGTTCTCTGGTACTACGTCCTGATCCAGGTAAGGAGACCCTGCCCTTCACCTCCCGCCTGTTCTGAAAAGCTGCTCCGGCCACAACCGTGGGTGCGGTTCTGTTGGCTGGACTTTCCCGCTGTAGAAAGACCTTGTGCGGAGCAGAGACCCCCATCCCTCTGAAGAGTTTGCATGCAATCAGCAAACCAAAAGTTTCTTTGGGACTCTTTTATCTGCAGGGCCGTGGCGTTTCTTGGAATCTTTAAACGCAGGTTGGACCTCTTACTAAAAGCTCTGCCCTAACTCAGCCACGAGTGATGGGGCTCAGTGCAGGAAGCATTGGCTGGAAGCTCTGGCCTGCGTCATGCAAGAGGGCAGAATAGTTTATCATAATGGCCTTAAATCTGGGAATCGGCAAAGCTGCAGCTAAATATCCTGGTTTTATTGGGAGCAGCCCAGTGTGTGACTGTTCAATACGGCTGAGTTTCCAGAGGGGAATCTTTTCCGCACCCTTTGGCTGTTGTGTGAGTGTCTCAGTAACTTTGGGAGTTTCTCTTTGCCGTGCCTGATGGTTTCTTTTCAGTACTTCTGCAGCCTTTGGTGTGATCAGCTCGGGGTTCAGCCAGGAATGCCAAGCCATGCCCAAACCTGTTCTGTCCCCCCAGCCGCACCCAGTGTGAAAGAACAAGCAAGGTAACAGATACACGTGGCATGGCAGGCATCCGCCTAAGAGTGTGGAAACTTTCCCTAGCGTCCAGTCCCAGCATGTCCTGAGTCGCTGTAAAGTCTGAAATGAATTCTCCCGGCGCTTTGTCTAATTCGGTCGTTCCCCAGTGCTAGCAAGGCCAGGGAAAGGGAGAAAAGGGAGGCTTGAAACGCCCTCAGGCTGACAGCAACCTGGCTGGAGCAGTCTGGGAAAACTAGCAGGTGACTAGAACTGGCAAACTGTGCCTCCCGCAGGGAAATCCAGGGCACAGAGCCGCTCTGGAGCTGCGTCTCCTTCAGGATCGGGCGTGACGTTCATCTCCTCCACTCCGATCTCATCCAGAGTGGGTCGCACAGATGCTCTCTGGAAGCCGACAGGGCATGGAGGGAAAAGTAGCTGTCGCTATTCTTGAGATTCCCTCCTCCAGCCCTCTTGCTATGAACCACTGGAAGAAACCAAAAGCTTAAATGAATGTTCAGGGCAGCGTTGCAGTGACTTCAGATGGACACACCCCAGAGCCCTCTGTGCTCAGGCCTGACGAGAAAACGGAGGGGCCCTGTTAACGGAAAACAACCTGGAAAAGTTCCCCAGAGGTTCTATGTTCTGGAAGTGCAGGGAAATCTCCCTGCCCCCCTGGCCTTGTCTGCTGCCAGTGGAGGGCAAGTAGCAGGAAGTGGGGATATTCGATGTCCCGGGTGCAGCACTGCTTCACCAGGCAGAGGCTGTCCAAAGGCAGGGGCAGTTGCCACAAGCGCTGATGACATGTAACCTATTGGCAACAGCCGTGTTTCCTGCACCTGTAATTGCAGGCTCCTGTTCCAATTCCCTGTTCCAGTTTCTCTGATAAGAAAAATGCTGTCAGACCTGCTGTAGTGCCACCCTGACTGGGAGTCCAGTTTCGCTGCACCCACAGCGTATCCCAGCTGCACGCTGAGGATCCGTCCCTCACAATGGAAAGCCCTTGACTTCTAGGGCTGCGGTGAAGCGGCTGAGATTTCCACGAAGCTGCTGGTGCTGGTGGGGAGTCTGTTCTTCCAAGCCCCGCCAGGGCAGCATTTGACAAAGGGCTGGCTGTGTGTGGGGCCTGGGCGGGGGCCTGGCTGGTTACTGCCTCTTAAAGGATGAGCTCTGAACCAGCAGGGCCGCCCTTAATTGCAGCTTTGGAATTTAGAGGCAGCTGCCTAGGTTATAGGCTGCCTCTGTGCTGCTCACGTCGGGAATTTTGACACGTGAAAGCTTCCAAAGTGAATGGTTAGGCGGGGGCAGACGGGCTGGGTCACGGGTCAGGATCTTGTGCTTCAAATACCGGCCTCCTCCTCCTTAGTGCAGACAGACACCCCCAGCTCCTACTCCCTGGGCTTTAATGTCGCGGGCTGGGTCTGGCTATTTACAGGAGTGGCGGAGATGCTGAGCATTGTGGACGTGAAGTACCTTCTACCCTTTAACGACTTTAGCCTCCCCGGGAAGTAGGTCAGGTTTATTAACCCCATTTTATAACTGGAAAACTAGGGCGTAGAGAGAAGTGACTTGTCCAAGGTCGCCCCGTGGGTCAGTGGCAGACTGAGAACCCTCTGTCTCGTGCCTTAAATCCAAGACTGTCTTCACTCCCCAGGTAGTGGTGAGGGAGTTGGAAGAGGCTTTAGTATTGAAATAGGGCAACGTAGCTGGAAAGTGAAGATCCTAGAATGACTTTCGGACAGAAATATCACCAAACCCCCGAGAGAGGGTTACTAGGCACTGCAGGCGTTCGCAGCCTCCCCGTGGGGTACAACTTGTGTTCCCGAGGCATGTAAAATGGTCCAGCTGGGAAAACATACCAGCCACTCCCTGAAAAAGGAGGGTGCTCTCTGCATCCCAAGCATCCTGGAGCGGTCGGCCCGGGCACAGGAGAGGCAATATCGGGCTGAATTCGGAGTTCTCATCCCAGCTCTCTCTCGTTAACTCTGTGCATGACCGTGGGCAAGTGACAAGCTCCTTGCTTCTGCACACCCACAGTGAGGCCGATACGAACCTCCTGCATGGGGTGAGGGGTTCTGAGGATAAGGCCCTGATTTTCAACAGCAGAAACCTAAATTTCCTCTCCCAAGTCTGTCTTTAGGTTCTTGGAAAAATGTCCTGATTTTTCAGAAGGGCTGAAATTAACAGGGGCTGTTGAATGCTCTGCCCATTTGAAAATCAGCCACTGGGGGCAGGTGTCAAAATACCTACTTGGGATCTGAACTTTAGGCTCCTGGTTCCAGCCTGACGGTTTCACCATCAGTGAGTGGGGTTTTCCAAAGAGCACTGCAGTGTTTCCCTTTGGTGAAGGAAACGGTCTCTTCCACTGCAGCTACGGTCTGTGGAGACATCAGCTAGTGGGTGTCATGTCCCAACCAGATGGAGACCGGATTCCTCTGGGAATGTCACTCCTGAAACCTGCCCTGTGCAATTCCCTTCACTGGAGGGGGTGACTGTGGACCTGCCATGCTCATCCGCTT
Source organism: Emydura macquarii macquarii (assembly GCF_026122565.2). Taxonomy (NCBI): domain Eukaryota; kingdom Metazoa; phylum Chordata; order Testudines; family Chelidae; genus Emydura; species Emydura macquarii. The sequence goes on along the minus strand of NW_027130449.1, from coordinate 893,447 downwards.
CCCTGCCACTGCCTGGAGGGGGTGGGAGTTGCCTCTCACTTGGGCACCAGCCCTTCAGAGCAGCCGTGTACTTGACCCCCTCTCCTTCCCCCCCCCCCCCCCGAGCAGCCAGGGTTTTAGAGAAATTGGACTAGTGGGCCCTGGAAAATGCCCCGCCTTTCCCCAGGAGGTGCAAGGATACTTGGGCAGTACGGCACCAAAAAACCGTAGGCACTGTGGAGGGGAGCCTGTGCTAGACAGCATCTGCACTGGTGCGTCTCACATCTGGCTGGAGACTGACTGCCTTTCCCCTTTGCAGGCAGTGGGATTGCTTTCTTTCCTATGGAAAAAAAAAAAAAAAGAGTCCTGTAGCACTTTAAAGACTAACAAATTTAATTTCTGCAGGCATCAGCTTTGGTGGGCTGTAACCCACTTCGTCAGATGTTCGTCTTTAAGGTGCTGCAGGACTCTGGTTGTTTTTGCTGTATACAGACTAACACGGCTTACCCCTCTGGAACTTTTCTTTCCTCTGTTTCACCACCGTTGCCTGGTACTGAGGCATGATTTCAAACTGCTCGGTTTGCCGCCGTGCTCCTGTACTGAGTTCAGTCTGTATTTGCCTCAGTAACCAGTAGCAACCCTGAAATCCAGAAGGAAAGGTCAGGTGGCAATGTCTTGAGATGCCTTTGGCTGGAGTGAACGCCTGGGTCTGAGAACAGCGTAAGGCACGACTTTCTCTCTGATCTAGACAGTGGGCAGTGTGTGATGGGCTAAGAAGAACGCTTCCCTCTAGAGGAGGACTGAACTTCCCAGGGACGGGGACGGGGGCAATTGCCGTTCAGCACAGTCTGATGTTGGGACTCTATTGCATGGCCTCTTTATACACCTGCTCTCTTCCCGCTAGATCTTCAATGGTCTGGTGCAGACGACTGGCTGGCCATCCGTGGTGACGTGTGTTGGGAACTGGTTCGGAAAGGGGAAGTGAGTCCGTTTCTTCACCTCTCAGGCTTTTTGTTGTGGCTTCTCTTAAATGTTTGTTGCTTAATCCCGTCCCTTGAGGGAGTGCCTGATTCAAACCTCGCCAGTGGCAGGAAATGACACCCTGCCCAGAAACCTCTGGCCTGCCTTTGATTTCTGGTTATGGGGGGACTGTCAAGGCCTGGCCTGAAACTTACACAAATGCAGCTTTTTTGCATGGCCGGGGAGAAGCTGAAATGCTGGGGCTTCCCAGTGCGGGTGGTAGCTCCCCTGAGCCTTCTGCCAATGTAAGCTGGGCACGCTGCCCACCTCCCTATGGGCCTTCCATCCAGCACTTGCTGCCCACCTGTGCTTTGGGGCAGAGGTTCCCAAGCTGTTCAACACTCCGGGCCTGGCTTGGGAACTTCCCGGTGCTGAGAGGAATGTCGTCTGGGTTTTTTTCTCCCCCTGCTCTGGCTTGACAAGCCCATTGTCCCCTTGTTTTCTACGTCCGCAGCTAGTGATCATGTGTATTGCGCCTGGTGGGCTCGCTTTCCCTGTCAGATGGGGAGGGGAGCGCACAGAGCCCCTCTCTGCCTTCGCTTTCCTCCGTGCCAGCCCCCCACTTGTCCTCACTTGCCATACCTTTGGTGTCCTCCTCTCCCCTGTTCGATCACTGTAAATCTGCCTCTCCTCACCACTGCTTATGTTCGCTGCTGCCGGGCTGCTGGCCTCCTCCAGGCCGTCATCTCCTCTCTCCTTGACTGCTGCAGCTCCCTTACCGTGCCAGACTCCAGCTGCAGCAGAATGCAGCACCCCCTTCTGCACATACAGAGTATGAGCCCACCCTCGAACACCTTCTAATTCCTTTTGGGAGCCAGGTCTGAAGTATCCCCTCCTGGTTTTAAAACTCCACGGACTCCAAGCAGCCTGGCTCTGATCTGCTCACGGTCACGCCATTGTTCATCCTTCTCCTTTGTAGACACTGCCACCTGTAGCAGCCTGCCTGGGTCTTTGCCTCTCTGATTTTACAGCTGAAAGACCTTAGCTGTGACCGTCTCTTCTGGCTTGCTCATGTCCCCTAGTTCTGGCTTTCCCCTGGATTGTTGCTTTAACTGGATCTCTGTTGCTGAGCTCTGATGTGTTTGGGCCCTCGTAATACATAGGAACGGTACTACCCGGAATGAAATTGAACTCCTGGCCCATGACGTCCGTTTCAGGCAGTCATGTGGGCTGCACGTCTCATCACTGGATGTGTGCTCTTACATTGGAAAAATGTGAGCAAGGGTCCGTTCCCGAATACAAGGCTGCTTCCTCCTAGGGAGGAATATATACAGCAGCTGGGTTCTCCTGTCCCCTCTTGGGTTAAGCTGGCCATGCATCCAGCTGGCCCAATCTTTGGTGTAGGGCATTTCTTACTGAGGCCTGCCACGTTCACCACCCGCTGGTCAAATCCCCTCTGCTTCCCTCCACTTGGCATTGCTGATTGGTCCCTGCACGCCCGTCTGCCCACATCAGCTGGTTGGGTCTCTCAGCTACTGGGGTATAGGGCCTGGGCGTGGAGGAAATGGCAGGACGTTGAGGGCCTGCAGGGAAATGGTCTCAGTCTTCATATCCACAAGAGTCTATCCCAATGAATGGTTGTAACTGGCAACCACTGCAGAAATGCTGAACTAATGGTTTCCCTCTTGTCCTTCCCCAGGAGAGGTCTCATCATGGGCATCTGGAATTCCCATACCTCTGTAGGGAACATACTGGGGTCCCTGATTGCTGGCGTGTGGGTCTCGTCAGCCTGGGGCCTGTCTTTCATCGTGCCAGGGATCATCATTGCAATCATGGGAATCGTCTGCTTGCTGTTCCTCGTCGAATGTGAGTGTGAACTTGAGAGCTGAGCCTCTGCTCGGTCACACCCTCCTGTTGGGAGACTGGCCGGGCTGCAGCGTTCTGCTGAGAGGTGGATAGTGGATGTGTCCGAGAGGGAGGAAACTTCCCAGTGTCGTCCACACGGAGAAGGGCACCTGGTGCAGCAAGGCTGACGCCATGCCAGCCCTCCCCAGTGGAGAGGATAGAATTGGCTGTATTAAGTATTTAGGGCTGCGATATGACGCCTTTTAGCTCTAAGACACTGGTATAGCTGGGCGAATGGTGCTGAAAACCTCCCTTTGGTATTGGTTTGACTTTATAAACCAGCTCTCTCTGGCAGGGTGCGGTCCCCTTTCTGCTGGTGCCTGAAAGCCCAGGTTTCCTGGCAGGAGTCTGGTGGAAATGGCAGATGGAACCGGTTGGTATTGGAGAACGTTCATTGCGTGTGCATTCAGATTGTGTCGGAGGACCCTCCCCAGAAGTTGGGTCTTACGAATGGTGCTAGTCTAGTCCGTGTTTGTGACAGCAGTGTCTCAGAACGAGCAGGCAGAGCTCTCACTCTTGACAGACCAAAAACTCATGATTCTGCAAGATCTCGTTGACCTGATTAATTCTGAATGAGGATAACCTGGGCACAGATGCTGTATGGAAAGAGCCAACACTTGTGACTGCGCTAAAGACCCTGGTTCTGAAGTCCTTATCTGATGGCTGTTCAGTGGCCTATCGGTGGTGAGGGCTTGTCTACCCCGGGGGGTCAGTCTGGGACTGGCCTCTCTGGCACATTGCTGCTGGCCACTTGGGGACTCTGGAGAGGAAACACTAGCAAACAGTGGGCCACTAACAAGAATGAAAGGAGTTTGGCTTGCCATGGGGTCCTAGAAGAGCCATGCCCAAGGGGAATGACTGAACCGAAGCTGCAAAATCTCCTGTTGCTCTTAGCATGTTTGCACCTCAGCCCCCGGTGGCCTTTCTCTGTGGTGGCCTACGCTGGTGAGGTGCTGGCATGCAGAGCCCTACGTCGGCAGCAGGGGAGCTGGCCCTAGGGAACGCGGCACTAAGCTGGGACCCAGTTCCAAGTGTGGTATGCCGCAGCTGCTGGGTGGGTTTCTGCTGCCATGTGAAGCCAGGGTGCTTTAGTCTGTAGGGCTGACATCCTAAAGTTGAAGGCCCATGCCAAGGAGCATCTGGACATCCTGAGAAGTGAAGCCGGGACATCACTGGGGAGAGGGCAGTTCCTGGGAGCTCATCCACCCCACTGCAGCCCCAGAGCTCTCTGCTGGAGGCAGTATCTTGCAGTGGGGACAGACAACGTGTGACTGAGGTTTTCAGTGCTCTTTGGGACACATGGTCATTCGGATTCAGTGCGAATTTTCACACGGTGCGGCTGTGTGATTGCTGACCACTGCCGTGTGGGGACCACAAAGCGAAAGGGAACGTTACAGCTTCAGCTGAGATCTTGGGCCAGACCCTGACTTCAAAAAGATTTAGGCACCTAAAGATGCAGAGAGGTGCCTACTGGGATGTACGAAAGTGCCCAAGTTAGGCCCCAGCCCCATTAGGTCCCTGTGGAACTTCTTGCCAGGGGATGTTGAGAAGGCCAAAAGTATAACTGGGTTCAGAGAAGAATGAGAAGTTCATGGAGGTCCATCACCAGCTGATAGCCAAGATGGGGAGGGACACAGCCCCATGATCTGGGTGTCCCTAAGCCTCTGACAGCTAGAAGCTGGCACTGGCTGACTGGGTGAGTGGCTCATTCAATAAATAGCCCTGTTCTGCTCACTCCCTCTGAAGCATCTGCCATTGGCCACTGTCAGAAGACTGGATACTGGGCTGGATGGACTCTTGATCTGACCCAGCATGGCTGTTCTCATGCACCTCTCTGCATCTTTAGGTGCCTAGAGACTTTTGTGTCTCTTGCCCTGGCTCAGGCAGCTGGGCGCACCTTTAAACTTCAGCCCAAGAGCACTTTGTACGGCAACAACAAATAGCTATCGCCATCTAGCGGCAGGAGATGGTACCGCTGCTGCTCTATCCTGGCCACGCTCCTGGTCTGCACGCCTGCCCTAAACTGTACCTGCTCAGCTTTCACTGGGAGTGAATTTAGCGCTCTCATCTCTGAGCTCTGCAGTGGCGTGTAGATCTGCTCCCCGCCAGGCCGACTGAAACCCTGGTCCCCATAAAAGCCGAGGCCCTCTCCTGCCCCTCTCTGTAGCTGGAAGATGGAGGGGAAATGAACCCTTCGGGAGCCCTTTGTGTGTTCCAGTCCACTTCGCTTTAGGAAATAGTGACTGGTCTGTAAAGTCGTCTCCTTTACTGTGAGGTAAAGCTGGGCCCTGACATCACTTCCTAATCTTGGCCCTGCTTTTCAGATGGCCGGAGCGGGGGCACAATGCGTACGGGTTTGCACTGGCCTTTCCCGGGCGGTGAGGCCCAGCGCGTGGCTCTACTGAGTGAGTGGCCAGGAAAGCGCTTGTCCCGTGGGGTGGGATGCGCACACGCTACAGGCTGTGGACGGCTGGATTAGCAGCCCCCATCCTCCCCCCCCCCCAGACTGGCAGCAGTGCATGTGCTGATGTAACTGGAGTCTCCAGGGCAAGAATGCAGCGGGGCCCTTGTGTGTGATAGTCACATGGACTCTCCCTCTCTTTCAGATCCCGAGGACGTTGACTGCAGCCCACCTCAACACCATGTAAGTGAGCTTCCTTTCCAAGCTCTCTGAGCCATCCGGGGCGAGGCAGGGCTTCCTCATCCCCTCTCAGCAGGGGCGGTCCCATTTCCCAGGGAACACGGTTCCATGCCCCAGCTTCCAGGAATTTTCCCGTTTCCATGGGGGTGGGGCTGGCAAGCGCTATTGCACCAATTTGCACTGCCACGGGACAGCAAAACCTCTGACGTGCAGCGATAGCCATGGCAATGGCCCAGATTAACCCGAGCTCTCTGCAGAGTCTCTGAAAGAGGGCATGCCTTTTGGAGCCTGGCTTGTGCTGTTGTGTAGTTCTCTGGCTGGAAGCCGTAAATAACCTGTGTGAGGATGCATGTCCCCCAGGAAACCCGTGTGGAGATGGATTGTGATTGTCCTTGGTATGTCCCAGGCCCAAATGCCTTGACTGAGGCACATTGGGCACATGACTAGTCCAGACACGCGTGGACTCTTTTCTACTTTCACGAGCTGCGTGGCCTCCCCACGAAGTGCTCTTTCTGTCACGCTGCTGTGCGTGAGTGGACTGACCAGGGAAGGCGGGGGGGGGGGGGCAGCTTCGGCAGAGCCTAAGAAGGGCTGGTGAGAGCGGCTTGACGTTTCCCATTCATCCAAAAAAACCCTTTTTTTTTTTTTTTTTTTTTTTTTCCCCCTAAAATGAAACTTCCTGGAAATCCACGCGCCCCCTCCCCACCCCTGGCCTCCTGCAGCCTTGACAGAAATGGAAACTTTTAGTTTTTCCCCTTTTCTTTTTCTCCTCCCCTCCCTCTGGAAACAATGGGAAAAGCTGGGGCGGGGGGAGGAAAAATGGCGTTTGTCATTTTGGCAAGTTTTTCTCTTGAAACTCTGACACAGCCTGATCTATGCCCAGCCCTCGGGCGGACGTGCTGGTCATTGGTGTGTGCGGTGGGATTAGCAGCACCGGCTGCAGTCAGGTGTAACTTTCAATGTGGGTGCTTCTTCCTGAGCTTAATACCCACACGGTTGTAGTGCTGGACTCTGCGCCTTTGTACGTGCTTCCGCCATGGCCTGCCGCGCTCCTGCTGTATTTGGTCTGCTCAGGGAAATGTGCCGGCAGAACTGCACAGCTATGACGACAGTGCTGTCGTCCATATAATTCCCTGTGTGGACATTCTTACATTCAATGGCGCTGTAATTATACCAGTGTAATTCTGCAGGTAAACGTCCCCATATAGCCAAGTTCGAGAGTCCTGTCAATCTCTCGAACCCAGGGCCAAGTTAAGGCAGCCTGGAGTTCTTGGCATGGCCTCAGCCATGCACTAGGGCCTCACCCTGCCTGGGGCAGTGTTGTCAGGGGCTGCCCATGTGAGCTGGTTAGAAGTCAGGCAGGGCTACCACCCTCCTTTCTGGGCAACCTGAAGATGACTGCTCCATGTTTCAGGGAGCTGGGGCAGTCCCTGAGCAGTGGGGACCCTGCCTCCCCTCCCCTGCGCAGAGGACTTTGGGGGATGGACTCTGCTGACCCCACCCTGGCAGAACTGCTGACTAGGTGGCAGCAGTGGGGGCTCCCTCACACCAAGCCCCTGCTCTGATGGTGCTGGCAGGGTCTCCACTCCCTCCATCCAGCGGCGGCTTTCTCTGCTAACGCGTCCATCCAGAGGAATGCATAGCTCCTTCCTCGGCTATTGTTTCAGGCTGTCGGCCGTCTCCGGGAGATGTGACTGCATGGTTCACCTTGCAAAACGTGACCCGAGTGTTTGTTTGCAACCACAAGGCGTGGAAGCAGTTTTGGGTGTGGTTTTTTTTGTTTCCCTTTAAATAAAAGCTGAGCTTTGTGTCTCTGAGTGAGGGCCCTGGGCGTGGGCCTATGTTGCCTGGCCCTGACACAACAGGCTTGTTACACGCGGTTGTGTGGCTGTGCGGTAATTCATCCCATTATTCTCCTGTCCGGCCCAGCGTAAACTCTACCTGCAATCAAAGGTGGGGGGGGAGGCTGGGCTTGATAGGTGTGGCAGACCAGGGGGTGGACAGCCGTGCCTGAATATAATCTGGTTTCAGACGGAATCGGAGGAGAAAGACCCTGAGGCGACGTTCTCCACAGATGATGGGAGCTGTATCCGCGAGAACACGCTGGACTCTTCAGAGTGTCCCAAGGAACCAGGCGAGGAGCTTGAAGCCATCAGCTTCTTGGGAGCCCTCAGGATACCTGTGAGTAGAAGAAGCAGGCTGCGGACGGGTTCAGAGCCCAGCTACGTATGTACGAGGCAGGGGGTCGTGTCCTGTGAGATTTGGGAGGCCGTTGATGGACCTGTCCTCCATGAACGTACCTAGTTCTTTTTGAACGCTGTTATACTTTTGTCCATCACAGCATCCCCTGGCAAGGAATTCCATGTGTTGACTGTGTGTTGTGTGAAGAAATACCTCCTTTTGTTTGTTTTAAACCTGCTGCCTGTTCATTTCATTGGGTGACCCCTGGTTCATGTGTTATGGGAAGGGGTAAATAACACTGACTAGTCACTCTCTCCACACCAGTCATGATTTTATAGACCTCCATCATATCCCCTCTTAGCTGTCTCTTTTCCAAGCTGAACAGTCCCAGTCTTTTTAATCTCTCCTCATATGGAAGCTGTTCCATAGCCCTAATCGTTTTTAAGTGATAGGTTACATCCCCCAGTTAGTAGATCTGCAATTTCATATTTGAGTTCTTTCAGAACTCTTGGGTGAATACCATCTGGTCCTGATAACTTACTGTTACATTTATCAATTTCTTCCAAAACCTCCTCCACTGACCCCTCAATCAGGGACAGTTCCTCATATTTATCACCTTACAAGAATGGCTCAGGTGTGGGAATCTCCCCTCACATCTTCTGCAGTGAAAACCAAGCGCTAAGCCAGCTTTTGACAGCAGTAGCCTCTTCTGCTGCTGCAGAGAGAATGCTTGCTTTGGTTCAGTTTATTTAACACGTTCAGTTCAATGACTTTCTCATTCAAAGCGGAGAAACTGATTTGGGAGTTGAAAAAGCAGGAAAGCTTGTTTTCCTCCTACAGTCTAGGAATAAAAATGGGGCGTGAGTGGATGAGACCTACTTGTTCTAAAATCTTGAAGGACAACGTTCATCTGCCCGTACTCGTGTTTACTGGAAGATGTGAGCTATAGAAATGATGTGTTCGTTAATACTGTGCAGTGCAGTGGGTGCGCCGGGTGCTTCAGACAAATACAAGTGGTGGGTCCCACCACAGGCGCTTGTGCCCTAACTAGACCATTAGTTACTTGCCGGTTGTGTGTCGTGGCCAGCGTTCCCTCAGTGTCTGCAGTGTTCTTCCCCTGTGTGCGTCCCGGACACCTCGAACTCTGCAAATACTGTGGGGAAGCTGTTACCCATTGAAGGTTATGGGTGTGGTAAGCGATCACTGATGCACAAGGCATGATTGGGGAGAAAGCCTGGAAGGCAGAGAGGGGGCCCCTTTCTGTGCCTTGGGGTTTTCTGACACTGACCTGTCTCCCCTTCTCCTCCCCAGGGTGTGGTGGAGTTCTCGCTCTGCCTGCTGTTCGCAAAGCTCGTCAGTTACACTTTCCTCTACTGGTTGCCTCTCTACATTGTGAATGTTGGTGAGTCACAGGATGCTCCTAACACCCCATTTAACTACTTCCCCAGGTGTGCTGAGTTGGAGGGTCCTCAATCTCCTGACTCCAGGCAGGCCTGCACAGGCTTCTTCCCACCCAGGAATCTTGCTCCATTTGCTCTGAGAAGCAAGACGCTGTTCTCCGCGCCTCTTAAATGTTCAGTCTCCTGGGAAAACCTGGCAGTGGTTCAGGAGTGTGGGGGGACCTCAGCTGCGGGAAACAGGCGTGCACCGGAGTGGCAGCTCCGCTCTTGTGGCCAGCTGTTCCCAGTGACGGCCCCTCACCGGGCTGAGCAGGTCCATGGGGTTTAGATGTAAATGTGACTCCAAACGGACCAAGTGTCAGTGTGTCCCGTGCTGCCGTCTAGGGGGCAAGTACCTGCCAATAGGCTCCTAGATTACAAGGTGTCTTCCTGGGCATCCACGAGAGCTTTTACTGGTTTCCCAAGGGATCCGTACACAGCACCAGTTAATGTCGGTGTCTCTGCCCCCAGGAGCCAGGGGATTGCCTGAAGCTCAGCAAATAACCACACAGCCTGAGTTCAGCCTTGCTCTGAACTTCTGGCAGGCGAAGGTCTCTGTTCACGCGTCTCTCATTTCATTGCAGCTCACTTCAGCGCGAAGGAGGCTGGGGACATGTCCACTCTCTTTGACGTTGGCGGCATCCTAGGTCTGGCATTTTTCACTAAGGCTTGCCCTGTTCCTGTAGGGGAAAGGGAGGGATGGTGGCTTGTGGCTAAAGCACAAGACTGGGACTCAGATAGGGGTTTTATCCCTGGCTCTGACCAGGCTTCCTGCGGGATCTTGGCCAACCCATAGACTTTTTTTAAGATCAGAAGGGACCAATATGATCACCTAGTCTGACCTCCTGCACAGTGCAGGCCACAGACCCTCACTCACCCACCCACTCCTGTAATAGACCACTAGCTTATGACTGAGTTATTAAAGTCCTCAAATCATGGTTTAAGGACTTCAAGGTACAGAGAATCAACCAGTAACTCAATTACACCTAAACTCTCAAAGGTGCCTAACTTGATGAGGCATAACAGATTTTTTAAGTGCCCGCCACCCTGTTGAGAGCTGGTGTCGTGGGCGCTCAGTGCCTCTGACCATGAGGCCCCGAGTATCCCAAGTTGGCCGTGTGTGATAGGCAGGTCTCAGTCCTCTGCCTCGGTTTTGTTATCTGCAAAATGGGGGTAACTCTTGCCCTTCTCACTGGGACCTGGGAGCCATAGGGTTTAATTTCTGCTCACTGACCATTCTTTACAATCGGGGCTTTTGCTGCATACGTCTGTTTTCCAGCTCAGTGAGTGAGTCCCCTTGCATTCCTTCCTTCCCCTGGGGTCTAACTCTGTCCCCAGACAGCAACATCTGTCTGCAGGGGCCTGAGCACCCTCCCGAAATCGTGTGGGGTGGTGGCAGTGGGACAAACCCCTGTCCTGACAGGAGAACACAAACTCTGTGACTTTCTCATGCAGGGGGCATTCTGGCTGGTCTCGTATCGGACTACACAGGCAGCAGGGCCACCACGTGCTGTGTGATGCTGATACTGGCGGCTCCCATGGTGCGTATCGTGATGGAACATGTTCGCCAGTCCTTGGTCAGGAGGGCTTGACGCGAGCCTCTGCCCCTCCCCACGTACGCTCCTTTGAGTCACAAGCTCTTCCCTGTTCAAGCTGCCTGTGATGAGTGGCCATGTGGAACCTCGTGAGGGGAAGTCTGGGCCTGGGGTGGGTGCAGAGTGAATCACAGCTTGCCCGTCTCGCTGTTGTTCCTGGAGGAGAATACTCACTCGTTCTTGCTAGATTGGAAGGGGCTCTGGCATCCTCAACAGCCAGGCGCAGCAGGCCATGGCAGATGCCGTCCTCCAGCCCCTGCGCTCTGCTCGCTGCCCCTGCCGGGACCTCTGCAGGGATGGTGCCACCTCCCTTGGGAGTCTGCTCCACTTTCCAGCAGCTTCTTCCTAAACTTACTCCAGAGCTGGCTCCTAAATCTGCTTGTTCTGCACCTGGGGCCGGAATAGCTTCCTGGTTCTGCCCTGTGTTAGCTCTTGTCTTGCTGTCCATGGAGAGCTACGGCACCCTGAGCAATTCTCTCACGTCTGCTGCTCCTCTGCCTACTCGCCGTGGGTCTGAACCAGAAGGGCTGTACTCCAGGGTTAATGTTCAATGCTCCTAATGCTTCATTCCAAGGTGAGGCTGGAATCAGCCACTGAATGGGGTGGGTGGGAAAGGACCCACCTACTCCCTTGAGCTGCAGTGGAAATGAGACCCTGAAGACTGCCTTTCTCCAAGAGATATGGGGGGTGGGAGCAAAAAAGAATGAATCCGGGACTAGCTGCCCCCTCTGTTCGAAGGAGCCGGAGTTCTCCGCAGCACGGGTGCAGCTGTGCTGGCTGGGAATCAGGGATGTGGGGATGGCAGTCCTGCTGCTGTGCACATCTGGCAGAGAGAATGATGGGGAGCCCTCCTGCCTACTCTGCACAGCACCCAGTAGCAACAGGGAATCTGTTCTTAAAGTCTGACTGCTCATCTACACAGCCAGGACTAGCTGCCCCGACTGCACGGTGCTTCGAAACTGGGCCCGTTGGCGGGGCTTGTCTGGGCTTGTGGTAGGTTGGGGGTGTCTGAGTCACCAGATCAGAGCAGCTAGTGCTGATCGTTGCTGAAAATAATCCAACTCCCCAGCTCAACGGGACTCCTGCCAGCCCAGAAATATCCCGTGGGTTCTGGAGTGGAGGAGGAGTTCAAGTTGAAATGTTAGTGGCTTTCCACCCACGGGCACTCCCCATGTCTATATGGAACTCTGCTTCAGTTTGACTTCGCGGTTCACCTTCAAACCAGCGAATATATCGCTGATACCCAGTTGCAATGTAAACGCACTCCGAGTTGCAGTTCTCTTCCCAGCCCCAAGCGCCTCTGATGCTGTAGTCTGTCGTTGGTGCAAACCGCAGTGAGGCCATGTCTAGGAGGTCAGAATGTAGGCTCGGGCGTCCTGGGCCTTGCACCGTGCCGGAGCAGTGATAGCACCGCAGAGGCAAATTATTTGGTATTGCTGGAGTTCACCTTCTTCCAGGATGGGTTGGATTCAGATAGCCATAAAATGAAACTGCCTCTCAAAACTGCTGTATTTGGCCAGCTCTCCAGTTACCAGCTGCTGGTATTTTATCTGGCAGTCAAACCATGGAACTGAAGGCCGAATGCGAGACGCTGGCCTCTGTTGTTCCCCTTCAGTCCTGCCCTCCCAGCGTCTGGTCAATTCACACCTTTCTAGAAAGACTAAACGTTTCCTAACCAAGAAATCGTTGTGTGCAAGCAGGGAACCATATCCTCCTGTCAACACATCTCTGAGTGACCAGCAAGTGTCTCTAGATTGCTCCCCAGAACCCTTGACGTCAGAGGGCCTGTGATTGGGTGGGATGTGCACTGGCAGGATTGGCACTGGCTCATGCTCTCCTGCCACGTGGCAATGACACTCTTCCATCAGCAAGTGAGGATGGAAGTCAGTCTGTCTCTCTCTCTCTCTCCCCCCTTAACATGCCAGAGTCGGCCTCTTTTCCCAGACTCAACTCTGCAACTCCTATGGAGATCTCCATTCGGGATAATCCCTCTTAACCATCCAGGGTTATCTTGGAACTAACAGTGCCCTCAATGGCTCCGATCCTTGAATGACCTCTCTTCCCCCGTAGCTGTGTGTGTCCAATTGGCTCTGTCTGTTTCCTCCTTTCTTGGAGAAGGGAAGAGAGACAGGTACAGAACCAATTCTGCCGTCTCCCCCACTTCCCAACACAGCTCCAGGGGTTTAGCATGGAAGGCAGCTTAGCTCAGCCCAGGAGCCTTCTAGGGCAGATGAGAAATTCTGTGAGCATTTCCTTAGCATTCAGAGGGAGCCGTGTGCATGTTCGTGCACTGCCCCGAAATCCCCGAGCCCCAAACGAAGTCTAAATCAAGGGCCTGACTGTGTATTCAGGCAGCTACCTAACGGGCTGACATTCAAAAGGAATGAGCATCCCACCCGCTGGCTACTCGCTACCTCAGAGAATGGATTTAACACCTGACTTTAGCCCTCCAAGCTTAACAGTGGTGGCCCCTGCCTTTGTCTGAAAGGATCCGGATTTGGGCTCGGGGTTTTGCACACCACTGCAAGCGAAAATGCTGTGATCTGGGGAATGGGACAGGACCAGAATCCAGGCAGGACCAGCTCACCGCACCTTGTCTGGCTCCTAGAGGTGCTCTGCTTGATCTCAAGAGGAAGACGAGTTCCCTCTGGGATGGGACGGGGGGAAAACTTGTGACAAATTGCCGTTGTGTGTCCAGGATTCAGATGGATGATTTCCATGGAAATAACCCTGGTGCTTGTGCCCATTGGTTATCTCCGCAGCTAGGCTGCAGAGGAGAGGAGAAATCTGCTAAGGGGTTTGGTAATTCTAACCTGCTGGCTCCTCTTCTCTTCCAGCTCTTTCTGTATAATTACGTTGGCCAGACTGGAATAGCCACTTCCGTAGGTAAGTAGGATTTCTGATTCTCGGGAACAAACCGTGGTCCTCTGCTTTCCAGATGAGCCATCTCTGCCTCTCAGGAGGCAAATAAAAGCGCTAGGCTCCTTCTCCAATCTCCTGCAGAATGATCTGCCGTAGGGAAATGGTAACTGTTAGGAGCTACAGACACAGGGAGAAGGGCTCTGATGCTGGAGTGCTCTTTAGTCTAGCAGCCGAAGGCAGAAGTTGGTGAAGTTCAAAGGAGAACAAGATGTACGTTTTTAACAGGGAGGTTGGTGGCCCATTGGGAGAATTTGTCTATTCTCCATCACCTTGACATCCTCCTTTTAAATCAAGACCCCGGAAGTTCCTGGCTCAGTGCAGGAATGGCTGGGTGAAAGTCAGTGGGCTGTAGGAAATCCGACTCTGTGATCACAGTGTGCCCTTCTGGCCTTCAGATCACGACGTGCCACTGGCCCACCGCAGCTGCTCTTGCTAGTTTGTAAATCACCCCCCCCACTCCACCCCCAACGTCCCATTTCCGCCTTCAAAACTGCATCAAGGTCCCCAGCAAAACTTCCTCGTGACTCCAGCTATTCTGGGCTGAGCCTCCCTCACTGTCACCCTTGCTAAAGCACCTTACTAGGACTGAAGCTGCAGAATAAAGTGATGCTCTTACAGCCCAGAATGTTCCCTCCTCATCACCACTCCTTTCCTTCCCTGAACCTCCGCTTATTCTTTTGTCACCACTGCAGTTCACCGTCTAGGCCTTAGATTAGCAAGGGGGATCTGAGATGCAGGGGATCCCAGCCAGTCTTATTTCCTCTCTTTTCCCCTCTCCCCGATACCCAGGACTCTGGCTCCAATCCATTATCAGCCAAGAGGCTGAAATGAAGGTCCCAGCATCCCTGAGGTCGTGTTGTAGGCGTGTGTTTCTGGCTGCAGGAGGGTGGTTCCTTAGCCAGGCAATAGGGGCATGAGGAGGAGGAAAGACATGAAATTGTGAAAGGGAAGAGTAAACGTGTGATGCAAAACCCACCCTGCAGTGACCTCCAACAGAGTGCGGTGGAGATGGAGAGAGGAATCTTAACCCAGCCGTGCCTTCTTGGGCTGTCTGTAGCTCAGAATGGCTCTTGTTCCCAGGGTGAGCCTGTTGTCCCACTATGAACTCAACAGCAGAACTCTGCGTTGGTAGAAGTTAGAAGCGCCTGGTAGATCCTGCCAGGACAGGATTGTTCCCTACAACAGAGTGTAGCAAATACACACATCTCTGAGTGGATTCCCGTAAGCAGGGCCAGCTGTGCTACAACATCCATGCTTTCTCTTTGCAGCTTTGCTAATTATCTGTGGTGCCCTGGTTAACGGGCCTTACGCTCTCATCACGACAGCCGTCTCAGCGGACTTGGTAAGATTTACACCCTTTGTTTTCCTGGGGGCAGGTCGACACTTAAAACATGCAGTGGCACAGATGCAGCACTTCAGTGAAGACGCTACCCATGCTGATGGGAGAAGCTCTCCCGTTGGCATATAGAGACTCCATCTCCGTGACCGGCAGCAGCTGTGTCAGCAGGAAAAGCCCTCCCGTGGATGGACAGTCTGCACTGGGGGTTAGGCTGGTTTAATGGCATCGTTCAGAGGTGTGGATTTTTCACACCCTGAGCGACTGTTATACCAGCCTCATTTACTAATGTGGACTGGCCTCTCTTCTCATTTGAGCCCTTTTTTCTGGCTGGTTCAAAAGTTGAGGCCGCCTGTTCCAACTGCAGTTTTTTGTGCACCGCCTTCCATACAACGGCTGTTTCGTCTGCTCTGAGCTTCCTTGTAGTGAGTTATTACTGGTGCATTCCGTGCAAAGACTTGCATCTCGGACCTCTCGTTAGTGTAAATCCCTCCGCCCAACCCTGGGTCAGGCTTGCACGCTGCTTCGCTTCATCAGGCAAGGGTAGGAAAGCCTTCCCATCGGGTGTGAAGTTGACACCTTGGCTGAGACCTCCTGGGGGAGGGGGAACAAGGGCTGGGACGCTGCGTTAGAAACACGGAGGGATTTAAGTGACGTGGGTCTGAGTGTTTCGACATCTCCCAGGCATTTTAGAAGGATTTGTGGTTTTATGCAATCTCTTGGCTTTAAGAGTCCCTGAAGTAAATTCTCCAGAGCACCCTTTCAAGCATAAGAAGAGTGTTTGCGAGTATCTGTTTCAGAAAATTTAATCCAGTCCAAGAGTTCCTCAATTATTCAAGGATATTTACTGTGGCTGCTTTTAAGATCTGAACATCTTATTCCCAACTCTGGTATATTCATACACCTGTGGATTGAGACTCTTCAGACCAAATGGAAAACCGCTCACTTTGCTCTGACACCATACAGTCCCGTTCCTTGCCATGGCCCCACTGTTAGCAACTGCACACAAGTTCCTCAGTAACAAACTGGAAGGCCCTTCTGATGGACAGGGCAGGCTGTCTACAAGCTGCTCACTTTCTCCTCCTCAGACGCTTCCCAGTAAGGCTCTAATTGTGGGAGGTAGCATCACTGTGCTTACGGTGTTTTTACAGCCTGCGGTTGGGTGTGCATCAGTCTAACCTTTTACTTCAGCGGGAGCCGAGCTGAGCCAACACAGTACGCTTTTGAACAGGCCATCCTGAATATATAGGAGGGTAACTTGATTTTAAAAAAACCCCAAAGCCCTAAACTAAAGCAGACCCTTGCAGCATGTTCAAATTGAAGATATTTCTACTGCTTTCATAGCTAGCTCAAAGCTGGGATTTGAGTGTGTAGGGGGAAGGAAAAGGACTTAAGCATTGAACTCCTGTTGAATTTCAGCAGCATTTGGACACCTGGCTCTTAAACTCCTTTGAAGCCCCTAGTCTTCAAAATTTTCCATGCAGAGTTAATAAAACCCGATGGGATTTAGTCACTGGCTTTTTGCACACTCAGGAAGGGTCTATAGCACAATGGAACCGTGCACCTGACAGGTCATTGAGCACAGCAGCAATGGGAGTCCTCCGTAACGATCAGCCTCTCTTATTGTCCGTGCATTAATCTTCTTTCCAGCTCAGGCAAGCTATGGAAGTGACCCCCTGCCTTCTCCAAAGATTCAGTCCAAATGCAGCTGAAACACCTTAAGTAGGAGCAGAGAACCCGACCTAGCCTGGCCCCTGTTTTGTGCAGTAAGATGGCTTCTTTGTAGTCTGATGCCAACAAAAATATCAATTTTCCCCCCAAATCAAACTTCAGTCTTCAACCCCCCCCCAACCAGCACAAGACAGGACTCCAGAGAGGCCAAAGCACCATCTACTCCCGGCAGAGTAAAGCACGGCAGCCCTTGTGAGTGCTAGTGCTGCTTGCCTGCCTTTGGTGTGGGCTGTGGGAGCAGCCACGGAGTGGGTAGAAAATCAGGCTTTGGGGACGGGCCGGCAGAGGAGTCTGGCCCTCCCTGCTGTGGAGCAAAGTGAGGGAGCTCCAGAAGGTCTCCAACTGTTTGAAGAATCTCCTTCCACAGTGGAAATATCCAAGAAAGGGCTTTCCCCCCAGCCAGGAATTGTCTCTCTCGAGTGTGCGTTCCTCAGTTCATCTGTCACAGAAGAAACCTCCCGGTGGCATTTGGGGAAACGGGGACCCTCGTTTTCACCCCGTCATTTTGATGGTTTTTCTTCACTTCCCCTCCCCCACAGGGAACTCACGAATGTCTCAAAGGAAATGCAAAAGCCCTGTCCACCGTCACAGCCATCATCGATGGGACCGGCTCTATAGGTCAGTATTATAGCTGGCTGGGCCAAGAACTCATTACAGTAGCTGGAGAACCCAGTTCAACCTTCTCCCCATGACTGAAGTGAGGGGTCTATGCTCCCCTGGGCCCCAGGGACCAGCGCCCTTTGCCCGAAGGGAACGCAGGCGGCTGGGAGCTGGGAATGGTACAGGGGCAGCTGCTTTGCTCAAGGGAAGGGAAAGGGGGAGAGACTCTTTACTGCCCCTGCAGGGATGTAGATCGGGTCCTCAATTTCAGCCAGCCGTTCTGGCCAGCGGGCGATGAATACAAGGGGACGTAGCTGAACAGGGTGGGAACGGGAGCAGGGGGACAGACCGGCGGGGATGATCGAAAACAGGCAGAGGAGCTGCAGCCTGCACCACTTGGCACAGGCAGCTCTGAGCAGGCAGCTTTCCAGCCCTCGCTCCGGTACATGGGGGGGGGTGTCTGGGGTTCTCCCCTGCATGTGCCGGTGCCCAAAAGCTGGTTGCCTGGATGGTCCATGACTGCTGGTAAGGTGCTTTGTTTTCTCTTTGCAGGTGCTGCTCTGGGCCCCCTGCTGGCAGGGTTGATCTCTCCCACTGGCTGGAACAACGTCTTCTACATGTTAATAACAGCCGATATCTTGGCTTGCCTGGTGGGTTCCTCTGGAGCCCGCAGTGGCTTCTTGATGCAGATTATGGGATTGACATGCAGCTGGGCCAGGGGCGGGGTCTGATTTCACAAGCTAAGTTTCTGGCATGGCCAGTGTTTGGATGGGTGGCCCCTTTAGGAATGATCAGGAGCTACAGAACAAAGTGCTGGGGCCTGAGTATTTGCCTGGGTGTTATAAATCCCTGGGTATGACTTGTCAAGGGTAGAAGAGCAACTCCAGTGTTGTGAGCACATGCCAATGGGGGTGATTGCATTGCGTCTCCCTGCGTTACTCCTGGAGTTCAGCCAGGTACAGAATTCTTCATTTCCTGGCCTACATTGTCATGTGGTGGTGCTGTGCGCATATTAAACAGCGACTGCTTCTACCACCAAGGTGGCTCCATTTCAGTGGTGGGGGCGTTCCCTTAGCTTAGAACCTCTCTGGGATCCTTCCCGGTAAAAGGCAAAAGCGCCGTGTAAATAGACTATCACATGCACTCTGCATAAAGCCAGGTGCAATGAGCAGCCTCTTCCATTTATAGTGCTGATTTGATGCACTGCACCTTCTCTTAGCCATTGTGAAGTGGTTCCTAGGTTTGTAACGCAGCCTCGGCGCTGAACTGTTTCACTCTTTCTAGTCCCTTTGCATTGCACAGGGGCAGCTAAAGAAAATCCGCATGCTTTGCTCCCCCTTCTTCTCTGACAGCCAATGCTGCTGTTAACTGGCCAGTGGTATCTGAAAGACTGTTCCTGGCTCTCCCACTGACCCGTGTCCAGCATCTTGCATCACCACAGGGCGCCAATCTTGGTTGGAGTCTGTGCTTGCAGTATTCCTCCATCCCACCACCAGCTACCCCACTGCTCTGCCTTCTCTCTGTCTTTCCACTTCCACAAGGCACACTGTGACTTGCATCCTGCACTTTTCCATGGCCAGGCTGCTCTAAATCAGGAACCAGTAACTTTTCCACTCCTGCCTTGTGGAATGTTTTTTAATTGCATTTCTGGGTGTTTTGCTTTGTAGGAAGACACCAGAAAACAAACCCAGGGCAGGAAAAGTCCTGGAGATGGCAAATTATGTAAATGTTTCAGAGCATTTGTGGAAAGCAAAGTCTGTATTTAACCAAGTTGTCACCATTGAAAAGCTGAAGTTAGGATATGCACATCCAGTTGGGGGGGTAGATATAGACCTTGTGATAGGACAAAGCAATCAGAATTTTGACTCTTGAATGCTCGCAATGAAAAGGCTGTCAATCTACAAACAAAGAATTATTCCCTGGAACCGGGGTGAATAACCTTGACCAATGCATTTCACAGACAATACATGTCGTGACCGACTAAACGCCGACTAAATCACTCATCCAGTTAGTTGCCTACTTTGGATTCACTCCGGGGCATGGCAGGGACTTGTGACTTCGAGACTTTTCCAGAGGCTAGTCTCGTTAGTCAGGCCTTCATCTGATGTCTCTTTCCCTTCCAGCTCCTTTCCCGAGTGGTGTATAAAGAGATGAAAGGATGGTGTGGCTGCTACACAAGAAAAAGAGGGTATGTGCTTCTAAAATCCAAAGTTTGTCCTGTGTTTCTCTGACTGTTCTCAAAACTCCTGTAGCCCTGGAAGAGAAGGCCCCGCTTCCAGCGGTGCGTCCTGGCCTGCACAGTGCATACTGAGTGCACATAGGAGTTTCAGGTATAAAGAAGGTGCCACTGAAAAGGGAAGCATTTTGTACCTGGATAATCTACCTCTACTGCTGCACTTCCTGCATTTAGAATGGGAAGCACTCCAAGTGCTGCTATAAATGTCACTGTTCTGTGTCTGTCCCACTGTACAATGCACCTCCCCTCCCCTGTCTTATCCCCCAGGCATGCCTAGGGACACCTGGAGCCTGGGCCACAGACGAATGCAGGGAAAGTGATGACTGTTCTAACCACCCAAGATTTCTAATTCCCACCCTGCAAAACCCTCTTAATGTGTTCTAATTGAGTTGTCCTTGTGTGTCTTCTTAGCTCTTCTGTGGCACTAACACAAGCAAAAGTGCTGGATGAGAAATAGTTTGTATTGTGAGTATGTCCAGTATTTTGCTGCTGCAGCTAATCCCCTCTGTGATTTGTATCCTGATTTTCCCTTTCTTGGCATTGGTGGGGTGACCGTGATGCTGTCTGTTACGTGGCTAGCTAAAGAAGGGCAGAGACCCAAGGCACAGTTGTCCTACAACAAACTTCTAAAGGAGCATCTTCCAAAGAAGGCTTCGATACATTTGCCAGTAGTGCCCGGCTCCAGCGGCGCACGCTGTGCTCTGGGTCGTGTTGCAGAGCAGTGGGGCTAACTAACACGAATATTGGCCGGAAGTGTCCAAACCAGCACTGGCCTGGGCACCAAATATTTTATCCTAGAGTTTACGGGCAGCAGGAACCGCCAGTCGTCTTGCCTGACCTGCAGTTAGTTTGTTAAACTAATCCAGTACGAAGCCCCAGAGTGTTGCAGCCCCACTGCTCCCGCAACTTGGCCAATGAGTCGGATGGTGATAAAATATACGTCTTGATCTACCAATCAAAGCTAGTTCCAAATCTGTTTCAAATGAAGGTCGTAATCGTGTGTCTGAATCAGTGTGGTCGTGAAAAATGCTCCTGTCCTGGAGTCATAACTAATTGACGAGATTGTAGACTAAATTTCTCAGAGGCCAGCTTTGATCTTTAACTGGCAAGCCCAGACCCAGCTCCTGGTGGTACAGAGCGGCGTTTCCCCAGAGGGGATACGGAGTGTTCCCACCACGCACTCTGGAGCCTGGGACACTAGATCTTGATTATGTTTACAGGTAAACAGCTTTTTTGGTAGCCATGTTCTGGGGCCCTGTGTTACGGTAAGTCTGGCCCAAGCCTGGTGCAGGGTAATGAGATGCTGGCTTTCCTGTGTCTCGGCTATCTGCTGGATCTAGGCTGTCTCTCTTGTCATATTTCATGAGCCGAGGTTCCCTTGGCTGCTAGAACCAGCCAAGGGGAGATGCAGAGCAGAGCCCTGCCCCGTCACAGAGATCGGGGGCCCAAGGCCAGGTGGCAGCGAGGTGCCTCTCTCTGCTAGTGACCCGTCCAGCGGGGTAGGTGCCCAATCCATTTCTTGTGAGGAGGAGTTAGGCGCCAGCTGCACTCGACACACAGTGGATGGCAGAGTGTGGGGGGGAAACGGGGGTGAACTCCCTTATAACGCTAACCCGGGATGGGGGGACTGGCTCCCTTCCCCCTCTGCCTGATGAGTGGGGAGCTGAGGCGAGATCTCCCACCCCTCAGGGGAGTGCCCGAAGCACTGGGCTGTAGAGTGTCCCTCCCTCTGCCTCGGGCCCAATTTGTATTTAATAGAAGTGAAACAGCTTCAGCGAGAGATTGACACCCCCCCCCCCATCAGCGTCCTGTAGCCCAGAGGTTAGGGCCCCTTTTCCAAGCCCTTCTCATGAGGGGAGAGGCAGGAATTGAACTGGGGTCTGCCCCGTCCCCAGCACCCTACTTACTGGGCTGAACGTTACAAGGGCGGAAGGCCTTCCTAGTCATGCTTATGTGGAGTTAGGCGTGCTCTGAGCAGGCCCCAATGCCTGTCTTCCCCTGGCTTGGGAATCGCTCTGGGAGGGAGGCAGCAGAGCAGGTGACCAGAGGCAGAAACGTAGGCGTCTAGGGAACTCTCAGTGAAGATTTCAGCACTGACAGGGTTTCGTGAGTGGGCCTGGTGCAGAAACTTGGGTGGAGGGCTTCAATCCTCCTGTGGCTCTGGCCCCACGTGAGCATTTTGCGTTGGGACACCCAGCCTCTGGAGGATGCTGCAGCCACCCCAGTCCAGTGGTGTAGCTTGCCATGTCCCTCTTGGGTTGTTTCTCAGCCTATCCTTTAGTTCCCCCGGAATCGAGTTAGCCGCCGGGAGCTGCTTTCTGCGCCGCCCACGGTGCTCTTGCATCAGCAGGAACCAACATGGTGGTGATGCCGCCAGGCTCCTCTTCCCTGCTTGCTCCCGTTCTCTTTCAGCTCTGTCCCTTGCACAAGGGCTCTTAGTGACTCTGACTCGGGAGATGGGGTGCGCTGGGGGAGGGCCACGCCGAGGGGCAGGATGTAGGTACTGGTGACTTGGCTTTGGATGCCAGCACGCTGCAGTTACTGAACAATATCTCCCATTTCCAGCCTCCATGGGAGCAAAGCTCCATCTGTGCCTGACTGTATCTGAGCGCCTGGGAAGCGGTGGCTATTAAGGCTTAAAAGTGCTTCGGAAGTGTATTGAGCCGAATTAAAATCGTGGCAATAAGGTGTTACTTGGCAGGCACCGGCCTGGCCACGCTCCTGAGGGTTGAGCTCTAACCGTGGTTCTTGTTCTCGCAGATTTAAAGAATTTTGACCCGACTCCCTGTGACCACAGGCAGCGGAGCGCAGAGTGACAGGCTTTGCTGGCAGAAGCCACCTTTGATGCTCCCAGGAAGATGCATAGTTCTCGAAAACCCAACCACCCTGGACTCTAATCATTGGCAGCAGCTTTAGCCTGCAGGAGGTTGCAGAGAAGATGCTGGAAAATTGAAGATGAGCGGAGATGGTGTGTTCTGGGCCATGACTGTTTTGTGAGACAAAACGGGGGCCTCTGTCTCTTCCCCACTGCCTCTGCTCCTCTTCCATTATCATTCTTTTTATTATTAAAATGGTGCTAAACCTGTGTTGCCAAGAAGCGTCTTTTTGTTCTGGGAGTGGAGGGACCTGGGCCCGAGAGCTGCAGAGACTGGCTTTCTTCTGTGCAATGTTGCTGAATTCTGGCACTTGCCTTGTCGAGATCAGCAGTTCCATCCCGGCACCAGCTGGTTCTCAAATGAACGCCAGTCCTCAGGTTGGAGCCCCATTTCTGGCTTTTCAGATGCCTCCATTGTCATTTGTTTGCAAAACTGATTGACGTGCTCCGGATCTGGGCTGAAAACTGGCCAGTTTCTGTGGCTGGATTCTTTATCATTCTGTACAGTTGAACACAGTAGGTGGTGATAAATGGATATTGATTAGCTGTCAAACAGGTAGTGCAAGCAAGAACTTTATTTCTGGGAGCAAGAAAAAGGTCTGAGTGCTGTTAGCGCTCCCAGGTTAAAATACAGAGTTGTGCTAGACAAGTATTGCTTAGAAAACTCTGCTGTTTTGTCTGAAAACAGGACTCAAATTATCTTAGTCCAATAATCCTATTTCTAGATTTGTTGATAAACCCAAACTAAGGTTTATTATGTACTTAACTGTTTCCAAAACCATTCCTTACACTGGAAGGAAGCAGCATCTTTCAGAGCAGTATCAGTTTCTAATTTTAAAACACTGTGTGATGGTTTGTAGTTCTGAAACGTGGCGTGAGATTATAATCTCATCCTGCCTTGGTTCAAAGTCAACTAGTCTCAATCTGCATTTGCAGGCCAGGGACAATTGTTCTAAGAGTAACTTCAGTGATGTTTGGAAGGACGTCCATCTGTCTACTATTCTTACTATTGCATTCTATTCAAGGGCCAAACATCCCTGGACTGTGAGGAGAAGAGGAAAAGAAATTAATCTCTCCTATGGCCTGTATATGTCCTGAAGCAGCTGACTAATGTATTTCACTTCCTCTTTCTTAAAGTGGCTGTAGGTGCATAGCTGTTGTTTGATGTCTGTATTTCAGGGGGCAGCTCCAGGCAGGCCACCAGGGCCATATGTGGGGGACAAACTGCAGGCCTGCCCCAGGCCTGCCACTGGTGGGGGCAATGCCAAACTGCGGCCACACCTAGATGGCAGTGTGGTAGAATATATGCAATGCTAATGCAATATCGATATATGCCATGGGCAGAGGATGTGGGATGGGGGGGAAGGAAGAGTCCCATTTAGATCCATCATGCCAGTCTGTGCCAGCCAAGTACTTAAAACAGGATCTCTGTATCTTAACTGTTTAACACCCATCTAATTCTCCGCCTTCCAGAAAAGAATGAAAACGGGCAGGTTGTCTTCATGACCCATAATAGGCCTATCCAGTCCTTGTCCATCAATCCCTCCACTACCCCAAGTAGGGCTGGGTGCGTCACTCGTGCCGAAGGGACAGAGCCTTGCTGCTAACGTCACTCGAACCAACCAGGCTGCACCGCTGGTTGCCACTGAGTAAGGCAGAGCAGGAGCCGTTCCTTGTTGGTTCTGAGTCTCCTCCCCCTGCCCCCACCCTAGCAGTTTCATAAAGTGAAGAGTTCACTCCTTGACTGTTAACCAGATCAAGAAAAAGGATAAAACCATTTTTAGTGCAGTGCCGGGAGAATCTCTCTCAGAAAGGCATAAGCTTGCAAACAGCTCCATCCCCGCTGCTGTGATGGGAAGGCAAGAGAGGCTCTGGTCAGGGGATGTCTACACTGTAAAGAAAAACCTGCGCAGTGTCTGAGTGTGGGGTTTGCAGGGTTAAAAATGCAGATGTTCCCACTCAGGCCACAAAGCCAACACTAACTGAGCTCAGATCCTAGCTGGGGTGTCATTTACACAGGCAAACGCTGAGTAAATCTGGGGCAGTTCCACTGGCCTACCTCCCCCAGGGGCAGGAGAGTTAATTGGCTTTGGAAATGTACCATGTGCCACAACTGATAAGAATTCTTCTGTCCTTTCATGCGCATGGCACTGAAGTTCAGCACCTGCGAGCAATATTACTGGAGAATCTAGAAGAGTTCAGGGGCTCTAGGCTGGAGCAGCTGCTGACTGTGAGGGTGCATGCCTGGGCTGTGATGTCAGCTCCAAAGAAATACCAGGAGCGAGGCCTGCCCCGGGTGCGGGAGCCTTGGGGATGGAAACCCATTCATTAGTTTGAGTGCCCAGAAAACCATCCAACACAGCCTGTAGTTGGGATGCCCTCAGATGAAATGTTATCCCGGGACTGTGTGCGAAGTACAGTGTGGATAAACCTCCTCCCCCGCCCTGGAATGAGAGCAACATAACTTCCCTGGGACAGCATCACCAGAAGATACACTGGGGCAGTGGTCCATTTAGCTCCTTTCAGTGTGACTTAGCAGCTGCTTACAGGAGGAGCCAGGACCACATGAGCAGCCAGCGCTGGGGTGCAGCCCTTGCCTCTCCCATTGGAGTGGCTGCATTTCCTGTTTCAAGGGCTGTTTGTTTATGGCAGGGACCCACCAGCCAGGTGGAAAAGCCCCCGTGATAACATACAGTTCCTGGGACAGGGAGAGGAATAGGGATGCTCATGCCCTGGGAGAACTGGGGACACCCCAGGCTTTCTGGCAGGTCTTTCATCCGTCAGCAGCAGTGATGCTCACAAGGAAGTGCTCCCACTCTGCAGTGGTGGGATGTCCCCCTCCCCAGCTGTGCCAGGGTAGAGCTGCTCTCCTCTGCCAGCCACTGCTGTGCCAGCAACTCAACCAACTCTAACGCTGCAGCAAACGGTGACACGGCCTCGGTAGGGAATGCAGGCCTGTCTCAGCTCCGTGTGATAGCTGTGGGTCTGGGATGTTTGCAGCTTTTCTGTAGGTGCCCCCAGTTACCTCCCATTCACACAGCCAGCTTTCACTGCCCCGGGCAGAGCTCTAGGATCCCGCTGCTGCACACGGGTGAGCTGTTGGTGCCCCGTGAAGACTCATAAAGGAGCAAAGTTCTGGGCCTGTTTCAGTAACACTAGCGACTGGGGCCTGCAGGAAGACTCTGCTACTGCAGCTCAAACCATGGCTCCCAGAGCAAAAGGAGGGAAGGTTTCCTAGATTCCAAGGCCAGAAGGAGCAGTGTGCTCACCCAGCCTGCCTGCCTGTATAGCACAGGCCAGAGACCTGCCCCCAGGGAATTCCTAGAGCAGAGCTTTTAGCAAGACATCCAGTCTTCATTTAAACATCAGCCGTGATGAAGAATCCACCAGGAGCCTTGGTAAATTTTTCCAGCGGTTAGTTACTCACCATTAAAAACTCACACTTTTCCATTGGCATTTGTCTCGTGTAAACTTCCAGCCATGGGATTGATAGACTTTTCTCTGTTAGACTGAAGAGCCCATTATTAAATATTTGTTCCCCGTGTAGGTACTTGAAAGACTGTGATCAAATCACCCCGAACCTTCTCTTTGTTAAGTTAAATACATTGAGAGATGCAGGGAACACAATGTAAGGCAGGTTTTCTAACCCTTCAGTCATTCTTATGGCTTTTCTCTGACCCCTCTCCAGCTTATCAATATCCCTTTTAAATTGTGGCCACTGGAACTGGACCCACTATTCCAGCAGTGACTGCATCAGGGCCAAACACAGAGGTCAAATAATCTCTCTGCTCCTACTCCAGAGTCCCTTTTTTTATGTATAGCATTAGCTCATTTGGCCACAGTGTCACACTGGGAGCTCAGATTCAGCTGATTTTCCACCATGACCCCCCCTCCCAGTCTTTGGCAGAGTCCCTGCTTCCCTGGATCGAGCCCCCATTTTGGCAGTATGGCTGACGTTCTTTGTTCCCAGGTGTATACATTTACATTTAACTGTATTAAAATGCATATTATTTGCTTGTGCCCAGCTTACCAAGCGATCCACATGGTTCTGAATCAATGACCTGTCCCATTCATTATTTATCACTCCCCCAGTATTTGTGTTGTCTGCAAACTTCTTCAGTGATGATTTTGTTTTCTTTCAGGTCACTGATAAATACATTAAATAGCCTAGGGTCAAGAACCAATCCCTGCGGGAGCTCACTAGAAACAGACCTGCTCAATGACAATTCCCTGTTTACAGTTACATTTTGAGACCTACCAGTTGGCCAATTTTTAATCTATTTAATGTGCACCATGTTGATTTTATGTTCTGGTTTTTTAATCAAAATAGCATGTGGTAATATCCTACCGGAGTCTAAAGTATATTATGTCAACACTAGTCCTTTTGTTGTATCACATCAAAAAAAGATATCAAGTTAGTTTGACAGGATGTATTTTCCATAAACTCCCGTTGATTTTCATTAAGTACATCACCCTTCATTAATTTTTTTATTAATTGAGTCCCATATCAGCTGTTCCACTATCTTGCCTGGGATCAGTGTCAGCCTGACAAGGCGATAATTATCCAGGTTTTTCCACTCACCCTTTTTAAAAGTTGCCACATCAGCTTTCTTCCAGTCTTCTGAAACTTCCCTAGTGCTCCAAGACTAACTGAAAATCAACATTCACAGTCCTCAACCAGCTCTTTTAAAATTCTCGGGTGCGAGTTATCTGGATCTGCTGATTTTAAAAATGTCTTACTTGAGTAGCTCATATCCAGAGATACAAACAGAATGGAAAGAGTGTTATCACCATACGAGGAGAGCATGTCATGTTTTTTTCTCCAAATACATAACAGAAATATTTATTGAATACTTCTGCCTTTTCTGCATTATTTTTGCTAATTCCACCATTTCCATCTAGTAATGGAGCAGTACCATTGGCAGGATTCTTTTTGTTCTTAATATATTTAAAAAATCTGCTTTGTATTGTCCTTAACGCTGCTGGCAATAGATTTCTCCTTGGCTTCCCTTATTTATTTGCTACCATTTTTATCAACTTCCCCTCTTTTCCATTTATGTTATTTTTACAGCTGACTTCACTTCTTCTCTAAACCAGGTTGGTTTTTTAACCAATATGGCCCTCTTTCTCAGTGGTGGGATTGTTGCTTTTTGGGTGTCTAGTAAGGCTCTAAAATGATGTGCAATTATTGTTCACATTCTTCTGGTTAAATTCTACCTCCCAGTTGGTCTGGCTCATAACTCTTTTTAGCTTTGTGAAACTGGCCCTAATAAAGCACCCAGCATATATTTTACCGGCCTGGACTTTATTCTGCTTGCACATTATAATTGTGCTCATACTATGATCACTTGTATCTCAGCTACCATTGATTTTTAGTTCTGTGATCAGTTCCTTTTTAATCCATTAGGATGAGAACTAATAAAGAATTCCCCCATGCTGCCTGCAGGACTTTTTGAGTTAGGATATTGCACTCTATAATGTTTAGAAATTCCAACAATGTTTTTGTAGGGGCAGCGTGAGTCCTCCAGTTTGTCGCTCGAATTGGAGCCCTCTATGACCACGCAGCTTTTTTCCCCTACACGTTGTGGATAGGTGTGTAAGGAGCTAGTGTGATTTGTTGGTGTGTAGCAGACACCCGCTAATACCCCACTTTGTGCTTTATCTGTTAGGACATTGATCCATACACATTCAAAATAATCTTTTTCTGAGTTAGCAGGGACTCGAAAACAGGTGATGCCCTGTTTGACATAGAGCACCCCTCCCCCCCCCTTCTCCTTTTGCTCACTCCATCCTTCCTAAACAGGTTATAATAACTGATTTGAACATTTCGGTCATGGGAATCGTCCCACCAGATTTCAGTAATACTAGCGAGATTGAATTATGCTTATAAATGAGCAATTCCAGTTCCTCTTGTTTACTACCCAAGCATTCGTGTATAGGCAATTAAAGGATTTCTTCTCTTCATGTCTTTTAGTTCCTTGATTAATTTTATTCTCAGCATCTCGATTTTGGCTGAGTGCTTATATCTTCTCTTATTACCCTCCCTTTTGCTATTAGTTTAACTCCCTCCTGACTCCTTTAGCCAGCCTGGCTCTGAGGAGATTGATCTCCTGTCTACTGCCGTAGAGGCTATCCAAACTATACAGCTCCTGCTCCCCATAGAAGATGGACCAATGTTCCACATGCCCAAAATCCTCCACTACTGAGACAAACCATCACCAAGCCTGTCACCTTCAGAAGCCTATCCCATGTGGTTGGTGCAGCAGAGGTTTGCGGTTGGCACAGGGGCAGGGAAAGTGCTATACAAACTCACCCAGGTGTTTTCCAGGCACTCATATGCCATGATTTGAAATTAACACTTGATTATGATGATGAGGTGTTCTTGGTAATTCAGTAGCAGCTAAGAGCCTCAGACATGGACTGGTGCCCTACTGTGCTGGGTGCTGTACAGACACACAATAAAGACGGACCTGACAACCGAGGGCTAAGACAAGACCCAGCTGAAGGAATCAGCCAGGCAGTGGAATGCAAGGAAACAATGAGACAATGTTGATCAAGGTGATCGCCAGGGTATCAGCACACCTACAGCCTAGCCACTACCACGTTTTTTTCTAGGCATCACGGCAAAGAAGAGTTTTGAGAAGGGTTTTGAAGGAGGCTAATGGGGTAACTGGAGGTGGTTATGGGGAGGGCTTCCCGGGCATGTGGGGCAACAGGGGAGAAAGCACAGAAGTTTCTATTGGAAAATGTAACCAGTGAGCAATGGCTGCTGCATGGCCCATTGGATGGGCACATCGATGGTTTGATAGCGAATGGGACGAGCGGTGGGTGGGGGGCGAGTGGGAAAGCTGTGACAGTGAAGAGACGTAGCTTGGTTTGATGCGCTAGAGAAGGGGGAGCCAGCCGAGGGTGACAAAGAGAGGGGGTGACATGGGCAAAGCGATGGCTAGGAAAATGATCTTTGGGCTTTGCAGCAGCGTTGGGGATGGAGATGAGTGGAATGATAGCCTTCAAGGCTGGCCTTAGCACTGGCTGAGTGGGCAGTCGCCTGGGGCACCAAGAGCTGGGACACCTTGTGGCGTGGTTGGTCTGGTCTGCCAGTTTTTTCCCTTTGTTTTTTGCTCTGCTGGCCTGCCCAGGGGTGGTCACCGAAAATGTTTTCTGCTCTGGGTTGCAAACTACCGAGAGCCGGCCTTGATTGCATTTGTCAAGGCGAGAAGGACGTTGCAGTAATTGAGATACAAGCTGATGAGAGCCTGGATGAGCGTTTTAGCGGGTGGAGGGATAGGAAAGGTCATATCTTAGGGTGGTGGTGTCCACCGGGAGTGAGACAGGTGTCAGGCTGTGCTTGGGGGAAGATTACGAGCTCTGTTTTAGCCATCCTGAGTTGAGCTGAGGGCTAGACATTCACAAGGCAATTTCCAAGAGAGAGGCTGAGGTTTTCATTTGGATAGAAGAAGACAGGTCTGGAGTAGAGAGACAGAGCTGTGAGTTGTCCCCATAATGATGGGCGGTGAATTTGTGTTTGCAGATGAGATTACCGAGTGATCAGGGCAGCCTGGTCCCAGGCTTTCCCGCACTTGAACTCACAGCCTCCACTCAAACAGCTGTAACATCAGCCCTTGGCTGAGACCCCCTAAGGAGATCTAGTCCTAGTGCCCTGGCCGGTTCTAGCTCCCCAGTTGTATAACACCCCTTGCTGGCTGTAGGGCCTGGCGCTCTCCTAGCCATGGCACAGATGCCCTAGGATGCAAAGGGGACAGGTTTGCATCTCCCCACAGCCAAAGCCGAGACATTTAAATAGCATGGACGGTGTCCAGATGTGAACCAGAAACCAGTTGCCCAGATGTGAAATGTCTGAGTAGCAGCTTTGAAAACAAAACTGCAGCTTAGAGCAAAAAGCTCTGCCGGGTTCTGTCTGCCGGGCCAGGAGCTGTGTCCTAGGCTGTCCTCGGTCCAGCAAGCCCAGGAGGGAGGAGGTCAGACTCCTGCTCCAGGGGATTGGGCCAGTGGTAGGAGGGCGGCCAGTGCCCGCACTGTGTTTATGTACAGTGTAAATCTGAGCTCTAATTGACTTCACCGCCTTGGCATGTAACGCGCGAGTCACAGCTGGGCTTGATGTTACTTTATGAAGTGCTGATTCCATCAGTAAAGAAACAAAATCCACACAATAAAAAGCAAAGCCTGTAAATCCCAGCAAGCGGAGCACAACCCCTGCCGCCCGGTGCACGCGCGGAGCTCGCAATCACGGGCAGATGTTAGGAACTAGGGCCGTGCCCCCAGCGCTTCTTGCGTGAAGTGGAGATGGCCCAATGAAGAGCAGCTCTGGAAAGTCAGCCCAGAAAGCCCTGAGCGAAGCCCCCTCCTCCCCCTGTGATTGACAGGGAGCAAGAGCACTTACAGAAAGACAGACTGAAATCCCCACGCTTCTCTCTTGGGTGCCCCACAGAGCAGCGTGCTCCTCGACCAGGTACGAGGCCGAGCATTCAGAACCCCTCAGCTCAGCTGCTGTGCTCTGGGTTTTGAAGCTTGTGTAGGCGGGGGAATGGGCCTGCTATTGTGGGGCACTTTCCTTGCTTATACACGACCCCGGTGGAGTTGGCTAGCAAAAGGAGCTGAGTCCTTACTCCTACTCCCTTTACCCAAAGGCCCCACCTGACCTCGAGGGCTCCCCCCCCACTCCCCTGTGTGGTGGGGTGCCTGTAACCCTGACAAGGCTGGACCCAGGATTCCTGGGGCTCAACCCCCCATCTTGCCATGGTCCCTTAGGGCAGGGGCTAGGGCATCCCCACTCCGGGGTGCTAACTGCACTGGGCGCTTCCTACTGGTCATTGCACACAATGCAAAGCAATGCAATGTATTACACAAACAGCAATCAAATCAAGTAAAACAATAAGAAAAGAGGAGAAAGGGGAAAGGAAAACACCCAGCACTACCCCCTGGCCTGGGGCACCACAAACAGTGTCTCTGGGGTTCACAGTCTGTGTCACACGTTGCAGTCCCACTGTCCAGTCCCTGGCTGCGCTGCAGGGATGCAGAGTCAGCCCCCTGCTCTGCCAGTAGACACACACACCCAGAGTCCCCTTCGCTCTCCAGAGGGCTCCTGCCCCAGCTCGCTCGGCTCTCTGGGATGCCCCTTTGCTCCGCTGCTGTGGGTCGGGTCAACTCGGCTCCATTCAGCTTTCTGTGCTCCTCTTCCAGCTGCTGGCTCCTTTGTCCTTAGCTGGGGTCAGTTCTGCCCCAGCCATGCAGCTCCAACTCACAGGGAGGGCCGGACTCCCCCTCCCCCCCCACATCCTCCTGGCTCCCTCAATGTCCTGTCTGCCCTGTAAATCAGGCTGACCTGAGTTGGCCTCTCTCCACTAGCCCTGGGGGCTGTCCGCTCCAGAGATGGCCAATCAAAAAGACCCACTAAGTTTCAGTAAGGGGCTAATAGACCCCTTACACTTGGCTCCCCGAGACATGAACTCAAAGCTGGGGCACGTTTCCATTCGATTTGTCCTGTGGATGACGTGGTTCCAGGGGCCCTGGCCAGCTGCAGCTCAACTCTCTAGGTGTAGGACTTGGTCCTCTACAGCCATTTGGGGCAGGCGCATGGGAACAGGTGCAGTAGCTGAGGGGGAGGATGGGGAGGGGTGCTGGGTCTGCCGAGTCCAACTAAGCATTTTGCTGCCCTTAGCACTGAGGAGTGAAGGGAGCAGACGGGGGGGGGGGGGGGGAAGCAAGAAAATGGCCTTGCCCTTCTCTTAGAGCATCCAGGCGTGAATGCATGAAGGCCGGCGGGGGGGAAGGGGTGCAGCAGGGCCTGAGGGGGCAGGCGGGAAGGCAGAAGAGTCTCTTTAAAGGAAAGAGCTTTGCTTTTGGGGGAAGGTTTTTCTTTGGTGCCTAAGGTACAGGAATCTGGGGCACGCTGGGACTCTCCCCATCACTCCCCTCCTCTGCCAGCGGGTCCAAGCCGCGCCTCGCCGCTGGAGATGGGCGCATGCTTGGTGGGTTCTCTGGACGTACTGAGAAATGGGGGGGCGGGGGGGGGGGAGAATTGTCTCAGGTCAAACTGGAAATGGAAACGTGGGGAATTTTTCGACAAATCACAAAGGCTGCAACAGCCAATGGGCTCAAAGCAGTTGGTGATGTCAGAAGGGCTGTTGCGGGTGGCTTGTCGGGCATTTTGACCAGTGCAGAGCAGTGGCTAGGGCGCCCCGCTAAGTGTTAGCCCAGTGGTTAGGGCAGGCCCAGGGAAGCTAGGTTCAAATCCCCCCTCGGGCTGGTGTGGCGAGGTGATGTCAGCGTGAGGCTCCCACGTTGCAGGAATAGCCCCGGGCTATGGGTTATTCCGGAACGGGGGTGTCTCAGTCTCTCCTCTTGCAACTGCTCCACCCTAGAAACCAATCCCACGCAGCTGTGGGAGCCGGGGCGCCCTGGGGAGGGCCTGAACTACCAGCCTGTGGCGTCGTTCTGGCTCTTTTGTCCTGGCTCAGTGACTCTCCATCGTCATTTGTGAGGGCAACTTGTAGACGTTCATGCGGACTCAAGTTCAAATCCCATCTCCACGTCAGGCGGGGGGGATTGAACCTGGGTCTCCCACATCTCACCTGTCCTAACCACTCGTCTAACACACCTCCTTGCCCCCAGCCAGCGGTGTCTCGAGAAATGTGGGGGAGGGCACATGCCCCCCGACTAGCCACAACAAGGCGTCACCTCTGGGGGGGGGCTGAGCAGGCTCCAGGCTGCCCTTCTCCTGCTGGCCACCTCCAGACCCGCAGCTCCCAGCAGAGCAGGAGGCTGCCCTGAAAGTCCCGTTTCTGAGGGCAGAGCTGGTGAGGGGTGGAAATTTGTCCTGTGGGCGACTTCCCAGGTAGGGTCCCCTATGGCTCAGTGGGTGGGCTCACCCCCGGCCCTGGCTGTCTGGGCGCAGGCGGTGAGGCAGGGCAGTACAGATATTGCACGCTGGCAGCCCACATAACACAGATGGCAGCGTATGCGGCCCTCCATGGTAAATAGGTTGAGAGCCACTGGGTGAGGGGCTCATTTGGCAGGTAGCCCTAGCACTGCTTTCCTGGTACTGCCCCAGTAGCCAATTAAAAGCGGGCGTGTGAGCAGGGGCTCCCGGCACAGTGTGGCGGGGTCACTCCATCCAGGGGGACGCTGGTAGCCGGACGGGGGTAGGCGGCTGACGGTCGAGATGGGCCGAGATGCAGAACACGTCACACCAAATCTCCCGCTACTGGTGGCCGTGGTAGTGGTGGATTCACACACTGGCTATGAGAAGCGGAGCCAAACTGGCTTCCTCCCAAATCCAGCCATGCTCTCCATTAGGGTCCATCAGGTGCATGGAGAGTTCACTGGACAGGATGCTCCAGTTCAAGTCCCACAGCATCCCCCCTGGTACGTACCCACCTCCCCACAACCGCGGCTGAGACCTGAAGTTGCTTCCAACCCCGTGTCTCTTTTGCGGAGGATTCGCTGCGGGCCCGTGCAATAAGGGCACTGACAGGAACCCACACGTGTGACTGGCAACCGTCCTGCAGTTATTGACTGTCCCGAAATGAAGGAGGGCGAGGGAAAAATGAAATGTTCCGTTGGCTGGGCACTAGATGGTGCTGCTGCTGTGTGGCACAGAGATTCAGAAAGGTTCCCGTGTGGCTTATGGGCAGGACACCGTTTGTTTATGGCTTTTGCACTGACATTTTAATTGCAGGATTGGGAAAGCCTGTCTGTAAGACAGCTCAGTGCTTTTTTGTTTTCAGTTTTGATTCATTCCCCTCCCGTGGCAGCTCTTCAAAACACCATGTAGCTCTCGCTCACACACACACACACGTTTACACAGCTTCATGGCAAAGTCTGCATTGCAAAACCTCCCTGTAAATAGCTAATCACAGCGGGGGTCTTCTAAGAAGCTAGGATAGTCTTAATGCTCCAGATCTGAAAATTTGCTGATTTGTATTTGCTGATAAAGAGGAGACCTGCCAGACTTTTGAACCAAATCTCCCTCAGCTGATGGTCAGGACAGTTTTCTTTTAACATTATTTTATTTATACCAACTGAATGCTCTGTACTGAGACAGAAGGAAAAGATAAAAACAGTCGGCATCAATCAGGCATATCTGAAGTATTAGCCATATGTCCAAGAAAGAATTCCTGACTAGCTGGACCTTGCCAGCAATAACAAACCCCGCTTGCGGGCTCTGACAGATGTCGTATAGCTCAGTAGCGCATTTGCAGGCTGAGATAATGCCCCTCACAGCCCTGTCGGCAAATGCTGGTGCTGAAAAATACAACGAATTGTAATCATGAGTCGTACACTATGTGCTACCGGGGCCCATGGGCTCGATTGTGCTTGGGTTACACTGGTGTAAACAAGAACCGAACTGGCTCAACGTCTCCTAATCAGCTCATAGCTTAACTTCATAGCCCTGGCATTAGGGGGCCTGCGTGACCCAGGCATCCCTCAGTGACAAGTGAGTGAAGGAATGTCCCGATTCCAGGCTGGACATTCTGCTCACCAGAGAACCTCGTGTGAGGGCTTAAATGAAAGCCGGGGTCACCCTGACCACTGTTCCTGTTGTGCAAGGGACGTACAGATACTGTGCGGGGACCTATGTATGTACACTGGAAACGTGTTCTTAGAAGCTGTATCACAGCAGAGATGGCGAGACAGCTTCCCTGTCAGACAAAAGCTGTTTATTCATCCATCGCTCTCTGTTGCGATGTAAATTAAGTGTCTCATTCACAATGAGCTAACTCAGCTGAATGCAAATGCAGGATTGTAAGCATTTCGGAAAGGAATTAACAGGTATTGAGACACAGCGGAGAAAGAGAACTTTATCTCATCAACGGTTTGCTGGATTAGATTTGGGGAACAAAGAAGATCCCCCTGCACCTAGGAAGTAAACAGGCAGTGTGTTTACATTCATGAGAAACGGGCTCAGAACCAGCCTTGGTTGAAGACGCTGCAAAAACGTGGGTGAGATAAACTTCATTAGACAGGAGATTAACTTACTTGTTACGTTTTTTTTCTATAGAACGGGTTCTCACAACAAAATTTTGCGAGGCCTCAGAGTGTGGCGACCAACTCTTGCTGGTGACCAGGCTGACCATTTTTCCTGAAATACTTAAACTTTAGGAAAAACACATAAATATGCATATACAACTGTTCACATCATTGTAATTTATATACCTTGGGGATTTTTTTGCAGACTCATTAATAAGAATAATGTTCAGTTGTCTCCATAGTGGACTTAGAATGGAAAGACAAATAAGGTATTCATGTTCCTGTCTTGTTTTGTTGTTTCTTTTGCTTTTCTGGTTGCTTTTTTTTTAGCATGTAAGTCTGATGCTGTGGCAAGTGATATTTGTGCGTTTGTTGCTATCACTTTTTCACAGCAGCCTTACTAGCTGGGAAGCCGTGAAAAGCAACAGTAACAAACATACCAGTGTAACTTCTCACAGCACACGTACTCAGCCCTGACAAGCCAGGGGACAAATTAAGCTCTGGATGGGGAGGTGGGTAGGGAGGCAGTGGGGTGATGGGGGGCTGAATGGGGGCTGGGGTAGGCAGTGGGAGTGAGGGGCAAGGAGAGGCAGTGAGGGCCAGGGGTGATGGAATGGGCCTTGCAACCGGGGTGGGAGCTCGAAGCCCTGCAGCCAGGTGCCAGAGCCCATCTCCATGCAGATGGAGCCCTGGGTCGGAGGAGGCAGTGGGGCCAGAGCCGAAGCCCCATGGCTGGGGGACAGCACCCGCCGCTGCATGACCGGAGCCCAAAGCCCCCGGCTGAAGCCCGCTGCCTGCCACCCCGAAGCTGAAGCCAGAAACCCGAGCCCCACTGCCCCTGGGAAGGTGGGGAGCTCACGCCAGCTGCCTGCTCCTCTGGCATTTGTGGCTCCAGAGGGGGACAGGGTCCATGCCCTGCTGGCAGCGCCGAGGGAGGGGGCCACTACTTTGGCCCCCCAGTCACTGTCAAGGAGGCTGCAGCCATAAGAAAATCCCCTGGTGGTGGCATTTGAGAAACGGTGCTCTAGAAAGCGCGTTGTGTAACCCTTGTGTTTCCATTATCCTCACTCAGCTCTTGAAATCTGAACGCTTGGGTAAAAAAACGTCTTGTGGTTTTCACTGTATCTCCGTGCGGTCGGTGGCATTACGCGAAGCTCTTGAATCAGACAAGCTGGGATGTGCATTGTTCCCTTGGGGGCAGCAGAGGGGTGCATCTCCTGTTTGCCTGCAAGGCGATGCTGGCACAGGCCAGACGAGAGAGCTGGGGTGGCTACAGGCTAGTGGTGTGCGGGACCTGACCGCCCCCATTAGCATAAGCAAGTCTCCCTCATGCTGGAGGCGGGGGGTAATGAGGTGAGGCATAATCCTGCTCCCTGTGGGCACCCACCCAGCTCGTGAGCACGAATCCTGATCTACAAATGCACTCACAGTACCTGAGCAAATCATGGCTTCAACAAAGGAAAACAACTGTGACACTAAAACACAAGAATAAGGGTCAGGACGCTACAGACAGGACCAGGCCCAGAAGCCCTGGACCAACCCAGCCCAAGATGGGATGGACCAGTCTAGGGATACATCATGAGAGCATCATGCCAAGAGCTTAAACTCTGCAAGGTGATCTTGCTGGGATAACCCCTCTCCTGGGGAAACTCTCTGAGAACTATGACACGGTCATTTGGTCCGGGCGTATCTGGGACTCAATCATACTGTGCAAACAGTGCAGGTAACAATCAGTACAGTGCCATCAGTGCCGATACCAGCACAAAGTCAGGCGCAAACCTCCCAGCTGCAGCCTGAACAATTACTGCAAGTGTGTATACTAGGATTAGTATTATTTTAGAACAGCTTCTTCCCCTTCAGGTGGCTACCCAGAAGAGTCTTGTTTGTTCTGGGACGTATGTGCCAAACAATAGAGAAGATAAGTGTAGCTACAAGTTTCATTTAACACCCAAATAAATCCACTAATTA
This sequence comes from Emydura macquarii macquarii, assembly GCF_026122565.2. Classification (NCBI taxonomy): domain Eukaryota; kingdom Metazoa; phylum Chordata; order Testudines; family Chelidae; genus Emydura; species Emydura macquarii. Next base: position 856,089 of record NW_027130449.1, on the reverse strand, counting down.
ATATAACCCTACAACGCCAAGCGACAAGCAATGATAGCGCTTTTAGGACTACAAACATACTCACATGCTCTAAAACCTACGGAAAACAAAGACAGAAGAAATCGGACAGTGGAGCACTTCAGACAGCAGGTCGCAAACCAGGTGATGCTGTTTCAGCAACTTGATATACCCAAAGTTTAGGGACCAAAGGCAGATTCTTTATACCCATTTTCTATGTAACCCTTTCCATGACCATAATAGTCTTTATTCCTGTCCACTAGCCAGAAGTGACATTCTGGGTGGCCCAATTACACAGTGCTTCCAATCACTGACCTAAGCAATTTGTGTCAAGCCGCTTCTTAATATTTCATAGCTAGCAATGTGGCCTAACTACTATAGTGCAAAATATGACAAAAGTCTCCCCAGAACCCTGGTTTCATGGTAACTTTTCCAGGCCTGCAGTGTACCTGTGCGTCTGTGCTCAGCTTGTTTGTTACACAAAATGAAAAGGCCCAATTTAGTACCGGAGGTGAAATTCTTAGGCCTATCATACTAGGTCTTACACTGACTAAAATAAGCATACCTACCAGAGCAAAACCTAATTAGTTGCATTTCCTCCTTGCTCCCAGTATGTTCCAGTCTGCTACGTGTCATGTAAGCAGGGTCTGAATGAGCTCTCCCCTGACAACTAGCGATGAACTGGAGGAAAAGGCTTCAGGAACAGATTGTGTTTGCATAGACATGACAGCTCTGCCTAGGTGTGCAGCAGCTGGCGCGTCTTTGCCACCCTGATCACTTTGGGTTGGTGTAGGGTTACAAGTCACGCTACTGCTCAAATGCAGGGGCAATGAAATGTTGGGCTCTTTAGTGTTCAAGGAAAAGGCAGCAGAAGTGTCCCGCTTGAATGGGTCACCCTGACTTGAACCTCACTTGCTAAGCAAGCGGTTGGGATGCCAAAGCCCCGGGAAGAAAAGAGTGGGTGGGGAATAGGTGTGGTGGTGTGGCATTTACCTAAGCGTCCTCGATGCTCTCTGCCCTGTCCGTCTCTGCTGTTTAATGACATAGCTGCTCAGACTTCGCTCTGAGGCCTTGTTTCTGGTTGGTGGTTCTCAGAACTGCCATCAATGCTGAGCAGTTCTAGGGGCTAAGCCGTAGGCCCTGTGTGGAGACAGTGAACACAGAGGCTGTGCTGGTTGTGAGGTTCCCCATTACCTGCTGAAACCACAAAGAGCTGGGTTAAGTGGTAGAACCTAAGAACATGATGGCATGGGAGCATTGGTAGCTAGTGGCCGCAGAGAGCCAGCAGCCAGCCGTGGTATGGGCAGAGAAAGCGTAGCAGCTGGGAGCCAGTTGTGGAGGCAGCAGCAGAGGCATTGCTGTCTCTCCGCTCGCCCCACCTGTGGTGGGACCTGAATGCCCCTCTGAATGCTGGGTCAGCGCTGATTGTGCGTGGAAGCAGCAGGGTGAGAGGGGCCAAAACTGAGGCAAAGGACACTGCCCAACGCTCTGTGGAGTTGAGTTCACTTGTGGTCACATCTTAGAGGTTCCCAGGGGCGGTGTTACATTTTCCCAGTTCACTGGCTGGTGGCTTATGGTCCTTGTTGCTGCCGACTCCACCTGCAGAAAGGTTCCACTTACAACCAATCCATAGCTGTCCCTGTAACACCATGCACTGCCTGAGTAGCCGTTTTCCACTAGCCAGTGCCTTAAAACAAGGGGCTCAATCCAGAGGCTAAGGAGCTTGCACAGGAGTAACTGAGGGCTCGTTTGGCCGGCAGAGTCTCCGCTACTGGTGATAATGTACCAGAAGGGAACAGTGCCACTTGGCTCAGGCCAACGGCTATTGTTGTACCTGCCAATGGGGCCCATTCCAGGCAATGCCCAATCCAGGGCTTGGTTTGACCCATCCTCCAGCAACAAAAAGCCAGATCAGTGGGTGATGTGGTAATCGGTGTGTTGGTCACCGATGTTTATCAGTGTAGGCTGCGTGCGTGTGTCCCTGTGTAGATGCTGTCCCAGCTCTGATCAAACCTGACTTCACGATCGAATGAGTTCGACCACAGATCTGAGCAACGAAGGCGCCCAGGCAGTTTCACATAGGCGGCGTTACAGTGGTCTCGGCCCAACGGTGGGACTTTCTGTTATCCCCTAGACCGGATCAGGAACCTGAGACGGCTCTCACGATCGAATGAGTCGACACGACCACAGATTAGCCGCCAGTATTCCCTCTGACACCCTCTTTTATACACTATTACATACACTTTCGTTCTGCCCCCTTTGACGTAGGTAGTTGCCACCCTCTTGACATAGTCTAATACCACCTTTTTCCGTTGATTGGCTGATTTGGGCAACACCACTCCATGTATCATTTTTACCCATAAAAGTGTAATTTCAGAGAGTTAGTATCTTGGTACCTCTTATACCCACTACATATTTTAGTAATATTTTGGCAGTCTTACAACCTTGCAGAATCAGCACTTTCCTATACCAGTCTCAGTTAACTTGAGTGACCCCCTTATAGTTCTGTTCACTCGGCTTTTTCCATTTAGGCCTTAGCCTGTTTTACAGGCCTTAAGCTCTCACTTCTTACTCCAGGTGATAGCTCTGGATATGGCAGGAGAGTGGTCACGCAGCAGGGCAGTAGCTGGGAAGTGATGGCGAGGCTGGGAGAATTAAGAGGGTTTTGGTGGCAAGCGTAGATACACAATGTGCAGCAGGAATAGGAACTCCAAACTATTCCAAGCTAGCTCCTCCCTGCCTTTCTGCTCGGAGCCCTGGCGCACCGCTCCCAGGCCACCGGGGGAAGGCCAAGCCACGCTGGAACGCAAGGCAGTGATGCGTCAGTGCCGTTCCTGATCATGGCACTCAGCTGCATGGAGGATGAAGAATCTGGCAGCAATGACCTATTGCATCTGGTACTTAATGGGTTTTGCTGCTTAATCACCACCTACTCTCCCTAGGCCGCGGCTGGGACCAGTTTTGTTATGCTGCCCACATGGCTTTCAACAATTTTTAATTTAGTCGAGCGAACACTGCAGCCCCGTAAGCAGCATGGGGCCAGGCCTTGTCGCCATTGCATTGTTTTCAAACAGATGTTTAGAAAGAGCCAAACATCTGGCTTTGGTTTCAGTTCCGACTCGGCAGTGTGTGAGCCATCCGTGCGCCCTTTCCCACCGCCAGGGCCAGCGGACGCCCTCTCCCCTCGGCTATTAGTCTTCATATGGAGCACTCACATGTCTCAGACGTCATAAACTGGGACCAAAGCCACGCAATTCCCATGAACTGTCTCTAGCTGCATATGAAATATAGTGCTGGGAGATTAACCCGAGAGCAGCGTAACAGACAGAAATCATCTAATCCCGGATGGTGATGAGTGGAAATTATACGCCTCCTCCGGCTTTGTGTAACTGGACTTTTTCATAGCATCCTTCTTGTGTTTTCAATACCTTACCGCTTGGCGCTCATGTGCCCATGACCCTGGGTCTAGGGCGGCGTTTAATGTGAGCCGCTTCGCTCCCAGGTGCTGACAAAGGCTTACACCGTCTAGGGAGAGCAAGAGGCCGTGGGTCACTGGCAGAAAGTGCTGCACTGCAGTGTCTGAAGTGGCGGTACCAGGAGAGGGCCAGGGTGGGCAGGTGTAAAGAGCCTGAACCTGGGATCTCGCCGTCAATGATGGGCCCTTCCACACATGAATGGGGCAAACGCAGGGCAACTCAACGGTGGGAAACAAAAATGGTGAATGATCCCACGACTGCGTGATGAGGAGAGATTAAACATGCCCCTCAGGTCTGCTAATGCCTTCGTTTCCTGCCCCTGCCCGCCCCCACCCTTAGTCAGACCTGAGCATGGTGCTGGTCTAGAGAGCTGTGGGAAAGTGTCTAGTCTGGCAGCATTTAAAATATGATTTGCTATTAATCGATCTAGGAGTGGCGACACTGAGAATGTTACAGGGCCACGTGGGGTGCTGTCCCCCGGACCCTCAGAGCCCAGGACTGCATGGGGCACTGCTTCCAGGATCATCAGCGGGCAGGGCTCCACATGGTGCTGTTCCCCAGACCCTCAGAGTCTGAATTGGTGACATGCTGTGGCGTAGAGATCGGGAGTTGATGGTGGGTGAGAAAACTAGGGGTTGAATTCCCCCTGAGATTCCAGCTCATTACAACCCAGGGGAACTGTAGCTAAAATGAATGACCTGCGGTATGCCTGTGAAAACACAAACTCACACTCTGGCTCTCTCACACGCACAACATGCCAGGCCAGAGGCAGACAGATCACAATTTTCCTTCGGACACTGCGAACAAGAGCCTGTGATTGTCACTTTGTCATCGCTGTGTGGCATAGAAATCATCCGCCCGCCATCCCACCCCCTCACCCCCTCTCGCAGCGCTGCGTGCGGTGCGATGGAGACTCCCCTGGGTTTTCACGGGCAGTACGGAGCTCTGCCAGTCCCTCCTGCATTCACTCAGTGAACATGACGGCTCAGCGAGTGCTTTGGAGTCAGTAACGGCGCGTCTACGTGGCAATAGAAGACCTGCAGCATGGCTGGGGCTGGCCCGGGTCAGATGCCTTGGCTGATGTTGCAGGGGGGCTGCACCTTGCCGTGTAGATGTTTGGGCTCGGGCACCCGCCAACCACGGGGTCCCAGAACGCCGGCTCCCACCTGAGCCTGAACATCTGCCCAGCTGTTTGGAGAACACACTCATGACCTGCCTTGGCTGAGCGGGGTTGGGCGGCTGGTTGCCACAGGCTGTGCAGACACCCTCAGCCAGCAGCCCAGGCTCCCCCCATACCTGTGCTGAAGGGTCACTGTTTTCCCCATTGCTGCGGCTGTATTCCCTGGGGCCCTGGGGAGTGGAGTGGCAATCAGTACAGGAGAGCAGCGATGGCCTGTGGCATTTCCGGCTGGAGCAGAGAAGCTTCTGGGGTCTCAGCCAAAGCAAATCTGGGAGCTTCAAACTCTTGATAAAGACCCCACAGCTCCCCATCCCCCAGTGGGGATCTGTCACTCGAGACAAGCCCTTCTGGGTGCTCATGCAGTCAATTCATTCCTCTCGTCCACCACGGGGCCTTCTGCAGCTGCCCCTGGCTGTGGAAACTGCCATGAATTGAGCAGTCATGTGCACATCTGGCAGACGGGCTGGGGCAGCATGGCTGTGGGGTGCTAGCGGGGCACTAGGACGGGACCGATCATCTGGTGGCTGTAAATCTGCTTGGAAAAGCCTGTGTGAGCTTTCTGCACTGAGCTAAGTTAGGCTGCACAGCTCTGGCATGTGCGAAAGCTTCCAGACTCCTGCGGCCCCGCTCCCCACTCCTCATCCACCAGCTCCGCAGAGCCCTGCTCCTTAATGAAACCGTACTTTAATTCTGCTCCTATAAATATTAATGGGGTTCTTTAGAGCCAAGCGGCGCTCACGTGGCGTGCGGGACCCAGCACAATCATGTTTTATTGGGCCTTCCATATGTACCGGGAAATGTGTCAGAAGGGAGGGGACGCCACGGATGGGAAGAAATGTTCTCAGCCGGCAGGAGAATGACTAGGAACGTGCAGCCTGAATTGCCAGCCGCAAGGGTGACATGCTTGACCCCCGCAGGACTCACACAGCACTGGATTGCGGCTTATTTTTCAAGTGCAGATCGGGGCAGTGGCTGGTGCTGCTTTTCTTTCTCCTATGCCAGAGAAGCATCTACCATTACCTGCAGAGACGTCCGCTATTTACAGCTGCCCTGCAACAACTAAAGCAGCTGGCTTCATATTTCCTCATTCTGCTCATCCATGGGGGATTCACACACAGGCAACATCTCTGCAGCCGGGATTGTGTAATAAACTCACTGCAAAACTGCACTGAGCTGTCACTCACTGCAATGGCAGATTAGCCCAAGACTCACGAGATGGCCAGCACACTTGTCCAGCAGAGATCTGGCCTAAATTCGAACCCCCCCTTTCCCAGCGACGCATAATTCTCCCAAGATAAATTTCTCGGGGGCTGAAATGTTTCACACACGGTCTCAGACAAACGGGGACTGTTTCTAGAAAAGCTGAGTCAAATCAGTGGAGCTTTGCCCTTTCTGCTTTCAATGGGGGAAGAGACACTACATTTCCCGTTCCCGGCAGGCATTTTCTCACAAACTGAGGTCTCAAAAATGACTGAAGCTAGAAACAAATGTGGTGCTCACTGACACTTAAAAGGGGCATGACAAAGGGGGAGGGAAATTAGCTCATGCTCTTCCCCTCCCCGCTTTTGCTTCTCTATGACAGACAGAGAAGGGCAGGAAGGTTTGTCTTTAACGAACCCTAACGAGAAGGAAAGAGGAATGCGGAAGAAGTTCTGCTTTTTTCTACAGTGGAAATTCAGGTCTTGTCCACCTTGGAAGATTATGGCATCACAAGAGACAAAACTCTCTTTTCCTGTGTCAATGACAAACTAACCACAGAACGTTTTGGAGAAAGGCGGTTTTTGTTAAAGACTCAAACACACGGCCATTCAGTGCCGAGGTGCGGCATGTGTTCCAAGACCTCCCCAACGGCCTCCAGATAATCCATGGCCAGCAAGGTTCACATTCAGAGGTAAAAACCAGGCAAACCCGCCCTGCCCAGCATTACAAATAATTAACTGAGAAATTACATACCATCACCTCTGGCAGACGTAGGAATAGAAATTACCTCTCTAATATGGCTGAGCCAATATAGCCACCGGGCCTTGCAGACTGAATGTGCCAAATGTGTGGGCTTGTATATCCCACACTGGGAGAGAATGGGTCTTTGTCTCCCCCTAGTGGCTAGTCCACAGGGCATATTTGAATCCGGTTCTGTTTCCATCTGGAGGATTGATCAATTTAATTCAGACTATAGACGTTTGTGCCAGGACTCTGAAGGTCCAGGCAAAGTCCTGTTGATGACCCATGTGAGGATCTCTTATAGTTGCATGACAGAATTTCCAATTTTCTTTTGGGGGAAAAAAAACCCAGTTTATTGAATTCCCACAGTAAGAAAACATCCTTTCAAAGAGGTGTTATGGTCACGAACCATGAGACTCTGCCACTTAGTGTGATGTGCAACAACCCAGGTGTTCCACACCTTGGCCATTTGTCACAAATATCAGTTGCTTGAGCCACGCATTGGGAGGAATGAAGGTTGAGCAGAATGATGGCAAAGACTTTAGTGAAATGGCAGCCATCTGCCCAGCTTGTGGCACCAGCTCCACTGAAACCAGCAGCCGTCTTCACTAGGAGCAGCCTCATTTCACATGGCAACACTTGGGTGAAATGGGGGCCAGCTTCCCTGAGGGCACTCTGTGGCTTCAGTCCCACTGGGAACACCCACAGACGGTGGCATGCCCCCAACTCGGGAAATACTGGCCATCTTTACTGAGGGCATGAATAGCTTCAATTCCACTAAGTAACTTCACTTCTGTTGTAAGTTATGGGAAATGGTGGCTGTTCAGATATGGAAAAATTGGGAAATACGGAAAATAAACTTTGCTAGGTTCCAATCTAATTTCTTTAAACAGATATACAGTCATCAATTGCAATGTGATTTAAGGGTGGAAAGTGTGAATAAAAACAAACTGGCCATTTGTGAGCAAAAGGAGTCCAAAGAACGAGATAAACAGGGGAAAACTTTTTATTATAAATTATACAAGTTGGGCTCTTTAACCCAACTAAGGAAAAGTCACACATTTCTTTGGAAGTCCACAGAAAACGAAATCGTCACCACAGACTATGTGCTGCCAATTTGGGGGAAGACACGCTGCATGGAAATTTCACATTTCAGGGGAAGGAATGCAACCTCTGTCACCTGCATGTAATCCAGCCAAGTCAAACTCATGCTATTAAAGGCTTCATGCCACACCATAAGAACATGACTTCCCGCTGTATAATATGAATTCTCTCTCTATAATCTTAGATTATAAACCCCTGCTCCAGGAACGGGAATGTACAGAACCTAGTACCTCGTCGGCACTGTCTAAAGAATAAACTGGCTGAATTATAAGATGACAGACGGAGAGGTGAGACTGTATATCCAGAGCTGCCAAACCCCGGACCCCACTCAGAAGTTTCTGGGGCTGTTGAATCATTTTAGCGACCTCTGATTTACATGGTTGCCCGGTGGGTCTTTACATGCTGAACCAACTGGGACGATTTCGTCCTCAGCGGAGCTGGGTTTTCTGACTCACAGAAATGTGAGCATCTGGTTAAAACATTAAAGTCTCCCCTGTGCTTCCCTTTTATAGGCACTTTTATAGCTTCTGTATAATCCATTAGGTTAGACGCTGCCCTTTGATCCTTCTTTGCCCTTCACCTTCTGTCTCCGGTTTATTTTGTACCTTGCTGGTCACCTCGTCTCTGTGCTGCTGGCACCATTTGACTCACTTGGAGATGTTTCCTTTGGGCCCCCTGGAAGGGACTTTCAGCACTGCTGACTTCTACTTCCCTTGCTCAGTTAACGCCACGCGCCCCTCCTTACACACCTCCGAGCGCCCACTGAGCTGGCTGGGAGGGGAATCCCAAGAGACCAGCCTAGCCTGGAACATCCTCAGCGCCTGGATGGCTGAAACGAAGCCATCAGAACGTGGGGGTGCAGCCTCCCTCCCGCAGCTGCAGGCGGCTCTATGGAGACACCAGCCGGCAGCTGCCCAAAGAAGCCTCCGTTGTGGTGGGTGTCCTGCCCAGCCACACTAGCGGAGGAAGGGCCAGCCAAGTGCTGGTGCTGGGGGGGGGCAAGGAGAGGCCACTGAGATGGCTGCAGTAAGGGGAGCGGCACCTGCATCTATTGCACAGGAATAGCAGGGAAAGGGGCGCCAGTGTGCGCGCTAGGAAAATGTCAGCCAGGACAGTTGAAAGCTGAGGCATCTTGTTACGTTTGCATCACAATGAAAGGTTCAATTTGGTGACAGGCCTGTAAAATTTGGGACCAAAAAAAATCACAGCTCACATCAGTTCTTGTTACATGGGTGTGATGCATCCAGTCATGCTCAGTTACAAACACAGGGCATAGTAGTAATCAACTAAATAGTCAGGGACAAATATGTTAAAAACCTACAAGCTGCAAAAAAAAAAAAGCCTCCCTATTGGATATATCCCTAGGGACGTACACCTGGGGGGTAGGGAGCTATGGAAAGATGGTGCACACAGGGCTATGCACATGCTAACATCCTGCAGCACTGCAAGTCATCTGCCAGGTTTTATTGTCTGACAGCAAGGCGTTTGTGATCCAACGGGTAGCAGATTACTGTGGAGCCACCTCAGGAGCAGAGTATATATCAGTGGAGACTTGATACCCCAGAAACTTTTCCAGGCCTTTTCCTTAGAGATTGGTGACACTGAATGTAAGCCAGAAACTCAGCAAGGCAGACCGGGATGGGGGCACTGCGGCGGGAGGGGCTTACCCCGTGACACAGACACAGAGACCAGCACTGTAATTTTGGAGATGCTGATGTGTCACTGAATTGAACACAAATCAAACTGCTCTGGGATCTACACAGCCCACTTCTCCTTGGCACAGCTGTGTGTGTTGTTATGAACATAAGCATGGCCCTACCGGGTCAGTAGCCTGTTTTCTGCCAGTGGCCAGTTCCAGGGGCTTCAGAGGGAATGAACAGAACAGGGAAATTTATTATTTATCGTCCAAATAAATAATATTTATAATAATATTACATTATATAATTATATAATAATATTACCCAGCTTCTGCTAGTCAGTGGTTTAGGAACATCCAGAGCATGGTGTTGTGTCCCTGACCACGTTGGCTAACAGCCATTGATGGGCCTGTCCTCCATGACTTCACCTAATTCTTTTTAACCCAGTTGTACTTTTGGCCTTCATAACATCCCCTGGCAAGGAGTTCCACAGGTTGACTGTGCGCTGTGTGAAGAAGCGCTTCCTTATGTTTGTGTTAAACCTGCTGCCTGCTAATTTCATTGGGTGACCCCTGGTTTGTATGTTATGTGCAGGGGTAAATAACACTTCCTAAGTCACTTCTCCAGACCATTAGTGAGTTTATAGACTTCAATCATATTCCCCTTTAGTCATCTCTTTTCCAAGCTGAACAGTCCCAGTCTTTTAAATCTTTCATCATATAGAACAAGCTGTTCCATGCCCTTAATAATTTTTTTTGCCCTTCTCTGTACCTTTTTCCAATTTTAATATGTCTTTTTTGAGATGGGGTGACCAGAACTGCACACAGTATTCAAGGTGTGGGCATATCAGGGATTTATATAGTGGCATCATGATATTTTCTGTCTCATTATCTTTCCCTTTCCTAATGGTTCCTAACATTGTTAGCTTTTTTGACTGCTGCTGCTGCACATTGAGCAGATGTTTTCACAGAACTGCGCACAATGAAACCACCATCTCTTTTTTGACAGCTAATTTAGACCCCCATCATTTTATATGCATAGTAGGGATTATGTTTTCCAGTGTGCATTACTTTGCAGATTTTTCACACTGCAGTGTGTCAGAAGGACATTCCTGTGATTAACCTGTTCCTGAAAACCAAATGATCCAGATAATCACATTCAACCAGTACTGATCTTAGCATGATCAACAACGGATTTTATCAACCAGCCTTTGAAGTAAGGAGCCCATATTAGGTGGAAGAGCTGCGGTCAAGGACTGCTTACAGCTGGTGGAGATGTTTCCACTACTAGCTAATCCTTGTAAAGGAGTTTCAGAGTTGACAGTTGAGTAGTTTCTACATTGAAATAAAGAGTAAAATCTTCCATAGGCTTTTTTTCTTGCTTTCCTTTCTCCTCCATCCTCCAGCAGAATGACAATAGCAATCCTTCCCACTGTTCCCAGCACGGTTTCCATGTCACCTAGATGATGTATGATGCAGTTCTGCAGTCTGGGAGAACCATACTCTGGAGACCTCACCTTCCTTCTCTCTGATCCCTAAATGCTCTGCACATCACGGCTGGTTTCCTAAGCAGGATTTAGTGCTGCTTTCTGTGGTAACGTGCTGTGCACTGTTCACATTACAGGGCCGGCTGACAAAGAAAGTTCTTCCCGCAGCATAGCTGAGTGCATCTGCAGCAAAGCACTCACAAAACCAGAAGTGGGCCAGGCTCTAGCTGCCGCTGGAACGGGACTCAGGCAAGATGGAGTTAAGGTTCTTCTCAGGCGCTATGTTTTACAAACTGAGGCTGAGATTTTCAAAGCAATCTAAGGAACTTAGGGCCAACTTTTCAGAAAGGCTCAGGGTCAAATGTTCAGATCTCAGCACCACAGCCAGGGCCAGATCATCAAAAGAATTCAGCACCCAGTGTGCTCCCAACATGCAGAGCTCCTTGAAAATCTAGATCCCCTAGCTTACGTTGAAAAGCCCAAACTGACCTCTGGGACTTGACAAAAAGGGCCAGTCACTTTGCTAAATCTGAGGCCTGATCTACATTGGAAAGTTGCTTTGACAAAACTCCCCGATTCTGGCACAGGCTGGCATGCACCCATATTTCATTTTGTCTCCTATCAATAAAACCCTCTGATTTTTCCAGAATAGTTATTCCTCTTTTGGGAGCAACATAAACCCTCTCTCAGACCAATGCCAGTGTGGATGCATACGTACCTGTGCCGGGATACGCAACCTTCCAGCTGCAATCCCACAATGCAACATCCCCTTCACAAACAATCTGTCTGGTAGCCTTTTAGCATGCTGCTGCTCAGGGCTCACCATGACCAGAAGTCCACCTTTCTTTGAAATGCTCAGCTCGGTATTCACAGCCACATCTGTCCCCAGTGCCTGCTACCTTTTGGCTGAAGAATGGCTCCGAGCGCTGCTGCTCGTGCTGCTGCTTTGGTCCAGGCGGGAGATGCTCGCTGCCCTTGCACTGTAGGAAGAGGTGCATGTCCAGGCCCAAGTACTGCTCTCCTGCAGGAAGAAGGATCTCTCCAGCGATTTGGGGAGGCTGGAGTTCTGCAGCGAGGAGTCCCACTGCCACGCAAGGGAAAGGAGCTGAGGAAGAGATACCAGCAGATGACGGGGAACAATATACAAGCGTGAGCTGCCCACATGGGCCAGGAAAGGATCCAGGCTAACTCAGCGCCTTGCTAGGTACTAAAGTCTGGATGCAGAGGGGAGATTCAGGCCCAAGGTGCATGGAGCGAGCAGTCCCTGGGGGAGTTTGCTGCTCAGGTCACGTGTGATACATAAGCCCTTGGGCTGTAACTCCAGCCCAGACCTTCACCTTTACAGAACTCTGCAGCCGTGGGCTCTCCCTCGTTAACAGCCAGATCCATGGTGCTCTGGAGCTGGGAGCTAGCTGGATTCTCGCAGCCTGTCAGAGGTGACAGGGAGGGAGGAGCGGGAAGTGTAGCATTCTTCAGTGAACCCCGGCTGGCCTGCAGTCCCTTGCTGGCACAGGTAACTTAAGGATGCCACTTTTGGGGGAAAACGACTGGGGAAACTTGCTGTTGCACAAACATTTATGCAAATTAGCAAATAATTTGGTGAGTTTAGCTGGCTTCAGACTCACAATCTGCGGGTGACAGGCTCAGCAGCCCATTAGCAATGCCCTGACACTGCTACGACCGAGGGATGGAGTCTCCCAGCTAGACAGATATTACCGAATCATGCCCCACACACGCTGAAAAAAAGTGTTAAAAGAATATGAAGGTTACACGGTCAAGCACTGAAAAGTTAGGAAACGCCAGAATGAAGGTTGCCCGTGCAACCTCCGTTCAGTCCCTCTGTGCAAAGGCGTTAGGATGCTCTCTTTAATTACACCATCACATACTATTTTTAGTCTTCCAGGGTGTGGACCTAGGATCTTAACATCCATAGCACCACTCTCCACTCCTACAGTGAAAGGAGAAACTGGGAGGCCTGGTCTATACGTACTGGGAAATTTGGCGGCAGTTGGGAGTTACGCAAGCGACGTAACTTAAGTCGACTTCCTAAATTCTCTTCTGCACGCCGTCGCCCCTATGCTTTGCCAACGGGAAATGAGCTGGACTGTTATCGTCTGTGTGAACGAATCCTCAGAGGGGATCCAACATACAATTTGCCAGTTGGTTATACAATTGCTTGTGAGGTGCAGGGGACTGTTGGCTCTCAGGATTCCTGGGTTCTTGTCCTGGCTTCAACAGTGGCATGTGGTCAAGTGGTAGGAACAAAGAAAGCAAGAGTTAAGCAACAGTCACTGTGACATCGTGGTTAGCAGCTAATTCCATGCTCCGTTTCTATGCTCCTGAAAAATTATTGTAATGAGGCCCACAAATGAGGGCCGTTTTTTATCAGCCAGAACAGAATAAACATGAGCCCACTGCTGATGTGACAAATGTGACATCTGGAGGAGTGTGGAACAAACACAGAAACCTTAAATAAGCTTTTCCATTGAGCGCATTATGAGGACATTTGTTAAACACTGAGCCTCCCCTTTTCACTATGTCAAAGAGCTCTTAGAATATTCACACTGGAAACCTATACTTTACCGTACAAGGGCTTCATTGCACATGCTAATTGCTGGTTCACATTAGCCAATTGTTTCTAAGATAACATTTATGGGACACGCACCGCGTGTTTGGAATATTTATCGTGCCTCATAATATTCCTTCCTCCCGAGTTCATAGAGCTTCAGCAGATTTTAGTGGCGTTTAATATATATTTTCTGTATGTAATACAAATCAGTGGCCTCCACACCCAGTCTTTTTATAACTTGTATGTCTTCCCAATAGCTCTATTTATCTGGTAGAGACAAGCGAGAAAGCCTCAAACATTCTTGCAGGCGCCCTAGTGCAAGAAATGGTATCAATAGAATTTCAGCAATTTTTTCCCTGGAGTCCTTGGAAGGCTTCACATCCTGCACATCCTTCGGTGCAAGTTAGCATTACAGCAGCAAAGGGGCATGCCTGTGTGGTGTCCGGTGAGATCAGTGAGGCTCTGCAGGAGCGCATGGGTCACTGTGGGCAGATCTCGGCAGGCCTGCTGCCCAACACGGGCTCTGCTACTTGAGTTTCACTGGCAATCCCCAACTGCCTGCTCCTCCGCACCCACAGACAGCAACTCCAAGAAAAGAAGAGCACAGGGCCCAGTCCTGGGCTGTGTCTGAGAGGTGGAGAGGGGCACCAGTGGCCTCAAGAATCTTTTGTGTCCCCCCAGTTCTGGTGCTGACTGGCTGCAGGGCTGGGCCCTGGCATAGGCTGCTAACAACCCTAAGGAATGTAAAGGCATCTGGGATTGTCAGATGCCACAACATCACATCCTTCCCCACGGCCATGCCTTTGAATCCCACTACTTGCTAGATTAGAGAAGGGATCCAGAAAGATGAGCTTTAGCCCTGTAAAATGGAAACACATTAAAATAAGGATAAAATGTTGGCCATAAATATCCAATTCACCTTACTGTGCATTGAAAAAATGTACTATTGTGCCTGTTGTGTATTGTTCTGGAACTCTGTGGCCAAGAAATTGGTTAGGAAGTGTGTGTAGGTAAATACACCTACATACATGCTAGATAAATCAGTGCTAACAGGAATTAATGATTCCTCCAACTGGAAATAAAACCTGCTCAAATTTTGCAAAGATCAACAAACAATCTGTGTTTTAATATGGCTAAATGTAAACGTGTACATCTAGGAACAAAGAACATAGGTTGTACTTACAGGATGGGGGACTCTATCCTGGGAAGCAGAGACTCTGAAAAAGGTTTGGGGGCCTTGGTGGATAATCAGCTAAACATGAACTCCCAGCGTGATGATGTGGCCAGAAGGGTTGACACCATCCTTGAAGACATAAACAGGGGAATCTCAAGCCGAGGGGTAAGGAAGTTATTTTAACTGTGTGGTTGGAACTGGTGCGACTGCTGCTGGAATAAAGTGTCCAGTTCTGGTGTCCACAATTCAAGAATACAAAATTAATAAAGGAATCAAAAGACACAAAAGAAATAATTTTTTAATTGCCAAGTCACCAATGCTAGGAGCCTGGGTAACAAGCAAGAGGAACTGGAATTGCTCATTTATGAGCATAAATTCAATCTAGTTAGTATTACTGTAACCTGGTGGGATAATTCACACACTTGGAATGTTAAATCAATGTCTATAACCTATTTTAAAAGGATTGAGTGGTGCTCTATGGCAAAAATGTGTGTCTGAGTCGCTGATAACGTGAAAGAAAATGATCTTGAAAGATCAATGTCCTAACATAACATACAAGATGGGGTATTACTTGGTGCCTGCTCCAGCCCACCAATTCGCATTAGGGAAAAGAAAACCAGCTCCGTATACACCTATCTTTAAAGTGTAGGAAAAAAGCTGCATGATCACGGAGGACTTCAATTTGAGTGAGATATGCTGGAAGTCTGATGCTGCCAGAACTAAAACCTCCTTGGAATTTCTAAATATTATAGATGACAGTTCCCTAGCTCAAAAACGGTTACATCCAACATGCGGCAATTCTATATAAGACCTCATCTTGACAGATAAAGAGGCGCTTATCTCAGAACTAAAAATTAATGGTAGTTTCGGTACAAGTGATCATGACTTGATCACATTTATAATGTGCAAGCAGAATAAAGTCCAGATCAGTGATATATATATATACACACACACACACACATATTGAGCTAAAAGGGCCAATTTCACAAAGCTGAAAACAATTATGAGCCAAAAATCAGGTGGGAGGAAGAGTGCAATCAGAAAAACATGAATGGTAATTGGGGATTGTTTAAGAATACTTTACTAGATGCCCCGGGAGGGACAATCTTATGATTGAGGAAGAAGGTGGTGCTGGTTAAGGGGTGACATGATCACAGTCTATAAGTGCCTGCATGGGGAATAAAATTTGATAATGGGCTCTTCAGGCTAGCAGAGGAAGGTCTAAGATGAGCCAATGGCTGGAAGTTAAAGCTAGACAAATTCAGACTGGAAATGAGACGTCAATTTTAACAGTGACGGTAATTAACCATTGGAACAATTCACCAAAGGATGCAGTGGATTAGCCCACGTCAGATGGCTGGGGCCAGCCACGGGTGTCTCATTGCTATGTAGCCACACCCTTTGCTGGAGAGGAAAGTAGCACACCTCAGGGTGTGGGTAAGTTTACACCTCAGACTGCGGCATGCCCCGTAACTGTGCCAATGTGCAGTGTGGATGGGATAAGGGCCCCAGGTCTCGAATGTCACTAGTCGTCCCACCCTATCCCCACAATGCACTGAACCCTTTTCTTCCTGACCCCTGCCCAATCTCTGAAGGTCCTTGTCTGTCCAGTGAGCTGTGCCGGCCCCGTCCGAATGGCTTCCTCTGCACGCTTTCGATCAATCCCACAGCAGCTGCACACCCACATCTGATCCTTGTCTGGTGGGACTTCGCTGTCCTCCACGACTTCTTCCGGGGTGGCAAGAACATAGCCGTGTGCCAGGCGATCTCTCGGAGGCTGGAGTAGGTGGGCATTGAGCAGCCTCCAGCTCAGTGCTGGGAACGCATCAAGGACTGGAGACTCCTGTACAAGAGGTCAAAAGACTCGAAGAGAGACTCTACTAGGAGCTCATCCTATGTGCCCCTTCAACGTCAAGGGCCCCCGAACAGAGCCTGCAGTGGCTCTGATTTTATTGCTTTCTGATGAATCGCCCGGATGCATTTGGCAGAAGCTATGTCTGACAAACAGATTATTAACGCAAAGCACCATGCCCCCGTGCCTGTACATTTCTTGGCCAGCACGCAGGCAGCAATGGTCCCAGGCTACACAGATTGGGGAACGAGAGGGGACAGGTTTAGAAAGGTTCCACTAGGAGATGGGACAGTTGTAGAAAACTTACAGTTTGTCTAAAGTTAATAACAGCTGGAAGATTACATAGTTTTGGTGCTTTCACCACCCCGCTGCAATCTTACCATCCCCTTGTAAACGAGAGCTGGCTGGGACGGTGGTGGGGAGATGGGTTTTATGTCTGGGAAGATGGGAACACTGAGGAACTTTGTATTTTGTGTTGTAACTCAAATCAATATATTTGAAAATGTAGAAAAAACTTCCGAAATATTTATAATACATTTAAATTGGTATTCTTTTATTGTTTAACACGGCGATTAAAACTGTGATTAATCACATCTATTTTTTTAAAATCTAGTTCATTTGTTTCCCGTTATCGCATGCTTTAACCGCAATTAATTGACAACCCTACAAAAGAGCACATCCTTCCTCCCTTCTGATCCTTTTAGCCAGCAGCAAGTCCAAGAGACAAATTCTAGTTCCAGGTGAGTTGTGTCATTGTGCCGCCAGTCCTCGTTTTTTTCCGTGTTAATTGTTTTTGCTAAAGATATCGATGTGAAATCAGCACAGGCTCGTATGAGACCCAGGCCTGATATAATTCTCAGAATTTATGCTTAGTATTAATTCTACTCTACATAACATCTATTGCATGGAACAATTAAAACTTACCAGTCACAGCAACCTCCATTTAAATTTCGCTTCGCATTTTGTTAGTAATATCATTGTGCTGTCAGGCAGGATACATGGGCTGGGCACTAAAAGATAATCTGCTGACCCGAGCTGATTTACATAGGGATGGCATGTGAAGCCTACTAATGGTGTGATGAAGGCCCCTACTTCCCTCTTCTTCAGGGCCACTGTGCACTGATATGGGCAGGAAACTTTTGGGAAAGGAGCAAGACTGTTTGTGATGACCAGAAGCAGATGGGCAGCCAGTCCTGTGGCGCGCACAATATCTCATGTCAATATCCTTTTCAGTGCTCCAATCTGAGCTCTTTGCCCTGCAATCAGTGGGGACGTTGGCCTAGACACAGCAATTTACAGCCTAGTGTAGACAATGCTTTTTTGTCTTTCGTGGCCAAGTCATGAGAACATACGAAATTCTAGAAACAGAAAATGCTTCAGCCTAGCACGTCAGAGGCTGGCTTCGCTGTGCTCTGCCTGTTTTGTCCCACAGCAGTCTAGCTAGCCTGTCTTTTGGAAGCAGCTATGAACACAGTGGGAAGCGTCTCTACTTTCACAGCCTCTTCTTGGTCGTCTGTGTGTCGACTTCCCTTAGTATTTACTTCCTGATTATTTAAAAAAACACATTTTGGCCTGCAAATGACTTGTTTCTCGGCTGTGCCTCCATTTCTTATTTTCCTTGTGGGCAGAGATATTTAGTGAAGCGTTAGCTGAGCCCTTTTCGTTTCGGGACTTGCAATGCAGTGCAACAGCAAGCATGCTAAATGCAATGAAGTAAAACTAAAGAGGGTCACATGACTCACGATGCGTTGGTAACCATAACTACTTAGTAGCAGTTCACATGTTGGCCTGCAGGGGGCAGGTTAGTCTGACTCTGTAGGGGGAAGTGACTCAGGTGAGCAGGGAGGGAGGGAGCTGTTTAGTGTGATCCCCCCAGGTGGGGTCAGGACCTGGGAGATTTTAGGCTGCGGAATCTAGAGGGATCATGTGGGGAGTTTTTTAGCTAATCTATCAGGGATGACTGTTGCAGGGTGAGCTCTGGGGGTGCAATTTAGAGTGATCGCCTGGAGAGCTGTTTGACACAAGCGCCTCAGGGAAGTGAGCATCTGACAGGCGTGACTGTTCCAGCACCAAGACGCAGCTAGCTCCTGGTGTGCAAGACTTGAACATGCAGGAGCTTTAAGCAGATCTGTTCCTAGTATCATTGCACTAGTCAACAATAGAAGCAGGAAACAGCAGCTTACAGTGATATTTTCAGTAGGAAAACTAACTTAGCCCCTGCCTTAGCAAACTCCTGATACTGGTCCCATGACCGCAAGGCAGTAAAATGCAGGGAAGACAGTGCCAGGAGCCTGGTTTATTAAACTGGATGCCAGGGTCAGTGAGATCAGGAGAGTTACTGCCACATTTTATCAGAGGCCGTGGCACCATGGCTTTTGAGGTTATGTCAATACCATTATTTCCTCTGCTATTTGGATCAGGTGATGGCAATTTTCTACTGACAGTCTTGTCAGCCACTAATTACAGTGCAGGGACGTAGTTCCTTTTGGAAGCCAGCATGAGAATGACCCACTGACAGGTTAGTGGCGCACCCCACAGCTAAAGGAAAGGGTGTGGGCAGATTAACACCGCAATGCTGCATTACTAAAGCCTGGCTTCTTACAGCAATATGGACAAGGAGACCCCCAGTCCTTTGCGCTGGAGATACGGATACACTAATGGGCTTCTTTCTGCCCTGGATTTCCTGCGTGGGGTAATCAATTCACACAAGAGGCAAAGATTTACACTGAAAAGGAGAACTCCCTGGTTACTGAACTGCCTGGGACTTGGTGTGTCTGCCAGTCAGCAGTGTGATTGTGCGGGTATCTCCTACGCTGGATGAAATGAACCTTCACTCAGCTGCGGGGAGCAGGACCAGTGGTAAGCAGCCAAGGCTCACTGCGAAGAGAAAATTACTGGCCCTGGGAAGATATAATCAATCTGCACAGGAGACAAGGATTTTTCCTTTGAGACGACACCCGGGTTTTGTACCATTTTATCGGTTTCTAAACGATAGAGTTAAAGTGGTGCACCCCCCCAGAGGACATGGAGTCATACCAGTATAAAGGTATAAATATCTTCATACTGGTATAATGGCACCCACAGTAGGGATTGTATGGCTTTAAATAGATCAGTCTAAAACCTCACATCCCAACCAAAATAGCTACATTGGTACAAAAAATATGTGCAGACCCGGACTGAGTCTCAAAGACGTTGGGAACTGGTTCAGGGGGACACAGTCCAATGGATAAAATGATGCAAATATCCTTTTAGTCTGCATTAGCTGGATCTGTGTGTTTGTCTATCGGGGTTTGTGTGTGCATGCCGTGGGGTTTGCATGCAGGCACATTTGCTTGGATGTATTTGTGTGTCTGTATGTGTCGTTATGATCATGTTTTTATTTATTTGTATTACTGTAGCATCTAGGAGCCCTGGTTGTGGGCCAGGACCCCATCAAGCTGGGTGCTGGACAAACACACAACAAATAGAAGATCTCTGCTCCAAACAGCTCACAATCAAAACAAAAACCAACAAACGAGATAGCGCACCAGGCCGACCAACTCTATGGCAGTGATGCTCAATAGGTAGCCTGCGGTGGTCCGCCAAAGCTTCCTGTGTAGCCCACAGGAAGAAAAAATGTTTATAATTAAATTCACAAACAGAGATGCACTGCCCATCATTTGCCTATGACTTCCTTAGTAAATAACTTACTGGCAGTGCTTATCTTATTGGCAGACAGTCCCTGGATATTGGCTCGTCATGGACTCTGGAGTGTTTGTTTCATATTCCTTTGGATATTCTTCCGTGTCTTGTACTTTCTGCTTACTAGGGCTAGGGCCTTCAATATTGCCCTCGGCCGATTCCTGGTATCACATTCACAGCAAGGGTTTGAACTCAAGAAATCCAGCTGTGTGATTGTGACATTTCAAACATTTTTCAAATCTATATTTCGTAATTCAAGTACATCTGTAGAATATATTTTTACACGTGTTTGCAATGGTAAATACACAATCAAAAAGTGAAAGCGCTAAATGGGTTTTAATTAGGCTTGTAAAGATTCGATTTTTTATCAGTAAATGTCACTTTCACTTTATATACATAACCCGATGAAAAAATATCTCCATCAATAATTGAAATATACAGATAGGCAAAGTAAGAAAAATGCTGCTTAAGAACTTATTAGGGTTTGATGTAACGCTAAAATCTTGACATACAATATTGAGTTTGTTTTAACAGTTATAAAGCTTTATCTTTTTGAACCTCAACATCTACAGTCACTAAATAATTATTGTCTGACTCCCCCATAATTACCAGCAGCTGTGAAAATGTAAATAGATAAAAATCTAAAAAAATATACTTACAACCCATAATTTTGCACAACCATGAAAATTTAAATCAATAAAAATGGGGGGGAAAGGTGCTTAAAAATAAAAATCAATATTATTTGTTCAAATTGGAAAAAAAAAATTGAATTGTTCCAAGCCTAGTTTTAATTCACATCTTTAGTTATTTTGGTGCAGGTGTGCATGTGACACTTTTATTTTGGATCAAGACTGTCCCATTTTGATATAACCTAAGTCACTGTATTTATTTATACGATCAGCGAGCTAGGAGCCCGTCATGGACCAGAACCCTACTGTGCTAGGTGCTGCACAAACAGAGAACAAAAAGATGGTCCCTGCCCCAAAGAATTTACAATTAAATCTAAGACCAGAGGCAACGGATGAATGCAGATAGATGAGGAGTACAAGGATATAATTCTTTACTGAGTTGTGTTAAATCAAATGAGGGCCCTTTTGATCTGAAATAAGAGCGTCCACACACAGACTGGGCACTGAAATACCTAAAGGTGTGAATTAAAACGCAGTTATTTGGCTTCCAGTTGAAGTGCTGAGCTGTGCACACCGTAAATCAATTACTGATCTGCAGATTTAACTGGCTGGGCCTAGCAGAAACGACTACACATTTGCAACTGTAAGGCTGTGACAGCTAGTTCATCTCCTCCCTCCGAGAACCAAATTAAACGGGGTTTTGCAACAGCAAGAAACCAAACTGCTGCTTATTTTGCCAGAAAGCTGACTCCGGCTCACTTGGCAAACTAAACTGCTGCTTGCCCTGCGGGTAACTGGCACTCACTGCTTTGGCCCCACCTGCCTGGAACGGAGAAGCACAGACCCAGTCCTCCCGTCCCAGCTCTCCAGAGCACCATTAAGCAGCACATGCCAAAGGAGGAATCTCAGGCATGCTGAGCTGCGCGCAGCCTGGGGTTCCACCTTCGTCTCACCAGGCCAGTCTAAGTGAGGCCCATCCCCTGCCAGCTGCGTTCTGTGGTTCTGCTTAGCTCAGTGTTCCCCAATTGTAAGCGGGGGAATGGGCCCGCTGTTGTGGGGAACTTTCCTGGCTCACACACTACCCCGGTGGAGTTGGCTAGCAAAAGGATCTGAGTCCTTGCCCCCACTCCCTGTACCCAGGGCCTGCCTGACCCCGAGGGCTCCCCTCCCACTCTCCTGTGTGGTGGGGTCCCTGTAACCCCAACAAGGCTGGGCCCAGGATTTCTGGGACTCAACCCCCAATCTTGCCGTGGTCCCTTAGGGCAGGGACTAGGGTGTCCCCACCCCGGGGTACTAACTACACTGGATGCTTCCCTGACCCTGCATACAATACAAAGCAGTACAGTTTATTACACAAACAGCAAAGAGAGTCAGACACTTTCTCTGGCAGTAGACACACACTGCCAGGCTCCCCTGGGTTCTCCCCAGCTGCTCACTGCACCCAGCTTCAGACGGCTCCAGCCCCAGTTCCTGCTTCACTCCGCTCAGTGCAGCTGCGCTCGGCTTGGCTCTCCAGGATGCCCTTCTGGATCTGCTGCTGTGGGTTGGGTCAGCTCAGCTTTGTGTGTTCCTCTTCCAGCTGCTGGCTGCTTTGTCCTTAGCTCAGGTCAGTTCTGCCCCAGGCATGCCCCAGCAGGCAGCTGCAGCTCACAGGGAGGGCTGGGCTCCCCTCACCCTCCTGGCTCCCTCATTTCCCTGCCCACCCTGTCACTCAGGCTGACTTGAGTTGGTGTCTCCCCACTGGCCCTGGGGCTGTGTCTGTTCCAGGATCCTGCTTCCTCCAGAGATGCCAGCCCAAAAGACCCACTCAGTTTCAGTAAGGGGCTAATAGACCCCTTACACAAAGCACCCCTCATCTCCTGGCGGGGTGGGGGAATGCAAAGGACTGGCCAGGGGTGCTCACAAGACGTAGACATTGTGACATTATGATGGGTGGGCTTTTAAAAACACATGTTTTTGTAGCCATGTCAGTCCCAGGATATTCAAGAGACAAGGTGGGTGAGGTAATAGCTTTTAGTGGACCAGCTTCGGTTGGGGAAAGAGACAAGATTCTGAGCTACACAGTGCTTCTCTCCTTGTCGTCTTTAACAACATGCGGGCGGGCAGCGCAACAGGTTTCACTGTCCCAGTTTCAACAGCTCCCAGGATTTTATTGCGAGTCTTATGCTATTTGGTGTTTTACGTGAAGCCTCAGGTCCCGGAGTGATGTGTTTACAAAGGAATCTCAGCTTTTATTACAAAACATCCAAACGCTTCTAGCCCTCCTGGTACAGCGAAAAGCTTGAAAACGTGACCAAGCATGACTTGTAGGCTCAGAAACCAGAGAGCAAAGAAAAAGAGCCCACAGTTTAAAACATCTCATGCTTTCTAAACCAATCCCCTGATTTTTGGGGACCTGACTCAGATTTTTTTACTCTTGGGCTCTTCACTGTTGTTTTCCTGACCGGGGAGGAGGGCCAGCCTTCCAAAAAGGTCACTCGCCTGCCTGGAACCTCCTTGCCTTCCCTCCATTATGGAAAACAGATGCGACAATTTAACTTGCCCAGACCGCACTTACTTTTTGTGGGCTCCGGGCTCAGGGAGGAATCGTATAGAGCAACGCAGAATCATAGAATCATAGAGTTGGAAGGGACCTCAGGAGGTCATCTAGTCCAACTCCCTGCTCAAAGCAGGACTAACCTCAGCTAAATCATCCCAGCCAGGATTTTGTCAAACCGCAGCTTAAAAACCTCTAAAGATGGAGATTCCACCACCTCCCTAGGTAACCCATTCCAGTGCTTCACCACCCTCCTAGTGAAAAACTTTTTCCTAATGTCCAACCTAGACCTCCCCCACTGCAACTTGAGACCGTTGCTTCTTGTTTTGTCGTCTGCCACCACTGAGAACAGCCTAGCTCCATCCTCCCTGGAACCCCCTTTCAGGTAGTTAAAGGCTGCTATCAAATCCCCCCTCATTCTTCTCTTCTGCAGGCTAAACAAGCCTAGTTCCCTCAGCCTCTCCTCATACGTCTTGTGCTCCAGCCCCCTAATCATTTTTGTTGCCCTCCGCTGGACTCTCTCCAACTTATCCACATCCTTTTTGTAGTGGGGGGCCCAAAACTAGACACAATACTCCGAATGCGGCCTCACCAATGCCGAATAGAGGGGAATAATCACTTCCTGTGATCTGCTGGCAATGCTCCTACTAATGCAGCCCAATATGCTATTAGCCTTCTTGGCAACCAGGGCACACTGCTGGCTCATATCCAGCTTCTTATCCACTGTTACCCCAGGTCCTTTTCTGCAGAACTGCTGCCTAGCTCATAGACAGTAACGGACAAATTCCGCATAAACAATATTTCATGCCACAGCCATTTTTCTATTTGCAGGGATGCATTGTGTGATGGCTGTACAGTGGTTTCAGGTTGGAAAAAACCTTGGACAGATCTCTCTCATCTGATTGGAGCGTAAGCCAATCTGAAAAGAACCTGAATGGGCAAGAAATATGGTCAAGGTGTTTTAAAAGATCAACGAAGCCAACTTAACAAACTATTCTGCTTCTCTAAGCCGACCCAAGGGTTCCTTCCACTCATGTGGGGTAAACGCCCAAGCAAAAGACAAATCACCAGCCTGGCCTCTATTTTTGTGCCTGAACAAATAACCATTTGTGTGTGAAAAATGGCAGTTTAGCTACTTTGTGTGTCTGTGAGAGAGAGGGAGAGAAATGGGTGTGCGCAGACAGCTGCACGCACAGAGCGGTTGAGCAAAAAGATAGGCTGGTTAAAATTGTGGCTGTTTGTTTTCAGTATTGCCAACAGCCCTTAGCTGAGAGCTCTGGAGTTATCCGAAGTGCTTATTTATCACATTTACTTTGATTGACAAAAGCATGGTAATGGGTGCCCATATCAGAACCTCGATACAGAGTTAGCTGTGACAGATGAGAACATATTTCTCTCTTCTTTTAGCTCCAGCTTATCTCATACAATGAGGCGGTAGGGATGGGTGTTGAACGCCGCAAAGGAAGCAGCTGCCATTTAAGGCTGGTCTGAAAACAGCATCATTTCATATCAATTTCTTGCCACTTTCTTCCTTTTCAAAAATGAACAGGAACCATCTGAAAATCTAGCGCAAAGCGGGAAGCAGAATTGTGTTACTGCTACCAACAGAAACACCTACACACAAAGAGTGTGAGGGATTTCAGCCAGCCAGCAAAGCCAAGCTGCTGGGGAGCAGAAAGGCTGGAGCAGAGGAGCTAGCGCTGAGCACCAGACTCAGCAGCTTCAGATACCCGTTGTCTGCGCTCCCCTAATGGCCATGGAGCACGTACAGTGTATAAATGCACCTTAGAGAACTGCAGTACATTGTGAATAGAAACACATCAAGGATCAGTTTAAAGTCCATTCCTATTTATGACTGTAATGGACACCTTGCTGTAGGGGATTAGGCCATGGAACATGCCTGTCATCAGTTACATATGTTGTCATGAAGATAAATAAGAACTGGTAAGGGGTCTAGAATGATGGCAGGCGGCATTAGAAGAAACTGGCTTATGAACCAGCTGACAAAAGATGAAATACAGGCTTCATAGAAATGGACAACGAGAAGCCAGTGAAACTAGATGGTATAGCGTGAAACTCTGCGCAGTAGTGCAAATAACTCAGGTCAGTGTTGAACCAGGATGGAAATGCAGATGCAGACGTTAGGAGTCACATGAAGATTACTTGGTGCAAATGAAGGGAGTCGGTGGGAATTCTCTGTGATAAGAATATGCCGTGTAAACTAAAGGGCAAAGTGACTAGGCCAGCCATAATGGTCAGACCATTGGCTGATGAAAAGAGAGACGAACGGTTATTTCACACTGGCTAAGGTGACAGCTGATAGGCTACGCAATGAATGAATGGGTATGGGCATGATGCCGGTCACCCCCACTGCTGAAACACTCAGGGAGTATCATTTGAGATTGTTGGGTCATGTGAGATGAAGATACACTGGATATAGAACCATAGCACCAGAGGCTTAGAGGGGACCACAAGGGTCATCTAGTCTAACCTCCGGCCAAGATGCAGGATTTGTTGCATCGAAACCATCCAGGACAGGTAGCATCCAGCCTCCTTTTGAAAACTTCCAGTGAAGAAGCTTCCATGACCTCCCGAGGCATCTGTTCCATTGTCCTACAGTTCTTACAGCTAGGAAGTTTTTCCTGAGATTTAATCTAAATCTGCCATGCTGTAGTTTGAACCCACTGCCTCTTGTCCTGTCCTCTGTGGCAAGAGAACAACTTTTCTCCATCTTTTTTATGGCAGCCTTTCAACTATTTGAAGACTGCTGTCATGTTCCCCGTTAATCTCCTCTTTTCCAAACTTAACATACCCAGTGCCTTCTGCCTTTGCTCATACGGCTTGCATTCCATCCCTTTGTCATCCCATCTTTGTCATTCACCTGTGGATCCTTTCCAGTTTCTCTACATCCTTTGTACAGATTGGTGACCAAAACTGGACACAGTACTCCAGCTGAGGCCTAATCAGTGTCAAGTAGAGTGGTACTAAACCACCTCCTGTGGTTAATGCACCTCTCTGTTAATGCAACTGAAATTGCATTTGCTTTTTTGCAACAGCATCGCATTGCTGACTCACGTTGAGGTCGTGATCCACCACAACTCCCTTCTTAGAAGTGCTGCTGTGAAGCCAGTTATCCGCCATTCTGTATTTGTGCATTTGTTTTTTTCCCCTAAGTGTAGCACTTTACATTTGTCTCGTTGAATTTCAGCTTGTTGTCTATCTCCCAGTTCTCCAATTTAACAAGATCCCTCTGAATCTTAGCTCTATCCTCCAAAGTGTTGGCAACCCTTCCCCGCCTCCCCCCCCCTCGCCCCAGCTTTGTGACATCTGCAAATTTGATCAGTGTACTCTCTATTCCTACTTCCAGGTCATATGTTGGTCAGAGAGTGCAAGATCTAGTAGTCACAAGACAAAGACAACGAAGAAGACCCAGAAAAAGGTGGTTTGGGATGCTGAAGGAGAACATGATGAACGCTGGTGTCAGTTTAGAAGATGCACTGGACAGGAATGCTTGGAGGCAAAGAACAAGAGCTGCTGACCCCAACTAATGGAGCGAGGCACTTTTAAGTGGGAAAATGAGTCACAGAGCAGGGAATGTCACTAGCAGAGATGAAAAATGAACCCAGATCTCTTCACTCCCAGGCCTGTCAGAACTGTTGAGCCATGCTACCTTCTCCTGTCAGCATGCTATGGTAACAAAGCACAAGGGATATCAGGCCAAATGTACCCTCTGGAACTCACGGATTCACAGTTTATAAAGATAGAAGGGACCCTTGGGATCATCTAGTTTGACCTTCTGTATAACACAGGCCTGGAATTAATTCCTTTTTGAACTAGAGCAGATCTTTTAGAAAAACATCCAGTCTTGATTTAAAAATTGCCAGTGATGGAGAATCCACCACAGAGCCTTGGTAAATTACCCTCATTGTTAAAAATTAACACCTTAGTTCCAGTCTGAATGTACCTAGTTTCAACTTCCAGCCACTGGATTGTGTTCTACCTTTGGCTGCCGCATTGAACAACCCATTGTCAAGTTTTTGTTCTCCATGTAGGTACTTACAAATTGTGATCAAGTCACACCTTAGCTTTCTCTTTGTTAAAATAAACAGATTGACTCAAAGATCTCAGTCACTATACAGCGGGTTTTCCAATCCTTTAATCATTCCCGGAGCTCTTCTCTGAACCCTCTCCAATGTATCAATTGAATTGTAGACAAATTTATGAATGCAATTGTATGCCAGGGTTGCTTGTGATGGTCGGGGGCAGGGCTCTGCAGCCCTGGGGTCACTCCCGGTGTATGCTTTATGTTCCTGAAGCTGATTCTTGAGAGGTTCAGCCACCCCCCTTCAGGGGACAGAGAGGGATTTTTTCCCCTCAGTGTGCTCCAAGAGGGTTTTTTTTAATCTCCTTCCTCTGAAACTTCAGGGAAGGCCACGGCTGGAGATGGGACATTGGGTAAGGCCCTGAGGTAGGACCTAGCATTCTCTCCCTCAAATGCTTGGCTGACCAGTTCTCACTCACATGTTCAAGGTCTAACTGATGGCCACATGCGGAGTCTGGAAGGAACTTTCTCCCGGTCATATTGGCAGCGCCCCTGGGGGCTTTTCACCCTCCTCTGGAGCCTGGGGTGCGGGTCACTTGGCAGGATTATCTGGGTATACCTCACTGAATTATTTCCCTGTCCTTAAGCACTGGTGCACCTTGGTCCCTCCTGTTTTCTGCCTGCGGCACATAATAGTCTAGGCTCCTATGGCCTCTAATACTTTGGTCTCATTTTGGTTGCTGTGTTTGGTGTGCAGCTGCTGAGTTGTGCTGGTGGCCTGTGATACACAGGAAGTCAGACTAGATAATCTGGCAGTCCCTGCTGGCTTTAAACTCTATGATACAAAGAACTGCAGACAGTATTCCAGCAGCAGTTGCACCAGTATCCAACACAGAGATAACAGAACCTCTCTACTACTCAAGATGCCCGTTTATACGTCCAAAGACTGCGTTAGCCTTTATGGCCCCACCATCTCATTGCCAGCTCGTGCAGCTGGTTATTCACCAGGACCCCACGCCTTTTTCAGAAACACCGCTTCCCAGGACAGACTCCCCCATCATATAACCATGGCCTACATTCTTTGTTCCCCGATGGATAACTTGACATTTGGCCATATTAAAACACACCTTGTTTGCTTGCAACCGGCTTAACACAGCTACACAGAGTGATCTGACTCAGCGACCAGTCCGCCTCATTATTTACCCCCTTCCCCAATTTTTGTGTCATCTGCAAACTTTGTCAATGTATGTTTTCTTCCAAGCCCTCGATAAAGTTAAATAGCAGCAGGCCAAGAACCTCTGCCTGCCGGCCCCTGCTGTAAAACACACCCACTTGATAGCGATTCCCTCTTTATAATCACATTTTGAGACCTGTCAGTTAGCCAGCTTGTAATCCATTTAATACTTGCCCTGTGGATTTTGTATCATTCTGGACTTTCAATCGAAATGTTATGTCAAGTCAAATGCCTTACAGCAGTCTAAGTGTATTGCATCGAAACCGTTTCCTTTATCGACCAAGCTTGTAATCCCACCACAAAAGCTACCAAGTGACCCGGCCCGGCCCAAGTGAGGCAAGCAAACACCAGAGACTGTTTAAGGACTTTATCTCCCTCCTCTAGCGTGTCTGCACTGGGGTGCAGCTGACGCTGGGCCCAAGGAGCCTGGGGACACTGCTGTCCTGCCCCTGCCACTGCATTGCTGCCAAAGGCGATAGGTAGAGACTCTCTTAGTGTGAGATGTGTGCATGCATGTATGGGAACCCACCAGGGCTAAGGACCCGGCCCGTGCTTAGCTCTGGAATGGGATTTACATCAGCGTTTCTATGCCTTACATCCTGATTGCATGCAGCAGGTTCTGACACCCTACGGCTTGTTCTGGCTTTAGCCACTAGATGGTGCCAGAGTCAGGATTTCTACGGAAGGAATAAAGCTCCCATTTGTCCCTTCGGTGCTCCTGGGCATCTCCAGCGCTGCCATGGAGGCTGCTGTCCAGACAGCGCCAGGTAGCGACGGAGCAGCTCTGCTGCTGCACCTGAATGTAAAGAGTCACTGTGGGTAGTTCTCTGAAAACATCCATTCAGACCAAAAAGCTAACAGAATATGTTGGGAATCATTAGGAAAGGGATAGATATGACAGAAAATATCACATTCCCGCTATATAAACCCACATCTTGAATACTGCATACAGATCTGGTCACACTATCTCAAAAAACATGTATTGGAATTGGCAAAGGTACAGAAAAGGGCAACAAAAATGATTAGAGGTATGGAACAGCTTCCATATGAGGAAAGATTAAGAAAACTGGGACTTTTCTGCTTGGAAAAGAGACAACGAAGGGGGGATATGATAGAACATAAAATCATGACCAGTGTGGAGAAAGTAAATAAGGAAGTGTTATTTTCTCCCCCCCATAACACAAGAAGTAGGGATCACCAAATGAAATTAATAGGCAGAAGGTTTAAAACAAGCAAAAGGAAGTATTTCTTCACATAACATACAGTCAACCTGTGGAACTCTTTGCCAGAGGATGTTGTGAAGGCGAAGACTACAGCAGGGTTCAAAAAAGAACTAGATAAATTCATGGAGGATAGGTCCATCAGTGGCTATTAGCCAGGATGGGAAGGAATGCAAAACCATGCCCTGAAGTGTTCCTAGCCTCTGTTTGCCAGAAGCTGGCAATGGGCAACAGAAGATGGATGAGGATGATTACATGTTCTGTTCATTCCTTCTGAAGCATCTGGCATTGGCCATTGGTGGAAGACAAGACCCAGGGGTAGATGGACCATTGGTCTGACCCTGTATGGCCATTCTTATGTTCAAACACACCCAGTATTTTCAATATCTCCTCCTATAAGAGCTTTAGCAGGCTCCTGGGCAGTCCGGTCATCTGTCTTTGAACCCCTTCTTAATTCTGCTATATGCTTTTGAGATCAGAACTGCAGTCAGGTCAGATCCTAGAGGTTGTTTGACTGACACACCTCTCATGTTATTGACACACCTCCATTCATAAATGCAACACCCAATGCTAAGCTACATTGACACCAACCAATGAACCTCTCCGCCCAGGGGAGGAGGTAACAATTCAGGAGGAGTTGGTGGCGGAGGAATTCAGCAAAAAGATTCCCATAATCAGTCTTTTGTGGCTTGTCTTTTGTATTTCAAGGCCAGCTTGCGGTGTGTGTGGTAACAATATATTTCATTCAATTAATTAGGCTGGAATCCATTCAGGAATCCAGCTCTTTGCATGCAGGCAATAATGTGACCTAATAAAGATGAGTCCAGCCCCCACTTCTCCCATCCACATCAGTATCATATTCTGAAAAGAGGCTAATACACACGCGCTCCGTTTCTCAGCTGTTAGACGTTTCACTCGCTCCATTGTCCTCTCGCTCACAAGGGAGCCCAACGATTGACTTGCAGTCAGCTAGAGCACACACAGAAACAGGAATTGCATCAGGGATTGTCGCTGTGGAAACCTCCCCTGTTGGGTCAGGCGCCCCAGTTGGATGCCAAGATCTTAGGTGGGATAGCGGCCTTCTTATTAGACTGGGCAGTTTGGTGATTCCTGTGACTTGGCTGCTGGCTCCTTTCCTCTGTGCAGTGAGCTCTTACCGCAACACTGACGTAGGCCCCAGTCCTGTAGACGTGTATGAAATCAGTCGGCCTGCTCACACGGTTGAAAATAAGCATGTGCGGAAGAGATTGCAGGAGCAGGGCCTGACTGATCAGGGCTAGAGTCCCACCATGAGTGCAGGGGACTGGATTGGACGACTTCTCGAGGTCCCTTCCAGTCCTACGATTCTACGACTCACTGAGCAGGAGTGTCACAGCTCTGCCCATAGTGCCTCGTTACAGGAGCTGGTTTGGGTTTGGCGGGGGAGGAGAGGGGTGGTACAGCCTATTTAGGGTGCTCTATACCCGTGTTCATGCCAAAGAGGCTGCAATAGGCTCTTCCCTTTGTTCGCAGCCCTTTCGTTTCTGTCTCTGCTGCTCTTCCTTGGTATGAAGCTCAGCTTGTCAGCAGAAGCCTTCTTCCCCTCAGAGCCAAGTATAGGCAGGCGAGCCAGGAGCCAGAATCTAGGTGAATTTAGCCCTTCCTCCATGGCAGAGTAATACCTCCCTCGGCATCCCCACCCCCACAGGATTTCCTTCCAGCACATTGCAAGACTAACATTCATCAACTTCTAACTGAATAAATAACCAGCATTAAAACTATATGAGGAGGTGTCACTTGCCAGCAGCATCGCCTGGGTTAAGAGAGAATCAGCACCAGCCATCCAGGCAAAGGGGGGTAAGGAAAACTCAGCAACTGCGGTGCATACCCAGCCTGCTGGTAGTTGATGACATGGGCATAGAAAAGGGCCCTCCTCTTTCCAGCAGGTTTCTAGCAGAAGGCTAGCATTCTAGTGACCTGTCCCTGCCTTTGTCTGGCTTGCTGTAGTATTATAATGCCTTTCCCAGGGAATTTGGATTTTTTTTTTTTAGCACTGAACAGGTAAAATCCTCTCTCCTAATCAAGTGCACAGGTCTGTAAGGCCCTTGCTGAGCACACCCTTCCTCTTTTAGGGAGCGACCCCAAGTCTATTGGAAAGCTGACTCCTCTCACGGAGTGCAGGGTTAGATCAGGCTCCTGTCGCACAATGCTGGACAGCTCTTCAGAGGTATGCCCTAACCCAGACCACCACTGAATGGCCAGTGAGTTTCTCACCCTCCATATACCTCCCTGGCCCACAACCCCTCATAGAAATGCAGCCTCATAGAAGAGGGAACATGAAATTGATCCATTCACAGACCATGATTCATGTTTGTATCTGGCACCTTTCCTAAGGTGATAGATGTAAATGATAGACAATATGTGTATCTTCTGATGCAACCAGAAGGAAATGTAGGAGCTGAAAAGAGTCATTTTCATTAGGACAATCAATACAATGTAAATAATACAAAAAATTGAATAATTAATACTGACCCCCCACTTCACATCTTCAGACACTTCTCGTGACCCTGCTACATTAACTGGCATTATCAGGACACCAGGGCCAAGGCCCTTCCTCACGGGCTCTGTGGCAGTGGCCCTTGGTTTGGGACACAGCCTCATTCACTGTGTGATGGGGGGTGCAGTCACTGACAGTAGCTCTCCTGATCTCTCTTCAGCAAACAAGAAGATGCCACACATCTGCATCTTGGGCTGCAGGGATAACAGTACCTAGTATGCTATGCAGGATTGCTTGTTACAGTTTGTGACCATGGATTAGATTTCCTAGTGGGGCCAGAGAGAAGTCTGTGGCCAGCCTTATCACTGATTCAGCACAGCAGGCTCTACTTCACTTGAACCATCTCCTGGCCAAGTGGGGCAGGGAAAGCCTTATCAAACGGTCTCCTCAATGCACACAAACAACTCTACAGGGGACCCCTCCCTGCTGGCCAATCTCCACCCCCATCGCAGTCATATACGGGTTTATGTAACTGTCTGCACGATCCACGATCTGTACTGGGAAGCTGCTTGTCAAAGGCTTTGGCATCCACTGTCCAAAAACATGGTGCTGCTTTCTCCTCAGACCACTCATTCACTGAGGCTGTCTCTTCACCAACAGCGTCAAATTCACCGCTGTCAGATCGATTTATCCGGATCGATTGAGCGGAAGTGAAGACCCGCTCAATCGATCTGGAAGTCGATTTAATAAAACCATCTCCCCAAAAAGCGTAGCGCTGCGTCGACGGGTACACATTTCCCGTCGGCGCAGTGTAGTGAAGACTGCGTGCAGAGGGGAATTTAGGAAATCGACATAAGTTACGCAAGCTACTCTACGTAGCTCTTAAGTACTCCCAGATTCTAGTCTCGTCTTCCTGACCCATACATTTCTTCTCAGGCTAAAGTTCTTTTACCATCTTGAAACCTCTGCTACCAGCTTTACTATTTGCTATAGAAATCCTAGGATTTATTGGAATACTGCAAGTAACAACTCCAGCATATACAGGCAGGATTTGACTTTCTGCTACACCCACCAGGTCAGCTACCACATAACAACATACAAGACAGCAGCTTAATCCTAACAGCTGGTGGAGATGCTGTATACACTGATCATGACACATCTTCTGATCTCGGAGACCTTACACTTACTGTTTTATCTGCTAGTGTCACAAGTGCTGCCTACAATCCCAACAACTGAAAGAGTTTAGAGGGAAAATGTCAATAGCTCTGTTTTTTCTGAGTGTTTACATTGTACATCTTACAGTATTGAGTGTCTGGGCAGGGTCCTGTTTCATTTGTCTGTACAGTTAGGCCTGGAATCTGCAACCATTTATGCAAAGGTCATTGAAACCAGTGGAAATCTTTCCCTTGATCTCAGTGGGCTCTGGATCAGACTGAGTAACTTGTCATCACAATGGGTAAAGTGCTTTCTGCTCCAGAGATGGTGCACTCCTGGGCCATGTTGGCTGCAGTGCTAATTTTCAGGCACAATGAAATGTTTTGGTTTTGAGGAACTTGGTCGCACAATGAAAGATCATTTAAACATTGTCTGGTTAATGGGGAAAAAAAATCAACTGGAGCATGTGGAAGTGAACAGCTCCCTACAATATGACAAAATCTTGGGTTCTTGGCTTTAAATTTTCCAGGCACACTTTACCAGCTGCTGCCCAGTTTGCCACAATCAGACCTTGACAGAGTCCAGAGCCACCTCCTCCCGTTTGAATGGACATGCTCCAACCCATCTTGGAACGTAGGCTGCTCCCAGCCTCAGCTTTGCCTTCATGAGGAACCACCCAGAGCCTGCACTCCTCAGCTCAGCACAGGACTAGCCCAGGCACTCATGGTTGGGAACCAGGGCACTAAAGCTCTGGACAGTCACTGTGTAAATGTACATCCAGCTCAGCTGGGCTGGAGGTTCCCTTCCTTACTTGCTGTGACACATCCATGTGCATCAATATTAAGATAAATTAAATATTAATTTTGTTTCAGGCATCAATTCAAAGTCGCCAAAACATTCAAAGGATTCATGTTGCATAAACAATCAGCATGTTGCCAATGAAATCCCTTTGATCCCAGCTTTGGAGTATGATCAGGATTAGCATTTATGCAGTTTGAATAGTTTGGATTCACCTTTTAGCATCTACAAGCAATCCATGCAACTGAAAGTTTTATTTAGACAGGGTTAAGATTCCTATGTGCTTGAGCATTTTCTGGCCCTGCATTCATAGCTGCATTATTGCTGAAGCTTTAAGGTTATTGCTCTTCAATGCCTAAGTAGCATCTCTCCCAAAAAGAAATAGGCAGGAAACAACTTTCCCATCCTGTAAGAATTTTTGAGATTTCAAAACAAATTCCCCATCCCAAATCAAGACAAAAAGTTGAGATCTTAAAAATTTTCATGAACCTAAAATAATAAAAAACTTTGGGGTTGGGTGAATCAAAACGTTTAGTTAAACCTTTTTAAAAATAATTATATTTGTAACTATACCCTAACAAATTTCAAACTGAACAATGAAAACTTTTCATTGACAAAATGTCAACATGGGATGTTTCAACAACTTCAGAACTTTTATTTAAAAAATTGTGCAAAACAGAAAGTTCATCAAAATTATTTCCCGTAAACAGTTTCAGTTTTAAAGAATGGGCATTTTACAACACAAAATGTTTTGTCAAAAAATTCCCAACCACCTCTGATTTTTCTCTATAAACATAGCAGAGGGAAAACACCAGGAACGGAGAAAAGTTCCAGAGGGGTAGCCGTGTTAGTCTGTATACAGCAAAAACAATGACAGTCCTGTAGCACCTTAAAGACTAACAACTTTCTGCGGGCATGTCTTTAAGGTGCTACAGGACTCTTGTTGTTTTTGCAGGAATGGAGAGGAATTATTTAAATTAAGGGCCAATTTTGCTACAAGAAATGGATATAAACTGGCCTCAATAAGTTTAGCGTTGAAATTAGACAAAAGTTTCTATAACCATTAGAGGAGTAAAGTTCTGGAACAGCCTTTTAAAGGGAGTAATGGAGAAAAAAAACTATCTTGTATCAAGACTGAGTTTGATAAGTTATGGAGGAGATGGTATTATGATATTGCCTACAACAGCATACGACCCATCCATGACTGTTTTTAGCAAATATCTTAAATGGCCAGAGATGGGACACTAGATGGGGAGGGCTCTGAGTTACTACAGAGAATTCTTTCCCAGGTGTCTGGCTGATAAGTTAGACTCTGAGCATGTGGACAAAACCTATCGCCACATTTGGGGTCAGAAAGGAATTTTCCCCCAGATCAGATTGGCAGAGACCCTGGGGATTTTTTGCCTTCCGCTGCAGCATGGAGCATGGGTTACTTGCTAGTTTGAACTAGAGCAAATGGTGGATTCTCTGTAACTTGTGAGTCTTTAAAATAAGATTTGAGAACATCATTAACTCAGCCAGGGGTGATGAGTGGGTGAGTGCAGTTCTATAGTCTACGATGTGCAGGACGCCAGATTAGATGATCACGATGGTCTCTTCTGGCCTTAAAAAGTCTATGGGACTGGGTTCCAAGCTGTTAAGACTTGCTCTTTTCCCCCCCTCTGCTTTCCAGCTGATTTTCTGATTTACAATAGATTCAGGTCTTTCTGGTTACTCACAGGCATCTTCAGCCTTCGGTTTAGCATTTTTACTTTCTTAGAGAATCTAGACCCTCCTTTTAAAAACAGAGGGGTCAGGAGGTGGGTGCACCCTAATCATTTTAACAAGTTCTACATGTTGAAAGTCCGAGGGTTTTCTTTAGCTTCATAGTACTGGCTTTTAGTCCCAGGACAAGCACAGGCCCCTTCCTGCACTTATGGGAAGTTTAACAGAGTTGGCCTCTCTCACTGTTTGGAGTCTGTCATGTGACAATGGGAATCACAAACAGTTGCTCTCTTCGAACACTGAACTAGGAACTTTATCAGAGTCATGGAAACAGTATTATTGCAAACATTGCTCCAGCTCTGTCTCTTCTTTTCCCTTACCCTACCACTGCAGAGTATGGCACTTTCAGGGCAGCGGTAATAGTGTGCGGTTACTGCTCCTTTAAGACCTGGAACATCCTAGGGGCCGAGTTCAGAAGACATTTCAGGTGGAGTTGGTGCGATGAGGGTTGGGCTGGGCTGGGCTAGAGCAGGAACCCCAGAGCCAAGGGCTTGATGAAGTTTGTACCTAGGGACCTAGTGACTGGGCCAGCCTCATTCATCTTGCAGTTTGTTTGTTTTCTTCTTCTTGTTCCCATCCAGTCAAAATCACTAACGCTCATTAAAAATGCATGACTGGCTTATTTAAATCTGGAACAATAACACATCTCATGACTCTTTGGCTGGCGGATCGTCCTAAATGGAGCCAGGCATGAATTTCTTGACAAAATGGTTAATCATTAGAAAATGCCGATTTGTTGAAATGCACATTTGTTGGGAAGTTGTCGTCATGTTGCATATGCACTGGCTACAGCACTTACTTCTGAACAAGAGACACACCAGACATGTTCACGATCAGATCCTTTAGTGTACTGATGGGAATGGCTCTTGCGAGCCTAAATAAGGTATGTGACACACAGTGCCATCTAGTGGCTGAACTGTATAATACAGTTCAGCATTTTATTACATCTCTCCCTTTAAATATTACATTCCTACAATTTACAAAATTTACACTATCATACTGTTTTTAAAGTTCAGCCTGGATCAGTCTGTTCAGCGTCTCTGAATCATATTGGTTTTCTAATTACACTACCTGAATGTGCAACAACTTGGTTCTCTTGCTGTCCATTAGCTCCAATGACTGTCTCTGGTCAGTTTAGAATCCTTGCGTCTTTTTATTCTGCATCTGCTATCTGTAGAGTTTGCTCTGTTGATTGTTCTTTCGGAGGAAAGAAACTGTAGTTGTTGACTGTTTCTGCTAAACTCTCCACTGTCAGTCTCCATCACATGTATTATATAAATTCTTTTTCTGTACGACTGCTGGAGTTCTCCATTCTTTTTCTCCACCCAGTTTGACACAAAAAAAGAGTCACTGGTTTCTAGATCCAGCAGCTCTCCAAATAAGTGATGTTTGTTGTAAAAAAGTGTTCATAAGCTCTTTTTATCCAATTTGGCTACTCTCTTCATGGCTGGCCACTTTGGCAATAACTACTGTTCCAACTTAGGAAAAGAACCTCTGAGTTGTCTTCCAATCATGAGTTATGCTGGACCATACCAGTAGTTGATATAGTTGATCTTTAGTTCTTTAGAAGAGCAAGGAATTTATCATTCTGCTATAGGATTTTCTTGGCTGTCTGTACACGCTGTCATCCACTTCATTCACTTGTGGGTAATGTGGGTTGCTAGTAACATAATCGAAATCATATGTCATTTGGAATGACTTAAATTCTGCTGCAGTGAATTGTGGTCTGTTGTTCATTACTATTTGTTCTGCAATACCAAAGTGAACAAAAGTGCACTTCAGTTTCCTGATAACATTGCAACATGATGTATCTTTCAAGTACATTATTTCTATATATTGCGGAAAACAGTCCACAATGACCAGGTAAATGATGTTCTCTGAATTCACATATATCTCCAATTAGTCTCTTTCAAGGTCTCTCTGGTAGGGGTGTTGACAAAACTATCTGTTAGTTCTGCAGTGTTCACATGCAGACATTTTATTCTTTATGTCCTTGCTGATGCCCAGTCACCACACTAACTGGTTGGCCAATTCGTGGTATTTAATTAATCCATGTTCTTCACGGATGAGGTTTAGGATTCTCCACTCATTTCATTTGGAATTAAGATGCACTTGCCTTTCATCATGAGTCTATTTGACTCACTTAACTGTCTATTCATCACAAAGTAGTCTCGTCACTCCCTTAGTGTCTTGTAGATTCTCGGACCAGCCAGCCCTAATGTAACTTAGAACTTTCTACTGTTGTGTATTTATCGAGGTCGCTTTTTGTAACTGGTATAGTCTCTTTTCTGCCACTGGTCTGTATGTGTTCATAACATCCATATATGCCTTTATGTCCTCTTCGAGCTCACGGGTAGTTGAGTGCAATGCCTGGCTCTGTGACAGAGTGTCTGCTACAACCAGATTTTTACTAGGAACATATTTGGCAATTCGGTTAAACTGCATTAACCTTAACAATAGATGTTGGCATCTCAGTGCTGCTTGATCCAGATCGTTTCCAATGATGGGGGTTACAAGCAGTTTATGATCCGTTATCAGTGTCAATTAATCCAGCCCACACATACCTGTACGTTTGCCAGGCACTCCCTTTCAATTTGTGCATATAATTTTTCTGCTTCTGTGAGTGTCCAAGAGCAAAATGCAAATGACTTCCACTCAGAGCTAAGCTGCTGCAATGGTAAACCACCTAGACGATAGCTGCTTGTGCCCACTCTGACCATTGTGGCTTTGGTCACATCATGGTACTTGAGAAATGGAGCTGTGCAGATCATCTCTTACCTTTTGGAAGGCAAATTCTTGAATTGGCTCCATAGCCAAGATGTGTTGACCTTTAATTGTTCATTTAGTGGTTTCGTCACTGTAGAAGAGTCTTGTAGGTATCAACCAAGGTAATTTTCCATCCTCGGTATGTGTCTCAGTTTTGGTACATTTGTTGGTGCATTCAATTCTCGAACTGCTTTTACTTTTTCAGGGCTAGGACTGACCATCTTTGTTTATTGTTTGTCCCAAAAACTTGATTTTGGATAGGCAGAAAACACACTTTTCCTTGTTTAGCTTCAGTCCAAACTGACTGATTAGGCTTAGGACTTCACTGAGGATTTTTTGTGTCTATGTGGGTGTTCTTCCTTTGAGGATCAGAATATCATCCATGAAAACGCCAACTCCATTTGTGTTCATTAACCGTTCTGCCCTTTTTCTTGGGAAAATTTCAGGTGCACTGGTAATCCCAAAAGGTAATCTTAGAAAGCGAAAGCTCCCAAAGGGTGTGATATATATAGTCAGTTTAATACTGTCTTTGGCTAAAGGAATATGCCAGAATCCACTCGAGGCATCCAGCTTGGAGAACACTGTAGCTCCTTTCACTTTGGGGAGGATAGATTTTTCTCTCACAACTGGTTCATTAAGTCTTTTAAGATCCACACATTTGTAATTTCCCACTTTGCTTTATAACTGGTACCACTGGGATGAACCCTGTTGTTGGCTCAGAGATTTTCTTGATTCTGCCAATCTACTCCATTCTCTTTAGCTCAGTTTCTACTTCATGAAGTAATGGGATAGGAAATGTGCTAGGTGTATGAGCACTATATGATTCAGCATTGTCTCAAGTTTATTTGTACTGGATCTTCTTTCAAAAGTCCAATATCACCAAATATTCCACCGAGTTCTTCCACCTTTCTCACTAGGCTGCTCATAGCTGCCACACTGCAGCTGAGAAGGCTGTTGGTCTGTGGCCTTTGATCACATACAAAGACAAAAGCTATGTATTCAGAGTGTAAATTGTTTCTGTGGTGATCTGGCCTACGTAGTTCATAACAGTTCCAGGGTTAGAAAGCTGTGTCAGGTGACTTCAGCTCTGGGAGATGCTGAAGGTGATTGTAAGCCCCTTCTGAGATGGTTATTAACTGTGCTCCTGAGTCCATTTTAAAGTCAGTAGTCTTGCCTTGAATATTCAGTTTCACTTCCCAGGCAGGCTGTGTCTCATCAGAAGTGATAGATCCCAGAAATCATGGCTCATGATTGTAGGTAATATGAGTCAACTCCCCGACTGCTTTGGTATGGCAAACAGCTACAAAATTCCCATATTTTGTGCATTTATTACACCATGTGCATCTGGTTGAACATGCATCCTATCTTAGGATATGACTTTTTCCCCATACCTTGTGAATGTATGCTGGAATTTGTCATTGTTAGCCTGGAAGTTCGCTCTCCTTACCTCAGCAGTTTTATGATAATGACTTTTTACACTCGAGTGCCTGTTTATAGCTTCTAAGCTAGTTTCAGGTTTTTCAAGTTGTTCTTGCATTTTTTTCTGTTTGACTAGTTCAGAGTGCTTTGCTTTCTGTATAACTGTTGCTAGAGTTAAGTCTGTCTTCCATTGTAGCTGCTATGAAAGATTTTTATCTGTTAACCCAATAACCAGACTGTGTCTGATATTTTCATGCATTGAAATCACAAAATCATAGTTTTCAGCTAGAGTATGTAGAGGTCTTATAAAACATTCAACATTTTCCCCTGGTTCTTGAATTCTTATGGTGAAAACATGTTCTTTCACAAACGACATTTATGTACAAAGTATGCATCAAGCATAGCCAGACCCCGTTCATAGTCATTGTGGTTGTCTTCAGATATGCTCTCCATGCTTTCCCAGAACATAAATTAAAGAAGATACCTGTATATCTTCAGTTTCCTTGTGAAGCTTGTTTGCAATGCAAAATCTTAAAAAAATACTGCTTCCAGACTGTCCACCGTGAAGGTCTGTCAAAGTTGAAGTTCTCTGGTGCACTGAATTGTGGCATGTTGATGAGATCCTGCAACCTTTGTTGCTGTTTTCCTTCTGTTTCTGTCGTCCTCTGGCACTAGTTTACTTCTGACACCATGTCATGTTCCTGGTACCAGATATGGACTGGTTCCAGAGCCCACTTCTGAGCAAGACACACACAAGATGTGTTCATCATCCCAAGATTCTTTAATGCACTGCAGGTATGGCTGAAGTTAACTTAAATAAGGTATTTTACACACCGTGCCACCTAGCAGCTGTACAATATAATACAGTTTAGCATGCCATTACAGAAGTCCGTTTCAAGTAAACTTTCATTGGGAAGAGGAAGTTCAAGATGGAATTTCTGGTCAAAACACAAAAAAGAGACACGTAGAATAGCTGATAGACACATGATTAGGGCTCTACTCTGGGATGTGGGAGACTTCAACAGGTAGAGCATGGACCTCAACCTGGGTTTTCCACACCCTAGGAGAGTGCCATAACCACTAAGGCTATGCTGAGGTTGTCAGTCTGTCTTTATCTTGTTGTTCAAGGAAACTTTTTGAAAGGGCGTCTCACCCCAATGCAGAATTTTCATGGAATAGAAAAACCATTTCCTCCCAGCTCAACTCCTATTAGCTCACTTCTACTGTGCAGCCTATGAGAAAGGAGGAGGAGGAGAAGGAAAGGAAACAGAAACAAAGAAGAACCGCAACTGGAAGCTTTGTCCTTCCTATTATTGTCACCCTTTGTCCCTCCATCTCCTTTGTCTGTTTCTGATCCCCTTCTGTTGCCTGATTTTGGGTGTTTTAGTAATTTGAATGTAGTTATAGGTTTGCCAATTGATCTGATCAGAAGATAATGAGGTTCTTCTCCTGGAATCAGGCTGCAGAAGAGTTTTATAGGGACCCTGGGGTGCACGACAGGAAGGTTCACAGTGATAGCGAAATTTGTATAATTTTATAAGCTTTTATTAAGATAACATAAAATGATTGACAAAGGACTGATTAAAAGAAAATGACTAATCAAATGGATAATGGATAATACAGTCTTATTTTAGAGACTCATGTGATTTATATATATTTCTCCGGTATGCTTTGGATTAATATACTCACACCCTTCCCTGATGACCTGGTTGAGAGAGATGTCTGGTTCCTCAACTCTTGAGGAGAGGGGTGGAGACCTAGGCAATGCTCGAGAGCTAAGAGCTATAAGGCTAAGACTAACACTACAAACAATACTAATACAAACGAAGAACAAAATCTTAACACTAACTAAAAGAAGCTTGAAGAAGGAATAGCTGACGATCATGCCAAATAACATGATTTGCCCTTTCTTATACCCTGAGAAATATGGGTCCTCCTTCTAAGCCCAAACTTGGATTCTTCACCCCCAAATTATTAGGGTACACTTATTCTATAGCCTGACAGGTTCATGCATATTAATGACATATCCACATCCTTTCCAGATGGTTAATTTATCTCACCTTTGTTATTTCTGGCCCTTTTTGTGGGTTCTGTGGTGTATTTACCTGGGGCATAACCTGTGACAGTGCCCCCCGTTTTGAGCCTCCTGACTTATCTAGGGTAAAGGTTATAACCATATATGTCTTATCCTTTAACGCATCATTACTTATCTGGGCCAAAGGTCCCAAACATATGTATGCTAACTGCCTTAGCTTTCATACAGGATGTGGCCTGTACGGTACCTTGCATTACAGCTATAATACTTCAATATAAATCTATGATTCTATTATAATCCAATAACCATACTTGAATCTATAAGATATATCTAAATATATATAGATATATGCAAGCAAGAAGGCTAGTCCTATAGGCTACACTTCTTGTGTCCTATTGCATTAAGACGCAATCCTCTTTGGGGCAAGATCTGTTTCTTTAACACATATGTGGATGCAGCCAGCAGATTTCTGGCCACTCTGTCAGTGATAAACACCACAGACACAATGATGTATAAATGTGAACAATAACTCAACAATCAGAAGTTAAGAGATTTTGACTTCAGGTTGTGTCCATGTACATGCATCTGTGCACACATTGTGGACACATCACAAGTATGGCAAAATCAAACTTAACTCTGACCTGAAAATAATACAAGCTGCCTAACCCGCTGTTAAATATTTAACGATTGTGAAACTTCCAGCACAGCCTGTGAAAACACCACATCTAATTCAAATACCCGCCCATGTCTGTTAGATTGCTGGTGCACCCGTCTCATTCACTGCAGGTACTGGGCTAGATCTACAAAAGGTCTTAGACACCTAACTGCCACTTTAGGCACCTAAATCCAACATTTAGGCAACACTGAAAACCTCAAAACCCCACTCACCTGCTGCCTAACCTTGGAGGTGTCTAAATTTCCTAGAATTTCCTAGAAGTATGATCTTGCCTTACGTACTATCAAATTTCATCCCATTTCTATTACTCCAGTCCTCCAATTTCTATATAATATTCCAGTTCTCCTCTGGGCTGATGATGAATCCCAACTTGTGTCATCAGCAAATTTAATTAATACACACTTGTGTTTGTACCTCCACGTACTCTCCCTGTTCCTCAAAAGTGAAGTTAAACCAGACTCAGAGTGACTCCTCAGCACCTCTATATATTGTTGCTTTTTGACAGGCCTGGGGTCAAGTTTTCTATCCCCGTGATGAAGCTGATATCAAAGACAATCTGAGGTGAGATTCCATGAGACAAACACTGTACTACAATCCAGCTCTATTGAAGCTGCGGCAGTTAGCATCACTTTGATTTTTGTCCCCTCCCCATTCAATGCTGGGTCAAATACTTTCAAGGAAGTTACAAAATCTAGTTAGAAGTTCATCAGCGAGAGCCCCTCTCTGTCCGCTTCTGTGGTTTCATCAGAAGATAGGGGTTGCTTTACCATTTCAGTTTTCTGACAAAATGAATGACAAACTTTCTGCTCCCAATGCCAGCGAAGGGAGATCTTTCCATCCACAGGAACTCGGAATAGTTCAGGCAGAATGGACTGTGCAGATTGCAAGAAGTGATAGAGGCACCATGGGTGTAAGTAAAACCAGCGAGGATATTTCATGGCCTGAAAGAACTAGTTAGGTACAGTCAGTGGCCCCCATTAGACCAGTGGAAAGGGCTGACATTTAGTATTGCATTAGTAAGAGCAGGCAAATATGATGCAAGTGTGTAACTAAACAATAAGCAACAAAGTGTGCATTGCTGAGGGGTGGCGCACCATCCCTTTGAGGCATCACGAAGCCTAGTTTCACCTACCTGTGAGGTGCACCCATCACTGGGCATAGAACATCTGCAAAGCATTTGAATTAGAAGCTTGCCCTTTGTGAGTGTGTTGCGCTTCTGAGAACATAAAATGCTCTCTGGGCCATTCTGCTGCATTTGACAGAACACTGAGTGAACATAAGAAAGGCCATATTGGGTCAGACCAATGGTCCATCTAGCGCAGTATCCTGTCTTCTAATGCCAGGTGCTTCAGAGGGAATGAACAGAACAGTTAATCATCAAGTGATCCATGCCAGTTCAACCAAGGCGGATGGCTGAATTTCCATACATGGCTGGAGTCACAGGCTTCAGGTGTTCGTTTATATAAACCCTGAGTTTTCTCATGATCTATCCCACCCTCTCTCCTGCCCACAAAATGAAATCAGCATAGCCAGCTCCTACTCCACTGGCTATCCTGCCTGAATTATGAGCAGGAATCTCACAGGAAAGGCGTTTTTGTACTTTTGTTGAATTGAATATTTTAAAAAAACACATCATCTATATTGTCCCCAAAATGCACAGAAAACATGAGAAAAGCAACACACCCTAATTACATGACAAAATTCTTACTTTTATTCATTTCTAATTAAGGGCAGAATTTTGGAGATAAGTTTGTTACTTTCCCTTGTGAAAAACCAGGGATGTCCAGAAGTTCCCCAAAGCAATGCAGAGGGAGTTTGTCCTACTGGAACTTTTTAGTCACATCTCTGAGCAGCCAATTGCGCCCCATTGGGAGCAGGTACATGGCTATGACATCACTTGTGACCAATCACAACATGCCTTTGGAAAGTCTAGGCCCAAAGTTGCAA
Source organism: Emydura macquarii macquarii (assembly GCF_026122565.2). Classification (NCBI taxonomy): domain Eukaryota; kingdom Metazoa; phylum Chordata; order Testudines; family Chelidae; genus Emydura; species Emydura macquarii. Next base: position 811,295 of record NW_027130449.1, on the reverse strand, counting down.
GCCAATCACCAAGTGGATGAACAATAGGGTGAATATCCAAAAGGGCATGAGTGGTACCAGAGATCCAGCCTTCAGCTTGGCTCATGGGTGAAGCCCCTCTGCAGTATAGGGACAGGTGCGGTCATCAAATTGCTAAGAAATATAATAATCTTTATTTTGTCCTCCAGGAACTAGTCAGCCAGAGTTCATTAGTTTCCCACCTGCATGAACAAGAAAGAGAGGGCAACAAATAAGCCCTTGGGGATCCATTAAATACAATTCACTAAACAAACCATAGTGCAAAGCCATACCTGGAGGAAAAGAGCTAATGACAAAGCCGAGTCCTGGAAAAAGTCTATGATATTTTATTGAAATGCTCTGGCTGCACAGGAGCTGGTTTGCCAAGTGCCATGGGTGCAGGGAAAGTGACAAAGCTGGCATATATATTAAACAGGGCTTTAGAATGTGTCTGGGGAAAACAGCCTTGGAGCTACAATTTCTCAGGCCCAAAGATGGCTTTTATTACTGTAGGAAGTATGGTGACATTTGAACTAGTCCTGCATGCAAAGCAGCATGTCCTACAGTTTCCGCCACAGCCTCTGCCTGCAGCATTTTTCAAATGATACAGTTTTATGCAAGCTGCTTTTCAAAACTTCACTCTTGCATTGGGCTCAGGCCAGATCACCTCACCCCACAGAAGAGCATGTGAGAGAGGTTCCCTCACCTGCTCCCACAACAAGCCAGCAGTTCTGCCCCTAGGTGCCATCTCCAGTCCCCCTTCAAATCCCTTCACTGGTTCCACTTCTGCACCAGGTTTCCCTGCCTGAAATGATGATGGGAATACCTAGTCACATGCACATTCAACTCCCTGCAGAGGGGATATCAGAATCCCCTCCCCCACTCTCTCCTAGGGCACTCAGAGGAGACAGCACAACGGAAACCCTTTTTCAGGAAGAGCTCAAGAATGGTGACATGGATGCATTTGCTTGTGCCAGATACAGAGCTGGGCATAAGCAACACACTGAGGTGCCATGTGAGTGTTTTCTAAGCCATGGAAACTGAGAAACATGTTCTGGTTCTGCCTGTTCCTGCATCTTTATTGCTGTGAAAATAGGATCTCACTTTCTCACGAGTTTACCCTCTCCACTTGCTTCTGCCTCTGAAATCATTCCTCAGGTGTTTTGGGAATGAGTATAATACCAAAAACGACAGAGACAGGTGAACCAACACAAAGTAAACCAACACAAAGTTCTGCCACCCACAGTTCAAAATGAATTGGGCTAAAGCCTCCAAGTTCAGTTCTCCTTTTTATTTCTGTATTTCCTTACTTCCCGCTTTTAGCCAAAAGTGGATGCACCAGCACCAGGAAAGGCATACATCATGGCATTCTGAACCTCCTGTGTTGGAAAGGTTTTCAGTCTGACTTTTAGATCCCAGTGGTTCAGGTAAGGATCAGATCTTTTAGGAAGTTTCACTCAGGACCACAACTGTAAATGGGGAATAGAGAAGCAAGAGCAGCTGAATTCCCATAAAACAGAGAACATGGATATAGCTCTGGAAACAGATACTGGAGACACATTATAAAGTCTGTAAGCAGGGTTGTCTCTGCCAGGAAAGTATTCTCAGCTTTGTAAGATGCAGCAATAGCTCTTGGTAATTATCCAGTCCAAAGCATACACATTCTACAACTTCATTCTGGAGATCCCAAGGACTGAGAAAGCAGATGCTGATTCTGGAAATCAGTGTAGGTCCCATAACACCAATTGAAGAAAGGCTTCTGGAGAGATTTGGGAAGCATCTTTTCTTCACTGAACTGGTGCCATACTGTCTGCTTTGGAACATGGGAAATTCCCTTCTTCATAATAGCTAGTTAACTCGGAGTGGCTTGGCATACACTGGCTCCAGGATGTAGTGAACCAGAACCAGGAACAGACTTCCTAGAAACGTCACACTGAGAAGGGAGAGCAGGACATAGCGGCCAATGAAGAAGGTGTCCACAATCTGAGGAGAGTGGAAAGGTCACAAGTTACACAAGTATTTCTTTCTGTATCACTGTTAACAAAAGCCCTGCTGCAGGCACCATAGCAATTGGGCCACAGTTTGCTGTAGGAGATTAAGTGTCCTCTATGGGCTGGAAGATGGGTGTGCCATGCACTAGAAAATAGAACAGGGATGGGAAGGGGAATAGTTATCCGAGCTCAGCCTCTTTGGCCACTTCACACAAGCTGGACTGACAGACTTGCAGTCAGTACTCCCCATCCTCAGCCATGGGACGCAGATTATCATAGGTGGCTTTAGAGAGAAGGAACATCTAGATCCATAGAGTCACTGACCTCAGTGAGAGCTTTGCCTGAATATGAACTGCAGGACTTGGCCCTATGATACTATAGTAACACTTTGCATGGAGCACTTGCAGCTCCACACATCCCAGCAAGCCAAGTATTTGTGCTATACCAGTTTCACAGATGGGAAAACTGAGGCACAGAGAGGGAAAGTGATTACTCAAAGTCAGACAATGAGTCTCTGTCAGAGCTAGAAGTAGAAACCAGAAGTTCTAACTCTTGGTTCCCTGTTAAATCACACTTCCATTATTTAACTCAATGGAAGTGGTGAGTGAGTAACAGACCCCTCCTGCTTTTGGCCTTTTGAGAAGGAAAAGCCAGCCACGATAAAGGTGACAGCTCCATGCGGGCAGGCAGGGGTGAGGCTACTGCCCTTCCCAAATGTGCCACATCTTAGCAGGATTTCTGATAAACACAGACTGCTCTGCCTAACCCCCTAGCAGGGATCACTGCTGAGTAACAAAGGGAATGTCTTCTCCCTTTGGAGCTGTGTGCACCAACTCCAAAGCAGTCTCAGCCAGGGTGAAAGTCAAACCCTGTTTTGATCAATACCAGCTCATGGTGCTGGCATTTGGCCAACAGAGCTACCATCCTCTTATTTTAAGTTTAACAGGATCCCATGAGATACTTTCATTGTTGTACTTACTGGATTTCTCTGTTGGTTCTCATTTCTGGACAGTAGTACTAATGCCCCACTGCAAGTGGATTTATATAATAGGTGCTTATTCCCTTCCTGTCTCAAGCTTAGTTCTAAGGGGAGAGTTAAGCTAAGCCACAAAGCAGCAAGGTATCTACTATTTAGACAAATGAGCTAAAGTGTTTAATCAGTGAGTGGACTTGCTGGCCAAGCCAGTTTCACCAACAGCCTGCATTCTGCATTCCTTGGACACACAAACTTCCATAAAATTCAGTGGGAATCTTAGGTGAACCAGGACTGCAGAACCTGGCCTCTGAGGTTCAAAATAGCCCTGAGCCAACCACGCTCAGCACACTAGAATCACATGTGGCCACAGGTCATGACACTGAGACGAGCTGGAATCTTGTCCAGCAATTATTTCCCTGAAGTCAACCAGAGAAGATGGTTCCATGCCCTCCAGTCACTGATCTTGGTATTTATGGGCTCTGATATCAGGCACCACTGAGCTTACATGGACATGGGTGGGGAAAAGAATCTCTGATTATTTAGTGAAGATGCGTACACAGAAGGCAGACAGAGTGGTAGTGAGAAACACCAACCACAAAGTGGAGGATTATGAAATCATCCTCCAAGCCCCTGGGATTGCTCCAATACTCTGCTTACAACAAAGGTGACTTTTTATGAAACAGTGTTAACACAAGCTTGACCTTGACTCTGCTACAGAACAAGTCTCTTGTGGGTGACATGTTTGCTCATTCAACACGGTTCACTTTTTAATTAGCCAATTAGCAGGCTTTGAGCGTAGAAAGCCCAGGTCATGTATTATTGATATCGTATCGAGCCAGGCTGCTTCAGGGGCCTGTCGTGGAGATGCTGTAAAGGAGTGTTTTAATTCTGCTGGCTTGTCTGACATGTACACTACGTCCTATTTCTGCTACGGCCTTTGATCTCAGTTCCAAGATTTACTTGGAGTAAAGCAGTTTACAAGCAGGGTAGAGAGAGAGAGGGGAAAAAAAAGAACTCTTACCAAGCCACACAGCTAAGTATTTACAAAAGTGAGTAACATTCCTCTGCACATTAACAATGGAAAGTGGGAAATAGCACTTTGTGTATTCAAAACCCCAACACCTACAGAAGGGCTGGGAGATGTGGAGGAGGAATAAGATAGAAAAACGGACAGCAGCCTGGTGTGAGCAGGAGTCAACAGAATCCAACATCTGAACTATGGCTAACAGGGAGAAAACTCTCAGGAAAGTGAAAGGACAGCAATCGGGCTCTGAGCCAGAAGGCAAGTGGAGTTGGGGTAAATGACTGAGAAGGGCAGTAGAGGGTCAGGCAGGGTGCTGTTTGCAGGACTACTTGCAAAGTGATTATTACTGGATAATGCTCAGAAGTGTGCTGGGCAGTGCAAGGAAGGCAAAGAAAGGTATGGTCCCTGAACCAAAGCATTTGCAGTCTAATTTAGGAATTGTGCAAGGAAGCAATGGAAACAGCTTGAGCTCCTAGACCCCAAGCAAAACCCTTTATGGCCAGGCAGGCTGCTCTGCCAATAAGCAAGTAACAGAGGGGTTTTGCAGCAAGGCACCTTGGAGTGCAGCACAGCAGGTTCACCACAGAACTGCCTACCTGCATCCTCCAGTAAACAGCCAGTGTCCTGCCAGAGGAAAACCAAGGAGAAACAGAAAATTTCCCTTAGAAGGTATCTATCATCTAACTGCTGTAGAACAGGGTGATCGTTCTCCAAGCTCAGAGTTTTTCAAGGACACAGGGAATCAGAGTGCTTAGAAAGGGCTTTCTATCACTGGAACATAGTCAGGTGTGTGATGACAAAAGAACCATAGGATCGTTTGCCTACTACTCAGAGTCCAGGTCACAAGCCTTTTGGAGGAGTCTACACCTGTGAACCTATCCTCTTCTTCCCCAGACAACATGGTGAGTCCAGCTGAGGCTTGACAAAACCCTCGCTGGGATTATTTAGCTGAGGTCAGTCCTCCTCTGAGCAGGGGGTTGGACAAGATGACCTCCTGAGGTCCCTTCCAACTCTATGATTCTATGAAAAGGGCGTACCAGGGCCAGAGTGTGAGCCCTAGAAGGCCAAAAACCCTTTTTCCTGCAAGCAGGGGAGAGAATGAAGGGCTAGTCCAGGTGTACTTAAACCCTGCCTTCCCTAAAGGGAGGGGGAGAAGCACAGGAGGAGGAAGCTGCCAGAAGGCTGGTAGTAGCTGGAGGAGAAACACAGGTGTACCGGTGTACACAAACTGTAAACAGAGAATTGTCACTGAACAGGTCTGAATGCTAGGTACTATCTGCATGTTCTCCCTATTGCTACCCTGGCCTGGGATAGACATCTAGTCAACTACAGCCCCACACTCCCTCACAACCTCATTTCACCCCCCAGTTTGAAAGCCAACGGCCTAGATTGAACAAGGTGCAACAGCCAGGACAGAGAGCCTGAAATGGGGAGAAAAAACTGTGAGTTTACCTTCATTTCTGTAGCTGGTACTGGAAACTCACTGGCACGAGGGAAAAGCAACAGAACCAACGTAACGATGACAGCAGAGAAGAAAACCAGAATGACCAAGTATCTGGGGAAAGAATCGGACAGGAACAATCGCACTGTTAGGTCTCCCAGCCATACAGCTCCTTTTACAAATGAGACAATCTGCCCATCCGACATTAAACCAACCACTATCCCCATTCCAACCTGGAGAGAGTTCTCAGCCTAACCCCAGTCCATGTAGTTAGCGGAGCCACAGGATTCCAAAAGAGAAGTAGCCATCACAAATGCAGAAGAATTCTACTCTTTGTCTTTCCCATTCAGATATAAAGAAAAGTCCCAACATCCAGAAATGAAAGAGTCATTCCTCATGAATCGGAGGCACTGGTAGTGAAGCAATAGAAGGAAAATTTGATTTTCAAAACCGCTTAGGGCAATTGGTCACCGAATTCCCACCCGATTCCCTAGGCAGCATTGAAAATCTCAGCCTTGCTGTGTAAGGCTTGAATTGGATGTTTTGCTGCAGCCTGGTACTGGATAGTCTCTGCATTGCCTACCCATAAAAGTACTGGAAAATAGTTACATTTACTGGTATCAGTAATTTTAATTATTTACGAGGCTTTCAGAGGGTCAATGTCGGCTCAGTGAGCAAAGACTTAAAAGACAGATGAGTCTCTTAGTCAATCAGCACCTTGTCCCACAACCACATAGGGCTTTTACAGTGACAGCCTCCAGAAGTGATTTAATCTTCACTGCTGTAGCAGAAGGACAAATGGGAAAGGCTAAGTCCTAGAAAAGTGCCTTTAGCAATGACAGATATATATCAATATCTTTATATATCTGACAGTCCACGTCCCAAATCCACCAATAATCCTTTCCGCCCTACTTAGTAAGTACAAGTGCTCTAAACACTGTAGCATTCTAGAGAGAGAGGACAGACTGTAAATGAGCTGGTTAGTGTTTATGGACTCAATCTAACTCCCACTGAAGCTAATGAGAGTCTGCTACCAACAGGAGATTAAAATGGAGACCATTCAGACTGTGAGGAATAAAAGAAACTGTGCCTTAAAATCCAGGCACATGAGGACAGTCAGCCATTTCACCTCAAATTACTGTGCCTTTCTTTATCCAGAAAGCTAGATCTCCTTACCTTGCAAGACCGGAGGCCCTGGATAACAGCACACAGAGCAGCAACGTCAAGACCCAGATCAGCGCTAAGATAAATACTCCTGGCCCCACCCCAAACACAGTGCCAGCCATTCTGGAGGAGAGAGAAAGCATCAGCAAACCAGCTTCAGCTCAGTACCAGGCCTCTTATATCACACAGAGGATAGATTTTCTCTGCAGGTTCCATTTTCCCTTGCTTTAAAGCAAGCAACTGTTCAAAAATAAAAACAAATATTTTAGCACTAACAATATAAGTGCAAAGAACATCCTGGGAAACTAACATCTGCTCAAGCGATTAACCTCATCTGGTAATTATTCTCCAGGTATGCCATGTGACGACATTGGAAGTGTTAGAACAAGGGATTTTTGTTTTAGGGCTTTTGTTAACCGTGGTCTATTTACCCAAATACCTGCTCCAACTCCAGCTTCATATGACCCCCCTTTTTTAAACAGATATAAATTCCTATTCTAAACTGTTATGTAGTGTTGTGTGTACTGTTAAATGCATTCCACCCAAAAGAGGTGCATCGTCATGAAGTGATCCTTTTGTGTAGTTTGTGTAACCATTTGTTGAATATGTAGAACATTTTGGGAGCCAGCTAGATGAAAGGTGCTACATAAATAAAGGTTATTATTACAAAAGAATTGATGCTCAGCACATCAGCCAAATACACTGAGGGAGTTTACCATACAGTAGTACCTCAGAGTTACAAACTGACGAATCAACCATTCAACCTCATTTGGAATCGGAAATATGCAATCAGGCAGCATCAAAGATCCTCCCTCCCACCCAGAAAAGAAGCACATACAGTGCAGTACTGTGTTAAACATAATCACTAAAAACATGAAGGGAAAATTCAAAAATTAAGATTTGACAAGGTAAGAAAACTGCTTCTGCGCTTGTTTCATTTAAATTAAGATGATTAAAAGCAGCATTTTTCTTCTGCATGGTGAAGTTTCAAAGCTGTATGAAGTCAATATTCAAGGGTAAACTTTTGACAGAACCACCATAGCATTTTGTTCAGGGTTACAAACATTTCAGAGTTATGAAGAACCGCCAGTCCCGAAGTGTGCATAACGCCGATGTTCCACTGTACTGTGTATTTTATGTACATTTTCAAATTTATGGGAATTACCTTTTACTGACCACACCTGGTATTTGACATGACTAAGGTTTAAATATCTATTATCCTCTTTCTCTACAAGGGACAACACATTTTTCACTGGGGTTTCAAGGCAGTTCATCAGCTAGAAGTGGTCCAGTTGGCCAGATCCAGCCGTGGGGACGATTCTGTCCCACCCCACAGTATTTGCGCTGTACAGCGGCTTTTCCACAGGGTGTGATTTCTCAGCTGGGGCAATGTCCCACCATGTGGGCAACAGCATTAATCTGTGTTGCCTACGGCTAGGGTGAGCAGACAGCAAGTGTGAAAAACGGGCACAGAAGACTGGAGGAGAGGGTGTAAGGTAATAGGCGCCTATATAAGAAAAAGCCCGGCGTATGGGGGCTGTCCCTAGAAAATCGGGAGGCACATCTGGCCACCCGCCCTACGGCAGTGCCGCACACCCAGGTGAGGCCCAGCAGGCTGCCAGCCCGGCCCCAGCCCCAGCCCAGCGGGGGCTGCACTAGATGCCCCGGGGTCCCTCCCACCCCCAGTCTGCTCATCCTATGGCCAGGCCGAGGAGCCAGGGCGGCCGCAGAGACCCGGCCGGGCTCCCACCGACCCCAGCTCGCCGCCACGCCCGCGAGGAAGGGAGCCCGCCGCCAGCCGCCAGGCTGAGGCGCGGGTGGGCGGCCCCGGCCCCGGCAGTGCCCCGCGGTAGCCGGGGCGGGACTCGGAGCGGGCGGCAGGCGGAGCTCGGGAAGCGACGCCGCCCGTCCCGGGCCCGGGCCCGCCGGAGCCAGCCCGCCCCGCTCGGCCCAGCGCCTCGCAGCCAGCCCGGGCCGCAGGCGGGGCACGCACCGGCGCGAACGTGGAGCCCGAGCTCGGCCCCGCGCCCTCAGAGCCGGCAGAGCCCGGCCAGAGCAGAGGCGGCGGCTCCTACCTGCGGCGCGGCCGGGCGCAGGAGTGGGCGGAGCCGGCCGGGCCCTCCCGGGGCTCGCTAGCTTCCCTTTGGCTGCTCGAGCTCGGGGCGCCACAGAGAGCCAATGGCAAGGAAGCTTCTATTCCGGGCTGTCGATGTGCACCACTCAGCATCCCCCTCTCGTCAGCTTCTCGCTCTCTCCGCCTGTCCGCGCTCTGATGATGCCGGCCCGGTTTCCCTGGGCAACCCGCGGGGCCACGCGTGTTGAAATTTGCCATCTGATTGGTTGGCGCACGGCGCTGGTCGCCAATCAACGTGGCCCGCTGCGCCGCTCCCCTTGGCTATTGGTTAAAGCTGCCTGCCCCCGCCCCCTCAGCGGAGCAACTCTCGGTCCGCACGGGTAGGGTCCTTCACGCGCCGGCTGCCTCGCGCTCTGCCCGGGCGGACCGGCGCCCTGTGCGCGAGGCCCGGGCTAACGCCAGCCCGGAGTCCACGCCCCGCCCCGCCCCGGATCCCTGCGCCCCGTCCCCGGCTGCGTTGGCCTTTAGGCGGGTCTCGGCTCAGGTTCGCCTCGGTGCCTCCTCGCTGAGGCTACAGCAGCCGCCCCTAGAGCGCTGCATGTGGGGAGAGCACCCGCTGGAGCCGGGCCCCCAGTCTTAGCTCCGCCTGCAGCATCGCTGGAGTGCAGGATGCGCTGCGACCGCCCAGCCCCTCCGGGTGTAACCCCCGCACAAGGAGCCCTTGTCTGCCGGATCCCACGGCCCGAGGGAGCCTCTCTTCCTCCCCCCCCCCCCCCCCGCCCTGCCGTGCCGGAGCCCTGCTTCGCCAGCTCGTTTGGAAAACGCTCCTGACCAAGGATGCTGACATGTTAAATCCCCCCCCCCCCTCCATATTAAATCCCACCGCCCCTCCATCCCATTGCACCTCCCCCCCCCATTCTCCACCTCTACATGCCCCCCAGGGGCTCCTCGCTCCAGGCAGGCTGTGTCAGTAATGGGCCCAAGGGTCCTCCACCAGGGCAACCAAAGGCCTAAAAGATCTTTCCCGAGTTGCAGGGTGTTATGAGAACAGGTAGCAGGAGACAGCGCTGCCCAGAAGGGGTGGAATCCGAGGGGGGCCTGTGTTCCCAAAAGGGAAGGGACTCTCATTACTGAGGTACTTAGGAGGGAGGTGCATGCAAACTCATTCCCCAAACAATTATTCCTGTGCACAATTGGTCCACCCTGATGGCTGTATCTATCCCTGGGTGGTTTGCCTGAGACTGACAATGGACAAGGTACAACCAAGGAACAGGGTTTACTTAGGGAGGGTTACAACAGATGGGCAGGGATCAGAGAGATCTAAACAACAGGATCCCACAGCTCCCCATAACACTATCCCTAATAAACAGACATAAACACTGGTGCCGAGATCAAGTGGGGGAGTGAAGCCCAGTCCCACTACTGGAACACACCCCCTCGGGCTCTCCCAGTCCGTGATGTTATTTACAGTTTTTCTTCTCTCCCTCCTGGGAGTGTTGGTCACAATTCCAGGCACTGGAACTGGATTCCTACAGGTCAGTCTCTTTACTCCTCCTCTCCTGTTCTGGTGGTAAACTCCTCTGCTTCTCATCCTGGAGCTCGTCTATTTCTCCTGCTTGATCCCTGGCCATGCAAAGAAACAGACCTTAGCCCTGCTACCACTAGAATGGGCAGCCCTTAATCATGGGCCTCCCTGCCTTATATAAGTTCCCAGGGGCCAATCTTACCCAATCAATACTGGGATTTCCTGCCTTACTCTGCCTTTTGCACACAGCACTAATTTAGGCTTCCCGCCTTTCCCAGTTACTGGGTTGACTTCGCTGGCTGGCAACCTGCCAAGCACCAGCACCTTGCTTGTCTCAGGCTCCAGCACAATATGGATTCCAAATCCAAAATGGAGTCCTCCTATTTACATATCCTGTTAATATACAAGGAAGAGGCTATACATAACTAAACCTATTACCTTTAACCTAACAGATGGGCCATTATAGCAGGGATAAGGGAGAGACAAGAGAGAACAGGGGAGAAAACAAACCAGTATCTTCGATGTCTGTTGTGACAGAGTCTCCCAGGAACCTGGCTCTGAAACCACTCGGGATGAAGCCAGTCAGGACTCTAGTGCTCGGAGTCTGCCCCCATCCAGTCTCCGCACACCCGTGCAGTCGCCTCCTGATCCTGGCCTCGCAGTGTTCAGCCCCACTGCTCCGCCTGATCTCCCCCTGTGAGTCCCCCTGGATGGGATTCTGGAGAGCTCCTACACACCCCCAAAGGGGCCATGCACTCGCCTTGAAGTCAGGAGCGATTCACAGCCAGCGTGGAAATCAGAAGGGTTTATTAGTTCTCAGGATCACAGAGCAGAAAGACTTTGTTAGCAGATGAATTAGAAGTTACAGCAGCAACCAACTGGGGAGCCTCAGAGCCCATTCTCAGGCCCTGGTCCCGAGCCCCCTTACAGGAGACTGGCCCTTCCCACCAGCCAGCCCCTCCCCCCAGCCATCCCCTTGGCCCTCCCCAGTCCTTTGTCTCCTTCCCAGGCAAGGTGTCTACCCCCTCCTGACTCCACCTGCCACAACCTGCTGCAGCTGGTTGACCCAAGGCAGGGGGTCCTGGCCATTGTTTGTGTACGTGTGGCTGGATAAGGCCCATCCGCCCTCTAGTGGCCTCTGCAATGATCACACACCCAGGTCACATCACCAAAATACACGAGTAATGTATGGTGGAAACTGAGGCACACACACAGCACTCAGAGAAAACCCCAAGAATATCTCCACTTCATCACATCTGTACACTAATGCAGGACGTATAGAGAATAAGCAGGAAGAACTAGAAATATTAGTTAATAAATACAACTATGACATAGTAACACAGAGACTTGGTGTGATAATACACAACTGGAATATCGGGATAAAAGGATATAGTGTGCTCAGGAAGGACTGGTGGGAAAAAAAGGAGGAGGTGTTGCCTTATATATAAAAATTGTATACAATTGGACTGAGGTTGAGATGGAAATAGGAGACAGACTTGTTAAAAGTCTCTGGTAAGGATAAAAGGGGTAAAAAAACAAGAGCGATGTTATGGTAGGGGTCTACTACAGACCATCTAACCAGGAAGAAGAGGTGGATGAGGCTTTTTATAAACAGCTAACAAAATCATCCAAAGAACATACTTGGTGGTCATGGGGGACTTCAACTACCTAGACATCTGTTGAGAAAGCAACACAGCAGGGCACAGATTATCCAACAAGTTCCTGGAATGTATTGGAGACAATTTTTTATTTCAGAAGGTGGAGAAAGCTAGTAGGGGAAAAGTTGTAGATTTGATTTTGATGAATAGGGAGGAACTGGTTGACAATTTGAAAGTGGAAGGCAGTTTGGGTGGAAGTGATCATGAAATGAAAGAGTTCATGATTCTAAGAAATAATAGGAGGGAAAACAGCCCAATACAGATACTGGATTTCAAGAGGGCAGACTTTAGCAAACTCAAGGAGTTGGTAGGTAAGATCCCAGGGGAAGCAAGTCTAAGGGGAAAAACAGTTCAAGAGAGGTCGCAATTTTTCAAAGAGACATTATTAAGGGCACTAGAACAAACTATCCCACTGTGTAGGAAAGATAGGAAGTATGGCAAGAGACCACCCTGTTTTAACCAGCAGAGCTTCAATGATCTGAAATTCAAAAAAGTCCTACCAAAAGTGGAAGCTAGGCCAGATTACAAAAGATGAATGTAAACAATTAACACAAGTATGTAGGGACAAAATTAGAAAGGTCAAGGCACAAAATGAGATTAAACTAGCTAGAAACATGAAGGGTAATAAGAAAGCATTCTACAAATACATTAGAAGCAAGAAGACGACCAAGGTCAGGGGTAAGCCCATTACTCAAAGCAGGGTGGGGAGGACAATAAAATAAAATGTGGAAATTGCATAAGTGCTAAATGACTTTTTTGTTTCAGTTTTCACCAAAAAATAAAGCAGCAATTGAACGTCTAACTTAATGAATGCCAGTGAAAATGAGATAGGATATGAGCTAAAATAGGGAAAGAACAAGTTAAAAATTATTTAGACAATTTAGCTGTCTTCAAGTCATCAGTACCTGATGAAATCCATCCTAGAATACTCAAGGAGCTGACTGAGGAGACATCTGAGCCATTAGTGATTATCTTCAAAGAGTCATGGAAGACGGGAGAGATTCCATAGGACTGGAAAAGGGTAAATATAGTGCCAATCTATAAAAAAGGGAATAAGGATAACCCGGGGAATTACAGATCAGTCAGCTTAACGTTAGTACCTGGAAAGATAATGGAGCAAATAATCAAGCAATCTATTTTCAAATACCTAGAAAATAAGGTGGCAAGTAACAATCAGCATGGATTTGTCAAGAACAAATTGTGTCAAACCAACCTAATGGCTTTATTTGGCAGGGTAACAAGCCTTCTGGATGGGAGGGAAGCGGTAGATGTGATATAACTTGACTTTACTAAGGCTTTTGTTATGGTCTCACATGACCTCATGAACAAATTAAGGAAATACAATCTAGATGGAGCTACTATAAGGTGGGTGCATAACGGGTTGGAAAAGCATTCCCAGAGGGTAGTTGTAAGAGGTTCACAGTCAAGCTGGAAAGGAATATCGAATGGTGTCCTATGGGAATCAATTCTGGGTCCAGTTCTGTTCAAAATCTTCTTCAATGTTTTTGTAATGGCATAGAGAGCACACTTATAAAGTTTGCAGGCGATGCCAAGTTGGGAAGCATTGCAAGTGCTTTGGAGGAGAGGATTAAAATTCAAAATGATCCCTACCAGGAGCTGGGCAGCCTTGTCAATTTCACAGCTCAGTTTCTCCCATCCCAACTTGTAGCTGGGGTCCAGCTGCCCGCAGCTTCTCCCGTCCTGACTCGCAGCTGGGAGCTGGGGTCCAGCCACCCATGCTTTTTTGCCCCATTCCCAGCTGGTTTTCTTGTCAATTTCAGGGCTCCAATTGACAAGGATGACAGGTAAGTAGGTATGTAAGGGAACGCAGAGTCTACATTGACACTGTGTTGCCCTATCTATGCCAACATAAGCCCTATGCCTCTCATTGAGGTGGTTTTATTATGTCAGCCTATCAAGGGAGTTACATCGGTGGGCGGAGCATTGGAATGTGTATACCTCCACTGTTTTGTCGACAACAGCTGACTTTTGTTGTCAAAACTTTAGTCTAGACCAGGCCTCACACTGGCAGGGTCTCCCACCTCTGGACACACATATCTCTCATATACTGCTGTCAGCTACGACCGTACTCTCAACTTGTTCTGAAAGGTATACTCCGACTAACCAAATTACAAACACTAAAAATACAATAAAACAGTTACAAACACATCAACATTCATTTCTAAATGTTGTACAATAAAGACATTCGAGCAATTCCTTTTTAATCTTTATACTCACTGTTCTACAACTATTTTCATGGAGGTCATCAGCAGGGACTGCACTTGCAATTGTCAAAGCTATAGCACAATTCTCAACCACCTCAGAACAACCCTCAGGAAGAAGGTGCTAAGTGGAGCAGCCCATACAGGGAGATGACAGAGAGAAAATCTGCACTTTTATTTTTCCAGTTCAAGTACTGAAGCTTGGTGGGAGGCCCTGGGATGATGACTGGAGATGTCCGTGAGTCGGAAAATTTGAGGAAGTTGGAGCTCCACTGAGTATGGGGAAAATCTTGAACACATCTGCCTTGATATTGACTCTGTCACTTTCATGAGGTAAAGGAAAGCTTCATCAGAGTAAGAGTTATCTAGGAGCAAAAAGGTGATCAGAGAGCTGGTTTAATGGTATTCAAAGGATGTTCTGATTAATAGAAACTGGATTAGACAAAAATAGCAAATTGCATTTTTTCCTTCTATTGGGCAAGCAGCTTTTGAAGTCAAACAGGAAGATGCAAACAATTCTATTGTGCAATATTGGAGGCTCCATTCTTGTGCCTTTTCATTTAATAAATCTTTCCATAGTAAATTATTAAGTCAGGATTGTGTCTGGTCTGGGCCTCATAAAGTGAGACAAGAGGACAGGAAATCAAACAAACAGGCCTTCCCTTGGCATCACCGTCTCATTGTGTTTTATGAAAGGTGCCACTCTTCACAATTTTTTTTTTTTAAAGTGGGCTCACTTTGGTAGCTGTGCTCAGCAACACTCCAACAAGGGCTCCCTGCTATTATTCAAAGACATGATGAATTTGCTGTTTCCATCTACAGGAAGGTCTGTGTGCTGACAGAATGCGACTGGGCATTTGAATAGATTCCTGCCTTAGGTTTTCCAAGGTCATATCAAGGATGGGCCTCAACCAGCCCAGCCCACTGAACTTTAGGGAAATTTGGATCACACTCTCGACTCTGTGGATCAGGCCCCTCCCTGGTTTTACATTCAGGGATGAGACTCGATCCTTTCAGCATCTGAAACACTTTCTGAGAAGGCCCCAGGGAAACGTGCTCTGAAAAGTCACTCCATACAAATGGCTCCATGGAGCCCCATATTTAGGTTCGCTCAACCCAAAGAATCATAGCATCTTAGAAGATGAGGGTTGGAAGGAGCCTCAGGAGGTCACCTGGTCCAACCCTCTGTTCAAAACAGGACCTATCGCAACTAAATCATCCCAGCCAGTTTAAGTAACAGTTAAAAAGATGGCTTTCATAACGACTAGCCCTGCAGATTCAACCTGGGATCTGAGACCCAGGCTGGGCTCTTCCCCATTCCGTATTATCCTCATTAATAAAGATCTTGCAGAACCAGATTATGCCTGGGGTGACACCTGTGAAATCCTCATTGCTTGGGTAAACAATTCTGTTGTGGATGCATAAGAAAGAGTAGACTCCTGCTCCTTCATCTGTAGCTATGTTGTCTCTACTAAGAGCAAAGAGCAGAACAATGTATCCCTGTCACTAAAGTCAGCAAACAGGTCTGAATACAGCCGGGGAGCAGATCTAAGAAGTCAGATGTCATTTGCACTTGATCACTTTTCAGAGCAGAACTGCAATTTAAGCTTCCAAATCCTCCAGCACCTTCTCTGTGCATGCTCTGCTCAGGGCGCACCTGTGTAATGGGGTTTACATACCCCAGACTGAGCTTAAACAGAGGGGGGAAGAAAACCTCTCCTGTTACAAACAAGCAGTTTGGTTACACCCTCCCCCCCGCACAGCTGCCAGAGCTGCCAGTCCTGGAGACAGGCACCCACAGCTGCAATCAATGGGGGAAACAAGGCCTGCTATAAAGGCGGGAATACAGAGATGGAAGGGGAGGCTGAAAGGAGCAGGGCAGTTTGTTCACTAGGTTAGACCTCAGTGAAAGAAACATCTCTGCCTTCCGGGTGCTCCATAATGTCTGTGAGACAAAGGGGAGAAGTTCCCATTGGGCTGGGATGTGGACGTAGATAGGCTGGACACCAATTTTGAGCAGCCAGATGCCACTGGAATGCTGAGAGCCAACCGCAGAGCACTGCGCCTCAGGGAAGCATTGAAAACCCGTTTTTGCAATGAGACACAGTAATGTGCACCACTTACCTGTGCTGTGCTTTCCCTTCCCATCCCCTACCCATCCCCCACCTATGCAGTTCTGTGCCCCCCCCCCCCACCTTTCGCCACCACTCATCCCCTTGCTCTCAAGAAATAAAAAGTGATGAATTGTAAAGCAGAACTTTTTTATGGTTGATCCTTAACAGAGGAGGGGAAGGAAGATAATTTAACATTTCACATGCATTGTCAGGGGACTGAGAGGGGGTACAGAACCAAGTTGGACCGTGCAAACTGCAAAAAACACACATTTCCAGTCCCTAAGGATGCCGGTGCCTCTTTCTGCTCACTTCAACTGGTGATGAGTGGAGCACGTACTGCACCCTGCTCAATGTCCTCCTACATCGCTCGGGGGAGGGCTAGGAACGAGCGTGCTAGTTCAGAGTTCTGCATTCATCCTGGCCTCAGATTCCCCTGATGTATCTACACTGCGTGGTGGTATAGTGGCGGGGTCACTGCTGAGAATCACATGCAGCTCCTTGTAAAAATGGCATGTCTTTGGTGACAAGCCAGAACGATTGTTAGCCTCCCTGGATTTCTGATACGCCTGCTTCAGTTCCTTGATTTTAACGTGGCACTGCTGCACGTCCCTGTTGTGCCCCTTCTCCAACATGCCACGTAATATCTTCTCGTAGATATCCACATTTCTTTCGCTGGCTTGGAGCTGAGCCACAACAGACTTTTCGCCCCACAGACCGATGGGGTCCAAGACCTCAGGTCGACTCCAGGCTGGAGCGCATTTGGGGCGTGCAGTTGCCATGATCAGTTCTGCTGGCAAGTTCTCCCTATACTGAGCAAACAGGAAATAGGAATTCAAAATTTCCCAGGGATCGAGGGGAGGGGCTGTTTCCTGTGCATGTGGCCATGGAGCAGCAGAGTGCTAATGTCCAGAGCGGTCAGAGCAGAGCATTATGGGATACCTTCCAGAGGCCAATTACATTGATTTACATTGCGCTCTGCCTACACCGCCACTCATTTGACCCATATAATTTGATTTCAGTGCTACGCCTCTTGCAGAGGTGGTTTCATTAAGTTGAATTTTCCCACAATTTAAGTCGGCAGAACTGACCTACCAGTGAAGACGCAGACTTTATGTGGTCAACGGAAGCCACATGCCATTGACCTACCTTATCAGTGTAGACCAGACCTGTGTGGATAATAGTGTGTGGTAAGGCTAAAACGCAGGTAAGAGTCTGAGTTAACAGTGCAGTGTAAACATACCCTAAGTGAAGTGACTCCATTTAAATTATTTATTATGCACATAGTGCAGTTAACACTAGACAACTACAGACAACTGCCCCAGTACGTCTCCTCAGGGGCCTAACAAAGGTACCCGCTCTGAGGCTTCCAGCTCCCCAGCTGTTGCCTTTTTGGATGGAGAGCCACATCTCTCTCCCTTCTGACTAGGGTATTTGCCAGCCATGCTGCTCCCTGCCTTCACCGTGTTATTCCCACCATAGTCAAGCTGCTTGCTTTCTCTTCTCCAACTGACAGAGTGATTGGAAACAGTTCTAAGGTGCCACGCAGCTCTTTCTAGGCAAGCCTATTTTATTCTTTAGGACTAGCACTACAGAGCAAACATAGTAAAAACAAGAAAAGAATCTATATGCATGCTAATGATCTTACCCAAATTCACCCCAACTCTAACCACTTCTGACAGGGGCAGTCCTTCAGATCCCCACTCACAGTGATTCCTTGTGGTTACAAGTTCATCACAGCTCAGAACAGCATCCAGAGTCACCCTCAGAGCCCCTCAAAGCCCCCTGGCAAAGGGTTCACTGCCATGTAACAGCAACTCCCATCAAGCCTAACAAATTCACTACACCTAACACTGGTGTCATGATATTCATCTCTAAAGAATGCCATGTGAGATATTAAATGAAAGCTGGTGATACTCTGGTGGTTAATATCATTGTGAAATGTATGTATTAACACTCTATAAGGAATTAGGGATACTTACTGATATTATGCTTTAAAGTCTGTAACCAAACAAAGGGGAAAACAGGTTCTCTTCCAGACAAGCAGGAGGATCATTATCTCCCTAGGTCT
Source organism: Emydura macquarii macquarii (assembly GCF_026122565.2). Classification (NCBI taxonomy): domain Eukaryota; kingdom Metazoa; phylum Chordata; order Testudines; family Chelidae; genus Emydura; species Emydura macquarii. Next base: position 793,041 of record NW_027130449.1, on the reverse strand, counting down.
AATGTAAACTGAGCATGGTGATAGTAGAGACAATGGGCAGTCCATTTGCATCTGTGGTGAACTCTAATTACCAGGATGATGAGGAAACAGCATGGCATCGGCACCCAAGAGGACACAACAGTGTCTGAACCTCAGGCGTTCATCCTGACTCTGGTGACAAAGACAATAAACTTTGGGGAACATAAGGAGAAGCAAAAGGACATTTTGGTAATCCAATAGTTAAGTAACAAAGAGGCCAGCACTCTCCATATCTTTGAACAATTTATCCCCTACCACATGGGTGGGTGATGCTGAAAGGTTGCTTTAGGTAAGAAACTTTCTTTAGACAAAGATTGTGGTGTGTTAAGTTCTAGTCACTAGAAAGCATGATTATGCTTTTGTTTTATTTAGGACCATTTTCTATTATCTTTGCTTAGTATCATAGAATCAGAGAAGATTAGGGTTGGAAGGGACCACAGGTGATCATCTAGTCCAACCCCCTGCCCAAAGCAGGACCAACCGTAAAATCAACCAATGCTAAAATCTGTTCTTTATGAATAAACTTATTTTTGTTTCATTATAAATTCATTTCAGTGCTGTTGTATTAAAGTGATGTGTGCATCCTCAGCTGAGTCAGCAGGCTGAATGCTGCAGGGAGCTGCTTCTGCAGAATTTGGGAACTGAAGTACAGTAAGGGTTAACCTGCAAGGCAAAGTTAGGACTGGTGGACTCTTGAGAACTCTGTGGGGCTGGTTAACCAACTAGAGGGGACAGGAGTTGTCACTCAGTTTAGCACCAGCAGAGAGGTAATAGCATGACTTACCATTCTGGACACCCTGAGAAAGTATCACACCCAATCTAATATGTCCTCAGTAGCCCAGTCGTTCCAACTCTAACCTAAGGATTGGGGCCCTCCCAGCATCCTATTTGCTGCATCAGGAAGAAGGCCCTGAGCCAGTTTAAAAATCAGGCTATTTATCCAAAAAAACCTTTCTTTGTCCATTGGTCTCTGGAGAATCCAGTTTGAACTAGTATATGCAAACCTTTCCGGGGGTTGGCTTCAGAGGATTGATAGCAGAGGAGGTACATTAGCATTCCCCTTGCTACCAGACAAGGTACATACAATGCCACAGCAACACACGCACAATTTCATTTTTAATACAATGTCCCCCAAAGGTATTAATTCAATAAAGTTAAACTTCATTGAATTAAGTTCATCTTAATTCCATAAGGTTTGTTCAAGATATTGTCAGTCTGTCACAACATTAATTGCCACCTACTTACATTACAGAAGCAAATGGGTTACTAATTCTCTTTAAACTATTCATATGTAACCAAGAAATAAAATATACCTGTCTATTAAATAGGAATCCTCAATACTATAAACACACTTATCAAAAATTCAACTATGATTGGGATGATGCTCAAATAGAAAAGTTAACACGTCTTTCTTACCAGGAGATATTTTCAAAGGTACAGAGAGGGCTGCTAGACACCCAGGGTAAAATTTTCAAAAGCACCTAAGTAATTTAGAAGCCTGAGTCTCATTGACTTTCAATGGGTCTGTTGCAGGGTAGATACACCCATCGTGGGGTGTTGGATCGAGGCAGATAATTAAAGGGGTAGCCATGGCTCAAGCGGTGAGAGTCACTAGGGTGTCCCCTATATTAGGATAGCATGGCCTAGCTGCCAAAGTCCTTAGGGCAGCCCTTGTGCAGTTGTGTCCACCCTACAGACAGTGCCTGAGCCCAGCGGTAGGTGCAGGGCAGGGTAGAGGGACGTGGACCCACCCTACTCCACCAGATCCTGACCCAAGGCCCTGTGAAACCAGTCGTCCTGGATACAGGCTCTGTTTCCCATTTCCCTTCACATTCCCTGGGCTGCTTCCTATCCTGGATTCCTGATCTGTCAGTTCCTTTGGGGGTCCCATTGCTCTCATCCTCCACGGTCAAGTGGAGTTCCAGGTTGGACTCTGAGTCTTTGACCTCAGCAGCCCAGAATGAGCTGGGCTCCTCCTTTTTATACCCTGCTTCCAGTTGGAGCATGCCCAGCAGAGGTGAGGGGCGTGGTCTCTTCAGCCCACAGTGTGTGGTCAATCCCAGCTGGGTCAGTGCAGGGACGATACACCCTGTCACAGGGACTCAGTCACTTCTGGAACTTTTCCCTCAACTTTCCAGCAAAAGTCAATGGGAGTTGGGCACCTAAATTCCATTTGTACCTTTGAAAACGAAGGGCAGAGTTTATAGTTTATAGTTATTGAGGCATAGCATTCCAACAGGGCCACATGTGGTACCGCAGACACTCCTTGCTTCAGTCCACTAGTTGTGGCCATAAACTTGGCATCAGTCTATACTCAGCTCAGTAACAAAAACAAACTAAAATGTTAACAGCCCATGCCTTAAAACAAACAAAACCAGACCCAAAGGAAAACACCCATCAGAGTGCACAAGGACTGAGATTCTAGACTAGCACTAGGGAGCTCCTCTTCTACCCCAGTCTCACCCTGCACTACGCTGAGAAGACACGACAAGCCTTCTGGAAACGTGCCGGGGGGAAGTGCAGCAGGAGAAGGACAGAGCCCCCCACTGCAGGTAACTCTGGCAGGGAGAGGGTGGCGGCCCCAGGCCGGGTGCAGGGTGGAGGGCGTCGCTGGGGAAGGTGCCAGGAACAGGGTCCCTCTGCGCAGCCAGAGGTAGGGACTGCCCAGCCCCTCTCCCGCTGAGGTGTCCGTGAGGCGTGGGAGTTCTGGGGAAACACTGGTGCTGTGAGTCTCCCCAGGCTGGGGCTGGCAAGGTGTGCAAGGGCAGCTAAGTTTGCTGACAACAAAGGAGATCCTGTGTATCCCACTGATGATGTAGGATAGGTGGGAATCCTCCATCCACCCCTCTGCTGCAGTCCCTTTACTCCTAAAGGAATTTAAAATTGGCAGTGCCTCCACCTGGCTGGCCCCTGTACATGCTCAATAGCGGCCTTGGGAGCTTCCAGGACTAAACCGAGTCTAATAATAATGATAATAATCTGTGACATAGTCTAACTCAACAATTGCAATTATGCAAACTAAACATCCACTATACTTAAAGTAGAGTTAACACACCTTTACTTAACAACTTAAGGAAATATGGCCTAACAGACTGAAATTAAACATCACGACTATTGTAAATCCACAGGGGCAGTTGAATAAATCAATTAATAAAATAGTATACAGTAATAAATGAAACGTGTCTAGCTGGCATTTACCCTGCCACTATTTGCCCCACCTCCAGAGTGTGCACTCCCCTGGAGTTCAGAGCCCTGACCCCTTGCTTGCATGGACGCGCTTGAAGATCTGAAGAAGGAGACAGCGCTCTGTGGGTTCAGTGTCCCAGTCCAGCCAAGGTATCAAGCTGAAGATTTGGAGTTGGCCCAACCTGACATAATTCCATTAATAGTTACTCTTTGTTGGTGGTTGTTTAACCAATTATATACCCACTTAATGATAGTTCTGCCGGACACACATTTCTCTCGTTTACTTATCAGAATGTCATGTGGGACTGTGTCAAAAGCCTTGCTGAAGTCCAGGTATATTATTTCCATTGCATTCACCCTATCCACCATAGCAGTTACCCTGTGAAAAAAGGAAATCAAGCTGGTTTGGCATGATTTGTTCTTAGTAAATCCATGCTGGCTGCTAGTGATTACGCCTTCATCCTCCAGGTACTCACAAATGGAATGTTTTATACATTGCTCTAGTAGCTTCCCAGGTATCAAAGTCAGGCCTATAGTTCAGCTCCCCTTTTTTCCCCTTTTTAAAGATGGGCACTACATTAACCCTTCTCCAGTCTTCCGGGACCTCTCCTGTCATCCAAGCAAATATTATTGCCAGTGGCTCAGAGATTTCTGCAGCTAAGTCCTTCAGCACTCTTGGGTGCATAGTATCTGGCCTACTGACTTGAATTCATTCAGACTGGTCAGAAGATCTCTGACGTGTTCTTTACTCATTCCGATCTGCATCCCTTCCCCTTTATTGTCTATGGGAACTTCACAAGTCCTCTGGTCACATGTTATTTTTTGTGAGACGCCTGGAACCAAGTAGGCCTTGAGCATCTCTGTCTTCCTATCATCTTCTGTTACCCTCTTGCCTTCTCCATTGAGCAGTGGACCCACACCAACCATGATCTTTCTTTTTTGTCTGATATATTGGAAGAACCCCTTCCTGTTTCTAACATTCCTTGCAAGCTGTGACTCATTCTTTGTCTTGGCTTTCTTGATTTTGTCCCTAGACACTCGTGCTATTCCCATGTATACGTCCTTGGCGACATGCCCCTCCTTCCATTTCCTGTATGTATCCCTTTTGGTTTTTAGATAGCGAAAAAGCATCTTGGGCGGCCACATTGGCTTCCTGTGGGAAAGTCGGAATGCCCAGTTTTGGAATGCCCAGTGTCAGAAGCCCATGGAACCATGGGATGGAAAGAACTGCATTGTGGGATAGTGACCATGACCCCAGGATACACTGCAATCTGTTCTCTGATCTCCCAGTGGCCGAGGCTGGCAAGTTGCACAGTGGGATAGCTACCCATGATGCAACGCTTTCTCTGTCGCTACAAGAGCACCGACTGTGGATGCGCTTTGCTGACACAGGGAGCATTGTGTGGATGTGCACAACCGATATAATTAAAGTGGCATACAGCTGTTGATGTAACTTATGTCAACTTAACTCTGTAGAGTAGAGAAGGCCTTAGATTTGCATCTTTGAATCTTTACTCCCTTCCTGCACTCTCTGAAGCTATTCCTTCCATGAGAGAGTTTGCTGGCAGAACCCCCTTTTAACACGAATTCTCCCCTCCCCACCCCAGCGGGCTTTGTGTTTCAGAATCCTGTCTTGGGACATTCTCTAAGTCTAATGCACTTGTTCTGGATCCTACGTGATATTATTAACTCAAGGGACTTTATAACACAACAGGCCTGAAATTTGGATTCAGCTTTCATGATGCCTCTTATTCTCCAAATTTAAACTGATGCTTAAAAGCATCTCTGGCTGTTCTTGCTGCTAAGAGAACCTCGCAAAAGTAACCCGGGTGTAACTGATGCAGTGAGGTCTACCTACCTACCTACATTTGCAGAACGTACAACACCCTGGGAGCTGTGAACTACCCCATTTCATCTCAACAGGGGCTAACTGTGTAGGCCTCACTGGAGCCTTAGGCATAACTAACAGTGTAAACCACAAGCTGTAAACCGGAGTAGTCCTGGCCTCGGCTTTACAAAATAGTAACACACTAGGTATTAGCTAACACCAAATAAGCACATTTTTAACTGACAAGGATGGTACAAGAACACACAGATTTTTTTAAGTAACTATGTAAATGAATTTTTCAGAGATGGTACAAGAACCTCTCCTGAGATAAGGCTGGGGCGACAGGGTAATGCATAATAATGTTTTGTTCAACTAACCGCTACCAGGATGGAGTGGTAACTACCAATGTTTGGAGAGTAATATGTAACTTGTTTGCAGTAATGTATAAAAGAAAAAGTCATAAAAGGGGCAACTTTGTGCTAGCCTAGGTGACAGGATCCTGGTATCCTGACAGCTGGTGCCATTGTTGCAGGCACACATACATTAGTGTACCTGTGGCTCCTATGGGGTGCTAGTATCGTGCTTTGTTGACAATAAACCTGGCCGAGCACCTTTGCCACCTGTGGCCTTTGGTATAAATAATATCAAGGTCTGCTAAACTGGTAAGCTGCCTTCTTTGCTAGTGTAACAACTCTGCAGCAGTAACAACATTCCTCAGCATCAACAACACACTCCTGCCTTGTAGACGAATACCCCAAATCCTTGCAGTGCTTTACACCAGGCTAGCTGTAACCCTTCTTTCATGAGACAAGCCCGCTGTCAGCTTGCCGATGAGGTGCAGGGTGCAGTACGTTTCTTTGTCCCTCAAGATATATCATCCGCAGCCTTTGTCTTTATGCGTAACCAGCACATCCCCTGCTGTTCATCTTGTAGATTCTGCAGTCTATTTGCAACTGGCTTAGCATGGAAATAGGTCTGCAGTGTGAGGCCTACACAGGGCCTAGATGGCCAGACAGGGAGATGATTGTCTGTTAGGAATATTGTGCTACCTCGTGATGGCCTGTCTTAACCCCAAGACCCTGAGAGCATAACTGCCAGGAACGCCATGTCAAGTTCTCTGATCCTGTCCCCTCCTCCCAAAAGCAATAGCCCAACTTTCCACAGGTCTAGGTTTAAGCAGAAATGGGGTTAATGATATAAGAGTTTAAATATAATGCCCTTAGCCACCCTGGTCTGAACTGATTTTTGGACATTTCTGAATATTAAATGACTAGGCTACAATATTTGGATCTGAAATGCATGGCCAGGATCTGCTGGGGAGTCAGAAGGACTTGGGGACTTGGGAATCGATTCAGAGCTCTTTGCATAGTCATAAAACTTGCAGTTCGACAGCTTTCGCTCAGCAATTTTAGCTTGATTATCAGGTATTAGAATTGGGAGAAACAAGCATTGATGCAAGTCAAAAAATATTCTGCTACTGATTTAAAGACTAGTGAATTGCTAAATATTTTTATTAGCAGCAAATTTGCTGCTTGCTGGAACTAATTTCACGCCCTGTAGATATGGTGCTTAAGCTGGAAATAGCGTTAAATTACTCTCTTGTAAAGGCAGTTAAGCCTTCTGACACAAATGCCACTAGATGGCATAAAACTGTCTAAGAGATACAGCCCAGGTACCGAGAGCCGCTTCCAGTCTATCTGTACCTTGCAACCTGAGAGCCAAGGGAGGAACCAGGCAGAGGATGGGGTAAGCACAACCCTCGTTCTACTGCAGTGTTTCCTTATTCTGACATGAAACAGTCCCCGAATTCTCAGCCTTTCCAATACGGCTATTTCTCACCTCTGTTCTGGTCTCCCCCTACAGACCTGACAGCTAGCAACACTGGCATTTGGGAATGTGAGCTGAGAAACAAGCCTGTATCAGGATAGTCGCTGAGGGAGCTCCAGAGAGAGAGAAGCAAAATTTGCATTAGTCCCATTGGAGCGTGGGGAATGTGCTACCAACCTCTAACCAGAGACCATAGGTCTCCCCCTGTCAGGTGCAACGTGCCAATGGCACCCAGCACATCCAGGATCAACTCCCTTATTCCCAGAGGGCTTGTTGTGGTAGTTTAGATGGAGACTTGGTAGGCAAGGAGAGAGGGAACCCACAGTCAGTGGCTTTCCTACAGGTTTTGGAGGAGGGGCAGTGAGTCCCAATTCTTCCAGGCCTGATTCTCTATTGCCTGGAACCTCGCGTCATCATTTACCCCAGTCCACAGGACGTGTAAGATGCTATCAAATCACAATGGCAGCGTGCTCACCCGCTGGGTGCGTCGTCTCAGGTGGAACATCAGGCCCAGCGTCTGTAACGCACCAGTGATGTGGGCTCCGAGACTTTGGGGCAGAGTCCAGATGCTATGCACCAGTTAAGACAGGTCTATGGCCCCCTGGGATTACCAGTGGTGCAAAGCTGTTGGAGCAGACCAGTGAATCTGGCCGTTTAGATATTAAATCAGGTACTTCCAGGGGCGGAGTGATGGAGGGGGACCACCTAAGGGAGGGTGGATGTGACGCACGGGCTGGTGGAGCAGTACTGCTAACCTCACAAGTTCAAAAGTCAGGAGAAAGACCCCCATATTGCACACTTGTACCCAGCACCGTCTCATTGCCGTTTGGTCATGAATTTTGAGTCTGAAGCGGGAATCCCCCCTTTGTGTGCGAGGGATTCAGGAAACTCACACAGAAACAATATGACACACATACACCCCCCCCATGAAACACTGTGACACATACACACACAAACATACACACACGCATACACCATGAAACAATATGATACACACACAGAGCATGAAACAATATATCACATATATACACAGCATGAAAGAAAATGACATGCATACACCACAATATGACACACATACACCATGAAACAATGACACATACATACACAAACATACACACACACATACACCGTGAAACAATATGCATGCACATGCATGCATGCACACGCATGCACGCACACCCCATGAAACAATACAATATGACACAACTAAACACACAAGACACCCCCAAGGGGGCAGCTTCTCCCTCTCACTGTGGACTGGACACTTCCCAACACCACCGTCCCCAGGCACCAACATCAGCCCCAGCCACCCACCCACCCTGCACAGGCCTACCTCTGCCTCCCTTCTGCCACCCTTGGATCGAGTCCCCTGTCCTGCTCCCGCCCTGCCCAGCCCCCACAGCCCAGCGCAGCGTGCATGCTCTGGGGAGTGTTTTGTGCCCCCCTGTTGCTGGGTGGAGCGGGCAGGCGCTGGTGAAGCTGTCCTGATTAGGGTGACCAGATAAGAAGTGTGGAAAATGGGACACTTTTGGGAGGGAAGGAGGCATAGGCCTGGATAAGACAAAGCTCCTGATATCGAGATGGTCCCAATAATATTGGGACATCTGGCCACGCTAGCCCCGATCCTGGGCACAAGTGGCACCGGGGGGAGCCACGAGTCACTGAGTCGCTTGCTCCGCAGGATGCAGCAAGCAGAGCCGCAGCCTCTGCTGGTGGCAGTTGGATCTGCAGCATCAGCCACAGCTCAGGCCACAATCCTGGGCTGCCAGGATCCTCTTGCCAGCGCAGCCCTGCTCCCACACCAGGCCCCTCCCACAGCCAGCCCCCCTGTGCCGATACCTGTGCTTCTCCCACACCAGGTCCTCAGTGCTGCTCCCACGCCCGGTGCCCCAGCACCAATCCCCGCACCCCTCTCACCGGCATCCCCTCGCCCATCCCATACGGGAGCGCTGATCCCCACACCCCTCTCATACTAGTCCCCTCCAGTGCTGATGCCTGCACCCGTCCGATACCAGGACCCTCCATGCCACTCCTTGCACCCGGCCTGATCATCCCTCCGGCTCACAACCACACACAGCTCCACATCCACCAGCATGCAGATGTGGCATCAAAGGTTTGCATGCATTATGCAATGCTAGGAAATCCATCCACAAATCTTGGTTGTGACACAGCTGGTGTTGCCTTCCCCCATCCTCCCTCCCTCCAAACAAAGGAAACCTTGAACCACAAACCAGCACGTCACCTCCACTTCTCCACCCACCACAGACACATGCTCTACTCCTGCTACAGCTCCTGCACCACACCCCACCACCCACGCCCTGCTCTGCAGGGAGGCCACGCTCCAACCCCAGAATTTTGCAACAAGTCCAGCATGCAGACACCCCTAGCTGTCAGTGCAGGGCGAAGTCAAGTCTGACCGTGACAAAACCATGTCCCAGCATGTCAGCACCTGTGTAGACAGAGTTCCTTTTACTCCACCTCACTCCTAAACTGGGACGAGGATCTGCTGGAAAGATACTGAATGCGCGTCACCCTCCCGAACCAAGAGCTGATGGAGGGACGACAATGGCAGCCAATTTGGGGGCCCCCGTAGGAGCGCTGCAAGCTGTGTAGAAATGTGGGGGGGGGGGCACAGGCACCGGAATGGTGGCCCCACCCCCTGCTCCCCCTCTTCCCCGAGGCACCGCTCCCTGGCCAGGCCGGAAGCCAGAGCCGGGCAGTGGTAAGAGCTGCCCAGGGGGCCCGGGCTGCTGTGGGGAGTCCTGGACCCTCCACCTGCCCTGGGCGAGGGGCTGGAGTGCCTGAGAGCAGCCTCAGCCCATGTCCCCGCGCTACAGGGTGCACCGCCAAGGGTGCACCATTGAGATCATTGAGATCATTGTGGTGAAGTGGAGATATTCTCGGGGTTTTCTTTGAGTACTGTGTGTGCATGCCTCGGTTTCCCCCTGTGACCCTGGCTGGATTAGGGGGACCATTTATAATGTGATTTAATATCAATATTTCAAAATTACAATCATTCACATGAGCAAGGCCATGTCAGGCACTGTTCGAAAGGCTGTAATTTGCTAAGGATGATGATATTGTTTATGTGCACATGTCATATTTGTATTGGAAGTTATGGATATGTTTGATGTGTCTGTATTTCCACTTGAGTTATGTTTCTGGGTGACATCCCAGACAGGATGGCTGCAGCAATAAGCTGTTTAATGGCCCATTTAGGGAAATCAAAGGTACAGTAAGTCCAGGGAAAGAACCCACGGGCTACACCTTATGAGTCACCAGTCACTCATGTGACCCTGGACTCCATCTTATTTCGGTAAATTTCCACAAGCAGCACGGCAAAGGCCAAAGGACATAAAAGGCAGCTACACCACATCCATCAGTCAGTCTTAGTCTTCACTTACCTCTGGATCTACTCATCTACAACTGAAGCTGTGAAACAAAGGACTGAAACCCCCCAGGTACTCGATGTACACCAGAGGGATTATACAAGCCTGCAAACTCCACAGTTCTACTGGAAACCTGATATATCGGGACTTTCAAATCATTTGTATGCATCTGATTGCTTTAATCATTTAGCATTTCTCTTCTAGTTTGTTTCTTTCCTTTTATAATAAACTTTTAGTTTTAGTTACTAAAGGATTGGCTGGCAGCGCGGTATTTTGGGTAAGATCCAAACTTATATTGAACTGGTGCTGTGGCTGACCCTTTGGGGTTAGGAGAACCTTTCTGGTAAAGGGCAGAGAGTTTTAAATCACTGGTCTCTTTACTGGACCTAGTGGCTGATTGGGAGCCAGAGACTGAAATGCAGTAAAGGGGGCTGTGCGTATTTTGTTTTAGCTTCTTGGCGACCAGTGTGGGGAATCAGAAGGACTGTTTGTGGCTGGTTGGGAAGTCTGACTTCAGTGTCACCCACCAGTGCTGGGAGAATTTGCTCTTCTTTTACAGCCTGCCCTGACCGTGGCATTCTCCTATCCTAGGCACCCATATGTTACTCATGCATTTCAGAGATGGGACCTACGTGTGTGATCATTGCAGAGGCCACTAGAGGGTGGATGGGCCTTACCCAGCTACACATATGCAGACCAGAACCCTTTGCTCTCCTGGGTCAACCGGCTGTAACAGGTTGCGGGAGGTGGCGACCAGGAGAGCGGCCACCTTGCCCGGGAAGGAGACAAAGGACTGGGGAGGGGCAAGGGAGGCGTGGCTGGGGGTGGCTGGTTGGAAGAGCCCAGTCCCCTGTGAGAGGTCGGGGGAGCAGGGCCTGAGAATGGGCTCAGAGGCTCCCCAGTTGGTCGCTGCTGTAACTTCTAATTAAGCTGCTAACAAAATCTTTCTACGCTGTCATCCTGAGAACTAATAAACCCTTCTGATTTCCACGCTGGCTGTGAATCGCTCCTGACTGCAAGGCGGGGTGCATGGCTCCTTTGGGGCCCTGGAAGATCTCCCTAGGGTACCATCCGGGGGGCCCATGGGGGAGTTCAGGCGGAGCAGGGGGCTGAACGCTCCGAGACCAGGGTCAGGAGGTGGCTTCACTGGGGTGTGGAGACCCAGGTGTGGGCAAACTCCAAAGCACTGAAGTCCTGACTGGCTGCGTCCTGAGTGGTTCCAGACCCTGGTTCCTGGGGGATCATCTAGTCTGATGTTCTGTGTAACACGGGCCATGGAACTTCAGCCACTGTTATGTCTTTCTTTGCTAAATCGAAGAGCCCAGTGTTAAATTTGTTCCCCATCTAGGTCTAAGCCATCTAAATCACCTCTTAACCTCTTTGTTAAGATCAGTAGATTGAGCTCCTGGAGTCTATCACTGTAAGGCAGGTTTCTAATCCTTTAATCATTCTTGTGGCTCTTTCTGTACCTCTCCAATTCATCCAAATCCTTCTTGAATTGTGGACACCAGAACTGGACACCAGCAACGGTCACACCAGTGCCAAATCTAAAGATAAAATAACCTCTCTGCTCTTACTAGAGATTCCCCTGTTTATGCATGGTGCACCCATGGATTGTATTAGCCCTTTTGGCCACAGTGCTGTATTTGAAGCTCATGTTTAGCTGATTATCCACCACAACTTCCAAATCTTTTTCAGAGTCACTCATTTCCAGGATCAAGTCCCCCGTTCTGTAAGTGTGGCCTATTTTCTTTGTGCCTAGATGTATACATATACATTTAGCCACACTAAAATGCCTATTGTTTGCAATCTAGATCGCTCTCTATCAGTGACCCGTTGTCTTCATTTTTTACCACTTCCGCAATTTTTGTGTTATTGCCGAACTTTATCAGTGATGATTTTATGTTTTCTTCCAGATGACTGATAAAAATGTTAAATAGTATGGGGCCACAAATGATCCCTGTGGGTCCTCACTAGAAACACACTCATTCAATGGTTCCCTTTTATAATTACATTTTGAGATTTACTAGTTAGCCAGTTTTAATCCATTTAATGTGTCATGTTAGTTTTATAGCTTTCTAGTTTTTTAATCAAAATGTCATTCAGTATCAAGTAAAAAGCCTTGCAGAAGTCTATTATATCAACACTATTAACTTTTATTAACCAAACTTGTAATATCATAAAAAATATATCAAGTTAGTTTGACAGGATCTATTTTCCCATGTTGATTTGCATTAATTACATCACCCTCCTTCAATTCTTTATTAATTGCGTCTCATATGAGCTGCTCCATTATCTTACCCAGGATCAACATCGGACTGACAGGCCTATAATTCCCTGGGTCACTCTCTTTGCCCTTTTTAAATATTGGCACACAATTAGCTTCCTTCCAGTCTTCTGGAAGTTAGCAGGTGCTCCCACGGTTATTGAAAATCTACATTTTTCAGAGAGCTCCTCACCCAGCTCTTTTAAAACTCTTTGATGCCAGTTATCCAGAACTGCTAATTTAAGGATGTCTAACTTTAGTAGCTGCTGTTTAACATCCTCCTGATATAGTGGAATAAAGAGAACGTTATGATATGACTACATCATCTGTTTCTTTCCCCAAATACAGAACAGAAATATTTCCTGAACACTTTTGCCTTTTCTGCATTGTAATTAATTCTACAATTTCCATCTCATAATGGATTGATACCCTCGTTAGGATTATTTTTGTTCCTAATATGCTTAAACACTTCTTTGTGTTGTCACAATACTACTCACTCAAATTCAGATGGGGTGGAAGTGGAGGCTCATGGGTCAGAGAGGTCAGGCAGCTAGTGGGAAGTGAGGGTGTCTGAGAGAGAAAGAGGAGGGTGATGTGTGTGGGGGGCAAATCTGTACCCTTCACTTTTCATTTGTTCGCTTTATGGTTCGCTCAGGTGTGCTTCGTGGGCGGACCTTTAACTGTTTCACAAAGTGGTTGGGTTTTTTTTTTACATGGGAGGAGACCCTGATTGACAAAACAGAGGTACTGAGTTCCCCAAGCCCTTCACCAAAACCCTGACACAGAGTCACTTAAATAAGCCAGACACCATCCAATTACTTTGTGTGGATGGTATGGAACAAACTTACACTTTAACTCAGTGTTCAGCCAATTAATCTTATAGTTGCCCAGTGATGTGTTGCAAATGTTTTAATAAAAAGCTCTGGGAAAAACTGTTCCTTTAGCCTGGAGTAAAACCACTGTGAGGGTGATAGAGATGGTAGAAATGGGGTGGTAGCAGGTGACCGAGATGCTGGCCGAAAGGAAGGGAAAGGGTTTGGGGTAGCGGTTTAGCATTGCTCCCAGTTCTCTCACCATAACCATAAGGCAGCAAATAAGTGAAGAAAAAGTTGCACCAGGTAAAAATGTTTATCCTTTGGGTTTCTGACAAGTATGTGGAGTCCATTGGTGAGATAACCGGGGTACGTTTTGTGAGATGTGCTCAAGGACCTCGTAGGAGGGTTTGGTGGGAAGAGAAAGAGTTGTTGAAAAAGAGTTGGTGTAATCTGACGCCTCCCAAAAGCAAGCAAATCTTCCTGGTAGCAAAGTCTAGAGAGGGGTGATTCCATCAGAGGCTAAGAGTTGGCTGCGGTGTTTAACAAGGGACAGCTGGGAGATCTGGAAGGCCTCTCTATACCTGATATATCCAGGAATTGCGTCTCAGGCAAGTCTTGTGCGGCCTAGAATGGAGCCTGGAATGGAGCCAGTTTACTATGCTCTAATCTTCCCTTGTTTTGTTGATCTGCTCCCTCTCCCCGAGAGGTTCAAAGCACCAAAGGCAGATTATAAATTATACTTATCCGATCAGGGAACAAACACAATATAATATGAGCAACTGGCCAGCACATCGTCTTATGCAAACAAAAGAGTCCACATTTTGCTAACTCCCAAGGACAAAGGTCCTGCCATGTTTCTGCAAGGGAAATGTAATAGGTTAAATGGATCTCAACAACGGTCTTGGACAACAGGTATGTTGTGTAATAGGCCAAATGATAAATTGCTCTTTCCAAAGAGCACCACCATAAAAGAAAGTGAAAATAATATAAGAGTTTGTAATGGCTCCTCTGGGGATAAGTCTCTCTCTCACAGGAACCCATTCGGTATTATCTTTCTCTTGCTCATGGCGGAAATCAATTTTAATAGTACTGACAGGAAATGAGGATGTAAGACTTCAAATAGCACAGATCCTGCAACGTTCACAAAAAATAAAATGGGATATGAAGTCATCTTAAAAATAAAGATCTGATCCCAGCGAGTGAAAAGCCTTTTCTCAAGCACCCAAATGTTCCTGGCTTATGTGACAGTGATTAGGCAAAGTATTTCTAACAACTGAACACAAGTTAGATGAACAGTGAACCACTCCCACAGGGAGTGGGATAAAGATGAAGAGGAGGCACCTTTGTAATCATGGATTATGATTTTATAGGCACCAGAACTGGAGGAATTTGTTTTCTTCCCCTGTGTCTGGAAATAGAACTGTAACTTAATGCAGTCAGCTCCCTTTTTAAACTTACTTTACCACAAACAACATTTCCTGGCATTCACAGCCGCTGTGACCGAGTCCCCAGGAGCTGGGCTCTGGAACCACTCGGGACCAGCCAGGCAGGACTCTAGTGCAGACTCTAGACACACCCGTGCAGCTGCCTGCTGAATCTGGCCTCGGAGGGTTCAGCCCCCCTGCTCTGCCTGAACTCCACCTGTCAGTCCCCCCAGGATGGGACCATTGGAGCTCTTCCAGGCCCCCAAAGGGACCATGCACCCCGCCTTGCAGTCAGGAGCGACTCACAGCCAGCGTGAAAGTCAGAAGGGTTTATTAGTTCTCAGGACCACAGTGTAGAAAGACTCGGTTAGCAGCTTAATTAGAGGTTACAGCAGCGACCAACTGGAGAGTCTCAGAGCCCACGCTCTGGGGTCCTACACCCCCAACCCTTCCTGGGGGACTGGCCTCTTCCAGCCACCACCCAGACCCACCTCTCTTGCCCCTCCCCAGTCCTTTGTCTCTTACTGGGCAAGATGTTACAATCTGTTGCAGCTGGTTTGACCCAGGAGGGCAGAAGGGTCTGGCCATTGCCTGCGTATGTGTAGCTGGGGAACGCCCATCCGCCCTTTTGAGGTCTCTGCAAGGATCACACACCCAGGTCCCATCACCGAAATACATGAGTAACAGACGGGGGAAACTGAGGTGCGCACACAGCACGCAGAGAACGCATTAGGAGCATCGCCACTTCATCACAGAGGCTAATCCAGCTCCGGAATTCTCTCCCCTGCTGACATGATCAGGGCCCAGCTGAACAAGGCTCCAAGAAAAAACGACACATGGCGTTAGCTGTGTGTAACTGGATTGTCTAGGGGGCACCGCTTGTGGCACTACAGGTCCCTGGTGGTTGGATGTGGCCCCCACAGATCTGGGGCTGTGCCCTTCTGCTAAGGCAAACTAGAGCCCTGTTGCTTCTGGGGTTAGAGCCCGAAAGAAATAGGCAAACCGTGAACTGAAAATCAGGGTTCGCTGAGGATTCATCAGCAGGACCCTGCCCTTTGGTTTGGGGCTTGTCTCCATCCAGCCAGTCCCTTCTGGTCCATCTTCCTGGGCCCAGTCAGGTCACCAAGTGGTCATCATGGAAGTAGCAGTATTCTGCTGTCCTTCCAGGTCAGCGCTCAGACCGGGCTATGTTTCTTCCTCATAACTCCCCTGGCCTCGCCACGCCTGCCTTTGGCTGCAGCTATAGTGGGACCTGGTCAAATGGGTGATCCACAGGCTGCCTCAATCCTCTCATTGCCTAGCTGCCTCATAACCCCCTGGCTGCCAGTGGGGGCCTTCCCACTGGGCTAAGGATGGAATTAGGGGCTTCACAATGGCGACTGAGGTGCAGGGGACCAGCTGTAGGTCTAGTACACACGTACGTCCTCCTTCAGCTTTATATGGGGATTTAAGCGATGTCTAGGCCTCGTGCTGGCCTGCATCCCAGGGATGAATTGCCAGCTGGGGGATGGGAAGGAATTACCCCCCAAGGTACAGAGCAGGAGCTTGGGATTTACGCCCCTCTTCTAGGGCATGTTATCAGGCATGAGCTCCTTCAGCTGAGCCGAAGAAGGAGCCAGGCCAGCCTCCAGGAAGACTAATGAGCTCAGCTGGGCTGCGGCAGGACCCCCTGATCGGCTAAAGGGAGGCAGAGGCTTGCTTTCAGCTCAGCTGAAGCAGTAGGTGGAGGCTGCCCAGTGCTTACACCTGTAGCTGTGATTGTTCCTGGGCCTGCCTTCGTCTTTGTCCTGCTTCCCGTCCACTCCAGCCTCACTTCCCTGCTGGCTCCCGACTCTGGCTCTGTCTGCGGCTTGACTCCAGTTCCTAACTCCTGCTCCAATTACCGGGCCTGGCCATGCCACGCCACGTGTTAATGTGTTCCACAGTTTCCTGTGGCTTCAAGGGGAAGCGGGCATTACTGCATCTGAATCTTTCCCATCTCCTTATTCCAAATGGCGGTAGCTGGTCCATGCCACACCGCAAGTCTTAGTTCTAATGGATTTAAGCAACTTTCCTGAGATCTTTCCTTCAATTAAAATTCTTCAGTTTCAGTTTCTGCTTCCAGGTAGAACAAAATCCAATGGCTGGGAGTTGAAGCTAGATAAATTCAGGCTGGAATTAATAATACCTAGTGTTACATAGTGTTTGTCATTGGTCAGTCTCAGAGTCCTTTACAAAAGAGGTCAATACTATTATCCCCATTTTACAGATAGGGAAACTGAGGCACTTATGGTCTGTCTATATTGCAGTTAAACACCCACAGCTGGTCCATGTCATCTGACTCGCACTCAAGGGTCTTGTGCTAAGGGGGTGTTTAACTGCAGTGTAGATGTTTGGGCTGGAACTGGGGCTCTGGGACCCTACAAGGAGGGAGGGTCCCAGAGCTCTGTCTACACTGTAATTAAACAGCCCCTTAGCCCAAGCCCTGTGAACCTGAATCAGCTGTCACGGGCCAGCTGAAGGTGTTTAATTGCAGTGTAGACGTACCCAAAGTGGTGCAGTGACTTGCCCAAGGTCATCCAGCAAGTCAATGGCTACCATGAAGCAATGATCTATAGATAATTACAGACCGGGTATGGAAGGATTAATAAAATCCCCCTTTTTTGTAGTTATAGCTGAAACAATAGGAAGCCCTCCAAGGCACTTGGCCATGTGGCAAAGCCAGAACAGAATTAAGATGTGTAGACTGAGGGGTTTCCCCAGGACTGATTACTAATGCAGATGCTATGTGATTGGTTTCAGCTATGTGTATGTGTGTGAGAGAGAGCCCGAAGGCCAGAAGAAAGTGAGGGAAGCCATCACAGACATGGCCCTGAGAGGAAGCAGGGGCGCAGGACTGGCTGGAAAAGGCAGGCTTGGAAATTATGAGCCGGGAAATTGCCTGATGTTTGCCTCTGCTGTATTCAGGGAAACAGGACTTTGTGCATTCTTTGTAAATAAACAGGACTGCACCCAAGAAAATACCTGATTCTATCAACGCTTTCTCCTCATAACCAAAACAACCCAGCAAGGCCCCAGATATTGGCTAACTTCGCAGGCCAACGGGCAGCACAAGCACAGCCGCCCTCATGGGCCCTCAGCAGGGAGGAATGATTATCCCCATTTGTCATTCAGCTTCTACATGTAACTAGTGCTGAGGGTTGGGCCAAAAGGACAGCTAATCCATTGCTGCTCAGAGACAGTTCTGGAACGTATCCTAGCCCTATTTGGAGCACGGCCAATCGGCCCGCTGTGGGGATCAGACCTACCTTCTACACTGTTTTTCTCAGCCATTCAGTTCAGTAACGTCTGTGCTCAACTGTCTATGGGCAGTCCCTCTCGTCTTGCTTTTCCACTTGCCCTGGTCATTCAGTTTGTGCTTTTCAATGTTCTCAGCCCATGGCGGAGGAGAATGAAGGGTTAGCTGGAGATATCTTCCCCTCTATTCGGCATTGGTGAGGCCGCATTTGGAGTACTGTGTCCAGTTTTGGGCCCCCCACTACAAAAAGGATGTGGAGAAGTTAGAGAGAGTCCAGCGGAGGGCAACAAAAATGATGAGGGGGCTGGAGCACAAGACATATGAGGAGAGGCTGAGGGAACTAGGCTTGTTTAGTCTGCAGAAGAGAAGAAAGGGGGGATTTGATAGCAGCCTTCAATTACCTGAAAGGGGGCTCCAGGGAGGATGGGGCTAGGCTGTTCTCAGTGGTCGCAGACGACAGAACAAGGAGCAATGGTCTCAAGTTGCAGTTGGGGAGGTCTAGGTTGGACATTAGGAAAAAGTTTTCCCCTAGGAGGGTGGTGAAGCACTGGAATGGGTTACCTAGGGAGGTGGTGGAATCTCCATCTTTAGAGATTTTTAAGATGCAGCTTAACAAAACTCTCGCTGGGATTATTTAACTGAGGTTAGTCCTGCTTTGAGCAGGGGGTTGGACTAGATGACCTCCTGAGGTCCCTTCCAACTCTATGATTCTATGATTTGCTCAGACACCTGTTATTTGGCTCTCTAGCCCACTGGCTCCTCTCAGGGGGGGCCTGGACATTTTAATTAGCAGTTCAAATTCAGCCAAACCTTTAAAATGTTGGGTCTCAGCCAAACCTCCCCTAATCCAGACCTAGGCAATTCCGTCTCCCATGTGCCAAATATACACATGGGCATTACAACTCATTTTTATATAGTGTTGCTACTACAAAAGAATCATGGTTCTGGGCCATTTAGAATCTGTGCGTGCAAATAAAAATAGCTGCTGTAGGTTTGAATACAGTGCATCACTTGTAGACTGTGTCTATCCACAGCAGAAAGACTTAGTGTGACTGAGTCTGAATAATTGCCTAGCAAAGTCATGCTCCACGTGTTTCTTTCCTGCGTGACCTGATTCGTCCTCGGTGGGCTAGCAGGTTGCCTGTCCTCCAACCGATCAGCTGCGTATGCTCATGCCTGACATTCCAACAAGCAATGCAAGTCCTGGAAACCTCTAGACCCATGGGCTTCAATTTACACATATTCACTGCTACCTGTGCGGCCCAGATCGTTCATGTTTTGGGACCTACGGCAAATCATTCAGCACAGAACCAAACCGAACTCATCCTGGACTCAGCACGTGTTCAGGAAGCCTTTGTAAAGTATTTGTTTTCTTTTCCATACAAAGCACATTCCCTTTACGCATTTACTGTGCAGTGACATTCACCAACCCAGGTCTACCCATAACAGTCACTGGAACTCTGGATACCTTGTGTTACAAAGTGAGAATTTTCTGACATATTTCTACGAAGCCTATGTGTGCCTCAGTTTCCCCTTTATATGGCATGGCTTCCCAGAGAGGATATGGGGGGAAGATTAAGTCTGCTTTTGGGCTAAGGAAGGTGGGCGTGGCCTAGCTATGTGAGCCTGAAAGGGGCCTTAAAAAGAAGGACTGCCAAGGCTGACCTCATATCAATGGAGAATCCAAGAAGACAATGGAAAACCCAGTCGCCAGGACCCTGACTCTTTGCAAGCAAGACCTCAGCCTGCGAGGGAGATGGATTTCCCCACCTCTCAGCAGGGAAGCTGGGCCCAGCCCCCAGCTCGAGAACGGAGGCCTGGAAGGTGTGAAGTGGGGGATGAAGTGTTGGCTTCTGGAGGAAGCTGGGGGCTTTGTCACTTGGAGACAGGAGGAGGAGGTGAGACTGAGCGGGAGACGGAGCTGGAACATGGGCTCACAGCAGCTTGGCTGAGCTCTGGGCTAACCAGACTGGACTGTGCTTTGACTTCCATCTCTCCGTGCTCACCTAAAGGTGCCTGGACCCTGTGTGCCAGGGGCTGGTAGAAGGTTACCGGGTTTGGAAAAGGTTGCCAGTGTCACTGCAAATACCCTGAAGGGGCATAGCATAAGCTTGGGACTCTGGCTTGGCTGGGGTCTCTGAATGGAGCAATGGGGAGAGATGGGGGATGCTGGCGTCGAAGGCCCGGTCTTGGAGGCCATGGGCCTGCCCCTGAGGAGTTGTGTGGGTCCTTGGGCCCAGCACACTAATGGCTGACTCCCAGGAGGTTGGTGACAGGCTGAGCATAGACCAGACCCTGTGACTCCAGGACACCTGGCTGAGTATACCTAGAACTGGGTTGAATGAAGAAGGCCTTTTACCACATCCCTGCCAACTTCTGTATAAACGAGGCTGGGGTCCTCAGGCAACAGCCTCCTTCACTACACAGCCCTGATTCATTCCCTGAGCACGGTCCAGCCTGGGCACTAAATGAAGCAAGGATGCTGTGGAAATTAAAGTGTGTGCTCATGTAATTAAAGTGTCTACCATAAAGCACATGCACAAAGGGGTGAAATTAAAGTTGCATGGGCAACCTTGATTCTGGCATTTCCTAACTTTGGAGTGGTTAACTTTGCACATTCATGTTATTTTAACCTATTGTTTGGAGATGAAACTCCCAAAGTTTTTAAAAATGCAAACGGAAGGAATTTCTGGGTGTTTTCTTTTTCTCACAGTCAAGTCGGAAGGGCATATCAAGTGGGGTCCTGTGGACCAGTTCTGGATCAGTTCTGGGTTTGGTTCTGTTCAATAGCTTCATCTATGATTTAGATCAGGTGTATCAAACATACGGCCCGTGGGCCGCATCCGGCCCGCAAACCTTTTTGATCCAGCCCGCGTCCGGCCAGTTTTTTTGAGACGTGCTGCCGCCCAAAGTGAGGGCATTGGCACTTAAAGAGATTTCTCTGCCTACGGCATTGCCAGTTTAAGAGTCCGTGAAATGTCTTAAAGCGTTGATGCCGGACGCAGAGAAATCCCTTAAAGCGGCAATGCACTCAGTCCGGCAACACGGTCCCCCGCGAAATCCCGCCGCCGAAAAGGGTTGATGCCACGCCGCCGAAAAGGGGAAGATGGCCCGAATTTTTCGGCGGAGGGTATTGCATGGCCCCTGTGAAGTACAGTTTATGAGAATTTGGCCCATCACCATCAGCAATTTTGACACCCCTGATTTAGATAATGGCATAGAGAGTACCTTATACATTTTACAGACAATACCAAGCTGGGAGGCTTTGCAAGTGCTTGGGAGGATAGGATTAAAATTCAAAGTGATCTGGACACACTAGGGAAATGATCTGAAGTAAACAGGATGAAATTCAGTATGGACAAATGCAAAGTACTGCACTTAGGAAGGAACAATCAGCTGCACACGTACAAAATGGGAAATGTAGTGAGGGGGCGTGGCCTCCCTCAGAGAAGGATAGGGTGGGTGGAGCCAGGCTACCCCCGCCCGCCCTGCCGGAAGCAGAGGGGTGGGACGGGAAGTGTAAAAGACGAGCCCTCTAGCTCAGTTGTGTGGGAGCTGCTGGAGAAGAAGGACATCTCTGCTGGTGCTGGAGTTCAAGCCTGACGGCTACACTGGTGAGGAGCTGCCAGAGTTGCCTACTGCCTGGAACCCAGAGGAGCTGCCTGCTGCCGGCCTGTTGGGACACTCCTTGCAGTTTACCCTGGGGAGACTGACGGCGACCCTGAGGCTCAGATATTCCAGGGAAGGGGGGTAGGAAGGAGCCATGGGGAACCAGACAATTGTCCATCCAGAAAGGCACATGGGGGTCATAGTGGATCACAAGCTAAATATGAGTCACCAGTGTCACGCTACTGCAAAAAAAGCAAATATCTTTGTGGGATGTGTTAGCAGGAGTGTTGTAAGCAAGGCACGAGAAGTAATTCTTCAGTTCTACTGCGCACTGATTAGACCTCAGCTGGAGTACTGTGTCCAGTTCTGGATTCCACATTTCAGGAAAGATGTGAACAAAATAAAGAAAGGCCAGAGAAGAGCAACAAAAATGGTTAAAGGTCTAGAAAACATGAGCTATGAGGGAAAATTGAAAGAATTGGGTCTGTTTAGTCTGGAGAAGAGAAGATTGAGGGGGGACATGATAACTGTTTTCAAGGACATAAAAGATTGTTACAAGAAGGAGGGAGAAAAATTGTTCTCCTAAACCTCTGAGGACAGGACAAGAAGCAATGGACTTAAACTGCAGCAAGGGATTCACAAACAAGTTTCAGGACAACAACTATTTTACCTTTCTCATCTTAAAACAAAATGTGTTTCCAGGCTTTATGGTTGTGGAGATAACCTCAAAATGTAACTGAATGTAAATGATGTCTGAATCTGCAGACCACTGGAAACAGCAGCTCTAAGATCTGTGAACTACCCCAGAGAGCTCAGTCTAGGCCCTGTGCACTCTATCATTCTGTTGCCCTGGAATCTAGCAATTTTTCACAACCCCACAAATGAAGTATTTTTGCCGTGGAATTCACCTTTTTTCTGCAGCCTACCCAAGGTTATTTTTTCCATCTCTCTGCCTTGTGTGCTGCTTGTTGCTGCTTCTTGCTCTCCAGCTTTCCCTTCATGGAAAGTTAATTAGATAACAGCGTGTTCTTGCTCAACTCCATGGAGTCA
The DNA here is from genome assembly GCF_026122565.2 of Emydura macquarii macquarii. NCBI lineage: Eukaryota > Metazoa > Chordata > Testudines > Chelidae > Emydura > Emydura macquarii. The sequence goes on along the minus strand of NW_027130449.1, from coordinate 770,352 downwards.
AGCAACAGGGCAGTCCTTCCTTTTTTATCCCTTCTGTGGATCTGCTGCTCACCGTCTGATTTTCCTGTTTGGTGATCTTGGACCAAAACGCACATCAGAATCCTTATCAGCCACCACTGTACTCCAAAGGAGTTGTCTCAGTAGTGGGCAAAGGATTGTGGAATATGATACAGCCATTAAACGGTGGGAGTCTGGAGCCAGGAGCACACTTGCCTGGGGTGATATGGATACAATGGGATGGATTTCTCATCTCAGGGGGTGCTGACGTGTGTTTGTGGCTGTACAAAAGGGAGGTGATGTTGTATTGTGAGGTCAGGTGGATATGTGGCAATGAGGGGAAAGCATTCACATCACAGGGGTGGGGTGACTTGGATATGTGGCAGTGCAAGAGGGATTCCACATGCCTAATGCTGACGGGTGTACTGAAGTATTGCAAAGAATCATTCATCTGCAGTAAAATGTAGCATTGTCGAGAGTTGTTAAGTAGCCAGGGAGAAAGGCTTTCTGCCTGTCTCCTAAAGGACAGGAAACTTTTTCTTCAGATTCTCCAAGATCCGATGTGCCATCGAATGAGTCTTTGTCTACTGAAGTGGAAGAGCAGAACATTAATGAGATCTATGATCCCACAGCTCAGACATTTCTGAGCCCATCATCGTCAATGAGAATTTAAATCCCTGTTCCAGGCCTTCCAGCAGCAATTAACATCGCCTACACACAGCAGCAATCTCTGTTCATCTTTGACAGCCAAAAAATGGCAACGCTCCATCTGTGATTATATCATAGGAGCAATGGAAAGGCAAAGATTTGAATTTGATAAGAAAACTGCAACTTTCTTTTATGCTAGCAACACTGCCTTCAGTTTAGCACAAACTGAGTCATTTAAAGACATGACCAAAGTGCTCTCCCTGCATATACTCCTCCAGGCAGATTTAAACCCCTACTAGATGCTCCAAGTGAAGAAACAGAGGAAAAATTGCAGGAAGAACTAAAGGAATCAACATTGACATTAATGCAAGGAAGCGGAACATGAGAAACGGCCTGATAATAGCTATGAGCGTTCATGCAACGGAAGTTGCATTCCTTCTTAATGCTGTTGATTTTATGTGGAAAGCTACAGATTATCCATCCAAGCTGCTGAGGATGCCATTCAAGAGTTCAGGGAGACGATGATGAAAAAAAGAGAGACCTTCTCAAGTGTGTTGGCCTTAGCTTCTGATGTAGCAGGGAACACAGTGCTGGAAGTTCTTTGTGCATCAGTGTCTGAGAGCAGATAGAAAGGAGTATCAAGTCTCACAAATTACTAGACTGCGGTGTTCTCATATTTGCCTTACAGAACTGGAAGCACTCATTTTGGACAATAGGTGCCTACGAGTGTTAGAGGATTTAATGTTTTGAAGTGAATCACATGGTGTCTGTCCTGTGTTTCATTTCATAAACACTTGTGGTGGTTCCCCCCTCTCCTCCCACTTTGCTCTGACAAAGTATTTTCCAGTTATCAGACTTCAGCACAGACACCGCACTCCAGACACATGGCAAGTGTTGTCGGATGGTAACTAAAGGTGTTCCAAGAAAAGCAACACAGTCATTGATAATGAAATTCTTAACACTTATCTCTAAGTGGATAATCGTCATTAGTTCCTTTGGTATTCCTCATAATGACATTGATCATGGACTACTCATTAGACCTTAATATGCCTGTAATATGTTAATCCAGAGTAATTCAATTGTAATTTAGCATTAGATAATGTCCACTTATTGCAAAGTGTAAACGATGTAACTTAAATCCATTTTGTAATAAAGCTGATGAACAGCCATGTGGGTAGAGCGAGAAGTCAGGGGGTAGGAAAAGTGTTAGCATTTTGCAAGCTCATGGCAGAGATGTATTAAGTGACCACAGTATGCAGCAATAGCAGAGATGAAATGCAAACACATGTGCAATCAGCTGTCTGCCACTCTTCCGGCTTCTCAGCAGCTCCGTGTGGGATGCAGAAATCATGTCTGGCTCACCAGGGAGAATGGATCTTGGAAAGCTGCAGGTCTGTGTAGCACGTGGCACCTATAACAAATGGAAAAGATGTCTTTTGCTTTCTGGGCGTGTTTGGGAGTGTAAGAAGTCATGAAATCACTGAATGACGCTCCAGGGACCCTGAAATAACTGCTGGCAGTGATAGTGTCTGTTACTCTAGGAGAGAATCTGACCTTCCTAAGCATCAGAATGGCATGGTCAGTCTCTGATTTTAGCTATTTATGGATCATACTCAGCTCTGATGGCTTGCTCTTGCCACTGAATGCTCCATTCTTCTACCCCTTTCAAAGAGAGGGTGACTCTGCATCACTGTTCTTAACTTCTAGTTCTGTACATTTTCAATAGCTCAAAGCTCACAGCTTAGTGCACTGTAGCACACCTGCACCATTAGCTGTGAAGAAAGGAAATGTCTTTAATACACGTCTGACAAACTGTCATGACTGATGCACTGAGGTTCCCTGCCACAGCCAGGGTGTAACCTCGCCATGGGAAAGGAGCATTTGAAACACTAGATTTCTGCACTAAGGAGTCGGGAATTTCTGCGAATCTTCTTACCCTCCAAACAGCCTTGTCACTTGCTCTAACTCCTCCATGTTTCTGCATCTCTGCACTACACGTGAGATGTATTTACTTCTTTGAAAAGAAAGGAATGGAGAAACCGATGTTCAAAGCACAAGAGACATAAAGCCATAAGCTCTGGGGAATGTCAACTTTGGTGCACAAATAGCTTGGGACACTTCTGCTCAGTGACCATGGTGGGGCAGGAAGCCCATCCTGGGCAAGAGTCAGGACTGTACCACAGATCAAAGGCAGGTGTTCTTCTGTGACCCTCCACATGCAGACCATATACAATGCACACTTTTGAGAAACAGAAGGAAGAACAGCTACATCACACACTCGTGGCTGCTGGTAGGAATTCCTGTATCTTCTGGAAATGTGCTACCATCTACCACCAGTCAGAAGATAAATTCGATACTAATATTGGTCCAGGTCCAAAGCCCATTGAAGTAAATGGAAAGGCTCTCACTGAACTCAGTGACTTGGGACCAGGTCCATTGTTCCCTACTCCAAATAACTGCAGCACTGCTCTTACTAATGCAGCCCAATATGCCGTTAGCCTTCTTGGTAATAAGGGCACACTGCTGACTCATATCCAGCTTCTTGTCCACTGTAACCCCGAGGTCCTTTTCTGCAGAACTGCTGCCTAGCTCGTCGGTCCCCAGTCTGTAGCTGTGCTTGGGATTCTTCTGTCCTAAGTGCAGGACTCTGCACTTGTTCTTGTTGAACCTCATCAGATTTCTTTTGGCCCAATCCTCCAATTTGTCTAGGTCACTCTGTATCCTATCCCTACCCTCCAGCGTATCTACCATTTCCCCCAGCACATTTGCTGAGGGTGCAATCCACTCCATCCTCCAGATCATTAATGAATATGTGGAACAAAGCCAGCCCCAGGACTAACTCCACTTGATACCGGCTGCCAACAAGACATAGAGCCATTGATCACTACCCATTGAACCCAATGATCTAGCCAGCTTTCTATCCACCGTATAGTCCATTCATCCAGCCTATACTTCCGTAACTTGCAAGCAAGAATACTGAGAGAGACAGTATCAAAAGCTCTACTAAGAATACTATGGGAGACTGTATCAAAAGCTTTCCCCACTGCTGTATGGTTGTGTCCCTAAGAACACCCCGTGCCTGCTGGCACACTGCTGTTATGATATTTACCCAAAGGGTGGCATGTAATGTATAAGTGGAAAACACATAACTCACTTACACAATAATACCATGGTGCAGTGTCTGTACAGGTAACATATGCAAAGTTACAAACGTGCTGAAATTATGTTCTTAAAATGTGTGCCAGGCAAGACACAAAGTACCCCGCCCTAAACGAAGGCTTGAACGGCAGAACCACATTGCAAGGCAAATTGAGAGACACTGGAAATGCATTTACATAAAAGGTAAAGAAAGCCATCAAGCTAGCAAGGGGAGGACATAACCACTCAGCTATCGCCAGCTGGGGAGGAACAAGCCTGGAGTTTTCACCACACTCTTCCCAGCAGGAGAAAAGGAGCTTTCTCGGAGAATCCATTTCAGAAATTCCTAGTCTATAGAGTTACCCTTTTACTGGAAGGGACAAGGAAACGGAGCACTTTGGACTCTGTAAAGGATGCTGCCCCAAAAAGCTGGTCAGGTGCTGCTAGAAAAGAGACTAGGTGAGAAACACTTCTTTCTTGAGCAAGAGACTCCAGTTTGTTAAATCAGGTTTTACTCTTAGGGGCATATTTTTGCTTTTGTTGCTTGTAACCCTTTCTGTCTTTGTTCCTTCTACTCGGTACCATTTAAATCTGTGCCTTTTTGATTAATAAACTTGTTTTACTTTTCAGGTAAAGCAACAGTGTTTGTCAACCCCCAGTGTAAAGGAGCAGCAAAAGTAATTGCTTCTGAGAGTGTTCTAGAAGAGGGATGGACACTATAGGGCAGACAGTTTGGGGGAAATTTGGGACTGGGAGGGTGCTGGGGTTTTCTTGCAAGGAGTAACCAAGACTGGTGGAAGCTAGGGATAAGCTATTATGTTGTGAGCCTGCTACTAGTGTCAGGCCTCTGACCCAAGTCTGCCCAGACCGAGAGGCCCAGGGTAACAGGCCAGTTGGTGAAACCTGCCCTGATCTCTGTTGAGCCACAAAGCATCACAGTGGTACCCATCCGCTCCCTCCTATGGGAGCGCCTGTGACATCAGGTGTCTGGGGTTTCAGAAGGAGCATTCGCAAAGATGTTGGAGCAGAGAGAACAAGAGCTATTGTGCATGGCACTGGCTGGGCAGGAGTTAATGCCAACCGTGTCAGCACTGAGTCTTAACAGAGACAGCCCCCGGGCCAGCTGTGGGCAAGGCTGGGGAGAGCAGCTGAGCCCAACTGTACTCCCCACATCTCTAGCATCTCTTCTTAAGCCCCCCAGACTGCGACTGCCACAGGGCAGCGTCCACAGGAAAGCGGAGGAGCTGCCGGGGTTTTGTTCACTCTGTCCACAGAGACTGAGGGGACTCGAGCCTCACACACTGCACGTGGCCATAAGGATGTGATGCAATTTACACACTGATGTAGCTGCATCAATATCAGTCCCGTGGGGCTCAGTACCCTTCAGCATAGGGCAGGGTCAAAGGCTGGGAAAGACGCATGTCAGAGTGACTGGAGCATTCACCCTCAGTGTCCCTGACTCACTGATTGGGAACTCAGCGGTTGGTTAATCTCACTGTATTTCCCTGCTTCTTTTACATTTTTAGCTCCCCAAAACATTTCTTAGCAGCTTTCTGGGTAGAGCACTTATTTGTGACAAATTAAGGTTGAGCTTGATTAGCCATGTCAAGATGCCCAGGAATCTTGGCAAGGCTTCCTTGTTTTGAGGTCTCTTGTTTTGTACAGTTGTCGTCACTTTGCTCGGGTTCCGCCATGCGTCTCTGTCACTGAGCATGTGTCCCACAGAACTGATCGTATTCAGCTGGATTCACCTGGCATTTGTTCTTGCTCAGTTTAAGTGTTTCTTTCCTTTGGCAACAAGCAGGAGGTTATGCAGCCTCTCAACCTTGTTGCTCATTTCCACCACAAAGTAGCAGGCCATCAACAGCTATTTCCACCTTACCCTCACCTGCAAATATGCAGGGCATGATGCTTTGGTTACCTCCAGAGATGAGGCGATCCTGAAGACGAGTCATTTAAATGTCTCTCTGCCAAACAGAGTTGAAGGTGCAGAGCTTTTGTTAAGTTCACGTCACACACAGAGAAATTAGATAAAAAACATCAAATCCTCTCACTGGACAGTTGCAATGTAGCACTACTTTATTTCTTAGAATCCAGAATTTTAACACAAGAACCAAAATCAGAGGAAGAAAGCAGGGTGTTTGCTCCCTCATCCCACCTTGCTCTAGGATGGCTCTCTGCTACTAGATCCAGGTCACGGGCTAACCTCCAGAGCCACCTGGTCTACAAGCCAGACCAGGAAAAGCTCTGGGGATTTAAAGTGACAGTTTATAATTATAATACAGTTTTCAATATACCACAGTTTTATAGTTTCTCTATTGAGTCAGACCTGCAAAGACCCTTGGCGTGCAGACAGAACTGAAAACATCTTTGCATTTTGAAGTATGGACATGATCTTCTTATTGTGTCCTTGAGCTCTTACTTCTCTATGGTTTCCTTCCGGTATAATTATTAATTTGTGGCTTTCTGTTCTTAAAAAAAGGACTTCACGTTTTTGGAATAAAGATAAATAGAGCAGGTTTCACTTTCCCACTGGCCTCTGACATGAAATTAATCTGTTTCTTGCTTTCGGGAGAGGCGAATTTCTGACAGACACAAAATTAAAAACTGTTCTAACTGCACCCCCAAAGACTTTTCTCCCCTTCTTTCCCAGAATTCTGATGTATGTACTGGGTTTATAGTTTTTAATTATAGGTTTATTCTCCAATGTTTGCAACACCCTGATTTCATTCTTTTTCATTTGGCAAACATTGATTTCCCACCCCCCAGCCCAGGAGGCAACTTGAAATTGATGTGGCTGTTCTTGTTTAATTTAATTTCCTTCCTTGTGTGCACATCACATCATCTAAATTAGTGATAGAAAAGACCACGTAGACTCCTGAAAATGTGGACTGAGATCAGCACCCCCATAGCTCCATGTAGCTTCTTTGGAGAGCCACAAAGTGCCCATGTGTTGTTACATGATATTGGGATTTTTCTTTCAAAAAATTAAATATTAACGAAATATCTTGCACTACGCTAAGCAGTCCTTCCCCTGCTTGATACATAAAGCCATTCAGTGTTTGTAGAGTGTGATAGTAACCAGCTTTAGGCAGAACTCAGTTGGGCTGTAAGTATTTTGCTCTTTCCCCTGATTTAGTCCTTTCATCTTTTTCATACTTTCTGTAACTCTTCAAGAAATGCCCTTCAATTTCTCAGTGTCTTTCTAGTATTGCGGCTCCCAAAACTCCGCACAGCATTTCACGTGCACCCTCACCCATGTCATATCAATATTAACCATCACCTCCTTTGTCTGCGATGTGATGGCTCTCCACACAACCCCAGAGTCACATTTCCTTTCTTTACTGCTGTATTAATCTCATCTAGCATAGACATTTCCAATACTTTTGTCATCATGGTATCAAAACTCAATACGCAAACGAAAGTAACTTTGTCCGTTGGGATCACAACAATCTGCCCTTCCAAGGTTTAGCAGCTTTTGCATGAGATTCCTCTTTCTTTACTCTGTCTTTACCGTCTGTCTCCTCTTGGCAGAGTAGAGGGTGACAAGCCCTTTAGTGCCTCTGCCACCCCAACCCAGCCGGCTGGGCTGAGACAAAACGGGCCAGCAGGGCCACAGAATGCAAAGAGGAACAAGCAACAGTTGAATGCTCTGATTAGAGGAAGCCAGAACCTTGCCTAAAGAAGCAGGAGAGAACAGCTGTGTCCCTAGATGGGGAGGATATATAAGCCAGCTAGGGAGAAAACAGGGAGAGGCATGGCTAGGGAGGGGGGCAGGAGCCCTGCTACTCAGTTTGCTTCCTGGCCAGAGAGGGCAAGCAGCCCCAAAGCCTCGGGGCCAAAGGACCAGGTGCGAAAGTGGGGATTGTACACATGCACTGTAAATAAACGAGCACAGGTGACTGCAACAGGTTACACCTGCGAGTCCTTTGTTCTGGAGGGGGAAACACCATGCAGGGGACACAGAAGGGCAGGGGGCCCGTGGCAATCTGCCACACCCCTCGTACACCTCTTTTATGAGTAACTTGCACCTGACATTTAATTTATGCAGGATTTGTCCCTCTGTCACGGACATCTCAGCTGATGGGGTTACAAGGCCCAGCTCAATTCTGCCTTCATTTACATCTGTGTAATCCCACTGATTTAAATGGGGCTGAGCCCATCTATCTGGGGGCATCATTTGCCCCTAATGATTGTAGCGGATTAGGAAGCGTACATATCTTGGGTAGTCTTCTGAGTCCAAGAGACGCTCTAAATCTTCTATTCATTTCCTGTGCTCAGGAGAGTGTTACCTAGCAGCTCTGTGTTCTTGGGGAACCAGGGCTGGCTCACCTGAATACCCCCCCCCCCATACCACCCTGCAGGCTGCTTGAACCAGAGACCAAAGGCATTTCAGTATGAAAAGGCAGGAGACACAACTAAAACCCTCCCATCAAGGGTGAGACAACTCCCCATGCCTTATAAGCACCCCAGTTAGCACATGAATGGAGAACAGAAGCCTCATCTACATCGAAGATGGAACACGCACTGAACTCTGGGATTGGTAAAGATGGAAAACACACTGCATTGCTGAAGCAGGGAAGCACTGCATGTTGGGAGATCTCTGCTCTCGATGTAAATGAACTAACACCTGCACACATCCAGCTCCGCAGTTATCAGACCATTCTAGTTACTGATATGTAAAACACTGTATCCTGGTTGCATTGGGAACTCTCTCTCAAGGAAAGATGCCCTTCCAGGAAGGATCAGCTCCTTTTGTCCAGACATTGTTTATCCATAAACAAACCTGGCATCTACAAATCCCCTATCAAAGCTCAAACCTCTGTTCTGATGTTTGGATCCAAAATTCTGCATCAGTTCCACTGGAACCTGTCTTCTCTTCCTGACTGATCGTGCTGGGGGCTCTGCCAGACTCAAAGCCCTCCAGACCCTAAGATGACAAACCTGTTCCTGGGAACCTCTGAGCTGCACGGAGTGGTGAGATCAAACCCCGCTTCTTCCCCCAGCACACCTTTTCTCTCTCCCCCTCTCTCTCTCTTAGTCCAGGTATAACTTTCTACTTTTGTAATCAAACCTGGGATAGTTTTCTCCAATACCCCAACTGTAATTGTGTAGTATTGTAAACATGTGATTGTTTTTCTCTCCTTGTATGTTATTACTATTAGTATCATAAGTTTTATATACCTGGCAATAAAATAACTGTTATAATCAAGCTGGTTGCCACTTTCTCTCTCTATCTCTCCAAACTGTATTTACTCCTTTGTGTTGTTGGTCCCTATCTTGCTCTGTAGCAACGCTTCTCTTACCTAAGCCAAAGATCTCTGAAGTGCCCAAAAATCCTATGGGGTTTGCTCATCAAGGGGGTTACTGCTAGAACAATTGTGGTGTAAAGGGGCATATGAAGGGGACAGCTGGGAAGTGCTACTCTGCCTAGCCTATGAGGTTCAGGGGCAAATAAGGGTGCGGATCAAGTGCTGTTTGACCCAGCCTGATTGAGTCCAGGGGCAGATAGAGGGGAGTAGACAAAAGGTGCTGTTTGGACCCAGCCTGCTCTATTCTGGTGCATTGCAAAGGGACATATAAGGGTAGCCACTGAAAGTGTGGTGTCACCCAGCCTGCTGAGATCAGGGACACATAAGGGGTCAGCTGACAGTGCTGATAGCCCGATCCGCTCAGACGCACTCAGTTAATCTGAAATGTGTGTGTGTGTGTGTCTGTGGGGGGTTTATTTGAATCTGGGGCTGGAGGAACCCAGCCCTGAAAACCTTAGGTCCTGCAGGATAGCTCCATTGGGAGGGGACTTGTAGCCCTATGAACACACAAGTAACACAAGCAGTACGTTAGTAGAATCACAACCCTAGAATCACACACCCCCTTCCAGGAAGGTAACCCTAATAAATGAGCATACCCCAAGGGGAAGGGCAAATCTGGTAACAAGATCCAGCACAGATAAGCACCTGTAAGAAAATCAAGCCTGCCCACAAAGAATTTTCGAACCATCCGAGAGAGACAGACAATCCTGGTTGGGGATTCAGTACTCAAAGAACATTCTACCAGGGACAGGTGAACAATGTGATGGTGGACGGAATTCCCAGAGCCAAGGCATGAGACGTCACTCTAAGATTGGATAGACTTCTGAAGTTGATGAGCAAGGATCCACTGGTGGTTCATATTGGCGCTAATGACACTGTATTGCTGGATATCTCACAGATAATAGCTGACTTCAGGGAACTCAGAAATGTGCCGAAGAAAGATGTCCAAGTGATCTTCTTGGAGGAACTTCCTATCCCATGAGCAAAGGAAGGCAGAAGATTCTGGAAGTGAACTGCTGGTTAGGTAAGTACTGTAGGATGGGGGCAAAGATTTGGGTTTGTGGAACATTGATCCACCTTCTTGGGGGAGAGGGGACTGTACAGTTTGGATGGCCTCCATCTCAGTAGAAGGGGAACCAATCTCCTTGGAGACTGGTTAGAGTTGTCAGAAGGGATTAAACTAATAACAAAAGGGGAGGATAAGAAGAGGGAAGATATGAGCACTCAGCACAAAATCAAGATGTTGAGAACAAAATTCGTCATGGAACCAAAGGACATTAAGAGATTAAATTCTTTCATTTCCTATACACCAACGGAAGGAGCCGGGTAACAAGCTAGAGGAACTGGAATTACTCACTTATGGGCATAATTCAATATAGCTGGTATTACTGAAACCTGGCAAGATGATTTACATGGTTCTTGGAATTTCTAAATATTATAGATGGCAGTTTCCTAACTCAAAAAGTGTTGTCTCCAACATGGGGAAATTCAGTATTAGACTCCGTCTTGACAAATAAAGAGGAGCTGATCACAGAACTAGAAATTAATGGTAATTTAGAGTAGGCACCCTTTACTAGAGGGTCCTCTGAACTTAATTGGGACTGCTCCATTCGGGAAGATCCTGAGTGCCGCTATCCAGCCTTGGCGATAGGGTGACCAGATAGCAAGTGTGAAAAATCGGGACAGGCAGTGGGGGTAATGGGGTGTTTATATAAGAAAAAGCCCCGAATATTGGGACTGTCCCTATAGAATTGGGATATCTGGTAACCCTACTTGGAGACTATAACTCCCATGATGCCTTGGGCTAGAGAAAGACTTCCACTTCGAGAGAAGGCAGGAAGAATAGCTCCATCTTGGAGAAGAGCTGAGGTCCTGGTCAGGGAAGCTGCGATTGCTTTGTGGAGCTCTGTCCAAGCCAGGAGCTGCTGCTGAGAAACTGCTAAGGCTTTGACTAAGCAGGGAGCCGTGGAGGCTGCTGCTGGGTTTCATTGGTGTCAGGGCAGGCCATGTGCGTAACCACCACCTTTGTTGTTGGGGAAAGTGCTTGCAAGGGAAGAGGGATTGCGAGGAGACTGTAAGGGGTGCCTGAAGGTACGTCTACACTGACGGTGGCAAAGTCGCCGCCATCAGATCGACCTTTCTGGATCAATTGAGCGGCCAGTGAAGACCCACTCAGTCGATTCAGAAGTCGACGCTGTAAAACCACCCCCTCAAGTGGCGTAGCGCTGCGTCGACGGGAACACGGTTCCCGTCAGCGCAGTGCAGTGAAGACGCCGCGCAGAAGGGAATCACAGCAGTCGACCAGAGTTACGCAAGCTACGCAGAGTCACTGAATTGCCAGGTAAGTGTAGACCGGGGCTGAGTCTGAGACGAGACAAAAGGTCTTATTGTCTACCCAGAACCCAGGGCTACTGACCTCTGGCTATAACAACTTCTTTCTTCAGAGGGCTTGTGCAGCTTGGACTGATCCCAAACTACAATTGTTCTGTCCCTGGTTACCTTGGCTGGACCTGGACTGCTTTACGGAACCAACAGCATGCTGTCCCCAGCTTCCAGATCATCACACGCAAAGCCCTGGAATTCAGTCGCGAGCCCTGGAATTCAGAGGCGGACACGCTCCGGGGTGGTTAGACAGTGACCGTGGCAAGGTAAGTTGGTTGTTTCATTTACTACTATGAACTGCATTTATTAGTTGATTTATTGGAGTGCCTCCCGCTGATTTAAATTGGCGGTGACATTTTAATTAATCTCTGTTATATCGTGTCCTTCAAAGTTGTGAAGTAAAGGTGTGCGAACACTAATCTAAGAGGATACTGGGTGTGTATTGTTTATCACCAGTACTTTTGAGTTAGACCCGCTGCAGATATTAGCTCAGGTTTATTCCTGGAGGTTCCCAAGGCAGGCCAGTGAGTGTGTGCGGGGCCCAGCTAGCTGGAGATGCTGCCAACATTAATTTCCTTTATCATTAAAAGGATGCAGCAAAGAGGGGGACGGAGGATTCCCACCTATCCTACATCACCACTGGGATATTCAGGATCTCCTTTACTGTTGGCAACATCAGGCTCAGGGTTGGAACCTGGTGGAGCAGGGAGGGCCTGGGTTCCCCTACCTCCGGCCGCTGACTCCTGCCTTTAGGTAAGGCAGCCACTGACTCCCGCCATTGGGTGATGCAATGTGCTAGACGGACCATTGATCTGACCTGGTATGGTCGTTCTTCTGTTTTTACGTTCTTATGTAATTCTGATGTAAAGGTGTACAGTCATGCTGGGGACCATAAAAAGTAACAAAAACAAAAAACGAAACTGAATCAATATAAACTTTCATAGATATAATTTAAGCAAGGATAAAAAATTGCACTAACCTAGTAACTAAAGCTACTAAAAATTCAAAGTTTATAGTCCATCTGTCTCTTTGCTTCAGGGAGCCCGTATTAAATTTATTGCTAAATAAAACAAATAAGCCTAGCAAAGTCAGTGCCGAAATCTGCATACTCATAAGAGAATTAACAGAACTCTCTTGTTATGATGGCTGATTCTCAATTTGCATCTTTAAAGAGTTGTGACCATTTCTTGGTTTGTTCCTGCTTAGTTACATTGGAGGTCGGGCCAGTCTAACGCTTTGTGGAGAGCTGCATGGTTAGTTTTTACCAGGTGCTGTGTATGAAGGTGATTTTGCATCATGGGGAGTGAACTGAAACAAGGTGGGGGACGTAAAACATCAAGAGAGGCTGAATATTGTCTCTGGGGGTTGTTAATTGAAAGTTAAAGGCAGTTCCAAGCATGATTCACCTTTGGAATTCATCAGGTATATGTTGCCTACATTTAGTTTTTCTGTGTGGTTGGATTTCTGAATGTCTTACATGCAATTATTCCAGTGAACACCATAGAGAAATAGATTTCCTATGGGAAACTAATGTGATATAGAATTTGACTTCACTGTGGGGTTTTATGAATTATTCCCAAGATATTTGGTGGTCTTTGCTCTTATAAGAAGTTCAGAGGATCAATTTATTAGGGTTTTATTTAGCTTCTCTTACCAGGATTGCCTCAGCAAAACAGATTCTACTGTCTCAGGATGTGTTTGCCTATGTTTGCCTGCTGAGTGGCTGCACCGCTGTTGTCTGATGTCAGGTGTGGTGGGTACCTTGCAGATGAAAGTCCCTGCATCAGTGCAGGGGAGGTTCAGTTCTATGAGCTGTTGAGGAAGGATCAGTAAAGATAAGAGCAAGAGCAGCTTTGCATTTAAAGGCAGGTTTGGGTTGCAGTAACTCCGACTCAGGCCCTGAAGGAGAAGCGAGAGCAAGCAGCAGACTTATTATGGCTTGAAATTAAACATTAAAAGGAAGTAAGCTGACAGTAGGGATTTTCTAATAAAAATGATATAACCTTCAATTTATATCGCACTGTCATCCTGAAGGATCCCGCCGTGCTTTGCAGACTCCGTGACATGCCATTAACCCAAGTACAGCCATCTCACAAATGGAGCCTGGCAGCTGTTTAACAACACACCAGCAGCACTGCGCTCTGCGCATGGGGGCAGAATTACAGTGCTTTGTGCAACCCGAGCCCCGGCTTTTCCAAACGCTTGGGTGCTCAGCCAGGCACCCGTCATGTTACCCGAGCAGGAGCTGCACCAGCCAATGGCCATTGGCGTGAATGTCCCTCCTGGTGGTTGTGACGCTGGGGTACACGTGGGTAGCAAGAATATATTGCTCTTTTGCACATATTTTTACACGGGGCGGCTACCCATCAGCAAGAAACATCTTTTGTGCCAGCACTAGGCCTGCGTCCTTGTTTACCTGTTTGAGCTTTGAGTTATTTTTTTCCCCGACAGGCAGATCAGTGGAATCAGCTGGCTAATGCCAGCGTCCTCCCCAGGGTATCACCGAAAGGACTGACTCAGCGTCACCCGGAGTCCTCATGCTCTGTGACCACTTTGCCAAGTTGAGGCAGTTGCTTTCTGGGAGCGTGAGGCTCAGTGCACACAGCAATTCAGGAGGGCTATGGGCTTCTCAGAAAGCCAGTTGATCATGCTACTCTACTGTGTTTGCACCACAGTATCTGAGTACCTGGATGACTCTCATCTGCAGCCTTCTCCTCAGGAGTTGCTCATGATCTTCTTCTCACTCTGAAAAATATCCCTGAAATGTATCTTCTGAAGACGAGCCCCCATCTCCACGTACGTGGATCTTCTTTGCATTGTCCTGTTGGGACAGCCACCTGCCTCACCTTCTCCTTATTCAAAACACTGCACCCAGGGCCAAGCCCACGTTTCAGTGTGGTAAACTGCTGTGGTCTGAGCCTTTAAACTACAGCTCTGGTGAGGAATCTGAGCCAAGCGGGGCTGTCTCGGGTAGGAGCAGAGCGGTTTTGCCTTTGCATTTGGTGCTGGTGCAACCCTGCTGGAACGCTGTGTCCAGGTCTGGTGTCCACAATTCAAGAAGGTTGATAAATTGGAGGGGTTCAGAGAAGAGACGCAAGAATGGTTAGAGGATTGGAAAGTATGCCTTATATTGATAGACTCCAGGAGCTCAGTTAATTTAGCTTAACAAAGAGACGGGGTGACAGTCTGTAAGTACTTATCTGGGGAACAAAACTTTGATACTCGGCTCATCAGCCTCACAGACAAAGGCTGGAAGATCCGAGAGCCAGTGGCTGGAAGTTGAAGCTAGACAAATTCCGACTAGAAATAATGCGCCAAGTTTTAACAATGAGCGTAGCCACTGGAACAACGTCCCAAGGGTCGTGGTGGATTCTCCATCACTGACAATTTTCAAATCAAGACTGGGTGTTTTCTAAAAATAGGTCAGGGGTGGCCAAACTCACCGACGCTCTGAGCTGCATACAACAATCTTCAGAAGTTTGAGAGCTGGCTCTCAACCCTGTGGCAGGGCTCGGGGCTTCTGCCCCTCAGGCATGTCTGCCAGGGCCTGGGGCTACTGCCCCATGGGGCACATCTGCTGAAGCCTTGAACAGCCTTCCAAGGGGAGCAGTGGGGGCAAGAAACCTAGCTGGCTTCAAGACTGAGCTTGATCCGTTTATGGAGGGGAGGGTATGACGGGACAGCCTAATTTGGCAATTAACTGAACTTTGACTTCTGGCAGTAAATATGCCAATGGCCTGTGATGGGATGTTAGATGGGGGGGTTCTGAGATATTACAGAGAATTCTCTCTGGGTGTCTGTCTGGCCAGTCTTGTTCACATGCTCAGGGTTTAACTGATCGCCATATTTGGGGTTGGAAAGGAATTTTCCCCCAGGGCAGATTGGCAGAGGCCCTGGGGGTTTTTCACCTTCCTCTGAAGCATGGGGCATAGGTCACTGGCTGGTGGATTCCCTGTACCTTGAAGTCTTTAAGACATGATTTGAGGACTTCAATAACTCAGCCAGAGGTCAGGGGTCCATTACAGGAGTGGCGGGGTGAGGTTCTGTGGCCTCTGTTGTGCAGGAGGTCAGACTAGATGATCGTAATGGTCCCTTCTGACCTTAGAGTCTATGAGCCCCGACAGGCACCTCACATGGGGCAGAAGCCCCGAGACCCTTCTCCCTGCAGTGCTGAAGCCTCAGCAGGTGCCTCCCACGGGGCGGAAGCCTCTTTCCCTAACAGTCCGCCACGGGGCTGAAGCCCCGAACTCCCCACCCTAGTCTGGTAGGCAGAGAATGGGGGTGTATAGAGGGCTCCATGAGCCACCCTTTAACTGTAAAAGAGCCCTATGTAGCTCCCGAACCATAGTTTGGCCACCCCGGCAATATGTTGTCATTCAAACAGAAACTGATACAGGGACGTTCTCTGGCCTGTGCTATGCTATCCAGGCGGTCAGATCAGATGAGCAGTGTTCTCCTTTCTGGCCTTGCGATCTAGGAATCGGTGAATCTCAGATGGAGCTGGGTTAGAATTGTCCCCTCGTGTCCGCATGGCGCTGCTCATGTCTTCTGGTCAGAACCTGTTCTCCCTCTGCTTCTTATCCACCTATCTGCCAATGGCTAATACAGGAGGTGTGGTCATGGGGAGAGGGCACTGGGCCAGGAGTCAGGAGACCAGGATTCTATTCCCTGCTCAACCATGGACCTGCTGTCTGATGGTAGACAAGTCTCTTTGCCTGTTTCCTGTCCCGCCCCTTGTCTGCTTAGACTGTAAGCTCTTTAGAGCAGAGGCTGTTTCTTACTTTGTGTTTGTACAGTGTCTGGCACAATGGGGCTCCATATTCTCTTGGCTCCTGGAGGTACTACTGTCATGTAGTTGTCCTCTGTTGAGCACAGAAGTTATCAGGGCCTTGCAAGTTGGCTTCCCATTAGAAGAGAAATCAGTGATACGAAGCCTGGTTTTTATTCTGAGTACAGCTTGTATATTTACACAGTTGTACTAAGAAAATAACCAGTCCTGGAACAGAGATGGCCAAAACAGCATTTGGGCAATTCCTTCTTTTAGAGATCTCAGCCGAGATACCAGTGCCAGTTCCCAAGGACCAACTGTGCTCCAAGAAATTACCATAATTAAAAAGATAAAGGCAGACAGCAAACTCACCTGCTTTTTGCCACAGCTCCTCCTAAAGAAAGTACAAGAGAGAACCCGCAACAGCACAGCATTTCTTCCCAGATTAAATACTTGCTCACGTGCTAAGAAGCACTTGTAGCACTATTTCTGAGAGTGCCATCTGGTGACCTTTGCCATAATAATTATGAGTGGACACAAGAAAACAGATAGTTTACCATTAATACAGCATGGGGACTGACTTGACCCACACTGCCCAGCATACCGGCTGGCGCAGAGATCTGATTGCACCCTCTACAGCCAGGACTTCAGGTGCAATTAGAAAACGGTTTGTCACAGTGACTATGGAGAGTGATGATGAACCACAGAAACCTGGAGACCAGGAAATTCAGTAAATACCCATGGCATGAAATATTGTTGTCTAAACGGGAGGCAATACGCTCATTGACAGAGAAGGGGATAGTGGCATAGCGGTTGACTAGCCCCAGCCCGGCTCTGTGGATGACTGAACAGTGTTCACCAGTAAATTACTGGCAATATTTTTCTGTCAGTTGTCAGGTAAATTCTCTGTAAAGAATTTTGTTCATTATTCAGCCAGTTCTGCTCTTACTAAAGTTCTGTGCTTCCTTGGCCCAGATTTAAATGAGCTCATGCCCAGTATGCTGGGAACATAAGGGACAGGGGCACCACTTAGGTTGTAAGTTCTTCTGGGCAGGGACCATCTTTTTGTTTTGTGTTTGTACAGCACCTAGCACAGTGGGGCCCTGATCCTTGATCCTGATCCCCTAGAAAAATAGGGAGATGTAAGCAGGGTCTGAATGAACTCTCCCTTGCTGTGCTTACAGAACAGGTTACACAATGGATGCCAGAATCCTGTGAAGGTTCAAAGGGGGTGGGGACAGGTAATCCTGCCTGGAAGTGTGGGCTCTGCCTGAGAGCCCCAGGCATGGCTTAATTCTCCCCCCTCCCTCCCGTTCAAAGATAGAACTAATTAAGGTTCTATTAGGGGTCTTCTGTTCACATCCTTAATTCTGGAAATAATTTTCAAGAACAGCACAAGTCACTTGAATAAACCTTCTGTATTTTTGGGGACAGCTAATGGGATACAGAACCTTTATTTTTAGATGGTGCACTAACTTCTTCCGCACCGAGGTTTCCGCACCAAGAACTGACAGTCACTGGCAGTTGGGTGGAACCTCAAGAGATGGACCCGCAGAGGTCATGGTAGAAGCAGGTGATGGCAGAGCAGCTGGCAAAGCAACCGGTGGAGCATGAACCGCCACAGGGCGCTGACAGAGCAGCAGGCGGTGCGGGAGGCTGGTGGAGTGGTGAACGGTGCAGCGGTGATGGCTGGCAGGGCAAGCAAGGTGCTTTCTTCCCTCCCCAGCATGGTGGGAGGTGAACTCACTCAGATGCGCCTCTGAGCTCTAGGTCATCACTGAGCGGGGGTGTGGGGAGGCAAAGGACACTGCCCGGCGTACTCTGGGGTGGGGGATTTGCTCATGGCTCTTTTGTGTTTATGAATCCTGCTTGCACGGTTTTCCCCAACTAGTGCGGAGCGATTTCCTTTTATTAAAAGGTCTTTCTACACTCAGCCTCTAGGCCTGCGAGAGAGGCAGTATTGCCTTTTGGAGGTGCCCAGAGGGAGATGGGTAATTTCCCAGGAGACTGGGTGGGGGCTCAAGCTGGATCCCCTTGTTAGAAAGGAACCTCTAGGTATTGAACCCAGCCCTGATTGCTGCCAATTCCACCCGGCAGAAGGGTTATAGTGAGATACCAGTAAACCCATTGCATCAGATCTACCCCAGATTCCTCTCAGCCTGTGTTTGTCTCTGAGCTGAGACCATCTGGGGCAATGCAGGCCCTAGCACAGGGTGCTCAGTTTCTTAAAGGATCCATTTTTTAATTCATTTTAACTCATAAATTAAATGGTGGATTTACTTGCAAGCTCCCAGTAAATGAACTGAGCACTCAGCAAGTCACTGGTACGGTTCTGGGGAGGATAGGGTGTGTGTCAAGGACCCACAGCTGAACCCAGCCCCAGCTCATTGACTGCAGCTGAGTCAGCTAATGAACTTGGCTTCCTGGTTAGCTGAAGACTCCAGCAGACACTTTCTTAAAGCTTGCAGCAGCCCAGGGCTCCTGGTTGCTCAGTACCTTTCCTTGCCTGCAGCTGTGTTTCTGGTCCTGCTTCTTGCACCTGCTCTCAGCTCCTGATCTTTGTTTCTGATTGCCACTGCTGCTTTCCTCCTCCTAGTTTCTGCTCCTGGTTCCTCTCCTGTTTCACCTGATGCTTCTGGCTCTGACCCTCATCTCCTGACTCCTGGTTTCCGGCTTGGATTCACTCCCTGGACTTGGTAACTTGGCTCCTGATTTGGGCTCTGGTCACCTCTGTTCCAACCACGAGGCTGGCTTCCCACCCTGACCATTAGGCAAGATGTCCCACAGCGTGGTCTTTAACAGTATTCTTCATGTAGAGCTTGAATGCCAGCCTGAAGTGAAAAACTTAATTCAACCTCAGCCATGGAGTCATGACTGCACCTCCATGACAAAACTGTGTTGTTTTTAACATAGGTTGTTTAATTATTTATTCAGCTTCTATCTTGTGTATACTTAACAAGATTTCTTTCTGCATGCACTTGAAGCTGTAAACATTAATTTCCCATTGTATCCTGTCACCATTTACTTAGAGAAAGTCTATACAAGGGAAAATAATGCTGTAAAGAGAATTGAATTATTTATGGTGAAGCAGTGAAACGACTTACAGTGAAACTCTATATTTTATGTAATTTGTTTTTCCCTAAGCCAGTTGTGTAAATATAACAAATTATGCATGTCGCTTCTCTTGCTAAATGTTTAATATTTTAGTAAACTCGCTCTGTATTTTTGTCACTTAAAAAAAAAACTAACCCAGTTGATTATTTCTTTAATAAGCAATGATTAGGACACGGAAACTATACATCCACCAGCGTGAGTAGAAATGTGCATCCAAACCAGTCAAACAAGGGGGGTTTGTGTGTTTGGGAAATAGGCCCGAATAGCTCTTCCATAATAGCTCCCCGGATGGACACACTTATTCTGCCCAGTCCACGTTTTAAGTTAACCTCCACTAAGGAACTCTGAGTGTGGAATAAGAGCCCCCACCGAAGGAGCGAGTGCAAAATAGCTATTCCGCTTTAAATTCACACCCTAGCTTATTTTGCACTAGCTTCCCTCGGTAGACAAATCTTTATCCAGCTGCTAAGTGAACCTGTTCATGGATTCTAAATGCAGAGGAGACAACTGTGCTCATCTGTGGCCTCCTGCATAGCCCAGGCCCAAGTGTTTACTGGCCATAATTCCTGTTTGAAGTACAGCAGATACCTTAGGAAAACATTGAGTCTTGTTTTAAACATGGCCAGTGCCGGAGAAGCCGCCAGAACCATGGGTAAATTGTCCCAGTGATGATGTGCCAATAATGGGCGACAATGTGGCATGGAGGGTAGTTCTACGCTGCAATAAAACCCCTAGGCTGGGGCTGGCCCATGTCAGCTGACTTGAGCTCAAGCTGGGGGGCTGTAAAACTGCAGTGTAGACATTCAGGTGTGAGCCTAGGCTTTGGGACCCCCCCACAAGGGGGGAGATCTCATCCCAGACCTAGGACTCCGGCCAGAGTCCAAATGTCTACACTGCAATTGTATAGCCCTGTGATTCCCAGGGTGCAGACACAGGCCAGCCACGGATGGTTTATTGCCGTGTAGACATACTCTTACTCACAGAGATGTTCGTAGGCGAGTCCTTGAAGAGGAGACAGGGATGATTGCTCAGGTTCTGTTAGGCTTAGTTCTTCTGCTGCTGTTCTGACTGAGGGTGAGTGGGGCCTGTGAGGAGACAGAGGACAGGGGTTAGGAAGCTTTGGGTGTATGGCTCCAAGGCACGTGGTAGCACAAAGGCATGAGCAGGAGAGAAAGAGAAGATGGGCATGGCCCAGCTGGGGGGACTGATGTAGGGGTATTGCTAAGACGGGAAGGAAAATGCTCCCTTAGGATCATAGCTGGGCTGGGAGATATTCTACACTGAGGGTCCCGTTCTTCTTTCCAACACCAGAGCCCAGGTCCTGGGGTGAAAGCAGCAATTAAAGGTGCAGTGAGGTGGTTAGTGCCAGGGCAGAGATGATGCCAATTCTCACTTACCGGAACATAATCCACCGTATACAAACCTGCCCCCAGCATTGACCTCACCTCACCCCTGCAACTGACTCATAGTTTTTATGGCCAGAAGGGATCGTGATCATCTAGTCTGATCTCCTGCACATTGCAGGCAGCCAAACCTCACCCACCCACCTACTGCTGTAATGGGCCCAGAACTTCTGGCTTTAAATCTGGATTTAAATATTTCAAGTTACGGAGAATCCACCATTTACACTAGTTCAAACCTGCGAGTGACCCGTGACCCGTGCTGCAAAGGAAGGCGAAACCTCCCAGGGTCTCTGCCAATCTGAGTTGGGGGAAAATTCCTTCCCAGCCGCAAATCTAGTGATCACTTAGACTCTGAACACATGGGCAAGACCCACCAGCCAGACCCCTGGGAAAGAATTCTCTGCATCACATTGGCAGCTCATAGTCATGCTGTGACCAACCAGTACAACCACATCTTTCTCCTCCTCTGTTGCTTCCAACAGACACGTCCCCAGCTCACAGCAACATTTCTTGTTGGCGGTCCCTACGTGCAGGACCTTGTGCTTTGCACTATTAAAGTTCATCCCATTTCTATTACTCCAGATTTCAAGCCTGTCCAAATCTTCTTGAATGATATTCCAGTCCTCCTCCGTCTTGACAGGACCTCCTGTGGTGGCCAGGGGCCTTCCTGCTTCCCCACCAGACCATGATTTGGGCTGCTTACAGAGTCCTTCCCCTGTGTGGCACACAAGGGCTTCTCCAGACAAAACAAACGACAATGGTTCTTTTCCCTCTCCCTTTCCGGGGAGATGGAGAATCAGAGTAAAAAGAAAGGACAAAGGTGGGCAGCATCTTCGGCCATCTTTCGGGTCACCCTTTCGGAGTCCATCTTACTTGCAGATTCTGATATCCTTGCTCAGGGTTAGGGTCTGCTTCCAGCCCCTCTTTTCGGTAACCCTTTGTACTGGTCCATATCGTCTCAAGGGTGGCAAGGTCTGCAACTGTCTTTCTCTTTGCTGATCGGTCATTGGAGGTACAACAGTCTGCCCCACGTCACTCCCTCCAGGCAGAACAAGCCTTAAAGGTGTGTCTGGTTAGTGCTGGCTGAGCCCATTAACCTCCTCTTAACTAGCGTGAGGCTGTGCGCCCCTCACACCTCCCAACTTTGTGTCATCGGCAAATTTTATTAGCACACTCCCACTTTTTAGGCCAAGGTCATTAATGAGCATGTTACCTAAGATTGGCTCCCCCTTCTCCAAACCGTCCTTAGCTGAAACAGAATTCTCCAGCATCACCTCAGTTTGCAAGTAGCCCCTCCCTAGGCCCCAGATCCTTGCTCCATACCACTGCATGCTGAGGGATCTGTAGCGGAAGGCGGAGAGAATCTATCTGCAGAAATTAGCCTAGGGTAGGACGGGAATACGATCAGAAGAGACGAGAACTTGATCGTCTATGAAGTGGTGGTTCCAATGAGCACAAGTTATATCCCGCAGACTATTCTCACCTTTGGCCAGGACAACCACCTAGGGGTGACAAAGACTATCGGCACTTAGCGTCGCCTAGCTCCACTAACGGCACGTCCAGGACAGGTACGTATCCCAGTCTAGCCTATATCTTCAGCAGCATATTGAGACTTTCCTGTCCAAAATGGCCTCCATTAAGAGTGATTCCACTTCTAAGCCCATGATTCTCATAGTCCGTCCGTTTGCTGGTTTTGATTGGTGGGGGACAGGAACAGCGTTTGGGGGATGTGAAATGTGCCCTCATTAAAGCCATGCAGACGAGCTGTGACAGAGCACACTCTTTTATCTAAGCAATCTCTGGGGATGCGGAGGAGGGGTTTGCCTTGTCAGCCTGGCAGTATACGCTAAACAATGCCTTTTGTGTCAGCCTGCCTATTGAAAACAGCACGAAAGAACCCTGGCCAACCTAATGGCATTCAGCTGAAGCTGTGGTTTTATTTAAAGGTATTTGTTGCAGTTCAGGATTGCACGTTAGCACATCCAACACCCAAAGGCTAGAGTGATGCTTGAAGCCATAGGACTGGCAAGGTGAAAAAAGCAAGTGCTGGTGCTAAGCATTAAAATACAGTATTCGCTGCATGAAACAAGGGACTGGTTCTTTGGGGTGAGCAGAGCTGTTCTTTTCTGTGTGCTTGGGAAGCTGAATGAGTGAATGACTTTTCTTGCTTCTAGTCCCAGCCTGGCATTGCATTGGGGCTGAACCAGAGCCCCCACGCTATGCTGTGGTGTTGGGAGCAACTGGTGCAGGAGCCAGTTTACTAGCCCCGTGCCAGCAGGGCTTCCCCCTCTGCCAGGAGACTTCTCCACCTGCAAGTTACAGCCAGGATCCAGCCTAATCAATGTAGAAGTGAATTCACTTTGGCCATGTTTACATTGCTTTGGGGATTGCTTCCCACAAACACCCAGAAAATGAGGTTTTAGTCACAAACCAGCTCAACTGTGTATTAACACAGGAAGCCATTATAAGAATTACCTCCTGCCAATCAAAGTCCCAGCTCGTATTTGCAATCCTGAGCAAGTTGTTCACATAGAAACATATTTCACAAAAATCATTTCGTAATTTCATAAAAACAAATACATCTGAGGAACGTGCGACATCCCACAAGCAGAAAGAGGCCGCAGCTGTCAATGGAGTTATTCTCTAGGAGTTATTTGCTCCGCTCTGTTCATTTTTTGACAGTATCTGAAAGGCGCTTCCAGCTTACCTCAACACTTCACAGCAGGTTAGCACAGGAAGTGAATAATACCATCTCCTAGAGAAATGCAAAGATGGAATGCAGTTGTCCACAGAAGCATCTGCCCAGGAGACCAGGTCTGGGGTCATTTTTGGAGGGGAAAAAAAGCCATTGGTATCTTTACATGGCGTTAAAGGCAATAGCACAGTGCTCCTTACTGCCGTGCTGGGTCAGTGGTTCAGTACTGATTTACAGGGAAGAGCAAATCGCCAGTGCTGCTTCCTTAAACTCCCTGGATTGCAAATCTCCTATCCAAGTTCTGAGCAGGACTGACCTCTTGTGAGATTTGAGAAGATCACATCTTCAGACTATCAGCGACTGCCTAAAGGTGGAGATTGCTGAAATATTTGGTACCCAAACATTTCCAGAAGTGCCTGTTAGTGCTGCCATATTCAGGCACAAGCCTGGGGGTTGGGAATGGGAATAGCACAGACTCTGGAGCCTGGGAAAGCTCTAAAGAAGAAAGGACTCACCAAACAGTTGTGATGTTAGTGGGATCCTACGGAGATTGCTTCTTGGCCCTTTGCTATTGAATATTTTTATTAATGAAAACCTAAAATCATCACTGATAAAGTCTGCAGCTGACACACAAACCTGGGGAGTGGTAAATAACGAAGAGGAAGTGTCACTGTTTGAGAGTGAGCTTGGTAAACTAGACACATACAATCTGTGTTTTCATATGGCTAAATGTAAATGTTTACATCTAGGAACAAATAACGTAGGCCCTACTTTCAGGATGGGGGGCTCTACCCTGGGAAGCAGGGACTCCGACACAGATTTGGGTGTTGTGGTGGATAATCAGCTGAACATGAGCTCCCAATGTGACACTGTGACCATAAACAGGGGAATCTCAAGCAGGAGCAGAGAGGTTATTTTATCTTTATATTTGGCACTGGTGCAACTGCTGCTGGAACCTGTGGCCAGTTCGGGTGTCCTCAATTCAAGAAGGATGTTGGAAAATTGGAGGGGTTCAGAGAAGAACCACAAGAATGATGAAAGCGTTAGAAAACCTGCCTTACAGTGCTAGACTCAAGGAGCTTGATCTGTTTAGCTTAACAAAGAGAAGGTTAAGGGGTGATTTTCTCACAGTCTATAAGTACCTACCCGAAGTACAAATATTTAATAATGGGCTCTTCAATCTAGCAGAGAAAGGTCTAACGTGATCCAATGCCTGGAAGTTAAAGCTAGACAAATTCAGACCGGAAATAAGGCACAAATTTTTAACAGCTGGAGAATTAACAATTTATGAAGGGTTGTGGTGGATTCTCCATCACTGCCAATTTTGAAATCAACACTAGATGTTTTTCTAAAAGATCTGCTCTGGGAATTACTTTGGGGAAGCCCTACGGCCTCTGTTATACAGGTCAGACTAGATGATCACAATGGTATCTTCTGGTCTTGGAATCTATGAATTATGTCTGATTTGTGCAGAAAATACTGTTCAATCTCATTTCAGTGTTTAAAAGGGGGTCCTTGGCTTCGCTCACTTTTCTTTTCATTCCATCCATATTTTAGGGAATGAAAGGCAAACTTGGTGCACTTGTAATATCTTTGATGTTGAGTTCAATGTTTTATGTCTACCCCTACTTATCTATCCTGTTTAAATTATACAGTCTCTGAAGACCTAAATATGTTTTGCCTGGCACCAAATCTGGCTGAAACTACTTAGTACGGAAGACACTTTTTATGGCTCCTTGTCTTGCATTGCTCTTGTAGAATAATAATGAGAGTGTGAAGACCATCCTGTTTTCTGATTTACAAGGCACTCCGAAGTCTCCATTGTATTCTAAGCCCAGAACAGCAAGAAATTATCATAAATCATTGCCCCAAAAAAATCTCCAAAGACTTACTTGACAGTGAGGGAGAAAAGGAACTGCTCTAAGTTACTTCTGGAGTGATGTTTGTCATGCTGACGTGCTGCTCTAATAGAAATCCGGCGGTGTCTCATGAACAAATCTCCATCTGTCTCACTGGCTGAGTAAATCCTTTTGATTTACAAGAGACACTCTTGGTGCAATATCAAGGAGGCTGTGTCACATTTGCAAATCCAAGGCTCAGACCACAGCAACAATTGCAGGTGGTTAGTTTGCAAGCCTGTTTCCCCCTGCCCCCACTGGATCTTTAACATGCTGACTTGGCTCTGCGTCGTTCAGTAACAATCCTCCAAAATACGGGTTGATATTTGGGGGAACATGGCTGGCTGCACCGTCAAGAGCAGATTTTCCATGTGGAGTCTCCTTTGTCTCACCCACCATGTGAACAACATGTACAAAGCTTAATGCCCACAGAACATCTGATAGGTGGGTACCACTGCCCTCTGCTGGGTGGAATAGGCTAGGGCTGCTCAGATGCATGAATTCCTCTGCCATCTGAGCCAGCTTCCAGCTAGAGGCATGTTATCTTTGAGCTGTTAAACTGAAGGCTCTGAGTTCTAGTTCTGACGTTTCATCTCTTTAGCTCACTGCTAATGCTCTAAATCAGCAGCGCAGAGGAAACGGCTGTCGGTGTTCAGAGCACTGGAGCGGGTTGCTTACGCAGAATGATGTGTCAGCACTGAAGATGAGGAGGGAAAGTTCCACATTGCTACTTCTGGTGCTTGTCTAACGGACATGAAGAACAACCTTTGTTGGGATACAAGCTGCCCAGATCATCCTAGTCTAAGAGGATATATCTTTACTTTACCTTGCAAAGCATCAGTGTTCTATAGCGATATCGTTTTAAAAGTTGGGGACACCAATTTAATTTCCATTGTATCAGGAGATTGGTCAGACCTGGGTCAGACCTTCAGGGCTACTTCTGTTAATAGACGGCTGTTAAGGAGGAGAGGAAGTAGGACAGTTAATCAGGATGGAAACCTTGCTCCAAAGTGTTATCATGTGCAGTGTGCTTTTTGGTGGGTTTCACACAAAGAAGAGATGAACCACATGCTGCAAATCTAACGGGGATAATGAAGACAGCACATTTGTTAATCCCTCTCTTTAATAACTGATGTCATCACAGTTGTTCTGAGTGTGAATTTATAGTCCCCTAAAATCTCAGTCCACACTGGTACTTCCCACTTGGACTGGCTCCGTTAGCAGGTCCCTATAGACAAGCTGTATTTAGCGGATTGCTGTCTTCACACACAGCATTTAAATTCAAACCAGTTGAACTATTCATCATGCAAATATTCTAGCTGCAGATTTAGACCTGTTTGCTGTTTGTAAACTGGACACAAACCAGTTCGGATTTCAGCAAAAGCCTGCATCACCCGTGAGTATTCACCAAATAACATAGGCCAACACTGTTCATCCTCTTGGTTGGTTGTGAAGTCATCGATTATTCTTTATTTATGGGGAATGAATGGTCTGCTAAGTTACATAGCATAGTTTCTGGGCCCTTTGGATGACTGGCACTCTTTACGCAGAAGAGTGAAGAACAACAAAACTTCTGGCATAAATTCTCACAAAAAAACCATCCTGGCACTTCCAGGATTCCCCAACATATTCAGCTGGTTGTTCAGATACTCAGCAATAATGAACACGGTGACGCTGCAGAGTGCAGACAGCTCATTTGGCCATGAATACGTCCCAGACCACGTAAGCAGAGTGTGGAATGTATTCAGTGTGTGGTCAGCTCTCACTGACGTACAAAGGCTGGCTCCACAAAGGTGACTTACACTGAGAGCTTCTACTCTGTAACTTCAGGTGTCCTGCCAGCGCGTGGAACCCTCACGTAGGTGCCCAGGCTCCCTGTACAGTTCATGGGGACGGTTGGGTGCCTAAAAACGGGATTCACAGAAACCAGCACACTGCACACCCTAGCCAGATGGGATAGGTGGGGGAACACCTAGTTCAGTGGCATACTGGGAGGGCAGAGGGGCCAGGCCCCTGGGCGCCGGCCTGCTGGGGGGCACTGGGCCAGCCCTTAATGATGTGCAGGAGTTGGGGGGTGCGGGAGGCTCTGAGGGGTGCAGAGCCTCATGCGCCCCCCCCACCCTCTGCCCGTCGTGAAGGACTGGCCTGGAGTGCACTTACCCACCACTCCAGCCCCACACCCTGGCGCCGGCTCAGATGGGGCGCCTCACCCCCTGGCCTGGGGGGGGGCCTGGGCAGGCCCTTCATGACATATGGGGGGGGTGCAGGAGCGGAAGCGGGAGCAGCCGCCCCTCAGCCTCCTGCACCCCCCACCCATCGTGAAGGGCTGAGCCGGTGCCGGGCTGCGGGGCTGGAGTGGCGAGTAAGGGCGTGGGGGGGCCCTTCGCGACAGGTGGCGGGCACAGGAGGCTCTGAGGGGTGTCCCTCAGCGCCTCCCTCCATGCGTTGTGAAGGATCAGCCCAGCCCCCCTCCCCAGGCTGGGGTGCTGAAGCCGTCCCATCCCAACTGGCGCCAGGCTGCGGGGCTGCAGCAGGAGAGGCGGGCACCGTGCGCTGGGTAAGTGTGGGGAGGGATGGCAGCGGAGTCCCCCCAGCCTCACACACACTCCCTGGGGCGTCTGGGGGGGTGGTGCCAGAACCCCTCCTGCCCTGCACTGGGGGGCTATGAGGGCTGGGGAGGGGACACAAAAGTAGGCTTGGACCCTGGGTGCTGGAAACCCTCCATACGCCACTGACCTGTTTGAGGATCCCAGCAAGGTTTATCCAGAGCAGTGCCGCTCTCAGGGCTTACATGGCTGTATACATGCCCTCAGGCCTGTAGGGGACTTTACCAGCAGAGACAAAGGGGGCTAGAGAAGACAGGCTCCTTCCGGATTAGGTGGCAGATGAATGTGGGTTTTGAGGATCTAAATGTTGGATTTAGGTGCTTAAAAAGGCAGTTAGACACCCCAATCTCTTCGTGGATCTGGCCCAAACACTCCGTTATTTTAATGGACAGTAATTCTCAACGCTATCAAGTGTCACCCAAGTAATAAAGACTGGTAAGTATTTTTATAGCAGAGACTGTCCAGATAAATGTCATGACAAGTTGGAAAGACACATCCGCAGAACGATCAGTTACTGAATGATTCCATGAAGCTGATTTAGGACTCAATCCTGCACGTGAGAGAGCATGGTGACCCCAACTCAAAGAAACACTTAGGCATGTGCTTATTTTTAAGTATGGGGCTGCTCATATCCTTAAAACAAAGCCGGTGCTTAACAGCTCCCTGGAACTGGAGCACAGGAGCCCGGGTCTGAGAATTTAGCAGCTGAAAAATGGGACAAGTTGGCTTCAACGGCTGTAACCCAGGCTGGGTACCCCTCGGGGGCAAAGTCTGGCTGGAGTCGCCGTGACACAAGGTGCCTCCAACCCCTGCTTCTCTGAGGGACCCACAGCCAGGGAAAATTGCCCCACAAGTGAGTGGCAGAGACAGGGAGGGAGCATGGCTCATATACTCCGGAGATAAATTAATCTGTGCATTGCATCCATCTCAGCTGGGGAACACCCAGAAAGCAGCAGGACACACATTTCCTGCATCTCTCCCCCCACTGATGGGGTGCAAACTGCACTTGGGGGAATGAATCACCCCTAATCTTTCTGACTCCAACCTGCAGACACCATACAGCTAGTCAGAGTGCATGCCTTGAGTGCTTCCCGCAAAAGACTTGTGCTTTGATTTGCCCTTCCCCTTCCTACCTCTTGTGCAGTGCTTTTGTTACATCGGGCCACATGGGTCTGTCATTGTTTAAGCAGAATGCCCTGTTGAAATAACTGGGAAGTTCTGATTAAACCCACTACATTCTATGGCCAGTTATATATTCATGATCATTAATGACTTTAAGACAACCAAGACAGTTCTGTTTTTAACTCCTCCCCCCATACAGATTTCAGCAGGAGGCTTTAGATTGGGGATTATTTAACCAGTGGAGGCCCTAAATTGAACTTCTTTAAAAAAAAAAAAAAAAGTTTTTGATGTGAGTTGCATTACAGGCCTTTGGCTAGTTGCGCTGTGGGGATGGAGCAAGAGAACCTGAGTTACGCTGACTAGAAACAATAAGGAAACATTTTTCATCTTCCATGCTGAGCAAAATGCAAAAACAGCATCAATGGGGAACATTTTAAAAATCTTTCCAGTTTGGTTAACATGGGCCCTGATCCAGAGAGGTACTTAAGCACCCGACAGAACAAGATCCTTAAACTCTACACACAAAATGCAATTGATTTCAGTGGGACTACTCACATGCTTCTAGCCAGGCGTATGCTTAGGTGTGGGTCACAGGGTAGCTGGGCCCAGTGCAGGTGAGTCCAATCCAGCCAATTAAAGGGCTGCTAGTGGGCAGCTGGAGGAGATGGGCTGTGCCCTAGGAAAGGAAAGCCATGCTGGAGTGGAGTTAGTGCCTGTGGTAGGTCTCTGGAGCAAGGGGCTCAGAGAAGCAGCCTTGGGGCTACTGCACCAGGAAGGCAGCGGAGTTGACTGAAATGCGGTGTCTGCCAGGAGCAGGAGCCAGAGATCCCAGGAAGGGGTGGCATGTCAGGACTGCCTGTCTGTTTGCCAACTTGGCAAGGTTTAAGAAAATAAAGGTTCTTGCCAAAGACCGGTCAGCACGTGCCTGGGACAGCGATGATTCTGCTGATGGAGGCGGTGAAATGGAGCCCTTATCAATGGAATTAGCCCTGTAACTCAGGCAAGGATTTCTGTGTTACTCCAGCGTCCCGCTGTCTGCCCCAGGCAAGAGCTACCAGCAGGCTGGGCTCCTTTTATCAAATGGTGTAAAAGTTAACCCTGAAATCTCCAGCCAGATGAACACCCGAGTGACAAATACATTGGGTTTTGTCATCTGCCTCTTTTCCTGTGCTGCTGAAGCATTAATATGTAATGATGTGAAGAACACGGCCATCTCTCTGCTGCCAGCCGTCTCACAGCGGTGGGGATGGAAGCTGACCTGAGGAGAAGCCAAGGGTAGCTAATGGGCCATTAGCAGGCATTATCAAATTAGGATTATAATCCATCTTGACGTAAAATGTTTCAGATTGTCTGTTTACTTAATTGCATCTTCAGAATTTGGCAGGAAATTAACATGAGGGATAATGTCTTGGAATTGACTGATCGCATTGCTGTGCATTTCTGCTTTAACTCGGTAATAGCTAGTGAGTGGCTCCCTCCTTCAATCCCCCCCTCCAAACGCTGTGTTTGGAGAAGTCCAGGCTCTTTCTGTTTGCCAGTGTTTGTCAAGTGCATTGAAATGCTTGGGTAAAAGGGGCTTGATCTTGAGCTGCTGTGGGACCAGATTTCCTGTTGAGTTCACTGAGGGCATGTCTAGATGGCACTGAAACACCCTCAGCTGGCCCAGGTCAGCTGGCTTGGGCTGGAGCCTGGGCTCTGGGATGCCCCCCGAGATGAGCCCTAACATCTACACTGCTATTTTATAGCCCTGCAGCCTGAGTCCTGCGAGCCCCATTCAGCTGACACAGGCCAGCCATGGATGTTTTATTGCAGTGTAGACATGCCCTGAGAGCGGAGGACACACACACTTCTCAGGATCAGGCCCTGAGAGAGGGAGATGGCACCTTCTTTGTGGATACCAAGGGCTCTTCTGGCCTCATCGCTACAGTGTCTGAGCATCTACCACATATCGAAAAATGGAAACTGAAATTACAATCTCCCTCTTCTATCCCAGGCTGTCTGAGAAACTGGTTGGTTTGTGTATTGGGTTTTGTTTATATGGGCATGTGTGTGAATGGATGTGGGGAATAGATGCTTAACCCCTCATGGCATCTAAGTAAAACATAGAAATAATAAAATAAGATGCTGCTCCTGTATCAATCCGAGGGGTTGCTGTAGAGCCATAAAACACGCTGCCCCTAGGGGGGGCTGGAGTACCCTACTTCCAGCCACACACACCTTTTAGGAGAGTTGTCTTGATGCAGGGGCTTTGTGGGAGGGACAATTAAACAAACATCCCCCCCCCTGTAAATGTGATGTTGTGTAGCTGAAGGAGCCAGTGTTTATTTCTCAACTTTTGAAGTATGACAGCTGAGCTACTTGAAATAAAAATGCAGACAATTGGTAGGATTTGAAGGCAAGATTTTTGTAACGTTGTCCTCATTAATCCTGTCAGCTACGCATTTTTATTCTGCTCTTCAACACTTTCTAAAGATGCACTATTTTTTTTTTTTTTGGCTCAGTCAAATTGGCTGTGAAATTTACCTGCCCCTGCCAATAGGCACAAGTTAAACCCTGCCAAGTCATTCCAATACCCTCATTATTCCCTCTGCCCAGGGAGAGCTTTTCTAAAGCAAACCACTCTTCAGCCCTTAAAACAATACAGCAGCAGAGTTGATCCACTGCAGTGTGGACACTATCTATGCAGATGGAAGGGATTCTCCCATTGGTGTAGGTAATCTAATTATCTGTTTAGATTATTGCATGCAGGGACTTCCTTTCCCAACCAGAAGACTAACATTGGTGACGTTGAAATGCCAATAGTGATCCTGGGGGACCCACCCTACCCCGGGCTCTCATGGAGCATGAAGCCATACACCAGCCACCATGACCGCACCAAGGAGCACTTCAATACAGGCTGAGCAGGTGCAGAATGACAGTTGAATGTGTCTTTGGGCATTTGAAGGGTCGCTGGCGCTGTCTACTCCTGAGATTGGTCCTCAGTGAAAAAGAATTCCAGTGATTATAGCTGCATGTTGTGTCCTGCATACTATCTGGGAGACAGAGGATCCTTCCTCTGCATCCTGCTCACCCATACTGGACAGTAGGGACTGGCTGGATTGCACTGGAGTAAAAAACAAGATGCAGCTCCCATGCAACAGCACTCAGGCCACCTTGAGTGCGGGCTGAACGCCAGGCACCGCAAGCTGCAGTGGAAGCAAGTGCAGCTGAGGCAAAAGTTGAGGGAAATGCTGCTGCTTCTGTGGAGGAAGAACCCCGCCTCCAGGGGCTGGGGGAAAGACCTACTGCCCCAGCCATGCTGACAGCTAAGGGAGACTAGGCCTCATCCCACTTCCTGGGGTGACTGCCAGGGGAGAGGAGTTTTACTCCCACCATGCAACAGGGGGTTGGTTTGACTCCATCGCTTGTGCCCAGGACAGTGGGTAGGAGGTTGCTGGAGGTGGGGGGGGGCTCCCCCTGAGTCACCACTGCAGGTGCCGAGCTCCTAGAGACGAGCATTTCTTGGAAGAGCTCTGTGCCTTCTTCCGCTCCAGAAATAACCAGCTCGGGAGTACTCCCTCCCTGTGTCTGTGATCTACAGGAGAGTGGGGTCTGCTGCATGCTTGAATGGCAGGGGCTGTGTTCAAATGCTCGCCAGGTCTGGTTTTCTTGGTGTGTTCTGGTGTAAGCACAGCCCCTGGTAGGGGGGCTTTTTGGCTGGCTCACTAGTCAGTGAGCCTTCTCTGCTTGAGTAATGCTTCATATGTGCACCACAAACAGGAATGATTCTAGAAGTTATAAACAGGGATGGGTAGGAAATAGTTTTCCCATCCTGCAAAATATCAAGATTTCAGGATGTTTCCTTTTGGGACCAAACAAGGCATTTTGAAATGTCTTGCAAAAAACCAAGTGGGGCGTGGAGAGAGAGAGAGAGAGAGAGAGAGAGACACCCACCTCAGAACAGTTAATAGTTCAGTAGTCCGTGCTTGTGTTTCTAGCCCTGGTCTGAGTCGGTGCTGTAGCCAGCAGCCTATTGCCTGCTGGTGGGCTGGTCTCTCTCCTTGACCAGAAATTCCATCCTGGACCTGAGAAACCCTCGCTGATGAAAGCTTTGTTGAAACCGATAAATTCCCATGAAAAGTTTTGGCTTCAACCAATCAGCATGTTCTGACTAGTGTTTCGCTAAAAAATTTCTGGCCAGTTCTAGATATGAAGCACTTCAGTGGCACCATAAGAAGATCTCAAAGCACAATAATTAATGAATTCTCATTGTCCTAATTTAGTCTTTATTAATCTGTGAGATAGGGATTTGTTGTTTGTTCCCATTATGCAGGTAGGGACACCAAGGTACAGAAAGGCTACATTATTTTCCCAGGTTCACTTAGTGAATGAGTAACAGAGCCAGAAAAGTAACCAAAAATTCCCAGTCATGGCTTCTAACAACTAGACCATATTCTTCTCAGTGCCAGTGGCACAACAGATGCCAATTCAGGTACAGTTTATAAGGCCCTGATGATGCAAGCTAATACAGGTGGAAGGGGAAGGTCACAGACGCACAGAGGTTTGTCTGCATTGATCAGTTTGGGAGTAGGCTTAAATCAATATACTTTATTGGGTTTGTTTACTGATTCTCTGGTATGTATTTTAAAACAAACAATATGACTGAAGATGTGGATAGACAGGACTAGACAGATGTACCGCTGTTCATTCAAGTCTTCAACCATATTTTTTGGCTTGTTTTGCAAAAAAAAAAGTTCTCGTGTATCAAAAGGACACTGCTACAGGGCCCAGATAGAGTTGTCAGGTGCCTAAGTAGCCCCTGAAATCATGGTTAAAGTTGCCCCCCTCCCAAAATCTGAAATGGTTCCCCACCTCCTCTTCCTTGTTGGTCACGGCAGGGACCTCCAACTTAGGGTCCTCCGAAGTGGCCCCAGGGTTCGTGCGGGTGGCGAGTGCTGTCTGAGGATGCCATGCAGCTCTTTGTAAAAGCAGCAGGTCTGCGGCTCCACACCAGAAACATTGTTGGCCTCCCTGGCCTTTTGGTACACCTGCCACAGCTCTTGGGTTTTCATGCAGCACTGCTGCAGCGCCTCTTGCAGCCCTTCTCCTTCGTGCCCCGAACAATCTGCAATGTTTCTATGGCTGGGTTGGAGGTGTGTTTGCAGTCTCTTCTCCCCACAGGCCCAGGACAGTTGCTAGGCATGTTCTAGAGTTGGTAGGTGTGCTCTCCAAGCCGGGCAACCAGGAAATAGAATTTCAAAAGTCTGAGGGGCTTTAAAGGAGTGGGGCAGTTCCCTGGCCAGCAGAGTTCACAACAGTGATTAATGGTCAAGGTGCGGGACACCTCCTGGAGGCCACTAACAGTTGATGTAAGTAATGCCATGTCTACACTGCATTGACTTAACTACATCAATTTTGCCTGTATGCTTCTCTGGGGGGGTGGTGGTATTACGTTGGCATAATGGGCAGTTGCACTGGCAGTGTAGATGTAGATGCAACGAAGTCAAAATAAGCTGCCTTGCGTTGACTTAACTATATAGTGTAGGCCAGGCTGGGCCTGGGCTCCTGGTCTCAAGACTCCCAGGCTTCATCATCTTCTACACTAAAGGGTATTTTGTAGGGGAGGATCCCTCTAACCCGCACACAACTCTGACCAGGACTCTGCACAGTGCTCGTGTTCCCTGAAAAGATCACAGTGGTCCAGCGCACCACAAATACAACTTTTCTGGTGTTTGCAAGCTCAAAGGGAATGTTTCATTGAGTCTAAACCATTAGAGAATATTGTTTCTTGATCTGGGGCAGGGTCGTTTATATACAAAAACGGACATTAAAAGAATACTGACGTTTCCAAAGTCAAACACTCAAAAGTTAAGAAATGCCAGAATTAAGTTTGCCCGTGCAACCTTAATTTGGTCCCCGGGTGCATATGCATTATGGTACAGTCTTTAATTACGGAATCACATGATGGTTTTTCCCACAGGACCCCTGTCTCATTCATGCACAGGATGGACAGTGCTCACTGATGATTTTTATCCTTATCATTTAATCTGTGGCCCCAGGCCTGCCTTACTACACAGCAAACAAAATTAATATCCTCATGGGGTTTTATGGGGCTTATCACAGATCTGAGTGCTTCACAAGCATTAATGAATTTATCTTCTCAACCCCCTTGCAAAGAAAGGTGGTAGTACCCCATTTCACAGGTGGGTAGCTGAGTCACAGCAAGATTAAGGCCGAAGTTCTGAAAAATATCCAGTAACTTTAGGTGCTCAATTTGAGCCACCGAGCACCTGACTTTACAAAGCATTTAGCATTTTATGTTCAAAGCCCAGCCCCCACTGACTTCTTTTGTAGCTGTGAGTGCTCAGCACTTCTGCGAATCTAACCCACGTGCGTCAAGTCCAGCATGCAGAAAATGAAGATCACACAATTGGTGACCACCTGTGAAAAGTTTGGTTTAAGTGACTTTACTGAGCATCACACAGGAACTTGGAGACAGAGGCAGGGATAGAGTCCAGTTCTGCAGCGTGACAATCAGCATGTGCACAAGGGAGCTGAATTAAAGCTGCCCTTTAATTTTGCATTTCCTACATTTTGAGGGTTTGATGGTGTAGCCCAAATGTTCTTTTAATGTAATTTCCTAAGTGTGTGTTGTTTGTTTGTGTGGTTTTTTTTTAAATGGGAATTCCCTCAGGTGGCGTCCTATTACCTTTCACAAGTCTTCAGCAGAGCTGGGATCCACATCACAGACCTCCGCCCCGTGAGTTAATGGAGTAACGGTTAGCCGTAGGCTGTTGTCATTTATTCGGACCAGCCACTAGAGGGGAATGAATGACACACCTACATTTTGCCAGTGGGTTTTACAGCAGTTCTCTGCTCCCAGTTCCCCTGGCCCCCCATCCATCTCCACTCCCAGCTCCTGTCACCTTGCTCCTCCTATCCTTCCTACCTCTCTGCAGTGGAGTCAGGCATCTTTTGCCTTTCCCTGGACTTTCCTCCATGCCTGGACACCAGCAGGAGGGGCACTGAGAGCACAGGAGCGACAGCCTCCCTGCTCTGTTCCTGTATCCAGCACTAGGGCAGCCCCTGGCAGAGAGCACACTATGGGGCTGGTGTAGGCACAGTCTGCCTGCACGTAAGCGCTGTGAGGGCTTACAGCAAGCTCTGTGCAGACAGAATCTTTGGGAAATCTGCCTGCCTCTTACAAACTGCAGCTGAGCATGTGCTCGCTAAGTTCTCAGAGGCTTGTAACTTGGTCAGATATTGGTGCTTTCACAGGAACAACAAAAGGCAGCTCCCTGACACATGGGGGGATGTCTGCGGGCCCATTTCCCGCTCTCCCCAACTTCCCCCCGGTGGGGGCGCCAGGTGCTGCAGGGAGTGGGAGTGACGGGGGCAGACACCCCCCTGGGCTGCCCGGTGGCAGGGTGCGGGAGCTGCCTGTCCCCTGCGCAACCAGGGTCTCTGTGGCTCCCTCATTGCGCCCAACGCGGGGGCGGAGAGGCCAGAAGGACACTTGCTTCCCCCGCAGTGGGAGTCCTCGGCCATGGGAAGGCCTGGCTGGGGTCGGCATGGCTGCCAGGAATGTGCTCCTCTGAGGAGGGCCCGGCCGGCACCCCTGCCGCCAGGCCAGTCCGCCCCTATGTAAACCACTGTGAGTTCTCATTTTTCAAGCTGGAGTAGAAGAAAAGTGCACTTAAAGTTTGAGCATCAGAACAAAGCCCTTTGCTCACCTATGTGGGTACAGGGGAACCAGGCAAAAATGCAAGAGTGTGGATGTGTGTGAGGTGAGGAGGTTCTTGAGGGGAAAGGCTCAGAGCTCTGGTTCTGATTCTGGTTCAGAGCTCTGGCTGTCTACACTGCAATTTTATAGCCTCACAGCCAAAGCCTGAGTCAGCTGACGGGCCAGTCATGGATGTTTAATTGCAGTGTAGACATACCCTGTGTGAGTTGCATCTTTCTTTTGGATGCTCTTTTTGTCATTTTCTTTTTTTTACTGATGGTTTAGAAAAAACTAGCACCCAGAATTAATTTAGAACTACAGTACATTCCCCATGCAGGCAAAGTCATTCAGTTTTACACAAGTGACAAGAAGATCCATTGCTTTACTTTTCAGAAGGCCTCAAATCTCTGCTGTTATACTGGCATACCATAGAAAATTCTGAAAGAAACATAGACAACTTGTAAGAACAGCTGTATGGGGAAGGGGTGTGGAATCAAAATAATCATAGGCTATTAGGGTTGGAAGGGACCTCAGGAGGTCATTCTAGTCCAACCACCTGAGGTTTTTTGCAGGCTGTCCAAATTCAAGGTATATTAAAAAAATCATTCAATGCCACATAAAAATATAGAAAAAGCTACTCCCGCCTTGACTGCTTGCCTAGAATCTTGCACCTGTACGGTACACCCCACCAAATCACAATCTTCCACTGACCCTCCTCGGTGGCAGTGTTTTACATCTATTTTGCAGAAGTGAAAATGACTACCCCAAGTGTAAGTGCACTTGTGCCCTCTGTAGCTATGGAGGCTAAATTCTACTTGGATGCAATCCCCACCTAAGCCTAAGAAGTTCATGCATGTGTAAGGGAGAGCAGCATTTCTGTTTTGATATTTACTAGGGCTGGGTAAATAGTGGGAAACAACTATTGGGTAAATCATTTAATCAAAAACTGTAAAATACCTCACTAAGATGATGGATATTATTCAGTCCACACTAGGAGTGGGGGGTGCAGTGATTTTGTATTTTATTAAGAAAGGGGCCCATAGCAACCTCTGCATCATTTGACAGGGGGTTTTGTCAGTTTTCTTGATTTAAACAGCCCTGTATCACACACGCCTCTCTATGTAATATTTGTTAATAGACTGAATCAGACTTACTTCTGAAATTAACACCCTTGATGTGCATGAAATTGTCTCATCTATTTTTGTTGCTTCTTGGCGGAGCAAATGCTGCCAGAATTGTGTGTAAACGGGGCTGAAGACAGAGTTTAGCCTGTCCCTTCTGGGGTGGTTTTGGATGGAGGCGTCTCACTTCCACGATTCCAGCATGATGCTCTGCATGGCGCAGGGTGTAAACCCAGGCCCTGCCTGCAGGAAAGAGACCCCAGTCCAGGGGGTCAAACCCCACACCCAGCTGGGGCGGGGGAGCCTTGCCAACCCCTGGGGTGGATTTTTAACCGTGCCTGGCAGAGGACAGCCGACGAGCGGCTGCCGGGAGCCCCGCACTGCCCTGGCCGGCCGGAGACGGGCAGATCCACTGCAGGGGCTGGCCTGAGCCAGTCGGCGGGGCTCCGAACGGGGCCGGGGGGAGGCGGAGGCCGCCGCGCCGCGCCGGGCATGGCGGTGGCAGCGTGTGCCGTGTCGCCGCAGGCAGGCCGCTAGAGGGCGCCGGGCGGGCCGGGGCGGGGCCGGCTGACGCGCGGCGGGCGGGCGGTGAGTATAGGCTGCGCGGCCCGGCCGGTGTCAGTGTGATGAAGATTGGCGGGCAGGTAAGCTGTCATTCGCACCCAGGGGCGGGCGGAGCCGGGCTGCGCCGAGCCGGGCTGGAGGCAGGGGAGGGAGGCGGTAGCCCGGGAGCTCGCCGCGGTGCGGTGCGGTGCGGCGCTGCCGGGGAGGGGCAGCGGCGCTGGGTCACCGCGGCGGCGGGGCCAGGGTGCCGGGCGCGGGCTGAGGGCAGGACCGGCCGGCTCTGCCTTGGCTCCGTCCCCGCCCCCGGCCCGGGGAAGTGGGGCGGGGGGTTCGCCTGCCGGCGGCGAGGCGGGGCGGGAGCGGCTCGCCCGGGATCGCAGCCCTGCGGGACCGGGAGCGGGAGCCGAGCTGCTGCCGGGGGCCGCGGGAGCGGCTTGGCCCCGGCCGGAGGGGCGGGTTTCGGGGCAGCCCCGGTCCGCCCTGCGATGGGCAGCCCCGGCGCCGGCGGCCCCGCAGGGCTAGTGCGGTCCGGGAAGGGGGAGCCCGGGGCCGGTCAGTGAGTGGGCCGCGCCCGCGGCTCTTCCCCGGCGGCTCGCTGCAGCCCCCGCTCTCCTGCCCCGGGGCCGGCCCCGCTCACCCGGCGGAGGGAAGGGCCGGCGGTGCCCGGTCCGGCCGCGGGAGCCGCGCGGGGGTGCCCGGAGCTGGGCCGGGCCCGGCGGGGAAATCGCTGCCGCCGAAGCCAGCCGGCAGCCGCGGCGAGCTGGGCGCTCCCGGGACGGGCTGGGCTGGGCTGAGCCGCCCGGCCGGCGAGGAGACGTGGAGCCGCCCGGCCGGCGTTTGCCCCGGGCTCAGCGGCGCCGCGTGGGGCTGGCCGGGGAGCTGCGGCGATCTGCGCCTGGCACAGCGGGGCCGATCCCGCCGGCTGGCGCTGCGAGGGGCCGCTGGGGCTCGGTGTGAGTCGCGCCGCCCCGGGGCTCCGGGCTGTTCCGTGCGGCTGCGCGGCGGGCACCCTGGCAGCTCCGCCGGCGCCTTCTCGCACACAGAGCCGTGGGGCTGGGGCTGCGGCTGGGCAGGGGCAGGCTCGCCGGCCGGGTCCCCAAAGAGCCGGTGCAGTGCGGGCGGCTGCCCGGCCGTGCCCTCCCCGCAGCCCGCCCGCGGGAGGCAGTCGGAGCCCTCGGCTCGGAGCCGGTTCGCTGTCTCCCGCCGCGGCAGGTTTGTCTCGGCCCGGGCTGTGCGCCGCTCGATCTCCGGATCCGAGTTGGAAACGCAACGGACTAGGAGATAAACATCACCGGGGAGGCCGCCCCGGTTGTGCTGGGGGAGGGAGGGCGGTGTCCGAGGGCCCGATCGTACTCACCGCGGTAAGCGAAGGCAAAGCTCCGGTTGCTTTTCAGCAGGCTCGGCTCTAGGATCCGGTCCCATCCCCTCGGCTCCCCCCAGAAACGCGAAAGTCAAGGTGGTCTTTGCAGGCTGCTTCCCTGAGCCCTTCTCTTGTGATCGTAGCTGGCCAGAGCTCCGTGACAAGATTTCGACCGTCTCCTGACACACATACGGCTGTCTGTCCTGCCTGCCTGGCAGAACCCTTTAAACCTCGCCGAGCTGGGTTTCATTAACTCTAAACCAGTTGTCTAGAAGTTCAGTAGCAATAAATTTTATAAGCACCGTGGTTGTAAGCTAGTGATGAAATAAGGAGAGTTACCGTCCTGTGAGTAGATCTGACAGTCCTGAAGTTGTGCCTAAATAACTTCATCGGCCGTCATGAGTAGGGCTGTGCTGGATTTTTCACTGAAAATATCCAGTCTGGTGCAGTCCTGGGCCATGTGGTCTAGAGCAGTGGCTCTCAGCCTTTGTAGACTACTGTACCCCTTTCAGGGGGTCTGATCTGTCTTATGTACCCCTAACTTTCATGTCACTTAAAGATTATTTGCTTACAAAATCAGATACAAAAACCCAAAGATGTCACAGCACACCATTGCTGGAAAATTGCGTACTTATTTTTACCATACAATCATAAAATAAATCAATTGGAATATAAATATTGTACTTAGGTTTCTCAGTGTATAGAGCAGTATAAGCAAGTCATCCCTGTGAAATTTTGCGTAGCCTTTGTCGAAATAGGCAAATATGTCGATGAATTCTGGAAGACCTCTCTGCACCCCAAGGGGTACCTGTATCCCGGTTGAGAACCACCGCTCTAGAACCTATGTTTTTGGGTTGAAACTGCTTAGGAACGAAAGTGACAAAGACTAGTTCACTTCTGTTGTGGGATTAGAGAAATGCCAACGGTAAACAAATATGAAAGGGGAAAAATATATTAAACGTTAAAAATGGCTTCAGTTTTAATAATCTGTATAGCTAATAATGCATAAGAAAGCTCTATAAAAAGGAGTTAACAAGAGAATAGATATGGTCAGCTGCCCTTATATTAAACACAGCCTTTTTCTTTTCAAACCAACTTTCTATTGCTCAGAATCTTTGTCTCCCTCTTTATTGAGACTATCCTGGGTTTCTTATTTGTAATGACTCTTTGTTTGGCTTTATCTCCAGTGAAAGAGGCTGAGCTGCAGCAGAGCATTAATATTTGGTTTCCCGTGCTGTGGTGCACAGCGCTGCTAAGATAGGTATAAGTGAGGGATGCAATTGCTGGACACTCTGAGCAAGAAGGGATGTGAGTGGGACAGGAAGGCAAGTGTGTCGATGAAATGAAATGCAGAGCTGGTTCCGGGAAGAAGGAAGAGTGACTAGAGGAAGACAGGAAAAGGAATGTGGAAAATTGAGTCCACAAAACTAAACCCACCGATAGACTTGCCCTTTGCCTGGCCTGCTCAAGCAAGTAACAACGCTGTCTACTGCTCTCACAGTTCAATGTGCAGGAAGTGCTTTGCTGAGAGCAAAGTTGTCAAAACATGTCACCCTGTGTACAGGAGAGAGTGTGAATGAGAGTGGCTCATAGCGGTGGGGCTACAGGATACCTCTTTGTTTGAGTGCTGGTGCCTTGACTATTCCCGTTGTTCCAGCACCGCTGGGGCTAAGGACCTCGGCTCCAGACTCTCTCGATTTGGAGATGTTTGATGAACCTTTTAAAATAAATTTGACAAGCGTGTGCACACAGGGCTCTTACCAGGCAATTAGGAATGATGGTTGGTTTAGGTGCTAGTCCAGGATTCACAACTGTGCTGATCGTGGCGTTTATTCAGTATTTGTTACATCCCAATTGAATTGATGTAGAATATTATAATGATGTAACATTCAAAATCTTGTCCTTTCTCCTACAAGCCTGTGCTAACCGTAGCTAGCAATTGTGAAGGGGGGGCAGTGCTCTGGTACTGTCTCTTGAGGTCTCAGTTCCAAGATTTACTTACTCCTGAGTTTTCACAAGTCTTGCAGAGGGGTTCCCTGCATTTTGCAGTTTGCTTTCTTTATTCCCTTGTGTTCTGTTTCCTGTGAAGGACTGAGATTCCTTTCTTACGGAGTGTGTCATTGCACATAGCTGAAGGCATAGAAAACGCTGGCCTAGATTCTGGTCCCCCTTACACCAGTGCAAATTCAAAGTTTTTAAAAATACTTTTTGGATTTGTCCCTGGAAAGAATTTGGAGTAGCTGAGATCCAGATCTGGTGCAGAATTGAAATGAAACAAAACCCCACTGGCATTAACACCACCACTAACTGTTGTAAAAGTTCAACTTCAGTACAGTTTGCTTGGAAAGCTATGTCTCCTGGAGGCTTTTGTTTAGGTTGCCACAGAGTTGGCCTTCCATGGTTTCTAGTTACATGAAGCTTCTATGAAGGGCCTTTCAGCTAAGACCTATCTCACTAAAAACACATCCCTCGATGTAACAAGAAACCCTAAACCAAGCAGGATATTTTAAAACTGAAGCAAT
Source organism: Emydura macquarii macquarii (assembly GCF_026122565.2). Taxonomy (NCBI): domain Eukaryota; kingdom Metazoa; phylum Chordata; order Testudines; family Chelidae; genus Emydura; species Emydura macquarii. The sequence goes on along the minus strand of NW_027130449.1, from coordinate 728,000 downwards.
GAAGATTAGATTAAGTCTCCTCCAAACAGCTCTGTTCTGTTATTATTTTTGGCTGGAATGTGGGGGAAGGCAGCTGTCTCTGACCAGTCTTGTGAGAGTCAGAATATATTTTAAATGGAGGTTGGAACAGTTTTGCTGTTGTAAATAGTAAAATTAACTGACTTTGAGAGCAGTATTATAGCAAGTTATTAAATGGTTGGTGCTACATTTCAGTTGGGCTTGTGATTTTTTTTTTATGCGGGGTGGGGGGTTGTGACCCCCAGCATTGGCTTTAACATATGAATCACAAAGACATTTAAATTGTTTATCTGTCTGAATATGTTCACACATTCTGTTTCACTTTCTGTCCTTATTTAACATGCTTTATTCTTTAGACATTAGTTTTAACAACATCCCTTCCCTGACCCTGTAGGTTTTATTTCTTTTACTATTTTTACAGCTGTCTTTACAAGGAGATTCCCTGCATTAAATAACCTCAATAAGTGTGTGAGACTCATTGTGTGGTGACAGCACACACTGCACAGTTAAGGTTGCAGCTGGATTTCCATTATCAGCCGGAATCAGACTCTTTCCCCATTCCTGCTCTTAAAAATCACAATGTCAAATTGGCCTCAGAATTCGTAGGCTGGGCTGCAAAACAATTGCATGGATTGAGACGAATTGGACAAAGGATTTCTGGATAATGATATGCTAAAGATATTCACCTGGGTTTAAAAAGTCTTATGGTGATTTTGCCTCTTCAGAGCAGAAAATGAGGAAGAAGGAGCCGGAAATGACCCATTTTACTGGATTCCACTGGCTGAGATCCAGTGCTCAGGATGAAAATTTAGTTGATTAAAGACTCATTAAAAAAGATATTAATTGTGGAACTGGTGGCGTCAGCACTGGCAGCACACAGCACCACATGGCGCCAAAGGGCTTTGGGAGCCCCAGGCCACGATATTTCAGCGATCAGCGATTCTGGGCCCCTAACGTGGGTTGCTTTAAAAGTGCTGGATTTTCAGAACGGACTGAGTACCTTTGAAAATTGGGCCCTTTGCAACAGAAGAGGTAGGGGTCTTGACTGTCTGGGGCCCCTGAGCTGGGATCCTGCACCTGGACCTGAGACCCTAAATTGCAGAGTGTCAAACAACATGGCACATGGCCGGTGCAGCTGCCAGGACCTGCCCTGAGGATAATGGGGCAGGGGCTCATGCCTGATTGGGTCCAGGTAGCTGAACCTTCCTGCTGAAGCCACGGCACCTGGGGTGCAGGGAAGGCTCTGTCTGCCCCCTCCCTCCCCGCTCAGCCCCCCAGAGCTGGAGTCCTGTTCCTGTGTATCCATCCATTCCCTGGCTGCTGCTCTGGTGCCAGGTTGAGCACAGCACAGCTTCTTTTGTGTCGTGTCCCCCCCACATTCCATGCCCAAAGTGATTGGGGAAGGAGGGACTCCCCATGAGGGAGAGAAATTGAGGGGGGCGGATTCCTAAAGCAAGGAGAAACTCCCTTCCCCCAGTGGGGATGGCGACGTGCGCCCTGGGGCTGTGTTAATGGGGGAGGGGGCCTTCCAAAGGCTCTCCGTTGTTACTGCTGCCTTCGCACGAGAGCTTGCTGGGCCAGCCGAAGAGAAGAGATGGGGCAGAGTCGGCCTCCTGCTGGTGCATGGCTTGTTCTTGGTCGCCCTCCTCTCCAGGTAGCTGCAGTGGTGGCAGCCCGCAGTCCCCTTTGCACAGTGGGCACTGCATCCACTAAGCCCTGGATTCCACAGCCTCTTCCCTGGCCCAGCCTCTCTGGCTGCCTTGTGCGTGGCTCTTCAGGAGATCGCCCCTGTGGCATGCAGGGGCGTGGCACCCTCTTCCGGCAGAGCACAGCAGGGATTGCCTGGGGTGAGTTTTGGCCCCAGTGGGTGAAATGTGTTGGACACTAGAGCGAATCCCATTTGCCATCACTGAGCCTGTGATCTTGTTGGAACTTGTGTTGTTTTTCACTCTGGAAGCCAAGCAGCAGCTTCTGACTTGCTCTAACGCAGATTAAACAGTCAGCCATGCTCTTTTGGACTGGCAGATTTTAGACACTGCCGTTCTTTTTTATTAGCGCTCACCCAGGCTGGAAGTTTTGGTTTGTTTTTTTTTTAGTCTCTTGTGGAGCTGCTCTCACTTAGCAATGCTGTCAGCAGCAAAAGTCGTGAGAAATTACAGTTGTCATTAACTGACCCTCACGTTACAGATTCCTGAGCCTTGGTGTCATTTACATGGTTAGGGGCCTGGCAGCAGCTTCCACAGCACATTCAGCTCTGCTGGGGCCGTGTGTCCAGGTTTGTGGTGGGAGGATGCCAAAAGAGAGCTGGGGCTTGGTCAAAATATCAAATACAACACGGGGATGTGTTATACCATCAGGAACAGGAGAGTCAAAAACTCTGAGCAGAAGTTAATGCTGACTTTGGCTGGAGCAGCATCTGCACATGGGCAGGCAGGAAGAAACAGTCTGGCTAAACACACTTCACATTTACCAGCTAATTTAGAGGTCCAGCTGCAGCACGTAGCTTTCGAGAGGATCCTGCAGGTTTGTGCTACTCCCCAGAGTGCTGCACATCGCTATGAATAGGGATAATCAGGGTTCTGTGCTGCTTGTGATCTGTAGCCATCCTGTGTGGGGGTTTACAGAAAGTTTTTCTTTGCCTTGCAATGTGATATCCTCTCTCTGCTGGGCAGATCATAGGAAGCTTGTTGGTCCGTGGCCTGCCTGAGTTCACAGGCTAGGGTGATAAGATAGCAAGTGTGAAAAACAGGGACAGGCGGTGAGGGGCGGTAATGGGCAGAGCTATCCCTAGGGTATGGTGAATCGGGGTGACCACCCTGGGCCTTGTGCTTTGGGGGGGCCCCCACGCTTCAACATCACAAGAGTTGCCAAGTCCCGCCCTAAGAAAGAGGGGAAGTACAGCCGAAAATGCGATCAAACCTGCCCAATTTTTTTTACTGCAACAATGATGGTGAAAATTCAGGAAGCGATTGGGCCCAAAACACGCGAAAACGACCCGTGATGTTAAGGGGGGGCCAACACACTGTGATTTGCCCTGGGCCCTGCAACCCCCTAGGGATGGCCTTGGTAATAGGCACCTATATAAGAGAGAGCCCCAATATCAGGATTGTCCCTATAAAATCAGGACATCTGGTCACCCTATCACAGATGACCCCCCCCCCCCCAGTTCTGCAAGAGCGAGCTAAGGCATTGGCAGTGGAAGAAGAGTGCATCTCCTATTCAGTCACATAGATATTGAGACAGCTAACCTGTGGGAGGAGTTAGCAAGTCACACCAGAGGATGGGGGAAGCTTAGGGGAGAAAGACCCACAGGGATTCTTACCCTGCTAGAGGGGGCGAATGAGTGGTTAGGAGCCAACAAGTCACTGCTGTCCTCTACAGCCAGGCAGGAGGAGAGGAAAGGCTCCTTTCTCTCTGTTGACAACAGCCTTCAAGTTGCCAGACTCTCTGGTAAGAAGAAAGCTTCCTTCTAATGCTCCATGCTCTAAGTGCTACAGCCCTGACTTCCGCCACACACTGAAATCTCAGTGATGAAATGAAATAAATGGCTTAACGTTAGCAGCTGGACGTGTCAGTGAAATAAATAGTAACAAACACAGCCAATAGTACAGCAGCTTGCCAGTTGTCTTAGACTTTGAAGTCTAATGCAATGCTTTAGAAAGCTTGCCTGTTTTAAGCACCTGCGGAAATTTCAGTTAACCGCAGAGTTCAGCGCCATATAGTGCAGATAGCAGAGGGCCTGGTGCAGAGTGCAAATCCAATCTATCACTGGTTATGTGTGGCCTTGACGATAGCATTTTCATTTGTAACAGGCAGGCAGGCTCTTCCTCTGCTATTGTTCATGTAAAGGAAAATTGTACCCAGTTATGTGAGCTCTGCCCTATGAAGTTTCCAAAGAAACAAAGCATGAAGAGACTGAAAAATACACAGTCATCTTTCAAGCCTTCACCCCAGTTGGATAAACAAGCTGATCCCCAGTTTTCTTTTAATTCTCTAGAACTGTGGTATGCAAGTGAGCGAATCAAGATGGAAAGTGCCTGCCCAAAACTTGAGGTGGGGGCGCAGTGCTGTGCGGCATGTATCGTGCTTGTCACTGAAGTGGGAGGAGTGTCTCACATATGCTTTTTGGACTGTGATGACACTTGCCCTGGCTCATGCCATAAACTTGCAGGGACATGGACAGCTTTTGTGATTTAACAGAGTTGGAAAGTAAGTTTGAGATGCTTCTTACTCTGGCATCCCTGCAACCAAATCCTATCACTCTTATTGCATAACGGTGCAATATAGAAGTCTCTCAAATTCCATCTTTGGAAGCAATTAAATTCCTGATTGTTTGGAAGCAATAATGCTAATTACTGAATTTAAAAACATTGATGGGGCACTACTCTACTTAAGTGTGTCTGTGAAAGCATCTTCCAGCCCTAGTATACAATACAGCTACCCTCTGTAGTAGAAAGAGAGAGCCTGAAACATGAGGCCTGGAAAAAGGGGTCAAGTGTAAGGCCTAAAGCCTGAACCAAAGTCAGGCCCTGTTAATGTAAAGCAAAGTTAGCAAAAATCAGGCCCTGCTCTGTTCCAAAACATGCCTGCTTGCAAGTTCACAAAACCTGCCAAGAACAGGGCTGTCATTGCAAAAACGCAAACATTCCTAAGAAGTGCTAGGCACAAAACATGTTCCAGAAGGATAGTACCAAAACATCCCAATACCAAAATCTGGTGTGAACACATTCTCCAAAAATGGTACAAGGACACATTGATTCTTCTTAAAGATAAGGTTAGGATGACAGGGTGATAGATCAACATATTTGAATCAAACCAGCAAGTACAAGGTAAAGGGTGGTAATTAACTATGTCAGGCGGGAAATACATAACTTGTTTGTATCACTTATAAAAGGGGGGTTGCAAAAAAAGTCTTTATCCAACTAAGGGCTTGGGCAGTTCAGTCAAGGGCTGCTGTCAGCTATCTGCGCAGAGCCAGCACAGCACACAGGAATAACAGACACATGCAGTCAACAGCTAACAAGACCCCCGTTACGTACACTGCTATCGGCCACCATTTCAGGGCATGGTATTGGCCCATAGTGGCGATGGTGCACATTTTTGCAAACTATTTCAGGGGTGATCCATTCTGGGATGATCGATAAGGTTCTGTAGAAATGCCAGTCTTTGTGCACAAACATAAATATGCTCAAATAATGCACTTCCTTACTAAGTAACAATCTTTGTAAGAAACTCTCACAGGTAAGAAAGTCACTGTGAAGCCCACTGGGTGCTCTGAGAGCAGAGTAAAGTACCCTGAGTTAACAAAAGCCACTTAAATCTAGTCCCCAATGCAGACCTGGCTTTTTGGTTGAACAATAGCCACGTGATCCTTGAGTGCGGCTCTCCAGGGTGAGATTGGCGTTTGTGAAAGGGTATCTGGAAGGAGTTCAGCAGTCCTCAGGGCAAGCAGAGCCATGACGGCCCTTTATTACTGAGCACATCCCCAGATCTGAAATGCTAAGCAGGGCTGAATCTGCTTAGCACTTGGAGGGGAAACTGAGGCACAGCAGCAAATAGTGCTAGTGATTCAGTAGGTGTGAATCTTCCCTCTGAGTCGGTCACAAACCACTGCCCTGCACAATATTAGGCACTGTGCGAGCACCATCTTTCCAAAGGGACTTAAAACCAAGGCCCTGGCCACTGTGGTCATTGATGGCCTTCTGGTACTTTTCACATTCCTCATTCCAGCTGGCATTAATCAACTAAATTCCCTCGGCAGTTTCAAGTGATGCTTCACTTCCCCTGCTAAAAGAATGTATGTAGTATTCTTGCCACCTTCCACCTCAGAAATGGCTGCATTCCAGGGATGGGTGAGTTATTCCTATATTCAGCAGGCCAGCGGCACCAAATGACAGTGGGGTTGCATGCGTATAACTGAGGGCAGAAATTGGCCATGGTCTGTCAAGTAACTTGGGATCTCCTGGGATGGAAGGTGCTGTATACAGTTAAAGCCCTGCTTGTTATTGTTAGATGAGTGTTTAATACCCTCTGAACTGGCAGAGCAGATTGCACTGAGCAAAAAGTCAGTTTTCTTTTTAGATACTTCCGGTCAGTAGCACGGATAACTTTGTACGTAATCTGGGGTGCTTTAGATTTCTTTTGGTTTTGAAACATTACCTGGCTTGAAGTTTCTATTTTTTTCTGGCAAGCTCTGGAGTGAATCCTTTGAACTGTATCATCATCAATCCATGCATGCTTCTCTTCCTGAGGACACTATACAGTTATCTTTGGGCTTCAAAGACAAATCCTGCTAAATCCCTAAACTCTTCCTAGAAGATGCAGATTGACCTCATGCTCACGTCCAATTGTTCTGTTTGAGTCAGTCTGTGTAAGGAAAAATTCACTTACCGTTAATAGCTCTGAGTTATAAGCCAAAAACACATCAGTGTATTGATACCTCCCTTCCAGTGCTTTCCTTGCCTTTCCAGTGAACTTTCTGGTTGCTTAGTAGTTGCTAGGTGCAACGATGGAGTGACTGGCGGCAGGAGAGCTGCCCTTTCTGTCCTGTGAAGATTAGAAGGAACTTTCTTTAAATAGTTCATAAGTCTCTGAAATGTAGCCGTTTCTTTTTGTCTGATGGAGCAGAGGAGTTCTTTCTCTTGGAAATGTCAAGAAACATTAAGTGAAATTGTGGTGATATCCCCAGGGGAAAGCATTCTTCAGTTGTCAGTTACATTCCATGGGAAATACAAGCTGTTGTGTGTGTGACTCTCTTAGACTTACCCGGGGCTGATAATTGGGGATTACAACTTGAGTTCTTTATTTCAATGCTATCTGTTCCATGGCAAAACTCAAACTGAAAGCACCTGCAGGAGAACAGGCAGTGATGACTGGGCAATTTGAGTTAGTTGTTAGCTTTGTTCTTACTCCTGTCTTAAATCCTTGGTGGCAATCTCTTTGAGCACTGCATTGTCAGGTAAGCCTCTATTCCAACTTGGAGGCAGCTGACTTTCCTATTCCCAGCGCTCCATGTACACTCTGACCAGTTTTCAATGTCATTACAGTTCTGCTGAACAATATAGAAATCATAGGTGTGCGCACGGGATGTGCTGGGTGTGCCCAGACACACACTTATGCAGGGGTGTCAAACATACGGCCCTTTTTGGTGTGTCCTGCAGCGCCATCTTCCGCCGAAAAAGTGGAAGGCGTGAGATTTTTTGGCGGATGGCAAGACAGGAGGAAGAAGGAGCTGCGAGATTTCACGGCGGATGGAAATCTGCCGCTGAAATATTGTTCCTCGTGATATTTCACGGCGGAGACTAGGGTGCACACTGCCAGCGGGTAATTCAAATGTGGCCCGCTAATGAACACCCCTAGTGCATACCCTAATGGAAATTCCCTGGGTGCACACCCTAATGAAATGTGCTGCGCACGCCTATGATAGAAATTAATTTCTTAGTTAATGAAAATATTAAACAGGCTGGACACAAGTAGGAATGGCCACCCTTACTCACAGTGACTAGTTCCTTCCCATGTGATAGCCCATTGCAATGAAGGGGAGTTCTTGGGACTGATGGTACAGTGTTGCTTCATGTGAGAAAGGATGGCAGAAATGGACTATAAAGAGTTGTTACATGTGATTTTTGTCCTAAAAACATAGCAGCAGCATTTTAGATCCTTAGAGGACAGGGGCCTACCAGCTTCTTGTCTGAACTTTTGGGAGTGGAGCAATAACACCTAAGCAAGAGGGGACTGTGTTCAGGGCTGGCTCTGCCCCTGGGAAGCCTGTGGAAATGGTGCCATGGACCTGGTGGGAGTAGGAGCAGTCCCATGAGGTCCAGAGAGTCTCTGATGATTTTTCCCTGCATGAGTGCACTTACCACTGATATCTCCTGGAGATTTTCTGCTCATAATGGCTTAATGTCTTATTTTTGTGTAGTCAGAGCTCAGGATGTACGTGGTAAGTTTCAGAATGGTGTGAAGTAGTCCCCATGTGACTGGCGCTGCTGTTCAGCTGGGTTTTATTTTTATATTGTTGTGCAACGCTGGTAGTGTTCTAACTCTGCATTGCCTCAGCTGGCCATAAAATTAGATTGTGACGCTTACCCCGGCAGTGCTGTGATATCTAGAAAAATATACCACAATAACGATATGCTTACACAGTGAAGCTCCATAGCACCAAACATCCATGACCACATTGCACAGCTTTATTCCAAGCATTTAAAAGCTCCAGAGGGTTATTATTGTTCCAGTGCAGCTAGGTTAATTGCAGATGACCCCATGGTCACTGCCAGTCCATGAGCAGACAATGTCCACTCTCATCTTCAGGGCTCCATGTGTGGGGAGTATATCTCTGGAGTGGGCTATGTGACCAAAAAGCACCAGCTGACAGTGACCAGTGAGGATATCTGTCCTCTGGAGGCCAGTTCTCAGTAATATATCCTGATGACTGATAAAACCGAACGATCTTATGCCCAATAATCACCTCCAGCAACGTGCATGAAATGCCTCCAGCCTCCTGATGTATTGTTTAAGCAACTTCCATGTTTACATTTGTATAAGAGGATTGGAAATGCACAGGTTGGATAAATCTGTACTTTTGTGTGTAATTTCACATCCTTTTGGCTCCATGCCCTGTCCTGGTCCGTCATGCCTGAGGCTGCTAAACCAATTCTCCTTAGGGCGTCTGGCTGGCTGTGTCCGTTTGATGACAATTTACTGCCTAGACAGATGAATTTAAAATACAATATTTAGCAGCTTTGAGATTGCTTTTTTCTTTTGAATTGAAGGAGCAAAAGTTGAAATGAACAGAAATACTGTAAAAGGTTGCTCTCCGGAGTGAGAACATCCAGGAGCACAAAGAAAGGAGTTGGGACTCTAATTTTTTGCCTGAGTCTTTTCTTGTCTTTTATACAATGCCAGATTCCAATAGCTTCTTCTACTGTAAATAAAGACAATATAAAAAGAGTGCATAGTTATCATGTCTGACCGCATTTCCTGTTCTAAGTTGATGGGGAGGTTACAGAAGTTCTATAAGGAGATTAGGAGCTTAGAACTAGAGTATTAGGATCCTAAACCTACCCACAAAGACTGTGCTGTAGGGGAAAAATTAAAATTAAAAAAAAACTTTTAAATTCAATGTCTCATTTAAAAATAAAATGCTTGAAAAACAAGTAAAACCCACATTTTTCTTTCTGCTGAGTTGCCTTCTCCATTTTTCCTGCCCCCAATCACTTCCTTGAAAGAGACTCATTTTTTCTTTTTTCACATGTACAAGGGTAAAGTGAAAGTCAGCAAACCCACTCCCTGCTATTTAGGGGAAACATCTTATGTGTGTGAGTGAGAGGTGGGTGACAAGTTCTCTGGAGAGACTCATGAATGTGGGTGCCAATTTCAGGGCAGATAGTCACAAACGAGGGCACCAACCCCAAGTGGTTGTATGTTCTGTAATTAGATTTCACCAACCAACAAGTGTGAACTCCTAAAGCACAATTAACAGGGAGTCACAGACAGTCCCATTGGGCACTCTGGTCTATTTTGCCACCTAGGCAAGCCTGTCTTGGTGATAGATGGTCCCTTACACCAAAATTCACAACAATATTTGGGTTATTCCCAGTTCCAAAGGATCAGTCATTTATTCCTGATCATTTGTACCTCAGATCTCAAACCCAAGACAACTCTAGATTTATTAACTGTGGCCAGCTCTACACTACAGACATATCCTGGGATAACTCTGTCACTCCCACACCCCTGAGCAAGATAGTTATACCGTCCTAGCTCCTGCTGTAGACAGTGCTATGTTGGTGGGAGAGCTTCTCCCATTAACATAGCTACCATCTCTCATAGAGGTGGATTAACTCCGCCGATGGGAGGAGCGTCTTGATTCAGTGTTTTATGTGTAGACCTGTCCTAAGAAAAAGAAATGAGTTATTTACAAGGTTAAAGCAGGTAAACATACAGACACAAATGAGAGACAGTCTTATGTTCCCAAAAGGTGGTAATAGCTGCTATAATATGCAGACTTTGTGTCCTTTAGGGCTAATCCAAGCCAAGCTGCTTGAGGATCCCTTGTTTATGCTTAGAAATTTTGCCCTCTCCAAAATCCAAGCAGCATAGTGATGATTTTCTTCTGGTCAGTCATTATTATTCCCTTCCCCTAGAGTTCAGACTGATTGGACGAGGGCTTGTGCATGTCTCCTCTTCATGGGCATGGGGGAAGCACTCAGCTGAGTCTTTTGTCTACTGATGTTCCACAATGGCTTGTCTGGTGTCCATATGCCTTCTTTTGTTGGGCAGGAGATGACACCTCTTGTAGTATTTCACTCTCGTAATGCTTCTGTCCTGTCCGGGGGGCAGTTCCAGTTTTATAGCAAACACTTTTTTTTATAGTTACAGAGCAAATACTTAAATATTTATCTTATAACATGGAATACAGCTAGTATAAGTAGGGATAGGATTACCACATGTCCATGTTTTCCTGGACATTTCCTTTTTTTATTATTTTTTTAAATCCTCCACCCTCTGTCTAGGTGGATTTTTTCAAATAAGAGGCAATGTCTAGGATTTTTGCAGAGCAGACATTGCAGCTCAGAAAGAGCCATCTCCATGCTCCAATTGGTCCCTCCCCTGCAGTCACGGATTTTTGCGGATGTGTTGCGCAATACCATGCCATCCTTACTCTTCCATTGCTGCTGGCAGCAGCGCTGCCTTCAGAGCTGGGTGCACGGCTAGCAGCTGCCGTTCTCCGCTCAGCCTTCAAAGCTGGGCCATTGGAGACTAGTTTTCATGGTCTGTGATGTGATTTTCATGACTGAATTTGGTAGACCCCTAATCTCCTTTATAATTAACGCATGCAGCAATTTACAAGCATTTCACGAAGTCTAAACACATTCTTATAACTTTAATATCTATTTTAACAATACTAACAGACAAGTGAGTCAGATGGGTTTCCAGCTATGTATTTTTCAGTGTTCAGTGATGCTTAGGGGCCTTGGCATAAGCTGGCACCTGATCTGCCAGCGTCACAGTGGGTAATAAACAAGGGCAGAAAATGGCTCAACCCCTTCAACAGAACAATCATATTTATTGGACATAGTTTTTTACTGCAAGTCTTGGAAACTTCCCAAAGTGTCTGACTAATTGAAGCTGCCCTTGAAGTCCTAACCCAAGTGCCCAAATCCAGGAGAAGATTAAAGTTCAGCTCACAAATAAAACTCAAGAGGAACTTAATTTTTATCAAGAGCACAGGACGGTGATAGATGGTCCAAGAACATCCTCTGCGGTGTTTTGATGTTGCCAGTGACTAGGACTTGCATCTGAAATTAGGCTTTGAGGATAGTCTCGTCTTCATAGTGCTTTGGGCCTGGGATCCTGACACACTCAAGAAAAGGAGCTCGCATGGTGTCTGGTGGCAGGCTGACTGTTCAGACTGAACTATACTGTTGGCTTATTTTGCGCCAGGATGTGAAAGGCTGTGATTGCAACTGGATGTGGATTGTACGCAGTGTAAGATGCTGACCCCTCGCTGATCCTCCTCTTTTCTATTTGTGTAGTCGCTAAGGAGATGATCCTGGCTGACGCTTTTGACGGCCGCAGCCTGCTATCACAGAGCAGCGGGGTCTGTTTAATCTGTAGCTCTCTGCTTTGGATGAACACCCCTAGGAAGCTAATAGTGCTGCTGCAGGTTTGCCACCATTTATTGTTCAGCTGAAATGAAACAGGCAAGAATTGCTTGTAAATGGAGGTAACGACCCTCAGGTGTGACTGAGCAGCTTCCTCACATTAATCCCTATGGGGGAGTCTTTATGCTGAGGTTCTGGAGACCAAAGCTTATTAGATCTGTGATAAATCATATTCCTAAATGGCCTTTGAAGATGTTACAGAGTATGCTGGCCCTCAGCTCTCTCTCATGCTGCTGGCTTATGCTTTATGGCCCACAGCTGACAGTAGCAGGGCAGGAGCTGGAGTGTCAAAGCGCTTGTGCATGTTTGAAAGTAGAAGAAAAGAGAAATGTCTGCTGGAGCCATAGGCAGAGTGGGACGAAATCGCTGATTGGGCCAGATCACATTCACCTGCAGAACTCCCACAAAGTCTAAAAGCACTCGGAAGGCCCTCTGGACACATGGGCAGAGTTCCTGGAGGATTGGGATTACCCATCTGAGGCGCAGGTTTTGCCTCCTTCTGTGGTGACTTGGGGGTACCATGATCTTCCTTGGCTGATCTCTCAAGATTAGAGATCCCCCAGATCTTGGAGATCTGCAGAGGCCTGGAGCGAGGCTGGCTCCTCTGCACTGCTTCTTGAAACCCCTGTCATTGGCATCCTGCTGCCAATGCCTCGCCCTCTCAAACCTGGCTGGTCCCATGTGGATTGCAGGTGGACTTGCATTAGCAAAAGGACGTCTGCAGGGTTGGACCAGGCACAGTTGAGCAGGGCAGGGGGAAAGGGGTTGCTGCTTAGGGTTGGCTCCTCTCCATCCAGCAGACTTTGAGCTCCTTGAACAGGTTTTCTACTTCTCATGTCCTGTGCGTGGCAGAGGGGCGCGATCTGGCCCAGGATGTGACCACCTCTTGTATGGTGCTGGGCTCTGAGCTACAATGGATTCCTTTCTAGGCAGCCATCATAGAGGCATTTCTGGCCTTCATGCCACCCCCCAGTAGGTTTATCTGAGTGTAAGTCAGGAGCATCTTTAATTGTTTGGGGCTAGGATTTCTAGGTTCAATTTAATTTCACATGTGCAATTGAATAATTCAATTCTAAAGTAATTTTGCAACCACCCTCCACCAAACTGGGGGTCGTCATGATCATTAGACTGATCACGGAGAGCTTTTACGGAGCTGTAGAAGGGACTAAATATGTGATTAGTACACACAGAGCAGATTTCCCCCTAATGAGAATTGGAATTGGAATCCCGTTAAGAACAAATGCCCTCTAATTAGAAAAAAAATATTTCATGGCATCATTAGTCAGACTGTTAGGATTTCAACTCAAAATAATAATAAGAAGAGAAAGTAATTGTGGTCACTGACAGCTTTTTCCCTGAAGAAGAACTCTGTGTGTAGCTTGAAAGCTTGTCTTTCACCAACAGAGGTTGGTCCAATATAAAACATTACCTCGCTCTCCTTGTCTTGCTAATATCCTGGGACCAGCATGGCCACAGCGACACATCTTTTTCCCTAGTCAGAGGAGGAATTGGTGTGTCCCTGTCACCGCTCGGATGCCGTTTAAAGGCACTTTTTGTCTGTACTGCAGTTTTTCTTTGTGATAATTGCAAAGAACTGACAGATTTTCACACCAACATTTGGAGCTGGGGCAGCACCAGAAAAACAGGTAGTTTGATGAGGTCCCCATTGAGCTGGGCAGTGCTCAGCAGAAAATAGCCTTTCTAATGCTGGTAATAAACAGCTGCCTTTGGTAAAAACATGCATATGTCTGCTTCCTAATAGCCTTGTCAGAACCGCACCTTTCCTGCAGCAGAGCACTCAGCTGGGTAGAAAACAGCACGCGCTGAACTCATTACAGTCCTGCAAATCTGGAGAAACTCCACTGATTTCAGTGAAGTTACTCTGGATTTACAGCCATGTAAATGGGATCAGAATTTGGTCTTGGCTTGCTAGTTTATTTCATCTGTGCTTTGGGACACTTCATGCTCCCATCTCTCCCAGAGAGAGTTGACACTGAAGTATAAGTGGTGAATTTAAATTAAACATTTGTCAGCTATCTTGTAAGTATCTAACATTTGTTAATATGGCTGAATTAGCACTCAAAGATTTGCAGGCATATAGAAGAACTGTCTGGCATCCTTGCATAATTATTTTTTAAAAAGGCTTGCCAGGATGACAGTGCCAAAATATTGCCTTTTGGTCAGAGCTTCTCTTCCCTGATGCCCTTTCTGATTGACAAGATGCCCCATTCTAAGCACCTGATTTGAGGGAGTCTAGTGTTTGGTTTACGGAACTAACACTGATGGACTGTGGTCCTTTCTTAACAACATTAGGAATAATGAGATGAAATTAAGATGGGAAAAGTCAGGCAGAACACAATATTGTCAACCCCAAGTGTTCAAAAATCATGAGTCAAGCCCCCAGAAATTATGAGATTGGCTTAAAAATCAGGATATTTTAAAAAATCTTGGGCTTTTATTTTTAGTTTATTATTTACTTTCTGGTGTTTACGCTGTTAGGATCACATCTTCAAGCTTTGTTTCTGCACACTCACAAGGGCAAGAAACTTCTTCTTTTCTTCAATTAAAGCCAAATTTCTCATGTTGTCACCTGACTCTGGGATATAAGAAAAACACCATCAAGAGAGCTGGCAACACTGAATATCAAGAAACACTTCCTGACAGTGGGATGTATCAGGCTGTGGATTTTTCCTCTAAAGAAAATGGCAAAACCTCCTTGCTTGGGCTCTGAAGAACTAGAATAGAGGGTGCACAGGTCCATGTGCCATATGGGGTGGGATGGATGCACTGGTGTCTTCCACCTCAAACTCCTGTGACTCTAGTTCCTTTCAGTCCGATGATCCTGTTGCCCAGTTGTTCTAGACAATGTTGTTCTTGCACCACTCTGATTACTGGCTGTCATTCACACTGCCCGCTCCACACAAATCAAGACTTTGAAAGTCTGCAGGTGGCAGAAATTGTGACAAATGCAGGAGGTGTCACCATCAAACTTTCTTTTTTCACCCCCATGACACTCTCCAAGCGACTGTGGTGACTTTTTAAAAGGTTTTGTTGTTGTCTGATGCAGTGTCTCTCCTCACGTAACTGTGCACGTCTGCTTTGGTGCCACCTCCGCTTCTGAACTAGGATTCTGGTTAACTACGTTGGAGATGATGGACCACATCCAAATTCTGTATAAGTGCCGCTCTAAAGCCAGTGATTTTACACCCATGTAATTGCAGCAGGTCTGAATTTGGCTCTGCGACAACAGTATCGATGTTCTTCCCTTTGTGCATGGATTATGGTTTGAGCACAATTTCTAGAAGTATTCTTTGACTGGGAAGTCAATGACTAAAAGAAGAGATGCTCTTGGGAGGGCCACCAGGCTTGTTAAACCTTTGTGTGAGTGCCAGAATTGTGGTACTGAAAGAAAATCTGTCCTTCATTCCTACACATCTTAACGAAAGGCCCCTGTTGAGGATGTGGCCTGTCCCTCTCTGTCTGTCTTGGAAGGAGGCCATGCCCCCTTGCTGTCCCACCTGTGTAGGTAAACTTTATACAGGGGATTAGCTCTCCACCATCTGGAGCCCAGGCCCTCGAGCAGGGTGGGGCAAGCAAGCAGTCTCTAGCCCTGGCCCTTCGGGCAGGGCAGGCAAATAGACTATTGACCTCAGAGGCTTTACAGGCCAGGATGAGGCAACCACCCCAGGGGCAGTGTAGAAAGTGGGGAGAGGGATGCATGCCCACCTGACTCCACTGCGTCCCAGCCCAGGGCCCTACCAGTGGCAGAGTAGTCTGTCACTGGGTCAGTGGGGCTTTGGCTGAAACGCACTGACAAAAGCTCAAGTGTGAGCCCAGCCAGACCTGACTTGGCTACCACTGGGCTACTTCCTCCACCCCTGTGCCTGTGTACCTGTGGCCAAGGGTCATAATCAGCTTCCCCGGGGTATACTGCCAGTGGTAGTCCCATCAAGCCTCACCATCTGGCTCGTCCACTGGCCCTGGTGAGTCCGCAGGGTGAGCGGGTTCCTCTCCAGCTCCTCTCTGCAGCAGCAGGCTGGAGACGTCCTCCTCCTTCAGCGGCTGCCCCCGTCTGAGCTGTCGGTCCCGCCCTTTATACTTCTGGTTTCTGTCTGATATCCGCCCCTCTGCTTCCGGCGTGGCAGGCGTGGCTTCTCTGGCTCCTCCCTCCTGGGGCTGAGTGGCAGTCCCTCCTGTCTGTCTCGGAGGGAGGCCACGCCCCCTTGCTACAGCCCCTCTAATGAAAGCTGCGTTTTGTTGCAATTTACTGTCTGAGTTTGGTTAAAATGTCCAGACTGTGTGGTACAGGTGGAGAAATGATCTTTGGATGGCAGACATTGGACAGCCCAGATCAGAGAAGAGGGCACGGTGAAAGTGCATGATCATATGCACTGGTTTGCAGTTCCGCATTGGCGAGGAGCTGTAGTGCAATACAAATGCGATGGATTAGAAGAGTGGCACCAGTGATGTTATATATGTAGCTTTCAACTTCAATAAGGTGTGGCAAGAACTATGAAAATACTTAGAACGAAAATCACATTTTTCTGCAAGCACAGGCCGTTCCTCTTTTCCACTGCTACAATGTGCTGCTTTGTGCTTGCAATTGGATTCAAATCCTTCATTGACAATTGGTAACTGAGCAATCTATGGCTTTGTTCTGCACCTATGAAATACCGATATCTGAACATCCCAGATTTACTTAAACATGCCTACCAAATAATGTCTTATTTCATGACCACTCTAAACTGATAAAGAATGTCTCAAAATAGGATTTTGGCCATTAAAATCACATCACCCAAAGTCAGGAAACTGATCTATAATTGCTTCCTGTAGCAGTAGTGGCAGAGTTAACATAAGTGCTGCTGCTGTACTACTAAAATTCATGGTTTAAATTGGTTTGAGCTTAAACGTCCCTGAATTTTATCTGGCATCAGAAAAGCTGGGTTTTTTTGAGCTGACTAAGGGCAGGGGGATATGACAGAGGTCTATAAAATCATGACCGGGGTGGAGAAAGTGAATAAGGAAGTGTTTACTCCTTCACATAACAGAAGAACCAAAGGTTACCCAATTAAATTAATAGGCAGCAGGTTTAACAAGCATAAGGAAGTCCTTCTTCGCACAACGCACAGTTAGCCTGTCATTGGCAGGGGATGTTGTGAAGGCCAAAACTATAACGGGACTCAAAAAATAACTAAGTAAATCCATGAAGGATCGGTTCATCAATGGCTATTAGCCAAGACAGTCAGGGACACAACCCCATGCTCTGCGTGTCTCTAGCCTCTGACTGCCAGAAGCTGGGAGTGGACAACGGGATGGATCACTTGATGACGTCCTGTTCTGTTGATTCCCTCTGAAGCACCTGGAATTGGTCACTGTCAGCAGACTGGAGTCTGGGCTAGACGGACCATTGGTCTGACCCAGTCTGGCCAATCTTATGACTAGCCTCCGGTTTCATTCTAGCACTGCGAGTGGTTTAAAAACTGGCAATGGAAAGAATGAGTTCCCATTGTGCCCCCCTAGGGCCCAGAACTGTCAACCTGCTGCGGCCCAGCGATGGGATAAAGCCCTGAGGGGAAGGACACAAGGGCCATTGGACCAGTGAGAATAAGAATGAGCCTCTATGTATCTAGCAGCCTCTTCGAGGTTGTAAAGCCTTTGGCATCTCACTTTACTGCCTGATTGATCAAACCCAGGTGGAACCTGCAGGCCTTGCCCTCAGAAAACTCCCAAGTGCCTTCAAATTATGGATGGTTGGGTGCTACAGACAAACACAGGCATTGCTTCTTTTATAGCAAGCTCTGGGGTGTTTAAAAATCTGCCCTGCAAACACTTCCTACCCAGTATGGGTCCAAGGGGACTGTCTACACTGGAGATGGAGCTTGGACCCTTGCCGTGCAGCTGGGACTGCCCCAAGAACAGTGCTGTCTGAAACCCTACCTGTGTCCTTGGGGGCTAGGTCGTTCCGCCGCCCATCCAGCCACAGCTGTGCTGATATTTTAAGTGCACTGGTTTGAGCAGAACTAGCGCAGGTACCTCTGCCAGAGCTGGGAATTACACCTCCAGCTTCAGTTAGGAGGATCCAACCCTGAAAACACACAGCAACACTACCCGGCGGTTCAGGATGGTCCGTAGTCAAGACTGTGCCAACTTGCAGGGTTAATGGAAGAATCCCATGCACTGCTACAGACGGGACCGACTGGCTAGGCAGCAGTTCTGCAGAAAAGGACGTGGGGGTTACACTGGAGAAGAACATTTTCACTAGGAGGCTGGTGAAGCACTGGAATGGGTTACCTAGGGAGGTGGTGGAATCTCCATCCATAGAGGTTTTTAAGGTGCAGCTTGACAAAGCCCTGGCTGGGATGATTTAATTGGGGTTGGTCCTGCTTTGAACAGGGGGTTGGACTAGATGACCTACTGAAGTCCCTTCCAACCCTCATCTTCTAGGATTAACTGTGGCCAGACAGCATGTAAATGGGAACTGGGCCAGGCTACCATTAATTTTGTAGCATAAGTAACATTTTCTCTTACCTGAGTTTCATGATTGCAGATTACTGATGTAGACCGTGTAATTTACAACACTGAAGTGAGGAAAAAGCAAGATCTGTGTGGTCCAGCGGGGAGTTTGGATGTGACACTGTGGAGAGGATTTTCCTGATGTGAAGTTTGTAGCTCTTCGTAGGCAACTGCCTGACTGTGGAAGTCATTTACATTGTTACAATTGTGTTCTTGACAAAATAGCACCAGGAATCAAGCAGCAAGTCAAAAGTTTTCAAAATAATTCCCTTAATCTGTTCAAAACTATGTTTCATTTCAACAGCATTATCTACAAGACCCTTGCATTATCTGATCAGCAGTGTAATATTGCATGGCTGCTATTTGCTGGAAACAAGACTAGTCTTTAGATATATCATTTTTAGGTTTGTTGGAAGGCATTTTATATCTTTATAAAACCCTTCAAATGGTTTTTAAACACTCCTTCAAGCTTATAAGGCTAGTTTTAGAATAGCAATTACAAACTTCTTTTATCCCCAAGCAAATTCCTGCTGTGTTGGGGTACGTAAACTGTTTGACATTTTCTTAAAGCTCCCTAGCAATAAATCTGAAAGGGAAAGCAAAGCCCTCAGCCTGTGCAAATGAAAGACACAGCGTCCTAATTTATGTAGCGTATAAAACTGTAAAGTCGTTTTGCATCTTTCTGTGGCGATGTTTATCTTGGTATTGCTTCAAGCTGTTACGCTTTTCCATCTGAACGTTGCCTTCTGTGTACAGTGACGACACAGGGCTTGTTCCAAGGTGTTTGTATCCATCTCCTTTCTGTGCGCTGACGGTGTTTGGGGCTCATTGAGATGGTGAGGGTTTGCTGGGTTCAGATTGTTAGAGCCAGTCTATGAACTTCCCTTCCCCAGCCTTTGAAGGGAGACTTTGGCTTTCGGTTCCCCAGGGATGGCACAAGAAGTGTTTTTAGCTAACGGGCAGCCTGGGATGGGTTTTGGGGGCTGGAGAACAGCCCCATGCTGCTATAGGCTGGTGGAAGTGGCTGTCCTGGAGAGGGTTTCATGCCTTGGTCTTTCATTAGCATTTTCTCTCGCCTCCTTTCAGCTCAGTTTTTCACCCCGTTTTCTGTCTGCTCCTTCTCTGTTCTTATCCAAAGGCTCCCCTGAGTGAAATGCAAAGGCAGCGCTGTTCACACCGGAGTTGAGCCTTGGAACCCGCTGTGTCTGATAGGCTTGGAAATTAGGTCCAGCTGGTGAGCTCCTGGGCAGGTCTGTACCGTAGCTCTTCCGAGTCTCACACAGCGCTATCCCCTTGGTCAGCCTATAACAAATAAAGGCCCAGAGCATCTCTTGAGATGCCTGCGTGGAAGGTTCTCTCTGTTTATGGTCCCATCCCATGTGGAAGGGCATTCGGTTGCCTTTGCAGCATTGTCCCGTCTCCTCAAGATGGCTCTTCACTGGTCCCCATGGTGAGAGAGTGGAGATTGGGCAGAAGAGGGTGAAGAGAGCGCAGAGGGAGCAGGGCTGGCATTACAGGAGTGCTCGCTTGGAACAGGGTGTACAGTTCTGGTCGCCCATGTTCAAGGAGGTGAATTCAAACTGGAACAGATGCAGAGAAGGGCTACTAGGATGATGATGGCAATGGAGGGCCTGTCTTATGAGAGGAGACTGGAAGGGCTTGGCTGGTTTAGTCTTGCAAAAAGAAGGCTGAGAGGTGATATGGTTGCTCTCTAAATACATTAGGGAGGATAATTCCAGGGAGGGTGAAGAGCTATTGGAGCTAAAGGACAGTGCTGGCACAAGAACAAATGGATATAAACTGGCTGTGAACAAATTCAGGCTGGAAACTAATCATCAGAGGGGGAAGGTTCTGGGACAGCCTCCCTACAGGAGTTGTGGGGACAAACAACTTAAAACTAATTAAGAGAAGGATGGACAAATGTATGAGTGTGATTATATGACCGGGTTGCTTATGATTGTAGAGCTCAAGGCTCTGCAGCCCTGGGGCTCACTTCCAGTATGTCTTTGATCCTAAAAGCTCATGTTTCACGGAATCAGCTGGCCACCTGCCGGGGTCAGGAAGGGATTCTCCTTCTACCCATGTGAGTGAGTGTGAGTGTGAGTGAATCTTCCTCTGAAGCATCGGGCCATGGCTGGAGGCGGGACATTGGTCAGGGTGGGCCAAGGCAGCAAACATTCTCTCCCTTAGGTGTGTGGCTGGCTGGTTCTCACTCACGTGGTCTGGGTCTGACGATGGCCATATATGTGGGGTCAGGAAGGAATTTTCCTCCAGGTCAGATTGGTATGGCGGTGCCCTGAGGGTTTTTTCACCCTCCTCTGCAGTGTGTGGGTGCGGGTCACTTGCCAGGGTTATTTGGGTGTATCTCACTGAATCATTTCCTTGCCGTAGCAGGGCCCTTGTGCACTGGTGCACCTCGGTCCTCCTGTGCTCTGCCTATGGCACATACATCTAGTTTCCTGTGGGTTGTGATACTTTGGTCTCATTTTGGTTGCTGAGTTGTGTATGTGGTATGTGGGTGCTGGGTGGGGTGGTGGCCTGTGAGATACAGGAGGTCAGACTAAATGATCTGGGGGTCCCTTCTGGCCGTGAAATCTCTGACTCCATGTAAAGGAGGGTAATCCATACATAGGTAGTAGATCAGGTGCCAATAGGTCATGCTCAAGAACACAATGCAGAGTTCCCAGGATTTGCAGGACCAGTAGTTCTTGTGATTGTTTTGCACTGCCAATGTCTTCCACTGGCGCCTCTCTACTTGCACGGAGCCATAAGCATGGATGGTGGCTGGCACAGTTTGTGGCCACCCCGAACCCTGCCCCTTCTGTGTTGAGAGGGAGACCCTGGCACACACCAACTGGCAGCACGCCAAGTTGCAGCCCCTTTTCTGGCTCCACCAGATCCTTCTGCTGAGGTTCTGGGTGCACTTCTCCTCCCATCATTCGCGCTATGTGCTCCCTGCTCAGGGCTTCCTCACGTCACAGGGTTTCCTCATCACCCTCTTCCTGGGGCTGTCCATGCTGGCTGGCCATCAGCATGGGAGGAGGAAGCTCTCAGGGGAGGAGCTCTGTGACTATGGGACCTAATTCCAGTCCCTTATTGTCTCACGCGTCCGGACTGATGCCTTGGACTCCTTTGTGGAGCGGTGGGCGCTGTCCCGGGCGCTCATCTCAGTGCCCCTGTGCTGCTCGCTGGCTTAAAACCTTTAACCCGTCCCCCACTCCCATTCCTGGGTCTTAACATTTTGTCCCATGAGACTTGTTGTTTTCTGGTGTCTCGGCCCTTCCCTCAGTTGGGGGCTGTGTTGTAATGCCTGACCTGTCCTGGCGGCAGTAGTGAGCATTATTACTTTTGTTGCCACGTTGTGCTTTGCCATTCGTTATTTGCAGTGGTACGATCCAGTAATAATATCCTTCTAGACTAGAGTGTACAGTACTGGCCTTAGCAGTGCCAGTTTAAAGAAACGAATAAAAACCCACTAGCTAAACCAGTGATCCCCTAACTGTGGGGTGCACCCCCTAGGGAGGAACGTCTTGGTCAGCCCCCATGGCAGGCGGGCAGGGAGCACCACCCGACTGAGCCCCAGCTCCGCCCCCATCCCCAGCTCCGCCCCCATCCCCAGCTCCGCCCCATCCCCAGCTCCGCCCCCAGGTCTGTCTTCATCCCAAACTCCTCTGCTGAGCCAACTGTGCAGTAATGGGGTGTGGTGGTGGACAGATTAAATTACTGGTAAGGGGGGGCGCGACAGGAAAAGTGTGGGTGCCACTAAACACACAACTTTAGACATTGTGCAGTCACTTATTGGTCACTTCTTTTCAAATTGTAATTTAGTTATAGCTGTAAAATAACTTAGAATTTTTCCAAAAATAAATGCTGTTCCAAATCTGATAATGAGGATGGAGTGAAATGTTAGTGAGTCACGTACATAATTATGATCCGTAAACATAAATTCCAAAATAATTAGAAAAATAAATTCCCGTTCTTAATAAAAGAGAAAAAAACATAATCATGTATGTTAAAATTAAATCCAAACGTATTTAGTGGAGTGAAAAACAATTGAGTAAAATAGAGTGGTTAATGACAGTAACACAGAGTGTGTCTGTTAGAGCAAGTAAGCAGATTTTAAGCAGATTTTATTTATTTCTCTCCACTAAAGATCGTGTACAAAGTATCAAACTTGTTTTCCTGATATCTGTGTTAAGGCTCCAAAACTGATATCTCAAGGTTTGGGATTGGGAATATTTTGCTGTTTTATCTCGCGAGTGTTCTAAATATATATATATATATATATATATATATAAACTTAAAATACGTCTTTAATTGGTGTTTGTATATATTTATTTTTTCTTTCTTTATATGGGGATTAGATACAGTGCTCCTGTCGGTTAATTTCTAAATTATTATCTGCAAAAATAACACGTAGAGTTTTCAGGTGCCTGACTAGCCGCCCCTGGAATCACTGGTGCCCTTGAGTGGGTCACGGCAAGCAGGATGCTGTAATTTTTACTGTTTCTGATTTAGGGAGGGTCAGTGTTTGCCTCTCTGGTTTGTTATCTATCTACTTACTTATTTACGGATCCCAGCTTTGAGAGAGCCAGCTGCAGATCTGGAGCTGTGCAGCCCTTCGGTTCTTGTCCAGACGAGGCTTTATGGGTGTGATGTTAGCACGTTAGCCGGGAAGAACCTAGACTTTGACTTGACCAGGTTAGGATGTGGTACAGGCAGTATGGCTTGTCTAGTGTAGACTTCTGGCACCTTAAGACTTGCTAACATCACATCTTAAAACCCACTCTAGACAAGGTCTCTCTGCTCTTTGGAGAGGGTTGAAGGGCCAATTCTATAGTCATTTTTATCTCTTTGTTCCCATAGATGAGTCACCTGCTTCAGACAAAGAAAAATCAGGTCTGGCTATTAAACACATTAACTTTCTTTTTCTTTAAAATATTTTCATCTCCGTCCCAGTAAGCTCCCATTTGTGCAGAGTACCCGGAAATGCATTTGTGCAGAAATTGGTTTCCTTTTATTTTAGTGACAGAGCCAACAGATCTAACTACGGCAATTAATTTAGCAACATAAAAAATGAAGTGGAACATTTTGTCAGCTGAGCAGTTTGCGGGCGCTGTTTCTGCATGGCACTGAAACATTCTGTTTGGGAGTGCATTTAAACATTAAAAATGGCATTTAAAATGCATTTTAAGTTGCTCACCAGATGAAAATGGTCCTTCTGGCAAATACTTAGCACAGAATGTGAATTCAGAAGCTATTTGGCCGTAAGAAAATGCTCTGTACATTAGAGTGCTTTGTCAGCTTGACAGCAAAGAACAAACTTAAACAGTATTGGTGGGTTATTTTCCTGTAAGAAGCTGAGCTGTCGTTACATAACGAGAAAGGTAAAATAACTAGGAATAGGAGACAAATTGGCAGGTGTAATCTTAATTGAATTAATCTGTCAAAAATTACGCTAAGAAGTTGAGATTTATTTAGAATCACTGCGTCAAACTTGAATGATGGCATTAGATCTCTGCTCCTTTAAAAGACCCTACTGCGGTAATTTTTCCTAGTATTTGAATAGCTCGGTTGACTTTTAAACGTGATGGCTAATAACAGGACTAGGAGCTTGTGGGGGATGACATGCTGGCAGAAATCTTTATTTGTGCTGTTAAGTAACTAACGTTAAGGAAAGGGATAGGACTGCTTTATTTTTTTCCCAGGAGAGGATAGGATTCTCCCTGCTAGCATTGTCTTCATCTTGCTGCTCCCTTTGGATGGTGACTGACGGGTGGATGCCTTCCCACTAGTGGCTATTGTTGAGAGTTAGTTTTTGACTGGAGGAGGAAATAGCCAATCTATCTGTCCCCGGCCCAGAATCATAGAAGATGAGGGTTGGAAGGGACCTTAGGAGGTCATCTAGTCCAACACCCTGCTCAAAGCAGGGCCAACCCTGACTAAATCATCCTAGCCAGGGCTTTGTCAAGCCAGGCATTAAAAACCTCAAAAAGGGCCAGTCAGATCTCTCATTCCACTGTGGTGGCAAAGACAGAAGTGCTTCTGATGCTCTGAGAACACCAGGCCTGGGTACATTGGAGATTTTAATGGTCTTCCTTTCAGCCTGCGTTTTTCTCTCCGGCGAAGGCGTGAGAATTGCTACTTGCTTGCTGCCAGCAGTTACTTTTGATTCTTACCTTCTGGAAAGGACTGAGCAATTCTCAAATCTGTCAGTGAACAAAGGTTAATCTGATACCCGTAATCATCTGAATTCCTACTAACATTTCTATTAGTGATTATTGCCCAGCCCTGTGCGGGCCTCTCTGTCCTGCCTACCGGGCCCCACTCATTCCAGACTGCAGATGTGTAACTCCAGGGGAGTTGCTCTTGCTTTAAACCAGTGTAACTAGGAGCAGAATTGGGTCCCCCGTGGAATCCTTCTGCTGGCGTTCCTTTAGTTTTCTGGCAGGGTGAATGTGGAATATTAACGGAGCCACACAAAGTCCTGTTACCATCCCCTGAGAGCACCAGGGTTGGGCGCAAGGACAGTGCGTGAACCTTCCTTGCCATGTATGTTCTAGTCTGGTTTTCAGTTTCTTAAGTAGTGGGGCTTCTGTCATTTTCCTTGGGAGTTAATTCCACAGTCTAACCATTGGATCATATTTCCTTGCATTTAACGTTTTCCATTCTTAGTGCCATCCTGTTTCTCTGAGCAATCTCCCCTTGTGCCATGGTAACTTGTTCCTCTTCGTCATCGGTATTTACACTATTCACATAGTTCTGGACAGAAAGTGTTCAAGACGCAGATTTCCCTCCCTTTGGTTTTAGAAGTGTAATATCCCAGTGCTTGGATGGAGAGTCCTGTGGGAACTTGTATGCGAAAAGCACCAAATAAAGCTGTTTCATTAGGGTAGTCAAATGAGCAATCTGGTTTAGTAGCCTAGCTGTGAGAACGCCTGGAAGGTAGCCAAGGTTATCTCAAGGTAGGTCATCTTATTGTTTCCCTGTATCAAAACGTATGTTTGGATTCTGTTATACAGTGACTGAATTTTCAGACTAATATTACTGGGGAGATCTGCTGTTATCTCTGGGTGAATTACAGAAGCTTTTTCTCTCAGAATTAATTGTATCTTTAGAGGGGTTTAGTGCATAATCTCTGGTCTACGCGATCTTTCACTTGTCAAGGGGAGGTCGCTTTGTGCAATGAATGTGGGAAGCTCAGCTCAAATGGGAGTTTCTGTTGCAAAATCAGTTGAATTGTTCCACAATTTGGCACATGCCACATCTCTTTGGAAGGCAGGTGTGTTACTGAAACGGGTGGGATATCAATACTCGGCACATGCTGCTTATGGAGATGGGGGCCTTTTCGTTTGAGGCTTAAGTCTATTGCCAGGAGTTTGTGGATCTCTTTGGGGCAGGAGTGCGGCGTTGCTCTCTGGTGTGAGTTTTTGTGAGAAGAAAGACTCCCCGCTTTTCAAAGTTGTCAGCCCTTGATTTTCAGAGGTGAAAATAGAATGCACTCAGTTGTTGCTGAGAAACGGCACCTGCAGTGTGGGATGCTCAGTTGTCTTGTTTTCATAATTTTTCCTCCTTTTCCTTTTGCTGCAAAAGCCTTAAGAACACAGGAATTCATTGCACAAGCAGTAGCTGGAAGCTCCTAGGAGCCAAGGCGAGCATTAGAAGAACTCCGTTACATTGCTGTCTCCGCTCCTTATCCACTTACAACAGCAACTTTGCCCATACAGATGATTCTTAGTTTAAAGAGAATTTTTCCAATGGCTTGTGTTGGAGATTGATGCGGCAGTGGCTGAAGGCGCAATGGCTTAACAGTGCAGTCTCTCAGTTTTACACCCTTCTGTGCTTTGGCTCCAGCCCAAGTCCTCATACAACTGGCTGGATTATTCCTCTGCAGACTGCCCTGGCTGTTCAGCAGGGAATTTTCAGTTCTTGTCCATGCTAGCAATTTTATTCAGGAGGATGGAAACATTTTGGTATGTAGGATTCCCAAATGCTAGCAGCCCTGCAACTGCCTTGGGCTTCATTCCCCATTGATTTTGTTCCTCGCCACCTTCCCTACAGTTTGCATCAATGAGTGTGTTTTTTAATAGCACTGGAAGAAGAAATTTTGTTTAGATATTTAATAATGTTTTAAAAGGACACTGCTCAAATTTGGACCCAAATTTAGGATCGAGTCCTGAAGCTTTTCATAGAATCATAGAGTTGGAAGGGACCTCAGGAGGTCATCTAGTCCAACCCCCTGCTCAAAGCAGGACTAACCTCAGCTAAATAATCCCAGCGAGGGTTTTGTCAAGCCGCAGCTTAAAGACCTCTAAAGATGGAGATTCCACCACCTCCCTAGGTAACCCATTCCAGTGCTTCACCACCCTCCTAGTGAAAAACGTTTTCCTAATGTCCAACCTAGACCTCCCGCACTGCAACTTGAGACCATTGCTCCTTGTTCTATCAGCTGCCACCACTGAGAACAGCCTAGCCCCATCCTCCCTGGAACCCACTTTCAGGCAGTTAAAGGCTGCTATCAAATCCGCCCTCACTCTTCTCTTCTGCAGACTAAACAAGCCTAGTTCCTTCAGCCTCTCCTCATAAGTCTTGTGCTCTAGCCCCCTCATCATTTTTGTTGCCCTCCGCTGGACTCTTTCCAACTTATCCACATCCTTTTCGTAGTGGGGGGCCCAAAACTGGACACAATACTCCGAATGCGGCCTCACCAATGCTGAATAGAGGGGAATAATCACTTCCCTCGATCTGCTGGCAATGCTCCTACTAATGCAGTCCAATATGCTATTATCCTTCTGGGCAACTAGGGCACACTGCTGACTCATATCCAACTTCTTAGCCACTGTAACCCCCAGGTCCTTTTCTGCAGAACTGCTGCCTAGCTCATCGGTCCCCAGTCTATAGCTGTGCATGGGATTCTTCTGTCCTAAGTGCAGAACTCTGCACTTGTCCTTGTTGAACCTCATCAGATTTCTTTTGGCCCAATCCTCCAGTTTGTTTAGGTCCTTCTGTATCCTATCCCTACCTGCCAGGGTATCTATCAGTCCCCCCAGCTTAGTGTCATCTGCAAACTTGCTGAGGGTGCAATCTACCCCATCTTCCAGATCATTAATGAAGATGTTGAACAAAACCGGCCCCAGGACTGACCCCTGGGGAACTCCGCTTGTGACCGGTTGCCAGCTAGACATGGAGCCATTGATCACTACTTGGTGAGCCCTGTGCTCTAGCCAGTTCTCTATCCATTTTATAGTCCATTCATCCAACCCATACTTCTTTAACTTGCTGATAAGAATACTGTGAGAGACCGTATCAAAAGCTTTGCTAAAGTCAAGATATATCACGTCCACCACTTTCCCCACATCCACAGAGCCAGTCACCTCTTCATAGAAAGCAATCAGGTTGGTCAGGCATGACTTTCCCTTGGTGAATCCATGTTGACTGTTCCTGATCACCTTCCTCTCTTCCAAGTGCCTTAAAATGGATTCCTTAAGGATCTGCTCCATGATTTTTTCCAGGGATTGAGGTGAGGCTGACTGGTCTGTAGTTCCCTGGATCCTCTTTCTTCCCTTTCTTGAAGATGGGCACTATATTTGCTTTTTCCAATCATCAGGGACCTCCCCCAATTGCCACAAGCTTTCAAAGATAATAGCCAATGGCTCTGAAATCACACCGGCCAACTCCCTCAGCACCCTCGGGTGCATTGCATCCGGCCCCATGGACTTGTGTATGTCCAATCCTTCTAAATAGTCTTGGACCTGTTCTTTCAGCACTGTGGGATGTTCACCTCCTTCCCATTCTGTGCCACCCAGTGCAGCAGTCTGGGAGCTGACCTTGTCTGTGAAGACAGAGGCAAAAAAGGCATTGAGTACCTCAGCTTTCTCCACATCCTCTGTCACTAGGTTGCCTCCCCCATTCTGTAAGGGGCCCACACTTTCCCTAATCTTCCTCTTGTTGGTAACATACCTGTAGAAACCCTTCTTGTTCCCCTTCATGTCCCTTGCTAGCTGCAACTCCAATTGTGCTTTGGCCTTCCTGATTTCATTCCTGCATGTTCGAGCAGTGTTTGTATACTCCTCCCTCGTCATCTGACCAAGCTTCCACTTCTTGTCAGCTTCTTTTTTGCGTTTAAGCTCACCAAAGTCGTCTTTGTTAAGCCAAGCTGGACGCCTACCATATTTGCTATTCTTTCTGCACATCGGGATGGTTTGTTCCTGTGCCCTCAATAACGTTTCTTTAAAATACAGCCAGCTCTCTTGGATTCCTTTCCCCTTCATATTAGCCTTCCAAGGGATCCTGCCCATCAGCTCCCTGAGGGAGTCAAAGTCTGCTTTTCTGAAGTCCATGGTCTGTATCCTGCTGTTCTCCTTTCTTCCTTTTGTCAGGATCCTGAACTCGACCATCTCATGGTCACTGCTGCCTAGGTTGTCACCCACTTCTACTTCCCCTACCAAATCTTCCCTGTTTGTGAGCAGCAGGTCAAGAGAAGCATGGCCCCTAGTTGGTTGCTCCAGCACTTGCACCAGGAAGTTGTCCAGCGAACACTCTCCAAAAACTTCCTGGATTGTTTGTGCTCTGCTGTATTGCTCTTCCAGCAGATGTCAGGGTGATTGAAGTCCCCCATGAGAATCAGGTCCTGTGAACTGGAAACTTTCCCTAGTTGACTGAAGAAAGCCTCATCTACCTCGTCCTCCTCATCTCGTGGTCTGTAACAGACACCCACCACGATATCACCCTTATTGTTCTTGCTTCTAAGCTTAACCCAGAGACTCTCAACTGGCTTATCTCCAGTTTCATACTAGAGCACAGAGCAATCATAGTGCTCTCTTACATACAGTGTAACTCCTCCATCCTTTTGCCCCTGCCTGTCCTTCCTGAACAGTTTATACTCATCCATGACAGTGCTCCAGTTGTGTGAGTTACTCCACCAAGTCTGTTATTCCAATCATGTCATAGTTTCTTGACTGTGCCAGGACTTCCAGTTCCTCCTGCTTGTTTCCCAGGCTTCTTGCGTTCGTGTATAGGCACTTGAGATAACTAACCGATTGCCCTACTTTCTCAGTATGAATCAGGAGGCCTCCCCTGCTGCATCCTTCTCCTCCTGCTTCCTTGTGGTGTCCCACTTACCCACTTACCTTCAGGCTTAGGTCTCCGTCCCTCATCGAACCTAGTTTAAAGCCCTCCTCACTAGGTTAGCTAGCCTGTCCGCAGAGATACTCTTTCCTCTCTTCGTTAGGTGAATCTCATCTCTTTCTAGTAATCCTTCTTCCTGGAACAACATCCCATGATCGAAGAATCCAAAGCCCTCTCTCCGACACCACCTGCGTAACCACGCATTTACTTCCGCCATGCGACGGTCCCTACCTGGGCCTTTCCTTCAACAGGGAGGATGGATGAGAACACCACTTGCACTTCAAACTCCTTTATCCTTCTTCCCAGAGCCACATAGTCTGCAGTGATCTGCTCAAGATCGTTCTTGGCAGTGTCATTGGTGCCCACGTGGAGAAGTAGGATGGGGTAGCGGTCGGAGGACTTGATGAGTCTTGGCAGTCTCTCCGTCACATCCTGAATCCTAGCTCCAGGCAAGCAGCACACTTCTCTAGTTTCCTGGTCCAGACGGCAGATGGATGACTCCATCCCCCTTAGGAGAGAGTCCCCGACCACCATCACCCTTCTCTTCCTCTTGGGAGTGGTGGTCGTGGAACCCCCATCCCTAGGACAATGCATCCCTTGCCTTCTGATCAACAGGGTCTCCTTCTGATCCATTCCCTCAGATGAGTCTCCCAAATCATTCTCTGCTGTAGTATCTGTGCAGAGAGCCTGAAAACAATTCCTTACCTCTATCTGCATGGTGGGCATGTAGATTCTCTTTCTTCGGGAGGTCACATGCTGCCAATTTTCTTCCCCGTTCTTCGGTTTCCCCTGCTCTGCCTTCTCTGATTCTTCCTCATGCTGTGCCTGCAGTAACAAATCATGTCTTCGATCGAGAAAGACTTCGTTTTCTTTAATGCAACACAGGGTTGATACTTGGGTCTCTAGTCCTTTAACCTTCTCTTCCAATATAGAAACCAGCCTGCACTTTGTACAGATGAAGTCGGCTCTATCCTGTGGGAGGAAGACCATAGCACATCCAGTGCAGGTGACCAGAGCAGATCGCTCACTTTCCATATCTTTCCTCTGAGAGCCTCTTCAGATGCTGTATTTACTGCTCAGCAAAACTGAAAGGCAAAAACCTGTTGTGGGCTCTCCCCCCAGGCGAACTCCCTCTGTTCGCCGCTCACTTGGTTCGCCCCTGGCTGCTTCTTATAAGGCTGCTGGCTCGAAGCAGTTGCCCTGCCTCAGTGTCTCCCTCTGCAATCAACCACTCAAGGCCCACCTGGAACAAAGCACTCCCAATTCACACTTTTCAATCAATCCAATCAATCAATCAATCAATCACACACAGGGTGAACTGCCAAACAGTCCCTGTAACTGCACCAGTCACAATCACGCACCCAGTCAGCTGTAACTTGCACCAGTCACACAAATGGTCTCTCAGATACTCACCCCTCTAGCACACAACACAGCTCCCCTCACGTAGCACTCACCTGGGCTCCTTTCGGACAGATCCCAGGCAAACTCCTTCTGTTTGCCTTTCCTCTGTTCCTCTTTTACTCATTTGAGAACCCCGTGGAAGTCCATAGTATTACTCACGTGAGTAAATGCTGTGTGACCAGTTAGAGTCTGGAAATATATACATAAGTGCCAAAGAGATGAGGGAGCAAAAATCCCTCTGACAGTCACTGGGATAGAGCACAAGGCTCATTGAAAGTCACTGGGACGTGCGCTCCTAACTCCCTTAGGTCCTTTGAAAACTTTCCCACCAAATGGCTGTATTTATTGTATTAATGTATGTCCCAGCCTTTCCAAGGCAGCTCTCACCATAGGGCGGAGCACCCACTTCTGACTAGACTTACTACAGACCAGGCGAAATGTCCCTTGATTTTTCATTCCAAAGGAAACATTTCTTAAAACGAATGAATGAGTGCCCCCTATAAGATTTGCACCCTGTTGTAGCTAATTCAGGAGAACCTAGACCTGCACCAGAAGAAGAACTGACATCTGTTCCCACTTTCTAAGCTGCAAGAAATATAGACCCTGATGCGCAACCCAGTGGAATCAGTGGGAGTCTTGTCTCTGGGCTTTGATCAAGCCCCCGGAGTGTATCTAGTGAAAAACAAATGAGATTTGTAAAATCCGGTCGACTAATCTGAGGGTATTTGTAACCTGGGAGGGGATTTGCGTGCTTCATTTTGTAAAAGATGGCTCTAAAGGCAAGACTTTGGGTGACCATGCAAGCAGCAGCGCATTCTGTTCTTGCTTTGTGTTCTCATTCTCCACGCACCAGTGATGAGGGCTGGATTTTCACTGTCCCCATCCCCAACGGTCCGTTTGTTTGTGTTCGAAAGGCGTGCGCTATCCCCTTCTTGGCCCTGCCAGTTCCCTGCTGTGCTGGGATGTTGAGCCGCTTCACAGGCTGCTCGCCCTTGCTGTTAGTATGTGTGCCTGACCTCTGTGTGGGGGAGGAGGCATGCCAGCCCAAGAAGCTGGCCACGCTCTAGCACCTGGCCGTGACTTGCAGGACCCTTCATGAAACCAGACAGAATTAAACTTTTTGTTTCCTGTTTGCCGGCCCGGCTTAAAAAAAAAAAGTCAGTGAGGCTGGCGCACCCAACAAGACAGTCTTTGTATTAATGTAATTAATCGGTTTAGCTCAGGGGCAGTGAGGATGGGCATTCATGCTAACACCAGAATTTCTTGGGGTTTTAAGACTGTTCCAAGGCAGGGGCCTGATCACCCACCCGGGCTTCCCCAGGGCCAATGGGCCCTATGTCTTGGGATCAGGCCTGAAAGGAATCCCCATAATAAGCTTGCTACCCTGTCTGTTTCTCACTGTTGCCAATCTGCGGCTGTTGATGTCCTTTGGAATTTGTTTTTCTACCCACACAGGATCTTGCTGCAGCGTTTCACACCCCAGTGACTCAGAACTGTGGAGGTTGGTGCTAACACCTCCAACCGAGACACTTCACTCCGTGCCCCTGGCCTAGGAAGGCCATGCATGCATGTCTGGGCATGGGGGCAGCACTTACGTTAGAAACCGCACTTCCATGCCATTAGAATTTGTCCATCAGCATTTGTTGGGGATGGATCTTGGCACAGAGCCTCAGCCCGGGAGGGGGTGAGATTTTTAAATAGAAATAATGTGTGGTTGTTTTTAAACAGTGACAGTGTGTATTAAATACCAGAAATTCGGTGTAAGATGCACTGGTTAATTTCCATCAATTTAAATTAAAACCAGCCTCAGTTAAAGAACACTCTCTGCTGGGGTTTGGTGTTTGCAGTCATGGCTGCGGCAGGGGGTCATTAGGAGCATGGCAGGGCACTTTTGGCAAAGTCTAAATTAGAGAGCCCTTTCTGGCTGATGGCATTCTCGGGTTGCAAACTCCATGGCCTCGTGAGTCCTGGATCTACTGCTGGAAGGAGAGCTGGAGGGTGAGCTGGGTGGTGAGGAGTGTTGTATTGTGTTGTCACAGGCCTGGTGTCCAAGCTCTTTCATCATGGCAATCTTGTTACACAATGGCTGGTTGCAATGAACTGTTCTCCCCAGTGGCCTGCATAGGGCCCGGAGTTAGAAATCATCCTGCTTCCTGTGGACAGGCGGCTGGGGATAAAGTGAGCAACAAAAGGCATCAGTGAAACATCCCGTGACACAATCTCACTATGGGCAGATGAAGGTGGGGGCAAAGTGACTGACCAAATGTCTTTGGTAAAATGAGGTGATCCTGGAGTGAAGAATCAAGGGTACAAATACAGGGCAGGGTGGAGGAAAGAGACTGGAAAAGAAGAATACAGTCTGTTTCACTCTGCAGGTGAGACCAGCTCCCCTTCTCCATAGCTAGTTTGTCATACAAGCATTCCAACCACCTAGGCCCCATAGGCTTCTTTTGATTGGTATAGCAATGTAACTGCAAGGCTTTGTGAATGATAATTGGGAATCATTTAAGAACGCCTTACTAGGTGCCCAAAAAGCCACAATGGAGGAAGAAGCCCAAAAACAAAAAATGACTTGGTTTATAGGGGAAGTGAAGGCAGCTTTATATATATATATATAAAATAGAAGAAAGGAAAGTTGATAATAATGAATATAAATCAGAAGTTAGAAATTGTAGAAAATTGATAAGGGAAGTAAAGGGACACAAGGAGAATGATATGGCCAGCAAAGGACAATGAGAACAAGTTTTTTAAATATATTAGGAACAAGAAGAATCCTGACAATAGTTTTGGTCCATTATTAGATGGCAATGGTAGAGTTATCAGTGATAAAGCAGAAAAGGAAGAAGAGTTCAATAAATATTTCTTTTCTGTATTTGGGGTAAAACAGATGATCTAGTCTTCTCATTTGGTGATGATAACATTCTTTCCAGTCCACTAATATCTCTGGAAGATGTAAGTCGGAAGGTACTAAAGTTAGACATTTTTAAATGAGCAGGTCTGGATAACTTGCTTCCAAAAGTTTTAAAAGAGTTGGCTGAGGAGCTCACTGAACCATTAATGTTGATTTTCAGTAAGTCTTGGAGCCCTGGGGAAGTTCCAGAAGACTGGAAGAAAGCTAATGTTGTGCCAATTTTTAAAAAGAATACATGGGATGACCTGGGTAATATAGACCTGTTAGACTGACATCAATCCCTGGTAAGATAATGGAGCAGCTCATATGGGACTTGATTAATAAAAACGTAAAATTGGGTAATGTGATTAATGCAAAGCAACTTGGTTTATGGAAAATAGATCCTGTCAAACTAACTTGATATCTTTCCTTGAAGAGATTTCAAATTTGATTGATACTAGACTTCTCTAAGGTGTTTGATTTGATACCACATGACATTTTGATTATAAAACTAAAATGATATAAAAGTAATGTGGTACACTTTAAATGGATTAATGACTGGCTAACGGATAGGTCTGAAAATGTAACTTTATAGCGGGGAGCTTTATAGGGAATCATCATGATGTGTTTCCAGGGGGTCCCTCAGGGATCAGTTCTTGGCCCTACGCTATTTAACATCTTTAGCAATGATTTGGAAGAAGATGTAAAATCATCACTGATAAAATTTGCAGGTGAAAAAAAAATTGGAGGAATGGTAAATAATGAAGAGAGCAGATCATTGGTTCAGAGCAATCTGAATTGTTTGGTGAACTGCGCACAAGCGAACAATGTGTTTTAATATGGCTAAATGTGAATGTATAAATCTAGGCTGAAAGAACATCGGCCGTACTTACAGGGAAGGATTTCATGGGAATCAGTGACTCTGAAAAAGATGTAGGGGTGTGGTGGATAATCAGCTGAATGTGCGTTCCCAGTGCGATGCTCTGGCCAAAAGAGCTAATGGGATCCTGGGATGCATAAACTGGGGAATCTCAAGTAGAAGTAGAGATGTTATCTTGCCTCTGTATTTGGCAGTGATGTGACCGGTGTTGGAATCCTGTGTCCAGTTCTGTTGCCCACAATTCGAGAAGGATGTTGACAAATTGGACCGGGTTCAGAGAAGGAAGAAGTTTTTCCCTAGGAGGGTGGTGAAGCACTGGAATGGGTTACCTAGGGAGGAGGTGGAATCTCCATCCTTAGAGGTTTTTAAGCTGCGGCTTGACAAAGCCCTGGCTGGGATGACTTAGCTGAGGTTGGTCCTGCTTTGAGCAGGGGGTTGGACTAGATACCTCCTGAGGTCCCTTCCAGCTCTAATCTGCTATAATTCTGAGAACCACAAGAATGATTAAGGGCTTAGAAAACATGCCTTATAGTGATAGCTCCAAGAGCGCAATCTGTTTAGTTTAACAAAGCGAAGGTTAATGGATGACTTGATAACTGTCTCTAAGTACCTATGTGGGGAAAAGAAGATTTAATAATGGCCAGTGAAATGACCAGTGGCTGGAAGTTAAAACTAGACAAATTCAGAGTGGAAATAAGGTGCACATTTTTAAACGGTGAGAATAATTATCCATGGGAACAATTTACCGAGAGTTGTGGTGGATTCTCCATCACTGCCAATGTTTAAATCCAGACTGGATGTTTTTCTAAAAGATCTGATCTAGGCATTTTGTGGGGCAGGTCTCTGGCCTGTGTTATCCAGGAGGCCAGAGTAGATGATCCCAGTGGTCCCTTCTGGCCTTGAAATCTACGAATGTTTCTTGGCCCTTCTGTCACTGCTAATGTCAAGCAGTGATCCTATCACTGAGTCCAGACCTCCTCCTCTCCCAGTGCAGTGTGATAGGAAAACTGTGGTGCTGCCTGGAAGCTGAGGGCAGGATAGTATCAGCAACCATCAGCTGAGCGTGTTCTAGAGCAAGGCTTGGGTGCAAACACTGGGGCACAGCAAGACAAGTACTTCTTGGAGCACTCCAGATTAATTACATTTTATAGTGCCTTCAGGATGGTCCAACTCCCTGCAGTGTTATGGGACACCCTTACCCAGTGTTCTAGGTGTCGATAAGCACGGCCTCATTTCGTATCTTCACAGGCAGCAGTTCCTGAACTTGCCACAGGTTCCTGAGCCGGAAGCTGGATGTAGGACTGCAGGCTGTGTGATTGGTTGGGAGGACAGGATGCTTTTTTCGAAGTTGTGTTTGTCATTGTGAGCGTGTTCTCCTGAGTGGGGAAGCCATGTCCGCCTTCTCCCCAAGCAAGCACTCAGAGGAGATGTTCAGAGCACAGGATGGCGAAGAGGCTTTGAAAACCTAGAGAGATGGAGTGGCACAACAGGAATTGCAGGGAACATAAAACTACAGAAAATCAATATCCCTTTTTGTACCCTACTGCCAAAGCATTGGAGGGAAGGAAGCTCCTACTCTCTCTTGTGCAGATGGATAAAACATAGAGTTCAGACGCTCAAAAGGCGAGGCTCTGCCAGCAGGTATCATGCAATCAGTAGCAACATCCAGTGTGGAAAGACTGCATGCTCCTTTTCAGTCCTGGTTATTATGGTAGTGCTTATGGATCAGTCCAGACTGGGGCGCCATTGTGCTGGGCGGTGCATAAGCAGAGTTGGAGCTGGTCTCTGCCCCAAAGAGCTGACAGTTTTATTAGATCAGACAAATGGGGGTGGGGTACAACACCCCAGCAGAGCCGATAATGGGATGGCAGCAAGCAGCAGGGTTTGTTATTTTTGCCTTGATTTTTTTGGGGGGCTGGGTGGGTTTAGTTTGGGTGGGATCAGCTAAATGGGAAGAAGAGTGAAGGGAGGGGGAACATGGCAGGGGAGAAAAGGGTAATGAGAGTGGATGTGGGGTGAAGAGACTGTGAAGGGGGGGTCTCTGAAGGTCCCTGCTTTGGCTGCTTCTGCTGACCAGAATGGATCCTCTCTGCAGATTTTCCCTAAGGCCACATGGCAGGGGGGAGGGGAGGCTCCACCTGGTCCTATTTCCCCAAAGCGCTGCGGTGGCAGGGTGTCTCCTCTGCATATTTCTGGTTTGGTGGGGGAGGAGTGGCCCTGGCTCTGGGCCCTGTTTTATCCCTTCCCCTCAATGCAGCAGCCTCTGCTTTGGCTGCTGCTACTGGATCAAGATCAGCAAAGGGATGGCCTGGTCCAGCCACGTTTACTGGCACTACAAGATAGATGCCCTTTTCTCTGCAGACGCAGCAGCTGGGAGACAGGGACTGCAGTCAGGAATCGAATGATCTCTTCACTTCCTTTTGTTCCTGAAACATACATAAATGTTTGCCCTCCCAGGATAGTGCTGTTCAACTGACTTCCCAGAAGGACTGTCAGACGCAGGAAGAGGTTGTCTTACCTGTTCCTTTTATTTATTTATTTTTTTAAACTAGTATTTGTGTCCAGCAATTCATCTGATCTGAGCTGAGAGTAGATGTACATGCTGGAAAATCTCTGTTACGAGTGTGTGCGTGTGAGCACACACTCACACCTTTGCGCTCTTGTTTTCTGCAAACGTTCAAGTGTTTGAGATTTGCTAGTGTGCAGGCTCATGAAAAGCAAATGTTGAGTTTGAATCTCAAATATTTGCCAAAAGCAAATTCTGAATTGTATATTCAATTATAAAATTAATCAGTGCAGTGTTTGGGTAGTTACATAAATCGTGTGATATGTTATTTCTATTCCCTGGTTGGATGAGTTGTGTAACTTTCCAACTCAGTGCAAATTGCGAATGGTAAATATCACAATTGTATATGCTATTAGAAATTTGCACTGTTAAGTTAGTTACAGTGTGAGTTGCAAATTATATGTACGTTCCAACTGCAAATAATGCAATCAGTCTGAAGACCAAGAATTATTTGCTGAAAAGTTGGCGAATAACTTGGAATAATAAGTGGTGTAAGAATTTCACAATCCGGCCCTGGCCAATTCCTACCTGGAAAAAAGGTGACATTTATCGAACACATTACAAGTTGTAAATAACTGACTTGTTCGACTGTCCTATTCAGAGAAATAGCTTAAATCAAAAATCCCTTATGACATATTCTAGTGAAATCGATTCAACATTTAACAATCTCAGTAGTATTGTTCCAGAGGGGTAGCCATGTTAGTCTGTATACAGCAAAAACAACGAGAGTTCTGTAGCACTTTAAAGACTAACAAATTTAATTTCAGCAGGCATAAGCTTTCGTGGGCTTCAGCCCACTTCCTCAGATGCAGTTGGTAGAAATAATACAGCGAATATTGGCAACATATACATATCCAAAGGCATAGACAACAATAGGGTAGGTGGATGAAAGCCGGATACTTGAGGCCTAACTGGATTTAAATTGGGTTTAAACAGGGATTTGGAATGGCTATCTCATTACAAGAAGTAATTTGCTCTGATCACCCATTCTCACCTCCTACTCAATGGTTGTCATTAGGCCTCAAGTACTCGACTTTCTTCCACCCACCCCATTGTTGTCTATGCCTTTGGATATGTATATGTTGCCTCCTATATATGTTGCCAATATTTGCTGTATTATTTCTACCAACTGCATCTGAGGAAGTGAGCTAAAGCCCACGAAAGCTTATGCCTGCTGAAATTAAATTTGTTAGTCTTTAAAGTGCCACAGAACTCTCATTGTTGTTTTTAGTAGTATTGTTACAACTTTGGGAGTGTGTCCATCAGGCAGTGCCAGTGAGTGGGGAAGATGCTGATTCCTGAGCCCAGGAGCGCTTCATCTGCCTGCCGCCCCTGCTCTGTAGACAACAAAAATCCTCCATAGGATTGTCAGGGGTGGAAATTAGGCGGCAATAAAGTGTCAGATAAAATGTATTCAAATAAACTCTTCACTATTAATGGATGGGAGCCTGCACTATGGAGAATTGTATGCACCTGGTGCTTAATGTAAGGGGTCTATTAGCCCCTTACTGAAACTGAGTGGGTCTTTTGGGTTGGCATCTCTGGAGGAAGCAGGATCCTGGAACAGACACAGCCCCAGGGCCCCTGGAGAGAGGCCAACACAGGTCAGCCTGAGTGACAGGGCGGGCAGGCCAATGTGGGAGCCAGGGGGGCGGGACAGGGGGCGGGGCTCCTGTCCTCTGTGTGAGCTGAGCCGGCCTGGGCAGAGAGCGGGGCCGAGCTAAGGACGAAGCAGCCGGCGGCTGGGAAGCCAGAGAAAAGGCCCAGAGAGCCGAGCCGGGCTGAGCTGACCCACAGCAGCAGAGCCAGAGGGGCGCCCACAGAGCCGAGCCGAGCCGAGCACAGGTGCGCTGAGCAGAGCAGGAGCAGTAGTTTGGGCCAGGTGCGCTGAGCGGCTGGGGGGAGCGAGCGGGACCCTGGGCAGGGCCTGGCGCAGGGAGACGCCAGCAGCCCAGAGTCCTCGCAGGCCAGACTCAGAGGGGGATCGTGATCCTGACGGGGGGGCCTGACGCTGGGAGAAGGGCTCTGCCCCCTAGCGCCTGGGGGCGTGTGGCCACGGCCAGAGCCAGTGTCTAACTCTCTGCATCCCTGCACCGCGGCCAGGGCCTGGCCAGGGGCTGTGACGTGTGACACAGACTGTGAACCTCCCTTACACCCCAGAGACGCTGTGTGTGGTACCCCGGGCCAGGGGGCAGTGTTAGGTTATTTTTTATTTCTGTTTGTTTAATACATTGTATTATTTGCACTGCATGCAATGATCAGTGGGTCAGGGAAGGGCCCAGTGCAGAGTTAGTACCCCGGGGTGGGGACACCCTAGCCCCTGCCCTAAGGGACCATGCCAAGATTGGGGGTTGAGCCCCATGAATTCTGGGCCCAGCTTTGTTGGGTTACAGGGACCCCACCACACAGGAGAGTGGGAGGGGAGCCCTCGAGCTCAGGTGGGCGTCTGGGTGAGGAGAATGGGAGCAAGGACTCAGATCCTTTTGCTAGCCAACTCCACCAGGGTAGCGTGTGAGCCGGGAAAGTTCCCCACAATAGCAGGCCCATTCCCCCGCTTACATTAATATCTTCGGTGCTGCGGTGAACAGCCCTGGCTTTATTGCAGTTGTTCTGGTTAGGTCTAGCCAGAATGTATAGGCAAACGGGGAAGGTACTTTCAACACCCCAC
Organism: Emydura macquarii macquarii; assembly: GCF_026122565.2. Classification (NCBI taxonomy): domain Eukaryota; kingdom Metazoa; phylum Chordata; order Testudines; family Chelidae; genus Emydura; species Emydura macquarii. The sequence continues at coordinate 688,274 of NW_027130449.1, read as the reverse complement.
CCCAAAATAATCTCCCACCGCTATGAAATTCCATGCAGGAAGCGGTATTTTGAGAACATTAAGGCGGCAAAGTAAAGCACTCCGAAGTCAGGACAGCCCAAGTTACAGTAGCCTTTACCTAGGTGGTAACACACACTATTATTTCCGTAGGACCCAGCCTCATTTGCCAAACTGTCTCCCAGATGTTACCTCAGTGACCTGAGGCTTAGGATAGGCAGCTTTCACTGCTGGACCAGTGACAAGGTTAAGGGCCGGTATCTCCTGGGGAATAAATATTTGAGATGGGAGTGTAACAGAAAAAGATGTAACCAAAATCCAGTCGCTGCAAGGTGGAGCTAGACAAATTCAGACAGGATGTAATATGCACATTTTTAACAATGAGGGTAATTAACCACTGGAACAATTTACCAAGGATCATGGGGGAATCTCTATCGCTGACCATTTTTAGGTCCATACTGGATATTTTTCCAAAATATGAGTTTCTCATTGAGTGTGACTGCCCTGTAGCACCACCTGCTTAGTTAGTGTGGCATTGCAGGTACTCCCTGCCTCGGTTTCCCTTTTCGGAAAGCCTAGAATTTCACTTCAGGCCCCCTCAACACTTGACTCAGTGATACCCTTCTTGGGGCTAGTTTCTTAAAAAACTTCATACAAAGGGTCTGTAACAAAAAGTCCCAAATGAACAAAAAGTGCTTCAGGCGAAGCTCTGTTTGCTGTGCCCTCAGGGTTGTCTGTCTCTCTGAGTGTGTCGATACTGCACTTAGACGCCCGCAGCTGGCCCAAGCCAGCTGACTCAGGCCAAGGGGCTGTTTCACTGCAGTGTAGATGTTCGACGCCCCAGCTCTTGGAGCCTTCCAGCTCTGAGGATCCCAGAGCTCAGGTTCAAACATCTACATGGTAATTAAACAGCCACTGAGCCTGAGCCCTGTGAGTCTGTGTCAGTTGGCAAGGGCCAGCCATGGGTGTCTAACTGCAGTGTTGGCAGGCCCTATGTGTTGCCTTATGGCGGGAGCCCCCCCCCCCAGCCCTCCTCCAGGAGCTGGCTCATTCAAGCAATCATTGTCCCTCTCCTCACCAGAAGACCCCAGCTCTCCTCTTGGAGCTGGGCTGCAATTCAGCCCCCTGTAGGACCTTCACTAACTTCTACCTGAGCTGGCCCCACTTAGGCCTTCGGGTCCAAGGGTCTGGCGGCAGCGGAGCCACCTCCTTTTGGTGTCTGCCTACCCTGGTACGAGAGGAGACCAGCATCCGTGGTGCTTCCCTCCTCCTAGCTTAGCCCCAGGTGGTCGGGTGATGGGAACCTTGCCCCTCCCTCTCTGTAACGGTTTCCTCCTGAACACTTCTTACTCCCAGGATCACTTCCTCTCTCCCAGTGTCTCCCAGGTCCTTGTGCCTATAATTGGACCTTTCCACTCTTAAAGAGCCATGCCAGGTGGCAAGGTGGACTGACCGTTAGGCAGTACTGTCCTTAAGGGGCAGACTACCCATCACAATGCTATTGTTCAAACAGGAATTATTTCAGGGACGTTCTCTAGCCTGCGGGATACAGGAGGGCAGAGTGGATGATCACAATAGTCCCTTCTGGCCTTAGAATCTAGGAATAATCCAGGAGGGCAAGAAGTGGGAGCTTCATAGCATGGCAGGGGGAAGTTCCCAGCCCTTCAAAGGGGGAACGCTTGCTTCTAGCTACATTACAGACCCTGTAATAGTGACATTAATATGTACAGAAAAGCATTATTTGGAGAGGTTCCTAATGTCAGGTATTCACAGAAGAGACCATTGTGATGGTTTAGTCTGACTCCTGTGTAACACAGGCCAGGGAGCTTCACAGGCCCAGGCCCGCATTAACCCCAGGAGCTGCAGACACTCCGCCGCACACCTCATCTGGGGAAGTCAGTGGCAGCGCAGAAAGGGGGAAGGGCTGGACTCCACACATGTGCTGAAAGGTTTTGCATGCAGCAGTCTGGGCAGAAGTCTCTCTCTGCTGAAATCCCTTCACTGTAAGGCATGTTAAGTGTAGACAACTGCATGGGCTCGGGTTACATTTAGTACATAAATACTTGTGAATAACGCTGCTGTGCAATGAGAAGTGCTTAATGACACGCACACCCAAGGGGTCATGAACTTGGAGGATTCCTGCTCCTCTGAGCAAGCCCCCCCAACCAAAGTCAGCCGAAAGCACTGGGACCAAATACCCCCTAATCTGCTATAGAGGGTGCAGTGCCGCCATATGCAGGGTGATGGGTACTTCTTGGAGCTGGAATCGTCCTGGAGAGGCTGGGGGGTGCTTTGTGGAGGTACTTGGTGGGGAAGGAATAGCTGGGACCAGGTGGGAAGAATGGAGTACCTCTAGTCACTCTTCAGGGCAACTGTACCTGTTTCCCCCCTGGGATTCCCTGAGGGCACCCGCTCCGGGCTCCTCAGTTGTCACCTCTCTTAGGGGGGGACCATGTCTCTCACCCCCTGACCAGGGTTTCTCCAGGTGCACGGTTTCTTGCACACATTGTGATATTCCCAGACAACTTAAACAGCCCAGTGCCTGCACTTTGCTTTCTCGGCAGGGCTCTGCACAGCGAGATTGCCTGCAGTTGTAAATACCGCCCCACACCGCCCTTTCTTAGCAAGCACATTTATTCTTGAGGTGACAGCATGCCAGAGGAAACATTAAAAACAATAAAAGAACCTACATACGTGCCAATAAGCCACCAGAGATCACCCTCCAAATCCAGTGAGAGGGTCAGTAGTTACAAGTTCATCACAGTCTTAGCTCGAAACTCGCACACCCCATGAGCAGTTCAGTCTCTCCTTTCAAGAGCTCTGGCCTGCGATGTCCTGTCTCAGGGAACAGCTGATCAGCAGAAAAAGATCCTCTCCTTTGGGTGTAGTAGGGCTGGATTAACGCACGGGCTGTGCTGGCCAGGGCCAGCCTGGAGCCAGGGCAGGGCACTGCCCTTGGCAGCGCGGGGCGGGCATGGATGGAACAGCTCTGTAGGGCAGTGGCAATGCAATGTGCGGGGCAAAGCCCGGGGGATCCCCTATGACTCGAGCAGGGGGCTGGCACGGGGGTCCTGTGTAGGGGGCAGCCCAGTAGAGTGGAGGAGGGAGGGCCGGGGACACTGAACTGCTCTGTGATGGGGCAGCGCTGGGGAGGGGAGAGTGCAGAGCACAGGAGAGCCTCTTGGGAATGGGGCGGAGGGGCAGCAGCTCGGGGAGGGTAGGATGATGGCGTTTTAAATCCCGGTTTCTCAAGTGTGGTATGGGGGCCCCACGAAATCTAGTAGCCCTGGGCCCACAGGAGAGTTAAATCCGGCCCTGGGGTGTAGCTACAAAAGGCTGGCTTCTTGTAACTGGAGGTGTGGAATTTGCATTCACCTCCCCCTGGAGATTCCCCACACATATTTTGTTCCAAATGTCCCGTCTTGTCTGGGCCCATTGTTCATTGCAGTCCTTTGACGTTCCTAACACTTCCCAGGGGTCATAACGCATCTCCCCCCTAGAGAGAGTCATGCAATCCCGGCCCACCATAATACAGAACCTTTGCATTTAATACAATTGACTCTGAAGACACTTAATGAAATATGGTTTTTCCCGATTATCACAAGCGAGTGCCGTATCAGTCATACCTCTCTCGGGTGCCTTTTTCTGGGCTGAACTCCAACATTTTCGTCAATCAGCTCATCTAGAATGTTTTCCATGCTCAGTCCCAATGGGCTGTTCAAAGTTCATGAGCAGAAAGTGTTCCCAGCCAAAGGGCTCACGTGTGAAGCTTTCTCTGTTGGCTTTTGGGCGTGAAAATCTGCTCTCTTTGCATTCCCCACCCCACGCTAGCTGTGGTGCCCAATCATGCACTAGTGCTCACTAAAGCTGGGTGAATAATGCACTCTTTGGATTCAGTGGACATTTTTCATGTGAAAAATTGAAAGAAAGATCCTGTTGGGTCCAACTGAAAGCGTCTTTGTTGAGTGTTTTTGGTGAGTTGAAAAAACTAAGAGTTGAAAAACGTTTTGAATTGAAACGGTCTGGGGGTGTCGAGGAAACGTTTCCCTTCGACCCAACAAGCTGCATTTCAGGCATTTTAACAAAAGCAAGCAAAGGATCCAGGCAGGAGGGAGGGACAGCAGGCGCTAAGTCAGTATCAGGCATGAGGGTGTCCTGGTTCTTCAGACAAGTGAGTGCCATCTGTCTGGTGTGTTAAGGCAGCCGCACGCCGCTCTGTGAGCCCAGAGCTCCCCTAAAGTTGCCTTCTCCAGTTCTGAAGAGTCTTCAGCAGCTCCTCTGCCACTCCCCTCCCTGGGGCTGGGCTGAAGAGTCCCTGTGCAGGATGTTCCTGTGCTCCCCTGATCCCCATCTCCTCAAATGACCCCTTGGAGTCCATGGCAGCTAGGGAGACCAACCCTCTGCAGAGCAGCTTAGTATGAGGGGAGGTCAAAGGTGGTTTAAAGCCACGTTGGTACCTCCCCTCCCTGCTCCACGAGGCTGTATTCAGTGCGCCACAGCTGCAACTCAGAGCCTGACTTCCATGTGATTTCACGGCCATGTGCTCTCCCTGCGCCATGGCTCTGGTGTTCGGGGTGTAACACCACCACTCCCCTGGCTGGGATTAGACCCGAAGGGTGTCCCCAGCACTCCTGGAAAACCCCGAGGGCGCAGTGAGCTGTGTGAGGTGATTGTCCCAGCATTTCAAACAGGCTTCCTTCCCCCCGGGGCGGGTTTGGGGGTGTTAGAGAAGGCCGGGGTGCAGCCCCAGACTCCTCGAACAGATGCCCTCTGGCTCCCCTTCGCAGCAGTGTGGCTACAGTCATGGATCAGCCAGGTCCTCCGCCCGCGTGGGATCATCTGCCAGGGGAGTGCGCGCTGGGGCCCTTACCAGGGCTGAGCATTCCTTCCCAGACAGTGATCCTGCAGAGGGGCGTCCCGAGGGACTGTGGGCTGTGGAGCTGCTGCCCACCCCACCACACGCTGCAGGCTCTCTGCTGTCTGCCCTCCCTGCCCACTGGGCCAGAGCAGAGGGACGCATCCTGCTCAAATCAAGCTGGCCTGGTTCTCCTCGTGCTCAGCATGCCTCTCGCTCCGGTACTGGCAGAGGCACTCCTGGTCTGCAGTGCTGCACCTCCGGGGGAAGAGCCTGCTCCGTTCATTTAAGGGGAAACTGTGGTAAAAAGGTGCCCGAGCGGTGGAAAATGTGAAGCCTGGAGATCTTCATCCCTTTAGCCGAGGAGGTATGGGCCAGCTCCTTCAGTCCATGCCCCACTCTCCTCCATGAATGGCAGGCCTGCAACATGGCTGCCACAAAGCACTCGGCTGACAAGGTGCGGGCTTAGGCCCACGTTCCCATTACCATAGGTAGATCTGCGTGCCGCTGTTTCTGCCAGCGGTTTTTCTGTCCTGCTGAGCCTCCTCTCAACCTAGTGGGTGGAACATGACCCCAGTGAATTGGACTAGGGGCGAATTACAGATGAGAGTTAGAGAGGAGGTGAAGCACTTCTCCAGGACCAGTTAGAACCAGTGTGCAGTGTTTTAACGGCTGGCTTTTTCAATGCTTTTCTTCAGATAAAAGAGGCCCTTGTTTGGCATGGATGCTAAAAGATTTATAAGTGTTACACATCTTGAATAATTCTACCTGTAGAAGCCCCTTCATTGTATTTTCTTTTCATGTTACAGAGAACATTTGAAGACTACAAGGTTGACAAAAGGAAAGTCTCTGAAGTGATGTTTGAAATCATTTCACAAGAATTAATTGACAAGCTTCTCAGGCTGGGAGTACGGAGTGGGGTGAGGGATTTTAATGGAGAAGTAGGCTGTTTGGTAAGCAGGAAGCATTGCCCGTGTGTGTGTGTTGGGGGTGGGCAAAGATACATTTCTGAGGCAGGCAGTGGGCTCGGGGGGCAATGTGTCTGCACATTTTGAACTAGTAGTCACACAAACACTAGTCTGGAGTCAGGAAATGTATTTAATAAATAAAAATCTAGGTAAACCCAAATGTTTTGTAACTAGGAGTGACTATTGCCTTGCCTGCATTGTGATTTATGAAAGCAGTGGATGAAGGAGAGTGGTAGTTGTAGTCTAGGCCACTGACTTTTCATTGCCATATCACATGGCAAACTCAGTGCTAATTTGCTCTCCACTCTCATCCCTGAGCCTCGAGGGCCATTTTCCTGTCAGGCAAAACAGGGGCTGTCACATCCCAGGTGAGGGCCCTGACCACCAGGCTGGGGTGGGGTGCAGTTGTGCCTCTCACTGGCCAGAAATTCCATCCGGGCTCTTAGCAAATTTTCCCGAATAAAGTTATGTTGAAACTTACAAATATCTGTGAAAAGCTTTTTCGTTTTGCCAAATCAACATTTGCTGCAGAAGAACCAGCTCTAACCCTCACATCTTCCCAGACTCCCAGCCAAACTCCTTTCTTTTCTAACGTTCCTCAGGCAGATCTCCACCAGCCAAATTCTAAACTTCTTTTACCAGGAGTCCAGAAATACTTAAGTTAAACCTAGCAAGGTTTAAAATGTGCACAAACAGGAGAGTTGTACATGCGATCCTTCAGGCATCAGTTTGTTAACCAGGGGATACATGAACCAGTGAAGTTTGGGAGCCTCTAGGTTAGAGCTTCCCCTTCCATGGAGGAGGGAACAGAAAGCTGGGCTCAAGGAATTTGGCCTAGTCTCTGGAAAGGAGAGTGACCAGCAGAGCTGGTTCCCTGGCTCTGACTGTGTGCGCCCTGTGGCTGCCCTGCCTCTCTTGCTATTTTAAGATTTTATACTGCTACCCATCACCATAATATCTGAGTACCTTCCATGTAAAATCCATAGCACTAAGGAAGTCCCTAGTGGAGTCCTCCAGTCTTTGGAACATCTCCCTTTACTGGGTCAGGACGCTGCTTTGAATAGGTTTTTATTCCTTTTTTTGGGGGGGAGGGACACCAAAAGGGATGTTTGAATTGTGAATGTCATTGGCAGGGGCCTTTTTTCCCCTCTCCTTCCCACTTCTCACTCCTGTGGTTTCTTTCTCCTGGGAGCTGTTAAATGCAGGCCAGGGGTTAAAACTCATTTTCATTTTTGTTTTGCCTGTTTAACACAGTGGGGGTGAAGCCATTGCTGTATACCACAGCAGATCGTGTAGCTGGGCCAGGGAGACGCCAACAGCGTGGTTTAATTTGGGCATTGTGTTCCAGGGAATTCCACAGGTTTCCTGCTAGGGCTGAGCAGACTTGCTAAGATGCTTTGTCTTCTGCTATTAAGCTGTGCTTCGATCTTCAATTTCACTCTGCCCGGAAGGTTGAAGAACCAAAGCCTTGTCCCAGCTCTGTTTGCAAAGCCCTCTGTCAACTCAAGCCTCCACCTTTCTGAGCCCTCGTACAGAAATTCCAAGGGCACCCACCACCGTAGGTGATGCTAGTTTTAGGAGAGCCCGCCGGTGAGAATAAAGCAGTGCATTATAGGCAAAGTAGCTCTCTGGTTCCACGCCAGAAGTGGGGCAGGATCTGTAGTGAGTTCTTACACCCCAAAACCCCACATCTTGCTTTGGCTGGGACAGAGAGGCTGGCAGATCTCATGAAGTCAGTGACTGAAGTAGCAACAGTCTCATGTTGCCTGGATGACTGAGAGTGGCTCTGAGGCATCAGCTGCTCTGGGAGAAACTGACTGGTCTCGTGGCTGTGCGACCTGGGGCCATTGTCCGGCAGGAGATCCAAGGGGACAGAAGCAGGTGGTGGAATTCTACTCTGTAGTGGGCTTCTCCCTTAGCCCATCACTAGCATCAAGGCCCTAAACTGGCATCAGAAGCTTTAAGAAATGGTGCAAAACCTTCCCCTTGAGAGAGCCTTTCTGCCTAGGTGACTAGTCCTGCCGTGGCGGATCTCCATCTTCCTCTTTCCAAGGGAGAGCTAGAGCGTTTATACTGGTATCCTGGGGAGCTACAGTGAGGGAAGTGAGGTGCAGGCTAAGAGCATAGTGGTTAGTGTTGCTTGTCATTCTGGTGAGGCTGTGCACCTGATCAGCCCCCCCGTTTGCTACCAGGACCCCACCGTGTTTCTAGACCACAGCCAGCCCTTATCTGCTGCACACTCTATGCCAAATTCTGCCCTGGCATAGTCGGACACAACTTTCATTGACTTCAATGGCAGCTCTATACATGTACACTTGAATTTGGTTCATTGGCTACAAGCAGAATAAAATGGAAACAGACAAGTCCTACCCCCAATTACAGAAGCTGCAGGGTTGCCAACCCTTTTGTCTTTACTGAATTTCATTTGGTTGAATTCAGACCTGTTCTCCAATTTGTCAAGGTCATAATGAATTTTAAACCTGTCCTTCAGTCTTGCTTTGCATTTTAAAATAAAGTTTCAAACCCTCATGGTTAGGGAAAAAAGCTTGAAAATGTGACAGCTAAACGCTCACTCGCCAGAAGACAACTAACCCTCCGCTCCCCCGAGTTGTTACTTCTAAAAAATCTTATGAGTTTTGCGGCCCAGCCCATGGTTTTTGGACACGGGGGTTGGTGGAGTTGCAGCAGGAGAGATCACGTGATATTGCTGCAACCAAGAGATGTTTTTCTGCCTGGCTTAGACAGCAGATAAAGTGCAGTCGCTCACCCACTTGGCAATGTGGAAATCAGAACCCAGTTAGCGATTTTTTCTGGCCAATCACAACCAATCAACCCAGACTGACAGTCACAAAAGTAACACAAAAATCTTCCAACAATTTTCAATCAATTTAAAAAAAATGAAGAAAAGCTCCCTTTTGTTGAAACGTTATAAATTGCAAATATTTAGTGCCCCTAAAAGCAAGAAAATGTCACAGCAAAAAATTGTAGCAAATATTTCTCTCAGCTAGCGGCCTGCTCGGTATTTTCCAAATGTGGCCTCTTGCCGTGTTGATACCATCACCATGACCGCATCCCAGGTTCAGGGCCATCTACTGCCTTCCCAAGACAGTGTGTCCCCACAGATTATCATTGTGTGAGGCAATCCCCTAAACCGCAATAGGAACAGGATTTAAAAATATCCAAATCAGATCCACACCTCTCTCCTTTCTGAGGGAAATGCGGAGCCTGCTTGATCGTTCATGAGGCCAGAAGGCACCATTCTGATGATCTAGTCTAGCCTGCACAAGGCAGGCGAACAATTTCACCCAGCAGGAGGGGCACAGAGAGATGAAGTGACTTGCTCGAGGCTACAAACCAGAGCACATTGTCCACTAGACCACACTGCCTCCCTGGTGCGGCCCCTGCTCAGCCTAACAATCGTGAGGGAGACCTGCCTCTACAAAGCTATCTTAAATTTACGACCCAATTCTCTCAGCCTTACCTACAGCAAGTAGAACCTCGGACCTGTCATTTCCTGGGGCTACTCATGGAGCAGCGTGGGTGAGGTTAGCAGCCTTTAAGCTGCAACATTCACGTGAACGAAAAATAGCAGCAGTGTTATCAACCGCATGCATGCCCCAATCGCAAGATTAGCTTAAATCACGAGCTTTCAAAATAACAATAAATGTTGGGTTCTTTTTATTTACTGTCTGGAGTTTTCAACCTTTAGGTCACACACGTGCCATGTTTTTACTCTTTTAGCTACAACCAGCAGGGCCAGAAACTTATTCTTAGAAACAACAAAAGCTGAGATTCTCACAAATTTCCAGGATTGGGGGACACACCAAATATCACAAGAGCTGGTGACACTGTAGAGTCCCCAAACTGGCTTCCCTTCTTACAAGAGTGGCCCTATTGGTAATGCGCTCTTAGCAGATCTGAACCACGCCTGCAGCTGCTGAATTCGTTTTCATTTGCTGGCATTTCATTTAATTAGTTGTGTTTGTAAAACACTTTGAAGAAGTGAAGTGCTATGTATGTACTGGGGACTGTATAATTCTTTCTTTAAAGAAAGATAGATGGGTAAAATGGTAATGGCAATTCCTGTTGTCTGAATTATGCATATCATGTACATTATATATCTACGGTGTTAAAAATGGGAGAGTTGTTTGTTTATTTATTTATTTATTTGATGGGTGAATTTAAATAGAGAGCTGGGTGATGTCATCTGAAACCAGGAGAAATAGTTTGTGAAACAATATCCCATACAAACCTTAGCTGGCTGTCTTAAAATAGCTATTTTATAGCGTGGAAATTTAATATCTCTATGAAAATGAGCACCTGGCTGGATCCTGTAAAATTAACTTCAGCGACAGCATATCTTGGTAAATCATTCCACTGGAGTTAGGCCTCACCCTCTTGGTTCTATCTTATATTAATTTTTCAGTAACTGCCTATCTCTAGCCATTTGCAAGTCATTTTTGCGGGGCTGCAGGCCAGTGTTAAAATTGACCGAATCATTAACGGCAGCCACGCTGGTTGGTATCGGAGATGTTATGATACAGCAGATGAAATATGTCTGCACTCTTGGTTCCTGTATAGCCGGGAAGGGTTAGAAGACAATTAATAAATCATTTAGTGCCTGGAGTTTAAGTAACTTCTTATTATAGGTTGCAGGCATTTATTGTGCACTGGCAAATTCCTTCCAAATTTCCTCCATTTTGTATCCAGTTTGTTTCACCGGTAGTGGATCTGTATGTGTGTGTGTATAAATGAATAACTTTGTAGTCTGTGTAACAAATGAAGCACAGGATTCTTTCCTAAGGTGATACAGGCTCCTGTACAAAAGACAAGGGAGATTATTAGCGTGTAGCTGACTGAGGGTGTAGGCTCATGATCAGGAGAGAGGACAGACCGTCACTGTTCATGTGCCTCTGCACCCAGAGCTATAACTGTAAAGGATATAATGCTCCACTAGGCTTAAAACACGTCCTGTAATTAATCTCCGACAGCAATGTGTGTCTCAGCTCACGTGAGGCAGCCTTACAATACAATACAATACAATCTGGCTGGTGGTTGTTGTTTTTCTACATGGTTCTGCTGGTTGGCCATGTTGAGCAATTTGCTATAGTTTTCCTGAAAGTGTGCATGATGCCCATCCGCACTGGGGAGCTACGCTGCAAAAATCCCAGGTTGTGATGACTGTCTTCGTGTTGCTCTCCTTCACGCCTTTGTCCGCATGCTGCTGATGCAGTTTACGGGGAGTGGATGCAGTGTGGGCCCATCCCCACAGGCCTGGCTCCAGTGTAATTTCTACTGAACCAAGGAGCATTGCCTGAGTGAAGCCCCCAGGATCAGTGCTTGCAGGCAGCAAAGGTTATCAGAGCAGGAAGGGGGAGTTGCAAACTCATTCCTCGCATGTCTGAATCAGAGGGTCAGGGCTGGGCCAGCAGAGGTGCTCTGGACCGTGGGTGTGTGGCAAGCCCAAGTGAGGAGTGGTTGATTCTCTTGCCCCCTGCACCTCGTGGAGTGGTTTGCCCCAGGGCGAAGTGCCTGTGGAATGGTCCCATGCTGAGATGACCACGTTTTAGACATGCTTTGGGACATCAGACCTAAGGTGAGGCTGGAAGGAGTGTGGCGGGGATGTTCCTTCTGACATGTGGCTCTCCCATCAATGAGTACAAGAAGAACTGCAAAAGTGTGTGTGCGCAGAAATGGGAGGGTGCAAAGCAACTAAAAATGGACCATGCTCGCGTGGCATGGTGACCAGGGGTGTCAGGTCGTGGGCTCAGCTGCCTCTCCTCATGCCAGCAGGGAAGGGGCTTTGCTGTGATGCCATCTACTTGCAGTCACGGGACGAGGGGAGGGGGCTAAGCCACCTGCCCTCCCTGCTTTGTTGGGCCCCTTCCAAGTTCAGGTTCTCAAAAATGGGTTGGGTGCAATGGCCAGTTGGTTCCCTCTGTCTCTGGTGCCCTCGCGCTACATCACACCCCACTCACCCATGTATGCCCAGTGAGCCTTTCCCTCTACTCGCCCATGCAGTCACATGACCCCCAAGCACTCTTCTTCACCCACTTGAGTCAGCTGTCCCAAATCTTCCTCCGCCTTCGTCCAGAACATTTGCCCTGCCTTGCTCCTTGGAAAGGAGCACTAGAGAATAGGTTGCCATGCACACATCCTTCCCGGGTGTGTGACCTCTTGGGAGCCGGCTCCCTCCATCTGACTTTACACTTCTTTTTTGTGAACTGAGACCCAGAAACAAAATCCAGCTCTAAGGGACATCAGAGACCAACGGTGGCTTAGAATTACCCATATGCCACATGCTTGTGTGCGACAGAGATGATGTGGATCAGTGGTTCTCAACCAGGGGTACACTTACCCCTGGGGGTACACAGAGATCTTCCAGGGATTACATTAACTCATCTAGATATTTGCTTAGTTTTACAACTGGCTACATAAAAAACACCAGGGAAGTCAGTAGAAACTAAAAATTCATACAGACAATGACTTGTTTATACTGCTGTATATCCTATACCTTGAAAAGTAAGTACAATATATTCCGACTGATTTATTTTATGATTATTTGGTAAAAATGAGGAAGGAAGCAGTTTTTCAGTAATAGTGTGCTATGGCACCTTTGTATTATTGTGTCTGATTTTGTAAGTAAGTAGTTTTTAAGTGAGGTGAAACTTGGGGTATGCAAGACCATTCGGACTCCTGGGAAGAGGTCCAGTCCTCTGGAAAGGTGGAGAGCCACTAGTGCGGATAAAACTCTTCATTTACCAAGTCATCCGATATATCGGCCAACACAAGCACACTGCACCATGTGCGAGCAAGCACGACACAATGGATTGTGAAGGGTCTTGGCGCTCGGGGACATCTGCTGTGACATCTCAGCCTCTGTGGAGCAGAAGGCGCACTGCACCGCGGCCCGTTAGCTGTGCTATGTCATTGTTGTCTTTGTCTATGGCATGCCACATAGCGGGGTCGACGTCCGGGCTTTTGTGTGGATCCTCTTGGGGCCAGTGAATGTCACTAGATGGAGGGTGCAGCCCCGGAGCTACCTCTGGTTATGGAGAAGTGACAGCCTCCAGAGCTGCAGTCGCAGCTTGGTTTCCGTGATGATCCCAGTCTCGTCCACCCATAAAGGTCACGTCCATTTCACCTGTGGCACCTGTGCTCTGCGACAACATTTTGCTCAGATTTGAAGTGATTTACCTTGGAATAAAATAGGAGAATCACCATGCATGGTCTTCCCCAGCCACCCGTGCTTGGAGCTGGCACCCCAAGCCAGGATTCCTGACTCCACTACCTGCTCCTGGAGTCTTCTCCTTCCTCCACCCTTGCCCTGCCAAATGGGATTTTCCCAGCTCATTCCCTTTCCCCAGCTGTCTGCTCCTAATTCTGGTGGTGGTGTCCACGGCTCTCTGGGGAGCAGGGGAGGAAAAAATACCTGAGCTGCCATTAAAGATGAGCTCCTCCAAAATAACTCATTCTAACGTCTTCCTAGAGCCAGGGTCCGGATGGGACAATATTGGCACCTCTTTCATTCCATTTGCTGCAGAATCGAAGCTTTTCTTTGATGAAAGCCAGGCTCTAGCTACTCTGGTTGCTGTGAGAGCCTGAAAACACCTGTGACTGATACTGTAATGTCTGCCAATACAATACAATACAATTGGCAGAAGCTGAAACAATAGCTCTGAAGAGTTAGTGAGTGAAGGCTCCCGCAGGGCCAGTGACCGTGCTTTAAATATCAGTATTGTTAACTATTTCACACGTTGTAAAAGTGTGTCAGAAAGGAGGGAGAATGTCCTGTTATCATAATCTGCACAATCTGCTTTGAGTGGCGGCTCCTGGGCAGAGCTTATTTTGTGGGCAGGGCTTGGAAGGGTACCATCACCACCTTTTTTTTTTTCCATTCTGACTCCTGGCTACAGCTGCGTAATAACTACTGTTTGATGTAAAAGAGAGCACGTGTGCAAATTCACTTCTGTGCTATGGAGTGGGGCACACTGGGAACAAGGCTTGTGTTGCCACATACTGAGAACAAGATCTTCTTCCCTAGCTAGGGCAGGGGAAAAAAAGATCTGTTGACAAAGGGTATGGGGAAAGTTGATAGCAAATGCAGGCGTCCTGGATTTCAGGACTCATTGATTTCTTCTGTGTCCTCCAGCCTGCTTTGAGAAATGTGTCATGTCACCTGTATGTGAAGGTCTGATTCCAGCATATATGTGACCTGTGATCACAGGTAATGATAAGTTCTGCTGCATAGGAAGTGGGAGGCTTCCAGTCCCTTCTTTCTTTTTCAGATGAACAAAGTGACTTCTCTTTGCCCCAGTGGCTGGGCTGAGATCTGGGGAAAGTGGCTGCTGGACTCCTTTAAATTGTGTTTCTTGTATCAGTGTGCAGTGAGCAACAGTCTGCCTTGATCCCTCTAATTAGCTGGGATGTGTTTACACCAGAGGAATTAGTACCTGATTTCAGCAGCAGCAAGTGATGGGGCTGTAAAACCAATACTGAGCTGTTCATGGCGGAAGGGTTCAGGTGTTCCTAGTTCCCATCATGAAAACTCCACCCAGGTACAGGTGTCTGAGCCCCATCTGCATTTGTGCTTACACAGTTTCTCTGGTTCAGCTGCACTGTTTCTGGTGGTGGCTGCAATACAGGACTCGTTTCACCAGTGTAGACAAGGCAATAGGGTTCTGAGCATGGTGCTTCTTCCCTGGGGACTTGGAAGGGCTTTCCTCTCATCCAGGTGGGATGCTTTTCCCAAGGAGAGGATCTTTCTTTACGACTAAGTTCAGAAGCCGTGGCATAAGATTTTCCATAAAAGCGAGTTGGCGTGGCCCGCTTTCTCTGACGGGACACCTAGCACATTTGCTGTGCTGGCTCTTTGATATTTCTATGCATTTCAGTCAACGGTCATTGTCTGGCTTCGAAATATGCCCCGTCAGTCAGTCATGGTTTTCGATTAATTTGGTCTTGCTGCCTAAGGCCTGCATTTTTCATATCTCTTTTCCCCAACCTGGCTTCTAGCTTACTATGTTTAGCAGAAATCCTCTCAATGCCATTTTCCGGAGGAGATAGTAGAGAGAATATCTTGTTGATCCGCTCGAGCGTTCGTTGGACTGAAAAATCCTGTGGCTGCGACTCAGTGAGCACACGGTGCTAGAAATCGCCGGTGTTTAAAGAAACCCTGATGATCATTTTTGCTTGTATTGGTAGCTCATGACTCAGCCTCCTTAGAGGATTTTTATGGTGTTTGCTTTTGATCACTTCATATAAAAATCTGAAGGAATGCCTGGCAGAGTCCTGAGTATGCTCAGACTCAAGCAAATTCAGTGCCCCATGACAGAAATGTTTGACCTTCCGTGACAAACTTTTGGGGATAGATGATCTGGGACCAATATTGGATAAATATTGTAACAAAGGCCTAGCGAAGCCGCCAGCATTAAACATTTCACTCTGGGAATGCATGGCCAGAGCAGCAGTTCTTGGAGAAACCTTTTGAGCCTAGGAAGTCATTATTTTTCAAAGGTATGTCCAAGTCCCCTTATCTAGGTGGCTAAATGTGGAATTAGGTGCCTGACTGTACGCAGTGATGTTGTCGCTGTGTCGGTCCCAGAATATTAGAGACAAGGTAGGTTCAGGAATATTTTTTATTGGACAGCCTCTGTTGGTGAAAGAGACAAGCTTTTGAGCCACCCAGAGCTCTTCTGGCCAGGCCGGACCTGAAGAAGAGCTCTGTGTAAGCTGGAAAGGGTGTCTCTCTCACCAGCAGACGGTGGTTCAGTAACAGATATTCCCGCACCCACCTTGTGCCTAACTTTAGGCACACAAGTTTGAGCATCTTATTCTAGGAGTTTTTAACAGATGCTTTGCTTTCCCTAGAGTTATACTGAGCTATTGGAAAAATAAACACTGTAAATAGGCAAGAATGACATCATAAGGGATATTTTCTGACCGTTTGACTGCGTAACCTTACTGTTGCAGTCACACTTACTTGCATTCACAATCCTTGCTGCTGCATTCACTGTAATGTCCTCGTTTCTTTTGTAGAGAAAAGAGGCAGACAATGAACAAGGAGATTTATTCTCCAGAGTTTCCAAGCTCATCAGCTTTGCGGAATGATGAACTTGTGAAGGGAGGCCCAGGCCCCGAGCTTGGGTGAGAGTCCAACCCACACAGCTTGAGGGGATTGAACTCCATTCTGTAGAGCTCTTAGCTAGCCATCTTAGCTGCAGGGGATCTCTAAATATGTAGCTACAGAACATTTCAGTGCACCTCATCTACCTCCTGCCTTTGCTATCCCCAACAATCCCAAACAAAGGACACGGGGTCAGCACTCTGTTTCCAAATGCAGCTGCCATTTTAACGTCATAAACAACTTCCTACCGCAAAGCCCAGGCACTGCTCCTTAGTGAGGGTGGTATCCAGCAAGTTCCAGCTTCCAACCCTCAGCCATTTGAGATGGAGCTTTGGGGATGTTTAGATGTCTGTTAAAGATCAACACTTTTTTATAACGGGAAAAGTGTATTTTTTCTAGGAAGGGATTTTGCTCAAGCCTCTCAACAAAATACACGTTTGGCTGCAGACCTGGCTTAGACAATATCAGGCCCAAAGGGATAACGTATCAGACACTGATAAACATCTGAAGATAGGGATTTGCTGTATATGTTCAGCAGCTGTCCCTCTAGCAGCAAGTGCTGCAGTAATTAGCCATTGGTTTCTTGGGCTATCCGCAGCAGTGCCATTGTGCAGCAGAACAAGGCTGATGCTGTGACAGATCGTAGGTGATGATTCTGGAGCAATAAATGAAGAGAAGAGCAATGTGCAGCATACATAGAAAACACAACGGGGAGAAATTATAGGTGCAAACGGTTGGGAACATAGATGAGATTTGGGCTCAAGTGGAGAACCTGTGGAGGGAAGAAGCCCTCAATAACCACAGCCACAGCAGTGGAGTACAAATAAAAATGATCAGTATAAAGTATAAATCTCAGGGCATTTTTTGCTTGTATAACTTCCCCTTCAAATGCCAGGATTGAGAGCATAGTGATTTTTCTGGGATCTGATTTATTTGGGAAGACTTCATAGTATAGTAGGACTGGAAGGGACCTCGCGAGGTCATCTAGTCCAGTCCCCTGCACTTATGGCAGGACCAAGCATTATCTAGATCATCCTTGACAGGTGTTTGTCTAACCTGCTCTTAAAAATCTCCAATAATGGAGATTCCACAACCTTCCTAGGCAATTTATTCCAGTTCTTAACTACTCTGACAGTTAGGAAGTTTTTCCTAATGTCCAGCCTAAACCTCCCTTGCTGCAATTTAAGTCCATTGCTTCTTGTCCTGTCCTCAGAGGTTTAGGAGAACAATTTTTCTCCGTCCTCCTTGTAACAATCTTTTATGTCCTTGAAAACAGTTATCATGTCCCCCCTTGGTCTTCTCTTCTCCAGACTAAACAGACCCAATTCTTTCAATCTTCCTTCATAGCTCATGTTTTCTAGACCTTTAATCATTTTTGTTGCTCTTCTCTGGCCTTTCTCCAGTAGGTCCACATCCTTCCTGAAATGTGGCACCCAGAACTGGACACAATACTCCAGCTGAGGTCTAATCAGTGTGGAGTAGAGCCGAAGAATTATTTCTCGTGTCTTGCTGACAACACTCCTGCTAACACATCCCAGAAAGATGTTTGCGTTTCTTGTAACAGTGTGACTCTGTTTACTCATATTTAGCTTGTGATCCACTATGACCCCCATATGCCTTTCTGCAGTACTTCTTCCTAGGCAGTCACTTCCCATTTTGTACGTGTGCAACTGATTGTTCCTTCCTAAGTGGAGTACTTTGCATTTGTCCATATTGAATTTTATCCTATCTATTTCAGACCAATTCTCTAGTTTATCCAGATAATTTTGAATTTTAATCCTTGCAACCCCTCCCAGTTTGGTATCATCCACAAACTTTATAAGTGTACTCTCTATGCCATTATCTAAATCATTGATGAAGATATTGAACAGAATCGGACTCAGGATTGATCCCTGCGGGACCCCACTCAATATGCCTTCCAGCTTGACTGTGAACCACTGATAACTACTCTCTGGGAATGGTTTTCCAACCAGTTATGCACCCACCTTATAGTAGCTCCACCTATGTTCTATTTCCCTTGTTTGTTTATGAGACAGTCATTGCGAGACAGTATCAAAAGCCTCACTGAAGTCAAGATATACCACATCTACTGCTTCCCCCCATCTGCAAGGCTTGTTACCCTGTCAAAGAAAGCTCTCAGGTTGGTTTGACACGGTTCAGGACAACTGGAAAGCTCCCCATAGCTCCACTGAGACTCATGAAGCAGCAGGGCAAGCTACTAACACTACTTCCCTACTATGAGGAATTGCTTTGTGGGGTGCGATTCTGATAATTCCTTACTGGATTCCATCTGCATTGGTCTGGATTGTTTATCTCGGGTTAGGCAGATGCACAACCTGGGAGACAGAAGTCTTCTGTTCAGCCACAGCAGGAGTACATCGTAAGTGGTAGTGGTGCAGATTTCCACCCCACTTCTCCTATAAATGTTCCTGAAGGCCTGGCTCTGAGGAAGAGAAGGTGATTGTCTCCATTCAGTCCTTGGCCTTCAGCCTTTCTGCTGTAGACGTGTAGGCTCCACGATGTTCCCAAACATTAATGAAAAGCTCATGCGCAGGATTGCCAAATCCGAGTGACTGTGACCAATCTGGCTGGTGGCTGGCTGAGTCTAGCTTCTGCTCTCCGCTGCATTCTGCTCATCCTCCTTTCTCTGAATCTTGGCGTCCTGAGTACTTGCGTGATTCAGAGATTTCGTTGGATTTTCGTTTCTGCCAGCAAAAGAGATGTAGGCAAATCCCAGAGGCCTGTGGCAAGGAACTGTCTGAACAGTGTAGGTTGGTTCAGCAGCGGATTCTGGACATCGCTGTCGTGACCTCGCAGGTTCAGGGTGCTAAACTGATGCAGATCTGAAACAAATACTGCCAGGAATAGTTGACGTAGAGCATCTCCTCGTCTCACCAGTTGAATACTTGGGGTGAAACAGTTCCTGGGGCAAGGAAATGTCATTTTCTCAACATGTCAAATTGCTACGTTTCCTGTCCCTGCTTTCTTCTCTTTCCTTCACACATCACCACCACCAGCGCGGAGCCCATTTCCAGCTGTGGCCCAGTTAGTCTGAAGGGCTCTGTTGGAAACAACTAGGTTTTCATTAGCCAGGGCAGAGGTGGTGGAAGCTCAACCTCAAATGGACGCGGCTGAGGATATTCACCAAGGAGTCAGGGTGTCCAGGGGGCTTTGGCACTAGTGGCAGTGGGGGAGGGCAACAGGGCAGGCTGCAGGCTGAGAAATGGCGCAGTCAGGGCAGCTGCAGAGGTATGATGCCCCATTCTGGGCACTGAGTGCAGCTGCCCGCCTGGTGCCCTGCTCCGCACCTCATGTGCTGCTGTCACACAACTGGCAGTGGCTCCTGCCCAGGAGGTGAGACAGTTCCATCCTCAGCCCTGAAATGCTGCAACTCTGCCCCTTCCCTGCCCTGCCTGCTCCACCTCAGACTCCAGATGCCCCTCTCGCCAGTGCCAAGAAGGCTGGGCTGAAGGAGGCGTGGGTCTTGCACCCTCCCTGGGTACAGAGGAAATATTTGGGGCACATAAACATAGATCAGCCCCCACAATATTTCCATTGGTGCCCCCTTCTCCCGCTCCTCTGCCCCGAGCCAGGTGACCCTGCAAGATGACATGCTGGAAAGGAGGGAAGCAGAAGGAGTGTGTTAGGCGTGCGAGGAGGGGGCTGGGCTGGCGGGCGTGTTATCTTTGTAGGACACCTGCCCACAGACAAATACACAGCTTTGTCTTTGAGGAACAGCTTTCAAATGGGCAGGAGGGCTGGCGTGGCTGATCCATGGAGGAGCTCTCTGGGCGGCGCCCTCTTAGCCCTTCATATTTGTGTAAGGCATCGATCGTCACACAGTCTGGCTCCTTGTCCCCCTCTAGTGGCTAGACCACGTCTGCGGTTTATGAGTCTGCTATTGCCACTGAACTGATGGTCTGGTATTTCCGGATTTGGGCATCTCCCCCCTTCGGGACCTCTGACAATCCAGCTGGAGTATTCATGGACATGGCAGGCTCTGTGGAAAAGGAATATCTGAGGTGCAGTGACTATCTGCAGCCTTTTCTGTGGTTGGGGATTGGTTAGACTTTTTTGGATTGATTTTGTTCCAGAGCATTTTTGGAGGGGGTCAGTAGGGATTTTTTTGCATGGAAAGGGTGTTGGTGTTGTGAGGGTCATTCTTGTGGTGGAAAGGTCCTAGAGATGGTCAGACTCTGGATTCACCCAATCTCTGCTTTGAAATTTGTTACGTAACCAGATCCCCTGGGCCAAGAATGCATTTATTCCCTGGTTTTATGTGCTGGGAATCTGGGCTCTGTGAGCTACATTGTCCCAGGGGAGTGCAGCTGCCTCGGAGGATCATAGATTAAAATTCAGTCTTTAACGTGTGGGAAACAGCCAGCTTCACCCTTGTGGGTCTCACGCTTCTACCCCTTGTAGTGGGCCAGGGAGTCACCGGTTACTCCATCGCCCCAGGCTGAACAAGTCTTTTGTCCTTGCCCCTCAGCGTGCCCCCAGGGCCAGGGGGGGTACCTTACTGTGGCTCCCTCCTGCCGGCTGGGGCCAAGGGTTGTCTCCTTCTCTGCCCCTCTGGCTGCAGAGAAGCACTGTCTCCTAGCCTGGGGAAGTTTCTCCTCCAGCGGCCACAAGCCTTCTGGCAGCTTCCTCCTCCTGTGCTTCTCCCCCTCCCTTTAGGGAAGGCAGGGTTTAAGTACCTTCATTGGGTCCAGGTGTCTCTAATTGCCCTGCAATCATCTCTCCTCTGCTTGCAGGAAAAAGGGCTTTTGGCATTCTTGGGCTTACATACTGGCCCTGGTATGCCCTTTTGAGGCCCTCTGGCCTGACTTTATCACACATCGTTTTGTCTTGATCCATTAATTGCTTTGGAGATTAGGACCAAAGTCTTAAACTGGCATCAGAAACTGATGGGGACCCAGTAGAGGGACTAGAGCTCAGGCTTGATGTGATCATGGCAGCCTAAACCTTGGAGAAGGCCAGTGGTGGTGAGAAGTGAAGGAATTTATTCACTCTCCTTGTGTACTTTGTTGTGAGACTGGCTTGGAACACAGCTGGTGGAGAGATGCCCGTAACAGAAACATTTCCACCACTGTCTTGGGAGTGCTGCCATTAAATAGTGAGGAGCTATTTCCCAACTCTAGTAAAAGAGCTTTTTGTCGTTATTACAGCATGCCGCTCTGTGATGGCAATGGTAAATAAACAGGTCGGGCGCAGCGGAAGATCCGTGCTTTGTTCATGCGATGTTTGTCAAGATATTAGAATTCATTGTGACAAAGTATAAAAGCAGAGAATTATCTGAACCATGCTCGTCCTTCCCCAAAGCTAGTCCTAACCCGCTTACATTAAATTAGCATTTAATAACAGCTTTGCTTATGTTTGAACTGAATGGTTCTCCATCTTCCAGAGTGTATTGCAATTCAATTCATAGAATCGTAGCAGATTAGGGTTGGAAGGGACCTCAGGAGGTCCAACCCCCTGCTCAGAGCAGGACCAACCTCTCACTACTGCCTGGGACAATTCATTCTGTCCCAGGGAGCAGTGAGAGGAAATACTTTGAACGGATTGAGCCTGCGGCTATTTTGGGATCCCCCAGAGTTCACCTCTTCTAATAGCATTTTGTAGATAAAGTTTGTAATCTGAGGCGAGCTGTCATGTAATGAGAGGAGATGGGGATCGTGGCCTGGGGCGCACCAGTGTTTGATGAGAAACGATGTCATCTGAGATGAGATACTCACAAATAATTTGTTTGCTCTGCCACCGCCATGAACTCTTAATAAATCAAATTTCTTTAAATGTCCTAACTATCAAGGCAGGAGCGTGGGGGGCTGCCATGGTCATAGACGGAGATTGTACTAGCATTTTGTATAACAGATGCTTCGTATTTGTGCATTTATCATGTGGAAACTAACTCTAATAATGGGGTCTCTGGTCCCAGAGCCCATGATGTCAGGTCGGAGGGGGAGGCAGAAATGTCCCTAGTTGATTGCACTGTCTTATTTAACCCCATCTCCTGCGCAGAAAGGACTAACTACTAACTCCCTGGCAGGATCTGATAGCCTCCTCTTGACTGATGTTTTTCAAAATGTTTGGAGAGGACAGAAATTGGTGTTGGGACCAGTCTTATTTAACATTTTCATTTATGACCTCAGCACAACAAGAGGGAGCGTGCAAATAAAATTTGCAAGTGATACAAAGTTGGGAGTATTGCCAATGTGGAAGAGGACCAGAATATTATACAAGATTTGTATGATCTTGAAAGATGAAGTAATAGAAATGGGATGAAATTTAATAGCACAAAGTGCAAGTTTATGCACCTAGAAACTAAAAACACGATTTTTTTCTGTAAGGTAGGGACATATCAGGTGGAAGTGACAGAGGAGGAGAAAGACCTGGGTACGTTGGTCGATCACAGGATAACTATGAGCCATCTATGTAATATGGCCATGAAAAAGGTTAATGCAATCCTAGGATACATCAGGTGAGATATTTCCAGTAGAGATAGGAAAATGTTATTACCACTATACAAGGCACTGGTGAGATCTCATCTGGAATACTGTGTGCAGTTCTGGTCTCCCATGTTTAAGAAAGATAAATTCAAACTGGAACAGGTGCAGGACTCTTAGGATGATGAAAGGAATGGAGAACCTGCCTTACAAGAGGCAACTTAAAGAGATTGGTGTGTTTAGCCTAACCAAATGAAGATTGAGGGGAGATAATGATTGCTGTCTATAAATAGATCAGAGGGATAAACACCAGGGAGGCAGAGGAGTTATTTAAGTTACAAACCAATGCTGGCACAAGAACAAATGGATATAAACTGGCCGTCAACAAGTTTAAGCTTGAAATTATAGAAAGGTTTCTAACCATCAGAGGAGGGGATGGTATGATGAGACTGCCTACAATGGCATTTGGCCCATCTGTGATTGTGAATAGCAAATATCTCCAATGGCCAGAGATGGGACCCTAGATGGGGAGAGCTCAGAGTTACTAAAGAGAATTCTTTCCTATGGATCTTGCCCATATCCTCTGATTGCTGTATTTCAAGTCGGGAAGGAATTTTCCCCCAGGTCAGATTGGTAGAGATCTTGGGAAATTTTTCCCTTCCTCTGTAGCATGGGGCATGGCTCACTTCCTGGATTGAGCTAGAGTAAATGATGGATTCTCTGTAACTTGAAGTCATTAAGTCATGATTTCAGGACTTCACTCACTCAGCCAGAGGCTAGGGGTCTACCCCAGGAGTGGGTGAATGAGGCTTCGTGGCCTGTAATGTGCAGGAGGTCAGACTAGATGATCATGATGGTCCCTTCTGGGCTTGAAATCTGAGAGTCAAAGAGTAAGTTTAACCCTTTGCTTGTATCGGACATCAATACCTCCTGGCCCGTGTTTTACCTACATCTGGTGGAGGAAGGGCACAAAATGGGAGAGTGTCTGAGCAGTAGCTGAGAAGAGAGGATGCAGGCACAGCTGTACGGGACTGAGGGTTAAATGCAGCTGAACGTTTTCATGTGGGCCCCTGCAAACTGACTTCTCTGGATCTGAACTTTGGGAATGCTTGTTACAACGATAGATCTGTGATATTACAGGAGTGGACTGGGCTATAGAAATCAAAAGGGAGGGCCCAATAGGCCCTGCATAAATCAGACTAGTAACAGAACTGTAGTGGGAAGAAAAATCATCAGAACTAAATTAAACAGAGAAGGAAAAATTCCTGCTGGTGTAATTAGGCAGAACTTCCTCAGTATCAATGGAGATGCACCCGTTTGCACCAGCAGTAAATTTAGCCCATAGGCCTGACAGTGCAGTTCCTGTGCCTGGGGAAGTGCCTTTGAAATCAACAGGAGCTCCCAGGTGGGGTGGGTGCTGTGCTGAGCCCAGTGCTGGTCAGTTCAGGGAAAGACAAGAAAATATACAAGAAGCTGGATATGAGTCAGCAGTGTGCCCTTATTGCCAGGAAGGCTAATAGCGTATTGGGCTGCATTCGTAGGAGCATTGCCAGCAGATCAAAGGAAGTGATTTTTCCCCTCTATTCAGCCCTGGTGAGGCCGCATCTGGAGTATTGTGCCCAGTTTTGGGCCCCCCATTACAGGAAGGATGTGGACAAATTGGAGAGAGTCCAGAGCAACGAAAATGATTGGGAGGCTGGAGCACAAGACTTATGAAGAGAGGCTGAGGGAACTAGGCTTGTTTAATCTGCAGAAGAGAAGAATGAGGGGGGATTTGACAGCGGCCTTTAACTACCTAAAAGGGAGGATGGAGCTAGGCTGTTCTCAGTGGTGGCAGATGACAGAACAAGGAGCAATGGTCTCAAGTTGCAGAGGGGAAGGTCTAGGTTGGATATTAGGAAAAACCTTTTCACTAGGAGGGTGGTGAAGCACTGGAATGGGTTACCTAGGGAGGTGGTGGAATCTCCATCCTTAGAGGTTTTTAAGGCCTGATTTGACAAAGCCCTGGCTGGGATGATTTAGTTGGGGTTGGTCCTGCTTGGAGCAGGAGGTTGGACTAGATGACGAGGGAGCTGAGGTCCCTTCCAACCTTAATCTTCTATGATTCTATCTGTCATGTTTTAGCAGTCTGCCTCTGTGAATGCAGGCTTCCCTCTGATATGTCTGTCTGTCTAGTTTCCTGACCTTCATCTGGGTGGTGCAGTTTGTCATTAAAAGGGGAGTTCTGTACTCTTCATAATTTCCACAAAAATAACTAGGCTTGGAAGTATTAAATTTCTGTCCATAAGTGGCAAGAAATGTCAATTTCACTGCACACAAACAAACAGACAAAAATATCTCCATCAATAATTGAAATTTACAGATAGGAAAGTAAGAAAAATGCTGCTTGAGAGCTGATTAGAGTTTGATTTAAGGAAATGTATTTGTGTATTTTGACTTGTGGTGCTGACAATTTGTGTTTCAACAGTTACAAAGCTCTAACTTTTCGAATCTCAAAGACTATTGTTGTTAAATAATTGTTTGAACCTCCTCCCATTTTCTGACCCTTTCATAATTTCCTGCAACTCTAAAAAGTTAAATAGATAAAAATTTAAAAAAGCTTAAAAATAAACATCAGTTTTATCTATTGAAATTCTAAAGAAAAAAATCAAATTCTGCCAAGGCTACAAATAACCCAGAAAATTCAGCCAAGGCAGAAACGTCTCCCTTCCTCACGACCTGGTACTTGGCCTTCAGTGTGGGCCATGGTCCCTTATGTGCTATCTTGCTGAACACCTGGCTCTGCGTTGGGGCATGTGTCTGGCCCCAGTGGGCACTTACTACTTTGATGACCCCAAAGGTGTGGAACTGCAGAGGCAATGCTTGAGGGGGAATAGTGTGGGTAAAATCTTGGCCCCACTTAAGTCAATGTAAAACTCCTACTGACTCCAGTGGGGCCAGGATTTCACCCTGCAAAATAACATGCAGGCACTTTTCACAAGTGGGGCTCAGTACAGCCAACTGCCAAGTGATACATCTAGGAACAAGGAACGCAGGCCTGCCACGCAGAAGGGGAGACGAGAGATTGGAAGGGATGTTGGGGGCAGAGTGGACAAGCAACTCAAGGGCTATTGCGACCCCTGGATGTATAAAGAGAGGAGTAGTGAGTAGGAGCAGGGAGGTGATTTTACCTCTGTAGATGGCATTGGCGAGAGCGATACAGGAATACTATACCCAGTTCTGGTGTCCACATTTTAAAAAGGATGTTACAAAATTGGAGAGGGGGCGGAAAAGAGCCACAAAAGTGATTTGCGGGCTGGAGAAATTTAGCTCCAGTAAGAGATTGTAAGAGCTCAATCTGTTTAGTTTCGTAAAAAGAAGAGTGAAAGGTGAATTGATTATGGTGTATAAAAGTACCTTCACAGAGAGAAAATACCCGGCACTAAAGGCTTTTAATTTAGCAGAGGAAGGCAGAGCAAGCCTGGAAGATGACTCTAGACAAACTAAAATTAAAAATTAGGCAGAAAATTGTAAGTGATGGTGATTAACCACAAGACCAAACTCCCACGGGAAGTGATGTCTTCAGATCAAGGCTGGATGCCTTTCTGGAAGATATGCTTAGCCAGATGCAAATTAGTGGACTCAATAGAGGGGTAACTGGGTGAAATTCTCTGACTCGTGATATACAGGTCAGACTATATCATTGGTTCTCAACAAGGGGTATGTGTACCCCGGGTGGTACGCAGAGGTCTTCCAAGGAGTACATCAACTCATCTAGATCAGTGTTTCTCAACCTGGGGGTCTTGAGACCGGTGGGGGGGTGATGAGATGTGTTGAGGGGGTCACAAGTGCAGGGCCGGAATTAGGGGGCGGCAAGAAGGGCAGTTGCCATAGTCCCTTCTATGCCCTCACACTGAATGTCTCGATGTGGCGGGGAGGTGGGTATAGGGCTGCACGAAGCACTGCTTTCTAAGCTCTGAGTGCATGATGCTGAGGTCACAGTCTCTGAGGTGTGAACCTTCAGAGGCGGTACATAAATGGAAACATCTTTCTCTCTCAGGTCTGAGAGCAGGGTGCAAATTACTGGTGATGCTGAGATATAGTGGGAGAAGGTCCATTGCTTGCACTACTTGAGGCATTAATTATGCCATTAATTCAAGCAATTAAAACTCAAAGCCCAGAATTCCAGGCTTAGTTGGTGAGGAGGGACTCATTTTCAAATACTTTTTTTAAAGTATTATAGGTTCACGAGCAAATGCTACCTGATCATGTGAACCTCTATATGGTGTAATTTGGACGTATTTAAAGTGCACATCATGGTCTGTTATCAAGCTGGAATTTTAACTGTTTTACGATTACATAATTTCATGGGAACATTTCACTTCTTCCTTAACTGAATTTCCTGGAATTTAGAAAACTCGAGTTTGTTTTACGGTTATTTGTGCGAAAGGTAATCCAACAGTTGTAACAGTCTCTGTTCTTTCCTGTGGATCAGTCACTGCAGGAGGATATGTCGGTAACTTAATATGTTACACTTCTGTAAGGCAAACCATGTGCTCTTAGCAGTTTTGTTTACTTTTAATAAAATACAGAGTACCTGTTGATCAGTTTCTCTGCACCAGCTGTTTTGGGCTAACCCATGTAGGTGCAAATTCGATTTCTGAACCAGAAGCAATACTTTTTTGGGGGGTGTCATGTCTCTGTGATCTCTGCTCAAACACACAAAGGTTGTGAATAGAGCTGATTGCATGGGGAACGTTTTGTCATTTGTTTTGGTCCCAGATGAGGAAAGAAGCTGAGAGAGCGTATTTTGTGGAGGAACAAAAATTTCTCTAACAATTTGAATTTGAAAACATCCGAATATTTTGGTTAGACGCTTTCATCTGAAGGGAAACATTTGGGCATTCCGGAATTGAAATGTTTCACTTCAGGCCAGGTTAACAACAAGCTGCATTTGCCTGAGCTGCTGCGGCGCCTCAAAGGATCTGTAGTTTGGACACCTCTTGACCCCATTCTCCCTTGTGGGTCAAATTCCCCGGCCAGACTATATCTGCCATGATGCACCATGGTCTCTCCCTCTGCCTCAGTTGCCAAAGTGCATTATGGGAGTCCCATGACCATGGGGCATTGATTTTTTCCCCAATGAAAAACAGGAAAATACATCGGGAAAATTGACAATATTCTGTGGAAAATGTCAATTTTGCAGAAACCACATTTTCCTTGAATTATCCCATTTTGATGGAAAATTCCCAGCCATCTGGGCTGTGAGCTTAAAATCCCTTTGGCTGCATCACTGCGCTTGAGCAGCAGCTCTGCGTGTGTTGGTGCATTCTCAGTAGAATTGCAATTTAATGTTGCTTTCCTCTCCGGGGTCTAATGTTTCACCCTTAAACAATCTTTTCTGAGTGAAAACACCCCCTTGCTCTGAAACACTTCTGTCTTCCAATGCAACGCAATGAGTGAATGTTAAAGCGAGGGCTCCTTCCAGTGCGGTCCTCAGCATTTCCCACGCCCACTGGACTCAATGACTAGCACCCCGGAGGGTCCCGCTTCCCGTTTGAAGAGCTGGTTTTAGCTGAAGCCCTTGCATGGTGCCTCTGGGCAGTGCTGTGTGTGGGAATCCCTCCAGCACATTGCAGCTCAGGCGCTGCAGGAAAGAGCAGCTGAAAATCAGCCTCTCTCACCCTGAGGTTTCGCTGCATAAAGACAGACTATTCCTGCCCTTCCGTAGCTGCTCACTGCCTGGCTGTGTTTGAGCCATGGACTTGCCGCTTGCTTGCCCTGCTGTGGAAGACTGGAGTTGCGTTCCTCAGACATTGCAGCCTCGCTGATCCTGTGCTCCCCTGGGCCGCATCTTGTGGGAGTTGCTGCCGTTGTGCATGTTGGTAAAGAACCTTGCACTGAATGTGTCTGATCTCCTCCGTTCCCTGGAGGGCCGCGTGAGCTGGGCGAGAACGTGGCCTGCTTTGTGAGTGATGAACATGGTATAAGCAATCTGCATACAGAGAAAAGCCCCGCTGGTATTACATTATCCTGTTAGAGTTTCCAAGCTGGTATTAAGTGGACATGATTTCTTCCTATGGACCATTAATTTTGTTTTATTGCTGGCCTGATGGCCATTACCCTTTTTTGCCAATGCATTCCTCCATTAGGTTTGTACAATTAACCAATATGAGCAGTTAAGGTGATGCTGGGATCAATGGGATGGCGAAGAACAGGGATTTCGCCAACGTGTGTGTGTGTGGGGGGGGGGGGGTTCACAGTGGCTGTGTGTGTGTGGAGGCTGTGAGTAAGGCAGCTCTGTGACTGCAGGCCCCTGGACAAACACCCTCCCTGTGCTGTGGGAGGAACAAACGTGCCCCCTTTCCCTATCCTTCCCCTGCTCTAAATTCACCTCTGAGGGGCAGCACTCCATGCTGTCCAGGCTACTCACTCTGGGCAGCTTGGCTCTGTCTCCCATCGTCCTGTCACCCCATTCCAGTCAGTTAATGAGAACTTCCCTTCTTCTCAGTGGTCCGATACGCTAAAGCCTGCTCCCCACAACCCCTCCTGGTGATTTGTGCCCCTGTGCTGGGCTCTGGAAAGTCCTGAGATGCTGATGGAGAGTTCAAGACTTCAAGGTACAGAGAATCCACCAGCAAGTGACCCATGCCCCTTGGTATAGAGGAAGGCGAAACCCCCCCAGGGCCTCTGCCAATCTGCCCTGGGAGAGTCTAAAGAGAGTAGAATAGACTAGCAGACTGCTTATTGTGCCTGTACCTAGTCTGGCAGCCCAGGGGCTCCCATGGCATTTTAAATGTGCTGCACCTTAAAAAGAAAAAGCCAGTTTCGTAATGGAGTGGCTAGTTCTGTCTGCCTCATTTCTGGGAGCAGTCGCAGGATGTGCAACGTTCAGATGCTAGGATGATGTTGCTTTGTATTTTCACATAAATCCGTGCAAATGGACTTGCTTGCAGCTATTTTTCCTACGCAGAGCGCTCTTCCACCTGTTGGTCAGTTCTGAGCTCTGGGTCACATGTGACACATGCTGTCTTGGTTCCAGTTACGTCAGGTGGCCTAAGATATTTCATATCCTAAATGCTGCCTGTTGGCAACTGTTCCCAGCAGTAACTGTAGCTGCAACTGGAACTTGAAGCATAGTGAAGACTGGGGGTCGTGAAGTCTGCTGTGTCCTTCCCAAATGGCTGGACACGTTCCCCTCCACTGGCCATGAGGGCCTAGGCTAGCTCTGAACACAGGTTTTCCGAATTGCATCTTGGTGCAATGAAAAGGCTTCAGCACATAATGATTTGTGCAGCAAAAACTCAGAGGACTGAACTGGGCTGGGCCTGCCCTCTGAATTAGCTAGGCCTCCTCGTCCACCTGAGATCCTGATTCCACACTCCCTCCCAGCTGCGTTAGTCCGTGCAGTGCTTTAAAGCTGGGTGTGGGCTGACAGTGACCTTATAAGCACTGCAACCGGCTGGGCCCAATGAGCTTCTACGTTCCATAACTGTCCTTGAGGATTTGAGAAGCGTCATGTGGATTGGTTCAGCTGGGAGGCCCAGCACCACGATTTGTTTTTTTTCTGGGGACAAGAGTGGCAGCATGGAGCGAAGGGAGGATGGTGGCCAGGCAGCATGTGCATTGCCCTGTGGTGAAATGCAGGCTTGGAGGAGTTAATTCGTGTAGCAGGTGGATGTGGGGAGGGAAAGTTTAATGCTGACAACATGGAAGTTGAAAGACTCCCTTGTAGCCAGGAATGATTCCGAGACCAGAAACTTTCAGCATCAACATTCTGGCCCTGGAAACTTTCAGCACCAGTTTCTGTGACCCAGAGAGAGACGCACATACTCTGGAATATATGACTTTTTATTTAATTTTAACTCTTGTTTTAAATTTCCCTTTGCAGAAATGACTCTCTGCAGTCACATGTGCATGCACGCTTGCCCCTCGCAACACTTCAGTTATATAAACCTTCCCATCCTGATGTTTGAGAAAATACATAATTATTTCAAAGGTGCAAAGTGACTAGATTTAATGAGTTTTACCTTCAAAAACATTTGATTAGATTACTTAAAATGTAAGGAAAAAAGTCATCCTCTTTGCTAAAGAGTAATCACAAATTTTGGAGGTGAAAACTTTTTTCTTGCAAGTCAGAGTGAGGGTTCAAATTGACTTACAGTGGACCCCTCTTTGCAACCTTAATTTGGAATTAAAGTAATGGAAACCAAAAAGGGAAATGGAGTTATTCCCAGAGTTTGACGTACAAAGGAACAGCTGAATTCAAAGGGGTGAAACTAGAAGTGGGATGTGGAGAGGGGCTCTGTTTTGTTCCACATTCAGCTTCTGAGATTGGAAATTCCACATAGGATCACTCTGCATGTCCAGTGCCTACTGAATGCTGGGAGATTTTTACTAAAATCCAACATTGTCATTAAAAATGGCACGTGTGTGCAGAATATGGGGTGTGTGTAATTTTTTTTAAACCTTTGTAACTCAGCCAATCAAAACAGATTTTCATTGCCCAATTTCAGGTTTCTACCCCAGACTGTTGATGTAGTAGGTGTGTGTAAATTTCTTTTGGTGAATTATTTGTTAGTAATTTCATTCTCTTGAGGCACAAAAACAAGCAAGCCATTTTTGCTCAAATGTTCAAGAAAAATTGCATTTGGAGAGAAAATTTTGGAAGCTTCAGAAAACTACAGTCTGTAAGGTGAAAATTTGATAAATGTTCCAAGCAAGTGCAACAGGATTCTTTAGAATGGAAATACTTAGACAACTGTAACAATGCTGTGTACAAAACAACTACATTAAAAGAATGGAAATCTCAAAAACTAAGAAATGGCAGAATTAAGGTGACCTTTGCAACCTTAACTCTGCCGCCTGGCGTAGATTCATTACAAAACAGTTTTTAGTTACTTGATCACATCATATTTTTTCCACAGGCCCCATGCCTCATTCAGTCCACTGCCGTGACAGTGCTTGTGGAATGAGACAGCTGTTCAATATTTCTTTTCATCCTCACCGTTCAGTGTGCAGCCCCTGCCTTTCCTACTGCCACCATCCAAACACACTGCACCAAATACAGAATTAATTTCCTCTTGGGCTTTTCTGTGCTGCTCAGCACTGTCGTACCTTAGCCTCACAAGCATTAGTAGATGCTAAAGACGAACAACGTTAGCTTTGTAATCAATGAACATAGATTATCCCTGGAGAATCTTTTTTGGGTTGAATCTCTTTTCCCCATTACCTGTAATTATAGCTTCTGTTTTGCTCATCATCCAATCTTCAGGTAAAAAAGGAGCCTACATTTGAGCGTTTTCATGTGTGCTAGTAATCTGCAAGCCCATCCTTGTCTCCAGCTACACTGAGAAATGAGCCGCTAACTGAAAACTAGGTGCAAATACGTTCACTCGCGGCTCCTGCTCATCCCTGGCCCATCGTGGTTTGGCTGCCCGTTGTCTGCACCTTGGGTAGAGGGCTGGGAAGTGATTTTGAGCCCTCATGGAATTTGAGGGTTTGCAAACTTCACAGACCATTTTTGGATCCACTAAACAAATCCAAATTCTGTAATCTTTCACTCCTGTACTTCAACCCCCAGTTTGGTGGTTTTTCAATGGGTGTGCCAACTTAGAAACATAGGTTTTCCCTTACCAAAGGGCAGCCTGTGTTCTGTATTCGGGAGGGACGACATCCCCAGGAACTAGGCTGGCACAACTATGTAGAAGGTACAGTGACTGGATCTATGGTTTTTTCTGCATCTCTTCTCTGTTCCTTTGTTCAGCTTTTCCTAAGCAGAATGCAAAGCAATTTGCACTTGAGGTTAAAACAAATGTTCAAACCCAAGATGTCTTTGTGAGTTGCAAATGAGTGAAATGAGGTTGCCCCTCTGTACAATTATTATTATTATTTTTATTGCAGTAGTCCCTAGCAGCCCCACTCATGGGACAGGACCCCATTGTGCTAGGAGCTGTACAAACACATAAGAGAGACGGTCCCTTCTCAAACACTTACAATCTAAGCGCTGCTGCCCTTGCTGTAATTGGTGTTCTGTGATATGGGGGCTGTTGTCTTTTAGCACCCCCTTGTGGCGAGATGGGAAACTACACCAGCCTGGCTCCACCCCCCTTGTGTCGCCATGCACAGTTCAGCATATGTCATGTCTTTGCTGTGACCTGAGCCCTCCTGGCTGGGTCCTCGATCATCTTGGTCCCCTTCAGGATGGTGTGGAATCAAAAGAGCCAGGCTCCTAGTGGGGTGCTACTCAGCCCTTAGTCTCCTACGAGTAAGACCTTCCCGTAAGGCAGCTCACCTGACTGGGTCCAGCTCAGGGCCGTGTTTGGAACAGCAAGAGCCAGTCCTTCTCCGTGCCTGGCTGCTCCCTGAGCAACTCCCTAGCTCTCCTCTTCTATAGCCTTCCCCATCTTTTGCCCTGTTTCTCCCTCTGTGGCTTGCTAGGTCAGAGATCAAAGTCCAGGACCTCCATGGTAGCGTTCTCTGATATGCTCCCGGTTCCACGCGCAGGGCCAGTTAGACAGGCAGAACTGCAGGGTTTCATTGCGTGGATGAGATCCTGGTGTGGGGAGGAGAGGTTTCGATTTATTAGGAACTGGGAAAGGAGGAGCCTACACAGGAAGGATGGGCTCCACCTAAACCACAATGGAACTAGATTGCTGGCGTGTGAAATGAGATAGGCTGCAGACCAGTTTTTAAATGAAGGGCTAGGGGAAGAGCTAGGATGTTTAGTTGGGGTTGGTCCTGCTTTGAGCAGGGGTTTGGACGAGATGACCTCCTGAGGCCCCGTACAGCCCTAATCTGCTATGGTTCTGTGATTCTCCTGGCCAAAGAGAGGGTAATTAAGGACTCCACAGAGCCCTTTGTTACCCTAAATTTTGTGTTTAAAGAGCTATTCTATTCCTGTTGTATTCTGGCATTTGAAACTCTGAGTCTGAGTCTCCCATCACTGATGCTAGTGCCAATCAGAGTCCTGCCATTCAGCCAATGGAGCTGCACCAGGGTAAAACTAGCAGAGTCAAGTCCTCTGTGTTTCCAAAGGAAAACCCTGGGAATAAAAGATGGGATCTCTCCCAGGGGGATGTGAGTCAGCTCTCCCCTCTCCCTTCTGGAGCATTGCTGTGCTCTAGCAAAGGCATATTTGTATTTATTATGTTTGAAAGCTGTGTAAGAAGAAAGGCCCCTTCTAGGTTCCCTTTGCACAAAGCTCTGCTGTCAGGCTTTGGAAGCAGCTGCCCTCTGGAGACCTCAGCTGCTGCGACTCAGGTATCAGCGGCAGCTGGCGGAGGTAATTGTGGGGTCTGTCCTGTCAGTGAAATAGCCAGCGACGGGTCCTACAAAGGAGAATGTAACACAGCAGCCTGGGGAATTGCACAGCTCCACAGGTCTGTGCTCCTGTAAGGAGAAAGACCTTCACTGCCTTTCACTTTGACTTGCTCTTCCTGTCCTGAGGACGTTCGTCACCCGTGGTTCTGAAGCTCCCTGACGTTCGTGCGATGTGATTTAGCAGCAATGTTCAGGAGCTGTCGTCTCGGGTTAAAGGAAGAGGAGCCAGGTGGCTCTGCTATTTGGTGTCTCTTCTGCCACGTGTACAGGCTCAAAGCTTCCTTCCTCTGCCAAGAAGATGCCTGCACGTTAGTGGTTCGATTCTGGGGGTGATTAATGGAGGTTTCATCGGTGCCTCTCTCCAACTTGCATTGTGCTTCAGGATGCCTGCGTGGCAGATATGCTCAGTGGGCCAGCGTTTCCTTTTATTCTGTTTACAAAGCATCACAGACAGACCCCAAACAAACCTTTCTCCCTTCCAACCCCAGCAGAATTCTTTGCAGAGCACATGTTGCATGACCCTAGAAGGGTTTGCGGAGTTGGAAAAGAGTGTTGATGGGAAAGAGTTTGCCTGTGTGTAAAGACAGCCAGGCTCATTCTCCAGGAGTCCCACCAGCTGGCCTTGGAGGAAGCGTGCTGGTGACACTCGGCACTGGGTCTCCATTCTGTCTGACCTAAATGGTGTAGCTGCACATCTGATGGCGGCCGTAGGACAGCGAGATGGCTGAGGTGTCAGCCAGTGAGGACCAAGAGCATGCATGCTGATTGGGGGAAGAACGTGTAAGAAATGGTGAGATTCGCTGAGTCTCCTCGACTGAGGTGTTGCCCACCTCCTTGTTACAGAGGTTTGCAATTGCGAGACCAGTACTGGATCCTCAGATGCTCCTAGTTGCTCATGGAGTAGTGGTGACCAGCGGTGTCTTTCATTTGCCATTGTCAGGACGGGTGTGAGGGCCTTGCTTTGCAGATCCTGGCCTTTGGCGTCTCCAGATTAGGCCCCGGCAATGTGCTCTTTGTGGAGTTGCACAAACTGAGGCCGGCACAGAATGTAGTCATCCACTTCTGGAGTGGTGTGTCATGCAGAGAGCACAAGACATCAGGGCCCCAGAGTCCACATGGGCTTCTGATCGGTTTCTGGGCAGAGTTTAAGATGTTGCTAGAACTCATGTCCTGCTTGGTCTGACAGCATGCACGCTACCTTCAGGATCACCTGTTTCCTGGCTCTGAAAAGGGTGCAGGGCTGAGGAGAGGCTGTTAGAAGGTTTCTGGGCTTGCTGGGGTGCTTGTGATGGTAAATGGAGAAATGCTGAATAGTGTGTGAATTCTCTTTACCTCCTTGCGTTGGTTTGAATATCTGCGCTAGCGCCTAGCGTTTGGAATGAAATCTGAACAAATACATTAGTCACGTTGTCTGTAACGTATCGTGTGAGGGATTAGACTGGGACTGGCTGGGCAGGGCGATTGGGCCTGGGACCCAGTGGGCTGGGGGGAAGAAGAAGGGGAGGGTTAACACAGCTGATGAGGAGCAGGCATATGGGTGGGGAGGGAACTGTGATTGGCAGGGCAAAGAGATGGAATAAGGAGCTGGAGGGGAGCAATTGGAAAAGGAGCCCAGAGAGGGAAACTGAGACTGGAGTCAGTGGGGATAAGGAACGTGGAGGGATGGGGGAACTGTGTGCAGGGGTTTTGGGGGGAGAGAAAAATCAGGTGAGGAGTTGTGGCAGGGAAGGTTGGCAAGGAGTCTGTAACTGGAAGTGGGGGAGTCTGAGGTTGGGAGGAGTCCGAAGGGGTAAAACTAGTCCTTGCTGGGCAAAGTGATTGGGATTGGGATGAGTGGAGTGGAGACTGGGGCTGGCTGGATGAGGAGAGTGGGACTGAGATGAGGAGCTGGGGGTGCAGAAGAGACGGGACAGGTTGGTGGGGACAGGGCAGAAGAGTCTGTGCCCACTAGAGGGCGATCTCCTCCAGAGCCTAGAGTGGAACCCAAGATTCTTGTGTCTCATCGTTCTTTTGTTGTCAGCAACGATCTGTGAATCCCACGTGATCCACCGCCCTCAAGTGCTGATCCACATAGAGGATGATAGCCTACTACTGCTGTCAGCTCCTATGTTAGGTCACATGGCAGAGATCTGTGATATGGCGCTAAATCTTCAAACCCTGCAGAAGAACCATGCTGGTATCAACATGATGCCACATGATGGAATTGACTTTTTTCCCGTTTGATTTTTTTAAAAACCTAGGATGTTACCTACAAAATAACGTGTGTAACGAACATTATCGAGGTTGGAAAGTCAAATACTCAAAAGTTAGGAAATGCCACAGTGAAGGTTGCCTGTGCAACCTTAATTCAGCTTCCTCATGCACATGCTTTGTGATACAGTCTGTAACTACATAGTCACCCGCTAATTTTTTCATAGGCCCCACGCCTCATTCTATACACAAAATGGGCCGGCGCTCACTGAATGAAGCAACTGTTCAATACTTGGTTTTATCCTCATTGTTCAATGTGTAGCCCTAGGCCTTATTTATTGAACATTATTCAAAGACTGCTCTGAAGGCAAAATTATTAATTTCTTCATGGGCTTTTCTGTGGCACTCACCACCATCGGATCTGAGTGCTTCACAAACATTAATGTTAATAGAACCATGAGGTGAGAGGCGATGGTATTATTCCCATTTTACAAAGGGGAATTGAGGAACAAAGAGATTAAGGTCGGAAGTGTCGACTAATTTGGGGTGCCTAATTTGCGACAATTGGGACCTGATTTTTCAGAGTACAACTTTGTATACAACTTTTTCTATATTCAAAGCCCTGCTCCCAGTGACTTCAGTTGCAGCTGTGAGTCCTCAGCACGTGTGCAGCTCAGACCCAGGGTGTCAAGTCAGGCACGCAGACGATGAGGATGACACAGTTAGTGACACCTGTGAGAAGTGACTTGTCTGGCATCACATAGGAACTCTGTGCCAGAGGTAGAGAGAGCGTCCAATTCTCCACGGCAGCATTCAGCTGCCTTAACCGTGACACCTTTTTCTCTCTTTCTGCATTCTATTGCCTCATTCACGGCATACCTTCCAAGGTGCATGCAATCCAGCACGGAGCGTGCTGGTCCACTCCTTCCTCCACCGCCTCGGAGGACTCAAATACGACCGGCACCTCTTCTGTCTCCACCCGAGAGGTCTTCCCCAAGACGTCACTGAGCTGCTGGTCTCTGACCTGGCTCTCCTTAGCACCTGGACACTAGTTTCACTGACCTGGTCTATGGCGGCTGCCGAGGGGAGGATCTTCTTGTGGTATCTCTGCTACTCAACTCACATCGTCTCCAGGTGGTGGAGTCCCCCTTTGTGTGCTAGAGGATGGTCCTGGCTGGTGCCACCAAAATTGTAGTCAGAGGGACTGGATGGACCCCGAAGTGCTCAGCCAGTGCATGGGGCTGCCAAGTATGTCACCTGTTGTGTGTTCCAGGAGGTGAGGGCTGCATTTCCTCCTGTTCTCTCTCTTTTCTCAAGTGGATCCTGTTGGAGGGCGCAACCCATCCAAGCCCCACCCAGCCCTCTGGAACTCAACATTGAGCCCCTGCCTCACTAGCTTCTTTGACTACCCCCAACACACCTCTTGAGTCAGCCGATCTGTCTCTGAACAGTGCTCAGAGAATATCTGTATATGCTCGTGCGTCACACCATCCATTTCCTCACCCTCATACTCTGTCCTGATACTAAGTGGCAGGACCTGTTGCCATATGCAGAGGGCGGGAAAACCCGGTGGGCCAGGCTGTACTCTACTCTGGTTCCACAGCCCACTGGGAATATTAGTTGGCAGCTCCTGCATGGAGCTGTGAGCATGGACGTCTGCCTGGCACAGTTCACAACCCCCCAACACCTGTCCTGTCTGCGGTGAGACGGAGACCCTGATGCATGTATGTACATGCATCAGGTTGCAGCCCCTCTTCTGCCTCCAGAGCCTCTTACTGAGGTTCTGGCTGCACTTTTTCCTGACATCCTAGTTCATCCTCCTCATCAGCTGGCTCCTGGCACTGGCTAATTTTTCCATATATCAGTCGAGGAGGAGAGGGTTGGACAGGTGGTTTCCCTTTGAGCATGGGACTTAATTCTGTGCACTTGTCTGTTCACATCTCTGGGCATGAGCTCCCTGTACTCTTCTGAGGAGCAGTGGGTGCTGTCCGGGGTTCCCCTTCTGGAATCCTGATTGTAAACCTATGACCCTCACTCCTGCTCCTGCCCTTTGTTGTCTCCTGGAATCAGTTGATTCCTGTGTTTTTTCTGGTCCTTCCTGTCTGAAGAGAGGGAAGCTCTTTTCGTTTACGAGGTGGATCCTTTTTGGGGACCCACCACCTACATGGGAACCAAATAAGCCTGTGCACTGAATGAGGAGTCCTGTGAAAGGAATAGTATGTGATCCTGTAATTAACGATGTAATTCATGCACCTGCCTGAGGGGGGCAAACTAGCCTTTTCTGGGCAACCTTAGCTTTTGCATTTCCTATCTTCTGAGTGCTTGACTTTGCAACCTTAATAATATTCTTTTAACACGGGATGTTTTAGCTTCCAAAATGCACAGAAATTGTCAGGACAGCAACATTGTCCTAATTTAATTCAGAAATTCTTACGTTCACCCATTTCTATTTTAAGGACACGGTTATGGAGCTAGCAAGCAGAGCGTGTTGGGGGCAGCTTGCTCCCTAGGGTGTGTGTGGAAGTTTGCTTGTTCTCTGCAGCCCAGGTTCCTGGTCACAGCACACCTCGTGCATACTCTGAGCCTAAGACCTGAGCTCCATACTGAGTTTATCCCACCCCACAGACCTGTCACCGGGTGTTAATTTTTGCTCTGACTTCAGCTCTGTTCTCTCTAACACAAATCATGTTTTAATATCAGCAGGTACCATCCAGGTTTGGATCCTGAGGCTCCTCTGCCCTCCCCACTGATCCGCTGAAAGAGTCCCTGAACTGTAAGTAACTTTGATTGGCATTTTCTGCTGTCTTTCACTGAGGTTATGGGTTATAGAGCAGGCCAGGAATTTGATATTTGGCTGCACTGCATTGTGTAATGAAACAGCTAACAATGAACTAGTCAGGATTTAAAATGCAGTCAAACTCTAATTAGATTCATCTGAATGTGACAAAGGAGCCCTGTAATATGACAGTCTATTTAATTGGTCTTTATTGATTGTGCTTTAAGGTATACTTCATATGCTTTGTGTGTAATTAGCTCTACTGCTGTACACGGTCGGCACAAGTTGGACTAGTCTGAACCCGACACTTGTAGCAGAGAGATTTCCTCTGTGTGTGGAGGTGCAGGGCCAGGCCCTGCCATTTTCACTGAAGAAAGGTTCTGGCCTGCCCTGTTCCTACTTGTGTGTATGTGAAGGGACTAGGCCACATCCTGTGTGTAATTTACTGGGCTGCTCGTTGCACTGTTTATATACAACCCCTTTCATCATCCATGTGGCTACAGAAAAAGTGATGTCTCCTGGCCACACCTGGTCCTGGGCAAACACCCCTGAGGAGCCGCTGGACAGAGTCGCCAGAAATGCAATCTTTTAAAAGCCTACCCTGGCAGGGGCTGGTCCCAGTTTGACTTGGTGCAGTAGAGATGGGGGATTGAGGGAGAAGAGAAGAGGTTGGTAAAACAACAAAGGCAGATTTCCTGTAGCCCTCGTCTCTCCTGCTGTGAGGGGCTAGCTGGGCGTGTGTTCTCTCCTATCAGCGGATAGGAGTTGTATATGATTGAGTTTGTTCAGTGGGCATCAGAATCAGTTCTCATAAGGAAGCAAGCATTGACATCCTGATGTGGTGTTTTAAGCCCTCTCACAATATATCCCAAACTAAGGTTTTTGGCAATTTGCTGCATCTCATAAGGCACCTGGCAGAATTCCCTCTAATAGCACATTGGCGGCTAACTAGTCCATGGAATTATAAATGATTAACTGTTATCAGCGAATATCGTCACCTCTGTGTAAAAATAGATTGACTGCAATGAGTATTTGAATAAATCATAAGAATGGCTAACCTCATATCATATAACATCATGCAGATGGCTGAGCAAGAAGCGTACTGAGCCCTGCCACCGCATGGCTCGCTGATTTCAGTGCTGACGGAGTAGTGATTGAAGGTTGTAACTTGCAGCGCACCTCATTTTGGCAGTCACATCTGTCTGTCCATTTGTCCCTGATGTGTGTGTGCATGATTTCTGGAGTATCCAGCTCAACAGAAAAAGAAGAAACTGAAACTGCTACATAGCTGCCTAAAGTCAGGCATAATACTAATGGTGTGATCTGCACAAACGCACTGGAAAAGGTCAGGATCGTGGGAAGGGCTCTGAGATGAGCTATTACCATGTTATTCTTTGATAATTGTAGAACACCAGCCAATGGAAGGATTAAGTTTCTTAAATTTTCCTCCATTCCCCTGGGCATTTCTATACTCTTAAACCTTTATGGCCTTCTCTACAGCTGGCCTTGTCCCTGTGCAACTCATATTTGCTGAAGTGTTAAAATACCCTGGGGGTTACTTCTGGGGTGTTATGTGGATCAGTCCAGGTTGATTCCTCATTTCTGCTCCCATCTCTTTTGACCTAAGAAGGTAGCAATTCCATATGCTAGAAGGCAGGAGAGTTGTAATAATTCACCTCTAGGTCTTTGATGAAATCCCAGTGTTTCATTCGAGGCTTCTCTTCTCTCTGACTTCGGCGGCTGGCACGGTATTATGATTGACTGGACTTATAAGCTTCACACAGAATTTCTTGGGCCCGAACTTTTGGGCCGGTCTATCACTTGTAGGGTTTCCTCCATCCCAGCTCCTTTGTGTATGTGCCTGGCTCATGTCAATTAGTGATGGTAATCTTGTGTGTTCCTTCCTCACCCACTTGTCAGAGGGAAAGAGAACACCAGGGGCTGGAGATGTGTAGCTAAAATTAGAAGTCGTGGCTCATCCTCTGCGCTATACAGCTCACTCCCAGACTTCGTCTTCCAGACTGTGAACTTGTGCTTCTCCTGTCTGTGCTAGAGTATCCCGTTGCATGATACAAGCCAGGCAAAGGATGCCCATAGCTGTTTATGGCGGTGTCTCAGCAGGAGAGTACCTCTGTTATTTGGGGGCCTGTGAAGGGGCAGACTAGCCATAAAAGTCAAGAACTTTTCAGAATAATTCTTGATATTGGCTGTTGGCACGGGAACGAGCCCTGCTCTGTGTCTAGCCCT
This sequence comes from Emydura macquarii macquarii, assembly GCF_026122565.2. Classification (NCBI taxonomy): domain Eukaryota; kingdom Metazoa; phylum Chordata; order Testudines; family Chelidae; genus Emydura; species Emydura macquarii. Next base: position 647,371 of record NW_027130449.1, on the reverse strand, counting down.
GCCTTCTCTGCTCTCCATGGACGGGGTTTCCAGAGCCAGCTGCTGCACTGGGAACCCACGTTAAGTGCAGAGAGTGGCCTGAGGTTGTGTTATCTTTCTGGGAGAATCTCTGCAGGGCTCGTGGGGGAAGGATCTGTCTGGATCACTGAAGCCACAGGAGCCTTGAGAAGGGAAGAGAAGGAGAGTAAGGGAAGTTGTCGGTCTGATTTTGAGAAATAAGTACATTGTGGGGATTCAGTTCCAGCTGGGGCACTGGCTGCTAACCCATTGCATGTGAATGGAGGAGGGAGGCCAGGCCCAAATAGTCCCCTCAGCACAGGAGTGCTAAGCCTGGTAGCAATGGTGCACCCCAGTTACAGTGCACTCTCTTGTCTTAGTTCCGGGGTGGCTCTGGTCCGCTCGTGAAGAAAGCCAGGCCTCCCAGGGATCTGGTCCTGCTGTGTGTTTGTTCTGTAATGCCATTTGTTGACTTGCTGATCGCTTTAGCTTCAGGAGCTTTCTGAATCTCTCCCATGGGGCAGTTGGGAGTTACTCTGGATGTTCGGTAGATATTTGGGGTGACCTGAGGTAGTAGATGGGTGCCAACATCGCATCCTCCATTAGCCTGTCACACAGAAGAGGAAGGAGTCTCTTGGTTGTCAAATGTTTCTCCATTATAAAGTGCTTCTACATCGCTCAAGAGGTGATGTCCTCTAGGCGTAGTTTATTGCTGAGCAGTGACCTCTCTTTCTGAGGCACTGGGATACATTGCTTAGCAACCACTGATCTGATGGGGCATCTCTTTTATGTGCCTTTCTTCTGCACTGATTTCTTCCTTCTCTAAGGGAGAGGCTGTTTGTCTGATTTTAAGAAACAAGCGAATCGTGGGGATTATGTTCAAACGAGGGCGTTGGCAAATTCTCTGTAATTGATAACTAGTTGATCTGTTTTCTTGGGACTGAGTTTTGGCTTTGCCAGGAGTCCCAATGCAGGGGCAGCGTGATGTCTCACTACCCCGGAGCACAGCTTGGACAGTCACAATCTGCTGCCTGGTCCCCCCTTCTCCAGGAGAGGTGGTTTGGAGCACCTGTGTCTGGTGCAGCCGGTGTGCAGGGAAGTGGGAAGCAACAGGGAGTAGCGGAGGCTCTTCTCCTTCCCCACAATGTGGCAGTGTAAAGGATTGCCCCGCCGTCCCTTGCCCTCCTGCACAGTAGCTAGAAGGCTGCCATTATTTATTTAGATTTCCGTGTAGAGGAAGCCCTGCACCACAGCTCTGGGGATCCTCGAGGGAGTCTTAAAACCACGGTAATACGAGCTACATATATGCATTGTTCAAAGCTGCAGCATACCTGCCTGCCCCGCAAAAAGCTCAGCCAGTCCCCGGCCATAGGCCCAACCTCCCACTGCAGCTTTCCCCCAAGAAAAATCCCTCCCTCAGCTGCCTCTGCACTCCCCCGGGGGTTTAGTGCCGTGCCAGAAGTCAGCCAGCTCTGGATATTTCCACCCTGGGGTGGGAAAAGCATTCCACAGGAAAGCAGCCGCCTCTCTTCTGAAGCGAGGGGTATCTCCCTGCCACTGTGTGGCCCAGGGAGGGGTGGGTGTCTTTCAGGTAGCAAGCTGCTTAGGGCTTTGTAAGTCAAAGACAACACTTGGAGCACCCCCCAGAAAGCAACAGGCAGAGGGCGAGACCATGGGGTGCTGGCATTGTGCTGCCACCACGAGGCACCATGTTACAAGCAGCCCCTGCATTTGAGAGACACCTTCACAGTCGTCTGGCCACGTGCAGATGGAAAACAAGCCTGCCTGGCCGGGGCTGCCTGGTGCTCATCCAACAGAAAGGGGGGGAACCCTTGACTGTCTGGCTGATCCACGGCACTGAGGGTATCCCTTCTTCAGTGGGGGGTTCATTATAAAAGGGAGGGGGCCAGCTTTCATGGGGGTGCTTCCTCCTCCCACCCCCCACTGTCTGCCAGTCAGAGCTGGGGGTTTGCCTCAAGGCGTGGCTGAGAAGGTATCAGGAAAAGGTGGGAGTTAAAGGGGCCTAGGTGAGCTGGGTGGTTTTGAGACTCTCACCCAAATGTGCCATACCTTTGCCGGTTGCTTTCTCCTCTCTCAGGAACAGCTGGCTGCCTCCGCAATGGCTGCATTAGCCGTGTTCTCCTGATTGTGGGGTTAATGCCTATGGCCTGTGATGGGGTGGACGGCCCCTTAACAGCAGTAGTGCCTAGTGGTCAGCCCACTCAGTCGCGTGGCATGGCCCTTAAAGGATGGAGCAGAGAGACAGACCTAAGAGGACTGGAACTAGAGAGCAATGGCAATGAATAGTGATTGGAGAGAGAATCCTCTCACTGTTCCTTTAAGGGTCTGGGCCCGGGACTCTTGCAGAGAGGGTGAGGGCAAGGCTCAGCCAGTGAGGAAGGAGCTGGGAGGTGGGGATTAGTGTAAACGGAGTGGACGCTGCAGAGAGTAAGGAAGCTTCTGCAGGCCCTGAGTTCACAGGGGAGAAAATGTGACCCTTTCCTGTGCTACTGATGCCGGGATTGCACGAGTGAGCCCTCTGCCTGGATTGAGCTGTCTTCTCACACTGGTGGCCATGTGTGCCTGGGCCAGGGAGCCCCATGTTCCTATCGCACCTGGGCGGGAAGCCAGGAATGGCCAGGAAGGCAGCATACCTGTCTACAACGGCCGCTCCTATGTCTTCTCTCCAGTCTACGTGGCTGTGGAGAATGGGGCTCCTGGGGCCCACGGCTGAGGTACCAGCGACGTTTCTGAGATGTTTGAGTTGTGATGCCCCATGCTGCAGGCACCTGTTCTGACGGGTTACCCCAGAGAGAGCCTCCAGGATTCCAGATGGCTCCGAGGAGCGTTTTGTTCAGCCATAAAGCATGCTTGGGGGGGATTGTTCTGCTCTGGTGACACCTGAACGCCCTCCCTACCAGCTTTGCCCTCACAGTGCAGCATAGGTTACAGGTGGCCTGCTGTGGCTGAAGTGAGAGGCCACCAGTGGGGTGGGTCTTGAGCTGAAACCCACTGATTGCAGCACAGAACTTGTGAAGGTGTGTGTGTGTCGTGTCTGGGAGGTACCACAACCTGTTGTTGTCTCCTGCAGAGCATCCCCACCAGAGCCAGTGGGAAGGTGGTGAATTCAGGCTGCCTTCTCCTGGTTACACAGCTGAGTTTTCAGGGGAGGAGTTTATGTTGCAGATCAAGTTTCTCACCTCTGGACCCAGGTGGCTGTTTTTGTGGAGACAGAGTGACAAATGCTTGTTCTTCTCTGCTTGAGTCTCACTTGCTGAGCTTCTCCAGGTGCCGGGGTGCCCTAGGCCGAAGCCTGTGATTTGGATCCATGTCCAGCCTGGCTCCCTGCAGCCCAGTCACTCAGGAAACTTGTGAAGACTCACCTTGAGAAACCATTGCTTGATGCTGCTGATCTCCCTAGCTGTCGGTCTGTGCAGACGCTCCCATTTTTAGAAAATCTCACTGAGAGGATGGTAGTGGGTCAATTGGAGCAATTTCTGGAGTGGTCTGATTTCCTGGACCCAACTCAGTCTGGTTTTAGGCCTAGGTTCGGGGTAGAAACTGGATTGGTTAATGACTTTCTGATGAGGATGGATAGAGTGTCCGAGCTGCCATCTGCCTTTCACACCATTGGCCATGAGATTGTATTGGGTTGTCTGTTGTCACTAATAGGAATGGATGGAGTTGGTCTTGAAAGATTCCATTTGTTCCTAGTTAGCAAGTCCCAAAGCAATTTTCTCTTCTGCCCCAAGCGCTTTCTCATGAGGTTTATTGCAGGGGTTGATTTTTGGCCCCACTCCAGCTCAACATGGATACGAGACCATTAAGAGAGCCAGTGAGGAAATTTGAGCTGCCTTTGATGATACCTGGCTCTGAATCTCCATCTTGTCAGACCTAGTTGGAGGGCGCAAATAACCCAATGTGTGCCTGAACCAGGCATGTGACCAGGGATGAGATGTTTAAAGCCCAGTGCAAGCGAGACTGAAGGAAATCAGAGGAAGAGTCAGCAAGCATGCTACCTGCACCCACGGTGGAGAGCGTGTGTCTGTCACTAGTGACGCGGGCTCACAAGCGAAGGTTTTGTTAGGCCCTGGACTGCCCTCTAAAATTAAGTAGCTGCTGTCTCCAAAAGGGGGGGAGGGTTGCATCTGACTGGAAGAGTGTGACCTTTCTTCTCAGGTTTGGGGAACTCACTGCATTCCTCCAGGCCTTTGTCACATTGAAACTAGCTAACTGCAATGGGCTTGCATGACCGCACGACTCAGAAACTGATGCTGTGCAGATGTTGCAGGTGGGTCCTGGCTAGTATTGTAACCCAGATTCTCCGAGTGGGGCACAGGTTGGTGATTTTAAACAGTCAACTTCTAAATGGCTTGGGTGGTGACTGAGACATCTTTGTTGTCTTGGGCCTTATTTGAGAGTTGCAGCACCTTCAGTATAAACAAGACTAATACAAATATTGTATGAAAAATATTAGCTTTGGTAATGCTGTTTTAAATTTTGGGAGGTATGAGAGAAATAAATAAACACTATCCCCCCAAAACTGTCCAAGTTTTATTTAAAGCTAATAAAAGGAAATACTTTTCACGTCATGCACAGTTAGCGCAGGGAGCTCTTTGCCACAAGATACCATTGGGACCAAGAGCTGAGTATTGGGCATGTTTATGGATAATGAGATCTGTTAAAGGTTAAGCTAACGAGGATCAAAAAGAAAAAAGTTTGGGAAGGGATATAAATCCTTGTGCTTTAGGCCATAAACCAGCGTCTAACTGAAAATCAGAATCTTTTCCTGGGGAGCAGGTATTCTATAACTTCAGGGTTTAGCAGCTGGTACAGACCATGTTGTTGATGGAATAGGAGGCTGATCATAGGTGGCTGGTGAAGATATTCTTTGGGGTGGGGCTGTGATGCTTCCTCAGGGTGCCGAGGCCTGTGAGTCACTTTGTTACCCTCCTGCCCCCAGCTAGAGGAAGAAGTCGCTTGTTGCTTGTCAGGTCCCTTCACCACCAACCTGTTAACCACCCAAACAATTTCTTTAGGGCAATGCTAGCCCTCACTGTGCTTTGCAGGATAACAGTAGGTCCAACCTAGTCCTCAAACTCTTTTGAATTGTTCTCCTGTGACATGCAGCCTGTCACTGGCTGCTCACAGAAATACCAGGTTTGCTATCCCCACGGGAACAGTATACCACTAGCTTGTTTGACTCAACTGAGGATCAGCGCCTATGTAACATCACGGCACTTAGATATATCGATAGTGAAAACAAGCATGTTTGTTATCAAAGGTTAAGATGTAAGAGATAGTGACTAAATATAATAATGGAAACAGAAAGGTTACCTATAAAATCATAACACGCCTTCTAGAGATTAAACTTATTTCACAGGCTAACCTCCACGCTAAAGCAGTCTAATGTCACCCCAAAATCTTCTTGTAATGTTTCCAACCCAGCCTGGCTGGGATCCCATTTTCATGAATGTAATCACACTGCTCGTTTACTTCTTCAGATGCAGGACAAAGAGGTGTCCTTTTGTCTTCTCTTTATATCCTCCAAAACTCATTGTTTGTCCCCAGAGTCGGATGGCCCTGAGTCTATTCCTGGTGTACTGACTTCATGTTTTCACATCCTCATGTTACCTTTGTATGGAAAAGGGGCTTCCATTGTGTTGGCTCATAGTGCTTAAGGTCTGTGGGAACCGAGGCAGCCGGGCGAACATACGCTTTTGTCTGGTCAAAACCTGCGTGTCCGCTCTGCCTTGAACACAAGCTTTAAAACATATTTTCCGTACATATACAGAACTCCTTAAATATCATTCGTATGTCTCTCTCGCAACAACGGAGGCTCCGTAAGACACAAGCTTTTATCTGTAAGTGCTGTCTCTGATAAGTACCATGAAAACGGTGTGCTAGTTGTAGTGAGTTTGTCAGGCCTGTTAGGAGTTGCTGTTGCACAAGAGTGAACCCGTGGCCAGTTGACGCCAATGGGCCCCTGTGTCCCTGGGGCTGAGCCCACCCCACACTCACCCAGCAGAGGCTGCTTCTGTCCTGTGGGGCACAGCCTGGCTGTCTGCTCTGGTCCGATGGCTCTTGTCGCTCAGAAATTCAGAGGAGCCTCCCCCAGCATCGCCTGAGGGGAGCATCTGAGTGCAGACAGGGCCCTCGCCCTGTGATCCTCACCCTTCTGGCCCTGGTGCCACTGGACGCAGGGCTTTGCCTGCCATTTTGGGCATGCGTGCAGGTGGCAGGGAGGCTCAGAAAGTGACAATGCAGAGAGATATTGGGGGAGGGGGACTGAGCCCCCTCTAGCCCCAGCCGCCTGCTGCCTAACCTGGGATGGCATTCCCTCGAAGTCCTTTCAGAATGAGCCCGTTATAAAGCAAATCCATGGAGAAAGAGGAGCCAACTTGCAACGATCTTCCATTTAAGCCTCTTCTTTCTTGACACTAAGGGAAAAAGAAATGGCTGACCAGGCCCATTTCTGAGCACTGCAGACCTACGCCACACCTCTTGAATTAACAAGTGTAAACAGAAAAAAATGTCACAGGATCTATGTCGTTTTAAAAGCTGCAGGGAGAATAAAAGTTCACCATAGAGTTGAAGGCCGGAAGGGACCATCAGATCATCCAGTCTGACCTCCTGTACATCACAGCCGCCACAACCACCCAGCACCTGCACGCTAACCCAAACAACCGAAATTAGACCAAGCATCACAGCCCACATGAGACTAGAACCACCGGATCATCCCAGAATCCAAGCGCCTTGCTGCAGAATTCAGGACTAGGCTGCAGCAGAGTCCTTGGGGCCTTAATGTAAATGGATTGCACAGATATTAGCTCTATTGGTTGGCGTCATGGTCGATCTAGCTGCCGATGCTCCTCAGTGTCAGGCTCTAACCAGTGGGCTATAGAGTGTGTGTGAAAGGCAAGTTGAACAGGCTGTCATTTCTGCATGGCTTAATCTTCCTCCTGTGTTGGGCCCCTCGCAGTCTGTTCCCAGGCTGGGACGTCCTTGCTTACATTGGTCCAGTGCTGGGCTGTGTTTTCTGGGCCAGTAATTGAGCAACATTGTTAGTTAATGGTCATAAAAACAATATATTTCCTTCCTGGACTTTTATCCTCCACTCTCATCAGCAAGGGGAAGGGAGGTAGCTCAAGACGGTCTTAGGCCCTGATTTTTAAAGCTGTTCAATCATTGCTGTGCTCAGTAGTTAAGTGCCTAACTGATTTCGGAGCCTAAATGTCATTTTCAAAAGGGAGCTAGGCACTTAGGAGTCTGAGTCTCATTGACAGTTGATGCTGTGTGCAGCAACACGTAAACAGCTTTAAGAACATGGGCCTAAGGGTTTAGGAGCACAGGCCCAATTATTTTCAGTGGTCCTGGTGCTTCTAAATCCCTTAAGTGCTTTTGAAAATCTCCCTCATAATTGTTTGTTACTGCAGTGCTGTAATATATGGCAGCCCTGTGCTGTGAGAGATGAGGAGGCGGCCGCTGCCCTGCAGCCTTTACCGTCTAAAAAGACAAAATCCAGATGGAGGGTGAGGGAAAGATCCCCCATCCCCACACAGTGATCAGGGCAATGCGTGGGGCTCAGGCCCCCTCAGGAAGGAGTGCAGCTGTCATCTGTGACTTAGATCAGCAGTCGTGAGGAGGGGAAGGTTGTGAGAATAAGAGAGAGGAGGAAGACTGAGGGGAGAGTGAAACAGAAAGAGCAAAGGAGGGTGAGAGACACAGCAAGCAGGGACAGAGGAGTTTGGGCAGGTAACCGTCTGGGGAAGGAGTTCCAAAGTCCAACTGCTACGAGCTCGTCCCAGCTGCTACCACTGGGTGTGTGAGTGAGTGCATGAGGCTGGGCCGGGTAGTCTCTAGATGAGTCCTTCTGGGTCATGTGGCCTAGGCCGGAGCAGGGCTGGGGAGCCCTGACTTGGACTGAACGGCGGCAGGAGTCCCTAGTCTATGTACTCGGTGATTCTGCACACCTTTCCCAGAATTATTTGAGGATGTCGCTCGATGGATAGATGGAATAAGTTGCTGGAGAGTAATCCTAGATTCCTTCCTTCTCATTTAGTGTTTACAACAGAAGATCCGGCTTTCTACCCCAAATCTAAAGCAGGCAGAGGAGACTGTGTCGTCATTCATGGCATCAGACTGGTGCGGAAGTGTAGCAGGAAAATCACACACGGACAGTTTGAGTGCAGAACAATCCCTGCACTCTTGCCCAGCCAGTTCCTTTCCGTCAATGATTTGGCAGAACTTCATACTAGGACAGGTGCCAAAAAGCACAGAAGTTGGTAAATGTGTTCTGGTATCTATCGTGGCTGGGACAACGGTGGTCAGACCTAGTGGTCAGAGCAGGAGTCAGGCCGAGGCAGGTACTGAGAAGTCAGAGTCCAAGATAGGCCAGAGGGCAAGCCAAGGTTCAGGAGTCAGGAGACAGGCAGGGTAAGGTTACTGGGTGATCAGGGTCACAGACACCAATCAAAGAGCAAAGCCAAGGACAAACCAGCGTCAGAAGCTGGAATTTAGGGTCTGTCACAAGCAGGGTCTGGAGTGGAGACAGGCAAGCAGTCTGCATTGTTGCTCAGATAGCTTCTCATCATGGCTTCCTGGTTTAAGTACTGCTACCCGCCAATCCGTGAGCTGCAGGAGGCCGCCACTCAGTTCCTGCTAGGCGGTACTTCCTGCCATGCCTAGCCTCACAGGCTCCTCCCATGGGAGGAGAGCCTGGCCTAAGCCTCCAGTGGCAATGTGGCGGTGTCAGCAGCCCGGCACCCCCAGGCTTCAGCCCGGCAGGTTATTAAGGGAAGCCATGGGCAGAGGCATGGCCTGACCGGCTAGCCTGGATGCTCTGTCTTTCTGTTTTATTTACAGCATTGCAAGCGTTTTGTTTTGGACAGGATGTGTCTTTTATGGCGAAGGAATGAGTACACTGATGGGGTGAATACGTGCTGTGAGGGGGGTCCTTTTGCTCATATCTCAGGGGCGGGGGGGCCTCTTTGCAATTTTAAACATATATATTTTTAAAGAACGTTACTTTTTGTGGGAGGCAATCACTGCCCCCCGATTTCTTGCTCACCCTGTGGTGGCTACGGAAGACGCGTTCTGTCTGAACAACATGGGACCCACCACCTGGCTCCTGATGAATGTCTGCCCTGTGTTTTCCATGTAGAGTGACTTTGCTCTTCCCTGCGCATAGTGACCCAGAATTGTTGCCCACTGCCTGCACCAGTGTGGCCATCTGAACCACTGCAGAAGCTGTGAGAGGCCAGGGCCTAATGAGGAATCCAGTTATTCTATTGAGGGCGGGAGAGAGTATAGACGGAAGAGACCAAACTATGGCTGAACGGCAGGAGCCTTCCCATCTACATCCACAGAAGGAGAGACTGTTGGCTGGGAGCAGCAACACGGCAGTGGCCAGGAGGCAGGGAGGAGAGTGGGCTATGTAGGTTTGCACTCTCAAGCCTGGATAATGTGGGGAACCATTCCTGGCCCGCAGGCGTCTCCCACCTGCCACCTACCACCAAGTCTCTCCGAGTGGGATAAACTCCATCCCTTCTGTTGTGCCCACTCACAGGCGGGATTCTGAAACCGCTGAATAACAGGAGGGACCTTCAAATATAATCAAAACAAGAGTCTAATGGGATTACTCAGTAAATGGAGATTAGCCCTATTCTAATGATCCCAGACAGAAAGCAGAACTGACAGCAGCCCTTCATGAGTCATTCTAAACTGAGTCCCAAGACCATGACCTCTGCAGAGCTCCTTTGACTCTATGTCTGAGGCAATGCTTGAGTGTGGAATAACTCTCAGTCAAGAACTTTCCTCCTAACACTGGTGTGCGTAGCTCGGTAACTGCAAGGTCTCCTCATTCTGTGCCGTGTGTGCTGCACCTCTCAGTGTAGGCGTCTTCCTGTCTGTTTCAGAGGCAACTCTAGGGCAACAATGATTGTGTGTTTCAATTCAACTACACAATGAGACCCACGTGCTTCTGGAGACTTTACCTCGATTCTTTCTTTGATCTTTCCTTAGTTGAAATAAGTTGCTGTTTTGTGACCTCTTTGAGGCAGGGACCATCTCGCTCTCCGTCTTTTGTGCAGTACCTTGCCCACCATAAAGTGACACTGGTGTCTACGTTCAAGTGTCTTGAAGGGCCTGATCCTGCCGTATTGACTCCAGGTCAAGCAGGATCAGTTCCCAAGCTCAGCCCCCCCTGCCCAGTGGTGGTTGCCTCGTTTGGTGGCTCTTTGCTCCGACACAGAAGAGCTGTTCAGCTTCTGAATGCACATTTTGGAGGATTTGTAAATCCTGCAGCACTGTAGTCCAATGTGTGGATTTCTGTGCCCCCAACCGTTCCCCAGTGGAGTATGATTAGGCTCCCACTCATTACACGTTAATGAGCCCCTCTAAGTTGTGCTGTTGTTTCCATCTGGAGAGGCAGAGAGCTGAACCTGGGGAATGAGGATATTTACATCTCACTTTTACAATTCCACTGTGCTACTTCCCACCTCTTCGTCATCGGTCCCACTCTCCAGTGCGTGGAGACTGATTCAAGGCTCTTTGTAGCCCTAGTCCAGCCAGCTTAGATGCAGCTCATAAAGCAAATAGAACAATTGTCCCAGGAGGGTTTGGCAAAGGAGTTCCAGAAACTATTTGCTCCAACTGCAAACCAGTGCTCCAGCAGAGTCCTCTTTATGGGAGGTTCATGAAGGCTTAATTGGGGCTGATTTTTTTAATTACCTGCTGCCTGTGCATGTCTCCCATCCTGTACATCAGGTGGGTCATTCCTCGACTCTGACACTAAAGTTGCTTTGCTTCCAATGAGGGCAGAGCCTGGTGGGCACAACTGGATATTATGTACAGGAGCTTATTTCAAGTTTGTAAGTGAGAACTGTGCTGCGTTTCTTCCCCACAAAGCTCTCCTCCTCCTTGCACCTGCCTGACCCTGAATCACCTCTACAGCCTTTCAAACACATGGCAGCTGGAGTGTTTAAACAAAGAGCTACCCTCATTGGCTTGGCTGGAGGTGACCGTTTTTATCAGAAGAGCATGAAGTGAGGCCACAATGCAGGAGTGGAGTGGAGTGTAGAGGCTGCTCTTGTGAAAGACCAAGCTCGTTTCCACAGACGGGAGGGACAGTTGAGGTTGTTGATGGACACTTTGTCCATTGCTGAATGTTGTGGGAGGTATGTGGGGGAGGTGATATGGGTCGGGAGACATTAAAGGGCAGAGAACAATGACAACTCAGGCCGGCAAGACCCATGAAAACCATCCTGCACATGGCCAGTTTACCTGCTCTGTGCTCTGCCTTGTGAGGCGCATCTGGGGGTTGATGGTCTGAGTTCGACGTTACTGAGCTGCTCCCCAAACCAGCATTCCCTCCCTACCCAGAAATGTCAACCACTAATAGTCTTTTGAAACTGTTTGGGTCCAAACAGAGTCTCTTTTTTCCACAGAAGTTTCCTAGTGCAGAGTTTTGCTGAGAATCGACATTTTGGCATAAAATGTTCTCTCGTTTTAGAGCTGTCGTTTTTTAAGCAAGCAGCCGATGTGAGAAGACGAAGTCTAAATGAAAACTTACATTTTGATATTTCCTGAGGGAAAATTGAAAAATTTCACTGGAATTGACATTCTCCTGTGAACATTTTCTGTTCCAATGCAAGTATATTTTTCAGTGGAAAACCTTTTCACATGAAAAGTTTCAGCCAGCTTTGCTCCCCAAAGACGCCTGGCTGACGGACTGAAATTTTACCTCATTTGGTATGGCTAAAGTACAGCGTTTCAAAGCTTTGAACATAGTGTCTGTTAAATCCCTGCTGCTGGGGGGAGTGTTGGCATAACGAGAATCTCAGCTCATCTACTGGCTGCTATAACCAGCCACACACGTACTGAGTCTCCGAGAGGCTCCCAGCATTGGGCATGGAGGTCAGGCCCTCATGGGATGTCTGGTGTGTCGTGGCACCACCTCTTGTATGACACAGTCCCAAGTAATGCACTAGGTGCATATGACGGAGGCCAGCGCTGTGGGCTCTCCAATGAAGACTCTGTGGTGGGACCCAATATCCACTCTTCAACTGCCTCTGGTGCCCAAGTTCCCATCAGGGCCTCACCCCAATGATGCCCCCAATTGCCTCCAAACGTGGCAGATGATCTATCATGCTCCTCTGTAAGAGGAAAATGGCAGCAGCAGATCTGCCTCCTGCCCTCCCATCACTGCTCAACAGCGTCGTCCATCACACGGGTAACTGAAGTGGATGACACAATAGGCTGAAACTCTGGACAGCTGCTCGCAGCTGTGGCGCTTTCACTGAAGAGAGCTGGAGTATAGAGATGGGGCTCAGTGCCATTGACTGTTGTTTTCATAGATTTTCTCTGTTTTTCCCTGTTCAATGAATTTTGCTTTATTTAATCTGAACTGGCATTATCGGCTGTTAGGGGGATTATTTCTGGGAACCAAGAGGGTAACAATCCTTCTCAGCAGAGGTTGAAGTTTGTCTGAGCCCAGCTCAGATTCTCCCCCGAAAAGATTTATCTTGACCTGGTCAAAAAGCAGAATTTCCATCTGAAGTTTTAAAAATGTGGTTTGGTTCCAAATTGGGGAAAAGTCAAAATCTTGATTTTTTTTTTTTTGTGAAATGAAATATTTCATTTTGATAAACTTTTTCCCACAGCTTCATAGATCATAAAACCAGAAAGGACCATTGTAGCCATCTGGTTTGATTCCCTATCCATCACAAGCCATAGTACTTCCCTGAATTAACTCCTGTTTGAACTGGAGCATCTCTCTTAGAAAAACATCCAGGGTTGAAGTGTTTTATTTTGATTAATTTTGTCTCAACATTATTGTTTTGACTTTTGTTATTATATTATAACATAAAACTAGAAACAAAACATTTTGACCTTATTGAAAAAAAGGTTTTGATAATTTCCTGTTGAAAACTTTAGCAAAATCATTGTTCCCATGAAATGTTTTGATTTTGCCATATCAGTATTTTCCAATTAAAAATTGCTCTGTTGAAAATTTTTTTACCAGCTCTTCTTCTGTCCCAGAAAGTGCTGTCAGCATGCTGCTTAGGTCTGAGGTGAAGGTCATAGCTGCAAGGAAATGGCCCTACTCAATGCTTTCAAATACTTTCAAGAAAGTTACTGTAAGCAAGAGAAAAATGCATCATCCAACTAGGGTTGTCAGTTTTGGTTGGACGTGTTCCTGGACGTTTTATCACATGACCTAATCTTTAATTAAAGATTAATCTTTAATTCCTGGAGATTCCAGGACAGTCCTGGAGGGTTGGCAATACTACATCCAACCAATAGACATTACGCCTTGGAAGCTATTGCCTCAGGCTGTAAATTCATTGATACTTTGTGCTGTAGAATAATTTGAAACCAACAAATATTAAACATTGAAGGTGAGTTCAGAGTTTCAAGTGCTTGGCCTCCTTTGATTGTTTCGCTTTCCCCTGTGAGTGAAAGGTACGACCATACTTCAGGGTAATGTGGGAGCAGCAATGGCACGTAAGAGAATCTAGCTTTCTTTTTAACAGCTAGGACAGGCAGATCTTCCAGGGGACATTTAGAGATGGTCCCAAAGTCTGTTTATGGTTTTCTTTTTCTCGATTAGAACGAGTGGAAAATTTTAGATTGGAAAATATATTTCCTTTTTCTTTCCAAAATTCCTAGGAAGCCCAGAAAATAAAGCATTAAAGCCACGTTAAATCAGAGAGATGAAGCACTCAGAAGTAAGTAAATTCCAAAGAGAGAAAATTACTGGGGCACATTCACTTGAGCATGCTGCAGATTTGTTCTGTTTTCTCTCCTCAACTGCACAGCTTTCTGAATTACCCCTGGTTACTGAGATCACCAAGAAACAATTTTTAGTAACATTGCTGGAACAACCTCAACTTTGGGGGATTTCTTGCTACCTTACTATGGCTTACATTTACTATTATACACATTTTAGCTAACCTACTAATATTTGAATCATACTTATTAGCATATTGCCCTTTGACAAACTGCTATTGAATGATTATAATAAAATGACAAGAAATAGTCAAGTACCAGCCTCTGCAGCATTCTAAATAAAATGTTCAAAGAGGTAATAAGTACCGTTAGAAAATTATTATTGTTTATTATTTATTACATCCTGCAGTACTCCCTGAGAACGCTATTCCCTGGTGTGAGTTCATTTATTTTTATAGATGAGCTCATGATACACTAATCAGGCAAAACAGGTACATTTCACTCTTCTGTTCTAATCAGTTGTTATAACATCAGATTTTAAGTCGTGGGAAGTTATTGGGTACAGCAGATCGGCTCTCAGCTATTTTAGTATCAAAGTGCTGCTAAACTATACCATTACTATGGTTAATAATAATAATAAACATTTCTATTGTAGTAGCACTCAGAGGCTCTACTGAAGACCTGAGCCCCGTTTACGGTAGGCACTCTACTAACTCCTACAACGACGTGGCCCCTGTAGAGCTTATTAGCAGATTGTAGCCGTATTTTGAATAAGTTCTTTACACAAAGGGTATAGATATCCAGATATTTTTGTGTTTAAAGAGTCCCACTCGATGGAAGTAGCCATCAAGATAGCACAATGTATCTATGACTCCAGTCCCATCAGTCCTCACCAACCCACTGATCTGTCTTGAACTTCTGCCTCTTGGATGTGCAGTGTGTAACCAAATGAATCTCTCTCGTGGTCTGGTGTAATCAGCCTGATCTAATGGAATATGCTGTAGTCACATTGATAAGGCTTTTTCAGCTGCAAATCTGCCTCCTAAATGTAGAATTTGTGTGGAGTGCTAAAAAAATAATGGCTGTTCTATGTCTCCTATCTCCTGTGATAGTAGATTGCAATTTACATTATGCAAATAGACATTATGCAATCAAACCACTTTAACTGAAATCTGGCACGGAGAGCCTGCTGATGAGATGCAAAAGTCTGAAGCCTTAAATCGTGCATTTCTGAAAGCTTTGTGGGATCTTTCCATTAAACCAAAAAAAAAAAAGAGTCCACTCAACTCAACCCTGAAGAAGTAAAATGGAGCCAGCGCAAAGATGAATGAATTCAGTGAGCTGCTGAAGCTACTTTCTCAATTAATGGCTTTGTTTAATCATACCCCCTGTCCAGAAGAGTATTGTCTTACGGATAATTTCGTTTGCCTAACGAGATTTTACTAATTAAATCTCCTTTCGGTGTGACTCTCCCTGCAGGCTAGGGGAATGTTTGTGAATCCTTCTCTGCTGCTGGCTAAATAACCCTTTCCACTCCACTACAAAGAAACAGTATATAGACACTGGTTTGAAATTAATTAGCTTTTGAAACCTTGAAAAGATGCTTTGTTGTATGTATGTGACTGAGCATGTGTGGCTTTCAAACAACATCCCCTGCCTTAGAGGATACTGTAAAGCCAGACAGCTCCTGAACTCATTCCTGCTGCTTCTGCATCTTTGCCTCTAAATCAGGCAGCGGCAGCTGTTTCTGCAAATGTTTTCTGGGTAGGAGAGTGCGGGTCTGTGGGTCTCAGCAAATGCAGGCCTTGCTATCGTAGCTCACACCCTCTACAGCTGGAAGCCATAGTCCCAGTCCATTGGCAGCTGATTACAATCAGTATGACATCACAAATCCTGAAATGATGCTGAAAATTGGTCAGCGCTTCGGATGACTTTTATGGGGCTGGAACTAGAGCAGATCAAATGATTTCTTGTGAATTTTGGCATTTTTTTCCCATTGAATAATTATTTATTTGTAGATAACTGTTTCCTTTAGTCCTAGCTGGAATGTAAGCACCCGCTCCTCCCACACACTAAAATTATCCGGTGGTGCTTAATGATAATTGGCTCCTCATGTCAGTCCCAGCTGCAGGGGCTCAGCCAAGCAATGGATGGTGCACACGCATTGCCCCCTGTCTGATCGGTCAGTCTGATAAGCTATGCTGCACTGAGCAATCCAGCTCCAATTAGACTCAGTTTAAGCAACCGAAGGGCCAGCCCAATGTGCCCCAGGTTTGGTTCGCCTGTTCCACAAGGGATCGCTCCACAAAGGGATTTGTAGAAAGAAATATTAATTGGAGCAGGGACTTGCATCTCCCATCTCCCAAGCAGGTGCCCTAACCACTGGGTCGAAGAGCCAGTCTCAAGCTGTATGGCCTAATGAATAATGAATTCTATCAAATGGAACAGCTTCAGCAGGAAAGACTATGAAGCCTCTATACTGGAATGTCTTATAGCCCATTGGGTAGGATAGGCACTTGAAGACCTGCTTTCAAACCCCTGCTCCATACCAGGCTGAGGGGGATTTTGGTGAATGCACTAACCACTGGGCTGCTGGCAGTAAGGGAGTGGCATTAATACAACCACCTTCTTGGTTTTTTCCATGAAGGTGCTTAGGCACCTAGCTCCATGGAGGGTTCACAATTGTGAATCCCAGCAGAGGGAGGTACCTAAGTCCCTTTGGGTGTGTCTACGCAGCAGCTAGACACCCGGTGGTTGGGCCGTGCCAACCCACTGGGGCTTGCGGGGCTCAGGCTCCAGGGCTGTTTCATTGCAGTGTAGACTTCCGGCTTCAGTCTGGAGCCCAGGCTCTAGGGCCCTGTGAGGTGGGAGGGTCCCAGAACTCAGGCTGCAGCCCAAGCCTGGACATCTGCACAGCAATGAAACAGCCCCAGAGCCTGAACCCCGTGAAGCTGAGTCAGCTGGCGCAGGTGTCTAGCTGCTGGGTATAGACACACCTTTGAGGGTGGAGCACAGTATTCTTATCAGCAAGTTAAAGAAGTATGGGTTGGATGAATGGACTATAAAATGGATAGAGAGTTGGCTAGATCATCAGGCTCAATGGGTAGCGATCAGTGGCTCCATGTCTAGCTGGCAACCGGTCACAAGCGAAGTGCCCCAGCGGTCGGTGCTGGGGCCGGTTTTGTTCAACATCTTCATTAATGATCTGGAGGATGGGGTAGATTGCACCCTCAGCAAGTTTGCAGATGACACTAAGCTGGGGGAGTGGTAGATATCCTGGAAGGTGGGGATAGGATACAGAAGGACCTAAACAAACTGGAGGATTGGGCCAAAAGAAATCTGATGAGGTTCAACAAGGACAAGTGCAGAGTCCTGCACCTAGGACGGAAGAATCCCATGCACAGCTATAGACTGGGGACCGACAAGCTAGGCAGCAGTTCTGCAGAAAAGGACTTGGGGGTTACAGTGGATAAGAAGCTGCACGTCAGTCAGCAGTGTGCCCTGGTTTCCCAGAAGGCTAATAGCATATTGGACTGCATTAGTAGGAGCATTGCCAGCAGATCGAGGGAAGTGATTATTCCCCTCTATTTGGCATTGATGAGGCTGCATTTGGAGTATTGTGTCCAGTTTTGGGCCCCCCACTACAAAAAGGATGTGGACAAGTTGGAGAGAATCCAGCGAAGGGCAACAAAAATGATTAGGGGCTGGAGCACAAGACTTATGAGGAGAGGCTGAGGGAACTAGGCTTGTTTAGTCTGCAGAAGAGAAGAGTGAGGGGGGATTTGATAGCAGCCTTTAACTACCTGAAAGGGGGTTCCAGGGAGGATGGAGCTAGGCTGTTCTCAGTGGTGGTAGATGACAGAGCAAGGAGCAATGGTCTCAAGTTGCAGTGGGGGAGGATGGTGAAGCACTGGAATAGGTTTCCTAGGGAGGTGGTGGAATCTCCATCTTTAGAGGTTTTTAAGCTGCGGCTTGACAAAGCCCTGGCTGGGGTGATTTAGCTGAGGTTAGTCCTGCTCTGAGCAGGGGGTTGGACTAGATGACCTCCTGAGGTCTCTTCCAACTCTATGTTTCTATGATTCTAGGTCCCACCGCTCTCCTCAGCATTTCCTATTGGCTACCGTAGTAAGCTTTGCGCTCAGCTTGCTGGCTTTTGTGGCTTCCGTTCTTAGACATGGCCTACACTGGCAACTTACGTTACTGTGACTTCGTCGCTTGGGGTGTGGAAAATCCAAACCTCTCTATACCGCCTCTCGGGGAGGTGGGGCACCTACGCCGACGGGGGAAGCTCTCCTTTCGGCACAGCAAGCGTCTCCACAAAGTGCTACGGCTGCGCCGCCCCCGTGTCGTGAGTGTGAACGCGCCCTTAGGTGCCTGTCTCTCCACATGCGTTACATGGGCAGCTGGACACCTACCGGCTTACCACTGAGAAGGGCAATGGGTGACATGGTTACAGACTGTGAACATCGCCCCAGGGCGCAGATATTTAGCAGTGGGCTCTTCAGTCGAGCAGAGAGAGGTTTCACATGATCCAAGGGCATGACGTTGAAGCTAGACAATTTCAGACTCGCAATAAAGCATACGTTTTGAATGGTGAGAGTAGTTAGCCATTGGAACAATTCTCCAAGGGTCGTGGTGGATTCCCCATCACTGACTAGCTGGTTTTCTAAAATAGTTGCTCTAGGATTTCTTCTTCTTTTTTTTTTTTTTTTTTTTTTTTTTTTTTTTTTTTTTTTTTTTTGGGGGGGGGGGGGGGTGGGGAGTTTTCTGGTCTTTGCTATACAGGGGTCAGACAGATGATCCCAGGGATCCCTTCTGGCCTTGGAATCTACAACTCTAACCGGGGGCTGCATGTTCCACCTGTTGGCAGGGTGCCTGCAACCCTGAGTCTAGGACCCTTTGAAGATCTAGCCCCAAGAGCCTCCCTCATCTCCTCAGCAATGTGCTCCAGTCCCCTGCTGGGTGCCCATTTCAGTTTGCCATGAGCCCGCTAAGCATGGCCTCCGGCCTTGATACCCGGGCTCACTCGGCCTCAGGCTGAGGAATGGAACTGTGGACCAGGGCACATGAGGCACAGCTACTTCGAGGGATGCTGTGATGGTTGTAGGGGTACCCAGGACTGAGAGTCACCATGTAACCCCCTGCTTCCAGATACCACAAGAACAACTCCTTCTCTCTGGTATCAGCTTCCTGACACTACCAGCATTTTGGCCACTCAGGCGCTCTCCTCTTGCCTTATGCCTGCCCTTTCTTCGCCTTAGAAGGTGGGTGCACCCAAATCTATTCGAATCATTCCCCTGTGATATCCATCCCCTGACACTGGCTACTCACAGAAATTCCAGATCCTCTGCACCCAAAGGTGCCATGTGCCCCAGTTTTTCCCTAAACCACTGCTCCGGTAAACCTCACAGCACATGTGATTAAACAAAAGTAGGTTTATTTAAGAAAGAATAAGGATTTAATTCGAAATGAGAGAGTGGTGAAAACAAATGATGCCAATACAATACACAATCATAATATGCTTCAAGAACTCCTTCAATAGTCACATTTCCTAACTAATAGGTAAAATGTGGGCGCAGTACAGCTACCTTTAAGTGGGTACATAATTGGTTAAACAATTGTAAACAAAGAGTAACTATTCATGGAATGATGTCAGGTTAGAGGGTCTTAAGTGGGGTTCCACAGGGATCAGTTCTGGGCCCAGAGTTGTTTAACACCTTTATTAATGACCTGGATGTAGGAATAGAGAGCAGACTGATCCAATTTGCAGATGAGATATAGCTGGGAGTGGTGGTGGTTGCCAACGATTTGGAGGATAAAGGTAAGATTCAGAGAGATCTTCATAAATTGGAGAACTGGGCTATAGACAACAAAATGAAATTCGACAAAGACAAAGGTAAGGTGCTACACATAGGGAAGAAAAAACAAATGCATAAATACAGAGTGGGGGATAACTGGCTTTGCAGCAGCAGTACTGAGAAGAATCTGGGAGTTCGCAACCTCAACGTGAGTCACCAATGTGTTGCTTTTGCAAAAAAAAAAAAAAAAAAAAAAATAGCGTATGCAATTCTAGGTTTCAGTGACAGAGGCATAGCATGCACGTCCTGGGAGTTGGTAGTACCACTCGACTTGGTGTGGGTTAGGGTTCAGTTGGAGTACGGTGTCTAGTTTTGGTCGCTGCTGTATTAAAAGGATGTAGAGAAATGGGAAAGGATCCAGAGGCGAGCGACAGAGCTGATCGAAGGGATGGAATGCAAGCGCTAGGAGCGAAGGCAGAAGGCACTGGGCATGGTTAGTTTGGAAAAGAGACGACTGAGGGCCACATGACAGCCGTCTTCCAATACTTGCAAGGCTGCCATAAAAAGATGGAGAAAAATTGTTCTTTCTTGCCACAGAGGGCAGGACAAGAGCCAGTGGGCATGGGCGGAGGGTATAATAGGCCAGGGGAGGCCTAGTCGCTGACTTGCTGCCAGATGCCTGGGTTGTGGTGGCCCCGCCTTTTCCTGTCCCTGCTCCGCCCCTTCTTTGAGATCCCCACTGCCTGGCTGCTCCTCTCCCCCACGTCACCCTCCCTCTCCGGAGATCCCTGCTGCATGCATCCCTCCTCTCTTCCACCCCACTGAAACCCCCCTGCAGCCCGTTGTGTCCCTGCCTCCCTCCCTCCTGCGCCCATGAGACCCGCCTCCCCTCCACCCCCCTCCCCTGCGAGACCCCACCTTTGTTGCTTGCTACGTCCCTCACCCCCAGGAGATCCCCCCCGACTTGCTGCGTCCCTCTGGCCGTGGGGGGGCAGGGCCTGGGGCAGAGCAGGTGTGGAGTGTGGGTGGGCCTGCAGGTGGAAGAGGCCAGCTTTGTGCATACTCACCGATGGAACTGTAGGCGCCGTGAGGTCCTTACCAGCAGAAACATAGACACCTCCAGGGTTAGGTGGCAGCTGGGGTTTGAGGATCTTAGGGGCACCTAAATGTTGGACTTGGATGCCTAAAGGGGAGTTAGGCACCTAAGTCCCTTTGTGCGTAGGTGCCTTCACTGTTTCCACACAGCAGGCAACCAGCTCCTTTGTTTGTATGGGTCTTTTGAGCAGCAACGGGGGGGAGAAACCATTTTTCAAAATAGGAGAATGCGATTGGTCCCCGCTCCCCTCGGGTGGAGGCTCACGCCAGGGCGGCACTGGCCACTGCTTGGACATATTTTCCAAACGGACCAGATACCGAGCGGAAGGTGCCCCCTCCATTTATTGACGTGGGAGGCGTGGCCTTTGCGAGAAGACTCTGGGATTCAGGAGCCTGGGCTCACTCCTGGCTTTGCTGCAGCCTTGCTGTGACATCTAGGGAAAACACAGCCTTACTGTGCTCAGACGGTCCTTCCCACGTTCACAGCACGTCCGAACGTTATCTCATTAGAAAGCATTGCTTACACTCCGCTGCTGGAAAAGCCCTAGACAGTTTAATAGGGATGAAACCATTACGATTCTGTACAAATTAAATTGGTTTCTAGCCCTAGTTCTGCCATTAGCTCATTGTGCAACCTCAAAAAAAGTCACTTCACTGCTCTGCGCCTCAGTTTCCCCTCTGAAAATGGGGATAATGATTTAGACCCATTTGGTAAAGTGCTGTGAATGAAGAGCTCTGTGGAAAGGCTACAGAACATTACTATTAGCAGTTACTTGAAATAAACATAACAGTATTATTAAATCTACCATCTCCTTTCTGTAGAACTATTACACCACGCCATGGAAGTTAGAGAATGATGCGCCCATCACAGAACTCCATAGAAGGTGTCCCTTCCCTGTAATATTCTGTAAGACATCTCCATAGGGTGTTGGGAGTGTAAAATGGATGTATTTAATAGTCAATGTGCCACGTCCCAGTGATTGGGCAACTCTAATTTTATGCTGAATCTTTTATGTGGGACTCAGTAATTTTTGTGGGGCAGTAAATCCCAGGTAACAGGTTAATGGGCTGTAGCTAACTTTCCATACTCCATCTGCTCTGTCTCAGAACTCCCAGCTCTAGAAGAAGGAAAAGGCTTTTGATGTCTCAGAGCTTGTTTGCTCCGAAACATATGCCTTGGTCCAGCCCCATTACCTGGGCCCAGCACAAGCAACACTGGCAGGGATCCTGACTGCCCCTAGCAAACCCTGCCGTGGCTGCAAACGTTCCTGCTTCTACTGGCGAGCCTTGCATCTTGTTCCTTGCAGAGAGGGGTTGACAGATAAGGTCACTGGTTCTCCCAAACCCTCCGTCTTCTTGGGGGAAGCACTTCCAGACAGGGCAGTGGGAGAGGGAGCCCCTCTTTTGCTCCCAGCAGCCCAATGCTAAATCAAATAGTGGAGAATGCACTACAAGCGTTAGTTAGTGTGAAGGCAGGATTGTCACCTATCCCAAGAACCATAATACAGTCCGAGCACCCGTTAGCCTACGGGAAGACACACTAGGCTGGAGCCTTGAGACGTGATCTCACCTTCTCCACTTACCACTGTTAATATTTCAGTGCAATTCATAACATCTGTGTGTGAACCAGGTTTCAGACCCCTCCCCAATTAGGTAAGCCAATATCATTCTCCCGTTTTACATAAGAATACAGGACTGAGTCCAGCTCCCTGCTGTTGCAGGCAACCCTGTCATATCATCCCTTTTTTACAAATACATTAACAGAAGTGGCACAAGTTCAAAGCACACTTCCCTCCTACAGCCAAGAACAGCACCTGGAATGATGACACCCGGTGTTCTGCTGCTGAACAGTAAATAGTCACTGGGAAAGTGTCATGTCCCCTGCTAACTCCTGGCCACATAAAGGGTAAAAACCTACTACTGCCAGCTACTCCTTTTGCTCAAGTGGTAGCAGGCTGTTCTGAGGGTCTGAAGGTCCTGGATTCAAACCCTGATGAAGCCTGAGGTTGCAAAGCCAAGCATTTAAAAGTTAGGAAAAGCCTGCACATATGCTCTTTGATGGTATAGTCCCATGCTGTTTTTCCCTGTCTCTTTCGGAGCCTGATCAGAGACCTGCTGAGTCATGCGGAGGCTTTCTGATGACTTAACTGGTTTTGGATCAAGATCTCAAAGTAGAGGACTCACAGCAATGAGGCAGTGTTGTCCGCGTGTATTTGCACACAACCCCCTCCCCCCCCAAGAAAAAGAATCATAGGTTTGCAAAGTGAAACCCTCAAAAGTAGGTAATAAAGAGCAAGCTAAGCAAGCGTGGCTACTTCATACTCTCTGAAACCAATGCCGGGAGTTATCCACACAGTTATGGAGTGTTCTGCAAATGGTGTATTGGCCACGCTAGCGAAATGTTTAGTCCATTGACATTCTAAGGGGCTGTGTCTCCGCTTAAGTATAAGAACTGAGAAGTAGGGCAGTACCCACCCTTGCAATGAGAGAGATTGTTAAAGGGGGAATGGAGGTAGGACAGGCCTGTTGAAGCAGAGCTTGACTAGAAATCCATCTAGTAGTGTGTGCGCATGGCAGGCCATGTGTACTGTGTTTGCTATTTGTTTATGGGTCCAGGCAGTCTGGGGCTTTTGAAGAATGTGTTTGCCTCTGGCAACATTTAAGATCCATTCTTCTTGTGGAGAGGGCAAGGCAGAGAAGGAGAACCCCAAAGATGTGGAATGCAGACATGCCCCCAGCACCCCACACCCCTCACTTTTTCAAAGGCTGAATCTTTAAATGGCTGTTGCTTGTTTCTCTGTGTTCATAAGTTCTGCTGTGCTCTCTCTGATACACCTGGCCCTGCTTTGGCTAGTTCTGCTTTGTGTGCCATACGTGGCTCCCTTGGCTTGTCCTCTGTGCCCACAGCTTTGTTCCCCTCTGCCCCGTGTCAGCTTTCCCTGCCTCTTCTGTCCCATTCCCCTCACTCATCATGGCTTCCTCCATCCTCCTCCCCTCCCACCCATGGCTGCTTCTGGCACTTCGTCCCCGCCTTTCCCCACAGGTGGACTCTTCTCCTTCCAAAAGTGAATGTCCTCACCCCATCCCTGAGACTGACCTGTGGGTCCCGTACAGACTTCTCTCCTGGCAGCACTGTAGTCCCTCCCTGCTGCCTGCCTCTCTCTCAGCTGCAGCTAGCTCTGGGTCTGCCCAGCCTCCGGCCACAAACCATTGAGTAGGGGCTGGAGCGATCACTGGGATTATCTAGCCTGACCTCCAGTGTAATAGCCCAGAGAACTTTCCCACAGTAATTCCTGGAGCAGATCCTTTAGAAAAGCATCCCATCTTGATTTAAAAATTGCCAGTGCTGGAGAATCACCGCAAGCCTCAGTAAATTGTTCCAATGGTTAATAACTCTGACTGTTAAAAATTCACGCCTTGCATCCAGTCTGAATTTGTCTAGCTTCAGCTTCCAGCCACTGGACTGTGTTATCCCCTGCTCTTCTGGACTGAAGAGCCCATTTTCAAATATTTGTTCCTATGTGGAAACTTATATAAATGTCGGTAAGTCACCCCTTAGCCTTCCCTTTGTTAAACTAAATAGATCGACTCAAGGAGCTCAGTCACTATAAGGCATTTTTTCTAATCCTTTAATCATTCTTGTAGCTTATCTCTGAACCCTCTCCAATTTATCAACCTCCTTCTTGAATTGTGGGCAGCAGAACTCGACACAGGATTACAACTGGAGATTCCCCTGCTTACGCATCCCAGGATCGCATTAGCTCTTTCGGACACAGCATCACCCTGGGATGTCTTGTTCAGTTGATTCTTCACCATGACCCCCAGATCTTTGTCAGAGTCACTGCTTTCCTGGGTAGCGTACCCTGTCCTGGAAGCATGGCGACATTCTTTGTTTCTAAATGTGTACATTTACATTTAGCCTTAAGGAAACCATACTCCTTTACCAAGCGATGCAGATTGCTCTGAATCAGTGACCTGTCCTCTTCATTATTTACCAGCATGGAGGGGCTGGAAGTTGCTGCTGGGGAAGAAGAGAAGCAGCCATGTAGTGGGAGAGAGAAAGAGCCACTGCTGGGAGAGAGAACGCAGCGCAAAATAATCTTTTCACTCTTGCTACGCATGGCCCCAGGGCTCTGGCCAGGAGAGCGTTTCTCTGGGGCAGGGTCTGAAAAATCCAAACTGTCCAGGCCTAAGTGGGCCGTTGGCACCTGAGCTGGGGACAATTTTATCAAGCAACAACAACCACAGTCTCCTGCAACAATGCTCAGTAACCCACAATAAATACTAAGGAACTGAACTACTTAGTCTTGGGTTTATGAGGTAATTGATTTACATAGTCATTTCTAAGTAATTCCGTTAATATTAGATTATTGCTACAAATTACTTATAGGACTGATAATTCCTTTGACCATTCCAAAGGAATCAAATTGCTAATACTGAGCAATTATAAATAATGCAATTCTCTGGGTAAGGAACAGACTTCCACCCTGTTAAACTAAGACCTTGCCTACTCTTGCAGTAATGTGTAGTGGATGTTTAGCCAGCTACACATCACAGCAAACGGCTGGCTATGTCCATGTCCACTGCGATGGGTAGCTACATGCAGCAGTGAAAGGCTCAGGCAGGGGGATGGCATCCCGACCCTACGCTGCTAAAAATAGCAGTGCAACTGTGAGAGGCCCTGCTTGGGTGTGCAGAGAGCCCTGTGGGGGATATATCCTAGGGGTTCAGGAGTATAGGGTGCTCTGCTCACTTAAGTCGAACCTCACTATCTACACTGCTATTCGTACCTGTGCTCGCTGGGGGTGTGGTGTCTGTCCTCTACATGCCAAAAACACATACTGAAGCTATGCTGCTTTCTGAATCAGTAACTAGGACTTGTATACCTCCCAACCTTGAATCCGTAAGAGCCAAGAGAGATGTCAATTTAATCTGGGTGCTCTGTTGTCCCTCAATTGTTTCTTTTACTGGTTCCGGTCACAGACCTAACTTTTCGATTCTTTTTGTAAATCATTTATTGACCGACCCCAATGTTTAGAACTGTAACTCTGGTAACATTTTATAATCAGTGCATTCTTCACAGAACAGGGTAGTGCTCAGCACGCCTGGCTTAGTGTGAAATTTGCCCATTTGTTTTTTCTAGGTTCAGTTCCAATAGCGTGAATTAGGGTGAGTTCATGCAGTGACCGGGGACTGTGAATGTGTTGTTTCGTGTGTGTTCAGGGGATTATCAGACCTGGCTGTAGTTTATGAAGAAAGCAGCAACAACCTTCTAACTGATCAGCTGAATACAGGGCAGGTTTGTGTCCATGGGCATTACACAAGCAAGGTCTTTCTAGGGTTGTGTAACAGGTCCGATTCCATCCTCGCATTAGCGAGTGCAATTTCATTGCCTTCAGTGGGGCTGTGCCTGCTTACATAAGGTTTGAATTTGGCCTATTAAATTAAATCAGATTTAACTAGGGGGTTGCACACTGTGTAGGTTCTACAGCCTAAGCTCATTCCTCCATCCCCACCCCCAAACTCCTTGTCCTCCTCTAGAGCAGGGACTCCCTGCAACCACTGACCCCCACTTCATGCTAGGAGGTCTGTGTGCCTCAGCCCCATTCTCACTTCCCTCCATGCTGGGATCTTTGTGTGATCTCCCATTCCCCCCTCCCTATACTGGGTCCCCCATTCCCCACCCCATGTCAGAGCCTCTATATGCTCCTCCTTCGCTCTCAGACCCACCATTTCCTGTATCTCCCCACACCTAGTATTATTTATTTTCTTTTTGTCTGGGAGATAAATGATTCAGGGCATCAGCACCATTTCTGATCTATGGAGAATTACAGACGTTGCTGAGTTTGCTAACTAGATGTCAAGGGCTTCATGTGTCCTCCATTTCCACCCTTCCAGTTTTCTGATTTCCATCCAAATCAATAGGGTTTCCCCCATTGATGCCTAGAACATTCCTTGAAATGTTGGAGTTGATTGTGTGTAGAGTTCAAAGGTTATTGCATTCCATTCAAGCAGACAGAGGGGCAAAGCCAGAAATGCCCCAAAGAGGCATGGCCAAATGCTTAATATTATTAAAGAATCATCACAGAGCCAAATGCTGGCATGGGACAACTTAGCCATCTCAGCAAGCATGCTCTCCCAATGCAGCATTGTGTTCTGCTCCTCTGTAGTCCCTTTCAGAGCAGACAAAGCCCTGCCTGGGATGATTCATTGGGGTTGGTCCTGCTCTGAGCAGGGGGTTGGACTAGATGACCTCCTGAGGTCCCTTCCAACCCTAATTTTCTATGATTCTTTATAGAGCTGCACAAGAAGACTCTCCTGTTACACGAACACCTGCACGGGTACTGAGAATTATGAAAATAAAGCCCTTTGTTGAGAAGAGAATTTACCTTGCAAAAACGCTCCGGACCAGGACTCTCTGACTGGTGCTGGGCACTTCTGAAGCCCACTGAATTGAAAGGAAATTGCAAGTTCACAGACACTCTGATTGTCCTTAATCAGTTAGCGTTTTAGTGGACCATTGTGACAGTGATATTGGGGTAAGACAACAGCCGTGATAAACTCTAGTGCCCGTGCTCTTATTTGGGGTTCTTATCTGGTCCCTGTTAACGCCGTGTCAACACCTCACAGTCTTTAATGTATTTAGCCTCATAGCACCTCTGCGGGGCAGGACAACGCTGTTCCTTACTGATAGCTTAGGCTCTCTGTGTCTTAGTTCCCTAACTGCCACTAAGTCCAACATTTAGGTGCCACTGAGATCTTCAGGGCCTCTGCTCAGCTGCCATCTAACCCGGGTGGTGCCTAAATTCCTTAGGAGCCCATGCCACCGCATCTACATGCATCTAGCTCAGCCCTACACCCTGGCAGGATTCTTGAAGTAGACGCTGCTCTGCCTATCTTCCAGAGCCCAGCCCAGTGGACATTCTCAGACCATGGGCAGGGCCCCGTTGTACCCAATAGCCCAGTGGTTGCACACTCACCTGGGATGTGGAAGGCCCAGTTCAAATCCTACTCTGTCTGATTTGGAGCAGGGACTTAACGCTGCCATCCCACCTCCGACAAGCTGTTCCACTTTGTGCGAAATACTGAAATACTCATTGGTGCAGGGGCTGGAAGACAGATCAGGGTCCTAACCCCAGGCTAGAGAGTCAGTCTCACTCTCTCTGGCCCCATGAATATATAATTATTCATCCAAACTGGAATAGCCTTACGAGGAAAGATTGACAGAGACACCTGCTCACCCACACCTAGAGCATCCTCTGGCCCAGGGGCTGGACCCCGACACTGTGGGAGACCTGGGTTCACAGCCCTGCTCCAAAGCAGGCAGACAAGGGATATGAACCTGCATCTCCCAGGTGAGCGTTCTAACCACTGGGCTACTGGGGGGAAGAGACACCAGCAGGAGACTGCCTAGTAAGAGAAACTCGCCGCAGCTTAGGTATAGCCACTCGGCAGTGGTGGCTTTGCGCATATTCACTGGCAGGACGGTAGGCACCATGGGTTCTTTAATGGTGGAAACTTAGGCACTTCTATTGTTAGGTGGTAGCCGCTGAGCAGGGGTCTTGAGGAGCTCAGTGTTGCTTAAATGTTGGACTCGGGTACCTAACCCTCTTTGTAGATCTAGCGCTAAGAGACCGGCCCAAGGTCACATAGGAAGTCTGTAGCCGAGCAGGAAAATGAACTCAGATTTCCCAGGTCCAGGTTAGCACCCTAACCACTGGACCATCCTTCCTTTTCCTGCACCACATCTGTATCCAGAGGTATCAACAAGTATGTGATCATGTAACTAAGGACAGTATCCGAATGCAAGGGGCAAAGTTGGGCTTGGCAGGAAACTTTAGCTTTGGCATTCATGACTTTGGAGCACTTTACTGTACAACTTCAACATTCTCTTCATGTGGTTTTTTTCCAGTGGAATTTCCTAGTAGGTGAGAAACGATCAACCAAAGAAGTTACAGTGTCCATGGCTTAGACGCTCTGCTGACTTACCAGACATCGCAGCTAGAGCATAATCATTACACAATCTTGCACTATTTGGTTAGACGACGCAGAATACTGTCAGTCTCGATTAAGGCCCCTGGAACCTGGCTGCATGTGACAGGGGTTTCCTGAGTACTCGGGAAAATATACCCCTTCATCTTTGTTAATTGACAACTTGTGTGTAAAAAAAGATCAGAGCTTTGAATATGACCCCTATTTAGTATCTAGTTAATCACCTTCGGACTACTTGGCACTCGCTACATTTTTGCTAATAGTCACTCAATTAAACAATAGCTGTTACCTGTTATTGCTGTTAGTCTAAATCATTTTCCTGGGAGGTATCTCAGTAGAATAGATTTAGCCCGTGTTCCAATGAGGAATCTACTGTGATAATATTTCATATTTATCTAGCACTTTCATGTCACGGGATTTTACACATCGTGGGTCAAATCTTCAGCTGGTGTAAACTGGCATAGTTCAATGCATTGAAATCAATAGAGCTCAAGTGATTTACTCCAGCTAATTATCCCAAGCACCATAACTGTAGTCTGAGACGGTTCCTGCACACATAGGCAGGAAGGGGAAGTTTGGTCCAATGGCACCAATGCTGTTAAAAAACCACCATGGGTCTTCAGTGTACACACATGGGTTCAGGTTTTAAAGCCTGGTCTTAAAACTCTGCTTGGCAAGCACGACTTATCTGCCTGAGCAAATGCTGGTTTGAAACTGTGGCTCCTGTGTGAGTGACTGTTTCACATGCAAAAGGTTTTTGATCAGCGAGCCTGTCTCTTCCAGGACCAAGCGATCTATTTTTCTTCTCCTTCGTTCTTGGAGGCAGCTGAACCATTTTTGCTGGAAAAACAAAAACTAAACCAGCACATGAGCCTGAGGCAGACACTCGGCATGGAAAATTTCAGCTCAAACAGTTAAAGTTTGTGACAAAGTTATAAGTAACTGAAAACAGGGTCTTATAATGGGAAGTATCTGATAATTTTAAGTATAGGTAGCACTGGTTGTTTTGTCTGTAATAAGGTGCTCATGTCTGGTCTCCACTACAGGGCTAGGTTCATAGAATCATAGAGTTGGAAGGGACCTCACAAGGTCATCTAGTCCAACCCCCTGCTCAAAGCAGGATTAACCTCAACTAAATAATCTCAGCGAGGGTTTTGTCAAGCCGCAGCATAAAAACCTCTAAAGATGGAGATTCCACCACCTCCCTAGGTAACCCATTCCAGTGCTTCGCCACCCTCCTAGTGAAAAGGCAGTTTACATCGACCTAACTATGGAAGCGTTTGCACTTAAACGTCATTCCCGCTGACATAACTGCTCCGCTATGCCAATTTAATAACTCCACCTCCCTGGGCAGCGTAGAGCCAAGGTCGATGTAGTTAGGTTGATGCAGTGCCAGTGTAGACACTGCATTGCTTACGTTGACTGTTACTTGCTTTCAGGAGCCATCCCGCAATGCCCCATAGTGGCAGTACAATCGATACAAGCGCTCCTAGTCAGGATGCGCACGCTTGACACAAGAAACGTAGTGCAGACACACACAAATGATGTAATTAAGACCCCATCATTTTATTTGTATAGTTGGAATTATGTTTTTCAATATCCAATACTTTGTATTTATCAACACGGAATTTCATCTGCCATTTTGTTGTCCAGTCACCTAGTTTTGTGTGATCCCTTTGTAACTTTTCGCATTCTGCTTTGGACTTAACTATCTTGAGTAGCTTTTGTATCATCTGCAAATTTTGCCACTTCACTGTTTACTCCTTTTTCCAGATAATTTATGAATATATTGAACAATACTGGTCCCAGTACAGTACAGGTCCCAGTACAGGTCTCCCTGGGGGAGACCACTATTTACCTGTCTCCATTCTGAAAACTGATAATTTATTCCTACCCTTTGTTTCCCATCTTTTAACCAGTTACTGATCCAGGGAAGGACCTTTCTTCTGATCCCATGACTGTTTACTTTGTTTGAGACTTTGATTAGGGACCTTGTCAATGACTTTTTGAAAATCTAAGTACACTATATCCACTGGATCACCCTTGTCCACATGCTTGCTGACCCCCTCAAAGAATTCCAGTAGATTGGTGAGGCATGATTTCCCTTTATAAAAACCATGTTGACTCTTCAACAAATCATGTTCGAGTATGTGTCTGATAATTCTGTTCTTTACTATACTTTCAACCAATTTGCCTGGTACTGAAGTTAGAATTACCAGCCTATAATTGCCGGAATTGCCTCTGGCGACCAAAAAATGGTGTCACATAAACTATCCTCCAGTCATCTGGTACAGAGGCTGATTTAAACGATAGGTTACATAGCACTGTTAGTAGTTGTGCAATTTCACGTTTGAGTTCCTTCAGAACACTTGGGTTGGATACCATCTGGTCCTGGTGACTTATTACTGTTTAATTTATCAGTTTATTCCAAAACCTCCTCTAATGACACCTCACTCTGGGACTCCTCACTCTGGGAATGTTCCTCAGATTTGTCACATAAAAAGAATGGCTCAGGTTTGGGAATCTCCCTTACCAGCGTCAGCCATGAAGACTGATGCAAAGACAATTCATTTAGTTTCTCTGCAATAGTCTTATCTTCCTTGAGTGCTCCTTTAGCATTTTGATCATCCAGTGGCCCCACTGGTTGTTTAGCAGGCTTCCTGCGTCTGATGTATTTAAAAAATTGTTGCTGTTACTTTTTGAGTCTTTGGCTAGCTATTCTTCAAATTCTTTCTTGGCCTTCCTAATTATATTTTTACATGTCACTTGCCATAGTTTATGCTTTTTTCTATTTTCTTCAATAAGATTTAACTTCCACTTTTTAAAGGATACCTTTTTGCTTCTTTTTCTTTGTTGTTTAGCCACGGTGGCACTTTTTTGGTCCTCTTACTATGATTCTTAATTTGGGGTATAGATTTAATTTGAGCCTCTATTATGGTGTCTTTAAAAAGTTTCTGTGCAACTTGTGGGATTTCACTTCTGGCACTGTACCTTTTAGTTTCTGTTCAATTAACTTCCTCATTTTTGTGTAGTTCCCCTTTCTGAAATTAAATGCTACCATGGTGGGCTGTTTTGGTTTCCCCCCCTCCACAGGGATGTTAAATTTTATTATGTTGTGGTCCCTATTACCAAGCGGTTCAGTTATATTCACCTCTTGGACCAGATGCTGTGCTCCATTTAGGACGAAATCAAGAATTGCCTCTGCACTTGTGGGTTCCAGGACTAGTTGCTCCAAGAAGCAGTCATTTAAGGTGTCAAGAACTTTATCTCTGCATCCCATCCTGAGGTGACATGTACCCAGGCAATAAGGGGATAGTTGAAATCCCCCCACTATTACTGAGTTTTAAAATTTTTATAGCCCCTCTGATCTCCCTGAGCCTTTCACAAAACTGCACAAAACTTGGCAGTGACGTCTGGTTGAGACAGATGCCCTGGAGGCATTAGGGGAAACCCAGCTAACACATTTTAGTTTGTGGCAGAATAAGAACTTGTTCCCAGGTCCCCTGAGAAGACAGATTGAGGCACTAAACCGTAGCACTATTTTACCTCCATTTCCCTCTGTTCTCCCCTTCCTCCTTTCTCTGTCACCGCTGACAGCTCCCTTGCCCTCCCAGGACTCCCACGCACAGTGGTGGTGTTCTCTTGGGGGCCTGTTTCCTTGTCCCCTTATATCCAGGCTTTTACTAAATCCTATTTCTTCCTCTTCTAACATTTCTGAAATTTGTCCCTTCCTCTCCATCGCCTCCTTGGTTCCTGTGTTGATTCTCTGTCATCTGGTCATCTGTCTCCTCCTTTATGGCCTCCTTGACCCCTCCTCCCCCTTTTTAGTCTCTCCAAAATGCTGCAGCTAAAATAACCTTTTCCGGCCACTGCGACTATGTCTCGCCAAACCTTGTGGATCTCAGCATTGACTCCTCTCTGCATCCACTTCCAATCGCTTGCCTTCACTCTAAAAGGGATGTGCAGCTGTGTCTCTGGCCCTGTTCCTCCCTCCCTTCTATAGCCCACCTTCCCTCTTCCCAACTCTTCTCACCTTGCTGGTCCCTTTGCAGTTCTCACGCTGCCTCCTATGCCTTGCACAACCTCCCTCATCCTATGCAACAGGTTCTCCCCTTCCTGTGACCATTTGTTCTCTTCATCATTGCCCTTTCTTCCCAAACCATCTGCTTCTCCTCTCCTGCCCTCAGGATCAACTAAAAACACAACATTTGGACGCTTCACATGCAAGGTGAGCAGTCTCTTTCGTTGTTGATTCTATCCCTTCCCTGTGCAGGTCCTGCAGCTCCAAGGCAGCCAGGGATTGCATTGGGAGAAACCCAGGGCTCTGTGTTTTATAGCTTTGAAAAGCCAGAACGTTTCTGACATTGGAACAGCTCAGAGGAGCGTTGTTTGTCAGTGACAGAATTGGACATTTCATAGAATCATAGAATCATAGAATATTAGAGTTGGAAGGGACCTCAGGAGGTCATCTAGTCCAACCCCCTGCTCAAAGCAGGACTAACCTCAGCTATATCATCCCAACCAGGGCTTTGTCAAGCCTCAGCTTAAAAACCTCTAAGGATGGAGATTCCACCACCTCCCTAGGTAACCCATTCCAGTGCTTCACCACCCTCCTAGTGAAAAACTTTTTCCTAATGTCCAACCTAGACCTTCCGCCCTGCAACTTGAGACCGTTGCTCCTTGTTCTGTCATCTGCCACCACCGAGAACAGCCTAGCCCCATCCTCCCTGGAACCCCCTTTCAGGTAGTTAAAGGCTGCTCTCAAATCCCCCCTCATTCTTCTCTTTTGCAGACTAAACAAGCCCAGTTCCCTCAGCCTCTCCTCATAAGTCCTGTGCTCCAGCCCCCTCATCATTTTTGTTGCCCTCCGCTGGACTCTCTCCAACTTGTCTACATCCTTTTTGTAGTGGGGGGCCCAAAACTGGACACAATATTCTAAATGCGGCCTCACCAATGCCGAATAGAGGGGAATAATCACTTCCCGCGACCTGCTGGCGATGCCCCTCCTAATGCAGCCCAATATGCTATTAGCCTTCTTGACAACCAGGGCACACTGCTGCCTCATATCCAGCTTTTTATCCACCGTTACCCCCAGGTCCTTTTCTGCAGAGCTGATTAAAACCATGAAAAACTTTTCATATACATCTTGTATATTCCATGTGAGTTGAAAAGCAGTCCTGTCGGGCAAGTGCCGGCTCAGGAGACATTGGGGTGCGTCAGCCATAGAGTCGGCCTACTGCTTCGAGGCGGTTGCCTGGTGTCCTGTTACCCAGCATGCACCTTTCGTGAATGCTCCAGACGTTCCTCAGTTAATACAGCTGCCTTTGATTGACGTCAGTCCCTCCCAGAAGCTGGTGAAATTAGTGGAGCTATGCCACATTTACCTGAGCTGGAGACCTGGCCCGTTGTGTTCCCATTTGAAGGGTGTTTGCCTGGTTGTAAATTGCGAGTGTTTATTTAGGGGTGATTTTCCCTTTCACCGAAACCTGGGCTTCCCACCACCTCACACAAATGTTTTGTTGCAAGGCCTGTGACAATGAGCTGCCAAGACAATTCCCCAAAGACACCCGAATTATACAAGCCTCCCAGCCTCGCTTCCTGTGGCGTGGGGGTCACAATTGCATTGCTGTAGGCCAGCACAGGAAGTGAGCGCCTCATCTCCCTGATTGGTTGCCTTGTTTGTTTTTCTGTGTCGTGAGACCTGAAGCTGTGCCCCTACCCCCACCACCACCGTCCCGGGCGGCATTCTGGGCTCCCAGCCAGATGTTTCTCACTAACACAGATTCAGTAAGGCAGGGCCCTCCAAGTGTAGGGTTTCTGGCCACCTGTTGGGAGAGCTTAAGCTGTGTTTTTCGAAGGCATTTTGCACAGCCTGGCCACAGCAGAGCGGATTTTCTGAGGCCAGCGGGATAGTTAGCTCGATATTGTGTAGGGTAAGAAAGAAGCCCACAGTGGCGTGTGGAGCTAACGCTATGCAATCTCTGTAACAATGGCAGGTATTCATGCCAGCTTGTCGCCCAGCCTCATCCCAGGTGTGCTTTCACCCTCCAGTGTGGCTTTTGGGCCCTTTCCCCCCAGAAGAGTAATACAGATGTTTGGGTTTTCTTTCCAGTCACTAGATCGAGCGCTTCAGGGAATAGGTCTCAGCCCCAGCCCCTGTTCAGATACGCCAGGGATGCGATATGAATGGCTCATTCAGCTGGCACAGGCCAGCCGTGAGTTTGTAATCTCAGTGTAGACATACCGGGAAAGTACAGAGGGAGCCCGTTACCTTTTAAACAATTCTTTCTTCATTTTGTGACGAGTCAAATTCACACCTGGACAAAACCTGCCATATATTTATCCTCATCCTCTAACCGCCTCCCCTGGCTGCAGGTCCCTGTGTATTGTTTATTGGATTCTCCATAACACTCCTCTCTCTAGTATGTGAGTAGCTCCCGTTTATTCATGGATTTAGTCTCACAACGGTGCTGTAAAAGAAGAAGGAACTATTAGCCGCATTCTAATGATAGGGACCCAGAGGCACATGGAAATGAAATGACTTGGTCCGGGGCACACAGGGAGTCTCTGGCAGAAGCAATAAAGGAAACCCGGGGCCCATTACAGCAGTGGGTGAGGCTCTGTAGCCTGCAATGTGCAGGAGGTCAGACGAGATGATCATAATGGTTCCTATGAGTCTGTGAATCTCTTGAGTCCCAGGCAAGGATCTCAGCCACCAGGCCACGTTTGTCAGGAACCTCCCAAACACTTATTACAGCGTCCTGCTTATGTTCCAGGTGAAAGTGCATCCTAGTCTCCTTCAGAACAAGGAGCACAGGATGGACCCTTGTAGGAGAGAGCTTAATAAGAAAGCTTCCCAGACTGATATCACTATATACTATATGTAGATGTAATATGATGAAGTCTACATTTGTCCAGTTACAAATGTACAATGCTGTTGGCTTCAGAGGGGTGTACATGTTTATCTGACACCAGAACTGTGCGCCTGAAATATGGGATGCATATTTATATTCACGCACAGATTCTGACCGGAGTTATAGCCCTCCAGGAAAGAAGGCCCAGTGATTAGAGCACTAGCCAGGGACATGGGAGATCTGGGCCCATTTCCCTGCTCATCCACAGACTTCCTGTGTGAACTGGGGTAAGTCACATAGCTCCTAACTTCCATTGAAATCATTCTGTGGCATGCATTTCCGTTCTGTTCCCTTGATTTGAATGGAAATCTGATGCCTAAATACTTGAGACCGTTGCTCCTAGTTCTGTCATCTACTACCATTGAGAACAGCCTGGCTCCATCCTCCCTGGAACCCCCTTTCAGGTAGTTAAAGGCTGCTATAAAATCCCCCCTCATTCCTCTTTTTCAGACTAAACAAGCCTAGTTCCTTCAGCCTCTCCTCATAAGTCTTGTGCTCCAGCCCCCTAATCATTTTTGTTGCCCTCCGCTGGACCCTCTCCAACTTGTCCACATTTTTTTGTAGTGGGGGGCCCAAAACTGGACACAATACTTCAAATGCAGCCTTATCAATGCCGAATAGAGGGGAATAATTACTTCCTTCGGTCTGCTGGCAATGCTCCTACTAATGCAGCCCAATATGCTATTAGCCTTCTTGGCAACCAGGGCACACTGCTGACTCATATCCAACTTCTTATCCACTGTAACCCACAGGTCCTTTTCTGCAGAACTGTTGCCTAGCTCGTTGGTCCCCAGTCTGTAGCTGTGCATGGGATTCTTCCATCCTAAGTGCAGGACTCTGCACTTGTCCTTGTTGAACCTCATCAGATTTCTTTTGGCCCAATCCTCCAATTTGTTTAGGTCCTTCTGTATCCTATCCCTACCTTCCAGGGTATCTACCACTCCCCCTAGCTTCGTGTCATCTGCAAACTTGCTGAGGGTGCAATCTACATCATCCTCCATATCATTAATGAAGATGTTGAACAAAACCGGCCCCAGGACCAACCCTTGGGGCACTTCGCTTGTGACCGGCTGCCAGCTAGACATGGAGCCATTGATCACTACTCGTTGAGCCCTATGCTCTAGCCAGCTCTCTATCCATTTTATAGTCCATTCATCACTTAGTTTGCAGGTGCTTCCTTTATGTTCCTTCTTGTGGCTCTCAAGCAGAACCTTGACAGTCCCAGGCACCTTCAGATGGATGGACGGGAGGCCGCAAGCTGGGGAGGTCAAGATCCACAACGTCCCTGGGCTTCGCCCACTCAGTTGCCACCAGAGCTCGAGGCTCCTAAGTCTCCTCCAGAGTCTCCTGCAACTGGGGGGATTGTGCCTCTTTTCAGATGACTTCCTTGGTGGGCAGGTTAGTGACCCTTCCCCTCACTTCGAGAGGCAGCTAGCTCCTGCCCCTTCGCCAGTCAGCCTTGAACAGAGCCGGGCTCTCTCCTTTTTTGCACCCTCCAGGCCTGGCATTGGCTGCAGGTGTAGTGGGGCGGGACTAGCTGGGCCTAGAGGTTCTCTTTAACCCCTTCTGTGCTGGCTGGCAGTTGCTCTGCTTCATCCCAGTAACGAAGATCAAGATCTGTCTTAACTTTTCAGATGCCTACTGTGTCATGTCTCCAAACACTCGTCATTGATATAAGACAGTGAAACTGAAAAAGTTACGGGAAATAGGCAGTGAATTGTGATATCTCCTTTGAGAGCAAAATAATTTGCTACTAACCAGAAATATAGAAAATGATTTTTTTAAATGAAACATTAACTCCCAACTCCAGCTGACTTCCAGGAAAGCACAGGGTATGCAGCTCCCTTGAAAGTCAAGTCCTAAATAAACAAATTAAAACAGAAGAGAAATAGCTTGTCTCCAGTCTCCTTCCATGATAGTGGTCTTAGGTGATTCTCCTAACAATAGTATGTAAAAAATTCAGGGTGATTTTTAAATGAATGTCCCTTGTTATAGAAGAAAGGGTGTTTGGGGGGAGGAAATACATGAAAAGGCCCAAGTGAATACCTTGTGCAACTGTGCCTGGCTGAAAAGTATTCTGAATGCTTCGCTTTTTGGTTGCCCTACATGAGGCACCTTGGATCTGATCATCAGAGGTGTTGAGGACCCACAAATCTTATAGGGATCATTTACCTTGGGGAATTTTACAGTGTTTAAACATGTTTCATAGCAAAGAAGTTAGCTTGCAGAATGCGGACCGTGTCTTTGTAGTCAACGTAGAGCAGGCCAGCTTGTGTTGGTATTGTAGGTTTTAACCATGACTAGCTGACACCATGTTTGTTCTTGTCTATGCTGACTGCGACATCATGGTCATCTGTATGTCAGCTAACTTGATTGTTAAAAATCAGTATAACGAGGATAAAATTTCCAAATATAGACAAACCTAATGGCTTCATCTGGCCTTGTAAAAATCAGGCCCAACGTGTCTAAATTGTGGGTACCCAAAATCCATACCTGCTTTTGACATTTTTGGCCTATATCTGCTATTAGTAAATTTCAAACGATATAACTATATTTAGCATTCTGATATTATGATGCTGGTGCTCTAGAAATACCTAAAACAGATCAGGTAGGTTGATTTAAATCAAAGTGATTTAAATCACCAATTTTGATCATGATTTAAATGAACAAGCAGGAAACGTTGAATTAATCATCAATTTTAATTGTGTTTTGCATGAATAATTTTTATTTATTTTCCTAAAGAAAGGTTGATTCTCATTGGTTGATAAGCATTAAAACATGTTGATGTTCAACTAAATATAGCCTTTATACTAAATGTGGTGCTTCTTTTTGCTAATGAGGAGGGTACACTATATCTGTACACATTTATTTAAGCAATTATATAATTTATTTACTAGATGATGGGGTTGGTTTTTTTACACATAACTTGTGTCAAGCTCTGTTTGGATGGAATTTAAAGTGCGATTAAATTACAGAAAAACAGCATTTAAAAAATTAAATAGGACTACCTTAAATGTGCTGGATATATAAGAAAACAAAAGTTTATCAAAACATGTTTTGCATTTATGCCTGACTGATTTATTAAACAAAGGAAGTATTATCTGTAGTTAGTAAATTGAACTGATTGTTTCCGGTCTCCATGTCCTTCAGGATTTTAAAACTAGTAGATCTCATCCTCTCACACCAAATTTTTATTCATAGATTGGAAGATGAAAACAAGCTTTCCTGGTTTTGCATTTCCCAGTTGACTTAACTTTGATTGAGCTACTATTCAACTAGCTGAATAAACTGAACTGAAGAAAATATTCTCTCTGCTATCAAAAGCTGGTTTAGTGCTTCAACAAACTCTGGTTCCTTATGCTCATCCAGTGACTTCTACCTATTCAGTGTGGGTTGACTTTGTTTAAAACTTGGCAGCAAACATGAATTGCTTAATATTATTTTTTGTGGTTTTTAAAAATGATTTTAATAGATCATATAAGAAGTTTAGGCCTTAACATAGGTTGACAAGTCACATTTAATTGTAAATAGGTTTATTTAAAAAAAATAAACCTGTATTTAATTTAAACTTAAAAAATTTAATTTAAATTTATTTTTATCCACTCTGAGGGCAGATAATGTCCAGAAACTGCACCAGTATGTCTCTGGTGCATGCAATCTTTTAATGCCACCGCTAATCATGTATTTCAAAGACTCCTGGCTCTGCAGAGCCTTACATACTTACTCCTTTCACTGGGAAATGTCTGCCCCAGTTGTGACAAGATCTGTGCATCCTGGATCACTCTCATTAGCCGCCTGTGGATCCACCAGTGATAACTGGTTATCATTTTATGGAAGGCAACCATCCTTGAACTCTGAGGAATCGTCAACAACTTACTCTTATCTTTATATGCTTTGAGTAGTTCCACTGAAGTCAGGAGTAGGACCTTACTAGAAGTGCTAGTGCAGTATTATGAAGATCCACACTGGAGCCTTCAGGAGGACCTCGCTTTATAACCGTTAGCCCAGCGGTTAAGGTACTGGCCAGGGAGGGGTGGTGGGTGACTTGGGTTCAAAAAGCCTGTGCCAAAACAGGGTTTTAAACCTGGGTCTCCCACATCACAGGTAAGCACCCTAACCAGTGGGTTAAAAGTTATAAAGTGAGCTCCTGCACGTTCTGCTGCTGTTTTGTGAATCTAGCTTGATTGTTTTGTTGTTATTTGGAGAGTTTTTGTTAAATTTGCAAATAGGTTCAGGTCGACCGTGACTGCGTTGTTTGGCAAATCAACTATTAGTCTAAAAATGTTTGCCTGGTTCTATGCAGGACCTCTTTTCAGCAGATGGCCAAAGGCAAGACAAGAAAAACACTGAGGAATGGGCTGGGGAGAGGAAAGGGGCTCTGGATAGCTGGACAGGGTACAGGTGAGGAGGCAGCAGTTAGGCAAAGGGATTATAGGTGCCTTATTCCAAATCTGATCTTCAGGTACCCCGGAGGACATCAGGGGGTTCATACTGAGCTGCAAATGTTAAAAACTTCTTTCAGCAGAGTCCCCCGAAATCTCACCGGTGAGTCTGTTGCTGTGCCCTCTGGCTGGCAAACATAAGGATTGTGCATGGATTCACTCACCAAGGCTGTTTTTAAAATATATATTTAGCATTGCAGTGGTATCACTCTAAGCAACCTCACACACGCAGCAGATGTCCCAGAAGCTAAACATAACTCCTGCTGCCCTCTCATCAGCAGCCAAGGCTCTCCACATTCAAGGAGTTGGCGCTAGGGCAGTTCTCATGCTTCCCACCACCCCATCGGTTAGCCTAAATCCCACTGCCTTAGGGAATCTCCTGGAAACCGATTCCTGTGCCAGGTGTAATTGAGCTGTCATACCCCAAACCCACACATGGCAGAGGTTGGTACAGTACCATGAGGCTGTGGGGAAAACATACCTGCTGGTACTGAAACCAATACTGAGCAAAAATGTCTGGCTGTCTATGGTGAGGGGAGGATTTTCTCTCTCCCTCATAATAGTTGCTAGAGCCTAGAGGCTTTTAAACAACTCAAAATAGGCAGGAGACTGCAGGAAGAGAAAGGGCTTGTGGTTAGCAGGATACATGTATTCTATCTCTGTCTCTGTCACAGAGAGAGTCACATAACCTACAGCTTTCCCAGGTGGCCATAACTGTGTGTTCCTCACCATTTGAGAGAGGGGAGGGTCAGGAACTCACAATTGCAGGTGACGTTGTTGGGAGCTGCTGCTGCTTCAGTAATACTGCTGGGAACAAGGGAGCGCCATGTGCAGGGTTAGTGGGCTGGCAGTCCAGAACTCTAACCTGGCTCTGCTACCGACTTCCCACATGGCAAAATCCCTTTGTCTCTCTGTCGCCGGTTCCCCAGTTGGAATGTGAAGCTTTGAACGTATAAACCACTGTGGAGAAAGTGCAAAGTACACTGAAAAATCAGGCTTAGGTGTCTTCAACTGGATTTTGCTGGAATCTCTCTCGGTCTCAGGTCCCTGTTTACAAAATCCCTTCCTCTTCCCAAGGGTGTTGTGAACAGAGGCCATATGAGAGTGTTAGGAGAGAAATCGTTCTGCACTGAGGGCAGGGTTCAGATGGTGTGCAGTAAGTAAAGTTTGGGGCCCACATTGAATGACGAGGATGAAAAGAAATACTGAAAGGCTGCCGGATTCCCTAACCAACGTCTAACCGATGAGGGAATGAGACAGAGGTCCTATGGAAAAACATGTGACTGTCGCATAGATTCTAAGGGCACAAGGGACCAGGGTGATCATCTGTCCGACCTGCTGCATAGCACGGGACAGAGAACTTCCCCACTCTCTCATGTTGCATGCACAGAAAGGGGCTGGATTAAGGCAGCACAAGCAATATTAGTTTTGGCATTTCCTAAATTTTGAGTGCTTTTCTTTGCAACTGTAATGGTGGTCTTTTAAGGTAGATTTTGTCTGCAAGTTGAAATCAGATCCGTGTATCTTTATGCCATTTTACTGTTGTTTGCCATCATTCCGTTCTTTAATAATGATGTAGGGCTGGATATTCAGAAGAGCTGAGCCCCCACAGCTGCTACTGTCCGTGTTGGCATTGAAGGTAGGACATGCACCGTATTTCCCTCGAGGTGCTTGCAGGCTAACTGGAGAGAGGACTGATTTGCCTCCTGTACATCGGGAGTCGCACAGGTGAAGCCAGTGGAGTGATGATGGCATAAAAGTGATGCAAGAGGAGCATCAGAACCAGCATTTGGCTGCGAAGGGCTTGATCCTCTGCCCATTCCAGACACCTGGGTCTGTCTACACTGTAAAGAAGAACCCATGGCTGGCCTGTGCCAGCCAGCTTGGGCTCGTGGGGGTCAGGCTGCAAGGCTGTTTCATTGAAGTGTAGACTTCCAGATTTGGGCTGCAGTCTGAGTTCTGAGATGCTCCCACGCCGCAGGGTCCTAGAGTCCAGGCTCGAGCCCAGAGGTCTACATAGCAGTGAAATAGCCCCACAGCCGGAGCCCCGCAAGCCCAAGTTGGCTGGCACGGGCTAGCTGCGGGAGTCTAGTTGCTGTGTAGACACACCCTGGGTGGTGTAACGTACAGCAGTTTAAGAATGGCCCCAGAAGGTTGTGGGCTAAGCTGCTGCCAGGGGAAGTTTCTTCTTAGCCCCATGAGTTAGAGGCCAGCTCATGCTGCGATTTGGGGGCGTTTTTGTGGCAGTGGATGTTTTCATTAGCTATAGAAATGTCCAATCTTTTTTGAATCCTTCTAAGCTCTTGTACAAAATGGTTTCCTTTATTAGCTCTGCATTTGCTACAGGCTCCGGTGGCCATGTGGGGTGGTAGATGAATAACGCTCTTGCTTGCTTCGCTCTAATCCTGTTCCGGCAGCCCTGGGCCCACGGGCATCAGATCCCTGCTGTTGGTTCAGGCAGCCTGACCAAGCCTGCATTGTCTGCCATTGTTCCCTGTTTTGGGCCATTGCATTGCCTTGACGTCCGTCGGTGCGGCTGTTGTCATGTTGCCCTTCGCTGCCTGTGTGCCAAATCCTGGTGGTTTTGGCATTGCGGTGCTGAGGCCGTGGGCAATGAATGGACCATCTAGGGGAGTCAGTCTCCTAGGAGTCCC
This sequence comes from Emydura macquarii macquarii, assembly GCF_026122565.2. Classification (NCBI taxonomy): domain Eukaryota; kingdom Metazoa; phylum Chordata; order Testudines; family Chelidae; genus Emydura; species Emydura macquarii. Next base: position 604,748 of record NW_027130449.1, on the reverse strand, counting down.
TGGGCGGCAGCCACCGCTCAGCCCTTTGCCCTGTCCGGGGGCTATGCAGCAGTTAGGCCCTTCGGGCTGATATCAGGGAAGGAGCTAAGCAGCATGACTCCCTGCCCGTGTCAGGCTGGGATGTGGGGGCAGTTAGTTAGAGGAGCTGAAGTCCTTCCTCTGCCTCCTCAGTTGGTGGGCATGGAGGGAGAGCACGCACACGCACGCGCACACATCTCCTGCTCTCTCCCCACTGGAGCTGCAGGCGTGTTGGGGAGCTCCCGTCGGGGCAGATAAAGGGCTGGAGATGTGCACATGGCTCCAGCACGGCTGTATGCCAGAGGGGCCCCTCTTTGGCAGCTATACTGGTCTCTGCCCTCCAGGATACGCCACACGCAGACCGGGGCGGTACGAGCGCATATGGACGCCTGCTGCAGGGCCGTGGGCTCTGCCCTGGTTCCCCCCGCCATGTGGGGTATGTGAGTGGGGGAGGGGGAAAGTGGGGGTGTTGGGGGCAGAGGATATGTGGGGGTATGTGAGTGGGGGAGGGGGAAAGTGGGGGTGTTGGGGGAGGGGGATATGTGGGGGGGAGGGGGAAGGTGGGTGTGTTGGGGGAGGGGGATGGGGGGTAGGGGAGTGGGGGAGGGGGAGGTGGGGTTGTTGAGGCAGGGGATACGTGGGGGTAGGGGGATATGATATGAGTGGGGGAGGGGGTGGTGGGTGTGTCGTGGTGAGGATGTGAGTGCAGGGGTAGGCACATTTTTCTGGGGAGCATTGGGAGGGACAGGACGGGTGCCGTGAGTTTAGTATGAGGTGAAGGGAAGAGGAGAGGGGGCCGGATGTCAGCGTGTGTGAAGGAGCGTGTCAGGGAGGGGGATGTGATTTGAGGCAGTAGACAGGAGTTGTGTGTGTTTGGGAAAGCAGAGAAGGAGCAGCATGTGTGTGTGTGTTTGCTTGGACCATGAGATTGTTTTGAGATTGTCAGTCTGGAGCTATGAAACCTACAAAGAAAATGCTATGAGGGAAGCTTCCCTCTTTTGTTTGGGGTTTCTGTAAAGCTGAAGAAATGGTCAGGCTGGGGCACAGTGCCCCTTTGAGAATATTTTTCTGGATCTGCAATCTCCATATAAACACGGCTAATACTTTGAGAGTTTAACCCATATATTGTTTCCTTTAAACGCTTTTCAGTTTGCTGTGAAGTTAAATGCAAATTTTCCCTGTTTCTCCTGCTGATCAGCGTTTGGTGGGGGTGGTGCCTAGTCCAAATCCCCAGGAAATCTCCTGCTGTCATCTCCAGCAAAAAGTGGAAAAGTTTGTTGTTAGTCAGAAGCTTTTAGAGCAATGTTTCGATTGGCCCTGGGCCAGGTCTGAGCCAGAATCGGTTTGTGTCATGGCTCTGGACCTGGAGACATACTACAAACAAGCAATGTTCGGGTTTGCTTTGGGTCTGATTTTTTTTTTTTTAAACTTTTCGACTGAGGTTTGGCAGCCATCCCTGCATCCAGGGGCAGATTCTCACCACTGCCAGGAGATGCAGTGAGAGGCAGGGCTATTCTCTTCGTCTGCTGGGTGCGAGCAGTAGGGAGTGTTAATTTTGGGGGGGCGGGGCTTTATTTTTAGTAGCGCTTGTTTCTGAAGCATCTTGGCTCCTGAATTTCATTTCCATTTTTATCCAAGTTTCCGTTGTTTTCTCCTCATCTTATCATAGATTGTTGAACACCACTGCCCTGCAGCAGCATCTGCTGTCAGAGGTGTTAGTGGAACAACTGCACATTCTGCTCCAGCTGTTCCCTGCTGACACTGGCTACCAAAGCAGCATTGTATAAAAAAGCCCTGCCGTGCCCCTCCATCATGCCCTTGCTCTCCTTTTTCCTTAGGTGCTAATAGAGTTCTTATTCTATAGGGGAACAGCTCGTAGAAACAGCACGATACTAAATATCCCCCAGGGAACCTATGCGCCATTATCCATTTGGCAAGCTTTTTTATAGAGAGATAAAAATAGAACTTAATCTAAAGCCATAGAAATATATAACCTCCCAGGCTAAACCCCAGAAATCTTGCTACAGGTAACAATTATTATGCATTTATGGTATGTGTAATTTAAAATATGTAGACTTAAAAAAATGCTACCACTGAGAAGCTGTCAGGACAATGCTTGTTATGTTACTCTAGTCCGTCTTTGATGCAGTTAAATAGGCTGGCTAAATGTCTAATTCATGGTGACTGTCCTTACAGAGATAGAGGCACTTATTCTACGTAAAACTAAAAGGCACTTTCAGCTGTATCCCCAAGTGCAGGTGTAAACAGGATTCCATGGGAGCTTCTTTATCGCTAAAAGTCATGGGAAGCGCTGCCAGATCTCAGGGAGTTAGGGTCCCATCCCTCATTTCTGTATATACATTTATGGATCTGATCATTTGAAATAAAATTGTGGTAATCCAAGATGGGTTGCATTTTGTACATTATTCATTGGTACCCAACAGCAGTGTGCTTTCCTCATGTTCCTCACTGAAAAGATGCAGCAGAGCTTTTCAGCTGAAAATAAATAGTCATTTGTCACCCGTGTGTGTGTGTGTGTGTGTGTGTGAGAGAGAGAGAGAGAGACAGAAAGAGAGAGAATGGGGTGGACTGAGGGGGAGAGAGAGATTTGATTAATAATAAAAAAACAATGCAGTTCACAGTTTAAACAATGAATACAATAGTGCATAAGGCCTGTCATTGCAGTACTTTTAAAGAGAGGTTTTTGTAACGCTTTCTGGCACATTGGATCTATTTTTTCTCTCTCCTTTCCATTGAAAGCAGTTTCTCTAGAGGTCAGTCCAGAGCTCAGATCTGAAGATCAAGTAAATAGTCGGGTTCATTTCACTTTTTCCTCTTCCTGTACATGTTGAGCACTTGCCACCCTGCTGTCTGTTTTTCCTTGCCAAGGTTCAGTTCTAATTATGTTGATTTTCTTCAGTCCACCCCCTCCTGGAAGCTTATTAGGGTGAATATTTTTATTTATTATCATTTTGCCCAACTCCTGCCAGCATTTCCAATTACTCTCGCCACTTCCTTGTAATTGTCTTTCTGTAATGGCTCTGAAACAATTGCGCTAAATGAGGTGTCTCCAGCAAGATGAGAGTTTCACTTCATTAAAGGCTAATGTATTCTCAGCTCCAGCTCTGTGGGGCTGGCTTGGGAAAGAGACATTTAAACAGCTTCTTTTATTTTATAGAGAACAACTTTCAATGGCAGAGGATTCTTTTGTGTGCGCGTGTACATCATAGTATAATTTGAGGAAAGTTTATGAAAGAACAACTGCTTCTTGTCAGTGAACGTGAGGGCTTTATCTTCTATTTTGGATGGTTTCTATAAAGAAAAAGGCATTTGCCCCCGTGAGGAATGGGCTGTGTGCGGGACTGGTAATTTGACATGCTCCTTCAGTTTCATTGGGGGCTGCTTTGAAGGAAGGTGTGGAATATATAGCAGACATGAAGGGCCCAATTTACTAAGTTTTTGTGCAGTGCCTGAGAATCCTTGAATTTACACAATGAAATAGGCTCATTCACAGAACGAGTTCTTAGGTTGTTTTCCATTACACGTTTACTTTATGGAATGGAACTTTTCAAAGTGGTGAATGATGCATCATGGAGTTTGACTGATTGGCTGGAGCTGGGTATAAAGGGAGGAGGGTTATAATTCATTCCAGTTTTGTTTACCCCAAGTGTTCAAAACTCATGAGTTATGGCCACCCAAAATCATGAGATTGGTTTTAAAATCATGAAATTTAAAAAATCCCAACCAGTGTTGCGATCTTCTCATTTGTCTTCTGTTTTTTGGGAGGTACTCAGTCTATGCTTTTGGAAGAGTTGCTTTAGCCAAGCACAAGCTGGTGGGCTCAATATAGGGACAAGGGGTGAAATTTAATGGCTTGTGATTTACACAAGATAAGATAAGATGATCTAGCGCTCCCTTCTGGCAATTAACTGTATGAATCCTTAAACCCTATGGAACTGATGTTTTCTGACTTATCTCCCCAACCATGAGGGCTAGAATTGTTAAAAAAAGAAAAGAAAGCTGAGATTTTCACCTAAGCGCTTGACTCCATGAGCTGGGGCTGTGAGTAAAACCCCAAATATTAGGAAACTCATGATAAAATCCTAAGAGTTGGCAACAAACATTCGCAAACACTTCTGCAGCTTGGCCTTCTCTTCTGCACTGAAGCCCTCAGTCAGTTGTGTTTTATCTGGCTGTTTTGCACTGGCTGATGTATAACCAACTGAGTGTGTGCAGTACTCTCCCAGCATGGGCCTCAGGGGTGTCCTTACATCCACAACAGGGCTGCTTTCCATCCTTTCAGGCAGGGGGCTATCATATCTGGGCAGCTATCAGAAGGCTTTTCTACACATAGAGGTTGTACTGGTTTAACTTCACTCCGTTTTTTATACAATTTAGTTAAATTGGTGCAAGATGTTTTTATTTCAGTTTCAGACTGTCTTATTTCAGGTTCTCTTAAGACAGCAAGAGATTGATTTAATCCAAGACAGCATAAACCAGTTTTAAACCAAAATAAGACTGTCTACACACAAATTTGCATTGGTTTAACTCAATCTGGTTACAATACCTTTAGTTAAACCAATACAAGCAGGGGTGCAGGCTCAAAGATAAGAGCTCCTCTTGCTTGCCAACTGCCTTAATTCTCCAGCTGAAAGTTCTCCCTCTGCCACACACACACACACAGTAAACTCCTTCCCCCAAGAAATGCTCCCACAGCTTCCCCCCCACCTGCTATGGCCCCCAGAATAAACTCAGCTCCACTGGCATGCAGCTGCGGAGCCATCTGTGGGTGTTGGGCTAGGATTCATTTTCTGCCCCTGTCCTGCTGCTCCCACCGTATCCTCCTTTCCCCTGGCCATGCTCCCCCACATAAGGTCCCATCACAGAGTATGCATTTCACGCGATGCCCCTTGACTCTGGCTCGGCAGCCCTGAAGCTGATGATCCATCTGTGAGATACCAGCTGCAGATTCTTCTCTGATGAACCTCTGGTGGTTCTCCAGAGCAGGAGGCTTATCAGGTGGGTGAAGTGGGAGAAGCCCAGCTGGGAGCTGCACCCTTCACAGTGCCTCCCTCTCTCTTGCTGGCTCCATTTGCTGCAAGACATGGGTCACCAAGCCGGTGCTGTAGTGCTGGACCTGCTAGCATCATTCCAGGTGTTAACGAGAGTCAAATGCTTGCATGGCTAATGGGAGTCTGAGGTTTTCCTGAGAGGCGGGTCCTAGAGGGAGGGAATTGGAGGTGGGGGGACAGGAAAGGGGCGCTGCCTAAATTTCAGCCTGGGGATTTCTAGAAACGGCTGCTCAGCTTCATTGGAACAAGCACAACTTGGGTTTCACATACACAGGTGGGCAAACAGACCCAAATGGGTCCAGGCAGGAAACATGAGAAACCTCCTGCATGTTGCTGCCTGGCTGTACTCTGCTGCCCTACCAGCTGCCCCGTGCACAGAAAAGGGGTTTTGAAGAGCAGCCTCAGCAGGACAAGGGGGTCCATAAAGGGACAGTACACAGAGGGGGACATGAATTCCCCACTCCACCATGGGACATCGTTGTAAAATGCTGCCATGCCGACCGGGCAGTGTTTACACTTGCTTTCAATTGAGCTCAGCTGGGGAGGGACTGATAGCTAGGTAAACCCATTTAAAAAAACTCTCAAACGTAAATCACTAATCAGTACCGTGGGCCTTGTCTGCACACACAAGCTGCACTGGCTTAACTTAACTGTTAAATAACAGCGGTAAACTAAGCTGATAGAAACTAGCTTTAAATGGATGTAAGTGGCCACAAACAAAGTTTGATTTAAATAAATCGGTGCAACATCGCATCCCTAGTTATCTGGCACCACTCTGGGTGTAGACGAGGCCAGACACAACAGTCAACGGAAAGGTCTATCATTGTAAAGCAGGATAGATTTAGTTTTAATACAGCCAAACATAAATGTGTACACCTCGGAACAAAGAATGGAGCTGTACTTACAGGATGGGGGCTCTATCCAGGGAAGCAGTGACTCTGAAAAAGATTGGGGGGTCGTGGTGGATAATCAGCTGAACATGAGCTCCCACTGTGATGCAGAGGCCAAAAGAGCTAATGCGATCCTGGAATGCATAAATAGGGGAATCTCGAGTAGGAGTAGAGAGGTTATTTCACCTCGGTATTTGGCATGGGTGCAACCACTGCTGGAATATTGTATCCAGTTCTGGTGTCCACAGTTCAAGCAGGATCTTGATAAGTTGGACATGGTTCAGAGAATGATTAAAGGATTGGAAAACATGCCTCACAGTGGTAGACTCAAGGAGCTCAATCTGTTTAGCTTTACAAAGAGAAGGTTTTAAGGGGTGACTTGATTACGTCTATAAGTACCTGCACGGGGAGCAAATATTTGATGATGGGTTTTTCAATTTGGCAGAGAAAGGTACATGATTAGTGGCTGAAAAGTTGAAGCTAGACAAATTCAGACTGGATATAAGGCATAATTTTTTAACTATGAGGGTAATTAACCATCGGAACAATTTTCTAAGGGTTGTGTTGGATTCTCCATCACTGGCAATTTTTAAATCAAGACTGGATGTTTTCTCTAAAAGATCTGCTCTTTTGTTACCTGTGCTATACTGGAGGGCGTACTACATGATCACAGTTGTCCCTTCTGGATTATATAGCTATAATCTTAATTCCCTTCTGGAATCCATGAATCTCTCGGGGTGACTATGTGAAAAGGCCCCATGGATGTTTGATCACTTCATTTCTTGTTACTCTCTCTAGTGGCCATATCCCTCCATCCACTTGTTTGCTCTTTCATTTGGTCACCTTGCTTAGTAGTGTATAGCTCAGTGGTTCCCAACCTGTGGCCTGGGGGCAAAAAGTGGCCCGTGGGGGCTTTGAAAGTGGCCTGTGACTCCCCTCCCGCCGGCTGCAGAAGGGAGCTGCTGACTGATGATCCGGGCAGCGCACGTTTCTGTGGGGTTAAAAGACCGGTGCAGGATCCTTGCTGCAGCTAAGGGGATGGGAGATCAGCACTCCCCTCCCCCTGGCTGTAGCAGGGAGCATGGCAAAGCACTGCGCCTGGGTCTACAGGCGCCGGGGTCCCTGCTGGAGTCAGAGGGAGGGGAAATCAGCGCTCCCCTTCCCCAGCTCCTGCCTGGGTCCCTAGGGTCCCTGCTGGAGTGAGAGGGAGGGGACCATGGATCTTCTGTCCCCCTGGCTGCAGAAGGGAGCCGCTGCCTAGGGCCCCAGGTGGAGCTCACAGGGCTACAGGTTGCGTGTGATTTCCCTGCTGGAGCCAGGGAGATGGGAGAACTCCTTCCATCTGGCTCCAGGGGGTGGGGGGCTGCTGCTGCTGGCAGAGACTGGTGTATGTAGAAAATAATTAAATATCCATATAAAGTGGAGTAACTTCAACCGAAGAGATTGCAAAGGACCCACTCCCGAATTGGCTGGGGCACCCAGCAGAGAGGGGGGCAGTGTGGGTTGGAGTCCTTGCTTTCAATGAGGCGGAGTGGGAATCTGAACATGGCTCACTCACGTTCCAGGTGAGGGCTCTGGGCTAAACACTTTGACATGTAACTTGAGTGCTTTAAAAATCCCACTGGTGCTTTCCTGTATTTTTAGGCACCTAAATACCCTTGAGAATCGGGTCCTAGGTGACTTTTGGTCTTAAGCCACTTTGGTGGTTTTAAAAATGTTACTCTCTGTCTGTTTCTGAATGTTTCTTTCCTGTAGCTGTGGGAGCATTCAGTGAGTGCTGAAGCATCAGGGTGCCTAGCAGTGGCTTACCGTGGATCTCTGGCACCAAGGGCCAGTACTTGTATTTATGTCCCCCCTCTTGGTGGCAGTGGGGTCTGCGTGCCCATTTCCTGCTGTTCCCCCCATGCACCCTGCTGTGGGGGTGGCGGGTAAAGTGGGGAGTGGGAGTGACGGGCAGATGTGGTGGTGGGGAGGATCCCTGCGTCTCCCTCGTTGCGCGCAGTGTAGGGGCTGAGGGGTCAGGAGGATGGGAGGCAGAGGGGCCAGGTCAGCACAGCCGCTGGGGATGTCAGCGGGGGGATGTCAGCTCCTCCAGTAGGGACAGGAATCCTTGTCAAACTGGTAATGCATTGAAAGGTAAGGGTCTGAGCCCAGGCATGCCGCAGGTATGTGGAGAAGTGTAGCTGAAGAGCTCCTTTTGATACTTAGATGAACAGAAATTGCCTGGCTGCACAATTATCTCATTGCGATGCTGATTGCCTTCCTCCTGCATTGACCACCAAACAGTCAGTTCATCCTACAAGCACCTTCATGTTTTCTCCCATGCTACCTCTTATGGAAGACACCCTGCAAAGACTTTGCAGCCACTACCTGATTCTCCTTCAAATCCTTCCATAAAACACGCCTCTGCTGTGATGCCTCCCTTCTAAGACCAGCTAGGCGAGTGGTGAGCCATATCACAGCTACTGATCCCTAACTACACCTACAACTTTGCACATGGCAGTCTGCGTAAAAACCAGCTCTGACTACTGGTGTTTCATTCTTGCTCCTTCCACTCCATTTGTTTGTTTCACCCACCTGTTGTTAGGTCTTCTTTTGAGACTGTAAGGTCTTTGGGGCTGGGATTGCCATATTACATATGCTGAAAACAGTGGGGCCCTGATCTAGGCTGAGGTCTCAATGTGCTCCTGTAAATAATACTACTACTTTGTATTTCAAGTGAATGGACTTTCATGAAATGGGGAGGTGTGGAGGAGGAGAGATGATTATTAGCAGGTGTAAGGAAACAGGATGCAGGGTCCCAGACTGTGAGCCTACAGGAATACATCCCAAAATAAGCCATCTGCTTAGTATGCTCTTCTGTGTTTGCTTCATCATTTTGAATGTGCTGAAATGTTCAGTTTGCTCGTAACGCCTCTAGGACTTTCTAGTCGGTGCAATGGTACATATGTGACCCTCTGGTGAGTGTGCGTTACAGGTCCCTCTCTGTGTTGATCCACAGATGACACAAGTTATTACAGTCAGCAGCTACACAGCCTTGGCTTGTTAGCGGTAGCAGCTCATGCGTTTAGCTCTGGATGTACCCAGTTCAACCCCCATTTGTCATCAAAGAGGGGGCTGTCACATGCAAACAGGAATACCACTTAATGCCACTTATAGGCCACTTTTCATCTGGGGATCTTCAAAGGCTTCTCAGAGAGAGGTAGAAATCCATCTCCACTATGTAGATCAGTGAACTGAGGTACGGAGTCACAGGGCCAGAAGGGACCACCAGATCATGTAGTCTGACCTCCTGTCTATCACAAGTCCTCAACAGTGCCCAGTACCTTCACACTGACCCCAACAACCCAAACGAGACCAAAGTGTTACAGCCCCCAGAGGTTAAGTGACTTGCCCAATGCCTAACAGGGATTCTGTGGCAGACTTAAAAACTGAACCCACATCCCCTATGTCTCCACCGCTGCTCAAACCACTGCCCTCCATGTGGGCACTTAAGCCTAACGTACAGCAAATGCATTGGGTTCTGTAGCAGGCCTGAGCACAGACAGCACAAAGAAGAGGTGATAATCATGGTGGTAATGAACCTGTGTGGAGTTACCCTGGAAAACTAGCCTGTTTGCTCCCAGAGGGGCCCTTTGCATTCACACTGTGCTCCAGTATTTCCCTTGTTTGGGAATGGTGGGGAGGCCGCAACCAGGGCACAAACTACCAGGATGGCAAGTACTGCTAGTCAGGGAAAAGCTCGCTCAGCACTGCAAAGGGCAGTTCATACACTGATAGAACTCAATGATATGTGAATTGCTGCCCTGTGCTGGGAGTTTAAACCATCTTGGGTGGTTTGAGCAGATATGGGTGAACTGTCCGTTATCAAGTGTCTTTCCGTGCTTGTAAACCCAGTGAAAACACCCTGTGCAGATTGTTACTGCACTGTGATGTGTGATATTGGTATTGGCTGTTCAGTATCCTCAGCATAGACTGCACTGCAAAGATCACCGTCTACTGATGCACTATACAACTCAATTTACACGTGGCTATGTTATGCTTATTCATGCCTCACCTACAAATTTCCCTGATCAAAGGAACCAAGGGTCACTTTTATCACAGCTTGACTGAAGAGAATGCACAGTGCTCTGGAGCATTCGAAACTGGCTTTGCCTGGACAAAACATAGCGTTTCACACTGGTCTAGAGATCCTCAGGGACCATTTTCTGATATGTCCTCTTACGCTTTTATTCCAGAATGAACCCAAAATGGCAAAAATGGTCAAACTGCAGTGATGGATTCAATTAAAAGCCTGATCTAAGAGTTGAACCTTGCATCCTCTCCTGACACCTGCCAAACTCAGGGGCTGATACGCCCAGACCCATCAGCAGAAGCCAGCTTAGCAGGTGTGATGCTGGACAGTCTTCTGGATAGCTGACTCCCAGACAATTCAGAGATATAAGGAGCATTATTAACTTTCTGAATTGTACCTGGGCACTTGACAGACGTTATTCTGCTTATGAGACCTATTTATATGACAAGTCTTAAGTTGCTAAATTCAACTATATTTGCATTATCACCACAGAAAGATGGTGATTTGATTTCTTTTACTATCACAGAAGAATCATAGAAGAATAGGGTTGGAAGGGACCTCAGGAAGTCATCTAGTCCAACCCACTGCTCAAAGCAGGACCAACCCCAACTAAATCATCCCAGCCAGGCTTTGTCAAGCTGCACCTTAAAAACCTCTAAGGATGGAGATTCTACCACCTCCCTAGGTAACCCATTCCAGTGCTTCACCATGTGCCTAGAGAAAATGTTTTTCCTAATATCCAACCTAGACCTCCTCCACTGCAAATTGAGACCATTGCTCCTTGTTCTGTCATCTACTACCACTGTGACCAGCCTAGCTACATCCTCCCTGGAACCGCCTTTCAAGTGCTTAATGTATATACATACACAAACCTCCTATGCACAGATCATGAAATCATTGCACTCACATGAAAGAACAAAGATTAGTGTGGTTACGAAGTATCACGCTTAGTATTAGAGACTTGTCTTTAAGCCACCAATTATAAAACAAGTGCTCTGTGGTGCATATTTTTTGATGTCACCCACAAGCCGTACAAGTATAGTGGTTTTTCCAGACTATGGCTACATACATCTCAAAGCCAGGACAAAAATGGGCCACAGCATGGTCACATTCATTTAAAAATTCCATCAAGGAAAGGTAGACTGTTTTCTATAGTATGTGCTCAGCTCTCTTGGGAAATCAGATATGAGCACAGTTGGGAAGAGTGGCACATGGGGACATTTTTCTTGTGGTTTTTACGGTCACACTAGAAATCCTCCCTCTTTATACATCAAGGCTGTCTTCAAGAGGAAGAGGCATTGTTTTAAAGCTAAGTATCCACCATGTTAATGTTTTCCAAAGCCGAGCAAACCATTCTGATTGACGTTCTTATTTCACCAAGGAATAGCCTCCCAGATACCTCTCTCCTCATATCCAAGTTAATCCTGTGCATTAGATCTTGCCAAATTTTGTCAAGGGGGTATCAGAAATCAGCTGCATCTGACGTTTCTAGGAGAAGCCTTTTTAAAATAAGCTGAGGCAAAAAAGCATTTGAAGGCGTTGCAAAACATGAGTAAGACTGATTTTTTCCAAGTCCCATAAATCTCAAAAATAGCTGGGCTGAATTACCTCATTTTGGGGGGAAAAACAACAAATGAACAAACAAAAACTCTGTTGATTGTAGGCTACAGTGCAAAGTATGAAGCGAGAAGTGCTTTTTTGAGGATTTGGAGGCAGGGAAAAACTGGGTTTATAGGAGAAAGCAAATGTAAACCTTACTAATCTGGAGAGAACACCACCTTTCCCCAGTCTATCTCCCTGCCCCTGCAGGTACTTCAGGGGTTCTCACCATCCTAGAATCTCCCAAACATTAATGAAATAACCCTCACAACGTGCCAGTGAGGTAGGAAGGTTTATCATTCCCAATTTACAGATAGGGAACAGAGGCACAGAGTGGGCAAAGAATGGATTTCCAAAGGGATTTGGGCACTTAAAGGCGCAGATAGGCATCCAGTGGGATTTTTCAAAAGCACCTAAATGAGTTAGGTACCAGACTTCCATTACCTGTCAATGAGAGTTAGGCCCCTGAACTGCATCTTTAGGCACCTAAACACCTTGGGAAATCTGGGCCTGCGTGACTTGCTTGAGGTCACACAGGGAGCTTGTTTGATGGGTCACTGTCTAATGTATCATCCTCAAGATCTTCCTTCCTCCTCCTGGCAATGTGTCTGTCTGCGTTCCATTGCTTCCATCAGCCTGGTGTCAAGGGGTGAAATTCTGGCCCCGGAGAAGCAAATGGCAAAACTTCCACTGACTGCAGTGGGCCCAGGATTTCACCATAGGGGTATGTATACACTGCAATGTAAACCCAGGGTTAGTAGAATTCGAGTTAGCTGACCCTGGGTTTGTTAACCTAGGGCTTGAGCATCTCCATTTAGTTGTAATCCCAGGTTAGGAGTGGTTGAGCCCTCGGGCTCCAGAGTCCTGCATTATGTGGGCCCGAGTCCTACCACCCTTATCCCAGACTTCCTAGTGCCCTCCCAGAATGTGGCTACCCTTAGCCCTTCATGCATGGTGCAGTGAGGGAAAACAGGACTGTCCAGAGGATGAAGAAAGTCAGCCTATGAAATTGTGGGTTACTTTTGGCGGACTCCCAGAGCACAAGTCCAGTGGGGCTGTATCTACACTGCAAAGCAATAGGGCTTGAACCCTGGGTCCCATCTTGACTCAGGCTTAGCCCCTCCGTCCCCATGGGGTTCTGGGATGGTGGGTCCTCACCCTGGATTATCGCAATTTGCGTATAGATGGAACGGATGGAACCTGAGTTTGGTTCCTAGCTTACATTGCAGTGTAGACGTATCCTTGGTGTCTTGTACAAATGAAAAGGGTCCAATTATGCTGGGTATGTCATGGGTGTGCAAGTGGGGCAGAGGGATGGAGGGTACCAACTACCACATCCCCTTTCATCCCTGTGCAGCAGTTGAGCACATTTGCAATTCCTGGGCTCCCCACGGTGCAGGGACTGCTCCTTTTCTCTGACACCGAGGGCTGAAGAAACCCCAAAAGGATCAGGGATGAGGTTTGTGCCCCTGAACTGGCCAGCGTATCATGTCATGTGCATAAGGACAATATTGTGCACTCCCTGGCAGAGTGTATAGCACTGGACACGCTCCTTCTGCACATCGGGAACTCTTGGAGACATAGTATGTCTGCCTCCTGCAGCTTCTGCTAGGAGAATGCAGCTCAGGTCTGGTTCGGGATCTGCAGTGATGATCTGGAAAAGACAGTGACTAGGCAGTGGCAAATTTTGGAGATAACACAAAATGATTGAGATTAGTCAAATCCAGTGAGGATTGTGAGGTACTACGGGGGACCTAACCCAGCACGTTAAATGGGCAACAAAAGGGCAGATGAAATTTAGTGTCAATAAATGCAAAATAATTCATGTTGGAGGGGAAAGTATTAACTACTCATGCACCTTGCTGAATTAATTGCATCAAGTCAGGAAATAGACCTGGGCATAACATCCGCTCAATGTGCAGCTTTGCATGAACAGTGTTAAGGCGTAAAAGGAATGGATGGACAATAATACAGAAAATGCTCTAATGCCATTATCCACATCAATGGTATAGACTATGCATCAACAAGAATAGACTAGGTAATACTGGCCATCCCATCTCAAAAAGGATATTGCTGAACTAGAGGGGGTACAGAAAAGCGCCTGGGAAAACTTTCATATGAAGAAAGACTGAAAAGATTGGGATTGTTTGTCTTAGAAAGGAAACCAGTCAGAAGACTATGATAAAGGTGTCCAAAATAATGAATGATCTTGAGATGGTGGATAGGAAACTTATATTCTCCCTGTTATTCAATGAAAGTGAAAGGCAGCAAATTGAAAACTGATGAAAGGAAATATTTTTTCACACACTGGGTTATTAGACTGTGGAACTCATTGCCACAGGATGTTGTTAAACCCAAAAAATTTGCAAAATTCAAAGAGGGATTGGACATTTATCTAGATCTAGGGGTTGTGAGGAAACTTTTCCTGGGCCCAGGGTATCCCATAAATGCCCCCCACAGGGATTTTTGCTCTGAGGCATCTGGTCTTGGCCATTGTCAGAGGCAGGACATTGGGTCTGATCCAGTCTGAGAATTCTTAGATTCATGTGCAAGACCACAGAGCTCCTGTAGGAACGCAGATCAAAGAGCCGTTGGAAAGAGAGCAGGGGAAAGTATTTGGCTTATGGTCTCTGTCGGGCAACTTGGTTCTAATAACTATCCTCACAATTGCTGGTCTAGGAAGCCCCCTGGCAACACTTCTTTTTCTCAGCATCTCTTTCTGTTTCAGGGAGGGGCATGTGTGAGCTGCTTACCCCACCATGAGGACACTAGATTTCTTGGGGGATATGGTGTGTTCTTCTCTATCTCCGCATCCCCAGCCCAGCAGCAGCAATGTGTCAGGGGGTGGTGGTGGAGTGGAGAGGTGCTTTTGGGAAGACCTCCAGCTTGGCCAACACAAGGGATTGACTCCGATCTTCCAGAGGTAAAAAGCAGGAGCTGCTCCAGCTTGAAATGAAGCTGGCTGGCTTAGAGCAGTAACAGACTCGCATCCTCTGTGGATTGGGCGTAGAGGCAGACACGTGGTTATACTTTCATATAGTCATAGGTTTTAAGTCAAATGAGACCACTACAATCATCTAGATTGACCTGAATATCACAAGTGATAGACTCTCACCCAGTGATTCCTGCAAGAAGCCCAACCCAGTTCTGAATTAGTAGCCATTCTTTTCCTGTTATTCTTTATGCACCATGCACAAACTTTATGACCACGATTAAGGCATTTGAGTGTTTGTGGACTCAGGTTACATTAAACGGCTGTTTAACAACACATTTGATTTTTTTCATCTTTTCCCCTCAGTGTTGCTATAGGGCAGAGCTAAGGTTTCTGCTCAATTAGAAACTCAATTATGAAGAACAAAGGGGAGGAAAAGACAATGATGCTAAAAAAAAAAAAATTCAGTTGTAGCCTGTGCAGAAGATTTCAGGGAGTTCTAATCGTATGGGGAGTTGTCTATGACAGGGTAGAGTTAAGGTCTTTTAGGTGCGCTAACTGTGCATTTCCAGACATTAACATTGGATTTCTTTTCAATTTAACCTTACTTGTAAATGTCCTGGATTCATAAGACTTGGTTTTGGAGAAGAATTACATCCCTGTAATGTAGTGTGCCCTAAACTACTGACATCTACGGTCACCCTTAACACCATTTTAATGTTGTTTTTGTCATGGAATATAAAATCCTTGCTGATAAAGTTTGCAGATGACACAGATGTTGGCGGAGTGATAAATAACAGTGAGAAAAGGTCAGTTATACAGGGCAATCCAGATCGCTTGGTAAGTTGGGCATGAACAAACAACATGAATTTTAATGCAATAAAATGCAAGGTTATAAATCTAGGAACAAAGAATATAGGTCACACTTACAGGATGAGGGACTGTATCCTGGAAAGCAGGATATAAACTTTATACATGGTTTAGGTGTCATAATTACCTATGGGGGGAGAAGATCCCTGATACCAAAGGAGTTTTTAATCTAACAGATAAATGCATAACAAGATCTAATAGTAGGAGCTGAAGCTGGAAAAATTCAACCTGGAAATAAGATGCAAATTTTTACCGGTGAGAATAATTAATCATGGAACAGATTCCCAAGGGATATGGTGTATTCTCTATTACCTGAAGTCTTTAAATCAAGACTGGACGTATTTCTAAAAAGAAATAGTATTGTTTAACAACAAGTCACTATACTTGATGCAGGAATTGCTAGTGAAATTACTGTTTTGCAGGAGGTCAAACATAATGATCATAATCTTCTGACCTTAATATCTATGAATCTATGGTTCACAGCTGACAATAAGCATTTCTTTTGAGATCTAATTACCCATGCATCCAGCTAATCAGGAGTAGCAAGACCATTTTCAGTAACAAATCTGGTGACTGAAGATAATGTTAGGCACTTTCGATTAATCGGGAGTTGGGCTGATCCCATAGACAGCAACTCAGAGCAAATCGGAGTCTCATGGGCTGCCCAAAGCCTAGAATAATAACAATAATAATTCTGACAGTTTCACCAAGATTAGCAATTTTGTGGTCGTGAACAAAATGGAGCATCATTGACCAATGATTCAGCCAGCATTTACAGGATGATTTTCAAATAGTTTTCAGCCAGAAACTGAGGCACTTATAAAAATTATTTTTCTACATATTGTGGGTGCTATTTTGAAGCTAAAATTACTGGGCCAGCATCTGACTAACATCTTGCACAGAAATCAGGATCAAACATTAATTTAATGTTTCCTTCTGGATTGGGGCCAAATTAATTGAAAATTAAAACTATGCCAAACTAAATAATGTAAAACCAAACCGAAATCAGCCATTGCAAAGATCTCCTATCTATGTCTGATCCACTAACACATACTTATTTAAGAGAGCAAACATCTTAAGATTAAGCATGTGTTTAGTCCTTGTGAAATGACAATTAAGCATGTGCTTAGGCAATTATAATTATTATTGTTACTACAACATGAGCACCTAGAATGAGATCCCAAATGGTATCAGGACCCCATTGTACCAGGCCCTGAACAAACACATAAGGAGAGACAAGGAGGTCCCAGTTCAGACAGTGAGTGGGAGGGAAACAGATGCATGGAGCAGAGAGATGACATGCCCACAGAAAGTCAGTGGCAGAACCAAGATGAGGAGCCACATCTCTTGGTCCCCAGGCCAATGCACTAGCCAGTGGACTATGCTGGATGAGGATGATTGTTCCCAAAGCCCCAGTTAGGATGGGAGACAATTGCTACCCGTATGTGTTTATAGGTTAATACAGTGTCGCTTTCTCTGACTGACCGTTTTAACTTTATTCCACTTTAATACAAAGGAAGCTTAAAAAACAACTATGAAAACATGTTCTGGATGTTTCCTGTCAAGTGTCTCCATCCAAAACTTGATTCTTGAGAGGAGAGAATTACAGATGGAGCAGTGGTTGGTCTAGTTCATTCAACATGAAAACTCTCTGACTCAACAACCCACCTTGTATCCTGCCTGTAGCCGGAAGATTCGCTTGCACCCTAAAATTGATGGCCGTTGTTGGCTACTGAAAATGTAATCCTGGGGGTCTTTGCAAACTGCATCTGCAATTGTTGGACTTTGTGGCTTTTGGGCAAATCCTTTGAGAAGATAGCACAATGCATTGTCTCACCCTTTGGAGTGTTTTTGTGCACTTCCTTTGTGCAAAATATTTTATTCTATAACTCTTTCCAAATGAATGTGCTAATCCTAGCTCCAGTTAGTCATTTCAGTTTTCTTAATCCCTTAAAAAGGGCCTTCACAGTGCAACGAAATTATTTTGATGTCACTGGGAAACCAAAATACTCTTGAATCCCCTTATAACCCCATGAGGGATGTTTTTCTCCTAGATTTTTTCTCAGGTTTAACCACTTATTTATTTCTGAGTGAGTGATACTAGTCCTTAGAGTAAGCCATGTACAAATTATACTGTTATTTCTATTTTGATGATTGTAGCTATTGAACATATCCTGACTGTGGACCTTTATGCTCAAACCTTTTACTCTGGAATTGTGAAATATGCCAGCCTCCACGTCCTTAGATGAATTGTCTGTGCATCTGGTGGCATATTTTGAATCAGAAGATAATTAAGTTGCATTTCTGTGCATTGTTTACTGTTGCTCTGAACCAGTTACTATTCCACTGAGGCTAATCTTGGGTTTTTGCAAGCCTGTTTGTAGTACATTCTTCATTATGCTTCAGTTACAATTTTAATTTTACTATTATTAAATATTCCCAGACCTTACATTATTCTGTGCCTCTGAGCTTCAATTCCTGAATTGGGGACTGCTCCCATCTGGGCTTGTTCTGCAAATGATTCTTCTCCTTTACAAAGGAACAGATATTAAAGCTGAATGTTGAAATGATTTTCCATAACTCTTTGAGATGAGTCTGCACAGGTAAAGGCTGTAACACAATCTGTTTGGAATGGACCTGGCAGAAAAAGCAATAGCAGCATTTATTTAATCCTATGCAGCAAGTAGCAAAAATATCTAACCCTCTGTTTACCCATTCAAGTTACACAACAAAGAAATAGAGAGGGTTGGAAATTGGAGGGGTGACTGTGGACCTTGGCTTTGGAAAAAGAAAGAAATGCTGCCAGACTTGGGTTATGTTGCACATTTTATGCCTGTTCACTGCATAGATCATGGCATTCTAAATGTTTTCTTGTTTTGCTTTGTCTCCTTAAGCTAATTCTGCCCCAGGGGTTCCCAGCCTATGGCCTCAAGTGTCATTATGGAGCTGTTGAAGTGCTGCGGGAAGTATTTTGCATATTTTTGCAATGATAGTCAAATACTGGAAATCAGTTTACCTGAAAGTCAGAGTCTTGAGTTTTTATCTTGTATCAGGTTCAGGATAAATTGGCAGCTTGTGTTCTGGGTAATGTTTGTTATGCTGAATTGACATGGATCATAGAAAATAACATTCAAATGCTTCCCTAGGTCCAAATATTCAGATACTCATCAGCCCTCATGTTTTGCACCACCTGACATTTGAAATTGCTTTTTGTTTTTTCCTACTTGTTTTAACTTCTTATGATAGTGTTACTCTGTTCACACACACGCGCGCACACATAAATACAGACACACAATCACAAACAGATGCCCACACACATGCCCACACTTAGATACAGACAGACTGACATGCTAAGATTTGTTCACACAGATATGTACACTAATACAGACACATAGTCAGAGACACAGTCCCCCCCACACGCACACACTTACACACAGATGGACTGATATGCACAGATTCAGACACATAGATACACACACAAGCGCAGACACACAGTCAGAGACCCACGTAAATGTCCCCACACACATACGCAGACACAGATTCATACCCACAGACACTGATTTGCACACAGATACATCCAGAGTGAGACACACACACAGAGTGAAACCATAACTTTTTTCTATTCCCATTATCTCTAACCCATATACTCCAGGAAGTTTAATTTGTTCTCGATAGTAATCACCATTAAATAGAAATTGTCTTTTTCTGTGTAAACATGTCATTAATGAAGCTGGTTTCTGCAGGGTCCAGATTTCATTTTTATTAAAATGAAACACTTTTAGACTCCTCACTGTGTCCAAGGATGAACAGTATAATTTTAACCCATTGGGTTGGCCACAGATAATTGCGCTAGCATTTGATTGGACAATTAGGGAAATATCCTCTTCTCATGCAGTATAATTTGCATTTTCCCCTACTTCTGTGAAGCTAAGTCATGCTTTTGTACACAGGCAGTTTTAATGAGCATTATAAATCCTAATGAATATATTTTCATGTTCATTTTATTGGCTTGTTTTTATTACTGAAGGTCTAAAAAACAGGTCCAGTTAAAAACCTGCAGATAAAATGATTGCACAGTGTAGTCTGGTAAGAGGCATTACATTTCTCTCTCTCTCTTTCTCATTAATAAGGATAATTGTGAATAAGGAAGGTTCCTGTTTATGGAATAGGAGAATGGCCGTTGTGATCTGGGAGCGTAGTGGGGAAGCTGTTTGGATTCTTGAGCCACAGGCATTAGAATCCAAGGCATTCTTCTCTTAATGGTGGCACCACATCTTTCAGAACCAGTGATTCCTGGAGGGAAACGTCTTTTCTCTTGTTGACTTTAGAGGTGAGCGACTTGGAAACCATGACACTTGATGACTTGGAACTGGTGCTGGGATACAGAGCCTTTCGCCCTCTGGTCAGCTGTTGAAATCCATTCTGGTCAGTGTTGACTGAGAGCTGTTATTCTCTGCCCTATGTATAATATATCTAGGGGCTTGGGCCAACTACTAATGTATAGGTGTCCCCATCACTAAACTCGTCACCCCAGTGGGCCCCCAAGTTAGCAGGCTCAGCAAATAGGCCAAGGGTAGAATGGGTACGGAGAAAGAAGGATCATCACCTTGGAGGCTTTCCGGGACATGACTGATGTCCGCTGGCAGGGCAGTGCAGGGGAGTTTGCGTTCCAACTTCCCAGGCTGTGCACGCTGTGTGGAGAAATGAAGGCTGTTGGTCAGCAGGGCAGTTTATCCAGAACCTCTTCAGTATTAGAGTCACTTACGTTCCTCAGTTATCTATTGAGACACCCTCGTGAAGTGTTTTCAGTCCCTTGATAGATTTGCGATGTCTTTGCTGTCAGTCTTTGAGAATTCTTGAGTGAAATATAGACTACCAACATATTCTTTCATTCCAAAATGAGATGTGTTAGAAAAGCCATCCCCACCCTACCCCGTCTTTGCCGAAAGGCCCAGGCTGCGCAGACACGTCGGCAGATACAGTCCCTAACCATTGCCTTCCTCCATTGCATATTCCCTGGATCTCTCTGCGTTAATTCTCTGGCCACAAGCTCTTTTCTGGGATCTCTGCAATCTGACTTCTGTCAAGGTTGCAGTTTCATTCCGGGCTCCCCCAAGGGCAGAGCTGGGCATCTTTTTTGATATTGGAAAGTGTCCTTGATTTTCAGAAGTTTTCAAAATTAAAAATAAGAAAAGTAAAAGTGCTGACACATTTACCCAGCTGCATGCAAGGGCCTCTTCTGCGTCTCTCTCTCCTTGCTCTGTCTGCCACACCATCCACCTTAGTACTCTCAGCTCCCGAGGCTTTCACAGCTTTGTACTCGACTGGTTCCTCTGCTTGCTCTCCAAATACTCCTTCAGTCTCGCTCTTGAATAATACACTTCCATTAGCTGGCTGTCCCTCCTCCTTTCCTCTCCCACTCTCAGCTAGGACCTACCAGGTTCTTGTCTGGTCCCCTCCTTTCCATAGGTCACACTTTATCCTGTTGGGCCAGAGAGCGATGGAGCAAATGTGACTGTGTAACCTGCTGGTGAGGGAGATCCAAGTTCATAGTCTCGGCTCTAGAGTGGGGATTCCCACACGAGCTGCTGAATGCCTTCACCACTGGGTTCTTGGCTACAATGGCACCGGAGTTGCCTGGCGAGTCGGAAAGCGGACACGTTTTCTTTCAGCAATGTCTGAATGAGCTGCTTTGACAGTTCTGATTGTTTTCTTGCCAAAACAATTTGCCAAAATTGATATGAATTCACAAAATGTTTCAGTTGCCCCGAATCTGCATTTTTTTGGTGAAAAAATATTTTGGCTGAAAAATGTGCCCACCTTTACTTGTGATCTCTTGCTTAACTCCATTCCTATCAGATCGTGTCTTCTCTAGACTATACATTCCTTGGCTTATTAATATCATTACTTCATATTAATAAATCACACATTTCAATCAATAACAGGATCGCTTTTGCTTGTAGAGTCCCTAGAAGATCCCATCTCCATAGCACTTGGATTACAGTGTTGTTAATCGTGGGTCAGAGCCTGAAGGTCACCCTCTCAGCATCCCCAGGTATGAATGGTGTCAAACTTTCATATAGGACCATTACGCTACACGGCTCTTGGCACAGACTGATAAGGGTATAGGAACTCTCATGCTGGATCAATCCAGTATCCTCTCTCTGACAGTAGCTAGCACCAGATGCTTCAGAGGAAGAAACCCTGCAGTGGGCAGTTATCAGATAACCTGTCCCAGGGGAAGATTCCTTCCAATCCCCATGGACTAGTGGTCAGGATCCTTTACAAAGGTTTTTATTTTTTATTTTTCTAGTATTCACTCCTCTATCCCTGGATGCCTTTCTTCTCAGTGTAGATGTCCAATCCTCTTTTGGACCCTGCTAAGTTCTTGGCCTTAATGATTTCCTATGGCAATAATTTCCATATGCTAATTATACGTTGTATGAAAAAGCAGTTCCCTTGATTGGTTTTGGATTTGCTATTGCTCATAGTCCTTGCCCCAAAGAGTGTTTAAATCTAAATTAGAAACAGGCTCAGAACCCAGTAAGAACCATTGTCCTGTGTAGCATTTAAATTCCTGTAGTGATGCTGAAGCAAATGTTTACTCCCATTTCATGGAGGGAGCTGAAGGCAGGGGGAGAATATTAAAGATGGAGCATCCAGGGAGGAAGGGTGAACTATAGGGAGCACAGTGCTCAAGATGGCACAGTCAGCTTTTAAAGGCAGTCTTGGTATTTAGATGTAAGTGTTGGGCCCAAACTCTGATTCTGACAAGGAGCCGCTGTTCGCTGTATGCAGAATCAGTGGAACCGATGTGATTTCCCACTGAAGAAGCTTAATTACATTTCTTTCACCTGAATCTTGCCATGAGAAAACGAGGAGGAAGCAGATGTAGGATGTGCTCAGTCTAAGCTAACAGGCAGGCACGGAGGGTGGCAGCCGCTAGAGCCTTTCTCTCCGGTGGAGAGCATAGCGTATGAAGTGGTCTCTGCTTAATGGCTTTTGTTATCTACTGGATATAGCAAGTTTCATGTAGAGAATTTTACCTGTCTGATGATTTGGATGGACACTTCTAGCATGCATTATGTTGGGTTGGGGAAACGTGCTCTGAAAACATATCCTGGATGTGCACTGCCCAACCTGCACTTGGGAATCACAGTTTCTCCTTCAGTTTTTCCTTGCAGTTGCTTAGGACAGCTTGTGGTACAGCTGGCTGGAGAGTGATTGTTGCCTTTCTCCGTTGATCTATGACCTGAGCCATGGCAGGTTTGGATTTGAGCACTGTATGAAGCTGCCTGATCCCCAAACAGTCTCAGTTACACTTGACCTGCTAACCAAGGAGACTCTGTAACTTTATGTGCTTCATGAGGCACTTGTAGCTTTAGAATCAGGGAAAGGCCCTTCTCCAGAAGGGAAGTTCAGCAATCTTTCCACTCAGGAACCGGAGGAGTACACGGGAAAGCTGGGAGGCCTAAGATACTCCACGTTCCCATAGGCAGTGATGTCAAGAGCAAAGCCGTCATCCTCCATCCCAGCATTGCTTAGACGGGGCTGGGGTACTTGGCTTCTCCTTTCTATGTAGCATTGGAAGACAGAGGTGGAATATTCTGGAGGTGAGCTAAGGACGTAGGGCAGAGGTTTGGTGGAACATTGGCCCACCTTCTGTGGGAAGAGTGGGCTGTCTGCTTTGGATGGCCTCCACCTCAGTAGAAGGAGAACTAATCTCCTCGGGAACAGGTTGGCTCGAGTAGTCAGGAACTAGTAACAAAAGGGCGACAGGCCGAAGTTGTATCTACACTGAATTGTGTTCACTGTTGCTCAGAATGTCCTCGGTTACTGACAGCACTTTGGAACAAAAGCCGTTACACTTACAGTCCCAGCCAGGCAAGTGGGCTGGTAATTGCCACCCGACGGCAGGCTTGCTGCAGTGTCCGTGATGCTTGAGTTGTGTGTACACATTCAGTGTTGCCTGCTTTCCTTGTCTGGACAGAACAGGGCTGGGCTCAGGCTCACGGGCAGCAGGAGAACAAGCCACATTTGCCTTTGCCTCTTAAAACTGGAATTTGGTCTGGCGCTGAGACAGCCGCTTTTCCAGGCCCAGGGTTGTGTTTTCACCTGTTGATTCATGGATAGCCAGAGGGAGAATTCCAGCTGAGAGGAAGGTCAGCCTGGCTGGGATTCTAGGGGAGTTTGCTGCATCGGGGATTTCTTATCCCATCTCACTCTCACTGAGTGCTTCTTGTATCAGGTTTATCTCAGACAGTTGGACTGTAACAGGAACAGGGCAGCTCAGCATTATCCAGAGTAACCACTGAGTTTAGGTGCCTCTGTTTTCAGATGCCCAAGTCAAGACACCTGGGGACTGATTTTTCAGAGATGCTAAGCCCTCAGTGAGCTGTGGGTACTCAGCACCTCTGAAAATCAGGCTCACGGTCTCTCAGCTTGGGAACCCCCAAAATCGAGAGAGCCCGAATCAATGACCACTCTTTAAAATGTTGGATGCACTCTGTCTGTTATGGCATGTTGCTTCCTGTCTTGTTTGGATATCTTACACTAGCTGGGGATGGGTCCAAAGTTGTTACTAGGTTTACATTATTTTTTATTCCAAGGCTAAGTGTCAGTAAATAGTCAGCATTTTCTTCAGAGGGGAACATGGAGGAGTGGGTCACTCTAATCTTGTCCTTCTCGAGCGCAGGTACGGTATAAATAACTCACTTGAGACACAGCATTTTTATTGAAAAGGTGATAAGTGCAAAAGCAATCTGCTAAATCCATTGCTGAGTCAGGTCTTCAGTTCTTGAACGTAACAATATCGATGCATACTTAAGAGACGTTTCTAGTCGGTACCTGTGTTTCATTGGGTTGAGGCGTAATGTGTGAGAAGTTGTTGCTATTCAAACGAAAATGGAGATGGGCTCCAGTGGAAATGGCAGGACATGCTGTCTCCTGGCAAGAGGCTGGGAAACGTTACATGAATGCACATGAGCGTGGACAGCTGCGGAACCTGATAATGCAGGCTTGCAAGCTGCACTTGTGCCTTTTTAAAAATGAATGTTTAAAGAAGGACTGTCAGCTCCCTGGGCAGCAGCATGGGAGGACGTGAGGCGGGGCAGGCAAAGAAATGTGGTGGAATGAATAGCGTTCTGTACTCCAGGAAGTTGCTGATTGATGACATTGATACTAGGCTCCTGTGCAAAAGCTATCTCACCTCTCCTTGCATTTAGTGTATTTATTTAAAACCCCAGCACAGATTAGCTTGACCAGAGCCCTGCTGCTCTTCATTTATAGGCAGTCTCCCTGGCGCTGTTTGCATAAGACCACTTGGGGAGAGCAAGGGATTATGGGGACTAGAGAAAATGCCTCGTTGAAACAAATTTTAATCTTTTTCCCTAAACTGCTCCAATCTCCAACACAGAACAATTTACTCCTGAAACGGTGTTTTTGTTCGGTCTCCAACATCTAGACTGTTAAAATAAAGATCTGACTGAATGAAGTGTGGCAGCAGCAGGATTGCCCTGGTGCTGGCGGCCGGCTCAGCGGGGTCTTAGGCTCTGTCTGTGGAACTGCTGCTTCGCAGAAGGAATGCGAAGAACTCATGAAAACAGCAGGGCTGGAGAAGTCTTTGCCCAGAGCATTAGAAAAGCCAGTCACCCACTCTCTGAGTTCGCGTTAAAGACACTTGTTGCTGTCTCTGGGTACGGTGATGGCCTTTTCTGTTTGTCAGCTTTCGGCTGTGCAGAAGGCATGACGTCATTCCAGCTCTTCTTCAAACCTCACTGTCCCGCGAAGGCTGGGAGAAAGGAGCATGTTCTGATTCGCGTGGAGTGAAGCAAACAAAGCTCTAAGTCACTCCTAGCCCCACATTCCCCACTGGGCCCAGCTGAGTCTTGGGGCAGGGCCTGTCTTCAGGTTTGTGCATTGCTCAGCACAGAGCATATTGCTGCCTCCAAACAAGTATTCAGTCAGTGGCGATAATGGGGGGGCATGGTCATTCTTCTGTGCTCAGTCGTGGCAGGGATTTCTGCCTTCCACCCAGGCCCCTCTTCCTCTGTAACAGCTGCAGTCCAGCTGCTGGCAACCCTGCTGAGGGAGAGCGCTAAACCTCTCTGGGGTCAGAGCTGTGGTATGTCGGTTTCTATAGCAACCAGCCAAAGGTCCACTTTCTCCGAATAATTCCCCTCCGCAAGCAAGTGGTGGAGTCAGCTCAGCTGAAGGATGTGGCTGCAGAGCGCTGGGCTAGCACACCCCGGGCTCTCCTTCACCCAGAGTCCTCTGTGTATTTTGTAACAAACTTGCAGAATTGGATGAGGTGATTTAGGCTCAAAAAACTCCATGTTCTTAACAAGGAAGTCACTGGAAATTGCTTCCCTGTCTCCTTGTGATAGCCTCCTCCCCAGGCTCTGGGAGCTGCATGGGCAGCATTTCAAGTGGACTCATTTTGGAGTAATGACTAGAATAACAATCACATGCGTGATAACAGCTCTCAGTTCAAGAGCAGAGCATCCCAGATGACCCCTTGCCTCTAAAGGTCCAGGCTGCCCATGTTCTCTACAAGGCTGCTGGTTCCCTCATGCTGTGCTTTTCCTCCTTTCCCTACTAGCTAGAGCTCTGCCTTCAGCAAAGAATGATTTCCTGCCACCTTGTTGTCTGTCTGTTCAATTCTGCCTAGCTTTCCAGTGGCCTTCTTCAAGATGACTCTCTTTGAAGAGAGGGGCGGATGAATAGCAGAGGGCTCCTCTTAGCTGCTAATTAACAAACTATTATTCTTTGAGAAAACACATTCAACAATCCGTACACAACTTACACCCAGCAACAATCACACATCTGACCCTTACAGCCACACTAACACATACAACAGACATGCATGCAACAACCCCTACACAACACATCCAGATAAAATAATAAACACATCAACAAAAAGACCACTTGAACACCCCAATCCAATTTGTAATAAAACAAATCCGTTACATCTGAACCTTGTTCATTAGAAATGCCAGACGATCCATTCACTTTAATGATGTTATCAATATATGTAAGACAGCTATACACAAAATCAATGTATTTAAATAATCAGATCATTACAAGTTCATCTACACTAGTTGGGGCACATCTGATTTTAATGTCTGTGATTCTGTAACCAAGCTGCAAGAGCAGTGAAGATGGCCATAGAAATATATCCAGAAATGTTCGGAACTGGGGGATCTAGAAAGATAATAATGATGCTTTTTAATCCTCTGTAGATCCACTCACGTTCTAGGGACAGATCTCTGAATGTGGTCAGTGATGGGATCATTGTCAAGCTGGGGAGTTCCTAGGGGGCCTTTGCAAGGATATATGTTCAGCCCAGTGCTACTGAATATTTTTATCAAAATATGAGAGGAAATATAAAATCATTGTTTATAAAGCTTGCAGCCAACACAAAAATTGGTGGAGAAGTAAGTAATGAGAACAAGCCAGTTCTAGAAAGTGATCTGGATAGTTCAGTTAGAGATCACAGACAATATGTATTTTAATACAACCAAACATGAGGTCATAAAGACCGTAGGTCACATTTACATATTCTGGAAGGCAGTGACTCCAAAAAGGATTTAGGCGACATGGTGGATAACCAGCTGAATATGAGCTCTCAGTGGGATGCTGTGGCCAGAAGGGCAAATAGCAATGTTTGTAGCTAGAAGCAAGGGATACTGAGTTGGACAGGAGGGTACTGTTGAGACCACAACAGGAATAGCGAGTCTGGTCTGGTCTGCACACTTTAAAAAGGATGTTGGAAAATTAAAGGAGGTTCACAGAAGAGTCACAAAAACAATTCAAGGGTTAAAAACATACTTGACAGTGAGAAACTTGGGAAGCTCCAACTATTTAGCTTAGCAGAGAGAAGGTTAGGAGAGAACTCGATCCTGGTCTATAAATACTTGCATGGGCAGAAGATATCTGATAATAGACGGCTCTTTAATCTATCAGACAAAATCAGAACAAAACCTCATTGCTGGAAGTTGAAGCTAGACCAATTCAATCTGGAAACAGTCAATGTATTTTTAACAATGAAGCTAATTATTTAGCCATTGAAACAACTTACAGAGGGGGTGTAGTGGATTCTCCAGAACTTGAAGTTTTAAAATCAAGATTGGATCTCTTCTAGTTCTACCTAAAGTTATGGACTTGATGCAGGAATCATGGGTCTGTGTCAGGGTCAGACGAATTGATCAGAAGGGTCCCTTTCTGACATTAAAATCTATGGATCTATGTACTGCCGCATCACAGCTGCTGTTCCAGGTGCCATGAGTTTGATGGTCTCAGTGGTGTTTGTGATGAGTGAGCAAGCAAGTGTGGGGCTGAATGAGGAGCTGGGAAGCTCAGTAACCACCGCAAACAGAAGCAGGGCTTGGTTTCTTCTCTTTCCCCTTTTCACCAACACCTTTTATTTTCCTTTCATGTTTTTATAGGCAGATTCATTGGCTCAAGATACAGGCCGTGTTTCAGGCTTGAGTGTACAGTAACTATACTGTGGCAAATATTAGAGTTGGTTTTAGTGATGACTTCCTCTTTGTTTGTGAGGAGAGGTGGATGAAGAAAGAGAATTCATGTCCTGGTGTTGGGAGCTCAACTTTCATAACCACAATATTTAGTCCGTCCTTTGCATTGTAAAGAGATATCTGCCCCTTTCATTCATGCTTTTGGTAGCACAGATGACATCATTTCAGCCTTAGATTGGAACTAGTTAGCTACCATCTAAAACCTGCCTCTTTATTGTAAGAGCTGGGCTTTCGTTTGTATTAGAATTTTGTTGGTTCCCTGTTTAGGAGTATCTGACAAAAATTCCTCACTTCAGGTAATCACTTGAGCCCAGGCCCACAAACAGACTTAGGCGTTGCAATGCTCAGCTTTGCACAGCCTAACTTTCAGGTGCCCAGCCACCTGGTGGAGTTCATAATCCTGAGCTCTGCGTAGCTCGATGGTTTGTCTCTCTCACCAATAGAGCTATGACCTCACCCGCCTTGTCTCACTAATATCCTGGGACCAACGTGGCTATAACAACACTGTGAAATCCTGAATTAGGCCCCCAGGTTCCCTATACAGTGCATGGGGAGGGCTAGGAACCTAACCAGAGGATCCACCAAAGTCAGCATGCTGAGCGGGGAGTTGCCTATGCTGGACAATAGGAAAAGCCGAGGAGAGGGGTGTAGCAAAGCCTAGCCCCACAAAGGGCGTTAGCGGCTAAGTCCTGGTTGGAGGTGTGCTGCCATCCCTGCTTGGGATTCAGAGCCAGGAACCCTCTTCTGGAGTCAGCTGCCTACCCTGCTCTTGTCAAGAAATGGAGGAGAGGGAGTTGCCCTGAACCCCCCCCTTATAACTTTTAGTCCACTGGTTTGGCTGCTTACCTGCAATGTGGGAAACCCAGGTTCATTTCCCCCCTCTGCCTGATGAGGAGAGCGGATTTGAACTTGTCTCCTCCTCTCATGAATGTGTCCAAACCACTGGTCTCTGGGATATTCTAGTGTGGGTTATTGTTAGTCTCTCCTGTTAAAGTTGTTCCACTGTGTATAAATAATTTAGTAGTGATTGGGGCAGAGGACTGAAACCCTGCCAAGAGAGTGTCCTACCCACTAGGCCTTACAGTCATTTTGACTCTCAGTTTGGCCCAATGACTGTTTAATTGGAGGAACTGAGAGCCCTGCCCCAGAGTACCTCTTTCCCGGGCCCTCCAGATTGAAAGTGGAGACTCAAGTTTAAATCTGTTTTGCCATATCTGGCCAAGGGGGAATTGAACCTGCCTCTCCTACATCCTAGGTGAGTGCAGTAACCTCCAGACCAAAAGTTAGAGGAGGAGGGACTACCTCCTGGGCCAGTTGTTTTGTGAGGGGTTAGACATGCGCTGAGGGTGGGGGGATGAGAATACCTGCTGGGACTTGGTGTGAGGCAGGTACTTGGGTGCCTGTTGGGAGGCGTCTGTGCACGTGTTCCCTGGCAGAAATTTAGGGATTTCAGGAACGTTAATAGTCTGTACCGAGGGGCTTCAGGTACCTGCAAGTTAGGTGGCAGCTGAGTATGAGTTTTGAGGATTTCGGTCATGCCTAAGTGTTGTACGTAGGCACCTCCAGTGGCAATTGGGCATCAAAGTCCTTTGTGGAGCTAGACCAATCACAGACTGACCCTGTTTGCAAAGGGCTGTTGTTTTGCATGAAAAGATAATTTTCAAGGATAACAACTTGGTGTCCCAGATGGATCAATTGAGACAGCCCTACTTTGTATACAGAGTAACATAGCGTATTCTGCACTTTTACGTCTATTCATTGCTATTAATTCAGCAAAAGTCTGTTTTACTGATGCCAATGAAGAGGGGACCTTTCCGAAGAGAATATGCCATTTAAAAGATCTCCCTGGATCCATTCTGAACGTAAGCCAGAGATATATCCCGCCCGGCATCCTTCATTTATAGAGCCTGGACTTCTTCCATCAAATACCTAGGAGTAAAAATGTCTCTGAGCCAAATCAGTGGTTTCAAGTAGCAAGGGCTGTGCGTGATTTCCTGCTCGACTACTGATATATTTATCTATCTTTTGCTGATTTGCTGGCATTTCTGGATAAGCTGAGGTGTGGGCATGGGGGTGGAGGGAATTGTCTCTGAATTGGGCCCTGATTAGAGCTAATCAGTTCAGTGTTGATGAAGGTAGTTTGTAATGGAATCTGTGAGAAGTGACAGAACCTAATGCATTTCACAGAAACTTCCACGATTAAAACAACACGTATAGAGGATGATTAGTTTGGTTGCTGTGCACGCTAGGGGCCTGGGGCTCACTCTTCATTAGTCATACACTAATCCCAAGCTTATTCCAATAAAAGCTCCATGTAACGACACACCATCATTATGATGTTTGTTTCTCTTTTGAGGTCCCTGCCCAGTAACAATGCACTGGAAGTCTGCACACACAGCCAGAGGTTTAAATGACCATGAAAGTGAAGCTGAGTGTTTTGTGAAGTCACCAAAAACTTGAGACATAGGTAGATGTTTATTTCCAGTTTCTCTTTGTGGGTTTTTTTGGGGGGGTTTGTTTTTGTTTTTTACACACTTAGGCTTTCTCAAGATTTTGAACCAGGATTTAAAATCATCCACCAAATGTCCCTCCCTGCATGTTAGGATTTATCATTATTACTACTTGGATTGATTCATGGTATTTCAGTTCCAGGTAGAAAAGACTGACCGTCCATTTTCATGAGTCAGTGTTAGGGATTCACTAACAAAGCACTTTAGAAAATTCCCTACATATTTTTCGGTACTTCCTAAAAAACCCCAGAGGTGTTTTTGTACTTTACAGTTTTATTTCAAGACAGCTGAGCTTATTATGGGATAACACTATTAGAGAAAACCCAGTGAATTCACATACAATTGCCTTTCCTGCAATTCTGCTAGTTAAAAGACTTTCAAATTTATTGTTTTTTTAACTTAAAAATGAATATGAATTATAATGATAATTCATAGCTATTGATAAATATGATGGATATTGATTCATATCAATATCATATCATATTGATGCCTATACATTATAATTATAATTCATCGATATTGATCTCAGATGTTACAGCTACGGAAGATGGATCACTGTTACTTGGCAGTGAGATTACTTAGATATTATTATTTTATTTATGTGATAGCTTTTAAGAGCTGTCAACATTGCTTGGTGCAAACAAAATGAAGGCTGTTCCTGCCCTGACGTGCTTACATGGAAGGAGGTGAGTAATCTATTTTTTTACTTGTACTTCTCATATATTTGGTTCTGGACACTAGAGATATGGGAAAATTCACCTCACACATTCCTCTGACAATCCAAACTGACAGTTAGCTAGAGTCACTGAGTCACTATGAGCATCTGCTCTGACCCCCTGCAAAACACAGATTACAGAACCTTACCCAGTGATTCACGCCAGAAATCCAACAGCTTGTGGTTGAACTAGAGTCGGTCTTTTAAAAAGACACGTAGTCTAGACGACTGTGCGTGATGAAGAACCCTTTGGACCCTCTCCTTTGGTAGGCTGAATACTTACACCCACTGGCTTTGGGATCAGACATCATCTGTGAAATGGGCTCTGCCCCTTCCCCTATTATGCCGGGGGAGGGAGGGGGGCATTTGGTGTAAGAGCTGAGCTGGCGATACTGGCTTTACCACAGCGGAGAGCTCCCCCAGCCGTGAGAATTGTTAGCTGGACAGAGAAGGCCAGATTTTGTCCCCTGTATGTCAGGCCAGAACTGGGGGAGGGAATGTGGCCTGATATCTCCGTTTGTACAATGACTAGTTCAAATACAGGCTGTGTGGCCCCATGATCTCCACTTTACAAAATATATAATATAGAGCACTGGCTTCATTTGCGGACCCCCAAAAAATTTCAAATGGAGTTGCAGACCCCTTTGGGAATCTTAGACACAGTCTGTGGATCCCCAGGGGTCCGCAGAGCACAGGTTGAGAAGCACTGATATAGAGCGTATGTAACAATACCCTGTAAACAGTCTGTTCAGTGGCTTTATGCTACTCCCACTGTTTGCCATTGCACCAGTCACTATTTAACGGCTCTCTAGTGTAGTAGAATTGATAACAAAGGCTGAAAGCTGCTATGCAGTAGAGACAATTCAGTGATTCAGACTCTCTGTGTGACCTGGGGCAAGTCGCTTCGCTCCAGATCCTCAAAGGTATTTAGGCTCCTATCTCCCTTTGATTTCCCTTTGAGAACCTGTGCCTTAGTCAGTCCATGCCTCAGTTTCCGACCTATACAATGGGAAAAATAGTACCTCCCTACCTCACAGGTGTGTTGTGAGGACAAAGTAAAGATTGTGAGGTGCTCAGAGGCTCTGGTAATGGGGGCCAGACTTTAAATAGAGCGATTAAACCAACAATTAAAGGTGGTTTATGTGTATGGTATAAAGGGGCTAATTTCTCTAAACAAAAGGAAGACGTTGGATTTCTGCTTGTTTTGACTTTAGAAAGTCAGGTCTTCTCTCAACAGAGACATATGCCTGAAAGCTCAGCAGCTGGGAAAGGCAGAGATTTTTAGTCTGATTGCTGAAAACTCTGAGTTTTGCTTGTTTGTGTAAGACCTGTGTAAATGCCAATGCCTAGTGAACACCTGGGAGAAAGTAGGGTTAGGTTGAAGCCTGTCCCCTCTTTAATGAAGGGGTTGGAGCTCACAATAAGCGTCTGTGTGGCCCACAAGAGGTTCTCCTGCAAACCAAGTCGAGAGGCTTGGACATTCCTGAGATTTCTACAGTAAAAACAAGCAGAGAAAAACCCCTTTAAAAACAAACAAACCCCCACGACATCCCAAAGAAGTTACAAAGAGGAGGAACTGCAAATGCAGTTTTTAAACCCTTTGCAGTTCCCATTTCGCTGGCGGTTTAAGTATAGATGGTCTCGTCGTTAAGGCTCCTGCCTAGCACGCAGGAGAGCGGCATTCAGTTCCGGTGCCTTGGGTGACCAGTTATGTCTTGCTGCGAAAGCAGTTAAAGTCACTCGGAGTCTTTCTATTGGCTTCAACGCCTGTTGCATCCTGACCTTACTCTGTCTGGGCCTCAGCTCCCCGTCTGCAACATGAGGATAATAATCCTGCCTTTCTCCTGCCTGCTCTGTGTCTTGACTGTTTAGACTGGAAACTCTTTGGACAGAGACTCTGTAGAGCGCTTAGCTCCACGGGGGTCTCTGGCATGGCTGGGCACTGCTTCCAATTCACAGTGAGCAAAGTTGGTTTTGCTGAAATTTTGTTAGAAAGAAAGACTTATAGGGCGCCCAGGAAGTGAAAAGGCAACTTCTGGTGTAAAAAATGTCCTGAGATTTGTGGGTTAGGAGGGAAAAAGGTGTCCAGAGCCCCCCAAACTGCTTCCTGCAGAGGGTGACGTGCTGGATAACTTCCCTCAGGGACTTTGTGACGTTTAACTCTGTCCTCTCCATGGCATTTTCCATAGAAGGGGGCATCTTACCCTAATGAGACACTACACAGGGAGGGAGAAGGAAAGTTACAGCAAGGGGAGGGGAGACCAATGGCTATCTTGTGATTGCTCCTTGCTTTGCTAAGTACACACCTGGGGAGTCTTTTTAGAATAGGATGCTTTTAGAAATTAATTCAGTGTTGCCAATCCTATGGATTTAAAATCATTAGTCAGGCCTCAGAAATCAAGGGATTGACTTCAGAATCAGGAGCTTTAAAAAAATGGGCCTTTTTATTTGCCTTCTGGTGTTTGAGCCCTTAGGTTACCCTTCCATTACACTAGGGTTTCCTCTGAAACATTCTTTCTTTTTTAATGGAAGCTGAGATCCTCACCTAATCCCAGGAGCTGAGATTTACAGAAAAACACCAAATATTGCAAGGCTCACAATAAATCCTCGGAAGTTGGCAACCCTGCAATGGTCTCTGTGGTTTATGAATTAAAAGTGTGGGTTTCTTGGATAAATGATGCGTTTGGCATGCTAGTTTGGCAGGAGGCCAGGAGAAGATCACCCAGCAATGGAGCAGGAGAGAGCCAGAGTGCAGCAGAACACACAGGGAGGAGGATGGGGCTGTTAGAGTTGAGACCTTCCATAGCCTGTCCAGGCAGACAAGTAGGGGGCAGTGGACCATGGTGGGGTCCTGCATCTAATGGGACTAAACCGTGCCTAAGTAGGGGCAGGGGAACAGCCTTCAAATAGCTGCAGGGAGTAAACACCATGAATCAGCACCTGCCCCCAGCTCCATCCCTCTCGCTCAGAGGAGAGTCCCATGCACAGCTACTGACTGGGGACCGATGAGCTAGGCAGCAGTTCTGCAGAAAAGGACCTCGGGGTAACAGTGGATAAGAAGCTGGGTATGAGTCAGCAGTGTGCCCTGGTTGTCAAGAAGGCTAATAGCATATTGGGCTGCATTAGTAGGAGCATTGCCAGCAGGTCACGGGAAGTGATTTTTCCCCTCTATTCGGCATTGGTGAGGCCGCATGTGGAGTATTGTGTCCAGTTTTGGGCACCCCCACTACAAAAAGGATGTGGAGAAGTTGGAGAGAGTCCAGCGGAGGGCAACAAAAATGATAAGGGGGCTGGAGCACAAGACGTATGAGGAGAGGCTGAGGGAACTAGGCTTGTTTAGTCTGCAGAAGAGAAGAATGAGGGGGGATTTGATAGCAGCCTTTAACTACCTGAAAGGGGGTTCCAGGGAGGATGGAGCTAGGCTGTTCTCAGTGGTGGCAGATGACAGAACAAGGAGCAACGGTCTCAAGTTGCAGTGGGGGACGTCTAGGTTGGACATTAGGAAAAGGTTTTTCTCTAGAAGGGTGGTGAAGCACTGGAATGGGTTACCTAGGGAGGTGGTGGAATCTCCATCTTCAGAGGTTTTTAAGCTGCATTTTGACAAAACCCTCGCTGGGATTATTTAGCTGAGGTTAGTCCTGCTTTGAGCAGGGGGTTGGACTAGATGACCTCCTGAGGTCCCTTCCAATTCTATGATTCTATGAACTCTGATTCTATGAAACCACTGAGGGTTTCCCTGACGTAAGGGAATGTCTGCGTGACCTGGGGGTGCTCTGGGACAGGCTGCAGGACCTCAGTGGGGTGGTGCTCTGGCTATCCAGCAGAGCATCCCTAGAGGACCACCAAAGCCAGTGTAATTTAGAGCTGCCCTCAGGTTGCTCTGAAGTATTCTGGGGGCTGTTTCTGCCCTTGGTTGGCTCCAGGATTGGGGACGTGCAGAGTTCGCGTAGAGTCACATTCCTTGCCCCTGGCCCCCAGGTTCTGTGCCCAACACAGCTCAGCCATGGCTGGGCACCTGCTGCTGGAGAGGAATGATGTACCTGTGTTTAAAGGACTGACATGTCAGCTAGGTCGCAGAAAAAGGCCAGTCAGGGAGAAGACTCCGGCTGTCCCCTGGGGAAGCACCGGGAGATGGTTGCTAAGTGGGCCTGGAGCCACCTGACCTGGTGACGCGTTATCTTTGTGGAAACACGCCAGGCATGGAAACAACAGATCTGGCTCTACAGAAGAGTGAAGAAGATCCTTCTCAAACTCGCCCCTAATAACACAGAAAATACATGTAATTTAAGAAACCAAATTAGTGCGAGGTTCATTTTGATATTTTAAAACTCAGGAAACAGAGATTATGTTCCCCTGGCAACAGTATCTTTATCCTCTTATTTTTGTGCATTCTGGAACTCACCCACCAGAAAATACTGGCTGCCTTCATGATCACAGAGGCCCAGAAAGGCTCTGGGTCTTGGTCTCATTGTAAGCAGATTCATCCAGGGCCAGTCTGTACTTGGATGGGAGCCCTCAGAGAAAAAAAGACATGCGCCTTCTATGCACCAGCCTCTGTGCATCTTGGAATCCTGTCCTGATAACTGTCACCTCATCTTTTCCTGTCCCTCCATATTTGAGATGGTTTTGCACTTCCACAGAATGGAGAAGGAAGGCATTTGAGTTCAATATTTATCCTCTGGGGAAGTCGGCAAGACAGATTATGAGACTGACAGCTTTGTGTTTGGGTGTGTCATGGCCGGGGTCAGGGAGGTTGTGTTAGAGGTGTCCATCTTGGTGACGACTGGGAAGAATCAGGCCATTTAATGCGTGTGTCAGGCAGGCTGGTCCAGGTGTAGGGACAGCCTGAAATAAAGT
Organism: Emydura macquarii macquarii; assembly: GCF_026122565.2. Classification (NCBI taxonomy): domain Eukaryota; kingdom Metazoa; phylum Chordata; order Testudines; family Chelidae; genus Emydura; species Emydura macquarii. Next base: position 568,674 of record NW_027130449.1, on the reverse strand, counting down.
GATGAAGTCTGGAGTGGGAGAATAAGACAGAATACCTCCCTTCAGCCTCATTTAAGTGGCATGTCTGTGGGGCATAGGCCTTGAACTGGCCCTCTTCATGGGGTGAATCTCCCCATGTGCAAGGGGGTAGATCTAATTTGCTGTGAGCACCTTAATACTGACTCTGCTGGCATTTATGGGTTGAAATTTCAGTCTCAGTATTACATTAAAGTAGCTTTTTATTAAGTGGTCTGTATCATGAGCCAGGGTCACCATATTGCTGTGTTGCAAGGCTGACAATTTTTCATTAATTTCCAGTATATGCTTCGTTAATTGATTCATAGAGGAGGAAATGCTAGAACAGTTAAGAAAGAATCTTTCTTTTGCAGCTAGCAGTTTTCTGCCCTTTTGTTTGAAATGAGAGGAAGAGTGAACCAACCTGTAATTTGAATTGGATTTTTTTTAACCAAATGACAAGCACCCCCCGCCCCTCACAATTCAGGGCTGTTTGTGCTGCTCGCTGGCACAATGCTTTCCTCCTTTTTACAAGGTGGGAAACAAAGAAATAAGGAGTATTTGAAATGTCTCAGTGACACTAAATTTTACTGATCTGCGTAACAATGATAATGGCGCAAAGCTGCCGTCACACCGAAAACTGGATAGAAAACTGTTTCGTACTAAGTCCAGCTGGACTTTGGCGCATTCAGGGAGGAGATCAAACTAGCCATGCTAACAGTGAAAACAAAATTCATGGGCAATGCATTGGGAAGTGCAAGTGTACAATATGCCAGGCTCAATCCTGCAAACACTTACATAGGCGAGTATCTTGAATCAGGTGAGCAAAGTTATTGACATAAATGTTTGCAGAACCAGGTGCTATGTGATTTCAGTGGATGTTCTCAGCCCATCTTCTCGGCCTTCTGACTCTTTTTAAATCTGTTGAATTAGGTACCTATTACAAGCATGTGTGTGTAGCCATTTGAGTGTGAATAGTCGTGTGTGTGTGTGTGTGTGTGTGTGTGTGTGTGTGTGTGTTAATTAACATAAAGATTGCCTGATCTTCAGAGAACAGTTTTACCCCATGGGAAGTCTGAATCTCTCTCTCTGCAATATAGTTAATTGTAAAAAATTGTGTTAATGCAGCACTAAGTTGTGTGGTTAAGAACTCGGTGGTCAGGAAATGCCAAACGTAAGGGTGATTTTATGTCCTTAGCCCTGCCCTGTTGTCTGTGTGCTTTTCACTGCAGATTGTCATTACATGATCACATGGTATTTGTTGAATAATTAGGTTAAGGCAGATGATATTTTGACAGCCTTATATACACAGGTGTGTAGCACACTGCTGGAGAAAGTGCAGGGAAGCCATGTCTATGAAAAGTGCACAGGAATATGTGCATATTAGTGTGCTTCTTGCAGGGAGGGCAGGAAGTGTGTTGGGGTGAGAAACATGCTCCCTGCAGAGACGGGACGGGATGTGCTTGGGGGAGCAGCTGCTGCTGTTCCAGAGATGGCCAGGCATGCGTGAGAAATTTACATCTTGTCAAAGAAACAGCTGCAGGTTCCCATCCCCATAGACTTTCTGTCTCCTGCCCCCTGGCTGCAGATGATTCTCAAAGAAGAGGAAAAGTATCAGACTGGGGAACAGATGCCCCAAGTTTTCTCTCCCTTCAACTCTACCCACAGCATCGACACTTCAAGGACAAAGGAAGCGTCATTGGACTGGGGCGGGATCCTGGCTGAAAGGAATTCAGCTCGTGAGACTTCTGTAATATGTGACGAGAGAAACCGTTTGTCTGAATTCTCTCTAGCTTGTTAAATTAGGCATGAGTTGTGATTTACTTTATTTTCTTCTAACCAATTGTGACTTTTATGCCTCATTACTTGTAATCACTTAAGATCTATCTTTCTATAGTTAATAAACCTGTTTTATTGTTCTATCTAAACCAGTGTGCTTGGATTGAAATGTTTGGGAAACTCCACCTGAGATAGCAGACATTTTGCATACCATTTTCTATGAATAAAATAACGGACTTTCTATGAGCTTGTGTTGTCCAAGAGCGGGCTGGGCACCACAAGACGCACATTTCTGGGGGAAAGTCTGGGACTGGGAAGTTGCTGGTGTTGCTCTGCCGTGTAATTCAAGAGTGGCTGGCCCTAGCACTCATAGAATATAACGGAGTAATTTACATGCTGGAGGCTATGTGTGAGCAGACCAGAAGCGATAGCTCTCACAGCAAATGCAATGTAAAAGGCACCCCAGGCTGGAGAACTGAGGGGACACAGCTATTCATTGGTCCAGATTATACCCTGGGGAATGTCACAATAATGACCCAGGCAGAAGGCTGCTTTAAACTGCCCAGAATTAGGGAGGCCCAAGGTGATTAGGGCTTCCTTTGCCTGCCCTGTGTCAGAGCGGGCTGAGAGGACAATCTGGCCTATGGGGTTTGCACAGAACCAGCTTTGGGACTTTGGCTCTCATGGTTGCAGACTCTGTCAGGCCCTCACTTGGACTCCCCTCCACACTGACCTGCTGCAGGGTACTGAGGAACTGACACAGGAAATGGGCTTTGCCCTGCTGTCTTTACCTGCCGGAGGATGGGATTTCTAACCTGTCACAGAGAAGCTGCTTCTAAATGACAGCCCAGCTACAGCCCAGGGCACAGAAATAATTCATGGGAAATATATTGGCAAGGCTGCATTATGGTGTGAAGGGTTTTCCATTGGGCTGCCATTGCTTGGACAAAGCTGCCAAGACTTGGATGGATGAACTGTTCTGCTTTCAGATTAGATTCTCTAATCTAATGTTTTAGTTTCTGATGAGAAAAAGGCTACAAGTGAAATCTGGAAATATCCTACTATTCCCAGCAAAGACAGTAACAATTCCATAGCAGAGTGCAAATAGAGCAGCATCACTGAACTAGTAGCTATGCGCTTTCGAAAGAAGCACGTGTTTAGACTAGCAGATGGAATGTGATTGATCTGTAAGTAACTTTGAGGTGTAGAATGGAAGTTTCTGGTTTTTGGATTTGACTGTGAGCCCCGTGGTTTGTGATCTGAGTTTTGTAGCCAGTTCACTAGAAAAGCCAATTCCCTTTTTCCTAATATGTTCATTGTGTATGATTAGCTTGTGGCCAGCAAGAACCAATCACAAAACCACATTCATAGAGATGTAAACGATGCCTTCTCAGTGGGATGATCTGTCCCACCTAACTAGGGCATGTAACCTCTCACTCAAATCAGCTTCTGTACCAGATGACTGGAGGAGAGCTAATGTGACACCAATTTTTAAAAAAGGCCCAAGGCAATCCTAATAATTAAGGGCCAGTAAGCTTAACTGCAGTACCAGGCAAAATGGTTGAAATTACAGTAAAGAACAGAATTATCAGACACACAGATGAACACAATTTGTTGGGGAAGAGGTAACGTGGCTTTTGTAAAGGGAAATCATGCCTCACCAATCCATTAGAATTCTTTAAGGAGGTCAAACGTGGATAAGGATGATCCAGTGGATGTAACATACTTGGATGTTCAGAAAGCCTTTGACAAGGTCCCTCAGCAAAGGCTTCTAAGGGTTTGGCTACACTTACCTCGGAGATTCGGCAGCAGCCGACCGCAGTTACGCAAACTACGCAAAAAGCTTGCATAACTCCCATCCACTTCTGTGCTTCTGTTCTGCGCTCCATCTTCAATGCACCGTGCCGACGGGAGCCACGTTCCCGCCGACGTAGTGCTATGCCACTTGAGGAGGTGGTCTTAATATGTCGATTTCTGGATCGACTGAGCAGGTCTGCACTGACTGCTCAGTTGATCCAGATAAGTTGATCTGACAGCGGCTAATTTGCCACCTTCAGTGTAGACATAGCCTAAGCAAAGTAAGGAGCAATGGGATAAGAGGGAAGTTTCTCTCATGGATCAGTAATTGGTTAAAAGACAGGAAACGAAGAGTAGGAATAAATGGTCAATTTTCAGAGTGTAGAGAGGTAAATAGTGGTATCCCCCAGGGATCTGTACTGGGACCAGTATTGTTCAACTTATTCATAAATGATCTGGAAAAAGGGGTAAACGGTGAAGTGGCAAAATGTGCAGACAATATAAAATTACTCCAGATAGTGAAGTCCAAAGCAGACTATGAGGAGTAACAAAGGGATCTCACAAAACTGGGTGATTGGGCAACAAAATGGCAGATGAAATGCAGTGTTGATAAATGCAAAGTATTGCACATTGGAAAACATAATCCCAACTATACATATAAAATGAGGGGATCTAAATTAACTATTGCCACTTCAGAAAGAGATCTTGGAGTCATTGTGGATAGTTCTCTGAAAACATCTGCTCAATGCACAGCAGCAGTTAAAAAAGCTAACAGAATGTTAGGAACCCTTAGGAAAGCAATAAATAATAAACAGTAAATCTCATAATGCCACTATATGAATCCTTGATATGCCCACATCTTGAATACTGTGTGCAAGTCTCATCGTCCCATCTCAAAAAGGTATATTAGAATTGAAAAAGATACAGAAAAGGGCAACAAAAATGATTAAGGTATGGAGCAGCTTCCATATGAGGAGAGATTAAAAGGACTGGGACTTTTCAGCTTGGAGAAAGAGATGACTAAGGGGGGATATGAGAGAAGTCTATAAAATCATGAATGGTGTGGAGAAAGTGAACAAGGAAGTGTTATTTATGCCTTCACATAACAAGAACCAGAGATCACCCAATGAAATTAATGGGCAGCAGGTTTAAAACAAACAAAAGGAAGTACTTCTTCATACAACACACAGTCAACCTGTGGGGTTGTTGTGAAGGCCAAAACTATAACTGGGTTCAAAAAAGAATTAGCTACGTTCATAGAGGATAGGTCCATCAATAGCTATTGGTCAAGATGGTCAAGGATGCAACCCCATGCTCTGGGTGTCCCTAAGCCTCTGACTGCCCGACTAGTCAGACACTAGTGTCAGTCAGGGAGACTTTCAATCTCCCTCACTTTGCTCATCATGGTTTAATTGTCCTGTTTTGTTCATTCCCTGTGAAGCATCTGCCATTGGTCACTCTCAGAAGACAGGATCCTTAGAGGTTTTTAAGGTGCAGCTTGACAATGCCCTGGTTGGGATGATTTAGTTGGGGTTGGTCCGGCTCTGAGCAGAAGGTTGGACTAGATGGCCTCCGGAGGTCCCTTCCAACCCTAATCTTCTATGATTCTATCTGGGGCTAGATGGACCATAGGTCTGACCCAGTATGGCCGTTCTTATGTCCCCCATCTGGTGGTGGCTGGGTTACCCAAGAGTTGACCAGTCTGCTACAGCCTAGTTAGAAAAGATTCACCGATTAAAATATAAAGGTCTGGGGTTTGGTCTCTTTGCTGATGAACCACTGACTGGTGTCAGTATTACAGCAGTAGCCAACAGCATCAGTGAACCTAGATCATGCATCTGATGAAGTGGGTTGCAGCCCATGAAAGCTTATGCCCGCAGAAATTTGTTAGTCTTTAAGGTGCTACAGCACTCTCGTAGTTTTTGCTGTATACAGACTAACACAGCTACTCCTCTGGAACAGTGAACCTAGAGCATCAAGAACATTTAAATCTGGCTCAGAACTCTGCATAATTCTTGTAGAAAGGAAATATATTTCTCACACCTTCAATTTAGTAAAACAAAAACACTCCAAACATTGTTCTTTGCTATACAGCTTCTGGAGGGAAATTTTTACTTTTACTTTGCACAGTAGAGTTAAGTCTTCTCTGTTTGCTTTCAAAGCTTTTAGCAGAGAATCTTGCTTGTACAATATTTTTCACGATTTCTCCAGTCCTTTCAGAATTTGGAGTCAATGATTTAATGTCAATTTTCTTCCTTCTAGAGAAAGACAAATATGATTTCTTCTCTGAAATAGCTTTTAATGAGGTGAGAGAATGTGTACATTCAAAGATCTTTGCCTATTTCTTTAAAAAAATACTTTTAAAGGTGAAACTGGAATTAGGGGCTGATGGATTTCCCCCCCTGAAATTTCACATAGAAATGTTCACCAATTAGTTTAACATATTTTTTGAGTTATTCACTGCAGAAATGTGTGTGTGTGTCAAGAGTTCCCTAAGTATTGTCGTAAGTAGGTGTGGAATCTATTTCAAGAGTGAAATTTGGATTTCAACTTTGGAGGTCCAAAATTTTGCATGACAATTACCATGGGACTCAACATTTGCAATTTGGTCTTGAAGAGCAAAGCCAGGGAAGGATGTAGATTTGTAGAGTTTAAGGCCAGAAGGAACTGTAATGATCGTCCAGCTTGACCCCCTGCATAACACTGGCCAGAGAACCTCCTGCTGTGATTCCTGCAGTGAAGGGATTTATTCTTTCCTACTATGCCCCTACTTCCAAATCACCCACCCTTAGTGACGAAGAACAGTTATGCTGCCCTGGGAATGAGCAATGAGGAATTCCCTCCAAAGGTGGAGGAGGAGAAGCCATGTACCCCCAAGGCTGGGAGGATCATGGCCACCACCCCCAGGAAGAAATGTAAGGTAGTGGTGGAGGGGAATGGAGGCACCCATCTTTCAGCCTGACATGACACCCCGGGAGGTATGCTGCCTACCAGGGGCCCGTATCTGAGATGTTACGGAGAGGTTGTTGAGGCTCATCCGGCCCTCTGACTACTACCCATGGTGCTCATCCATGTGGGCACTAACGACACTGCGAGGTACGACTCTGAACAGATCAGCAGTGACCACAGTGCTCTGGGAGTGAGGGTGGAGGAGCTTGGGGCACAGGTGGTGGTCTCTTCAGTCCTTCCGGTCAAGGGTAGGGGCCCAGGCAGAGACAGATGCATCAGGGAGGTGAATGCCTGGGTGCAAAGATGGTGTCGCCAGGGGGATTTTGGCTTCCTTGACCATAGGATGCTGTTCCAGGAAGAAGGACTCCTGAGCAGAGATGGGGTCCACCTATCGGGGAAGGGGAAGAACACACTAGGATACAAACTGGCTAACCTAGCGAGGAGGGCGTTAAACGAGTTTTGACAGGGCAGGTGACAAAAGCCCACAGGGAGTGTCAAAAACATGGAGACCTGGAAGAAGGGTCAGAATCTGGGGGGAGCATGGGCCATTAAAGCATGGGTAATGGAGAGACAAGAGAGAACATACGGGAAAATCAACTCAGTGTCTTAGATGTCTGTATACTAATGCGAGAAGTATGGGGAATGAGCAGGAAAAACTAGAAATACTAGTTACTAAACACAACTATGACATGGTTGGCATCCCAGAAACTTGGTGGGATAATACACATGACTGGAATATTGGCATAGAAGGGTACAGCTTGCCCAGGAAGGACAGGCAGGGGGAAGAGGGAGGAGGTGTTACCTTATATATCAAAGTTGTATACACTTGGACTGAGGTTGAGATGGAGATAGGAGACAGACTTGTTGAAAGTCTCTGGGTAAGGATAAAAGGGGTAAAAACAAGGGTGATGTTATGGTAGGGGTCTACTACAGATCACTTAGCCAGGAAGAAGAGGTGGATGAGACTTTTTAAAAACAACTAACAAAATCATCCAAAGCACAGGACTTAACTACCCAGACATCTGTTGGGAAAACAACACGGCAGGGCACAGATTATCCGACAAGTTCTTGGAATGTAGTGGAGACAATTTGTTTTACGAAGGTGGAGAAAGCTAGTAGGGGAGAGGCTGTTCTAGATTTGATTTTGACAAACAGGGAGGAACTGGTTGAGAATTTGGAAGTGGATGGCAGCTTGGGTGGAAGTGATCATGAAATGATGAATTCATCATTCTAAGGAATAGTAGGAGGCAAAACAGCACAGTGAAGATAATGGATTTCAAGAAGGCAGACATTAAAAAAACTCAGGGAGTTGGTAGGTAAGATCCCCTGGGAAGCAAGTCTAAGGGGAAAAACAGTTCGAGAGTTGGCAGTTTTTCAAAGAAACTTTATTAAAGGCACAAGAGCAATCTATCCTACCGCATAGAAAAGATAGGAGGTATGGCAAGAGATCACCCTGGTTTACCCAGGAGATCTTTAATGATCTGAAACTTAAATAAGAGTTATACAAAAAGTGGAAACTAGGTCAAATTATAAAAGATGAATGTAAACAAGTAACACAAGTATGTAGGGACAAAATTAGAAAGGCCAAGGGACAAAATGAAATTAAATTATCTAGATACCTAAAGGGTAACAAGAAAACATTCTACAAATACGTTAGGAACAAGAGGAAGACCAAGGACAGGGTAGGCCCTTTATTCAATGTGGGTTGGGGCGGGGGATATGGAAATGGCAGAATTGCTGAATGACATTTTAGTTTCAGTTTTCACCAGAAAGTTTAGTAGAGATTGGCTGTCTAACATACTGAATGCCTGTGAAAATGAGGTAGGATCTAAGGCTAAAATAGGGAAAGAACAAGTTAAAAATTACTTAGACAATTTAGCTGTCTTCAAGTCACCAGTGCCTGATGAATCATCCATCCTAGAATATTCAAAGCAGGACTACTGACATCCATCAGCTATCTCAGGAGACCATCCTAGAATATTCAAGGAACTGACTGAGGAGACATCTGAGCTATTACCAATTATCTTTGAAAAGTCATGGAAGACGGGAGAGATTCCAAAGGACTAGAAAAGGGCAAATATAGTGTCAATCTATAAGAAGGAGAATAAGGAGAACCCGAGGAACTACAGACCAGTCATCTTAGTTTCAGTACCCAGAAAGATAATGGAGCAAATAATTAAGCAATCAATTTGCAAACTCCTAGAGGATAATAAGGTGATAAGTAACAGTCAGCATGGATTTGTCAAGAACAAATCATGTCAAACCAACCTGAGAGCTTTCTTTGACAGGGTAACAAGCCTTGTGAATAAGGGGGAAGTGGTAGATATGGTATAGCTTGTTTTTAGGAAGGCTTTTGATACTGTCTTGCATGACCTTCTCCTAAACAAACTAGGGAAGTACAACCTAAAAGGAGCCACTGTAAGATGGGTACATAACTGGTTGAAAACTATTCCCAAAAGTAGTTATCAGTGGTTCACAGTCAAGCTATTGGCATATTGAGTGGAATCCCACTGGGATCGATCCTGGTCCGGTTCTGTTCAATATCTTCATCAATGATTTAGATAACGGCATAGTGAGTACATTTACAAAGTTTGTGGATGAGACCAAGCTGGGAGGGGTTGTAAGTGCTTTGGAGGGTAGGATTAAAGTTCAAAATGATCTGGACAAACTGGAGAAGTAGTCTGAAGTAAATAGGATGGAATTCAATAGGACAAATGTACTCCACTTAGAAAGGTGCAATCAACTGCACATGTAGAAAATGGGAAATGACTGCTTAGGAAGGAAAGATCTGCAGGTTCTAGTGGATCACAAGCTAAATATTAGTCACCAGTGTAACACTGTTGCAAAAAAGCAAGCATCGTCCAGGGATATATTAGCAGGAGTATTGTAAGCAAGATGCGAGAAGTATTTCTTCCACTCTATTCCACATTGATTAGACCTCAACTGGACTATTGTGTCCAGTTCTGGGTTCTAGATTTCATGAAAGATGTGGACAAATTGGAGAAAGTCCAGAGGAGAGCAACAAAAATGATTAAAGGTCTAGAAAACATGACCTATGAGGAAAGATTGAAAAAAATGGGTTTGTTTAGTCTGGAGAAGACTGAGAGGAGAAATGTGATACTAGATTTCTAGTACATAAATGGTTGTTACAAGGAGGAGGGTGAAAAATTGTTCTCCTTAACCACTGAGGATAAGACAAGAGGCAATGGGCTTAAATTGCAGTAAGGGAGGTTTAGGTTGGACATTAGGAAAAAATTCCTAACTGTCATGGTAGTTAAGCACTGAAACAAATTGCCTAGGGAGGTTGTGGAATTGTTACCCAAGGTTCCTCGACCCAGTAACTTTTAGTCTCTGCTATTTGGTACCAGGAAATAAACCAAAGGAAACACAGTACCTCCACTTGCTACATGGCTGGCATAGACAAGTCAAAACCAAGTGCTTTAATTTTAAAACTTTACTTTATTGGCCTCCAGCAATTCCCATTGGAATACCTCTGCCAAAGTTTCCACTTACAAGTCTTAAGCACTTATAAGTCATTAAGTATTAGAGCACCCCAAAACTTGATAGTTACCTCCACAAGTCTGAGACAGTCTTCAGGTGAATCAGCCACAGATTTTTGGATGGCCCGTCCTTCCGTCTATGCCTGGAGATCCTTCCAAAAATGTGTCCACGAAGAGATCCACCTGACTCAGACTTGGTACCTCCCTCTTATACTGCAGAAGTTAGAGATGTGTCAATCAAAAGAATGTTTCTTAGCTGACCAAACAAATCAATCGCTGGGCAAAAGAAGGAGTTACAGAGACATGTCACTAAAACATAATCTTGGGAAGCAAGCAGTCTTAACTGTTAGTCTGAAAGAATTCTCGTTATGGGAAAATTTAGCTAAAACACACCCTGACTTCCTGTTTTCCCACAGACAGTCACCCCAACATATTCAGAGAGACAGAATGCATAGATCCAGGCTCACTGCACATGTTCACTCTTTACCCTCCCCGCCCCCTTCCTGGTTTGCCTAATTTTGCTATGTTCCTGCAAAGACCTGAAAATGGCTAACAGCAGGACACACAATAATTGATGGTCCATCCCAGTAATTAGCAGTGGCTTGGACACCTGGCTGGTTGCTAAAATCCCCCTGTTCAGAATCTCTATCATTGGAGGTTTTTGAGAGCAGGTTAGACAAACACCTGTCAGGAATGGTCTAGTTATTACGTAGTTCTGCCTTGAGTGCAGGGGCCTGGGCTAGATGACCTCTTGGGGTCCCTTCCAGGCCTACACTTCTATGATTTTATAAATGACCCTACTGAGGCCAGTAACTTGTAACTGAACGAAAACAGATCCAGTCTCCATTTAAAAACTCCATGTGATAACAAATTTACCACATCCCTTAGTAAGTTGTTCCAATGGCTATTCACACTTATGGTTAAATGTATACGTTAAGTCATGTTTAGGAAGTCACAAGCTCTATTGTAACATATTTCACAGGAGAGAAGTGGCTGGGGATGTCGCTGTGTTGCACCCTCAGCTCTTGCATCCTCTAGCTGTGGATGCATTTGACTTTATGCTAGCATTTAGACAGACGGAAAGAGGGCAGTGAGTTTCAGGCTGAGGCATAGTGCTTATCATCATTGGTACTGTAGCTGTGGTGCTACAGAAAACCCAGTTCTTCCCTGCAGTCTCCCATGGTGCATACACAACATGGGCCTAGCATATTTTTCCTGCATCCTCTCCTTCCTCAAGGCCTATCCCTGGGCAAGCACCCCTGTGATACTAGCTAATGTGATACTATCTGATGCTCAGATCCCTATCGCCTAGTCTGGGGAAGAGGGAGTGTTATGCTTCCTGGCACCTCTTCCATAGTCCAGGCTGGGAATTTATGATGTGGGTGGATGGGAGAAATTGGTGTTTGGTGAGCAGGGAAGCATTCAGCGGCCCCTCTAGACCCTGTTTACCACACCAGATAGGTTGACATTTTTCCACATCCTTTAAATGTTGGAGCTGGACAAGTTCAGACTGGAAATAAGGCAGAAATGCTTACCAAGGAGCGCAATTAACCATTGGAACAATGTGCCGAGAACTTCAGTGGTTCTCCAGTGCTCGGAGCCTTTGAATCGAGACTGGATGTCTTTGGAAGAACAGTTCTCTAGCTCAAACACAAGTTGTTGGGTTTGAAGCAGGAATCACTGGGGGAGGCTCTCTGGCCTGGGCTATGCAGGCGGTCAGACTAAATGATCAGAATGGGCCCTTCTCTCCTCAATCTCTGCATTTTGTCATGGTGGAGATTTTTGAGGGCGTTCCTTGCTTTCCCATTGGAACCAGCTCTGACTGGTACTGGGGAGCTGGCCCAGGATCTGAGCCCCGCTCCACCACCAGCATGTGTCAGTGTTAAATAGGACATCAAATTAAGCAAAAATAAATACATTTTCATGCCGTATTTTTCTCTTGACTGACTCAAACAATACTGTTGCTATAGGAACAGCCTTTTGTGGAAAGGTCACATGCTAGAAACTGTTTTAGGTGCAACTCAAGGAGATTATGGGGGATTAGCTAATTTTTATATATATAAAAATGTATATATTTTCTTTAAAGAAAATGTTATAAAGGAATAATATCCAGCGGAGCGGGAAGGTTCTATCAGTAAATTAAAAAGTTAAAAAGTCTGTGATAAAGGTTTTCTTTTTCTTTTTTTTTTTTCCAGCATGCAGTGGAGTGATATCTGAAATAGTGATTCTCCTCTGTGTTTTTACTTGGCTTTAATTAAACCTCAGTCAGGGCTGAGAAATGTGGTGAGACGAGATAATTGCACTATTCCCAATACAGTTTTTAAACTCTGGCTTTGATATGCACCTCCTGACAGAAGGAACCTGCACCCAGGCACTTTGTGTGGCCCAGGGCTGCGTTGTACTTGTGGGTGCTCAGAGAGCGGGCCGAGAGAAGGGGACGTCAAGGGAGCGATCACCAAGGAGAAATTTTGGGAGACGGAATCTTAGGGAAGAAATGTTCAAGGTTAACGAGTGTGTCAGTGCAGCTCTGTACTGGGACTCTTATAACAGAAATTGGATTCAGTACCTTGAGCAATCTCTTATTTAAAAAAATTCACTTCGTAAAAACGGAAAGAGACAAAAGCGATAAATGGCACAGCTTCCAAGACCGACGGCTTTATACCGAGAGACAGTATATATGGGCACCTCCCCCCCAGTGACAGAGCACCGGGCACGAGTGGCATGTCCTCTGTGATCGTCATATTTACTGCTGTACTTCTGGTGCCTCTCCTGCTCATAGGTTAGCTCAGATGGGCTCCTTTCTATGGCCCACTTTGGTGCCCGCATGCCCGACGGGGGCCTAGAGCTGTTCCGCGGCAGTCAGTGGACACTGTGCTGTTCCGTGCAGAGGGTGCTGGGCGAGTGGGGTGGGGGGATCAGTTTCCACTTTTGAGACACCATTTTTTCAGGGAGATCCTCCTGGGGTTAATGGTTTTCCCCCTGCTGGCTCCACCTGTGGAATTGCCACAGGTGCACTTGCTTCCCTGAGCCTGGGTCATGGGGGCAGCGGGGCTGAGCAGGGGAATGGTGAACAGGAGCGTTCCCCCCCATACGGCTCTGGGGAAAGTCTGGGGTGATGCACTGTGGGATTGCTTTATTCCAATGAGGAGCTGTCAAAATCAAGCACTATTTCTGCTTTTATGTGATCCATGGTAACAAATGACCAGTGTAAGGAAATGGGGGGGGGAGAAGGGAGGGAGTCAGCAATCCTGGCTCCCCCCCAGGAATTGCACTCTGTAGACATTCTGGCTTGGACTGGACCTCTGGGACTCTGTGACGGGGGAGTCCGCTGACATAGGCCAGCCATGGTGTATAACTAATGTGTAGACATGCCTTCAGTTCCTTGTGAATCTAGCCCAAAAAATCCAAACATTTTGTTTTGGAAATTTGACATTTCCAAAAAAAAGTTTTTCTTCTTTTCAGATGGAAACAGTTCTCTGAAATATACATGACTTCATGAAACGTTTCAACAGACCCAGATCTGTATTGTTGAGAAAAGGATCAGCTGAAAAATTCTGCCCTGCTCTCATGTTTTAGTCTAGGCCACGCGGGGACAACAGCAGGACCGATGACCTGAAGCAGTAGCAGCAGGGAGTGGAGGTCACAAAGAATAGTTTGTGTGTGTGAGATTGTACGTGTGCTGAGGGGCTGCCACTTGTCACCCAGGTCCCCGCCTTGCTACTCAAGCTGAGTGCAGGGCAGAGTGGTTGCCTCTAGGATCACTGCGATGTTGCTGTCATTCAGCAACTGGACATGAAACTGCCTCAGGAGAAGATCAATGGGAGGAGATGTTAAGACAAATGCTAGTGTAGACAGAGACTATTTGGTGGAGGAGAAACTAAGCCTTCCTGATGGAAGAAGCAACTTTCATAGGTTGTGCACCCTTCTTTGCCTGGAGCACTGTGGGAGAGGGGTGTGGCTAGGTGAGAGGACGCACTGGCAGTGCCCTAAGCAGAGAGCTAACTAGACATGCCCGCCAATCTCTGTATTAGCCCCATTTTGCAAAGTGGGAACGTGCATTTTCCCCTGGCGATTCTCCACAGCGCTAGCTGCTGCCTCCGCTCTGTTGCAGACAGGGACCAGGTTTGTTTGCCACTGTGTCAGTAACCAGTTTACATCAACAAGCAGAGAGCAACTTCCACTCACACTGAACTTACCAGCAGGAAATGTGCGCCCCAGAGCTGCCCGGTAGCTGCACCTAGAAGGCCCCTAAAGCTTTGAAGCCCAGGAGTGAGTTAACATTTCTCCCAACATGCTTTGATTGTTTCAAAGTAATTCAGCACGCTGAACTTTTATACAGCTTTCAATATCAGCTTTGAGATGTTCTTCAGAGATGTACTTAGGGTTGAAAGTAATAGTCTCATCAGCCAGTGTTATGGAGCTAATAACTCTTGCTCCTGCCGGAGAAGCCAAGTGAATAACTTACAGTTTTATCACCTCAATTAAGCATATTCTGTGTTCTGATCAGGAGTGGGTTTAAGGCCTCGTGCTCCACTGGAGAGCGGTCAGGTTGCAGCTGTAAGTTCAGTAGATATTTTAGGCACAACTCTGTATCTCCTGGGCTTAATTCTGGCTTCTCAGAACAGGAGAGCACCTGGGGAGGGGAAGGTGCTGCGATGGAGGGGGTGGCTGAGGCATCCAGCCTTTAAATAGCTCAAGGCCCTAATGTCTCCAGGGCCTGGGGTTGGGGGCCTGCTGGACGGGGCTTGTTGCATCTTGGTAAAGATGTAGCCAGTGCTTCTGCCAGCGAGTGGTGGGGAGGGTCTATCCTGACATCACTTCCCTGGCCAGGACATCCTTCTCTGGGGCCAGCTAATAATGGCCAGCCCTGCTGCTTTCTGAGGGCAGCCAGCTAAATAACACGCTAAGGGGAAAGGGCAGCATGGGCCATCTACTCTCTAGCAACCCTGTGCAGGACTACCCATTATTTCTCCTGCTGTCTCTGTGGCCCTTCCTCTGTCAGGGCTCTGCACAAGGACACCAGGCGTCTCAGTGCAAAGTGGCACTTTCTGTTTGCTGTGAACGATTCCTTCACTGTTCTGTGAACTTAGCCCTGAAATTCCTGGCAGGCCACGGAGCCGTCAGCCAGCCCTCCTGGAGGCTTGCTCTGGATTGGGTGACAGTGGATTCAGAAGAAATGAAGCAATAGGCCCTTCAGATGTACCTGGAGATACTTGGATTGACAATAAAAACCTAGAGGTTGCCAGAGATCTTCAAAAATTTACTGGAGTGGTTCCTGCTTCCTCCTTTCCACCTTTCAGCCTGAACAATGCAGGGGAGTGTCCACGCTTATGTCTTTCTCTTGGCTCGACTGCTATCATCTCTTTCTCTCCGGTTTGACACTCAAGAACACTGCTGCATCTTCCTGGCTCACCACTTCAACCACTTCATTCCCTCTTGTGTCTCTCCACTGGCTCCCCACCGGCCCATCAAGTGCAGGCTCCTTGTCTTTGCCCGTAAAGCTCTTCACGTACGGCCCCTCCCATCACATCTACCAGCTTGTCAAGCCACTGACCCTGTCTTTGCTCTTCCCAGAATGGCCGCCTTGATCCCCGCCAGTACACTTCTTCCTCAGACCCCGCCATCCGGACCTCCCCCCGCCCTGCCCACTAGACATGGGAAAAACTCCTGCCAGCATCCCTAAACCTGCTGTCTTCTCTGTCTTTAAATCCTTCCTTAGCCCACCTCTGTCAGATGCCCACACCCCTTCCTGACTGGCACCATGCAGGCAAGTGGTGGGGAGCTTGCTAGCTAAACTCTGCTCCTTTCATTGATACCCCCTTGTCTCTTTGGCCCACCTGTGGCATCCGTCTGAGCCACTGACTGCAAGCTTTCAGGGGCAGACGCTGTCTTCTTTGTTATTTATCTATTCAGCAGCAAGCACAAGGGACTTTGTCTGGCACTCCAAGGCACTGTATAAAATCACTAGCGCTAATACTAAGGAGTGAAACTTGAAGCCACATGTGACCTGTATTTGGGGGTTTGTGACAGCTTGGACGCTGGGGTCATGTTCCCAGAAAGACTTGCTGAGGCGCTGAAGATTTCTGGTCGAGAATGGCACTGTTTGGAATCAGGATGGGCTGGAAAACATGTGAAATGTGTGGTTTTGTGTGGCTTTGGTGCTAACGCGAGTGAATCAGCCATTTGAACATTTTGAAGCTCTGATGCTCTATTCCAATCCACATCTCAAAGCACATCTTGGGGGAGTTAACTTAGATGTATCAAAACTGAGGAAGATGTTACCGTGAACCATGACGCTTCAGATAGCTCCAATATTGAGTTAGACCCTGCCCTATACGCCCAGTCACTGGAGCAATACCCTCGCTCATCAATGCTGGTCAACGGTGGAGCGTGATTCCTCCAATCAGCCAGCTCAGACTAGGGAATGTGCACATAGCAGCTCTCAGCCAGGAATCCAGACTGAGCAAGAAAACAGAAAAGCTGTGAAAACAGAGAGATTCTGGGCAGTCTGAAAGGCTTGCTTGGAGGTGAAAAACAGATTGCAATTCAACGTGGAAAAAGTCAAAGCAGCACAAAACCTAATATCTGATGTGCAATATGATATATATGTATGAAACAGAGACAAAATATTAAGTTCAAATCATATATTGTACAAATGTATCATTCAGTGTAGCAAGGACATGTATATTTCACATTTACAATCAGTGTAACAATAAATCATGCTCTGATATTTGGTGATTACTTTTGTTAAATATCTGAGTTTACAGATGACCGTCTTTGGTCCACAGTCCTATTTTCATTCGTATCTACCTGGCTAGGCTGTTTTGAGATATATTTCCCAGCAATTCAATTTCATCTAGTTGTGGAAGAATAGGAGGGAAAAGCAGTAACCAGATCTGAAAATAACTAGCAAAGGAAGGATTAGAATTTGATGAGGAGATAGCATTGTCTTTTTTTTGCCGTTTTGTTTGTTATGTTACGTTTATGTAGCAGATGATGGTAGCATGACATTTAAATCAAAATGTTGATTCAACTAAAACGTTTAATTTCAAATTGACATTTTGAAACTAAACATTTTGCTCTATTTCCAAATGTCATTTTGGAAAACAGAAATTTTTTGTCAAACTCGACATTTTCCTGTGCAAACCATTTATTTTGATGGAAGCACATTATCTGACAAAAGGGTTTTTTTGTTGGAAAATTTTTGACCAGCACTCGTGTTGAGTAATTTTGGCTCTAATGTTTGCCACCCAGGATAAAGAAATGAGCATGAAAATGACCTTCCTCCATTATAGTCGGACAGAGTAATAAATAGAATGGCAGTATCTTCATTCTCATTTAAATTTGTCAGTGAATTTGCCTTGATCCTTTTCTATTTTCTTTCCATGCCCATTTGAGGGATCACTTCCTACTGACATGAATGGAAAGTGAATTCCAAAATCTCACGACTAAAACCAAATTTTAAATACATTTGCACTCATCCTTCCAGGTAACAGAGACAACGTTGTGTGCTTTATGTAAGCAATCACACTTAAATGGCATAGCAGAATTTCTAACGTTGATACAGTGAAGTGTTCATGATCGGGCTGCAAAATAAAAAATTTGGATTTTTCCTCTGTCAAATGCAAATAGTGTATACATTCAAGGGAATCACAATCTGCTCAGAGATATCCTGTTACCAGAAAAAGAACTTTTTGGGAATAGATAAATTATCCAGAGATATATTATTTTTTGTAATTTCTTTGATCAGTTGTAATGATGAGTAACTACAGTGCATCCTTCTTGCTGATGCAGCCTATAGGGCAGGTATGGGGATCAACACTGCTGGTTCTAATACTGGGCTGGGGCATTGCATGTAAATGGAAACGTAGTGAAGTGGAAAATAAGAAAAATAAGATTAGGAAGGGTCATAAAATACATAATTTTACCCCTCTGGGAGTCATGCCTTAGTTGTTGCTGGCAGAGACTTTTATATTGTAGGAATGGCAAAATAGTTTAAACCATATCCTGTGTCATACACTTATCATTTTCTGAAAAAACCTTCCACTGTGCAAGGATGTCCCGTTCCTGTGTAATGCCAGC
Organism: Emydura macquarii macquarii; assembly: GCF_026122565.2. Lineage (NCBI taxonomy): Eukaryota > Metazoa > Chordata > Testudines > Chelidae > Emydura > Emydura macquarii. The sequence goes on along the minus strand of NW_027130449.1, from coordinate 550,573 downwards.
AGGGCAGTGCCCGTCTGTCCCTCACCAAAGGTGACATGTAGAAGTTTATGGGTCAGTTACTGGCCTCCAGCTAAGGAAAGTGGTGTTTTAGCTCAGGCAGGGGAGGTTCTTGCTTTCAGATCCTGAAGTCTCAGGCTTGATCCCAGGGGCATCGTATTACAAAATGGTGTGGGGATAGGAGCTGCACTGAAACTCAGCACAAGCCTCCCTGGAGACGTTGATTTAAAAAAGTGAATTAATTGTGTTTTTCTGTTTGTTATCTATATGAAAGGGGAGAAAACACAGAGTTTCCTAATCTGGCCAACAGTGTGTTTGTTTGTCTATATAGATAACTCTAAACCAGCAAGCTTTGAAAGCTCAGATGTAGTGTGAAATTATTCCTCACGCAGCTGGATTGCGTTTCCTAGGTTTAAAAAGTCAAGAGCTTCATTTAAGAGAGAGCCATGTTCGGTCCTTCTTTACTAGGCCATATTTGAGTTACACAATGAGCCAAATAACACTCTCACCACTAGAGGGTGCTCTTGTGCCAACACAATAGAAGCTCTTACATGACGTTTGGACCATTTTGAAAACCTTGGCCCCAGGGCAAGAATAACCCATATGAGGGAGTGGAAACTCTGATCTGATTCTGCCACCCCTGCTCACACTGAGCTGTGCCTTACTCTGTGAGCAATCCCGTTGATTTCAGTGGTACTACTCCATGTACCGGTGGCAGATGCAGGCCTTGGTATGTTTGAACCCATGTTTCTCCTGATTCAGCCACTGTTAGTAGATGACAGAACTAGGAGCAATGGTCTCAAGTTGCAGTGGGGGAGGTCTAGGTTGGATATTAGGAAAAAGTTTTTCACTAGGAGAGTGGTGAAGCACTGGAATGGGTTACCCAGGGAGGTGGTGGAATCTCCATCCTTAGAGGTTTTTAAGCTGCTGCTTGACAAAGCCCTGCCTGGGATGGTTTAGCTGGGATTTGTCCTGCTTTGAGCAGGGACCCTGCCAACCCTAATCCTCTATGATTCTATGGGGGGAGGGTCCCAAGCCCATGGACCCTCTAAGATTGACATGTTTCTCCAAGGCTCTGTTGGAGGCAAGCGATGTATTGTTAGAGGGAACTGGGTTACTGAGCCAAATAAGGCCACCCAAATATGGTCCAAGCTCTCACTGAATCGTTGGAATACAGAGCCCCAAGTTCAAACTGTAACTTGTGGAGTTCTCTGCCTTCTTAGTGCTTAGCCCTGCCATGGCCTCCAAACAGCATTTGGTGGATATAGCTGCCATGGCAAAGGAAACTGGGATGTGTTCTCACTTGGCCTGGACAGCCAAGAATTCAATTACCCATTGTGCCTGTCAGTACTTGTGTTCGTTTAAAGTGTGTTTGGGAATTTAGTTTACCTAAAAGAGTAGGAATGCAGCTTTGCCTTGGAGGAGGGGATCTTTCCGAAGTGTGTGTGATAATGAGATGTCTCTCCCTTCTCTGCTTCAGGCAGGATGAAAAATGCGGGAATCATACATAACTTAGATAGTTAACCTCAGCCAGGGATCTAGGGACTATGGGGATTTTCATCACTTGAAGTCTTTCTAAAAGTTCTGCTATAGCTCAATCGGAAGTCATTGGCTTGGCACAGGAATCGGTAGGTGAAATTCTATGACCTGGTTATGTCGGAGGTTAGACTAGATATAATAGTCCCCTCTGGCTTTAAAATCTATGGATTCTTCCAGGCGAGAAGGACAGTCTAGGATTCTACTCTCCTTTCTGAGCCAGCCCGCCCACTGAGAGAGGCCCCTCCTCCAGCCTAAGGGGAGGAGCCACTGAGCCTGGAACGCAACTGATTACTTGGGACAACTAATGAAAAAACAGGAAGGGACGTGAGGGTCACAGGTTTAAATGAAGGGAGCCAGAAGGGGACACCGAGCAGAGAACCCCGGACAGCGCCCACTGCCCCCGGAAGGTGTCAAGGGAGCCAGTGGACGCTGCCCAGAGGAACTCTGCCCGGATGCGTGAATACACAAGGGAACGGAAGTAGGCCCCACAGTCACAGAGCACCCCCCCCCACAGCCAACCTCCTCTCCCTGGTCTTGTAGATGGCCATTTTGGCCAGGGCTAGGAGGAGGTTGATGAGGAGGTCCCGTGACTTCGTGGGGCCACTTGTAGGGAGACGTGTGGCACTTTCGTAACCCAGGCTGAGCCCATCATCTGCATGCACCCAGAGAGTGGAGTGGATCTGCACATTAACCCACATCTCCTCCAGGCCTTTGCAGACTGCTAAGCGCTAGCTCCCTGGACTCCTATGCTTTGCAGGGTTGTTTTTTTTTGCATCAATAGGACAGATTTGGGACCCAGCATGTTTTTAAAAGGGCAGATTGCCCAGTTTTCAAGGCTTTTCTGTTCTCTCCCTCTGATGGCCTTACACAGAGAGCCAAGAGCTCTTGGTGGCATCTGGATAATTGGGATGTTAGCTTTCCCCAGGGTCACAATGGCCCTTCCCCCAAATTGCAGCTATCTCTGTGTTTGCGGTCATCTACTGAGCTGGTTATCTCCTCTTTTTCCTGTCTCCTTGGGAAGTCAGAGCACATTTGCCATCTCTGGTGAGCCGGCCAACGTGCAGGTAACAGCTCCCAACATTAACAAGAGGCAGTTTTCTTGGCAATTATGTACAAATAGAAAGAAAATCATAAAATAAGAGAGTTAAAAATAAAATAAAGATGCCTAGTAGATAAATCCTACCAAATGCACCACTTCCCAGGAACTGTACTTTGAGTCAGAACCTGGTCCCACTGTGGTCAATGGCAGAACTCCAATTCCAGTGGGACCAGGATTTGGTTCTTAGTTACAAGAAATTCCTTTCTGTCTCTCAGTGTACCCAGAATGTCTGCCTCACTGCTTCCTTTGGCTTTTGAAGTCCACAGATCTGATTCTGATCTTACTATAGGGCAGGAGTAATTCAGGATGAAGTCAGTGCAGTTAGACTGATGTAAAACCAATGTGAGGTCAGAGTCAAGTCCAAATTCGGGCCTCCATTGTCACTTGGAATGCCAAAATGTTGTCCAGACAAGCAGCTAAGTGCTAGGCAGTTCAATTCCCAGGTATCCTTTCAAATTCAGTTTTCTTGTAACATGCTTCAGTCAGCATACCTGAGCCACGCCTCCACATGTGAGTTAAGCACAGCCATCCCAGCAGTGCTGGAAGATTACACACCCACACTATTCTTCCAATAGTTCATAAATGAGTAAAATATGTTTTAATGAATGCGTAATCAATTGTTATAGATTGTGACAGAGTCCAGCAGGTTGATAGGCTGCTTATAATCATGTCTGATAATTAGAGCTGGTTGGGAACCAGAATTCCCATTCAGTGGGAAATTCCAATATTTTAAAAAACAAATACATTAGTAATTGGAATGAAAAGCCAATATTCAAAAATTGCCCACATAATGAAAATTCCAATTTTTTAAAATTTGGGACCATTGAAATATTTTGTTTCAGCAACATAAAACCATTTCATTTTGACTGTCATTTTGATTTATTTCATTTTGACTTTATGTATTATATTAAAATACTAATTCTGGTATATATACATATAAAATGAAATACAATAGATAGCTAAACATAACATATTATAATTTAGAGCCTATAAAAGTAATAACGATAGCAATCAAAATGATGGTCAGACCAAAATGATTTTACGTTGTTAAAACCGGATTTTTGATTTTTTCATTTGATTTTTTAATTTTGATTTGATTTTTGACTTTTCCCATCAAACATGTTGTTGAAATCGACATGTCCTCATGAAAAGTTTTGATTTTGATTTTCATGAAACTGCATATTTCAATGCAAAACTTTGTTCGTTTGAAAAAAAAATTCAACAAACTCAACTCAGAACCATCAATAAAACCTTGTGGTGATGTGCTTATATCTATAATGTGCTCAATACATTCTATTAATAATTCGTTAACTCTTTCTGAACTATGTGTGAGTGTAACCTTACAATATAGAACAGAAATAACTTTGAAAAGAGATTTCAGGTAGTATTAAACAATGGAGGTTGGACATGCTTGTAACAAACTGAAACTGTCTCATGGGACTTGGTGGATTGATGTTCACTTGGCCGAAGGCACTCACAGAACGTGAGCTCCACTCACCACACCACACAGGGAAATCCTGGCCCCACTGAAGTCAATAGGAGTTTTGGTATTGACTTCAGTGGGGCCAAAATGTCATCCATAGCTTTTAAGGCCAGCAGGGGTCATTCTGATCATCTAGTCTGACCTCCTGCACAGCCCAGATCAGAGAAATTCACCCAGTGATTTCTCTTGTGGAGGGAAATATTCTAAAATGTGTTTGGCAGTGTCACCAAACTGCTGCTCCCTCTGCATATTCATTAGAGCTGAGCAAATAGTGGAGCAACAGTTCTGCAAATAGCCATCTGAAATTGAAAATAAATTGCAGTTTGACCCTTTGGAGTTCACTTTCCATGAGCATTCCAACTTTCCTGGCATGAACACCCACCAGGAGCAGACGTTAAGCTCAGATTCTGGAAGTATTAGCACATGCCAGTTTGAAATTGTACATTGAATTGTTCTATGCCAAACTCCGATGCTGTGCTGTGTTGTTTTAGTACATAACTCATGGAATCAGGGAACAGAAACAGTTGCCATATGGCTCGTGTGACAGGCCAAAACCGCATGAATTTGAAAGTTCCAATACTGAATATTTGCAATGAATGACTTGTGAGTTCTTCCTAGAAGAGGAAGAATTCATGCTGAAATTCACAAATAATGTTGAATCATGACTAAATATGACAGTTTGGAAACTAATCATGACCAGTGTAAGACCCAATTTGATGAATGACTTATGGACAGTGAATTGTTTCCTCAGTTCGAATGTTTTTCTGTACTTCGTGGATCTGGGAGCCTGTTGCCCTGGTTTGTAATTCTGCTAACATCTGGGTTAATTTCTTACACGAATGGATACTTCTGATGCCCTTTGCTGTCCCTTTTCTTTTTCATAAGAAATCTTCTGAATTTGGAAATATTTTCCCTCCTTCTTGTTGCTTTGACGCCTCTTTGTCTCTTGGAGACACGGGATACTAACAGAAGAGCAGTGGCATTAATATTGATGTGCAGCTCGGTTATTAGGAGCAGTGTTTCTGAGAATGCCAGCAGCATATAAATCCCGTTACTAGCTAATTAGTGAGTATCAAGCTGAGTTCTGATTTATCGGGGGTTGCACCTGACTTTTGCCCCTTCCAGCTAGTCCTGGTGGCCATGGTGGAATGTGTGCGATTCAGCAGGCTGCGCAGCCGGGTGGAGCAGAAGAGGCCTTCTCGCTCCTTTCCCCTACGGTTCTTTGTTCCGTCCCAGGTTGTTAGAGAAGTCCTGCATGGAGAGACACAAAGCACAGATCACAGCCTTTAATCAGGCCATTTAAACGTCTGTTCTTACTCTTAAAAGAGGCCCCGTTTGTCTCCCACCAAGTATTTTTCATAAGTGCTGAAAATGCAGCTATGTGGCTGACAACAGCTCCGGCCCACTAGTGACCATAGCAGCAAGCCTCTCCCATGGCTGACTGGACTCTTCTGGCAAAATCCTTGCTAGAGGAGTGAGTGGTTCATGGTCACCATGCAGGGACTAATCAGGCAGCTGAGACCTGAGCATTGCTGTCCCCGCACAGCCCCCCCTTTTATTGTGATACAATAGCATGGCTCGCTCCTTCCCAGCCTTTTTTGTGCCGCAGAGTCCTCGTCCATGTGCACTGAGTGATCATACTCCCCCACTGCATCCCCAGCGACGTCACTGGCAAACTCACATGCTCCTCAGTGGCTGTGGATCTGGGCCTTGTACGTCACGGCCTTTGAGTTGATGCTCTCCTCGTCCCCCCTCCTGGAGGACCATGAAGGACACAAAATGGCCATACAGAAATGCCACGTCTCCCATTGACTTTACTGATTCTTTCCTGACTCCAGTGTAATGCTATAACAGCAGAGGGAGGGGGCACTTTCTAAATGCACGGTAGAGCTCCAGGACAGGGGCAATCCTCATCGGTTTGTTCCAGCATTTCATAACACTTGCAAAAGTGATGAGGGGGCTGGAGCACATGACTTCTGAAGAGAGGCTGAGTTGGCTTGTTTAGTTTGCAGAAGAGAAGAGTGAGAAGGGATTTGATAGCAGCCTTCAACTACCTGAAAGGGGGTTGCAGGGAGGATGGAGCTAGGCTGTTCTCAGTGGTGGCAGGTGACAGAACAAGGAGCAATGGTCTCACGTTGCAGTGGGGGAGGTCTAGGTTGGATATTAGGGAAACGTTTTTCATCAGGAGGGTGGTGAAGCACTGGAATGGGTTACTTAGGGAGGTGGTGAAATCTCTATCCTTAGAGGTTTTAAGCTGCAGCTTGACAAAGCCCTGGATGGGATTATTTAGTTGGGGTTGGTCCTGCTTTGAGGGTGGGGTTGGACTAGATACCTCCTGAGGTCCCTTCCTACCCTAATCTTCTGTGATTCCATGATTTTATCTGAAGGCCTAAAGAACTGAATCTTACATAGGCTAACGGGGGCTTGACTTTGGGGGCTAGGGAGCTCTGATGAGTGGGTGGTGACAGGTGTAATTCTTTGCTGGGAAAACCTTTAAACACATAGAGCTATTATAAATGTTATCAATGGGTGAGTGAAGGGCTTTACAGTGTGAACACCTTGTAAAGGAGGTTGGTGGGTTTTCAGGCTAAGTTAAAACTGCTGCCGCAGGCCCAAATGCTCATTTAATTCAAGATTCCTGCAAAAACCAGCTGGTTCAGGAAAACTACCCAGCTCACTCTTTCCAGTCTCTCTGCACAGGGTAGAACATGCCTGCTCACAGGACAGAGATGCAGTGAGCAAGCTACTATCTGGTCCATTGTTTATTGACAAGCACCTGCTAGAGTGACAAACAGGAGAGTTCCTCAGAGCTCCAGTACAGGAGTTCGGATGTTCCTGGTTGATTTGAAGCTACATCTTGGCACATTGTGGGATTTGAGGACAAGGGTTTTCAAGACCTCCAATAGTTCTTATGGCTCCTTTCTGAGCTGTCTTCACTTTTTCAACTTCCTTTTTGAAGTGTGGACACCAGAACTGGACAAAGTGTCCAGCAATGGTTCCTCTGAAGTTGTGAAGTTTACTACAGATTTTATTTTAAGATGTTTAAGCACTTGAGATCAGTGATAGCGCACAGGGTGGTGTATGGATCTGGATTCGGATGTACATCTGGCTGGGATTCCGTGTTTGGGCTGGACATTAAATCATGATTTGGATGTGGATTCTCTAACAGATGGAGATTTTCATGGAGTCTGGTGAGATTTCAGCCTCTGCTGGTGAGTATCTCATGACCTGTTAGAGCAAATTCTCATTAGATTTTGACAGCATCTGAACAATTGGAAAATAGGATCCTTCATGTTTTGGCTCTGACCTAATAAGGGACTAATAAGGAAATGATTGATTTGAACTAGATCATTCCTGCCACTAGCATTCACAGTTCAGGTTTGGACCATCTCTTCTTGTGATATAACTGAGAATAGAATTCTGCAACTGGCGACTGTGGTAGTAACTCCAGGAGGTGCATGTGTGTGTGTCTGTGTGAGTCAGAATGTGTGTGTGTGTGTGTGTGTGTGTGTGAGTCAGAATGTGTGAATGTATGTGTGTGAGTGCACATCTGTGTGAGCAAGTGTATTTGTGTTTGTGAATGCAGGAGAGTGCACTTGTGTGTGTGTGTGTGTGTGCCTCTGTGTTTGTGAATGTGTGTGTGTGTGATTCTGTGTGCGACTGCATTTGTATTTGAGTGTGGGTGTGTCTGTGGGAGTGCATGTCAGTTTGTGTCTGTGAGTGTGTGCGAGGGCCTGTTTGTGTCTGTGTTTGTGAGTGTGTGAGTGAGTCTGTGTTTGCGAGTGCAAACATGTTTGTGTCTGTGATTTTTGTGTGTGTGCAAAGTAATTAGAAATACCAACTCCCCACCCCTATATTTTAAAACCTGAATCGCTCTTACTTTCCAGCCCGCCCCCATATAAACACAGTGATGCTGAGTGGCAAAGACCTGCAGCACAGGGCCACTCCACTGCAAAATGTGGGCTCTGGCAGGGCTTCTACTCCACGCTGCTGGAAAGATTTTAAATTCCTGACTAATTTCTTTTTCATGAAACATATGACTCTTCGGCGGTCCCCTTCCTACCAGCTGCTAAGCCATTTAATTTATCGGAGTCATTTACAATTTGTGATGGGACTGTTAATGGCGTGATGTGGGGATCAACATCACTTAAAGACTTTCATTTTTTTGGTTTTTAATTTGTTTTTGGATTTCCCGCCCGAGGCAGAAAGCTGTGTTTGGAATATGTCAACTCCCTGTTCCTAGCCCCTTTGTCATGTCAGTGCGGCTTTGGTTGAAAGAATCAACTGCAGCCCACCCAGAGGGACGTGCAGTCCTGCTACCAGCTACCAGTTCAAAGGACTGAAACGTGCCAGAAAACGAATGTGTTCCAGATGGACCAGGGAATTCCCAGCAACCCTTCCGTCCGCTGGGCTGTCACTGGAGTGCTTTCTCCACTCGGCTGTCCTGCTCAGCCAGCTCCAGGCACCTTGATGTGTCCTGGTAGCATTACACCTTTTGACTGGAGCTGGGGATTGATCACACTTTCCTTGGGACCGCAGCGAGAGGAAGAAAGGAGCAGTTCCCAGCTCGGGCTGGGAGAGGGCTTGGCAGGGGGCGTGTCTGACAAGCGGGGAGGGCTGCTGCTTAGGTCCCCAGGTTGAGTTCTCGTGCAGGATGGGCCATCGCTAGCTGGGAGAAGATTCTTGTCATTTAAGCCTTTTGTTACAGAGAGAGAGAGGAGGTCATCTAGTCCAACCCCCTGCTCAAAGCAGGACTAACCTCAGCTATATCGTCCCAACCAGGGCTTTGTCAAGCCTCAGCTTAAAAACCTCTAAGGATGGAGATTCCACCACCTCCCTAGGTAACCCATTCCAGTGCTTCACCACCCTCCTAGTAAAAACTTTTTCCTAATGTCCAACCTAGACCTCCCGCCCTGCAACTTGAGACCATTGCTCCTTGTTCTGTCATCTGCCACCACCGAGAACAGCCTTCCATCCTCCCTAGAACCCCCTTTCAGGTAGTTAAAGGCCGCTATCAAATCCCCCTCACTCTTCTCTTTTGCAGACTAAACAAGCCCAGTTCCCTCAGCCTCTCCTCATAAGTCCTGTGCTCCAGCCCCCTAATCATTTTTGTTGCCCTCCGCTGCACTCTCTCCAACTTGTCCACATCCTTTTTACCTGGCAGAGAGAGGCTGAAAACTCCTGCTTTGCTCTGTCAGTGAGGTTCTGTGAGGCTAAACCACGTCCCAGATGGTCAGCAAGAGGATTAAGTGCATGAGCCGTGGAGACTGATACCAGCGATGGCTCCCCCTCCAAGCACCCTCCTGATTTGCATTTGGCCCTGGGCCCAGGACTGGGCTGGGGGCCCAGCCTCACTCCGTGATTCCCCCCTCCCTGGCGTTATAATCTCAGATGCTTTCCCTCTCTCTCTGGGTGCTGGGAGGGGGCTCCTGCAATTGGCCCAGTGGCTCTTCTCATGCTCTGTGGGAGGGACTGGAGGGCTATGCAATATCCTTGAACCCAATCGTAGTTCAGCAACCAGAGACCCCACTCAGGATGGAGGCCCCACTGTGCTGGGCCATGTATAGACACGTGTTTTATCCGCCCTAGGCCCCTCCAAGCAATATCTCTTGGGCTGCTCCAACAGCTGGGGCACTCAGCAGGGAGGCAAGCGCTGAGTTCTCTCCTTGGAAGGAAGCGATGGGCGCCAGCACTGCTGCGTTGACTTTGCTTGGCATTCTCAGTGAGTGTGATACTGGTGCGCCGTGTGGTATGCAGAGCCCAGTTCCCAAGTCCTCCTGGGACGCGTCAGACGGGCGCAGGCCATGCAACCAGCTTTCAAAGGCTCACAGCACACTGGACACATGCTGGGTGTGGAGAATCTGGCCCAAACAGCCCAGACACATCCGTGCAAGCTTCCCTCACCCCACGTGTCAGCACTGCCCTCGGCGTTCATCCTGCCCCGGGCCTGATCTTCTTCGCCGAGAGTGCCAAAAGGGGGGACAGTTAGTGCTCCTTTTGGAGAGTGGTTTTCCAATGAGGACAGCGGCTCGCTTGACCCTGTCTCATTTCCCAGCGACACAGTGCTGCACACTGGCTACGCAAACTCTAGACGTTTCAACTCCAGTACGAATCGCAGACAAGGGAAAGCTAGACATGCAAGCCAAACTTCTGCACGTGGGGTTACGAGGTAATGAGGGAGAGAGAAGGAAATATTAAATAATCTTCCACACTAGACTTTTGTCATTTCAGGACTTGCCTAAACTGTTTTACAGCCATGCCAGTGCACCTTTTCCCATTGCTTTTACACGAACAGCAGGGAAGGGAAACAAAAAGAGGCTAGTGTGTGTGTGTGTGTGTGCGCGCGTGCGCATGTGCGGGTGTGTGTGATTATTGTGATTATTTCACGTATTATTGTAGCACCCACGGCTCCAACCAGGACCAGGTCCCCATTGTGCACTCTACAGACACAGAGGTAGATGTAGCCCTGCCCCAGAGCGTTTGTAATCTACTAACAAGGACAACAAGTAGCAGATGAGGAGGGAGAAGATCCCAAATGTGCGGGTGCTATCACTGTGATGAGGGAATTCACTGGTCTGGCCAGTGCAGATCAAGCGGCTCCATTGATTTCAGCAGGAATGCTCTGATTTACACCAGCCCCAGGATTACAGAGTGCGTAGCATGTGCGGAGGGGGAGGATCCTGCTGATTAAGAAGTTGGGGGCCAAGGCCTTCTGTGAAATGAAAGCACCGGGAGCTGGCCTCTCTTCGGTAGCAGGATTTTCTTCAGTGAAGGATTCCAGCTCCCCCTGCCAATTCCCTGCCCTTCCAGCGCGTGAATGCAGGGTGAGTTGGACTCAGCCATTCTAGACCCACCTTCTCAAGCATTGCGCTGGCAGGACAGGGGCGTCTTTGCATTGTTTATGGAAAACAAAAGTGCTTCTCTCGTGCAAGAGCAGCCCCTGAGAACACAGCTCCTTTCTCTGCCTAGTGCAACTTTCTTCGTCTTGGTTCCCCCATTTCGGCTGAAACACGCTGCCCGACGGCCCTCGCCACAGACAACTCCAGGTGCTCCTCAGCCAGTGCAGCGCCCAGCTCCAGTTGGCATCGCTCACTTTCGATACTTGCTGCAGCTTCCCTCCCACACCTGGCTGCTTTGTCTCCTCTAGCGCTGGATCCCCCACAGCTGCCTCCACCGCTGCTGGCTAGAACAGCCTGGCTTTGTCTCTCCGGCACGCCAAGCCTGCAGCTCGTTTCATCCCAAGTGCAATGCTCCTTTCCCTCCTGCCTCCGGCTCTTCCCCGCTGGTCTGTTACTGACAGTTCTGCAACTGTCGGGGGGTCAGTCTGTGATGGGGCTGGAGCTGGGAGGGCCCCAGGAGCCTCGCCCACTGCCCGGTTTGCATGAACTCTGCTCTCGGGAATGCAGAGCCTGCTCTTTCCATGTGCTTGTTGGGGCACGCAGAACATGAATTGTCTCCCCATCCACTGTCCCCGTGCAGCTCTGTGTTGCCCCCCCAGGGCCACGGCCTGCTCCTCAGTCATTGAGCACTGCACACTTTGTCTCCTGTGTGGTGTCACTGCCCTGGAAAAGGCCTGCGGGCGCGTTCTCATCTCTCACAAGTCACGTGTATCCTTAGGGATTCCCTGTAACAAACACTGCACAAGATCTGACAGCCGAACAGACTTCAACTCCAGTGCCAGTGGCTTCTAGTGACTACAGCAAAGTCTGTGACAGGGAAGCATTAAAGAGGAATCGGCTGGTCAGGACGTGCTGCCAAGATAGCCTGATTCACTAGCTCAAAATGTGTGGCAAACGTGCTGCTCTAAAGTTCCCTAATTCTAACTCTAACCCGTCTCCTTAGTGGAGGGCGTTGCAGGGTCAGAAGGCAACAGAGCCAGTGTATGTGTCTGGAGTTAAGGGACAAAACAAGGGCAAGTGAGTTCCATGAACGGGGCTACTCAACGTGCAATTCGGGAGCACAGCGATGAGGAAGGTAGGCAAGGACGGGCAAGCCAGCCTCCTTCTAGGAGATCAGACAGTGCAGCTAGCTGGTCGGGCATGGCTTGCTTCTGTGGTGGGGAGCTGGGCCAGCAAACGTGAGTGGTTCTCAGCTGCTGTCAGAGCAGAACTCTGATTCACTTAGCAGCTCGGAGCAGTAACTGGACACCCCCGGGCAGGGGGAGAATTTTAAAACTGAAAATAGAAGGGGAGTGGTTCTGGATGTACATTAAAGATGTTCTCAGCCAAGGGTGCAGAGCAATCTCCAAGGCGTCAGAGGTGCACAGGGCTGGGAATCGCTAGGAAGGTGGTGGATGGGCTGTAATAGTTGCAGTAGATGGTGGGGTAAAGTAGATGTAAAAATAAATTACTATTCATTGCTAATAGATTGTGCGGTGCTAATTAATTTTTAAACAGACTCACTGGGGACCTCATTGCTAAAACATGATGTTTTGTCCTCTGGCACAATAACTGTGACTCCAAAACAACACGGAACACAATTCTGTGAAGATGGGGTCTCACTTGGCAGACACAATCTGTTCGATTTTTCTTATAAAAGTATTAATGGGACTTCAAACAATCTTAACGATCACAGAGCAGCAGCCACCAAAAGACAGGGATGAGCCTGCAAGGTGGAGCATGTGATGTGTCCCTGGTGGGAGAGATGGGAGATTTCCCCTGATCTGGGAGGAGGGGAAGGAAACCACACCTGCCAACATATGGCCTCTGACTTGTATGCCCAGCATGCCCAGGCTTGGGTGCATGTATTCGAAGGGGCTGGGCGCTCTAGCTGGGTCGGCTCACTTCCAGAAGCCACTCAAGTCAGTCTGCTGCCCTCGGTCTGCTGTCTTCTCCTTCCTCCTGGAACAGACTTTCTCGGGGCATGGCAAGTGTTCTGATGGTGCAGTGGTAGAAGTGGGGAGGGGGCAAGTGCTAGGGTGCAGCATCATTCACTCAGGCTTGGCCCAGCTGTTCATTTGTGCGGGCTCATGGGGGGTTGGGGACCACCAGGCCCAATTTGCGTGCGTGACGTTGCGACCTGGCCCGTGGGGTTGCAGCGCTGCTCGGGTTTGGCCCGGCTGCCCCCTGCCACCCTAGGAAGAATCTGCCTCATTTTGCCTCTAGCTAAAGCAGCCGCTGCTCGCTTCCTGGTGCCTTTCCCTTCTGTCACTCTCCTCTCCTTTCACTCACCTCTGCTCTCCCAAGACGCTTGCTTCATGGATCCAGAGAGTCCATTCTTTCGGACTCTGGAGCCACCCCAGAGAAGCAGCACTGGGCATGTCAGCAGAGGGTTGTGCCCGCCAGATGTGTGGAGCACAGATGAGAAATTAAGGGTCCTGTTATTTTTTTCTTGTAATAAAAGCTGCCAAATTGGATCTCCCAGGAGTGAGACCCGGAGGTGATTAATAATGGTCCATCTGTTTGAAGCACCTGGACATTGGATTCCTTTCAGGCAGTTTTATTTCTTGATGATGATACATTTCCTGTGCCATTGCTCCCCCCCCCTCGAGGTTTTACATAGACCCAGCATTGATCCTTCAGTGCACGGAAAGGTGCAGCATTCATTCCCTACACTGCGCTCTGCCTGGCAGCACATCAACCTGCAGCAGCAAAATGCTCTTGCTGAAATATAAACCGGGAGTTTCCTCTGAGAAGTAGACTCCTGCTTTTCTCTGGTTTCCAGCCCTGCATTAGGGCGTGCGGTAGAACAATTACATTTATGTTCCCAGCGTTTAACTGTGGCAGTAACAGACCCCAGCATGACATAAAGCAGCAGCCAGCCATTTAGAGAGGGGATTTTCGCAAACAAAATCCTGCCGTCCGTTGCAACAGCAGAGTTGAATTGACCAATCAATGTTGTATGTAATGGCTGGCTGTATCCCTCTCTGTTATTCCTCCAGGTCCCAGCTGGCTTCTCCCTTACGCTGTTGTCATCATCACTTTACACTGGTGTGGTTTGCCTCATTCTTATTTTTATTTTCTGCATCTGCTCCCGCAGAAATCTATTACTGGTCTTGGGGGTTACTGTCGCTGAGTTGGATTATTTATGCATGTAAATCAGAGGGCTGGGGACTGAAGTTATAATGAAAACCTCCTCCGGCAAGACTCAGGTGATTATTGCTGGGTGGGATTCTTTCGTCCTTCTGTCAGCCCCAGTGTACCAATGGCGGGGCAGTGCGGGATGTCTGGTTGTAAAGCTGAATGCTGGCTGGAGCCAGTGACTTGTTTCCTAGGAAGTTTTTCTGGTAGTGCATCAAACCCAGGTTCCTTGAAATGAGAAAATAGAGTCATAGCTGAAAATGTTCCTGGAAGGGAAAGGCATTTGCAGCTTTTCTCTCCCACCCCCATCCTTCCTCTTGCCTTCCCCCAGCTCTGGGTTTCTCAGTTGGCCAAGCACCTTTGGGAGTGTGCTCTGGCTGGCTCCTGGGCCCCAGAATTAGGGTGCAGAGGTGCTCAGAGTAAGGTTCCCAGCCCTGCAGAAGAGCTGTGTGCGGCTCGAAAGCGTCTCTCTCTCACCAGCCGAGGTTCGTCATAAAAGATATTCCCTCACCTGCCTTGCCTCTCTAGGAATTGAAACACATTCATCTTCTCTTCCCTTTGCACTGATCTATTATTTATGTCAGGCCAAACTTCTTGTGTTTGCGATTACCTGGCCCTGATGTTGTTAATGTGGGCCTTTTAAGCTTCATTTGAATATGTCATCAACAATTTCTGTTTATCATCCTTCCAAGGCTTGCTTAAAAATGATTTAAACTGTATTCCCCATGAATCAGAAACGTGGCGTGGGCTTTCCATCTCCTGCGGCTGCTAGTGGAGGGCCTGTGATGAGGAGTGAGGCACGTGAACAAGTTATAACCATTGCCAGATAGCGCAGGGGGTGCTCTGGTCAGATTGCTTTTAGAATGGGGTCAGAATGGCTCTGGGGTGGTAGAAGGCAGGGCCCCTCACACAGCTCTGGACTCTACGTGCTCCCGGAGGAAGTAGCAAGAGCCCCATTGCTTGGGATTTTTAAAGCTAGACCAGACAAAAGAGCAGATGCTGTTCTGTGCGGAGCAACGCTGCCTTGGCCCGGGTGACGTGACTGCTATGACTCTAGCCATCACGCTGCCCTGCCCGCCCCGACCTCCACAGCTTGACACGGTCACTGTCGTTTTGCTCACCTGAGCACCCAGCACGTGCAAGGTAATGCTGGGCAGGATGCAGGACCATGCCCCCTGCGGGCAACTCTGCACCCGCAGAAAGGCTGGCACACGGAGTTCACTCCTCTGTGTGCCAAGCACCTGCGGGAGGCGTTGGAAAGCACCCTGCACCGACCCCTCAGCTAGGCCCTGTGATTCTCAGTCACCAGCTCAAATACTGCCCGGGCGAGCAGTGACCAAAGCTAGTGTCATTGGCTCTTCTGAATGGCCGCCATGCCGGCATTCTGCACAACGGCCGCAGGCTGGAGACTCACCTCGCTTCTCACCAGGTGGTCCCTCCAGGGGCCTGATCCTGCTTCATTGCTGTCAACGTAATTACTCCTGGAAGCAAAGGCAGAATTTGTCCCAGTGGCTTTCATGGAGCAGGCCTGGCTCCCCAGGTCGGATGGAGGAACACTGGCCTGGTTGGCACCATACTTAGTTTTTTAGTGCTGCCCTCCGTGGGTACTCATTTGTCAGTGGCAGAGCTGGGGATGGGATCCAGGAGTTTCTGGCTCCCAGGGCCCTATTCTAACACAGCCTCTGTGTTTTGTTCTTTTAATGTTGTGAGAAAGTGTCTGGCTGCTTTGGCAATTGTTATTGTATAAATCACTAAAACAGAATAAATAATAAATGATTGTTCTTGGCCCTGCATTGATGTGCATTATAAATATTCCTGTTCTGCCACAGCCCTGGCTGCTTGAAACCACCTGAAAGCAATCTTCACTTTAATGCTACCTTGATAATCTGGATTTATAGTTTTCACCCTTACACACTCAGTATTTGCCAGCTGCTACTACACAGAGCAGTATCTGAGATCCCACAGTTTGCCGTATCCTCCGACAAGGAAATAACTGTGTGGTGGCAGTTGGCAAATGCTGTGTGTTTAGTTGTGACCACAGAGTTTGTTCTTTGCTCACGGTGTCTCTGTGTGGCGTGGTCTGTTGGGCACTGGCCGCTTCCCTTGCTTTCCGTGTCCCCAAAGGGCTGTTAGAACCCCTCTGACATCTGCAGAAAGAAGCTGTTCCCGGCAATTCTCTTACTTTAACTCTTGCTTACAGGAAATTGATGGAGGAATGCAGGTGACTAAGTACTGAAATCTGCCAGCCTCTTGCATTTCCGTATGGCTTTCCTGCAAGGTTTTGGTTTTGGGGAAGGAGAGCGGGATTGTCAGGTTTTTCTGGTTCAACGTTTTCATTAGGACAGAAAATCAATCTGCAGATTTGTTGCTGCTACGTTAATATGAGGCAAAAACGTCAAAATTAACGTCCAGAGAGTTATGAATGAACATAGCTTTAACAAACTGTGAGAAAGCTCAGTGTAAGGATAACACCAGGTACTAACCGAAATCTAACTCAACAACCACCAGCCTCACTCTCAAACAAGGAGGAGAGAGATTTCTAACATTTTGAAAGAAGGAACTGGACAAATCGGAACTAAATAAATTTGCACTTAAATGTGGAAAAAGTGATGCTGTTTTTGGGGCACAGACAGTCCTTCCTTCCTCCGGAGCTGATGATGTGGAGTCCAGACGCTGAGATAGCTGGTTGTTTTTTATTCCTGCAAATGCACAGTGTCTCCATTGCCACAATGTCCCAGCTCCATTGAGATATCAGGCCAACGGCAGGGAACAGTTGGACATTTGGACTAACGTGCGATGTGGTTTCTGGCTCCATAATCATATGACCGTGTAGAGTGCAATAATGACTGACCTAGGGATCTCATCCTAATTGTGTGTCAGGGTTTGCATGTCAGCCTCTGTGCACACGGGTACACACACACACACTCTGTGCCGACCACAGTTACCAGCACGTGGAGTAGAGAGATGCATAGCCGATAAAGAGTTTGAGCTGGGCCTCTGACAGCTAGACAGAGAGCAGCAGGCTTGACAGGGCCTCTCCTCAGCATTTCCTATTGGCATGGGTTGCTTATTTTGGCCGAACAATGATCTAGTTGCTGGTTTTACACTGACTTCAGCGGCGTTACTTTGGTTTACACTGAGGGAAGTGCACGCCCCTGAAGGGAGGGAACTGAGTCCTTTGGTTACACAGATGAGACCTCACCTTCAGCAGCTCCACGGTCCAGACGCATTATCCGCACGGGGCTGACGTAGCCCATCGGCTTCAGGTGCACGCACGGGGCAGCTGAGAGAAGATAGAGCCCATCACTTCTGCTGCTTGCAAACAGTTACAGACCGGAACTACACCCGGGAGGGCACAGGGTGCGGTGACAGGCATGTCTCCCCAGGAAGCAGGAACAGGCTAATTGTCCCCCTGGTCAAACACAAACTCTGCCGTTTCAATCCAGCGAAAAGATCTCTTCATGCTCCCTCACTGGATCTCCTGAGAGGGGGTGGAGCTTAGAGCCCCCCACCTTGCTGGCGTTTCCCATTGGCTAGTTCAGGCAGCTCCCTGCCTGATGTGTTGGCTGGGGTGCTGAGGTGCGTGTCTCTCTGCATGCCTTGTACAGGAGCCTGGCCTCACTCAGGCTTGGCGACTTGCAGCGTGGTGAGTTTCTTGGTGCCTCATCGTTAAGCTTTATGAATCTAGCCCGAGCCGGCTAAGCTAGCCAATAGGAAATGCTGGTGAGAGGGGTGGGGCCTCAGCCTTGCCACTCAAAGGGAATTAGGCGCCTGATGAGAGGCACCTCCCTCTGCTTGGGATTTGCAGCTGTATCGTGCCCCCGCCCTGCCCCTTCCCCCATTGTACACACCCCTTTACTTCGGGATTCACTGCACCCACCCCGTTGCATCCTGACCCACGGGCCTCAAACACGGGCCATTTCATCTCGCCACGTGGCAGCCTGCTGACAACTGCTGAGCAGCTCCCAGGAGCCCAGCCCCAGCTGGAGGGTCCACGCTGACATGCCATGGGCGGAGTCCCAGAGCAGCTGCTTGGCCCAGTGGCTCTACTTACACAGTAACCGGCATAGGAAGCTGTCTGAACAACTGGGGCGCACCCTGCTCTGGACTGTGTACCTTGTGCCTCTGCCTCCGACTCCCCTGGCTTCACTTCCTGGCATCCTGACCTGGCTGGGCTCCTGCCCTCCGACTTGTGGTTCAGATCTCTGCTTTGCCGCCTGTCTCTGGCCCCACGTATCCTGACCTGCTGGGCTCCTGTCCTCCAACTTGTGGTTCAGATCTCTGCTTTGCTGCCTGTCTCTGGCCCCAGACATCCTGACTTGGCTGACTCTGGTACCGACTTGTGGTTCTGACGTCCAGTTTGTCTCCTGCTTCTGATCTCCTGCTATCCTGACCCAGCTGACACTTGATTCCCGACTGTCATTCCAACTCTGACCACTAGGTCTGGCTGCCCATGACCCAGCCTTGACACGTTGCCCCATACTCCATTGTACACACCCCCGTTACCCCACGTTCTATCGCGCACACACCCATTGCCCCGTGCTCTGTTGTGCACACACATCACCTTGTGCACCAGCACATGAGGCTTCATAGAGTGCCCTCCATTGCCACCCTCCCACGCACTCTTTGCTCTACCCTGCTCTTCCCTCTGCTAGCTGTGTGTTCCCCCTCAGGCCCCTCGTGGCCACATTCTCCATCGTGCTGCTGTGCATTTTGGGCTAGTACCTCTGGGTTTATCTCCATCATAGACTAATCCTTGGGGCCCTTCCAATTGCCCACTCACTGGAGGTCTCTGCTTTGGTGTAAACAGTACAGAGTATAGCAACAGATATTCTGTAGCATGTCACAGAACAAAAGTGGCTAGGAATTCACGCTCTTTTGTGTCACATTAACAGCTAACTGCTCATTCGAACACACACCTTCAAGTCTGCAGTAAAGGTCTTATGTTGGCTATCCTGCTTCCTAAAGTATCACCATCTAGACAGCATGGAGCACAATGCTGCTCAGTGGAAATAAAAAGAAAGCAACTTTTATACTGTGTAGAGACACCTGCAGAAAGGAATTCATATCCGACTGGTTCAGCAAACAAGTAGCCTCTTAAGGGTCGGGGCACTGCACGCAGGGTCTCATTCTGAAATTAAAACTCATCCTTTTATGGCTTTTTAATGTGCAGTCTCTGAGTTTGAACAATTTTTCCATATGCAAAAGGAATACGGCATCTGGTTTCACTTCCAGCAGCTGGCAGCTTGAAGTCTATATTTTGTGTGGTGCAGAGTAAAGAGAAAATAAAGTGTTGAATTGTTTGGCATTATCAAGGATTTCTGCTCCCCAGGAATCCTGCATAAAGAGATGGAAATTTTAACGGCTGGAGCCAAGAAACACACAGAAGGATATGAATTTATTACATTTTATCTCATTCTCCTGCAAACAGCACTGAAAATGTCAAAAGATCATCTATTGTTTCATCATTTATAAAGAATTTTTGTTTTTCAGTTGTAATTTCTTTGATACATGGCTGTGGGGAAGGAGACGAAATTGGAGCAGGAGACAGCAGGTTGAACATGCAGTTTCTCTGGCCGCAGAGCCGCATGCATTTAAATTTCTCACATTCCAGGTTTTAATTTAACAAATGTAATTAAGGCTGGGGTAGGTACTCGGATTATTCATTTACTCCAGATGGAAAAATTAAATTGAATGCAAATTCTGCAATCAGACATGAAGTTCCGAATGTTGGACGTGATGGGGAAGTGTCAGCATATTAATAGGGCCACTCTCCCTAAACAGCTTCCAAGTGTAGAGTGAGGGATTATTTGAATAATTGAGGTGGCGTTTGATAAGATATCTGATTGCTGATACCTCCTTAAGACGAAACCCTAATTGTAATTCTCCATCAAGCAGGCTGAAGCTGTGTAACGGGGCAGGCTGCACTTTCAAGCTGGCTCACACTTGAATGTGGTCTTTTATTGAGGTCTGTTGTTCCCAAGAGGATCCCTCGGGCTTCACAGAAATGCCATGTGGGTCTCTCTTACTTTTTGCTGCTGCCCAGCAGGCCCTTCCGTACAGTGAATCTTACCTGGAACTGGGGAAAGTTGGAGCTACATACTCATTGTTGGATTCTCAATGATGTGGAAGTCCTAGATACGCAGGGACATTGTCCAGGATCCTTGGACTTTTCCTACCTCTTTTTACAGATGCTACCATGAGCAGTTTGTAGTTCAGAGCAATGCCGAAAGAAAAAACATTTACTTCCAGGGTGCATTTTGATGCAGTATCAGAAACCCATTCACCCTTTTCTAATTCTGCAGAGGATCATTTATACACATTTATATTGTAAACTGCATCATGGCCTGTAAACATAATATACAGGAGAAGACTGTGTCTTGAGAGAACATGAGCTTTGAGCTAACCAGATCATATTTCACTCTCTTCTTAAAAATCGCAGCCAAAAATTCCCATATCAAAGCCTTGGGAGTCGGGTCCCATCCTTGACTTTTTCTGTTTGAATCGCCCCCCACCTTTGCCTGCAGGTTTCCAAATTTTCTCTTCAAGAATTTAGTGCTGGTGAGAGGCACTGGGCTGGAAGCAATAGAGAACGACGCTCGCGCTCTGTCAAAAACAGGGACATAAGGCAGTGACTTTGCAAGGTTCCTCCCACTGGCCCATCAGTGTGTCATAGAATCATAGAATATTAGGGTTGGAAGGGATCTCGGGAGGTATCTAGTTCAACCCCCTGCTCAAAGCAGGACCAGCCCCAACTAAATCATCCCAGCCAGGGCTTTGTCAAGCCATACCTTAAAAACCTCTAAGGATGGAGATTCCACCATCTCCCTAGGTAACCCATTCCAGTGCTTCACCACCCTCCTAGTGAAAAAGTTCTTTCTAATATCCAATCTAGACCTCCCCCACTGCAACTTGAGACCCTTGCTCCTTGTTTTGTCATCTGCCACCACTGAGAACAGCCTAGCCCCATCCTCCCTGGAACCGCCTTTCAGGTAGTTAAAGGCTTCTCACTCTTCCCTTCTGCAGACTAAACAAGCCTAGTTCCCTCAGCCTCTCCTCCTCGGAACTGAAGGGTGCCCCTCCAGAGGGTGAGAAGGGCGCTCCATTTCCATGGTCCTTTCAATCCTTGGCCTCGCTGTGGCGATTTCCCATAGGGAATTAATTGTAACATTCTCAGGATTTGCTTAGAAGGAGCTTGGCATGTTTTGAGTTTTCCAGTTGAATTGGTTAAACCCAGTGGTACAAAGAGGTTCATCCATGGTGTGAAGTACTAGTCCTATTTGTATTCTACAAACCAGAAAGGAGAGATTTCATGTGAAACTTAAATCACTTAAAATAAGTTGGGAGTTATCTTAAGGTTTACAAATTGCTTGTTTGCTTTTCCAGCTGGAGCTGTTAATTCAGAACAATTAACGTGCAGTTTAAAACTGAAAGGAAGCATATGGAAGTGGTCCCAAAGAAAAAAGGCTCTCTTTAGTGTCAGATAGGGAGTCTGGAAACCAGGCTGTTTACAGCAGGAGGGAGTTGGAGCAGAACAGGACCAGAGCTACTTAGTAGCAGGTGCACCAGCTTTCATTTACTTTAGGGAACTCAACAAATGTCTCACATACACACTCCAGTGATTCATCTTCATTTGAGGATCTTGGTCGATTCTAATTCACCAATTCAAGGCTCTGTGCTGTGGTGGATTCACACACACTGGCTACCATCGCCATTGGCTCTAGCAGTTTTACTGTCAGTCGGTGGAGTCAGAGACATCTTTCTTCTGGATTTCTCCTTTACAATCAGAAATCATCTGCCCATGTAGGCATTAGAGCCATATGCTCAAGTCACTCTTACCCTGATCTTTGATAAACTAAAGAGATTGAGCTCCTTAGATCTGTCATTTTACAGAGAGAGATTTGAGAAGCTCAATCTGTTTTGTTTAGCCAAGAGAAGGTTAAGAGATGCCTTGATCATGTTTAATAGAAACCTACGTTGGGAGAAGATATTTTGATAGCAGAGAGCTCTTTAATTTAGCAGATAAAGGCAAAATGAGATCTCGTAACTGGAAACTGAAGCGAGATAAATTCAGACTAGAAATAAGGTGCAAACTTTTAATGAGGGTAACTCACAATTTAAAAACTTACCATGGGACACAGTTCTCCATCTCTTGAAGTTTTTAAGTCAAGATTGGATATCTTTCTAAAGGTATGCTCTAGCTCGGAAGTGATGGGCTTGATGCTGGACTCTCTGAATGAAATTCTGTTGCCTGTATTACTCGGGAGGTCAGACTAGATCATAATTATTAGTAGCAAATGCACAAGTGATACAATAAAGACGGGGAAAAGTTCAAAATATAAAGTAGAGATATAAAACAGAGATGTATATGTCAAAAAATGTCAAAAGGGCTTAGGCAGACATCGCACAGATTTTACCCGTTCAACAGCCGTATGGAGTCTGGAAAACCCTTCTGATAAACCTGCACGAGATAAGCAGCGATTCAGCAGGTGTGCAGTGTCCTCAACCACAGCACAGCTGCACCAAGGGCAGTTCCTGAGACCTCCAGTGTGGTTATTTGCCACCCACCTCTTGGTTGTGATAATTGGGTATAACTTTACCCTCGTTGCAAGCTCAACTGCAAAAAGCGAATGAAAGTTCCTAAAGAATCACAGTAACCTATAATAACAAAGGTTGATGGGAAATGGTGCAACAAAGAGGCAGAAAGATGGAATTAGTTCAAACAGAAGAGACTATTGCTATCGTTCCAGGACTGTGTTACGATCATGCCTGGTGCACAAGAAGAGTGTGGGATTATAAATCAGTGACTCAGAATTGGTTAGTCGGAAATTAGGCCTAACTGGTGGACAAAACAATGAGGAGATGGGCTGCTTTGCCCATCGCTTCCATTTGGTTTCCTGGAAAAGAAGTTTTGCAAAGGCAAAGGGAAGCGTGGCGCTAGCTGACTGAGACACAAAAGAAGGGGAAGGAGAAAGCGTCACAATCATGGCTGCCATCCCCACCATCTCCTGGGACCCCGGGCCGCCTTCATCCTAATCCTGAGAGATGTCCGGACAGGACTGGCCCAGATGGAGAGGGAGCCAGATGACACTGGCACGTCTACCAGCTCCAGCTGATGTGAGGCTTTGTCATTCTCCCCTCCTGTTGTGTCCTTTTCCTCCCCCACTTACGTATTCTCTTTTCTCTCTCTTTCCTTTTGCCTTCTGACTAATAAGAGTCTGGCTTAGCTGCCCAAGCCTGTATGTTTTGCGACGCTGCTATGAACCTATGACCAGAAAGAGGCAGCTGAAAGCAATGCTTTGAATTACCCAATGCTGGTTCAAGTTTGCAAGGTCTCAGAGTGGCTGATAAGACCATATGCTGGGCCAGCGTTTTCCAGCAAGGAGGAGGCTATAATGAGAGTTAACAGCAGACCCAGAAGCTGCATTTTCTATCTTTGATGTTCGTTTCTCTCCTCTCTTGTAAGGTCTCATCTCGTTTTTTGGGCAAGGGGTTCAAACTTCAACAGCAGAAGTTTCACCCCATCCAACTAACTTCTTCCCTCTTCTCGAAAGGACAGGTTTTACCATCTTCGTGCCATCGAATAGTTTGTCAAACAAGGAGTTTTTCCTTCTAAAAACTCTCACACTAAAGGGAGCGAGAACAAGAGACGTTAAAATGAAAGTCTTATTTAATGCTTTACATTTCAAAGGCTTTCCCTGTTTTCCCTTCTTTTCTGTGTCTTTCATACAAGGTTAAAAGGATTTTTAATGGTGTATTTGTGATGGTACCAAATAGGGTGAGGTCTCTCATATCAAACCCCACACCTTGTTTAAAACTGTTTCATGTTGGACAATTTCAGGGTCACGTTTGCATCTTTGACTCTTTGGGCCCTTTATTTCATCTAAATCGATACATCACCACCTCACATCTGCAATGGCTGAGCTTTCAGCAGAGGCAGCTCCAAGTCAAACAGCCTCTCCTCAGGCTGCGTAATGATACAGACATTTCATACAGAGGGAGCAATTCATTCCCTTTCCACTCCCCCTAGTGTGACAACATATGCTGTAGAGATTCAGGGATTCCAAGGCCAGAAGGGACCATTGTGTGACCCCCTGTATAGCACAGGCCAGAGACCTGCCCAAAATAATTCCTTGAGCAGATTGTTTAGAAAAACATCACATCTAGATTTAAAAATGGTCAATGATGGAGAACCTATCACGGCCTTTGGTAAATTGCTTCCAAGGCTTAATTACGCTCACTGTCACTTTCACTCACACCTTATTTGCTGTCTGAATTTGTCTAGCTTCAACTTCCAGCCACTGGATCATGTTCTCCCTTTCTTTGCTAGATTGAAGAGATTTGCTAGATTACATATTTGTTTCCCATGTAGATACTTACAGTTATAGGCTGTAATCAAGTCACCCCTTAACCTTCTCTGTGTTACGATATCTGTCACTATATGGCATGTTTTCTAATCTTTTAGTCGTTCTTATGACTCTGCTCTGAATAGGGTGATCAGATGTCCCTGTACTAGGGGTTTTGTCTTATATAGGCAACTATATCACTTCTCCCCCCCCCAATGGAAAAAAAAGTGTCTCAATTTTGCTATCTGGGTACCCTAGCTCTCAACCATCTCCAGTTTATCAAGATCCTTCTGGTGTTTTCATCCTTTATTTTCACACCCATTCAGGGCACTTGTCATGATGTCTGACCAGTGCGTTTCCAATAGAATAGTCTAATGCGGCTGGGATTATTGCAAGGGCGACATTGCTCTTCTGGAGAGATCCACTGGGTCACTTATGCCGTCTTTTCCCTCCTCCCCCGGGTCTGTTGCTTTGACACTGTCAGCCTAACTGCTGTAAATGGATGTTGAGCATCCAGCCGTTACTAGCAGTGTCAGGGGTTAAACAGCATTCTGTCTAGAAGAATAATGAAATGATGTAACCCCTGAATGCAGGTGCAACAAAGGGGACCCAGTCTTCCTATAATGTAGTAGTTATGAGACTTAAATTGAAGCTGAGGGCAGGTAAAGCACAAAGCCATAAAGTCAGTCTTTTTAACATATTCCAGAGGTGGGAGACCTAAGCCTATTTAAAACATTTCTGCATTGAGGAGCAGAGAGCCAAGATAATTATTTTTGAGCCAGGATATAAAATGCTAAACACTGGCTTTATTAGACCTCTATGAAAGTCTGGGTGAAATACTGCCGCTTTGAAAGTATTTTTGTGAGACAGAAATGAGAATCACTTTAAATAATTATCCACATTCCTCTGAGGAGAGACCCCAACGTTCAGCTGAAGACACTGTCAATTTCAGAGCTCTTTTAACGGTTGAGGCTGTCACTTCTCTGCAGCCCCTTTTCTGCTTGCACGATGAGGTTGCTGCAGAGTACCTGTGATGTAACCGCTCCTTCATAAGCACATAAATATTAAGTTTGAGCTCATCCAGCTGCAGACCTGAGAGTTAGCGGAAAAGTTTTATTGGTCTGTGGCAGAGTCCCCATTTTCAGGATGACAAATTGCTAAGCAATGAGC
The DNA here is from genome assembly GCF_026122565.2 of Emydura macquarii macquarii. NCBI lineage: Eukaryota > Metazoa > Chordata > Testudines > Chelidae > Emydura > Emydura macquarii. The sequence continues at coordinate 524,920 of NW_027130449.1, read as the reverse complement.
AGTGCTAATCCAAAAGGGACTCCGAGAGTTAAGAGGGAAAATTGAGCAGTTGGAGCAGAAAATGAGGATGCTCCTGGCCTGGTTTGCATTCTCCTCCCTTTATCCCAGTGCAGCGGGAGCCCTCTGTCCTGAATGGAGCCTTTCTGGCACTAGCAACACCTCCTGCTTGTCCATCTATACAGGGCATCTGTCTAGTTCAAAGACACCTGTCTTGATGGTATCTAGGAGCATTAGAATGCGCCCCTGCATTGAATGGAAATGGGCCCCTCCTTGCAATTGGAGCAGCGCCCCTCCTGGCACTCGGGGGAAGGGGGGGTGGTAGTGTTTAGGTGGCTGACACATGTTTTGAAACCCCCAGCACACACCTTTTGGAATGCCTGTTAGAGACTCTGGGAGAAGCTTTCAGAAATCGGGGCAGCTTGCAGCCGCCTTTCTCTAATGGAGAGATGATGTTGATGGAATAAACGGGAGGGAAATGGACAGATGTGCAGGATCACCCAGCCTCTCTTTCCTGTGCCTCACCCCAGCATAGAAATCTTACACCGTTTTAAATCCTTTCTCCCTGGGCACCTTTCCCGTAAGATCTGAGCTGAAGGGAGGAGTCCGAGTGGCTTTGGGGGGGCCCTTTTATTCTAGCAGGAGTGTCAGCTTTTTCTGCCTCTAGCTCTCTGAAAAGAGCCAACTTCTCAGCTTCTCACTTGGGCGCAGAAGGAACCAAACACTCCTCTTGGCAACAATCAAGTTCTGGTCTTGGTTTGTCAGCATCTCACAAAAGCAGCCCTGCCTGCTCAGACCTGATAGCATTGAGAGCAGCAGAGTCCAGAGAGTCCTTCCCTCCCCTCATCCCTTTCCCACCTTAGCCAACCCCCCCGGGGCACTATGGAACCTGGGTCGGTTTCTCTGTCTGCGCTTTCCAGTCGGGTGGCTTCTGTTGGAAATAAAGGAAAGCTGAGCCCAAGCAGCCAGGCAGGGAATCACTTCCTCTCAAAGTGCCACCATGTCCCTGCTCCAGAGAACCCTGCGCGGGCAGGCAGAGGAAACACATTAACTCTTGGCCTGGCCTCAGCTGTTTTCCTTAGGGGAGGCTCTAGGGGTGCTGAGCTGGGATGCTAAGTGGGCCTGTGACCAAGAAGAAGAGGGCTGGTCAGGATACCTGGGCACAGGAAGTCCCGTCCACTCCCCCTCTCCCTGCCAGGAACCGTCCCTCCTCCCCACCGGCTGAGGGGCGGGCAGCTCATTGCACTGACTGGAACTGGGCAGAAGCAGCACAGAGCGCAGAGAAACTCTATGTGAGAGGCCTGCTGAGAGCAGGGGATGAGGCAGGCAGGAAGGAGAGGGACTGGGGAAGCAGAGTAGGTGGTGTTCAGCAAGGGGGGCGAGAGATGCCTTGCAGGAGCAGAGCTTGTTCAGTTCCTGTCCCTCTGCCTACAACCCCCAAGAGAGGGGATCAGCCATAAAGGATGCTCAATGTGATGCCAGTTGGAATGTCCCTTGGCACAAGGGGAGCACACGCAGGTCACTGATCCATCCATCCATCCATCCATCTATCTGGGACCCTCAAGCAGCCTTCAAAGAACTGATCTCATAACTTCCTGCAGCTCACGCTGGTGGTTGGCCACATTCTTCGCAGACGGCCAGGCCCAGGTGATCTCCATGCAGAGGCAGCCTGGATGTCCCAGGGCATGGCTAGCTATGCAAAGCTGCAGTGCAGCGAGGGAAGGTCGCAGCCGGTTCCCTGTGCTCGCGTGGCATTAAAGCACCGAGATCGTGGAGACGATGTACCGCGAACACAGCAAAGCCTGATGTTCACTGCGCCTGCAGCTGACTCGCTCTGTCCCTGAAAGGCAAGCCCCACCTTTCAATACGGAGGGTGACCCCTTTGACCTCCGCCATCCCACCCCAGAGCCTTACTCAACAACAGCGGCTCCATACCCTTCCTGAGCGAGGAGAAACATGTCCAGCAGCACCACCTGCAGGAATGCAGGACACTGGGGGTCCCTAACCCTCCATCCTTCCCCACTGCTAAATGCCGTGCACTTGGACGGTGAACCCACGGAGAGAGGAAGCCTTTACTTCTCCACATTTTCCTCACTTACCGTTATAACTTCCCTCTTGTCTGGAATGGACCTCAGCCAGCTTGTTCGCATGGACGTCTCCTTCTTAGGCGCTGGAAGGAAAGGACAGAGTCAGAGAGCGGAGAGAGCAGTCTCGCATAGATTCACGGCTCTTAAGGTCAGAAGGGCCCATTATGATTCTCTAGTCTGACCTCTGGCATATCGCAGGCCAGAGATCCCCACTCAGAGACTCCAGTCACCTGTGCTGGAGGGAACCTTATCGGCACACTGCTTCCTCACATTCTCACCCAGGGCCTTTATGCCAGAATGGAGCTGGTGGGACCCAGGAATCCCACATCAGTTCCTTCAGGGCCAGATGGAAAACTGCTGGCATCTCTCTAGGAGGAAAGCGTAGAACTGTCACGGGGATCCTCCCTACCCCAGCCTGAGGCTTCAAGTGGAGCAACAAAACCTCCAAGGGGAAGGTGTCCTAGGTTGCGGACAAGTGTAACATAATCAGCACGGATCCCTGATCTCTGTCCATACTGAGGCACAGGTTATCGCCACGGGGCCTAGGCAGTCAGCTGATGCCAGCTGCTTGACAGATGTCCTCTTTGCTCTTTTACGGGTGCGATCTGCTGCTGGATGGAGTCCAAATGGCTTCTGTATGTCATACCTGTCATGCCTAACCTATTGCATGGGTGATGGCTTCTAGCTAGGTCACAAGGCACCGCCTGCCCTCGTGCTTCACTGACGTGTCTGTCACGTTCCGACAGCTGAGAGGAGGAGCTGAAACCTACAGCCCACTGGTTCCTAAGGAAAGCCTTATGCAAACCACAAGACTGGATTCTGATTTGAGGACTTTTCAGTTATTGCTGGTCTTCAGGCTGATAAGACTCCCTGAAACCTGTACAGTTAGTGTGGCGCCGAGGCAGCACGCACTTTCCAGCTCAGCAGCGTGTTTTCAGTCACTCGTGCCTTTCCCACGCTTTCGCCGTTTGTCAGTACATTTTCCATACTTGGGCTCTACTTACACTCGTTTTATTTTTCCAAGTTTGAGGTGAATGAAACAGATACACACTTGCCATTCTGAGGAAAACCAGGTTGCTTTCCCCCCAGCATGCCTTCAGCTGATTCGACTAATGGCAGGAAGGGAGAACTGTACTGGGAGAAATAGTTCCAGAGCCACCGTTGCATCCTCCCGCGAATCCCTGCGGCAACGGAATAGCTGCTGATGCCTGGATTCTTTGGTGACTCACAGCAACTCACCCTTGTCAGCCATGTCAGCTCTGATCTCCTGCTCCTGGGCACCAGCATATTAACACACACACGCACATGCAAACACACACAAATATTTGTGTACAACTGTGATGGAGTCCACCAGGAACTGGGCTCTGGAACCGCTTGGGCGAAGCCAGGCAGGACTCTAGTTCTTGGAGTCTGCCCCCCCCTTGGGACTCCACACACCAGTGCAGCCACCTCCTGACCCTGGCCTCGCAGTGTTCAGCCCCCCTGCTCCGCCTGAACTCCCCCTGAGTGTCCCCCTGGATGGGATTCTGGAGAGCTCCGACATGCCCCAAAGGGGCCATGCACCCGCCTTGCAGTCAGGAGCGATTCACAGCCAGCGTGGAAATCAGAAGGGTTTATTAGTTCTCAGGATGACAGCGTAGAAAGATTTTGTTAGCAGATTAATTAGAAGTTACAGCAGTAACCAACTAGGGAGCCTCAGAGCCCATCCTCAGGCCCTGCTCCCCCGACCTCTCACAGGGGACTGGGCTCTTCCAGTCAGCCACCCCCAGCCACGCCTCCCTTGCCCTCCCCAGTCCTTTGTCTCCTTCCTGGGCAAGGTGGCCACTCTCCTGGTTTCCTCCTGCTGCAACCTGCTGCAGCTGGTTGACCCAGGAGGGCAGAGGGGTCCTGGCCATTGTTTGTGTACATGTGGCTGGATAAGGCCCATCCGCCCTCTAGTGGCCTCTGCAATGATCACACACCCAGGTCCTATCACTGAAATACACGAGTAACATACAGGGGAAACTGAGGCACACACAGCACTCAGAGAAAACCCCCCAAATACCTCAGGTTTGTCACAACAACCGCCAGCCCCTATGAGTAAGAAGTGGTGGCAGGATATTCACTCCTCGCGTTCTCCCCTTGGATCCCCGGTCTCTCAGTCAGTGGCTCCCCCACTTGTGCCACTGGGTGAAATGGCCAGTTTCAAAACAATAGCTGCATCCTCCTGCTACTCCCTGAGCTGCTGCTTTGATTCTTTGATGCAAGTAGAACCAGAGACTTCAGCTGCTGTTGGTAACATCACGTCCATCCCTGCAACCACATGGCAAAGTATTCCCCCCACACACACCTTTTCTCATCCCGCCGATGGGGGTGATGCTTTGATGGGCTCAATGAAAATACAAGATCAGTGATTTCCCAGAGCCCGGGAAATGCAAGACAAATTGGGATCCAGAATGTGCAGAATCGGGAGCAAGGATTGGGGCAGTTGTTGGCATCTGGCCTACCTGGAGTTCAGCAAAAGCATCTCTTTTTCTCTGCCTACCCCAGGCCCCTCACTGCCATGTCTAAGCAGTAGCTGGCTTCCAGCTTCTGTTAAGGAAGATGCCACGTGGACTAGAAGGGAGGCTCATTGGGACTCAAATCTGTTGAACTTGAATTGAAATCTGTGCAATCTGCCTTTCTCTGAAGTAGTGAGGGAATGGGCGTGTGGAATGGAGAGAGCTTTCAGGCTGCCCCGTTGTTCATTACCCACTAAATGCTCAGCAAGATTGAGCTCTTTATGCTGGATCTCTTATTTTCGCTGGGAGCAGAAGTTAGATTTACCGGACAGTAATTGCCAGGATCACTAATCTTTCCCTTTTGAAAATCAGTACCGCAGTGACTTTCCACCATAAATTGTCAGTGCTTCAATTAGTTCATTACCCTCACGTCTTAAAATGCATTTAATTTGGACTTGCTTATTTGCATGTGTTCCTTTTCCCCTGGATTCATTTGCCAGTTCTTGGGCAAAAATTATTTTTACGGGCTCTCCCTTCTTTATTAATATGTCCAATTTTATTTTCTATGCTTGCCTTTTTGAAGACAGCTTTTAAAGCAGGTTGGTATGTTAGCATCCTTGTTAGTTTCATCCCTTTCCTCCAGTACTAATGAATAAGCCTGCCCTCCCCTGGTATTTCCGTCTTCCCTGAGATGTTTGTAAAAGCCCTTCTTATTTTCCTTAACCCCTTTGGCATTAACTTGTTTAGCTTCCCTTTCCATTACCCTTATTAGCCCTGCTTGCCTCTTTTCCATTTACCCTCACATTTCTGAGCAGCCCTTATGAAGCCACCTTATGAAGCCAGTGGCTTCAGTCTTTTTAGCTGAGCTGTTTGCGGGTTAATCTTCGTTTACTGGCCAGTGAGCAAGCACCACATGCTCTGGGAGCTTCTGCAGCAAGGCCATTCCACATCAAACTGGAACAGGCTTGGTTTCAAGCCAGACTGAACCACATTTGTATTCTCTCTCTAATTATCATCCCCCACGGAGGGGAAAAAGGTGGATGCTGTGTGGAATAAGAGGGGGACTAGTTTACTATGCTCCCTAGCAAGCTGAACCACTGAAATGCTTGATCTGGGGTGATCTGAATTTTAGGATCTCCTGTCGGGTGTGGTTCTCCTACAGATGACCCCAGCTTTGAAATCAGAGCAATATATCTTTAAGAGCTTCTTTATAAATCCTTCTTTCCTTTCATCCCCCAGCGCTAGGATGGATTGAGGCAGGGTAAGGAAACCTGAATAACTAATCAGAGTCCTCATTAACCCCCCACTGAGATGCTCAAACATTCACTTTGCTGTTTGTGAAGCAGAAAAAAAAAATTCGGCATTAAAATTGATGTGTTATTAATCCCACTGCTCTAGACCTCCAGGACACCAAATTTCCTCTGTTTTGCCCGAGGCCGAACGGTATGGTGCCTGCTTCGACAGGATGCTTCGTCTTTTTATTATTTATTGGCCCATTGCAGTGAGGCAACTTTTCACAGAGTGACTGCTCAGCTCTCATCAGCAGTGCTTCACATCAGCCCCTTGTGTGCGCACACGCTGACGTGTACACACACCCGCACACGTGTACGTACTCGTGTGCTCACACGCAGGTGTTTACATGTACGCACATACATCATAGACTCATGCAGGCACAGTCACACCCATACACCTTTGCACACACGTATAAATGTGTACGCCTGCATGCACACACACACACTCGCGTGTACGTACATGCCCCCCACATATATGCTTACACGCAGGTGGGCACACATGCATGGAAGAGCTGCTCTCCTGTTTCTCACACCTTACTTAGACAAGATGCACAGAGACACAACTTTGCCTCTCAGAAGTTTTTTTTTGCTGTAGTTTATAGGCAATCCTATGATTTCTGCACTCTGTCTCTGCTCATCTCAGTGAGAAATCTAAATAGGCTTATTGTATCAACAGCATTTAACTATCAGGTCTTTTAAAGATGCGGCAGGTTAACAAGAATGCCCCTTTTTATTGGGGTTCTCTTGGGCTATTTATGCCACTGCCTGTAAACAGGCTCAGTAAAACCCTTCGTATAATTAATCTACAGAAACATTAGTTTGGGGTTGTTACACAGATGGCACAACACCAAAAAAGCAAGAAAATGATTCCCTTCACTCCTCCACTTGTAGCCACCCACCTTACCATTAGCACAGCTGCTGTGCACCACAACCTGAATTCTTTGCTCCTTCTGCACACATCCCTTTACGAGGGGTGATGATGATGGCAATTTCTATCATTTATATTACCAATCAAACTCTGGTTGTTGTGGCTGTTTGGTGCGGCAGCTGGTTGTGTAGTTGTCGCTGTTTGGTGTGGCAGGTGGTTGTGTAGTTGTGGTCAGATTTCAAGGCCAGAAGAGACCATTGTGATAATCTGATCTGACCTCCTGTATAGCACAGACCAGAGAAATTCCCAAAATAATTCCTTGAACTGATCTTCTAGACAAACTTCCAAACTTGAATGTGTCTGTGATGGAGAATCCACAATGACCCTCGGTAAGTTGTTCCTATGGTTAATTTTACTGTTGAAAAAGTACTCCTTATTTCCAGTCTCAGTTTGTCTAGCTTCAGCTTCCAGCCTCTGGATCGTGTCAGACCTTTATCTGCTAGACTGAAGAGCCCATCATCAAATATTTGTTCCCCACGGAGGTACTTACAGATAGTGATCAAGACACCCCTTAACCTTCTCTTTGTTCAGTTAAAAAGACTGAGCTCCTTCAGTCTGTAACAATAGGGGTTCGTCTTCACATGCAGCACACCGCTGGAGCGCTTTAGTGAAGACATGCTACGCTGACAGAGCGTCAGCCATCAGCATAGTTAATCCACCTCTAGCTATGTCAAAGGCAGAAGCTCTCCCGCCAACATAGCACTGTCTACACTAGGGTGAGCAGATGTCCTGATATATAGGAACAGTCCTGATATTTGGGGCTTTGTCTTATATAGGTGCCTATTACCCCCCCACTCCCAGTCCCAAGTTTTCACACTTGCTGTCTGGTCCCCCTAGTCTACACAGGGCGTTAGATCGGCTCAGGGGTGTGGATTTTTCACACCTCAGAATGACACAGTTATACGGATATAGGTCTGTAGTATAGGCCTGGCACCAGGCAGGTTTTCTTCTACTCTAATCATTCTTGTGGCTCTTCTCTGAACCCTCCCCAATTTATCAACATTCTTGAATTGTGGACAGCAGACCTGACCCCAGCATCCTAGCAGCGGTTGCACCAGTGCCAAACACAGAGGTAAAATAACCTCTCTGCACCTACTCGAGATTCCTCTGTTGAATCCCAGGGTTGCATTAGCCCTTTTGGCCATAGTATCAAACCTGGGAGCTTGTGTTCAGCTGATTATCTACCATGAGGTCTTCTCCAACCCTAATATTCTATGAATATTCTGCGATTCTATGACCCCTAGATCTTTTTCAGAGTCGCTGCTTCCCAGGATAGTTCCCCATCCTGTAAGTAGGGCCCATGTTCTTTGTGCTGAGATGTGTCCATTTATATTTAGCCATATTAAAACGCATATTGTTTGCTTGCATCCAGCTTACCAAGTGATCCAGACCTCTCTGAATCAGACACCTACCTGTCTTCGTCATTATTTACCATTCTTCCAATTTTTGTGTCCACTACAAACTATATTGGTGATGATCATATGGTTTTCCTCAAGTCATTAAAAAAGTGTTAAATAGTGCAGGGCCAAGAACCAGGCCCTGAATGTTTGCTGAGGTGACTGGTTCTGTAGCTGTGTATGTTTGGTGTCTATCTGGTTGCACTGGGGGAGGGTCAGTTGGTAAGCGGGCTTATAGGGGGGATGTGACATTCCCCAGTGTACAGTCTGGACTGATGGACAGCCATGTCCCCTCAATTTTACAACGTGGGGTGCTTTGTACACTGCTTCGCTGTCAGAGCAACCACTCCTGGTCTGCTCACACACAGCCTCCAGCACATAATCACTCTCAGCTATACTGTGTGAGTTCTATAGGCAGCCAGTTGTGAATTACTCTGCAGAGCAACACCAGCAAACTCCCAGTCCCAGACTTTCCCCCAGAAATGTGCGTCTTGTATTGCCCGGCCCTCTCCTGGACAATACAAGCTCTTATGAAGTCCGTCATTTATTAACAGAAAATGGTATGCACAAATCATGTTATCCCAAATAGAGGTTCTCAAACACTTCAGTCCAAACGCACTGGTTCAGATAAAACAACAAAACAAAACAAATGTATTAACTACAGAAAGATTGATTTTACGTGACTACAAATGATGAGACATACAATTCAGGATTGGTCACAAGGAAATTAAAGGTAAAACATAGCTCACATCTAATTTAACAAGGTAAGTGAATTCAAAGCAAAGGGCTCTCTCCCCACGTGTGCCAGCAGTCTGACTAACAGAGCCTCTTTCAGTCAGGATCTCCCCCTAGTCCCCTGCTGCTTCCTTTGTTCTTCAGTGGCTGATGCTGCCATGGTTAGCGAACGAGGAAGAGATGATTTGGGGTGTCTGGCTTCTCCTTTTATAGTCTTTTCTCTTACACAAAAATCATCTTCAGCTGTTGTTCAGGAGGCAGAGAGTTTGTGTGGCCAGGAACCTTAAGCTGCTTCTTTGTCAAAACATAGATTGTTTGCCCACACCTTCTTTTTTGCAGAAGAGTGGCCACTTAACCAGGTGATGGTCCATTTCCTCTCACTGACACCTGGCTGGGCGTTGGCTAGCCTTTTGTCTCTGGGAAACTTGTCCCTGGCTGCCCTCCAGAACATGTAAGAACATGTCCTCCAGGCCTGCCAAGAAAGGCTGCACAGAAGCAGCCAATCAGAGCCCAGCAGGCTTAAATAAAAGGAGCTGCAGGGCCTGAGCAGGGCAGTCCGTGACTGGGGGCCAGAAGGGTGAAGGAGGGGGTTCGTCTCGCCTCGCCGGAGCTCGGCTGCATTTCCTAAAACCTGGGAGCAAGAGGCCCTGAGGGCTCTGACCCTAAGGTAGCAGATGGAGGTAAAGAGGCCTGGGGAATGTAGCAGCAACCAGTTAATGAACGCAGGACGTGGCTGCTGTGTGTATGTGTCTGGGGTGGTGGGTGGGCCCAAGTTCCCCGACTGGCAAAGTGGTTTAAACCCTGAGAAGCGGACCAGGCTTGTTTAGAAGTCTGACCAAAGGGGTAGCTTTGAAGGGCCCAGAGATGGGCCTGAAGACCCTGGTGACGGCAGATACCTGTGTTGGGCTTTCCCTTCCCTGGAAAGGTTTATTCCAACGGTATGACTCTGCTGGAGGGCCGAGACACTTGAAGACCTGCCAAGCAAGGTTAACGACCAAGAGGGAGTGCCCTGGTCAGGAATAGGTCAGCACCACCAGATGCAGCAGCAGGAGGCGCTCGAGTGGTGTGTGTCCCCTGTCACCGAACCCCTGCTCTGAAAGAGCTTAAAAGCAGTCCTGACATCTATAGCTGGAGAGAGATTCTAGCAGCACCATGCAGTATTGTTCTCGGTGCATGTGGATATCTATAAGATGCCTCTGTGTTACCTATTTTCTCTGCATCTGAAGAAGAGAGCTGAAGTCTCTCGAAAGCTTATGCCTGCAAATATTAAATATGTTAGTCTTTAAAGTGCCACAGAACTCTCGTTGGTTTTTTGGGTTTTTTTTAGTATTGTGCCTGGGTATACTTAAATGCAGATACCCAAATCTGTATCTGGGTATTTAGTCATTACAAACGTGTTCTCAAGGATCATTTCCACACACTTAACAGCAGTATTCTTGGTTGTCTAGTTTTTGTAATGGTTTTGCTAACTGGTGATACTACCTTTACAAGAACACTTTTGTCTGGGGATATGTGCGCATGTCAAGAGGAATAGGTAAGATTCCTTACTCTTTGCCATTGAGTTTGCAGAGTGAGTCAGTCTAAAGTCAAGCCATTCCAAAGTTAAGGTAACCTGAGCAACCTTAACTCACCACCTGTGTGAAGGCAAGCGACAGTCTTTAATCACAAACTGTTATTTCTTCTAGGCCCCTGTCTCATTCAGGGTGAAATTTACTACACCCACACAAAGCTGAAGGGTGAAATCCAGGCCCTTGTGAAGTCAAAGTGGGAGTTTTTCTGTTTACTTCATGAGGGTCATGATGTCATCCCAAATCATAGCACCAGAGGGTTTGCAGGGACCGCAAGGGTCATGTAGTCTGACCCCCTGCCCAGACGCAAGATTTGTTGTGTCTAAACCATCCAGGACAGGTGGCATCCAGCCTTCTTTTGAAAACCTCCAGTGAAGGAGCGTCCATGACCTCCCGAGGCATCTGTTCCATTGTCCTACAGTTCTTACAGCTAGGACGTTTTTCCTGAGATTTAATCTAAATCTGCCATGCTGTAGTTTGAACCCACTGCCTCTTGTCCTGTCCTCTGTGGCAAGAGAAAACAATTTTTTTTCCATCTCTTTATGGCAGCCTTTTAAGTATTTGAAGACTGCTGTCATGTACCCCTCAATCTCCTCTTTTCCAAACTAAAACATACCCAGTGCCTTCTGCCTTTGCTCATACAGCTTGCATTCCATCCCTTTGATCATCTTTGTCATTCGCCTCTGGATCCTTTCCAGTTTCTCTACATCCTTTCTATAGATTGGTAACCAAAACCGGACACAGTACTCTAGCTGAGGTCTAACCAGCACCGAGTGAAGCAGTACTATCACCTCCCGTGACTTGCACGCTATGCCTCTGTAAATGCAACTGAAAATTGCACTTGCTTTTTTTTCAAAAGCATCACATTGCTGACTCATGTTGAGGTTGCGATTCACCACAACTCCCAGATCCTTCTCAACAGTGCTGCTGCCAAGACAGTTATCCCCCATTCTGTATATGTGCATTTGGTTTTTCTTCCCTAAGTGTAGCACCTTCCATTTGTCTTTGCTGAATTTCATTTTGTTGTCTATAGCCCAGTTTATCAAGATCCCTTTGAATTTTAGCTCTATCCTCCAAAGGGCTGGCAACCCCCACTAGCTTTGTGTCATCTGCCGATTTGATCAGTCTGCTCTCTATTCCTACATCCAGATCATTAATAAAGATGTTAAACAACACCAGATCCAGCATAGATCCCTGTGGAACCGCACTTGAGACCTCCTTCCAATTTGACATCATTCCATTAATAGTTACTGTTCGTTTGTGGTTGTTTAACCAACTATACCTATAATTATAATGATAACTACTTAATGATAGTTTTACTAAACCTGCATTTCTCCAGCTTATTTATGAGAATGTCATGTGGGACTGTGTCAAAAGTTTTGCTGAAGTCCAGGTATATTATGTCTACAGCATTCCCCTATCCACCAAACCAGTTACCTTGTCAAAGAATATTTGGCATCTGTGCATGTGGAGTTCAGGAAAGCTAGATTGAAATTTTTCCGTGTGGGGAAAAATTCTGCTTTTTGTTTTAAAAAAATTAAAATCTTTAAACTTCTGGTTTTTTGTTTTCAGTTTTCTGACAAATTGAAAACTTTTGAGGAAAGCAGACACCTGCCATGAAAACTTTAATTTTGTCAAAAATCCCAAATTTCCATTTGGAAAAAAACTTTCACTGGAAAGTTTTTCACCAGACCTAGAGAGCAGGTAGGCTGGGACCTTGAAATTCACACCCTTAACCTGGGGTAAGGTTGAACACCCACCGGCACCATCCTTGGGCTATTCCTCCTGCCAGGGGAGTGGAATGGTAGTCACAGCCCCTTCGTGCAGGTTGTGAAGGGCACTACTGGATCCACATAAAAGGAGAATCTGTGGCCCCTCTTCTGGCCTGCCCGGATCACCCGTTGCACACCCTGCAAAGTGATCTTCCGCACCAGCCTTCCATGGGTTGGTGCAGAGACCATCTCAGTGGCACGCGGGGGGTTAGCACTGTGCTACTGCTCTGTCCGTCAAGCTTGTATATGTGGAGGGCCCTGTGTTCTTTGCTCAAAAAGGCAGATTGGACGGTGTGCAGTGTAAGAAGCCAGAGTGTGGTACTGATTTGTAAATAGTTTCTCTAAGTCGCAGTGCAGTGTAATTGCTATCTAACTATAGGAACAGGCGATGGGTTGTCTCCCCCTAGTGGCTGATACCAGCCACTCTACAACCTACTGCTATCTCAGAGTTAAAGGCGCGCTCTTCTAGTTCAGGTGACGGATGGCTCTGTTGCTGCTACTGAAGGTGCAGATTGAACCCTACTGGCGGTCTGTATGTTCATGCAGCCACGGTGCACTATGCGGCCATGCTGGAAACTGCCTGTGGCTCAGAGGCCACTGCTGTGGTCTTTTGACTCTTAGAGGCAGAGGTTTCCATCTCTTCTCCTAGCATGTGACAGGGTGTCAATGCAGAGTTTTTGTGCAGCTTGTTTATATGTCTCCCAAGGTGATGACTCGAGCTGTCAAAAGCCTTGTTAACGTATTGGCCATTATGCCTTTGCTGTAATACACAATCATTAGAGTATCTCCCAGTGTGCACTAGACCTCCAGTCCAGTATCCTGGATAGTGCATCTCTCAAATTCCATTTGCCACACTTCAGAGGACACCTTTTCAAGCCTCAACGTGTATTCCAGCTAAAAATATTTCTCTCCCTCTCCGGGGGTGTTTGGTTCAACATCCCTCGTGGGATTGGTTCTTTTAATCTTCTCAATAGAGTCATCCAGCACAGAAATTGGGCAGATTCTCAGTACAATTGCATGACAACTAGTGTATGGAGACCTGCACCCAGACATTCTCCTCAGAGTAGGACCGCAGACTTGTCAGGTTGACATGTTTGACTTCCACTAGTATTAAAAATCAGGCTTGCTCATGGCAGCAGAGAATAATGGATGCCTTTTTGCATCAGACAAATCTCCATTTTATATGTATTTAGTTTTTCCCAATTATTCATTTCCACCCATGCAGCAAGAAGCAGGATGACAGAAATTTCTCTGAAAGAGGAGTGTAAATATTTACTTGTAAATACTCGGTAGCGTTTGGCAGTGAACTGCAGAGCACGAGCTTTCTGGCGTGTGGATTACAGCCGGTGCAAGACAAAAGCAGGTTAAGAGAGGGGGAGACAGAGGTCACGTGGTCCTCTCATCTTGGTGGGGTTGTGCTGAATTGAGGACACACCAAGCAGAAATTTGACTCTGAGGCAGAGCTGAGCTTGCATAGGAATTCTGAGAGTTTCACATTGCAAGAAACTCTTCCTTTAAATGCTGGGATTTGGGTTGGATTTCCAGGTTTGTTTTAAAGAAACAGGGAGAAAAATTCTGGAATGTGGGAACTATTTGCTAGACAGCAGCAGAATGCTCTGTCTTATACAAGATTCTCATTGAAGGGGGTAACAGTTCCTGGAGAAGCCCTTGCCTCACTGTGCGTGCTCTTTGTGTAGTGACTGAGACAGGGTTTTCACATTTTCTAGGATAATCTGTAATTCCACCGAGCTGTATTTGCCTGCAGGTGCAGTGGCAACAAAACACAGACCCACTTAGTGTTACTAAAATTTAGGTGAAATTCACCTCTTTGCACAGGGCCAGTATAAGGGCTGGGCACCACTGAAGACTTCAAAATAGATCTGAAATGGACATATGTAGATTATTGACCCTGAGTTAGTCCTCTGCTTGGGGTGAATTTTCACTTAAATGGCCAGGACTGGAGTGTGTGTTTTGGTTTTTGGTTTTTTTTAAAGCCCTTATATCTCAGCCTAATCAAAACAGATTTTCACTGGACCATTGGTAGGCACATATTCAATCTAGAGACCATGTGTCTCCTACCTAGTTCTTACCACCTCACTGATCCTAAAGAGCTATTCAAATAAAGTTTGCACTTTTTGTTGTATAATGAGATGTTTTGTTTTTTGCTCTCTTCAAGCTCAAGGGCTCCAATTTTTAAATTTAAAAAAAAAGCACCCTTGGACAAAGACCAGGTATTGAAAATTTCAGCCCAAAAGGTGAAAATATGAGAATTAGAAATAATTGAGAAGGCCCATTAACATTAAAATGCATAGGCAATATTCATTAGACATCTGATGTCCTCTGTTGTGTGATGGGCAAGATGTTTGTAATGAACTTAATTGGTTACTTACAGTATGGATGATTCTTCAACAATTCTTGGGCACCAATAGCAATTCTTTTCTGACAGCAGGAATGGCCTAATAGGCTTCCAGAAATGGTCCAGTTTTCTATATCACTGGCATCTAACTTAAAATTAATAACCACCCTTCAGGCTTCAACTCCAAGTGCCCCACTCTGGGAACCCAGCTATATGTATAGTAAGTGGGGTTTGGGGTTTTTTGTGTGTGTGTTTTTTTAAAGGCCCATATGCATTTAACTACAAAGTAATACATATGTTCCGGGAGAATCTCTAAGGCTCTGGAGTGTGCTGCAGTTGGAGGCACCTTGTTCTCTATGTTGGGGATATTCACAGGAATTTCAGCTGAGAAAAATCACCTCCATACTTGTGGGTTCATCACTTTCTGTTGGGAGGCACCATTTCCCGATGAACTAGCAAATAGCAGAGAGACCTTCCCTCTCTATCTGCATCTGATGTTCTAATCATTGGGATATGGAACATAGGATGCAAGGCATTAGATCTAACTAGCTCTCCAGAGGTGATGGAGGTTAGACGGATTCATGCCTTCTCGAAGAATGAATTACCGTTTCTACATGGTTGCTGGATTCATACATTCCAAGGTCCGAAGGGACCACAGATCATCTAGTCTGACCTCCTGTATAACATAACTTCCCCTAACCTCAGTGCTGTTTGTGAGCATTCCCTGACACCAACGTTTTTCAAGGCAATCAACTGTGCTGTATTGCTTCATTATACAGCGGTATCAGCGTCCCTGCCATGTCATTCTCTTTGGGCCGTGTAGTCGGCTGTTGTTCAGTGGTGTTGCTCCTTTGACTTCAACAGAGCTGCACCCATTTACATCACTGTAAAATTTGCCCTATGTTTGAAACTCTGGCTTCCTCACATTTGTGATCTTGTCGGCATATCTTAATAAGGGTCACATGAAAACAATGTGGTGATTAGTAACCAGACCCTGAATCCTGGAGGGGCAGGAATCCAGCCCAGGGCCGTGGTCATCTAAAAGAGACCTGGGATTTGTCTTTCTGGGAGTTGCCCTTTGCTGATTTTCCTTTTTCACCGTAAGCCATCTCCTGCCACCATCTCCATTGCACCCACCTCTGCTTAGAACCATTCCATGTTGTGCCTTTGGACTTGCTACCTTGTTGTTTTTTACACAACTGGGAGGTCTGTACATTGGTGTGATTCGTAACGGGGCCCGCACCCAAGCAGTCGTGTGTAATGCAGAGCAGGCTTGGGATGGGCTGAGCTGAAGGTCGTTTAGTAGTGGATTCATTTTCCCTCTCCCCGCAGCCCAGTTTGCAGACTCTTACGTCCCATGGTGCTCTAGTACAGTCAGCCTTGTTAATTAGGTGTTTGGGGAGAGCAGCATGATATCAGCCCCCTTGACCATTCTGTAGCCTCTGGGTCAGTTGGCTGTAAGTGAAGTAGGATGACCTTAGTCTCCTCCGAAGATAAGATTTTACATTTGATTGAAGGTGGGAGAGAATGTCCCATCTGAGACACTGCTCTAAAGAAGCAAAGCCCTTATGGGACCAAATTAAACCTTGGTGCAAGGGGGCACAACACCCACTGAATCCATGAGAGTGGCGCCTGCTTATTCCAGGGTGGATTTGTTGCTTGTTTTGCAATATTGCAGCAGCAATGATTGCTAATAGCACGGTGCTGTAAATTATGATGGTTTGACATTGGCCACGGTTTCCTCATTTTCTATCTCCTTTTACTTTTGCCTCCTCTCTTCCTGTCAGATAAATTGTCATGCTGATGCTCAGAGGAATAGCTACCAGGGATAGAAGATGAGGTGAGAGGCAATATTTCAGCCGGGAAGCTTTCTTCAGGCTGTAGGGGAAATAACAAGGACCAGGTGAATTGTTAATTATGGGGGCAAATCTATTTACTTCCACAGCCTGTAGAAAGCCATATGACTATAGTGTCACCCGTGATCCTCTTTTCAATTTCCAGTGTGTGTTTTATTAATCCCCAATTGTTTGCATTACAGAGAGAGTTTAATGCTACTACAATGCAGTGCAGAACAATGCAACATCTTTAATGGATGGTGTCACAAAATCCTTTCGTGAAATAGACGATCATATGCTAATAAAAAAAGGAAGGAGATTTCAAGAGAGGAAGTGACTCAGAGGATGAGGAAGAGGGGAGCATCCCACGTAGATGAGGTGTCACAAACAAAAGGTTGGCCTCTGGGAAGCCATTGGGGTGAGTCTAAGATGAGGCCAAGATTGGAGGAGTAGCATCAGCGGGCAGGAGGTAGGCCCAAAGAGTTAAAGCTGTTAACATGCTCCTGAAACTGTCTAACATCAAACAGTTTTAAACAAAGTTCATTAGAAAGCCTTTTGACCCTTTCTCCTTATTTCCGCCTCCCCCCCCCCGATATCTTTATTAAAAGAGTTAAAGCTTTTCCAAGACCAGAAAGAACCATTGCGATCCTCTGATCTGACCTTCTATAGAACACTGGCCAGAGAACGTCTCCCAAATAATTCCTTGAGTAGCTCTTTTAGAAATACATCAAATCATGATTTAAAAATTGCCAGTCAGAGACTCCACAAACACCCTTCGTAAGTTGTTCCAGACAGTGGCTAATGAACCACTTGGGTGTTTGTAATTCTGTTTTTGAATTAAATCTGTTCCATCAATGGTTGGTATGGGCCAGACTCAAACAATCAGAGAAGCTACTTTTGTTCCCTCAGGTATGTCAGCAACTGGCCACAACTCAGCGTCACAGCATATGTGTAACAATAAGGGAGAAGGAAAACATTCATTTTCTATCAACAGATGCTTCGTGTGATATTCTCCATGTAGCACAATGCAGTAGGTTGGAGGGGATGGGTGGGAACAAGGTTCAGGAAATAAGGCACAGGATTTGGAGTCAAGTGATGTTGGTTCTGTTTTTGTGGGACCTTGAGCAAATCACTTCTCGGTGCCTCAGTTTCCACACCTGGAAAATGGGGACAATAATAGCTACTGCAGTGGCCTGCTGTCGGCTTAATGCATGGATGATGGTGATTGACCACATCCAATAACGTGCAGTAGCTGAGCCACTTGAGAACCCTGGCAACCCAAATTATTGTGTCTTGAAGGTGTCAGTAGGAATGCCCTGCTGGTGCCCATCATTCTAGCCTGGTTGTTTTTCCTTCCTCAAGGAGTGACATCATACTTTATTCACAGCAGAACAGAGTAACATTCCTGTCAGCTGTAGCACATGGCCACTGTTGACGAATGGAAATGATAAATGCATTGCACAGCTCCCCTCCTGGAATGTTTGATATTGCTCTTATATTGCATGCTATTGCTTCCTTCGACAAGGCCGGAGCAGGTTTTATTCTGAGTCACCTGTAACTCACAGCTGTGTTCTTCAGCTAGTCAGAGAACAATAAACCCCGAAAAGTCAGGTTGGATTTAGAGGAATAATCTGGTTCACCTGATGCATAAGTAACACACAGATAGCCTTGAACACAGGGTTATACAGCTGGGTTCTCCTAGACATGACCTCTGTCCGGGAGGATTTTTCAAATAAGAGGCAATGTCTGGGGTTTTTGCATCTCCAAGCCCCGATTGGTTCTTCCCCTGCAGCTGATTGGTCCCTTCTCTACAGCTGCCGGGTCCCACCCACGGAGGCCCTGACTCCCAGCCCTGGGGAGGGGGAGAGGCCCATAGGGAGACGCTGACTGACGGCTGGCGCTGCATCCCGGGTCTGCGCCTGCTGCCTTCCCACCATCACGGAGTGATGCTGTCCCCCACCTTGAGAGTGAGGCTGCAGGTACCCCTCCAGCATCCCCCAGGTGCCCCTACCAGTGCGCACACACCCCTCCAGCACTCCCAAATGCCTCTACTTGAACATCCGCCCCACTTACGTCCTGATGCACTTCTCACCTTTCTCCATGTCACCTCATGCACCCCTTTTCCCATTCCACTCCTGCACTTTTCCCCTGCACTCACAGATATCCAGACCCCTTGGATTCCCACTTCCCCATATACAGCAGTAATGCATCCTCATATGCTCCCCCTTACACAGACACTCCCCCCCCAGACACCTCCCTTTATTGGCTGCTGGTTGCCCATCTGGAAAAAAGCTGTTCGTTTGTTCTGAAAGCCCAAATCGTGCGTTGCATGGAAAGCAGAGCGGTGTTCATCCTCATTTCTCCTACATGAGCAGCCGCGCAGCATCTCCCGGACGCTGGCTTTTCGGCCATGCCTCTCCGGCCCACAGGCTTCCCCTTGGACGCCCACTCTGAAGGCCTAGTTTCGGGCAGGAATGAGACAGAGGGGCAACGGCAGCTTTAACTTTCCCGTGGGCCCCCCACTGGGGTGAAGGGTGGAGTTGAGTCTGCCAGCAGCTCTTCCTGCTAAGAGAGATTACCGGCCCCTGCTTCCGCTGAAATGAACCTGGGCCTTGGACCCTGACGCAGGGCGATGGGACAGTCCCGGGGCTCTCACTATATTTTTTCAAGTCCTGCAATTTTGCAAGTCTAATTGCTACTTGGGATCTGGCCAGAAGCTCCTGACAGGATTGGTGCAGGAGGTGGGAATGAGTAGGGGAGACAGAGGGGCAGTGCCCAGGGAGGGAAGGAGCTGGCAGGAGCAGAGTGCAGGACAGAGAGCTGTGTATATTTCAGGAATTTGGATACAGGCCACTCCCCAGGGCAGGAAGGGAGGGAAGAGCCAAGAAAGACAGTTCCCAGAGGCAGGGCAATGGCCGCACGGGGCTGGGAATACTGCAGATAAGTAAAGTACTCTGGGAGGTGAACAGCACTTTCCTAGGTAACACCCGCTGAGTCTGAGCAGAAAACCACAATGAAACCCAAGTGAAGACTGTAATTAACTAGTGACAAAAATTGGTGCCAAACCGAAGCCCAGCACAGAGAGACGCGAGAGGAGTTCGGGGCTCCGCCGGCCCTCTCTTTGGTTTGTCCTTTTCAGAACTGGACTGTACGGGATTCCCAAGCCGCCCCGTGTGCTGGATTGCAGTCCAGCTGATCCAACACAAACATGGAAAGCCAGCGCAGGCGCCTGGTTGTTCTCTCAGTGCAGTCACGAAAGGGCCGTTCAGCAAGGTGGCTGCTTAGCCAATCTCTCCCTGCGGCTCCCCAGGGCTGTGCTGGAGCAGAGAGCCGGCCGAGGCCCTGGCAGCAGTTGAGCCGAGCTGCTCTGTCTGACCTGTCAGCTGGCAGGAGGTGCAGACTGAGCTTCCCTTGGGAGGAAGCGTAATGCTCCCTAGCATGAGGAGCTGCCAGCCAGCTCCTGGGCAGTGCAGATGGGTGCTGGGCAAGCTTCCTTCTAGCCCTGCCAAAATACCTCAAGGCTGACGTGTTTGTAACACTCCTAGCTGCTCCAGGACTCCTGAAACGGTTCCATGGGGGCTGAGCACAGTGACACGGTCTCTTTCTCGCTTTCTCTTGGGGCCAACCCTGCAATCAGAGAGGTGATGCAGCATGTGTAGACGCACCTGGGCTCGGTGCAAGTCAGCTGGCTCACACTGCAGTAAAGCGTGGCAGCACGGGCTCACTGCCCCAGTGTGTGCCCAGGGTGCCGGCTGGTCTTGTGCTCGGGTGGCCCCCCTTGCTATTTTAGTGGCTAACTCGATCCCAGTGAGCTCATGCATGCTTACACATGCTGCATTCACAGGTCTGACTGCAGTGCAGACACACCCTCAACTTTCCTCTTCAGACTTTTTCCACTGTCCCCAGCACTGCAGTGTCTGAGCGTGTCGAGACCAATCTCACCATCCATATCCGGCACAGAGTGAACTCAAAGCACAAGCTTTGCCCTCATCCTCTGGAGCTAATGCAGTGCTCCTACCTGCAGTAGAAACCAGCCAGCCGCTGTAGGGAGACGCAGAGCAGTAGCCCACATTTCCTCAGGCCTGATACTCCATCCAGCAGAGGACAATGATTTTATATACACATTCACCAGCATAGAGTTAAAACCATGAAGCTCTTGATCCTCCAGTGCCTACACAGGGCCAGAAAGGCAGGGATTTTCTGCTAAACACCTGGTGTCTGTAGGCAGGTCTGCACTTAAAAAGCTGCAGTAACACAGCTGCAACGCTTTAGTGAAGACATTACTACGCTAATGGGAGAGTTTCCCTGTTTGGCATAGTTAATCCACCTCTGCAAGAGGCGGTAGCTGTGTTGAGGGGAGAAGCTGCTGTCCGGACAGGGCTGTGAGGTTTAGAACAGGTGTTAGTAACATCTTGCAGGGGAATCTTATAACTTCACACAAACTTGCCATGCATATTTTGTCAGGACAATACGGACCAGCAAATTATGAGATTTCAAGTGATACCTTACACGCCTTGCTGCTTTAGGCACCACTGATAGTCACAAAAGCCCCGCTCAGCTGCTGCCTCGTCCTGCCAGGGTGCCTGTGTTTCTGTCTGCGGGCGTGCACACTGCTGCCTCCCTGCAGGCACCCGGCGGCCCCAGCGCAGGTCACAAACTGGGGGAAGATCGGTGTTCCTCTGCCTAACTCACATGGGGGCCTGAACTGGCAGAAGTGCTCGGAAGCTGCGCAGATCCAAACGAAACAGGCAGATGAGGGAGGACCTCTTGCATGATAACTTTCAGGTGGTCAGGGTACTCGGCCAGGATGTGGGCAACTCCCAGTTCAAGCCACCTGCTGGTGAGCAAGGCTTTGAACTAGCATCTACCGCCTGTCAGCTGAATCATTGGGCTATGGGATATTCTGACATAGGCATCTCACTCAGGCTTTCCTGTTGAAGCTGTTCTGCTTTGGCTAAATGAGTCATTGGAGCAGAGGCACTGGAGCCTTGGTCTCCTACCTCCTAGGAGGAGCGCCCTACTGTCGGGGGTTGGCTGGGGGCCCCAGACCAGCAATATCAACTCATGGCGATACTCTGGGTCATAATGCCCACGGGTGAGCGGTCAAAGGCCATGTTGCCTAGTTGCTATGGTCCAGCGGAATGTCACCCACTGACAAGAGTCCAAGGGGCCGCTTCGCCTAGCAGCAATATCCAGGGTAGCGTCACCTAGCAGTGAGAGTCCAAGGAGCTGCTACACCTAGCGGCAGTATCTGGGGAAGAGTTGCCTAGCGGTGAGTGTGCAAAGGGTAGAGGAACCTGGGCCCACTCTACTTCACCAGGTTCCAACCCCAAGCCTTTCAAAACAAGGGACCCTGACAAGGGTTCGGGTCCTAATACCGCCAAGTGTGTTCCCTGGGTCACTTCCTGTCCTCGTCTCAGTTCCTCTGGAAGCGTCTCTGGGGTTGGACATGGGGTTCTTCTTGCGATCTTTCTGCTTCGTCTCTGGCAGCTTCCCGTGGTGCAGCTCGGAGGCTCAACCCCGGCGGCTTGGAGTCCTGGCTCCCCTCCTCAGTCAGCCCAGACTGAGTGATCTGCTCTGCTCCCTTCTGACTGCTCCCTCCACTGGTAGCATGGCCAGCAGGGGTGAAGGGGCATGGCCTCTTGGGCCAAAAACTGCTCTTTAACCGTCGCTTCACCAGTGTGGGGTTGATAGACCCCGTCACGCCTACCCACCGTGCTCCTGAGTCATCCTCGTGCACTGGCTGGCCAAATGGCTATCTAGTTATCCACTGTGGAACAGCTTCAACTTGAGCGATTGAGGGACCCGCATATCCTGCTATCCCATAGCCCAGTGGTTCAGGCAAACAGCAGAGAGGTGGCAGATCACTGTTCAAAACCTGTCTTCTCTTCACGCAGCGGGGGACTTGAACCAGGTGTCTCCCATGTCCTGGGAGAGTAGCCAAACTGTTGGTTTAAAGTTATGAGGAAGCAGATGCTGCTTCTAGCAAGAAATTGCTTAGGCTCCTGACTCCAAGAGAGAGTTCACAGCTGGGAATCCAAAGCAGACACAGATATCTCCCTCCAGCCTGGACTTAGGCACCAAACTCTGTGAGCCGCACGGGGCTGAAAACAGCTCAGCTGATGTGAATTCCAGACTGAGGCGCCTGTCTCCATCCTTTCATGAGTGCCTAACTCAGGCTTTGGGCATCCCAGTAATTTTCTAGGCTCCTAAAAGTTAAGCGTGGGAATGCTCAGTATCATAACACCTAAGTCCCTGGCCTTCAGTCTTGATTTGAAGACATCAAGAGATGAAGAATTTCCCCCTTCCCTTGGTGGTTTGTTCCAAAGGTTCATCACCCTCGTTAATACTTGTTACCTAATTTCCAATTTGAATGTGTTTGGCTTCATCTTGCCACCATTGGTTCTTGTTCTGCCTTTCTCTGCTTCATTAAAGAGTCCTTTAGTACATGGTATTTTCACCCTGTGAAGATACAGTTCCAGAGGGGTAGCCGTGTTAGTCTGTGTACAGCAAACTCTCGTTGTCTCTGTGAAGATACAGTAATTATACATCATAATCCAGTCACCTCTCAATCTTCTTTTTCATAAACTAAACAGATTGAGCGCTTTAATGTCTCACTGTGAGGCATTTTCTCCAGCCCTCAAATAATTTTGTGGCCCTTTTCTGCATCCTTTCCAATTTTTCAACATGCTTTTTGTAATGTGGGTACCAGTACTACCTTCACTATTACATTATCAATCCCCAATGCTATCTAGAGAGGTAAAATCTCCTCCTCACTACTCCCCTCTTTATACATCCAAGTATCACATTAACCCCTTTTGCTTGTCTACTGTGACCTCTAAATCCTTTTGAGGATGTTTTCCAGGATACAGTCCTCCATTCTGTAGGTATGGCTTGCATTCCTTGTCTTTAGATGTGTAACTTTGCACTTGAGTGTGTTAAAACACATTTTGTTTGAATGGGCCCAGCTTACCAAGGGGTCCAGAGGGGTTTGTATGACTGCCCTGCATTATTTTACCACTTCGCCAATCTTTGTGTCATTCACAAAGGTTAGAAGTGATTTTATATTTACTTCCAGATCATTGATGAAAGTGTTGAATAGCACCAGGCCTATAAGAGTCCCTGCCAAGCCCCACTAGAAACACTCCCATTCAGAGATGATTCTTCATTGACAGTTACTTTTTGAGCTCTGTCAGTTAGCCTTTTCATAATTAATTTAATGTGTGCTCTATTGATATTGGATAACGCTAGTGTTTTAATCAGAATGTCATGCAATGCTAAGTACAAAAAGCTAAGTATATTGCATTTATGCAGTTACTTTTATCAACCAAACTTCTTATCTCATCAAAAAATGAAAGCAAGTTCATTTGCTGAGACCTATTTTCCAATAAATCACGTTGACTGGCATAAATTATTTTCCTAGCCTGTAATTCAATTGAATCCTGGATCAGCTTTTCCATTATTTTGCCCAGGATTTGCCTACAGATACCTGGGTCATCCTGATTGTGCTTTTTGAATATTGGCACAACATTGGCACTCTTCCAGTCTTCTAGAGTAACCTCAGTATTCCAAGATTTATTCAAAATTAACAACAATGGGGCAGAGCTCTCCTTAGTCAGCTCTTTTAGGACGCTTGGGTGCAGCTTAGCCATACTTGCTGATTTAAAAATGTTTATCCTCCAGTAGATTTTGTCTGACAGACTTCTCAGTAACAAATGGACTGGAAAGTACTTGATATCTTCCTTTTTCTTTCCAAATGCAGAATAGAAATATTTACGGAATACTTCTGTCTTATCTGCACCATTATTAATAATTTTACCATCTCCAGCTAGTAATGGGCCTATACTAGGATTTGTTTTGGAGGTGTGACTGATTGTGATTTGTATGATAGCAGAGTTGCTCACCTAGATAAAGCATAGCCTGATGGATGCACTGGAGATTTAAATATTTGTGATGAACTATTTTCCTCTTTCTGACATAAGATGAATTAACACAATCAGGGCCAGATTTTCCAAAGGGCTCCTTTGTGTTGGGAGAATGCTGGGCTCCCTTGGAAATTTGTCCCCATGCATCTGTAACCCATGGGAGAAGGGGTGAAGAGAAGGTGAGTCCTGGGAATATTGGTGAGGGCATTTGCCCAGTTAGTCCCTCGGAAAATTCTACTTAACTGATTTCAGAGAAGTGATGTTGGAAACTTTTGTTTATCTTTAAGCATGTTTGACTATTATGCTAATACCACCACAGAGTAATACAAGAGAGAGAATTTTTTTAAAAATTTCATTTATGGGTCGTTCTTTGTGCTGTACATTATTTTCCATATTTCTCTCAGCTTGGACCAGGATGATCAATTTCAGTTTCGTGTCTAGTGATTGGCCAGTTTCATGTATAGCACAAGACTCCAACCTTTGTGTTGCAAACACTGCAGGGAACTATTTATGTTTTGGTTTTTTTTAAAACTGTTTCCACTGGAATTTTTTTAAAAAAATATTCCTAAATTTGGTCTGCCATGTCCCTTTGACTTGCCTGCCTTTTTATAGAATGGAAACATACCAGGGCAGAGAGCACTATTTTCCTGGTTTTCCAAATACGTTCTGGTTTTGCTGTTAGCCTGGATCTTAAAAGATCCCAGTGATGCTTAAGAAGAGTAGATCTGTTGGTGGGAGCTGCAGGTTTGTGTTTGTTCCTGCTGCTTTCACTTGTATTGAAATGAATTTCTGGTGGGGGAAATGCTCTTTCTCCAGTTGATAGTTTATCTTGCTCTTTTCAGGTGCTTTGGCTCTGACTGAAAGAAGGAGGTTTTGTTTTACTGGCAGAGGAAGAGCAGAGGGGAGAGGTTCAAAGGACTGTCAGCTCCCAGAACACACTCCAAACTGTAAGACTCATTATACTTCTATAGCTTCAAACAAATGAGCAAAACAAATCAGAATCATTTAAATAAGTGGCACAAATAAATGAACAAAGCAGAGTGCTTTACACGTGGAATGTGACCAGGAGTGACCTTACTGAAGTTTTAACAGGGACACTGGCAAGATATTTCTTGTACATTTTAATATAATTATAATAAAATTACCCTCTGGCAGGCAGATATTGACTTAGCAAAATGGTGTTAGTTCATCATGTTATACCAGGGTTTCTCATGAGTGCTTAGTTACTGGTGTTTGTTTAAAACAAGTATACAAAGTACGTGTTTTGGGGGGAAAATCTAAACTTTTAATTGTCTCAGCTTCTAATGGCTGGATCTTGAAAGGATGCCATAAGCACAATTGTTACTGATACCTGAGGAATATTTGCCATCTTTTTAATTATAGAATCACAGAAGGTTAGGGTTGGAAGGGACCTCAGGAGGTCATCTAGTCCAACCCCCTGCTCAAAGTAGGGCCAACCCCAACTAAATCATCCCAGCCAGGGCTTTATCAAGCCGGGCCTTAAAGACCGCTAAGGATGCAGATTCCACCACCTCCCTAGGTAACCCATTCCAGTGCTTCACCACCCTCCTAGTGAAAAGGTTTTGGTTCATAAGCTTTTAAAGCAGACCATACAGAGAGTCTTTACCCAAAAGGTCAATTGAACTTTAAAAGCTAAAAAAGATTAAAAAGAAAAGGACCAAAAGTATACACCATTATTTCTGCCAAATTTACAAGAGCAATGGGATGTGATCTGAATCAAACATTTCCAGTTGTTAAAAAACATGAACCCAAAAAATCATAAACTCATAGAGGATTAGGGATGGAAGAGACCTCAGGATGTATCTAGTCCAACCCCCTGCTCAAAGCAGGACCAACCCCAACTATATAGAAATATAGAAAACAATAAAAAAAAAATGTGTCTGAAATCAGTGCTATACGAACTCTTTGTTCAGTCTAAGGTCCTGAACTTGTAACTGCTGCGAAGGGACTACCCACACACAGATAGTTGCCCATGTGAGTTTTTGCGGGATCAGGGCTCAAACTGGTATCTAAGGCCATGTCTACACTACAGGGCTTATCTTGATCCACTGCAACGTTCAAAGGCTTCTGTATCCCTCTCTTTTAACAGAACCTTCTTGCCTCAGGAATGTTTTAAACATTTCTTCTAATAAACCATGTAAAGTAACAAGAGAATTATATTCTGCAGGCCCCTCTATGAGACTTAATCAGAAGTTAGGCCTTCCAGACATGCTGTTGGAATTATTTTGGGAAACTTCTCTGGCCTGTGTTATACAGCAGGTCAGACTAGATGATCAGAGCGGTGCCTTTTGGCCTTGGAATCTATGAATCATAGCCTCCAGCAGGACTAAGGACATTGCCATCTTGTGTTACAGTGCTGGCCAAATTTCACAATGTTGTGTAGGTCAATTTCTAATTGAATCTTGTTCTTTAGTAAGATGTAAGTGATTGTTCCTGTTCTTCTCTATAAATTCGTGAAACATTTTAACCTGAGGGAAAGTGACGTGTTTAATGTGCTTCGTGTTTATAAAATTTTGTCAAATACCCCCAAAAAACAACCCTTCTTTCTTGGAACTAAGTGAATCAAGAGACAGGGCTAAGCCCCAGAGAGGAACCCCCCACACTTGAATATTCTTTTCCCATTCCATTCATAGGAGATTGATCCTGCTGGCTAGATTTCTCAGGATGATGTCTTTCTTCCCTGGTCCCATTTTGCCCAAGGATTTGATTGTTCCTTTGGACAGTGCCCTGAACAAAGGGGGCCGAGATTGCATGCTGCGCTGCCTCGAGTAGCCCTGGGAGGTCCCATCCCTAGAGAGACTCTGCAGCCCAATTCCCTCCCTACTTCCTCCTTGCACTGGTGTGGTAGCAATGGCCTTGACCAGTAGTATTGGCCAGCACACTGTATGGGATGGAGCCAAGAGTCTACCCATTCCCCATCACTCCTCATCCACCTGCTCGGGGGGACCAAGCAGGCGCACAACCTGTCGCTATTGCATGCCTCATTCCCCTGTGTGGGTGTTCAGGCCAGGTCACAGTCTAGCCGAAGGCCTGAGAAAACTCACTAAGAGGGAAACCAGGGCTCTGAGTCAGCAAGGGATTTATGCATGTGGCTAACTTTAAGCACTTAACTGAAGTCATCGGGACTGCCTCATATGCTTAAAGTGAGGGACATGCCTAAAAACCTTGCCGACTCAGGCCTTCTGATGAGAACTCCTAGCAGAAACTGGAGAAAAAAATAAAATGATGAAAATAGAAATATGATTAGCCCAATAGCCACCCATCAAATACCTCCCTCCTCAATGGCAGTGTGATGCCTCCAGGGTGACAGCTCCCGTACAGGACACTTAGCAACAGCCAGACATTTTCCTTTCATTCCAATGATCAGGCTGTTAGATCGGCATGTTCTTGGTTCATGCCTCAGCAAAGACAGAATATTTACACTGATGCCTGACTTGGAGCATGTGTGGATTTTGGAAAGACACAAAAATGAGTAGAGAAAACTGCATTGTTGCTAGTCAGCAAATGACCACTGAAAACTGCCGATTAGTTAGAAAAGTTTCAGCTCATTTTAGAAACCGAAAGCTTGAGCATTTGTGGGTTTAATCCAGTGTTGTGTTTACAGAACAAGGAGCGAAACCAAATCAACTTTTCAAAGCAGAGGTTAACTAGGAAATTATGTTTTCTTGAATGCCAGGAAACTGTGGTGAAATGAAATTGGGACCCTGACCAAACAGCCAAGCAATTCAGAATTCAGGCTGAATGTCTGAGTTGATGTTCCACCATTAATTGTGTCGTGGTGCCGAGAAAGAGCTGCACAGGTTGTGTGCAATTTCATGCACCTCTCTCAGGGCCAGGCAATTCCAAGATTCTTTGCTTGGAATTCCCTTGGTATTGGGAGTATAAATCACACCTGTATCTCCTTCACACACCTTTTATGGTTTATTTTTCAGATAAAATGAAAAGGAAAATACATAAAACATATAATATAATTACAGACTTTCCGAATTATTTGTGACTCCCTGATTGACTGAAGGTTTGTACAATAACTGTGTAATTTGGTTCTTAAAATTGGTAGTTTTTTTTCTAATAGGATGTAAAAAGCTATCAATATGGCTGCTGAGTCAGACCTCCAACTTCCCCGTAAACATGCAAATAGAGAGGGTTTGAAATGGGAACAGTTGATTAAACAGCTCCTATTACCATTTATTTATTAAGGTTGATTTAATAGCAAATCAGTGACGCTGTAATCAGGTGAGTCGGTGCCTAAGTCCTGTAGGCACAGAGGCCTAGATCCTCAAAGGTACTTAGGTGTCTAATTCCCATGGGAATTAGGTGACTAAATACCTTTGATGATCTGGGCAGCAGGCAGATCTGCTTGACGTTTTTGGATGTCTCACTGTGTCTTCCATTTTTTTAAAATACCTTTTGTTTGGGATTTTTGCATTTTACAAGGAAAACCAAGCTGTTTTGAATGAGGCAACTTAAACCAAGAAGAAGTGCAGTGCACAGAGCTCTCAGAAGTGCTCAAAGAGGCAGTAAATGAAAATCTTTGCTGACAGAGATGTCTGGTTTATCCTGTATAGTGGCCAGGGGAAGTACTTGGAAACACAGAGAGAACCAACTCCAAAGGACATTTGTTTGCCTCTTGCTAGGTTCTGTAGTACAACACATAAAGCTTTAAAGGAGTAGCTTTAATTTTCAGACCTGTCAGCAGAATATTGCAAGGCTGTATTACTGCTCACTTGTTAGTTACCAGTTCTAAGCAGATGGTTAGTCTTTAACGTATGAAACAAACTGGTAATGTGCACATCTCAGCCAACCCCATGCAATCCCACTGAAGACATGAGGTTGCATGTGTGTTACTGAGGGCGGAATATGGTCCATTGGTGTTAACTCACACAGACACTGGGAGAGATGTCCAGAAGTGAAAAAAGAAGTCAATCAGAAACTTTAATCATAGCCTATATCAGTACATGGACTTAAAGGAGAGACAGACTGGAAAGAGTGGAAAAACATTTGGTTCTCTGTCTTGCCGTGTTGGCCTCTCGTGCATCGCATCTGTTCTTAGTAGGGTAGAGAGGGTGAATTTCAACTTCCTTAATGAAAAAACACAAAAGTAAAACTTTCATCCTAAACATCTTGAGAGTGTCCTTTAAGGGCAGGGATAGCTAGAAGGAATAGTCTGACAGTGGAAGATCACCTGTAGTGCTAAGTTCTGCCCCCACACAGAATTTGGTCACCTGGATATTTGTTTCTGAATGAGTAAAAACTGGCATCACAAATTGCTTGTTTTATTAAAGCATCAGGTTCTGAGTTCCAAGAATGCAAACAGTTTAACAAACAAATTCAGTCCTGTCTGTGTATTCTGCTTGGGATGGCTGTTTCTCTCTTTCTCTGCTGGGAGGGATTTCTCAAGGGCTCCTTTTTCTCATTCCTGGTCAAACTTTCTTTGCAAACAATCTGATGATTTTAAGCCTTTGATTTTTAAGAATTTGTTCATTATTAGAAATTACTGAACACTTCATTTCAGATCATTGGATGTTTGTAGACTCTGTTCACAGCAGATATTCACTATTAATCCATATTACCTCTGTGTAACTTCTCACTTTAGTAACATGGTGTTGTCTCTGTTTCCGGATTGTATTATTACAACTGTAATAAAGCAAGGAGGGTGTGGTCAAATCATTAGGTCTTTGATTCCCTTAGGGAGCAGATGGGAATATTTTTTTGGAGTTAAGGGAAATAGGGTTGGCAGGATCAGAGCGTTTTCAGACATTTTAAATCTCCTCTAATCAGGGGTTTCCTAAAATGTCACTGGTAGACATAGTCTATTGTAATCCTATAGGCTGGGGTCAGATTTAAAATGATATTTGTCACCACATTCACACAAAGTAATTGCATGTAACGTGCATGTGTGATCCTAGCTGGTTAGGATGTGGCTAGATCTTTAATGGTTCATTTAATTGCATCTGTGACAGGGCTCTGGCCAGGGGCTTTGCATAGTCCTAGCTGTTAAGGGTTTTCATAACATTATTCTCTGTGACACTTGTGCATGCCCATAGATTTGAGTGGTTTGCACAGTTGTAATCGATCAACATTGTATTGAAACTTGGTAGAAATGTTTGCATATTGCTACACAAGAAAAAAAACAGAATCCAGCTCATTTCCTCTTCATTGTGTTGGCTAAACTGGAGCGAGAAGCAATGGTGATTGATCTTATTCCTTCATCAGGGCAGATCTAACGGTGTATCCACACCAGGAGCACAACTGTAAAGTCAGAAGTTGCCATTCTCAAAGAGTCACTTTTCAAAGTAGAACCTTTCTCTCCTTTCTGGCCCTTTGTTTCTGTGGTCACCATACTTTTGAAACACCAGACTGTTTGAAACAAGTGTAATTCACTGGGCCAGCATTTGTTTTCCTCAGAACTTTTATCTCAGTAAAACTTCACTCACAGGGTTGTTTGAAAGAGGCCAGTTTAAACCGTTTGGAACATGGCCAGTTAGATTTATGGAAATATTTGAATAATTTCCCCCACTGTTCAATGGACTCTCAGGGTGAAACTGCTACTCAAGGCCTGTCTGTGCCACTCGAAGAACTGGCAGCAATGTGCTTCCCACTCACGAGGCGTTAGGCCTTTCTTATTGCTTAGTGCTCACTAGGTGCTTGTAGGAAGGCGCAGTGGCCTTCCTCTGAGCCTGGGCCCGCGGAAGGGCCGCAAGCACCCAATCAGGTCCTAGACAGGCCGGCAGCCCAGTCTGCCCGGCAACCGGACAGCTGGGCTCCGATAGGCCCGGCCGGTCGGCCAACCCGGCAGCAGGGGGGCGGGGCCTCAGGGAGGACGGCAGCCATAAAAAGCAGGCCCCGTAGCTCAGAAGGAAAAAGGCAGCCGACGGAGGCAGACGCGCTGTCTCGCTGGCTGCAGCGAAGGGCCGAACCACGCCAGGCCTCCACCTCAGATAAATCTCTCCCGGCCTTGAGGCCCCAGGAGCGACGCCGACAGCCCACCTTGAAGGCCTGGGTCGGGCCCCCGGGCCCCCTGGACTGGCCGAGGCCTGCAGGCCCGAAGCGCTGGGCCCAGCCTCGGGGCCGCAGCGGCTGGGACGAGCCCCCTGCACCGGAGAGCTGGGAGTTCCGCCCTGAAGCCGGTTCAGACTTGGAGGAGCTGCCGGAACCCCAACCCTTGGAGGCAGGATCGGACCTAGAGGAGTTGCCGGAGGCTGAACCCTACCCCCAGCCCTGCGATCTGGAGGAGCTGCCCCTCGCCGAGGAGCTTCCCAATCTACCCCCCGTGGACGCAGAAGGACTGACTAGCCTACCCTGTGCGGTGTACCCTGATGACCCGGAGGAACTGACGGACACAGGTACTGGGGAACCCAGGGAGGAAGGAGCCCAGGGACAGCCAGAGGCGTGGCTGCACTAGGGGTAACGCCCAGTCGGCGTGTTGCGGCAGGAGCCCCACCGACTGAGTGGCAACACCCGTGCCACTGCTAGGGCCCTGGGCTGGGACGCAGTGGAGTTGGGTGGGCCTGCGTCCCCCTCCCCTCCCCCCGATCCTTGCCAACCCCTAAAGAGCGAATCACGCCTATCGCCCTTGACTCAAGCTCGCTGCTCCTTGCTCGCCCGCCCTGCCTGAGGGCCGGGGCGAAAGACTGTAAAACGAACATTCCCCTGTTGAGCAGGAAGGCGCAGTGGCCTTCCTCCGAGCCTGGGCCCACGGAAGGGCCGCCAGGACTGGACCAGGTAGGAGCTCGTCCTACAGTGCTTCTATTCATCAGAGGCCACTTATGCTGTCTCCACAGCAGTCTAAACCACTGCCAGCCTGCAGGTCCAGAGTTTGGGCCCCAACTGCAAATCCCTGCGAGTGTACAGCAGTGCACTGCGCTGTCAAGAAATTATTTGGCTGCCACCCCAGCTCCTCCATTCGCTGTTTTTAAAAAAAAGGTTCCAATTCAGTCTAAAACATTGACAAGCTCCAGCCCAAAATGCCAGCGGTTCCAGCAGTGGTTCCCAACCTGTGGGCTAAAAGTGACCCCTGGGGTCTTTCAGAGTGGCCTGCCGCTCCCCTCCCACTGGCTGCTGTCCAAGTACCCAGGCAGAGCGTGTTGCAGGCGCAGGCTCCCTGCTGCAGCCAAGGGGACAGGAGATCAGCGCTGCCCTCCCTCTGGTTGTAGCAGGGAGCACGGCAAAGCACTGCACCTGGGTCCATAGGTGCTGGGGAACCCCTGGTTACAGCATAGTCATAAACCCCTGAAAGTGAGGTATCAGGGCACTGCTGCCTTATAGCACCCCCTGCTGGCCAGTTGTTGTACTGCAGGGATTCCCTGCCTTTGTTTCCCTCCCCAAGATGGGTCTACTTGGCTCAACACACACACCAGTCGTTTTGGGACTTGGCCAGAAGGTTAAAATATCTCCAGAACCAAGAAGACCAAACTAAAATGCTCCACAACCAAAAAGGTTCTTCTGCTCTTTGGGACTTCTCTTCAACCCGTTCTCTGGGCCCTATTCCCAGTCCCTTCCTGGGCTCCCTTTGAGAATATCTTTCTCCGCTCTGGGTGAGCGCGCTAGCCCTCGACTAGTTCCCCTGAAGCACCAGTTCCCCTGCAGACCTAGGCTCAGGGGCCTTCCACAGGATCCTGCCTACTGCCTGTGGTTCCAGTCACCAGCCTGAGCTCTCTCAGCCTCTTCTAAGGCCCAGGTGTCCATTCAGCTCTCACTTGCCTCCTTAGGCCACCCCCTCAAGCTGGAAAGCAGCAGATTAATTTTCAGGGGCCAGTTACTCTGTTACACGAGGCTTTGTAGTAGAATCACTAACACATAGCCAACTACTGTGCAATGTTTGAATAGGTGATGCTACAACTAGCGATGTTTGTCTATAGGCATATTCTTACTCAGAGAGGAAAAGTGAACCCAGCTATCAAAGAAGATTAATAAAGTAAGCAGTAATTTATCGTGTTTGTACATTCTTGTCTTCAGCCATATGGCATATATAATGATCACTATCTCGGATTTTCCTTGATCACTGAAGAAGATACCTTATGTTGTTGTGATGATATTAGCCATTAACCCACTGCAAACAGGGATGAAGCAACTGGTAATTTTGCTCCCATGATATCATGAGAATGGGCAGCTCAGCTTCTTAACTTGACGTTTTCCGGTCCACAGGACAGCCAGCTTTTGCTATCAAAAGAAATCTAAAAATTACCTGAATGATCTTATGGGTTAAGTAAGTGCGTTAGCCTACATTAGTGATGAATTTCCAGAAGTTGTCTGTGACAGCCCACTAAATTGGACTATGCTGATCTTTTCACTCCAGGCTAAAATAGTCTTACAGGAACTTACGTTTTCAAACAAAGGTAGCAGTGTCACTTTTTTTAAGTACAATTGACTGGGACAATGCTGTTAAAATGTATGTCAGTCAGAAAGGCCAAACAGCTGTATGAGTTAAACTCAGATTTCTACAAACATTTGTCTTCGATAATTCATCTTCTTTTCATCCTCTCAGCCTCCCTTTGTGACACATGCACAGAAAGGAAAATGGGGGTTACAAAGGTCAGCGGTTTCACATTCTGTTTTAAGCATTTGTATTTCACAGTTAAAATTTAAACCTTGCTCATTATTTTACTACGTGGGAGCACCAAAATGTGCAGTCAATCTGCTTCTTCATTTTCACTTAAGTAAGGAGTAGGCTTTTCACAGCTATCTTTCATTGTAATATACAATTTTTGTCTGTCTTGTGAAGCTTTCATAAGAAGGTAACGTTTGCAACTTATATCAAATACCAATGAATAGATAATGTATGTGGAGTTTTACAGATTAGGCACAGCAAAAATAGTAATGACATAAATCATGACATTATAGTGGCATTCAAATCATGAAGACAATATCATAGAAACTAAAGATGAAAAAGATGCATTAGTTTACCGAGCTACATGGCTGATTCTAGTGCTTGGGTAGTAGTGTACTACTTTGTATAGTTTAGTATTAATGATCTAAGCAACGGGACTTTTCCCCCAGTGCCCTTGGGACACCTTTCCATAGTTTAATCAGTCTCACTGTTAGAAATGTTTACATTTCTTTTGGCTCACTTCATCCCATTGATCCTACTTCCGCCCTTTGTACCGTTCTCAACTAGCCTCCTCCTGCCTGACCCATTTGCCCTTCGCTTGTCAACGCCGTCCAGTGAGACAAGTCACAAGGTCTAAACCCATTCTGCACTAGTGCCTGTTGAGCTGGTCTGTAATTTCAGGAGCCGAGAGCAGTTGTTTGTCTCCTAGACATCTTAGGTCACATCTGCAGAGCAAAAAATAAAAAGGTGTACTTGTAGTGTGGGTAGGCCCAGACTGGTTTGGGCAACAATAGAAATGTAGCCATGGTGACCACCGGCTTCCGCCTGGGCTAGCTACCCCAAGAAGACCCTGGATACATACTTGGCTGAGCAGCCTGTGCTGAAGTCCATCCCGCCATGTCTACATTACTTTTGATACCTGTGTTAAGCAGATTAAAACTAGTGCAGGTCTGCTTTCCCATGCTACAATCACACAGTCATTTGCCACGTAGACGTACCCTGAGTGATTTGTTCCCATTCTCTGAATTCCTGCCCGCCAAGGTCTCTCTACCCTGCCGCCTAAGCATAATATCTGGAATAGCAATAACATTGCCTGACAAAGAGAGGCGACCTCTCAGCTTGGCTGGCTGGCGTTCGATTGTCTGAATGCTCGGGGAGGACGGGGATGTAAGTAGGTGCAAATGACGTAGGCATGCTTCCCTTCAGCTTCAACTACCACTTCCCACAATAGTGCGGGTACTCAACAGCTTGGAAGTCCCACTCAGTGCCCTAGGGACGTTGGATGGAGCCCGAGGAAAGCTCTTCCTGCTTCTTGCTTTAACAGATCCAACTCAGTCTGAAGCCAGAGGGCATGTGGCAGTCAAGCCACTACCAACCTGATTCTAACATACTGTAACTGTTGTGCCAGCCGTGCTTAGGAACATCAGTAAAGGATCAAGGCCCACTGCACTAGCAATAAAGAGCGTGTCTGCCCCGGAGAGCTCACAGAAGTGTCAGTCAGAGTGTGTCAGGTGGGCCAGAGACAAAGCGGGGGAGGACTCATTGTTTCAAAGATTCTAAGGCCAGAAGGGACCATTGTGATGTCCACTTTGACCTGCAACGCACAGGCCAGAGACCGGCCTGGTATTGCCACAGGATGAGGTGAGAAACTCCCCGCTTGCC
Source organism: Emydura macquarii macquarii (assembly GCF_026122565.2). Lineage (NCBI taxonomy): Eukaryota > Metazoa > Chordata > Testudines > Chelidae > Emydura > Emydura macquarii. Next base: position 489,318 of record NW_027130449.1, on the reverse strand, counting down.
AGCACAGTACCAAGCAGGAACAGGTTGTGGGTATTTGGCAGAGACGGGCTGAGGAGGGATTGAAAGGCAGCTTGATGGATGGCGATGTGAGTTTTTCCCATGTCTAGTGGGTGGCAGTGAGGGGCTTGAGGGAGAAATAGGCAGGTGGGGGATCAAGGCTGCCATTGAGGGCAGAGCGAAGGCAGGGTCAGTGACTCGAGAGCTGATGGGAGGGAGTTTGCTACATGAGAGCTTTAAAGGCAAAGATGAGGAGCTTGCATTTGATGGGGTGCAGGGGAGCCAATGACAGGATATTGGGCCAGGGGTAATGAGGTTGGAGCAGCAAGCCCTGAAGATGATCCTGGAAGGAATGGACATGAGGTGAGAGATGCGGCTGTTGTCCACACCAGAAAGGAGGAGATTGCAGCATGAGACAATGAGGCCTGCACAAGACTTGGCACTCTGGATGGTTCGACAAGGCCAAATCTTAGAAGTACCAGGAGATAGAAAGTGGCCAGGCTTGGAGACAGCCTGGACGTGTGGGTCTAGAGAGAAGGCGAGTCAAAGAGAATTTGGGCCTGCGTGACTGGGAGGATGGTCAGGTTTCGCAGTGAAAGGGGGTGGGACTAGATGACCACCTGAGGTCCCTCCAGCCCTCATCTGCTATGACTCTATGAAAGAAAAACGGGTCTGAGGAGGCAGCTTAGGTGGCAAAATGAGAATCTCCATTCCTGCCCTGTTGGGTTTAAGCTGTGTTGGCTAGACAGCCATGAGAAGATGTCAGCTCGACAGGTCAATGTGTAGGATGGGAAGGAGTGAGACAACACCCAGCACAAGGGGCTGAATTCTGATTAGGGGGTGGGGTGCTACCATCATGCGTTGCTCATAATAACTGGAGAGATGGGAAAGACCTGGCATATCATCCAGGCTGGCTCCCTGGGCATGGCAGGTCGCCCTCTAGAGTGTATTTTCCAGCACCTCGTTCTAAACGTTTCATATCTCCTCTGTAAACTAAACTCTGCTAGAACACATCTGACCCTGCAGGTGAATGCGGCTTACGATCAGAAGGCAGCGAGGTGGCCCCACAAAAGTGTCTTTCCAGAAAGCCTGCACGTTTCCAGTAAGAGTAATCCAAATAATGAGTCGGCAGGGAGCCTCAGCACTCTGTGCAGGGCAGAGGCAGACTGCCTGCAATGACCCCCTACAATGCCAGAGAGTCTATTTTGTCTATTGTTTGCATAAAATTTGCATCTATAATCATAGAATTTGCATACAAAATATAGCTGACTACCTCCCCATCTCTCTCTTCCCCCAACTCCTGTCTTCTCCTTCCTTCCTCCCCCTTGAGGTCAGGAGCCCCTCTTTGGGGTCCCAATCTCACATCCTGAAATCTCCTGAGCTAATCCTGTATCTCCCCATATGACAGTTTGTGCCTGGGCTCTCTAAAGCAAATCAGCCCCACTACACAAATATATTGTTCCCCGACAAATCTCCTCTCTCAGGCCTTTGCCCTCACCCGAGTAGTCAGCTGCTCTCACAGTGAAGAGCACCATCTGCTTCTCTCCACAAATAATGCCCCACCCCCCCAAAATTAATTCCTCCACAGTCAGTTTTACCAGATCTACAACAATTTGCACCTCCAGTACCTCTGAACAGGGCTCAGGCTCCCCCTTTCCCAGCAGGTTGGGCCCAGATCCTCTTCTCCAGGATTGCCAGCTCCAAATCATGAGTCAGACCCCAAACAATCATGAGATTTTTAAAAAGATATCTTGTATTTTATATTTGCTTTATCTGTTGGTTTTGAACTCGCCTGGCTCTCTCCGTCCACCCCTCAGCCCCAGCATAGGACAATTTGTTGTGTGCCCCATCAATTCTCCCCCCCATCATTTCTTCACCCACCTCAGTCTGCTCCCCAGCTCCCCATCGATTGAAGTAGGCCCAGGAAATCTTGAGTAGCAGGAGAGAGGTTACATTACCTCTGTAGTTGGCACTGGTGCGACCACTGCTGGGCTCCAGCGCTGGGATTCACAATTCAAGAAGGAAGTTGATAAGTTGAAGGGTTTAGAGAAGAGCCATGAGAATGATTAAAGGGTTAGAAAACCTGCCTTATAATGATAAACTCAAGGAACTAGATCTATTTAGCTTTACAAAGGGAAAGTTAAGAGTTGACTTGATTACTGTCTATGAGAACCTACGTGGGGAACAAATATTTGATACTGGGCTCTTCAGTCTAGCAGGAAAAGGTTTAACAGGATCCAAATGGCTGGAAGTTGAAGATAGACCTATTCAGCCTGGAAATAAGGTGCAGATTTTTAACAATGAGGGTAATTAGCCATGTGTTGTGGTGGATTCTCCATCGCTGGCAATTTTTCAATCAAGGTTGGATGTTCTCTGCTCTAGTTCAAACAGGAATTAATTCAGGGGAGTTGTCTGGCCTGTGTTGTACAGGAGGTCAAACTAGTTGGTCACAATGTCCCTTCTGGCCTGGGACACTATGCATGCATCAGTTCTGCCCCGCAGCCTCACCTCTGCTCCTTTTGAGGTTCTTCATTCCCCTCCGTGGCTTGAGACAGGTCCCCTCACCCCCCAAGTGATTGGCTGTTGTTCTCCAGGAGCTGTGGCAGTGGAGAAGGCAGCCAATCGGAGGGGGGTTTCCTTCCAGGCAGGGCTTAAATTCATATGGGGGCAGGACCTTCTCGCATTATTAATGGGTCACAGGAGCACGTCCACAAAGCTGTGCTAAGGCAGAGTCCAAAGTTACCGGTAAGTGTTCTAATGCAGGCTCCTGGGGCAGTGACTGTCCACCACTCTGTGTCTGTACAGTGCCTAGCACAAGGGAGCCCATTCTTTGTTAGTCCTTAGTCCTGTTTATTACAGTCATGCCTATTAATATTATTATTAATAATAATAATAATAATACTGTAACAATTTAGTAGCCAGACTAAATTCAGTCTTTTCTGAAATGTCCAATGATTGCAGGGTGCTTGGAACCAGGGTACTTCAGTTTATGAAAGAATCCTGTTTATACAAACATTAGCACTGACTGGGGTGGTGTAATCAGCGATTGTTCACATTGTAGAATTCAATCTGATATGGTACAGAAATTGCTCAGAGAAATGTGTATATTCACTAAAACTCCGTTATGACATCTAGGGTTTTTCCTTGTCCTCCTGTAATGGAGGCAATGCTGGAATTAACACGGAATAGGGTCATGTAAAAATAGAACTACAGATCAGAGCCAGACTTTCCCAAGAGCTCAGCTGCTGTTTAGCTACCTACATCAGGGCAGACACTGGGAAGTTCTCCATCCCCAGCAGCTCCCGTTCTGATACTTACAGCCAGGCGTTCCAAAGTGCTCTGCATCCCATATTCTCTTTGGAAAAATCTGGCCACTAATTTGGGGATACAATTTTCAAAAGCACCTAAGTAACTCATCATCAGGACTTATGATCCTATGTCACTTAAGCATTTCTGAAAATGTGGCCCATAGACTGGAAGGCTGTCAAGTAAGACAAGAATCATACATTTATTTTATTGCTATTACACTTACTCCAGTGTTAGATGAGCATTGATTTCAGAGGCGTTCTGATGTACAGCACCATCACGGAAATCAGAATCAAGCTCGTATCTGGCACTATGAAAGCATGTTTGAGACACTCACAGTGCCATGTACCTGAAGGGCGGCTGAGGAAGGAGACTTTCAAAGGATGGAAAACCATTTCCTGATGTAACCCTTCTGCCAGTTGGAGTCGGCAGCAACAAGGGCTGGGTTCAGTGTCTGGGGTTCTTTTTCAACACTACAACACAACACTGGCTCGAGCCCCCACCCAGTAACCTGGGAAAATTACACACCACCCCTTGGGCACCTCTAGAGGGAATTCTTCCCCTCCTGCAAGCACAGAGACTGAATGTAGGAAAGAAACTTTATAAAAGGGGGAAAGCAACCCAGCATTAACTGGGGAAAATGCTGCACACAGGATTCATGAGCATAAAACCATGAGCAAAACAACTACTCCAGAGTACATTGGGCAGTGTCTTTTTGTCTCAGGTTCTTAAGATCAGCAGCCAGAAGTTCCTTTGATGTGCCCCTCCCTGCACATTACCCCACCCATAGGTGTTGTCCTTAGTCAGGGCAGACCCAAAGTTCAGAGATGCATTTGCAGAGATCACCTCCCACCGTAAGTGGGGGAGAGGGGAGGAAGGCACCTGACTTGCTCCACTGTCCAGCTGCTCTGCCAGCCCCACCAGTCGCTTTACTCCGCTGGCTGCTCCTCCAACACCTGCTTCTCTACTGCGACCTATGCTGGTCGGTCTCTTGAGGCTCCGTCCAGCTCTCAGTGATTGTCAGCTCTTAGTGGGTGGCCCTCAGTGCCCAAGCTGGGTAGGAGCACTGTCCCATAACAAGTGATTTCACCTCTACTGATACTTAACAAAACAAAGACTCCTAATGGAGCCTTAATTAATTCTATCTTTGAACAGGTGGGAAGGGCAGCTTAAACCATGCCTGGGACTCTTGGGCAGCCTCTCAGCTCCCAGCAAGGACACCTGTCCCCACGCCCTCTGTCTTTCACAGGCATCTGGCCTCTGATCCCTTGCTGATCGAGTTCAGCTCAGCTGCCGGTGACCCGCCCAATCAGGACAGGCTGAGCACAGTTCTGCCCTTTGCTCGTACAATAAGGACAACAACATTTCATTACCCCTGTATTCAAATGAAGTGAGTTTGTAAAGTGATTTATAACCCAACACCAGCCCAAGTTGGACAACCCAGCTCTGTCTGCTGGGTACCTGCGCAGAGTGAGTGTGTTTATGTAAATATAGTTTGGTCCTGCAGCCTCCCCACAGCTCGCTCGGCGAGGGAGAGCTCATTCAGACCTTGCTTACATTGATAGTACTTTTGTTTCCTTACTTTGCTCTGGTGCTGTTAAGTCTGTGTCTCTGGAAGTGCCTGGATCTCTGCTACCCACAGTTTAAAAATCAGGTATAGTGAAAAATCCAGATGCTTATTCCTAGATAGGATTGCCATGTGTGTAGGACTGCAGCTGTGTGAGCTCTGCCTTTCGTTGTATTGACTGTAAATCGTATGTATCTTCTGTTAAGAGCACTGGTGTGGCTGTATGCTGGCCATCTGCTTTCTTAATGTGTTTGAGAGTTAAGGGATTGAAAGTGATTTTTATTGAGATTTAACGCTTGTTTGCATGGCAACAACACTTCTGTGTTCTGACTTTTTGAGTCATTTCTTCAAGCTTCCATTCACAAGAAGAACCTTCCAAGAACTGCATGGAATCGTGCTACTGGGTGGACTCGGGGGTTCCATGAAAAGATTACTGAAAAGATTACTGAGACTTTCCCTCTCCTCCTGTAATTTTTGTTGGCTTTGTACAGGAGTTGGGAGGGAAGCAGGCTCAGCTGCACTCATTTCCCGGCCTTCTCCAAGGAAAAGGTGACTGATTTCCAAAGAGATCTGCTGGACTGAGTCATTTTTCTCTGTGTGGGTTGCAGTTAGGTGCTTAAGAAGGTGACACAGCTGACATGGTATAAATTTCTCCATGAGAACCATACTTGGCTTCCTATCTATGGAAAACCATTCATGCCTCACCAGATGTGAAGTCTCTATTGTAGCTGCATGGTAACTTGCCCATTTCATTTCTCAGTTCCTCCTACTGCACATCCACATCCTGACTCATTGCCTGAGATAACTGGGTCAGTTTCAATTGTTGCTAAGTGGATTCACCACATTAAATCATTCTTTTTTTCTGATAAAACCCTCCCTTCACAGGTAGCGTGCCAGCTACACCTGCTGTATTGGCAGATGACTTCTTTCATTTCAAGTGACATGGGCTGCTGAACTATTCCTTTGTGACATATTGATTATGTTCCTTGTCAGTAGAAATGAAGGCTTTAATTGGCTGGTCTCATGCTCTTTAAAGAGACTGACAGACTCAAAGAGATGCTGTAAGATGTACTAAACCCTCACCTTACTGAAGGGGGTAAGAACATCCCAGGAGGTGCTGCAGGCTTATCTTTGTATATAGATTTATCTGGCAGGCGGCTGGAGGGAAATACACATAGTATTCCTCCCGCTCTTCCCCACACCAGCGAAATATCTCAGGGTTGTGCGTTACTGCACTGCCACCTGGCATTGTGGTAGGTAAAGGGGCCATTGAATAAAGATGACCAGAAGTCTCCTTTACTTATGTTGTATCACAAACAGACCTTTCTCCTTTGCTCTGGTCATGGAAGGCTTATGGTTTCTTTCTCCAATTTCAGTGACGTCTCTTGAATCCGTTATACAATGGCTGACCAGCACTCCACTTCCTCTCCTCCCATTTAAGTAACTGCACAAACCCTACCTCATTAAAACTGTTGACACTGAAAATTTTGTGTGGAAGCTTTTCCAAAACAAAGACAGTGCTCAGCAGGTGCTGTCAGTGTGGGGTAACCGCTGTGCTGTTCAGTGATCACTCCAAGCCAAGGAAGCTGACAGAGCTCTGCTTGATTTAGCATCTGAGCACTTAACTGATCAGCATTGCATTACATGCCTCTCTGGATAACATGACAACCAATTCCAACTAGCTCATGAAGGTACAGTTCCCCACATCATCCGTCCCCAGCTACACACAATTATAACAGTTAACAACCAACATGAACATAATACAGAATTTCATTATACTTTCAAAAACTTATGCTCCATTTTGAAGCACTTGGCGGAGAGGAAGGTGATCGGGAACAGTCAGCATGAATTCACCAAGGGGCAAGTCATGCCTGACCAACCTGATTGCCTTCTATGATGAGATGACTGGCTCTGTGGATGTGGGGAAAGCGATGGACGTGATATACCATGACTTTAGCAAAGCTGTTGATAAAGTCTCACACAGTATTCTTATCAGCAAGTTACAAAAGTATGGGTTGGATGAATGGACTATAAGGTGGATAGAGAGCTGGCTGGATCATTGGGCTCAATGGGTAGTGATCGATGGCTCAATGTCTAGTTGGCAGCTGGTAACAAGCGGAGTAATCCAGGGGTCGGTCCTGAGGCCGATTTTGTTCAACATCTTCATTAACAATCTGGAGGATGGGGTGGGTTGCACCCTCAGCAAGTTTGCAGATGATACTAAACTGCGGGGAGTGGTAGATATGCTGGAGGGTAGGGAGTGCCCTCGACTACCTCTACAGAGTGATCTAGACAAATTGGAGGATTGGGCGAAATGAAATCTGATGAGGTTCAACAAGGACAAGTGCAGAATCCTGCACTTCGGATAGAAGAATCCCATGCACTGCTACAGACTGGGGATTGACTAGCTAAGCAGCAGTTCTGCAGAAAAAGATTTGTGTTTACAGTGGACAAGAAGCTGGATATGAGTCAACAGTGTGCCCTAGTTGCCAAGAAAGCTAACGGCATATTAGGCTGCATTAGTAGGAGCATTGCCAGCAGATCGAGGGAAGTGATTATTCCCCTCTATTCGGCATTGGTGAGGCCGCATTTGGAGTATTGTGTCCAGTTTTGGGCCTCCCACTACAAAAATGATGTGGACAAATTGGAGAGAGTCCAGCAGAGAGAAATGAAAATGATTAGGGGGCTGGAGCACAAGACTTATGAGGAGAGGCTGAAGGAACTAGGCTTGTTCAGTCTACAGAAGAGAAGAATGAGGGGGAATTTGATAGCAGCCTTTAACTACCTGGGGCCGGTTTTGTTCAACATCTTCATTAATGATCTGGAGGATGGGGTAGATTGCACCCTCAGCAAGTTTGTGGATGACACTAAGTTGGGGGGAGTGGTAGATACCCTGGAAGGGAGGGATAGGATACAGAAGGACCTAAACAAACTGGAGGATTGGGCCAAAAGAAATCTAATGAGGTTCAACAAAGAAAAGTGCAGAGACCTCCACTTAGGAAGGAAGAATCCCATGCACAGCTATAGACTGGGGACTGACAAGCTAGGCAGCAATTCTGCAGAAAAGGATCTGGGGGTAACAGTGGATAAAAAGCTGGATATGAGTCAGCAGTGTGCCCTGGTTGTCAAGAAGGCTAATGGCATATTGGGCTGCATTAGGAGGGGCATTGCCAGCAGGACGCGGGAAGTGATTATTCCCCTCTATTCGGCATTGGTGAGGCCGCATTTAGAATATTGTGTCCAGTTTTGGGCCCCCCACTACAAAAAGGATGTGGACAAGTTGGAGAGAGTCCAGCGGAGGGCAATAAAAATGATGAGGGGGCTGGAGCACAGGACTTATGAGGAGAGGCTAAGAGAACTGGGCTTGTTTAATCTGCAAAAGAGAAGAATGAGGGGGGATTTGATAGCGGCCTTTAACTACCTGAAAGGGGGTTCCATGGAGGATGGGGCTAGGCTGTTCTCGGTGGTGGCAGATGACAGAACAAGGAGCAACGGTCTCAAGTTGCAGGGGGGGAGGTCTAGGTTGGACATTAGGAAAAAGTTTTTCTCTAGGAGGGTGGTGAAGCACTGGAATGGGTTACCTAGGGAGGTGGTGGAATCTCCATCCTTAGAGGTTTTTAAGCTGAGGCTTGACAAAGCCCTGGCTGGGATGGTATAGCTGAGGTTAGTCCTGCTTTGTGCAGGGGGTTGGACTAGTTGACCTCCTGAGGTCCCTTCCAACTCTAATATTCTATGATTCTACCTGAAAGGGGGTTCCAGGGAGGATGGAGCTAGGCTGTTCTCAGTGGTGGTAGATGGCAGAACAGGAGTAATGGTCTCAAGTTGCAGTGGGGGAGGTCTAGACTGGATATTAGGCAAAACTTTTTCCCTAGGAGGGTGGCTGGAATGGTTTACCTAGGGAGGTGATGGAATCTCCATTCTTTGAGGTTTTTAGATAATCCTGGAGGATAGGCCATCAATGGCTATTACCTCAGATAGTCAGGGATGCAACCCCGTGCTCTGGGTGTCCCTAGGCTCTAACTGTCAGAAGCTGGGAGTGGATGACAAGGCGAGATGTCCAACTCAGTGCCTCTCTTTCCCTTCCTTCTGGGCTGTGGTAAAGGTGTCACCATTCCTCAGCAGTATGTCTCCATCTGGGCTGACAACCTCATATGACCACAGAACAACGTCTTGTGACACCATAGCATTTGCAACCATTGTTTCCCATCCCAGTATCACAGAGTCATTTTCATGAGATGGTGGCAGCTCAGATTGAGCTTTTTCTTTGGCCACATCTCTCTCTTTATACATTTGCAAGTCCCCAGTGACTTTGACATCAGTTCTGAACAGTGCAGGCATTCTTGTGTTCCGTTTTCTGTTGAACAAACTGTCAGAAGGTAATAACCCGTGTTTCTTTGGTGCAATTCTGTAATTTATCTGTGCAAAGTACATATCAGAGTCTAACTCCGCAGTCTTTTTCATTCAGATACTTGTTATTTTGACACCGTTTTCCACCAAACCATCAGATTGGGAATAATGGGGATTGGCGGACACGCGGCTAAATCCAAACTTCGCTACCAACTGCTTAAACTCATGCCCCCTAAACTGTGGCCCATTGTTAGATATCGCTGTCCGGTATACTATACCTCCCAAAAATTGATTTGATATGCACAATCACCTGTTTAACTGTAGTATCTTCTAGTAAATCTAGAAAGTATGTGAGAATAATGGTCTAGGAGAAATACATAACTTTTCCCAGCTATTGTAGACAAATATAGGCCTACTTTGCTCCAGGAAGGCATTTTTTCCTCTGCCACCCAGCTGGGGTCTGTCGTTTGCCTTGCCCTGTATTTTTGTCATATGCGACAAGCCTTGGTAACATCCTCGATGTGCTGTTCATTTGAAAGCTATGTAAAATGTCTCTAGCCCTTCCTTTAGAGTTTTCAATCCCTAAATGACCATCATGTATCTGTTTTCACATATTTTTCTGTAACACCTTAGAGATCACCATCCTGGTTCCTTTAAACAGAATCCCATCTAGCCCTTCAGTTGGTAATAGGGACTGGGAACATGATGTGCTGGCCACCCTGTGCTAATTGCCTACATTACTTTCTGCAGTCCTGGCAATCACAGTCCACATTTTGTCAGAGATGAGACCTTTTTTAAATCAAATTGATTTGTACTATAGCTCGCTCTGGACTTTGCTCCACTGCACTTTTGTCAAATCCTCTAGAGAGTACATCTGCAGCCACCGAATCTCTCCCAGGTTGTATTCAATTTACAGATCATACATTTGTAGCTGGAAAAAAAAATCTCTGTATTCTCTGGGGCAGGATGGGGGGGATGTTTGCTGGGGCAATGCCAATAAGTGGCTTATGGTCAATTTCAGCTGACAATAGACTTCCATAAATAAAGACAAAACTTTTTACTCTCCTTTTCTATTTGATGTATTGACACGCAGATTTTGTTATTGCCTGTGATACATAAGCCGTCAGTCTCCACTTTTCTCCATTCTTCTGTAAGAGGGCTATGCCAGTGCCCATATTGGAGGCATCCACTGGCTACTTAGTTGTGTGCCTACTGTCATAGAAAATCAGGACTCAGGTCTCTTTCATTAACTTCTTCAGTTTTTCAAACTCTTTATTCACATTTGCATCCCATATCTATTGGCCATCTATGCACAGCAGCATGTTTGTTGGCTCAGGTAGCTAGGTTAGCCACAGCTTTCCCTACTCAGTTCACCGTTACATGGAATCCTTGTACCTGAAAGGAAAATGTGTGCTAACCTCGCTGCCTAAACTGACAAACTGAGTGCTACTGTGCATTGATGGCCAGTGGACATGGCCTCAAATTTACTGTGATCTCCCTGTTCTCCTTACTGTGATATCTTCTCCCCCAGGTACATTATTTCCATTACAAAGAAGTTACATGTTTGATTATTTTGCTTTAGACCAGCGGCTTTGGTTCTTTCCAAACTGCTCGGATTCTCTGCTCATAAGAATGATCATACTGGGTCAGACCAATGGTCCAATATCCTGTCTTTGACAGTGACCAATGTCAGCTGCTTCAGAGGAAAGGAACAGAACAGGGCAATCATCAAGTGATCCAACCCGTGTCATCCACTCTCAGCTTCTTACAGTTAGAACCTAGGGCCACCCAGAGCATGGGGTTGCATCCCTGACTGTCTTGGGTAATAGCCATTGATGGACCTATCGTCCAGGAACTTATCTAATTCTTTTTTGAGCCCACTTATACTTTTGGCCTTTACAACATCCCCTGGCAACAAGTTCAACAGGTTAACTGTATGTTGTGCTTCCTTCCTTTTGTTTGTTTTACACTTACTGCCTATTAATTTCTTTGGGGGACCTCTAGTGCTTCTGTTATATCATGGGGTAAATAACACTTTCTTATTCACTTTCTGCACACCAGTCATGATTTAATAAACCTCTGTCATATCCCGCCCTTAGTCATCTCTTTTCCAAGCTGAAAAGTCCCAGTCTTTTAAATCTCTGCTCCTATGGAAGCTGCTCCGAATCCTTAATCATTTTTGTTGCCCTTCTCTATACCTTTTCTAATACCAATATATCTTTAAGATGGAACATCCAGAACTGCACAAGGTATTCAAAGTGTGGGCATACAATGGCTTTATATAGTGGCATTATGATATTTTCTGTCTTATCTAGTTCTGTCCTAATGGTTCCTAACTTTCTGTTAGCTTTTTTGACTGCCGTTGTACACTGAGCAGATGTTTTCAGAGAACTATCCACAATGACTCCAAGATCTCTTTCTTGAGTGGTAACAGCTAATTTAGACCCCATCCATTTTGTATGGATAGTTGGAATTATATTTTCCAATGTGCATTTATCAGCATTGAATTTCATCTGCCATTTTTTTGCCCAGTCACCCAGTTCTGTAAGAACCCTTTCTCTGTAAGCTTTGGACTTAACTATCTTGAGTAATTTTGTATCGTTTGTAAATTTTGCCACCTCACATTTCCCCATTTCCCCAGCTCTTTTATGAATATATTGAACAGCATTGGTCCCAGTATAGATCCCTGGAGTATACCATTATTTACCTCTCTCCATTCTGCAAACTGACCATTTATTCCTATCCTTTGTTTCCTGTCTTGTTACCAGTTAGTGATCCAGGAGAGGACCTTCCCTCTTATCCCATGGATGCTTACTTTGTTTAAGAGCCTTTGATAAGGGACCTTGAGGAAGAGGACTGTTGGCCCCTTACTGAAACTGAGCGGGGTTTTTGGTTGACATCTCCCAGTACCAAAAGAAAGGGGAAGGGCCAATGAGAAATCAAGATCTTGAGACTGACAATCCCCAGGGCCAATGCGGAGCGGCCAACACTCCAGGTCAGCCCGATTGATGGGGCAAGCAGGCCAATGAGGGAGTCAGACCTGGTTTCCTGTGCTCTGTGTGTGCAGCAGCTGCCTGAATCAGGGTAGGGCAGACTAAGGGGAGAGGTGAGCAGCAGCCCAAGCTGAGTTGGAGGCAGGGCACCAGGAGCCAGAACCAGAGGGACCAGAGAAGCAGCCCAGAAGGCAGAGCTGAGCTGGAAGCAGAGCAGCAGCAGCCCGGAGCCAGAGCTGGAGCAGCCCAGACTAGCCACGCAGATGGTGAGCCAGGGCTGAGCGATGGTGGGGCGTTTCGGGCCCAGAGTTGGGGAGGGGATGCCACTGTGCTACAAGTAACACCAGAGCTGAGTGTGGTGAGCAGCTGGGGAGAGCGAGGGGGGATCCTATGTAGAGGGCCCTGTGCGTGGAGACGTCGTCAGACAAGAGATCTCGCAGGCCGGACTTTGAGGGTTACTTGTTTCGTTTAACCTTTCCCATTTTTTCCTTATTTTTCTTACAGCTGTTGTTTAATACATTGGATTTGGTTTGAAATATATGTGATGATCAGTACGGTCAGGGAAGTGCCTGGTGCGGAGCGAGTACCCTGGAATGGGGACTCCCTAGCCCTTGTCCTAGGACACCACAAGACTGGGGTTAAGCCTCAGTTCTGGGCCCAGTTTGTTGGGGCTACAAGGACTCTGCTGCATGGGAAAGTGGAAGGGGGGCCTTGCGGTCAGGCAGGCCTTGGAGTAAAGGAAGTGGGAGTGAGGACTCAGATCCTTTCGCTAGCCAATTCCATCATGGCAGTGCATAAGCCAGGAAAGTTCCCCACAATAGTCGGGCCATTCTCTCGCTGCTTGTCAAAGGCTTTCTGAAAGTTCAAGTACACTTCATCTTCTGGATCACCCTTGTCCACAGATTTGTTGACCCCCTCAAAGAATTCTAATGTATTGGTGAGGCATGATTTTCCTTTCCAAAAGCCGTGTTGACTCTTTCCCAACAAATAATGTTCATCTATATGTCTGATAATTCTGTTCTTTACTATAGTTTCAACCAATTTGCCTGATACTGAAGTTAGGCTTAACAGTCTGTAATTGCCAGGATTGCCTCTGAAGTCTTTCTTAAAAATTGGTGTCACATTAGCTATCCTCCCATCATCTGGTACAGAGGCTGATTTAACTGATAGTTTACATACCACAGTTAGTAGTTCTGTAATTTTATATTTGAATTCCTTCAGAACTCTTGGGTGAATACCATCTGGTCTTGGTGACTTATTACTGTTTAATTTATTAATTTGTTCCAAAACCTCCTCTACTGAGACCTCAATCTGGGACAGTTCCTCAGCTTTGCCACATAAATAGAATGACTCAGGTGTGGGATTCTCCCTCACATCCTCTGCAGTGAAGACCAAAGCAAAGAATTAATTTAGGTTCTCCAATTGCCTTGTCTTCCTTGAGTGCTCCTTTAGCATCTTGATCGTCCAATGGCCGCATGGATTGTTGTCAGGCTTCCTGCTTCTGGTGTACTTTAAAAAGTTTTTGTTGTTAGTTTTTAAGTCTTTTGCTAGTTGCTCATCAAATAAATTTTTTGGTCTGTCTAATTATACTTTTATACTTGACTTGCCTGAGTTTATGTTCCTTCCTATTGTCCTTGGTGGGATATGACTTCCCATTTTTCAAGGATGCCTTTTTGCCTCTAACCACTTCTTTTACTTTGTTGTATAGCCGTGGTGGCACTTTTTGGTCCTCTTACTATGTTTTTTAATTTGGTGTATACGTTTAATTTGAGCATCTATTACGGTATTTGTAAAAAGTTTCCATGCAGCTTGCAGGCATTTCACTTTTGTGATTACCTTTAAATTTCCACTTAACTAGCTTCCTCATTTTTGTGTAGTTCCCCTTTCTGAAGTTAGATTGTGATGAAGAGAGAAACTGCCAGCCAGCACAGTAGGGGTTAAAGAAAGCCATTGGGCCCAGCTAACCCTGCCCTGCTGTACTGCATCCATGCCGGACCTGGAGGGAGGAGAAAATAAGGGAGCGTGGCTCAGTTCAGGGCGGATGGTGACAAGGCAGATTTAAATTAAATCTCAGGAAAAGCTTCCTAACTGTAAGAACAGTAGGGCAATAGAACAGATTACCTAGGGAGGCTGAGGCAGCTCCTTTGATGGAGGTTTTCAAAAGGAGGCTGGATAGCCATCTATCTTGGATGGTTTAGACACAACAAATCCTGCATTTTGGCAGTGGGTTAGACTAGATGATCCTTGCGGTCCCTTCTAACCCTATAATTCTATAAGTCATTTGCTTTCAGGTTGATAGTCCATTTGCCTGTGAAGAACTCCTCTGAGCTAGTGGTGCTGTTGTGATCCTCTTTGACCAGGCTATGCATACTCTGCTGGTGGATGCAGACTTTTGCAAAGTGATATTGTTGGTTGCATTTCTTGCATCTTTTCTCATATGCTAGGCATTGTATTGGTTTGTGTTGTTTGCCACAACGCGTGCAACTCCATCTGTTGTTTTTGAGCTCCACATACCTTTCTGCCTCTGGTTTCTTTTCCTGTATCATTTTGGATTCTCTATCCTGTCCACCGTGTCAGATCACTGTCCACACTCCACAAGTTTTAGTCTGAATTTGGTGACTTCCTGTGCATGGCAAATATTTACTTTGTCAAGGGTTAATTCTGGGTCTCTTAGTAGTCTCAGAGTTTTTTGTCCCAGGTCCCAGTCACAATGTGGTATATTATCAGGGATTTCATTAGTTCCCTAAACTTGCAAGATGGGCTCTCCAGCCTCACATCAGCCATAAATTCTTCTATGGTTTTATTTTTATATTTTGTACTGACTAATTAAAAACATCTCTCTTCTATGTTTCATTTGCACAGGGGGTGCAGTACTCTTCAGATTTCTGTAATACAGTTTCATAATTAGCTTTTTTTCCTGAGAATAGGAGGCTATCTTCTGACACTTTCTTTTGGGACTACACACTGCTGGCAGATACAGAGTATAGTGCTGTGAACCCTTCTCCAGTTGTCTTCCACATTTCCAGCAAGTTTCAGCTCTGATGGGGCTTTTCACTGCTCCATTCTTCCACAGAGATCATTTTCTTAGTTCCTTTTACTCCTGGTACTATGTGGTGTTCAACGATCACTCAGAGCCAAGGGGTCGGATAGAGTCTTGCTTCATTCAGTGTCTGAGTTCCAAATGATCAGTGTTGCATAACATGAATCTCCATAACACAACAATCAGTTCAAACTAACTCTTACTGGTGTCTCTTAAAGGAACAGGTCCCGAAAACAACTAGGAGAATCGGTGCTCTTTGGCGAGGCAAATGTTTGGCTCCAGTAATTACTGTCTGTGAGGTAGTGAGCACTAACAGCCCCCTTCCCATGTCTGTCTCCAAACATATATTTGGTCTCTAAAATTGCCCACTGTGTTGTCTAAAATATCCCAAAGTTCAGGGATGATGCAGTATGAGGCTGCTTACATTTTGATTAGGGTAGAATGGTTTGGTCGCATGTTTTTCTTTTTTTGCCTCAGGTAACCTTCAACTACAATCTTGTCTGACAGGAATCCCTGCAACACTTTGAGTGTGAAAACAGGCACATTTGAAGGTGTGAGTCATAGTTCTACTTTCAAGAACAGTGATGGCTTTGCTGAGGCTTTTAGTGACTGAGGGAAGTGAGTGTCCCATGGGAAATATAAGTGTTGAAAGTTGGCTATTTCAGTCATACTGTTCAGAAGAGGTAACAAAATCTGCATGCACCAACTGCATGAAAAGCCAACGACTTCTGCAAGAATCAGTCAGGACCTGGAGTACCCAACCTGCAGTCCACATGCTCTGGTACTATAACCCAGTGGTTTTCAACCAGGGGGATGCATACCTCCAGGGTTACGCAGAGGTCTTCCAGGGAGTACATTTCGCTATTTGTCTAATTTTACAACAGGCTACATAAAAAGCACTAGCGAAGTCAGTACACAGTAAAATTTCACACGGACAATGACTTGTTTATACTGCTCTGTACACTGAAATGGAAGTACAACATTTATTTTCCAATTGATTTATTTTATAATTATATGGTAAAGTGAGGAAGTAAGCAATTTTTCAGTAATCGTGTATATTTATGTCTGATTTTGTAAGCAAGTTTTTAAGTGAGGTGAAACTTGGGGGTCCGCAAGACAAATCAGACCCCGAAAGGGGTACAGTTGTCTGGAAAGATCGAAAGCCACAGCTGTAACCTACTGGTCAGTGTATGTTGTGTCCCCCTTTGTGCCTGAGCCATAGAAGGGTTGGCTATGTCACGGTTCCCACCTGTAGCACTCACCTGTTTAGCTCAAGCTGTAGAGGCCTCTGGAGCTTGCTGGTTCAATGGTGACTGCCACATAAGTGGGAGAATTGACCAGGGTGTGAATAGGTTGGGATGAACGTCTTCTGACAGGGTGAAGTATGTCACCCAGTGGTCTGTGTGAGAGGTATCTCCCTCTGTGCCCGATACACAGGGAACGTGCATCTGTTACAGCTCACAGCTGTGGAGATTCAGGCTTTCAGCTCTCGAGGTTACCGATAGACAGATGGCATGACAGTGTCAGGTGTTATTGTTAACGGTACTGCTTTGTCTTACCAGCTGTCTTGAACTCTGACTGTTAAACGTATAAGGTCCAGAATTAGATACAAAAACAAGCACCAAACATTTCAGTATGGGGAGCCCAGGAGGGTGTCCAGATCCTATTATCTTTGTGGCCTCCAGAGTTGTGCTGGTGTTTGGTTGGTTGTTTTTTTTTGCTGGTCATGATGGGGGGAGACGGGCTATGACTATTTAAGACTCTAATCCTGAAACAATTATTAAAATTCATAACTTTACTAATGTGAGCCCTTCAGCCGCCATCTCTAGATATCTTCAAAACAAGACTGGATGCCTTTCCAGAAGATATGTTTTAGTCAAACACAGGTTACTGGACTCTATGAAGGGGTAGTTGGGTGAAGACCACAAAAATGCTTCAAGGGCTGGAGAAAATGCCTTACAGTGAGAGACAAAGAGCTCAATCTGTTTATCTTATCAAAAAGAAGCTTGGGAGGTGACTTGAGCACAGTGCATAGGGACCTCCACAGGGGAAAACTCCCAGGATTAATGGGCTTGTTCATCTAGCAGAGAAAGGCAGAACAAGAATCCAGACAAATTCAAATTAGACATACATTTTTAACAGAGAGAGTGATTAACCAAACTGCCAAGGCAGCCCTCGAACCATTTTTGTCTCTTCTCAGCATCCTCTCCAGTTTTTCAGCATCCTTTTTAAAATGTGGACACCAGAACTGGATGCAGTATTCCAGTTGTGGTCTCACCAATGCTCTACAAAGAGATAAAATCACCTCACTACTCCTACTCACTGTGCCCCTGTTTATACATCTAAGGGTCACAAAATATCACTAGACGCCTGTCTGCATCTTTAGGTACTTAAATACCTTTGGAAAATCTGTTCCTCTGTGCCTCAGCTCCTCATCTGCAAAGCAGGGACAATAAGACCTCCCTACCTGACCAGGGACTTGTGAAAATAAGTCATTAATGTTTGTGATGTGTCTGATATTATAGTAAGGATCACATTAGAAAAGCCCATGCAAAAATGAATAATTCTGTATTCAGTGCATGGTTTGGTTGGTGGCAGTAAATAAGGCAGGATGGGGGATATCAATTAACCCCATATTGACTGAGAAGATGTCACCTCAGGATGGGATGCAGAGATACAATTTTTAGTCACTATTAATGACGGCTTCTTGGAGCAACTACTCCTAGAACCCAAGGGAGAGAGGCAATTCTTGATTTAGTCCTAAGTGGTGCACAGGATCTGGTTCAAGAGAGGTAAATAACTGAACTGTTGGGTAGTAGTGACAGTAATATAATTAAATTTAAAATCCTTGCGGGGGGAAAATACCAAAGAAACTCACTAGAGTAGCATTTAACTTCAAAAAGGGGAACTACACAAAAGCATGATCCAGTGGATATAGTGTACTTGGACTTTAAGAAAACATTTAACAAGCTCCCTCACCAAAGGCTCTTAAGCAAAGTAAGCAATCATGGGATAAGAAGGAACATCCTCTCCTGGATCAGTAACTGGTTAAAAGACAGAAAACAAAGGGTAGAAATACATGGTAAGTTTTCAGAATGGAGAGAGGTAAAATGAAATTAATAGGCAGCAGGTTTAAAATGAACAAAAAGATATTTCTTCACCCAATGCACAGTCAACCTGTGGAACTACTTGCCAGAAGATGTTGTGAAGGCCAGTACTATTACGAGGTTCAAAAAAAGAATTAGATAAATTCATGGAGGATAGGTCCATCAATGGCGCTTAGCCAGGATAGGCAGGGATTTCTGTTTGACAGAAGCTGGGAATGGGCGATGGGATATATCACTTGATGATTACTTCTTCTGTTTATTCCCTCTAAAGCACCTGGGATTGGACACTGTCAGAAGACAGGATACTGGGCTAGATGGACCATTGGTCTGACCCAGTAAGTTCTTATGTAAATATCATGGTCCCCTAAGGATCTATCCTGGGACCAGTGCTGTTCAACATATTCATAAATGATCTGGAAAAAGGGGTAAACAGTGTGGTGTCAAAGTCTGCAGATAATACAAAATTACTGAAGATTGCAGTCCACTTTGGACTTAACTAAGAGTTACAAAGGGATCTCACAAGACTGGGTGGCTGGGCAAGAAAGTGGCAGATGAAATTCAGTGATGATAAATGCAGAGTAATGCACATTGGAAAACATAATGCCAACTATACATACAAAATGATGAGGTCTAAAGTAGGTATTACCACCCAAAAAGGAGATTTTGGAGTCCGTCGTTAGTTCACTGAAAACGTCTGCTCAGTGTGCAGCAGCAGTCAAAAAAGCTAATAGAATGTTAGGAACCATTAGGACAGGGATAGAAAATAGAAAATATCATAATGCCACTATATAAATCCATGGTATGCCCACACTTTGAATACTGCATGCGTGTCTGGTCACCCCATCTCAAATAGTTGTTTTAGTATGGTTAAAACTACAGTAAAGAACAGAATTATCAGACACAGATAAACGTGATATGTTGGGGAAGAATCAACCTGGCTTTTGTAAAGGGAAATATTGCCTCACTCATCTATTAGAATTCTTCGAGGGTGTCAACAAACTTAGTAGAATTGGGAAAAATACAGAGACAGGCAACAAAAATGATTAAGGTACGTAATAGCTTCCATATGAGGAGAGAGAGAAAAAACTGGAACTGTTCATCTTAGAAAAGAGATGACTGAGTGGGGATATGATAGAGGTATATAAAATCATGAATGATGGGGAGAAAATGAATAAGGAAAAGTTTATTTATCCCTTCACATAACACAAGAACTAGGGGTCACCCAATAAAATTAATAGGCACCAGGTTTAAAACAAACAAAAGAAGTACTTCTAAACACAGTGCACCTGTGGAACTCATTGCCAGGGGATGTTGTGAAGGCCAAAACAATAAGAGGGTTCCAAAATCAACTAGACAAGTTCCTGAAGGATAGATCCATCAATGGCTATTAAGCCAGGATGGGCAGGGATGCAACCCCATGTCCTGGGTGTTCCGGAACCTCATACTGCCAGAAGCTGGGAGTGGACAACAGAGGGTGGATCACTCGATAAATTGCCCTTTTCTGTTCATTCCATCTGAAGCATCTGACACCGTCTACTGTGGGAACACTGGATACTTGGTTAGATGGACAATTGGTCTGACTCCAGAATGGCCATTCTTATGTTCCTAGCATGCCTCCTTTATTGAGCAATGAGCAGCTTCTACCCTGTCCACTGAAAATTAATGTGACCATGTAGTTACTGACTGTATTATTAGGTTTATGCACCAGGTAGGAAATAAAGCCAGCCAGAGTAATCTTAATGATGGGATTTCCTAACATTCAGAGGTTGACTTTGCAATCTTAATGCTGAAGGTGTTTTTTGTTTTGTTTTAAAATTATGGATTTAGGAATTATAAGCAAATCGTTACCATACACATACCAAAAATGCAATATTAACAAATACAAAAAGGGATTGACAACTTTTTGTTTAAGGGAGACATTAGGTAATGATACAGTCACATTTGTCGGTTGAACAGGAATTTAAGCACTGAGGCCTTATAGATGTGCTTGGGATTGTTACTTTATTCAAGAGTGATGAAACCATGAGTAAGACCTCCTTAATTTGGACGTCTTTCCATTCTATAATGGCTTCTTGGGTCCAGTCACACTCCTTTGTGGCTGAGTATGTGTCCTACAATCTCTGTCTGTCTGTCTGACACACACACACCTCTTTCCCTCTCACTCCAGGCCCCATATTCTCCTGCTATCACACACTTCTTGAGTTTCCCCTCCTGTCCTCTCTATTGATAAGGGGCAATGAATATAGTTTTTTAGAAGATGTTTTTTGGACTTAGTCATTTTTTGCGGTTATTCTTCATAATTGGAAGTTTGTCTGTCAGTGGAGGCTGATGAATAATGTTCCATTACAGAGAATTCCACAAAGAACTGCCCTCTTTCAAAATGGGGGTCATCTCCTTTTGCTCTCAATAAGAGAGAGGCTAAAATGGCTGTCAGTTCAGTTGCCTTTTTTCAGAATGGCTACTGCCTTCTATTGGGAACAACGAGAGTGAAGCCAAGTTGCCTGCAGAGAAGATGTTGGCCCTTTTGGGTCCTTCTTAACTTTTTAACTTACCTCTTCCCTTCTTAACTTTAAACACATACTTAGGTGCTTCGCTCAATCAGGGCCACGGTCAAGGTACAAGGCCATGGTCAAGCTGCAAAGTCCAGCTCTCACTGCAGAATTGTGCAGGGGAATCGAAACTTTCAGTTAAAAAACAAAGGTTTCCAGCCCAGTGACAAACGATCCAAACATGAACCCAAGCCCATCAACAATAATTTTGGGCCCCAGGACAGAAGTCAATGGCCCCCTAGACAGGGATGGCTGAGTTCCAAGTGGGCTTCCACCAGAAGTTTTTATTTATTTATTTATTACGTGCCATGCAGGTTCCCAGGCAGCTGAGGAGACGGTATCTGCTACTCAGCATCCTGGGTCCCTTAGACTCCCCAGGGAGATAACTGATGAACCTGGGAAGCTGAGGAGCAGATATGCTGCATGGCGCATAATAAATAAAGTCAGCTCAAGGGAGGGGCAGAGAGCATGAGCTGCGAAGGCCTCGGGGCAAGGTGGTGTGTGGAGGAGAGGCGGATACATACCTATCCTCTCATCCTCCCATGCTCTTTTAAAAATCGCTGGGCCCTTGGGCAATTGGCCTTCTTGCCCCTGCATCGGTGGGCTTGCATGAACCTACTGATATGAACCAATACAGTGCTTTTTTCTTGAGTTTAGATCCAGCCTGAAAAAATGGGCCCGATTCGCGAAAGATTAATGAATTTTTAATCAATTCACTTTCAGGCTAATCAAGGCCCTTTTGTGTTCACTTCCTAGAAGTATGCATGCATAGAAACTTCTTATTAGGAATGGTCACAGAAATAGTAAGTTGCAAGCAAATATACAAAAATATTTGGGCAAATCAGATTTTGAATACGTAACAGTAAGGGAGATTTTGAATATAAAATATTCACAGTGACCTGCTCACGAATGAGTTACAGGTGAAGAATGAATCAACAAATAATTTCAGATAACAAATACTTTCAAGAAAACCAGAAGCTTCTCATTGACAATTCATGACCAGAAAAGAAATTTGTCCAAAAAATATTTTTTCTATGAATTATTTGCCCAGTTTTATTAAATTTAAGCTGTATTTTCACTTCAAGACCTTTCGATTTGCCCTCTGGATGAGAGTCAAGATTGTTCTAGCAGCATTACAGAAACGTTTGCTGGGCTCAGGGGCACCTAAACTCTCTTGCAAAAAAAACCAAAACAAACTCTAGTATAATTACTTTACTTTGACGGTCTCTTTGATGATTTCCTTTGCCAGATTGTTTTGGAAGTCATCTTACTGCTCTCTCTATATAAATATAACACTTTAAAATGTCTGTAGGTACCTCAGTCCTCCACGTAAAAAAAGAACAAAGTTGTTTAATGTTGCTGTTCAAGATTCATTAACTTTGTCTACTGAAGTTCTGATTGGCTGTTGCAGTTTTTATTCTTGTGTTTATGTGATAGAGATATCCCTGGAGCATTTTAGTCTTGAGATGGGTTGGGTTGAGTATCTTTAGAAAAGACAGAATGACTTAGCTGTAATCGTTTTTCTCGTCAGATATGCACTATAACCGTCCCCCCTTCACACACCTTTCTCCTCACAGAGCTGAGGGGGCTTGTAGGCTGGTGGGGGCACAGTCCAGCCGGGGGTGTCGCGACCCTTCCTTGGGCCCAGGCTCCGAGGAAGGTGACAGTGCCTTTGTCTGAGGGAAAAAAGCTCTCGGCTTGTGAGTCTTTTAGCCCCAGCCCCAAGCAGGGCAGGCTTTTCTAGCAGTCAGTAGCCTTCACGTAGGGCAGGGCTTGTACGGCGCCCACAACTCCTGGCCTTCCACCAGGCAGAGCAGGTGAGTAGTCTGTTGCCCCCAGCCCTCAGGCAGGGTGGGGCAGGCAAAGTAGTCTTTAGCCCCCGGCTCTCAAGCGGGGCTGGCAAGCACACACAGTCTATAGCCCCCGGCCCTCAAACAGGCGGGGCTGTAAAGCAGTCTGTTGCCCTTGACCCTCAAGTGGGCAGGCGAGGTACCCAGTTTACAGATCCCGGCACTCAAACAAGCAACGTAGTCTGTAGCCCCCAGCCTTCCAGTAGGTGGGGCGAGTAAAGTAGTTTACAGCCCCCGACCTCAAGCCGGGCAGGGCTGGTGCCTGAGTCAATAGCCCCCAGCCCCCAAGCAGGCGGGGCAGGTGCAGTGGTCTATAGCCCCCAATTTTATAGTCAGGTGGGGATGGCAAAGCTCGGGGTCCTCTGGCCAGCACTCCCGGGGTGGTTAGGGAAGCGGGGAGGGGGACGCAGGCCCACCCGACCCCACTGCATCCCAGCCAGGACCCTATCTGAGTGAGCAGGGATCCAGCCGCAACACGCTGACTGACTCAGTCACACTCAGCCACGCTCTAGTCAGCTGTCCCTGGGCTATTTCCTCCCACCCAATCCTCAGGTGCCTGCGTCCACTTGTCTCTCTCCGGGTTGCTGGGGTAGTTGGCGAGTGAGCGTCCGGCAAGTCCCTCACCATCAACCAGTGACAGGTCCGGAAACTCCTCGGGGTCCTCAGCAGAGGGCAGGTCATAGGGTCCCAGGGGTCCTGCAGTCCATCAGGTTCAGTCCGCTCCTGCAGGTCCCCTACGTCAGGCAGCTCCTCCAGATCAGGGCTGGCTTCAGAGGGTTTCTCCCATCCAGTGGGCCCAGGTAGCTGCTCCCAGCTACTAGGGTCCAGCAGCCCTACCCAGTCACTCAGGCCCGGCAATCTGGGCAGGCTTTGGAGGCTCCAGTCAGTTGCTCCAAACAGTGGCAGGGCCTGAGTCAGGCCTAGAGCACAGCCTCTGGGAAGACACTCTACCTCCAGCAGCAGCTTCCCCCTGATTAAGCTGCTGGGCCTGCCTTTTATAGTTCCCTCCCTGGCCCTGGCTCCGCCCCTCTGCTTCCGGGTGGCTGGGCCTGCAGCTGTCCAGTAGAGGCGTCGCGACCCTTCCTCGGGCCCAGGCTCTGAGGAAGGCCACAGAGCCTTGCTAGAGGGCTGTAATTTAAAATCTTTTAATGATACACTCTTCTTTCACCTCCCCTGTGAATGCACCTGGTGCTTGGTGGGGTGTGACTGCATTTTATGGCAGGGGCTGGCACAAGACAGCTCCGGTTAGAACATCTTGGGTAGGATTATGGCAGATGGGCCCAGTCACTGAATCTTTTTGAGTCACTGCTTCCCAGGATAGCGTACCCCATTCTGGAAGTGTGGCCAACATTCTTTGTTCCTAGATGTACACATTTACATGTAGCTGTATTAAAACACAAATTGTTGGCTTGCACCCTGTTTACCAAGCGATCCAGATCACCCTGTATCAGTGACCCGTCCTCTTCATTATTTACCATTCCCCCGATTTTTGTGTCATCTGCACATTTTGTCACTGGTGATTTTGTTTTCTTCCATGTCATAGATAAAAATGTTAAATAGAGTAGGGCCAAGAAGCAATCCCTGTGGGACCCCACTGGAAACACAGCCGCTTGATGATGATTCCCTGTTTATAATTACATTTTGAGACCTATTAGCCAGCTTTTAATCCGTTTAGCGTGTGCAATTAAACTTGTGTCTGTGTGTGTCTGTGTCTGTGTGTCTATGAGAGAGAGAGAGAGGTAAGCTATGTAGATGGGAGAGATGACTGATTTTAACATAGCACTCTAGATTGGCCGCTGAAGACATCTGGGGAAATGTTTATTCTCTCTCTCTCTCTCTCACACACACACACACACTCTCTCTCTCTCTCTCTCTCTTGCTTTTTAATTAGATAGAAATTCTTTAGACTAAGACCTGGTCTAAACTAGAGAGTTTTGTCAACAATACAGTGCTGATGTACACACTACAATCACCATCCCGCCGACAAAACTGCCCTGTTTTTTCAACAAAATAAAACCACTTTGATGAGAGGTGAAGGGCTTCTGTCGGCATAGCTAGGACGATGCAGTGTCAGTATAGACACTGCGTCCCCTTAGAGCACGGAAGGGGCTGTCAGACTTGACAAGAAGGAGGCTGGGACCCGGGCCCACTGCTGCAAGCCCGGGGTGGCTGGTTCTTGGCTCCTGGCTGTGAGCCACAACTGGGCAAGCCGGGGGTGGCTGGAGCCCAGATCCTGGCTGTGAGCTGGGATGCAGGCGACTGCTGCCTGGCTCCCAGAAGTGAGCTGGGATGCGGGCAGCTAGAGGCCAGCTCCTGGCTACAAGCCAGGACCGGGTGGGATGCAGATGTCTGCTGCCCGGCTCCAAACCAGGACCTGGAGAGATGCTGGCAGCTGCCGCCCGGCTCCCGGCTCTAAGCCGGGGCACGGGCAGCTGCAGCCTGACTCCGAGGGATGGTGGTGACTGCAGCCTGGCTCCGAGCTGGGACCGGGCGGGATGCAGGCAGCTGGAGCCCAACTCCTGGTTGTGAGCCAGGACCAGGCAGGATGCAGGCAGCTGCCGCCCGGTTCCCAGATGGGACTAGGGAGGGGAGAATTCCCTGCGGCTGTCCTGGCTCCTGGCTGGGACCAGGGAGTGTGGGGGCAGCCCTCAGGGAGCCCGGGAGTTGAGAGACGGGGCTTTCAGCTCCCCACACTGCCCGTTAGGTCAGTAGAAGTGCTCCTGGTGAGGACGCACTCCACCAACCCAAGGAGAGCAGTGTGGACATCAGCCACCGCAGGGATTATTGTGCAGGCTGAAAGTAAACATAATATATGTCGACAAATGTTTCTAGTGTAGACAAGGCCAAAGAGTTTTTCAGAGTGATAAGGGGAAAAAAATAGGAAAAGGACTTTTTCTAATCCAGCGTCTACTCTGCACACATTCCACAATGGCTGGATGTACTGTACATGCCACACTGTAGACAATGTGTTACATAGGACAACAATGCAAAGAACTGTATTTCCTCTTCACGTTTCTTTAGAAACACCCTAGAAGTTGTGCAGTTTAGGAATATGCCAAGCCTTCGACTAGTACAAACACTTTCCTTCTCATTACCAACCCACTGAGGCCCTGGTTACTACAGTAAACGTTGATTAAATTTTCTTTTGTTTGAAACCAGCTTTTACAGGGGTATACCTGCTGTCACTGTCATTGCTCTGGTGTTGATGGTGAATGGTTACCTCTGCTGCCTAGAGTACTGCTGGCAGCTGTGAGAGATGCCTGGCTACCAGTCCACATTCATGACAATTCATAGTCCTTCATTATGACCATGAATAGTCCTTGGCCAGGGAGAAAGAATGAGAATGATTCTATAATCAAATGGTTAAGGCACTCTCCTAAGAGGTGGGGAGACCCTTGGGCAAGTCCCTGCTCCAATGACTATTCAACTGGTTATATACAGTAGAACAGCTTCAACAGGAAAGATAGAGAAAGCTCGATAACAGAATATTCCATAGTCCGTTGGTTATGGCACTTTCTTGCAATAGGGCAGAACCAAGTTCCCATCCCTTCTCTATATCAGGGGCGGGGAGGGAAATTGAACTTCAGTCTCCCACATTCCAGGGGAATCTCCTAACAACTGGACTCAGGATTACAAGGAAACCTCTATCTCCCATCAACGTTTTGTGAATCTAGCTCTCTGTTGGCTTGGGTCAAAATGCATGAAATCAAAATTTAAAAATTCAGGTCAGGTCAAAATAGCTAGGAACAAAGATTGTAGGCCATTCTTCCAGGATGGGAAACTCTATCCAGGGAAGCAGTGACTTTGAAAAAGATTTGGGGATCATGGTGGATAATCAGCTGAATCTGAGCTGCCAGTGTGACACTGTGGCCAAAAGAGGTACCGTGATCCTGGGATGCATAAACCAGGGAATCTTGAGCAGGACTAGAGAGGTTATTTTAGCTCTGTATTTGGCACTGGAGCAACCACCGCTGGAATCCTGTGTCCAGTTCTGATGACCACAATTCAAGAAGAATGTTGATAAATTGGAGAGGGTCAGAGAAGAGCCACAAGAATGATTAAAGGTTTAGAAAAGATGCCTTAAGTGATGGACTCAAGCAGCTCAATTTATTTAGTTTAACAAAGAGAAGGTTAAGGGGTGACTTGATCAGTTTGTAAGTACCTATGGGAAATAGGTATTTTATAATGGGCTCGTTAATCTAGCAGGAGTTTTCTTTCAGCCTCTCTCCTGTTGCACAGGATTGAGTGGCATAAGCTGAGTGCTGCAGTGCTGTTAGCTACATAAATATACTCACATTTTCTTCTGAAGCACATTGTGAATTTCAGGGCTGATGGTAGCTGATGGTAGGTGAATCAGTTTCTCATCTACGGCACTGTGAAGATGTGAGCCTAGGTTCACCACCTGAGTTCTACTGGGTTGTGCAGATGGCACTCGGGCGGTAGGCCACCTGGGAAGGAAAGTCCATTTGAAGGGGGAACACAGTGATACAAGCGTGAGCATCCCAAAACATCTGCTACAACCAAGGGCCTAGAACTGGCCAGCGAGGCCCTGACTTGGGGAGGGGTAAAGCCAGACCAGCCAGAAGATATGCTTAACTGATGTACCACTGTCTGCCCGTCATGGTATGCTGTGTGCTTGTAGAAGTGCTGCTAAGTATTGTTCTTATCCTCATATGTCCAGAGCCCTTTTCATCCTCAAGTTCTTTACCTGATATGCAAACCACAGGAAGTAGAAATAATAAGCAAGGATGTTCTGAATCCTCCTGCCTTGGCTGGAGCACTTGTGAGCAGCGGTGGGGGCTAGTGTAGGCTGGTGTTTATTTATACCACAGCCTTGTCTCGTTGATATGAACTATTGTTGACACTCAAGGAGGTGGATGGAAACCTGTTCTCTTGCAGAAGACTCAGAAGGTAGTTTTGGGCATTCCTTCATCTGAGCCCAACGGATTTCTCATGTGAGGTTTTACAGAATTGTTTGAGCTTCCTCTCCTGCCCCCGTTTGATGTGTCTATGAGGCCAAAATGGTAGAAAGTGAAGTGGTTTCTTCCATATGTAGATGTACACAGTTCTGTGTCTCTGTTTCTTCAGTCCCTGATGGCACAGTTGATAGATTCCCAGGGTCTACCCCAGCCAAGGGTTGGACATGGGGTAGAAGGTCAGTGTGGATAATTTGGTGGCCTGAGACAAACAACGAGAAGAAACAGTGGAGATGATATCTGAGCAAGTTTTATCTGCCTTTTGTTACTCAGCTGCCAAACTTGGATTTCTTCCATCTCCAACTATTTCTTCATGCTCAGGTAAGAGCAATAGCCAAGACTAGGTCTTTCCACCTGCACATTGCAAGAAGGTTGGGACTTTCGCTTTCAGATGTGGCGTTCACCACTGCGGCTATGCAGGCCATAACTATCTCCACACTGGAGTGCCAGAGTGTGCCTTCCTTGGGGCTATAGCTGAAGACTACTCAGGAGCTTCAGCTGGTGCCGAATGTGGCTATTCATATCCCTGGGGCTACCTGCTGGGAGCAGGTTCCACATGTGTGTGCTCTGTGCTGGCTTCTGATTCGTGACCAGGTGCTATTCAGGCCTTGATCTAGACTCCCCTTTCTGCGAGGTCTCTCATCATTTTATCCTCTGGCAGTTGAGATTAACTGAGAAGCTCAACTGTGCACTCCCTGAATGTCCCTTGGGACAGTTCAGTGAGTTCTTGTTGGAGGCTTCTGGCCAACAGATCCTGAGTTTGCTGACCCCAGAGTTGTACTGCTTGGCATCTGGGTGGGGAAGGAAAGGATGTTGAGGGAGGTAGGACTTGGCCTTTGATTTTGTGGCCTTTGAGTCTTTTATTGTTTGATGTGTTGATTTGACTATTCCTGCGTTTATTCCTAAACTGTGGGCATTTTAGTTGTACCTTCAGTGTGGGATGGGTTCTATAAATATGAATCTCTCTGACTAAGGAAACAATCTTTCTCTGATACACTGAGGTGAGAAAGACCAGAAGCCAGGGCCATTCAGTAGAGGGGCTGACTGATGACTGCCACCAGCCAGTTTGAGCTGCAAAATGCCATGCTGTCAGCTCAGCTGTTTCTTGCCCTTCATGGGTTTTGCATAGCAGCTCCTCTGTGTTTTTCTTCAGACAAACCCATGGAGTCACATGATATTTGTGACAGGTTTACACCATTATGTCAAGATTCATAGCTGTAGGGTTCCCATTGAGAGAGAACTGTCCATATCTTTCCAGCAAACCGCACACTCTTTCTGGAATATTTATGGTGGCTGAGGAAGTTTGTTTCCCAAAGATAAATATAACACTATCGGCAACAGCTGTCTCTCAGTTTTATTTGTTTTTGTTTGTCTATAAGTCCAATGACATCAAAAGCAGACAACTGACTACTAAACAGGTTCTATTATATAACGCAGTTAAATAATGCTCCATACCGCCACCTTCTGCAAATCTGCAGAAAGGAAGCCAGCAGCGTGGCGAGTAGCAAGTTGTACGCAGAGGACAATTTATAATAAAAGAAATGGTCGGGTGCTAGGGGTAGACTCGCTCTTCCAATGTGAACAGTGGACTCCAGCTGAGCAACTGCTCTGCAGAGACACCCCACACCCGCCCCAAAAATGAATTATCTGTGGTATTTTTTAGCCTCTCACCCATAGGTCTAGAGCATTAAAGTGCTGAACTGTTCTTGTTTCTCTAGCGGGGATGTCAGTTAGAAAGCATTGCAGCAGCACTGTTAATGTTCTGGCTCCGGTCTGAAGTTTTAATCCAGGAGGGAGACAGTGGAGTTAGCATGTCTCTTGAGAAATCTAACATTATCCACTTAATGGCAGGGTGGGTTTGTTTTTAAATATTTTAAAGTGATGCATCCTTGGTAACGACTCACAAGGGCTCCGCTCACGTCTGAAAGCAACCAGTGCAATATGAAGCTAAAGAATCTCAGTTATTAATTCTCCCAAGTCTCTTTCTTTCTCGCTTTTAGTAATGGAAATATTTCATTTGCCAGCACAAGCTTTCTGCACTACACTTTGCATGCTGCCATGCAACATCACTATTCCTTCTATTTGTACTGCTAGCCACAGAGCTGGCAATGGCATTGTTGGCATTAATGCAGATGGCAGCGTATATCATTATAAACCCTTGAAGATATGAATATTGGGGTTTATTCAGCTGAACTCTAAGTTCTGTGAGGTATTCTTAAGATTTAGAGCAACAGGTTCTGCCTTAAAGGAACTAAGGTTTTCTTGTGCTATTCACAGTATAGCAAAGGGGAAAAAACGAAGAAAATAAATTCCTATAAACCTGATGCTTCTGGAGTTCACTAAATGGTTTTCATAACCCGAATACAAGAGGTGTAGTCTTCCTTCCACACGTAAGTATTTCCCTGCATATTATCCTCCCTCCCCTTTTTTGGTTTAAGAAAGGACCCCTTCCCACATTAAAATGGTAGCTCATTAGTTAATTAGGCAGAGTAGTTTCAGATGTAACTGAGTTTTACCTTCCTTGCCCAAAACAATCAAAGGCTGTCTGTCATGCTACTTTCATTGCCATTAATACGTTGGCGTTATGCAGAGTCACTGTATTTTGTGTAAAGTTCCAGAGGGGGAGCCGTGTTAGTCTGTGTACAGCAAAAACAATGAGAGTCCTGTAGCACTTTAAAGACTAACAAATTAAATTTCTGTAGGCATAAGCTTTCGTGGGCTGCAACCCACTTCGTCTGACGGGTCTGAAGTGGGTTGCAGCCCACGAAAGCTTATGTCTACAGAAATTTAATTTGTTAGTCTTTAAAGTGCTGCAGGACTCTCGTTTTTGCTGTATTTTGTGTGTTTGCAGCCTCTTTGTGGAGTCAGCTCTATCTAATAGCAGGCCTGGTCTACTTGTGAAACTTAGATTGCCAGAGCTATGGTGACCTATCCCTGGTGTAGACGCAGCTGGGCTGACAGAAGAAGGCTTCCATTGAGCTAGCTACCATCTCTTGAGGAGGTGGAGTTCCTACAGCAATTGGAAGACCGTTTCTATCGCTGTGGTCTGAATCTACACTACGGGGTTGCAGTAGCATAGCGATGGCACCATAGCTCTGCAGCTATGTCACCTGTAGCGTAGACATGGCCTCCCGCACAAGGTAGGTTCCTATGGGCTGCCGAAGGAGGTCAAACTATTTGAAATCTCTGCCTAGAGATTATCATCCATTTAGCTCAACACAATTCTTAATCTGCATTTTCATGACTGTCACTAGACATTGCACAAAATCTCATTTCCTCTAGGACATATTGCAGTTATTTTAGGTTAGAATCTTTACCTCCAGGTACCATTTGTTTTAGAGCAAACAGTTATATTAACCTGACTATTATTGTTTTAGTTGTTTGTAATGTCATCGATTTTGGGTTGGCCTTCCCCATTAATTCAAGCTTTCTACACTGAAATTACTCCTCTCAAGTTATCCTAGCATAAGTGAGAGTGGCCACGCTGCACAATATCACTGAAGCTGCTGTATCGACACTGGCATTGCACTTACCCATGTGGCAGTAAGACTTCTGGAGGCACATCTCAGTGTTCTTAGTGTAGTAAGAAGTGAGAGCTTAAGGCCTGTAAAACAGGCTAAGGCCTAAATGGAAAAAGCCGAGTGAACGGAAGTATAAGGGGGTCACTTAAGTTAACTGAAACTGGTATAGGAAAGTGCTGATTCTGCAAGGTTGTAAAACTGCCAAAATATTACTAAAATATGTAGTGGGTATAAGAGGTACCAAGATACTAACTCTCTAAAATAACACTTTGATGGGTAGAAATGATACATGGAGTGGCGGTGCCCAAATCAGCCAATCAACGGAAAAAGGTGGTATTAGACTACGTCAGGAGGGTGGCAACTACCTACGTGAAAGGGGGCAGACCGAAAGTGTATGTAACAGTGTATAAAAGAGGATGTCAGAGGGAATACCGGTGTCTGGTCTAGGGGATAACGGAAAGTCCCGCCGTTGGGCTGAGACCATTGTAACGCCGCCGATACGAAACTGACCCAGAGATACTCTGTAAGTCATTTCTCATTGTGCCGCACACAATAAACCTCGCTTGGGCGCCTTTGTTACTCAGCTAATCTGTGGTCGTGTCGACTCATTCGATTGTGAGAGCTGTCTCAGTTTCCTGGCCAGAGCTGGGACAGCATCTACACAGGGACACACGCATGCAGCCTACACTGATAAACACCGGTGACCAACGCACCGAGTACAACACTTAGTAGTGCAGTAAACTTAGCTGTTCCATTGATTAGTTCCCAGCTTTCTGGGCACACAGGGGAGAGTGTGGAAAGGTACTGCAGGACCAGTGGCATTCGAGTGCCAGTAACCTGCATCCACACTTCAGGATGGTTAAGTTAACAGTTAACTTGCGCTCACTCAAGCTTTAGCCTCCTTTTGGTCCAGCCAACTTGAGTGAAGGATTTTTGTGTATGGATGGGAGTAGAGTTAGGGACAACATCTGAGTTTTAGCTCAAGTTAGAATCATAGAACCATAGAGCTAGAAGGGACCACAAGGGTCGTCTAGTCTAACCCCCTGCCAAGATGCAGGATTTGTTGTTTTTAAACCATCCGGGGGTGGAGGGGCCAGGAGGATGGGAGGTGGCGTGATCGTGTTGACGTGGCCACTGGGGATGTCAGCATGGGGCGGCTTCTCCTCCGAGGGCCTGGCCAGTGCTGCCCCACAGACCGGCACCCGAGGGCATGACCCACCCCTGCCCTTCCTTTGGTGTGCCACTGCATTCAGATTGGTCAGAAGATGTCAGACATATTCTTTACTTATCCCGCTCTGCTTCCCTTCCTCTTTAGTGTCTGTGGTAACTTTGCTAGTCATCCAGTCACATGTTATTTTTTGTGAGAACACTGAAGCAAAGTAGGCATTGAGCAGCTCGCCTTCCTATCATCTTCCGTTACCAGCTCGCTTCTCCACTGAGTAGTGGACCCACACCAACCATGATCTTTCTTTTTTGTCTGACATATTTGTAGAACCCCTTCTTGTCGTCTCTAACATTTCTTGCCAGCTGTAACTCATTCCTTGCTTTGGCTTTCCTGACTTTGTCCCTACACACTTGCGTGATTCCCATGTGTACTTCCCTGGTGACATGCCCCTCCTCCCATTTTCTGTATGTATCTCTTGGTTTTTAGAAAACTAAAAAGCTCCTTGTGCAGCCATATTGGTCTCCTGTGGCTCTTCTTAGCTTTCTCTATGTCAGAACAGGCTGGTGTTGAGCCTTTAATGTTACATCTTCTAGGAATCGCCAGCCCACTTCGACTCCTTTTCTTCCTAACTGGCCTTTCCATGGGACCTTGCCTACTGTTTCTGAGAATTGGTTGAAATCCACCTTCCTGAAGTCCAGTGTCCTTGTTTTGCTCTCCTCATGTCCCCCTTTCCTTAGGGTTTTGAATTCTATCAGATCATGATCACATCCTCCCACATGCCCGACCATGTTTATGTTCACAGCTAATTCATCCCTGTTGTTTTGCTGTATTAGTCTTCCAACAGATACCAGGGAAGTTAAAGTCTCCCTCTGATACTAGCTCATGTGTGTTTGCTAATCCTGTTACTTGCTTGTAGGATGACTCATCCAGTTCCTCTTCCTGATTTGATGGTCTACAATGGCCATAACATCGCTACTGTTCTTTTCCCTTTTTATCCTCCCCCAGAGGCTGTGTCTGTAGGCTTGTCACTCACTGCCTCTTGGACCTCAGAGCAAGTGTCTACATTCTTGACATACAAAAACAAGTTAACTCTGCTGCATTTTCAGTTCTCTTTTACTGATCTGTTAGGCACCTGGAAAACAGCTTGCTACAGGCCACAGCCAGTTCCATGTGAAGCAGGAAGAAACAGGAGGGGAAATCCCCTTTCCCTTGATCCACAGAGAATATGACTGTGCCTTTCATGGCAAACTCAGCCCTTTCTACTACGGGAAGCTGTAGACTTGAGTTTGCTTTTGAACCTGGCTCTCCCAGCATTGTGAACTGCTAACATACCTGAAGTCAGGCTGGTTTGTAAAGATGCCCAACCACATAGTGATGCTAAACTGTGAGACTGAAAAATCTTCAATCGATGAAAATCCCATGATCACTGGACTTATTGTTACTGAGATTGCTGTAGAGGGAGGAGCAAGATGAATATTATTTCTTATTTCTATGGCACTAATGGCCAGCATCCCTAGTCATGGACCAGACACCCACTGTGCTAGGTGCTGAACAATCACAGAACAGAAGGATGGTCCCTGCCCCCAAAGAGTTTACAATCTAAATAGAAGACAAAAGAAAACAGGTGAATACAGAAAGACAAACGTGGCAGAATGTAGAAACAAGGAGCAAATCTGATCAGCATGATAGGCACTGGCTCTGCTCACCAGCAGCCTAGCCTGTAACAAGTTTAGAGAGACAGGAAAAGAGAGAAAAAAGAAATCAGAGGAAACCAACCCATTTCCAGTCCAGTCACACTCCGTGAGG
This sequence comes from Emydura macquarii macquarii, assembly GCF_026122565.2. Classification (NCBI taxonomy): domain Eukaryota; kingdom Metazoa; phylum Chordata; order Testudines; family Chelidae; genus Emydura; species Emydura macquarii. The sequence continues at coordinate 455,094 of NW_027130449.1, read as the reverse complement.
AAGGAGCTATATCTGACTGAGTACTGATGGGCAGTACTTTCTCACTGGGAAGAGGATATTGTTATGAGAGTGCTCTGTGTATATTTCAATGATGAGTTAATAAAGTGCCAGACGATGGTGCATAAGAACATGTAGCAGAGTTCCTGTGTTTTGTAGGATGCATAAACTTGTGATCTTCCAATGGCTTCCCCTGTGCAGCTCTGAACATGACATTCCCAGCAGATATTCACAGTGCTCTCCCTTGCTGTTGATATTTGATGTTTTCAGAAAATCAGGAAGCCTCTTTGAAGAAAATGTTTAGTTCATGATTAATCTGGACTTGAAATAAATTTTTTAATTAAAAAAAGTGTTTTGCACCAACAGCTCCTGGTCTCCTTCTTCCCCCTGGGCTGCAGCCAGTGGGGGACAGAGGGAGAGTTTGTTCTGCCACTCAACAATGACTTCTCTGGTATATGGATAGGCTCTGAAAGAATTCTTCTCTGGTCCTTTTGCGCTTGAGGGAGATGGGAGAGAGATATAAAGAACAGGCTCAATGGTTTGTGTGTGTATGTATGCACATGTATATATGAATGTCAGTGTGTGTGTAACCCTTCTGCCAGGCAGGTCAGCAGTGACAAGGGCTGGGTTCTCTATCTAGGGGATCGATTTCTGGGAAAACTGAACACTACCCCAGGGGTGCCTCAAAGGAGCAATACTTGCCCACTCACAAGCATTGAGCCTGTGTATAACAAAAGAAAACTCTTATTAAGAGGGAGAGGGAACTCAGCATTTGGAAAAACTCCACAGTGATTCAAAAGTGTGCCAACTATAAGTAAACACCCACCCCACAATACCTTGGGCAGCGTAGTTGGTCTCAGTTTGTGAAAGTGTGCTTGCATTGTGAAAGTCCAGCCGATGAATGTCCCTTTAACGTGCCGCTTCCTTTTTCCTCTACTGCACCGATTGTTTGTCCAAAGTCAGCAATGTCATAGAATCATAGATTAGGGTTGGAAGGGACCTTAGGGGGTCATCTAGTCCAACCCCCATCTACACTAACTCCAACTAAATCATCCCAGCCAGGGCTTTGTCAAGCCACACCTTAAAAACCTCTAAGGATGGAGATTCCGCCACCTCCTTAGGTAACCCATTCCAGTGCTTCACCACCCTCCCAAGGAAAAAGTTTCTCCTAATATCCAACCAAACCCCCACCCCAACTTGAGACCATTGCTCCTTGTTCTGTCATCTGCCATCACTGAGAACAGCCTAATTCCATCCTCCCTGGAACCCCCTTTCAGGTAGTTAAAGGCTGCTATCAAATCCCCCCTCATTCTTCTCTTCTGCAGACTAAACAAGCCTAGTTCCCTCAGCCTCCCTTCATAAGTCATGAGCTCCAGCCCCCTAATCATTTTTGTTGCCCTCTGCTGGACTCTTTCCAATTTTCCAGATCCTTTTTGTAGTGGGGGGCCCAAAACTGGACACAGCACTCCAATCAGGCCTCACCCGGTGCCGAATAGAGGGGAATAATCGCTTCCCTCGATATGCTGGCAAAGCTCCTACCAATGCAGACCAATATGCTATTAGCCTTCTTGGCAATATAGGCACACTGCTGACTCATATCCAGCTTTTTGTCCACTGTAACCCCCAGGTCCTTTTCTGCAGAACTACTGCCTAGCCAGTCGGTCCCCAGTCTGTAGCAGTGCATGGGATTCTTCCATCCTAATGGAGAACTCTGAACTTGTCCTTGTTGAACCTCATCAGATTTCTTTTGGCTCAATCCTCTAATTTGTCTAGGTCACTCTGTATTCTATCCCTGCCCTCCAGCGTATCTACCACTGCCCCAGCTTAGTGTCATCTGCAATGTCCCAGAATTCAGAGTTCACGTGGGTTCACCTCACGTCCCTGAAGAGGGGCAGGGGTGAGCAATGCCTCTGCTGCTACCACTGTCTCTGCCACTACTGCTGCTGCTGCTCACTCCCACGTCTGCTAATAGGTGCGCTGCCATGTTCTGAGGTTCCACCACTGGGTCCAGTTCTCAGTGATTTCAGCATACCGTGGGTAACCTTGCTGCTGTTGCATCCTCTGCATTATCTTTCACTGCAACACTGTCCCCACACTAAGTCTAAGGTTCAGCCTCCTAGACCTGCTCAGCAGTGATTTCAGCTCTAATGGTCACTGAGCAGGAATAAAGACATTACACTGCATCTGATCAGCTTTACCTTTAAGCACTGAAGATGGTGCGATAAATAGATAGTATGTAGAATTCTTTAAACAGAGACCATAACAGCAGACAGGAACACTTGTTTCTTATCACCTTGTGACTTTCACTTGGATGCAGTATCACTATCTCCTTTTTAGCAAGTGAGGTTCCACTCAGGGTGACCCCCTCAATTAAGACATGTTAAGTACAGATCTGCTGCCCTTTAGTTGTACAATAAGGATAATTACATTCTATTACTCATATGTTCAAGACTAATGTGAATTTTAGCCCAAAACAGCCAAAATTGAACATTTTGGCAAAGCTGGTCTGTCTGCTGAGCAACTAGCAGAGTAGGTGTGTCTATGCAAATACGGTCTTTTCTCCCAGTTCATCAACAGATGGCAGACCCAGACCTTGACTTACAGGGGGAAGGCTGTATCTTGTTTTGTTGACATATGCTGACAGAACGGAGGCGGGAGAAGTACTTTTCCAGGGGGCTTCAGGGGATTTTGCTCTTCGACATCATTAATATGTTGAAAATGCAGCTCAGAGACTCTGTAACAAACCCTGGGTGATTTGACACAAACTGCTGAGTAGCCATTGCAATACAAAGGGCAGAAACTGCTTGAGCAGCCAGGCTGAGATCATGCCCTTTCTAGCCAGGTGTTGGACTCTTATGAACAATACATAGCATTGTATAAAAGGAGGGAGGTCAGGATACTTATCTGATGAACTAAACAAGGTTTTATTGCAAGAAGAATTGCACAGCTCTCACAATTGCTTTTGATTGTATTCCTCAGCTCTCTACCAGCAACACTTTCAGGGGGTCAGCAGCAGTGGTTGCTTAGGTGCTCTCTTTGGCCAAATTTCTCCACTTCTTAAAAACTCCTTAGGGATCTCAGCACATTCTCTGCCCATTGAAAGCTGGGATCTCTTGTTGCTGGCCTAGGGAAGTTTTCCAGTTACCTTGAAGGTCCTAGTCATGTGGACCATATTCCTGCACAGCCAGGCCTGTCATCAAATTCACAGACACCTTCAATGTTTTCCTGTCATCCTACCCCGACACCTGTTGCCCAGAGTCTGCTAGTTTGTCTACATTCGTATATTGCATCCACCATCCTGGTATCTGAGTGCCTGATGGATTGGTCTGAAGTCCTGCCAGGCAGGAGCTTCAGTGAAACAGCTTTTCCAAAGAGTTCAACTGGTGTTCTTCATCTATAGTTTTACCTTTCTAAAAAGAAACTGGATTAGAATTCAATTTAACAGAACATTAAACATTTTTCTCAGACATCACTGTAGCTGTCCGTAAACTCCCTGTCTATAAACCTTAGCACTGAGAACATGTGCCCCTTCTGTTATGGCTCCACGTATTCACTCATGGGAAGGGATAGGTTAGCACAGTACTAACTATGAGAGGACTGAACCCAGAAATACCTTTCCCAGCCCTCTTCCTTTTCTGAACCTTTTGGGTTTGAATACAGTGGAACCTGGAACCAAACTGTTTCTCATTTTGATTCTCTTTTTGCAAACCAAACCCTGCCCAGGCTTTTACTGCATCAAAGATAACCCACTGCTGGTTTGGATAATCTCAGGAATAAATGTATGTTTTCAGACCTCCCTCTCTACTCCTGCAAATATGCACCCGGCAAAGAGCTCCCTGTCCCCCAAGCTCAGAATGCAGCACACACATCTGGAAGAGTCCTCAACTCAACCTAAATGCTGCTCCGTGCTAGTGGGAGGATGTAGCTCTCGGTTGCTTTGGCTAGGCCGGGTACCTTGGGCATTCACAATTAGACTTTGTTTGTTTTCCTCAGGAGGGATCGCCCATCACTCATTCACATGTTGGAGGATGCGCCCCTCAGGCACACATGGACCAATTACTCCAAGGTGGAATTAACCCATTGATGCCCCAGGAAGCTGCGGTGCCATTAATGGAATGTTAATTGGTCTAATGGGTTTAATGTCAACAAGTTCTAATGAGCTCACATATAATGAGCTCGTTATTTTTCAAGCCTGGTTTCCAAGTCTACATTATTAGTAGTGCCCTAATGCAGGCTCTGATCTAAAGCATAAACAAAGCCAGGAGACCCAGCACAGGATGGGAAGCAGCCGCAAAAGGGTCCAGGGGCATTTTAATGAATAGAGAGGGAGGGTCTCCCTTAGCTTGGTCTGTTGGCCCCACCCCCACGAGAGAAGCAGGGAAAGCCAGACCTTGCCTTACCGCAGAGCATGAGTGTGACACTATTTCTGCGCCTTTCCTCCTATTTCCGTTCTTTCCTGGACACGGTGTCCCTGCGTAGCACTCCCGCAGCTGGATCTCAGTATGATGAGTGCAAGAAGCAGTAAGATCAACTTTCCTAGCCATGGCTTCTCCCCACACACTCTTGTGGTTAATGAAACCACTTGGAAATGTTGCCAGGCAGCAGCTTGCTGCATAGCTCACAGTCATCCCGTAACCGGGGTCTTAGAAGTCAGGGGTGTTCTGCCTATGCAGCACACACAGCTCCAGGGGGAAAGGAGCTCTGCATGCCACTTTATAGCGAGTCCTCAGGGCAACATCAGCACGGGCTAGCTTATCTTTTAAGGGTGGCTTATATGGATCTTAGCAATAACATGGAGCCTTGAAGGAAAGGTAGATGCAAACAATGGCGAAGAGTCTGTGTGCACACGCAGGGATGCATACATGTGTGCGCATCTCTAGAGGTGTGCATGTGCATCTGTGTGTGTGTGTGTATGTGTGTGCATGTATTTGAGTGGTGTTTAAAATTAACTAATCATAAATGGACTTATTCCTAGCAGTGCAGAAAGTGTATCTGCAGTTCCTTCACTGCGCCAGTTATGTCATGAAAGGGTAACCCAGGATTCCTCTGATGGCCATCTCATCACAGCCTCCCCATGGCCAGTGTGTATATCAGGGAGGGAAGGCTCCAAAGGAACTTCCTTTGTGTGTCCCATCTTTCTCTGCCAGAGCTCCCCTGGCAAGGAGGGGAATGATGTCATTTCCTGATATCTACCTTTGGGAGAAGAACAGGCCTGCAGAAACAGACCACCAGGCCTGCCTAATTGCTGACACTGCCATGGCCAGCATGGAAAGAGGAGTGCAAATTCTGTCTGGGCTGCAGACACTCTAGGTGAATACCAGTGCTGTGAGTACTGCATACCATGGGCCTGGATGACCTCTGTGGGCGAGATGGTGCTGCAGAGTACCGTAAAATACTTGTTTGCATGTGTTGTGGCTATGCTTGAATGTGAATTCCTTCCTGCCACAGCCCATCCTAACAAATACAGGACACCACTTGGCAGGTGGAGAATCCCAAAGTGGTTGCTGACTCTTACTCCTGTAGCTGCCCTATGTTGGGTAGGTATTATTTATTAACCTGGACATTTCCAAGTGAAGGCTTCAGGTGCTAATTTAGAATCAAACCTGCGGATGATTCACACCATGGGCACATCTTTAACCCCTGCTCACATGACACGCTGGGGGGGAAGGGTCACTACAGAAGTATACTTTTTTATTTTTCTGAAGACACTTGTTTCTGATTGGTTGCAGAGTCCCCTGACTGCCGTATTACAGATGCCATATTGGAATCCTTCTGGGAGAGGGCTGAATCTTTCAGATTCTTTCAGAGCATTCTTTGGGTTTCAAGTGGCTAAGGAACACTGCCAGGGAGAAGGAGAAAAGACATGCAAGGTCATTTAGTCTAGCTTCCTCCCTAGCTAATACAGATCATAGAATCGTAGAATCATAGAAGATTAGAGTTGGAAGGGAAGGTCATCTAGTCCAACCCCCTGCTCAAAGCAGGATTAACCTCAGCTAAATCATCCCAGCCAGGGCTTTGTCAAGCTGCACCTTAAAAACCAATAAAGATGGAGATTCCACCACCTCCCTAGGTAACCCGTTCCAGTGCGTCACCACCCTCCTAGTGAAAAACGTTTTCCTAATGTCCAACCTAGTCCTCCCCCACTTCAACTTGAGACCGTTGCTCCTCGTTCTGTCATCTACTCCCACTGAGAACAGCCTAGCTCCATCCTCCCTGGAACCTCCTCAGGTAGTTAAAGGCTGCTATCAAATCCCCCCTCATTCTTCTATTCTGCAGGCTAAACAAGCCTAGTTTCCTCAGCCACTCCTCATAAGTCTTGTGCTCCAACCCCCTAATCATTTTCATTGCCCTCTGCTCTACTCTCTCCAACTTGTCATTCTCTACAGCTTCTGGTTACTTTATTCAGTCTAGATTTATCTGAGTTAACTAGAGTGGCTTTCAGCACTTGCAAACTCCATGCTCTTGGTGTCCATAAGCCTCTGATTACCAGATGCTTGGGCTGGATGATAAAGGGTGTATCACTCAATAAATGGTCCTGTTCTGTTCATTTCCTTTGAAACATCTGGCATTGTCCACTGTCGGAAGACAGGATACTGGGCTAGATGGACCATTGGTCTGACCCAGTCTGGCCTCTTACATTCTTGTTATGTTTATTTAGGTTCCACATTGGCCTGACATCTATGTAATGATTTCCTGTTATTCACTCTAAATTATTTTGCTCAGTCTCATCCCATTGCTCCATTTATGCTCTGCTGTACCACCCGAAATCACTCCAATTGCTCGTCTCACGCAGAATTACTGCTTTCCATTTTTCTTCTTCCCACTGAATGTCTGCGTTTTAAATTATTTCCTCCCAATATTTATTAGCTTGCATTTTTCTAGGCAAAATGCTCATGTATTTAATTTCTCTAGGTCCCTTTGGATTACTTCTCTGTCCTCACTCATGTTTGCACAAACCTCACAATGTGATGAATAGTTTAATTAATGTGCTTGCTCATTCTTCTATCAAATCGTTAATAAAAATGTTAAATAAAACTAACATAGAGTCCTGTGGCATTGCACTAATCACCTCCCTCTCAGTCAGGTCTGGGATTGGGCCAGTACCTACTGGTTCAGAGAACTGGCATTTCTCTAAAGATGATATCTTGTTCTCCAGAATCTCAGTTTTCAGTTTTTTAAAAAGGTCTCTAGTTGCAGTGATGGTTAAAAAAAACCTTGAAAATGTGACACCAGTGCAGCTGAGAGCCTGTCTGGATGGAGAGTTAGGCTTGGTCTACACTACAAAGTTAAATCGATATAAGCCGCTTTTCGTCAACCAAGCTGTACATGTGCCTATGCTTAAATTTGTCTCCTGCAGTATCACCACATCCCTGAGCAACTCTGAGCCTTGGTCAGTGTACTAAGGTCGATGTTGTGCAAGTGTAGACATTGCATTACTTATGTCGACCTTAAGCATCCTCCATCAGCTGTCCCACAATGCCCAGCACTGTCCACTCTATTCACAACTGTGAACTCAACAGTCCAACGGCCTCCCTCCCCTTTAAACCCTCCCAAATGTTCGAAATGCCTTTTCCTGCTTGTCCAGCTTGGCAAACACACCTAGCAGCTGTCCTTTCACAACTCTGCTGTGCAACTGTCCAGCTCATCGCGCCGGCCTCATGCTCCAGACGCACTCCTGCCTGGAGCAGACAGGAGATATTGGATGGAGTGTGTGGAGAGAAGAGGATGGATGTTGGTGGGGAGAAGAAGCTCTGCAGGCACAGCTACGGACCAGCTGTAGAAATGTGAGCATCCATGAGCAGATTGCACGAGGAATGCAGGAGAAGGGGTGTGACAGGGATCAGCAGCGGTCATATCAGAAGGCCAGGGAAGCCAACAGTCAATCTGGTGCGAGTTGTACCAAGAGCTGCAATGGATATCCCACCACTACCCCACAGACCCTATGGATACCTCCAAGGAGCCGGAGTCACGGGCCTTTGGCATGAACAGCGAGAACAAGGAGAAGGTGGAGGAGGATGGGAGCTGGGGGGTCCAGCTGTGCCATGAGCTAGGACCTGTTTGAGAGTTCACTGCAGTCCAGTCAGCCCCGGCAGTGGAGCACGGGCAAGGCCGATGCAGGAGAAGAACCTCAGGTAAGTGTGTGACTGCATTTCCTATTACAAGGATGGTGCCCCCAGTTTAACAGGACACAACCCTTGACTTTTCATTAATTTACTTGTACTAGAAGATGTAGTGGCACAACAAAGAGATGCAAAGTGGTTATCTGCTTTTCATTCCCCTGTAGAAGTAAGCAAGGGAGGCCATGTGGAGCAGTTGGTTTATGTACACAGGGATGTGCCCTGAATTGTCCTGAGAGAATTCCATGAAACTTTCCTCTCCCAAGTATCTGGGGATGGCAGCCTTAATTCTTTCTCTGCACTAGGACACTGTCCCATGCCAGTTGGCAATAACTTCGACAGGCATCATGGCAGTAAACAGGCTAGCAGCCTATGGGCCCAGGGGTTTTGGGATGCCAGCAGCAGCTGAGCTCTCTGTGGCTTTTTACCCTCAGAAGTGAGATATCAGCTAGAATCGCCACCCCTTGCAGAAAATGGTGCCATTGCTCTATACTCATAGTTTCATGCAACTGAGCAATTCCTTCTTCATTTCCTTCGCAGCCAACAGCCGTACTCACTATGGCTGGTGCCGTGAGCGGTGCTGTGTGCAAGCGCATCAAAGCAGAAGTGTCAATCAGTGGGTCTTGTTTAAAACTTTAGGGGAGCAAGGGAAGAGAGATCTGAACCTTAACTTTCATGTTCAGTTGTGACTGTACAGATAATGGCACCTCTGGGTGTTTTATCTGCAGCTGCTGCCATTGTGGCCTTGAGGGGTCCCACCTCCACACCCATGAAATGCCTGGGCCAGATGAGAAGGAGAAGGAAGAGGAGTCTGGATGACATATTTAGTGAGATCCTGCAAGTCTGTGATGCATCAGACCGTGAGCACAGGGCCTGGAGGATGAACATTTTGCGAACAGCCTGGGGAACGAAAGAGCAGAGAGGAGAAAGGCCCAGGAGTCCCAGCAGTAAAAGGAGAGAGAGATGCACCAGGACATAATGGGGGTTCTCCGGGAGCACACACAGATGCTTCAGACTCTTGTGGACCTACAGTTTCAACATCCATGGGCTTGCCTCCCTTTGTAGTCCATGGAGAACTCCACTGCAACACCTCCCTGCACCTTCCCGCCCCTGAACATCTGATATAGTATCAGGGGCTGCATCCGTACTTCTACCACTCCACACCGGGGTCATTAAGGACATTAAATTGCACAGATTTTTCTTTGTACTGGTTTTGTTACTCAATAACATTTGGTTATTTGGAAAATAATTAATCTTTATTAGCTCACAACATATGCTGCAGAGTGTCTAGTGATTCTGAAAGCACCCACTTACTAATTATTGCACAGTGTGACACAACTCATAGAATCAGTGACAAAACATTGTCATACTCATAAATGTACAGCAAGCTCCACAAAATTAATAGATGTATTGACAATGTTATATTCATAGTTGTACATCAAGTACTACATAATTTCTAAAGGTGCCAAAACAGCAGGGCTAGGTAGGCCACAGTAAACCACAATGCATTATTGGGGTTCACTGTTAAAGTGCTCTTTCAAATTCTCCCAGAGCCATATAGCTCCATGATGAACTCTTCTAATAGCCTTGTGTCTGTCTGTTCAAACTCATCAGACAGCAGCTCCACCTCCACCCCAGTGGCACTATTTCCCCCTTTGTTTCACAGATATTATTATGCAGAACACAGCAGGCAGCTATAGCCACTGGGATCATTTTTTTCACTGAAATCCAATATTGTGTGTAAACAACGCCAGCAACCTTTCAATCTACCAGAAGTGCGTTCAGCTGTCATGCCCTGCCGCTAAGCCAGTAGTTGAGTCTTTTCTTGGTGCTGTCAAAATGGCCGGTGTATGACTTTGTGAGCCAGGGGTAGGCTTACTCCCCCAGAAAAACTACTGGCATTTCCACATTGCCAATAGTAATTTACCAGTCAGAAGTGAAAGTCCTTACTAGTAACTTTCTGAACAGTCCTGTGTTCTTAGAGTTGTGAGTATTGTGCACCATCCTTGACCAACCAGTACTGATATTGGTGAAGCATCGCCAGTGATCCACCAATGCTTGCATAAACATAGAAGAGTAGACCTTGTTGATATTTTCTTTGGCAAGTGGTCTGGTACAAAAATAGGGATACGTGTACCGTCTGTTGCTTCACTGCAGTTTGTAAACCCCATAGCTGCAAAGACATCCATGCTGCCACTCATTGGAGGTGGATTAATTAAATCGATGGGAGAGTCACAGAGCAGCTACACAGAGAGTTTACGGCAGCGCAGCTGCATCTCTGCTGCTGCACTGCTCTAAGTTCTCCAATGTAGTCCTAGCCTAAATGTTTGTGTAGCCAAACTCTCTCTGTGAATCTGCAGAGAGCCTGGGAACACAGCTGCTCAGTGATGACAATTTTAATGTTGCCATTGTTAATTATTTCATTCCTCATACAAAAAAACCAGACTGTGGCTCACAGATCTGCACACTTTACTGTCAATGACATCCCACTTTGGTGCTTGGCAAGTGGTAACACACACAAAGAATGTCACTGGGCGAGCAAGCATGAGCATGATTTGGGAGCCTGGCGGTTAGAGCACTCCCCTGGGAGGTGGGGGATCCAATAACCAGTCCTCCTGCTCCAATGACTTTTAAAATTGGTTATCCACAATGCAACAGCTTCAACAGGAGAGACAGAGGGAGCCCCACAGCAGGACAGACCAGGGGTTAGGGCACTCACCTGAGAGGCAGCATATCCTTTTTCAAATCTCTCCTCCCTCTCAGGTGGAGGGAAGATTTGAACCAGGGGTCTTCTCCATCCCAGGTGAGTAGCCCAACCACTAGGCTTAGAGTTACGAAGGCCTTTCCCCCACCCTGGGCTTCTTGCCAAAACAGCATTGATGCCTAATGCCAAGAGAGAGTTTGCAGCTGAGAATCCCAAGCAGAGGGAAGTACCTTCTTGCAGCTTGGAGTTAGGTGCCTATCTCCACACTTCTTGCCTTGACAACTCCCAGTGGCTAGTTTAGATGAGGAGCCACCTCGCATGCTGGCTTTTGTGCATCCCAGTCTCAGGCACCTATCTCCTCACATTCATTGTACAGGGAGCCTGAGCATCTAACTCAAGCTTTGTGAATCCTAGGGATTTTATAGGCACCTGTGAATTAGGTGTGGTGACAGTGAGCATCACCATACCTGTGTCTTTGAGAACCTGGCCCATAAAGTTTTTTAGAATACTTATTATGGCCTTATACTCGAGCCTGGGCACCACCATCAATAGATCCCAACGTTTTGTTCAACTAGGAGGCCCTCATCCATCCCCACGTCTATAAATTTCCCTGCAATTGCAGATCCTGCAGGACAAGGAGGCATTTCCCATGCAATCAACCCTGATTGACTTGGGAGCAGGGGATAATTTCATGGATTTTTCCATAAGCCCAGGTCTTTGGCCTCCCAGTACATCCCAAAACAGCCCTGGATGTGATGGAGACAGTGAATGGGCCGTCACTGATGTTGGGCCAGTTACTCAGGAAACCATACCTTTGGAAGTGGAGACTGGGGAAACCAAGAAGTCCTACGTTTCAGTTCCCTTATTTTACCTTGATTTTGGAATCATCTTGGCTAATCCACCATATTCTGTGGTCTCAAAGCACATATTCTGTGGTCTCTTTCCCGTCGAGCTTCTGTAGGGAGAACTGCCTCCTTGTTCAAGAACCTGGAATCCTGGGACCCAAGTGGGAGAACCCTGCACCAAGAACCCAGAGGTCCTTCCCCATGGCAGCCACTCCCTTGGATCCAGAAATGCCAACTCTCCATGATAAACCATGCCTCCTTGCAAAATACTGAGACTACCAGGACATCTTTGCAAAATGAAATGCAGACACATTAACCCCGCATCATGATTATGATTGTCCCATAGACCTTCAACCTGGAGCTAAAATTCCATTTGGACACATATATTCTATGTCTGAGCTCGGGTAAGCAGCCTTAAGAGAATATATCCAGGGAAACCTAGAGAACGGTTTTATCTGATATTCTACCTCCCCCACAGGTGTCCCAGTAGCTTTTGTTAAAAAGAAAGATGGCTCTCTGAGACTTTGTTTGAACTACAGGCAATTATGATTTAGTAGGGGTTGGTCCTAAATGGGGAAGGGGTTGGACAAGATGACCTCCTGAAGTCCCTTCCAATCCTAATATTCTGTGATTCTATGATTCACCAAATAACCGTACGGAATCTGTACCCACTACTGTTAATTCCAGAACTTTTGGATTGAGTATCATCAGCCTGGGTGTCCACCAAATTGTATCTGGAGGGGAGCACATAACCTAATTCACATCAGGGCAGGGTATAAGTAGAAGACAGCTTGTAAGACTAGGTCTGGGTCTGTGAATATTTAGTAATGCCTTTTGGCCTTACTAATGCCCCCATCACCTTTCAACACCAAATTAATGACATTCTTTTCAAGAAACCCTTGACCAATATGTGGGCGCATATCTGGGTGATATCCTAATCTATTCCAGTGACCAAGCCAGCCATGACCACCTTGTCCACAAGGTTCTCACAACACTACACCCGTATGGGTTGTACACAAGGCTGGAAAAATGTGCATCAGATGTCCATCAAATTTTTGGGTTTCATCCTATCAGTGGGAGGGCTTCAGATGGATCCTCAGAAGGTGTTTGAGGTTTGGGACTGAACTAAACCCTGTAGTATTCAAGACATTCAGAAATTCACGGGATTTGCTAACTTCTGTATGAGATTTATCTCCAACTTTTCAAAAATCGCATCTCCCATAATTGCCATTGTTTGTAAACCTTCAAATTTTCACTGGCTCCCTGATCAAAATCCCATCAAGCTTTTGAATTCTAAAGAAAGCTTTCACCTCTGCCCCAGTGCTGGCTCACCTTGATCCTGACCAACCTTTTATCCTTGAAACTGATGCCTCTGACATAGCCATTGGGGCAGTATTGTCCCAAAGGATAGGGTCCCAACAAGAGATGCATCGATGTTTTTTTTTTTCTCGGAAACTTACTTCAGCCAAACACAATTATCAAATAGCTGACAAGCAATTACTCATAATCAAGGTGGGGCTCGAGACATGGCAACACTACCTTGAGGGAGCTAAACTTGCCATAGTAGTCTTAACAAACCACAGAAACCTGGAATATATATGGTCATCGACCAAGATGCTGAATTGAGGAAATTATGTTGGGCCTTCTTCTTTCAAGGTTCGACTTCATGACCACATGCTGCCCAGGCCACATGAATGGTAAGGGAGAGTACTATAGAGAACCTATGAATCCCGAAGAACCAGTACCCGGTATACTGAAACCACACCATTTCCTTTGTGGATCTGAGTCTTTCAACTTCCTTAGCTTGCTTCAAGTAGCCCTCCTTAATTAACCTTTTGTAAAGTTCATAATGTTATCCAAGGAGGACCTCCCTAGCAGCTTCCTACCCCATTACTCGTGGACCGATGATCTCTTCTATGTCAATAGCTATCTGTATATCCCCAAGGATCCCCCAAGACTTGAGGTGTTGCAGATGCACAATGGCACCTCTTGGGTGGGTCTCTTTGGATAATACAAGACTTGGCATGTGGTTGCCCACTCATTCTAATGGTTGCAGATATGGGACAATGTCTGATCCTATATCAAGTCCTACAATATCTGCGCTCAGATTAAGACCTTCCAAAGCAAGCCTTTCAGCTTCTTGATAGTGTCCAAAACATCTTCCTGACCCTGGTCTCGTATAATCCTTGATTTCATAGTCGAACAGCCAGAATTGGAAGGACACAATACCATATTAACCATACTCGATCAGCTCACCAAAATGGTCCATTTTATTCCACATGCATGCCTCCCAACTGCAGAGACTACTGCACAACTCCTAATTAGGCATGTTTTTTTTTCTCTATGGCCTCCCCGATCATTTTACCACAGATTAGGGATGTCAGTTTATAGCTGGATTTTGGGTGGAAGTGTTTCATCTCTTGGATGTCTGTTCTCATGTATTCACCTCCCATCTCCCCCAATCTGATCATTTCAGCCTTGTAGTTGAGCAGTATCTATGCTGTTTACTGAATCATTGCTGAAATAATTGGGTTACATTCCTACCATTAGCAGAAATCACTTAAAATAATGCAGAACATGCTTCCACCTGATTCAGTTCTTTCTACTCCAATTATTGGTTTCATCTACTGTTCCGTCCCTCTGTAATCTCATTCAAGGTGGTTCCTGCTGCCTCACATCTGGTACAGCCTATTCATAAGACACAGGCTAACTGAAAGGAGAACCTAAAAGTTTCCAAAATAGTCTACAAATGTCACACCAACAAAAACTGCCAAGAGGCCTCGCCTCAAAAAGTATGGCTGTCCACTAACTAGCTACAGACCGGCTGACCTACGCACTAATTTGACCGCCCATATGGAGGCCCTTACACCATTCTTTGACAAATCAAACCAGTAGCGTTAGAATTGCAGCTGTCTTGATCCTGGAAGATCTATCTGGTGTTTCATGCATCCCTCCTGAAACCGTTTCTTGTTGATCAGTTTCCTATCCAGCATCCACCACCACTTGCCCTGGTTCAAGTACAGGACCATGTGGAGTTTGTAGTTCAGAATATCCTGGATTCCGAAATATGCAGAGGAACACAGTATTATTTGATTGATTGGAAAGGTTATGGGTCCAAAGAATGTTTGTGTGAGCCAATCCATTATGTTCATGCCTCTGCAAAACTATGGGTCTTCCACAAGGATTACCCTAAAAAAAACCTGTCCCCAAGACAGCCAGGGACTGCCCCCAGAGGGAAGAGTGGTAGTGTTAGGTTCTACAGACCTTGAAACTAGGTTGCACAGGTTGCTAAGCAGGAGCCTTGCCCTTTGTGTCAGCATTCTGCAAGGCCAGATAGGGAAACTGCAGATGATACCCAGTAAACAGGCTATACCCATTGACTCAGCAGGATCAGCTGACTAGCAGCCAACTGCTGATTGGTCGCCTTCTAGCATAAAGCTTCCTGTTTCTGCCACACCTTGTTTCTGAGCAGCTAGTTGCCAGGCCTGCTGATGATGACTGGACTGGTAAGACCGAGTTTCTGCCTCCTTGCCTGGTTCCCACTCCTTGTTCCCGCTCCCTCATCCTGACCCCAGTTATTGACTCTGGCTTTGACCCTTGGCGTGGCTTCTACCTCTGACTCCAGCTGTGATCAGTGGTGTGACTCTACTCTAGACTTTGACCAGTAGGTCAGACTGCCCACATATCCTGGCTAATAGCCATTGATGGTTCTAGCCCTCCAGGAACTTATCTAGTTCTTTTCTGAACCCTCGTATTATTTTGGCCTTGACAACATTCCCTGGCAAGGAGTTCCACAGATTGATTGTGCATTGTGTGACGTACTTCCTTTTGTTTTAAACCTGCAGCCTATTAATTTCACTGGGTGATCCCTAGTTCTTGTATTATGTGAAGGAGTAAATAACATTTCCTTATTCACTTTCTCCACAACAGTCAAGATTTTATTGATCTCTATCATATCCTTCCTTAGTCATCTCTTTTTCAAACTGAAAAGTTCTAGTCTTTTTAATGCCTCCTCATATGGAAGCTGTTCCATACCTTAATCATTTTTGTTGCCCTTCTCTGTACCTTTTTTAAATTAAATATATCTTTTGAGATGGGGCGACCAGATTTGGAGGCTGTATTCAAGATGTGGATGTGCCATGGATTTATATAGAAGCGTTATGATATTTTCTGTTTTATTATGTATTCATTTACTAATGGTTCCTAATGTTCTAGCTTTTTTGACTGCCTCTGCACATGGAGCAGATGTTTTCAGAGAACTATCCACAATGACTCCAAGATCTCTTCAGTGATAGCAGTTAATTTGAACCCCATCATTTTGCATGTATAGTTTGGATTATGGTTCCCAATGTGCATTACTTTCCATTAATCAATACTGAATTTAATTTGCCATTTTGTTGCACAGTCACCCAGTTTTGACAGATCCCTTTGTAACGCTTTGCAGTCTGTTTTGAACTTAAGTATCTTGAGTAATTTTGTATCGTCTGCAAATTTTGCTCCCTCACTGTTTACCCCTTTTTCTGGCTCATTTATGAATCAAAGCCAGACTATTGCAAAGGTGAAACCTTATGAAGATTTTACACTTGAACAAATATCCATTTACTGTCCACATGCTTGGAGTATTTCCCCCCATGGCTTTTGTTCATTATCGAAATATAACCAAGGGACTGCTCTCTGCCAACCCGGTTTCCCTTCCTCAGCGATTATTTATTCAAGTCATAATGCAGAATTGGTGACATCACAGTAGTTCATGGCAACAGACTGATGCTGCAATAGCATGAGTATAAGCGGCCACAATCAGCCCTACACTAGGGCTGCTTCTTTGATTTGGAGGGATGAATTTAGTCCAAGATTGTTGCCACCTTGAATGACAAGGCTGGAGAAACTCTGTTGTGAGACAGAACGCTACTGGTCAAACTTCAGCAGCCAGCTTTCAACAGATTTATTTAAAGTAAACTAGTACTAGAAACAGCAGGTCAAATTTATCTCCTGCATAACTCTGGGAAAGTCAGTGAAGAAGTTACAGTAGAAATGAATTTTTCTGCTGCCTCTGGGATGTTAGGAATAGGATTCTGAGAAATTGTGTTAAATATATTTTTGCAAAATGCTTCAAGATTTTTTCTGCATTTTTTTTCTGCATTTGGGCCCACAAAAGGTTGGGTTTTATGCAAAATTGTATCTTGTGGTTCCACAGTGAAAACAATTTCTCTTGTAAACAGGACCACTTCCACTAAATATTTCCCTCACTTGAACTTAGGCTGAGTTGTTTGCATCCCGGAAGCAGAATGATAACCTAGGGAGCAAGGAATTTTGCTTCTGTATGTCTATTACATGATGAGAGTAAAGAGGTTTTTCACTTTCCCCAAAGCAGCAAAACTCCTAGATTTAGCATTGTTTAGGGTTATTTTTTAATACTATAAATGAACATATTTGAAAAGGTTTTGAATCAGAAGACAGAAGATGGAAATGAAACTGACTTAGTCATTCAATATTTGCCTAACTGATCCTGTTCTCAGCTTTCCTCTTTGACTGAGATTTTCAAATATAGTGTTGCAAGTTGTATTGGGACTAATGTTAGTCCCAGGCTGATATGTCACCTGTGGGGAGAATGTGCACGAAGATATAAAAATATTTTAAAAAGTAAATAGAGCAAGTTGATGCAGTGGCTCTGTATTTGTTTATTCGGACAGTAAAGCAAGAGTTTTGTATGAGCTTTCAAATACACAGCCTCTCCATTACCTGCAGCATCAACTGAGAAGCTCCTTCTGCTCCACACTTCTTTGAGAACTCCCATTTGCAATGTCTGAAAGACCAGTGAGAGTTCCCAGGCTGCCTGGAGTAGAGGAAAGGTGAGTTTCAGAGCTCCAGCTACAGGTAATTATGAAAACTCAGGTGTTTCTAAGATGAATCCAGCACCTTCTCTAACATGCACTTGAGAAGTTTCTTGGCTCTTTGGAAAACCCCAGGACTCATTGTTTTCTATGGTTTACACAATGCCAGTGCCAGGACAATTTCAATGGCCATGCAGAAGCAGAGAAAAGATAAAGCCAGTGGTCACTGATCACCTTCAGACTGAACTCCTGATAAGCATGGGAGTGGAGCCCTGCCTCATCCTGTGTCTGTTTCAGACTGTCAGCTCCTTGAGGCAAGAGTCGTGTCTTTCCTCTGTTTTACAGCACTGAGCACACTGGCGATTGTCAGTGAAGAATAACAATCCTCTTACACCTACTTTTGACTAATATTGCAGGCCAGGGGCCTGAGCTGATCGCAAGTTTGAAACATTTAGGCACATCCCAGCACACTCTCCCCCAGGTTCCTTTATTAACACGACCTCGCCTGTGATACTGAAAAGAGGGATTTGCGTTTGCATCGTGTGACTTGGAGTTTTGGGGTTGTACCGTTAGCACACCTATGCCACGGCAAACAACCACAAGAGTCACTGCTTTGAGTCTGCGTAATTCTAATGACAGCAGCTCATTTGCAAGGTCCATATAGGAAAATGATTCAGAAGGCTGAGGTCGTTGGCAGGACAGTACAGGAGAGGTAGTCTGAAGGAGGTGGTGCTGTTCCATGCCCTGAAGCCAGCATTAGCAGTGGTTCATCTTTTGCCTGACTTGTCCTTTTCTTTTTCTTTTTTTTTTTTTCGGTTAATCAAGCTGAACTTTCTCCCATCAACAGGTTCTAGATGTGAATCAATCCCATGATGCAACATGTCTCCCCAGCACCAGCTCTGACAATGATGGCCACACAGAGTGTGCCCCCTCCCCCTTACCAAGAGAGCCAGCAGGTGAGTGTGCTGCGGCGCTCACATTCAACATCACCCTTTAAACATTCAGTAGCAGCCAGGGCTTTTCCATGGGCTTTTCATGCATTTCCACCGATAGATAGCCTTTGTTTGGAGTGGAGGGTTTGGCGTGTTGCAGAAAAACAGCAGGGGGCTTAGCCGCAAAGACAAAATGCCTTATGAATCAGCATTGCTACCAAGTGCAAAGCAAAATTGATTCTGGCAAGAAATGGAAGGACCTCACATGGTTATCTAGAACCAAATGCAGCTGAAGTTTCAGTGCATTGCTGGATTTTGTTCTGCCCAAAGATGGAAGTAGGCAGTTCATGAGATTTTTAGACACACCTGAATAAGTTTGGAGCCTGACTTCCATTGACTCTTATGGGACCTGGGGGACTAGCCTATTCCTATGACTTTGTAAATCCCACTCGGCACCTAGCTGCACCTTTGAAAATCTGGCCTGGCCTATGCTAGCCTGGGATCTTTTGTGCTAGAGTCCATAACACAGATTTGGGAGACAGTCAATGGGATTTAGATTCCTAAGTGCCCAAATCCTTTTAGAAAAGGATATGGAGGCTCCTAAATCGGTTAGGTGTTGTGATGACACCGAGCGCAGGAGCTTCATCTGATACAAATCCAAGCCTTACTCACTTTCAAAAGAAACACCCAGTAACTTCATCTGATATTTTTCCCAGTAGGGGAGGGGTGTAAAGAGGATATACGGCAAATGGCTGGTTTCACACTGTGCTTGATCCAAAAGAACTCACTCCAAGATAGCATGAAGCTTCATCCCTACGCCAGGTGAAAGTGCTGTAACATTGCAACTGGCGGTCCTGCCTGGTGGTGCCTTTTAAAAATGGTTTCTTTTGCCCCCAGTCTGTTTGAGAAAGGAAAGGGTGAACAGTGACTAGCCGTCTTACATCCTTTTTAATTCGGTTTTGATTTCGAAGAGGAGTTTCTTTGCCAGAGCCCAGGATCAGCAGGAAAAGTGCTCGGCTCTGCCTAGCTGGCATTTGCTATACTTGTGAGGAAAGAGCTGGGGGAGGGGAACTGGAGACCTGCCTGCTGAAAGGAGACACTGCTGTGTTACTGAGTTAATTCTCTCCTTGGAGAACTATAAAAGATACAAGCTTATAAAAGACAGCTGTGGTCTCTCAGCCTCTGACACATACCTGCACCACACCATGTCAATCCCATTGAAGTCCACTAGCCAAGTGCTTTTATATAGCTAGGTTTAATGCAAAGCTGGCTGAGGATCAGCTTGTATTTCAGAAGGCAGAATGAGTACGGCAAATGTATTGGAGTCGGTGAATACCACAAAACATGTCTTGTGGGTTGCACTCTGATTTAAAAGTGAATTTTCTTTGGCTAAGCTCAGGCCCCTTCTCTAGTCTCTTTCCAGGGACGTTCGAGCAGCTTCATGTTTACTCCCAGCACCTTCAAATCAAGCTGGAACGCGCAAGTGCTCACAACAGACAGGAGTGTTTTTAATGATCTGCAATGGGGCAGCAGGAATACTATACTGGGTTCCCCAGTACCCTCTCCAGACCTCTGGAGCACAGGCAGTTAAACTAGCCAAGCAAATTCTTAGCCCCCAGGGCAGCACATTCACAGGCAGTTACTTTGTGTGAGCCTGACAACAGAAAAATGAATCAGATTACAATAGCCGAATGTTCCTAGGAAGCACATCTCAAGGAATGCCTATGGGGCATACAAAGGGAACAGGTTTAATTTTTGCAAACACCCTAATCCTGTTTATCTGCTTTCTCTTCTGGAGAGGCTACTCCACGCTCTGCTGTTGATTCTATCGGTTACACTCACCCCAAAAGCCACAGAAACAAAATCAATATCAAACAGCTGACACAGCTCAGATTTTGCATATCAAGCATCAAATGCTGGCAGCCAATTCTTCATTACAGAGCTACAAAGTACACTTTAAAAAAACCCTACAGAATTAATTGAATGAATGTGGATAATGACTGTGTGAGGAAATTGTGATCCACTCAGAGCGAAAATCATCCAATTATGTGCTGTGAATGATTTGCTCAGTTCCATTGTTAATGAACTTAGACTGTCGAGTTCAAGCCAGCAACAGAACACCAAAAACTCCATTCTGATATTGACAAATCAGGAGCTGAGTGAAGTAGACCTCACAATGCTAAAATCAGACCCTTTGGGCCTTTGGGCCAAGACTTTGATAGGAGGACATGTGTACTCAAGGAAACCTCACGGCTTCTTTAGTTTGCTGGATCCTGGGTCCTCAGCCTGAGGGCAGCAATCCTCTAGAAGGTAGCAAACAAGTCTAGGGGAACTCTGCAAGATGGGAGTGGCTCACAGTACGGAAGAGGTTGAGAACTGCTGTGTTCAATGCACTGAAGCCACTAGAAGGTGGAACTGGGTGAAATAGTCATAACAAAACTAAAAATGAGTTTGTGGCATTTCTATGAAAAGGGAGTTTGACAGTGGGAGATGAACACATAGTGGGCATGCAGTGAAGTGAGTGTGGCAGTGGGCATGAAATGAGAAATAAGCACAGTATTTTCTCCACTCTTTGGATGCCCATACAAATGCTGAGTTGCTTTCACAGTGCATTTACTAGTTCCAAGCTGGGTTGGTTGGGACGAGTCCAAAATCATATGGTTTAAGTCATGTTTCTGTTTCCCTGATTAACTGCTTCCCAGAGGCCTTGCTGATTGTTTCTCATAATGTGGAGTTAAGTTGTACTTTGGAAGATGGCCAGGAAGACAGTTCTGTTACAGTCACACTAATAATTAGACAGCTTAGAGTAAGAGTTGGTGGAAGTGGAAGGGTTCAAATATGGACTCCTGGACTTTAAGCACAAAACCAAAGAACAACTCCTTCTTCTCTCTGCCCCATGACCTCAATATTGTGCATACAAGCAACTTTTCAGAGTGGGGAAAATGCACAGAATGAAAGGTCAAGGTTTTTCCATTTGGTTCTGCACACTTCCCCCCGCCCCACCCGCCATCATGTGCACAGCACAATTTGTGGGTTCACAAGCTAGAAATCTGAAACATTTAACTACCTAGGGGCTAGGAGAAGAAGCCATAAGCAAATGTAAACAATGTTTTGATTTATTTTTCAAGTTTTTGGCAACCTATCTCAGGGAAAAAATGCTTCCTGTATAACGTGGCTCTAAGGGTTAGACCAAAGCTCTGTCCAAGTGCTTTAGCGTTTTGTTGTTATAAAAAATGTCTGCCAAAGCACCTAAAAGTGTTAGCCATGGAGTTTTGCGACATCATTTAGACTTAATTGCTGAGAAATACTAGGGTGCTTCACACTGTTCTGGGCTCTTTGGGCCAGCACACCTCTAAAAGCAGCTGCAGTAGTGTCTGCTACTACATTGGCTAATGAGGTGGCGTTCCCATCCACGGGGGGGGAGGCTGGCCCACAGTTTTGCATTCAAGGCTGAATCAGGACTAAATTTGGAGGTTCGATCTGATGGTGCACAAATCTCACCAGCTGTCCTAGCAAGATTTTAGCCCGCTTTTGACAGATGCTTTATGACCTCAGCTGTCCTTCTAAGACACTGTCTGCTTGCAACTGGACCCAGAGACCAGGGCCCTTTGTGCACTGGACCTAACCTGGAACCAGCCCTTTTGGAGCAGGTTCTGATCCAGAGCTTTGAATTGGAAGACTGGGCCTCCTCCCTAAAAATGACAGGGGTTTGGAGGTGAGAGTTGGTTTCTGATCCATCAGTATTTATATGATTTACTCTTTAACTAAGCAATGTGTGATGTGGCTGGGAATCAGTTAAATCAAAAATACTGTGACTGTCTAAGCAGATGAGAACCACAGAGGCCGTTTAGTCCCTGGAAAACTGGTAGGTTTCTTTTTGTTTATCTACAAAGGTGTCACCCTTGTTGTCTCAGGACGTGACAGCAGGGCAGGACAATGTGCACGAGAGGGGTGTGAATTCCAACCAGCTGCATGTTGTGCGCTGCTCTTAGTGCTACTTTAACGTGCACTAGGGAGCTTTCAGTGCATGCAGGTTGGAGACAAGCCCTCTATCTCTCTCGTCAGTTGCACTGTGAGTGGAGTGCATCGAAATAATGTATGCAGTGACTTTAGAGCTAGTTTTCCAGAAAGCTTGTCTTTCTCACGACAGAAGTTAGTCCAAGATATTACATCACCCACCTCATCTCTTTAATGTTCCATTCCAGTTATTTGCCCGTTTTTATTCTCTGAAGTTTGTTCCTCGTCACCTTAGTTTTTTTCTCATGTAAGTTAATTCAGTCTCTCAAAGGGTCTGGCCAGCTCGGGACGTTGAACACCTCCACTGCATTTCATGTAAGAAGTGTTTTGTCCTTTTTGGGGGAAAAATGAATCACTTTGCTTGCTGTGCTCTTTATTTCATCCCCCACTTTGATCTCTTCTGTTCTGTTCTCCACCCCACCCCCATCTTGCTGCCTTGCGTGTTCCCTGCTCCCTGAACGTGCACATACTTTCTTGACATAGTTCCCCCGGTTTCCATGACTCTGCCTGTGGTAATTCCCAACTCTTCCCAAGTGATGGTTCACCGCTTGGTGTTGCTGGACCGTGGCGATGCCTTCTGTTTCTCTGCCCACTTTTACGCAGCACTGGTCTCTACGAAAGACAGCTTGGCTTGTTCCTGCTCCTTGTTTCCCAGCTGCTTCATCATGTTTCCAGGCTCATATGATTAGTTGGAAACAAGGAAGTTCCTGCACTATGTGATCTGCTAGCGCTTTGCAGGCCACCAACATTGATCCACAGAACATAGTTTGGGAACTAGCTCTGCTTGGCCAGCACAGCAGAATGTGTGGGGCTGAAAGGATAGCAATCTGCTGCTGGTACAGGCAAGTAGAAAGTCAGTTCCCTCCTGGAGAAAGAGAAGAGCACAAAACCTCCAAGGGTTACTCCTGGGGTGGTGCAGCTTATGCCCTAGCCCTTGCTCAGGCCTCAGAGCTCACAGTAGGAGCTGAGCTGAGCTCTTTAGAGCATCTGGCCCTTCGTGGGGAACATGGGGCTGAGAGTCAGGAGTTCTCATTCTGTAACCAGCCCTGCTAGCGACTAACCCTGTCACCTGGGGCACATCCCTGTGAAGCTGTTTCCCCTCTTGCAAATTGGGAGGAGGAGATCCCTCACTCCAGGCTAGAGGAAGTGTCTACCATACTGATGGTATGTCTGCCATAGTGATCACTACAGAGGTGAGGGGCAGAGGAGCCAGTCAACAAGGGATGGAGACAGCAGAGAGCTGCTGCCTTTTGCTGCCCAGCTTTTGGCTGCCACTTCAAAACAAGGCCATGAGTGATACCGCAGGCAAGGTGAACAAAGGCATGGATTCTCAGGCGCTGCAGTATGCAGATGCACATAAACAGAATGCTTGCCTTTCCGTTAGTTAAATGCAACCGCTTTAAATTGGAGGGGCCGTTATCCTCGAAGATTAAATGTTGGCTGGGTCAGAGTGCCTGGAATTCCTCCTGAATGGCTACAGTCAGCAGCTGGGAGATGTTTAGAGCTGGTGGGATTAGTTGATAGCTGCACCAGAGTCCCAAGCCTTACAAAAGAATGTAGATGGTGGGGTTAGTTAAGTGTGACGAGCCTAATTTAATTCACATTATACTGTGGATTAACAAATCACAGCTGGTGAAAGGGGCTTTCATGGCTGTCCAGATGCCAACACTTCTGTGTCCCAGGAGAAACCGATCACTGCTTCAAACATGCATTTCTGGGCTGGCCCGTGTGTGCCAGGCTGTACGTATACAGCACCTTGTCAGCCTCTGAGCTGGAGGCTCCAACAGCACATTTATGGTAATATCTGCGTTCAGTGGGGAGCCCTTCAGGTTGTTCAGAAATGTGGTGCCCAGTAAGAACTTGATTTGCCTTGGTCTGAAAAACTCTGAGTGTCCATGGCCTGCTTAGTTGGTGGAAGAACAGGAACATCCCTTTTGCCTTTTTGCTAAGAACCGGTTTGTTTATTTCAGGCAGCCTTTGAGAACCCTCACCACAGCTAGAGCAGCTGATATAAATGAATAGGTATCCCTGGGATACTCTGAGTCAGCTCATGAGTTTTACAGATGGGAAACACCTCCACTGTGACCCAGAGAACACTTATGTCTGCGTGTGTGCATGCACGTATCTGTGTGTGCACAAGCATGATACGGATACAAGTAGGTGCTTGTGTGTGAGAACTGTTCTAGGTGCAGTCCTCTCATCTCATTTCATCATTAGTAGTATTGTTAATCCAGCTGCCAAAGCATACTAGTCCCCTGACAGCTTACCATTACATAGCCACATGGGAACAGAGAGGAAGGGAATGGCCAGTCCAGTAGTAATGGTGAAGAACTAGGCCAAGACCAGCCAACCTGTGTAATAGCTATTGTGGTACATATAGGAAAATTAAATTCACATAAAACAAGTATGGGGCATCTATGATGGAAAGGGCAGGTTAGATGTGGGCACACAGGGGTGTGTGTGTGTGTGTGTGTGCACAGGTGCATGCACTCCTGGAACTTTATGTGTACATGTGGTGGTAAGACTATCCTGTGAAGCAACCTCAGGCACAGACTGGCCCTCTAAAAAGATTTTTAATGGCTACGGGATGGACGGGAGGGAATCTTAAAGGTGAATTAGTTAAGGCTAAAAGTATGTGCTGAATTGCCCCATTATCTAGGCTCTGGTGGCGTCCAACAACGACATCATTTAAACATACCTTTTCCAGTGATTACTTGCTGCTGTGGGTCCCTCTGGGAATTCCTGCTTCCCTAAAGACCTTCCATACTAAATTCTTCTATGTTGCTGATGCCATTAATCCCATGCACTGCAGTGATGCCACTAAATTCTGCCACAGTTCCAGATGTTTATCCTATGCCCAGAATTGACGATATGCTCAATATTTTGAGCAAAGCTAGATATCTTAGCACATTTGCCCTTGTGGCAGATCCCTTTACATGAAGACATAGAAAAAGTCTGCTTTTGTTACTCATATGGGACTCTATGAATTCAAAATGTTACCATTTAGGTTAATTAATGCAGGAATCACTTTTCAGAGGCATGTCAACCAGGTGTTATGCAGTTTACGAAATGTTGCATTAGCAAAGGTTGATGCTATCGTGGCATTTAGCAACCCTTGGTCTGATGACAAGAAATGCTTGTATTGTGTCCTTGTAATTTCTGCTCATATCGAAGCTGTTCTATACCCCTAATCATTTTTGTTGCCCTTCTCTGTACCATTTCCAATTCTAATACATATTTTTTTAGATGGGACAACCAGTGCTGCACAAGGTTTTCAAGTTGTAGGTGTACCATGGACTTATACAATGGCATTATGATATTCTTCTTCCCTATGGGTGCTCCACTGTACGTGTGTCTGCATCCCTGCACTGTTGCTCGGAGAACTTGGTAGCAGTCCATTCTGCCTGCACATGTGCGGCTTCCCCCATGCCACGAGGCTAGCCAGTGTGCGTGGGCGGCCCCTCCTCAGTTCTTTCTCAACCGCCCCTGGCTAGAGACGGAGCTAGAGCTGTCCCTTCGCAGATCATTAATTCTCTTAGAATTGCTCATTTTAGCTTCTTTTGCAGCCTCTTTTTCTTTCTTGGCTTCATTTACATTTATTTCATTTCTTTTATTGTCTGTTGCCTTGAAAAGAAAAGAAAAGAACTTTGTCTTCCATTGACCCCCTGGACAAGGGTATGCCTGGCTCTCCAGGCTTCAGTTGCAAGGAATCTATCCCAGTGACTGATGGACACTTGCAAAGTGTTCACTGCCTGGGAGAGAAACACATTTCACAGAAGCATGGCTTGTGTCAGCAACTGATCCAGGAAGGACAGAGAACTCAAACGTCTACTCAAGGAGTCAGCCCTTCAACCTCCAGAATCCCAGTGGGAGCCTTCACTGCAACCCTCCACTTCGAAAGGAGGTGAGCTCACAGAGATGCCTGCGAGCCACTCATGTAAGACCTCTAAGAAGCGGTCAGTGAGTCCCCATAGCGAGCCCCAATCAAGCCAAAAACAATCCCCTACTTGATTAGTATCATTGGTACTGATGGCACCAAAGCCATCTAAATCTGGTATCCAGGGCAAGTCAGAATGCCTAAAGACCCAATGGGCATAGCAAAGAATCATCAGTACCGCAGAGATGTGAGAAACATAGAAGATCCATCCCTGGGAAGGCTTCGTAGGTACGGTCATCAATATCAGTACCGCCAACAATACGGCAGCCACTGATGGACCTGGCTATCAAGTCTGCATCTCCGATTCCATTAGTACAAGCCTCTTGGCACCAACAGCATTTGTCTGTACCAATGCCCTCTGCACTGACAGATTTTCGGTGCGCAACAGATCTTTCCGTATCTGACATACCGGACTCTCTTCTGCTCAGTACTGGGGCCTCAGTACTGAGTTCACCTGGAGGCCTGGGCTCACTGAAGACCTTCTACGATGCACTGTCCTTTTCGTTGTCGGAATCAGAAAGTGAGTAAGAGGACCTAGCTTCCCAATGCTCTTCTCACCCTCCATATGGAGCCTAGCTCCACTATGGAAAAAGTGGATGCCAGCCCTCTCACCCATAACCTCCCTGGTTTGGGCAACTGTGGTACCAACCACCGGGCAATTTCCCACCACTATAGCCATACTGGGACCAATGGCAGGCCCAAAGGCAACAGGCCTCCATCACCTCTAAGGTGGCCTACCAACAGCATTTTCTTCTTCAGCCATGGCCTTGAGGGCTTCTGAACTTCCCAAGTAGGCAACGGAGGCACCGCAGGTGGAAGTTAAGGAAGAGGAGGTCCTCAAGGAATCCATTTTGAGGCACTTGGACTAGAGAAAGGTGATCAGGAACAGTCAGCATGGATTCACCAAGGGCAAGTCATCCTGACCAACCAAATTGCTTTCTATGATGAGATGACTGACTCTGTGAATATGGGGAAAGCAGTGGACATGATATACCTTCACTTTAGTAAAGCTTTTGATATGGTCTCCCAAATTATTCTTATTAGCAAATTAAGGAAGTATGGGTTGGATGAATGAACTATAAGGTGGATAGAAAACTGGCTAGATCATCGGGCTCAATGGGTACTGATCAACAGCTCAATGTCTAGTTGGCAGCTGGTAACAAGCAGAATGTCCCAGGGGTCGGTATCGGGGCCAGTTTTGTTCAACATCTTCATTAATGATGTGGACGATGGTGTTGATTGCACCCTCAGCAAGTTTGCAGATGACACTAAGCTGGGGGGAGTGGTGGATACACTGGAGGGCAGAGATAGGATACAGAGTGACCTAGACAAAAGAGAGAATTGGAGCAAAAGAAATCTGATGAGGTACAACAAAGACAAGTGCAGAGTCCTGCACTTAGGATGGAAGAATCCCATTCACAACTATGGACTGGGGACCCACTGGCTAGGCAGCAGTTCGGCAGAAAAGAACTTGCGGATTACAGTGGACAAGAATCTGGATCTGAGTCAACAGTGTGCCCTGGTTGCCAAGAAGGCTAACCACATATTGAGCTGCATTAGTAGGAGCATTGCCAGCAGATGGAGGGAAGTGATTATTCCTCTCTATTTGGCACTGGTGAGGCCTCGTTTGGTGTGTCCAGCTTTGGGGCTCCCACTACAGAAAGGATGTGGACAAACTGGAAAGAGTCCAGCAGAGGGCAACACAAATGATTAGGGGGTGGGAGCACATGACTTATGAGGAGAGGCTGAGGGAACTAGGCTTGTTAGTCTGCAGAAGAGACGAATGAGGGAGAATTTGATAGCACCCTTTAAATACCTGAAGGGGGGCTCAAGGGAGGATGGAGCTAGGCTCTTCTCAGTGGTAGTAAATGACAGAACAAGGAGCAATGGTCTCAAGTTGCAGTGGGAGAGGTCTAGGTTGGATATTAGGTAAAACATTTCCCCCAGGAGGATGTGAAGCACTGGAATGGGTTACCTGGGAAGGTGGTGGAATCTCCCTCTTTAGAGGTTTTTATGGTGAGCCTTGACAAAGCCCTGGCTGGGATGATTTAGTTGAGGTTGGTTTTGCTTTGAGCAGGGGATTGGACTAGATGACTTCCTGAGGTCCCTTCCAACTCTTATCTTTTATGATTCTAAGGAGCTATGATTCTATGATGTCACTAGGAGGGTGGTGAAGCACTCCAAGGTGGTGGAATCTCCATCCTTAGAGGTTTTTAAGCTGCGGCTTGACAAAGCCCTGGTTGGGATGATATAGCAGAGTCCTGCTTTGAGCAGGGGGTTGGACTAGATGAGGCCCTTCCAGTGAATATTCTATGATTCTCTCTCCTTATCATCATCTCTCTGTCATCTCTTGTGGATGACTTTAAACTGTTCCAAAATTTGGCACAGAGTGTGGCAGAGCCAATCCAAATACCTTTACAAGAGGTGTCTGAGTCGCACCACAAGCTGGTGGACGTTCTATTTTCCTCCACCTCCTCCTGAGTGGCACTCTCGATTAATGAGGCTCTACTGGACCCCGCCAAGGTGAAATGGCAGACCTCTACGTTCATCCCACCAATTTATAAGAGGCCTGACAAGAAATATTATGTGCTAGCAAAGGACACGGAATTCCTGTTCTCCTACCCACCTCCCAATTCAATGATTGTGGACACAGTTAACACTAAAGGCCACCAACACCACTTTAAGTCCACCCCTTATGATCAGGACTGGAAGAGCCTGGACCTGTATGGGAGGAAGACCTACTCCTCAGCTACCCTCCAGTACAGAGTGGCAAATTATCAAGCCTTGTGGACTAAGTATGACTATCAGAACTATGTGAAACTTAGTTCTAGTTCAATTGCCATTGTGATGAGATGGGCCTCGTGGCATCATCTCTCTGGTTTTCCCAAAGAGGTCCAAATGAGGGTGGAGGACCTTCCCTTTGAGAGGACAAAATAATTTGATTAAAAGACTCCACATGTTAAAAGAATCGAGAACCACTCTTTGATCCCTCGGCGTCTATACACCTGGGTGTTAAAGAAAGTACAGCCCTCAGCTACCATTCAAGCCTTGCTTACAATACTCATCCCAGTACTCATCCGAATATCCATCTCAGTATGCACAGAGATCATATGAACCCCAGAGGAAGAAACCCAGGTTCCCCAGGTGGAAGATGCTGGGATTTCTGCAAACTTCCTCTCAGTCCTCTACCTTTAAGAGGCAGTTTTGACATGTTGGTCAAGGTGCCCGTAGAACACTCTTCTCACTTCACGCTGGAAAATCCCACCCATCCCTTTGGAGACTGTCTCTCCCCATTCTGCAGCACCTGGGAACAGATAACCTATGACAAATGGATGCTGGAGATCATCCGACATGGATAGTCTATCCATTTCTCCTCCCTCTCCCCTCCCAAACACCTTTCCTCATCGCTCTTCAGGACCCTTCTCATGAGATCCAGTTTAGTCAGAAGATAAACACCTCTTCAGCATAGGAGCCAAAGAGCCAGGGCCCACACATCTAAGTGGCAGAGACTTCTACTCTCGTTACCTCCTGACACTGAAGAAAAAAGGGGGTTAGAGACCCATACTGGACCTCAGAGTGCTCAACAAGCTTGTCAAGGCTCAGAAGTTCAAAATGGTCACATTATCAATGATCATTCCAGCATTAGAAAAATAGTTGGGATTATATTTTCCAATATGCATTACTTTGCATTTATCAATATTCAATTACATCTGCCATTTTTTGCACAGTCACCCAGTTCTGTGAGATCTTTCTCAGTCACCTTTGGACTTAACTATCTTGAGTAATTTTGTATCATCTGCAAATTTTGCCACCTCACTGTTTACTCATTTTCCCAGATCATTTATGAGTATGTTGAACAGCACTGGTCCCAGTACAGACTCCTGGGGGACCCCTTTATTTACCCCTCTCCATTCTGA
Source organism: Emydura macquarii macquarii (assembly GCF_026122565.2). Taxonomy (NCBI): domain Eukaryota; kingdom Metazoa; phylum Chordata; order Testudines; family Chelidae; genus Emydura; species Emydura macquarii. Next base: position 424,797 of record NW_027130449.1, on the reverse strand, counting down.
AAACTAGCCATTTAATCCTGCCCTTTGTTTCCTGTCTTTTAACCAGTTACTGATCAATGAGAGGATCTTCCCATTTATTGCATGACTCCTTACTTTGCTTAGAAGCCTTTGATGTGAGGGACTTTGTCAAAGGTGTTCTGAAAGTCCAAGTACACTACTTTCACTGGATCACCCTTGTCCACATGCCCTCAAAGAATCCTAGTAGATTGGTGAGACTTGATTTCCCTTTTGAAAAGCTGTGTTAACTCTTCCGCACCAAATTGTGTTAGTTTATGTATCTGATAATTCTGTTCTTTACTATAATTTAAACCAGTTTGCCTGGTACTGAAGTTAGACATACCAGCCTGTAATTGCCAGGATTGCCTCTGAAGCCTTTTTTAAAAAATTGGTGTCACATTAGCTATCGTCCAATCATCTGATACAGAAGCTGATTTAAAAGATAGGTTACATATGACAGTTAGTAGTTCTGCAATTTCATATTGGAGTTCCTGCAGAACTCTTGGGTGAATACCATTTGGTTCTGGGGACTTATAACTATTTAATTTATAATTTTTTTCCAGAATCTCCTCTATTGACACCTCAACATGGAATAATTCCTCAGATTTGTGACCTAAAAAGAAAGTTCAGATTCTTTTCAGTCAGTCAGACTTTGTTAGTTAGACTGTTTAGTCAGTCAGACTGAAAAGTGAGTCAAATTCAGACTCACGTCCTCTGCAGTGAAGATCAATGCAAAGATTTCATTTAGCTTCTCCACAATGGCCATGTCTTACTTACATGCTCTTTTAGCATCTCAATTGTCCAGTGGCCCCACTGGTTGTCAGGCCTCTTGCTTATTATGTCCATTTAAAAGTTTTTGTTGGTTTTTGAGTCTTTTGCTAGTTGCTTTTCAAATTCCTTTTTGGCCTGTCTTATTATGCTTTTACACTTGACTTGCCTGAGTTTATACTCCTTACAATTGTCCTCAGTAGGATATGACTTCCAATTTTGTAAAGAATGCCTTTTTGCCTCTAACCATCTTTTTTATTCTGTTTAGCCATTGTTGACTTTTTTGGTCATTTTACTGTACTTTTTAATGTTGGGTATACGTTTAATTTGAGCCTCTACTATGGTGTTTTGATAATGTGTCCATGAATCTTGCAGGATTCACTCTTGTGACTATTCCTTTTAATTTGCATTTAACTAGCTTCCTCATTTGTGTGTAGTTCTCCTTTCTGAAGTTAAACGATACTGTTGTGAACTTCTTTGGTATCCCCCAAAGATAGACTCATAGACATTAAGGTCAGAAGGGACCATTATGATCCTCTAGTCTGACCTCCCACACAACACAGGTCACATAACCTCACCCACCCCCTTCCCTATGGTTGAGTTGCTGAAGTCCTCAAATAATGGTTTAAAGACTTCAGGCTACAGAGAATCCACCAGCAAGTGACCTGTGCCCCATGCTTCACAGATGTTAAATTTAATTATATTATGATCTCTATTACCAAGCTGTTCAGCTATATTCACCTTTTCTACCAGATCCTGCACTCCACTTGGGCCTAAATCAAGAATTGCCTTTCCTGTTGTGAGTTCCAGAACTAGTTGCTCCAAGAAGCAATCATTAATGGTTTCTAGAAACGTTCTCTCTGCATCCCATCCTGAGGTGACGTACCCAGTCAATATGGGGACAGTTGAAATCCCCCATTATTAATGAGTTTTCTATTTTTGTAGTCTCGCTAATCTCCCTCAGCATTTCACAGTCACCATCACCATCCTGTTCAGATGGTCAGTAGTATATTCCTATTGCTGTACTCTTATTATTCAAGCATCAAATTTCTATCCATATAAATTCTATGGTACAGTTTGATTCATTTAAGATTGTTACTATATTTGACTCCATGCTTTTATTCACATACAGTGCCACTCCCCCACCAGGGGTTTGTTTGGCAGGTACTGTATGCATCTGGAGAGTCGCAATAGCTTTTGCTTGCTCTTTTTGCTTGTTTGTTTGTTAAATAACAAAGGCTGTGGGTTACTGTCCTCTTTCCAGACAGGGATTCTGAGTAGGGACTTGAAGTTGGAGATGAGGCCGATGAGGATGAGAAGGGGGTCTTCATAAAAGCTGGATGGGTGCTAGGAGACTGGCAAAAAGAGAGTAGTCAGACAAGCTGCTAACTGGGAAAGAGGGACTGGGGCAAGGAGCGACGGGCAGCACAGAGGGGAGGGTTTGAAGAAAGGCTGGGCCTGTTCACAGTGTTGGGAGAGGCTGATGATTTTGGGGGGGGGAGATGAATGTTGAAGAAGCCAGCAGAAGTTAAGACGTGAGAGGATCGAGGGTTTTCTCAGTGAGGATGGAGAGGAATATGCCAGCAAGTAACACTATTGTTCTGTTCTTTCTTTTCCTTGTATGCAATAAAGCAGCGTCTGACCCTACTGTTCAACGCACTCCCTACCCACTCCTGTGAAATGTGTGTGTTCATGACAAACTGCTGCAAGGTCTCCCTATGTAAGCATGCTCTTCCTCCCCCCAAAGCAGCTTACACATGGAGGCAAAACAGTGAGGAGATAAGGAACACTAAAGAAAGATCAGGTCTCCTCTTAGGTAGCTTAGCATTAATATCTTTTCTGCTAGCTGGGATGCTGCTTGACAGGTCCTTTCAAAGGCAACCGAATTGACTGTCAAGAAGACTGAATTTCCTAAAATCCAGAGGAAGCAAAGGGAGAAACTTCCTTAGAGAATAGAGCAACTGCTTTAATAATCTTCTGGTTCTGCTAAAGGCTAGTAATACCGAGCGTAATCTATTCCAATGCTCAGGAGAATCTGTCTTTTGAAATTAGGAATTTGCATAAAAAATCCAGGGTCCCTTAAATTCTTCATAATAAATTTTTTAAAAAACAAGTGACGTTCTTTCACTGCAACTTTATTTTTGAAGTTTGGGTAATAAAGTTATGAAAAATGGAAGATTCTTTTTAAAAAATGTGCTGCTGTTTCTCCTCTGAGGACTAAGCACAATGGGCAAAATTCTGCTGTCCATCACGTGGTGTAAACCCAGATGATGGTTTTCTCAGTGGAATTACCAAGAGCAGGATTTTACCTCATCCTGTCTCTCTCCATTTTCTGTTAATTTCTACTGCAGCACAATGAAGAAAGAACAAACTCCACTTTACTGGAAAGTAGTTTTATCTGGGGATACAAATTTCAGTTTTTGGAAAATTTTCATCCTGGGTCAGGATGAAAAGCCAAAAGCTCATTTTTTTGTAGAACTGAAATCCTGCAATATGTGTTTTTAAAACAAAAACAAAAAAAGTTGCTGCAGAGCTGCTGACTAAAACTAATACAATTCTTGTCAGTTTCACTGCTGCTCACCACTGAATAGCATCAGTGAAATTAGGCAAATACTTGTTTTCAAATTAGCCAGACTCTGGTGAGAATCACTGCTGTGATTTAGTGGTGGGTATGTTAGGGCCCCTCCAGTCCTTTCAGTTCTTAGTTCGCTGACAGAAGCAGAAGTCCAGAGTCCAGCAGCAGGCAATACGACGGATTTATTGGGATCTTTTCAAGCAAGCATCCATTAGAACCCACCCAGTCTTTTACACCAATAAATCTTCCCCCTACTTCCTGTTTTACCTCAGTTTTTATAATGTATCTTAACCAATCATTTCTTTAACAATTTTACAAGATGATTCTTTAACCAATCCTAACATATTGTATGTAACATAATTCTTTAACCAATCATATCCAACCACCAACAGACAGAAACAATCAAAGAACCAGACAGAAATCAGTCAAATAGAGAATTGGGTGCCATGAAGACAAAGCAATAAGGAGTGGAGATTTTACAACCACAACTGTCGATAAGTAATTCTTTTGCCAGACAGAATGCTATCAAACCAAGTTTCCTTTAAACATTCTAGGATCTTTTCTTTATCTGGAGGTGTTAGATTGGATCACTGTCTTAACAGCCGGGTATTAGATGTTATGTTGGAATGTGCATATGTGACTGCACGCTTCCTAGCTTATGGCCGCCACTTCTGCATCTGAGCCAAAGTACAAGGCCTCAGAGTGTCACAGTGAGAGAAGGCCTGTGGTTTTGATTCTTTGTTTTATACCCTTATAACGACCTAAATGATAAGAATATACTTATCAAACATGGGCCTTTACAGGAAGGCCTGAATATCTCTATTCTAGCTACTAACAGGGCAGCCGTGAAACTGAGAAGAATTACATAAATTTCAGTCTGCAGTCTATGGTTCCTGGCAGGCTGAGAGGGTGTGGGGAGCCAGGCGCTTGCAAATCCTAGGTGCACTGACTCCCAAGCGCCAAGGCTTCTGGCTCAGCCAGGGCTGACAGGGCTTCCTAAGCTCCCAGTGCCGCTGCCACAGGTAAGCTGAGGAGAACTGGTAGCCTGGAAGCTTCAGGACTGCTGGCTTTGCCGGAGCCCACCTGGTGCATTGCCGAGGAATCAGGAGCCTGGGAGCTCGGGAACTAGGGTTCCAAAACTTTCCAAATGCTAGGCCACCTGGCAGCTCAGGCTGCCCGGCTCCTGCAAGTCAGGCAGCTTCGGGAGGCAGCTGGCCTAGCAGTTTGGAGGCCCCAACTCTGAGGAAGTCTGCATGGTGGCTGCCCAGAAGCCATGAATTCTGGAAGTCTGGGCTCCCCATCCCTGGTGGAATACAGAGGAACGGGGTGGGTGAGGTGGCAGGAAAATTGCTGTAATTGAACCATTTCCGTGAAACGTTTTGATTTTGATGAAGTGGCAAATTCTGATGAAAGTGTTTTTTGTTGGAATTTTTCTGCCCAGCTCTACTGGGAGGTCTATGATGCCAGAGCCAGTTCTGCTGTAGCCAGTGATGAGAAGAACTCTGCAGGTATATTAAAGATCTCTTGTCACTTACAACTTTGAATTTGCTTTCTGCGAGATCCAGGAGATTTTTCTGAGCTTGGAACTTTGATTTGCTAGGAAGATATTGTCAGTCACAGCCACTGCAGCTTCTCAAGTTTGGGTGGAATCAAACTTAACACGAAAGTCAGAAATACATCTGTGGCATATGGAGATATGACTGTATAAACACTCTTGGCCAATCAGCTTATTTAGAAATGAAGATTTTTCATGATGCCAACCACTGTCCATCAAAGAACACTCCAGTCTATGTGATCCAGAGAACAATGTGGCCAGGTCTTCCCTTGGTTGCAGTGTGTATCCTCAGTGAAGAAGATAGTATTTGGCACCCCAATTACTCACCCCTAGTCCTGGGAAAGTTCAGGGTCTGGTCTCTTTGTGATGTTACAGTCAGATGTTTTGTGGTCTGTTACAGTTTGTTTTTCCGTAACATCACCTATTGGCACATTCTTTCCAGTAATCTTGTAACTTTACTGGCACAGGTTTACTCCTGGGTCACCCACTCATGTCAAGCGTTCTTAAACCTATGGCCTAGTATGGATAAGCTGAAATCTTACAGACTTTAGGCTGTAGGCCTTACATTATGGCCATGCTTTACTTAAATGCCTAAGTACTAGGCCTGTGAAACAATTACATCACAATTTAATGACAATTAATCACAATTAATCATGAGATTAAAAACAAACTGTCACGATTAATCGCTGTTTTAATCGCACTGTTAAACAATAGTAGAATACCAATTTACATTTATTATAAATATTTTGGATGTTTTTCTACATTTTGAAATATGTTGATTTTAATTACCACACCGAATACAAAGTATACAGTGCTCACTTTGTATTATTTTAATACAAATATTTGCACTGTAAAAAATTATAAAAGAAATAGAATTTTTCAATTCACCTCATACAAGTACTGTAGTGAAAGTGCACAGGTAGATTTTTTTTTTCTTTTCTATATAACTGCACACAAAACTTTAGAGGCTACAAGTTGAAGCATGAAGGGGTATATGAATGTTGAGTATATCTGGCACATAAATACCTAGCAATGCCAGTTACAACAGTGCAGTGTGAACTCCTGTTTTCACTTTCGGGTCACATTGTAAATAAGAAGCGGGCAGTGTTATCTGCGGTAAATGGGAACAAACTTGTTTGTCTTGGCGATTGGCTGAACAAGAAGTAGGATTGAGTGGACTTGTAAGCTCTAAGCTTCATTTCTCAATGCAGTTATGTAAAAAAAATTTTTTTACATTTGTAAATTGCACTTTCACAATAAAGAGATTGCGCTATGGTACTTATATGAGGTGAATTAAAAATACTATTTCTTCTCCTTATCTTTTTTACAGTGCAAATATTTGTAATAACAATAATATAACGTGAGCAGTGCACATTTTGTATTCTGTGTTGTAATTTAAATCAATATATTTGAAAATGTAGAAAAACAATTTCAAAATACTTATAATAAATGTAATTAGTCTTCTATTATTGTTTAACAATATGATTAAAACTGTGATTAATCGTGACTATTATTTTAATCTAGTTAATTTGTTTTGAGTTAATCGCTTGCATTAATCACTGCGATTAATTGACAACCTTACTAAATACTTGTCAATCTTACACTTCTATAATCCTACAATTTAAATCCGTTTAGCATGCATTGATTGTATATGAAATAGCATAGGAGTTGACCATAACACCAAATAGCACAATAACAAATGGATGATAAAATGAACTAATGGGCTACAATAGATAACATAGTCTGTATCATCCTTTTCACTTAGGCCATCGCGTGGGCCTTAGTGCATGTTGGGCTCCCCATGAGACATAGAGGAAGGGGTGTGTCACTTTACTGGTTCTGGCCACCTGAAGTTCTGCAGAAGACTTACTGTGTGGGAAGTGCTGGGGGTGGCGGGCAGGAGGGGAGATGGCAGAAGGTATGCAGCCAAAACCAGGGAGGCTAGTGTAGTAAGATGCAGAGTCAGCATCTTTTCTGGGGATTTCCTTCCCTGTGGATCCCCTTCCCTTTGGATCCCCTAGATTCATGGTGTGGAGGCCACATCCCCTGCCCACCGTGAGCGTCTCCCAGCTGAGGAGACACATCCCAGGGAAGCTTTTGAAGAATTCCGGCCCCTCCAGAGGTTTTCCCACAGGAGGAGGTGATCTGGCCTAGCTGTATCCTCAAAATAAAGCAAGAAGAAAAGAAATTCCCTGTCTTCAATCAGCTGCAGTGGCCTCTGCCGCAGTGGGACTAGAGCAGAAAACACCGTGGAGTCCCTTGGACGTGATGCCACAACTGAGGTGGCTTGAGGACAGTTTAAGCTATTTTCGTTTGTATTTAAAAATCTAAAATGCCGGGTATTTACAAACTGCTACATGTCTCAGGCCAAAGCAAAGCTCTGTCCCCACTGTTGTGGTCGAACACATTCCAAATCCTTTCCATGTAGTGGCACCCGTCCCACCCTGCAGTGAAGAGGGTGAGAGCTGGACCCAAGTATGGGCTTGGCTGCAGAGAGGGGAGCTAACAGAATTGGAAACATTTTTCAGAAACCCTAATTTTGGACTTATGTTCAATCACCTGAAAGAAGCAAAGAGAAATATGGCTGACTAGACAAGCCAAGGAAGGAAGCAGGAAGGTAGGGAACAATACAGGCTTTTGAGCTTAGGGGATAGGAACTAGCTAGAATTGTCACTGGAGTATAAAATCACAGTGTGCGCAGAAGGGAGCACCCATCTCTGACATTCCCCGGCAAGGCCCGTGTTAATTGTAGTCTAGAGAGAGCCCAATCTGATCCTGCACTGGTAGCACTAATGGCTCAAGCCAAGGAACTGTTCTTTCATGCACAATCCTTTTTGCATGGAGACTCGTGTCCCATTAAACATTCGTAAAATGTACTCTAAAAGACACTTGGTTGTTTTGGTCCAGGCATCGAGGCTGCATTGGGATGTTAATGTAGAACAGCTTTAGAGATATGTCAGAGCAGGAGCATAGGCTCTGTACAATTGTACATGCCAGGATGGTTTAATTCATTTGGATATTCTTTAATTTCTTCTTTATCCTTTTTTTATAACAGCATTGCATGTAAAATAAATATCTATAAAATCCCATCTATACAGCACTTGACCCATTATCAGTGATGCTAATAAACACTGCACCTGGTTCCAAAACCTCGGAGCCGCCTGCCTTCCCATTTAAGCCACCCTCTGCAAAAAGCCTCCATTGATAGACTGTTGGTCGCTGAAGGCCCATAAACCTGGGGTCTATCAAACCAGGGGAAAGCAAATGCTGCCACCCACACCTGCTCCAGCTCATTCCTGCTAGTTTATGACAATCCAAAGTGCAATCCAGACCAGTCAGGGGCCATGTTACCCCAGCCCAATAACCAGAGGTGCCTTATAATGCTTTACTGTTGTAGCTTCCAACTTGGATTGCTCACAATCAGCCTGCCAGCATGCAGATCACACCCTGAGTGTCTGTGTATAGCCACAGCCCTGGCCCAGCAGCTTTGACCCCAGCAGCCTGTCAGCAACATACCAAGCCACGCTCTGGCTTCCAGCAGCCTTGGTTACCACTTGCAGATGACTCCACCACACTCACAGTCCCAGATTTTCCACCAAAGAGTGTGTTCTGCACTGTTCTGCCCTCTCCTGGACAGTCCAGGTATAAGGGGATCAAAATACAACAGGTGGCTACTTTAAAGGAAATTACCCACATGATGAGTTTAAAGGCAACCCTAGATTAATTTTGATTAAAGAATACAACAAATTTTACTGCAACGAGATTTTAAAGTGAGTACTAGTATAAGCATTAAAGTGAAAATGGTTACAAGAGAAATAAGGATAAAACACTTTGTAGTACTAACTTAACAAACTAGACCTGCTTCAAGGTGAAGTCCCTTACCACATATTTCCAGTAACATTGTTGACCAAACTCTTACGTCAGGATCTGCTCCCAATGTCCAACAGTTGTTTTTTTGGACTTCTTAGGTGAAAAGAAGAGGTATGGACAGGGAGCGATAACTTGGGGTGTTTTTGCCCCTCACTTTTATAGTTCAATCACCATTTGAAATGCATTTTGCGAAGGGTTACCCCTAAATTCATTCCTGCTGTGAAATTGGAATTAAGGAATCTGGTGGTGAAAGAGATTCCATGCTGTTGTTTGCTAAAATGCAAATCTGTTTGTTCCTGCTCCCCTTCTTTGCCAAAGAGTGGCCACTAGATAGGTGACAGCCCATCAGCTTTGATGATACCTGGCTAGAGGCATAAGCTTGTCCTTTGTCTCTGAGAAACAAACTTGTCTGATAAACACAGGTCAGTCACGATTTCTGCATATGTTCATAATTTTACATATAATGTTGCTACATACATTTCGTCCTGATATCATTAGCCAGTGAGTTTTTAGCTTTCAAATGATACCTCACGAGGCATATTTTGTGAACGATATTACAGTAGTGTGTAGGCTGTGAATACAGGGGTGCATTCCATCGCATAGACCCTTTGGTTTCTTTCCTTGTGAGCACAAGGAGAACCTGTTGCTACACTCCTCAATGGGGGAGCTTACCTCTACTGAGGCCCTTTGGCCTTGGTTAGGAATGGGGATTTTAGGATCCAGACACCCAGTTTACCTTCAGTACATCTCAGTAGAGGTGGATGGACTTCGTTCTCCTTCAGGGCAGACTGTGTGAAACACCCACATAACAGTAGTTTCTGAAAAACAAAAATTATTAAAAGCAAAGAGAGAATCAGATTAAAGTGAAATAAATAGTTTGTATAACATTCCTTGTGTGAATCTAGAGAACTCGGCCTTCTTAGCTACAGAGATGCTAAAGAGAAGAAAGGAACATCTGTATCTCTAGGAAGTAATTCCCTTCTGACCTCCCCTTGGTCAGTGAGACAGCTGTGTTCAGGGAGTCAGAGAGCTCCCATACACTCAGTCTTCTCACCATCCTTGGTGTTGCAGTTCATTAGCATATTGGATGTGGCCACCTCCACATTTCCCTGGAAGTGTTAGAGTAGGGTGTGAGGGCACACCCCTATTCTAGTAGAGAAGAGGCTAACAAGCTCTTATGAACTCAACCAGCACGAGCCGGACACACCTTTAAGGCTTGTTCTGCCTGGAGGGAGGCATCTTAAAAAGGGAAAGGCTGCCCCAGGGAGGTGCAGTGACTAGGCAGACAGCTGTGCCTTGGAAACAGGTGGATACAGAGACAGATCAGCAAAGAGGAAGACCGTTGTAGACCTTGCTGATCCTGAGATTGTATGGACCAGGTATAAACAGGGGCCATAACCCTGATCAAGGACACTGGTGCCTACAGATACGCTGGACCCCAAAGGGTTGACCAAAAGACTGTCTGAGAAGCTGAGCACCGTTGTCTTTTTTATTTACTCTGATTCTCCCTGTCCCTTTTTGGTTATTTTGTTTGGGGAATCCCTTGTGTGTTGCAAGCAGGAAAGGACTCTGCGAGCAGCCCAGACCGTGGTCTGGTGGGGTCTCAGGGAGGCCCTAACCCACCACACAGAGATCCCATTTGGCAGAAGTACCACATATGCTCACTAGGGAAGAAGGTACATTTTTAATATGTTAACTCACATATTAAAATCATTATGAAGACCACTTGTAATTTTAACATTAGCTGGTTAAAGTAAACTCAGAGCCATCTGGGTCCGAAGGAGGAACAGTGCTGAGTAGTTGAAGGCCTTCTGCTGGCCTCTTGGAAGTAGCTGAGCTTGTACAGAAGATACTCTGAAGGTATTGCTGACTTCTGGTCTGTTGAGTGATATTAGGTGGTGGTGAAGGGGCCCTGACTGGCATCCTCACCAGTTGTCCTACTAGGAGGAAATGATTCCTCTGCAGGGTCTTGGCTGGTTCCAGTTTCTGTGCAGGAGGTCTGACTAGATAACCACGATGGTCCCTTCTGGCCTTAAAGTCTGGGTCATTTCTTTCTCTAGTTTGAGTCGGTAGAATACAGGCCAGGCAGTTTCTCTTCTCAGCCTTCCTCCTGCCTGCAATTTTGTGCCCCTGGATTGCCAAAATTCTGATGTGAACTTTGTCCCCTGCATACAATCCTTGGTCTCTGACCAGTTACTGATAATGGGCTTTTTAATTCCAATTGTCCCACTAGGGCAGCAGTGTTGACCTGGTAGTGGGCTCTTGAAGTGGCTTCTTCAGCCAGTTATCACACTGATGGTATGTTTCAGATAGGGATCCATCAGCAGAAATACTGAAACCAAGGTCCACGGGCAGATGAGTTTCTCAACCAAACATCAGAAAGCAAGGCAAATATCAGTGGCTTCATTGCTTGTTCAATTGTAGGCATCTACAAGATGAAGAACATGCTGGCTCTAGCTCTGTTTCTGATGAGAGACCAATGTATCAAGTATTTTTAGGGTTGAACCTCTCTGGCTGAGGGTCTGCCTGGGGGGACAAGAAATGGTTCTAGACTTTCTTACTCCTACTAGGTGCAGTAACTATTTGAGGTGATGTTCAGAGTCTTCCCTTAATCTGTATGGATCCTTGCAGGTAGCCCATGATACACAAAAGACTTTTCCCACAGTACCTTGGTAACTATGGATGAGCCAGTCTCTCATGGGGTAAGCTTGACTGTACCTTGTGAAGTTGTCTTTGATAACCAGGTTGTTTCCAGTGTTCTTAGAGTCCGCATCTAAGAAGAGAAAAGACACCCCAGTCCTTTTTTTGAATCTTGCCCAACTGTCATTTTAGGTGCCCAAATCCCAGAATCCGGTCCTGTGGATTTCATAAAACCCTGACTAAGCTGCCACTAAACTTGGTAGGTGCCTATACTGACTCGGTGCCAAGTTTTTACAGTAAAAGTTCCCTAGAAGCCTGTGTATCTGCCTCTGGGCCTACACACTATAGCCCCACTCTTCAACTGAACGCCTAGGTAGGCCTCAATATGATACATGAACCGGGGGAAGATAGGCGTTCCTGTGCCTAACTCACCTTCAGGGCCTGATACAGAACGTGTGTTCAAAGACCACCTACCTGGTCTGCCCTGCAGACAAGTAGCTGGTGGGGGAGGAGGCCCTCCCTCATAACATCAAGCTCACTGTTAGGGCACTCATTTGGGATGTGAGGGGTCCCCAATTCAAGCCCCCCTTCCACTGAAGGGGAAGGAGGGACTTGAATAGGCGCATACCTCCTCTCAGGTGAGTGCTCTAACCACTGGCCTGTGGACACTCTGATTTGGGGCTCCCTTAGTCTCTCCTGTTGAGCTGTTTCACTAGGGAGAAATCGTTTTAAAAGGTAATTGGAGCAGGGGGCCTGGATCCTGGTTTTCCCACATACCACATACCCCCGACAGTTATTGGAAGTCAGTGGGATGACACAGTTAGAGTTGAGAACACACTGTGTCCTTCTCATATTAAAATCAAAGGTTCATCATTATTTATATTAGTAAGTGGAAGGCTTAGAGGAGCACAAAGGATCTAGTGTGGTCGTGGTTTGTATCATGGTAGCACCCCGAAGTCCCAGTCAGCACACGGCCCTCGCGCCGGGCACTGTACAAACATGCCAGAAAAGACAGAGGGCTTACAATCAAAAATAGGGCTGAGCTGTGCCAGGTGGTGCAGGACAAAATGGAATGGGAAGGGAAGAAGAGAGTGGCAGTGGTGGGGCCAGCCAGCTGCAGCCAGCCGGGTGTACAGTTTGGAGGTTTTGTAGGCTGGTTGGTTTGGTGTGCTGTGAAGCACAAAAATCACAAAATGCCCAAGTTAAGGTTGCCTGCACAAGCTTACCCTGGCTTCGTATTGTGTGCATGTTACAATACAGTCTGGGGTTACATGATAACATATTTCACAATGAATACAATACAGTGCCAGACAATTTTCTCTACCACATACACATACATCGCACTTACACTTACAGTTCATTCTTACACTAATTTCATTGTCAAACAATCCTGGAGCTCTCGACTGACTTGGAGTTTTTATATAACTTCCCTTTTCTCTATGGTATTTGTTTTAATAATTTTGTACTGCATAGTCTTTCTTAATTGCAATCCTGTGATGAGAAATTTAACTATAAAGTTAATTTAGGCGGCTATAGAAAGTTTGTAGGTTTCTATACCAGTTGTTTTGTGGTATTTAGTCTGTAGCAAGTATGTCTGTCTGTGTACTTCTCATAAAATAATGGTTACTTTCATGGATTCTTTTTGTCCTGTATACACAGAATAGTCCACGGTATTACATGATATGACACGTGTATATCAAAGGTTATATAAAATATATGCCATCATAATGTATTTGAGAATTAGCCTGAAAGTGTGTAACTTAAGATGGTATCCTAATGCATATACACATGCAACTGTCACTTTTGCATTTCCTGATTTCTGAGCACATAATTGTCCAATGTTAACAGTCTCCTAAAAAAGCTTTTCTTTGTATGGAATTTTCTGGAATTTTTAAAAAAAGAAAACAGCTGAGGAGAAACAAAAAGAAACATATTAAAAGGAGATCAACTCCCTAGGATTTTGAAGGTTTGCTCATATAGTGGTGTAGAGTATGCCAGGGGTCAAGTCATGACAGAATACTCCGGAATGCTGTTCTGGCAATTTTGGGGGAATCCTGGTATTTTCAATACTGTGAGTACTGGTACTGTATGTACACATAGGAGCAATAGTACTGGCAGTACATTCCAGCACTTCCTTCTTCTTTAATTTTTTTTTAAGGACTTGATCCCTGGTGTGTGCAAAGTCCATTCTCTATTTATCCAGAATTCACATAATTAGCCTTTTCAGTGCATCCTAGGGGACACAATAGATGGAGTCTGTCTTCTGTGCAACACAGGAGATCTGCAGGAGGGAAGAAACCTCTCTTTTGTGAACTGTAGGAGCTGCACATTTTCCATGGTGTGTCAGAGCAGGGGTCTTGCCTGTGCACCGTATGATGTGTGCAAGAATGCTCTTTCAACTCTTGCACTTGACTAGGAACAAAAGGAGTTAGGCACAGATCTATTCTTTTTTACAGCTGCACTTTCTAAGCATTCCAAACATTTCCATGAAAAGTGTACTGCAGCAGTGTGAGATTTTCTGATGGTGATCATAACTTTTCACCAGTTAGGGCTATTCTCCATATTTTGTATTTGCCATAGGCTCTTCTCCTCAGTAAGCGATATTTCCTGATTAGTTTTCTGCTTCATCCCCAGACATTCTGGCTGCAGAGCTTTTTCAGGAAATGTTGCAAGGAAGGTTTTTTTAAAGAAAAAATAATGGGAACATTATATTTTTCATTCTTCTCATTCAGAAAATGGCAGAACCAATTTAGCTCAAATTTTATATTTATAAAAACCTCACCTTCAGGCAAAGAGCAAGCCTGGAAAAGATGAGCCAAAAACAGGTTGGAAAGATATGAGCAAATGAAAACAGAGGGATTGAGTGGAAATTTTTATGCAGCTTTACCCATTGGAGGTAGCATCACCACTCCTGCTTTCCTTTTGAGGTCACTGAAGGAAAGGAAGCAAACAAAAGTTGTTCAGATAAGGAGCCTGGGCCTGAAGCTAAAGGAGGAAAGGTTTATTCTACACTGCAGGAAAAAGATTTTAATAGTAAGAGAAAGTGGCAGTGAAACAGACTCCTAAAGGAGGTGGTTGAGGCACCATCACTTCAGAAGTTCAGGAGCAGGTTAGATACAGCTTCAGTGGAGACAGTGTAGTAAGCCATCTTGAAAAGTGCTGGAGGTAGAACCGATGGTCCACATGGTTTTTCCTATTATCTATGATTACATTAAACTGGTTAAAGGGGAGACTACAATGGGTCATACTGCAATGTGAATTGTCGAGCTGAAGGGAGGTTACTAGTGGAGTTCCTCAGGGATCGATCTTAAGGGCAATCTTATTTAACCTTTTCATTACTGACCTTGGCACAAAAAGTGGGAGTGTGCTAATAAAGTTTGTGGATGACACAAAGTTGGGAGGTATTGCCAATACAGAGAAAGACCGGGGTATCATACAACAAGATCTGGATGACCTTGTAAACTGGAGTAATAGAAATAGGATGAAATTTAATAGTGGAAAGAGCAAGATGCACTTAGGAACTAATAACAAGAATTTTTGCTATGAGCTGGGGACGCCTCAGTTGGAAGTGACAGAGGAGGAGAAAGACCTGGGTGTATTGGTTTATCACAGGATGATTATGAGCTGCCAATGTGATGTGGCCGTGAAAAAGGCTAATGTGGTCCTAGGATGCATCAAACGAGGTATTTCCAGTAGAGATAGGGAAATGTTAGTACCATTATACAAGGCGTTGGTGAGATCTCATCTGGAATACTGTGTGCAGTTTTGGTCTCCCATGTTTAAGGAAGATGAATTCAGACTAGAACAGGTGCAGAGAAGGGCTACTAGGATGATGGAATGGAATGGAAAACCTGCCTTATGAGAGGAGACTCAAAGAGCTTGGCTTGTTTAGCCTAACCAAAAGAAGGTTGAGGGGAGATATGATTGCTCTCTATAAATACATCAGAGGGATAAATATCAGGTAGGGAGAGGAATTATTTAAGTTCAGCACCAATGTGGACATAAGAACAAATGAATATAAACTGGCCCTCAGGAAGTTTAGACTTGAAATTAGACAAAGGTTTCTAACCATCAGAAGAGTGAAGTTCAAAACTGAGCTTGATAAATTTATGGAGGGGATGGTATGGCCTGGCTTGACAAACCTTGGCAGGGATGATTTAGTTGGGGTTGGTCCTGCTTTGAGCTGGAGGTTGCACTAGATAACCGCCTGAGGGCCCTTCCAGCCCTAATCTTCTATGATTCTATTATTTGATGCATGCCAATACTATATATAAATAAGAAATAATAAGAAATAAAATGTCCATGCATTATTTCCAATATTGTACTTATTGATGTTCCCAAGATGACAAGTTGGAGGAAAGGGAAGACAAAGGAGGGTCTGTAAGTGCTAACTTAATTTACCTACACAATGTTGAGAGAAAATGCAGAAACTCAAGCCATTAAAAACCGTTCTGTATTCCTGTTCTTACAAGAACTGATAATGGTATCTGAAGGTCATACCCTGGGTAAGCAGGGATATGAAATATACATTTCAATTTTTTTTTCTGTTAAAGAGTCTGATCTCTGTCCTAAGGGAAGAACTAGAAATATCCCAAGGCAGATCAAGGAAATTCTCATACCAGATCATAAGAAATCTGAAAAAGGGTGGACATTGAAGAGAAAAAGGGAGAACTCTTTTTGCAGTCTGGGGCATGGGGTTTGGATCATCTACTGTAAAGGAAAAGTCAGAGATATAGAAGATGACCTTGGAATGTTGCAGTGCCAGGCTTATTTCTGATCATTTACAAATCACTTTCTGATTCCATGCATCCAACCAATGTCTATTGGATCTCATTCTGCTGGATATAGATGAATTGATCACTGAACTAAAATTAATGGTTGCCTAGCTGCAAGTAATCGTGACCTGATTACATTCATTATGTTTAAGCAGAACAGAGACCCACTCAGTACTAAATATTTGGTGCTTTAAAAGGGTTCGTTTCCAAAAGCTAAAAGTAAGTATGAGCAAAATTGATTGGGAGAAATATTAAATATAAAAAATTGAACTAGAATTGGGAATTGTTCAAGAACATTTTTTACGAGATGCCCCAAAAGCTACAATTTCAAAATCACTTAAGCATCAGTTAAAAAACAAAAAAACCAGAGGGGAAATGAAAGCAGCAAAAACAAATTAAAAGGCATTATATGACAAATAAAAAAAGATTAAGATGACAATACTGAGTATATATTGGAAATTAAGAAATGCAAACAATTGATAAGAGAAATTAAAGGTATCAATGAAAAAT
This sequence comes from Emydura macquarii macquarii, assembly GCF_026122565.2. Lineage (NCBI taxonomy): Eukaryota > Metazoa > Chordata > Testudines > Chelidae > Emydura > Emydura macquarii. The sequence continues at coordinate 408,107 of NW_027130449.1, read as the reverse complement.
CGGTAGTTTACCAGGGTTATGGTGTTATGTTTTTAATAAATTTTAGAATTCTGGGGAAATTACAAAGCAGAGGAAGAAATTTAACATACCAGTATTTAAAAATGGTAAAAGGGTAATGATAGACTAGTTAGCCTGACATGGATCCTGGGCCAAATAATGGCATGGTTGAGATGGGACTCAATCAATAAGGAACTAATAGATGATAAAGTAATTAATGCCAATCAAAATATTTTCATGGAAAATAAGACTAGATAAGCAAACCTGATATTCTTTAATGAGATCACAAGTCTGGTTGATAGAGGTAACTTGTGTTGACTTAATATACCTAGACTTCTGTAAGGCATGTGACTTATTACCACAGAACAGTCTGATTAAAATATTAGCATGATACAAAATCAATATAGCACGTATTAGGTGGATCTCAAAAAGTAATTGTTAATGAAGACTCATTAGGCAATGAGAGATTCTAGTGGGGTCCCGCAATGATACATTATCAGCCCAATGATATTAAAATTTTAGCAATTTGTGACAGGGTCAGACTAGATGGCTACTGGAGAGCACTAGAAGGACAATATATCAGCCCCAGGCAGATGGGGTGCCCGTGCAAGGGAAATCCTGGGGATCAGGGCCATACTTCATGATCAAGAGGGATCTATTGTACCGAGTTGCACAGGGACAGGGACAGGAGGTGCAGCAGCTCCTCATGCCACAAAAGCATCAGAAGACAGTGTTGAGCCTAGCACACAGTCACTTTTTGGGGGGACACCTAGGAGTGGAGAAAACGCTGGCAAGGGTCCTACAGAGGTTCTTCTGGCCGGGAGTACATGAGGAGGTTCAGTGCTATTGTGCCTCTTGCCCTGAGTGCCAGCTACACAGCTCCCCGTCCACACTTACGGGCTCCTCTGGTGCCTCTGCCAATTATCGATGTCTTGTTTGAGCGGAGAAGATGGCCCAAGGCTATCAACACATACTTCTTGTCCTGGGCTATGCCACCTGATACCCGGAGGCTCTTCCCCTATGGAACACGGTCTCTAAGATGATAGCAACAGAGCTAGTAAAGATCTTTGCCAGAGTAGGGCTACCTAAGGAGATCCTGACAGATCAAGGGACCTCCTTCATGTCAAAGCTAATTAAGGACCTATATGCCCTGCTTCACATATGGTCCTGCGAGCTTCTGTCTACCACCCACAGACTGATGGCCTGGTGGAGAGGTTCAACAGGACCCTCAAGGCAATGATAAGAAAAGTAGTGAGTCGGGATGGGAAAGACTGGGATACCCTGTTGCCTTACCTCATATTCACCATCCAGGAGATTCCTCAGGCCTCCACTGGGTTTTCCCCCTTTGAGTTATTATATGGGCAACACCCCCGGGGCATATTAAACATCGCCAGAGAGATTTGGGAGGAAAATACCAAACTCGGGAAAAAACATAATTGACCACATACTGCAGATGAGAGATTGAATAGTCAGAGTCACTCCCATCATACGAGAACACTTGGAAAAGGCGCAGGAGACCCAGCAGACCTACTATAACTGCCGAACAAAGGTTTGACAGTTCCAGCCTGGAGATGGTATGGTGCCCATAGCCAAGTGGCCCAATGCCAGGGGCCTTACGAAGTAGTCGAACCCGTGGGAGAAGTAAATTACAAGGTATGACAGCTTGGACGCCAGAAACAAGACCAGGTCTACCACGTTAACCTCCTGAAGCCTTGGCAGGCCCGAGAGGCATGTGTAGTCACCCTAGAGACTCTGCCTCAGGAAAATGACCTACAGAAATAGACAAAGATATCCCCATACCTAACGCTAGACCAAAAGGCTGAGGTGACTGAGATGGTCAATTGAAATTGAGATGTGTTCTCAACATAGCCGGGCCAGGCCTATCACCACATCATCATGAGTCCCGGGGCCAAGGTAACAATAAGACCCTACAAAGTGCCAGAGGCAAAAAGGGAGGAAATCAAGGCTGAGGTAAAGAAAATGTTAGAACTGAGAGTCATTGAAGAACCCCACAGCCAGTGGTCCAGCCCTATTGTGCTAGTGCCTAAACCTGACAGTCCTACGAGGTTTTGTAATGACTTTCGCTGTCTGAATGAGATTTCCAAATTTGATGTGTATCCTATGCCACGCAAGGCCCAATTCCTGACCACCCTGGATTTGACAAATGGGAACTGGCAGATTCCCTAGCCAAAGAAGCCAAAAGAAAAGACTGCCTTCTCCATGCCTGAGTGTCTATTCCAGTACACTGTTCTCCCCTTCAGACTAGATGGGGCCCCAGCCACCTTTCAGTGCCTTATGGACAAGTTGTTGCACCCCCATGCCAGCTATGACACTGCATACCTGGATGATGTGATTATCTATACTCCAGACTGGGAAACCACCTGGGAAAGGTGGAAGCAATACTGAATACCCTGAGGCAGGCGGGCGTTACAGCACATCCAGCCAAGTGTGCCAAAGGACTATCAGAAGTTAAATACCTTGTGTACATCGTGGGAAGAGGTGTAGTGAAGCCCCAAGTGAATAAGCTGGAGTAAATAAAAAATTGGCCCTGACCGAACCAGAAGGAACATGTCTGAGCATTCCTCAGCAAAGTGGGGTATTACCGGTGATTCATTCCCTACTTCACCACCAGAGCATGTCCCCTGATGGATCTGGTAAAGGCTCGGGGCCCTGAAATGGTGAAATGGACCGACAAGGCGAGGGAGGCCTTCAAGGACCTACAGAGTGCCCTCTGCAGTAACCCTGTACTCCTGGCCCTGGACTTTACAAAGGAATTTATACTACAGACGGATGCATCCATGGTAGGGTTCGGAGCTGTCCTATCACAGATGGTGGGAGAAGATGAACACCCCATTTTCTACCTCAGCAGGAAGTGCCTTCTGCGGGAACAGAAATATGCAGTGGTGGAGAAGGAGTGCTTTGCTGTCAAGTGGGCCATGGAAACTCTCAGGTATTATTTCTAGACTGAAAATTTACCCTCATGACCGACCATGCCCCCCTTTAGCGGATGCAGCGGAACAAAAAGAAGAATGCAAGGGTGACCAGGTTGTTCCTTTCCCTCCAACCATTCCAATTTACCATCCAACACAGGCCCGGGTGCCGCCACGGCAATGCAGATGACCTATCACAGGTGCACTGTCTAGCAACCCAAGTTGCCCAAACCCATGGTGTTGAGGAGGGAGGAGGGATATGTGACAGGGTCAGACTATATGGCTACCAGAGAGCGTTAGAAGGCTAATATATCAGCCCCAGGCTCAACAAGTCCCTTTTCCCCTGGTAGCAGAGCAGGGGTTACTCCAGGTTAATTAACACACCTGGAGCCAATCAAGGCCCTGCCCAGGACTTGTTAAAAGCCTCCCCTCCAGAGAAAGTGTGTGGCTGGAGTTGTGAGAGTGAGGCGAGCTACCAGTCTGTGTGAGCAGGCAAGACGCAGTCAAGAGCTAGGAGGGTTTAGGAGAAGGAGCAGAACGCTGGCAGAAGAGAACCCTGCAGGTACAAAGACTGGGGGAGGGAAAAACCCTGCCTGAAGAGGACAAAGGACCTTTCCCAGGCCTAGAGACCTAAGGGAAAAGACCCTGCCAGAAGGGGAAGATTGAACTGGACATTCGGTTCGGCACTACCACGCCCAGTGGAGCTGTCAGAGGTCAAGAGCCTCCCTTGGCAAGGAGGCCAGGAAGGACCCCTGTGTGAGCAGGTAATGGACATTAAGTCAAGGGGCATGGGGAAGTAACCCAGGGAAGCTAGCAGCTGTCCTGAAGCCACAGCATGAGGCTGCTACTTGTAGGGTCTCTGGATTGGGCCTGGAGTCAAGGGTGGGACCGGGCCTCTCCCCCGCCTCACCAGCCATTCACTGGAGGGGCAAGAGCCCCAGCAAAGAGGCAAGGGCCTGTGAAAACCAGAGACAGGACTGGGACCCAGCAGAGAGCAGCTACCTTAGAGAGGCTGTGTTACCCTTCCCCACCAGTAGAGGGTGGAAGAACACTGAGGGGTGAAGCAGTTCCTGACCTACCGCTAGAAGGAAGCGCTGGGCCCACCAAGGTAGAGGAAGAGCTTTGTCATAAATGATATAAAGAATAAATAAAATCTTTGATTAAAAAGTTTGCATAAGATACAAAGACTAGTGAATAATTTCTTCAGTAATCTTGATCCCTTGGTAAAATGGGCTCATTTGAACAACATGCATTTTAATACAGCTACAAGCTAGTTTTATGTCTAGGAACCAAGGATGTGAAACACACTTACAGGCTGGGGAAGCTGTATTCTGGAAAGCAATGACTCTGAAAAGGACACAGGCGTCATGCTGGATCACCGAGGGAACACGAGTTCCCAGCGTGAAGTGGTAGACAGAAGAGCCAAGCAATCCTTGTGTATATATGCGTATATATGCGTATAGTACTATGTTAATGCCTGCTTGGCAACTATTAGTGCAGGCCAGCAGGGCCCACATGGGCAAGGGAGTGTGCAACATGCTAGTGAGGACTCAAATTTACATCCCGCTGGTATGGACTAAAGCACTGCATAGACAAAGCCTAAGAGGTGACTTTATTGTGGTCCATAAGTACCTACATGGAAAGAAGATTTCTGACGCTACAGGGCTCTTTCATTTAGCAGACAAGGGCATGAAAAGATCCAGTGCTTGGAAGCTGAATCTAGAAAATATCAAATTGCAAGTAAAGCATAAATCCTTGACAGTGAGGATAATTAATAAAGTAATAAATAAATGCAATAAATGCAATAAAGACTGGGTGGCTTTTTCTAACACATCTGCTCTAGCTGCAACAGAAGTTACTGGGCTTGTTGATGGAATCACTGGGTGAAATCCTCTGTCCTGTGTTATGTAGGTGGTCATATTACAGGGTGAGAACGGACCCCTCTGGCCTTAAAATGAATTTGATTCCTCTTGCGCAGAGCTTTGAACCCATCATCAGAACCCCCCCTCCCCCCCTCCAGTACATTGCATGAGTTTCTCCTGTAGAAAGTATTCAAACCCAGTAAGCTACGGGGAGAAACACTAGATTCCTGTTTGCCCTGTGTAGGAGAGACTCCTCTGCAGCTACCTTGAGTCGTTACAGAGGGGAGCAGCTTGCCAGATCGAGGAGTCGTCAGTTCTGGACACAGATTCCATCTTCATAGAGTTAGGAGACTGACATGAATGGAGGCATAGGAAAGGGGAGATGTAACTGTAGGGTTAGGAAATGGTCAGGGCTTGGCCACAGCTAAGATGGTGTGAGGATAAGCCTGGAACTAAGGAATGGGTGACGGTTGGAGGGAAAACATATAATGACAATAGTATGGGATGGGGGAGGGAACAAACCTGTAGAATCGTGGACCCCAAAAGACATATGCAAAGTACCCTCAATCACTGACGAACTTCTGTGCTTGCAACCATCCCTCACTTGTTTTTGTTTATCCAGCTGGTAAGCTTTTTGGTAGGAACCTAGATAATTCTTCCTTGCACACGTTTGTAATTAATAGATGCCAAAATGTTCAAGAACTACAGGCCAGTTTTCAAAAGTGTGGACCATTAGCAGCATCTGTTCACCTGAGTGGGCATCACTAAGGCCCAGATCAGAAAAATCCCTGAAACAATACTAGGCACCTAGGTTCCCTATGCAATGAATGGCGAGGAGGAATTAGCAGCTTAGAGCATAACACACAAAAGCCATGCTAGGATCAGAACTGACTAAGCTAGCCAATGGGAGCTGTCTCTCTACCCCAGGAGAGCGTGCAAGCCATTGACCTATGGGGGTCTCCCTCTGTCTCTGCTGGTGAAGCCGTTCCACTGTATAAATACTTAAATAGCCATTGGGCCAGAGAAAGAGGGGGAGAGTGACTCTATGGGGGGCCCTGAGTCCAGCCCTCCTGCTCCGATGGCTCTTTAACCATTTATCCAAGGTGGAACACCTTCAACAGGAGAGACAGAGGGCACCCCCACATCAAAATCCCCCATAGTTCAGTAGTTGCAGCACACTCCTGTGGGGGGGGGACCCCTTTCTGCCCCCTCTGTCTCAGGAGGAACTGAAGCTGGTTCTCCTGCATCCCAGGTGAGTGCACCAACCACTGGACTAAAATCATAAGACCACCTCCTCTGGCCAGATTTTTGAACGTGACTTGATCTCCTAGGTGTCTTCTGAGTGAACCTACCAGGATCCCCCTGTGTGAGATAGATGCTCTTCCACCTACATTCCCCGTTCCTGGACTGCTCTGCCTGCACACCTAGAGGAAGGCAGCAGTGTACATGCGCAGAGGCAGACATGTAGACACCAAAGGAACTTTTTCCCTAAAAACTTAGGCACCAACTGTGTTAGGCGGCAGCCGAGCAGGAATTTTGTGGATTGCAGTAGCACCTAAAACTGCGACGTTAGTGCCTAGACACGGATCCACAAAAGCCCGGACATGAGTGCTCAGCACTTTTGAAAATCAGGCCATTTATTTCATGCCTGAATGTGGAGTTGAAATCTTTGCCAATAACCAGAACAATGAGTGAACATGCTGAAGTGCAGAGTGAATAAGGCACAGCTCCGCAGGGGTGCCGGTTTAAGGCCATTCCTAGATGGTGAGTTATGGTGTAAATCATAGTGCAGACCGGCATGTTCTGCAGTAACTGGCCATGTGGACCCTGCTGGCACACACAAAATGGGCAATGACGTAGTACTGGTTGAGGGGGAACTACATCGGTGCATACTAGGGAACTTGGTCCATGGGTCAGTACGGCCAGTCAGTGCATGACACACTAGTGCAGACTACAATTTCCACTCCCGCTGGTATGCACTAACACACTGTGTAGACAAGTCCTAAAATAAAGCCCGTTCTGACAGATCTAAGGTGTTAGGGAAGGAACCTTCATGGAGTGTCTAGTCAAATACTTTCACTTTGCAGTTCATTTCCCCCTACTGGCCACCTCTCTGTAATAAATGCATCACGTGTGAGCAGTGTGGATAGAAGCTGGGACTGCCATGCCCAAAGCACAAAGCCTTCCCACTTGATCTGAAGGATTTGCTTCTCTGGCAGTGTGTACCAGGTTTTTTGTGCTCTGAGGTTCACTCGCTGGGGGGGATACATGCTTGCAAAGATCGGTGCATTACATACAGTGCAGCTCCCTTGGCTGTGTAGGACAAGGAAGCCTAACAATGCACATATCACAGGAGCTCTTTTCTCAACCCCTGCTCATCGAGGAGCCCCTCTCCTGTGTGCTGCTGAAAAAGAGAAAGGATAAAAGCTTTTCTGAAAAACGTAGGGGTTTGCAGGAGAGGAGCTCCAGTGCTGTGAACTTCCTAAAGCTGTGGGGAGAAGGGGGGGAAGATATGCTAGAGGGGCAGACACTGCTGTATAGTTACAGGTAAGATCAACATCCCATTAGCAAGTCTGCCATTGTAAGACAAAATTAAAAAATCTTCATGCTTTCAAATGTTCAGGAGCAGACCCAGACAGCCAGGTTTCCACAATGAGCAACACGTCAAAAAAAAGTGAAGAACCACATCCAAGAGAGACTCCCATTCCCTGTGTGTGAAATGTAATAGACTAGCCAGAGCCTGTTGCAAAATTCCCAGGAACGCTGGGCTTGTCTCTGGTGCTGTCAGTGTTATTCTTTGAGCTTGTGTGATGTCATGCTTAGAGCACAACACTGGACAAAGGAGCTGGCTTCTATTCAGTTTATCCTATAACACGCACACCATGGCAAGGGTGTTTCAGTGGTTGATAAAGGCAAATAATCTCTCTACTTTGGATAGCAAATTAGTTGGGGGAGTTTCAGGTCATTATTTTTAGCAAGAAACCTTCTAGGTGGCTAGACAATAAAATCTGCTTTATTTTAAAATTGCTTTGCAATCAAGAGTAAATGCCGTGATCCTTGTTTCTCCAGCATTGTTATGCTTTGTAAAACAAAGAGGGTATCCAGCCGTTCACTTAGTAAATGATCTGTGCGAGTCCTTTGCCCTGACTGTACACTCAGAGTGCATTAAGGCAGCTCCCATGCTTCCCCTCCCGCCCCCGAATGTTGGTTTGTGATTACTATTCTATTTTAACCTGAAGAAACTCATCCATAACTGCTGATGTCTTATTTTTCCCTGCTATGACTTGATGCTCATGTAATCCATGCCTGCTTGGTGCGGCGTTCTGTCACCCTCCAGTGACACCTAGCCTAGCTAGAGATTGATGAGTCTGCTAAGGCCCCCATGGCTCATACACGAAGGCCTTGTCTACATTACAGAGTTTTGTCGACACAAGTTCTGCCAGTGTACAGCCACCTCTGTAATTAAACCGCTGCTGCGTGTCCTCACTATGCTCCTTGGGTCAGTGGAGTCCCCCTACCAGCTCTTGCAACAATACACGGAGCTTTGCACTGTGGGTAGCTCTCCCACTGTGGGCACTGCAGGCAGAGTGCTTTGCGGAGGGTTTGCAATGCCTCATGGGGCAGGCCCAGCATCACATGATGAAGGTTTCTGAGTCCCATCATTCCATGGGCATCTGCTAGACTGACAGCCGCGTCTCAACTGCCCCGTCAGCCAAGCTGACACTGCTGAACACAAACGCAAGAAACCCACAGAAGTTGGGGGGGGGGAGAGGGGGAAGGGAAGTGTGAGACAGGCAGTGCATGTGTGTGTGTGTGTGACAGTGAGTGTGTCCGCACGCTGTCTCTTTAAATTCAGACAGCAGCGGGAAGCAACCAATCCTGAGGCAGAAGCTGGTGCACAGAAAGCTGGTGTCCCCCTGTCCTCTCCACCCCAGCTCAGCTGAGACCTGTACACCAGTGGGGGGAGGGGGACACCCCCAACATCAGCCCCTGCCTCCCTCCCTAGCTCTGCACAACACATCAGGAGTCTCTCCCCCACACTGCCCCCAGCAGCAGCCCACCCTGCCTGCATGCCTGTGGTAGGAGAGCAGAACTGCTTCCCTCCGAGTTCTCCCCACACGCCCAGAAGAATGATCCATCTCCTCCTCCTTAGTCCGGGCAGGAGCCCCTCTGCTGCCGGGAGCTGGCATGCTCGGCTGGCAGCAGCTGTGTGAGCTCCACGCTGAGCAATGTCAAAACTTCCCGGGGCTTGGAAAGCAGAGGGGTGCTGACTTTTGTCGACACAACTCTGAAGCGTGGCCCAACCCTAAGCTTCAGGGGTCTCAGGTTCGAGCCCGACGGCCAGTGTCTGTGGGTGTTACAGTCAGTTTTGGGGTGTTTGGCAAAGTAGCCAAAAACAGAGAAGATTCAGTTTGCAGCCTAATCCCTGCCATTGCTTATTTTTCATGCCATTGTACGGGAGGCTGTTTTGGCAGTGTCGAAATGAATGACTGTGCAGGCAGCCTCCCTGTCCAGAGGTTCTGTACACAGATCTGAGCCAAGCTGCAGAAGGCATTTTTATTATCTAAATAACCTTCAGGCGGGAACACAGGATGAATGAAATCTAAATCCCCGGATTTCCAATTCAGTCCAAGTTTGGGTTATTGCAAACACCGTCAGCTTGCACTTTTCTACCACCCTTGGAATACACTATTCAGCTCTTCCTTCAAGGTCTGCGGCATGGAGAGGCTAAACCCAGGAGAAATGAAGCACCATTTGCAGCAGACTTAATCAGTCCTGCCTGCAGAGGTGTTAACTGGTCACTTTACCTTGAATGGTCTCTTAGAATACATGCTAACCACTTATGCTAAACCTTGTATTTAGCTGTGACGCTCTAGTACCTTTCCTAACCCTCAAGAAGAACTTTGTGTAGCTTGAAAGCTTGTCTTTTTCCCCAGTAGAAGTCGGTCCAATAAAAGATATTATCTTGTTTCTTTAATCAGTCATGTCATTCTCTTCAGTCCCTAGCTCTAAAGAGGGGCACAACAGCAAAGTAGAACGCTCCTAACCCAACCGCTGCGTTCCATCCGTCCTGCGTGAGTTATCAGAATCCCTCCAAGATTGCTAGTGCATGGAAATGCCTGTGTCTGTGGTTCAGTTTTTGCCCCTGAGACCTAGCTTTCGGGAAACCGGGGTTTATATCTATTAAAATACATTTCTTTAGCAGGTACTCACAATCAAATGCAGTTTGCTGAATTTGCCCCCAAACAACAGTGGCCGATCATCTCATCTTTCTCCAGAGTGAAATGCAGCAACTCGCTCTTGGCTGATGCCTATTTGGAACTGTGAAATGATCATCGTTGTTTATTCAAAATTATGTGGTGTTTGCTCCCTAGCCTCCCACTTGTACCCTGTGTAAAAATGTGGTGAAGCAGAGAGGAGTCTCTTCTCTCATACTGACCCTTGGATGATATTAACATTAAGTGTTTCAGGGGACAATTTGCTGCCAAAACACAGATTTCTGTCAAATTTCACTGGCTCTCGAGCAATGCAGAATCTTTGTGGTTGCCATAATTTCTCAGGAATTTGGATAAAGAAATTGAAGTGCAATGAGCAAAAGGAAGAGACATTCAACAGAGTGAGAAAAATCAAATGAAGGCAAAGGTTTACCCCCAAATACTTTGAGGAGGAGAGTGGGATTGGAGCAGTTGGTTGGGAAAGGGTAGGAAATTCACTCTGCTCTGGAATATTTGTATAGAAGATATAATGTAGTTCTCTGCTTCAGCTGGTGACAGCTGGTGAATTGGACCACTGTTAATTTTGTCTGACCTTTGGATGAGATTTGAGAGCTGCAGCATTTCCTCTCCTCCAACAGAGCAAAGGGTCACTGGTGAGCAGCCGGATGATGACAAGAGGAGTTGGGGGAAAGTATATTTGGAAAAATAAAAGTCTCCAGGACATGGGTAGAAATTCTAATAAGAAATAACTTGTTCCATATTTCAGGCCAGATGCTCATTCCTTGGGGTTTGTGGGGTTAAATGTACAGACTTTGTAGCCGCTTGTTCCCAAAATACTAGTTTGGTAATTCAGTGGTTTGTCTGAATCCTGACTTCTGGTGGGGAAAGAGGCGAAAAGTGCTATCATGGGGAGGCACCAGATCTATTAACTTTTCCTGGTGAAGGGAATTGCTTTGTGTTTTACCCCAGCATAATGCCAATATCAGGAAATTCCCTGCCTGCTGCCAGAGCCTCGTTACCAGCTCTATTGTATTTGAGTCTGTGATTGTCTTTGGACTTTTAATGAGGAAATCAAGGGGCAGATTGTGGCTGAGAATCACAGTCTCCTTTTTGGGTCCCCACTTGGTCTGAAGGGGAAATATCCCATTCCAGATCTATGCCTGGCATGTCAGCATAGCCAGTGCATTGGGTTGGAGCCAAAGTGTTGACCGCTCCCCCCACTGCCCCACAAACTCTTCTGCACTTGGGTAAGGGAGTGTCATCCTTCCCAGACTGCTATCTGCAATCCAGCACAAGGGAGTCAAGTTATGCCCTCTTATTCCCCTGTGCAGCTGCATCAGCTGGGTCACGTCTATCCTGAGCTCCATTCCTCAGATCTGACCTTGCTTTGCAGTAACAAGTGTTTGGAGCTGTTCTGGGCTGGTCCAGTGTGGGCAGGGATTGCAGGTCAGAAGAACCCTATACAGGACAGAGCTCTCAGCCGGTAACGGCTGAATGTAGAAGCCGGTTGCTATAACTCCAGGGCAGGAAGAAATTGGAGCAGATAGGTTCATGCAGCTTGAAAGATCAAATGTGGCCTTTTGCAATACTTTGGCCACATGTTCATCTGCAAATAAAAATAGCCTTTTTATGTTTCATTTGTATTGTTCCAGTTGTTTGTTTATTCCCCTTTCTCCAGGCTTTTCATTTCCCCTCCCCCAAACTCCAGTCCTTCTCTTTCCCTTTTCTGTTTTTCCTGTTGGGATGGAATAGAAGAAATGACTTTCCATGCCAGTTTTGGCGAGCTCTGGTCTCCAGCAATGGCAGCAGCATGTCACTTTCCAGAGCTGAGCTTTCAAAAGCAGCCTAGGCCCTTGAAGGATGCAGCTCTGACTCACTCAGAAAGCCAGATAGCCGGGCCACACACATTGCTGTACACGCTGTTGCATTGGCCTCCTCTAGGCTAAGAGACATGCAGCCTGGTGTTTGGTGCAGTTAAAGCCAAGATGTTAAAGTCAGGATAGAACCACATGGTCATTCCGACTGCTGGGTCCAATTCGCTGCTGTCCTGCACCATGTCTCATTATTTACTCCTGTGCAAAGTGATCAGAAATATTCCAGCTTTGATGGCCTGCCAGTCGCATTGCAAAAGACACCTGAGAGGGGTGTGGGGAGAAGGCTGAGGGTGTCCTGCCTAGACCAATGGAGAGTGGAATGGAGCTTTTGTTACAAATTGCTGGCTGGCGGAGCACCTCTCTAAATGATTCATTTCATGCCCCTGGGCTTGCTGGAATACTAAGGATGTGCTAGGGTCTCTAAAATCTTGCAGAAGTGTTGCTTTTTATTATTATTTGCATCAAAATAAATGAATGAATAGGCCCTCAGAATAGTGGTGATTGACACAGACTTTGCTGGACTGTAAATGAGGACACGAGAGGCAGGGCAATGGTGGAACAGGTCTGTTATTCCTGAATTTGCTGCTGGTTTTCATGTCAGACCCTTCCTGTCCTGAAAGGACTTAAGCTGGAATCTCAATAAATTCTCATCGTGGGGAATGAAACTGAACAGTTGGGGTCCGTCTTTTCTAATGGTTCTGCCACCCTCTACAATTGTGTGCATGGAATAGCTTCCAAGAAACATATTGACACAGAGACACACACAAAAATACCACAAGGCAATCAGGCACACTGGCACAACCCTCCAAAAAGTCACACAAAGACACCGGTGAGATCAGCAAACTATGGACAAAAGTGTATGGTGCATGCTAAGTCTGTAGAGAAAGCAGACAAACACACCCGGAAATGCAAATACTCGCACACACGCAAACATGGACTCACTTGCACAGAGACCCACGCATACACAGCCAGTAACGCTCCCAGACAATTCAGACACACGTAGATGCACAGACACACGCACAGGAACACGGACAAAACGTGAGCCGGAGAGACACACGGACAGGACCCAGTGGCACATAGACACAGAGCTACAACCGCACACACACACAAGCACCCAGGTGGTCACAGACCTGTCATGCAATATGGATATTGCATACATGCACGGTCACCCCTCTCCCCCTTCACTCACACACAGATCTGGTCTGTTATAAACCCCAGTGCTTTCTTGTCTTGTTTTAACAGATGACTGCCACAGCGCAACAGCCGGCTAAGGCACAGCCAGTGCACATCACAACACCCTCGGCAGCAGCCAACACCCCAGTCCCCAGCACTCCAATTGACCCTCAGGCGCAGCTGGAGGCTGACAAGCGAGCTGTCTACAGGTACAGAGAAACTACTGTCAGGCTGCTCTATAATGTTCCTTCCCATCGCTGTAGTGGCGTGTTCAGCCAGTAGCGCAGTCTGGCCTGGGGCTAACGTGTCAGCAAGATTCTACAGAGAGACACTTTCTTAGGAGCCCGCGGCAATGGGTTTTCAGGAGGCAGCTTTCAGTTCACACTAAACTAGGTGAGACCCAAGGTCCAGAAGAAAGAGTTCTGCTCTCTGCGTTAGAGAGAGAACGTAAAGGTACCAGCACCACCGCATGCTGAACAATCTGCAGGAGAAAGTGACCCCAGTGCAGTCTGGGATGCTAGAGACCAGGAACAAGTCATATCTGATGGATGACATTAAGATGAAATGCTCAGTGGATATTGGGGAGTTCTGAACTCCTCCTGGGTTTTTTTGGCTTCTTACCTGGTTATTCCTCATGCATCATTTGTCTAAAATTACTAGGGTTTCAGGGATAATTGCTTTATTACAGGGGAATGGCTGGATACAGGGATACTATCTGATGCCTCTTTGGTTGCCTCCGTGACATAGGTAGACAGCCAGATCCTGCCCTCGTGGTGGGCTTGGCTTGCTGTCAAAGTCCCCCTGGCTATCAGGCTCGCACTAGCAGTAATCACCATGTCTCCGGGCAAGGAGCTTGTCCACATGATAAGCCATAACGATGGGTCATCCTCTCATTAACCCCCAGCCACCACAACTGGGTGATCTTTGCACTGCCCCTGCCGGTCTTTCCCATCCCTGGCCTCGTGGAGGCACAAAAAGGTGAGGAGAACATTTGCTCTTTAAAACTGTAAATTGCCTGTATTGTTAACTGCTAAACACAGATGAGAAAACAGCAGAGCTGCTGAGCAGTGATCCCTGCACGGATCCTCCAGGCTCAAGGGGAGCCAGGGAGTCCCTGATTCTCCATTTGGCACCTTTACACCTGGCTTTATCTCCTCTTTCATCTGAGGAAAAGATTCTGCCAGTTCAGCTTTCAGTGCATCTGGCCCCCTCCACAAGTGGCTGGCATCTTGGAGAATGGGGCTGGTTCCTTGGTGAAGAGCTTGATTCTTCCCTGCCCTGTTCCTGGGTCTCTCCTTTATCTCTGTGCAAAGCAGGTGATCCTCTATCAGATCAGAACGGCAGCGTTCTGTCCCCATTTTACTCAGGCGTATGGAAGGGCAACTGAGGAACGTTTCTGGTGGTGTTTGTAGCTGCGTAAAACCTAAAGCGATGTCTTTGTGTGGGCACTGAGGTGGACTAAACAGCTAGGCATTCCCAGTAAATACACTCAACCATGAGGTTAGCTGTGGTTACTCCAGCAGGTCTTTACATCGATGATAAAAGGAAATATGTGGAATAAAAAAAAAGGCAGGAACAGAAAGAGCCTCCCTCTGCAAAATGTCCATGACAGCTGAGAAGAGTGGCCTTCTTCTCTTCTACCTTATTATTATAGTTGGAAAAATGTTGATCACAAGCTGTAAGCAGTTGTTAATATAATACGGGTGTCTAGCTTCTGCTCACTGAATGTTCCATCCAATCTCCAGGTTCGAGAGTGCCATGGGCCAGGGCAGGATATTTGGTCAGTCTTTAATTGCTCATCCGTACAGTGGAAGAAAGGGAGGCTGGTGGTAGCAGATGTGCAGCTGCAGTGATGTTTAAGATTGCCTACAAGAGCGCGTTCTCAGTTGTTACAGTTTTGACAGACTTTAACCATGTGGGCTGAGATTCTTCATGCTCGTTCTCAGCGTCAGATGTTGGTGTTCTGTTTCTTTTTCAATTTGAGCTAAAACGGGTCCTTTGATTTTCAGTGAGGACAGTGACAGGTAGCTTTGCCAAGGTTAGAGTGGCCAGCCATTTTTTTAACAGTCGAATGCTTCTGTGGTTAGGAGGAGGAGATTGAAACTTGGCGGGGGGAGTTCTGAAGTCAGAGAGGTGCTTTTCGCTGTCCCCATGAAAATCCATCCACATTTTGTCACGATATAAGACACAATAATGTGCACATGCACTCTAGAACTTGTTCACCATCGGTCCCTTCTGGGACATCTATGCAGCAAAAAAACCCCGTGGGAGCACGTCTCAGAGCCTGGCTCAGCTAACTCAGGCTTGCGCTGTGGGGAAAAAAATGACAGTGTAGATGTTCCTGCTTGGGCTGGTACCCAGGCTTTCAAACCCAGCGAGGCGGAGGGTCTCAGATCCAAGACTCCTGCCCAAGCAAGAATGTCTACACTGCTATTTTTATCCCTGTAGCATGAGCCCCGCATGCCAGAATCCACTGACCCAGGCACTGACTGTCATTGATGTGAGGGGTTTTTTGCAGAGTAGATGTGCCCTAAATTTTATGACTATTTCAGCCAAACTGTGTGTGCTTCCCAGGCCTGCAGAATTTCCTACGTCACTGGCTCTGTGGATGTGGGGAAAGCGGTGGATGTGATATACTTTGACTTTAGTAAAGCTTTTGATACAGTCTCCCACAGTATTCTTATCAGCAAGTTAAAGAAGTATGGGTTGGATGAATGGACTATAAAATGGAGAGAGAGCTGGCTAGATCATCGGGCTCAGCGAGTAGTGATGAATGGCTCGATGTCTACCTGGCAGCCGGTAACAAGTGGAGAGCCCCAGGGGTTGGTCCTGGGGCCAGTTTTGTTCAACATCTTCATTAATGATCTGGAGGATGGAGTGGATTGCACCCTCAGCAAGTTTGCAGATGACACTAAGCTAGGAGGAGTGGTAGGGTACAGAGTGACCTAGACAAATTGGAAGATTGGGCCAAAAGAAATCTGATGAGGTTCAACAAGGACAAGTTCAGACTTCTCCATTAAGATAGAAGAATCCCATGCACAGCTGCAGACTGGGGACTGACGAGCTAGGCAGTAGTTCTGCAGAAAAGGACCTGGGGGTTACAGTGGACAAGAAGCTGGATATGAGTCAACAGTGTGCCTATACGGCCAAGAAGGCTAATAGCATATTGGGCTGCCAGCATATCGAGGGAAGCGATTATTCCCCTCTATTCGGCACTGGATGTGGCCTGATTGGAGTGCTGTGTCCAGTTTTGGGCCCCCCACTACAAAAAGGGTGTGGAGAAGTTGGAGAGAGCCCAGTGGAGGGCAACAAAAATGATGAGGGGGCTGGAGCACAAGACTTATGAGGAGAGGCTGAGGGAACTAGGCTTGTTTAGTCTGCAGAAGAGAAGAAAGGGGGGATTTGATAGCAGCCTTCAACTACCTGAAAGGGGGTTCCAGCGAGGATGGAGCTAGGCTGTTCTCAATGATAGTAGATGACAGAACAAGGAGCAATGGTCTCAAGTTGCAGTGGGGGAGGTCTAGGTTAGATATTAGGAAAAAGTTTTTCACTAGGAGGGTGGTGAAGCACTGGAACGGGTTACCTAGGGAGGTGGTGGAATCTCCATCTTGAGGTTTTTAAGCTGCGGCTTGACAAAGCCCTGGCTGGGATGATTTAGCTGAGATTAGTTCTGCTTTGAGCAGGGGGTTGGACTAGATACCTCCTGAGGTCCTTTCCAACTCTAATCTTCTATGATTCTATGAGCTAAAGAACCAGATTAAATACAGCAAAATAGATCCTCCTGCTTCTGTTAATAATGATTTGTACTTCACAACCCTTGTTATTGAGCAAGCCCTCACGCTTCTACCCTAGAAAGCAAGCCTCCTCCTTTTACTGACAGAGTACGTGAGGAGCTGAGCAACGGCACAAGATCACACAGAACGAGGTCTCGGGTATGGCAGACCCAGGTCTCTTCCAATTAGCCACACTGCCTCTGAGAATGCATGGACCAAATCTGTGCAATTGGTTCTGATATTTGTAAGATAACCCATTTTTGAGACGCACACTTCAATGAGCACTATGTAAATTGAAAACAGCATTAACATCCAAGAGTCTAAACTCTCAGGGCTTGTCTACTCTTAAAGCACTACAGCAGCAGAGCTGTGCTTCGATGTAGATACGATCTATGCAGACTGACAGGAGGGATTCTCCTGTTGCTGTAGGTAATCCACCTCCCTGGGTGGCAGTAGCTAGGTTGACAGAAGAATTCTTCTGTCGACCTAGTGCTGTCTGTATAGGGACCTAGGTGAGTTTAACAGCACTGCTCAGGGCTGTGAATTTTTCACACCTTGACCAACATAGTTAAACCGATCTAAGTTTCTAATGTAAACCCAACCTAAGTCCCCTGATCTTCCAGAGCCAGCAACAGAACCTAGCACTCCAGATTTCTGACAGTCTACTGGAGTCTAGTGAATAGTTGTGCAAAACACTGGCAAAGCATGTGTCATGTTGCCCTCTAGTGACTGGTGTGCATAGAGAACAATAGCCTACTACTGCTACCAGCTAATGAAATTAGATCTTCAATTCAAGTGGTTGAGGTCTGTCATGTGGCTCAGAATGTTCTGGGTTCAAACCCTGCTGGGGATCCATGCCGGAAGTTTTTATGGTTGCACATGATGGAACTCCTTTCTTTTTCTAGTTTTTTTCTTTGTATTCCCTGGTGCATACACTGTATTCCCTGGTGTGTACACTGTATTCCCTGGTGCGTACACATTATGATGCTGTCTTCTGTTCTTGATGCTCTATCACTGTATGTTATGTTAGCAGGTGATGACATACTGAAGTATTTGGCCCTTGGATGTGGGACTTGCTCCCTGTTAAATCTGCCTTAGTCCCTCTCTCCCCGAATTTTGAAATGTTTTCCCCAGAGGGGTTTCAGGTTGTCCCACATGAGTTTCCTTTCATTTCTGCATTGCCATCCTTTGTATCAGAACTCTGTCCCAGCACAGCCCCACCTGGAATGCCCTCCTGAAGCAGGCCACAGAACACTAGGTGCTCCTGCCACACTTTCCCCTTTCAGAACCCTTCCAGACGCCACGACAGGCTGCCTTACCTCCATATTACCCCTCCTTGGGCCTGGTTTATTACAAGAAGATCATGCAAATACTCTGTAACCAAGAATCCCAAACACAGTCCTAAAGCCAGCCTCTCTGCTGGGAATGCCCCTCACCATACCCCGCTGTCATCCACAGCACCTATGCTCTATGTTGATCCTCTTCCGTCCCCCAGCCCTTCCTGCCAGAGTGTCCCGCTGCTTTTCCCTGTAGGAACCTCTGCAGCCTCTCTGCTGGGAGATCATCCTCACCAGGCGAGCAGCCCTCACGCCCCGGCCTCTCATTGTTCCCCTGGGTTCAGCTCTCTCACATGAAAATGGCAGCTGATAAGCCCTGCTGCTGCTCCATTGCCATCAGCTTCAGCTCTCCAGCATAGAGCGAGAAAGCACCGCCTCCCTCTGTGGCTGCTGCTGCTGCTTCTCCTGCCTTCAGCCCTCTCCAGCCCTGACTCTCTGGCTTGTGGGGGACAGCTGGCAAACCTCACTTGCTGCTCTCCTTGCTTCAGCCTTCCCCCAAGGAACACTTCTGCTTCTCCGCCCAACCCTTTGCGCCGTGGCAGCTCTCCCCTGCCCTTCCTGACAGATCCAGGCAGCTCTGACTCACCAAGTCTCTATTCACAGCCTCCCTGACCCTTTCTAGCTCCCAGGTGCTGCCCCGCCCTCTTCATTGGCCAAATGGGAGCTTCTGCTCTGGCCCAGGGGAGTACTTTGTTTACAGAGGCCAGCCACCCTGGGACAAACCCCTTGGGAATTTGTGCTGTGTGAGTTGTCAGACATGACTGTTAATTACATTTAGATGGCGTTTTTATTTACATGTATTATGTAGCTCACCGCAGCAGCAGTGGATGGTACTTCAGACTAAAAGGTGTTGTTATTCCCCAGACCTCCCTTCTGTGAAGGGTATCTTTGATCTTCCCAAGTCATGCCCTTGTCTTGTTTAATTTATACTGACCTTTTTATTCTGCCGTGTGCAGCTTGAGAAGAGTGTAAGTGCACTGGACAAAAGAAGAAGAAATGGCCTATGGCCGTTAAAAAAAAACAAACAACCACCCCTGAGCAATTTTCCCCCGCATTCTTTTCGGAAGCAGCAGGGCAAGAGTTCTGTCCCCTTGCTGAAAACCCGAGTACAGAAAGGGAGGCTCATCTGGTGTCAGTAAGCACATCTGACTGCACAGCCACTAACCTGTGCGCATTTCTTTGAAGGCCACAGTGAGCCTGGGGCTCTTAGACTATGGGGACTTGGTTTTTCATGTTTCCAGATTGCTGGCAGCCTGTTGCAGGCACCACTTCTCTCTTTCGCTCTCATCTGAGATCAATCTCTTTATTATTTCACCTCTGGGTTTTGTAACTTACTGCTCAGTGTTTTTTAACAACATTGTAAGCAGTATTAATCATTTTAATCAGTGTTAGCAAGCTGCTAACAGCAGCAGTTCTTTCAAATATATTAGAGATATATTTGGGGGTTACAGATTAGGGATTTACCATTGTATTTCCAAGGAGCTGTTGAATGCTAAGTAGAGGCACTTTTTTATGTATTTTATAGTCAGTCTTCAAAGTCTACTTTTTTGCCCCCACACGGTCCAGTGTTGGCTGAACCTGATGGCAGTGCAAAGTGGAGTTTGCTGCATAAGTCCCTGCATAAGTCCCATTAACACCTATAGGAGTAGGTACCAGGGACAAAAGGACAGGTAGGAAAGATGGAAGCCAGATTTAGGCTGTTAGGTAAGAAATTAAAGTTCAGGACCTCCATGGTAGCATTATCTGAATGCTTCCAGTTCCATTTGCAGGGCCAGTTAGACAGCCAGAACTGCAGGGTCTCAATTCATGGATAAGACAATGTTGGGTGTTGGGAGGAGGGATTTGGGTTTATTAGGTACTGGGTAATCTTTTGGAAGAAGGAGAGGCAATACAGGCAGGATGGGCACCACTTAAACCAATATGGAACCAGATTGCTGGCATGTAAAATTAAAAAGGTGTTAGAAGAATTTTTAAACAAGAAGCTGGGGGAAAACCGACAGATGCGGAGGAGAACATGGGTCAGACACAGACAGTCCTTGGCAGTGGATGTATTAAAGGGATTGTAGCACAGCGCTGTGGCCTTCCTCAGAGCTTGGGCCCGAGGAAGGGCCGTCACACTCCTGCTGGATGGATGCAGGAACTGCAGGCCTCAGACTCTGGGAGCAGAGGGGCGGGGCCACGACCGGAAGGGGAAGTATAAAAAGCCGGCCTAGCAGCTCACTCAGGGGGAAGCGGCTGCTGGAGAAAGATGTTCCTCATCTGGGACTGTGGCGTGAACCTGAGCAGTGTGAACACTTCACTGGCTGGTGCCTCAAGGGCCTGCTGGAGCTACCAGGCCCTATAGACTGAGAGGGACCCCCTGAGGCCAGCCATGACCTAAAGGAGCTGCCCATCGCCTGGGATCTGCCTGAGCCCTGTGTGCTGGAGGACCCACCAGGGCCCTGTGACCTGGAGGAGCTGCCATCCGCTGATGGCCCTGAGGAGTTCCTGGACCTCCTAATGGCTGATGGCAAGGGACTGGTGGGACTCCTGCTAGCCATCTACCCTGGGGAATCTGAGGATGACCCTGGCTCCAAGTACCCAGGTTCAGGTTGGGAAGAAGTAGCCCAGGGGCAGCTGATTTAGGTCTGGCTGAGCTTGCGTTCACACCAGTGTCTGTGCATTGTGGCTGGAGCCCTGCTGACCCTGTGGCTGACCCCTCGGCCACTGGTAGGGCCCTGGGCTGGGACGTAGTGGAGTCGGGTGGGCCTGAGTCCCACTCCCCACTTTCCTAGCCACCCTTGGAGTGCTTTCCCCCTCTGGGCCTGCAGCCACGGAGGACAAGAGGTGTTTGTTTATACAGCTCAGTGCCAGAGACTGCTGGACTAAGGGCCCGGACTTTGCAGTTGCAAACCCTGCCCTGTCTGGGGGCCGGGGGCTACAAACTCCTTTGACAGTCCTGCCCCACCTGGGACCTGGGGCTATAGACTCGGTTGGAAGCCCTACCCCACCTGACGGCCGGGGGGCTATAGGCTTCTTGACAGCCCCACCCTGCTTGGGGACCACAGCCTCCTTTGCCTGCTCACCTGTCGAAGGACCAGGTGCAGGCTTGAGATGTGATCAAACCCCCTAACTTTCCCCCAGTAGTAAGAAGTTGTGGCCTTCCTCGAAGCCTGGGTCCAAGGAAGGTTCGTGACGCCCCTGCTGGATGGATATGCCAGATTACAGGGATTGTCTATATCTTAGTAAAGAGGAGAGGCTAGAAGTTGATCAAGTACAGGTAGGAACTGGAGAGAAACAGTCCAATGAAAAAGAATGATTAGTTTTGGAAGGGACCTCAGGAGGTCATCTAGTCCAACCCTCTGCAGCATCCCATTCAATTACATCACATGAAGGCAGACAGCTAAATATTGACACCTTTTATAAGTGCTTGTACAAAAATGCAAGAAATCTAAATACCAAGGGCCTGTTTACACTTAAAACGCTACACGTTCAATCTGTATTGCTGGCGACCTGCCAAGGGTCATTGGCATTATATATTCTTGTAGCAAACCCCAGAACTCTTGAGACCTAGCTCATTTTCCCTTTCAGCAACACATCACTGCTGATATCTTGATCCTCTGTAATCTGATTTCAGACTAGGCTGTGACACAGTAACTGCTCTGGTTGTGCCTATAAACAATCCCCAAACTGCTTACAACACTGGCAGTCCCAAATAAGACCTAAAGTGGAATAGACAGAGTAGCAGTCAAGTGGCTTCACCCATTCCTTTCACACAGCTCTCGGAGAATCATGAGTTCTCACAAATTAAGCCTTGTGAGGTTCAGCATTGTCTAGATGTGAGACCTCTAGGAGAGCTTGAGATAATGTAGGCTCCAACACAGCCACTGGACAGATATAGTTGTGGTGCTGGCTGACCAGGTCATGCTAGAGTGTATTCAGCTCAATTCCCTTGTGTAGATCACAGTAATGGTTAGATGTATAAGTGTACAGTCAGATTTTAAACTTCATGAAAACTAGTGGAATGTTACTGGCATTGTTTTCACTTATCTGTTCCTGTCCTCATGTAATAACAAACATTTACATGGTAAATACCCTTGTAGCTGAATTATGCATCAAAGACATCTTGTGACATGCTAATGAAGTGCTTAAGGACTTTAACAGAAAACACTTAATTTCAAAGCGAGTGGCCATGATGTAGATAGTTGAAGGTCAAAAATCTAAGTGCATTTCTCCCACATCATTATCAAAGGAAAAGCACATGTGGGCAGAGAGACTGTCAGCTTGTCTTCTGTGAGAAGAAGATTTAAATATGGAGTCAAAGAAAGATCCTGTATCTCTGGACTGTTTGGATTCTAACATGGTAGAAAATCTGAACAAAAAGACAGACAGCCCCAGAAGTATTCTAGGTAACGCTGAAGGACTTTTGGGAAACTGGCAGTTTATTACATCACTGCTACCATTTGAAGTTACAAACTGTGATTTACCTAGTTATTATATTTAACCTGCTTTAATCTTTCAATAACTTTCTTTTTTTCTTATCTAATAAAATTATAGTTAGCTTACTATAGAATTGGCTACTAGCGTTGTCTCGGTGTAAAGGCTGGAGTACCAGTTGATCTGAGGTAAGTGACTGGTCTCTTGGGACGGAAAATAACTTGATATGGTGTGAATTTTTTTTTTTTTTAGGTTGGAGTAGCCTTTTATCACAAAGTACAGTTTGTCTGGGCGGTAAGAAAGACAGTCCCCTTAGACGCTCCAGTTTGTGACTCCGTGGTAAGAGTGACCTAGTGATCCAGGAGTTCACATTTGTTACTGGTTTGGTGAAAGTCAGAGTCAGTACCACCTCCAAATTTATTCTAATGCCAGCAAGAAATAACCACATGAATGATCACTAGCTGGCTCAGCCTCACCCCAGGTTAGACAGAGTGATGCTTGTAGGAATAGGGGAAACCTCAGGGAGTTGAATGGAACATTGTGCTTACACATCTGCCTTGGACTGCAGTGTTTCCAGAGTCCGTTAGATTAATTTCTACTCCTAGATCCTCATCTATCAATAGTGGCAATAAATGTTCATGGGATGCGTATCAGATGAAGACCTAGTCCTGATGATCCATCTGCTGACTGTCTCCAAAATAGACTGGCATGATGCATAACACCTGGGCCTGACTGGGAAGGCCCCAGTTAAACTCCAGCAGCTGAACATGAAATAGCCCATCTCTTATGCCAAAAATAACAAAGTACATGGCACTAGTGTTCCAAGGGCCAGATTTTCCAAGGTGTTTAAGCACTAAAGTTGCAGGTAGGTGCCTAGTGGGATTTTCAAAAGCAATGATACTGGTTAGGTGCTCAACTCCTACTGGGAAAAATAGGCCTAACCTCTGAAATGGGGTACATCTGAAAATCCCCCTAGCCACCTATCTGCATCTTTAGGCATCTAAATACCTTTGATAATCTGGTCCAAAGATTATCAAATTGAATTCTGCATCCACTTTGGGCCTCTGCTTCTCAGATGTAAAGCTCTTAAAAGACTGGGACAAAGGCTATGTTTACACTGGCGGCGGCAAATTTGCCACCGCCAGATCGATCTTTCATGATCAATTGAGCGGTCAGTGAGACCCGCTCAAGCGATGAGGGTGTCAACTGAATAAGTCCACCCCCTCAACTAGCGTAGCGCTGAGCCAACGGGAAATCTGTTCCCGTCAGCTCAGCGCAATGTGAACAGCGCGCAGAAGCAGTTGACGGGAGTTAAGCAAACTACTCTGCATGGTTTGCGTAACTCCCGTCAACTGCTGCCGAATTTCCGGGTAAGTGTGAACAAGCCCAAAGTGTCTTAGTCTTTCTTCTGTGACCTTCTATAAGAGTTGTACTAAAGGGGATGTAGTGATAGAAGCAAAGATGAAGTTTCCAGAGCTGGGAGCAAAGCACTGATTGGAGGGATGAAATTCTGACCTCACTGAAGTCAGCAAGGAGCAAACCGAGAAGGAAAAAAGTCCCAGGTGTGCTTTCTAACATGGTCAGGCAGCTGAGTGTCTTCCTTATGAGTATGCTTCTGCTTCAGGAACTGAAGAGTGAGACCAGGAATATAAAGTTTAAGCCATGTCCACAACTCCCTTTATTAGATACGTAACCAGATGGCTCCTATCTCTCACAATGCAAGGCCATCTGATTACATGTGACTAATTTTAAAGAGACAGTTCCACAATATACTCCACAGACAAAGAAGCCCTTGTGGTGAGACCTTGTCAAATCATCTATGAGAGAACTTTTGGGTAAGTTCTGTCAGAAGAGACTAGGAACTATGAGCAAAGGAATTATCTTGCTCTTTGATTCCTGCTGTGTCCAGGGAAGCAGGACTTTTTTACATTCTTGTAAGACAGAATTTCACCAGCGAAATGCCTGGCTCCATCACCAACCTCTCCTCCTAATGGAGGACCGCTTGGCTAACTGCTCAGGGTCAAAAGAGGTAACAACGTTAATGACTGGCTGACCAGCATCTCCCAATAGCACCGCATACTGGTGCAGTGTTTCATGGACCTCCGTGATCTTGCCAGAATAAACTTTGATTTATACGTAAAATTTATACTGGCATAGCTATGTTGGTCAGAATTGTAAAAAACCCACAGCTGTGACCGACCTAACTATGCTGACAAAAACCCCAGTGTAGACCAGCTGAGCCAACAGACAAGTGCTTCTGCTGGCATAGCTAATGTCGCTTGAGAGGGAATAGGGGTGATGGTCTTTACTCCAGGCAGAAAAACTCCTTCTGTCAATGTACACTGCATCTTCACCAGGGGGCTAGGCTGGCATAGGCTCTGTAGTGTTCTTATAGCCCTAGAGTTCTTAAAACCAAAATCCGGAACAATGGCCTGGTCTACAAGTAAAATTTGGATTGACAGCTGCATCGCTCAGGGGTGTGTAAAAATTCACACTCTTGAGTATCATGGCTGTGTGGATCTAACCTCCCCAGTGTAGGTGGGTGCATCCGTAAACCTATCTACTGCTGCTCAGGGAGACAGATTGCTTACAGTGATGGAAAACCCTTTCTGTTGCTGTAGGAAGCGTCTACACTACGGCACTACAGCAACACACCACTGCGCTGGAGCTGCGCCACTGCATTGCCTCTGCGTGTGACCTTTAAGGCTGCTGAGCCACTTGCTTTCCCTTGGGCTTTCAGCTGCTTCCTACTGAGTCGCCCCCTTTCACACACTTCCGTGGGGTGGAACCTGCAATCCTGGTGCTTTTTGATTGAAACAAGGGTAGGTAGCAAGGTCCATAGGCTCCTGAGTGTGTAAGTGTCTATGGGGTTACCACTCTCCAGAGAGAGAAGATCGGGGAATTCTCCAAGACAACCAGCAGTTATTGCTTAAAAAGAAGTTAGTATGCATAGATATTTCAAACGCATAGAGAACATGATTAAACAGCCCTATCTTGACAGTCTAGGCTATTGACTTCATTAAAACTAAATGATATAGGGCTGTTTCATCTTAAGTTACAGAAAATGACGGCCAAACGGCATATTTGGTTTTAAGCAGAAGCCATCTGTGACCCTCCGGTCTAAGGTGGAATTCTATCACACTGTCTTGGGACAAATGCTCCTTTCACACCTCTGGATTAGTCTTTTTTTCTATCAACTTCTTTGTCCCATGAGTTTAGTGTGTGTGGCATGTCCACTCCCTCTATCTCAGGGACCATTACCATACTCACGGATGTCATTGTGATGGTTTTCAGGGTAGCCAGCACTGAGAGCCACTCTACCTCCAGTGGGAGAGAGTCTGTCTTGTAGGAGCTGGGAGACCACTCCCTACCACCACCAGCCTCTTAACCATTCAAAGACTCTTACTTTGCCTTGCAGGTTAACAGGAGGTGCACATCAGGCCCCGAGTCCCTTTGCAGCATTCCCCTGTAGAGTTCAGCCCCTCCTCCACTGAAACTCACAGAAATACCTGCAGTGATTTCAACCAAAATTGTCCTGGTTCCTGCTTTCATTAATGTAAATGCACTGCCTGTTTACTTCCCAGGAACAGGATAAGAGGGGTGTCTTCTTTGCCTTCCGCATATACTCCCCAGAGTTCGTTCTCTGTCCTGACAGTTCAACTAGCCAGGGCTTGTTTTTCCTGTGTGCTGCTTTCCTGTTGGCTTCACATCTCTTCACTAATGTTGTATGTAAAGGGGGATCCTTTGTGTTTGCTTTAATTTACCTCCATCAGAAATATGTGACAGCCTGGTTTTTCACCTCTGCTAATGCCTCATACCTTGATACTGCAAATATGCTCTTCCGTTCTGTATATATACATAATTCCTTGTGTAGCGTCTGCGATACATTTCACAACAGTATTAATGACCAGTGTGACCTTGGCTTCATTTCAGACTTCACGTGACATTCTTTGGTTAACTGGGAGGTACAGAGCAGACTCAGGACAGTCCTGTAGCCCCCTTGCCAATTGACATTAGGGGTTCTTGGGTCACAGTCACCCCCCGCCCTCTGCAGAGTCTTCTCACACTAGGCTGGGCCGTCCACTCTTATATTCTACACTGGCAGCCACAATGGTCGACCGTGTGTTAGGGGCCATGTAACAGGCAGGCACTCACTTCCTGAAGGCCGCCTGCTGCTGTGTGCAGTACCGCAGTCCTTTCCCACTCCTGGCATCTCCTGTAGGTTGTTGAGTTCACTTCAATGGCTCAGCCCTCTGGAGTAGCAAAGAGTCCAGCAGATCTGTCTGCTTGCCCTCACGGGGGTCTTCTGCCCCATGTCTGGCCCCACTGAATTCAGCCCTTCTCTTGGGCTTCCCCACAGCCCTTGTCCCCCTCTCAGGGCTTAGGTTAGGCTTCTTCCCCTCTCCCTCTATCTTCTCAGGGTTCACACCTCATCACTGGTGGAGGAACCCAGGCTTGCCCACAACCCAACGATCCTATACGCAGCAGCCATATGCTGCTCCTTTCGAGTCATTGCCTCTTCCCACTTGGCCCCTTCACCCTTATCTCAGGGTTGAAGTTCTTAGGTTCTGTCTCCCCCAGCTAAGCAAATGCAGCCAGAACCAAATTCTGGTTGTCCCTCGCTCTTCTGTGGCCAGTGGGGGCACCATTTCAGATTTTGGTAGTGGAGGGCAACTTTAACCATGATTCCAGGGGCTATTTAGGCACCTGAAAACTTTCTAGTTTTTTTGCCAGTAGTAACTTAGAAATTAGCTGACAGGAGCACTGTACCTTATTCTTATATAAAGAAAAAAATATAAAACCCCAATTAAAGCCATATTTTAAAATTTATTTGTAAATTTAGAATAATCAGGAGATAATACAGCAAGATATTCCCAATCCCAAATCTGACGAGGCAGATAATGACAACACTGATTTAGGCCACTACAAATACATTTTTAAATGGTTTCAATGCAGTTGGTAACTACTTATATGCTTTATTTTTTGTATTTCTCTAAGTGTAGATAATGAAAAAAAATCAATTCTACTACTTTTAATTCATGTCACTTTCAGCGTCATCGTAAGTGCTGCAATGTTTGGGTTTCAAACACTGCCCAGGAATCTTGTCTAAGAGCTATTTTCAGTCAGATACATTGCCTTTTAAAAAAAGTTTTGGAACTTTTTTTGTAGTCTATGGTTTTAACGGTTTAAAAAAAAAAGAAGTCATAGGTGCTGGAACTAAGGGTTCTGGGGGTGCAGCACCCTCTAGCTTGAACTGGTTTCCATTATATATTTGGCCAGCCCAGTGGCTGCATGATCTCTAGATTATTCTTGGGCATGATATTTTTGGAGAGCTTTCTAACCCATCATGAAACAAATTTTCAGATTGTGTTGTAACTTGATCTTCCACCACTAACATAAATGAGTTGATGTTAAACTACAGGGGTTAAGATGAACGTTTAAAAGTTAGTCTACAGGGAAAGTAATATTAGAGAGAAAGTATGTGCATTAAATAATAAATGAAGGAGGGAATGAAATTAGAGTACCCCAGTGTCAAACTTAAAAAAAAAAAAATCACTATCTAGTGTGTAATTAAATGATGGATATTAGCACCATGGATCTATAATGGACAAATTTTGGCAGCCAAATCTTACAAACTGTTCAGACTGGCTTTGAGTCTGCGCACTGAAGGTTTTATACAAATAGTTATGATAAATACAAAGGATTAAGTTGGAAGGAGGTTTCTAGTGTGTTGCTGTAAGGATTTAAGAGAGTAGACATCAAAATTCACTGAGGTACTCAAGTTTGAGACTTTGCCCCCCTCAAAAATATTAAGAAGTACAAGGGAAGCTAAGATTACGTACCAGCTGGAAAAGAAGGAGACAAAGCTACAAAATGGTTGCTTGAGGGCAGCAGTTGCTTGTATATAAAGGACTAACAGCTCCTCAAAAGATATTCTGGGAAAAGGTCCTAGAAAAGTGCAACCCTGGAGAGATGGTAAGAACAAGGCATTCACAACATTTGTCTGTAATAGCTTATCTGGTAACCTGCCCCAAAGCCCATTGCAGGCAAAGGAAAGAGTCTCCCAGACAAGTGGGATTAAATGGCTGAGTAAATGGCCATACTGGAGTACTGCCATTCACTAAAAAATTAGTTAGAAAAAAATGGGAAAGTTTAAGTGTAATTGAAACAATAATTGTGGAGTGACAGCACTTGCTCATTTCTTCCCAGCAGGGAAAGATTCCATGTGGTCATTCTTCAGTGCTGCTCTTGCAGCCTGAAACTTCCAAAGCTGGGCTGCCTGTGGGGATAATTATCCCCAGAATGTGCCTGGGGCCGCAGCCCTGTGTCTGCTGGTGTCACAAGGAGCTTGCTCCTGCCTTTTTAACACGTGAAGGTGAGGGGCAGATCAGGATGAAATCTGCAGCAGCTTCAGACCTGGGCACAGAGCTGGAGAGTTTCCTTACTCCACCAGCTGAGTGTGTTTGTTTCAAGATTAAATAAGTGCTGCAGAGGCTCCCAGCCCTGCTATTGGCTCTGCCATACCTCTGCATTCTTATTGGCTGTGCAAAGAGTAGGTCAGTGAGGGGCTGGGGGAGGAGGAGCAAGCAAGGTCATTGCTTCTACCCCAGGGAGGGGAGGGGGGAAAGGAGCAGGCAATGTCACTTGCGGCTGTTATGAAAAATAGGGGGGCTTTAAATGGCACCCCGAGAGGAGTGGAGCATGCACCACTCTGTGCCCTGCCCTGCCCTGCCCTGCCCTGCCCCGCCCCTCTGCTACTAGTCAGGGACTGAGCTTCTTTTATTTGATCCTGCTGGTTGGCTGCTTCCATGCAGCCTCTGTAGGCAGGTCTGGAGGAGCCATCTTCACTGCTTCTTCCTGGGGTGGGGTGTACTAGGACCATGGGGCCACAACGGCTCTGGTGCTCCCCGTCACAAGCCAAACAGGGTTTGGGGGGATGCTGTATCTCAAGACCATGTATTTTAAGAATCTTCCGGATGTCACTTTATCACTGCTGAGCATTTTGAAATATCCCTTCATCCCACCCTTGCCATCCGCTGTCATGACTTGGCATGATTTGGGGAATACAGAATCAAGACAGAACAGTTCTAGTACATGAACTGTATGTGTTTAACACTTGCAGTATCAATCAATAACAACACATATCTGAATCATAGGGATATTTGAGGAGGGGGTTGGAGGTACATTATGGACTTCAATTGTCATTTGAGACACTTGTAAGGGGTCTATTAGCCCTTTACTGAAACTGAGTGGGTCTTTTGGTTGGCATCTCTTGAGGAAGCAGGACCCTGAAACAGACACAGCCCCAGGGCCCCTGGAGAGAGGCCAACACAGGTCAGCCTGAGTGACAGGGCGGGCAGGCCAATGTGGGAGTCAGGAGTGTGGTGGGGGGTCCTGTCCTCTGTGTGAGCTGGGGCGGCCTGTGCCTGCCTGGGCAGAGAGCGGGGCCGAGCTAAGGACAAAGCAGCCGGCGGCTGGGAAGCCAAAGAAAAGGCCCAGAGAGCCGAGCCTAGCTGACCCACAGCAGCAGAGCCAGAGGGGCACCCAGAGAACCGAGCCGAGCTGAGCCGAGCACAGGTGCGCTGAGAGGCTGGGGGGAGCGAGGGGGACCCTGGGCAGGGCCTGGCTCAGGGAGACAACAGAAGCCCAGAGGCCTCACAGGCCAGACTCAGAGGGGGATCGTGATCCTGACGGGGGGGGCTGACGCTGGGGAGAAGGGCTTTGCCCCCTAGTGCCTGGGGGCATGTGGCCACGGCCAGAGCCAGTGTCTAACTCTCTGCATCCCTGCACCGCGGCCAGGGCCTGGCCAGGGGCCTGTGACGTGTGACACAGACTGTGAACCTCCCTTACACCCCAGAGACGCTGTGTGTGGTGCCCCCAGGCCAGGGGGCAGTGTTAGGTTATTTTTTATTTGATTTTTGATTGCTGTTTGTTTAATAAATTGTATTATTTGCACTGTACACAATGATCAGTGTGTCAGGGAAGGGCCCAGTGCACTTAGTACCCTGGGGTGGGGACACCCTAGCCCCTGCCTTAAGGGAGCAGGGCGAGATTGGGGGTTGAGCCCCAGGAATGCTGGGCCCAGCTTTGTCAGGGTTACAGGGACCCCACCACACACACAGGAGAGTGGAAGGGGAGCCCTCGAGCTCAGGTGGGCGTCTGGGTGAAGAGAGTGGGAGCAAGGACTCAGATCCTTTTGCTAGCCAACTCCACCAGGGTAGCGTGTGAGCCAGGAAAGTTCTCTACAATAGCGGGCCCATTCCCCCGCGTACACACTGACCAGTTTTTTTACTGTGACAAATATTCTACACACACACACACACACACACACACTTCTACACACACACACACACACACACACCTGTCTACAAAATAATAAGTTTTAACCAAATACTTCATTCTGGAATCATATACATGTTTACTAGTGTTTCTTCTCATTCGAACTGCAGTTGAATGTCTTAGAATGAGTAATACAGGTCGCTACTTGTCATCACCGTTTCTACCTGCGAATGCTGAAGCTGATTTTGTCAGGTCATTGCAACACACCACAGTGCTTCAGCGTGCACAACATATGGTGCGTGGCAGTTTGGCACCGTTATTTCCACATGTCGGAGATTTACATGGTGCCTTACTTTCATGAGTGGTAATAAGTGCTCAGATTTCAAAATGCTCAACAGTGACCACGATGATCAGACAGCTTTTTTTGCATGTAAAGTTTTGCTATTCAGAATCCACACACACACACACACACAAAAAAAAAACCCTAAAAAACCAGAAACCCCTGCATGGACACTAAAAACAAGGTACTGCCAAAAACTTGCTTTTGACTACCATCCAATCCTGTTTAATGTCCTGTTTGCAGAGCGATGTTGTTTTGTTGTGGGCCTATGGCCTGAGGTTGGAAAAGTTAGTAGACCATGTTGATCTCTGCTCTGAAACATACTCATCTGTCCTGGTTTACACCGTTTCTTTTTAGAAATTCATCACATAATTCATATTTTGGTTATGTAGCCAAATGATATTTAATGAGTCCCTGTGTATGTCACACTGCATTGAAACAATTTGGTTTTTGTCTCACCTTCCACACTCCAGGATGCTCTCACGTAGATTCACACACTTGTACCCGTTTACTGAGACAAGGAATGTTGCCCAAAATACCAGGGCCAGCCTGTCATGTCTGGGCATTTCGCCATACAAAAGAAGTGCTCACACGCTGTGGCCAGACACTGCAGGGCTGGTAAGAATTGCTCCTATCATGTGCCAAACACAGGCACCAGAAGGCGTTGTTTTGAATATATGCCTTGCCTAGCCACCTCATGGTGCGTTGGGCCAATCAAGCACCATGCATAGGCACCTCAGGTCAGGTGGGGAGTGGGGACAGTCATGTGATGAGCTTAGGCATCATTGCAGAGTAGTAGGGTAGTGAATCTGATCACAAATTGTGTCCGGGCTCTGCAGTGGCTTTTTGGGAGACGGTCCAGTTGTGTACAAAAATCAGATTGAATTGCACCATGTGCTGTGACTGCCTGAATGCTGGCATCCTCTGTTTTTATTGATTTCAGCCCTGTAACGTTGTAATAGGCAGTATGTTTGTATTTTATAAAAAGAAGTCAAGGGAAGAGGGGGAGTCGGTTGCTGTCATTCAGGATAGAAAAGAGAAAGGGAGCCAGAATGAAGAGAGTCTGAATGGTTCACTGGAAACCTTGTACATCACACCGAATGCCTGGAGGTTTTGTGTTTTTTTTAATTAAAATTTCTTGCCTCTGGTTAGCATGACAGTTCAAAATCACATTGGGGATTTTTCATTTCATGTCAATAAATTTAACAAGGCCCCATTCAATTCAAATTAATGCCTGAGCTCCTGGTTTTTATGCTCTGCTCTCGAAGAACACAGATAAAGGAAAATATTTGGGGAGCTTAATTTGTTCTCTCACCCTTACACTCACACACACACTCACACACACACTCACACACACACACACACACACACACACACACACACACTCAGAAATCCCAGCAGAATCAGTCTGAGACAGTTTTTTTGTTCAGCAAAGGATAGAAGCAGACGGGAAGCTGAAACAGGCACATAATATACCACTAGCTTGTGTGTGTGTAGAGCAATGTGTTGATAAAATGTATCACTTCCCTCTGATCTGAAATCTGGGAAACAAGTCTCCTTCTAATTGGATCATATGGGAGCTTCTCTTTAGTTAATCAGCAAGACAGCGGCATTAAAGAGCCTCTTTGGCTGAGATTAATGATTGCAAAATAATCTTACAAGATTTGAGGATCAAATGCATATCTGTGTTAATTGTATTTATTTTTGTAGAGCTAGAGATGATCTGAGGTGCCATTAAATTTTTGTTGCCATGAGCTTGGGATGCACACTTTGCTCACATGTGGCAAAACGGTCCAGGAAATTTGGTAGTATTCCTCATATCACATATTTTGCTCACGCTACTTATTGTAGTGGGCTCTTCAGTCTACCCCCACTCCGTCCCCCGAAATACTCTAGTTACTATGGAAACAGTAGTATCATCGGTATGGGAGGAACTTAGAATATCTTCAGATGTAATGTAAAGTCAGTTAATAACTGATACCTGGGTTTGGGAAATTCTCAGGGTTACTTTAACTGTGACAGTACTAGCAGGGATGGTGCTCACAGGTGGGGTTCACACTTTGATTAATCCCAAAATGGGATTTCCATTCAAACATCTATTGCAGTCACACATACTGTAAGGTAAGTGTTGCCAATATATAAATTACTTAGAGACAAACCTTGCCTCCTGGGAAAAGCCTGCACTTTTGGGGGTGGGATGCCCCAGGGCCTTGAGTAGCAAGAGAGCTCTGGAGCTGCAGAAGGGGTTTTGGCGAGTGGACTTACATAGCCAAAGATTTATGTCCTGCATTTATTTATTAGAAAAGAGGATTGTAAAAATGAGAATCCTGCCATAAAGTCTAAAGTGAGGGATTTAAAATTCTTGGAGGCTACTCCAGGAACCATAGTAGAGTCCCAAAGACACTCCCCCCTTTAACATACAGAGGGATCAGGAAAGCAAGAACTAAACCAGTCTGCTTTAATGGGAAAGTTCAAGAGGTTATTTGAACCAAACATGTAGCACTCCAGAAATGGAAATCCAACCCTAGGGAAGCCAATAGAAAGAAGCATAAACCATAGCAGGTAAAAACGTTAAATAAAAATTAGAGAATTTGATGGCTAAAGGAATTTGAAGAGCAGTTAACCAAAGATATAAGAACAAATTATTTTAAAAATGTTCAGTATATGTGAAGCAGAAAGACTGTGAGGAAATCTTGCAGTCTGCTGGGCTACCAGGGAGTAAAGGGAACAATTAAAGATGATAAGGATATCCCCAGAGGTTACCTGCCCTGGACAGTTATGGTGATAAAGATGAGGTATTACTAAGATATCAACAAAACAGCTGCTGGAAGAATCTGATCAATTAAAAAGCAACAAGTTACCAGGATCAGCTGGTACTTCCAGGTGCTCTGCAGAAATGAATGTGTCAGGTGTACATGTGACTGAGTGACTTACATTGGTTTATTAAAATCAGCTGCTAATCTAGAGGATTGGAAACTAATAAATGCACCTATCATTAAAGGAGACAATTGTGGTGATCCTGAGAATTAAAGACCAGTGAGTTGTACTTCAGAACCAGGAAAATTGGTTGAAATGATAATTAAAATAGAATTATTGTAAAACATATTGGTGAACAGTGTATCAGAAGGATAAAGCAGCATGGGGTCAGTAAAGGAAAATCATACGTCTCTAATCAATTATCTGGTTATGTCAAAAAAACTACAACTAGCCATTGAACCTTTATTTTGACTTTTAAGAAGATTTTGATAAAAGTCCTTCACAATCAGCCACAGAATAAGAAATGTACTGTCCAGAATCAGAAGCTTACTAAAGATATGTCTGCACTAGAAACTTAAGTCGACCTATATCAGGTTAACTTTCAGCCACTGTAGTAATTACTGCGGTGGTGCATCTCCACACTACCCTCCTTGGGTCGGTGGTGCACGTCCTCATCAGGAGCATTTCCACTACCTAAGAGGCGCAGTATGGGAAGCTGAGAGCCCGGTCCCTCAGCTTCGCTGGCAGCTCTGTGCCAGGAGCCCGGCTGCTCCACAGGCTCCCGGGCTTCCAGCATGCTGTCCACCCAGCCCCCTCTGTTCTCCACTGGGAGTGGGGGGGAAACCACCCAGGGCTTCTCGCCCCCGGGGAGCTGAGTCCAGCTGTCCTGGCTTCTAGCTCCTCCTCTCCCCCACCTGCTGGGAAAGGGCAGTCTTGTCAATTTCAAGACTGAAATTGCTGTGAAACAAGCAAGACATCCAACAGCCGATGTAATTAACATAGTGTCTGCACAGACACTGTGTCGCCCTAACTATACCAACATAAGCTTTACACCTCTTGTGGAGGTGAACTTATTATGTCGGGGTAGTAGGGTACTTACATTGTGGGGAGGAAGGCTTTAGTGTGGACACTGACAGAATGAGGTTGACATAAGCTGCCTTATGTCGACCAACTTGTGCGGCATAGACCAGCTCTAAGAGACAGAACAAAGAGGAGAAATAAATGCTTAATCGTCTGCATAATAAAAGAGCAGCAGTGGGGGTTTCACCCTAACACCAGCATCGTGTACTGGTTTTATCTAATATATTTAGTCATGATCTAGAAAAGGGAGTGAGCAGGGAGGTGGTAAATTTTGCAGATGACACAAAATTATTTAGGTTCATCAGACCCAGGGAAAACTGAGTAATGTCAGAAGGCCTAAACGAAGCTAGGTGAATGGGCAACACAATGGCAGGTGAAATTAAACTTTGTTAAAAAAACCAAAGCAATGTATGTTGGAAGAAGTCATCAGGAGAATGATTATATATTATATATATATATAATGGGATAGAAAACAGTACCAGAAATATTAAAATGCCATCCTATAAATCTATGGTGTACCTTCCCCTGGAATATTTGTGCTCAATTCTAGTCACTCCATGTTTAAAAAAAAAAAAAAAGCGGGATTGGAGAACTAGAAGGGGGTTGGAGAGAGATGATAGGAATGAGTAGAGACATGGACAGATTTACATGTGAAGAAAGAGTTAAAAAACCTGGAACTGTGTGGTTTAGAGAGGGTACAGCTGTATAATAAGATTCCAGGATTGCCACGCTTTGTGTTACACTGTAGCCTAAAGTGTCTTTTGAGCCATTGTGAAGCAATGGAAACAGCTACAAGCCCGGATGAGAGCTCTTTTTGTTCAGACTGTGACCCGGTTGAAGCATCCCTGGGTTCTACAGTCTGTTCCCTTCCAGTTTTAAAGTTCTCAGCCATTTTTACATGACAAATTATATCCATGTGGTGCACAGTTACTGTAAGGCATGTAGCTGTGCCAGGCCAAATGTCCTAGAGCATAGTCATATCAGAGGTAACTCAATCGACCAATCTTAAGTTACAGTTAGTTTGCACACTACAGTTTCATTGTTTGTAAGAGGAAGGCTGCACAGATGATGGATTACTTGTCCCAGCTGACATATGCATGCACCCAACTAACACCCACACAAATCAGCCCAAATCTCCCAGCACACCCCTACTCTAGACCCAAGTCAGCACAACCATCCTCACAACAACACAACCAGCACACACAATAACCCCAAAGACACAAAGCCCCTCTCCACAGCACACTCCCTCTTTCTCCACATACACAAATTCTCACAACTGTCCTAGCACAACACCCACACACAAAGCAGCACAACCAATCACACAACAACACAACTAGCTCAAGCAATAACCCCAAACATCACTCTGAAGCCTAAAATGTCTGTTGAGTCAGTGTGACAGGATGGAATGGTTGAAAACTCTTTGTGTCAGAGTATCACCAGTTTTAGTTGTCACTGGGATTCACAGTCTGTTGCTGACCAATGTTTAAGTTCTCAGACATTTTTGGCTGTTTTACATTCATGACTTGAAAAATTACACCCATTTGACAGCACTGGCTTTCAGCTACTAGTGGTAAAATTGCTTCAGGGGCTTCTGTTTATTGTGTCTCATAACACAAGAACAAGGAGACATTCAATGAAACTGAAAGCAGCAAAATTAAATTGATACATAGAAGTGATTTTTTCACAATGTATAAGTAAGTTGTGCAAGTTAGAGCCACAAGATCTCATTGAGATAAACGGTTTAGTCCCTCCTACAGGAAGCTGACTGTCTCAGTAGACAAGGCAGACAAAGAGTTGGAGGAGAAACAACGACTTCTCCCGTGTGACAAAGCTGATTGTTGGCAGGGAGAGGACTAGAACTCATGTCTTCTGCATCCCACTTCAGTGCTGTATTTTTCCCCTCGTGACCCAGCAGTGGCCCCCCACCCTAGGTTCTTGGCTCTTCAATTGTCATGTCTTTTAGCGAGAGACCTCCTGACTGGGGTTTTTCCAGGCTGCGCAGTTCCCTGCAAACATCATGAGTTCCCCAGCAAGCTGAACTTTGATTTCTTTCCAGAGGCTATAAACAGCCTAATTGCCGATAGTTCCTACCACACAGCCCTGCCCCCTTTTTAAGCAAGCACATTTGTTCTTAAGGGGAAAGCATTACAGAAGAACACATTCAAACAAAAAAAGAACCTGCATGCATGCAAACAAACTTACCAGAGATCACCCCCTCCCTCCAGCAAGGGCTCTGGCAGAAGGCCAGTTCTTGGAACCCCACCCAGGGTTTTTTCCTGTGGTTATACGTTCATAATAGCTTTTTGTTCAGAACAAGAACCGAAGTGCATAAGTTAGCCTTTTCTTTATATAGCTTGGATCTTTGGAGACAATGAACAGGTAATCAGTCAGGCAGTGGTTCTCTTCTCGGGGCATAGCTTCAAAAAGTTGGGTCTGGAGGTGGAAAGTTGCATTCCCCTCCCCCCATTTATTTCCTAGGAAACCCATTTATCTTTGTCCCAAAAGTTCCTTTCTGTCCGGCACAT
The DNA here is from genome assembly GCF_026122565.2 of Emydura macquarii macquarii. NCBI lineage: Eukaryota > Metazoa > Chordata > Testudines > Chelidae > Emydura > Emydura macquarii. Next base: position 370,547 of record NW_027130449.1, on the reverse strand, counting down.
TGCTTAAAGTAGGCCTTTGAAGCTTATATTGCTTCCCAGGGTTTACAAAGGACACATTCCGCCCCCCGAGAAGTTACATATGATCCCACAATAATACATACATTGTGCATTTATAATACAATGGACTCCAAAGCGTCTTAAACGTATTCAATGAGCGCTCCCAAAGATATTGCAGGATATTGCCACATCTGTCACAGAAGACATATTGCTCGCTGTGCCCTTCTGAGAAGCAGCTCGATAGAGATGGCAGTATGCGATATTAGCATTACTGGAAATGGGGGAACTAGAACTGATCTGGAGGGAAGAAGTACTAGCAGACTGGTGTAACAGCGAAGACAAGTGAGCAAGGAAATGGTTAAAGTCGCAAAAGCCTCGTCAAGGAAAAAAGGCAGAAAGACTTTGTTTGAGTTTAATGGGCTGGTTAAAAATAAACACCTTTCTTTTCAGCTGCTAAACCTATTTCATCTTAATGGAAAGAAGTAAATTTGTTACAGTTAGGGAAGTGGCTCATATTTAATGCTGGTCTGTAGTCATTTCACCATTTAGTGATAGAGCCATTTGTGTTAAGAAGTTTTCTTCTGCCAGGGAGTGGTCAGTGCTTTCACTTGAACATCCAAAGTAATGTGTTTGCTGACAGATTGATGGCCACTGCTGGTAGTTTACAGTTCTCTTGGCCACAATGGGATTTTTTTTAAAGCAATGTTAATCTCTAATCAAACCATCTCCTTGCATGGACACACTTGCCTAAAATGTTTCCATTGGGAGATTTTGATGTGAAGTTGTTCGCTTCGAAGGGTTCCAGGGGAAATGCCAGATGTTATCTTCAAACTAAACTTTGAATCATTGTAAAATTGCTCTTTCAATATGGCAGTGAAAATTGGAGACTTATTGAGACCTTACTATCTAAACTCCAAGTTTCTATAAACAGCTGCCTTAGACAAAAACCTCAATATTAGAGAGCCAGGAAAAATCACAAGCCAAGAATTCTGGAGGAGGATGAAATAAACACCAATAGGACAGGAAATGATAGACTGAAAGGGGAGATGGCTAGCTCATACATGGAGGGAAGACCTGAATAACATAAGAAGACAGGCACTGGACTAGAACCCCCAGCGCAAGGGGCAACAAGGTAGACAGACCAAGGATAACAAATGTAGAATGGAAGTAGAACTGAAAGCTGTCAAAATGACATGGGGAGATGCTAAGACCGCAGCAGGAGATGAGCAAAGATGGAAAGCTGCGATGGAGGCCATATGTTCCGCACAATATAAAGAGGCAAGAGAGAGAGATCTTGTAGCAAAACCTAAAACACCTTCTGAAACTCTCTGTAGTTAATTGGGTTATCAGGCTGGAGCACAGCAAATGTCTTCTGAGCAGCTAGCATGGCTCTCCTTCCCAGCTGAGCCATGAACCATTTACACTGGTTTTTCCTAGTTTCATGAATCTGAGAGCCTCTACTCTGACACAGGAGGCAAAGCTGTGGAGACAATAGGCTGCTGATCTGATGGAGCAAGGCAACCAGCTGATGACTTCAACTGTCAGCACCATGATTAACCCCAAATCATCACTCCTTTCGCATGGACCCCATAAATCATCTTTGATAACTGATGAACAGATCACAGGTAACATAAAGGCAGAAGTTTGGAGTGTCAGTGGCAAAACCACTTTGAATGCCCAAGAGAATATTCAAGCGTTCCCAAGAGAACAAATGCCCCTAAATGACTTAGGAGCAATCAGTGGGACTTGAGTGCTTTTGAAAGTCCCATTTTTCAGTAACAGAATATGAATTTAGGAGCCTAAAGTTCGGCTCCTATTTTTTGAGAAGTGTTGCTAACATACTCACAAACCTCTGCATAGTTTCCAACCGGAAGACACCCGGCCTCACCCCGAGTCCTTTGCTTTGGACGCCTCACAGTCAAACTTCACACCAGGTCTAGGCACAGAGAGCTTTGGTGAATGACCTCTTCATGGCTATTGGCAGACTCAAACGCTCCTAGTCTCCCAGAAGGTGCTGCTGCCTTGTGTACAGGACCTAGCAGGAATGGATGGGGCAGCACTGACTGAGCTTCAATCACTCTTCTCAAATAAACCCTAAAAAGTCATGATGGGCAGGTGCTCGTCATCCTCAGGAATCCCCATCTATGAAGCCCTGCAGGCATCAGCCCTATCACTTTTTCTTTGCAGCACATATGCTATTCCCCGGGGAGTCATTGTGAGATGCCACCGATCCCTGAGGCACTGAAATGGCGATGACCCCCACCGTTACACCTTCTTCTCAGCCGACGCACTAACGCTGTCACTCAGCTGGCCACACTTGCAGGACACGGGAACAGGGAAACCCCTCAAGGAGACAGATGAGACCCTGTCCTCACCTTCCAATTGTCAAATCAGTGTGACACCCAGAAGCCGTAGTGGAGCCAGCCCTGCTTCTTAGTGCCCAGCCACCCTTCCTCCTCTGGCATAGCGCGGGACTAGGGCTGCCCTGATTCATACACCTGGCGCACCAGGAGTGGTCTGCTGTTATTTGTGCTCCGGGCAGGGCTTAGTGAGCGTAAGGCTGGGGGGGACTCCAGAATGGACGCTGGGGTTCTCCACTGTGTCGGGGGGGTCCTGCCCTGTGTCAATGGGGGAAGCGTGGTGCCACCCTCAGTGTGGTACTGTGATCCCTTGAGAGCAGCAGGGAGGGGCTGAAAGTGTGCCGGGCTGTTACATAGGCACATCGGGAGGGAGGAGACATGAGGCATGCCCTCAACTAGTGCATTCAAATGATGCCGGTGTCACTGCCACCCTAAGGTGGAGCCGGGGATTGACCCTGACCATTTAACATGTGTTAAAGGTGTTCAAATCCGTCTACACTGAGAGGGGTTTTAAAATGTGTTAATTCAAATCTGTCACTGAACATATTTTAAAAACCACCTTTTTCCTAGGCTAGATCTACAATACAGCACTCAAAGCGATGCACCAATGTACTTGTGGTGGAGATGCTCTAAGGTGATGGGAGAGAGCTCTCCTGTCACCTTAATTACTTCTCCCTCCAGAAGAGGCGGTAGCTGTATCAGCAGGGCTGGGGGAGCTCTCCCGCTGACATAGCGCTGTCCACACCAGCGCTTAGGTCAGAATAATTTACAGCTCTCGGGAGTATGGACGTAAGTTATAGCGAAGTAACCTGTAGTATAGACAAGGTCATAGTCTGGACACAGACTTTAAATATTAAGAGATGGTCAATAGTATCCTGTTAGCAATGAAAGAGACTCACTGCCCACATGAGACATGGGAAAAGGACAGCTGATTTCTGGCTTTTTGATATGTCCCAGTGCAGTCCTGGAGAGCTATGTCACTAATAATCAAACTGGCACTGAAGAGACAAGGTGAGGGGCCTTTTCCGGACAGCTGTGGTAGATAACTGCACCTATAGGATGGCGTAAAGACAACTCCTGAAGCCTGTCTGAAGCCTGGCAGGAGAGTGAAGTACTGAAAGTAGGGCTGGCTGGAAAACATTTCCATTTTGTGAAAAAATTGTGGTTTCAAAATGTATTCTTATTCCATGCCAGAATGGAAATGAAACCTTGTGAAAATGTTTACAGACAAGCACGAGAGAACAAAATCAGATTCACCCTCCCTTGTGACACAAGCAACCCAGGGTTTCCATCTCTCTCAGGCTAGCGTCACATTTCTTGCTCCATCAAAGTCTGTTTTCATGACAGCAGCATCCTAATTAATAGCTTTCTTATACACCATCTGTTGTGCACCTCTTTTCCATCTTCCACCAGGTGTAGCCAGGAATATGTCTAGGGATATGCTTTTTTGATAACTGTCCAGCATGTCCAAACCACTGTAATCTTCTTTCCCAAATCATTTTCTCTACCGAGAGAACAAGCCCTGCCCCCGAATACTCAATAGCGTGATGATCAGAGGGCTCACCTGGGGCTGTTGTGACTCTAATCAGAGAAGAAGGAGAAAGCAAACTGTCCTCCTGTTGACTCAGCTTCCCATCCGAGGACCATCTTCTCTACACAGAGCCTTCCTGCTTCAAAGCTAACAGCAACACAGCGTGTCTGCCCCATACTATGTGTTAGCTTAAAGGCTAAGAAAAAGAATTTGGGGGAGATTATGTGTAACAGAAACACCAGCCGTAACAACACAAAGTAAATATAACAACTATCGGCTGTAAAAGAAAAGACACACAAATAAAATCTATGCCTTGAAGCCAGAGAAAGACTGTCTGGCTGTGTCTTTCCCAGATAGCAGCAGCAGCTGCAGAGAGAATCAACATATGGTAGATCTAATGTTTCAGACCAGTACCAAGTCGGAACATACAGATGTATGGCATAAGAAGATAAGATAGATATGTTGAAATAAAAGCAAGTGCAGATCAAAATTAACGAAAACTTAATGACCATATACAAATGGCCTGTGAAAATGTCCTGCATGGTTCAATGTATAATAAATACAAAGATTGAAATAAAACCCTGAATACAAAATGAAAGCTACTCCCTTTCATCTAATCTTTCTCCACTGCCCAGCCTTGACAATGATCTGCCACAGCTCCCTCTCATCACCTTTGTGCTGATGGACTTTGTTGTCCTTTCTGTTTCCTCATTCTTTCTTTGTTCTTCAGCACACATCAGAAATAGCACTTCTTACTCAGCCGTCTTTATTCTGTAAGGACCCGATTGTCCAGGGGATTGCATCGTATATAATCACTTGCACCTGCACCATTCTGAATGGGTAGGATCTTACAGCCACATGGCACTCACTTTTAAATGACAACAACAGACAATCAGTTTGGTTTTTGGCAAAGAAGTTTGGGGGTTTTCAGGTTTTCAAGCAGATACTTTCCACAAAAACTTGTGTTTCAGCAAAGCACCACTTTCTATTGACCTGCAGTTGCAATGGAAAATAGTCAACCATCCCTAATATTTAACCTCACTAGGTGAAGAGGAGCATTCTGCAGTTATACAAAATGGCTAAAAAGGGTAATTTGGCCCTTGCCACGGACTGAGTTTGCTCGCCTCCATGGGGAGAAGATTCCCGACAGCAGAGGACTCTTTAAACAAGGAGCCAAAGGCAGAACAAGGTCCAATGGAAACTGAATTTAGAAAAAAAACATAGTAGAAATAAAGCACAGATTTTTAACAGGGATGGTAATCAACCAATGGAACAGATCAAAGGTGTGCGGTAAATTCTCCATTGTTTGGAATTGTTCAATCGAGACCAGACCTCTTTTTAATAGCTCTTCTGTAGCTCAGCCACACTTCATTTATCTTGATGCTGGAATGACTGTATGAAACTCTAGGCCAAGATTATGGTAGAGGTCAGACTAGCCAATCATAATTATCCCTACAGGACTTAAAGTCTATGCACTTTTGAGTATATAATACACCTTTTCTGTATTATAAATATGCAGCTATTTGTGTCTATCATAAGAATTCTTGTTCACTCCTGTTAAGAGGTGGGGTTTTTCCTTTTTAAAATTTTTTGGCCTCCTTTTAACACTATCTAGGTAAGAGCAGCGTAAATTAAACCCTGAAAAATATTAAAGCCCTGATAATGATCTGAACTAAGCAAGAGCCATCAAATTGAGAGCTAAATGGGAAACTATTCCCAAGCAGAGCTGAACAAGTTAAGGCTTACAGGACTCTGAAGAGCACTTAATTCCCTCTAGTCTATGAGCAGCCGCTTAGTGCTTGGTCTCAATACATCCTCAAGTGCATATACCCCAGTCCAAGGATGGGGATTTTTAGTCATTGTACATATGGCATAAGGAAATCAGACTGAAATTCCTTAACCTCTGTTGGACCTGCAGAGAGATTAGCAGCAACTTACATTGCTCTGAGCAAAATGAAATCAAAGCCGTGAAAGCATCACGTAGAAAGGTTGCGCCTGTGTGGAAGGGGAAAGGTTCTCTGGCCAAAGAGACTTTTCTTTTTCCCTGGAGAAAAAGCTTTCCTTTGTTGTATGGAATATTCACTTCTTAGTGCTTTACTGCACCTAATCCTACTGAAATTTGCTGTAACTGCCCATCTGGGGACTCATGTGACCCTGTCACCACATTATTTCAGACTTGTCTACCCTTAGTGCGCGGCAGTGAAGAGACTACCTGTGCTGATGCGCGCGCTTCTTCCATTGACGTAGGTGCGTCACCTCCCTGAGAAGTGGTAGCTACATTGATTGGAAAAGCCCTCCTGTTGACATATCACTGTCTACACCAGGAGTCACGCTGGTATAACTGCGTCACTCGGGGGTGTGGATTTTTCCTGAGTGACATAGTTATACTGCCACACGTTTGTAGTGTAGACCAGGATTAAGACCTGGCCTACCGTTTTGCTGGCATAGCTACATCAGCTAGGAGTGTTTAAAAAGTCAGCCCCCCCTCCCTCCCCCCAGCCAAAACAGCTGTGCTGGAAAAACACCCAGTATAGACACAACTGTGCCAACAGAAGAGAGCTTCTGTTACTTTAACTAATGTCTTTTGAGAGCTGGCAGAAGAATTCCACCAATGGACTTTGCCAGCCTAGGTGTCCTGGCCAAGGCTCTGTGGTATAGACATGTCCTGAGAAATTTGCAAGGATTTATGGATTATTCTTGCGAAGCCTCTTTGAGATAGGGAAATATTATTGCCTCCATTTTACAGAAGGGGAACTGAGGCACAGAGAGATCAAGTGACTTGTTCAAGGTCACACAGGGAGTGCCTCGACCACAAGACTCTCCTTCCTGGAGTTTTACGTTACTTTTCAAACTATCCACTTATTTACCTGCTATTTTGCCTCATTATAGCAGGAAATTAAATGACTACTATTATAGTTAAGACTGCATAGTAGTTTCCATTCTAATGCACTAGTTTTGTGATTTTCTGAAGGTTCACCCTTTGGGCTGGGATTCCCTAGACTCAATCTCTGCCTGAGGCGACTTGGTAGTTGGTGTTTGAGTACATAGGGAGCTTTCCATGGGCATATGGAATGGCAAGGGCCAAAATGCAAAGGTGCTTATGGGAGAATTGGACAAGCAGGAGAGCAAAGGTGTGAATCGAGCTTGCAATGAGATAAGAGGATGAACAGATGGGGCAGGGCTTCACAGTGATGTGCACACAATTGTTTCCTTCTGTTCTATCCACACTTCCACCCAGTGCCTTCCCAACCTGAGTGCCTGGCCCCTTCTTGCCAGCTCCCTCTGGGAATGCCAGTGAGCAAGATTCCAAATGAAGGCTTTTCTAATGGGCTTGGGTCTATAGTGGAGGAAGACAGGAAGGTTTGGGAGGCTATCTTACACTTTTGGGAGATTAACGTAAGAACGGCCACACTGGATCAGACCAATGGCCCATCTAGCCCAGTATCCTGTCTTCCGACAGTGGCCAATGCCAGGTGCTTCAGAGGGAACGAATAGACCAGCTAATCATCAAGTGATCCATCCATCAGCCATTGGTAGGGGAAAGGCTGTGTTTGGCTTCTGAGTTACATTTCGAAGTTAATGCCTTGCTAAATGATTATGTCTTAGTGCTTGTCAGTGCTGGGAACTTACATCAGCATAACTATGTCACTCAGGGTTGTGAAAAATCCACAGAGAAGGAGCTATGCTGACCTAATCCCGGGTAGACAGTGCTAGGTCGAACGAAGAATTCTTCCATTGACCTAGCTGTCATCTCTGGGGGAGGTGGATTACCTACGTCAACGGGAGAGCCCCTCCCGTCAGCGTGGAGCATTTTAGGTGTAGACCTACGCTAAGTGTTAGTGCAGGATCGATTTTGCAGGTTCAATTGAGCAGCGGTAAAGACTCACTAAATTGAACACGGAAGTTAACTCTGTAAATCCACCCTGGCTAGTAACGTAGCGCTGCGTTGGGCATTTCTCGTCGGCACAGCGCAGTGGAGATGCCGCGGTAAGTAGACGTTAGGAGGTTGACGGGAGATATGCAAGTTACTGTACGTAGCTTGTGTATCTCCCGTCAACTGCTGCCAAAATCCACAGCCAGTGTAGAGCAGGCCTTAGTGTGGGCTGTAAAAGCTGAACTGCTGAACATCACTGAGGTCCCTGCAGTCGACAGAGGTTTCCAAGGTCACTCACGGGGGAAGGAAAGCAGTGCGCAGCAGCTAGATTACTGTACAGTTGGTTGGGTCGGTAATTGAGGTCTGGCTTCCTTGCCAAGGTCATTCTGAAGAAAATGGTTGAGTGACTGTGAAGTTACTGCTCAGTTTTATAGTGTATCGAGAGTTTTATCACCCATAAAAAGAACTTTACAAAATCATTCCTCCCTTTTGCTCTCACTCGACAACGTACGTTCTCAGAGCTCTGTACTTCAGTGAGGAGATGTCTCTCTTGGGCACTTTGTGTAGCAGGTCTCTCTTAGACAGTCTGCACTTGCCATTTTGGAGCCTGGCTGGGGAGAGGGCAACAGGGCTGCCTCAAGACTCATAGTGAATTCGAGTTTTGTTTGACTCCCTATAGCAGACAGAGCCTATTCTCTTCCAGTACAAGTGCTAACCTGCCTTTCATGCGAGGTTTCTGGGCCTGGTTCTCCAGTCACTCGCACCCATGTAAAGTGAGTGTAAAATACTGCCTCGTCAAAATGGCAGCGTTTGGCCCCACTTTGCACAGATGTAAATAATAACGGGACAGGGCCGTGGAGTGTCTAGCAAAGATACAATGCTCTTCACAGCTAACGGGACCCTTTGCCTTTGGTGTAAACAGTGTCTCTGCCTTGGCTTAGCTAAAGAAGGAGAATGTTAGTGCAACTTTTTATTCCTCTGCCTTTGTACGCCTGGCTCATCTCTAGAATCACTCAGCCAGTTGAAGCATAAGGCAGAGTCTTGAGGAAACACTTTCCATTCATGGTGTATTCCATTGTTACTCCCAGAATTGTGGGTCCTTTTCTTTGACAGCAATGTAGTCTCTGCTCCGCAAGCTCCTGGCCTCTGCTGACCTCTGACAGCTAGAACGCCCGCTTGCTCTTAGATAGGGAATCTGTAAAATCTTTGTAGGTGCTAGAACTAAGACCGGAGTAATTTAACCGAATAAAGGCTTAAGCCCCATAAGAAACAAACACATCTGTATTAGTCACCTACTTCACTGACACCAGACTGTAATTTGCACGTTGAGAAGAGCCTTTTATTTCCTTGTCTCTTTAACAAGGCGAATGGAATATTCCCAGGCCTGTTTTTGTTCCGATGCTCTTTGCTAGAGTTAAAGAGGAAATGGAATTTGAAATGCTCTCTTTCCCTCCCTCCATTTCTTGCTGTTCCCTCCCGCCCCCAGCCTCCCTCTGTCTTTGCCGTTCCCCTCCTGGCTCGCAGGCAGAACACTGCTGAATATGCTAAATTAGGCCATTAGAGGAATTCATTTCTCTTTATTAGCCTGTGTCAAATCCTTTTTATTAGTGGCTGAAAACGACCTCTCTTCTGCAGTAAAATGTCAGGCCAGTTCAGCCCTTTTATTTGTTCTGCGCTGACGAGGATCAAACTCTCCCTGAATTAGTGTAGAGAGATTTATTTCCTCCAAATTTTGAATAGCTCAAGGAGGAGCGGGGGGAGGCAAGCGAGCGAGTGAGATCCCTGCTCAACTCCAGTGTAGGTCATATGTGTCTGCACTGGACCTTGGAAAGACTGGTTGCTTTAATGAGCAGGGAGCCCTACTTCTACCCATATGGAGAAGGTGAAGGCGACTACTAACCCTCTGTCATTGCACAAGCCTGAGCTTTTTATTACCATGATTTGAGAAAATGATCTATTGAAAACGGAGGTTTGCTTTGAGTCTCCATTGCCACCGCAGCCTCCTCTAGACAACAAAACAGAGACCGAAATCATTTTGTCATGTCAGCAGCCACACACAGTGTGGTCTTGGATGATTGGTCTGCAGCAGTGCCTAGTGCACTGCGTACCATGGGTGTGGAGCTGGCCACAACCTTGCACAGATCTCAGTGGGAAGAAAAGCTTCCTCGCAGTCCATCTGTACTCTCCTTTCACTCCATCATCCTGTTACACACTGCTTAGATGCCAGGGTGAGAGGCACTCTAGGAATGGTAATAGACAAATGCTCTGTTCTGTCATGTTACCTCTCCCTTCTTGCTGTCTGTACCTGTCAGGTATTTGTACACACCTGCCTTAACCCCCACGCTCAGCTGTTGCTCAGCCAAGCTCTTTGAATAGTTCTGAGATGTCAGTTCCCTCCAGAACATTTCTGTTGCTCTGTTCTGCACGTCTTTTACTTTGCTCATCTCTTTCTGGACACAGGGTTCAGAACTAAGCCCAAAATGCCAAAGGAAACTGGGTCATGGGGAAGGGAGCAGGGAGACATGAATCCAGCCAGCCTTATCTCCCTTCCATGTTTGTCCGCTTAAGATCCCTCCTCTAGCCTATCTGGGAAGGGCAGGTGAAGAGTCCTATCCACAGCCAGCTCTTGGAACTCCCTCCGTTCAGAAGTCTGCAGCACGTTATGACATCCTTGTTGATGTCTTCTGGGACAGTGAAAATCCCCTCTGTCGTCTCAGAAGCTGCTGCCTGCTCTTATTTATCATTATTAAACCAAACTTTTCACAGATGGTCACTAATTGTGTGATCCTCATTGCCTGGTGCCCAACTTGAGATTTGCAGAGGTGCTGAGCACTCACAGGTGTACCTGAAGTCACTGGGAGACCACAAGAGACCACAGTGATCATCTAGTCTGCCCTCCTCAGGCCAGAGAACTTCCCCAAATAATTCACTGGGAACTGGGCTTTGAACATAAAAAGTGCTAAGGACTATGAAAAATCAGACCCTCAGTGTCTCAAGTTGAGCACCCAAAATTAGCGGACGCTGTTGACAATTTTGGCCTTAATCTCTTTGTGCTTCAGTTCCCGAAATGTCAAATGTGGGTAACACCAGCTCATCTCACAGGGATACTGTGAAAATAAATGTATGGATGTTTGTGAAACACTCGGATACTCTGGTGGTAAACACCATAGAAATAAATTAATGAAGTATTCAGTGCAGGGTCTGGCTGGTGTGTGTTGTATGAGGCCTAGGGCCACACAGTGACTGTGGTGGATAAAAAGAAAGATTGAATAGCTAGCTATTCACTGAGCATTGTCCATCTTCACTTACTGAGGGAGGGGCCCATGGAAAAAACAATCATTGATCCTGGAAGTAAAGATTGTATTATAATGCATTCCTCAGGGGCGAGGATGGAATTAAAGGTGCACTGATAAAATTATTTAACTGGGGATTTCCTAACTTTTGAGTGGTTGATTTTGCAATCTCCATGCTCTCTCATTGCGGGTTGTTGGTTTGTTTGTTTTTTGGTCTTTGGTAACACTCACTTGAGTAAAGTAAATTTTGCAGCCTCGCCACATGCCAGAACCCTGCCTCCCACTTGGAGATGTGGTTGTAGGGTGCCCCCTCTTCTTCTATACAGACAGGGCCGTGGCACAGCGGATCCCTCATTCCCTAGGAGTAGCTGCAGGGGCCGTCCTCTTAGAAGCAGCAGGTGTGGCCACAGGGTCAGAGTGGTGTAGCTGAATCCCCTGTAATTATCCCATCAGTAAGGATGCCTCAGCTTGGGTTTGGATTTGGCCCCTCTGCACTTGTCTGCTTTTGCCAGACACTGTCCCCTGCTGTGAGGACCCCCATTTTAACAGCCCATTGAAATGCATGGGATAGTTCACATTTGCCAAAGCTTTTGTTTCAGGCTCTCTGCAGACTCAGGCAGACATAACTGCATCATCTATGCTCAAACCACTGTTTCCATGCAATATTCCATGTTTCCATTCAATATGTTGTGGCCTAGATCATCTTCATCGTTCATTATTCTGACCCCACCAATTGTCCCTGAATTCTTCTGCTGGCTAGTCTCCCCTCCCCCAGCATCAAGTGCTGTGTTCTTGTTCTTATCCTCAAGGACCATCGCTATTTAACCCAAGCCTATTTCTCTGCTCTATTACCGTATCACATTGTAAGCTTCCCCCTTCACTCCAGCAATGCTGCCATCTTCCCTCACAACTCTTCTTGTTTCTGCCTCAGGCATCTTCAAGCTCTATTCCATGCTGGAATACCTTCCACCAGTCTAGGCTCCTTCAAATCCCTCTTCTTCAAACCCCACTTTTACCATGATGCCTACCAAACATGCACAGCACCAGACCGGGGATCAGGTGACCTGGCTTCTATTCCTGGCTCTGCTGACCTGGAAAAGTCACTTCATTGCTCTGAGCCTCAGTTTCCCCATCTGTAAAATGGGAGTAATGATACTGACCTTCTTTGTAAAGCAGTTTGAGCTCTACTGATGAAAAAATCTAGATATTATTATTGTTATTAAGTGGTGAGGTGAAGGTAATGCCACTGATCAGCTCCTTTGTCTCTATTTAATAAACAAAACACAAAAACCCTCTACCTACAAATTGTGCACACAGTCTGCTAGTCAGTGCAAACCTAAGTTTACATTACTGCTCCACCCTTTTCCACCCTTTGCTCATTTTAACCACCTGCTACATCTTGCCTTGAATTACAGTAGTAAGCTTTTGGGGGCAGCTCCCAGCACAACGGAGCTCCAAACTGGTTGTAGTTTCTAGGCACTACTATATAATAATAAATAACCTGTACGGAAGAATCTTGCCTTGACCCCAGGGAAATGGGCTAGATAGTCTAATTGTCACTTTCTATCTCCAACTTCTAGGATTCTTTGAAGGAAACTGCTTGAGCTGTAGGCATGTCAAAGAAATTGCTTCCTGAGCATTTGCCAAGGGGGTTACAAATTGTTCCTTTCTCCACCCCGTGTGTGCACTTCAATTCTCCCCATAAAATTGAAAAAGGAATTTGTGCAGTGTGGAGAGGTTGGGGGGTGCGCTGTTCAACTCTGGCCACCTGGCATTACTGCTTGGCTTATTAGTTCCTGGTAATTTAGTGCCCTTGCACAGGGTCGATTTGTGCCTTTCATTTCTAATTGATCTAGTGGCTGTTTAAATGGCAGCAGGCATCTGTTGAGAGATGGAAGGTTCATAAGGCGCAATAATTCATAACACCGTCTGGAATTTGCCTTTCATATCCCTCAGCTAAACCTCTGCAGAGCTGCCTAAATTATGACTGCTGAGGCTTTTTTTCATATTCTATTCAGGGCTTGGAGAATCTTGCATTAAACTGGGATCAGTCTAGATTAGACTATAATATGCTGTAGTATTAGTGGCTGCAGATGAAGATTTATACCAGAGTTTAACCCCTTCACCTGACTTTCTCTTTGTCTTGGTCCTGGAAGGCTTGGCTAATCCGTTGCTTCCTGTGATTTGTTGATGTGTTTAATAGATCTTTCAGCTTACTGCCCTCTTGGGAGCATGAAGTGTCCAAGACTTTTAAAAAATTAAACCACACTTGCTTTGATTAAATAAGGTGCCTTTCAGACCTTAGTGAAATAGGCACGTTTTTTCAATTCCCAACATATATATAGGGAGGAAAAGACAGGATATCTGGTGTCATGTTAGGAATGTGTTACCAATTTAAGCAGCTCCATTGCCAACCTGCTGTATGGATTTGAAGACTAGTTAATTTATTTGTAACACAGTTCTTGTGCTTCCCATTTCCTCTAGATTTGATAAGTGTGGGCAGCCAAATAAAGTTTTACCATCACATGTTTAAATGCAGCTTCAATTTGGAATCCCTACTTTTACACAACGTTAGTATTTGGATTTAGCTGGGTTGTTACAAAGCTGAAATACCAGTTGTTCTTTCAGGAAGCAAAAAGTGTTGATTGCTCTTTTTCACTGACAGAGGTTTTACTGCCCTTATTTGGGGGCGAAACATGGCAACTCCCCAATCTGGGATTAAACAGAAAAATGAAAGACCAGTTGCAGGCAGCTTTACAGAGTGGGCAGGTCTCTGGGCCGAGTCATCCACACCCAGGGATAATGGGCAGGGGAGTGAAGCTCAGTTTTCTGAAGTGCAGCTTCATCCCATCACAAGCCATTGGGCATATTTATTGCTAGTAGTCAATGATCAGTTAATTGCCAAATTAGGCTGTCCCCTGATACCACCCCCTCCATAAACTTATCAAGATCAGCCTTGAAGCCAGCTAGGTTTCTCGCCCCCACTGTTCCTCTGGGGAGGCTCTTACAGAACTTCACTCCTCTGATGGTTAGAAACCTTTGTCTAATTTCAAGACTAAACTTCCTGATGGACAGTTTATATCCATTTGTTCTTGTGTCCATATTGTTAGACTTTGTGAGGGACTGATCCAAAGCCATTGAAAGTATTTCCCTTGACTTCAGTGGGTTTTGGAGTCAGCCCCAAATGTCCATGGTCCCTTTCTTTCAGCACATATGAGAACTTCCCATATTCATCAGGCTACTTGCCACTTTGCTGCCAAGTTGAAGAACCTTAGGGCGCAGACCATGTAAACCAGTGTTTTTTGACCTGTGGCCCATGGACCACTGCAGGTTTGCAGACTATGTCTAAGATTTCCAAAGAGGTCCACACCTCCCTTTGAAATTTTGTAGGGGTCCTCAAATGAGAAAAGGCTGAAAATCACTGATGTAAACTAACACAAAATACCTTTTCAAAATCAACTATATAGACAACAGTAGACTCTGGATGTGAGAGAAAAATAGTGAAATAAACACCCTCTACAGCACAAGAGATTAGAGAGAGAGAGAGAGGAGAAAGAGATAACACACTGACCTATTTGAGGACCTAGCCTTGGTGCAAGATGAGATCAGGGTAGTTGGCATTGCTGCTGTTAACCTACATATAGAGAGAGACGAGAACATGATAACAGTCTTCAAGGACATAAAACGCTGTTATAAAGAGGAGGGTGATAAATTAATTGTTCTCCTCATCCACTGAGAACAGGAAAAGTAGTAATGGCCTTCAATTGCAGCAAAGGAGGTTTAGGTTGGACATTAGGAAAAACTTCCTGTCTGTAAGAGTAGTTCAGCACTGGAACAAATCACCTAGGGAGGTTGTGGAATCTCTGTCACTGGAGTTTTTAAAAACAGGTTAGACAAACAGCTGTCAGGGATGGTCTAGATAATATCTAGTCCTGCATCAGTGCAGGGGACTGGACTAGATGACCCATCAAAGTCCCTGAAAGTCTCCTCCAGTCTTACACGTCTATGATTCTGTGACACTATTATTCTATGATACAGATAGATAGATAGATTAGTTATAATAGAATCATATATGTGATAAAACTTTTAAAATCATATAAAATGTTCTTTCAGCACAGGTTTTTGTAAATACACACACACACACAAACCTGTGCTGAAAGAACATTATTTAGATTGTAGAGTCAAGCACTCAAAAGTTATGAAATGCCAAGATTTAGGCTGCCTTTGCAACCTTAATTCTTCCCCTTGTGAATATGCATTATGATACAGTCCTTAATTACATGGTAACATACTGTTTTTTCCACAGGCTCCCTTTGCACTGGGGGAGCCTGGTGCAGCTCTGTGCATCAGGGAGATGAAGGGAGCCTGGGCTGGTGTTGGCCTCTTGTCTTGTGCTACTGCCCCCATCATCTTCTTCAGCTGCTGTCTCCTCCTGGATGATGTGCCAGGCCCTGATCCAGCTGGGGGAGTATGGAGAGGAGGTTCTGGGCTGTCCGTTCAGCTGGCACCACAATAGCTGCTAGTGCCCTAAAGACACAATTGCAGACAAATACCCACTGCCGTCCCACAGCGCAGCTGGATGAATGAGATTCTGTCTTGAGAGTCAGGAATGCGTGTCATAGGGCTGCCAAATTCATGACTATCAGGAGAGACACCTGACACTTGGCAACCCTTTAGTGATGCTGTTAGAGCTTCTCAAACACAGTTTGGAAGAATCTTTTATATTGGAAAATGTTAGGCAACCTAAATATATGGGTCAATACCAGCTCCCCCTGTAATATACAACAGCAAGAAATGTACATACACCAGACAAAGCAACAAACTCAATTGCTCCCTGCCAGGATCAGTAAGCAGAGCAGGCAACACCAGAGCAACCCACTGCCCCTAGAGCCTCGCTCACACATGTTAATCCAGTGCCTCTCCAGAAATGCAAGATGGCAAGCCAGTGCCCAAATGGATAGGACTAAGACAGGCTAGTGTGTGAACTCCCAGATTAGATTACATTTATTTGTAAAGCTAGATTGGTTTGTCATATTTTTTGTTATGGTATCATTACAGGACAGAGTTAAGGATGCTTGGGTTAACTGTGCATTTCATACCTTAATATGTTTAGATTTCTTTGACGTTGAAGCTTAATTCTGAGAGATGGACTGAGTTTAGCACAATTCTGCACAGACTTAGAGGAATGAGAATTCACATTCCTCAGAAAGATTAAGTATCAGCTTTTTGGACCTTTATTGGACAGCCAAAGGAACTGAAATCCCAGAAAATGCTCAAGGTATCATGACATGCATTAAGCATTGTGACACCTCCCCCCCCCCCTGCAATCTGGACTGGTGTGTAGCTGTGTCACCCTGATCCCTCACTCCTGGGCCCCGACTTACCCTGCTTTGTTGTGTGGACCACCCACTCCTGGGTCAGCCCACGCCCAGTCTCCTGCCAGTAATCGGTCCCTGACTTAGTGAAGGAGTGCTTTTGGCCAGCCGCTCATGGGATTGAACCCCAGCAAACACTCCAAGTCCCAGATGCAACCCTGGGAACTGCCATCTTACAGAGTTCAGTGCTGTACACTGCACCCTGCAAGCTCATTACATTGTCCATCAATTTACCAAAGAAATTGAGATGCATCAGCTCTGTCACTCTTAAGTGAAGTCTCTGCACGCTCTTGGTCGATATGCACTGTTTTAGATAAAACAAACAAAAACGTTTTTTGACTCCAGCAAGATTTTAAGTGATTATAAATCAGATTATTATGAATCAAGGATTGGATCACAATTAATTAAAAAATAACTCGCATCCTAAACTAAACTTAATATTTCAGTAGCTTTTCAGTCTGTGATGTTAGTTTACCCACAGGCTGGCGGAGATGACACCTTGCAGCCCGGCCGCCCCCTGTGGGCAGTCAGTCAGTGTCCTTGTTGTTGCATGGCAGATGGATTCCAAGGGACAGCTCCCGAGACAAAGATGCCTCTCTCTTTTAACAAGTTTCCTTGACATGTACGGCAATGGGCAATGACTTGAGTCAAATGAGTGTCGCCTTATCAGGTGCTCAGGCCAGTCCATTGTTCCTGTAGGCATGCCTTTGCAACGTGGCAACCTTCACTTTGCTTGGTGTTTGCCTAGATCTAGTCAAGCCATGTGAGACACACCTTTGGGGATATTACATAGCAGAGTTTCATATTTGTACGTATGTGACACTGCAGGAAACATACTACCATAACAATAATGTTCAATATGTCATGAGTATTCCTAAAACGCCTTACATGACATAGAGTTCCAGAGGGGTAGCCGTGTTAGTCTGTATACAGCAAAAACAACGAGAGTTCTGTGGCACTTTAAAGACTAACAAATTTAATTTCAGCAGGCATAAGCTTTCGTGAGCCTCAGCTCACTTCCTCAGATGCAGTAGGTAGAAATGATACAGCAAATAGGTAACATATAGGAGGCATCATATATATATATACAAGCACATAGAGAACAATGGGGTAGGTGGATAAAAGCCGGGTACTTGAGGCCTAATGACAACCATTGAGTAGGAGGTGAGAATGGGTGATCAAAGCAATTTACCTCTTGTAAGGAGACAGCCATTCCAAATCTCTGTTTAAACCCAGTTTAAATGTGTCGAGTTTGCAGATAATTTCTAACTCAGCAGTTTCTCTTTGAAGTCTGTTTTTGGAGGTTTTTTGGAGAAGTACAGCAACCTTCAGGTCAGTGACAGTGTGCCCTGGGAGATTGAAGTGTTCTCCAACTGGTTTATGGATGTTATTATTTTTTATGTCTGATTTGTGTCCATTTATCCTTTTGCGTAGTGATAGTCCAGTTTGGCCAATGTACATGGCAG
Source organism: Emydura macquarii macquarii (assembly GCF_026122565.2). NCBI lineage: Eukaryota > Metazoa > Chordata > Testudines > Chelidae > Emydura > Emydura macquarii. The sequence continues at coordinate 352,651 of NW_027130449.1, read as the reverse complement.
AAGGTCATTGCTGGCACATGATGGCATATATAACATTAGTAGATGTGCAGGTGAATGAGCCCCTTATGGTGTGATTGATGTGGTTAGGACCAGTGATGTTGTCACTAGAATCGATGTGTGGGCAGAGCTGGCAATGGGGTTTGTTGCAGGGATAGGTTCCTGGATTGGACTTCTTGTAGGGTGTATGTTTGCTGGTGAGTATTTGCTTCAGGTTGGGGAGCTGTCTGTAAGCCAGATGGGTCTGCCGCCCACTGACTGAGCGAGAGACGGATCATCTGCTAGGATATGTTGTAGATCTTTAATGATGTGTTGCAGAGATTTTAGCTGGGGACTGTAGGTGATGGCCAGTGGTGTTCTGTTGTTTTCTTTGTTGGGTCTGTCCTGTAGTAGGTGACTTCTGTGTACCCGTCTGGCTCTGTCAATTTTTTTCTTCATTTCTCCAGGTGGGTATTGTAGTTTTAGGAATGTTTCATAGAGTTCCTGTAGGTGTTTGTCTCTGTCTGAGGGATCGGAGCAAATCCAGTTGTATCTTAAGGCTTGGCTGTAGACAATGGATCGTGTAATGTGTCTAGGGTGAAAGCTGGAGGCATGAAGATACGTATTGCGGTCAGTTGGTTTTCGGCATAGGATGGTATTAATGTGACCATCCTTTATTTTTAATGTACTGTCCAGGAAGTGGATTTCTTGTGTGGACTGGTCCAGGCTGCGGTTGATAGTGGGAGGGAAATTATTAAAATCCCGGTGAAATTCTTCGAGGGACTCCTTCCCGTGGGTCCAGATGATGAAAATGTCATCAATGTAGCATAGGTAAAGAAGAGGTGTTAGGGGACGAGTTTTGAGGAAGCATTGTTCTAGGTCAGCTATAAAAATGTTGGCATACTGTGGGGCCATGCAGGTGCCCATAGCTGTGCCACTGACTTGGAGGTATAGATTGGCTCCAAATCTGAAGTAGTTGTGGGTCAGGACAAAGTCACAAAATTCAGCTGTCAGGTGTAACATATGATCATCGGGGAAAATGTTCTTGATGGCTTGAAGTCCATTTTTGTGTGGAATGTTGGTGTAGAGGGCTTCTACATCCATAGTGGCTAGGATGGTATTTTCTGGGAGATCACTGATGGATTGTAGTTTTCTCAGGAAGTCAGTGGTATCACGAAGATAGCTAGGAGTGCTGGTGGCATAGGGCCTGAGGAGAGAGTCCATAACAAACTTTGCATTAGACAATACACAGTTACCTTATAAGGGTGAACATGAATGATACACAAATCACACTATAAGAGGGGTACAGCAAATCACATGAGGTACACCAAATCGCAAGCATTCACATATCTACTACTAGTAACTGCTTAAATTAATTTTCTTTGTTAATGTCTCTAAGTACCTTTTTTCTCCACCAGCAAGATCCAGAAGGCCATTCAGACAATGACAGATGAAAATGATGATCTACATCATCATAAAAGGAGATTGTGTTAGGATGAGAGTTACAGCTGTCCAAAAAGATCCACAGAAATTGTAAACTTATTTGAAGCCCAGGCAATGTGGAACAGAAGACATTGTGTGTTTCTACCCGATTGCCTGGTTTTGCTGATGTGTTTATGGTCCAAAGAACAGATAACAGAGTGTCTGCTCATATTCTACTTCTTTATCCCATAGACATTACCCACTAAAGGTGAGATGTCAATAAAGAGTTCAATAAAGGGCACAGCAACTATGGGAATGGGTCACTGATCCTAAGATTTTTCACGGGTGAGCTTCCAGGTGGAAGAACAGTTTAGCTAGCGAGACAGAAGTTGTTTCTGAAGAGGCTGACAGGTGGAGATGCAACCAAGACATCCTGGGAGAATGCAGGGTTAGGTGCTACAGTAAGAAAAGAGAAAGGGCCATTTCTGATTTTTGTGGGTGGTGTCCCAGCACGTTCCACACAAGGGTTTCCATTTCTCACTTGATACAATGGTTTAACATTTATGTATATGTTCCTGAAGGATTTTGAAAAGGGAGATTTCAAGGTGGATCATACCACATATCCAGTGATAAGCACCATTTCAGAATGGTTTGCACCATTTCCTAAAGGACTAATGTCCAACCAAAAGATCACAGGGTGAAATCCTGGCGCGAATGAAGCAAATGGCAACACTCCCACTGACTTAGCAGAGCCAGAATTTCACCCATAATATCAGTGATGTTCATTGAAGAACTCAGCTCCCAGTGGCTGAAGACTCCTGTCCATAACATACATGAAAATGCTTGATAAAGACTGGCTGGTGGCCAGAAATCCTGACAGGCCATTTTGACTTTGTAATGTGCTAACTCAGGCTACAATTTGCAGTTGTGGTTTCCTAATTAAAAATGGCCCAACATCAGAGGTGCTGAGTGTACATACACTCTGTAGGCTTCAAACAGAGCTGCAGGTGCTCAGCACTGATATAAATCAGGTCACTTTTACTGAGGTGCTGAAACATGGATTTAGGGATATAGATTCGGCATCCAGGGTTTTTGTTAAGCACTTGGGAAACCTCTGACCTATAATGATTGAAAACTCAGTCAAGCTAACAGGTATGTGAGAGCTGAAGGGAGGGAATTTAATGAAGGCATTCATAGGTTTCCTTTAATGAAGGGTCTCAAAGGAATCGCTGCACTGAGCGTGGGTTTTTGTTTGTGTAGTTTTGTGCCCTGCTAGTAAAGAAGTCCCCAGTGTATGCTGAGTTTGTTGGTTTCATTATGTTTAATTTATTTTTCCTGTTTGCTGGTGATGTCATGCCTGCCCCAGGGTGGCTGCGAGCCCATGCTGGGGGGTGTTACCAGTGGTGTTGTGAATTCTAGAATGGCAGGTTCAGCTGACTGAGGCCTGGTCTACATTTGGAAGTCAGACTGGCATCACTATGTCAGTCAGGGGAATGAAGAAAACACGCCTGCTAACAACAGAGCCATGCTAACAAAACCTCCAGTGAAGAGCATGATTTCTTTTCATCACTCAGCTTACTGTTTGTTAACCAATCACTCTCCAGCCTGTTCTCCACCTCCTCTCTCAGGATGCCGGTTAAATCCATAGCCCCATTCTCCAGGTTCTCTGACTCCAGACATGGCTGATAGATGGTTCGAGGGGTTAGAAACAACCTGTTCTGAGGACATAAAGACAGTGCTGTTGCATAGCAGGAAACAAGCCACTCATGACACATATGTCCAAAAGTGGAAGAGATTCAAACACTGGTGTGACTTGAAACATATTTCTCCTGTATCCTTTCTGCTATCATATGTACTAGATTTCATCCCACAAGACTGTTCCTCAAGAGACTAGGAAGGTAACCTCTTCCCACAAAACAGATGCCCCACACTGGCCTGGGATCTCAACTTTGCACTCAGATGTCTTACAAGACCCCACCCTTTGAATCCATTGGCACCTGTTCTCTTTTATACTATGAAGACCACATTTCTAGTAGCTATTACTTCTGTTTGAAGAGTGGGGAATATAGGGGTTCTAATGGCATACCCCTTCCCCCACCCGATAACAGTCTTTTCTGAAGACAAGGTCGCTCTATTTCCTCATCCCAAATTCCTGCTGAAAATATCTTTGGACTTCCACATAAGCCAACTTTTCCACCTTCCATTTTCTTTCCTAAACCACACCGGGACAAAAGAGATGCATCATTACACACACTAGATTGCAGGAGGGCATTAGCCTTTTATTTAGGTAGGAATAAGCCCTTCAGAAAATATCCCAGACTATTTCTCTGCATTGCAGCAAGAACTAAAGGATCTCCAATTTCCAAGCAAAGGCTGTCCAGATGGATATTGGGCTGTGTTACCCACTGCTATCAGTCTCATGATCTTCAGCCTCCTTCTAGAATACAAACTCGCTCCAAAAGATCCCTCTCCACTTTCATAGCCTTCCTCAAAAACCCTCTGGTTTCAGAAATATGTAGAGCTGTGACGTGGACATCCATTCTTATATTCGCTTAACATTACACTCACTCATGACTCAACCTCCAGTACCATATTTGGTTTCACTGTTTTATCCTTAATCCTAAACTCGACTCCAAAGCCCCATCCCTCTGTTAGGGGTTCTGCTGCAGAGTACCTATAGTGGAGCACCCATAGGGACACTACTCAAAGAACAAGAGAAGGTTATTCACCTTGTGCAATAACTGTGGTTCTTTGAGATGTGCCCCCCCTATGTGTACTCCATGACCCACTCTCATCCCCTCTGATTTAGCTTTGTGGTAGAGAAGGAACTGAGGGCAGTTTGCTATATAGCCCCAGTGCAGGGCATGAGAAGGGGAGGGCGCAAGCGTGGACCGAACAGATGCTGCTACCTAAAACCTCTAATCTGAGACACATGGGGTGCAAGCGCACCTAGAGCAGAGCATTCACAGGAGCACACAGCTCAAAAAAACACAATTACTGCACGAAGTGAGGAACTTTCTCTTTTCAACTTCTTGATTTTGTGCCGAGTGCTCATCTCTTCCCACTTTTTACCCTTCCCTTTTGCTATTAATTAACGTCCTCCTGACTCCTCTAGTCAGCTTGTCCCCAGCTTGTTCCCCTTCTATTCAGATGGAGACCATCCTAACTATACAGCTCCCTCTCTCCACAGAAGGTGGGCCAATGTTCCAGAAACCCATTACCTAGCCAGCAGTTCACTTCCAGAATCTTCTGCCTTCTGTCTTCCTTTGCTCATGGGACAGGAAGGATCTCCGAGAAGATGGTTTGGACATTCTTCTTCTTCAGCACACTTCCCTGCAGTCATCTATTAACTGTGAGATAGAGGAAGGACAGGAGTGATGGGAATCCTTCCAGGGCAGAGGCTGCTAAACACTGCGAGGCAAGGGATTTAAGTGAGGGATTAGGTTGGGGACTGGGATGAATGGGTTCTTGTGGATCATCTGCTGCACCAGACGAGTCTATGTAATACAGATCTTAAGAACAGAGGTGTCCCAAAGTGTGGCGAGTTTGCCACGTTTTTTACTTGTCTATATTGTTCCTTGTTATTGTTTGCTGGTATTATTTTTTTTTCAAAGATTCAAATTCCTTTCAAAGATCCAGAAAAGAGAACATTCCAGCAGCTGGCAATGTTACAATGGGTCCGTGACTGAGGTGTCCACTCCCTCGTGGGGAAGACGCTGTACGGTTCAGGGTGTATTGAGGTGACCTCCCACCTGCTTTTCTTAAGGAGTAATCTTGACCACAGCTAAGGGATTCAGAATAAAGAAGATGGCTGAGTGGTTTGAAAAGGTGTTTTGGTTCTGTGTTGGACTTAAAAAGGGGTGGCCTATCCAGTAGTGGTGGGGATTTAGGGATGATGTGGTGCATTTTGGCGGAATAGTACCTATTTAATAGCTAACAGTCAGAAGAATATAATGTAGTTTTATGGGTGTTCAAAGATTAAAACAGGGAGCACATTCCAGTCAGTTGGGCTACAATTACATATAAACAGCCCCTGATTCAGGGCACTGTGGTGTGCTGGGTGCCTCACACTCAGCACCAACAATGTGAAGCATCCAAACTCCAAGGCCACTTTTGACAATTTTGTCTTTGGTGCCCAAGCAGCTTTTGGCTCAAAAATGGACAAGCTGTTGGTGCCATCTGCCACCTGATGGGTGACCATCTATGAAGACACTGTCAGCCATCCAAAGATCCAGGAGATAGCAAACTGCAGGAACCACAGGATGGGAGGTTGCCTGCCTACAGGGCAGCAGCTAGTGGAAGAGTATTGGAGTGGTACATATGGTTAACAGCTGCTATTACAAATCATTGATGGAGGGCTGTAAATTACACGGCACTTTCCAAACACGAGAGACATGTTCTTTGCCTTGGAGAATTGAGTCCCAAGACTTTTTTTTTTCAGTTTTGGACCAGCCTCAGGCTCATTGAGGCACACACCTTAAGAAGAAATATTCCCCCTCATGGCCATCACACAAGCAATGATTGAAAGAGGCCATTCCAGAGGAGACAGGCCTCTTTGACCCCATCAGGATGAGCACAGCCCTTGGAATCCTTCTAACTGGCTCTTTTCATAGGTACACAATTGATATGACCCTATCTGCTGCCTCTGTATGCCCTGCTGGCTCCATGTATTCTGTGATCCTCAGGACTGCTTAGCGTGATCACTGTTGTTAGTATTACTGTGGGCAGAGCCAACATCAAATCATGCAGTTCTAGGCCATGGAGAACTTCCTATGTGAATCAAGCAGTCTAGAAGGAGTCCACACCACTCTGTGGGGACCAAGGGGTGATAGCACGGCCTGTAAGAATAGGAAATATACCTATTTTGTGAATGCTATGCAGAGCTTGGCTTCCTCTTCCCCCACTCCTCCTCTCTGCCTCCTCCCCCGTCATTTGTGCCTGCCCCTGAGCTTGTGCCTTTGGGCACTCTCCAGTGGTGTCTGAAAATAGTTTGCTCTTACACTGCTCATCACTGGGTATCCAGGGCTGATTGGTAGCAATTGCTAATTTGCATATGCTAATGTGTATCTAATAAGCAGTTCCATCCTGGTGCACATGCATCTTCGCAAATACCATGGAACACTGGGCACTCCAAGCCATATGTACTCAAACTTCCCTCCCCCTGGGGGTGCCTGAGTCTCCCTTTATTCCTCCATGTTCAAGGCACACTCATTGGCTGGTGCTATGCTTTGCAAGGCAGTCTGAGCAGGCACCTTATGAAGGGAACCTATCGGTTCTTAGGACCTGGCAGTGATCGCCTCCCGGGGGTGAGGAACGACGAGGCGGACTGCGTCAAGGGGTTGTTTTTCCTCACCACGAGGGGTTGCTGCGCGCACTAAGGGCGCCTACGACTGTCTGGAGGGGGGTTTTCCCTAAGGGGAATCTGTCTGTATTGGGCTACAGATGCCATCTCGATTGTTCCGGCCTGGCCACACCAGCACGGGTTCAGCATACTGCCTCCGAGTCAGCTTGATCCCAGTTCCCAAGATCACAGTCACCTGCAGTGCCCAGACCTGGACCCTTGACACCTCAGGTAGTGATGGATCGGTGGCCGAGAGGCGACGCATGAGCCGCTCAGAACAAGTCCAGTGAGTCCCACTGGGTAGCAGGAAGCCCCCCATGCAGGTTGTGTAACGGGTTAAGTGGAAGTGGCCGTTGCCTGCCCGGAGGAGTCCTGGGATATTCTGCCCGGCCTCTCGCCAGTGTAGGCAATCTGGGAAATACTTGCCACAGCTAAAGCTCCAGGGACTGACTGTGACTTCCCTGAAGGCCCACCTAGCAGCCATATCAGCCTTCCATCAGTCGCTGGAAGGGGGATTGCAGTCCCCCCGTCAGATGTCGGTTCGGGCCCTGAAGGGGTGGGAGGCTGTATCCGTAGGCCCACGACCCAGTGCCTCCCTGGGATCTCGACCTGGTCCTTCCCAGCCCACGGCCCCCCCCCCCTCCCGAAATCCACAGCGTCGTGCCCTCTACTCCGGCCTTCCGGGAAGTTGGCCTTCCTGAGGGTATTTACCTCGACAAGGAAGATCTCCATGATCAGGGCTCTGACCTCAGAGCTCCTCCCTCATACTATAGTCTATAAAATAAGGTTCAGTTGAGACCGCACTGGGCCTTCCGGCCCGAGGTGGTTGCTCAGTCTCTTGTGGCCAATCAAGTATTCTCCCCAGGTTTACCCCGAACCACATGGTTCAGCGGAGAGGAGAAGGCGGCACTCACTAAAACGTGAGTGGAGCCCTGGCTTCTACATCAGATGTATGAGGCCATTCCGGAGAGTAATGCAGCTCTTCCTCACAGCATCCAACCAGACGGAAGGTTCACCGGTCTCCGCCTGGTGCATTTTCCTTGTAAATAACTTCCTGCATCGCATTCGGCCACGAACAGGTGACAGTGCCGCTTCTGGATGCCACAGCGCACCCAACAGAGCTCAAGTTCCATCTACAGTCTTCCTGACGGAAGTGCTAGAGTAGGGCATCTGCAAAGCAGCTGCCAGGCTGATGGTACATACCTTCACATCCCACCATGCCTCTGTCCAAGGCGCGGGAAGAAGTGGGCTTCAGCAGAGCTGGGCTGCAGGCAGCTCACCGCTAACTCCGGTCCACCTCCAAGGTACTGCTTGTTAGTCACCTATAGCGGAATGGACATGAGCAAGCACTCGAAGAAGAAAACAAAGTTACTTGCCAGTAACTGATGTTCTTCGAGATGTGTTGCTCATGTCCATTCCACAACCCACACCCTGTCCCTGACGCCGGAGTTGGCGGAAAGAAAGGACTCATATACCGCGGCATGTGCGCAGGACTCCAGGGGTCGCCGGAGCTGGCCCTACGGGATCTGCTCAGGGGACAGTAGCCGTGCACGGAGGCGTGCACACACTTATCGTGGAATGGACATGATCAACACATCTCGAAGAACATCAGTTACTGGTAAGTAACCTTGTTTTGTTGAATTTGACGTTGTCTTGGGTGAGGATGAAATAGATGAGTTTGGCGATGTGTTTAGGGTGAATTTCTGAGTTTATTTGAGTATTGCCACGTACTGTTAGTCTCAAGCATGGTGGTGAATTTGTTGTGGGAGCTGGAACTGAGACCCAACAAACTCGTCTTATATAGTAGCTGCCAAATACCTAGTAGATAGGAATACTTATTAATCCCTTCTTAGCGGGCTGGATTCAGCCTGAAAATCTCTGCTGTAGAGACTTCTGCAGTGAGCTGATAGCCTCTGTCCTTCCCTGCTGTTGCCACCACACACAGGCCCAGTGGGGGGCACTGATCTTCTGGTCTGGTAAAAGTCTGGACTTTAACTGTGCAGCTTTCAGTATTGCCAAGCCCATATTTTCAAAAATGATGAGACAGGATGAAAAACTATGAAATTTTTAAACATTGGGCTTTTCTTTCTTTCTTTCTTTCTTTCTTTCTTTCTTTCTTTCTAGGTTCTGAACCTCTGAGTTCCACTCCAGTCACATTTTCTCTGCAACTAGGAGGGCAAGAAATGTACTTTTCTTTTTAAATGAAACCTGAGGTTCTCACATGCCTCCAAGAGCTGGGACTTTAAGAAAGACACCAAATATTGTGAAACTCACGATTTTGACAACACTATGCAACACTATGCAATGGTGAAGGGCCTGGGACAGTCTTTACATTTAGATAGTGTCCCTTAGGGAAAGGGGTTGGTGCAGTTCATTGTCCATGTGGTGTGTTTACATTCTTTTGAACGTCAGTAAAGGCACATAATTTTTGCACAGTTCCACAGAGCAGTGTCTGGCAGGGATCGGCCCACACTATTGTCTCAGCTATTTATCACTTTTGTATCAAGCCCTTGTACTGGCCCAGAGGGCCACAGGGATCTCACATGCGTATTGTCCAAGTGTCTTTCCTGCCCTCAGATGGAATAGGGGAGAGGCTGTGACACACAGAACAGAAAGCAGAGATTTGATATCATCACATGGATACTGCCCGATGCTGAGTGCCCAAACATTTGACCTGAGTTTCAGACACCCTTGGACAGTCTACTGTCCTGTTTCTAGAGCATCCAAAGCCGGCTGCTCAAAACCTCTTCTAAATCACTATAAGTTATGGCATCATCTGACCAATTTCTGTCCAAACAGAATTTGACCGTAACCCCTGTAGCAAGGTTGATAATTGACCCTGTGACATTACAGCCAGTGGAGTTTGCCTAGTAGAACTGAGCAGAGTAGGGTGAGCAGATACCTTTGGAAGAGTTACCTGAGGGTCTGGCTGACATTTTGGCATTTTAGAAGCATAAAGGTTCCCCTACCTCTCAGAGGCAAGTGGTAAACTAAAGGTCAGGAAACAAGGTGGGAATGAGAATGGAAAAGGCGGTGCCCTTGTTTAGATGGTGACTGAATGCAATCCTGGCCTGCGCTCTGGCTCAGAAAGCTGAAATACATGAAACACATAGCAAGATGGCTTTACAGAAAGATGTTGCCGTTTCCTGTCTCCCCAGGCATCCTCTCTTCCCACTCCTGACGCTGCTGTTTGAGAAGTGTGAGCAGGCGACGCAGGGCTCCGAGTGCATCACCTCCGCCAGCTTTGACGTGGACATTGAGAACTTCGTTCACCAGCAGGAGCAAGAACACAAACCGTTCTTCAGTGATGACCCTGAACTGGACACCCTGGTAAAGCTCTGGTTCAGACCAGTCACAGACCCATTGCTTTGTTTAGCGTTGAGACAATAGGGGCATCTCACTGCTTTGCACTTTTGCTACAGACACCAGAAGTAAAGCTCCAGGGCAGCAGGTTAGAGAAGTCTCAGGTTGGGTGCGTTTTAAGGAGTATATGTTAGGCTGTGGCTTTCAAACTGGAGTACCTTAGAACCCAAGTTCTCATCAGGGGGTACGCGAGAAAAATCCTGGAATGGTGGACAGGGCATTTTATTTAGTACCAAGATTTCAAACTGTGGGGCACGCTCCCTAGGGGGCTGCAGAGGAACATTGGGAGGGAGCGGCACTGAGCTCCCCTTTGAGTTACAATTTTTGTTTGCACCCTCCACAACTCTGACAGGCTGGGTGGCCTGCTGAGGTGAGTCGGGGGGTGAGGTAGTGTTCCCTCCTTGAGCCCCCTGGCATCGCCACTCACCCCTGAACATTCCTCTGTGCCCCCTTAGCGGGGCCCACCCCACAGTTTGAGGCCTGTAGAAGCTGTTGCTAAATGGAAGGCAGAAATCTGATAGTGTCCCTTAGGGAAAGGGGCTGGTGCAGTTCCTAGTCCATCCTATGTGTTTAAACCCTCTGAAGGTCAATAAAGGCACATGATCCTTGCCTAGCTCCACAGAGCAATGTCTGGCAGGGATTGTCCCACCCTGCAGCCCACCCTGTGTTCTCAACTATTTATCACACTGAGTACCCTACCGTATGCCGCCATCTGAGATAGGCAGACTAGACGTGGACATTGAGAACTTCCTACACCAGCATCAGCAGGAACAGGACAACCTGGTAACGCTGTGGTTCAGACCAGTCCCAGACCCATTGGTACTCAGCCTAAATGGTTTGAAAACCACAGTGTTAGGGCAATGAGGAGTCTGGATAAGCTTGGCAATTGTGATTTTTCAAAAGGAATATTTATAAATCTTTGTCTAAAATTAATAGAAATAGTTTAAGAATGTAAGAATGGCCATATTAGGTCAGGCCAATGGTCCGTCTAGCCTAGTATTCTGTTTTCTGACAGTGGCCAATGCCAGGTGCTTCAGAGAGAATGAACAGGGCAATTATTGAGTATTCCATCCTCTGTTGGCCCCGCCCAGCTTCTGGAAGTCAGAGGTTAGGGACATACAAAGCATAGGGGTGCATCCCTGACAGTCTTGTCTAATAGCCACTGATGTACGTGAATTTATGTAATTCTTTTTTGAACCTGGTTATAGTTTTGGCCTTCACAACATCCCCTGGCAATGCATGCCACAGGTTGACTGCATTGTGTGAAGAAGTGCTTCCTTTTGTTTGTTTTAAACCTGCCGCCTATTAATTTCATTGGGTGACTCCTGGTTCTTGCATTATGTGAAGGAATAAATAAAATTTCCTCATTCTCTTTCTCCACACCAGTCATGATTTTATAGACCTCTATAATATCCCCCCTTAGTTGTCTCTTTTCCAATTTGAAAAGTCCCAGTCTTTTTAATCTCTGCTCATATGGAAGCTGTTCCATCCCTTTAATCATTTTGTTGCTTTTTCTGTACCTTTTCCAATTCCAATATGTTTTTTGAGATGGAGCGACAAGAACTGCACAGAGTATTCAAGGTGTGGGCATACCATGGATTTATATACTGGCATTATGATATGTACTGTCTTATTATCTATCCTTTTCCTAATGGTTCCTAACATTCTGTTAGTTTTTTTGACTGCCACTGCACATTGAGCAGATGTTTGCAGATGCTATCCATAATAACACCAAGATCTCTTTCCTGAGTAGTAACAGCTAATTTAGATAATTTTGTATGCATAGTTAGGATTATATTTTCCAATGTGCATTACTTTGTCATCTGCCATTTTGTTGCCCGGTCACCCAGTTTTGTGATTGTAACTCTTCACAGTCTGCTATGGACTTACCTATCTTGAGCAATTTTGTATTGTCTATAAATTTTGCCACTTCAATATTTACCCCTTTTTCCAGATCATTTATGATTACGTTGAACAGCACTTGTGCCAGTACAGATCCCAAGGGGACACCACTATTTATCTCACTCCATTCTGAGAACTGACCGTTTATTCCTATCCTTTGTTTCCTGTCTTTTAACCAGTTATTGATTCATGAGAGGACCTTCCTTCTTATCCCAAGACTACGTATTTTGCTTAAGAGCCTTTGGTGAGGGACCTTGTCAAAGGCTTTCTGAAAGTACACTGTATCTACTGGATCACCATTGTCCACATATTTGTTGGCAATCTCAAAGAATTCCAGTAGATTGGTGAGGCATGATTTCCCTTTACAAAAGCCATGTTGGCTCTTCCTGAACAAATCATGTTCATGTTTGTGTCTGATAATTCTGTTTTTTAGTATAGTTTCAACCAATTTGCTTGGTAGTGAAGTTAGGCTTATTAGTCTATAATTGCCTGGGTCACCTTTGAAGTCTTTTTTAAAAATTGGCATCACATTAGTTATCCTCCAGTCATCTGGTCCGGAATGTGATTTAAGTGATAAGCTCTTCTTTGAGTAGTGTCCCTATGGGTGCTCCACTGTAGGTGTATCTGCGCCCCTGCACCTTGAATCAGAGATTTTTGGTAGCATTGTCTGTTCATGTGCTCTCCTTCCCTCGTGGTCTGCCTCGAGGTTATCTAGGCTCCATGGGCGAAACCCCTTCAGTTCCTTCTCAACCACCTTTGGCTTCCAATGGAGCAAGCAGTTGTCCCTTCCTTCTCTGTGTCATTAGCATAAGCAGTAGTTGTTTTCGTTTCTTTTGTTCTCCTCAATAGTTAGTTTCCTTTTCACCCAGTCGGGATTATTTTTTTTTAAAAAGGGCTCCAGCCCCCCAAACTAAGGGATTCCTCAGTGCAGCCACCTCAATACCAATGGCACCAACGGCTCCAAAGCGTGGTACCCAGAATGGGGCCTCCTCTATGTACTCTGTGGCACAGCACCATCTAGAGAAGCCAGAGATTTAAGTTCTGAGGCAGCGAAAGACAATTACCGTGCCATCTCTAAAACAACAGCACCGAGAAAACCATCAGTACTGGTTGTGGCAAAGCTCCTATCTAGGGAGTGCTCTGCATCTTCTCAACCATTGGTACTGATGACATACATGGACACTCCTGCAGTACCTCGTGAGCCCATAGTACTGTATGAGTTCCGGTACCCTGGAGATCTGACGGTTGGGGAAGAACTGCAATCCCCATTACTCGGCACTAGGGCCTCGGTACTGAGCACATCCAGCACCCAGAATCATTCTCGGCACTGGGCCATGTATCACCCAGACCCCAGTCAGGCCCATCCTTACCCAGTGACGGGTCTGACAGTGACCAGGAGCATGTAATTTTCCAGGCCTCTCATCATGGCCCGCTGTCACAATACCAAGATCCTCCTCAATTCCATCGAGCCAACCCACAACCGTGGTAGGGGCCCCATTAGGCACCCCAACCACCCATACCCTCCCCACATCCCATGACATACACATCCCGCATGTCATGGCTGTACACAGCTGAAAGTCAACCACTCAGTGTACTTATTTTTAAAAATGGAAACAATTCTAAGTTTGTTGTCATTCTAAGCACATAAATTCATCTTAAGTAATGATCTGGAGGATGGGGTGGATTGCACCTTCAGCAAGTTTGCAGATGAAACTAAGCTGGGGCAAGCGGTAGATATGCTGGAGGTTAGGGATAGGATACAGAGTGACCTAGATAAATTGAAGGATTGGACCCAAAGAAATCTGATGCGATTCAACAAGGACAAGTGCAGAGTCCTGCCCTTGGGATGGAAGAATCCTGTGCACTGCTCCAGACTGGGGACCAACTGGCTAGGCAGTAGTTTGGCAGAAAAGGACCTGGGAGTTACAGAGGACAAGAAGTTGGGTATGAGTCAACAGTGTTCCCTTATTGCCAAGAAGGCTAACGGCATATTGGAGTGCATTAGTAGAAGCATTGCCAGCAGATTGAGGGAAATGATTTTCCCCTCTATTTGGCACTGGTGAGGCCGCATTTGGAGTATTGTGTCCAGTATTGGGTCCCCAATCCAGGAAGGATGTGAACAAATTGGAGGGAGTGCAGCGGAGGTCAACAAAAATGATTAGGGGGCTGGAGCACATGACTTATGCAGAGAGGCTGAGGAAACTAGGCTTGTTTAGTCTGCAGATGAGAAGGATGAGGGGGGATTTGATAGTATCCTTTAACTGCCTGAAAGGGGGTTCCAGGGAGGATGGAGCTAGGCTGTTCTCAGTGGTGGCAAATGACAGAGCAAGGAGCAGCGGTCTCAATTTGCCATGGGGGAGGTCTTGATTGGATATTAGGAAGAAGTTTTTCACTAGGAGGGTGGTGAAGCACTGGAATGGGTTACCTAAGGAGGTGGTGGGATCTCCATCCTTAGAGTTTTTTAGGGCCTGGCTTGACAAAGCCCTGGCTGGGATGATTTAGTTGGGGTAGGTCCTGCTTTGAGCAGGGGGTTGGACTAGATGACCTCCTGAGGTCCATTCAAACACTAATCTTCTATGATTCTGTGATCCCTATCTTTCCTTCCTCTGATTTAACACTACATTTTTGACCTCAAGAGGTCAAAACTCTCACTCAGCTCCCTTAAGGTCCATCTCACAGTGATAACGACTTTCCACTGTCAGTAGATGGATACCTCGGTGTTTGCTCACGCACTGACCCATATATTCCTTAAGGGCATTAGGAATCTCTTCCTGCATGTGAGACCCCCTGCTGCAGCCTGGGATCTTAACCTAGTTCTCAGGCCTTTGACTAGGCCTCCCTTTGAGCCCATGGCAAATTACTCTCTCTGACACCTATCCATGAAGACAGCATTTCAAATTTCCATCACCTCAGCTAGGTGCATAGGAGAAATAGCGGTCCTGATTGCACACACACCATGCATGGTCTTTTTTAAAGACAAAGTAACTCTGAGGCCACATCCCAAGTTTCTCCTTAAAGTTGCCTCCAATTTCCTTATGAATCAACAGATCCATCTTCCTGGTTTTTTCCCCTCAAACCACATAATGACAACCGGGAGGTGATTCTGCATGTTAGGTGTTAGAAGACCACTAGTATTCTACTTGGACAGGACTAAGGACTTCAAGAAGTCTCCTAAACTCTTCCTTTCGCTTGTGGAAAGATCTAAAGGCTCTGTGATATCTGCTCAGAGACTGTCCAACTGGATCTCTGGTTGCATTAATCACAGTTATCAAGGGCGCAACCTGTTATCTCTGTCTGGAGTCCGTATGCACTTCACGACGTCAATTTCTACCTTGGCCACATTCCTTAAAAATGTCCCTATCTCAGAATAACTTCTTTTACTTTGTTGTTTTGCCACAGTAACATTTTTTAAACTATGTTTTTAATTTGGAGTATACATTTAATTTGAGCCTCTATTATGGTGGTTTTTTTAAAGTTTCCATGCAGCTTGCAGGCATTTCACTTTTGTGACTGTACCTTTTAATTTTCATTCAACTAGTTACCTCATTTTTGTGTAGTTCCCCTTTTTGAAATGAAATGCTACTGTAGTGGACTTATTTGGCATTCCCCCCACCCCACAAGGATGTTTAAATTTAATTATATTATGGTCACTATTACTGCTATTAAAAGCAATAAACTTCACTGACCTGCACACACATGAGCCAAATGATTGACTGTGCCTAAATTAAGATAACTCCATTTCAGCCATTTAACCAATAGTCCCTGCTTTATCTAGCAACTGCAAATGTGTGGTTTGAATATAAATACCCTTGACAGGCAGTAGCTTGCTTCTGATTAAGTAGATTCATGTTTATGTCTGATTGTTAGCAAACTATAATTTTTGGTTTGTAAAACATTCAAGATAAGAAATCACAATGAGATGATACTTCTGCTAGGCAAACTGGATTTACTGCCAGTGCCTGTTAATCAGTGGTTACTTTAAGAGATGTGAGGAATTTTTCAACAAAGTTGTTTTCTCTGTATATTAATCTCTAGATCCCTGCATTTCACAGCTTTCTACCTGCATTTTTGTAGTGGAAATTGCAGTCACAGTTTGGCACATCTCACTTGCCAATGCCATCGATCCCTCCTACTGGCCATATTGGAGGCCCTGGGACCAGTACACCCCTTCAGAGTCCATCCTCTCCACCAAGAAGTTTCCACCTACTTCCCCTCCAAGGGAACCACTGAACTTGCCCCCAGATCCATACAATAATAGAATCACAAAATCACATGACTAGAAGGGACCAAAGGGTCATCTAGTCTAACTCCTTGCCAAGATGCAGGATTTTTTGCAGCTAAACCGTCCAAGACAGATGGCTGTCCAGCCTCCTTTTGAAAACCTCCAGTGAACCTCCTACTTCCCTAGGCAATCTGTTCCGTTGGCCTACTATTCTTACAGTTAGAAAGTTTCTCCTGAGATTTAATCTAAATCTGCTATGCTGTAGTTTGAACCCATTGTCTCTTGCTTTGCCCTTTGTGGCAAGAGAGGACAACTTTACTCCATCTTTTTATGGCAGCCTTTCAAGTATTTGAACACTGCTATTATGTACCCCCTTAATCTTCTTTTTTCAAAACTAACCATACCCAGTTCTTTCAGTCTTTGCTTGTATGGCTTGCATTCAATCCCTTTGATCATCTTTGTCACTCGCCTCTGGATCCTTTCCAGTTTCTCTACATCTTGTCTATACCAAAACTGGACACAGTACTCCGGCTGAGGCCTAACCAGTGCCAAGTAGAGCAGTACTATCCTCTCCTGTCACTGTTAATGCAACCTAAAATTGCATTTGTTTTTTTTTGCAATAGCATAACATTGTTGACTCATGTTGAGGCTGTGATCCACCACAACTCCCAGATCCTTCTATTCCTACATCCAGATTGTTAATAAAGATGTTAAACAACACTGGATTCAGAACAGATCTCCATGGAACCTCACTTGAGACTTCCTTCCAATCTGACAAAATTCCATTAATAATTACTTTTTGTTTGCGGTTGTTTAACCAATTATGTATCCACTTAATGGTGGTTCTACTGAGCCCACATTTCTCCAGCTTACCTATTAGAATGTCATGTGGAGCTGTGTCAAAAGCCTTGCTGAAATCCAGGTATATCATGTCCACTGCATTCTCCCTGTCTACCAAACCAGTTACCTAGTCAAAGAAGGAAATAAAGCTGGCTTGGCATGATTGTTCTTAATAAATCCATGCTGGCTGCTAGTGATCACCCCTTCTCCTCTGTCAGGTATTCACAAGTTGAATTTTTTATACATTGCTCTAGTAGCTTCCCAGATATCGAAATCAGGCTGACTGGTCTATTGTTTCCCAGTTCCTCCTTTTTCCCCGGGGTCATGGCTGGGGCACAGCACTCTTCCAGCCTCAGAGCTGTGGTGAGGGGGGAATGTGGCCCCGGGGCCATAGCAAGGGGGCGGAGCGCTCCTCTGATTCCTTGGCCGCAGAGGGGAGACAGCACACTTCTAGCCCCAAAGCCACGGTGAAGGAGCAGAGTGCTCCTCCAATTTGTCACAGTTCTTTTGGGTTTTAATCCTGTCCTCCAAAGTGCTTGCTGGCTCCCAGTTTAATGTCATCCGCAAATTCTGTAAGCATACTCTCCATTCCAATATCCAAGCCATTCATGAAAATATTGAATAGTACAGGACCTAGGACAGACCTTTGTGGAAACTCACTCAATATGTCCCTCCCCGTCTGACAGTGAACCATTGATAACTATTCTTTGAGTACGGTCATTCAATCAGTTTTGCACTCACCTTATGGTAATTTCATCTAGATCTTATTTCTTTGTTATGTGGGACTTTGTCAAAAGTCTTACTGAAATCAAGATACATCATGTCTACAGCTTCCCCCATCCGCTGGGTCAGTGACCCTGCCAAAGAAGAAAATTAGGTTGGTTTGGCATGGTTTGTTCTTGACAAATACATGTTGGCTATTATGTATAATCCTATTATCCTCTAGATGCTTACAAATTGATTGCTTAATAATTTGTTCTAGTATCTTTCCAGGTAATGAAGTTAGGCTGACTCATCTATAATTCCCTGGGTCCTGATTTTTCCCTCCTTTTTAAAGATAGGTTCTATGTTTGCCCTTCTCCAGTTCTTTGGCACCTCACCTGCCCTCCAGGAGTTCTCAAAGATAAGCATTAGCAGTTCCAGGATTGTTTCAATTAGTTCCCTACGTACCCTAAAGTGCATTTTATCAGGTCCTGCTAACTTAAATAACTTATCTAAATATTCTTAACCTGTTCTTTCCCTATGTTGGCTTGTGTTTCTTTCCGCTTGCTGTTAATATTAATTGTGTTAAGTAGCTGGTCACAATTTACCTTTTCAGTGAAGAATGACGCAAAATAGGCATTTAAACATCTCAGATATTTTGATATCAGTTATCAGCTCTCTTTCCCTGATAAATAGATAGATAAATACACCCTTGCTTGGTGTAACTCAATTTTGTGCTGTAGCCTTTCTGACTATGTCCCTATATGCATGTACTATTCTTTTGTACACATTCTTAGCTATTTGTCCATGTTTCCTCTTTTTGTAGGATTCTTTTTTGATTTTCAGGTCCATAGATAGATCCATATTGGCCTCTTACTATTCTTCCTGTCTCTCCTGCTCATTGGGACTGTTTGTTGTTATGCCTTTAATATTGTCTCTTTCAGTAATCACCAGCTGTCCTGAACTCCTTTTTCCTTTTGATTTTCTTCCCATGGGACCCGTACCTACCAATTCTCTGAGTTTGTTAAAGTCTGTTTTTTTGAAGTCCATCATCATTATTCTCCTGCTGTCACTCCTTCCGTTCCTTAGAATCATGAAATACAAATTTCATGATCACTTTCATCCAAATTACCATCAACTTTCAGATTCACAGTTTTGAACAGTTCCTCCTGTTTACCTGCATACTCCTTGCATTTGCATAGAGACATTTAAGCTGTTGAACAGATTCCCCCACTGGTTTCCTTCTTGTTGCTCCTATGATCCTATTATAATTTTCCATTCCCCCCTCCCCCCAACATTTAGCCCTCTGTTAATGTAATATTTTGTCTACTACTGTGGGCTTTTGTCACCTGCTCCCTTTGAACCTGGTTTAAAACCCTCCTCACTAGGTTAGCAAGTCAGTGAGTGAAGATGCTGTTCCCCTTTTTGGTCAGGTGGACCTCATCACTTTGAAGCAGCCCTCCTTCCCAGAGCAGCGTCCCTTGGTCGAGGAAGTCAAAGCCCTCCTGTCGACAATCTCTGTGCAGCCGTGTATTCCTCTCCAGGATATACATGCCCCTGCAGGAGCCTTTATCCTCATCTGAAAGGATGGATGAGAACAGGCCGTCCCCCCATTCCTTCACCTTCTCTCCCAGAGTCCTGTAGTCACTGCTGATCTGCTGAGTGTCATACCCAGCAGTATTATTAGTCCCCACATGGATGAGTAGCCTGGGGTAGCAGTCAGAGGGACAGATGAGACCTGGCCACCTTTCTATAACATCTCAGATGTGGCTCCAGGCAAGCAGTAAATCTCCCAGGACTTATGGACAGGTCAGCAGATGGATGCCTCCATCCTCTTTAGGAGAGAGTCCCTGACCACTAGCACCCTATGTCCCCTCCTCATGGGTGCAATGGCCATGAGCCTTCCAGCCTTGGCAGCAGGTTGTTCCTCCTTCTCAACTATTGGGGTCTGCTTTTTCTTTTGCCAGTACAGCATATCAGTTCTTGACCTCAATGGATGGGAGATCTCAGGGTGAAATACTGTCTAATGCGTTAGGTGGCCAACAGCCAGTCTCCTCCCCATAGAGCAACTGATTGTTCTTCCTCCTCTGGTGCTGCTGTAGGTAACCATAGTCAGTTAGCATCCTCCATCCCTGACATCTCCATGTGGGTCCTGCTGATGATGTCTTTGTGCTCTCAGATGCTATGCAGATGAGCCATGTCCTCCTGCAGCTCTCTTACACCTCTCAGATTGGGTGGTTGCCCCTGCCTGGCTTTCTTCAGCAGGGACATGCAGCTTGCATTCCCAGCAAGTTAAGACCACAATCTGGGTAGAAGCCTCCAGAGTCAGGATGCCTGGCCATGATCCCCACAAGTCCAAGCAGAAGAGCTAGCAGTGGTGTTGGTGATGCATTGTTTTCCTCCCATTGTGGGCTCTTCTTTGCAGAGTGCTTACAAGTTATAGGTGGGAAAAAACCCTACCTCCCTGCCTTCCTTCACTGGCAAACTTCATTGGCTAACTCTTAGTCTCTCAGCTGCCTTTGGTTCACCGGCCATGTACCTTACCAGTCACTGTTTGCCATAATACAGTTATGCAGCCTGTGAGTGTGACCTGCATTCTTTGCTGCTTGATGATGACCTTGCATTTGGCCTTATGAAAGTACAAAGATACAAGTACATACACTGGAAATGGTTTTCCATCCTCTTTGTAATCAGAGCACCTTTCAGTTTCTGCCTTGTTTCTCTGCAGCCTTCCCTCATCTCTCCTGCTTCTACTATGAGCACTAGGTATGTGTGTAAAGTTGGGAATCCCAAAGTCCCACAGAGAAGCCTTGTTCTGCCTAGTTCATCAGATGCCATTTTGTGCTTCCTTCCATGATGAAGAGGGATGGCAGTTGTTATAGCTAGACACTTTCCAAGCATAGAGGAAGCCACAGTCCCTGGACAATTCAAAATGACAAAGACAGAGGCAACGTATCATAGATTCATAGATTCCAAGGCCAGATGGGATTATTGTGATCATCTAGTCTGACCAACCTCTATAACAGAGGCCAGAGAACTTCCCCCAAATAATTCCTAGAGCAGATCTTTTAGAAAAACATACAGTCTTGATTTAAAAATTGTCACTGCGGGAGAATCCACCACGACCCTTGGAAAACATTCCAGTGGTTAATTATTCTCAAACTCAAAAATTTAGCCTTATTTCCAGTCCGAATTTGTCTTGAAGTGTGTGCTTCTTCTTTGAATGATCACTTTCTGTATTCCACTGAGGGTTACACACATACACCATGCATCTGGAGCTGGAGCTTTTGAAAGTAATAATGTCAGTTGGTCCACACATGTGCTCCTGCCTCACCTCATGGTTTTGTCCGAGTCAATAAAGGGTGGAGCAGATCAACCGCATCCTCAGTTCGTTCTCACTGCCACATAGTTGAGTCAGAGCTTCTTTGTTTCCCTCATCTCTTGTGACGGACTTCTATAAACTGAGAAAAAAGACTCTTTTATTCTTGTACGTAGTTTATATCTTTGTTGTTTTTGAAGTAGTTTTAATATTAGCAGTAGTTTTTTGGAATTTAAGTACTTTCGGATGCCGTTTTCTGTGGTCACCGCCAGCCACCAGCAACCGGGCCTGGGTACTGGATTATGCCAAAGACATCAGGGTTCAAGATCTGTGCTTCCTGCCTTTGCTCGCTCTCGGTCAGTGATGAGCACCAATGCTGTCTATGCTGCTTGGGGGGAGATTCACGTTACATCCAGGTGCACTATCTGTCTCTCCTTTCCCGCCTGTATGCGGGAAGGCTGGACTTTCTGCCTCAAGAAGTACCTCATGGAGATTGCCATAAGGCTGCAGTCAGCTCCAGGCCTGGGGACCCACCCAGTACATTGCCCTGAGCAGTCTAGGAGCTCGCCACCTGCCCCAGAGCTTCAGTCTAGGTCAGCAGGTACCATGCTACAGACCCTGGAGTGGGGCCTAGCTGTGAGGCAGGGAAGCATGCACATAAGCATGGCAGTAAGTCTTCCTCCAACTCCCAGAAGGATGCTTCCCCATGCACAAGTTTCGGACATGGAGAAGTGACACATTCCCAGGAGCACAAACATGACATGGTTTATTTAGTCTGCAGAAAAGAAGAGTGAGGGGGGATTTGATAGCGGCCTTCAACTACCTGAAGTGGGATTCCAGGGAGGATGGAGCTAGGCTGTTCTCAGTGGTGGCAGATGACAGAACAAGGCGCAATGGTCTCAAGTTGCAGTGGGAGAGGTCTAGGTTCGCTATTAGGAAAAACTTTCACTAGGAGGGTGATGAAGCACTGGAATGGGTTTCCTAGGGAGATGGTGGAATCTCCATCTTTAGAGGTTTTTAAGACCCAACTTGACAAAGCCCTGGCTGGGATGATTTAGTTGGGGTTGGTCCTGCTTTGAGCAGGAGGTTGGACTAGATACCTCCTGAGGTCCTTTTCATCCCTAATCTTCTGTGATTCTATGACGAGAAACCAGCCAGACCATCGGATCCATCGGTCCCAGCCTCCAAAGCCTGTACTCCTTCTAGATCAGCACTGCCGAGGTCCAGGGAACCTTCAGTTCTGTGGCAGTCCTCCATTCTGACTCCTGTTCTTGCTCTGGTGCCAGCTGCAGAGTGCATGCCACTGACACCTGGGAGGCTTGGATCAGCCCCTGAGCCGAGTGAGCTCTTTGCTGTAGATGAGGAGAGGTCTTCTCACCCTCCAGTGCTGTTGCCTCTGCACAGAGTGCACTCCTGCACAATGGACTTGCCTCCTTCGAGCCATGTCCCCACCTGCTCCCTTGAGTCATCCATGGTTTCGTTGATTTGGACGGTGCTGCCATTTGAACTTGCCTCCAATTTTTGGTTAGGAAGATTCGAACAGAGACAGAGACCCATCTCTCTCATACTGCTGGTGTGAGTACCTCAAGGCGCCGTCAGTTCTATGGCAGTACCCACCATTTACTCATCAATGGCGTCCTTGTTACCTTGCCCTGGGGCTTCCCCTCACATTATGACAGACCAGTCAGGATGTTTGTATTGGGGATCATGGCCACAAGACCCACTGTTGGAAACTTCTCACTCAGCATGTGAAGAATCTCCTATCTCCCCCTCCAGCTGCCATCCAGCAGGTGCTCAGAACTGCCATTGGATGAGGCACTGCTGAACCCAACTCCGATGGTACCTCCTTCACTTCTGGATGATTTCCAGCAGTTCCAGGAGTTGCTATGTAAGGTGGCTGGGGCCCTCAACATTCCACTGGAGGAAGTAAAAGATAAACAGCTCCAACTGCTTGATATCTTACATGCCTCCGTGTCAGCCACGGTGTCCCTTCCAATCAATGAGGCCATAATTCACTCAGCTCAGACTGTTTGGCACACTCTGGCCACCTGCACTCCTACCCTCAAGGGGAGTGGAGAAGAGGTACTATGTGCCTCTGTAGGGATCTGAGTTTCTCTTCTCCCACCCCTCACTCAACTCTCTCATTATCCAAGCAGCTACCGAATGTGCATGCCAACAGTACCTCTGCTCCACCCCAGCAGATAATGAGAGCAAGTACCTGGACCTTCTGGGCTGCAAGGTCTTTTCCTCTGCCAGTCTGCAATTTTGTATCTCAAACTATTTAGCTTGGTTCACAAAATATGACTTCCTTACCTACAGTAAGCTCATGGATTTCACTGACAAGCTGACCCAACAGGATCAGGCCCATTTCCAGGCTATCTTAGATAAAGGGAAACTGGTGGCATGATCGACTCTGCAGGCTGCAGTTGACTCAGCAGACACCTTTTCACGTTCGATGGCTACGGTTACAATGGCTATTGTGTGCCGGGGGTTCTTGTTGCATTCACCCGGCTTTCTGAAGGAGGTCCAGACCACCATAGAAGATCTCCCTTTCAACGAGTCTCATCTCTTCAGTCAGAAGACTGATGACTCTCTGCAGTCCCTCAAGGACTCTAGAGCCACTCTCCAGTCACTGGGCGTCTACACATTGGCATCCAAGTGCAAATTTTACTGTCCACCACCAACCCTGCAGTTTCAAGATCCTCAGTTCTTCCAACAACAGTCCTATGAGCCTCCTCACAAGTGGCAGAGGACCCAAGAAGAAGGGTGGCTGGCAGCCAGTCCTAGACCTCTGTCATCTCAACCGTTTCATATGAAAGCCAAGGTTTTGTATGATCACTTTGGTGGCCATCATCCCTTCCCTAGAAAGAAGCATGTGGTTTGCTGCTCTCAACATGCAAGACGCTTACTTTCATGTGGACATCCATCCCTTCATGGACATTTCCTGAGATTCACAGTAGGTCATCATCACTTTCAGTACAGGGTTCTCCCATTCAGACTCACCAATGCTTCTTGCGTATTCCCAAAAGTTTTCTCCATTTTGGTGGTTCACCGCCACCGTTGAGGGTCCTTATATTCCCTTACCTCGATGATTGGTTGCTGGCAGCATGATCAAGAAGGGAAACTTGAGCCTCAATCTCCATGCTGCTCACACTCCTCTGCTCCCTGGGAATGAGGGTAAACATCAAAAAATTGACTTTGAACCCCACACAATCCCTGAAGTTTATTGGGGAACGCACGGATTCCTTGGAGTGGGACTCTGCTACAGATGCCTCCTTAGGCATGGCTGTTCTCCGTTCCACGGTTTCATCATCCTCACACCCTCCTCCTAACTAAGGCACTGCTTGTTAATCACGCTCACTGGAGTACAATAGGGACCATCATTCGAAGAAGAGGAGGTTACTTACCTGTAATTGGACGTTCTTAAAGATGTGTGGTCCTTATCTTTATCCAAGCTTGCCCTCTTCCCCTCCGCTATAGATCTTAGGTTTGCAGTAGAGAAGGAACTGCAGGCATGGTCGGTTCACCCTGCTCTTTATCACCATGGATGAAACATGCCCCCAACTTATGAGCATGAGTGCTCAGAGAATGGCGTTGTGTTCAATAATGACAGAGAATGCGGGGCATCTAGGGTTTTTTGGAAGAAACATCATGAGTTGGTTTTGGCCATGTTGAATTTAAACTGCCTGTGAGAGAGATCTAGGAGGAAATGTTAGAGAGACACAGAGAGAGAGAGGCTGAGATGCAGGATTGGATGGAAGGGGAGACATCAAAAGTAGGGCTAGGTGGCATAGGTGTAGTTTGACTGCTATATTTGGGGGGCGATGTGCGCATGAGTGCACTGAAGACAGGTCTCCTGGTTCACTGGCTCTCTTCTCTTCCTGGAGTGGTACCTGGGCAGCCAGGCCTGGGAGGGTGGATAAGATGGCTTAACGGGGGAGCCCCAACTGCTGCTGCTGAGGGATGCCGCATGCCGGGCTCACGCTTCCCTGTCCCCTTTCCCCTATCCCCTTCTCTTCCCTCTGCCCTATCCCATTCCCCTTCCTTCCCCACTGCCTCTCCCCCACCTCACCCCCATTTCCTTATATCCCTCCTTGCGTTGCCCCTCCATAGGGACTCACCATACAGGAAACAGGATGGTGGCCATACAGGGTGCTCAGCACATATATAAGTGGACGTGAACTAGCACTAGGACCCAGGAGGTGTCACCCAACTGCAAAGGCAAGGAGCAGTGAACAGGAGAAGCGGCTGCATTCTGCCCCTCCACTCCAGGCCCAGCTTGCAGCAAAAGGGGCCCAGCTGAGCAAGCGTAAATATGCCAGGGGGGGAGCACAGCATGGGAATGACAACGTTCCTCTCCTTCACCTTCCCCTCTCCACCTCTCCCCCCCGCAGGCTGAGCAGAGCAAGCCATGGGCAGCTCGATGCTCGCAGAAATTGGGGGGGGGAGGGCAGTGGCACTTGACCCTGTGTGCCCCTCCCCTGCCTCACCTTTGTTTGACTATGCCCAAGCTACCTGGGACTATGTTTTCCCCTCCTGCAAAAATCTTGAGATTCGCAGAATTTTTTCCCATTCCACATGGGGATGAAACTAAGACCTTTTGTTGAAAAAACGAAGTTAAGTCACGTGAAGAGGATGCAAGAGACTTGGCTTCAATTCCTTGCTCTGACTGATTCAGAGAAAGAATTTGAACTTGGCACTGTTATATCAGAGGTGTGTGCCCCTAATATTGGGCCACAGAGCCAGTCTTTTACTATTTCTGGCACAATGAATATTCAATATCTAATTAGTTATACAGAATAGATCAGCTCCAGCAGGTGAGATTGAGAGAGACAAACAAATGCTGCAGAAATGCCAGTAGCCTAGTGGTTAGGGCCTTCATCCGGTATCTGAAAGGCCTTGGATTAAGTCTCTGCTCCAGATCCAACACACCTCACTAGACACTCCAGCCTGGGTCCTGAGAAGCCATTCCCGCACACAGCTTTGTTGAATGAAATATGTTCCCACACAAAGTTTTGATCGTGACAAATCTGCATTTTCTGACCAAAAAAAAAACATTTCATAAAAAAAAATCCTGCCCAGCTCTAATTAGGCATGGATGGGGAAATGTGTGAGCCCTGGCTAGTTGAAAAATGAAAACCTATTTTTATGAAAAATTTCAGAATGTTTGAGTTGTTTTTATGCAGAAGTGTTCATTGTTTCATTTTTTTTCAAGAAATTTCTCCATTTTTTACCACAAACATTATGAAAATGTTATTGAAATATTTGGTAAACAAAAAATTCTCTAGCCATTTTGATGTTTTCCATAATAATTCTGAAGTTTTTAAAGGCATGAGAATTTTTTTTTAAGAAAAATGAAAAATTTCAACAATATTTGTTTCTAAAATTTGGTTTAGAGAAGAGGTAATCATTCAACCAAAAGCTTTTTCTTTGGTCAATTTCACACAGCTCCAGTCATCAATGAATCAGTGGTAGTTAAAGGTATGTAAGCTGATAAGGTTACCTATAGGCAAGGTCCGAAGGTATTGGGCAGCTCTCCTGCACATTCAAGATGAAGTAAATTTGTGAAGAAGAATGATAGATGAGGACATGGATGTTCCATGGTGCTGTGTCATCTGCCGAGTGACTTTGTATCTGTGTCATGGAGTTCTGTGTACTAAGTTCCATGCCATCTGTTGCTCTCTGGGTATTTCTTATTCTCCTGTGACTCCTCTGATCCATAGCTAAGCCTGGAAGCCCTTTCCCCAGATAGCATACCCAGCTATCTTGAGGACTATTGCATCTGGTACCTGACAACTGGCATCATGGCTGAAGGAAGAAAAGGAGCATCTCACTCAGTATTGTCCTACACACTGCGATCCCTGTCCATAACAGTGCTCTACCCCAGTTCTTGAATTTGCACATCAGAGCATGTGTCACATCGGTGCTGTGTGTATCTGATTGCTATTTTGTGACCGTAGTGTTTTTCCAGGTCACTATGGCCTATAGTGCCAGGCCATATCCCGGTCTTGGGTCTCTGAGGGATAGTCATCTCTATCCTGTGGATCCAGTATGTGTATTGAGCTGCTACACCCTCTCTCTGTCAGAGAAACTCTGGCATTGGGCCACAGTGCTTGAAGAGGGAAGGCAGTTCTTCTGTTTAGCTCCATCTGTTTAAGTGACTGTAAGTGGAATCCAGGTTGGGTGTGTGAAACCAGTCATCTCCCAAAGAGACCCTCTGCTGTTGTCCTTTCTATCCCCTGCCATCTGTGTGGCAAAGCGACCTCAGCAACCAATACACATCTCAACTGGAGGAGATGGAAATATTTGATGCTTGAATCTCCTAGAGGAGGTAGGTGTTAATTTTCCTATGGAATGGGGGGCATGTATTTTTACTAGTTAATACACCTGTGATTTTATCATTGCTGTCACTGCTTATTCTTCAATTCCTCTGCTTTTTCCCTTCTCGCAGGTTCCTGTTCTGGAAACTGCCTCCAACCAGCTGACAAGAGTATGTGTACCAGCTTCCTTTTCTTTTCGTTTCCTTTCGTTTTCTGTTGCTTTCTTTATAATTATATCATTTCTTTCTTGCTTTCTCTTTTCACAGGAATTTCTGCACAAACCCCGCCTGCCTGTGGCTGTTTCATTTTTCTCTCCTGGTTTCCATTTTTGTATATTTTGTATTAAAGTAGAAGTTTCTCATTGGTGTATCAGGCATATTTGTCCCAATGCTTCAGTGGCAGAGACAAGGCCATAAATAGGACAGATGCATTGCAGAGTGCTTTTCACTTCTCTGGAGCCTTGTTGAGTATTTGCCCTGTCATCTGCCCCTATGATATCCTTCTCTGAGTGGGACCCTCCTTTTCATCACCCACCATTTCTTCCTCCTCACAACTTTCCCTCTTGTTACTGTCTAGTGTGTCGAAACCTGTGACTGTTGTCTGTGGGGGCCTTTCTTCCCTGGTTGCTATGAGACATAGCTGTTCTTTGCACATGACTAAAACAGAGGGGGGGGGGGGGAATTGGCAAATAAACTGTTGCCAAAAATGCAGTTTCAGATCGACCCACACAGTTCACAAAGTCAGGCTGAATTAGGTGAATAGTTTCAGATGAAAAAAAAACTTGGGGAAAAAAAATTCTGAAAACGTCTGAATGCTTAGTTGGACCCAAAACAAAAACATTTTCAGATTTTTCGTTTTGGCCACCAAATTGAAAAATCAATTATTCATCCAGCTCTAGTCATGGCCCAGAGGGGCCAGGAGCAGCAGAATTATATCCTGCCTTACACTGACTCATGCTGCGTCCAACTCCTAGGGCCATGTACTGAATAGGTGGCAGGGGAGAGGACTGAGTGCAGAGAAGACAGGAGGAGTGACTCCCATCCCAGCAGAAATGCATGTTTCCATGTCAGGGACACCAGTCTCTTCCCACCCAGTCAAAGCCTCTGAACCCACCGGGATCAGGATTTTGAAGCAGAACCTGAGTTCTTGCCTCCTCCGGCATCGTTGCGAGTGATAGATATTCTGCCACTGGGACTGTGGCTGATGTGGGAAAGATTCCTGCTCTCTCTGTCTGAGCAACGTTAGCTCTGCAAGAATCAAACTCAGCACATTCTCCTCTGGTTACTGCACTCAGCATATCGAACGCTGAAAAATGCATTTTCCTTGCTCAGAGTGGAATCGCACAAGTAAGGGACTCTGCAAACATTCAGCTACACAACGTTGTTAGTAAGTAGTATTTTTTTGTTAAGCAAGACATTATTTTATGGTTTGTGGGCTCGTCCCCAGGGCAGTATTTTAGGGCCCAATCCTGCAACGCTTATTCCTGTAAATAAAGACTGAAGGATCAGGCCCTTAATAATGTAACATACAGCGGGTCTAATGTTCTGATTAGTTAACATTTATGGGTCCACTGTAGAACGCTTAGATTGCAACTGCTTTAAAGTTATGCAAATAGAGAGGCTAAAAACAATTACACTGAACCGAGTTTTGTTGGCCCTCTGGGAAATGAGTTCAGAGGAATAGTGAAACCAGCAGTAAGCAGCAGCCATTTAAGATGGAATGAGTTTCTTTCACAATTTTAAAGCCCAATCCTGAGTAATTCCACTTGGGCAAGGGCTATTTGTAGAAGTAAGAGCTGGCGGATGAAGAGCCACTCAAACCAAACCCCAGACC
This sequence comes from Emydura macquarii macquarii, assembly GCF_026122565.2. Classification (NCBI taxonomy): domain Eukaryota; kingdom Metazoa; phylum Chordata; order Testudines; family Chelidae; genus Emydura; species Emydura macquarii. The sequence goes on along the minus strand of NW_027130449.1, from coordinate 323,411 downwards.
GTGGGCTGAGTTCTGGAACTTGCGGATCCGATGGAGTCTCACTGGAGATGAAGTGCAGCAGCTGCACTGTGGCGTGATACTCCAGAGCGGCCATGGCTGCAGGGGGAGGTTTATTAGCTGCTTCTATTAGCCATGTAGTCCTGCGCCGTATCCTTCATGCTGCTCTTTCCTCAGTGAATCCAGGGGTCTGTGTTCACTGGGCTTAGCCACAGCAAAACACACTGGTGTTTCTCAAGCACCATCAGCAGGGGGGAACTGTGATGCCTCCCCCGTTCTACACAGGGAAGGGGAAGTAAATGGCTGTCTAGAAGTTTGCAACTGAGGGACAGAAATGAAATGTTCTACTTACTCGTGTATAATCTGGAGCCGTTCCTTGGGAGATACAGATCCTTGGCCGTTTGCTTGGGGTGCAGCATGTCTGCCTCTCGCTCCCCTGTGTGGATCTCACCACTTCGCTCTATGCTCCTGTGTGGGATTTGCTCAACAACCACCATGTCTGGAACAAGCGAGGGCAAACCTCTTCTGCTGGAGTTTGTTTGTGTTGTCTGTGGGAGTTCTTAACACCACTAATTCCCTGTAAATTGTCCACCACTGCTGATGGCGAAAAGGAGATGAAAAGGCCAGCAACATTAGCCATCATTAGAATAAGAATCATGTATTCCTCACAGCCGAGATGCATATAATTAGAAATTAGAAAAAGGTCAGATCTTGCCATTATCAACTCAATCAGCTGCTGAGTGCCACACAGTCAATTAATTCAGCATCTGTATTTTTTACAACCCCGCGCACGTATTCCATTGGACTGTAACTCTTTTTCTGGACAGATATACTACGCAGCGAAGCAGGAACATAAAATGAGAGACCCTAAGCAAATGAGCTGAGATAATTGAGAGATTTATTTTTTTATATATATGTGTGTCAGGTTCCTTGCCTTTGCCCTTGAATATTGACTTTCAGAAATGTGATTGTTGGATGGATGCACTGTCCCTTTTTTCTCATGCCCATTTACTGAATAGCTCTGACGAACTTAACTTCCCAGTCCGTGTGCTGGTCAGGTTTTCTCTTTTTAGCCATTTGCATTGTTCCACTTTCTGAGAAAATAATGCAAGGGTTCAATAGCATATCGAAGGGAACCAGCATTATCAGGGCTACCACAGGAGCTGAAAGGCAAAGGTGTCCCAAGAGATTTCAACCTTTTCCTCTCAAAATTCCCTGGAGCAGATGGGCAGTAAAGGGAGTTTGCCCTGGCTCACCATGCTTCTGATTAATCTTTTCTTGCTGTATTTATAAACTGTGCCTCATCAGCGCCCTTTATTCTGTCTCCCTGTTGGCTTTGTGACTCAGCTGAGAAAGCCTTCACAGAGCATTAGGACAGAGAAATGTGTCTATCTCCTGAGGCCCTCACCTTCCTCCTACCCCTTTTCAGTGCCACTTTTATAAATCTCTGAGCTGATAAAGTGCAAGGCCTCATTATAGCAACTTAGTTCCAAAGGCCCTCATTCCACTATTGCCACTGCAGGCTGATCAGTACAGTTGATGGCAACCCAATTTAAACGTGCATAGTCATTCCACCCAGGAGCGGTCTGTGACTCACAGTTTGTAAAGATGATCACTAAAATTTGCAAATTTAAAAAATCTTTTGAAATGTAAAGCCTTTTCGTTATATAAAACTGGATTTATTGCCCCACAGTGAATAGCTGGAATTTTATATATTATGCAAGATTTCAAACTGAAGCTGTAAAACTTAAAGTTTCAGTTCCACGAGATGAATGTTTTATGTGTAAATTTTTTAACATTTATGGAGCACATTTTAATGAGGCCCAGGCTTTGCTCTAGGGAAAGCTTATGGCCACGTTGAGGCTCTGAAATCTTGCTAGAGAGAGTGGCCAGCTGAGAATAATCAAACACACTTTTACATCCAATGCTTAGTCTCTAACATTTCTTTGGGCATTTCTTTTAGCTGGGATGGTAATTGCACTGAGTTTTTGCATCTCCAAATAGTGGAGATGATGAAAAAATAGAGAAGAGTGGTAAAAACTCATGCTGAGTTGTTCTGAGCTGGATTGGTTCATTGGTTGACACTGACTAGAAAAATATTCTTCAACGAATAGTGAACCATTTATTTGGAAAGCCAAGTGATTAGCAGAGAAACAAAAATGTCACTGATTAATTACTAAATTTCAGTTGATGAAAGTGGTCTGGATATAAGTTCGTTTTCTCAGTTCAATATTTTATTTACTTTTATTTTTTGCATGTCTTGAAATAAGAACTGCAGGTACTTTGGTAAATATATTGAACAGCTGATTATTTTTGTCATACATTCTATATCTTCCTCTTTCTAAGTTCCAAGTGTAATTTCTAGCATCAGTACTTGGGGATGAATCAGATTGGTGGATCTGACACTTCCTATGGCAACAGAAATATTTCAGTACAGTATTTCTTTTCATTCGCCAGTTGTGAAAAAACGCCACTGTTTGAAGAGACTGCTTTTCTGCACTAACACCAACAGACCTAAACTGCGTTCCTAAAAAGGATTATATGGCGACCAGAAGAGAAATTGTACTGTAGGTTATTTAGTCAGATTAGCATCATTAGCAGTCCCCTAGGTTCACTTGTCAGTGTCTCATCTCTTCTCATAGGTTGCCAAATGATTCTAGTAGTTACCAGAAAGCCAGTGGATATGGACTGATCTCCTCTCTTTGTTTGTCCCTCTCAGATGGTGAAAGCAATTCAGGTCCTGAGAATTCATCTGCTGGAGCTGGAGAAAGTGAATGAATTGTGCAAGGACTTTTGTAACCGTTATATCACCTGCCTCAAAACAAAGATGCACAGCGATAACCTACTCAGGAATGACCTTGGGGGACCCTACTCCCCAAACCAGCCCTCCATAAACCTACACCCACAGGTAATGACTGAAAATGTCCACCACACATGCTTCCTTAAAGCCTGCCCTGGGGACTTATTGTTCTGCAAACAGTTTCTCTCCATGTTATAGAGTTCCTCCTCATTTCCATCCAGTTGTCAGGAGGCTGGTGATTTCATAGCAGCCTGTCTGAGCCAGGCAGAGGAATCCTGGAGATTTAGGACACTTTGGTTCTGATTTTCAGAGGCATTCTGTATCTGCAGCTCCCATTGACTTCCCATTGTAGTTACTCAACAATTCTGGAAATCAAGCAAAAAGTGTTTCTAGTCGGGCTGTAAAAATTGAAGCACCTCAAAGCTAGGGACTCTATTGAAAATGTAAGTCTTAATCAGTGTGTGTGTGTGTGTGTGTGTGTGTGTGTGTGTGTGTGTGTGTGTGTGTGTGTGTGTGTGTGTGTGTGTGTGTGTGTGTGTGTGTGTGTGTGTGTGTGTGTGTGTGTGTGTGTGTGTGTGTGTTTGAAAGCAACCGACCAATTACCTGCTCACATAATGAAAAAGCATAAAGGTGCAGGAGGAAAGGGTGCGGTGTTTGAGTTTGTTTCATTGGATTGCTCTGGATGCCACCCTGCAGCAGAGCATTCTTCCACAGAAATATGACTCTAGTGGGTGATTCCCACTGGCTAGTAGAGTTTTACCCACGGAAGTTTAAGGATTCTCCCCTTGTGCTGTAAGACGAAACTGAGATGTCAGATCAAGTATTGCATACGTCTGTATGTCAGTGTGCAGTGATAGCTACAGAGGCGCCCAAACGAGTTAGAACCATGGGAAATTCTTAGTGCTTGTCTGTATGATGAGTTAGTGCACAGCAAGCTGGGATGTAAACCTGCAGCGTCCTAGCATGCTGCACGTAACTGCCCGTCTGCTGCAAAAAGTTTACAAACTTCAATTTGTCAATTCTTGCCATAGAAAAAGGGGCAAGATTTCGTAGCAACAAAAGCCTGGAACAAAAATGTCATGAAGCCCAAACCCTATTAACTTTTTTCTTAAGCAACCCCTTGTTCTTTGTCCTCCCACTAGGTCAGTGCTTGTCTGTTTGAATTGCTCTGCTTGATTTCTTCTAGAAGTCCAGCAGCTGTGCCCATGGCAGAACAGTAATGCGGTTACAGTCCCTTCACAGCTCTCACTGCTGCTGTCTTTTAGCTCTTTCTTCGACGGCAGCACAGACAGTTGCTGGGACATGTAGCAGAGGACATTGGTTCCCTACTATTCCATTGTGCCCTGGGGATCACTAGCTAGGTAGGGTTCTTTGCTTGACATGTCTGGGTAGATGCTGGGAGTGGTGAACATCCCCAGGAGGGGAAGCAGGAAGGCAAGTTGTAAACCAGTCTGGCTAGATGGCAAGGTTTCTGAGATTATTTGAGTCAAACAGCCGGCCTTCATGGAATGGAAATCCAAACCTAGTGAAGCCAGTGAAGTGGAAGATTAACTACATCATGCAATATGTTGGAAGAAAATGAAGAGGTTCAGATAGAATTTGACCAGTAAATAATTCAAGGTATATAAAAATAACAAGAAATTACATTTATCAGAAGCGAGATTCCTGCAAGAGGATGGGTGGGTCCATTACACCATCAGGGAGAAAGTCCGGAAGTTAAGGACATTGCTGGAAAGTTAAGCAATCTTTTCCTAAGCCTGGTCTACATGTAAAACTCTTCCTGGCATCGCTGTGTGAAAAAACTGCATCCGCTAGCAACACAGCTAAGCTGACAATGCCTCGCCCCTCCAGTGTAGACACAGTTATGCTAACAGAAGAGCACTTCTGTCACCATAGCTCACGTTGCTTGGGGAGGTGGTGTCCCTACACCTACAGACCCCTTCTGTCGGCATTTGCTGCCTCTAAAGTGAGGGGCTATGTCAGAATAGCATCTTCATTAATGGTCTGATTGAACATCTTCATTAATGATCTAGAGGATGGGATAGATTGCACCCTCAGCAAGCTAGCCGATGATACTAAGCTAGGGGGAGTGGTAGATACCCTGGAAGGTGGGGATAGGATACAGAGTGTCAGACAAATTGGAGGATTGGGCCAAAAGAAATCTGATGAAGTTCAACAAGGACAAGTGCAGAATCCTGCACTTAGGACGGAAGAATCCCATGCACAACTACAGACTGGGGACCGACGAGCTAGGCAGCAGTTCTACAGAAAAGGACCTGGGGGTTACAGTGGATAAGAAGCTGGATATGAGTCAGCAGTGTACCCTGGTTGCCAAGAAGGCTAATAGCATATTGGGCTACATTAGCGGGACCATTGCCAGCAGATCGCAGGAAGTGATTATTCCCCTCTATTCAGCATTGACGAGGCCGCATTTGGAGTATTGTGTCCAGTTTTGAGCCCCCCACTACAAAAAGGATGTGGACAAGTTGGAGAGAGTTCAGTGGAGGGCGACAAAAATGATTAGGGAGCTGGAGCACAAGACTTATGAGGAGAGGCTGAGGGAACTAGGTTTGTTTTGTCTGCAAAAGAGAAGAATGAGGGGGGATTTAATAGCAGCCTTTAACTACCTGAAAGGGGGTTCCAGGGAGGATGGAGCTAGGCTGTTCTCAATAGTAGTAGATGACAGAACAAGGAACAATGGTCTCAAGTTGCAGTGAGGGAGGTCTAGGTTGGATATTAGGAAGACGTTTTTCACTAGGAGGGTGGTGAAGCACTGGAATGGGTTACCTAGGGAGGTGGTGGAATCTCCATCTTTAGAGGTTGTAAGCTGAGGCTTGACAAAGCCCTGGCTGGGATGATGTAGCTGAGGTTAGTTCTGTTTTGAGCAGGGGTTGGACTAGATACCTCCTGAGGTCCCTTCCAACTCTAATCTTCTATGATTCTATAATAGGCCCCATGGTGTAGACACAGCCTTAGTCTTCACCAGAGAGGACGCTGTGGAGATACTTACCTGGGACTTGCCTTTTCAGGTAACAGAAATGAGGTCAAAGAGTGGGGTGTCTGAAGAAGAGGTGCTGGAACAAATTAGTAACCTGGTCCCTATAGTTGAAGGATGTTCAGAATGAAGTGCCTGCGCTGATAGCAAAAATATGCACACTCTTATTTTTAGCAGCTGCTGTACAAGAGATGTGGAGGGGAGCAGTTGTATCTCTATTTTCGCAAGGTGCTTGGAGTGACCTGGGGAATCGCTGAGCAGTGAGCTGAATCTCTGTACATTGTCCATGGTTTGAAACAGTTATTTAAAATGGAATTATATTAGGGCATCGTGCACTTCATAGCTTGTGCAGGCCAAGTGCGTTGTACCCAAAGGGACTCCTGGCACCCTTTTGTCCCACTCCCCAGATCCCTGGGTGCTATCCTCCCACCTCTTCTATTGCAGGGAGTCCCTGAAATTTCCCCATCTTTCCCCTGCCAGGGGCTCTGTGTGCCTGGCGTTCCCCCTCCTCCCATGCCAGGGTCCCTCTTTCTCCCCAGGCCAGCAGCTCTGTGTGCACCCCCATTTCCACGTCCTCCCATGCCTTCTATTCCTGCCTCCCACCGGGGCATGGGGATTGTGGATCTCCTCCCCCAGACCAGATTTCCCTAATCTCCCCCCAACCAGGGTTTCTGTGTGCCCCATATTCCAAGGTCCCCTTTTCTCCCTTCCTATACCAGGGACTTTGTGTGGCCCCTCCTTCCCCCCCTTTCGCCCAATGCCTCCATTCCTCTCTCCCTGATTTTATCCAAGTCAATATGGTTCTGCCACTGGTGCCTAGGACACTCCCTGAAATTTTAGAATTGATCAGACGTAAGATTGAAAAGTTATCGTGCCAGATACAGACAGACTGGCAGACAGAGAATGCCATCTGAGGCCTCTTCTGGCCTTAAAACAGCTATGAAAAACTTCCCCTGAAATGGCCCAAACCAAGTTCCATCCGGGTGTGTCTTGGGACATAAATTCAGGGGATTGCGTCAGGTGAATGGGGAAGAGTGTAATCTGCCCTAGTGCTGCGCACTGGCCCATTCCTCTCCTCCTGCTACAGACATTGTCTTCTGCAGGGGTGGGGCTGGTAGGGCCGCCAAGATGCAGGTCTTGAATTAACACTCTATTGAGGTGAGTAGGGTAGCTGCTGCCTTCTTATAGCTGTTTTTCCTGACTCTCTGCAGACTGAGGTAGAGGTCTCTTGCCTTTAGTGGCCCTCAGTTCAAGCCTTTCTCTGCAGTCATGATGGCTAGAAACCATTAGCTGTTAGCTACAATTCTGCAGGAGCTGGGGCACTAGGCATGAGTGCCTGTGTCTTAACGTGACCCTGCATATAGCAGACCTTCCCAAAGAACCTCTACAAAAAGTCAGGCACCAAGAGCACTATGCTTCCAATAGGACTGCGGCGTTTTTTATAGTAGCTCTTGGAATAATGCAAAGTAAAGCACTTTCCTCAAATTATGGCTCCCCAATGTACACTGCACTTAGCCATGCTTAGTGTATAAAAGCGACAGTGTGAGCACACCTTGTTTGAAATGTACAAACGATATTTGTCTTAAATCTAATATTGAAGGTTGCATTATCCGATTATTTGGTTACACAACATGATATTCTCCTGCTTTCTTTTGAGGAGAGGGTTTTTTTTTTTCTGTTTGTGTTTCAGTCCCACTGTGTTTATCACCCTTTCGTGGCAGCTTTCTGTAAATTTTTCAGCGTTTACTAGCACAAGTATTGGTGAAAAGCAAACCTAAAATCCAAATGCTTGACTATTCACCAAAAGCAAATTTCAGATTGTATATTCAGACATCTAAAATTCCCTCTGTGTAGTGCATAAATCATCCAATCAAAGAACAAAAACTAATAATACATTATTTGAATAATTATTATGAAGTCAGATAGTTGAGCTACTAAGGGCTTACCTACATGGCATAGCAAAGCACTGCAGAGGGGTGTGATTCATAGAGTGCTCTAATATGTTGCATTCCAATAGCCCCATGTAGACCCTACTGGTGACCACAGTACAATTATGTTCAACATCCGTGCGGGAGGAATAGTACCAAAACCTAGCACTGTGACACTACATTTTAGAAAGACGGATTTTCCAACACATGAGGAAGCTTATCAAATAAACCCTAACGTCAAAAGGGAATTGAAATTCTTTGATTCAGCATGGAGGCTATTTGAACATTCCTTAATAGAATCGGGGAAGGACCCCTAAGCCAAAAAAAAACCAAACAAACAAAAAAACAAAGCATAAAAAGGCAAACAATAAAAACGGCTGGTGTAATGGTAAAGCTATTTGAGAAAATGGCAGAAAATGGCAATCCACCCCTAGGGAAGCCAACAGGACTGAAAAAAACGTGCAAGAAAGAACCGGAGAGCAAAGAGGGGATTTGAAGCGCAGTGAGCCAAAGAGTTAAAAACCTACCAAGAGATTCTGTCTATTGGACAGAGGCAAGAAGCCTGTTGAGCCACTGGACTATCAGGCAGTGGAGGACCAGATTGTGGCCCAGGATTTTGCATGCACACACCCTGTGCAGCCTTCCTGGCTGACTGCTCTGGATGCAGATGGAAAGCAAACTCTATGAGGCTGCTGTTTCTCCCAGCCTTCATTGCACCCCCCCGGCATGTTAGCCAGCCCAGCCGGCGTAGAGGACAGGCTAGTAATCTGCTGCTGGTGAAGCTGCTGTGAAATACAACCCCCCAGGAGCCAGGGGAGAGCAGGGAAGGAATTCCATTCCTGAGCTCCTCATGCTGTGTGGCATCTACACATCTCTTACATAGGACACACAGGCACACGACTAGTCGTAAGGGAGCAACAAAGATCAGGACATTGCAGAGAAGCTAAATGATTTCTTTGCCTCATTCTTCACCAGGGAGGTAGACCCAGACGCACTGGTTTCAGATGGGTTTGTGTTTAAGCCATGTCTCTAATGCTACTCCCAGTGCTACCAAGGCTACACTGTTTATACTCATGCTAGCTTGATGAGCGCTAATGCAAGTACATGTGCACGAGCAGGGGAATCACATCCCGAGATCGTAGTATAGACAAAGCCTAAGAGAGCTGAGCTGAGAACAAAAATACACAATTCTCAATAAAATCCACAGTTATCCAAGAGAGCTGGCTGTATTTTAAAGAAACCTTATTGAGGGCGCAGGAACAAACCATCCCGATGTGCTGAAAGAATAGCAAATATAGTAGGCGCCCAGCTTGGCTTAACAAAGAAGTCTTTGGAGAGCTTAAACACAAAAAAGAAGCTTACAAGAAGTGGAAGTTTGGTCAGATGACTAGGGAGGATTATAAAAATACTGCTCGAACATGCAGGAATGAAATCAGGAAGGCCAAAGCGCAACTGGAGTTGCAGCTAGCAAGGGACATGAAGGGGAACAAGAAGGGTTTCTACAGGTATGTTCCCAACAAGAGGAAGATTAGGGAAAGTGTGGGCCCCTTACAGAATGGGGAGGCAACCTAGTGACAGAGAATGTGGAGAAAGCTGAGGTACTCAATGCCTTTTTTGCCTCTGTCCTCCCAGAAAAGGTCAGCTCCCAGACTACTGCAGTGGGCAGCACAGAATGGGGAGGAGGTGAACATGCCTCAGTGCTGAAGGAACAGGTTCAGGACTATTTAGAAAGATTGGACATACACAAGGCCATGGGGCCAGATGCAATGCATCTGAGGGTGCTGAGAGAGTTGACTGATGTGATTTCAGAGCCATTGGCTATTATATTTGAAAGCTTGTGGCAATTGGGGGAGGTCCCTGATGATTGGAAAAAGGTGAATATAGTGCCCATCTTCAAGAAGGGGAAGAAAGATGATCCAGGGAACTACGGACTGGTCAGCCTCACCTCAATCCATGGGAAAATCATGGAGCAGGTCCTCAAGATATCCATTTTAAGGCACTTGGAAGAGAGGAGGGTGATGAGGAACAGTCAACATGGATTCACCAAGGGCAAGTCATGCCTGACCAACCTGATTGCCTTCTATGCAGAGGTGACGGGATCTGTGGATGTGGGGAAAGTGGTGGATGTGATATATCTTGACTTTAGCAAAGCTTTTGATACAGTCTCCCACAGTATTCTTATCATCAAGTTAAAGAAGTATGGGTTGGATGAATGGACTATAAAATGGATAGAGAACTGGCTAGATCATCGAGCTCAACGGGTAATGATCAATGGCTCCATGTCTAGCTGGCAGCCAGTCTCAAGCAGAGCACCCCAGGGGTCGGTCCTGGGGCCGGTTTTGTTCAACATCTTCATTAATGATCTCTGGAGGATGGGGTAGATTGCACCCTCAGCAAGTCTGCAGATGACACTAAGCTAGGGGGAGTGGTAGATACCCTGGAAGGTAGGGATAGGATACAGAGTGACCTAGACAAATTGGAGGACTGGGCCAAAAGAAATCTGATGAGGTTCAACAAGGACAAGTGCAGAGTCCTGCACGTAGGACAGAAGAATCCCATGCACAGCTACAGACTGGGGACCAACTGCCTAGGCAGCATTTCTGCAGAAAAGGACCTGGGGGTTACAGTGGATAAGAAGCTGGATATGAGTCAGCAGTGTGCCCTGGCTGCCAAGAAGGCTAATAGCATATTGGGCTGCATTAGTAGGAGTATTGTCAGCCGATTGAGGGAAGTGATGATTCCTCTTTATTTGGCATTGGTGAGGCCGCATTTGAAGTATTGTGTCCAGTTTTGGGCCCCCCACTACAAAAGGGTTGTGGACAAATTGGAGAGAGTCCAATGGAGGGCAACAAAAATGATTAGGGGGCTGGAGCACAAGACTTATGAGGAGAGACTGAGGGAACTAGGTTTGTTTAATCTGCAAAAGAGAAGAATGAGGGGGATTTAATAGCAGCCTTTAACTACCTGAAAGGGGGTTCCAGGGAGGATGGAGCTAGGCTGTTCTCAGTGGTAGTAGATGACAGAACAAGGAGCAGTGGTCTCAAGTTGCAGTGAAGGAGGTCTAGGTTGGATATTAGGAAAAAGTTTTTCATTAGGAGGGTGGTGAAGCACTGGAATGGGTTACCTAGGGAGGTGGTGGATTCTCCATCTTTAGAGGTTTTTAAGCTGCGTCTTGACAAAGCCCTGGCTGGGGTGATTTAGCTGAGGTAAGTTCTGCTTTGAGCAGGGGGTTGGACTAGATGACCTCCTGAGGTCCCTTCCAACGCTAATAGTCTATGATTCTATACTGGAGAGCAGGAGGGTGGCAACTGCTGAACCCACCTGCAAAAACTGCACAGGATGCATGTCAGCGTGTAGGATGTGCTAATGGTAAAGCTTCTCTAAAGGAAATGGGTGTCCTTTCTACTCTAGTCACGTTTTTCCCCATGTCAACTAAAGGAGAACCAGAGTGGGAATAAATTATCATTTTCCAAAACAGTGCAAGGTTGAAGATGGGTGCTACTGTGTTAATTTGATGGAATATACAGGCCCAAAGGGTCCAACATGTTAACATGGCCAGGTTTGGGTTTTGGTACACAGAGACATCAGTCTGCTTAGTACTAGGTCAAACACACCTTTAACAATCCTTTTAACCTTTTATTAAAGATATAGAAAAGAAGGCAAAACAGTGAAAGGCTTTGCAATGTAGGGTATTAAAGAAGGCTTTCATCCTAACAACATCTCATGTTCCTTTCCACGTTAGCTGCAGAGGGCTTTTAGAAAGAACCCCTCTTTTCTCCTGTCTGATAGTCTCTTCGATAGTATTAAGGATGGTAACAATTGTCTTTTCTAGGGAAAAGAGATGAAGTTAGTTGAGCTGCGCTGGAGCTGTCTTTAATACTGTTGTTGTTACAGTCCAGTCCCATTTCCTAAAAACAAAAGAAAACAAATACGCACAAGAGGGAGCAAGAAAAGAACAGCAAAGATAGAAAATGCAGCTTCTGTCTCTGATGTTGACTCTCACTTGTAGCTTCACTGCTGGAAAAGCACCCGCCCAGCCCTGAGCAGTCACTACAAGACCTGCAAACAGTCTCAGGCTGTTTAGGGCATTGCTTTTGGCTGCTTTTCTGGTCACAGGCTTACAGCAGTGTTCTAAAATATACAGTCTTGGCTGGCTATGCAAGACTCTTATTAGACAGAAGGAAAAAGAAGAGGGATAATGTGATGGGATGTGCATACTCTGCACTGATCCGACTGGGTTAACTGCACCCTCTGGGCTGAGGAGGCCACGCCCACCCACCACTGCTGGGCATGCTTAAGATGGAGACAGGATATAAAAGGGAAGGGCCCAGCTCAATTTGGGCTGATGGAGGAGGAGAGCAGATGTGAGCTGCAGGCTCCTGCCATTGAGTTGCTAGAACTACAGACTGTGGAAGCTGAGCCAGGGAGATCAACAATGGAACCCCCACTGACCCCCGAAGGCATCCCCAGGAAGACATCCCCAGGAACGCTGTCAGAGCAGTAATGCAGGATAGGAAGCGGCCCAGGGAACACAACTGGTATAGTTGGAAACCGAGCCGAACTGGGAACTACCTGTTTCACAGGGCCAGATGCAGAAGGGTGGGCCCGGGTCCCCCTGTCCTACCACACACCCATCTCAGGGTGGGGGTCATAGCCCTAAGGACTCTGGCCACTAGGCCACACTCCAGCCATGGGGCCACACTGCCCGGCCTTATAGGTGCAGACAACAGTATCTACTTGAGCCACATAAGCCATAATGCCTTATTTGTCGCACATGACCTGACATCCCATTGGGGGATGTGTCTATCCTGCACCAGATAGGATAAAAAAGAAATAAGGTGGGGAAGGAAAAGAACACATGAGGAGAGAGATACACATGAGGAGATAGCGTTCATTGAGTAGCCGTGCTGTCTTCACTACATTATGTCAATGGGAGACACTCTTCCATCAACATAGCCTATGCTTCTCATTCTGGTGGATTACTGAAGTCGACGGAAGAAGCGCTTGATAATTGATTTGAGTGTGTCTTCACTGCCGACATTATCGCTCAGTTTAGTCATGCCCTTAGAATTAGGACACAGATGATCTGACAGTGTTACGGTAGATTCCAGGGATCCAGGAGACAGTGGCGGTGGCAGACATGATGGTGAAGCTTGTTCTCTTTCCTGTTCTTTTGTCTTTCAGTCATCCATTGTCCGCATCCCTTCTAATTTCCTTCCCAACATCTTTTATTTTAAGGATCCCAAAAGGGAGTGATGGGTGGAATAGCCCATCCCCTCATTATTTTGTTCACCAGTTAGGCCTGATTTCTGACATATAAATTTTGATCCATTGATTTCCAGTCCCATGTTTCTTTTGTTTACCAGGCATCATCTCAGTTATTACAACAATGCTCCAAAGTGCTGTTCTAGCACTGGTTTGGTTCAATTTAGTTTTTCATGGTCTGGAAAAGGAAATGGACAAGTGAGGTGGTAAAATGTGCAAAGAACTCAAAATTACTTAGATTAGTCAAGAAGAGAGAGGACTATGAGGAAATCTAGAAGGATTTATTAAAGTTAGGAAGTTTGGTAAAATGATGGATGGCAGATTAAATTAATTATGGAAAAATGTAAAGTAATGTACATTTACAGGAATAACTGTAACCAATCAGGCAAAGGATCTGGGAGTCTTTCTGCACAGCTCAATGGAAACCTCTGTTCAATCAGCATCAACAGTAAAAAAAGTTAAGAAAATATTTACAGATATTAAAGTAAAAAAGGACATTATGATCATCTAAGCTGTCCTCCTGCATAACACAAGCCAGAGAATGTCATCCAGTGATTCCTGCATCAAGCCTGAACTAGAGCCTCTATTTTAGAAAGCCATCTTATCTTGATTTAAAGACGTTATGTGGTAGCGAATCCACCACATCCATGGTAAGTTGTTTCAATTGTTAATTACCTGCTGATAAAAATGGACACATTATTTCCAGTCTGAATTTCTCTAGTTTAACATCTAGCCATTGGTTCTTGTATCATTGTCCGCTAGAGCAAAGAGATTTCTACTATCAGAATTTTTCTCCTCATGCAAATATATATCAAGTCATCTATTAATGTTCTTCTTGATAAACTAGATCAGCCCCTCAATACTGTCTCTCCATCTCCCAACCACCCTGCTCCTTCCTGTCCCCACACACCATGAAGAACTTGGGGCATCCATGTCTCCTGCTGACTTACAGCCCTCCCTGTATATGTATGCAAACTCAAGAAGATGGGAATCCACCCTGAGTGGTGGTGATAGTGATGATAGCAGGAAGGGGAGCTAGAAGGCTGTTCCCATCAACTAGATTGCAGTGGAATTCTACCAGTGTCAGTCACTTTCTGGCAATATGTGTTATCAGCAGCGATCACCAATATGTTTCTCTTATGGCAATGTCCTTTCCAATTCAGCATTGCCTCTTTTCTCTTGGTGCTTTGTCTGATCTGTCATATTCATTTCCATGGCAGCACCTCATTTTGCCACAAAAAGTGTTGCCAACATTTAAAAAAGAGGCTCCCCTGATGTCCCCCCCCCCTAGTCTGTGATTCAGCTTATCTTCCAGGTGTGCATGTGCTACAAAACTGGAGGAGTCTATTCATTTGTTTTCCCATGTAAGCTAAAATGCTTTGGTATAAGTATAACCCCAGATAAAGGCAGCACAACTGGGGAAACAAACTTCTATTACATCCATTGGCGTGAAATATTTATACTTTGTTCCTGAAAATATCCTGAGTGTATTGATGCTGCAGCTGGTGGCTGCTGAAATGTGTGTGTGTGTGTGTAAAGAAGGACTTGTACTAAAGTCCACAGGTCTCCCGCCCTGGGCATTTTTAAAAAACACCTCTTTGGTATGATCTGGTGCATACCAAAAGGAGAAAATGTGCTTGCCTGCTGTTTTTTCCTGAGTCCTAGAAATGAAAATCATCCTTGGTGGGGGCATCTTACCAGGGGGGAGTTACTCTTTCAGAGGAAAGGAAGTCACAAACTTCCCTTCGATCTGCCATGAAATATTAACCAGGGCCTCACATGCCTTCTTGTGTTCATCACTGAAATGAGGTTCAGGCAAGGGGAGAAATTTGCTGAGAAGGAAGACTCTTCTTCAAACACAGAGAGCAAAATACCAAAGAGCACGGGCAGCCCTAGAAAATGTTGCTCAGCTGGATATTTTGTCATTAAAAAGAAATGTTCCAGTGTGAAGCCCCTCTTTACAGTTGCCATTTGATGCTCTGGAGGAGACATTCACATTGGGCTGAAGCCATAAATGGTCTGGGTTAGTCATTTCAAAGACAAGAGTTCTGGTCATTTCACATGGAATACTAGTTTAAGTTGGCGTGAACACTGGATGCAAAATATTCCTCCGGCCTGCAGGAATTAGTGTGTTTGGTTATCCCATTTTAAAGTTCACAGGACCTAGATGGCATTTTGATTCATTAAATATTCTTTGTTCTCTACCCTTGTCTGACGTCACAATTCATTTGCTGGGAGCATGTGAAAATCATTGTGGAGCATGTGCAAAGCTGTAGGGTGGAAAAATCCTATTAGCTTAGGTACCCTGGCCTTCTAATTGTATTATTGTGCATATTAATATCGCATTACAATGGTTTCAAGTGTTACATCATGGTTTTTTGACGATGCAACAAATGGGCTATACCCTTTGAGGGTCTGCTATGGATAGGTGACTGAGCTTTACTTGCACCAAGCCACAATTACTGAGCACGTTCCTATCATCCTTACACTTATGTCTGATACCTGATTGGAGCCATTTCTAAAGAACACCAGAACATTTCCGTCAAAGTGAAATTCAAAAGAAAATGAGGGAAACGTTTCACCAAAATGAGGCTCTTCCATTTTGAGAGCCGCTCTAGTCATTTCATTCGCCCCACAGGAGCCTTCCAGGCATGAAGAATTTTAACTCACCAGAAAAGGATGAGGATTGACTCCCTCTGGTGGAATGACGGAGGCTCTGTGGCTAAAGAAACAAGATGGGTGGAGCCAGTATTTCACCTTATTCCCCTGCTGATGAATCTTGCCTCTGAGATAGGAGGTGAGCAACTCATCGTATGGCAGCAGCCAGGATTGGCACAGAACCATGCTGGCACTCAGCAATCAAGAGAGGGAAGCCAGTGTAGAGAGTGGAGGACAAGTATGATGTATTCGTGGTACTGAGGGGATGTTCCGAAGCGTTCTGTGCTAATTGGGAGGTTCTAAAGGCTGATGTCTTGGTTCCCAGGTAGAATGCATTGCTGTAATCCAGACAAGAGGTGACAAAAGTGTGTATAACTACGGCCAGGATGGGATGGAGTCCCCTTCCAACCAGTGATGATAGAATCCATTACTCACGGATGCTGCTTTGTGAGAGCTTAGTATAAGTGAGGAATCAAGGAGCATCCTAAACTATGGACTGAATTGACCAATTGTGGGTATGAGCCTGCAACCAAAATAGACTGCACCATGGTTGCAGAATCTTCAAAGAACTTTCCTTGCCCTATCAGCATCACTTCTGTCTTGTTTGTGTTCAGCATCGAGCAGCTCATCTTTATCAATGAACCGGGTCTTGTCCAAGACCTGCACCATCATGGTGGTAGTGGTATGGTAGTGTGGGGTGAAGGATTGCTAGAGCTCTCATCCTTGAGCTTGTAAAGCTTATCCAGTCTTTACGTATTTGTTTCAGTCATAGCAATATCAGTTCGATTAATTACATTTCACATTTAAATGTAAATTGAAAATGAGCAACGGCTTTGGAGAAGAATCACTCAGCGTGCAGCAAAGAGGGCATCATGGTTTCAAGGGAGCAGCACCTGTATTCTGCTCTCTGTGGCCCACTCCAGTCAGCTCTCCAGTTGTCACCTGTCTCTGGATAGGAGCCCTTATGTCATTCACTTCTGACCAGAGAGTTTTAAGACTGCACTGCTCCCTGCCTTATCTGATGGTATTCCCAAGCAAGCCAGTCTGCCAGCCAGTGAGTTCTTCTCTCCAAGGGCTAGGAACAGTGTGTTGCCAGCAGTTACAAGTTACCATGCAGATCTTTCTAAGCAAGCTCATTTATTCTTAAGGTAAAAGCATGACAGAGAAAACATAATAAAAACAATAAACAGGTTTAAACATGCCAAGAGTCACCTATCAGTTGTATGGGACCCTAGTAGGCCAAAGTCTTTTCAACCCTTCCTTGAACAGGAGGTCCTGTCCATTTGATGTATAGAAAAAAGGCCACGAGTCAGTGTAAACTCAACCTTTTAAAACCAAAATCCCTTTCTTTGTCTATTGGTCTCTGAAAAACAGTTTGAACCAGTAAATGCAAGCCTTCCCCGGGGTGGTACCTTTTGGAGCTATATACAACCGAAGTGATTCACCTGAATCACACCCACTGTTTCTGTTTCCTGGCAGCGCTGTGGAAATCCTTCCCCTGGAGTTGCATACAGTCTTGAGCCCACAGTGATACATAAACCATTTGTACAATATGGTTCCCAAAGATATTGCATGGGCTGCACTATCTGTCACAGACAGGGTCTGCGATTCCTCCAAGAAGACCAAGTGAAAAAGGCAGAAAAGCATTAACCATTAATCACCTGACATGTATTAATTTATATTGTGGTTGCAGCTAGGAGCCCCAGCCATGGACCAGGTGCTGTATTGTGCTAAGCACTATATAAATGCAGAACCAAAAGATGGCCCTCACCTGAAAGACCTTACAGTATATAAGACAAGAGACAATGGGTGGATATAGAAAGTCCAAAGGCAGAGCACAAGGAAACAATAAAACAATGCTCATCAGCATGATAGGCAGTGCTCTTCGCGCACCAGCTGCCTTGCAATTACAAAGTGTTTTGGAGGCATCGCAGCAAAGGAGAGTTTTAAGAAGAGATTGGAAGGAGGACAATGAGATGGTTCTGATGACATTTACAGGGGCAGCATGGGTGCTAGTTTGAAAATTTCACACGTGAGTGGAAATCAACATCTCAACAGTGTATGAGAAATGGTAGGTAGGGTGGAGATAGGCCAGGAAGAGCCTTGAAAGTGAATACAAACAGCTTATGTTTGATGTGCTAGAGAAAGGGGAGAGGATGAAGAGGGGGGTGACATGGTCAAAGTGACAGGCTGGGAAAATGATCTTTGTGGCTGCATTTTGAATATACATGAGTGGGGGGAGATTGCTTTTGTCAAGGTCATAGTTGAGGATGTTGCATTATCAAACACAAGATGGTGAAAGCCAGGATAAGAGTTTTGGTTGTGCGGATGAATAGGAAAGGCCGTACCTTAGAGATGTTATGCGGAAAGAATGTGGAAGATTTAGACCCAGCTTGAATGTGATCTAGAGGAAGAGTGGAGTCGAAGATGACACCCAGTTATGAACCTGAGTGACAGGGATGGTGGTGTTGTCCACAGTGATCATGAAAGATGGGGGGAGGGGTTATGGAGGAGGGTCAGCCATGTTGAGTGGGCCGGACGTTCACAAAGAGATGTCACAGAGACAGGCCAAGATTTTAGATCAGACAGGAAGCAGGGCCAGGTTGTATAGGTAGATCTGTGGGTCATTGCTACAGAGATAATACTTGGTGGTGATGAACACAGCTGACAGGTTGAGGAGAATGAGGATGGAGTCTTGGCTTTGGCCTTTAGCTAGGAAGAGGTCATTAGAGGCTTTTGTGAGAGCCACTTCAGTGTAGTGCAAGGGATGGGAAGCTGGACTGGAGAGGGTCTAGAGTGGAAATGGAGGAGAGGAACCACAGACAGCAGTTGTAGACAGCATGTTCAATGAGCTTAGTGATGAAAGGCAGATGGGAGATGGGGTGGTAGCTGGGGGGGGGAGGGATCAAGGGTGGGAGTGAAAGGTGGTTAAAGGCAACTGGACTGCTGGGTGTGGGTGTCAATCAGGGTGCAGATGTGGGGATGCTTGTCTAAGAAGAGGACAGAATTGAAGAGCAGAGAACAAATCTGTAGTGTGGCATGGTCCCACCAGAGATGCTTTTCAGTGCGAGAGCAAGAAGCACATGTTGGGGTGAGTCAGGGCAGGGGGCTGGCACAGTATTCCTCAGGGCAAGTCCATCAGTCAGCAGAGGCTGGATGGGGATCCTGGAAACACACTGTCATAGCTCCTGCCTGGAACAGGTGTGAGCCTTCCTCAGGGTGCTCTCAGTCTTTCTGCATCTCCTGCATTGGCTAGCACCTCACCAGATCCCCTCAGTCTGCCATGCTGCCAGCACAGTGGGACTTCAAACTGAAGCTTACTAGGAGGTAGTTAAGTTTCACTTTGGCTGTGAACCAACAGAGATCTGCTCCCAGCACAGGGCGGCTCAGGGGTTCACTGGACTTGGATTAGGGGACAGGCAATAAAGCAGTAGACTGAGAAAAAGAGGTGACTTAAGTTGGAGGAAAGCAAAGGAGGAAGAGGAAACAAACCAGGCTGTAAAGGGCAGCAGCAAGAAGAAACAGTGGGGAGTGAACAGTGGGGAGAGAAGGAGATTTGAAGGGGGAAGCGAGAGACAAAGCGCTTAGTATGATTGTTTGTAGCACCTGAGAGCCCCATTGTGCTAGTGGTGCCACATACACTTAGTGAGAGAGAATCCCTGCCCCCAACATCTTAGTCTAATTAAACAAAACAGACAAAGGAGGGGAAACTGAGGCGCAAGGAAGAATACTGGCTTGTCTGAGGTCACAGCAGTTCAACAGCAGAGCTGGGAAGAAAACCCAGGTGGCCTGAGTCCCAATCCAGTGCACCATCCGCTGGACCAAACTACATCTTCAAAATCTAATCATGGCGAAAATCCTAATTGCTCTCCAAGACCAAGCAGGTCTTCTTCAATCCTCTTTAAATCTTGGCCTGGGGTTCTAAAAGGCATGGAATGGACTGCTAATTGCACTGCATCAAGCTGCTGGGCAGAGACAACATCTGGAATAATACCTGGCAGTTACGTCAGCACAGGAGGGGTGGGGCTGATGAGGGGAGGGAGAATGATCAGGCCAGTACTAGATGCAACCTGCAGGGGCATGTCTTCCTCTGTACCCAATCTGACTCTGACTCCCCAATAGTGGGGGTCTCAAAAGACCCTTTCTGAATTGTCCCACTTGACTTGTATACTGCACCCCTGAACTCATCGTGTCAAGGTGTGTGGAGCACCAGTGCTGTGTATTAGGCAATTGGTGACTGTTTCATACAGTCCTTTAACCAATACATTGCATTAGCAATGGGAGGCTTGGAAACCTTCTTTCTCCTTGCCACTGGAGATGTGCGTGTGAGAGTGGGCTGGGGGACTGAGTAGAGCTCTGATTGTGCTAGATATCATCGTCCTTGTCTGTTAGGGGGTTTTGAAGCAGCAGAATAAGAAAACACATCTCCTTTTCAGTGAGGGTTCGAAAGCAATCTGTATGATGTGTTCCTGCTCTAACAGTCACGTTAACATCCTCTTCGGGTGTTACCAAAGACCCTTTTGCCATGGCCATGCTACCAGGAACAGGGCTAGGATTCTGTCCACAATGGATCGCTTTGGAGCGTCCAGGCAGTATGCTTGACTTTGAATCACATAGTGTTCAAGGCACTTTATGTTGCATCAAGTCAGTACTGCACAAGCAGAGAGAGGTCCAGAGAAAAAGAATGCCATAAAAAAAAGTTTATTTCTTATTTAGATTTACTGAAATAGCCAAATCACTTAATCGTGGATCTAAAAATCTGGCCTTTTTCTATTTTCTAATATTCTCCAGAAATGGACTTATTATTCCTTTGATGCTTTATTGTAGTTTCCCTTATGATCAAAATTAGCAAGAAACTTGCATAAAAGAGAACAATAATTGCTCAACGAGCATCTCGTTTGTAATTTATTAGTTTCTATTATTGTGAGTCACTATAGCAACGGCTCGCATCCAGGGTGATGAGAGAGATGTTAGATATGAGCCGACGAGGCTCTAAGTCCCAGCAAATGGAGATGCACATTTTTATCAGTAATTTTCATGAAAATAATAAGTGAGGAGTTAATGAGATGGAAAGCCGTCCTGTGGCTATTGTGAATTTTTTTAAAGTGTTGATCTAATTAGAATGCATCGGTCAGGAAAAGTAATGAGGGCTTAGCGCCTCACAAAGATGTGAGGATCATATCAGAAAATTAGCACAAGTCTTTGGAAATAATCAGGCCCTTGGAGAGGCACCAAACCTCTTCTCTTGGCGCCCTCTGATTTTACAGGGAGTTCTGCAATCATGGAGCCGTCCTGGTTTTCTTTTCTCAGATAGAGAGAGGTTCAGCTACAGTGATGGCACTTCCTTGTGCCTGCCAAAAAGTTCACACTGGCAATTAAAATGAGTTAATAACATCTTTTGTGAAATCGATGTTTCTCTCAGACACTGACTTATGGGCCTGGGGAATTAGTCAAATTCCCCATCCAAGGTCAAATGCACTCATGAGCCACTCCAAGCCATCAAGGGAAGTACCATGAGTACAGGCCCAGAACTACACACACACGTCCGCCGTCATGTGCCCAGTCTCTGACGACCCACTATTTGCAGACCCAGTATCTGGGCATCCTAAGGCATGTGTTTAGTTCCAGATCTACCACCAATACGTTCAGGGGTATGACCCTGTCCCTGGGAGCCCAGTTTCTAAACACCCAGGGACACATGTCCAGGGGCATGCCGCAGAGGTATGCCCAATCACCAGGTGCCAAGGGGCACAGGCCCAGTCCGAAAAGCCCAGTCTCTGAGTGCCCAGGACTACGTACTACATAACACATATACATTATATAAACATATACATTTACATTTTATCTAACATCTATTTATATTTAAAAGCACAGTAGGGTCTAACTATACCCTTTAGCTCAGGACAGGGAAGGAAACCTGCATTTCTGAGCCTGCAGACAGTCTTTCTTTTTCTGTCTTTTTACCTTCTGTTGCTCACACAGACCGTTCGCTTCTTCATAGCAGACATGACAAAGCCATCTGTGTATTTCTCATTAGAGTCTCATTCTTGGACTGTGGAAGGCATGGAAGCTTATTCTTCCCGATTCCACTGATAGCCGTATATATACTCCCCAGTGGACTGGATCTTTTCAAAGCCAGAGTGGTATCACAATATTTGTTGGAGGCCTCCAATTGTGTCAGCCGTTGACTTAATTTTGCTTCCCTCTGACACCAGTTCCGTGCTCTGTAATACTTTGAGATTTGTTACATTTGCTGCTGAATCCACAGAATTATAATCAGAATCTTCAGTAAAATGCTCCACACTGGGATGTGTGGTGGAGGAGGCAAAATTTCAGTCTCATCAGAGAGACTTGGCTCTGGAACCATCAGCAGCTCTGTTGCTATGTCAGTTGTTAACATTTCCTCTTTCGCTAGTTTGTTTTCAGTTTCTCATCTCAGCTGTTACCAAAAAAACGGAGCTTTTTTAGCTAAAAAAAATCTTGGTTAAGGGAGAAGGGGGCCGGGAGAGCAGCAATTAAAAATAAATCATATAACAAATGGAAAAAAGGAAAAGCACACAGCAGTGAGCATAAATTAGAAATTAAAAAAATGCAGGCTGTTGTTAAGTCAAGAAAAAGTATCAACAGAATATCTGAGGCCAACAGGTTTAAGGATAATATGGAGGATTTTAAAAAATATATCAGGAACAAAAGGAATACCAACAATGATATAGGTACGTTATTAGATGGAAATGGTAACAATGTCAATAATCATGCAGAAAAGACAGAAGTGCTCAATAAATATTTCTGTTCTGTATTTGCAACAAAGCTGAATGATGTATCAGTATCATACAATGAGGATGAAATACTTTTTATTCTAGCTGTAATGAAGGATGATGTTAAACAGCATCTAGTAAAGCTAAATATTTTAAAAATCAATGGATCTGGATAATTTACACACAAGAGTTTTAAAAGAGTAGACTGAGGAGCTTTCAGCTATTGCTGTTAATTTTTAATGTGTTGGAAAATTGGGGGAGTTCTAGAGGATTGGAAGAAAGCTAATGTAGTATCAATATTTAAAAATGGTAAATGGAATAACCTGGGTAATTATTGGCCTCTTAGCCTGACAATGAACCTGGGTAAAATAATTAAACAGCCAATACAGAACTTCAGCAGTAGAGAATTAAAGGATAGAAATATAATTAATACCAGTAAACATGGTTTCCTAGAATATAGATCTTGTCAAATGAACAGGATTATCATCAGCAATCATTTTTTGACAAGATTACAATTCTGGTGGAAAAGATAACTATGCTGATGTAACAGGCTTAGACTTCTGTAAGGTGTTTTGCCTTAGTAACTCATGATTTTCTGATTAAAAAATTAGGAACATACAGAAACAATATGACACATTAAATGGCTAAAACACTGTCTGAGAGAGGTCAAAATATAATTGTTACTGGCGTGTGTCTAGCAGGGTATCTCTGGAAGGACTGGTTCTTGGCCCAGCTCTATTCAGTATTTTTATATGTGATCTGAAGAAGAATATAAAGTAATTGCTTATAAACTTTGCAAATGACAGAAAGATTGGTGAGATGGAAAATAAAAATGAGAGCAGGTCATTGATTTGGAGGGATCTGGATTGCTTGGTCAGCAGGGTGCAATCAAACAACATACGTTTTAATACAAGGTCATCACAGAACAAATAATATAGGCCAAGTTGAGAGGATTGGGGACTCTATCCTAGGAAGCAGTGACTCTGCATAACCATAGGGTATTATCATAGTGGATAATCAACTGAACATGAGTTCCAGCGTGCTATCGGGCAGGCAGGGGGAACCCACTATTCTTCAATGTATAAAACAGGCTTATCACGTAGAGATAGGAAGATGGCATTTCCTCTGTCTACAGCATTGGTGAGACCACTACTGGAATACTGCATCCAATTTGGCTGTGCACACTTCAAAAGGATGCTGAAATATTGACAAGGGTTCAGAGAAGAACTACAAAAATGATTGTGAGAAATGTTGATGTGCTCTTTAATCATTATATGGCTCTAGCGTTAGCATGGTGGTTCTGTATCATACAATGGAACAGACTTTCACCCTAGATGCCTGACTGAGCCTACCAAACTAGGGGAAAAGGGAGGAGGCTCTTTCTTACAGTCTTCTACCAGCTTACACTTAAGCATCATTAAGAGACAATGGGTATGTCTATACTGATGGCAGCAAAGTCGCCGCTGTCAGATCGATCTTTCTGGATCGATTGAGCAGTCAGTGTAGACCCACTCAATCAAACAGGAAGTCAACGCTTGCAAACCAACCCCTCTAGTGGTGCAGTGCAGTGAAGACGGTGCACAGAAGGGAAGCACAGCAGTTGATGGGAGTTATGGAAGCTACTCTGCCACCGAATTCCCAGGTAAGTGTAGACCAGGGCAATGACAGAGCAAGTAGCTTTAATTGCTTTAGCTGGATCCCCTTGGGGAGCACCAGAATCAGTCTGAACAGGGTGAGTCAGACTGAGGCCTGGTCTATACTACAGAGTTAGGGCGATGTAACCTGCCTTATGTCCACCTAACTCTGAAAGCGTCTACACTATAATGTCCCTCCCACCAATGTAAGTCACCCACTACACTGACTTAGAGCTTGTCTACACTTGTGGTTATACTTGCAAAACTTTGTTGCTCTGGGTGTAGAAAAAATCCCCCCCAAGTGATACAAGTTTTGCCATCATAACCGCGAGTTTAGACAAGCCCTTAATAACATCACTTTTGCAAGAGGCATAGTGCTTTAAGTCAGTGTAGTTTGGGTGATGCAGTGTCTGTGTAGGCAATGCATGCTTACATCGACTGTTGCCTCCTGTGGATGAAAGCTGGAGTCCCATTGCCCTGCGGCTGACAGCCAGATCCCTACCGGGCTAACAGCTGCAGCCCTTCTGCGTTGGGCTGACAGCCGGAACCTCGCTGCCCTGGGGCTAACAGCGGAGTCCTTCCTACTGGCTGTCAGCCCCAGGGCAGCTGAGCTCCATCTATCAGCCCCAGGCAGTGGGGCTCCAGCTGTAAGCCCAGCAGGGCTTGGGCGGTCAGCTCTGGGGCAGGGGGCTCCATCTGTCAGTGTGTTATTCTTATGAAATAAACAGCAGGATCTTATTCAGGGGATAAGGCAGTATGCCACGTTTATTATGAATACAGAAAATATTTTCAAAAACAATTACCTAAAACACACTCACACACACATGCATAGTTCTGCAGGAGGGATATAGTTACCAGTCTCGGTGTTGCTCGAGCTGAATCACTGGCCAAGTGACTCAGAGACAAGGATGGAGCCAGGCTCTGTCAGTCGCGCCTCGATGCTCCTTGGGGTTTGCAGAGCGAGCCCAAAGTCCAGGTTTCTTCACCCCATTTTTATACTTATCCATCCCCATTTAGGTCTATGGGTTTTGTCATGTCAGATAGTCTCCTTGTTCGATGTAATCGTCAATTACGTTTGATATCGCAAGTGTGACAGCTTTCCCATTCTTCTTTCATTCCTGTTTCACACTTTGTCTTGTTCCTGTCCTTGGGTGAAAACTCTCCTCTTTTTCGGGGTTATCTTGATCTTTGGCCACCTGGGTTGTAAAAGTTCTTTAAACAAAATCATCTTCTCTCCCTCCTGCCCTTGGAGGCTGAGAACTATTACCTCAGCAGCTTGTCTCCTTCCTTCCATCTTATCTTTTGCAAATTCAGACTGCATTCACTCCTCATTCATACCAACTAATAATTATTACATTCTTTATCCCATCACATTAATACATACATAATCATTCCATACTTACTTACTAATATAAAAAGAATCTGTATACGTACAATCATTCTATTAATTCAACTTTTACTTCACTACAGGAAAATAAAAGAAATCTTATTTACCCTCTCACTGCCCCTTGATTTACACATCAACCACATTCCTGATACGCATTGGGCACTTTACTTCAGTTGTAAATTATCACAATCACGTTTCAGGATGTTCCCGAACATTCATTCATAGATCTTAACAAACAGGGCCCCAATGTGTCATAAATGTTAAATCAAAAAATGTTTAGACAGGATGTTCCCACTCAGATATCTGAATCATCAATTTTTACTGTGGAGCCTGGGGTGGCATAAACAAACAATTAATGTGTCCAGAACACCCTTATTTATAATGCCTAGTTTTATGCTTTCTTAGTGCGAGTATTAACCCTTAAGCTTAAAATACTTATCCATGGTCTGGGCTTGCTGTGGTTCAGGCCTACATCACAATGCTGGGGCCTAAAAGTGCCCCACAATGCCCTGCTTAAGTCAGTAAAAGCACTCCTGGTGAAGGCATGCACCACTGACAGACGAGGCGTAGTGTTTACACGAAGAGCTGATTTAGTTACTATGGTGGCTTTAGGTTGACCTAACTTAAATCGACTTGATTTTGTAGTAGATTTTGTACATGCCCTGAGAGAACCAGATCGCGAAGCATTTAGCCAGTGTTGTAGCCATGTCGGTCCCAGGATATTAGAGAGATGGGAGAGGAGATAATATCTTTTATTGGACCAACTTCTGTTGGTGAGAGAGACCACCTTTCGTGTCACATAGAGCTTTTCTTCAGGTCTGGGAAAAAGGGCATAAAGACACAAGAGGATCTGGGCTTTTTTAAGAGAATGTAACTTGGTTTGTTCTGTTACTGTCTCTGAAAAGAAAGCCTGTCTATCTTAGCGTATAGTGAAGGGTAAGATACCAAATATGCATGTGGGCTGTTTGTTTTTTTAAAACCCTTTTTTTTTCGTGCTTTGTTACAACTACTAAGTAATAATAATACTGGTTGTCTGAAGCCAGATGCCACAGCAGCCTCTAGTGACCGACATGGGGGAACTACAACTCCAGATGTGAGAGATTCCGACTGAGCTGTGGGAACATCTGATGGGGCGCCAAATGCACAACTGTCAGGCAACAAGCCTGACTCTTGGCAGCCCTGTGAAACTTGTGGGCAGATGGGGAGGGAAGCCTGTAACATGCGATGAGGTAGGCTGGCAAGAGGGGCTCAGAGGGCATCATAACATTCTGTGGGGCAAGCTGGAGGGCACAGATGCCCATGTGATTACATTGGAGGTGGTTGTTTTATTAGAGATATGCTGCTTCTGGGTGTAATGAGACTGACAGTCACCTTTCCAGCACGCCAGCTGCAGTCATCCTGGATACATTAGGACCTCAAGGTGAAGCTCATGGGAGCAGGGGCCAGCATGGCCTCACTTTTGGATAGAGTTGCCAGGTGTCCGGTTTTTGACTGGAAAGTCCGGTTAAAAAGGCGACCTGGCAGTGTTTGATCAGATGTAGTGACCGGACACGAAAAGTCTGGTTACTGAGGGTGGGAGGAGGAAGGCGCCGGGTCATCAACCCGCGGTAGCCCCTGCTCAGCCATTGGCAGGGAGGCAGCAGGTGCCATGTGAGGCTGCAGCTCCCATCCCAGACCGAGAGCAGAGGGAGCTGGAATGGAAAGGAGAGAGCAGAGAGTGATGTGGGTGTGGCCAAGAGGAGCAAGTGAGGTTGGCGTGGAGCGGGAAGAGACAGAGCAGGGATGGGGTCTTCGGGGGAAGAGGCTGGGCAGCGGGGTCAAGTTTTCAGAAATTAGAAAGTTGGCAACCCTACTTCGGGAATTAGTTCCCAGTGGACTCTGGGGCTCTGAAATGTGTGTCATGTAGCTTACTGCCTAGATGTTCCTCTCTCCCTGACCTATAAAGTCTCAGAGCTGTGGTGGGGAAGCCGAAGGGAGATTTATAACGTGTTTGCTCAAATTTAGGAAACAGGTGTGGGTGAGCAGCCAACACCACTGATTTGGTCAACTTAATGTACTCTCTCTACACATATGCACATCATACATCATTTGAAAGCTTATTACATCCGCTTTAAGATGAGGTATGATGTGGAGCAGTCAAATGGTGCTGCTACCATAGAAACAGAGCAAAACGATGACATCATCAGCATGTTAAAATGACCACTGTGAAATATTTGCATTCATTTATGTTAGTTTAGTGATTCTAAGTAGTATTTGAAGACATAAAACTGGATTTTTTTTAACCTCAAAGCATCACAACAACAAACTAAAGGGCAAAACAAAATCTAATAATAAATTTGTATAGATACTGTTGAAATGTAATAGTGCTGGTGACATTTCAACATCATCATCATCTTGTTCATTGTTATGATCACAGTGGAGAGTGTGGGTTACCACAACCCTTATTGTCCTTGCATGTGCATAGTTTCATGCAGGGAAGATTGTTCTATCTGCACACACAATTGATTGTGCAGCAATACCTATTGGTATAGGCACAAATAAGACCTTGTGGAAGCTCAGATGCCATTGGGCCCTTGAAGAATACAAGTAGTTCAGCATCCACATTTTTCCATCCATGTTGCAGTGGTGATCCATAGTAATTATGGTTTACCTATGGGAAGACATCCAAATCTTTGTTTGCCATGATGCTCTTTAGACATGCTCCAAACTGTCCTAACGTGGTGGGAATTTGCCAAGTGACTTCTCCTTTTTGCTGGCTAGATTGAGGCCATGTCTATACTGACCACCAGATCAATTTTTCTGGATCAATTGAGCGGTCAGTGTAGACCCGCTCAATCGATCAGGAAGTCGAACTGGTAAACCACCCCTTCAAGTAGCGTAATGCACAGTGCAGTGTAGACAGCACGCAGAAGGAAAGCACAGCAATCGACATGAGTTACGCAAGCTACTCTGCATAGTTTGCTTAACTCCCGTCGACTGCTGCCAAATCTCCAGGTAAGTGTAGACCAGGGTTGAGATACAAACAGTTCAGGTCTCTTTGGGTCTCCTTTTCTTTCTAGCTGTGGTCATACAGCACTGCTACCAACTTCCTTGATGCAGAAATTATGGCTTGTCTGTTACTTTCTCCAAATTTGGCAAGATCTCTGAAGCAATAAGCTCCCTTTGCTTGGACAGTTTTTTCCCCAATACCAAATAGGGAGGAAACAGATCCATATCCTGATAATCCATGTACAGTGGGAAGAATGTTGCCGAAGTCAGTAGTGAGTGTCACAAATTGTGTGCACCGGTATGGAGTGATGCTTGTTGGTTGTGCTGGAAATAGTGCCTGTTTCAATCTACATGTTATCTGTGTGTTCCATTTTTGTAAAGTAATGAACATCAAAGACCAAAACATCTGTACCAGGTGACCTAATTACTATGGTTCCTTTGACCCCAAGAGACCCAGAAGCCACACTGGCACATACAGGATGAAGAAGCATCCTTGTTTATGCTTTTTCTTGAGTACTGTACAAGTCTTGGGCTTCTTCAGGACCCCTGCTGCTGATGAACTTTGCTACTTCCCCATTGGAAAAACCACCAGCAACAAGGAATGTTTGAGTTGGGTGTGCATCTACCTTTTCAGCTGCATTTTGAACCACACATTCACAGAGATATTTTACAAGTGACTGCTGCTCGGATACCACATTTAGAAACTTTTTCCATGGACTCACGTGGCATCCACCAATCACCTAGTATTTCTTGCATACAACCTGTCTGATGCTGGCTTCCTGCAGTTTTCACAGCGTTACAGTTGTCATATCTGTAAAAGACTTTGATCACAAAACTTTGTCAAATCCTTTTAGGACCTGCTTTTGGTACTCAGCAGCTAATTCATCAAATGTGTGGAATTTGTCTCTAGCCATCATTTGTATGACAGCCATGACATCTCTGATGTACACGGTGGTTTCTTCGTTATATTGTCTTGCTTGCAGATTCTTTCAGCCTTAATATCCAGATGATGCCCTTATCCAGCATTATTGTTCTCATTGTTCCATCAGCATGGAAAAGGGACATAGGCGTAAGTCCTATTGAGTGACAAAGAGAAGTTGCCATTGAAACATGATTATTGCATCTTGATAAGGACAGGGCTGTGCAGAAAACAGTTTCTGAACTGATAGCTGCTGTCATTGTCTCTAGCTTGCCAGACTTAAATTTGGTCTTCTTGGCTATATCAGTAAATGTTTTGATGCCAGATTTCTTAACTGGGCTGAAGAAGCTACATGATCCATCAGAATCAAGGGCACTCCTCACAATTCTCTTCATTTGTTCTTCACCAACACCTGCTATTTTCAGCAGAGACTCTTGGACATCTGATGTTACATGCAGTCCAGGAGATAGGTTGATAAGCACCTCTGGATGTGATTCAGGGTCAAATGGGTTTGTTACATTGTTGATGACATGGTTGGTAAGAGCTGAAATATGCTCTTTCAGTGCAGAGGCAAGGACTTATTTGTGAGCTTTGTCGTCACTACTTCTTGTTCGGCCATTTCATTCTCTCATAGCTTTTGCATATTCATAATACAAAGCTGAATGTTGTCATCTCTAACACTAATACTGACCTGTGCATAAGTGTCACTGAATTAAAAAGCTAATTTATAGAATATTTCAAAGGCTAGTATTGCATGCACAGGCAACTACAAATTAAAACCTTCTACCATGCAGACTAAATGCTACATTGGATGTACAAAAGCTTACAAATGGAGAAGCATTACATTAGGACTTAGAATCATAGAAGATTAGGGTTGGAAAGAACCTCAGGAGGTCATCTAGTCCAACCCTCTGCTCAAAGCAGTACCACCCCCAACTAAATCATCCTAGCCAAGACTTTGTCAAGCCACACTTTAAAAACTTCTAACCATGGAGATTCCACCACCTCCCTAGGTAACCCATTCCAGTGCGTCACCACCCTCCTAGTGAAAAAGTGTTTCCTAATATCCAACCTAGACCTCCCCCACTGCAACTTGAGACCATTGTTCTTAGTTCTGTCATCTACTACCACTGAGAACAGTTTAGTTCCATCCTCCCTGAAACTCCCTTTCAGGTAGTTAAAGGCTGCTATCCAATCCCCCTCACTCTTCTCTTCTACAGACTAAACAAGCCCAGTTCCCTCAGTGTCTCCTCATAAGTCTTGTGCTGCAAACAAGTAATCATTTTTGTTGCCCTCCACTGGATTCTTTCCAATTTGTCCACATGCTTTCTGTAATGGGAGCCCCAAAACTGGACACACCAAACGAGGCCTCACCAGTGCTGAATAGAGGGGACTAATCACTTCCCTCAATCTGCTGGCAATGCCCCTACTAATGTAGCCCAATATGCCGTTAGCCTTCTTGGCAACCGGGGCACACTGCTGACTCATATCTAGCTTCTTGTCCACTGTAACCCCCAAGTCCTTTTCTGTTCAACTACTGCCTATCCTGTTGGTCCCCAGTCTGTAGCTGTGCATGGGATTCTTCAGTCATAAGTGCAGGACTCTGCACTTGTCCTTGTTGAACCTCATCAGATTCTTTTGGCCCAATCCTCTAATTTGTCTAGGTCATTCTGTATCCTATCCCTGCCCTCCAGGGTATCTACCATTCTCCTCAGCTTAGTGTCATCAACAAACTTGCTGCAGGTGCAATCCACCCCATCCTCCAAATCATTAATGAAGATGTTGAACAAAACCGGCCGCAGCACTGACCTCGGGGCACTCTGGTTGTTACCGGCTGCCAACTAGACATTGAGCCGTTGATCACTACCCGTTGAGCCCAATGATCTAGCCAGCTCTCTATCTACCTTATAGTCCATTCATTCAACCCATACTTCTTTAATTAACTGATAAGAATGCTGTGGGAGACCGTATCAAAAGCTTTGCTAAAGTCAAGGTATATAGGTATAAGAATTCAAGGTATAAGACTTCACATATATATATCTGTTCTCTATACAGTCCAAACTATGGGAATGCAATCTACTGCTAATGAAGCACAACCTTCAGTGTGAGACTGATCTGGTCAGCAAATTTGTATTGAAAATATAGAAAACTATTATAATCACTTGTTAGGTACTTTGACAATTAAGCATATGTGATGTGAAAACATTTCATGTTAGTATATTGCAAAATGGTGACATTCGCCATTTTTGCGACGTGCTAAAGTGCTTAATTATTTCCTAAAAAATGCTTGGTAGCTTTGACCCGTAAACACAATATTACAGTGCTGAAATTAACTTAAACAGTAAAAACTGTAGTCATAGTCATGTTGCAATGTTTCTGGAGTTGTGCAAAAAATTACACTTTCTCATTTTGAGTGTCATTGTTTTACTTTGCCTACAGGCTTACAACATCACTTGACCGAGCCACATAATACCTCATCTAAACATACATAAAATAAGATTTCAAATTATATATGATATGGGCAGGTACACTGAACACCAGAATTATGGCTCTTTTTGGAGAATTACTGGGTGACTTCCCCAGATTACATCAGCACCAAGAAAATTCTTGGAATCACAGAGACAACTTTGCTGTCCAGGGCTGTGAGGTTGGCACTTTTTACCTGCCCAAAATTCACTTTAAAAACTTTAAACCTGGAACCTCTGAACACAGGAAACATCAAGGCAACTGGGCAGTGAGCTTATAATAATAAATAAATAAGCAATGGTAAAAAAGGCAGCTTATGAGCCCTGGTTTATGTGGGGGGAAAGGTTCTGGTATGTTGAGGTTTAAAGTAAGTGAGAGTTGAGAGATATGAACAGGTTCTTATGGCCCTGGCTCTGTATCCTCTGACAGAAGCAGAGGCTCTCTACTGGAGCTGCTTTCATGCTTAGAAGAGTTTGAATTTTTGATGAGGTTGTTATCAAACATCACCATCACAGGAGAATAAAGCCTGACTCAATTTCTTAATGGACTGTCCTTTGTATTAGCTCATCTTGTGCCTCTACTGGCTGCAACGTGGGGAACGCAGGAAGCATTCAATGGCACCAGATAGGCTCCTCGTGCATCTTCAGCATGTGCCCTTTGGAAAAACTATGAGCTTCCATTCCTCGCTCTCACAGCTCTAATTTTTTCCCCTGAAGGTCAGTTCTGAGCTAAATGGGAAGGTTGCAGTCAGCTGCTTTGATGCAGTCAGAGATGCTGCATGAACTCTGCAACCTGCAGGTTACTCATAATTTGAGGTTGATGGATTTTTCAGTAAAAACTGATGTGGACAAATTTGGCTTTGCTGAGACATAAACACACAACTGCACATGGGGTTCAAAGGTGGGACTGGATCTCAGAGAAGGGTGAAGAGGCATTGGAAAATGCGGAGATTTTCCACAGCAAGTTGGCATTTAGTGCACAATTTTTAAACGAGAGCAAGAGAGAGAATTTGTCATGGTTCAGATTTAATCCCAGCAACTTGAAATAGAAGAGGCATTGTCTGTGCTCATGTTAAGGTTGCTTCCCACTGGAAAACGATACAGCAGGATAAAAATTCCACTCTGCTGCCAGCTTTGTTGAAGGCAGCTTGTAAATGTTTTTCTCAAGTTGTTAATTACACCGATTTGTGTTGCAGGGGAAAGAGAAGCAAATCTACTTGAAAAATGCACGGTAAGCCCAAAGCCCATCCGTGTCACCACACTGATGTTAGGACAGGTTTTTCTGCCTTTGATTCTGTTGCGTGTAAAATGTCAGGCCAGGAGCAATCTAGCTGTTGGGAGTTTGGAAGGAAGGAATCAGGCTGTGCTTGTACTGCCAGCTGGTGTGAGAGGTCGGGGTCTTGTTGCAGTAACTGCTTACATTTAATCATATCACATGCTGTTACGTCTCCTTCAGCACCATCTCTAGCCAGAGGTGTTTTACAAGAGCTGGGGGTTGCAGGGAGGCAACTGGCAGCACTGTGGAGGGGAAGAGAGATTTGTGACTACTGGGGGAAGGTGCCAGATCAGAACTCCCAGGCAGACATAGTCCTGGCTGGATCTGCCTCTTCCTGCTTAGGAATGACTCCCTCCTTCAACAGCTTGCAAGTGTGCATGGCCCTGCTGATTTTGGGGTGCAGACAGAGGGGAAGGGACTGAGAAGCGACCTCCCTCCTCAGGGAGTTTATCTGCAGGGCTCAGATGCTCCCGCGAGAAGGATTCCGATTACTGTTCTCAACATTCCTGTGTCCAGTGGAGCTATGCTGGCCCAGTGTCATGTCTGAGTACCCTGTCCTGATGCACTTCACACTGGCACAACTAGCTCACCTCAAAGGAGTCAGGCACCTGTTACAGCTACTGATGAGCAGGGACAGGGGCTCACTTCTCAGATCCAGACCTTCAGGATAGATTTCTTTTTAAAATGATCATTAACCAACTCAGGGGGTTGCCAGAAGCTTCAGTGGTATAATTAGACCTCCAGTGATGGACATAGACTGACTATCCAGCCAGACCACTGGAAGCACCTTGCGGTGGCGATCAGTCCACTGGCGGCTGAGCTGGGTGGTGGTTGCTCAATCCAGGGCTGGCGTTTGATCTGCAAGGAGGCAACGTCCCTTTGGGATTTGCCTTGTTGATGATGATTGTGACAAAGTGCTGAGCAACAGCAGCTGATCCAGCACTCTGATCACTGCAATGTCAGTTAGTTGCCCTTGCACACCCGTGACTATGGGAACTGTGCCAAGTGGACAGACTGACAATAGGTTGGAGAGAGTTAAAAGCTAGTTACCTCCAGGGGGCTGGAACTATGTGGATAGTGGGGGGCTGAGTGCCATTAAACCAAATGCTAAACCCTGTATATGATGGAACCTGCTTTAAGTCAGGGAGTGCGGCAGCGCCCCCTGCAGCCCTACTTCCAGCACCTGCAATCACCTCATTCACTCAGCCGGTCCAAAGGCACAGGAGGACAGCGTGAAGGTGGGGAGAGTGAAAGTGAAAATGCTGTGGGCTGGGAGAGCCAAGGACAGACAAGGTCTCTCCCTTGCTGGGCTCAGGAGCCTTAGTGCCCCGGGACACACTAAAGCTGTAAAGGTGGTGGGAATGCTCTAAATAAGTCACTGGGCGGCTGACCTGCAGAAGGTCTCTGAAGAGTTTGTTTGTCTGGAAAGAGGCAGGACAGGAGCACACTTTGTCACAACGATGAACCCCCCAAGGCATGGCCAAGCACTTTCAAAGCCCTCGAGGGCATTTCCAGATGGGTAGCCGTGTTAGTCTGTATACAGCAAAACCAGCGAGAGTTCTGTGGCACTTTAAAGACTAACACATTTAATTTCAGCAGGCATAAGCTTTCAAGAGACTTCAGCTCTCTTCTTCAGATGCGGTAATACAGAAAATAGGTAACACAGAAGCATCTTATAGGCATCCAGGTGCATTGAGAACAATGGGGGAGGTGGAGTCCGGTACTTAAGACCTAATGACGACCATTGAGTAGGAGGTGAGAATGGGTGAGCAAAGTAATTTACCTTCGGTAGTGAGACAGCCACTCCAAGTCTCAGTTTGAATGTCAAGTTTGCAGATCATTTCTAACTCAGCAGTTTCTCTTTGAAGTCTGTTTTTGGAGTTTGTTTACACAGGGATAAAAGCAGCTGACTTGGGCTCACAAGTCTCAGGCTTAAGGGCTGAAAAACTGCTGTGTAGATGTTCTTCAGGCTTGGACTGGAGCCCAGTTTCTGGGACCCTGCAATTTTTAGCCCTGCAGTCCCATGCCCTATAAGCCTGAGTCTGCAGAGCCAGGCCAGCTGCGGCTGTGCTGCAAGGCTTTTATCCCTGTGTAGACATATCTCTAGTGTGTTACGACTCATAGTGCAGCTACAGTGGAGATGGGGCTTTGGAAAGAGAATAAAATGTCCAAAAATAAGCGTAGCGTTTCTGATTCCTTAAAGGAGGGGAGTCGATAGACAGACCGCGGACCAAATCCAGACCACCAGACGCTTTTGAACAGAGCCCCAAATTTTTTTATTTACTTATTATTATCATTGTTGTAATTTTTTTCATTATTATTTTCTCTGGAGTCTGGACCTTGAGTATACCTTGATGCAGAAATTTGGACCTTGATAAAAAATAATTGATTACCCCTGCCTTAAATCACCATGCAAACAGAATACCCCATTATTCCCTTTTCTTTGTTTGCCATTTTGTTCCCCCAAGTCTGTGGGCAAAATGTCAAACCCAGAGTCTCTCTCAGCAGGGAATGGCAGCCATCATGAGATGTTGAATGTAAGTGAGGGCTGGTTTTTTCCAGCTGAAAGTTTCCAAGACCACCTGCAGCTTGTCTCAGTGGCCTGTAATTGTCTTTTCCAGCACACAGTTTTAGAAACACATCAGGATTGGGTTACTTATTTTTAGACCCAATAGCATTTAATATTGGTTGTTTATTTCTTTAATAAAGCTTCCCTGTTTTACTAGTGAGAACAAGCTTTCTGAGAGCTGCTTTCATTGCTGATGGAGGACTAGACTTCAAAATGTGTACTGAGCACAAATCAGTTTTCATAGCACAGATCAAGGCAGTCACATTTCAGTCCTCCACCAGATAAAACAGCTGAGCATCAGTGAGGACCACATTTTTAGGGGTAACCTCTAGTGAGAAAACCTCAGTGAGCTTGAGGTTTTGTGAAGCTCACAGATTAAATTTTGGAATTTGTAAAACTAGTTTGCAAGTCTTTATTTTTCTGTAAACTTAAACCCAACTTTTTTTCAAAGGCGATTTGATTTCTATTAATTATATTAACTATATATACAGCTAAAGAGGAACCCCGGTTAGGGAGAGAGATGCTCCCTGAAAACTGTGCTGGTTTAAGCAGGCAGCTTTTATTACAGGCAGAGCTGGTAGCAATGTCTAGATTTAAGGTTATTCAACACTTTCCATTATAAGACCCTGTTTTCAGTTGCTTATAACTTTGCCAAACTTCAACCACTCAGACCAAAATTTCCTATGCTGGCTGTCTGTGTCAGGCTGAATTTTATGGATGGTTTCAGATAAAAATGAAACAATTTCTCAGAATAAGATTGAGGGAAAAGATATTTTAACCATGTTAAAAACAGTCCTTACAACCATTTAATTGAGAAGTTCTAGCAGCTCTATGCTTTGAGGCAGGGACTTGAAATTTGGAGGGGGAACTCTGGTGTCTGGAGGTGTCTTTTCTGTCCCCATGAAAATTTGCTCAAATTTAGCCAAGTTTTAAGCCTCTGAGAAATGTCAATTTGCACATGCTCAGTAGAGACTTGTTTGATTGTTATCTGAATTGTCCCAAGATACTGTCCACAATCATAGATTCACAGAGCTTAAGGCCAGACGGCACCACCTCCTTCTTCTCTGACCTCCTGTCTATCAGGCCTATCTGTCCCCTTATCTGCTCCCTGTCCCTTGTTTTCCTAGCTCCCCACCCATCTGCCCCCCATGTCCTCGTTCCCTGCACCCCATGAGTACCCCACTGCTTCCTGAAGCCCCCCCATCTCTCCCTTGTGCCCTAGTCTTCCCCATCCCTTTCCCATGTCCAGACTCCAGTCCCCGCTTCTGTTTCCACCTATCTATTGCGTGTCTTCCTTCTGTCTCATGTCAGGGGCCACTCCCACCGGGCCTAGAACAGGTTCCTCTGCCCCCTTTGGTGCCCTTCAGATTGACACCCAGAGGGATTTTCTGGGGATTTGGGAAGCAGCACCTTTTGGGATAGGGGGCAGATGGAGCCCCCATGCTCTGAATCCCAGCCCATGGTTATGATTAACGGATTAGGAAACATGTTTTATAGTGAGAGACTCAAGGAGCTCAATCCATTTATTTTTACAAAGAGAAGATAAAGGGGTGACTTGATTACAGTCTATAAGAACGTAGATGAGGAACAAATAATGAATAATGGGCTCTTCAATCTAGCAGAGAAAGGCGCAACACGATTCAATGGCTGGAAGTTGAAGCTAGACAAATTCAGACTGAAAATAAGATACACATTTTAACGGTGAGCATAATTAACCGTTAGAACAATTTACAAAGGGTCGTGGTGGATATTACTGGCAATATTAAAATCCAGATTGGATGTTTTTCTAAAAGATCTGGTCTAGGAATTATTTTTAGGAAGTTCGTTGATCTCTGCTATACAGGAAGTCAGACTAGATGATCACAATGGGCCCTTCTGGCCTTGGAATATACAAATCTATGATGCTTTCGAGAATGGATCCCTAGTACGGGGCTGGGCAAGGCTGCAGAGAGGTCTTTCAAGGGAAGTCTGATTATGGCGCAGCCTGTTGCTATATTTGCTGCTCAGTCGCCCTGAAAGGGGAACTGATCCGAGGGGAGGAGGTTCACAAAGCTGCAGGGATCACTCCTGTCTGCATGGGACATTGCCTTTGAAATGTGGGTGCTGTTTTAAAGACACTGCCAATGGCCCATTGCTCCTCCCAGTTACACTACCTGGCTCCGCCATTGGCCTGTGCTTGTACCATTTTCTCAGAGTAACTGAATGTGCTTCAACATGGAGCTGAGCAGGATGTCTTCTGCAATTGCTGCTCCCTACTTCTGGGGGCCCTGTGGTGCCAGATACAGGAACTGAGGGTAGAAAGACTCTCTCTCCTGTGCTCCCCATCTTGGTGCCCAGGAGTCAAGGAGGGAAAGGAGGGTGCTGTGTGACTTGTGTACAGGAGAGTGAACAACGGGACAGGGAGGGACAGATGTGCAAGGCAGGAGGGTAGGGACCGGAGCATAGAAGTGGCAGCAGAGATAGGAGCCTGGGTCAGGGGCCAGGATGAGGGCACCAGGATAGGAGCACAGGGGCAAAAGAGAGGGGGTGATTGGAAGAAGGGGGTGGGGAGAGACAGGAGCAGGGGGCAGGGATAGGAGCAGAGCCATAGAATGAGGCTTGATTAGAAGCAAAGGGAGGGGAAATATGGGCAGGAGCAGAGGAGCTGGAGCATTAGCTGGGGGAAAGAGCAGTAGCAGCAGGGACCAAGGCAGGACCTAGGAAGGAGATAGTAGCAGAAGGGGACAGAGAAAGGCTGAAGGGATGGGGCATAGGTATGTACCACTAGAGTACAATGTCCTATAGAACCAGGAATGGAACCCAGGAGTACTATGTCTCTATATTCCTTTGCGGTCTCAAAATAGCTATGATATCCACTGGCAAAGTGTAATGTCTCCATGTCCCTACTGTGGCAGGTCCATATAGAAGATAACAGCCTTCTATTTCCACCAGTTAATCTGTTAGCTCAAGAAGTAGAAGACTGTGCTGTAGATCTAAAGGTCACAACTCTGCCGATGAACCACGTTGGGCTCGACGTGATGTTCCTTTTTCAATGTTTAAATTCTTAAAAACCAGAACATTACATTAAAATAAATCATGTTAAAATAATATATTGGGCACTTGTGTGACCACTGCTGGAGCACTGTGTCCAGTCTTCAATTCAAGACGAATAGAATCAGAGAAATGTCGGACTGGAAAGGGCCTCAAAGGTCATCTAGTCCATTCCCCTGAACTGAGGCAGAATTAAGTATCATTAAGTTGACCATCCCTGACAGGTGTTGGTCTAACCTGTTCTTAAAAACCTCCAGGGACAGGGATTCCACAACTTCCCTTGGTAAACTGTTCCAGTGCTTAATTATCCTTATAGTTAGATAGTTTTTCCCTAATATCTAACATGAATTTCCCTTGCTGCAGATTAAGCCCATTACTACTTGTCCTGCTGTAACATGCTGCTGGGAATGCCGAAAGCTGTGTTACCTCTCTGCCTCAGCAAGAGAGAGGTTTGCTGGTGACTAGACTGTGTGTCAACTCCCTTCCACACCAGTCTGTCTTCCTCACCAGCAAATTCAGCCAGGCTTTCCCGGTCCAGACCTTCCCCTAGCACGTAACAATCAGTACATCACAGCTTCTTAACTTACCTGGGGTAAATACACCTTCAAAGACAGCAGTGAGATGGTTTATAGTAAAATAAAACAAGTTAATTAACAAACGAGCATGGATTAAGTGATACCAAGTAAAAGAAATACACGTAGAAATGGTTACCAGCAAGTAAAAGTGAAAACACGCGTTTAAACATCTAAAACTTAATCTAGCATGTGACAGTCTTTGTTCAACGTGGTTTCTTTCACCCACAGTCTCCTGTTCAATTTATTACTGGTTGGATTTATTATTATTGGCCAGATCCCATCACAGAGATCAAATTGCTTGATTTCTGTGTCTCCTTATGGTGAAGGAGCAATGGTCTCAAGTTGCAGTGGGGGAGGTCTAGGTTGGATATTAGGAAAAAGTTTTTCACTAGGAGGGCAGTGAAGCACTGGAATAGGTTACTTAGGGAGGTGGTGAAATCTCCATCTTTAGAGGTTTTTAAACTGTGGCTTGACAATGCCCTGGCTGGGATGATTTAGCTGAGGTTGGTCCTGCTTTGAGCAGGGGGTTGGACTAGATACCTCCTGAGGTCCCTTCCAACTCTAATATCCTATGATTCTATGAAGGATAACTTAGGCTATGTCTACACTTAAAATGCTATAGAACTGCAGCTGCACCCCTGTATCTCTTCAGTGTAGACACTACCTATGCAGACGAGAGGGGTTCTCCTCTTGGTGTAGGCAATCCAGCTCCCTGAGAAGGGACAGCTGGGTCAATGAAAGAATTCTTCTGTTGACCCAGCGCTATTGACACAGCGGTGTTTTCAGTTGTTGGCTGCGTGTGTGTCCTCTCTGTGTGCTGTCCCAGCTCTGCACAGGTAGCTGGTTCACCAGACCTCAATAGAACTGCCCAGAAAGACCACAGATTCAGACAAAGGGTTAAGGTGCAGAACCCCAACATTTATAGACTCATAGATTCTAAGGTCAGAAGGGACCATTATGATCATCTAGTCTGACCATCTGCACAACGCAGACCACAGAACCTCACCCACCCACTCCAGTCATAGACCCCTAACCTAAGACTGAGTTATTGAAGTCCTCAAATAATGATTTAAAGACTTCAAGGTATAGAGAATCCACCAGCAAGTAACCCGTGCCCCATGCTGCAGAGGAAGGCAAAAAAAATCCAGGGCCTCTGCTAATCTGCCCTGGGGGAAAATTTCTTCCCGACCCCAAATATGGCGATCAGCTAAACCCAGAACATGTGGGCAAGAATCACCAGCCAGACACCCAGAAAGAATTATCTGTAATAACTCAGAACCCACCCCATCTAACATCCCATCACAAGCCATTGGGCATATTTATCACTAGTAGTCAAAGATTAGTCAATTGCCAAATTAGGCTGTCCCATCATACCCTCCCCTCCATAAACTTATCAAGCTCAGTTTTGAAGCCAGCTAGGTTTCTTGCCCCCACTGCTCTTCTTGGAAGGCTCTTCCAGAACTTCACTCCTCTGATGGTTAGAAACCTTAATCTAATTTCACGTCTAAACTTCCTGATATCCAGTTTATATCCATTTGTTCTTGTGTCCATATTGGTGCTGAACTTAAATAACTCCTCTCCCTCCCTGGTTTTTATTCCTTTGATGTATTTATGGAGAGCAATCATATCTTCCCTCAGCCTTTTTTTGGTTAGGCTAAACAAGCCAAGCTCTTTGAGTCTCCTCTCATAAGGCAGGTTTTCTATTCCTCGGATCATCCCAGTAGCCCTTCTCTGCACCTGTTCCAGTTTGAATTCATCTTTCTTAAACATGGGGGACCAGAACTGCACACAGTATTTCAGATGAGGTATGACCAATGCCTTGTATAATGGTACTAAAACTTCCCTATCTCTACTGGAAATACCTTGGCTGATGCATCCTAGGACTGCATTAGCTTTTTTTCACGGCTACATCACATTTATAGACTGAGTGAGACAAACAATCTGGGAGAAACAACTTACGATATCACCTTAAGTGTTTCATGATGTTTGTTACCTCCCCTTGTACCTTTCTCCTGACGTTTCAGGCCAGACATCCCTAGTCACCACCTGTCTTGTACTTTGATCCTGATGTTTCAGATGAAATGTCACTATTCATCACTTTTGTCAAACCATTTTGTTGTGTGCTAGGTTGGGGTGTTCTTGTACTGACCTGCTGGAATGAGTTCACATATTCAGTGTGTTTTAGCAATGCTAGCAATACCAGTGCCGAGGTCGTGTACCAGATAGTGAACTTGCAGGCAAGTATCTGCTTTTGACGGGGCTCATAGCATAAATTTTGCAGACTTTGGTTCAGAACTCAGTTCTTGCACCAGGCTCATGCTCCAGACTCTCTCTTTCTACTACATTCCCCCACTTTCTGTTTTTTTATGAGGAGGATGTTTACCCATTATCCTGGAAAAGCATAATGCATGGACGGCAGGTGACCCAGTGGGCTCAATGCTGTTAGATGACTATCTTATGTTACAATCCACACATTCATGTTCCATGTGTCCCTTGGTCTGCACATTCCCTTGTACGACTAATAGACAGATTTTCTTTTTCCAGTTGTGCTAGTCCCATATAGTGGGCCTGGGAATGGTAGGTTTGGGACTTTGATTAAGGGTTGTAGTTTTGGAGTTGTTCTGAAATAGAGGGATAGGCATTCTTACAGTGTGTCTTTCAGTGCTATGTATATGAGAAATAAAACAGAAATTTGGAGTAGTAACATCATAAATGAGGCTTTCATATATATTTCTTGTAATCAGTTACTACACAGTACTGTCCATCCATGTTATAGGTTACCCTTACTGCTGGTTGTCACCATCTGGTAACCTCTGCTGGGCAGGAGCAGCTAGCTTCTCTGTTCCATTGGGTCACCCTGAATTATTACAGTCACACACTGGAGATGTGAAGTCAACAACATTCCTGGCATAACAAACCTTGGTGTGATGCTCTTTAGATTTGCATTGCTCTGTGATACATCAGTGGTTGACATAGATCCAGTTGTTTCTTGTAGCTGCTGTCTTCCACATAGTCCCCTAAATGGACAGGAACCAATTTATCAAATATTGCTGTGTCAGGTTTTAATACCGGTAACCAAACTCCGAACAAGATTGTTTTAAATAACATGTGCCTCAGTTAGGGTGCAGTGTCACTGACCACAAATTACGATTGCTGCTAACAGGAAATGTGTCTATATAACTTGACATATTGCCAGTTCACCACTGTTTCTGAGGGCAGTGCCAGTGAGCTGTTTGTTACTCATAAGGTTAGGCAATTTTCTCTCTTTTTTATGTTCTCTAAGGGCTTGTTTACACTTACCCGGAAATTCGGCGGCAGTCGACGGGAGTTACGCAAACTACGCAGAGTAGTTTGTGTAACTCCCGTTGACTGCTTCTGTGCGCTGTTCACATTGTGCTGAGCCGACGGGAAAGCGTTCCCGTCGGCTCAGCGCTACGCTAGTTGAGGAAGTGAACTTATTAAGTCGACTCCCTCATCGATTGAGCAAGTCTCACTGACCACTCAATTGATCATGAAAGATAGATCTGACGGCGGCGATTTTGCCGCCACCAGTGTAAACATAGCCTAATTAGTTATGGTAGTTACTGTCTAACGCCATAAGCAGTACAAATAATTTCTTTACCAGTTTGTTTTTTACTTGCTTTCATATTGTTTGCTGTCATTCGCTCGTTAATTTTTACTTCTGTTTGATTAAATATTTTAACAATGTCCTGCATTGTAAATGGTGTACTGTTTTTTCAGTAGACAACCTCGTAATGCCTTTACAGGTTCAGAGACAGTTTCTGCTGCTTGGTGGTCAAAATAGTTAATGTTTTGTTACACACACACACACACACA
Organism: Emydura macquarii macquarii; assembly: GCF_026122565.2. Lineage (NCBI taxonomy): Eukaryota > Metazoa > Chordata > Testudines > Chelidae > Emydura > Emydura macquarii. The sequence goes on along the minus strand of NW_027130449.1, from coordinate 280,333 downwards.
CACACTTTTCATATTACCCCATTCCAAATAGAAATTCAGATAATTTTGACATGTAGCCCGTAATTTCATCTAGATTTTGGAGTGTTTTATTTTGAGAGGTACTAGACTGTGGAATAGTCTTTTGCCAGACCTCGAGTCTTATGCACATTCCTGATGAGATGCTAGTATATCAATTAACAAAGAAGTATACAGCAATAATGCAGTTGCTTTTACACAATAGCCAAATTCATCCCTATTTCAGTGATAAAGATTTAAAACCACAGGCACATAGACTCATTTTGCTCAATAATATGCATTTTTAAATGACAGTTAGAACTGGTCAAGCTAATGGTTTCTATAAAGTCTCTGTAGATGATTGCATACTTAATTATTCATATGTGTTAGGCTCTGGCCGTGTCTACACTCAAAAAATAAGTCGACATAATATATGTTGCCTTAATAATATATGTCGACTTACAGCCACCACCATAATCACTGCGGTGGCTGGGGTCCACACTGCCCTCCTTGGGTTGGTGAAGTGCGTCAACACCAGGAACATTTCCACTGACCTAAGAGGGGCAGTTCTGGGAAGGAGTTTCACAGGTTGACTGTGCGTTGTGTGAAGAAATACTTCCTTTTGTTCCTTTTAAACCTGCTGCCTGTTAATTTCATTTGGCGATCCCTCATTTTTGTGTTATGAGAAGGAGTAAATAACACTTCCTGATTTATTTTCTCCACACCCAGTCTTGATTTTATAGACCTCTATCATATACCCCTTAGTCGTCTCTTTTCCAAGATGAAAAGTTCCAGTGTAAGTAATCTTTCCTCATATGGAAGCTGTTCTATACTCCTACTCATTTTAGTTGCCCTTTTTTGTACCGTTTCAATTCCAGTATAGCTTTTTTGAGATGGGACGACCAGATTTCCATGCAGTATTCGAGATGTGGGTGTACCATGGATTTATAAAGAGGCAATACGATATTTTCTGTCTTGTTATCTATCCCTTTCCTAATGATTCCCAACATTCTGTGTTAGCTTTTTTGGCAGCTGCTGCACATTGAGTGGCTGTTTTCAGAGAATTATCCACAATAACTCCAAGATCTCTTTCATGAGTGGTAACAGCTAATTTACTCTCCCTCATTTTATATGTATAGTTGGGATTATGTTTTCCCATGTGCATTACTTTGCATTTATAAGCATTGAATTTCATCTGCCATTTTGTTGCCCAGTCACCCAGTTTTGTGAGATCCCTTTGTAACGCTTCGCAGTCTGCTTTGGACTTAACTATCTTAAGTAATTTTATATCATCTGCAAATTTTGCCACCTTGCTGTTTACCCCTTTTCCAGATCCTTTGGAGTTTGTTTCCCCTCTCCTTATAGTTCCGTGAACCTTTGCAATGCATTCTTCTGCAGGGTACCCCCACGTAAAGTTCATGAGTTCATGCTGAGTAAAGGAGCCATGAGGACTGGCTAATGCTCCAAGTGAGGTTCTCCTGCCCTGGTGGTTGCTACTATGCAAATTCTCTCTTCCTGCTGCAACCTCTGATATAAACTAAGAGCCCACTGAATTTAGCCACACATGGTTTGCGGTGTCAGCCTCATTCCTTTGTCTGGAGAAAACCTGTTTTTCAACTCCTCCTGACATTCCTGGTTTAAGCACCTTTTAGTGACAGACTTTATGGATCCTCACTGTGATTATGCTTTAATTTCACATACGGCATTGTTATATATATTACAGTGATATTATTGACCAGTGTTTTATTAGCTTTCAGATGATACCTCACTAGGGATATTTTGTACATAAATCATTGCAGTAGTTGGGTAGGGTGTGAATAGGGTCACATGGACATGGAGAATTTTTGATCATCACCTTTTTAGAACAGCCCTTAACATAGCTGAAGATTTATCAGGTCCTTCCTCAGACTTCTAAAGAATGCCCAATTCTTTCAGCCTTTCCTCATAGATCATATTTTTATTGTTTTCTTCTTGATTTTCTCCAGTTTATCCATATCCTTCTTAAAGTATGTGCCCAAAACTGACACTATACCCCGGCTGAGGCTTCATCAGTTCTGAGTAGAGTGGAACAATTACCTGCTGTATCTTACATATAATTTTCCTGTTAATACAGCCCAGATTGATATTTGCCTTTTGGCTGTAGAATCACACACTTCGAAGATTACCTGCTAAAAATGTTGTTTAACTTTTTTTCCATAAGAACCTCTCCTCATTTCCAGTGGGTGATAATGCTCCCGAGTAGGTCTGCTGCCCCTTGCTGGGAGTGACTTCTCTGTCTAAGCAATCTGAGTGTCTAACGAAATGATCATTGCTGTAATATAAACGCCTGTATGTCGTTTAATTATTTTTCTTCTTTTAATGTCTTAGGCTATTTACTTCTCAATTCAAACCTTTCTGTGTAGCACTAGAGCTGGGAAAATGTGGCAAAAAAGAGAACGCAAATATGTTGTCATATTGTAAACTATGTTTGCACTCTTTTTGGGTTGGCTTTTCACTAACATACTTGCAGTTGAGTTTTGCTAGTGCTTGTACTCCCAGAAAGCAAATTTAAAAATCACTCTCCACAAGCATTCACCCAAAAGCTTGATTATTAGAGCTACTATCATCCATTTAGGGAACAGAAACAATGCCATGTGACTTCAGCAAGCCATCACAACTAAGCAACACAGCTCAAATTTTGGATCTTGCATAGCAAATTGTGTAAGCAATGCCATTCAGGAAAAATTTCAGCCAATGATTTTGAACACTAAATAAATTAAAGAAAATCACAACATGTGAGTGAATATTCCACAACCAGAAAAAGGCAAAAATTGTTAAATAAGTTATTTGTTCTGGATTATTTGCTCAATGCTAGGCAGATTCTCCTAATCATTTTTGTTGCCCTTCTCTGTACTTTTTCCAATTCCAATACACCTTGTTTCAGATGGGACAACCATAACTGCATGCAGTATTCAAGATGTGGGCGTACCATGGATTTAGATAGGGGCCTTATGATATTTTCTGTCTTATTATCTATCCCTTTCCTCAGGGTTCCTAACATTCTGTTAAGTTATTTTGACTGCCCCTGCACATTGAGTGGATGTTTTCAGAGAACTTTCTACAATGACTCTAACGTTTCTTTGTTGAGGGGTAACAACTAATTTAGACCCCATCATTTTGTATGTATAATTGGGGTTATGTTTTCCAATGTGCATTTCTATGCATTTATCAACGCTGAATTTAATCTGCCATTGTGTTGCCCCATTACCCAGTTTTGTGAGATCCCTTTGTAACTTTTTGCAGTCTTAACTACCTTGAGTAATATTATATCACCTGCAAAATATGCCACCTTATTGTTTACCCTTTTTTCCCAGATCATTTATGAATATGTCGAACTCACTTGTCCCAGGACAGATCTCTGTGGTACCCACTATTTAGCTCTCTCCACTGTGAAAACTAACCATTGATTCTTATCCTTTATTTCCTATCTTTTAACCATTTACTGATCCATGAGAGGACCTTTCCTCTGATCCTATGATTGCTTACTTTGCTTACGAGTCTTTGGTGAGAGATCTTGTCAAAAGCTTTCTGAAAGTCCTAGTACATGATACCCATTGGATAACCTTTGTCCACAGGCTTGTTGACCCCCTCAAAGAATTCTAATAGATTGATGAGGCATGATTTCCCTTTACAAATGCCATGTTGACTCTTCCCCACCATGCTGTGTTTATCTGTATGTCTGACAATTCTGTTCTTTACTATAGTTTCAACCAATTTGCCTGGTACTGAAGTTAAGTTTACCTGCCTGTAGTTGCCATAATCACCTCTAGAGCCTTTTGAAAAAATTGGTGTTACATTAGCTATCCTCTAGTCATCTGATACGGAGGCTGAGTTAAGTGATACTGATATGTAACCTATGTAACTGATATGTTACATAGGACTAAGGCTAAGCCTCCCCAAACAGTCACTGCTGAAAGCTCCCGCTTGGCCTCTGCCCCTGTGGCCCCACCCATGCTGCTGCTCTTCCTGCCCCTGCTCCACCTTTTCCCCCAAGGCTCCCTGCTTGCATCTCTCTGCCCCCGCACCCACACCTCTTGGCCCCCTTCCCTGAGGCCCTCCTCCTTTCAGCACTTTCCCCTGAGGCTACCGTGTGTGCTACTGATGCTGGAGCTACTCAACTAAGGCCAGCAATGGAGGGGCGAAGGGGCAGAGAGGCATGAGCCTCGGGGGAGGAGGCCAACTGGGAGTCGGGCTTGGGGCAGATTGGAGGTGGAGCATGGGCAGGGTCAAGAGGGGAGGTGGATGAGCAGGGGTGAGACCTCGGGGTGGAGCCAGCCTCCCCAAATGCAAGAGGCATGCACCACCTATGACTACAAACATCTAAATGCTCCCTCTTCCTGGGGTTTGCCTCTATGGGTAAATAGCATGGGTTTAAATACAGCCAGAAGCATCTAGCAATGAAGACTGTAGGTCCCACTTACAGCATACTCTTCCAGTATCCTGGAAAGCAGTGACATTGAAAAGGACTCATGGGTAATAGTGGCTAACTAACTGAACATGAATGAGCTCCTTATGCTATATTGTGGTTAAAAGAGCTAACACAATTCTTGGGTATGTAAACAGAGGAATATCAAGTATTCATAAGGAGGTTTTATTACCTAGGAAAGCTGCATTGGTGATACCACTTATGGAATACTATGCAGTTTTGCTGTCCATACTTTAAAAAACATATTGAAAATTTATAGAAGGCTCAGCAAAGCTGCAAAATGATTTGAGGACAGGGCCAGATAACATGAAGTAGGGTTCTCTTTTGATTGCAGTGCCTGCTGCATTTGTCAGAGAAATTGCTTGCCATCTTGTTCATTGTCACTGACATCCAATAGTTGTATGTTCTGGTCTTAGGTTACAACTCACAGATTTGTTGAAACGGGCAAAAAGACAAAAGTTCTTATTTCAAAATGCTCAAATAAAGGAAAGTATTTTTGTTTTTGTTTTTTCTGGGAATTGAAATCCCTGAGGGCAAAAATTTCTTTTCATGACTGCAGACAAAGCCTTCTGGGCTGATGCCGCTGGGGGTGCAGAGCCCTGCTATGCACCCTGGACTGGGTCCATGCAGAGTGGGTGTCTCTGGGCACAACAGGGAAATGGTGTTGCTCCCAGCCTGGACCCAGTGGGGAGCCCTTGAGGCAGGGCTCAGCATGTAAACAGAGCAAGTCCACCCCTGCTAAGTCTTGAAGCCTCAGCCTTGCCTGAGCCAGCCGCCCCAGCAGGGTCACACCTCCTCTGGCTGAGGCACCTTGGACATCCCCTCCTTAGTCAGTATGTGTTTAGGCTTTGTAAGACAGGAATTCATCTTTATTTAAAAAAAAAAAAAAAAAGCAACTCAGAAAAATATATTAAACAAAAAACCCTGAGAAAAATATATCAAATAATGAAATTCCAATTGATTTTTCTAATAATTTAAGTTAACAGATGCAAATTGAGTATTATACCTGCTGAATATAAATGGGGATAAACTGCTATGAACATTAACTTTGTCACATATTCACCTTCAAGTAATAAGAGTCACTGCTATTGTTGAGGGGAAGTGTGATACAGATTTATATTTTGCAACCTACAAGAATTGCAGCAGATTTCCCATATGTATCAAATCATGTTTCATTTCTATCCAAAGGCTAGTTGGGGAACTTAGGGTCAGATTTACAAAGGTAAATCTTTTTAGGGTCCTAAAAATACAGAAGGATGCTTGGTGGGAATTACAAAAGCACCTAAATGAGTTGGACACTTAACTCCCATTGATTTCCCTGAGACTTTAATGCCACTATTGAAGTCATTAAACTTTTCTACCTGGTCCATTTGTTTAATGACCAGTGTAAACAGCAATGGCAATAGTGGGCAGCCCTAACAGATGCCTCTTTCTAAAGTCACAGAAGTAAGAGAACCGATGACATCCAGGTTTTCAGTTTATATATAGTGTTTGGACCCATTCAGAAACATAAGTTCCAAAGCCAGCCTTTTTCAATACTTCTGATAGTTATGGCCATTCAACACAGTCAAATGCCTTCTGTACTTCAAATGAGTGAGAAGTGCTCAATTGAGCTGAATGCAGCATGTCAAGAACTCACCAAAATTATTCTGAATAATGACTAACCAGAAGCCTTGTCTGCTCTCAGTATTGGAGATATTGTAATATTTGATTGTAGAAATCAAAAGATTTATTGGGACACTGCAAGTAATAACTCCAGCACAAACAGGCAGTTCTTAAGAAGAAGTTCCTCCAGAAGAAGAAAGAGGAGAACCCATATACCTCCAGTGCAGATAGAGGTAAGTAATTGTTTTCAGACTTTCTGTACAGGTACTAGAAAGGAGAACGGTTTGGAAGATTCATTTAAAGGAAGGGATAAGGAGGAGGCCCCATTGATCAGAAGGCATGAGATGCATTGTCCTAGGGATGGGGGTTCCACGACCACCACTTCCAAGAGGAAGAGACTGGAAGTGGTGTTGGCTGGGAACTCCCTTTTAAGGGGGACGGATTCATCCATCTGCCCTCCGGACCCAGAAACTCAAGAAGTGTGCTGCTTGCCTGGAGCTAGAATTTAAGATGTGACGGAGAATCTGCCGAGACTTATCAACCCCTTTCTACTTCTCCACGTGGGCATCAATGATATTGCCAAGAACAACTTTGAGCAGATCACTGCAGACTATATCTCTGGGAAGAAGGATAAAGAAGTTTGAGGCACAAGTGTTGTCCTCGTCCATCCTCCCTGTTGAAGGAAAAGGCCCAGGTAGGGACCATCAAATTGCGGAAGTAAATGTGTGGTTACACAAGTGGTGTTGGAGAGAGGGCTTTGGATTCTTCAACCATGGGATGTTGTTTCAGAAAGAAAGATTGCTAGGAAGAGATGGGATCTACCTAAAGAAGAGAGGGAAGAGCATCTTTGCAGGCAGGCTGGCTAACCTAGTGAGAAGGGCTTTAAATGAGGTTTTCTGGGGAACTAAAAGGTGGAGGAGTTGCACTGTATGTAAGACAGCTCTATGATTGCTCAGAGCTCCAGTGTGAAACTGGAGAATAGCCTGTTGAGAGTTTCTGGGTTAAGTTTAGAGGCGAGAGAAACAAGGGTGATGTCATGGTGGGTGTCTGTTATAGACCACCAACCAGGAGGATGAGGTAGACAAGGCTTCCTTCAGATAACTAACAGAAGTTTCCAGATCACAGGCCCTGGTTCTCATGGGGGACTTCAATCATCCTGACATCTGCTGGGAGAGCAATACAGCAGAGCACAGACAATCCAGGAAATTTTTGGAGGGTGTTGTAGACAACTTCCTGATGCAAGTGCTGGAGAAACCTACTAGCGGCTGTGCTCCTCTTGACCTGCTGCTCACAAACAGGGAAGAATTGGTAGGCGAAATAGAAGTGGGTAATAACCTGGGCAACAGTGACCGTGAGATGGTCGAGTTCAGGATCCTGACAGAAAGAAGAAAGAAAAAAAGCAGGATACAGACCACGGACATCAAAAAAGCAGACTTTGACTCCCTCAGGGAGCTGATGGGCAGGATCCCCTGGGAAGCTAATATGAGTGGGAAAGGTGTTCAAGAGAGCTGGCTGTATTTTAAAGAAACCTTATTGAGGGCGCAGGAACAAACTGTCCTGATGTGCAGAAAAAATAATAAAGATGGTAGGTGACCAGCTTGGCTTAACAAAGAAGTCTTTGGTGAGCTTAAACACAAAAAGGAATCTTACAAGAAGTGGAAGTTTAGTCAGAGGACTAGGGAGGAGTATGAAAATACTGCTCGAGCATACAGGAGTGAAATCAGAAAGGCCAAATCACAATTGGAGTTGCAGCTAGCAAGGGACGTGAAGGGTAAAAGAAGGGTTTCTACAGGTATGTTAGTAAGAAGATGACGATCAGGGAAAGTGTGGGCCCCTTACAGAATGGGAGAGACAATCGAATGACAGATGATGTGGAAAAAGCTGAAGCACTCAATGCTTTTTTTGCCTCTGTCTTCATACACAAGGTCAGCTCCCAGACTACTGCACTGGGCAGCACAGAATGGGGAGGAAATGAGCAGCCCTCAGTGGTGAAAGAACAGGTTCAGGACTATTTAGAAAGGCTGGACATGCACAAGTCCTTGGCACTGGAGGCAATGCATCCGAGGGTGCTGAGGGAGTTGTTTGATGTGATTGCAGAGCCATTGGCCATTATCTTTGAAAACTCATGGTGATTGTGGGAGATCTCGGATGACTGGAAAAAAAGTATATATAGTGCCCGTCTTCAAAAAAGGGAAGGAGAGTCTGGGGAACTACAGACCGGACAGCTTCATCTCAGTCCCTGGAAAAATCATGGAGCAGGTCCTCAAGGAATCCATTTTGGGGCACTTCCTCAGATGCATCTGAAGCTCATGAAAGCTTATGCCTGCTGAAATTAAATTTGTTAGTCTTGAAAGTGCTACAGAACTCTCGTTGTTTTTGCTGTACCTCTGGAAGTCTTTCTTATTTGACCCTTAGGATGCCTGAAAATAGCTTGCACCTCAGCCTCCTCCAATTTTTTAGCCAATTAAGTTGAAGAGCTGCATCTAATATAAATGAATTACCCTGGGGCTGGGAATGAACAGCTGATACCTATAAGGAGAGCCCAATTTCTGCTTCCACATTTGTAAATCTGCATATAATCTGGTCCATAGGTTTATCCAGTATGTCATCCTTCCCCTCTTGAATTATTTCTAAACTACTTTTCACACAGGATTCTCTTGTAGCTTGCCACCGCATTGCCACTGCCACTCTCTGTATTGACAGCTCCAGATTCAGTGCAGCAGGTTCTACTTCACTTGAGCCATCTTCTGGCCAAGTTAGCACAGGGAAAGTCCTATCAAATGGCATCCTCAGCACATACAAACTCTACAGGGGTTCCTCTCCCTATCACCTCCTGGCTTGCTGTTCCTTCTGGTATTTCAGAAGGGCCAATACCCCTTCCTAGCAGTTGTATAAATGTTGGTGTAACTTTCTGTGAGATCCATGATCCACATGGGGAAACATTAGCATCACCATCCAAAAATACACTAGGTACTGTGCCCCTTTCTCATCAGATCACTCATTCAAGAGAGCAACATCTCAGTCTGTCAAGTATTCAAGAATTCCTGTTTCATCTGCATGACCAGTCAATTTCTTCTCAGGCAAAAGGTCTTTTGCCATCTTGAAACCGCTGACACGGGGTGTAAGACTTGCTTATGGAAACAAAAGGATTTAATGGGACACCGCCAGTAACATCTCTAGCACCACAGACAAGAATTAACCTGCTCCTAGATCTGCCTCCTGAACCAAGACTACACCATAATATCAAAACAAGACAACTTAACACTAAGATAAAAATATAGCATCACCTACTGGTGGAGGTTTTGTCTGCACTGATCATTGCAGTAACAAATTATTCATGCTGTAGGGCAATACCAGAGTTTGAAAGTGTGGGTCTGGCATAGCACACACGGATGAAATCCTGGCCCTACTAAAGTCAATGGAGGTTTTGCCATTGACTTCAGTACAGCCAGGATTTCACCCATATCTCCAGAATAAATATCTCATCAAGCCACTGACAGTGGTTTTGTGCAGTCTGTATTAGCAGATGTTTAAACTTGTGCTTTTTCCAATTCCTGCTATTACAAGCAGTAGCTTTATCTTATCATGTGGGCACCAGTAAAGAAGTTGTAGTCAGAAGAGTTGTTCATAATATACCATAACTGTAGAATTGGCCAAAATCTAACCATTCCAGTTGTAGCTAGACCAGAAGGTAATGAAGTTTGGGATGCCTTCCCACCTCGTTGTGGCAGCTTCTTCAGCACATATCTGACACTTGGGCCATGCCATATCTCCTGCCTGGCCAGGTATCAGACATCGACTTATTAGAGCTGTAAATCTAGGGATATAGAGATTGTATGTAAATGCTATAATGTCTTAATTTCCATATTAGATGAACATGCATTACAGTATTTACATAAATTTCCACTGATAAATCCATCAATTCCCCATCACAACATCAAACCTACTAATTCCCCCTTCACTTTTCCCCCTTCCCTCTCCGCATCCTCTTTTTCCTTCAAACTTCCCCATCCACTTTCTGGGTGTTTTGTTATGTCCTCAAATCCCACTCTCCTCCTCCCTTCTCTCTCTTGCTCACTCCTTCTTCCCTGAAGCTTCTCTCCCCTGCTTTCTTCTTCTCTCCTGCTCCCATCCCCCGTGATCTTTTCTGCATCAATATCTTTTCTCCTGAGCCCTAGAGGGACCAGAGAGCCCTTCTCTCTGTTGCACGGAGTACGTGTTGGGAAGCAGGAGCCAGAATCCTGTTCCCTACCTTGGTTGCTGCTCTCCCTGCAGATGCCTGCAAAGCTTGCTGGGCCAGCTGGATAGCTGCTAGACAGTTCTGCATGGCGAGGGGAAAGAGGAAGTCCCTGCCATAGAGTAGAATGATGTAGATTTAGGTGTGGACCAGACCTGAGAGTCTCCTGGTGAAACTGAGGGGTAACTGTTCTGCAGTTAATTATTTCATTGCAGAGATTATATCTGATGGGATAAATGTGGTGCCTCTTTTGTGTTCCCAGGCAGAAATTGGGGTAAAAGAAGATATCAACATCCTTGCTGCCCTTACAGGGACCACGCAAGATCAGTTCTGTGTTCTGTGAGCTAAGCAATTTTATGATGAGTCTGTCAGCACTAGCAGGCCTGAGTCTCAGTGTGGGGGAATCAACGTGCCCATTCCAGATGAGCTACAAATCGGGGATCTGATTGTCCTTCTTGGTATTGTGTTACCCTGTCAGTCTCAGAAAGAAAAGGACAAAACCAGGTTCCCTTTGGGACTCATGTTCGGAGTGAAGTGAGAAAGCAGTTCCTCAGCCAAGCACTCACATTGAAACTCCTACTGCTATGGGAGGTGGGGAGAGAGAAATTGCAGCAAGCAGGTGATGATAGTGCTGAATACTAGAAGGTCTTTGCTGCCCAATGATGCAATTAATGTAATAGATTCATACCTGATTCCACATGGATGGATCTAAACAGAGTTTGCGTCCTCATCTAGGCCTAGAATCCTCTCCCTCCTTCTCCATTGCCTTGTTTTAAAGTGCTTTTGGCTATTACAGAGCAATTTTGATTGAAATGTATTTGACTGACAGTCTCAAAGATATTGATCATTTTGGTGATGACATTGATGACATCATTTGGTGATGACATCAAATGATGACATCATTTGATGGATTAATAGGGATTTAGATTTTTGATAGAGAAGTAGATTCAAGCAACCACCTTGCACCAAGGTCCCTGCTATATGCCCAATATATTATATACTCCCCAGCCCAAATGTTTAACAGTGTGGGTAGCTATACAGCTTTCCAAGGGAGGTGGTGGATTCACCATCCTTCGAACTCTCTACTTTTAGAAGGATCCTCATTCTTAATGATACATTCTAGGTCAAAGTTAAAGATCTCAATACAGGAATCACTGGGTGAAATTCTATGGCCTAGTGATGCTCGAGATCAGACTCAATGATCAGAATGATGGCCCCTTCTTGCCTTAAAAATTGATGACTCTATTAATCTATGTCATGTAAATAACAACAAACTAAACTTCACTGGAAGCTTTCTTCCCTAGCATAGCTGTTCCTAGGACTTTTGCTTCAGAGCCACTCTGCTCCACATCCCGATTCTCTCTAGACATTCTAGCCACAGCTATCCCGAGTAGCCCAAGTGTAGAGAGCTCTCTGACGCCAGCAGATATTTTTGCTATGGTGTCAGTTATTCCTGCTGAGAGAAGATGGGGCTGAGAAAAGCTCCAGCTTTTATGCTCTAGTTAGAGCTTGCTGAATCCTCCTGACAACATGATTCAGCAGAAATTACATTGTACTTTCATGCAGCATTCAAGACCCTGATAATGGGATGTCTCTACTTAGGAGCCCTGCATTTCTACACATGGGCCTACCCTGTTACTCATTCCTTCCATTCATATACAGTTTCTTCTCTACACTTTACTTTACTTGCACTTTATTTGCACTTAGTCCCCTAGGCTGTGCAGTCTTACACAGCTGTCATGCTTTGTACCAGACGCAGTGGCATTTCTGTGATTGGCGAAGTGAGCTCTGTTCATAGAATATTAGGGCTGGCAGGGACCCCCCCCCGCTCAAAGCAGGACCAACCCCAACTAAATCATCCCAGCCAGGGCTTTGTCAAGCCACACCTTAAAAACCTCTATGGATGGAGATTCCACCACCTCCCTAGGTAACCCATTCCAGTGCGTCACCACCCTCCTGCGAGAAAAGATTTTCCTAATGTCCAACCTAGACCTCCCCCACTGCAACTTGAGACCATTGCTCCTTGTTCTGTCATCTACTGCCACTGAGAACAGCCTAGCTCCATCCCCCCTAGAACCCCTTTTCAGGTAGTTAAAGGCTGCTATCAAATCCCCCCTCATTCTTCTCTTCTGTAGACTAAACAAGCCTAGTTCCCTCAGCCTCTCCCCATAAGTCTTGTGCTCCAGCCCCCTCATCATTTTTGTTGCCCTCCGCTGGACTCTCCCCAATTTGTCCACATCCTTTTCATAGTGGGGGGCCCAAAACTGGACACAATACTCCAGATGCAGCCTCACCAATGCCGAATAGAGGGGAATAATCACTTCCCTCCATCTGCTGGCAATGCTCCTACTAATGCAGCTCAATATGCCATTAGTCACTGTGGCTCCAAAGTTAAAGCTGAGTTGAGCATTGCACTTCAGGTACAGCCTGTGTTTCTGAGTTTTATAATTGACTAGAGTGGAAGATGGTATTATACACTATGGGCTAGACTTGGGGTTCTCACAACACATCTTTTGGTGGCCCCAGAAGGCAACCACCTACTTGTGCTGGTAGCCGCTCAGAGAAACTCATCTCTCTGTTGTTGCCTCCTGCAGCCCTTCAGTGAGAGCCCACCCCTGGGAACTCAACTCCTCCTGCAGAGTCTCAGGCTCCCCGTGCTCCAGCTGGGTGGGAGCAGGGGAGCTGTTCAAGGGAGCGCCCAGTGACCGACCACTGCAGCCTCCTCCACTGACAAGAGCGGCCTCTGGGGCCATGCACACCAGCCCCATGTATCTCCAGAGGCACTGCCCAGAGCCCCTGAGGAGGCCGTGCGGTGCAGGGTGCTGATCCCTGCTGGCGGTGCCAGCGCAAACATCCAGGCGGTGCATCTCGCTGCCCTTGGTAACTGCTATTCAGGAGTAACAGCTGGGCACTAAAGTGAGGGGCCACTGCTTTGCACCCCCCAATCTCCACCTGTGCTTTAGAGGCTATTGTGGCCTTAAAAAAATCCACTGGTGGTCACATGTGGCCACGGTGGCTGCATTTGAGAAATGCTGTAAATCCTTCACTCACACTGGTGTGCAGCTGCCAGTGGCATCAGCTGTGCTACTTGTGGGAGCAACTGCTTACCTGTGTGAGTAAGGGGTTCATAACCTGGATCTGCATGAGCAAGAAATTATCAGCACCACCACGTAATTGCACCTACGACGAGAGCACAGGGAAGCAGGGATTGGCACAAAAGCTCTCCATCTGCTAACATGCCATAATGGGGGCAGAGGAGCTGTAAAAAGCCCTGGCAGGTCAGGTGGCAGCTTTATACTATGTAACCATATGTACTCATTTAGCTGCCAAAGGCCCCACTAATGACTGGGACTCCATTTTGCTGAGTGTGACACAAACACCGATAGCGAGACACAGGAATACAGGAACTGGCAGCGTGGATCCAACTCGTGATCCATTTGGTCTAATATCCTGTTTCCAATAGATGCTTCTGAGGAAGGAGGAGGGACCTCCCCATCCCTAGGAATTAGAGACAGGCTTGCATTCTGTAGCATGGGTTTACTTATTTTTTCCAGGACAATCCCTGCCCTGGTGGACTTGTAGTTTGCAAGATAATAAACAGAGAACGGTTGGAGATTAGGAATGACATACCAGCAAAAGGACATTGTTATAAATAACCAAATAGGTTGTCCCGCGGGCGGATTGGGGAGACGGAACCCTTTATTGCCTGCTTGTTCCACCTCGACGCCGCGAGTGAGCAACGAGGGATTACTTTACAATCCTTTTATCCATAACGCTATGTAAATGAATACATTTCCAGCAACTCCCCATAGACCCTGATTTGGTTACATTGACATCTATAAAATGAATATTAACAACTACATAATGAATACAATTATACCCGCCCCAGTTTGTTATTTACAGGGTTATTGCACTGAGCGCAGGCACATTACCTTGAAACTTACTGACATTCTTTGAAGTATACAATCTGCCATAGAGGGAAAGAAGATAATGCTCTATTTCCACCAAAGGCCTTGAGCAGGAGAGGGAATAGTTATATTGTTAGCCTCATTCCCTGCACAGATGGCTAGGAAGGGAGGAAAAGAAGAGAGATAACAGACTCTATCTAGAATTCAAACCAAGTAATAGAAACAAGGTTTGCCCGTGCTATGACCCCGTCCCTGTAGCTCAGGCCTGACCACTTGTCCAGCTTTTAACTCTTTACTCTCCTACAGACATGTGCTGATTCATTTGAGGACCCTGGAGTAAATATCATTGTTGAGGTTATATTGTGACCCATTGTATTTGGTAGCCAATTTGGATGATGTTTGAATATTTGTTTGATTAACGTGTTTCCATATTGTTAAAATTGATAGATTGTGTTATGGAAACATAGTGATGGAAAGTGACACCTTGAGGACAGAGTGGTGCAGCTGGTTGCAGCATCTGTTTTCAGGAGCTCAGAGCAGATTGTGTGGGAGAATACTGTCTTCACTTCTAGCTCAGGGAAGACTTCAACAAAGGTTAATAAAAAAACTAGCCAAGAAAGCAAAGCTTTATTCTTGGAAGCGTGACACTGGCCCAGCTTGGTTTGTTCCATGTTTCTGGTTGGCTGGCTTTTTAACTGGGCATCCAGGGAGAGTGCAGGGGGGGGGGGGCTGGAATGGGGAAGTTAGCACGAGTGGGGGAGAAGGAAAGGGAAAGTCTCAACTCATCATCTGTCTAACACAATGAATAGTTTTTTGAAGGCATTGTGGCAGAGACGAGTTTGAGGGTCTGTCTCAACTAACATGTTTTTTTAAAAAACGTTAGCTACCACGTTTTAAATGTTAGTGTAAACAAGACAAGTTATATTTTAACATGTGGTAGTTCAAGGTGAACCCTAGGATGGCTTTTTAGAATTAAGCTTGGTCTACACTTAAAAGTTAGACTGACATAGCTATGTCAGTCAGGGGTGTGAAAAAACCCATCCCCCGACCATAGTTATGTCTACCTAACTTTTAGATGAAGACACAGGTATTTCAACATAGCTGATGTTTTGTCAACATAGCTCCTATCGTTTCGGGAGGTGGTGTTCCGACATTGGCCTTCTGTCAGTGTAGGATATGTCTACACTATGGGATTATGCTGGTACAGCTATGCCAACGCATCTATGCCGGTATAGTGTCTGTAGTGTAGAGACAGCCTCAAGCAGCAGAAAAGGTGAAATCCTCATTGCCAGGAGATACATCACCCGCCGCAGACACTTTGAGAGAACTGGTCAAAAAATGGCAATTATTTTCACAGAGAAGAAAATAATTTTAATTTGGTCAGAATTTTTTCCACTCTCCTTTGATTAGATTAGATTTGTAATGAAATTTTTAGATTAGATTAGATTTTTTCGCCAAGTGAAATGTTAGATTAGATTTGTAATGAAATGTAATGAGTCAAGTCAAAACAAAATTGTTTTATTTTTTCAGAGGATATTTCCCCTTTCTTTTTCTCCCCTCTCCCCCTGAAAAAGTGTGAGAAAGGAAGAGAAATAATTGGGGGGAGCGTTTTCATTTCAAACCTAATTGAAAATTTTTGTTTGGATGAAAAATTGATAAATCCAGTGAACATTTCCTAACAAAATGAGAATTGTGTCATTTTCATCAATTTTTTTCAAATTCAACTGAATCAAAAAACATTTTAAATGAAAAATTTGAAGATACTGAAGGTTATAAAAATGTTTGTCAAAAATCTTTTTTTTTGATGAAAAATGTTTTAAAAGGGGGACTTGAAGTGATAAAAGTTCTTCTCTTTGCTTTGCAATGTACCATTTAGAGAGTCACTCAGGCTGGTCTACACTTACCTTAAAATTCAGCAGCAGTCGACAGGAATTATGCAAGCCACACAGTGTAGCTTGCGTAACTCCCGTCGACTTCTTAACTTCCGTTGTGCATGGTGTCTTCACTGAGCTGCACCGACGGGAACTGTGTTCCCATCGACGCAGCGCTACACCACTTGAAGGGGTGGTTTTAACAAGTCGACTTCCGGATCAATGGAGCAAGTGTTCACTGACTTCAGTGAAGACATACCGTTAGTCTCTGTGTTAGCTTCCCTATCTACAACATGGAGAAAGAGAGCCCTTTGTCAGCAAGCACTGAGGTTTCATTCACTGATAGAGCTGGTCAACATTTTTTAGTTCACAAAATTTTCCCACTGAAAAACTGGATTTCTGTCCCACTCCTGAGGTCAATGCTAGTTTTGACTACATTTGCAGATATTTTTAAGAGGAGGTTTCTTAAAAAAACAATTTTTTTTCATTTCAATTTAAAGTGAAATTTGTTTCATTTTGTTTTCTGAAAACCAAATAGTTTTTGAAAATTCAAATTTGTTTTTCCTTTTTTTCTCCTCCTTTTTTCTCCCCTCCCCCCCTTTTTTCACTTTATTTTTTCATTTTTCTACTCAATAACTTTTCAAACTTCACCCTGTTGTAGTTCATTTTTCCAAGTTAGTAACTTTTCCAAAGTTGGAGACATTTTTAAAGGTTAAAGTAGAAAAAGAAAAAATTTTAAAAAGAGAGGAAAGAGTAAAAAAACCAATAATTAGACATCATTTGTCTATTCCATTCAATAGGGGGGGGGGGGAAAGAAGGACAAAACAAAAATCCAAAACTCCAGAAAGTTTTTTTGGATTCTGAAGGTTGAATTGAAATGTGAATTTCAATTACAATCAAAATTAAATGAAATTTCAGATAGAACTGAAATTGTTTTTAAAAAATTGGAATCTAAACAAGACAATTTTATATTTCATTTTGAACTTTTCCCATGGAAAAAATAGAAATTCTTTGCTGGAAAAAGTATGTTTCACTCTGTTTATTAATATTTCTAAATGCTTTGAGATCCCTAAAAAGATGGGTCTGCAGTAGAGTGCAGGGTTATTATTGAATTAACCCTTTGATCAAAGGCTAATGTCTAATAAAGCTTGTTTCTACTGATTGTATCTGGAGTCTTTGTATAAGATGAGGTATGTGTTGCTCTCTCTAGGATTTGCTGCAGAATTCTCCGACCTCGATGACCGCAATGACCAACAACCCCCAGGGAATTGTGGTACCAGCATCAGCGCTGCAGCAGGGGAACATCTCCATGACAACAGTCAATTCACAAGTTGTGTCAGGTGGGAGGCGTGGAACGTACATCAGTGACCATGTTAGTCACATCTTTTGCATGCTTGGGTTCTTTTCTTTAGATGATAAACAAAAAACAACTGAAGTAAGAACAGGCAGAGTGAATGTCTGAGAAATGAAAGGCATGGCATGGAACGGGGCAGTACTTTGCACTTCCAAGTGTCTTCTGACTGAAACGTTGTGAAATCGGAACACCTGTCTTTCTGTTACGCTGAGATCATTAACTGCGCAGGAGAGCTCGGATGGCTCTACTGTCTTAGATCAGGATTCATAATACTGCATGCTGGCCCTCGGTAGCTGGGAGGTTTGTTTTAATGTTACAGTCTCAAGACCTTTCTTTGTGATCTGGGTGGTGTCTGTTACTTCAGCAATTCCGGTTCTACTTTGGGTACTTTGTGGCCCAGGATGAATTCTTCCAGTGCAGAACTGATGAGGTTTTTAAACAGAGCTGTAGTGTTAATGCATCATCCTTCTGTCATATCTGTGTTTCGGAATGTAAAATTGTATAGCTCCAAGGATCTTCATATCTCCAGAAAAGTATGAGAGCTTTCTGCCCCACCATAACCACTCCAGGCTGCGGCTGCTCCAGGGCCCTGGAACCCAGGCAGCTCTTGGCTTCGGAAAGGAATGACGTTATTTTTTCATACTTTTACTCTGATCCTAGGCTTAAACTACAGGGATGGATCTAGACCCAGTTTTGTCTGGCTGGGCCAGTCCCTGTGGTTTTGTGCTGGACAGCGGGCAGTGTTAAAAGTGTTACTGTGCGCCTTTCAAAACGGCCTTCCCACCACAACCCCCATCTTAAGTAGCTGGGGCCAGTGACACCACCGGCTTTCTGCCAGTGCCTCCCCTTGGCCAGCCTGGAGTGATATATATCAGCTGTTTCCCTAAACCTCTGCTTTGAACCCTCTCTTTTGTCAGGTGGAGCCCTTTACCAGCCTGTAACCATGGTCACATCTCAGGGCCAGGTGGTAACCCAAGCGATCCCACCAGGAGCCATACAGATCCAGAACACGCAGGTAAGAGGAGTGCTACTGAGAGGTGGAAATAGGACTCAGCCAAAGCACTGGCTTCCTTAAAGTTTTAAAAGAGGAACAACTACAGGGCAAGAGCTTGGTCACCTGTGATTCATCTTCTGCCCCCATGATCTCCTTTCAGACTCGTCTCAGTTCCTCCTCTCTCCAGTCACATGCTCGCTCTCACACTCTCTTTTTGCACCTGATCTCACTTTGCTTCCGCTGACACTCTCCCCTCCGTGCTATCTGGGGCTCTCTCACCTACACTGTACAGGCTGACTCACAAACAGCTGCCACTGCTTCTAGCAGATTTTAGGTGCAGCGGGTCCTGACAATATGCTGAAAAGGGCAAAGCCAGACCATTCTCGTTAAATCAGTGGGGGTAATGCAGTCACTAAAGATGAGCAGTTCAGGCCTGGCATGTTCAGCAGACCTACGGACAATGCAAGTGTCATAAAGAGATCTGAGTGTTGGCCCTGTGCTAACACTCTGGTGTCTTAGTAAGTAACTGGCCCGTGACATGCAAAGGTCATTGAGAACGTGCAGACCCAGGACCAGCCTGTCTGAAATGAGTCAAATGAAGGCTCTGGAGCAGGAGTCCCCAAACTTTCAGCTGCGAGGGCCACACCACTCAGTCTTGCTCTTATGGTGGGGTGGAGCGGCTGGGCCCACGTCACGCAGGAGAGGGGTGGGGGGAAGGGGCTGGTCTGGGAGGGGGGAGCAGCTGCTGCGTGGTGCTGCTTGGGGCGTGGAGTGGCTCCTGGCTTGCCCCACGTCACGTGGAAGGGGGTAGGGGGAAGGGGCAGGGCAGGGAGGTGGGAGCAACTGCCATGCGGGGCTGCTTCAGGCTAGGAATGGTGCGCTGGGCTCGTGGGAGAGAGGCAGGGCCAGGAGGATGGAGTGGCTGCCGCGCAGCGCTTTTTGGGGCCAGGAGTGGCGTGGCTCCAGCCAGGGCGCCGCTAGGCCCATGCAGGAGAGGGGCGGGGCCAGGAGGGGGGAATGGGCTGGTCATAGAGTGTCAGCAGGCTGGCTGTGGCCCACAGGCCGTAGTTTGGGGATCCCCTGCTCTGGAGTTTCTCCAGACTCCACTTCTGGTGGGCAGGGAAATTCAGTGAAGATTTTTCTGAGTTTATTGCAATAGGTTTGACAGACAGATGGAGTCCTGGGCTTGCCCGATATGAATACATACTTCAACAAGACTCTTTAGCATTCGAATCCCAAGTGTGTATGTGTTCCTGCTGTGGTTAGCTACATTAGCTTAGTAGCGGGCTGCCTCAGTGCTTAATTTGTGCCAGGGCTGAGCCGTGGCACCTCTAGGCCCAGCACCCTTAGACTTGCTGCATCGGTTACGAATGTAAAAATAATTGCTTGAGCCTCGGCACCTCTTTAATTACAAATTAAGCACTGGACTGCTTCATCCACTGAAGACCCCTGAACTGGCTAGCGCCATTTTCCTAATGTTTCAGAAAGCTCAGAGTCTGGTAATAAGAAGTGTCCTCTGCTGAAATCAAGCTCTGTTCCTCCAGAGCAATTTGGCAGTTCAGAGTTGCAGAGCTTTGACGCTTGGGAGAATGAAGTTCCTTTTTTAGTTTTCTCTTTAAAAAAATAAAATAAAAACTATAAATACTGAATGCAAAAAACACTACATAAAACTTATGATAAAATTACAGTGAATCGCCCAAAAGTCAAAAGAAGTTAAAGTAAAGGTTGCTCACACAACTGTAACTCTGCTTTTTTGAATGCATTATAAACACAGGGACAGATTCACCCAAATGCTCCAGCTGTTTTTTACCACTCTGATAATGCAAAGCACCTACAAATCCATTTAACCTGCAACTTAAGCCAGGTGAACAGCTGCTTTGCATCACAGCAGTGCTAAGCAGCTGGAGTGTACCTGCGAATCTGGCCCAGTCTTTAATTATATCATCACACACTATTGCTCCAGGTAGTACAAAAACATCATACAATTCTTTTCTACAACCTCAGACAGACACATACAACATCTTGTAGTGCTATGCACTATTGTGTGTCTGCTAGAGAGACAAAGTCCACAGAAATCGTTTATATGAAATGTATGCAGAACACTACACTTGGGCAACATGCCATGAATAAAGTATAACCACAAAGAATCATGCAAATGCATTGGATTTTTCAGGGGTTTAGAATTAAATGATATACTCTTTCACCAGGAGCACACGTACATTTGATGTTTGTAGAAAAAAAATCAGTTTTCTATTGACTCGGTCTAGCTAGAAACGTATTGGTAACTTTCAAGCTGAGAGTAAATTCTGTACTCCGCTTCCCATGCACTGAAGAGACAATATTTAAAAGAACAAAACATTCATAAGCAATTATGGCCCGGTTGGCAGATGCAACTGAGGCAATAGAAGCTGTGGATGGTCAGTTCCTCTGAAAGTCATGTCCTTAACAAAGATTAATGCAATTTCCTTTGAGTCTCAGAGTGTTTAGAAATGCAGAGTATTACAGTGAAAAAAATATACAGGAATTAACCTTTTATTGTGAGGAATTCCATACAGGCATTTCTCTGAGATAGTCCCCAGGTTGGTTCATCCCAGACATAGACTCACAGACTTTAAGGCCAGAAGGGACCATCTTGATCATCTAATCTGACCTCCTGCACATAGCAAGCCAAGGAATCTCACCCACCCACTCCTGTAACAGACCCCTAACCTCTGCCTGAGTTACTGAAGTCTTCAAATCATGGTTTAAAGACTTCAAATTACACAGACTCTACCATTTACCCTAATTTAAACCTGCACGTGACTCATGCCCCATGCTACTTGAGGCAACAACAAATTTTTGAATGATCTGCACTCTACAGAACAAAAATTATACAACAATAGACAGCAATGCACAGGAGAATACATCTGTCCTGTCACCAGAAGATATTGCCATAATCATTCATCCACAGCTCTCAGGTACATGAATTATGGAGCTCAGCGGAAAGGATCATTTGTTTTATTGTTCATCACTAGTTTGTTTACTTTTTATTTCACCCCCTTTTCTTAAATTACATACATATACAGAAACTGATTCATAATAATTAGATTTATAGTCACTGTGCTATAGAATTTTCCTGGCCTTCCATTGTAAGTGCAGAGAGCGAGAGTCAAACCTAGCTGGCAGATATTTGTATGTGTGCTTGGTTCATACAAAAATATATATATCCAAAGGTAAGGGTTGTAGATTTAATCACTCAAAATGCCAAAGTAAGGTTGTCTGTGCAACCTAACAATTTGTGACTGAGGCGGGGGCCCTTCTGTTTGTGTACTCAGGTAATTAAAGACTGTCATCACACACACAAGGTTGCATAGGTGTTTCCTACCCAGTAAGTGTTTGACTTTGCAATCTTAACTTTCTTTTAATTTAGATTTTGTGTACGAAGTTTCTTTTTTTTTTAAACTAATTTATAAAAAAACAGAAATTCTGTCACATAGAACCATAATATTACTTCTCCCTCCATGGTTTGAACCCAGTTAATGAGCAGTTGACTTGATCAGCTTAATTTACCCTCTCTACACACACATCCTACGAAAGCTCATCATATCTGCTTTAAGATGACATATGATGTACAGCTGTCAAGTTGTGCCATTACCACAGAAATGGAATAAACAATGACACTGGCACGTTAAAATGACAACTTTGAAATATTTGCATCTGACTATTAGCTTAATGACTATGGATTATTTAAGACATAAAATTGGATTTCTTTGTGACCTCAAAGCATCACAGCAACAACCTAAAGGGAAAATAAAATCTAATAATAAATCTGTACAGGTATCATGATGTTTATCCTTATGCTCTCTGTCGAGAGTGTGGGTATGACATTTTGGGGTGCAAACCAGGCCAGCGAGGGGTTGTGTCACCACTTGCTAGTGAAGGGATTGTGCATGACTAGCATCAGCCATAAAACCCCCCCTATGCAGGCTCCAGTTCGTTGTCGTGCCAAAGGAGGTGACACCAATTTTAGGCCTGGCTGCATGTGAAAAACTCAATCTGGTGAAGCAGGTGCTCTCACTACAAGATCATACTGAACCTAGCTATGAGGCATACATTCACGAATATCATTATCTGTTTCAAGGGTTGGGTTGCTTGCAGGTGAACATTCAATCCAGATAAACCAGCAGATCCCGTCAGTTATCCATCCATGTAGAAAGGGGCCATTTGCACTCTGTGATAAACTCAAGGCTGAGTTTGCAAGGATGGAAACAATCCAAAAAAATTGAGGCACCAACAGAATGGATGAGCTCCCTAGTCATTGTGGAGAAAAGTAATGGCCAGTTATGCATATGCTTAGATCCGGGAGACCTCAACAAAGATATAAAAAGGGAACATTTCAAACTACCAACCAGAGACGAGATTATGACTCAGTTTGCAAATGCTCAATATTTCAGTAAATTGGATTCATCCTCAGGTTTTTGGCAGGTAAAATTAACTGAAGAAAGCTCCAAACTATGCACAATTCGTAGCCCATTTGGAAGATACAGGTTATTACATTCAGCATCAGAAGTGTACCACAAATCCATACATATGATCTATGAACATATGGAGGACATGAGGAGAGGCTGAAGAACTTGACTTGTTTAGTCTGCGGAAGAGATGAGTGAGGGAGAATTTGATAGCAGCCTTTAACTACCTGAAAGGGGGTGCCAGGCAGGATGGAGCTAGGCTGTTCTCGGTGGTGGCAGATGACAGAACAAGGAGCAATGGTCTCAAGTTGCAGGACGGGAGGTGTAGGTTGGATATTAGGAAAAAGTTTTTCACTAGGAGGGTGGTGAAGCACTGGAATGGGTTACCTAGGGAGGTGGTGGAATCTCCATCTTTAGAGGTTTTTAAGATGCGGCTTGACAAAGCCCTGGCTGGGATGGTTTAGTTGGGGCTGGTCCTGCTTTGAGCAGGGGGTTGGACTAGATGACCTCCTGAGGTCCCTTCCAACCTAATCTTCTATGATTCTATGATCCTCTGAGGCTCAGTGAAAGAGGAGCATGATCATGAACTTTGGGAAGTCCTAGATGTAACGAGAGCTGCAAACCGCAAACTAAATGGGGAGAAATGTGTTTTAGGAGTTACAGAGCTGACTTTTGTTGGGGACATTATTTCCGATGAAGGTGTAAAACTTGATAAGAGGAAGATTTCAGCTATTTGACACTGTGTCTCCTGTCAAAGAAAGATGTCCAGCAGTTGCTGGGAATGGTTAATTATCTTGGAAAATTCAGACCTAATCTACAAAAGTAGTGACTGAGAAAACTCCTAAAGATTAAAAATGAATGGTGTTGGGTGCAGAAGTAGAGGACTCATGGGAAGGTTTAAAACAACTGATAGAAGAGCCAGTGTTAAAGTTCTATGGCCCCAGGAGGGCTATTAAAATATCAGCAGACGCTTCACAGTCTGGGTTGGGTGCAGTGATTTTACAGAAGCATGAAGATTTTTGGCAACCAGTGGCATATGCATCCAAATCACTGACTGAGGCAGAAACCAGATACGCACAGATTGAGAAGGAGCTTTTAGGAACATTGTTTGCCTGTGAGAGATTCAATCAGTGTATTTATGGCCAGAGACAGTGGAAGTTGAAATGGAGCACAAGCCCCTGATTGCATTATTTGCAAATTGCTAAATGACTGCACTTTATGGATTCAAAGAATGACGATAAAGCTGCAAAAGTAAGTTTTTGTTATGACCTCTCTGCCCCGTAAATTCATGTTCACAATAGATGCACTTTCTGGAACAGTGGCTCCCACCAAACCAGAGAAGATTTTAGAGACAGAGATGCAAGCCTCTGTAGATCTGATTGTAAAGTCAATTCCCGTAGCTAACAAATAACTGCAACAAATAAGAGGGGAAACCAAGAAAGATTGCTGGGGATCCTTAAAGAAGTAATAATTAAAGGGTGACCTGAAGAAATAAGCAGTTGCTATCCAAGTATAAAAGACTATTGGAACTGCAGGCATGAACTTACTGTGATAGAGGGAGTGGTTTTCAAGGGCAGTAAAATTGGAATTCCATTGAGCCTCTGAAAAGAAATGCTAAAGAAGATCCACGAGGGTCATTTAGGAATTGAGAAGTACAAACAACAAGCATGAGAGGTGCTGTACTGGCCACAGATCAATCATGACTTTACTAATGTGATAGGAAACTGCTTTTCATGCTTGAAATACAAGCCATGCCAACAGGCAGAGCCACTGAGATCTCATCCAGTTCCACAAAAGCCTTATGAGAAGGTAGGTGCTGATTTGTTTACCTGGCAATCAAAAGATTATTTAGTAGTCATGGATTATTATTCTCTGTATCCAGAAGTTTGCACACTGCACAGTACTAATAGTAAGTCAGTGATAGTTGGCATGAAGGGAATCTTCTCCAGACATGGAATTCCAGATGAAGTATTTAGCGATAATGGGCTGCAATTTTCTACTACAGATTTTAGGCAATTTGTCCCAGATTGGGATAGACAAAACATCAAGTCCATATTACCTTTTATTATAGGGACAGTAAAGAAAAAAAGACTTGATAGTGGCTGTGATTGGTATAAAGCTTTATTGGTTTACCGAAGTACACCGCTAGAGAATGTTTTTTCTCCAGCTCACTGAGAAGAAGGATCAGATCTAATTTACCAATTACTGATAAAGTTATTGAAGCCTCCTAACACTGCAACCATACAGAAGATGAAAGAAAATCAGAAGTGAAAGAAGAAATACTATTTTGACACAAGGGCCCATGATCTCCTCTCTCTTAACCCAGGTGTTGGGGTATGATTCCTCAAGCACACTCTAATGCTTGGGGCCAAAGGTGTACTATTGAAGAACAGCTTCATCCAAGGTTTTATGTAGTCCTCTCCTCTCTAGGTAGCTGACACATTGGTTTATGGAAATGTACTGGATGGGTTGAGAATTTAATGTGTTATTAGATATATATATACATATATATAAATAAATAGCTAACAACTAAGAGTTCATTGGTTATTTTTTTAAGACAGAAGATTTAGAGATATGTTTGTGGAAGATTATAATTTAGAGACGCTCCATCATAAGGGACAGTATTATGAATATAGGAATTTAGAGATGTGCCCGGGAAGCTGTGGTTGAGAACAGTGTAGTTATCTATGAACAGCAGTTCACCACAGAAGCTCTCTAGTTTTGTTTTACTAAAAGTTTTATTCCTATTCTGATTCAGTGGTTTGTTGTTTAATGAACGCCAAAATCATTACACTTGCGTGTCTGCTTCCTCCTGAGTACTGCACAAGTCTTGGGCTTCTTCAAGGTCTCTGCTGCTGCTGAACTGTACTACTTCACCGTTAGAAAAGCCACCAGCAACAGGGAGCGTTTGGGTTGGGTGTGTTCTTACCCTTGGGTGTGTTCCTACCCTTGGGTGCATTTGGAACCATATATTCACACAGAAATTTTACAATTGCTGTTGGATACCAGCTTTAGAAACTTTCTCCATGGAGGCACATGGCATCCAGCAATCACCTGGTATTTCTTGCATCCAGCCTTAGATCCTGTCCAGCGCTGTCTTTCTGCAGTTTTCACAGCTTTACTGCTGGCATATCATTCAAAGACTGATTACAGAATTAGCTTTGTCCAATCCGTCTAGGACCTGCCTTTGGTACTCAGCGGCCAATTCATCAATGTGTGGAATCTGTCTCCAGCCCTCACTTGTATGACAGCCATGGCATCTCTGATGTGCGCTGTGGTTCCTTTGTTACATTGTCTTAGCTTCCAGATTCTTTCAGCCTGAGCCCTAATGCCCTAATTATGCTTTGTCTGCTCTTCTCATTGTTCCATCAGCATCAAAGAGGGACACAAGCGCAGGACCTAGGTGTACAGGCTCAGTGCTCTGGAGCAGCTCTGAGTTAGTCTCAGGCAGGACCCTCTGCAGTGTGGCAGGCCCATGGGGCACGCTGTCACTAGGGCAAGCCTCCTTGGCTTCAGCGCCTCCAGGGACTGACCCTGTTCTACGCCGTGAGCTCCCCGCAGTGGGTCCAGCTGAATAGGGCACCTAGGGAAGCCTTACACACCCAAAGGGGCCATGCACCCCAACTTCCGCAGTCAGCAGGGACTCTCGCCAGGTTTGTAAAACAGAAGGGTTTATTGGTTGTTTGGAACACAGCCTGGGGAAGCTCTTTGTTAGCACAGAAATCAGGGGGTCCCAGCAAAGTCCGTCTTGGTGGGACCCTGAAACCCACAAACAGGAAACTGACTTCCTTCCAGCAGCCCACCCTCAGTCATGCCCATTTGCCCCTCCTCATCCTTTGTTGTCTTTACTGGGCAAAACCGGTCACCTGGTTGCCACCTCATCTCTTTGTTCTCGGCTGGTCTCTTGCAGAGTGCTCTTCCCTCCCCTCGCCCCCTCGGGCCATCAGTTGCTAAGTTACAAAATGTCCGATCATTGTCTGGGCCCAGGCAGCTAGTTGGTAGTCACACCTGATCTCCTAGGTGTCTGCAAAGATCAAACATGCCTGCCTTTCTACCTGCTTACTCGTGCAGCGTATAGGGGAAACTGAGGCACATGAACTATTCATACAACACATTAAGAAAATCCCCAACTTCATCACAGTGACAAAGAACAGTTGCCATTGATACATCACCACTGTGTTTTGCTAAGGACAGGGCTGTGCAGAAAACAGTTTCTGGACTGATAGCTGCTGTGATTGTCCCTCGCTTGCCAGACTTAAGTTTGGTTTTCTTGGCCATGTCAGGAAATGTTTTGATGCCAGATTTCTAGACTGGGCTGAAGAAGCTAAGTGTCCCATCGGAATCAAGAGCACGCCTCACAAATCTCTCCATTTGTTCTTCACCAAAACCTGCTATTTTCAGCAGAGACTCTTGGACATCTGATGTTACATGCAGTCCAGGAGATAGGTTGATAAGCATCTCTGGATGTGATTCAGGGTCAGTTGGGTTTGTTACATTGTTGATGACATGGTTGGTAAGAGCTGTAACGTGCTCTTCATCCCTCTTCATGAAAAGGCAAGGATTTATTTTTATTCACTACTTCTTGTTAGACCATTTCTTTCTTTCATAGCTTTTGCTTATTCATAATATGAAGCTATGCAGTCCAAACTGTGCTCCAATAGCAGTAGATTGTATGCCCATAATCTTCCATGAGAGACTAATCCAGTCAGCAAATTGAAACTGAAAATATAGATAGATATTATAATCACTTGTGAGTTACTTTGACAATTAAGAATATGCCATGTGAAAACATTTCATGTTAGTATATTGCAAAATGGTGACATTTGCCATATGCCAAACAGCCGAATCATTTCTAAAAAAATATCTACACAAAACCAGTAACAAACTTTCAATCCATAGTTGATTGGTACCTTTGACCATATACCACATTAATGCGCTGAAATTAACTTCTACAGTAAAAACTGTAGCTGTGTTGCAGTGTTTCTGGAACTGGGGGGAAAAAAAAAATAACCCAAAAAAACCAAACCTCATTTTGCGTACCATTGCTCAACCTCCCCTAGAGGCTTATGACCATAGGCATGCGCAGCACATTTCATTAGGGTGTGCATCCAGAGATTAGGGTGCGCACCCGGGGAATTTTCAGGGGTGTCAATTTCAGCCACTGCCGCAAAATCTGCCAGCTCCTTTAATTTCTGCAGCAGCTTGTCAGTTTCACATTTCAAATTTCCTATCCCCTCTTTCTCTCCGCCAAAAAATCGCCCTGATCCTTCAATTTCCACGGCAGCTTGTCAATTTCGCTTCACTATTTCCTGCCTCCTCTTGTCTGCCGCTGAAAAATTGTGCTTTTCGGTGGTGCCTCACTGTATCTTGCTATGTGACACCCCTGCATTAGGGTGTGCCTGGGCACACCCCCTGCGCACACCTATGCTTCTGACACCACTTGACAGCTCCACATCATCTCTCATCGAAATGTACATGAAATAAACTTTTAAATGATATGGTGTGGGTAGGGGGTGTACATTAAACATCAAACACTTGACTCTTTTTGGAGAATTGCCACACAGCTCAAGAACTTTAGATCCACAGCACAAACATCTGCTATTTGAGATAAAGGAGGAAATAGTGGCACCTGACACACACACTATGCCAATGGTTACATAACCAACAAAATCTACCATTTGCTTCATTTTGTTGTTCTTTCCTATTCCTATACCGGCACTGCCCCCACACTGTTCATTCCTGTATTAATTCCTGTTTGAACTACAGCAAATCTTTCAGAAAAACATCCAAACATTCCCAGTGATGGAGAATCCACCATGATTCTTGGTAAATTGTTCCAATGGTTAATTACACACATTAAAAACTTTGCACCTTATTGTAATCTGAATTTGTCTAGCTTCAACTTCCAACATTGGATCATGTTATACCTTTCTCTGCTGGACTGAAGAGCCCTCTATCAAATTTCTGTTTTCCATATAAGTACTTCTAGACTGTGATGAAGGCACCCCTTAACCTCTGCCACAATAAGCTACATATAGTGAAAGAATCAAGGAGCTCAATTTAAGGCATGTATTTTAATCATTCTTGTGGCTCTTTTCTGAACTCTCTCCAATTTTTCAACATTTTTCAAGTGTGTACACAGTATTCCAATAGCAATTGCAACAGTGCCAAATGTAGAGGTGAAATAATCTCTCGGCTCCTACTCAGGATTCCCCTGTTTATACATTCATACATTATACGTACATACATGTTTATTCATACATGCATTATACATTTATACATTTTTGCCACATCACCACACTGGGAAGCTCATATTCAATTGATTATCCAACATGACCCCCAAGTCTTTTTTAAGAGTCACAGCTTCCCAGGGTAGAGTCCTCCATCCTGTAAGTATGGCCAGCATTCTTTGTTGCTAAATGTATGACTTTACATTTGGCTGTATTGAAATACATATTGTTTGCTTGTGCCCAGCTTACCAAGCAGTCCAGATTGTTCTGCATCAGGGACCCAGCCTCTTCATTATTTGTCATTCCCCTCAAATCTTTGTGTCATCTGCTGATATTTTTTTTCTTCCAGGTCATTGATAAACATGTTAAATAGCAGAAGGTCAAGAATGGATCCCTGTGGGACCCCACTTAGAAATACAACTGCTCAGTGATGATTCCCTATTTACAAGTACATTTTGTGACCTATCAGTTAGCAATGTTTTTTAGTCCATTTAACATGTGCCGTGTTGATTTTGTATCGTTCCACTTTTGTAATCAAAATGTCATGCCATATCAATTTTCAATCCACCACAATATTATTGAGGGTCAGAGCCATGGTTTTTCCATAGCGCTCAGCAAAAAAGTTATATAAATCTGAAAATGTTCAAAGCACTCATATTTGGGAGAGAGCCTGTATCTTGGGAACCCCTTGACTAAATAATCGTACATTTATGTCACAAGGTGTACCCAAGTCTCTCTTGTAGCATACCAGATTTTAAGACAGACCCGTTAGGGAAATGGACTTTCCAGCACTTCGAAAATCGGTCTTAGACAGGAAGCTCTTCTCAACCTTAACTATGGAAGTGGCATCCACCTTCCATAACACGGTCTGCACTCAAGGCAAAAACTTCCAAAAGGAGCCCGTTGACATCCCCAGCAGATGGCTGTGGGCACCATCTCAGCGGTATGGAGATGCCATCTATTATTTATCATTTTTAAAATTATTTTGGTTGAGGTAGAACTGGTCACTGAGAAAGGAAAGGTTTGGTCCACCACTCAGGAGTTCCCCAGAAGAGCTATCTGATGGATGGAAGGCTGTGAAAGCTCTGGCGAGACCAACTTTATGTCTCTAACTACATGGGATGGGGTGATAAAAATCTCTGGGATGGGAAACTATTCCAATACAAAGCATAAAGCCCAGGATCAAACTTCCTGGAGAAAACAGAGTTCCCAGGAGCAATAATGCAGCCTCTGCCTTTCCAGGGTCACACAGAGAGCACAGACTATACCCTACTGCTTTTATATAGAAAAGCACCCAGGGAATGAATAAGAGCTTGAAGGAGCCTCCCCTTGACTCTCCCCATCCAATCCCAGGGCAGATTCAGGGGGCATGTACACACTGATGGTGGCAAATTCACCGCCATCAGATCGATCTATCCGGCTCATTTGAGTGGCAGTGAAGACTCGCTCAATTGATCCGGAAGTTGATTCAATTAAACCACCTCCTCGAAAGGCATAGCGCTGAGTCGATGGAAAGGCATTTCCCACTAGCACAGTGCAGTGGAGACGGCACACTAAAGGGAAGTTAGGAAGTTGACAGGAGTTACGCAAGCTACTCTGTGTAGCTTGCGTAACTCCCATTGACTGCCACCGAATTTCCCGGTAAGTGTGTACTAAGCCTGGGACAGAGAGCCCTTTTCCTTTTTGACACTAGCTTTTCAGAGCACAGTAGTTAATTCTGTTCACCTCACACAGTCCCAGATAAATTCTGTGTAGGTATTTCTTGTCGTTGCAAATGAATTCCAGTTAGTCTCTTCCCTTGGCATGCTCTGATCTAAGGAAAATCATATACCTCCTGGTGTTACACAAGTGAGACCCTGCATTTTAGTTTTGACATTTCACACTGAGGGCTGGTTCACACTTACTGCGCGATTTGGTGGCAGTCAACAGGAATTACGCAAACTACGCAGAGTAGTTTGCGTAACTGACGTCGACTGCTCTGCTTCCCTTCTGTGTGCTGTTCTGCTACGCTACTTGAGGGGGTGGACTTACTCAGTCGACTTTCTGATCGATTGAGCAGGTCTCACTGACCGCTCAATCGATCAAGAAAGATCGATCTGGCGGCGGCGATTTTGCCGCCAGCAGTCTGAACATAGCCTGAGTCAGTGGGAACCAGATTGCAAATTCAAAGGGCTCAAAGACTGATCAGGTGCTCTCACCCACTTTTCATATTCATGCATTTATTTCTTATTTTAAAAAGCTTAATAAAACTCTTGGAAATATATTTGCACTACAGCAGTCTCGCTGGTCTATAGAATGTCCTCAACTTTTTGAGCCTGGATGAGGAAGAAAATATAAAATCCAAATCTAGGTTCTTTTTAATGTGTAAAGGGTATTGCTGGCTCAGATCTTGCAGTGAAACTGATCAGATGTGTGAAATACAAGTATGCTGGGAATATTGTGGCAGTGACAGAGCCCTGGACAAGCACCTCCTGATGCTATTCCTGTACTGCCTCAGTAATTTATTCAGCCTAGGCCCTGCAATACATCACAATCTGTGCCTGGGGGAATCATTTATACCTGACACAGGGCTGCCACAGTGATGTTTAATTCATACAGGAGAAGTGTTTTGATGAAGAACCTAAAAAAGAAAGGCTTTAAGTTGATGTTGAGATTTCAGTTAGTTTCCTGCAACCTCATTAAAACTTCTCTTTCTGCTTCCCAAGACCTCTGCTTTATTTATACACACACACACGTTTCTCTGTTGTTCTGGGAATAATTTGACTGAGAATCACATGTTTGAAAGTAATTAATAGATTGAGCGTTTTCATCTCAAGCAGCAAATGATTGTTCAGAAAAAAAGGTGGTTACTGGTATTACTGCTCTAAGGTTGACTGTATTCGGTGTCTGATATGGGCAATGCAGGCAGAGTTTGGGACTGCTGGGAACATATTTGAATAATACTTTGCATTGGCACTTAGGGTCAGTTGTGCCAAATTGTAATATTTTTTCAGTAGGAAAGTTTGACAAAAGTTGCCTTCCAGGTTCATTGTAGTTGGAGTCCTGTAATGAGCTGCCAGAGGAATCCATTTGCAGTACACAATACCCTAGAACTCTGCTACATATTCTTACGTGCCGTGTACTGGCACCTTATCTGTTACTAGAACTGGAAATCATCTGCAAACTCGACACAATCAAACTGGGTCTGAATCGGGACTTGGAATGGTTATCTCATTACAAGAAGTAATTGTCACTGTTCACACATTCTCACCTCCTAATCAATGGTTGTGAATAGACCTCAACTACTCTAACTGAATGGACTTTGCTTTTATCTACTTTCCCGATTGTTGTTCCTTACCCTTGGATATGTGTATATATACCTCCTATCTGACTTCTGTTCCTTACATCTGATGAAGTGGGTTACAGCCCACCAAAGCTTATGCCTGCAGAAATTAAAATGTTAGTCTTTAAAGTGCTACAGGACTCTCGTTGTTTTTACATATATTCACAGACATAGCACATTCTTGTACCAACACCTCCATGTTCTAATTAGACTTTGGACAACCCCAGTTCAGCAGCCAGTAGAGCTGCATCATGGCTGACTGGGTAGACAAAGGCAAGCTGCAGTTTGCATTGATTGAGCTAACTGGAGCAAATAGGGGTTAACAGTGCTGTAACTGCACCGAACACTGGCCCCCAGTTGCTGAATTGAGACTATTCCCAAGTGCAGACAAGGACTCAGAAGCAGCTCAGTCACTTTGATGTGAATTTAATGAAAACCACAGGTGCAAGCAAGAGTGAGGAACTAGTTACTATTTACCAAATCAGCTCCAATAAAGAAACGCCTCCAATAAATTTACCAGATCACCTCCAATAAAGAAACAGAAAAATCTTTTTCCATTTGCCAATCCTACATCTTTATTGATAAAATGGAGTATTTTACTCCATAAATGGAGACAGGCTGCTAATTTTTGAGAGTCTTTTTAATAAAATTCAACTTAAGCCATTTTGCTTTTACCCCAGAGAATGGCAGAAAGTCCAGCAGAGTCACTCTGAAATCAAGCAGCCATTGTGTGTTTTGTCACCATGGCAACTCAATCCTTTTTTACCTGCACTGTTATTTAAGCTTTTCTTTCTCCTTTCCTGCCCTGTAGGTTAACCTGGATCTGACCTCCCTCCTTGACAGTGAAGATAAAAAGTCAAAGAACAAACGGGGAGTCCTACCGAAGCATGCTACCAATATAATGCGTTCCTGGCTCTTCCAGCATCTTATGGTGAGAGAAGTCAACAAGTGGGTTAGAGAATTTAAGCAGGGACAGGTTTTAAGGGTGTTCATCTTACAATGCCTTTTTGGGAGAGAATAGTTAATGTCGTGCTACTGCTTTGATAAAATGTTGTACAAAAATCTTCATAAGGGTCAGTCAGAAGATACTGATGAAACCTTATTTTCTTTAACAAAGAGGAAAAATGGTGTTATGTATGTAAATGAAAGAATTTTCAAAAAAATCTAATTAACATCACACCACTTATGCCATTTGCTTATTTTTTTGCATTTCTCTTAGCCTGGAGCATGAAAATAGACTAAATGGCTTCAGTTCAGTTTCTAACCAATTTCAGTTATACTTGTGCTTATCATTCATTTGCACAACCTAGCACTATTTGGGTTGGAAACGTTGCACAGGCATATTTCTTTCTTTAAAAACAAACACTGAAACTTTTCTGTTGGCCTTAGGTGTTGCAAAGCTTGTTTCCACAAAATTTAAATTTTGGGTCAGTTTGACCTCTCATGTGTTTCTATAAACGGTCTTGCATGACAAAGATGAATATTGATTATTAAGGAAAATGAAGTGCAAAAGACAACACCAGCACACCATTATGGCTATAGAGCAAAAAATCACAGAGTTGGGAAATGCACAGATTAAGCATGTGCAACAGTGTCAGCTCAGGGCTTGTCTACATGGAGTGCCAATGTGCACCAACATATTGCACACTAACTGGCCCGTGTAGACTCTGCTGGTGCAAACTAAAAGTTTCTCAATGCATGTTAACATGTCAAAGTACTATGTTAATGTACACTAGGGAACTTTTAGTTCATGCCAGCAGGCTTCTGCATGGGCCGGTTAGTGCATAATACGTTGATACACTATCAAAATCATACCCCTCTAGTGTATCATTACTGCACTGTGTAGACAAGCCCTTAGTGCTGTTGTACACATTGTGTATTTTTAGTGTACATTTTATAACAAAAACTATATTAAGCTATACAATTCACAAAAGGAGAAAACCACACATCTGTGTAACCTAAGACAGGGCCCGATTATCCCACCAGGGGATGATCTAGAAGGAGGAGCTAAAGGCTCCATGTAGTTCCCCTTTTAGAGAACTGGCTGCATGGGGTTCCCTAAATTTTGTGGGTCCTTGGGGCCCACCTGAACCCTGGCAGATTAGCTGGAGGACAGGGTCATTAGTGTGGAGACCTTGTAGCTCTGCAAAAACTCTGGCTTTCCCGTGAAGCCACACTCCCCCTGCTTTTATACCCCTGAAAGCGGTATTCTCCATCCTGGAGGGGGCCCACAGAAAGCCCCACAATGATGATAGCAGGCTTTGGATCAGGTCCTACATGCAGACCAAGTTTCTAACTCCAGTCATATCTCTGTGCTAAAAGGAGTGGTGGAGTGTTTTGAAAACAAAGGCCATTTTCTTA
This sequence comes from Emydura macquarii macquarii, assembly GCF_026122565.2. Lineage (NCBI taxonomy): Eukaryota > Metazoa > Chordata > Testudines > Chelidae > Emydura > Emydura macquarii. The sequence continues at coordinate 245,544 of NW_027130449.1, read as the reverse complement.
CGTATTAGGAAACAGGGGAGGTCACAGAGGCGGGGGTAATGGGTTGTTCAGCCTCTCCGTACTCCTCAGAGCTCATAGTAAAAAACCAAAAATTCCTTTGAAACTCAAAATAATAAACTGTACCTTATTTTCCTATCAAATATTTGTGCATTTGCTGTGTCAGCAGCCAGGGGGCATGGTTTCAGTATGGAGGTTTGTTTACCTAAATGCTGTAAAATTTCCTTCATTTATGGTTCCTGATGTTCCAGCAGGTTGCCTGTAATCATGGCAATCAGCTAAGAGGTGAAAGTTCTCCATTATGTAGCACACAGAAGGAGTGGCAGCTGATGAGATCAGTGTACACATAGGGGGAATGCAGTCCCAAATCCCAGAAGAGATACTTACCCGTAACTATCAAGGTATATCAGAAGTATATGGGAAGAACCACATAGCTGACATGGATGAGAATGTTTACAAAGAGCTCTGCTATGTATTATCATTCCGTATCACTTTTAGCATACTCCTGCCTGCCTGATTTCAGTGGTGCACCTGTTGTTGCAGAGAGAACTAGACTGGGCAAATAGAAAAAAATTATTCCTGAATGGTTGATTCCAGAATGCCAGGTTTACAATGCATTTGCCAAGCATTGCAATGACTGTTTTGACCAGCTGCATGGCACCACAATCTGTCCCCTGCCTTATTAATGATGAGAGCACCGGGTAGCATCTCCTAAAGAAATTTACACACTTCCTGAGAGGTCTAGGTGTTGTTTGCACCCATTTACTAGAAATGCTCTGTGCAACTGCTAGCTAGAGTAAGGGGGTAATCTGGCTGCATTCAGATATCAAGGTTTCAGAAAACCAAGCACCTATGTACAATGGTGATGGGAACACTGGAAACTCAATTTTGGGATGAAAATATTGATAGGAAATGGGAAACAGATCAGGATCTGTCCCATGCATACATAGAATCATAGAATCATAGAATATTAGAGTTGGAAGGGACCTCAGGAGGTCATCTAGTCCAACCCCTGCTCAAAGCAGGACTAACCTCTGCTATATCATCCCAACCAGGGCTTTGTCAAGCCGCAGCTTAAAAACCTTTAAGGATGGAGATTCCACCACCTCCCTAGGTAACCCATTCCAGTGCTTCACCACCCTCCTAGTAAAAAACTTTTTCCTAATGTCCAACCTAGACCTCCCTCCCTGCAACTTGAGACCGTTGCTCCTTGTTCTGTCATCTGCCACCACCGAGAACAGCCTAGCCCCATCCTCCCTAGAACCCCCTTTCAGGTAGTTAAAGGCCGCTATCAAATCCCCCTCACTCTTCTCTTTTGCAGACTAAACAAGCCCAGTTCCCTCAGCCTCTCCTCATAAGTCCTGTGCTCCAGCCCCCTAATCATTTTGGTTGCCCGCCGCTGGACTCTCTCCAACTTGTCCACATCCTTTTTGTATTGGGGGGCCCAAAACTGGACACAATATTCTAAATGCAGCCTCACCAATGCCGAATAGAGGGGAATAATCACTTCCCGTGACCTGCTAGCAATGCCCCTCCTAATGCAGCCCAATATGCCATTGGCCTTCTTGACAACCAGGGCACACTGCTGACTCATATCCAGCTTTTTATCCACTGTTACCCCCAGGTCCTTTTCTGCAGAGCTGCTGCCCAGCTCGTCGGTCCCCAGTCTATAGCTGTGCATGGGATTCTTTCTTCCTAAGTGGAGGACTCTGCACTTTTCTTTGTTGAACCTCATTAGATTTCTTTTGGCCCAATCCTCCAGTTTGTTTAGGTCACTCTGTATCCTATCCCTACCTTGCAGGGTATCTACCACTCCCCCCAGCTTAGTGTCGTCCGCAAACTTGCTGAGGGTGCAATCTACCCCATCCTCCAGATCATTAATAAAGATGTTGAACAAAACCGGCCCCAGGACCGACCCCTGGGGAACTCCCCTTGTGACCGGTTGCCAGCTAGACATGGAGCCATTGATCACTACTCGTTGAGCCCTATGCTCTAGCCAGTTCACTATCCATTTTATAGTCCATTCATCCAACCCATACTTCTTTAACTTGCTGATAAGAATACTGTGAGAAACAGTATCAAAACCTTTGCTAAAGTCAAGGTATATCACATCCACCGCCTTCCCCACATCCACAGAACCAGTCACCTCATCATAGAAAGCAATCAGGTTGGTCAGGCATGACTTTCCCTTGGTGAATCCGTGTTGACTGTTCCTGATCACCTTCCTCTCTTCCAAGTGCCTTAAAATGGATTCCTTAAGGACCTGCTCCATGATCTTTCCAGGGATTGAGGTGAGGCTGACCGGTCTGTAGTTCCCCGGATCCTCTTTCCTCCCTATTTTGAAGATGGGCACTATATTTGCTTTTTTCCAGTCGTCAGGGACCTCCCCTGTTGCCACGAGCTTTCAAAGATAATAGCCAATGGCTCTGAAATCACCTCAGCCAACTCCCTCAGCACCCTCGGGTGCATTGCATCCGGCCCCATGGACTTATGAATGTCCAATCCTTCTAAATAGTCTTGAACCTGTTCCTTCAGCACTGCGGGATGTTTGCCTCCTTCCCATTCTGTGCCACCCAGTACAGCAGTCTGGGAGCTGATCTTGTCTGTGAAGACAGAGGCAAAAAAGGCATTGAGTACCTCAGCTTTCTCCACATCCTCCGTCACTAGGTCGCCTCCCTCTTTCTTTAAGGGGCCTACACTTTCCCGAATCTTCCTCTTGTTGGCAACATGCCTGTAGAAACCCTTTTTGTTCCCCTTCACGTCCCTTGCTAGCTGCAACTCCAATTGTGCTTTGGCCTTCCTCATTTCATTCCTGCACGTTCGAGCAGTGTTTATATAATCCTCCCTAGTCATCTGACCAAGCTTCCACTTCTTGTAAGCTTCTTTTTGCGTTTAAGTTCGCCAAGGACATCTTTGTTAAGCCAAGCTGGACGCCTACCATATTTGCTATTCTTTCTGCACATCGGGATGGTTTGCTCTTGTGCCCTCAATAAGGTTTCTTTAAAATACAGCCAGCTCTCTTGGGTTCCTTTCCCCCTCATATTAGCCTCCCAGGGAATCCTGCCCATCAGTTCCCTGAGGGAATCAAAGTCCGCTTTTCTGAAGTCCATGGTCCGTATCCTGCTGTTCCCCTTTCTTCCTTTCATCAGGATCCTGAACTCGACCATCTCATGGTCACTGCTGCCTAGGTTGCCACCCACTTCTACTTCCCCTACCAAATCTTCCCTGTTTGTGAGCAGCAGGTCAAGAGAAGCACGGCCCCTAGTTGGTTGCTCCAGCACTTGCACCAGGAAATTGTCAGCGACACTCTCCAAAAACTTCCTGGATTGTTTGTGCTCTGCTGTATTGCTCTTCCAGCAGATGTCAGGGTGATTGAAGTCTCCCATGAGAATCATCTCTATATATGTGTAGCCTTCTAACTGCTCATCGCCATGGTCACTTTTCAGCACTCTTAGCGGCAGGTTTTCAAAGGATTTAGGCGCATAAAGACGCAGACGCAGACATAAAAACCAAATACTTTGGTGGCTATGAAAATCCCACTAAGTTCCTATCTGCCTCTTTGGTGCCTAAATCCCTCTGAAAATCTGGCCCTTAGTTCATAATTTGACCAGAGTGAACAGCTACTTTTCCTTGCACACTGCACTAGATTAAGAAAGTTTTATTTCCGTTGCCTCTGCCATGCAGGCATTATAAAGGGCTGTACATCACGGATCATAAAATACCATATGCAAGGCAACATTAGAGATAATAGAAAACAATGGGATCTTTAACAAAGTCAGACATTTCTTTGTTTATTAAACTGTCTAAAAGAGAGAGAGAGATGCTGAAGTGAGGGCAGAAATGTGACCTGGATACGTCCAGCGATGGCTGGTGGGTAGGGAGCACAAATGCCTGCATAACTGCTTTGCGTGACATGGATGGTCCCAGGACTTTGTGTCCCCAGGAGAACAACCCTGATGGTTTACCTGCTGCATGCGATTATGAATATTTTTACCACACATTGCATTATTGCCTTACATTCGTATTATTTATTCATTTATTTTTCAAAACCCCTGTAGTTGCATTTCCTGTCTGTAGTTTAAGGGACAAATCGTGACATGGGTGCTCGTGCCACAGAGCAGAGACTTAGACCTCTGGGGTTTGACTGGGCTTTGCAGCTTCAAAACGGAAATGAAATCCTGACCTGGGAATACCTATTCATCGGTGGTTGTGTAGCACCTACCCAGTCACCAAGCCCAGACTCCCCCTGCCCGCATTGCCGCCTGTTTGTGTGGTATAAGTGCAGGGCCCTCCCTTCGTTTCCCAGAAGGAAGGTGGTCTCTCCCACACTGAGTGACAGCTTGGCTAGTTGTCAAGACTGAAGGGGTCGGGGGCAGCTCCCCAACTTCAGGGGGGAAGATTTGGAGTGTTATTTTGCTACTTACACCACAAATTACAAATATAAAAAAAATTAGACTGGGCAAGTGCAATTAACTGAAAAATAAACTATAAATATATTTGTTAATGGGCAAAGTTGATGAAAAACAAAATGAGCACATACCCAGTAAAGCTGTAAGCTAATAAAATAACTGAAGATGGAAAACTAAAACAGAACAAAAATTAAAACAGGCAGAGAAAGGACTGGACAAGGCAATAGTCAGATACTATAGTGATGAGTGCAGTATAAAACCTACACAGAACAGAATAATTAATATATATTAAAGGGGATTAGGCATAAGTTACAAACCAAACAGGAGGGGAAATCACCATAAAGCAATACAAATGTGTAGTGAAAGTAATTAAGACTACCATGCAGTGTGCCTACCAACTGCCCCTCCAGCTGCCCCAGAAACCAATGGGATTTGCAGACACACCACAGTTGCCGAACTCAGAGGATATGGCCCAAGTCAGTAAAGATGTACTGGACTATTAGGGCAGCACTGGGCCCTGATCCTGCAAACACATATGTGAGCGACTTTACACCCATACATAATGCCACTGAACTCAATGGTGTTACATGTGTTGGCAGGATGGGGGCCTACATGGCTATAACAGGGCACTTATCTCTGGAGCACCTCCAAGCAACAGGGTGCAGTATTCATCTTTCTCTTGTCCCTGGTGCTCCCTAGAGGCTGACCTTGCTGGGTCTTCAGTGGCTTGGCCCTCTGCCCAGGTCACAAAGTCTGAATGAACCCCTCCGGGGGTATTGAAGAGTCACATAAATAAACAGTCTTTCAACCCTAGTTCTGGGTCCTTTAAATTCAGCACTTTGTTGAGGCTCCCAAATAAGCTTCCTTCCCTTTTTGGGAGTAGGCCATGTTACCTGTGTCCTGGGAGGGCCCAATCACTACTCCATGTTCCAACCCAGGATCCCTATAAACAGCAGCCATGTATGTTAGTGTCACCCTTATTGCACAGTTCAGGTTCTTAGGGCCTCTCTCTCCCTGCATAGCCAGTTATGCAGAATGCAGCCAAAAACAAACTCTGGCTATTCCACAGATCTCTTTGGCCAGAGAGAAATGCCCTCCATTACTCCTCTAGTCCCACCCAGAAACTGAAGTGGAAAGGCCAGGCAGTATCTTTTATCTGGACCATCAGGGTCCTGATTGGCTGTTCTTAGTCCTTCTAGCCCTTGGAGGACCAGATCTTTGTGGTTTCCAAAATGGTTGCTTTGGAGACTTCTGTCTAAACAAGCTTGGAGGAACTACCTTTGCTGTTCTTTTCCTCTCAGTTCACTGCTTATTGGGGTGATGTGGTAGGACCTTGAGGCCCCCAGCAGGGAGCTGCAAAGACCAGGTATATCCTGTCACAATCAGTAAATAAATAAATGTGACACAAGCAAGTTGCCAGGTATTATACATGCACATCTAAGGTTATAAGAAAAACAATAGGCTATTTGATTATAGTCTTTGAGAAATACTCTATGATCATGTATTGGAAGACTGCATGAGCAAGGGGTTCATGGGCAACTTTAGTTCTGGTGTTTCTTGATTTTTGATTAATTGTGTAACATTAATATTCTCTCAATGACACTTTTGGATGGAATTTCCTAGCTTTTTAAAATTTCTGTTTATTTTTTATTTTATTTTTAAGTTAACAGAGGCATAGACAGAAAAGTGAGACAATGAGATCCAGGTGCCAGAGTTTGCAGCTCTTCTGGCTTAGAGTTACAGTTACAATTAGGGTGTGTACATTTCAAAATCAGGACCTGTTTGAGTTGACATGTCTGGAATCCTGCCACCCTGGATATTTGGTACATCTCACTGCCACTATAGCTGTAATTTCCAGCTTGGGGAAACAGCCATGTGCGAGCTTTGAGAGCAAATATGCTAAGAAGAGCAGAGTAGCTGCGATGGTGCAGTCAGCGGGACAGGCTAGCTGTCCCGAGTATGTAGGATCTTGGACGAGATTGTACTTTGGTGCCTAGACCATCTTGTGTTGCTACCACCTCTGTTGCTGCTATTTTTAGCATGCTAGCTTGATCAAAGCTAATGTCGGTATGTCTTCCCAAGCTGGACATTATACCTCCAAGTCCAGTGTAGACATACCCTCAGGCACCTGGAAATGAGTTGCCCTTGACTGATGCATTAATTCTCAGGAAATATATCCTTTACCTCTTATTGTGTAATACGTGTGGTTAAGGATCAGAGTTTAGAACGTGGAACCTATTTAGCACCTGGTTAATCACCATTAAACTACTTGGCCCTAGCTACACTTATGCTAATAGTTTTCCAATTAAGCAACAGTCATTGCATTTCAGTGTCATTCAGCTAAATCATTTCCTGGGAGACATCCCACTAAAATATTTTTCCCTTTTGCCTGTGTTCCAGTGAAGAAGAATATACTCTGATAACGTTTTATACTTATAAACATTTTATATTTAACTTTTGTTGTTCACAGTGTTGTTGTAGCAGTGTTGGTCCCAGGGTATTAGAGAGACAAGGTGGGTGAGGTAACATATTTTACTGGATCAACTTCTATTGGTGAGAGAGACAGGCTTTCAGCTTACACAGAGCTCCTCTTCAGGTCTGGGAAAGGTACTCCATGTGTAACAGCTAAATACCAGGTGGAACAGATTGTTTAGCATAAATAGTTCACACGTATTGGAAGGGACCATTCCAGGTGAAGTGGCCAATTAACACCTGTGCAGTCATCAGACAAAAAAAGAGGTGTTGGTGGGTTACATCCAGTGTGTCTATTGAGTCCGTAATTTTATGTGTCTAGCAAAATTATAAATTGAAGCTCCCAGGCTGCAGGGCACCAGTAAGCCCCACTAACAACGATGGGGGTGAAACCAGACAATCACTACGCTCTCAGATGAACTCACACAGAAAAATGATAGAAGATAAAAACACCACATCACACATGGATGAATACTTTTCACAAAACGATCACTCCATATCATAGAAGATTAGGGATGGAAGGGACCTCAGGAGGTCATCTAGTCCAACCTCCTGCTCAAAGCAGGACCAACCCCAACTGAATCATCCTAGGCAGGGCTTTGTCAAGCTGCACCTATCTGATCTCTCAGTCCTCATCCTCAAAGGAAACTGGCACAATGCCTTCAAAAGACAAGCCTGGGATCTTAAATACAGAATTTTGCTAGATACTAAAATCATGGACTTAATAGAGACACTGGATTTATGGCTTATTACAACAATCTGTAACCCACTAGCACCCCTTTTTGTCCTACGACTGCAGAGGTGTGAGCCGGACATTTCACTTTGAATGATAGCTTACAATATGAGTTAACTCCTTATGCTATACAGTCTGTTCTGCCTTGTATTTCACTGTGACACTCTGAGTACCTTTCCCAGACATGGAGAAGAGTACCATGTGGCTCAAAAGTGTGTCTCTGTCACCAGCAGAAGTTGGTCCAATAAAAGATATTGGTCCAATAAAAGATACCTTGTCTCCTATATTTATCTAGCACTTTCATATCGAGGCAGTTTACATACCATTGGGTCAGAACTTCATCTGGTGTGAATTGGCAGAGTTCAATGCATTGAAACAATTGGAACTATACTGATTTACGCCAGCTGAAGATCCATCCCTAATTACCCCAAGCACCGTGGATCCACCGCAGAATCTAGAGTGGAGGGTGGCAGTAGCAGGTTCCTGCACAAGACAAGCAGGGAAGGGAAGTTTGGTACAATGGAATCAATGCTGTTAAGTCATCTTGGGTTTTCAGTATTCACTCGTGGCTTCAGCTTTTAAGGTCCGGTCTTAAAACTCCACTTGACAATCTCTGCTTATTTGTTTGGTCTGAGCAAACCTTGCATGGGTTCAAGCCTGTGACGGTCCCTTCATGGGTGACCGAGTCACACACAAAGTTTGGATCAGTAATCCCCTTTTCTACAGTGGAGAAGGAAAGCACCACTGATCCTGTAGACACCTTCTTACTCATTTTCAGACTTTCCTCTCTTCAAAAAACATTTGTGCCAAATGGCCCCACCTTCTAACCTATTCCATTCTCTGCTCCTGCACAAAGAGCATTTCTGACTCCCGTAGACTCTGCAGAAGGCAGTGGGGCCAGGATAGGATGGGTTTTTTTTTCTTTTATAAGCAGAGCTGTCTTCTCCTCCATACTGCCTGGGGCAAACCATGATATATATACATAGAACTGTCTCTTTCTTAAGAAGTGTTCAGACATTGGTTGTTTAACTCGTCAAGCCCTCTGGGAGCCTGGTTAATCACAATCCTAATTTTTCTGTGGAAAGGCAGGCACATTAAGTGACATCAAGTAGCCAATGAGTGCCAAGCACAGGGAAGCGAACCCCTCCCTTTAGATTCATAGGCTAAGGACTGAAGGCCAGATCCACAAAGGGATATAGGCAGCGTAATGCTCAGCATCGCAACACCTAACTTTTAGGTGCCTAAGAAACCACTGGAACAACTGCAGTCCATGAAGCCTAAGGCCTGATGTGCACTACAAAATTAGGCTGACGTAAGTTGTCTTGCATCAAAATATTTGTGCATCTGTCTAAACTCAAATTTGTCTCTGGACAATATACGCACCCTGTTCCAGTGACCCAGTAAAACTCCTTCCCTGAGTGACATAGAGACATAGCCTGTCACTGAGGTTGACACAGTGTGAGTTTAGATGCTGCTTGACCTGTGTTGACCCTAACAATCCTCCAGCAGCTATCCCACAACGTCCCGTTCACTCTCACATTGACCACTCTGGTCACAGTTTTAAACTCCACAGCCCAGGTGTCACAGAGACCAGAGGTCACCCCACAACCACTCTCTCTTTAAAATTCCTCTGCGTGTTTTGAAATGCATTTTCTGGATTGTCCACCTTGGCAAGCACAGCTAGCAGCTCACCTTTGTTGTGTGCAACTACCTAACTGACCATGCTGTCTCCGTGCACTACACGCATTCCTGCTTGGAGTAGACAGGAAGTATTGGATCCCCTGGGCCTGCAGGGAGAAGAGGCTGTGCAGGCACAGCTATGGACCAGCTGTAGAAACGGGGACATCTATAAGCAGATTGCACAGAGGATGCAGGCAGGAATCAGCAGCAATGCCGCGTTAAAGTGAAGAAATTTCAGCAGAAATCTCAAAAAGCCAGGGAGCACAACCCTAGATCTGGTTCTGTGCCACCAATCTGCTCCTTCTACAAGGAACTGCATGCTGTACTTGGTGGAGACCCCCCAGCAGCCCACAAACCGCCTCGGTTTGGAACCCAAGACAGAGAAACCTGCTGTGAACAGCAAGGAGGAGGAAGAAGGGGAAGATGCGGCTAACCGTGCTGTGAACCAGTACTGGTTTGAGATTCAACCACAATCTAGCCAGGCATGCCAGGCGAGCGCAGATGGGCCTGATGAAGGGAAGGGAACTTGGGTAAGTGTGTGCATGCATTTTGCCTTACACTGTTTAAAGTTAAAGATGGCATGTGACCGCTCTCCAAGTTAACAAGAGAAAGGTACTGACTTTTCATTGTCTTACGCCTATGAGACGAGGTAGAGGCAAACAGAGATAGAGCTAGCATCTGTTTTTCCTTCCTCTCTTGGGTTAGGCAGTGAAGGGGCATGCTGAACAGGAGCACTTGCTTAAAAGGGATGTCGCTTTTATCCCCCAGAGAGATCTCCATGGAACTTCCCTGGAATCCTCTCCCAATGGTTTTTAGGGATGGCAGCCTTATTTCTTCCTCCGCACTTGGACACTTTCCTACTCCTCTCTGTGATGAGTTCAGTTGGTGCCATTGCAGTAAATGGGCTAGGTGTACGTGAGCCCTGACAGTTTTGGGACTCTGTTCTCTGTGCCTTTATGACCCTCAGAAGTGAGATACCAGCTAAAATCACCACTGCCTGTGCCAGTATTCAGTGCCAGTGCCCTATGCTCGTACCCATGGAATAGGGACCGACATTTTATAGCATCGTGCAATGGAAAATCCTTCCCTTCCAGCCCTGTTGCCCATAGTGGGCCATACTCGCCATGGCTGGTGTTGTGGTACTGTGCTGAGGTGCTGAAAAGCCAAAGTGTCAATAAATATTTCTTATTAAAAATGTTTATGGGAAGAAGGGAAGGGAGCTTTGAAATGTATCTTTCCCTTTCTGTTGTGATTGTAAATCCAGTGATATGTCTCTTTGTTTTTATCAGCAGCTTCTGGCATGGCAGCCTGGGAGTGTGCCCACTTGAAACCTGCAGAACACCTGACCCTGATGAGAAGGAGAAAGAATAAGACAAGGGAGACATGTTCTGTGAGATCCTGCAAGCCATAGGACTACAAACACAGGATGTGGAGGACCAGTATGGCCGACAGTATGGAAAAAGACAGAGGACAGGAAAAAACAGACATCCCAGCAGGACAAGGAGAGGGAAATGTACCAGAACATAATGGGACTTCTCAGGTGGCAAACCCAAATGCTGCAGACTCTGGTTGACCTACAGGTTCAAATATTACAGACTTTCCAGCTTGTAAAGTCCTTGGAGAACTTCGTGGTTGCGCTTCCTACAGCCCCCACATCTCACATGGCATCATGGAATGCACGAGTATCTTATCTCTCCACGTCAGGGGATAGCAAGGAAAACCACGGCTTCACATACATTGATCTGTGAGAACCATGGCTGGTATGTGTGTAGCCACACTGGACTACATCGTGCACTCAGATGGACATAAATGTGTACTTCCTCTCTCATTTTTAATTTTTCAGCCTGTTAATTTATGTTAAAAATTGTATAACATTGCCTGTGGGATTGTTTTGCACATTAGCTTTCTGCACTGTGTTTTTCCACTAAAAACGTTCTGTTTTTGGAGAATCAAATATTCTTTATTAGTTCACAACAAATATTGCAGAATGCATAGCAGTAGTCAAAGCAAACTATACGTGTAAATGCACACCCAGCACCACATAATGCATAACTTCAGGAAAACACAGTCAGATTTATAAATGTATGGCAAGCGCTACCTAACTCTTAGCAGCACCCAAAGCTTCAGGCCCAGAAAACCCTCTAGCACAGAAAGCTACTACAGCTGAATGTTAAAAGTGCTCTTTAAAAGTCTTCCTCAACTGCATAGCTCACATTGGACTCTTGTAATAGCCCTTTGTCTGGCTGTTCAAAATCAGCAGTCAGCTGTTCCACTTCCAATCTGATGGCAGATTTTCTGCCTGTCTCACAGATATTGTACAGGACACAACAGGCAACTATAACCATTGGGATATTTTTCTCACTGAGAATCAGTCTAGTGAATAAACACTACCAGTGACCTTTCAGTTTCCCAAAAGCACGTTCACCTGTTATTCTGCACCAGCTGATCTGGTAGCTGAATCTTTCCTTGGTGCTGCCGTGGTAGCTAGTATATGGCCTCATGAGCCAGGGGTAGGCTGGTCCCCCAGGATCACCATTGGCATGTCAGGATCACGAATGGTAAGTTGCGAGTTGGGAAAGAATATCTGAACAGTGCTGTGATCTTAAAGATGCGAGTGTCCTGCATCTTCCCTGACCAGACCACGCTGATGTCGGTGAAGCATCCCCAGTGATCCACCAAGGCTTGCGTAACCACAGAAAGTAGTCCTCTCTGTTGATGCACTCTGTGACAAGGTGGACTGGTGTCAAAATAAGGGTATGTGTGCCATCTCTTGACCCACCACAGGCCAGGAAACCCATTGTTGCAAATGCATCCAGTGTGGCCTGCTTATTGGCAAGAGTCATAGTCCCCTACACACTTGTATGACAACAGCCCTCTGTGAGGCACACCCACAGCTGGACCAGGGCTGCCCACTCAGCTGCAATGACTCACCACTCCAGCAGAGCCTGCACTAATTCATCTCTCAGGTGTGCTGCAGCAACTCAGCTGCATGAACTCATCCCTCCAGCAGAGCCGGCAGTGATTCATCCCGCAGGCATGTTGCGCCAGCTGGTCCTTGGGCAGAGCCTAAATTAGGTGACTCCCAGGCACAAGTAGTTCACACTCTCTGCCGAGCTGCACTCAGCTAGGAATCCTGCTGCTTCACAGTGTTACAGACTTCCAACCTGCCCTCAATCCTGTTCCTGTTACTGTTCCTGCCCTTGCCCGAGCCTTGTTCCACTTCAGCCTTGTTCGTGCTCTATTCTGACTCTACTCCAGCCTTACACCTGCTTCCTGACTCCCAGAGCTTTGGACTGACTCCAACCCAGCTTCAACCTGCTTCTGGACTCTGACTGCAATCCTGACTGGGTTTGTCTACATACTCTGACCCCAATTCTAACCCACCGCCAGGCCCTGGACCCTGCCCTCAGCCTGTCCCAAATATATGTCTGGCTTTGGCCCTTGATACCTGTTCTCAACCATCATTCCAACCACCAGGTCTCACTATCTAGAACCCAGCGCCTGACCCAGAGCCTGATACTATCCACACCAGACCCCAGGGCCTAGATGGAGAACCTGGATGCTGTGGCCCCAGAGATGGAGTCTCTGCCCCTGAACTTCCTGAACCAAATTTCCCATCAGCAGGTAGAGAATGCCTCCCACGAAGCTCAGTTTCTGAGCTCTCTGGGACCCTTGGACCCAGCTGTGGTGGCAGCCATGGAGCATGGGCCGAGAATCGCCTTGCCAGAGCTGTTCGATGGCGACTGCCACAAGTTGCAAGGGTTTATTAACCAGTGCCGCACGCTGTTCCTGAGACAGTCATGTTGGTACCCAAATGATCAGATGAAGGTGGGGCTGGTTATCAGCCTACTATCTGGAGAAGCCCTAGACTGGGTACCACCCCCTGTTGGAATGGGCCGACCTGATGCTTAGGCGCTTTGTGGATTTCCTCCAATCCTTCTCATTAATAATTGATGACCCCAACTGCGGCTGCATCACCAAAGCAGCTCTACAGTTCCTCACCCAGGTTTCCCAACCCATTCTGCCTATGCAGCCCACTTCTCATGCCTGGCCACTGGCACAGATTGGATCAAGGCAGCCTACATCAGGGATCGAATCATGCCATAAAGGATGAGCTGGATCAGGTCAATCCCCCTGCTGAGTTGCCATCCTACATTGAGCGCTGCATAAAATATAAGAAGTGGCTGCTTGAGAGTTGCCTGGAAAAGAAGCAGGCTTCTACCAATCCTCAGCTGGGTGTTAAAGGCTACCACACACGCCGTTTGCCTTGTTCGGGACCAGAACATATGGAGATCTACTCCACCTCACAGCCCAATAGAAGAAGTGTCATTGCTGAAATGGCCTTTGTCTGTACTGCACAGAAAGTGGCCTCTTTGCCTCAGGGTATCCCCATAAACCCAGGTCTGGTACAGGGCTGGAAAACTACCCCGTCCAGCCATAGTAGTTCATAGTAGTCATGCCTGGACATAACCTGGAGATCAAGATCCCCAAATGGATCCACTCTGCTGACCACATGTGCCCTTGGACTGGTGGATCCCTGCCAACTGCAGCTGCAGAACCCCTTCTAGTTTGGGTCCCAGCCCTACCCAGAGTGAGCTGTATCCCACTTGCACTGATCGACTCTGGGGCATCTAACAATTTTATGGACTTGGCCTCTACCTGAGCCAACCACTTGCCCATCTGGAGTTATCTTGTCCCAGAGCCGGTGGAGATAGTTGATGGCAGTTTGCTGTCCTGACATTTCCTACGACATAGCATCTCTCCAGGTCAAAATCCAGAACCACTAGATGATTATACAGTTTGACCTGATTATTTTGCTGCACATTTTGACTGCCCTTGGCTCTCCCTCCAGAACTCAAGCATTTCCTCAGCAGTGTGGGAGTTATTGTTCAACCTCAGGTTTTGCCAGCTGTGGTATGTAGGAAGCTGTAGTGCTGGGGAAGATGGAACTGGCCCTTGGGGAAAGCACCCTCCCTGCTTGGTACTACATCAGCTTCAGAAGATATTGGTTCCTTAATTCCAGTCAAGCATAGTGACCTTGTGGATGTGTTCGATAAAGAGAATGCCAATGTCCTACCCCAACACGAATCCTGTGACTGCCCTGTAGACCTCCAGCCAGAAGCTAAGATCCACTTTGGACATATTTACCCTTTATAAGAACCCAAGATCAAGATCCTATGAGATTACCTGGATGAGAATCCAGGAGGGTGGCAAGTGGAAGACAGCCTTCCACACCAGCTATGGTAATTACGTCCTTCGGATTCTCCAATGCCCTGGCTTCGTTCCAATATTTCATGAGCGCGATCTTCAAATATATCTTAGACAAGTTCTTTGTGATCTACTTGCGTGACATCCCATTTTCTTAGAAAACCAGACTCTGTGTGACCAGCACGTCTGACGTACTGGAAAGGCTCTGGAAAAACAGCTTATATGCCAAAAGCAGAAAAATGTGAGTTGATTTTGTGTAATGTCATCTCAAACAACAGGACCTGTATGATTGACATTCTTTCATCTGCAAGAGATGGTGGAAATTGCAGACTATGATGTAGATGTTTTGCAATGTCTCATGTGACTAAATAGTCCAGTCCAAGATTTACATAATCTTTGGCAGTTATTGCAAATATATGTGTCTTGGTTGGGAGCTGCTTGCTTCCTACAAGCACTTTTGTCTTCAAGCTGTAAAAACCAGCTCCTGTCATGGACTTTGATGTCCTGATGGAAACGATGGTGCCACTTGTTGTGATTACTTGCCAAGGTTTCCCATCGGTCAGGATCGATTCCAAATTCCTTCACATATCACTTGCATGCATATTTATAGCAAAGCTTGGGACATCCTGTTGTTCTTGTTCCCTCGGACAGTTCCTCATATAGTATGTCCTTAGGTATGTGTCCATCTTTCAATTTGCTCAGATGATCCAGCCAGCACAGTCATCTTTTCTTGAGCAGGGCTGTCACACTTTTGCCCTTTGAAGAACCACTGTGATGGTAACTTTATCTTGTTGTTTGATGTTGAGCATTATGGTGTGAGCAGCATAAGTGGAAACTGTTTAACTTTTTCTTGTGATCAGCGCAAGTTGTCCATGGTTCCCCACCATACCTGAGAGTGCTGAGGACACACTATCATTTTGATCTTGATAGTAAGCTTTAAGGTCTTCCATGCGCTTTTGGTTAGTCTACTAAAGGTGGTGGCAGCCGTTTCAATGCAAACATTTGATTCTTCATTCAGTGAGAGGTTGGCAGTCACTGTAGAACCTAAATATCTGAACTTTTGGACTACGTCTAGCTGGTTTGCATTTAAGGCAATTAAAGTATCTTGTGGAACCCCCCCCCCGTCATAATACAACCATTTTCTTAATGCTGATGGTGAGAGCAAATGCCTGACAAGCACCTGAAAGGCAGTCCATGAGTTCCTGTAGTAGATCTTCATCATGACTATAATGGCAGCATCACCAACAGATAGAAGTTCCCTTATTAGCACCTTCTTTATTAGTCTTTGCCTTAAGTTATGAGAGATTAAAGAGTTTCGCATTCGATCTTTTATGTCCCTAAACTCACAGTTCAGGAACATCAAGAAGATTCCAAAGGGTGTAGGGGCATGAACACATCCTAGCTTCACTCCTCTTTTCATTACAAAGCTGTCTGAAGTAGACCTGTCAAATTGGACATTTGCTCTCACTTTGTCATGAAATGAACATACAAGACTTCACAAAAAGAGAAGAATTGGTAGGGGAAGTAGAAGTGGGTGGTAACCTGGGCAGCAGTGACCATGAGCTGGTCGAGTTCAGGATACGGACCCTGGACTTCAGAAAAGCAGACTTTGACTTCCTCAGAGAATTGATGGGCAGCATTCCCTGGGAGGCTAATATGAGGGGGAAAGGAGTCTAGGAGAGCTGGCTGTATTTTAAAGAAACCTTATTGAGGGCACAGGAACAAACCATCCCGATGTGCAGAAAGAATAGCAAATATGGTAGGAGCCCAGCTTGGCTTAACAAAGAAGTCTTCAGAGAGCTTAAACACAAAAAGGAAGCTTACAAGAAGCGGAAGCTTGGTCAGATGACTAGGGAGGATTATAAAAATACTGCTCAAGCATGCAGGAGTGACATCAGGAAGGCCAAATCACAATTGGAGTTGCAGCTAGCAAAAGACGTAAAGGGTAACAAGAAGTGTTTCTACAGGTATATTAGTAACAAGAAGTTCAGGGACAGTGTGGGCCCCTTACAGAATGGGAGAGACAACCTACTGACAGATGATGTGGAAAAAACTGAAGTATTCAATGCTTTTTTTGCCTCTGTCTTCACAGACAAGGTCAGTTCCCAGACTACTGCACTGGGCAGCACAAAATGGGGAGGAGGTGAGCAGCCCTCAGTGGTGAAAGAACAGGTTCAGGCCTATTTAGAAAGGCTGGAGCTGCAGAAGTCCATGGGACTGGATATAATGCATCTGAAGTTGCTGAGGAAGTTGGCTGATGTGATTGCAGAGCCACTGACCATTATCTTTGAAAACTCGTGACGATTGGGGGAGGTCCCAGATGACTGGAAAAAGGCAAATATAGGGCCCATATTTAAAAGAGGGAAGAAGGAGGATCCGGGAACCACAGACCAGTCAGCCTCTCCTCAGTTCCTGGAAAAATCATGGAGCAGATCCTCAAGGAATCCATTCTGCGGCGCTTGGAAGAGAGGAACTTGGAAGAGGCTGGAACAGCAAGCCCAATGCACTCTCCTACAAAGGATAGTGCCTAGATGGCATGGAAGGACCATCCAAACCCTCCACCTTGCTGAACTGTCACCGTTTCTCCAATGTGCTAATGAACACAAACCTTGAAGCTCTTGTAAAATCCTCTCTACTGAATGACCAATTTGGGACTAAACAGATGTTTCCAATGTCAAGCCCAACCCAGGTTTCTGTGTTAGAAATAGCATACTTCTGCTCACAGACCACATTTATGCCCCTGCAGTCCACCTCATCTTGCAATTTTCTGACTAGGCCATGACTCACCTTCGGACAACCATCCTGGACACTAGAAGACCATAAAACTGATTGTGCAACATATCTGGTGGTCCAGATTGCACACTTCCATGAGATCATACATCGACTTGTGCGAGGTTTGATGCCATATGAAGGTTCCCCATACTAAGCCCCTGTGTGTCCTGGTCTTCCTACTTACTCCTTCCTGATCTGAGAATCCATATCAGTGGATTTTATTGTGCAACTCTCTAACTCCCAGAACCATGCCACCATACTCCGAGTCATAGACCTCCTATCCAAGATGTCCCACTTTGCGCCCTGCCACAAGATCCCCACTGCAGAAGTGACAGCCCATTTCTTCTTCAATCATGTTTTCAAGTTTGATGGATTACCTTCCAACTTAACATCACCACGGACCACAGTTTATCTCCCATTTTTGGCAGGAGTTCTTTCACCTTTTAGATGTTGACCTGTGTCTCTCCATAGCCTGTTGTCATCCCCAAATGGACAGGCAGTTGGAGCCGGTGGATCAACTTTTAAAGCACTACCTGTGGTGTTTTATTAATTTCCACCAGGGTCCAACTCCTACCCTATGTGGAATTCACTTAGAACAGTTTCAAGCATAAGTCCACTTGCCAAAGTCCTTTTTTCTCCATCTATGATTCCCACCCCTAGTTCTATCTCTCTCTACCCTCAAAGTCCCACGTCCCTGCCGCCTATGTCCTGGTCCAACACCTCCATCATATCCAGGAGGAACTAAAATCCTAGCTGGCTGCAGCCAGAGCAGACTATAAGCAATTTGCTGACTGCCGCTGCCAGGTTAACCCTCCCATCACCATTATTCACATTAGGGACACAGCACTGAGACACCTCCCATCCCTCCCACAAACTTAAGTACCAGAACCTCAGTCCCTTTCTCATCACATAGCAAATTAGCCTGGTCACTTTCTGCCTCCAGCTACCCCGTATAATGCGAGTACACCCTGTGTTCCAAGTCTCCCTGCTGAAAAAGCATACCGTCAACTCCCCTGCCAGGAAGAACTCAGGCTCCTCCTCTGCTGATCATGGTGCAAGGTCAGGCAAAATACTTTGTGCATCAAATCCTAGATTCCAATATGCTCTGAGGGAAACTTTTCTACCTCATGGATTGGGAAGGTTAGGGGCCCGGAGGAGCACACGTGGGAGCTGGCAAACAACATCCATGCTCCCGATCTGCCCTGTGAGTTGCACCAATCATAGCCCAACAATCCCAGACCAGAGATGCCTGGGAAGTATCCTCAGCATGGGGAAGGGGGTGATGTGAGGCAAACCTACAGCTCCAGGGCTGCTCATTCAGCTACAATGACTCACCCCCCAGGAAAGCCTGCAGTGACTCATTCCTCAGGCATGCTGCAGCAGCTATCCCTGGGCAGGGCCTGGGTCAGATGACCCCCTGGTACAGGTATCACTGTCGCCACCACAGCCATTAGTTAATCAATCACCTAGGGACCCTCCTGCTGCCTTGTGGTGTTGTGGACTCCTTAGACTTCCAGCCTGTCCTTGATCCCGTCTCTGGTCCATCTCAACCTTGCCTGAGCCTTTTTCCAGCTTACTTCTGGCTTGTCTGTACCCTATTCTAATCCTGCTCCAGCCCTACACCTGCTTCCTGACTCCCACAGACCCTTGGACTGACTCCAACCCAGCTTTGCCCTTCGGTCTGCTTCCGGACTTTGACTACAATCCTGATTGGGCTTGTCTACAAACTCTGACCCCAGTTTTGATCCAGGGCATGTCCCTGGATCCTGGTTTCATTGCTGCCCTTGGCCCAGTCCTGACTCTACGTCTGGCTTCGATCCTTGGTACCTGTTCTCAACCACTGCTCCAACCACCAGGCCTGACTGCCTATAACCTAGAACCTGATACCCTCACTATGGATTTGCGAACTCCAAAATGATTTCACTCCGACTGGTAGCAGACTGGCGTTGCAAGCTCCCAGTGTGCAATTGTCACTTGTTTCTCCACTCTCATTCTGGTGTCCCTGCACTGGAGAGCTGGGGCAAGCTTCGCACACAGATCCAGGAATGTGACCTTGCTCATCCAAAAGTTCAGGAGCCACTGCTTGTCATCCCAAACCTACATTATAATGTGATCCCAGCAGGCAGTTTCTCAGGCCCAGAAGCGACTTGCCACTGTCTGCTGTTGCTCCAGGAACCTCACCAACAACGCTGAATTGATTTTCACTATGTCCCTCAGCAAACTGTCCGTGAAGAAATCATCATGCCCCCGTTGCTGTTGTATTTCCTGCAGGTACAGGAGGATCGTGCACCCTATCTTTGCAACACTCATGAGAATGGATCAGAGCTTTATGGTCTTCATGCTTCTGTCTAAGTTGGCAGACACCCAGAAGTGCTATGTGGGATTTTTTTTAAAAAGGCATGAATATTATGGATAGAGATGGTGTTATGGGATGAGGAAAGTTACATTCTGGGAAGTTGGCCCTTAGGTTCCAGAGATTCCTGGGCAAATCATTTCTGTCTCACATGTTGCCAACATTTCCCAAAAGGCAGCCCGTGGCACACACTGGGATAGCTACTTGTGGTGTGCCGCACTTTACACCGACACAAGCACTCCTGTTGAGTGCACGCAGCGCTGACACAAGCAGCCAAACATGCACACGCCTGAGCTATGCGCAGACTTCGGCGGCTCTGCAGCAACACAACTTGCGTCGACCACTGTTTGTTGTGTAGCCATGGTCTGAGTTCCGTGTCTACGCTCCCTTTGTGATGCATGGGGAGAGCTGGATGCCTTGGAAGGCAGTCTACAAAAGCCAGCATGCTAGCCAATGGGAGATGCTGATGAAAAGGGTGTGTGCTAAGCCCTGCCCCTCTCACAGAGATAGGCGCCTACCTTTGCTAGCAATCCACAAAGCAAGAGTCAGGCAGCACAGGTACCCAGGTCAGTTTTTTGTAAGAATGAGTGAGGCGCCTCCCTCTCTTGACACAAAACAAGCAGAGGGAGAACCACCCGTTTTATGGCTTGTAGCCCAGGAGTCAGAGCACTCTTCTGGCATATTCAGAACATGGGCTTAATTCTCCCCACCGCCGTTTAGGGAGTAAAGGTTTGAACAGGGGTCTCCCACTTCTCAAGAGCCTTTTCTAATCACTGAGCTATCTCTCCTGTAGAAGCTGGTCCACTTTGAATTAACTAATTAAAGAGTCAGTGGGCCAGAGAGAGTGCCTATGCAAACAACTCTCTAGCCTGATGGTTAGAGCACTGACAATGGGAGACCCAGCACCCAGTCCCCCAGCCTTTGACATTAAGGACGTGTCTGTATTGGGATTTGTAGCAATCATTTTGTAGTTACCTTAATATAGAAACAGCCCAGTGCAAACCCCAGAGTAGATGTCCTGTCAAACCTCTGGCATAAATGCCCTTCCCCAGTGTAAACATACCACCCTGGGACAAACTATGACTTGAAGTAGCGCAGCTTATTTCTGTGTAGATGAGGCATAAAGGATTACAAAAGTGAAACATATATCTTAGCTAAGGAGCCATAGATATACAAAACAGAAGGAAGCCACAGAAGGAAAGAATGTATTTCATGGGGTGTATTGAGGCTTAGCAAGGAGCTAGTGAAAGAAGCAACAAACGGGGGAGTTGTGCAAGGGAGTTTAGAAAAGGAGTGCGGGATCCAGATACACCTAACAAACATTCTCTAAACCTAAGCCAATAAATGCCCCCTCTCCCCTTAGAAAAACCAAACCAAACTAGCAAACAAAACCCTGCAAGCGTAAAAAGAATGCAGGCAGAAATCCAACAGCAGAGTGGGGGCTATCCAGTTTATTGCATTGAATGCAGCATGTATGATTACCTCCCTCGTGGGCAGGTGACATATGTGTGCATTCGATGCAAGCAACTCATGGCCCTTAGAGACCGAGTATGAGCTTTTGAGACCAGAGTGGCTGAATTGGAGGAGCAAAGGGAGACAGAGAGGTACACAGATGGGCTTTTCCAGGACACAGTAGAATGGTCCCACCCCCAGTCTGGCAGCCTCTGTGCTTTTGAGGAGGATGAAAGTCTTGGGTAAGGGGAACATCAAGCTGGAGCAGAGGATATCAATCCTATAGTTGGGACTTTCTTTCCAGATGGCATCATGGTTTCCTGTTGAACTGAGGATACTCCTCTCGGGGAGGGAACCCCAGTTATTAAGAAGAGACAGGTAATAGTAACGGGAGATTTGATTATTATAAATATAAATAACTGAGTTTGTGATGACCAGGAGAACCACCTGGTGAATTGCCTGCTGGGGGCAAAGGTTGTGGACCTCTTGACACATAGACTTATGTTCAGTGCTGGGAAGGAGCTGGTGGTTTTGGCTACAAGTAGGTACCAATGACATTGGGAAAGGTAGGAGAGAGGTCGTGGAGGCCAAATTTAGGCTGCTAGGAAAGAGATTAAAGTCCAAGATCTCCATTGTAATATTCTTTAAATGCTTCCAGTTCCATGTGCAGGGCCAGTTAGACAGGCAGAGCTGTAGGTCTAAATGTGTGGATGAGACACTGGTGTTCAGAGGAGGGATTTAGGTTTATTAGGAACTGGGGAAGAGCAACAAGCAAAGGACCCAAAATCTGACCGTAATTTTTTTTTTAAGTACATGAGCAGCAGGAAGCCTGAAAAACAATTAGTGGGGCCACCAGATGATTGAGGTGCTAAAGGAGCACTCAAGGATGACAAGGGCAATGTGGAGGAGCTAAATGAATTCTTTGCATTGGTCTTCACTGCAGAGGATGTGAGGGAGATTCCTACACCTGAGTCATTCTATTTATGTGGCAAAGCTGAGGAACTGTCCCAGATTGAGGTCTCAGTAGAGGAGGTTTTGGAACAAATTAATACATTAAACAGTAATAAGTCACCATGACCAGATGGTATTCACCCAAGAGTTCTGCAGGAACTCAAATATGAAATTGCAGAACTACTAACTGTGGTATGTAAACTATCAGTTAAATCAGACTCTGTACAAAGACTGGAGAGTAGATAATGTGATGCTGATTTTTAACAAAGACTCGAGAGGTGAGCCCGGCAATTACAGGCCGGTAAGCCTAACTTCAGTACCAGGCAAATTGGTTGAAACTATAGTAGAGAACAGAATTATCAGACACATAGATGAATATGATATGTGGGGAAAAGTCAACACAGCTTTCGTAAATGGAAATCATGTTTCACCAATCTATTAAAATTCTTACAGGGGGTTAACAAATATGTGGGCAAGGGCAAGCCAGTGGATATAGTGTACTTGGACTTTCAGAAAGCCTTTGACGAGGTACTTCACCAAAACCTCTTAACCAAAGTAAGCAGTCACGGGACAAGAAGTTAAAAGATAGGAAACAAAGGGTAGGACTCAATAGTCAGTTTTCACAGTGGAGAGCTGTAAATAGCAGGATCCTCCAAGGATCTGTACTTGGACGAGCTGATCAACATATTAATAAATGATCTGAATAAAGGGGCAAACAGTGAGGTGGCAGGTTTGTATTCAGGATGGGTAAGCCATCTTGCCGCTGCCCATGCTGCCACGGTTACGCTACTGTTTTTAGCACACTAGCTTGATGAGTACAAGCCTGAGTGTGCCTACATGAACTGGGACTCAGACCCCCAGCTCTAAGTGTGGATATACCTATAGAGTAGCAACTTATGGAAGGTGAGAAAGCCCTAATATTTGGGACTTCTGAAACAACACTGGACTAGAAAATGTATTGCATTGGTAGAGATATGGACTGGATGATCAAATAGGACTTTTCTAACTTGAATGTATTTATCATTCCGTATCCCGTGTGGGCTCTGCTATACACTGGCTATTTTCTTGAAGCCGGCATTTTTTGGGTTGTCCATTCCCTGCAGTTGGCTTCTGATGCAAAAGAATTCAAAAGCACTTGGCAGATTTTCTGGTGTACCATGCTGCACACCAATTACTATAGACTTAGGCAATTACCACTGTTAGAAAGAAACTCTCGGGCATTCTATGCAGCTTGTCCTAATTATCCCTGAAGCAGTGGGTTTATAAATAATGTGGTTTCTAATCTAATAGCATTTGGTGTTCAAATATTTTCTTTTCCTTTTTTTTTTTTTTTTTTTTTTGCTTAGTTTAGTAGTTAATCTGGTAGTCATCATCAGGATACTGTGGTCATCATAACTCATTTCAGTAGCCCACTGGACAGATGTTCCAAAGGGCTAATTTAGGAAAACGTTTCAAAAGAAACGTTGATGCAGATATAAAAATCTCCTAGAGACAGCGTATTCTGTGAAAATTATATATTGTATTTCATATCAAATGTGCTAATGCAATTTTGGGCACTAGAAGTTAAATACTCTAAAGGAAGTAGGAAGTCATAATTTTAATGTGACTGGTTCAAAGACTGAGATGTTCCTTGAGATTGACGCAATGCCAGAGATTAGGGGGTGGCTCAGTATTCCAAACCACAGAACATTTGAAGCAATTTAAAAAATGAAACAAAAATGTTTCAGTTTACCAATTTAAAACATTCAAACTACTGAACTGATTTTCTTCAAACTTGGATTGTTTTTTGGATTTCATTGAGACTTAAAAATCAAGTCAAATCTCAATATATGGTAATATAATTTACTATATGTAATGGCATATAACTAAATCCATTTTGTATTATATTATAAATTGTATTTACTGACAAATTGCTTATAATGAGCTAAAGACAGAATATGTTTTGAAGGATTAAATATGTAGAGCTAAAATTGAGCTTTCAATTTTAACTCTATTTCATACAGAACTCTTGCCTTCACAGCATTTATACTAGTTAGTTTGCATGCAGTTTCTTTGGTGTTTTCATTTAAAAGAAAGAAAAAGAAAAGGAAAAATTATTATTTGGCTTGGGGTATGTCTACACTAGAAACTAATATAGGTCGATTTACAGTCACCCCAATAATTACCCTCCTTGGGTCAGTGGTGGGCATCCTCACCAGGAGTGCTTCCACCAACCTAAGAGGGGCCATGCGGGGAGCTGAAAGTCTGGTCTTTCAGCTCCACTGGCAGCTCCCTGCCAGGGGCCTGGCTACCCCACAGGCTCCCCCACTCCACTCGCTGTTCCCCAGTGGGAGCAGGGAAAGCCTCATGGGTCTTCTTGCCTCCCCCTTCTGCACCGGGAGCAGAGGGAAGCCGCTTGGGGCATCTCGCCTCCCTGTTCCCCGAAAGCAATGGGGAGGAAGCTGGGCGGGGCTTTTTTCTGCTGGGGAGAGAGATCCATCTGCCCTGGGTTCTTGCCCCCCCTCCCACCCGCAGGGAGCCAGGCAGCCTTGTCAATTTCACGGCTCCACAGGAAGCCATGAAATCGACAAGACAGCCAAGGTTCCCAATGAGGAGCAGGGTCCAGCTGCCAGGGTTTCTAAGCCTGACTCTCGGCTGTGAGCGGGGTCCATTTTTGTCGTAACTCCTAGCCCGGAGCGGGTTCCAGGCACTCTCCAGGGAGTGGGGGGCAGCTGGGCTCTAACTGCCCGGCTTTCTTGTAAATTTCACGGCTCCTGACAAGACAACCAACAGCCATGTAAGTAAGGCAGTGTCTACACAGACACTGCCTTCCCCTAACCACACCGACATAAGCCCTTCGCCTCTTGTGAAGGTGGAGTTATGATGTCAGTGTACTAGGGCATTTACATCAGCCGGAGGAAGGCTGTAATGTAGACACTTACATAATTAGGTGACCTGTCACTTACCTGTGGAGTGTAGGCCAGCCCTTGGTGCCTCATAAATCCATCTGCATTTGACAAAAGCTGTTATTGACTAGGAAAATATACTTCGTTTGTCCACTTGTTTTAAAAGAGCAGATCTTAGAATTTTAAACCTATTTATTACCTTGTTAACAAGAATTACATAGGACACAGGCCTGGGCAAGACCTCCTGGATCATCTGCTCCACTATCACAGGCAACCGCTTTTTTATATTCCTGTTCATAGACTTATTCAGCTCCATGTTAAAACCTGTTTGATTTCTCACCGCATGTCTCCTGTTGGGACACTGTTCCAGAACCTCCCTCCTCTGATAGTTATAAACATGCTTCTAATTTCCAACCTGCCTTCTTGGCACTAACTAAAAGCACACTGATGAAGGAGGAATTTATGTCAATACTGTCCCTATTAATCCGCAATCATCATAAGAATGGCCACACTGGCTCAAATCAGTGGCCCATGTAGCCCAGTATCCTGCCTTCTGACAGTAACCAGTGCCAGATGCTTCAGAGGGAGTGAACAGAACAGGCCAATTTACAGAGTGATCCAGGCCCCTGTTCTCTAGTTACAGTTTCTAGCAGTCAGAAGTGTAGGGGCGCTCAGAACAGGGGCTTGTATCCTGACCATAGAATCATTAGACGATTAGGGTTGGAGGGACCTCAGGAGGTATCTAGTCCACTTGTTCTTAGTGAAGGCCAATTGATGGACCTATCTTCCATGAATATACCTAATTTTTTTAACCCAATTATACATTTGGCCTTCACAACATCCCCTAGCAAGGATTTCCACAGGTTCACTGTTTGTCCTATGCTGTCTATTCATTTCCTTTGGTGACTCACAGTTGTGTCACATAACCCCTTGTGTTATGTGGAGGAATAAATAAAACATCCTTGTTCACTCTTTCCACACCATTCATAATTTTATAGACCTCTGGCATGTCCCCTCTCAGTCATTGCAATAATATACCACTCTAGAGCACACTCTGGGTGTGTTCCATATATGACCATGGGCTCCTAAACTCCAGAGGTAAGTGCCACACTCCCCAGACATTTCCCAGGTGGGAGCTTGAACCACTGAACCACAGAGTAATTCACTCTCTTTCTTGTGTGCTCTTCCTCTCTCAGGCCCAATGACTGTGCTACTGTGGATACATATGTAAAGAATCACTGGGCCTCAGAGAGAGAGAGAGAGGGAGAAAACAAGAGCAAGAGTGACTCTGCTCCATGGTTGGCGCACTATCCTAGGAGCTGGGAATCCTTCAGTGCCGTCCCTCTGCTCCAATCACACTTTCATTATTTATCCACAGTGGAAAAGCTTCAACAGCTGTTCAACAGCTGTTCCACTGTTTAGTCTGCAGAAGAGAAGAATGAGGGGGGAATTGATAGCAGCCTTTAACTACCTGAAAGGGGGTTGCAGGCAGGATGGGGCTAGGCTGTTCTCAGTGGTGGTAGATGACAGAACTAGGAACAATGGTCTCAAGTTGCAGTGGGGGAGGTTTAGGCTGGAATTTAGGAAAACTTTTTCACTAGGAAGGTGGTGAAGCACTGGAATGGGTTAACTAGGGAGGTGGTGGAATCTCCAACTTTAGAGGTTTTTAAGGCCCGGCTTGACAAAGCCCTGGCTGGGATGATTTAGTTGTGGTTGGTCCTGCTCTGAGCTGGGGGTTGGACTAGATGACCTAATCGTCTATGATTCTATGAATAGGAGATATTATCTCAGAATGTCCCACAGCTAAGTGGTAAAGCAAGCCCTTCTCAGATATGGGAGATCCCTATTCAAATCTTTTCTCCCCATGTAGCAGAAAAAGATAAATTGAAGCTGAGTCTCCCATATCCTGGGCAAATTCTGTAAACACTGGGCTAAAAGTTAGGAGTGACTCCTAAAGGTTATGTGTTGTGGGTGCATCACAACACTTAAGTCCCTTTGTGAATCTAGCCTTAGGCTGAGAGCCTTTGATGACTGTCAAATATTCCAGTAGTCAACTAATTCACGTGCAGGAGTCGCTCGTTGCTATCACATGGTGGCTTTATCCTTTCTTTCTTTTTTTTTTTTTTCACCTCAGTTTTGGGGGATTCCTAAGAGGAAAGTTTATAAATACCTCTTCCTGTTCTCACTATTTCCACCAATAGATTCTGGAGGTGGAAGTGCCATTTTAAATGTTATAGACTTCATCTACAAAGACAGCCACAGTTTGTAGACTTCTCCTATTCCTGTTCCTGCCTCCTCTTCCAGCCCTACCCCTTCTTACCTCTCTCCCCCTCTCTTTCCCACAAATCCTTCACGTTTTAAAAACCTGAACGGGGAGCCTGAACAAGCCCCTGCCCAAACTTGAACTGAAATGAGATCTGGCTGCTGCTAGAGATGTTCCTGCAGAAATGCATCCTTCTCTCAGCCCAGGTGGAGAAGTGGCTGGGTGCCATTTGAGCTAAAGTTTATGCTAGAGACCTAAAATGGGTGTTGGTTTAAGACCTCCAGGTTGGTTTCCTAAGAAATGGGGAGAGGAGAGGGGTTGACCAAAAAGATTTGAATTGGCTTGCATAAACATTCACACAGAATGAATAGATTTAAAAAACCCATTGTGTTCACAGAAACAAAGATCTAAATATGTAGGTTCAAAGAGAAATGTGTTCCCTTTAGTCAGTTCATTTTCAAAAAATTTTTAATATTCTCAGACCAGGCTCCCCTTGCTAAATATCAAGAAGGTCATTTTGTATTTCTTATTAGCCTGGATATAGCACCCTAAGTGTGGAGGTCTTAGTGATGTTCCAAAACCCAAGATCTGAACACTCTGAACCAGATTTTGAATTTTTCAGCTCTTTCTCGTTGTTTAATCCAGGGTTTGTTCCCTCCTGATGCATCAATTTCTCTTACTTGATTCCTAATGCTGACATTGGAACAACATAATCTTTTCCAAGTTAAGTTAGTTCAAAAGTTAAGGCTTCATGGTGATGGTAAATGCGGTCATTCAGGCAGCAAAATCATCTGTAATAAGCTTGGGAAAAAGCAGAAAGTGTCTAGTGAGGACTTTGCTGCTGGAATTAGTCACATCTTCCTTTGAAGTTTGCCTCATTGGGAAAGGTCCCTTTTCAAAGGTGACCTACAAATGTTTAAAAATGAAGGCTGTGATGTGCTGAATGCCCCAGATAGGAGCAGATTGGTACAGCAGTCAGCACATAGACTAAAGCAAATGTTCCCAACCTGGGGACTACTTGACTACTTCTAGAGGCATGAAGCACAGGAGAGGAGAGTGGGGGGAAATTGCTTTGACATTAGATCCAACCTGCACCCCCTTCACTTCTAAAAATACAGACTTGAAAAACGACCCTTTCTTGCACTGGCCCTGGATGCAGCCAGCTTCGCGAAAGCATTGCTACCTCAGCCATCAGCTCATTGATTCAAACGTCTCTAGCCTGTGGCATGAATCCCAGCTGCAAGGGTACCACAGAACCAGCAACCACATGTCACTGGTACCCCAAGTGGCAGGGAGCCTTCTGGTGAATAGGATAAGAAA
Organism: Emydura macquarii macquarii; assembly: GCF_026122565.2. Classification (NCBI taxonomy): domain Eukaryota; kingdom Metazoa; phylum Chordata; order Testudines; family Chelidae; genus Emydura; species Emydura macquarii. The sequence goes on along the minus strand of NW_027130449.1, from coordinate 217,049 downwards.
GAAAGAATAGAAATGAGTGAGAAGAAATGGATGGAAGAAAGTCATGGTGGTTGCTGTACCATGCAATGGAACCCAGAATCCAGGGGAAAGCATCCAAAAAATTGGAAACAACTGGACTTAACACTTTTTGAAAGAGTTCCCCAAAGTGGGCTTCTCAGGCTCTTACTCCACAGCTATCACGTCTCCTTCAAGGGGTCAGATAAGTGGTGGGCCTTAGAACATAGACAGTATTACAAATGCTTTAATGTTATTATTTCATATCCCAGGGGATGCTCTGTTTCCTTTCCTTACTGTAGACCTCAGTTCTTCCTATGCCACTAACACATCAGGCAATCCAGTTCCTCCATTGATTACAGTTGCTCGCTAGTTGTGGTATTTCTTCCCAGGTGATGCCAGTGCACTTGAGAACCTCTGTCACTGTCCTCTGCCAATTCTTCCTTGGCCTTCCTCACCTTCTCTTTCCTCCCTCTGGTACCTTAGTATGTCTCCCATCTTCCATACGGTGTACATGTCCCAAGCACGTCAGACTTCTTTCTTTGATGATATTTTCTAGCATATCCTGCTCTGTCCACTCCCTTACTCTTGCATTTGTTATTTTTTCTTTCTGTGAAATGTGTTCTTTCTCAGCCATCTGTGATTGGCAGCCTCCGATCTCTTCTGTTAGTCAATGTCATCAGCCAAGTCTCTGCTCTGTACAGTAGCGTGCTCAGCACAATCATATGGTATAGTCTGACCTTTACTTTGGTGTGCAGACCTCTGTTTGACTATGTTGTTCATTCCTCCAAAAGTGGTGTTTGCTTTTCCTAATCTCATATGATTATTGTTATCGCAGCCACCTTCAAATGGCCTCACACTCCCCAGAGAGCAGAAGTATTCTACCTCTTTGATTTCTTTTCCATCCACGTACACCTTTGCATCTGTTGTCTGGCTTCATAATCTTAGCTTTCTCTGAATTCAATTTCAATCCAATTTTTGCTACTTCCTTTTCTAACTCTGAGGTAAGGGCAATCATTCTGTTTCACATCAGACTAGGTAAAGTCAAGGTCCTGTAATTTGTCTCTGATAATCCATTTCAACTGTACATGGTACCTTCCTAGCACAGTCAAGGAACTATGATGTGATCGGAATAACCAAGACTTGGTGGGTAACTCACAGAACTGGAGCACTGTCATGGATGGGTATAAACTGTTCGGGAAGGACAGGCAGGGAAAAAAAGGTGGAGGAGTTGCACTGTATGTAAGACAGCACTATGATTGCTCAGAGCTCCAGTGTGAAACTGGAGAATAACCAGTTGAGAGTTTCTGGGTTAAGTTTAGAGGCGAGAGAAACAAGGGTGATGTCATGGTGGGTGTCTGTTATAGACCACCAACCAGGAGGATGAGGTAGACAAGGTTTCTTCAGATAACTAACAGAAGTTTCCAGATCACAGGCCCTGGTTCTCATGGGGGACTTCAATCATCCTGACATCTGCTGGGAGAGCAATACAGCAGAGCACAGACAATCCAGGAAATTTTTGGAGGGTGTTGCAGACAACTTCTTGGTGCAAGTGCTGGAGAAACCTACTAGTGGCCATGCTCCTCTTGACCTGCTGCTCACAAACAGGGAAGAATTGGTAGGTGAAGTAGAAGTGGGTAATAACCTGGGCATCAGTGACCATGAGATGGTTGAGTTCAGGATCCTGACAAAAGGAAGAAAGGAGAACAGCAGGATATAGATCCTGAACTTCAGAAAAGCAGACTTTGACTCCCTCAGGGAGCTGATGGGCAGGATCCCCTGGGAGGCTAACATGAGGGGGAAAGGAGTCCAAGAGAGCTGGCTGTATTTTGAAGAAACCTTATACAGAAATGATGTGGACAAATTGGAGAGAGTCCAGAGGAAGGCAACAAAAATGATTGGGGCGGGTTGGAGCGCATGACTTATGAGGAGAGGCTGAGGGAACTGGGCTTGTTTAGTCTGCAGAAGAGAAGAATGAGGGGGGATTTGATAGCAGCCTTTAACTACCTAAAAGGGAGGATGGAGCTAGGCTGTTCTCAATGGTAGTGACAGAACAAGGAGCAATGGTCTCAAGTTGCAGTGGGGAAGGTCTAGGTTGGATATTAGGAAACACTTTTTCACTAGGAGGGTGGTGAAGCACTGGAATGGGTTACCTAGGGAGGTGGTGGAATCTCCATCTTTAGAGGTTTTTAAGATATGGCTTGACAAAGCCCTGGCTGGGATGATTTAGTTGGGATTGGTCCTTCTTTGAGCAGGGGGTTGGACTAGATGATCTCCTGAGGTCCCTTCAAACCCTAATCTATGATTCTGTTCCCTGCTTTATCACGCAGTCTATTGCTAGTGCAAAGAGGATTGGTGATGACACACACCCTTTTCTAACTCATCACAATATCAAACCACTCACCCAGTCCTGTGTCCAGTGTTACTGTGCATGTACTTCCAGCATATAAACTCCTTGTTATGTGGATTAGCTTGTCTGGTATCCCATTGCTTCTAGCAACATTCGATGGGTTCCGTCTATGGACACTATCAAACGCTTTCTTAAAGTCGAAAAAGTTGACTTATTCGGGTTTTTGCCAAGGAGTAGTTTTTTCAATGAGCTGTCGAATTGTAAATATCTGTTCAAAACCTGATCTACCGGGACAGAATCCAGCCTGTTCTTTTCATAGTATTTCATCCACTGCTTTCTTCAGTGTTCAGCAGAACAGTAGATTTGCTCGAGATTTATAACATTGCAATATCTCTCTAGTTCATGCACTAAGATTTAGCAATGCCTCGATAATATCTCCTTTCCAATCCTGTGGTAGCTGTTCTTTCATCCACATTTCATTGCAGAGTTTTGTTAACTGCTCAGTCAGAATTTTACCTTCCACCTTTAGAACCTCTGCTTGAATTCTGTCAACCCCATGAGCTTTCCCGTTTGAAGTTTTTGATGGTTACTTTAATTTTATCAGGTGTTATTGGTGCCTGTTTTATTTCTAACTTAGCATTGGCATTTCTCTCAAACCAGTGCATGTTCATCAGCTCTGGACAGTTTAATATGGAATAGAAAAGTTTTTTCCACTGCCTGGCTTGTTCTTTTTGCATTTTCAAAATCTCTCCATGGGAGTCCCTGGTGAGCATCCCTTTGATGGTCTGGTTCTTCCTTAGAAGTCTTTCACTATTCTATAGAGCTGCTTGAAGTCTCCCCTCTGCGCAACTTCCTCAGCCTCTGCAGCTTTCTCCTGAACCCAGTAATTTCTGTCTTTCCTGCATCTCTTCTTTATTTCTTTGTCCTTTTCTCTGTATCTTGCATCCACCTCTAAAAGTTCCTCTAAAAACACTGTTCCTTTTTTGCCTTCACAGCTTTCCACCTTGTCATTCGCTGCCCACATTCCAGATGTAATCCATGCATCTTTGTTCCACCCTCTTGGCTGACCACTGCTTTCTCTACTGTCTCAGCTACTGTCTTCTTCAAGTCTGACCACTTTTTGTCCATCTTCATGATCTTTTTAAGTTGTAACGTGGCCACTAAAAGATAACGATCTGAGCCAACATCTGCTCCTCTGCTGACTCTGACTTCCCTCAATGAAACTGCTCATCTCTTAGATACATATACATGGTCTATCTGGTTGACAGTCACATTGTCTGGCGATATTCATGGGAGTCCTCTTGTGCTGGAAGAGACTGCTTCCTATCTTTAGTGTGTTTGTACTACAGAGATTCAAGAGTAGTTCACCATTATCAGGTCGGGCTGCCTTCTGCTGCTGCACCCATCACTCCTTTCCAGCCTGTAGAGTTATTGCAAATTTGTGCATTGATGTCACCTATCATCAGCCTGGTGTCATGGTTGTCATGTCATCCAATACTTCTACACATGCTCCTAAAATGTATCCTTTTCACTGTCACCTGCTTCATTTATGGGTGCAAATACTTGGATTATTATACACTTGACATGTCTTGTTTGCAGTCTGGCTATGATTATTCTAGAGTGTACTGACACCCAAGCCATCAAGATCTTCTCTGTGTTGTTATTCAGCATAATTTCTACACCTCTTTCAGGCTTTCCTCCTCCTGAGTGTAAGATTGTCGCACCATCAGACACTGTCTTGCCACTCCTGGCCCATTTCATCTCACTGACGCTGAGTAACTTCAGGTGGTATTTTTTCATGTCTTGTGTATCTTGTGCCAGTGTTCCTGTACTACAAAGTATGTACATTCCACATGCCTACACTTATTACAGCATTGTTTGTCAGGATTCAATGCCTGGAGATCTCAGTTTCCTTTCAACTTCCGTTGAGATCTGTCATCTTTGGATTTTCTGAGCTCCATCCGCACCTGCTGTCTTCTGGTTTTGATTTAACAGAATTGTTTTTGATGCAGTAAGATTTTACCTGAGTGGGTTACAAACCCAGCTGCAGAACCCTCCTCTTTTATCCATGCGAGGGACCAGCACGGTTGCTAACAGTGGCAGAGTTTGTCTCCTTTGCATCCCAGCACCATGTTACTATCCCATGTTATAGAGATCAGGTTTTTCACTATATAGCGCTGCCATGAAAACATCACATTTTTTCACATCTGTCTCCTTTCAGGTATAAAATCGTGACATTTTCATGGCAGCGCTATGTAGTCAAAAGCTCTCCTCACCTGACCTCTAATGACATGTAATAGTAATGTGATGATGGGATGTAGCAGGACCTGTTAGTCTATGACAGCAATGGGGAAACTCGCACAAAATTCCTGAGTATGTGTGTTAAGTGGCCTTCTTGTCTGCTGCTCAGATGGGCAATTAGGATATTACTGTTCAATTTTTTAAATATTTACTGGGAAGATCACCTTTAGAATCAGACTAAATTTTGTATTTAGAGTCTATTCAGCCCCATTAGTGTCAGGATATTTTTTCTCATATTTAGCCTAACTTTTCACTTTCTTAATTTCATTCTGTTATTCTCAATTATACCCCATTGTTCCACCCCTAAATAATCCAAGGAGTAGATTTTGCTTACTCCTACTTTACCATATATCGCCTACAATCTGCTCATAAGCACAGCACTGGTGCAACTTTACGGCCCTGATTCAGCAAGGCACTTAAGTGAGTGCCAAAGTTGAAGCAGGTGAGTGGTACTGACCGGCTGAATTGAGGCTAATACTGATAAATCTAATGAGTGGTCTTTATGTTTATATAGCACGTTTTATTCAAAGGTCCCAAAATGCTCAGCAGTCACTACTAACTCATTATAGAAGCCAAATCTTAAGTGATTCACTCATTCTACAACATGCTGAATAAATTGCCTCACACAAAGGCAGCTGCCTCTGATGAGAGCAGACTCCTAAAAATTGAAAAGAGCAGCATAAAGAAAAGTATCACATTACATAACTCCTTATGCTACACTCCTCCCCAAAGGTATTTTTGTAATACGTTTAGTCTTCTGTGAGCTCTGCATTTCCATTCTGTCAATGGTATCTGTCAGTCAGAGCTTTTGGTACTTGCTCTTCCTCCTGTTTCTCATTAGCATTTTGAGATTCACCTTCTATAGCACCATATTCAGTTACATCACCGTCAGGCCAATCAAAAGGCAATCATTTTCCTTCCCAGTAATTACATGGTCACCGAGTTCAATTTCAGGTCCTTTTCCCTTCCCAAACTTTTGTCTTACAATGGCAGGTCAATATTCTCCATTACCTCTCTGTTACTTTCACCCTAATTTTATCAGGTATGTCAATATATCATCCAAATAACAGACGACATCATTTAATCCATGGAGCATTGAGCCATTATTCTCTGAATCACTGCAGGCACGCTGTCTATGACATACAGGGAAAGATTTTCAAGTGTTCAGCACACACGATTGGGGTCAGATTTTCAAGATGGTTCAGCTCGCGTTTAGGCACCATTTATCAATATTATTTACCACTCCACCAACCTTTGTGTGATCTGCAAACTTTTTCAGCAATCGTTTTATAATTTCTTCCCAAACACTGATAAAAATACTGAATAGCATTAGGCTCAGAACCAATCCCTGCAGGACCCCACTAGCAGAACTGGGAAAAAAATTTCATACAAAACTTTTGGTGAAAAATTCAGATTTGGTAGTACTGAAACCTTTCAAATTTGTGTCAGTTTCACCAAATTTGGGTAAAAAGAAATTCTGAAAAATTCAAAACATTTTGTTTGATGTTTACAAAATGTAATGTTTCAGTTTTTTGCTTCAAAGCAACTTTTTATTTCAAGGTGTCTGATTTTATTTTAAAAAATATAAACATTCAAAAATGCTCAAAATCGAACTATAATGTATAATTTCAGTTTGAATGAAATGTTTTGTTTGACCAGAAACTGTTTCTTTCCCAATTTTTTGGAGAAATACCAGAGAACTGAAAAGTCTATTATTCACATAAATTCTGGCCATTAGAACACATTGCTTTGATCATGATTCCTTATTAATGATTATATTGAGAGAACTATCTGTTAGCCAGTTTCAGTCCATTGAATATATATTATGTGGAGTTGACATAGTGTTAATTCTTTAACCAAAATGTCATGTTGCACTAAATCAAAGGTCTTACTGAAGTCTAAGTATATTATACCATCACAGTTATTGTTATCAGCCAAATAAGCTCATCAGAGATTCACAGATTCATGTATTCATAGGTTTTAAAACCATAAGAGATCATTACGACCAACTAGTCTGATCTCCTGAGTAATATAGGCCAGAGAATTTCACTCCCTAATTCCTACATCAATCCCATAACTACTGGTAGGACTAGAACATATTTTTTAGAAAAAACATTCAATCTTGATTTAAAAATCTCAGGTGGCAGAGATTCTGTCACATCCTTTGATGAGCTGATCCAGTGGTTAATTATTGTCATCTGATAGTGCACCTTATTTTTAGTCGGAACTGTTTAGCTTGCATCTCCAGCCATTGAAGCTCATTATGCCTTTATCAGATATATTAGAGAGTCCTCTACAATTAGAAATCTTGTCTCCATGGAGGTGTATATATACCATGTAGATTGGTAAACTAAATCTTCCACTGTAAGGCAGGCAAAGTCTCAGATGGATGGCTCCAAACCTTGTATCAAAATCTGCAGCAAATCAGGAGCACTGGGTCTCTTTTTGGGGGGTAAGTTTTTCAGCAACATCAGAAATGAGCCTTTTGGGTTAGCAGTTAGGAGCTCCCCCCACCACTGCTCTGTTCATCTCCATATGGGATATAATGTTAACTGAGGTAAATTAACCACCCAGGAAGAGCTTTTATATTTTACTCAAACCAGGTGTAGCCAAACTTCTGTGGGTGCAGATGGGGGAGGGGGGGACGTGTACAGTCTCACCCACATTCTCTGGCTTGCCGGATTCCTCCTCCAAACAGCTAACTTCTATGGATGTCTGTAACCCATAAAGTTTCTCCTATAGGTGATCTTCCAGCTCCTTCAGTCCTGCAGCACAGCTCTGGGCTTATCTACACAGCCCCATAGTGTGGACTACAGGGGTGCAGCACACACTAAAGAGTTACATTGTAACCACGTTGTATGCCCTGCTAGCAAGAAATAAAAGGTACCTAGATTGCCTTAATGTAATCCTCTTTAAATAGGAGTATGTTAATGCAAACTAGGTATCTTTTAGTCTATGCTAGCAGGGTCCACATGGGGCAGTTACAAAGCAATACTTTAGTGCACTCTGCAAGTCACCCTCCATGTTCCACTTGGCAGGGGTGTTTAGATAATCCCTCTGATAGCATGTTTCAAGTTGGCCAAAGCTGTCTGGGTGTGTTTTATTTCCTGGAAATCTTTTCTGTGCATGTTAGTCAAGTTCCTGTCTCTCTTTAATCCGCTTAGCTAGCCTGGGCTGGTAATTTTGTAGCTGGGTTTAAGATCAGTCTGCATACTTTGTAGCTTCTGATCCAATAAAGTTTTGTTTCCAGCTGATTGCCTTCAATTCCTTCTGAGAAGCCTCCTGCCCCTGTTTTAGTTCCTTCTGCAGAGCCTCCAGGTCCTTACTTCAGAGAAGCTTTTAGTTCCTGGTTGAGGTCTTGTTTTAATACCTTTTGGCAGGTTTTATTGCCTCTTGCCCAGTTTTGATTTCTGCAAGCACCTTCACTAGATGCTTAAATATGGTTCAACAGAAATACCAGTTCACAATTTTTCTCTGTGTAAAACATGTGCCAGTCTCACACCAGTGTTATCCCTCTGCCAAGAGGTGTCAGATTTCAGATCCTTGCAGGTTGGCTTCTCATTGAAGGAGAAATCAATGATATGGAGTCCATGTATTTTCTTAGTGTAACTTGTTTGTATATGCTATATGCACCAGTCTTTGAATATAGATGAGTACAAACAGCAGCCAATGTCTTCCTAAACAGCAGTACCTCCTTCCTAGAAAGCAACTTTGTACCAGTAATTGTCCCTCGGTAAAGATTAAAGCAGCTCCCCTAAAGAATGCCATATTGCAAAATAAACAAGAATACGGCATTTCTTGAAAGACTGAACCGTCCTCGTATACTAAGGAAAGAAGAGCTGGAGTTATGTATAAGACACTACCTGGTGACATCTGCCATATAGATCCATAGGCCATAAGGGATCATTATTGTGATCATCTTGATTGACCTTCTGCATAACACAGACATAAGATTACCCTGAATTAATTCCTGTGTGAACTAGAGCAGATCTTTTAGACAAACATCCAATCCTGATTTAAATATTTCCAATGATGTCGAATCCACTACAATTCATGGTAAATTGTTCCAATGATTAATTACTGTCACTGTTAAAACTTCACACCTTATTTGTAGCCTGAATTTGTCTAGCTTCAGCCCTTGGATATTGTTATACCGTTTTCTGCTAGATTCAAGAGCCCTTTATTATCAGATTTCTGTTCTCCATGTAGGTACCCATAAACTGTGATCAAATCACCCCTTAATCTTCTCTTTATTAAAATAAACAGATTGAGCTCCTGTAGTCTATAAGACATGTTTTCCAGTCCTTTAATCATTCTTGCAGCTCTTCTCTGAACGCTCTCCAGTTTATCAATCTCCTTGAGTTGTGGACACCAGAACTGGACACCGTATTCCAGCAGCGGTCATACCAGAGCCAAATACAGAGGGAATGTATTCCCCCTCCTCCTATTCGAGATCCCCCTGTTTATACATCCAAGGATTTCATTAGTCCTTGTGGTCACAGCATCATATTGGGATGATTCCCCATTTACAATTACATTTTGAGACCTAGACAGTTTTTAATCCGCTTAATTACTGAAGTCTACTACGTCGATGGGACTTAGAAGCCAGATCCACAAAAGCAACAGCTAATTTTTAGGTGCCCTGCCACCCAAGGGAATCCTGAGCCCTGTGTTAGTCACCCAGGCTCCCTATACAAAGCACAGGGAGAGGCAAGCACCTAAGAATGGGATTCACAGAACCAGCATGCTGAGCAGGAAGCTGCCTAGGCTAACCAACAGGAAAGACCAAAGAGAGAGGCGGAGCTTAGGTTCCTGACTCCCTTGGGGATTCTCAGCAATGAACCCTCTTCTCCAGTGGGGCATTGACGCGAGGTCAGCCCTTTCCTACAGGAGAGAGACCTCTCCCTGCTCTTGGAGCCCAGTGGGCAGGGCACTCAGCTGGGATATAGAGATATGTTTTCAAATCCCAGCTTTGCTTGATTTGCCAGAGGGTCTTCAAACCAGGTCTCCCATACCTTGCGGAGAGCCCTGGCCACCAGACTAAGGAGAGTTTTTAGGATGGGCTGCTCTCAGCCTCATCAGTTGTTACCCTGTATGAAATAACAAACTATGAATTGAGCAGGGACTTGAACTGGAATCTCACACATCCCAGCTGAGTGCCCTAACTGCCGGCTCTAGAGTCAGCCTCCAGCTGTCTGTGGCTCAATTATTATTTAATTATTTACATAAAATGGAACAGCCTCAACAGGAGAGATTGACACTAAGATGGGGGGAGTGGTAGATATCCTGGAAGGTAGGGATAGGATACAGAGTGACCGAGACAAATTGGAAGATTGGGCCAAAAGAAATCGGATGAGGTTCAACAAGGACAAGTGCAGAGTCCAGCACTTAGGACGGAAGAATCCCATGCACAGCTATAGACTGGGGACCGACGAGCTAGGCAGCAGTTCTGCAGAAAAGGACCTGGAGGTAACAGTGGAGAAGAAGCTGGATATGAGCCAGCAGTGTGTCCTGGTTGCCAAGAAGGCTAATAGCATATTGGGCTGCATTAGTAGGAGCATTGCCAGCAGATCGAGGGAAGTGATTATTCCCCTCTATTCGGCATTGGTGAGGCCGCATTTGGAGTATTGTGTCGAGTTTTGGACCCCCCACTACAAAAAGAATGTGGACAAGTTGAAAAGAGTCCAGCGGAGGACAACAAAAATGATTAGGGGGCTGGAGCACAAGACATATGAGGAGAGGCTGAGGGATCTAGGCTTGTTTAGCCTGCAGAAGAGAAGAATGAGGGGGATTTGATAGCGGCCTTTAACTACCTGAAAGGGGGTTCCAGGGAGGATGGAGCTAGGCTGTTCTCAGTGGTGGCAGACGACAGAACAAGGAGCAATGGTCTCAAGTTGCAGGGGGGAGGTCTAGGATGGACATTAGGAAAAAGTTTTTCACTAGGAGGGTGGTGAAGCACTGGAATGGGTTACCTAGGGAGGTGGTGGAATCTCCATCTTTAGAGGTTTTTAAGATGCGGCTTGACAGAACCCTCACTAGGATTATTTAGCTGAGGTTAGTCCTGCTTTGAGCAGGGGTTGGACTAGATGACCTCCTGAGGTCCCTTCCAACTCTATGATTCTATGATTGAGGAAAGCCCACTTAGTACTCAAAACTCAATAGCCTTGTGGCTAAGGCATTTTCCAGGGACGTAGGTGACTCAAGTTTAGGTCCTTGTTCCAAATGAGGTAGAACAGCAATTCAAAACTAGGACTCCCTTATGCCAGGAGAGAGAGTGCTAAGCACCGCACTATGGTTTATTCTGATACACACATGCTCACCTGCCCCAAAACATCTGTGTGTCACCTCGGCCATCTTTTAGTGAGTCCTCTGAGAACATCTACTCCACAGGAGAGGCAGGGAAACAACTAGTTTGAGAAAACCATCAATCTTAGGCATGAGCTTAGGAGACTGTGCCACTTGGTGTAATTAAAACTTAGGCTGCTCACCAACCTTACAGATAAATTTAGGTGCTCCCAAGAATAGGCAGCAGTTGAGTGGGGTTCTCAAGGATCTCAGTGGCACCTAAATGTTTCATTAAAGCACCAGAAGTGGCATTTAGGCAGCTGCATCCGTTTGTGGGTCTAGCCCTAGCTCACTTCGGTATTGATTTGTTATGTTCATAATACCTTTAAGTTTGAGTTAATTATTATTATGTAACATTGATATTGCTGTAGCACCTCCAGGCTGGGCCCCACTATGCCAGGTGCTGTACAAACATATAATAAATGACAATCTCTTCCCCAAACATCTTACAGTCTGAAAGACAATACGTAGTTGGCGGATGAGACAAGGTAATTAATAAATACAATGGGATGTGCAGGTTCTCAGCTGGTCAGTAGCAGTGATCACAGCTCTCCATCTGCCCAGCCATTAACAGGTTGCTGATTACTGTAGGCATTATGGAAGAGAGAAGTTTTGCCGAGGGACTGGAAGGAGGGCAAGCTGGTACCCTTATGGAGTTTATCTAAGAGTTTTTTCCACTTGTAAGTGATGGCCTGCAGGATGGCACGAAAGTGGTTGTTGGAGAAATGTCGAGTCAAATGGCGGTACCGTGCTTTCCTCTTTACACTCTTCCCTTTCATAGCTATTTTAATGCCTTCCTGAATAATCTTGTGTGTCACAGAGAAGATTGGTTGCCCTGTGCTTGAGATGGAGGCTATACAAAATATACAGCCCTTCTCCGCATGGAAGAATGTTCCATGAAACCAAATGCCTCTACTTCAGTGGTTCAAACCCAATATCTCTGTTCTCTGTCTTCTCTGGCTCATTGGACAGGAAGTCTTTCTGAGAAGTTCACCTGTACTTTCCGCTCCCTTGCAAGATCCCTGAAATTTTCAGCAATCTGTGACGGGTCACCTTGAAGCCCTGTCATTGTTACCAATAAGTGTCATCACCAGTAGAGCCTTGCCCACCATTTTCTGAATCGCAGCAAACCTGCAGTCATGTGTCTTATCTTTGCTCCAGCAAGAAAGCACATTTTCGTGCTGTCCATTTGTCCCTTGCAGAATGTTCTCTTCACTCTTCTTCATATGGAGTTCCCACTGTGGATTATCTGTTTCCTTTGGATAGTCGGAGATCTTCTCTTAGGTGTACTTGTGGATTGGTCTGAGGAGATGTTCTGAGATATGTCTCTAAATTTCCCTGTTTCTTTCCTCCACCTGAATCTTCAGAGACGTTCTCTGGTTGCCACACTGCATACATGATATCAATTTGATATCTCTAATCATGCAGAATTCCTATTAATTTCAGCTCAAGGGCAGTTAATGGGAAAAGTATATTATCATGTTCCTTATATTCCCAAACAGCTACACCATTTTTGCTTAAACTTTTAAAACTAATTAATCATTGTACAAAGACCAGGCCCCAGAAGGGAAAGTTTCAGAATGTTCTGAGAACTTTAAACAGGGGTTCTGAATAGAAACAGTTATGCAATCTTAAACAGGATGAGCTCTCTGAACCACTGATGTTGATTTTTAGCAAATCTTGGAATTCTGGGAAGGTCCCAAAGGGATGGAAAAAAAACTAATGTGCCAATATTTTAGAAATGGTAAACAGGATGTCTCAGTTAACTGCAGTCTAATGCGCTTGGTGTAATCTTGGGGAAAAATCATGGAAAGGCTGATACGGCATGTCTCAGTACAAATTAAAAGATTGTAGCATAGTTAATGCCAACCAACATAGTGTTATGGAAAGTAGGTCTTGTCAGCAAACTTTATCTTTTTTGATAGCATTACAAGTTTGGTTAATAAAGGTAACGACATTGACATAAGATACTTAGACTCTACAAGCATTTGTCATAGTACCACACAACATTCTGATTAACAATTAGTTCTATAACAGGGGATTACAGCACTGAAATAAAAGAGACAAAAACTTTCTATTTCTCTGCAATGATGGCAGCAGGTTCACGGCGGCTGAGCTGTATAGCCGACAAGTTCACCAGCCCAGGCCACACAGCACACACAGCAGACCCGAGCATCAGCTTTTGGGAAGTTCCTTCAGCTTTGCTGTTATATTTAACCAAACGGGTATGGAAATTATTGGGACAGAAAATCCCACCCCCACAAGATTTCACTAGTCCTCCTGCCTGCTGGACTGAGTTTGGCCCTACTTCCGTGGGTGACGTGTGAGAAACCCTGAAAATTATTAGATTTCCTACCTGTAAAATGGATCTATGCTCCTCCTGGCTGGTAAAAGCCATTGAAGAGCAACTATGCCCACTACTAATGGAATAGTCTCCTACAGCAAAGCACAACTCCCAAACTCCTTGAAAACCACCAGTCACCCAGTAGTGTACTTGAGGGTAAACCTGGGTAAATTTTTCTCATTTGGGAAATATGGAATTTTCTCACCTCTCATTTCGGGAACATGGAGTTTAGTTTACCCGTCTCTTTTTTTTAACCTACACTACTGAGTTCACCCAATCAGCAAGAAGCCAACACTTGACCCTGAAGACATCTCTAACTGCCTTGCCATCTCCAACTTCCTGTTTCTTGGCAAAATAATTAAGAAAGTAGTAATCATCACCAAGATCACCAAGGCAAGCTATCCCTGCTTATAGTGCTAGGCCTTTCTGCAGCCTTTGATACAAGGGACCACTAGGTACTGTTACCCTACCTACACGTCATAGCAGGAGAAGATGATCTAGCACCACACTGGCTCCAACCGTTTCTCTCCAGAAGATCTCAGAGAGTGCTCCTGCTCTCTGAAGGCCTTCACCTGTAGCGGCCCAAAGGGATAATACTGTCCCCACTTCTCTTCAGTAAGGCCAACATGTGCCCACTGGGACAAAAAATCAGACACTGTGGGCTCGATGGTAGGTTGATGACACTCCATTATATATCTCATTCTCAGCTGATGCTCCCACCCCACTGCTAAGATGTCAGAATGCCTACGAGAGATGAATGATGCCTCTTGGATTAAGAGCTGGTGGCTCAAGTGGAACCCAGGCAAGCCTGAAGCGATGGGGATTGAAAGGTGGCAGTGCTTTGAAGAACTAGCCAGGACACTGACCAGCCATTTACTTTTCTTTTGTTTCAAGTTTACAAGTCTCACTTTGCTTTGAATAGGAGAGTTGGCATTTGGGGAAGTGAATTTTTTAGCTTTCTAGATATGTTTTCTCTTATCAGTCTCTTGTTTATGACTAGAGGGAAATCCCTTCAGCAGTGAGATTTAAAAATAGGACATAGCCCGCTGAATGTGCTGTTTCGCTTGCGTGCAAGCTGGGGTGCTGTAAGGAGACCCTGCGGGGAGTGGAGATAATCCATGGACTTCTGAGACTCTCTATGGGACCATAGGGAAGCATAGGCAGGAGGTATCCCCAGACAGATATACAACTATCTCAGGGCATCTAGCAGCACCCCTGCTTAGCTGGATCTCCGTGGAAGAGTAGCCTCCAGAGTTGCCATGATTAGAGAGGAGCTGGAAAGATGCCTCTGGTAATGCTGAAACCTTTGCACTTTGACATGATTCTGGGATCTCCTGCTGCCTTCTCACCCAACCTGACATGTCCCATGCCCACCCACCAGCTGGGAGCAGGATCAGTCTCTTCCTGGCCCTTCTTCACTGTCCTCGTGGGGACCTGGCAGAACACACAGACAGTTCCCTCTATGTCATGGTGCATAAATACTGTAAAGCAGTTTGTTCACTGTGAGCATCTTTTCTTTGCTCCCTAACTTTGAGCAGCCTGGGGAAGAGTGGGACGGGGGCTGCCTCAGACTCAAACTCTGTCGGAACCCCAAAAGAGTTTCTCCAGCATTATGCTGCAGAGAGTGAGACAGGCTAAGATTCTACGGGCCAGAAAAATCCCAAATCCAAGCAAATTACTGAGTTTGTCCAAAACCCTTAGGAGGTGACTTGATTATGGTCTTTGAGTATCTACATAAGGAGAAAGTGTTTGGTAACAGAGGGCTGTTTAATCTAGCAGACAAAGGCATAATGACTTCCAGTGACTGGACGCTGGAGTTAAAATAAATTCAGATTAGCAGCGAGGTGC
Source organism: Emydura macquarii macquarii (assembly GCF_026122565.2). Taxonomy (NCBI): domain Eukaryota; kingdom Metazoa; phylum Chordata; order Testudines; family Chelidae; genus Emydura; species Emydura macquarii. The sequence continues at coordinate 201,867 of NW_027130449.1, read as the reverse complement.
AAAAGTTGAACACTGAGAGACTCAACCATTGGAACCACTGAGGTTGGAATGTAGGGCCAGATTGTTAAAGGTATTTAGGTGCCTAAAGAGGCAAAGTGGAGCCCAATGGGATTTTCACAGGCACTTGGTGCCTAATGCCTACAATGGGAGTGAGGCGCCTAAACGCTTTTGAAAATCCCACCAGGTGTCTCTCTGTAGCGTTAGGTGCCCGGTGTGTGGCACATTCCCCATCACTTGAAGGCTGAAAGTGAAGACTGGAATCCCAGACATTCTGGTACTCCCAGAAATGGTGTGGGGCTGACCCCACCGGCACAGCCCCAGACCTGATGGCATGACCTCACACTCACCGTGCACATGAGGTCACGCTGCATGTAGAAGAGCACGTCACTCCACCACTGCGATTTTGTGCATGCGAGGTCACGCCAGCGGTGGCAGCAAACATGCTTTTCAAAATAGCATCTCCCATCTGGTTTTGTCTCCGTACCAGACTGGGGACAAACTGCCCCAGAAGACGACTGTCTGGTTTAAAACTGGATGAATGGCCTCTCTATGGATGACTTTCTAAACAACAGAACTCAGCCACACAATATAAGCTCAATGCAAGAATCACTGGGTGAAATTCTCTGGCCTGTGTCAGGCAAGAGATCAGACTAGATGATTATTATTGTCCCCTCCAGCATTAAAATCTAGGAACTGTAAATGGGGCGACGCTACGCCTGTTTGGTTAGAGACAGGCACGAGTTGCTAATGCCAGGTGTAGATCCAGACATAGCCAAAATTCAAGGGAGTTAATCTGACTATCCCAAGGATAAATGTGCTGTACAGGCCACACAGCAGATCTTCTGTGGTTTAAATGTGGCACCTCACATAGATTTCCCTTCAGTCTAATTTAAAAAGTAATGTAGGTTGGACCTGGGCATCAGAAGAAGCACACAGACGAATATCCCAATTCTGAAGTTAGGAGACTGTTCTTAAAAAAAAAAAAGCTGTCTAGAGCTGTTGTTTCAAGAGAAATGTGGAAGATGAATCATCTGGCCTGCTAGGCCTGCCATGACCATTGGGTATTCTGTCTAGTTGCTAGGAGCTGTTATAATTTTAAACAGATGGATCATTTTATGTGGTTCAGAAGTTTGTATGCTGGCAATCCTTGCATCAATATTTACTTATACTTGTTATGTAGTGGATAATTTTGCTAATCCGGTTTTCTGACCTTTCTCCAGCACAGAGCAGGCTAACAACTGCCCTCAGCTGGCTGATTTGCATAATCACAGGTTTCAGGGAAAATAATTATTATACAAAGATTTAGTTCTTTCCTCAGTCTCCAATTTTGTACCGTGAGGTGCTTATTCTATTTTAGCAAGTATGTCTCATTAGCTGAGATTCATCTGAATTGTTCTAATTAGTGGGAAAACTTCATGAAGTTTGAGCCCATCCCTAACTCTCATCCATCTCCATTCCTCTCTCCCAACCCAACCCCATCTTTCTCCTTGCCCTCACTTTCCCCATCTGATCAGATACTGCCAGGCACTAAGCACATGCACACTGGCGCTCAGTCTCTACACACTGAGCTAAAGCTCTCACCAGAATACCACACATTTAGGAATATAGGGTTGGATTCACAAAAGGACATAGGCCCCTAACTACCAATTTAAGCACATAAATCCCAGAATCAGGCACCCCTGGGAGTCACAAAGCCCCCATCTATCTTCTGCCAAACTCATGAAATGCCTAAACTCACTTGGGACCTAGATTTTTTGCAGTAAAATTCCCCGTGCACCTATGTTTCTGTTTCCATATGTGCACTGCTGCTCCACATCTGGTGACTGGGCACCTAAGCCCCACGGTGATGCCCAAACCAGGGGAAGATAGACGTTCCTCCATCTAACTCGCCTGCAGGGCCTTTCCAGTAAGTGGGCTCAGAGGCGGCCTACCAGTTCAGGGCCCTATAGGCACCGGCTCTTCCACAAAACTGCTGGGAGGAAGAGGACCTCCCTTCCCACCTTTGGTCCAGTGGTTCGGGCACTCACCTGGGACATGAGCATCCCCCACCATGAGTCCTCCCTCTGCCTGATGGACAGAAGGGGGCTGCCACCTCTGAGGTGAGTGCCCTACCCCCTGACCTCCAGGTCATTTGGAGAAGGGGCAGAAATGGTGCTCAGCCTCAGTATCTCCCACTGAAGCTGTTCCACTATGGAGAAGGCGAGAAAGCATGCCCATCTGTGGTTGGAGCAATTACCTGAGAGGTGGGGGATCCAGTCCCCCTGGTCCAGTGAGTTTTTAAATTTGTTCTCCACAGTGGAACCGCTTCAAGAGGAGAGACTGATGGAGCCTCACATCAGAAACTCCTATAGCCGAGTGCTTAGAACACGCCTCCAAGAAGCAGCGAAGCCCTGTTCAAATCCCTGCTTCCCACTCTGGCAAAGGGAGGACTCAAACCAGGCGTCTCCCACATCCCAGATGGATGCTGTAACCACGGGACTGAAAGTTACAAGGCCCAGGATCCCCTCACCCCTGTCTTCTTGTGCAAATGGTGCAGCTGCCTAACGCCAAGTGAGGGTTTGCAGCTGAGAATCCCAGGCAACCTGGATGTAGGCCCTGCCCTCCTTGAAAGGGGAGTTTAGAATACACCGCTCCCCAGGGCATCTCCCATTGGCTAGCTTATGGCACCCTCTCAGCGTGCTGCCTTTTGTTAATCCCTTGAGGTGCCTCCCCATTCATTGTATAGGGCCAGGAGCCTAGGTGCCGAGCTCAGGCTTTGTGCATCCCAGTACGTTCACCATGCCGAAGTGTGAATTTATTACCAAACTTGATCAAACTGACAGCCCATCTAGCCCCCTTCCAGTCTCTAATGGTGACCAATTCCAAATGCTTCACAAAATGGAACACCAAAAAATCTTGTACTGGACAATGATGGAATAACCTGCCCATGGGGAATGTCTTTTTATAGCCCAGGCACTTAAAAGTCGGTTTCTGTTGGGCAGGATGAAGACTGATCTTTCTTTCACAGTTTGATCCCAGAGAGCTCCACTAAGCATATGCTCCTTATCCCCCTACATGGGACATTTGCAGACAGGAATGTAGCAGGTGCACTTTGCATTTTTCAGGTTGCTATCCTAAACAAGCTGAGCATGTAAGCTAACAAATTTTGTAAAGCTTCATCAAGATTTACCATGGCTCAATACACTGAGCATCAATTATTAATAAGGAAGTAACTTCATCTCTTGGGATAACTGGCAGAAAAATGTGATTCAAAGAAATGTCTTGAAATTTTTCTTCTTTTTATTATTCCAGTTTTAGAAGACCCAACAATCCAATAAATCATTTAAAAAAAATATTTTGTTTTAAAAGGACTGGATTATTTTTAATCTGGGAGCTGGTGACTCCTATAGTGTGGTCTTCTCTAATGGCTCCTAGTCTCCAATAGACAAAGCATCTAGTGACACAGTTGATTTATAGTTTACCTTCTGGAATACATACAGAAACTGTAACCTTAGTTACGGTTTAGAAGCTTCAAGTGACTGACTCAGGCAGCATTGTATGGTTCACACTGCACACACAGCACAAAAGGTAAGGCCTCTGTAGTTCATTTCAGTCTTATTGCCACAATAAGACTTGCGTTCCTGAAGCTCAGTCGTGAGTTTTCCAGTTGGTTTGCCTCTTTTCTTCAGGAGTGAGTGATGCAGCTTCTTCCCAGAACGCCTATAAGTTCCCATAATAATTCTGTTGCATTCATCGCTTTATATTGATTGCAAGTGTCACTTTTAGCTTTTAGGTCAGACCTGTGAATAAAATAGCCCAGCAGTCACCAGCACTCATTGTCAGAAAATGAGTGGAGATCAATCAAAAGCACTTCCCATTCCTTAAATAACAATAATAAAACTGGGATAAAGTCCCCATGAGTTTGTTCTAAAAGTCCCCAGCTCACTAAAATGTGAGTGGTGGTTCTACAGATTGGTGGTAGGGGGAGAATACAGGTGGCTGTTTCGGCAGCTACTATGCAGCTAGTTTTAATATTAATATAAATGGCAGCGTCCATACTGCAAGGCTTCAGCTAGGTTCCATGCTCTGGCTTTTGTCTACTGCCACTGAATGTGTCTAGTGTCGATCACAAGAGGCTGTGTAGTACGTAGTACTGAGAAGTGGTTTAGTATTTGGGCTGTTTAACCCCGATGAGATCTGGCTGTTCAAATCGCATGGAAAGGGGGACTTCTAGACTTTGTAATACCGAACTGTCCAGCACAGAGGTGGGACACCCTTTGATATAGCCCATTCCAGCAAAATTCCGGTCACTACAGCTGACCTGACCATCTGATCCTCAGTGTCTTCCTCGGTGCCTTCCTCTCGGTCAAGCACTGTAATGATGCAATTTGTCTTTTTTCAGCACCCTTACCCAACGGAGGATGAGAAAAGGCAGATAGCAGCACAGACAAACCTGACACTTTTGCAAGTCAATAACTGGTGAGTGAACCTGTCGAATTTTTCTGCTTTCATAGTTATTAAACGATTGGCTTCACCTCACTACTCTCAGTATCCCTGCTACTCCTGCGACTTTCACCACATGGGTAGCAGGATACTGATTAAGTGCTTCAGGCAACTTCTTTTATTGGCCATTTCTCGGCATACAATGGGCATCCAAGCCCAAGGAGAGGGCCTTTTTTGCTGTTTTTGAGGTGTTGTATGTAAACAGTAGAATAATGTGGAAATAGTTGTTAGGGAAAATAACTAAAATTCAAACTCCGGCACCTTAAGGAGTCAAGTTGATTCTTCTAAGTCTGAAGACAAAGGAGTGAATTTGCATCCACTGGGCTAAAAAGAAAGTTGACATAAAAAAGAAACATCTCTCTATAAATTGTGTACAAAACATTTCAAATCATGTGCTCCAGGTAATGCAAGAACGATGCTGCAGATCTTCTCTGGAAATCCTGTTGGGTTCAACCCAGATGTGAATTGAGTTTACCCATGTCTTATGAGGAGAGGCTGAAGGAACTAGGCTTGTTCAGTCTACAGAAGAGAAGAATGAGGGGGGATTTGATAGCAGCCTTTAACTACCTGAAAGGGGGTTCCAGGGAGGATGGAGCTAGGCTGTCCTCAGTTGTGGCAGATGACAGAACAAGGAGCAACGGTCTCAAGTTGCAGGGGGGGAGGTCTAGGTTGGACATTAGGAAAAAGTTTTTCACTAGGAGGGTGGGGAAGCACTGGAATGGGTTACCTAAGGAGGTGGTGGAATCTCCATCTTTAGCGGTTTTTAAGCTGCGGCTTGACAAAATCCTCGCTGAGATTATTTAGCTGAGGTTAGTCCTGCTCTGAGCAGGGGGTTGGACTAGATGACCTCCTGAGGTCGCTTCCAACTCTATGATTCTATGATTCTATGTCATAAAACCACCCCATATTTGCCATTCTCTGTTCAAGAGCTATCCTTGCTGGCAGTGAGGTGAGAAAGTATCTTACTGGCAGAACTGTGTGGCAACAGACTGGAATAGGTCAGGGCTGAGATGCACTGGCACAGCTGTGTGTGACCATGCACTGGAATAGCAGTCATCTCACAGTCACCGGCAAAGTTTCATTTAAATTTTCATTGAATTTTAATGTTTACCTGATATTTGGGTTGCTCTTCTCCATTTGTCTTCATTAATCAGCTAATAGTATCAGTAAGACTATGGCTGCAAGGCAGGGGTGTGATTCCCCTGCTCGCATACACATCCTCGTGCTATCTGTCCCAGGCTATTTATGACAAGCCCTGCTCATGTATATATCCTGTGCTAGCTCTCATCGAGCAGGGTAGCCGTGGTGGCACAAGTAGTGGCCAAGGAAGCACAGCTAAACCATGCTGAGTGCACGCCCACTGGTGCCAGGCAGTGCCAGGCTGCTACTCCCTGCGCCACCGTGGCTGCATTGCTATTTATAATCAGGCTAACTCAAGGAGAGCTAGTGCGAGGATGCATATGTGAGTAGGAGAATCTTCCCCCTAGCGTGTAGTGTGGACAAAGACTCAGTCTCATTCCATGTAATACTGTCAACAGACATAACAATAACAATGAAATAAAAATAATACACGGGATGTCACAGTGAAACCAGAAGATAGAATACTTTTAGAAACTCTTCTGGGCCCAAATCGGGTCCGATTGAGGTCAGTGGCAGAACTTCCACTGACTTCACGAGGCCAGGCTTTGGCTTCCTAAGATAACAATTGCTAATAAAACCCCGGGAGAGAGCAGAGCCAAACTCAGATCCAGAAAACACTTTGGGTCCAGTTCAGGCAAATACAGTCTGGATATGGCAGTGCAAATCCCTGGGATGTCCCTGGGCTGCATTTAGCGGTGACAAATATGGTGGTATAAACACATCAGATCTGATTCACCACTACCAAAAATCAGGCTTCTCAAGTGATTCATGCTCCTAAAGCAGCATAACTTTCACAGCTCCTGCATTCAGTATGTATGCAAAGTGAGTAAGTTACATGTGGGAGGCTGAAGGCAGTGTAACAGAGAAAGCAACTAAAAGGAAGGTGTAGTCTCACACACACACACACACACACACACTTTAACTTTCACCGCACCATAAACAGTACTTCTAGGGCCAACTCCCACTGACTTCACTAGAGACTGCACCCACTCATACCAGGGGCTGAATTTAGTTCCCACAAATTACCACCTCAGTGCAAGTTGCTCTGCTGTAACACTGACACATTCAGAGATCAGTTTTACCATCCAGTTTGTATATCTACAGCAATTCCACTGCTTGTGCTGCCATTATTCCAGCTTTACACCAGTGTAAAAGCAGAACTGGACACATACTCTTTAGAACACTAATTTAAACCGAAGCTGCTCCAGTGGAAGATACTCCCTCACCGACCTTGTCTGTCTTAAACCTGCAATATCACTTCCCTCATTTGGGTCACTGCTGTGTTCAGTTTCTTGGGCTGCATTTGCCACTGGTATAAGTTTGTGAAGTCCATAAAGTTACATCAGGGATGAATTGAGCCCTGAGTGAAACTTTTAACTCCTGGAAAAGACTTCCAGAAGTAAACTTTTTGGAAGTGCCCATGTGATTTAGGAGCCGAAGGGTCATATTTTTAAAAGTATTTCGGTGTCTACCAATGCAGATAGGCAACTAGTGGGATTTTCATAGGGAGCATTGTCTGGAGAGTACTTTACTGTTTACTTGGGGTCATCGGCTGTTGATTTTAAATGGACTATGATCGTTTGTTACGTCTATCATTGCATTCTGCTGCTGTTTCATTAGCAGCACTCAATCATGCCAGAACAAATTGAGCAGTAGAATGATTAAATATGGAAAGATAAAATTTACTTATAATAACTATTAAGTTTACCAAGGGCCTGTACTGATGCCTACTACCCTCACCTAAACTCTAGCCACAGTAGCTGGTATACATTTGCAATCTCCTAGTGCCCTCTGCTGGTGAAAATACACATAATGTGTAATTAGTGTTTTCTTTTTCTACTGAGGATAATAGTTAGAAAAGTCAGCATATTCCTAGCAGTTATAACAAAGCTCTTCTTGTGAAATAGGGTAACATTTTCAAAAGCTCCTAAGGGCTGGTGTGCATAGGCAAATAGTTCAGAATAGCACTCACGGAATACCTACTACAGAACAGCTATTCAGCACTAACTCCCCTGGTGGACATTCTTATTCTGCACTGCCTTTGTCCGGTTTAGCTTTCCCTACTTTGGAAGTGGACTAAGCTAAACCAGAAAAAGGCACTCTTTAGTGTGCAATAAGAGTGTCCACATGCAGAATTAAAGCAGAATAGCTATTGTGCTTTAAATGCACATCCTAGCTTACTTCACAATAACTTCCTTATGTAGACAAGGCCTAAGCAGTTTAGGAGCCAAGTTTCCTTTTCAAAAGTGACTTGGGCACTTAGAACCAGCTTTTTAAAGGGCTTTAGGTGCCTAAACAATGTGAGAGTTATTGACTGTGACCAGGAGACAGAGGGACTGTCTACATTGCACTTCAGGGTGGACTAGAGGGGTGTGAATTGCAGAACACACCAAAGTGTTGCTCCAATGGGCATGCTGCTGGTGCAAATGAAAAGGTACCTAGTTCTCATTGACCTAATCCTGTTTGAAAGAGGACTATGTTAATGCAAACTGAGTATCTTTTAGTTTACACCAGCAGTATCCACACAGGGCAGTTAGAGCGCAACATTTTGGTGTGCTCTGCAATCCACATGCCTTTGTCCACACTGTGGTGCAGCATAGACATTGCCAGAGATTTTTGGCTGCTGGGGCATGGGTTACCTACTCAGCTGACCTGGCTAACTCCAGGAGAGGGTTTGCAGCTGAGAATCCCAAGCAGAGGGTGGTGCCTATCTCCGGATCATAACCAGGTGCACCCGGTCAGTCGCTTAGGCACCTATGGCCCTCTGCTTTCCCCGCTCTTCTCCTGGCTAGTGTAGGTCACTTCCCACTCAGCTGGTCAGTTTCTGAAAATCTCTTTCTTTGGCACTTATCTATCCCCAGGCGCACCATATGGAGACTCGGTGAAACTGAGCTGCCTAACCTGGGGCTACAAATTCCACTAGCAGGGGCCACGTGAGGGTTAGGTCTTGTTCTGCTCAGCTGAGCAATACCTAAATTCCTTTTAAAATTCTGGCCCTCAGGAAGCTAAGTCTCACTGCAAGTCAGTAGAACTTAATCTCCTGCATCACTCAGGCGCTTTTGAAAATGTTCCATGTAGTCAATAAGTGGAAGAAGATAATTATTCTAAAACCTCATCATAATTCTGAACCTTCAGCAATGCAAGTAACTCCCTGTTTTTTCCCCGTGCGAAGGTTTATCAATGCCCGACGGCGCATCCTGCAGCCCATGCTTGACGCGAGCAATCCAGATCCAGCCCCCAAAGCCAAGAAGATCAAATCCCAGCACCGTCCCACTCAAAGATTCTGGCCCAACTCTATTGCAGCGGGAGTGCTGCAGCAACAAGGAGGCAATCCTAGTACCAATCCGGACGGTAAGAATGGGGCCGGGACGTGACGCAGAATTGGCTAGTGAAGTCCGTAGAGCACACCTGCCTTGGTTATTGTACTTAGCAGGTGCACAAGTCCTCTTTTCATAGGAGGAAAGCATCTAAAACTGAAAGCAACTGGCAAAGATTGTGTATGATTTCCGCCATAATTAGAATTTTAACAGGGCTGGGGGTTTAAAAAGGGAGTTACTATTGTGACAGGGTCAGACTAGCTGGCTACCGGAGAGTGCTCGAAGTCCAATATATCAGCCCCAGGCTCAGCAAGTCCCTTTTCCCCTGGTAGCTGAGCAGGGGTTAGTCCAGGTTAATGAACACACCTGGAGTCAATCAAGGCCCCGCCCAGGACTTGTTAAAAGCCTCCCCTTCAGAGAAAGGGCTGGAGTTGTGAGAGTGAGGTGAGCTACCAGAGAGTGTGAGCAGGCAAGATGCTGTCAGAAACCAGGAGAGTTTAGGAGAAGGAGCAGAACGCTGGCAGGAGAGAACCCTGCAGCTACAAAGACTGGGGGGAGGGAAAAACCCTGCCTGAAGAGGACAAAGGACCTTTCCCAGGCCTGGAGGCCTGAGAAAAAAGACCCTGCCAGAAAGGGAAGATTGAACTGGACATTCGGTTCGGCACTACCACGCCCAGTGGGGCTGTCAGAGGTCAAGAGCCTCTCCTGGCAAGGAGGCCAGGAAGGACCCCTGTCCGAGCAGGTAATGGACATTAAGTCAAGGGACACGAGGAAGTAACCCAGGGAAACTAGCAGCTTTCCTGAAGCCACAGCACTAGGCTGCTACTTGTAGGGTCCCTGGGTTGGGGTCCAGAGTCGAGGGCCCCAGCGTAGAGGCGAGGGCCTCTGAGAACCAGAGATAGGACTGGGACCCAACACGGAGCAGCCACCTTAGAGCGGCTGCATTACCCTTCCCCACCACTAGAGGGTGGAAGAACACTAAGGAGTGAAGCGGCTCCCTGACCTATCGCTAGAAGGAAGCGCTGGGCCCACTGAGGTAGAGGAAGAGTCTGTCACACTATCTAGACAGAATATTTTAAGAAGTAGAAAACTGCACTAAGCCTGAAGGTGTTGTCCCCAAAAGGGGTCTTTGCAGCATAAGACACTACACCTGCACAGAGAGAGGCAGGCTGCGTACATAAAAACGATACAGTGTGAAGTAATGTCAGTAATTAAGAATGTTTGTCCATTAACAAGCATGTGGCTCAGCCATACTTGTTGCTCTCACTTGCCATGGGATAATTCCAGTTCTGGAGAGGAGAAATGTGAGGTCTTCTTTCTTGAATTTTATCCAGTTTCTCTCACTGTACTTCTGCATATACAGAGGAGACTCCAGGTCAACACATACCAGTGAGTCATGCTCCTCGTGGTGGGGAAACTCTACTGAAGAAACAGTGAGACTAGTATTAAGAAGAAAAATATGTAGCCCCCTTGTCCACCCAGTTACCTCCTTTAATGCCAATCTCCTTATGGGTTTTGATGGACAAGGCTGGGTTCATCTGGAGCTTGCCTCCAGCTCAGCAGCGTGTAACTTCGTTATTTTCTTCCCATATGAATTTATTTGGCGGTGCTTCCACCTCCTTCGCTCCTTCCTTACAGGGTTACCGGGGCAGCTTGGAAGGGAAATTCCAGCCAGAGGGTAACCCCCACTTACTTGTCAGGTGTTTGGAGACTCCCAAGAAATACCACAAACGCAATATATCCAACATAGTAACTGTATTAAAGAGAAAGTAAACAGACCAGGGTAGAACCCACTCTCAGGGTCACCAGTGCCCATGCTGAGAATACCCAGGAATTCCCCTAGCCACGTGACCCGCTAGAGGAAGAGTAAAATGTAGCGACCCATCAGTGCACATACTTCGTAGGGCCCTTGGTGACTTGTGACAACGATATCTTCTGTAGCAGCAATACGCAGCTTGGCTGACTTGGCTCAGTAGAGCTGAAAAGCTTAAAAGACTCGCATGTGGGATAGGCTGGTCAGTCCCTGCACAGGTTTAATAGGCCGCAAGTAACCAAATCCCCAAACCCTGATCCCCAGCTAAGCAGACAGCTCTGGAAATAGGGTGTCTCCCACAGAATGTGCCTGGGTATCTGAGTAAAAGATGCTGCACTCACAACTCCACAAACGATCCTCAGGTTCAGAAATCAACCTGGACTCCTCAGCACTGCAGAGGCTGGCGATCGCTGCTGGCAGCGTCCTCTTCACGCAGGAATCAGGCTGCTCTGATGCCAGGATCCTCCACCATCAACGGGTGCAGGGCTCAGGTGAAGATCATCATAACTCTACGAAAATCCCAACGCTAGATCTCCTGCTCCAGTGCTCAGCCACACACCGCAGGCAGCAGCCCTGCCCGAGCCCCAGAGCAGCACTTGCCATGTGGGGACTGGTCTAGCTAGGAGATGCAGGGCTAACGCCGCCTGGCAGAGGGGGGAGTTTACCTAGCAAAACTCTGTGCACTGGGTGCTACCCTGAGGAGCGAAAGAACCAAGCTGAGGGATGCTGCTGCCAGGCATCCAGAGGCCAGTTCTCAGGGAGACCCTTCATGCAGGCCTGGACTCACCAGCACCCCCACAGCCAGTCCTGCCCTTTCAGTGGTTGGCTCCCGCTTCTCCAAAATGGCTTCTCCTCTCTCCCAGCACCCCCGGGAGCGGCATCTCACATCCTGCTGGTCAGGCTAGGTCTTCTTCCCAGGCTGTGACTTGTCGACCATGTGACTCTACGCTTCCCCCTCCCCCACCCCGAATTGGCCCCTCCTCTGAGCAGGCAGCTGGTGGTCAGCCAGGCACCCTGACATCCTCCCCGAGCTACAGGGGCCGTCACTCGACATCGTGTCTCTCCTCGCTCCCTCAGGGCTGCCCAGCAACTTCTGAGTCTGCCTTTGGCCCCCTTCCCCCCAGGGACAGTGCCTCTCCCAACACTACCCACACACAGACCCAGGGACCAAGGTTGGCTCCTTGGGGGTTACATATTGATCATTAGTGTCTCCCTTTGGGAGGACGGGTTGCCAGCAACTCCATAAATACTCAAAGGGCTCTGATTTCTTCAGATTAGCTTGGCTGTGGTCTGTTTCATTGTAGGCTGCTTTCATTGTTCAATGACCTTCTGCTGGAGGTGAATGAGAACCAAGTGCCCGTGCAAATTCTGCTACATCTGTCAGCTGTCTTTGATATTGTTGACTCTGAGATGTGCTGACATGGTTACATACAGTCAGTCTTGAGTGGTTCTATTATTTTCTTGCTGAGAGGATCCGTAGGGAAATGTTGGGAGACTGCCCCAAAGATGCTGCAGACATCTCGTCACCCCTCCTGTTTTACATGTATGTGAGGCCATTGGTTCTTGTATTCTAGAAGATTAAAACTTGCAAGCAATTTTGCATAGCATAGTGTATGATATATCATGTATCTGTCTTTCCCTCAAGAAGGGAGAGAGCTGTGAGTCACCTTCCCCTCTTGGAAGGAAGGAGAAACTGGCTGAGGAATGATTGTTGTGTCGTGGAGAGAAGGTGGGTAGAGGACTCCCAGGTGGGGGCCTCCTTTTCTCCCCTCAGTTGTTGCTCTGTATGCTGCAGAGAATGTTGGGGGCCCCAGGAACCCTCCCAACCAGTAACCAACATCTCCTGCTACTCTCTGAAGCTCCCCTGGTTGGGAGTCATCATTTGGCCAGCCGAGAAGAGGGAACAGTCTTAGGAAGCATAGCTGTTCCATGCAGTGGAGATCGGAGAGCCGGGAGCTCCCTCTTCCCTTTGATGTAACCTCTGGCTGTGTCTATACCAGCATGTCACAATGAGCCTTGTATATTGAGGTGCTATTGGCCATTCCTGTTGAATGTGGTGACATTTTTAATAAGGGCATTTCACTAAATTCTTTAAGTATTTCTCCAACATCACAGCCACAGTCATCACCACTGACTAACCATCAGTCTATCTTCTAAGAGGATGGCAGGATAAGGTTTTTCAAACTATTTAAAATTAAAAACTGTAATTATCCTCTGTTTGCTAATTTGCCTAATGTAGGCATTAGCTCTGAGCCCACTACCTTATTACCAATGCTGCATGAAGTCTGTGTGCTAGCAGCATTCAGTTGCAACAGATACTAACTATTAAGTAGCACCTGAGCTTAGATTAGGCTCCATTGTGCTAGGCACTGACAAAGATATCATGAGAGATTCTCCCTGCTCCAAAGAGCATGCAAGCTAAATAGATAAGAGTGGGAGGGGGAAGTGGATTGCCCAGGATTATACAAAGGGACAGAAGGACAGCCAGAAATAGCAGCCACATCTTCTGACTCCAAGTCTAGGACCCTGTCCACTAGACCCAATTGCCTCAGCCCTTTGGCTCTCTTAAGTAGCGAACAGGTTACTAGTTCTTAAAATGCACCAGAGACAAATGTAAAGGTGATGGAAATAGTGGTTTAAGTTACATATTGGTCAGCATAAATGTGGGTGAGCATAAGATGAATGAATTCATACAGTGTAGCAGTGGAGCTGCTGGGGCTGTAACAGGAAAACACCCAACAGGATAGTGTAAGATAAAGTAAGCCGTGAACTGGAAGTGTCAGCATTGAGGTTGCCTATGCATATGCACCATGATACAGTCTTTAATTACATGACTACATACTCTTTTTCCACAGGACCCTCCCTCATTCGGTGCAGAGAAAGGACAGTGCTCAGGGAATGCACCAGCTATTCAATATTTCCATTCATTGTGTGGCCTCTGCCTTATGTACTGCCACCATCCAAACTCTGCCCCAATTATAAAATTATTAATTTCCTTCTGGGCTTTTCTATCATCACTGTGATATCTGAACTCTCAAACAGTAATGAATGTATCTCTCAACCCAACTGGAGTTTTACAGATGGGAAAACTGAGATGAAGTAATTTATTAAAGAGAGATCTCAGGACTACCTGACTTCCAGTCCCTGCACATTCCTCCAGGCCACAATCTATCACTGGTAGCAGAACTGAGCATCCGCAGCTCCCCATGATTTTAGTTGCAGTTGTGAGTGTTCAGCACTTCTGCAAATTAGTCGTAGGTGTCTCCCTGTCAGACCCAGGTGAATGGGCAGCCTGGAAATAAGGAACACACACTTAGTGGCCATCTATAGAAATTTGGGTTAACGTGACTTGCTCAGCAGCACACAGGAACTATGATGCAGAGCTGGAGATAGAGGTCAGATCTTCTGATAGCTGCAGCCTGAGTCACAAAATCATCTATTCCTCTTCCTGCAATCCCTGTCTCATTCTCTACATTCCTTTCAACTTCAGAGAAAATAAGGTAGAGGTCCTACAAAACCTCATTCCTTACACAGCTCAGATTCAATATCTGAGCACCATCCACTCTGCGCGCTGAATAAGGCAGAGTCCTGTGCTCCTGTAATTAAAGTCTGTCTCATAATATATATGCACAATAATATATGCACAAGGGATGGAATGCAACCTTAATTCTGGGATTTCTTTCAAGTGCTTGGCTTTGCAGTCTTAGTTATAACAACGAGAGTCCTGTAGCACTTTAAAGACTAACACATTTAATTTCTGCAGGCATAAGCTTTCGTGGGCTGCAACCCATTTTCGTACAGCCCACGAAAGCTTATGCCTGCAGAAATTAAATGTGTTAGTCTTTAAAGTGCTACAGGACTCATTGTTTTTTCTGTATACAGACTAACACGGCTACCCCTCTGGAACTTTTCAGTCAGAGTTATGTTATTTTAACACTTTTTCCAGTGTAATTTTCTATGTTTTTTCAAAAGAGGGAAATAATTATGTTGTGTGCATCTGTAACTACCCTCATTAGGCATCAGTAAGGTCTGAACCCCAGATCTTCAGCACAAGCTTTCACAACTTGAGCTCTGTTAGCTGGTATCAGGAGAAGGTTGCTAGTCTCTGTGAGCCAGCCACCAGAGGAAGACCCATGACTTACTGAAACAGTGTGAAGAGTAACCCCATTTTTCAGACATCAGTGCCAAGGATGAAGATAAGGAAGTTTCCTTCTAAGAGGAACTGTGGCGAAGTGAATGGGATTTGAGTCTCCCCTATCAGAGCCAGGATTTTGTTCCCAGCTTCTGGACCTTCTCCAGGCAGTATGAGGCTTTGCTCTATAATAAAGTGTGTGAAGGGTACAGTTAGAAGAAGAGCGTGTAGAAGTATAATTCTTCTGGTTGTTAGCGCAGTGCACCTTTGAGTTGGAAGATCCATTTTGCCCAGGTCCTGTGTGAGATTTGAACGCTGTGTGAGATGCTGCAGATCAGCACTGGGGTTACGCATATGCAGAGCTATGGAATGCTGAAGATTGTTTTGCAGGCTGTGAAAAACAAGCTTTACTACTCCATGCACAGTGACTTTTCCCTGACCTCAGGACTATCTCCTGCCAAAGGCCAAGGTCTTGCTGCTGACCCCAGAGGCATTCTGACAATCACTTCTACACGCTCTCTAATAATAACCATGACCATGATTCTAGACTGTAGTTTTCTAAATACCTCATGATCTTCTGGCTATGGACTTGACTCCAAAGCCCACTGAATACAGTGGAAAGACTCCCATTGACTTCAATGGTATGCACCAGGTCTTAAATTGGGGTCTTCATAGCCTCTGGAAATCTCCGAATCCAGATACTGTGAGCTGCTGTCTGATGCTCAGTACCAATCAAGCCATTTCTGGCTGGTTTTCTTTCATAAGAAGCCTGCTGAGAAATCCTTAGACTGGAGGACAGGCTCCTCCATCCCTGATATCCCTGCACTGTTATTTCTCCTTCAACACAATGCATCTCTGCTGTGCGATTCCTGTCTCCTGCCATTCAAACCAGAGGAACTGAAAGGGGTGTCCACTCCTCCTACCTTTTTCTGGCTTTCTGAGTCTAAAGGACTCTGCCTCTATCTGTCCTTCCTATCCTCGGTCTCTGCAGGCCATACAGTCATGGGACCAACTCCTCTTCCCTGTGCATAATTTATTAGAGGAAGAAGTTTGTAGCATTTAATATTATTGAGTTAGAAACACCAGCATAAACATAATGTTAAGTTTACAAATGGAAACATTCAAAAGTAAAGAAATGACTAAAGTAGGTTGTTTACGCAATGCTAATATTTATATATTCATCTGCCATGAGCCTGCTATCCCTGTTTATATGGGTGCCTCATTTTGCCCTCCTTCCGTGCCACATACACAAAACTAGCATTTCAAGCTTGTAATCTTGCCTTCTGGGGTTAAGTTTATGAATATTATGAACTTCCTAGAAATTACCTGAAACAAAAGCAATTCACCTTCCTCCTGTGTTATCGGGGCTTCCTGAGCTTTTCTGGCCCTTCCCTCTGGCTTCCTGCTCACTTGTATCAGGCCCAATCAGGCTAACCCTGCCCTGGCCTGCCCCAGATCTCCAGCCTGGACACTGCGGGGAACACTGATCTTCCACAGCCCTGGTCTCGCTCAGACTGAGCCAAGAATTTTGCTTTACATAATCCCACTGGTCGCCCTCCCTATTTGTTCCATATGGCAGTGAGGATTCCTTACACTCTGGCCTTAAAGGGGGAATGTCGCTCTAACAGAACTGTGCTGTATGTGCCTCCCAAGGACATGCACCCTGTTACAGCATCATTAAGATATATGCTTTTAATTACAAGATCACGTAGAATTATTTCTGCGTGGGTTGTATGAGGGAGTGTTATGCTATGCATGTGATCACTGCAACTTTCTGGGCCACATTCTCTTTAGAATTACCAGAGTGTAAATCCAGGGCAAGGTTGGATGGTGTCCAGTGAATGAGGACCTCTCACTGAACAGTGACAAAAATGAGCATCTCATTCACTTTTGTGCTTTTTGGCTTTGGGTTTTTTTTGCTATGTTGAAGCTTTGTTTCATTCTCTACACATCTTCAAAGATGATCTCTGAGGATTTGATGTAAAACCCTAAGTGAGCTTTAACGGATTTTTTCAACTTATTGCCCTAGGCTTTCTGGTGGTCTCTGCAGCCAGATAGGTCTTATTCTGCAAATGCATCTTTTTCAGCCCTAGGAGATGAGTCTGAGAAAATGAAACATATAGGGGAAAGGTTTATTTCTTTTTCAGCTCTAGGAGATGAGTCTGAGAAAATGAAACATATAGGAGAAAGGTTTATTTCTATGCAGCTTTAATCTTAGGGACAGCCAAAAACCAGGAAAGAATGGCTTGCTATCACTCTTCTCTGTGGGCACAAATGTCCTCTTTATTTATATCCCAAAGGATTAAAACATCTAACTTCTTATCTGCCAATGACAGAAAGTTAGAGAGACAAGGTGGATGAGGTAATATCTTTGACTGGACTAACTTCTGCTGGTGAGAGGGATGAACTTTCGAGCTACACAGAGTTCTTCCTGTAATATTCTGGGACCCACATGGCTACTACAACACTGCATAATGACAGGAGATGGCAAGGTACTCATGAAGGGCTTTACATGAGATCTCAGATACAGCAACTAAGTCTCTGGCCATAAGCTGTGACTGTGTACAGACTAGAGCTTGACAAGTAGGGGGAAAAGATTTAGCCAACATTTTGAGAACATCACAGCTTAACTTTGTTATCTGGAAAGACAATGAAGCAATTAACTAAACAATCAATTTGTAAGCACTATAAAGTGCTAAGCAACATTAAGCATGGATTTGTCAAGAACAAATCATGTCAAACCAATCGAATATCCTTCTTTGACAGAGTAACAAGCCCTGTGAACAGGGGGGAAGTGGTAGATGTGATATATCTCGACTTTAGGAAGGCTTTTGATATTGCCTCACATGAACTTCTCACAAACAAACTGGAGAAATAGAGCCTAGATGAACCTACTGTAAAGTGAGTGCACAACTGATTGGAAAAATATTCTCAGAGAGTCAGGCCCAGAACCCAGGGAAGAACAGTCAATGGCACCCACCCCCTTAGAAAGGGATGGTTGAAGTTTATGACCATGAGTGGCACGTAAAGCTCCCCATCCCACTTCTTCTGCATGCATCCCTGTCCACACTCCACCCCTGCTCCACCACAGGCCTTGCCCCCACTCCACCCCAGGCCCCGTTCCCTCCCCTGCTCGGCCCACTCACTGCCGCATCCCTCACCCTCCGCTCGGTCCCCCTCCTCTCTTCCACACTCCCCGTTCCCCTAGATGGTGAGTGACAGGTGCAGGGAGGGCTGAGCGAGGAGGGGCAGAAAAGGGACACAGAAAACAATGGAGAGGGGGGTGAGTGGGGGAGGAGAAGAGGGGCACGCGTGGCAAGCGATGGTGGGAGGGCTGAGTGGGAAGGAGGATTGTGGTGATGGGGAGGTAAAACAAGGAACAGGAGGTGTGGAAGAGAGGAGATGGAGAGATGCGGTGGCGCGTGGGCCGAGCAGGGGAGGGCATGGGGCCTGGAGTAGAGTGGGGGCAAGGAATGTGATTGGGGGATGGGGTGGGGCCTGGGTGGAGCAGGGGCGGGGTCTGAGGAAGAGCAGGTGTGGACAGTGGGCAGTGCCATGTGCAACAGAGGCAGGAAGGAGAGCTAGCTTCCTGAGGAGAAGCTTCACCCACCACCCATGGCCCAGGCCCTTTTAAAATCTCCAGGCCCCTGGGCAATTGCCCACTTTGCCCCCCCCAATGGTGGGTCTGCAGAGAGTAGTTATCAATGGTTCACATTCAAGCTAAAAGGGCAAATGGAGAGAGGTCCCACAGGGATCTGTCTTGTGTAAGGTTCTGTTCAATATCATAGAATCATAGAAGAGTAGAGTTGGAAGGGACCTCAGGAGGTATCTAGTCCAACCCCCTGCTCAAAGCAGGACTAACCTCAGCTAAATCATCCCAGCCAGGGCTTTCTCAAGCCGCAGCTTAAAAATCTCTAAAGATGGAGATTCCACCACCTCCCTAGGTGCTTCACCACCCTCTTGGTGAAAAACGTTTTCCTAATATCCAACCTAGACCTCCCCCACTGCCACTTGAGACCATTGCTCCTTGTTCTGTCATCTACTACCATTGAGAACAGCCTAGCTCCATCCTCCCTGGAACCTCCTTTCAGGTAGTTAAAGGCTGCTATCAAATCCCCCCTTTCTTCTCTTCTGCAGACTAAACAAGCCTAGTTCCCTCAGCCTCTCCTCATAAGTCTTGTGCTCCAGCCCCCTCATCATTTTTGTTGCCCTCCTCTGGGCTCTCTCCAACTTCTCCACACCCTTTTTGTAGTGGGGGGCCCAATACTGGACATAGTACTCCAAATGCGGCCTCACCAATGCCAAAAAGAGGGGAATAATCACTTCCCTCGATCTGCTGGCAATGCTCCTACTAATGCAGCCCAATATGCTATTAGCCTTCTGGGAAACCAGGGCACACTGCTGGCTCATATCCAGCTTCTTATCCACTGTAACCCCCAGGTCCTTTTCTACACACCTGCTGCATAGCCTATCGGTCCCCAGTCTGTAGCTGTGCATGGAATTCTTCCATCCTAAGTGCTGGACTCTGCACTTGTCCTTCTTGAACCTCATCAGATTTCTTTTGGCCCAATCCTCCAATTTGTTTAGATCCTTCTGTATCCTATCCCTACCTTCCAGGGTATCTACCACTCCCCCTAGCTTAGTGTCATCTGCAAACTTGCTGAGGGTGCAATCTACCCCATCCTCAAGATCATAAATGAAGATGTTGAACAAAACCAGCCCCAGAACCGACCTCTGGGGCACTCTGCTTGTTATCAGCTGCCAGCGAGACATCGAGCCATTGATCACTACCCGTTGAGCCTGATGATCTAGCCAGCTTTCTATCCATTTTATAGTCCATTCATCCAACCCATATTTCTTTAACTTGCTGATAAGAATACTGTGGGAGACCGTATCAGAAGCTTTGCTAAAGTGAAGGCATATCACGTCCACTGCTTTTCCCACATCCACAGAGCCAGTTACCTCTTCATAGAAGGCAATCAGATTGATCAGGCATGACTTGCCCTTGGTGAATCCATGTTGACTGTTCCTGATCACCTTCCTCTCTCCCAAGTGCCTTAAAATGGATTCCTTGAGGACCTGCTCCATGATTTTTCCAGGGATTGAGGTGAGGCTGACCGGTCTGTAGTTCCCTGGATCCTCTTTCTTCCCTTTCTTGAAGATGGGCACTATATTTGCCTTTTTCCAATCATCAGGGACCTCAATTGCCACGAGCTTTCAAAGATAATAGCCAATGACTCTGAAATCACATCAGCCAATTCTCTCAGCACCCTCAGATGCATTGCATCTGGTCCCATGGACTTGTGCATGTCCAATCTTTCTAAATGATCCTGAACCTGTTCTTTCAGCACTGAGGGATGTTCACCTCCTCCCCATTCTGTGCTGCTCACTGCAGTAGTCTGGGAGCTGACCTTTTCTGGGAAGACAGAGGCAAAAAAGGCATTGAGTACCTCAGCTTTCTCCATATCCTCTGTCACTAGGTTGTCTCCCCCATTCTGTAAGGGGCCCACACTTTCCCTAATCTTCCTCTTGTTGGTAACATATCTGTAGAAATCCTTCTTGTTCCCCTTCACGTCCCTTGCTAGCTGCAACTCCAGTTGCACGTTTGCCTTCCTGATTTCATTCCTGCATGTTTGAGCAATATTTTTATAATCCTCCCTAGTCATCTGACCATGCTTCCACTTCTTGTAAGCTTCTTTTTTGTGTTTAAGCGCTCCAAAAACTTATTTGTTAAGCCAAGCTGGGCACCTACCATATTTGCTATTCTTTCTGCACATCGGGATGGTTTGTTCCTGCGCCCTCAATAAGGTTTATTTAAAATACAGCCAGCTCTCTTGGATTCCTTTCCCCCTCATATTAGCCTCCCAGGGGATCCTGCTCATCAGCTCCATAAGGGAGTCAAAGTCTGCTTTTCTGAAGTTCATGGTCTGTATCCTGCTGTTCTCCTTTCTTCCTTTTGTCAGGATCCTGAACTCGACCATCTCATGGTCACTGCTGCTCAGGTTGCCACCCACTTCTACTTCCCCTACCAAATCTTCCCTGTGTGTGAGCAGCAGGTCAAGAGAAGCACGTCCCCTAGTTGGTTGCTCCAGCACTTGCACCAGGAAGTTGTCCGCAACACTCTCCAAAAACTTCCTGGATTGTCTGTGCTTTCCAGCAGATGTCAGGGTGATTGAAGTCTCCCATGAAAGCCAGGTCCTGTGAACTGGAAACTTCCCTAGTTGACTGAAGAAAGCCTCATCTACCTTGTCCTCCTGGTCTGGTGGTTTATAACAGACACCCACCACGACATCACCTTATTGTTCTTGCTTCTAAGCTTAACCCAGAGACTCTCAACTGGCTTATCTCCAGTTTCATACTGGAGCTCAGAGCAATCATAGTGCTCTCTTACATACAGTGCAATTCCTTCATCCTTTTGCCCCTGTCTGTCTTTCCTGAACACTTTATACCCATCCATGACAGTGCTCCAGTTGTGTGAGTTACCCCACCAAGTCTCGGTAATTCCAATCGTATCATAATTCCTTGACTGTGCCAGGACTTCCAGTTCCTCCTGCTTGTTTCCCAGGCTTCTTGCGTTTGTGTATAGGCACTTGAGATAACTGGCCGATTGCCCTACTTTCTCAGTGCAATTCAGGAGGCCTCCCCTGTTGTACCCTCCTTCTTCTGCTTCCTCCTGATGTCCCACTTCCCCACTTTCCTCTGTGTTTAGATCCCCGTCCCCCATCGAACCTCATTTAAAGCCCTCATATCAATATCATAAATCATATCAAATTTAAATATCATATCAAAATAAATTTAATAATGGGCTATTCAGTCTAGCAGAGAAAGGTGGAACATGATGCAATGGCTGGAATTTGAAGCTAGATAAATTCACCTGGAAATAAGGTGTGAATTTTTAACCAAGAGAGTAATGAACCACTGGAACAATTTACGAAGGGTTGTGGTGGATTCTCCCTCACTGACAATTCTGAAATCCAGATTGGAGTCTTTTCTAAAAGATCTGCCCTAGGGGTTATTGTGGGGCAGTTCTCTGGCCTGTGCTACACAAGGGGTCAGACTAGATGCTCCCAAAGGTCTCTTCTGGTCTTGGAATCTCTGGATAAAACCTCTGCTTTGGCATTTTTAATAATGTTAGAAGACCTTGAACCAACCTTTGATTCTGTTATTAAAGACTCTGTTATTAAAGACACGTAATGTCGTGAAATGGGCTACAAAATGCAATAAAAAACAAGGTATTCAAAAGTTTAACAAATTGAGGGGGAGGGGGCGCCGAAGACATGCCTCACCTGGGGCGCTATTTGGTCTACGGTCTGCCCTGCCTGGTAGCTTAGGGGTTAAGGCATTCAGCTAGGATGTGGGAGATATAGATTCAAATCCTTGATCTGCCTGATTTAGAGAAGGAACTTGAAACCAGGTCTCCCATGCAAGTGCCTGGCTCTTGGGCATTCTGAATGGCACTTTCTGTTTTTTCATAAGAAATAGCTGTCTTCGATTAGGTGCCTCACTCCAGAAGAGGATTCACAATTGGGAATGTGGTTGAACTAGAAAATTTCTTTTAAAAAAAAGAAAGAAATTTGTGTCCACCAGTTCTTAAACTTATGAATTAATGGGACATAAATCTGGTTCTCACTAGGTTTGTGAAACTCCCTTTGAGTCTTCATGTACTGCTGCAGAGTGCTTTCCTAATAACTGTTCTGTCAGCCAGGAAGATTTGAAAAATAATCTTGCAATTATTTTTATCTTGCAATATCTTCAGAGTTGACTAAGTCATGAAGTTGACAGTCCTACATTAGAGTCAGAGAGATACCAAGAATTCATATAGGGACATAATCTGCATAAAATCATTGACTTTTCAACTGAATAAAAATAAGGACATTTAGGAAAATCACCTCTCAAAATATCTTGTCGCTGTTAGACTAAAAGGTGTTTCTGAACTGTTGTAGGCAGCACTGCCGCCGAACCTCACTTATAGACCGATTGCATTACCACTGCTCTCTGAAGCTGCTGCTATAAATAATTAAAGCAGATGTTGTGTTAACTGCTTTTCTTCAATAGTTTCTTGTCCTGCACTACCCCAATACTATATGTTTTAAAGTTCTGAAAACGGATTAAACAATTAATAATTCAAAAGCAGAGATTTTACAACCTGATTTGCAAGACTTTTCTGTGTGTGTGTTAATAAGTTTTTGGGGTTTTTTGGTGGCGGGAGTTCTTACGTTACTGCTTTTGACCTCCGCTTGTGTGAAGAACATAAGAACAGCCTCACTGGGTCAGACCAATGGTCCATCTAGCCCATTATCCTCTCTTCTGACAGTGGCCAGTGCCAGGTGCTTCACAGGGAATGAACAGAACATGCAATTATCAAGTGATCCATCTTCTGTTGTCAACTCCCAGCTTCTTGCAAACAGAGGTTGGGGAACTCAGAGTATGGTTTTGCGTCCCTGACCATCTTGACTAATAGCTATTGATGGACCTATTCTACAGAAACTTATCTAATTCTTTTTTGGACTCTATTGTAGTTTTGACCTTCACAATTTCCCCTGGCAAAGAGTTCCACAGGTTGACTGTGCATTGTGTGAAGAAGTACTTTTGTTTGTTTTAAATCTGCTGTCTATTAATTTCACTGGGTGACTCCTGGGTCTTGTGTTATGTGACGGGATAAAGAACATTTCCTTCTTCACTTTCTCCACCCCAGTCAAGATTTTATGGACCTTTATCATAACCCTCCTTAGTTGTCTCTTTTCCAGCTGAAAAGTCCCAGTCTTTTTAATCTCTCCTCATCTGGAAGCTGTTCCACACCTCCAATCATTTTAGTTGCTCGTCTTTGTACCTTTTCCAGTTCTAATATAACTTTTTTGAGATGGGGTGTCCAGATTTGCACGCAGTAGTCAAGCTGTGGATGTACAATAGCTTTATATAGAGACATTATTATATTTACTGTCTTGTTATATATCCCTTTCCTAATGGTTCCTAACTTTCTGTTAGTTTTTTTTGACTGCCACTGCACATTAAGCAGTTGGTTTCAGAGAACTAGCCACAATGACTCTAAGATCTCTTTCTTGAGTGATAACAGCTAATTTAGATCCCATCACTTTTATATGTAGAGTTGGGATTATGTTTTCCCATGTGCATTACTTTAAATTTATCAACATTGAATTTCATCTGCTATTTTGTTGCCCTGTCACCCAGTTTTGTGAGATCCCTTTGTAACTCTTCGCAATCAGCTTTGGACTTAACTATCTTGAGTAATTTTGTATCGTCTGCAAATTTTGACTAAAAGTCAAAACACTTCAGATGAGAAGGAGCATTTGGGAAAAGGGGAGGGTGAGATGCAAAGAGACGTACAAAATAAGGAGAAAAATAAGCACAAGTGCAATAATGTGAAAATGAAAGTGAGAAACAGAGAGAAGACAAATGAAAAGCAGAGAGGTATAACATTCAGTGTTGCCAGCTCTTGGAGCACTCATGATTTTATTGCGAGTCTCACAATAGTAGGTGTTTTTCATGGAGGTATGTGATTCAATGAGAATCTCAGCATTTTCCCCCCACCTTTTTTTTTTTTTAAGTAAATCCTGGTTGTGGAGAAAACCTTGAAAACATGAACGCTTTAAAAAACTTCTGATTTTTAAACCAGTCTCGTGGATTTTTTGGGGACCTTACTAATGAGTTTTGAAGGCTCAGAGTTGGAAGCACTGTAGAGATTAGCCTCCCTTTTCCCCAAACCCAGGAGTGCTACCACACTTCATCTGCCATCTGGACCCTTTTTTATAAACTTAGGCCCAGTTATCTCAGAGACTACTTCTCCCCTGATATCCCACTGTGACAACTGTGCTCAGCAGGTACATTTTGGCTAGCAGAATGAAGGGTGATACTCACAGGAGCAGGAAACAGGGCATCTTAAGTGAAATTCAGCCCCTCTGGACGTAGGTCTGAGCTAAACCTCCCTACTTTTAGAGCAGCCTGTAGGTTCACCACTTTCTGTTCCTGCTCCCCATTGAGTGCAGGCTGCATTGCAATCATACAGTCATAGCAGTTTGAGGTGAAGAAGACATGTTAGGTCATCCAGTGCGATGCAGGCTTGTTCCGTACAGGCATTTCCCTGTATTTTTTCAATCTGGTTTTAAATATCCCAAGCAATGGGGCCTGCTCCATTTGTGTTCAGCGACTGTTCCATACTGAATCCATTTCACTGATCATCTTCCCTGATGTTGAACCTATATTTCCCTGACCTAATTTCATCCCATTTATCCTAGTTAAACCTCTTGCATATCACTAAGTAATTTCTCTTCCTCCTTAGTGTTAACATCATGCAGATATTTCCAGTCTCTTAACCTGTCTCTTAAAATTTGCCGCTTAGTCATACTATTCCTCTGAGTCATTCTCTAGCCCCTTAGTCTCCATCCATCTCTACAGTGGGTTTCCCCTTCTCTTTTAGGAACTTGGAAGCAGATCAGAATTTTGACCCTGGGCTGAGTTTCAGGGAACCAGTCTCAGAATTGTATTCATTCAAGTGGAGCAAATGGCAAGATTCAGGCCTCCATTTTCAGCATAACCGTTTTACTATTGCAACTCACTGTTGCATATTTCCTGGCAGTAGCCTGTCTCATTTTCTCTGTTCCTGGCTAGTTTCCCAAGGTGTATTAGATGCATTTTTCCAAGATGAGTCTCTTTTAATTATTTTCAACCCATATTTCCAATCTTTCTGATCACTTTATATGATTCTTTTACCCGCTCAGGTGTTTGCAACTCCTCCCAATATTGTATCAGGTGCACTGCTCTGGTCGTCTGTCACAGATTGTTATTTACCATCCCTCGGCTTAGAGAAGTTTGGTCAGCTGTGGTGTAAAGACACAAAGTGTTTGCCCAGTATTTGGGGATGATATAGAGCCAGATGCTTAGCTGATGTAAATTGGTGTAGCTCTGTTGACTTCAATGGGGAGCTGCTGATTTACACCAACTGAAGATCTGACTCCTTTTGGTTGGTGGTAACCATGCTAAAGTGTTATCCAGGTATTACAGTGATGGTTAGTTATAAATACTTACTATAATAACCTTGAAGTGTTGCTTAGAAGAGAAACATTAGCAAGGTGTAAAGAAGTAGCAGGTTGGTGAGATGAGTGCATAGCTTTCCTGGGAATCAACTCTAAAATGCCTGTTGCATTCACGCAACCATACACATGCCCCTGAGTGCTTGTTTTCAATGAGCACTCCATAGCATCACAGACAGTAAAAGTCACTTCTACGGAGTCACTTGTCTTGTCTCTTGGACTGGCCGTGCCCAATGCAGCATCATTAACCTACGCATTCAAAAATCACAATCAAGCCCCCCAAAATCATGAGATTGGCTAAAAATCATAACATTTGAAATAAACAAATAAATAAAATAAATAAAATCAGTTTCTTTTTATTTGCCTCCTGGTTTCTGAGCCTTTAGGGTGCCCTGGGGTTACATTTTCAGGTTTTTCTCCACAGCCATGAGAGCTGGAATCATTTTCTTGTAATGGAAGCTTTGATTCTCACGTATTGACATGACTCCAGCAGACGGGGCATCAAGAACAACATCAAATATTGCAAGACTCATGCTAAAATTGCAAAATTTGGCAGCACTGTCAAACGCCAAGTGTACACAGACCTGTTAAGACTCCAGATTTGGCCAGAAGGCTTCTATTTTCAGGTGCCTTCTGAGGACTTTAAATCTCCTTGAAATATGCAGAGACACTCTCAGCTTCATCTCCATAATGGCTGGAGGTGGGATCTCCAGGGTTATACTTGGAGGTGTGTCTGGAGTGACACTGGGCCATGCTCCAGTCATTTCTCACTAGCTAGAGACACCCACAAGATAGAAGCAGACCTCACCCACCCGAGTAAAGTATTTCAATCAGGCAGTGAGCAGCCAGTTCGGCATTTGGCAGCCTAGCCAGAGCTTATCCCAGCTGATGGCAGGAAGCAACCTGAGCCCCCACCCAGGCAAGGGCAAGCAGCAGCAAGGATCAAGGGCCAGAAACCCCATCACAGCCCTCAGGGGGCCATAACTGTCCAAATCACCTGTCCATCGCAGTTCCTATGCTCCGAAAGGTCCTTCCAGGCTGCAGTTTTTCCAGACTTATGTTCTGCTTATTAGGACATTTGATATTATTCATGTAAATAAGGTGATGCATAGTCATAAAATATGCAAATTAATCCACTAAGCATAAAACCTCCAGAATTGTGAAACTTCAACTTTAGCATGCATGCATACAAGTTTGAAAACTGTCATTACTGTCCTTTTGTGCCTCAGTTTTTCCATCTGTAAAGTGTGGATAATAAAATACCCACCTTTTTAAAGCTTGTTACATCCTCAGATAAAAGTTCTATCTATTGATAATAATATTTTCCTGCATTTAATATGTCACAGTCAATCTTATTACTGAAAAGTCAGTTGTTGTGGTGTTTTACCTGAAATATTGCTGTGTAATTCAGTGATTCCAACTGCAATGTATTAGATTAAAGAGAAGGTTTGATGTTCACATCTCGTAATGAATGAGATGTACTGCGAATGCCAAACAATGTGGGTCTTTTCATGTCAAGTCAGCAGTCATGGTGAAGCAGTGTGATGTCAAATGGCATTTTGACGCCAGCAAGGTACAACGTACAAATGTAATTCTATATATCAGATGTTGTTTTTGTTTTAGGCTCCATAATTATGGACAACCTGCAGTCCCTGTCTTCCGATAATGCTACCATTGCTATGCAGCAGGCCATGATGGCAGCTCACGATGACTCACTTGATGGAACAGAAGATGAGGAAGAGGATGAAATGGAGGAAGAAGAGGAAGAAGAGCTGGAGGAAGATAATGATGAACTCCAGACAACTAATGTCAGTGACCTTGGCTTGGAGCACAGTGACTCACTGGAGTAGCAAAGAATTGAAGGTTCCCTGGTTTAAGGTAGAGCAGATGCCTCCTGGAAAGATGTTTGCCTACCTAAATCAGCAGCCTGAGGAATTTTAGAGGAGCCCTGATCTTTGACATACAAGCCCCCCACATCGCTTTAAAAATTGTGTGTGACAAAATCAAGTAATGATACCCTTACAAAATGTCCCGCTTTCCTGCAATACACTGTGGGTGTGGACAGGAGTGCACATTGAAGAGACCAGTAGAATGTGCAGGGTTATTATTTAAGTGAAGGACATATGTTTACAAGGCACATATTGTGGCCAGTTTTTTTTTTCTTTGTTTTTGATAAGAACAAAAAGTGTTTTTAGGGTAAGCTGTTTCTGTATGAATGAGTCTTTGATGGATGTTATCATGCAATGCCTTTTTTTGACATGCAAGTGAGAGGCAGATCTGTTTTCATTTTCACTGCTTTTATGAAAGATTTATAGATGCAAAAGGATTGATGCTTTTTTTAAAGTGAAAGATTGTAATGAATATAAATATCGAAATGTAGGAAAATCAGCATTTGCAAATTTGCAGAATTTAAAACTGAACATTGAAAGAATTTAGTGCTGGATCCACTTAGACTCCTGATTAGCGCTGATGAAATTAATTTCAACTCTTCAAACTTCCATTTCTTCCTATATCAGAGTGACAAACCCCAGGAAGTACAGAGGGGACACACACATGTTGGTATAAATCAGTCTGATGATTGGGTCCCAGACTGAGCTGAGCAGCCTTTGTAGGAGAACCAAAAACATAGAAACTTTCAATGTCATGTTCTGCTTGTGAGACAGTTAGTGAAATTTCTATGCTGTAGGTGCAATGTCAAATGAACAAGAATGCCCCCTAAGTGATGCCATCTGGGTACCAGTAAATGTTCTGAAGATCACAAATACTCAGAAACTGGTCAAGAAATAATTGGACATTCTTATGTTGTAATGTTTTAATCAAATATAAAACAGGAAATGCTAAATTTGCCTTGTCCATCTGAAACAGACTCAGATTTCAGAACGGAAAAGCAGTCTCATATTCTGCTATGCTATGATGCAAGCCAACTCAGTTTGATCGTCTGTCTCCGGGAATTCATGGGTTTCTGAACTAGGAAAAGGTTCTTGAGCTAGCTGAAGTTGCTATCCAGATGGTGAAATATAAAAATGTCCCTTCTATTAGCTCAACCTTTCATCTGGAATCCCCGCCGGCTCTCCCGCTCCTGGAAAGCATCCTGCCAAGAGATTGACAACCCTAAAACAAAAGCCATCTTGAAATAAGAAATCTATTTAGGCTGTGCAGAGAGTGTGCTTCCCAGTGTAGTTCCACTTCCCAGTGTAGACATACACTTGTTAGCTCTGCTCAAGTTAGTGTGCTAAAAAGAGCAGTGGGGGGGTGGGGGTTGCACGCGTGGTGGCTTGGTCTAGGCACCTTAGTAAGCATCCACCCACAGCTGCTTGGTACATACTCGGGTGGCTAGCCCGAGCTGCCGCCCGAGCTGCCCCAGCTACACTGCTGGTTTTAGCACATTAGCCTGAGTGTGTGTCTACCCACACCTGGAGGTACATTCCCAGGCATGATCTTAAGCATGTTTTATAACAGTAGGGTGGGATCAGATCTATAACAGTTTTGTTCACTGACTGAGGAAAAAGAGATTGTGTGAAGTACTGGCAAAACTAACCACAGACAAGACTTTCCTGAGATCAGAAACATTTGCTGACCTGACTACCATATATTCAAATGCAGTAAACAAATAAGAAGAACCAGATTATTGACGTAATCACAGAAATGGCAACAATTCTCGTAGTCACATAGTAGAAAAGAAATAAAGTCCCCTTCTTAGAAAGTGACTTCACCCCAAAACATCACTTACAATCTCTTCCTCGCTCCATACATCATGGCAGTGAGTGGTAGCACTGAAGATGGCTGTGTTGTCCATACAATTTAATTGAATGAACTTTCAGTCCCTTCGTAAATTGTGCTCAGGAGAACAATTTCCGTGACAAGCCTTGGATGGCAATGTCGTGCAGGCTGAGAGTGACCATTAGCAAAACAACTGGGGACCTTCAAACCACGTTTGAGAAGCAGCCAGCCAGTGAGGCTGAGGAGGGCTTCCTGAAATGAATGTATTCCTGCCTCCCTGCAAAGAGCTGATCTTTAATGTTTGAATGGAAATTTGAGAAAGAAGTAATCTTGTTGATAATCAGTGTTATAGAGCAATATGTTTTGCTTACTTTCCATACCATGATTAGAACAAGTTTCCCTTTTGAAAATGCAATGAAACTACAGCTGTCCATAAAATAAGAATTCCATTCCACACTCAATCAATCAATCGGCATTTCAGAACACAAGCAAACTGAAATTTGCACACGTGAGAGCAACCCCACAAGAGCCAATAGCCCGATGGTTAGGATATTCAGCTAGGGTTTAGAAGAGCCAGGTTCTTGTCCCTGCTCTAATTCAAAGCAGGGACTTGGACCTGTGTCTTGCACATCTTAGGTAAATGCCCTCACCAACAGGTCTCATCCACACTTCAAAATTAGGACAACATAGCTAAGGTATTCCTGGGTTTGAAAAAGTCACTCCCCAGAGTGATGTTGGTATGCTGACCTAACCCCAGTATAGCTGCAGCTAGGTCAGTGAAAGATTTCTTTCATCGTCCTAGCTACTGTCACTCAGAGAGGTGGATTACTTACAGTGATGGAAAAAACCCTTCTGTCCGTAGGAAGTGTCAGGGTCATCGCTGTGCTGCTGTAGCACCTATAGTGTAGACATGGCTTCGGTGTTTCTCACCTGTCGGAGTTGTGCCACTGTGTATAAATAATTCAGTTTTCATTGGACCAGAAAGAGAGACTGTCTCTGCTGCTTGGCTTTCTCTCGCTCTTCCGAGAAATTCCATCCTGGACCTTAGAAACCTTCCCATTGAAATGATGCATTTCGGTGAAAAGTTTTGGTTTTGAAAACTCTGAATTTTCCAATGAAACAAAAAAGTTTTGGCAGAAAATTTCCAACAGCTGAGAGCTGGCATGGCAGCTTTTCTTTTTTGGTTCATATTCTTACTTAAAAATGCACTCACGCAAACACCACCCCAGCACAAAGCATGCTGTGTGCACCCATACCTGTTGGACACAAGTTGTTCGTGCTGGGGCTAATTAACACACACTGAGTTTTGAGACAGAGTTTCAGTGAGTTTAATGTTTTATGATGGAGCTTGGTGCCATTTTTAAGAATTATTTTTCTCTCGCAGTGGTTTTTCCTGTCCCCTGAACTATTGTTTCCAGTCTGCTCCTTCTTTTACCTCTTGAGCAGTTGAGAGGTTTGATTATCTACAATAAGGGTTGAATCCATAATTCCTTGGGAATTTATTGGAATGGCAATGGGCATAAAGGCCTGTTTTCAGTACTGACGTGGCGCGAATGTAATATGTCATTTCATAGAAATTTAATTGTAATTTAGTATTAACTCATGTCCATGTATTATAAAGTGCTACCAGATGAGAGTTTGCAGCTGTATCTTATTGTGAGTTTATTTATATGTTCTTGATAAAGGATTAGGAATAAAGTATAAGAGAAATCTAGGTCAATGAAGGGGACCCAGGGTTCCCCAAAAAGTGAGTTCTCTGGACTTGAGTCCCAATTTTAGCCATGCATCATAGCCACCACCTTAATTGTCTGGTGAGTGTGACTGAAGGACAAGAGCTTTCTGCCTCAGAGAAGGCACTAATTCATTGTTCAGTGAAGCTGCAAATATTCTCAAAATCCAGATGTGCGGTATGTGTCTGGACAACCGGAACAGATTTGCAGGTCTGAATAGTCATTTCAGTTTGTCCAAGAGAGAGTTACGGATCACATTGCTCCTAGTAGGCATGCCATACCTGGGAAGGAGGGCAGGTTTGCACTACCGCTTAAGTCGATATAACTTACATCTCTCAGGGGTGTGAAAAAGACACTCCCCTGAGCAATACAAAGCACAGTCACCTAAGTGCTGTCCACACTGGCTCCATGTCGATGGGAGACGCTCACCCGCTGACATAGCTTGCGCCTCTCATGGCGGTGGAATAATTATGCTGATGGGAGAGCGACAGAGCAGCTGCACAGATATAGAACTTCTAGTGTAGACCTGCCCTGAGAATCCAAAATACTCACAGCTGGATCACAAAGTAAATGGATTTCTAAATAAAATAAAATAAAAAATGCCGGGATTGCTTTGTACATCACCTCAGACTAATTCATTGTGCTTTTTCCTGCTTTAACCATTTACTGTTATCGTCTTGGCTTTCTATTTGAGGCTTCCATGCGGGCAGAACTAATTAGCAGCTCCATGGCTCTTCCAACACATGTAGGTTGTTCCTTTCAGAGAAGAGGTTTATGGCACCAGAATATCCCCGTGTAGTTCCAGTCCTCCTTGCTATTCAGCAGGATCCATCCTTCTGCATTAACAGGGCACCGCAGTCCCTCAAGGGACTTGAGAGTAAGAAGGTTTCACTGGAGTTACAGAGCAGAACTTTTCCAGACCAAGGTTAAGATGTTCTGTCTCTCCTCCCACTGGGTTTCTTTCCTGTCAGCCAGATCTGGGACTCATCCAAAGCTTCCCCTGCCTGGGGCAGGGATGAGAACCTCTGCCAACTTGGGATCTGTGCTGGGACCTGGGTCACAACACCAGCCCTGAGACAGACCTTGTGTGCTACAGCTCTTTTCTACCAAAACTGCCAGTGCTCGTGGGCTGAAGCCATGCCTCTCTTCCCACCAAACTCCACAATATTAGAGGAAACTGCAGGAGAAGCAGCTCTGCAGTGCTCGTGGAGCTACATGCCAAAGCCGTTTTTCCAATGGCTAGTCTAGTGCCTCTCCGTGCCTTTGTTCTCCTCCTGCAGGAGCTGAGCAAAAAAAACCTCACAGCACTAAAGTCCTTTTAGCGTTGCAGTAAGGAGTGGATGGAGGAGGCCTTCAAGCTTCCCCTTACCTCCATAAAGGCGAGGAGCCATAAGGAAAACCTCGTCTTCCTCTCGCTACCAGAGGGAACTTCCAAGCCAGACCTTCTAGAAAACTCCTTCTTTCTCCCACCCTACCCTTCCCCTACATGTGCAGACAGCAGTGATCATGCCAACCATGCTGAACATTCTGGACAAACAAGTCTTGCCAGTTTGCTACAGAGAAAGGATTTCCAATACCTGACTTGACTGGCCCCTCATACCAATGTGTTAAACTCAAAGAGCTATGGAAGCCGGCTGACCATCAAGGATTTAAGTCAGAGGTACCCTATTTTAATTAGGAAATGCAGCTGTCATAACTTGCATCAGCAAACAGGCTGGGACACAGAGCAAGAATCTGTTGAAGAAAAAGTTAATCTGGTGAATCTGATGGTCGGGGCAGAATCCAGTCGGGATGTATCAGTTGGAAACGAAAGAGGAAGAGAAAGATCTGGATATACTGCTTGATCACAGGATAGATAACTATGACCTGCTAATGTGATGTGGCCGTGAAAAAAGCTAATGGAATCTGAGGATGCATCAGGTGAGGTATTTCCAGGAGCGATAGGGAGGTGTTAGTACCATTATACAAGGCAGTGGTGAGATCTCATCTGGAATACTGTGTGCAGTTCTGATCTGCCATGTTTAAGAAAGATGAATTCAAGCAGAGAAGGGCTATTAGGATGCTCAGAGGAATGGCGAACCTACCTTATGAGAGGAGACTTAAGGAGCTTGGCTTGTTTAGCCTAACAAAATGAAGGATGAAATGAGCTATGATTGCTCTCTATAAATACATCAGAGGGATAAACCCCAGGGAGGCAGAGGAGTTATTTAAGTTACAGGTTAATGTTGCCACAAGAACAAATGGATATAAACTGGCCGTCAATAAGTTTAGGTTTGAAATTAGACAAAGCTTTCTAACCATCAGAGGCGTGAAGTTCTGGAACAGCCTGTCAAGGGCAACAGTGGGGGGTAAAACATCTAACTGGCTTCGAGACTGAGCTTGATAAGTTTATCTTAGCATGTTTATATTATGAGTTTATATTGGCAAATTAGTTTATATCAAATAAGTCTCTCCAATGGCTGAGGCAGGAGCTGGAGGGCTCTGGTTATTACAGAGAATTCGTTCCCAGATATATGGCTGGTGGGTCTTGCCAACATGCTCAGGGTCTAACTGATCACCATATTTGGGGTCGGGAAGGAATTTCCTCCTGGGTCAGATTGGCAGAGACCCTGGGGAGTCTTCACCTTCCTCTGCAGCGTGGGGCACCTTTAAACTAGTGTAAATGATGAATTCTCTGTAACGTGAAGTCTTTAAACCATTATCTGAGAACTTCAGCCAGAGGTTGTGGGTCTATTACAGGAGTGGGTGGGTGAAGTTCTGTGGCCTGCAATGTGCAGGAGGTCAGACTAGATGATCATGATGGTCCCTTCTGGCCTTAAAGTCTGTGAGATCCAACTGGTAGGAACCATTAACCCCTCAGCTGCCTCACCCCAGAAAATAGCACCACAGACAATGAGTGTTCGGACAGATCTTTCAATATTGGAGACTGTACAAATGGAGCATCTACTTCTCTGCTGGAGAATCTACTTCTCTGCAGTAGGTTCGAAGAGCTAGGAGCATGGCTGGTGGATGTCTTCCATCCTTTCCCAATCATTTCATTCAGGGTGGACAAAAATCATGATTTTTTAAAAAATTAAAATTGATTATTTTATTTAAATCAGTTTTAATTAAAAATCAGACTTTTAATTTACATATTGCTAATTCTTCCCATTTATAGTCTTCAATTGCTAAAGTGGATGTGTTGTACTTGTTTCTTTAATAGTTTCCTAACTGCTAGTCGAATTTTAGATTTTACGTGGAAATTTTTTCTACCAACAATTTTCACACAAAAAATGCTAAACTGTGCTGAAAAAGATACGTCTAAGGCCTTGTTAACATCCTCACCATGGAGACAACACAAACATAAAAGTAATAAGCAAATTGCCTGTACTATATTTACACCTGCCACCACTTTCTGAGGTACTATCATTGCAAGAAGGATGAAATACTTTGACTAGTCTTTTCACTTCTAACAAAGTTTGCCGCGTGATGTAAATGGGGTTTGTGCACCTTGGTCACTTAAGTGCTTTTGAAAATCCCACCCTTGGGTACCTAAATATGTGTTTGGGAGCTTAATTGGAGGCTCCTATTTTCGAAAAGTTTGGCCTAAGTGTATAAAAATGGTTGCAACAATTTTGTTAATGTATCAAAAGTCTAAATCCCCTTTTATTGTTAACGCTGAGGCAGATTTTTTAATTGAAGTGATTTTTATGCCACTAAGAGAAACGTTTGTAATAAAAATAAAAGTTCAGCCTGTGGCGCTGCAAACACTTATGCACATGCTTGACAGTCAGTATGACGAGCCCCAAAGAACTGAATTTGCCTGTTTGTGTGAGGAAAGTAGTGCTCCTGTTTATGTGTTTGATGCGTAGGGACCTTAATTTTCGTATTTTCAAATTTTTTCTGTTGCAAGACACCCTGGGCCTAGAAGTTGAGGAATTTAAAACCCAGTATTTTTAATTTAGTTCACTATAGATTTTTAATTCTAAATTGAAATAGCAAAATTTTTCAAATGACTTTTGCAAAGCCCCAGCACGATGACTCATTCTGCTAGTCTCCCATTCATTCTCCCCATACCATAGTCCATCTAAGCTTCTCTCTCATGTTAACAGTTTAGTCCTTGAAATGTTCACATTGTAGCCTTTTAGCCCCTATGGTAAAATTGTTTGGGCTCCCAGCAAGCCACTAACTGATCCTAATTTTTTTCCAATAGGAGGTGGAGAAATAGCTGAACTTAATCACTCAAAAGACATACCTATCTCTCTGGTGCAGTTAGAGAGGAGATGGAAGCTTTCATATAGGATCTTATTTCTTACGTGTTAAACTCCTAGCACAGTTAAGATGACAGTTTTATATGGAGCAAGAAACTGGTTGTATCTTGAAAACTCAGCTTTGTGTTAGAAGCTTTGCCATTCACTCTTTATATCCCTGAAGGCACCTCCTTTTTTGATAGTGGTAGAGGTAGCTATAGATTTTGCTCACAGGCAGGGAGAGTTAGCTGATTTATCCTGTAGTTACTGCGTCTTAGTTTTTTTCTCCGGGCAAAGTTAATCTAAGAATGGTCCCAATTTCATCACCACAGAAGATCTTCAGATTCTAGTGAATTCAATTTCCCTGCTCTTACCTGCCTCTTCTTCCATCTCCTTCATCCTCCCACAAATAATTTGTAGCATTCTCGTGATGAAGTTAGGCCACTAAAATAGCATGTTCATAGGACTCAGGTCAGAATCCCTTTTTTGTGTTCTTTAGCGGTCCCCAGCAAGGTTGGAAAATGTCTTGATGCTGTACAACCAAGTGGAGCTATGACTGCATCAGAGGCATGTATGACTGGGAGCCTGCCCCACTTAGGAAACAGGGCTCCTTCAGCAAGAGCTATGGTAGCTTTGCAGACTGACTCTGCTTCATTACTGGATATTTGCCAAGTAGTCATCTGGCATTCAGCTAATGCATGTACAGACACCACCCCGGGGAGCCCACAACAGGCTCAGGAGCATCAGAACGAAGTGGGCCAGCTGCTCTGCCCTGAAGATGAAAGTTTCGCTGTTACACTGAGTCCTGTGGTGCCAGGTCAGGGAAATCTCAAGCATAGAGAAAACATTGCTCCTTACCTGCTCATTGCATTCCTGTCAGTGACGCCCACCCAATGCTGCTGTGAGGAGTTCTAGCAGGTCAATCGGGGGTATTTTTTGTTATATTGGGTTAAATTTAAAAAGTCAGTTTTTCATTTAGCTAAGGGAGAATCCACTAGCTACTCAGGGGTCAGGGGAAAGCTGTCACTGGCAGAAGAAGTGTCACTCTGGGGGTAGTAGCTCTCATTGGGGGATCGAGCTGTCACTCTGGAGGAGGAGGTGTCACTGACGGAGTGAGGGGCTGCCCTTTCCTGGACCGTACTTGTAATAGGCTCTTAAGTCTCCAGGAGGTGTCAACCCAACATGTTTCACTGGCACCTAAATTTACTTTATAAAAATCATAAGTGTCTTGCCATGGTACAGCATTAATTGCAAACCAGGAATATATTTTGCAGGAGCTGATGTAACATTTCACTTGTCTTAGCCTCATAGTTTCAACTGGCAACAGACTGTTCTAGAAAGCCTTCTGTCTTCGGATGAGAGAATACAGTGAATTTACTGGATGTTTCATCAGTCAGATGCTTTTGTCTAGAAAATAATATCAGCTGTTCTAATGAAATAAGACCTGTGGGTTTTCAATATTGTGAGACTCATCTAAAAGCTAGAAGACATAGAACTTCTCCGCCATATTTGGTGCTTTCACAATGGTGCTGGATTAACTCCTGTAGAGGCTGAATGATGTTTCAGGTATAGCCAGTACATGGATTTGTGTGCTATAACCGGATATATGCCTCCGTATGCTTGGTATGTTGTAATGTTGCACACATCAGAACAATTGCTGAAAGAAAATGTGCATGTTTTGGAAGCGATGAAGGGGGTGAAGCATTACCCAAGCTGTTCGCAGCAAGCACTAAAGAATGAGTTAGGTATTAGTTCTCTTTTTTAACTCGGACTCAGGTTTAATATTAGACACCTGGAGACCTGGCTGCTCAAATGTGACAGATTTACGCATGGTAAACAGATTTGTTGGGATCTACATACACTGTCAGTGAGTCCCGTGCTGGGAATATTATGGACCATATTGCAGCACCTGCTCACCCTTTCATCAGTCATAATTCCTACTGATGGCAAAGGGTATTTTGCCCTGTGTGAAGGTTTCAATACTGGGCCTTGTGTGTATAATTAACACATGCAGGGGGCAAAAAGCAATCCCTACTGTTTCACGTTGTTCACCTATTGCATGCTGCTTATTTACTCTTTGAGATACTTGTAAATAATACATGTGAAATTCAACTGTTACTATAAAATGGGTCAGAATTATCACACTGTATCCAAACCCCTTGCCAAACTAGGGAATTGAGGTTTGGATCTGATCTCGCCCTTCATAGCTCCAACCAGTCTCTAAGGACAGCATCTCTCATTGTATAATAGCTTTCTGCACGGCGATTCCTGCATGAGGCTAATTCCTTCACTTGTCAGCTATGAGCATCTGTGCTTGCAGCAGGTAGGTTCTGCAAGAGGCTGTAGAATAGTAGCAGAGCCATCCTGCAGTCAGAACTGCAGCAGTAGCTCTGATTGCTCCTGTGTCCCTTTTTCTACAAGGAACAATGGCCAGTGCATCTATGTAGTGTGAATCCAATGACCTTGGTCTGCCCCTGCCAGCCCCTAAGCTCCATTGCATAGGAAGATGCAACGAGCACCTATGGAGCTGGGCTACATAGCATATTGCAGGCTTCTCAAATCCTACCCCCACTCCCTGAAGACCTCCCTGGAAGAGGAGAAAGGATTGCCCCCTTGAATTGTCTGAAGTCAGGATTGTATATCTGTTATCCAGATCTGGTAACCACTTGGATTACAAAATATTAGGTGAGACAAAGTGGGCGAGGTAATATCTTTTATTGGACTAACCTCTGTTGCTGAGAGGACATACTTTCAAGCTTCACAGAGCTCTTCTGCAGATCAGGTCTGAAGAAGGAAGTTTGAAGAAGCTTGAAAGTTTGTCCCTTCCGTGAACAGAAGTTGATCCAATACAAGATCTTATCTCACCCACCTTGTCTCTCTCATATCCTGGGACCAACACGGCAACAACAACCCTGCATTCCAAATATTGGGATGCACTTTGGACATAGTAGGCAACTGGCTCACTGACTGCAAAGAGATGCAGACAGACTTTAGTAGAAAGCTGCTGAGTAATATTTATGGAGAGTTATTTTTTTGAAGAACATCTCCCCAGGAGTAGATTTTGTACGTCATGTTGTGTCTCCTGTGAGTTTTGGAAGTCAGATGCCATAGTCTCTTTCATTTTGTCCATTCACTGTCAGGAGAAGTACCGAGGCATCTCCTTCAATTCAGTCCAGTTCTGTTATCTACGTTTTTTGCCAGATTGATTTGAAAATCAGTGCCAGTGAATATTCTTTCTTCCCGATGACTCCTTGCCTAGAGCTATAGAAGTATGCAACCCAGTTGTCCCAGGGTACTGTAGCTGAGGGACAATGCAGCATAGGGGTTTATAATAATTTCTGACACACTGTCAAAAAATCACTAGACTCCTTGTTTTGAAACCTGGTTTCTAAGAAGCCAACTCCTGATCCATTTCAAGTCAATGGAAGCTTTGCCATGCTGCCCATACATAAGAAGGGTGAGAATCACCCCTATGCAGAGAGACTGCACAAAGTACAAAGCCTATACTGAAGGCTTAAGTGGAACATAAGTGAAGTATAGGGTAGGAAGGATAGTCTAGCGGATAGGGCACTAGCCTGGGATTCAAGACATCCTACTTCCAACAATGGGCTTCTTGTCTGACCTCAGCAAGTCACTGAATCATCTCAGTTTGCTATCTATAAAATAGGGGGGGAGAAGGCTTCCCTACCTCCCAGAGGTGTTGTATGCCAAAATCCATGTTATGAAGCAATCAGATACTAGGGTGATATGGCTAGATAATAAATATAGTCCTTGTCTTGTTCACTTGCATAGGGATGAATTTCACCCTAAAAGATTATTCATATTTTCCACGGTATGACAGCACTGATGGGCCACCAGATTCTGTCAAAAAACCAAAGTTCTAAAGAAGTGAGAGAAAAATCAGGCCCATGTTTTTATTTCCGCGGCTAGTATGCTTTATTTTAGATCAGATTCATAATGATTATGACATTTCCTGGAGTCTTGTACAAACACAGTTTGTTTTATTACTCCCAATGAGACTTGAGTTGCTTGATTTTTTTTTTTTTAATTTATCTGCCAAAACCTGAGAAAGAGGTGTCAAAGATGCTGCTAAAAATGATGAACATGCAGAATACGACCAACTCCTTGGATGCCTTTGCACTATTCATGATGTGGGTGGCAAAAAGTCAGGAGAAAAATAACCAAAAATATCTAAATATTCAATGCACTGATCAGCTGCTTTGTGCAACAGCAACTGCAAAAGATGGTGATTAGTGCAGATTGTCAGTAACAGTCAGCAACATCTCCATGTGCAGAGAATTGGGTCATGGCTTCATTTTATGGTTATGTAAATTTGCCACCTTTGAATGTAAAAACATTTTTGAATGGTTTGTGTGCATGTCCCTTTTGGGATTTTCAGATAGCAATTATCAAAATGCCAGCCAGCTCCTTTGCTGACAATTTGCATATTCTCTGCTGTGCTCCTTGAAGCCAGTATGAATATGCATGAGAGCTTCTGTGGGAATGCGAAGATCTTCAGTATGTGTTGTAGCAAACATGACGTCTTTATATTTAAATAGACTTTAATAAAAATAACCAATCTTTTATTAGTACATCTATGTTTTTGTTCATATTATACAGAAAGTGGAAGAGAACGGATTACATTTAGATACAATCTAATACTGGCATCAAAAAGAAAAGCTAATGAGCATCCTCTCTCCTCCTCAGGGAGGTAAACAATCAGAACCCATAAAAAATGTGAACAGTCTTTCTCCAAGAGCAGCATTTAATTACTCTTTTATCAGCTTGCATACTGAGCACTAGAGGCTACTGCTTCTGCCTGCTGAACCATCAGCCTCTTCAGTATGTTAAAATTGGAACAGGTTTAATCTCTGTTTGGATGCAATGAGAAAAGTTTAGCAGTTTTTGCTAATTTAAAGCTTCTTCTATAAATCTTTAATTTGTTGTGCAGTAGAAGGATATTCACCGATGGAATTACAAGATTCTTGGTATTTGCTGGGTCAAAGTTCTATTTAACCCAGTTAGGAAACAGCTGATTGAAGAAGAAATAATACAGCTATCTCACTCACTTGCTTTCGGGCTGCTTCTAAGACCTGCCACCATGAACAGTTTTCTAACATACTAGACAAGGGTGGTAATTTTTTCACACCTTATTACTAAAAAAAAGTTGTATTTTTGTACAAATAGTGATATGTGATATAGTGCAGAGAAAAGGGTTGTGTTTGTGAGTTCAGTACTTTCTTCTTCTGGAGTTTCAAGTTTGTCTCCATTTCTTGTCACTGTAAAAAAGAAAAGTTTAATTCTGAGAAAAATTTACTCTTCGTTGTCAATTTGTTTAACATTCATGCAAATAAAGACTGTTTGTTTTTTTAAATGAAAGCTACAAATGTGAGACTTTTCTTAGACTCCAGGATGGATGGTAACTGGCGGGGAACATAAATTCTTCACCCTGAATGCGTCCAAATCACATTCAAAATAGAAAAGCTAAGGAAACTCTCTAGGATCCAAGGACCCACAGAGCAAAGAGACTGTTTTCCATTTCTGAGTAGCAACTAAGATCCTGCAAGAAGTGATGCACCTGCTTGAAATCAACTCACATTAGTAAAGTTAAGCATGTGCTTGCAGGCTGAGGTCCTACATGCCTGATGCAGATACTGTTCTCAGTGTGACTGAGGGCCAAAAGGAAAGCAGCGAATCTCACACACGTTCTTTACAAACACATGTATTCCAATCTAGTGGAAAGTTGTGTGCAGATGTCACCATTAAGTTGGGACTTTGTCATAACAGTTTTTATTGCCCCCATTTTCAATGCCGTTTGCGCAAGACTTGGTACAGGAAGCGAGCAGCGAGTAAAAGTGGTTTTATGTCAGCTGGTGTCTTCTGAGATTCTGTGAAATTCAGAGCAATCTCCGGGCTGCTATAACTTACACATGGCTGCCTGTATCCCCAAGAAATTGATCTGTCATTCAAAAGCCCCACTGTGCATCAGCAATACATTCATGATGCCCTCTACCCGACTGTATTCTTGAAATTCCCCCTACACCAAGAGGCAAAAAGGGACAATGAAGTAGAGCCATAAAACCAGTTCTGTACCACTCTGGGATTTTCCCTAGCTCAGCAAAATTCCCCAGAGGCTAGTTTTACCAATTTAACTGCTCGCTACATTTCTGGAGCTGCACAATTAGAAAACAGACAGTCAGGCCCATTGAGTGGTCATGGAAATCTCATCATTACAGGATATTTCCCCCAAATGATCTGTATTGTTCTATATCTGTGCAAATAACTAGAAGAGCCCATGTGCTGTGAGCGGAAGGAGGAGCTCTGAGCACAGAAATGGTCATTGTGAAGCTTCCATACAGCTTTGTGAATTAAAACAAAATAGCCTTTTCATCGTCTCCTGAGCAATGGGTGAGGGAACCTATGGCTGTCCCTCCGAGGCCGGAGTCCAAGTGTCTGTCTTTTTGTGTCTTGACAACAGTGTTTCTAGACTTCTGCTGACTGATCGCTTCTTTGTAGCTGGGGTTGTCGCTCTGCATCCCTTGATGAAGCATGCATTGCTATCACCAATAAGTTGGTGAAAAAAACTCAATCAAACACAATCTAAGTTAATGCAAAGCATGCGAAATTTATTCCAAAAGAAGAGTGTCCATGCGCCAAACTGACAAAAGGTGTGACTTAAAACCAGAAAGGTGAATAGATCCACCCAATGCCACACAATGAGTCAGTACAGAGCCAGTAATAGACCTTAGCACAAGGGCTGCCTGACTCCCTGCACTGCCTCCACCAGACCACATTGCTTTGCAAGTGAGACTGAATTTGGTGATCTTGGACTCACAAGTGCAAGTGGGTCACAAAACAGGATGGTTTAATTACCTAAAATATCCTGGTGCCACCATTCCAAAGTCTTGGCTTAGCTAGCTTGTCTGGACACTTGCTGGAGCAAGAGGACTTAACAATTAAAGACGTTAAGGACATTACTGGGAAGCTAAAATATTTCTTTGCATCAGTCTTCACTACAGAGGATGTTGGGGATACCTACCTCAGCTCTGCTTTTTTCTAGCAATAGCAGGGAGGCATTGGCATAGATGTAGGTGTGAGACAAACAGCAGCTAACAAATTGATACATTAAAAAGCAATAAGATACCAGTCCAGCCGAGTCCTGGAGGAGTTTAAGTCTGAAGTAGCTGAGCAGCTAGTGAATATATGTAATATCTCATTATAATCAACTGTTATTCTGGAGGTAGCAAATATTGTACCCATATTGCAAAAAGGCTCTAAGGGTGATCCAGGTAATTGTAGACCAATAAGCCTTACTTCTGTAAATGCTAAATTGGTCAAACTGATAATTAAAAATGGAATAATAAAACACCTGGAAGATCATGATACAATCATGATGTTCAGAGAGTAGTTATCAAACTGGAAGGATTATATCTAGTGGGGTCGTGCAGCTGTCAGTCCTGGGTCTGGTACTAATCAATATCTTCATTAATGACTTGGATAATGGGAAGGAG
This sequence comes from Emydura macquarii macquarii, assembly GCF_026122565.2. NCBI lineage: Eukaryota > Metazoa > Chordata > Testudines > Chelidae > Emydura > Emydura macquarii. The sequence continues at coordinate 158,745 of NW_027130449.1, read as the reverse complement.
AGAATGCTTATAAAGTTTGTGACTGACACCAAGTTGAGAGGGGCTGCAAGCACTTTGGATGACAGGATTAGAATTCAAAATGAACTTGACAATTTAGAGAATTGGCCTGAAAGCAACAAGATGCAATTCACTAAAGATAAGTGCAAAGAACTACTTACGAAAGAAAAATCTAATGCACAAATGCAAAATGGGGAATAATTGACTAGAAGATAGTACTGCTGAAGAGGATCTTGGGGTTACACTGGATTGCAATTTGAGTATCAGCTAACAATGTGATGCAGTTGCAAAAAAAAGGGCATTATCATTCTGGAGTGTATTAAAAAGAGTGTCATATGTAAGACATGTGAGGTAATTGTCCCCCCTCTACTCAGCACTGGTGAGGCCTTTAGCAAAAACTTTCTAAAAGACAGTTAAGCTCTGGAATAGGCTTCCAAGGAAGGTTCCCCACCACAGGAGGTTTTTAAGAACAAGTTGGACAGACATCTGTCAGGAATGGCATGGGTGTACTTGGTCCTGCCTCAGTACAGGAGTGGGACTAGATGACCGCTTGAGGTCACTTCCAACCCTACATTTCTATTATTCTAGTTCTGTGATTCTAAGATAAGGTCTAAGCAGCATGTATTCTGAAAAGCAAAACCGTGACTCACTGATCCATTAACATTCTTTGAATATGTCATAAAAATAATGAATAAAGGAGAATTGGTTGTGACAAACGTTATTTAGGATTTCTGAAAGGCTTTTGATAAATGGCTACTAAAGAAATTAAGTATTCATGAGGTAAGAGGGAAAGTATTGTCATGGATCAGAAAAGGGCTAATAGACATAGGGAAAAAAGTGGTTATAAATGGTCAGTTTTCAGCATGACAAAACCCTTAAGGTGGCATACCACGAAGTTCCCTACTAAGATTGGCGTTGTTTATTAACAATCTGTGAAGATGGGGGAAGAAGGAGGAGCAACCTTTGCAGGTGACACAACAGTTATTTAAGTTAGTCAAGTCCGGAGAAGACTGAGAGGTTCTTCAAAATGACCATACCAGGCTAGGTGAGTGAGCAACACAATGGCAGATAAAATTCAATGTTACTAAATGCAAAATCATGTTCACTGGAGGGAAGAATCTGAACTACGCACATACCTTGTGAGCTAACTGAGTTAACGGCATCAACTCAGGGAAGGGATCTAAGCACTGCTGTGCACAGTTTAGTGGAGACCTCTGATCAATGTCCAGGTGTGGTCAAAAAATTAAACAAGATGATTTTATAAGAAAATATTAGAATGTCATTATATACACTGGTATAATAACCTCACCTGGATACTGTGTGCATTATTGGTCATCCCATCTCAAAAACACTTGCAGAAAGTAGCTGATTTCAGGGAGCTGAGAAGCAGGCTGAAGAAGATTGTCCAAACGATATTATCTGAGATCCATCCTGTCCCATGAGCAAAGGAAAACAGATGGCAGAAGATTCTGGATGTGAACCACTGGCTAGGTAAGTGGTGGAGGGTTTGGTTCTGTGGAACATTCATCTATCTTCTATGGGGACAAAGGGCTTATAATTTGGATGGCGTCCTTATCAGTAGAAGGGGGCAAATCATCTCAGGACAGACTAGCTAGAGTAGTCAGGAAGGCGTTAAACTAATAGCAAAAGGGGAGGATAATATCCAGCCTCACTTTGTTGATGGCCAGTTTATATCCATTTGGTCTTGTGGCAAATTTAGCTTAAACAGTTCTTCACCCTCCCTGCTATTTACACTGATAGAGAGCAATCATATCCCCTGGCAGCCTTCTTTTTACCAGATTAAACAAGCCAAGTTCTTCTAGACCCTTCTCATAAGATAGGCCCTCCAGTCCCCTGAGCATCCTAGTAGCTCTTCTCTGGTGGGATGATTCACATGTCTGGAATATTAAAATCAATGGTTATAACCTGTTTAGGAAGGATTGAGTGAGCGAAAGGGGATGGGCAGTGGCACTTTATGTCAAAAATGGCATCACCTCTCTCCGAGTTGCTGAGAACTCAGAAGAAAATGATCTTGAAGGATCAATGTCCTACCAGATAAAGCACAATATGGAGTATTAGTTGGTGTCTGCTACCAACCAACAAATCACACCTGGGAACAGGATGACTGGCCCCTGAAGCACCGATCTATAATATGTAGAAGAAAAGCTGCATGATCATGTGGGGAGTTCAGCCTGAGTGACAGATGCTGGAGGTCTCATGCTGCCAGTGCTAGCACATCCTTGGAATTTCTAAATAACTATAGATGACAGTTTCCTAATTCAAAACATGTTGAATCCAACCTGGGGGAATTCTGTATTACACCTCGTCCTGATAAAGAAAGAGGAACTGATCACAGATCTAAAAATGAATGGTATCTTAGGTACAACGGATCATGACTTGATCACATGTATAATGTACAAACAGAATTAAGTCCAGACTAGTGATGTATATACTTGGTGCTTTAAAAGGGCCAATTTTCACAAAGCTGAAACAATTATGATGAAAGAATTTAATCAGAAAAATGTGAATGATAATTGAGGATTGTTTTAGAATACTTTACTAAGTACTCCAAATGCCACATTCGAGGAATTCTGGCCTCCACAGCCTGACAACTTCTGGTTGGCAGAGACAAATAGAAGCACTGAGTAACCTTGCAGATGTCTGTTTCTGCATCCCACAGCACATAATAAGATAAAATACATAACATTGCAGCTGCACATAGTAATGGTGATAGCAATAACAAGTTATCCTTGAACATCTGGGGGTACATTTTTCCACTACCGAGGGGCATATTTTCTCACTGCCTCTCCTATCACCAGATGTTTTGACAACTCCAATTATCATGGGGGAGAATGGAATGTAATCAGGGATGATAACCTGATGTAGGTAATAGAAGATGTAATAATTAATAGCAAGGTAATGAGGTGAAAATTGTGTATAGAAAGATATAAAAAGTCACCACTTAGACAAAGGGGCACAGTCTATCAACACCTGATTCCACAGAAGATGCTGCCCATCAGACCAGAGAATCTATTAACTTCCCAGTGCGGTCCCCGAAGGAAGCCATTCCTGTATACAGCTTTTTCAGTGACTGCCTGGCTCTCCAGGTTTAGTGAGTATAATAATATATTGTAGTTATTTTTAGGCTTTATACTTAACTAGTATATTTATAGAAAACCTTGCACACTAAACCTTATTGATCTGCAAATTGGGCGTACCGTGTCTCACTGGTATCCACACTGATCACTAAGCATCCAGTACCAACACTCCCCTGTTCAGCCAGCTGAAAGGGAGGGCACTTTATTTGCATGGGCTCTGTATTTGCATGAGTACAACTAGGTGCTCAGCATGACTGCACTGTATCTGCATAAGCACACCTAGGTGCTGAGCATGATGGGAAATGATCAGTCTAGCTGGTATTGGGTTACAAATCACTTCAGTGTTAATTGCAGGGTAATGAAATGTTGTCCTCCGATTGGATGAACAAATGGCAGCAGAGCTGTGCTTAGCCTGTTCTGAAGAAAGATTCATCTGAACAGAACTCAACAAAGGAAGCATTCAAATGCTCTAGCACTGTAAGGGAACAAGGAGTGTGTGGAGTGGTCCTCTTACTGAGGTTGCAACAGCCCTGATTAAGGGTTGTTCTCAGGCAGAGCTTGATCAGTCCCTCCCACTGTTAAAAGGCAGAATTAATGATTTTTCTTGGAGTCTTTTGTTTTGTTAAAAGTGGGAACAATGCTTCTGGATCAGCAGAAGCTTTTCCATGAACTGAAAGCTGAAATCACTGGAACCTGAGCTTATTAGAGCTGGAGTTCTTAAAAGACAGAGACTGAGAAGCAGCAGAGGAAGCTGGTTGTGCTTATGCCCTGTATTGGGCAGGAGTCATAGAGGGGGGCTGGTTGTATTCAGTAGCAGGAACAGACCAGGCTGGTTGTGCCTGTGACTGAGGTGGACAGCATAATTATGATGGTCAGTAGGGCCAGGAAAGTGAAATGGGAGAGGTGAAGGACATGGCCCCGCTACTCTGGGGTGTGGGGGGTTCTGCTCACTAGGTGTATGAATTCTCTTTGCATTGTTTTCCCAAATCAGTGATGTGTTACTGCTGTTTTTTTTATTAAAAAGGTTTACTTTCTACACTCAGACTCTGCTTGTGAGAGGGGACGTATTGCCTTTTGAGGGTGCCCAGGGGATAGCGTGTGATTTCCTAGTGACTGGGTGGGGGCTGAAGCCGTTTTGCTGTTGTATCATTGACAGGAACCCCTAGATATAGAACCCAGACCTTGAATTTTTAAACTATATTAGGACCGAAAAGAATCCTAACAATGACGTTGGTCTGTTAGATGAAAATGTTAGAATTATCAATAATAATGCAAAAAAGGCAGAAATGTTCAATACATATTTCTGTTCTGTATTTGGAGGAAAACAGATGATATAGTCAGATCACATGACAACACTCTTTCCATTCTGAGAAGCTGTTAAACAGCAGCTGTTATAGTCAGACATTTTTAAATCAGCAAGTTCAGCTAACTTGCATCCAAAGATTTTAAAAGAGCTGTCTGAGAAATTCCCTGCACTGTTAACGTTGACTTTCAATAAGTCTTGGAGCACTGGGGAAGTTCCAGAAGATTGGAAGAAAGCTAATGTTGTGCTAATATTTTTAAAGGGTAAATGGGATGAGGTGGGTGATTATAGGCCTGTCAGTCTGACATTCATCACGGGCAAAATAATGGAGCAGCTGATATGGAACCGGGAGGTGGGGTTAGTGGAAATACAACACCCACCCAGCTGGAACAGTATCAGCAAAGATACGCCTTTTGAAATCACCTTTGGAGCTAAGAAATGGAGTTATACCCTACTACAAGACTATAACTCGTCCATATCCAAATTAATGGATCACATGAACAATACCCTGGCTAGTCAACCGGAACCACAGGCGATGGTCATGAGCTAAGGACACTGTGGGTAGAAAAGTCAGACTTAAATCCTCTGATGTTGCTTATGCATTTTCTATTGGTGGGGAGTTAGCTAATCTTTTGGGTGTGGGCCCCAGTCCAAGTGTCAAAAAAAATCCTCTTCTCTGCAGATATTACAGGGGTTTAAAACTCCCTGGAGCTATACACGGACAACATAAAACACCAGGCTGTGGGGACTTAGCTGTAGCCCTGCAAACCCATCCAAGGAAGAAACAAATAATTTTTCATCATCATGTATGATAAACCGCATTACTCACCTGTCAATAAACACCATATCGACACCATCACCAATTAAATAAAGACAGACCGGAACAGACATCTCCCAGAGGGAGTGGAGGTTTGAAAAAGCAAAACGCTATGGTGACCTTAAAAAATTACAGGGACCCCACCATCTACAGAAACTATTACAAATTCCAAGCTAGATATGCCTTTTCTGTATATTATGGGGCCCCTGTGATGTACAGGACTGATGTGGGTGGAATATTCTGTACCCTGTTTCACAAAGCCATACCACTTTTGAAGAGGAGGGCTAGAGATCATTAAACCTCTTGTAAAAAAAAGCTGCTCAAAACATACCTGAGCTGTTCTGGAGAAGGTGGATAATCCATCTATACAGGATGGACACCTCCCTCTATTGGCCATCATGAAGGCTGCCCCCATCAATTTTTTTGTAGCAGGGAATGGTATTGATTATGTGTATTTAAACAACATACTGCTGTATCTTTTTTGCAAGATTGTAAAAGAAGATGGATCCATCCCCAACAGGATCGGCCCAGGTGGGCCTGTGAATTACTATGTAGTGTCAACTTTCAATCAGATTGATGTCACGTTGGGAGACCACCTCCTAGGCCAAAGAAACAACTATTACCCTTCCAGGGTCTTTATAGAATCAGTGCTAAATTACAGTGATGACACTCTGACCAAACAATATTCTGTCAGCCTGTTTTACAAAGACACTCCTAGACAACATGAAGCAACAGAGCTGGATGGCGAGAATCAAGGGTTTGTATGATGGGCAAACCTGACGACCCAGAGCAGGTTGATAGAGCTGTTGCGTCATTACACAGTGACCTGATTTTTCAAGAAAAACTTTTGTTGAATAAAGTGGATGTGAAAATAAAACTGACGCACAGTAAAGATGCCTTCTGCTTAACCAATGGACGTGACCGAAGGCTTTAAACTGTGCATTGTATCAGTATCTCTTTTTGTGAAGAAAGTACGGGTGTCCCCGGTGTCCATCTGGGGCATATGGAGGCCCTGCTTACTGCTAATGTTAAATACCTTGTGGACCATGTAGGAACAAAAGTGTATAGCATCCCTGCAGGCAGCAAGGTCAGTAACTAGGAGAAACTGTTCTTGGGACAGTTATCCAAAATGCTCATCCTAGGATTTGTGGATGATGCTGTTAGTGCAAGTTACACTAAAAACCCCTTTCACTTTAAACATTATGATATTAATTCTGTGGCCTTGTGTGTGGATAGTGAACAGATATACCCTGCAATACTTGGTTCGCTTTTTAAATTTTATTTTTAGCTTTAATTTGTTCCTTTAGGATTTTGGTTTTTTGTGCTTCCCCTCCCGAAGTGACTCTTGGAGGGGATCCAACTGACTCTGTATCCCTGTTGCTAACATCTTCCAGTTTTCCATCTTTTTTTCAGTTTAATTTAGCTTTTTGTTTAAGGAGACGCTTTCCTCCCAGCTAGATGCCAGGCAGAGGTACAAATCATGACATGCCTCCCATAGTAGCCAAATTGCTGCCGCATCCTTTTTGCTTGGGGTGGAAGGGTTGTACATGAGCTAGTCTGTCCTCTAGATCTGAGCTGGTACATACATCCGTTAGGGCTTGTTCAGTCCAAGGACTGTGCCCAAACTTTTGGAGGATCTTCTTAAAAGGGGTGGTTTCCTTAACAAAGGGTAGGGTGGGTGGTGCATTTAAGCCCTCTTTGGGGATATGTTTAAATTGCCTTCTCCGAAACATGCGTTTTACGTTAACGTCTCACAATCCCTATATTCTTCAGGATTGGACTAAAAGAAACAATATTCTCGGTACTCCTATATCCTTCAGAATTTACCAGAGAAACAATATTCAGTTCAAAAACAACATGAAAAATTCCTATATCCTTCAGAGTTTATTACTTTAGTTACAAATTATTCTTTAAACTCCTGTATCGCTTGGAGTCACTCAGCAAGAGTGGGGTACCCTTTTTTGTAAGATGATGTGCGCATCAGATTCACAATAATTGAGGTATATGCCAATATTCCCCCTTTTGCAATTCTCCACCAACATGTTGTAGCTATAAAAGAAAAGACCAGCAGGATCTTATTCAGGGGATAAGGCAATACGCCACGTTTACTGTGAATACAGAAATCTCAAAAAGCAACTGCCTACACACACACACACACACTCACTCACACACACACACACAAATGTTCTGCAGGCAGAGTATAATTACCAGCCTATGCGTTGCTCGAGTCAATCTACTGGCCAGATAGATTGAACATGAGAGGGGAGCTGGGCCTCTGTTGGTTGCGAATCCGATGTTCCTGGATGTTTGCAGAACAAATCCAAAGTCCTCGTCTTTTTCACCCATCTTTATAATGGTCAGTTTCTATTCGGGTCTATGGATCTTGCTGTGTCATGCTGCTTTCGCACCAGGTGTGGTTGTTAATCACCCATTGTGTTGCAAGCATGACCGCTTCTGAGTTCTCTCTCACACTTTGTCTTGTTTTTGTCCTTGGGGTAAGTCCTTCCATATTTTGGGATTATTTCTTATTTGCATTCTTTGGCCATCTGGGTCGTAAAGCATTGGTGAAACCAAGTATCTTTACTCCCCTTTGTTACCGTGGAGATTTAGGGCTTTCTTCTTTTCACTTTTTTATTACACATATATACCACATTTATTCTTTAACTAATTTACTAAATTTTACTTTAAAGATGCCAAAAGGTTCTACAAACTTAAAACACAATCTAAAAAGAAAATACATTCTTAAAGGAAGAAGAAAATACTATGGTGGAGTTTCCCATCAATATGCGTTCCGCTTGCATCAACTAACACAATGTACTAACAACAAACACTTCTGATCTTAGTCAGACAATTCACATTCAACAAAAAGCCTCTCAGGATGTTCCCAAACACATGTAAATAGAGCATAAACAAAATCCAGTAAACAAAACTTCACGATAACATACACATGATGTTTCAAATGTAGTTTAGCAAATAACAGGCAAAGCCTATACTTTTTGGTTTTAGCAATTTGCTGTGGGCCTACACCCACATTGCCCATGACAGAAGATGGTACGTTCTGCTCTGCCATAGTATTCATAAACACACCCCAACTTTTAGGAGCACATTTGCATGAACAGATGTTTTTATCCTGGCCCAGGTTATTTAGCAATGCTACTGCATTTTTCTTGTAACACCTCTTTGTGTTATCCAACACCTCCTGAGCGACAATCAGAATTCTCTGGTGTTTCTTGGAATTTGCAGTCATGCTCTGTTCCTGTAAAGTTTAGCCTTTTCATCTTTGGCTAAGTTAGTCCTTTGAAGAATAGACTTAATTTCAGCATCCAGTAAATGAGTTGCATTCGTGCTGATATTTTCCTCCCCTAAAGGGGGAGCTTTTCATTGCGAGGCACCACGTACAGTTTTTCCACATACTCCATTATTGATTAAACAATAGTCCCCTTATCAGAGAGATAACAAAACTTAACAGACTTAAATTTGTGTCCCTCTTTCAGCACACGCGCTTGATTCTGTGTCAAAGGTACGTTTCCTTTTAAGGTAACGAAAGCTATTTCTGAGATGGCCACTGCTAAATCATCAGAGGCCAAACTCAGTATGGCCTTCCTTTGCTGAAGAGGTGATTTGCTAAGTAATTTTAAAAGAACCAGGCTTCTTTTCACACAGCTAGACATGGTTTCGGTTAACAGCTGATTAAAAAGACCTTCTGATAATTCATCTCTTTTTATACGCGACTGTTGTTCTTACCAAAATGTAACTTGCTGGCCAGTCTGGAGAGAAAAGCCCAGTTCTTAATATATAAACCTCTGGTGTTGAACCATTTTAATCCATCACCAGGTAGCTATATGGTCTTTTGGTAGCATCCTCAAAAGCGTCTACAAAAAATTGCACCTTGACACAAATATATGTGCCAAGCAAGCACAGCAATTCGTAATTTATCGCTGGGGTTTTTTAATAGAACCATATACTTTGTGTTTATGTTAATCATGCTACTCCTTTTTCCCTGGCAAATTATGTTCTGAACTATATACAGAATGCTCTGATTCCTATGATGCACATACTTGGCAAAGGCTTTCTCAGTTTCATCCTTTTCACAAGCAAGGTTAATCAAATCGTCTAATCAGTTTTCCGAATGAAACTTCATGTCTTTCCCAAATCCTTTTAGAATATAAATAGCTGTGCCTAGCCTATTGAAGTCAGAGCTTTTTCAGATACTTCATAAAGAGATACCCCTTATGTTTTCATTCTCAGTTTTTGCAGGGTTTGCTGTGGTGTCTCTCAAGAGCCAGGAGTGGGAGAAATCCTGCCCAATTTATCAAGAGACTGACTACATTGAAGTGTTCCTAGCCACCTTTGAGAGACTGTATGGGATCCATGAGATTCCAGAGGATAAATGGATGCCCATCCTCTTAACCAGGTTGACTGGGAAAGCTGGACAAGTTTTTAATGCTGTGGAGGTGGGTGATGCTATGGTATATAAGAAATTTAAAGAAGATGTACTGAAACGGTTCAAGATCACTCCTGAGTCCTATTGATTGATGTATGGACATCTTAAAATGTTTGATAATATCACTCATCTGGAATATGTTTGTAAGATGTGTAACTGCATTAAAAAAATGGATAGTGGAGGAAGGACTGAAGGTAGGTGTGACAAACTGATTTGATGGCACAAGAGTAATTGTTGTGGACAGTCAGTGATGAGGTAAAAGCAGCCATCTGTGACAAAAACCTTCCCCAGTTTTGGAGGCAGCAGAAATTGCTGATGAACAAGCTGAATGAAGGGCTCATGCGGGGTGCAAACCCCAGGGGAGGGTAATTCCTCTGCTTCCCAGGTTGAAAGTGATGAGGGGGGGAGGGGTCTAGGAATAACCTAACCCCAACTTTATTAAAAAACCTCAAGGGAACCCAGATTTTAAAACCTTTTACCCTAAGGGAAAGCCGACAGTCTGTTAGTACTGTGGGGTTCCTGGCCATATAAAACCAAATTGGTCAAAACTTAAAGGTTACGCCACAATCTGCACCCACAACCCGCTTCCCCAGGAGTGCCAATGCTACCACCTTGATTCCAGAGGACATTGTAGAGGAGAATGGCCTCATAAACTGTATTAGGACTGAGTCTTGGGAAGGGAGCAAAGAATTTATTAAGCGTGAGAGAATGAATGACATGAGTGTATGGTGGAGAGACACTGCATCACAGGTCACTTTCATTAAGGAAAGTTTGGTGAGGGAAGAGGACATCCTGGCAAAAGTCTAAATATATTGGCTTTGGTTGAATTTTCTGTGACTGTACTTCTAGTTAAAGCTCACCTTGAATGGGAAGATTTTAAGTGTGATGTTGTGATTTGCATCAAGAATTTGCTGTCCTTCTAATAGGCAATAACATTTTGGCCAGGTCTAAGTATGTTAATGTTATAACCAGGTCCCAGGGAAAGTGTGGATCTGCTTCACCTGTTTTGTCTCTGGTCAGCAGCGAGGGCTGCGAAGGGAAGGGAAATGCCCTCACTCATTTGTCTGTTGAGAGTGGCCGCTTGCCTTCTGAGGAGGAATTGAAAATTCTTCTGTTATGGCAGAGTGTGATCTGGGTTTAAGTGAAACAGAAAGGGGTTTGTGACGGCCCAACAAGCTTCCCCTTCTCTGAATCCAGGAGTTGCAGCTCAGAATGATGCCCCAGCAGGGGAAAGAAAAGTAGATTTTTTTTATGCAAGAAGTTTTGTTATGTACAGAAGCTCCCATAGATTAGGAAAAGGAGATGCCTGGTGAGATTTGCAAGGAGGTAGTTCTGCCTGAAAAGTACATTTGCAAGACATTCCGTAGTGGAAAATACCTGTGACAGATTGAAACAGAATTTCTATTGGCCTCACGTGTTTGAGACAGTAGAAGATTATTGTAGGAATTGTGATTTATGCCAGAAACCTATGGGATTAAAGGGACTTTGCAAAGCACCATTGCAGCCTTTATTAAAGAGGCATTTGCCAGAGTGTCTGTAGATATTGAGGGATCTCTCACTAAGCCTTCCAGGAGTGGAAAGAAATATATATTTGTTGTGGTGGATTCTGCTACCAGGTACCCTGAAGCCACAGCCTTTTCTAACATTGAAACTGAGACAGTGGCTAAAGCTTTATTCATCATTTTCAGCAGAGTAGGTTTTGACAGAGCATGGTGAAAACTTCATGTCTATAATCTTAAAAAAGTAATGGGAATTATGTGTAGTGTAGCACATAAAGGCTGCACCCTACCACTCAGAAACTAATGGACTTGTGAAAAGATTTAATGGAACTTGAAAAGCTGTGTGAAGAATGTATATCTCAAGGCATGCAACCAACTGGGATATGTTACTTCCTTACCTTCTATATGTGTACAGAAGCGTTCCCCAAGAATCTACTGGTTTTGCACCCTTTGATCTCCTGTATGGAAGGCAGGTTAGGGTGTCACCGTGCCTCAGTGGTTCACAGCTGAGAATACCAGATTCAGGACAACTTTTCAGAAATGGGGCAGACTCACCCCACACTGGCAGTTATTCTATCATTAGATACACCAAGCCAGTAACAAAAGGAAATTTCTGTCTCACCCACTGGTTAACAAGAAGTAAAAATGCTGTCTTCTTAGGCCTTCTAGCCCTTATGTCACCACAAGACACAAGACTTTATGATGGGTGGTTATTGAAACCAATGTAACTGAACAAAGGGTTCTTCTGATCTCAAGAGACCAGCCACGCAGCCTAGTCAATATAGAACTCAGATCTTACCCAGTAATCATGCTAATAATGCCAAACCCTTAGTAACTAAAAACAAAATGCTTATTGATAAGAAGAGGAGAGTTAAATGGTTAGTAGATCATATACATACAATCACTGCAAAGTTCTTATATCAGGTTTGTAGCAATGATGGAATAAACTGCTGACTTGTAAAGTCTCTGGTAACTTCCAAAAGATTGGCAGGTCCTCAGTCCATAGATTAAAATGCTCCATTTAGTTGTAAATCAATAGTCCAGAGAATCAGAGCAGGAAAGAGGCAACCATGGAGATGATTCAAAGGTCTTTTATACCTTCTGCCATGTGCTTGGAATTTTACTGTCCCAAAACAAAGCTCACAGCACAGTTTTTGGAAAATTATTGGCACAAGATGGAGTCCAAGGTCACATGAGCAAGTCACATGCCCTTACATGGCTTGCTGATTCACAGGGGCAGCCGTTGTCCATATTCTGTCTGGAGCGGCCACAGGAAGGCTCACCACCGACTGGGCGGGACGAGCTTTTTCTATGGTCCATTGTTCGAGTGAAGTGTCCTTTAATGGGCCATTAAATTTGAATAGTCCATTCACAATGTGTTGGCTAGGCTGGATGTAAATTACCTTGTGGGTGTTTCCCCAGGAACAATATATTAAAGATATAGATAGATATCCAATATTCATAACTTCAGATACAGTGATGATACATGGGTTTAAACAGGATAACCTCATTTAATCAATCATAACTTTTCCACTAACACCTCACATGGCATACTTTGGATAGGATTTATTGCAATTGTCTAACAGGAGTAATGTTAATGATATAAATGGTCATATTTAAATCATACAGCATCATAGAGGGGAACCCTAGATTTGGTTGGAGGTTGTTGGGAGGGCAATAGTGAGGAAACAAAACAAATGACATACTCTAACATCTGTCCTAAGGAGAATGTACAAGTTATGATGAATTTAGTCCAATATAACCTTAAGAAAAGTTAGGAAACTCAGAAAGTTTAGTATGATCGGCATACCAAAGAAAGATCACTTTATGTTGGTGATCTGGTGTTGATGCTGATCCCAGGGAGGAAAAACAAAATGCAGGATTATTGGGAAGGACCTTTTGAGGTGATTGAAAGAGTGAATGAAGTCTCATATGATGTAAAGAAGCCCCAGGGCAGAGGGGTGGCGCAAACGGTGCATATCAATGGATTCATGGCTTACCATGAAAAGGAGATGGCAGTAAAGATGATTTTTTGTGGTAGGGAGGAAACATGCTCCACCCCTTTCATTGATTTAGTCAAGGTAAGCAGGAAAGAAACTCCTCTGTAGTAGAAAGGGAGAGAATGAGACCTAAAACCTAGCATAACAGGCTAAGGCATAAGGCCTAAACTGAAAGATTGGTCAAGTCTGTTATAAAGCCAAAGAAACAGGAGTCAGACTGTGAACTTACGACCTCACTGAAACTGGCAAGAGGAGCTGATACTGCAAACACAGACATTTCCAAACCATGATTAATATCTAAAAATCTCTCTCAGAGACAGAAGGTACTAGGATCAAAGAGAGAACAAAGGCAACCTGACCCCCTGAAATGACACTTTGATGGACAGAAATGTCTTATAATATGATAAATAGAAATGTTTTGCCTGAACCATCCAGTGCAAGGTGAAGGGTGTTATTAGACTACGTCAAGAGGGTGGCAACTACCTACATCAAAGGGGCAGAATGAAATTGTCTGTAACAGTGTATCAAAGAGGGCATTAGAGGGAACAATGTATACATCCCCGGCTTAGGGGATAACGGAAAGTCCCGCCGTTAAGTCGTGCGAGTACATTGTAATGGAGCACTCCTATTTGAAGTGTACCGGTAGATACTCTATAGGTCGCTTCTCATTGTGCTTCAATTGCAATAAACCTGGCTCGGGTGCCTTTGTTGCTCAGCGAATACGTGGTCCTGTCGATTCATTCGATTGTGAGTGCTGTCTTGGTTACCTGTGCAGAGCTGGGACAGCACCTACACTGGGGGCACACACACGCAGCCTACACTGACAACTAACAACTGACAACACTGGTGACCCCAACCACTGATCTGGAAATTCCCTTAGTTGCTGATGCCCAGGAAAAAATCTGCCTTTATAGTAGGATCTGGACCACTTAAACCATGTTGGAATTGTGTTACAAGGCTGAGAGAAAGCAATCTCACTGTCAAGGTCTCCAAATGCAAGATGGGGGCTTCAGAAATATCCTACCTAGGACACAGTGTGGGCAGTGGGTTAGGTTGCTCTTATCCTTTGAAGGTAGAAGCCATTAGAAGCTGGCCTGTCCCTCAGACCAATCCTTATCGGTCTTGCCATCTGGCAGGTCCAATCCTTTATCCATCTGGCCAGCTATTACTGATAGTTTGTAAAGAGGTTTAGCCACATTGTGGCCCCATAACATACCTTACAAAAAAGAGAAAGCCAGGCTAGGTGGCATGGACAGAGGCCTGTGAGAAGGGTTCCAGAATATGAAAGAGGCTTTGTCTAAAGAGCCTGTTTTGTTCAGCCCTGATTTCAGCAAACCATTTGTGCTGTGTACTGATGCTTCGAACCCTCGGTTAGGCGCAGTACTGGTGCAAGATTGGGCGGGGGTAAGAGGCATCCTATTGCCTGCTTCAGCAAAAAACTGACTCCCATTGAACAAAACGATGCTGTAATCAAGGAAGAGTGCTATGCCACAGTATCCTGGGTTTTTTGTTGGCGATGCTGGTAAAGGTCTCAGAGCAGATTCCATAGTCTTTGTTGGTTCTGTTGGTGGTGCCTCTGGAGCTCTGACTATTATATCATCAGGAGAGTTGCACAGGCAAGTTTTTGGAAAACAGAAATGTTCCAGTTTAGGATCAAATAAAACGGTTTACAAAAATCTCTCTCACTCACATTCACACACGAAGCAAACAAGCATGCAGATAAACAAACAAAAAACTGAACTCCATAATCTCTCTCTCTTTCTCACCAAAATTCACCCACACCTATGGATTTGCTTAAAAACAAAACCATTAAAAAAACTAACTGTAACCCCCTTCTTTTTCTGGGTAAACTGGGAGCAGGCAACACTCACCAGTGTGCAAGGGCACCTACGGTTGCTGACAACAAAGGAGATCCTGAGTATCCCAGTGATGATGTAGGATAGGTGGGAATCCTCTATCCACCCCCCTGCTGCAGTCCCTTTACTCCTAAAGGAATTTAAAATTGGCGGTGCCTCCACCTGGCTGGCCCCTGTACATGCTCAATAGCGGCCTTGGGAGCTTCCAGGACTAAACTGAATCTAATAATAATGATAATAATCTGTGACATAGTGTAACTCAACAATTGCAATTATGCAAACTAAACATCCATTATACTTAAAATAGAGTTAACACACCTTTACTTAACAACTTAAGGAAATATGGCCTAACAGACTGAAATTAAACATCACGACTATTGTAAATCCACAGGGGCAGTTGAATAAATCAATTCATAAAATAGTACACAGTAATAAATGAAACGTGTCTAGCTGGCATTTACACTGCCACTATTTACACCACCTCCGGAGTGTGCACTGCCCTGGAGTTCAGAGCCCTGACCCCTTGCTTGCATGGACGTGCTTGAAGTTCTGAAGAAGGAGACAGCACTCTGTGGGTCCAGTGTACCAGTCCAGCCAAGGTATCAAGCTGAAGATTTGGAGTTAGCCCAACCGAATGTCAGCAGTCCTGGCCCTGCTTGAAGGGACTCTCTCTCTCTCTGCCTCTTCTCAGGCCCAGTCAAAGTCTCTCTGCAGTGCCCCTCCGTTACAAGCCCTGCCCCAAACAACAGAGTGTGGGGGGCACTCACACCACCTTCACTGCAGGCCCACCTCAGTCAGCTCCAGGCTCAGTCCCTGCCCTGGCTTGGGCAATGCCACCAACCTCCGAAGCTCCCTACGCGATCAAAAACTCCAGTAGGCTCTGAGCAGCAGCTTTGGGACCCCAGCAGCAGGCAGCAGCGGCTTCCACCCCAAAACCAAAATGGAGTCCCCCACATGCTTTTTTTCTGAGCTCCCTGGAAGGGGAAGAGTCTCTCTCCATTTTCCCCCCGGCATCATGAGAGTTGTAGTCTCCCAGGATCTTCCCAACTGTAAAACTCCCAATTAAGTTCCGAGGCCCCTCAAGTGCAGGGTGCCTATATAACCAAATTAGCAAAATATATTTACTAGGGTTCAAATGTCTGTCAGTTGTTGACACTGGGGAAATATCCTTTTCAGTTGCCTCTTTCTTTTTTCATTTGAGCTTGTTTAGACTCCAGTCTAAGGGTCTCTCTTGTTTTGACCATACTATGTGGGACAACATTATTACAAAAACACATGAAAGAGTCTTGTAAAATTTAAAAACAAAATACTAATTAGGGCATTTTTCTTTTATTTAAAATTCAGAGCTTTACAAAATCCACCCACACCGACACAGGTTTTGGTTTCTTTCTACCACAAATGTTGTTCCAATATATTGATGTTCCCCCATGCACCTAAAAACAAAGTTTGCAACAAAATACTTTCAGAAGAAACCCTCCACACCTATCTCCTGTATATGCCCTGTAAATCACAAATAATTTAAGTATCAAAACCAACTTTTTAAATGATTTTAAAACACAAACACACAAAACAAATTTTGCACAGAGTAAAAAAACCCAGTATTTTAAATACTCAAAGTCACTTTACGTTTCAAGAAAAGCAAACCTATCTCCTTAGTTTGCCCCTAAATAACAAACAATGATTCAAGAACCAAAGGATCCATTAAAAAAATACAAACTTAAAAGCCTATTGCAGAAATGTACCTTCCACCATAAGGTAAAGGAATGTTGGCACATGGTTATTCTGGTTTCCCCCACTTATATTTGGTTCTTTGGGTTAAAGAACAAGCAAAATTTTATTTAGTATTATTCCCCAAATGCACCAAACCCCTATACAACCTGTTTAGTACCAGTTTTTTTAAAAAAGCAGCACAACCACAGTTAAAATGGGGTTTTACCTCTGGTAATATACAACTTGAAGTTAGTGTTTCCATGCTAAACAGATTACATTGCAATAAAGATATGTCTCAGTATTAGTAAGGATAGCATGTACAAAGAGTAAGATTATATAATACGTATTATCAGAGCTAAAAAACAAGCAATATACCTTGTCTTGCAATCCAGCACCAGCCATTCCATTCAAGATAGTTTCTGTTATAAAAAGAAAGTCTCCGAAAAAGCAGAGATTTTTATACCAATCTAAACAAACTTCAATATCTGTAGCTAGCAGGTTGATTTGCTCAGTATAGCATTTAATTAATAAATGCATAAGGAATTTGTTCACCCCTCCCCAAACATTCCGTTTTGTGATCTGGGGGTGAAAATTAAATTGTCTTCACAACTGGGGTGCTTTTGGCTAATTTTTCTTTTGTGCGTAAAGTACTGGTTTGTTTTTAAATAAAAATGGATGGTGCACAACCATAGTAAACACTCAAAAATATCAACAGCGTTAAAATGTTTGATTTTTCTTGTTGTCAGGTGTTGGCTGCAGGTGTGTTCTTGATGTGTGCTGTCCGAGCTCTGCACAGATAGAGACACAACAGACCTGGTTCGAACTGCCCAAGAAGACCACAGACCCAGATTCAGTAGTGAAGGCACCCAGTCAGGTTTATTGTCAATGAAGTGTGGTAATAGAACTCAGTAGACTGAACAGGGATACTAATACAAGTGATTCTGGTGTGAGTGGGATCTGCCAGTATCCCTTTATTAGGTCTAATATGGTCTAATATCAGGCCTCACCCAGATGGTCTAATAGCTCATTTCCTCGGGACATGGGGTAAGTATTAAATCTGGAAATAGCTTTCATCTTCTCAAGTCTATGCAAAACCAGATAGGGGAACCAATATGACTGGGCTTCACCGTTCGCTGCAGGATTTTTCTATAACCCAGGATTGCCTGGACCTCTTGCCTCATGATCTCCTGCATTTTTTGGGGGGTGGGGAGTGGCCCTGGATTCTCCTGGATGAGTTGCCCACATTCCTTTTGGATATAATGCTGCAAGAGATGAGTCTGCCCCAGCCAGGAGACAAACATCATTGAGGCGGCTTTTACTAGGTTTCTCACTCGGGCCTTTTATTCCAGATGGAGATGTTCCCCTATCTGTATAGAATCTGGGTCTACTGCGGTGAGCACATGTGGCCCCAGTTCTGACTCAGGAGAATAAGGAGTGATAAATAAGCTCTCTTGCTCCTTCCATGGCTTCAGAAGTTTAACTTGGTAGACCTGGTTGAGTTTTTTCTTGTTAGGCTGCCTGATTTCATAGCTATCTGGCCCAACTTGTAATACTACTTCATGTGGTCCTTGACATTTAGTGAGTAACTCGGATCTGTACTCTGGAGTAGAAGTAGTACTGATCACCGGGCTTAAATATGCACATAGTCTTGCTCTTGGGCCCAATGAGCAGTGAGGAGGCTTTCTTTGGCAAAGGTCTCTAAGGTTTTGAGTCTCTCCTGGAGGTTCAGTACATACCGAATAGCATTCTCTGTCAGAGGCTGTTCCTCCCAGATCCCTCAGACCAGGTCCAGAATTCCCTGGGTTTATCTCCCACATAAGAGTTTTAACAGGGAGAATCCAGTAGATGATTAGGGGACTTTTCAAATTGCAAATAACAGGGGAGGGATCAGCTTATCTCAGTGATGGGGTCCTCATCAAAAACATTCCTTTCAGGGTCTGGTTGGATCTGGTTGAAACAGTCACTGCCTGAAGTTCAAACCAAGAGTATTAGTCTGCTCACTATGGCCTATCATTTCCCCATTAACCACTGGCAGTTGGCCATAAGCCCGACTCAAGGTTTTGTCCTCCCACTGATCCTTTATGAAGTCCATCTCACTGTCCCTCTCCTGGTGGGGGAGGGCAATATTTCTTCGTTGTTAGGAGGTTCTTCTGGAGGAGTTTCCCCTTGGCCAGGTCCTCACTGACACCTGCCAATGTCACAGGTTTTGGTATCCCATCTCCCAGGGTCCCCTCAGTTACTCTCTCTGGGTTCTCTGGAGTTGATTTAAATCCCTTCAGTACCTCAGAAGTAGGGGATTTCTCATGGGGGGATTGCTATACCATCAACAATGAAGGCTTGTCCAAAACATCGCTTTGGGCATTATGTGAGGTGGACGTGTCCAACAAAAGCCTGAAAATTATAGTTAACACAGGCGACGAAGATGTAGTGCAGCAGTTGAACCTAGCTACCTGGGGTGAAGGACCTGGCAACCCTAAATGCACCTAAACCAAAAGTCTGGTTGCAACAGAGTAGGGATAGGCACTGGATCATAAACCCGCACCAGCCCATGCTCAGCTAGGGCCACATCCTCCCTGCAGACAAGCTCCTTGAGATGATATAGCAAGCCAGGTAGGGGGAAAAGTGGAGTGAGTGACAGTGGCTCTTGGGAGGGAAGAGGCAGAGCAGGAGCAGGGTCTGGGGTGTCCGGTCACCAGCATTTAGAAAGATGGCAGAAAGATGGCAATGCTGAGAAAGACTCAACAGCTTGGGCCACATACCATCAAGCCAGTACTGGTAAATCAGGAACAAGTTCGCATTGCTGCACCTCTGTCTCATCCCAGTGAGATGAAGCAACCATTTGCTCTTTCTTTTGATCAACATGAATAACTTAGCACTCAGTACAAGGGTTAAAGCCCCTGATCTACTCTCAGCTGTAGATGCCCTGCCAGTGCCGTGTTCCCCCAGCACAAATGTGATGGGCTTGTGCCAAAGCCACCCTGAGGATAAGCATCCTCTGGTGTTGGCAGGCATGTCTGCAGTACACCGTGACAATGTATTCAACTGTAGCTGGGATCTCCAATAATCCATCACAATTCCAACCTGGAATGTTGCAACTCTTCACAGGTGTGTCATCAGGTCACTGTCTCATGTGAAATGGACTGTCTTGGCATATCAATCGCTGGCCTAATGGAAGCAGGGCTGATAGATTATGGATGCCATGAGATGGAAAACTAATTACTTCTGTATTCTGTCAGCCCCAACAACTTACATTATTACTGAGAGGTGAGGCCAAGTCCTCCTTGATAACCTGGATGCCCATGTCTTCTTGACTATTTATTGCAAATTTTAAACATCGGCACGGTCCCCTTGCTGTAACAGTAGTCTATGTGCCGACAGAGGAATCTGTTTAGTCAAAGATCATTTCTACGACCAGTTGGAATCTCTAGTATGCACAGTCCCTCCACATGATAATCTTGTGATCCTGGGCAACCTAAATACAGTTACTGGCTCCCTGTGAATTGGGCTTAAACAGGTCATTGGCCATTACGGTTCAGGTATACCCAATGATAACTCTTGATGCTTGCTCACCTTCTGCACCTCTCAGAATCTGTCCATTCTTGGATCATGGTTCAAGCAACGACACATACAACAGATGTCATGGATCTCTCATGATAGTGTGACACACTGCACCCCCTGTGATCACCCTTATAGTGTAATTGTGTACTGTTTAATGCAATGTCAGGCCAGATATTTTTGGAATGTTCATGACATACTGAACATTATTCTTATAGTAATGTTTGTTGCAATGTCATACGGTCTCTCACAGTATTCTTATCAGCAAGTTAAAGAAGTATGGGTTGGATGAATGGACTATAAAATGGATAGAGAACTGGCTAGAGCATAGGGCTCAACGAGTAGTGATCAATGGCTCCATGTCTAGCTGGCAACCGGTCACAAGCGGAGTTCCCCAGGGGTCGGTCCTGGGGCCGGTTTTGTTCAACATCTTCATTAATGATCTGGAGGATGGGGTAGATTGCACCCTCAGCAAGTTTGCGGACGACACTAAGCTGGGGGGAGTGGTAGATACCCTGCAAGGTAGGGATAGGATACAGAGTGACCTAAACAAACTGGAGGATTGGGCCAAAAGAAATCTAATGAGGTTCAACAAAGAAAAGTGCAGAGTCCTCCACTTAGGAAGGAAGAATCCCATGCACAGCTATAGACTGGGGACTGACGAGCTAGGCAGCAGTTCTGCAGAAAAGGACCTGGGGGTTACAGTGGATAAAAAACCGATATGAGTCAGCAGTGTGCCCTGGTTGTCAAGAAGGCTAATAGCATATTGGGCTGCATTAGGAGGGGCATTGCCAGCAGGTCACGGGAAGTGATTATTCCCCTCTATTCAGCATTGGTGAGGCTGCATTTAGAATATTGTGTCCAGTTTTGGGCCCCCCACTACAAAAAGGATGTGGACAAGTTGGAGAGAGTCCAGCGGAGGGCAACAAAAATGATTATGGGGCTGGAGCACAGGACTTATGAGGAGAGGCTGAGGGAACTGGGCTTGTTTAGTCTGAAAAAGAGAAGAATGAGGGGGGATTTGATAGCGGCCTTTAACTACCTGAAAGGGGGTTCCATGGAGGATGGGGCTAGGCTGTTCTCGGTGGTGGCAGATGACAGAACAAGGAGCAACGGTCTCAAGTTGCAGTGGGGGAGGTCTAGGTTGGACATTAGGAAAAAGTTTTTCACTAGGAGGGTGGTGAAGCACTGGAATGGGTTACCTAGGGAGGTGGTGGAATCTCCATCCTTAGAGGTTTTTAAACTGAGGCTTGACAAAGCCCTGGCTGGGATGATATAGCTGAGGTTAGTCCTGCTTTGAGCAGGGGGTTGGACTAGATGACCTCCTGAGGTCCCTTCCAACTCTAATAATCTATGATTCTATGATTCTATGTATGGTTATGAGGCTTCGCTATGTAGTGTTCCCAAATGTGTGTTTCATAGCTTGAAGCAAATTCAGGCAAAACCCTCCAAGAGCAGAGGGCAGTTTGCACCCCACTAAGGCATGCATAAAACAAACCAGCTTTTCTAGGAACAATGGACTAGCCTAAACATCAAAAGGGATGCTCACTGACTCAGGTATGCAGGAAGCCATACAAGGACACTGTTTGTCACCTAGAATCATAGAATCATAGAAGATTAGAGTTGGAAGGGACCTCGGGAAGTCATCTAGTCCAAACCCCTGCTCAAACCAGGACTAACCTCAGCTAAATCATCCCAGCCAGGCTTTGTCAAGCTGCAGATTAAAAACCTCTAAAGATAGAGATTCCACAACCTTCCTATGGAACCCATTCCAGTGCTTCACCACCCGCCTAATGACAAACCTTTTCCTAATATCCAACCTAGACCTCCCCCACTGCAACTTCAGACCATTGCT
This sequence comes from Emydura macquarii macquarii, assembly GCF_026122565.2. Lineage (NCBI taxonomy): Eukaryota > Metazoa > Chordata > Testudines > Chelidae > Emydura > Emydura macquarii. The sequence goes on along the minus strand of NW_027130449.1, from coordinate 136,611 downwards.
TCTTGTTCTGTCATCTACTACCATTGAGGACAGCCTAGCTCCATCCTCCCTGGAACCCCCTTTCAAGTAGTTAAAGGCTCCTATTAAATCCTCTTTTGCAGACTAAACAAGCCTAATTCCCTCAGCCTCTCCCCATATGTCTTGTGCTCCAGCCCCCTAATCATTTTTGTTGCCCTCCGCTGGACTCTCTCCAACTTGTCCCCATCCTTTTAGTACTGGGGGGCCCAAAACTGGACACAATACTCCAAATGCAGCCTCACCAATGCCAAATAGAGGGGAATAATCACTTCCCTCGATCTGCTGGCAATGCTCCTATTAATGTAGCCCAATATGCTATTAGCCTTCTTGGCAACCAGCGCACACTGCGGACTCATATCCAGCTTCTTTTCCACTGTTACCCCTAGGTCCTTTTCTGCAGAACTGCTGACAATCCTGTCGTTCCCCAGTCTGTAGCTATGCATGGGATTCTTCCGTCCTAAGTGCAGGACTCCGCACTTGTCCTTGTTGAACCTCATCAGATTTCTTTTGACCCAATCCTCCAATTTGTCTAGGTCATTCTGTATCCTATCCCTACCTTCCAGGGTATCTACCACTCCCCCTAGCTTTGTCATCTGCAAACTTGCTGAGGGTGCAATCTACCCCATCCTCCAGATCATTAATGAAGATGTTGAACAAAACCGGCCCTAGTACCGACTCCTGGGGCGGTCCGCTTGTGACCGGCTGCCAGCTAGACATTGAGCCATTGATCATTACCCGTTGAGCCCGATGATTTAGCCAGCTCTCTATCCATCTACCTGACCCTGAAGATGTGGGGGTGATTCCCAAGAGGGGAGAAGGAACATTCTTAAAAGGAGAGACATTTTGCTGCTCTCTCTTTCTCTTCCACTTCCATCTACAAACACCACCAAGCAACTGAAGTGCTGATCACAGGGGGAGGTCCTGAGTAAAGGAATCCAGCCAGCCTGTGAAGGGAATCATTTGAGTTTGTAAGGTTGCTGAAAGTGTTAAGCTTATTTTAGAATGCGATTTGCTTTTTGTTTCATCTTAATCAAATCTGACTTCTTTTCCTCTGACATGTAATCATTTAAAATCCTTTTGTAGTTTAATAAATTTGTTTATTTATTTTACCTAAAACAGTGCATTTGACTTAAAGTGTGTTAGAGACTCCATTTGAAGTGACAAGGCTGGTGCATATCAATTTCTTTGATAAACTGACGAACACATGAGCTTGCATTGTTCAGTGGGCAGCACTGAACATTGTAAGATGGCAGTTCCTAAGGTTGCATGTGGGACAGGGATATTGGGTGGTGCCATACCATTGCATAATCCCATGAATGGCTGGCTAGAGGCACTGACTCATTGAGTTTGGAACAACGTACATGCTATAGGCTGTGCATGAGCTGACCAGGAGTGCGGGTTCTCACAGCAAATCAGGATAAGAAGGGCTACAAGAGTGAGGGATTTGGGGTGACACAGCAATTCACCAGTCCAGATTGAAGAGGGGAATGTCACAGATGGTGTCACTCAGAAGGAGTCGGACCACATCATCACACATGGCAAGAGCCTCTTCACCTCCTGCAGAGTATATTGTGGTGCAGAATGTGCTGCAAATACAGATCACCACCCAGTGATTGCCCACCTGGCGTTGATGCTCTGATCAGCAAGTAAGCCCTCTGCGATGATAAGTTTGACATCAACGCACTTCTCCACATGCTGGATTTAGCCAACAGGTTTTATATTGATGTCAACAATATATTCTCGGCTCTAGCGGACCTGCTAGATGATGTCAAGGTTGCCTGGTCTCTGTTCATCTCCATCCTCTACTAATCCACTGAGCAGACAATATATAGGTGCCCAGCATATGCCAACCATGACTACCAGAGAAGGCCTTCCAGGCAATTAAATTGAAGGCCACAGCCCATCAGCGTGGTGATAAGCACACTTGTAATCAGCTGAAGCCAAAGTTCAACACCCCGGCACTCTGTGCTCATGAGACTTATTATAATCAAGTGGCAGATGAGTTGAATTTGGTTTAGCCAGGGGAGACTTAAAGCTGGCATTCCATGCAATCTGCAACCTCATCAGTCAAGAGGTAGTCTCCACAAATGGCATCCTGAATGACAGCCAAGGCTGTCCATGTAAATCAGATCATGACATCCTCTCACACTGGGTTGAAATTATCATAGCATCCTGAACCACCCTGCAGCTGCAGCTTGTTCAGAGCTGGATGATTTGGCAGCCACTGCAGTTTCAGACCCAGACACTTGTACTAACGCACCAACATTGGATGAAACGAAGCACGCCATCTGCAAACTGAAAACTGGATGCGCAGCCGGAGCTGGTGGCATCCCCTCCGGAGCTGCTAAAATGTGCTATTGACCCTATAGCAGAATCACTTCTGGCCATCCTTCATCTGGTATGGAGAACTGGAACCTTGCCAACCACCTGGAAGGATGGTATTGTGATCTCACTTTATAGGGGCCAGGGACCATGCAGTGAATGTAAGAGCTATAGACTGATTATTTTGTTGTCCATGTCAAGGAAGGTGTTTGCGTATGTCCTACTGGTGCATTTGAAGCCCCTACTACACTGGAAGTGTTGTCCTCAACAGTGAGGCTTTTTGAGGAACAGGCCCAAAATTAGACGCCATTTTGGCCCTCTGCTTGTTCTCAGCGATACATTGCGGGTTCAAGAAGCCACTGAACGTAGTGTATGTCGATCTTAAGGCTGAGTTTGATTCAGTTGACTGAGTTGCGCTATGGAAGGTCTTAAAGGCAATAGGTGTCACAACCACTCTGCTGGACTTGATCAGCAAGCTGCATAATGGAACCACTGTCTATGTATATCTGGGGAATTGGATATCGGCACCTTTTAAATCAGTATATGGTGTCAGGCAGGGCTGTGTCTTGGCCCCTGCATTCTTTTGTCGGGCAATGGATTTCATAATGCAGCATTCTCTCCGGTCCATAGGCATTAAAATCAGTGATCTCTTGCTCTCAGACCTGGACTATACTGATGATGTGGGCCTTCTAGTACAGAGCCCTGACAGGTTTCGCGAAGCACTCCAGCAAATGGAGGAGGAGTTGGTTAAGGCTGGCCTCCATGTATCGTGGTCAAAGACAAAGATGCAAAATTTAGGGCCAGGTCCACCCACAACTCCAATCACTTTGAATAATGAAACTGTTGAAGCAGTCTCCAGCTTTTGCTCTTTGGCTTCTGTATTCACCAGTTCCTCCAACTCTCACACGGAGGTTCTCCACTGGATTAGCATCGCGGCATCTGCCATGGGTTGTTTAAAACTGTTGTCAGTCAGTCAGAGCATGTGTGCTGGTGTGAGTTCTCCTCTGGACGCCGTCTCATCTTCTGCAGCTAGCTGAATCAATAGACCTCATTAAGCATGACCCATAAATTACCACAGACTCAGATAAGCGGCGAAGGCACTTGGCCAGGTTTAGTGCAAGTGAAGCACAGTGCTAGCACCCCATAGGAGCTACAGGTATACTAGGACATTTATGCTTGTCACCATGGACCAGCTCAGTTAATGGCAGGATCTGTTATCTCCTCGGCCAGACAAAGATGCTCCTGTTCGGATTTCCTTCTTATACCCTGATGTAAACAGGTTACACAATACCTCTTTATGTCTTTGATATTGATTATTGTACCTTGCCTCCAAGTCAAGCATTCATCCATCCTCCTGTTTCTTACTGTAAGGTCAGGGTGTCTCTGTACTATCCTTCATGATTATGTTTATGCACTATTGCATCTTGGGGAGAGCTTGTACTGCTCTTATATTGTACTGCTGTTTGGGAGGATTATGTTCCTGCAATCACTATCAGGGGCATTAGGACTACTGTTGCTCTTAACAATACTGTGTTATTCTGCTACTGCTTCTTAGGAATGCCAATGCATTAATAATGTTGTGGTTCTGCCAAGTACCTGCATCAGTCAGTGAACTTTTAAGCAGGCAAGCAGTTGCTGTTTCCTAAAGCCAGACTTTGGTTCAGCTCTCAACTCTTACATCGAGGCCCGTTATACGAAGCCTCAGGCTCTCACTTTCTACTACAACAGGGGTGGGGAGCGTCCGGTATACGGCCCGCAAAATGATTTGGTCCGGCCCGCGGCGGGCTGTATAAGGCCCGCAAAATCATTTGTTCTGGACCTGGCGGCGGGGGGAATTCGGCGGCGGCGCGGTTTCACGGTTTCCGTGGAGGGGGGAGGGGGCAGTGCCCGCCGCCGAAAACCCTGCCGCCGTTTTTCTCTTTTCGGCGGCGGGGGACTTCAGCAGCGGGCACTGCCCCCCGCCCCCCATGGAACCCCGCCGCCGCCGTGAAACCGCGAGCCGCCGAATTCTCCCCCGCCGCCAGGGCCACCATCAGGCCCTTGACATAAAAAAGGTTCCCCACCCCTGTACTACAACAACGAATATGGAATCAACATAATCTCAGCATGACAACCAAGTTCAGGATCTATTTGAGCTGTATCCTCTCCATACGATTGGGAAACATGGACACTATGCCACTTAGACTGGGCAGAGCTGGAGGCTTGTATATTGGCCATAACATGGAATGATTTCATTTGTAATGCAGCTGTTTATGATCACTCCGGTTTACAGACTCCTGGAGCCATTGTCCACAGATGGTGTCTTATGCTTTTCAGACATGTCCCAAGAATGGCACAAGACATTCTGGCGAATGCTGTTCTCTGGATGGCTTGTAACATCCAGGATAAAATTTCACCAACTGAGAGGGTGGAGGCAAACCACAGGCAGACTTCCTATTACAAAGATTCATAGACTCATAGACTCTAAGGTCAGAAGGGACCAATATGATCATCTAGTCTGACCTCCTGCACAATGCAGGCCACAGAACCTCACCCATCCACTCCTGTAATAGTCCCCTAACCTCTGGCTGAGTTATTAAAATCCTCAAATCACGGTTTAAAGATTTTAAGGTGCAGAGAATCCACCAGCAAGTGAGCCATGCCCCATGCTACAGAGGAAGGCAAAAAAACCCCAGAGCCTTTGCCAATATGCCCTGGGGGAAAATTCCTTCCCAACCCCAAATATGGTGATCAGTTAAACCCTAAGCATGTGGACAAGACTCACCAGCCCGACACTTAAGAAATAAATCTCTGTAATAACTCAGAACCCACCCCATTTAACATCCCTTCACAGGCCATTGGCATATCTACCATCAGTAGTCAAAAATCAGTCAATTGCCAAACTAGGCTGTCCCATCATACCATCCCCTCCATAAATGTATCAAGCTCAGTTTTGAAGCCAGCTAGGTTTTTTTACCCCCATTGCTCCCCTTGAAAGGCTATTCCAGAACTTCACGCCTCTGATGGTTAGAAACCTGCATCTAATTTCAAGTCTAAACTTCCTGATGGCCAGTTTATATCCATTAGTTCTTGTGTCCACATTGGCGCTGAACTTAAATAATTCCTCTCCCTCCCTGGTATTTATTCCTCTCATGTATTTATAGCAAGCAATCATATTTTCCCACAACCTTCTTTTGGTTAGGCTAAACAAGCCAAGCTCTTTGAGTCTCCTCTCATAAGGCAGGTTTTCCATTCCACGAATCATCCTAGTAGCCCTTCTCTGCATCTCTTACTGTTTTAAACATGGGGGATCAGAACTGCATGCAGAATTCCAGATGGGTCTCACCAGCGCCTTGTATAACTGTACTAGCACCTCCCTATCTCAACTGGAAATACTTCGTCTCATGCATCAAAGGATCGCATTAGCTTTTTTCATGGCCACATCACACTGGTGGCTCATAGTCAATCTGTGATCACCCAATACACCCAGGTCCTTCTCCTCCTCTATCACTTCTAACTGATGCGTCTCCAGCTGATAGCAGAAATTCTTTTTATTAGTCTCTAAATGGCATGACCTTGCACTTTCCACTATTAAATTTCATCCTATTTCTATTACTCCAATTTACAAGGTCATCCAGATCTTCTTGTATGATATCCCAAACCTTCTCTATATTGGCAATACCGCCCAACTTTGTGTCATCCACAAACTTTATTAGCACATTCCCATTTTTTGTGCCAAGGTAGTAATAAAAGGTTAAATAAGATTGGTCCCAAGACCGATCCCTGAGGAACTCCACTAGTAACCTCCCTCCAGCCTGACAGTTCACCTTTCAGTATGACCCATTGTAGTCTCCCCTTTAACTAGTTCCTTATCCACCTTTCAATTTTCATATTAATCCCCATCTTTTCCAATTTAACTAATAATTCCCCATGTGGAACCGTATCAAATACCTTACTGAAATCTAGGTAAATTAGATCCACTGCATTCCCTTTGTATAAAAAAATCTGTTATCTTCTCAAAAAAGGAGATCAGGTTGGTCTGGCATGATCTATCTTTTGTAAAGCCATGTTGCATTTTATCCCAATTACCGTTAACCTCAATGTCCTTAACTACTTTCTTTTTCAAAATTTTTTCCAAGACCTTGCATACTACTGAGGTCAAACTAACAGGCCTGTAGTTACCTGGGATCACTTTTTTTTCCCTTTCTTAAAATAGGAACTATGTTAGCAATTCTCCAATCATATGGTACAGACCCTGAGTTTACAGATTCATTACAAATTTTTGCTAATGGGCTTGCAATTTCATGTACTAGTTCCTAGCGCATAGGTTTATCAAGTCTGTTCCAACGTTGGACTCTCAGCCACAAGGGTTCCTTGTGGCCACAGAGGAAGGGATCAAATGGCGAATGATCGCTACCGCCGACTGTTTGGCTAAGCTTGAAGAAGAAGTACCATAGAGAAATAGTCCCAATCCCAACTCAAGATAACAGGGGTATGCTAGAGTCAAGACCAGACCTACTACAAGGGATTTCATGTTTTCCCCTACAATCAGTTGCACACATGCACTGGGATAGGGTTTAATATCTCTGTGGATACATTGTAGGAAGATAGTCTCCATGTAGGCCTCCCGGTTTGGGACCAAGTCATCCCAGACTATGGTCTGCCACACCAGAATCCACCAGTCCTATTATCTCAGTTCCATTTACTGAAAGGGACCATTACTTTAGCTGAAATTCGCTTATGGGCATGGTTTTCTGACATCCACACCTGTCCATAACCACACTCCATACAGGGCATGCATGATAGCGATGACCCCAATGCTCCCAGGAAATCCCTGCTGGTTAGGTGGCTGCTATATCTGAGTCTCATATCTAAGATAGCCCTCTCCTATGTGACTTGTCTGCTTCCCCTGGTTTTCCAGTGGAGGAGCCCTCAGGTGTCCCAAGGGCCTTTGTCCAGGCTGCAATTTCCCACCAGAGGCCAGTGCAGGGTTCGGCCGACTGCTGGGCCCCTTAGAGGTTGGTTCTTCTGAGACCACTCTGTTTGATCGTTGGTTCCCATGGCTGGGTTCTCCATTGAGTCAAGGGGCCTCTTTGGCATCAAGCAGTTGCTCACATCAGGCAATCAGAGCCATCTCTACTGCTAAATAACTGTCCATCAGCCAGATCACATTGGCTAGGGACTCTGGCTGATGTTGGAGGACCCAGTTCCTGCCCCCAGCCAGAACTGATCCACCACAGTTAACTCAGCCACTTTGACTCCACTTTGCGTCTCCATCTTTAACCTTCTCCAGCATAGGTCTCTTAATTCCTTGGTGCCACATGGGGCTGGGCTCCCTGGAGATATTTCTCCAGATGGAACCTTTGTCGGCAGGTCTCCTTTGTGAAGTCAGGTATAGTCGCTTTCACATGAACATAGTCTAGGGCAGATGCTGCAGCCAGCCCCAAGATGCAGTCTGTGCTGGTCCCATCAGGTAAGGTGCCAACAGAATGGCCCACTGGTCAGGTGGCCACTGAGCTACTGCTGCCACTTGCTCAGATATTATCAGGAAGGCTGCCGGGTCATCCTCAGGGCCCATTCTGCAAGTTTCACTGGCACAGGTGAGGCCACTGGGCCCAGACCTACAGCCCCTGGAGGGGAAGCTTTGGGGAGACCCTGAGGCTACATCAGGCCACTGCCTGTTGGACCAGCCTTTGCTGCTGTTCCTGACGTTGTGCTCCTCAGTCCCAGACCTGCTGTTACTGCTGGGTAGCCATTTTCTGCAGGAGCAGTTGCGGCTACTGCTGTTGGGCTGCCTGTTGCGACAGCTGGTTCTCAGTCACCCATTTGAGCAGACACTCTTGGTCCATGTCGTCTGACCTACCAACCTACGTCTCTATGTCAAGGGTGTTCGGCCATCTGGGTCAGTCAGGAAAGATGCCTCTGTTCAGCACCAGTTGTGAAGGGGCAGTTCACTTGGGGCAGCTCCTCATGGCCGGGCATGGCATGGCAGCTCTTTCGCCGCCAGGGCCTGTGGCTTCTGACTGCTCTGCCTCCTCCTGTGCCTGAGACCTCTGGCCAGATCACTTCTGAGTCTCCCCCATTCTGGGGGATTCCGTAAAGAAAAAGAATCAGTGCAAATAAATTGAGTTAATAAGAGAGCAAAGGGAATGCCTCCTTCAGAGGGTGTATCAGGATCAGGCCCTTCCTTCCCTCAGGGAGGCACCCTGTGGCAGTCTCTTTATGGATCTAGCCCCTAGTTTTTAAAGAGGCTTGCTAAACTGTGCTGTAAAATTTGAATCTGTTTTCTGTGTAAAATCCTATCCATGTGTGTACCAAGTAAGTAACTGGGCGTATAGATGTCCACTTGTCTGTGTGCCTGCAACGTGGTTCACTGACTGCTAGGGTGCCTCTTCTTGGCAGTTTAGAGGATTAGCTCCTTCCAGGTCTCATGCCTTTTCTTCGCACTGGCCCCCCGCCACTCTGCCTGGGACTCGAGGTATTCCTTCGTGACTCAGCCCTCCTGCCGATCATGATAGTCCTCCCCTTCTGTGGTAGCAAAATCTCACTGGACCACTGTCCAATTCCCCAGTGGCTGGTGGGGCACTTGGCCTACCCTTTACTCCAGGTTCCAGGCCAGGGACCCTATGTCCAGCAACTTTGATCTGCATGAATCCAGACCCTGTTGCTGTTTCCCCTGGACTTCTTCCTACTTCTCTGCTCTTATCTTCTGGCCTCCCCCTCTTTATGGGTTTATCAGCCCAAATTCCCTCCTCCAGCATATGACTGCAGACTACCTAACTCTGTAGCCCCCAATATACCTCTCTTCTCCCAGGTAGTGACTACAGACTACTTTCCTTGCAGCCCCTTTCTGCTGCCAACTTCCTGGTTTTATAACAGCCCTGCCTATTCCTTGTCAGCAGTGTTTCAATCAGTCTTTCAATCCCTGGCTCTTGTTTATATGTATCCTAACAGGTTAATTGACCTCATTTAACCTGCTCTGTCTCATGTGGGTGAACACTCATCATAGTGCCAACTACCAGCAGTTACAATTATGAGGGCCCTTTGAAAATGTACTACATCTGCTACACAATTACTCTGTGTAGCAGATGCAATGGATGTGGATCCAGGTGAGTTAATTGAGACACCGTCACTTCTAAGAATCAGTAACAAGTTAGAAAGATGTTACCAGTGATGGATCTGGCATAAGAATCTAGATCATAGATGCATGGGGATGGAGTAGTGAATATTCCTGATTCATGCAAGGGCTCAGACTGACATGTTACAGCTCAGCTATTTATGACTGTGGACAGTTTCCACTTTTGCTGAGAATCCTAAGAATCTGTCTTCTGCTTAACATTTTGTAAAACAAATCCATGGCACTAAAGAAGTGTTTTCAGCTAAGGAGTATAAAGTATTTTCTTGTCTATTTGAGGGATTAAGGTGCCCAGCCATGAGAATCTGAATTCAAAGCTAGTGTAGGCAGCTGCTTCTCCAAGAAGTGTGACAACTTTTAATTAAATGCAAGTTTATTTCAGTATTTCAAAATTAGTGTCATAGTGTGAAATGTTTTGGGAAACTGGACCAAGAATACATAGCATGTGGTGAAGGACTGTCTCTTCACTATGGCAAGTGGCAAAGAGAGAAAATAGCAGCACCTGCCTTCACTCCTGCATTCAATGATTACTAGGACTAGAAGCGAACAGCGAAGGAATCATTTTTGCTTACGTTTAATCCAGGTTAATGCTATACATTTTTAAATACACATTTTGGAGTTTACTCGTTATCATGCAGTCCCTGGGATGGAATGACTCTGGCCTTGTTGTCTCTTGTTGCGCTGTGGCTCCAAAAGTCGATTAGGTAGGGCAAAGCACTGGAAGAGAGAAAATGAGACAGTTCAGTACCTGGCTGCTCTAGTCTGAGTCAGGAAAATATTTCACTTCTTAGCGATGTGGTGACTGAGGACATCGGCAGACAAGGGCACTGTTTCTAACACAAACCTTACAGATGATTATCCCTAGCATGGACTGTCCCTGAAATGGTTCAGTACATCCATACTACAACTCTGGGCACTGTACAAGGATTGCACTGGATCCCCACACAGCCCTTCTGTTGTAGCTGAAGAAAGAAAGAAACACTATGCTTCCTCTCACCTACAGTTCCTCGTACAGCTTTTTTGCCTTTTTGTCACTTGGGCAGCACAAAGAGATCGACATTCACTTGTTTGCAGCAGACTACCACAGGGTCTCTGTGCCCCCTAAATCACACCTAAGCACTCAGAATGAGCCTGGTGTTGGCCCTGTGAAGGGGGTGAATTTTACCTGGGGAGCAATGTGAAGATGAGATTCATAGCCAGCTCCCTTCCTTTTCTCTGTTACCTTGATGTAGCAAGTAGGGACATGACCGGAGACCAGCCCACAGCTGGTGGCTGGTCCCTTAGGGACTGTTACCAGTTGGTGGGGTTTAGAGCAGCCGCTAGATTGCTCTAAAACTTGCTGGGGCTATGACACGTGTAAAAGTGCCCAGAGAATCAGAAGCCATAACCAGCTTCCCGACTTTTCCCCCATCTCTGCTGTACCCAGTAGAAACCAGGCACAGAAGAGAATCTAGATCTCTAGTATTATACTATGCTAGTACATTACACACAAGACAACTAGATTAAAAAAATATAATTAAGGTTGCAACGTCAATCAGTCAGAAGTTAGGCAATACCAGAATTAAGGGTGCCAGTGGAAAAGATTCTGTGGAAAAAAAATGTCTGTGTTCATGTGATTAAAAACTGTGTCTTAATGCATATAGGCTGTGCAGGCAATCTTAATACGGGCATTTCCCAACTTTTGAACGTTTGACTTTGCTAACTTAATAATGTTCTTTTCATTGTTTTGGTGCAATTACCTAGTTAAAAAAAAACAACTGAAATCCCATCATGTAGCATCATATGAACACTAATATGGATCATTAGCAGGACTGGAACCTTTAGATCCACTGCATAGAGCTCTGATGAGCTACTGGAGGAACTGATAGAAGTAGTAGGTTGTAATCCTCTACATGAACCAGATCTTGATGGGGATGGGAAGCTTTGCTATTGGGTTTTATTGATATTTGCTGAGAGCAGAGGAATATAGAGACTCGGGAATCTTGGATTCCAGTCCGTGCTCTGGAATGCCGCACTCAGTGAAGGCGAATGTTCTCTAGTGGGCACAGACTGGTCTGTCCATTTCCCTCAAGCTTGATACCTTCTGCCCCTTCCCCTCCAACCTGTCCCTGTCCCAGTCCTGGCTCTTCTCCACGACTAGCTCCACGTCCCAGTCCTGTTCCTGTCACCTACACAGTCCCAGTCTCTTTGCCCAGCCAGTCCTAGTCCCCTCTCTGGACTCACTGTCTCAGTCTCCCCCCCTCCATCCAAGTGTTCCACCCACGCTTCCAGTCCCTTTGCCCAACCAGTCCCAGTTCCTCCCCCCCGGCTCCTCCATTGATGCATCCCTCTCCCCACCCCACCTCCAGTCACCCCCACATTCACATTGCCCATCCCAGGCTCCCTCCTAAGGTCCTTTGTCCAATCTTTGTGTCCCTTGCTCTCTGGCTCTTTCTCCCAGTCCCTTTGCCCAGCAAATTCCAATTTCCCACCCACATGCTGGCTCCTTGTCAGATCTGTCCCCCCTTCCCTCTGCACTGCTGGTTCCCAGTCCCAGTCCTGCTTTCCCCTTTTTCTTTCCTCACCTGATTTCAATTTCTCAACCACCCACCAGCTCCTAGGCCTTACCCGATTTCCCTCCCTGGCTCCCTGGGTCCCTGCGCAACCATTCCCAGTGTCCTCTGCTTTCCAGCTCCTAGTCCCAGGCTCCTTGCCCAGCCAGTCTTAGTTTTCCCACAACTCCCAGTTCCAGCTTCTCTCTGGATCCCCACCAGCCTCGAGATCCAGTCCCCCTCCACTCTGCTCAAGCTTTTTGTTCCAATCTACAGCCCCCCATCCGACAGGTCTGGCTCTTGTTCTCTCTGCTTTTGATTCAGGCAGTTTCCTCATCCACACTGCCTCGGCATCAGCAGGCAGGGCATTGAAAGCACAGGCGAGGCAGTCTGCCTGCTTTCGGTTCTGGTGCCCAGACTTGGCATAATCTGGAACAGCCAGGAGCCAGGAACTGCTGAGCCTCAGGCAGGAACATACTGACTGTGTACAGAAACTTAGGAGAATTAAGCAATGACGTTCTACAAAGTCTCTACTGAATATGTGCAAACTGAGATCTTTCAAAGGCTTATAACATGGCCACATTTGGACAGATTGTCACAGAGATGGCAAAAAGCACATCCCTGGCACAAGGCCATGCCTGCCAAATGCCAAGTTCCTGTCCCCAAGTATGGGTGTGGAACAGCTTCTCAAAGAAAAGGTCACCAGAATTTTCATGGCAAGGTGGAGCATGCCATGCAATGTCCTTTCAGATTCAGCCAGGTGATAAAGGCCAATGAAATGGACAGCCGTAGCTGGAAAAAGGCCAAACTGGCTGTTAGCTAATCAACAGTTATATGTGAACTGCCGAAGAACATAGGGAGACAGGACACCATGCTAAGGGTATGTCCATACTAGAAACGTAAGTCAACCTGTATCAGGTTGACTTACAGCCACCGCAATAATTACTGCAGTGGTTCATGTCCACACTGCCCTCTTTGGGTCGGTGGTGTGCATCCCCACCAGGAGCGCTTCCATCAACCTAAGAGGGGCCGTGTGGGGAGCTGAGAGTTCCCCACTGGGAGTTGGGGGAAGCCACCCTGGGCTTCTTGTCCCCAGAGAGCAGGGTCCAGCTACCCTGGTCCTCCCTGCTCACCAGCAGGAGCGGGCAGCCTTGTCAATTTCACAGCTCCAAGCCATGAATTCACAAAGCTACTCCACTTCCAGCAGCAAGCAGGCAGAGAGATCGCCTGGGCTTCTCTGCCCAGCTGCCAGCTGGGAGGGGGAAGGGAAGCCAACTGGGCTTCTTGCCCTGGCTCCAAGATGGAAGTGAGTCCAAAACCGCCCGGGCTTGTCGCCCCCAGCTCCCAGTTGGTAGGAGGGGGAAGCTGCCTGGGCTTCTCACCGTGGCTCCCAGCCGGGAGCAGGGTCCAGCCACCCAGCTCTTCATGGGAGCGGGGGATAGCTGGGCTCTAACAGCCCGGCTTTCTTGTCAACTTGACAGCTCCTGCTCTGCACAGACACTGCGTCATCCTAACTATGCCGACATAAGCCTGACGCCTCTTGTGGAGGTGGAGTTACCATGTCGGTGTAGAAGGGCACTTACATTGGCAGAAGGAAGGCTGTGGCGTAGACACTGACATAATTAGGTTGACGTAAGCTGCCTTATGCTGACCTAACTGTGTAGTGGAGGCCAACCCTAAGTGTGCTAACAGAAGGCAGGCACCCAGTCTCAATCAAAAGAGGCTGAAATAACCATTGCCTTCTCTTCCAGTTCCTTCCCCCAAGAAAACTGCATCACCTCCATCTTATCTGTATTGAGTCTCAGCCATGCACCCTCACCCATGCCTGGCTCTTTCTGGGCAGCTCCAGCCAGGTCAGCGGACGTGACACATAAAGCGGTTTCATCAGCACACTGAGACTCTGCAGCTCAGGCCTCCTCACTAAACTCTGTGTGGCCTTATGTACACATTAAACAAGAGAGTGACAAGATGGAGCCACGCAGAACCACACAGAAGAGCACCCTCTGGGAAAAGGAGCAATTGCCCTGTACCCAAGTGCTCCACCTCCCATCCTCTCTCTGACAGCAGCCCTATCAACCCCTGCTATGAGTCGTAATCAAGTCAAAAACATCTCGTGATCAGTGGTATTGAAGGCAGCTGACATGTCTAATAGTACACAGTGTAGTTGTGTCATCTCAAGTGTACACATACCCCTGGTTGAGAACCACTGACCTACTCTAACCCCCCTGACAAGATGGAGGATTTGTTGTGTCTAAAGCATCCAAGGCAGTTGGCTATCCAGCCTCTTTTTGAAAATCGAGTGTGATTTTCAAATAAAATAGGCACCTATCTGCATATTTAGGCAACTAAGTATCTTTAAAGTCTGGTCCTTAGTTCCTGTTAATGACTGTAAACAAGTCATATGACTTGCTATTTACTAGTACTTATTAGAATTAGCCAGAATTACTTTGTCTTCATTAGACATGCCTTAGTAATTTTTAAATACTGAAACACAGTAAAATAATTAGCCGGAACTTTGTTAATAAAAACTTTTTAAAATCATTAAGTATTCCTTGCAAATTATTAAGTTACTGAAGCAAAGTAGCATGTAGACTCAAAGAGAAAATATCAGCCCTAGATGGGTCCCTCTTCCCAACGTCCAGGAGCAGGAATGACTAAGACTAGGTGGAACTCACTACTGGGGGGGACAGATTTGTGCAGCTCCCTTCCAGGCACGCTCCCTGGATGCAAGATTTGTCTCTGTAAATGCCCCTCTGCGACTGCTACTCCACACACCCTGGGCGCAGCACAGCTTCTGCTGGAGGTGCTCAGGAGAGGGGGCCTCTGAGTGCACAGAGACACCTCACAGATTATTTCTGCTCCTGACAGAAACAATCTACCATGGACCTGGTGGAAGAGATGCTGCCTGGAGCCCCTGGCAGCTGATATGCAGGCTCACATTCATGCTCCTTTTCAGTGTTCATGTGTGCACCCCTTTGGAGCCAGAATTTGACTTTACGCAGATACTTGGTGGTTATTTTCTTACTGTGCAGGAGTAATATTTCTCAGCAGTGAAATTTAATTTAATAAAATAGACAATTGAGGACTGGTATATGCAGATACAATTCTACCAAAGTCAGTGTTGCTGCACTGCCTTACCCCAGAGCCGGATCAGATCCAGTGTGCATTACTACTCTGGGGGTGGCCGTTGCCTTTTCTCAGAGATATAGCAAGTTCATACACAAATATTTTGGTGAATCTCCCGCCTTAGGTGAAATAAAATATTTGTGGCCAAAATCAGTCTATGAACTCACAGGTACTTTGGGGATTGCAAGCAGAAAGCATTACTCTGGAAATTTAACTGTACAAAAGGGATGCTGCGATTTTCCTTGCAGTTATACACTGTTCCAAAACCAGTGTATTGATGAGAAATTGTTACCATGATGTTGGAAAACTGTACAATGAATTATGTCAGTCAGCTATAGATATTAATCAATGTTAGCGAAATGAGGTATTTGCATGAGTACAAGTAGGTGCTCAGCATGATTCCACTGTATCTGCATAAGCACACCTAGGTGCTGAGCATGATGGGAAATGGTCAGTCTGGCTGGTATTGGGTTACAAATCACTTCAGTGTTAATTGCAGCGGTAATGAAATGTCCTCCTCCAATTGTATGAACAAATGGCAGCAGAGCTGTGCTTAGCCTGTGCGCTGATGAAAGATTCTCTCTCACCTGAACAGAACTCAACAAAGGAGGTGTTCGGATGCCTGAAAGCTGTAAAGGCACCATGGAGAGTGGTTTGGTGGTTTTTCTGGTGGGGTTGTAACAGCCCTGATTAAGGACTTCTCTCAGGCATGGATTGACCATTTCCTCCCACTGTTAAAAAGTAGAGCTAATGAGTTTTCTTAGAGTCTTTTGTTTTGTTAAAGAGCAGGAACATTGCTTTTCTGTAGGTAGGGGGGTTTCCTAGGAGGTGAAACTCATTAGAACTGAAGTTATGGGGGCATCTCAAGGGACTGACAGTGGAGAGGTCCTACAGGCATTGAGAGGCAGCAGAGAGGACCAGTCAAGCTTGTGGTGCAAGTCAGCAGGGGGGACTGGCTGAGCCACACAAGTCAGAGGTGGACAATGCAATTACGATGGTCGCTAGGACAGGGGAAAGCAAGAAGGGAGAGGCCCCATGTACTCTGGGGTGGGTTCTGCTCTTTGAGTTCATGAATTCTGTTTGCACTTCTTTTCCCAAACCCGTGCTGTGTTACTTCCTTCCTTTTATTAAAAGGTTTACTTTCTACACTCAGACTGTGCTTGCGGTAGGGAAGTATTGCCTTTTGGGGGTGCCCAGGGGATAGCGTGTGATTTCCCAGATAACTGGGTGGGGGCTGGAGTGGTTTGATGGTGTATCATTGACAGCAACCCCTAGATATAGAACCCGGCCTTTGCTGCTGCCGACTCTGTCTGGCTGAAGGGTTACATTTATTAGGAAAATATAAAGGAATCTTTGCTTTTGCATGTGTCCCTGCTGATGTAAGCATATTAGAACTTAGCTAGAACTGCTCCAGGGTTGTGTAAACCATGAAATCTGGTTTGTGTGTCTCACTTTTTGAAATCTTGGACTGTGTAAATAGCAGGGTAAAGCAGAGTGTAATGAGGAAATTAACTTCAGGTATTTCTAAGGCAAGTAAAAAAGCAAAAAACTAAAGCTACAAAAACAGCCAAGTCAGATAAAAGCTGGAGGAAGTGAGTGGGGTTAATAGCAAAGAATAGATGACGGAAGTAAGTTTTAGCAGGATAAGTAAAAATGTATTAGTTTAGGTTAGCTATTGCAGTGTTGGTGTAGCCATGTCGGTTCCAGGATATTAGAGAGACGAGGTGGGTGCAATAATATCTGTTACTGAACCAAGTTTTCAGGTCTTCTAAAGAAGAGCTCTCTATAAGCTCAAAAGCTTGTCTCTCTAACTAGCAGAAGTTAGTCTAATAAAAGCTATTAACTCTTCCACCTTGTCCCGCTAGGTTAGTTATTATGATTTATGCAGGAGAATGTTTTAATTAGATAGATACATAGATGAGGTAACTGGGTAAACAGAGTTTGCACAAAGTTACAGAAAAGGGGATAAAAGACAGGTAATTGACAACAGAAGAGTGGAGAAGACACAGGGGAAGAACATAGCAGAGACAAGAGATGTGAAAAGAGTCACCCTGTCCCCAGGAGAGGTAACTTGAGCAATTATTTTTCTTGCATTATCTGTTTTTGCATGTGTATGTAATTCAGAAGTGATAACAGCATTGTCTTAAGACATATGAAAATAAAGGCAAAAATAAATTGTTTAAGCCTAAATTGACCTGGGATCTTGTTTTTCATCCAACAGTTGGTGTTGCTAGGTGGGCATGTTATCTAAGCATTCTATTATCACCTCCTTTTGGAATCACAATCTAAAATGACTGTGTAATTAACAAGGATTAGTGATTTTAGACAGCCTCTGTCCATGGTGGTGTGACACCAGATAAGAAACAGACTTAAGAATGGAAGATTATATTAAATATAAGAACATAAGAATGGTCATACTGGGTCAGACCAATAGTCCATCTAGCCCAGTATCCTGTCTTCTGATGGTGGCGAATGCCAGCTGCTTCAGAAGGAATGAACAGAACAGGGCAATTATTGAATGATTTATCTCCTGTCATCCAGTCCCAATCTGCAGTCAGAAGCTTAGGGATATGCAGAGCATGGGACTGCATCATTGATGGACCAAGCCTCCATGAATTTATGTATTCTTTTTTTGAATCCACTTACACTTTTGGCCCTCACAACATCCCCTTGCAATGAATTACATGGGTGGATCATTTATTGTGTGATACGTACTTCCTTTTGCTTGTTTTAAACCTGCTGCCTATTAATTTCATTGGATGACCTCTCATTTGTGTGCTATGTGAAGGGGTAAATAACACTTCCTTATTCACTTTCTCTACACCATTCATGATTTTTATAGAACTCTATCATATCCCCTTTCAGACATCTCTTTTCCATGTTGAAAAGTCCCAATCTTTTTAATTTCTCTTCACACAGAAGCTATTCCATACTCCTAATTATTTTTGTTGACCTTCTCTGTACCTTTTCCAGTTCAAGGGTGTGTATACAATGACTTTATATAGTGGCATTATATTTTCTATCTTATTATCTATCCCTTTCCTAATGGTTCCTAACATTCTATTAGCTTTTTTGACTGCTGCTGCACATTAAGCATATGTTTTCAGAGAACTAGCCACAAGGACTCCAAGATCTCTTTCTTCATCTGGTAAAAGCTAATTTAGACCCCAACATTTTGTTTGTTTGCAGTTGGGATTATTTTGTGCAATGTGCATTACTTTGCATTTATCAACACTGAATTTTATCTGCCATTTTGTTGCCCAATCACCCAGTTTGTGAGATCCCATTGTAACTCTTCACAGTCTGCATTGGACTTAACTATCCTGAGTAATTTTGTATAATCTGCAAACTTTACAACCTCACTGTTTTCCCTTTTTTCCAGATCATTTATGAACATGTTGAACAATTCTGATCCCAGTACAGATCCCTGGGGGACCCCTCTATTTATCTCTCTCCACTGTAAAAACTGGCCATTTATTCTTTGTTTACTGTCTTTTAACCATTTACTGCTCCATGAGTGGACCTTCCTTTTTATCCCATTACAGCTTACTTCGCTTAAGAGCCTTTGGTGAGGGATTTTGTCAAAGGCTTTCTGAAAGTCCAAGTACACTATATGTACTTTCACTATATGTATGTATGTCACCCTTATCCACATATTTGTTGACCCCATCAAAGAATTCCAATAGATTGCCTTTAATTCCCTGATTTGCCTTTGCAAAAGCCATGTTGACTCTTCCCCAACAAATCATGGGTCTGATAATTCTGTTCTTTACTATAGTTTCAACCAATTTGCTGGTATTGAAGTTAGGCTTACCAGACTTTAATTGCCAGGATCACCTCTGGAACCTTTTTTTAAAATTGGTGTTACATTAGCTATAGTCATCTTCTACAGAGGCTGATTTCACTGTAGGTTACATACCACAGTTAGTAGATCTGCAATTTCATCTTTGAATTCCTTCAGAATTCTCGGGTGAATACCATCTGGTCCCAGTAACTTATTATTGTTTAATTTTTCAATTTGTTCCAAAACCTCCTCTATTGAGACCTCAATTTCTCACATTTGTCGTCTAAAAAGAATGGCTCATGTGTGGGAATCTTTCTCACATCCCCTGCAGTGAAGACCGATGCAAAGAATTCATTTAGCTTCTCTGCAACAGCCTTGTCTTTCTTGAGCTCTCCTTTAGCATCTCGATTATTCAGTGGCCCCACTGATTGTTTAGCAGGCTTCCTGCTTCTCATGTACTTTAAAAAAATTGCCGTTAGTTTTTGTGTTTTTCGCTAGTTGATTTTCAAATTCTTTTTTGGCCTGCCTAATCATACTATTACACTTGACTTGCCAGAGTTTATGCTCCTTTCTATTTTCCTCAGGAAGATTTGATTTCCAATTTTTAAAAGATGCCTTTTTGCCTCTAACTACCTTTTTTACTCTTTTGTTTAGCCATAGTGGCATTTATTTTTGGTCCTCTTACTATATTTATTTGGGGTCTACATTTAATTTGAGCCTCTATTATGATGTTTTTAAAAGGTTTCCATGCAGCTTGTAGGCATTTCATTCTTATGACTGTTCCTTTTAATTTCCATTTAACTAGCTTCCTCATTTTTGTGTAGTTCCCCTTTCTGGAGTTAAATGCTACTGTGGTTGGCTTCTTTGGTATTTTCCCTCCCACAAGGATGTTAATTTTAAACAATATGTAGGAGGGAGGGAGTTTGGATAAAAAGGTTCTACCTAGTGTTGAACCTTTGGAAATGGTGCAAAAGTTATTTGAAAATGATGCTTCAAATAACAAAAGTGCAAAGAAGCCCACAAGAACAGATGATTCATGGAAGCTAAGTGTGTGAGCGGAACTTGCAGACAGCCAAAGGCACAGAAGAGAGAGACAGCCTGTCAGAGAGCGAGGCATTTGAGTAGAGAAACAGGTCTTAGCTGTCTGAGGTTCAGAAAGAGAATGACAAAATCAAAGCTGTTTTAAGACAGAATGTCCCGCTGCAGCAGTGAAAACTCCAAGGTAGATAATCACAAAGAATGTGAGAGGTGGATTAGTTATTTGAAACAGCAAATACAAGCTGAGAAGGGAATTATATCCACTTTTTCAGGAATAGGGGTGGAAAAAGTTGAAAGGCTGAGACTTTTATTGGAAGAAAGGCAGAATGCACTTTTATGAGTTCAAAAAGCACCAGTAATCAATGAAGTAACTGTGGGTGGTTGTAGTGAAGGAAAAACCTAAATGGAAAAAAATCGGGAAAAACTACCAGCTTAATCTTGATGGTAAATCTAGACAAAAGGCTTAATAGGGTTAGCAGCATGGTTTTAATACTTAAAAATTAAATAAATAAAAAGGAGACATTGTTAGCTAACTATTGGCTAACAATGGCAGGTAACAAAGACAGGTAAAAATCCATGCTATTTTCCTAAATAATCTGAACATTTAAATTTGTTATAAAATGTTTTTGTAATCTGATGTATTGGTGTGATCCATGCATATCAACACTACATTGCGTAGATCTGTGTGTGTCCATATAATCACATGAGCCTAAGTTAAAAAAAAAGGGCTCTGATAATTCATCCAAATTTTAAGTAAAAACATTTAAAAGAAAGTGCAGTAAATTTGTGTAATTAAATATGGTTAAAAGCCTAAACAAATACTTTTATAAACCCCTTAGGTAACGTAAATTAATAAGTACACATATAAAAAATTCTTTACTGCTTGTTTAAGAATGTGGGATACTAGTTAAAGCTTATTGGGTTAATATGTTAATAAACACAGAATCATAGAAATGTAGGACTGGAAGGGACCAGGATAGATCATCCAGTCCAGTCCCCTGCACTGAGGCAGGAGTAAGTTGGGTTTTTTTAACCATTTGTTTAATTGTTTTGTTTTGTTAAAGTCATTGAAGAAAAACATCTTTGGTTTCTGGCTAAACTTCAGGTAAAGTGCAGTTATTGACCAAGTATTTTAGGCATCAACCATTTATTGCAGTCAGCTTGTATGTCTTTTTCCTCATTGACTAACCCTGATAAACTATTCTGTATTGTTTAATTGTTTTTATATGTTGTACATAGAACTGCTTTGAGCAGGGGGTTGACTAGATGACCTTCTGAGGTCCCTTCCAACCCTAATCTTCTAGGATTCTATGGTTCTCTGATACATTTTGTGTCCTGTGACCATTTTTACTTTTATTTGGGGTTTTATTTTTGTTGCAACAAAAAGAAATTAATTTTGCACGTAATTATATAAAAACATTTGTGTTGTTTTGTGATACGAACTTTTTTTAAAATGAAAGCTAAAAAGGCTTTTGTTAATATTTTTAGGCTGTAATAATTTTATAAGATACAAGATTATTGTGTTATGTTTTATTTTATACATTGCAAGCACCTTTGATTTTAAGCAATCAAATCTTTTCTTTTAATAATTGGTGTTTATACATGTAAAGAAATATAATGTCAATTCCTCTGGCAAAAGGGACAGAGGAATGATGTTGGCTGTGGTAAGGGTTAAAGCTCACTCTAAATTATCCTTGGATGTGGAGCGGAAAAAAAAAAAAAGGCTGACCTAGCAGCTAAAAAGGCACCTCAGCCCCTGTCGGTGCCATTAAGATATAGTGGAAGGATTTTGATTGACAGTCCTGCAGAAATGGGACACCAACATACAAAAATCTTCTATGAATTCTATGATTCTATGAAAAACGTGTTGGAGGTGGAAAACCCTTACAGTACAGGGGGACCCCACTGAGGATAATATAGTTCCCGTGGAGAGAAAATTTATGGATGACTCTAGCCTCAAATGGGTGTGGCTTATCCTTAAGCAGCTACAGTCTGAATTTATATAAATACATCATGACCTGCCCACTGGAGGGCATCAGGGAACTGAAAATACAGTGGCTCGTATTCAGCAAATAGGTTGTTTGCCATAGATGAGGCAAATCGTTAAACATTAACATAGAATCATAGAATATTAGGGTTAGAAGGGACCTCAGGAGGTCATCTTATCCCACCCCCTGCTCAAAGCAGGACCAACCCCAACTAAATTATTCCTGCCAGGGCTTTGTCAAGTCAGGCCTAAAAATCATCTAAGGATGGACATTCCACCTCCTCCCTAGAAAACATATTCCAGTGCTTCACTACCCCCTAGTGAGAAAGTTTTTCCTAATATCCAACCTAGACCTCTCCCACTGCAAGTTGAGACCACTGCTCTTTGTTCTGTCGTCTGCCACCACTGAGAAAAGCCTTGCTCCATCCTCCCTGGAACCCCCTTCAAGTAGTTGAAGGCTGCTATCAAACTCCCCCTCACTCTTCTCTTCTACAGATTAACAAGCCTAGTTCTCTCAGCTTCTCATAAGTCATGTGCTCCAGCCCCCTAATCATTTTTGTTTCCCTCCACTGGACTTTCTCCAATTTGTCCACATCCTTCCAGTAGTGGGGGGCCCAAAACTGGACACAATACTCCAAATGTGGTCTCACCAGTGCTGAATAGAGGGGAATAATCACTTTCCTCGATCTCCTGGCAATGCTCCAACTAATGCAGACCAAGATGCCATTAGCCTTCTTGGCAATAAAGGTATATTGTTTACTCATATCAGCTTCTTGTCCACTGTAACCCTCAGGTCCTTTTCTGCAGAACTGCTGCCTACCAAGTTGGTCCCCAATCTGAAGCAGTACACAGGATTCTTCCGTCGTAAGTACAGGACTCTGCACTTGTCCATGTTGAACCTCATCAGATTTCTTTTGGCCCAATCCTCCAATTTGTCTCAGCCACTCTGTATTGTATCCCTACTCTCCAGCATATCTACCACTCCCCCCTGTTTAGTGTCATCTGCAAACTTGCTGAGGGTGCAATTCACTCCATCCTTCATATCATTAATGAAGATGTTGAACAAAACTGGCTCCATGACCAACCCCTGAGGCACTCCACTTGATACCAGCTGCCAACTAGACATCGAGCCATTGATCACTATCTGCTGAGTCCGACGATCTAGCCAGCTTTCTATCCATCTTATAGTCCATTCATCTAACCCATACTTCTTTTAACTTGCTGATAAGAATACTATGGGACACCATATCAAAAGCGTTGCTAAAGTCAAGGTATATCATGTCCACTGTTTTCCCCACATCCACAGAGCAGTCATCTCATCATAGAAAGCAATCAGGTTGGTCAGAGATGACTTGCCCTTAGTGAAACCATGTTGACTGTTCATGATCATCTTCCTCTCTTTCAAGTGCCTCCAAATGGATTCCTTGAGGACCTGCTCCATGATTTTTCCAGGGATTGAGGTGAGGCTGACCAGTCTGTAGTTCCTTGGATCCTCTTTCTTCCCGTTTTTGAAGATGGGCACTAAATTTGCCTTTTTCCAATCATCCGGGACCTCCCCCAATTGCCATGAGTTTACAAAGATAATGGCTCTGAAATGACATCAGCCAACTCCCTCAGCATCCTCGGATGCATTGCATCTGGCCCCATGGACTTGTGTATATCCGATCTTTCTAAACAGTCCTGAACCTGTTCTTTCAGCACTGAGGGATGTTCACCTCCTCCCCATTCTGTGCTACCCAGTGCAGTAGTCTGGGAGCTGACCTTTGAAGACAGAGGCAAAAAAAGCATTGAGTACTTTAGTTTTTTCCACGTCATGTGTCACTAGGTTGCCTCTCTCATTCAATAAGGGGCCCACATTTTCCCTGACCTTCTTGTTACTAAGATGCCTGTAGAAACCCTTCTTGTTACCCTTCACATCACTTGCTAGCTGCAATTCCAGTTGTGCTTTGGCCTTCCTGATTTCACTTCTACATGCTCAAGAACTGTTATATTGAGAACTGTTTGGTATTTGCCCAAACTAACCCAGAGCTTACAAAAAACAAGGGCAAATTAGGACATCAAAAAGAGAAGGAGTTTGGTTAGGTTCCAAACTGACTATCTTGGGTAATTACCTAAACTTGTTACAAGAAGTATTTACAGATGCAGGTTCCGCTGGGTAATAGACTCAGATCAAAGGACATACCTTGCAATCTAGCTAGGAAGGTCCCCATAGTAATTTGGAAAAAAACGGATGTGGGACAAATGGCTCCACACTAATAATGTGAAAATGTTTAAAGGTAAAGCAGGATACTGTTTTTATAGATATTTTACAGAATGGCTTTGTTACCAGAATACTTTTTGTTTGTATCATGTATTCATGTATTCATGTTTGAATCATATAAATGGAACCAAATGAAAGAAGAAATCTGGAACTCCGAGCCAACAAACTCTGCAAACTCATCACAGACTACAACTTCAAGTGGGCAGTTGGATGAAGTCCAGGACAACAGGAATTCCAATGCAGGCCACATATGAACTTAGTATTAAGGAGACACAATGTGGACAAAAGGCTGGACAGTGGCATTTTGCTACAATTACACTAAAGACACTGGTAAAATGGACTTAAAAGTACCATTCTCTTACTGTGAAGGAGGAGTTAATGATAATAATAAACATGCATGACATCTCTAAGGCACTAAATGAATCCCAAGAAAAAGTTAATCAGTTAATTGGGCACATGATGAGGCTGAAAACCACACTATGGCTAAGGAGGAAATGTGTGGGGCAAGGGTACATACATATTTATGAAATTTAAAGAACTTTTAAAAGACCTGGAGGCAGAGAAAGTGCCGGATCTTGTCCCTGAAAACAAATATTGAATTGGTATAAGGTTGAGACACAAGTGTTAAATGAAGCTTGTGTTCTCCATGCATTGGCGGTGGTAGTTATGGTAATTCCTGACCGCTGCCCTCTTAGAGTGGCCATGCAAGTTTACTTCTTTCTACCGCTAACTGAAAAGAGAAATATCTACAAATCACTAATATGTGTTCCCTTGGTGGGAGTTCTAAAGGATTCTGTCTTTAAGAAAAGCACCAAGATACCTCAGATACTGGTAAGGCACTTTCATGGCTGGTGGCATGTATATACCTTAGAGCAGGGGTGGGCAAACGTTTTGGCCTGAGGGCCACATCTGGGTATAGAAATTGTATGGTGGGCCATTAATGCTCCAGGAGCAGGTCCAGTCAGGGTGCCGCTGGGCCCACGTGGTGGGAGAAGGGCCGGGGGGGAAGAGGTGAGGCCAGGAGTGGGGAGTGGCCGCCAAGCTCCGGCCAGGGTGCTGCTGGGCCCACGTGGTGGGAGAGGGGCGGGGGGAAGATGTGGGGCTGGGAGGGGAGTGGCTGCTGCCGCACCACACAGCTTGTTCCGCAACCTTTCCATGGACCACCTGAATGGTGCTCGTGGACCACTGATTGAGCTGGAGGCCTGATGAAAAGCTCAGATGGGCCATATGTGGCCTGTGGTCTGTAGTTTGCCCACCCCTGCCTTACAGTGCTGCATGGAGAAGTGCATGAAATGGGTTTACCAATATGATGCCCTTGGGGCCATGCAACTGATCTGTGGCATAGTAATAACAAGACAGGACCTTCAGAGGGGGCTCATCTTGTGTGCCCAGTATGGCTGTGTGCCTGGACTGGACCAGCACCACATATGTGTGAAATGGAGAGTACTGTGTGGATACACAGCAAACAAAATATAATTATGGAGGGAAATTATGGTGTCCAATTGACCGATGGAACTGATCATAGAATCATACAAGATTAGGGTTAGAAGGGACCTCAGGAGATCATCTGCAAACTTGCTGAGGGTGCAATCCACTCCATCCTCCAGGTCATTAATGCAGTTGTTGAACAAAACCAGCCCCAATACCGAACCTAGGGCACTTTGATTGTTATTGGCTGCCAACTAGACATTGAGCTGTTGATCACTACTCCTTGAGTCTGATGATATAGTCAGCTTTCTATCCATCTTATAGTCCCTTTATCCAACCCATATTTCTTTAACTTGCTGATAAGAATACTGTGGGAGACCATATCAAAAGCTTTGCTAAAGTCAAGGTATATCACATCCACCACTTTCCCCATATCCACAGAGCCAGTCATCTCATCATAGAAGACAATTAGGTTGCCTTCTATGACTGGTGTTTTGCTCCTGAATTTGAAACCATGATTGGACAAGCCAAAGAGATCCCTGTACCTACATTTGTAAACTTAAAATTTTTATTAACATTTTGAGTTTCAGAATGGGTTTGCATCACCTCTGACAAAAGGAGTATAAAGTAGTTCAACGACAGAGACAGGTTGCTCAAGGGGAAAACTCCTAAAACTGTCCCTTTGGCTACAATCAGTTTTTACATTATGTGATTCACATTTAACCTTTGTTGTTGCTCACTTTGTTTCTTTTCTTATTACTGAATTATTCATAATTGTACTAACCAATAAATTTTACTATGGTTTCTGGTAAAGCCAACTGAGTCTACAAATATGATACATTTCTTGCCACTGGTGAAGTAATATATATTCAGTAAATAATTTGCCATAATTTGTATTAAATACTAAATATGTGCTTTTAACTGATTACTGATTAATGTATTTTTATTATTAAATATTGTTATGAATGATTTCTATTACTAACTACTTACAGACTAGAAAACAGTACTTTAGCATTCTTGAGAAATTAAACAATGAATGTTAAGCAATTGTAATTAATATATTTCTTTGGGTGGCTGCTTTCCCCATGTCATGACCTGCAGGATGAAGACTGTATGGTCTAATCCAAAGCCCATTGAGTAGAACAGCACTGTGCTTCCTGCTGTGCACAATGCAAGGTCTCCAAACAAACTTTTCCACAAAGCCTTTCAATAATGACTTTGACAAGATTTTTGCACCCACTTGAGCTTCTACCATCATCTGAACAGTTTTGTCTAAGGCAGGTTGAAAGCCCTGAAAGGGCCAGGATCAGTGTGGTCATAGATTCCAAGATCAGAAGGGATCATTGTGATCATCTAGTCTGATCTCCTATATAACACAGGACACAGAACCTCCCCAAATAATTCCGAGAACAGATTTTTTTAGAAAAATACTCAATCTTGATTTAAAAAGCATCAGGAATGGAGAACCAATTCCAAAATCACTGTTCTGATGGTTAATTACTCTCACCATTAAAATTTTACATCTTATTTTCAGTCTGAAATGGTCTTTGGATATGTCTGTAAAAGGCCAAAAGCATGTTCGTCTTCTGAAAATAATAATTACTAAATTGGTAAAAAATGTCCTGGTGTCTAGATCTGTCTTGGCTGTTTTGGTGGTTGTTGTTGGGTTTTTTTACCTTTTAAAATGTAGTCCGTTAGCAATGTAGGGACCTTCTCATTATCCTCCTTCATTGCAAAAAGAACTGGAAAAAGAGGAAACAATCATGAAAATGACCTTTGAAAGGCAGAATAATTTTATGGCTTCAGTCACACACCAACACCTGTCTTTCAACCAGGGGCTAGAAATTGTTCAGTGAAACCAGGGACCCTATACTCCCACCACAGGACACAAGAAATTGCTACTTCAGTTAATGGGAGTTTCTCAGAACCAGCATGTGTGTGGGTGGAAGAGGGCTGTGTGTAAGCATGCATGTGTGTGAAGAACAGGGACCCTGCTGTGCTGTGAAATTGTACAAACAGTTGATAGTTTGAGAATATAGAGAATAAAAATTAAAGTACTCCCAGAAGTTCCCAGAATGCTGCGCAGAAATCATCACATTCTCTCTCTAAGCTCCTGAGTAACACAGGATAGTAATGCTGATCCGCGGGGCACAATAAGGAATCATTTGTAATGTCTGGCAGACATGCCACCCTGTGCTGTGATCTCATTTGATTTTTCAATAAAGCACTGTTGGGCTGGATCTCCAGGGAGCCCTAGGGCGCTGCAGGAATAATATTAAGGTAGTAGTAAGCCTCTCTTGGAGCCAGATTCTGAACTCAAGTACAGTGGTATAAGTCTGGAGTAGTTCCATGGAGATGAGCGAGATTATTCCAGATTTATATTGGTATAACTGAGAACGTAATCTACCTGTGAACTACTGTTAAATCAATACCCCATCATAGTGTTATGGGTCACTGGGCTGGTATAGAAGCTGACTGCTTTAAGAGAAGGCTTAGTAGCAAGCTCTTGATTGTAGGAGAGTAAAGAGTTAAAAGCTGGACAAGTGGTCAGGCCTAAGCTACAGGGAACGGGGTCATGGCACGGGCAAACCTTCTTTCTGTTACTTGGTGTGAATTCTAGCTAGAGTCTGTTATCTCTCTTCTTCTCCTCCCTTCCTAGCCATCTGTGCAGGGAATGAGGCTAACAATATAACTATTCCCCCTCCTGCTCAGGGCCTTTGGTGGGAACAGAGCATTATCTTCTTTCCCTCCCTTGCAGATTGTATACTTTAAAGAATGTTAGTAAGTTTCAAGGTAATGTGCCTGCGCTCAGTGCAATAATCCTGTAAATAACAAACTGGGGCGGATATAATTGTATTCATTATGTAGTTGTTAATATTCATTTTATAGATGTCAATGTAACCAAATCAGGGTCTATGGGGAGTTGCTGGAAATGGATACAATTACAGACTGTTATGGATAAAAGGATTGTAAAGTAACCCCTCGTTGCTCACTCGCAGCGTCGAGGTGGAACGAGCAGGCAATAAAGGGTTCCATCTCCCCAATCCGCCCCAGGCACAACCTGTTTGGTTATTTCTAACATTGATCTTTTGCTCATTAAAGTTCAAAACTCATTCAAGAGCACAGCCATAAACCTGGTAAAGAATGGTCAATTTTAACATGAGTAATTACCCTTGGCCACCATAAACGATTTTGTAGTTTAAAGTGGACGTGAGATTCTTCTTCACTCTCTGTACCGCTGCTCGGCATTGTTAAATAGCTTCCACATTCCGCTCTAATAGGGAATGATTCCTCTATTGCAGCAGATGTGACAGTGCATGCTATTGCTGAGATTGTAATGCATCTTCCATATCAAACATTCCTTCTGGGCTGAAGTTTTTCATGCTTGGTCTCAGCACAAGGGTGATGTGTGTGTGTGTAAATTTGAAAATGGCTCTGCTACTGATTGGCTTCCTACACCTACACTTTATGCACCCAGTTAGTCTATGCTAACACATCCCAGTATATTGTTATCTCATCCTCCCGCCTCCTGCCACTTGTCTGCCTCATCTATCTATTAAGGGTAAATTACTGATTTTTGGCTGTTTCAAATAAAAAAAAGGTTTGGGCCAAACCAAATTGTCACTGGGTGGGGAGCACCAGAAATAGGTGGCATTTTAGAGAGTGCCACCACTTATTCTTTTATTCAGTCAGGAAGGACATGAATCTAAGATGCTTAACACTGCCCAGCAGGGCATCTGATCCCCATAGAAAGGGATCCAAACCTAAGGAGCCCACTGTAGTACAAAGTGAGAAGCTAAGACATGAGGCCTAGTATAACAGGCCAGATATGGGGCCTGAGGCCTGAGCTAAAATAGCAGTCAAGCCCTGCCATTAGGAAGCAAAGTTATCAGGAGTCAGGCTATGAACCTGCCTGTAAGTTCACAGTAATTGGCAAACATACATATTCCAAAGAAGTGCTAGGCACAAGCACATTCCAGAAAGGTACCAGAACATCCCAATATCCCAAAGATAATGAGGGTTCACTGACCCCTCAGAATGACCATATGATGAACAGAGATGTCTTGATAACATGATGTTTTAACCAAACTATCTGGTACAAGGTAAAGGATGATATCTTATCACATCAGAGGGTGGCAAATACACACCTCATTGGGGCAATACACAACTTGTCTGTATCAGTGTATAAAAGTGGGTCTCAAAGGGAGTGTCTCTGACTGAGTGAGGAACGGAAACTCCCGCTGTTTACTGAGCTGGTCCATTGTCACGGGCATACATGTATTAACTGTACTTGTAGCACCTTATAGGGCGCTTTTTACCTTGCTTCATCGGCAATAAACCAAGCCTGGTGCCTTTGTTACTGAAACGGATCTCTGGTCTCATTGGGTAATCCAATTGTGATTTGCTGTATCAGTTATCTGCTCAACTGGGACAGCACACAGACTGGGAGAACACCCACGCAGCCAACAACTGACAAGACCCAATGGAGTCCGTTGGCAAATCTGAACCCCAAACAGGGGAGCTGAGCACAAGGAACTCATCAGAGCATCAAGCTCCATTGAGAGGAAGTTAAGTTTGAGGAGGCCAAAGGGGAAACCTGATCACGTTTCGAACATCTGTATAGCTGCTACAAACAGCATCCAACTGAAATTGTGCAAATCTTCATTTGTGGGCAGAGTCTGGATGAGTTCCATAACTTCCTTTTTTAATTCTGCTCTGGAATATTTAAATGAGCAGCTCGGATTAACAGCGAGCATATGGAAAGTGGTTGGTGTGTGTACTCAGGAAGGAATAGTTTATGGGGGTGCCTGGGGAGCTGTTTAATGTGAACATTCAGAAAGGGGCTCTTGAGGGTGAGCTCTCATGGAAAGGTGTTAGATGAGTGCTTGGAGAGAGCCAATGGTAGGATGGTCACCCATCCTCACATTTCTGGGACAGGCCTCTAATCTGAAGCATAGTCCTAGCTCCCTCAGCATTGTTAAAGTGTTGATTTTTACCAGACATACAAAAGTCTGGGGGCCATGAAAACAGGAATTCAAACAGGAATTCACTCCTATATGTTATTTCTGTGAACTTCCTGACCCTTCGAAACATGGCTTCACAAACCACACTTAATAGGAAGACAGGTATAATTTCCCCCCATTTTACAGATCTGGTAAGGTAATTATACAAGGTTACCTCTAACAGAGCTGGAAGCAGAACTCAGGTCCCCAAGATGGCCAACCCACATCTCTACTTAGCCATAATGCATTTCATAATGCATTTCATTTCATAATGCATTTCATAATTTCATAATGCATTTCATAATGATTGTGTCAAATCTATGTACAGATTGAGAGCCTGAGACATGAGGTCTAGTATAACAGGCCAGAGATGAGGCCTGAGCTAAATTAATGGTCAAGCCCTGCTGTTATAAAGCAAAGTTAGCAGAAGTCAGACTGTGAGTGCTGGCAGACTCATAGTAACTGGCAAGAACAGAGTTGGTATTACGTACACACATTCCAAAGAAGTGCTAGGCACATTCCAGAAGGGTACCAGAACATTCCAATAGATAACGAGGGCTTACCTACCTCTCCAAATGACACTATAATGGATAGAAATGTCTTGTTAATATGTTTAGCAATTGGGGGAGGTCCCTGATGATTGGAAAAAGGCAAATTTAGTGCCCATCTTCAAGAAAGGGAAGAAAGAGGATCCAGGGAACTACAGATCAGTCAGCATCACCTCAATCCCTGGAAAAATCATGGAGCAGGTCCTCAAGGAATCCATTTTGAGGCACTTGGAAGAGAGGAAGGTGATCAGGAACAGTCAACATGGATTCATCAAGGGCAAGTCATGCCTGACCAACTGGATTGCCTTCTGTGAAGATGTGACTGGCTCTGTGGATGTGGGGAAAGCGGTGGACATGATAAACCTTGACTTTAGCAAAACTTTGATATGGTCTCCCACAGTATTCTTATCAGCAAGTTAAAGAGGTATGGGTTGGAT
Source organism: Emydura macquarii macquarii (assembly GCF_026122565.2). NCBI lineage: Eukaryota > Metazoa > Chordata > Testudines > Chelidae > Emydura > Emydura macquarii. The sequence goes on along the minus strand of NW_027130449.1, from coordinate 105,015 downwards.
GAATGGACTATAAAATGGATAGATCATTGGGCTCAACGGGTAGTGATCAATGGCTCGATGTCTCGCTGGCAGCCAGTAACAAGCGGAGTGCTCCAGGGGGTCAGTCCTGGGGCCGGTTTTGTTCAACATCTTCATGAATGATCTGAAGGATGGGGTAGATTGCACCATCAGCAAGTTTGCAGATGACACTAAGCTAGGAGGAGTGGTAGGATACAGAGTGACCTAGACAAATTGGAGGATTGGGCCAAAAGAAATCTGATGAGATTCAACAAGGACAAGTGCAGAATCCTGCACTTAGGACGGAAGAATCCCATGCACAGCTACAGACTGGAGACCGACAGATTAGGCAGGAGTTCTGCAGAAAAGGACCTGGGGGTTACAGTGGATAAGAAGCTGGGTATGAGTCAGCAGTGTGCCCTGGTTGCCAAGAAGGCTAATAGCATATTGGGCTACATTAGTAGGAGCATTGCCAGCAGATCGAGGGAAGTGATTATTCCCCTCTGTTCGGCATTGGTGAGGCCGCATTTGGAGTATTGTGTCCAGTTGTGGGCCTCTCACTACAGGAAGGATGTGGACAAATTGGAGAGAGTCCAGCAGAGGGCAACAAAAATGATTAGGGGGCTGGAGTACATGACTTATGAAGAGCGGCTGAGGGAACTGGGCTTGTGTAGTCTGCAGAAGAGAAGAATGAGGGGGGATTTGATAGCAGCCTTTAACTACCTGAAAGGGGGTTCCAGGGAGGATGGAGCTAGGCTGTTCTCAGTGGTGGCAGATGACAGAACAAGGAGCAATGGTCTCAAGTTGCAGTTGGGGAGGTCTAGGTATGATATTAGAAAAATCTTTTTCACTAGAAGAGTGGTGAATCATTGAAATGGGTTACCTAGGGAAGTGGTGAAATCTCCATCTTTAGAGGATGCTCCTTAGAGGATCCTCAAGGCCTGGCTTGACAAAGCTCGGGCTAAGATGATTTAGTTGGGGTTGATCCTGCTTTGAGTAGGGGGTTGGACTAGATGACCTCCTGAGATCCTTCCAACCATAATATTCTATGATTCTAACTAACAGCACCTAGATTAAACTCATGAGAACTGGAGATAAGGTGTTCATGACTGTATAATTAGCTAAAACAGTTAAGACTTGAGTTGAAACCTCTGTCCAAGGACCATAGAAATTGAATTATATTAACAAAGTTTCAGAGAGACAGAGAAGAGATGACAGACTTAGTAGAGTTGAAGAGCAGAGTCCACTGCGGACAACTCTGTGGCTCTTTATTAGGAGTGTGCTAATGAAATTTGCTAGTGATACAAAATTGGGGGGCATCATCAATACTGAGGAGGATTGGAATATTATACAGGAATATCTGGATCATCTTGAAGACTGGAAAGACATCAGTAGGATGAACTTCAGTTGTACAAACTGCAAGGCTGCATTTAGGGTCTAATAATAAGAATAAGAATTTCTGTTACAAGCTGGGCGCTGATCAGTTGGAAATGATAGAAGAGGAAAGATTCCTGGGTCTGTTGGTCAATCACAGGCAAATGCGATCCTAGAATGTATCAAGTGAAGCATTTCCAGCAGGGATAAACATGTATTAATGCCACTGTGCAAAGCACTGCTAAAACCTCCTTTAGAATACTGTGTACAATTCTGGTCATCCATGTTCAAGAAAGATTAATTCAAACAGGAACCAGTATAGAGCAGAGCTACTGGGATGGTCAGGGAGATCCTATGTTATGAGAGGAGATTGGAAGAGCTTGGCCTTTTTAGTCTAGCAAAAAGAAGGCTGAGAGTGGATATGATTGCGCTCTATAAATACACAGGGGAGTAAATACCAGGAAGGATGAAGAGCTATTTAAGATAAAGGACATTGCTGACACGAGAATGAATGGATATAAACTAGCCACAAACAAATTCAGGCTGGAAATTAGATAAAGGTTTCTAACCATCTGACAAGTGAGGTTTTGGAACAGCCTTCTAAAAGGAGCTGTGGGGGCAAAAAACTTCATTAATTTTAAAAGAAAGCAGGACAAATTTATGAGTGTAATTGTACAACGAAGTTGCTTGTGATGGTGGGGGGCATGGGCTCACTTCTGGTTTACGTCCTGTGTTCCTAAAGGTCATGCTTCAGGGTTTCATCTGGCCACCAGCCGGGGTCAGGAAGAATTCCTCCCCTCAATGTATTCTGGGAGGATTTTTTTATTTCCTTCTTCTTAAGGATCAGGGATGGCCAGGGCTGGAGATGAGACATTGGATGGGGTTAGCCTGGGCTCTGAGGTGGCACCGAGCATTACCTCTCAGGTGCTTGGCTGGCTGGCTCTTGTTCACATGTTCAGGGAACTTTAATACTTTGGTGTCATTTTGGTTGCAAAATCCCACATCCATCAGTAGGTCATAGGTGAAAGCCAATGCCATCACTGCTAAACTTTTGTGCACATTAAAACAGCCAGTGGACAAACAGTGTTGCAGACAAGTCCACCATCATCTTCAGCAGGTGATGTCCACATGTGCTCCAGGGTCCCAGTGTTTTGGACCATTCACAAATAAGGAGATCCACGCAGCCATTGCAGCCACAAAATTGGGGGGAGAAAAGCATGAAAAGATGGTATCTACCCTGATTGCCTATATAATCTGAGTCCATGCCAGGTTTCACCAAGATCCTGAAGACTTGTGAAAGCCACCATGTGTGGAGAGAAGCCAAAGTCATAGCATTCCCAAAGACTGGAAAACCTGCAGATCACCCTTCTTCTGCAGATTATACCCTAATCTCCCTCTTGAGAACCACCTACAAGGTGATGGAGCGTATGATTCTGAACTTAATTGGGCCCACTCTGGACACCAGCCTACCCAAGGAGCACACTGATTTTTGACTGCACCGTAGTGGCTGCAACCAGGTCCTGGCTCTCACTATAGACATCAAAGCTGGATGGAATGGAAATTCAAGACCAGTATTTTATCGATCTGTCAGCAACATATGACAGTCTGGAAGGGTGGTCTGCTACTGAAACCGGCCAAAGGGATGCCCTGTGTGTGGATTCTCAGGCTGCTGAATACCGTGCTTAGCGGCCCAAGAATGTACATATACCTTGGAGGTCAAAGCAGCGAGCCACACATGTTGAATAATGGGCTACCACAAAGCTCTGTACCTGTTCTGACACGCTTCAATGTGTACATGAGCAAGATGCCTGAAACTATAGTGCAGAAGTTTGCATATGCTGATGATTTGGCACTCCCAACTCAGGCCCGTAGCTTTAAAGAACTTGAAGTGACCCTTACATCTGATCTTAAGATCATGGAGGAGTATTTCCAGAAGTGGCAGCTGAGACCAAATCTGAGCAAACCGCTAGTCTCTACTTTCCACTGAGGGAAACAGCCAGCTTCTCCCTAGTGGGTCTCACGCTTCAACCCCTGGTAGTGGGCCAGGGAGTCCCCAGTAACCCTATCTCCCCTTGGAGGTACCTTGCTCCAGCTTCCTTCTGCTGGCTGGGGCCAGGGGTTCTCTCCTTCTCTGGCTGCAGAGAAATACTGTCTCCTGACCTGGGGGGGGAGTTTCTCCTCCAGCTGCTACCAGTCTTCTGGCAGCTTCCCCACCTCCCTTCAGGGAAGGCAGGGTTTAAGTACACCTAGACTGGTCCTTCATTGGGTCTGGGTGTCCCTAACTGCCCTGAAACAATCTCTCCCTTGCTTGCAGGAACCAGGGCTTTAGGCATTCTTGGGCTCACACTCTGGCCCTGGTATGCCTTTTTGCAGCCCTCTGGCCTGACTTTATCACACATCCTCCCCCCCTGCTCAACACTATGGGGTTGAGCTACTTGGGTTGAATAACCATTGGAGTCCTCAATCCTGACCTCAGGGTCACTACCCCTTGGGGAGTCTCCCACAGGGAGTAGGGACCCAAACCCTGGGAAGTCCCGCCCTATGAGGACTGGGTAGGGAAGTTTCGGGACGACACTGACCGTTACCCTTGTGGTCCGCCCCTGAATCCCAATCTGGACTGGAGTGGATGGGTACAAACAGACTGCACCGTGCACACAGGTTATTCCAGTGCGTTTGGCCCGGGACAGCTGGTCCTGGCCCACCAGTTTCCCTGAGACAAGAGTGACGGCGCTCCCCGAGTCCATTAGAGCAGTGGTCGCTATGCTGTTCACTTTAACTGGCCGGGTGTATCTATGGGCGGTCTCCGCCACCCCCACCGGGTAGACCAAGCTGCAGGGACTGGCAAATTCACCCATCCCACATTGCATGGGTTCCTTTGCATTTGGGCATTGGGTGGCTAGGTGCCCTAGCTCCCCACAGGTGTAGCACCTGTACCCTGGTCGAGACAGCCCCCTATCCCTTGGGCTGCCAGGCTTCGGGCCAGAACCCCCCCTCCTGGGGTCCCCAAACCCTTTTGCGGGCCCAGGCCACTCTCCAGCCCCCCTGCTCCCCAGCATGGGCTTGCCCGCTGTTTCGGGAGTCCAAGCCCCTGGGGCGTGGAATCCCCTCTTGTTCCGACACCCTTCTTCCCCGGCAGTCCGTGAAATCTCCCTGGCTGCCAACTGTCTCTCGACAAGGGTGACTAAGTCATCATATGAGGTGGGATCAGTCCGGCTAACCCCCCGCCGCAGGTCTGGCGGCAGCCCCCTCATGAACCTGTCCATCACCAGGAGCTCCAACATCTTCTTGGGGCTGAGGGCCTCCGGGCACAACCATTTCCTTGCCAGGTGAATCAGGTTGAAGAGCTGGGACTTTGGCCCTTGGCTCTCCCAGTACCTCCACTTGTGGAACCTCTGGGCCGGGTGGAGGTCGTCACTCCCAGCCTGGCCAGGATTTCAGCCTTCAACTGGGGGTAGTCCGCAGCAGCTTCTGCCGCCATATCATAATATGCCTTCTGGGCCTCTCCCCCTAGGAAAGGGGCAAGGATGCTGGCCCACTGATCTCGGGGCCAGGCCTCCCGCAGGGCTGTCCTCTCAAAGGCCAGAAGATATGCCTCTATATCATCCTCCCATGTCATTTTCTGTAGGCAGTTGCTGGCCCGTATGGTCCGCACTCCATCTTGGCTGCCACCTCGCTCCACCAGGACTTTCAACTGCCCTACCACCTCCTGAAGTAGGGCTCGGTCCTGGGCAGCCTGGCTCATCAGCAAGCGGTTGGTCTTCTGCTGTAACCGTACAGCCTCTTGCTGGGCCACTGCCTGGACCCGGGTAGCTTCCTGCTGGGCAGCTGTGGCTTGCACCAGGGCTTTTACAACCTCATCCATTTGATGAGGTGGGTTAGGACTGCCCTGGTTTAAGTTCACTGCATGATAGATCCCACTTCTCACACCATGTGTGGCAAACAGCCAGCTTCTCCCTAGTGGGTCTCATGCTTCAACCCCTTGTAGTGGGCCAGGGAGTCCCCATTAACCCTGTCTCCCCTTGGCAGTACCTTGCCTCAGCTTCCTTCTGTTGGCTGGGGCCAGGGGTTTTCTCCTTCTGTGGCTGCAGAGAAACACTGTCTCCTGGCCTGGGGGGAAGTTTCTCCTCCAGCTGCTACCAGTCTTCTGGCAGCTTCCTCCTCCTGTGCTTCTCCCCCTCCCTTTAGGGAAGGCAGGGTTTAAGTACATCTGGACTGGACCTTCATTGGGTCCGGGTGTCCCTAATTGCCCTGAAACAATCTCTCCCTTGCTTGCAGGAACCAGGGCTTTAGGCATTCTTGGGCTCACACTCTGGCCCTGGTATGCCTTTTTGCAGCCCTCTGGCCTGACTTTATCACACCACCTTGACAACAGAATCACAAAAACACTCAAATTGTCCAATGTTGTGGTGAAAATGTGCATGATGACAAAGGAGACGAGTTAGCCACAGAGGTCAGGAAGTAACTGATTCTGTGACTTCATCCCACCTCCATGACTTCTTCAGCTTCCGCTGGCAGTGGCTTGAGCTGAAGCAGTGCATCTCCCTGCCACCTTGTGGCTTCGGCTGGAGCCAAGGCTGGAGCTGGGGTTGTGCACCCCTGTGGCTACGGGGACTGTGCATCCTCCCCCCACAGTTTTGGCCAGGACTGGAGCCAGAGCTGTGTCCTCCGTGGCAGGGAGGCTTTGGCTGTCAGTCCCTCTCGCCCCCCATTATTTTTAGTCAAAGTGACAGACAGGTCACAGTCTCCTGTGAATTTTGGTTTATTGGCTGCGATCTGTCTGTGACTTTGACTAAAAACAACCATGACAAAATCTTATCCTTAATTATGAGGCTAAGCCAGGATACCTCAGCGTCATCCCTGACCGTACACTGACCTTGCACGACCACCTCAAGGGAGAAGACTCTAACGTGAAGACTTGCACCACCATTATGCAAAAATAAATGGGCACAAGCTGCAGATCAACTACCCTGGGCTATGAACATCAGTCTTGGCCCTGGTGTGCTCAGTTGCAGAATATTGTGCACTGGTGTGGACAAGAAGCTGCCATACCCGGCTTTTGGATAGGCAGCTGAATCAGACCATGCAAATCACCACGAGAACTTTAAAATCAATAACTCTCCATGGCTTTCTGTATTAGCAAACATCAGACCTCCAGCTATCTGTCAAGATATAGCCACAGCACAAGAATTTAACGTGCCAAAGACTACCCAGAGCTTCCCATCTGGCAGATTATGGATAACACACCCCAACAACGCCTGAAGTCGTGAAAACTACGATGGACCACACGTGACCTCCTTATGTCTCTGGATCCAGTCAGGGAATTGCAAAGTGTCCGCACTTCATCTACCATCCCAAGCAAGCACACTGTTACTGACCCAACAAGCTGCCCTCTCGGTTTTGACCTGCCATGTGGACTTTGGACCACACTGAACTGCATTCAAACAAAATAAGGAAGATGCGGCTACTTGATGCACAAGTGGAAAATCAAAGACGCCCCTTCAAGTGACTGTGGTGAGAACATCCAAACCATTGAACACAGCATAACACAGCGCCCCAAATATGGATTCAAATGTGAATTGGATGATCTCCCCAGTGTCATAGAGGAGGTCTTGAAATGGCTTATGGACCTTCTACTGTATCTATAGAATACTGCTCCACAGATGTCATATGCATGAGAGAGATGTTGGCTGTTAGGTTTAGTGTGTGAGTGCTGGGTGTTGTGGGTGGTCTGTGATATACTGGAGCTCAGATAAGATCTGGTGATTCCATCTGGCTTTAAACTCTATGACTTTCATTTAGAATTTTTGGTGCTCAGAGATCACACTGAACGGTGCTCTAGAAAATGTAACTTAGAAACATTAGAGAAGGTGTGAATTCACTTTGATGCCTTTGACATGAAAAAGCCCAGTGTTTGCCTTTTTCTCTAAAGGCTACAAGCAACCTTGAAGATCGATGAATTTGCTTGGTGCCATCCAGTAATGGATAATTACCCTTTTTTTAAACATCCAGCCTGTGCCCTTCCCTGACAGATCATGAGGTCTGGGAATGGGTGGGGGGAGAAAAAATGGGAATATAATGAATTGTTTACATTGACACCTTTTGGCAAACATTTTTGGATGTGACTGTAACAACACTTTATCCTTGTGAGAGACCATATAAAGAGGGTCAATCACGAAGGCTTCGATTTCAGACTCTTTTAGCTGAGATTTTGGCTTCCAGGAAGAAAATAAACTTCAGGGGAAAGTAATAGAAAGAAAGTCACCCAGTGACTTGGACTGAGCTTCCATTAGTTTATTAGGGCAAGTTTTAAATTGGTGTTGTAGACACCAATTAGGACTGGACTGTTATGGATTATTTCACAGTGCCCATGCAGATAACGATGCCCTCACAAATACATAGTTTCTGAGAGATGGCCACACTCTAGATCTGGACTTTGGGTTAGCCATTATAGGTGAAGGCAGATTTCTTGCCAGGGACTGACTATAAACTCCTCCATTTTTAAACTGTATTTTTATTGCTTACAGAATTTCATAGGTGAAACAGAAAATACAGAAGTTTCTTTTCCCTAGATAGTCAGATACAACAGCAAGACCACATTTAAGCAGGTGGGAAGAAAATAAAAGAGAGAAAAGATGGTGGGGGAAAAGAATCTAAATAAATAAATAAATAAACTTTACCAACTTCCCATCGGTTTTCTGTTAAGTGAATTTTCTATTTTATGTGTTCTTTTTTATAATATAATATGCTAAACACCACGGGCTAGATTCACAAAGGAACATAGGCATGGCAACAGTCAGCACTTCCATGCCTACCTTTTTGGGTGTCTAGACAATCACTGGGATTCACAAAGCCTGAGGCAGGTGCCCAGGCTTCCTATACAATGAATGAAGGGAGATGGGCTTCTCAGAATGCGATTCACAGAAGCCAGCATGTTAGGCAGCTCCCACCTTAGCTAGCCAATGGTAGATAGCAAGATGAGAAGTGTGCTAAGCCCCACCCCACTCTCAGGGATGCTCATCTGACTCAAGTGGAGGAAGCCACCGGACATTGCTGATCACCTGAGCCCAGGGTATGGTGCGGGGGTGGGGAACCTGTGAAAGGAAGAGGCATTTTGGTCTCTGGAGCTCTCTCTTCCAATCCATCTACAAGACAACATCAAGTAATTGAAAGCCTTTCCACAGGGGGAGGGCCTGGTTGAAGACGAATCATCAGCCAGCCTGTGGTGAGCATTATCTAATTTTGAGAGTCTACTGGAAGTATTAAGCTTAGTTTAGAATGCGATTTGCCTTTTATTCACTTATGATCAAATCTGACTTATAATCCTCTGTTTTATAATCACTTAAAATCTTTCTGTACTTAATAAACGTATTTGTTTGTTTTATCTAAAGCAGTGCTTGTGGTTTGTAAACTTCACTTAGAGTGACAGAGCTGGTGCATATCAATTTCTTTGATAAAATGACTAACCAATGAACTTGCAGAGTGAAGTGGGCAGCACTGAACTCTGTAAAAGGGCAGTTCCTAGGGTTACATCTGGGACTGGGGATAGTGCCTGGGGTTCACACCGTTGCATAATCCCATGAGTGACTGGCCAGAAGCACTCATTCAGTAAATCAGGGACTGCTTGCTTGCAAGTGCCTCTGCGTGGGCTGACTGAGAAGTGGGGGCAAGTGCAAGATGGGCCCCAGGAGTGGGGGGGATTGGGATGACCCAGTGATATACTGGTCCAGATTGCAGAGGGAAACATCACAGGAGGTCACAATTTTTTTTTAAGTCCAAAGGATGTCACTAACACAAAAAGTTTGAAAAGCACTGCCCTAGAGAACACGGGTCTGGCTAGCTCAGCCTCCCTACACAAGCCTCTCCTCCCCTGCCACAGGCCGAGTCCCTGAGGTAAAATCCACCCTCCCTTACAAACAAAGCTCATGCAGGTGAAGGGAGTTATGTAATAATAATAATAATAATAATAATAATAATAATAATAATTCTACATTTGTAAGTTCAACTTTCACGATAAAGAGATTGCACGACAGTGCTTGTATGAGATAAATACATAAACTGTTTCTTTTGTTTATCTTTTTTACAGTGCAAATATTTGTAATAAAAATACTAATATAAAGTGAGCACTGTACACTCTGGATTCTGTGATGTAATTGAAATCAATATAATTGAAAATATAAAAAATATCCAAACACATTTAAATAAATGATATTCTATTATTGTTTAGCAGTTCAATTAAATCTCATGATTAATCATGATTAATTTTTTTAATCACTTGACAGCCCTAGTGGGAATTGGAAAAAGTACATAGAAGGACAATAAAAATGGTAAGGGATATGAAACAGCTTCCATGCGAGGAGAGATTAAAAAAGACTGGGACTTTTAAGCCTGGAAAAGAGACAACTGACGGAGGATATGATAGAGATCTATAAAATCATGTATGGATTGGAGAAAGTGAGTAAGGAAGTGTTATTTACTCCTTCTCATAACACATGAACCAGGTGCCACCCAATAAAATTAATAGGCAGCAGGTTTAAAACTAACATAAAGAAGTACTTCTTCACAAAACACACAGACAACTTGTGGAACTCATCGCCAGGGGATGCTATAAAGGCCAAAAGTATGAGAGGGTTAAAAAAAGAATTAGATAAGTTCTTGGAGGATAAGACCACCAATGGCTATTAGTCAAGATGGTCAGGGACACAACCCCATGCTCTGGGTGGCAAAAACCTTTGATTGTCAGAAGCTGGGATTGGATGACAGGGACGATCACTTGATGAATTGCCCTGTTCTGTTCATCTGGCCCTGACCGCTGTTGGAAGACAGTATTCTGGGCTAGATGAATTGGTCTGACCCAGTACGGCCATTTTTGTTGTTATTCCAGAATGATATTAGACTTTTTCACATGTGTATCACCTTGCTAGCTCATACTGAATCTGTGATCTACTATAACCTCCAGATCCTTTACAGCAATACTACCCACCTAGCCAGTTATTCCTACTTTTGTATGTATGCATTTGATTTTTCCTTCCTAAATGTAGTGTTTTGCACTTGTCTTTATTGAAATTCATCTTGTTGATTTCAGGACAATTCTCCAATTTGTCAAGAACATTTTGAATTCTAATCTTGTTGTTTAAAGTGCTTGCAACCCCTCCCAGCTTTGTGTCATCCACACATTTTATAAGCATATTCTCCACTCCATTATCTAAATCATTAATGAAAATATTGAGTAGCACTAGATCCAGGACCGACCCCTGCATGACCAACCTCTTAACCAATTCGACAGTGAACTTTTGATAACTACTCTTTGAGTACAATCTTTTAACAAGCTAGCCACCCATTTCACAGTAATTTCATCAAGACTGCATTTCCCTAGTTTCCTTATGAGAATGTCATATCGGACTATATCAAAACCCTTACTAAAATCAAGATACATCATGTCTATTCCTCCTCTCCCCTCTTTCCCATCCACTTGGCCAATAACCCAGTCAAAGAAGGAAATAAGGTTGGCTTGGATTTATTTTTTGACAAATCCATGCTGGCTATTCCTTATAACCCTACTATTCTTTAGGTCAGTGGTTTTCAAAATGGCATACGTGAGCTCTTGTCAGGGGGGTATGTGAGAAAAATACTATAATGGCATACAACGCATTTTATTTAGTAAGACTTGACAATCTAATCATAGGTACATTATGACCCAGCCTTGGCTGAGGGTACATGGTATTTCTTCAGCAAGTCTCATAAGTACCTAGGATGAATTTCATCAGGCCCTGTTGACTTGAATAATCTAATTTATCTAAATATTCTCTAACCTGCTCTTTCCCTATTCTGGCATTCCTTCCTTCTTGTTGTTAATATTAATTGTGTCAAGTATCTGATCACAATTAACCTTTTTGTCCATGTTTCCACTTTTTCTTGGATTCCTTTTTAATTTTCAAGTTATTATTGAGCTTCTGATCGAGCCATATTTCCTCTTATTATTCTTTCTGTCTGTCCTTCATGTTGGGATAGGTTGTGGTTGTACTTTTAATATTCCCTCATCGAAGGTGAGTATTGTGAGGGAGGTCGTCCTGCCCCACCAAGTGGCTCACCTATAGGGTCTGATCTGGCATGTGGGCTCAGAGTTTGCCTACTGGATTGGGCCAGAGTTAGCCAGAGGAACGCCTATCATCTCCCAGTTTGTGTGTTGCTCTGGGGCACAGGTGTCCAGTGCCTGGCATGCACCTGAAGTGCATATGCTCAGAGACAGGTAGGGAATTTTACTGCAAAAATGTAGGCACCAAGTACATTTAGGCACCGACAGGGTTTGGCTACAGCTGAGCAGGGTTTTGTGAATCCCAGAGGAGCTAGATCCTGGGATTTAGTCACCTACAGTGGCAGTTAGGTTCCCAAGTCTCTTTAGAAATGTAGCCCCATATGTGTACAAACTACTCTGCTTTATCACACAGTAGCTGTGCAGGTTTGTCGATTGTTATAAGGTTCTAGGCCTGCTAAATGTATTCCGCCATGGAGGGAATGTCCTCCATTGAACGGTCAGAGCATACAGTTCCCTTAGGGGTTATGTACCTGTCTGAATGGTCTACCCTTGCAGGCTAATGGAACTAGATTGGTTTTGTATGGGTGGGAGGAAAAATACGGTTCTGTCAACAGTCCTCTGTCTATGTTCTTGACACAGTGACTCTAAATGTTTTTTCTAGCTTTGTCCCCACTGGTCATGGTGAGATATGGGTTTCTCTCTTTCTCTCTCTCTCCCTCTGATATTTTTAAGGCACTTCACACTTTGGTATGTAAGCACCATACAAAATTAAGAAGTGTCAGAATCTATATAACAGACGTGATTAATTGTAACAGATGAGGCAGGAAGGAAGATGGCAGGGCACAGGTGGCAGAACTCTCATTCTGACTTTATTCAATTGTAATATATTATTTTATATATATCTCATTCCTCAAGGTTTATTTTACTGTCCAACATAAAGAAAGAAGAAGAACACACAGCACAGAAGTACAACCTTCTTTATCTTTGTCCAAGGTCTTCAAAAACAAGCACTAATTTAACTACCAACTAGGAAATAAAACTAATAGAAAAACCAAAGAACAATAAATTATATTCTAACAGTTAGCACTAATCCTACATTTATGCGTGGCAGAAGGGGGTGGTTCCTGCTCACAGTTTTTGATAGCAAGAGAGGAACTGAGAGGTGATTAAGGGGCAGTGTCTTTCACACTCTTGGTTTTGATTTGTTTATAAGGGCTGTGTGCATTCCTTGGCAGTTTTTACTGCTATGAATGTGTCTGTGGCTTGGAAAGCATGGCATGTATGTATCCCCTGCAGTGGGGATCTGCAGAGGCAAGTTCATGAAACAGAATTGCGTACAAGCATAGCTACAACCGCTGAACCAATTTTGTTCAAACTTGGCTTGTTTTGTAAATCAAGGTGAGTTGTGAGGAAAAAGCGAAATTGTCTCTTTATTGGTAGTTTTGAACATACTGGCTTTGAAAGTTTGCATGCACTGTTGTTATGTCCTTATGTCTCTCACTTTTGAGTGATGAATGTGTACGTGCAGGTTAAAGAGTGGATTTTGTGTGTTTGATCAAAAGCAGTTTTAACTGTTGAGATGTGAAGCACTTTAGCTAGATCTAATTGTTAGAGGGTTTTAAAGTCCAACACTCACAAAAACATTTACACCAACATTTTCAAGAGCGGTCAGTAAACTCTGGGTTCCTCAATTTAAATTAAAGGACTTCACTACTTATGCTAATAATTCTGGAACTTTTTATGAACTAAAGAACTTTACAAGTTGTTGTCATTGTTTACGTATGTATTTATTATCCTGGAGCACACAGAAGCTGCAACCCAGATTAGAGCCTCAGTATGTAGGGGGCCCTGATCTTTCAAACACTTCATTCATGTGCCTATCTTACAGTTCCACTTCTTTTTTTCCACTATTTTTATATCAATATTTGGCCGGGTTTTCTTTTCTATTTATATTAAATGAATTATAGAGCAGGGTGAGTGAGGAGGCAAGGCAGGAAGAGATTTACCAAAAGGGAAAACAAGGGACGGGAGAAGGGAGAGGGGCATGGAGGATAGCAAGACTGAGAGTGAAGTGAAGAGACTTGAGGGAGATGGAGAGGGATGCCAGAGGTAGAGCCAAAGCCAACCAGCAGAAGATGAAACACATCTAATTTAGAAAGCATATTCTCATGACATCATCAATGTCCCATGGTGCCTGCTGCTGAAAATGTTTCTGAAGCTGCTCCTGCAGGCTTGAGTCTCTGTGCCCTGGAGATTCTCCTTTCCCTGAGCCTATATGGGTAGGGCCTGGATAGGGTCTAGTGTCATGGAATCATGGAAGATTAGGGTTGGAAGGGACCTCAGCAGGTCATCTGGTCCAACCCCCTGCTCAAAGCAGGACCAAGTCCAATTAAATCATCCCTGGAATAATCATGGAGCAGGTCCTCAAGAAATCCATTTTAAGGCACTTGGAAGAGAGGAAGGTAATCAGGAACAGTCAACATGGATTCATCAAGGGCAAGTCATGCCTGACCAACTGGATTGCCTTCTGTGAAGAGGTGACTGGCTCTGTGGATGTGGGGAAAGTGGTGGATGTGATATACCTTGACTTTAGCAAAGCTTTTCATACAGTCTCCCACAGTATTCTTATCAGCAAGTTAAAGAAGTATGGGTTGGATGAATGGACTATAAAATGGATAGAGAGCTGGCTAGATCATCAGGCTCAACGGGTAGTGATCAATGGCTCCATGTCTAGCTGGCAGCCAGTAACAAGCAGAGCACCCCACGGGTCGGTCCTGGGACCGGTTTTGTTCAACATCTTCATTAATGATCTGGAGGATGGATAGATTGTACCCTCAGCAAGTTTGCAGATGGCGCTAAGCTGGGGGGAGTGGGATAGGATACAGAGTGACCTAGACAAATTGGAGGATTGGGCCAAAAGAAATCTGATGAGGTTCAACAAGGACAAGTGCAGAGTCCTGCACTTAGGACGGAAGAATCCCATGCACAGCTACAGACTGGGGACCGACAGACTAGGCAGGAGTTCTGCAGAAAAGGACCTGGGGGTAACAGTGGATAAGAAGCTGGATGTGAGTCAGCAGTGTGCCCTGGTTGCCAAGAAGGCTAATAGTATATTGGCCTGCATTAGTAGGAGCATTGCCAGCAGATCGAGGGAAGTGATTATTCCCCTCTATTCAGCATTGGTGAGGCCGCATTTGGAGTATTGTGTCCTGTTTTGGGCCCCCCACTACAAAAAGGATGTGGAGAAATTGGAGAGAATCCAGCACAGGGCAACAAAAATGATTAGGGGGCTGGAGTACAAGACTTATGAGGAGAGGCTGAGGGAACTAGGCTTGTTTAGTCTGCAAAAGAGAAGAATGAGGGGGGATTTGATAGCAGCCTTTAACTACCTGAGGAGGCCTTTAACTCCAGGGAGGATGGAGCTAGGCTGTTCTCAGTGGTAGTAGATGACAGAACAAGGAGCAATTGTCTCAAGTTGCAGTGTGGGAGGTCTAGGCTGGATATTAAGAAAAAGTTTTTCACTAGGAGGGTGGTGAAGCACTGGAATGGTTTACCTAGGGAGGTGGTGGAATCTCCATCCTTAGAGATTTTTAAGGTGTGGTTTGACAAAACCCTGGCTGGGATGACTTAGCTGAGGTTAGTCCTGCTTTGAGCAGGGGGTTGGACAAGATACCTCCTGAGGTCCCTTCCAACTCTAATCTTCTATGATTCTAAATCGCTACTGGCTGCTGAGCAGTTTAGCTCCCTTGAATCATTGAGGACTGCATGGCATTGTGTTGAAGAAAGGATGAGTGTCAGACTGCCACTCTTGTCAACACCTATGAGAACTGTTTTCTAAATAAATACTCACAAAGAGGAAGAAAGGGATGAAGTGCTGAGAACCAGAGTTTACTTATTTGCTCCTGGTTTCTTTCTATTTCCTTTCTCTTTTTCTGATTTTTTCCCATCTGGAATGGAACTGGCAATAGCATCCATAACATCCAAGGATATATGAAGAGTGGTTCTGGCCAATAATTGGCCCACTGAGAAGATGGACTGGAATTGGTCCCTATGTTCCTGCAGCAGAGGAACATATCTATCTATCTATCTATATTTGGCCAGGACTACCTGATAGTTCATGATCCTGAATTATAGGGTTGCTGAAGAGTAGAACTTCAGTCCAAAATGATCCAGTCTCCTTTGGTCTCTGTCATATGGGGTACGCTTGGAGAAGTGTTGCCTACCTTGCTCATTTACCACATCCACCACCAGGGAGTTAAGAGGAGAGTGGGAGAACAAAGAACTCAGACTCCTTAGGGGGAACATGATACTTATTATCCGTCCACTTACACATTGGTGGAATGGCGGCAGGTGTTTGTCGCACAGTCTTAGCTGGATCCAGGAGCATCTCATTAATGGGTAACACTACTCTGGAGGCTGCTGCTGACTGCAGGATACCTAACAGTTTGTGCTGGGAGTCCTGAACCTCTTTGAGTGGAACCTGAAGAGCATCAGCTAGCCTATTTATGATGTCTTGCAATTGTCAAAAATCATTGGCTGTGGAAGGTGGTGGAGGCATAACTGTCTTCTCTGGAGACGAGGATGAAATAGGTGTTTGAGGGGTGGCCTCTTTATCTGCCCTGGCCTCCTGCTCCTCAGATGTCTCCTTCAGTTGGAAGGCTGTTTGTGGAGGAGAGGACCAGATGATTCTGGCCTCATTATGTGATGGTACCAGTGGTCTGGTGAATTGCTGCTGGTTGTAGTGGACTGGGCTAGAGTTCATGACTAGGCAGAGGTCTCCCCACCAGGGAACGGTAGTCACCAGACAGACAGAGGCAGTACCAGGTTAGAACTGAGAGGCAGGAAGCAGGGTCAGAGTCAGGCTGAAGTTAGAACCTGGAGATCAGGAAAGCAGGGTCTGGTGTTGCAGCAGGCTGAAGTCTGTGTGGTTGCCCAGACAACTTCCTTGGGCAACCCCTGGGGTTAAATAGGGGGATTGGCCAGCCAGAGGGTTGCAAGGTACTGTCACTCTGGGTCTCTTGGGTGGCACTTCCTGCAGCGCCTACTCACCATAGTGTTCTCTGGCTGTGCTTCTGCATGATCTCCTGGTGGCAGTGTGGGACTACCAGCTGTCCCACACTCTGCAGACCTGGGTTCTAGTCGTGGGGTCCTTTTAGAACCCTCCTTCTAGGGGTACCTTTCCTCTGGGTGGGTGCCAGGCAAGGCTTATCTGAGTGGTCCTCCTGAAACTTTTCTGTCAGTTCATGGACATGGGCAGCAGGCTCCTGGGAGTGTTCTTCAGGACCATAGCTCTCTCTGTTGCTTAGGTAGTACAGTCTTCCCCTTTGCCATTCAGAGCTGAGATTCATGCTGACTATGTATTCCTCATACCCGTGGACATGGACTGGTGGTGGCAGTGGTTGGGACCAATGCAGAAAGGAGTCCTCTGTGTAAGGCTTCAGGAGGGATACATGGAAAATGGGCTATACCTTCAGAGACTGAGGGAGCTGTAGTTTGAACGTGGTGGGGTTGATTTGCTGATAGAACCAGAAGGGTTTGAGGAACTGATGGTATAGATTTCAGGATGGTCTGTTTGTATGGAGGCACTTTGCGGTAAGCCAGACCTTTTGGTCTCCTGTGAGAGCTGGTCTTTCCTGGTGTTGATGGTCTGCATACCACTTATAGCCCCTTTTTGCATCTTTGAGGTGCTCCTTAAGCTCCTCCTGGAAACGGTTAAGTCATTGGACCCTGTCAGCAGCTGCTGGGTTTCAGGAGGCCAGCAGGAAGCGAGGGTGGAAACCATAACTGGAAGAAGGGAACCTGCCCCGTGGTCAGCATACCGAAGGAGGGAGAACCAGTTGTCTTGATGGTGGTTGACAAAACACCTCAGGTATTGCTCTAATACTTGGGTCACCCTTTCTGTCTGCCCATCTGCCTGGGGATGATATGCAGAGGAGGTAAAGGCATGAATGTCCATTAGTTGGAGTACTTCATGACAAAAGTGTGAAACAAATTGGAGGCCTTGTTCCGAGATGATATAGTCTGGAAGCCCATGAAGGTGGACCACATGTTACAGCAGAAGGCAGGCTGTTGCAGGGGATGAAGTGCACTATTTTGGTTAGCTGGTCTATAACAATCAAGACCACTGTGTGTCCATCAGAATAAGGAGTTCCACTGTGAAGTCCAGGGTGACTGAGGCCCAGGGTCTAAGCAGGGTTTCCAAGAGTACTAGTGCACTGATGGGCTTAGCACGTGGCATCTTGATGCGTGCATGCAGGTTGCAAGAATTCACATAATCCTGGACCTTGGCTCACATTTGGGGATACTAGAATAAATGGGAAGCCATGGAGAAGGACTTAAGGCAGCCAAAGTGGCCTGCCAATCAAGTGTCATGGCAGAGATGGAGCACTTCTGGTCAGAAGCGTCCATATATGCACCCATTGAGATAGGTGATCCCATCCTGTGTGGAGCACTGCATCTTAGTTCTGCCTGTCATTTACTCCGGCTGTTCCATCATTTCCTGGACTAACAGGTCGCCTCGCGAAGCAGACCAGTTTACATCAAGCAGATCTCAGTGTACTGTGGCACAGAGAAAGCTGTGAGGTTTTAGGAGACAGGGCGATTCTTGGCTAGGCTCGTCGCATTCTTGGTAGTACTCCCGCTTTCGGGATCACGTGTCAGCTTCCCCATTCTTGGTTCCTGGGCAATAGATGATGACGAAATCAAACTGAGAGAAGAATAATGCCCACCTGAGCTGTCTTTGGTTCAAGGCTGAAGCCTTCCGTAGAAGAACTGGAGCCTCTTCAGGGGAGATGGAATACCAGACGGAGCCCGTAGCTGGTTTTCCTGGATGTATTCATGAAGGGCTGCCAGTTCAGGCTTGGACATCACATAGCTCCATCCATAAGGAACCTTTACCCCGGGTTGCAGATCTATAGGCCAGTTGTAATCTTGCTGCACAGGTAGCATATTGGCGTTCTTTTCGAAAATGTCTGCGTAATCCCAGTAGTTTTCAGAGAGATGGGGACTCTAGTTTGGGAGTGATTCCTTCTGGCTTGCCACCACCAGATGGAGTCTCCCTGCAGGCACTGTCACTTCTGATTGGCTGCAAATGCCTGGGACCAGAAAATTGGGACCGGCTGTGTGCAGGCAGACAATTCTGCAGTAGTCAGACGGAAATCTGATCCTCTTTTCTCTGCGAAGATGCAAGAGTTATGTCGATCCAGCCAGGTGACACCAAGAATTAGAGGGAAATGTGGGGAATGGATTACTTTGAACTGTAGCACTTCCTGATGTCCCTGGATTATGGCATCTAGGGGTACTGTTTCCTGAGTCACTCACCCCAAGGAAAGAAGGTACCCAATTTCTATGAGAACTGCTGTGGGCTTTAAACAGAGGGTGATTCATAGTGCTTGAACGACTTTAGCATCTAAGACATTATCAGTAGCCCCAGAATTGATCATTGCCCAGTGGTATGTAACTCTAGTTGTACTTGGAAATGTGTGGAGAACCCAGGTGTCCTGGATCAGGGCTGGGGGAGTAGTTCTAGAGCATTGTGCACAGGTGGTGCTCAGGCTGGTTCCCCCTATACGTTCACTCTTTTCCCTACTCCTTGCAGGTGAAGGTTCTCAATGGGCACAAGGTGAGGGCATGTCTTGGTGCTCCACAATAAAAACATATTGCACCATCACCATTCCTTTCTTCAAGGGTCAAGCGTCAGTGGCCCAGATCAACTTGCATTAGATCATGGCTGGTCACTGGGGTTTATGGTGTAGGGTGTGGGAAGAGTGGTAGCAAGGTGCCCCTCTGCTCTTTCTTTCCCTCACACAGCCAATTGTTGATGCAGAGAGAGGTTGATAAATACATCCAGGTGGGTAGTGGTCTCAATATGGGCTAGTTTATCTTTTGCTTCCTCAATAAGCCCAGGTCAAAAATGATACAGTTGGGCTACCTTGTTCATAAGCTGCCAGTCGCCGGAACTGGGCAACATATGAGGCTGCTGGCCCTTGCCCTTGCTGTAGCCTTTGTAGTGCAACTTCTGCTGAGTGAACATGATGCAGATTGTCGAAGATTGTGGAAAATGTTCATAGAAAGATGTTCCAGTCTGTTAACACCAGGCTGCCTTGTTCCATCAGAGGAAGACCCAATACAAAGCTTCACCAGTAAGCAAACAGAACACTAGTCCCACCCTTGCCTGGTCAGTGGGATACATTCGAGGGAAGAGCAGGAAAATGGAGTGGCATTGGTTCAGGAACCTCCTGAACTTCTGGCGGTTCCCATCAAAATGTTCAGGTAGTGGTGCTGTGGGGCTCAGTTCAGAGGACAGTGGCCCAACCCAGACCCGGAGCACAGAATTTTCCTCCTGGAATTGTGCTAGCTGTTAGCGGAATGTCTGATTTTCCACTAGGGGCTGCGCCACTTGGGACTGCAACAGATGGGTCTCAGTTTGGAGTTGCATGATGCACTCTTGGGGACCTAGTACCCCATAGGGCCCAGTGGGTGAGTATAGATCTGCCCCTTCCATATCCCTGTCAAGGGGCTCCCACGAAGGGGGTTAGAAGTGGGTCTGGGAAAACTGTAAAGGATTAAGGCATAGCTGGTCTTGCCTAGTGGTCACAGCTGGGCTGTCTGCCCGTCAGGGCTTGGTAGTCGCTACACCGGAGCTGGAGGGATCGCAAGATCCAGGTTCTGTAAGCAACAGTGAGGTAAAGGTTGGGGTAAAAGACCAGAGCCTGGCAGTAACAGGTTAGAACTAAGAGGCAGGAATCAGGGTCAGAGTCAGACTGAAGTCGGAGGCTGGAGATCAGGAGATCAAACAGGGTTTGGCATTGCAGCAGTCTGAAATCGGTGCAGTTGCCCAGATGACCTCCTGGGCAACCCCTTGGGTTAAATAGAGGGCTTGGACAACTGAAGGGCCACAAGGTACCATTGCTCTGGGTCTCTTAGGTGGCACTTCCTGCAACATCGACCCTCCATAGTGCTCCCTGGCGGTGGCAGTGTGGGATACCAGCTGTTCCAGGCTCCACAGACTTGGGTTCTAGTTCTGCGGTCCTTATACTGGTAAGCAGCCAGGAGTCACAGTATATCCATGGGGGGGTCACACGGGAATGGGGAGGCATGCAGGGTTGGTTCCATCACCCTTGATGACAAGTGTAATCTTCCCTGTGACGGTCAAAGGATGGATTCCAGAATGGATATGTTGGAAAGCCCTGAACAGAAATATAAGAGACCCAGTGGAAATCTCCTGCATCCTCCTCACTATCAAACATGGAGGACCACCCACAGAAAGGATGGAACATCCTGCGCTACCAGACAATGGGGCCTGGCGATGCAGGCCTTGGCACTGAGACACAGGGTACCCATAAAAACTCTGGTTTTGTCCATTACAGACAGGTCCTTAGTGTATTCAAACCTTTGCACCAGAAGTGGAGCACCCATAGCACTACTCGAAGAATAACACATTTCTGTTTTCATTCCCTTTTTACAAGTAAAGGCATGAAAGAGCTGTTGGAAAAAAAATCGTATGAAAATTTTGACTTTTCAGAGCAAAACTGAAGCAAAGATTTTTGTCTGAAAACTTGTAGTTTGAAACTGAAAATTTAAATGTGGAAATGTCACCATGTGCCTCTTGGAATCTAATTCGGAAGCCTGCTGCCCTCATTCTTCTCTTTGGGCCAGGCTCCCTCTCTGGACTATATCTCCCACAATTCACCACAATTTCCTGTGAATTAAGTGTCTAACATCAAAATATGCTGTGTTCTAGGTGTACTAGACATAAAATATGGACAATCTACAAAACGGTTGCCATGGGCAATATATATCACGTAGAGTTTGAGGACGAATTCTTTACAAGTAATGGCTTGATTTTGGGTGTCTGAACTCGGGCAACCAAACTTGGGATACTGTGACACTTTGCATCTCAAAGTAGCACCCTGGAACCCCATATTCACCACTATCATATAATTATATGTTTTGTTCAAAGTATGCCTTGTGAGGAATCATTTTCAAAGTACTGATCTGTTGAACATTAATATCCTGTTGGATTGTATGTGCTATCATTATATGTGGAGTTATGAAGTATTGCTGGATGTACTACTGAACTATGTTGTGTGGTTGGAAGATGCCCACAAACAACCTTTCAGTTGCAACAAAGGACCAGCCAGACATGTTCGATGGCCCATGAAAGGGAATCTGTTCTCACAATGGTTATCCCAGAGACTCTTTAGAGAAGACACATACACAGTGGAAACTGCTTGACCAATGGAGACTGCCTGATCCGCACATCACAGCAAGGATCTTTCTAGCAGCTGAGAAAAGGCATAAAAGAGAAGTCCAGTCTGTGTACTGAGGAACTGTAACCTGCTTGTACCATCGGTTAGGGTAAGACACTGCTTGATTCAAATCCTGCTTAGTTTGTAGAACTTAGGTTGTGTGTTTATTTTTTATTTTCTTAAGGTAACTAATGCTGACCTTTATGCTTACCACTTAGAATCACTTAAAATCTATCTTTCTGTTGTTAATAAACCTGGTTTATATTTTACCTAAAACAGTATGTTTTGGTTGAAATGCTTGGGAAATCTCAGCTGTTTACAAAGGCTAGCGTGTGTCACTTCCACACTGAGGAAGCGGCAAACTAATGAACTTGCATTGCCGAGGAGAGCCTGGAGCAGTGTAAGGTCGTACAGTTCTGGGGTGCAGGTCTGGAGCTGGGGGGAAGTGGCTGGAGCCTCTCCTTCAATGGTTCATCAGTGGCTGGGAGATCATTTGTGTAACTCAGGGTGTGTCCCTGCCTGTGGATGTCTGTGTAAGTGCAGTGCCTGTCAGAGGTTTGTAGCTTGACAGCAGCATCACAGTGTCAGAGGCAGCCCAGGTTGGTGCATTTGGAGGGCTCAGTGGTCCCATAGTCCAGGTTGCACCCCAGGGACCCCATCACAGATACCCCAAATCAGTGGCTGCTTTTGACAAATTGGGCCTGAATGATTTGTTTAGAGTGAGGGGAATGGGACATACTGTGTTCCAGTGGGTTAACTAGGAGGCAGGAGACCTGGGTTTTCACACTGACCTACTGTGTGACCTTGGACAAGTTGTGTCATGCCCCTGTGACCATCTGTAAAATGAGGATCAAAATACTTTCCATGCCAGAGCTTTCATTCAGTAATGCTTGTACAGTCCTTGGAATTCCTCTGACGGAAAAGCAAAGTACAATATATTGCATTATAAAGTGGTCAGATTCACTTTTGTTTTCAATAAGTTTCACTTCCTGTTTTCACGTCTTGTGATCAATTTTAATCTTCCAATGACTCATGTTAAATTTTCTGTCCACTTTACATCCTCTGAGGGGAGGGGGAACACGTGACAGATATTAGTCATGTTTCTTACTGCACTGCTGGAAGGCGCTCGGAAACCATGGTGATGTGAGCAGGACAAGAATCTGTAGTGAACGGAATAGAAAAGCCCTTAATTTGGGCTGAATGTAAGGTTGGTTGGTCTTCAAACAATACCGAGGGATATTTCTTGCATCTCAATAACATTTCTTAAATATAACATATGTTTGCATCACAGCCTGATGCAATTTTACACACTGGTTAATTGAGCACAAAAGATTTTATACTTGGTAACCTTTCCTGAAAGATTTTGGTACTAGACACAAGCAGTGTTTGACCCTGCACACAAACTGTCACTTATATAGAATTTGTACAAAACAGCTATTCATAGCACTTCATTCCTTTCAGAAGAACAGGAGCCAGTGTCTGCTTCATTTAATCCAATACACAGTTGCCATGGAGACACAGAAGGAGCCTGAGGAGTTTCCCAGAATGCCCCTGACTTGTCACAACGTATCAGCCTTTTATTTTCTGATCCAAGTAGAGTTAGGGGCTAAATTCATTAACTAATAGACTTTGGATGTTTATAAAATATCCTGTAACCTACAAAATGTTCTTGCACATGCTGATTTTCCAGTATAAAAAGCTGTAAGTTAATTGCCAGCCAAAAAAAAAAAGTGTAATAGTTTGAAATCAGATAAATAAGGAAGAAGAATGTTATTTGTTTATAGGAATTAGAAAAACAAACTCTTCCTGAGATGTCCTGAAAGAACCCAGCCTTTCTTGCCTTCTCCTCTTTTGGACAATGTCTCATTTAGCTCCACTCTGATAATATGAGCCTGCAAATGAAACCCAGTGTACGTGATTGACATGAAGTGTTTAAACTTCTTCAAACACAGCTTCATTCCCACAGCTGCTTGGATCTGGGATTTCCATGTTGGAACCAAGCTCAGTAGTGAGTCAAAATGATAAAGGGTCTACTATTCTGCTGAATTTCATAAGTCCTACTATACCCAAATGGCCCTACAACTGGGAGACCCTAAAATGATATCTTAAAATGACATTCTGATATAATATGTATGACAAACCCAGGAACTTACTGTTTGTCAGCATCTGCAGATCTTCGACAGAAGGAGGTGACCCCTTCTTCTCATAGGGAATAACCGTGTTCAAATACTAGAAAAGAATGACATACACCATTATTCTCTCACCATTGCAGGGCAAGCTAATGTGATGGAAATATGAAACAAAATTGCTTACAGAATCATGTGAGATACGAAAGAAAAGAAATCAAACAAAACTCCCTACAAAGTATAGAGGCTAATGCTAGGAGAAAATAATCTTCAATTCACTAGTATTATAGACTGGTATGACAAGCTGTGCAATTGGTGCCAAAGAGTGACAAAGCCAGAATGCCTCAGGGTACGTGAAAGACAGGCAGGGCTAGACTCTGCCCACACTTTCGTGGGTGGACAAGGATAAGGAGGAAACACAATGCCTCTGGGAAGCCCTTCAGAAGAGTTCTGACTCCGCACAGCCCCTCATTGAAGCTGGGTGAAATATTCCGGCCAAAAGTTTTTGGGCTGGGTTTTTTCCCCCTGAAAAATGCAGATTTGTGTTGAATGAAACATTTTGAAAATTCTTGTTTGTCAGATTGTTCCAGTCACACACCTCCAGCTGAAAATGTCAAAATATTTAATAAATAAATGATAAATGAAATATTTAGACATTTTTGACACAAAACATTTCAATTTTTTAATTCACAACTTTTCATTTCAAAATTACTTGCAATTTCATTTAAAAAAACAATACAAATGTTTCAAAATAGTCAGAATCAACTCAATATGTTTCACTGCAGATGAAACAACACTTCCAAAACAATTTGCTGAAAATTCAGAAAAAAATTATTTTTTGGTCAACCTGAAACAATGTTATTAATTATTATTATTATTATTATTTTGAAACTGCTGGTGAACTTAAAAATCAATTATTTTCAAAGCTCTACCCATTACTTGGGTTTAGGAACAATTAGGTTCCAAGGTCCTGCCAGGATAGGACTTTTTTGTGTGGGACGGTTTTATCCCATGACCTTTGCCTTTGTCTGGTCTGATTGGTTGGCTAGTCAATATCAGGTGTGAAGCTATCTGTTCTGCGTCTTTCCTTTCCGTCCAGATTCTGCAGAGTTTTCCTGCTCAATTTTTAAATGGAAAGTCTTTATTTACTTTTGAACATTTAAAGAAATGCTTTTCTTTGGGCTTTTCTACATAGGGACATCCAGGAAAATTAATCCAAATTAACTAAAGGTGTGAATTTGAAGTGGATTAGTTAAACCACATTAAATCTCTATGTGGATGCTATTATTCAGAATTAAAGTGGCTTCAATTTGGATTAATTTTCATGGCTATCCCTATGTAGACAAACTGTTACTCTCATGTATGTTTTGGACACTGCAGGAGATGGTGTCTCTTAGTTTCACTGTCTCTACTCTCACACTGATTGCACATTTCTTCCTGTCTCAATTTTACTGTAATTTGTTACAGTTATTTTCCACCTCGCGTTTATGATTACTGATTCTGTATTTGTACTGCCTTTATTTTACACATTTCATGGCAGTGTCTCATACCAGTGGTTTAGGTTTTAGAGCATAATTGAATTTGGGGTAAGGTTAGTTTGTTCCATAGGTCAGACAGTTAGAGTTGTGGGCACATGGAAGTGATCTTACATACAAGTGGATTACTTATGTGTTTGAATTTAGTTTTTAATTCTCTGGTGGATTCACTTTTTCATGACGAACTATTTCTTCACAGAAATTGAAAGCTCCTCTCCCATAGACAAATGCAGGGCCCCACCTTCCCTCCCATTTGCCATTACATAACATCTCTGTGACAGCTACAGCAACTATTTATATGGAAAATTAATATGAGCAAGGTATATAGTGCATTTTTAGCTCTCTTCTAATGCAATCCTGCAGAGGAAAACAAGCCGAAAAGCCAGCCCTATGTGCCTGATCCAGTGCCCAAAGAAGTCAATAGCTAAGCTTCCTTTGACTTTACTGGTGCAGAATCAAGCCTCATGTGACCATCCACCCCTCTGCAGACCCCTACTGGATCTCAGAGCGCTTTGGTTGAATGGAGCATTTGTTATTGTGGCTGTTTTCTTTTCTGTTACTTGGGGTGCTTAGAGGACTCTTTGTATGGTGCTGTGATTGTTAGGGCTTATTCTAAGGGACAATCTTTTCTGCCTCAGTTGGGTACTTCCAAAAATTCAGGATCAGCTTAGTACAGCAATAACCACAGCCTGGCATGCAGTAAATAGTGGGCTACTTGTGCACAAATTACATGCATTTTAGTAGTGCCTGCAATCACCAAAACCCTACTAATGTACATTCTATAATTTATTGCTATTACTGCAGCTACTTAAACTACATTTAAGAATACTTTTAAAAACTGAGTCAGATGAATGGGAAGATTTCTAATTTTCCCCCACTCATTAAAATAGGCCATAGCATAAAGAAGAGATTTAAAAAGTGGGGAAAGGGGTAGGAATACTTTTTCTCTACAATTTTGACCACATTCCTTACAAAAAAAACACCATTAGGAGAATTTCACAGTAGCACAATTAAGGATTCAATAGTCAAGCAGCATCAAAATTAAGGTTACATGCATAAACTTAACTCTGCCCCCTTGTGCATATGTACTACAATACAGCCTGTAATTACGGGATTATCTATTATAATATCCTAGTTTTTCTATAACCTTACATATACAGATATTGATTTAGGCTTTTTATACACATTTCTCTTATCTCTAGAGTATTTATTTTAATAATTTTGATAGTGGACCATGTTCTGTACATTTCCTCAAGCACAGCTTCTTTAGCTTGAGTTGAGGAGAGAAGGCAATTAATTACACAGCTAACTTTGTGGCAAACTTACGTGAGCTATATATGCTAGCAAATTTTCACTGTCACTTGATGCTGTGGACTCTACAAATGCTATCCATGCATACCTGGTTATAGAAAAAGTAGCTAGCAAAGTAGCTAGCAAAACTATAGTTAAGATAACCACTTTCCATTCTACCCCTCATTTTTCACTTGCTCCTAACTTTCCAGGGTTTTTGGCCTGAAGTTTTCCAATCCTGAAGCATGAGTTCACATTGATTTCATTTTGTATAGCCTTGTGTGCATGTAGGTAAAGTGAGTGCATAATGGGTATAAAATATTTTAGTACACATCCATTTTGCATAAATTTTGCATAGGTGAATTGAGCCCTTGTTTTTGCTCAAAGTTGAATTTACAGGGAAAGTTTGAGAGAGAATGGTCAGCCATTCGGGGAAATGAAAGAGTGAAAGAAATTATTTACTTAATATATGAATTTTTGCCGCATTTTTGACAGCTTTAGCACCAAAAGGCTGGGAGCAGGAAGATGATACTGGTGATGTCTAGCTAAATTGTCTGAACAAACAGGGTGTAATATGGGACTTACATGGTCATAGATCTTGCGTTGGCCCATTTCACAGGGGTGAATTTCATCCCGAATGACTCAGACATTCTGGGAATAGTAACCTGTGATCATGTCATGAAAGACTGTAGCACAATGCAGAGTTAAGGTTGTGCAGGCAACCCTAAATTTGGTACGGTATTTCCTGGCTATTGAGTCCTTAACTAGGCATCTTAATGTTCTTTAATACAGTTTTGCAGGGAATATAAAGTAGTTTATTATTTGAGAAGTGGCATGTGATGAAGTAATTAGACATGGATGTGGCCATATTATGTATCAGAAGCATATGCATAAGAGACCAGACTCTGGTTGTGTGTGCTTTCGCATTTCCTGACTTTTGAGTGATTAACCAGCTCCTTGTAAAAATCTTATAACATGTATTTTTTCTATCAGATTTCATTTTTTATTCCACAAAAAAAAAAATTGATGATAGAAAAGAAAAAGAAAGGAGTGGGTGGAGGAAAAGAAAGGCCAAAGTGTTCCACACAAAAATGTCAAAGTTCCTCTGGGATGCAAAAATTGAAAATAACATCTCAAATTTATAATTTGAACCCCACTGGAACGCCCTTTCTTACACATGCTAGAATCCCACTCAAAGGCCCAGTACTACACATTCCATGGACCTACTGGGACACCCTGTCCCACACATAATGAGCTACTGAAACACCCTCTGTCACACATGCTAGGACCCACTAGTATGCCCTGCTACACACACGCTTGGGTCCCAATGGAACGCTCTGACCCACTAACACTAGGGGTCATGCTGCAACACCGTCCCACGCATGCTAGCACTCCACTGGAATGGCCCAGCCGACACACACTGATGGCCCACTGAAACGCTAGGAGTCCCACTGGAATGCTCTGTGACACACACATGCTAGAACTCCACAAGAAGGTCCAGGCCCATACATGCTAGATATCCCACACACTTTAGGAACTCACTGGAAAGCCCTGTCCCACACAGGCTAGGGGGTCCCACTGGAAAACCCTGTACCATACAGACTATGACCTGCTGTGAAAATTGGTCCTATACATTTACTTGGATTGTGAGCTCAGCTGTAAAAAGTAGGTGAAAGTTCATAAAATATCACAATAACCTATCATAAATATTGAGCTTGTTTGAAATAAGCAGGCAACACAAACCGTTAATGGTTTTGCTTTAAACAAAAGAAGGTTAACAAGTGTTTTAAAGTTATTAAGTTTAAAAAAATCTTAAGTGCTTTTTTCCCCATTTTTTTCTTTTATTTTCAGGATTTTAGTGTCTGTAATTGGCAATAATTTTGAAGATTTAATGAAAAGGCATTTGTAAGAAAGAACAAAAGTGGTAAAAATGAATTGTTTTAAATTGTTGAAGGTTAGGTTATTAATGCAGAGTATTACTGAAATAATGTCTTGGGGAACCCTCTTGTTAACAAAATGCCAGCTTAATTCTGGTCTGCTAGTACACTGACTGTGAATTGAATCTCAAATCATCAGAACCAAGGGCTCTTGCAACGTCAAATTTTTGCTGATTTTTCTAATTGTTTTGGTTTTGCAATTGTTTTTCCTTGTTTAGTTTTTGCAATTTTTTTCTTGCTGTTTTTGCCACTTTTGGGTGTTGCAAGTGGGTCACAAATGCAAACATGGATACAAAAGAACATCATTTTGTTGCTTCTCTTTAAAGGAGGGAATACACTTGGGCAAGAATGCCAGCAGGGCTGTTTTTCTCCATGCAAGCAAGCTTAACACTAATGCATAAAATGTTCATGGTTTGTGTAAAGATACAGCTTTAACTGTGTAAGTGATAAATGAGGAGGGAAGTTTTTGCCATCTTTATCCATTATGTGCAGACAGCCAAAGAAGTGATAAAAGCTGGTTTGTTTTAAAACAGCAGCAATCGTAAGTTTCGTTTTAGCTACAAATGAAGTGAGTTGTAAGTTCTTAGCTTTGTTAACAACTGGAAGGTTTAACTGTAATTTTTGTAACATCTAATTAAGTAAGATTTATAAATCCCAATTATGGGATAAGGAATTGCAAACCTCAAAATATAACCAAGCACCTTTTTATTTTCCTTTTTTCTATAAGCTTAAATTAAAATAGTTTTTCTTTGTAATTGTGATTCTATGAACAAGTGTTCAATCCTAGGTGCAATTGGTTCATAAAAGAGATTATTAAATTGTGATAATTGCACCTACAAGTATACTCTAATTGTGAGCTCAACTGTACAAAGTATGTGAAAGTACATAAAATGTCAAAATAACTTAAAATAACAAATGGGAAAAGGTACAAAAAGGAGAAAGAAAAACTGAATTAGTCTAAACAAAAGGGCCTACTGAAATGGTTCCAGGACTATGTAAAATCATGCTTGGTAAAAACAGAAAATGTGGAACCAGAAATTGATGAACCAAAATTAATGTGTCGGATATTAGGCCTGATGGGTGGACAAAATAATGAATGGATGAGCTATTCCACCCATCACTCCCTTTTTTGGGTACTTAGAGAAAGAGACTTTTTGGAGGGGGGAATAGAGAATAGAGGGAGGCTACTAGCGCAGGCTTCACCATCATGGCTGCCACCCCCACTGTCTCCTGAGATCGCAGACTTTCTTGGTCCTGATCCTGAGAGATGTTGTGATGGGGGTGTCCACCCCACAAAGGCCTGGAATGGGTTAAAGTGGCCAGGTAGGCCTATTAGCTCCCCAGGCTGCACCTGGAGGAAGAGCCAGGGAGCAGGGATTGATTGCAGGCAGACTCAGCTAGGAAGGAACAGGCGCAGCCTATGAAGCCAGGAAGCTGGCAATGGACAGGAAAGGGCAGTCACTCCCTGGGAAGAGGCAGGGGGATTTGGAGCTGGTACACCCAAAGCAAGGAGAGAAACCAGAGCTGTAGGAAGCAGTCCAGGGTAGGAGCAGTGAGGGCTGGGAGAGGAAAGCCCAGAACTGCCACGTAGAGGTTTCCTGGACTGGAAACCAACGTAGAGAGTGGGTCTGGGTTGCCCTACCAGCCACTGAAGGAGTGGTCCGAGGCAGTGAATGGGAAGATTGACTAGATCTGCTGAAGGAAAGACTCTGATACCCCGGCGGGGGATGCTGAATGCCTTAGCCAGAGGGCTGAATCACGAAGAGGACGCTGAGGTTCCTGCAATGAGAGAGGAGCTGCAGATCTGAGAGAGAGACCACGTGACAGTGTGTGACCATGGGAAGGGGCATCAGCCTTGAGAGCTAATTCCCAGGGTGACCAGGAGGAGGCACCAGATAATCCGTGAGTGTCACATTCCATATATGCTAGGGTCCCACTGGAAAACTTGTTCCATACACACTAGGACCTGCTGGAGCACCCTGTTCTACACGTTGCAGGGACCCACTAGAATGCCCTATCTCACACATGCCAGAGTATACCTGGAAATCTGTGTCTCACACACGCTAGGATCCCACTCTAATGTCCTGTCCCATACACACTAGGGGGTCCCACTGGAACATCCTGTCTGACCCATGCTAAGATCACAGTGTATCGTCCTGTCCCCCACACACTGGGGTCCCAGCGTAATGCCCTGTCCCACATATGCTCGGGATGCCACTAGAACCACGGATCCTTGCCCTAAAGCACCTCCAGCTGCTAAGAGTCTCTGTGGCTGTCTATATGCTATGTACAGGGTAGGAAGGTGATGGAGAGGTGCTCCAACACTCTTCACCTTAGAAGGGATGCCAGGGAGGAACTCTCCTGCTGCACACCTCCTAAAGTCTGCAGCAAATGAATGCCTTTCCTGAGGACATGCCAGGGCATCTTACAGGTATACAGCAGCTAAGACAATGGCTCCATGAGTTCACACAGGGTACAGTGACTGAGGCAAGGGCTTCTCAGTCCATGATGCCTCAGTCCATGATGCAATGAAACTCACTTCTGCACTCTCACTATGCCCTTATCCTTCCAGGCCTGGGGATAATCTATTGCACAAATACTCGATTTTCAAAGATACAGAACTCAGTCAATTGAAAAGCAATTTCCACCGGACCAGCCAAAGGCACTGAAGGCTGTCTCCCTGCCAGATGTTAACAGTCCCCTCTCAACTCTTTCGGTTGTATGGCTGATAAAACAAACACAGACATTGCGAACAGTTCTTTTGTAATAGGAAAAGAATTTCTGGCTGGTTGTTTCTTACTTGCCTTACCATTAGAAATTGTTGAAACACTTTTGTTCAGATTTTCCATATAAAATAGAACAGAACAGCCCAGAACCCAGAATAGCCACAGTTGTGTGAAGTCATTGTTTCATTTACTATAGTGCCATTCATATTTAAGCAGTATGACAGAGGAAGTATTTCGTTTATATATAAATGTATTATTCTCACAGCAAATAAGTTAATAACTTAGTGCAAGTTGAAAACTTAATTGGTTAATAACATAGTAAAAGCATCCTGATTGGTTAATAATTAAATCACACAGTGTTTTAATGTCATGTGCTGCGAAGAGCCGCAGGAGACACATTAAAGAGCCACTTGTGGCTCACGAGCTGCAGTCAGAGTATCACTATCTTACGGTGTTACTCAGCCCTATTCAGGGGCCAGCACTAGGTGTAGGCCCCACTGCCCTGCCACTTAAACTTTATTTTGAGGGGTTTAGTGGGACTTAATTGGTGCCATGCTGGCCCCTGCACAGGGAGGAGGTTTCAGGTGGGGCCTAGGTCTTTGGTTGTCTCCAGGCATAGGGCCTTATGCCAGTTCCTGCAGAGGGGTATGGGGCTCTGGGGTCTGGGCCTAGTGCTGGGCCCTGTGGAAGGGTTAGGGGGTCTAGGCCTTATGCCAGCTCCTGCACAGGGGTGAGGGTTTAGGCCAGTGGTTCCCAATCTTTTCGGCTCAAGGGCCACAAATATCATTTTTACAATCCTGAAGGGCCCCCAGTCTATCAACTCATAAAAAATGTATTGAGGTATACACCACTATATATATATATTTCAAGTAAACATTTTGATGCTACTGTGCTCATTTTTACATTCACTACTTTACACCTACAAATTACTTGCAGTGTGTCACACACTCACAGACGAAGCACAAGTGTAGATGAGTGACTGTCACTACACACTGAAGCACATGGCCTGTGAGCTAAGTCACGGGGGATGGCCTGCTAAGTGTAGACCAGACCGGAAGGCACCGATTTTTAGAGTCCTGCCCCTCTCCTCAAGCATGGTGGGTCCTGGCTGCCTCCCTCCCTCCTCCCACCCCCGCAGCCAGATGGAAGGAGTTCAGGGAGGAGGCTGCCTCCTCGCTGATCTCCCATCTCCCCGGTTGCAGCAAGGAAACCGCACGCTTCCTATAGCCCCATGTGCTCCACCTGGGTCCCTAGGCCGTGTCTCCCTTCTGCAGCCAGGGGGACAGGAGATCAGTGCTCTCCTACCTCTGGCTCCAGCAGGGACCCCAGCATCTAGGCGCGCTGATCTCCCATCTCCTTGGGTGCAGCAAGGAGCCTGCACCGGTCTTGCAGCCCCATGGCAACGTGCTCCGCCTAGATCCTTAGGCAGCAGCTCCCTATACAGCCAGCAAGGAGGGGAGAGGAGGGGAGGAGAGGGGCGGGACACTTTGAAAGAACCCACAGGCCACTTTTGGCGCCCGGGCCACAGGCTGGGAACCCCTGGTTTATGTGATGCCCCTGCCTCAGGCTGGTCCCCTGCACAGGGCTGAATTTCACCATCTGTGACTGAAGAGCAGGGGTGAGACTGGAAATTAATATGCATTGTCATTTGTTATAAGCTAATTTGTTACTGATTTATTTATTTTTCTGGTTTCCCAGTGCCCTAGAACTCACACTCCCACCTTCCATCTCCCCAGGACCCTGACCACTTTTAGCTGAGGTTTCTGGCCCAGTAGCTCTTTCAGCTCCCATTTTGTGTTACCAAATCTAACTTAGAAATATCAAATGTCCCCATGTGAGTTGGTACTATACCGACAGGACAGCTCAGCTCATGACATGGGCTGGGGAGGAACCTGCTTCTCTCCAGCTTACCCTTCATTTCTCTCCTAGCTTCCCACCTAAGCCTGGTTGCTTAAATCATGAAAGTAAACTGGGAATCTTAACAAAGTTTCCTTTATGCTTAGCCAGGACTGCTCAGCACTGGTCTGCGGGGCTTCCCCGGAGAAGCCCTAGTTTGGCACCACTACTGCAGAAAGACGTCCAGGGAAACCACCATGTCAGCCTGTGCAATCAGCAGTACTAGGAAAACGGCTGTGTTGCTAGGAAGAGTGTTTCATGTAGGGGCTGAAGGAGGAGCTGCATCAAGACTACTAGGGTAAGATTATGGCTGTCCCTATCTGCTCCTGGGGGATAAGAGATGCGCTACCTACATCATGCTTTACAGAGCTTGGGGAACAGCAACCTCTTTGGTGATGGGCAAGTGGCAAAGCAGTGAGTGGCCAGCTGAACTGATGTGATGGGGATTGAATTGGGGACCTCCTCAGCTAAAGGCAATGAGCTGCTATAGTGCTTGAGCTAACGAGCTAATACCCTGTAAGTAGGGGCTGTAACAACTCACATCCTCTATGACTCTGCACATAGGGAGACATGTAACATACACCAGCCAGAGGGTTACACTGGCGTGGAGGGGCAAGTAATTTGTACTGAGTCAGGACTCTGACCTACAATTAGGCCTCTGGTCTTCTCCTAATGCAGTGGGCTTAAAATGTACAAAATTAAAGGCAAAAATAAAATCTTCAAGCCTACATTTAAATGGATCTTGTTTTTCACCCAACAATGCTTACATTTGCCATGAACATTTTAGGTTGTAGAACAGAATTGTATCCCTTCAGCACAAGGAGTGTAAAGGAGCTCAGCGAGCCAGGCTAATCAACAACTCCGGTACATCCACACGCTAGCTCTTATTTTGCTGATTTACAGCATGCAAAGGCTGGGATAATCCGACCACTCAGGCTCTACCTTGACTGAGTTAATTTCATCCTACATCACAGACCCCTTTTGTTTAGCAAATAGTTCCACATTATGGAATTTATTTTTAAGCAATTTTTTTTTACTCATCTAGGAAACTAATTTAGAAAAACAATGGTAAAACCCCAGTCAGTGTTACTGAGTGAAGCACTCACAAATCAGGAAAGGCCATAATTTTAACCCTGCCCCCCAGTCTGCATATATCTTTATGACACAGTCATTAGTCACACGATCATCATCACTATTACATCTGCCTCACTCCTGCCTCTTTCCAAATGCAGGATGAATGGTGCACAATGAATGAGCAGGACTCACATGAAATCACACTTCATTTTAGGCCAAACTCTGGGACAATTAGTCTCCTCCAACATGAAAAGTGGCAGGAGGGAATGTTTCAAGAAATCTCCACAAGGATTCTTTTTCAGAAAGTACCCCCTAGCATGCCAGAGAGGGAATGGGATCTGGGACTCCAGGGTAGAGGCCAGTAAGCACATCCTGAAATGCAGCAGATCCACTGGGGACCGTATGGATCAGCAGGGAGGACAGGGCCAGCTGCGTGGCAATCCTGTGCCCTTTCAGTGGATCTAACCCTTGTGCACAGATCCATCCAACATATGCTACCAGAGTCCTTCAGCCCTACCATCAACCTGGAGGTTCCTGGGGCCTCCCACAAGAGAGCCACAGAAAATTTAAACCAGCCTAAAACTGTACTGATTTTTCTGGATAACTTGTCTGAAGGCTGAAAAGAGACATACTGTAATGCCATAGCACAAGGAGCTCTTGAAGAGATTGCAGCAGATTTAGGAAAGACAATCTGCTGCCGTTTATTGTTATATTTTAGATTATTTCAGAACTAAAAATGCACTCATAATGGAGCAGTGCTAGTTTGAACCAGTTCACGAAGCACTGGAGGAAGACAGGAAAACAAGGCAAATCTTCTAATGCTGAAACACAGGGCTGAGCCAAAGAGCACAGCAAACCAGCGGGAGACCTGAGATAAGCAGTACATGGTTTCTTTATTCCAAATGTCTTTCTTATTTCTTTCAGAATTCCAGCAGGAGCAGTTTGAACTACTCTGTACAGATAATATTGGCTATGATTTAGCTCCATTTTTGGTTATGAATCCTTTTTATTCATAAGCATTCACCAAATACTCTGGATGAAATATTTTCAGACTACTGACTAATCATAATTCATTTAAACTATTAGCCCTTTGTTTTGTGGGGTAGGTATGGTTTCTGCTTCCTGATTAGATGAGTGAAACTTTTTAAAAAGAAGGACTAGTGCTTCATGAATAATAAATCACAAACTTTCTGACATGAATTTTCAGATGAGTGGTGCTCAATTTTGTGAAACTTTTAGGATTTGCACTCATTTTCTAAAATACCTATCAGGTGCCTGAATACTCATGAAATATAGACTTCTGACCCCAAAAGTCATCACAAACCAAACTCAGCCCGTTTATTTGCAAAAATATTTGTAAATCAATTGGTTTAATATCAGCCAGTTCTATTCAAAACCTAGCTTTCTTCTTCAAATGAAATAGTAGAAATGTTTTTGTCTATTCAGAAGAAATTACATGCATCCACTTCTGTGAGTACCTGTTCTATGCAGAGCACTGAACACACACCTGTTTATCAGTTGCTGAGTTCCCAAATGTCTGCCGAATACCAGTCTGCAAGATATTAGAGATTCCTTCCATGCTGAAACGCTGCATAGAAGAGAAAAGCATCTGATTTATTCAGACCTGGAGGAGGGGGAGAGGTACCGCCTAGTGTGGCATGCAATGTTTACAACGTTTTATGAATTCTAATCAGTGCCCTCACCAAAAGCTCAGGGTTTATTCTCAGTAACAGAACGCTGTTCTTTGCAGCATAGTTTTAGAAGTGGCTAGGTTAGAAAACTGTGGCCTTAGCACCATCCATCAACTCCTTGTGTGTCTCATCATCCAACTCATGCCTTTTATCTGCCCTTCTTTTTATGTTTCTCAGTTTTTCAATATCCTTCCTAAGAGAGGGCCAGAGAGTGAGAGGGAGAGAGGGTGAGAACAACTCTGTAGTTCAGTGGTTAGTCCCCCTGCTCCCACCCGGCAGATGGGAGACCCTGGATTCAGTCCTCCTATTTCAATGATTCTTCAACAGTTCCAGAGTGGAACAGCTTCGACAACAGAGACTGAAGGAGCACCACATCAGCATATCCCATCGCTTGCTTGAAAAGTGGGAGACCACCTCTTTAAATCTTTTTCTCCCCCTCCCCTTTGGCAAAAAAGAGGCACTTGAACCTGCATCTCTCACATCCTAGTTGAGTGCTCTAGCCCCTCGGTTAAAAGTTATAAGGCGGGCAGCACCACCTCTTCCTATGCTTGCTAAAATGGCATAGGCACCTAACTCCAGATATGATTTCACAGCTGAGAATCACAAGCACAGATAGGTGCCTATGCTAGCCTAGACTTAGGTGCTTATCTCTATGAGCACACACTCCTCTGATCAGCATCTCTGTCAGATAGCTTAGATGGGAGGCCACCTAGCATGCTGGTCTTTGTGAATTGTTGTATAATTTCTCCCCATTCATTGTATAAGAGTCTAGGCTGCCAACTCAAGCTTTCTGAATCACAGTGATTTTTGAGTTTCCTGCAAGTTAGGTGCTGTGATGCTCAGCATCACAATGCCTAATTTTTTTCTGTACTTCCAGCCCTGTTTGCTTTAGAGACGAGATGAGTAAGAGGGGATACAATAAAGCTTTACAAATCTATGAATGGTCCAAGAAAGGCAGATTGGGCACTTCTATTTCCCATAAAGCAAGAACAATGGGACACTGAAGGAAACTGAAAGGTGACAAATTTAAAACTTGTAAAAGGAAACATGATCCAATCGCTGGAAATTGAAGCTAGACAAATTCAAACCAGAAATAAGGAGTACATTTTAACAGTGAGGGTAACTAACTATAGGAACAATTTACCAAGAGGCATGCTAGATTCTCTACCACTAACAACTTAAAATCATAACTAGCTGTTTTTCTACAAGATCTGCTTTAGGGATTATTAATTATTTTGGGGAAGTTCTATGATCTGTGTTATACTAAATGATCTCTAGTCCATGTTAGACTAGATAATCACAATGGTCCCTTCTGGCTTTGGAATTTATTAAATACATTTTTATACAATGAACTATTAATCCGTGGAACACACTGCCACAATATATCATTGATATCAAAAGATTAGCAGGGTAAAAACAAGGAATTTATATAGATAGCAAGAACAATGAGAGTTGCAATAGATAAGGTTAAATATGGGAAAGGTTATAAATCCTCATATTTCAGGGTATAAATTGACATCTAACTGAGTAGTCAGGAAGGAACTTACCCCTTTGTGCAGATGATTCCATAAGTACCTATTTTGGGATGTACTGCACCTTTTTCAGAAGAAGTTGGTACTGGCTCTTGTGAGAGGGAGGATACAGACCTACTTTGATCCTCAGTCTGATGTAGTTTGGCAATGCTTTGGTTCCTGTATTCTGCCGTCTAAGGCCATGTCTACACTACAAACTTTGGTTGACGCAAGTTATGTCAGCTCACAGCTGCCACAGATAGCATATTGCTTGTGCTTGTACATACTTGGCTGTCTGCATCGGCACTTTGCATGCCCACTAGGAGCACTTCTATCGATGCAAAAGGCAATGCACCATGGCTAGGTATCCCAGTGTGACCCTAACTGCATCCCAGGGCAAGAGGGCAAGCAGTCACTGGTATCAGGTAGTGAGTTTCAGCTCATCTGACCTGTTCAATGTACCTCAACTCTCTAATGTCATAATCTGTCAAAAGGTAGCACGTGAGAGATCAATATAAAGCAATAACACCCTGACCATTCATATTCTTGCATGGTGTATATATGGTAACTGCCCAATGGACCATTTGACTATGAAAGAAATGTGGAACTAAACCGTGTTTGCCAAACAAGTCTGGGAAATTGGATAAACAAGTTTCTCTCATACAAAGGACAGGCCAATACCTCCCACCAGGTGTCATCAGAGTCAATTGGCAATCATATGTCAAGTGGCCATTCACTTGCATTTAAGCAAACACCAGTGGAGGAAGAAGGTAGCATAGAATTTCCTTCATCAGCAGAGTCCATGCCCTCCTTCCTCACAACTTGAATGAACTTTACTTTGGGAGTAACCTTCAGAAGAATCTATTTCAAAGGTTCACTGGGCTATAAAAAAGAGGGACAAAGAATCCTAAGTTATTGTAGAGAACTTTGGACTTTGTAGAAGTTCCTGACCAAGTGGGAGGAAGATCCTTCCATCTTGCTGGGAGTGGTTTTGGAAGAATCTTAACTTGAACTAGGACTGTAGCATTGCTAAATCTTAGTATCTAGAAAGCATTTTTTCACTTTATTTGCTTGTACCATTTCTAACTCTATTCTTTATACTGGAACTCACCTGAAATCCTATTTCCATCTGTTAATAAATTTGTACTTTTGGTGTGTTTGAACTGAAGTAATTGTTAACTCCAGTTAAAGTGATAATCTGTGCAGTTTGTATCTTTAGAGGAACAAATGAACCATATTATCCCTCTGAATGGTCAAGAATGGGCTGGACATCACAGATCACACGATTTGGGAAAAATTCAGGCCTGAGTGGTATTGGGGTCATCTTGCCAGGTGAAACCAAGCCTGGTGGAGGCCAGAGTGTGGCTGTGGTGCAAGACTCATGCTGCTGGAGTCAGAGTTCATAGAAGCATAGAATCACAAAGTTGGAAGGGACCTCAGGAGGTCATCTAGTCCAACCCCCTGCTCAAAGCAGGACTAACCTCAGCTAAATAATCCCAGCGAGGGTTTTGTCAAGCCGCATCTTAAAAACCTCTAAAGATGGAGATTCCACCACCTCCCTAGGTAACCCATTTCAGTGCTTCACCACCCTCCTAATGAAAAACTTTTTCCTAATGTCCAACCTAGACCTCCCCCACTGCAACTTGAGACCGTTGCTCCTTGTTCTGTCGTCTGCCACCACTGAAAACAGCCTAGCTCCATCCTCCCTGGAACCCCCTTTCAGGTAGTTAAAGGCTGCTATCCAATCCCCCCTCATTCTTCTCTTCTGCAGGCTAAACAAGCCTAGTTCCCTCAGCCTCTCCTCATACGTCTTGTGCTCCAGCCCCTAATCATTTTTGTTGCCCTCCGCTGGACTCTCTCCAACGTCTCCACATCCTTTTTGTAGTGGGGGGCCCAAAACTGGACACAATACTCCAAATGCGGCCTCACCAATGCCGAATAGAGGGGAATAATCACTTCCCTCGATCTGCTGGCAATGCTCCTACTAATGCAGCCCAAAATGCTATCAGCCTTCTTGGCAACCAGGACACACTGCTGGCTCATATCCAGCTTCTTATCCATTGTTAGCCCCAGGTCCTTTTCTGCAGAACTGCTGCCTAGCTCGTCGGTCCCCAGTCTGTAGCTGTGCATCGGATTCTTCCGTCCTATGTGCAGGACTCTGCACTTGTCCTTGTTGAACCTCATCAGATTTCTTTTGGCCCAATCCTCCAGTTTGTTTAGGTCCTTCTGTATCCTATCCCTACCTTCCAGGATATCTACCACTCCCCCCATCTTAGTGTCATCTGCAATCTACCCCATCTTCCAGATCATTAATGAAGATGTTGAACAAAACTGGCCCCAGGACCGAACCCTGGGGCACTCCATTTGTGACTGGCTGCCAGCTAGACATGGAGCCATTGATCACTACTCGTTGAGCCCTATGCTCTAGCCAGTTCTCGATCCATTTTATAGTCCATTCATCCAACCCATACTTTTTTAACTTGCTGATAGGAATACTGTGAGAGACTGTATCAAGAGCTTTGCTAAAGTCAAGATATATCACGTCCACCGCTTTCCCCATATCCACAGAGCCAGTCACCTCTTCATAGAAAGCAATCAGATTGGTCAGGCATGACTTTCCCTTTGTGAATCCATGTTGACTGTTCCTGATCACCTTCCTCTCTTCCAAGTGCCTTAAAATGGATTTCTTGAGGACCTGCTCCATGATTTTTCCAGGGATTGAGGTAAGGCTGACCGGTCTGTAGTTCCCCGGCTCCTCTTTCCTCCCTTTCCTCCAGAGTTGATGGTCCAGAGCAGCTTTTCACACATAGATGTTCAGTGCATATTTGTATGCTGGCTGGGAACATCCAGACAAGGGAGCTACAGCAGCAGAGCATTTTACAAAGTACCGAGGATTATAAGGCAGGTGATGACACAACTCCTCATTGGTCTTGAACCCCAGAATGTGACAGCCACATGCCACCATCTGCGACAATGCCTTCTGAGACGTTTTTGCCTTATGTTGTGGGGTAAAATAGGGAGCTCTGGGAAATTTGAGTTAAGTTCCCATCATGCAACTTTTTCCATTCCATAATGCCATCCCTTTCCCACAATTTTCACGCCTTTGTTAAGTTCCCACAAGCCTTCACAGCACTGTTCGGTGTTCACCATCTTTGACAGAAGCATGAACCCCACACAGTTCTGAACTAGTCTCCTGAGTGTTGCAAATACAGGACACATGATTCTATAGTATTATCAGGAAGAACTGCAATAGTGGAGGACATGATGATTTCTTCAAGGACAGATTGCTAAGGGACTCAGTGAAAAACAATTCAAGGTTGTTAGTGGTATTCACAGAGCAACTTCACACAGTGGATCACCACTTCTGGGTCTAAGAAACAAGCATTAATGGGTGGTATCACATCATAATGCAGGTTTGGGATGATGAGCAGTTAGAACTTTCAGATGAGAAAGGCCACATTCCTGGATCTTTGTGCTGAGCTCACCCCAGCCTTCTCGTGAATAGACACCAAAATGAGAACTGTGTTGGCAGTTGAGAAGTGAGTGGCGATAACACTCTAGAAGCTTGCAGTGCCGGATTGCTACCAGTGAAAGGGAAAACATTTTGCAGTTGGAAAATCCACAGTGTAGGTCACTGTCATGTAGTTGTGCAGGACCATTAATCATGTCCTGCTATGCAGGACTTCAACTCTCAGCAATGTACAGGACATAGTGGATTGATTTGTGGTGGAGCAATAGATGGCACACATATCTCTATTTTGGCACCAGACCACATCAACAGAAAGGGCTACTTTTCTATGGTTATGCAAGCCTTGGTGGATCCCCAGTGATGCTTCACCAGTATGAGTGTGGGCTGGTCAGGAAAGATGCATGATGCTCACATCTTTAAGAACACAGGTCTCTTCAGAGAGCTGCAAGGAGGGACATTGTTTCCCAACCGACAGATTACCATTTGGTGATGCTGAAATGCCAGTAGTGATCCTGGGGGACCAAGCCTACCTCTTGCTTCCTGGCTCATGAAGCCATACACCGACCACCTTGAGCCCACCAGCAGATTCAGCTACTGGCTCAGCAGGTGCAGAATGAAAGTTGAATGTACTTTTGGTAGAATGAAGGGATGCTGGTGTTGTTTATTCACCAGTCTGGATCTCAATGAAAAAAATATCCCAATGATTATAGCAGCCTTTTGTGTCCTGCATAATATCTGTGAGGCAAAGGGGGGAAAGTTGCCACAATGGTGGAGGGCGGATGTGGAGCAGCAGTCTGCTGAGAGTATGTCTACACTGACAGTGGCAATTCGCAGCTGTCAGATCTATCTTTCTGGATCGATTGAGCGGTCAGTGAAGACCCGCTCAATCCATCAGGAAGTCGACCTAGTAAAACCACTCCCTCAAGTGGTGCAGTGCAGTGAAGACACCACACAGAACAGAAGTAAAGCTGTCGATGGGAGTTAGGCAAGCTACTCTGTGTAGCTTGCATAACTCCCATCAACTGTCACTGAATTTCCAGGTGAGTGTAGACCAGGCCTCAGTTTGAACAGCCAGACACAAGGGCCATTACAACAG
Organism: Emydura macquarii macquarii; assembly: GCF_026122565.2. Classification (NCBI taxonomy): domain Eukaryota; kingdom Metazoa; phylum Chordata; order Testudines; family Chelidae; genus Emydura; species Emydura macquarii. The sequence continues at coordinate 63,010 of NW_027130449.1, read as the reverse complement.
GCCAACATGGAGCCATGTAATTGCAGGAGGTTTTGAAAGAGCACTTTAAGGGTCAGCCACATTAACGTGCTGTGCTTGACTGTGGTCTGGCCCCAAAGGTTCGTGGGCTGTTATGAATTGTGCAGTGCATGGTGTACATTTATGCATGTGACACTGTCTCATAATAAACCTATGAATGGATTTTGTTTTATTGTACATTTATAACTATTACACTGTCTTTCACTGAGACTATGAATTTTGCAGTGCCTGCTGTACATTTACACATATTACTGGGCATTTTCTTGAACCTATGATTTGTGTGGTGCCATATGCTTACAAGCACTGGGTGTATTCTGCAGTATGTGTGATGAACTATTAAAGATGAATTTGTCTTCAAAAACAGAATGTTATTGACTGGCAAAAGCAGTGAAAAAAATGTGCAGCTAAAAGAGGACATCACAATACAAACTTCAAACATAAATTAACCGAACAAAACTTAAAATTTAGAAAGGCAGTTGCTAGTTGTCCATTTCAGTGCACAAATGCAATCCATTCTGGCTGCACCTACACCAACCATTCCTCTCGTAGGTCAGTGCAGTATGTGAAGTTGCAGTCGTCCTTACTGTCTATTGGTGTGGAGTGGTAGGGATGCTCATGGTGCCAAGTGGATTGTTTGGGGTGTAGGGAACTGCCACTGTGGAGTTCTCTGGGGACTGCAAAGGGTGGCAACTCCATGATTGTTGGACCTATAGGTCAATTAGAGTCTGCAGCATTTGTATTTGCTATGTCGGAAGCCCCATTATGTCTTGGTGCATCACCCTCTCCCTCTCCTTTCCCTGATGAGATTCTTGAGTCTTTCTCCGTTTTCCCCTGTCCTTTCTAATCTCTCTCCATGCCATCTGCCATTGGCCAGCCATGCCCTTTGTCTGCATTCCAATTCAGCACTGACATGCAGGATTTCATTGAATATTTTTCCCTAGTCCTCTTCTTTCTCTTTCACATCAGAATCAGGCATACCGTGGGTGTGAAGAGTATACGCTTCAAAACCTCAAAAGCAGCAACTATAGATAAAACAGACGTGTATCATTGTATTTACAGCCACAACAGAAAGTCGTCAAAGGGTCAAAATTCCCTTCCCTCATTCCCATAACAAATGTTAATAAGACATGCTTCTGAACACTTCAGCTGTGGAGTGCCTCTGCACAGCACAGCTCTCCAGCCCCAGCCATGAAAGTGGCCACATGGGGGGGAAGGAGGAGGGCATTAACATTTTCAATTGATGAAACAATTTGGTCCCTATTTTCCTGGGTATAAGTATAGGGCAATGGCACTGAAAATTGGCACTATTTTCCACAGGGGGTGGTGATTTTAGCTGATATCACACTCCTGAGGGTAACAAAGGCACAGAGAACATCACAGATGCTGGCATCCTGAAGCCACTTAGGTCTAAATGCCACTAGCCTGTTTGCTCAATGGTGCCAGCTGAACTGATCGCAGAGTGGCATGGGAAAATATCCTAGCACAGAGGAAAAAATAGGGCAGCCATCCCTAGAAACCTGTGGGAGAGGATTGCACAGTATATCCATGAAAGTTTCATCAAGATCTCTCTAAAGGACAGAAGACACATTCCTATGTACATCAACAAACTGCTCTGCATGCCTCCCATGGGGGAATGAGAAGCAGATAACAACTCTATCCGTTTGTTGTACTGCTACCTCTCCTTGTATGCGTAAAACAACGGAAAGCTGATATATAAGCCTTTAACTTAGGATGGGCCAGGCACCACCTTTACATTTAAACCTTGTAAAGGAAAATGCATGCACATACTTACCTAAACTTCCTTCTCCTGGATCAAGCTCATCCGTGTTTGGCTGATGGGACTGGCTAGACAAGTGGAGTCTCAAACAGGTGCTGGCTTGTGGCATAGCTGGATCCTCCCATCATATGTCCCTCCTTCTCCTCGTTTCTGTTCACAGCAGAGGTCTGTGTCTTGGGCTCCATCAAGGCATGGTGGTCTGATGGGTGCTGGTGATGTCTCTGGCAAGTATGGCACGTGGATAAAAGTGGCAGATCTGTGGCTCAGCAACAGGTTGACTGTTGGCCTCCCTGGTCGGTCCTCTGCCTTCCTTGTGGCCTGCCTGCTTCAATTCCTTCATTTCCATATGGCACGGCTGCTGATCTCTGTTTCATCCTTTTGCCTGCATCCCCTATGCAGTCTGCACATAGATGTCCATGTTTCTATGACTACTTTGTAACTGTGCCTGCACAGCCTCTTCTCACCATAGGCCCAGGTGATCCAATACCTCCTGTTTACTGCAGGCAAGAGCATGTCTGGAGCGTGTAGCCAGCATGGTTGGTTCGGCAGCTGCACACAAGGGAGAGCTGCTAGGTGTGCTTGCTAAGCGGGGCAGTCAGCTTTTCATAAATACATGAGGTGTTTTAAGGGTGTGGGGGGACTTCTGGTCTCCATGACCCGTGGGCCATGGAGTTCACAAGTCAGTGTCAGAGTCACAAGTCAGAGAAGTCAGTGTTGGGCATTGTGGACCAGCTGCTGAAGGACTGTTACATCTCACATAGGTGCCTACACTTGCACTGCGTTGACTATAGTATGTCAGCCATGATGATTTCTATTTGGGGTGGTGGTTTTGCTATGTCACCATAACCAGGTGCTTATGTTGGTGGGAGACAAATTTGAGTGTAGATACATGCACAAACAGGTCGACACAAGGTGGCTTACATCAACCTAACTTTGTAGTGTAGACCAGGCCTGAAAAGCAGTTGTATTAATGAAAAGATTTTGGATACTTGGAGAAGGGTGTGAATTCTCATGGTTTCTTTGAGATCAGCATATTTTCTAGCCATAATTATTCTGACTAAGTGGCTTTGATTACTTGTAAATATAGACCAGTAGAGTCTCTGTTAAAGTGCAAAAAGTTCTCATGCATGCCGTGGATGGAAACCAGCAGTGTGGAAAAGATTTTAACAGGGACTATTAAGGCTGAGTTGCTTGATGTTCCAGCCTCCATTTTTCTGGGGGGAGTGTTGCTTTTACTTTAAATCCATACATTTACATGAAATTAAAAATCTGGCAAACAATAGCTGAAGATTACTTCAGATTATTATGAGCCCCCATTTCATGCCTCTCTCTTTAAAGGGACAGCTTCCCCTGTTCTCCAGAATGGGTATGATCACACCTATCCACTCTTTGCAATGTCTTGCTGCCTGCGGGGATTTCTCACATACCTTGAGAGGCATTTGGGTGCCCCTTTCTATTCGGCTGCTCTGCAGACTCAGCCCTTTCTCTTTCCTCCTCCTTTTCATCAGCTCTCTGTGCTCTTTTTGCTTGTTCTGGACCTCCATCAGCACTGTGATGAAGGAGTTCTTCACCTCTTTCTCAAACTCCAGCTCATCGCGACGAGCCAGCTGCTGCACTAACTCTTCTGAGTAGTCACGGATGGCGCCCTCCACGTGATCGAGCAGCTCGGCCAGCTCAGACACTGACATCTGTTCCAAACCTTTGTAAACAGAAGATGCAACACACGTTTAATAAAACTGGCAGCAAATGGGTAATATTGGGCTGAGAGTTCGTATCTTGTGATGGGATATCAGGAGAGCTCAACCAGTGCCACAGAGGCATGGCGCTTTGAAGCCTTCTGCTTAAATGTCATGTCCATTGGTACAAATTCATCTCCATTGGTACAAAACTGCTAAATTAGGTGATCGCTTTATAGAACTATAAAACCTGCCCATTTCAATATAAAATTATCCCCAAGGACTGACTTCAGCCACATTTCAGTAGGCTGAGGGATCACCAAACTACGCAGGGTTGGTCCTGCTCTGGCCAACAGAAAAATGCCAGGGTATGCAGGAAATTGGATTGGTGGCTGTGACAACATCCCAGAAACCCCATATTCACCACTGCCATATAATTATGAGATGTTCTGTACAAAGTATGCCTTGTGAGGTATCATTCTAAAAGTCTTGATCTGCTAAACATTAACATACTGTTGAATTGTAGGTGCTGACATGGTATGTGAAGTTACAAAAATATTGCTGTGCATGTTACTAGAACATGTTATGAGGTGGGAAACACCCACAAACCAGCTTTTCAGGTACACAAATGGAGTGGCCAGACAGCATTAATGCCTCCCCCTCACCCATTCAAGGAAAGAATCCACCACCAGGGATTGTTTACAGTGAAGGCTTCACTGAGGAAGCACGTAGGCAATGGGCCCTCCTTGGTCAATAAGGGTGACCCCCCCCCAGGTGACAAGCATTGATTGTTCTAGTGACCTGGAAGAAGCTATAAAAAGGGGGACATGACATCATCACTTGGCTTCACTCCCCCACAACTCAACATCTGAAGGAACATCTGGAAGACAAAAAGATTTTTGAAGGAGGGGAAGGGTAGCCCCAGGCAGGGAAGGCAGCCCCAGCCTGCATTTAAGGAACTGCTTATACCAGCTAACAAGGGTGAGACATTGCTAATTGGCTTGTTTAGCCTAACCAAAAAAAGGCTGAGGGGAGATAAGATTGCTCTCTATAAATACATCAGAGAGATAAATACCAGGGAAGGAGAGGAGTTAATTAATTTCAGCACCCATGTGGATACAAGAACAAATGGATATAAACTGGCCATCAGGAAGTTTAGACTTGAAATTAGATGTAGGTTTCTAACCATCAGAGGAGTGAAGTTCTGGAACAGCCTCGCAAGGGGAGCAGTAGGGGCAAAAAACCTACCTGGCTTCAAGACTGAGCTTGATAAATTTATGGAAGAGGTGGTGTAATGTGGCAGCCTAATTCAGCAATTGACTGATCTTTGACTACTAGCGGGAAATATGTCCAATGGCCTGTGGTGGGATGTTAGATGGGGTGGGTTCTGAGTTACTACAGAGAATTTTCTCCGAGTGTCTGGCTGGAGAGTCTTGCCCAGGGGTTCGTTGATCGCCATATTTGAAGTCAGGAAGGCATTTTCCCCATGGCAGATTGGCAGAGGCCCTGGGGTGTTTTCACCTTCTGCTGTAGCATGGGGCATGGGTCACTTGCTAGTGGATTCTCTGTACCTTGAAGTCTTTGATTTGAGGACTTCAATAACTCAGCCATAGGTTAGAGAGCTATTACAGCAGTGGGTGAGTGAGATTCTGTGGCCTGTATTGTGCAGGAGATCAGACTAGATGATCATAATGGTCCTTTCTGACCTTAATGTCTACCAGTCTAATTCAAATCTTGTTCAGTATTCTAGAATGTAGACTGCAAACTTGTTTTTATTTCTTTGGTAACTACCTGTGGTCTCTTTACACTTACCACTCATAATGACTTTTAAAAAATTTCTGTAGTTAATAAATCTGTTTTAAAACAGTGTGTTTTGGCTGAAGTGCTTGGAAAATCTCAACTCATAACAAAAGTTGGTGCATTTCCTCCCCAAACTGGGTGGGAGAAGACTAAGTAATAAACTTATCCTGGTCAGGTTTCTGACTAGGGCAGGATGGGGAACTTTGGGGTGTAAAGCAGAGAGCTGGCGTTAACTGGCTGATGCCATGCTATCCATCTGTGGTTTGTGAGTGGCTGGAAAGCAGCCAGATAACTCGGTTGTGTGTATGGCTTCACCTGCTGTTGTGTTGGGTGATAACAAAGTCATCAACCAAGCATTGTGGAGAGCCCACCCTAGCTGGATTGTTAAGGGGACACAGAGGGTCCATGGCTTCCAGGCTGCACCCCGGGGCTTGCATTATGTCACAGTGGTGTGGTATGAAACATTTTGGGCTAGATCCACAAAAGGACATAGGTGCCTAAATGCCACCTAAGTCCAACATGTAGGTGCCACTGAGATCCTGAAACCCCTGCTCAGCTGCCTCCTAACTCTGTAGGCACCTAAAGTACCTAGGAGCATAAAACCCTATCAGGGAGCATACACAGTCTAGGTGCCAATCTCATGCCTAAGCCCCAATGGGATCCTCAACTAGATGTTCCCACACCTATTTTGCCTGAAGGGCCCACTTTGGTAGGAGTGCTCAGAGCACATGTACCCACATAAAATGACCACCAGAGGAGGAGGTGGCCCCACCCTTCTGGCCTTTAGCCCACCCAGGATGTGGGCAACTCTTGTTCAGTTCTCCCCCCGCCCCCCTGTCAGATGTGGGGAAGCTGTTTGAACTTGGGTGTCCCCCATTCTTAGGAAAGTGCACTGGGCTACCTGGAATTCTACAGGGGAGTGTTCTCAGTCTCTCCTGAGGAAGCTGTTCCCCAGTGCAGAAATAAATATGCATCGGACCAGATCAACAGAGTAAGAATGACTCTACTGCCCAGTGGTTAGGGCAATAATGTGGGAGACTCAGGACCCAGTCCCCCTGCTTCACTGCCTATGTGATTATTTATACACAGGGTAACAGCTCCAACAGAGTACTCCATGCCCAGTGGTTAGAGCACTCTTTTGGGAGGGGTAAAACCCACATTCATGTCCTTGCTCCACCTCAGGCAGAGGGAGGAACTGAACCTGGTTGACAAACTAGGAAATATTTGCATTATTCTCTTTAAATATCTGTGGTATTAGCTTGTCTGAATGTACAGGTAGCTCAGAAGCGGGGGTGGGGTGCTAAAGAGCCTAGCAAAGGTAGATCAACAACACAGCTAAGAGAATAATGGGGCCATTACTTGATACTTCCAGCTGCCAACAAACCTACCAGGTTTTGGTTTGTCCAGGCTGAGGCCCTAAAAGATCAAAAGACTCTGATGGGTTTAATAGGTACCCCTGGCAGAAAAGGAGGGGGCAAGTGGTAAGCTCAGCTCAGATGGAGTTTGCCAATGAGACACAGAGACAGCCTGCTGGAGGCTGACGTAGAGACTGACTGAGAGTCAGGGTCTGCAGCAAGCAGCTGTAACTCGGTGCTCAGTGAGAATAGGGGGCATTAAGACAAAGTCATATCTCTGTAAGGGCTTGAGGGGCATGCCAAGAGCAGGTAAGACAATATCTTATCTAGGTCTCTCTGTTATTTTTAAGTCAGCATCTTGAAGCTCTGTGTACCATTTGGGCAAAATAAAGCCACATACGGCCCGCCAACCTTTTTGGTCCCGCCCCTAGCGGCAGCGTGCACTGCTGCAATGTCTCGCGATGTTGTACTCTCTGGTGGCGTCGCACGCTGCCGCCAGAGGGTACAACGCCGCGAGATCTCGCAGCAGCGGGCGCTGCCGCCAGAGAATACAACACTGCGAGATCTGACGAAGTGAGCGGAGCCTCACGAAAGCTTATGCCTGCTAAAATTAAATGTGTTAGTCTTTAAAGTGCCACAGAACACTCGTTGTTTGAACAATCTCAAATTTCCTAAGTCCCAAAACTGAAGTCTCCCTCTGCCCTTCCCACATGTCCTCACCTTCATAGGACCAATTGTTGTTAAAGGTTTGTGTCAAAACCTGCATCTCCTGCAAAAGGATTGAATCAGCCTGAGAGGAAGTTTCTCCTCCATCATCATCCTCCAAGATCTCCTCTTCCTCTTCAGGATCTGGGGAATTCTGCATCATCTCCTCAATTTCTTCAATAACCTGATAAGATGATATGAATGTCAGTTACTGAACTAATGACTGATGGCTGGATTCGGCACTAACAAAACATTGCTGACACTATGTAAATACCATGCTTTAAGAACAATATCTGGAGAGCTTCTGCATATAGTACTATAAAAGGTATTAACTATGTAAGCAATTACCAGCAATATTTGTAAACATATAAGCATGGTATGCCAGCAGACTACGATATCCTTCAAAATATGGAAATGCAGCCCAAGAGAAGCCATTCATAAGAAACATAAACCAAAATTTTCAAACTTTCAGAAGTGCTCAACACCCCATGGTAATAATTTCATAATAATAGTTCCCATGGAACTCACTGGGAATTATGGGAGCTCAGCACCTCTGATAATCAGGCCACTTACTTAGATGCCTAAATATGGATTTAGGTGATACAACTTAAAACACCTAAATCTGAACATCTGACCTAAAAATATAGCAGATAAAACATAATGTGGAAATTAACTGGGCAAATTCAATGTATTTAAGTTTATCAGCAGCACAAAGCCTGGGAGAGAGCTAGTGAGTCTTCTGGAATACCAGGGAGATAAAGGGAGCAACAGTTTCCTTATGTGACACATTGAATGAGAGATACCTGACTTGGGTTTACTTTTGTCTGGTAATTGACTCATAGACTCTAAGGTCAGAGGGACCAATATGATCATCTCGTCTGACCTCCTGCACAATGCAGGCCACAGAACCTCATCCACCCACTCCTGTAATAAACCTCTAACCTATGACTGAATTATTAAAGTCCTCATGGTTTAAAGACTTTAAGGTACAGAGAATCCACCAGCCAGTGAGCCATGTCCCATGCTACAGAGGAAGGCAGCCCCCCTCCCCTCCCCCCCCCCCTCAGCCTTCGCCAATCTGCCCTGGGGGAAAATTCCTTCCTAACTCCAAATATGGTGATCAGTTAAACCCTGAGCATTTGGGCAAGACTCACCAGCCAGACACCTAAGAAAGAATTCTCTGTAATAACTCAGAACCCACCCCATCTAACATCCCATCACAGGCCATTGGCATATCTAGCATTAGTAATCAAAGAGGCACTGCCAGCAACTGAGTTTTCAGAAGAAGAGGTGATGATTCAAACTGATACATTAAAGAGCATCAGGTCCCCAGGACAGGTCACTAAAGCCAAGAGGTCTGAAGGAATTTAAGATTGAAGGTATTTCATTAAATACATAGTCTATTTGAATCTATTTGAGGATGGGAGAGTACTGCGGTACTCATATATTAAAAAACGCACTCGAGGTAAGCCTGCGATTACAGAACAATGAGCCTTACTTCATGAAAACTGGCTCACTGCTCTGTAATCCCAGGCTTACCTCTAGTGCGTTTTTTAATATACAGGTATCACAGCTGCTAAAACAACAATTAAAGATAGAGCAATAAACACAAAAAAGGGCATGACATTGCAAAGTCAACCCGTCTTCATTAGCAGTGATGCCAGCCTCGATTGCCCCATATCCACTTTCCCACAAGCATGTCTGTACTGTGTCCTAGGTTTCCCTTACACATGGGAAAAGTTCCCAGACAAATGCCATAAAGCCACTACCTTGTCCCCCTTCGAGTCTCTCCTCAAAACTAATCTCTTCCATAATACCGCAACCTGATAATGGCTGGGCAGGTGGAGAGCTGTGATCACTGCTGCTGACCTGCTGAGAACGTGCACATCCCATTGTATTTACTACCTCCTTGCCCCCCTGCCCTCAGCCAGTTTGTTTGTTTCATCCACCAGCTGTGTCTTGTCTTTTGCACTGTGAGCTCTTCGGGGCAAGGATTGACATTTACTATGTTTGGATAGCACCTAGCATAACGAGCCTTTAGGTGCTGTGTCAATATAAATATTTTCTACTAAGAATAGTAACTGGCCAAGCTTGTAAAAGCCTTACAGTCAACTCAACGGCATTTCTTTGTGTCTGTCTGTCTGGAATGTGATCATTTTTAAATGCTGCATCCGATTAATTCCAAAATTTCAGAGAATGTTCTAGGCATCAATGACCAGAAAACTGTTAATTATGTGGAAAATCAGCAAGCAGAAAGGGGGAAAATGAGGGACACATGAACTATAAACTCTGCCATGCATCACGGCTAATAGACAAAAATCCTAGAGACATAACTATAGCTGGGAAATGGGCAGACCATTGTGTGGATAGTCGGCCTGGGTTTGATATAAAACCTAATGCGGATGGAACGGGATCAGAACCAAACCAAGATCCACACCCAGAGGGGAGGGAAGCCACTTCCAAAAAGTCCTGGAACAGGTGGGGAGAAGCAGTGTTCCATCTATGGCCAGCTGGGTCGCTTTGCCTGAGATTGCCACTCCATCCAGTGAGGCCCAGTGTGGTGCTGGCAAGGCCAGCTGCACGCTGACCTCTCAGAGTTAGCTGTGTGACTGACTCTTTGGAGAGAGGGAGTCACACAGCCAGTCTGCTAACACTATATACTGTTCATGCTGAACCATTCACTACTCAAACCACTCTCTTCATGTCATGCTGCTCTCTCATGGGTGCAGAGCCATCAGTTAACCAGTGGGTCCAGGTGGTAGTTAATAGGGAGACCTTCAATGGATGGAGAGATACTGGGACTGTTAAGATTATAATTATGCCCCATGTCTTGAAATCTCATCAACTGCTCCCAGAGTGTGAAATGTGGGTTGAAATGTCCTGGTGTAAAAGTCTTCACACTGTCTACAGCTCAGATTTCTATACAGACCCCAGAAGGGTCAAGGGTGCTGGGTGTGAGGGTACTGTTAGATATTCCATCATTTTTGTTTTTGGAAAATTATATTTTGGCTTTGACAGCAGAAGGGGTAAAACAGACCAGCCTGGGTTAGTTGCAAGGGACTGTGTTAGACAAAATGCAAATTGAAGGACTGATGGGGAAGGGGGCTTATCACCCCTGCCAGTGTCCAAGAGGAATCAAGTTACCTTCCTGTTCCCAGTATATGCAGACAAATACCTGAGGAAAGAGAGGGCGGGGAGTGAGACCACCTCCTGCTCCAGGGGTGGGACGAGAAAGACCTACTTACTTGAAGGGAAATTCTCTGAATTCTGGAGCCCAGGCCAGGGAAATAAGCCCTCTGCCGACCCTTATCAGGAACCAGATGCAGTACTGAGCATGGTGATATTGGTTGGATGAATGGACTATAAGATGGATAGAAAGCTGGCTAGATCATTGGGCTCAACGGGTAGTGATCAACAGCTCGATATCTAGTTGGCAGCCATTAACAAGCAGAGTGCCCTGGGGTTGGTGCTGGGGACTCAGAAAGGTTCATGTACCTGATCTGCTGTGAGTAGAGGCTCCTCATTAATACCAGAGTCATTTTCACTCTTCTCATTGAGCTCTTCCTCCTCCTTCTCGTGGATCTGAAGGAAAAAACCCAAACCAAATTCTGATTGGTCAGCAGCAGGTATATTCCCGCTTGGGTCTTCAGTCTAGCATTGATTTAACTGCATGAACTACTACTCTGCCTCTAAAATCTGAGAAGCATCTGAAAATGAGATTCACTGCTTCTTCAAAATCCAAGCATGCTAAACCACTGAGATTCAGTGGACGGCCATCATGCAACATGCTTTGATATGTCAGATCAGCTCTTGCCTAGGAATGAGGTAGAAGCATGTGGTAAGAGAAGATGGAATAACAGAACAAGCCAACAAAAAAAGTCTAAGGTGTGTCTGTGTTAACCCACAATCAGCTTTAGTGCTGGTGATGTTCTAGGTCTTTTAGAGTCCAGTATGAGTTTTAAAATCTTTCTACAGCTTTGTCATTTCAAACACCATTGCTAACATTTTGAAATGATTTCTAAGAAATTAATCTCAAAGGCTACCAAATGTCCCTATCTGGTAAATGGCAAAACTTATCGAGTGGTGCACACTTCGGCACAGAAAGGGTTTTCCTACCTCCTTTATGAGCTCAATCCTGCAAGATGCTGTGCATTCTGGCCCCAATCCAGCAAAGCAATTAAGCACATGCTCAATTCTGAGCACATGAGTAGCTCTGCTGAAGCCCTTCTATCCTGAAACAAGCTTTTGCAGCCAGTAACAGATTGGACCTTGCTTGCCAGAAGAGGATGAAATCAAGGCCAGCCGTCCTTCTTGATATGTCGATAGAAATGAAACAGTTGCCCTCATGCTAAGAGAAAGTGTCTTAATTATTATTAGTTTAGTAATGTAGCACTCAGAAGGTATGGCTAAACTACGAAAAGCTCTGTGACAGCAAGTCTTAGAGCCCGGGTCAACTGACTCAGGCTCACGAAGCTTGTGCTACAGGGCTAAAAATAGCAGTTCCTGCTCAGGTTGGAGCCCCAACTCTGAGACCCAGCGAGGATACTGCTGGCAGTTTCTTCCAAAATTATAAAAGTTCTGAAAGTCCTGGAGCTCACAATGCATCAAGTCTAAATACATTTGTAAGTAAATACTTTAACTGGAGATATTACCATGCTCCAAAGCAGGGCAAGCCAAATTGTTGCTGAAGATATACAAATGGTTTAAATGTATCATTGTCAATTACCTGCAACACAGTGATAATTCCTCTCACTATCCAATCCCTCCACATCAAGGTTTTGCCACAGATTTTAAGGATAGGATTACTCTATAGGATCACCTCAACATGGAAGAATGGATGGAAGTGCAACTTCCTGGCCAAGTTTGACCAAGCTTACTTGCAGCCATGATTATGGTTGCTCTGGAGAAAAAAAATCTGTAATAATTCAACCTTACAGTGGCTGAAAGGGGGATATGGTATACCAGTTCTCATTCAATCTGACCCCAAGGTGGGGTCTAACACTCATAAAGATGCCCGGCTTAACAAAAAGGAGATATGATCATTTTTCAAGTAGTGAAAACAAAATTCCCCCCACCCCTGAGATAGGAAGAGCTATAATTTAGTTGGGGTTGGTCCTGCTTTGACCAGGGGGCTGGATTAGATACCTCCTGAGGTCTCTTCCAACCCTAATCTATGATTTTATAATAAAAACAATTCCCGTTTGCTGCTGGCTGTCACGCAGCAGCTGCAGTCAATGGAGTGCCACTTCTGCTCCCGGGAAACAAGCACTGACTGGTGGGATCGTATCATTATGAAGGTGTGAGATGATAAGCAGGGGCTGCAGAATGTTCGGATGTAAGGCCACGTTCCTGGAAATTTGCGCAGAGCTGTCCCCAGCCCTGAAGCGCATGAATACTTGCTTGAAACCTGCTCTGACAGTGAAGAAGCGAGTGACCATCACTCTGTGGGAGCTAGCAATGCCAGGCTGCTACCAATCAGTTGGAAATCAATTTGGAGTCAGTAAATCTGCCATGGGAGCTGCTGTGATACAAGTGTGCAGAGCCATTAATAGACTTCTGCTAAGAAGGGTAGTGACTTTGGGAAACATGCAGGACATAGTGGACAGGTTTGCTGCAATGGGGTTCCCAAACTGTGGTGGGGCAATAGATGACACACATGTCCCTATCTTAGCTCCGGACCACCTTGCCACAGAGTATATAAACTGAAAGGGATACTTTTCCATGATGTTGCAGGCCCTGTGGATCACAGGGGATGCTTCACCAACATCAGTGTGGGGTGATCTGGAAAGGTGCATGACGCATGCATCTTTAAGAACTCAGGTCTGTTAAAAAAGATGCAAGCAGGGACTTTCTTCTCTGACCAAAAAATAAGTATTGATGATGTTGAAATGCCAATAGTGATTCTGGGAGACCCTTCCTACCCCTTGCTCCCCTGGCTAATGAAGCCATTCACCAGGCATCTGGACAGCGAGAAGGAGCAGTTCAATAATAGGCTCAGCAAGTGCACCATGGTGGTGGAATGTGTCTTTGGACTGGTGCAGTTTGCTCACTAGGTTAGACCTGAGTGAATGCAACATCCCAAGAGTTACCTCTGCCTGCCGTGTGCTCCATAATATCTGTGAGACAAAGAGGGAGAAGTTCTGGTTGGGTTGGGTCGTGGAGACAGATAGGCTGGCCACAAACATTGAGCAGCCAGATCCCAGTGCAATGCTGAGAGCCAAACGCGGAGCTCTGCACCTCAGGGAAGCATTGAAAACCTATTTTTGTAATGAGACACAGTAATGGGCATCACTTATCTGTCCTGTGACATCCCCCACCCTTGCATTACTGTCCCTGCACCTCCCCTTCCCCCACCATCCATCTCCATGCTTGTAATAAATAAAAATAATGAGTAATGCATTTCAAGAACTAAAATTTTATTGCTAATCCTTAACAGTGGAGCGAACGGAAAATAATTTAACAGTTGGCAAATATTCTCATAGGGCTGTTGGGGATACAGAAATGAGGTTGTCTGTGCAAACAGCAAAGACCCCACATTCCCAGTTTTTAAAGAGGTTGCCGCCTCTTCCTGCTCCCTTCAACTGATATCGAGTGGAACATGTACTGCACCCTGCTCAACCTCATCCTAGAATGCTTGGGGGTGGAGGCTTGGAAAGAGTGAACTTGTTGCTGATAGTTTTGCAGGGGCTGCATAGAATCATAGAGTTGGAAGGGACCTCAGGAGATCATCTAATCCAACCCTCTGCTCAAAGCAGGACTAAGCTCAGGTAAATCATCCCAGCCAGGGCTTTGTCAAGCCGCAGCTTAAAAACCTCTAAAGATGGAGATTCCACCACCTCCCTAGGTAACCCATTCCAGTGCTTCACCACCCTCCTAGTGAAAAACTTTTTCCTAATGTCCAACCTAGACCTCCCCCACTGCAACTTGAGACCGTTGCTCCTTGTTCTGTCATCTGTCACCACTGAAAACAGCCTAGCTCCATCCTCCCTGGAACCCGCTTTCAGGTAGTTAAAGGCTGCTATCAAATCCCCCCTCATTCTTCTCTTCTGCAGGCTAAACAAGTCTAGTTCCCTCAGCCTCTCCTCATAAGTCTTGTGCTCCAGCCCCCTCATCATTTTTGTTGCCCTCCGCTGGACTCTCTCCAACTTCTCCACATCCTTTTTGTAGTGGGGGGCCCAAAACTGGACACAATACTCCGAATGCAGCCTCACCAATGCCGAATAGAGGGGAATAATCACTTCCCTCGATCTGCTGGCAATGCTCCTACTAATGCAGCCCAATATGCTATTAGCCTTCTTGGCAACCAGGGCACACTGCTGGCTCATATCCAGCTTCTTATCCACTGTTACCCCCAGGTCCTTTTCTGCAGAACCGCTGCCTAGCTCATCAGACCCCAGTCTGTAGCTGTGCATGGGATTCTTCTGTCCTAAGTGCAGGACTCTGCACTTGTCCTTGTTGAACCTCATCAGATTTCTTTTGGCCCAATCCTCCAGTTTGTTTAGGTCCTTCTGTATCCTATCCCTACCTTCCAGGGTATCTACCACTCCCCCCAGCTTAGTGTCATCTGCAAACTTGCTGAGGGTGCAATCTACCCCATCTTCCAGATCATTAATGAAGATGTTGAACAAAACCAGCCCCCGGACCGAACCCTGGGGTACTCCACTTGTGACTGGCTGCCAGCTAGACATGGAGCCATTGATCACTACTCGTTGAGCCCTATGCTCTAGCCAGTTCTCGATCCATTTTATAGTGCATTCATCCAACCCATACTTCTTTAACTTGCTGATAAGAATACTGTGAGAGACCGTATCAAAAGCTTTGCTAAAGTCAAGGTATATCACGTCCACCGCTTTCCCCATATCCACAGAGCCAGTCACCTCCTCATAGAAAGCAATCAGGTTGGTCAGGCATGACTTTCCCTTTGTGAATCCATGTTGACTGTTCTGATCACCTTGCTCTCTTCCAAGTGCCTTAAAATGGATTTCTTGAGGACCTGCTCCATGATTTTTCCAGGGATTGAGGTAAGGCTGACCGGTCTGTAGTTCCCTGGATCCTCTTTCCTCCCTTTCTTAAAGATGGGCACTATATTTGCTTTTTTCCAGTCATCAGGGACCTCCCCCAATTGACACGAGCTTTCAAAGATAATAGCCAATGGCTCTGAAATTACATCAGCCAACTCCCTCAGCACCCTCAGGTGCATTGCATCCGGCCCCATGGACTTCTGTATGTCCAATCCTTCTAAATAGTCTTGGACCTCTTCCTTCAGCACTGCGGGATGTTCACCTCTTTCCCATACTGTGCCGCCCAGTGCAGCAGTCTGGGAGCTGACCTTGTCTGTGAAGACAGAGGCAAAAATGGCATTGAGTACCTCAGCTTTCTCCACATCCTCTGTCACTAGGTTGCCTCCCCCATTCTGTATGGGGCCCACACTTTCCCTAATTTTCCTCTTGTTGGCAACATACCTGTAGAAACCCTTCTTGTTCCCCTTCACGTCCCTTGCTAGCTGCAACTCTAATTGTGCTTTGGCCTTCCTGATTTCATTCCTGCACATTCGAGCAGTATTTTTATACTCCTCCCTAGTCATCTGACCAAGCTTCCACTTCTTGTAAGCTTCTTTTTTTTGTTTAAGTTCACCAAAGACTTCTTTGTTAAGCCAAGCTGGATGCCTACCATATTTGCTATTCTTTCTACACGTCGGGATTGTTTGTTTCTGTGCCCTCAATAAGGTTTCTTTAAAATACAGCCAGCTCTCTTGGATTCCTTTCTCCCTCATATTAGCCTCCCAGGGGATCCTGCCCATCAGCTCCATGAGGAAGTCAAAGTCAGCTTTTCTGAAGTCCATGGTCCGTATCCTGCTGTTCTCCTTTCTTCCTTTTGTCAGGATCCTGAACTCGACCATCTCATGGTCACTGCTGCCTAGGTTGCCACCCACTTCTACTTCCCCTACCTCCTGCAGGGGGAATCTATACTGCCGCTGCTCTTCCTGAAGCTCAACCAGATGTCTCAACATGTCTGATTGATCCCTCATTATACGCAGCATCTCGTCCTCTGTTGCATGCTCATGGTCCTGGGCTGCTTTCCTATTCTTCATGTCTATGTTCAGTTTTTCCGACAATGATATCCCCCAGGCTCTTTGCTCTGTGTCAGCAGCCATGGAGGCATTCATTATCTTGTTGAACATGTCATTCTGAGTCCTTTTTTTTTGCCTTCTGATCTGTGACAGCCGCTCAGCAGGATTGGAGGCTGCGCTGAAGGCCATGCTGTCCACTGTAAGGCAAGCAAAGCACAAGGTATCCATTGTTAGCTGGTCCCATCGACGAAAAGCAACGTTGCAATGTAAAAAGAACTCCCCTTTATATTCCCAAGTGAACGCTAGATCCGTATACCAATCTCTACCTATTGCACAGCTCAGTGTAGTATCCCAGGCATGGTGAGTAAGGGGCTGCTACATCCATTTTAGGGAAATCTCTGCGTATGCTGCAGAAGTCCACACTTCCCCAAGCAACAGAATTGTACAGCTCCCATTACCCTCCCAAAAATCCTTTTTTGTAACAGGTGGTCCAAAGGGTATGGGGGAGGGGTTGGGATGAAGTGTCCATGGAGAAAATATATGGTCACCTGTTCCTGGATCCATAACACCCAGAACAACAACGTCATGTCTAGGAACATGCAGTGTAGGGACACAAAAGCCATCCATGGCAGGGGAATAACATGCACTGACTATATTCCTAGAATCATAGAAGATTGGAAAAGACCTCAGCAGGTCATCTAGTCCAAGCCCCTGCTCAAAGCAGGACCAACCCCAACTAAACCCCCCCAGCCAGAGCTTTTTCAAGCCGCACCTTAGAACCTCTAAGGATGGAGATTCCACCAGCTCCCTAGGTAACCCATTCCAGTGCTTCACCATGCTCCTAATGAAATTTTTTTCCCTAATATCCAACCTAGACCTCCCCCACTGCAACTTGAGATCACTGCTCTTAGTTCTGTCATCTACTACCACTGAGAACGGCCTAGCTCCATCCTTCCTGGAACCCCCTTTTAGGTAGTTAAAGGCTGCTATCCAATCCCCCCTCATTCTTCTCTTCTGCAGAATATTGGGAGGGTATTGTAAACTTGTGCCATCTTCCCTAGGTGACCATGTGTGATATCAGTCTCCAGAGAGTAACACAGGCGGAAAGGAAGGATTTGCCACAAATATCTGGGTACAGGCCTGGTACTTATGCTGCTATTGTGTGTTCTGCGATGATATCTGCACATTCAACAACAGAGTGACAGGGGAAAGTGCCCTATCGTGGTGGAAGAAATAAGGCTGCCCTCCCCAGAAACTTTCTGCAAAGGATTGCAGAGTACCTATGTGAAAGTTTCCTGGAAATATCCACAGAGGATTCTCAGACCATCCCTGTTCACATAAATAGTCTTTTCCGGGGGCAACCCTCTGCTTAAGTGGACCAACAACGAGGAAGTCCATCCCCACCACCCCACACAGTATTTTTTTTTTTTTTTTGCTTTAACCTGAACCTGGACTGGGGATGTAACCCCAGAAATGCAATTTGCAGGACATACTCACCAGATGTGCCTTCCCTGGCATCTTGGTCAGTCACACTTTCCTGCGTCTGGCTGGGCTGCTCCGAGGTAACAAACAGCTACTGGCTTTAAGGGAGAATGGCTACCCCACTCACCTGCCCTCCCACCACCCCATTCTGCTCCTCCTCCTCGTCCAAAGACTCATCATTATTCATCCTGGACTCGGATTCCCCAGAGGTATCTACGCTGCGTGGGAGAACAGTGTTGGGGTCACCACTGAGAATCGCATGCAGTTCCTCGTAAAAGCAGCACGTCTTTGGTGATGAGCCAGAATGATTGTTTGCCTATCTAGTTTTCTGATACGCCTGCCTCATCTCTGATTTTAATGCGGCACTGCTGCGTGTCCCTGTTGTGCCCCTTCCAACATGCTGCGCAATATCTTTCCACAGATATCCAGATTTCTTTTGCTGGATCAGAGCTGAGCCAGAACAAACTCTTCTCCCCACAGACTGATGAGATCCAAGTCTTCAGGTCGACTCCAGGCTGGAATGCGTTTGGGGTGTGCAAACACCATGATCAGTTCTGCTGCCAACCTCTCTCCATGCTGATCAGACAGGAAATGGGAATTCAAAATTTCCCAGGGTTTGAGGGGAGAGGCTGTTTCCTGTGTATGTGGCCGTGGTGCAGCAGAGTATGAATGTCCGGAGCGGTCACAGCGCAGCATTGTGGGATATCTCCCGGAGGCCAAGGATGTTTGATTTACGCAAACGCTCCACCTACATTGCTGCTCCTTTGACCCATCCAATTCGAATTCAGTGCTATGCCTCTCGCAGAGGTGGTTTCATTAAGTTGAACTTTCTGGTGATTTAGGTTGGTGGAACGGACCTGCCAGTGGAGACGCATACATTATGTGGTCGACGGAAGTTGCATTCTGTCGACCTAACTTTGCAGTGTAGACCAGGCCTTACCAATAGAGGGAGCGGGAGATCAGTAACAGACACCGACACTGACGCACCCACACACATCAAACAGAGGAGTGCTAGTGGTCTTGATCATCAGACCCACTTGGCATGCCAGAGGCAGAATAGGACACTCATGGGTAACCACCTGTCTCCCACCATTAGGTCTCCATGGAAACTGTAACTGTGTAAGGATGCCTTGTTGCACTCTGACGGCATCCTCACTGGGTATTATTAACTAGTCACTGGGGTTTAGAATCTTTATACACGTGTTAATGGGGCTTTGTTGAATTGCATTGTAATACTGAGGTACCTGAAGTTGAAATTGCAGTTGCATCAGGGCCCGGTGACCCACACTTTGATGTGGCAGGAGCATTGATTTATGTTTTAATTTGCTACCAGGAAGACCACAATAGTTCAGACCCTGCGCAGTCCATGATACCTTATCTCAGTCCCCTCAGCACTTCCAGGTTGTGCCCTGATCCATCTACTACCAGCTTACCTCTTGCTGCTCAGTAGGTCCCAATGGGGTAAACACCTCTCGATCAGCTAAAAGCATGTTAGCCATCGAGGGAAGAGAGAGGGAGCAGAAACCCCCCCCCTCCCCCCTTGCTTTTTTGGGACTTGTTTATGTAATTGCTGAAACCAGTTAAAGGGTTAATTATTTAAGGAGGGACACCTTCACATACGTCCAGTGTTAAGTGCTTACTGTGTAGTGTTAGAAATTAGGTAGTAGGCTAGCCAGTTGAGTTTAGATGAGTGAAATGGAGTCAGCTGAGACTTCTGGGGACCCAGCTGGGGTTGACCAAAAGATAAAATATACTAACCATCATGGAAAAGGTTTCATATGAAGGGAACATAGCCAGGCTATTTTTAATCACCCTAACTTGTGGGCAGGCCTGCCAACAGGGGGACACAAGGGGAGCAATTGCCCAGGGGCCTGGGTGATTTAAAAGGGCCTGGCCACAGTCCATCCCCACTCCATCCCAGGCCCTGCCCGGCCCCGTGGCTCGCTGCTCTTTGCATTGCTCCTTCCCCCTCCCTGCTCACTCCTCCCGTGAGTAGGGGGCTGTGGGCGGAAGAGGCAGCACAGACTATTATGCCCTAGTGCCCTGGGGCACACAAATGTTGTCTGCAGGCCTGCTTGTGGAGTTTGTTCATGTGTTTAACGTAATGTAATGTAACATTTAATATGTGCTACATTGAATGTAATTGGCAGGGAGAGTACAGGAAGCTATGTTACAAGTATCACAGACCCTTAATGCTTGTCAGGGGATAAAGACTCAAATGGAAAATGAGAAGCAATGAGACTGTCTAAGCGCAGCTTTAAGTATAACAGCAACTTCCACCAAAGCAGGGGGTTAAAAATCCAGGAGACTAAATGAAATAGTAATATAAAGGAATGGTTGAATAAGAAGTATCAAAGGAACAAGGGAAACAACCCTCCACTTACCAGAGAATGTCAAAAGCTTCCTTTTCCCCACAAGTCTTAGAGACCATAATCATACATTTTGTAGCCCAGATCTTGTAACTTGCCAGGCCAATAGTTTCTGTGTCTTTAATTTGTAATTTCTAAGCAACAAAAGCCAACAGGAAACAATAGAGGTCACTGAGGCTTTGACCAACAGCTAACACGTTGCTGTGAAAACTAAACGGGAAGTGCTTCTGACTCTGTGTCTGGGAGAACAGGGGAAACAGGCAAAGCAAGTTGCTTCTAACCTGAATTTGGCAGAATTATACTAAAAGTTTTTAGAATTATACCCAGAAGACATCTAATTACACCTATATTTAAGTTCAGAGATAAGGTTCAGCATCCTTTTAGACAAGGTGTAAGCCGGTGGTCTTGTCCGGCCTGGTCGTTGCGGCCCTTCCTCGGGCCCAGGCACCGAGGAAGACCACTGCACCTTCCTAAAAGGGGACTGTTTTAGCGTCTGTGCACGAGTCTTAGGCCCGGCCCTCAGGCAGGGCGGGCCAACCAGTAGTCTATCGCCTCTGGCCTTTAGGCAGGGCAAGGCAGGCAAGCAGTCCGTCATCTCAGACTCTCAGGCAGGGTGAGACAGGTAGCAGTGTACGGTCTCCAGCCCCCAGGTGGGATGAGATAGGGAAGCAAATAGTCTAGGGTCTCCAATCCTCAGGCAGGGTGAGACCGACAAGCAGTCTGTTGCCTCCGGCCCTCAGGCAGGGTGAGGCAGACAGTGGGTCGGCAGCGGCAGGGAGAGCACGTTCTCCCGGGGCAGCTAGGGAAGGGGGATGCAGGCCCACCCATCTCCACTGCGTCCCAGCCCAGGGCCCTAGCAGTGGCAAAGATGTTTTGCCGACTGGGTCTTGCCCCTGACTGGCTATGGCTGTCCCTGGGCCACTTCCTCCCCTTTCCCCAGGTACCTGTGCCCTCCGGGTCCTCGGGGTTGCTGGGGTACTCAGCCCACGGCAGGCTCACCAGTCCCTCCTCGTCAACCAGTGGCAAGTCGGGGAGCTCCTCTGCAGAGGGCAGCTCCTTCAGGTCACAGGGCTCCTGGGGTTCCGCTGCGGAGGGCAGCTCCTCCAGGTCAGGGCCGGCCTTCGAGGGTATCTCCCACCCAGGAGGCTCAGTCCAGTCACTGGGGCCCGGAGGCCCTATCCAGTCCTCGGAGCTCGGTGGCTCAGTCCAGTCACTGGGGCCCGGAGGCCCTATCAAGTCCCTGAGGCCTGGTAGGTTGAGCCGTTCCAGGTGCCTCTGCTCTGGGAGGTGCTCGCTCGGGGCGGCTGCCCGGCTGGGGTCAGGCCTACGCTGCAGCCAGCGGGACGGCACCTCTGCCTCCCGCGGCAGCCTCCTTCCAAGTGAGCTGCGGGGCCTGCCTTTTATACTTCCTGCCCTGGCGGAAGCTCTGCCCCTCTGTTGCCAGGCTGGCTTGCCTGCCAGACCTATCACTGTCCGGCTCCTTTGTTGCCGGGCAGACTGGGCTGCCAGACCTGTTCCTGCCCGGCCTGGATGTTGCGGCCCTTCCTCGGGCCCAGGCTCCGAGGAAGGCCACTGCACCTTTCTACACAAGGCTATGTACAATATACATGTGCAAAATAAAGCAAATCCTGATTACTATCCCTCTAACCTGTAAATGATGGAGGAGGCAATAGGAAAAAGAGTGATGGTGAAATTCATCAAGATTATCACCCCAACAAGGGGATTGTGTATATGTTTATTCTGCCCAATATGCTGGGATGAAATCTTGTTAACTATTTTGTTTTGTATTTTGGTATTTTGCTTTTAAGGGTTCACTGCTGATCTCGTCCTCCAGGCCCCTTGGAGTCACCGAGGGGGAGGATCTCCTCACTGAGCCCCTGCTACACAACCCCCAACTCCGTGTGCAGGTGACGGGGAGCACCTCGGTTCGACAGAGGTTGGTCCTGGCAGAAGTCACCAAGATCAGAGATCTCCTGGACTACAACCGGGGGGACTGGGTGGACTCCCAGGCGCTGGCTCTCCACCCTTCGAACCCCCCAGCGCATACTCCAGGAGGTGAGGGCAGCCTTGTCCCCCGCTGCTCGGGCCTACTTCAAGTGGGTCTTGCAAGAGGGTTTTCTCCTTGCCCCTCCTCAGTCTCAGCCCTCTGGGGCTTTCCATTGGGCCCTGGCCCTATGAGCCCCCCCAGCCTCCCTCTCCCCACACATCGAGCCGGCTGCACGACCTGCAGCTGGTCCTCTTTCGAACCGTGCCGTGGGCCCATCTCTACGCGCGCGTGCTCCACACCCTCCACTTCCTCGCCCTTGTGTCTTGCCCTGACACCAAGTGGCGGGCCCTGTTGCCATCTGCGGGGGGCAAGAACCCCCGGTGGACCAGTCTGTACTCCACCCTGACCCCACGGTCCGCCGGGGACATCAGTTGGCGGGTCTTTCATGGAGCCATAAGCACGGGCGTGTACTTGGCACAGTTCACCCATCGCCCCGACACCTGCCCTTATTGCAGCGTGAGGGAGACCCTGGCGCACATCTATCTCGAGTGCGCCAGGCTGCAGCCCCTGTTCTGGCTCCTGCTGAGGTTCTGGCTGCACTTCTCACTGCACCTGTTCATCTATGCACACCCCATCTGTGGCCCCACAAAGTCACGGGACCTCCTCATCAACCTCCTCCTAACCCTGGCCAAAATGGCCATCTACAAGACCAGGGAGAGGAGGTTGGCAGGGGGGCACCCTGCGACTGTGGGGCCTACTTCCGTTTCCTTGTGCACTCACGCACCCGGACAGAGTTCCTCAGGGCAGCGTCCGCTGGCTCCCTTGACACCTTCCGGGGCCAGTGGCACTGTCCGGGGTTCTCTGTTCAGTGTCCCTTTCTGGTTCCCTTCATTTGACCCTGTGACCCCCACACCCCTTCCTGTTTTTTCATTAGTTGTCCCCCGTAATCAGTTGTATCCCGGGCTCAGAGACTCCTCCCCTTAGGCTGGGAGAGGGGCCTTTAGCCATTCCCTGGATTACTAATAGACCACTCTCCTACTGCCCTCTGCCCTCGCTATATCACAGTATATAATGTACGAGAGAACATTGTCCAACTGCATAACAACAGCTTTAGCTAAAATCTTAGCATCACATTGATTAAAGAAACTGGCCTGTAATTACTACATAGTCCACAGTCTTTCCCAGGTTTAGGAATAACTGAAATTACAGCTTCTCTTAGAGTAGGCAGGAGAGTTTGCTCATTCTTGGCCTCATTGAACATATTCAGTAATCTAGGTGTTAAATTTTCAGAGAACTTTTAAAAAAATTCAAGAGGGAACATCTGTACCAGGAGTCTTTCCAACCTTCATTTTTTTATAGCCTAAGTTAGTGTCGTGATTGCCAGAGGAGCATCTAAAAGTTCCTTCTGAGTCAGAGATCTCTGGCAGAGACAATCCACTATAAAAGTTATCTACGGCATCTTTAGCGACTCTCTCTTCAGTTAAATATAGTTCTGAATAGAAAAACAGTTGAAATTGTTTATTAATATCTGACTACTTTGTGTACTATTGCTACTATCTTGAATAGCAGCAATCTTATTTCTGTTAGCCTTTTGCCTTTTAGTCTATATGTCAGCAGCTTGCCAGATCTCACCAGATTCCCAATAATTTTGCTTCAAACAGAATAAAGCAAACTCAGCCTTTTGGGACAGAAGGTTTTTGATTTCATATCTTAGACTGATGAAGGTTCTGAGTTTCTCTGGGGAGGGTGCAGAAGCCTAGCCTACATCCAAGATCTTAATTTCCTTTGCAAGGGTATCAGTTCTATGTTCTCTCCACTTCTCTTTAAATGTGGCATAAGAGATGACGGCCTCTGATGAAGGCTTTAAAGTCTTCCCAAAGTGTGGGAGCCAATGAAGCAGTGTGGGCATTTGCTTTTTTTGTTTGTTTTGTTTTGTTTTTAATTCTGACTCCTGCTGGATAGAGTTAACAAATGATGTGTCAAACAGTAGAGAGGTATTTAATCTCCATGTCTTAGTTGGGGGTGCATACCTTGAGGCCCAAAAAGATGTATGCATAGGAGCATGGTCAGATACAACGAGTATAAATGCCACAATTAGAGATTGAACTGATCAAGTCTTGTGCCACTACGAAATAGTCCAATCTTGAAGAAGGTAAATGAGCTGCAATAAAAGATTTACCGAGCTCCACACATCTTGTAAGTTTAAATCAGTCATGTATGTATG
The DNA here is from genome assembly GCF_026122565.2 of Emydura macquarii macquarii. Taxonomy (NCBI): domain Eukaryota; kingdom Metazoa; phylum Chordata; order Testudines; family Chelidae; genus Emydura; species Emydura macquarii. Next base: position 38,547 of record NW_027130449.1, on the reverse strand, counting down.
AAGTACCTTATGAGTATTAGTGTTTCTATGGAGAGATGGAGAGTGTAATTAAAATCTCCAGGTATAACAACAGGATGATAGCCCATGTCATTTATACTAATAAAAAGTATGAAAACATTTGGCATTATTCTGGCTTTAGACTGGCAAAGTTGATTATAGACAACAAATCTGCCCTCACTGTCAAATCTTGTGGTCAAAATATTAACATGCAATGTTTTATGTATTAGTATAGCAACGCTCCTCAGTTTAGAATTAAGCAACTAGAAATTGAGAGCCTTATCCAATCTCTATTCAGTTTATAAACTTCAGGTTCTGTCAGATGTGTCCCCTGGATTATGGCAATGTCAACATTGTCTTTCTTAAGCATGGAGTATTTTTTTCTTTTAATAGGCTTATTAAAACCCTTTATATTCCAGAAGGCACATTTAATTACTGGTGCCATCATTGTTAATATATACTGGATAAAATAGAAAGTGGTCTTGTGAAAAAATAAAATCTTGAAAATTTTTCTGAGCAGCAAAATTATACAATCCAGTGGCATGGTGTCGCTTCCTGGTACATATTCTACAGGAGTGGGAAGGAAATTCCTAGCATGGAAGGGTAACAGGAGGGGGGCAGAAAAAGGAATTAAACAAGTGAAAAAATAAAATGGAAAAGATAGTGGAGAGAGAAATACACATTAATACTATACAACCAAAAAGAAGAATCTGTTTAAACAGTCCAACCCTGCCCCGATGTGATATTCAGAGAGTGGGGAAGTGGCCAGATCAGACAAAACACAGCCCCTGGATCCCCAAACATTACAACTATAGTAACCACCTATTAGCAATAGAACCCTGATACATTTGTTAACAAGAACACACCATCTAATAAAGCAATGATACATATATATAATTACTAATCAAATGATAGATTTTACTCTGATGCTCCTTTCCCATGAGTTAAGGCAATAGGAAGTAAATTGATAAAAACCCTTTAGCCCTTCAACCACAAAAAGAAAAGAAAAGAAAAGAAACTAACACCCATCAACATCATAGGATAAAAAAGAGGTGTTAGTGGGTTGCAGATTGTTGTAATAAGTCATAAATCCAGTGTCTCTGTTCAGTCCATGGGTTTTACTGTCTAGCAAAGTTATGAATTAAAGCTCCCAGGCTCATCTTTTGAAAGAGTTGTGCAGGTTTCCATTGAGGATGAGGACTGATAGGTCAGATATACAGTAAGCGCTGTGTGAAAAGTGTTCACCCACAGGTGATAGGGTGTTTTTGTCTTTTATTATTTTCCGTTGAGTTCATTTGAGAGTGTAGTGAACTGGAAACTTTCCTTAGTTGACTGAAGAAAGCCTCATCTACCTTGTCCTCCTGGTCTGGTGGTCTATAACAGACACCCACCACGACATCACCCTTATTGTTCTTGCTTCTAAGCTTAGCCCAGAGACTCTCAACTGGCTTATCTCCAGTTTCATACAGGAGCTCAGTGCAGTCATAGTGCTCTCTTAAATACAGTGCAATTCCTCCACCCTTTGGCCCCTGCCTGTCCTTTCTGAATAGTTTATACCCATCCATGACAGTGCTCCAGTTGTGTGAGTTACCCCACCAAGTCTCGGTTATTCCAATCACATCATAGTTTCTTGACTGTGCCAGGACTTCCAATTCCTCCTGCTTGTTTCCCTATGTCCTTATTTTCTCTTTCAAAATTTGATCCAATATGTTGCATACAATTAAGATCAAACTAACCGGTCTGTCATTTCCCAGATCATTTTATTCCCTTTCTTAAAAATAGGATCTATATTAGCAATTCTCCAGTCATAGGGCACGACCTCAAGTTTACAGATTCATTAAAAATCCTTGCTATTGAGCTTGCAATTGCATGTGCCAATTCCTTTTATATTCTGGGATGGAGATTATCTGGGCCCCCTGATTTAGACCCATTAAACTGTTTGACTTTGATTTCCATCTAGGATGTGGTAATTTCTACTTCCATATCCTCATTCCCTGACACTACCCCTAAGCTCTTCATTACCTTTATTAAAAACTGAGGAAGAGTATTTGTTTATGTGTTGGGCCATGCCTAGATTATCTTTAATCACCACTCCTCAGTGTTTAGTCATGCCATTTCTTCTTTCCTTGTTTTATTTTTATTTATATGGCTTTTTTCTATTGGTTTTAAATTCCTTTGCAAGTTCCAGCTCTACTTGGCTTTTGGCAGTTCTCCCTTTATCCATACACTGTCTGACCTCCAAAACGTAGCGTTCCTTGCTGATCCTTCCCATCTTCCTTTTCTTGTAGGTTTTCTGCTTTACCTTAATAACCTGTTTGAGACGCTTGCTCATCCAGCTTGGTCTGCAGCCCTTCCCTATAATTTTTTTTCCCTTACTTGGGATGCAGGCTTCAGATAATATCTGTAACTTTGACTTAAAGTAACTCCAAGTCTCCTCCACATTCAGATCTTTGAGTTCTTCAGTCCAGTCCACTTCCCTAATTAATTCCCTTAATTTTTTAAAGTTTGCCCTTTTGAAATTGAGGACCTAGTTGCAGATCTATTTTTGTTTACCCTGCCATTTAGTTTAAACTGAATTAACTCATGATCACTTGAACCAAGGTTGCTGCCTACAACCAGTTCTTCTATGAGGTCCTCACTACTCACCAAAACCAAATCTAAAATGGCATCACTTCTTGTTGGTTCGACATCTATTTGGTGAAGAAATCTCTCAGCTATCACATCCAGAATAATCTGGGCCCTACTATTATGAATAACACTTGTCCTCCAATCGATATCTGGGAAATTAAAGTCTCCCATCATCACACAGTTCCCAGTAGTATTTATTTCATTAAAAAATTCAAGACGTCTCTATCCATGTCCAAATCATATCCTGGGGGTCTGTAGCATACCCTATGCACAATCCCAGAGGATCCTCTGGGAGCTTTCTTCCCCAAAGTGATTCTGACCCAAACAGACTCTGTCTTATCCATTCCATCATTTCTAATTTCTTTACAGTCTACCTTACCATTAATGTACAACACTACTCCACCACCTTTACCTTTCTTTCTGTCTTTCCTGAAGAGCCCATATCCTTCAATACCTATACCCTGGTCATGACTACCATTCCACCATGTTTCTGTTATCCCTATAATACCTGGGTTCACTTCCTGCACCTGTAGTTCTAGTTCCTCCCTTTTATTACCCAGGCTCCTTGCATTGGTGCACAACATCTTCATTGTTTCTGCTTGGCTTGGCCCAGATTCCTCACCCAATCGGGTACAGTGGTTCTACTGCCAGTATCGCCTGCCTGATTCTTAGCTTCATTGCTATCATCACTATCTTTCCTCTTGATGTCCATTCTCCTGCCCACTGCTGGTCCTTCCCCCATTGCTGTGTTCTCTCTTACTTGATTTTCCGCCCAATCAATGTTTGAATCAGGCATGGAGATTACATGAGCATCTCCCAACTGTCTCCCCCGAGTTTCTAGTTCAAAGCTCTTTTAACCAGTTGTGCCAACCTCCATCCCAGAAGTCTATTTTCCTCCCTACTCAGATGGAGTCCATCCCATGAGAACAGTCCTCTGGCCATAAATGCCTACCAACTGTCAAACGTCCCAAAGCCCTCCTTATAGCACCACTACCTGAGCCCTCTGTTGATCACTGTAATCTTGTCTTGTCTTCATCTTTCTCGGGCCAACCCCATACCCTCCTTTGGGGCATGAAGGAACATTTGTGGGGGAATGAGTGGTGACACCAGGCACTCTGTCCATTCAGGTCACTTTCCCCACATGGGCTGGGCTGTGAGGCATCAGGAGCTGTCTCATTTTTTTAAGGTGAGCTGGATGGCCACACAAGAAGCCTTGATGGGCCACATTTGGCCCACCAGCTGCCTACTGCCTATTTCTATTGCCTTACTGCAACAGAAGGCTTGATGTAGCCAAGAGGAGAATTTTTGGACTCTGGAACTCCCTGAACCCAAGATTGATGCAGGCTGGCCAGATATTTGGAAAGTCATTAAATAGTGAAGGAAAGAAAACCCCTTCTGCTGAAAATCTACTAGAAAACCATAATTAGCCCCAGTGTGAAATAAATATGCCCAGTCAAAGGAGAACATCCACACCCCAGTCTGCATTTCTGTGCTCTGTGTGCTTCCCCTGAGACCAGCTATGAACACTCTTATTGCAAAATCTGTATGGCTGAAGGAAGAATGTCATTCTCTTCATTTGCTCCTGTACTGGTTCTCTGCATGCAATCCCTCAGCCCATTCCAACAGTCTGGGGAACTACATTTGTTCTACAGCTCCTTGGATTTCTGTGAAACTGCTCCTAATTTAGGTTCCCATCCTGCTAATAATGTATGTGAGTAACTTTGCTCATGTGAGTAACAGTACCAACATAATTAAGTGCTTGCAGAATGGGGACCATATATTTAAATGAAGAGAAACGCAGGAGCTTGGGCTTTACTGAAGAAAGTATAGACACAAAAAGCAGATCTATACTGTTGTAGTCAGAACTGGAACCTCAATCTCCTAGGTGAGTGTCCTAATCACCGGGCTGTGGAGTCATTCTCATACTTTCTGGCCCAGTGAATAGTTTCCTATTTCATACGAAGTGGAACAGCTCCAACAGACTGAGAGATACTCACCTCAGAATACCAATAGCCCAGGAGTTTGGGAATGCAACTGGGAGGTGGAAAATCTGCCATCAAGTCAGGCATTATGAGGATATGGTTTGTTATTAACTTTTTTTTTAATTTAATTTGGGAGTTGTAGGGAGGGTAATGAATGAGCCTTGATCTTCCCCCATTAATTTTTGCTTAAAAGTACCATAATGCAAAAGCAGCATATGGGTGTAGACACGCCAGATACCCCTGGTTTACTGTGTCACGCGTGTCTTTGACAGCGCATCATTGTTAACTTTTGCCATGCCATTCAGATTAGGTAATGAAAATAACATTTGTTTCCTGGGAAAAGTAGAGAACGTACGGAGGGAAACGTCCCGGACCACAACTGGTTCTCTTCTGGGTTTGTCTTCCTTGTAGTGACTCATACACACTCCAGTCATGCGGTTTCCACCAATTCCCTGTTGAAGAGAATACCGCCCCCATTCACACATGGTGCCCTCCAGGACAGCAAAATGATCTCACACTGCCCATGGCCAGGCATACGGTACAAATCATTCCATAACCTACCTGCCACAGGGGATTTTCAGAACCTCTCCCACTGTGGGGCTGCTACTCGTTTCAGTCTAGAAGATGCAGCCTAGGGGTGTATGTGGGGGGAGGGCTGATCTAAGTGTGAAGGGTGTGCATCACCTATGTATTTACTCTGCCCTAGCCCACAAATCAATAGTGGGAGCCCTCCATAAAATCTCTCTGCTTTAGTACAAGTTCTCAAGGTTTAAAGTAGGTTTGTTTGACATGAGACATTATTCTGAATTGGTTGAACGCCACAGAGAGGCACCTCAGTCCAGAAGGGGGGTAGGACAGTAGGAGACCGGAGGAGCCAAGAGGCACAGCTGTTGTGGTGTGTGTGTCCGTCTACAACACTCACTTGCATTTGGGAGCCATCATGCTTCAGCGCAGAGAGAGGCCCTCCCGCCTGCCTGGGGCAGGTGCTGTGCTGGAGGTTGGAGAGGGCATGCATGCACGGTGTCCCAAATCACAGAACAGAGACCCTCACTAAGAACAGGAATCAAACAATATGCTTTGAGAGCAACAGGGGTTTTTTGGGGGGAGGGGCATTTGGGTTTAAACATTTTAATTAAAACGACCCCCAACCTGTTAACCCTCTTCCTGCTGCACAAACACAAGAAGGAATAGAAGTTTCCTCCTCCTCATCACAGGTGCAGGATGGGTCCCTGCTATTGCAACTTGGCTCTGGAGATGGTCTGTGGCCTCATCCCTGCATCTAAAGCAATGCTCCATGAGATGGCAATGGAGGAGCTCCCTCTCCTTCTGGGTCCTCGTGAGCAGCCACAGGCACCTGCGGCTGTTCCAGGGGTCTGGCTTCTGCCTCATACTCACCCATACGAGCCTCCCTCCCCCAGTCCCACAGATCACCTCCCTGGCTCTGTCCCTTATTGAGTGCAGAGGCAGCCTTGCCTGGTCCCACTATGTGGAGAGGAACCAAGGTGGAGTCTTGGAGACTGCACCATGAATGGGAGGATAAGGCCAAGGAGATGGGAATCCACCCCATTTTGCAGTGAGTGACAAGTACTTGGCAGCTCAGGGGTAGGTCCCCTGCTGCCCCCGCCAGCACCTCTGGGTGCCTTCTGCAAAGGTGGCTCCATATGATTCTGGTCCCCGCCTGCTAACATGGGAGCTCCCCCCTTCCCCACAGTGGTTGCAGGAAGCCACCTCTAGCTGCCTTATCACCACTGTGAAGTGCACCCTTGAAAGGCAAGGGTGTGCAGCTACTTCCCCCGACCCACATTTCCTGCACCTGCTCTTACTCCCTCCTTTCTAGCCCCCACCCCCACCCCCGGCTCTCCACTAGCCATTCTATAGCTTAGCTGTCTGTGCGAGCATCTGTGTTTGTCTGGAGTCCACCCAAACCCACCTTCCTCTAAGCCTAACCACTGAACAGGGAATTCAAAGCGGGCATTTTTAGATTGTCTGTTCTGGTTCAAAACGTCACTGTGGCAAAACCTTTCCATCAAAAACGTGCACATTTCTATCCTGACCATTCTGGGGAATCGAACTCTTTGGAATTTTTCATTCTGTGAAAACTGTTGGTATTTTAGCTTTCGGTTCTAATTCCAAAGAGAAACAAATGTTGAAATATCAAAATTCACTGTGGAATAAAAATTGCATTTTTTGACCAGTTTAGAAACAGTAGAACACAACAGCACTCCAGCAGCCCGGACCGCTCAGTGCCATTCCAAAGAGCTCGGAAACACTGAGCCAGCTGAGCTCCATGCAGTGCTCTGTCACGTGCCATACACATCAGCCATCACTATCTGCATTGTTCAGTAACTGGCTGGCAAGTCGGTGCTCTGCATTGTTCTAAATGTGTCATGGGGGAAGGCGGTACAAACATCCTCAGTGTCACTCTCAAACAAACAACAGCCTAGCTGACAAAACCCCCATTTTCAATCTCAGGCTGTTTCATTTCAAGTTCCACATGGTTTTCAGCTATCAGGGATGGTGACCTCAGTGCATGCAGTTTGTGAGAAATCTGTTCCAGACTCTGGCAGGAGCTCCATTCTCACATTCTATTATTCCTATTTCTCAGAATGGCTGCTAGCCATCATGCCACTTTATGTATTTACATTCTTCCTTTATCAAGCTGCAAACAGTATCCCAGAACCTGTTAATGTTTTTTTTTTACAAGTAATGCAAAAAATAGAGTCTGCAGAAGTACCTCTGAGTCAGAAACATTGCCATTCAACACCTCGATATTGGGGTCCCTCCAATCCTCAGTGATCGATGGGATGTAATTGTCCGTTAGAGCATCCCAAACCCTGAAAGTAGAAAGAATTTGTTAATAGCTGTCAGGCGGGGCCAGCCCTGCTTAAAGGAAAGAATTTTATCAGCACGCTCTGTTCAAAACAGCTCTGAAACAACAGTCAGAGATTCAGAGATTTTAAAGCCAGAAGGAACAGTTATGATCATTTAGTCTGATCGCCTCTGTCACACAGGCCAGAGAGCCTCAGCCCATAATTTCTGCATCAAGCCCATAACTTCTGTTTGAGCTATAGCATATTTTTGAGAAAGACATCCAGTCATGATCTGAAAACTTCAGAGATTGAGACACCAATTGCTGATTATCCTCGCTGTTAAAAGAACTGTGTCTTATTTCTAGTCTGAATTTGTCTAGCTTCCACTTCCAACCACTGGACCTTGTTCTGCCTTTGTCGGCTACTTTAAAGAGCCCTCTGCTCTCAGAAATCTCTTTCACATGTAGGTACTTGTAGACTGTGATCAAGTCACCTCTTAGCCTTCTCTTGGACAGACTAAATATTCTTCACGCTCTCACAACACGTGTTTTCCAGACCTCAAATTATTCTTATAGCTCTTTCCTGAAACCGTTCCAATTTTTCAACATTGAAGAGACAAGACCATGAAGCAGATGGATATACCAGAGCATCATCCACTACAGTCTCTGTGGCTGAATGACCAAAGCAGCAGCAAAATCAGCTCCTTCAGAACAATGATTTAAATAGCTAAATTCAGCATGATACTAGCATCGCAAGTTGCAGCATTTAATGCGATCTCTGACTCCACTCCCCCTAGAACCAGCTAAAAATCAGCTACTGACAAAGGATTTTTAAGTCTTAAGAACCCCGCAGCACAGGTGAAACTATTAGAGAGAGCTCTCTTTAGTCAAACCGACTTGGGAGCTACAGTCTGTTCAAAAAGGAATGAGAAAAAATAGCACTTTAGACCAAACAAAATGGCTGCAGCCAGACACCAGGTCACAGGCACTGAAGCAACAGAATCAACACCACTAGCATCATGATGGCCACAGGGACAGAAGTAATCGATGAAAATCTGATGATTGTGATAGGGAAAAAATGGGAAACAATGTGTTCCTCACTGCAAGATATTCTGGATGGCCAGCAACATTGAGACATGGACTGATCCTCAAAGGGAGATGAGATAGGAAGTGATGTATCTCAATCCCCAGACAGTTCTTTGAATTCTGGCTCTCCTCCCTGCTGTCTATGGCCTTGTCTACCCTCGCGGTTATGTCAGCAAAACTCTGTTGTTCAGGGGTGTGAATAAAATCACCCGCCCAAGAGATATAAGTTTTGCCAGCATAAGCACTAGTGTAGCCGCGTTATGTCGGTGGGAAAGAGCTCTTCCACCGACATCATAAAGCCACCTAACCGAGCAGCAGCTGCTATGTCAGCAGAGAGCGTCTCCTGGTGTGTTTTTTTCACACTTCAAAGCGACAAAGTTTTGCCGGCATAACTGCAAATGTAGACACGGCCTATTTCTGCAAACAAATGTAAACTGAAAGCACAACAGGTCACCCCGTCCCCCCAGCAGATAATGATTTACCATGCCCTTTTTTAATTAGACTCTATATCTATAAGGACAGACAAGCAACTTCAACAGGCAATTTAAGAGGAAAGAGGAGGGTCTCTTTTGCCTGTGTCTTGTCTGGACATCTAGCTCTATACGTGCTGCATGCACAAAATGCAGGAGGCTCACTGAGGCACGAGAACCTGCACCGCATAGTTAGAACGTTCAGAAAACTAACGGGCAGCATTTAACCAGCACTACTGTGCATGTATAAATGGTAATTTTCTGAGGGCTGGTCTACACTACAGAGTTTTATTGACAACAGTCACCTTTTGTCACCAAAACAGTGGAGGTGTACACACTGAAATGCTCCTCCCACTGATGTTACTCCCCTGCTAGGCCTCTCGCGAGGTCCAGACACTCAGCTCTCCAGAGGAGCCATGGAATTCACAAGAATGACAGCCAACAGCCGATGTCCAAACTCCCCTCTTTAGGTCAGGGTGCGGGTCCTCACCAGGAGAACTTCCACTGACCTAAGAGGGGCCGTGTGGGAAGCTGAGATCCTGGTGGCTCAGCTCTCCTGGCAGCTCCCTGGCAGTAGCCCGGCTGCCCCACAGGCTTGCGCGGGCTTCCAGCAGGCTGCCCCCTCCACTCCCCATTTCCCACCGAGAGGTGAGGGAAGCCAGTGTATCCCAGAACCCTGAAAGTAGAAAGGATTTGTTAATAGCTGCCAGGTGGGGCCAGCCCTGCTTAAAGGAAAGAATTTTATCCGCACGCTCTGTTCAAAACAGCTCTGAAACAACAGTCAGAGATTCAGAGATTTTAAAGCCAGCTTCTCCAGCTTCTCGCCTCCCACTGCTTTTGTCGATAAAACTCTGTAGTGTAGACCAGCACTTAGCTGTGACAATCTGAGTACCTTTCCCAGTGAAGAGCTGGACATTCACACGCCCACAGTTGGGGTACAACATACAGTATCAGCGCCAGTGAAAATTCAGATTCAGTTTCTTCAATGCAAAGCTATTTATTTGAAAGCAACACACACAGACAGCAAAAGGCTATACAATGACTCTTCTTAATAAGCCTCGATTCCTAAAGCATAAACCCTCAGTAACTATGCTGGCCCTACACAGTATCCTGACTGGCAAACAAAGCAGGTATAGCTACCTCTTCTAGGTAGAGACTGCTTCTTTCTTTCTTCTTCTTCTTCGTATCTGGTCTGTTTAATGGTCCCTCGCAATAGGGTGTTGGCTAACCCAAGACCCTCTGGTTTCAATGTCCGTCTTCAGATGTTAATTGGGGTGCCTGTGGCATGTGATATTTTCCAGTACTTATGCCTTTTTTAAAGGCGTCGTGTCCCCAAAATATGCTCTGCTAGCATCTTTTTAGCATATCATGAATATTTCCTAATTTAGGGGGGGCTACAGAGATCAGCTGACATATACATATTGTCAAACATTCACTCGGGCACCTGATGTCATGCTGTTCTACGGGATCAGTTGACGGAGATCAGTTAGTTCCAGATTCACCATTACACACCTCCATGTGTACACACTAGGCGAACTGGCCATTGGCTGACCATGACCATTGGTCTCTCACATCAGCATAGCTACATACACAGGTTAAATATTCATGGCTTATGTCAGTGCCAAGTGCAAATTCAGTATTCTCAGTGATTTTCCATGCAATCTGTCTAGTGCTAAGAGGCCTTGCTCCCGGAATCCTCTAGCACTCAGGCTTACCAAGCTTTACCAGACTTATGTCAACCACAGATATTTAGTAATTTAGCAATTCAGTGCTGTCCCAACACCAAGCCCTGAAGAGCTATGTGTAAGTTCAAAAGCTTGTCTCTTTCCCCAACAGAATTTTTGTCCGGTAAAAAACCCACTTTCCTTGTCTCTCTACTGTCCTGGGATCAACACGTCTATAACAACATTGCAACGATCCCACATGACATTTTCACATGCAAATTATGGAAATGTGGCCTAGGTGAAATTAATAAAAGGTGGGTGCACAACTGGTTGAAAGACCACACTCAAGGAATAGTTTTCAATGGTTCACTATGAAACCGGGAGGATGTATCTAGTGGTGCCACACAGGGGTCTGTCATGGGTCCAGTACTAGTCACTATTTTCGTTAATCTTTGGATAATGGGGTAGAGAATATGGTTATAAAATTTGTGGATAACACCATGCTTGGGAAGCACTCTGGAGAACAGAATTAGAATGCAATATGATTTTGATAAATTAGAGAATGAATCTGAAATACTCAAGATAAAATTCAATAGACAAGTGCAAAGTTCTGCAGAAAAGGACCTGGGGGTTACAGTGGATAAGAAGCTGGATATGAGTCAGCAGTGTGCCCTGACTGCCAAGAAGGCTAACATCATATTGGGCTACATTAGCAGGAGCATTGCCAGCAGATGGAGGGAAGTGATTATTCCCCTCTATTCAGCATTGGTGAGGCCGCATTTGGAGTACTGTGTCCAGTTTTGGGTCTCCCACTACAGAAAGGATGTGGAGAAGTTGGAGAGAGTCCAGCGGAGGGCAACAAATATGATTAGGGGGCTGGAGCACATGACTTATGAGGAGAGGCTGAGGGAACTAGGCATGTTTAGTTTAGAAGAGAAGAGTGAGGGGGGATTTGAAAGCAACCTTTAACTACCTGAAAGGGGGTTCCAGGGAGGATGGAGTTAGGCTGTTCTCAGTGGTGGCAGATGACAGAACAAGGAGCAATGGTCTCAAGTTGCAGTGGGGGAGGTCTACGTTGGACATTAGGAAAAAGTTTTTCACTAGGAGGGTGGTGAAGCACTGGAATGGGTTACCTAGAGAGATGGTGGAATCTCCATCCTTAGAGGTTTTTAAGGTGTGGCTTGACAAAGCCCAGGCTGGGATGATTCAGTTGCGGCTGGTCCTGCTTTGAGCAAGGGGTTGGACCAGATGACCCCCTGAGGTCCCTTAGTCCTAATCTTCTATGAGCCTATGAGAGTCTATGAAAGTACTACACTTAGAAGTAAAAATCAAATGCATGTATACAAAATTGTGAGTAATTGTCTATATAGTATTATTAGTTAATTATTAGATAAATTAGAGAAGACGGGGTTTAGTACAAGCATGGTCAGATGCATGTTGTCAGTGGTTGGCTGCGTGTGTTCTCTTTGTGTGCCGCACTAGCTCTGCACAGGTAGCTGCTATAGCAGACCTCAATCGCGCTGCCTAAGAGGACCACAGACTTGGATCAGTAGTGAAGGCACTCAGTCAGGTTTATTGCCGACAAAGCATGGTACTAGCTCCCCGGATCAATATTTACAGTTACACTAGAACATGTATGCCCACGACAATGGATTCAACTCAGTAGCGGTGGAACTTTCCGCTCTCTGCTAAACAGGACAAAGACACCTTCTCTGTGACCTCTTTTTTATACATTGATACAAACAAGTTATATACTGCCCCTCTGATGTGGTTAGTTAGCACCCTTTACGTTGTACATGTTGGTTCAATCAAAAGATTTTTATCCATCCCCCTGTCATCCTGACCGTATCTTTCAGAGGGATCATGGTGTCCCTGTATCTTCTTTGGGAAGTGTGTTTATACCATAACTTTGTAACATGGTGTTCTGGTTCTACCTTGCTGGGATATATTTATGCAAGTATCCTGTGCCTAGCACTTCTTAGGAGGAGCATTTGTGTTTTTTCTAACACTAGCCCTGGTCTTGCCAAGTTCATGTTCCGGACAGAGAAGGTGCACGTAGGCATGGTTTTTAACAGTGCCTAATTTTTGCTCATAGCCTAACTCTTGCTAACTTTGCTTTATAGCAGCAGGGCCTGACTTTAATTTAGGCCTTAGGCCTCATTCTACCAGGCCTCATGTCTCAGGCTCTCTCCTTCTACTACAACAGATAAGTAACTGGTTAAAAGGGAGAATGCAACGGGTTGTTCTGAAAGTTGAACTCTTGGACTGGAGGGAGTTTACTAGTGGAGTTCCTCAGGGATCAGTGTTGGGACCAATATTATTCAATATTTTTATGAATGATCTTAACACAAAAAGTAGGTGTGCACAAATGGAATTTGCTGATGATATAAGGGTGGGAGGCCTCATTAATACAGAGGAGGAGCGGAATATTATATAGGAAGATTTGCATGATCTTGAAAAGTGGCGTAACAGAAATGGGATGAAATTCAATAGTCCAAAATGCAATGTCGTGCACTAACAATAACAATTTCTGCTACAAGCTGGGGGCTCATCAGTAGGAAATAACAGAGGAGGAAAGATACCCGGGTGTGTGTTGGTCAATGACAGGATGATGATGAGCCACCAATGTCATACAATTGCAAAAAAGGAACTGGGGGAGGGGCCTTTAGATAGGGACAGGCTTGTGCCTCCCCCTCTCCTCCCTGGAAATTCAATAGGTGCAAAAAAAGGCAACTGCAATCCTAGGATGTATCAGGTGAGGCATTTCCAGCAAGATAGAGAAGCATTAATGGCACTGTACAAGACAATGGTAAGATCTCATTTGGAATACGGTGTACAATTCTAGTGACCTATGTTCAAGAAAGACTAATTGAAACTAGAAGAGGTGGAGAGAACACCTGCTGGGATGATCAGGCGAATGGAGAGCCTATCTTAAGAGAGGAGACTGGAAGAGTTTGACTTGTTTAGTCTTGCAAAATGAAGGCTGAGAGAGGATATGAAAGTGCTCTATAAATACATCAGGGGTAAACACCGAGGAGAGTGAAGAGCTATTTAAGCTAAAGGACAATGTTGGCACAAGAATAAATGGGTTAAACTAGCCACAAACAAATTCAGAATGGAAATTAGAAGAAAGTTTCTAGCCATCAGAGAAGAGAGGTTCTGGCCAGCCTCCCAATAGTTGTGGGGCAAACAACTTAATTAGATTTAAAAGAGAGCTGCACAAATATATAGGTGTTGTCTCATGGGGCTACCCGTGCTGATGGGGGCAGGGCTCAATAGCGCTGCGGGTCCCTTTCAGCTTATGTCTTATGTTGATAAGAGAATGTCTTATGTTGATACAGAAGGACCTAAACAAACTGGAGGATTGGGCCAAAAGAAATCTGATGAGGTTCAACAAAGACAAGTGCAGAGTCCTGCACCTAGGACGGAAGAATCCCATGCACAGCTACAGTCTGGGGACCGACAAGCTAGGCAGCAGTTCTGCAGAAAAGGACCTGGGGGTTACAGTGGATAAGAAGTTGGATATGAGCCAGCAGTGTGCCCTGGTTGCCAAGAAGGCTAATAGCATATTGGGCTGCATTAGTAGGAGCATTGTCAGCAGATCACGGGAAGTGATTATTCCCCTCTATTCGGCATTGGTGAGGCTGCATTTGGAGTATTGTGTCCAGTTTTGGGTCTCCCACTACAACAAGGATGTGGAGAAGTTGGAGAGAGTCCAGCGGAGGGCAACAAAAATGGTTAGGGGGCTGGAGCACAAGACTTATGAGGAGAGACTGAAGGAACTAGGCTTGTTCAGTCTACAGAAGAGAAGAATGAGGGGGATTTGATAGAAGCCTTTAACTACCTGAAAGGGGGTTCCAGGGAGGATGGAGCTAGGCTGTTCTCAGTGGTGGCAGATGACAGAACAAGGAGCAATGGTCTCAAGTTGCAGTGGGGGACGTCTAGGTTGGACATTAGGAAAACATTTTTCACTAGGAGGGTGGTGAAGCACTGGAATGGGTTACCTAGGGAGGTGGTGGAATCTCCATCTTTAGAGGTTTTTAAGCTGTGGCTTGACAAAACCCTCGCTGAGATTATTTAGCTGAGGTTAGTCCTGCTCTGAGCAGGGGGTTGGACTAGATGACCTCCTGAGGTCCCTTCCAACTCTATGATTCTATGATTCTGTAATAAAATCTCATGCTTCAGGCCTTCAGCCTGCAGGGGTCAGGAAAGGACACTGCATCCCCTGTGCATTCTGTTGTTTCATTTTGTTTTGCGTGTTTTTTGTCTTGGTGTTAACGTATGACTGTGAGATCTGGAGATCTGCTAAAACACTAGACAAAAAACTAGATTCCTTCAAAAAATCAGTGCCTACGAAGATTCTGGGCATTGGCTGGAAAGACTTCATCACCAACAAAGAGATCCAAGAAATCACCCACCAGCAGTTCGTTTCCACCAGAATGATGACAAAACTTTTGGAAAGAAATATTAAACCTTCTGCATCAGGGCTTCAGCCAGTCTTGAACTACTAGAGACTAGGAAGAGACCTAATGTGGGGGGGAGATTAACCCACATCCGCCTACTGCTTCTCACACCCTCCTCTGCTGGTGCTGGTTACTGTTAGAGACAGGACTCTAGGCTAGAGGGACCTGGGATCTCATCCAGTCTGGAAGCTCCTGTGCTCTTAAAAATGCACAGACTGTGTACAAAGTGCTCTCAAATGGACCTGCATAAACAAAGTGAAAACCAGAGTTCTAGCTTTCGTGTTACTTGGAGCAATAGTAAGTCAAAAAACCTTCCAGATGGAAGCAATGGTGTGCCTTTAACTCAGTGGTTCAAAACCTTTCTGGCTCGAGTGCCACAAATATAATTTTTACAACCCTGAAGGGCCACCAGTCTCCACCAGCAGCCCCCTCCCGTCCACTGCAGCCAGCGGGAAGGATTTCAGCGAGGAGGGTCTCCTGTCCACCTGGCTGCAACAGGGAAACCGTGGGCTCTAGCTGGGTCCCTAGGCAGCAGCTGCCTTCTGCAGCCAGGGGGATGAGAGATCAGTGCTCCCCTCCCTCTGGCTCCAGCAGGGACCCAGTGCCTAGGCACCCAGGTAGAGCACTTTGCCGCGCTCCCTGCTAGAGCCCAGGGGAGGGGAGTGGTGATTTCCCATGCCCTTGGCTGCAGCAAGGAGCCGGCACCAGCAACGCACTCCTCCTGGGTACTTAGGCAGTGGCTCCCTTCTGCAGCCAGTGGGAAGGGAGCCGTGGGCCATTCTGAAAGACCCCGCGAGCCACTTTTGGGCCATGGGCCGGGAGCCACTGCTTTCACTAATACAGTTTATCTTTCTGTGCCAGTCCACAGTGCAAGTGCTGAAAGAACCTCTTCCTGCTATGCGGCACTGCTCAGCGACAAGCACAAGAGCATAAACCAGACAATTTGCCCTTCACAGAATGCTTCTGATGAACGGAATCATCTAAACAAAGTATTTCCTGCAGTGGAGCTTCCGGAGGCCAAGTTTTCAGAAACAGAAGCAGGTATCTTAAAGTCAGGCATCTTAACACAAGTTTAGACATGCCGGCTTGGATTTTAAAGGAGACTAAGGGAATTAGGATCCCAAAGTCTATAGGAATTAGATGGGAACTTCACCTAAATCCTCAGGCTCCTTTAACAAACAAGGAGAGGCTGAGGGAACTGGGTTTATTTAGTCTGCAGAAGAGAAGAGTGAAGGGGGAATTGATAGCAACCTTCAACTATCTGAAGGGAGGTTCCTAAGAAGATGGAACACTGTTCTCAGTGGTGGCAGATGACAGAACAAGGAGCAGTGGTCTCAAGTTGCAGTGGGGGTGGGCTAGGTTGGATATTAGGAAACACTTTTTCACTAGGAGGGTGGTGAAGCACTGGAATGGGTTACCTAGGGAGGTGATGAAATCTCCATGGAGTTTTTAACATGTGGCTTGACAAAGCCCTGGCTGGGATGATTTTGTTGGGGTTGATCGTGCTTTGAGCAGGGGGTTGAACTAGATACCTCCTGAGGTCCCTTCCAATCCTAATCTTCTATGATTCTATGATCATCACTTGGCCTCTCTCCTTCCCCATCTTAAGACCTGGCAGACAGTCTGGAAGACAAAGACTTTGATCTGGGGAGATTGATTCCAGGCTGGGAAGGGAATCTAGCCTGTGTATTGAGAACAGTGAGCTGCCTGTAACATCTGTTAGGGTGAGCGACTGTTTGATTCAAGTCTTGCTTAGTCAGCAGAATTTAGACACAAATTTATCTTTACTTCTTATGTAACAATCTTTGGTCTCTATGCCTGCTACTTATAATCACTTAAAATCTATCTTTCTGTAGTTAGTAAATCTGTTTTTATTTTACCTGAAACAGTGTGGTTTTGGTTGAAGTGCTAGAGTTTTCAGGTGACAAAGTAGCCCCTGGAATCACAATTAAAGCTGCCCACTCCTACCAAAATCTGAAATGGCACCCCTGTATAACTGCATGCACATTAGGGGTCTAGCACTGCAGTTTTGTGTTTAGACAAGTCCTTAGATACTGGGGCTGAAACATCCACTGGCCATCCAGTTCTTGCATTCCATTGGTCTCAGTAACCCATGCTACCCCAGGCAGCTCTTTGTTCTTTTCAAATGACTTACAAGTCTGTGGCAACTTCTAAGCGAACAGAGCTGGTCCTTCGAGCAGCTTTCAGACACAGCTCCCCGGTTCAAAACAGAGACAGCTCTCCTAGGGGTTGTTGCCAAATACAGTGCCCTCCAATGCGCTGATTTAATGATGGTGCCTCTTTGTTCCTCCTCATCTTTCTACTCCCTTCTTGCCTTTCATCACATTCTGCTCTATGATCTGAATGTCTTGCTCATGGAAACATGGATCATTCTTTATACAAGTCAATTTGTTTGGTATCCATTTCCAAGTCCTAGAAAAACCTGCCCCTCCCCAACCACTCCAACCTCTTTAGCATTGAAGAGACAAGTTTAAAGTTGACAAGCCCAAATTTTAATTTCAGTTTTAAATATCATTTACTTCACAGCCTTTCTGCCTCCCACGCCCGCAACCAATCTGTTCCATCCAATTTGTGGGAAGCGCTCTGTTGGGTGACTCTGCACAAATAAAGCCAAAGCATTGTGTTTCTGAAGGACAGAATATGCAAGCCTGTCTGTACTTCACTCTACCTGGCATAATGGCCACCACTGAAAAATGTGTATCTCACGGCAGAAGTTCTTAGTCATAAGAATGGAGCAGAGGCATGGTAGTATGTGCCCCAACTCCAAATAGAGTTAAGCCTCACTGGTGACCTAGACGTCTTGGCATTATCTTATCATGAGTACAGACAGTCCACATTTTTTTCAAAACTAAATATTAAAAATGGCTTTTTTCCAAAGCAAAATATTTTGCAAAGAACTATTTGCTTATTCAAATTTTTCACAGACATTTTCATGACTTCTTTATTAACTGTTTTTATCAAAAAACGTATCAAAACCTTTATCAAAATGGTAACCAGATGTTTTTGTTTACTGAAAACAAGTGTCAAGAAGCATTTCCATAATGTTTTTGACAAAGACTTATTTAAAAATGCCAGGAAAATTTTGAAAAGCTGCCAACAAGAAGACTGGAAAATCTGCACAATGAAAACATCTCCAAAACTGTCAATTTTTTCTTCATTTTTATTTTTCCTTTTTGACCAGCTTTATGAGCTCATTGCCTTAAAATAAATTAAAGCAGTGGTTCCCAATCCATGGCCTGCCATGGACTTTCAAAGTGGAACCGCCGCTCCCCTCCCGCTGGCTGCATAGGAAGCTGCTTCCTAAGGATCCAGGCAGAGTGTGTTGCTGTGGAGCTAAAAGACCGGTGCAGGGTCTTTGCTGCAGCTAAGAGAATGGGAGATCAGTGCTCCTCTCCCCCTGGCTGTAGCAGGGAGCACGGCAAAGCACTCCGCCTGGGTCCCTAGGCGCTGGGGTCCCTGCTGGAGCCAGAAGGAGGGGAGATCAGCATTCCCTTCCCCCAGCTCCAGCAGAAAGCAAAGCGCTCTGCCTGGTCCCTATGCGCTGGGGTCCCTGCTGGAGCAAGAGGGAGGGGCCCATGGATCTTCCGTCCCCCTGGCTGCAGAAGGGAGCCGCTGCCTAGGGACCCAGGTGGAGCCCACGGGGCTACAGGTTTCCCTACTGCAGCCAGGGGAACTGGAGATCAGCAAGGAGGGAGGCAGCCTCCTCCCTGAATTCCTTCCGTCTGGCTGCAGTGGTGGGGGGGCTGCTGGCAGAGACTGGTGGCCCTTCAGGGTTCTAAAAATGATATCTGGGGCCCTCCAGCCAAAAAGGTTGGGAACCACTGAATTAAAGCCTCCTTGGTTAAATTATTATTAGAATGTCTAGTCTGCTTACTTCTCATCCTGAAGATGCTCTTCCTCCTCTTGTATCTGGAGGTGATTTTTTACAGGAGCCAGGTTCTCGGTTTTGGCATTGTAATTCCGAAAGCAGACATTGAGCTTCTCATCAAATTCATTCACCAAGTCTTCCATCGACTTGAAGCTGATAATCTCAGAGGAGAAGTTCTCAAGCTCAGAAAGGGAGGGATCTTCCAGATGCTGAGGGGAGGAGCCATAGAAACAATGGGGTTTTTCTTCTCTGTCATCGGAGAAGCAGGGTCTCAGATCCTCAAATTCCTCATCCAGACTCACCAGTGGGGCTTCCATTTTGGACTGGCTAAAGTGAAATAGACTTCTTCAAGTCAGATTATCTGGAACAAAAAGTACATCCGTGACTTAGTATCCTGTATACATACACTCTCTGTTTCTGCAAGCTTCGGTGCATTACTGTGGGAGGAGTAGCCCGGCCTACATTGAAGGTCATATCGAGATTTTTCATTACAACCTACAAACAGTTGCTCATAGCCTTCTGAAAATTACATTTTTGGCCTGACATTTTCCATGTTTGATCTTAGCGAGAGATTGATTATTTTTGGGAAGTCTGAGCAAAATCAGTTTCGACAGGTTTTTATTATGGAAAGATTTTTAAAAATTACTATTTTTAAGTAAATTTTAACATACATTACACAACTCAAAAACAACTGAATTTCACAAACTGATTTTTTTCAGGCAGGCTGCTCTATATGAGAAACAGGCCTATGCATTGCTTGCTAAAAACTAAAATACAGCTAAGATATAAACATTTTAATTTTTTTTCATGAGTACATATTAGAAATTTTTGCTAACTTTGGCAGACTCAGTACTATAGCTCTAGTTAACATAGGGTGGGATGTTCAAAAGCACTTGTGCTCCTAAATTACTAGGGTGCTTTTGAAAATCCCAACCATAATTAATACTGACATTCCTTCAAAATCTGCATTGAGAGAACATTTTACTCAGAAAAATGTAAATGATAATTATGAATCATTTCAGAACACCTTATCAGATGCTCCAAAAGCCACAATCCCACAAACGAGGAAGAAGGCTGTGTTGGTTAAAAACAGACCTGATTTAAGGGGGAAAGGAAGGCAGCTATAAAACACTGAAAAATAATATATAACAAAAGGAAGAAAGGGGAAGTTGATAGTAATGAATATAAATCAGAAGTTAGGAATTGTAGCAAATTGATAAGGGAAGCAAAGGGACACAATGAGAAATATACAGCCAGCAGAGCTGAGGACAGTAAGAAGGAGCTTTTTAAAATATATTAGAAACTAAATGAATCCTGGCAATGGTATTGGTCTATTATTAACTGGAAATGGTAGAAGAATAAGAATACGGAAAAGGCAGAAGTGTTCAATAAATATTTCTGTTCTGTATTTAAAAACATGATATAGTCTCATCATTTGGTGATGATAACTCTCTTTCCACACAACTCATATCTCTGGAGGCTGTTAAACAGCAGCTACCAAAGTTAAGCATTTTTAAATCATCAGGTCCAGAAAACTTGCATCCAAGAGTTTTAAAAGAGCTGTCTGAGGAGTTCACTGGACCATTAACTTTGATTTTCAATAAGTTTTGGAGCACTGGGCAAGGTCCAGAAGACTGGAAAAAAGCTAATGTTGTGCCAATTTTTAAAAACGGTAAATGGGTGACTTGGGTAATACAGGCCTGTCAGCCGGGCAAGATAATGGAGCAGCTGATATGGGATTCCATTCATAAAGAATTAAAGGAGGGTCATGTAATCAATGCAAATCAACATGTATTTATGGAAAATAGAGTCTGTCAAACTAACCTGACATCTTTTTTTGATGAGGTTATAAATTTGATTGATAAAGGTAATAGTGTTGACGACATAATGTGCTTATACTTCTGTAAGGCATTTAACATGGTACTGCATGATATTTTGATTAAAAAACGAGAATGATATCAAATTAATATGGTACACATTAAATAGTTTAATAACTGACTAGCTGATAGCTCTCAAAAAGCTATTGTAAATGAAGAATCATCATCAAGCAGGTGTGTTTCCAGTGGGGTCCTGCAGGGACTGGTGTGTAGTCTTTAGTATGTAACGTTTTTATCAGTGACCTGGAAGAAAACTTATATTTTTTACATTGAATAAGGCAGGGCAACCCTGCATTAGCTATATGCAGTGCTGCCCACTTTCATTTAGAACCAGAGCTGGTAGAAGAGCTTTTTAAAAAGTGGCTTAACTCAACTCTATTCATTCCCTTTAGCGTTTGTAAATTCAAAAAACTTTGAAAGTGGCCTTCGAAGTTTGCTCAGATATGCATTTATGGGATCCCACCGCTGTATTTGCAGCACCAGTGTGGAGAGCAGATCGGCTCCTTATGGCTCTTTGCAACAGACTGTTCTGATCTTCACTGGGAAGGGTGCTTGCTTGAGTGGAGTTTGGATGCAGGTACTGTGGTAGTATTGCTTCCTGTCTATGTCTGGGAGCTAAATGTGGCCACTTCTTTCTGCACCAGTGTATGGAATGTCCGTCTTGTTCCTTTTGCATATGCTCATGGACTCTCACCAGTAACTGCAGCTTTCAAATGGCAATAGGCCATTTCTCACTTCACCTTGCAAAGAGGAGGAGCAGATGGTTGTAGCTGGGAGTATAAGGGTCTGGAAGCCGGGGAACCAGGAAAGGCCTGAGTTACACATTCAATATTTATATGCATATAAAACATTCAGGCCAGAACTTTGAAATGAGAAGGGGGAGCTGCTTGGACAAGAGCTCTCTTAGATGGTTGTGCCCCATGCCCCATGCTGTGGCCTGGGCTCTCCTCAGAGTTCCTAGAAGCAGGTGGGGGTAGTGCTCCTCCACACACACCCAGGGACCCTTCTCCCTAGAGCAGGGAGAAGCACATGTTGGTGGGGATGTCATGGGCAGCAGATGAGACGGGGTCCTGCACTGGAGGGATGCTGCAGGCAAGGTGTGTGTGGATTGGGGTTGGGTCACAGGGGCTGGGCAAGGTGTGCCTGGGTGACATGGGTATCTGGTTTGGCGATGGATGCCAGGGGCAACATTAATTGTTTTATTTGATGTTTGGGGGGGCTGGAGTGAGGCAGATATAGGCTCATGCTTAGGGGTCCTGGAGTCATATGATTTCTTCAGATTATCAGCTTTCCTTTTTTTTTCAAAAGGACATTTCCAGCCTATGTGGTTGTAAAGAAGAGCTTTAACATGTGACACAATTATAACGGAACAAGGCAGAGCTTCCAGCCTGAGTATGGAGCCAGCCTGAAACACTAGCTCTGAGAGGAGAATTGCCCCATGCACCTCCATGGGGGGCTAACAACTAGACCCACTGCTCTGGGGTGGGGCTCACCAAGCCCACCCCAGCAGAGGGCTCTGTGTGAGGCAGGAGGAGAGAGCCGTGGGTCTTGCCCCCCACCCCAGGAGTTACACCCTGGCTGATGGGGTAAGTGCTGGGGAGCCCCTGCTGTCACCTCTTCCTCCATGGAAAGCTCCCCTCTGTGCTCAAGGGGAGTGATCCTGCTGACAGTCCTGGAACAGAAGGAGTCCAATGCCACTGCCCGGCTGCTGGGAGGAGAGGGGACCCCCTGCTTCCACACTCCAAGTGAAGAAGGATGCAGGACAGAGCCAAATTGTGCCTATGGCCCCAGATCACCTTAGCCTGGCATTAATTGGGGCAGAGGTCAGCCAGCTTCTGAATGAGATCTCCAGGCCAGATGGGCTAAACCCAGTAGGTAGGAGTCATGGCTTGGAGCACCAGTGTTCTTTGGCCTGGTGAATACTTGGACTAATCAGTAATGGATACATTTTTCAAGCCCTGTGGTCTGCCGAGGTCCTTGACCTTCCGACAAATGGGGTTGGTTTGCTGTCCTGTTCCCTCATCTCCTTCCCTTCAGCCTGGGTGCCCTGCCAGGAATCTGACATTGCCACCCCCAGATGGCATCCCATTCCATCACCTCCCTCCAGCCCCTTCAAGTTATGGGCCTCCCCCACCTCCTGACTGCAGCAAATGGAGTTTTTTTCACAGGTCACCTTACAAGTCCATGTCACTTCCTCTCCAGGTCCTATCCTTCTTTAGAAGGTCCAGTCTCCCGACTCCAGGTCACCTTCCCTGTCTTCACCATTCTCCACAGACCCACCCTGGTCCAGGCAGCTTGGAGGCAAGAGATATGTGCAGCTTTGCTTTGTCAGGTATGGGTCCAGCAGGTGGCAGAGGAAGTCCTCTGAGGACAGGTCACATGGGTGCTACTGGGAGAGTGGCCATAGTTAAATGTCCAGCATTTTTAAAGGTGGCAGGATGGACACATAGGCCAAGAATTTCAGAAGTGCTCTACATGGTGGGAATTGAGCTCTACTGAAAATCTGGTCATAAGCATCACCTGGAAGCTGAGCCTTTTTGAAATGCCAGCCCATCTCGGAGTAACTGGACACTCCGTTTTACCTGGGCTGGTTTTCTGCTAGGATTTCAAAATTCATTACTGATAGTGTTGTGGTTTTGAAAATACAAGATCCCATTTGTCTGTGTAGCCTGCCTGAGTCTATCACGGGGTTGCTGATGGCGATAGCCCAGTCTAGGCAATGGTACACAAGACAAATCACAGCACACTTCCCACAGCACACAAGGCCTGTACTCACAGGCAACCATGGCCTCAGACAACTGCTGTTTGTCCACAGGCAAAGAGTGTCTCAAGACAATGGGGTTGAGGCTGCAGATGGCACAAGGTCAGGCTTGGCCTGTGCACAGAAATTAAACCTATTTCACTAGATCTGTGGTGGTGGAACCTCCATCCTTAGAGGTTTTTAAGGTGCGGCTTGACAAAGCCCTGGCTGGGATGATTTAGTTGGGGTTGGTCCTGCTTTGAGCAGGGGGTTGGACTAGATACCTCCTGAGGTCCCTTCCAATCCTAATCTTCTATGATTCTAGGATCTGTTTCTAAATCAATGTAGATCAGTGCAGCAGCCCCTTTGTGTGGACACCCTTAAGTCAGTTTAAAAGCGACTAATAGTGATGTAGTTTAACTTAATATAAAATGTGCAGAAAAGAGCATGGCAAATGCATCAACTTGGAGCTAAGGGGGGAACAGAGGATGACCACTGTGTGGTGGAGAACTACAGGGAGGTACATGTCCTTCCTTAAGCCTATTTTAATGGGAGTGTGTCCCTTCACTGAGGTGTCTGTCCTGTGTGTGGCAGAGCTCCAAAGAGCTGCAGATTCTTCTTCAGAAAGCCATGTCACTCTGCGCACTCCAGACCGAGTATGTGTGTCCCTGTCCGCCTCGTCAGTCATCACTTTCCTAACAGAACCTTTTGAACTGCTGTCTCCTTCCCCTTTTTTAAAAAAGTAAGTGGCAGTTTTGTATTTTCCCTGCACTTTGTGTGGTTGCCGGAAGAAGTGGGGTGTAGGGTGAGGAGGAAGGCCTGAACTTTTCCTTCATCATATGCTCTCAGGCCAGCCTGACATGCAATGCTGGGTTGCAGGCAGAAGGGTGTGGGCTTGCTTCCTGCAAACTTAGCAGGGTCTTAGCCATGGCTATTTCACAGGCAACTTACTGTGTATATGGGGAGGTCCTCTGTGCACTAAAAAATATAACGAGATCACTCACCATATTAATCACATCTCAGAAGCACCCCTTTGGCTGACTCACTGCCTCAACCCCCGTTGGCACAGAGAGCCCTGGGTCCTGTTAGCAATTATTCTTCTTAGTGAATGCAAAAGTGGTACCATAAAGATGACAAAAATTCAGAACACAAAATATAAAGTAAAGAGGAAAAACAGAGATGTATAAATTAAAAAAAAGCAGTGTCTAAAGTGTCAACAGGGCTTAGATGGGCATCACACGCTTTTGCCAGTCAGCAGCCTCGGGGGTCAACAGATGGAGTCTGCAAAGCCTCCTTATAGACCAGCACAGGAGTTGCAGCCATTTCAGTAGGCGTGCAAGTGTGTCTTGTATGGCCAGAGGAGCCAGCCAACCCTAACTGCCAAGCAGAGCTGATCAGGCTACTGACAATTCCAGCCATAATACATCCCATGTCGCTCTACCTAGTTTCTAAAGTTCCAAAAGTGTTTAATGAACTACTTAGGGTCCTGCAAGTATTCGATGGAAAAGGGCTAAATACTGACCACATGCTTCAAAGCAGACATCCTATTACCCATAGACATTAGCCCACCCAGAGGGTCTCCCAGTTGCCTATTGTTTGCATCTAGTCCACTCGTTAGTTTTTTTGAAGACAGCCCGTTGTCCCTTGGTGTTAATTTGATTCCACTGCCACCACGGTCATGATAAATAGCTCCTAATGACAAGAGAAATTATTGTTGTACAGATTCTCCAGCACATCGGAGGCTGTGGGACTGATGCGGTTATTCAAATGGGCAGAAATTTCTGATCATTCCTAATGTAATTTGTAGTTCTCTGAATTGAGAAATTCTGATGTGAAGAAAATCTGTATATGATGCCTCATTTTAACAGGTTTTGGGATGAATTTATTCTTCATAAAAGTGAGGGACTAACACTGCTGAGTGAGAGGCCGACTTCACTCAGGCGGGCATTCATTACACTAGCTTTTGCCACACCACTCTGCCAATCCTGACCTACACCGTCCCTGCTACTCCAGCCCTGCACCTACAGCAATTCTGCCAGTGTGCTGCACTACTGATCTGCAGAACCAGCACCTTTTACTATTCCACTCCTTTGCTTCTCTGCACAGCGCTGCCAACAAAACATGGAGGAACCCATTTTTGTACTGTACAATAACATTCTCACACTGGTAAAGAAAGCATAACATCACTTTATCGACCTTTCTGCCCCTTGAGCCTTAATTTTACCTATCTTTATCCTAATCCTGTTTTGTTTTTAAAAGAATCCTCTCCAACAGCAAGAATGCACCAAGCATGCCCTCCAAAATTAGCATCTAGGCAGGCCTCAGAACGAGAGCAGAAATTCTGATGTGCTGCTTCATTGCAGAGGGACCTTGTGACAGAGCCCCCTGGCTCCTGCCTCTGCTCAGTCCACAAATTGCTCAGAGACCCTTGTGCTGGTCAAACACCTGGTATAGTTTATTTACCATGTGGGTTCCCACCACTTTCCTACTATACACAGCTCTGCTCCAACAGTCCTAGGGAGCCCCCAATTCCTGTTACAAGCAGGGAAGGGCAATCTCTCACCTCCCTTTATTGCCTGCTTTTCCGCTTCCTTCCCCTGGCTATTTATAGCCTCTGCCTAATGACTTAATTAGCTTCCAGCTCTGCTCCACCCACCAATTAGACAGAGCTCTGTTTAACCAGCTCCATTCCCCATTGTTTGATTGGAGTGACCCTGACCAGAGTGCTGGCTCAGCTGCACATGGATGTGTACCTGGCAGAGTTCACCGCCATTCCTGACACCTGCCCATTCTGTGGTGTGTGGGAGATCCTGGTGCCCTGGCTCCTCCAGAAACGTTTCTTAAGTTTCTGGCTGCACCTTCCCCCACACCTCCTGATTTTTGCACACCCTATTGGTGGCCCCATGAAGTCATCAGACCTCTCCTGGTGCTGGCCAAACTGGCCATTTATGATACTAGGAGGAGGATGCTGGACATAGAGGTGCTCTGCAACTGTGAGGCCTATTTTCAGTCCTCCCTTGGTTCACGCATCTAGTCAGTGTTCCTCTGGGCAGCATCTGCTGGCTCCTTGGACACCTTTGAGGAGCAGTGGGCGCTGTTTGGGGGTCTCTGCTTGGTGAGGGTCCTCTGTCCTGGAACCCAATAGGCGCTCTTGCCTAGCGTTCTGTTACAGAGCCTCAAGTTCCCCTTTGCCAAATATGTCATGACAGAAGCAACAGAAGATGGAAAACAGAAAGATGCAGAAACCCAATGGGCAGCTAGAAAATACCCTATAAAACACTGTAATTCCTAGATTCTACGGCCTGAAAGAACCACTATGATCATCCAGTCTGCCCACCTACATAACAGAGGCCACAGAACATCCCTGAAATAATTACTGTTTGAACTGGAACAGATTTCTTAGAAAAATATCTAATCTTGATTTAAAAATTGCCAGAGATGGAGAATCCCTTAGTAAATGGCAATCTCCCTGGGCCTCCAATCTTCCCAGGTCAGTTGGCTCAGGACACTCGTCCCCTCAGCTTCTCCCGCACCTCTCTGGTTTGACATGATTTCCCCACCACACAATTTTGCTCAGGACTGACTTTCAAATGATAATATATCTCTACTCAGTTCAGCCTCACAACATTATCTCCCTGTTACCCCTTCCTTCCATAGCATGGTACCTGCTGAGTCATTTCCAGTGCTGGGATCCAGCTGTAAACAGCCGCCCTGCAACATCAGACCCTGTAAACTTACATGGGGCCCAAACAGGAAGGAGGCAGGTGGAGGGAAAGAGTTGCAATCACTTTGCTGCAGGGGGCCGGGGCAAGGTCCTCTGAAAGCCAGGATGAAGAGAAACAATCTCTTACTCCCCATTCCCCGGGCAGAGAACCCTGCACAGTGCTGCTCTGTTTGCACTAAGCACTGTAGGGCTCACTAGACAGTGCGCTGCCAAGTGACACTGTCAAGAACTAGTGCATTAGGGACGTTAGGTCACCTTGTTTTAAGAGCCAGGCAGCAATTCTGCATCCCAGCTAACAGACAAGTAGAGATTCCCCTCAAAAACACACACATGCCCATCCCTCCCCCAAATCCATGCACACTCAAACACCTTCCACTACACCCAACCAGTACTGCCTCCATACCCACCGCCAAAATACTCACACACCAATAATCCTCCCCTTGCACACAAACACGAGCAACCTCCACTCACGCACAGCCTCCCCTTCCTGCACACCTTCCCCATACACACACACCCTCATCTCCCCTCCACAGACACACGCTCATCCTTGTCTCTCCGAACATCCACCATCAATCCATACGCATGCACACACACCCGCCTCTGCCTCACTGCAGACATAACCCCCTCCATGTACACCTTTCTGCCCCCATAAAACCGCAGTCCTGGACAACAAAGCCTCCTCCCCCCCAACTGATTTCTGCTTTTCCCTACAACCCGACTCCACATAGCACTCTCCTCCATGTGCACCCCCCAATTCTCAGTCATCACCTATAGATATAATCCCTTCTCACCGTCCTACACACACACACACACACCAAATCCCCAGCCCCTCACACCCACTTCCCCATCTGCATTCTCACAATCACAGCCCCTCTCCCCCACCCTTCACAGCCCTCCCTCTGCAGCCACACAGGCAGGCAAAAAGCCATTCCCCAGCACAGGCCTTTGCCCGATGCACACACACCTTCCCCGCACACATGCACAGCTCCCTGCGCACACACACACACACACTCAAAGAGCCCCCCCTGTACATACACAGAAACACACAGTCAACAGTCCTCCTGCCCTGTACACACACAGACACACACAGAGAGCCCCCTCTATACACACACACACACACACAGAGCCCCCTCTGTATGTATATATATATATATATATATATATATATACACACACACACACACACACAGAACCCCCTCTGTATATATACACACACACACACACACACACACACACACACAGAGCCCCCTCTGTATACACACACACACAGAGCCCCCTCTACACACACACACACACACACACACACAGCCCGTGCTACACACACACACACAGAGCCCCCTCTGTATACACACACACACACACACACACACACGCAGAGTCCCCTGCCGGCCCGTGGGTCCCGTTCGGCCCCGACGGCCCGGCCGTGGCTCGCCAGACAATGGGACGGTCACGGGCCGCCGCTCGGAGCGCCCAGGACAGAGACACACGCACCTGACCGTGGGGCTGGGGCCAGCGAAACGCAGCTGGGGGACGCAGGGCTCCGGATCAGCTCCGCATCTCTGGGCGCTGGAGAGAAAAACGTCCCGGCCTCCGCCAGCCGCCGCCTGTCTGCGCGAAGCTAGGGCTGGTCCCAGCGCCTGCCTCCCTCTGCAGAGCCGTGCGCGCAGCCCTGCCTCATCAATATGCATTAGCTCCAAAGACACTGACAGCAGCAGCTTCGGATTCAGCTAGGAGGCCTGCTCTGAGCACAGGCTGACAGGACCAGCTCCCCGGGGAGAAGGCCCACTCCGGTTCTTAGTGGGACCTCCCAGAACCGTCAGTCCTTGGGAAGGAGGGGGGATTTTCTCCCCCAGATCCAAAACCTCTGAGATGATGCAGACACACAGCAGGACCAGGCCTTGGTTTACACACGCTTTGTTGTCTGGTGGGAGAATCCCACCAAAAATGGAAGCTTCTTTCCCAGGGCAGCGTGGGGGAAATGAAAGACAGCGTCTCCATAATGCCGCCGTCCATTTGGGAACTGAGGGGATGCACTAAAGCCTCACAGGAATCCTTTCTACACAAGGGTCCTCCAGAAAAAAAAGGTTAGGGAAAAGATATTTGACTGCATCAAACCCTTCTGCTTTCTGCATGCCCAGACAATGGTTTAATCCAGTGTCCCAGCAGGAGAAGTCCACCATAACCTGCAAGGAGACAGCTTCATGGGCACTGCAATTCCTCCCAAAACAAGCTTTGGGAGTAACTGCTCAGACCTTTCTGCTCTACCCCTGATTTCCCCTCCTGGTTCAGTCTCCACTGTTAAAAATGTGTTCTGTTTCTTCTGCTGAGAGGCAATTTCTGGTCCCTGTACCACATCCTGTACACAGACTGAAGGTGGGAGAAAGCCCGGTGTTTGTACACTCAAAATGTACTGTTAAGCATTCTTTTTGTTCCTGACATATTTTAAAACCTCCTTTTTATTCTCTTTAATTCTGCTGATCACAGATTTCTCCTGGTGTCCCTTGGCTTCCCTCACCAATTTTCTGCAATTCCTAAAAAAAATTAATTGATTTTCAGTCTAAAAAACAATTTTTTCCAGGTTTTCAGACAAATTTTTTTAATAGATTTTAATAAAAAATGGCAAAAGTGCTGGTACCTTCCAAAATCCAAGAGGCCCCATGCCTCCAAAAATTCCTAAAGCCTGGGGGGACCCAAAATCCAGTAGCCCCTGAAAATTCCAAAAGCCCCAAGGCCTCAGAAAACTCCCAAAAGCCACGGAGCCTTTGAAAATCCCAAAATCTCCAGAAAGCCCTCAGGCCTCTGAAAATTCCGAAAATCCCAGGGCCTCTGAAACTCCTCAAAGCCCTAAGGCCTCCAAAAATCCTAAAAGAAATGGGGCCTCTGAAAATTACAAATCCATCAAAATCTCCAGGGCCTTTTAAAAGCCCCAGAACCTTCAAAAATCCCCAAACCCATGCGGACTCCAAAGATTACAAAAGTACCGGGGCCTCCAAAAACTCCCAGTAGCCTTGAGGCCTCAGAAAATCCCAAAAGCCTTCAAAAATCCCAGAAACCCAGACCTCTGAAAATCCCAAAAGCCCTTGGGGCGTGTTGCGGGTGGTAAGCCCACCCTGTCCACCTCCCCACCTGGGTAGGTTTTAGGGGATGAAGGGGGAGTAGGGTGTGACATTCGCCTCTGCAATCTGGACTGGTGTATTGCTGTGTCATCTCAATCCCTCACTCTTAGAGCCCGTCTTGCACTTGCTCTGCTGTGTGAACCCCCACTCCTGGGTCAGCCCATGCACAGCCTCCTGCAAGCAAGCTGCTCCTAACTCAGTGAGTGAGTGCCTCCAGTATAACAGCGTAGGAGCCAGAATTTGGTTGAAACATTGATAGAATTCTATCGATAGGTTTCACTGGGCATCAGTGGCTCATAGCTGAGGATGACAGGTTCAGGACACACTGCTGAGAAATGGGGCAAACTCACCCCACACTGGTAGTAATTCTTCCATAAAATATACCAAGCCAAAAGGAAACAGTCTCACCACATTGGTTAACAAGAAGTCCAAACTGCAGTCTCCTTAGGCATCCAAGCCCTTGTTTCACCGCCCAGACACGAGACTTTATGATGAGTGTTTATTGAAAACCAGTTTAATCAAACAAAGGGCTCTTCTGGTCCCAAGAGACCAGTCACACAGCTAGGTCAATATAGAACTCAGATCTTACCCAGTAATCACGCTGTTGCTAATCTTTTAGGTTTATTTATAAGAGAAAAGAAGGAGAGAGTCAAAGAAATCATATACATATGTAACCCCCTTCCTTTCCTGGGTTACTTGGGAGCAGGCAACACTCACCGGTGTGCAAGGGCACCTAAGGTTGCTGACAACAAAGGAGATCCTGAGTATCCCACTGATGATGTAGGATAGGTGGGAATCCTCCATCCACCCCTCTGCTGCAGTCCCTTTACTCCTAAAGGAATTTAAAATTGGCAGTGCCTCCACCTGGCTGGCCCCTGTACATGCTCAATAGCTGCCTTGGGAGCTTCCAGGACTAAACCGAGTCTAATAATAATGATAATAATCTGTGACATAGTCTAACTCAACAATTGCAATTACGCAAACTAAACATCCACTATACTTAAATTAGTGTTAACACACCTTTACTGAACAACTTGAGGAAATATGGCCTAACAGACTGAAATTAAACATCACAACTATTTTAAATCCACAGGAGCAGTTGAATAAATCAATTAATAAAATAGTACACAGTAATAAATGAAACGTGTCTCGCTGGCATTTACACTGCCACTATTTACCCCACCTCCAGAGTGTGCACTGCCCTGGAGTTCAGAGCCCTGACCCCTTGCTTGCATGGACGCACTTGAAGATCTGAAGAAGGAGACAGCACTCTGTGGGTTCAGTGTAACAGTCCAGCCAAGGTATCAAGCTGGAGATTTGGAGTTGGCCCAACTGAATGTCAGCAGTCCTGGCCCTGCTCGAAGAAACTCTCTCTCTGCCTCTTCTCAGGCCCAGTCAAAGTCTCTCTGTAGTGCCCCTTCCTTTATAAGCCCTGCCCCAAACAACAGAGTGTGGGGGGCACTCACACCACCTTCACTGCAGGCCCACCTCAGTCAGCTCCAGGCTCAGTCCCTGCCCTGGCTTGGGCAATGCCACCAACCTCCGAAGCGTCCTGCTCGATCAAAGCTCCAGTAGGCTCTGAGCAGCAGCTTTGGGACCCCAGCAGCAGTCAGCAGCAGCTTTGGGATCCCGTCAGCAGCAGCTTTGGGATCCCAGCAGCAGTCAGCAGCAGCTTCCACCCCAAAACCAAAATGGAGTCCCCCACATGCTTTTTTCTGAGCTTCCTGGAAGGGGAAGAGTCTCTCTCCTTTTTCCCCAAGGCATCATGAGAGTTGTAGTCTCCCAGGATCTTCCCAACTGTAAAACTCACAATTAAGTTCTGAGGCCCCTCAAGTACAGGGTTGCTACACATACAATCATTTCAGAGTTCTTGGATCAGGTTTGTAGCAGTCATGTTACAGACTGCTAGCTTATAAAGTCTCTGGTAACTTCCAGAAGATTGGAAGGTCCTCAGTCCATTGATTGGAATGCTTCCTTTAGTGTAAGTCCAGACTCCAGAGATCAGAGCAAGAAAAAAGCAAAATGGAGATGCTTTCATGCTCTTATATAACTTCTCCCATGTGGAGGGGAACAGGGATACTGTCAGTCTCAGTTTATGGAAAACTACAGGCACAAGAACTGATTCAGGACTCTTTAGAAAGGCTGGACATGCACAAGTCTGTGGAGCCGGATGCAATGCATCCAAGGGTGCTGAGGGAGTTGGCTGATGTGATTGCAGAGCCATTGGCCATTATCTTTGAAAACTCGTGATGATTGGGGGAGGTCCCAGATGATTGGAAAAAGGCAAATATAGTGCCCATCTTCAGAAAAGTGAATAAGAATGATCTGGGGAACTACAGACCGGTCAGCCTGTGACACGCTGTACCCCATGTATACCCTTACAGTGTGATTTGTGTATCATTCATGTTCATCCTTATAGTGTAATTGTGTATTGTCTAATGCAAAGTATGTCATAAGGTGTTTTTGGAATGCTCATGACATTCTGAACATGATTGTTGTGGTAGCATGTTCCCTGCAATGTCATACATGCGTAGAGATATGAAACCCTGCTATATCATACCCCCAAATGTGTGTCTCACATGGCTTGAATAGATGCAGACAAACACAAAGCTGTGTTTCCACGCCCAGCAGAGACAGGCACATAGGAACAATGGACCGGACTAAGCACCTATGAGCACTTTGGCTCAAGTGGAAGAAATCATGCCCACTGCTGCACATGGCCGATCACCTGACCCCACAGGGGGTGTTAAGGAAACTTGTTAAAAGCTGAGGCATCTTTGTCTTGGGGCTCTCCCCTGGAATCTATCTCCCAAGCGACATCATAGACTGGCACCTACCCACAGGGAAGGGGGGCCTGGTTGCAAGAGGAATCGCAACCAGCTGTGGGTAAGCTATCTTCACAGTCTGAGAATCTAGTGAAATATTAATCTTAGTTGAGGATGCGAATTATCTTTTAGTTAATTCTGGGGAGAGTGTCACTAGGGCCTGGCCATGTGGCATAGCAGATCATAGAATCATAGAATCATAGAATATTAGAGTTGGAAGGGACCTCAGGAGGTCATCTAGTCCAACCCCCTGCTCAAAGCAGGACTAACTTCAGCTATATCATCCCAACCAGGGCTTTGTCAAACCTCAGCTTAAAAACCTCTAATGATGGAGATTCCACCACCTCCCTAGGTAACCCATTCCAGTGCTTCACCACCCTCCTAGTAAAACATTTTTCCTAATGTCCAACCTAGACCTCCCGCCCTGCAACTTGAGACCGTTGCTCCTTGTTCTGTCATCTGCCACCACCGAGAACAGCCTAGCCCCATCCTCCCTGGAACCCCCTTTCAGGTAGTTAAAGGCTGCTATCAAATCCCCCCTCAATCTTCTCTTCTGCAGACTAAACAAGCCTAGTTCCTTCAGCCTCTCCTCATAAGTCTTGTGCTCCAGCCCCCTCATCATTTTTGTTGCCCTCCACTGGACTCTCTCCAGCTTCTCCACATCCTTTTTGTAGTGGGGGGCCCAAAACTGGACATAATACTCCAAATGCGGCCTCACCAATGCCGAATAGAGGGGAATAATCACTTCCCTCCATCTGCTGGCAATGCTCCTCCTAATGCAGCCCAATATGCCATTAGCCTTCTTGACAACCAGGGCACACTGCTGACTCATATCCAGCTTTTTATCCACCATTACCCCCAGGTCCCTTTCTGCAGAGCTGCTGCCCAGCTCGTCGGTCCCCAGTCTATAGCTGTGCATGGGATGCTTCCTTCCTAAGTGGAGGACTCTGCACTTTTCTTTGTTGAACCTCATTAGATTTCTTTTGGCCCAATCCTCCAGTTTGTTTAGGTCCTTCTGAATCCTATCCCTACCTTGCAGGGTATCTACCACTCCCCCCAGCTTAGTGTCGTCCGCAAACTTGCTGAGGGTGCAATCCACCCCATCCTCCAGATCATTAATAAAGATGTTGAACAAAACCGGCCCCAGGACCGACCCTGGGGCACTCCGCTTGTGACCGGTTGCCAGCTAGACACGTAGCCATTGATCACTACTCGTTGAGCCCTATGCTCTAGCCAGTTCTCGATCCATTTTATAGTCCATTCATCCAACCCATACTTCTTTAACTTGCTGATAAGAATACTGTGAGAGACCGTATCAAAAGCTTTGCTAAAGTCAAGATAGAGCAATAAACTGGGAATCCTGTGGTTGCTGGTTCAGATCCTGCCATGGTACCTGACAGCGGTCTCCCCAGAACACTTGCCTCTGTTCTCTCATGTTGAACTGGCTTCTCCTGAAACAATCTCCTTACTGTGCCTAGAACAGCAGGGATCAGGTCACATGGCTTGGCAGCAAGGACTGGGAAGCCTGTGATTAAGGGGTGTGCATCCCCAGAGGGCCCATGGTGGCAGTCTGTCCTGAAGACTTGAAGCACATGCTGTAGAATGTCTCCTCCTTGGTGACTCCTCCTTCAGCCCAGTGTAGTGAGCCCCCCAAGTCCCCCCCCGCTGCTGGAGGGGGAGGGTGTTTTTGAAGAAGCTGGCACAACAGGGGTGATGGGAGGTGAGTCTGCTGCTGGAGGCACTGTCAAGATATTAACTGATGACCGCTGGCTGCTTTCCAATTCACTACCTTAACTGCTGCCCCACTTGGCTGGGACCCTTGGCTGGGACCCTGCTGTTCGATGACTGGGAAAGGAGGTTGTTCGGGGAGGAGCTGGCAAGGCAGGTGTGACATGAGAGAACTGAGATGAGTTTTTCTGGGGAGACTTCTGCTGGGGGCCCGGGCAGGATTTCAAACAGGCAACCCGTTCTGTTGCCCAAACCACTGCACTGCTTTCTAGGCCCCTCACTCTGCCCGTGCAGTGGGAGGAAGTTGTTTGGGGAGAAGATAGTGAGGTAGGGGCGACGTGAGAGGAAAGAGGCGAGTCTTCTGGGGAGACCTCTGGCTTCCCAGTCTGTTGCCCTAAGTACTGCAGTGTGTCCTGGCTCCTGCTTTCTAGGCAGGGGGAGAGAGGTTGTTTCAGGAGAAGCCCATGAGGCAGGAGCGACCTTCGACATGCCATTCCAGTCTTCTGGGGAGAGGGCCACCAGGGCCTAGCTACATGGTGCAGCAGATAGAACAATGGATGGGGAAGCTAGAGGTCATGAGCTTGTATCGGCACAGGGCCCCTGGTGGCACTCTCACCTGCAGACAGTCTAGCTGAATCTCACAGGATTCCTCTATCTCACCACCTCCTCCTGAAACAGGGGTCTGACCACGTGCCACAGGGGTTAGGGCAGCAGACTGGAACGAGTGGGGCCAGGCCCCTGCTGTTGTACACATGGGGGGAGGGTGTTTTTGGGGAAGTGCGCAAGGCAGGAGTATCCTGTGACATGTGATTTGAGCCTTCGGGCAAGACTGCTGCTGAAGGCCTGGGAGTGAATCAGACCAGCAACCTCTGGCGTCTCAGTACTTTGCACAAACCATGCAACCACGTGTCTGGGCCCCCACTATTCCATGCAGGATGAGGAGGTCTTTTGGTGAGGAGCCAGTGATCCAGGGGCGTCTTGAGACGTGATCCGAGCCTTACGGTGTGAGACAGGAGTCAAGGGTCAGGGGTCAAGGGTCTAGGGGCAGAGGGCAGGGTTTAGATGATCAGGACTCAGGGGCCATGGGTCAGAGGTAAGGGGGTCAGAGGTTTTGGGTGAGGGGTCAAGTGTCAGCGTTAGGGGTCAAGGATCTAAGGTTAGGGGTCAGAGGTCAGGAATCAAGCATCAGGGGTCAACGATCAAGGGGCAGAGGTCAAGGATCTGGGGGTCAAGGGTGAGGTGTCAAGGATCAGGGGTCAATGGTCAGTGATCAAGTGTTAGGGGTAAGAGGCCAGGGGTTAAGGGTCAGGAGGCCAGGGTCAGAGGTCAGAAGGGTCAGGGATCCAGAGTCAGGGGTCAAGGGTCAGGGGCCAATGGTTAGGTGGTCAGGGGTCAAAGGTAAGGTGTCAAGGGTCAGGTTTCAGGGGTCAAGGGTCTGGGGTCGGTGATCAAGACTCAGGAGTCAAGGATCAGGAGTGAGGGGTCAAAGGGCAAGGGTCAAAGGTGAAAGGTCAAAGCTCAGGGGTCAAATGTGAAATGTCAGGGGTCAAGGTCAAAGTCCAGGGATCAAAGGTCCGGGTTCAAAGGTGAAAGGTCAATGGTCAGGGATCAGGGGTCCAAGGTCAGGGGTTGAAGCTCAAAGGTCAGGGATGAAAGTTCAGAGGGCAGGGGTCAAAGGTCAGAGGGCAGGGGTCAAAGGTTAGGAGGGCAGGGGTCAAAGCACAGGGGTGAGAGGTCAAAGATCAAAGGTCAGGTGTCAAAGGTCAGGGCACTTGGACCCATCCAGAAATGTGCTGTGTAACCCTTCTATGAACTCATCTCGATGCCCTCTCCCCATTTAACAGGGTTTCACCCTCTGAAGAAACTCCTAGAAGACAGACTGACACATAATGGGAGTCTATGGGGGGCTAGGTTTCAGGAGTAATGGGGGGCACTTAGCAGCAGATTCCAGAGAAAGCTCAACTCTTTCTCTTGCAAGATGGTGCTGTGCCAGTTTCTTTGTAAATAACCTCCTCAGATCACTAGCAGTAGCAAGGGCATGTAGTGCAGTGGTTAGAGCACCAGCATAAGAAACCGGAGGTTGCTGGTTCAACTTCTGCTAGAGCCCCATGCAGAAGCATCCAAAGGAACCTCAACATTTTCTCTCAAAGTACACCCAGGCTTTGCCAGCTCCTTCCAAAACAACCTCCTCTCCCTGCAAGCAATAGTAGAGGTCAGGACATGTGGTACAGTGGTTAGGGCTACACAATGGGAAACCAGAAGCCACTGATTAAAATCCCACCAGGACCCCCAGTGGGAGTTTCCTGAGAGTTCAACTTTTTCTCATGAAGGATGATCACTTCAGCCGCCTTCTCCCAATACAACCTCCTCTCACTGCCAATGATACAGGGACACAGACATTTATTTATTATATATTCAACGTATTTATTTAAATTTTTAATATTTATATATTATTTATTATGTATTATTTAATTTATTTTGTATTTTTTCTTATTATTTATTCAATTTATTTGTTTATGATTTATGATTGATAATTTATTTAATTTATTTTTGTTTATATATTATTTAATATAGTATTTATTGTTTTATTTATTATTTATTCAATTTATATATTTATTTATTGCTTATAATTTATTGTT
The DNA here is from genome assembly GCF_026122565.2 of Emydura macquarii macquarii. NCBI lineage: Eukaryota > Metazoa > Chordata > Testudines > Chelidae > Emydura > Emydura macquarii. Next base: position 910 of record NW_027130449.1, on the reverse strand, counting down.
TTATTTAATTATTTATTATTTATTCAAATTATTTATTTATTATTTATTTTATTTATTATTCTTTATTAATTTATTTACTATTTATTACATTTTTAATATTCATTTATTTATTCAACTTGTTTATTTATTTATTATTATATATTAATTTATTTATAATTTATTATTTAGTCCATTTATTGATTGTTTGATTATTTAATTTATTATTTATTATTTATTTATTTATTCATTTATATATTTATTATTTTATTTATTATTTTATATTTATTTACTATTTATTATTCAACATTTATTATTAATTTTATTTATTTTTTCATTTATATATTTATATATTTATTATTTCATTTATTAATATATTAATTATTTATCACATTTGTGTATATTTATTTCATCTATTTTTATTTATTTATTTTTTATTAATTAAGTTTATTTATTGAATATATTTATTTATTTATGTATTATTTAATTTGTTTATTTATTATTTATTCGATTTATTTATATATAATTTATTCAATTTATTTATTTACTTCTTTATTACCATTTTAAAATTTTTATTTTTTATTTATTTATTTACATTTTTATTCATTTATTTATTTTATTATTATAATTTATTTATATATAATTTATTTATTTATTTACTTGATTTATTGATTTATTTATTCAATTTTAAGTCTGATAAATATGTTCATTTTAGGAAACCTCCTCTTAATATTATCACTAATAGTATATTAACAAACATTTTTATTTATTTATTCTTTATTCATTATCCTATTTATTTATTTATTTTTATGTATTTATTATTTTTTATTTAATTATAATTATTTATTTATATACATGACATTTATTATTTCTTCATTTATTTATTTATTTATTTATTATTTATTATTTATTCATTTATTTATTTGATTCTAAG